>NW_028262358.1:46598110-56598110 GCF_047370975.1 Nipponia nippon | reverse complement strand
AGTTAGCTGCCCATGATTTGACTTCTGTTCTCTTGCAATTGCTGACATATGTGCAACTTTCCCTAACTTCTTGATCTAAAAAACAATCTTGGACTGTTCTGCTCCAATTATGTTGTCTCATTTACAAAAATTGTTTAAAAAAACCTGTTTAATTTTACATTACAGAAGTGGACCTTCCTGCCTACTAAAGCATTCACATCCTCACATGACGTTGCCTGGATGATCAGGGAAACAATGACCCAAGGTATTATTTCTACACGACTGAGATTTGCCCTTCCCCTAGTGGTTGTAGGAGTCTCTTTCTGAGACACAGTATAAAATTCATGTGTAGCATGTTTTGTTTTGAAGGCGAGGATACTCGTACAGCTCAGAGCAGGCTCTTCACATCACTATGCTATAACAACTATTTTGGGGTGTGCCTAATTAAGAAATTTCCTAAATTTGTTTCTGCATCAAACTGTTAGCATCCTGTGAAATGCCCACAGAACAACTGTTCCCCACAGGTCAGTGTCATGGTTTAACCCCAGCCAGCAACTATGCACCACACAGCCGCTCGCTTACTCCCCCCCGGTGGGATGGGGGAGACAATCAGAAGAGTAAAAGTGAGAAAACTCATGGGTTGAGATAAAGACAATTTAATAGCTAAAGCAAAAGCCACATACACAAGCAAAGCAAAGCAAGGAATTCATTCACTACTTCCCATGGGCAGGCAGGTGTTCAGACATCTCCAGGAAAGCAGGGCTCCATCACGCAAAACGGTTACTTGGGAAGACAAACACCATCACTCCAAACATCCCCCCCTTCCTTCTTCTTCCCCCAGCTTACATGATGCCATATGGTATGGAATAGCCCTTTGGCCGGTCTGGGTCAGCTGTCCTGGCTGTGCTCCCTCCCAGCTTCTTGTGCACCTGGCAGAGCATGGGAAGCTGAAAAGTCCTTGACTAGTGTAAACTCTACTCAGCAAGAACCAGAACATCAGTGTGTTATCAACATTATTCTCATCCTAAATCTAAACCACAGCACTATACCAGCTACTAAGAAGAAAATTAACTCTATCCCAGCTGAAACCAGGACAGTCAGTCAGCTGAAGAGTATTTTCAGTGATAGAACATTGGTATTGAAGAGCGAAGAACAGTGTAACTAGATAACAAAAAATTGACTCAAAAGAAGATAATGGTTTCCAATTAATGTTCCAGCCACCCTTCACCCACTGTGCTCTTACTGACAACACCTGAAGAAGTACTTATCTACTCTTGTTCAGCTGTTGGTAATTGCAAGACATCTGAACTCAACTCACAGACAGCTAACTAAATGTTTAGAGAAATAAAAAGACTGTTGCCTCTTAAAAAGGCTCTGGCTCAGAAATTACGGCATTTTCAAATCTAAATGAACACTTTGACAAATTTCTGGAGTGCTGTAGGACTGTAAGATGAACTGCAATGACTTAATGGAAATTGAGTTAAACACAGGCACACAGGCTGAAGGCTCTCATTAGCACAGCTGGGAACACACAGTGAAATAAAATGTAGAAGCTAGCATTTTATAACAGCATTTTCCCTATGAGAAATCCCTGTGATATAACTTAAATTGCAGTAGTCTGCACATCCCAAGGTGGAGGGGTTGCCGAAGTAATTCCCTCTTTCTTTTACTTCATACATATATTTCTAACACAAAAATCTGTCCTTAAGCCCACACTTTTGCTATGTATCATTACAATATTGCCTTCTCAGGTGGCTTTATCACAAGTCTGATTAGTACCATAGAAGGTAAAGAAAGAAACCAAATAATTTATAATAATAATAATTAGTAGTAGTAGCAGCCATTTTTAGGATTTGGAACCTCACATATCAAACTAGTCTTTGCTAAGCTCAGCTTTGTAAGCAATGATGACTATAAACAATAGAAGAGTTACAGCTTTTAAATTATATTAAATGAAAAGTGGAAAGTGCAGTGTTAATACTTTATTAGAAATAAGTAAGTGCTTTAGTGAATAGTCAAAACTGCAGGAAGGACATGCGACTGAGCATAATTAATGGCTACATTAAGATATGTGTACTCTGCAACTGGGATGTGTGAGTGCAGCATAAGAAGGCATATCAGCCATTTTCAGTCAGGTTAGTACGTGTATGAAATACAACAGCTCCACAGCATGCAGACTTTAGTGAAAGCTAGCAAAAAGTATACAGGTGGAAGTTCTCTCAAACCATGTTGGAAATGGTGCCACAGCGTTTGCACCGCTGTTACCTGTGCAGTTAGTGTGGTAGTGCTCTTTTCATGCTACAGTCATGCCTTCAGCTGCAGTGCAGACATACTCTTATGGTAAGCCTTCGTATACACGTTGCGGTCACACCTTGCAATTGCACAGCAGACATACCTTAATGCTGCCGTTCAGCATGCTCAGTGACACTGCCTTACATGCCAAGAGGCTTTTGTTTGCTGGGTAGAAACTCCCTGCCTTGGGTGTTGTACTGAACTTGATCCCTCCAGGCATCCATCTCTTTCTCTGCAACTCCCTGCATCTACTTAGAGTTAGCAATTCCTAACATTAGGGTATGATCTCTTCTTACAAGGGCTATGTATTTTATTTGTACCATCTGCCTTTGTAGCTTTATCTAAGGAAGAAGCATATGGGCAACTTCAGAACAAGTGAAAATAAAACATTATGTGCAACAGGCTGAAGAAAAAATCTGCCACTTCAATCTTTTACTTGCCAGATCCCTTCCGCAAGTAAACATCATTCAGGAGTGTAGCTGTCAAGTCAAGAGGTGGCCCATGCAGACCCAGGTTGTCATGCATTGAAGCGTGTCTGTGGAAGGCGGGAAATGCAGTGTGCAGGTGTGCTGTGCACCCACTATGGGCCAGCTGCAGAAGCAGCTTCTCGTTCCCGAGAGGGCACTGCGAAACACAGGCCTGTCTCTGCTGCTGGAGAGCTTAAGGGATGGGGGGAAAACAAGCTCTAGTAGCACAACTCAGCTTCCAGACAAATTTCTCTGAACTGATACAAAAATGTTACCCAGGCTTATGCTCCAAAGCCTGTCTGTTATTGAACTCGCTGTGAAAAGTAAGTGTTTTGGCCATAGATAAATATTTGGCACAGTCCTGAGCTCCGTTTCCGAAAATCTCCGTAGAGGACATCAGCAGAAATGAAGGGGGAAACTCAGCTTGGTTCTCATCTCTCAGAAATCTTTAAAAACAAAAGCAGTATTCCACATTCATATATATATATTCATATACATATACATGCACTTATTAAATCTGTATAAAGGTACAAATAATCATAGAATCATAGAATGCTTTGGGATGGAAGGGACCTTTAAAGGCCAACTAGTCCAAGCCCCCTGCAATGGGCAGGGACATCTTCAACCAGATCAGGTTGCTCAGAGCCTCATCCAGCCTGTCCTTGAATGTTTCCAAGGATGGGGCATCTACCACCTCTCTGGGCAACCCGTTCCAGTGTTTCACCACCCTCATCGTGAAAAATTTTTTCCTTGTGTTCAGTAATAAATAATTGCAAAGACAGATGAAGAAACAAGGGGAAAAATAAGAGTTCTTTCCTCTTTCTTTGGAAAAAGATTGTGGCTGGCAGGATTTGAAGGATTTTATAGACTTTCCCTTTCTAGCTAAGATTTTGCAGAAGTTCCCCTTGGGGCAGTAGCGGTGAATCTGGGCAGCACTGACCTCTTCTCTTCCTTTCCTGGGACAAGGCAGTGCTTGGAATCCCTTTGCTCCGACTTCAGGGCACTGCATCTGGAACATTGTTAGTTCTTTCTCTTGGTCTCAGGGACAGCAGCAATTCCTGAATTTCTTGCACTTCCTCATGAGCCTCTGGCACTTTAACATTTATTCAGAGTTTGGTTGACCTCTGCTGCCTTTATGTATCTTTAAAGTTCATTCCTGTGCAACTGTCAATACGCCTATTTGGCAGCTTTGAAATAAGAAGCTTTAGGGTGACTAAAATGATGTTTGTAACTGTTCGGTCAAGTGTGGTTGTGATTTTAAAGATCTTGCTGTTTTCGGTTGACTTTTTACTAATATTGCATCTATTTTCATCTACATCTGTGGAAAATACGTTGCATTTTCTAACCATTTTACCTTGTGATTCATGAAGCAAACTATAAGGTAGAAACAGAAGTAGTTTCAGGGGACAAAATTTACCTCAAAAAATATTTTCTGTATCAATGTTTTGTTTACCCTTTAATCATTTATAATTATACAACCAGCCTTTCCCAGAATGATTGAAGTGGTATCATCATAAAGCAGAAAGTAGACCTTAAGTAGCGTAGAATAGCTTTAATATGATATTAGAACAGAAGTAAGGCCCTTAGTGCAGACTATATAAAATGCACAAGTAATTGAGTGCTGAGACTGAGGTTGAGTTCTAGGAGAGCTCCCAAGGAAATAAGTGAATACCATGGGTCAGTTTAATTCTCTGCTGAAGAGAGACATGACTGTTATCTAATTTGTCACATTATATGTGACATTCTCATCTGAATACAGATGCAAGGGTTCTAGCACCAGCTCTGTTCCTGCTTTGGCCATTATAGGTCACTACAATAGCATGGTAAACCTAATACAAAGATTTTAGGGTGTCTTTTCCAGCTTAGAACCACAAAAAAACCCCTGTGCTATGCTTTACCTTTAACAGTCGCATGCAAGGAGTAAGCTGAGCAGGGCGCAAACTCAACTGGCAACCTCAGGTTGGATGCAGTAAACTCAGCTGTTCTAGCTCAAAACAAGGGCCATTCTGTTCTCGGGTTTATGGCATGGGATACATGTAGGCTGCACAGGTAGCATGAAAAGAGACGGAAAACAGCATATTTGTTGCAAAAAAATGTCTATTTTATCCTCAGAAAGCCTTGCCTTTCACAACTGTGTTTGCAATGTAAAGCTCCCATGTTCTCCATCTCCTTGAGTGTCTTTTAGACTGTCAGGGGAAGCAAAGGACCAAGTGTAGCCTAAGCGGTATTCTCAGTTTTTTGCCAGTCTGGAAACGTAGCTCAGTTGTGGGCAGCTGTGCTCTGCAGTAGCAGGAGATGGCCAGGGAATGCCTCATAGGAAGCCTTGTGATAATCGAACCTGGAGGTGGTGTAGTCACAAGACTCATTCCTAACCACAGAGAGTCACAATCTTCACTTTGAAATGAAAAAAAATCTACTATTCTTAATGACTCATGCTAGCTGGCTGCCTGCAAGCCCCGGGAACTGAGCAGGCATCTCAGGAGGCTCACCTCACCAGCACCACAACAGCCATCTCCTCCTTTCAGCAAGGCACGCTTCAGGGACGTTTCCCATTGTACCAGGCTGTGAAGAGCACCAGTGCCTTGTCTATCTGCCAACCACATTCATCTTGTTTAAACCAGGGTACCTTCTCGTGCAAATATTTGATTAGGTATATGGTTTTTCCACCTCATATGGCTGCACATATTATCTGATGCATTCTGCTTTTTATCAAACTATATTCTTTTCTAGCATAGAAAACTTCCTTTGGTCTTTTCTCTTTCTTCCTGGTATTTAATCTTATTTTGTTCTTTTAATTTTTTGCTTATATTGACACTTTCTTTTTCCTCCAGTTGTGATACTTCCATTCTCCTCTTTTCCTGCTTCTGTGTCTGCATCCTCACAATTCTCTTTTCTCCCTTCTCTTTCCTGCTTCTTTTCATTTCTCTCATTTCTCCTATAGAGGAACCAACAGATTTTATGAACCTCAGCATCTGAACCTTGGGACCAGTTCTGTTTAATCTCTTTATCAATGATCTGGACGAGGGGATTGAGTACACCCTCAGTAAGTTTGCAGACAACACCAAGTTGGGTGGGAGTGTTGATCTGCTTGAGCACAGAAAAGCTCTACAGAGGGATCTGGACAGGCTGGATTGATGGGCCAAGGCCAATTTTATGAGGTTCAACAAGGCTAAGTGCTGGGTCCTGCGCTCCATGCAACGCTACAGGCTTGGGGAAGAGTGGCTGGAAAGCTGCCTGGCTGAAAAGGACCTGGGGGTGGTGGTTGACGGCCGCCTGAACATGAGCCAGCAGTGTGACCAGGTGGCAAAGAAGGCCAATAGCATCCTGGCTTGTATCAGAAATAGTGTGGCCAGCAGGACTAGGGAAGTGATAGTGCCCCTGTACTCGGCACTGGTGAGGCCACACCTCAAATACTGTGTTCAGTTTTGAGCCCCTCACTACAAGAAGGACATCGAGGTGCTGGAGCATGTCCAAAGAAGGCCAATGAAGCTGGTGAAGGGTCTGGAGCAAAAGTCTTATGAGGAGCAGCTGAGGGAGCTGGGGTTGTTTAGCCTGGAGAAAAGGAGGCTCAGAGGAGACCTTATCGCTCTCTACAACTGCCTGAAAGGAGGTTGTAGTGAGGTGGGAGTCGGTCTCTTCTCCCAAGTAACAAGCAATAGGACAAGAGGAAATGGCCTTAAGTTCTTCACCGAAAGGGTTGTCAAGCATTGGAGCAGGCTGCCCAGGGAAGTGATGGAGTCCCCATCCGTGGAGGTATTGAAAGGAGGTGTAGATGTGATGCTTAGGGACATGGTTTAGTGGTGGGCTTGGCAATGCTAGGTTTATGGTCGGACTTGATGATCTTAAAGGTCTCCTCCAACATAAATGATTCTATGATTAACAATTTCTCGTGTCCTCCTTCCTGATCAGATTGCTAGCACTGCATCATGGTGTTGGATTAATCTATTTTTCAGTGACATTTCCAGACTGAAAATTTAAATCAAACTAATTCATCCCCTATGAATATAAATGTCTGATAGGAATTCTTTTGTATGAAGTTCTGACAAAAACAATGTTCAAATCCAACTTCTTTAGTTAAAGCCAAACGCTGAATTTACAATTAATCCCCTCCCACACATACATCCCACTTCATTAAACACCTTTCCTCTGCTTAAGGTCATCACAATAGTTTTGTGTCTTAACCTCACAGTGCTGAGTGTAGAATTATTACTTTTTAGAATTTTTTTCTACTCCTGAGGAGTTGTTTAGTTTGCAAGCAATATCTTTCTTTTTTTTCAGGCTAATTGAAGAAGGATATCATTTGGCATCATATGGTAGATGCACAATCTCTCATTCAGAATCCCTGAAACAAACTAGAAATTTGAAGAGTTTATTAAGTTCATTGAAATACTTTCCACTTTTGAAGCTCCTTTACCAAAAGCAATAGATAGAATAATAGTTTTCCAAGGAATATATTTTCCTGTGTCTTGAAAGAAAACAAAACACTAACAACAATCAGGTAGATGTCAAAGTTTAATGCTTGTCCTTCAGTTTTCTGATGTCAATGATTTAAAGTGGACATTGCATTTCTGTAGTTTTAGTAGGATCTCTAAAGGACTTAGCAAACAGATGGTGGTCAAAAAAGCTGCATAATACAGCCTAAGCTCATGTGAATGACAAATATGGGTGTATGTGTCCTTTTGGAAACCCTCAGAGTCCTCATCTGACAGGAGTGAGATTAGCTGTCATCTTTAAATCATCGAAGCCTGAGATCAAACAAGGCTCCTAATCTTAACAATTCTTTTCCTGCATATCTTGGAGTAGTTGTCAAGGTCAGAACCCGCAACTATAGTGCTTGTACCTAACTGCTGAGACAGTAGTGAAGGAAGTTGCAAATGGATGGGACGTGCAGGTAGGGCAGTGGACAGAGAAATCAGTCTTTCAGACAAGGGAACACAAATCTTCAAATATTCTGTGTATGTTGCATATGGAAAACAGAGTTTAAACATTTTCTAAGTACTGAGTAACAAATCAGTTCAGCCTTTTTCCTTCCATCAACCTTTCTTAATATTTCCTCTGCCCTACACTAGGTGACACCTATTTATGTTAGCCAAGGATTTTTTCTCATCTTATTCTCTTTTACTATACCGCATTTTATTATAAAAGACACAGCAAAATAAGGGGCAGTTACAATTAAATTATTATCTTTATTACCAATGACTGTTAGGCACCGTGAAGATTGTTTTCTGATAGCTCAGGTCCATACAAATCTCTCCTAGAGAGCTCTACCCCTCACTCTGAGCAAAGGCTGTCTCTGTCTGATCCAGCCTCCAGGAGGGCCCACAGCAGCAGAAGGAAGGAAGAGAACTCATGTGCCATTATGTTAGGCTGAAACAGCCCCTCAGGACTTAATATTCATTGGCAAACCAATATTTCCAGTTTTGAAGTCTCCCACATTGAGGGTGAAGGGCTGGGCCAGGCTGTACATGGGTGGTTTTGAGGTAGAATAAATGTTTAAAGTACAATGGCTGGACCAATAAGCCACTCTCTGAGCAAAGCCTAACAACTCTCTTGCATGTGCATGTAATTCACTTTTCTCATTCTTTCCATAGAGACAAGCACTGAATTAGTAAGATAAAAAAAGAACGTTTCCTGCTGCAGGGGACAGGCCTGGCATGAGTTTACTGTAACTCTTTTTTTTGAATGAATAGTGCACTGAATGTTCTTTAGATTCCTGTGGTTGGAATTCATAATAGTCATTTAGTACAGTGGTTTCCAAACTTTTTTGATCGAGGAAAAAACTTTAATACTAATACTTTGGAGTATGCACTCCCAATATATCTACGTTTATTTATTTATAAATTATATGTACATACTACTGTACTATACATGATGCACATTAGAAATTATACACAAGAATAGAAATTTAAAAAATTATGAGATAAAGATGAAATAAACACGATTTTTAATTTTTAAAATCTTCTATCTTATTTATTAATGGCACAAAAATATTTTCTTCCTGCACCCCAATGGACTGACTTATACACCCTCTGGGTGTACGTACCCCCCACACTTTGGAGACCACTGTTTTAATGGATGTATTATAGTGGACTGTGCACCTTCTCAGTAGCAGTGGTAACAGTAGCAGTAACCAAGTGTAACCTGTCCACAGACCAGACACTTGAGTTTATCATCACATTTACATGAATTTTTCGATCTTTCAAGTCTAATTCATCTTCTGTTTTGAGTCTTCTGGAATATCTGTGCTGGTTTGAGTTAAAAACGTTGTTATTATGGTATTAGGAAGTCATGAAGACTTGACTGTAGCTGTCTGCTCACTTCCTTTTGAATAGAATCACAGAAATTAAATTAGAGAGTCTTTGTCATTTATTTAATTGTTTGGAAATGACTGTTGATTAAAAAGTACTGGAAGAAAGCTGGTGTATTTCCAGTATTGATTTCAGTACATGAATCAACATTGTAATCTGAAATAATCTTGCATTTAGAATTGAATGAACAGTATATCACATATCTTTGAGCCCAGCACAAACATTACCATTAATTCAAACCGACCTTTTAAATTCTGAAAATATTTCAAATTTTTCTTTGGACTCCCCACTTAAAGTATGTAAATCCTTTAAAGCATTGTTGCTTTTTTTTTTTATAAAGGCCAAACATTTGAACCCTCAAAACTTTGCCAGTAGCAGAATACAGAAGGAGAGCAACCAGCTCCTGAACTGTTCTTCCCCAAACCAGGACTGTGATGTGCAGGCAGAGCACCATGGGAAAGGGTGACCTGGGCTGGACTGAACTGCCGCTGTAAAGAACGGACTTCAGCCCTCTGATCTGCTGTCTCTGTTGCACAGGCCACTGTGGCATAAATCTTCCACAAAAACTCCAATCTTGGAACTTTGACTTTTCAGAAAAAAGGCCTTTAACATTTATACCAAATAATTAAAATTGCAATCAATAAGTTTTGGAAGACTAGTCTTCTAAACTGATTTTTCTGTTTCCTAATCCCTCAGAAAATCAAGTGTGGTGTTTGGTTTCTTATTTTTCTCACTGTAATAGCTCCAGCTCCATTTACATACCCCTTACCAAGTTGTAATGGCCTGGGAATTCACAGCTGTCAGGCATTATTAAGGAGCTGCTGAACCCCAACATGTAGGAAAACATGGATAGCAGTTCTTCTACAGTTTAAAACTATTAAAGGAGTAACCATACAGTATCTCTGCCTTGCAATAACAATACTGTCCCTCATTTAAAAGCTAGAAACTATTATCTTGCCTAATTAAGGCAATCTCCTAATGATACCAATGATGAGATGGACACTTATTCATTCCTCTTTTGATTTTTGCAAGTGAAAACGTATTTGCACTTCTCTAAAGCCACTTAAACAGCAGAGGGCCTGATCCTGCTCATACTTGAGTAAAAAAGTTCCCACAGAGTTAATTGGAAATGGAGAGTAGACCATGGTCAAAAGCACTGTCGTGTACAGACATCACAGCAGCACCTAGCTGGCAAGATGATTAGCAAGCACATCTGTTCTAAACCATTAAAATGATATAAAGAAATTGCCTTTAAACCACCTGCAGGACAGTAATTTCATACAATCATTACAGAGTCATTAAGAAAAGTTAATGTAGAAAAAAAACCACCGTGGGAACTGTAATCTTTTCAGTGCTTACTAGATACTCTAAAGATGTGAGCAGAGAACAGTCTGAAAACTATTGTGTCAGATGATTATGCCTTGTCTCCAGAACATATTGGCTCACATATTTATTACGTCACAAGTTAGATTACTTTCAACATCTTCAAGCCATCCTGAGAATTTCCATGTTGAACTTGTAAATGTGGTCAAAAACATGTACAGGCTAGCAGGATTTGGGACCCTGTTGAGAAGATATTCTTGAATTCTGGAAGTGGTATAGGCCTCTGAATGTCAGGTTTTGAAATAATTTTATTCAAAGCAGAAACAACATCATGCTGGATATAAGCAATATGGACATAAAGACAGATGTACTAAAATTGGGGAGGGGACATAATTATTCATACTAGGATCAAAGCAAGAATAGAGGGAAAAAAGCAATGGAGGGCAAAAGAACTAAATGTTTTAGATCAAAATAAGGATTATGCATTAAATGACATAACAGAGAACAGTGTGATTCAATACTAGAATATTGCTTATAATCCTTTATTTTGTAGATAACATTTATGTAAAGGAAATACAAGGGTGGAAAAGAAATATTGCCTACAGATGTGTTCATCTGCTCTGAGGCACAGAAAGTTCTGGATGACAGACAAGCTGGAAGAGGTATATGGGAAGCACTAGTTGTTGATTTTGGTAAGATTTTGACATTGTCTCCCATGACAGTCTTGTAAACAAACTATGGAAACACAAGTTTGGACAAAAACATTGGGAGCAGGAAAGTTCCATGCACATGGGGAAAACTGTATCTGATGTAGCATTGTCAGTATGCCACTGTTAACTGGAGAGCTACATCGGGTGGGGTATTTTCCTTAATGACTGAAAGGACAGAATAGAAAATCGTCTTATTAATTGCAAATAGGATTAGAGGCAAAGGGGCTGCAAGCACCTTGGAAGGAAGAAAATAGAATGAAAGCTTGGCAGGTTGGAGGAAAGGTTTGAAATTAAGACCATGTAATTTAAGAACAAGTACAAACACTGCATTAAATAGGAATAGTCAGATCCAGTAATTTCATGGGGGTCAACAGATTAAGCAGCAATTATACTGAAAAAGCTCTGGATATTATAATGATTTAATTTAAAAAACACGTGATATTGAGATGTATAAGAGGGAGTAAATTATGAATGTAGAAATATGCAATATGAAAAATGCATGAAGTAGTCTTTTCAATCTACCAAAATTAAAGTAGATTATTTTTTCTGTACTTCAAGAAAGATACATTGGAGTTGTAATCTCCACAAAACAAAATCCGGAGCAAAAAGAATAGTCAGAGATATTGAAAATATAATTGAGACAGAAAACCAGGGAGACCTGGTATGGAGAAAAAGCAAGGGTGGCATACTAGCTATTTATGAAATACAATCTATAAGATATAAATGCTGATTTTGAAAAAGTCAAATACTGCAATAAGTTGTTCTCCACATCTGTTGAGGAGGGTACGAGAAAGTATAGTTCAGTTGCAGCAAAGAATGCTTAGGCTGGATATCAGGGAAACAATCCATTAGGATAATTGAGAGCCAGCAGACGTTGCCCAGGGAAGCTGTGGAATCCCCATCACTGGAACTTTTAAAGCATCGGTTAGTCAAACATTGGTCAGGGATGGTATTGATGTAATCGACTCCTCCTTCAGTCAGAATTGTGGCTGATGTCTCAGGACCCTTCCCCTACCATCCTACAGTGTAGCAACTGCATGCACTTTTGGAAGAAATCCATTTGTCCAATCGATACTAACAAAGCCAAAAAATCAAACATAAAGGAGAGAAAAGTGTTGGAGCATTTTAAGACAGAAAAACCCACATCTTTATCCCACGGGTCAATTCTCATGGACGGTGTAGAAAGAACTAAACATGTCTGCAGACCTGGGAAAGGGTGAAAGGATTTCCTGCTTTACCCTGCCTAAAACAGATAAATCATAGTATTTTGTGGAATCAGATCATTGCCATAGTGACAGGTTCACTAAAAAAAGTAAAATATAGAAGCTAGCCATAGTAGGTGAGCTACTAGAATGGTCATAGAAACAAAAATGAAAAAAGACTAAAACTGACTGCAACAGGGAAACAGTTTTATAGCATGTGGTACGTGAAACTGAGGCCAGTTCCCATTGCAGAGAGGCCACCATAGAAACTACCACTGCTGTTTGCTGACCTATGTGAAGTGACTTATAGAGTTTCACTTCAATTGTCAGAGTTCATATTGCTCAAAATTGCTACTGATGTTGGCACAGAAAATCTCTTCAGAAGACACTGTAGTGCTTGGGGTCGCAATATCTCTGGGAAGCCTAGCAAAGATACTGCTGGGAAGCCAAAGGACTTAAGAGATTGTAGAATGAAATTTAGCTTCTCAGAGGTGACACATTGAGGTGAGGCATGTTATCAAGGCCATATAAGGCACCTTCCTGGTGCTGTTAATAGCAGCAGCCAAAGCTCGCACTACCTTCAGAGGGATACAATTTTGCCACAGCTGCTGAAAAGGAAGGAGAACTGGACTGGAAGGAGGAATGGAAGGAGGGCTGGAAATGGCCAAAACTGGTCTGGAAAGCAGAGAGCACAAACAGAAGAGCATTTAAAATTTATAATTTAGAAAATGTCAGCAAAATGTAAAGATACACATGCTATAAAATAATCAAAGGAAATAGATACTTCAGTAGCAAAAATCTGGTCTTATGTCATTTAAATACACAAGCAAAAAGCCAATCAAGTATTCTGTTAAGCCACTGAGGGATATACAGAAAGTGGGAAGTTGGTTAATGACGTTAGTATTGCTCTGAGCCTGAATAAATTCTCTGCTTTCGTCTTCATGAAATAAGTCAAAGGTCAGATTCTGAGGATTGGGATATTTTCCCAGGTGGGAGGGAAGGAAATGGAAGCATTGAAAGACTTTATGAGTACATCAAAGCAGAAAGGCAATTAGAGCTGATAAAAGTTCACATAGAACCAGATACAGATAAATTGCATCCCAGATTTTTTTTTAACTTAGCAAGATGTAGAAAGATTTCCAGCTCCTAAGAACTAAGAAAGCATAATATATTTAGGATTCAAGAGCACAGAGATTCAAGAACCAAATCGGGTCAGCCATGATATTGAACTTTATTTGGTTGATGATTTATTTGTTTTTTTATTTATCGTCTCAGTGGGACATAAGGGGAAGCATCTGTTGTGAGGCTCAGTGAAGTGAGTTATATATTGATGAAGGAATGAGATAACAGTAAGTATTGATCTGAAATCATCACTGTGGTGTTTTCCAAAGTACTTTGCACTTTGTGCAGTCTCAGGTGTTTGCTACTGTTAAAGTTGGTTTGCTAGTATCTTATACTTTGATGAAATGTATATCTGAGTAATTTGCTTTAGAATTATGACGAAAGATAATTCACTGATATTCTGTTATGATGATTTCAAATGTAATTTGTTTATATCTTTTTAGCGCTCTCTTATTTATGAGTTAAATAACATATGCTGTCTTCTTCAGCCTATTCTAGCATTGCTCAGTTGGCCCATCCTATGGAGAATATTACTTTTTTCTTTATAAACCAAAACCAGGGACAACAGCTAAGGTGGGAGAGTTAAAAGTGTGTGGTTTCCCAGATAACATGAGTTACTGTACTACCCAATGCATTCAGTAGGGGGGACTACACTGACTTAGAGAAAGACACTGTGGGAAACCTAGCGTCTACTGCTGTCTTTACGTTAGCATGCATAGATACTGTGCTGTGCCCTACTCTTTTAGTGATGCAGGTGTGCTTTCTGTATAGCTCACAAACGTGTATTCTATGATTTTCAGTATTATTCACAATCTTTTAGTGTTTCTGCTCCCTCATCTATGGCACCCTGTAATTTGCTGGAAACAACTTTGCTCAAGAAAGCTGCAAAGTGGTTTTCTTTGGTTAGTAAAAAGTCAAGGTTCATCAGATGTTTAGAATCCAGTTACTTATAAGTTTGACCACAAAATATTAGCACAGAAATAATCATTAAAAGATTTATATTACTAACTGATCTTCTGAATATGTAAAAAACCATACATTGGCATTTCAGCCAGCAGAAATAAAAATAACAAAACTGATTTTTAAATCTGGCCTGTAATGCATAACCACTTAGCTCCATTTATATTTAATAACAAACAACAAGGTGAACAAGTCTGCACAGGAGGTCCCTTTTCCACAAAACTGTTACACCAAAAAGCAGTTTCAACTAAAAATGGCAAAGGGAAAGTTAAAAGTCAAGGAAAACTTGAATATCTCTGTTACGAATACCTTCAGACTTTCTTAGACTCGTAAGGATGGTTCCAGTTAGAACTGACTGAATTCAGTCTGCTCTTGTGTCTTCAAAAGTGCTAGTAAAAATTCCTAATTGAGAAAAAAATTACTTTTGAAACATTGTCTTTTTTGAGAAAAAATATTTAAAATTGGAAAAATAATTATTTTTAAAAGCATTATAAAAATACGATCTATGTGATTATGAAAAATGTGTGTTAAAAATGAGTTTTAGAAGACTGAAATGCTGTGTAGCTCTTTGTGTGTGGTTTACTGGAAAAACATTCTCATTTAAAAAGCAACACTTAAACAAACCAAAATAAAGGTTTTATGTGTAATACGATTCTGAAAGGGTGTAAATCTGGTTTTAGTTTTTAAAAGACATTTCTGGTAGACTTTTAATCACTTCTGATGGCAGGCATTTGAACCTAGTCTATTAAAAGTGTAGTTTTGAACAGAAAAAATAGAGAAGAATGTACAGGTTTTTCAAGGCAATTGAAATATCCAAAACTTAGTGTTGAGGAATTTCATTTTTCATTGTGAATATTATGTACACTTCATATTTTAATCCATTGAGCTTTGATTAGATGACTGTACAATCCTTTCCGCTCAGAGTTTATCAGTGTCAGGGGTTTTCTGTAACAGTTACAAGTCATCTTTAGACATGGAAAACAGTCCATGTTCCCTTAACATACACTGAGTATATGAGCACAAAGTGACCTATCCTTACGGATTAGTTGCTAAATTCAGTGTTTTAAGAAGTGGATGGTGCCTTGCATTTCAAGTTGTGCTGCAGCCATCAACTCTGAGGAATCGGCATTTTGCAGCTTATTTTTATCTTTGTTCCAGCTAGAGGAGCGGAGCTGGGTCACGGTATGCCTTTCTAGTACGTTGACACCATGTCCACCTCTGCAGAACCTGTCCACTTGTAACTCTAGTTTAAACAGTAAGGGGGCTGGATTTTTCAGTGGACATTTTTGATCTTTAAACATGTTTTAAATGTAAAAGGCTGGTTCCCAGCAACTACAACAATGAATTGACAACTGAGGATATTGGGTTTCATTTCTGGCTTTGTGGGATGTTAGATATGTCACTTATATTCTCTACCACTTAGTTCCTCCTCCTCTGTCAGTTGATTTTAATGATTCTAGCTTTGCTTCCCAGGAGTGTTGTGGACGAGCTTTAATTAATATCTGTAAAGTGTTCTGAGCTCCTTACCTATGCACTGTAATATCAATATGAAATATGATCAGATTTAAGAAACAATGACTATCCAAAAGGTTAATAACAACAAGATTAATAGTGTATAGAATTTTATGTCTTCTGTTAGCAGCTTACATGTCAGATAATATGGTTTTATACCTGTACCTGCCTAGAGGAAGAGAGTTTTTGACCGAAGATTTTTTTCCGCTCTATTTTTATGTATCATGTCTAAACCAGTTCTGATAAAAAGCGTCTGTTCCTTTCAGAGATCTCAGTAGTCGTCAGAGATTTTCTTTTTAATAAGTAACATATTATTCATCACTGAGGTGGTGACCAAAAAAAAGTCCAACTCCCACACAGGCAAATTTTATGAAAAGTGAATTTCATGCTTCTCACAAAACCTCATGTCAATTAAGGCCTTCTTACTACTTTCTCAGGCAAGGCTGTTCAGTATAGTTTTCACTGCTTCCAGATTTAAAATGTAACTAATTGTGCAGTTTCCCTCGGATTCGTAGATTGAGACAGACTCACATCCAGATTGGCCAAAAGTCATTGTCATCTAATGGCCACCCAATGGAGTGCTGAAGATGTTTTGATTGCCATGGTCTTGGCCTTCAGACTTCAGAGAAGTACCTGTCAGACTTGTGTCTCGCTCCTAATAGTCTTTCAGCAGAAGTGCTAGAGTTACAAGCGGTCATAGAAAGAAGACTAATGTTGTCATGCTTTAAATAAAGCCTTCCTGTGGGAGGCACGCTGCTTGATGTGTACTGAAAGACTTCTGCCTCCATTGTTGCTCTTTGGTTGAAAAAACAAGGCTTCCAGCACCTTTACATGGAAATGGCCATCCAAAAATTGCCAGTAGTGAGTGCCAGTGTTCCCCATACACAGTAGAACTCTCAACAGATCATCTGCAAAACCTGCATGTGCCAACCAAGGCATTTCCTAATCTAGGCCATCCCGATTCAGGGGGATATTTCAATGTCTGGAACACTTTTCTGAACACTATCGGGATTTATTTTCTATATTTTTCTTATATTCCAGAATATAGATGCCTGTATTTCTTTTCTTACAAAACTGAATGAGTCTGTATCTTAATTCAAAACACATGAAATAAATATAAAGTCTTTGTAGCAGTACCCAGAATCCACATTCCTCCCATCCTCATTCATTTTTGCTGTTTCTCTGGCATCATGTTTTTATTATCCTGTTTATAACAAAGCATGTTCAACATGAGGGCTCAAGAATGTTCCTTTTCCCTACCCATTGCCTAAAGACATACATTGCTCTGGTTAGCACAATTTACTAGAAAGCTGAGCTTGAATCTGCTCTGGCAGTATCTGAGGACCCCTGAGACCTCACACCCCTAGGTTGTTGGCAAAGGGTGAATTCCACCGCTTCTTGGGGATGTAGGAAGAAAACCGGGATGCTGATGTGTAGGTGAGTTCAGAGAACAGCCCGAGCTCAAAACACCCAGATGCAACAGGCAGCAGCACATCTGCTCTGTGGATATTGATGAGATGTAAGCATCAAATCTGTTGTGACTCAAGGGGCTTCTGGACTCTTTCTGCAGCAGAACTTAAGACATCTGAGGAAATGTTAAAATTGGAATTACTTTAGGTGTCTTTGGGTTTCTTCAGGGTCAGGCAAGAGTGGAAAAGGGTTTTTTTCTCTTTATTTCTTTTTCTTTTTTTTTTAAATGACTGCCATCTTACACATACTTTCTGGCCTAGATATCAATGAGTTTCTGGGACTTAGGCCTAAATTTAAAAACTAGTGAATTAACACAGTGATCTCAGTTTTGCCAGCATTATTTCAGTTTCATCCAGTGTTAACTGCCTTATTTTTAGTCTTTTGAATACTTATATATGATTTTATGTAATATATATTAATTTTAGTTTTACTTCCTCTATTGTATAAATAATTATATGTAATACATAATTATTATGCATTATATATGTATATAATTATTTTCACTGTTGACCATTTTAAACTTAAAATATTTTACCCTCACTATATCTACTCCCTTATTTGTTTTTCCCTCTTACGATGGAAAACATAAGACGCCATTTATTTTAGCTTGTTTTCAGCAAGAGCATCATCTTGCATCAGACTTTCAGTGTCTATTGATAATTTCCTTGTTTGTTTTTAATTAATATTATCAGTCATTCAGCATATGACACTCAAAGTAAATGTTAAACCTCTGGCAGTAAAAAATCCAATTGGCACTTTATGTCTCGCAATAAAATGGCACACAACGGTTGGTGTTGCTCAGGAAAAGGAGTGCTTTGCCGGGAAAATGGAGCATGATGATCAACTATCCTGACATTGCAAGCCACTTGAGAGTCACTGACCTCAGAGAGCTGAAAAGAAAGTACCTCCAACACGCTTGTGGGGACAGCAGCATCATCCCCGGCTCCCTGGCTCCAGGCGAAACTCTGCATCTGCTGCCCTTCTCCATCCTCCCCCAGTGAGGGACACAGTTGCCCTGCAGCTCCCTCACCACAGCTTCTTCCCCATGATAAACCAGAGTGCAGGACCTGCAGATGAGTTACAAGCTATACTTCAGCCTCTTCTGAAACAGATGTCAGTCTTTTTAACAGAACTTTATTTTTATTGAGAATCTAGCAGTATTATTATCTATCATTGTTTCAGCTAATGTAACTAAACATTATAAAGTCAACTCAATGATTATTATTACTATTATGATCTGTCATTTTTTTCAGGTTATACAGTTAATGTTGAGGAGTGTCTATCATGAAGGTGTAAGAGAAAGACCTAGGAAATATGGATTTATTGTATAGCTAACCCAGACTGCCTTTGTGTCTTGATTTTGTTGCTCTAGCACACTTCTTTTTTCTTCAAAAGCATATGTAAATATCTGTAGAAAATAATAAAAGCACACCCTGCCACAGACACTCACCAGGATTACACATTGTTGAGATCCAGTACTGCTGAGAACAGGACGTTAGTAATGCTATAGACAATCAGCCCTGGCAGGGTCCATAAAAGATGCCTTATCCCCGCCACTGCCCCTGCCTTGGCAATGAGCACATCTCCTTGCAACGTGTGATCAGTCTAAGAACCAGTTTACATCAAGCTCACTAATCTTTTGTAGTAAGTGTCACCAGTCACCACAAACAATAGTGTTTGATTGAGATTTCTTCTCTTTTGAAGGAATCAAATTGCAGTTTTGTCTTCCATGAAATAAGGCTCAGTGGTTTGTGATTAAGATACATTATATATCATAATTCATTTCCTTGTTTATATGCCTATATATATGATGTGCTCAGCCAACATTCTGATAAACAGATTTCTTTCAAGAAAAATCTCTCATGCTTTGAGATAATAGCTTCTTACATTGTTTTCTGGCAACTGGAATTAACAATACCTCTTGCATAAAGTTTAATAAGATTCACTTCCATACTGTTAATGACTAGCAGGTAACACTTGCTTAGAGGGAAATCTTATTTCCATGCAAATAGTTCTTCTAGCTTTTCTGTGCAAGCACAGCCCATGACAGAGAAGATACTAGAGAATGCACAGTTACAAAATGGAGGTCTAATGCTGTGAAATAGGATTACAACAGGCTATTTTTGTTTTTTGTTACAACTGACCATGACTCAGAGCAAAATATTTTTGTGTATCTTACAATTTATGTAAGATGGTACAGTAACACCTCTTCAGGGTTCCGCTGTGGTATAGACACCAACCATATTCAAACCACTCTTCATTATATAAATAAGCAAAAGAATGACCTTGTGAAACCTTTTATTCTAGGAATAAATAGGCAGGGGAGTTGAACTAGATATCTTTAAAGGTCCCTTCCAACCCAAACCATTCTATGATTCTATGATTCTATGATTCTGTGATTCTATGATTTTATGAATGGAAGGTTATTTTTATACTAAGGTAATAAACATCTTTAGATGAAAACACAAAAACTCCACCCACCCAAAACATATACACAAAAAACCCTATATCAAATATAAATTCCAGGAAGGACTTATACACCTAACTTTATCTCGGTTCTTAGGAAACTGAGAGAGAAGAAATATATTTCAATGTATTAAAATATATTCCTTTTTCCCAACTGAAACTGACACAGATTTCCCATATCAAATAAAATATCAGGGTTCAGCTATCAATAGTGCTGCTCCTATTTGTTCTTTGACTTTTTAATATACCTTCCACTTACAGTGTAAACACCACCAGCATGCTGAATGTATAAAAGCAATTAGTTATGAATAATGTAATCATGGTTTTTACAACATTTTAAGTTTACTTATTCCAAACTATGGGACAGATGTTGGAGAGGTAGAAACTGTCATGGTTCCTTCCCCAGCTGACTATGCATTAAAAAGCTCAATCCCATTATATGTCTACAACTCCATTTTCTATTTGTGATACCAAAAAGATATACATCATGATCATTATTTCAAGTATATATATTACTGTTACATCCTTTAAAATTGGACTCTTTTCACTGTAATTTATTGCCTTGCCCTGGAAAAAAAAAAATACAGTATAAAACTGCTGGAAAAAGGAACTGAAATTTTCCATCAGCCCCTTGATGGCTGTGATTTTTAAAGTAAGACTAATAAAAACTTATTTCAAGCTTTATAAGAGATGGATTAGATCAAAAATCCTGAAGCTTTGGAAGCTATTCCAAGGGTCTAACCCATTACTCCTGGTCTTGAAGTGCATATAGTATAACTCAAAATTTGCCTATGGTATGCTTAGCTCACCGGTGTACAACTGAAGTTTAACACAGGTGTAATTCCTGTGAAATCATTGTTGTTAAACTACCATAAAACTGGAGTACCAAAGATTTGATTGCAATACTGTATTGAGACAAGGGGGAAAAAAAAAAGATAGAATGAGTGCTAGGAAGCCTCCTGTGGCAAGGCAACAGTTGGAAAGAAAACTAATCAGACACAGTCGGAAACAGTTGTTTTTGATAGACTGTAAACAGTAGAAGTAATGATTTCTCTCTAAGTCATCTGACACCTTCATTACTGCAATTGTTTATTTAATCCCACTCACATCAAGAAGCAATTGCAGCTTCATTAGGCAGCTCATGCAAGCTTATTTTTTTCTCTGTATTCTTCACCAGTACTTACCAATTAACACGGTGCATCAACAACCTGCATTTGTAGCAGCTGCTGAGCTAAAAATGTATTCAGATAGTAGGACAGTATTCAGAACCATCATACTCCTTCTAGGAATGTGACCAAGTGAAGTTACTATTATAAAATACGTTTTGAACTATAGCTATGTGATACCTGAAAGGGAAATGTTTATCTGTAGACTTTCCATAGTTGCCCAGCTCAACAATCATTAAACTCTATATTTCATTCTGCAAGTTCCTGGTCCTGCTTTACAGAAATTCAACTAAGTAAATGTCTCAGGTTTGGCCCACAGGCATCTTACAAAATATTCAATTTTAAATCTTGACTTCTTATGCCACGTTGGTTAACTCATCTGCAGAATCTTGGTAGCAGTACTGTTGCAAGCAAAACAGACCAAGGAAGTAAGAGAAGCCAGGTTTGTAAGGAGAAACAATACCTTTTAATAGATCAGCTGTTACACTTCACATGGAAAGGCATTCAGACTCAAGCTTTTCTTAAATTATGAACCAGAAATAGCTAAGAAACCTTTGGGATCATGTAAGCGCATTTTATAAGAACACAAAATTCCTGGATTCTGGCCACAGAGATTTGACAATTTTCAAAGACATCGTTTCCACAGAGTCTTTATAACAGCTGTAGTTGTGGCTTTATTTAGCCAAATGTCTATAATACATGTTTATTTCCTTTCCAATGCTGAGCCAGATGTCAAGTGGAAGGCTTGGAGGGATTTGTTTCTGTTGCTTGCTTGACTGAAACTTTTTCTGTCTTTCCTCTTCCAGTATGCTGGTGCAGGTAAGAACACGTTTGTATTACATGCAAAATACCAGTGAAATCTGAATAAATGACTATAGTTAGCAAGAACAGTTGATGCATTCAATTATCAAAGGAAAATATTATCAGTGCATTTTAGTATCATCATATATTTTAACCTTTTAAACACAGATTTTCACTGAGAATGTTATAAAAGTCTTTCAAATTATATAGTATATGTTGTAAGAGAAAATGAATGTATTTCTTTGATTTGTTAATTCCCCTTCTTTCTAGGCTGACTGAAGCACAAGTAGATACATTCTCTATAGAACTGAAATGTGTTCCTTAATCTGTCTTTGCAGTATGTAAAAATCATTGACCCGCTCTTTGATACTAATGGGAAGGTCTCAGATGGAGCTAAAGGCTTAAATGGGAGCTTCAGAAAATGAAAGTCAACTTTCCACTTTTTTCTGAACACAATCTTAAATATAATAAATATAGAGCAGGTTGTAAAATTCAAAAGCTGAATCTACCACATGCTGCTCCATATTTTTTTTTTTCATATTCCACATTCCAGATAAACTAACAAAAATCTTCTTGCACTGGAATTTTAGTAAATGAGTTTATCCAATAAAAGCTGTTTCTGTAAAGAATTATCATGGCGTAGATAATGTTACATGTGCAAACTGATTCTTCTGTACCTTAAAAGAGTACAACTCTTCATGATCTTAAAGGAGGCAAGCAGCCCTTGTGATCCGAGTCAGTCTCCATTAAACTCTTGTAATGCACACTAATGCAATGTTCCTAAGGGAATGCCATGGTGATATTTATCCTCAGCCTGCCTGCTAAGAAAATCCCTGCCAAGCAGGAGAGGAGGCATCTGTATGTGTGGTTGAGCGGCATTTTTATGCTAGCAGATATTGGAGGGCTCTGAAAAGATTCAGATTCAGTAAGAATTGAATTTGAGAAAAACACCTGAGGAAAGGGCATTTGGATTTTTTTTTTTCTTTAGTTTGGAGGCTTAACTTGACATTTAAAGTAATAAAACCATCTGTAAGATCACGCCTTGTCCAGGAGCACCATTATAACAAGTTGAACTCTTCCAGATCAGATGAAATAACAAGTTAATTGTGATCTTAATAGATTTCCCAGGTGCTTGCTGCAATCAGACCTACCTTTTTAACAGTCCTCATTGCTCATTAATTACATTTCCTCTCTTAATTTCTCTATTTCTTTCCTATTCCTTGAGGAGTATGGAAACCAGTACAACTAATCACCTCTGAATTATGCATGTGAATCATCCCAGAAACACGTGGCTGGGATCTTTCTCTAGGTCAAGAGGCCATTTTAGATACAGAGTAATTTCTCATCTTGTGGTAGGGACTTACTGTGAACTTCAATACAGCCAGAGGCTGTGTGTAACAATTAGCTCTTAGGCAGGAATTTTCATTCAAAACTAATTAACATGTCCTAAATCCTAAACTACTGCAAATGAGAAATAATTTGAGATGTCTGACTCACCTGATGGTAATTCTTTTTTTTCCTGTCAAGTGTATTGAAACTGTCTGAGAGCTCTATCAAATGGACTGCAATTACCCTAACACCCTGACTGCTATGATTAAATACTATTTGGATATTATTTTTCTTGTACTATGGTATATTATGACATAAGTTTCAGGTTTAAAGGTGTTACTTGGTGCAATGTATTATTTATATATGGTGTGATTGCAATAGAGCTGTGATATGCAAACAGGAATACAATTAGAAGCAGAATGTGTGGCTAGAACTGGTATCTGTTTTCTTTAATATACTAATTCAATACAATTGTTTAGCAAGTGATTCATGACTAGCACTCTACAGAAGACTCTCAGCATATCAAAATAGTACGTTTGGATCCTGATCCACAGTATTTTTCATTGTCTTGAATGGGATTCAGTTCAGTTTTTCTCCTTATATGGGCCTTTCTTTGGCTTACCCATAAAATCAGGGGTCTATTCCATCTTCATATCTATCCCCATTTCCTAAGTATCAGAGGCTTTTTGCGTTCGCAAGAACAATATCATATGCGATTAGAATATATCTTCAGTTTTCGTAGATCTATAGAGCCAGTCAAATATTCCTTGTTTATCAACAACTAACTGTGACCTTGCAAGGACTTATGAAGTCTACAAAGAATCCAAGCCTCGATTGTTGTATTCCTCCCTGTGGAACCCAAAGGCAAAAAAATCAGAAAAGAATTTATATTTCTTTATAAGGAATTCTCTAAAAAGTAATGAAAGGTGAACTCCAATGATGTAGTGACCCACTTCAGTGATATAGTGAACCTGAAAGCAGCAAGAAACAAAGTTTAGATTAACTGTGTTTATGCTTTATGCTGCAGGGTTTTCATCTGATTGTCATTTCCACTGGAAAGTCCAAGACCTGCCAAGAATTAGAAAAACAGCTATGTATGCAAGTGTGTGTGGGAATATACATGTGTGTCTTGTTATGTACATTGAGTGAGTGAAACATGCAGCAAAGCACATTTTCCAAATGGTATTTGATTTATTGTGAACACTGAAAATGGTAATATGCATTCCATTTTTCTGTCTAAAAATGTAGACTTCCTTAGTTTTGAGTCATATTTTTATATGTATGAGATTTCACTTTCTTTGGAAGTATTTTATGACCCAAAATGTTGATTATTCTTTACATGTCTGCATTTACTGATAGTTTTAAAAAAGTAAAATCAATGCAGCAGCAGTATTGTCAACCATCTAAGTTTCTCACTATGTGTAAATCTACACAACAAGACAGTCAAAATGAAACTCAGTTAGAGATTGTCAAATAACAGACATCCATCATGAAAAGCTTTACTATTTGCTGATATGCGGCTCTCTTATATGTTCAATTGGAATATAGCACTCAGATCCCTTGGATGTCCAAGACCTAGTCCTTGCTATCATGGGAAAACCATATCAAATTACCAAATTCATAAATGTACTAAATTTATGAAGTATCAGCTTAAAATTCAGTTTGGAACATACTTCCAGAATTTCAGCTCTATGGTAGCTAGAAACTTCATCTCATTTCTCACCTAAATTTATTCTTTGCTAATTTACACAAACTTGTCTCCCACAAGCATTATCATTTTTATTTAAATAGCTTTCCTTTTCATATGTATTTATCCCTGGTGGAATAAAAAGGAAAGGAATTATGGAAGGAAATTATGGAAATTATGGAAGGAAATTATATCAACTTTATGCTGTCCTTTTATTTTGAAGTTGTATTTAAAAGAAAAAATGAATAAAAAGAAAAATCCGATTCACCAAGCTACTCTCTTTTTTAATATCTATACATTGTTTACTTAATATAAGACTCTATGAACAAGTACAAAAGTGGTGGTTTTGATTACATTGTACAGTTATAGGCACAGCTACTTATGTCTATAGGATTAAGGAAATCTTTTGAAGATCTCCATAACTAAAAGAAATTTAACCAGGAATATGAAATGTCAGGAAATGCATCAAATCATAATCTTCATAATAATTATATGTGCCTCCACACAATTATTTTTGACATAAGTAATAACAGTGTCCTCCATCCAAGATATGAGTACATTAATTGTACGACTGGAGAAGGGGTCACATTTTTTCAACATCAGAGAAGTACCACATGCCTTGGACAGGCTATGAATGCAGTGTTTACTCCTGTAAGCCACAATAATTCAGACAAGTCATAGACATGCTGGATCCTTCATCGAAGTAGAAAAATAATGGTGTATCTGGAAAATACTTTGCTTGCAACACATTCTCCAGATATTTTCTAGACTGGAGACGAGTGGTTCATTAATTAAACAAACTGTCTCCTAGCCAAATCAAGTTAATTGAGACACCCTGCAAAATACACTTTCTTGGAGTTCTTGTTTGCTGGCAGTCAATACTAGCAAAAGAAAAACAAGACTGAAAACATTCATTTGCCTGGGTTACAGTGCAAACAGCTTTAAGTAATATCTAAATAAATTTTTGTATGTGTGTCTGAATGGTTCAGTTTAAAACTTTCTACCACTACCCAAGACAGATAGAGCATAAGCTCTTTTTCCATTTATTTTATTTGGTTTTATTTTGTTTCCTTGTGCAAAACATTAGCCATACTTTCCAGCTTAAGCTTGTATCTAAGCTGCAGAACGCAAAGGAAAAATGACAGCTAGACAAGCTGTCCTTGGTAACGTAATATTTGTATAATTTACTTAAAATTATTATCTGAATGAAATTCCTTAATCAATACATTTCTGAAAAGCTGTAATAGAAGAAACAGCTCAAAAAGCAAAAATAAAATTATGAATTAATTTTTCTTATTAGTTATGTCATATCTGGGTAATTACTCCAAGAGGTTTGTAGTGTATATCTAGTGCATCTAAGCATTAAAAACCAGAAGGTATTTGCAACAAATGAGCTGAAAATCTCAGGAAATTAGGCCTGGGGCCAAGCCTCTGTTTCTGAAGATGATAATGTAGAAACTGGAAAAAAATACCTAAATGTTTAACAATTCTTAAATTAAGTATCAAATTTGATTTAGAAATGACTAAGGACTTGGATTGCTCTTATTTTTTCAGCAGCAGATTCTCCCACAATGAATAATACTCCAGAAAGTTGTCTCTTTCTTGTAGTGTCACACTTGTTCTGTGATTTTTTGCAGATAAGTAACAATGAGATGCTCTTTCAAATTCCTTTGTTTATGTCCAGTAATACAAAGAAGCCTAAAATAATAGTGGGTACTCGGGGAAATCCACAGTATAAAGAAGTCCTCAGCCAGTGCAGAGCTAGTTAAAAAGAAAGCTCTTTAAGCTGCATGTAAGTCACAGGCTGAATTTGGAAGACTCTGCATCCTGAGCCTGCCAGAGCTTCTCTATCGATGCACAGCTCTTACAAAGTGTAATCAAACAGCCTAGATTACAGCAGCCTAAAATCTGTTTTAAATTTTACCAGAGCCAGTGTAGAAGTCCTTGAAACCATAATCTTTTCCACTGTGGTCTACCGTTGCAGCTACAGAGTAAAGCAGGGGCAGGAGAGGTTCTCCTTCATTGATTTCTTCACTTTTTAACAGAAAATAATTTAATAATCTGTATGCATTGTAATTATGTAGCATGCTGTTTTTACACTGAAGTTTATCATTCATCACACATAAAATTAGAATAAAACACGGTACGTCTTTGAAGCAGAATTTCTATAGATTTCTCTCAGGGAATTATTAAGTGGTAATGTAATTAGAAATATAAAATAGAACATTTATATGGATTAGGCCTTATTACAGAGATAAATTGTCTATTGGCCATGCACTTATTAATCAGATACTGCAAATATATTTATAAAGAATAGCCAAGAAAAAGTCCCATTGAAATGTCATTCTGACTTTACCAGGTGAAGTTCTGTTTGTTCCAATGCCAAAAAGAAACCTAATTATCTCATATATGATTCCAGAACCCTTCAGAATATTGTAAATGTGCAAAAGCTATTCAACTTGGCTAAGGTCAAGGAAATGAAATTTTGAATTAGCCATTCTTTGGGAAAATACATTTAAATGGAACCTGAAAGTTACAGAACGTGCAATGCCCAATTAAATTTGATCTTTACAGAATCAATCCCCTTCTCTATGAAAGTAGGGTACATTAAGCACTTGTATTCTCACCTGTACTGAACAGAGAATGAATCATGAATCAAAGAGCGATGAACCAAGTAGTCCATTCAGCCAGATTTCTTTATTCCTGCACAGCAGTAGACTAATTATCCAGAAGGTAATCCCTGTTGTAATCCTTCAGCTATGGATGAAAGGAGACCCTCAGCCCCTCATCATCACTGGCACTACACTTTAGCATAGTATTTTAATATACATGACATAAATACACAGATGAGTGCTTGCACAGCTCTCTTCCTTCTTCCTTTTGAAGAATTAACGCTGGTGACAGGCCAGTGTGCAACCCACACCACTCATTACTCACAGAGCAAATCAAAGGACATATAGCTCTCTTTATCCTAATCTCCTCAATAACCTGCTAGGGTTTTGCTGTGAGCTGACCTCCATTTCCTCTTCCTTGGGCTGGGAAAAGTCAGCAAAGGGCCAGGGGTGCAGCTGCCATCACCCAGCTGCCCAGTATCACAGATGATGGAAGGACAGCATGAGGGGGTGCATTTGTCATCTCCCTTAAGGATACTGGATTAAAAAATACAGGCTATAGCCATGTAAAAGGATGCATTCAGAGATCTAGGTGAAACTACCCAATAACCTGGGCATCTGCATATTTAAGAATCCAGTTTTCCTTTAGATGCATTTTAGGCTGGATTGAGTGGCTCCCCCTCCATCCACCCAAAAAAGGTATTGTATTTCAAGTGCTTTGTGATTCTGCTTCCTCAGCTTTTGGAGACTCAGGAATGTTTGAGAAGCAACAAAAAAATTATCCAGACTGAAAAATCAGCTCTTCCAAGACCCTGAAAACAGAGGCCTTCAAAATCACTAGTCACTTCTCGAAAATGACTGCAATAAAGAAGAGACATTCAGAGTCATTTAGTAATTTTGAAGGTGAAGCTGCATCTGGTAAACTGTAATTTAGGAGTGTTAAACTCACTCTAGAACATGACCCCACTGAGCATGGGGTTCCAGCACAGTCTCAGAAATGGAGAGTCATTTACAAGATGAGACAAGAAAAACTTTGTTTCTTCAGCCTAACAAAGCAAAGGCTGGGAGGGAAATGCAGTCTATAAATACATCTAGGAATACAACTCCCTGAGAAGAGTAATGGTACTCTTACAATGAGGGCATTAGGATGGTAACAAATGATCGGTAAGATGTCTGCCAAACATTTAGGCTGCCAGTTAAAAGAAGATTCCCAACAAGTACAGCCACGAGATCCAGAAGCTGCCTTGCAGCAGCAAAGTTAGGGGGGAAACAACCCAGCTGTGTTCCTGATGGAGTTTGTTAAGCTAATGAATGGACTTGCGTGATGTGAGGTCCTCTGACAGCAAGAGGTAACTCCTTCTTTCTTCTCAAAGCAAGAATCTTAAATCCACAGGGAACAAAAAGCTGTAGATAAACTAGGTTTAACACCGGGTACTTTTTTGAAGACACAGTCTTCACCTGCTCTATCTCAACATTTACCAGTTTCTTCTTTCTTACTAAATGCTTCACTTCTCAAGACCGGAGCTCTGGCACCAGCTTCGTAACGCTGAGCGCAATCCACTGCTCTGGAAGGAATCACTGGACAGGACTGAAACCATTGGCACCAAATACAGAACTTTTCAAACTCTTCTTACTTTTCAACCAAGATTCAGTCTTTCTGCATAAATTATATATCCCTAGCTTTGTCATGAAGAGTCTTCCTAGAATACAGCAGTTTGCTTTCTATGCTCCTTAATAAGCGGCAAAATTGCTTGTTTAAAACAGCATGCAGATGTTCTGGCTGTGATTATGGGAAGAGGGATTGGCTGAAAGACAAGGATGAAGAGCTGTGTTGGAATAGCAACAAATGGTGATAAGGCATCTGTCAAACATAGTTGTGACCACTTCCAGTAAAAGGCAGTTCAATAGTACGTAAAATAAGCAAACAGCTGGGAGCCTCCCAGGCTCCATATAATGATTTCTTCTCTATCAAAAAGCTGATGTGCAAGAACTTAAAACCTCCTACCATTTGGCCAAGAGGCAACACTATCAGGTAATTTTACAAGCAAAACTAAAGATCATTCTGTCTGTCCTACCCAGCCAATAACCTGGCTATTTCATATGCTACTGGCAAAAATTGCTGTTCTGTGTGCCTTTCCTAAGTAAAAAGGTCTTCACTGATCCATCTCATCTAACAATAGGAGACAGTGACTGTTTTTAGCTTCTCTTCTGCTTCCCCCCCCATGCCAAAAAGAGGGTATTTGTTGGATAAGAGCAAATTCTGACTTGACAACCATTAAGTAATAAGATCAACATATTAAAAGCATTTATATCTCATGTTTGGAAATAACTTAGACTCTCAGATGTTGTGGTCTCACTGAAATGTGAAATAGAGCTTTGAAATGTCCGGGACAGTTCCAGAAAAGATTCAGAAAATAGATCTTACACACCAATTTCATGTACACTCTTTTAAGTGCATTATCCTATGCAAAAACTCTATCTAGTATTAAATAATTCACTCAAGTGGGGAAGGACAAGATCTTTTTTTTTCTTTTTTTGCCCTTATTATTGAAACAACCCTTATTCTTTCCCAAAAACATGCTCTATAGAAAATATTGTTCTCACCATGACAATTTTGATATTTAGATAAAAGAATTATCTTTTTCACTGTGCCATTATGATTTACGTCACTGTCAGCTTAATCTTTGAATAATCAGTCATATTTTTATTTACAAATGTTGATCAATTAAGTTATTGAAAATACTTACCCTCACAAGGGAAAGCTGTTTTTTCCCCTCCCTACTAAGTGGCCTGCATGTATCTGCGTATAAAACTGAAGTAAAATTTTCCTGTTTGTTTACTTTAGAAGCAGAAGATGCATCAAATTATTCTTTGGACATTTTTAAAGATTGATGTAAAAGATCGGTGTCTAGTTTCCTACCTCCAATCCTAAAACAGCTTGTCAACCTGGCAAGCCAATTTTCTGTGACTGTTCCAAAGCTGAAAGGATAAAAGCTGAAAATATTGTAGTTGCCTGAGCCAGCGTGAGCGCCGGGAGACCACACGTTTTGTTTGATGTATCCAAGGAAAGGTCAGCCTTCTGCACCAGTCACAATCCAAATGGGAAATCTCCAGTGGGAAGTCAGGGCCTGTTTGTGAGCAGGACAGGTTGCTCCTTCAAATCTGGTTGTGCCAGGTTCTCTGCAATACTCATCTCCATAACCAAGGCTGTCAGTTATTAGATTACTGCACCATAAATGAAAGGTCTGTTGTAACTCTTCCTCTCAAAAACATAGGTATACATTCATACACTAGCTTTGCAAGCCAAAGGTGAGAGTATTAACAAAGAGTGGGGAAGCTTGTTGTAAGTGGAGGAGGAAGAGAGAAAATACGGAAAAATAAAGGAGGTAGTGGAAAGCATAGGCAGTATCATAAGAGTCAATGGACAGCCTTTTCCATCTACCTTTCCCTAATGCCTTGCAAGCAAATAAATTGTTCCTGTATACACACATCTCTTCCCAAAAGGTCTGTCTTTGGGGACAATTCAATATTCCTATACATGAAGTTATACCTATGCTTTGGATCAAAGTTACCCATTTTCATATTTTTAAACAGAAATTTTGTCTCAGGCTTTCAGGTGGAACAAACACGCATAGCCCCTCAAACCCATTTAAAATACCAGAGCAGCTGTTAGGGTTTTATTCATTTAACGTGTTTTTACCAGCAGCAATTCTAAAATGTTTTGTCAACTTTTGTAATTCTCACGGTCTTACACACAATCCTGAGGGTTGCTCTTGAGTGGGTCATGGTTGTACGGATCCACACAAGCATGCAAATCCTCTCTGTGGATTCAGGACCAGAAAATATCCCCTTCCAGTGCTGGTAAAGATTCACTTAAAGGTGATTGTGTCCCTTTCTTTAAGAGCTCCATGGGGTAGGTCCGAAAAGCAAACCCCATTCAATAAAACAAAAAAAGAATCAGTTCTGTCCTCTACGATCGCAGGTATTCCTACCCTGTGTTAGAAGTGAAATTCTGGAGAAACATGGTGAGATGTTTCTTTAACATATACCCCAATAACACTGCACAGTTTTATTCCTTTCTCCCGAGTGGTTGCATTCTCTCTGCCAGTGATGGTCTTCTAAATCTCCCGGGTATTTGTTTTCCTCCTAGCAGTCCTCTTGACACTCTCTTTGGAGCTGCCCCTTTCATTCTCCTAATTAACGCAGCACTTTGATTCCACTTTTATGACATTTTGCAGATGGGTTCTAAGATTGGTGACGTGTCAAGACTCACTGACAGACTGAAAATTTGTCTCATTCAATGAAATGTTGCAATTTTCTCTTCAATTTTATCATTTAACCTTACCATAACCACTTGCCCATGGAGTTGAGCTGAACAATGTTACATCTTCCACAATTAACTAGTCTCAATGTATTAATTGGGCCTTATATCTCCTATAGAATGTCAAAAGTTGCTATGCCAAGTTAAAAGCCATCCTTTAACACAAATATCAGGTCAAGTATATTATTCTGGAGGTTAGTATCTCTCCTTTCTGTGCTAGGGTTTGCTAAAATGTCCATAAAATTTAGCATGCCTTTTAGTCTCTATTTGCTAACCCTCTGAGGAAGCTATCACAGTATTATTTTAGTTATTGCAATGAGAGTATTAATTTTTTATTTTATAATATATATATGATTTCCTAATAAGCATCCCTTTTTTCCTTAACCCACTCCATCTTCATTGTAACAGAGAAAATACATGTTCTAAGGTTCTGTAGTTTTCTGTGGAGAACAAAATATTGGGGAGATTAAACGTTAGACATGGAAGACGAGCTCTTCCATCAGATGCCGTATTAGTAAACTGGAAATAAATAAAAAAGGGAAATTTAGGAAAAAAAAAAAAAAAGAACTATTTCTGGAATTGTGGAGTCAAAAGTTTGATCGCTCCAATTTTTGTTACTTTAAATTGAGTGAATGAACATTATGTATATTTAAACAAAAAGTTGTGTGGTGAAGACCATAAACAGCTTTGCTTCTGCTTAATTTTTTCACTTATTTTTTTAAAGATTACTTATCACAGAAATCCTAACAAAGTTCAAACTACACTGAAGAAAATTTCCAATTAAGTACTATAGCATCAGTCTGTTAGTATCCTTCAAGTATTTCCAAAGCCACTTTTACACCCAAATTTTCATAACATAGGAATTGAGAGTGGACCACCATTAGAAGACCACTTTTCAAGAGAAGTCTTCAAAATTATGTCTAAGTTTTGTGAACCGTTCATTGGTTTAGGCTAAAATAAATTCTGTCAAGGCTGGTTTTCTTTTGACACGCAGTTGCCAATATTCAAAAAAATTGCAAATCAGAAGGCTACATATTTATGAGAACTAGTCTCCATGAATCTCAAATTTTATCATGTTCAAAGCTTCCTTCTAAATGAGAACAGTAAACTTGTAAGTGAAACTTGTAAATCAGTTTTATCACTGTCTATGTGTGCATATGTATGATATATAAATATACTTGAAATTCCAAATTGAACTTGTAAGTAGGTCTGATAAGTTTTTCTACTTCAAGTTTCATCTCTTTCTAGGAGGTGGGAGGGGAGTCATGGGAGTATCATGCATGAATATGCATTTCATATGTTGTGCATGCAGTACTGCACACTTTCCTTACTGCAGTGGAACTATGGGTCCTTACAACAATAAATAATTCTTTAGAAAATGATCCAATTGGTTAAATCTACAATTTTAATAAAATACAACCAGATTCTGATTCACAGCAGCAGTGAATCAGCTGCAAATTTCCAGTTCCACACTAAGCTACAACGATATAAAGCTAAAAAAATGCGGACTGGAGGCTTACTTGCTTGTCTTTCTAAAATAGCATAGTATACCTCAGTTAAAAAATAATATCATCCTCTATTACTGTAGTAGAGACAGCACTTACTGGGACTTCTACTGTTACAGGTACTTGTAGCACTGATTCAAACCAGTAATAGTTTGCCGTGATAATAAAATGATTTATTGTCTGCATACTCTGTAAATTACATTCATTCTGAAAAAATAGTAAAGTGTCTTCAGATCTATTTTATATATAAGGAACAGTTTCATCATCAAAGCTACAGACAATTAAATGTAGAATAATCAGTGACTTTAGGCATGAAACGAATCAAGGGATAGCATTCTTTGTGTGCTTTGTCAGCTCCAGAGCATCCAAAACACAACTGAAAATAAAGGATACATTTCTGGTCTTAATATAATTTGTACATTGTGAAATATTAAAATGTGAACAGGAAGGAAAGATGCTGTTGGAGGTCAAATAATTTTTAATGCTTGTTCACTTTCTCTACTTGCTTGGTAAGATGCTAGAAAAGCATTCCCTTTTGCTTGGCAGTAACCTTCAGAGATCTTTGTAATGCAGTTTTACACACTTTGCACATTCTTTTCCTCACGTTTTTACACTTGTTTGTGAAGCTATCTTGAAATGCATCCCTATTATCATACAGGCTTATCTGAAGTTGTACCACATCTAAAATAAGCCAATTAATTAGCAATGATGGGCTTTTTTCAGCTGCACACTCATTTTCAAATGAATTTATTGAAGTAAAGGATTTACAGCATATGGACTCACAGACTTCTCATGAGTTAAACTGGCATCCATATGTACAGCTTTCAGTAGAGAACTCTAGAGTAATATTTACAATGTAAATATCAACTTTTATTACATAAGAAACAAATATATCACAACTTTCACTTCACAACATATTTGTTCTGGTTTGATGACTAAAGTCATCTCTTTGAAATACTATGTGGAACTCAAAAATAGCTTGTTCTTGTCATAGACTTTACCGGGTGTCCTTCAGAGGTCCTGAAAAGCAAAGGAGAAACACATTTTAAAACTCATTTTCATAAACAGTTGCACCACGAGGTGTATAAAAGTGGACAAGAAGTAACACTTGATATAAAACAACTGCTGTGCTTGGGACTGACAAGCATGAGATGGAGCTATTCACAGGAGCTTGGTGGGCATTATAGCCAGCAGACGTGGCTGTAGGATGAGGAAGAAAGGTTGAAGGATTAGGCAAAAATGTGACTGCGCATTGGTCTACAGCGCAGAACAGCTCACTTTGAAAACAACTGTATCCTTGAAATGGATACACGAATTCAGGGTGCTTGATCCACACTACATCAGCAACTGGGCACTGATTCACCTATAGGGAGATCTGGATCATCAGCACAGTCCATAAAAAAGGAAAGGACTGAAAATATTTCCAGGAAGACACCCACGACCTGCTGCACCATTACTCTCTCTTACTTAAGTCAATGCCAGAAGTTTTAGAAGGCACAAAATCCAGGAGCAGGTATTTTTGCAATAATCTTGTCTAGAAAGAACATTTCTGTCCTGAATCACATCATTTACAAATTGTTTTGTTCCTTGAGGCATAAGCAGTTTATGTCCTTTCTCATCTTTGAGAACTTTAGAGTAACTGCCACATTTGTGGAAAGGAAAAGAACGTTTTCTTTCAGTCTTGGAAGGAAACAACAGTTTGGAGAAATTTTGTTTCTTTTATCCCCCCCCCAATGTTATCTTCAAGAGTAGCCTTTTTTTGTACTGGTAGTTCAGACACAGCTGAATGCCAAAACCCATCCTGCCATCAATTTCATAAGACATTTTCAAGAATCCCAAGCCCGATTCACTTCTATGTTATCCTTTCAATTTTATGTCCCTGCAAGTGCTGTGATGTAGAAGAGTTTACATTTCAGCACACCAAAGAAACATATTTGTGAATGATTTTGGAAAAATAGTAGTAGCTAAATGGAAAACAGTAACTGCAATATTTGCATGTCAGACAATCCCTCTGCAGCACACCTTAGATGGGAGTCAAGTGCTTTCTTAATGCTTAGGGGTCATGTTGCTGATCCTCTTAGTTTTAGGGGCAACTCCCTTCTAATGAAATAGATGTTAAACAAAATGTGCAGCTTTTTTTTTAAAAATTAAAAGAAATATCCTTGAGTTTGTTCTCTGAAGAAATAATAATTTTTGTAATTAAAAATGAGTCAATTCTGGTTTAATGCTGCAGTGAACACAAGTTGAAACACCCAAGTGAGTCAGGTGCATTATTAACAGTCCCATTTAATTAGGAATTTTCAATAACAGCAATCATGGGATAACTTAATTATTGTTATTACAATGATTATTATATTCAGACACAATCCCTGTAGAAACATGCAGTGTTTCATGGAACATGGCTCTTTCCTAAATGATTCTGCTTTTCTGATAGGCCACACTTCATGTATGATGACTCTCATTTCATGGGTCAAGTCAAGTAACAGATAGCAAGAGGAAAGAAAATCTGGACATACCAGTGGGATGTGGCTCAGCAGCTCATCTACAGAATCATAGTTTTCTGAAAAGGAAGGTTCAAGAAGTTCTGCTTCATCTCGAAGTTTAGCGGGGTTGAGCTCTTCCTGGCTGTTGTGGATCAGAAACAAGTCTTATTGCTCTCACCAGAAAAAGCAAACGAGCAACCAAAGCCGCCTTCTAACTGTAGCTATTGCACATTTTGTTACACTTATACGAAAGTGTTACAAATCACATGAAATAGCATGTTTAATGAGTGAAGAGACACAACATTTAAAAGCAGTTGTCTAAATGAGTGAATAAACAAACAGAATATAAGCTCTACAAAACCATATGCTAGCACTTCTCACCTATACTGATTAGGACATATGGTCTTTCTGTGACTTCTAAATTTTCATTTTGTGTGTTTACTTAAAGGCAAATTTTCAACAAATAGTGCATTTTCTTTATAAAATTGTTGTTCATGTTCCATAGCTCTGTGGATTTTTCCTTAAGAGGCTTTTTTATAAATAAAACCATTTTAAGAATCTGTCAGAATATTTTTTAAAATTGCCAGATGCTGTCTCCTCTTTATTCTTTTATTCTAATCTCATTGTAGTGTCTGTTCCAGTCTGGAAGAAAATGCTGTCTGTATTTGAAAACCATGTTACAAACTACGTTATAAAGTCATTAATGTTCATTGCCTTTTGCTTGTCCTCTCTGTATACATACGTGGGTATAAATCTTTTCTGTCTTAATACCATACAAGTATGGAAACAACATGTATTTGCTTTCTTGTAGTACCTTCTTTTTCCAGTTAAAACTGAGTTTAAGTATTTCTTCACAGCCATTTGCTTTCGAAAGCGGCTGTAGTTGTCAGTGAAGACGGCGTCAGAGTGGCGCTTGACAGGACTGTCCTGGGAGCTGGCAATACAACAATTACAAAGAAAAAATGAATAGACGATATCCGTTTAAAAGAAGATACCATTAAATGAGTGAAAAAAAACTTTACAATGTTGATTAGCTAAATAAAATCAAATTTTCATTTCAGCTTTCATTTCCAGCTATGACTTTGGATCTTTCTTCTGTTGAAAACAAGCCACTGCTTCTATTGCCTATTATGCATTTTAGTAACAAGGATAAAATTCTAAGGATCGGTATTCAGTCTTTTTGGGCACACCTTCCACTGATTTCTTTCTGCTGCTCAGCTTTGCCATGGCCCATGCAATTAGTATCCATACTGAATGATTTCTAGAGTCCCTGTCCCAGGAATTCTGCAGGATCAAATGGCTGAGTGTGGATTTCATGACTCTCTCCTGTCTGTTCTCATAGCCCAAGATACTCTTTTTAATAAACTGACTTTATTCTGATTTCTATCATTTGCGTAAATATATTTTAGTACAATGCCAAGGTGCAGACTGGTTTCAGTCACAGTAAGCTCTTAAAGGACCTGGTCACCGTTAGTATTGAACTCGGTGAGGACGGATCCTGCCTCTGAGGAAAGCAGGAGTGTAGCATCACATACGTAACTACTAATGCTTGTTTTAAGGAGGTATCAGGAGACAAAACACACCTTGTGAAATCCAAACTTGGAGGCCTATTTTTCATGCACAATCTTGGGAAGCCTCAGTATGTTCCATTTTAAATGATCTATGTTAGTTTACAGCGTATGAGAAACTGGCACTATATGTTCTGGAACAAAGGCAGCATTGATATAAATGCAGGACCTAATTTTCACTCAGCTTTTGAGCATATGAAGTAGGCACTCAAAGGAAGTGTCATACTGGGTCAGACCGAAGTATTCTACTATTCCATTCCCAAGAGTGCCCAGTAGCTCCTGCTTAGGGATATGAAAACAGGGGAAGTATACAGCGACCCTTCCCAGCATCCTGCGACCATTAGTTTATAAATGTCCTGGTCTGGAAGTTGCATCCAGATCCCTTGTCTACGGATTTGCCTCATTCTTTTTTGAATCCTTCCGTAATACAGATCTCCCAAACATATGGCAATAGGAAAAAAATCATTCCTTTTTGCTTTCACTGTAAACCAATTGTTTCTTAATTTCATTGAGCATTCCCCTGTTGTTATGCAAGTACTGAGTAATCAGTCATTTTGCATTTACTTTTGCCATTCATCCGCCAAGCTAGTAAAAACACTACCAGAGAAAAAAATGAGCAAATTGGCGTGATAATCATTATAATATTGCCAGTATATATTATCAGTGCTATGTGCAGTGTCTGTTGCTCTACCCCTCACAGCTGTATCAGGAATAAATAGTAACGTATTCATTTGGTAACAAATACTACTAAGTTGTTACATAGGATTTTCAGCTCCCCCATCACTATATCCGTTTCTCTTTCATTATCTCTAAATCACAAAAATGAGATCTTAGGTACAGAAGGGTAAAAAATTGCCAATGAAGCCAGCTAGGAAAAAACTCTACCTAATGTAAGTGTCACCTCACCTAACTCGTTTTCTAATAAGCGAATGCAGATATCTCTTCACAGCAAGTTTAGCCAAAAGATGGCTGTAGACACTGGTGAAAATTCCATCAGCTTGCCTTGCATTTCTGAAATGGACAATAAATAAACTCTACAATACAACCTGGGTTCATATCATTTTGATAACGTTCATTTTGTAAATATACTGCTTTCCTTAAGTTATCTATTGTACATATTAAATTAAGCTAATTTCATAAAACAGCTTCCAGATTTTCACAATATACTTTTTAGCCCTCTCTGGGAAGTGAATGAATTCATCATGCCAGAACGGCAATGCAATCAACATTTCTGCAGACACTCCTACTGCTACCAGTATTCAAGCAGAGGCCATGTGGTTTTTTTCTGTAATTGATTCTTCCTTTCCTATTTCTCAGTTTGAAAATGTGATCGATCTCTTGGTGTAATTCAAGTAGTGCATCATCATTTGTATTTATGATAACAAAGAAACTCACCTATCAATAATTCTGGACAGATCAAAATAGAGTTTCTCATTTTCAGGTAGTGTGTTCTGCAAAATGTCTGATTCAGACTTTAATGACCCATGGGCATGGTCAGGTTCACTGGCTCCATCAAATGGCATTCTGTTTCCCAATCTGTTGGAGAAGGAAACCATGTGAAGTACAGTTAACTGAGAACATGCAACACTTCACTGCAGCTTACATTCTGGTTTGTGTCAAAATGCACATCTACCTACTTTAATCTGTAAGGCACGCTAAAGTAGTCTGGATAAAACAAAAATCACTTTCAGGTATAATCCATGCTCAGTGATTGAGTAATCGACATAACAGATCCTTCTCTGTAATGCATATTTTCTAGATATATGTTGTCACTGCACACAATTTATTCCAGTGAACAGTGCATAATGTATGGCAATTACAGCTCAAGTGACAACCATGAAGCTTTTCATAACAACTATATTTTATATAAACGACGGATGGAATTACCAGCCTCCACCCATGCAAAGTGAAAACAGTTCCTGTGAAATACTTACCTTCCAATTAAGACTTAAAATGTGCATTGAAATGCAGTATGAAACAGTTCTTAGGCCTTCTTTAAAGACAGTAACTACACCCTCAAGAACTTCAAACTAAATACGAAGTGCAGTCATGTATCTCTGCGTGTTTTTATTCTCTCATGTTTAAATTAATTTGCTAGTTGCAAGTTAAAAAAGGTTCACATTTAATCTTTTAAAATGTATCACGGCAATTGCTCTGTATAAACTGATTTACAGCCACTTCACATTTTTGTAAACTGCTGTTTCTTATGATGTGTAATATTTTATCAAAGGCAATCTGACTGCATAGCATCAGATATTTCTTCTAGCTGCTCTTATGTTCTGTGGCAGACAATAGACTCCCATCGCTACAGTAAACCCCTGAGTGTGATGATGTGCAAAAATCACACACGAAAACTAAGATAGGCTATTGTCCTTGTAATTTTACAGTGATTATAACTATTAGTACTACTTATATATCTGAGGCATGTAAGACTTTTGTCTGGCAAAAAAGTAAAGTTGTTGTGTAAAATAAACCAACTCAAGCCACACCTTTTGAAAATCAGTCACTCTGCTGTTTTGCTATACCGTTTTTCATTCGCCTTTTTACACTTCATGCTCCTCTTACCTAAATGTCAAACATGCCTTTCTGCCATCTGATTTAATTTAGTTAGATAACTAATAACAACTTCAACAATTCAAAGCATGCAGCAGTGCAAAAGCTACACATCAGTCCATACGGACCACCTCCCCTCCTTCACGATTTAGTTATTTTTAGTATGTTCGATTTTGCCTGTGTATGTCTCCGCTTTTTAAAAGATGCTGAACGTCGGCGATAAAGGAGCTTTCCCACACGAAAAGCCGAGACTGTTTTGATGGAGATGCGTCATGTCCCGGAGCACATTTTAACACACACCCTCCACGCCACCCGCATAGGCGGTGGTCACCGCTCTCCGGCTCCCGGGGCAGCATTGCTGCGGGTGCCTCGGAAGGTGCGTGCGTGCCGCGGGGGGCTTCTAAAGGCCGGGCTCGGCGGGCACCGGCCGGGCTCGGCCAGGCAGGCTTGACCCCAGCCTCGGCGCGGAGATGCGCCCCCGCCGGTTCCCGAGCCGGCAGCCCGGCAGGGAGCGCCGCGCTGTGCGCGTCTCCGGGGAGCGCAGCGGGAGAGCGGCGCTTCTCACAGCCCCCTCGACCTCCCCGCGGAGGGCAAGCCCGGGCGGGCCGGCGGGGCGCGGCGCGGTTCTTACCGCGGGACGGGGGGGAAGGCGGCCCCCCGCGGGGGCAGCGCCCGCGCCCGCCAGCAGAGGGCGCTGAGGAGGGCGAGGGCGAGGAGGAGCGGGGAGGCGCCGCGGAGCTCCATGGCCGCAACCTGCGGAGGGAAGAGCGCAGCCGTCACCCACCGACCCGCCCGCACCCACCGGCCCCGCGCTGGGCACCCGGGCGTCGCCTCGGGCCGCGGAGCGCCCGGCCCGGCCCCGGCCCCGGCCCCGGCCCCGGCCCCGAGAAACGCAGGGGGAGCTGGCACCCCAGGAGGAAGGGTCCCTCCCCGGCTGCCCTGGGCGGTCAGACCCGCGCTCCGCCACCCGACGGCCGGGGCGCCCTCCCTGCAGGTCCGGGAGAGGAGAAGGGGGTGGGTGGGGGATGTGGGGACACCCTCCTCATCCGCTGGAAAGTTGCCGCTGCGGCGGAGGGAAAGTTACTCACGGAGCCGCGAGTCCGTCGGTGGAGCTGGCTGGGCGGGCGCGGAGCGGCGCGGAGCGCTGCGCTGCTGGGGGCCTGCGCCCTGCCCCGCTGCGCGGCTGCCGGGGCGGCGGCGGCAGAGGAGGAGGAGAAGGAGGAAGAAGAGGAGAGCTCCGACTCGCCGCACGCTCTGAGCTGCTCGCCGCGCCTCCGCGTTTTATAGCGTTTACACGTTTCTGCTTCCGAAGAAGCGATCACGTTACTGGGGAGACGTCACCCTTCCCAAGGGGACGGTCGCTTTGTTCAGGACAGTCAGAGACTTATATTTAACTCATGAGCAGCCGCGCACCCTACCTCTTCCCCCCACCCCCCCGCCATTATTTGATTTATATTAATGAGTTAGTTTTGCGGGGAGCAGGGCCCCGTCGGCAGCGTGATTTCGCCTGGCCAAGCAGGAGAGCAGGCGGCTGGCGGGGCTGCGCGGCCACGCCGCACCGCGCACCCCTGCCCGCGCCCGGGGCAGCCGGGAGGGGAGGTGGCTGCACCCCTCGGGGCCCTTCGCCCCCGCCCCGAGGGCTTCCCTGCGGAGCCCCCTCCTCGGCCCCGGGTTTGCTCCTTTCCCTAGCTCTTCACCGGTGTTTTCAGGCTGAGCCGGTCCGTCCCTGTTCCCGGCACACGCCCGTACCCACCGGGGGTTCCCGCCCGGGGCGCGCCGTCAGACGGGCCGCCGCTCGTACAAGCCGCAGGGCCTGAGCACGCAGGGGCTTCGCTGCAGGGAGGTGGTCTTAAAATCTTTCTACGGGCTTTAGCTTGATTTTAGCAGGCGGTGGGGTGTTTACCAGGGTTTGCTTTTTCGTTTACACTGTGCGTGTGTTCGTGGGAAACGGATCGGCCCCCACATCCAAGCACCGCAGGTGCCTGTAACCTTTCCGCTGCTCGCAGCGCATGCAGCCGCTGCGCGGGTGCGCAGGGAGCGCGGCTGGAGCGCGTGTTAAACCCCCGTGAGCGGGAAGGGGGTCAGCTCTTCCTTCTAACGTGTCTCAAACCCAAACCTCGGGGCTGGAGTCACTGCCACAGCAAGGGAGAATCAGATAGTTTCAAGCCTTCGATTTTCTCCTTCGAATTTTCCCTGCCTCAGGGAGATCTGTGGGCAGCAGGGGAAGAAACACGGGGAAAGTGGGCGTGGGGCCCGCGGGCGGGTCGGCAGGGCAGGGCTGTGCCGCTTCAGTGTCGCACGGTCTCCTTTCAGTGCTTGCCCTGAAATACCTGCCGAAGAACCGCGGCAAGAATTTCAGCTGAAAAGGTCATTATCCTCTTTTCTTGTTTCTTTTTTTTTTTTTTCCCCCCCCCTTGAGCTTTTGGGCCTCTAATCCTCCTACTCTGTAAGTAACGATTGTACCAAACCCATACAGACGATTTCACCATTTCTTCTTACTTCTAAAAGTTTCTCTGTTTCATGTTTCGCTAAAGGTTAGGCAGGCTCAATGCCGCAGATTCTGCGATGCTTAATCACATTTTCTAATTCAGTTACATAAAAATTAAGTGAATTAGATTAAAAATGCCTGGAAATTTGTTTCTCGGATGACAGCTGTGACTAAAACCAGAGTTCCTGCAGTAGTCTAATTTCAGGAAATTTTCCCCTTGTTACTACATAACTAGAGGTCGAAGAAGCAATTCTGCTCTGGAATGGCGAGATGAGCATCAATAGCACCGTATTGCCCTCACCCCTCAGAAATATCCCAGCTAGGGCGTATGGGCGTTGTGCTGTATGCACGACCCGGGAAAGTTCAACGGACTCCACCCAAGTGCTGGAAAGAAGAGAGAGAAGGCGAAACCCATCTCCTGGGTGGCGTAAAGGCGGCTCTCGGGCCGGAGAGTGGGGGCAGCCCGCGGCCAAAGCTGCGCCGCGCTCGGGGGGGCCGGAGCGCGGCGGCTGCCCGCGCCCCCGCCCCTCAGCCCCGCTCCTCTGCCCCCTCCTCAGCCCCTTCCTCAGCCCTATCCTCTGCCCCCTCCTCAGCCCCCTCCTCAGCCCCGCTCCTCTGCCCCCTCCTCAGCCCCTTCCTCAGCCCCGCTCCTCTGCCCCCTCCTCAGCCCCTTCCTCAGCCCTGTCCTCTGCCCCTCCTCAGCCCCCTCCCCTGCCCCTCCTCAGCCCCCTCCTCTGCCCCTTCTCAGCCCCGCTCCCGCCGAGGGCGCCGCTGCCGGAGGAGCCCAAACGCAGCCGGCAGCAGGAACCGGGGAAGAAAGGCAAAGTTTCCTTTCGGCGTGCCGGGGCTAGCGCAGCCTGGAGACGGGGGGACTCGCAGAACTCCTGCGGGCTGCGGCCCCTGGGAGGGAGGAGGGGAGCCGCCGACTAAATCTAAGGGATATGTGAAAAACAAGTCTGTCGTCAGTTGCTACGTGTGTGCTATATAGGTGGCTGCATGCTGTGAGGAAACGTATACAGACTGCGCTCCCCCAAAAAATTTGAGAATCGCTGGTAAAGAGGAAACGTATACAGGCTGCGCTCCCCAAACAAATTTGAGAATCGCTGGTAAATCAGTACTTTTTTACCACACCACACCACACCACACCACACCACACCACACCACACCATACCATACCCACTTACTTGCCATACCTGGTAAATCTGGTTTGCTGTAACTTTGTTCCCCTTTTCACAGGTAGTACGCTAGATTGGACAAGGGAGTACCATGCTGTAGGGCTGGCTAAAATGGCCTCAGAACCTCTCTAGGGGTGGCAGTATTATTGAAAAACCCCTCTCTATAGCCCCTTTAACGATCTGAGCAATCTTTAGTACATCTAGTCTTACAATACCATCTATTTTCCTTATTCTATGGACAAGAAACTGAGTCATAAGGAGATCAAGTGGATTCCCCTTGTTTACCCAGGAAATCTGCAGTGGAAATCTGAACTGATCCCAGATGTCCCAAGCACTTTTCAGTTGCACTAACAATTGTCTGCATTTCCCTTCCGCAACCTGCTGCACCCACAGTCTTCTCCTCTTGAATCAAGACAAACTGAAGAAGAGATGCTACCTTTTCCTTTCTCCTTAGTCCTTCCTCTCATTTCTGAAGAGGTTTTTCATTGAGGGAGGTTGTTTTGGGATGACTGAGAAGGATTTGGGCTGGCAATCCAAATTATAGTCTTTTCCAACTTTTTTTCCCTGAAGCTTACATGCACAACATTTCCAGATGTTTTGATAAAGGCAAGTCATTAAAATGAAAATAGATCTTTATAAACAGAGAGAGAAGAACCCTTTTTCTGTGGGAGTCCTAAGTGAGTCCTTTAAGATCTAGGCAGATGGAGCTTTTTCAGATGGTAACTCCTACTGTCTTCTATTGACAGAAACTCTGCCCTTTCAGGAAAGAGTCACCTGGAAAAAAATAGTGCTTGGGAGCTTCTCCAGGATAATAATTAGACACAGGCAACTCTTGAGAAGTCAAGTATTTTGCAGTGACTGTTGCAGGAATCCTGATGCATAGCAGCTCCACATTTACTGAACCTTCTAGCTTTGGTCTATATGTTATCAAATATCTTTTGGTTACTCTTCACTCTGGCTTTATTTTCTTTAATGTTCCACTTAAAAAAAAAAGGGTTATAATCATAAAATGACAATATTTGGGAATGATAGAAAACCAATTAGACAAGACTGAGCAAAGAGCAGAAGTTTGTCTGAAAGTTTATCTCACCATTTGTATACAAACTTGTGTGATGCATATATAAATCAAGTATTACCTAAAATAGCTACATCATCTGTGGAAAAGAGATTTGGGAGTTTTTAGGTTTGTTAGTTAGATTTGATTACTATTTTTAGCATGTAAAATTGTGCTGAAATTGATGGGCTAAAAAAACTCTTAAACCCAAATCCTTAGATGAGAGAAATCTGCTTAGTTCCATGGAGGACCTGGTTAGCATTTACCAGATTTATCATGTAATTGTATTTTAAAAAGATAAATTACATTAGCAATATAAATATAGTTTTACTTTGGAAAAAAAAAAAAAAAAACAAACAGAAAAATAATAAAAGAGTTGTTTTAAGTCTTGCATATTATATCAGGAAAGGAAACTTCTACTGACTCATGAATCCTTGGGTCTGCAGAATCTCCCTTGTGCATTACAGCTCATGTTCCTGTAGATGAGTTCAGAAACTCTGCCTTTGATCCCATAGCCGTATCACATTGATCCATGAGTTTTTAGAGCTTATAGAGCAGATTGATGGAGCACTACCATTCAGCAGCTAGCAGAACAGCTTTTCCCACTTCCACAGAAGAGAGAACAGAAAAAATGTCAAGAAACTGTATATGAAGAGTAAAAAATAAGAATAATAAGTAATAAACTAACCTGCCCTTCTCTAATCCTTTAATGGCATGACGAGCATAATCTCCAATTTATGGTCTCAGCACCCTATTGCCTTGCTTGGTCCCGTTCTCCCATAAACATTCATATTCCTCAGTATCACCTGGTTGGAAAAAATGGATGGGGTCACTTGCTGAGACTTGTCCCAGCTTCACTCTCTTTGCAGCTAGCTCTGAATGCTTCTCAGGAGAAATAGGTAGAAAATGATCAGTTCATTCTTTTAGGTGAGTTTTATTTCAAAAGCACAGTCCCCGTTCCAGCATACCTTTAGCTTGAGTCTGTTCTGCGGACTCAGAAACGTGACGGTAAACAGAATAAAACATAGACAAATATTTTGCAATTGAAAACTCGTGACTTGCCTCCTGCAGCAGAAACATTCAGCAGAAGAGTGCTTGTCTCCTCAGTTCCCAAACTGTGAGGGGGTCACGCAGGTGGAACACTCACCCTTCTTGAGCCCTGCTTTCAGGTCACAAGTGTGGATCCTCAGAGAAGAGTCATTAACTAAACTTCTGCAACAAGTAATTATATTAACAAATATGCCTACTATGTACAACACTTGTACAAGTCCCTCCTGCTCCAGGTGGTACCTTTGCTGTATGACTCTGTGTGGGTTAACAGTTCTCAAAATCAGTTTTCAAAATCACTGGAACATTTGGATTATGCCCATGACTCCCAACCACTCTTTCACCTCTTGTATTAATATGTCCTGATGTGTCATTGACACAAACATGCTTGACTAAAATGTCCCAGTGGTTACGATGAGCAAAAGGCATGCAAGACAGCTGCTGACTCCAGTGGTACTCCTAAAGGTCTTTTCCCCTTGTCTATCATGCCATCTAGGAAAACTCTTATTACTTGTAGTTTAGTTCTATATTTTCATACCCCCTGCTCCCTTACCACAAAGTGCAATCTCAAAGACTCCAAAACAGTTTGGGATAGACATTTTGTTCTCCAGGTGTTTATGCTGTTTGGTATGTGCTTGAACTACTGCTTCATGTCCATCTGGTTCATGGTATGCAGCTGTCCTAGAAGCATCAGTCCAAATTCCTTCTCATTCTTTAGCATGGACATGATGTTTTTGCCATCCCCCTCTCAATATCAGACACATGTATTCTGCACTCATTCCCCGGGAAGATCTGTGACTATGCAAGCTTCAACAACAGCTTTAATATTTCTGTTTTTCTTTCAAAACAATCTGCTTTTAGTGCTTCACCTAACTTGTTCATTCGCCCTAAAACCCAGAAAATCACACAGTAATACAAAGCTTGTCAGGAGGCAGAGTAGTTTCTGGTTTGGTCATGTTGGGTATTTGTTTTTCACAAGCTATCTGAAATATGCCCTATTCCTACCAGCACTGTTATAATCTTCAACCTTCAGCAAAGGATCAGATGATATTTTCATCACCAGAAATGTATTCCTCCTCCTGCAGCTGCCCCAGCCCATTCCTCTTCTCTGCAAATCTAAAATAACCTCTGTATATGTCAAGAATGTATGTCTTTAAGATGCCGCAGCATTCAGACTCAGCTTCCCATCCATTTTCAACCAACTCTTTGCTTCATAGAGTTTTGAGGTTTTCTACATAAATCAACTTGTTTATACAAAACCGGATTTTCTATGGTGAACCTTTGAAAAATCACTTTATTTTTCATGATATTCCAACATATGTAAGTTTCTCTAAGCTAATATCTAATTATCTAATCAGATATTAAGAACTACCTTTCAAACCTTCGTCCCTACATTTTCACCGTGCTTTTGGGCCTGTCACCTGTACTGTATGATACCTTATGAATGTCCTTTTGCCTTTAGCTGTACTAAAGGAATACAAAATGGAAATAACCTCCAGAATCCCTTCAGATTACCTGTTAAAAGTAAAACCCATCCAGCAACGCCACAGTGGAGCTCAAAAGTTAGAAGGAAAGCCTAAGAGCAAACATTCCTGGGGCACCTATCGTACTCTCACTGTTGACACTCACCTCACGGAGTTCAGCTGCAAGTTCATCAGAAGCTCGGGGAATCCAAGAAACTAGTGGTGCTAATGGCTAGGAGCACATCTCCAGATGCAGCCGAGCTGCTAAAAGTCCCTTTGCCTTCCTACCTACTTCCTATACTGACTGCAAAAAACCCATGAAGTATCAGAGAATTTAGTCCATTTACACATTTGTAACTGTATGATTGGAATCTTTCATGGGGTGTATACCATAACATCTGTGCTGAAAGGACTGGGATACTTCTCCAAATTTGCATAGATCCTTTTCCCTGTGTATAGTACAAGATCCTGGTTCTAGACTGCGTGGCCAAATTCTTTTTGTGTTCCCTAGTGAACATTGCTACTACTGCACTGTCTGGAAGCTTGTGAGAGCAGACATATCATCCCAGGATATAGAAAAACCCACGTCAGTCGGGCTGGAAGGCACATCTTAAGATGCTAATTATGCCAGGATAACTTTATCCCTTGAACTGACCTAATCATCACAAGTTCTTTATTTACCAAGCTGAAAAAAGCAACCATCTAAAAGCTATGGCAGAAACAAGCTAAAAATGCTTCAGTTTCAAGCAATTACCACTATTGTCTTCATGGAAAAAGAGCTGAGAAACGTTTTCTAAAACTGTCCATGTGTATAAAGGGCATAGTGTAACGTGCTGTCTCTTAGCACTACTCTAAGCCTAATGTACGTTATTATGGCTGTGAAAATCTATATTCACATTTAGTTTCTATGAACAAGCCATATAGAAGAAAGTATCAACCTGTTAGTTTACAATCCCTAGTAAATTATATAATTTGGACTTAACTGTCTGCAATATTAGTTATGGAAGAATTTTTGTAGTGTTCGTGGACAAGAGAGATACAGTTCCAACCTAGTTTATCATTTAGTTCAACTCCACAGGTCACCGGACTAAAAAATGAACTCCTACATCTTGTTTAATTGGCTTCTTGGCCAATACATCAATGGCTTATTATCTTTTTTGTCCTACATGAAGCGTTAAGAACGTTCCAGTGAACATAGTACCAAAGTCAATATATTCCACTTTATTAAGTACACATAAATAGATCCAATATGAGTAGGATTCTAAGGGATTTTGGGAGGTGAAGATCATCACAAAGATAAAAGAGATTAAAAGGCACAGCAACACCTCTGATAGCCATCATTTGTGCTGTCATCATGTATGTGTATAATTATATTCTGCAATTTGTTTGCGTTTTTTAATTTGACAACTGAGTGAAAGTGCTTTCTGCAGAAACAAGAGAAACATTCAGCACCAGTGCTACAACAACTAGTGCACTATTTTCATTTCTATTGAATGTTAATATTAAAATGTTGCTAACTGTTGAACCTAAGCAATGAACCTTAACACCTTGAAATTTGCTAAACTTTGTGCTCAAATTGTAACAAAGCATGAATTTATAAATTATTGATCTAGATTTGAATCTTGCTCCTGGTGACTCTGTGTCAATCATGCAGTTACATCGATAGCTGCACAGTAAAAATAACGGTATAACTCTTTTCCAGCATGTAACTAGAGGATTTTTTTATTACTATTTCATGGTAGTAGATAATTATTTTCTACAAGCTTTAAGTACAATTCCGTCTCTCCAAGTCACAGAAATTTTTTTGTCTTACCTAGACATTTTCTGGTTTAATAGAAAAATATTCCATAGATGTGGAATCGCACAATGCCACAATAGAAAATTATGTCACACAACACTGGCTGTGGAAAGGGCAGCAATGTTCATCTGTTGCAGGTATTCTTCCTTGTTTTTGTTTTGAGAGATGCTCTCTGGTTGCTTCTAGTGGCATCAGCTCAGGTGGGAGAATTTCCACATGGAGTTTTCCAGAATGATTAGATTTCATATCCAAAGGGAATTTCTTTGTCTATTGACATTACTCAGTGAGTGTTGTCATTTTGAACACTGGGTTCAAAGGTCTTCAGAGTGAAGGGGTAACAGAACAGTTGGCTCAGGGAGGATTACCCTTCTCCCAGATCTTGGAACAAATAATGTTGATTAGTACAGCTATGTGTTTGGAGAGAGTGGGTAGCATAAAGTGAAGCTGAATCCATAGCCCTGTCTTGGCCTCTGTGACCTTACGCACAATGCTCCATCCAGAGTTTAATGGCTCAGAAAGCTCATCCTGAGCACAACTTGTGGCCCAAATATCTGTGATTGTGCAAGGTCAAGGATCAGCCTCTCCTAAGAAGCAACAAGGGCTGCATCTCCCAACTTGACTGACAACTGTCTGGCTAGGAAAAACTTACCGATTGTCAGCTTGGAAGCTGAAGAGCTTATTAATGTTCAGTGTAGTCATATTTTACTCCTAGTTACCTACCATGTACACTACCCAGTAAATAACTGTGTGTACTCATAAGTTGGCATACAATTCTGCTTGCAGAGTTTGTGCACACAGTAAAAGATAGATACCCAAATAAAAGTGTCCTAATAGTGAAAAGGCCACAAGGTCACTCAGCAATGCATGTCATGTATAAATTTAAAAATACGAAAATAAGCCATAAGCAGGAGTCACTAAAACAATTCCAGACTCCTTTCTGCCTTGTCCTCCAGACAGTTCCAGATGAAGCTGAACCCAAAGCGAGATCTCTCAGGATCTATCAGAATATAACGCATTTTATCAATTCCTCATGCTGTCTAGAGGCAGTAGAGATTAGAGACAATCTTTTTATAAGTCAGTAAGAGATTGTCCTGCTGGGGACAGTTTGTCTTCAGACAGTCTTGATTACAAGCAGGATTGCTGTAATGTTAGCCTCAACAGCCAGAGGAGAGACTGGTTATCTATTGCTAGAACTGTCTTTGCTCAGCTTTGCTTTCCAAACCCACCTCTAAAATATCCCCCCAAATGGTGCCCAGAAGTGATCGTTAGCAGAGTGAGACTCTAGAAAAACTTCTCTTTAGTCTTTCTTGCTGTCACCCTATTTCATAGGCACATCATCCAGAGAGATGAGATGATGCAAAAAATATCTCTGTCGAACAGCAGAAGTGCCAAGACTCAAACAAAGCTGTGATTCAGGAGTTCCTAACCCTGCTCTCACATCAAATAGTAGAAAGAAATGGCCAAGCACTGATTCACCAGTATGTCCATTGTCAGCCCCTCACATGTCTGCATAAGGACGTAAGGATCACCCTTACATCCTCACCGAACATTTTACGTGCTCGAAGAGTGACTAGGCAGGTGAAATGAGCAGAGTAGTCATCTGTTTTCACAGAGAGGAAACTTTCAACAAACAGGAATCACTTGGCAGATACAAATTTTGCTCTTACATTAGGCACTAGAACGATGTGGTTTATGGAATTATATTCTGATTCAGCAGAGTTATTAAATATATGAGTAGTCTCACTGCAGTCAATAATGGAGCAATACAGATTAAATCATCAGTGGTCAGCCAGAGCATTTGGAGAGTTAAGGGTTAAGCGTGAACAGTCTGTTTTGCTGGATTGGGCTTGTGTAGCAAGGCCCTCAGTTGTATGTCTACCACACCCTATTTACAAATCTACCCCTAAAGAACAGCAATATATAATACAGTATATTTCTTACTTTCTTTTGATTCACTGTTCTGTTGTACTGATAAATGAACAGTTAGCCTTGAAAGTTTCTGATCACTAATGACTCAGATTTTGAGTACAATGTCAAGCTCAACAAGATTGTCTGAAACATTCTTGGTCTGTTTTTAAATCTTTGTAATGCCTAACATTGGAAGCAGCTCTTAAATCACCTAACCATTCAATGTCTTACAGGTGCCTTGAAAGAACAAGAACACCTATTTATACCTCTGTGAACTGAGTAAATGCATTTAAATGTACGTGATGATATCTAGCCTTCAGTATCCATAAAATGTCTGTGAGAAGGCATGCAGATGCATGTGCTTTATTATGGATTAGGGGTGACCAAATCAGGAGAGACCCTTTCAAGCATCTTTTAGGAGCACTATCAGGACATTAAACACAGTCACACTTTCACTTACTTTGTAAACTCAGGGTAAATCTGCCATTTTCTAACTTATTTGGATTAGTTGAAGCCTGTCTTAACCTACACTGAGCTTTCTCAGTCCCTGTTTCTCTCCTCAATATTTTTTGGTTTTACTGGGGAGCTCTCTGGCCTAGAGCAAGTTCCCTGGGTTGGTGGAAGAGATTAAAATCTGCAAATGCTTAACTTTGGTGTCTTAGAGAGAGTTTAATTTTTTTTAAGCTAATACATTTCAAACATGCTTAAATGATGTGGGAACATATTTAATGTTCAATTTCTATTTCAGAAGTGATTCAATGCCTAGAAGCAGTTAGATGCTTTGAAAGATTTTATTTAGTGTATATACAAGCACCCAAAATATGGTTTTTCAGCATGCAGAAATTTTTACAGGACTAGTTTTATGTTACTCAAAATGTTCAAAAATATCTGCATCATGATTTAGTGCATTGTAGAGTTATAAGATTTTGCAAGGCAATTCAAAGTTTTACTAAGTGACGTCTGTCATTTAGTACTGACAAAAAGGTGCCTGTATCTTTCCATGACATCTGCCCAAGGGATTACGGAAAAAAAAAAGAAAAAAAATCAGTGCTTTGATGCTGGCAAACTAGTGCTGGAGAGCTTATCACACGCAACCCAATCAATTCCTCAAAGTGATTCTCTGGATAACAAAGTCACCTTCTCTGTTACTTGGCAGAACAACAAAAGAATGGGATAGTGTGAAGACCTGTGTATTTTTATCATCATACTTATCCACAGAGAGATGGAACTTACTATGCAACTCAACAGAAAAGCACTAAATGAGAAAAAAAAAAATCTACAATCCCTCTAGAAAAGGTTTAAAGGGAATTCTTCCCTCCTACAAAAATAACTTTAAAAGATCACAAGGGTATACAGCACAGGAAGAGAGCATAGGTAAGCTTCCATATAAGTTAAAAGGAGAAATGAGACATGCAAACTAGACTTCTCTTTCAAGTTGTTTCCCCAGGCTGCGAACTGTCTGGGGGAAAAAGCATGGAATAAAGCACAGCCCCCACCTAGCACAGCGAGGCCAGAGATCCTCAGTGGAGTCACTGGTGCTGCTGCTACAGTGTGAGGCAGAAAATCAAGCTAGAAAAGCCTCCCCTTTCTTGCCCTGTATGCTTCAAGAAGAGCTGCTGGCAGCAGTAGCTCACCTGTTGACCGCTGCAGTATTTTTCTCAAAACTCTCTAGCCCAGCTGGATGAAAAATACCAAGTTAATTATAGTTACTATTAATATTCCACTGAAAAAGAGATTAGGATCATGTCATCCTTTCCAACATTCAAAATGGTAAACAAATAATTCCTCACAAAGTCACACAGAAACTCCAAACACTCAACCGCTTTGAAAACTCAATTTTATTAAGAGAGCCAAATGAAGATATAGGTATTTTGGCTGAGTTTTAAAACACTTTGTAAGGCTGATTTCTAGAATTCTGTTCTCTGCTTTGTGAAGCTATATCAATGCTGTTTTCCTTAATCTGCTCTGGACTTGGCGGAGGTAAATTTCCAATTAGTGTTTTCTTTCTTTTTTTTTTTTCCAGAAGCTGTACTGCATGCATCATAGACATCACCTAATTTTATCAAGTGCCTATAGGTCAGGGATCTGGCATGTGTCATTTCACCTCTGAGAGAATATTTCCAGTAAATGTGGTTTTCAGTTTATACTTAAGAATGGATGTTGAGATGACTCAAAAACTTCATGGTAAATTGCAAGTGAACTTTAAAAATTTGATTTGGCAAAGATAGTGCGTGTTCGGTGTGTTACAATATGATAATCAGTAGCTGTCCGAAGAGGTGATGCGCAGTTCTTCAGTAGGGAAAGGTCAAGGAATATAGCATGAGCTACTTTTGTAAATATGCTGGAACATAACTATTGTCAGACAGAGAGCTGTCAAGTTTTGTCTTCTATATGAAACCAGAACTGGAGCAATGGTTTTGTGCACATGGACAATAATAGAATAGTGTTTCTCTTTATGAAGAGGAGAAGTAGCTCTGCTCACTTCAGGACTTGTTGTCAGGATATCTGGAGGTTGATCAAAGCTCTGCCTACCACTCCCTGTGTGATTCTGGGAGCACCCTTTTAATCACTGCCTCTCACTGTGAAAATGCATTACATGCAAAATTATTGCGAAGCTTAATTCATTGCTTGAGAATGTTTTGCAATCTTGAAATCTGCAGTAATAAGGTTTTTTAATTCAGCTCTTCTTTCCAGTATTTTAAATTGAAGTAAAAGGCTAGAAGAGACCACTACAGTGAGCAAGTATAATCTTTTGCATATCAAACACCTGATGATTCCTGAATCCCACAGTTCGATTTGGGGGTTGATTCTGTGCAATGTACTTTGGTCCTAATGCAATAAAATGTGCATGAGTTCATTTAAGCATGAACCTTATAGTGATTGCCCATCTACTTAGAGCAAGCATTTGCTCAAATACTTTGTGGATTGAAGTCTAAGTACTTGGAAACCAGTGGATTTAAAATCTGTAAGCACTGTTATTTGTGAGAGACGTTCTCACTTGTAATCCTTGGAAGGTGTTTTCATAAGGCAAATTCCATCTCTGACTTCATATAACATCTTCAGCTTTGGGGTGTCTCCTCACAGAAGCAGAGGAAGGACCAAGTGCTCATTCACACTTCCAACTATATCAGCTTGCATAATTAAAGATGATACCCTTCCCTTTAAAGGATCTTTTATGCAAGTCAACACATTCATCTTTAAGGAAAAACATGAGCCTGAGATTATAACATCTAACTTTATTTCACATTCTGAAGCTTCCAGAGTGCTTGCAAAACATTCATTTCAGACATTGTTTAAACTAGTAGTTAGGTATCTGACAGTCATACTGGTTATGCACCGAACAATCTGTGTTTTTAATCTCCCTAATCCAGGGGACATAAAAAATGTTTTGATATCCAGTACAGATTTCAGGAGGAAAAAAATACAGTACATTTAAGCTTCCCTTTCTACATTGTTTACTAAATATAGTGTAATACAAGTAATAATATGCTGTGGAAAGTTCTACTGTAATGTAATGTGCATTTACAATCCAGGAGTAAAAATTTACTCATCTAAAACAATTTCACTCTCAAGAAACAAGCAGTTTTGGCCAGCTGGGTACACACTGTAGGCCAAGTTGTCTCTTCAAACAGTCCGCCAAACTCAGTAACCAAAGCAAGCAGGCTTGAATTCTGCTTTTCGTAGGCATGTTAGAATAGGTGGCATCACCTATTCTAGAGCTAGGACACTGTGAACGCACTTGTGCATGCAATGAAGTTCACCAGACTCAGTAAGACTCTAAGTGAAAAAAATATTATTAATGAATGAATGAACACAACTTCCTTTCTCCAGAGGACTATTATTTTAAGTCCGTAGCCTGCAACCTGCCAAATGCAGTTTTGCAGTCTTATCAGCAAGTCCCCGGTGTGCTAGAACCCATAATGTCTGCAGTGAAATGCTCTGTAAACTCTGTAAATGGTTGCTCTTCTAGCAATGATATATATCTCTCCAGAAGGGAAAATGTTGCACACTAAAAATAAACCAATGAAAGCCAGTCAGTAAATACATGCAAAATAATTTGCCTTTACAATAAGGAATACTTGTGGTTTACAGTAAGTAACGCTTGTAAGCTCAATGTTTGTAGCAGTATTTGCAAATGGGGTGATACTGGGCTGGAAGACTGCAGTTCAGAGATCAATGCCAGTGCTTCCTGAGGGATGCTGAGCTCTGCAAAGGGATGCATGCTGCCAGTCTCCAAAAGCCTGGAAAGTAAGATGTTAAGCATTTTGCCCGTTCTCAAAAGCTGCTGAATCTTCCTTCCTCCCAGAAGACAGATGAGGACTTGTTCTCTCTACAGAAGCACAGGACCAGCCCCCTTAAGATCAGGGACTGGTAGTTGCCTAGCCCTTTTAAGAGCAACAGGCTTATTTGTAAGGGAGGAGTAGGACTGCTCCTCTACTTGTGGAAATTCTTTACCCTTTATTTGAATATGAAATATTTAACAGGAGACTGATACAACAAGACTTAAATCAGGCCCCATTTTTCTGTGCTGTTTCCAGATCCTGGACTTCTCTCACATCAGTGCAAGTAGTCTCTGCTAAGCCAGGGGTTAGCTTGACATGATACATGTATAAGAGTCGAGAAGATATGTTAACCTCAACTAAATATTCTATCTTTATCTTCATATTCCAGCTAATTGTGCAATCCCAGTATTCAGCCATAGATGTCTAAAATCTTGCTTTAGTGAAGGACAAGATTTCAGTCAATAATTTGCCAGGAAGAATTAAATGTTGGTACAATTTGAGAAAAACTATTTGAAATAAGGAAGTGAGTAATCCCATAGCAAAACAGGAAACTTAATTAAAAAAATAGTTGTCATTCATGCTGCTTATCTTGATAACCAGAACTAGAAAAATGAAACATGAGGAGTTCTGCTCCCATACGGCCTTGCTGGGTATTAAAATGTGACTACGTGTTCTGCTGGCTGCAGACAGAAAATTCTTTATAATTGTTACCATGCATTTAGTATGTTATTCGAGACCTCTCTGCATGAAGTTTCGTATACTTCAACGTTTTTCCCACACTGTGGGGAATTTTATACAAGCAGCCCTAACATGGAGTCTTTTAAGATCCTCTACAATCAGCAGAACAGGATGCCTATGACCACAGCCAGGACTGTGATGTTAAATCCTCTACAAGGTCTGCGACTAAGGTTCATCAGAGAGAAGCTGTTCTGTGGTTATAGGAGGAAGGTGGGTAATGGGAGGTGTTCTCTGAAAATATAACATCCCTGGGAAAACACGTAAAACCAGAACTAAAAACAGAATAGTGAAATTTGCAAAATGTGTATATCAGTAATCCTTAACATGATCTATTTCTTCAAGAAATGGTCTGGGTTTTATGTGGCAGCATTTTCTTTCCTCTAAAGTAAAGATACAATGGTTACAATTAAAGATACAACACTATAAATATGCAAGCATATGGCAGAGCAGTAAATTAGAGCCAGCAGTGCAAAGTGATCCCTTGGACAGCGGGATATTGTGCTCTAAGAAATCGCCACTACCCGCCTCTTGGCAATGTATGTCCCCTCTGCAACGACAGCCGGAGAATTCTCAGAGATCTTCATCATGCACAGAAAATTCTTGAGATGATTGAGGTTCCTCCTAAAATGCACGTGCATGTTTGCAGGAAGGACCTAGCTCAGGAGTCTGGGAAAGCTTTTATGATGGTTTCATAGGCGGGAGGGGGGGTTTGTGTGGAGTGGCAGATGCGGAGGCTGTTGTTAGACCAGTGGAATTCAGGTCGGCTTAAGCTGTTGGTGGTGCTTCCCACAAGGGTTGTGGTGGTATTTGTGGGAGTGAGGGTGATCAGCTGACTGTTCGTCTCCACAGGGAGGGGAGGACACTGCAGGAAAGGGTGGAAGGTGGACGCGCGGAAGCTTGACTTCCTGGGGAAAGAGTTGGCTTGCTCCAAGGAGGCTTGCCGCTGGAAGGTGAGGCTGGCCAAGCTGAGGTTGCTCCGACGTTCGCAGCTGCTGTTGCGGTAAAATCCAGTCCTGCCGGTAGTGTGGCCATGGGAGGAGGGTCGTGACCGACGGCTGAAGGCTGAGGAGCTCCCTTGGGAAATGTGGGCGCTAGCTCTGCGACGGGACAAGCAAGTGAACAATGCCCAGATGATCCCTCCAGTCACCAGTCCAACCACCATGGACACTGTGAAGGCTATTGTTATCTGCTCTGAAATACAGCCAAAATACACAGCAAAGTTATTTCATTAATTCTGAAGGATTTTCCTGCCAGAAAATGAATTGAAGATGGCAGCCTCCTTAAAAGATGAACAAACCCTAAGATCTTTGTGTGTAATGCATGAACTTTACAACACAAATGCAGCAGTTCGGATTGCTCTCATTGTATGGTGTTTTTTCTTTAATTTGCATAATTCAACAACATCCAGAAAGTAGCTTACATTTAACAGCAGTTTCTGTACCAATGTAAGGGAAAAGTCTTTAGTCTCTCCCAGAATCAGCCACCCACCAGCTCCAAGGTGTGTTATAAAACTGCCAAGCATTTGCTTCTGTGGGCAATATGAGGTGTGGATTTTGCAGACTTGTTCCGTTTATAGACGTTTATGTTTTATGTGTACGTGTTTGCAAACTCACCTGTTGCAACAGTGATGTAGCTTCTGCCATGTTCTTAATGGAGTAAGCGTTGTATTTATTACAACATGAGAACGCATCACAGCCTTTTACTGCTGAGTAACAGATACTTTAAATCCTCACAGTAATTAATGTAAATTACTATATCTTAAATGATTATGGTCAGAGATAACCATTAGTAATACTAAGTCCCTTGAATATTTCCCATCCCCAATGTCCAATTTAAAGATGCATTAATCTGCCATTAAGAAAAACAAATTTCTAGCTCTTTTATAAATGGTTTCAAGAACTGAGAGATGTGAAAACAAAAAAGAGCATGGCTAGGATTGTTTTCTCCCCCACATGGTTTCACAGTGTGGAGGAATAAGATGTTTTCCTTGTATATTTCTAATAATAGGACAGTTACTTCAGAACACTTCACTTTTGCAACTGAGCACCAGCTTTATTGCTGTTCTAGAAAGTTTGGAGATACATTTATAATCCTGGATAAGGCCTGAAATGAATGCAAAACCTTTATAGATCCCCTCAAAATTCAAGAAGAGGTTGGATCTCGAACAAGAAGGAACACTAAGTTCACTGCTGGTGGAGCAAAGAGGGAATAAGTGAAAAAGAGCCATGGGACAGCTTGAAACATGTTTGTTCTGTCTGTGCTGTGTTACCATTTTTGTGAAGCATTTCTGTTAAAAAGGAAATTGTATTCATTAGATAGAGAAAGGTGAGTAACTTCCATAGCATACAGAAGCGCAGGCCAGCTAACGCTGTGCCTGGCTAATCATCGTAACAGAAGGTAGTAACTCGAGGGCTGGGATGCAGACTTTAGAGCCTAAAAAGGGCAAGATGAGACTAGGTTCAAAATTTGCTTGCAAGGTAAGAGCTGTTAAAACGTTTCCCCTGAATTTATGGTGCTGCATAAACAGTCATTTCCAGAACCTAAAATAATGACACCAAGTCCGAGCTGTGGGAATTAGCCAAAGCTGGTGCTGGAGAGGCAAAGAGAGCGAGTGACCCGAGGGACAGCTATGGAGAGCAACAGACACACAGCGGAGGGAGAGGAAAGGTGCCAGGCACGGCCAGTGGGACTGGCTTGCAGGCAGAGGCACCCCAGTATGCACCAACAGATACCTTTGCTTAAGTCAGGCCTCGCTGTCTAGCAAGGATTAAATTTAGGGCAGGTCACTGCAGGAGGGGGAAAGCAAACATTTGCTTTCCTTCCAGCAGGGGAGATGTAAATTATTATTGGCATAATTGCACTTTAAGAATTAGTTATTATTACCTTCCTTATCTACCTTCTTACTTTTCTCCCTTCAGTGAAAAATTATTAGCTATGTGATTCATACTTGTAGTTGGGGAAAATTAGCTCCTTGAGCACCAGAAAGTTTAGCATAAAATTTTTGCAGCTTTCTGGGTGGGGGCTCCAAGCAGCATTAAGTTTGAACCCAGCCGTTGCAGCTGCCCATCAAACCCTGTCAGAGCGGCAGTATATTCACCCTACAAGCCTTTGCAGGTGTGGTTCTAGACAGGACCAACATTATCATGAATTACTGACATCACCATGAATCTCCTACCCAAGTTTATTCACCTTACATTTTTCAGGATAGACTTGAAGTGCCATGAGGCCAAGAAAATTTAAGCTTTAATTAAGCTGCCGATATTTTGGAAGGCTATACAATCCTGCTGTTGCTTGCTTGTAACCTCAGCTTTCAGATAGGCTTCTAACCATTATCCTTTTCAAATGGGAAAATAAAGCAAAGCCTGGAGAGGATAAAGCATGGGATATTGTTGCAGAGCACTGCTCCCTTTTGGGAATGCTTTGTTGTCCTTTTGTTCAGAGGCAGACTAGACTTGACCCTAAAATATAATTTTTCTTTAAGCTCTCATTTTTACAACTAAAACTCTTGACTGGGCACACTGAAGTCAAAAGGGTGATTGTCTGGTCTGCTTTTTGCAAGAACCCACAGGCATCATCCTGTGCTGCAACTCCTGGCTGCAGATCAGAGCTCCGTCACCATAAGCAGCCTTCTGACCAACTCGTCATGATTCTGCCCTTTGTAAAACATCTTCAGAGACACAGCAGGCCTTATTGTGCCCCTTTTGGTCAAGAACAGCCTATTATGCCATTTTAATGGATTTAATACATTCTGTTACTGCAAGTTCCTACTCACACTCCCAAAGGTGGGAAGGGAGAGCCAGGACTTGGCCACCTCCAGTTGAGTAAATCCCAGGGAGTGTCCTAAAGACAGCACTTCCCAAGCACTAGAGCTGCCGTCTGAGTACCCCTACTGCTGTCCCTGCGTGGCTATGGGAAACTGGAGCAAGAACTAATCCTCTCTTAGGCTGATTTATCTTGCACCTCGGCTGGAATGCTAGTTCTTTTATTATATTTTGAGACTGCCAAGGGATCCCCCAGACACAGGGCTCTGTGCTGCCACCTGATATCCCTGCTCCTGTTTGGGCTTTCAACTCCAGCAGGGAGGAGGAGAAGGGGATCTCTGCAGGGCTCGAGTGTAAGCAGAAGCACAGCAAGCCACACAAGTGTACCTCGCTCTGGGGTTACCATGCACCGTGGTGAGGATTTGTCCCTGCATCCTTCTAGCCATAATTTTCACCACCTGCACAATCAAATCAGCATTTCACACTGTTAAAAGCAGATGAGGGAATTGACAAAAGTATTGAGTGCAGCTCTTCAGTCCTTCCCACGTGCTGTTCCCCTGTGCTGGAGGTACAGCACAAACAATTATCCCTTTGGATAATGTCTTCATTTTCTTTAACTTATTTGATTCTTTTATTTTTCTGCCTCTATATATAAATGTAAAAGTAGAGGGTCAAATTATTCCCTGGGGAAACTCAGCTGGGTTTACACTGACTATTGCAATTGCCATCTAGTACCCCAAATGCTCTCATTTCAATTTGGACCTACATTTAATCCTTCTGGTTCTTATTATAGAAATATCACTAGACCCATTGCTTACAGACACTTTATTCTTTCTATTCCCAGACTCTCCCTGACTTCAGTGGGAACTGTGGGTCACACTAATAGGCTGAACTTGCTTTTTGTTGACTCCCTATAGGGGATGAATTTCACTGAAATGTAATTCAGTTCTAAAAACTTACGCTGAAGAATTGTAAATCTATGCCCATTGATTTCCTCTTTAGAACGCCCAGCGATTGCAGCCCTGAGGTACATTGGAGAAAATACTACCAAACAGAGAAACAGATCAAAGGCAGAATGGGACTTGCTGCACCTGGGATTTTGAGGGGAACAGCTGGCTTTCATAGAGTTGTTTTTCCATTCCTTAATCTGGGCAGTACCAGAGCAAAACTAGCCTTTCAGGAGAGTCAGAGCAATACTGACACGAAGTGTCCTCCAAGGAGCCATTATAATATCTTATGGTTGCCTGAGAGCTGTGCCTGTCATTCTGTCTTCTGCTTTTAAGGAAAAAAATTGGGAGATAAGGTAGGGATTCTGACAATAAGAATAACTCTCTAGGTGCCGGTCCCCTAAATATGCTTTGATCTGTATGTTTCTCCGGCTGCTCACATTGCCTGCTTTATTTGATTATGCCACAACTGAAAAGATTTGGTCCCCCATCTCAGTCAATTTTCTCCACTCTTACCACTAATACCAGTTGAGGTGAAGGACAAAGTTTTTATTCAACAATGCAGGACAGACTTCGAGGTACAAAGCCAGAAATAAAAGGATATAAGGAAACAAAGCAACTGACTATCTTAGCTATGTTACCTTTCTTATCTATGGTACTTCCAATGTGTCCATGCCAAAAAGGCTGGAGGTTCAGAACCCACAGCAACACCCATGACTTCTGGATGTTACTCCCAGATCTGAATACCAAGCCAGCATGTGTCTGTTAGCCCAACATCTATCCAGATCAGGCAAATCCTTCTGAAGTCTCTCTGTTCCCTCCTCTCTGATTTCTGCAGGCAGTGTTAAGCAAATGCAGTGCTACAGGTTTGTACAGGGGATTATTGCCTCTGCTATGCAAAGCTTTTTCTTGGTTATTGCAGCTTTCTTTAAGGCTTTTATAACTTTCCATGAACTGTATATATGAAGTGTTAGTATATATCCTATCAAGTTGATAGCCTTTAGCAAGTCCTTAACACTCTATAGAATCTACACCAGAGAAATTTGGACATGTTATTAGTAAAGATGATAGACTGGCTTATAAGGTGCTTTTCCTAGTTACGGCCCTGAAAAAAGTTCTTCCCATCCAACCTGGACAGCAGTAGTAAGGCCAGCCAAAGGGGGCTCATACCAATCTGTAAGTCTTCTGAGAAGTGGACTACATTCTCTCCTTCATCATCTTGGGGTATACTTCACAAAAAATTAGCAACACTGTCCCTACCTAGACTTGTCAGTCCTTGGATCAACCAAACTCTTCATAAAATAGATTTGCCTTTTGTGATGGAGGATCCTGCCTCTATCATGGAGCTTAGCAGGATCCTTGCAGACATACTCAAGTCAATCTCTTATTTCTGTGAGGCTTTCATTTTCTTTTCATGTGCATGGACCGCATCAGACATCCCTTTGAATTAAGAACATGTTTGCATTGAGGATTCATTTGAATTTCACTCTGGATTTTGTTCCACTAGAATGTAAGAGTTTTCCCAAGGAATCTCCCTCTTGCCCCCAGCTCTGGTTGTGACGGGCTGGAACAGCATTTTGCTCCCTGAACTCAGGAAATCCTTGGGACTTGCATCTTTCCTGTAGCCTTATGATAAATTCCCCAAGGTGTAAAGTTAAGGTGGGCACAAGATCTTCCTTGCCCCATGCTCACAAATATATACATTTGTAAACTTCTCAGCTGGCCAAGTATATGAAGGGATAGTAATACCTTTCAAAATCATGTAACAGCTTCAATGAGAGCATCTCAGAGCAAGAAGCGAGCCAGGGTCAGGGAAGAGGAGACAAAGTACTGAATACAATGGAAAGAGAAATGGAGAAGCATCTTCTAGTCAGGCTGTACACACATGACTCGAATTTGAACTGCATCTTTGCCAACAATAGCTAATAAAGCTAATAAAGAGCCCAGTTACCTTTCCAAGAATCTGTTCTGCTCATGCTATTCCTAAGCACAAGGAGGTAGAAAACACCCATAGGGTGAGATGATACCTACACATTTGATTCGATTTCTAGTGGGTGACTTCCAAATATTACAATCTTCTTTATGTTTTGGAGCTGTTAATTTTTTTGTTATTGCTTTATTAAAAGAGAAATAATTAAGTAGCTTAAAGTTATTAGAAGAGGTAAGGTAGATTGTCAGGCAAGAATGGCATTGTTCAGCATTCAAACTCAGCTTGCTATAGGGATGTTTTACTCATATTACATTAGAGCAAGATTCTGTTCATTTACTTCAGCAACTGAGAGTAATTTTCCTATTTTTCTTTTCTTCCACCTGCCCAAAACTAGCATGAAGCATTGCGCACCTGACATGCAAACTTTATTCCATGTGGGCTCCAGCAAGCTTGTGTGCAAAAAGTACAAATTCATTGATTTCAGCTGTATGAGCAATGAGAAGTATCAGAACATACCACCATGTTGTATAGTGGAAAAGAGCTATTTTTGTAATTTCCATGCAAATTTTAGAATTGTAAATTTATTTCCATTTTAATTCTTTCCTTCTCACATTTTTGTGACCTCTCTTTCCTTTATGCCATGTCATATGCCAGCGACTCAAAACTTGTCCAAGTAAGTAAGCATTCCTCCCCCTACATGCACACATGCTTGCACACGCACACATTGCCTTGTCCCAGAGATGAAAAGCCTCGACAACTGGTGGAGGGCTTGATCTCAGACATGGAGAAATCCAGCTCAGCCTCTGTCTCACCCTATGTTTTTTCCCGAAATGAAAGTTCAGTGAAAAAAGCTGGTATGAAAACCATACAAACCAGTATGGGAATTCATACCTGAACATTGTACAGCTTAGTGCAGAGCACCAGCTAGTGTACTAAAACATGAAATGCATTTGCAAATGACAAATCTAGTAACCTGACTAGTAAGAATTGTTCACATACTGTTTTACAGGAGTCTCAGTGTCTCAGGTTTCAAGTGATGTTCAGGTAAGTCATCAGCGGATATTCATAACACAGCCTCATTTGTGCAAAACCGGACAGGAGCAGCCAGGGTCCATCAAAGTTTCAACAAACTCATAGCATCTTCCTACATCTGTAGCAAATGTACATCTCTAAGTCGGACAGGCTGCATCTACTCTTCCTCACGCATACCAGGCAGCAAGTTTGGAAAGGAAGAATACTCTGGGCCCAGAGAGCCACCACTTTTTTCCCCCACAGAAGGTTTGAAGTCATTTAAACTACTTGAAATTTTATGCCAGTTCTACCAACTCCAAGAAAACTTAGTTTAAAGCTGGGGGTGGTATCAGTAGCCAAATCCTGTGCTGCTGTTGTCATGCTGAGTTCAAAAAAGCAATTACTCTGTATCTGACAAGGGTTGACATTACTATCTTCCTGATTTTTGTCACTAATTGTATTAGCAAAACAGCCTCTCATTAATCATTTGTAGGCAGTCCATGATTCAGTTGGGTGGGCGAATCAGTTGCTGTGTGATATCAACCAGCTGTGATCTTAGTCATGGCAAAATTTTAAGAAAGGTCACACATGACTCTTGTGGAAAGAGTAAGGCTATAGCACAAGGTGGTCCAGGTAATTGTGACGTCCAGAAAACAAACAGATGAGGATGGTGGCATCTGGAAAACAGAATCTGTGGAAAAAAAAGGTGAAAGAGAAGCAGACTGTGCAGGACATGAAAACTAATAAACAAAATAAGTAAGACAGTTAAGCTGTCAGAAATGTCATTGCTCTGCATTCAGACACAGCTTGATAGAGGGATGTTTTATTCGGCCTGTGTTAGTGTGAGATTCTTTTCTGCAGCAACAGAGAGTAATTCTCCCACTTCACCTAATAACTAAATGGTTGTTTTTATGTCCACTGCAGATAAAATAAAAAGTACTGGGTTTAAAATAGAGCAAAGGAAATTTAAAAATATGTTTCTATCTGGGAGGACAGGTAAGAACTAGAATAGATAGTCCAGGCAGGTGGTGCATCTACCCCCATTAAAGATTTTAAAAACAAATATTAGTCAAGAGTTGTTGTAAAATAGTTAATCCTATCTTGAAAAAATAAGGTTGAACAGACGACAGCTCAAGGTCCATACTGACGTTATTTTGTGCAGTTTCTAAGACTTTCTTCCATCAAGTAAGCAAATAGGCTCCAGAAATGCCTGAAAAATTACTAAGTAAATGACAAGGAAAAAAAAAATGCAGTCTGTGCCCTTGGATTAATTCTCTGTTTGAAATGCAGAGGGGACTGTTTTTTATTAGAGGGTTAACTTCACAAATGTGCAACCTACCTAGGAACAAGATTGCCCTCTGCTGGAAATTTATGCTGAAAAACTAAACAGTACATAAAACACCTTAATTCTAATAAAAGAGGGTGTCAGAAAAAGCTAACAAGACACATTCCAAGGGAAGATTACAGAGACGTTAATAGTACCTCAAAACTCAGAAAAACTCTGAATTACATTGCCATAAACACTTAGGACTAGCATTTTGCAGAGGCTTTGAAGGTAAGGTAGACTGAGACACAGCAAAAGTATTCAGAAGCCTAGTGAAGTAAAGTTTGTACAGTTTTGTGGCTTTGTGCAAACATCTGTGCTGATGGAGAAGCATGAGGCTGTCTGTTCTTAAATTCATATTTCTTGCCATCCACAGTAATGTCCAGAATGATCTCCATGCACCAGAGTATATTTGCCTTGTTTACTAATACCATAATTCATTGTGATAAAAAGCCAGAAGAGTGGAATATGCCATCTCAATATCCCACAAACCAACTCAGAGTTAATTATGTTCTCTTGATATTACTGGCAGTTGATTTTTACTGGAATGATAAATAAAGAATAATTGTAATAATCAGAAGGAAACATCTACGATAGAGATGTCAGCATATTTAATTTAATGCCTTTGGCATAACTATATAAAACAAAGCAAAGATTCCTTTATGCAGACAGAGATAGAAACTTTGTTACTGCGTGGTTTCATTATGATTCCTAATGCATTACAAAGACAGTAATACAATTTTGATCTTTTCTGAATGTGCAGCAAACAATCCCTGGCAAGGCATTCTTACCAACCTCACAAAACCAGAGCATAGGCCTAAGCTATATGGCCTCTGCATGAACCTAAATCAAACAGTGAATCACAGTTTGCCACAGTGCAATATGGCATTATAGTTATTATTTAATTGACGAGATTATTTTACAGAGCCTGAGAATAAAATGATTTCCTATATGAACAGAGCAAGAGTGACTGGAGTGAAAACTTAAAATTAAGTAGGATTTCCTAAAATTCTCAAAATTAAAGAGGAAATACCAAAGTATGTATGCTATATTTAAGAGAACAGAAGACATCCAGGGTTAGAACAAAGCACAAGGTTTTCAGGTTACTGGGAAGACTGTAGGAATACATTGAAATCATCCTCACTCCCACCACAGCAATTCTGTTGTCTGTGGTCTGAGAAGAGCCTGACTGACCCAGACACAGCTTCAGGTGGAGCTTGTCCTTACTGTGAGAACCCACAAAAGGCCAAAAAGTGTTTATACTGAAAGTCCAAGTTTTATCAGAATATAAAGTAGAATATTTTAAAAGAGAGAAAACTCAGAGTGACAAGGCATATTCCGAATACCTTGAGATACTAGGTATACTAGAAAAAAAGACCGCATTTCAGCCTGCCCAGTACATCCTATAAACAGTGGTTCTCAATGCCGTGCTTTTCGGAAGTGCTGCAACCTCTGCACATTTGCCTCTGGGTCTCAAATGTTTCTTTCTGTCACCCGAGAGGCAGGACCTTGTTTCTGCTCCTTGCTCTTAGCTATGCAGTCTCTCTCCCTCTCCCCCTGCAACCTGCTCAGCTGCTTCCTAGGAGAGGAGCAATCTCCCCTTCCCAGTTCCATCCCTCTTACTCTCCATTTTAAATGTACATCGTGTACTAACATAGACAAAATGAATGAAACAGATAGATACGTACAACATAGTGTCTTGGCAGAAGCTGAAGGAAATCTACTGGGGTCCAAAGCTGTAAAGTTACTCAGAAACAGTCTCTTCTCACTTAGAAATATACTGCCTTTGAAATACTGCCACAGAGTATTCTGCTGACAGGTCTAACTTGTGTACTGCTTGTTCAAAAATAGCCATCAATGAAAACAGTGTTTAGTGTTATATTTATAATCTCTTTTTTTTTTTTTTTTTTTTTTTTTTTTGAGACTGCTAAAATTGGGGCCTTCTTCAGGTGAAAATTAAGAAAGTTGTACAAAGTTGAAGTATAGGAGGAAGAGGAGCTGTTTGTGAACTTCGCTGAACACTGATCTAAACTATCCAATAAACAAGTATTCAAGGAGCAGGAAGAGGAATCTGTGTTTAAATCAGATTTTCCTACTTTTTTCACTGCAGTAATACCTGAGCTACATCCAGTAATGCAAAAAAAAAATCTCCTGCTACATTTATCTTCCTTGCGGAACCAATATAATAGTGAACATTTTGAGAATACAGAAGTATGTTCATATGTGGCAGTACTGTACTCTTCAATTAATTATCTGCAGTTCAGAAATTTGAGCTTTCTTTCTCCCAGTACTCCTGTGTGACCATCAATCAGTTTCAGAGATTTGTCTTGTACCAAACATGTCAATGAATATCTATTTCATTGTGGGCTAGGAGACCTAATTAAGTAATACTGACAAAAATCTGTGCAACCACAAGCTGATAAATGCTGGTATAATTTCTGAGTGAGATGATTACTGATCTGGAGTATTAGACAACTCTTGATGACCCAGGACAGATGACTCAGGCTGGAGACAGTGTGAAGTGGGACATTGGTGTTTTTCCCACATGAGCCAGCGGTGTCTGGGAGGCTGTTTGCACCAGGCTGGTCCAGGTCCTACTTGCCTAGAGACTCCTGCACTTCTCAATCAACAGAGCCATCAATGGTCTCCTTCTTCACTTACACTCTGCCTGCATAACTTATGCACCTTCCACAGAAGCCATGCGTCTGCTTGGTTGGCTCATCCTTCCATTACCCTGGATAACTGAGAGGTGGCATCAATATAACATAATTTTTTAACACAACGGGTTTAAAATTGACAGGTGTCAGTTAAATGGTCAAATATTGCATAAGTGTGTGTTAAGACTGTGAATTCAAATGTCTGAAACAGGGAATTAATTTTCCTCAGCAAATAAGATGCCAGAGAATCAAGGTAGAGGCCTCTGCTGAAAAGCAGAAACTGCCCTGGCTGTTTGCTTCAGCAAGCATGTGTCAGAGCCCAAAGAAATTTTTGCATTGCACTGAACTGACTATTTTTTTCTCCCCCCAATTGTTTTGCTGAAAATTTCCTAGACATTATTTCATAACAGTGCTGTATATATTTGTATTGTTGACAGAGTTTTGGTTGAGGTTATTTAACAGATAAATCTTAAGTTACTATTGTCCCATTTTCAATATATGAAAATCAAACTCACATAAGTACCTTTTCCATCTCCTCAAGTAGAAGGGGAATAAATTATGTTAGGAGAATAATTTAGGATTGCTTGGTGCAAAATCAACTACTATACAACAGGTTTCAAAATCTGAATAAGTACCTTTTATTAAGTTTGTATAAGAAGCGAAGCTTCTACCTTGAAAAGCAGGAAAAATGAAGTTGTCTGTACTAACGGTTATTGATAGTCTTTTCTGATTTTCTTTTTTTTCCCAGACAAAAGAATAGGGTTATGAAATGAAGATAACCTTACAAAGACAAAAGGGTCAGTCTTGAGTCTTGAGTTTACTTTGTACTCTTCGTTTGTGATTGTGAACACCTCATTCCATCACCATGCTTCAGATTAATCTTCTTTATAAGGGAGATGGCACCACTCACAGCCACTCATTTGGCTCACAAAAATTTTTGATTCCTGGATAAATGAATTACAATGGTAAAATGGGAAGTTGTGTATAAGTACAGAGCATTTTCCTTCAACAGGTTCTATAAGAAGAACTGAGGCAGAACCATTGCACCCACAATGTGCTGAGACTAACTCATCTGAATATGAATCCTGCTAGGCTCTAGCAGTTGAGCATGCAGCTACAGTGGGTTTGTTTTGGGGAGAAAGCACAGCACTAAACTCCTTTTATTATGTGACACATTCACAGGCCAAGACATTCATTGGTGTGGTGCCTGGAAGAAGAAATATACTTTATTTCCTAAAGATGAGATTTCTGTATTTGGTGGATAAATAAAGAATGATGATTCTGGCAGCTCATGTGACAACGAGCAGCACCACATACTCAGTCAATACAGTAGGTGTAATTGGCAAAATGTGTATGTGCTGTGTGTTTGATTAATATTTAAATAATACTCTGAAGAAACTTTGCCTCTTCCTTCTACTACCTCAGATCTGTGTGCTTCCTGCTAAAGATGGTTAAGCATTTGATAAATCAATGGCTGTATCGGGGGGTGGGGAAAGCAGGAAAGAAGCAGTAATTAGGATGCAACAAAACACAGCCTGAGGATGACAGACTCACTTTAAAAGAATAATTTATATACAAGGAAGAAATCGTGCTCCGAATAGACAGCATGCAAGAATAAGACTGGTCTCTTCTCTTCATGACACAGTTTATTGCTTTCATCCACCTACAGTAATACTCTTTTCTTTGGGCTTGCCAGAATAAGGGCAAGCAAGAAAATAGGTACCTCATTAATACCTACTTTTATCTCTCTGACAGGCCTGCACGTAAGATCTTGGCATTATCTTCCTAAATGTAAGGTCTGACTATTGATATAAACCCCTTTGCTTCAGTAATGGAACCTTTCATGTGATTGTCAAATCTTTTACTTAACTGAGAGCAAAATAAGCATAATCACATTAAATTTGGAATAGTTTGATCGTTATGCCCCTTGAGAAGACAGTATATGATTTATCTGATAAATTTTTATGTAGGGTTTATACAAAATGATAGTAGTCTAGTAGTTGATACAAAATGGTACCTCCAAAATCTAGCTGGAAAATAAAACACGGCGTAAGGCTAAGACACAGTTCTGTCTCTGGGAGAAATCAGTGTGGGCAGAGTATGTTTTGATTTGATATACGACCTTGACTCCTGTCCCTGATGGAGCACAGAGGAAGTGCTGGCTTCCTACAATAGTTTGGCACCAGCATAAGTAGCATTAGAAGGTGCAGTGCAACATCTCCTGCCTGGCTGCTTCAGGCTGTCCGTAGCAATACTGGAAGACAATGAAGCACAGAGACATAGCCGCTCCAGCAAGCAGTACTGCCACGTGCATAAGAAATCCAACTGAAACGCTGCATACAAATCAGCCCTTCTCAAACACAGCTGAGGGGGAACAGAGATACAGTATATCCTGAAGCTGAGAGGGGAAAGATGAGTAATGCCTTCCTTTTTAATTACATAGATTTATTTCTCTTTTGGTATAAGAATATTTCTGGAGGGCTTCAGAGGAGGAGTCAGGGACCCCGAGTGTTACAGAGGAATGAGATACACTGCTGTCATGTTGCCACTGAAGGGCTGATGTTCAAACACAGTTGCTGCCACTGCTAATGCCTCACAATCACATGCTCTCTTTTATCTTCCTTCAGTTAAACCCACACCCTTGTTGCCATTTCTTGCAGTATTAGCACTATTTATATGAAATCTGTGTCCTGTTTGAGTCACTGGCCCAGGCTGCTCTGCTGCTGCCTTGTGATACATCCCAAACCAGCTCACACTGTGGTCAGGAGAGCTGGAAACGGGAAGATCTGGTGACCTTGACCTGGTAGATAGGACAATAACCCTCTTCCTTGTAGACATCTTAACAGGTTCAGGCAGAGGAAAGGTGGTATGTGTGGGTCTCCCTTGCCCCAGCAGTCCTCTAGCTACCATGATCATTATCAAAATTATGCAGAATACTTAAATGAGCTTCTGACCACTTGAGTGCTTGAGAAGTGATTTAGTTATGTGTCATTTTCTACACCTCTATCACAGGATTTTCATGTGGATCAGTATGTCATCTGAAGGGGAAAAAAAGAGATTACCATTAGTCAGGGGAAATCTCCGTTGCTCCAGAAGCCATGCAGCAAAAGTTACTCTGATGCTTCTGAGCCTGGGAGGACGCACAACCCTACAGCGCTCTCCAAGAGGTGAAAAAAAAGTCTGTCTCAGTTCCTATATAGGTGAAGCTGAGTTTTACTGGTGTTGCCATTATTTGGATTTGTCTGTGTACTGTGTTCTCAGGGTCTGTCTGAGGTCCCAGCGTGTGACATTTGTAACAGACAAAACCAAACCTGGTCCCTGTCCTAAAAACTCTGCTGAGCTGTGTAGGATTTTCACCGTCCTGATTTCTGCAAATTCACCATGCAGATACATTGCAAATATTTTTCATCAATATGAAAAAACTTACTCGTTCAAGTGAAATCTTTGGCTAAGATATCTGGAAATATGGCTTCACTATTAAATTTGTGGCATCATGTAACATTTCACTGAGGAGCAGGAGAGAGAACTTGTAGGTACACTAGATTTAAGACTGGTAATAAGAAGGGAAATATTTCAAGGATGTAACATTACCATGAAGATCTTGTTGTCCTTCATAGTGTTGTTTAAATGTATCATATTTTATATCTGTGTTGTACATCTGCTCCTCAGATAAATGTACTTGAAAAAACTCAGTGTGTTTACAGGAAGCATTTGGAAAACCAGAACGAGCTTTCTGTCTGATTCTGTGTCACATTTTACCTCATCATCTCTCTCTTGACAACATTCCTACAAAGCAGCACAGGGAAGTTTTCTCTGTTTTTCAAATAGGGACCTGAAACGTGGAGGAACCATCTGTCTTATCTTCCAGAAACCCAACTAAAAATCTGCCTCCCAGTATGCTTATTTCCACAAATGTCTTTTGGGGGATCCAGCCTGCTCTAAGTTCAAGTTGACCATAGGAAAATAAAACAATTCTAGTTTCTCAGTGAATTTGGGAAGAATCAATGTATTTTACTCCATGTTAGGATTTTGTGCGGTGTTTCTCATAGGTTTCTCATAGGAGGAGGGGAAGGAGGCTTTATGTCACCATTGCCTTTACTCAGCACAGCTACACAGTCACTAAGCCAGGTATGCTTGCAGGTGTGTTATTTTATAGAATTGGGAAAATCTGCAGCCCCAAAGACATGGTCTGTCCATACCAGGCTGACACAAAGGGCTATAAGCATACTCTCCTTCTTTCTGCACTATACCTTATATTATGCAGTCACACCATTCACACAACTAGAAATTTCTAGTGCAGACAACATTTTGCACATTTTTAGAGGAATAATGCTCTTATTCGTCCATCTGATCAATATCTTCCAGGCTAAGAAACAGGGAAAAAGTCTCCAAGGCTATATTTTCCTTCAGTTTTTCTAGCCATTTCCTGCAGTGAATTCTGAGAGCTTTCTGACTAAACTAGGAAATACATCCCTCCTTCCTATTTATTATTTTATATGTTAGACTACTTTTATGTTGGGTTGTCCAAATTCACATGCCATTGATGTATACTAGAACCAATCAATGAGGGCATTGGGACTATATGCTTTTCAAAACAAGCTTTTTCTATCATCCGTAGATACACTTGGCTGTGAAATGGGAATGACAGACAAGCTGCTTTTTGTTATTAGAAGTCTTAAGGGTATGGAAAGGTAGCTTTAGAGATGTACAACTTCTGCTTTTTTTAAAGGCTCCAGCTTGAATAAGTAAAGGAGAAAATATTAGTCAGAAGATGGAAGGTTAAGCAAGAACTAGCATGGCTCTAGAAAATCTATAATAACAAATCTGGAAGTATGAGCCACTTATTTGATTGGAAAAGATAGGTGGGGACCTGGAAGGAGGGTTTGTTCACATGCAATTCGCTTTCATGTTAACTCCATCATAACAGGGACAGGAGTCTGCTCAATGATTTGCGTCCTTTAGTATCACACACCATGAGGTAAAGCCCTGAGTTGCAAGTCCTAAGTGATGAATCAGTATCCCTGATAGGCCAGAAGTCAGATTCTGAAATTCAAGTGTTAAGCAAACAGACTTGTTAAGGTAATGCATGATAAAGCACTCTGAGAAGTCTGAGCAGGAAAGTTGTCACTGTAGATGTAGTCAATGTATGCCAGATGGGGAGATGCAGATTCAGTGTGACGACTGCATTTTATATATATGGCTGTCTGTGACATGGGAGAGGTATTAGTACAGACTCCTGGCCAAAGAACTCAGACGTATTCTTTCAGATATGTTTGACTTCAACAAATCAATATGGATCATCCCTTCCCCTGATAACATTTGCTGGGACCATTCTGCTCCTTTCCTCTCACTCATCATGTATTGATGAATTTGACTTGCTTTTGATTTTTATTCTGATTGGGTAATTTTGTCTATTGTTTATATATCATTTTAACTAAATGCAAAAAAGCAATGAGGTTAAAGAAATTAAAAATTGATAAAATCAGTTATCACTGGAATACAATTTTCATTTAGTGTCCCCAGTAGTACTATAAATGGAGAACTGATCACTTAAAAATACAGTGTGCTGTTTTGGGTCATGGCAATACTTATATTTGCTCATAAAAGGCTCTATCCTCATTTTCAGTCTCTGTTTTCTGAAGAGGACAATGTCCTACTACTTTGGATAAGCACTGGAAGGAATTATTCCCTGAAACACTAGAGCAGGATTGCATCATGAGGTTAGAATGAATCATTTTGCCTCTCCTTCTTTCTGTTCTGCCATTGGGGCTGCTTCCAACAACAGTAGCCTGTAAAGTCTGAAGTTGTCTGACTCCAGCAGAGTGATTTCAAAAGAAAGAAGCTCACTTGTTCACATCCCATTTCCAAACCTTTGCAGGCATCAGTGATCTAACCCAAAGACTCTGCAGAAAGAGATTATATCTCCTGTGAAGACATTTATTCCTTGTGCTATGAGCTCCTTATGATGTGTGATATGCTGCCAAGTATTACACTTTTAAAATCACTGGGGTTTTCCAAAACACAGAGAAGTGACAAAAAAGAGACCAACTGCGAGAAAAAATTCTGGTTGATGCAGTGTCTTCAATCACTTTGCTCTAATTTGGCTGATTGCCACGAGTTATAATACCAGGAAGAATATGCATGCTAGGGTGAAATTTTGAAAAGGGAGAACAGGGAATGGAAGAGAAGAAGAAAATAGCAATTCAGGAGATACATCCTTGAGGCTGATATTGCACCTGAATCCAAGGCTGTAATTTTGTTGTGTTTTCCTCCTACTTTGTTTCACTTCAACCCTGAAGATTTTCTCTACTAAGAAAAAAATCTCCAGTGGTGTTAAAACATCTATAAGTGGCTCTATGTCATGCCTTCACTTCCTCCTATCTGCCAGCAAAGGAATTGCATCTTCAGCTTAATGAAGTCCTCTGCTCTATTAGTGATGCCCAGTCTACCAGGATAAAGGCCCTCTGGGGTACTCTGGTTTATGCTGGTCTTTTCCAGCCATCAGACTAGGAAGAGTAGTAGCCTGGTAGAAGCTACCACTGCCACATCTGCTGTCAAGTGCTCCACAGCTGGCTCCAAATTGTAGCCTTTGTGTGTCCACATCTCCAGCAGGACAGCTGAGGCAGCTCCTGGAGTCTTTATTTACTGCTGCTAAAGCTAGACTCAAGGGCACGAAGTGTGTGAAGAGGAGTAAAGGGAATGAGGAGAGACCACCTAATGAGTGTGCTGGAAACGTGCTGACACGGTCATCAGAGTGGAAGCCAACAGGCTTAACCTGGTCACCATACAGGTAGCCAAATGCTTCTTTTCTCACTTGCAAAGAGCTGGACTGGATTTGCTGCTGTTCCTTCTACTCTGCCATGGCTACCACCCATGAAGGATCCCAGAAGAGAAATCAGGTCCCATGGCTGTCTAGAGTGGACTTTCCTGTGTTTGACAGCTGTGTTACTGTTCATGTCAGTGCTGCCCTTCACAAGGAGTATTTCAGTTCATAAAGAGAATGATGTGAAGTCCTTAACCACCATTATTGCTACACCAGTAACTTGATACCATAACACAGTGTCAGACGTTAGAATATGCTTATCCCTAACGACCATCTTTTCCAGTGGAGCATATAGTCTGACTTCTTTCAAGCAAACAGACACATTTTAATGAAGAGGAGTGGCTTGAGTGAGAGACAAGGCAAAATTTGACACTGTATTTAAAACCATAAGTGCATTTGTAGCTTAAAAAGTCAAGTGATAATGCTTAAAGTATTAGTGCCATGCAGTTCGCAATCTTAAAATGCTGGAAGCCAGCTGATATATGGCATGGTTTCCACACACTGGACAAATAACACCCTGGATTCTGATTCAAGAAAAGAAAAATTGTCCTTCATTTCTTTAAGGTATTAAATTGTAATGTTGTGTTTTTGAATAGATACTTGAGTAAAACTAGACTGAAGGATAGTCTAGGGATCTAAGTTTATGTTGATTAATATCTGCTTACACTTTTTCTCTCTGCTGCTGTCATATTGATCAAATGTACTATTTAAATTAAATTTCCTGATCTGAAAGTATATTACTATGTGCACTGGAGAAACAGGATTGTCTAGAAGACATTTATTGTATTTAATTGTGTGAGACTGAAAATGCTTTTAGGAATTACAAGAAATGCACTCCTGGTTAAAATGGAAACATCTTTGCTCTCACTGTTAACTTACAAATCAAAATGAACTCAATAAAGACTATATTAAAACAGTAAAAAATTAGATTAGTACCTGATGGATGGGTACCAAACCCTGAATTTCTCAGTCAGCTATTGCCAAACCTCCTTTTGAAACTACCAATAAAAAAAATAATCCAGATTCTCTGTCTACAATCTCATGTAATACCAACGATGCTGAAGTTCAGCAGAGGCTGGCTTTAAGTGCTTCTCTTTCTGCCTCTGCCAAAGTACCATGCTATGGATTCCCACTGCAAAGTAGGGTGACCGGAGGTTACATAGCTTCATAGAAGCTGGCACCTGAAAGATGAGCTTCTGCATCCTTGCAGCAGCTCAGACAACTTGTCTGAAACAGGCATGTATGTCTACAAAGACTCTGCGCAACATTTGTAGTAGAGAACAGCTCTAGCAAAGTGAGAATCAGAATCCCGATTTTTTGCTTGTGACACATTACACAGGGCCAGGAGCTCTATCATGAAGCTCATGAATTTAAACCAGAAGAGGAGGTTAATATTCTTTTTTTTTTTTTTTTTTCCAGCAGAATTGATTTTAGGCCAGCAAAACTACTGTTTTGCTTCTTCTGTTCCACTATGCTGCATAATTTAGCATTTCAAAAATACTGCAGAATGATGATGGTGAAGATTGAATTCAAAAGAAGAATTCCTGCAAGATCTACAGCTAAGTATGTTATCGACTCTCCAGGTTGTCACTAACTCTACTCTGAGCTTGCAAAAAAGTGTGCTAATTATTTTTTTTATATTATTATTTGTTAAGGTCTTTGCATGAATATAGAGAGAGGATTTAGACTACTTGGGCAATTTGCATAGCGTGACTTATATCAAGGTGCATATATCTTGTTTTTATCTACACAGCTTTATTCATGCACACTTCCACTAGCCTGGAGCAGTTGTAAAAAGATTTATATATTCTCACACATAAATAAGCAGAGGACTGTTTAGTTTGTTCATTGTTTTAAAATTCTTAGAGTCACTTTTAAGATGCTATTGTGTGAAGTTACCATTGGAAAATGGACAGCTTCAGAAAACAGGATGCCTGTATATTTTCCAGAGTAGGGAACCAGCTGTTAGACAATAGATGGTTTGTAAAATTGTAAGAGATTAAAAATCATTATGAATAGTTGCTTTAACAATTTTTACAGCATTTCTTTTTTTCTCACAAAGTTAGTCCCTCTTAGCAAACCTTTGCACACATGTTGAAATTTACACTTTGGCCGAGTCCATGGGATCTGCTGAGAAGTCACACATGCATGGAAGAGGATCTGCATCTTGGTAATGTATTCATACTCACAGCACTATGTGGTGGGCGGCTTACAAAAACAGTGAAACAGCCTGTAAGCCATATCCTGAAAAATCACAATTTCAGGTACTGCATTCTCATTGAATAAAGAACTCTGTTTTATTTATAGCTATTATGTGTAGTTTTATTTTTACCTCAGGTCATGTATCTCCAAGGATGTCAGAAAATACGCTTCTATCACAGTGAGCTTGTGTCAGTCATTGTCTTCTGACACAGATTATATCGTGTCCCTCCCTAGTCTACCACATAAGATATACCTACAGGAAAGGAAGAGGAAATGTTATACTCTTCTAAAATCAATTGGAAAAATAAGAAAACCTAAGAAGCATCTTCCCTTCCCAGGACCATGCAAGCTCCTCACAAAAAAACAAGCTGTGAGGTTCATCTGCTCTCAGAGCATAAGCAAATGGGAGGTGATCAGGGCTGGGTACAGTATCAGTCCCTGGCAAGCCAGGTGGGCAATGCTGGTGAAAGGAGATGCTGGCCCTTTCAGCTATAAGACAGCTCATGTATGTCCTACTCTGTGTTGTCAAATGCAGCTCTTGATATTGAAGGACCAGGTCTTGGCACACCTTGAAAAGTACCTTAAATGGAACGACAGAGTAACCGCAGCACCAGCGGGGCCAGCCACATGCAGTATGCTGTGGAATTTAAACGTTCACTGCTTAGGTACTTTTTTTTGACTCTTCATGAAGATGGAGAACACTTTACCTATGGTCTGAGCAGTATGGTTAATGAATCCTTAGAGTTTCATATAACTTTTCTGTTTCTTGTCTATGTTTCCATGACAGTAAAGCAGTAATTTACCTCAGAATAAAAGCAAATCTGCAGTAACAAGGGGCACCACCTTTTACACCAGGATTCTTAAAGTACATGTTGATGAAAGGACTTTCATTTTTGTTCTGAAAGAGCCATTTTAGAATTACATGTAGTTCCACACTACAAAAATGCGTTATTCTTCAGAGTCCAGCAGACAACCTCCAGACAGCAACAGAGACTGAAACAGTAGTGACAGTACTTTTTCCTCAGTTAATCTGTAAGTATTTCTCAAAGGCGTCCAGTATCGTTATCCTACTCCTTAGCCCAAGACACAGAAATGAAGTGAGTTGCTTATGGGGTCCCAGTAGGAAAATATGTGTGTCAATGAAGTAAACATGTGGATGGTGTTCAACATATTCTTGTTTCTTATGCTAAGGAAATGAACAAATCTTTAAATCTTCTTGCATAGTTATTTTCCACTCTTTTCCCAGGGCACTTCTATGCAACAAAAGTCCTATTTTGTTAATGCATATTATTTTTTAGTTTTAGACAGTGCACAGGTTCTTGGAGGGATCATTGCTCAATAGCAACAATATAATAGACAAAACCAGATCATATGGTTCATTCTAATGCTAAATGCTAATACATGCTAATATTAAACACAGCAAGCAATAGAGCTTTTTGGAGGGAAATGTTCTCCACAGCTGTTGCACAGAATCCTTTAGGATCAAGTCACTGAATCTAATTACCTTGAATGAATTTCGGTGTAACATATACTTCCACCTCACACTCTATACATTTCAGTTAATGAACTATTCCCAGGTTTGGGTGAAAGAAAACAGTCTTAATGGATAACAATCAAAATATACATTGAGGAAAAAGTAAGGAAAATCTGACCATGTGGCACCACAACAAATTACAAATAATTTTTCATTCTGGAGGAGTAAGAGTTTATTCCAAAGGTTGCAACATGTTTCATTTTTGCTATTTCTTTTTCATCAGAAGATGAAACAGATCATGTCTGCCGTGTAGGTACATCTGTTAAATGGTTGAGAATGTCTACCTGATCTGAAACATACTGAAGTCAATAGACACCTCTTTAATTAACTTCAGTAATGAACTTTGCCAAACAATCAATTCTGCCCTGGCAGTTCCTGCTGTCTTGATTAGTTTAAAACCATGACAAAACTTTGTCAAAGAAACATTTGGAAAACAATCTTTTGCGCCGCAAGAAATACAAAATCTATTCGTTGCTTTTTGCTTCCAACATGAGGCTTGAAAGTATCTAGATGTATTTTTTAAGGCAATCACCAGTGAATCTCAGCATCTACTTTAACGACATTCTAGACAAAGAAACAAAATTCTTACCCCAAAACTTTGGTGGCCATGTGACTGGAGAGTAAGTACTGTTTCTATCCATAACATCCAAATAACAAATGTAGAATGGTATGTCCACAAAGGAGTAATGGGTTTCTGAACGTTTGAGATTTAGCAGTAGAAGCAATGCTTTTGTGCTGTGAGGGAACTGTGTTATTCGCCTGAAAGGAAATGAATGTATCACGTTTCCTGCTTGTGGACTCGAATTAGCAAGTGCTTGCCTTATCTTGGAACACCACATGGCTCCCGAGACAGGGAAATAGTTTCCTTCTCGTCATTTCCTCAGCCAGAGCAAATTGACTCAGAACAATACCAAATCTCCTCCTTCTCTAAAACTTTTTGAACCCCAAAATGTCCAGAGATAGAGAGATGAAAATTCCTTTCTCTTTCCTTTAATGATTTTCTATGTTGAAGACCTTCCCTAAACATTCAAAACCACTTGTATTCGGTGTGACTTTTCCATAAGGAAGAAATGTGTCAAGAGGCTTTTAATAAACAGTGTTTCATTAGTAGATTAATTTAGGGTATGAGGATTGTTAAGTATTTGCCATTGTTCCTCAGCTAGTTTGAGGAACTAGCTGGGCCTGACAGTGTAACTGTAGGCATTAATATTTTAATGAGTGTACTTCAAATTTCCTTTGCCAATTCTCTTCCTTTCCACACCCCATTCTAAAATATGAGTTCCCTGGAACACAAACAGGCTTTGAGCTAATTGTTTGGACAGTTTTAATACAATACAGCGTTAATTCCCTGTTGGAATTTGTAGGTACTGCTGCTAAATATAACAAATAGAAATAATAACACCCCTACAAAAGGCAATAGTCAAGATATTTAATGACACAGACCCAGAATTAATGGAGAATGTATGGGGAGCAATAAAATATATATGACTTTGTATTTATGTGATAAATTCTGTAGGACCTGATTTTAACTATTTTCCTCTTAAATATATTGCAGATAATGGATGTCCATAAACATTCTGCTGTGAATGTCAAACTTCTGTTCTCTGAAGAGTTGTATGAGGTTTTGTTTCGGCCATTGTTAAAAAAAACAGAAGAGGCTACATCTATTTTTCACAACGAATATCAGGAATCACCAAAATTTAGGAATATTCCAATCTTAAGATTTGGATCTGGCATAATTTTAATGTTCAATCTTGTTTTGCTTTGTTTTGTCTTGTTTTGTTTTGTTTGGGACTTCTTTGCATGAAACAGATTTTTAAAAATACTGAGTAAAGATACTTTGATGGTTAATGGGAAACTGACAGCTTTCAAAGGTGGTGCTTAAAATGACTTATCCAAATACTGAGTTATGCACCTGAATCAAAAAGATCTGATTTTCAGATGTCTGTGAACAAGATACAACCTGATAAGAAGTGCTGGGATTATTTAGTTTGGTTGGGACACAGGTACCGGAGCAGATGATAAAAATATAAAAATTAAAGAATTCTATGACTAGGGCTAGTTTTGTGCTCTAAGAGTAGATGGAAATATAAAAAAACCTGAATTATTATGAACTATAAAATGAGGAAATTTAGTTATTTTAGTTTACTGAATGCATCTATTGAGATGACCATTGTAAAACAGAATTAAACACTGACCTTAATCTAGTTGAAAAGCCGCTGAGTTCAGACATGGACACTTGTACAGATAATTAAATCTTCCATATTATCAAGTGTATGAAATATGAACCTTATTGCTTTGTGAGAAAGTCAACAGCAATGAGAAAAAGCATGACAGTTTCTCTCTGGACAGGCTGTTCCAAGACAGGAGTTCTCTTGTTTTCCTCAGAAAAAAACAGCTGATATGGGCAACTGTCAGCAACAGAAGATCAGAGAAGCTGGACCACCACCTGGGCCATACACCTGTAATGATTATCAGCAAGTTGCAGCAAATAAAGTTTTAAATGAATCAAGGTGATGTGGGCTTACAATGACTTGCTAAGCAGGAGGTGCTCTCAGATCAGTTTCAAGCCCTCTTTCCAGTATTTTTTTTCTCTTGCAAGAAAAAGAAAGAACTGCAAGTTTGCGCAACAGAACTGATCTAAAATATGTACAGTGTATCAAATCCTGAGGTGCCATAATTAAAATGGAATCTTCATCACCAAAAAGCTAAAGCAGGTTGATACATCATAAAACTTGTCTTAGTTTATTATTTCAAATATTAGACCAATTTTGTTTCTGTTTTTTTTTTTTTTTTTTTTCTGAGTATTGCAAGAATTTCTTTTCTTGGTAACCCCATTAGTTCTTTCATTTTTCTCTTTTGAGAAGTATCTTTTCCTGAAAATAACTTGAGGTACCCTCATGGATAAAAATGCTCATCACCATTCATTATACTGGCAAGTATAATATACTGTCACTTCTGACCAATGGGAGACAGAGATATGTAGAGGATCAGCTGTTAAATACATTGCTGATGTGAATTCAATTCCAAAGAAATGAGCGGTCTTTTACTCCTTGAAAAGAGGAACTGAATTCTGCCCTTAAAGGTTTGTATTCATTAAATGAGGGGAGGTGCTTTGAACCTACAACAGCACAAACCCTAACCCTGGAGAAAGAGAAGAACTTTCAGGGGAAATAAATGTGATGGGTATCATCATGTATGAGAAAAATGGGGGGCAACCAAACTGTAGGTACACAAGGTAGTGCTGTCAGGTGAAGAGTCACCTGCTTCCTTGTCCATGTGCAGCTGCGGGGGGAGGACTTAGCACCATTGCCAGCCTGCTCTGGGGGTGGCAGTTGCTTTCTCTGAGGCATTTATGCTTTCTCCGTTGATACAGTATGATTCTTCTCTTTTTCTTTGCCCTCCAGTAAACCTCTGATGGGCTAGATGTTTTCTGTTTAACAAAACACTTACAGTGGAGAGATACTTTACTGGGTGCATAGTGATTAATCTAGTTGAAACCATTTTTTCAGCTGGCCATGACTCATGGTGATGATGTTTGAGTATGAATGATCAGCAAGCCCTAAAAATGTAACTCAGATCTTAGCTATTGTCAGTCACTGCCAGACAGAAGGGTCGTGCCACTGTCACTTTAAGCAAAAATGGAACACCGTGTCCAAATTTTAAAGCAACTTGCTGAAAACTACTTTTCAGTTTTTCAGTCGCTTACAGTTACTGGCACTTTTTGAGGAAACATAGGTATATATGCTGAATTCTCCTGCATGAATGCACAAAATCTTTTTATTTCAAATGTAAGCAGAGTTCACTGAAAAAAAAAAAAGAATGAAAAAGAGTAGAATGAGCATCCAGTGAAACTTTTTCTTTTTTTTACGCTTTCCATCTGGAGATTATGATTTAGGCTGGGATTTCCTTTGATTGTTTCATATTTCAGCAGCCTCATATTTGTCCTTGGTTAGTTTTACAGCTCTCCGGATGCATGAAGAAAAACTCAGGAATTTTTGTTCTTTGACCAGTGATGAAAAATGTTCCTGTCTCCCATTGAACTATCCATTTTAAAGCCTGCTCATAATGTGAAAAAAGACAGAGAAACTACAGCTTGAATTTACTGCCTTTAATGACTCACTTCGATCCTTTCAAGATCAAACAGCAGATTTCTTCAGTTTACCTGCTACAGGTTAAATAGCTTACTTCCACGTGCTGGCTCTATCAGATTATACCTTTTGATATGATATGTCTGCTATGAATAAAAAGAAATATGGCTTCAGTAACACCGTCATCTCAGAAAAGACCTTGGTTTCCAGGAGTGTATTAGATGTTACTAATTTCTATCCAGATTTTTCAGAGAAAGAATCATGGGTAGGAAACGCATGAGACTTTCAGACATTCAATATTTTTGAAAAGTGTGAAATCCTAAGGACATAACATAAAAAGACGGTCCCTCATTGCTAATTATGTGCTATTACATGATTCAGAAGATAATGTCACTGTGCAGAATGTGAATACACTTCGTATTATTTACTGGAACATGTACAAAATTTTTACATCCAATATTCAACTCAAAACTCTGAAATGATATTTTTTCCCTAACATGGAGGTCTCATACAGTCTAGTGAAAGGTGACTGAGAGACATAAAAAGAGGCAGAGGAGAGCCCTCTCCTTCTGTCAGCCAGACACTTTCAGATTACTGCTCTTTTTCATTATATTTGTGATATTGAAGACTATGTTTGTGTATTTATATGCTTGTGGGAAAGGGGGGGGCGGATTAAAAAATGGTACACAGCAATATATATTTTATGCTAATGCATTTCAGTCCTAGTTAAACTTAAGGCCAGAGAGAAAAAAAAATTATTTGAGCCAGGTTTATATATATCAAATACTTAATGTTAAAAGGGGCAGTGGGTCTTGCTGGAAGCAACAGTGATAAGTCATGTGGGCAAAAGCCAGTTTTAGCATCTCTGCACTGTATTCCCAAAGCCAAGTAATAGCTAGGGAGTATGGTGCTGAGAGCTGGCACTATGGGGCTTGTCTGGGTCCAGCTGTGCACCAGGGTAATGAGGGTCGCCCTTGGGGACACCAGGAGGTGAAAGAGGGAGGGGGCAAAGATGAGCTCTTTGGGGCTAACAGAAAGTCAAGATTTTTTTCCCTCACTGCTTCGTATCTAACAGGTTGCACAGTATTTTGGGGTGGCCCACGTGGAGCTAGCAGTTTGGATTCCAATTCCAAAACCCCAAACGCAAACTTTTATTTTATCAGGATATGAAACTGTTAATAACCATCCCAGAACAGAAGAAAATAAGGTACTCTCATTATCTGAGGTTTCTTTCCTCACAAGGAATTAATTAGGTAAAATGGAGGCATAAACCCACCTAGAGTCAACCTTCAAGTTGAAGCTTGATAAATTACTGAAGAAGGTTATATGGCATAGTTCTTCATAGGGGCAGAGAACTGGAATCAGCAATCCAAAAACTCCCTCTTGGTTCTCTGTTCTCCTACAAATGTATCCTGTGAACCACTTCCCACTCAGCATATGAAAATGAAATCCACCAATATGCTTTCCAAAGGACAGAAAGCTTTTGTCCAGTGGCCAAATTTGCCAATTTTGCACAAACCTGCAATCTAAGAAAGAGATTTGCCATTATGTCCTCAGAGTACAGTATTGCCTTGTCTTCAGCTATGATGCTAGAGGTAAAAGGACAGGGCAATAGACCTCAGAGTCTTCCTACACTGTTCTGCACCCCCGAACTTCCTGAGATCTGCAGTGCTGAAGCATGACATTTAGTAGACCCATTACCTTAATTCAGATTACCATCCTATTCTTTCTACTGCCCATTAAGAAAGGGACCAAGTAAGGGGAAAGAAAGAAGCAACACCCAAATGCAATTCAGTATGACAAAAAAATCATATTTTAATACTTTCATACTAATTGATAGACCTCTACAGTTGAGCTGTAAATTTTGCATCCAGCTACCAGCATTGGATAAAAAAATCATCTCTTGCTGTTATATTCTGTCATACCTGCTGTTTAAAAGATGGAATGAAAGGGCATCTATTTTTCCCACTCCCTAGGGTGGTCTGAAATGTTTAATTTCACTGACAAATAATGTTCACAGATATATCTATATTTGTTCACACTGAGAGACACCTCTTACACAGACATCAGTTTGCTGGTGTGAGCAGCAGGTGTGTCATTTACTTTTATAGTGCATGAGCTGTTTAGGAGCAGAATTGTATTTGTCCAAAGTTGTCACATAGAATTTAATGGACTTGGCTTATCATGACGTATTGCCTTAGAACAGGAAAAAATATTCCTACGCATTACCGTTTGCGTGTGGACTTGTGCATCAGTGGATCTGTGTGGATGTTCAGTACCTCTGAAGCATTGCTGTCACTGGGTGGGCAGAGACTGTTAACTGTAATCCTTTTGCTGAGACATAAACTAGGATTTACCATGGACATGGTATTCATTTTATCATACAGCTAGAAATACCAAGAAACACCGGATACTGGATTCGAGGTATGTTTCTGGGAGCCATTTTTATATTAATTTTAGCAGAAACAGCTCCCTGCTGTCATTTTATTACGTGTTAGATAAGAGCCTAATCCAAACACATGGTTGCTAATGAAAATATCCCTACACATACTGAGATATCATAATAGGTGCGGCATGGGCAGATAAGCATTTAGAGGGTATTTGTATCTCCTGTATACCTGAAATATCTTCCAAAAATAAGATGAGAAGGATGGCAAGATCAAAATCTTTACTGTCCATATGTTTTTAGTAAGGATATTTCCAAAGCTAGTTCTTCTATAGATTCCAATGCTAAAAAAAAAAAAATAAAATAATTCAGAATCACTTTATAACAGGATTTTTCCCAGTCTAATGCATTACGCCTGGATTACTTTTTCCAGACCTATATCTGGTCTACCAGGCTAGTCACAAAAAATAGTCTTTGTGGAATCATATGCCACCACAGGTACAATTTTGGTTTGATTTAGTTAGGGTTACTGTGGGTATACTGCTTAATTTTCATGACAGCATTTGTTTGATAGATGAACAAATTGAAAATTCTTCTTTCATTTTTCTAGGCAAGTGGCTTATGACAGTAAAAATCTGCTTTCTGCGTCACACCATAAGTAAATGAGTAATGTGAAGCAAAACAACAAATATTTGATCATTATGGCCCCCTTCATCAGTTTGCTAGTACCATAAAAAAAGTTCTAGAAAAACAAAACCTTTTCTGAAGTTTAGAGCGAGAGGAAATCCTATGGGGAAGGTTAAGAATGGAGGCATGATGAACAATTGAAGGAAATTGCCTTTCAGTAGTCATGAATGTTTAATCTTCTCTTCCTCTGATTGACGGGATCACACCACAGTCATGGAGTATCCATTTATTCCTATAAATCCAACAAGCTTGGAATACAACTCATGAGGAAATTAGCTGGACTTGTATTTCTCTTTTACAGTACTTTTGATTTGCCTAAGGAAAATCAAAATGTACATGATGTCAGAATGTTCTAAAGTATATAAAGCCAAGATTAATCACCTGGAAGGGCGCAAAGAGTGCCACAATACCTCATAACACTGTAAGTAAAGATTTTGAGGACTACAAAGTCCATGGGTAATGCCCTGTATGCCAACTTAACTTGCTTGGTTTTGTTATTATTTATTATTCTTATTATAGTTTGCCCAAGGCATCCCATATGGCAATCGCAACTCTGTTGTACTTAAGTACTGTATGAACAAATTACAGAGACATTAGGCGATTTGCATTTCTTCTTTGTTGTGCAAATGATTGTTTCCTGTACTCTGCAGGAAAACATCATATTGAAAAGCAAAAGTCCAAGCCTCCAGCCATCGATATTTTTTCTTTTGATGATTTTCTTTGCCTTGCCCCTGAGAGCAGTATTCGAGGTCTAGAGGCATTTTTCAGGGTACGTATTTGACAAGTCTGTCATCCTTGCCTTGCATGTCAAGCTGCAGTTCATTAGAGCAGGCCCATTGCCGACTGCTGTGAAGACAAGATGCTGGCAGCAAGCTGTTTGTCTGTTTCTCCTCAGCTTAAGCAGAGAAGCAGCCAAAAGCAAAAGCAGGTACTTGATCAGTTTTTAGTGGAAAAAAGATAAAAGTGCCCTGTCAAGGAAACTGTATTTCCCTCAGCATACCCATGAGTCCCAGAGAATTTCTCTCCCAAACTAACCACAGAAATTTTGCTCTGATGAAAGACCGCAGTAGTCGTTCCTTCCACGTACCCCTTCCTTCTTATTGCAGCAAATCTAGACATCCCAGCACTCTTCAGAGGCACAACACATCCAAACCTTTGCCCTCACCCTCGCCCATATAGCCATCCTAGCCACTGCTGACAATCCCCGCTACTCCCTCTCTCCCGTGCACCCACACAAACATTTGTACTTGTAACCTCCACACCACTGAGCACCCCAGTCCCTCAGCAAGCTAATCAGAGAGCCCGACAGAGAATGGAAATGCAATTATGGTCCTTTAGAAACTGGTGAATAATTAATTTAACCATTTTCTATTGCAGGTCATTAATTCTTACTGCTCTCAGTTGGCTCGCTATTATGGAGAGTAAGCTTAATAAATCTTGAACTGTAAGGGCTAGGAGTTGTTGACACAGGCATTCAAGCACAGAGTGACTGCAGAAACTCCTGATGTAGAAAATCATTTACCAGTAAGTACAAGGAGCTTGACAGTGGTTTCATGTATACTTTCATGCATGCTTTCAGTTTTACACTGATGAAACTTTCAGTAGAGTAATTCCTGATTCATTCTGGAAAAGGCTTGGGGATGAGCATTTCTAAGATGTAAGACTTCTGAACCAGCTTTTTAGCATACAGAAATCAGCATCAGTAAATTGAATTACATTGACTTACAATGATGATCTGAACAATTAAAAAGATCAGGAAATAAAATTATGAGAGATAATAAAAAAATAAGGGAACAGACAGCTTACGAAAGTGAAGCATATAGCTTACAAATAGTCAACAATATGACTACTTGACATGGGCCCGTCAAACTTAAGAAAGCAAGCATTTGGTAAGACTAAAATGTGGAATCGAGGGGCATACACCAGAAATGACTGCTGACCCTTTTAATTAAGATTACCTGATCTTAACCAAAGAGTTCTGGACTGATCAGGGAAAAGTCCTAAGGCATAAATAAGACTGTCATGACAGGGCATGGATTGAGATTAAAAAAAGGGGCAGTACTGTGGGGATTTCATTAACTAGACAACCGTCAGAAATGGTAAGGGGAAGCAGTAATAGGAGAATTAATGTCAGCAAGAATTCTTCCACTTTCCAGTTTTGAAGACAAAGATAGTAGAGACAAAGATAGTTGCATGTCTTTTGAAAGGAGTGTTGCCAGCTCTCAGGAATATATTATGAAAGATTCTTGTTTGGTGATGACAACCTACATCTGATCTTCAGATAATATCAAAGAAAATACCCTCTGACTGGCTAATTAATCACTTACTGCTGCTTTCTTTAGAAGAACAGTGAATAAACTAAGCAGGCAGACTTTATATTCCTACTCCTCAGCAACAGAAAGAAATCTGTTTGGATCTTTCTTGGGATGGATTGAGCTGACTGGAGTTGGGCTGGGAATTTTGAAATGAGAGAAGAGAAGAGGAATGGGAAGCATCTAATATGGTTTTCACCAGAAGACAACAGAAAGCAAAAAAATCCCAATGATTCAGAGACGATCAACTTTGGGTCCTCCCTAGTCTACTCTGAACATTATCAGTTGGCTCATCTCTAAAGCTGCAAGTTAAGGCATAGACTGAGGGACAGAAGAACGTGGTAGACTCTGCTTTACATTCAGGACTCAGAGTTCAGCTGAATCAACAGGGATATTTGTGGGAGTACAGAGGGTACAAGATTGTTGGACTACTGGATACATTATCTGGTTTGTGGTTAAAGATGTAGCATAGTGTCAGAGCCTTGTAGTCAACCCCATGTTCTGCCAGAAACTGGCAAAACAAAAATGCTTTGGGGATGGGCAAGAGAGTTCCTGAATCAGAATACAGACCCCAAAAATTAATTAAAAATGTCTCAGTGTCATTTGGTTCTTCATCATTATATCTGAACCCCTGAGGCTTATAGCATTGAAACACTGACGAATGGAAAATCACAGAGTGGCCTGGAGTTGTCAAAGCCTGGGCAGAAAGAAAATGACCAGAAAGAATTCAGTGAAAAAGGCAGATATGGTCAGCTCTACATAACTCTTACTCTCCCACTTGTGTAAGCCACTACTGGCCATATTGCTGACTCTTTTCTGAGTCCAGATATGAGTCTGTAGCAAATCTGCACTGCAGAGTATTGGTGGTCCAGGTAAATCTGTAGCAGGTTGCCCTTTTATTTCTGGAGTGCTCCACTTCAGTCAGAGGTGCTAGTCGAAGTGGTGGCTAGTATAGTCATCCCTACCAACGCAAACTGAACACAAAATCAGGCCATTCTGATCTGGTAGCGTTTTATATTCACTGTGAACTCCCTTTGTACTGATGAAACTGTGTAAACAAAAAAAATCTGTCTCTGGAGAACTCACAATTTATGAAAACTCCAGAGATAAGCACAGAGGAGCTAGAAGCATCTGGGCTTTAATCCCATAAATTTGACTCTGACAAGCATCTGCAAATAGCACTACTGAAATCAAAGTGCATAGTGTTCCCCACAATATGGAGGACCAGTTTTAGAAAAGGTGCTATTGGTAATTTAAAGGAAAACACTGTAAGGATATAATCATCAGTGGGCTGTTTGGGCTTCTCTAGCAGTTGTAAATCTTAATTTTTGGAGGTTGGACAAACAGGACAGATTTTTGTCAAGAGAAACACTTTTCCAAAAGCTTGTTTGTCCTCCCAAGCATGTCATTTAGCAATCATTTGCTCTAGAAAGGAAAAAATATTCACCCAAAACAGTGAGGTAGCAAGAGAGACTTCCCCTGCAGACTTTTTATCCTAGTGGAGGGGCATAATTACTGAATAATTATTGTGATGAATTTTCACTACCTTCGGTATGGCTGTATTGTAGCACAGTATTTTCCTGCAATAAACGTTTCAGTGCAGAAGAGCTGTAGTCTTGAAACTGCCTAATTTACTCCTAGTCACAGCTGAACACAGGAGACATCCAGTTAAAAAATATTCAGACACTGTAGGGATGAATGACCTACATGAAATGCAGCCACCTTCAGGATAATAAAGCACAACACTGTAAAACAGCAAAGACAGTTCAAGCCAAGAGATGGGTAACATAATTTTGGAAAGCAAAGAAAGACACTTTGTAGGCACGCTAACTTATCCTTTCCCTATTGCTTGGCCTTTCTACAGGCCAACTAGAAATCTTATCATTTCATTCTTAGATTTGATCTATCAATTCAAAAAGTGTTTGTTCTCAGTGAAATTCCTGTCTTTTTCTGTATATGTGAGATTTGTGTACCATTATTTTTCTGTTATACTGTACTCTGTTACACTATTCCTTCTTAAAAATCTTCTTTTAAATAAGCAATTTTTACAAACGTTGTAATGTTGTTTTAAACAACACCATCTGAAAAAAAAGTCTTTCTGTGCTTCAGCTTTTCTCTGAAAACACCAAGCTTCCTATTCATTGTGTGTTATTTGACAAGACATACAGTTTCATGCTCCTGAATGAAAATTATCATGACGAAAAACATGAATGTCTCATAGAAGAATGCTGATGCTGTTCAGAAGAACTTCTGGTGCTACCTGTCAACATCAAAAGGTAGAAAATAATATCTGATAAGATCAATTGCACCGAGATGACAGATTTCTGCCCGTGGAAATTCTCATGAATACTATGATTCTTCTCTTATCTAATGAATTTAATATGTATTCAAAATTAGGTCAGGAAAGACTTTGGATAAATTCTTTCACTCACACATAGTGTACAGTGGCTCAGATACATGCCTTGTCATTTAAAATATTTAACATATTTAAAATATTTAACATATTTTAAATATTTGATTTTTTAATACTTTTTTTTAATATATTTTGTATCAAGACCAGTAAAAAAGTAATGCTTTCCCAAGGGGTACTGACTGATTTCATCTTCCTTCTCATGTCTTGGCAACATCAGGTGTGTTCCTGTCAGGTGCTGTAGCTGCCTCAGGTGGCACACCAAGCTTCTCACCCCTTATTAAACACCCTGTTCTCCATTTCTGTTTAGATGTCCTTTCAGACCTTACAAGACACCTCCACATCTTCTAAGGTCTCCAACATTCCTGTGAGCCCTCTCTTCCTACCAGGCTAGTCTTTTACATTAGTCTCCAAATCATCATTTTCCTGTGACCACTGACATACCCTGTGGTTTCGGTCTTTATTACTTTTACAAGGAATTGTTGTTTGACTGTAGTATTGTACTTCAGAGAAGTAATTATTTTAAGTTCTTTATATTCTAAGCTATATTATTTTTCTGTTCACACATGTAATTCCAAACAAGTAAAGAAATGCAATTATTCTGCCTAGTTTACATAACAAGAAGATAATTCATCGAGTCTTTATGACTTTACCTGATAGGATATTTATCCATGTTCGCTTGAGATTGGTGCCAGCTGAAATTCTGCCCAGTGCTATTCAAAGGCACAGCTGACAAAGACATCTTGGCTCTACTGGACTGTAAGGAAGTTCAAAATAACTTCAGTTTGGGTAGCTGAGAGTTTCTTAGGCTGTTCCTGCCGCATCTTTTTAGCCCAGCACTAAAGGAAAGAACTTTTTGATACAGTCCACATGGTGGCACTACCCGATCACGTTTGCTTTGTACTACTGGTTCAAGGCAAACAAGTTACTTCTATCATGTTCGATCTGAATTTTTAAATAGATATTTTTTTCTTTTTTTAAGCTGAAGCATTATGAAAAAATGTTAGGTTATGTATTTAAAGGCTCGTCTCCACAACACACAGGAGCTTGGAGGCACAAGGGTGGATGGAGGAGTGTGGGAAAATAAAGGGATAAGGGGATACCGTGTTCTGTAAACAAGCTGCTGGTCAGTATGCTTGTCTGGCCATTCCCTGCACCTGATCAGTGCAGTCTGTCCTGGCTTCTCATTAAACTCCATTTCTAGCTATTTTCCTCGGTGAGAGGGGTCCCTGTTCTGTGTGCACAGGTGTGTACGGAGGTTGGTGTGCCAGTGACTGGAGTGGGACTGAGGGCCATAGGGTCCCATGCAGCTCTGCTGCCAGCACCTGGAGAGACAGAAGAACATGCATAGTGTGCGTGGGTCTGAATGTCTATGTGTGTAACCACTAACAAACATCAAACTCCAGCAATCAGAAAGCAAGAATAGAAGCCCAGGAGCCAAATATTGGCGTGTTCCTAAGTCTGGGCTGGGTACAGGGAAGATCAGGGGTTCTGAGAGCTGGCTACTGGAGGGACCAGAGGGTCCAGGACAGCTACTGGGGGGTGACACCATGAGATCTGGTGAGGCCATAGGTCTGGACCAGCTGCAGGAGAGACCTTTTCACAGGAGAGTGTGTCTGTGTGAGGGGCAAATGAGAGAGGAGGCCTGAGTCAGCTGCTGGAGAGACCAAATGACAAAAGCCAGCCCTTTGAGGGGGGCATGGAGATTGGGATCCAGGGGACAGGCGCTGGCCAGATTGAGTGTTTGAAGTCAGCTGCTGGAGGGATCCACGCTTCATGGATGTACATGTATTTGTATATATTTTCCACTAACAGGTTTTCACTCTCAGCAGCCAGAGATGGGAACAGGATTCAGCCGGTCATGCCATTAGTGTCTGCATGAGTGCTGTGTTTTCTGTCCCTGTTGAACTGTGTATGCAGCCATGTGTATATGTATATGTGCATGTGTATGGCAAGTATATGTACACCTATTGGGAGTGCACACTCAGCCTCGCCACTGACTGGACGTGGGGATGTGGAGCTGCGGTGGCCTTGCTGCTATTCAACTGCTGGATTTGGCAGCTCCCAGCAGAATGTGTAGAATTTTTAGATTGGTATTACTTCTGCTTGCTTATGCCCTTTAAATAATACCCTTTAGTCCTATTTTAAACAACATTGGGGTGTCCACTTTTCATTCCTGTTTAGGAGTTTGAGTTTTTAGAAATGTTTTCCAATTTAGTGTAACTTATGAAGCATAAATGAGGAAAAATTGGCACCACAATATATTTCAAATAGATATAATGAGTTTCTTGACAATAATGAGGTGACTAACATTAGAAATAAATGCCATTTGTTTTAGCTTGACTCTTGCCATATGCTAGACTGAGCTCATTCTGTACATTTACAGAGCTTTAAATCCTAATTAGGCATCTCTAAGCTGTTAGAAGTTTCATAACTTCACTTACAAGAACATATCATATACCATGGTATTATATACTAGTTTAGCAGATGATTTTTTTTTTCTACTCCCACTTCACTTTTGTATAATCTCATCCCATTACTCTCATTCATTTCAGCACAATGTAAGGAAAGTTAAATGGTCTGTTGCTATACTTCATGTAATTCAGTATAATTCATGTCAGAGGGGATATATTCTCTAATTGTATCTGTAATTTATTGTCAAAGTTTGTTCACCCAAGTTTTGTTACATTTCAATATAAAACATAAACACATACAAATATGTTTACATACAATATAGAAACCCTTTATTTAGAAAAATTCATACAGTTATACTTGATACAGTACATGACGAGGAGATGTAGAACTGGACGCGTCTCTCAGGAGGTGTGTGGCAATGTTTTAATGTTGCACGTTGATGCTGTGTGGCAGTTTAGGACCGGAAGGAAGTGGCAACTACGGCTTGCTGCGAAACCTGCGGGAAGCACGGTATGCTCGCTTGCTCAAAACAGCCTCAACGTTCAGAGTCACGGCAAATGGACTCGGAAGAGATCAAGACACCTAAGGAGATATCCTGCTCTGCACCTCAACAAAGTATCAAAAAAATAAAAATGCCTTCCAGGAAGATGCTTGTCTAGTCTGTACTTTAAAATCTCCCATGATGCAAATTTCACCTGCTCCTTACAGCATGCGGTGCAAAGCTTTATTTCCTCCTAGAATTTTTGGTTCTGATATGACAATCATCTCACCTGCTGCCAGGTAGGCACATTACTTCTTGTCCTGTGTACTGTGGACCCTGAGAAGGGACTATTCCCTTCCTTTTGAAGTGCTCCTTTATGTTTTTGAATGCTTTTATACCTCCATCACTTTCGAATCTCTACATTAAACTGCTATTTCATTTTTTTCTTTCAGATTGTGCCTTCTAGACCTTCCACCATTCTCACGGTTGTCCTCTGGATTGTCTCTACTCTGCTTAGATCTTTCTTGAAGTCTGGCAACCAGAATTGGACCAAGCACAGAGAGATACAATAGTGAGGCAAACCGCAACATTACTTTACCTCCTTTAAAGGCAGTAATTCTCTTCTGAGGAAGGGTGCCTTGACTTCTTCAGTGCCAAAGACCTCACTCATGTCTCAGCTAAAAGCAGCAGCCCTCAGTGGTGTTGTGTTGTCTGTTACACAGAGCAGCGTTGGTGATACTGCCTGTATTTCCTTGCAGTTTCTAATGCTGTACCAGAGTACTCAGAAGAGGGGTTTGTCAGAGGAGGGACACTGTCCTTCAGTGCCTGGCTAGACTTGTCCAGCAGGGCCGTTCATCTGGCTGCCACCTGTCCTTAGCTGAGGCCTTCTTACCTGAGTGCTCTTGGATGTGTCCTGCACGCTAAATTGGCTTTGGACACAGTAAGAGGCCTCTGATTAACTATGTCACTATACTTCTTTTTTTCTTTCTTGTCTCTACAGTGGAAGTAATATTTACTTCTTGCCTTAATCAACACCAACATCTAATAAAGAATCCTTGTTTAATATGACCATTTAACGTTAAGCATGTTGAAAATCATGGTGGAATCAAGTATATGCTTAGAGTAAGGATGTCATTAATTTAAAATGGATAAAAATATCTGAATATGTTTCTAGCTTTTCCTTTCCAAAAATTCTCAGTCATAATGACAGAGCATGCATGGAAAGTGAGGTGACCCCTTGCCAGAACTGCTTTATGTTAGCAAATATAAGCCCCTTTCCTTCCAGAGGGGCTATCTGCAAACACCCTAGTGGCAACAGTTACATTTTGTGATTTTTTAACAATTAAAAGTAAAATAAGAAAAGTACTGGTGATAAATTGTAGTGCATTGTCCCTAGGATAGTGAAGACAATTTTTTCTAACAAAAAAATCTGGGTAAGTGCAGTGAAGCTTACAATGGCTACCACCTTAGTTTGGACTATATTTTTCATACAAGGTGGACTCCAGCTCTGTCCACACCTGGAGTTGATTATTTGGTATAAGAACAAATAGGATGAACTGGAGTGACATTATATTCTCGTGTAACATACAAAGAAGAAGAGATTTAAGTAAGCCACATCTTCTTTTCTGGATATTAAACTCAAAATAGCTATACAGAAATCAGTAAGGTTTCTGTGAGTTTCCTACTATAACTGATACGCAGAATACACCTCAATCATTTTAGCTGAACATTTAAAGCATACAGTGCCACATATAGTACTGCAATTTAAAGAATGAAGGAAGCTTACACTAGCAAGTACTTCACTGAATTGCTTCAAATGATAGTAGTATTATCATATAAAGTCTAAGCTTTTGTAGTGAAGGTGTTCCCTCTCATGTTAATACTCATACTCTTAACCTAGGAAGATAAAATAAAATGGCATTTTCTGAAAGAGATAGCAAAGTGAGGAATTTATTCAGCAAAAAGATGTATGTGGAAAGGGGAAACTCCGAAGCGTGTCAGCATCCACTTCTTTTGCCATCTTTGATGCTGCAGCTGGCATGGAGTAAGACAAAGAAGCAGGACAAAAAATAGAGGTAAGAAAGCATTAGATGAAAAAGGCTTTGCTGTTCCCCTCCTTCACAAAAAACAAACCAAACAAAACCAAAAAACCCACAACCCTGAAGAGGAGGAAAATGCCAGGTCCAATATGCCTGGCTACACTCATTGTCAGGAAGAGACAATTTTTGTGGATGGCTGGAGGTGACCTAGATACATACACTCCAGTTTCACAAGAATCCTTGTTGCAGCTCCTGGTACGTCTGCTTCTTCCACACAGTACCCTGGCTCCAAGTGTGTTATCCGTAACCGCATATTGTGTCGGGATAGGTGCCACAAGTGTAAGTGTTCATATCACAACGGTAGCACTGATGTTAACGTGACTAGCGCTGAAGGAAGGGATGATGCTGAGTAATCTCTGCTGCCTAACTCAGATTTCATCCATCTCCTCGGTAAACACCCTGCGTGCTAATGTTTTAGAATCACTGCAGCACTGCCAGAAAAGATGAAAACTAAGAGGTACATTGGCACTGTTTCTTCCAGCTTCTCCATTTCAGCCCTATATGAGTGTTTTTCCCAATGACACAGACCAGAGATGATCCATCTCTTAAGCAGAAAAATATCCTTCTGTCTCCTGCATGAAGCTAGCCTTAACTGTAGCAATAAAAATGAAGGAGGGGAAAAGCATAACCAAGTCTCAGGGTTCGTGCAATGTCTTTTGAAGAGGCAGAATCACATTTTATACTGGTGGCATGAACACTTGCATGGCTAGTGTGGTTTGAGCTCAAAAGTGGCAGACCGTCTTGCTAGCTCCTTCGAATATTTCTGTCCTGCTGCTGTTACGTAAGTGCCGGTGTCCCAGTTTGCTTGTGCAGCTCCCTGCCTCACACACGATGATGCTCTGGAGCCTACGCCAAAGGTAATGCCCTGCAGAACGCTTTGTAACGCAACGATAATAATAGTGATAGGACTAGTGATAGTAATTAGCAGTGACAGCTCGATACAGTCATTCTCAGAAGTATTTTGGCTACTCGCTAGAGCGCACTTCGGGGGTGTTTAGGCTTGGGGCTGAGGCCGGTGCCTCATCCCCCGGTCCCCCGGCAGAGCGGCCGGAGCAGCCGCCCCCGGACAAGCTGCCCCGGCCTTGCTGCAGCCGCGCCGGGGCGGGGCGGGACGCGGTCCCCCCCGCGATGCGCGCAAGGGCAGCGGGCAGCGGGCTCCGGGGCACGGCGGGGGGGCGGGCTGCAGCCCGGAGGCGGCGGCGGCGGCCGAGAAGTGACGGCGCGGCCGCGGGCGGGGAAGGGCCGCAAGGGCAGGGCAGGGCAGGGCAGGGCACGGCACGGCACGGCACGGCACGCACCCGCAACCCCGTTCACCGCCCTCTCCCCACCCCCGCACCTGCTTCCTCGCCGCGGGAGGGGCGGGGCGGGGCGGCGTGTTGTGCTCGGTAACCAGGCAGCCGGGCTGGGCGCACCGAGGCGCGGAGCAGCGCGGAGCAGCGCGGAGCGCCGTGGCGCGGCGGGCGGAGGTAGGGCGCGGCGGCGGCGGCGCGGGGCCGGGGTGGGGGCCGCGGCAGCGGCGCGGAGCTCCCCGGGGCTGCGGGCGTTCGGCGGGGCTCGCGGGTCGCTGGAGCGAGGCCAGGAAGGAGGGACCCCCGGCATGGGGCAGCCTCTCCCGGCTGCCCCCCCCCGCCGCCTCCTCCTCCCCAGCGCCAAACTATCTTGAGGTGAATCGGAAACTCGCTGCCGTGATTGCGGAGTTTGTCCGTTTTCTTGGGTGGATTTGATGTTTTGCCCTTTCTGAGTACGGGGGTAGAAAATCCCGGAGGAGGGCTGTGGCTCGTCTCCTGAAGCACACGTGTGTGTGTTGCAGAGATACCCGTTTTTATGCTCAGTCACACACTGCAGGCCAAAATGTAGTTAATCGAGGAAGATGGGACTGTTCATACGCGCTCCCAAGAAGCCAGTTTTAGGCTGGGTTGCATGCAGTGATGATGCAAAAAGGACAAGTGCACCTCAACAAAGATGCATAGAGTCCATATGTTCCCTGGTATGTGTGGTAACTCCCCAGAGGTAAGACCTGCTGAAATACTAACGGGCAAGGTTGTTACTAGGATTTTGACAATCATATTTTCAACCATATTCATGATGGGGAAAAGTGCTTGCAAGGACTATTAGTAATCTGCTATAATAGACCAGATTTTGCAAATTGATGAGGAATTACTTATGTAAATCATCTACATGACGCCGAGGGAAACTCCAGTGCTCATCACTGTGAGGGATTTATACCTATGTGGCTTCTAGGGAAATAGTATGTGGTGTTTCTGGCTGCTTGCCATGAGCCTGTTGAAAGAGTCTTAACAGGCACACACTTTCCTGTAGTAGTACTAGTGATGGACTGTCTGCTTTCTATGATCTCTGATAATTATTTTTGTGATTCTTGTGTGCACTTAAACAGATCCCAAGCTATAAATGCTGATGAGCTATGTTAAAATATTGCCACTGGACAGAGAATATCAGGGTGCTATGTTTTTTTAATTAGTAAACAAATGCTTGCTTGTTTGTTGTACTAAGTTTCATGTGCTGAATGACATGACAAAACTGGTTTATGAGGTACGGTGTTAAAATTTGCAGAGTTACTTACTTTTTTTCTGGTAGGAGTCCATTTCCATTGTCATATGGGATGTTTAACATATTCCTTAAAGCACCAAAGTTTCCCCTGGAAAAAGGAGCTCTCCAGAATGAGCATGGTGCTGCATGTTGGAGTGATTCAGTTCTCGTCTTTACAAACTCTGCGAGATGTCAAAGTAGCAGTAATAATCTCTCCACTTCCCTCTTGTTCTTTTAATTCCTGCTCCTAACATCTGGGTTGGTTGGTTTGTTTGTTTAATATTACCTTCAGAGATGATATATGTCAATGTCAGTTCTGTGTTGCTGATTATAAAATACCAATGGATAAGTATTAATAACTGATGAACCCAAATACATTTGAGACTTTTTTTTTTTTAATTTTCTTTTATTTTTACTTCAAGTAATTGTGATAAGTGCAGTAGTGATTTGGACTGCTGCACTTAAGACAGACACAAGAATCTCATCATGACTGTACACCTTCATGCAGCATTACTTTCTCTTTATTAAATAAGAGAATCCTCAAAGGACTTTTTTTGTACTTTGGGACCTTAGGCGCATCTTCCTGTAAACTTCACCAGAGCCATGCTGAGTTACACAGCCTGCCAGCGAGTATGCTGCTCAAAGAAACTAACACTTTGATACTGGGTCAGGGAGAGCAGAGGCGCACCAGGGAAGGAGGAGCAGCACCCTGTTAGTATTTAAATGCATTTGGGGAGAAGGTAGGAGCGCCTGGCCGCGAGGAGGATCTTGCTGGGCGAGGCACTGAACAAGGAGTGAATACCTGGAGAACTTCCAAGGCCAGTGTAGCGAGAGTGATCACTGCGGGCCTACGGGGCTTTGGTGGATCAGGCCCCAAGAGATATACACATGCGTTCACCCTTTGGACAGACACCACGTTAACCCATCTTGGTTACGCTTTGTTAAAGGAAGTCAGTTGTGGCTCAGTTTTTTTCAAGTAGTGGCTGTAGTTATTGGGAAAGTACATACATCGAACACAAACAGTTATTTCCATACTTCCTCGTTGCCATGGCTAGTGACAAAACTTTAGAGCTCTTGTGTCTCTTTACAGGTCACAAAAATAACAGCAGCGGTGTACCTCTGAAGCAACTGAACTTTTGCCTTTGTTTCACTCAAAGGCACAAATTTAATGGGGAAAACAGAGGTGTTTCTGCTTTTCCATTCATATGGCAGCTGTATCTGCCCCTTGCTCACAAGTTATTCTTAAGCTAAGCTTTCTTGCTTGGGAGATGTGCAGAAATACCAAAGAATGATGCTTACTTGCTTATCTCAAACTCAGTTTGACCCACCCTTTCCTGAGGTGCTTCAGTGTTTTCTATTTTAGTGGTCTTTCATTTTTTTTCCCCTACAGATGTACCTCTGCAAGAGCCTTCTGCTATAGGTCATATTACGCTACAGAAATCCTAGGTGCCGTATCAGTATTAAACCAGAAAAATCAGAGTGGCTCTCCTACCATTAACCAGCTTACACATGATATCCGAACCTTACTCTGTCCTATTTGCTTGTGTATTGTGACCTCTGATCTTAATCTTGGCCTGTCTTTGTCTGCGCAGATAGTAAGCTCTTTGAGGCAAGGATTATATCCTGTGTTTGTAGAAGGTAATGAGCTACTGATCCCAGTCTCCTGCTATTACCAACATCTATATAAACTATAATATATTCCTGCAGAATTTCAATAGCAGGATTACTAAACTGTAGTATACACTGTATTTAACTTTTCATATCAGAAAGATGGTGAATGACCTTCCTTGGAATATATCTAACAATGTATGTTCTGCCAATTTTTCTAAAAAATAGCAAGTCTCTGCCTTTCTCCTAGAACACTTTGCATTTTCTGTTCAAATGGAATTACAGCTTTCAAGACAAGAATCAGAATTCCACACCACTGGATTTTTGCCTATCCCCCCCAAAACCTAATAGAAACCTAATAGAAAGTAGGAAATAAAGTGCTAGCTTGCTGAAATGTAAATACATACACAGGTGTGTGCATGACTAGGGTCCTACAAATAATTTTTAAATACTAGAGTACAGTTATAGGTAAAGCATAGAAAAATGGTGTGCCATATATGCCACAGATTTAGATGTCAGATGTGCAAATTACCTGGAATCTTCCAAATTATTAATTGTTGTTGCAGACCCTCAGTTTTCTGCAAAATGAAGAAATTTTGTTCAACTCCAAACAGTTCTGAAGCATAACTAGAGGAACCAAAATAATCTGGAGCTCCAGAAAGGATCCAAACTTCTCTCTTTCTTCCTCCCCATGCTCCCCAAGAAAAACAGATTTCAATACTTTCAGGTAACTACTGCACATGAAGTCAGTTTGGGGTTGGATAGTCAGTGAGAACATCTCGTTCCAGTGTTCCTGTTTCCATGTGTTCTTTGTCAAAGGTCGTAATCTGTCTCTTCTTCCACCTTTCTCTGTTCAAAAGCAATCCACGCAGTAGAGAAAGGAAGCACGGAGTGACAGTGTTGGGATTCAACTACGAAAAACACCTTTCAGAGCCAAAATAGCATTTTCCATGATCTTATGTAGTGCACAGTTATGTCCCATTGGACTTGGGAAAGTTCCAGTATGTACTGACTCGTGCTATGTTGGGCTTAAGTGCACAACTACGGATTTGCAATTCAGCCATCTGTAACAGTTACCAAAGGGACTCTCTTGTTGGCCTGGATTTTGGAAGACCAGTGAGGAGGTACCGCATGTTCTTTGAAGATTATATAAGAATAATTTTGGATCACTCTACCCCGCTTCATCCTAGCTCCTAATTTTAATATATCCAGTAGGCATTACCTGTGGCTTGACAGATTTATTTGAATAAGCTTACAAACGGATTCTCAATTCATCAGCTACAAGTTTTCAGTATTCTGGGATGAATTTAAAATCAAGTTTTTCCACTTTTAACTTTGATTTTATTTCAGATGGTGCTGTTTCCATTTCTGTTGCGCCTTTGTCTATCAGAATTGTCTTCAGTGGAAAAATCAGTATAATATTAACGGAGACAAATTAATCTCCACTTGATCTTATTTTCTACTTTCTTTTTACTTATGTGGCTAAGAACCATTTGCTTGCTGCCTTTGCTTAATCTAACTCAGCTGGTCTTTCAGCAAGTCTCTCTTCATCCCTGTAGACAGCACACACTATGGCAGAGCTCTTCACTTCTCATCTTTTATTTCTGCCCACTTATTTCTGAGTGATGGCTTTTCCAGTTATGTCTGGAGCAATTTTATTCCGCCCTGCATAGGTGTACAGTTACAGGACCTTGGAGTTAAAGAAATCCCCAGCCTGCTTCACAGGGGAGGCACTGTGCTCTTCAGTCTAGTTGACTTCTCTAACTGATTTCCCTTGTATTTATTTTTTAAGCACTGTCTCTTTAGATCATCTCCTGACCTGCTTACATGCTTTGGGTTATTCTTCTAATAGTTTGGACTACATCAATCACTTCCTTCGTCAGAGCTATTTTCTATGATTAGCTTTTTTTCCCCCCCTCACTACTAACTAAAACCCCACCTAAAATAGCTGGTTCTGTGATTATTTGATGTTTAAAAATGCAGTTATGACCTCCAGAAAATTCTGGTTCCTACCTTTATGTGAATCATTTATTCCTGATTGACATGAGGATCACCGCTGTGTCATAGAATCGCATCCGTTCCAACAGCGTCTATCACTCTGGCAGCATTTCCAAGACTTCTTACATTTCTGAAACAGAACCTGTGGATCAAAGTGGACCTCTAGCACTACAGCAGTAAACCATGCTCAGAAATTCTTTCCTGGAAGTGTTTTTTGACTTGATGAGTTCTGTACCACTGTTTCTTACCAGGGAAGTCTGCCTCTTTGTTAACATATAATGGCGCTCCAGCACTTGACCTTCTTTCTATCATTCCTGAAATTCTGTTCAGTTCATGTGCTGTAGTTATTTTAGTTATTCCACTGTATTTCTTATATCTATGTAACGTTTGAAAATGACTTCTAGCTGCAGGAGTTCCTTGAATTTATTACTCTGGTTTTTGTCCTCTCAAATACCTCTTTTTGGTATGTCCCAGATTAGAAACAGTCCTTTCACTGCCTGCCACCTGTCTATTTCTTGCTCTCATCAATATCTTTACTTATTTATCTGTGTTTATCCTTGTTTGTCTGGAGTTTCTTTATCCATTGCTGCTATAATGGGATGTTATAGAAGTCTAAAACACTATTTTCAGGTACAACCATGCTTTCACGCCAGTAGCAATCTTCCCCAGGCTGCTATATGTGGCATCAACCCGATGTAGTGGGAATCTGCAATTTGTGCCAACACGAAGGACAGTCAGAGAATTTTTTACCCTTTTTTTTGGTCAGGTTTATCTTCAGCCATTGTTGCACATCTTACATGTTGTCTGCACCTAGCAGATGTCTCTTTGGGTTTCTGGAACCACGCTGCTGACAGGCCTGTCTGTTTTCCTTTAATATGTTTTATAAACCTTAAGAACTAAAAGATAAAATACAACCTGGTCTTGCCAATGGTACTCTAGGTTTACTAACAAAAAGGGAAATATATTCTCTTTTTTAATTGCAGATAATTCAAAGCACTCCCGAGCATAATGAAAAAATAAGAATTACACCGAGGACCCAGAAAAGTTAACCCTTAATAGATCTAGTGTTTTTCTTATCTCTTTCATAGAACAGACATCCTACTTTTCTGGCATTTGAAGAGAGAAACAATACAATCCAGAGAACTGTAAACTGCATATTACTATAGCAGATTGCTAGGCCTAATGGTTTTTGTATGACAGAAGTTCACGTTTCCTCTTTTCATCTAAAAACAGAGTACTAGGATATTAATATAAAACAATGGTGTCAGCATAACTTTATCCATTAAATCCAGATAAGTGGCAAATGTAACAAAAAATTTATCTCATTTATATGCAAAACCATTCCGTTTCACTCTTGTGTATTCATTCCCTGTATGTTCAGACCAAAAAATTAATAATTAATAATAACGAATAATCACTTGTCGAATGCTAAAGCAGGGAATAGCTCATATAGTCCTTCAGGTTTATTTCAGGCTAAGATTTATAAGATTTAAGCCATACACTTTTCTTAAAACCTGTGTGTTTTGAAAACATATCCATCTGAAGATACATCTTTGTGTCTGGCACTGAAATGAAAAAGTCATTTAATTTATTACAAATGATTTTGTGTTACAGCTATGAGAATATTTAATTAAGATTTTAATGTTTACAAATCTGAAAAATATATTCTTTCAGTAGGAAAAAAGATCTTTTATTGCAGGCTTTAACTATTTGTAGAAGTCAGGAAAAATTTCCCCTCTGCATTATATTGAATAGCTGACCCTGCATGTAGGTTTCTTGTTCTGTGGAACTTTAGATGTTGGCTGAAGACAGGTGAGAAGGGTGCGTGAAGCTTCGTTTCATCTGTTCTGCTGATGTCTTTGCTGTGCTCTGAGCTGTGGTTTTCTGCCTGTGGAGGTGACTGTGCAATGGCACATGAGAATCTTTCCTTCCCACCTGTAGTAACTTAGTGTCTTCTTTAAATGAGTTAATTCCCACTGCTTGCAAAGGAGCTTTTGAATGAGGAGCCATATTTAGAACCACAGATTCTTCTTATGCAGCATATAATTTAATATCAGCTAGATAAATTATTAATTGCAAGTCTGCTATTTATTGCTGGACAATGACTCAGCCTGCTGTAGGAGTAGATTGAACATATATCTTCATTACAATTTCCCAGGCGCTTTTAACTTGGAGGTGGATCAGCATCTTCCACAGCTCCTGTAAATCTGCTCATGTACAGCTGACTTACAACAGCTCTGTCGCGGTGCGAGTGGGCTGGTATTCTGATATTGTTACTGCTGTTAGCCAAGAAACAGTCAGACGAGGCGTTTTTAATACCCCTTATCTCTGCCCAACAATTAGTCTAGCAGCTTGCTATTAAAAGTTGCTGTACCTCGCTTACATTACTGCTTAAAATGCTAGCAGTGCCACTGCCACAGAAACAAGGCTTCATTTAACCCACCTGGTTACAAATATTTCCAGTTTGGATAGGGTTAGACAACGTGATGTTTCATTTAAATATTGCAAAAGAAGCAAAGTTCATGAAGCTGACATAGGTGGCCATCAGCAACAGAAAAACTCCTCCTCCTCCCTGTCCACCAAGTTGGGCACTCTTTGGTGTCAGCTGTGGAAGAGAGCTCTGGTTGCCCATGCTCTATGCGGTGATTCAGTAATGCCAGGGGACCATCAGCTCCAGCTGGTGCTGCAGCCGTGTGATGGTGGCACCTGCTTGTGCCAAGCTGTCAGAAGGGTGAGGCCTCCCACCTGCCTGGGCTCCTTGCTGGGATTGAGAAATGGTGATTGATAATGCACAAGCTCTGTGCACCCCAAGAAGGGTGCGGGGCAAAGGTTGGAAAGAGAAGGAAGGGAGGAGGCCACTGAAGGAGAGAGCAGGCACACGTGGCAAGACAGCAGGGACATGAGTGTCTGGATGTCTTATGAAAAAATAGCAGCAATGTGGCTGCAGTGGGTATCAGTACCAGTCTGGCCACAGCGCAGCCCATGCACACAGGTGGACTTTACGGTCTGTTCTGCACCTTGATCCATGAGAAGTGTGCTTCTCTCAGCTCCACCAATTTAAAGCCAGCTTGGGTCTGCTGACCTGAGCAGTGCTTATGTATCTGAAATACAAAGCAAACATACAATAAAAACAGCAGTAAGAGGGAAAGCAGGATTTGAAGGGTCAGAAAGGGAAATGTTGAAATGTGATTTCCTCTGGCAGCCCTTACATGTTGACACAGCTCCTTTGGGACAGTTCAGTGTGCCTAAGGCAGTGCAGCCTAAAGGCTTGTCTGCCTGATGCTGGAGGGCTGGGACCAGGAAAAGAGGAAAGTGCACAATGCCAATCAACCCACTCATACTCATGATATTGATCAACCGCATATCACCTTAAATTTGGGATGCACCCAGTGTGTGTAGTATGAATACAATTATTCTTGGTGTCTAGACGCTCCGTTCTTTCTTAATAAGGAAGCAGGTGCCTACATACACAACAGGTACTTGTTCCTCAGAAGATACGATCGTATTGATAACATTATCTGAAGAATCTAATTTGATTTTTTTTTTTGACCAGATTTATAGTCACATAGTTCTTATTATAGTTACAACAGTGTTAAGTTGATGTAGTAGTTCTAGTTCACAGCTTTTGATGTTAAATGTCCCAAAATACATCATCATACACTAGAAAATGAATATAAATGAAATTTCCTTTAATAATAAAGTATGTGAATCTCAGTATTTCAGATTAGAGCACGTAGTCCAGTGAAGTTAGGGGTTATCCAATGAGTTACTATTACGTGTTCCTTTCTAGCATGGTGAAATAGAATGAGAGTTGTACAGCTTTGGGATTTTACAAGTAGTTTCATTTTCCTCCTTTATGCCTAATATTATTTACATTAAGAAGTATTACAGTATTACTTTTAATATGTATAACATTATTGTTATTTCTAAAACAACATCCACAAGCATCCTCAGGAAAGCATTGATGTCTGGTGCATTGCCAGTTGTTTTTAATGATTTGTTTTTGCAGCTTCATTCCACTGATGATTGCCAAGCAAGCTTTCAGCATTAATTGTGTCTCTGGCTGGGGTGTACACTAGGGGCAAAACATACCGCTCTTTATGCGTTAAAATAGCTATTAAGACTCAGACTTCTTAGTCTTGCAGAGCTGGTAAAAGTTTCCCCTAAGCCTTGGTACTTTCTTTCTCAGGTGCTGAGGTTGCTTGCCAGCGCTGTTCCCCAGCCCTGCGAGGGCTGGCGTTGGACTGGAGGCATTTGACTGCCCCAGGCATGCTGTGCCAGGGCTGAGGGTCGAATGCTAAAAGGAAGTCGTCTGAGATCCCCACCGCACCGAGGTCAGCGGCCTGGAGGGAGACTTCTGTCAGGGGAAGCGGACTCACTGCAAAGAGATCATGGCCTCATCCCGACTAGTGGCAAGATCTAGAGATATTGCCAATGTCATGCAACGACTTCAAGGTAAGAGACTGACTCGGGCTGGCGCTCTCTGCCATCCATTCATAAATGGAGGTTCCTTTTTTTACTGTAGTACACAGTCAGGACAATATTTCTGAAGTTTAATAACTTCTAAACTTACCTACTAGAAAATATTTGTAGTATATCTGAAGGGCTCTGCTTATGAGAGTCCTTTGGTATAGCATTAATAGTGGTGTTTAAAAGCAGCTGATATTACAAACGTTGATCCATGGGAGAGGCCACTGAATTGAAGATTATGAGACTTTGATTCTGTTTCGCCTCTGTGACCTGGTTGTCGATCAGTTTTCTCATAGAATAGACAATAGAAATTATATCTATCCTCTTCTCAGCTATGAAGTCTACAGGTAGATTCTGCTCTACTGATAAACTAGCATTTATTAGTTCAGCTATACTTGCCGTTTTCAAACGAGAACTGTACCTCATATTGTTACGCATTGAATAATTCATGGGTCAATGAGCTAATTATTAGTGCTGAAGTTGGTGACCTTTCAGGATGTCTTTGCAGTATTCATTGAGTATTCATTATTTTTTTAAGTTCTTGTAACAAAACATTATTAAATAAAGGTATTGTCTTATTTTTTTAGAAGTTATACACCTAAATGCTGCAGCTAAAAGCTTGCATTGAGAATGTATGTTTTTGCTCAAACAATGCTATTGACTAGAAACAAATTGTCAGTGTGGCTGTAGGTTTCACTCCTGTGAACTTTTAAACTTAATCATAAATCCCTGACCTCTTCCTTTCTTTACACACCAGCTTCCACTGACTTCAACAAAAGCTTATATGCACAAAACCCTTGCTACCCCTTCTGCATCTTCTAAATCCGGAAACTTTATCATCCCATGGCTTTTCCTTTCATTTATTGTTTTTCAGTTGAGGATATCTGAACTCAACTTCCCGCCGCTAGATAAAACTAGCATGCATAATTTCCACATAGCCTCAATAGTTTAGTATGAGAATAAATATGCAGATGCTGTCCTGTTTAGGCCCGCTACAGCACTTCTGCAACTCCAAAATACTCCTGATTGATGTTCCGCAGAGTTTTGTACATTACTGTCTTTCCTTGCTATTTTTATGTGTGTCTGCTAATTCTTAGGCTGCAGTCTTGGACAATGGTTGTTCAAAGTGCCCACAAACATAGAGCAAGGAAATATCCCCTGCCCAGAGAATTTGTGGTTTAAACATTAGGGTGAGACACTCCAGGTAGACACAAAGGAATGAGAGAGTGCAAGGGTACAGTGAGGCAACATTGCTCACAGAACAGGCAGGGGTCTTAGTATGTTATCTATGCATCTCAGTGTAGTATACATTTAAAAGAAGTCACATTCTTAATAAGGATCCCAGAGAAAAAAAACAAGAGACTTGAAGCAAGAAATGAAATACTTACGAAACTGAGTGCCCTGTAGAGGAATATGAAGAAATGCATGTGAGAAATGGTAGAGGTGCTCGAAGGTTATGAAGGCACGTTGCAAAGGAAAGGATCAGGGAAGATGATCCAGGCTGGTACTCTGAAGCAATGAGTAAGGAGGATGCTACAGAAGCTATGTGGACTATTAATTATCAAATTGTTATGTACTAACTTTCTATAAAGCTGTTGCTGACAAAATGGCTGTTCGTTTATTTGCACTCCATTTTTTTTACATAATTGTTTTTTATTTTTATGTGTTTTGCTCTGTAGAGATCTGATATATAGTTCAGTTGGCTATATGTTTGTGGGTTTTTCCTTTTTGGAAATTAAGCAAAAATAGTTAAGTGACCTTTTAAGTGAAGACACTTTAGAAGAAAATGTATGAACTAAATGCAAATTTGGCATTGTGTGTTAGTTTGAAGTCATACCTATAACTGGATTCTTTGCTTCTCAGATGAAATCAGTTCAGCTTGGTATTGCTGGGATCTAAGTTCTGCTGCAGAAGCGCTATTTCAATACTTCACCTGTGCCAAGACTGGAGTGCTTGGAGCCTAAGTCTTTTTTTAGTCTGTAGTTCTGCATTATGGATGAGCAGGCAATCTGCACTGCGACTACCTTAGCCCATGTGAATTAAGGTTGCTCTACCTTTCAGAAATTATAGTCAACTGAAATAGGAGCAGGTATGGACAGAGGAACACAGAGGTACTTCTTGGTGTGTTTGCATGGCAGGCCAAAATCGGTGCAGTTGGAGCTGGGTGCGTAGCTCAAGGTGAGAGTGGAATTGACAGTATTCATGGTGTAACGGGAACGGAGATGGTTTGGGGGATCCCCAGTCCCTGCCGAGCAGCAGTTGTGCTTTACAACACCTGCTTTTGTACCTGGCCATAAGCTGAGGCAGGGGAGTTCTTGTGTGACAGTGTCAGAGAGTGCTGCAAGATGTCAGTGCTGGGAATTTGTCAAGATTGCGGGAGAGAGGTAAAGCAAGCTGTGCTCCCTCCTCCACATCGTTGTCTCGTATTCGCCTGACAGGTTTCCAGTAAGTGTTTGTGGTGAGAGTGTGTAGGAAAGACCAGAAAAATACCACTCTTTACTGGGATTCTCAACACCAGTTTTGAAATCTCTGCCGTACATACGGCAACTGAATGCAATTATATCAGCTCTCCTAAAAACTGTCAGAGAGCAACAAAGTTGGTTCTAGTGTTGCTTTGTTGTTTTTTTTTTTTAATTAAAAATTGTAGACACTTCCTTTTGTTGGTGATTATGACACTTGCAATACACTCTGTAAATGTTACAGAGTTTTTGAATAAGACTGCGTATCACTGCCTCAGAAATCCACTTGGGACAAACAATCATAAAGCTGTGCGGTGTGCTGGACTGTGGGTTTGTATGCAAGTGGGTATGCAACCTGTCTTATCCTGTGGTGCCCAGGCAAAAGCTTGGTGCAGTATTGCTTTCTCTGCCCAGAAGAATGGAGGATCTACTCCTTCAGGCAGTGCACAGGAGAGAGGCTGGCATTGAGAATAAGATTTATCATCTCAAACTTCATCATCCCTGTCATCCTAATAAAAACTGAGACATAGGGCTATTCCTTATAGCTCAGTGTGCACTCAAGGGAGAGAGACAGGCCTCTCCAGAAGGAGTATGATCCCTTGTCACTTGAATTTTAATTAATAAGGCCATGTTTTTGAAGCAAAAATCCTTCCTATTATATTTTAATTCTGGGAATTTTATAACATGTATAATAGGCAAGGGTTGCAGAAAAGAATGGCCTTACCACTTTAAATGGGCGTGGGGGGTGTCTCTGAGGAAAGGTTAATCATAATTGGGAAGGTAGGTATAAATCCACAGAAGCCATCTCACTCTTTTGCTAGACACATACGCTTAGCTGCATCTGGCATCTTCCACTAGCTTCCGCTTACTGCTTATCCTTCCTTCAGTGCTCGCTCGAATGGTGCTACCTTGCTCGGTGCTTAGGGGCTACCAGGTCCCTCCCACCTGGGTCAATGGTGGTGTGACTGCTACTGGAACTAATGCAACCGCAGGCAGGTGTTTAAAAAGGGTATAATTCATTTTTTTTTAAAGTGTCTGTCTCTACTCATTGGCTGCAGGGAGACCTGAGAGAATATAGAGGTGACACCTGATTTTTTTTTTTTATTGCTGAATTTAAGCACGAGCATCCTTGTGGTACTACAAAATGAACTGATGACATTCTTTAGTGTCGTTGTCTTTGCATAATTTATTCCTTGCTAGCACAGATCAAGGTTTTCTACAGTACCTCATGCTTCCTAGTTTACTTGTTCGTATTATAAAAGCACTCACAAAACCCGAGCAGAACTGGTGTACACCACCAATTTGAGTGATGTTCCTGGGATTGTCTTTGGGATTACTTGGGGAATTAAATGCCAACTGGCACAAAAGCACTGTTCCTTAGCCTGCAGGAAGTGCAAGTTTCACTAGCGTTATAGCTGGTCATACACTAAAGATTCTTACGGCATTTTTAATAGCTGCAAATATCAAAGCAAGGAGTGCTGGAAAACAAGCTAGTAAAACCCTTATGCCTTTGTAATCTCTGCCATAATGAAATTCAGTCTTTTCCATAAGTTCTACAGTGTTACAGGCAAACTGCAGTCATGCACATGCTGTTGTGAAAAACAGCCAGTGTCCCATTCTTCTGGACCTTGTCACTTCTGTATGCTGACTTGCTCTTACTGGCTTGTAAGGTGATGTTGAACAGTCACTGTATCATACCAGTACTGCAGGCTTTTCTCATTCCCACTTTTCCCTCCCTCTATTTGTTTCCTCCAATTTCTCATTTAGTAGTCTGTGCTGGGTAGAGATTTTTCTGAGTGGCACTGTGTTCGTTATTGTGTGGTCCATTTAGTCAAGCAGGACATTTTTGTCCTTATCTATAGTAGATCACAAAAATTTAATCTGCACTACAATCCTAACCTACATGCCACCCCAATTAAGTTGCTCTGGTATCACTGATATTTTCAGACTGTTATCCATTTTAACCCCATTCAGTAAAACCAGTGCTAGGGTGTACAAAGTACAGCAGTTTAAACAATATACTGTTACAAGACAGTCACTTTGTGGTCTTAAAAAAACCCTCTACAAATTATATGAAAGCATGAATTTTTTTTCTCCATCTTCTGTTAGGTTCTGGGTTGCACCATTGTTCTTGTAAGGGTCTTAAGCTCATTTTGGCTTGCGGGAATCTTGGGCTTTTGTAAACTCCCTGTAGAGAGACTTTGTAGTCCAGGAAGAGGGATGGTGGGAAAGCAAGCAACATGGTCATTCAAGACCCACTATGATCGAAAGGAGCCGTAGTTGTTCTGGTAATCTTCACACACTCCTGAAAAGCTTCAATACACATAAGTCAAAGTAGCTTAAAGTCCAGTCCTTGTTTCATGTAAAGTTACCTACAACTGAGTATCATCTGTAATTTTAATGCCTTCCTTATATTAGCACTATTCACAGAACATTGCAGGTTGGTGTTTTTCTGGATTGTCATTCTTTTTTTTTCTTTTGACCTCTTAAGTTTTGACTCTTCTTTTCCTTCCTTTTACATCCTAGCATTTCTTTTCCATGCTATGCTAGCAGTAGCCATTAATCAACAGTAGATTTTTTTTCTGTTTAGCTGATAGGCACTTCGTTAATATGTACCTTCATCGGTCTTTTCCTTTGGTTTTTTTCTAAGTCAGCAGTGCCAAGAGCCACAGTTTAACATTAAGCTAAGCTGATTTAACAGATACCTGCTACTGAAAGCTACCTTGCTTCACTGCATGTGTGTTTCCAACTTTCTGTCCACCAGTGGTCTTTCTCCTCTTACCTTAGACCTGGACCAGCTGAAAATTGGTCTGTAGAGGTCAGGTGAGCTCCTGGCAAAAAGGCAAATAGCAGGGTCTCCCCTTTCGGTGCCATTTACCATTTTATCTTCTGCGAAATCAAACTGCAATGTCACATTTGTAAATGTGACTGAGATTGAAAAGGTGTGGTTGGTCAGAAAGGGCATGCTGCATACCTTGCACAGTTGAGTTTTACCCCCGCACCACAGATACTACCCCAGTTAAGGTTTCCTTCTGTCCAGTTTGCTGGTGTATACTGGTTCCATGTAGTCCTGCTGCTGCTGCCTTTTCTTTGCAATCTTTCACTCTCTGAAATGTCCCAGCTTGATTCCTGCAGCTTTCTTGGATCTAGAAGATTCTTGAGTTACAAAAGATGCCAGTGTAAATTTTTAGCCTCTCAGGTGAGCAAGTCTTGTAACTTAGACAATTCATTAGACATTGGCAGTGCATTAAATGAAAATACTCTTTTGACTCTATTGACTCTGTAGACTATATGACCTGAAGGCCAAGTAAATCTAAATGATGACTTGGGAATGTGAATAGCATTCTAGCCCATGTGTTACTTAACAGGAGGAATTCGAGCAGGATTTCAATCTTTTTTTTTTTTTTTTTTTAGTGTAAGAAAATTTAAGTTCATATTACTTCAAAACAAAATATTGAAATATAAGATTTATGTGTGAAGGTTAAGACAGCTGGAAAAAGATAATAGCTGAAAAGGAAATCATTAGAGAGTAAAAAAGAAAGAGAAAGGAGATAAGTGTTTTCATTTGCTACAACAAAAACATGTGAAAAGGTTAGGCTGCAGCCAGGGGTATTCAGGTTAAATATTAGTTAACATTGGATAAGGAAAGTTACTAAGGCTAGCTGTGAAATCACCATTGCTAGAAGTATTTAATTCTGCTCTATGCATATGGAAACAAGTCCTGTGAGAATTCAGTTCAGGCCTCTTCTGACCCAGGTATCTGATAGTAATAATGGGATGTATTGCTGGCAGAGACAAGTTCTGAGCTACCTGTAGATGTTGTAGAAACATACAGGAAAGGATAACAAACATTTAAATAGTAGCACAAATGACTACGGTATGCACTGAATTCTAGGTATCATGTAGTAGAATGTTTTGTCATATATAGAGCAATAAGTATCTCTGTGAAAAGAACCATATGATTTTTTTTTTTTACTGCAGTCAGCTTTCATTTCTTTAATGAGAACACAGTCCTGGGGCAGTCTGTGCAATGCAGCATTTGTTTTAGTGCAGCATGGTCCTATTTTTTGATTTTTAGAGTTTTCCTTTGTTAACAAATTCAAAGTTAGTGATTTAAAATATATTTTTTAATTTTTTAAACTTAATATTATCATCACATATCTTACACGTTTCCACTGATTTTTCTCCCTAAATTAATAATCTCATGTAAATCAATGTATTCCTACTCCCTTTTTTTCCTTGCTTGTGCTTTTGATGATCACAGCACAGTTCTAACAGGTTGGTAAAATAATCTGTGCTCCCCTTTCTACCTGGTTGATGGTCAACCAGGATACAAAGCACTGAAAATCACACAGGTGATATAAATGACAAACATATATTTGCATTTGAGTTGCTACTTAGGAAAAATCAATATATTTTTTCAGTTTTCATGTGCGATAAAGTATATATTTAGGGCAGAAAATGGTTGACATAGTAGTGTCTCACACTGAGATTGCTTTCATTTGGTTCTGGAGGGACACAGTTCAAAAACTGAAATTCTTCTCATATGCTACTATTAAAACACTGAGGACAGGATTCATTAGGCAAAATGCAGGAGGCAAAATGCAAGAGGAGAATCCTCCTTGGATCGCTTTATAGGCAGTGGTTAAAAATGGTGCTTCTGAAATATAGAATGTATCCAAAATATGTCAGGCGAATTGTGTTTTATATGAACCTGTCTTCAGCAGCTCTACTCCGCTCAGTCTGGTTTGACAAGTTCATATGTAGGCATCCACGCTGCAGCTGTTTAACATTGGTTGTGATAAATCCCTATCTGAGGCTCAAAAACTGTTTTCAGTTAAGACTTTATCTTAAAATAACATCTGCCATATTTGTTACTGCTGTGAAAGGGGTGATATTTCAAGAAGTCTAAATAGGAACAATTACGTGTCAATTTTGAGGGTTTAGTGAAGATAAAGATTTTGAGAAGGAAAATATTACAGTGATGAGTACTTCTGAGAGCACCCCCTCTATTCTGACAGGCCGCTAGACAGATAGTTATTTTAGTAATAGCGTTGGGCTGCAGCTATCAGGAAGCAGAATATCTTCAAAGTATTATGATGTCAGGTTTTCTATGCAGATTATGACATTTTTCATTTGTCTGTTTTGTGACTTCTAATTCATTTCCTGTTTATATTAGAGTAGACTGCAGGCCTGAGAAATTAAGCTGTATCTTCTCACAACTGTGCTGTACTATCTTCCTACAACACATCATGTACATTTTGGTGTATTGCTAAATTTGAGCATAGCAAATTGTCATCATCATAAATAAGCCTCCCTTTTGGAATGCCATCTCTGTTGTTTTTTAATACTGAAGGAACAGAAAATTGCAGAAGGACATGTCTCTTGTCCTTAGTTACTAATTAATAGGCATTAAAATAGTTTTGTAGAGGAACTGTTGCTGGCCATGCTTGTATACTGACATAGAGACTTCTGAAGTGTAAAGGCAAAATATTTCAGTGAGAAAGTTCTACTGTTTTCCTGTAATCCTGTTTTTCCCTTTCGTGGAAATCAGAAGCTTCACCACCTTTAATTATCAGGATGATAATATACTTCAGAGAATATACTTGAAGGTAGATAAAACACACAGATAAAAAATAACACCCAACAATTATTAGCAATTTATTCCACAGACTATTTCTAGAATGCAGTTTTTATTTTGTACTTCAGACTTCATTTGCTTAAAAATATCCTAGTTTCTGTCACAAAGCTTCTCCTTGTGAGTCATATCACAGAATTCTAATTTTAGACTCACACTGAGGTTTTTTAGATGGTAGTTGTATGTATCCAAGTGAATCGTCTATTATTGTGTACAAGAAAACAGGCTACTTGTTCTGCCTTTCATCTAAGATGAGAAGGAGCCTTATGAGGAAAGTGTCAGCAACCTATGAAGAATCCAACAGTCTGTCTAAAAAAGAAGAAAGGACAAAAATGAAAAAAAAACAACCAAACAACCCCCCAAAAAACCCAACACCCCCCCCACACCCCCCCAGCTCTTTGGAATTTATTTCTCCATAGTAAACGAAGAAGAGATGTTTGAAATAGATTACATTTTATAGTAAATTATAACTGATTACTTAATTACACAGCTAATATAGTCGAATCCTGATTGCTTATTTTTGGGGATGTATGTTTTATTTTTCTCATGTGTTAGTAGACTTTAATTTGGGACCAGTCCACATATAATGTTCTTTTCAGAAGGTGTGTGAAGGAACTAGGGCTAATTGTAAAAGCCAGCCTCCGTCCTGTCCATTGAAACAGATCCTGGCTTATTTTGGGTTCTCAGTGATTATTTTAATTCAATATCAGAACCGCTAGGGAACTAGTAGAAAAGCATCCTGATGTTTCAGGATAAATAACCTCCAGGTAAGCGTGGAAGAAGGAGTAATGCTGAGTTGCTACACGGTGAAGACAGTTCCTCTTGGGCTCTAGCCTAGCCCCGGCACAGCCTGCCTGGAGGCCAAGACCCCACATCTCAACCTGCTCTCCCCTCTCTCTCTGGTTTTTCTGTCTTTCATGCTTTCCCTGCTGAGAAGTCATGGTTGTTAACATAGCATTGTGAAATACTGCTTGGAGTTTCATTACATGGAACGTAAACATTAACATATTAGGAGACATTATTTGTGAAGCTTCTTTTACGGTAATTTCACTAGATTTTATGTAATTACATTTCCATATTTGTTACATAGTCTTTAGTACTTTTAAGAGGATTATGCCCTCACTGATGCACATTGGTTTAAGTGTCTATGGAGAATGTACGTAATCTCTTTATAACACTGTAAGGCTTGTGACACAAACCTGCAAAACCTATGGATCTCCAAGCTGAAGACTGTCATTATATTCACCCTGATATGAGATATATCTGGAACTTGTAATAATATCTTGTATCTGCATAGCTGTTGCTGTGGAATGAGAGTTACCCAAAACACTGAATTGCTTTTTAGCTATGCCAGTTTAATTCCCAGGGAAAATTCATCATCCCCTTACACAGACGCCAAAGGCTTGCACAAATGTGGTATATGGCTCCTATGCTTTCTGCACCTTACTCATACAGGGCAGCTGGTGTAGCTTGTCGTAACTGCATAGGCTGTCATGCCTCCACCAGCTTGCTTGCAGGTTATCATTGGCGTACCTGGAGAGGTACAGCTTCTTCACTGTGCAGTGCCAAGGACCGTATGTCGGTGTGGACTTTCTGTACATCTTTACTGAAGGCGCTGTTGCGAGAAAGCCGCTCACTTCCAGACCTTGTGAATGCAGCAGCTGTTCTGTAAAGGCTTTATCTTAAGCTCATTAAAACAAAGGAAAAATCTTCTTTCCATGAGGTGAAGGGAATGAACTATAACAGCAATAGTAGGTGAAGAGTATTACTGTTAGCTTTCCGGTTTTGGGGGCGGGGCGGGGGAACCTTACATAAAAGATCACAGTATTCAAGAAGATGCAGGGCCAAGCCAGTGTAGCAAAGCAAAATATTTATTTGCTTATAGTGCCTAGTAGATGAAAAAAGAAAAAAAGAAAAAAGCTCACTTAGGAATGGAGACTGTAGTCTTCAGACTTGACTGTTGATAAGAAATTATGGTTATTTGTGGTAAATTCAGTTTTTGGACTGTGCTTTCATTCTCCCAAGGAAATTAAAGTGAATCATTATTACAGCTGAGCTTGTGTAAAGTCCCATCTCTCCATTCTGTTTGTTTTGGCCAGAGTTTCTATTTTATTGTCTCATTTGCTAAGATGTCCTTAGGCTTTGCCAGGTTCAAGTGGTGCAGCCATTCCTGGTACTGAGTCAGAACTGAGACTGCAAATTGATGCTTGCTTAGTAGACAGTTGCAGATACAGCCGAATTTTCTCTCTTACTTGACTTTTGTTAATAACAACAACAAAAAAACCCCACCTGTTTAGGTCCACTGGGTAGTCTAGAAACACCATGTGATTTTTCAGGAGAGAATCAAGAATCAGCATCACCAGTTACAACAGTTATGAGCTACTAAGCCAGTCACTGTACCAACCCAATCATTTTGTTATTAGTCAGATTGGCTACATACCTGAGTGATGTTTTGCAGCCTGTATGCTGCTCTTCCATTCACTCATGGGTGAAGCTGATGTGCCTTATTACAGTGGCAAGGACAAGAAATACCTTTCAATGGAAGTCACAAAGCTTGTACTCCCATCCAAATGAGGAGAGAAATGTTCAGGAATCAACCCTTCGCTGAGATTTGCAGCCCAGCTGGCATTTTTCCCCCGGTGGAGTGCATCATCACAGATACTCAGGCCATGGTGGGGTGAGGTGATGCTTAAGGAAGCCAAGAGTCAAGCTTGTGGACAGAAGAGACAGAGGTGAGACCATCCAACGATCAATCACAAATAAGTGAAAAAGCAAATGTGATCAAACTGCCATGTTAGCAGAGGTCTTCTGGGCATAAAGCTTTGTTAGCAGATGTGAGGTGCAGTAATAAAACATGGATAATCATACCCTGACTTGAGACTGATTAGATAGGACATAAAGCTAATTAACCTGGATTTCTGGCTTCTTTGCATTACTGAAGTTGTGCAATGCAGAAAGAATAAGATTTGAAAAGGCATTTGGGCACCTAGAGATAGATATTGCCATAAAAAGGCAAGATGTGCATTTTTTGATACCTCTTTAGATGCCTTTCTTCAACTTCAAAGACTTAAGTACCTTATAATCTGATCGATAAACATACAAATAAATAAAGATAAAAATCATAAAGATTAAAAATCTTCAATGGTATTAGCATTCAGAAACTGGAAATCTATTATTTGCAAATGTATTTAGTACCCTCAACATAGTTAATATTTCTAAACCTAAATACTTATTTATCAGCAGTTGTGAGCTAAAATCAGTGGGCTATCCTGGAACTACTAATTTTGTTCTTTAGTGCCATGTCCATTATATAAAAGTGAAGCCATGTGACAACCTTGTTTACATTTCTAAAATACCTATCCATCCTACCAAAACAGAATAGCCATAATGAAGATTGGATTCTGCTTTTTCATTCAAATTAAACCTTTTTTGAATACAAAGCTCTGAATCTTACTGTGAGGCTTCTGCTTTCTGCTTCCGCAAGAGAAAAAGTTCTTTTTTTTTTTTTTTTTCTCCTTTCTTTTTTTCTTTTTTTTTTTCTGGCTGTCTGACTGTCTCAGGAGCAGAAAATCTGCTGCTTCTCCATCACAATGTATCGTGGAAGGGAGAAGACTTTAGTTGTATAATCTGCTTTCTTGGTCTTGCTTTCCAGAATTGCCTTTTGTTTGGACACTTTGGTGAGCTTGTACGCAGCCTCTTTGCATAAGTCTTCTTTCATAATCCTGAGACTGCCTTTTCATTTCTGTGGTTACTAAGTAAGCTGGAGGTGTGACCAACGGCCAGAAGTGATTTGAATAAATAAAAGGAATCATGAACAGTTAATTGTTGTGTTTACATCTAGTTTCTAAGAGACTAATAGTTCATGCTCACTGTCTCTATGTGTTTGTATTTGAGATCTTGGGCACATTGAAATCCTGTGTTCCCTGGGGAAATGTGTGTCTGCACAAAAAAAGTACACTTCATATTTGTATTTATCAGTAAGAAGTCTTCAGGTTTGAATAGGAAATTACATACATTTATGAATGAGATTAGATAATGGTATGCCATTGTGCTAATTCTTAAGTAGTCACGTTTTTTTTCTAATTTTTTTTTGTTAGATTTTTGAAAGAGAGAGGTATGCAAATATGTAATGAAATAGCACATTTTGACCTGTGAGGGTGGTAAGGATAGTTAATATCACTTTCCAGATGGGAATTGAAACAAAGGAAGGTCTCGTTCTCACCCACCACTATGAAAGTATAGGATGCAGCATGGCCTTTACTGCAGTCAGGAAGAATAAATAAGTTCCTAAAACTCTACTGAGTTGGTTAAGTAGCAGCTCGGATCTACAAATCAGGTGCACATCTATCTACCAACAGAAATCAGGTGCACGTGTACCTACCCGTAGCTACTAATAGTTATTTCTGTTTATTATTAATAGCTAGTTGTTCCTATTGAAGGCCCAAAATAGCGGGAACCGTATCATCAGGAATAGGAAGTAGCTTGAAATTTGGCTTAAAAATTGCAACTTACACATTCAACAGCATGTTTGAAGAGTCGCACTGTAAGTTTCAACAGTATATTTTCCTCAAGTTTTCTATATTACTATATGTTAGTAACCAAACATTTTGGAAATTGTATAGGCTGCAGTGCTTTTTTAAAAAAATCATTTATTCTTGGCATAGTTAAAATGGTAAACCGCATAGTCACAAATATGCAGCTATTTAAAACAACAGGCACGACAATAAAATGATTGTTCTCCCACTGAAATGCAAGCTGCCAGCAGACTTGTATTTTGAATTAGACCAAATCTGGAATCTATGCCATTGCTCTTACAGATTTCAGTGACATAGTTAATTAACATAACATTAGTGCCAGTGGTTAAGGAGGTCAGGTTATTCTCACAGGCTTATTGATAAAGTTTAAAAGTATTGAGCTGAATTGTGTTAATGTCACAGGTAATGCAAAAGAAAAATAAACAGACTTACATGAAAATGTGCATTGAACTTTCTTTGTAGGGAAGGAAAAGATTGGAGTCGATTAATCAAAATTCTGGACACTTAGCTACTTCTTGTTGCCAAAGCAGAAAGTGTAAAGCACAGAAATCAGAGCCGAGTGAAAGATTAAATGGCCTTAAAGAGAAAAAGCCCATTTTACACACAAAAAAAAAAGAAAAAGTCTTGTAACGCTTTCCTTGCATCTACCAGCAAGATAAACTTTTAATTACAAGTTAGGAAAAAAACTATTAATAATGATTTCAGAGAAACAGAACAAACTAACACATAGGAATACACATAGAAGTGAAAGAAAAAGTGAAATGAAAGCAAAAGGAACCCATGTAGCCTTCTGATAGGTAGAAATGTTGGAAAAAAAATTAGCAAGGAAAGGAGATAGGATACCAAGAACCGCAATAACATTGCCTTGAAAAATGAAAATGGAGAGAGAAGCTGCTTTACATCTCTAAAGATAGAAAATACCATAGCAAGTGTTTTAACTGTGTTATTGGTTGTGAACTGTCTCAGCCTCAATCAACATCTAAGAGCATGTTTGCCCTGAAGTTTGGTTTTATTCTAGTAGTTTATTGTGGAGGCACTGTACAGTATCTGCTAGCAAAAGACATATCTGCATTCCTCTGAGGACCTACCTCAGTGAGAAATGAAACCTAGGTTGCCGACTATGGTCTCAGTATTCTGTTTCAAAATCCTTACACTCAAAAAGGAGGTGTCTTTCATCTGAATTACTGATTTTAGTTCTGAGTACAATCAAAATGTCTATACCATCATTACTTGCTTGCCCCCTATCAGGATTTGACTGTTTGCTAATTACAGGATGATGGGTGGATGCTGGGTCGTTCTTCCCTGATCCTGGAGCATTCTCTTGCTCTTGCTCTGGCAATGAGTTCTGAATTATACAGCAAGAGCTGTTCATTAGTCTGTTACAAAGAAGTACCTCCATTTCTTCTCTCTTACTGATAAAGGGGCCTTGTTTTCTAGGTCATTACTTCAGTTTCCAAATAATTTGAAGGCCTGATTCCATGTAATTAGACTAGTTTCAGACTAGTCAATTGTTACCTTCTGGTTTTCTCTGGGCTCTTTTACTAAACCATGTTGCTTGGATTCCTTTACACTTTCAAAACTGTCAATTTCATTACATCTTTTACTAATAAATGACTTGGGTGAGAGCAAGTTATTTTAGCATTATCTAAACTTCAACATTATTTACCTTTTTGCTGCAGAACGAGGAGCAGAAAGAATTAAAAACTTGTTAATAGCTGATATTTGCATACTATTAAGAATGTGGAATGGTTATTGGTTCAGATTTATTTTTAGGCATTGTCATCTAGATTTATATTCTGACATAGAAACATTTAACCTGAGATGCTGAGATCTAAAGATACAACTCAATAGCTTGTTGCTGAAAGCCATGTGCTGCATTTACATGACCTCTGTCATTCTGTCTTAAACCAGTGCTACAGGATTCTGATTGTCTGTTCTCCAGAAATCTTTTTTCCTCAGTGACTGGACAGAATTTGTGGCTGATTGCCAGCAATGCTGGACATAAGCTGCTTTGACAGATTTACCCTTTTAAAGCTGTGCTTTATTTTGAGGGAAAATTGTCTCCTTTCCCACACACACAAAAACAAAACCAAAAAAAAAAAAACACCCTTCAGAATGTGACTGAGATAAACCTAGTGCTAAAGAGAAAAAATCACTATGGCAAATGAATCCCAAGCTTAAGATTTTTAAGTTCACTAGGTCTCTGTAACCACAGTGAGGACTGACTGTACTTTGCTGTTCACCAATAAAGACGAAATCAGATTAAGTTGTTGGCTAGTGATATAATGTATAATCTAATAATCTAATTTCTCTAGTTTCCCTTTTTCCTCCCATTTTAGCATCCAAATTAAGAGCATGTATACATCTAAACTTTTTCCTACAACTGAGACTCAAATACAGATTGAAAATACAGTTGATATACTAGTATAAGCCTCTTAACTGCTGTACAGAAAACATGCAGGACCTGCAGCTGATGTGCTGCCCTTGAGGAAGAAGCTAGGCAGTTTGGTGAAGGCTGAGACAGACATTTTGGAGAAGCTAGCACAAGATGCACCAGATAAGACTGCGACCTAACCTGAAATAATTCATAATTGAGAAGCCAGGTGAGCCTGTGATCCTCTTTTACTGATCACCTACACAATTTCAGAATTCAGTCCTGAGTGATGGTGTGTCTTCTGTGAGCACATAAAAGTGAGAAGTGGAGTGGAAAGGGGCACAAGGAACCTCTTCTCCATTTACCAGGTTGATTAGTGAGGGGGAGAGAACATAGAAAGGAGGAAATTGTCCAAATGAACAAGTTCCTCTTACCTCTTTTGATAAGCATTTTGCAAGTCGAGATTACCAAACAACCCAACATAGCAAATTTACAGAAATAGCAGAAGTTGCTCTGTTCAAAGGCAGCACCTCTCAACATGGACTTAGTGGAGCCTAGATATAATGAAACTGTACTGGAGGGGAAAGTGTTTGAAAGTATAGCTTCATGCTGTGGGGAGTTCAGTGTTTTAGGGGCTGCGTGCACTCCTGCTTGTTGGCAGGAGTTTGTATGGATGGGAATCAGGAAGAGATCCCTTTGCTTGTTTACCCTCTGCTAATCAGGTTTTGGGACAGCTTGAATATTGAAGTTTGAATATGATATTTGGTTTGGAATGAAAATCTTAAGCAGTGTGAAGTTGGAGATTTGATCTAACAAATTCATATGTAAGTCTATGTATGTGTACATACATATACATACATAATAAAGCAACAGACACAGATGTTTCAAGTCCAATTGATCAAACTATTATTTAAACAAAAAATGTTTAATACTTCCCAAACATAAAATAGAAGTACTTAATGGAGTACATAGTTCATTCTGTAATTGGTAAAGCCTGAAGACAGCGAATGTAAAGTGCTGTGATATTATGTTTAAATTAAGTACTAAAACCAGTTGAAACATCCTTTTGTTCCTTTTTATGAAGTACAGCTCTACTGAAAAGAAACAGCAACGTATTCATAACAAATTCATAGCATTTTATTGCAATTGTATGATCCTCACTACCATGTTATTTAAGTTTCTCCAGGTTTTTAAGGCATTTATCTTTACAGCATCCCTGCTTGGAAGGCAAACCACCTTTTCTTACATTTGTGGAGTAAAGACAGTAAAGACCTGCTTATGAGTAGATCAAATACAAGAGATGCAGGCAGAAGCTAAGTACCTATAGCTGCAGATTTCCATGGTTTTCTATATTATTTTGTAATAATTATGACCTATAAATAAACATGCTAAACACATTTCTGTATTCTTCCTGCATCTCTGTCATATAGAAATGTGCAGTGACATGTCATTTAAAAAAAAAACAAAAAAACAAAAACAAACCCAAACCAAAAAATACTGGGAAGTGACATCCCATAAAGAACCTCACAGATTGTAAATACTTAACTGTGCAAAAGGCACCGACCCCTCTCCTCCTTTAACAAGAGTTGTAACTGAGGTCATAGCTGCCTTTTCCAGTCCGCGTGGTACTCCACCCATGCGTTGTTTTCATGGAGAACTTGAAATCATGACAAAAACATCAGAAGGAAATAATGCTTGTGTTGAATTTATGTTTTGGATTTTTGTTTGTTTTCTTGAAAGGAGGTTCTTCTTCAGATGCTGGTTATTTTTAGTGCTTATGAAACCAAAAGACAATGAACACTGGATGGAGCCAGGAAAGCTGTGAGCAAATATAGTATTAGTGAAAACTTGCAGACGTAGAATAAACCAGTTGCCTTTGTCCTAAGCACCACCAGTTCTGGATATTGGCTTCTTTTTTTAAAAAAAAAAAAAAAAAAACAACTATCCTGTTGTTGGGAGCTTGTCATGTGGGTGGGTGGTCTTTCTTCAAGAGATCATAAATTACTGTCTTCTGTGACCTAAAGCAGATGTGACTGTGCCTCTCCTCCTATGTTTAAAAATAGAAAATCCTGTCCTGTGCCAGAACCCTATATTCTATATGCATTGGCAAAAATTAAGCCTTAAGACAATTTAAGAGGGCTACTGAGTTTTTATAGTTTTTAAAAAATATTTTATGGTGTTTTATACAACTTAGGCTAGTATAAAAAATTATACAATTTTGATGTAATTTAGGTTTCATAGCTGCTTTAATGAAACTTGAAAAGAGCAGAAAATATTATTAGAGTATTACAAAAATGCTGCCACCTCTGATGGTAATGTTAGGTTCTTCAGACCCATGGCAACTGGCAAAAATTGGAGGGGCTGATGAGGTGTTCCAGGTTATTCTGAGGTTTGGACAAATTTTGAAATGCAGGAATCGGAGGAATTGTGTAGTGGCAACCTGCTCCAGTGTTAGTTAGCCACTGGGTCCAGTAACTGTGGTAAAATTTTTGTGGGCAGTATTTACCTTCAAATGATAGTCAGAACTAGTATTAACTAAATTGCAAAGTCTGTGTATACAGTCTTGTGGTTTTGTGATTTTTCACTAGAGATGATCTGGAAAGATCATCAAATTCTATGGATTAAAATACTCAAAGAATCTAGTCTGAATTTGCAAACTGGATGTAAATACACCAGATGACTTTGGAGATACAGGAAAAGATACTGTCTTTCAAGATTTTTGTTAAGGCAATGAACGGCGTAGATTCTTTGTATTTGTGAGCTTTAGGGAAAGGTAACTTCCAAAGAGGGATTTCAAAGCTGAGAGTCTCAACTGCTTGATACCATGTGATGGACCAGCCATTTCAGATAGGGAGAGCAGTCTGAAAGCAAAGCAAGAGAAGTAACTATATGGAAGATGAGATTGCAGTAATTGGCAGTGCAGGAACAAATGACAATTTAAAAGATTTATGGAGAGCCTTGTCTTTTTAGAAAAATTATTTTTATTTGAAATGGCAGAAGAATACCAAAGAAGGTATCAGTTAGGGAAATCACATTGTCAAGGAGGCTGCTGAAGGAAATTATTTTAGTAGCTGCATGCCACATCCATTAGAGAGCACTATGTGCTGTAGAAACAAAAGATCAAGCATGGGTGTACATATTGGCTCTACTTTGGTATTTTAAGATGGTGTGAAGGAAAGGGTGATACTTCAGAATGAAGAAAAAAAATAATTTCTATACTATAGCCAACTGACTAGAGTGAAATGTCTCTTCTGAGAAGCTTAGTTGTAGCCATGAGGGACTAATATGCTGTCTTCATTTTACTCCAACTAGAATGCTGTAGAACTGGCTTCAAAGAACTTTGCTTTTTCTACCTTGAAAGCTTTGGAAATGCTGAAAGTGCAGAATGTACATTTCCTCGCTAATTTTGAGTCATAGTTACCTTTTTCACCTCTGTACCTATTTTGTGCTTCAGTGTAGATTATTTTATTGCAGTAGTTTCATTGCCATAGTTCCTCAGGCTGTTTGAAGCAGTCTCTGCTCAATCAGCAGTTATTTATAAAGGTGACCGCTTGACCTGCATGCCCTGCCAAATCAGCCTGCCATGGTGTGCTATTGATCTGCCCTGAAATAGAAAGACTGGCTTAGTCTTCAGGATGCTTCCATTACCTGTATCTATAGAGTGCATGTGTTTATCATCCAACTGGCAAGAAGACCAACGCATGCTGTTTATCCAGCAATATCCAGCACACTTTATCCAGACAAATGTGAAAATAGAAATATCACTGTTTCGTTTTTTGGGTTTTTTTTCCCCTTCAAAAATAAGGTGTACATTATTAGAAAATAATGCCTGGGATCTGACAACGCTTTCACTGACACTCTTGGCCACGTGTCCATGTGTATGGATCTCCTTCCAGTCGGGGCCTCTTGTAGGGAAAAATTTGAGGCTGTCATACAAGTCTTTCACAACTACTAGTCCTGGCCCATGTAAGAATTCAGGAGCTGCTCTTTTAGGGTACCTCTGAGGTCTCTAAAAGGTTTCTGGAGGATGGGATGGGTGGGTGGTTTGACAGCTGTTGCAAAGAGCTAGAGGTGGGGCATCCTACAGTAGAGTCCTACCACCCAGACCAAGTCACAGCCGATTACTTAATAGTTATTAAGCTCAGAATCTATTAAGTCTGATCCTACATAATATCCAAAGAGGCTTTATTTTAAGTAGTAATACCATAATAAAAGGTTAGACTCTTACTCTGATGAGCAGTATTCTTTACTGTGAATTAGCTATGGATGGTAGTGTTTCTGCATATTTACATTTAAAAAATTTGTAAATATCAACAAACTGTTCAATACAAAACATCTGGAGAAGCTAATGTCAATAATTTATGGTCCCAAATCTATGCATTGATACTTGTACAGCACTGGTCCTTGGTAACACTTTTCTAATATTCTGGTTTTTTGGACTTGTTACTGAGTCATTTATGTTTCTCCAGATTTTCTTTATAATACTGTCAACACAGTGTATGGTTTGTTCAGGGGAATTTGAAAACCGGGTTATTTCCTCTAGGAAGCAAACTGTTATTAACTAATCCAAATCTTTAATTAAAATTATCAAATCAAGTTTTCATTTGTAAATTATCATTTACAAATTTTAAATTCCTGTCAGTAGATTTTTGAAGGGAAAGATTCTTTCATACAAAGCAATATTTAAGTTTGTATTTTTCCCATATGCTTCTTCAGGACTGTTGGAGGCACGTGTTTTCTACCTCAGCATCCAGAAACCAATGCAAAGGACTATTGTATTAGTCAAGAAGAGAACGCAAAGAATTATTTGTATCAGGACAAAAAAGCATGTTTCAGCTGAAAATCTTAGTTCATCTACATCTGCATTAAGTTATAGATGAAAGATGTTTACATTGTGTAGGTTCAGTGACACAAGCCCCACCAAGCAAGCCATATACAAATACAATTGTATCACAATAATGATAATCATAACTGAAACTCTGTCTCAGGGAGGCCTTCTAACAAGATTGGTGGAGAAATTGCTACTGTATGAAAAAGCAGTGACAAAGTAGATAGCTGAGAAATACAATTAGGATGTATATGCACTTGGTTCCAATGGGAAGGATTAAAAAATGGGACCCCAGAATTGTGGTCAGGAATTAAGGACATGGAGATACACTGATGCTGAGGAGCTAGATGCTGGCCAGTGTCTGAGATTCAGAAGCCACACTGGGAATCAGAAAGGGAGTATGTACAACAGGGCAGGGCCCTAAAGAAAATGCAGGTCAAGCTGCAGAAACTTCTGGTGCGGTAAGTGGGCACAGGGAGCAGATCTAGGTTGGCAGGAGCAAGCAACAAGGAAAAGGAGTAGCAATTCAGCCAAGTGGCAAATTGAACATCTAGGAACAGCTGGTGGGATGACTCAGCTGACTTTTGGGGAAACCCTCTATTCAGACTCACAGCCCAGGCATTGCCTTATAAGGCTTATCCCGGCTTTCAGTTCTCATTTGTTCGTAGAACCCAACTGCTCAGGCAGAGCCTGACAAAGGCTGAAGAAGAACCCTTATGCATTTATCTGTTTCACTATTTATTCTTTGTGCAGAAAACTACGTTTTCAAATGGAGACTTAGGGTGGCTTTTGTTTTTTCTTTTTTCAGCACTGGAATTCTGTCTATGAAGTATTGTTAACACTGAAATGGTCACTAAAATAGTTATGTCTTTCCCAAATTAACATGTGCATGTGCACACATATATTTGTGTTGTGCATTCATGTATACATGCACAAACACATGCATGTAAGCTGAAGGATATTACCCAGGAGCACTGGCAGAGACACTATCATATTTTATTATTGTCTAAAATGTTATTTGCTGTGGGGAATGAAGAGGAAGTGTAATCAAGCAGCTTATTTTGTAGGGACACATGCAGCTCTATTAATCAGAGTTTTTAAATGGGGGATAATTTCAAGGTTACGTAGCGTAGCTGTGATACTTTTGACTTGTAATAAACCTCACTGTTTATTTTTTAAAGGCTACATTTTTAACTTGGATCCCTAGAGCTATATCCATATTTCTGCACCTAAATACAAGTGGCCTTGTTTTCAGAAATGAAGAGCACCTTCAGCCCCATTTGACATCACTGAGATTCCTGTGCTTCTCTAATAATAAAAAATGAAGATACCTGCAAAATGTCCCATCATGCACTCCGCACTAGCATTAAAATACTGAACTTTTAATATCCTCCACCTCTCAGATTGTCTTCATGCAGTATTGTATTGATTCATCAGGAAGGCAGACCGGTTTTGACCTTGATAGGATGTGACAGCATGTTAGGACTCTGCTTTTACAGTGGAAAGTACTAAAACCCACCATTTTGCATTCCCTATTTCTGTGTGAAAGCTGAAGTAGTTTTAATTGCCACAGCAATTGTCTATCTGTTTGTTTATTCTTTTGCTTGTTTTTGTAAGAGTACACACCCCAGATCTGTGGATGTCGTCCAACTTGGCTGAGATTTAGCACAAGATAGATCATTTTTCACATTCAGTTGTTCTTATTTCCCAGTTTAGCTGTTCAGACTTAATTTTTTTTTTTTTTAACACATTTTTGAGTTGTGAAGCTCTACTATTCTCTGGCTCAGGGAGATAACAGATATCCAGAAGTTTTGAATTAGATTTTTAAAAATTACATAAAACCAAACATAGTAACTTTTCCCTCACCCAAGTCTCTTCCATTTATGAAGAACTCTGAATGTTTTCAAGAGTTAGCAAAATCTCTTGTTGAAATTTACTTTGAAGGCTGTATTCGTAATGATATAGACAAAAATAGTTGTTGTGGTTTGTTTTTTTTTTAAATACTATGTTATATACTTATTATCTAGGCTTTAGTGTTATTTAAAACACAAATTTGCAACAAAATAAACCATTATTGATGCAACTCCTGGTAAACAAGTGTAAATCCACTTCTGTGTTTGCTTTCTACCGTCCTCATTATCTGCCTGTTTTTCCAATGTTTGATGGCATTATATTTTACCTAATGCAAGGACTTATATAAGGATGGAATTAACCTCAGTCAGGGTAAGTCAGCATTGCTCCATTTCATTTGAGTAGAGCGCTGAGGAGCTGGCCTGTATCATTATGCACAGGCAGCTAATGCTATCAGAGGGACTACTCATGTGTTAAAGATTGAGGCAGACCCTTTGAGCAGGCACTGTGTGTTTTGTCTGTGTCCATATGGCACCTACCAAATGTTTGTATTGCTAGGGCATAATGCTAACATGCATCCTAAAAAGATAAATATGCTTGATTAGAATTAGAAATGGGAGTTTTCCATAGGCGCTCTACTAAGCTAAAAATACTGTATTAAGGCCGCTAAAGAGCATAATACAGTAATTTGGTGTCCTAGAAATGACTGGGGCTTTTGCATACAGGATTATCTTGCAGCTTGAATCAGACAGTAATGATACCTGGCCGGGCCCACACTCTGGGAAAGTCTCAGTGAAGCACTTGGGAGAAGTTACAGAATTAAACACTTCCTCCCTGCACTCCTGCACTGCTCTCCCTGTCCCTGCCCTGCCCCTATCCATACCCCATCCCTATGGTGCCGCAACTGGGGAGAAGGAAGAATAATGTGATGTTATCTTCTGATTTTTGCATTCCATGCAGAGCACTTCCTTGCAGATCTGCTGGTATAGAAAACTTAAATTAGTGATTCTGAAAGGGTTTACATTCCCTGAAGCATGAGCCCCATGGCCTCATCATTTTTGTTACATGTGTCCAAGTAAAAACTGGCATGCACACTTCATACAAGTGTGTATATCTACAGACTTTCCTGTATTTATTTTTTTTTTTTTAATATGTGAGGTATTCAAAACACACTTGCATTTACTCTTAATTCTCTAGGCTTAGAAAACCTAAATCTATGGTATGTGTTTTTGGTAGATGCCTGTTTTTCTGAAATGTGGATTTAGTCCAAAAATCCTGAATTTGGTTATTTCTCTGTGGCTTGATTGCTTACATTTCCTAAATTTAAGAGAGATCACTTGTTTAAAACAAGAATGAGATTGACATGAAACCAGATTATGGGCCTCAAACGTTTCCTGTTGCTTGTATAAAGGAATCTGTAAGGTCATAGCAGGAATACAAAGACAAATTCGAGACGAGTCAGGTATTGAAGAACATTATATTCTGCAGAAGGCTTATTCTTACTCTCTGGTGTACCTTATCTGGGAAGATATATGGGTGACAATGAGAAAAGTCCTGAAAGCAGTTGCATGAAGAAGATTTTTTATGAATAATTCACTTTATGCCTTCAGAACCTCAGAAGTAGCTCAGTTATATCAAAATAACTTGGGGATAAGGGGTACAGTTGCACAACATTTATTTTCACCTATTTCAGTTAAAGTAAATACTACTTGGAGGAATCAGTGCTCTGCTCCTAGCTTATATTACCATTTGAAAGATCGTCCATACTGTAATTTATACACCCTAATTTGTTTGTGCAATTTGAATTTTGAGGAGCAGGGGGAAGACGGATATGTGAAGTATTCAGCAAGATGGTATATATAGGCACTGAGAAGCAAAACAGCGGCTTGAATGGACTGAGGTGTAGGTTTTTTTTTTTTCCTTACAGTTTCAGATGTTTTTCACAATTTGCCTTTATTTTGTGACTGTTCAGTTTTAAACGCACAGGAAATTCCCAACAAGAAAACATTGGCAGCGTGTATTTTAGGCAGAGGTGGTGAGAGCTGTAAACTTTATTTAACCAGTGAAGAATCCTGAACTGTGCAGGTGTTAGAAATTACATGGTGTTAGAGTTCAGTGGTTTTGGTTGTGAGCTATAACGGTTTTATTTCAATGTGTTTTTTTCAGTTTCAAAGCACTGAAAGACAAATTATAGTGAAAGACAGAATTATAGTTGGAGCAAGGACTAGACGTACTTTGGGGGATGTTCAGTTTAGGGTCATCATATTTGTGTTGTATTTTTTTGGCTCTGGAATGTTTGGAGTTCACCACCATCAACATGTACTTAAAAGACGTTTTTCAGCCATTGATTACAGAGTGGCCAGCTTTCATAATAATTGATGCTTCTTGGATTCAGTTACTAGTGAAATACTAAAAATAAAACACTAAATAATCTTCTGGTCTTCATGGCTGAAGAGGAAGGCTTAAAAATTAGGTGCTTCAGGTGTATGGCTCCAGAAGATAAAGATCTCGGTATCCTTAAAAAAAAAAAAAAATTACCATTTTGGGTAGTCGATCCTTATATCATATCCTGATATCTCAGTTAATCCTGAGAACGTAACTGGCTCTGGTGTGGACCCTGCAGGGGAGAATTTAGAAACATCTCTCATTCAGTTTGCAACTCAAATGTGAGCCTTTCTGTGGAAGCTGTCATTTGAGCTGATTCTCAGATAGTGCAGTTCCATCACGTTTTTGGCTTTGGGCTGCTCGGGCCTATATTCATCTAACCTCATGAAGAGTAAATGGGGCTGATCTGATAACCATGGACTTTGGGAATAAGATATGTTTTCTGCAATTCAAGCAATACTTTTACTCAAACCTATTAAATAATGACAATAATTATTTTTCTACTAATAGTGTGAATACTTTAATAGCAGTTACCTACAAAAGTACTGGTGCAGTAGTTTTATTTTACACTGTGAAGGTGGCAGAGTTGTCCTTCATCTGCGGAGAGCCTGAAGGGCCTACTCCTTTCTCTTGACCCTAATGAAAGGTGCTCTGCGGGATATCTGCAGATGTTTGCCTTCAGAATCACTGTTTAGTAACCTTCTCGTCAGTGTAAAAGGTTTACCAGTAAGTTTGGACTAGTCTAGAGTAGCAATGGGAATCTGAATTTTTCACAGCATTTCACAATTAAGTTCTCTCCAGATTAGGACACAAGCTTGTACCCACTGAAGTTAATAAATGGTTCTTAGACTTGGATCGAGGACTTCAAATCTTCAGTATCTTTCAGGAAGTAGAACTCCTTTGCCAAAACAATTAGAAAATACTGTGGTATGCAGCTATCAGTTTTTGAGGCATAGATCAAGATACTAGGTTGTAGCACGTAATCATTTCCGTCTCTGTTTTTGTAGTTTCCTGGTATGAAATAATATCAGTAGTCAAACATCTATGCCAAGGATATAAAAGCAGAGTGAGCTGAAAACACATTAAACAGTTTGTTGTAATGCTGTGAATGTTATGTCCCATTAAGCAGCTGAGTGAAGTATTTGAGCTCTGTATGCCATGGCAGACATGTTTGGGCTTGTTTATTGACCGGACAGCGTTTAATTTTTCTACTGAGTCACAGATAAGAAAGATTGTTTTCCTAGACTAGAGGAATAATTCAAAATTAAGAGGTGCAGTCTTTGAATGCAAACATTGTCATCATGAGAAAATCGTAACCAAATTGATACAGGAAGAGTTTGTATGAGCATGGTGTGAAACATAGCACTGGACTGGTAGGAAGGAATTGAGGTCTTGCAGTTATTTCACAGCCAGACCTCCCTTGAGGAGACTGACAGTGTTCAATCCTGCTTGGGGCCAGCTCCCGCCTCCTCATGACACCCGGGCCCTTTGCCAGCTCTGCCGCCAAGCCCAGCCGCTCGCACCATCCACTGTTGGCGGCTTGCTCCATGCTGTGCTCCCTGGCCCCCCTGCTCAGGGTGCTGCTACAAATTTGTTGCTTCTAGGAGGATTTACTAGAGGTAACTCAAAATTAATTACTTGAGCTGTGTGCTTCATCTGGAGTATGGCTTCCCTTCACAAGTAAAGGGTCTGTTTCACCAACTAGAAACCACGCAGGTAATTAAAAAGCAAGTAGCAAAGGGCTGGGTTCTCCCAGAAGTGTAGAGGTGGGAGAAATTCACCCAGTAATACATTTCTTTGTCAATGGGATTTTTTTCTGGGGTATGGTTTCATGCTGGTCAGTAATACCTAAATATTGTAATAATGGCTTGTTTGTCTTGGCAAAAATAATAGAAGAAATCAAAACTTTACACTGAAATTAGGAAAACTCATTACATGAACTGCTGATAATACCACATAATATGAATTACCATAAGCAAATATTTTATTTTTCTGACATCATGTAGGTATTTAGATATTTATTAGTTCAAAATGGTCTGAGGCCTCTTCTTCCTCTCCAGTGGACATGCAAAAAGCAGCATGAGCGGCTGACATCTTAGGGCAGCACAGACCTTGCTTTTTTTCTGAAACAAACCACTTGTTGTCTTCAATAAGAGACGATGGATAGGCCAGGTACACATTACCACAAACTGAAGAGGAGCTGAACAAATTCTGTTTTCTTTTGTTTGAATAAAAGCTAACAGAGAAATGCCAGCTATTTGTCCCATTCTTGTTATAAGGAGAGTAAGAGGCAAATGTTGTTCCTGTGTTGCAAGGTCATGTTTAGTACGAGTTTTATCAGTTGCTGCAGCCTGGTAGAAAATACCTATTGGTGGTGTAAATCAGGTTCACTTGTGTTCATGAGCCAGCACCACAGTTGCATCTCAGTTACAGCACGTGGCCATGCAGCTAGATTTCTAAACAGGAAATGAAATTCAGCTCTTGTACTATCCTTCCTGTTGCCATTGCATCCTTCTGCATAAGCAGTGTGCGCGGTGCTTCTTTTCTCCAACTGGGGAGTAAGTCAGGCCAACTAGAGCAGCGACGGGTGTTCCTTAGCTGTCTCCCAAGGTGTGTACCAGAGGACCAACCACCTCAAGTGTATGTATACAAATGCAGACAGTCTGGGATACAAACAGGAGGAACTAGACCTCCATGCCCAGGCAGAAGGTTATGATATCATAGGAGTAACTGAGACATGGTGGGACAACTCACATGACTGGGGAAGCACGATGGACGGTTATAGGCTGTTTTGCAAAGACAGGCAGGGAAAAAGAGGTGGAGGAGTTGCACTCTATATTAAGGAAAACCTCGAATGTATCGAAGTTAACTATGGTGATTGTGAGTGCTCTATTGAATGCCTCTGGGTTAAAATCAGAGGGGTTGTCTCCAAGCAGGACCTTACAGTGGGCATCTGCTACCGACCCCCAAATCACAATGATAAAGCCGATGAAGCAATATTTGGGACACTAAGGCAAGCTTCTGGTCAACAGAAACTGGTTCTTATGGGTGACTTCAACTACCCAGACATTTGCTGGAAGAACAATACAGCAGCTCACATGTCATCCATCAAGTTCCTGGAATGCACAGAGGACTGTTTCCTCTTACAAATGTTAGATGTGCCAACCAGGAAGGAGGCGCTACTGGACCTGCTATTCACAAACCAAGAAAACATGCTTTGTAATATCTCAGTCAGTAACAACCTTGGCTGCAGTGATCACAATATTGTGGAGTTCGGGATCCAGCTGAGCATGCTGAAGGTTAGCACTAAGACAAGGGTTCTAGATTTTAGAAGAGCAAACTTCAGCTCGCTCAGAGCTCAGTTGGGAGGGATTCTGTGGGAAGCTTCCATGGAGCATAAAGGAGCCAGTGAGTGCTGTGTGTTCTTCAAGAATGCTCTCTTGGAAGCACAAACCCAGTTTATCCCCTATAAAAGAAAGGGAAGTAAGCAGAGCAAGAGGCCCCCTTGGCTCAACCACGAGCTCCTGGATCTGCTTAAAACCAAAAGAGATGCGTACCAGAGATGGAGAAGTGGAAGATTGTCCACTGAGAACTACAAGGGCATTGCCAGAGTGTGCAGAGATGCAGTTAGAAAGGCAAAAGCTCAACTTGAATTGGAACTGGCCAGAGATGTCAAAAATAACAAGAAAGGATTCTTCTGGTATGTAAGTTGCAAGCAGAAACAGAAGGAAAACATAGGCCCACTGTTAAACAGTAGAGGTGTATCAGTCACCAGCAATGCTGAAAAGGCAGAGGTTCTCAACACCTTCTTCACCTCTGTCTTTATCAACACTGTTGGATCCCAGGCGCTGGGAACAAAAATCCAGGAGGATCCCAACATAGACTCACTATCAGTGATGAAGGAGTCAGTATGTGAATTATTACAGGAGCTTGACTCCTACAAATCGATGGGCCCTGACGCCATCCACCTGAGGGTGTTGAGAGAGCTGGCTGATGTCATTGCGGGACCACTCTCTATAATCTTCGAGAAGTCGTGGAGATCAGGAGATGTCCCAGAGGACTGGAGGAAGGCAAATGTTACCCCTACCTACAAGAAGGGCTCAAGGGAGGATCTGGGTAATTATAGGCCCATCAGTCTTACTTCAATCCCCAGGAAAGTCATGGAATGGATCCTCTTGGGGGCCATCACGAGTCAACTGAAGCACATGACTGGGAAAAGCCAACACGGCTTCACAAAAAGCAGATCGTGCCTGACAAATCTGGTGGCCTTCTATGATAAAGTGACCTGCTCGGTTGACATGGGGCGAGCGGTTGATGTTGTCTACTTGGACTTCTCCAAGGCCTTTGATACGGTTCCCCATGGCCTCCTCCGGGAGAAACTGATGCGTTATGGCCTGGACAAGTGGTCTGTGCAGTGGGTGAGGAATTGGCTGACAGGCCGCACCCAAAAGGTGGTGGTAAATCGCTCTTTTTCAAACTGGCAACCCGTCACAAGTGGGGTTCCCCAGGGATCGATATTGGGCCCAATGCTATTCAATATCTTCCTAAGTGATCTGGATAATGGGATAAAATGTAGCCTGATGAAGTTTGCTGATGACATCAAATTGAGTGGGGAAGTAGACACTCTGGAAGGGCGAGCCACCCTGCAGGAAGATCTGGATAGGCTGGAAGAGTGGGCTAACAAGAACCTTAGGAAGTTTAACAAAGACAAGTGTAAGGTCTTGCACCTGGAAAAACATAATCCAGGAGTGCAGCTCAGACTGGGATCCACCTGGCTAGAGAGCAGCTCCGTGGAAAGGGACCTGGGGGTCCTGGTAGACAGGAAGCTCAACACGAGTGAACAGTGTGCTGCTGCGTCCAAGAAGGCCAATAGGATGCTGGGTTGCATCAAAAAGGGCATCACCAGCAGAGATAAAAAAGTCATTATCCCTCTCTACTCGGTGCTTGTCAGACCACACCTGGAATACTGTGTACAGTTCTGGTCCCCGTTATACAAAAAAGATGTGGACAGGCTGGAGGGGGTCCAGAGAAGGGCCACCAAGATGATCAAGGGTCTGGGAAGCCTGCCGTATGAGGATAGGCTGAGAGAGCTGGGTTTGTTCAGCCTTGAGAAAGGGAGGTTTAGAGGTGATCTCATCACCATGTACCAGTACTTCAAGGGGAGCTACAAAGAAGATGGAGACTCCCTTTTTACAAGGAGTCACATGGTGAGGACAAGGGGTAATGGGTACAAGTTACTCCCAGGGAGATTCCGATTGGACACGAGAGGTAAATTTTTCACAAAGAGAACAGTCAATCGTTGGAATAATCTCCCCAGGGAAGTGGTTGACTCTGCTACGCTGAACACGTTTAAGACTCAGCTGGACATGGTGCTGGGCCACCTCGTCTAGATTGTGCTAGAAAGGTTGGACCAGATGATCCTCGAGGTCCCTTCCAACCTGGTATTCTATGATTCTATGATTTAACATGTCTTGAGAAAGTCATACATGTAACAGGAGTGCACTTGGCAAATGTAAATTAAAGGTAGCACATTGCTGGACAGGAACAAGGTCACCACTGTGCTGCCTACTTTGCCTGTGCCAGACCCCTGAAAGCCCAAGCTGGAGCTGCTGCTTCCCCTGTGGAGTCAGGGTGGTGGCTACTGCTGTGGGAGCAGAAGGGACGTGACTCTTTGGAAGCCATAGTTGCTGCTATGATTTCTTACATGGTGCCTACTTCAGACTGGGGACGCAGCTTTACTATAATGTATCTTAACTGTTAGATACTTTGCGTAATAACCCAGATGTTAGTGTGTTTTTTAAAGTTAATTTAAAACTAAAACTAAGCAAATATTTGGGAGTAGTAATTTTTGGGGAACTGCAATTACCTTTCACTGTGTTCATCATCGTGAGCGTGATATTCTGATCTACAGCACAGTCCTCATGTTTTACCTTTCAGTATTCTGTTATCTTTAGACAAAACTGACAAGTGCACTTATGAGTCCTGAAGGGCCTCAGGGATTTTGTTTACTGATTATGAAGTTCAGATACTTTGTGTCTGTGTGAGTTCTCATAATTCTGTTTTCCTATTTTGGGAAAACAATAGAAGCATCCTAGGGAGTATCAAAAGGAAAAAGACCGATTAAAATAGGCAAAGTTTAAACCTGTGTGGCCTGTTTTTTCTTTCATTTAGTCTGACTTTACAACTGAATGTAGACTCCAGTCTACATAAGCGCGGCTCACTGTGGTTTTCTTTGTGCTCTAATTTACTCTCGTGCAACCCTAATGTCAGTGGAATGGCTGAGAGTGAAATCACAGTCAGGCCAAGAACTCTTAAGCTTTCTAGAAGGTGGCCTCAGGTATGTCATGAAACAGTGACATAGAAAAGGAAGAGATATATGCGAAACAGAATGAATAAAACAATACTTAGACAAAACAAGCACAATATATAGGTTAGATTTACAACTTCTTTAATCTTTTTTTTTTTCATATTATGGTAACTAAAAACAAAACAAAAGGAAGTTGGGTGGAAGTGTCGACCTGCTGGAGGGTAGGAAGGCCCTACAGAGGGAACTGGACAGGCTGGACCGATGGGCCGGGGCCAACTGCATGAGATTCAACAAGGCTAAGTGCCGGGTCCTGCACTTCAGTCACAACAACCCCATGCAATGCTACAGGCTGGGGGAGGAGTGGCTGGAGAGCTGCCTGGCAGAAAAGGACCTGGGGGTGTTGGTTGACAGCTGCCTGAACATGAGCCAGCAGTGTGGCCAGGTGGCCAAGAGGGCCAATGGCATCCTGGCCTGCATCAGGAATAGTGTGGCCAGCAGGACCAGGGAGGTGATAGTGCCCCTGTAGTGGGCACTGGTGAGGCCACACCTCGAGTACTGTGTTCAGTTTTGGGCCCCTCACTCCAAGAAGGACATTGAGGTGCTGGAGCATGTCCAGAGGAGGGCAAGAAGCTGGTGAAGGGTCTAGAGCACAAGTCTTATGAGGAGAGGCTGAGGGAAGTGGGGTTGTTTAGCCTGGAGAAGAGGAGGCTGAGGGGAGACCTTATTGCTCTCTACAACTACCTGAAAGGAGGTTGTAGCGAGGGGGGTCGGTCTCTTCTCCCTAGTAGCAAGCGATAGGATGAGAGGAGGTTTAGGTTAAACATTAGGAAAAAATTCTTCACTGAAAGGGTGGTCAAGCATTGGAACAGGCTGCCCAGGGAAGTGGTTGAGTCTCCATCCCTGGAGGTATTTAAAGAACGGATAGATACGGTGCTTGAAGACATGGTATAGATGGACTTGGCAGTGATAGTTTGACGGTTGGACTCGATGATCTTAAGGGTCTTTTCCAACCTTGACGATTCTATGACATCTTAGATACCATGGAAAAAAACAAGAACAAGATACTGCTTTCTCAAGAATTGGTTTAACAAAGTTTTTCTCAGGTGTTTTTATCCTATGTTTCTGTAATATGTGCAAATTTTAGGGAAGATGTTATGCTGATAATCATAGGCTACTATTTAATCTTCTCATTTAAAAGTAAATGATGTAAGTGATGAAGTTTGTTATAAAGTACATATAGAAGTTAATATCAGTGGATCTATCCACATTTTTATTTTTACTTTATTGAACATTTCTGGCTATTTCTTAGAAGATATATGCTTCTCACAAAGCATTGCATTTTTTGTGATTTAGTAACAATATTTTTCATGTTAAGTGAGTGTGATGAAGTATATTACATAGTAATAAAGACTTTCTGTTGACTATTGAGCACGAAGTAAATCTTGTAAAGAGGACAAGAAACTTGGAATCTGCAGTAATGTTTGTAACTAAGTTGAATGTATGTTTTCCAGACTCCTGGAGAGTCTGTTTTCCAGACTCTGGATCATCCAGAAGAGAAGTCAGCTGGATGGGGTCCTGTGCTCTCTCTGATCCTTGCCCTTTCCTAATGAAGCCAAGCTTGGGATAGTAGGGAGTTAATGCAGCCCAGTTGTCATCTCCTTATGAGTTGGGATATGTGCTTACGTCAGGTGTATTTGGGGCCCACCAGGTCCACTAGATTAAACATATCCAATGAGTTTCTGTAACACTTTTCCTGTGAAAGGCAGTGATTTAGGTAGAAGTGAAAGAGTTTGAGTTTGTAATTCAGCTGACACTTAGAGGGCCCACAGGAGATTTGTGAAGAAATTTTGGCTCCCCAATGAACATTCATGCACTCCACTCTTTTCTGGTCTCACAGATACATGGACATCCTGCAGCATGTGGATATTCTACCTACCATATTCTCTCTTAGTTCATGAGGTTACTGTCTGTGGGCTTATGGATATAAACAGTATGTTGTGCCCATTGGAACATGTATGGATGCTATTATACCAATTGCTAATGTCTTCTGAACCTGTAATTAGCTGCCTAGTCATTGCTATTGATAGTAATCAGCATATACTTGCACAGCAGGAGTATTATAAAGGTGTTTGACAAATTAGCAAACACAAACTATGCCAGCATTGATTTGTCTTCATATTTGAATCAGATCCTTGGTTTAAGGGAACCTACTTTCATACTGCTCCAGCAGAATGAGATGGATTTAGAGTCAGGAAGGTCTGTTAGGGGTTTTCTTTATGTAAAGAAATGTGCGGTAAATTCCATGCTACTCTGCCTTCCCATTCTGCAGAGCATTTGCATCGAAGCAGACCAAAGGCTGGCATAACAGTATAATGTTCTATGTAACTGTTCAACAAAACAGGAAACATTTCAATAAATTGTTAAGTTTATAACATTGTAGGCTTTATTGTTTACTTCACTTAGTTACAGGTAGTTCCACAGACTGCCTTATAAAATGTGCATATACATGCACAGTTAGCTTGCAGAGCTTCTCCTGAAGCTCATTATCTGGTGTAAGATGTGAATGAGCTGAAGGAAAGGGTTTCTTTTTGTTCTTGAAAATGTATTCTTATTGTTTTCTTCTGCTTGAGTATGAATTGGACGACGACAAAGATTTTTTTCTGGCAATTTGTGGCAAATCAAAATGCATGCACCTTACAGGTGCTCCTTGAGACCGATGTTCTTGTTACTTCCTTAACTACTAGCAGTGAAATGTCAAGGGCTCTGAAATGTACCTTTATCTGTTTCAGGTTTATCTGTGCCAGGGCTAAAGATAGAGCACTGGTGTTCCTGGCAGTGGGGAGTATTGGTTAGGATTATTTTGGAACCTTACGTTACATGAAAATTAGATGGACCTCAGAAATTTCAGACTTCCGAGATTCAATAAAATAGCACTTTCAACAAAAACTTTTTCAATGTGTGCAGTCATGACTACTCTCCTTCTCTGTATGGACAAGTGAACAATCTCGTAACTGCTTTCTGTTGTGCACACATATGCCAGTGTGGGGTGAACAAGCCTCTGTAAAGCTGCATGTGTATATGTGTTTTTCCAGTTAGTGTGCAGCTGTCTGGTCTACTGAATGAACTTCACTGCTTTTTACTCCTATTAGTTATTTGCAAAGTGTGATTTTCATTTCTCCTTGTCAGTAGGATATAGGCCATATGATGATAGGAAAATTCAGGCTGGAAGGAGGTCTGTAGTCCAACTTCCAGCTCACAGCTCACAGCTGGGTCAGACCAGGTTGCTCAGGGCTTTATCTCCACGGACAGAGACTACACAGCCTCTCTGAGTGACCTGATGCACTTCCTGACAGTCCTCTGAGTGACAGCGTGTTTCCTTTCTTGAAACATCTCTTGTTTTAGCTTCTGCCCATTGTTTCTCATCCTCCTACCATGCCGCTGAAGAACCTAGTTCCATCTTCTTACTGGCCTCCCCATGGGTGCTGGGGGGCTGCAACTAGGTCTGAACCAGGCCCCATTCCTTCACTTCTCCTTACAGGGCAAGTGATGCAAGGCATGGATTCCATATGCACAAGGTCCCCCTTTTGGGCTAAAGTACTCAGGTTGCATGTTGTTATCTGTGTGCTAGTGCCTTAGTTTTAGAATTTTTAATAAAAACTCTGGATTAAATTCTGGTACTATTACTATCCTTAGCAAGATATCCTGTTGCTTCAGTGGAGTGGGGTTTTCCCTCACTGTGTTTCAGATGGCCCTGTAGATAGTTTGCAATCATTCACTCATATAAAAGCTGTGATGAAACCTTGAAGAATTTTTCTGATTAAAAATATAAATAAGAACTGCTGGCCTTGGCAGAAAATATATTAAATGTGAACAGTGCTTAGTCACAGCATGGTTCCTGGGGAAATTAGAGATGACATTGTCTTTACGCATTTTGTGGGATGTTTCTTTTCATTGCGATGGTTGTCAGTTGGTTTGTTCTGTTTTGTTTATTGAACAACCTGCTCTGAATATGCTTATCATCTCTTCTTTTTCATACCATTTTAATATATTTTTGGATATCCAGTACATGTGAAATGCCCTATGAGAAAATATCTTTTTCTGCTTAGTTTTATACAGAAGAACATATCTGTCAACATCAAGATGCAGTCAATTTAATAGGAACAGGGTTCCAACAGGAGAACAGAAAGAAATTATTTCTGTGAGCATTTGCGGACTTGATGAGCCCAGTATATCTCCTGATCTTCAGACTTCTTGCAAAAATATTATTTCTAGGAGAAATTGATGCTGGGAGGTGGTAAGTGCAGGAGTTTATTCAGCAGGGCCCAGGAATAGCAAAACTTTTTGTGTGACGGGGAAATATTTTCTCTTTACAAATGCATATGCTATAAAACAATAATATGAAAGAAGTGTACCTTTGGATTTCACGTGAGAAATAGTTGCCAATCTGAGGTATAATCTCAGTGACAAATGCTTGTTTCATTCACTGGCAAAATTCTCGTTAGTTTGCATGCTGCAGGATTAGGGCATGAACGATGACTAAGATCATGGTTATGATTAAGTAACTGATTAAGAAAATCATTTATTGCTACAATAACAAGGGGAGCGCATATAAGAGGGATAGTAGCCTAGTAGGCCTCTTAAAAAATAATTGTCACAATGCAAAATTAGCATCTCACTTCTGTCTAAAGGGTGGTCCCCAAGTATCATAAGTGCTTAAAGTGAATCCTTGCTTGCCCCTGGCTATTAGGGCTGAGGAGGATTACTTGCTTGCAGGCTACCAATGCCTTTCCCTTCACAGCAGCACTACCCAGAAGCCCCACACTTTGCTGCGCCGACCCTCCCGCTGAACTCGTTAAGCTTGATTTCTGCTGAGCTGGCGAGGGCAGAGGTGGGAGGGAGGCTGCTTTCCCTCTCCGAGAGCATGGGCACTACTGCTGCTGCCCTACAACAAGACTGGGGACTTCATTGTTCTAATATGATGGCTGAGTTTTCCTTCTTGTCCTTTTAAGTGATGTAGTTGCTACAAATATTCTGTTACCTGCACAGTGGTGTCTGTGATTTGCTACTACAGAAAGGACTGTTTAAGGCAAACACAGTAGTGACAACACCATTTTGATCTACTTTTTACTTCAAATTGATTACTGTGGTGTTTTACAGGAGCATGCCAAATCACATTTAAAAATGCTAATCAATGCCTAGACAGGTACATTTTAATTTGAACAATGTCCAGTTTTATGCCAGAGTCATTCTGTTCAGATCAATGCAGTTCCATTGAATATGTTAGCATAATATATGAATGAATGAAACTCGTGGATGAAGATACATAGTTGTTATCAGCTTACATCCTAGGATTCTGGGGTGGAATGATATTCGGAGAACAGACTCTGATTTTTATTATGATCAAGTCCATCATTCCTAAGATTTATTTTCAGCTGATTGAATTGTTTTCATGAACATTAGTAACCGGTTTGCCTTTACATTTTTCTCTTCAAAAGAGTTGGGCTTTAGGGACTTTTTTGTGTGTTTTTTTTAATAAACTTAATTAAAAAAATCCTCTCATGCTATTTTTCAGAGGATTTTCATATCACAGACAAGCAATGTTACAGAAATAGTAAAAGAATTGCAAAGTCCCATGCTTAATCATTAGGTCTGATGAGGAGTGCAAAATTGTAAACAATAAAAGGAACCCCAATTTATTGACTGAACATTTTCCATTTATGCATGAAAAATGGCAGGGAGCATTTGGATAAAACCTATGTGGTTGTGTAATTAAAGACTGATCTTATCACATGTGTAGAACGGGAGAAGATAAAGTTGGTACCGACACAATTACATCTGGCATACGTAACTTCTGTGAGTTGTCTTGGCAATGATGATAATATCGTCTGTTCCAGGACAGATGTTCCATAGCGTGAGCAGATTCTGCCTGTTTCTTTCACTTTTCCAGCTGCCAATCAGACGTTTTTCTCACCTTCTGGGTACATGCTCTCTAGACAATTCACACCTTTCTTTCAGATTCCTCCCTTTAACCCAGCTTTTGTCTCTTCTGCATCTGAAACAGTGAGCTAAATCTAACTGCCATCATGGGGATGGGAGGGAAAGTGAGGATAAGTGTTGAGCATGCAGAAGAGTTTCTTTCTGGGATTACTTGCGGCTGAAGCACTTACGGGCAGTAAAGATTGATTTTTGCCCTATATTCCCCAAGCTAAAGCATGTTCAGCTTCTCTTTGGGGGAACAATATATATACAGTCTGCTTGGTGCTTCATCAAGGGGATGAAGGGGAGTTGTTGGAGAGTCTGAGTGCTAAAATTCAAGGGTATGTGAGAATTTGAAAGGCTTGTAATTTGGACAAATTAGGATAGATTTTCACGGGGATAGCCAGAGCTATGCTTCCTGCCAAATGTATAACTCTGAAGTTACTATTTATTTATTCATGCATTGAGAAAAAAGTGAAGAAGCAGCCAATCTAAAATTAAGACTCGTTGCATCACAAATGGCTTGTAGATGGATGCACAAAAACTAATTTTATTTCCATTGGCTTGTTAAAGCATTGCTTGCAGTAAATCATAAGCTTGTTTATATTTCTTCGCTGTTTGTAGCTCTTTACCAGATATTTTTTTTACCAGCTCCTTTTGTCTTGCCATGGTTGAGCAAGGCCTTCCAAGCCTTGACAGCCCTAAGTTACCATTATAGAATTGTCTATAGGAATCAAGTTTTGACTGAAACAAATCCTAATAGAGTTGCACTTTGTAGCTCACCAGGTTGAAGTTTTAGCAGCCTCTTTTACATTTGGCTGGGTGAACTGAAAACACAGACCAGGCTATGATTCTTAACACTTTGAGGGCTCCTTGAATGTTTAGGCAATTAGATGTTTTAAGTGGGATATTTGGGTGTTTAACTTGAGCATGTCAGTGGTTGAAGTTCAAAATGGTTGATCCTATGCAGCTTTCATGAAAATAACTCAGTGATGGTGAATGGTCAGAACAGTGCATTTTTTCAAGGTGTTTATGTTTCATGTAACACTGAGAGCACAGAGACTCTGTGAGAATGAGGATCACTAAAGTAACTGTCACTGCAGAGAAATCTCAGTTTGCATTCAGGACATTGCCTAATTTGACTTCCTTGAATATCCCTCACTTTTGGGTAGTTAGCATCTCACATTGCTGTCTGGTGTTTGTTGGGCAGATGTCTTTCTTTTTATGTTGTGTGCTATTTTCAATCGCACAGCGTAGCAGGTTATTTATTTGGTGCCAAAAAGTTAGTATTACTTTAACCTTATTACCATGTCTGTGTGTGTGTCTTACTAAATTTGAGCTGTTCTGTTGTTTTGTTCCAGTCTTTTTATTCGTATTAGGATTATTACTAGATTTGTTACTGTCAACAAATAGAAATGTTTATTGGTCAATACTCTGAATTTATGAACATCATACTAAAAATCCCACTAGAATAATGGAACTGATTGTGAGATCACATGTAGAACCCTCACAAGAAACTGATATCTAGTCCTCATTTTGTCAGGTTTATAGATGCCTTGGAATACTAAATAGCAACATGAGCCAGCAACATGCCCTTGCTGCAAAGAAAGCTGATGTTATCCTGTGCTGCATTAGACAAAGCATTGCCAGAAGCTTGAGGAAGGGGATCCTTCTCCTCTACTCAGTGCTGGTGAAGTCACACTTGGAGCACTATGTCCAGCTCTGGGCTCCTCAGTGCAAGAGAGACATGGACATACTGGAGAGAGTCCAACGAAGGGCCACAAGGATGATGAAGGGACTGGAGCACCTCTCCTATGAGAAGAGGCTGAGAGAGCTGGGGCTGTTCAGTCTGGAGAAGAGAAGGCTCAGGGGGATCTTATCAATGTGTATAAATACCTGAAGGAAGGGTGCAAAGAGGACGGAGCCAGGCTCTTCTCAGTGGTGCCCAGTGACAGCACCAGAGGCAGTGGGCACAAACTGAAACACAGGAGGTTCCCTCTGAACATCAGGAAATGCTTTTTACTGTGAGGGTGACTGAGCACTGGCACGGGCTGCCCAGAGAGGCTGTGGAGTCTCCATCCTTGGAGGTATTCAAAAGCCATCTGGACATGGTCCTGGGCAACTGGCTGTAGATGGCCCTGCTTGAGCAGGGGGTTTGGACCAGGTGACCTCCAGAGGTCCCTGCCAACCTCAACCATTCTGTGATTCTGCGAGGTTAACTGGAATCTTGCTTTTGTCTAAGATGTACTTCCTAGTGAAACTGATACCTTAAATTTCCACAATTAAGAGGAAAATGTGTAGTTAGGGACTGAGTACTTCACAGTTTTGAGTGTGGTATATTTGTCTTTCATTGTTTATTCATATCAAATCCTACACAAATACATAAGATATCACAGTTTATATTCCACACTAAAGTACATAAATATAGGTTTTCCTCTCTGGGTGAGTGCAGTAAAATTCTGCTGACAGAATTTATGTAGCTCAGTTTAAACCAGCTAAATTTTACCAATTCATATCTACAGAATTTGGCTTTAAGTATGTCAGAAAAAATAATTTACTCTGTGGTATTAGATTCCCACAGATGGATTCAAGCAGTAATTAATTTACAGTTAATAGTATAAAAATCTGCAGCAGATATTAAACAGCAGTAGGCCTACATTTTTCAGCCTCTGGTTTTGAAATGTAATTTTCACCAGCAAGATTTGCATGCTTCACATTACATTGTAATACGGATATATTTTTAGCACAGAATATTGTTAATCCTCAGTAGTAACAATGTTAACTTTGTATTTCCATAATTCTTCTTCTTTTTTGTTTTTATTGTTTTTTATTGTTTTGCTTTTCTTGTCTTTTCTTCTGTTCAATTGATTTTGGGGTAAACCGGAACACTGTGTGACAAGGACCTAAAATCCTACTTTAAAAGACTCTTGTTTTGTCATCAAAAAAGCATAGGTGTACCTGTGCCACATGCTACTCAGTACAGGGGGACAGATTCAGCCACACAGTGAAGAGGGACATCATGTGCACTTCTCCCATACTTGCAGTGCTCCTTTTGCACAGATAATTTCACCTCATTTGGACATGTGTATTTTTGTGGTAGGTGCACAGGATGGGTTAGCAAATAGGACTGAAAAAGTCTTCTAAGTCATCTATCATCTGCCTTTATAGGCTACCACACCAATAAAATGTCGTTGGAGTCCTGGGAGATTGCTTTAGAGTGTTGCTCTTCTTAAGGGTGAAAATGTTGCTCTAACTCCAGCCTAAATATATTCATATCCCATCACAGCCTTCTGCTCTGGTGCTTTTGCATGGTTTTTAATTTAGAGAGGTTTATCCTTTTCTGGTGCTCATTCCTTTCTCTCATGTATTTGCAGAGAGCAATTACAGTCTTTCTGAGAGTGAGGCAATCCACAGTTTTAGTCTTCTCTTCAGCCTGTTGATCTCAGTATCTATTGCAGATGCTCACATTCTTTGAACATGGGTTGCCAGAACTCTGTATAATACTCCATATGTTTGCTTATTGTGTCTGGTACAATATTTTTTATTCTCCATGTCAGCTGATTGTATCTCACCAGGTAGCATCAAAAGATTCCGTTTGCCTTTTGTCACACTAGTGCCTTACATCATTCCTGTAGCAAAACTACAAAAGTGTGTCTTCCTCTCATTTGGTTTCTATATAGTGAGTTTCCACCTCACAGCAGAAATTAGTGTTACTCGCTGAGTATGTAGCCTTGCATTTTGAGCTGTTTACTAATAGTAATCTGTTTCCAGTCTTCAGTCAGCTCACTTCCTTTTATTTTTAAGATATTCTGATTCCATTGTAATGGTGTTTTCTAAATATGTGTCACTGGTAAACTTTGTAAGCACTATTGTGATTTTCCTGCCAAAACCATGGCTGAAAATACTAAAGACTTAGACTTAGTCTTTGAGGAACTCTGACTTTTTTTCCTACTTATATCAGCATTTAAGGAAGGTCCTCCTTAAAGTAGCCCTGTTTTTGACTTCTCTACCTGCACAGTAACTTGCTTTGTGAGTAGTTTCAGTGGTAGATAGTGGGACAACTCTCTGAGTTAGGTACTGCTCAGTATAAAAGTGGCAGAATTTGTCATGTATTACTTGGTAGAGAAGTATCACATTTAAAATACCAGTGGTATATGTTTTGAAGTGAGGGATAGTCTGTTGGGAGACACTTAGGAAAACAAAGGTATGAAACCATTGTGAATGTGCCAAAGTATATTCAAGTCTTCTGTGAAGGTTGGCATTCAGAAACAGCAGATGGTTGTGGCTCTGAGAGGAATAACCAGATGATCTAAGGCCATGTTATATTTGTACAAGACCTCTGTTGGAAAGATGTATGCACGTACGGCTTGCACACAGTTCTTCGCTCCTAACATCTTTTCAGCACGTCCATAGATACCAGCATCATCCTGTTTCTGGAACATTTTAAGTATTAATTTGTTTCAGCCGAATATGCTAGATTTCTTTTTTTTATTATTATTATTCAAGGAACAATGAAACATTGAGTTAGCATTTCCCCCAGAACTGAGTTCTTCTATGTGCTCATATGTATTTTTGTTTTATTACAATTCACTCTTGGAAGAATAGTTAATTTGTAAGGTCCTGATCTGAACCTGAGTTGGAAGATACTTGAGCATGTGTGTAATTTTATAAATATAGTGAGAAATTCTTATGACTGTTTTAAGTAACATAGCACATTTCTTACTAATAATACATAACAGGTTTCATCAAATCATAGAACCAAAGAACAGGCCAGGATAGAAGGGTCCTCAAAAGATCATCTGGTCTAACCTTTTGTAGGAAAGGGAGCCTAGATGAGATTATCTAGCATCGTGTCCAATGGCATCTTGAAAACCTCCAGTGATGGGGACTCTACCACGTCCCAGAGGAAGTTGTTCCAGTGAATGATTGTTCTTCCTGTAAAAAATTTATTTGTTATATCAAGATGAAACCTCTCCTGGTGCAACTTTACCTGTTGCCCCTTGTCTTCTCCATGTGGCTTCTTGTGAAGAGTCTCTGTCCTTTTTCTAGCCACCTTTTATGTTCTTAGCCCTTTTGTTTACTTCTAATACTGCACTTATTGAGCTGAAAATAACTGAATATGTGAGTAAAGAATTCATAATTTAATTCTAAATGTATTTAAAATTATCATGCCTCCAAGCATGCAAAAATAGTAATTGCATTCTTTCCCTTAGGTAGACTTTCGTAGAGCTTCATGTCTACAATATATGTAACTATAGTACAAATGATCTCAAGAGTAAAACTGCCCAGACTTTCCACAGAATAAACAGAGGATTCTACATTTTGTAAACCTTTAGTAAACCATTGTCACTTCACTGAGCTTAGGCATAAACAGAACTGAGATGTGATTGTAGAATGTCTTTTCTGTAAGACAAGAATCATTATGTATATTTTGGTTTTCTGCACAGATTTATGTATAAGTTACAGACGCTGCAGCTCTACATCCTGACTTAATCTCTTGCCTAGTATGTCTCCATTAGTTTTGATTTATTTCAGTAGATTCTGAGCTCTTCCATGTCCGAGTCAAATTTTCTCCACTGCTTTTAGACTATTGAACTCACTGTAGGCATAGAAAAATAGTAATTTTACCATTGGAGTAGAAATTTGTTCCATGTGGTGCATTTGGTGCAGTGCATTTAAGCTTCTGTGCCTTATTAAATACAAACATTAAACATTCAAATTCAGAATTTTTGCACAAAGTCTCTCCAGGTTGTAGTGAATGTTGTGAACAGTCCTATTAATGTCATGTAATATTAGCAAATCTACTGAAAATCAATTACAACTGTTACAGTAATTTGCCTATCTGACATGGTTGGCTTCAGGAAAACACAACTTTCCATTGTTTTAGGAGCTCATGTAAGTGCCATATAGTGAGTAAAAGATGGAATTGGAGCCTATGCTTTCAGTTTTCAAACATATGCTACCTTCAGTCTGATCTCATAGATATTTTTGTATAACTGCATGTTAAGTACCCTCCTTGACTGTAGAATGACTGCTTAAAGCCCTAACTAACAAAGATACTTGTAGACATACTGATACTGATCTGGATAGATTTCAACATTTTTAAAGACCTTCTTTAAATTATTTGATGTGAGTACTGCTTGTCTTTAAGACTTCTGTTACAAATTAGATTTCTTTTCAATAAGACATGTTTTGTTCAATCTGACTTTATAAAAACCTCTAGGGGAGTGGACCAACAACACACAAAGGTTATTATACAAAAGCTTTTCATGTCATGGAAAGAACTGCTGCAAAACAGGTAAATGGTAACATGATGCCAGCTGCAGAACTGCAGTGAACTGAAAAAAAAAATACTTGTTTAAGTCATTTTTTTTTTATTATGGTCATTGCAGATGCTACTGTAGTAGATAGAGTGTATAGGCAAGAGAATGATTTTTTATCACTGTCTTGAAATCTGTCAGTCTTTATGAAAAATTCATTCTTAAACTGGTGCGCCTATTTATTAGCATGGGTGGATTGAAATGTGAGTCCAATGTACAATAGTTATTCTTATTAATGAACTTCACTGGATTTTCTAGATTCCTGACTGATTTGTCACCATCCAAACCATGTTTTTAAGTATACAATTAAGGAAAATAAGTAATTAAAAGAACAAATGCCAAATTGACTCTGATCAGTTGTATCAGGCTGTTTTCATCTTGTGTATTGGTCCAGGAGAAGGTATGTGTGTGTGAACACTAAGTTCACTGTCACTCATGCCAGACTGGTGAATAAGCAGACACCTGTAGAGCAGCAAATCCTGACTCTTTCAGAAGGCACTGAAGTCATTGCACATAATTGTCTCAAATGTTGAGTATCCTGATTTCAGTTAATATCTTCTTCAGAATACTGCTTTTAAAAATTAATTAAATGAGCTCATAAAGGTTTTCTAACAGGTGTTCTGTTTATTTCTGACTGTATTCAGTTGAGTGCAGATACTACGAAAGTGAGTAATGGTTACACCCACATGGAGATTAAGACAACAGTGGAGATGATGAGAATAACAGTAGTGCAGCAGCACAGGCAGAAATGCAGTAAACATAAAATGCAAATACATTCATTGATTAGTTCTGAATACATTCTGCTTCTACATGGGGAGAAGAACATAATGCAGCTCATCCAGGCAAAATACGGAGCAGAACAATTTAGTTACAGTTCTCTTTTTTTTGTCACTCAAAACACAAAATAAGAGCAAGGACTGGGCATGGGAAAGATGCACAACATCATAAAAATGACATTTTGGCCATATCTTCCAGTCTACTGCAGAAATCATGCTGTTCTCATTCGTTTCTCCAAATGCTGAGGGAAGCCCTTCTGATCAAAGTGAAGAGCAGTTATGGGCAGTACAGTTATGTCCGGACTATGTCCTGGCTTCTAAGGATCAAGATTATATCAGTGCACCATGCTCTGTTCGTGCTCTGTTCCTTCCTGCGAAAACCAGAGCACAGGAAAGTCGGGGATAATGTGTGTCTGGATGGAGCAGGAACATTTGACCTGTGCATATGAGAATATGGGCCGAACAGGGCATGACCTTAGATTTAAGGACTGGAAGTCTCCCAGGTCCCACAGTATAAACATATTCTGTGAGAGTCTAAGTGCTGCTGTGAGATGGAGCCAACAGCCCGAGTTAAAGCACACACTCTCTGGTGCTGGCTAAACTTTTGGGTTTCCAGGTTTCAAAAATTTAAACTTCCACAGTCCACAGCAAGTGGTTCCAGAGAGACTGATTGGTGAATATGCTTGTATAAGAATAAATTGACTAAGAACAAAAGAAGATACATTGATTTGTTTGGTTTGTATTTGATTATACCTAGATATTTTTTAGAATGCAAGCTTCTGTGGGTGATAAATTAAATCATTCTGTGTATCTTTCTAACTAGTGGCTGGATAGACACCTTCTCTGTCTTAGAAATGAAGAGAATAAATAAGAAATATGTAAAATCAAAATATGTATTTTGTAAATACATTTCAGACAGACAGTAACAGCAGAAAGTTCTCAGCAGTGTGCCATTTGCTGTCCAGCAGCACGCTGCACGGCAGGCCGTATTTCTGCAGCTGTGAGGCTGCTTCTCCACACTGCAGTTTCCTGTAACTATTCCACCAGTACACGGGGAGGTTTTCTCTACTTCCACAAAGTCCGTACTAAGGTTACCTCTAGATTGAGCAATGGTACATGCTGGTGCAAAGCCCAGAGTCCTGATCCCCATCGTTTTCCCTAGCAGGCGTTTGGCCAAGGATGACTGGTTGCCTTCTAGCCCTTGTGCATGAATTTCCTTTCTGCAGAAACTGATGGGGAGCAGACTGGTTGCTCAGTGGTGGAGCAGACTATGGCTGGTGCATGCACGTAGATCTCAAAGCTTGGAAATTTAGATAACAGATCTGTTAGTGGGACTGTCTTATTGTCTCTGATAAAACACATGCAATAGAGGCATGTACCCAAAAGCAACTATTTGACAAATCCTGACTTTCTCCTCAAAATATAAAAAATGGAAAAGTCCTGAATGCACAAGGCATTTAAAAATATATTCCTATTCTTTGTATCAGTACTGCTAAGTGTTGTTGTCAACTGCATTGCAGTGGCTGCAGAAATCAATTTGTCCCTCTTTCTTACTTTGCTCCCACTGCCCATAGCTCACGCATCCTTTTTTACTTCCTAAAGTGTATAGTATTACTATTAAACTTAGCAACAATATATTAGCTTTAGAGCTACCACCAAAGTTTTTTGTTTGTTTCTTGTTTTTTAAAAAGGAAAACTGTCCTGGCATTGTCCCATAAAAAACATTAACTGGAGTCTTAAAGAAAAAGAAACGAGCCTTGCATTGCCTCTGTGCAGTACTCCTGAATGGGGTTATCCATCTGTTATGGAGGTGTTGATTAGTGTTGATTAAACTATGTAGCTTATAATATTGCTAAGTAGAGTCTCCGTATTATTGCTTTGGCTCTGCAAGTTTTTCTACAGCTGCTTTAAGTTAAGAATGTCCTTAATGAAGATGGAAATCGCTATATAGCATATCTTATTGAAAGCTTTAGAGAATTTATGCCATACTGCTGACCAAACAAACTTTCCCAGCAGGGTACTGTTTGCTGCTTTCTGTGCTGTGTTGTGTTCTCAAGTGACATCTTGAAGCATTGCAGGTGGTTTGGCACACTTCTCTGCACTTCCAAGTTGTTTTAGCAGTATTCCTAAAGGTGCCAAAGACCTGGAAGACAAAACAAAACAAAAAGCTCCTTCGTGTTTTTAGGACAGAACTATCAAAACCAAAGAAAACAAAAAAGGATGCTGAAAATGAGGAGCTGTGAGCAACCTGAATCGAATGTCACTAAAGTAAGAAACAAAACAATTCTCCACAATATTAGGTCACTGAGAATCAATCAAGATGCTTTTATTAGACGTGTGGGAACTCTGCTCTGTCATGTCTCTCACTCTACGCATGAGACTCCTCCTTGTGTTACTTTGCAGCAGAACCCTACATTTGCAACCCTGCACTGCAGCTGCCTTCCTGCCATCCGATCCCCAAGCACCCGAGGCAGTAAGTGCTCGATGTGCGATCTGCTCCTGCATGCCACACACCTGTGGCACATGGATCTCTGCAGCTGAGGAGGGGCTGCTGCTGCAGCCAGCAGGCAGGGACTGTGCTGCTCAGGAAGCCTGGCTCTAGAAAAACTCTGCTAGAAAGCATGCCTGTCTCTTGATGTATATATATGATATGCATGATACTAGCCATTATAATATGCATGCATGATGAATATTTCATCAGCATATTTGTCTGAAGATACATGGCTGGTTTTGTTCATCTTTCAAAATAATTTGTTCTAGATGTTTTTAAGTAAATATATCCAATTACATTTGTCTTTTTTTCCTAATCAAACTAAAAATGCAGTCTGTTGGTGGTGCTGTAGCAGAGAAAAGGTTTGTAAAAACATGAAGATACTTCCAGCCAATTAAAGGAGGACACTTGATTAAATAAAACCAAACTTTCTTGCAACATTTCCTTCAGATGCAGAATGATCTTGTAAGAGTCATTGTATTTTACAAAAACAGAAAATTGAATTCGACCTCTATAACGATACATTTACTGTAATGGCATACTACAAGTAGGCATTTTATTCTCATGTCAATATTGTGTACTACTCTGTTGGCCCCTGTGGGTGAACAACATATGAATCTCCACAGTTTCCTAACTGCCTTCATTTTACCAGAGCAAAACAAAGTCTGTTCAAATGCTCTGGTGCTCTGATTTAATGAAATAGAAAGTACTGCATATTATCAGCAGTTTGAGTATGTTTTAGGCTGATCTAGGTGCACTCCAAAAATTCTGCGCATCCTTACATACGTTTTGTCCTTCTTGTACAACAGTTCAAACATATTATTAAAAGCTAAGTGGCCTACATGTCTGTTCATATTCATTGCTTGCTATTTCTTCCACTTCACTGTTTCAGTTGCAAAGCTGAAGGACATTCATGTCGAAATAGAGTACGCAATGATGAACCCAAGTGGTTGCTTTTAAAAGCTGCTTTCCTTTATATGTATGACAACGTAAAGAAGGGCTCTGCCATTCAGCCATTTTTATGCTTACCGAGCAGTATATTGTTACAAAAGCACTGGTGAGAAGACTGCATCGCTTTTTGCAGCCACACATCTTGCTGCTTTAGGATACTGGCAGTGTAGTTGGGTTGTCCCAGTCCCTGGATGAATTATTCAGGCTTTTGACATCAAAGGTTTCCGCTAGCGGATTGGCTGGTGCTCGGATAATAAAATCTTTCCACAGGAAAACAGTGGAGAAGGATGATGGCAGTGAGACCAGCAGAACTGCTACTTCCAATACAGCTGGATTTGTCTGGCTGTTGCATCTCTGCAAGAATATATAAAGATGTTTTTAAGGTCTAGCTTCATGCGAATTCTCTGATAAGAGCAAGTGGAGGGATTTGTGTAAGAGGCCTGCATTTCCAGTGAAGGAAAAAAATCAGATTGTTCTTGAAAGATTACTTGTGGCTGTATTCTGAAGAAACGCTGCACACTACACGAGACAGGAGTAGCCGCAGCCGCAGCAGCAGCCGCAGTCGCAGCCGCAGCCACAGCAGCAGCAGCAGCAGCAGCAGCAGCAGTGCTTATGGCTCGCTACAAAGGTGCTGGTGGCAGAAATGTTACATCGTTAAATCTGCTTCCTGGGTTCTTTCAGTACCGGCAGGGTAAGTGGCGCAAATAAGGAGCTGACAGTCCTTGCAAGTGGGGAGAATGTAAGAAACTGTATGACACATGCGTCTTGTGGGTACAGATAAACAGTACCTCTGCGAAGAATTTAGATCAGTTCAATGAATTTCCAGGGAAATCTGTAAAAACCATATTTATCATGGCATTTGTAAAATCAATCCACTACTTGTATTATGTTCAGACAGAGGTTTTACAGTGGTAAAATCTGTTCCTTTTAAACCTATACAAAATAAGTGCTATAAAAAAGGAAACTTTATTATTAATAGTATGTTCTCTATTCCCATAAAGAATATACTGCTCACATACATTCCCTTGAAACAGATTATTTTGAAAGGCTATTTCTGCTGTTTGTCGATATGACTGGAACTGAGTATGTCTTCTGCTGGTAAATGTTTAGAAGCCAGGAGCTGGTTCTGATTTCCAGTTGTTCTCAGAAGGCTGCTTCTTAAATCATCAGGATGGACTGACACTGCAGATTAGGGAATCATTTTCACTCATTTCTTTGATCAGAAGTTTGACTTCTAAGGCCCAGTTCTTTTCTTTTGGCATGCTGTTGTTGTATCGGGGTTGCTGGGGAACTGTAAATTACAGAGGTGTGAATGGGGCCAGAGCTGGACTGATTCTGTGCGTGCTCGGTCTCTGTCCCCACACCTACTCACACACAACGCAATTCAAGCGTGCAAGTACTTCCACTGAAATCAATTGGGCTACCTGTATATATAATTGCTTGTCAGAGCAGAGATGACATTTACTGTATGTCACAAGGGAAACATCTTATTCATGGTTAGAAACCACACAGTGAGAAGTCTGTTTTCCAGAATGTAGAAACAATTATCACGTATAAAGTAAAGACACCCCTTGCCAAAAATAGTCAGTACTGAATGAAGCACGATGCAGTATTTTGAGTGATATTTTTCAGAACTTGCCTGTCAGTGCAACAAGTAGATTCTGAGAATGTAATGAATGTTTTTAAGATGATGTAAGGCAGCCTACCCAATGAAATCAAAGAAAAAGAAGGTAAAGAATGCAAAATTATTTTCTTAGACATGAAGTGTGCTAATCTAGCAGTAGATTAGCTGGAGAGATATGTATCTTTTTTTCCTCTGATATTTCTTATATGTGAGATATTGTTTTTATGTAAAGAAAATATAAAATATCCGAGTCATAATGCAGAAACACTTTTGGGGAGCTCGTATGTGGTCAGGGAGCCATCGTTGTCCTGCTTAGGATAACATTTTGGCTGATGAATTTTGTGCTGCGATTTGTATCTTTATGTACCCTCACTGTGGAGAGCATTATGTGAGTGTAAATCAGGGAGCTTATTAGTAGCACATCAAACTTATTAGTTATCTATTCCAGAGCTTTAAAGGGGATTAAATAATATTCCCTTTTAATTTTACAGATGTGAAAGAGATCAAATTGCTATTCAGTGCTGCACAAGTCAGTAGCAAAGGCAGTATCTAAAATTAGATTTTCCATCTGTAGGTTTTGGGACATGCATGTGTTCTTATAAAAAGTGAATATTTAACAGCAATTTTATTTATTTGGATTTTCTGTAGGGGAATGAAGGTGCTCATTCAGAACTAATGATGGCAATAATATGATTGATTTTCAGTGAAATAGGTATTTCCTTTTATTTTTGAAAGAAAAGTCCCCAACATAAATACTTGAATGCCACTGGTGTGAAATTATTCCATGTGTCAAACCCAATTCCCCACAACCAAGGGACAGGACTTCATGGATTGGTTATGGCACTGTGATTCTTTTCCCTCTGCAGCCATGACCCTGGCTGCTGAAGCTGGAGGAGCTCATTCAGGAGCTATTTTTGTCTATGCAGCTGGCAACAGTCCCTGAGGGACTATCTGAGAATCAGTGAAATTCACTATAAATCAGACAAGTGCTTCAAGACAGGACTAAGGGAGGTAGTAAGTAGCAGTATAGAAACTGCCTGAAATAGCTAATGGCTCCTCCCTGTCTGGATCTCCCAGAGGACAAATAAGCTTGATAATGCAATTTCAAATCTTTAATTCAATATCATAAACATTTTCAAATGTACATGCTACGAGTATTTTTTTCTAAGTCTCTAGTTAATTTCCTAAATAAAAGCAACTTGACTGTCAGAGACATGGGTTCTAGTTAAAAAGTACAGAGAAGTTCTAGGTGCTCAAACCTTGGGTAAATATAATATGGACTTAGATGTCAAATTTATCTTGGTATTCAGATTTGAAATTGTGTCTTACAGTTCATTCACTTGTTGAGACTTGAACATTGCTGTGAAATTCTACAAATAGTCAAGTGTCAGAGCATTATTGTAACTATATGAAGTATTTGTTATGGGTAGTTACAGGCAAAATTAACTGTCTCGAGAAAACATAGTGGCATTTCTGGCAAATGCAGAATGCATTTGTTGTCAATAGAGAATATTATTCTTCCATCATGTAAATCCAAAAGGATTCAGCAATGTCTAATCAAACTGATTTCCTTTTTTTCTCAGATGAGCAAGAGTCAGTGCAGAAAAGGACTTTCACAAAATGGATCAATACTCACCTGGCTAAGGTAATATATGGCTTTGACCTTTTTTTTTTTTTTACATCAAATCCTTTTATCTATACCTGTACAGACCCTGGAGTATAGAATATATAAGATTTGGCTGAGCAGAATGGCATAAACTTAAAAAGGGATCCCCATTATCTGTACACCATAGAGGATGAATCCGTTTCAGCATGATAGCAGTCAGCTGCAGCATTGTGAGTGGCATCTACAGGCAACATCCCAGCTCCTTTGGCCAAAACTGAAAGACAGCACAAAAATTGCTATTTCAGCCAGCATCCTGAACTGGTTACAAACATAAATAGTACTTCGTGAATCCAGTGCCAAATGAATTATCTGATACATCTTGGGATTTATCATGAAACTATTCTTGCTTCTTTAGGGACATGGTTTAGAGGTGGACCAGGCAGTTAACAGTTGGACTCGATGATCTCAGAGGTCCTTTCCAACCTTAATGATGCTATGATTCCATGATTCTTCTTACCACAACCTAAACCTCCTTTTTTTTTGTTTTAGCAGAATAAAGAGAGTAATTTACACACAATTTTAAAAGTATTAAGTTACAAGTGGTACCAACTTTATCTGACAGCATAAGCAGTGAGGTTTAATTTGGCCTTTCCCAGAGTTTTCACACAGCACAGCTCTAACCATAGTTATCAATTAGTCCAGTGAATTAAAACATTTAAACACAGAGGTGGTCTTTGAAATGCATATTTTTAAATCATGAAGATTAATGAACTTGAAAATTGAGCAAGGAATAGCTGCAAGAGCACTGGTTTACCTTCTGTGTAAGGAATTGGCTAATAGTGCCCTCAAAAATGAACAGAGCAAAGCAGGAAGCCCATATAATGCTACATCATGCGATTTGGCCTAATGAGACTATATGGTAGAGCAACAGCCTTTATTTGCATTACTGAGGAATGTAATTGAGGAGTTATTGTGAAATGAACTGCACTGACATTGTAGAATTCAACTGCAAAACCAAAGCTTTCTTCAGGACTTCTTGACAGTGGGTCCTCACTGGGAATGAGGTCTATCCCCCCATTCTCTTTGGAATGTTTGGAAAAGGTCCTCATGCATCAGAGAACTTAAGCACTCTACATATGTTCCATTTACTTCAACTGAGATGGAAAGAAATTCAGTATTTGCTTAAGTGTTAGCAAAGCAGGCCATGAACCTGTGTCAGAGGAGAAAAAGAACTCTTATTTCGTGTTTTTCTATTTCCTAATTGTATTGCATCATTAGTAATTCATCGATAATATCTGATAATAATTGACTGTTAGATATATGTATATATTGTTAGGTATGTATATATCTCTGTGTGTGTAATGATAATTTGCTAGTAGTAACGGACTAATCCTTGGGAAGAGACAAAGTCGTGGTAGTAGCTCAGTTAAGATATTTTGCTCTGGATTGAGAGTTGTGAACTCTGCCTTTACTACATTAGTCCCTTTGGGCTGTGAGGGCTCAGGTAGACCTTTTGACTTGTGTGATCTAGGTGTGTATTTCTTTAATAGGTCTGATATTGTAAAGGCCGATCAAATACTCACATGCAAACCAAGCAGTTAACCAGCCACAGCCCTCACTTTCAGCTACGTGAGCTACTCTGTAGTAATTGCTCTGTGTTGATTCACCCTTTAACAGGAAAGTTGTTTCTATGATACTTTTACTGATGGCTGTCAGCAAGTTTGCCTCATTGCCTAAGTCAGATGTATAGATCAGCTGGTTTTGCTTCCCATTTATGCTGTTATGCTGCCACAGGAGAAGCACTGTTTATAGATTAGAGAGATTAGACTCAACATGAGAGGAGTGACCCATGCCATTCAAATTTTTAAGTTTTTAAAGCTTAAGCTTTTAAATCTTTGTTAGTCCTGTTTTTGGAATGTGTGGAAATAGGTTTTTTGAGTTCATCACAGCTGTAGGAAATACTGATGGGTCTGTGAAATGTGCAGGACTCCCCTTGCACTCGTGTTCCAAATTGTAACCCAGAAATTTGATATTTAGGTTACTTGATTGTTGTAAAAGATTGTTGTGGTTTTTGTTATGTCAAAAGAAATTGGAAAGCTGTAACATCTCCATTGTCTGGAGGCCTTTGAAATTGGATAAGGAAAAATCCTGGAAGGAGACCCACTTTTAGGCAGCATTGTCTGCATTCTGCTCTCGTCTTTGAACCCAAGGAAATGTGGAGCACCTGCCAAAATGGTACCTAGCGAGGAACACCATGAAGTGCTGGCCTCACACTGATAGCAGAGAAACACCAATACACACTTCTGCATTTGGGCCTGTGGCTGTTGAAGCCACTGAAGTTACACTGGAGTTAAATAATATGAAAAGAGATGTAGGACCAGACTGGGTGCAGGTGCCCAGGTGCTGGCAGAGGGGGGCTGCAGGGCAGCCTCTGTGAGGAGAGGCTGGGGCTGCCCCGTGCCGGACACAGATGGTTTCAGCTGGCTCCAGTGGACCCACTGCAGGACACAGCTGAGCCCCTCAGCCAAGCTGGTGGCGCCTCTGGGAAAGCATATTTAAGAAGGGCCAAAATGCCAAACAGGCAGTGCGAAATGAGGGAAAAACTGTGAGAAACAGCCCTGCAGACACCACGGTGAGGGCGGAGGGAGGGGAGGAGGTGCTCTGGGTGCCCGAGCAGAGACTCCCCTGAGGCCCCTGGAGCGCCCGTGCTGGAGCAGGCTCCTGACAGGAATTGCGGCCTCCGGAGAGGAGCTGATGCAGGAGCAGGGGAAAAGTGTGAGGAGGAAGGAGCAGCAGAGAGAAGCTGTTATGGACTGACCACAACCCCCATTCCCCATCCTCCTGCGCCTCTGGGGGACAGAGGAGCTGGGAGTGAAGGAGTGAAGTTGAGACTGGGGAAAAAAGGGGTAGGTAGGGAGAAGGTGTTTTCATTTTTGTCTGTTTTTCACCGTCCAAATATATTTTAATTGGAAATAAATTAATTTTCCCCAAGTAGAGTCTGTGACGGTAACTGGTAAGTGATCTCCCTGTCTTTATCTTGACCTACAAGCTTCTTCATCTTGTTTTCTTCCCCTGTCCTGTTGAGGAGGGGGAGTAAGAGGGCCGCTTAACCCACCACATGGACATATGTGCTCCCTACATAATTATAGGTGAACTTACAGAGTTACTTTTATCAAACGCATAGCCTTTTTCTGTTCCCTTACTTTGTGTGTATGTGTACACGCCAGTTATCAGATTGCAGTTTACAATGTAATCCAAAATGCAATCCAGAGTTACTGTGCTGAATTTGACTCAATATATACAGGCTTCAAAATTAACAGTAACTTCACTTCAAATTGGCTCTCTGTTTCTTGGCTACCCTTGTAAAACTTTGGGTTTCTTTCCTTGCGCTTTTAGAGGAAAGTTTAAGAGTTGCCATTTTCCTAATCTAGTAAAATTAGTATGGAAAAAGTAATAGGAGGAAATAAGAAATAAATAAGACATAAGAAAAAACCCCTAAAAACTATATCTAAAGTATCTGTAACACCATGGCTATCTGGAGAAATGTTCCATCATGAATGAGTCTGAATGTTTTTGAAAAAGTGCTGGTAATTCATGAAGCCTCAAAACCAGGAGAAATTAATGTTTTCTAATCAAAGATTGATGGGGTTTCACTGTAGCAATTTGAAAGATGGGTTTACTGATGGCAAAGGAAAGGAAACTCTACTAGGGTACTAAGGTAGAGTTTTCATCCTTAGACTGTGTTGGTTGAGTAAAGCAAAAGAGGATTAAAAAAAGAGCAGTTTCTGACATCGTGAAGGGTAGTGATTTGAAAGAAAAGGAAATGCAGAACTGATTTGATTGTGTTAGGTAGAACTGAGAAAAATTAGTAATTTGAGAATATAAAGCAGGATGTGATAGTTTGTCAGGGTTTGCTATGAGTGAAAGATTCTTCACTGCTAATCTTTAAAATCTTAGTGTATGCTTTTCTTTTAACAAGTCATGCTCTAATTGAAACAGGAACTAATTCAATAACTAAGTTAAGTCCATCGAGTAAATTAAAAAAAAAAAATTGGCTTTTTAACTATAAAGTTAAGAATGGGTTTGAGAATATGGATACAAATAAATAAGGGTGAACAAAACAGGTAAATGAAATGAAAGTACCAGTGAATTGAGCTTTATGAAAGGGAGTCGGAGGGAGGTGCAATTTTTTTATTCTCTCTTGCTCTTACAACAGAATGCTACCATTTTAAAATTGTGTTTCCTAATTCAAAGGTAAATTCTTCCACAAGTAGAAGACAGTAGAGGACTTGGCATCAGCTAATTATGTGACACCTCAAAGAAAAGTTGAGGTAAAACAGTCCTAGCGCAAGCTGTGCCGTCACCCACAGGGCAATGTCCCACAGGGGACAAACAAAGAGGAAAAAGCTGCAAGTATGATAACTAACAGGTAGTATAATGCAGCTTCATTTTGGGTCAGCTGTAGCACTAGGCTGCATCTGTCCCTCTGCTGTCTGTCTCCCTAACCCCAGCTGAATCCATTCCTTGATTCTGACTCAGGAATCTGATGAGACTCAGCAACTGGAAACTGTCTCTTTTCTCTGCCACCCACTTGCAGAAATTGGGGCCCAAGCTACCAAATGAATGTGATCTATCTTCTGGCCATCCAGTTTAATTTTTGTGCCTCTGTGCAGTTCTACTAATGATAAATGAGATATGCATGGTTAACAGGACAGGAAGTTTTCTAATTGCATGTTATTTATTCATATTTCTCTAAGGTTCTAGAACTGAACCTCCCTCCTCTCTCAGCCTTCAAAGACAGATATAATTTGAGTATGCTTCTGAGTATCTTTTGAGGCATCTTTTCAAAGTCTAAGCTTAAAATACAGAACAATGTTACACCAACTATGTCAAAAAGGAGACATTAGACCCATTCAGAACAGCAATTACTTAAATGTTTTTCATGTCATTGCCTATGCCAATTTTTTAGATAGTGTATTAGATGAGTAAACATGCCTCTTTGTAAAACAACAGAGGCATATGCCTTTTATTGCCTTTGTCATCTTTGGTGAAAGTGTTGGGGAACAGTAGTTTCAAAGCTTTGAAACACAAACTGTAAATTGGTTTAACCCAATCAAATAACATCTTTGTTTCCAGGTGTAGGGATAACTTCAGTATTTGTACTCACCAAAGTATTGTTGTAAACTCACCAAATAGAGTGAACAACAAATACATACTGGAAGAAATTATTATTCATTTTTATTTCCATTAAAAGGCTGCACACAGCAACAAACAAAAACAGAAGATGGATATCAAATAAAAATAAAAGTAAGAATGAGTGAACATTTTTAAATTATACTTACACAGTGTTTTCATAATGCTGAATTAAACTTGGGCATTAAACCTTACATTAAGGCTTTTGAATTGCAAAACATATGTTTTATAGCAAAGAAAGGAAGAAAAAGGAATGTGTATATCAATATCTACAGGTCTTACACACAATGCTCTCAGCGATGGTAGTTTGTTCTTAGAATGTAACTTGGTCTTCATACATGAACCTCATCAATTTTCATCAATGCACTAAGTAATTCTGTGTCTTTTTGTCCTTTTCAAATGGGAAAACAGAAGCTCCCGGTATCTTAGTCACTGACACAGAAAAAATTTAAGCTAATCTCCATCTTGACTGCATGATGAGGAAAATATAACTGGCAGTTTTCTGTTCCAACAGTCACTGTATGTTTTCACTAGTATTGCACATAACCTCTAATGTTAAACAGTGAACACTAAATTAATTTGTGTGGTGAAACTAATCATGCAAAATTTAGGGCTAAGTCCCTCAGACTTTAGTCATAAAAAAAGTCATTAACAGCAAGGAACATGAAAACCTATGTGCTCTAAGGATTTACGAATTAAATTGGGGGTGGAGGGGTGGGCCAGCTATTACAGAGTAACTCTGAAGTTTCACATTCTCCTTCCTGTTCTCACATGTATTTCCCTGCAGAGACAAATTCAGTAGTTACACAGATTTGTTCCTGTTTGTGCACGTGGGTTTTTTCAGCAGTTTTTGAAACATTATTTAAAAATTAGTGTGGCAAAGATAGTTTTCAATATTTGCATTGGTATTCATTATGATGCAAATACTGTTGTTTGTATAGTATGATTTATTCATTAGAGGCGTTAAGTACAGGGTGTGAGGAAAAGACTCCTGTAGCAAAGATGCAAATGAGAAATGAAATGCAAGAAAAAGTGTTGGAATAGAAGAGTAAAGCTTAGCAAATATATGTTGGTTCCATATCTGAGGTTTAGATTTTACAAAACTTATTTTACTGTGTCAGAAGAGGAATGTCTAGAGATTGCAGGTCTATTATAAATCCCTTTTTTTGAGGCTTGTCAGTCAAATACTTTTCATATGTACTGATGTTCAGTTCTTTAAATCATTCAGAATATTTCCTGAACACTACAGCAAATTAGGTAAGTTTTTAAGAGCAACAAGTTTAAGCAAAGCATTTCCTCATCAGTTCCTATTTGTGATCAATTCTAAATACAGTTATTTAAATAAATATTTAATATGGGAAAAATCTGCTTCATTAACCTTTAAGATTCATTCCCAATTAATTCATATTCCTCCTACAGAGCACATGAATTTACTTGTGCTGAGTGTGCCTCCCTCTTTGTGACATGACTGTTCCTAAATGTCATTGTCACTATAAACTACACTACAGTGATTGCATATACTGCAATAAATGAGTGTTTAGTAGAATACATGCAATGCAGTATGTAGCATATTATTAGTATTATTTTGCTACTTTGCTTTCTTGAAGAAGCTTACAAAAAACCAAAATCAAATACTAAGGCATCTGAAATCTTAGTGTAGACCTGACAAATTGTGGATTTGATGTCTGATTGTTCATCGAAGTATATCCTGAGTTCCACCAAAGAATTTTGTTGAAGTTTATAAATAACAGCTTTTCTTTAATATTATAGGATTTTGAGAGTTTACTTCATATCCTTTTAAAAAGTTCTTTTTTCCTGATTTAAAAATTACTTCATTAAATTCTTTGCACAGGCTTTCCAGTATTCAAAATACAGCGTATTAGGATCATTGCAGTTGATTGCATTGCTGGAGCTATACATTTACGTGCAAAAAGCCAATTTCTGGAGTACATTCAACATTTTCAAGATTACAAAATTTTAAGTTAGTTTTCTTTCCCTGCTTTTACTGATTTACAGTTAGTATTTCGGCAGTGCATTAAGGCAACTAAGTGAATACGTGTTAAGTCCTGTTGAGTCTCTAGAATAAAAAGTATTCAAGAGATTTAATCTGAATACAGCTTTACAAAAAAACCCTTTCTTCTCTGGAGGCTAATAAGTAAGCAGTGTACAGCTTCACTTTCTCCTTTCATTTCTTCTGACATTATATATGCGGCCAAGGAGTAGGTATTTATCCATTCCAGCAGAGGATGTTGTGTTAATCTCAGTAGAGGATCTTCCTGGAAAAACAGTCACGTAGCTTGAGCCATCCTGTGCGGTGGTCCATATACAATAAATAAGGGTGTATGAACTTCTCAGTATCAGCTAGTGTATGTATATCTTCCTGAACTGTATCAGCATGGAGAATAAGATTGGTATCTACGGAATCCTTATCTAAAAGAGGAATCTATTCTTCTATATATGCCACTAAAAATATAACTTACTCCATACTTCTGAGAGAGACTGGAGTCATAATAATAGGGTAAATTCTATGCTATGAGCCCAGAATAGTAAAAAAAAAAAAAAAGTGATTTATGAAACACAATGAGGGTCTTACTTCCTTGTAATTAGCTGTTAACATCTTGAGGGTAGTGAAAAAACATTGTATTATAAAGCGTAATACGCAAATCGTTTTTGGCAGTCTGTATAATTAACTAATTTTCCATATTAGAGGAGTCTCATACAGGAGATCTTGTGACACAGCTGTTGTACCTGCCTTCTGTTCCTGTTTTATTGGTGTTAAGGTACATGGTGTGTGCTGCTAAACACTAGCAATGTTTGTAATTATGCAACCTTCCAGCAACAAAAAGTGCATTTCAGCCTGCTGATTTATGGACAATTTTTGTGCTTCTCACACTTCAGAGCAGTAGGTCTTATTAACTTTGGTGTAAGTCATTTGATGGTTTCTTTGCTGCTTCTCATGTTATTCAATGCTTTCTCATACTTCCCCTAGTTTTCCCCAAACCATTATTCGCTTCATGTCAAAAGGAAAGTATCGTAGGTGTTAATTTACTTACTTACCTCAGGGATACTTTTACTGCCTTACCTTAGTACTATGCCTCAGTTAGGGTGCAAAGGTTGGTTTTGTAACTGCTGTCAGTGAAGAGCGACCAGTGAAGGATGGTTCAGAGCAAGAGCTTGGCATGGGCGATCAGAGGTTGTATCTACAGTGTGAAGCTATGCACTGTGGAAACCAGAGGTGCTTCCCAGATTTGGTTTGCATATGAATGCCAGATGACTTTTGACTCCATGTTGGGATGAGGCAAATTCTGGCCTGTACCCCTGTTTGAGAGTAAGGATACCAAACTGCTCGAGCTGGAAGGGAGCTGTGTTGTGCTCAAACAGGTTGTCTGACAGGCATGTTATGGACGCCAGGGCTGTGGGGCACTATAAATCTTACCTTCCCTTCAATTTAAATGTATCCTAAATCTCCGTCTATAAGAACCTGTTTCTCTTCATTACTGTAGAGTGAGCTTCAAGAGACAAACCTCACTCCTGGGGCATTTAGATAGGTGGTGAGATTTTTTAGGCTTTTACCTCCTGTTGGGATTAGGATGTCAGCTGCTATAATCCTCTTGCCTTTATTGCTGAATTATTTTAGCACAAAATTCTTCAGTATTATATTATGTGGTAATACTGATAAAACAAAAGCTGCTCCAAACTTCAAACAGGAAATGATAACATAGAAGGTGAGGAAAATTAATTGCATTTATGTCAACTGCCTGTGATGCAAGACTGGAACAAATTAATCTCCAGTGACCTGTTTGCTCCGTTGATTTCTTTGGTGTTATATTAAGGGAGAACATGATCCATTATCTATTGCATTACTAGGAAATAAAAAAGAGCTATGATTAAATATACCCTCATAATGAGTTGTAATTGCTTTATTTTATATACACGAGAAAATAGAATCTTTTATTATTGTGGCTATCAGAGCACATCAAATCTCAGATGAAGTCTGCTTTCAGCAGAGTTCTTTTTCCACTTTATGCCAAAATTACATCTCATTGAAATATTAGTTGATCCAAGCTGAACAATGAAGACAGGGTGTTTTGATTTTGGGAACTAGAAACCTTTGCTTTATCCTGATTTGTTGTAGCATTTCTACCTCTTCAAGAGCAGTGTTTCATTTGTTACTTTCATCTTTTCAAATCTATGTTTCTACAGAACAGAAGTAGTAGATCAAGTTGTACGTTCATCTTTTTTCAGAAGTACCCCAAAAGCAAATTATTAAACCTAAACTAATTTCAAGAATTTTGTAGTCTGATTGTTGTTTTAGTGAACGAGCAGGTATAAATAGTAGTAGTATGTGAATGCTGACAAGCTCATGGAAGCTAGAGGGTGTTTATTTCATTTATTTCAGCTGGACCAAGTTTAAACCTTTTTTTTGTAAGAGATACTTTGTGATCATTAAAGTACTGACCAGCTGAGAGCCATAGTTCCACAAACTGGGATGTATTTAAGAAGATAGAATTTAATGATGTGACCTTGTTGTTCAAAATTCCTAAAACATCATCTGTTTACAGATTTTTCAGTATTATCGTTGTTGTGTTTGCAAATGTAAAGACATACGTTAAGCAATTTGTCTTAAATAGAAGCTGACACAGTGTTAACAGCACTGGAAGTCTGCAAGGCCTGGAGGAAAGGAGAGAAAATACAGCAACTTAGTGTAACAACTGTCAGCTGTGAGAAAGAAGCAGTGTTGCTCAACCAGCCACACTGCTTTAGGGACCTATCCTTCATACAGCTCCTTGTATTTCTCAGACTGAGAGAGTGAAATTTCTGTGACATACTTAACACTAGGCAAAATATGCTGATCAATTGAAATGTGACTGTAACAGTACATCTGTAAGTTGTGCATATTTTATAGACTCATAGACAGTTGTTGGTGTGTTTCTTTGCTTGTTTTAGGGAGCAGAAGGTTTTTGCATTGTATCATTAGTGGCAGAAAGCATGTAGTGTTACAGTCCTGTGCCAGAAATGTTAAATAGTTAAACAATATGGTGGCAAAGCAATGGTTAAATGATACATTGATATTAAACATTTTAAAAAAGAAGGAGACCAGCCACTCTTTGTGCTTCTGTTTGGAAGGAAGGGAGGTAGGATGTAATGCTCGTGAGCCTTTATAACATCTGAAGTCTTCTCCCTTTTCAGCGCAATCCTCCCTTGCTGGTGAATGATCTGTTTGAAGATATCAAAGATGGGGTAATGCTAATTGCCCTTTTGGAGGTTCTTTCAGGGCAGAAGCTGGTAAGAACTTCCTTCCTTCCTTCTGAATGTACAGGATACTTGCATAACTTCTCTAGGGTATAATTTTCTAATATGTTTCTATATTTGAATACCATAAAAAACCTGACTGCAACATAGCAAAATAAGTTTATTCACAGAGTGGGCTATTTGGTTACAAAACAAAAAAAAAAGATGATTACGGACTGACATTCTTGATTTTATGCATTTTCTATTAATTTTGTCTTACTAGTTTATAAAAATTGCGTATTTGTATTAATCTTTGCAGTTCATCTGGGAGTTACTACTATGACAGAAACAAGGTCTAAACTGCAAGCTACTTCCATACATCTTGAAGAAATAATGACAATCTTCTCTTGTTACATTTACAGCTTTCTCTCTGAAAAAAAAAATTGTGAGCCCCTCAGATTTCATGGGGCCTTAAATCCATTTACCTAGACAGCTGCTCTGCTACTGTAAAGAACCTTAACTGATGCCAAATGGCTTTTTCACAACCAAGTCGTGTACAGAGGCTAGGGTGTATACATGGCAAATAGACTGTCTCTTGGGAGCTAGGCTAGTTTTGTGCGTGTGATGTGGGAGAAAAATGAAAGGGTTTTAGGCCAAGGGCTCTCACTTTTTCCAAACCATCTCACAGATCGGGTGGCAGCATCTGAAAAAGCAGGGCAACTGTCCGTCATTCAGCTTGCTGTAGGGTTCAGACGTTACCCGTTCCCTCACGTGCAGGCAATTTGCAAGTGCCACACCTTTGCCCCTTTTTCATATTCCACCTCTGTTTTGATCACAGGCGATACCCAAAATTAGGTAGTAATTCAGACTGCAAGAGTGATTTTACTGTAAGATGGGAAAAAAACTGTGCTTTCAAGTGTGTTTCTGCTCTGTTGAAATATACCCATTTCTGTTTCTGTTTGTCTAAGACAGAAAGTCTCCCTCTTGTGGCAAAACAGAAGCAGTAAAATAGGAAAAGAATTTTAATGATGGCACCTCTTACAATGAACTTCGTTGGATTGTATCCTGCCTACATTAATTAGTGAAAGACAAGAGATATCACAGAACCAGAATAATGTCTGGTTTATTTAAAGGTCATGTATAGCAGAATATGATATTCTGTAGTAACTGCAAGAGGAGTTTCAGAATCTATAGCAGGCCTTTGTTAAATCCACTTGTAAATTTATGAACATGAATTTAAATGATAGTAGTGGTCTATTTGCATTACAGTATAAGATTCAGTGGGGATTTTAATTCCACTGTAGAGTATTAGAAGCCTAGGATGTGTTCTTTATTTAATCCAAAGAATTCTGTCTTTTTTTACCCTACATGTCTAAAGTTCAGCAAAATTAATTGTTCAGTGAGGGTTTGTGATACCTGGTTTTTTATCACCAATGAGGTATTAGAGAGAATGGATAAAAATCCTCTAGGTAAAATGTCTTCACTGCAGACTGATATTTTAAAAATAACAACTACCTTGATTTCTCCTTTGCAAGCAAAAATATTTTACTAAGAGAATGTTGCCTTCTTTCAAATATGTGTGTATATATGTGTGTGTGTGTGTGTGTGTATAAAAAGAGAAGTAGTTTATTTTCCATAAAAACAGTTCTCTGATTTGATGTTTATGGGCTGAAGCTGACAGCTTACATCCTGAGGTTATTAAGAAATCTTATAACTTTTTTATAATAGAACTGTCACAGTTACGTCCCCTATGTCTGTCAGTCCTCCCTGTTAGTATATGCAAAAATAGAATTTGACTGTTCCAAAGAACATTTTAACATGTAAATCAGACTAAGTTATGTACATAGGAATTTATAATAATCTGGAACTTCATTTTTTGCAGCAAATTGGTGTAAATCTAATTGGAGTTTACACTGTTCTTTCTCTTTAAGCCTTGTGAGCAGGGACGTCAGCTGAAGCGAATTCACTGGGTTGCCAACATTGGCACAGCTCTTAAGTTTCTAGAAGGAAGACGGGTAGGTTTGGTAGCACTTAGTCCTGGTTTTTCCTTACTTTTTTCTTTCTTTCCTTTAATGTATGATTTGTATCCACGTACTGGTTCTTATTCTCCAAAATTGGTGCTATGTATGTAGTCTTTAGTTTCTATACAGTGCCTAAAAGTTGCTGTAAAGTAAAACTGTCAAGTTCCAACACTAATATGTAGCAAAGTATAGGGTAAAACTTTTTTTTTTTTTTTTTAGTTAGAATCACCTTGGATGTTCTCCTTTTTTTTTTTTTATGTGCTCTTCAGGTCCTCATGTTTCCTGTTGCTGTTCTCAGCAAAGAACAATGATCTTCAGTTCAGTATAGGCGTTCATTTATTATTAGAAGAATAGATTTATGGACTTCACTAGGTTGTACATGAAAAACTCTACTCCCTAAAAGTATAGACATGAAAATTTAGAACAGTGTGACCTCTTATTAGCTTGGCAGGACTTCAGACTAATTCCTGGTTTGATTCTGGTGAAGTCAGTGCTGTGGCCATTTTAGAAATGAAATAAAATATTTTCTAAATTTAACAAAAGACAGAAAACCTGAAAGCTTGATGTGATCTAGGTATGAATATCAAATAAAAGCATTCTTCTACCTTTTTTCCCTTACTTTTCTCTCTATATTGTAATGACTTGTATCTGTTTTTTTAATTAGATTACAGATATTTTGTTCTTCTAATTTCTGCATTTTAGTTCAATTTTTCTCAATGCAGATGTAACACCTGATGAATTTTATGTCTCCACTGCTGTATACCAGGAGTTGTTGGCTTTTGGCATTCTTTCCCTCTCTTTAACCCTATGGCATCTTGACCTAATTATATTTCTCTTACGTGGGAAACAATCTTAGCAGATGCCTGTAGAAAGAAATCTATAAGAGTACTTTTTTTAATTGAAAAATGTATAACCAAAGCAAAGACAAATATATTCCCAAAGTGAAATTCAGCTTTAGTTCACGATTTCACTAGTTTATGTAGTACAGTTTGTTAATACAAACCATATCACATGCAGTCTGATAGTGGAGGCTTAGATACAAAGAGAGCTGCTTTCTGGTGAGACCTGTATAAGAAAAGACAAGGCTGAGGTGAAGAGCAAAAAACCCATGCTTCCCTAGTCTACATGTCACAATGTACTGGGTGACCTGAAATTTGAATGACCCACCTTAGATCCCAGGAGTAATATAGCAGTGCAGCTAGGTAACTGAGGATCAAGATAGATTGCCAGAAATGGAGTGCCGTGAATTTGCTTGCAATATCTGAGTATTTTTGTCTGTACTTTGTATCAATATGCCAGATTTTCTTCTGGAGGAAGTTGGAAATATGCAGTTTGTCAGGTAGATTGGTGTGCATTAGCAGGTGGTCTCTAGGTTGAATCCAGCCTGAAGGATGCATCTCTCCAGTCTGTCACCCTCTTCCTCCCAGAGGAGATGGGGATGCTGTTCAGACAACAAATGCCTCTTCAGTAGCTGAGTGCAGTCCCTGGTCTGTACTCAATGGTGAACGAAGGGAGATGGGTGGCCATGCACAATGCTTTGGGGAGTGCTGACAGGGTCTCGTTCCTCCATGGGCTCTCCCATAAGTAAAGTTTATTGCATGTTTAATCCACTTCCTATTTTTACTGTGCAAACAGGCTTCTGCAAATACTCCTGTTATACTGCAAAATGCAGCTGGCAATTAACAGATGTCATTCCAGACCAAACTGTTTTTTTAGTGGTTCTGAAAAGTGTATTTTGTAGTTTTATATCCATTTTAATGGAGTATAAGACAAAGGTAACACAATAACCAGACTAGATAGGCTATGCTTCTATGAACAGTAGCCTAATCAGAAGCTTTAGTTGAGTCCTATAAATCTTTCAATTTGTAATCCATATAAGAAAAACCTCGCTTTCTAGAGAAAGAAAAGCTTTTGTTGGAATTGGTCCAGCTGAGAGAATGAGACTCTTGGTATATTTTTCTTTAGGTAGGTAACAGAAAATTTTCCTTATTGACTGGTAGAGAAGCAAGTAATGTCAGTTTTCCCAGAGTTTTGTCAGATTGCTTGGTGAAGAGGAATGGAAATATAACCTGTGGGGATTTCTCCTCTGCCTCTTCCCAAGCAGCCTGTGGAGTTTTAATTCTGAAAAGAGCTTCACAGCCCTGAACAACAATTTTTTGATTGCTCTTGACATCATCTAGTGGGTTTCCAGCTGCTGATTCAGAGAAATGCAGTCTTTTCTCCATTTTGGGGAGACAAATGAGGTCACCTAAAGTCATTCTCCTGCCTTTCTTTAACCTATTCTCCAAGGCTTTTCCATAACCTTTGTCTATGAACAAGCTTGTAGTGCATGAACACTTTAGCAGCCCTTCATATTTATATCATGATTGATGGCAGACTCTTAGTTTCGCTGAGAAAATAAGTATTAACGTATTTGCTATTTTTCCAATACAACCTGTTTTATTCCATTTCCTTGAGCATTATCTATCTGCTGATTTCTTTATGATATACTCTTTATCCCCTCCTTTACTGCCTTTTATCTTATGAGCTTAATTTAGGGTGATACTTTATTCAGGCTATAGATTAGCACTTGGGAGTTAAGAGTCATAGAATCTGTTCCCGTTTCTGTTGAAAAACTTTATGTGACCTCGAACAACTTATTTTTTCCAACTCTTTTCTCATTTTAAAAGAAGCATAGTCAGGTTTGTCTTGCAAGGGAGCCTTAATCACTGGTGGTAATATCCTTTACAATAAAAGGCTCTCTACTAGAGAACTGTGGCATTCTTTTTTCCCTTATCTTTCTTTTATGCTTTCTCCCCCCCTTTTCCTTTTCTTGTTTATTCTTAAACTCACTTTTCTCTTTTCTTTCCAAATCTATTAGAACTATAGCAAGAAACCCCTGCATAATTTAAAATCTGTTGCACAGTATTTAATTTGTTTTCCTTATTAATTGTGTTGTAAGATGTTCCAAAAATGTGCTTTCTTTGCATTATAAAATTAAATTAATGCATTTACCTAATAATTAATCATTCAAAACTTTTTTTTGTATCATCTTTTTCCCTTTGCTTTTCATGCTAGTCCATATACAGAGGATCTCCGGTTTGTACAGTGGTTATATGTAATTTTTATTGTTCTTTCTGCTTGAAATTAAATATTTTTTCTACAAATAATAGCATGCAATGGTCTTAAAAATCTTTCATTACCTATAGCTATACTTGTCTATAAAGTGAAATTGCACCATTCAATGATTTTTTCTTAATTAAGAAACTTGTTATTTGATTGCAAAAATGCAATAAAAATATAAAACCTATTTGAAATGTGTTTCATAATTGTTATCATTCCTTGAGGGTGGTAATAACTCATGTTTTCTTTCCTGTATAGATTAAGCTTGTCAACATAAACTCAACTGATATTGCTGATGGCAGGCCTTCTATTGTGCTTGGCTTGGTGTGGACCATAATTTTATATTTTCAGGTACTACATTTTTTATACTTCAGTGTAGCTTGCTCAAATAATAGTTCAGGTCATCATTTCATATGAACTGGTGCAGTTTCAGTCTTTCACCATAGCTAAGTCACTTTATAATTAGCTGAGGATCTGATCCTGAATAAAGCAACAGTTGATGGTAGGGGTGCTTCACACTGGTTAAAATTAGATACTTGTCTTTGGAATAGATTGTTCTGGGCCTAGAATGGAGTTCCTTCATCACTGGAACATATTCTTCCACTTTCTCTGAAGAATACAACAGAGCAACAGAAAAAAAGAATAGAATTGTGGATTCTTGGTACAAGTACCTTTAGCACCCTCAGTGGTGATTGTACTGTATGTCTAATTCCAGTGCATTTGATGTCAGAGAGTAATTTTCAAACAATGTAAACATGCTCATTTCACTGGAAGATGCAGATATTTGGAAGGACATAATTTAGCTGTGAACGGTGTAGATTGAGAGGGGTTTGAATTTGTAGAGGAGAAATCATTTGCATTCTGTTGAAGTTAGGTGGGAGGGAAAAATGGTTTTCTAAATCCTGTCCATATGAGTTAACAAAATGAGTCACTGCTCAGCAATTAAAAACCAACTGATTTTGTTGCTCTTCTTTATGGAGTTCTTTGGCTTCGACTCTCTTGTGACGTAGCTTTCATGTCTCAGGGATGCTGTTCTCCTAAGAACCAACCAGTGCGACACCTCAATGGTTCAGATCTCCTTCTCAGAAGAAAAGTTAGCCAGAAGGATATTAACATTTTTATTTTAATTTATAGCTCATTGAGATGAGTGGGGAAAATTACACTTCTCAGAGTTACTGAAACTCTAGTTCCCTGCATCAGTTTTACTTGGGTCATTTTTTGAACTTTTCTTTATTTGTCACAGCCAGATACATCATTTTAACATGAATGAAAGCAGAAATGCGTGAGAGCTGTGGTTCTCATTGTGACAGAGTCATTCTGTGATGTGACAAAACTTTGTTTTTTAAATAGACGGCATAGACAATATTGCAACGTCATCTGGATATAACTTTTTCATGTTAAAGAACCAAATTGTTAGCCAACTTAATGTTCTTAAAAGAACCAAGTTAATGATTTTCATTTGATGGAAGGCATGATGCGAATAACTGTCATACACCCTTGGCAAGCACTACTAATGCACTTTGCCTGCAGTGCATTCACTGTTCCTTCACAAGGTACCACTAAGCAAAGCCACAATTGAATTTGTGCCAAAACTGTACAATGGTAAATAAAGAACTATCCAGATGAGATCATTGAGGTCACTCCCATTCTTTAATTGAATGACCCTCCTCTGAAATTAGTGGATTGTTTTATAATTTGAATTCAAGCTAAATGTAAGCCATTGTCTCCTATTTCAATCGTAATTTGTCATAATAGATAACATGACACACTTGCATATTGTTCTAGCTGTAGGGTGTCAAGAAAGCCACTGATTGCTAGATGTTTTGTACTTCTGAAATTAAGACTATCATCTGGCACATACATTAGCATTTTTGAAACTACTTTAATGTACAGTTAAATAGAACACAGCATGTTAATCATAGCTTCTGCCCAACTTTGTCAGTTGTATTAGGAAATTATTTAAGAAACTGGTGAGAATTAAGAAGATTATCTACAAACAGCCCATTAACATTTTTCCCTACAGATTGAAGAGCTTACCAGCAATCTCCCACAGCTGCAGTCATTGTCTAGCAGCGCTTCTTCTGTGGAGAGTGTTGTCAGTTCAGAAACTGCGAGTCCCCCAAGCAAACGGAAGGTGGTAACCAAGGTCCAAGGAAGTGCCAGGAAGGCTTTGTTAAAATGGATACAGTACACAGCAGCAAAGTAAGTGCAAACCTTTTCTTCAGATTCTAAATTCTCTCAGTCAGGGATTATCCTTTTGCTCTGTATTTGTATAGCACCTCCTTGTGATCATATTCTTTTTGACAACTGAGGCTGCTAAATGTTACCACCATACAACAAGCAAGGAATAAATAACAATTTGCATTAATTTTACAAGCAGTCATATTTTATAGTTTCTGAATAATGAATGGGATTATCTTTGACAGAATGAGGAACTGAAAGGGGAATTCGATGTCTGAATGACAACGTATTAGTCCTGCTGCCGAAACACTCGATGTGACAATGCAAGTCCCACACTGACTTAGCATTTCTCAGCAACAGAGCTTGTAGGAGCACTAAATTCTGGCACTTGCTGTTGAAAGGCAGGTGATGAAAATTTTGAATATCCTACTGCAGTTTTGTGATACAAGGGACATATTACTACAAAAATTGCCCTGAATTTTCTTTCTTTTAAATCCAAGTTATTTTGGAGTTATTTCTTGCTAACTCTTGTTAACTTAAGAATTTTCTCCTTTATTTGGTGTAATTATCCCATGTTTGCTCTGTCTCCAAAAAGGCATTAAAAAAAAAAGCATAAATTAGATCAAAGATACAATAGTAGTTTGTTGGCTTCTATAGTAAGAAAATAAAACTCAGAGATGTAAAAGAATAAAATGGATTTATTTGTTCAAATTAAGGAATCACTGCTATTTGAAGAGATCAATCACCTGCAAAATGTAGAGAGGAAGTGGCCAGTTACGGAATGGTGCATCAGAGAAAAAAAATATAATTGTAAAGATACAGACTTTCTCCAGTTCTCCAATAAATAGGTAGAATACAGTAATTTATAGTGCAGTACAGTCTAATTTGGCATTCTTCCTATTGCACTGTTGTCAGTAAGAGACAGACAAACGAAAGTGGTCAGCTGCAATTTCCAGACATGTAAACAAAGAAAATACAAACAAACAAAGGTTCATAAATGAAACTGTCAACATTTTGGGAAAGAGTAGGTGAAATGCATTGAAAGAAGCCTAGAGAAAGGATGGTACACTTTGCCTAGCCCTGCTTCACATCATTGTAATTTGCAAGGGCTAGCTCACTGAAGTCAGTGAAGGTGTTTGATCACAGTGAGCTTTGAATGAAGCCTTCATTCAGAGTTACTGTTGCTGTGATCCTCCCAATGGGAGGACTACCTTAGTGTTGAAGTGTGTCTTCAAAGGAAGTTTGCATGCTCAAAGTAAAAAACAGTCTTGCAGTCTGTGGACCACCATACCTTTCAGAATTACTTTTTAAAAAAGCAGTCAGAAGTGTGATTCAGTTCTGATTACTTTCTCATTGTATATTGCTATTTCTTGATCATTTGTGTTTATTTTTTAGTGGATGTGTAAGTGTTCTGGGGGTATGAAATTATAGTTTCACTCATGCTTTTGGTAAGAATATAGAGAAATTTGTGTGTTACATTGTCACCTGAACAGCAATGATGTCACTGTTCATGCTTTCATTTTAAAAGATAACAGATCAATGCAGTCTTTTTTCTTTTTTTTTTTTTTTGGTGTAATACTGATGTTCCTAACTGAACTGCAGTACTTAATAATGGAGGGAGATACGAAGTTCTTTATAGTGAGGGAGAGAATAGTGAATGGAACTGCGTACATCCACAGACTCTGTGTGTGTCGTACAAGAACCTTGAGAACCTTGGTGCACTTCATTTGTTCAAAATACTATTGGTTTATTGCCACTAGTAAGCCCACTGGAGACAAATACAGTAGGTATATGACAAAAAAAACTCTTGGATCTTCTTGGGCAGAAATGAACATATGCAGTGGATGGATGGAGCTGTAGTTGACCTGAGTAGCGTTGCAGGAACAACAGGTGTTTGTTGTTAACATTAAACATTATGTTTAATGATGGGTAGCCACTGGATGGAGCATCCTGTCTCCTCCCCTATTTCATCTAGTCCTGATGTTGTTGCAAGTCACTTTTTTTCTTTTTTCTTTCATATTCTTTAGGCAAGTTGGAATTGAAATCAAAGATTTTGGACAAAGTTGGAGGAGTGGTGTTGCATTTCATTCCGTTATTCATGCTATCCGCCCAGATTTAGTGGACATGGAGAAAGTGAGGGGAAGATCAAATAGAGAAAACCTGGAAAAAGCCTTCACACTCGCAGAAGCAGAACTAGGAATTCCAAGGCTCCTTGATCCAGAAGGTACCTAATGCATAGTTGAAAAAAGTTTGAACTACTTGCATGGGTTAAATCAGATGTCTTATTTCATCGTGTTTAGACATTTAAGCAGCATTTTGTGCCATTCAGCTAAAAATTAATTTACCGTGTTCTGTACTTGTGCAGATGTGGATGTTGACAAGCCAGATGAAAAGTCTGTCATGACCTATGTAGCCCAGTTTTTGAAGCACTATCCTGATCCTCATCATACAGTGACTGATGTGCAGGACAATGATGTAAGTTTTTCTTGCATAACTATATAAATCAGTTTATCATGAGGGGGGCTTTATAAATACATTTTATAGCTCTCTTATAGTATATTTTGTTTCCTTTTGATAAGCAGTTCAAGTGAAAAGCAAGCAGAATAAGAAAACTGGATAAGATTAGCTGAGAATAAAGGAACCAGTGTTGCAGATGTTTACTAGTAGATGGAGAAAACAGAATGGTGATTCTGTAGAGATTTTATTATTTTCAGCAGTAGAAGCCAAAAAGAACACAAACATTTATTGTAGATACTAGCAAACCAATGGATCCTGAAGTTCCCTAAGAGGTTTTCAAGCATAACACGAATGAGACTGCAATAATTTGATACCTGAAGCAATGCGTCACTTCTGTTTCCATCACACTGGGTTTCTGGATAAGAACAAGAATAGTCCAAGAGACTACTTACAGTCTTTGGGCTTTTAGGCTCAGGAGGCAGTTACAATTTTGACACAGGTTTCTTTGTATTGCACAGTGATGTTTGACTGTTTGCTCTAAGAAATTGTTTTCAGTCATGGTTTTTTTCTTGTTTTTTTTTTTGTTTTGTTTTGTTTTGTGTATGCTCTAGTGCATTGGCTTTGCACTAGAATGGCTATACTCAGTGATGCCAAGTGATCATGACTCACTTCCTAATCCTGATCATGTGCTTTCTTCATGGCAAACACAGGAAACACTGCTGAGACAATCTGCTCAGTCCCAGCAAGAGAGAAAGAGGAAGCACTTTTTTTGTGTGTTTCTTTGCGTTCCCTACAGAGCTATAGAAGAGTGAATCTCCTTCCTTGTGGCTATGTGTGGCTAAGGCAACTGTAGCTTTGCTGTCTGATTCCAGTGCCTGAGTACTGGAATTTTTCATTCGCAACATTGGTCTGAGGACATATGTGTGCCAATGCCACAGCATCCCACTGAGCAATGGGACTGCTGAAGCAGAGGGAGTGAGCACTGAAGCCTCATGCTGTGGCAGGCTAAGGCAGTCCTGTCATCTCCATACCGTGGCACACAATGCAGTTTCTGCTGCCAACAGCCTCGGCCAGGTCTGCTGCCTGTGCTGGGGTTGGATTTTCAGGAATAACCTCACCACCTTCTCCTGAGCTTTATGCAGAGACGATGCAGGGGAATGCAGGACTTGGCCACTCCACGCTCTGCCTGCCTCTGGCTATGCCCAGAGCAATGATAACACATGAGCTGTGAAATGGAAACTACTGAGTTGCCTCCAGAATTCTGGTAGAATTTTGGTAGAACTGCTGGTCCCCTGCATGTCACACTGCAGAAATCAGTAACTCCCAGACTTTGAGAATAAACTAAGAGTTTGACAGTTCACCTAAGTTTCTAATGTCATCATTCTTCATTTCCTTGAGGAAGAACTATATTCCTTCTCACACCCCTGGTGGAGTGCCTGGCAGTTTGAGACAAACTCTACTTCTCCAGTGGAGTGTCCAGTCAAGAACAGCTATGGGGCCCTCATTTTTTTATGACACAAATTCTGCTAATCCATCTCTGGAGAAATTCTCATCCCCATCAGGCACCTATGTCCACTCTATACCTTGCCCCCTAATCCTGTCCACCATAATTTCCAATTCACTTGCCTCTGGCTATGGTACAAAATGATGACCAGATGGTATGTCATAGGTTGATGGGAAAGAGATCTGGATGGATCCAGGCCAGTTAGCAATGCACAAAAAGTCTAGGATCCCAAGTAGTTACTGGCCCTGAAGCAGTGCAATACATAGAATAAAAACAGCACAATGCTTTCATCTATTTGGGACTGGTTAGATATAAGCTCTCAAATGGCTAACCTTTTGGCACATTTTGGTCTTTTATTACTATAAACTTTTGTATTTCTGTGATATATTACAGAGAGAAGCTTATTTTGCACTCAGCTGCTTTACTTATGACTTTTCAGGGAGAATTTGTCAACAGATAATCAAATTTCTCATATTCAGAACTTGCATTTTCAGATATTTGATCTGTTCTCAAGAAAATCATGATAGGTTGGGCAGACTATCACATACAAATTCCAACAAATGTTAGGACCTTTGTTTACACAGTTCTGGAGGGGAGGGGGAAAGAAACCAGGAGTTAATGCAGCTGATCCTGTTGACTGCAGGATACCTAGATGAAACAAGATATCCAGAGAATCCTTGGCAAAATAATAGTGCCATTCATATTACGTGATGCTTATGGAGAGATTCTAGTGCTGAAAATCCAACAGTGCAGTTTAAAAATATACAGATGTAAGTATTGCATTCCATATTTATGCAGTATTTGAAGGGAAAATTGAAAAAAAAAAAAACCTCAATCAAATGTTTCATAATCAAATATCTTGTGGAGGTTTTTTTCACTGAGTGCTTTCTCATCTTTCAGCCCGTATTCTTAATTGCGTATGGGTTGGTGAAAATTAGGCAAAGGATCATTTAAATCATGAGGTTAAGTAAGGCTTTCACAACAGCAGATCCAAATTGGTAGTGTTGCCAGCAGGTCAAGGGAGGTTGCCAGCTGGTGAGAACACACTTGGTGCACTGCATCCAGCTCTGGGCTCCTCAGTGCAAGAGAGACATGGACATACTGGAGAGAGTCCAAAAAAGGGCCACAAGGATGATGAGGGGACTGGAGCACCTCTCCTATGAGAAGAGGCTGAGAGAGCTGGGGCTGTTCAGTCTGGAGAAGAGAAGGCTCAGGGGGATCTTATCAATGTGTATAAATACCTGAAGGAAGGGTGCAAAGAGGACGGAGCCAGGCTCTTCTCAGTGGTGCCCAGTGACAGCACCAGAGGCAATGGGCACAAACTGAAACACAGGAGGTTCCCTCTGAACATCAGGAAATGCTTTTTACTGTGAGGGTGACTGAGCACTGGCACGGGCTGCCCAGAGAAGTGTCTCCATCCTTGGAGGTATTCAAAAGCCATCTGGACATGGTCCTGGGCAACTGGCTGTAGATGGCCCTGCTTGAGCAGGGGGTTTGGACCAGGTGACCGCCAGAGGTCCCCTTCAACTTCAACCATTCTGTGATTCTGCAATTCTGTGATAATATTTAAGAGCATAGTTGATATATTTAGGATTTTTTTTAATGAAACAGCAATAGTAGAGGTCGTCTTGCAATGCAAGAAGAACGCTCTTTTCTAAATGGCATCATACAAGAATGGAGATTTAAATTCCTTTAAAAAATAGAAAAGTGGATTCTGTTTATAAGAGCAAGAACTATTTTCTTTAGTACTTCAAGAAACGTTCATGAATTTATCACTTTGCAAATTTAAGGGATGTCTTTTTTGATAGAAGTAATGGCTTGGAATCATAGTATGGCAACTGACTTTCTTGACCACGCAAGCCATCTAAGTGCCTTTTTTTAACCCCTTTCTGCACCCATTGTTATTCTGATATTCACCTTGCTAAATTAATTGACTGGAAAAATGTAAAGGACAGAGTAATTCTTTTCTCAGTGCACAGAGTTGGCAGTGAACCAGATACAAGATATTTGTGTGACTATATAATCCATTTAGATTGAAAATTCATTTATTCTTTTTCAAGAAGTGTTGTCCACAGGTTCTGTTCTAGGTATACAAACATATGCAAGATCAGACCAAACATGTAAGATTGGTTCATTTTAAAATAGCCCTTTTGTGTTTTGTGGAAACCGTGTAAGTGAATTGGATGCCCTTTTAATCACCATAGCTAACGGTGCAAGGTAGAACAGTATCTATTGCCTCTTTCTTCCCTCTTACTGACCTGGACTATATATGTCCATCATAAAACTTCCCTTAGGAATTTTGCATTATTTGGTTAGTTTAGGTTGGAACAGGATTCATCAGTCTTTAAGAATCTAAAAGCTAGGTACTTACACTCCACCTGTAATCAGTGGGAGACACTTTTCCAGATGTCATCTTTCTTAAGATGGTGTCCTAAATAAACTGTCTTCTGGAAGTACATGTTGTATAGCATTTCAACAGAGTTAAAACTGACTCAGATGAATCCTTCCCGTAGGTAATGATAGATAAAATGTTGTTGGCAGTTGATTAAAAAGAAATCCAGACATGCTTTATATTTTGTGACTGGTATAATCCCCCTATTCTTAGCCTTTCTGTCTTCCCCCTGAAGTCTAGTATAAGGAAATATGTATCACAGAATGGTAGAATCCAGGTACCTGGGAGAGATAACCTTGCAAAATTCTTATCCCTTAAATTCCTGGGGTACTCTTAATGTGTTGTTTTCCAAAATTAAGCACTTTTAGGGTGTATTCCGTCTGACCCGTGTTAAGTCCCTGCTGTAGAATGAGAAGAGTTGGGCAGTAGATGCTAGATGCAACTTTTTTTTTTTTCTATCTGTCAAAAAAACCTGAAAGAGTGACTATCTGTCTCAGTTGCAGATGCCTACATTTAGTTAGAAGAATCCTGCTTCAGAGTGGAGTGTGTCTGGGTGGTTTTTGATGCGGGGGGGGAAGGATTTCTAATCCTCTAACCCTCTCCCCCTGCCCTCCGGCCAACTCAGCTGCCACTGTGTTTCCTCAAGATGTGTTGTCCACGCAAATTCCTATTCATCTTCCCTCCTGATTCAATGCTCAATTTATAAGGAATTTGCATTGGAAGAAGTGGAGTAATAATTGAAGCTTATCCCTTATTTGTGGTCAGAGGGAACAGCTATTTGCATGTGCATTTCCAGAATTAAAAGGGATTTTATATCGCATACATGGACCAGCTATGCATATGTGTGAACTTGTGTAGTCAACACATCTCAAAGAATCACAGTTACTCTAAGGTAAGTATTTTTCCAGGTAAAATAAATCATGTAGTGATTAGTAATCTGGAAATCAGATCTATTATGAAAACTACTTCACTAGATATGATACAGACACATGAACTTGATAACATTTTAAGTATTTAAGTATAGCTTGTTTTCTAACACGTGTGGCTCTTCTATTGTTCTCTCTGGACTTTCTGCCTGCTTTGCTTTATTTTGTTTGCTTCTTTTTTTTTTTTCCTTCTTGTTTTCCCATTTGTGTCATATGCTAGGAACTTCAAGCAATCCCAACTTTTGTCATTTCTTTTATGAAATTTAAGGTAAGGGTAATATGCTCCAGAAGAATTGCTTGAATTGGACCTTTCATGCTTGTTATCTGTTTTTATCCTGCACTTATTTCACTTTAGATTTTGGGTGGGTTTATGTACGTTGGTTTGCTAGCCTTATGTTAATCTTTCCAAAAAGCAAGTAGATGAACATAATGAGTCTAAGTCTTCCTTCTTACATAAGCTGATCCTAACAGCCTAATGCTTAACTTTGCAAATAATTTCACAGAAATATTATAGAAAAGCAAGTCACTTTCCTATAATAAATCTCAGACTATGCTTTTGGTTTTCCTAAGTATAGTTATAAATATGAAAAAATAGATTATAGATCAATGTTTCTACTCATCTAATCTCATTTTAGATGGATATTTTTATATGTCTTTAGGTTTATAGAGTAGATGCTAGATTGTATATATGATTGTGCAAGTGATGTATGTGGACTGTGTGTTGGAAGGAGAGAGCATTCATGTGTAATTGCATGATATGTACTGCTCCTTTTTTCACATAAATTATGATTTTTTAAAAATATACTTTTCTAATCATATTGGACATTTACATACTTATAATTGTCTAGTATTAACTGAGAGAAGTTCAGAAATCTAACAAGGAGTATTTGAAATGAACATGCAGAGGTAAAACTGGAAGACTGCAGAAGTGAATATACTATAAAACAAATAAGAGGTGTCACTGCAGTCAGTCAATAGTATTTATAGTTTGACCTGATCCAATTAATCACCTTGGTTCCACACTCATTTTTGTGGGTTTGTTTGTTTGGGTTTTTTTAATGTATAAGCAATAGGTTTTTTTCAAGTAAGTATGATCAAGGGTTCATCTCGTATTATGTATATCTAACTAGTGATATGTGTTGAAGTGAAGATTATTACTGATAGCAGAATTATTCCAATCTTCTCAATCCATTCAAGCAAGTTTGGGCAGGTTTAATGGGACCTTGTTGCACATTCTTAGCTGTACACAGCCCCAGTGCATTGCTGCTTAAGCTAGTGAAAATCTGAAGTGGTAAAAGCGCTGTCAGTTTCTTTATCCCTGAGTAGCAACTGCAAAAGTAACTTTCTGAGCAACTCCAGTGATTTACTGTCTGCTTTTACAGATAGGCTTTAATAGCTCGTCCCTGGAGATGATGCTTGGCTCAGCATTCAGCATGCATCTGTGATGCTATTGTCAGTGAACACTGTTCTATTGTTTCAGCAACACATAGACACACATACATCCAGTAACACATATATACAAGCCAGTTTTCAAAAGGAATAGCATAATTAATTGAATTAATGTATAAACATTTTTAAAAGGACTTGATTTTCTCAGCACATGAGCAATACAATAGTTCAACATCCCTGAAAAACAGGTGACTTAATTTTTTTAGATTTAAAAGTTCATGTTTGAAAATTCTATCCTACCTGTGCCTGAGAATTTAAACAGTTCACCTGGTGTATAATTACATATTAGAGAACCCAACAAAGTACTTCTCTTCCAGTTCATAATTAAATTTCTCATGAAACACAGATGTATATTTTTAGCTCTTCACACACCAAAGTATTCTGTATTATGTAATTTTCAAATTAACTCTGGCATATCAGTTAATAAAATAATGTGTTGACTTTGAGTTTGGGCTGAAAGCTTTTTTTGTAAATTTAAATTGTACCCCCTTATCTTATTGGAACTCATAAGCACTTTTCTCTAATTACCTTCTTTGATATTCTTTGGCAGTTGAGTGCTCCAGTTCTGTTCATCTCTGCAAATCAGTGAATATTCATAGAATGGTGTCAGGATAAACTAATACTTTAAAATGCTGTTTGGAAGTAGCATGCAGAAAATAAGTCATAGTGGCTTAGATAAATTGAAATAAACGTCATCAGAGATCAATGATCCTCATACTGGGGAAAGCACAAATAGTTATAATTATCCTATATAACTTTTCTTTGATGGTTTATGTTCTGATCTGTATACTACTTCAGATGTGCAGGCTTTAGAAAATAGTTTACATATCTGTAAGAATATCCTTTCGATATTTTTTTACTATTAGTAGGAACTACTAGGCACTAATGAAAGTCTTGTTTTAAGAATGATAGCTCATTAAACATGCGGCAGTGTTGGTGACAGGTCCCTTGGTGTCTAAGAAAGTGAATCTTTTATGTTGGTTACCCAAACTGAGACTTTAAAATGCTTTTGTATGAACCAGGGACCACAGAACCATTTGCAGGTGATAAGTGATGCGCTGAATGGAAACCTGTGAAAATGTATGAATAAATAAATAAAATGCTTGTAATGCTTTAACAACATTCAGTTAGGTGGTTACTGAAACACCTAAATCTTCTGCAATTAAACAAAATAAACAAATAATTGTCTAACTAAATAGTTAAAAAAAAATCACAGAAGACTCAATGCCACTGTTAACTTTATATTTTCACTTAATGTCGGAGAAATGGTGTGATTTAAAAGAGGTGTAGCGGTTCCTGTGTTCTTTATCTTCAGGTACCACAGAGGTGTTCTTAATCCTGGTGATATACTATTTCAAAAAGATCTGGTCAACCTAGTTTTAGCCATTATGAAATTTTTAAGCTATGTTGACAGGAATCTTGCAAAATACCCATTTTGCTCACATTGCTCTATGAACAGTTGCAGCCACACGGATGCTCTTCTTGGAAAGACTTACCTTAAGGAGGTGCTTCTCAGCAATAAGAAAACAGAGGAATAAAAGCCAGTGTTTTATAAAACTGAATTTATAGTGTGAACTAAAAGTAATACACACAGCATTGTGACAGACTTATTCTCTTCCTGACTTCAAGAATATCTTACTTAAAGTTTCAGTCAGCAGAATTGTTATATGACTTCCAATCCATTAAGATATATAGTTTAGTATTGCCTTTATGGAGCTGACAGCTAAATACTAAGAGATCTCAATAGTCTCATTAAAGTTATAACTTCTAATGAATGGAGTGCATTTGCTACCAAAGTTCTTTTTTTGATGGCTGAATGAGTTAAGAATTCTCTCTTCTTATGTTCTTCTACTCATAGGCGAGTAGTCCTGGCTTTGCTGTTTATCTCAAAGAATCTTGATGTTATTTTTCCACACACACAGGGCCAACTATCAGACCAGAAGAGGAGGAATTTTGTTCTCCTTCTCTATATTTAAATGAATTGAGAAGTTGGAAGCACTAGGAATTTTGGCTTCTTGGGACGCTATGTGCAGTCAAGGAGATGCCAGCATTACAAATAGCTGGATCAGGGAAATGTCGTATGTGTCCTGTACTGTTTCTCAGGTACCAACTTTTGGCAAGTGTCAGAAGACAGGAGCATGAGCTATAGTGAACTTTGTTCCAGCACAGCTGCTCTAGTATCATGTTAACCTCGCTGCAACTACCCAGCTAAGAATTTACCTAGCAAGTTAACAGATACAATACCTGTGATATTTGCACAATCTGTTGTGCAAATTCTATCCAACCAACTACCACTGTTTTGAGTAGAGGATCAGTAAGAGAATTAGTAGAAATATATCCAAGAAAGGTTTCTTCCCTACCTAAGGATCCTGTCCTTTCCTCAGCTGAAATGAAGCGATAGCTCTACGCTTTTAAAATTATTAAGGGAAATTATATTTTACATATTTGCGGCAGCTTTCAAAGAAAGGAACCATAATTGGCTCCTTTCCCAGGTTAGGATCTTTCCTTAAAAGAAAGTATGTTGTTCTTAAATACAGTCAGTGGCTATTCTTTTTTATCACATGGTCCAGTTTTTCTTCTCTCACGTAATGCTTGAAACTTTGTCACTCATTTTAGGTAATTAACTCATATGATGTGGTGTTGCATTTGTTCTCTGTAATAGATCTGTTTCTGACAAATTTTACAGTAATACGCCTTCTTTGGTTTCAAAGAGTAGCTTCTGATTAACAGCTAGCACATATGATTCATTGGTTAGAAATCTGAGATGGACACTTGTATCCTACTTGATTAGCCTGCTTACACAGTGCACAAAAAAACTTTCTGTTGTCTGCTAACCTTCTCATATAACACTGTCACAGACCTGAGGTTTCCTGTTAGTATTTTTCTGTTCACTGCCAGGTCACTGAATTCTGCAGAGAACTTTGCAGCCTTGCAAAACACCAGTGCCACGACAGACTGAAGTGTTAAAGCAAAACTGTAAAACAAATGTGCGGTTCTTCAAAGCCATAAAATGGCATGGAAGGAAAAGAAACTGAATACAATTGGGTTTTCTTTCTTTTGTTTCATTTTCCTTGTTAAAACATTCTCTATCAAAATATTTTGCCAACTTCTGAACTTGGAGCTTGATGTCAAGGATTGCCCTGAAGTCACTCAGAAAATAACTTCTTTTTTTTTTTCAGCAATAGCAGACCAGGTAATAAAATGGTGGTAAAAGATGATAAAACCCTCTCCTGTTTCATCTCTATTAACTTTTACTGAAAATTGATTGCAAATATGTGGAAGACTAAAATTAGCTGTTGAGTTATATTTAAAGGACTTCGTGTTAATTTAACATCGGATAAGAACTGCAAGTAATATCTCTGACACTGCAATGTCCCAAATTGTCATGATTTCACCACTGTAAGACTCATTTCTAGAAGCTGAGTTCTCCTCTTATACTCAGTAAGTGCTTTTCAGTTAGACTGTATGAAGATAAGTGATGAGAGAATTGGGCCCTGATGTTCCATTGGCTTCCACTACAACTAATGACCCTGACTTGCTAGAGAGCTGTTAATTTCTGGACTGTATCTGACACCTCTCCTAATAGACTGCAATGGGGTTTTTTTGTGTGTGGTTGTACTAAATCACAGAAGGAAGACAGACTGATGCTGAGAGACCTAAAAGTGTGGGCAGAACAATTTGAAAGAGACTTAGCCCGAGCACAGGTGGCAGAAACAAGCTTACAGGAGAAATACCAGGTAAGCAGTAGGGAAAATTTTGTATGATAAGACGTTATTATCATCATTATGTGTAACATGTACTGTAGTATTTTATGCAATCTGTATATATGCGAGTCAATGTACTGTAGTTTAAAGAAATAAGGACACAAACTGTCTTTCCTTTTATTGGTGGAGGACTTATAATGTCAGCTCCAGCTTTGCTACGTAGAACAGTGCACAGATGGTTTGCCTAACACAGAGCTTTTTCTAGCAGTGTGAAGAAGGACTGTCCTAGTTAGAAGTGAGCATGTGTCTGTACAGTCCTTCCAGATCCTGCGTGATATAGCTCAGATGGGAGGTATGAAGGCTGGATGAGGTGACAGGTGGAGAGGACAGGGATAGGAGCTTCATTTTTAACCCGTCTCTCAAAGGTTAATGTCTAAATCGGCAATATAGATTTTGGCCTAAATTTTCTCCTGAAGCTCGGCTGTTGTCTAAAAGCAGCCACTGTCTGTCCCAAGTAGCATTTAATTCATTTGCTAGATTATCTGATCAATTATTATTTCCTTTCATATAGGGTTCAGGCACCTGACAACTGCAGGGGAATACAAAACTTCTACCTGTATTTCCCTGGAGGATTCTACAGTCTATTAAAACATTTAATAAAATGCATTTCAGTGACAATATACAAGTTTACTGCTACTCCTCTTTGGGAAGGATTAGGACTTCTATCAGTACAAAATTGTCATAGGTTATAACACTCCATAAATGTTGAAGAATTTCATTCTTTGACTCTGTACTACATTGATTTGATTTTCTCTTTCTGCAGTCATTTAAGCATTTCAGAGTACAATATGAGGTAAAAAGGAAGCAGATTGAACTTGTAACCCAGTCATTAAGGAAAGATGGTAAATTATCACTTGATCAAGCTATGGTGAAGCAAGCATGGGACAGAGTTTCTTCCAGGGTAAGTTGAAAATTATTATGCTATGTATTTTTTATTAAATGAAGGATGAGAATTTAAAATCATTTAGACACCTGTTTGCTATTGATTTTGTTAGGCATTAGGAAGCTGAAAATGGACCAAATTTCTAGCACTGTTGGATTATTTTGTATTTGTTTTGAGAACGTTTACTGCACTGTCATCTTTAATATTGCTCAAAGAATATGAACTTTAAGAAAAGGACTATACTTTGAGGTTTCCCTTTATTGAAAGTGTGTTAACAGTGCTTAGCCAAGTTCAAAACATTGTTGATAAAAAGAAAAGCATGCACAATGCCCCTTCAAAATGCAATATTTTAATGTAAATTGCTAGAGTTATCTGAGAAATTCTAATATAACTAAAAAAAGTTTCTGTGTAATACTGAATACTTCATCAGTAAATGAGGCTTTAATGCTATTTTTGACCTGGTTGCAACAGTGATGAATTAATATTAGTATTTGTGCCAGTAATTTTGTAATAATTGAATGAAAAATCCCAAGCAAGTTATATTGATTGTCCCAAATAAGAAGTTATTGAATCGTTATTACTCAGTGCATATTCATGAATTTTTTTTAATGTCATATATTTAACAGAGCATCTGTTTAAAAATATTCTGGAGTTTTGACATAGTTTTCATTATTTTTCACTCCCATAACTGGGATTGCCAGTAAGACGTGGTATTTTACTGCTATTTTCTCGACGCCACAGTCCTTTGAGACTCATTTGCACTTTACACATAGAAAATATGTTCAAAATAGAGATAAAATAATTTTATGCAAGAGCATGCAATAAATTACATTGGGTGGAAGAAGGTCTCATATCCCTTGCTGTGCCTATTAATTGATGAAATTCCAGATCTTTAGCTTGTCAGTTCTTCCAGTTCATATGTGGTCAGTTTTGTAACTCAGTTACCATTCTGGAAGGGAAATACATGAATCAATGAATCCTCATAGTGATTTTGTTGCCTGTGAGAATGCTGTAATTTCAGAACTAACGTGAAGCAATATTCCTAGGTTTATGTCTCAAACAAACTCTGTTATGTGGGTTTTGGTCTTACAGTATAAAGTCTGATTTTTCTGAAGATACTTGTTTGTATAATTAAGCAAGGAAGGAAGTTCAATCCTCTTACTTTTATTTCCTAGCTACTTGATTGGCACATACACCTTGATAAATCTCTTCCTGCACCTTTGGGTACCATAGGTGATTGGCTCTATAGAGCAGAGGCTGCTCTGAGGGAAGAAGTAACTGTTCAGCAAACTCATGAGGAAACGGCAAATGTAATACACCGGAAGCTTGAACAACTTAAGGTAGCTCTACATGCATTCATTCTGTGCATTATATTTCATTGTTTCCAAGGCTGTAAATGATCCATACTGTATAAAGAAAGATTATTATTTCTAGTTTCTGTGGGTGGTGTCATCTTGATAGTAGCTAAAGCTAGGTGGTTTTTAGTGATGACTTGAACTGTGATATCTGTGTATCTTACAAGCAATATTCAAAATTGTTTATGAATGTTCCTGCTTCTTCTACCTGAAAGATATCAGGTATTAATATTTTAATTGTTCCCCCATTGTAGGATTTCTGTTAGGTAAAATTCCATAGGGAGCTTATAAGTTGGGTACATTGTTCAACCAATATGAACTTATTGGGTGAAACAGGAGCGAGAGAGCAAACATACTAAGTGTGCTGATAGTCAGTGCAGGTTATACGCACTGGGGGAAAAAATAGAATGAAGTGAATTTTCATAGTGTTGTGATGACAAATAGCATGAGAAGTCTCCTTTGCTGTGGTCAACATGAAACTTTTCCGCATGGATTTAAATACCTTTGCCATTATTCTTTGGTGAGTCCAAGTTCTCATTTAAAATCAAAACTGTGAGGTCTGTGCATTTGCATAATATAGATGAGAAAAATATAGACAGAAATTGTCAGTGAGATGATAAAAGAAACTGAACAAGTAAATATGATAGAGAAAGGCAAAAGATGGTGTAGAGAAAGGCTGCACTTGTGGCATTAAGGCTGTATTTTATATTGCTTTTTTTTTCTCTATTGCTACTACTTTAAAACTTGATTGTAGTTTTATTATTTTTTGTGTTTTGGATATGGATGGGTTTTTTTTTATTAAAAAGTAATGCCATATAATGAAAAGCTGATAAGTTTCATGGTCATCTTGGAACAGCTGTGACAGACAATGATAGTTTAGCTGCAAGATCAGTTGGGTCTTCTGATTACTCTATTAGAACAGTGGCAGCTCTTCTAACTTAAGTGGTGGCTAATAAAATTTAACCAAAACAATATTAAAATCTATGAGAAAATATTATTTTCTTTCAAGGTCTAGTCTCTTGTAATGCTAAATTTCATTAACTTTCTTGGTAACATCAAATGTTTCAGGCTCCATAAGGTTTGACGTTTGTGTAAAAAAAGCAAGTCAAACACTTTTTTGCTCTTATAATGTGAACACTATAGACCTCCTTTGAAACATTCATAAGAAAAACAAGAGAATGTGCCCTGAATTGTGTTTTCTTTGCATCAGAAATGCTGTGGTGAGGGATTTCTACACGAACAAATAAACTTTGATTTAGGTTAGTCTGTGCCAGGGAAGTTTTCCCATGGGAGTGGTGTGGGGAAAGCTTCAAGAGAAGCATGGATAATTTTATGTGTTTCTGGAGTTTGTTTTGTTACTCAGATTTGCGTTGGTGAATCCTAATGTGCTGTTGGATAGTACCACAAATGCATTAGTGAGGTTTTTTTCAGTCCTTGTTTCCTAGGAAATTGTTGGGGTTTGTTTGTTATGGTTTTGTTCAGATAACATCATCGCTTTCTCTATATCTTTGGCTCATCTGACAATGGGTTATTTTAGTGAACTTCACAGCTTATGGCCATTTTAAAGCTAATACAAAATGTACCAGCTTATTTGGACCAAACCTTCAGGAAATCAGGCAAGCATTTTATTTTAGTTAATATTGCCACCAAGATCCAGAAATTAAGGACAATGTCTGTACTTGTTGAGGGGCATTTTGCAGAGCAGGATTTCACTTCATGAGAACACTGTATAAATGTTTTCATGGACTTCCAGTTGATGTTGGATGAAACTACTGGGGTTTATTTTGACATACCAGTGCATGTTAGGGGCATCCTTTTTTGTCTGGCAAGGTCTCAAATGCAGCTAGCTGAGATACTTGTTCTAAGTCTTTCCTTTATGTGAGAGTATGTTAGTCCCAGGATACCCTTAGTGGAGTTTTTGCCATAGTAAAATCAGTGCATCACTTGCATTTGGGAAAGCCTGGTTCATTTCTCTTTCACAACAAGGTGTTGGCTGAAGTGGGAAACAATGAAAATGTAGGTGGGTAGATGGGGATGGTGGGACCACTTGGTGAGCTGAGCCAGTGAATTACCATTAATTTCTGCTGTGCAAACACTGGGCGTTGACTGGGGAGAAACCCTTCTTCAGCACATAGGAATAAACAGACATCTGTGATCAATACACAAGCCTGCATTTTGTTTCCCCAGGTAAGAAAGGGGGACCTTTGTATTATTTCCTTTCCTAATAGGCTTCTGAGCATTTTGTGCCAGGAGCTGTCGGTATGCAGTAAAATACCCACTGTTCTGTGTCCTCTCAGCCGCTGGGGACTTGACGTGTTATTGTTATGGTATCTCTTCAAAGACTACTGCCAGTCATTCATTTTAATATGTAATCTCCAGGAAGCCGTTTGAAGCGGTGTTGCTTAGTTACAGTTGAAATGTGCTCTGCTGTAAGGTTTTTGCTGGTACAATTCTTATCACAGGAATACAGGTCGGGTACCACATTCTGCATTCAATCGTGTAATATAGAGGGAGCGATCCTGAAATATTTTGATGCTGAGAGAGTGAAAAGTTCACTAAATATTGAATATATACTTACATAAGGAGCTATGGATCTTCTGCCTATATATAGCGGAGTAGATTAGTTGCTGAAAATTTGAATCTATACTTAATAAAGGTTAGTATCTGTTATAAAGATGTAAAGAGTAAATTTAGCAAGGTTATGCTGTTGTGATGTTAGAGTATTCGCAGACTGCATTTCAGGGATTATTTAATACAGTTAAGAGTTCTTGTTTTGTTAAACCTTTGCAGTGTATCCTCTGTTTTAAAATCTTCCATAATTGTTAGACACAGCTTTAGCAGAGCATCTTATAAGGGGGTTCCCTATGTTAATGTTCAAGTTGATGTAAATGCTTTTGTGGTATGCATAACGTTGCATGCAAATGTGAGAGCATGATCAAATAGTTAACTACATTGAGTCATCAGTGCAGGCTTAAAATTGTGCTTATTAGTTAGATAGCCTACTGTGAGCCTTCTCTCTCTCTCTCTCTCTCTCTCTCTCTGTCTCGCTCTTCCCTCCCCCCCCCCCCCCCCCCGCCCCCCCATTCTCTCAATCTCTCTCTCTTTCTTAAAATCAAATCAGGATCTGCTGAAAAACATAGATGGTCACAAAAAGGCATTCCATGAGATCCACGGGGCCAGATCTGTTAACGGAGTGCCTATTCCACCTGACCAGTTAGAGGATATGGCAGAGAGGTAAGGCTTTCAATCTGAAATAAAAACCCTCCGTGAATGAAAGGGAACCTGTTTGCTATTTAATCTGTTCATGTAGAAATCACTGTCTAGTTATGTTTCTCAGTGGCAAGCATGACAAAATTGGAAAGAAAAACCTTCTAGAATATCCATTAAAATATACCAAAAAGCCTGATGCATTAAAGATTGATGAGAATCAAAATAAGTTATGGTTTTGGAAGGGAATACTTTTTTACATTGATCCTGTTATTACTTGTCCCTGGAAGAAATGTTATGTAACAACAGCCAGGATGCATGTGAAAAAAGAAAAGAAAAATGACTTTGCAAAACTTAGTAACAGATGTAAACTGATGATTTCTGTGAATAAACAGAACTGTAATTAATTTGCTATTCAAAAGCAGTCATCAGAATGATCATCAAGCATAATTAAATGTTTGTAGACTCTGAATTAGGTGAAAGATTAGAAAAATATCTGAACTGTAACTAAAGCTTTCAGTCTTTCCTGCAAAAATGAATATTGCTGTATTTTACTACAGTGTGATTCATTTTATAGGTTTAATTTTGTTGTCTCTTCATCTGAGCTCCATCTGTTGAAGATGGAGTTTCTGGAACTGAAGTACCGTCTACTGTCACTCATAGTCCTTGCAGAATCAAAGTTAAAATCATGGATTATCAAATACGGAAGGCGAGAGTCGGTGGAACTACTTCTTCAAAATTATATTGTAAGTAAGTTAGGATTGTCATCTTCTTTTTATAATTATTTTTGAAATATTCTTATTTAAGATTGCTGCAAATGAATAAAAGAACAGAAACAGAAATGAGACTTCCAGTCATCAACTTTATGACTGCATTCTTATGGAATATCTTTTCAGAGGTGAATGTGTCTTCCCCATAGAGGAACTTTAGTCAAAAGGCTAAAAATAAAAATGATTCTCTTTGCACAATCTCTTCAAAAACAGAAATAGTGTCCCAGCTGCTAACTGTCTGACCATCAACTTACCAGGCATATCTGGAGGCTCCAAATCCTAGATTTTTACTGACCTTAAATATCAATACCAAAGAACTTAATTTCATCTTCTTTTACAACTGCATAAATGCACTTTATAGTGACTATACACAGATTAAGTGTAGAGATAGAAGACATTTTTGGCATGCAGTACCCCACAGTACTTTTTTTTTTGAGTCCTCCAAATGAAACAAAAAAAAAAAAGTTATGCCACCTCTGTGTACTTGTTCAATATACTATACTGATAGGGGAGTCATTTTATTGTTTTAAAGAATGTTTTTTCTTCTCCTGCTCAGTGTTAGTATATTGAACTCATTATTTCTATTCTGGGAAGAGATTGCTCCAGCTCTACATCATCCATATATCATGTTAAGAAAAAGAGGCTATTGACTTACAAATGCTCATTGAAATGTTCCCTTTCAGTCTTATGCTGCTGTATCTTGTTAAATCCACACTTGCAGTGCCAAGTGGCTAGTAGAACAGTACCACAGGTGCACTTCTACATTAGAGCGTGAGGGATTCTTTCAAAAGCAGGGCTGGGCTAAATACTTTTCCCCCCCCTTCTATTAAATCCATATGAGGAAAATTCCACAGGAAAATTCACTTTGGAAAGAATTCATACAGTTATAGAAACATTCAGAGCCAGGACACTGTGTAGAGAAAGTTACTGATGTCCCTACAGCCTGATAGTTTTTATTGCTTTGGAAGAAAACTTCAAACCCAATGAAGTTCCTCTACGAAGTGACAACTGAAGACCTGTTCACACTTTTCCCTTTCTATGTTTAAACTTTAGCAGTTAGAGACACATAAAAGTTCAGGAGTTAAGCCTTGTTTTAAACAAGCTTTGCAAAATTCAGATGGTTATTTAAAACATCTTTTGTTTATTGTTATATGTTATTTAAAACATAGTTTGCTAGAGTGATGTGCAATAGCTAGGAGTTATAGTCCATTTGTATACTCTGTAAGGCTATTGCAAAAACTACTAAAAGTTGGCAAGGGAAATAATGAGGAAGTGGATAGCTTGACTTTTGGATTATTATTTTGTATCACTTTCTTATTTTTTGCTTTAAAATGAACATTAAGTGGTGAATTTGTATGTTATTTGCGATTGCCTCAATTATTCTTGTGCTTCAGACCACTAACGCTGAGACGGTCGCTAGGGGAAAGAAAATTCCTCCTTGCATTGTTTATGAAACCGCATCACATCAAAATGAAGATATTGGGACAAGAAGATAAATAGAGCTCAGTTTAATTCCTGATGACCTTGATTTCTGCCTCCTTCCAGGTGTCCAGTGATAGAAAGAGACTTTATTTGCTTTGGCTTACCTGGGAGCAATTTCCTAGGACCAAGAGCCAAGTGTTACTCTTCCAGTAAATTAGGAGTCTTACGTAGGAAAGCTGTAGTCACTACCTTATAGTCAGTGACTATATTAGTAGGAGACAAAAATGTAAGTTTGTTTGTCTGCCAAAGCAGACTGAGCAATGTCAGCATTCTAGGAACATGCATAGTTAAGATCTGGATAGAACATATGCATGGAAAATGTTTATGTACTGTAGCTGAAAAATAAAAGCAGTGGTTGTTACTTTATCCCATCTTCTTTTCACCTGTCTGTCATATATCAGAAGTAAAGGTGAACATGAATTGTACACCATCAACCTGAAGAATATACTGTACCAAAGTCTCATCTGTAATGGGGATACGATACTGGGTACAGTTATCCATGGATTTTAACCCACAGAACTGTGTTTTGGCATTGCTGTATTAGTACTTTTTTAGCACCGTATGCTATACGGATTTGGGAAAAGCTACATATTTTCTCTAAGGGATCTTATCAGATGGGAGACAATCAGTAAAATGTCTATATTTAATTTTTGAAAATATTTCCAATTGCTCTTGAGATCAGTATTATATAAGTAGTTTGATACAGTCTTTTACTTTCTGATATGAAGTCTTGCAGTTTTTGGTTTGGAGCAAAATGTCTGTGTGTATGGGTTTGGCAAAAGTGAAGGTCAGGAGTTTATCACATAATTCATGGTAGAGCATGTAGTTCTTTATACATGCCAGATTTTATTTTAACAGTAGAGCAGAGAAAAATTCTGATTGTCCTTGACTTCTAGTTTCCTTGGTTATAAACACATTTCTAAATTACGTACTAGATAACTGTGGTGATTTGACATAGCGACTGTAAAAGGTTTTAAAATAGAAGATTTTTAGATATATACTGGCAGGCAGATTAATTTTTAAAACTGTTTTTCATGTTTATATAATGTGGGTTGATGAATACATGAAATCAAATTCTCCTCTTTAAAGTACATTGAACTTTGACCTCATTTGAAACCTGGTTTTACCAAAATCACACTAGTACACATAGAATTTTGTCTATTCTGACATTCCAAAGCTTGGGTAGACATATGTGACATGTACTTGCCTTAATTTTGTAGATCTGTAACTGAGGAGGCATGGGAGGTACTATAAGTTATAAAACCATTCCAAAACTCTAGATAAGTACATTAGGAAAGGCAATATAAAAGCCCTGTAAAAAAGCAAGTTTATCTCCCTTTTTTAACAGTGGTAATGCAAGATATAATGTGCTTGCATAATATAGAGATATAATTATATATTGCACTTAAAGAAAGTAACATTTCTGAATGACATTTAAAAAAAAGTCAGTGTCATTTGCCATAAGGGATAAAGAGACATAAATGATAAAGAGCCATAACTTTGTGACCAAAATATTTCCAGATAAATTATTCATTGCTCTATAACACTTTACACAGCTAAAACATCGCTCACAAAGGCAAAGCGCTGTGTCACACTTAGGAAAAGCAGCATCTCTTTGTGCAGTGTTTCCTTAATCTTATTTTTACTAATTATAAAGAAGGTAAAGGAAAACTGAAGGATAAGTCAAATGACTTTCATCTCTTACAGTGAAACCTGACTTTTGGCAAAGGCTTAATACAGGAACAATTTTTAAAGTTTAACTGGATTTGATTTTTGTGGTGACCTATATGGATGAAATTTTCTCTTCTACTAAAATGAATCAACTTAGATTTCAGTGTAAAAAAAATTCCATTAAATAACTTTTAAGTTAATTGCTAAGTTTCTGCACATTCAAAGTATCATATGCTAGTGAGTTTCGTCGAGTCAGCAACTAGCAGACTAACTAAGAACATATTAAATAATCTTTCCATACGCAAAGTAAATAAACTGCGTTTGTAAAGGGAGACTCTGCTGTACCATTAATTTGAAAAGGTGAAATTTGTATAGTATTTTATAATGATGATAATTTAAATATTATTTTATAATGATGAAAAAAATGAATGGAGAAATAATAAAGTTAAAAGTTATCATCACTGTCCTGATGTAATTTCATGGAAATTATCCTCATTCTTAATATCTGTCTTTATTTTGTCTGTTGTAATTTTTTTTCTTTTCAGTCTGTTATTGAAAATAGTAAGTTCTTTGAGCAATATGAAGTTACTTACCAGATCTTGAAAACAGCAGCTGAAATGTATGCCAAAGCAAATGGCTCAGGTAAGTGCCTGTGTTTCTTTTGTCATGGGGACACCATTTTAATCTCTTTAGACATAGTATCCTCTAAAAAGATCTCCTAATATTTGTTTCTTCATGCAGCAGAGCTGTACAGCAGCTGCAGTTCACCAGAGAAGCCACAGCCTCTGGTAGCAATTTCACATATTCTCTAGCATGAAGCCAGCTGGTACAGAGCAGCCTGCTCTCCTGCTAAGTTTTCTTAATCTCCAGAAGAAAGTGGTCATGTTCAGATTTCCTGACAGGAGAAGTCCATGGTCTATGCTAACTTCTGGATTGTTTCAGTGTTGTTGATTTGGGCCAAAAGTGCCAGAGACCAAATTAGGAGTAGAGAAGATCATGTTCTGGTGCCTGGAAATGGTCCCTGGCTTGGCTTCATTTACTAGAAAAAGACAAATAGAGAGCTGGCCCCAGTATTGTTGTAGTAGCAAAAGTATCCTGATTTGTTGAAGATTCTTCAGTAACTGTGAAAACCTATAAGAGGAACCAAAATGATAGTTGAAGTATGGATATATATGAGAAAACTGTGTGGCTGATTCAACAGCTGCCTCCTGTAATTCCTGGACACTGCTGAGTTCAGTGAGAATGCATGAGGGCAATATTTGACCTAGATAGTTACAGACATGAGATCTCTTTAATCTCTGCTGAGAAGATAACACAATGTCAGTGGTGGATTGCTGTAGCTACTAAAGTGGTTAGCAGATGTGGAGAGAAAATGGATATCTCTTTTTGTTGTGAAATTTAAGTTGATGGTGGTGACACTAAACTTTTACAAATTAAACATTTTTACAAGGTATTCTTACAAAGAATAAAATTAATAGATTTATTCAATGCAATTAAAAAAATCCAATAACAAATTTTTTTCTAAAGGGCGGCTACTAACTTATATGAATTCAGAAAAAGCAGTGCAAATTAGAGGACACCTTAGCTAAAAAGTTTATTAAATTATCTATATTCTGCTTGTTTTATGAAGTCTCAGGATTTGCGTGGGTCCTTTTTCTTCGCTCTGTTTGTTTCTTCTGGAATGAGGACACATTTGTTCCTTTATTGCCATGAGGAAAATACTAAAAATTAGCAAAAATTAGCAGCAGTTAGGTTTTAAAGTTGGTGGAAGGAAGATCAGAATTTCATTCAGTACTTTTCAATGCAGACATAATATGTGTTTGTACATTATACATCTCTATTATTTTCTGCTTTTTTAAGGAAACTTTCTCTCTTGTTTTCCTTTATTACAGATTAGAAATTAACACCCCACTGAATATGCAGTGTGACTGCTTTAATATAGCACTCATTTTATGTACTTTCCTTAGTCTTTAATTTCTCAGGTTTAATTTCTCAGTATAATTTTGCATTAAAATTGGGCTGTGAACTGAGCATATGTATATAAAAGCCTACTGAAATAGAAGTTGCAGTAAAATATAATTCTCTGATGAGAATAGATAAGCATAACATAAAATTAAGCTTTACAGAAATAATAATGAACGAAAATAATCAATGTCTTTCCTGTATATCAGTGGAAGAAGTTGAGAATGTGATGAAATTCATGAATGAAACAACAGCACAGTGGAGGAACCTCTCGGTAGAGGTGAGAAGTGTAAGAAGTATGTTGGAAGAAGTAATTGCTAATTGGGACAGATACAGCAGCACTGTGGCAGGTCTACAAGCTTGGCTGGAAGATGCTGAAAAAATGCTGAATCAGCCTGAACATTCTAAAAAGGTATGCGCCAACAGCATATGTGTCTGGCTATTTTGTAAATTATGAAACGTGGGATATATTTTTGCATTTGCTTAAGTTGTTTTACAAAATGCCATACAAGAGGGAGAGACTTTTTCAGTTTCTGCCATACTGTCTACATTCATCATAGGTGTTTCAATGTTTGCATGTATAGCACATACAGACATATGCATATATACATGCAGTGAAGGAAGGCATCATCTGTGATAACATGGTTAGAGGCATCTTTGACATGAATATAGGGCAGCAGTATTGCTCAGAGATAGGAATGTTACATGATTCACTCAAAGGCAAATACAGCTCTTAACACCAAAGTGCATAGTCGTGTGCTGCATATAAAGACACTTAAAGAAAATTATTTTTTCCACTGATTTTTCTACCATATAGATGACAGATTTCAATATTAGTTGCCTTCACAAGACAACATTATTAGTATGTGTTGTTGTGTTTGATGGGTAAGTAATTTATCCATTTCCCTGGCATTTTAGAAATCTTTTAGACAGTTCTTTTTGGGGACCTGCAGTCATAAAGATAGTTTTGCTGTATTTTTTTTTTTTCTGTTCTAATATTAGAGTACTGAAGCACTAAGATTTGTGTTTGTGAAACTTCAGTAATGATCCAGATTGACCTGAATAATAGTGCATTTAATAGGTGCTACATTTTCACCCAATCCGAGCGTAGCAGCTACACAGCTCTGAACACCAAAGTATGGTCTTAATAGGTTGTAATATGTCAAACTGACATCAGGTCAGGAATGAGCATTTCATGTTACATGACAGAACAGTATAATTTTTGGTAAAAGTTTGTTAGTTTAAATTGATGTAAAAGAATGGAATACACTTTTCAAATAAAAATAAACCTGTGAAAATGATTCAATAGTGTGGCACAATATAAATACCAACAGTTATTATTACTGAGCAGGAAGGATGACCTCAGCTGATCAGGTTCATCTTAGCTCCTTGTGTATGTTTTGCCTAAGTAACTTGGCAGTGATTAAAATGAAATATTCTTATATCCACATATATGAATAAAATTAAAATATTTACTTCGGTGATCAGTTTTACAACTTTACCTTTAAAGATTTTCAAAGCAGAAATCTGAACATATCCATACAGTATATACTTGCTTCTGATTTCTAACCTAAATCCAACAAGTACTTACCGCTCTGATATATGAAGAGTTTCAAAAAGCCTTCTTGAAAACCTTAGATGTGAAAGCATTATTCTTCCCAAAATGCTAATTTCTTCTTAAAATTATATTGGCTCAAAGCTGTTAAAGATTACTGAGAGGTAACATAATCCGCCTGTAGACTAAGATACATATTTTAAATGTTACTTGTACTATTAATGTTGAATCTAGCACTCCACAGCAGTTACGTTTAGTTATATAGTTCCAAGAATAGTTCTGATCTAGCAGTTTTAATATTTGGTTATTAAAACCAAAAGCAATACTTATATTGGTTTGTACAATTAATAGTCATACAGCCATCAGCACAAGAGTCTGGAATCCCAGATGAAAGATGATAACTATTGCTTGGAACATGGCATAAAACTTTTTAAACATTTCCAAGTATCTGTTCTGTAAAACCACAAACATATCAGTAATATGATACAAAGATTTAATTGATGCTCATTGGAAAATTACCTGCATTACTGAAACCCACCATATTCTATCCTAATCAAAGACCATAGTAGCCGCTTCCCATGTTGTCATGGTTTCTTCTTCTTTCTATTGTCTCTGTATGATTTCAAGAACAGCAAGTACCACTGTTCTTTTTGCAAAAGAAAGTGGCTTGTTGGCTTTCTCATTGGTTAGTGTTTTCAGAAGCCTTATTGTGAACCTGTAGCACAGAAGATCTTGCAAAAAAGATCAGTTTGTGCTTGGATTTTTCTGCCGCAAAGTACTAGAAAAAATTTAACAGTAAATGTGTTAAGGAACAAACTGTTCCTTCTACAACTCCTTTATTTACTTGCAGTACCTCTTAACCACTTCCCATCATAACCCTGTTGTAGCCACGCTCTCCCACACCTTTCTCCGACAGCTGTATCCAAAGGGTATCAGAGGGCTTCTAGATCTCATGCGGCGACTTCCTTAAAAAGAGCTGCATTGTTTTAATTGAGAATGAGGTGAGGTTCACAGTACCTTCCCAACTTATCCATATTTTACACGTGCTTTAGGTTGGCTTCTGAAATGGGGAGACTGTCCAGCAGGGTCTGAGGCAGGTAATGGCTAGCGGGAATAAGTGTGTGGGAGCAAGGACACGAGTAGTTTACTCCATGTGCTTTTTCCTTCTTGACCTCTAGTAAGCCTGACCATTGGAGAACTGACCAGTGCCAGATTCAGTAGACTTAATTTCTTTTGGATGTGGTCACAGAAGGTAGCCTTTGCACAAAGCACAGGTTGTGCTCCACTGCGAGCAGAAGATTCAAACTGCACATTTAATGAGATGATTAAGGTTATTCACTGATACATCAGTACAGAACACCTGTACTCTACTGATCTCAGCTTTAGGAATTTAAAACACTGTATGTTGTTCAATTCTCTCTTCAACAAATTTGAGCAGTATACATCCATTTGACATTTTATTTTGGTTGTATCAGAACTGTTTTTACATGTGGATGAGTTCTGACAAGCATAAGCTATAAAGTTTCAGAACTGTAGCTCTGAAACTTGGTATGACTGCCAGTACAGCTGGACAGGACTTTTCCACATCTACCCCTGAGCAAAGGATTGCATGGCACTGTCACTGTCAGATGAGCAGTCTTGGAATTATAGGGTAGATAATATAGGAATTATAGGGTAGACAGTCATAAATAAAATGAGTCAGTCCCCCTTCCTTTGTCCTGAGGACCAAGTGGCATGGTTCAGCTTGCATCCTTGTGGCTAGTCTTTCTCCCCTGGAAGAAGGTGGCCTCGTGATTCAGTCTGTTGGGAACAGTCCTTGCCATGTGCCATCCATTGAATTGTGCATTGTTTGGGAGCAGGGGAGCAGGGACAAACCAAAACCATGTCAGAGAAGATGTGGACAATCATGGGACAGTGATTGAGTTCTGTTTTGTTTACTGGTATAGCTGTAGTCATAGTGCCTGGAGATATCTGCCTTAGGAACAATTGCCCATCCTTTTGAAGAGCAAAAAGGAAAGGAGGGAGCTGATCTTTGTCTTCTCTACCAATTTATGTGTGTGTACCTGCCTACAAGATGCACAGAAGCATTTGGCCCTATGGCTGGGCTATTTAGGCTGTCTCACTGGAACAGGGGAGAAAATCAGTGACAACCATCCCTTTCCCCTCTCCACTCACCTACTCTGAGACAGAAAGAAGCAGTGTTAAAGAATCAGTCTTCTCAGGTCTTCTGGGATGCCAGACCCTGGAAAGCTGCATATGGTTCACAGTAATGGAAGAATCTCTCTACAGTCTGTATGTGGCCCAGGTTACTATCAGCCCATACTGTTTCAAGACAAGACAGAAATTAGATGAGCCAGTGTTTTCAATTATGGAGCATTCTCTTAAGGAGGAGTTCCATTAGTTTAACTGAAGCTACTCACTGGAGTAAAATGAGCTGTAAGTAAACTGGTGGTAATTTTTAATTCCATAGGTTACGTTCACAGACATTAAAATTCTATTATGGCATATCTGATATGAAGAGCTTCAGAGGATAATTGTTCAAAGAATTTTATCAAGCCATTAGCTGCTGATTAAATTTTAGTTTCATGATTTAAGACAAAGTCGAACTGAAAAGGTTTTGGAAAGGTGTTTTCCTTTTCTTCTTCAGGATTTCTTCCGGCACTTACCTCATTGGATCCAACAGCACACAGCCATGAATGATGCTGGTAATTTTCTTATTGAAACGTGTGATGAGACCATTTCCAGAGACCTTAAACAGCAGCTTCTGCTACTAAATGGAAGATGGAGAGAGTTGTTTATGCAAGTTAAGCAGGTATGTGTTTTTGCTGTTGTTACTTTTAAATGTTTACTTTGTTATTGCCATGCAAGCCAGACAGATTTGCCCCACTTAGTAGGACCACAGGACAATTTACTAAAGTGCGTAACTGTTCATAATTATTTAAATTAGAAATGAATCCCTGACAGCAGTTTATCTTAGTGGGGCTTTTCCTTTGTTTATCTTTTTGGTTATACAGCTTTTTATTTTTATTTTTGGACATTTTCAGCTAGTATAAGCTGCAGTTTTTCTTTATGGTCTCCTGTCTTGATACAGTGAATGTTATTTATGCATATCCTCTACTGCTCTTCGAAGAAAATGATTGGTTTTTGGTAGCTATTGTTATTGTAAAAGCTCTGTAAAACTAAATAATGCAAATGGTGAAAGTGAATATTTTTACTACTCTTTAATGAAAGCTGCATTCAATTATTGTACTGCAACCATAAGCAGGTACAATGCAAGTTAATTAACTAAATGTTTTCCCCAAATCGGTCAGATTATCTCTATCTTGCGTACAAGGAGGCACTGATAGTAAATGAAAAAACTACCCTTTATCTCATGGAAGAGATTCAACTGAATGGAATAGAATTGTTGTTTCTGTATTTGCTCTTTAAAAAGCAAAGAGAAGACCTGAGCTAAATTACACAGAAGTATTTCACACCTCATAAACACATTAGAAAATATCTTTGCTATAGTCAATACACATCTAATGTTATTTTCCCCTTCCAGTGATTTCAAATAACAGTTGCCTATTTGAAGATGCTGGATCTATTTTCTTTACTGGCATGATTATTTCCACTGCAGTCAAGTTAAATGGAAAAGCAAATAGCGATCGCCCCTTTTTTATTGTAACTTTTACAAACTGTTGACTAGAATGTTCTCAAGCTTTATTTGCTGATGATACTTAGGTTGATTCACTGTGGAAACAGTAATGCCCAGGATGTAAATGTCTCTTCCCCTACTTAGGCAGCTTCTTGCATGTGCTGGCTGTATAGTTTTTCTCACTGGCCTTTCACCATTTCTGTCATACAACTCTTTCCGCTTTCTAAGACCTCTGTTTCCCCTTCCTCCATCCAGCAGTTCTTTTATTGAAATGTCCCTTATCCTTCAGCTTTTCTAGGCTTTTTGTATTCTATTCTCTTTGCTGAATTTTCAAAATTGATACTATAGGTAATGAGAAATGAATTGAAATTTTGATTCTAGGTTAGAAACAAATGAGAGTCTGGTGTTCTCCAAATGATCCAAACCTTAAAAAAGGCTGACCTCCCGTATGAATGTTGTTCTGTTTAGTATCAGCACTATTGAAACTAATGCAGATGACTAGTGTCTAACTAATTTAAAATCTTAGTTTCCATTATTTTGTATTTTTTAATACAATTTTTCCAGCAAACAATTGCACTGAAAACATGCTAATTCTCTTAAGTCATTACTTAATTGCCAGATATCTCATTTGGGGTGGTTATTTTTTCGTTTGTTTCTTTTTACTTTACATTTTTTTAGTATGCTCGAGCAGATGAACTGGACAAAATGAAGAAGGAATACTTGGATGGTGTTGCCCACTTAACAGCTTTTATTGATGGTAGCAATAGGAAATTTTCAGTCCCTGTAGAAGTGTCCTTCCTTGATGTCAAAATGTTTGTACAAGATTTAGAAGTAAGTGTCTTTCTTCCATTCCTTTCTTTCTCCTTCATAAGAGAGAAACTTGTAACTATTTAAATCTGAAAGCACAAGATTATTTTAGTATACATTTCCATTATTTTTTTTTTTAATCAGTGATGCTTTTTTGTATAATTTCTGCTATAACTAATATAAATAATTGTATTCTATGAGTGACATTTCTAGAGCACATTTCCAAAACACTGTCCCACTGGATATTTCTTTCTGTGTAGTTTCAAATCACATTCAGGTGAGCTGACTGATACCCTTTGGCACAGTTTTCATGCATTTGAAATATGATCTAGTATTCCTTAAAATCAGCAATTAAAACAATTGACAATTGGCATATAAATCTTTTATCTCTGGAGAACAGACTTGTATCTCCCATGAATGCATAAATGCTGCCGTTGAAATATTTTTTGAAACATTTGTTTCAGAATATTAAGCAGAAATTGCCTGCGATGGAAGCTCAGTACAAAATGGTTACTAGAACAGCGCAACTTGTTACGAAAGAAGTTTCCCAAGAGGAAGTGAATGAAGTGCTTGGAACTTTGACAAGGATCAAAGAGCAGCTGAGCAAGGTTGCAGAATACTTTTTCTACTACACATGTTGTTGACTGTTATACTAGTAAATAGTAAGCTCCCCTACATAAATGCTTAAATATATGCATTTGAGCAAATATAGAGTTATAGTAACAATAGATAGATTCAGAGTGGAGAAAATGTTACTTCTTTTAGACTTTAGGACTACCATCCTTAAATTTAACATTCCTTTCTTTAAGTAATATTGGATTGATCTATCTTTAAATAGGCAGGTAGCAACTACGTAAACCCACAATGCAGAGGAAGCTGCTGTTTATTGAATTTTACAACTTTTTTAATAATTATTTTTCTTTAAAATGGCCAAAAGGTTAAGGAGTATTCCTGTGCCCTGCTGTATGAATGCCAGCATCTGCTGTCTCCACTGGAAGAACTGGAGAAACAAATCACACATTTTTATGAATCTCTTGAAAAAGTCAATGAAATAATTTCTATCCTGGATCCTGAAGCACAACCTACAACTGTTCTTAAACAAAAAGCCCAAGTAAGTTTCAAAAACATCTTACAAAGATCTGCTGCCTCTGAGTATTTACAGTTAGCTTTCTAGGAATTTGGACTGCAACTCGGTAAGCTGAGCAAATGATTCTTCATATTCAGGCAACAAACATAGCCTATCCTAAAGTCAGCTAGGCATAAACATAGAAAGATTGAAACTTGTGTTCCCTCCTAGTGCCCGTGGTGTATTGATCAGATGGTGTTCTGATGTAACAGAAATACATTGGATATTTTATTAAGCAGATGAAATAACATGATCAGGAACTTCCCTAGGTTTTCTTGGACAATTATGGAAGTTTCTTAGAAGTCTGGAAGTGGTTTCTTTGAAGTGCATTGTAGTAGAACATTTTCTACCTGAACAATAAATGTTTCGTTCTGGATGAATTCAGAGCTAGTCAGAACTCACTTCAGAAAGTAACTGAAAATATGAGGATCCTGCATAGGAATTGGCGTTTATCCTTGTGTGTGAGTGGTATCTAGCCTAGAAATAGTCCCTCAAAATTGATGTACATATTTCATTAGGGTCAGATTTGACAGGTAATGTAAATACATGGATTTTTTTATGGGAAATGGAAAGTCTTTCAAAGCCATTTAGAGTCCCTTGGGAAAAAAAAAAAAAAAAAAAAAAAAAACGGAACAAAGAAATCTAATTTCGTGTGTGTGTGTATTTGTGTGTGTGTGTGTGTGTATAAAAATTAGTTCAAGCCTATAACAACTCTGGAGATTGGCCCAATAATTCAACAAGAAGGGCGTTCTCTTCAGTGACTTCAAGCTTTGATTGTATTTCAGTAGAAAATGATCTGGTGAGCTTGAATCAAGCCAGTCCATTTATGCTCCTGAGTAAATTCTCCTCTGTTTATGAACACCAGCTGAGTCATGTGTCCAACCTGCAGGTTAAGGAGCAGCTCATAAGAGTTCTCCTTTCTTCTGCTTCTGAACATTAACCTGCCCTAGAATGTCACAATAAAAAGGCATGTTTCTTCTGCAGTTATGTGCCAATCTCCTTAGTTATATGGAGGGTTCTGCTTTCTACTGATCAGAGAGTAAACAAAGATTTGTGCTGAGGAATACAGTGTTCCTTCAATAGCAGAACAGTTTCCTCACCACAATTTTTTTTTAAACCTTTTTTTCAGCCTGTGCAACTTCATGCATATTTTCTTTTCTTCTATCTCTTTTTTTTTTTTTTTTTAAGTGTAACTCTCATTACTTAATGCCATTTGTGATGAAATTTGAATTCCAATAGCTGACATGAAAAGTTAATTTGCTGAAAGGCAAGAAAGGTTAACATCTCAACCTGCCACTGAGAGTTGTCATTCTTATGTCTATTGTTTCCACTGCTGCTTACTTACAATTATACAATAAATATAGACATCCCATAAATTACCTCACAGGATAATGTATTGACCTGCATTCTCTAAAACTACCCAAAAGACTTGGGTACGTGTGTGTGTCTTTTTTTATAGATAGCTAGAGCTCTATTTGGGTACAGGACTCTGCATACAAGGATAAAGTTGCGTGGCTGTGTTATTCCATATAACATTTTGTGTAGACTGTTTGTCATGGCGCTTCAACCTCATCCCTTTTGTTCTTATTGTCAAAAAATATTTTCCTGTTATTTTGCCAAACTTTTCTCTCCTTTGTTCCTGGCCAGGGTGGATATATGTTTTTTTCTTTCAGGATTTGGTAGCTTATCAAGAAAACTGCAAGAAAGATTTGTCCCTGATTGAGAGAAATAGTCAGAGTATCCTGCAGTGTGTGTCTTCGAGTGAAGTATTACAGCATTTCCACCAGTCAACATTTCAGAAGAAAGTTACACAAGTTCAGCTTACTTTTCAGGTAATTCTGTTATACCTTGGTGCATATTTTTGAAAGCTTGTTCATATGCAGCTGATCCATCCTGATGTATCTCCATTTCATTAGTCTGTAGCTACTGTCATAGAGAGCTCTCCTCTCTGGTGTCAAGTTATTAATTAAGGATTTATCTGTATTAGGTAATAAGTGGTCAGGGGACTGACGGTCATATTCTCCATGCAGTAATTCAGAAGCGAGCATGCCTCAGAGGAATCCGGGGTTTAAGGAGAACTTTCACACATCTCAGGCTTCTTTGGAGCAAGGAACCTGAAATCCACCTGTTAGGGCTGCACTGGTTTTTTTCTCCTGACTTTGTTATCTTGGCTAATTATTTGCTCCTATACTCCCAGACATCCCCTTGCACATAAAGCATGGAAGATGATGGGAACTTTTGCAAATGCTCCTATTGCTGGGCTTGGTATTTCCTCAGAAAATGCTGTGGATTGTGAATGTAGAAAGTTGCAAATATGTATTTGCATTTGTTAATGTAAAGATGTGTACTTTGAGCTATAATCCCCCTTACCTGTAGAGCTCTGTGTTGTTACTAGCCATATTGATATTTTTGGGGCTATTCAGCCCCAGTCTAGCCCCCCATGAGATTAACCATTGTCTTGGAGTCAGATCTCCAGATGTTGGGTTCTATTAGGTTTGTTTTCAGGCCATTATTATTCAGTATAGAGCTATCTAAAATGAATTTTAAGCTACAGAAAATCACCTATCAGTAAAGAGGTGTCTCTGGGAGGTGGATTTCAAAATTTATGTTGTATTTTGTGGGTTGTACTTAAAGATCAGTGGGTTTTGATTTACAGTTTAGAAATGATTGTTTAAGTTTAGCTTATAGTAACAGAAGCAGATACAGTTGTAGCTTCATAAATTTACCATGTTGAACATTAATTATTCTGTTTCCATAAAGATGGATGGTGATTTACCTCTTTTTGTGCTAGGAAATAGACCTATAAAACATGGCATAACCATACAAAATGTGGCATACGCAGAGTTAAAATATTTATGGATCTGGAAACTGGCATTTTCTCATGTAAAGAATACATTCATATATGGTTCTACTACACGCAAATTTTTATCAGGAAACTTTAAAAAGGCTTAGCAAGGTGTTTAAGTTGAGAACTACAGATTTGCCTAGCTCACTAGCTAAAATCATTACATTTCCTTACATTTGTAAGGGGTTTGTAATCAGTGAGGATGGTAAAGTGTATGGTTAGTAAGCAGTGTTGGAATTGCCTTGCTGCAGTTGAACTGGTGAACTGTTCATTTCTCCTGGTAAATTTTGTTACATGCTTATGGAATTGTAACCACTGGATAATGTGGTGCACTGGGACAGAGTACAAAGCAGAATAATGAAAAGCTGTGACTAAGGTTTCAAAACAAGAGGATTTCAGAGTAGCAACTAAACCACAAAATTTGCTGTCTGTCTTTTAAGCGGCTTTCTACCTGGTTGCTTATCTGCCCTACCAGTGTGATAATCGTACAAACCTCCTCCAGGTCAGAAGACCTGTAGCATGGAACTGGTTGGATCCATAGGTCAAACCGCCTTCATGTAGAGTCACGTAGGAGGAGGTAGTCTGCTACTAGGAAAAGAGGAATGGCACGGTTTTAGCCATACCATGTGTTTTACAGTTGAAAGCAGGCTTTAGGAAAGAAACACTAGCCAAGCAGAAGCATTCTCAAGGTATCAGAGACATCTATATTAGATAGCTACCCATTTTTATTTGAATGAAGGATGACATTAGCACAAGCCTTAATACAAGTATTAGAAGTTGGGAAAATGGGAGCATGAAAGGGAGAAGCACTTGTGAACAGCATATATTTGAAAGAGTGACACCAAACAAATGCATTTTTTGTAAGATCATGTTAAAAAAGACCAAATAAAAATCAGTGAGGAAGTGTCAGCTCATGTTCTTTGCTTGTAACTCAGAATATGGTCAGGAAAGCTGGTGACTGGAGAAAAAACATAGAAGCAAATAGCCGTTTGATGAAGAAATTTGAGGAGTCTAGAACAGAACTGGAGAAAGTAATACAGATTGCCAATTGTTGCTTAAAAGAAAAAGGAAATCCTGAAGAACTTCTCAGGAAACACAGCGTGAGTACATTCTCTGATGTTCCTCATGGAAATCTTTAGGTGCATGACATACAAGTGAAAAGCCTAATTAATTTTAAAATTAATGTGGATTTCTTTCATGTATAGAAGTTATACAGATCAGGTCAAACTAATATTAAGATTGAAAAACAAAAAGGAAAAAAGATCACCCCTCTTATTGATGAACGTAAGCAACCAGAAGGTGAAGTGAGAAGACCCCCTAGAAATTAGGGTCACTTTTGCCAGTAGAACCATTGGGAGTGAGGACACTGCATTTTGCCAGTCTCACACAACCACTGTTGGTTTTTTTTTTTTTCAGATTAATATGTGTGTCTGTATTATAATTATTAATTATTCATGTAGCTTTAAAATGTATTCTTGTTAAAATACCATCTCAGTGTACTGGCTGGCAATAAATTAATTTGCTAGACTTTGAATAGCTAGAAATAGTTCTTTCCTTAGCTCAAACTTCAGTTCTTCAATGTAGCAGAAGTAACCTTGAAACTCACAGAGTGTGCTAGGGAGCTTCTTGTTGGCAGGCTACCATATCAATAACCAGCTTCATCTTCTCACCTTCTCACTTTCTTCCTCAACTTCAGGAATTTTTTAACCAGTTGGATCAGAGAGTCCTAAATGCCTTTCTGAAAGCGTGTGATGAACTTACTGACATCCTCCCAGAACAAGAGCAGCACAACCTGCAGGAAGCTGTGAGAAAACTCCATAGGCAGTGGAAGGTTAGTGACATTGAATGATGTCTCTCGAAATTGTAAGTCTTAACTTGGGAATGTTTCTGCAGGACCTATATGTTGAAAAAATTTAAAATTAAAAAAAAAAAAAAAGTTGTATTATTTGGCTTCCTGTACAATTGAAAAGAAAAAAAAAAGTATTTTACAACATTAGATAGTTACACCTACAAATATCCTCTTGAAAAAAACCTTTTAAGTGGTCAAAAGTCAAAAAGTGTGAGAAATTAATTATGAAACCTTAATTTCTCCCCCTACGTACAGCCGTAATGATACCTGTGTTAAGAACATTTGTTGAGGATAAGTGCTAGCTTTTCTTACTTAACACTGATGTTGGATGACTGCAGTTACTTTCCCAACCTTAATAAAACAAATTTGTAAGAGATCAGGCTATCAGTTTAAATTGTGTCTTCTGCCAAAGGCTCTAACAACTGGACAAACCTTGCTCATAAGCTATGGAGTTTTTTGCCTGCTACAGCATGTTGCAGGTCAAAGCTGGAGTGATGGATGAGTGATTTCTCACTAGCATGGAAACAGGAACCTCTGGAAGCAGTTGTGAATATAGTTTCACTATTATTTTTTTGCTGTATTATTTTATACAGGAAATATTTCTTGTATCTTCCCAAGAATCAAGATTTCTCTGTAATGTGCTTTATACATACATATTCTGGTCCTCAAAAACTTATGACCTTCTGATATATCTAAGAGATATTGGTAACAGAGTTGCTTTATTTACTTAAATGAATACTGAGAAACCCCCATCTGTTCATGCATATATATGCTTTATTTTTATATAAGCAGTTTTTAGATAACTTATTTGTAGTAACTTCACACTGAGGTAATGAGAGTAGTGTTTTATCTCCGTGCTTGTTTATTGCCCCTGTGGGTGTGTAGGATCTTCAAACAGAAGCCCCATATCATTTGATCCACTTGAAGATTGAAGTACAGAAAAGCAAGTTCCTGGTCACGGTGGAGGAGTGCAAAGCTGAACTAGCTCGACAGAACAAGGTGTTATCAAGAGAAGGCAATGAAAGGATGATCAAGGAACACATGGTATGAATTATATGCCACCATGTGGGCATTTACAGAAATACATTTCAACGTCAATAATAAACAGGTCTGACCAACTCTTAATCCATCAAACACTCTGTGCACAGCTAAATCAGATCAATCCTTGGGGTCTTTAACAAAAATTTTGATTTGAGCTTAGTACAGTTTATAACAAATATATAGATATGCTTTGTGATTTCTGCCAGTTTGTATTTTTATTGAGTTTTCTGCATTCTCTCCCATCAGTTGTTCTTCGGTGACAAGGGAGCTTACCAGCTATGTGAGAAAAGGCTACAACGGATTGAAGAACTGTGCCAAAAACTGCCAGTTTCTGATCCAGTGAGGGCTACATTGGAAAGCAGCCAACGGATCCTGAAGGAGCTGAAATCCCAGATAGACAGTACATACGTAAAGCTAACAGAGCACTCGGACACCTGGAAGGGCTATAAGAACAGGTGTCAGCTCAATTGCTAACTGGGTCTCAGTAGAGCCTTATGTGTGGTGACTCCCCTAAATGTCATCATAGATCAGAACCACATAAAGAATGATACTGTGTTGTTAGCTTCAAGTAGAAAACTATACTTTATGTAGTAATTGCACAAATTATAGTGGGGTTTTGAGTGGATTTTACAATTTTTTGCCATAAATTTAAGAGGTTACCGTTTGGTGGTGGCAATTTTTGTCTAACTTTTTTCCTTGCTTTGCATGCTGTGATGTTTTATTTCAGATTTTCTGAATTGGCAAATTGGATTTCATCAACAGAAAGAGATCTAAAGAAGATAAAGGAAAGTGTCAATGATACTGCCAAATACAAGCAATGTAAAGCATCCGTGGGGGTGAGCCCTTGGCTTATATTCTAATAAAGCTACGATCATTGTTACTGGGACTCTGAATAAAACTGTATTCTGAAGTAGTGCAACTGTTTTACTGTGGAGACCATAGTAGCTCTGCTGATTCCTGGTATTCTTAAAAACATTTCCAGGAGAAAGTTCCACATGCAGCAAAGTGTGGCAGAAGTTCCTACTTTTAATAAGTTGGAGAATGGCAAGTGCCTTTACCTGTATATTCAGAATATCCAAAATATACAAGCAGATAGAATAAATGCTTGCCCCTCATCCTGCTGCGTGCACAGTTAAAAGTGCTGTGCAAAGAAAAGCCAAAATTTATGGAGTGGGGTTTTTTGAAGGATCAAGTTATTGTCTTACATTTAGGGACATCTTCCATAATAAAAATTCTCTTCTATGATAGTATAACAGGGGAGGCAAAGATACTCCACCATTCACTTTTGCATTGGTGACTGGTAACAGAAGTGGTAGAGTGGTTGGAGATTGAGTTGTTTGGTTAAATTAGTTTTAGGTAATCATTTATTGTGTCACTTGGGACCTAGCTTGACCTTTCTTTATTTCTTTTATTTCACATACTAGGAGCAAAAATAGGAATGCCACATACTGTAGGGGTTTGTGTAGAAGTCATGAGCAGGTTATGAGGCTAACTAACTGTTCAGAGAAACATAATGATAAAGCAGATGGACCTTTAGCTTAATGGGTCCTTCTGCTCCAAAAAGTCTTGATTTACTCATGCAGTTTCACTGCTGGCAACTTCTCATCAGCACTGGCACAAAGATATAAATGAACTACGGAGTGAAAAGAGGGAAAAAAGAGCTATTTAAATAGGAAAAAAAATACACAAAACCTTATGTCAATCACATGAAATTTTATGTTTGGGTAAGTCAGCATTTAAGATTTAAATGGTAACTAAGAAATTTGGTCAATATGTGGAAAATATATATATGGTATCTACCATCTATCTATCTATCTGTAGGTAAAAATGGTAGTCTGTGAGGAAAAAGTATTCCACTACTATTTATTAAAGAACAGTCTAATAAGTAGTAGTGGAGTAAAGTCTGTGGAGGAAATGCAAAAATCTAGCCATTGACTGGAACAGAATCAGATAGGGTATGCAAATAGAAAAATACTACAGTTCTAGTGTTTCAAGATAAGAACAAAGGTAGTATGTTTACACTACTAATCTTTGAAGTGATGCCATGAATGTCACTCATTAATATATTTTATTTATTTGAAGAAAATACATTTTGATTCTTCCATAGGAAATCAGGAAGCATATTAACAAGCAAGGAGAAAATCACAGCTGGCTGAAATCTAGACTTGCTGTTTTGACCACAGTATGTCCTGAAATGGAAGCCAAAAAGACAGAGGCTGAGCTTTGTAAACTTTCCAGTGACTTCAAGGGACTCCTAGATTTGCTGGCTGAGGTACAGTATGAGGGACACAAGAACTCTTCATTTACAGTGTCACATGAAATGACATCAATCATGGCTTCACAAGCATAAGTTCCCTGCTGTGTTTTTTTAATTAAACTGCAAGCATTCAGCAACAAAAAACTCATTTGTACTTCCTGGGTAGCAAAGCCTTGACAGTAGTAGGCAAAAAATACTGACATTATTATAATGGATCTTTTCCATTTGCAGGATTGGAAAGGATCATAGTGAATGTTTCTGGATTCAAAATGTCAGTATTTTTAGAGGTGAAAGATAGTTTTCTAAAATCAGCTCTTAGTGAACATTGGCAAAAGCATGATGTACATTAGCTAGTGGATATAGAATTTGACTTTAATCTTCATTTATGTATCTTTTATGCTGAAATAATAAAGGAACTACTGTGAGGTAGTTGCAAATCATTAAGGATGTCTAGCATGCACTGAATTTGCAGGAAAAGGCTGCAGTTCTCTGAGTTCTGAATGATAATGAGATACTGTAACTGCTGAAATCATGGGAAGTTTCTAACTGCTAAGCAAAACCTCTTAGAATCCACTGAACCCTTGAGTTCTGTGGGATCTCGGGGAACTTACTCCTTCACAGTTTTCACAGTAAAAAGAAAGATCAAGAGAAACTTAAAACATCTTACACTTAGAAGGCAGAACAGATCCATTTGAAAAAAAGAGTTGAGGATAGAGAAAGAGTTCAGGCTTCAAATTCCGTTGCTAATGTCGATTCTTGTGGAGGCCTTGCAGGTGTTCCAAATGTATAAAAGTTCCATGTATTTATTGAGACTTCTCTGAACTTCTGTGGTGTGAAAACTGTGTTTGGAAAGTTGAGGGAACCAATGTTCTGATTTCCAAGTGACTGCAAAAAATTTAATATAATATTTTATTTTATTTTATTGTGTATTAAAGTACTTTTGCTTTTCATTTCCTCCAAAAGTCAGAACTAAGGGGAGCACAGGTTCATGAAGGTAAAAAAAGAAAATAAGAGCTAAAATCTAAACTTGTTTTGAATCTAAAAGCATAACCTAAATGGCAATTCATCCTATAGTTAAGAGACTGCTGATTCTTAAAAGTCTGAATACTCTTTACAGCTAAATTTACAGCTTGTTAATCAGATGGATGAGACTGTTTAGACAAGGACTGATACTGGATATTTCCAGAGTTCAGCAATGTTTTTTGGAGAATAAAGACTAAACATTTATATAACAGGAAAGAGAATGCCTTGAATCTGAATGACCGTCTAAAGTGAATATGGACTGGAAAGAAAGAAAGGAAGGGAGGAAGAACAGAAAGGAGTTTCTTAGTTCTAGAATACTTTACGATTAAAACCTTAAAACACAGGAACTGTCTAAGGAACAGAGCCTGTACTGAGAATCAGATACAAGTAGTTAGCTGAACCATGCAAAGAGGGAAGAACTTTCTGATCTGTTGAATAGATACATCTTTATTTTTATAAAATTATGCAAACTGAGAGTGGATATTGCACCACATGCATATTGTGGTCCATAAACCCAGGGTAACAGGACATTTTAGTATATTTGTGATTCACCAGGGCCTTGCTCTAGAACATACAAGAAGCAGCAAGATTTTTTTGTGAGTTGAGTAGCGCAGGTGTTTCAGAATCTGGGGCTTTCAGAAGCTTCCAAGGGTGAGGACAGCGTGTATTTTCTAAGTGATCACCAACAAGTGACTGTCACAGACAGCTATTTACTATATGGCAATGTAATAGGGAGCATGTCTAAACAAGACAAAGGTCTCTTCGGTCACATTTTATGTCTACAGTCACTCTTTCAATGTAAAGTTAAAGATGTCTGTTAAGAATGCTAGAGACAAAAATGGTTTGAATTTAGACAATTAATTATATTTTTTGAAAAAATATTCCAAATATAAATGTGCCCTTAAAATATAGATATGCCTTTCAACATGAAATACCTAGTTATCCATAATTGTAGATTGAAAAGACATTAGGCACTGTTGGAGACTGCATCCAGTACAAAGAAGAAGTTAAAAGTGCAATTGAAGACTTAATCAGCAACTCTAAAGAAGCTCAAGCAGAGGCTGAAAAGATCCTGGATACAGAAAGTTTATTACAAGCTCAGCAACTACTACTTCATCATCAGGTAGGGCAATTACTCTTGTCCGTATTCCTTTTTTTTTTTTTTAAGATAGAATGTATGTAATTACTAAATTTTGTTATGTCCATTAACATGACTCTTCATATTTAAACATGAAAGAATTATAAAGGAAATCGTCTCATATGGCCTAGTATTGATTTTGTATAATGAAAAAAGTACTCAGTATTTTTTAAATGTTAATGCCCAAAGATGGGCTTGTTTTTCAACTTTTATTGAATATCCTTTTATTTCGCATGGGATTTTTGGGCACAGAACACCTGAAAAACAGGCTTCATTTACTTGAAATTTTCAGTAAGTGTACTCTGCAAATATGTAGTCTCTCTCTCTTTTTACCTTTTTAAAGTTTGCATGTCAGATTCAAATCATGGTAAATTTGGCCTGATCCTGGTTTTGGAAATTTCTCGACTTCAGCAACTTTGATGTGGCCCCAACTCTAAATGCTGGAGGGGAGGTGTACCTCTAGCCTCATCATCTCCTCTAGGTAGCTACTGCAGTGGTAGATTGGCCTCCAGTCTATTGGAGTATAACAGGAGGCTTTTTATGCACTGATAATAGATCAAAACATCTGTTGGCTACAGTAATAGTAAATCATATGGGTTGCATACAGCACAAATCATGGGTTTTAAGGCCAAATATGGGAAATTAACTTTGAGGCCTGCTCAAAGCTAATAAGAATGAGAACAATTTACTGTCAGTGTTTGGGCATTATGTAAGTGTTTTATATTAGTATCTATTTCTGTAAGGTCAAATATGTCTTATTGTCTGACTAGGCACTACTATGTCTTACTGCTGTCTTATCTAAACTCTTCGGTGGTTGTAAAAGCTATTGTATGTGTTAAGGTTTGTATTTGGTCTTTCAATACTCTACATTTCTTATCCATCATAGGAGAGGTAGTATGAATAGTTAATTTCTCCTTGAGTTCTCAGACTCTTCTTTTGATATGGAGTCTGTTAAGGTAAAAAGACTTTGACAAAGACCTGAAGGTACCCAGAGTAGAATAGAGCAGGGAGCTGTGAGCTTACCTAGCAAGGCTGGCAATAGGTCAGGAATGTTAGGAAGGGAGAAGGGAGGTAGTCTTAGGAGTTTCTGATAGTGCTACAAAGCACAGTGCATCAAAGAATGAGTTATGCAACTTGGCCGTCCCCCTACTGCTCTCTAATGAAGGCTGATATGTTGCTTTGATCAATCTGAGGCTCCAGCCTGTGCCTCAAAGAGTGCAGAGCAGACCTGGATGCTTCCAGGCAGTCATGAGGAATACACGCACCTGTGGCTACTGCCACAGTTGCTCAACTGTTGGGGCTTCTGCTTTCTAAAATATTGCTTTGGATAAATGGCCATACTGTCACTCTTTCTCTCCCATTTGTACTCCACAAAAACTGTATACACATTTTGGAACCCAATGCATATACTAGATCAGTATATGAGACTCTCAAAAATACTTGCCATAGTTTATTCCTTTGTCTGTTATTCTCATTGCATACCCCTGCAAAAGCAGGAAGTGGTTTCACTATGCCAGTTTCCCAAAGGAGCTAAAAAGTCTAATCATTCATGTTGCATGAATCCTTTTAGCAAAGGACAAGGAGACTCCGTGCAAAGAGGCAAGATGTGCAACAGCAGATTTCCCAAGCTAAACAGTTGCAGATTGAAGGTGGACTGCCCAGCACAATGCAAGAGGATTTACAGAAGTTGGAAGGAACACTGGAGAACATGCAGCAGACTATGGAGAAACGTGAAGAGCAACTGCAGGTGGGTCCTTTGCAAGTAGCAATAAAAACTGTGCTTTCTTCCTCCTCTTTTTTTTTTTTCCCCAACTTAGTAAAAAGCTAATTTTTTTAATGTAAAAAGTCTGAGCTCACTTTCTCACCTCTGAATCTTGGTCCTTGGGGTTTTCATGATCAGTACTTCCATGAAAACTTCTCGAAGCTGCTGGATACATCTTAATTAATAAAGAAGCAGCATTTTGTTTGGAAGTGTTTGTAAGTCCTAACTATTCAGTCATAATAGATATTTTCAATATCTGTGAATTAATTTTTAGATGGGCTGTCTCCCCTGGTTACTAAAGATGACATTGCCCTTTAATTGAAAGCTGGATATTAGATTAATAACACCTGATGTTATCCAAATATAATCCTTACAACTACTGTGTGAAATACATGCTGTCATCCTAAATTTAAAGAAGGAAGAAGAAAGTCACAGAGAAATCAAATGGTTTGCTTCAGGTTGTATAACTAATCACTGACTGAACTGGGATTAGAATTTATAGCTTCTTGCGCCTGGAGGTGTCCTTTACATTTCTCTAAGTAGAATGGTAATCCAGCTGTCTGCTATTTCACGCAAATGTTTAAAGTCATATTTCCCATGATAAAACACAAGATGAAAAATGATCTATAGAGCTCAAATAACTTCTTAATGTGAAAATTTATTATTGAAACCATTTTTTTTCTAAAGAATTCCATATATAAATTCTTAACTTGGGCCTTACTTCAGAATCAAGAAAATATTTGTTTATACGGTCATAATTCTTGTGACTGGTAATTAAATGCTTTATGTTAATCAAAATTTTGTGTTATCAGAAAAGAACAAATTGATTCCTATGTGTGAGTTTCCTATGAGTAGAGATTTTCTTCTGCCATTTTACTGTAATTTATTTCATTAGATGTCACCTGTCACCATAAATATAAGCATCTGCATTTATAACTTCAGACTTCTTATAGGACATTCAAATATAAGATTTAAATATTGCTGGCACCTTGGAGAACAGTGCTTTTTTGCACAGTGAGGTATGAATCAGTGAAAATTCAAGGGAAAACTTCTTTTATTGCGTTCAGAACAGTTTCATCTATAGAGTAGATGGTGTTTCAGGAGAAATTGTTTTATTTTATATCAGGTCTTTCTCTTTTTCCTTCCTCAGTAACTTACAATGAAATTCTTTTTTTCTCCCCTTTGATCTTTTTGTCTTTTTGTTCCTGTTTTGGGTTTGTTTGTTTGTTTGTTTTTGTAGGTCACAATAAATAAATGGGAGCAGTTTGAAAGGGACAAAGAAACAGTAGTAAAATATCTCAATCAAGCAAGCTCTGCACTTGAACGTATCTTAAACTTTAGCAGTTTAGAGAGCCTCTCTGCAGAACTGGATCAGACAAAGGTATTCACTGTATGAAATAAAAGAACTGGGATATCTTCCTGCCTTGCTTGTTAACATGTAGTGAGCGTATTCCCTTCAATCTTTGGAGACTGCATAAACTGTTGAGAGGTAAAAAGATATTTTATGAAAAGATCGTGAAGAATTACTCAAAATCTGCACCTGAAGTGCACGTGTGGAAGGTAAAATGACTTTGAGGACTTCCCATTTTATGCTCAGTAATCATCTATACTAGTAACCTAAACTGTGTCGAGCACTGGCGTATCAACACCAATAGTGTGCTCTTCGGTAAGGTTATGTGGACTGTGCCAGCTGGCACTCGTTTAGCCTTGAGGAGAAAAAGGAGAGAGTTCTACAATATGGACATAAGCCATAACATGCTACTTGCCCTTAGTAACACAGAATTATCCCAGCTCATTTTATTTACTAATACAGAAGTAATAGTAGTGATTGGCTTTCCTAAGTGCCAAGCTTTTCATGCTGTTTTTACCCTTTGATGAATCTGATACTAAATTATACATATCTTGGTTATGCTCAGCATCCATTGTTCTGGTGTATGAGTTTACCACTTGTGACAGAAAATAGTTGTTAAACAAAGTGAGATTACAAGCTACAGGGTACTGCAAAATCTTCTCTGTAAAGGATAGGATCTAAAGATTAAATAAAGATGCATATAATCTTCGACAATTCAGAAATAAATTTCTTGAAGAGCTATAGAATATATTTTGATTGCTTGAGTTAAAAACTTTTGGACATATAGTCTCCCTTGCTAAATTTTTTTCAAGCTAGTTCGATCAAATGAACATTTCTTAAATGCAACATGAAAATAACTTTCTTCAGAGATTGTTTTTATGTATTTACACATTCAAAATATATGTATAGGACACAGATACTTTTTCTAACCACAAACATTGAGGAAAAATACTTTTTGTGTAAATATATGAAACTGTTTATAGTTGTATTAATGTCTTGCATCCTTACAGGAACTTTCGAAACAGACTGAAGCAATGGCAGTGCAGGCTGAGAATTTGGTGAAGAATTCTTCTGAGATACAGCTTGGTTCAAAGAACAAGCAGTCCCTTCAACAGCAGGCAAAATCAATCCAAGAACAAGTGAAAAAAGTGGAAGTTACTCTTGAAGAAGAGTATGTTCTTAACAAGTCCTAATATTTATTCTCCACTATAAGATTGTATCAGATTTCTAGAATATCTTGTCAGCATTTTGTGTTGTCTCATCAGCTCCGTCATTTACAGCTTGCCGTGGCATAGTAACCAGGTTATAGTACCAAATATGTCAAAAGACTGTGTGCAAATAAACAAAATCTTTGTTTAATATGTAGTTTATAAAACCACTGTTAGTTACATTTAACCTGTCACTTATCTTTAAGCCCCAGTCTTGTGAAGAAGGAATAATTAAACTAATTCTTGAAGTACTAAACTCTTTTAGAAAGAAAAATCTCAGTGCAAGTATGAGAACAACACATACACCATATTTGCCTCGGTTTTCAGTATTCCACTTTCTCCATAGGAATGTCAAGAAGTGCCTTCATCTTAGCTGAATGCCCAGATTTTATTTCATGGGCAGTATCAAAAGCTGCTTCTGCATATAACAAAAGCATCATTTGCCAAATTTTGCTTAAAAATTGAAAGTTCAAACTCCAAGAAAATGTTGTTAAATCCTGTAAATATTTATAGCTTTTTGTATTTGTAAAAATTTCATCCCTTTTCTCAAGTGAGTAACTCAGTTATTGAACTCAAGTTACTCAACTTCAGCTGTTGCTATTCTCCTTTAATCTATAGACACGTACATTTATATGTGTGTATGAAATTAGTAGTTTTTCATATATTAGATCTGATACACACGTCATGAATATATGTACCAATTCTATCTTGTTTTACTGGAATTACTATGTAGAATAATTTGCTGTATAAGTTTAAGCAGGTACCATCACCTCCATCTGAATATGAACAAAGGGCAATGCCCACATTATTGGGTTTTTTCCCCTATTGACCATTGCTAATCTGACTTTAATTTGGTGCCATTTTCTTCCCGATGTAAAAGAACAGTTGTCAAACAGAATAACTAGCCTCTTCAGCAGATGTAACTTCCTGATTATTGGTGGTCTAATTTTTTTACATAACACTTTCTCCAATATGAAGTATTACAGTGATTTGCAGTCAAATTCTACCATATCTTACTGAATACTTCACTTTATACTTTTCTCCAGTATTAGGGAGAAAACTAGTGTGATTTTTCAATTCAAGAAATTCATCCTTCCAACAATAAATATTCACTTTTTTAATAATGTCATCTATTTTTAAATGAAAGCCATCATTGATATCCCCTTTCAATGTAGGTATGAAATAGGTTTTAGTTGAATGTATGGATTGTATAGAATGTCTGTGGTACTGTGACAGATAATAAAAAAATAAATCCCTTCTGCAAAACATGCAAATATATACAACTCTCTGTAGTGAATCTACAGAACATATAATCAGTGTGTAAGAGTTATGTTGTAACTCACATCATCAATAAAAATCTTGGCCGAGTAATTTAAAGTGAAGGTATTCCAAATACATATGGTACATACTATGAACAGGAAAGGGAAAGAAAAGTTTGAGCAGCTCTCCATAGTCAGCTACAGAGCAAGCTTAGCACATCTGTTTTCCAACGAGATCATGCGTAGCTGTGCAGTGTGTTTGGGACTATATTCTTTACAGTCTGCACCTTTCTTACAACTATAAGGAAGGCAGATACAAAGGCAAAGGATTTTCAGTTGTTGTGCCACTGATTTGGTCCCATGATTCTGATTTCCAGCTGTATTTTCTTGGGCTGGACTTGAGTGAAATATTTTTGCACTTTATTTTCCTGCACATAACTTGAATACGTTCTTATCAGTAAGTGGCTGTTGACATTGCTATTTTTTTTATTTTGAAAATAAATAAGAAAAAAAAGGCCAATTTTTACATTTTTAGACTACATCTTTTCTTAAAGCTTCCTCTACCTTTAATGAGGGGGGGAGGGGAAGAAAATACAACAAAAACTTTTTAACATGGAATGGTTTTTAAGGCTATATTTAAAAGGAAAATGTATTTTGGAATTTTGTAATATTCAAACTTTTCTGATGAAATTTTGATATTTTCAGTGAAATAGAAAATGCATGTTTTGCAAGCTGTGTGTAGGGCCTACATTGGCAGTGGTTTCTTTACAATGACTTGAAAGGAGCAAAAACTTGTATACTGGAAGTTCATGCCGTTAGACCTTATATGGGCCTTAGACTTCTTCCTTGTGACAAAAAAGGGTGCTTTGCTTGCTATCCAGTATATACAAGAATCAGTCATAATCTGTCTGTGTTTAACATACCTATAATGTATGTTTCAAAGAATATAAATCTATTAACTTTGAGGTAGTTGAGTCATATCTGTTGTTGATTCTTTGGCTTGATATGAAATCATTCCCTCAGAAAACACAAACTTCCTATAAGATGGGCAGATTGCTGTTATAAAAAACAAGTTTAATAAAATTGTCAAGCATTGGTGAATATATGTACATCCACAATACACTGGTTTTAATCATTCTTTTCTAGTGACTAAATGACTGACATCTATGCACTCAGTTATCTCAATTTTTAGATATATGATATAATCCTAGTTCCATATTATTTCATAGAAATCATATTTATCTTACTTTTCCTTTCTCTGCCTGCTATCATGAGATTCTTGATGTACAGCTGATGAGTGAAGCTGTACTCTGTTTCACTTCTCAGTGCCCCCACTATGGCTAATATAATTGTTTGACTTTGGGTGCAGTCTAAGAGAGAACCAAGTTTGAATTTAGGCGCACAACTTGGTCCTCTAAACCCAGGAGTTTTTAAAATGACCCTCCTGTAGTTTGAATAAGTTACATTTTTATTCTAGCAGGAATATGGGCAGCTTCATTATATTAAACTGTTTATTCTCTCTAATTAATTTGGTTAATTTTAGTATTAAAAGCATGGAAATGGTGAAAAACAAGTGGGATCATTTTGGCAATAATTTTGAAGCTCTGTCCATCTGGATAGCTGAACAAGAAAAAGAACTGGAAACTTTGGAAACATCATCATCTCCATTGGACTTACAGATCAGCCAAATCAAGGTGATTAGTTCTTGTTACGTTTAGCATTAAAAGTCCATTTATCTGTCATTTTGCTAGAGGCCAAATGGAAGAACAGACATTTTACACGTTTCAGAACTACCATGATGTAATGATGGTATGCTTTGTACACGAATATACCAAGCAGTAAGGTTTTACATAAGCTAAAGGAAAATTCTTATAGGCTGTGTTCTCTGTTAATGTTTAGTTTACATATATGGAGCCTTTGTGTGTATGGTTAAAACTATCATTTAATTTATACTCTTCTTATTTTTTGAGTAATCTCTACTGGTGTACAAAATAGCTACATAAATACAAGGTGTATAAAGCTTTTTTTATTTTAAAACACACATCGGCTAGTGGATATAGAACTTGATTTTAATCTTGCAAGCTAAAGTTATAACTTGATTTATGTATCTTTTATGCTGAAATAATAAAGAAACTATTGCTCTTGGTAGCTTGCAAACCTGCATACCATTTATTGCTATTGTATTTACACTGTCTTAAATTCTGTGTACATTCCTGTGGATACAGAGTGGTTTAGTTTCTTATTGCAAACTGAGGTGCATATTGTCTCCAAGCATTGCATTTCAAGGGCTGACTTCATATCCTCTCACAAATGAAAACGTACCTTCTCTGAAACTGCATGTTTCTAAGGGGACAGAGTTTTTCAATATGCAGTGCACACTGCTGTTTTCTTTATTCTGTGACCTACGTGCTGTTCAGAGACTGCGCACATGTGCAGCTGCTTGCAGTCATGGACCAGATTGACTCTTAAGTATTTCCAAAGGATCCCATAAGGCATTTGTTTCATGTGACAGAAACAGTTTATCAACAGATTTTCCTGTTCTTAATTTGATCACAACTTTACATACACCAAATAAATAAAATCTCTTCATTTCATCATTGAAGAATAAAACAATGCTTGAATTCTTGCTTCATCGCCAGAGCGATTCAAGAACAGTTTCCTTGTGTAATAATATATATGCATTTATTCCACTGGCACACACTGTCATGTAGACATACTTTTCAGTATTACTAGATAGGATTCAGATGTTTAAGACAAAAAGTCTGTGCATCAAATGCTATTAATATTGCATTACAGTGTGACAGCAGCTCTTGTCTGTCTAAATGGAGCCTAGTTAAGTCCTACTAGTCCATTCAAGCGCATTTCCCAGAAAGGCTGTTCCTTGCTATATATGCAGATAAACAGTAATTTTTACACTGCATTGCAGGCTTTTGAAAATGCCAACATAAGCCTTTTTCTTTTAAACATCATGACAGAAAGAAAATGGTCAGCAGGTAATTTTTATAAGTATCTGAGTGAACAGACATAAAGCAGAGAAAATACTCCAGAAAACGCCTAGGGTACATCATTGTAGCTCAGATGAACAAACCAGCTTTATGAACTGTGATATGTGAAATGAGTCATCTAACCTACAATACGTGGGCATAGCTGGAGGTCTTCAGCAGCATTGCTTTGTGCCTGATTTTGAAGTGTTTGTTATGTTTTGTTGTGAATTTCCTGATGAGTTAGTCTGCGTCACAACACTAATCAGCATACTTAGTTTGTAATTTCTGGTACAAAGTATTAGTAAGGAATGTTGCAATATGAGGCAAATACGCCAAAAATAAATGGTGTGTTCCCTGATATCTTTGGCTGACCAGATAAAAAACCTGGGCTCAGCTGAATGTAATTATCATATGTAGTGGTAATATTCTACTTTTGGTGACATTGATTGCAAAACCCCAATGACTTCAGCAGAGCCAGATTTTCACCTACGCGTTTCTCTGCAATTCCTGGTGGACAAAATGACAGTTATCACAAGTAGTTACCGTTGGTGGCAGACTCAGTGAGTTTGAAGGCCTCAATTATCCACCTTCTTTTATGTAACTGAGTGAATTTAACAGAATAGCGTGGGAGTAAAAAAGCGCTGCCTCACTTGTATCTGCTGCATTGTTAGATAATTTCAGCTTCAAGGCCACAGATCTGGTATTTTTCCTCGGCACCGTATTCTCATGCAAAAAAGATATTTTATAATTCGAATTAATTCAGAATATATTGCATAAAGAGGCACTATAAATGCTTACAGCACCACATTTTTTTCTGTGCTGTCACCCTGCTAATTGTAAACTCTGAATGTTGCAGTAAGCCACTCTTGAGCTTTATAATGGCAATCAAGATACCATATTTTTATCACAATTATAGCAGAACGTGGGCACTTTCTATGCTTTTGAGAGTGCATTTTCAGGAAAGTTTTTGGTTAATGTCATATACATACATATCTTAACATTTTTATATCTGAGAATGCTATTGCCTATTTCAATTTCAAAGAGCGCTCTTGGCTCTTTCAGTTCTCTCCCAATAAGTGTTTTTCACTGCTTTTGAGAAGAGCTCCATGGACATGCTACATCAGCAGAAAATAAAAGAATTCTGTTGTGAAAAAAAAAATCTTATTTCCAAGTTCACGGAAGCTTCCTGGATAAATAGCCACTGAATCTGAAATGCCAGAAGTTTCTGTCTCAGATCTTGTAGCTTTCAGGTTTACCTCTAATTTGCAATAAAAACAAGTGCAAAAAAATATACAGTTGCTGTCATGCAGCTGATGAAATGTAAAGCCAGTGCTGGTTTGTCTTTATGCATTTCCTAATTGACGTAGAAGACAGCTGAAAAGTACCAAAGGCCTTTATCACTCTTGTTTCATGGTTTCCTATTTTTACTGTAATGTGGCTCTTTATTTAATCCTCTGTTTGAGGGCACACTCACCCTACCTCATCATCAATTTAATTTATTCTTTATTATACCATAGAATTTTAAATTAGAAAATGGAAACAATCTCTGTTGGTTTTCAAATCATAGAATGTTTTATTTTGTAAGTGCGTGCTTGAAAACGTACTAAACACAAGTAATCAGCTGTTAGGGTTCAGCTCCTTACCAATATTGTTTTCAGTTATACACTTACTTTTTTTCATCTTGCATTTATTTTGAATCTTTAAGAGAATTGTGTATTAATTTGCTGTGAATTAAGAGATGCTAAAAGATGAACCCTCTTGTCTGCTTATGAAAATATGCACCTCAGGCAATTCTAATTCTTCTTCATAGACATTGTTTTTAGGGCAGACTGTTTTTTAAACCTTTTCCAGTACTGATTTCAAGAACAGAAAGGGAGTTTACAGGGCATATTAAAGACTTTTATAACTAATTATTTCAAGTGGTCAATGAACTCTCCTCTCTGTTTTAATGAAGAATATTAGTAGCTCAGGTAAAAGAAGGAAATAGAAAATATTATTCTGATAATTAAAAACGTGTTGTGCTTCTTTATTTACTACTACTTTACATTTTAGGTTATTAATAAAGAAATAGATGGTAAAATAACCGGAATCTCAAAACTAGAAGAGGAAGCCGAGTCTTTTTCCCAGTTTGTTACCTCTGGAGAATGTGCACATATTAAAGCCAAACTGACTCAGGTCAAAAGGTATTGGGAAGAGCTAAGAAATCATGCACAGAGACTGGAAGGAACAATCACAGGGAATGCATCAGCACAGCAGAAATACGAAGAAAGTCTTAAACAGGTAGACAATGCAAAATCTAATGGATTGTTTGCAGCAATTCATAAATTACTCTTTATTTTTCCAAAATTTAATATAAAATGCATATTATAATAGGATGGACTAGAACATATGACTAGATTTGTAAGGTAATTGACCACTATACGTAAATTTGTGCTTCAAATGACTTAAAAGGCAGGTTCAGGAAGACACTAAAATATACACATTCAAAAAATTATGATGTCTTTTAGAAAACCTAAGTGATTCTGCTGGATATTGCACTAATAAACTACATCCATACTTCTTACAAACACTTCTTTAACTTCAATCTTGAGTTGTTAGTAGGTCATAAAGAAAATAATTTAAATATTATTATTGCCCCAGTCACAAGGAGCTGAGCAGAGTTAGCATATTTTAACTTCAAAAGGCACTCAGCACTACAAAAGCTTAGGATATAATGTTTTCTTAGCACTAAATTTTAAAAAGATGTTATTTATAGCATCATTTATGTACTTTCTGCTGTTTTTTAGACTCTCTGGTTTGCCTTTTCTTCATAGGTGCAGCGGGCAGTGTCTGAATTTGAAGCTAAGCTAGCTGACCCTCTCACATCATGCTCTTCAGCAGCAGCAACATATGCAGCCCTTCAGGATTGCACGGTGAGCATGTGGCCAGCGATTCCTGCCACCGAGTCCAGGGAAATGGTGCCACACTGACCTCCTCGCAGAAATGCCAATAACCTCCAGACCAGGGGCTGCCTGATACCACACAGTCCAGGACGGAGGCAGGAGGAGGCTAGAACTGCCTGTCAGGGTGGGCAGCCCCAGGGAAAGCTTAAGCAGGCTTCCTCAGCTATTTCTTCTCACCATTTCAGACAGGCTTGGAGAGTTTTTTCCACACTCTAGGGAAAGGAAAGCCTAAAAGTATGAATTAGTCCTTCAGGTTCTTGTTTTTAGTTTTATGCATCTAAAACACTATGAAAAATAGAAGATAAGAAACATGGGTCTTGGTATAGAGAAATGTGATTTAAAAAAAAAAAAAAAATCTCCTTGGGAGTAGTTCTTCTTGGACAATGCAGAGACTGGACAAAGTTTCAACTGACAAACTTTTATCTATGATGCCAGAAATCCATGGGTGTTTGGACATTTGGTTCAGTCCATTACAAAAGGAAAATAAACATTGGATTGGTATTCAAACTACAGAAAATCCCAAATCTCAGGGAATTTGGTGTAGCGTTTTTGTCTGTGTCTATGAGTGTTCTTACCACAATAATTATTATCTTGCTTTCTAAGAAAATACTGCAAAAACTTTTAGTCATATTGTTCTTGAAGTAAAATACATATAATTTCTTCTGAACTTAGTGGCAACTACTTGCAAAGGCTGTATGCAAGGAAGACCTGGTCTGTCTGCTTCAACAAAACTTGATACTTGAGGAAAAATATTTTGCATATGGAGAATCTATTCAGACAGCACATGTAATCATTATTGTTATTGACTTTTAAACATTACAAATATGCTGAGTATGTTATTGTAAACTCTTGTCCTACCTATGAGATCATGATGATTCAATGCCTTAACGTGAAATTATTTTTTATTATTTAGTTTAAACATCAGTAGCTTGTTGCTGTATAATTGACATTTCCTCCTATATATGATTTCTTTCATGACTGTAATTATAACCATTACTACTGTTGTTATTATTGCACACCTGTGAGTTGGAACTTTAGTGGTCTTAAACCTATTTAATTTTGTGCTTTTCTAACTCCTTGTACTACATTACAATCATTTTCATATGAACAAGTTTCCCAGCTTTCTAGAAATGGCAACACTGGAAAGGCTAGTCAACATCAGGTGTCATTTCTCTGAAAAAGACCTTTAGCTAATGCTGACAGAAGTTCACAGTAACTGTTCCCTACCTCTCCCATGTCGTGACATGAGCTGCAAGTCTGGCAGTCCCCACATGTTGGAGTGAGCTTCTGTATTTACTGTATATGTATAAATTAGAGCAACTCTTGAAGCATTGCTTCAAACTTCGAGTAGAAGTACAGAATTTTTTCCCACCATCGTTACCGTAGCTCTGTTGTTTATGTATGTGACTTCTGTTTCTTTTACATGTTCCTTAGGACCTTTGTCATGCTGTGGAAAAACTGAGCAACACTCTGGCCTCTCTCTCAACCTGTGCCCGAAAGGTGGCCAACAAAGAAAAAGCTGCTCAGGAGGTTATAGCATTACAGCAGAAATATGAAAAGGTGCTAGAAAATGCTAAAGAGAAACAGACCTTATTAGAGACTCTTCTGGCTCAGTGGCAGAAGTGAGTAGACTCTCATGTCTGTTATGATGGACACAGAGACCTTCCTGTGGTCAGTGTGTGAGACCGAGGGGACAACTTGAGTTGGTAACTCTTAAGTTATGATTTTGTTAGGCAAGAGAAGGAGCTGTCTGCCTTCCTGACCTGGTTGGAGGGGTGTGAAGCTACAGCCAGACCTTCAGAGAAGTATGTTTCTGCTGACAGAGTTAAACTGGAAGGTGAACTGCAGTCACTGCAGGTACGTTTCAACTGAAAGACTGTCCCCCTACGTTTCCTGGTTTGTTTCTATGTCTTTTAAAGGATGGACTTGCTCAACTGTAGTCTGACATGTCACTTGATTCTGAGTTTTGGAAATGTCCTAGGGAAGTATTACATTATCGCTGTTGTTATTTATCAAAGACAAGAAAATGACAGGAAGAATGTTATTTGCAAATATAACATGCCGGCTCAAGAAAAATAAAGCCGCAGTATATCCTATTATCTGTCAAGGAGGGACATTGGTCTGCTTGCCAGAGGATCCTTTCTCTAGATAAATTCCTTTGATAGACAATTCTACTTTCCTTTTTTTGCATGTGAGGAAAGTTGCTCAGATGACAAAATACTCCAAGGTTTTGAATTCACAATGAAAGTTTGATTTCCGAATTTTTTTTAAACACAAGACTATCAGCCTATTCTAAAGTATGCCCTCCCTTGGAATTTTTGCCATTTGTTTTTAGATTAATATGAAGCAGTTGGCCAAATGTAGCATCTTTTACACCCTCCATAAAGCCAACGAGTCCATAATTTCACTTCTAAATATTACTGAAGAGAAGGAATATTATTTTGGGTTTTGGTTTTCTGTTTGGGCCAATTTGCAACATCTCATCACAATTCTATTGCTGCACACAAAATGTTAGGAAATTCCTAGCTGACTTTTTATTGTTTTTGTTATTTTGCATAATATGATGCCATATTTAATCTAAAGGCTGTACGGTCCATTGTTTTCCCAGGATTTGCAAGCAGATATTGAGTCCCATGCTTCAGTCTATGCGAGCCTATTACAGTTAAATGAGTCACTCTTCCCAACAGCTTCCAAACAGTGTGTGAAAACAATAAAAGAAAAATTTGAAGAGCTGGATGACAGGTGGAAAGCTTTACCACAAACTGTTCATAAAAGGTTTGTGCTTCAGAATGTTTTTTACATGTTAAATGAGAGTAACCAATATTCAGATGAGGAATCCCAATCCTGAAACATAGTTTTTTACAGTATTACCATTAGGAAAACAAAGGTTTAAGATTCATATTGAACCCTGAGCTCCCAGGAATGGGGTGTGGGGAATCCCACAGATTTATTATGCTGTCTTTTTGGCATAATCTCTCCCTATTTTTTTGATAGAAGAGTTCTGTTTGAAGGACTGTGGGGCAGGAAATGAAGATAATGTTGTGTTTCCTCAGTCACAGTTTCCCAATCAACTTCCTAACTTACTTCCAAAATCTATAATATTGGATCTTCATTTTTTCAGTTCTATGCTTTATCTTGTGCAAAGCCACACTATTATCATTTTAAACCCACTCTGAAGTTTTCATTTGCCATAAATACTATAAACACTCAATTGTTAGGCTGCTGGCTCATGTTAGGCTCAGGAACACTGCCTCCTTTTTGAAACTGTATGTTATCATATATTTAGATTTCAGTTGTTCTGGTGACGAACATACGTATTTTACTATTTGTAAAGGAGCTTAAATAATAGACCCTGGTCAATGACATCATCTTCTAGGTGCTTTATCAATATGATTGTTTTACAATATAATGATCTTCTACACAGCATTTCATGTTGAAAATTATGTAGAGAAATTTCTAAGGGAAATGGGAAGGTAAATGACAAGGCCCTTTTTAAGGCCAGTGTTTAGAAGCTTAGTTCTGCTAGGTGCTGACTACTCCTCTGGACACATTCCGCCTTTGAACTGTGTTCCTCTGAGTGGACTTGACCCTCACTTACTTCAGTGGAAGTTGAGCATGCAGCTACTCACCCCTGCCTGAATTCATGAGACTCTCACCTTATATGCAGTGTTGCAGATGATAGGGCAAACAGAGTTGCCATGTCTGAAAATTGAAGTTTAGCTTCCATCAATGTCATTCTCTTTTCTGGGACTACCCCCATAAAGAAAAGTTGAAGAACATACCTTCATTGTTTGGGGCACTTCTAACAGTTAGTATGAATAAAACAGTGGAAACAGGAAAGAGCCAAAGTGGTGCGTTCAAGTGTTATGTTATTCCCCATTTAAGAAATCAACATGGCAGGCATCCCATTTGTAACATAAATTAACGTTTCCTTCTTTCTGTCCACCTGGCATTGATTTTAATGCTGTCCAGTCAGCTGTGGTTTTGATTATAGGAAGTGATTAATTTACATCAAGTGCTTTCATATTTACATCTGACATCCTATAGGATCAACTTCCTTCAGTCTCTTGTTGCTGAGCATGGGCAGTTTGATGAGCTCCTGCTCAGGTTTTCAGACTGGATTAAGCAGTTTCTTGCTGAACTACAAGCCACTTCAGAGATAAACACAGCTGATCAACAACTAGCTGCATCTCTCAATAAGGTAAACTTTTGGATGTAAATATTAAAGACACAGAACTTGTACAGTGCATTCAGCTAAATATTCATCTAAAACTAGCATGAGGTCATTTATTTGAAAACCGATACACTGTTGCAGTCGCATACAGATTTCTGTTATTTGACCAATTTAAAGCAAAATTGTAATACTGAACTGTTCTTACCGAAAACCCTTCAGTAGTACTTGTTTTGCTCCTAAGTTTAGTACTAAAATGTTTTCTGAGCTTTTGATTGGAAGAAGAAACCCAGCTTTATTTTCTTTCTTTCCCATAGAACCACTCAATGGAAGTTGAAAGTAAGAAACAGCAGTTACAAAGTCTGAAGGAACATGTAGATAAATTGTGTTCTTTCAGCTGCCCAGAGGACCAGCAGACATTGCAGGGAAAGACTGAAGATTGCTTTCAGATCTTCCAGGAGGCAAGACAAATAACTTGTCAAAGACAAAAGGCTCTGGATCAGCTGCGAGTATTCCTGGAGCTCCATAGTGCTGCATCAGGAGTGCTCCACCAGCTGAGGCAGACAGTGGAGAAAACAGGAAATATGGATAAAGCTAAATCTGAATTACTGGAGAAGGAATTCAATGATGTTATTCAAGATCTTAACAAGCTGGAATCTGTTGCCATCAGTTTGGATGGTTCCCTTACTAAGGCCCAGTATCATCTAAAACACAGCATTTCTGAGCAGAGGATCTCCTGCAGGGCTGTGGTGGATAATCTGTGCTTGGAACTGGAGGCAGTTCAAAACCTGCTGGGAACCAAACAGAGTGAGGCAGAAGCTCTTGGAGCCTTGCGAAGATCTTTTATGGAACGTAAGGAACAGCTACTGAAGAGTATTGAAGATACTGAAGAAAAGGCTGACAAGGAGGGCCTGAACGAGGCAACACTACAAGCCCTCCAGCAAAGGTAAAAACAATATTAATGCTTGAGATAGATTGGTACTTCTTCATTTGCTTGCAGTCTCTAGATTTTTTGTGATGCACTGGGGGCCTGTGTGAGTTAACAAGGCTAAGTACTGGGTCCTGCACTTGGGTCACAACAACCCCATGCAACGCTACAGGCTTGAGTGGCTGCAAAGCTGCCTGGTTGAAAAGGACCTGAGAGTGGTGGTGAACAGCCAGCTGAATATGAGCCAGCAGTGTGCCCAGGTGGCTAAGAATGCCAACAGCATCCTGGCTTGTATCAGAAATAGTGTGGCCAGCAGGACTAGGGGAGTGATTGTCCCCCTGTACTCGGCACTGGTGAGGCTGCACCTCGAGTACTGTGTTCAGTTTTGGGCCCCTCACTACAAGAACATTGAGGTGCTGGAGCGTGTCCAAAGAAGGGCAACAAAGCTGGTGAAGGCTCTAGAGCACAAGTCTTATGAGGAGTGGCTAAGGGAACTGGGGTTGTTTAGCCTGGAGAAGAAGAGGCTGAGGGGAGACCTTATCACTCTCTACAACTACCTGAAAGGAGGTTGTAGCGAGGGGGGTCGGTCTCTTCTGCCAAGTAACAAGTGATAGGACAAGAGGAAATATCCTCAAGTTGCGCCAGGGGAGGTTTAGATTGGATATTAGGAAAAATTTCTTCACTGAAAGGGTAGTCAGGCACTGGAAGAGGCTGCCCAGGGAAGTGGTTGAGTCCCCATCCCTGGAGGTATTGAAAAGGTGTGTAGATGTGGTGCTTAGGGACATGGTTTAGTGGTGGACTTGGCAGTGCTAGGTTAATGGTTGTACTTGATGATCTTAAGGGTCTTTTCCAACCTGAACGATTCTATGATTCTATGAGTTTTCTTCCTGGGTACCTTATTTCTTGCCAGCCATATGTGAGTCCCTACATCTACTTAATAAAATTTTGTAAGTAAGTAAGTGAGCTGTTTGCATGGAGGGAGAACATGAGCAGAATGCTTAGCAAGTCTCGCTAATCTTTTCTATTGAAAGAACAGTGAAGAAAATCTTTGTCTCAGAAATTTATTTTGTCCGAATGAATCCAAGCTCCGAACAGGTTTTAGAAATCCCATATTACATAACTATCTCTACTCTTATAGAATTGAAGATTGTACATGTGCTGAAGGAATCAAAAACACTTACTATAATAAAGTATTAAACTAAATATTTGACTATATTTCCAAGTCACTGTGTGAGATGAAGGTATATGTCTATCTACATAATTGTATAGCTGTATGTGTATCAGAAAAATCACATTCTGAGCCCAGTTGCAGCAGAAAAAAATCCAGATAACACTTTCTTTTCTGAAGATATTGTAGGAAATGTTAGTAAAAGAGAATTTCAGGCACAGTAACTCTAACAGCAGCTGTTTCATTCTTCCTTTCTCTTCTTTTCTCTTGCAAAAAAGTGAAGATAAGTAAATTTGAAACCTGCCTTTTAACTTGCAGATTGAGGATCTTTAACCAGTTAGATGAAGAAGTGAATTCTCACCAGCATGAACTCCAGTGGCTTATGGACAAAGCAAAACAAATCGCCCAAAAAGATATTACACTTGCTCCTGAGATTGACAAAGAGATAAATCGCTTAGAATCTCTGTGGGAGGATACCAAGAAAGTTATACATGAAAAGTAAGTAGATCTTAGACTTAAGGTGAGAAAGGAGAGGGTTCTTTTAGCAGGGGAAAGAGACCCAGTTATTCACATTTAATATCTTCTTGCCATATTAATCCCAATAAAAAACAGGGCTTGTGTGTTAAATACTGACTAGAAGATAGAACACAGTATAAACCAGGATATTTGTACCAGTTGTAATTATACTTTTAATAAAGCCACAGATAGGTCCTGGGGACAGTACCTATAGATATAATGGGCCTTTAGTTGCATGTTATTGTTTACTCTCCTGAAAGATAAGAAGTCTCCACTGAGGTTTCACTGTCACTCCAACTAGCACATACTCTCCTTCTAGCATGTATTTTCCTTCTCAGTTGGATATGTGTTTCTGACAACCCTATATTCAGTGGTCCCAAATCATTCTTAGATTTAAGTCTTTCTGTCTGCCCAAAGGACCAGGCTCATAACAATCATTAGTGTATAATCAGTGCTATAAGACAGTTTTGTATGTCAATGAAAGTTGATAAAGAAAGGAACTAATGAAACTAAAGAAAGTTTCATTTTACCCTTTTCTTTGTCTCAGCTACCTCTTCAACATCTTTAACCGAAACTTTTTCAAATGTTCTTTTTTAAATTTGCATGGTAAAATTAAGTGCTAGATTCATTCAGTACTATATCATCCTCAATGTACATAAATTTTGTTTAAGTGCAGAAGCAAAACAGTTCTAAGCCTGGCTAATACTTCAATGGGCATATGCAATTTGGTGATCCCCATGTAACTGCTGGGTTGGTGTACTGAATGAAGATTCAAAAAAAAAAGTTCATTTGTGCTGAAAAATGATTTTTTTTTCCTTTGGTTTATATACTGTACTGTTATTCTATATTCTTGATTGACACCATACAGATATTTGTAAATATGCTGCCCCTTAACCAGATCTGTGTATTATTTCCCTCTTGCAAATATGCACAGCTACATGAATTGCATTTCTGGTGTTTTTTTCCAGCTGAATTCAGTCTAGTTTTCTAATGCATTTTTAAGAGATGTATAAATCTGAACTAAATGGAAGAAAAGGATAGTTTTGTTTAAAAATGGCCATCGCTCGTTTTTCTTCAGCACTGCTGCTAATTTGTATTTCATGTTGCATGTTGCTGCAACCCATGTTTCTTGCCTCTAGAAGTCCTTAATAATAGTAAACCAAGTAATTTCCGCATACATGTGCCAGAAGCTAGACAGTACCAGCCTGGTAGTGAAGAAAACATAAAATAGCTGTCCCTGCCTCATAGATGCATTATTGAGGGTAAATGAGCTGTCCAGTTTTCACATACTGGGGTAGTTGTTGCCATCTTTATACCTAAAACTGAAAGATACTCAGGTACCTCATGATTCCTTTCTAACATAAAAATGTTAATTTTTGTTTAAATTATTAATTTAATTTTAATTATTTTGAACCGTTTTCTCTCTCATATAGCCACATTTTTAGACCCTCCTGAACCTGATTATTTTGGAGAACTCTTTGGACCATTCAGAGAAGAGCCAGCTCCTAAAATGCTTACCTCTCTTTCTTGGCAATATCATGTTTCCCAAATTCCTTTCATTGCAAACACTGTTCTACAACTAAAAATACCCAAATTATTAGTCTTCCTTCTCTCTCTTCAGTATAAACAACAGGAGTGGATCGAATAGGTATTTTTGTTCTGTCCATTGCCTGAGCAGAAATAGGCTTTTCTGGAGGGGGGGTGGAAAAAAAAATATTAGGCCTGTTCTTAGCAGCAGGTTATTCTGTTCTCAGTAGAATGACAAGTAAGTGAAATGTAATGCTTTAGACACAAAAGCATGCATCTGACAATTGGAGGACAAAATAGGCAGACTCACCTTGCATTGCTTTAGTCTTTACTTCTGCTTCTTTTTACTCAAAAAATACTCTGCATTAAAGAAACAAATAAAAAAAAATGAGCTGCGAGTGCCAGCATCATTATAGTGTGGTTTCCAGTCAGTAAGATGCTAAACTTAGGAAGTGAGAAGCTTGAATTCCAGTTTCAGTCTGTCTTTTGCTCATGTCAGTTGCTTCGATATCTGATATACTTGAGATGGTGATTCATATACTGTCTCTTCAGTGAGATGTTTTGTGATGTATGGACCCACAGTGATTTGTAAAACCTAAATATTAATATTTCCTCGGCTGCCCAAACCATGTTTAGCACTGCATCCTGATTTTCCCATGGTGAATTGCTACATCACATTCTCTTTCCTTCAGAAACATGACAGCAAGAGGTGCTAACACAGCCTTTTCACATTACAGAAAGGAGCAGTCCTGCATTCTTATCGATCTGATGAAGGAATATCAGAGCTTGAAGTCAACAGTAATGAAAGTCATAGACAGTGCTGACAGTGCTTCTGTCATCAAATCCATTTGGAAGAATCATGAAGATGTCAGGCGAACTTTATCAAAAGTAATTACATATATTTTCATTTGAGGATTTAAATGATCTTTGATTTAAATGGATTTTTCTGTTTGAAAGGTGCCCTCGAGCCATGTTTAAAGTTCCTTGAATTTACTGTCAAATTTTGTCACACTGACTTTCAGGGTTTAAATTGTACTGATTCTGATGAGGAAAGAATATAGTCCTTTCAGCATTTTGGTGAGATCCATTACTGTGCAATCAAATGATTGTTGCTATTTATAATTTTAACACCTATAAATGTAAAATGTTAATTTATGTGGAAAGCATGAGTTATCTGCTCTTTATATAAAATAGAATATATTCCTATCATAGTATGAGAGAATATTTCCAGTCAACATACTTTAATATTTTTCCACATTGGGTGATTTTTTGAATGGATAAAAGTCAATGAAAGAAAAGTCTGTCTCTTTCCCTAAGATGAGTTATTCCATGGGGTACAATGTTGATACTGGCCATTGAGCAGAGATAAGGAATTTGGATACCTGCATTCCATTCATTTCACTGGATCATATTTCTAAAATTCTAAATTCTGCTATCCATCAGCCTGTTAGGAAAAACAGTTCTGAGTTAAATTCTTTGCATTCATTCGGAGGGTAATTTCATTTGGAAGCCTATTGAGCTCTTAATTAAAAATTCTTCAGTATAAACCTCATTCTAAACTGTGCGTATTTATGGCCTCTTTTTAATAGACATTTTAACTAGAACTGAAAGCCAGAACAGAGCTCGCCAGTCTAACAAAGAAATGCATCTAACTTCCGTATGATTCCTCTCCTTAATGTGAGCCTTGGGCTGTGGAGAATTCGCTGCTACAACAGTGGCCACATCTAGGCCTGAAGGAGTTGGAGCACAATAAATATTTTGCACAACTCCTACCATAATAAAGTAGGGATGGCCATACTGCATCCAGATTAGTAGCTTATCTCTAATGCTGATCTGTAATATTAAAGAAAAACGTATGAGATAGATACTTACTGTGATCCTTTCTCAGTATGTTGTCACCTCTTCAGTGACAGTGTTTTAAAGATTTCCCTACCCTTAGAATTGCAAACTTAGTAACCCTGAAGATTTTGTCTAATTCCTTTCTGAACACATTTGTACTTTTGTTTTCCGGAGTATCTAGGAGTGATGGGTTTTACAATTCTAAATTTTGTTTGCAACACCCTCTGTTTACCCTGCTGTAATTCCAGAACTGATTTTAGATACTACTTAGTCAGTGATGGGTTCTTATTATTCAATTTTAGACATGTAGAGTCTGAAGAACAAAAAAAAGAATAAAAAAAATATTTGCCTTAAGTCCTGAAGATAGCTTATTACCAAGTGGGGAAAATTAGGAATTTATTATTCCCAGTTGTGTGCTTTATTTATAAGAACAATCATACTATTTGATTATGCTCATGAGAAAACCATGTCAGTTGCTCTGTATTTTGTGGCATAGTTAAATATTAGATGGTATGCTGAATGAGAATTATCAAACGCATAACATACGACAGGGCTAGGGATGGGTGCCTGGAGAACTGCATTTTTATTTCTTTCTTCAAGGCTTCATTAAACAAGCAAATATTTATGTCCACAGCATGAAGCTGCCAAGAATGATCTGAGTGATAAACAAAAAGACCTGGATACTTTCACCAATAAAGGAAAACATTTGTTAGCAGAACTGAAAAGAGTGCATAACTGTGACTCCACTGCGGTAAAAACAGATATGAACTGTACAGTGGACAAATGGCTAGATGTAAGAGTCTGGTGTTTATACGCTGAATACAGTTTTTAAGTTGGGCTAAGGTTACAGTATTAGTAATTTCTTAGGATCTTAGAGTGCAATTACTTTGAAGTATATCTGAAAGGGTTAATCATAGGAATTTGGCATCTGTTGTATGCACAAAGTCGTGACATCCATTTGATATATTTAAAACATCGTCTTATAATAATGTATGAATATTACTAGTATAAATTTGCTCAATGCACATTTCTGAGTATAAATTTGGATTGGATTCTCACCTAATGTGTGCCAGTATTAATTAATTAAAGTAAATTGGACTAAATAAATTAGGCAGTAAATTGTATTAAGCTACACTATAAAAGATGTGAATATGTTGAGAAAGACAACATATAGCAGAGAAACATAATATAAAAGCTAATATTTTACATTTTCTTATTTATACTGCTTTATTTGTACATTACATAAGGAAGATAAATGTAGCTGGTTTTAAAGATAAAGTTTATTTGAACATAAAACTCTTTCCCAGTGCAAAATATATAAGTTTTTAGAAACAGTCACATAAAATTTTTGTTCATTTTATGATCTGCATAACTAAATTGAAATTAGAATTCAGAACTTAGACCTAACTCTAAGAAAATCATTTCGCCTAGGCTTACTAGTTATTTATGATGCACTTGTCTTACAATTGGCTGCAAAATAAAGAAATCTAAAATTAATTTGTGAATGGTATTGATACATTTTCCTCTCCTAAAAGGTGTCTGAAAGAATTGAAGACAACATCGACCGGCTGAGTGTAAGCGTGTCTCTATGGGATGACATCCTGAAAACTGGAGATGAAATGGATGGATGGTGCAATAAGTGCATTTCTCAAATGAATGAAGGCATCAGCAACTTGAGTAACAGTCAAAGAATGGAGGTCCTCCTGAAAGACTTCCAGGTGCTTACCCATAAATCAGTAATAAAAAAGTTCTGGACCAAAATCTCAAGTGATAAGGCTGTGGTGTTGTAGACCACCGTGTCCCCTGTTCAAGCTGTGGTACCACTAACCCAATGGCTAGCTGACAGGTTTCCAGTCCTTTTTTGAAGCTGTTTGCTTGTGATAGAAACAAGAACGGCACATCTCTTACTAAATCTAAGCTCCACAGTTATTTTGGCTGTAGCAATACATGACAATGTGTTCTTACAAGCACAAAAATTTCAAAAAGCATGGCATTGGACAGAACTCTGTTCCAGTAGAAACTGATGGGAATTTTAGGCAACTTCAGCTGAAGTTAAGCAAAAAATGAGTAGTTTCTAAAATCTCATCTAAGAAGGTAGATTCTGCAGACAATAAAAAAGATATGCTGGACTGGAGGGCAAATTTTAATATCAGGTTCTAACAATTTCAATAAGATGAGGTCTTTCTTTTCTGGACAGTGTTAAACTGTTTTAGAAATTTAGCCAATGTTCAGGATGCATTCTGCCTCTATTGGCTTAAAATATACAACAGATCAACCATAGAGTGAGCTGTATTCTACTTCATTTGAAATAAATGATGTCTTTAAGAAGATGCACAGTAAACATATACAAGTAGTGTGATAGAATGTAAAATGGTGCTAAATCAGTATTTTGCTCAGGACAAGCTTTATCTAATATCTTTCTGACTAGTATAGCAATCAGACCACCTAAGTTCATCACTATTAAAACTGATTTGGAGTAAGAGCAGCCATTACCAAAACCACAGGTGTACCTGATTCACAGGAGGGCCAGAATAGCAGAAGACATGAGCACTGTATATACATTTGCAGTCATAGAATGCATAGTCCATAATCCTTTTTTTGCACCTTCTTTTGCAAAGGCAAGAGGAAAAGCAGTTCACTGACAGAAGGGTCCTGCCATTTCAGCAATCAGAAATAGATGAGCATGGACAGAAATAATCACTCTACCTTGTACATGGTCCATAGCAGTTGTCTCTTTCTTGATCAGTCACCTAATATTATATCCTCCCTAGCACAAAATAGCCCCTGAGGATTCTTCTGGGGCCACCTGAACTTCTGTCATTCAGGGCAGATGTTAAGTGCAGGAATTTAATCCTGAAATCCACTTTCCAAGCTTTTAACTGGAGTGATCTGTTTGATTTTTTTAGAAAAGAAAGTTTGGTTAATAGGATACACACACCAATTACTTGCCTAATACTTCAGAATGACAATTATACAAATTATGATTTTCTCTTTCACTTTGCTATTATTTTTTTAATAAGTAGAATATTTCTTTATAACTTGGATCTATATGACCACAGTAAACACAAGTTCCAAATATGTCAGTGCATATATAGCAGCATTTTTTCATTCCCTTTTGAGGTTAAAATTTATTTCTGTGTCTAATTTTTTTCTGAGAGCTCACTTCCTTGTAATAAAAACCAGAGAGCACATGTATTATACTCTGCATGCCATTAAGTGGAACCTAACAACCACAGCAGATTTTTCCAGTCGAATAAACAATGACATTCCCATCTTTATTCCGTCACTTTTAAGAAACTAAAGCTGCCAGTGCATTTTAAATGCTAAAAATGTGTGTCGTTATTTTAATGGAAGGAAAAAAAACCTCTGAACTGAGCCTAATAAAGGAAAAGAGATGGGAGATTTTTAGAGAATAAAACTAATAGAACAACAGTGTTTTCCCTCTGGTTGCTAAACTTTGTTTACATTTTCTTTCGTTTTTGCAATTGATGGAGCATCCTTCTGAAGGTCTAAAAACTTCTTGTAGTTTGGTGTGAAACTTTGACCACATCTCTTTTACAGTCTGAAGTCAAGGAAAAAGAACTGAAGTTGGAGCAGCTTAGTTCCAAAATTTCAGATCTCAAAGAACTGACTCATAGTCAAGAGCCTCCTGCAGATCTCCAGGTAAAGTAAAGATATTGGTAATCACAGACTGTGCTCAAATGACTAAGAAGAAACTCCTCCTGAAACTTCTGTCTCTCTTGTACTGCCTTTTTCTTTCAAGGTGACAGATACAGCATTATTTGTATGTATCATAACTATTGATTGTTCACATTTCTTCAGTTAACTTTGGGTTTTTTCTGAAAAAATTATGCCATAAAGTAATTGATCATTAGAGTTGAAAAAGTATTTTCTGCTAATTCGGAATAGAGTAAATAGTTTATAAGGTAACTTATCAGGTATGAGACACATGATATTCTCTACACTGCACAACATTAAGCCACATCATATATGTGTGCTTATGTAGTTTGCGTCTTTGAAAGCATTATAATGCAGTAAAATATGTTCATTTGCTTTATCAAACCAAAAGTATTCTTTAGTGGACTGGAATTGGTGCCCTGAACTAGCTGTTACAAGACAGGGGTAAAATATGAATGCTGAAGGTGAGATGTTGAACTTTTATTGTTGGCTAGGTCGTTATTTTTTATGTTCTAGGGCAGATGCAAAACCAAACTATGACTATTTTGGATGTTTGATTTCAAATGGAAATTGGTATGTGAGATTATTCGCTTTCAGTGTCAGAAGTTTTAAAAGATAAGCTGACTTCTGTGATTTCCACAGGCAGGGAAATACCTGAACAGTTATTTGTTTCAAAACCTTTTATCAGATTTTCACAGAACTTAATATAACACTCAAGCCTTGTCCACATTTCACCATGATTGTACACATATGCCTAAATTACCAATCAGATATGGGTCAAGAACCCTATAGTATAAAGATGTGCAAAATTATATGGAAGTGCTTATGTTCTCCCAAGCTGTTTCCTTTATGTGAGAGGTTCAGAAAATTCAGATTTAATCGTATGTTTCATAATAAATATCTGTCCACTTATAGAGGAAAACTTAGAGCAAATTATTTTGCAGAATATCACTGTTAACCAACACACACCTATTTCCAACTAGTAAATATGATAAGTATAATAAAAAATTTAAATCAATACAATAAAATAATTGTAGTTGATACATAAACACAAATTTGAAAATAAAGCCTCACAAAGTAAACATAAATCCCCAAATTATTTGCCAATATTCAAATGCTAAATAAGTAAACTACAGTATGATCAGCTCATATCCTAAGAACATAAACAATTCCTTAACAGAATTTTCAGTAATTGCTCATTTATAAATATGACTATTATGACTGATTTGATTTACTTTTCATTAGTAATATGTGCACAGCTGACATCTACTATAATTTCACATATTGCTGTTTTTGAACAGGTTAATGGGCAATATTCTAACTTATTTTTGTATTGTCTTCAGCTTTAATCTGCCTTACACTGAGATAATTCAAGCCTCAGTGCTCTTAAGTCTCACCAATTGATATTTCTTTTTATGGAGCTAGTTGTGTTTAGGTCATGTTCTGTATATATGGCAAATTAGTAAAGGAAAAAGATCAACTGTTTAATTTTTCAGAAGTGGATAATAACTTCAACAGTTTGCAGTCCGGCTTTTTATAAGTTAGTATCCCTTCTTTTTATTACTGTATGTCTAAGATTCGATCCTGAATGGTTGACATTTTTTATTTATGTAAGTGTCTTTAGTTACAGATGTAAAGAGAGCAAAATGATCATGTGTCACTTTCCTACCTTCCATTTTTTCCATAAACATTCACCACAATAAATGTTTTATTTAAATGCTTTAATACATAACATTTTGCTTTTAGTTTATAGAATCAGATTTGAGGCAGAAGTTGGAACATGCCAAAGAAATGTCAGAGACAGCAAAAGAGACACTGAAAGATTTCAGTACTCAGAAGATGCAGTTACAGAAGTTTATTGATCAGATGACAGACTGGTTAACGAAAGTGGAAGAGACACTGTTAAGCTGTGCACGTAACCTGGATCCTGAAGCTCTAAACAAAGTGAAGGTCGGTGCTGAAGAAAATGAATATGCTTTTTCTTATGCAGTGATCTTTGGGTTTTTTTATCAGAGTTTTTGCTAAGCATTATACTTAATTTTCATTTGATAATATATATATATCTCCTGCACAGCTGCTATAACTCATCACAGTAAAAGACCCTGGGCTAAACTCAATTTTAACACAAACTTCTACCTCAGAAGTCCTCCTCAGTCCTCATATATAGCAATTCTTTTGTCTACCTCCTAGAGCTCTCTTGATTCATACAGTTATGCACATCATAACATGACAAACCACATGGAGATTTTTTCAGCGTGAGCACATGTTGTTAGTGTGGATGTACTAGCCAATTCAAATTTAATTTTCAAACAAATGTTCCTCTCTTGTCAGAAAAAAACCTCCCTTTCATTCAGAAGTCCCACCAAATACCAGCGTCATACTGCATGTCACATGTACCTGGACTTTGCTGAAAATAACTATTGCTATTCAATGTGCCTTGAAATTTATTTATTTTTAATAGAGTAGTAAAACATGAGAAACAGCATTTTTCACATTTCTGTGTTGGGTCTTTAGTTTCAAGGATTCATCTCACTCAGAAAATTCAGGAAACATGATCCAGTACTTCCCTTCATTGTGTCTAGGACTTGCAATAGATCATAGGAGGAAAGAGCATATGGGAAGATCAGGAATGCTTCAGGAAAAGAGAGGGCTCTCTTGTTCCTTCACAAATGTCATATTTGTGTTGTAACTTCATTTTCAGGAAACACAAAAAGATCTTCAGCTTCAGCAGAGCAGCATTGACTCGACCCGTGAGAACCTCAACAGTCTGTGTCGCAAATACCATTCTGTAGAGCTGGAAACTCTTGGTGGCACTGTCACTTCATTAATAAAGAAGTATGAAGCTGTGAATCAGCTCTGTTCCAGAACACAGGCCAGCATGCAAGAGTCCTTTGAAAAACATTTCCTCTGTGAGTCTTCAGGCTTGTTCATATGAGCCATTAGCCCTCAGCCATGAATCATTCTGTAGTCTGCCAGAGTTTCCAGTGATGCCACTTGCAATTACAACTTTATTTTTGTATGGAGCCTTTCCAAAGTCCTGTTACCAAATGTTAATTTGATAATTGCTATGAAACAAAGCATTTTACAAAAAGAGAATTCAACTTTAAGCATGTAATATGCATGAAAGGCAAGCTCAGCTCCACCTTTCTTCACTCTTAGTATACATATCTATTGCATACATACACTTTGTGTATTTGCCATAAAGAGATGTATATAACCAAATGGAGATGCTTATAATGTAAAAGTCCCCATCTGAAGTATTTCCTGGGCTCCCTGGATAGTTGGTGGAGAGAAGTAGGCAATTTTTAATCTTATATATTAAAATATTAATCTAGATATTATCGAACGTTAGATTGGGACATACCATAGACTGAAAATGCCTGTTTTTTCCCATTGACTATAAAGAGGAGCCTAGTGTGACTGTTCAAATTTGGATGTTTATAAGGGAAGCACCTAACTTTTTGTGAAATGAATCCCACTCCCCAAGGTCGTTGAAGGCAATGAGACTCATCCTGTTAGCTTTTACATGCTGTTCCTGAAGGATAACAGAATTGTGGAAGACAACTGTATAGTATTGTGGATAATGCTGCTTCTTAAAAAAATATTCTCTTCTCTATACTTTTTTATTAAATAAGATTCTATGCAAGAATTCCAGGAATGGTTTTCTGGTGTGAAGGCTGCAGTAAAAGAATCATCTGACAGGTCTGGAGACAGCAAAGCCATAGAGGCAAAGCTACATGACTTGCAGGTAGAGTGAACAAATTAAAAAAATAGTAATTATCAATTTAACTATACATATCCAATTATATCTCTAAAATAATTTGTAGATGCTATCATATTTATTGGTTTTGTTTCCAAAAAGGTAATATAAGAATGGTTCAAGACAGCAATACGTACTGTAGAGACAATACAGTGGAAACTGTTCACTGTTCTGAGAGATCAAAATTTAATTTCTGGAAGGTTTATGTGTAACTAAACTATTGTTGTTTCTGATTTTAATTTTTTTCCCTTTTTCCCTTTTTTCTCTTCTTTTCTTTTTCCTACTTTTTCTTACACTATTGCTTATTCAATCTTTTAGATTAACACTGATATGTCAAAGCTTATCTGTGCAGATTTTTTGATGGGACAGAACACAAATAGCTGACACCTACTGCAAACAGCCCTAATCCCTGAAATGTATAACATCTTCAGGACATGACTAAACTATCCAGAGAAAGACAGGACTATCTTGGGACCAAATAGGAAAATTGACCTCTGTGAATTGTAGCAACACTTAAATTTTTATTTTAACTATCTGCTTAGAATTTTTTCCATAGCTAGACATGGCTCTCATCTTGTTGGGGAAATCCGACCACTTCTAATAGAAATATTGCTTATCTTTAGTTATTAAATCTTGAATGTTTAAACTGTATTCTTTCATTACACAGAGTGTGTTGGATTCTGTTAGTGAGGGACAGAACAAGTTAGACGCTGTCTGCAAGGAAGGAGAAGGTTTGTACGCTTGCTTACCCAAACCAGTTGTGAGCCATATTCAGGAGCAAATAGCGAAGTCTAAGCAGAACTTCCAGGAGTTCCTCAACCAGTGTCTGAATGATAAGGCGGCCCTGGAAGCTTGTGCCTCACACCTGGGAAGGTGAGTAATACCAGTAGTCACAGATGCACTGCATTAAATTGTCCAGCTGCAGAAATACAGGGAACAATTTGAAATTATTTCCAGTTATTCTAGTCCTGTTTGCTTTTTTCTTTAGAAATTTTTAAGAGAAAATGAAGTTCTCTGCTAAAAAACAAAGCAACAGGTCTTGCTCCAAGGGTATTGATTTGGTTAAAGAATGGAAGGTCAGGATCATGTATGTGGAAGATCTGTGTAGCTGATCCAAATCAGCAGCTGGGATCCCAGTAATTTACATGCAATTTCCTGGAAGGAAAAGGTGTGATGAATTTTCAAGTTCTGCCCTGGGGTTTGAAGATAGTATGCTTTTTACACAGCATGCGTCTGTGCTGTCCCATTCCAGATGGACAAATTTCCTAAGGAGCTAATAAGAAAACACTCTTAAATTATTTCTTAGGGCTGGAATTCTGGATGTTCAAACATTTTTAGGTATAGCTAGATTCAAAACTGTTGCTAATAGAAAGTAAAGTTAGCCTAGCAGTAATGGGTAAAACAGCAAGACAAGATGGTGTGCCTTCATGTAAGGAACAGGTTTTCAAACTTACGGCCAGAACTTGTTTTGCTGAGTTCTGAGCACTGCAGATTCCAGTCATGTTCTCTTTGAGAAGCAGAAAGCAGAACACTTCAGGTGTTGAAAGTGTCAATACTGAGTAAAAGCCGATTTCCACTCATTTTTTAATCTTTGACTAAATCATTCTAAGGATTTGGAAAAAGCTTTCTTTTTGTCTGCCTTTAGTGAATATAGTAATAAATAAAAGCACTGTCACTTTAAATTTTGGAGGCTTCTTTTTTCACTGTAGTTCCCATGATTTTGCTAGACATTTTTAGAGAGTTGCTGAATATTTTTAGATTAGTAGTCACTGTGGAATTATGTTTTGTGTACAACTCTTATTCTCGAAGCATGAAATTGATACCTAGCTTTATTTTCCTGGTCTTGTGGATACTGAAAGAACTGAGTTAACTTCTTACTAACTTTACTCCACCTGAGAAATAATTTTAAGGGAGTATTTATCTGTTCTGTAGCTTTGAAGATCAGTACAAGAAACTTGGCCTGTGGATACATGACATGGAAGAAAGAATAAGCACAGAAGCATTAGGAGAGAGCAAACAGCTTGTTCCTGAGAAGAAAAAGGAGGTGCAGAAAGTGGAAAAGTTCCTGGAAGAGTTACTGAATTCAAGGTAGTATGAAATACATTTCCTAAAATACTCTCACTTTTTCCTCTGCTAAAGTAACAGTGAAACTAATCTCTTGGGGTAACATGTGTTTGTGAAAGACAGAGAAAGCTGTTGCAACACACTCTGTGAAAAGAGGTTGAATCCAGATATTTCCAGTTTTAAGGAAACTGGAATTTGAAGCCAAGTCCAAAATTTTATGTTGATACATTTCTCTTTAAGAAAAGCTTATCTTCATTAATAAATGGAAACTGAAAAGTATCAACTCTAAAAAAATAAATCTTAAAAATATTGCTTGTAAAAGCAGTAGTAAAAATTATACTTATCATTATATCCATTTTAAAATTTTCTTTCTGTCCTGCAACACTCAAATCCAACCAGGTTAGCAGAATCCACTTTCCCATATAGCTGACTTTATAAAAGAGCTCAAATAACATCCACATTGGCTGTGAAATCTTTCTAGAATTCAGACTTAGCCAACAGATGATGAAGTAATTGCCTTTTTTAGTACACTGTGGTTTTTCAAATTCTTTTTTTATTATTAGGTTGGTGAAGATGATAGAACAGAAATAGTAGTCAGTTCTTCAAGCCTCACAGCATGCTAAAAGGAAACACCCAGCCTCTACCTATCCCCTTGAGACTGATGCAAGACATTTTGGTCTGATGTAAATTCCCTGTAATCACAGGGTATCAGAAAGGGTGATCCAGCAGATTGAGATTAACTAAGGCTGTATAAACCCAGAGTTTTAATCCTTTTTATTGACCCTTGTACTGAACCCCAGAATCAGTGTCTAATCCTGGACAAATAGCCTGACCTTTCCCATCATGCCTTCCTACCTGTCAAAGACTTTAAACTTCTCAGAAGCTTTGACAGGTACAAAAAGGTAGCAGTTCATATAGAACTGGAAAGTCTGACAGCTGAAAAGAAAATTCAGTTAGCTTTTAATTCAAATGTGCAACACAAATATTTCAGTGTGATCATTCTGAGCACCAAGAAAGGGCAGTGTACACAAGTAAAGATATTAATCAATATGCACTGCTTATATTTCTTTTCAGTCTCTACTAGCTAATTTTTCTGTTAACTATGAACTCTGTCACTGGTGGAATAGGTGATTATGTCAGGAACCTTCATAATTTTTGATAGTTGCTGCAACAATATCATATGCTTTCTGAAACTGATTTTCAGTCTCAATATTTTGTTTCAGGGAACGTTTTGATAAGCTGTCTCAAATGGCACAGACTTTAAATGAAGAAGGCCATGGTGCAGGGAGGGAAGTGCGCCTGGCCTCTCAACATCTCACCAATTATCAAAACATGGTCAAAACTGTCAAGGAGAAGCTGCGAACATGTCAGCTTGCACTCCAAGAGCATCTCACTTTGGAGGAGGCATTGCAGAGTATGTGGTCATGGGTCAAAGAGGTTCAAGATAAACTGGCATCATCAGAGAGCACTGTTGGTAGCAAAGCCACACTAGAGAGACGACTGGCACAAATTCAGGTAAAGAATGGTACAACTAGAGATGATGCATCAAGGTTACTATTGGGTGTGGGTCACATCAGTGGAAAAGGAATATATTTTATTCTTTCTACGGTTATGATGGAGAGGATTAGAATTTAAGGTGTTCTTGACAAATTGGGAGGTGAAATATGAAAAACAGGATGAAGTTTAATGGAGACAGGTGCCAGGTATTACATTTAATAAAGAATAATGAACTATGAAAAAAGCTTTCTAATGGAGGGGAAGCCTTGGAATAATTGACACAGAGAGACTGTGACATATCTGTCACAGGAGGTCTTCGGGTTAGATAAACATCTATTAGGAAGGTCATCAGTGTAGGAGATCCTTCCATGGGCTTTCTTGAGATTTCTTCTGGCAATATGGTGCTGTCTTTTTGTGCAATGCTTGACCTACTCATTATCTACTGCAATGTGAGCAATATTTTAGGATGACCAATGCAGTGAAATACCTGTATGGCTGCGGGAAATACTTCTGGATCACTTGCACATAGCAAGGGACAGGCACTTACAAGAAAAGATGCCTAGGAATTCATACTGGGTATGGATGTCAAGGATAAATGAGCTCAGGGAAGACGGTGTCCACTGTTGAAAGAATAACAGCTTTCACCTCTCAGCAGGTTGCATTTGATATTTTAACTTATTTTGCCTCACAGGAGATCCTCTTACTCAAAGGTGATGGTGAAGTTAAGCTGAACATGGCCATTGGCAAAGGAGAACAAGCACTTAGAAGCAGCAATGAGGAGGGACAAAAGGTGATACAAACCGAGCTACAGACGCTGAAGGATGTGTGGAACGACATCATCAGGACCTCAGTGAACTGGCAGAGGTAAAACTCCCTGGAAAACACAGGTCAGACCTTGCCATATTCGCTTACAAAGAGTGGTACCTTACAGCATATAGGTGTTCATTTATTCATTAGTGGTATGTGAGGGGAAAGTTGCATCATCAGAGAGAATCAAAATTGCCTGAAAAAAATACATCCTTCTATAAAAAAGATGAGTTGACCTTATCAGATGAATCAAATTTCATATGAGATGGTACGTGATAGTAATTTAAAACTAAATAGAAATCATACAAATTCACACGGAGAAAAAGCTCTCTGAGTTATTTAACTTGTACTTGGGCAGGACCAAGAACATCTGACATATTTATCTATCTTCTCCTTACAAAACTCTAGGAAGGTTTCTCAATTCTGTCTTTCATTATGTTTTTTAATTAAAAAAAAAAAATCCTAATATCCACTCCAAATCACCTTTCTTACAAATTAAGCTGACTTCTTCTTGTCTTAACCTCAGTAGAAATTGAAAGTTTTTCTTACTGCCTGTGTGAGACCATTTTATATATTTGAAGGCCTCCATCATCTCTATTCTAGACAGATTGATGTTTCTCAGGACTAATACTTTCGGACCTCTTTCATCCTTGTTTCTTTTTCAATAGATTGCAACTATCACTAGTTCGTCTACATTTTTCTTAAAAGATAATAACTGAAAGTGGGCTGACCTCTTACTGTATTTGAGACCTTATTAATTCTGAATAGAGTATCAGTACTTTCCGTTTCCTTCATACAACACTCTTCTTAATCCACTCCAGAATGAGATTTTCCTTTCTTTGCAATGGTATCATATTGTTGAATTTTGTTTACTTCTTTATCCTCTACAATCTCCAAATCCTTTTCCACAGGACTAAGCCTAGGCAGTTATCCCCAATTTTGTATTTGTATATCTGATTTCCACTTCCTAAGTAAAGCATTATTTTTATCATCAAATTCCATCTTTTTAAAATTTCTTTTAAGAACATCTGACATTTAAATCTTATCATCCAAACTAGCTGCAGCCGCTCCCTGGTTGCTTTCATCTGTGGGTTTTACAAGCACTCTCTGTTCCAATATCCCAGTCATTACTGGATAGAAACGGGCCTTTGGTGAACTTCTGCATGATCCTACTTCCTTAGTTCTCTAATGAAAACAAAGTTTTCCGTGCATCAGAAAACTCATAGATCTGCATCAGAGAGGTCATAGATCTGTATTTTAGATAATCTGAGCGCTAGGGTATCTGGGTCCTAAATATCAGCCATCAATAGTGAGAGCCATGATATAGGTAAATGGGAGTTTTTCAACTGAAAGTGATGCCACTTTCTTACTTATTCCAGAATTGTAATACAATTATATGTAGAAAATTATAATGGGTTGCCTTTAAGATTTCACTCTAATTTCACTCAATTTTTGTCATAAAATATTATTTCAATTAGGCTATTAATTTTGAATGAAATCCTTACCACACACGTGTCTATCATTAAGTCCAGTGGAATGAGAATTACATTCCTCAACACAAATCCCAGAGAAATCTGGTGTTCTGCTAGGAGGAGCAATATATAACAGAAGAGAGTATTTCTTATAAGTTGTAAATGAGACTATATATATAAATGATGTGTTCTTCCAAAACTTGCCAGAATATATCTTAATTGTCAATAATTTCATAGGCTGCTGTACATTTTATTACGCTGATCATAAAGAACTCCAGTAATACTCTGTATTTTACTTTGCTGGACAGACATTGTAATGTGCTTTTCATTAGTCCGAGACAGATTGCTCATGTAACCTAGTTATATGTAGTAGCCCAAAGAACACAGAAATTCTAGAATAGCTTGGATGTAAGCTGATGTAGAAAACTAAAGCAAGGTAAGGGAAAAAGCATATTCTAAACATATTATGCATGGCTACAGACAGTGTGACAGTTAAGGTATAAGCAGGCTCTTTTTTTTCAGACTTTCAAAAGTTCTCATCTGTACTGTGTGTGTTTCTTTTAATGTAAGCTGCCTAGAGTCTGTCATTAGCCAGTGGAATGAATATCTGGAAAGGAAAAACCAGCTGGAACAGTGGTTAGAGAAATTGGATCACAAAGTGGAACGGCCTTTAGAACCACAGATTGGTCTGAAGGAGAAGTTTGCTCAGCTGGACCACTTCCAGGCTATTGTTTCTGAGATAGAGGATCACTCTGGTGATTTACAGCAACTCACTGAAAAAGCTGTGGAACTGTATGAAAAAACAGAGGATGATTCTTTTGGAGAAGCAGCTCAAGAAGAATTAAAAACACAGTTTAATGATATCACAACTGTAGCCAAGGTAAGATAAAGGCCTCCATTTCAAGTAAAATGTTTCGATATCTGTATATAAGACTAAAATTTTGGTTTTCGTAATTTTTTAGTAACTAAAGGCTTGATTGTGTTTGAATAGTCTTGCCTTTTGTTATGGTTGAGTCTAACAAAAAAGTTGGATGTAGTTTACTAAAATTCACTAGAATGCAAAAAAGTTGTTGGAAATTGTAATTGGTACGGTTATGATTTTTGAAGAGTGAAGGGCATGTATTTTATTCCTAGTTTCATATATACAACAATATTTCTGACATTCTTCCAGATTTATTTTCATCTAATTCTTTTTCATTCATTCATAGCACTTTTTTTTTTTTTTTTAACCTAGAAAGGGAAGAACAAAGTGCCTCCCTGAGCAGAAAACGTATTGTCAGAAAGAAAAATCCTATTGTCAGAAAGATATATGCCCATATTTTGTGGTGTTCCAAGCCACTAAGCACTGCACATGCTATACGGGTATTCTATTTGGTTTATAAGGAAAGACACATGAGGTCAGTGAGACCTTCTGCCAACCAAATCATGACAAGTGACACTAGATCCGAGTTACAATCTCCACCTTCTCAGCTAAGAGGAAAGTTTGCATCAGGAAAAGGCCACATAATAACAGGCTAATGTGAGATTGAAGTAAACATTGTATATAAATTTAGTAATCTGATGGAAGCGTGATTTGAATTTTCATGTATTGAGAACAGAGATGATGGCCTGTAGATAATTCATCAATAGTCTATATAAAAAAGAGTACCAAAGTAAAAAAATAAGTGGAAGATCCAACAAATTCTCTGTTACAAAAAAAGTTAAATCTAGGGCATATGAAATTACTTCTTCAGTAAAAATCTGTATTTTTCTTACTAAAGTTGATAAAGGAAAGTCATTATGTAGAATCATGCAGTTTGGGGTTGGATTTGGGTTTTTTTTATTTGTGGGTTAAGATATGTTATTAGTGTCATTGCTTTATTGCTTTAAACATAGACCATAGATATTACAGCCCTCTCAGATGTATCTAGTCTGTAATTACCATCTATTCACACACTCTCTTGTTTTTATGACAAACTTCTGCTCTCTTTTTTTTAATGGATATAGTAAGCTATGAACCTGGTTTCTAGAGAATCAGTGCAGTTTCATCCTCATATAGCTACTTCTTTCAGCAGTGTTAAATCTGGAGCAATATGCATCTATATGCATCTATAAATTTAATTTCTTAAGCAAGAAAGACAGCTTTGCAGTCTTTCCCTTGGGAGAGAACAGCACTGACTGCAACTGGTAGAAGCCATTGCCACCAGAAGAGACCAACTGAAGTTGCACTTTGCCTCCACTCTCCCCCTCTACTGGTGCTATATTTTGGTGTGAGCAAAGTAAACAGGGGTGTGTGGTTGCCTTTCCTGAGGCTCTTTTGCTTCACTAGGAAGCTACCTATTTTGTTTAGAATCAGGCACATGTGGACATTTTCTTACTCTGTTGTTGCATAAAATGCATTAAGATGTAAAAACTTTGAGGATTTACTTTAGGTCATCTTTGTTTACCTAGTAACTATCCATCGTCTAGTTGGTCTGACACATTCTGAGAAATAATGGTGATTATTTTCAGAGGGAACAGTAGGGCTTATTAATCTAACTTAATTTTTAAAAGCATTAGTTGAATGTTGAGTTATTCAAAATTAAAAATAACTGGAGTTTAATTCATAAGTTATTTAGTTTGAAACTGGTTTAAGGACACTTAGATCTAGATTAGAGTATCCACACAGGAGTAAAAAGCTATCTGATTAGCTCATTTCACTTTTGGTTAGTTTTGATAAACATTCCTGAGTATTAGCTCACAAGAATATAAGAACAAATCTACTCAGTCAGACCAAAGGCAAATCTAGACTAGTACACTATTTCACCTTTTCATGGTAAGGTGAGCTGGCCCCACTTTAAGCTTACATTAAAAAGCTAAGATGGAGCCATGAAGCTGTCATATGCCTGTGTCAGGGCAAGCGTCCTCCAGGGCTGCAAGGCAAGTGGCCGGGGATGGCCACCACTTCTGATCTGATTGTTAAAAAGGGACTCAGCACCATAAGAACCTTTTGCACTTTTGAACAGCAGAAGTCCTCCTTTGTGGTCTTCGTATGGAATATCTCTCTGACTCTGCTTAGTATTTATAGAGACTTGGTGCTTTTAAATAAGAGCTATGTTTCTGACAGCATGCTGCTCCCTGGGAGGACTCATGGATGATCTTTAAGACCCCCTCCAGGGGGTATTGGGAAAAGTGTGCCAGAGTTGCACTGCTGGAAATTTGCCATCTATTAAATTATACATTTTGTGTTAAAGGATGTGTTAAAGTACATTTTTGCATACATTTTCAGAAGGCTTCTTCATCTTTTGCTCCAGCAGAACATGCCTGTCCAGACCAACCTAAACCAAACCTCGTGCAGTGTAGCACTGTGTTCTGCTGCTATAAGCTGTGCTTTATTCAGCATTCAAATGGATGCTAAAAGATCAGACCAGCACTCTATACCACTGGATGCTTAAAGCCAGGACAGTATTGAAGCACTTTAATGGTCGTCTTTTTTTTTTCATCTGAATGATAGGAGAAAATGAGGAAAGTGGAAGATATTGTGAAGGATCATTTGCTATACCTTGATGCTGTGCATGAATTCACAGACTGGCTCCATTCTGCAAAGGAAGAGCTGCACCGCTGGTCAGATGCATCTGGAGATGAATCAACCATACAGAAAAAGCTGGCTAAAATCAATGTAAGATAAGTTAGCTTTCCTGATTTCATCTGCAATTCAGACCCTATGCTCTAAAATAGGACAGAGTGAAAAAATTGTGGGATCTTGTTCTTTGTGTATTTGAAATGGTGATTACATTTCAGTGAGCTGAAAGCAAGCTTTCTAAGCTATGTTTTGTTTTCGTCTCTCTTCCCATACTAAACTGATGGAGTAAAAGTACAATCAGACGTGAGTTAGCTACAGCACACATGGAAACAATTTGCAAGAGCGGAAGCCCAGTGGCATCACAGAAGAATGTGCCTTAGCTGATTAATGGATACTGCTCTGTCCTCATCCCTGAATATGCTTTCTCCATGGGCAGAGTTGTCTGAATCAAAGTCAGAAACAACCTTGCCTGATTTGCATGAAATGGAGATGCATAAAGCAGTGCAAGGATTGTTCTCCCCAAACACAGTAGAAATGTATGAGTTGCCTCCCTGTGTATACTCTCCTCCTTACCCTGGCATCCAGTCGTAGGCATTTAAGTGCCTAAGAAAGTTACATATTCCTGAATGCAACATTAAAGCAGACCGTGTTTTGCTCGTGCCTGATGATTACATTTAGATACTCATGCTAGCAACACTTTACTCTGCTATTAAACATGAGTGGGCCAGTGAACAGACTACTAGATGAAGATTCAGGATACCCGAGATCAAATTACAGATGATTGTTGGATAGTTTTCAGTCTCCTTTGTGCTCAAACTCCCCCTGTATAAAATGGGGAAGGGAGGCGACAGTAGTTTCTAGCTCATAAGACTAACAGGAGAATAAATAACACTTCTCTGGCCTGCAGTGTTTGGGGTGATATTTATATTCTCCAGCTTCTTAAGCTGAAAACTCCCAAAATTCCCTTGTAGCATGTGTGAGATTGAAATAGGACACTGTAGAAAGAATTCACTGCTGAAAAAAAGACAGACATGTGCAACCAATTATGGCACATCACAGATCATGGGTAGGCTGTAAAATGCTTTTTCTGAGCAGCACAGTTGTGTTTTTAAAACTGCTATAAGCAGCTACGTACTAGTGTTTCTTACGTAAAAGATCACAACAAAGTTGTTATTTTCTGCATCTTAACTGAAACAGTATTTTCAGTATCTAAAAGAAGTTCTTTCTCCCCTAAGCTGACAAGAGATTCAGAATCACTCTTTAATCAATGTAAAGCCCACACACTCTCTTGGCTGAGTTTTCTTTTCCTCTCTTGGCTGAGTTTTCTTTTCCTCTGTCCTCCGGCTGCGTTTTGCCACCCTGGGCGCAGCCTAGCGGCGGTGGAAGCGCCGCCGCCGGCGGGGCCGCTGCCGGGTGCGGGGCCGCTGCCGGGTGCGGGGCCGCTGCTGGGTGCGGGACCGCTGCCGGGCGCGGGGCCGCTGCTGGGTGCGGGGCCGCTGCCGGGTGCGGAGCCGCTGCCGGGCGCGGGGCCGCTGCTGGGTGCGGGGCCGCTGCTGGGTGCGGGACGCGCCCGGCTGCGCGCTGCCCCCGCCCGGCTGCGCGCTGCGCCCCGCTTGGGCGGGCCCCCCCTTCCCAGTCGGCGGCGGCTTTGCGGGTTACCCCGGCCATGTCGCCTTGCAGGAGCTGGTAGAGTCCCGACAGATCGGCGCGGGCCGCCTCAGCCGAGTGGAGACGCTGGCTCCCGCCGCGCAGCGCAGCACGACCGCCGGCGGGTGCCAGCTGCTGGCCGCCGAGATGCAGGCCCTGCAGTCGGACTGGAAGCAGTGGGAAGAGAGCGCCTTCCGGAGCCAGAGCCGCCTGCGGGATGTGCTGAGCCAGATGGCCCTGTCGGAGCAGGAGTTCGCGGCGCAGGTCGCGCAGCTGGAGGGGGCCGTGCAGCGGTTCGGCGGGCTGCTGGCCGCCTGGTCGCGGAGCCTGGTCCCCCTCGACAGCCGGCACACCGACGCCGAGGTCGTGGAAAGCTGGCGCAAGGAGAAAGTAAGGTCACATCTCTCTTCCTAGCAGTTTTTCGATTGTAAATGTACAGTTACTGTGGGCAGAAGACTTCTGCCAAGCGTGACTGTCAAGTAGGAAATAATAAAATGTGTTTGTGAAAAATATTTCTATGGAATCCCAAGTTTCCAAACTTTTTTTGTAACTGTAATTACAGCAAGCAGTGTTTACAGAAGATGTTTCTCTCCTTGGCCTCTGCTGTACAAGGTTTAGCAAATGCTGCCTGGATCTTTTAGATGTTAAAAACAGAGCTTGCCTCTGGGAAAGTGAAGGAGCTAGCACACCAGCTCTCAACTTCTCTTCCAAGATGCTCAGTGTTTCAAGCCAGAGTAGCACTTGATCAGGGAAATGCGAAGCATTTCCTAACAGCCAAGTAGCATCTGGGGCCATTTCTTACTTATTTGTTAGGAGTGTATTGAGCTTATACTTTACATTTCTTGAACTACCCTTCTCATTATGCATGTTGAGATCTTGTCCAATATTTAAAGAAATTTACTGGAAACCGGTATACTTGCTAATTGCTTTCCTGTGGAATGCAGTAGAATTCAGAGAAATAGAGAGGTTGTTTCTGTTCCTGATTGTCTTCTAGCAAAAAATTCCACACGTATGTATCACACACACACATATTATATATACATATATCTGTATTTTCACAACAATCACGATATATGTTTGTATGTATCTCGACTACTGTGAATCACAGATGTTGAGAAAAGATACAGAGTATTTCCCTTTCAGGGTAGTGTTGCAATAAAGCAGTTTCGGTAGAGAGGTGCCCGCTTTCTGACCCCTTGACTGAAGCAATATTAAAAAAAAAACCCAGAACACCTTCGCTTTGAACTGAGATTATAAATCTCCTCCTCCGATGTCTGTGCCAAGTTATTTATGTGGCTTCCCCTTTCACAGAATTCCCTGACACAGATTTATGGAACCTGCTTGCTTGAGTGCCAGTACCTATATGTAGGAGTAACAAAGCTGACATTACATTGGAGCAAATAAGGGTACAAATACGTAGTGTCTTCCATGTTTATATGTTTTTAAAAAGGAAAGGAAGACAAGGAATTGTCGTCAACATACAGCAACAATTACCAGACATTTTTTAATCCATAAATGGAGAAGTACTAAATTCAAAGGATATTGCTTTCATTAGTAGTGTATATACTCTGTGTGTGTGTGTGTGTAGTGTAGCTCTGTGTAACAACACTTTATTTAGATTAGGCAGTTGTAAACTTTGGCTAACGAGGAAAATGCAGAGGAATCTCAAGACTTACTATGCATAGACCTACTATGTAATTTTATTTATAGTTAGAGGAAATGTGACAGTAATCCTTCCATTTCTGGACCCCAGGGACAGGTTCTATTGTGAACGTAAAACAGTACTGCAGCTTTCCGCTTCCATTGTCTCACAGTGATTCTGTTGCCATGTAAGACAAGGCCATGAATTAAAAATGCATTTCCTAATTCTCAGAATTAGCAAGCTCATTCTACTATCCTGTAATACTCAAGCTCTGTTCCTTTAGGTATCTGCAACATAAGAGCAACAGATCTTACACTTGGAATTCAGCAAATTATTTTGGTAATTGTCAGATTCAAAACTAAATCCAAGTGGCTGCAACAGCGCTGGCGGTGTTTCTGTATGGAAATACGTCATGATTAAATGTACCCTGTTTTGCAAGTTAATGTTCCTGTTTGTTAATAGGTTATGTCTAAGGCTATATGTCATCAAAATTATCTTTTAGTAGTTATTGAGGTAGGTTATTTGAAACTGAAAAATTTCGTAGAATCATAGAATCATAGAATCGTTAAGATTGGAAAAGACCCTTAAGATCATCGAGTCTAACCGTTAACCTAGCACTGTCAAGTCCACCACTAAACCATGTCCTCAAGCACCAGGTCTACCCATCTTTTAAATTCCTCCAGGGATGGGAACTCAACCACTTCCCTCAGCCTCTCCTCATAAGACTTGTGCTCTAGACCCTTCACCAACTTCGTTGCCCTTCTTTGGACATGCTCCAGCACCTCGATGTCCTTCTTGGAGTGAGGGGCCCAAAACTGAACACAGTACTCGAGGTGCGGCCTCACCAGTGCCGAGTACAAGGGCACTATCACCTCCCTGGTCCTGCTGGCCACACTATTCCTGATACAAGCCAGGATGCCATTGGCCGTCTTGGCCACCTGAGCACACTGCTGGGTCATGTTCAGGTGGCTGTCAACCACCACCCCCAGGTCCTTTTCTGCCAGGCAGCTCTCCAGCCACTCCTCCCCCAGCCTGTAGCGTTGCATGGGGTTGTTGTGACCCAAGTGCAGGACTGGACACTTAGCCTTGTTGAACCTCATACAGTTGGCCCCAGCCTAACGATCCAGCCTGTCCAGATCCCTCTGTAGGGCCTTCCTACCCTCCAGCAGATCGACACTTCCACCCAACTTGGTGTCATCTGCAAAGTTACTGAGGGTGCACTCAATCCCCTCATCCAGATCATCAGTGAAGATGTTGAACAGGACCGGCCCCAGTACTGAGCCCTGGGGAACACCACTCGTGACCAGCCGCCAACTGGGTTTGACTCCGTTCACCACCACTCTCTGGGCTCGGCCAGTTTTTAACCCAGCGCAGAGTGCACTTATCCAAGCCATGAGCAGCCAGCTTCTCCAGCAGAATGCTGTGGGAGACAGTGTCAAAGGCCTTACTAAAGTCCAAGTAGACAACATCCACAGCCTTGCCCTCATCTACTAAGCGGGTCACTTTGTCACAGAAGGAGACCAGGTCAGTGAAGCAGGACCTCCCTTTCATAAACCCCTGCTGGCTGAACCTGATCCCCTGGTTGTCCCGCACATGCCGCGTAATGACACTCAAGATGATCTGCTGCATTTCATTGAAAACAGGCAATTGTAACCCTCTGCTACTCTTAGGACATGTTTTCGTTACCAAAAAAAAAAAAAAAGCTGTATTTCATTATGGTGATTCCTGCCCTACGCAATTTGTGACATCCTGTGTTTAAGTAACGGCCATTGTGTTGTTATTCCTAATGCTTTCAAAAAAAGTCCTGTGTGTAGTTTAACATAAAGTAAGATAAACAAAAAGTAGTTAGTTTACATTTTTTTTCCAAGCATCATTGCTATTACATAATTACTTAATTGCAATGCTACTTTTTATGGCATCGAAACAAACTGGCAGTGTGACTATTTCAAGTATCTTTTAATAATGATTGAACAGATTTCTGGTGTATGAGTGACTCAAAGCAGATAAAGTCCATAATACGAGCATGAATAATGTAAATCAGAGGAGTCCTGAAAAATCTGCTGTAGCAAAATATTTTTTCATACTCACAAGAACACATGAAAGTTTGTACACATAATACGTCTGAAATATCTCTAGACTTAATTTTACAGGGCTTCCCTGTGATCTATAAATGCAAACAGATTTCAGTAATGTTAATATAATCAAGCTGTGATTATGGTCTAAACCACTATTATTCATAGCCAATGCATGCTTGTAGTTTTATTTTTCTCAAAATGGATTGTGTTTTTTTCTTCCTGGCAGTTCAGGTACTACAAAGAAGCAGTATATCTCTCTCATTTTTTTTTTTTTACTTGCTCAGAAATGCACAATATAGAACTTAAAAAATTCATTTCACAGCTCTAGAGACTTTTTCAGGAAAAGGGATATGAAGCAAGCATGAAGTTGCTTGTGGGCAGCAGACACATGAGCTGAATCCTTGGCTTTTGTCCATTTGCTGTTGTTACTAAGTCTGTTGATTGGCTTGCTAGACCCTTGCTAATATTTCTTTTTACTTTTGATTTACATGAAGGGATATCTGTTTATTGCAGAGTTAGTTAATACTTTACAGTGAAAAATCTACTCAGTGAGCATTTTTATCTCTGTAATGTAGATTGTGATATTTTGAAAGCCTTCTGCATCTATTTTCATGTACATCATTTGTACTCTTCCTGAACATTCAGTTTTGTGCTGACAGATTATTACAAACTGTTTACTATGTATATTTTCAATCATCTTTTTTTATTATATATTCAGAAACATGATTTGGGGACTTCCTTGTCCCACTTCCATGTCCCAGTTCAAATCTGTCTTCACTTTCGTATGATCTGTTTCTTAAGTTTATATTGTACATTTCTTCCAGATTGGCACTTAGACTTAGCCAAACTAATCTGTAAGTGCCAAACACTCTGGCCTGCCTGCACTGCAGAACCTCTGCCGTGGTGAATGCAACTAGCTAGAAGATTGTCTTTTCTCCCTGGTAGTTTAAGAGGAATGCCTGAAGAATTTAGTTTCTAGTGAGACAAGGAGCCAAGTCTGCACTGCTCATTATGCTGGAGTAGCTGGCGGGGTTTTGCAGTAGAGATGCTGTGGACATCAACAAGGACTGTTTTTGTTGGAGTGGTTATGACACCTCTCCCAGTGACGTAAGCTAAACCAACAAAAGCATTTTTTTTGTTGGCTTAGCTGTCTCCAAAGCAAGAGTCTTTCCAGTGCAGCAATGACAGGCAGTAACCCATTTTCCCTCACAGGATGGTGAGCAGCTGTACTTTTACATTATGAAGCCCTCTGTGAAAGAGCTGAAGCTGTTAAAAGCTTTGTGCCTAAATTAATTTTTTGGATACAGCTCAAAACAGTTTTTATTGCATATGCTAAGCTCAAGGCAACAGGCTAATTATATTTATATAAACATACATTATTCGCTATTCCCTAACTGTATGTACTTTTATATGTATACAGCTAATGGACAATACCATAGCTCATTTATTAAAATGAAGTTTATATCTTAAAGTGTTCTTCAAGAACATTTTGAGCTAAGAAAATTGAGGCTTCCAGAAAGGTGGTTTCTAGAAGCTTATAATTTCAAATAAGCTTCTGTAGGTTTGACTGCTAAAATACTCTTGAAAGTGAACGTGCATAGATCATAAATGAAGTTGAATTTAAATTCTGATAAATTTTGATTCAAAAGATTTTTTTTTAATTTAATCACCAATATTGTTCATTTGTTTTGTTTTAACAGGAAACATTGGATGCTCTGGTAAAGTCTGAACATATGACAGATGAGATCAAAACTCAGTTAAATGATCTTTGTAGATTTTCCAGAGATTTGAGTACTCATTCTTCAAAAGTTTCAGGGCTGATTAAGGAGTATAACAGGTACACATTCATCTTGTTTATCGTTAATCCCGTGTGTGTGGGTGTGAGCTGTCTTTTAGGGAACCATTAATTAGAATTTTAGGATTAGAAACAGAGGTATACAATGGTTAGAATCATTATTTTGATTTTGATGTCAATAGAGGTTGTAAAAAGTATCAATTGCTTTTTTTTTTCTAAAAGCCAGGCTATGCCACTAAACTCAGCTGAAACTAATGTATATCCACACCTGACCTCCTTACAGGAGGAATCGTTGTAAGAAACTGTGAGGTAGCACTATGGCTTATTTGTCTGAAGGAGAAACAAGCTATACCAGCTATTTAAGGTCTTTTTCTTGTTTTTTTCCTTCAGTTTACTCTTCTTTGACTAGCCCATTCCCTGAAACAGGAGAGCTAGCATTTACTTGCTTTCTTGCTTTCTCTCAGGTCACTCTAGCTGATTTAGCTGGGAGTATGACACCTGCATTCCAGACACAAGATTCTGTTGTCTCTTGCAGGAGGTAATAGCTGTTGGCTTCTGTAGCTGCAGAAGAAGGGTGCGATGACACGGATTGATCCCTTCTAACGTTATAAACTTAACTGAGACACAGAAGTTAGAATTGTAGTCACTGTAGTTCCCTGTCCTGTCCCTAGAGACAGAAAGGGGCTTGCAGAAACTGTTTGGGCTTAGGTGCACTTAGTCACTCTCTGGAAACACTTACACCTGCCGTATCTGTGATAGTTATCATGCTTCACTTTTAAGGAACTGAAAGCTTCTAATGGATTTCCTGGTGCCTCAGTTAAGTGTTTAAAGTTGGTAGGAGGAACCCAAGTTAAACTATCCTTACCATTGTATTTCAGAAAACTAGGTAATAGCATTGTCACCTAACAGAGTCCTGCCTTTCCTCCCTCCCTCCCTTGCTTTCTTTTGCTTCCCTGATGTGATAAACCCAGCCTGTGCCTGCAAGCTTCAAAAGGATGTCAAAGCAAAGAGCAGATCTTGCAGCAAAGATTTCGAACGGCTTTCAGGGACTTCCAGCAGTGGCTCGTCAATGCAAAAGTCACCACATCCAAATGCTTTGACGTGCCTCAAAATATCAGTGAAGCTTCAGCAAGTCTGCAGAAAATACAGGTAACTCTATAGCAGTAAAATATTAGTCTAAGGGACAAGCAATCAGTTTCATATAAAGTTCAGACTGAATTGTTTGATTAATTACTATTTTTTGTTAATTTTGTTATTGTTAACACTAAAGGTGACTAATTCCAAGGAAATAAACACTTATGTTCTTCTTTTTTAATCTAGTTTCTTTAGTTTAATTGTTGCGCTACAGTTTGTGTGTAGTCATTGTCTCTCATAGTAGTTTTCCTTGTTTATTTCTTTTTTACAATAGGAAAAAATATGTTTTTAAAGTAGGAGAGTACTGTAAAATCAGAATGATATCAGAATCAGGATTTAGAAATAATTCCACATACAAGTTATGTAAATATTTTTCCTCAGATATGAAAGTAGAGCCCTTGTAGTGGAACAACAGAGTTAAAATGTACGCAGTCTGAGCAGGCATTTTAAAAGTATATTTTTCACACAAAGCTAAAACAAGCCCTAACAACTCTGTGGAAAGGAATCATAGAATCATAGAAAGCATTGGGATGGAAGGGACCTTTAAAGGTCATCTAGCCCATCCTCCCTGCAATTGGCAGGGACATCTACAACTAGATCAGGTTGCTCAGAGCCCCATCCAGCCTGTCCTTGAATGTTTCTAAGGATGGGGCATCTACCACCTCTCTCAGCAACCTGTTCCAGTGTTTTACCACCCTCATTGTGAAAAATTTTTTTCCTTATGTCTAGACTGAATCTACCCTCTTTTAGTTTAAAATCATTACCCCTTGTCTTATTGCAACAGGCCCTGCTAAAAAGTCTGTCCCCATCTTTCTTATAAGCCCCCTTATTGAAAGTATTGAAAGGCCGCAATAAAGTCTCCCCCCCAGCCTTCTCTTCTCCAGGCTGAACAACCCCAGCGCTTTCAGCCTTTCCTCATAGCAGAGGTGCTCCATCCCTCTGATCATTTTTATGGCCCTCCTCTGGACCTGCTCCAACAGGTCTATGTCCTTCCTGTGCTGACGACCCCAGAGCTGGATGCAGTGCTCCAGCTGGGGTCTCACGAGAGCAGAGTAGAGGGGGAGAATCACCTCCCTTGACCTGCTGGCCACGCTTCTTTTGATGCAGCCCAGGATACGGTTGGCTTTCTGGGCTGCAAGAGCACATTGCTGGCTCCTGTCCAGCTTTTTGTCTATCAGTACCCCCAAGTCCTTCTCCTTAGGGATGCTCTCAATACCTCCAGCCCCTAGCCTGTATTGATACCAGGGATTGCCCCGACCCCAGTGCAGGACCTTGTACTTGGCCTTGTTGAACCTCATGAGGTTCCCATGGGCCCATTTCTCAAGCTTGTCCAGGTCCCTCTGGATGGCATCCCATCCCCCAGGTGTGTCAACTGCAGCACTCATCTTGGTGTCATCTGCAAACTGGCTGAGGGTGCACTTGATCCCTCTGTCTATGTCATTGGTGAAGATATTGAACAGCACTGGCCCCAGTATGGACCCCTGAGGAGCACCACTCATCACTGTTCTCCATCTGGACATCTGGAGTGCCAATTAAAAGTTTATTTTAATAAAGCAAGTGAAAGAAGTACTTTTATGAATAGACTATAACTATAATTTTAACTGAAAATAGCAAAATGAGAATTAAATAATGAGACTGTTAAACCTTCAGTTAGACAGTATAACAGAAGAAATTCATATTGGTTTCTCAGAAAATACCAAAACCCAAATCACTTCCTCCTCCTTTTGGTAAATTCACTTTCCCTTGCTTGAATGGTTTACTTAAAAGTGTAAACAATACTGTATTAATATATCAAATCTTTGACTACCCAAAATGACAATATGTTTAGAGGAAATATCGGGGGGAAAGTCCTAGTAGTTTTTGGCACTAAATATGAGTTTTAGCAAGGTTTTTTTTTCAACAGTGGTTAAGACTTTTTTTTTTCTTTATCACTGCAGCTCCTTCATAGCATAAGACCTTACTTTGTTCTCCTCCTCCCTGAAAGCTTCTTTAGATGAAATAAACTTTTTTTTACATGCAGTAACAGCTTTAGGACTTCTGAAGATGTCTTGGTAACCTGTATAAACTTAAAATTTTATTTTTGTTAAAAGTTAATATTCTGTCTGTTAGCACATTTGACATCATTAAGTCACAAGGCAGTTATGTCTTTGATTTTAATATAGCCAGAACTCGAACCACATATCTCAAAGCTAACAGACTGTTTGCATTCTCTACTAAGACCTCTAGTGTAACACAGAATCAGAACCTGAGTTAGTAATTTTTGCTTCAAGCCTGTTACTTCTGAACGTAGATATAACCTTATGATTATGGATATAAAACTATTTGTGTATCACATGATCATGATAGTAACAGTTTAAAATATTGGTATTTAAGACTGCTAAATTCCTTTGAGTCCTAAACGCTCACAAAGTCTTTTAATAATTACAAGTTATAAGGACATTATCCCAGTGCATTGGAATTTAAAAATCTGGCTGTTTCCTTACGTACCTGTAGCATTCTTGCACATGCATTTTTCCATACACTTCTTGCACACCAGCATTGTGCAAGATTTCCATGAAGAAAAATACTTTCAAGCAGGGAAGGTAAATTAAGGATGCAGAGGAATAAATCACACAGCTTAGACGTTGCTCAGAGTCTAAGCATCAGCCCACACCCCTACACGTTCATTGAAAGTCCAGTATGGCTGTTGCCCATGGGCAAGGCTTCAATCCTGAGTGGGCCCTGGCTCCTGCTGTTACCTGTGCCAGGATACTGGTTCCCTGAAATGAAACTGTTACCACTTTCTGTACCATGGAGATTTAAAGAAGTATAATACCCAACTAAATGACCAGTAATTGTCTCATGAAATGCAAAAGATACAGGTAATCCTAGAGTCTTAATATATACATTATTTAGATGCATGGCACTTCTGGATTAAGTAGCTGTTGTCCCTAAATCCCATAAATATGAATGATATTAAAATGGAATGTACTGAAAGATGAGTTAGCATGTTAATGAGCAGAAATAATAAACTCTTATCCGTGTTAAATTTCTGGGAGCTTGCTATTGACCTTTACTGGGACCGAAAGTTCACCAATTAGCTTCTTTTATTACTATTTTTAGGAATTCTTGTCAGAAAGTGAGAATGGGCAACAAAAACTAAACCTGGTAGCATCCAAAGGAGAACTGCTCTGCTCTGTTTTACCAAAGGAAAAGGCTAAAGTTATCCAGGACAAATCTGCTACCGCTAAAGAAGACTGGAAAAAATTTATCGCCACCCTCCACCGTAAGGAATCTGCATTGGAGGTATTGAACCAGTCACAGTGGGAAAAGATTGGATCTAAGTTTCCTCTTTGCTTTTTGTTTCAAACAGCACCATTTAGATTTCGTATATAGCTGTAAGTGTTTATGATGTGACAGAACTAATAAATAGCTGTTTTCAAGAAGTCTCATTCTTCTGCTTACATTTTACTTTTGTTTACTTATATCCTTACAGCCTGATTGCACTTTAAGTGGGGTGTTTCATGCAGAAGGGTGTTGTTCAGAGTAACTGAAGATAGCAAAGACAGCAGCTGCTCAAATTCATTAACATGAGTCTCATCAAATGTACTGGATTACTAAAACACATTTTCTTTTTTAAGGACTGTTTTAGCACAGATTTCTGACGCTGTTGCTGATTGAATAGTCCCAGTACAGTGGGTAAATGTTGCCTCTCTTATTGCAAACTGGTGAAATGTAATTATTTATTTGAGCAACTTTTTAAATAAACCCCAGTGCCTTTCTCTGTTCAGAACTCACAATTTGACCAGCACGGAAGGTGAATATCTTAAAAACATAATCTCTTTTAAGGTCATAGGTTTTGAGGTCAAAAGGTCTTAGGTGGAATTCCCTGCATAGCATAGGAGAATTAAAGTTTGTAGGCATTCCATTTTCAAACCAATGCTGCCCAGTCAGCTGAGAAAAAGTTTAAATACATTTAATACATCGTGCAGGAAAGCCTTTAAAAAAAAATTCTCACATAGCAAGGACTTACCTTTCTTCATCTCAGGGTTGCCATGGAAAGGAGATGTCCTTAGAGGTTAATCTTTTTGAGCCAAGCCTTTTTCAGTCTCATAGGCTTAGTTTTTCATTCTGATGTTTAATTTAAGTGATAAGGCTATAGCTAAAAGGAAAACTAAATCAGTCTGGGGAAAGTAATAAAAATAACTAGGGCACAGGAATTATGCTGTTCAGGTTTCTATTACATGTGAATTATTTCAGATGCTCTTTTTTTTTAATCATGCAGAATAAGCCTACAAGAAAAATATGCAGGTACTGAAGGACTGCCTACATATGGCTTCACACACACGTTTTTATAACCAAAATTTTACACTAAAAAAGAATATAATCAGTAATGATCCCCAGTATTGGGTTGAACTTAGTCATACATCACCTAGAATAGTAGCAGCCTGTTTAAGGAGGCGTCAGTGTGAATGACTGCTGTCAGATGTTAGGTAACTCATATCCCAAATTAGCCTTTCTTCAGACTGCTTAGCTTTGTAAGTTAGATTTACATTGAGTCAAAGCTCGTAAGATCTGTAAAGCTTTCAGGTCAGAGGAAATTTGTTTCAACCTCCCCTCAACTGTGTAGACATAGCCTACATTGTTGCCTCTAGTTTGCCTCTTAAAGAGGTACTCTCTCGGACTTTTCTTTCAGTGTTCGTCTGTGGGATGGGAAGGAGCAGAGCTGGTGTAATTTATTTTGAAGATTTGTGTAGTGTTTGGCTGCAAGTGTATATCCTTTTTGTGAGCTTGATCTGTGTGTTGTGCATTACAGTTATGCCCAGTGCAGGGCAACTGTTGATAAAATTGTGCATGTCTTCCCAGAACTTAAAGATCCGGATGAAGGACTTCGAAGCAACTGCTGAGCCTCTGCAAGAGTGGCTGACCACAACTGAGAGGATGGTACAAGGAAGTAGCAGTCGGCTCCATGATCTTCCTTCCAAGAGGAGAGAACAGCAAAAATTGCAGGTGACTTCTTATAAACCTTTTTAACACAGCCAGACTTTCCTGTCCCATCCTCCTGGCCTCATTGATTCCTTACAAAAGCTTGACCATTCTAGCATCCTGACCTCTAAGTAAGATGAGATCTGGTTTCAAGGATTGCTGTTGATGGTCCTGTTCCATCAGGTTTTGCATCTCCACATTTCTTATGACATGCTGCTTCATTGCTGTAGCCGTATAGTGTGTCTTTCTCAGCAAGCTTGCCATATGTCACTTCTATTTTTCGTGGAGCCTTCATGCTTCTCTATTTCCTGCTTTCTTGCACCCACTCTTAATATTAACGTGCTTGTGCTTTACAGTCTGTCCTTGAGGAAATAAGCTGCCACGAGCATCAGCTCAACAGGCTAAAAGAGAAAGCTCAGCAGCTGTGGGAAGAGCAAGCTGTCAGCAAAAGCTTTATGCGCAGGGTGTCTCAGCTGTCTTCTCAATATCTTACTCTAAGCAATCTGACAAAGGTAATGCACTCAGTGTATGTGCTTTTAAGCAGTTCATTTGATGTACGTGGGGAAAAAGAAAGACTGAAATGTGAAACACTGCAGTTGTCTTGCTTGTCTGCTTTGTGGTATGTCTGAGCTATCTTGTCTTTCTGCTTTGTGGTATGTCTGAGCTATCTTGTCTTTCACACTGGCTTTAAAGAATGGGAAGTAAGGACCTGGATAATTCTATGGTCTGTCAACAAAATGGAATTGTGATTTATTTTTTTTTTAAATGTGTTTTGATTAAAAAGTAAACCTCACCTGATCATACAATAATCAGGTTGGATTTTGATTATTTCAAACATATTTCAAGACATTTATTTTTGTAATAAATGGCACCTGAAAGAAGTATTTTTCAAAACGCAGGGGAGTTTTTTTTTTTTTTTTTTTAGAAAATACGGAATACAGAAGAGGTATTACTTCATTGCATCCTTTAATGATGATTAATTATTTGCATTTTCAGCATCTTCATCTAAAAGTAATAGATTGGTCTTCTAAAAAAATTACCTCTTGGGCTGCTTTTGAAGGTTCAAGGGGGGGGGGGGGGGGGCATAGGCCAAACTCTAAAGCATCAAGCTAAGAACTGAGAGTTTAACCTAATTCTGTTTTGTTGAGTGGTGCTTGACACACTTCACCATTTTGTAGTTCTACTGTCTCTATTGTGTAAATAGATAAGATGATCTTCGTATTAGAGCTGTTATTTTTCACAAAGTTCCAGTCATGAAGGAGGCTTGATAATGAATTATGCTTATAGTTACTACAGTAAAGAGAATAATTAAGGATATAGGAAGCGTGTTATGGGATAACAAATTCAGAATGTATTTATGTTTGGGCAATCGCTAGTTTGTTAATTTCTACTTTTTCTGTGGAAATAAAAATTATAAAGCTTACCTAGAGCTGTATGACTTACTGAAAATTATTATATACATGGCCATAATAAATTTTCATGACTGCAAAATAAGAAAGGGAAAGACGCATGAGTTGCTAACATTGGTTTATGTGGACAGAACTTGTAGGAGATGTCAGTATGAGAAGAAGGAATCTGAGGCAGAGGGTACATATAATCCAGCCTATGAGAGAAATCCTGAAATTCTTTGGGTAGCCATGGACACTTGAGAAAGATCCCTCTCTGTAACTTCCTAAGCCTGTTTCACTGGCTTGACTTTAGTTCTCTGTCACCGTGTGAAATACACTCTGCTCTGTATTCCTGTTCACCTCAGGCTTTTCAGCAATGTAACTTGAGCATTTATTTTTGATTCATGTGAGTGTCAGTAATTTTTCAGAAGAATGGTTATACCAATGGGAGTCATTGAGGAAAACAGGTCTTTCTTTTCCAAGTATCAACAAAGTAATGTTGTTGCAGTGGCATAGCTTCACAGGCTTAAATCTATCATCTTGTGCATTGACAGATTTCACAAGTTATCTTCAGCTGCACACTGAAATGGAGTTTAGGTGTGATTTACCAGATTTTAAGAAAAAGTGAAACCAGAAAGCTCTCACCTACTTTGGATGAGAGGAGACAATTAGATGAAGCTTTACATTTAGAAAACAAAAAAAGGTGTTTCCGAAATTTTCATTTGTATATTATGTTTGGACAACTTGTTTGTGTGTGTGTGTGTATGCAAAATTCATTCCATGCTCAAGTAAGTGTACTTGTGATTATCAATGTATGAAGAGAATCTCTGAGTATAGTTTATGAAACTCATTCTGAAGTCTGTAAGTAGGTATGGGGAATAAGTGATCCTTTGAATAGCCGCTGGTGCTAATTGCTGTATGAATTGCAGGAGAAAGTTTCCAGAATGGATAGGGTCGTAGCAGAGCACCAGCAGTTCTTGTACAGTGCCAAGGACCTCCAGGACTGGGTGGCTGATGCAGTTCACATGCTGGATTCCTACTGTCGTCCCACTGCAGACAAGAGCGTGCTGGACAGCCGGATGTTAAAGCTAGAGGTATGGAAACAGCAGACTCCAAAACCTGCTCTTTTTAGATCTGTAAGAAGAATGCAAGTATAGGATACTTTACACTAATATGCAACAATTAACGTAATGATTGTTGTTGTTCAGACACTGGTTTTCAATTTACTCAGAAATAACTCTTTTTATAGAGGAAAGAGCTCATTATTAGTTTTCTCTAAGAAGGATATAGGGACCTAAAAACTGCATATATGTAAATTCTTAAAAAAAACCTCAAAAGGTGTTGTGTGGTTGCTGAAGGTTAAATGGAAGAAGTAGGATATTCACTTCTGTTAGTTTAATATATTATTTCCTAGATCTTACAGGTGATATGGATGATTCAGAACAGCTTTTCCTATAATTGTTTGCTTTAAAAATGGTGACTACAGTTAAGAAAATAGCATCTATCGATACCACTGCACAAAAGATGTTGAAGAGCAGTACTCAGAAAACAACACTTTTCATATTATTGATGTCTCAAATTTTGAGCAGTGGCCAAAATACGGACAAGTCCTCAAAATTATAAGGATACATTAAAAAGAAGGAGATTGTAGCAAAATACTAAAATTATGTTTTGCGTTATGTTCATTGAGTTTTTCAGGTTCATGCTTTCAGGCTTTTCATGCCTTTGCATAGTATTAGAAGCTGTTAGTTTGCAACTGTGCAGCTCCAGGAGCTGAAGTCTCTAAGCTGACATTGCTGATAGTCTACTGAGTTTATATGTTGGTACCTTTGTGTTGCAAATAGATCCTAGAGTTGTAGAACTGTATTTCAGCCCTGTAGAAGAGCTTTGTCATCACATATTATTTTCTCTATGAATGAATCCTCCTGTTTTCCATCTAAGTGACATTCCCTTTGGAATGTCAGCTTTTCCACCCAACAGTACCTTCTCTGATATACTGTAAGTACCTGCACAGATTCCATGGAAACTTCCCTGTCAACTCAGATTTTTTTTTTAGTGGCCTAAACCTACCCTTTGAAAGTCACTTTTTCCTTGTGAAGCCCAGCTGTGAACCCCACTGTCCCTCTTCCAATTGACTGTTTGTACAAGCTGCTCAATTTGATCAGCTCATTTTCCAGTAAAGCCTGTTAGTATATTCATGCCCAGTTAATGATAAAAGTAGAATAATATCCGCTCACTTTTTAGGGACTGCTAGCAGTGAAAGGAGAAAAAGAAATCCAAATGAAAATGGTTCTGACAACAGGAGAATCTGTTCTGCAAAATACTTCTCTGGAGGGAGTACCAGTGATTGAACAGCAGTTGCAAACCCTGAAGGACAGCTGGGCTTCTCTTCTGTCTGCTTGCATCCAGTGCAAGAGGTAAAAAGGATATGAAGTGCAGAATGATGCTTAGCAATAAAGAACTGTCAAAATTTTTGAAAAGCTAATTCCCAGACTTTTATTGTTACAAGAGTTAAATTCATATAAAATGACTGCATGTGCCTAACATTGCAGATCTAGAGGCCTTAAGTGACATATTCATTTGAAATAGAAAAAGGGGAGGAAACTGTGAGGGATCTAACCTTTGTTAACACTTATTGTCAATATACTCTTAAAAGTGGATTCCATGTTTATAATCTTGTTGTAAATTTTATTTTGAGTTGCACTTGATGCCTTGAATTGTTCTCAGAAATGAGAAGATCTTGTCACAGATGTTAATGGTTGCTCTGTCAAGATCCTGTCTGGTTTTCCACTTGCTAGCATTTCACAGAAGGTACTGTAATTACAGTGTCCAGTAGTGATTCTCAAAGTGATAGAATAAAGAAATACAGGGGAAAAAAATGCGGCCTTCCTTGTTGGAGCATCACTAGTTGCAAATATTTCAATTTAAAACAACAAAGGTAATTAAACATTAGAATGCAGCAACTTTTGAATGTATGCAAAGGGACAGAAAATTTCTGATTCTGGATCTTACGCTTTCAGTTGCATTTTATTTACTAAAGCTAGAATGCATCAGCTAGCTACATAAGTTACAGACCTCCTTAATATTCCAAGTCTGGAAAACCTGATTTCTCTTTATCAGCCAAACAGTGCTCCTAGTTAAAACCTGTAGGATTTTAACAGCTCTGTCTCAGACTGCTTAGTTTGTGATACATCTTTCTTATAAATATAGTCTAGAATAACTGTATATGACTATATCTCACTGCTTAAATAGCATGAGAACCTCCACTATCACAACAAATATGTATTTTTAAATTACAGTCAACTGGAAGGAGCTCTCTCCAAATGGACAAGTTACCAGGATGATGTTCGTCAATTTTCCAGCTGGATGGATAAAGTAGAAGCAAGTATGAACGCTTCTGAAAGGCAGTATGCTGAACTGAGGGAAAAAACAGCTGCCCTTAGCAAAGCAAAGGTGTGTTTGCTGAGCAGCAAGCCCATATCACCTTATAAGCAACAAAAAAGGCTGAATAAGTGCAAGATTAATCTGTGGACTTGTTTTAATGCTGCCCATTCATAAACATGTTCTTCTCTTCCTGTTTTGCAGCTACTGAGTGAAGAGGTGTTGAGTCACAGCAGCCTGTTGGAGACAATTGAAGTGAAAGGAAGTGGGATGGCTGAGCATTATGTCACTCAGCTGGAACTCCAGGACCTTCAGGAGCGGTATAAGTTCCTCAAAGACAGAACAAGGGTACAGTTTTTCTTGATAGCACTCCCTCTTGTTTTGTTGGCAACAAGGAAAAAGAGAAAGTCTTCTCATTGATCGTTTATTTTACAGTTAAATAAGGAGTAAAAGTTTGGGGACAGCTGTAACTTAATATAACAGAAAGCTATTAGTGTGGTTTATGAATCTGTCTTCCTGTACCACTGAGCTTCAGATCTTTTCAGACAGGTTCTAAAAATCTGAATCTGAAAAAATCATCAGGTGAATAGTCTGAGGAATTCTGTGTAAAAAATCTCATTGACTTCAGCACAGATATGATTTTACCCATTGTGACTGAAAAGTTGGAAGCATCTCTGAATCTGTGATTTGCATAAATGTATGGTTTACAATAAATGCAACCAGTCAATCAGGTAATTCACAAACGGTTGACAACTTTAAAAGCTTACTATTGAACACTAACCTTATTAGGAAGTAAACTGACTCTAATGTCAAAAGACCTGGCATGATAAGTGCAACATTTACTGATAAGTCTTAGTATTGTAGGTCTGGAAAAGATTAGGGCATAGACAGATAAAGACTAAGGTGGGTTTTAATGTAAGATATAAGATAAAGAAGAAATAATGAAAGACCTGGTGATACATTTAAAGCTAGGTGATTATCTCCAGTTAACCCAAATTCTTCTGTGGTAATTAAATAATGCCTAATGTATGCTCAGACAGGCAACTTTTCTTCATGACAGCAGGGTAGTAAAATTGAATTTTGTTGTCTCAGTGATGTCTTTGTCCTGTGGAAAGGGCCAAAATTCAGTTTTTCAAACACATAAGTGATTCGCTGTTTTGTGGTACACTCTTCCACAACTGCAAAGAATGCAATGCACTGTCTTTCTTTGGACCTTCTAAGAGTGAACTCACTCAGATTTGCCAAAGAAACGAGCAAGTCCTGGGGAGTGCTGGTGAATACCTAGTATTCCTTTTAGCGTGGGGCTCCTCTAACCTTTACCTTTTTCTCTTGTACAAAGCTATACAGACTGCCTCTATTTGCTCAGCTTGAGCAACAGCATGGGAACAATGACAAATGGATGGTAGTTCACAGAGGCAAGAGCTCTGTACCTCTTTCCTCATGTAGCAAGAAACATCCCTTCTTTCTCTTCCCACCTAATACCCCAGATGACTTTGGTCTTCCCCACTCCCAACCATGGTGATGATGTTTAGTGTCAAGAGTACCTTCAACCCTTAGAAAGAAATTCAAAGTTCAAAGCAAATAGCTGCTGAAAGTAAAGAATGGTCAAATCCCTTAATAATCCTTTGACCAGATGGGAAACCTGACAAGCTTCCCCAAGGATTTGTGGCCCAAGCCTGGGCGGACCAAGACCTGTAATTCCCTGCAGCCACTGTCAAGAGGCCAGAGAACTAGTCTTTCTTTCCCTCTTCCCACTATTGGGTGTGGCCAGGCCTTGTAAAAGACTGGTAATGCTGCCGTTTTCTTCCTTCCTCCCGCTACCCAGACCTGTTAGAAATAGGTAAAGCAGGCAGTAGGTTCATGGCTGCTGTTTATGAAAGTGTTTTTCTTCTTATGTAGCCTGCTGCCCTGGGATGCAGCCTGTCTTGCCTCCACCAAACTCAATTCCCCATTCCCATCATTTCTTAGAGGATGTGAATTACATGTAGTACACTTCTCTTGCGCTTAGAAAGAAAGACTAGTCTAGTGCTAATATATAATCCCAGATCAAAGCTTCAGATCCCAGAAGTCACAAATTTACGTGAAGAATCTTTTAGAATAAGTACCTGTATCCCCACATTTGCCCCCTCTTTCCCTGTAATTGATCAAGTCATCCTCAGAATCCAAGTACTCTTGAATTTTAGGAAAGCTCAGCATCAGATATGAACTTTTCACCTTGATGGAAGTCTGGGTTTTATGTTTTCTTGATTGGATGATACAGTAAGAGATATAATATATACATATATGTAAATATTTTAACAAACAGGAGGCAGTAACAAAAGCTGAAGGACTGCTTAACTTACATCAAGAGTACCAAAGAAATCTGAAGACCTTTGAAGTATGGCTGGAGAAGGAACAGGAAAAACTTGACTGTTTATCACATCTTGATGGTGATGCCCAGAAACAGGAGGCAACACTCCGAGACTTACAGGTACATAATGTGTCACACCCTTGGTAAAATAAAAATCCTACTTGTAAAATAACAGAATAATATTAATTACCAGACAAAAATCGGATCTCTTTTTTGTCTCGAGAACAGCTTGGAATCACGTTATATGTAAGTACTTTGCTGCTCAAAAGTGGTTCCATAAAGTCAGTGGAAACATTGGCACTCATTTCCAGAAAGAAGTGTCAGGCCTTGAATGAAATCTCCAGGCATACTAATGCTTTCTTGCAAGTACTGAATTTGTTTTAGATGTTGGCCTACCTCTTCTTTTCCCTGTGTTTCATAGAATATCCAAAGTATTCTTTTCATTGGGTTTCCATCTTTTATTGCTTACAGTGCAAATGCATCTACTGTCAGGCAGTTTCAGTCATGTAGCCTAGCTCCCATGGTGAGGTGGGAAGACTGTTACTGAATCACTTAAGTGACAGGGAAAGGTGAACCTATAGTACTTGAGTAATTTCCCAGTTATGGTCTTAAGATGGCTTAAATTACTTTCATACCTGTTGTTGAATTAGCTAAAGGTCTGTACTTGAGTTATGAAATATTTATTATTTTATTCAGGATACTGAGAAGGTCTTTGTATGATCAGGGACTCTGCATATATGTCTTGTTTTTATAGTTTACTTTACAAAATATGAATCCATTTTGAAAATCTGAATACATATCTCAAATATAAACTAAGACAACGCACAACTTTATTTGGTTAAGGTAATTTCCTGGTTATGTTTTCTAATCAGATTGAATCCCTTCATACCTTCTAATCAAGTTCTACTAAGCATGAAAATGCCACACGTCTAGAAGAGAATCAAGAATTATTTTGGAATGATATCTCAAACATACTTTAAAAGATTGAAGCCTCACCTTGCTCCTTGTTTTTAAACTGATTCAATTTTAGAATCAGTCTTACAGTCTGCTTGCCACAGCTGGAAAGTTTTGAATTTAAGGCTGTACTGAATGGATTGCATCCATCCCATGCCAGCTCAGGCAGTTAATGTTTCAGAACTGATGATAAACGTAGCAGGAGGGGACAGAATTTAATGCATGCTTTGTCAATAATTTTCTGCAATTCACTTATCAATAATAGTGATATTCAGTTTGTTTTGTAAGTAAGCATGCCATCATAGGTGTTCTTAGAGATAGTGTAATATGTGTTCAACCATAGATAACTAAAGGGAATATCTAGATAACGTGAGGTAGCTGCTTTTGTGTTAAGTAGAACCAGGGCTTTGTTTGCCATGTGTGAATGAAAGCTGTTAACGAAGGGTATGTATCCATAACTGCCTTTACAGGAGCTGCAGGTCCATTGTGCAGAAGGACAAGCATTACTGAATGCTGCTGTCCATGCCAGAGAGGAGGTGATTCCCTGGGGCATTCCCCAGATAGAAGACCGAGCCCTGGAATCCTTACGGCAGGATTGGCAAGTTTATCAGCACAGGCTTTCTGAAGCAAGAAGCCAATTAAATGCCACTGTGAGCAGACTGAGATTAATGGAGAAAAAATTTCAGAAGGTTAATGACTGGCTAACAGATCTGGAGAAGAAAGTTGCTATCAGGACTGGGAGGCAGTCTGGTAGAGCAACAAAGGAGATGCAGCTTCAACAAATGAAGGTAAAGAATATAGTTAAGGCATGCCTTAAGCAAAATACCATGTGAGGTTTCCACATCAGTTCCTGGTTGCACTGTGAAAATGACAGGAAGCATTGCAATTTATTCTGAGGTGGTGCCTAGAATGATGGATCCAAGAGAGCTTCGTGCCTTCTGGGTCCGGGTTCCTCCCATTTTACTGGTAAAGGTGTGGCTATACCAATGTTGAAATCTCATAGGGAGATCTGGAATTCATATGCTCTGTGGTATATGAAGGCATAACTGAGGACAAAGTTCGGTCCTGGAGTGGGAAAGTGTTAATGTTGTGACAAGAGTAAAATGTGACCAACTATGTTGTGAAGTCTCTGCTGTGTTGATGTAATAATTCTCCTATAGTCACTGCAAGGAGAAGACATGGTTCTGAATAAACACAGGAAGCAGATTTGAAGAGATTCAAGGTTATGCTTTACAGTCACCTTTAAAACTTTGGGCAAATTCTATAGGAACTGCAGGTTGCATTTCTATTATTATTTGGGGGGAGGAAAAAAAACCATTGAATCTATTGTAATGAAATGCAGTCCATATGGTATGATAAAACTTCCAGCATATTCTCCTGTTGTAAATCCATGTTTACAACCATGTATTTGTTTTCCTTTTCAATGATTTCTTGACTTATTTACAAATAAATTCCTGTTGTGTTTAAGATGTTTGAATCAGTTATATAAGCTGGGTAATGTCTTTGTCACAGAAGTGGCATGAAGAAATTACAATCTACAAAGATGATATGGAGGAAGTTGGGGTATTGGCTCAGCAAATGCTAGAGGAAAGTCTCACTGCAAGTCGAATGGGAAGCCAGGCTACACAGCTTACATCTCGCTACCAAACTCTTCTTCTTCATGTCTTGGTAAGTAATGAAAATTAATTCATTGTGACATCATAAATTGTCAGTTAAGAAGCAAATATAAACAGACTTTCTTAATTAGACTTTATCAGAGTTTATTCATTACTGTAGACTTGATAATATAATATTTACATATATACACATATATATACGCATATATACATGTAGATTTCATTGGACTAAGTGTATTAGAGGACCATAATCGGGATAGTGCCCTTTCAAAAATATTCAGTATTAATCAGATGTTGTTACTGTCTTTTTTGGCAGTTTCAGGAGAGAAATTCAGAATTCAGTATGTTTGAATGCTGAATGATCTCTAGAGAAATGTTTTCAGGTTATCACTGAAACACATAGGTACAGGGACAATTTGAATTGTTAAGGTACAATCTTCAGGTCACTTTAAGTAGCATCTGTCTCATAGTACCATAATCACAAGTCACAATTCAAATTTCAAAATATAAGTACCTTTTCAGTGTTTAATATTAACTCAGTTTTAACATATAGTGATTGCTATATGTACACCCTGACAAGACCCCAGTGAGAATTATCCACTAGATATGAAAGAACTCAAACCCTGTGTGTTTAATCTTAGTATATCAGATTTTATTAATAAATAGCAATTTATTGCTATCTTTAGTCAACAGCACTGATAAACATCTGGGTGGTTCTTGTTTCCTCCCCCTACCCTCCATATTTGTTTGAAGGAGCAAATCAAGTTTCTGGAAGAAGAAATACACTGTATGGAGGAGTCAGAACTGGCTTTTAGTGCTTACACAAATTGGTACGGAGCTACTAACAAGAACTTCAGAAATGCAATCACCAAGTTTGACGTGGTTGATAAAACAGCAATGGAGAAAAAAGTGCAGAAACTAGAGGTACAGCTTTCTTGAATGCAATTTTTCTTTCTGTTCACAAAAAAGAGGCTATATTTTAACAAGCATCTTAACAGCTGCTCAAAATTTTGACTTCACCTTGTCCAGATAAGCTAATAGGATAAAGGCCACCTAGTATAAAACTTTTTGTTCTCATGTCATATACACATTAGATCACAGTTTGGTTGTTGAGATTATGAATAGTCCTAAATAATATAATCCTATCCTTCCATAAGGCATGTTTGTATGTGTTTTGTTTTAGGTTAAACCTTAAAATAAATTCCCCTCAAAAGGCATCCTGTCATTTATATTTTATACCAGCATGCACTGAGGCAAGAAGCGCTTCCTATTTCTCCTCATTGAAATAACTCAGTAGTAAAACCCGTGTTTCCTCTCAGAGTTGTAGATGAGTTTTTCATATGTCCTGCAGCTTAAACAAAATATGCTAAGGGAAAATTTTCATCTAGTCCAAAATTTGTAGTACGAATCCTCTCCTGATAGCCCTCAGTTTGTGTGTTTATCTTCACAAGCCTGGTGCAGAACAGAAGTATTTGCTTTTTCTGCTTCTTCTAGTTTACCACACCTTAAGTCCAGGCAATTTTGTAATGAAAAGTCCATTCAATTTCCCTAGCAATTCCTTCTGTGTCCTTAGCAAAATTAAAAAAAATAAAAAAAATTATTTAACCTTTCACTGATAATACTAAAAAGAAAAAAAAAAGGCAAGAGCTTGCATGCATTTTCTGTTAACTAACGCTTCCTTCACAGCTGCTATTGGGTGATATGGACGTAGGCCACAGTTTACTGAAATCTGCCCGTGAGAAGGGGGAGCGAGCAATAAAGTACATGGAAGAAAATGAAGTTGACCAGTTAAGAAAAGAAATTGGAGATCATGTAGAACAGCTTGAAGAGCTGGCTGGCTCCATCAGAAAAGAGCACATGACTTCAGAGAAATGCCTTCAGCTGGCAAAGGAGTTCTCAGATAAGTACAAGGCACAGACTCAGTGGGTCATGGAGTACCAAGCCATGTTACATGCTCCAGCGGAGCCAAAGAGCGAACTCTATGAGAAGAAGGCCCAGTTGTCCAAATACAAGGTAAAAAATGTTACATCATTGTACTACCGGATTGATTTTGACCTAGTTACTCACAGTAAAACCTCTGATCCAGGTGTTTATTCAAGTTTCCTCAATAGATGTATGAGACTTCTGTGATCTGGATGTCCAAATCAGCATCAAAGTGAAAAGATGCATGATACCTGCATCTGTAAACCAGAGTAAGCACCTGGATTTGAAATGTGAATGTCCTAACAAGGCTTTCACATCTGACAATTTCCTGTTACGGAGCAAAATTCTGTTATGAGTACACATGAGTAATTCCATTGATATGACAGAGTTAACTACTGTTTAAGCAAGGATAGAAACCAGTTGGTCTTTCTTCACTGCAGACATTGCCTCTGTTTACATTGGCTTAATCAGCTTTCTGGTTAAAGCTGAATGTCCCAGCTCAACTGACATCTAAGACAGTCAGTTGCTATGGCCTCCTCTGTTTTTAGTTACTATTTTAATGAAGTGTTTGGGTTTTTTTTTTTCCCCAGTCATAAAAATAAGTAGAAAAAGTTGACAACAAACCCCATTGCTTCTCTTAATGATGTTTTTGTAAAAGACTCCAGGATTACAGGTGTTTCAGAAGATGTGTACTGGGTCTGGCTGGGATGGAGTTAACTCCATAGCAGTCCATATAGTGTTGTGCTTTACATTTATGGCTTAAACAGCGTTACTAACAAATGTTTTGGCTATTGCTGGACAGTACCTGCACAGCATCAAGGCTTTCTCCCTGAAACTGTCCACTGTCCCTCACCAGCGTCAGTACTCAAAGTCACATGTCATAGCTGTGTGCTTGCTTTCTACGTGTTTGGGGAGCTGGTATCTCACTGTCATTTGATAGATGCTGGCATGTGCCATGCTGTCTGAGCCAGTGGCACAATGACATAACAGATCAGGTTGTGTACTCTTGAGAGTAGAGTCTTAGGCACTTCTCTGCAGACTGTCTCATTAAGGGGGTGGCTTTGGTGTTACTTTCCCACCTATTTGCAGAATTTGTTCCTCTGAGCAAGTTTCATCCCTAGCACTTACCCATTCACACATACTAACTCCCTCTCCTTCACCAGCTCCAGATTACCAGCTGTGCTACTAGCCACTCACAAAAGGAGCAATTGCTCTTAGATGCCTGCAAAGTTCTGTCTCAGGGCATGGCTCAGAAGCGTAGTCCTGTACTGGTAGTAAAGCTTTTCTCATCTGGAAAGGATGATATATACCATGATAGAAGGCTATGCTTCAGATCAAAGGGAATTTAGTGAAGTAGATCTTCAGTGTTCAATGTATATATTTTAATTCTTGCTTGCATTGTAGTCCATGCATCAGACTGTTCTGTCCCATGAGCCTTCAATAAAATCAGTGATTGAAAAGGGAGAAGCACTTTTTGATCTGGTGAATGACGTGACTCTGAAGAACAACATTCAAGACCTTCAGAGCAGTTACCAGGAACTCTGTGGTGCAACAAAGGTAAAAAGTCAGGAAGAAAACACCATGTCTTTCAATTTGCTGTATTTTTTCCCCTCTTTAAGAAGTTGACTGTTTGTTTCATGCTGTCATGTCACACCCTATACACAGAGCCAGTTAAATCTAATTACACTTTTTTTTTTGGGGGGGGGGTGGGGTGCAGGCAGGGGTGATTCTCAAATATGGAAAGAACTTCTACCTAAATACCTAAATAAATCTAACAAGAGTAGCTGAAATGAATTTCAAGTGTGGCAGGTGAAGTCTTCATTGCACTAAGGGGAAATATATCAGTGACTAGTTTGTACTATTGTTGCTATTTTTAATTGTTTTGAATAGATTTCTAAATACATTACTTCTTGAAGAGACAGATGCCCTTGAATTATACCATTTTGTCTCTTGTTTCTGCTAGATCTCGCACAAACCCTGTTTAATCTAGTTTAGTTGTTGAATGGAAGTCACTGGAGAAAATGAACTGCAAGATGGGTATAATTTAGTTCAGCAAGGACATTATTAATTAACATTGATTCATTAGTCCACATGTATGTAGTACTTTGAAAGATCTAATACTTCTAAATATGTCCTAAAGTATGATTATTCCTAAAGCTTTTAACAGGTTATACTCCTAACAAGGATAAGCTCTGCAAACCGTGTTAGTACTTATGTTTGACCTAAGTACCTTCAACTGCTAATCCATCCACCAATAGCAGATGATCTTATTTTTTTCACAGTTGATTTTTAGTTTACAGACATTCCTCTGATCTGTACCACAAAACTGGTATCTGTTGCATTAGATGTAATGTTGATGACTTAAATGTAGAGAAACTTAAGAAAAATCTTTCTTAAAAAGAATAACTACATTTTAACTCAATGTGTACACTTTTAATTTGCCTACCACAATCACAGGCAATATGTACATGCAAAGGCTGTAAGCAGCAGGGACCCAACCATAACACTGGTAGGTCGTGTGCAGTCTCTCAAAGAGCATGTAATAACTGTTTCGAAGTGAACTTAATGTCAAGTTGGCAGTGTTCCTTCTCTTAAAGTAAGGAGATCCTCAGTGTTTTCCTCAAAGTATGGTATTTCATCTAGAGTGAAAATACTGCTCAGTACCACAGAGTTTATTCACACAAGGAATCCCTTTGATGTCTTCCTTAATAGTCTAATCACGTGAGAGTCCCTCACAGGAATATAAATTTAGAAGACAACTCTCTTACTATGCTTTTGAGCTCTTGGTGGTTTTTAGTTTGGGGTGGGGGTGGTGTTAATTCTTGTAATTACCTGAATATTAATTTTGGTTCCTGTGGACCTGCAGGCATATGTTGAAACCTTAGAGGTGAGAGTAAAAGAACATGAAGATTACAACAGTGATTTGCAAGAAGGGGAGAAATGGTTATTACATATGTCCAGCAGGCTGGTCAGCCCTGACCTCATGGAGAATAACAATCTTGAAACAATCACTCAGCAGCTAGCTAACCACAAGGTGGGTTTGCTATTGGGTAAACTTCCTTTGTCCAATAAAAGAGAATTTTTCTTCTTTGCTTCTCTGTCTCCACTCCAGAGCTCTAGTTATTTGTCATTCACCTGTTTTATTCCTCTTACTGCTAACTCTGTAAATAAGCATCAATTTCATTAACGCAGTTAACAAATCTACCTTGTTGTTCGCACTGTTTCTTGGATAAGACTGTATCGGCACAAGAGCTTTGTTGTACTCTGGTCTGAATTCTGTGTCAGATTTTTGCTGAGATGTCCCAGGAAATAGACCACAAAAAGCAGATTAGGGTCATTTTACTCCTAAGGAATTTCTTTCCTCTGGCATTTTTAAGGACAAAAAAATATTTTAAATTTTCAGATCTTCTCCCCCCCCCACCCCCCCATTAGGTTGTAACATTTCCTCTGTTGCTTTTATTCAAGGTATTGTTATAGTTGCTATTAATGATAATCATTCACTACCTCGATAGCCGATGCTTTCTAGAATATAAAAGAAAGCAAAATCCAACCCTCCCCACCACTCCATGAAACTGAGATTCCCAGGGCAAATATTGAAATTTTTTAACTCATTGTGATTAGTGTGTTATTCTTTAAGTAACCTCCTTACATAAATATTGGGCTTCACCAAAGTCAATGGAAAGAACCGTCTACAGTGGAAGAGCTTGTGGAATAAGATATGATTCAGCATCAGATTTAGTCCTCATTACTAGACACAAGAAAAGTTGGTGGAGCCCTGGAGAGCATTGCAACAAAGGAAAATTAAGGGTAGTGTTGGGGCATGAGCATATGTTTACACATTATGACAGTGCTACTGATGTTTCTGTGGGATATCTATGTACAGACTTTTGACAATGATTTTACAATGAGTTTGCACTCTTAACATCCTGACTGTAATAATACATGTTGCCTGAAAGCTATTTTCCAAATCTGAAGACAGAGTGTTTAAGGAAAAAAAAAAAAAAAAAAAAAAAAAGCTCATTTAAAAAGCTGAGATGCAGAACATGTTTTAAGTTTAAAATATTTCTTCAAAAGTATTTTATCTATTTCTTAGGCTATCATGGAAGAAATTGCAGGATTTGAAGATCGTTTGAACAATCTTAAGAGTAAAGGTGATTACTTGATCAATCAATGCACAGAACACCTTCAAGCAAAATTTAAGCAAAACATACAAAGCCATCTTCAGGGGACAAAGGACAGCTATTCTGCCATATGCAGCACAGCCCAGAGAGTAAGTCTTGTTTCAAAAATGTTTTTATGCCATTTAAGAATAACACACACTACTATTTCTCTAAATACTTGTTTCTTTAGATGGTGTAAAACTCTTTCTACTGTTTCCATTTAAATTGAGCCTACAGGTTACTAATGTAGCACTTCATCATTGATGTGCTACAGTTGAATTCCTTGTTATCCAAATCTTGCCTTACAGCCAGCAAAACTAACTGCCTGTCAGTTCTTACCTTAATCGCTCCACACCCTCACTACCTTCATGCTACACTAATTTCTGAGGAGCTGCAGCAAAGAAATTCAAACTGTTCATACTTCAAAAACTAGGGAGTAAATTGCACTCTTAGTGGCAGTAGTTTGCATATGTACATAATGGGTCTTAATTATGTGCTGGGAAATACAGTCTCTCGTAGTAAAACCAGAATACACAGTTAAGAAGGGCTAGTTGGGTCATTCTGTTAATCCAATTAGGAGATCAAGTCAGCACAGTGTAAAAAAAAAAAAAAAAAAAAAGGCAAAAACAACAAATAAACAAAACCCCAAAAAGTAGACTTCATAGCCAGTAAGATTTGTAGAGGTAGGTAAAACCTCATACTAGATCAATGGCAAAATGTTGAACAAGAATACAGAAAAAGGAGACAGTGCTCTTCAATTTTATCTTTATTTTTTCTTTCCAGAAGCCATGCCTTAGATATAGTCCATCTTTTCCACAAATTAGCAAGATGCAGTGAGAGCTTAAGGAGCTTTCATCCCTTGGTACTTTTATGTACAAGGCTTAAATAACCAGTCTTAATAATTCTGTTTTATCTGCTGTTTTCAAGGTGGGAGAAAAGACCCAGTAGTGGTGTCTGAAAATGTGATGACCTTACAAAATGTTTATTTTAGGTGTACCAGAGTTTGGAAAATGAACTCCAGAAGCATGTTAATCATCAGGATACCCTACAACAGTGCCAGACTTGGCTGTCTACAGTGCAGTCAGAGCTAAAGCCAACTACCTGGCCACCTTTCAGCCTGGCAGATGCAGTTAAACAGGTAAAAGTTCAGCACTTGAAAATGCTCAGTTATTCTTAATAAGGTGAGTTCAAGTAAGAGCTTTATGTTAAGACAAATTAGATACTCTCTCTGACCATCTCAGAGGACTGTGTAGCCTCATTGTTTATTCCCAGCTCCAAAAGGAATACCTTGAGTGAAAGTGAAAAATTACACAGGGCTTTTCCTTAAAAGCTTAATGCTTAGAAATATGTTACCTGAAAAAAAATGTGGCTAATTAGATAAACCTTTCAGATACTCCACAGATGTGTTTAGCAGGGAGGTTGTGTCTTTCTGCTTCTCCAATTGCCCATCTGTCTACTAATATTCCTGTATGAGACCTGGTTTCACAGTACCATGGACAGAGAGTCTGTTATCAGGCAATTAAAACAATTTTTCAGCCTAAGAGCCTGAAACTGCCTCTAGCCCACATTAGCCATTAAGAATGGTTTCTTTGCCTCTTGATTATTCTTAGTAACTTAATGTATTTTACATTTGATTTGTACCTTGTTTTCAAATTAAACTGGTATGGTACTAAAAATGCTGGAAGTCAGGGCTGTCTCATCCACCATGTGACTTAATAGAGACCTTGAAATACTACAGATGGCAGCTCTGCAAGGGCAGGTGGTGACAGTGAGGGCAGCAGGGCAGCACCTTCCCAATGACATGCAGACCTGCAGCACACACAGCACAGTCCCTCTGGTGTCAGCCACCATCTGGTGATCACCAGGGAAGCCTGTAGGGATGAGGCCAGTCCCAGGTGGAGGCAGGAGGTCAGGGCAGCAAGGCAAGACCAGGAGGATCAGCCAGGCACAGATGCACCTACAGTGTAGCTCAGGTGAGGTCCATAGGTGGATGAAGGTCTGAGCTTACATACAGCTCTTGAGCAAGGGGGAAGGCTTCTGAATGCTCTTCCCTTGGCCAGGTCTGAGCTGGGCCAAGTCAGGGCTGGCCCTGAGCAGAGGCAGCCAAACCCCAAGGAGAAGGGAATAGAGGTTGCAGAGTCCTTTGGTGCACTGAAGGCCCTGACTGTCCCTGAGGATTAGGGACCTATTCCAGTGCTTTTAACTGCTCTCAGTGTGAAACATAGTTTCCCTCATATCTAGGAAGAATTTCCTTGTTGTGACTTGTCACTTTTCCCTCCAGTCCTTTCTCTGCTCACCTTGGCAGTTCGGCTCTGTCTTCTCAGCACTGCCCCCACCTGACCATTTTAAGTAATGGCAGACTGCTGTTAGCCTCTCTGCTCCAGGCTGAACAAACCTAGTTCCTTCAGACCTGCCCAAATGCCACATACTACAGCCTCATATCCCTCCAGCCCTCTGCTAGACTTGCACCAGTTTGCTAATATCTGTTCTATGGGGGAAGAGGGGAAACTGGGACAAATACACCAGGCACAGCCTGACAAGTGTAAGTACAAGAGAATAAATGCTTCCCACAGCTTACTCTCTGCATTCTTGCTAATACAGTAATTTGGGGTTGCCACAAGGGCACACTGCTGTCATGTTCAACTTTTTGCCCACAAGGACCTACCACTGGCCCTCTGTGTTAGGTCGTCACTCACCCCTTCTCCCTGGGACTCTAGGAGGTATGTCAGTGTTGACAAGCAGGGCAATAATATCATCATTTTCTTTTGGGATGAGGAAACTCTTCAGAGGGAGAGGTGGGCTCCTACAGGCAATGTCGAGAGCAAAAGCCCTCAACAGCATCATGTTGTCTGATCTTGGCAACTGTAGATACTGGGGGCACTGAAAGGGTTTCAGAAGGTGTGGGAAAGCGTTTTGTGCCACTGGGTTGGATTCCCCATGATCTATCAGACACTGGAGAATTGTATAGGTATGGGCAACAGGACACTTCAATAATTGGATAAAGCCCTGCTTCCCATTCACCTTGGGAAAGTAAGTCACCTCATTGAAACTGTGTGTATCTATCCAACACTTTATTTATAAAGAAATAAACTGGGTAATGCGTATGTCACTAGGCGCTTTGATAATTGGATGATAATCAGAGTTACTGTTTTCCATAATTATGACAGAGCAGCCTTACCCAATAAAATAATGTCTACATTTCATCTTTTGGAAATAATAAGCTAAAGTAAAAATACTAAAATGCATGGTTGTGATGAAATAAGAGATTATTTCCACAGTCTCAGAGTTTATTTGAGGATTGTCTTCCCTCAGGTGAAACATTTCCGGGCTCTGCAGGAGCAGGCCAATACATACTTGGATCTTTTGTGCTCCATGTGTGATCTGTCAGATGCCACAGTGAAGAGTACAGCAACAGATATTCAACGAACAAAACAAACGGTACAAGATAACCACAACAACGTGTTTTTAATCCTATTTAGAGCTTTAACTGCCTTGATCTGTCCTCTTTTAAGAAGGTCATATTGGGTAATGGTTTAAAGAAATGTCTTTTTACTTTCATCTTAAGTATTTCTTTTAGGCATAGTTTTCTCTTGCTTTTTCTACTTTTTTTTTTTTTTTTTTTTTTTTTTTAAATTAAATCCACACATTACTATCCTGGTAGTAATACAAAGACACACAACGAAGGTTGCTAAAGGTACTCAGGCAATGTTACAAGATGTTGGCCACACAAATAACATTCTGTGGAAGAAAACCTGATCCAAATTATTTGTTTTCATACAACACAATTCAATCTATTCTTATCTGTATTTTATTAAAGCTTAGATATGTTTTACTGGTATTTTTTCAACAGTAAACTGATGTTCTTATTACGATATACTAAAATACTAATTATAATCATCATAAAAAATTATGATGGTTCAATTCATAAATTAGAGTGCATCTATTTCAGCATATGAATTTATAGGAGTGTACCTCAATTTTAAGTTTTAAAGTAGCTTAATGCTTGGTTTTAGAATAAAATTATAAACATAAGAGGTATTAGAAAAGAAGCATTATAAGCATTCCTGTTGTTGTAAACATGAAAATTTTAGTTTCACATACACACATAACCAAACTTTGAAACTACTTCTACCAAGAGTAAAAATCTAATATATACAGTAACAGTATTCCATACCAGAGATGTAAATTGTACAAATCCAAGTAATCCATAAAAAAATGGCAGTCCAAATATTGAATAGCTAAAAAGTATCCCAAACATCAGAATAAGATTCGCCTTTTATATATAAAGCAGCGAAACATTTTTAATAAATCACAGACAGTACAGTGCTGAGATATATTAAGCTGGTTGAGTGTCTAAACCTTAAAAGCGCCCTACTGCTGTATTTGGAGCAAAAGAAGCTGTATGACTATTGGTTTAAGGTGATTGACGGGCTCAGATCCGGTAAGCATTCTTCTTATTGGCATTTTACAGAAAGCATATAGGCAAAATAATGGGACTAAGCAAATTAAATGAAAGTGTTTAGTTTAAGCTTTAATTCGGTCTTTGTGAAGGCATGTAGAGCACAGTCCGGCAGTATTCTTGGCATGCAATAGACTAAATCATACAGTTAATTTAAGCTTTAGTAGAAGACTGAGAACACTTTGAAATACACACACTCATAAGTATACTTGCTTCTCTCAAGGGTGAATGATAATTCCTTTTTTTTTCCACAGCTTTCCTCTGATAGGTCTGATTTTTATGACTTTTGAAGGTTAAGACTCTTTTTGTGGATAATATTAGCCCCTTCAGAATCTAGTGCAGAAATTTGCTCTTAGTACAGTATTGTGCTCAGGGGAAGAATGCTATTCATCCTCCATTTTCCAAAAATAGCTGCATTAAAGCATTCCTACTCCATTTCTTTTCTTCTAGATTGAGCAACAGATAATGCACTCACAGTATTTGGCTCAAGGTTGGGAAGAGATCAAACAAATGAAGGCTGAGCTCTGGATATATTTCCAGGATGCAGATCAACAACTACAGAATTTGAAAAGGAGACGGGCAGAGTTGGAGCTAAACATTGCCCAGAATATGGTACTCCAGGTTAAGGTAAGGAGACTTTAGGTTAAGAACAGAAGGTAAGGGGGAATTTCATCCGATAGCTGATATTATTATAATTCATGTTATATGCACATATTGCATAGAATTGCTAATATGTTCTAGGCAAGAGCAGAGAAAGCAAAACACTGTTCTTTAATTTTTCTGGTTTTGTTTCTTTAACAGTAGACAATTTTCAGCCTACTGTTCTTATTTGCCTTCACTTTTAATAGAGTAATTGCTGATCACAGTGGACCTGAAGATAAGATCTGCAATTCGTGCTCGCTAAGTTCCTTGATTCCAATACTTCTGAATTATTTAGATCTATTTCAGAATTATTCTAGGAAACTATTCAATGTTGCTGGACTCTGAAAACTACTGGAGAATAGGTATTATAGAAATCCAATTTAGTTTACCCAAAATAGTGAGACAAATGCCTTCAGATCTTCACTCGTATTAATTTACAGATGAGAGAATTTTTATGGCCATTCTGCACACATCACAAACATCAGTAAAGTAACAAGAAGAAACAGGAAAACAGATTATTTCTTTGATAAATGATGAAATGGTTGGGGTTTGCATTTTTGGTCTAGACTTTGCTTGTATTCTTTTTCTGATAGCTAGGAGTTAGGTGAAAAGTAAACAGCACTTCCTCTTCATGTCTGTCTTACACAAGTGTTTGAACAAAGTCATAGAAGATACCTCAGCACAATGTGGACTGAAAGCTGTTACGCTAGCTATCATTAGAGTCCAGGAAGAAGCAGGAGCCTGTACTTCAATATTTCAGTCAGGAAGTTTGGATTATTATGAAAGGCAGGCACCTGATGTATTGTCAGATGTGACGCAATATGTATTTTTTCTTTGAATTTGCCCTGGTAATTGAAGATGCCTAGCTCTATTTGAAGCAGTCACAAAGAAGAATGAGGCAGAGCTGGGCAGTAGCATCTCTTCTCCACAACTTCTACCAGCCCTCAGTAAAAATGCAACATCCCAGCAAAGTTCTGGAGCTGGGCATGGTTGTTTAGTTACAATTATTGGAACTAGAATTTGGGAAAAGATTATATTTACCCTAGACAGTGTGTAAGTGCTGAAAAATATTTGGTTAGTTTTAGTTGTTAGTGTATTGTATATTCTTTTTTTAGGTTCTTTGTGGCTTCTTATTTGGTAAGAAATGTGTGTGCAGATGGACTCTTTTATTTACTGGAATTTATTAACTCAAATTGCAATCATACCTAGATAATAATTGGCTTTGTTCCAATAATGACAGTGATAATGGTCGCTATTACAGAAGTAGGAACAAAACAAAGTATGGATGTGGGGGCTTACTGACTCATGGACTCGCTTCCTATTTTTAGTCTCTAATGAAAAAGGAAAAGGGAAAAAATGAGCTAGAAACAGTACTGACAAAATGAACTCTCATCAGACCCAGACTATCTTGCATGTTTTAGTGTATGGTGGGAGCTGTGCTAGTCCGGAAGCCCAGACAACAAGGTGTGACTTGATCGTGATTTCTGTTTATCACTGGCACTTGGAAACTGCTCTGGTTTGTTTTCATGTATATAACCAACCTGTCCTCACCGAAGAAGATGAGGAGAAACATTAGGGGAGGGGAGAAGGCACTTCTTCCAATTTACATCTGCACAGCATTTGCCTGGGCAGATAATTAGTCCTTACACAATTTATTTATTTCAGAGTTTTTATTTAAATTCCATCTTATAATTTTGAGTAGGCGTCACCATATTGGTTTCAACTTGTATCTTTTTTAGGAATTCAGTCAGAAGTTGCAGTCTAAGCAGTCAGCTCTTACATCTGTGACTGAGAAGATGAACAAACTAACCCAAGGACAGGAATCACCTGAACACAAGGAAATAGGAGAGCTGAGTAACCAGTGGCTGGACCTCTGCCTTCAGGCACACAGTTTGCTCATACAGAGGGAGGAGGATCTGCAGAGGACGGGGGATTATCACGATCGCATGAATGTAGTTGAAGTTTTCTTGGAAAAGCTCACAAAAGAGTGGGACAACCTGGCTAGGTAAAAAAACGTAGTAGCATGCACAAAGCTGACTTAGTCCATATACGCTGAAAGAGCCATTTACAGAGTGTTTCTAAGATGCATCCACTAAAAATCCCTTTTTTCATGCTTAAGTAAAAGCAGGCTTCCCTTATTAATTATGGGACAATTACTTGATTGAAATAAAGAGCATTTGAGAAGCCAGATCTTCAGTGTTTGTCTTTAAGGCAAGTGCTGATGGGTCCCATCTCAGGGTATAGCATTTTCTGATATTTCAAGCATTTTGACTACTTTGTTTGAACTCTTTAATTTGTGTTTACTGTGTTTCATGTCTGTTTTTCATTGTGACATTGTGTTTTATCTATTAGACTATTATATTAAAGTTTAGTCGCTTCTGCTAAATGATTGCAGCTGCTTTGTATAGCATAAACACACCAGCTGTGTGTAAAATTGTGAGAGTCTATTACTGCTGCTATCACTATCGTGGAACAAGATTCACTTCGATCTCAGTACTTATTGTTGTTCATGTGTGCAATATAACCAGTATACTCTGTAGTATTTATGTTAATTTGTATGGTCAGCCTGATGACCACATTGTAGATGAAAGGGAGAGGAATAAAAAACTTTTTAATTAAAATATTCAAGTCTGGTACCTTCAAAAGAATGTGAAAACTGTAGGTATTTATATCATATTGATTTCAGTATATAGTGAGCTTATAATTCATCCTGACCTCTTTTAACAGTCTATCCTGAGATAGGATCTAATAATTAATTTCTGTCCTGTCCATTTTGATAACAGATCTGATGCTGAAAGTACAAATGTGCACCTTGAAGCTTTGCAAAAATTGGCACTGACACTAGAGGAAAGGAGATTTGCTCTGGAAGATTTGAAAGATCAGAAACAGAAAATGATAGAACATCTGAATCTTGATGATAAAGAATTAGTAAAGGAGCAATTTGGTCACTTTGAGCAACGCTGGACTCAGCTGGAGGACCTTGTCAAAAGGAAAATTCAAGTTTCTGTTTCAACCTTAGAAGAGCTCAGTTTGGTGCATTCCAAATTTCAGGAACTAATGGAATGGGCAGAGGAGCAGCAACCTAGTATCTCAGAGGCTCTTAAACAGAGCCCTCCTCCAGATCTGGCTCAGAGTCTTCTTGTGGATCATCTTACCATTTGCAGCGAGCTTGAAGCCAAACAACTTGTTCTGAAGACGCTTGTGAAGGATGCTGACAGGGTGATGACCAACCTAGGGCTCAATGAAAGGCAGGAGCTGCAGAAAGCACTTTCTGATGCACAGCACCATGTAGATTGTCTCAGCAATCTGGTTGGCCAGAGAAGAAAGCACCTGAATAAAGCACTGTCTGAAAAGACTCAGTTTCTTATGGCAATCTTTCAGGCTACAAACCAAATTCAGCAGCATGAGAAGAAGGTAACTTTTCCAGAACACATTTGTCTGTTGCCGGAAGATGTGAACAAACAGATCAGGACTTGTAAGAATGCCCAGGCTAACCTGAAGGCCTATCAAAATGAAGTCACGGGGTTGTGGGCCCAAGGAAGGGATTTAATGAAAGAAGCAACAGAACAAGAAAAGAGTGAAGTGTTAGGTAAACTGCAAGAACTACAGAATGCGTATGACACTGTTTTACAGAAGTGTAACCAGAGATTGTTAGAACTAGAGAAAAATATAGTTTCCAGGAAATATTTCAAAGAAGACTTGGATAAAGCTTGCCATTGGCTAAAACAAGCTGATATTGTCACATTCCCAGAAGTCAATGTAATGAATAGTAACACTGAACTATACACGCAGTTGGCAAAATATCAACAGATTCTTGAGCAATCTCCAGAATATGAAAATCTGTTACTTGCGCTGCAAAGAGATGGCCAAGAAATCCTGCCATCACTTAATGAAGTGGATCATTCTTATCTGGATGAAAAACTTAACATTCTCCCTCAGCAATTCAATATTGTCACTGCTCTGGCAAAAGAAAAATTATATAAGGTTCAGGAAGCAATTTATGCCAGAAAAGAGTATGCCTCTCTGATTGAGTTGACAAGTAAAGCTCTGACTGAGCTAGAAGATCAGTTTATTAACATGGACAAAGCTCCAGCTGCTGTTTTAGCCAAAGAAGCTGTGTCACTCCAGCAGGCCTACAGAGATCTCTTAGGTGAAGTGATGAGCCTTGGTGCAGCAGTGGATGAACTAAACCAGAAGAAAGAAGGCTTTCGAAGCACTGGCCAGCCATGGCAAGCAGATGAGATGTTAAAACTCGTCACTCTATATCACAAGTTGAAGAGGCAAATAGAACAGAAAATCAACCTGTTGGAAGACACAATAGAAGCGTGCCAAGAGCATGAGAAAATGTGTATGCAGTTTGAGGCGCAACTAGAGGCAGTGAAGAAGGAACAGATTAAGGTAAATGAAGAAACGCTCCCAATAGAAGAAAAGTTGAAAATATACCATTCTCTGGTGGGCAGCTTGCAAGACCTGGGGAGTCTTCTGAAGCGAATAACTGAACATCTGGAAGCCCTTTCTCCTCAGCTTGACTCATCTGCATGTGAGACAGCAAATCACCAAGTGCAGTCTTGGCAAGAGAAACTAAAGTCTTTGCATGCTGCCATTGGTGACACTGTGATGGAGTGTGAGAACAGACTTGTGCAAAGCATAGACTTCCAGACAGAAATCTGCCGCTCACTCGACTGGTTGAGATGGGTGAAAACAGAACTTAATGGAACATTAAGTTTGGACCTCAAACTGCAAAGCATACAAGAAGAAATCCGAAAGGTTCAGATACACCAGGAAGAAGTGCAGTCGAGTCTGAGAATAATGAATGCACTGAGCAATAAAGAGAAAGAGAGATATATGAAAGCAAAGGAGCTGATACCTGCTGACCTGGAAAACACTCTTGCTGAGCTGACAGAACTAGATGGTGAAGTTCAAGAAGCTATACACATGAGACAGGTTAGTGCACCCTAAGTGTCACTAGTTTCTCACTCACGAAGCTGAAAAATATGACTCTGTGGCTTGATGTTTGTAATGATCATGAAAAGATTGATTTTTTAATAATCCTGTTGGTTTGTTGTTGGTTTTTTTTTTTTAATGTCTTAGGTTGTGGCCTGTTGGCATGGCTGACTTGGGAGGGGGGAAGGCTTCCTTAATATGCATTTATACCTGCATGTAGAAATGCAAACTCACTCAAAACCTACTTCCATGTAGGCTCTCTGGCCCTGTATTTTAGATATAATAAAGGGGAAAAAAAAGTAAGAATGGCCAAAATCCAGACTCTCAGCGGAGAATCATTTTGTTACTGCTGTGAATTTTTTGTCTGTGACTCTCGGTGTAATTTTCCTGTTTATTTCAGGCTACCTTGAATAAATTATATAGCCTCTGCCAAAGATACTACCAAGTGATGCAGATAGCAAATGACTGGCTTGAAGATGCTCAGGAATTTCTACATTTAGCAAGAAATGGTCTTGATGTTGAGAACTCTGAGGAGAACCTAAGGAACCACATTGAATTTTTCAGCACAGAAAGTCAGTTCAGTAATCATTTGAAGGAGTTACAGGGCCTTGTGTCTGAGATAGAGCCCTTTATCCAAGCCACAGCAAGAGAGCAGCTGATGCAGAATGTAGCTGCATTGGAGGAAAAGGCCAAAGTGACAAAGCAAGAAGCCAAATCCCAACAAGAGCAGTTGCAAAGGTATGTTCATCTTTTTTTTTTTTTTCTTTCATTTTAAGATCACCTTGTTGGTGATGAAAGAAACACATCACAACATTAACTGGAGTTTGTAAAATGTTTGTGCTACTGATGAGAAGTGGATTCAGAGTTCTTGGATTCTGTTTTCTCCTCTGCCACTGACTGACTAGACGTGTGATCCTGAGGAAGCTATGATAAAATTATATAAAGCTTGGAACAGCACCAAGAAGAGTAGGGAATGACTTTCCCTTATTTCACCTGGCACAAGACCTATGCAGAAACAAATTAAATTGAAGCAGACATTTTGAACTAAAAGGAAATACCTTTTTAACCAGAAAACTATGTTTACTTATTATTCCTGAATGTTCTGGATTCCAAAATTTTGGGTGGATTTAAAACACAACCTAGACAAAGTCACTGAGGAAAAGCCAATCAAGGGCTATTAAATGCCCAGCTGTGTCTGTAAGGGATAGCTGAAAATCAGGAGCATATGCTTCTATGTATGCTCGTTCCCAATAATCTTTCTTTTTCTTGGAAGATACTGTGTAACAGCAAAACTAAGCAGTACACTGAAAACTAGGTGCAACAATATTCCTGATTTTTAAATGGTTTTATATTGCATTAAATTGTTCTTTCTGGAACTATATTTTTAAGGTGTGCTTCTGAGTGGCAGGAATACCAGACAGCAAGACAGAAGGTTATTGAAGTGATGAATGAGGCTGAGAAAAAATTATCTGAATTCTCGGTAGCTAAAGCTGCTTCTTCTCATGAAGCAGGAGAGAAATTGCTAACACATAAGGTAATGTACTGAAAATTATATTAAATCCTTTTTCTTCAGTGAAAATAAAAGTATGTTATGTAGGTCCCTACCTGTGGCAACCTGAATTTGAGTTTTTAGATCTTTTCCTGTAGCGCTTAACTGTGTCATAGCACACCAAGGGGTGTTTTGTGTTGTGCAGAACACACATTTTATTTGTGGGGTGACTGGGACAGATATTTTTGGTCGCTTTGTAGCTTCATGTCTGTCTATATGCCTATGACTGTAGAGAACTAGAAGGAACCAGGAGGCTCCTAAAAGCTGTGGGTGCATAAGTCCCAAAATTGTGTACCCTACAAGAAATTCAGATCAATAGAAACGTCCATCTACTTTGGATCACATGAAATAGTTTTACTAGGACAGGAGGGATTGGGGTTTAATATTTACTCTTGCTTAGTCTAAAAGAATGAAATGTAACTTAAAAGATTTACTTTCTCCTCTGGTATATAGGGTGCTAATCAGTTGCCTTAATATAGCCAGTCCTGCCTGGTCTCCAGCTGTGTCTCTGTGAAGGCAGGAATCTCCCTTAAGAGTAATGTCATGTCTGCCAGCTTTATGAGAATATCCTGATACCCTTGGACATCTAAAATGGCATTAGACATAAACATGACATTAATGTATGCTTACACACCTGAATTGCTGCTTTCATTTTTAGACTCTAATAGAAGTCAGTCTTTGCTATGAGAAGGGTCCTGAATACTCATTTCCATCCCTTTTGAGGGGCTAGCAAGGAAGAGAAAATCTGATTACACCAAATTTCTGCTGCTTCCAGAGAGTTGCATTTTGGACGAGGTCCTTCAAGTAGCTGTAGCTAATATATTGTATATGAAAAATAAAGTGAGAACTAACCACCTCACTCAGCATAGAGTACCTGCTCTTTGTCTGCATGGATGGAAGTGGCTTATCTGCCTGCAAGTGTGCTGAATACTTATGAGTTGTGTTGTAAAAGAGGAAAACAGTGCTTATTTTTGCTTTTTCAGACTCTTGTGTCTGTAGTGAATTCTTTCCATGAGAAGATCACAGCCTTAGAAGAAAAGGCTTCACAGCTGGAAAAAGTTAGCAATGATGCCAGTAAGGCAACTATAAGTAGATCCATGACAACGGTTTGGCAGCGCTGGACGCGGCTCCGGAATGTAGCCCAAGAACAAGAGAAAATTTTGGAAGATGCAGTGCAGGAATGGAAGGACTTTAATGATAAGGTAACTTCTGATCTTGGTAAATCCTCCTTTGTTAACCGTACATAGGTTTTCACTCATTATACTGCCTTGTTAATCACCTTATGGTGGAGAAAGCTGATAGCAGGAATAACAGTGATTTTTCTCAGGTCATAGAAAAAAACAGCTATGGAGGCCCTAGGCTTAGAACCACTGCCTCCAAGGCTTGCACTATTCTTCTATATGCAGACATGTATAGTAAATACAGGGTTGTTTTGGTTTCTCATGGTTCTTCAGAATCTTCTCCTCTATGTTTCCCTTCCCCAGATGGTCTATTCTAGATTGAGTCTTTTTTTTACCCTTTTTTTCTTTTTTTTTTCCCCTGAAGAGTATGAAATTGCTATTTCTAAATTTATGCAGTGATATTATTGCCTGTCACTGCTCACCGATCACATGTCTCTTTTTTTTTCCTTATATCCTACCTGACTCCTTATCTGGTTTTGTTCATTATTTTATGCTCAGATTAAGGGTTCTCTGAGAATGGTGATAATCTTTTTGTTAAAAGTATGACTTGTGCCAAATACGGGTCTGCCCTGGGGTAGAGCTCTAGGTCCTACGGCAATAAAGATAATAAATGCTAAAAAATATGAGGAGCCACTCATCACTTGACAAAAAAGTCCCTTAGCAAGTCCTAGTCCCATGTGAAGAGCTAGGGCTAGCTAGCTAGATCTAGCACATTAGAACATAGATTTATATCTGCTATAGAGACTGCTGTACAAGCCCTATACCACAACTGTTTTACAGCATCTGAATGAACAGCACTGGCTTTAACACCTTTTGGTATCAGTTGTACTAGCTTCTTTTTAATTTCATTATTTCCAAGACCGCATCTCTTTCCATAGATTCAGAAAGCCACCATAGCCATAGATCAGCTACAAGGTCGCTTACCAGAAAGCTCAGTGGAAAAGGCATCCAAGACAGAGCTCCTGGAACTCCTGGATTACCACAGCAGTTTCCTTCTGGAGGTGGAGCACCAGCTGTCATCTTTGGGCCTCCTCAAACAGCATGCTGTCAGCATGCTTCAGGATGTGGAAATAAAGCCTCCATCTCAGGAGGAACTACCAGTCATGCAAGAAATCAAAGCAATGCAAGATCGATGCCACAAGTAAGGCAATATTTTAAAAGATTCACTAGAAAAATGGTACCTTACAATTCGCTAATAAGAGTTCATGTATCATTTTTGTTATCATTAACAATTACCATGCTTAAGTATTAGTTATTATGTTTAAAATAAGCATCAGTTTGATTTTAAATTATCTTTGATTAATCTTGAAATACGTTTTAAGAAGAAAGCAGGGGGGAATGCACCACCACACCATTATTTTTTATTTTCATCAGCAGGAGTATGCATTTTAGAATATGTACTTCTTGCCTTGCATAATAATAGTAACTTATGTAAGAGTTGTATAAATTACATTACAGTTATAACTGATTTTAAACACTTCCATTGCACCTCACCATTAACACTGACCTTTTCTCTTTTTGTATCCCACGTTCAGATTAGTCTATCACTTTGTTTCCCCTGTTGGAAGCACTTAGGTACCAAACGTAGGTATCCTGTGAATTTTACAAGGGAATTTAGTGCATATGCAAACAAAACATATCTTAACATTTCACCCTATGGTTAAATGAATGTTTATCTAAATCTAAAGTGTTTCCCTGTCATGTATAAAACAGGAAGTTTTATGGCTAAGTTTCAGGACTCCTATGCACCTCATAACTGCACTAAGATACCATTAACTGGATCTTCCACAGTGGGAAGAGGGAGAGAGACAGAGAATGAAAAAACTGTAAACCCTGCACCTAGCCTGTGCAAAGTTCATTGTGTGCATGCATAACTGATTACAGTAGAATAGCGATCCCTGTAGAAAATGTGTAGATATTAGCACTTTTGTAATTCCATACTTCCCTTGGAATTGGTTTCTAAGAAACAGGGTGTGTGATGGTCTCATGCTCATGTAAACAAGGTATGATTCAGATATGAAAGGTTATGCAAACACCAATCAAATATGGGAATATCAAGGTAAAATCTATGTCACGTACATAAGAGCTCCAAGTAGTCCTGTAGATCTCTCACAGAGCTCTCGTCTGAAAAAAGATCCTATTTTTTACAGTAGATCCAAGTTCTTTGAGGAAAGTGTGGAAAGTCTGTCTTAGTAGAACTGTGGAGATAGGTCCCTGGATCAAAAATGGTGTTCAGATGTTTGATCCATGCCTTATCCTAGGTATTTTGCCAATGCAAATACCATCAATAGGTGTGGAATTTATCTCATGCTGTTTTAGAGTATAGATATCTGCATCTGAACTGGTTAATTCTCACTCTCTAATTAGCGGAAAGAAATAGACAGCTCTAAGATGCAGTTTTTCTGACCTATTTTAGAAGTTTCTTTTAGAATGATGATGAATCATCCTAAATCATGCCGTGGAATTGCCTGCTTCTTCCACTGACAATAAGGGCAGTCTGTGGTGATAAGCTCAGATGTAGGTGTCTGTATTGTAAACATTTGCCTTTCTTCAAAAGAATTGTGTGCTTGATGTCAAAATACATAAAACTGCTAATTAAAAGGAATGAACTGAAGAATGAACATAAGAAATTTAAGTGTGCTTCTTTAGTAGTCTATTGCAACACTGCCCCACTTTTTATTACTCTGGATGTGGGGCTGCTACTCATTATCTTTATTATTCAATAGTTTTTGACAAAACGTTTTTAGACATTGCTCAATTCTTCACAAATAGTTATTGTTTTTTTGTTTCTGAAGTATGCAACAGAAGGTGAAAAAAGGTGTGAAGATGGTGAAACAGGAGCTGAAGGAGCGGGACGAGGTTGAAGCAAAGATTAATAGTGTGGAGTCCTGGATCCAGGAAACAAAAGAATATTTATTAAGCCCTGATGTAGAAGTGGATACTCAACTTCAGGAGTTGCAGGTATATCAAATCTGTCGATTTCTAAATCACAATATTTATCTTTGTTGTAATCTGCTAGTGAGTGTTAATCATTTCAAAAACACCATTCAAATTAGAATTCAAATTAGACAACATTCATTAGTTTTTGAGGAAGCCACTAGACAAATTCATAAAGCATGAAGTGGCTGATGTGCCGTAATACCTTATTTTAAAGATATTTAAGATATATTTAATTATTTGCATTTATGCAGTTTTACATACTAGCATATTGTTTAGTAATTTTTCTCTCTCATTTAAAATGTAGGGTGAACTGTAGAATGTGAATGGACAGAATGTGACTTTTTTTTCTATCTCAGCACTTTGGGCTTTTAACCACATGTCACTCAAGGTGCTGAAACCTTGACATTTTCTATATATATTTTCTATATTTCTGGTCACACAGGAACAGAGAACTAGACAGACAGTCATAAATGAGAATCCAGAGAATCCCAAGATACGATTCTTTTTAATGAACTAATTGAAAAATTGAAAGCAGTTAGCTTTGTTGCAAGCTGCATGCAATGTCTGCATTTGCTAAGTTTACACAGACATGTTTTTCCCTTTGTCCTTAACAATACTGTTTTTCTGTCATTAGTCTCTCCTTGGTGAAGTAACTACTCATCGCCAGGCTGTTGAAAAAATGACTGAACAACAACAGAATAAGTATTTGGGGCTTTATACCATTTTGCCTTCTGAACTCTCTCTTCATTTAGCAGAAGTTGGGCTGGCCCTTGTAACTGTGCAAGATCAGGTAAAGCATAGTAGATAAATGCATTACAGATCTATAGCCCTGCTTTAGTGAAATACAGTATCCAAGTGTGGTCTATACTATGACAACGTAGAGTAGTTTCATTACCTTCTTCCCTTAAATCAAAGTAAGTCAAATGAAAGTTGATTTCCTTTCAGGAGGAGAGATTTCTAGTTACTGAATTTAATTCTTATTGTTGACAGATTGAAACCAAAGAAAGAGAAACTCAGCAGATCAAAACATTGAATCAAGAGTTCAGTCAGAAAATCCAGGGGATAGCAAATGAACTAAATGCCATTCTTTCCAAACTGAAAAAGAAAACAAATGATATAGCACAGGCTAAACTTGAACAAAAGGTAAGACAAGGCTTCCCTTATTTGGTTACACCATAAATTCTGCTGAATTGGGTCATTCACTTCATACCAAAGTTGTATTTGTGAAGACTTGCATGACACTTCTTTTTTTAATGTAGTTCAACAGAAGAATAGACGGAAATAAAGGTTGACTGATGAGATATTTTTAATTATATTCTTTGCAAACTAACCCATACAGGGACTTGAGTGAGTAAAAGAACTTGGAGGAAGTAGCTGAGAGTAAAAGCAAGTCAGGTGGACAAAGTTGTGCTGTTCCATCTAAATAATAGGTATGACTGCAAGCTGGGAAAACCTAAGAGACTCCCAAGCTGCTCCTTGTCCCAGTCTGTACCAAAAAGACCATTCTTTACAGTACACCTTTACTTCTGATAAATAGAATTTTATTTAGCCACTAGTTCATCTTGTATCATTTGGTGCAAAATGAGGTAAAGTACTGCTGGTGCGGTTAAGGATAATGCAAAAGACTCTTGATTCTTTTTATAGGTTTTCTTAATCTTAGGTATGTACCACACTCAGAAAAACTCATCTGTGCTGAAGTGTAATGGCCAAGTTAGGATTATCATATGAGAGTAGGGGATTTTGGGGGCAGGGAGAGATGGGGAAGGGGTTGGTTGAGGGTGGGGGTTTTTTTTGGTTGGTTTGTTTTCTTAACTAGTCAAAGATAAACTTGACGAAGTTACTGTCTGAAAGTAAGCAAAGCATACCAAAAAGGACAAGATTTGGTATGTCTGGTATGTAAAAAATTACCTGTTTATTTTCATGAGTTGCTCTCAATATGCTCCAAAGTACCATTTGCTTTGCAGGAGGTGTCACTGAAGTATATCCCTTTAAAATTGGTGTATCTATCTCCTTGATCCCATTAATTAAGCAGAAAGCCAGTGAAATGTGCTTTTCCATGTTACACAGATGAAAAACTCTCTTACTGGAGATTTAGTAAAGTTCCCTTAACTGCATTTATGTCAGCACTCAGCTGATACTCCTGAGATTGGGTTGGCTTTGATTACAGCCGTAAATATTTTTATATTACATTGAAACTGATTGTGAAAAATAAAATAAAAATCTGTTTTAAATCCGTGTGACCCAAGTCAAGTGGATACTTCCCTCACTGTTAAACAGCATATAAATTCTAAAAATTGAAATATGTGTGCCTGAAAATGTCTGCCTGAAATATGTGTGTCTTTGTATTTAGATGAGTAGTTGAACATCTGTGTCTTTATGTCTACATGTAGACATTTATGTCGTAAGTCATGCTACTGTTCTTGGATTAATATTTGTTTATCATAATGGTTGATCATAACTTACACTCTAACATGACAGCCCTAACCTGAAAAGCTTCAAATACCTTCTTGAAGCACCTGTAGCTAGAGCCGTGTTCTGAATCAATTTTTGTCTGATGATTGCAATTTATATTTCTAAAAATAATTGTAAAGGGGTAGAGTGTTTAATGAGACTTATTTATATTACAAAAACAATGAATCATAACACCTTTGGTATAAAAACAAGATACAAAAAAAAAAAAACCACAATACCCCCTCTCCAAGAAACTGTAGCCCGTAAGTGTGTTATCAACCTATGAGAAACATTGAAAACCTTTTAGGTTTCCTTTTTAAACTTTTCAGAAACTTTGTAACTATGGCAAGAAAAATTGATTTTAAAATCTTTCTATTGAAACAGTCTAGCATGATCCAGACTGCTCCTGTGTCAAGATCAAGCTATGAAAATGCAAGTTTCAAATGCAAATGAAAGTTTTTATAATGCATTAATGAGTAATTACATATTTCTGAGTTTGTAAGGGTGTATTTTAAGACAGCAACAAAACGAAAGCCCTTTCCAGTAAATAAAAATCCTTGTCATGGCAATGTGGGCTGACTATTATTTTCAAAAACAAACACAGTAAGATGGCCAAGAACAGTTCATGTCACTCCGAAGTGACTCAGTCTTTTGCTATGGTAGGGAAAATGGTTATCCATTTCAGATGGGAAGTCAGAGAAGAAAGAGTAATGGCACACATTTAAGAGATCACCAGACATCCTGCTGTTCTGCCTTCCTGCTTAGACAAGCATTGTTGGCTTCCAGCCAGAATAAAAATGGAACAAACTATGGAGACTTTGGACAGAGTATAAAAGTTGCAAGTTGGACTAGAAATAATCAACCAGAAAGCTAACACTTCCTGGATCACTGATTTTTCTCGTTTTTCTGTCTAGATCCTCGGTGAAGAGTTGGACAGCTGCAATATAAAGCTGTTGGAATTAGATGCATCAGTCCAGGACTTTGCAGAGCAGAACGTACTGCTGGCTAAGCAGCTGGCTAACAGGATAGGGAAACTCACTGCATTGCACCAACAGACCATACAGCAGGCTGAGTACAGAGCAGTCAAGCTCAGTCAGGTATGATCTCAAATCCTTTCTGCTGTTTCCTTTGAGAAGCAGAAGGACCATGCAGACTTCTCATTTATTTTCCTGTAGTTATGCAAGAAGGGGCATTCCTTGGCACATCTGCCTATTATTAGTCAGGGCTTGCATCGCACCTCAAAGATAAGCACAGATGGGTCAGATCAGGAAGGTGGAATAATTCTGTGATGCTGCTTTAACATCCTCTTCCATGAATCATCTGCTGGTTGGTTCCTCTGGTCCCCTGAAAAGATTGTAGACCTTCCCACAAAGGGTAGCATGCTAGGAAATACTGTCTCGTTGTACTTTTCAGAGCCTCTGTCTTTCCACCGTTACCTATATTTACAGCACTACAAAAAAAAATGTTTTGCCCTAGTCACAGTCTATAGAGGGTGAATATAATTTGCAGGTTCAATAGAAAAACCTAGATACAATGGCCCTGATAATGCATAATGTTTATGCAACACTTCAGCATTCATAACGATGCTTCCCCTGCAGTTCAAAGTCCCTAAAACTCTTTCTTATGTATTCTTTTGCTAGTTGTTGTTATTCCAAAAAAGTCTAGCTAAAAGCAAAGAAATGGATTTTCTATGGTTCTGCCATCAACACCCTGATAAATTATGACTTCTATTTTCTGCATGCGTAAAGAAGCTTCTGTAAGGCTTGAAAAAGATAACTATTTCATTACATCCTTTTCAGTTTCCTCTGAAAAGCTGTTTTTGAAAAGAGAGAAAATTACTATCAAAGTAAGAGTTCAGTCAAAGGTACTTGGCGAAGGGGTTTAACTATTAGGATATTTTTATTCAGCACGAAGAAATCCACTTCCTATCATAAAAAATTATAGGTAAGGCAAACTGCATGCAAACACAGTTCTGTCACCTAGGATTTGATCCATCCTTCATACAGGACAAATGCATGAAAATCAGTGAAATTATTCTAACTAAGTGAGAAGAAAATTGGAACTACAGAGTACTTAGCTAAATAGAAATTGGATGAATCAGAAAGCAGAGCATTTGTCCTGTATTTTGAAATAAGTGGAACATTTCTCTTTTTGGAATTATGACAGGCTGAGTGGACAAAGCACATTTTAAATAAAGGTGATTTGGGGGATGACATGGAAAGAGACAAAGAAAAATAAGAAATGACATAAAAGAGGCTTGCAGTGAGACACAAATGGAGCAGGAAGGTATTTTGGAACTTAGGTGTGAGGCTGAATATGTGCAGGAAGCATACCCTGTAGGGTTACATTTGAGCATCAATGCACTCTCTCAGTGTGACCTACGTTCTTGTAGTGCCTTTTTTCCCCTGAAATAGGTATGCTTGCTACTGGAAGCAGACCCCTTTTAACTCCATAAATACAGAAGTAATTAATTATATTCAACAGTAAGGAAAAGTTGTTTAAATGATCCCCAAGTTAAGAACAGTAAGTGAAATAGATTTTATCATTCCCTAAGAACTGTACAGAACTACATCTTAGGCTTAAGTGGATTTTTCTTTTATATCCAGGCTGCTTCACACTTGGAAGAATACAATGAGATGTTGGAGTTCATATTGAAATGGATCGAGAAAGCAAATATCCTAGTGCATGGTAGTATAACATGGAATTCTTCCTCTCAGCTTCGTGATCAGTTTAAAGCCTACCAGGTGATTATATGAGCTATGAAATTTAAAGGGCAGTGTATAACAGAAGTTATTTTCTGAGCAGTGAAGTTTTATTTCCTACACTTTTTTGCCTCCTTTCCTAGAGGAAAAAAAGTCTTAAAATGCTAGGTTTCTTTGATTGTTCTCCCAAGTCTTAAACATTATTAATTTGTTTTGGACAATTGTTTTGAAGACTGAAATTAAGATATATTGTTGAATAAAACTATGTGATTCAAAGTTGATCTCCATGTTTACTCAAGTACATTGGCTTCATAGCAGCTTTTGATCAAACAGTGTGTCTATACATTGTGATTCTGTCACACTGAGTACCTCATTGCAGCTAATATTCCTCTAAAACTTTAGTTAACCAAACACAATTTTCAGGTTTGGTGGGTTGTTTTTTTTCTTTCTCCTTTACTCTAAATTAGAATAGCCTTTGTTCTCATCTGATGAGTTTCACACCAAATATTCTCAGACTGATACCCAACGGATGAGTTCTTCCAGTTGCTTTCTGAACATCTCACATCAGAGTGTTTTGCTGTCTCTGTGACAGTGCAATTTGGTCTGTGTGTGTCTGTGTGTGGAATGTGTAAGTGTGGGCTCAGTGGAGTAGTCTGATAAGGTTCAAGCTGTCCCAGTGTTACATGACCATGCGAAACAAATCAAAGCATCATAAGATCATCGTGTCTCACTAATGCCAAAATAAGACTGCATTAATTATGGTTTTTATATATACATTAGTTAAGTGTCAGCTGCAGTCACTTACATTGGGGCAACATAGTATGTCACACTTTCTTGTTCTGAATAGGAACCTCCAGGCAGCTTATCCTGAGGATAGCTGGGAGATACCCTTTCTGGTTTGGTTTTGCTATGGCTTTTTTCTCTGCTTCAAAAGTTGATGAGGATGTGGGTTTAACCAATGCCATCCCACAGAACACTTTAGTAGCTATTTTTAGGCAGCATTAATGACTACTGCCATGCTATAACACTGCAACCAAGTGGTTTCTGCTGCTTGCTATTAGATACATCAGGCTTCCAGAACAAATCCTATCCATAAATTGTGTATATTATATTTTTACAGGCAAGTGTGTATAGCAAAACACTAAAATGAGTGTGTTGGTAAGTACAGCTGCTGAAGCTTCACAACTTACTCTTTTGTTTCCCGGTCTCCATGAGCTGAAACATTTCAGCATACAGGCAGAAATAAGCATATTGCCTATGCCTTACAGGAAATCAGTGGAACTTAATCATACGCTTACAGATGTGTACAAATTGAGGAGTTTGCAGAACAGGAAGATACTTAAAGATATGTTTAATCTGAAGGTCAACTCTGGCATTCAATTTGTTCGTATCTCCATCTAGACTATGCTTGATGAGTCCGGGGAGATTCATGGTGATCTTGAGGCCATGAGTGAGAGGATTGAGTATCTGGCAAGTGTATACTGCACTGAAGGAATGTCACAGCAAGTGCTGGAACTGGGGCGGCGGACAGAGGAATTACAGCAAATTATCAAATTGCGGCTACCAAATCTCCAAGATGCTGCCAAGGTATATGAAAGCAGTTTTTCTAATGCTAGCTGACAGCTAGGGTGGTATGTGCATCATGTTTCTGAGAATATTAGCAGTGCAGATTATCTGTGGTCTATAAAGGGCATGATTGTGTTGTCTAAAGTTAGGTGTCTTGTGCCGTTTGAGATATTGCCTTCAGATGCTGTTCCAGACAGGACAAGATTCCTGCAGGTCCTGTCATATCTGCCCATTCTGGATGGATGTATTGGGGATCATGGAGTGTCTCAAATGGCCCTGAGCTTGGATCTGGTACTATTCATTAATTTCATTAATGAGTTGGATGGTGGTTTAGAGGTCATGGCTTTTGGGATGCTTAGACAACACCAAATGTACAAGGACTACCTGAAAAAAATTAGGCTGCTATTCAACAGGGACAGGGGCAAATTGTTACGTTTAGACAGGAAGAACCAGGCATGTGTATATCTGAATGAGGAACTGCTGGTTTGAGGCACCCTGTTGAAAGTTCTTAAGTTTAATAATGTGGATCATGGACAAATGAGTGAACAATGTCACATTGTTGTAAAAAATACAAACATCACGCAGAAAATAAAGTACATAATTGTAAGGTATGTGAAGTAGTCCTTTTGTTCTACCTGTTGGTCACTAGTGAGATTTCAGCAGTGTCCAGTTTTGCACTTCCAGAAAGATGTGGACCGACTGGAGAAAGAACAGAGGATAGTGATGATTGTGATAGGTGTATAAATTTATAGAAAAGATTCATGAAAAAGATTATCCTAACATATGATGTATTCAGAGAGAATAAAAATAATTTGTTCTTCATGTCTTGTTAATGGGATAGTAAGTAGAAGACTGAAATTGCAACAAAAGATAACTTTGTGTCAGACCATCAGAAAAAACTTTCTACAAAAGAAGAGTACTGAAACAGTGGAATCTGTTGTCTGTAGAGATAAGTGGGACTCCACTGCTAGTGGTCTTTAAGAACAGTCTGTAAAGACAAGACAGTTATGTCCTGCCTTATTACAGGAAGGTGACTAGAGGACATCTTGAGTTCCTTTCTAGGCCTTGAACTTTATGAAATTAGCTTTATAAAGTACATGCTGTATTTGAGATTGAGGAAGTAGTTAAAATAATAACTCTGACTTTGAGATCTCTTTTTCTAGGTTGTCATATGACTGGTATTTTTATCCAATATTTTAAACATTTGAAATTCTTTGTTAAAACTATGAATTAGTTTTGGCGCTGTATACAAGAGACGTAGCTACAAAATCCAGACATATATTTATAGTGAAATTTTTTCTTTTCTTTCTTATTTATCCCTGAATCAAATGTGTTGTGTTACAGGACATGAAGAAATTTGAAGTTGAGTTGAGAGCCCTGCAGGCTGCTCTGGAGCAAGCCCAAGCCACACTGACCCCTCCGGAGCTTGGGCATTTGAGCCTGAAAGAGCAACTTTCTCACAGACAGGTAAAAGGCCAGGACCTCCAAGTTAGCACTTGAGTAGTGTGAGCTTACGCAAAGAATAATGAATGTTGGTGAGACCGATTGTGGTGTTTCTTAGGTGGGTCATTGTTTCAGGGTCTATCACCAAATTACTGCCAAGGAAATAAGGGATGGAATGGGAAAAATCATGCCCTCAAAGGGAATGGTTGAAGTATAATCCTTTATGAGTCTGTTCTTAGCATGATGCAATTCTGAGAAATGTTCATCCAATCCAAGTTTAATCCATATTAATAATAATAATAATAATAAAGCTCAGTTTTTATCTAGTGATTTTCATCAACAAGTTCTTGAAGTACTTCAAAAGGAAGTCTAGATCGTTATCACCATTTTACAGATAGAGATGCAATGAGATAGTGCATTGCTAGCTCCCCCAATAATCAGCTGGAAAGCTAAGAGAAAATTCAGTTTCATGTGTAGAAAAAAATATGGATGACAGGCAAATTTGCAGAGCTTTCCCTTTTGATTAAAATAGGCAGTCTTTATTCTAGGGACTTGCAGCCAAATTTCAGAATGTGGCACTGAAGTGTGTAAGTGAAACATGTCACCCACTGTAAGAGTAAAGGAATATGGAGCTTACACTGTTGTTTATGTGTATTCTTTGTCCTGGCTCTAGCAGGTCTCACAGTATTACTTTCTTTTGTACAGAAAGGGGCTGTAGCCCCTGCCCACCTGTTTCACCAGACCAGAAAGGGGGTCTTGGAGAGTGCCTGGCTGGCATGCAGCCCCCAGGGTGCCTCTGGGTGCTGACTGCACAATAAAGGCACCCTTTGCCAGCAGTATGGGGCCTGCTAGAGAAGAGGCCTCACCAGTGATGTCCAAGAAATAAGTTATTATACCAAATCTCTGGTTAGATTATCCACCATATGTCATGAAGGCACAGAAATAAAGAGCAAACCACAGTCTTCTCATCGGTATGCACTTCAGACCCACTTAGCTATCTTTCTGCATATGGTATAGGAGAAGGGAGAGGACCAGTCCCTTTTTCCCTGTTTGCCACATACATTGTCTAGCTGATTTACATCTATTGAACTTAAAATCTTTTTCTAATGTGCTAACGCCCTTCTCATCAACTTTGCCTTTTTCTTTTTTTTTGTTTTTCTTTTTCTGTCTGTGAATACATTAAACTCCCCAATGAAGATAAAAAGAATGCTGATCCAATATATTCTCCAGTCATTGCACTTAGACCCTTCTCATGCATATGAACAGACAGCTTGAATGGACATTGTGAACAGAATAGAGACTATTAACAAAGGCATCCAGCAAATGATTATTCAAAGGAAAAGATTTCTGTATAGCTGTGTTTCTTTCTGTTTGATTGCCTTTTGAATTTTAAGCAACATTTTCAGCCATGGTTTGTATTTTCAAAGGAAGGCTGTGAATACAATGGGATTCATTCGCTGGTTTGAAAATGTGCTTCTGTGTCTCAGCAGGGAGTTCCACTCGGATTTTAACATTAAAATATGTGTATACATAAATGACTCCTATGCTGCTTTGATTTGTGGATTTTGTAAAGATTTTTTTTTTCAAATATGTTAACAGAAATATTTTTGTACTTAGACACTTAGAAATAGGTACTACTATGCTTTTTCATTAATTATTTTTATTTTTATTATATGGGCTTTTTGCTTAACTAATATTTAAAAGAATGCACATTTCAGAACAAGCAACTCCAGAGAAAGCATGTCCTGATTATATTCAATTTAGAAAACAGATAATCAAATTTGTTTGTTTTAGTGCTTGAACTCATCATTATTTTTCTTTTGCTGCATGAAATGCTCTGGGAGTTCTGCAAAACTGGCTTATTGTGGCACTGACTTTCTTCCTAGCATCTATTGTCTGAAATGGAGTCACTGAAGCCAAAAGTTCACGCAGTACAAGTCTGTCAGAGTGCCCTGAGGATTCCTGAAGAGGTGGTCACCGGCCTGCCAATGTGCCACAGTGCCCTCCGCCTCCAGGAGGAGGCCAGCCGCCTGCAGCACACTGCCATTCAGCAGTGCAACATCATGCAGGCAAGTGCAACTCCCTCCCATAAATTACTCTGAGTAACTTGAACAGTGCCAGACAAATTGTGATGAAAACAGAGAATTTTATATCTCTGTTCGTTCCTCTTTTCCGTGTAGTACCGTTAGGAAGTTCCCCACTGTTTTAGTAATTTCTGACTCTGTGTTTTGGGGGGTTTCAACATTCATGATCGTGTTGATTTACTCATCAGACTCTCATTTCTGTTCTCTCCTTGATATTTGTAATGCTGTTAGGATTAACTAGACGAATAGCTAATATACAATTGTATGCAGGTTAATTTTATAGTGTATATATAATTGGTTAATGAAATTAATATATCATTATAACATCAGCTGCTTATAATGATTGCATAAAAACTATTGAGTTAAATAACTATCTAGGATAAAAATAATTTTTTTCTCTTTATTTAAAATTTATATATATTTACTTTCTGATTTTGGAGTCATTCAGCATCTATTAAATTTGCATTTTCAAGTTTTGCCAAATACAAGAAAACTAGGTTTTCTTTGATTGTTTGAATTCATACCTAAACATGTAAAAGGTATTTCCAAAGAAGAAGAGAATAAGTTTTTCTTTCCTGCTCTCTAGTGATAGAAAAATACATAGTGAGCTAGGGTACAACTACAGAGCTTCAAGTTAGATAGCAGAAGAGACTTTCAATCTTTAAGGATACTTAATAATACTTAGGTACAAGGAAGGATACAATGTCACACAGAAGACTTTTAAAAACAGGTTAGACAAACTTCTGGTGAATCTATGATAGAAAGAACTGATATCACTGATACCACTCAATCTTCATAATCCTCTCCCAGTTGTATTTTCTGTAAAATCTCACTTTTTCATGTAGTCTTTCCACTTCATAAATTGAGGCTTGAAGTAAAAAAGTCGATGAAAATGCTTTATAGTAAAACCATGAGACTAGGCAATGCTATCTTTTGGTGGATATGTTTGGTGCAGATACTTGTTGGAAGCAGAAGTCCTAGCTCCTTATATTGGATATCTACAACATCATGTTATGTGAACTGGTTTTTGGAAATAGTTAAATAAATGAAACCGTGGAATTAATTACAGTTCACAATATTTCTGAATGGACTTCTTCCTGACTATATTCCTGCTTTGCTTATCCAGATGCACATGCCTAAGTTTGCTCCACTTCAGAAGGGAGATCAGGTATGCTTCAACTAAGCAAATACTTATTTTCATGTAGACACTTAATATTTTTTTTCCCTCTCTAGGAAGCAGTGGTTCAGTATGAGCAATATGAGCAAGAAATGAAACATTTACAGCAAATGATAGAGAGTGCCCATCGTGAGATCCAAGACAAGCCAATAGCAACCAGCAATATCCAGGAACTCCAGGTCCAGATTTCGCATCATGAGGTAGGAGAGGCAAAATGCAACAACATGAGCTCAATGGCAGTTCACTGAAAAAAAAAAAAATTTAATAAGCAACAGTCATAAAATAGTTGAGTAGCTTTTCAGACTTGCTCAAGGCTAGTTGAGCAGATAGGCTTAAAACCAGGTAGGAAACTCATGTTGTTGGTACAGTGTGGAGTATTTATTTGTTTATTCAGTTAGATGTGTCCTAATCTCCAGGCAACATTATGGCAAACGATAGCATTGCATAAGTAACGGACAGTTAACATAGGTACTTGACTGAGGAGTGTCCCAGAAGTCAATGTTGAGCAGTTAGTCAGATGATCACTGCTAGTTCAGTGATCCTTTTATATATACATGTACCTGTGTATATCTATCTATCTATCTCCTAAAGTACTTACTCATTTCCATCCCAGTAATGTTCTGTAGAAGAACATCAAGGGACTTGAATCACATGAAAGCCACAGTAGATTTGGAGGAAGACTGCAGTGTTCACTCCAGAGGCTTCTTTTAAAGTCATTGTTGGGAAGAGTTTTGTGGTGTGGCATTACAGGTCTTGCCCTCAAACTCATTGATCTTCAGGCCTCAGATGAGTCGGGATACTCTCTGTGCAGCCTTCTCGCTGTGCTGGCATGGGAGCTCCTGAGCCCCTTTCCCCTTCCTCTGTCTGTTGTGTATTTCTTGGGATGGAAAATGCACTGTTGAACTCTGTGTGTCACTTTCGGCACCAGATGGCACCATTTCTTTACCTTTGAATTAAAAGCTATCTGGTATTATGTAATACAATGTAATGTTATATGTGTTGCTCATTTTCTATCCAGTTGTCACAAAAGTTACTTAATATAAATGCAGAGCAGTTTGCTTAAGCAAATACTTCTGGTTTTTTAGTAATGAATTAAAAATGTTACTATTCTCTATTCAAATGTTCTGGAACAGCAAATGCAGGAGAGTGACTTCAGTGATACAGGGTGATAGAGAAAGGAATGATGCTGCAGGGAAGAAGGAATTAAAAATGAGGCAGCTTGGAGTTTCATCTGCATTTGAACAAGCTCAGTAGCTAGGAGTCCTTCTAAGCATCTGCAGGAAGAGAGCAGCTTTACTCTATTACACATGTTGGGCACAACCAGAGCGGACAGGTTTCATACTTGCAAGCTTTCCACGTTTAGGGGTAAAAAGTTTTGACAGGCTGATATATGCACATTTTTGGCTCATATTTTGTCTGCTAAATACCTCTGGAAAAGCATAGCATAAAGGGGATACACTGAACCCTGTATTATTATACTACCTCAAAAGGCAAGTCTGTCAAGATGCATGTTACGTGTGTTATTAAGAAAACATCAGTTACAGGATTCCCTGTTGAAGCCTGCATGAAGAAGAACTTAAAGGGGCATTTGTAGTAGGTATATTTAGAATTAAAATAAGGGGAGGAAAGTAGAAGGAAAGTACACCCTGATTCGTAGGAAGCTTGTATTACTATGCATGTATGTTACTAGTTACGCTCTGGAACTATGTTTACTGAATCCTGTTTCTTTAGACTTTCAGATAAGAATGTGGGCAAATATCTCCATACTTGTGAATTATTTTAATGGATAATACAGTACCTCATAGGACATTGCTTTTATAAGTTACTTTATTTTTTTCACAATCACATTTTTGCCTCCTTTTCCTTTTCTTTGTTTTCTGTCGAGGGAGGTATGTTAGGTACTCAGTGAATTGGACATTAATGCCACAAATGTTATTGCATCTCGATAATATTGATAGAGTTAAGTGAGTATATTGAATGACAATAATTTCCCACTGAGCCCCAGAGATGTCATTCACTGAGCATTAGTGAATGACTCGTACTTGCCAAACAGAGCAGATAACTATTCCAGCTGCTAGACATTAAAGTTATGGCTTGATTTGATTGTAGTTTGGCTTTCAGTTGATCTAGTTGATGTTTTATACTCAAGACATTGCTTAGTCTCCAAGGTAAGCCTTGGAGCTCCAAGAGAGCTCCTTTTGTTGCTAACGTGACAGACAGTGACTAGTTACCATCGAAACCCAGGCAGTAAAGTGTCATCCTCAGTCATTGAGAGGCTTCCATTTCTAACTCTGTATTGCTCACTATGACTGTTCTGCACTGTGATTTTGAGAAAATGGTTTCCTGAAAATGTTATACAACCAAAAAAAACCTTTAAATTTTACCAGCCTGAAGCAGTAATCTTATTTACTTTTTAAAATATATTGTAATTATTTGTTATTATGCCTACTAGATCTTGCAACTTCTGTTGCTATTTTTCCTTGACAACTTACGTTTGTTGAAGAAATAAAAGCAGATATAAAAATAAAGCAGAAACACATTTGAATGAATAATCACTGATTTAGCAGGCAAGCTTATACAAATGTTGTTTTCACTTCATAGATCAAAATTCTATTCTGTTACTGAGCCTCTAGGGAGACAGGAACAATAGCTTTGGCAGAAATGTGCAAATCTTTCACCATTTTTTAATTTTAAGTATATTAATTGAAATCTTTGAACCTGGACACTGAACTGGGCAGCAATACAGGGCAGGAGAGAAGACAAGTTAGTTTCTAAGGCTATTCATTTCCATCTTTCTTCTCTCACTAAACTTAAACTTATGGTGGTGTTTGGCCATGCAGATAGACCATTTCATAGCCATAAAACCCAGTATTTTAAAATATACTCTGCTTTAGGCCAGATTCCCCAGCTCTTTTTAAAGAAAGGTTAGTAGTGTGTGCAGCTCTGCTTTTAATTCTGAAGACTTACACAAAACCGAAACAAGATTAAAATATAGCTTATCCAAACACTGGCAGAAAGCGATCCAGTCTGCATTTAATCTTATGATGTGACTGATTGTTCATATCACATTTGATCTTGTTAAACCCTGTGTGTTATTGTTTGAACAATTCATTCTATCTGGCGAGAGCTGAATGGGGCATTTTTTACAGTTGCGGTTACCACATGACCTCATTTCCGTGGCGTGCACTATGTGGAGAAGCTTCATCTTCCTCAGATAAATGGAAATAGAACAGGGGAAAAAATAGGACAGGAAGAGGGAGAGATGTTCCCCTTTGCTGCAGTCTGAAGCTTATAGACTTCGTGTCAGGCTCAGGCTGGATGCAAACGTGAGGCGTTCCTCCCTTCCTTGTGCAGTTAGCATGCACACAGAGCCTTTCGCGGCACTTTTCCGGTTTCGCTTCAAAGCTCTCGGCTCTGCGGTTTAGCTGGGCAGCCAGACGCAGCCTGACTTGTTCCCTCCACTGTCAACATCCTGCGTGTCAGCTGGTGCGGCGGCTTATGCGGGGTTTCTGAGAGGCAGCGCTAGGATGTTATTGGCTGGGCTTGGAGGGGAGAGCTTGCCTTCGCCGCGGAAGCTGAAATGCTGCAGGTCCTGTGGCCTTTATTGGCTGCCTCTGCATTAGGGAAAAAAAAATGTTTCCTCAGGAGCTGGCTCAGAAGATCAAAGGATACCAGGAGCAAATTGCTTCTTTGAATTCGAAGTGCAAGATGCTGACAATGAAAGCGAAACATGCCACCATGCTGCTGACAGTGACAGAAGTGGAGGGGCTTTCAGAGGGAATGGAGGAACTGGATTCAGACCTGCTCCCAACACACCCTGCTCATCCCTCGGTGGTTATGGTAAGGAATGCATTGCTCTCAGTACTGTTTATCTGAGCTGCTTGCTTTTGCATCATTGCAACACTCCTGTGTAGCAAATTGCCGCAGCTCACATCTACATTTTGCTTTTGAAATAGCTGAAGTGTGGCAAACCAAACAAGCTGCAGCTTCCCCTTGCTGTATTTTGCTTTATATGGGTTTTCAAGACTTGTTGATAAAGGATGAAGTTACTTAACAGACAAAACCAGTGGAAGTTGTCTGTGATAAGATGCAAATACAGTGCTCTTTCGTAGCTGTCAGCATGCAAAAGCAAATGCTAAGAAACTACTGAATTGCAGGAATAAGATACAACCAGAATAAATATTATTTCACAACATGTTGCAGTGTATAGGTTTTACATGCCATATTTTTAAAGCTCTTGTCTTAAAATGTCAATGTGATAATTGACAGTATGCTGCTATATTCTCAGATGAGTGTGTTGGAAATGAAAGCTGGCTAAGTACTGCCATAGGCCTCATGTTCGAATTACGCTGCTTTTGTTTGTTTCTAATTGGGTCTCATTACAAACATACTGCTGATGCTATTGGGATTTTTGTCTGAGTGAAAATAGAATGCAGATTTCAGGATTTATCACTGTATGGGGGGAAGCAAGAAAAATATGTTGCTACTATATTCTGTATATTTTATGTTTTAAGTCTATTCCTTGTTGTTCTAACATTCTAACCAGGCCTGGATACTGAGGCCAATACTGCATTATTCTGTAGCTCTCCATAGTATTTCCATATGCAGCAGTGATTGTATTAGAAGACATTAGGCAAACCCTAATTTGTTATTACTGAGTTGCTTGCTGTACATTTTCTTTTAAATTCATTAAGGTACAGGAGAGCATGTTCATACTGAAGTATGACAAGTAAATGAGACTATTAATTGAACCAGATTTTTAAGCTGGTAAATGTAATAGTGTTAAGTATGCCTAAATAATGTCATGGTAATTCTGCCCACGTGTTGTTTTTCTTTTTTTGATCTCAATCTAAGTCAAACCTAAATTGAGGTAACTGTTTTTCTTCCTGTGCTCTGGGGTTGCTTTTCCTGTGGCAGATGACTGCTGGTCGCTGTCACACGCTGCTCTCCCCTGTCACTGAGGAGTCTGGGGAGGAGGGAACCAACAGTGAGATTTCTTCTCCACCTGCCTGTCGCTCTCCCTCACCTGTGGCTAATACAGATGCTTCTGTTAACCAGGTACCTCCCTCTTGGCATTCATTCAGCTTTTATCTCAGAGACAAGCATGGTTCCATTCCACAGGTGGTTTATTTAATCCTCTGAAATAATATTTACCTATAGCTCCAAGGATCTGAGGCTTAACCTCTGACCTAACTGAACCTTCAGGTTCTAGTCCAAAATGAATACAAATATTCTGAGCTTAAAACGTATACATTTGATGTTACAGCTATTCACTATTTTTAAAAACAAATTTTAAGTGACAATTACAAAGCCCTTCCACGGCACTACTGTTTTGTATTTACAACTTAATTTTTATTTTCACAGTAGTATTCAATGGAATCTTGCATCCTGAGAAAAAAACGCAATTTTGTACTGCCCATAATAAAACATTGCATTATGTCCATATACATCTATCTTACAGTACCACTGGTGTTTTAGCACTGAAGCCACAGTCTGCTGTCTTCCACTTCAAACCATTTCAAGTATTAACTTTCATGTATTTTTTCATGTATTGTTCATTTCATTCTTTCAGTGACAGTCTGTTTTAAGTGCTAATGAGGCAGATCAGTGAAACCGCTAAAGTTAGATTTTAAATCAAAACTGAGGACTCTGGCACTTCTAATAGGAACACGCGTACATCAGCATTGATTAAAATGTGAGCTTCAATGAACCAGCTCATTGAGCATCACACACATGAAGACACACATAAAATGTTATGCTTTAGAAGTTCAGAAATGAGCCCTAGAAGCAGTCACCATGTCACTGCATTCATCATGTTGTGGCTTTTATGGTCATTTGTTTGTTTTTTCATTTATGGCTGCTTCCAAAATTGACCACTGTAGACTTAAAGGATAGAATCATGTTGTGTTGCCTTGCTGGGTACAAACAGAGAAGCTTGAGCAAGTTGCCCACTAATTCCTTCCACTCATTTCAAAGATGCATGTGGTGCTATAAAAGTTGCTAAATATAAATGATTTGTTTTCATGAACTGACGTAAGAAAGAATACTAAGGTAAGATAGTAAGAATGGTGACAAAATCTTTGTAATAATAAAGTTATAAAGTTACCTTCATAATAAAAACGTTATATAATGGATGAGAAGGATTTTTCTAGTGCTTTGTCATTTCAGATAATCAGAAATTTCCCAGTAAAGTTTACTTACAGTAGAAAGGCAGCTATATATTTCAGCAGAAAAATCTTATGACAGGGTTAATCAGTGAAGGAGTAAAATGAGCAAGAGCAGCTTGCTTTCTAATAAACAAATTCAGTGTCAGTTAATTACATTTCTCTGAAAATGAAAAAAACAGATTAAGAGCTCCAATAACTCAAATAAGGAAAATCCAGTGAAGATACTGTTGCACCATGAGCTGATACCAAAATGCAAGTTTTAGAACCTGTGATTTACAGGGCAAAATTGAGCAAAACAATGACGTCCTTCATTTAGCAGATCTTTGAAAGAGATAAAAGCGCTGGAGTTATAATAATCTAAAAAACTGACAGATGAAGGTTTCTTCAGTGTGGTTAATGTTGAAATGAACTGCACGTACTAAACAACAAGCGGAAGAACATTCCAAAATGCAGTGGTTTACTTACAAAATGCTTAGGTTCACGCTCACATGAGATTAAAACTAAAGAAGCTATGAAACTGCCGGTGCTGATCATGTTGAATGCCCAGGGAGACTTCAGGAAAAAAGGTTGGTTAAAAAAAAAAAAATCTAGAGAATAGTGAATTAGAACCTTAAATGTAAGTTAAAAATATTTTGTAGTCAGTAAAAGACTCAGCAAAACTAATTTGGAAATGTTTTGTTTTAAAAAAGTAGCCAGTGTTGAGAGAAACAATTTCTCACAGGAAGATCATCTGCAAAGTACCAGAAAAAACATGTGAACAGGAAAGCAAAGAATTATATTAATCTAGTCTTTGGAAAAAAGTTTAACACTTGAACGAAGTGGGGTGTTTTGGGGAGGGAAGGTTGGGTGTTAAGACTGTTTTTAAATTCATCCCTAATAATCTGTGTACAGTCTTTCATCAGGGTTTCCTAGCATCTCTTAATGGTGAAATGTGGCTAGTCTGAACTGAGGCATCTATGCACTATTTTTACATTGCTATCAAGTAATGAAAATTTAAAACAAACGCCAAGTGCCTGTTAGTGGAAATATTGGTTCTATGTATTGAAATAGATTAAACCAAGACCATAAATACAAGAAAGTGACAGATCTAGCACTTCTGTAAGTTAACGGTTGCCCAGGTTGTTTGTTTTGTACTGAAGCTCCTCTAAAAACAATGGGGCAGGGAGGAACAACTACAAAAATGTTAACTTTTAAAAGTCTGAGGGATTTCACAATGTATAATATTTCAGCAATAGATAACAGTCCTTTAATGCAATTTATTTTGATATATAGCAAAATCAGGCACTTCATCTCTGCTGCAGTACTGACTGAGAATCCTCTGGGGCTAAAACTTCTCATGCTTACCTGGATATATAGTTGATTAAAATTTAGCACATTCTTTTAAAACTTATTTTCCAGGTGCATAATGCAGAGCAATTGAATTGAAAAAGCTGAAGTGTTGACACAAAGCCTTGGAGGTCATAGCTGATCCTGTGATTCAAGTCTTCAGCACTGGGTCACTGTTAAACGTCTCTCTATCCCCTTGTTCACAACCTGCTTAATCATTCTCTCTCCTTCCTTATGAAAACTCATCGAGGGCGCAACAGCCCTTATTAAATACCTTTTGAAATCTAAACACACCCTTTGCCCCTACATCCTAACAACAAAGCTTGAGTACTTTCCATTGGCTAATTTTTGTAAAAGAGGGCGTGAGACATTAGGGCCTTTATAGGGGGAACAAAATCTGTTACGTGTAAGAACATCTGGATTGACACTATCAGCATTAAAGCCCTACCAAAAAGAAACTGTCATGTTGTTTACTCCAAAAAGTAGTTGGAAAGATGGGGAAAGGGATTGCTTTCCCCTCTTTTAAAAGCAAGGACTTTAATCCGGAAATGATGATTAAGAAGTCTCAGAAGCACAGCTTTTCTCTTGGCCTTGAGAGAGGACTAGCTGAGGGCTGGAGAGTAGCTTCAGACAAGGCAAAATGAGAAGTTGCCTGCACTGGTGCAATTTTTCACTGTGACTTAGCAAAATCACTTGTGGTCAGAGTAAAAATTTCTGAAACTGCAGTACTGAATGGTGTGCTAAGCTGTTACCTATTCCTTGTCAGCTCTTGGACATTGTAAACACTTTCATCATTAAATTTTTCAAGTTTTCCAATTATTGCCTTTGCAGAAGTACCTCATCTGACACTTTTGGACAGTTTGATGTGCTGTCCATTCTTCAGTCTTCTGTTTCTCTGGAGAGACTGACTTTTTCAGGCATCCTCAGTAAAGATGTGTGATCAAGCTGTCTGTAAAATACATTCTTAGCTACTGCCTCCCTTTAAAAATATTGGTGGTGGTCTGTGAGTAGCACCTTAATTGTTAAAATGTCCGTACACCAAGCAGATAACCTAAGTCTCTTCATTCTTGGGGGAAGTACTGAAGAACCATATCTGTGCAGCTGCTGGGTGATGGGGTGTTTTCTGGGACAGGTGGGCATTCTGTGCTCCCTAGGTTTGGTTAGAAAGAGAGCCTAAGAGGTGACTGTGCCCGGGGAGTGACCTGGTTTCAATGCTCTTCCAGAGCTTGTTTGGTTTTGTTCACATATGGTATTAGATAACATATTGAAATGACATTGCGAAATAAAGATTCTGCTCCAAATTAGGATCCTAATTATACTCTGAGCTCTGGTACCTCAGAAGTAGCCTTGTTTAGTACCTAACTTTTATACACCTATGCAGAATTGGAGAATGGTTGAGGTTGGAAGGGACCTCTGGAGGTCACCTGGTCCAACCCCCTTCCCAAGTGGGGCCACCTACAGCCAGTTGTCCAGGACCATGTCCGGGTGGCTTTTGAATATCTCCAAAGATGGAGAAGTCAACGACCTCCCCGGGCAAGCTGTCCCAGTGCTCAGTCACCCTCACAGCAGAAAAGTCTTTCCTGATGTTCAGAGGGAACCTCCTGTGTTTCAGTTTGTGCCCATTGCCTCTGGTGCTGTCACTGGGCACTACTGGAAAGAGCCTGGCTCTGTTTTCTTTGCACCCTCCCTTCAGGTATTTATACACATTTATACTCTTACATTTTCAGGACAGCAAATGGTCTGTGGTCTGTTTGGTAGACACAGCTCTGTAAACTGTCAGGTGAAAAGCACTTAGTTTTCTCTCAGACACATGGCTCAACATGCTGAATTTTCCTCCCCATTGTACAGGGTCAGGAAAGAATTAATCTGAGAAATTTGCAATCATTGGAGGAGGATTTTCCAAGTACACTTTTCAGTAGATTTTGAGCAACTTTTTATGCAAATATTGTGATAACTCTTGAGAGCTGCCTGAAAGGAGGTTTGGTCCAACCTAACAGAAATCAGTGGAAAATCTCTTACTGATTTCACTGGAAGCAAAATTGTGCCTTAAAGTTTTCACCAGGGCCATTTACAAATTCAAAATGATTGAAGAAACTGGACAACAGCTGCTGTGTTGCATGGTCTGGAGCACAGTTTACTATGTGGGACTAAGTGAGAAGGAAGGTTGCAGCATTTTTCACCTTCCAAATAGATGTGGTGGTAACTGTCATACATGGTTTCAGTTTGAAATAATCCTTGTCATCAAGTCTGCTTTCCTGACTTAAATATAGATACTGTGCATGTTTCCTTAATTTTACGTTTTCTGTAGATCTTTTTAATTCTCACCTGCAATAGTTGAAGAAGTCCCCATATATTAAGTATAGAAGTTCTAGTGAGAAACATTTCCACCCTGAATTTTCAATGGTAATTTGAACACTTGCCCATTTTCCTCAGCACTTTTGGTCCCTTTTCCCACTATATTTTGTAAGTTAGTTGAGAGTACCTGTTTGTTTGAAGGCTTACTATAAGCTAGTGCTTCATACTCTTTCTTAGATCATTGACTAGTCCTTCAGCATATTCCTTTTTGGTTCTTCTGTTGCCTTCTCTGTGCTAGTGTTCATTAGGTTGATACTCTGTGCCACCTACAGCACCGTAATCCACTGTCTGTTGTGATGGGTTTTCCCCATGTGTAGTTGTGATGATGCTAGAACAGCACTCCCACTTGTAGCACTCCCCTCCCAGGCTTTCCATGTGTATCCACAGTTGCCTCCTGTGCCTCCTAGCTAATATGAACATGAAAAAAATGCATTCACAATCTTCATCATAGTGAAGCTCCAAACCATACTCAGTGTACTATTATTAAATATTTATTTACTGTGTTGCTCAGAGGTTTCCTGGTGGTTTTGGCTTTGTGGGTTTTCTTTTAATGGACATATGCAATGGGGCAGTATGTGGGGGGATATTCTTATGCAGTATCTTGCGTTTTGAAGGTGTAATAATGTGCTTTGTGCTTGTAGGACATTGCTTATTACCAAGCCTTATCTGCTGAACAGTTGGCCTTATCTGCTGAACAGTTGCAGACAGAAGCTGCTAAAATTCAACCCAGCACTTCAGCCATTCAGGAGTTTTATGAACCAGGCTTGGAATCAGCTGCTAGTGCCAAATTGGATGATTTGCAACGTTCTTGGGAAACGCTGAAAAATGTGGTAAGTCTTCATCTGGTGGGTTCAAAATAATCAGCTAGCTTGTGAGGATTAAAATGCAAAGAACTGGCTCAGCTAATATTGTTCTCTTGGTTTTCAGGTGGTAACAAGAATTTTTAGTTGTGATATATTACACTGGCTTTGTTCTTTGTTTGAAAGCCTGTGCAGGATGGACCTCCATTAAGAAAAATTAAAAATCATTAAGGTTGATAGTTGCCTTCAGAAATATTGGCTATTGTCAGACAATACTCCACAACCTAACAGGGAAATCCACTCTTGCTGGATGAGTTGGCAAAAAAGGCCCAAGAATCCAGTTTCTCCAAATACTGAGTCAACTTAACACACTTCTACATATTAGTGCAGCATAATCACTCAGTGATGTATGAAAATGGTCAAAGTTTTGTTCACATGCTATAAGTTTTAATTCTTTGCAGAGGCACGGTAGCTGTTATGGGGTATTAAGAGCTATGCGTCTAGTAAATTGTGCACATCCAAATGTTTGAGTGCATAATATCAAAAATAAGGCATGAGACTGTGCTTAGGTTTTCCCTGCTTATTAAGTCCATTTTTTTCAGTCACAGAACCTAGGATTTTACTGATGATGTTTAAACAGATAAATATTTTTGATATGGATATTTTGCTTTATAATTTATACTTTTCATAACTTGTAAGTTTTTGGGTTTAGTCTCATAAGTCTAGGGATGTATGAAGCAGAAGAAAGAGCAAATCCTGTGTCAGAGGTCAGAATTTATACCTTCCATTCCTCTTCAGATCAGTGAAAAGCAGCGCACCCTCTATGAAGCTCTTGAGCGTCAACAGAAATATCAGGACACGCTCCAGTCTATATCCACAAAAATGGAGACCACTGAGATCAAACTAAATGAGAGTCTGGAACCAGCCAAAAGCCCGGAGAGCCAGATGGCTGAACATCAGGTAAAAACTTACATGTGAAAAATAGAGGGAGAGCATGCATTATCTGTATATCTTTAGTTCCCTTTTTTTAGATAGTGGCATTCTTCATGACTGGATGCCTCAAAAACATGCTTTAGTTGTATGAACCTTCTCTGTTGACTGTATGTCTTGCTTTTCTGGACTTCCCACTGTTCTAAAGATGGTGTAATGGGTATTCTTTTTATAAGGAGCCCTTTAAAAAAGTAGAATAGATCATAAGAGTTTGTCCAGTTGAAATTTTCAGCAAAATCTTTTGTCAAAGATTGTGTTCAGTGACACCAACACATACTGTTCTTCAGCATCAGTGCTACTAGCATATATTGGACTATTTATAATGTCCCCAAATTTACTAAGAACATAACCAATACTGATGCATTGTAAATTGATCTAAATAAAATCTTTGCCTTGTTAAACAAAACTAACAAACCAAATCACACAAAAAATTCCCTCCCAAGGGAAATCTTGAGAAATGATGCTCTGAATAATAAGAAAATACTTTATCACGTAACCAGTCCAACATATGTTCAAGTTGTAGTCATCTAAGCCTTCTATCTGATAGCTTGAAACTATCTGGTGGGGCCAGTTCTCATTTCAGTAGGAACTCCATGACCTGAAAAGGATAACGTTTGGCTTTTGTAGCACTGTGTGATGTCTTGTGCATCCAATGTGTATATGCTATCAGACATGAAAGTAAAGTATCTGCTCTAAGGTATTGGTAATGCAGCACCCTTTTGTAGGTATCTTGGAAACTGATTTATAGGATAAGAATGATAATAGGAACTTCTTTTACATCATGGAGTTAATCTCTGCATGTTTACATATATTGCTGGATACTCTTTGTCCAGTTAGTAAGTTTCAGACTGGAAGCTAACTCATGCCCTTATTTCTCTCTCACAAACACACACTCATTTACTTGTTCATTATCTTCACTGTCTCTACTAGAATACCCTCCAGAAAATTTGTTGGAAGAATAAATCTGTATGTATAATATTTCCAAAATAATTTCTTCTTGTGATATGTTTGAAATTAAAGATAAGTAATTAAATCCGTATTTCAGTTATCAGATGCCTGCTCCTAGCTTAAGCATCTAAAAGCAGGACTCAGTCCTTCTGAATTCTGACTCTACCAAACCAGCAGTGATATATTGCGCTACTGTGTTCCTCATACTCCCTTGGGACAGTCATCTTGAATTTTATATTAAGGTTATGCCTCCTGAGATACTTTCTTCTCATTGATAAATGAAGCAAATACTTTCTCTGCTCTTATTTCTAAATAGGCTTTGATGGATGAGATTTTAATGTTACAAGAAGAAATCACTGAGCTTCAGACATCATTAGCCCAGGAGCTGGTTTCAGAACCACTGGATACAGAAGCTGCTGATCAGCTGGCATTGCAATCCACTCTCACAGTCTTGGCAGAGCGAATGGCCACAATTCGAATGAAGGCATCAGGAAAACGACAACTATTAGAGGTACAAGAAAAAACCTCTAAGAGTGGGTCTTTTGGATCACATTCCAGACTTTGGGAGCCACTTTTGGCAGACCTGTACTTTTAACAAAGTCCTTAGTCACCATTGAATGCTGATAATCAAAAAAGTCATTTTCAGTTCTACTCATTTCTCACAATTCCTTTCACTAATAAATTATTGTTCATTTTCAGTGAGCCCCTCATCTTAATGCTAGGTGATAAGTAACCAGAAGGAACTTGGAAACACAATGCAGGGGTCATATTTTATTTATATATATATATATATTTTATTTTTTTTTTTAATATCCACATTGATGTTTTCTCACTAGGTTCCCTTGGTATTCCTTGTCCTCCACGGAGGTAATGAAATGCAGGTATTAAAAATCATGTTATCTGCTGTAAACTTTTGAGGAGTCACCTGTCCCAACTGGGAGACAAGAGAAGGGGGAAAGCTTAAAACCAGAAATAATACCTCTTCCAAACCATTGCATTGTTGTCTGCGCTCATCTTCCCAGTGATTTGCATGCAAACTTTTGTCATGGAAGATGCACCCCTTTATTTCCTTGTCTACCAGCTTTACCAAAAATCCTTTAATAGTAAGGCGATTTTAAAAAAGTCCTTTACATATAGGAATGTTGCTGTGTATATTATACAGGTGAGACAATGCAGTCACGCTAAAGCTGGCTACGGTTTGGCTACTTTGAACACTGCGGGGCAGCTTTACTGCTGTACTGCTAAGAACTGCAGCAGTGAATTCATAAACACAGCAGCTGCTGCCTTCATCATTTCCAGCATCAATCGATTCTGAAAGACTGAGTGAGAATTGGTTCTGTGGATCTACCTGGGTTACAGAGGAGTCCCAGGCTGCGTCAGCTGCATTATTTCTGTGCAGTCACCTGAGACAGTGAACAGGTCCTAGAAAATATCTTTGTTATTCTTAAAAAATTGCACAAAGTTTTACTTCTCAGAAGAAAAATGTCTTTTACCTAAAAATAAGGAGCTGGAAGTACAATAAGGATCTTACTCTTTATAGCTTGCACCCCATACAGGATCTTACAAACTTCTTGATAGTACTTGGGAGGAGATGCTGACTAATAATTGCAAGATAAAGCATGAGTCAAATATACTACTCTTAACTATGGTTAGGATTCTGACAGTTACTTTGATACAATAGCACAGGTATCCGCAAATAATCCTGGCTAAGAAATATGTATGGTATACAGACAATATTCAATAATTTAACTTGTGCACTTTATAGCTCTGATTTCACAGATAAAATCTTCCAGAACACTGCAGGGATGTAAATGTAGAAATACAGATAGAACAGGTAATGAACACATTTTGCTGTTGAGGGTGTGGATTGGTAATATTGTTCTTTCTGTGGACCTAATTTAATAACTAGAGCATGAGAACTGTTCAGCTCTGGATTATTTGAGACACTTAAAAACTATCATTATTCTTTAAATTATTCTAATATGCAATTACTAATTTTCCCATTAAAAATAAGCATTCAGAAAAACTGTGCAAACTCTTCCCTGTGTGAGGGATTGATTTACCCTGCACATACAGATCTGAATTTCCTTGCAGAAGTGTGGTAGGTTGACCCAGGCCAGCAGCCAAACACCCACCCTCACACCCCTCTCGCATGGGATGGGGAAAAAATAGAAGGCAGGCAGAAAGACTCAGGATGGAGATAATGACAGCTTGATAGGGTAAGGAAAAGCTGTGCATGCAAGCAAAGTAAGGAACTTATTCACTACTTCCCCACCAGTAGGCAGATGTTTAGCCACTTTCCTGGAAAGCAGGGTCTCAGCATATGTAACAGTTGCTTGGGAAGGCAAATGCCATAACCACAAATGCTCCCTCCTTCCCCTGCTTTCCCTGAGCTTTTATTGCTGAGCATGATCTCATATGGTAGGGAATATCCCTTTGGTCAGTTCAGATCAGCTGTCCTGGCTATGTCCTCTCCCAACCTTTTGCCCACCCCCAGCCTACTGGCCTTTGTGAGGGATAGTTGGAAAGAAAGCCTTAATGCTGTGCAAGCACTATTCAGCAGTAGCCAAAACATTGCTGTGTTATCACCACAGTTTTAGCCACAGTTGCAAAGCATAGCACTGTACAGGCTGTGATGAAGTTAACTCCATCTCAGCTAGATCCAGTACAATCTTCTCCCCTTGTTCCATACCATTTGCAGCATGCTTAGGTTCGACATTATCTGATACATCTAAGTATCCTCTGACCACCCCATTCTATCCGTTCCTTACTCCCCAAATCCCCTTTGCTCTCTCTAGAGCTCTGTATCTCTCTTCTACTGGGGAGCCCAGTACTGGACACAGTACTCCAGGTGCGGACTCACCAGTGTTAAGTAGAGGGGAAGGATCAACTCCCTCAGCCTGCAGCCAGCACTCCTCCTCATGCAGCCCAGGATGCCATTAGCCTTCTTTGCCACAAGGACCCATTGCTGGCTCATGTTCAACTTGGTGTCCACCAGGACCCCCAGGTCCTTTTCTGCCAAGCTGCTTTTCAGCTGGGCGGCCTCCAGCATATACTGGTGCCTGGGGTTGTTCCTCCCCAGGTGCAGGACTTTGCACTTCCCTTTGTTCAACTTCTTGAGGTTCCTGTCAGCCCATTTCTTGAGCCTGCCAGGGTCCATCTGGATGGCACCACAACCTGTGGTCAATGTCCTTCCACACCCCACGGCACAGGGATCCTCTGAGAGGCCAGACAAGGTAGACAGCTCTTCAGTCTTCTCTTTACCCACAGTGGCTACACCAAAGGCCCACCAGTACTCTGTTGGGCCCTTGAAGTACTCCTCTTGTGCCTCTCTTGAGAGACAATAAGGCTATCTAACAGCCTGCTGCTGCCAAAAAAGGCAAAGCTGCTCTCCTTCCCTGCAGCCCACTCCCAGCTCTGTATCCCCATACATCTTTCTCCATAAGCAAACAGTGCTGTGCGAGTTGAGCAAACTGAATCAATGTGGGGGAAACCCAAAGGAGAGCAGCAAGAGGAGGCAGAAAAGACCTCACCTTTAGAAGGCTGTAATAGCAGAGATCTACTGAAGGAAGTAGAAATACAGTGAGTGAACTGAAACAGAATTTCAGTCACCAGAAAAGCATGCTTATCGATTGAAAGCAATAATATTTTGTAAAGGTTGCCAACTTATGAAAGAAAGGGCTTATCATGGTTTAAAAATAATATCTAGAAGTTGTGAGAGACAGAGAGGGAAAAATTTTTAAAAGTGACTGTTGTGGTGTATTTCTTTTAAAAAGTAAAATATAATTTGTACCTCCAGGAAAAACTGAATGAGCAGCTGGAAGAACAGCGGCAAGAGCAGGCTCTTCAAAGGTACCGTTGTGAAGCTGATGAGCTTGACCACTGGCTACTCAACACCCGAGCCACACTGGACACCACTCTGGTTACTGCTGAGGAACCTATGGATATGGAAGCACAGCTGGTAGACTGTCAGGTAAAATTATCAGTCCTGTAATGTTCAGATGAACAGGATGGACATAGCTTTATCTGAATGAAGAGGAAAATATGGAAGATTAATGTTACGACCATTATTGAGTGGGATGAGCCAGCATATTAGTGGGGAAGAAGTTTCTGAACTCCTTAGCACCTCATATATGCTCAGTTAGCTTCATCAATGATTTGTGAAATAAAACATAGCCTGTTTTTAATTTCTTATTAAAGATTGCAAACAGTGCTTTAGAAAGCACATGTAAGCATAGCAGTAGGAAAACAAGATATCCTGACTGCAAGAACATGTGAAGCTCTACAACTTTCAGAGGCCATTTTGTTTTGCTTTAAAGGGCTTGTATTCACTTTACTTGCTGTTTTTCCTCCACTCAAGCTAGAGTTGTTGCACAGCTCACTTGAAAGGTATGAAAACACCTGCAGTGTACTTTCCTACTCCTTTTCCAGCTGAAGAACACACTCCCACTAGCAGTGGTGACTGGGACAGTGTTGTGTTTTCCTCAGGAGTAATGCTGACCCACATTGAAAAATAAAGTATAATCATCAGTAGTTACTATTTTTATGAATTTAATATTAATCAACCCACAATACCAAAACAACTGAGGAAAAACATTTTGCTGCAATAGGAGTAATTGCATACTTTTATTAACAAGACTTGGATCAGTCATCCCGTTTCTCTAATTAGTGGGAGTTTTCCATTTTTAAATGAGAGTTTAGAACTGTATGATCATTATAATTAAAATTACAAGGTAGACAAAAGACAGATGGACAAAAGATCCCTTTTTATATTAAAGAATGAGGATCTCAACTATTTTAGGGTAAATGGGAGTTAAGTTTCATGTAAGTCCGATGAATTAAACATCTAGTTAAATTTCCACCGGCACCACTTCATTATTGGAATTTTCAGTCTGCTCAGTCTCAAGTGTTCTTTCATCACCCATCCTTGGGAGATGTTTGTTGTTTATAGGTAAACCCTGTGAACTTAAACAAAGCAGTAATTTTTTTAATATAATCTCTCGGAAACTCAAAATTAAAAGGAACAGTTAACTTTGTGGAGAAGGTAACACTGCTGTTCTTTTGCTGGTTCTTAAAATCTTAATACAGTAAGTTTTATGTAAAGTCCTATATTTTTTCCTCTTCCTAGAGACTCTGCCTATCTTATCCTGCACACATTCCTTCGGGAGCAATATTTGTAAGTTTATACTTGATGGTTGTTCTGGAAACAAAAACATTTGATGTCAGGCTAGGTTTTTGAGCAAGAATTGTATGAGCTTTGAGTTTGGAAGATCAAAATATGCACTATGTCTGTAATACATGAATGTTAATGCAATGTCAGGAAAGTAGCTTTTGAGAATAAACATGCCAGAGATTTGTCACTTTAAGTCTCTCTTTAGACTAAAGAGGATTATACAGAAATCCTTAAGTCCATCATGCACCAATCAGAAAGAGCAAATAGTGAGAAGAGAAGCTTATCAACACAGCCAAAGCAACACATAGGAGGAGGTAGGAAGCGTTTCACTAAATGTACATGAAAGAAGAGGGAAGAAGTAACTCTAGCTGCATGCTCTGTTTCTTGTCATTATGGATGTCAGTCTAGCATCTTAGCCACCCTTACCTTTAATGTGCAATAAAGAGCATCTCCTCTACAACAAATCCTTTGTTTCAAATAACTTTTTAATTTCCTATTTTGAAAAAGGTTGCAAACAGAAATGGCAAATGCAAACATTTGCAAGCATATTCCAAAGGACTCTGAGAGGGACTGGAAAGCAAACCAATGATAATCTGACTTGCCCTTAGCTTGGCTACGGGTGAGGTAGGCCACAGGTCGTCTTGCCAGAAAGCCTGACAGATGCTGGAAAATGTATGAATTTGGTTCTTTGTTTTTGCTGCTGCAGAACATGCTGGTTGAAATAGAGCAGAAGGTGGTAGCCTTGTCAGAGTTGTCTGTGCACAACGAAAACTTGCTTATGGAGGGGAAGGCTCACACCAAGGACGAGGCAGAGCAGCTGGCTGTGAAGCTCAGGACGCTGAAGGGCAGCCTTCTGGAGCTGCAGAGAGTGCTCTATGACAAACAGATCAACATACAGGTAAGTGGCTCTTTCCAACTGGCTTCACGGTGGGCAGGAGGTTGGGAGATTTCATAGCAATTTTATGCAACTGGGAAAAGGAGTAAAAATACTGATTTAGTTTGAGCTGTTCATCTTTAGTTAGTAAATGGAATTACACTCCAAAATGAAGAACTGCGTAGCAAGCTTTAGCTTGTCATTTTCAAGTTAACAGCGCCTCTTCATGGCGAAACTATCCTAACCTCACTGGCTTCACTGAAAGGACAATAATAAAGTAGATAATTAGCTTCGTCTGGATGTACGCTATTCCTGTTCCCAGTCCCTTTAGATTGCATGTGCTCTGGAGCAGGATCTCTCCCCCAACAAAAGAGCAATCCTAAATACATGCTTTCCTCCATACAGCGTGCGCAATGCAATGAACAGGTAACATCAAGATAATGAAACAATTTTAAATATGGCTAATACTTAGAGGCGTCATTACACTAAACAAAATATTATATAAACAAAGATGCATTTAACCTCAGTGTTGTCCTAGGTTTCTGTTCCTAGCAGCATTGGTCTGCTTATTGCCACTAGTTCATTTTATTTAACAGTTGTTTTTGGTCATTCTTTAGGTTAAACTAGCATGTGGAGAATCGAATACATACAAGAAGACCAACCATGTAATGTGACTGACTGGGTTGGAATTTGCTTGCCCTGCTGTGACTCCCTCCCCTGCCTTTTGTTTTACTTCTTTTCTGGGCTTTGCTGTGCAATTTAAACATGATAAGCTTCAAAGATTTCTAGCTTGTAATGCAGATTAAAGTCTACTGAGAGGTTAGCTTGAAAAGTCACTTGACCTACTAAGAACTATTTTTAGTCCAAAGCAACTGGATAACTATAAAACTTAACATAGCTTCACAAAAAAACCTCCAACAAACAAACACAAAAAAAAAAAAAGGAAAAAAAACAGGTATTTATTCTTGTTGCCTCTAAGATGAAGTAACTTTAATGTTATTCTTGTATATTAAACCTCATGATTAGGCAAATGAAAAGCATTATCAACAGCATGTAGGCATATAATACTATATTCTGATATATTACTTTTGAAGTGAAAAAGCATCACAGACTTTGTTGTTTCATTTTAAAATGTGCATGCTGTGATTTAGTTTACTTAAACTTTTAAAACAGAATTTTGCAATGCTTTTCTAATATCAAAAATAACAACAAAATTATTTTCAGACGTAGAATATGAATCATTTAAGATGCTACATGAATGCAAGACTTAAATTTCTTTATAAATAGCAAACTTTTTTGGACTTCACTTCTGGATCGTGGAAGAAAATAAGTGTAGGCGGTATAGCATCTTCAAATTTTCATTGAGCAATTTTTTTCAAATGAGAAATTCTATAATGTCTTTTTCCAAACAATCAGGCATAAATTTCTTTTGGACTGAGGCTCAGAGCATTAGATGCCCAAAAATGCACTAACTCTATCTTCTGCCGTTATTAACCCTGAGAAACATTACATGCTAACAGCACTGTTGCTCATGCATGTAAGAAACTCAGACTTATACATGTCTCTAGATGTACTGATAACCTTGTAATTCCAGACTACATTGATTCCAAATGTAGCATTTTTCAAGCATTTTGAAAGATATACAAAACGTTGCCTTTTTACCGTTATCTACTAACTTCTGTGACTTAGGAGCAATAAAAATAAATAGAATCCTTATAAAACAAAGAAGTAGAATGGATTCTGCAGTTAAAAAAACAAACAAACAAACAAACAAACAAACAAACAAAAAAGTGTTTCTTTACTTTTTATTACAAAGTATGTGTGTGGGAGGGATGACTTCAGTTCCACAAGGCAAATATGCCTGATATAAGTTTGTACAATTCTGCACTCCTTTGAGAGATCAATTTTATCACCATTTTCTTCAGGGATTTTCCAATTTTTTCTGTGCTGGAGTGGATAGTCCCCAGGAATGACAGCTTCAAGCATTTATTTCCCTGGCTATTTAAAGGAAATGTAATACAGTTCTTCCAGAGAGAATTCAGATGAAAATGCAAATGTGTTTTTCAAATTCATATTCTTTGATTTGAGAGCAATAAAATCTGGTTCACAAATAATTTTGATCCAAAAAGTACGCAAAATAGCATATTTGCAAAAGCTCATTGCATCCATAAATGCCACAATCCCTTTTACATTCTTTGCTATTGCAGGAACTGTGGGACTACTAGTTATTTGTCTTAGTATAACTCCAAAATTGTAGTTTCTCAACCCTCTTCCCAGAGAAGAGGAGACTCAAAAATCTAACTGAAATCAGACTGCCCGAATGCAATGAAGAACTAGATACTATTCTCTAAAGGAATTTACAAGTTGAACAGCTGTTGTCCCTCAAGCATATAAAATGAAGCAGATTTTTTTTTTTATGATTTACAGAAAGACTGTCTTTTTTCTCATTCTTAATAGAGAAATTAAAGTTCTAGACCCTCTTTATCCCTCACATAATAGTTTCTTTGCCTAATCTGATATTCTGTAATGACATTGTTCACACTCCAACCATGTCAGCTCTTCTAGAAACTTGTTCCTATAAAGTAAAATATTACAGTTTACCTGCAAACTGAATCCTTGATGAAACAAAGCTATTTCATAGAGCAAGGACTAATGGTTCTTTCCAGCTCTAGATACCTGCTTGCTTGTTTTGCTCGTTTTGCTTCTCTTACGGTTTATATCCTCTAACACTAATCAGTCCTTTCAACTCCAGTATACTCATCATCCCCCAAAACTGAAATCTTACACCTAACTTCCACTATTTAGCAAAACTCTGCTGTTTCAGTGCCTGAAGCCAAGGTGCAAAGTGGAATGTGTTTTCATTTTGGAGAGCCTGCTGTAAAGTCTGAACCATTTGATGTTCTTCCTCTATTTAGAATAAGAGTTGAATCATGGGCAAAATCTGAATCCTACAAAAATGAGGTATATAAACAAAATGGGAGAGGAACTAATCCCCAGCTTTAGCTCTTGAAGCTTAAAAAAAAAAAGTGCAAACTCTACAGTCATTGTGTGCATGCAAGTAACATTAAATAAGTCCAGAGAGGTGTGTAGATCTAAGTAGCCAGACCTAAACAAGTCTGTTTTTAACATTAGACCTGGTGTGTTAAAATCCCTGCATTTTAATACTGTGACCACTAAAATAATTTAAATTTACAGCCAACATGGATTTCAGAAGTCGAGAAGTTGATAAAGCAGTGTTTGGAACTATTAAGGCATTTGCTCTTTTTTGCTTTGCTTGCGCAGAAGGCCCGTTTAATCACTAATGTTGGAAAAACATACTGATAGGAGTATGAAGTGAAGGGACTGTTGCTTTTGCTGTTCTATTATAACATTCTGGGGTTTGGTCTCTCTTACTGTCTTTACTGTTCATATCATATAATCTGCTGTTAACTGACTGTGTTTCTGCCAACCACAAATAGATTTATGTACTTACTGATAAATAAATTTTGACCAGAATGACAACTAGTATTCTCTCATTTTCAGTTAGACAAAAAATTGACTTTAATTAGACTAAAAACCTGGCAAAGTCAATCCATTGATTCCCTGCATTGCCAGTTAGAGCTGCACCCTCCATTACAGACCAACGCTGTTTTTTAGGAGAAGCAGAACAGTCTTCAGAAACACATCAGTCCATGGGTTCTGATCCCTCGTGTCTTATTCTGCTAAGTGCAGCGGTGCATGTTTATTTTTACATTTTTATGGATGCTTTCTTGCTAGTAACCAATGACCAGTAGAAGTCAGAAATCTAGTCATTACTCACTTCAAAATTTATGTAAGCCAGCAGCTTGAGAGGTGGAAGGTGGCATGTGGTTTTGAGTTGATGAGCTGGACCTGCCAGCTCTCTAGCAATATAAATACAAGAGAGTTTGTAAAATATTTATTTCTCTTAAAGCAGGGATCATTACAAGAAAAGGAGGAGAGTGATCTGGACTTTGTTTCCTCACAAAGCCCCAGTGTCCAAGAATGGCTGGCGCAAGCAAGAACTACTCGTTCACAGCAGCAGCAGAGCACTCTGCAGCAACAGAAAGTTGGTGTTTTGGATTTATTTTACTCCCATCTTTAGATTGTGCTTAACATTATAGCTGAGCCACTCTTGTTAATATTTCCACTGAAATCTTCATTTTTACACTGTTTCCTAGTCAGTGCTCTTGTAATGATGCATCTGAGCTCACTATTTTATATCTGTAACAGCCAGGCAGACTAGACTTCCTAGATGACCACGGTCAACTCACTTAATCACTCTATACTTGCATTGTCCATTAGTAAAATTAAATTGAATTAACCCTTAAAGTTACTGTAAGGAGATGACAGTATTTGTTCAAAATGGTAATCAGCATTGTCTTTATAGAAGCAAAGATACACACATTGCAAGGTATATTGTGTTGCCTGATACACAGACATCCTCACTAGGTCAGGTTCCAGAAACTGCATTGCATTAGTCAGTTAGTTCAACAATCCAGTTTATATACCAAATATTTCTGTGTCCCTGGGTGGAGATTTTGTACTGCTTTTGGTGCTCAAGCAAGCCATATCAGAAATAGCTCATCTATCTTTGCATGACAGGTATGCAATGTAGACATGTCCTTCCAAGGCAAAAACAATCTGTTTGAGGTTTGTTTTGGTTTTTGTAACTTGCTATGCTAGGAGCTGGAACAAGAGCTAGAAGAGCAGAAGAATCTGCTTCGGTCAGTAGCATGCCGTGGAGAAGAAATCCTAACACAGCAAGGTGCTCCAGAAGGCCTATGTATAAGGTGTGCTTTCATGTGTTCTTCTGCAAAGTAAATTTCTATGACTCTGTGCTTTGTCATCCTTATGTTTACACCCCTCTTCTGCACATTATCCACTAATTTTTGTTTTATCAATTTTATACAGCACCTAGGATACTGGAGTCCTGGTTTATAATTCAGGAGTCTGATAATACAGTTACACAAGCTGTTTTGTGCTAATAGATCACCTTTAGCATTTAGAAATTACTTTTATTCTTATTATCAAGCATCACACTAAAGTTACAAATGAGTAGGATTCATTAGACAAGCAGTGGATCGGTTACTATAGCTCTATGGTCCAGCATTGGTGTGTGAATCATAGCTGATCTCTAAAACATTGTAGTCTGCCATTGTAACCAGATCTTCCCAGATGAAATACTCATTGCTTAATTTTATTTTTGCTGCAGTAGTGAATATTTTTCTTTTTGAAGCCTCGTATATTTCAAATTTCATCTCTGGTCTATATTTTCTTGCACATTTGTCCATTTTGGGGAAGCAGATGTCTATAAAAGCCTCGGTTCTGGCTGGGAGAGACTTCTGCCCTAGCAAAGGCAGAAGAAAATAACTGTCTACTGCTGATGCGGACCTTGAGGGAGACAGAAGGGCCAGGTCTTGGGAAGAGGAAACCAGGGTGAACATTATCAGCTTGAGAATCAAGGAGCAGGCAATCCTTCATTTAAAATACTTCACTGATGTATCTCAGTAGTAGTGAGCACCTTTGTGGCTTTTTCAGCATGCCAAAGTCTAGAACATGAAGGTAGTTCATGAGGCAGCAGAACCATAAGGAATGTAAGCTGTACTCCAGTAAGTTGTTTTCCTCAGCATTTGTGTTAATTCAATGCGTTTTTTTATTATAATATCAGAAAGTACTTAACTTATCTCCTTCTTTTTGAGTCTTCTTTCTGTCACAACATGTTATACTATAGAAACAAACAAAAAAAAATCAAACAGAAAATTCTGAACTTCATTCACTGTTTACCAAAGCTAAACTCATATGCTTGTCCTGCATTAAAATATCAGGGTATATCTGGCATTTTGAGAGTGGAGGTGAGGAAGAGGCCAGACAAAATATTTTTATTCATTTCATGCTTTGAAGTAAAGCTTGTTTAAAGGTTACATTTCAATGTAGTATATATTCAGTCTGGTTTGGGTGTTCTTACTTAGTATGGGTACTTGCAAGTCTAAACAGTTTCTTCGAAAGTACATTTTATCCCATCAGTCAAGAACTTCCTGCAGTTACAAACCAGCATTTGTCTTACTATCTGAAAAAAAAAAAAAAAACCAAAACAAAACAAGTAAAACTTTAAAAAGTAGCAATTTAAATGTAGAATTTCCTAATTGAAAGAGGAAACAAACACCTTATGATGTTATAACTTTTGTATTTGTTAAACCTTTATGCATCTTGCCATTCAGTGAGAAGCCTGATACACTCTCTGAGGAATTAGGCTTGGAAGGTGAGAAGCCATCACCTGAAGAACAGATGAAGATGAAATGGGAAAGCCTGAACCAGGAATTCAATACCAAGCAGAGACTGCTCCAGAAAGCTTTAGAACAAGAACAGCTGGTAGCTATTTTTAATTTCTCTTTGCGTTTTCTCTATGAAAGCAGTTGTCACCACACGAGGTACAGTATGTGCATAGCAGATGTATTAAGGTGATGTAGTTAATGCGAAGAATATGGAACAATTTATTTTTGTGACATCTTTAAAAACTATTAAATCAACTAAATTGGGAACAGTCCAAGATCTATATTAGCGTACATCCTACATTTTCTTTTTAATAGATCCAGGCCCACTCTTCTTTATATAATACTACATTAAAATCAGCTTCCAAAGTTCTAAATATGTTGTATTCATTTCACAGTAATTAATTAATTTTTTGGTAAAAACAAGTCATTGCTAATTCTGGCCACACATATTTATTCTGCACTTCTAGTGAACCTCCTGTTGAGCAATCTTTTGTTCAAAATATTAATGACAGAACAGTTGTGGGAGGGCCATGAGCATTATTTGGTGATATCCTCAGTCAGCAGTAGAATCTGTATAGCTGAATTTTGTGCCCTATATATGTGGCAAAAGCACTAATTAGTACTTCTCTCTCAGCAGCTTTATAGCAGACCAAACAGACTGCTACCTGGGATGCCTTTGTATAAGGAGGAAGGACAGAATGAGGATAAATCCTCAGTGTCACCAGTATTGGTTGAATTGAATCAGGCCTTTGAAGATATGTCATCTGAGGTAACATTTCAATTGTCTTTACGTCTGTCTTCCAGCAGAGCCACATTTACAATGAAAACTCCTCTAGCTCCCACCTGGAAATCCATCCCTTTCCCAAATATTAGATGTTAGAAAGATTATCTTGTACTTCTGCTCCCGACTTCTCTGGTTCCTTTTGCCCAGGCTGGACGGGTGGAGGAGAGCCTGCATCTTGAACAGAAGCTGTATGATGGTGTCACAGCCACTTCCTTGTGGCTAGATGGTGTGGAAGAACAGGTCTTTGTTGCCACAGCTCTGTTGCCAGAGGAAGAAACAGAAACATACCTCTGCAAGCAAGAGGTAAGGAATCCATGAATAAGACTTCCTTTAAATTGCCAATAAGGGTGCATTTTATGTAGTGTTTAGAAAGAAAATATTAGAATCCTAGATAAGTGACATGTTGCTGTCATAATCTGTGTAATTGCAGTATTCTGCACCTGTTTAGAAGTAACTTTATTCACTGTGTAGAGGGTTGTGGTGGGTTGACCCTGGCTGGATGCCAGGTGTCCACCAAAGCCGCTCTGTCCCTCCCCCTCCTAAGCTGGACAGAGGAGAGAAAATATAACGAAAGGCTTGTGGGTTGAGGTAAGGACAGGGAGATCACTGGGCAATTACCATCACGGGCAAAACAGACAACTTGGGGAAATCAGTTTAATTTATTACCAATCAAAATCAGAGTAGGATAATGAGAAATAAAAACTAAATCTTAAAACACCTTCCTCCCACCCCTCCCTTCTTCCCAGGCTCAACTTCATCCCTGATTTTCTCTGCCTCCTCCCCCCCAGCAGCACAGGGGGACAGGGAATAGGAGTTGCGATCAGTTCATCACACGTTGTCTCTGCCGCTCCTTCTTCCTCGGGAGGAGGACTCCTCACACTCTTCCCCTGCTCCAGCGTGGGGTCTCTCCCACGGGAGACAGTCCTCCATAAACCTCTCCAACATGGGTCCTTCCCACAGGCTGCAGTTCTTCATGAACTGCTCCAGCGTGGGCGCCTTCCACGGGGTGCAGTCCTTCAGGAACAGACTGCTCCAGCGTGGGTCCCTGACAGGGTCACAAGCCCTGCCAGCAAACCTGCTCCAGCCTGGGCTCCTGTCTCCATGGGTCCACAGGTCCTGCCAGGAGCCTGCTCCAGCATGGGCTCTTCACAGGATCACAGTCTCCTTCGGGCATCCACCTGCTCCGGCGTGGGGTCCTCCACGGGCTACAGGTGGATATCTACCCCACCATTAACCTCCATGGGCTGCAGGGGGACAGCCTGCCTCACCGTGGTCTTCACCGTGGGCTGCAGGGGAATCTCTGCTCCGGCGCCTGGAGCACCTCCTCCCCCTCCTTCTTCACTGACCTTGGTGTCTGCAGGGCTGTTCCTCTCACATATTCTCACTCCTCTCTCTGGCTGTAGTTGCAGAGGTTTTTTTCCCTTCTTAAATATGTTATCCCAGAGGCACTACGACCACTGCTGATGGGCTCAGCCTTGGCCAGCGGTGGGTCCGTCTTGGAGTCGGCTGGCATTGGCTCTGTCGGACATGGGGAAAGCTTCTAGCAGCATCTCACAGAAGCTACTCCTGTAGCCCACCTGCTACCAAAACCTTGCCACACAAACCCAATACAAGAATGCTGCAGAAAGCAGCACCTGACCTGAGTTTTGCCTCATCAGAAAAGAGTTAAACATAGAGTCTTTCTTCTATTTAACTTCTTTGCTAAGTATTAGCAAACACCACAGTGCTGAAATTGAAATGAAGTGAAAAAGAGGCAGGAGTGCTCTGGGGTATGAAAACAGTACAAATTCATCAACATGAAAAGGAGAGGGAGGGAGGGACGGAGAGGGATGAGGGAGGGAAAAAGACTTTTTCAGCAGCTACATGGATTTCTGCTTCACGAAGCCCTTAGTCAGGCAGGTTTATTTTGTTTCAGCACTTGTTTTCCTCAGAGCAGTCTGGGATTTTTTTATTATCAGAAATACTGTAGCTGCATAACTTTGTCTAGTGTGTGTATATTAACAATATAAAAAAGTCACTGCATCACTGCAAAATTGGCAATGATTATGGCAATATGTTTGCTGTTTTCTAGAATGTCTAATTGTCACTTTGTTTTGTTTTCTACAAAATCAGTCTCTTGCCAAAGAAATCAAAGAGATAACAGAAGAAATGGATAAGAACAAGAGTCTGTTTGCTCAGATATTTCCTGAGAATGGTGATAATAGGGATATTATAGAAGACACTTTGGATTGTCTCCTGAGAAGACTGACCTTGCTGGAGTCAGTAGTAAACCAGAAATGCCACCAGATGAAAGGAAGGCTCCAGCAAATAGTGACTTTCAAGGTATGATGCCTATCTGAAGGAGTTAACAGGGGTACATGTCAAATGAGGATATAAAGGATGTGATTCTCAAAGCAATGAGAAATTTTGGTACCAAATCAAGAGAACAAGTCTGCACAGGTTTTTACTGAAAATCAAACTTATTCTTAGGCTATGCAAAACTTGGCACCCAAATCATGATCCAAAATTTAAACTCTCTGCTAGAAGCCTTCCACAACTCATGCAATCATTGTAGAAGTGATCATTCATCCCACAATTTCTCATCCTGCTGGCATTGCAATAAATTGAAGTTGTTGACTACTGTTCTCAAAGGAGAAAAAGTAACTTTAGAGTTCCACTCTACACATTTTACAATTTCATAAATGAGAGTACACTGTTTTTATTGTGATAAAATAGAAAACATAATACTGATTCCCACCTTTCTGATCACCTTTAAGCCATCCCATTATTCTATAAGAGCTTGTATCTCAAGCTGTCTGTATTGAGCAAAGCAGAAAAAATGGAGAGAAGTGGAGAAATGTTAAGTTTCAGAAATCTTTTCAGAGTTCAGAAATTATTTCAGACTTTACTTGGTCTCTACCTTCTCTCCTATTCTTATCATATAAAGCCTCCAATATGGTTTAGTTTTAATGAAAAAACATAAATTCCAGCAAAAAAATTGGAAAATAGATGGCTGGTGTCTTTAGATTAGTATCATTGTTTCATATGTTGATGCTACAGGATTTCTTTCCAAACTCCATAACCTTTCCTCTGCAGTAGATAGGAAAAAAACAATTTCACCAGTTCTCAATGAAAGGGCTTCCTTTGCTGAAGAAAGGAGACAGGGTGATTAGAATTCTGTGCCTTATTGTTATACCAGAGATATTTAATATTTAAAAGAATTACTGCATGCAAAAAAAAAAAAATCAGAAACACACTCCTATGTAATGCTAAAAGTCTTAGAGAAATGTGCTGATTATTTTCTTTTTTACCAATATTACGAGTTTTGTTGGGATGAATGCCTGAAAAAAAAATTTGCTTGTAGCTTGGCAAAATTTTTAAGTAATATGTATGCGTCTACTCCGATAAGGTACTCTAAAAGTTGTAATGTGTAGTTAGCCCTGTAATGTGTTGAAGCCTTGTTTACTTTTTCGTTATATTTGCTCAAGTTTGTAATGAAAAAAGCTTGCCTTAAAAAGTAAAACCTAGCTTGTTTACAAGCATATGTGATTGAATAAACTAGACAAGAATAATGTATTTTTGTTAAATGAAGCTAACTGACCCTTGCTAAATAATTATCTAATTGGAAGGCAAAAGCAGAAGTGTGTTCACAGGTTATGTTTTGAATAGAAGTTGGTTTAGCTTTTTGCTCATACGTGTATTCAGTTATGGATTTTCAGCAATGTTGCATGTCTTGCATTGGATAATTATGGTGCTTCCAATGTTCAATAGTTTTTAGGCCTTAGTGCTGTTATTGTAACATTGTAATGCTTTGAACTTTTTGGAACATAAAATATTTTTCAGTTGGTTTGTGCTGTGATTGGCTGTAATTTGTGGTGGTTGTTGTCTCCTGTAGAATGATCTGAAGCTCCTGTTTACATCGGTGGCTGATAACAAATATTTAGTTCTACAGAAACTAGAAGAGGCTGTTAAGAGACCAGAAACAGAACAAATGCAGGTATTACCAAATGTCTATTACTTGGGTAGAGGGAAGGGAAGAGAGAAAGTTTCTATTCAAGGTATAACTGGATTCTAGAGAATAGCTGGTTTTTATGGGAGAATATATTTGTTCACATAAAGTGTGTGAAAATGAGTACTTCCAAGAGTGCGCTACACATATTTATAAATTAAACAAACAAACAAACAAACAAACACAAAGTGTCTTTCTAATTTCCCCAGGTGACCTAGTTATGCACATACTGGGCACTATTTGACAGAAAGAAAATTTCAATGAACCAAAAAAAGTCTAAAGTTTGGCTAAATTTTTTGGCTATTACACTTTATTAAAACCCAAAGGCACTGTCTTCTGCACTGGTTTATAGCAATATCTTGACTGTTATTCATTTTAATTTAAGGCAATAATTGTTTTTTCTTTATCAGGAATTGCCTGATAAATAAGTAATTAATATTATGAAAAAATACATCCTATTTCCTTGTTTCTGTTTTGGCAGTGAGAAAAGTAAATGAAGTACGTTAAGGGCTACTTTCTACAGATGTTTCTTGTTACCCAATAGCTACTATTGTCTGCTTCCAGCAGGTGACTGAGAGGAAGAGATTTATCCTTCAGCTAAACAGAAATGCTGGCCTTTATATATCTGATAATCAAATTTTGAAGGAATTTTAATTCATGTATGAGTAAGAGAGCTGGCAGTCCATGTCTTTCTTTCCTGTCTTCCATGATGCGAAAGACTGGTAAAAATTTAGCTCCTATATGATTAATTTAACTACCAAATAGGAAAATGACATGGTAACAAAAACAACTGAATTGATTTTTTTTCTGAACATCTACCTTGACTGATAAAACATTCAAATTTAAATGCATTGGTGTTTGTTCAAGATGTGATTGGGAAAGTAGAAATAAGACCCTTAGCCAGGTAACTTAGCTCCATGGAGTGTAAGTTTAGTGACTGTATTATGTATACTTCGCATTAACAGGAGTCAGGAGTTCTACTCACATATATAGTTTAAGCATTTGGATATGCAGTTTCCAAGAAAGGGCCTTAACAAATGACTTTAACTACAGGAGTCCACCTTGTGCTTTAAACTTTGTTATAGCTGGCATGCATTAATTCAGCAGAGACTCCTAGGTTGAAAGACCTTGTTTCTTGTAGCTTCCATTGAAAAAAGTCAAATTATCACCTGCATACACTTGTAAATACCAACCTGTGTGCTTTCAGTTGTCATTTTCCAAGTATGAAAGGGGATGTACAACTCCTTTTCCTTGACAGTAATTTTGGCCCTATCCTAGTCCTGTAAGGGAACTGTGCACAGCTCCTTGCTGTCATGCATGTCTTTTGCTGTGATGGTTATTTGCTTGGTGGTCAGATATGGCAGTGTCCTGGTTTCGGCTGAAATAGAGTTAATTGTTTTTTTTCTCCTAGTAGCTGGTATAGTGCTCTATCCCAGCTGAAATCAGGACAGACAAGAATGAGCATTAATAAAAAGAATGCTTTAAAAGAAGGTGTCTAATAGGCCTTTTGTGCCTGTACCATATAATTAAAAGCGTGGAACTTCACAGCAAAGTTTTGTATAAAATAGTGTATGATACTAAAACAGTTTGTTATTAAAAAAATAATAATGCCATAATGTCTTTAACATCAAGAAACAAGCTGGGCTCTCCCAAATTTGAATTAATGCTTTTTCTTTATAGTATCCTTTAGAATTTTAGCAGACTGAAGAACTGATTAATACTTCAGGCAGAAAACAGAAAAGAATATTACTGTATGGCAGCTACAGTACTGTTATTAAACCTTCAAACTAAATGATGTAATTTTCAAATACAGGTCATACTGCAGGCAGAAGAAGGTTTGAAGGAACTAGATACTGGAATCAATGAATTAAAGAAGCGTGTAGACAAGCTACAAATTGACCAACCTTCTGTGCAAGAGCTGTCTAAGATCCAGGTATGGTTCTTAAGTTCCATCCTAGACCTATCTGGTGATATCAAAGGTATGCTGCTTTTTATTGTTCATGAAGAAGTTTAGGAAAGCATATTTAAAAGCATTTCAGTGTGTATAAAAGATCATTTTCTACCTGATTCACGTAGTTTTTCTACTTTTGCAATTTCAAATTTTCTAGCATCTCTATTATTAGTAGTGTTAATCATAAAAACACACAAAAACATGTTTTCTTTCAGCTGTCATTGAGTCCCTATTCAAACAGATAAAGTTAAGCATGTAAACATAGATGTCTGCTGAAGGTTGAGCCCTGTTCTCGCCAGTGCCTTATGAACTGGGGTCTAGTTCCCTTTCATATCCGTCATTAAAAAAAAAAAAAGGAGGGAGGTGAAGGGGGATAGATAGCTAAGTGTGACCTGAAACTGGAAATGTTCTGCTTTTACTAGAACACCTCTCATGTTCCTGCATTCTTTCACTTAGACTTGGTTTTGAACCACCTAAGTAGTAGGACTCTTATCTTAAGGCTCTCTGAAGTAGATACATGTGGGCAATTGATCCAGAACTTCTATAAGGCTGTTGAAACTCCTTTGTGAGGAGTTTGGTGCTAAGGCAGGGAAATGCTTAAGGAAGGATCAAGGAGAAGGTTTACAACTGAATTTTACCCTTTATAATGACATAATAATAAATTGGAAGCAAAGAAAACAGCTGAAACTGAACCATAAACTTATTAAGCCGACAAAACAGTAATCTCCATTAAACATGAATGACAAAGAGTTTGTGCAAATGTGTCTTTTGCCCAGTTCTTTATCCTTTTGGTCTTAGAGCCTCCTGCTTTTTTTTTGCTGTCAGGTTATGTGTAGATATCCCCCTCCCCTTGATTTTGGTTTTTAGAAAAGCCTTCCCTTTGCATTTTTGACAGTTGTGCTTCTCACAATTGTCTCTTTAAATCTAGGAGAGTCAGCTGCAGTCAGGATGGGTACTTTGCTGTAGCACTGGATGGTCGTAGAGATATTCTTGTTTATTAATTTCTGGATGTCTTGTCTTGATCAAAAGTACGGGCTTACCCTCACAGTCAGATGTATACTCTGAGAGTACAATTCTCAAAACGAAAAGAAGAAAGTAATCTTGTTCAGGTGAAGAAAAGCATCTGTAGGTTATTCTCGCTTTTATGGTTGAGTTATACAAGATGAGTAATAGTACACGGGAACTCATGAGATTCTTCCTTTTGGCTTGTTTTGTAATTTGGCAATATGGGCACACTATGAAATACACACTGCACTTTTTCTACACTTTACTGTTCTATATATATTGCTATTTTGGGCGTGGTTTGATTTTTACTATGGGTTTTATGTATCTTGCCTGCTACCAGTAAGCTGCTGGGGCAGGAGAGGGAGACAAATCTAGCTTTGAGATGCCTATAGTCCATATCCATGATGGAGCCCATCCAACCCCCCCTGCATTATAAGAATTAAAATGTAAACAGCATCTGCAGTGTGCAGTAGCCACACAGTAGTCACAATTTTGATGACTTAAGCTCAATCACCCTACTCCTTTGCTACTTAAAGAAAGCCTTTGGGATGGTGCTTTGTTCCTGAATGCAGGCACTTGAAAGACTTGCAGGTCTTGCTTATTTTTTCTCTCTTTAAATGGCGAGTTGTTAATTTATCAATTAAGTCAGTATATCTGCACAGTCTTTTTGAGCTGGGAAAGACGTGTAAGGTGTGAAAATAAGAATCACCATTGCTACTCTTTGCCCCCAAGGATATGTATGATGAGTTGATGATGATCATTGGATCCAGACGGAGTGACCTGAATCAGAATCTGGCTCTTAAGAGACAGTATGAACGGGCTTTGCAGGACCTGGCTGACCTGTTAGAAACAGGCCAAGAAAAGATGGCTGGTGACCAGAAAATGATTGTTGCTTCTAAGGAAGAGGTTCGATCACTACTTGAGAAACATAAGGTAAGAAACTGGGGTATATTTCAGGACTAATCACAGCTGTAAGCTTTTACACAGCAAATTGCTAACCTTCTGGTCCTAAAGGTTCAGGAGCTTTTCGGAATGGTGGGCCAGTATTAAATCAAGATATATTAAAACTTATTGTATTTTAAATTGGAATTAATTAACTCTTCTGACTGAATAACTTTCAAATGCTCTGTTGAAGATGAACCCAGGTAGAGCACATTTTCTTCTGCATTCTAATAACAAGTTCCTATTCTTGTCCTGTCATGCTACATAGCAAATTCATCCACCACTCCATTTTTTTTCCAATTGAAATTTACATTTGCTAATAGCACCCACAAAATATAACAAGACTTTTCCACACTTTTTTATTAGGCAGAATTTTTTGGTGGTGTGTATCTGATTTAAGCTATTTTTGTTTATGGAATGAGAGTTGTGATAGAATTTGTGTGGAAAGGATGATCTCTTTCTTTCTTTAAAAAGGCCTTTGTCCTTTTTATATTGTGTCTTGGATTTTGTGAAATGTTGGTGGAGTGAAAAATTTACCTAATTTATGTCTACAGCTACTTGATTGTACTACTATTGTCTTAAAATGCTGCTTTAATGGTAATGAATTGAGTAACAATTGCACTTTCTCTTTTCTATTCTCTCTTTACCCTCTCCCTCACACCCAAATTTCTCAGGAATATTTTCAGGGGTTGGAATCTCACATGATCCTGACAGAAACGCTCTTTAGAAAGATGAGTAGCTTTGCCCTCTTGAAGGAAACTCAGTCACATTCAGAGCTAATGACACAAGCTTCAGCTGTGTTAAAGCTGGCTCATAAACGAGGTGTGGAGCTGGAATACATTCTAGAGGTAAGAATTTCTGTGGTCTTTTCTGTACTGCCATTGTGATCAACCACCAGGATATTCTGTAATGTTGATTTCCTGTGCTTGGACAGAATTGATGGACATCAGTCCCTTTTGCCGTACATACAATGCACTGATAGACTATGTATAATCTTTGCTATTTAACTGTTGTGACCTTCAGGTGATAGAAGTTGTGTTCCTCTAAATTTAAAAGCGCTGCTTAGCTTTAGCTGACAAGGAGAGCATGACAGCTGTATCCATGTGTTCTAACTAAAAGCTGAGCTTAACACAGAGATGGTGTCTTATTATAGGTTCACTGGACATTTGCACTGTTATTTCTGTACATTCACAACAATGCAGCTATAGGATTTCAGGCTGAGAAAGCAAGTAATAAAAATTCTAGATACCCAGATCAATATTCACAGTATACATGGATAATTTGTGCTTGCAGACCTGGATGTGTCTAGATGAAGATTACCAGGAACTTACCAGACAGCTGGAGTCTGTTGAAAGTAGCATCCCCACTGTTGGTTTGGTGGAAGAGACGGAGGACAGGCTTACAGACCGGATTACACTTTTTCAGGTTGGTGCTTTTTAGACATTCTTTATGGAAAAGTTGGATGAAAGGGACCTCTGAAAGTCATCCAGTCCAGCCTCCCACGTGAAGCAGGACAGGTGCCATGGGCTGGATCAGCTACAGTATTGGAAACGTCAAAAGATGGAGATCCCACAGCCGAGCTGGAGACCAATTGCTGTGCTGCACCACCTCCTACTGAAAAGGTTTTCTATAATACCCAATCTAAACCTTCAACTTCCAGCTTATCACCATTGTCCTTTTTATACTGTGTGGCACTACTGAGGAGCATTTACCTCTATGATCTTTTTAATTCTACTGCAAATAGTTGTAGGCCTTTGTTAGACTGGCCCTTAGCCTCCTGTTCGTCAATCTAAAACAAGCACACCTCCCTCAGCCTCTTTTTAAAGGATGTGTGCTCTAAGTCCCTAAACATTTTAATAGCTCTACAGAGAGATAGAGATAGATAATAGATAAAGATAATAGATATATTATGTTATATATTATATATAATAGATATATATTATTATTATAGTCAGGTAATAATCTAATAGACCCTGACTGCTTCCTTCTTCTTGAACTCAGCAGGAGGTGGGAGCAGGGCAGAATCAGATGCACTAGATATGGCCTCATCAGCACCATGCAGATGGGGATAATAAAATAACTTAAGTCAGTTGCTCACAGTCCTAATGTAGGCCAGTGCTGTGACATGCCTTAGTCACAATGTCTGGGTTATGGAAGATGCGAGGTTAAATACACTAGCCATTCCCTTCCTAGCCTGTACTGAGAAACAAGGTTATTCTGCTCAAGGCACAGAATTTGCACCTCTTGTTGAGCCTCCTGAGGTTTCTGCTGCCTCCAACCTCAGGTTTATCAAGGTGTCTCTGGACTAAGTCTACCATTTTTTGTGTCAACCACTCTCCCTATGTTAGTGTCATCCACAAATTTACTGAGGGAGCGCTCTCTATCATCATCCATGCCGTTAATGAAGACGTTGAAGATGTTTGGGCTCAAATATCAACAATCCCTGGAGTACTCTGCCCATTACGGTCTGCCAGCCAGACATCGAGCCTTTGATCACTGGTGTTTGAAACTGGTAATGCAGCTAGTTTTCAACCCATGTAACAGTCCATTTATCCAGCCCACATTCTCTCCGCTTCCAGAGGAGGGTCCTGTGGGAAATGGTGACAAAGGCCATACTGAAGTCAGTCTCATCCACAGAGACAGTAATTTTGTCATAATTGAAGTTGAACATGATCCAACAGTGTAGCCTGGCAGCCAAGAGGGCCAACTGTGTCCTGGGGCGCATCAAGCACTGTATTGCCAGCCAGTCGAGGGAGGTGATTGTCCTGCTCCACTCTGCACTGATGCGGCCTCATGTGGAGTGCTGTGTGCAGTTTTGGGTGCCGCAGTACAAAAAGGACACAAAGCTACTAGAGAGTGTCCAGAGGAGAGCCACGAAGATGGTGAAGGGTTTAGAGAGGAAGCCATATGAGGAGCAGCTGAAGTCACTTGGTCTGTTCAGCCTGGAGGAGACTGAGGGGAGACCTCATCGCGGTCTACAGCTTCCTCACAAAGGGAAGAGGAGGGGCAGGCACTGATCTCTTCTCCCTGGCGACAAATGATAGAACCCGAGGGAATGGCAGGAAGATATGCCAGGGGAGGTTTACATTGGATATTAGCAAAAGGTTCTTCACCCAGAGGGTGGTGGATCACTGGAACAGGCTTCCCTGGGAGGTAGTCATGGCACCAAGCCTGACAATATTCAAGAAGCTTTTAGACAACACCCTCAGATATATGGTGTGAATTTTGGGGTTGTCCTATGCAGGGACAGGAGTCGGGCTCAATGATCCTTGTGGGTCCCTTCCAACTCAGGACATTCTGTGATGATTCTATGATTCTATAAAAGGCTGTCAAGTTAGTGAATCCAAGCTGAATATTCCTGATTACCTTTTGGTCCTTTTTGTCGTTGAAAATGGATTCAAGGGGGAAGTGCTCCGTGATCTTTCCTGAGAGCAAGGTGAGGCTGAACAAGCTGCGGTTCCCCAAGTTGCCTTCCTTGTTCTGAAATGCAACAAGAACTAGTAGTTTAAATATAGGTTTTCTACCACATCCTGTTTTTTCTGTCCTCAAAATGAGAATTCTGGTCTAGTGTTTTGCCTTTGTCTCGTTATACACCAGACACTTTGGTTGCGTTTATTTTTGTTTTCTTGTTTTGTTTTACAGAAAAACGTCTGCCAAATTTTTCTTGCAAATTGGCTTCTTGTCTACTCTGAATTTGTTATGTATACTGTTCTTTTACTACACAGCTTTCTGCTTTTGCAATAGTATGAGGAGAACTTAAGCAATCTATTGTGTGTTGGTTTTATTTTGGTTTTGTTTAATGCTAGGCATTGTTTGAGTTGGTCCTGGCCCTAAATTAGATTTCCTCTTTTGTTTCTCTCATCAGTTACATAAATTAGGTTATTCAAATCCAGATTCTCGGACTCTGCTATGGCATGATTTTTAATACTTTCTTTTTCTCTCCCTGCGACAACATTTAGGTTAAAAATCCATCATAATTAATTTATGGCTATCTTGGAATTTTTTATGCTACTCTCTAGAAGTTATACATTTATTTGTGTGTATATGTTATATGTAAGTACACACAGACACACACATATATAAATATAAAAATTCTGTATCTCTGTGAAATAGAAAGTAAGAGTGATAGAAAGTTTATGTACTCACCATGAGACTGGTAGTTTTGTACATTTAATCTTCAGATCAGTTTCAGCATAACTGAAAAATGGGAATGCAAGTACATTTTGTGCTCAAGGTTAGTCAAATATACAGATATTTTAAAAATCTGTACTATTTGTGTAATGATAGCGGAATTTGGCAGGTATATTTGCCCACACATACAAATTCTTTACCCATCCACAAGTCACCATTTAAATGAAATCTGGCTCTGCTCCCAGTTGGATTCAGGCTAAGAGTATTAACAGCCTTCCCTTTTTCAGTACCTTTTTGCTTTCTTTTGCCGTAACAATTGGCTTCTGTGTACAGGGGTTGCGGGGGGGACGGTAATCTTTTCTTTTGTAGCCATGGATAGCAGGAGGGTAGATCAGTAAAAAGAAGAGTTAAATGACCAGAGAGCTGAAGATAGGCATTGAAAGGGCTGAAGTGTGGCCACTGTTAATAATTTGATATTGGACACCTTTAACTTTCATTGCAGTAGTTTTCAGTAGATGGTAGATTAAGTTCTGACATTTTAATCAATTTATCTCAGAAATGGTGTTGCCTCATGAAGATTCTCTTGAAGTTGTTCTTTTCAAGTGTAAAATGTCTACACCAAGGAGGACTTCATCATAAGGAGCTGTCAATAGACATATTGAAGTGAGGCGTTTTGTGACAGCACGTTCAGATTTTGAGCAGGTTACTAGAGCTGGAGCAGAGGGAAAAAAATGTGATGTGCCGTGGTGACACTGGTTATCCTACAAAATGCAATAAAAGAAAACTAAATGTTGAGAAAGTGTGGTAGCAGAGACCTGCAGAGCTATCTAACCGTCTCCTCTGTCATTACAGCATCTGAGAGCTGACCTGACTGAATACCAACCTAAATTATATCAAGTGCTAGATGATGGGAAAAGGCTCCTCTTTTCTGTTAGCTGCTCAGATCTTGAAAGTCAACTGAACCAACTTGGAGAACGCTGGTTAAGTAACACCAGCAAGGTTACCAAGGAGCTTCACAGGCTGGAGACAATACTGAAGCACTGGACAAGGTAATGCTGATGTAATGGACAGTATAAACTTCTTCACCTGTGCTGTTCAGGTCAAAGTCATTCTGAACCCAGAACTATTAGATTCATCATTTAAAAGAAAGTACTTTGAGATGTATGTGATAGTTTGACTGCTCTATAATATCCTACTGCTGTTCCATACAAGTGCTATCGTACTCTCTCATTTGCAATAAAACATGTACCAGATAACAGCCGGTGGGAGCAAGTCAGAAGATATCTTATTTAGATAACTAAGTTAGAAGCCCCATGTCCATACAGGTTGATGAGAAAGGGCATGTGCTTTGCTAAGTAGCATGAGTGGCCTCAGCATGTTCTGGTAGGGGCATTGCCACTGCTGGGTTCTTGTGGATCTCTGTCATTGCATATGTGGAAGGGAGCTTTTAGCTGCCTTTAGTAATGTTCATATGCTACTTTTGAAATGAATTCTCTAAGTGATATAAGCTTTGTCTATTGTTCATCATATCCCTGGCTCATTGGCTCAGTAGCCTTTCAAGAGAGACACATAAAGGGATTGTATGTATACAGGTTATGTGGAGACACTCTCATTCTGACATCTCATTATTTGCTTGGCATGTGAAATGATATGGAGATAGTTTCGGAAAAAAATGTTACATTTCTGCTCTGAGATATCTTGTAGTAAAGCTTTTGGAGGATTGAACTTTCTGATGGAAAGCAAAAATGTGTTTATGTGTGTGACACGGGGTGGGCTGCTGTTGGAGCTTGCTCAAACAGATCGATAACCTAGTTACTAGTCCTTCATTAAACATAGTTTTTCCTAAGAGGCAAAAAGAAGGCACTGTTGGGAATTGTGGGTGTAATGGCTAAAATAAGAGCTTCCTGATACCATCCCTGTCTTTAAAATTAAATCACATTTTTCTGAAATTTAATAAAGGAAAGAAAATATTTTTATTTTAAATCTGGCATACCATATCTTCCTCTAACATGTGGAGGAGACACTGCTCAGTTGGAGGCAAGAAGTGGTGATGACTGTTTTAGTTTTCTTTAAACATCTTTACAGATATCAGAGTGAATCAAGAGAACTGACACATTGGTTACAATCTGCAAAGGAGCGACTTGAGTTTTGGAGCCAGCAGTCTTTGACAGTTCCTCAGGAACTGGAAACAGTCCGAGACCACCTGAACTCCTTTTTGGTAAGTCATTCATACACCTAGAGCACCTTTTTCTCTCCAATTACAAACAGTCAGTTGAGCAATCATATGGTTATACTTTTCCTCATCGCTGAATTAGTGAGTATGCAAAAAAAAAAAAAAATCTGTTTCTGTAGGTGAACTGTCCTTCAAAAAACTGGTATGTTTGCACATTCAGCACTCCTTTGTTATATGCAATGACTGTAAAGCTTGATGATTCTGAAAACAGAAAATGGTTTTATGACTGAAAACAATTTTTGTTCTCACTTGGTCTGAAGTATAGCTGGTAAACAGTAACAGAAAATACATATTTTTAAAAGGAAGGGAGGATATTCTTAACTTTCTGAGGTAAAGCCTTAAGTACAGTAAACAAGTAGCTGATTATTTCCACAAAAATGATTCTGCTTACAGGAGTTTTCAAAAGAAGTTGATGCTAAATCATCACAGAAATCCTCTGTCCTGAGCACTGGGAACCAGCTCCTCAGGCTGAAGAAGGTGGATACAGCAGCACTGCGTGCGGGATTGTCCCATATTGACAGTCAGTGGACAGAGCTGCTCACACAAATCCCAGCAGTACAAGAGAAATTGCACCAGGTAGGGAAGGCCAGTGATGGCCTTTGATATTCCAGAAAATTCAGATCGTATGGTTGGCACTGCCTTTGAGAGATAGTTGCTCCCTTCCTCAATTTATCCATGTGAGGCAAGATAGGAGGAATGTTACTCCTGTTTTATTATGGGAAACCTTACACTCATGTCCAAATCCTGTCTACCCATACTGTCTAACACCAATTGGTGTTAATGTCAAACTTTCACAGTTACATTTGTTAAATTTTAGCCAAAGAACAGATGAGGGTTTGCATCTGTTGGTATGCTTTTTGGAAAAAGGGAGTTCACATCCCTGTGCCCTGTCAGATTTGGATGGTGGTTTTGTTCAAATTGAATAGACTAGGTTCAAATCTATGCAAGACAAAATAAATCTAAAAACATTGTGCAAGGTTCTTGCTAGTGTATGCAGGAGCAGGAGGGGTTTTGGTTGTGTAGTTTTGGTTTTTTAATGCTATAATACTGAAGTTAAAGAATTATACTGGTCTAAAAGTTGGCTTAGTATTTAGTTGCTAGGAGGTTATCAGTCTAAGCAGTTGCTTTAGTTTATAATTTGGAATGCTTTCAGAGTTAGTAATATGATCGTGATTTAGAGGGAGAGAGGAAGGGTAAAAATGTTGCCTGAGTCTATTATATTAAACAAAATAATGTGATTCAGTAGATCTCTGAACTGTCTTGTAACGCAAAATATATGTCTACCAAAAAAGTCATAGAACACGTTTCTGAGTAACTAAATGTAAGCAAGCACTACTGTATCAAATGTTGAAAGTGCGTCTTTTAAGAAAAAAAAAAACAGGTACTATTCAAAATCAACCCATTTAGAAATCACCACCACAAGAAGAGTTGTATAAAATTATTTTCCATGCATCTATTCATTAGCCATTTACAAGGACAGGAAAAGCATAGCTTAAAGTTTATCTTCTATGTAAGCCCAATACAGAATTATGGAATGAGAATGCAGCACCTTTTGGAAGTCAGAAATTGAATCTTTGAGTTTGTCCAGCTTATTTGTACAATGAAGAATGGAAATAAGACGCCTTTAATATGATATTTTCTTACTAGGATGCATGCAGTTACACAATGTATCTCCTATTAAAACCTTTCTTTTTTTTCTACTTCTTTTTTTTTTAATAAACTTCAGTGATATGTTAGGGATGTAGAATAACGTGATAGTAAGATCAGGTAAAGGAAATGTGCTATGGTAATGCAAAGCAAGAATATCTTATCCATTTTCTTCACAACATGCATTTTAAGTCTGTTATCTCTACAGCTCCAGATGGACAAAATTCCTTCTCGCCATGCTATCACTGAAGTTATGAGCTGGATTTCCCTGATGGAAAATGTCATTCAGCAGGATGAAGAGAACATAAAGAATGTAGTAGGACAGAAGGCCATTCAGGATTATGTCCAGAAGTACAAGGTACTGAGTGGAAATGATTTCCCTTTTGAATTATCCCCATTAAATATATATATACATATGTAAAGTATAAGTGATTTAAGGAAAAAAAAAACTTACATTGTAGAGTGGAAAAGAAGCCAAAATTACTTTTACTCTGCTGTTCAGTTATGACAGGAATATAATTTTTAAAATGCTTACCTTAGTTTCCAGGTAAATCCAAAGCAATATGCACATGATTAAACCTTATTAGATCTGTGTTTCACCCAAAACCACAAAGCATTTTGCAAATTACGTATGTTGTATTATGAATTCTCTGCATAATGTCACCTTCTCCTCAAAGAGTAGCCTGTTCTTGAATGGAAGGTGGCCAGTGCTTTACAGATCAAGATAATTTTGATCAGTATCTGAAGCAAAAATGAAAGATACTGTATCTTGAGATAACTATAAAGGAGTATAGATATAACACAATTTCACTTCTTTAATTAGATCAGTAGCACTCTTGTAATAGATCTGCACACAGTGACTTTCTTCTCAATGTCAGATTTGTTTCAGTAGTCTCCTGAAAAATCACTTTATTTCTTGGCTATTATTCTTCTTTGTATGTAAGAATATTTTCCATCTTATCTGTTTTTGTATTACAGATTTTGAGACTAAATAAAGTGAAAAAAATTAATATATACCCAGTTTTTCTTAAATCTGATCCTTGAGACCAATATCAATAATTTTACTGATTTTTTTTTTGGGGGGGGGGGGGGGATGGGGGGGTGGGGGAGGCAGATTCTTTATTCCAAAGGCAGTGTATTGCTGGCTTACTTCTCAATACTTAGGAAAAAGTAACAATGTTTTTAATTGCTGTTCAATTGCTAAAAAAAGCTTCTAGCTAAATTGTGGTAAAGTTGTAATTTGTGAACATTTTTCTCTCTTTTGCAGGAAGGTAAGAAGTCATGGTACTTATGTTTTGGTTTTTTTATTCCCTTCTTTTCTACTAGGGTTTCAAGATAGATTTAAATTGCAAACAATTGACAGTAGACTTTGTGAACCAATCAGTGCTACAAATTAGCAGCCAGGATGTTGAAAGTAAACGTAGCGACAAAACTGATTTTGCAGAACAGCTCGGAGCAATGAACAGACGTTGGCAAATCCTGCAAGGCCTGATAACAGAAAAGGTAAAGAAAAAAACCTAGCTGCTCTGTAGTGAACTTTCAAAATACATAGAACTATAAGATAATAATGGTTGGAAATCTCTGCAGGTCATCTAGTCGAACCGCCTGCTCAGAGCTAACTTTAATTAGGTCAGGTTGCACAGGGACTTGCTTAGCTGAGTTTTAAAAATCTCCAAGGACAGATTTCACAACCTCTCTGGGCAGCCTGTTCCTGTGCTTAACCACTCCTGTGGAAGACAAGTTTTTACCGTGTTCCCAATCAGGTCCCAGGTGCAGGACTTTACGTTAGTCTTCGCTGAATTTCTTGAGGATTGATGAGCCTATTCCTCCATCTGGTTGAGGTTTCTCTGAATGGCAGCCCTACTCTCCAGCATATCAACTACTTCTCCCAAATCAGTGTCATCTATGGATCTGCTGAAAGCACAGTCCATCATGTCATTCAGTTTATTGAAGGTATTAAACAATATCAACCCCAGGACTGACTCTGAAGATGCATCTTGTAAATAACTGCCAGATAGACTTCGACATGTTCACCACTAACCTTTAAGCCTGATGACTCCGGTCAGTTCATTCATTTGTAGGCCATCCAACCCATGCCTCCTCAATTTTGCTACAAGGGTACTATGGGATACCGTATCAAAAGCCTTGCTAAAGCCAAGTCAAACAATATCCACTACTCTCCACTTGTCCACAGGGTCAATCATATCATCATAGCAGAGGCAACCAGTTAGGTCAGGCGCAATTTGCCCTTGGTAAGACAATTTTCCCTTGTTCCTCCTCCTTGTTCTTTATGCATGTGGAAATGGTTTCTGGTAGGATTTGCGGTATAGCCTTTTTCCAGTATTCAGCACCTTCCTCCAACCGTCATGACCTTTTAAAGGTGATAGACAGCAGCCTTGACATGACATTGTCACTCTCAAATACACCCTGTCTGGTTCTGTGGACTTTTACATGACCAGCTTACTTAAGTAGGACCTAATTTTTTCCTCCTCTACCATGGCTAGTACCTCTGTATGCCAAAATTTGTTAATTGGCATGAGGACCTGGGAGGTACGAGAGGAGACCTTGTCAGTAAGATCAGAGCAAAGAAGGCACTGGGTACCTCAGACTGTTCTGTGGTTTCCCATTAGTTGCTGATGTATTTGTGAAGAGTAACAAGAAGGGCTTCTGTCCCTCGCTAGTTAGTTCCAGCCAAGACTTTGCTTTCCTAACGTAAGACCTGCATGGCAAAGCCATGCTTCTAGGACCATTCTTTGTAATCCACTTTCTGTGGATTTGTCATTTTTGTGACTTGAAAAAGTTGTCCTTGAAGATCAACCAGCTTCCTGGACTCCATTGTCCTTCAGTACAGTTTTCCATGGGATCATGCTTACCTGAACAAACCGAAGTCATCTATTCTAAGGATATTTAGTCTGCTACTTGCTTTCCTTACTTCACTCACAACTGTCTCATCATTGCTGTGGCCAAGGCTGCTATTGACCATCATATCTTCAAGCAGTTCTAATTAAGATTACAGCTAATTAAGATGGCTCATTCCCTAGACTGGAGTTTGTCTTAAGTAGTATGAATGATTTTTATGGCAGTGCTTCTGTTTTCAAATTCTGCTTTGGTTTGGTGGGTTTTTTTTTTAATTTGAAGAATAGAAGCGCTCTCTCATTTGCCATTGAATAACACCTAGAACAATCAGAAAAATCTAAGTAACTTTAAAGCAGTCAATTGACAAAGGAGGTAATATAAATCTTCATCTGCTTTACACAGTTATAAGCAAAGAATATAAAATGTATGTTTGTATGCTTAGTTTTATTTGGGAAGTCCTGAGGTCCTTGATCTCTGAAAAGAATTCCGCTTCATAAAAGTATTGTGCTAAACTGTCAGCTTCTTTCAATGTGTCATAATAGTTTAATATGTTATCTCCATATAATTATCTCTGGATAAAGCAGGTTTTCTATTATGAATGCTTTTACAAATAGCAGATATATTTCAATTTGTATGCATATACTGTTTTTAAATTCTGAAATCATTGAATTCCAAGAAGTCACTGGTCAGCATTGGTCTTCACTGATTTATTTAATTGACCCAACAATAAAGGTAATTGTATGAGAAAGTACATATTCATATTTCTTTGCAGATCCAGCTGTTGGAAAGTCTGCAGGAATCCTGGACAGAATATGAAAATAATGTGCAGTGCCTAAAAACTTGGTTTGAAACCCAAGAGAAGAAGCTGAAACAGCAACAGAAAATTGGAGACCAGGCTTCAGTACAGAATGCTTTGAAAGACTGTCAGGTAATGTCCCCTTATAAATAACAATATTCTCTTTCCAACAGTTAGAAACAACACTTGATAAAGTCATGTATCAGTGAAGGCAGTGACAGAACTCCTCTTTTCTTCAGTGAGGGAGAGATTTCATTCCTAAAGTGAAAGCAATACAAAAGGAGGATGGAACAATAATGTCCCAAAGATCTTTAAAAGGAACCAAAGTCATTATTCCTTTTGCATTCAATATTAAAGCATGGATATTCCAAGCGTGCCAGGCGTACTGAACGAGAAAGGCCGTCAAAGGAATAAGTTCCTATTCCTGTTTAGCCAGTCTTCTGGACCTTGATGTCATGAACACCATGCTTGACTATTCAGAAACTTGTTTTTTCTGCTTTATCACTACCTTTCCTCTGCCCCCCCTTTTTTGTATTCTTTTTCACCTGATATAGTCCACCTGACTATTCAAAGAAAAATGCTAGAACCCAAGGAGGTTTTATGTTTTTATTCAAAATGTGTTAGGAATCAAATTTTTTCAAATATTCATCTATCCAGAGATGGAAATAGTGCTCAATTCCCTTTTGCTTTCAGAAGACTGAAGGAAAATCATGATTACGATGGGCAAAGACAGGATGAGGCAAAGCTCAACTATACATGATGCACATAAGTTCAGAACCACCTCAGTTTTTCATGCAAAATTCGTACAAGGACTACACAGCAGTGAATATGGTATCACAATTGATTCTGAACATCTTACTCAGAGTAGCACATATTTAAGTAGTTAGAAGCTTGCTTCTGGAGCTGTTGGGCTAGAGTTCAAGCTTATAGGTGTATAAGCAAAACAGATTTTTCTGAATTTATAAAAAGGCCTCTACATGATATCAGGCATCAGATAATTTTTGCTCAAAAGCATTTTGTTCTACCAGACAGCAAATAATAAATTTCACACCAAAGCAAATGTGTAAATAAACTCTGACAGGACAACTGCATGCCCAAAATCTTGATGTTCTCATCCCCTTAAAAAGGAGTAAGTAAGCCTGTTTATCTTGGTGTGGCTGTCTTTCCTGCATGCATTTAATGAATGGGATGAATATGGTCTAGCTTTTAAGTCTTCACAAACAGAACAGCTGGAAATCTATTCAAATGAAATGCATAAGAGAATTTGATCTATTTTCACCAGTGTATTAAAACCATCTTTGTTTCTGTAAAGGCAAATAGTTGTTTAAGCCAGATATATTAGAAGTAAATTTTTTTTCTGAAGTTCTTGACCTAAGTTTTCAAACTGCTTGCAGTGCTTAGTTTCAATTCAGGTATCAGCACAATAAGCCCATATGACTGAAGCAAGGGTAATTTAGCATAGCCTGACATAATCAGCAGGCTGTGCTTGGATAGAGTTCAAAGCTGAATCTGATTTATCACCTTTATAGTTCCTTTCAGTCAGGGAAGTTAGCAAATACACTTGAGGAGTCAGTTATGAATGGCAAGACTTTGATCAGCAGAGAAACAAATTGTTTAAGAAATAACTGTATCAGACACTCCCAGGTATCCGGTTCAACTAGTACAAAAGCTGCAGTTTATTTATTAACCGATGTTAGTTGCTGCCTAGTGTCATATTAATAAGTGAAGGCAACCATTTTTTCCCATCACTGATCAGAAACAGCTATGTGTCTTTAATTCAATCATGAGTTTAAAATGATGAATAAGAAACCTCTTTCCACAGAGAACCAGAAATATTTGCTATTCTTGGTGTTTGAATCTTTTGCCTGTTTTACATTCTAAATTTTGGAGCAACCTTGTACAAACTTAAATGACTTTTTTAGTGTTAAAATCCACTTTTTGGAAAATCAAATTTACTATGTACAACTTAGAAGTGTTTGCTTTGGTGTCAGCTGGTAAAAAAAAAAAGATGTATTACTCCAAGGCTGTAGCCTGGAACAATGGCTAGAAGTCTGAAGAAATGTGAAATAATACAGAAGACAAGGCTAAGAATAAACAGTACAGCAAAAATGCTGTCACATATATGTCTATAGAAAAAAGTGTGTTGTATATGTGCAGGGATAAATTCTGTTAATAGCAAGTGTTTGCAAGACTGAGCAGAATTTGGTTCCAAATACTCCCCCCATTATCTAAAATGTAAAGTCTGTTATGGCAATGGTTCACTTGTTGTTGTTGTTTTGATTCTTAGGGAGAGTAATTTATTGAAAGACATAGGTTTTCAGTTTGCCCAGAGTTCTGTTGTGTTGTTTTCTTTCCCTGATGATCCATCTCTCAGTAAGGAAAGGCTTGCAGAAAATGAAAATATAACCTGAGATCACAAGATGTACTTAATGTAGAGGCATCCCAAGACTGCTCTCACCTCACAGTCTGCTTTCCATATCACACTGACTACTTTATCTTCAGACAGGTAAACACAAATTTGTGCTGGCCTGAAGCCTACAAGCCATACTTCCCACTTCTGCTCAGACTCAGTGTTTGCACTGCCTGAAGCTACACAGCTTCCATATGAGTCAGAGCACTGCAGGACTTTCTTGGATTCCCCTGCACCATGCCATGAAGTTATGTAGGTAGTTTCCTGGCTAGGAATGAGCTTGTGGGAGCATGCTATACGACTCAACAGTTGTTCACCGAGTCTTCCTGTTCTCTCTCCTTCATTTTGTAGCTTCATTCTCATGCTATTGAGGCATGAGGAAGATCACAGGCTTTGTGACTAGTGAATGTTACATACCAGAGCTTCTGCACTTCACTTATTGATAAAACATGATAAAAGCTGGAAACTTTGAATCGGCATTTCCGTGACCAATCTAGGGTCATCATAAATAGCAGTCAGCATTTGCCTGAAGCAGCAAAACAAGCCAATAACAACTTGTCATGGCCTCAGTGCTTATGTACGCAGCCCAGTTTTCTTCACTTGTTTTCATGCCAACTGTTCATTTTCTTCCCCTTTTCTTGGGTTAGTGTGTGGGAAAGCTGAGCAGAGCAAAATGCTGTGGAGCTCATTAATGCTTCCCAATGGCATGCAACCTTGAGGAGGCAATAAGGAAAATTCCTGCAATCTGTTGCTTGTTGTCATTGGCTGGACTCCAGTGAACTTGTCATCTAGGGGAAGGCTCGCTGTCCTCGGGCAAGGGGCTTTGCTGGGACCTGGCAAAGGAATAAAGACTCCCCTTCAAGTGGGGAGGCATGGCAAATTGACATCTTCCCCTAGGAAGTCATTTTGTCCTTTTCCTTGGGTGGCAAAATTCATTTTTTTTCCAGAGGCTTGAGCCAGCTTTGGACTAATTAAAAAGCCCTCTCAGTGTCGTAGGACGAACTAAGACACACAACGGTTTTCCCATGTATTCAAGCTGCTGTCCTATTTTTAATGAGTTTTGGACTCTCACATGAGAGCAGAAGATTAAACAGAAGTTTAATATAGAGGACATGCTTCTATTTAAATTAACGACAAACAACTATGCTTTAAAGGGAACATAAAATATTAAATAAAATTGCTGGTGAGTTATGATTCTCTTGAGAATAAAAAGCCAAAGTATGCAAGCATGACTTTCCTGTTTTTTAAACTAAGGAGCTTACGGGCATCTTTTCTATCTCAAGGTATTATCTATCCAATTAAACAAACAAACATACTGAGATATCATTTTTTTTCTTTTCAGGAATTAGAAGAATCAATAAGAACAAAGGAAAAAGAAGTAGAAAATGTAGAACAGAGTGGTCTGTCTTTGATACAGAACAAGAAGGAGGAAGTCTCTTCTGCTGTTATGAATACATTGCAAGAAATTAACCATTCCTGGGCCAATTTGGATCACATGGTAAAAGAATCATTGAGGGGCAAATTATGCCTCCAGGAATAGGGCATGGAGGAGAGAGAGAATTAGCAGTTTGCAAGTAGTGGATTTCTTCTATATTGTAGGGGAAGAGATTCTGAATTGTGTCCCTGTTTCCAACCATCCCCAAGTTTGTGTGTACACTCCACATAAAATGGGTATAATATTTCCTATTTCAAGGATGTTTCTAAGTCTTGTAATTGAAGCTTTTTAGATGCTTCCTGGTATTTAGTGGAAAGGTATCAAATGATCTGTAAGGAACTACCTTTTCAAGCACACAGGTCTCGCAGAATAAGGAAGAGATCAGCATTAACTGTTGTCATCCAAAGCTTGATAACATCAGTCCACCTTCTCAGGAGGAATGCAGTGTGTTAGGGCTAGCCTCTCTGCTGACTTTCATAGGCTGACTTGCCTGCCTTAGGGATACATGTTTCATAGTCTTAAGCAATTTCTCTTGATCCTGCTTTGGACCAAAGTAGAATGGACTTGATACCTTCTCAGTCCCTGCCATCCTAGCTTTATAGCATCAAGCAGAACTTTATGCTGTACCCAGAGTAAGCCCAGATGATTGTTGTGCAAAATCTTCATTCTACAACAGATTTAAGATTTGGCATGTAGAACAAGTAGTATCTGAGATCAAAAGGAAGGAAATAATTTAAACAAAACTGAAATATCTCGAATGCTTTTCATTTACTTTTTTTTTCTTCCTCCTTCCTCTCCTAGGTTAGCCAACTGAAGATATTGTTGCAATCTGTTCTTGATCAGTGGAGCGTTTATAAAGTGGCTTATGAAGAACTGAATAGTTACCTGACAGAAGCCAGATATTCTTTGTCCCGTTTTTATCTTCTTACTGGTTCTTTGGAAGCTGTGAAAGTCCAAGTTGATAAACTTGAGGTGAAAAGAATACCATGCCTCTTGACATACTAAGGATGGATTTAAGAATTATTTTTTTCCTCATTGCATGGATGCAGATAACTATGCATTTTGGTTCATAAGAAATAGAAGTAAAATCACATGACATTAAGAGAACACATTATCAAATAGCCATTGCATTTTTCATTTTATAAAAAATAAAATGGTGATAGTTGTTTTCTTTTTAGATTTTTAATTTTGTTTTTTAAATTTTGAGTTGTACCATCAAATTGTTAAAAGCTTTTAAATCATGCTGGTGACCATTAAAACTAAAGTTTCTCACTCTGCTTTGTCAGGCTTCTGAGCTACTGGCATATGTTGGGATCATATTTTATATCCCCCCCCCCCCCCCCCCCCATCTCAACCCTGTGGTTGCAGTAGATTGAAAGTCAAAGAAAATAATGTTCCAAAATCTGAGGTACTCACATGTTCAAGTGGTTTTCCACTGCAAGAAAAGCATAAAATACAATGACTCCTGTTATAAAATTATAAATTAATATTTATTGAAATAAATTAACTTAAATAATTAAATTTAAAAATATTAAAATTGTTGTTCTATTACATAGAATAATCTTTTATTTCAAAGAAAGTTGTTGTCTTTGGAATCAAAAATAATTATGCAAGCATTTCCAGATGCTTAAATTAACAAGAACTTGTGTTGTTAGTATTTGTCAGCAAATCTAAATTTAAATTATCATTTAAATATTTGTGTGATTTGAAGTCCAGATAGATATAAAGCCAAATGCCCTAAGCATGAACAGCACTTTTCAAACCAAGATTTAAAGTTCATCCATTAATGCATTTTACAGTGTTCTCATTTTTTTTGTGTGTCAGAGAGGAGGAGTCAGTAAAACAATAGGTACAGAAAATTACTTTTTTTGCTTATTAAGATTTTAATTATACTGTTTAGTCAGGTTGAGATTTTCTGGGCCGTTCAAACTGTAAAAATATGCATAAAAATATTTAAGGTTAAAAAAATAAAGGAGCCTTTTCCCTGCCAGCAATACTTCAGATTGATAAATGAAAGAGCAAGAATCTTATTTTCAGAATAAATCTTTTTCTGTGCTGTTACTTTTTTCATCTCATTCTAAACAGGAAAATGTTATTTAATTTATTTTCTTCCATCGGTTACGTTTTAATTTCTGAAGCAATTCCATGCACTTACTCCTTCTGTGCAAGAGTACTTGTTTAGAATAATTTCTTTTACAAGATTTTTACATTTTGAGAAAATATTAAGTTAAAATTTACTTTTTGCTACACCTTGATCAAATGCATCTAACTACAGTCTTTATATTAAATAACCTTCTATTTAGATGAAACACAGATGAAATCAAGTTTTGCATTCATAACCTGTACGATGTAATTGATACATACTATTTTGAAATGTTTCTACATCATGCAATTGTAATACCTCATGCATCTTTTTTTTTTAATTATTATTCCATCTGTTTTAGAGCCTACAAGATGAATTGGAAAAGCAAGAAAATAGCCTGCAGAAATTTGGTTCTGTAACCAATCAACTGTTGAAAGAATGTCACCCACCAGTGACTGAAACACTTACCAACACTTTGAAAGAAGTGAATATGAGGTAGAAAATGTCTGTGTGTTGACCTTTACTTTCAGTGGTAAATTTGCATTTACCCATTGATCCAGTTTTCCATCATTTCTGTTTTTGTTATATTTTATTATTTTATGGTTTTGGGGGTTTGGAGGGCTTGTGGGGGTAGGTGGTGGTATTTCTTTTGCCAAGGGCTGGAGCAGAACTGTCTTATTTACCACTAATAATAAATGAAACATTATTTTCTCCAGCAAAGCATTTGGACATTACTGTCAGTAGTTTTGCTCCATTCATGGCTGCCAATGAAAATTCATAAATACCATGCTGGAAAATAATACTACACATAAAATGCAAGAATCCTGCCTCAAAAAATTGTCTGCTATGCATGCACGAGGTTCCCCAGATTTTAGGTTGCTATTTCTACTTGTAGGAAGGGCATGATAGGTAAGAAGGTCTAAGCCTTCACCAGTAGCTTGGCAAACAGCTTCCCCAACTTTGAATCCAGGCCAGAACCAGTGTAAGCGTTTACTCAGAGAAGCTACAGAAAGGCAGGATCCCAAAGCAAAAACCAGTTTGGTAGAAAGTTGGGGCTTTTTTTGAAAGCACAATCATGCCAAATGTATTTTAATCTGTGGTTCATCCTGTCCTAGAATCTGGAAGAAAAGGGAGGGATTATTCACCTCATTTCAAAAAAAAAGATACTGTAGGATTTAACAGTTTCAGTGATGACTGATGGAATTTTCACTTCACCATTTTTATCATAGAATAATAATTGAAAAATATTGTCATTTCCTTTAGTAAGGAAATAATGAGGCAATTTGATAAATACGAGCACATTTGAGAGAGTACATGTTTCTGGTTGCTATTAGAGCCAAGAATTCAAAGGGGATTAGATATTTAATTGGTTAATAGAAATATAAAAAGTTTTAATGGGTCTGGGAGTATTTTAGAAGGGAGTTACACAGAGCTTTATGACATTAAATATTCTGAGAGGTTTTGGGAGGAAATTGCAGCAGAAGAAATAGTTTCTTGTTTACACCTGTTTTAGGCCTCTTAGGCCCTTGCAGGAATCTGGTACTGGCAGTTCATGGTCAGTCATGGATGCTCTGTGCAGTGAACCAAAGTGTGCTAAGTGGAAATAGCAAGAGGTTCACTTCAAAAAGTGCACTCTAGCTCTCACCTCAAGCATTAATATACAGCATCCAAGATGTAGCACAGATCAGACCTGTTGCGATGGGTCAGAACAACCTGTCAATATATTTCTTGGATTCCTTCCCCCCCCCCCCCCCAAATGTCTGGATCTTGATTATTACCAATTTTCTTAAAAGCCAAAAGGCCATGGGAAACAGCAGAGAGTAAGAGGGGCAGGGATAGTTCTTGTGGACTCCCAGGCTTCGATCATTCATCCAATCTCTTCACCAGGTGGAACAACCTTCTGCAGGAGATTGCAGAGCGTCTGCGTGCCAGTAAGGGCCTCCTTCAGCTGTGGCAGAGGTACAAGGACTGTTACCAGCAGTGCTCTTCCACAGTCCGTCAGCGGGAAGACCAGACCAATGAACTCCTGAAGACTGCTACCAGCAAAGACATTGCTGATGATGAAGTTACAACTTGGATTCAGGACTGCAATGTATGTTCTGTTAAGCTTTGCAGTTTTTCACAGCTCTGTGGGCTAAAAATCACAAGAGACTCTCCATTACTAAACTCTACATTTGGTATATTGGAAGCTTGTGTACAAACACATTTCTTTTCACTGATGATTCTGGGGATGCCTTTATCCTTCCTTATGGAAGGACACCATTCACTCTGGAACCTAGAGATTCTTCCTTTTTCAAGACTATATCTCCAGGCAGCAGGATAGTTTATCTCCTATCTATCGTTACATTTTGGTTCTTTTGAGTTTAAGTTAATGTAAACTGTCATTGACAACAAAAAAATTTTGTCAGTGTAAGCAAAACAATTGCAAGGAGAAAAATGAACACATTAATGAGCTTTTTGAGCATTTGCTGCCATAGTCATCTGGACCGGCAATTCAAATTGTTCAGTTTGAATAATTTCTTCATTTCCTGATGTCCCATTCTTTAGCCATTATGTTAAGCCATTTGCAAAAGTTATTTTTTCATCCCTCCTGGTAATTCATAGCAGTAAAGGGAGGTCTAGTCAGACCTGAATCGACCCACAGTGAGGGCTGCCACTGCTTAGGACCAGCATGTCAGTAGATTCAAAAGGTTTGTTTCAACAATTATTGCCTCATCAGTAACTCAGGCTTGCTCAAAGGTAGCTGAGCAGTCACTTTTTTCTGTTCCTCTGTGCACAGGTACTTTGACATATTTTTTCATTCTACACATTATTTCCTTTTCATACAGAGTGTGAGTGGACACTTTGGCATTGAAATACAGTAGTAAATATAAGCTTTTCATATAGTGGTAGAGTTTGGTCATTTCATTCCTCCTTTAAAGCAGGGGAAGATTATATCAGCAGAGTGTCACGTTAACTGTTCATATCTTTATTCAATGTGTTGCCACAGGATGTACTCATGGATTTGAAGACAGCGCAGGAGTCACTGGTTGTTCTTCAAGAACTGGGAGAGGAGCTAAAAAGCCAGGTGGAGGCTTCAGCAGCAGCAGCTATGCAGTCTGATCATCTTTCTTTGAACCAAAATCTGTCAACCCTAGAACAGGCTCTCCGCAAGCAACAGACTGTACTTCAGGTATGAAGAGAGTGTTTTCAGTCCTTGAATCTGATCATCCTGTGGTACCTGAAAACACATCAATTAGCTAAAACTGCCTGGGAGAAGAGGGTGGTGTTACCTGTTTATCAGCATTTCCTAGACTTCCCTGGAAGCCAATGCTGAGAGTAGAAAATATGCTCAAGTCCAGCATAGAGATGTTGTAAGAAGGTCCGAATTCTGGGAAGAACATAGCAAACCTCATGGAGGAAAGTGTCTATCTGGAATGCCAAGGGCACCATAATTTCTGCAGACAGCAATAGTTCTAACAGCTGGATCCACAGCTACTGCTCCCCTGAAGACAACCTCTCTTCCCAGCTAGTGCTTTAGCAGTAAAACAAATAAGAGATTTTGAATTGATTTTTACAGTTCCTATTAATGTCAGTGACCAGACTGACACCTACCATTTGTGTCAAAGCCTGTTCAGTAGATGTTGCTAGTCGCTTGTGTCACGAGGGACTAAAAAGCAAAAAAGGAGTGGCAGAATGTGTTCTATAGGAAAGTATATGGGCGAGAAAGCAAAAAGGTAGTGGCTTCTGTTTGGGTGAGAAGAGGATTTACCAAAGAAATCCACCATTGTCTAGAATGTGCTTATAACATCACTGTGCTGTGAGGAGGCAAAACATAAGAGAAGTTTTTCATTTCAAACTGCAATAATAGCAACTAGTGGTTCTCTCTGCTGACAATAAATTAAGCAGAGGAGTTAGTTTCATAAAAGGAAGTTAGAGAAGGTTATCTATTTCAGGGCAAAGAGATATTTATGCACTTTGTTGAAGTGTTGCCTTTTTGCTATGATCAAAAGTCCTCTGTTCTAACCTAAAAAAAAAACCCAATAATTCCACAGTCTGTGAGCAAAGCAACAGTTAGAATTGCTCCTAGCCTATACTGCTGTCTGCAAATGTATAATGAGAATAACCAGGAGTGTAATGTCAATATGGATGCTATGTGGCCAAAGTTCTTAAATGGTGGGTCCTTTTCTATTCAAGGCTGGAGTGCTGGACTATCAAACCTTTGCCAAGAACCTGCAAGTCCTTGAGGCCTGGGTAACAGAAGCAGAAGAAATATTGAAAGGACAGGATCCCAGTCACTCATCCGATCTCTCAGCAATACAGAATAGAATGGAGGAACTCAAGGTGACTAATAAACGCAGAAAGTGTTGATGTTTTTTGTGTTAGCCTGGTTATTTGTAGTACAGGGTATGCACAAATATCATACATGCATTCTATACTTATTAAAGGACTGTCACTCATGCAAAGTGTAAGACTGAGAACTTAGAAGTTTGATGGCAGTTAAGGAGTGATTGTCCATGTTACTTTGCCCCTGAGTAAAGAAGAAAAGGACAGGCAAACTGTTCAGAATAAAATTAATATCAAATCAAAATGGGAATGGAAATTTTAACAGTTTTCGGAGATTTCCTTCATCTTGTTCATCTCGACTTTTTTTGAATGTATGCAATTCCTGTCTCAGTGGTATTTAGTTTTAGGGATGAAGTCACCTATTGATTTTGGGTGTCTTGATACACTGAAGAAAAATTCATACTGTGGATCGTGTGATCTCCATTTGAGCTCTTTCACTCTTTCTTGTTGTGGAGCTTTCTTTTCCCTCTTCTTTCAGAGGCCCTGACATGAAGTTGATGAACTTTGCCATCTAGGCTGGTTTTGTCATTTTAATCCTCCATTATTTTTCTATCAGGATTAACTATACACATAATTCCACTTTGGGCATGCTAAAAACCAGGACATTTTCCTCATGTTGTGAATTGGATATTTCTGTACCACAAAATAAACAACTGAAAATATAAAGTTCAATAAGTTCAATGGGAATTTACCAGTCTAGCATTCAGGCTAAGAAACAAGGAAAAAGGCTCACTTTTTCGATAATATAAACTTCAAACACTAGCCTACTTTTGCAGCTCTGAGCAGTAAATCCCCAATTCAGCAAAACACTTCAGTGCAATTTGAGTTTGGTTCCCTGTGCACATTTAAACATGAATGTAAATCTTCTCCTGGTCTGAGACCAGAGGCTGAAAACTGGAAATGCAATTTTTCGCTGGCATAGAGATTGCTTGCCACTTGGTGGCAACCAAGGCCATTCCAAATTTAACTGAGTGCTAGTTCATAATTTTGCAGTCTATAATATTCTAATTACAGAACTTCCTAGTTATCACATTTATTGTTTGTTGCAGAGTCAGATGTTGAAGTTCAGCAGCATGGCCCCGGATTTGGACCGTCTTAATGAGTTGGGTTACAGGCTTCCTCTGAATGATAAAGAAATCAAAAGGATGCAGAATCTGAACAGACATTGGTCTCTGGTCTCATCTCAGACTACAGAGAGATTCAGGTGGGGATAGTTAAAGATTGTTGTATAGTTTTCTTAGATTACAACAGCTAGAAAGTATAACTTTTGCAGAATACAGAAAATGTTTCAGATATTTCATTAAGCAAAGGTCTTTTTCTTCGGGGTACTTATAAGTAAAGAGTGAAGCCAGTGGTTGTGGGTTTGCCACAAATTAACAGAATTTGAAATTAGGAAGACTGCTACTTTTCAAAGTGTTGACTGAATAAATTGAATGAGGCAGCTGAGTGGGAAAAGCATTGCCATCTGATTTAGAATTCTGCTGGAAAAGTTATTGCAAGACTCTTAACACTGTGTGAGAGAGGAGGAGACCTTACCTGAATCCATCTTTCTTTCTTTCAGTAAGCTGCAGTCTTTCTTGCTGCAGCAGCAGACCTTCTTGGAGAAATGTGAGACATGGATGGATTTATTAGTTCAGACTGAGCAGAAGATGGCGGCAGAGATTTCGGGAAACTACCAGAGCCTTTTAGAGCAACAGAGGGCACATGAGGCAAGTCATCATGTGTATTTATACATAACTACAACACATACTATTTATACATAAATGGAATGCACATTCTTTCATGGAGTAATATGCCTTGAATTGAATTACATTTGCCTGCACCGTCTGAGGATATCTTAACTTAAAAACAGAAGCATGCAAATATGTCAATAATACCCAGTTTGGGGGAGGACTTGAGTTATCTGTCTACGTTTGTGTATCAGTATGCCTATGAGTGCTTGTCCCCTACATTTAGTCTACTTCAGATTGGTTTGTACCAAGGAAATCAAAGTGAAACCTAACTATTCTCATGCAATTTGGCCCTTTGTCTTCAGTCCTAACTGGAGAAAATCTCTGTTCTTTCAGTTTATTCTGAGTTTATTTATTTGTTATTAAATTGCCAACATATACAGCACCTGAAGAGCATGTTAAAGGAAGACTTTCTGTCAAATACTGAGTTATGTAACTCATCATGGGGCCTCCACTTGGTAACATTTCCTTGGAGAACAAACTGATTTGATCTTCGCTATGTGCTGGAGTCATTTGTCTGTTTGTAACAAATCAAGAAGTAGCCCAGCTTTTGCTGCAGGGAAAAACTGATTCAGAGTTTTTACTAGAGGATGTCTTTATGAGTCTTCAGTGAAGTCAAGTGATGCACATGTTTTCTCCACCCTTATTGTTACTGCCAAGAATCCTGGTAAAGATCAAGTAAGATGAGTCAATTTTCATACCAAAGCTCCCACGTGGCCACAGTAGTTTCAGTTCCCACAACTTTTTCAGATGACCGACCCATAGACTCAGATCAGGTCATGGGGAGAGTCATGTCCTTCCTCCCCTCTTGCCATGTATCACACAGCATAGTGTTTGGATGAATGTCTGATAGCAGAAAGTAATTCACAACCATTTTTGCTTGCTTTAGCATACATTTGCTTTAGCATTTAAGTGCCTTTGCTTTCACAATGTCATCCATTTCATTTCCTCTCAGTGCTGCCAGCATTAACTGGACAGTGTCTTTGAAAGTTGAGACATCTCAGGTCTTTGAGATTTGAATGTCCAGAAACCATTACTGTCTAAGTTGATAATTTCCTACTGTTGTTGTGTCCAGTCATAGCTATAATTTTTTGAAAGGGGTTAATGGCAATCTTCTTGCATTCAATTGTCTTGAGATCTCAGCTTAATTCTCTCCTGAAACCTTGATCTGAGCAGTTAGCTCAGATGAGTTAGCTCAGGCACTCTGTAGAAGCTTTTTTTATTACAACTATAAAGTCACCTCGCAGAATTTAGAGAACTAATATCTGGTTTTCTAAATACTGCAATTCATCCTAAGAAAATGTTGTAAACTGCATCTTTTTTTTTACCTAAAGCTTTTTTGGCATTTTACATAATCCAAATGTATTCAGTACTCAATGTTCTTTGCAGTGCCTCCTGATACTCATGAAGAACTTTCTTTCCACTCCTTGCAGCTGAAAGGGTCAAATCTAAACTTCTTGAGATGAATTTCCAGACTGTTTTGCTTTGTATTTTTGAAGATAATGAGAAAATAGTCTGTTTCCACATGCATTCCCAGAATGGATATTGAAAAGCCTCCAGCTCTGTTATCAGCTTTCCAGTGCTGACTCATAACTTCACTGGTGTTTATTCAAAGAGGACCCCAGCTACCTCAGTGGCCTTATTTAGAAATAACTTCCCACTGAAATTTACAAACCAGCAACTTGGAGATGATACTTTTTTCAAATATCATGCACTAACACTGGCATCTGCATCAGATAAGTCTGTCAGGATGATCTTGTAGTCATTCTTGTGTGATTCTCCAGATATCCGTTTGCAAGCCTGGCACATGGCTTGGGACTCCCACGCAGTGGGAATGCACCGAGACAACCATTTGAGAAAGTGCTGGCAGGGGAAGGGGAAGTTCCTTGCCAACTCAATTACTGAAACTTTTTCCAGTGTGCTGGTATTGTGCATTCCAACACCTGCCCTCCTTTCCTCCTCCTTTGAATTCCTATTTCTGTGATTCATAGTGATCTACACATGAGAAGAAATGGGGATGGCAAGTGATCCCACATAATGGAGTATCCCTCTTACATACAGAGACGGTGTAAATGCAAAGAACAAGTGGGTGTTGACAGAAGTGTCTCTGCTTTTGGGCAGGGCTTGAATACCTCTACTCTAAGCAGAGTTCCTCATGCTTGATAAGCTTTTGTTTCACCTGTCCTCTTAGAAAAAACCTAAAATTGTCGCTTTTGGTTGGGGGGCGTGGTGGGGGTGGTCGTTTTGGTGGTTTTTTTTTTTTAACCAGTTATGTTCTGTTTAGTCTCAATCTGTCAACAATGCTGGTAGATGTTATTGCCTCCTGTACTTCATCCATGCCCCCTAACTTGACAGAAGTAGATGTGACAGGAAGTAAAATTTCTGCCTTCTTGCTCAGCTTTCTAAAATTCTCAACGCCACAGTATTGTGGTTTTGTTCATGAGATAATAGAGCAATTAGTTTCCCTCTGGTTCAGGCTCAGTCATTCATAAGAGCCAAGGTATTCAAAGAACACTATCAAATACTTTTGCAAGGAAATTAGACAACACTATTTCTTTCTATGGGAAAATTTATGACCTGGGTAACATTTTCAAAATTAACTTAGTGATTCAGAGAGGCAAAACCTCATTTTGAAAAATTAGTCCATCGTCCAAAAGTCCCAAGCTACACACAATGTGCTTGAGGGATTTAATTGTGCAGGTGCCAGTGGGTATTTTGCTGGCAGTTGCAGATGCAGGGAGTGGTACATCACAATTTGAGCTGGTGGGAAGCCATATAACAGGGGTGTAATCTGGATTTGGGGAATAGTGGCTCTCAGTTCAGGCAAGGGTGAACTTCTATCAACTGCAAACACCATCACTAACAAAAGAAAAAAAATCTCAAGCTTCATACCAGTATACTTTCGCTTTTAATCTCTCTGAAAACCTTCTGAACATGGAGCAAGTCCAGTCCTGAGCTGATGCCTGGGTGTACCTTCATCACATAAGAATATTCCTGAACAACCTTATCTAGAGACATGGTCCATTACTAAAAGAAAAGATGTTTTTAAAAATAAATTTAAATCATCTTTGCTTAAGTAGTACTTAGGTAATTTTTTGTCTTAAGTAATATTTAAGTAATAAGGGAGTTTTAAAAATATTGTGAAAGTTTATTGTGACTGATGGGGAAAATTGGAAGATAAATTGTAGAAACTGGAAGAAATGGAAAATTGATTTCTAGCTACTACACATGGCTGACCATTTCTTTTAAAGTTCTGTTGGCAGTGTAAAATTGTATTAAAAGTTTGTATAACACTATCACACACAATCTGTGCATAAATTCAATTTAACAAGGCAAAGGACTATAATATTCTTAAACATGTCAGAACATAAAAAGTGCCCTTTCTGTCCATGCAATAAATATCCTATCTGGATTTTGTTGTAAATTATAGTTCCAATCACACAATTGTACTCAGTGACATAAAACCTAGCTCCTGTTGATATTATTTAGCTTTTTAATAGTTTTTTTTTTTAAATCTCAAGGAACTACTAGTAATTACTAGAAGCAGCAAGTAACTCCAGCAATGAGATTTTTAAATGTGTTTCTATTTAAGTTCATGACAAAACTCCCATTGAATTAATTTGAAATGAAATTACGTACACGAAAATTCATTTTTACCAGTGCATACAGATAGAATTAAAATGTAAGATCTTGTTTTAACATCCTTGTCTCCTGTACAACAGCTATTCCAGGCAGAGATGTTCAGCCGCCAGCAGATTTTGCATTCAATTATCTCTGATGGGCAGCACCTCCTAGAACAAGGACAGGTGGATGACAGGTAGACATTTGTGTGTTGTTGCTGCTGCTGGTTACGTGAAGTAATACTTAGACTAGTGGGGAACGTCCAAACAGATAAGGTAGCAGATGTCAGTGTTCAGATCATGCTCTTCTGAGGTAGAAGTTACTATCACTGTGGTTAAGCTATTAATTAGCCAGTTCTTAAATAAGACAGTGTTCTTTAGGATGCTATGGGGTATGTGAATGTGTGAATGCATTTGGGAATACAACAGCCCTGAGGCTGCTTCTCTGACAAAGGTTTGTCTTGGATTATCAAGCATGTTACATATATGTCTATTTTGATGTGCTTTCAAAATGTCACTTTCACCAACTAACAAAGGAGCCTGCAGTGACAGATGTAGTGGGTTACACTTGATTTATGCCAGCTGGGGATTTCCCTCTACAAAGAGGATTCCCTACTGTCATTTCAGAACACCTGCAGCCTAAATGTGATAGAATAGGAATTCACCGCTGTCTGAGATTTTATTTTAAACACTTGTGATCAAATGAATAAAAATCAGTGAAAGACCAGTGGCTTCACACTTGTGCATATGCATTGATTTTGCTAAGGGTATCTTGGCCATAATGTAAGATGAACTGTTTATTGGGATGTGAGAATTTTGTTAATGCTGTGTATATCTTATGCCTGCTTTGATCTCAGTAGTAAATCTGGGGGTGAATTGTGAAATCTCCATGATTTACTATGAATTTGGCTAATCCAAACTGGCAAAACCTGTGGGTTTTCTTAGTATATTTCTGGGGAAAAGGTAGAAGAATTTTGTGCGTTAAAGGTTTGGGTTTTTTAAGATGTCAATAGCTGGAGCCCTTTGATTCTCCCAGTACATGAAGTGTGAAGTTCTCATCCTCAGCTATCATGAGACCTCAGTGCTCTTCTAGTGTTTCATAATTGACAGCCAGAAAACATCTTCCCTTTCCCTTCAGTTTATTTCATTAAACAAATAGATCAACGTATGAAGGTTACTCTGTATTTTTATTTATTTATCTATTTATAATAGGGATGAATTTAATCTGAAGCTGACTCTACTAAGTAATCAATGGCAAGGAGTAATTCGCCGGGCACAGCAGAGGAGGGGGATCATTGACAGCCAGATTCACCAGTGGCAACGCTACAGGGAGATGGCAGAGAAGCTGCGCAAGTGGCTGGTGGAAGTATCCTGTCAGCCAGTGAGCAGGCTGGGCAATGTGCCTATCCCATTGCAGCAAGCCAGAGCACTACTGGATGAAGTGCAGGTATGTCCAGTGTGTTTGAAGAAAGAGGAAAAAATCCCTGCCTTTTTTACAGCCTTCATCATTTAAAACATTCTTTAAAACGTATTAGATTCAGACTATCTGCTTTGCAGAAATCAATATTGGATGTTAGTTCTTCTTTGGAACTGGCATACCCTCCGAAGCAGCGGTGTGATGGACGGAAGGTTGGAGTTCATAAAGAACATGCAACAGAGAGCTTACTGGGCCCTCTCTCCTGAGCCTTGTTCGCTTCTGTTTTTGCTTTGTAGCTAATGTCACACTGAAACTGTCTTGAAAAAACCAGTGATGTCCTGTTTGAGGAATGTATTCTAACTAACAAAAAAGGATACCTTGAGTGTCCATCTTCATGTGAGGTTAACAGTCTATTTAACAGCTTTGTGTCATCAAGCTTTTTGGCTGGAAGATACATATAATAATAAAGCTTATAAATGTAATAGACTCTAGAGGAACTATTTCTCTTTAAGAGCAATTAAGATACTGATATTAATGGGGAGAAAGAAGTCTTTCATGTCTTTATCTCCTCTGAGAAATTTTCTAAAGGGCTGCTGCAGTAAATGATTGTGAAAAGGTTAGGGTAAAGCATTTGGGCAGTGGCTCATGCTTAAGCCAAGGTATGCAATCACTTGAAGTATGGGCTTCAGAATTAATTATACTTAATTTCTAATTGTAATTAAAAAAACAAAGCTGACAGGAAACTGTTAATATTTTCAGCTTAAAGAGAAAGTTCTCCTAAGGCAGCAAGGGAGTTATATCCTCACTGTGGAAGCTGGGAAGCAACTGCTGCTCTCTGCTGACAGTGGAGCTGAGGCAACCCTGCAGACAGAGCTTACCGAAATTCAGGAGCGCTGGAAGATAGCTAGCACCCAACTGGAACAACAAAAGAAACAGCTTGCTTTACTGCTGAAAGTAAGTGTGATTTCTTCTGTACTTCTTCAGCAAGTTTGTGGTTTCTCACTGTGAACCCTGTTGAAGAAAAGCATTCTCAAGGGATAAGCACAATTACAGGAATTACATATATACTCTACATGAGCTCACAATTTCATTTCATCACCTCTGAAACTAGGAGAGGTAATACTTCACAGTAGGCTTGTATGTTAGTTGATATCTTTTAATTGATATTTCCAGAACACCGCCAATAAAGGATATTCCTACCAGTCCTATTTTCAACATAGAGTAAAAATGTATTTTATTTTGCAGAATGCTGGTTAATTTTTATACATACTGTATTGAAAATTAGACCTGCTTTCTCCCCTCTACAGGCCAATGTCAAGATCTGTCTAGCAATGTAGTAGTCTGTGTTTCCTTACAGTGTCTTGAGTATTTGCTAGTTTAGATAAACTTCGATGATCTTGGAGAAGGGAGCCTTGAACTTTATTTTGATGTAAGTGATGTCCAGAATGCCTGCTAACCTCACTTTAAATACTGAAGATGATAGGCTGGAATTTAAATTTGGTCTGTTTGTTTTTCCTTTTTACCCATTCTAGGGAAGATAACGAAAATTGGACTTGTGTGTATTAATAGAATAGGACAAGTGCTTTTAGAATAGTTTCAGAGGTCTAATAGAATTACAGACACTTTAGTTTTGCTTGTAAATAGCAAGAAGCAAAGCAGTGCAAGAAAATTAAATTTTATTTTGGAAAAGTTCAGATAAGTAAATTTTTCTTCCTCTTTCAAGCCTTGTTTCTCATACCTCGGCTTCTAGTGGGGGAATTATGTCAGGAAATTTGCATGAAAGCTGTTATCTAGGCAGACTATAGGTTCTGTAGTATTTTGTCTCAATGAAAATATGGAACTTAATGCTTGAAGGTGAGGAAGTAGGGAAATTACCAATGCAAATTGCATAAATTGTCTCATAGATACCAAGCCTTCATTACATTATGCTATCTTGGTCTTAAATACATGACTTTTTAGTGGTCTTCTGACCAAATGGGAAGCATAAATGTATATTCTAAAAGAGTATGTGTTGCATTAAGCACATCACAGACTATTGCCATGTAAGGTCATATTACTTACCAAGGAGAGAAGAAAGAAGACACTAAAGAGAGGGTTTTTTTGAAAGACTTGTTGTTCGTAATTCTCCATCCTGAACATGGCTATGAAATACTGGCATAGATTGGAAAAAAAATGGAAGGAGAGAAATACAAAGGGAGTGGTAGAAGGAGAATATCTTGAAACAGAAGACTAAGAGAAACAAGTTCCATATTTTCTAGTATCACACAAGTGGCATTCTTTATGGGTTGACTGGCTTATTAGAGATCTATCTCTCTGTGAGTACCTTTTTAATAGGCTTTAACAAGCAGGTGAGGCAGGTAAAACCATACTGTCACATGACGATTGGTATAGTTTGATTGCATTGAACACATTTAAAATCTTGGAAAGTATACAAACACTAAAGCTGGGTGTAGCTGCTAGAATCATAATTTAGAGGAGATACTGCAGATACTTCAGTCTGACCTGAATTTGCAGTATCCCAAACCACTTTTTTTTTCTGGAGATGAATGCATCTGGATAAAGCTTTTGTGAAAGAACAGTGGTGTGTTTAATACAGGCATTCAAGAAAGGAATCAGAAAATAATTTTAGCAGGGAGAGGCTTTTCTGAAAGGATGGAGTTGGATCTAGACAATGTTGTAATAACAGGAGGCTTTGGCTTGTGTATTTCAACTAGCACAGACCCACACACAAAAAAATTGACACAGTTGTACACATGACTCAAGCTCTGAGATTATGAGTGTTATTTAGAGGGGGATTTCAAGGCATGTTATTATTATGAAAAAGTTTTCACTGTTTAGTGGTTAGTTAGGCAAATCAACTGACGTAAGTATAATCCAAATCTGAATTGAAGCCTAATAAACATTCTGCCTCCAGGACTGGGAAAAATCTGAAAAGGGCATAGGAGACTCCCTGGAGAAGCTGAGATCATTCAAAAAAAAGCTTTCTCAGCCTTTGCCGGAACACCATGATGAGCTGCATGCAGAGCAGATTCGTTGCAAGGTAAAGCACTTGTTCTTTGTGGGCTGATGTCTCATCTTTGCCTACCTTTGTGCAGTAACCTCTTCCATTGTTAACAGGCTTCGCATTACTGACTGTGCAAACCAGTCAGCCATCCCTGTGACAAGAAACTATCCATGTTTGGATAGTTCATATTTGGACAGCATAATACCTGAGTGATCTCAGTATAATACAAATCCTTCAGGGTAAATATAGATCTGATCAAAGTGAGATCAGAATAGGGTCTGAAAAGTACCGTAGAAGTGCTAAATACTGGTGTGTTTTTATTATAGAAATTCTAACTTCAAATTTAAACTTGTAGTATCTAAACTGTTCTTTTAGTGCTTTTTATTTGAGGCAAGATTACTGTGGGGGATCTTAGATAACACTTTTATGCTATATTCTTTACAGTATAGAAATGGATTACAATTTGAAAAAAATTTCAATACAGAGAAGTCCAAGCCAATACTTGGAATTCTCAAATACCTTTGAACTTTAGAGAGATTTGAGTAGTATATTAGTTTGTGACTACTTGTTACAAGGCTGACACATCATTCTTTATTGGGGAGTTACCTCTCTCATAACTCTGAAAATACTGGTACATATGGGGTTGGTGTTTTCTTTTTATTTTAAATGGGGCTGAAATAGTCTACTTGAAATGGTGGGTCTGCTCAGATATGACTTTAATTCAGTGGGATAGCAATGCTTGTCTTCATGTTTCATCAACACATTCAAATTTTCGTTTGCTAGCAAACTGGTCCTTTTTCCTTGTGCACTTCTTTTAAGGAGTTAGAGAATGCTGTTGAAGGATGGACAGATGACCTTGCACACCTCTCTCTGCTGAAGGAGAGCCTGTCTATATATATCAGCGCAGATGATATCTCAATCCTCAGTGAGCGCTTAGAGCTTCTGCACAGACAGTGGGAGGAGCTGTGCCACCAGGCAAGTATAGTACTGAGCACTGATATGAGTATGTAGGCTACAAAAGTGTTGAGAGAAAAATTGAATGCAAGTGGCAGCTTTTAGAAAAGATGCACATAGGCACACTCAGATTCAAAATTGAATTCTTGCTGAATCAGGGAAAACATCCATTTAAATGCTTCCTTTAGTTATTGCTAGTGTTTCTAGATCTCTTGAACTTTGTCATGGCCATGAGGTCATACTCAAGCCTTGAAAAATCAACAAAAAAGTCACACTGTGGGCTGTGGGACTGTGGCATGGCTGGCTGGGGAAAACAGAGAAGTAATACAGTCTACTGTGCTTTGGTGGAGGAGCTGTGCTCAGAAAGGGCATCCCCTCCCTGCTCAACATTACTGTGTTGTACCTTCAGTTCTGCCATATCTTCTGCTTCTTCAGACATTGGTGTCTGCATTTCTCTTAGTCTGAGGGTGACTTGCTTGGTTGTGAAATGATTTGAGGAGTATTGCTTGATTTTTGAGGTGCATTATGCTATTGGTGTGTTTCTTGCCTCCATTTTGTACTTAGAAATACAGGTAGTGGAGTCTCCCTCACCCAGCTTTTCAGATTATCCTAATGTTATTTCTGTGGTTCTGTAGAGATTACAGTCCAGATATAGCGGGGATAACTTTGAATAGTTGTCTCATGTAAGGTACCTGTGAAGACTTCAAAAACACTCCCAAAGTAGGAAAAATGCTTCACAGTTAACAGCACAGAACTTGTTATGAGTTAGTTGCATTTGAATGAGCCAATGTAGACACATCTAAACTACAGTATAATCACTCCGTGTATGTTTTATGGTAAAGGAGGGAGCCAAGTAAAGAAGTTTTATCTTAGTTTTGTGCATACTGAATGTTTCAGGATGTAACCTAGTGCAACACTTTGTTCAACCGTCACTTATTTCCGGAAAGCTGCCATCAAGGTTAGGACCGCAAAAAGGAAATGAGAGATCCTGTGTATGCCCCTGTTAAACCTAACACGATAGTTAAAGAACACATTGCTTTTGTATAAACAAAGAGCAGATGCAGTCTTCATCTTCTCAGCTGAAATGCTGATAGAAAGTCAGAAACAGCGCAGATTACAATGGGGAGGAAGTAAGTTGTACAAATGTCTGAAACTGGAGAGATGACTTTGCTGCTCACTCTCTGCTGCTATTTTGATTTCAGTGTCCATCTTTGTCTATTACTATTCATAGTCTGAGATGATATCGCTGCTATAGCAATTTCTTAAATATAGCAATGTTTTCCTTCCTCCTGTATTAACTACAGCATTTGCCTGTTTGATGTTTTATGCCTATTCTTTCCTGTCAGGGCACACCTCCGTCCTTTGGAATATCTGAAGGTGTCATGCCCGTTCAGGAGAAATAGTCATCTATAAAATGAGTGTATTGGGACTCAAGTAGAAAATTGCTTATGCAAAATATAGTGTATCTTTGATTTAGCTTTGTACTTACAAATCATGCTCATGTACAAATTACACAGTCCTTTGGAGTCTGGCCTATGCTATGTATACATCTATTTTTTGCTTTGGTCAAGCATTTATATCTTCCTTTTTTATTTAATCTCTTAGGCTAAAGAAAAACTATTGATATATTTATAAAATTCTATAGGTGAGCAAAAATTGTAAGAAAATTTATTTTTCATCTTCTAATGAAACCTTTGAGTTAGAGACATTATCAAACAAGATATTGACAGGTTACTGAGCGTAACGCTTGGATGCCTCTCTCTATGCATAGGATGTCGCTAACAGGAAACCTGACATTAGCACTTACCTCTAAACTCAGAGAGAGTCACACAAAGTTTTTGCAATACAACTCCAGTTTGTTTTAATGGCAAGTAAGTGCCTGGAACACTTCTGCAGGGCCAGAGGAGTTCACGCTGAGGAACAAAGTGTTTCAAGCATCTCTTAAATGCATTTACTATTTTGTTTTTATTTACTCTCCGCAAATGTTTTAAGGTCTCCTTACGTCGACAACAAGTTAGTGAGAGACTGAATGAGTGGGCTGTCTTCAGTGAGAAGAACAAGGAGCTCTGTGAATGGCTGACACAAATGGAAAGTAAGGTTTCTCAAAATGGCGACATCCTCATAGAAGAAATGATTGAAAAACTTAAAAAGGTATAGTGCAGTGCATGTACACTTACATTCTGTTCTTTAACTGCTTACTTGTTTTGTGTTGCAAAGAGGATACTGAATTAGCTGAAATGGAGGTTTTACCTTACACTGATGTTTAGAAGTTCCAGTAAGACAGTATGTTTGTGTTCTTCTCTCACTATGCGGTATTTTCCTGTCTTTCTTGAGGTAGGACAGGATACCAGAAAATTAAGCAAATGCAAAGTCAAAAGCATCTGAATGCTTTACTAAATGTCCAATCAGAATTGCCTGTAATGAGTTTAACTATAGCAGATATATTTACAGAAGGCGTTGTGTTTTGGTTTGTTGGTTTGGTTTTTTTTTTTTTTTATTCTTCTGATAAAGTTGTTCATGGTTATACATCTAACATTTAAAAGGTGGTCTCTCCACTGTACCAATCACCAAAAAAACAACATTCACTTGTATTTTTATATGGTTCCTTTAGTAGCGTAGGGCAGAGTGTATTTAGAATAAGTGCCCTGACTTCTGATTGCTCTTTACTGTCCAGGATTATCAAGAGGAAATTACTGTAGCCCAGAAGAACAAAATCCAGCTCCAACAAATGGGAGAGCGACTAGCTAAAGCTAGCCATGAGAGTAAGGCATCAGAGATTGAGTACAAACTTGGCAAGATCAATGACAGGTGGCAACATCTTCTAGATCTTATTGCAGCCAGGTAAAACAGTTGTTTTGTTTCTAAGTGTGACGTGGGACAGATTAATATGCTGGATGTCATGAATTTAAAATCTTTTTAGTCTGCCTTTTCATCTTTAACTGTGAAATGAGTTTATTCTTAACCATCAGCACATTTCTGTGAAATTCACCTTCCTGTTTTACTTTACAGTACCTGACAGGATTGTTGTTTGATATGTGAAGAAACTGGTTTATTGGTTTCAATACTTTCTGTTGAGTCGTGCTATAGCCTTCCTCCTGTTACCGACAATAATTTTGTCACAATTTTGTACTTAATAAAATGTACATATAAGTTATATTTTACACTTCTATGATGTAAGGACATATGAATTAGTAATACTTCAGTCCTGTTAGCAGCAAAAGGGTTTGTTCAGGTTTTTTTTGTCTCTTTTCATCCATTATTTTTTCATATGGTTTTACTGCATTCCTGCTCTGAAACCTGTAAGCATGGGAGCAATAAATTTTATGTAAGCAGAAGCATTCTGGTGGCTCCAGCTCCTTTTATAGTGGTTCATTTTAAAGTAATGAACACTGTATGTTTCTTAAGTCATGAAGTGGTGCATTACGGGTGAGGAGCCTGCTGGTTTCAGAGGATGTGATACACGACCAGTTGTTGAACATAAAGTATATTTGCCATATTTTTGTGTTTGTCTTTTGAAACGCCTATTCAGACAAACGTTCAGATAATACCTTCAGGAAGTTTCTAGTGAAAAGTGATTGCATTCAGAAACTGCAAAACACATCTCTAAAAGATCTGTATTGTCTATTCAGTATTAGAGGTTAGTGTCCTCTATAAGGACAGGTAAGCATTCAGGATTCTGTATCATTCTTGGGGTGGGGAGATATAAACTGAAATATTATACACTTAAACTTTCTCATTCTGTTATCATGAAGCAGGGTGCCAAGTCCTAGTTCTAAACTAATTTATGTAGAATATTTATTTACTTTTATTTCCGGATCATTTAAGATTAGCCTTCTCAACTATTGTGCACTATTGTATGCAATTAGACATATAACCCTTTCCATTCCAGTGCTTACTGAAGTGAAAAAACCTCTGCAAAGTTTGAACGTTGCATTGCTGAAGCTGGAAAGTAAATGGTGGAGAGGTTTGATGCTAGGTTGTGGAAATTTTGCTAGTTCAGCTGTAGCTTAGGCTGATAACAGTTAAAGCCCAAGTTGTTTATTAATATATGTACAAACTACTTGTGTTGATGTCTCATTCCCACCAGTCAAAAGGGTTTGCATCCCCCAAGATAATTTTTAGAAGGCTTCAGAGGCTCTTTAGAATATGTTGTTATATACTGGCGTGTGTTCCCGTTATGATACTTCGGAGTTTGGAATGTATCATATAACATGGTTTTGGCTGCACTCAGCTAGTAAATGCAGATTAATTGTTCTGGTGTTGAGAATAAAACACATCTTTTCATATTCTGGATCCCTGACAGCATTAATAAATTATTAGAGCCTGCGTGCTTTTCTGCAAAGCTACAGTCGTTCCATGCCTGGAGCATTTTTCTTAGTGGTTTGTTTCCTACAGTTGTGAACAAATAGAAAGTGCTCTATGAAAACGCTTTAGTAATATAGTATGGTAAATGCATCCAGTCTGAATCTTTGACCTGTTGATTTTATGCTGTGCAATGGAACTTCTCCATTCACCTGTAAAAGCCTCTTTGTTTCTTTCTTTCTTACATTCTGTTTCCTTACCCACTTTTTTAAATTGCCTTTGCCTTCTGAGGAGGTCTGTAACTGCAGAAGAGACAGCTACAGAAAGGTAGCTGTGTCTCTGCATCAGAGACTTCTGTTTCTGTCTTTCTAGAACATTTTTATCTTTTCAGATGAATTTTTCTGATATGTCAGCCCGGTGCGAAAAATGTTACAGATGTCTACAGCCAGGAAGCAGTGCTATTGCTGCAACTGTTCAGGCTTTGCAAAGAAGGCTTTGTTGTATGTGTTTTCATCCCTTCCCCTAGCACTCACGGTCCACATTCCTGGAGATCAAGTCTGGCACATGTTGATGAATGCAAGTTTTATTTAGAAACATGACCACTTGTCACCATTCAGTCTCATGTTATCAAGGAACGGCTGCTAACATTTGTTTGGTGTGCAACATTTTCTGTACAGTACTTACCAGCAAAGAGAAGTGTGTCCTCTCTCCTCCCCCTGCCCAAAGCACAGTGTTTGCAGGCTTTTGGAGTGGAAGTTCTTCTTTTTAATGCTGGAAAATTTCATGGTGGTGGCGGAGGACTTGCATGCTGTGAGGATGGCGGAGGACGGCAGTGTGGATTCAGATCTCCCAGACTGTAATTGTGATATCACAAGGCAGGCAGTTATTTTTGTTTGCTTTTGGTTGATACGGTTCTTTCTGAAGTCTTGGCTTGCTGGGAAACTAATTGAAATATTGATATGTAGAAATCACTTCCTTAGCTAGAAATTACTGTTTTCTGCTCACTTTAAAAATAGTTGACAGGGATAACGGCATACTTTGTTTTACCACTAGTACTTTTGGATCCCAGTATAATTTTTTGTTGTTGATGCAGACTTGGAACGAGTGAAATCTCTTAGCTGTCTGAGAGAAACTGTAGACTGGTTTTACTGCTGTTTTTAAATACAAGAGCATGTACACACACGAGAGAAAGCAGACTTTGTATTTGTCTGCTCACTGTTTGTGTCATCAAAGGGGCATGGCTACAAGCAAAAGGCAGAGGAGGAGAGAGGCTGTAAAGAAAGTATTTCAGACTTAACTTATCGAAGCTGGTCTGTCCTGTACATATTAATGACTGTTTTGTAACTGCGTGTAATACTTGAACTCAGCCTACATCATCTTGGATTTTTGATTCAGCTTCTCTCTTTCCCTCTTCACGTTATCTTTTCTAGAAGTTTTGCTGTTGTTTTTCAGAGTTCTAGAAATTTACTCTTTGAAAGGGGAAACTGTGATCTGAAGAGCAAATATAACTTGGTGGTACTAGTGTCCTGGTATGTGGTAGTACTGTACTTTGGACAATAAATCTTTTTTAATCATAAAAAGATTATTTTTAAACTGACTTTTTAAAAACTGATTTTAATAGTGAAATATTTTTCACTATTTCATAGAGTAAGTGTTTCTTGAAACTTTGTCTCCAGTTCCAAGTTGATTTTTTTTAAGAACTTTTCTGCTTTCTACTGGCTTTGTACAGACTTAGCAAACATGCTCCTACTGACTTTTTTCATGTTGCTTTTAAAGTTTAATATTAGTAACCAGCTGTCTAAATGACTAATGCAGTAGCTATGAGGTCTATATGATTCATTGTTATGTATTTACAGGGTTGCTCCTGTTTAGGTTTAAGTGGAATCTAAGGCTGTCTAATTTAGGACTAGTTGAATTAAAGGTATTTGTGCTTAATTTCAGCTCCAAGTTGTTCTCCCACTGCCTCTTCTGAATGTAAAGTTATTACTTTCTTGGGGAAACTGAGGTACAGTAGCTGGAACACAGAAATGTAACTATCATAAGCCCATTCAAATTTTCAGAAGAGTTTTCATCAGTAAACCATAAAAACTAACAATTGAATTCTGCAGTATTTTCCTTTCTGAGAGTCTTAAGAACTAAGTAAAATGTAGCAAGACTGATGTGTGTGTGGTGTGTGTGTTATGCAAAAGAACAACCTTTGAAACCACCGGGTCATGGGTCCAACCCTTTGATTTCAATGTGGAATCTTCATTATCAAGGAGAGGAGTTATATCAAGTCTCGTGCAGTATCATGCATAGTTCTACAACAAAAGCATGAGATGATTACTGGAATAATTAACTGTTTAAACATAATCTTGTAAATAAAATATCAAAAAGTCAAAATTACAGTTGGCTAGGGATCCCACATACTTGAATGGTTTATAATTTGACCTTTGTCTCTAAGCAGAGCTTTTTGTTTCATTAGCTTTCAAGCCCTGCCATTAGCATGGAAAGATAGGATTTTGAGCTGTTACATTTTTGAGAGAGAGAGATTTTTGTTGCAGACACATTATGTAATTATTTGTACACAGGCACAGTATTCAGTGAGATGAAGAGCATAGGCACCTTGCCTGCTAAAATTCAGAAGGAAAACTCTTAGACATGATGGATTATATCTGTTATTTGTTCACAGATGTGTTTTCAGAGTAGCTAGAGGCACAACACTGTATTCAGTTTAGTCAAAAAAAGTAAGCCCAGCACTTGTTTATTTGCTTCTATTTGTACCATGGGCAAGGAACCTGTTATGTTAGACTCAGTACAAAAAAAGAAGTGTTAACAGTAAATGTAGCAGGGGGCAGAAAGGGAGTTGTCCTTTTCTTTTTTTTTCCTGTTGGTTTTATTTTTATTTTTTTTTTTAACTTTTGGAAATTAGGTGCAGGGAATTGCAACAGTTTGGCGGAAGGGCAGGTTTAGCAGTAGGTTTTGGTTTTGGTTGGAGTGTTCTTTCAGTGTGTTGTGCTTTTTTTCTTTTTCTCTCTTGGGTAACTTAGGTCATGTGACTGAAAATAGCTCTGTTTGGGCCAGGATTGGTTTTTGCTCTGGCAGGGATGTATTCCCATGCAGTCTGCCTGGGACAAAGAGGGCACTTTCTAAATGACGGGCCCTTTATCAGGTGTTGCAGACAAAATGTAAATAAAATCTGGCACAGAGGTTAGGGTACTATACAATTGCAAACAAGAAAAGCCTGGTCCACAGCTTCGTCTTGCAAATAAGAGAGTGACATTGCTTCTACACAGGGCTGACCTGACTCATTGTTCCCTTTCCTACTCCAGCGTGCCTGCACAGGATCAGCAGCATCCAGCCTTGAAAATCTAAGCAGAAAATGGGCAGGATTTCACTCCTCTTAATTAATGTCAGAGGCTGAAAAGCCGTATGTGAGTTCCAAAAGAGTGATAATCAACATCCTTGCCCACCCCATGACCAAATTTCAATTGGTCCAAATCCACAAAGCATGTATGTACAACCATAGGTGATGAGGAGATGGTGCCCACCCCCCCACCCCCCCCCGACATTGGTTGTTCTCTTGGTATCTCCAGGGCTAAACACATAGCTGTGTTTCAGGATAATCTGATCGTGGGGACTGGAGCAGTCTTTCAGCACAATTGTGTTGACTTCAGCCCCTTCATAGCCAGATTTTCTGATTACCCAGATTTTGTCCAATTACCAAGACTTTTTTTTCAGATCACAACCCTGCAGCTGTTGGTCAAGAGACTCTGGCCGGGAAGATGCATTCAAACTGTTCTTAAGCATGTTTGGTGCTAAAGAGCCACAGTTTGATCATCTATGATCTAAAGAGAGGGATAGAAAGAGACAAAAATTTGAAAGATTTAAGTTTTTTAAGTTGACGTTAACATGTCTGCATTTCTCTTTGGTAAGAAAAGGACACCCATAGTAGACTCTTAATGGTCAGCTGCAACTCCTGCTTTAAATATGGAAACACTTGATGAATTTGCTGGTTAGTATTATGGAAAAAATGTTAATTTCTCTGTTTGAATTATAGGATAGGCAGATGGCATTTTGTTTGTTTTACAAATCTGGAAATCTTGTATTTTTCAACCTGATTTAGTCAGTCTGTTCCCAGCTGCTCTCATCTCTTAAAGCTTTCTGATATTGAAACACTTAAGTGTACGAGCAATAGAAGCATAAAAGGGAATGTTACACAAAATTGTTTGTGATACTACATAAATGGTAAAAAAAAAGAAAGCTTAGAAACAATTTCAGAATTCACTAATGCATGTTGTGTAACATGGGGATAGGAAGGAGGGAATTACAGACTTTTTGCAGTTGAAACAGGCTGAAGGGAAAAAATATCGAGATAGGATGAGGGTTTAGTCAAATTTTCCTCACTCTCTAAGCTTAACGTTCCCTTGAATAAAAAACCCCCACTATTTATTTTTTCCTGGCCATTGCTGTTGCAGGTTCAGGGTCTCAAGAAAAGTACTACTTAGAAATCACCATGCAGTTGCATTCCAGTTTCATCTGTTTAAATCTGAAGTAGTCCATTAAGACCAAGAACAACTTAAAACAGCCCTTGGGATTCAGGAATTCTCACTGAGTTCTCAGCTGGATTTCTCTCTCTGAAACTTATTTATTCAAGGACAAGTCTTCACACTGGAACAGGTTGCCCAGAGAGGTGGTAAATTCCTCATCCCTGGAAACATTCAAGGTCAGGTTGAAGATGTCCCTGCTCTTTGCAGGGGGGGTTGGACTAGATGACCTTTAAAGGTCCCTTCCAACCCAAACCATTCTATGATATGTAGTTCAATGTTTAGAAATCACCAGGGTGAAAAAGACCCGTTCACTCAGTGTACTCCACCACCAGTCCTGGTTAAATGGATAAGTTATTTGTAGTCTAAGAAGAACTTTTGTCATCCATTGGTCAAATACACAACTGAATTACTTACATTGGTTTGGGGTTTTGGTGTGTGTGAGTTCATTAAAAAAAAAAAAAAAAGTTTTCCTTTCTTAACAAATATTTAACTCAACTGGTGAAGGTACAGAAACTTTGAAAATGTTGTCTGGCATTAGTAAGGTCTTAATTTTTCTTAACCGGAACCTATGAATGCAGGACTATTTGCACATATAATATATTTCTCTTACCTAATAAAGGAAGATTTCCGAACAGAATTTGCCATCTAAGTTAAGTTTCTCTGAAAACTTCCTGAAACACATGCTGTGGAAATTCTCCTTTAGGGTGTGCTTATGCTGTCATTTCTTTTTCTTTATAGGGTAAAGAAGTTGAAGGAGACCCTCGTGGCAGTGCAGCAGCTGGATAGAAACATGAACAGCCTGAGATCTTGGCTTGCCCACATTGAGTCAGAGCTGTCCAAACCTATCGTCTATGAAACTTGTGACTCTGAGGAGATACAAAGGAAGCTAAATGAACAGCAGGTAAAATACAACACGCTTATCAGGTGCATGATGACATGGGGAGAACCAAAGTAGAGTGTCCTTGGGCTGCCCATACCCAGCTCAATGCTGAGAGGGCATGAGGCAAAGAAGTGTTTAAATATCAAGGCAAGTGGTACTTAACTGTGTCACTTATAGAGCCTTCTGCTGGCTTTGACATCGAATCCACCAGGAGCTGATTGACCTTTCCGAGAAAGGTAAGGCACCAAGAGACGTAACCTGAACGAGTTATTGCAATTGTTTTTCCTTTGGGGTTTGTGATTTTTGTTTGTTTGAATTGTCTGTTCCCAGAGGCAAAACTGACGCCTATTAGACCTTGCAAATTTTGCACATGCTTGAAAATCACTATTTTTTAGCAGCCTTTCTAACTCAGTTTTATTTTGCAGCTTGTTTGAGAATCACTTTGCATGCAAAGATGCATGAGCTATACATGTGAAGTTGAAATTTGTTGGTTTACAGCACACAAAGCCTTTATGCAGTGCTAGAACAAAATAGTCAACACTGGAACAGGCAGAAAAATGTTGTCAACCAGTTTTTGGCATTAAAACTAATGTTACTCCTAAGAAGATTTACTATACTTTCCTGTTCCACATCACTGCCCAGCGCAGTGTTACCTAGAAGCACATTGCTGGGGAGGACTGTTGTTCTGTTGTGTTCCTGTTGGTTATTTATTGGCAAAAATACCTTTCTGGTGCCTCTCAGGAGATGAGTTAGACGCTCTCCTGAGTTCTTTCTCTAGAGGAGAAAGAAATGTGTGGGAAGAGGAGTGCCAGAATGTTTTGAGGATAATTAATTTATGAAGTGTACAAACTGGCATTTTGCTCTTTTAAGCTGAGTGTGGGACTGAGACCCAAGAACTCCCTCAGAGTTTTTGCTGGCTCCCCAACTGATTTGCTACATGGCTGTGCAGAATTGCTTATTAATATTCTATATGTAATTTACATAGGGATAGTCATTTACAACACACAAGCATCACTAATGAGTGGTGTTTCTGAGACAATAAAGTGCTGGGCAGGGCTAAACATTGCTATCAACTTGAGATTTTTTACTAAGATCCCTATGCAGGCATCCCACAGTTTGTTACAACCACTTCTTATGGGACTTATTCTGGGCACAGAGACTGGTGTATCTCTGCCTTCTGCTGTTTCCTTGTGGTGATCCCCATGCAGTGACAGTGTGCAGTGATATTCTGGAGAAGTGTGAGTGGCTTAATTTGAACTCCAAAGGGGAGAAATAGAGGTGAATCTTATGCTGGGAGGATGCCATGTTTGGAAACTTGATGATGATTTGATTTGATAACACTGCAAGCCATGGTTATAATAATAATTAAAAAAACCCACCCACCTTCAATGTATGGCAGACAGTATTTTTGCTAGTTGGAGGCTATATCTCTGCATCTCAGAAGGTCAGTACGTTGGCCATCTTCTCAAGTATTTCATCCCTCTTTCTTCTTCCATTAGTGATCTTATGTTCTTTTCCATGTTTGATCTTCCACTGAGGTCATGTTATCTTCCCTGATCGTACTGCTAACAGTTGTTCATATACAAAATCACATTAAAAATATTATGCTGTGAAAGAGCAGGGCCAAATTCCATTTCTGTACCTCCATTATCTACTTCTCAGCATCTACTTTAACACAAGAATCAGCTTTGCAGATTGCTGGTCTCTGTAGTGAAATTAAAGATACAATTAAAGCTGGATATCCTGGGGAAGACAGGGTAACTTCACTGCAGTATTTTCCTAGGGTCACACACTGCATTTCAAGGATTACTTGTTTGTTTACTTTCTCAATCTGCTGCCACCTGAAACGAGGAAAAAACTATGTTTGCTTTTGGGTTGATAAAGGAAAAAAAAGCTGTAAATGGGCAACAGCAGTGCATAAAAGTGATGCTCCTTTGTGAACTAACCCAAAGGCTAAGTGTTCTCTAATAAACATAGAAAATTTTAAAATCTGGGAAAGAATTATAAGGCTATGAACAAAAACAGTGTAGACATTGCTGTAGAAAGGTTCTGTAATTGAATAAAAAAGTTAAATCCTTAGGAATCCTCAGGACCAGCAGCTGGCAGTTCTCACTACAAAACAGCAGAGAGGAGATTATGTTACCTGAACTTGCTTAACCTTGAGGCTCATAGCTGTCTGGAATATGTGTTTCACAGAGTATTGCATCTGTTTATAGTATCCACCCTTATATAACATTTCAGGATGGGCAGAAAGAATAAACACTTGGACATTATGATGAAAGAGTATTTTCCAGGCAAGTGAAAGTGAAAGGGCCAGCACGGAGGAAGAAGACATTGTGATTTTCCACTTGATGGTCTCATGTAGATGTTCACAAAATAGCCTTCTGTTTCATAGATGAGAAGAGGAAATAGATTATTTCATAGGGTCCAACCCAAGTTATCACAAACAACTAAATCAGACAGTGGATACAAGTTGACCTTGCTCCATTTCAGATTTGCTAAGGTTTTTAGCTTCTATGTTTAGATCTCGTTTCCTGCTGGAAGGCATTTTCAGAACATCATATTGCTGGTTGTAAAAGAAGTTCCTCTAGTTAGACCTTAGATGTATGTAGACACAATATGTTGACACTATATTTCCCTTTGCATGTTATAGTTTACTTCACTAGCAAAATAATAAAGAGCAGTTTATCTCTACTCATCCTCAAGCTGCCAAGTTCTTGTTCTCCTAAATAAACTTCCACATCTCTAATTGTCCTAATAGTTCTTTTCTTCATCTGAATCAGAAGTGAACACAGTATTTCAGATGCAATATATCACTATTTGGTGTAATCACATTAGTACTTCTTCATTACTATAGGAATTATGTTGTCTTGGCTTTGTTGCTGTCCATCCTGATTTTTCCATCTAACATTCTGATGATTCATTGCAAATATAGGCAAGTAGGATTTCTTTTTCCTTGCACTGATCCAACAGCAATAGCCAGTTACTTCTGTGGCTTGTCTTAGCTTGAACATGTAGTTCAAAACTGAAGCTGAAACATTGCTTCAAGATGAAACATTATCATAAATGTAGAACAAGCCATTGCAACCAAGAAACCGACAGGAGAAATAATACTGATCACATATAACAAGTGCTAAAACAATGTAAGTGCATTTTCTTTAGCTGTCCTGAATTTTCCTTTTCTTTTTCCAATGAAAATGCTATAGAATTGGAAAGTTGAAGGAAGAAAAATCTCCTACTAGAGATGCACTGTTCAACATGTGCTGCTGCCGATCTCCATATCAAACATGCCACTTTGCAGCTAGCTCACCTAGGGAAGAATAGGTTCACGAAGGGTACCTCCACCAAACTCTCAGAGTAGATAAGAACATGTTTTCTTGTCACACTTCTCTTACTAACTTCTGCTTTACATTTTCTGTGATAATGTATGATAATGGGAATAACTCCACCATTTATTGGTGATGTTGATTAAATGTATGTGACAGATGCTCAGCTGAGCATGAAGAGCTCTGGCAGTTTGTCCCAGGTGATGGTTTGGTGTTCATAGTCCCTGGGAGAGCTGTGCATGCTGCCAGGTTCTCCTGGCCTCATTGATAATATTGCAATACCACTTGTGCAGATGCAGTCTCTTAATAGGTATTCATTGGATGTTTTTCTCCTGTTTGCAAGCTTATTAATTTTTTTTTAATAAGTAGAAGAGAAATGCATTTGTATTTATGCATGTTTTGCAATTTCTCTTAAGAATCAATATCTTCACCTGCAGGAACTTCAGAGGGACATAGAGAAACACAGCACTGGAGTGGCATCTGTTCTCAATCTGTGTGAAGTGCTTCTTCATGACTGTGATGCTTGTGCCACAGAAGCAGAGTGTGACTCTATCCAGCAGGCTACACGCAATCTGGACAGAAGGTGGAGGAACATTTGTGCAATGTCAATGGAAAGGAGACTTAAGTAAGTCTAAAATGCCTGCAAATTAGTATTTCCTTTCACAGGCACAAATAGAGGATGGGAGGTATGTTGTAGGGTTGTAGTACTGAAGAAAAGGGTGTAGGGGTCAGAAAAAGATCATACACTGAATAAAAGCCAATAGCTGTTATGCTGGGGGAAAAAAGACATTTCAAATTGTGTTTGTATGTGCTTTTATACAGGGTACATATATCAATTATCAAATTTTGCTCACAAGGCCTTTGATGGAATGATGTCTTATTTCCCGTGCTTCATAGAAATGGTGAGAGAGAAACTAGAGAAAGCTTAGACGTTAGCAGTGACTCCAAGAGATTTAGAAAACGTGATCTAAAAAGGAGAGTTTTAACACTTAAGTTTACCCTAGAACTACTGAGAATGATGGGGAAACTAGTTATGGAATTGGTGGAATGTTATTCCAGGTGTTAGGGTTTTCATGCACCTAATGTTCCTCAACAGTTTCTCTTATGTCTGATTTTGATTATTTGGAAGAATTTTAGGACTGAACACTCATTTGGAATTTCCTCATCTGCCCACCTCAGCTTTGCTAAGCAATTGTAGACCGTAGTGCCTGTGCATCTTGGGTGTGGCCTGGTTTACTGCACAGGCTTAGACCATCTGTACGCTGCATGCCCATGATATCTAGAAGATTCATTGTTTTATATTCCCATCTAGGATATCATGGGTGATTTTGATAGCCATAATGGTGTAGGCTAGATTGGACCAATGCTATATACTCTGTGCTGACCAGTAATAACACATGTTTATATGTTTGAACTCCTGTATTTATGAAGATCTTTTCTGTACCTTTTTAAGTCATGAATCTGATTTCTGTGATATTTACACAGTCATACTGAGAACTCTAGGTAAAGTTTATGACTTTACAAAATGCTGAATTGAACTTTATATGATCTTTGGTTTTGTGGGATATTCTTAATGTATTTAGTAAAGGTTTTCTTTATTTTATGCAAAAAATCTGTTGCTTTTAAGTTGTGCTACTCTATATCCACAGATTGCTATCTTTAAGTAATTTTATACTATTGCCATCGTAATTCTTGTATAGTGTATATATATCAATACAGCTTGTAAGTTCTATCTCTGACACAGTCTGTCTTGAAAATATGCAGACTCTTAAAACCTTTGTGTCCAGCAAATTAATTCAGAGCTGTTTTAAGTTAATGTGGAACAATGCATTGCACTCTATTTTACTTTCTTGCAATGTACACATTATGCTATTAGTAGATTTGTACCAGTAAGTTAACCAAGCTATCAGTATTTAGGATTCTTATTGTACTAGAAAGAATTATTCATATTAAAAAGCAACTTTCCAGATGTCAAACTTCAGGTTAAACAACGTATCATCAACAAAGCATAAATTTTCCATGGATCAGGCCCTTTTCAGACCTGTATATCTATGATTTGGGAAAGGTGTATTCTGTATGTAAAAGCAGATAAAGTTCTGATGTCATACAATCTGTCCCAAAAAAGATCTTGATGGTTGAAGTTTTTGGGATTTTACAGTCTCGGTATTAAGCCAATTTGATTTCAGGATCGAGAGTCAGCCACTATTTTTACATATTCAACTGAAGTCAAATTGTTATTTTTAAACTTTGGAATAATTTTTAACTTTTTTTTTAAATAAAAATACGTTTACAGTGCACATTGAGAGAGAGCATTTTACCACTTGTGGGTGAATGCAAAAAAACCCAAAAAGTTTGTGTGCCTTTGCAATGCAGAATAATGACTGAGAACTTTAAAGCATATGCTGCAACATCTTTAGCAGTCTGTAAAAAAAAAAGAAGTTCTGCAGTTGAAGGTAGTGTGGAATTTCTAATCTCTAAAATACTGGTTTAGGTACCTACACTGGGACTGTATTTCAGAAGTTATTTAGCATGTGCTTAGATTTTTAAAGCGCCAATTGCATACTTATAACTTGCTTTTTATACTGATTCCAAAATTAGATGCGTTAAAAAAAAATTGCCATCATCTTACTTTAGCTCAGTCTGGAATGAGCCAGCCTTCCCTGTGGTCTGTTTATCAGCCTGGCTGTCTGAGTTAGATCAAGAGCCAGTTATTGTCTGGTGCAGTGCTGGTTTGCTGTTGCAGATGATTAGTTAAAGTTCTGTAGGTCAGCTGGCCTTCAATCCGAGCATTCCCTCGTTTTCCATTATCTATTGCAGAATTGAAGAGACATGGCGGCTATGGCAAAAGTTTTTGGATGACTACTCTAGATTTGAAGACTGGTTACAAAAATCTGAGAGGACAGCTGCTTTCCCGAGCTCCTCTGGTGTGCTTTACACGGTTGCTAAGGAAGAACTGAAGAAATTTGAGGTGATTTATAATAGTTGAAATTTAATATCTACTGATCACATTACAGCAGCCAGCTGGTGTTCTCCCTTCCCATACACAAGTCACTCAGCAGAGACACTGTATTAATATAGTGGAGTTGTTGATGATTTTGTAGCTGCCTTCAGTGGCAGGTTTCTAGGATGAAAAAACAGTGGAAGGTGGCAACTGAAAATGCTAATAAATCAATCCACTCTCACTTGCTGTTTGTTCACCAAAGTTAGATTTCTCACCTTTTTTATTTCTGCAACTTTCTAATATATCCAGTCAGTAGGTGCTCCAGAGCATTCATAAATCTCCCTTCACCAAGTACCTCTTCAAATGCATGCTGCATGTTTTAGCTTTTGTTTTGATTTCATCCCTCCTCTTCTTTCTGTAACTCTCTGAAACCAGCCCTCTGAACTCTTTTCCTGTTTCATACAATGTACAATATCCCCATTTTAGATCCTTATACCTGAAATTCATGTTTGTGCAAGTATTGTTGTATGTCCACATGGTGTCCCCCATGACTTAAAAGTTAAGTGCATGCTTCAAAACTGACAAGCTGTCACTTCAGTCAGTGCCTAAGAGCTTGTTACATGTCTACTACAATGTGATGGCTTGTCTCATAATTACAATGGAGTGTATACCTGTGTGTAACATGCACACACATATCATGTGGCTAGTCACAGATGAAAATCTTTTGCTTGGTTTCATATTTGCAAGGAGTATATCAAGATGAGAGAGAAAAATAATTCCGAAGGAAGAGAACAAATTGTTTAGGCAATTCTGTAAACAGTCAGGTGCTGTAAAGTATTTGCTGTGAAGAAGAAATGCAAATTTTAAACAACATCTAAGACCAGTTAATACTTTTTGGTTTAGCAATTAATTCGAAAACATAAACTGTGAAGTGCTGATTCAAGTTTTATAATTGCCATTCACATTTCTGAATGTACTGACCAGGTTTTGTTGTTAAACACTGCCAGACTTCATTACGGTGAGGTGGGTTGCCATAGTGTAAAAATGTTTGCTTCCTTGACACAAGTACTCTGTCTCAGACCTTCTTCCCATTTTCCCTTTTTTCAGTGATCAGGATCTAAATCTCCTGTTTAGCAAGTCCCTGTATGAGAAACAGTACCAAAAATATCTTGGATGTCTTTGATTTTTACAGCTGATCTGACTTTGCTCAAAGTCTGTTTCATTGAACCTCAGCCTTTATGGTGACCTTCCCTCTCCTGCAGACTTGTGGAATTTTTACTGTCTACAGAGCGTCAGCAGGAACTAGCTGCGAAGAGAACAGTTTAGCAGCGTCTCCAGAAGCCTGCTTTCCCTGCAGTTTGGTTCTTTCTCTTTTTTTCTTCTTTTTTGCTTTGAGCACCTAGTTTCTACACCTATCAAGAAGCAGGAATGCAAGCAACAAAGGCTGTGGTGTTCAAATTCAGCAGAATGCAGCAACTTCACTGTGAAGTCAGTATAAAGTCAGCCACAAATACATACTAACTGAAGCAGGTTTCTGCTTTAACTGGACATTTTTTTTTTCTAATTTTATTTTCCTCTTCATATCAGCAGTTGAATTTAAAAAACACCAACCAGACAAACAAACAAAAACCAAAAAAAAGAGCCAAGCAGACCATGTAAGAACCTTTCAGTTCCTGAGCACAGAGGTCAGAGATGGCTCTCACTGACTTCACTGTACAAAATCAAACTCCTTCCTCTCCAGTAGTTTATGGAGAAATGAAAAGAGGTTACAGGAAGGAAGGCAACAGATGAATTCTTGTGTAGCTGAGCTAAAAAAATGGAAGACAAACACACAGCTGTTCCTTTGCTGGACAAGGATTGGTAACAGGTGAAACAACAGCTGCACACTTTTAGATTTCATGATCCTAGTAAACACAGTCAGATTTGTGCCTCTGATATGAGAATTGCCTCCTTGTGCGATTTTAAGTGAATTCAGTTCTACGAGCATTTTAGTCCAGTTGCAAGCCCATTTGCTCCTTGTTGGTTGTCCCCTACCCAATTTGGCCATTTAATGAAGGGAATAGTTATATTGAAAGCACTCTACAGACTTTGATCTTTTTTCTTTTTTCAAACCAGCTTCTTTACTTTTGTCTCTGGTATTACAGCAGAAATGTGCTTATTTCATTTTTAGCTTTGACTGGTACAATATGAAGAGTATATATTGTTCATGTAGAAATCTCATGTGTTAGCTGATTTTAATGAAAATTTCTGTACAGAAGTGTTTTACCTATCACACTTCTTCAGTCCTTCGTAAGGGTGGTGTCTAGTTTTGGGAGAGAATGACTGTTTATTTGCATATCAGGAATATCAGAGAGCAAGTTTGTAGAACTACAATGGGAGCCAAAACCTGCTTGTATTCAAAAGAGAGCTGGTGTAGTCTATGTTTTCAAGTCTTCCTTTGATTGATTGCTTTTCTGTTTCTGTGACAACATAAAAACAAGTATTTTTGTTAAAAATTATTAATCTTTTTTATTATTTTTGAAGGGATTAATTCAGTCAGCTCCTTACAAGGTGCTTTCTCCAGCTTGCTTTGTGATTGCTAGTCACATCATGAAACTCATGGCTAAGTCACCTACTGTCTCTGCTCCCCAGCAGGTGACTGAGGCTTTTGTAACAGTAGAGGAAGCACTGAAAGTACATGGTGCAGATACTCGTCCAGGCATAAGTTGGTATGGATGTTCATGAAATTTTCTTCCCATGAAAATTTTAAGACAAAACTTAGTTGTATACCAGCATACTGAAGATAAAGAGATGATTCCTTCAGTACCATATTTTTGGTAAAACTCAGAACAAACAGTTGCTCAAATCTTTTCAATGTTTGCACTTCAGCAGATTCAGTATGTGTAAGGAAATCCAATGAAGCCACAGGAATCTTGTATTTCTGTTCATTTTTTAAGAAAAATGTTTCATATTCGTTGTTTGTGTTTCTGTTCTCAAATACAAAGGCATATGATTGAGTAGCAAGGGAAGTTGGTTTTTTTTGGTGCTGATTTTGCTGTTGTAATGGGTATTCATGTTGCAATTTCTCATTCAGTGAACTATGTCAGTCATAAACTTTTTTCTTTTTTTGCACGTTTTAATCAGAAGGCAGCCTCTCAGTAGGGTAGCCCTCAGGAGATGTCTGCATCCATAGCAAAATCTATCAGTTAACACAGGTCAGAGCGTAGAAGTAGGGTCAAAATAAAGGGAGAGACTTATATATGTATCCTTATCTCAATAATTAAAAATCCAATGGTGTCTTTTGTTCATATTGCTTTAGGCCTTCCAGAGACAAGTACATGAAACTCTGACTCAGCTGGAACTGATCAATAAGCAATATCGCCGCCTGGCCCGAGAAAACCGCACTGACTCTGACTGCAGCCTCAAGCAGATGGTTCATGAGGGGAACCAGAGATGGGACAACCTACAAAAGCGAGTTACCTCCATCCTGCGCAGGCTAAAAGTATTATTTTTTCAGTTTTAAGCCCTTCAGTTTCACTACTATACTTAAAAATCAGGGGTACTCCAGAAGCTTCCAGTTTAATGCATTTGCACGGTGTTTTTGAGGGGATTTCTACCTTTGGAAGAGGAAGGGAGCTTATCAGTTCACTTTCTCTGAGGTAACCAAAGCATGAAGTCTGTAGGAAAATGCTTGGTGAGCTCAAACACCGCCTCCTTCATAGGAGATAACTTTCATAGGTTATCTAATTGCAGCTGTAGATGACGTTACTGAAAAGGGAACCTTAGAAAGCATGTCGGAAAGGAAAGAAGGTGTACTGAGTTTAGGTTAGGTTTGAAGGGCACAAAAGCCATTTCTTCAGAGAACCACTATTGCTGGGGCTTTTTGGGTTGTTTGGTCATTTCATGCCACTCCATTTTCCATCCCCCAGCATTTTATTGGCCAGCGTGAGGAGTTTGAGACAGCACGTGATAGCATCCTGGTATGGCTAACAGAGATGGACCTGCAGCTGACCAACATTGAGCATTTCTCAGAGTGTGATGTTCAAGCAAAGATAAAACAACTTAAGGTAAAGAATGACTGAATGGTAACAGGAGGAGGATTGAGAGAAGGGATAAAAACATTCATGGTGGGAAAAGAATTTAAGAAACATTATGCAAAAATGCAGCCTGATACAGTCCCTTACTTGCAGGCTGAGACTTCAACCTCAGAAGTTATGGGCTATGTCAGATTTCAATATATACTTTTCTGCCAGAGTGGAAGATCTTTGTGCTGTGAAGAATTTTCAAAAAACCAAGGGTGATAGTCTCCATTCCCTAATCAAAAGAGGAAATGTCAATAAAAATTATTAATGTCAAGTCTCCATTATTGCTGACACCTAAGAATTACTGCATTTGTCAACCATTTCTGCATCAGATAAATATCATTATCTGGAGGGAAAAGTATCAAATGTCATATTATCCAAAATTCCAGTGTGTTAGCTTTAGCATCTGTGTTCATTCTAGACATTTGGTCATGGGCATGGCTTGTTTAGAGAAGAGCTTTCTTTCCAAATACAACAAGTGAGGAATGAGATGGTAAACCATGAAGTATCACTGTTTTTGGCTAGAGAGACTGTGGAATGCTAAATTTAATTGCTCATTGTTGCTCATGCCAGAATATTTGGAATGATCCCTGTTTGTTATACCATTCTTGCTGAAAAACTCTAAGACTTGCATCCTTAATAACTTAGGTTGTTGTAATGTTGGTTTTGTTGATAAAGCATGGACTTTTCTTTTATACAGGCTTTCCAGCAAGAAATTTCACTGAACAACAACAAAATTGAGCAGATAATTGTGCAGGGTGAGCAACTCATTGAGAAAAGTGAGCCCATGGATGCAGCTGTCATTGAAGAAGAACTAGATGAGCTGCGTCGTTACTGTCAAGAGGTCTTTGGACGTGTGGAACGCTATCACAAGAAACTCATTCGCCTTCCTGTGCGTATACTTACATACATACGTATTTCTTTGATCTGTTGCCATTTTACAAGTGTGAGAATGAGGAGAAAGAAAGATGTTGAAATGAACTAACATGAAACTTCTGTAACTTTCCAAAAATCCTGTGGTTTAATTTTGTTACTACCCTGACCATCTGCCTCCCTTCAGTACATGCTATTTATGTCCTGTTCAGAGAGCAAACTCACCAGATCTGGAATTTTTGTAAAACATCATGAAAATCCTTGCAAATTGGAGATTTATAAAACTTTATTAATGAGGGTAGCAGTGTGGTACTGGTAATAAGAATATCTCCCTCTTCTGCCAGATAGTTTCATTGGCAGCTTCTTGAGTTCTGTTTTGTAAAATAAAATGATAAAATGATTCTCCCCATCAGAAGAGACAGAAAATTTTCTCCAGAACTGAACACACAGCTGAATAAGTGAGAGCAAAACAACTTTTGGTAGCTCAAGTCCTACTGAAGTAAAGTAACAAAACACAGGATTTTCAAAATATGAAAGAGTATAATGAGAGCAATGGTCATGATAAACATCACTTATGCTTCCTATGACTTGATTGCAGAGTTTTCTTTAACTTGATGTCTGCATTGCAGTGGCATCAGTTAAAAGTCTGGAGACATTTGCTTGATGTGAGACTTTGTGATGCCTTAAGTAATTAAAATGAGCTGGCATTATGAACTTTTTTATTGCTTTGGTCTTTTTGTGCACCTTAAAATAATGAAAGGGAAGTGCAAAAGAATGCAAAAGGGAAACGCCATCAGTGAGACTGTTGTCTAATGCTACTTTATTTCACTGACCCAGGCTGACCATGCAGTGCCTCTGCACATTTCATTAATTGGTTCTGTTTGCATTATGCTTCTAGCTGACAGATGATGAACATGACCTCTCTGACAAAGAGGTGGATCTGGACGAATCAGCAGATCTCTCTGACATACACTGGCATGACAAGTCTGCAGACAGCGTTCTCTCCCCACACCCCTCTTCCAACCTTTCACTGCCTCTTTCCCAGCCGGTGAGAAGCGAGCGATCAGGGAGAGATACCCCTGCGAGTGTGGACTCCATTCCCCTGGAGTGGGATCATGACTACGACCTTAGCAGAGACCTGGAGACAGCCGTTTCACGGGCACTGCACTCTGAGGAAGAAGACGGAGGACAAGAGAAGGACTTCTACCTGAGAGGAGCAGCTGGTATAGCAGGTATGGTGGCAAATTGTGTGTCCTGTTCTCTCCTAGTAAAAAGAAGCAAATGTTACATGTATGATTGCTTGGCCAAGATGCTCATGGAAAAGTATTTTAAATAGCCCCTGAAGATTTTAAATAGCTTTCCCTAAGTGATCCCAGTGGCCTTCTGGCCTTAGGCACAGGAATGGAGATTCCTGGATGACTACAGCCTTGGAAAATCATAAAGGCATATATGATATGACAGGGAATTGGCTGTGTCTCTGTGCTTGTGGGCTGCCATTGGGATATGTCGTCTGTAACAGCAATGCGTCATAAGTTATTCTGACTAGAAGAAACTATGCTGGATATGGCAAGAAGCGCAGAACAAACTGATGAAGAAGTGCTGTGGGAGAGATCAGCAGTCAAAATCATCAAGTGCTTAAGTAGATCTTAACTCAGTCCTTACCCTAGCAAGACTCCAGCAACTAAGTGTTTAGCCTGAGGTGGGGTCTTCCTTTCCAGTGAAGCTGGAAATCCTTTCTAAGTGTGTGTGCTTTGTGTACTAAATCTTAATGAGTGAAAGTGCCCAAATGGAGCCAGTTGTGGGGGAAGACATACTGGTATATTATACTCTGATCTTGTGGCTGTCTTTTGCTTTCCAGGTCATTGCTCTGAAAAGAGTCAGGTTGGCCTGGATATTAAGAGACTTTGTAGCAGGCTCCCTGTGTTTCAGTCTTCATCTTTTTTCCTTCTCTAGAAAGGACGTTTGCTATTGGAACCGTTTATATGTTCCATCCCATAAAAAGGACTACTGCTGTGAGGAGACAGCCATTGCTGAGCTGTCTATTTAGACTGTGCTTTTATTTTTTCAGATGTAGAGATTCCTGAAACTCTTGAGGCCTATGTAACACTCACAGAAAACGCACTCAAAAATGTCTCTGGTAGGCATCAAGAAAGACTAAGCATAGCTAGATGCAAATACCATGGTGCACAAGCATAACTTCTTTTTCTTCTCTCAGCATCTGCTATACTTTTCACAACTTACAAGATAAATATTTCTTACATGGCAGCATTGGCATGTTAATGTAGAAGTATCCTGCTTTACTACTGCGCTTAAAGGTGTTATTAGGTGCATGGATGAAACAATGATGTTTGAAGTATTGGCCCTCCCACCTCAGCTAACTAGACTAAACTGATCAGTAGGTTACTCTGGTCTTTATTCTCTGGAGTCCCTCAACAGGACTTAATACTTTGTCATGCCTCTAAGAGAAGAGTGGTTTCTTCAAAGATTAAGGCAGAAGGAAAAGATATGGATCAAAACCTAATTGTTTGGTTTTGCACTTATTTAACACAGCCACAGCTTGGATTCTTACTTAGATATAAACTTTTAGGTTAGTTGTTGTTTCATGTCATAACAATGCCAAGGTGGGGTACTGTAGTCCAATGTCTTTATATGAGTCTTTTATATTGGAAGATGAATTTTTTTTTCACGTTACATTTTTACACAAGATTAAATCTACTGTTTCATTTTTTAGATGACTCTCTCGGAGGGATTAGATGCATTTACAAATACCTTCTCTTATGATTTCACAGTTGTCCTCTTTTGAAATAATGACTTCATTGCAAATTTGAAATAGCAAACATTTAAAATGTCAGCATCTGTGGCACAGACCTCAATTTTAGTTTTTCCCTAAATTAGTGAAATAATACTATGATTGATTAAAGGTGTAATAATAGCAGTACATACAGAAAAATGCGTGTAGTCTTCTGACCTGTGAAAATTTTGAAATAAATGAGGGAAAAGCAATATTGAGCACTTTGTTCTGTCCATTTGGGGTGAGGCGGTGTTTTCTATGAAAAAAGATTCACCATCCAAGAGTCTCCATTTTCTGTAATTAGGTGGACAGAAGGCTTCCCTTCTCTATGCATGTTTTCAATTGTGTCTTTATGAATAAATTCAAACCGTCTTTGTAAACAGATGGAAATCAGGCACAGTGATAGAATATGAATAAGAGTGATCTCATGTGGTCCTCTAGGCTGCAGCCTGCTTTAGATTAGAATTGGCTGTAGCTAATTCATATCACAGAATTCAGCTGACCTCTATAAGGAAAATATCAGTTAATCCTGCTTCAAAAACATTGGTATGAGTTCCAAACAGCTTGGATGAATAATACCATCTTGCAGATATGTTAAGCATAAGTTTTGTCAAACGCATGACTGGAAAAATACTATAAATTTTGCTGCTTAGTGTGGTAGCCGAAGTCAGTCGTGGACTACTTGCTGTGGGCCTTCAAGACGTCCAGTCATCTATGGACCTTGACATTATAATTATAACAGCATCGCTAGCATTTGTATACCACTTTTAATCTTCCAAATTGTATACAAATGGGATCCTTTTATGTAGATTGAAATTCCACTATTTTTTAGTGAAGTAATACAAAGAGAAATGAGGAGAAATCAAATTTTAACCAGATTGGGATCAGGAGTTTGGGATACAAGGTTTTATTTGAGAGGTTTGTGAAAGGAAGCAAGGCGTTCTTCAAAATCAGTGAGGTTAGAGCATGTTTTGCCAAGATCTTTCCCCTTCAGAGAGGTGAGGAATTCTCTGAGGGAAAAAGTCACTTCAGAATAATTTGCAAGCCTGCTCTAAACTGCGGACTCTCTGATAGTATGCTTATGGCAAGCATGTTCGTTGGTATAGTCATCTGTCCTCTGAAGGTCGCTAACACCCTCTAATGTAACTAGTTATCAGTTTGCTTTGACATTCTACCACTCATACTGCTGCAATCACATTTCTCCTTTACCGTCTAATCTAGATAGCATTCCTGATAATTATTCTTCCTGGGCAAAAGATTAAAAAAAAACTTTGGGAAAACTTGGGTGACAGTCACTTTTTTTGTTTTGGTACAGGAGAACCTGGTGCCCTGGAAGCACATATCCGACAGCTGGACAAGGCCTTAGACACCAGTCGTTTCCAAATACAGCAAACAGAAAACATCATCCGCAGCAAAACACCTACAGGACCGGAGCTGGATTCCAGTTACAAAGGATATGTGCGTGCATTTTGGAGCACAAGTTGAATAAGCACTCCAAGCTTCGATTTGCTGTTGAAAGAAATATAGCTGTTTCAACACAGCAATTAGATATTACTGCTTCTCAGACTTACTTATTCATATGGTTGCTACCCTTAACCACATGCTATTGTTGTTTATGTTATTAGTGTGTTTACAATAGTATAAGATTACAGGAACATGACTCTAAGGAATTTATTTTCCTATTACATTTTTGCAGATGTCCAAAAGTACTCTCTCACACGTGTTTTTATCCATCTAATGATGATGATAGCCTTGTTTAAAATTCCTCTGCTTTTAAAAGCAGGTTTTATAGCTTCATGCACAGTATTCATCTTGCTGATGAATTATAAACATGCATCATGTAAGCAAGCTTGCATATATGGAATCCATGATTAAAAAGCTTTCTGAGAGAGGTGTTCTGGAAGAAAAATCTCTCTCTAAATCATTCAAATAATTTTATTACTGACAGAATTGAAAGGTTAGCTGCTTGGATATATAGTAGTATTTCCACACTTCAGTTTATTTTCTACATCACATCTTCTAGTGTCTGCCATAGTGTCTTAACATTTAGAACAGATGGCACCTAAAAGTGATCCAGCACAATTTGGCATAGTGGCACTGAGTTACTTCTATTTAGTCTGAACTTAAGCGTTAAGCCTTTATTGTCTCCATATACATTTCTTTGATAGTACCAGAGTTAAAGTAATAGATTTTTATCTTCACACTTAGACCTACTTTTGGAAAATTTTGAAAGTTGTGTTGTAATTTGCATTTTTCCATGCAATTAGTCCTGCACAGTGCATATTGAGATGGGAATTTTTGTTTGTTAACACAGATGAAGCTGCTAGGTGAGTGCAGTGGAAGCATAGACTCAGTTAAAAGGCTTGGACATAAACTGAAGGAGGAAGAAGAAAAATTTTCTGGACTTATTAACCTGAACAGTACTGAAACACAAACAGCCGGTAAGTAACAATAAGTTCTTTGATAGAAAGCAATTATGAAAAGTAGCAAACATGCAAAGTTTTTCTCAATAAACACTTGGTATTATTTACTGACGTGTATATTTACATGACTGTGTCTATTACCATGTTCTGTTTAACATCTTTAATAGGAATAGTAGGTATTCCTTGTATATGCCCTATAAAGAAATTAGGCATGCAAGTGCATTTTAAGAACCCCTTCATATCATGAGACATAACCTAAGCCTTTCAGAAAGTCCCTGTGGATGCAATGCATTTTTGTTGAATGTTTTCTGATTAAAAAAGGTTGCTTGTATTGCTGTACAAAACACATAAGCATAAGTCAGCATTCATTTCTTCTAATATTAGCTTTCACTTCTAAGATTATCTGTCTAGAGTACAGGAATTCATCTGCTAGAAGTATTCACCTGACTAATTTTAAGCATCAGCTGTAGAACAGGAAGTATTGCATTGTAAAAACATGGATTTGTTCCAGAGACTATAAAAACAATGCCTCCATTCTTAGCTTGGCAAGATATGCTACCCATGCAGTCTATTTTGATTTTTTTTTTTTTTAATTTTGAGTTGATGAAATGATACAACTTGTCCTTCTGCCATAGCATTTCACGATAACTAACAAGAAGAAATAACCCCTAAGTTATTTGTTTTTAGCGCAGGTACTTATCCAATGCATCAGCAGTAGCTTAGGCAAATGTAGTGAGGTGTGAGCATTAAATTGTGATAAGTACGAATACCAATGAAAATAATAACAAATATGTGGCTAGTTAGTTAGACATATTCAGATTCCTTGTCCAGTTTGCATTTATGCTAATTTATGATGTCTTTATACTAGCATAACCTGTTTTAGAAACCTGCATGTATCAACTTAATTCTGTTTATAGAAGTCTGATATTAGAAAGTGGTAAAATTGTCTGCTGCCTGGAATCATCCAGATTCCTCATTTTTTCTCTCCAACAACACATTCTTCAATGTAACTTAGTTTTCAGTGTGGTATTTTGTGGTTTAGGGTTTTTTGGGGTTTATGGAGCATTTTTTTGTCCTGCACAGGATTCAACTGATGCAATTGTGTGTGCGGCTAGTGTTTTTTTGCTTTTGCTGAATTTGGTGTTTATCATTCCAGGTGTAATTGACCGATGGGAATTAATCCAGGCTCAAGCTCTAAGCAAGGAGCTGAGGATGAAGCAGAACCTTCAGCAATGGCAGCAGTTTAACTCTGACCTTAATAGTATTTGGGCTTGGTTGGGAGAAACTGAAGAGGAACTGGAAAAGCTCCACCGCCTTGATCTCAGCACTGACATACAGACTATTGAGCTCAGAATTAAAAAACTGAAAGTGAGTTTTATTTCTCTTTTCCCTGAGTTACCTTGTAAACAGACCTGAGTGCAACAGGTATGTTGAAGAGGTTTCCAATAGTTGCAGCTGGTTTGCTCCATTCTGCACATTGCAGGCTACTGCTGATAACTGAAGTAACCGGGAAAATGATTTTATGAAGCACCTTCTGGGAGAAAAATGTACCACTAGCATTTACTATATAATCCAAATGAATTTTTGAAATAGTAATACTGTGGCAATTCTATAATTCCAGAATGTACAGATAATTCCTGATGTCAGCCAAGCTGATGGGGGAAAAAAAAAAAAGCCAAGTTAAATCAAATCTCTTCTAGTCAAACTGGTAACAAAATAGCTACTTTAAAAGAAATGCTTCACTGGGACATATTAGTTTGTGTGGAGGAAGGAGAGAGTGCCCAAAGGGGCTGTAGCCTACCCACTGCTGTCACCAGTACAACACAGGAAAAATTTGGTGTCACTTTCCAACATTCCTGTTTCTTCTTCTGTCATCTCAGATGCATCAGGATCTGAAAACTGCCTTTGTGATCTCTCCAGGATATTTTACAGCTATAAAGATCTGCAGATGTGGTGGTCCACAACTTCACATTCAGTTACTAGCATCTTATAAGCTTGGGCACAAAAATGTGGGAGCCAATGTCAAAATGCAGTGTGCTCCATGGTAGGAATGAGGTGGACAGATAGTAAAGACTGTTTCCGGCAGTGATCCATCTAAAGCATATCAATGCTGATCTTCACTGGAATCCAAATATAGCTGCCATAAGTACTACAAAGGTCACTGTGACATGGGGCTTTTAAGTAAATCCTGTAAAGTAGGTGGAAAAGGGGGCATTTCATAAGAATCCTGTTCTTATCTCACCCACTCTTGGAAAGCCCATTAATGCCCTCCAAACCAAAAGAGGTGGAGTTTCTTTTGTGGCTTCCAATGTAAACAAATCAGAGGTTTTATACACATTCTGCTTCTATAAATTGGAGTAAGTTGTTTTGTCTTTGTATGTTTTCTTTTCCCTCAGTAAAAGCTTTTATTTTAAAATACTGTTGACAGCAGTTTCCACTTGAAAACATGTCAGTTCTTCTGTTTATCAGCAAAACTGAGAAGCGAGGGCAAAAGTTTTATTGTGAGCTAAAGTAGAATTGTGCTACGTCTCTGCAAATTTTGTTGGGCCTGCTCTGTCTTTAAAATATCTGAAATGTGAGCCAGATCTTTAAAATTCAACTATGACTTTCAGGCTTTTAAGACTTTACAAGTTTAATTGGCTTGTTCTAGTTTATGCTCACAGTAAAATTTTAGTAGATGTTAAGGAGTGAACATTTGCAGAGTCACAGAGTGAGCACAGAAATCTCATATCCAGAGTAAAAAGGCTGTTACAGTAAGGTACCATACTGTGGTTGCTGATGGCAAATCATTGCATTCTTGCACTGCCTTCTTTACTTGGTTCTCCTGAAAGTCACATGTTTTACCGATTTCCATCCTTTCTTCCCCCATCCCACTTTGTCTGATTACCAAGGAGCTGCAAAAAGCAATTGATAACCGCAAAGCGATCATCTTATCCATCAATCTGTGCAGCTCAGAGTTCACTCAGTCTGACAGTGAAGAGAGCAAGAAGCTTCAAGAGCGCCTGTCTCAGATGAATGTGCGCTGGGACCACGTATGCAGCATGATCGAAGAGTGGCGCTGCACATTGCAGGATGCATTAATGCAGTGCCAGGTCTGTATTGTGCTTATTTTGAATTGTCAGCATCCTGCATATCAAAAATGTAAACCATATTGTTATATGGTGTGCTTATTATCCAGTCTGAAACTTGCCCATGCAAGCCAAAATACAGCTTTGGCATGTGTTTTCTGAAAGATGCACATGCACTACCTGAAGCACGTATTTCCAGCACAAGATTTTTCTAAATTTGTCATGTCTGGAGTAGTATTCTAATATACTATTCTACACTTCCTTGTAAGTTATGTTATTTAGCCAGTAGGACCTATCATAGGATAAATTAAAAGCCTGAATTTGACTGGAATTTTCTGCTATGCTATTAAAATCATCACTCATCACTTGCAGGATTTCCATGAAATGAGCCATGGTTTGCTGCTTTGGTTAGAGAATATTGACAGAAGAAAAAATGAGATCGTGCCCATCAATCCAAACCTGGACTCAGAAACGCTGCAGGATCATCACAGACTTCTAATGGTAGGGCTATAATCACCCTTTTCTCTCCAAAAACACATCATCAGAAAAACACCTATTCAGATTTATCTCTCTTGAGGGTTGTTAGCATTGTACATTGCATGCTAACACACCAATGGGACCAACGTCAGTAACTAAATTTACTTTGGTAGGGAACACTACTCACTTCTGTTAGTTGCATAACTCGTGATTTAAAATCTTAGGCAACCGCTAGGCTGCTGTCTATCTTCCTGTCGGATTAGAAATTTTTATTGCTTCTCTATTCTTTCCATTTCATTAATTTCAAATGTCCAGTTTTGTGAGTTCTAGCTTTTTTCCTTTTTTTTTTCTTTTTTTTTTTTTTTTAACTTCCATTAATAAAAATCTGGTGCTTGCCTTGGAAACAGCAAATCAGACGTGAACTGCTGGAATCTCAGTTGAAGGTGGCGTCACTGCAAGATATGTCCTGCCAATTGCTAGTCAATGCTGAAGGCAAGGACTGTCTTGAAGCCAAAGAAAAGGTGCATGTCATTGGAAACAGACTGAAGCTCCTCTTGAAAGAGGTCACACGTCATATTAAAGACATAGAAAAAATTCTAGACATTTCAAGTAGTCAACTGGTAAGTCACATCTTTTTATTCCTTGCTGTTTGGGCACACATTTCACACTGTTTTGACTGTCTTTCTGTGATCAGTGCCGTTGGCTGCACTGTTTCTGTTGTTTGCAATACCTATCAACATGTAATCTTGAATATCATAAAGTAGTCTTACACTTCATATTGTAAACGTCTATTTTGTGATATGGTGGGGTTTTTTAATCCTGTAATTTTTGCTATGTGGTGTAGCAATAAGTATTGAACATTTTGGTTTGTTTGTCCTGCCATTACTGATTCAGTCAACTGGCAAAGTATATGAGATAATTATTCTAGTTGCAGTACTGAAAATTATAGTGTGTCAGTTGTCACTGGAAAGGAAGATAATGCTCACTCTGCCCAAGAGGAAAAAAATAAAAGCATAAAATAAATTCTGCGATAGGCTGACGAATCACTCATAATGCCTTCTGAGCTTTTAGCCGTACTCCAATTCTTTTCAAATTATCATGTATCTCAGGGTATTTGAGAGGGAGTTATGCACACATCTTCGCCAACAGTGGCAGGTATAAAGTAAAGATTTCAAGGTTCTCCTTTAGTTAACTTTTTTTAAAGTCTTGGATTAGCAGAGTGTATAAGGCATGAGAACTCAGCTCTTCCCTCCTTCTAGTGAATTTCTGCCTGTTTAAGTAAAATCTTGGTAGTGCAAACCTCCTCTTGTAGTTAAAGACCAAGAAGGAGCAACTGTTTTTTCCCCTGTATTGACTTTGGTGGAAAATTTTCACCTAAAGCAATTAAATTTTAACTACGTTTTTGCTTTTCTTTTCCTTCAGGGCTAAGAGAGAAAATGTGTAATTCCTTAGTCTTATAAAATTTGGTAACAAAATGTAACTGCTTTATTTTATTTGCTTTGGAAATAACTGTGCTGGGATTTCACTCGGGTTTTTTTTTAGTTTGCTTACCTGAACAACTAGTTGCTGTATTTCTGAGCTCCATTCCCTCTGAACTTTAGGAATTATCCTCATGGTCCTCTGCTGATGAATTAGACACATCGGGCTCAGTGAGTCCTGTATCTGGAAGAAGCACTCCAAGCAGACAGAGAACGGTAATTTCATGTCATATATTTTCTGCCACCTCCTGGGTCGGAGCTCTAGATGTCTGCAGTAGCTCTAGCCAGCTGGAAGGCCCCCCTTCTCACTTGATAGGAAAGGAAATGGCATAAACCAAGAACAAAACACCGCTGCTTTCCCCAGCCCTGCCGCATATCCCATCCTGCATGAAATCAGAAGTGGTAAATACTATCTAAAACCAGGGCTGTCAGTGTGGTTGGTTTACCATGGTATGGCATGTCGTGTCTCTTGTATTTTGCTCTAGTGATGGCAGCACCCCAAAGTCTGGTCTTGTCTGGTATAATCAGTCTTCCATTTCTGTTTGGCCTTCTCTTCAGAGCTGCTTCATCGAGAATCTCAATAAGGTTTTTTTGTCATTTCTGATGAAGGTTGCAGATGGTCTTATTGAGACTTTGGATGAATAGCTAAGTAGAGCTGAAGGGCATAAAACATTATTCAAAACAGCTAGTTGCACAGGACCTAATCAATGGCTGTGATAGCAACTCTGGAGTTGTCTATTTACATCGCTGGCACAAAATTCAAGAAATATAGCAATACATGCCTAGTACTTAACACTTCCATACTCTGAGCCCAAAATGGAACTGCAATTATTTTGTCTTTTTCTGCAATTCTATTGGTTGATTACTTTGCTTTTTTCTTTAGTTCTTAAAACAATCAGATTGGTTTTGTGGGTTTTTTTTCCATTTGCACTTTTTGTAAAGCCTCTGAGTTCTGTCTTGATAAATTTTATGGCTCTTGAAATTGATTTTTTTTTTTTACTATTTTTTTTTACATTCACTAGTTTCGTTTTAGATGCTAGTATGAGAATGTAAAGGAATACTGGCTTTTCAAAAGGAGAAAGAATATAAACCTTAATATTGTATTTCAGAGGTCAATGCTTTTATCTTTTAAATTTAAACTTAAATAACTAATAAAAGCACTGATATCACAGATGTAACTGGAGGATGCCTGACCATTACAGGAAATGGAGAAGTATTTTACTGTAAAATCTTTATCTAAACAGTATCTAGAATTAGAATAGGTTTTATCTTAACATTTTAATAAGCATTTGTGTCTCTCTAATTTGTTAGTGTTTATGAACGTGACTACTTTTTTTCTTTTTTTTCCCCGTAATTTATAGCTAAGTTGTATGATTCCTTGAGGTCTGGTTTTCAAACTTCTGGGTTTTGCACCCATAATTTTGGAGACTGAAGTGGTGTTGTTTAGAATTTCAGTGCCAAATATACTGATGCTAAATAAATAAATACTAATACCAAAAATACCATCAGAATTATAATCGTCTAACTGCATTAAATATTCCAGCAAATAGTTGTGAGTGCAGGAATGCACCTACAGTTATTTGGCCTTCAAAATTGTGGGGGCATGGGGGTGGAGAGGAGGCCAGACTCGTCCAGAGAGGCCCTTGGACCTTTTTTCCTTGAGAATATTAATTTTACTGCATTTACATTTTGAAATACCTATATTTGCCCATATTCAACTCAGTAATTTTTTTGCTATTTCATATTGCAAATTATTTCAGCTCAATTTCTAGTGATTTTTTTTAAATCCAGAGCTACTGTTCATAAATGTAATGACTAAACTGTTATTTTCGAGTTCACTGTGTATGTTCTAATCATTTCCATACTCAGCTAGGCACAAAGAAAAGCCAGTTTCCTTGGTTCATGGGTATTGGTCACTTCATTTGATTTTTTTTTTATGTTTCCTTTGCTGCACTTTTAATTTAGTTTCATCAGTAGCTTGTCTTTATTTGCCTGGACTGAACATTCTTCTTTCTTTACCCCCTGTTCATTGCAAACAGCCACGGGGCAAATGTAGTCTCTCACAGCCTGGACCCTCTGTCAGCAGTCCACATAGCAGGTACCTTATTCTCCTGGTTTCCGCACTCTGTTCTAGAACCCCAAGAGGATGATGGAAATTGGCCGTGATTCCTCTCTGTCCGCACCGACTCCATCAGGTGGCCAGGACAAACAAGTGAAAACTTCCCTTTTGTTAGTAGTTTGGCAAAAGGGGCTTTCAATTACTTCAAATTTGTTAAATAGAAATAACGGATAATCCTTGAACATCTACAGCTTTTGCTTCCCAGGAATGCCGTGTAATCAACATTTATTTTTCATATGCCTGATCAGGGTGAGTGTGTGTTTACACTTGTGATATTTAATGATGATTTTATTTTGGCATGATTTAACAGAAATGCCAGTAGGTTCATGGCAAACACTTTTTATCATCCTCTTTACCTCTAGATATTAAATTAAGGCAGGTAATAGGCCAATACCATATTCTAGAATTCACAAAACCCACAGATCTGGATGAGACATACTAACATCCTTTTCTTTCTTTTTCTTTCTTTCTTTCTTTCTTTCTTTCTTCCCCCCCCCACCCCCGAAATGTTTTGTTCAGTTTGTGGGTTTTCAGTACTTAAGACTCAAAATTAAAAGTCAGAATTTGAGGGTTTTGAGACTTGGGGTCACTTTCTTTCCCCTCCTAAGGTGACTGCAATATAACACACTAACATTGCCATGACTCTTGCCAAGTGCTTGCATCCATGTATTGCTCTGGGAGCAGCACTGCCCCATCTCTGTCTGACCAGTAGAGAGCAGGCTTGCAGCTACAGCTTTTTGCTTTCCACCTCGTCTCCAGCAACCTGTCATCTCTGCAGCTAACAGTGCTTCTGCATTCTTTGTTGTTGTCGGTGTGATGTATGTACTTCACTCTTTCACTGATCAGTTCACTAGCCTCTAAAGTTATGAAGTTAAAAAAAAAAAAAAGTAAATGAGCAGGCCAATATGTATAAAGAGGACACCTTTTGCTATTTCAGCATCTTACACATTGCAACACCTAAAATAATCAGAAAGTATGATGACAATATATTTGTTCTTATAGTTAAGTCCTAAATCTCATTTATTCTCTATGTATGAAAAATTAACTCTTTCATTTTTAAAGTAACTCCTGTTAAAGTGAAAGATTTCATGTTGGAAAGAAGGCACAGTAGATTTAATACAGTGATTGAGCAATAACGAAGCAGACAAAAAATTCCTTGAGAGTATTATTTTTTTAATGAGCAAAATCAAGTCTTTATTCAGCAAGATTATTCTCAAATATAAATGAAATAAATAAAACTACTTACCATGTAGATATTTACATAAACACTTCTTAAAAAAAAAAAAAAGTTTGCTTTATATGTGTAGTTAGTGACTGTGAGTAAGGTGGCATAGTTGCAAAACCACATAGCATAGCAGATAGAACAGGTAGAGTATCTTCCACTGCTTTCACTGGCACTAAGAAGCTGCCTTATTTTTAGGGATTTTTTTTTTTTAATTTGAAACATAAGGAAACCACATAGAAAATAGGTGACATATGTACACTCCATCTTTCTGTCTAAAGGAGAAAGAGAATTAATTTTTCCACCTTCAGCCTGCTATGAAGCTTGGCATTTTGTTACTTACAGGGAGTGGGGAAAGGGAGGAGTGGTGCTTTACTCTGCAGCCATTAACAGCTAGGAGGAATGGAGGATGTCTTTGGCAGATCAGCATGCTTGCACTAGCAACATTGTACTCAAGAAACATATTGTGTGTGCTCTTCTGCTCTCCTGTATAGTCAGGCCACTTCTGCCAACCTTTTGAGAAGGTTTCTGGTTGTAGGTACGAGCCGCTGGCTCAAAGAGCAGCTAGCAGTGCTTTGCAGCTTTGAGATCAACCTCTATTCTAGCAGTGGCATTGGTGCGGCACCTTTCAGATCAAGTCTTTCCAGCTCTGTTTATTAACACATCTTGTAGCAGTACAACACAATGTTCAATTTGTCATTCAGACAAGCATGGAATACAAATGAGTCACTGCTGAATAAGAAACTTAATCAAATGCGCAAGCCAGACAGGTTGTGGTTGATGTATAATGTGGTTTTAACTGATAAAGCGGTACAAGCTGTCACTGTGTTCTTTAATATTTTGACATGCCTGTGATCAGAGTACTTTGTGTTTGATCTTGCACTGGATCAGCAAACCCTGTTAGAGTTTAGTATACAGGAGAAATAAAGTCAATTTTAAAAGGTTTATCACGTAGAAGGTTGTGAAGGAAAGTTCATTTAAAAATTAGAAGGGCCATGTTTTGTGTATAACAAGTGTGATATCGCTTTGCCTTCCGCATTATCACAGCAAAAATATAAGGATACATAGTGTGATGCTAAGCAAGGTACAAGCTTAAACTAGATGTTACATTGTGGATTTAACTAAAAGCTCATTCAAGAGGTATTAGTAATCATGTGTTAAGTGGGAAAAGCAAATCCAAGAAGCAACTCCTCTTTCTTCATCAGTGTAATAGAGCTGTCATAAATGCACACCTGGATCTGTGCCTGTGGATTTTTTTTTGAAGTGTTTAAAATGTTAAAAAGATTAAAATAGTGGTTCAGTTTGTTCAGGGGTGTTTACATTGTCTCTCTTGAGCAGCTCTATTCAAATCTTGGTGCCACAGTGCCAATCTCCATTTCCTGCTCTCCCCAAGCCCACTGAAATGACTAGTGGACCTTTAAAGGTCGCTTGCTGTTCCTGGAGCAGACTAGGCCAGAGCACTCTCTGTGCCTTTGGCCACAAAATGGCAGTCGTTGCCACGCAGTAGATCAAACACAGGGTTTGGGGTTGGCTTGCCATGGTTCTTCTCTCTTATCTCCTGCACTCTCACTTAGAGCTTGTTACTTAAACTTCATATTTAACTGCCTTTGAAATGGACATATTCATCTTCTTTACAGGGTAAGCCAAATCTGAGGTTGGGGTGATGTGATGCTGAGAGCTAGGGAAAGAATCGAAGTCAGAATGCAGCCAAACAAGGTCTCTCCTAGAGAGTCTCTTAGGCCATCAAGAGGAGTCGTTGCCTGCTCTTGTGAGCAGAGCATCATACCTTCTCCTTCATAACTCTGACAACCTCCATCTTAAAAAATTAGAATCAGTGGGAACAAAAAGTCTATTAGAAGGTCATTATCAAATTTAATTTCTCTGATTATCTGGAAGTACAATAATTTCCACCTTGAATATATCCATGATTAGATGTAGTAATTTGGGTTTGTGTCAACAGTATCCCTTCTTTAACAGCTCTTCACCCTTCTTTCTGTCTGTTCTGCACTATAGAGGGTAGTTTTAGTATCTCTCAGGTTTTATATCAGTAAACTCAGCTCTTTATTTTCTTCATAGGAGAAATACTCCCTTTTTTGACTCCTTTAAGCTTGTTTAAGTTTGAATTCATTTTTCAGAAGTATGTTAACCAAAATGATACAGACTGCTTCAGGTGAGATCTGACTAGTGCCTTATAGAACATCATTAAAACAACCCCTTTTCTTCTGGAGATCTTGAACCAAAATATATTTTTAAATCTCTCTTGTCCCTTTTCACGGCTATTCACAAGCCACATTATTGGTTTGTGGCTATCCTGTGTCAAACAGCTCTAGATTCTCTTCATTATTCTCAGAGCGTGAACTTCCAAATTTATAGCAGTTTTTATTGCTATCTTATGTACTATAAACCCTAGAGCTGCTTCTTAAACCTATTGGATTCACCCACTTTTTTCTGTGCAAGAAGCCAATCTTCTTTTGTATTTGCAAAGACTTCCAACTTCTGTCATCATACAGATGAAATTTGCGGTTCTTATATTTTGTGCCATAGTCTTTTCATAAAGATATTAAATCAAGACTCATCCTTGATTAACTCCAGTAATAACATCCCACTAGCCCAGCAGTGCCTCTTTCAGTGTAAGCCTGTTGTCTGCATTCCATTAGTTACTTCCCCATTAAACTCACTTTATTTATTCCTATCAGCTTTGCTTGAATGATAAATTTTTCCATTATAATCTTTCAGCTGTTTACTGCAATACAGATGTATTACTTCAACCATATTTTCCTTGAAAAAAAAAAAAAAAGTCTTCTTTAAAAGAAGATACTCAGCTGAGCTGAAATTAAAGTTCACTTTGCCCATCCAATCTATAGCCTGGTAAATTAGCTTCTGCTCTCTTGAAATACTTAGGAAAGAGTTCCAATTTCACTGACATTACAAACTCCCAAAGTAAGGGTAACTATTGCTTGCACTTCTTGGGTTAATTTATGAGATTTCTTGATGTGAAGAAGCTTACAGTTGGCCAGGTCTGCAGCTGTGCCTCCCCCTTTTATCTAGTTAGTAGGAATTGTGTATGGAGCGAGTAGCAGATGGCCTTACTTCCTTCCCTCCTCAAACAGGGGCTAGTGTGACAAATGGTGGAGCAGTCAGAAGAGAGACAGCTAAAGATGCAAGCTCAAGAAAAAGAAATCACATTTTTCTCCAAAGTGGCATACAGTACTTCGTGTCGCTTCTGCTGGAGTAAATAGGAGTTCTGGCCTTTATGAATAGTGAGCCTTTTTTAGTAACCATGAATATTTTTAACCATCTCTCTTTACCAAATCCATTAAACACTCTAAGCTGACCCATTCAGTTTTTCAGCCAATTATGTAGATTACAGAGGCGTACCTGCAGTAAACACAGGCAGTACAGCACTTGAACTTTTTAGAACTCCCCCCTCTGAAGATGTTTTCATAATGTTTCATTATTTGCTTGTTTAATAGTTTCCATGCAGTATTAGAAACTGTTCTTCAACACCCTACTTCACTGCGGAAAAAGTGTTTTGAAAAACTTTGCCATGAACTGTTTTAATTTTTGAAAGAAAGTTTATGTTCCTTGTTGAGATTAGCCATGCAGCTTACACATACCACTCTTTTTCTTCTTTTTTTGATAAAACACAAAGCAGAAAGTTCTGGATTGTCCTACTAAAGCCATAGGAAAAGAAAAGAAAAATTAGGTGCTAACTTCGCCTGGTCCCTTCTGATTCAGCTTTTTGGAAATTCCCCTTCTGGCACCCAGTGTTGCCCCAGAGTAACTCTAAGCCAATGAAGAAAATTCAGACTTCGCTTGTTATCAAAGAGTAGTTACCAACTGCAGAAATGTGGCCTTCTTTGATTGGGATTAACAACATTTGTACAATGAGAGCCTTGTAAATAGGTAGACTGTGCAATCAAATGGTTGGAAGGTAATTAAGCACTCCTTGTTCCCTTTGTTCCTACCTCAGTCCATTAACTTTCTGTCTTGGCATTCTCGGACAGTAGAAGTCCTGATCTAATTGAGCTTTAATATGGAATGCTCTGATGCTGTTAAATATGCCATATCCTTTCAATCTGTTCTTTATAATACGTGATCTTACGTTATGCGATAAGCAGCTTTCCATGCGGGCTACAATAATGTGGATTCAAACATCATGCGATCTGATGTTTTGATCATTGCTCCTTCCTGGGATATGTAGGTCAAATTAATCATTTAGCATACCTGGTGTTTATGTATCTGTTGGTCATCTAAACTTTACCAAATCTGTCTGGCTTTCTTAAAGTCTTCATAGTGGGATGATACGCATATATGAACAAGACAATAAAAATAATCTCAAGCATAGAAAGAATTCTTTTATGAACATGTGGGAAGGAGACCCTTGCCAAGCCTGGTATAGTTTTGAAGTCGATATTTTGGTTTTTGCATGCTTTCTCACACAGATTCAGATTTATCTGGGAGACAGGATCAAAAGGACAAGGGGAAGGCAAGGAGACAGTAAGGAACCATCACCCCCTACTTGCTTTACACGGGAGCATTTGACCTCATCCAACAAGCCTGATCTCTCAAACCTTCAAGTTGAGACTAAATTCATCCTTATGAGCATTTCTGTCTCTTAAACCCTAGCAAATCATAGCTTTTCTGGGGCTTCGTAATCACAGTAGTCACATGGATGTTTTATAACAACATGTCTAAGATAAAATTCATGACATAATGAATTAATGAAAGAGTGCTTGAAGCAAATTATTTGAAGGCTCTAAGTTCTTCCATTTTTGGCTAGTGCTAAAATGCAGTACTTTCTCGTGCCATTTAATTAGCACACTGAGACCATCAGATTTTAACTTGCATAATGACTCTCTTCAGTCATCCACCTATCTCAAAACCTGTCATCCGTGTATTAGAGCTCTGACAGTTTCAGTCAAAAAGGAAAAAGTGAAATATATGTCTTTATCCTTCATTAAAAAATAGATTGGATTTTTGTGCTTAAGTTGAAGTGTCCCTTTGGAAATGTTTGTGTTGGGTCTCACCTCTCCCATAGACATGTGATAGATATGTGCCGTTTCGAGTCAGATCCATAGACATAAGGGAGAAAATCACTCGGAAGTTGATGGTGTCAAGTCAGTTGAGCAAATAGATTTTAACTGCTGATTCAGTGCAAGATTCAAAGTACAATGTACTTTGTAGAAAATGAGTCCCTGTTGCCTGCATATTGGTGTATTAATTAATTGAAGATTGATGTAACTGAATCTTAATGCACTATACCCTTGTGGATAATATGTATAGAAATGAATGTAGAAACTTCTGCAAACCAAATGCAACTGCCATTTTAAATGAGAAGGCTTCCTTTTTAGATAGTGTGCATTGAACACATGTGACAGGTATGGCCCACCTTTTATTTTCCCCTTCTCTAGAGCACAATGCTTTAAGTGGAGTGTCTTCCCCATAATTGACGAAGGGGCTGTGGGGTCACAAAGCCCATTCTGTTGTGATCATTTGATGTTTTCCTACTCAGTGTAGAAATACAGGGTCTCTGAAGAGTGTTAGGGAAATAGTATGTTCAGTGAAAAATACCTCTGCAGTTGTCAATCAAAGTCTGTACAAATTGTAAACCAGCCTTCAGAGAAAGCTGAGTGCTGGAGGGCAACTTCTGCTGCAGTAATGTTTTAGTGTCTTCACCTGTCCATCCTCTTTTCTCAGGTCCACAAGAGGTGGCTCAGGTTCCTCCCCTTCTGAGGCTGGGCCGGCGTGGCGGCGCCCATCCTTCTTCCTCAGAGTCCTCAGAGCTGCTCTGCCACTTCAGCTCCTCTTGCTGCTCCTGATCGGGCTGGCTTGCCTGGTGCCAATGACTGAGGAGGACTACAGCTGTACTATGGCCAACAACTTCGCCCGCTCTTTCCACCCCATGCTAAAATACATGAATGGTCCACCTCCATTATGAAGGAGACCCATGAGACAGCGGGTGACCTTGCTGGAGTGCTAGCTGGGAGGCAGGATGGTTTTAAAGGGTGACAGGATTCAATGTGGCAGCTTTACCTACCTGCTGTAGCTACCGCTGTGTCCATATCATTCTCTGCTGGCACCCAGCTAGTAACGCATCAGTATATCAGTATCAAACTGCACAACTTATTACCTGAGTAGCATCATTTCAATACTCGCATCCTGGGTACTAAGGAGGATGTGACGTGTGTGAGGGAAATGTCCTTCTGTCCAGCATTCTGGATCTTTTAGCCACTTTATATCCAGGTCATTGCCCTGTACTATGCATAGCCAAGGACTTGATACTGTAGATCCTTTCCTGTGCGCTGCTCTAAAGGAGCCATTAGCCAGTCTTTGTTAAATACCCTCTCAGTATCTACAGTACACAAAATAAAAAAATGCTAAAGAAATTTTAGAGCATTTGTAACATACAATTTTAAAGAATCTTGTATGGCAATGTATTATTCCCCGTGGTTTCAGTTTCGGGCATGGTGTTCTAACTTTTGCTTTGAATGCACAAGGTGTAAATCTGAGAAGCACTTTTTTAAGGTTTAAAAAATTGATGTAATAAATAAGATCGTAAAAGGTTTTATGAGGAAAAATGTTGAATGTCAAGGTGAAAAACAAAGAACATATTTATGTATGTACAGTTTGCTAAGCCAAGTTTTGTTTGTATTCATTTCTTTGCATTTATTATAGATACCATAAAATATTTTGTCTACGTGCTTTTTAATGACAACTATGGAAACCTCTAAGTTTAGAAAGAGATATGTATGGTATAAAAAAATCAGAAGACGTACATAAGCTGCGCTTCTAAAAATAATTAAAAAATGCCGTAACAAATTAATGGTATTAATTTGAATGAGAAGATCTGGAAAACCTGAGAAAGGGTAAAATACATGGGAAAGTATCACATTAGAAGTTGTGCTAATATGGGAGGCTGTCCATATTTTGAATGAATGATTGGTCATTTCAGGTTTTTTTTCTCACACTGTTTCTTGAAGTTCATTCTCACCTGGGGGTGGGTGGGTGGGTGGGTGTGTATGTGGGTGTGTGTATGTGTGTGTGTGTGTATCTATGCACTCATGTGCAACCTTTGGCAATTGAGGTTGTACCAGTCCACACTGAAGCAGATTTTTTCCTGTGGGTGTACTGGAAACTTCTTAATATTGTCCATAGCAGCTTAATACCAAGATAGATGTTTATGCTTTACCAATAGTTAGTCTAGTGAAATATGCCCAAAACATAAGTGTAAATAGCAGAAAAACAGAACAAATTGAAAACTCATAAATTTTCCAGAAATATTGCAGAAAACCTGCAGTCTGAGCAGTGGCAGACACTTTGCCCAGCTTATCAGTCAGAACTTGACCAAAACAGGATTCTTTTCAATTTTGAAAAAATACAGAGCATGGCTCTAAGTTACTGCTCTTTAATAAGTTTGGGCATTTTAACCCATGACACTCTATGTGAATTTTTCCTGTGGGTTAAATGTTTTTACTTAGAATATATTGGCCTACATAACAGAAATAAAAAAGCCAGAAGAAAATACAAGCACATTAATTGCTGTTATGTAGGATTACTTTTCTGGGATGTCATTATTTGTGCAGGTATGAGGGGAGGATGGTCAGAGGTAGAGCACCACAAGCTGAACTCCAGTATTTGGAGGAGCCAAAATAAAGCTGCCTTTCCAGATAAGTGTAATGTTGACATTTTCCTGAAAAGGATTTTGTATATCAACAAAGTATCTTCAATGCCTGAGACCCAGACTTGGACTGACACAAGTATATATTCTTTTCAAGGCTTAGTTTCCTTCATTGGTATTCAGAAGTTATGCTAGGCCAGATTAGTATCCATAATCACTGATTCTGAGTAGACAAAGATAAGGAACACACTTTTAGGGTACAAGGATGAGCTGTTACTTGCAACAGGCCTGACAGATTCCATAAAATTCACACCCCCCCCTCTCTTTTCTGATATTATTCTTTTTGGTGATATAATTTAATCTATAGTAATCAGTGCACCTACATGAATAATTTGGTAGTTAGCTCAGACCTGTTAGTCCAGATCTCTGCATGCTTTAGACACCTTTTCATCAGCCAGTCCATGGGTTTGGTGGTTAATTTTTTGTTGAAAGATATTTTTGTTTATTTTTAAAAGAAAACTTTGTAAAGAGTAAAAAGACTAATTTAGTGATCTCAGCCTGACTTTGTCTCCTATTTTCCAGCCAACTATAGGTGATCTTATGGAAGTAGATGTTATCTAAAGGGTAGTAGATAGCCTGCGAGTATCAACCTATAGAAGAGCAGTCTGTTGAAGGAACCAGGCAAAAAGTCACAGGTGAGACCTTATTTTTCTTATAGTATTTAAAAACCAAGGGAGAGGCAGTGAGGTTTGAAAGGAATTGATTAGGAGGGAGAGGGGATTGCAAGGAAGAGTTCAGTTTGAATGATGTCAGATGCAATTCATAAAGTACTTTATCAAAAGTATACAGGATAGCACCTGGCATGCTTTGAATTGCAACCTGACGTTTGAATTTTGCCAGCTATTTTGCCACTCTGTAGCCCCTGCTTCCCTTGGTTGTTTGAATGCCGTCCTCACTTCCCTGACACCTAAGAACAGCCTGTCTTCTGCAGAAGGAAAGCAGAAATTGTACACCTCACTCAGGCTCCCAGGGGAGTTTTGGGGAGTAGTCACTAAAATGAAGTGGTGGTGGGGAATTGTTCCATCTTGTTCATGATGGTCATGCCCTTTTATTTTCTCTCACCTCTTGAAAAGTTCAATCTAGGGAGTATGAGAAAGTGATGGACTGCCAGAGGAGTGGAGGTTAAGCTGGTTAAATAGGCAGGGGAAAACTGATGTGAAGTCATAGGAACTTTTCATAATTAATTCCTTAAACAGAGTTAGGGCTAAGGGGGAAAAGAAGTGATGATAATTAAAGGAAGTAAAGACTTTGGAAGGTCACGTCATCAAGAGTCAGTTGTCCTTTCGAATTCAGTGCATTTTTGGCTGATGACTACCTGTAGGGCATACATGTGCTATCTCACCTCTGCCTTGCTGATGAACTGGAGGGCAGAGTGTACCTGCTATGCCTTGCTTCCTTTCAGATGTTTCAAAGCAAAGCTTATTCTGTTCATAGCCTCAAGCTCTGAGCTCTAGCCATAGAGCTAACTATAGTTTCAATGTATTGCCTGTTAATTTGAAAGAGAAGTTAGATATAGAGAACATTCTTTTGACCCTGAGTGATCTGCTCACACAGAGCAATCCTCCCAGTAAACAGCAAACTCTCTACAATACCTGTGAATAAGGCAGTCACAGACAGTGACGGACACACATTAGGAAAATGTCATAGACAAGAAAAATTCTTGTTTGTAAATCCTGAATCTCCCATACCTTCAAGGATAGGAATGTCTGTAAGCTGATGTCTCAAGGGAATCGCAGGCAGTTTGTGTCAGCAGATTAGAGGATCCCTTGACTGCCACTTTGGACTTCTTACTTTTGGGACTTTCAATCTCGACTCTGGACAAAATCAACATCTGAGCAGTTAAAGTGATTTGAGTAATAGGCTCCTCCAAAAGGGATTTCCTGACCCTGAACCAATTCCATTATGACTTCAAATGTGATTGTGCAGAACTGGATCTTGATCCTAAAAACTGGCACAAAGAAGTCAAAACGGAAACAAATGGCCAGGCACTTCACAGGATCCTGTTAAAGCAAGCTCCATCCCAAGAGCACCAGTGACTTGAAGGTGTAGCTTGAGTTGCAAACCCCAATGTGACATCAGCATACGCATTGATTGCAACAGCATGAACCAGGGTAAATAGGGCAACTCTAGGTGGGGAAAAAACACACCCAGAAAGCTGCCAAGCATTGCAGCCAGTGGCACTAGCCAGCTTTGCAGCCTGGGCATCTTTCTCATCCTGATAACGTCAAGCTGCTCTCTCTGCCTACCTCAGTCTCGTTGGGACGCTGTCACAGAAGACTTGGGTGTGGACAAACTTTTTAGGAAATGCACAAATTAGAGTCTGAGATGCCCTGTCTCTGTGCTAAGCCTGCAACCCATCATCTACCCTCTTTCTGAAGCACCTCACTTACTTGGGCTCTGCAAACACGAGGGTCTGATTTCTGGTAATGTGCCTTGGGCCTTGGCTGCAAGGCACAAGGAAAGGCAGTACAGGAGCTGCAGAACTGTGGGTCTGTGTTGAAGGCATCTGTTCGAACATAGAGAAAGTAGACTCTGCATCTTGGGGAACTCCAGTCATGACTGCATTATATTTTTCCCCATTTTCTACTGTAGATGATGCAGTAGCTACTGTAGAGCTGTAATCATCCCCGCAGCTTGATGCACCTTGCAACCCTGAACCCTGCTTACTGGCCCGTAGTTACCTCATAACTGGTGGGTGTTTAAAGGCATAATGGAAGCTGGTTGCTCAGTGACTCCAGACTGTGCGGTAATATCAAGGCACTATCTCATTATGCTTATAATTATAATAGTGCAAAATAATGAGCACCATTTGCCCTGAACTTACTGCATCTGTTTGTGGAGTTTCATTTGTGGACCGTGTTTTACAAAACCTGAAGGCAGACTGAAAAGTAATATTTAGAAGACAGTAATATTTAGAAGACAGGGTTAGGAGTACAAATAATCTGAAGTTGACAGAAATAATGTGCCCTTATTCCTCACAGCTGTGAGCATGATGATACCCATTGCCTATCCCGCACCCTGTTCCAGCAGCAATAACGGCTTCATTCTGCAACAGATGGATAGTTTCTTGCCCCTGGTTTGCAACCCTCCCAGCTCCGCTGCTGTGAACACCCACAGTCTTGCTTTGTCCTTCCTTAGAACTTTCTCCTACAGCTGGTTATCGAACGAGGACAAAGCTGCTGGGATTGCCTTATGAACAGTCATCCCTGGCCCTCAGTGTCTTGTGCTATTTGTGGTTGAGAGATCTGTTTACAACTGATAGCATCTCTCAACATGCTCATCATCATCATGTGCATCTGAGTGCATCTGTATGCATGTTCAAAGGCATAACAAACTCGTTGCTCACAGTCTTCAAACTACAGATGCTATCAGGGTTTAGCAAATGTAGGAGGATTCTGGGAAAGAAGAGCAGAGTCAAGGAAAAGAAATGCAGATTTTTAAGCGAAAGAAGAAGAGAGCATTGATCTTCTCACTTACTTGCACTTCCTGCATTTTATTTGGTGTTTAAAGCAATGGTTTGTGGAAAGGAAAAGAGCAGGAAATGCCATAGTGAGGTTTGTGTTTAAGCTGGGTGGTCTGGCTATAAAATTGTTCAACTCTTGCAGCACTCAGTTGCAGAATTCATTTAAACCAGTGTTTGCCTAAGTTGAGGGGGGAGTGGGGAGTTGGAGGCAGGGGGTCATTTGTCTTTTGGCTTTAGGGGAAGAATGTGTGTCTTATATTCACAGGGTTCCCTACACAAGAGAAGTACTCCACGTACTGGGTGGCTGTTTTTAACCTTGGCAGCAATGTTGTGAAATGCACCGTAGCCAACTGAATTCTATTGTTGTTGCACTATTTGGCCATAATTAGACCTCGAGGGACATAGATGTGAAACCTATATTTGGGAGAAGTTATGCTTGTTTTAATAATATGAAGAACACTGGAATATTCTAATAATATTCCACAATAAAGAAAGAAATAGGAACAATTTAGAGAATTAATTTGTCTTCCCAAAAAGCAGTAGGTAAAAATCTGTGAAACAAGATAAAGGAAATGAGTAACTGCAACCTTAAGCACTGAAGACTTGTCATAGACTAAGGCCTGGTTAAATGATAGAAATGTGAATTATATTAAATGATTGCTCTAAAAGCAGACAGGAACTGAAAGCTGTGACTTCTATTGTTTGGTGCCACTTAATATATCATTCAAAAAATGAACTAGTCAAAACTGCTTGGTTCAGTAAAAATCTATGTAAAGACCTGAGACGTAGCAAATGGATTTGACCGCAATGAGGTCTGAATGAAACAATGGCTCATTTAAATTTTGGAAGAGAGAGGAGGCTTTAGGAAAGTATTGTCCATTTCTTGTATCAGAGGTGGCCTTGGGGTGAAGAGGTGAGCCACTGAGCGCTCCTGTGTCAGGGATGATGCAGATGTGGATGTAGTTTGCACAAAGGTTACTCAGGTCAAGCTCTCTGCATTTTCAGGCATGTTGTAATTCCTGGGAGACTGCTATTATTGATGTTGTAATTGTGTTTTTTTTTCATTCCATTGTTTTTAGAAAGGATGTTTTAAAAAACAGCTGGAAGGAAAGCTACCAGAGTCCACTTTCTTATGTAAGTGCTCACAGGCCTGTCCAAGAAGTGGGACATACATGTCTGTAGTATTTGCTTTATAAATAATTCAGACATTGTCTGAGAGGCTCTCCTGACCATGGAGCTGCAGGTTAAAACCCATGGTTGCAATTTTGATGCCTTTGCTAAACTTGAAGCATTGTGCAGCCAGGTGTGCAGACCGTGGGGGCAAGGGGAAAAAAAAAGTACTGGAAGAAAGCATGATGCTGTAGCATTTTGGTTGAGATAGATAGATACAAAGAAGATATTTTGGAGCTGAAGTTTCTTTTCCTATTTTCAGATTTAACATAAGCAAAAAGTAATCCTGAAAAGGCAGACTGGAACTCAAACTTTTCTGCTTTCATATGAATGCCTGAACTTCTAAGCTTTTATGTGCCCTACTGTGACTCTCACTGCAAAGTGGGTAGCACTTTTTGCTTACCTCTACAGTATAACACATTTGTTTCGCCTTTCCATGGACAGCATAGGTTCTTAAGAGATGAGTGGAAAACAAAAAAGACATCTGACAAGAAGCAAATCTTTCTGTCTCAGAAAGGAGCACTCAGTCTTTTTGTGTAGAGGAGCTAAATAACTTACAGTCCCAAGCATGTGTTGCAAAGTCTGGCTAAAAAAAATCCTGAAAGCATAACTTTTCCTCACATGCACATTTTTCAGTTGTTTAAAATGGTAACATACTGAAGCGGTGCACAAATGTGTAGGAATGGAAAACAACGAGATTAATTTTATATCACTTGTATACCTGCAGAAATGAAGACGTTAGCAGAGTAACACCTAAATACTGCAACACACAGATCCTACAGGGACATGAGAGCTAGTTAGCCTTGCTCCTGCTGAGATAAGTGCCAAATGTTATTATTTCGATGGTCAATTTTCCTGAAGACTTCATGAACATTTTTACACTTGAGCCTCTGTGTCTGCAGGATGCCATGGTGAATAGTAGTAATTGGGAGTCTGGCTAGGCATAAGAAAAGCCACGTACACAGCGCCCTTCCGTGGGCATTCTTTCTCTGTGAAGATGCTAATGAGTGTTATTTTACATGTTTGGGTTTTTCCTCTCCTCTTCACTGCCTGGGTGGTGGAGACAAGCAGTGTAATGCAGAGGAAAGAGGTGTAAGACTTTTCCAGCCTAAGAAACAGCTGCTTCATGGGGCTTTTAATGTGGCAGTATCTGGATGGAAAAAAAAAAAAATCCATCATTCAATTTTGAAGAATAAGCATGGCCACAAGGCTTTTAAAGAGGGTGGGTGCCCCACTGACTGAGAACACCAAGTTGTAGCCCGTGAAGAAGCTGTTGTCATTGCATAACAAGGTGATTGCCTTAATTAACAGAAAAGTAAAAGCAGTCAGATATGTTCTTTGATGATGCCTTAATTGTCATACCTTTCTAATTAGTTAAATAGAATAAAATACGCTGGAACAAGGCATGCATCACTTACATGTTAGGAAACAGAAAGCAGGGGTGTGGAGGGAGCCCAATGCATACGGCTGTGTGCATGTATATGGGCTCCCTCAAGGGAGTAGGCAGCTGCCCTGCAAGGCATTGTGTATGTGGTGAGGGATGGGCCCAGTAAAAGTGAAAGATACGTTCTTGCTGTATGATTTCTCAAATTACTTCAGCCAGCAGGTGTAAGAAATCAGGAATGAACCTGGAGTCTCAGCTGGCTCCTAGCTGTGGAAATGTGCCCAGTGCCTGGCTGCAGAAGCCCTTTTCCTGGTGGGTTCCTCCTCTGAGTCTGAGCAAGGTGACATCTCATCCACCTTCTCCCATCACAGAAGACACATGATGGGAGGGAATGAAGAAGAGGGAGACAGATTCTTTTCAGTTGTGCCCACTGACAGGGCAGGAGGCAATGGGCACAAATTAAACCACATGAAATTTGATCCAAGCACAGGAAAACATTTTTTAATGTGAGGGTGGTCAAACACTGGAACAGGTTGTCCAGAGAGGTATTACAGTCTCCTTTTATGGCTGTTCAAAACTCTATTGGACATGGCCCTGAGCAATGTTCTGTAGGCAACCCGGCTCTGAGCCAGGAATTGGACTAGAGCATCTCCAGAGGTGCCTTCCCAGCTCAGCCGTACTGTGATACTGTGTGATCACGTTGTGCTCCAGAAAGAGATGGGCAAAAGACTGCCTAATCACAGGTATTGTGCATTCAGATTGTTACAATTTTTGCAGATGTAAATATGCTCAGACTTTAGCTGTTCGGTCTTTAATTTAGGCGTGTCAGGTCTTTGATCTTGCAGGAGTATTCTGCTGTCTAGCTGCTTTTTTGGATTAAGCCTGTGAACTCAGTATCATGTAGCAGCTGTCATCTTAAGCCAGTTCTCCATGAACCGTAAGAGCATTTGACCTCAGTGCTCATTTGGTCCTGTGGATAAAAAATTGTATAAAGCCATTGAATGTTGTCAGATTTTGAGTCAACATTGAAAACAATTTTGTTATTTTGAGCACATGTACATGTGCAATTAGTTCATATTACTCTGGCCCACCCTTTGTAGCCAATGTAGCAACTCTCAGTCAAGCTCTTTGTCATGAAAGCATGTTGCAAAACAGTCGTATGATTTGGAACCATTGCTCAGTTCTACTCAGCACTTAAAAATCTGAACAGTCCCCAACTTTCTTTTGGAGTCTGAATAGGCTATTTGCTTTCATGTTTGACAAGCTATAGGGTGGGGTTTTGCATGGACAAAGTATATTGCCTGTCTTGTCTTAATCATTGAAATGACAGTTAGAATTAAGGTGATAATCTTACCATTTTTTCCTTATAAGTAAGTTATGTACAGTGAAACATCGCATAAAACCAAAGAGCTTTTGCATATATATTAATGTAGGAAAAGAGAAGAATCTATGAGCCAATAGTCCCACTCAGAACCAGCACAGCACAGAAAATAGATTAAAGAAATCAATACAGGGACTGTATTCTCTCTATATTACTGATAGATATGTATCTACAAGTATTGAAATACCTACATATGTATGTAAATGCTATAGATTACTGGCTTGATTCTTTGCAAAGACCAAATATCATTTTGAGGATTTTACAGGATAGGGTTAAGTTCAAAGTATGTTGATGTCAATAAAAGTGTCTTTCATTTCTTTTTATGCCCTTCCTGACAGCTTAGGCAAGACAATTTTTTCCCTGAGGACTAGCTTTTACTTGGGAAAGAAGTGCTATTTTACTTGACATTAGCTAACTCATGGTAAGTGGCAGTCACCTACAGAAGCCTAAATTCTCTTCCACCATAATCTGTTTCACAAGTCAAAATAAGAAACATGAAGCATATAAAATACTAAGCAGATTAAAGCATATAAAGTACTAGTACTTAGGTGACTTCCCTGGTGTCATTTGGAATACTAGAGACTAGACCTAACACATTGTCGACTTTAGATATGGCCACTCGCTGACACTTTTTGGGGAAGGTGAAGAAACTAATTAAGAAACAGTCTTCACTTAGATGCACAGAAACAGACACATTCTGTTTCTGTAAAAAATAGTCTACCATTTTGCTGGCTACTGGAAAATAATAAGCAGAGAAGCATATTTTTAAAACTATGCAAAAGATAACTAATGAAACAAAGTGTTCTGGTTAATTCTTTATTTTCAACATCAAATACATTGATAAAAATCTTGCACCAATCAGGTAGCCTACTGGATTTTTCATTTAGACTTTTTTAGAACTTTTTTAGGTGCAAAACAAAGGAAAAAAAAAAAACTCTCCAAAACAAAGACATCAATAGTTTTATATGCATCAGTGAAAGAACGGAATACTTCAACAAATACATTATGGCAGCTGAGCCTATACCAAAGAAAGGACTTTCCATTGACAAGACTACATAGTGCACACAAAAGCATGAGTTTTATAGTATATACAATAAGGTGATACATAAAGTGGCTTGTTAATGCGAATCTCAAGACCAGCAATCTATCCCTTCATTTTCCAATGGGCACTTTCTGAAGAAACAGACTTCTAATTATAGGCACACAGGAGTACAGAGCATACTAATTTGCAAGATGGCAGCATATACATTTGTTTGTTTCTTTCTTTCTTTAGGCACATTTGAATGCAAAAGATATTTTTTTAGATTTTTTTTTTTTTTACCACAGTGCAAAACCGAATACCCTTATGGGCAACAATCACTTTGAAAACAACTTTCAGGATATAAGGCTATCTACATTTGAAAGATGAAAGGGAATTGCAAGTAGAAAGGGTAGGACATTAATATTAGGGAAACATTAATTTAAAATTATCAGATCAATTTAAGATTATGCTATAGTTGCAGGTGACTGCAAAGACAGGTTTGTATTACAATACCATTGTTAACATGACCCTTCTTTTACACGTGTTGAATTTCTATCTGTAAAGCTATATTATGGTTGTAGATAGCATTGAAAATAGCCATCTCTTTATTCAAAGTAAGAAGTGCATTTCACATCATAAATTCAGCTGAGAATACCTTATATACAAAATCCCATTATCTTTAGGTCGGGTTGCATTCTAATTTTAAAGCAGGATGTTATATACACAAGAGAGGCTTGCTGTGTTCCTACCAAAGCCTGTGATAAGTCTAAGGCCCTAGTGAGGCAGAATTTTTATGATGCTGGTAGTTTGTTTCATTTTAAACATTTGGCACAACTCTTAAGAAATCAGTAGGCATCAGTTGGAATGGATGGATGGAGGCTCCAATACAAACCCTGGCTTGGATGAAGGGAGTGGTTTGGGTTTTCTTTTTTTTCAATTTAAAGTCCAGTGACCTGCTGACAGTGCTTGCAATGTCCTTGGGAGCTCAGTTCAGATTATTTCTTTAATTATATTTTTAAATTATTAAACCCCTCAGTGTACAGAAGGAGAAAAATCATCAAGAGATGTCACTGAAACGTAATAGTAAATTTACCACAAACACACACCAAGAAACTCTCATTAAATTATTTTGCCTCAGTACAAATCCTACTGCCCCACCAGGGAGTTTTACCTGAGACAAAGTCTGCAACATGGAGACATGGCGCAAACCACTAGAAACCAGAGTAGCTTTCACATACTGTTGGAAACTAAGACACCACTAAGTGCTACACATCACCCTATCTCCTCTCCTGCCTCCCAAGCTTTTTGTAATAATTCAGTAACAACCATATTCTCAAGTAGAACAAGTTCACCTGGTCTATTTCTTTTTGGCTTGCGCTGGTATTACATTGCCCATGTTTCTAGGGGTTTTTTTGGTTTTTTGCCTTTTTTTTGTTTTAAAAATCCACGTATAAACATTATAAAATAATTCTTTCATTAGCTGTCCAGAGACATCACTATGAATGTTTTGGTAAAAGCATAATTAGCTGCCTTGAATAGTTTTCTTTCAATTTTTTTTTTTACATGCTATATATTTTTATTTAATATCCAGCACCAGGTATTCAAGTAGTACTGGTTTGTCAGCTGCAAATATAAAGTATATATGTATATATACACACACATAAAATAGCATCCTGTGAAATAACAATTACCAAATGTCAGGCACAATTATTTGTATACACAAGAGCATAATTCAGAATTACATATGAAAAAAGTTGCCATTTTTGTATCATAGACTTTGTTCAATCAATTGAATAGCTATATTCAGCTGTCTGATATGTGGACAATCATCTTTATAGATAACTACGGGAAGGTTACTATATTCATTAAGGTGTTGCTTCAATTAAAACCTCATTAACAAGTTAATGACACTGATCCTGGAACTGCCACAAGGTAAATGAATGTCTTTCTTACTAGGAATCACTGTTTTGCTTTCTTGGGTGCCCTTCACTGTTGTCACCACAAACATGGGAGGACTGGTTGAATCTAAATTACTTCCTTGCAAGTTCTGAGCCTAGGAAAGCATTCATAATTAAGATTGTGAGCTGACTGATTATTCCTTATGTTCCAAGGCACATTATGATACCCTTCTGTCTGCTGCAATACCACTTCAAATGACATTTATCCATCTTCACCGGGAAAATCTGTAGAGTGTAGTGGTACTTGCACTATCTATCTAAGTACCATCAGAATCTGACCCTCTGTTGTGAATTGCTCTCCATGAACTACTTTATTTTTGCTCTAGGCCAAATTTACACTTGAATTGATGTAATGACCTGTTCTGGTATGTAGGAAGGGAGGCATTCATTTAAACCAATTTGCCTTGCAGCTTATGAACTTGATCTGTGTGTTCTGTCATAGAGAAAACCAAGCTGCATGTACAGTATTTAAAGAGCAGCTCTAACACACACTGGGCTACAAGTGAATGACGATGGTGTAAGCACGTAAGTGTAACTACAGGGATTCCTGTGCTCCATTCAGATCTTAGCCTGCACTGATTTCAGGGCATTTATGATTTTTCTAACACATTTGAAAACCAGCTACTAAACAAAATGTGCACTTTCTCTCAAGGCATTTAGGAGCCCTCCAAAAGCCTTGAGGTACCAAATTTGCACACACACACACACACACACACACACAAACACACACACACACTCTTACTGAATACACAAAAAGACAAATCCTTCAGCACATTCAGAAAAAAAAAATGACACTATAATATGCATCAATAAAAGGCCTATTAACTTACAGTGACAGCTTCACATGTTTAGGCTTGCACAGTTCTCGAGGAATCTTCTCAAATGTAGGTAGCATCTAGCTTTAGACTTTTAAACTGCGTGTATGCTCGGATATGTACATGAAACTGTTACAGACATCATTATGTACATTCACTAAAGAATCAAATCCTTGACTTGGAGCACAAACTCGTCCTATGCCTTACTGCCTTCACAATTGCTATGTAACTTGGTCTCACTGCACACAAACTCTGCTTGTGTAACAGGGAGCGTAATTAGACATAGGCACTCCTGTACGGCATTAGTTGCACTGTTTCCTATATTTAGTTACTACAGGATATTCCAATCAACATAATCTAACATAAAGGTTTCAACTATAGCAGTAAAAGAAGCATCCCTGTACCCTTCTCTAGCACTGTGGACAGCTGCTGTGGAGCAACCTACACATGCGCTATGACACGTCTACTGGCAGGGTGGTCGCTTCCAACCAGCTATTGGAATAGTCCCTGGTCCATGCTAAATCCCTAACTGCACCTGTAAACCAGACATGCAGATAGCACAGGTGAAGTTTATCACTAGACTAATAAAATATCCCTGGAATATGTAATAATCTCATTCCAGTACCCAGCAACGTTCCCTGACACATTTAATTTTCTAGCGTAGAGGCAAACAGCAGCACCGACTCCTACTTTGAATAACACATAGTATGGATTTTTTCAGTCTCTCTCCTTCATGTCTTGCTGAAACTCTTGGTGTCAGTGGAGCTTTTGTATATTTACAGTTGGTCTGAAGAATCTGACTAATCCTTATGAAAAACAGTTACACACATGCATGGAGAAAGCCAGAATTATCTTCCTGGACATGCAGTCCCAGAGTCCTCACCATGTCTGAGGCTCATTGCCCAGTTCTGATGCCACAGGTGAGCTGGCTCTTAACAGTGATTTCTGAGCATGCCGCAACAAGAGCCAAAGAAAGCCAAGGCAATGCAAATCCTACTGCTCTGGCTGTGATGCCAGCCCTTCCATACACGGCTAGGCCACACTCTACTGAGTGGGATTGGACCATCCCACCCTACTGTGCCAGTCTTGCACTGGCATCCTCACCCCTTGGTTTGTAGCACAACAAAGCAAAGGACAGGAGGAGGTTTTTTTTATAAAATAGTGCTGGATCATGTATGTGTGTGAAGATTTTTTTTTAAGACCTGATGATTTTTGTAATCATCTGGTCTGATTTAAGAGTAACTATCTATGTTATCACTGTTTGCCATGTTGCCCTTGATTTACACGCTGCCAAGCAACAGAATGATTTAGCTTTGTGGGATCAGACAAGATAGGATGCACACAATGCAATTCGGCTAGTTATGGTAAGGGGACCTAAAAGTTTGGTCAGTATGATCTTGAGGAGTTGTCTGCTGATGTAAGCCAGCAAGGTGAAACAATATTATTCTCAGACAGTGGTTCCTTTCTACTGTAGGAAGAAGAGAAGCGGGAATCTACCTAAACTACCAAGGCAGTCACTAGCAGTGCAGTTTCACTATGGCACACGAAGATGCTAATCAGCTTTCCATTTACCCCTGCAAAAAAAGTAATCCAGAATCTCTACCAAACTGCTTCAAAGTTTCAAGCAAGTAAAGGATTAAGGGAGCTCAGAATTCGGGGCTGATATCAACAAAGGCTACCACTCATGAAGATACCAATACACATGGGTGGTATGACCTATTAATTTGTAGTAAAATGAATGTTTGGTTTAGATTAGGACTTACCCAACTTACATGCAAAATTAAATAAAAACACTGCAAAGTTAGCCTGACAATCCTTGCTGGCTGTCCATACCAATGAAATGTTTTCCATTTAGGATAAGCAATCAATTTAGGCAAGTGCTTGACAAACACTCAAGTGGAAAATGCAGGGGACTCGTCATTGGAGTGTTTACATAGGTGGCTCTATAGATGAAACGAAGCATGAGCTAGGTAGTACGCTGCTGGGTTTCTCATTATACATGCTGACTTTTGTTTATATTGTATTCTGCATATTATCCTCTTCTTTGCTGTTTATATAAAAAGACTGCAAGGAATGAGATGAAGCTGATGCAGTTGTCAGCTGGCTCCGGTTCTCCTCTTCCATTGGTGCAGCACTCCTGGATGCTGGGGCATGCAGTCGGTGAGCGTCCAGCATCTCCAGCAAAAGATCATAGAGCGGAACTACATTTTTACACTTCATATTGTACAGGTGCTCCATTCCTTTGTTGCTGTGGGTTATAACGAAACAATGGTTACTTTCCAAATATGCTATGGGAAAAAGAAGCTATCATCAGCTAATAATATTTGTTAGGTTCATATAAATTCCACCTTGTACAGAAGAACTAACTTAACAGTGCAGTTGGTGTACGCTTCTGCTACAGTTAGCAGAAGAAGGTACCATCAAGGACATTTCAGGCTGCCCATGAGCAAGTAGCCTCCTAAAGGTGACTCTTTTGCTCTCCTTTGCATAAAAGGTAGCCTAGAGCACATGGGCTCCTAATTCAGGCACTGTGACTAAGTGGATGGGATGAATCTTGGCTTTCCCATAATAAAACCTAAAATATCAGATTTTTTTCCTAGAAAATAACCTCAGTCAATTTGTTAACAAATGCCCACTTGTAATAATATCCATTCACAAAACTACGACAACAAAAATTAACTTCACCATGCATCTGAATCTTCCTTAATTGTACAAATTCTTCTTAAGGAAAAAAAAAAAAAAAAGATGATTAACATGAAGACAAAGAAGCTCCACAAAAAGACACAAGTAAAAAAAAAAAAAAACCACATGCACACACCTCTTGACTTTTTCCTGAAGACCTGTATATCAGCCCAGGAGCTAAAATCTGCATGTTTCAGCTTTAGTAGCTATGATATGGTGCTTACTCTAGTTTTAATTTTATTAACTGAAATAATGAAAATTAAAATCTGTGTAACAACATCTCTTGTCCCTTCATAAAAATAAAATCTGTACCGTATCTTTGTATGGACTTGTCATGTTGTTAACACTCCAGTCACTGAGGAGCTGCCTTAAGAGGTAATTACATTTGGGAGAATCATTGCTGTGACTACTAACAGAGTGCCACAGACACCTCACCTCTACTTAGCAAAGGGTACAGTCCTCTAGATTGGAGTTCAGTAGGTCTGCATTTATCCTCACCCATAGAATACACATAATGATCCTAATCTCTTTTCTGAAGTGATTTGTAATATCAAGCCACTTGTGAAAAGTGGCTACTTAAAAGTGATAGTTTTATTAAATCTTATCTTATAGGAGACTAATGTTTGCAGAACTAGGCTACTGCTACATTAGTATTCTACTTGGTACTTTTCAAACAGAATACAAGATGCACACAACATTAAAAGTAGATACTGCTTACAGCACTATCAAAACAAGAAGAAAAGGAAAAGAAAACTAGAAGAAACAAATGGGGAAAACATTTACTCCTTTCACACCATAATCCAATGTACTGTTTTGCACACGTTCCATACATCTTTACGGAAAGTAGACTTTTTTTTTTTTTTTTGTAACAGCTCTACACACAGTTTGCACTCCCACCTGTGAAGGAAAAGCGTGTGCATGCATTTGTGAAACGTCCCTTGCACAGGACCAGTACAGGAGGGCTGACTGCGTGCTTTCTCTCACCTCATGTGTCTGATGTGAGAGAGGATGAGGAGGAGCTGAGCCAGTCGTCTGTGTTGCTGCTGCAGAGAAAGACCTGACTTAGCCATTAAGTGTATCAGAGTGTCTGTGATTTTGTCCAGAACACGGTGAATATAGTCTCTCTCTTCCAGAGATTTCAAGGTGCTGGAAAGAAAAGTGTACACACCTGGAGTAGGAAGGAGAAAGAAAACAAACAAACCACAGACAAAAATTACTTTGATGGAGTCAGATGTGCCCAAGGTACACCTTGTGGTTGCCATCTTCAGCTGTGTTAAACCATGGGAGCTGACTGTGTGCGAACCCTCCTGCTTGCCAGCCAGGTCACTGGTTTGAATGACCCTGGAGCTTGGATTTGGTCACTGTGGGCAAAGCAGGAGGAGGAAGATGATTCCTCTTCCCTGCCCGGGTCCATCCAAGGTCTGGGCCAGGCGGCAGGTGACACCTGCAGCCTGCAACTAGACATACCTGCGGGCTGCACTCTTCTCTCAGTCACTCGGCTCTGAAAGCTTGAGGAGATGCTGTTGCCCCTTGAGAGCTCTGCAACACTTACTGACCAGCCCAGGCCTTCGGCAGTTTTTGCCATTTTCTCTGCTGTTTAACGTTTGATTTTTGGTGGTTTGCTAGTCAATCTAGAACTGAATAATATGTTACCACAAAACATGTAAACAAAATCAGGGTTTGTTTACGCACTCATCTCAAGAAAGCCCTCCCAACCAAGCAAGAGTCTTGAAAGGTGCGTTCCTTCACCTCCAAACCCGACTCTTCTTTAAAAACCATGTCCAAAGCAACCTCTGTAAATTTAGCCATCTTACATTGCTTACTGCTGAAGGTGAGCAGCCTGAAGATTTGGACCAGAAGGAAATTTTTTCCAGAGATCAAAACACCTTCAAACTCCCTCTCCAACAGCCCCTCTACATCTCCTATAAAACACTCTAACCCAGGCATAAGGGCTTTTGCCAGTAGTAATTCTTGGGTGCATGAAGCACATCAGCTTTTTAAATGGGAAATTCTAAACTATGTTGCATGTTTTTATCTTGGATTTGCTCTGGACGACAACACACAGCCAATGTGAATCAGGTCACAACAGCACTCTGCTGCCATAAGGCAGCTGTTGCATTCGGCACCAGTTTTTTTCATCCTCTGGATTGAGCCAATAACTCTAAACAAGTCGTATTACTATTATCCAGTCCTGAGGCAGCAAAAGCTTAAGATGTATGTACAGTAATACAATCAAACTGGCTTGATCATGGTGTGTTCATTGCCCTGTGTCTATAATGTACTTGACAAATGTTGTGCTTTAGCCCTTCTGAATCAGCTCACAGAACCAGGAATAAATTTGGATTTTGTCCTTGGAAAAAAATTGTTTTCTGGAAGTACTTTTCATTTTGCTTTTTTAAAAGCATCATCTATAGCACAATATGCAATGCAGTTAGTGATATTAAGAAAAAAAGACACACATGTGCTAACATGCACACATACACAGACATATATACTCTAGCTTCTTGTAGCCTGCGAGCTATACGATTGGATTTGAAGGTAAGAATATTTTGCCATGCATCTGAGCAGTCAGGGAAATTGAGATTTTTTTTTTTCACCATCTTCTTGGCACACCTCACCTCCTCACATCATCTTTGTACTTCAAGGGCCTGACACCTAGAATGACTGTAACCTGAAAGTAGGTTTTATGACTTTGGGTCTTCTGTACTAAAAAGAAATATAAATTTATGTTCGTGAATGTCAGTATGATTGCCTCTTAAAGAGAGTGAATGAGAGAGAAAGAGAGACTGTTTTAAAAAACCACACAGATAAACACAGTACAACTTCTGAAAACCATCAGTCAGAGCTCTTAATTTCGATAATGAATATTGCTTTGAATTTGATATAGATAGATAGTACAACAGCCTCTTTTCTCTCAAAGCTTTTTGTGATTATTATTATTTTTACTGAAATTAATTCACCGAGGAGAAACAGCTCCTGGAGCTTTTCTCAGCTGAATGACTCAACCACCCTCACATATGCCTACTGACAATACCAGGCTTTATAGCTTAGCAGGTACCTGTAGGGGCAAGATTCGTAAATATGACTGACAAAACACAGTCCATTAGAAGGAAACATTAGTCTCATAAACCCACAGTGACTCCAGAGAAGCTTACTTCAGCCAGAGGATGCTACTGTGCCCTTGTAGCAATACCCCTTAGTTTCATAAATTCAAAACCAGCAAAAGAAAAAAAAATCTGGTAGGAGGAATTGTTTCTCACCTAGGTCTAGCCCAGAAGCTATTAAAAAGTATAAATCAAAAAAAAGCACTCCCCCAGAAACGTAGAGACTTCAGGCAATTGCCAGTCAATAACTGCCAAGAAAAATGACGTTTGGTTTTCTTTTCTGTCCCCCCACCCCCACCCCAGTGATTGCTCCTGCCCCAGGCCAATGATCAGAAATTTCCCCCAAAGAAATGCCAGCTATCCATCACACACATACCTACACACAAACAGAGTTTTGGAACAAGAGTGCAGAAAATTGTCTTAGCAAAGTGAAATTTAACAGTCTCAAAGGTCTTTCCAAGCTCTGAGGCTGAAAGCAAGCCTAAATTGAATAGCTACCAGGTTGTTTTCCAGCTCTTTCTGTAGGTCAGTATTGTAAAACATCATAGGAGCAAGAACAGAGAAAGCACCACCCTGCAAACAAGTAAAGCCTATTGGTCTGTGCCGATAACACAAAGCTATGCGTAGAACAGGGTCCCTCAGGGACTGCAGTGCTACCGTTCCAGCTGTTGGCATATAGTGATATAATTTTATATGTGTCACTATATATAGTGATATTTTTTTGCATATTACTGTAGAGGAGAATGCCCTCTACATCTTTTCTGTCACAATAAACCCCAGTTTAAGATATCTTTACATTTAGAGTTCAGGTTCACAGAACAATATCCAAGGCTCTTCTTCCCCTTCCACCGTGCCCCATTGCTCTGGATCTGTAGCAAGCCAGGCTGGGCTATGAGCAAATTCAGCTCTGTACCATGCACTCGTGTAATCATCCAGCCCCCAAAATAAAGAAATAAATAAAAAGCACAATTTAACAGGAACTAGAAAAATCAGGAGAAAAGAATAACAAAGAGCCACATGGAAGGATGTATCAGGAGGTCTACAGGATGCATAAAATCAGCTAAATCCTTCCATCTCTACAGACTAACCAGCTAACAAATTAGGTAAATCAGCTGCTAAGGCAGACGTGACCAACATCTTTGTCTCCAAAATGAAAGCCTGTTGCTTTGCCACATAGCACCACTTTTCAGATACACTCAAAAGTAAAACATATGGCATCATGTTGCCCTTTCATGTTTCTAATACTTATTTTCCAGTGTTAAGAAACAGCCCTTTATTATTGAGCTGAATGTGTTTTTCAAAAATAAAATTTTGCTTTTGAGTCAGAAGATTTATTGCTGCAGCTTTAGAGGGGCACCTTCTGGTTTGTTATTTAGCTAGAGACAATGCTGTCATTGTTACAGACATGCTTTTGCCTTGATATCTCAGGAGAAATTTGGAAGTAGCGTAAATGTATATTTTGCTTTGTAAACAAAACTTTCCATGTTTTCCACACTGAGTGAAACTAAAAAAAATCACTTGCATTTTGCCCAAGACCACATGGGAAAGGAGTGTAAAGATATTAAACAGCCTTGAAAATGTTGAAAAAAAAAAAGATAAATGTCCAACAAAAACAATAAACAGCACTACCTCACATGAAGAGACTAACAGATATCCAAGGATTTAATAAAGAAATGTTTGTGTACACTCAATGAATTAAATCCACACAAAGCTTTAGAATGCAAATGCAGACTGCTTTTAAATATGAAATGTAACATAATTATTCCAATTTGTTTAATTAGTCCACTTGTTTAAATCATTTTGAGATCAGCTGGTTTAATTGTATGCGTATATACTACAGATAGCATAAGGGCCAAAAATTCATTGTGTGTTTATCTGCTGTTTCTTTAGTAGAAGATTTGTGTATATTTACATGTGCAATCACAGAAAAATATCAGGTTAAGGGATGCTTGGAGGTCATCTAGTTCAACCTCCTGCTCAAGTAGCGGTAACTTCAGGGTTAGGTCAAGTTGCGCAGAGCTTTGTCCAGATTAGTTGTGAGTATCAACAAGGATGGAGATCTTACCATCTTTCTGGCCAACCTGTTCCAGTGCTTAACTTCTCACTGGGAAGATTTTTTGTTCTGTTCATCTGGTCAGAATCTCCCTGGCTGTGGTTTGTCTCCATTGCAGCTTGTCCTTTCCTCTTGCACCTCTGAGAAGAATCGGCCCTGGCTTCTCCACAACCTGTTCATCAGCTATCTGAGGACTGCAGTTAGACCCTCCCTTAGCCTTCCCTTTTCCAGGATGAACAAACCCAGCTCTCTCAGCCTCTCCTCACACATCATGTATGCCATGTGCTTCAGAGCACATAATATTTCATCTGTGTCCAACACTTTACCTAAGGAGGCCAGCTATATTCTGTGAAGAAAAGCATCTCCAGAAGACATTTTAGAGTATCTATGCCAAACAACACTTACACAACTATTACACATACCTCGAATTATGCTATTTATCTCTGTAATGCAGTCTAGCCTCCTAATTTGGGCATCTAAAGGGTCTGACAGTCAGAAACTCGTGTCCACATTCCCACCACCTAGTTGTTAACTCCTCAGACAGTTACAGAATTAGTTGGTTATAAGAATGCAAAAACTGAAATCTAAAATTAATTACCTTTATGCATAAAGTTAATTACAAGCAATACAGACATACATTCTGTGGCCACATATACATACACATTCAGTTTACAGTGTACTCAGATATACTGCAATAAGTGCAGTATGCAAGTCAGAGTAATACATGACGGTCTGCATAACAATGGTATAAATTGCTTTCATCATGAACCTGTAACAGCTCAACCCGAATGATGCCCTCTGATCTATCACCATCAAGACTCTTGTAAAAATGCCAGACTTCTGAGCAACTATAAACTTTCATTTAATGTAAAACACCACCACACCCAAAATCAGATCACTCATCAGATCATCAGACCAACTCTGACCTTCTACAACACAGATCACCAGTGATTTGAACCTGCTGAATATGAACCTTGAAGGAATGAAGATCTAATATCTCCTAGCCTCACTCAGTGGTCCCATCTCTCTTACGTGCAGAAGGAAATTTGCCTCTGATTACCACTGACTTCACTTGCTATATATTTTTTTTTACAATTTTTCCTGAGAGGAATCATGAAACAAAAAATCCCATTAACAAAGTGAGACGTGCTCATGAAGGACAGCTGGTGATGTCTGGCAGAGGTTTGTCTAAATAACGAATTTAGTTTTCTGGATCAATATTAAATGCAGCAGTGGGACAAAAACTCTCAACAGCATGGCCTGAAGTCTTCACTTTCAAAATATGAACATCTAATGTGTTTTATTCAAACTTCTGATTCTGGTTTTTTTTCTAATTCTAATTCAATATTTCTATAATCAACTACATATTCTAGATTTATTTAAGAGGATAATTACATTTGAACATATTAGCTAAAGATCTAGACAAGCATCATTTTTCAGGAAGAACATTTAACTCTAGGAAATATTTTGTTATAATTATCAGGACAATAAAAGGAAAATAAAATGTCAAACAGTAATTACAGTTGTCACATTCTGGCATCCAAGATAAAAACAGTAGCCCTTCATTCCTAATATGCCAGGTGCTTGCCTCAGATGTCACTTTTTGGTAAGTGGTGACAATCACAACAAAACCTGAACCTTAGTATCTCATAGAACATAAATGAAATATTTTATATTTGATTATATAAATATATAATTTTGCTTGAACTTTGTTGTTGTTGTTGTTAGTAGACCAGGCCCAAGTTTCCATAAAGGAAGAAGAGCCTGATCAAAAAAACAAAGTGTGCTGTGTTTAGAGTTAGCCTTTGGTGGGAATTACCTGAATTTGTATTTCATGCAACTTGGGCAAATGATCTGTTAGACCACTTTATAAAAAGGACATACAGCCCTCCACATGTGTTTTGTCTGCAGGTTGATATCGTCTACGAGTTCAAACCCAACAAGAAAATGGGAGAACAGCTGGGTAAATCCTCAGGGCTGGGAAACTCTGGCATCTTTAGTCATTAGGTAACAACTTAGCAGAGAATTAAGTCTAAAATTTTGACTTCAGTGCCTACATTATTATTTTAGACCTCCATCATTTCTGTGAGAACACCATGGGCCTCATTTCTGCATTTAAAAATAAATTCTCAGGAGTTTTTTTCCATTTCAAACAGAAAAGGATCCTCTGGTGTGCAACAGAAATTTTCTGTGACATGCCTCAACTTGAATTTGCTTATTTTAATCTTCTCATGCAGCATACAAGTGAGCTAACCTTACATATTTATATCTATACCTACACTTGTCATCTAGTCACCTATTGTTGAAGTGTACTTCAGAATGAAATTTACAGCCCAAAAATACTTATTTCATCAACTATAAAGGAAGTGAAAGGTGATGACATCAGTTTTAGATGCCTGTATTTTAATATAAACTAAACCATGATAAAATCAGCCACATTTTTGCCATTATTTCCCTTTATTTTGCCATCACCAAAAAAGGAAAGTGTAGATTTACAACTAAGCATTGCCTTTGGATGCCCTAAGTGTGGCTTCAGCTACTTCAGTGTCTTGTAATCAGAGCTTTAAGACCTGCCAGCACCTAGTTCAAAACACTGCTCTGATCGTCCTTCACATCAGCTGTATGCATGTATGAACTACTTAATGCATTAATTTGTTGGGCCCCATCTACATCACTGAACAGGTTTGCTCGCTTCCATTCCTGCCTGGTGGCTCTGCCTGCATCTATGTTGACAGCCCCCTTTCAATTGCTGCTGTCTCAAATTGAAAACATCATTAGTGACAACAAGCAGCATTCAACCACATGCAGAAGCACCCACAATTACCCGAGTGACAGCAAAGCACACCACTTACCAGAATTGAGCAGGATGATGGACTTAAGGCACACAAATTCCTCCCCTTGAAGGTTCATCATGCGAAACCGAGCAGCAGTAGCCAGCAGCATGTCAAAGATTTCCACCATGCCCTCTACACATTTCCCTTGATTCCTGTGTGAATACCATCAAGGGGAAGATATTCACAGCTTTAACCTGGTGGTAGCATGAGCTTTTCATCCCCCTGGATCATTCCCCTCCAATTTGATTTAATCAGTTCACTAGCTAGCACGTGACTTCCTACTCTATGCTCATTTGGTGTATGTGTGATTACAAAAGCATAGTTCTCAGTATCCCACATAAAATGAATAAATAAGTAAATACAATATTCCTCCCAAAAATGTCAATTTCATAAACTCATCACCAAGGCATTACTGTGGTGAAACATAGGAGATTGACTCAACCAAACCTTCACACTGAATTAATGAAGATTGTAATTATTTTTTACAAAAATTTATTCTGCAAATTTTATAGTCATGGAATTTTAGATCATTCAACCCAAACTATTCTATGATTCTATGATTCTATTATTTGCATTGCAACCTTTTACCAAAAACTACCTACTTTTACTTTTATTAGGACTTTCTGAGTGAAATTTTAACATAAAAGACTTAATGAATGATCAGATCTGCTGTTTAAAAATATACTGTTTTTTGGATACAGCTTTTACAAACAAAATTTTGAAGACCATTGCTATAGGAAAATGCACAAGAAATTTCCAATGATCAGATGGCTATTCCACTATAATTTGTAACGCGAACATAGATTGAGCATCTCCTAATCTCATTGTGACAAAACCAACACTGACTACCAGCACAGACACATCTGCCTCAGTCCTGATACAGCCATGCTGTTGAGACCCTGTAGCAAATGTCTAAATCACACCAGATCCTCAAACAAAGCAGTCATCCTCCTTTTTGACTACAGCCTGAGAAAATTCTTTGCACTTCTCAATCATGTCTAAACCTAAAACTGAATCAAAGAAGGAGAGGGGGTACCTGCGAGCACTTGTGCACCAATCTCCTTTCAAGTTCACATACGTATTCAGCTTAATTTCGTGCTTGAACTTAAATCTACATCTCCCTTATCCCAGAGCAGTGCCTATGAGTCAGTGACTATGGCATATGACAGAAGCTATTTCATCTGCTTTCAGAGATATTTAAACAAAGCAGGACAATATCAAGAAAACAAAGTGAGAATGCTCCCTTAAAACAGCGAGTAAAGTGTTGGTTAAAATACAGTAATATTTGAAAACATGGGCTCCCAAACAAGTTTTCCAATCACTGTTACAACAGCACACGTTCTCTGACTTTTCTGTGAGAAAGAGACGATCCAGCCTTGGGAATGGAAATATTAGAAAGGTATGTTTAGTACGGAGGATGGGTTGCTCCTTCTCGACTCGGGTCCCTATTGGCTACCAGGCAGCTGCATGCCGAGCACTCCTAAGAAGTGCCTAATTCTCCCCACGCATTTCACTAGCATTTAGCTCAGAACTTGATTTCTATTGCATGGCAGGCACCCAGTCAGAAGCTGCAACAAATGGCAATGCAACTTTTATGGCCTTTTCTGTCTCTTAAAAATTTTGCTGAAGAAATGACGGTTTAAACTATAGCAACTTTTTGGGTATGAGCAGCAACATTGATAATTTCACATATTAGGTTCCCACAGATGATGGTAACAAGTGCAGTGTAAAAGGTTGTGGACAAAAGTCTAAGTCTTAAGATCAGCAGGCAGGCAGACTCAATGCTATGTTCCATGTAAAGTGTGTGATGCCTTTTGCACCCTGATTTACAATGCCCTGACCAATGAGCTGAACTAAAGGACTGATCTCAGCCTGCTATATCTGAACATGGCTTTACTGAAATTCACAGTTCTGTCTCTTTTGCCTGAAGGCTGAATCTGAACTCAGACAGAGACTTTTCAATGATTTGATGACCATTCAATTGCACTGTTCAGTGCTGGATGTGGAGAGCTCTTCAGCAACGAGCATCTTGCTGCCCTGATGAATCCTGCTTAGGCAGAATAAAGCTGAAAATCTGAACTGGTTGGATTCAAGTATATTCGTCCACTGGTGGACATCAATAAAATAAAGAAACGCAAAGTAGTATTTAATAGCACCACTGTCAAATAAAAAACAATCAAAAATCAGGCACTCAAAACAAGGCATGAGAATACGAACAATTACTGTTACCTCAAAATCTGTTTTGTGTGCTAAAATTTAAATCCTATGGAAGTAAAAAACCATAATTTTTTACAGTGGGACAAGTTCCACTACTTCTGATACAATATTTTTGCCTATAACTAGAGAATGTATTATGTACAAAATAGTTCAATGGACTGTAGTTTACAAGATCAATATTCCATTCAAGATCCTCTTGCCGACAAGTACAACCTCTGGACAAAAATCTCTAGTCCTGCAACACATAGTCAATGTGCTTAAATCTCCATGTGTGTCTATTTCCCACCAATTGAACTCATATGGTAAATGATAAATAAAAATTATGTAAATTTAAGACATTCTAAATACTTTCTAATCTCATTTGCTTTGCTATCTGCTGTGTGTGAAATACCAGGCTACTCCATAAGAAAAAGAAGAGTACCTCTCTAGGTAGAGTTAAGTACTTTAAATGAAGTTAGATACCTACATTTAGGTATTCATGTGTGCAAGCAACAATTTAGAAATTTCTGTTTTATTTTTAGAGTTAGGCAGCAGATCCAGCTCCACTGAAATCAGTGGGAATGGCAGGAGCTTAGTATCATTGAAATGCAGGCTTCTAATCAAATGTTTCTGTTATCTAGGCTACAACACTGATTTGCTCTGTTAACCAACAAAAACTATTTGAAATAGGAATCTCCAGTCCTCCTGAATTGCCTTCTAACTTTCTAACATAAGCTGATAGTATTATCACATCTTCACAGCTGTATATCCAGTTGATAGGAAGGCCTGTCTAGGAAGGCCTAGATAACTTTCCTGGAGGACAAATTAAGCAATAGATTTGAAAATTATCCTTATCCCACCATCATGCTGTTGTCTGTGTGTACTCTCAGATACAGAAAACAAAACAATAAAAGCTTGTTTACTGCAAAGCATCAGAGTGTATTCTCAGAAGAATCCTTAACACTTGGCTATTGGGAAATGTTTAGATAAGTTAAAGCATGTGAATTAAAGGTCTTAAGTTACTGCATAAAAGTACTATGATGTGCATTAACTTTAGTAAGTCTACAGAATCACAGCATCATCCAGGCTGGAAGGCAGTTCAGGATGTCTTTAGTCCAACCTTCCACTCACCAGGCTCAGCTCACTCAAGGCTTTATGCAAGTCTGGTCTTGAGAACTTCCAAGGATAGAGACTGCACAACTTCTCTCAGCTTAATTATTTTCATCATCATGGGTTTTTTTTCTCCCCTATATCCAGTCAGAACCTCCTCTGCTTCAACTTATGACTCCTGTGTCTCAGTCTCCCATCAGGCATCTTAATAAAGAGCCTTGATTACCTCCTTGTAGATTTTAGGCTAGGCATGCTCAAAAGCCATCTCTTCTCCAGGCTGAACAAATCCACTTCTCTGAACCACAAGGCATGTGCTCCCACCATGTGGCTCTCCACCAGGTTTACTGAAGTTTATTAACGTCTTTCCTGTAATGAGGGGCACAAAGCTGGATGTGGTATTCCAGATGTGGTCTAATGAGTGCCAAATAAAAATGGAATAGTCACTTCCCTTTCTTTACTGCCTACACTACCACTGATACAACCCCGGATACTGTTGGCCTTCATTGCTGCCATGTTGCAGTATTGGCACACACAGATTGCTGTTCACCAGCACTGCAGGTCCTTTCTAGCAGAGCTGTTCCGCAGCTAGTTAGGCCCTAGCTTGAACAGTAGCAGTGGATTAAGTCCATCACAGGCGCAGGACTTTGCATTTCTCCTGGTTGAATTTCATGAGGTTCCTGTCAGCCCATTCCTCCAGGCTGTCTAGGTCCATCTGTATGGCAGCTCTGCCCTCAAACATAGCAACTGCACCCCCTACACCCTGGTGTCATCTGCAGATTTGAAGGCAGTGCACTCCATCTCCTCCTCCTGGTCATTGTCAAAGACATTTAACAGGACACACCTTAGCATAGACCTCTGAGGAAATCAAACTGTAACTAGTATCAAGGCAGAGTATGAACCATTAACAAGAGACCTCGTCATTTTATCACAGAAGACAATCAGGTAGGTCAAGCACAATATACCCTAAATCTATGCTAATTCACACTCACCATCTTCTCCTTCCTGTTCACATAAACAACTTCCAAGAGAACTTGCTCTATGATTTTCCTCGTGATAGAAGTGATGCTGACTGGCCAACCTGTAGTTCCCAGACTGTCTTTCTTCTTTTGGAAATGGGTGCAACATATGCCTTTCTCCAGTAATTGAGGACCTCTCCTGGTCTCCACAGCCTTTCAAAGATGATAGAGAACAACCTCGCAATGACATCATCCAACACTCTTGGATGCAGCCCATCCCATGGACTTGTGTGTGACAAGACTTCTTAAGAGATTCATGACTCGGTCCTCTTTTACTAACTCAGTCCTCTCCTCCTTGAATCCTGTACGTAGGAATAAGAATCTAGATTTTATTTAAGTAAGTCTTGGAAAAAACATAGATATCAGGAACGTCTTTTACAGAAACACGGGATCAAGTGACAGACAAGTAAACATTAACAGTGAAGGGTGTTTAGGTGAGGGGAACAGGAACTCAGGGGATGGTCTCATCGAACTTCCCATTGAAAGGGAGAAGCCCAAGTAGGCACAGATGCACCCATCAAATCAAAGCCTGACTGTGTATTTGTTGTCCCTCTGTCTTACTTGATCACGGTACTTCATTTGATGACAAGGGACTGCTGAGAACAGATGGGATCCACCAGACTAGGAGAAGGAGGGTCATCTTCACAAATGGACTTAGTAACTTGGTGAGGAAGTCTCTAAACAAGGCTTGTTGCAGGATGTGTTCCTAAGCCTAAAAGTAGGTTAGGAAACAGGGGAGGTATGATTGAGATAAAGCTGCAGGGACAACATTCACATCCCCAGTTAGAAGGGAGGGTATTCACAGAGTTAACTCAAATGCCTGTGCTCTAACACAGAAGGAGAATTAGAAGTCCATACACAGTCAGACAGCTGTGATGAGACTGGAAACACAAAGGCTTTGTGGGATAGTGCACAGATCAGATCAGATAGCACATATGATTGGAGAATGGTCATGGATGGGTCCAACTTAAGAAGGTCAAGTATGGAAGAAGAGGGGAAGAACTTGAGCTCTACATAAAGGGAGACCTTGATTGCACAGACCATAAGAAACCAGAACTGCATATGCCAGGAGACTCTGTGTACAGGTCAGAGGAGAAATTAACACTGGGCGGGGGGGGGGGGGGGCAGAAGCAGGGCGGAGAGTGTTACAAACTGTCTGACCAAGAGCATAAAGTGGATAAGTCTCTCTATAAATAACTCATAGAAGTCTTCCAGTCACTGGTCTACAGTCTTGTGGAGGATTTCTACATGGATATACTGCAATCATTGGCTGGAAGGTCAACATAGCATCGTGCAAGTAATCCAGGGAGTTTCTGGACTGTGTTGATGGTAACTTCCCAACACAAACAGCATAGTGGCCAATCAAGGGCAATGCTCTATTGACCCACTCCTCACAATCAACGAGAAATTGCTGGTGACTGTGGCAACAGATAGGAAATTTGGATGCAGCAACCATGAGATGTGACTGATCCTGAAGTAGGCTGGGAATGCAAAGAATGGAACTATGACTCTGGGTTTCAGAAGAATAGACTGCAGTTTATTTAGGGAATTTCTAGGCAGAATATTCTTGGAGACATGATAGGGAAAAGCGTCAAGGGAACTAGACAATATTTTAAGGAAAATTTATTGAGAGCTCAGGAACAAGTCCATCCCATCGTAGAGGAAAACCAGGTATTTCAACAGAAGATCCACTTGGCTAAGCAAGGAACCCGTTAATGAACTAGAAGGCAAAAGAATATCTAAGAAATAGAAATAAAAGCAGGCAGCAAAGGAGGAATACCAAAGCACTGTTTGAGCATTATGCCTAAAACTAGTGAGGGACACAGAGGGTAACAAGTATGGCAGCAACAAATGGAATTTCAGCAAGAACGAAGAGTTGACAAATGGGGAAGAAAACCTAGTGACAGACTACATGGATAGACTGAAACACTCAACAGCATTTCTATTTTTGTGTGTCAGATTTCACTGGCAAAGACAACAGAAGCATACTGACAGGTTAGGGAATTACTTAGAGAATTAGTAATTACTCTGAAGAGTAATTCCAATCTTTGAAGCCAAATGGGGTTCGTTTCAGGGTGCTGAAATAGTTGGCCAATGTATTCATTAGGTTACTATCTATCACTTAGAAAAAATCATGGGGATTGAAAGAGGTTCCTGACAAATAACTCAACTTTGACAAAATCATGGAGGATCCAGGAAACCGGATTGTGCTTGGCCGACCTGATTGACTCTACGATGAAACAATTAGTTAAATGATCCAAGGGAAGATGGTGGGTGCAATATAATGCAACTCTAGGAAGGTTTTTGCTTTACATCATTCTTATCTGTAAACTAGGGAAGTACATGCTAAGCAGACAGACAGATACATGGGTAGAAAATAGGCTGGATTACCAGACTCAAAGTGCACCAGTAATGGCTCAACACCTCATTTATGGTAGGTAATAAGTACTCTAGAGGTTGACTCTGGAGCCAATACTGTTTAATATATTCATCAATGACATGGATGACGATAAAAAGTTCATCTTCAAATTTGTGGATGATAGTAAATCGGGGCTGAAGGGAGGTTGATACACTACATAGCACAGCCTCAGTGCTAGAGGAACCTTGGAGGAGTGAACCAACAGAAACCTCAGAAAGTTCAATGAGAAGTACAAAAAGCACCCAGGACCAAATAAACCTATGCATCAGTACTGGTTGGAAAAACACTGGACTGAGCAGCAGCCGTCCTGGAAAATGGAAACCAAATAAAATATAAGCCAACAACATTCTCTCTTTGTGGATAAGGCAAATTGCATGCAAATTATGTTAGGAAGAATGTGGCCAGAAGAGCAAGAGAAATTATTTTCCCCCCACCTCTACTTGGTTCTGCTGAGGCTGTGCCTGTGTCCAGTTTCAGGCCCCTCAGCTCAAGAAGGATGTTGCATGTCCCCTCCTGTTGTGGAGATGATCAGAGGCACGCAGCACATGGCCTACAAGGAGGGGATGAGTGACTGGATCTGTTCAGTCTGGTGAGAAAGAAGCAAAGTATGTAGGGGAGGAGACAGACAAAACTGCAGTCTACAACTGTTTGAAGGAGCATTACAAACAGGGCATAACCAAGGTCTTCTCAGGAACAGTGAATAATAAACCAAAAGGCAACTAACTGCTATAAGCTACAGCTTGGAAGGCTCAGGCTGGATTGTAGGAGGGTGGTGCAACCCTGAAACTGGTACCGAGAGAGGCTGTGTGTTGTCCATCCTTAGACACTTTCAAAAAAGCTAGACAAAGTCACAACTGGCCTAAGCTGGTGTTGACAATGGTCTTGCTTCAAGAAGCAGGTTGGACAAAATGGTCAGCAACCAAAATTTTGGTTTCTAAAGTAAATTGTTGGAGAAGTTCCTGAAAGAGTTTAGTTTCAGAGGGTACCGTTAGAAGCAAGGATTTATTACTGGTGTGGAGCTTTTTAACCAATAATCCAAACATGCAGGCAGCACCTGAGTAAAGAATAAAAGCAATCCTTAAATCATACAAATAAGGGTTGATGTACTAATGCAGTGGTAAAAAAAAAAAAAAAATCACCATATTACAGCCCTTTGGCTTCAGTTTATGCATAAATCTGGCACAGAATATAAAACAGAGAAGAAAAAAATAAAATGTAAAAGTTAACTCAACTTGCTCACACTTCAAAATCTCTTTAATCAGTTTAAGCTTGGATTGTATTTTGGAGAAAGGTTTAGAAAGACTACAATCTTTTCTATTCATTATAGTCTACTCAATCTCAGTGCATATCTTCTTGGCATTTTATTCTCTTTACACCTCATTCTCATACTTCTGCTATATTTCGTTAGGGTTTATTTCTAATTCATTAACTTATTCAGTCATGGCATAGGCAAGGTAGAATGTCTATCTGTCCAGAGGCAAGAACATGAATTCCAAGGGAGGAAACCTAGTGTGAGAGCTTTTTCAGAAAGTTACCTTCAGGTATTAATGTCGCTTTCTTTTTTTTTTTTCTTCTTTTTTTGGGGTGGGGGGGTAGTTCACTAAAATCTTTTTCAGTTGATTTACAACACTGTTGCACTAATTGTTTCTTGCTGTTTAAACAAATACAATATTTTTGGCTACTTACTCAACAATATGTGCCATTAGTGTCAATGCATGAATCACAGTCTGAGAATCACTCACAGCTGGGCAATTGGAGAAGTACTGGACTGGAATTGGCATAATTCAACATGGAATCAGTTTTTTTTTTCCCTTCAAGAGTTTCTTGAAACAGACATTTGCCAAATAACAAATAAAACTGAAATATCACTTCCAAGCATAATTTTGAGGGAGGAAAAGAGGCAGGAGCAGAAGGGACCCCCTAAAAGCAAGGCTCTCTTTTCCTCCACTGAGCTGGGCGGTTATGTTTATACCTTTTCACATAACCTGCCCTTTGAGTTACTCCTGTTGGCATCATCGCTTCCCCAAAACAGGTTGAAAAAAGTGGTTGCCCATGCACAGCAGCAGTTTTCACCCAGCACAGCTGTCTTCTATAGCAACAAAGCAACCATTAGGATTGAGCCTGAGGCTCAGATAGGCACTTCCTACCTCTGCCAGTACTGACAAAATTGCCAGCCCACCATCCTCTGAGGTTTGCTAATCTTTTCTGATGTCTCTTTTCGTTGCTCCTTGAGCTAGCTCTGAACCAAAAGTGGTGGCTAATTCACACACCAAATGAGAGATGTTAAAATAAAGCCAAATAAAAGGGGAAATTCAAGAAGACTGGGAATAGATAAAAGACAGAGCAGAACCATTAATCTTGTTCTACTTCTGAAGCACTAAAGAATTGTCAAAATATTTTAACATTTTTTTAATGTTCTATCCATTAGAATATTATTGCAGGCTTTATGCATAGGTGGAGCCTGTCTTCAAGACAAGAGATGATTTTTATATACATTAATGTGTTCCATATACATTAGTTCTATTAATAGACATTGATAAACATTTTCTACTCCTATGTAATGTGATGCACTAAAACAGCTTAAGGAAGCTGGGGGTCAGGAAAGCTCCATCTCCAAGGTTTTAAGACCAAATCAAGAACATCCATCGAGATGGCTTAAATACTGCCAGATAGGCATTGGAGGGATACTTAACTGCCTGAGTATTCCTCCTTTTCTACAATGGTATGCTTTATCAATAATTAAAAGATTAAGAAATTGTTATCACCAGTGATATTTACGTCAGACCATTCTGCATTTAACCAGTAACTCTGGAGATTGTGGCAAAGGTTAGGGAAAAAGCAAGCAGGAAAAAAAATAAAATCTGAAAAAAATGAGCCCCAGAAGCTCTAGAACAAAACTGCAACCTCCAAAGAACAAGAGGCAAAGAGAAAAGCAGAGATGACAACGAGTAAACTAAACCAGAGTATCAAATGCAAGTCTTGCTGATGAAGAGAAATATCTAGTTTATTTATTATTCTGTGTCAGTACTCATGAGGTTAAATAGCATTTTGCTTTTAAAAATGGCTGTTTTGATCACAACAATTAGCCTCATACCGTGACGCAAATCAATCGCTAAGTTGTAGGTGGGCATGAAGGTGAGAGCTTCAGAAAGAGAGAAATTAAAGATACAAGGCTTGTTCTGTAGTGGTTCTGTTGTGTTGGTTTCTGTGTGCTTTTTTTTTTTTTTTTAATCGACTTGTTAATGAGCCTTTATTACTAAAGGTGATAGCAAAGTAATTCAGAGGTAGCAACATTTTTTACTCATCCCACTTCTCCCTGAACACTGGCTTCCAATTGACACACCCTGAAGAACTTTATAGACTACAGTCGATGGGTGGTATTACATCCAGCCCAGTTCACCACCCACTTGATTGTGGGTCATGATCTCCATCCCCTGTTGTTCCTGGTTTAAGCTTCCTCACCAGATTGGCCACCCTGTGGAAATTATGATTTTGCCCCACTGAATGAGGTTGATCCCATCTCTTCCTAGCCATCCTCTATCCTTAGAGCAGGTTCCATGATCATAAAAGTGGAATCCCTGTTGTTGAGACCAGCTATGCAACCAATTGTTGACCTGCAGGATCTGCCAACTCTTCCTCAAGCCCTTTCTCGTCAGCCGCCCCAGTGGATTGACCACCTGGTCTCCCATGCCCTTGACCCTTGCCCTGAGAGCCATGCAGTCATGACCAAGTGTCTTTCTTGACTAGATCAACACAGGATCATCTACCTGGGCAGATAAAGTAAGAATACACTATACATTTCCGCAGTGGTGAATCAGGTCTGAAACATATAGACAAATAACTGATAGGTACCTTTTTCATTATTTTTTTCTTGGTAAAATACGATGTGAAATGGATCCACAAATACGTCAGATAAGATAAATTTCTAAAATGCTGCTACAATAATTCTAAGAAAACTGATTATATTTTTGTCACATTTGAGACACTTAGATTAGAAAATCATTATGAAGGCTTTCCATTTGGGAATAATAAAGTTACAATAATTGGCTGAAAAAAATGTTATTCTTGTTGACAGGTAGGCCTTTTTCAGTTTAATTTACATTCAGTCTGAATCACCTTAAAGCCAAAAATATTTCAAAATTTTCTTCATATCAGAAATGCAAAGAAAGTTTAATTTTGGAAAGATCAGCATCACAATTCAACATGACCTAGAACTGGGGCCTGAGCTTCCAAGGTCAGAGTGACTAGATGAACAAGCAATCTTAGAATTTGTGTAGGGGCTATCTTTCATCCAGAAATGATTTCATTCTCTCTGAAAACTTCTGTTCTGTGCCTACAAACCCACCCAGGGAACCTCTCTTTCTAACAGCTGAAAATTGGGAAGATCATAGTGAGAGGGGTTTTTCCTTTTTTTTTTTTTTTTTTTTTGAGTTCATCACTTTAAGCATTGCCCAGCACCTCCCCAAACTCTGGAAGGCTCCTCCAGATTTATGTTTAGGTTGTTTGAACTACAAAATTGGGTAGTCTTTGAATTTTGCTCCAAGGCACAGTAAAGACTGATTTACAATAAACAGAAATTATTCCTTTTGCATTGTTTTAAGATGTATAATTCTATCTCTTGTAACATTTTTTTCATTCTCTGGGATCTACAATATAATAATACATCTCAAAATCCAACAATAAAGTGAAAGAGTGAATGATGAAAGAGAAATTTAATTATTTAAAGATGATCCATTCAGCTCTATCAGATAAGTAGCCAGATGACAGGATGATTGAGTTGGGTTTCCAGCACAGAATCTATAGCTATTAAAGATGGGATGAAAATGAAATGTACAATTGTTTTTCAAATATATTCTGAAGTGCTAATTTGGATATACTTGTTGGCTATGGGTTGTTTCACTTTGAAATAAATAAGAGCAGCAGGTCACTAATGAAGCATTCGAAATCAAGTATCTGTGACCACTTTGCCTCCATTTTTCTAATAAGTCAATGATAGTTAATGCATCCACAGTTACACAGTGCCAAAACAAATGTTGTGCGTTTACTCAAGTGACAGATAAATGTGATGTCCTCAGACATTTGGAACATTTTACAAGGTGAGGGACTAGCAAAACATACTTGGATTCCATCCTGATGCTCTTCTATTGTATCTCATCTTCTGTCTATGAAAACAGTGGAAAACACTATCTGCACAGAAAATTTAAAAGATTCTTTTCAGATGTGGTGAGAAACTTTCAGATGAAAGCCATGAAAGTAGTAAATTATTCAGCTGCCCAGTCATACAGTGAATGCTCTAAGTCTTTATGCTATTCATGCTAGCTGCAGTTTAAAGACATCCGATGGCCTCCTGCCATTGCTCAATATGAAAGTCAGTAAAGGGAAAATTCTTCAATTTCTTCCAAAAGAATGAAAATGCTCCATCAAGCACTGGAAGAGGAAGTGAACAAGAGTTTCCAAATAAAAAAAAAAATTAACAGCAGACTAGATTTCTCCATATAAAGAAGGAAATAACCTGGTAGAAACACGGAAATATTGATTAAATTTAACTGAAATTTTATAACTCTCTAGACTGATTTTCTGCTGCTAGGCATTTTTTGCAACCATGATAAGACAGTAATATTCAAACATAACATGAGAACAGCCGTACTGGCTCATACCAAAGGTATATTTAGGCCTGAGCTAAGCATATAGGCATTTGGATCTGCTGATTTCAAGTGATTACCTCTAGTGCTAGATTGGAAGAGATAATAACTTGTGGATTACCATATATCTTCTCAAGGTGCTCATGACTTTATGCAATTCCTATCATCTTTATTTTGTTTCCCTTCTTCTATTGAGCATCACAGGCAGAGAAGTCAGTCTATTTACTTATTCTTTGTACCAAAACTCAACTCTCTCTTTGATTGCTTATGCAACCCCTCTGGGTACCTTTCCTGTTTTTTTTGGTATTCCTGTTAAGATAAGTCGGAAAGGCACAGTTTTCCAAGCACAGATGCAGCACAGATTTAAACAGTGGAATAACAATGATCTGTATTATTTCTTTTTCCTATTGTAATGATTCTTGGGGGGAAAGCTGCAATCTATTTACTTTTCGACTGCTGGTGAGCAAAGAAGTGCTGGTTCCACAGAACTGACTACTGTTAACAGCGAGATGGAAAGATCAACTCAGAATGCAGTTTATGAAGATTGGGATTATTCTTCTCACATGTGCATGAGTTCACATTTGTCTACATAATCTGAATCTTGTTTAATACTTTTTGGAAATCAAATAAGATCTCCCTCATCCACTTGCTTGTTATTTTCTTCAAAGAACTCCAATGTATTCATGACACACGGCATCCACTTACAAAATGCATGGTGACTCTTTACCACTATGTCATGTTTATTCACACCTCAGCCAATTATCTTCTTTAGATGGTATCCTATCAGTTTCCTTACAATGGTCACTAGGCTTACTGGGCAGAAGTTTCACCCGCCTTTTTAAAACACAGCACCGTGTTTCCCCTTTTGCTGATATGAGGAAATTTTTGGCTAGAAAAATACAGTCTTGTCTTGTTCAGCTATTTCTACCATGAGTTTCTTTACAATTCTGTTTCAAACCTTTAAGTAACCTCTGATCAGCATGATATTTGAATGCAACAAATCCTTTAAAAAAATAATAAAATATGACTTTCTTATTCCTGAAGAAACATTACATTTTCTTCAAAATTATAAACAGCCTATTGTCAGGCCTGACAAATTTCAGCCCTGGTCTAATGACATTTTTAAGGTCTGGTTTCTTGGGAACCCTCCAGACAGGAAACATCGTGTTTGTGCCATTAGAAACATAAGCCTTTACTTCTAGATTTGCCTTATACAAGATACTGATTTTCAAACACAGAATAGAAAAGATTTGCATTTATCCTGGGCTTTCATTGATTGTATCAGGTACTGTACATGAATTGCAAGCACTGTGAGTGTGTCGTATTTCCTGATTGGGCCTATTTTTCTAGTCTATAATTATTGTTATTTGAGCTTTTTTAATAGCATCAGTTGTACACTGTAAAGTGTACCAGTTATATGTAACTGTCCAACTGCTAAAAGTCCTGATTTTGAACCAAGACTCAAGTGTTTAGGTAGTGTGTTAACAGAATAAGAAAGGGTGCATTACCCCACAAATACTCTATCTAATTATAAGGCAGAGTGGGAACAGAAAGGGATAATGTGATGATATTCATCCATACTGAAGGCAGTAGTCTACACATACTGGCAGCTTAATTGTTGTATAATTTTTTTTATAGGCAAAGCAAAATTTTAAGAAGGAACTTAAAATTAATAACAAAGGACTGCTTTACAGATATTTTCAAGGAGTCTTCCAAGTGTGACTTGCTACATAGGAAAACTAGAGAGGTATTTATTTGAAAATGTAACAAGTAGACTCTCACGGAATGAGAAAAGACAATCTTTAAAAGATCTTCAGAGACAAAACAAGATCATGTTTAATATAACCGAAGTAGGAGGAGTGAGCTGGGAGAAGAAAAATCAGATCTGTTCAAAAAACCAGCAAAGTTGGAATACTATTTTTATGGCTTTTCAGGTAGATATGAACAAGACAAGACTGTATTTTTCTAGCCAAAAGGTAACAAAGTTGCATAATAAAACTTGATGTGACCTGAGCTTTATGTACAGATGTATACAAACTACTATCTATCTCCAATTCCAGACAGAAAGAATCTGTTAGAGACAGGAGAAGCCTGAATGTGAAAAATGAAAGGGATGTGCAAATCAGAGAGGACATCTGCCACAGAATGATCAGAGGGAGATAGAGGCGTACACAAAATGTCATAAAGCTCTGTATTAACAATGCTGAATTTGCACTAAATCCAGAAAAACACAGGTTAGAGACAGATCTAGGTTTTACCATCTGTAGTCGGTGACTCTGGATTATAGACAGTAGCTAAATTTGTATTTGCAGATACTGTTAACCCCATAGATCAGGTAACAGGGAAAGCATGATAGGGATTCAGGACAGAATGCTGTGGATGAAAACACTGAAGAGGATTATCCTGTAAAGAACATGCTGAAGGATAAGGAGAGAAGAACAGATGAAAGGAAATTGTATTACAGCATCCATCTTTTCCGTTATTTTAGCCATTCAATCAGATTATTTCACTATTTAGATCAACAACAATAATGCATCAAACAATTTTTGCACTCTTGTGGTATTTGCCCAAATACTTGATGCAGTGGAAGGACTCCACTGGGTTGAACAGGCTTTGAATCAGTCTCTGTCCTGCCCTCTCAAATCTGGCAAACAATATACTTTTGCACTATAACAGTCTCAAAAGGCAACTTGCCTAAATCAAATTAGCACATCAAACTATTATTAGCACTAATTAACTAGTAAATCAACAGTTAGTTAACTAATTAGCATATCAGTGCTCCCCAGAGTCAAGTAATTTATTATTTTAGCTTTAGCAAATAGCAAATATCCCTACCAGGAAGAGTGATGCAAGTACATGATGCCTTAGAAACATGTTTCTTATTATTTGAAAATGAGAAGATGTAATAGATCTACATTTCTAGAAACAGTCTTGTTTGAAAGACAGAAAACAAAGAGCCTGTTTTGATTATGAAGTTAATTGATTTTTGAGCCCTACAGTACTATGTGGTTCCAGTTGCATGCAATTTTCTTTAATCCAGCAGACTTGGTTTAAGCTGTGTGAATCAACTGCTCAGATTCCATTTTATTCAGAGCATGGGGATTTTTATTTGAGATAGACCAAAGTTTCAAGTGTTTCCCTAGCTGTTTTTCCTAGCTAAGAGGAGGAAAAATGGTAGTCTGGCTCTGCTCTTTCAATCTTTTCTCACAACCTGTATTATGGAATGTGGAACAGAGGGGCTGGTCTTTGGAAGCTATATTGCAAATTATAGTAGTTTTCAATAATATGCTATACTTACTTTCCTACAGTAGTAAATTTTACTTCTTATGTGCACTAAGAAATTATTTTAAAACTCTTACGTTTTCTTAAGAAGACTATACTTACATTTACACAAGCAGATATTTTCTGTACACAAAATGAGAATGTGTTTTATATGTATTTAGTTCCATAGCTCACAGATCATGTGCTTACCCAAGCGGAATAGGGTTTTTCCTAAAGCAATAAATACTTCTCTACTCCTATGAAATATTGTATTTTATACTGTTAGGCATTATCATTTTTATTTTACTAAAATATGAAAAGTAAACCAATAGAGGGGGAAACAAAGGACTAACACTGCACAAATGCAAACATGAAAACTCAGTACCCCACAGTTAAGAGAGCAAGCGGCTCCAAAGACGTTTTTCTGCTAATAAGAGTTTGAGTCATTCACCCAGCTAATGGTTGCAGTAGCTGAAGGCACTGCCCTTGACTTTTTGTTGCCATCCTTTTGCTGTAGCTCACTGCCCCTGCAGCTACGTGATGAGATCAGAAGCATGCCCAGCTCTTAGCTGCCTCACCACATACTCTAGCTCTTCAGCTCAGCCCTTCCTCCACCTTCAATTTACACCGAGAAGCCAAACTCCGCACTGAAGTGACCAGTGTGCACACACAGTTTTTCTCCTGCCAACTCTGCTGTGTGGACAGTGGTCTTCAACAAAAGAGGACTACTAATAGCTAGGATAACACTTTAACCAACTGTTTCTAGAGTTGCCAAAATGTCTGCTCACTGGTTATTCTCTTTTAACACTCTTTCCCAAGGCTGAAATTTTTCATGACTGGGAAAAAAAGAGAACTTGAGCTTGCATTAGGATAAATAGAATACATTTTTTAAATCTATCGGTCTTCCTGCTTTTATTTGTGAAGACTGCCAGCTAAAATCCAGGATATCATACGGCAGAGATGCATATTTTTCTCACTCACTTAGAAACACCTACAGCATATTAGCAAGACTGACTAAAAAAGGCTTAAGGCAGCAAGCAGGTATGTGTTTTACATATTTGACTCCAGTTTTCAGGAGGGAAAAAAAAACAAAACAAAACAAAACAAAACAAAACAAAATCTTCATGTATTCTCTGCAAATAAGAGACTGTACCAGGATTTTCTTCCAAAATTTTGTCTGACTGCTTGGATAAATCAATTCTAACTAAGACTAACTAGGAGGATTTTAGGTAAGCAGAAATAATTATCTGAATTAAAGTGATTATGATTCAGTATTTAATTTTAATTTAATTTAGTTTTGCAACAAACTAACAAACTGTACAGATTATAAAAGAAATTTTCTGCTGCCTTTGAAAGAAAGCACTTCTAGCAGCAGGCAACTTCCTCGCACGTTATTTGTCTAATAAATGACCAGCATCACATTCCAGAGCATTTCTAGGTTTTTGAGAATTCATTTTCCAGTCCCACCTACGATAACCCTGTTTAACTTATGACGTACTGTCAAATTGTAGTATCAGTGAGATGACTACAAGCTAAAAATTAACCTGATTGCGGTAGAAATACATTAACTTAAATAATTCACAGCAATATGCAGACTGACCTGTCCAGTAATAGGTTAGGTGCAAATAAAAGCTTTCCTGGGTGTTCCATGGAGCGCCAGACTAAGCCAATCATCAGTATCTCTAACCAGGCACATTCCAGTAGATGGACCTGATCATGGAGTGTTAAATCCACAAATCCTGAAAGAATAAATAGGAGACAGTAAAAACATTCTAGGTTTGTAAGTGGAACAACATTATTCAGAGAATCAGATTTAAAAGTGCATTGGAGCTGGATAACAAAAAAGAAAAAGCAATAAAACAGACACTTGTACACCTGACATTTCAGGCTGAGTTTTGTCTATTATTAGGTCCACCGTGGCTCCATCCTACAGAACAGTCAGCACCTTCTAGCCCCCTGGTTGTGGCCTGACTTCACGCTTCCCCAAGAGCAGGGCAAAAGCCAGGTGAGCATCTCCATCCCCACACCTGTTGCTAGTGACCTGGGAAGCCAGGTGCATGCTGCAGAAAAGGGCAGCTGTCTGCTCCAGTGCCATGCTGCCTGGGTCATGATGGAGGGAAAATGGAAAAATGCCTCTTATAAAATGAAGTTATAGCTCTAATCAGCTAATCCCAGACCACTTTTCCTGATAGAACTTTGTTTTACAGACTTGTGAACAATTCACCGTACTGCAAGTACCATACCTGTGTGTAAGAGGGCCCAATACAACGTTTCAAATAAACTAGAAAGAAAATGTTGATCGCTGTACAGTTAGAATTCACTGATGAACCACTTGCTTATATTTCTATTCGACTATAGCACCTGGAGGAAGGAGGTGACCTCTCTTATTCTGTATTTAAGCAACACTAGAAACAATGAATGCAAAATGAAGAAGTTGCTTACAGCAATACTAAAATATGAATATGAAAGCACAATGATGAAGGTAGATATGAAAGCATAATGGCAGTGGTCATCCCTGTGTTCATTTCATGGAACAGGTTGTATTATTCTCTATTCGAGATTCTCACTTTTTATGAATGTTACTTTCAATCCAAAGATATAAGCGAAGGGGAGGTTGCCTAATACAATTTAATAGATCCTAGCACAAGTTATTCTTTAAAATTAGCATGAACTTGCTAAAATGAAATGTGTAAAAGTTCCCTTAAAACAGATCTTATTTATCTTTTACTCAGTGTTATGAGTGAAACACAGTATTGAAATTTGCTTTTTTTTTTTTTTTTCAATTGTAATTGATTCCTCTTAGTCTTCAGAATACAAGTTACAGGGTAAACTACCTTACCAGCCCAGTAAATGGCAGTGATTTTGCTTCTGTGTTGTGTCCTCACTAGAGGTATATACTGAGTCAGTTTCGAGGAATATACCTGACATACTCTTGAGTACTATATTGAGAAAAAGGAAAAAAAAAAAGCAGCACATATTTTTAAAGTTTAATGGTGTGCTATGAAATATATCTTTCAAATAACAAAGAGGAAGAGAAGGAACAAAATATGGCTCACAATAACTTAGAAAATATTGTTACGTTCTGCAAAACAGTTGTTGATATAATCATTTTGAATGAAAACATCTGAGAGAGCTACTCAGTCTATTCATAAAGAATCATTCAAAAAAAGGAAACAGCTTTGACACATCTGAAATAAAACTCATCTATCAATCACTAGGAGTAAATTTAAACAGTTGCAGTACCTGCTATTTTTATGAAAGTGGTAACTACTGGGGGGGAAGTTGTCTTTTCCTATATTTTTCCTGTATTACCAAATGTAAAAATGACTTACAGACTTCACAGACTGATGGAATGGCATTTGCCTGAGTTGCCAAACAGCCTGAAATAACAGAGCTGAAACTTAAAAGAGCAACATTCTTAACTACAAAGCACTGATTACAGCACTCAAGAATGAAATTGGCAGAAGGAAACTGCTGCCCATATATAGAGAATAATCATGGCCAGGCCCAAACTGTTGTGGTGAATGAAGTTAAATCCAGGTGGCGGCTGGTCACAAGTGGTGTTCCCCAGGGCTCAGTACCGAGGCCAGTTCTGTTTAATATCTTTATCAATGATCTGGATGAGGGGATTGAGTGCACCCTCAGTAAGTTTGCAGATGACACCAAGTTGGGTGGAAGTGTCGATCTGCTGGAGGGTAGGAAGGCCCTACAGAGGGATCTGGACAGGCTGGATCAATGGGCCAAGGACAACTGTATGAGGTTCAACAAGGCTAAGTGTTGGGTCCTGCACTTCCGTCACAACAACCCCAGGCAACACTACAGGCTTGGGGAAGAGTGGCTGGAGAGCCACCCAGTGGAAAAGGACCTGGGGGTGTTGGCCAACAGCTGGCTGAATATGAGCCAGCAATGTGCCCAGGTGGCCAAGAAGGCCAGTAGCATCCTGGCTTGTATCAGAAACAGTATGGTCAACGGGACTAGGGAAGTGATTGTCCCCATGTACCCAGCACTGGTGAGGCCGCACCTCGAGTACTGTGTTCAGTTTTGGGCCCCTCACTACAAGAAGAACATTGAGGTGCTGGAGCATGTCCAAAGAAGGGCAACAAAGCTGGTGAAGGCTCTAGAGCACAAGTCTTATGAGGAGTGGCTGAGGGAACTGGGGTTGTTTAGCCTGGAGAAAAGGAGGCTGAGGGGAAACCTTATCACTCTCTACAACTACCTGAAAGGAGGTTGTAGCAAGGTGAGGGTCGGTCTCTTCTCCCAAGTAACAAGTGATAGGACAAGAGGAAATAGCCTTAAGTTGCGCCAGGGGAGGTTTAGATTGGATATTAGGAAAAATTTCTTCACCAAAAGGGTGGTCAAGCATTGGAACAGGCTGCTGAGGGAAGTGGTGGAGTCCCCATGCCTGGAAGTATTTAAAAGAGGTGTAGTTGTGGTGCTTAAGGACATGGTTTAGTGGTGGATTTGGCAGTGCTAGGTTAACGGTTGGACTTGATGATCTTAAAGGTCTTTTCCAACCTAAATGATTCTATGATTCTAATAAACAATAAACACCATGTTTCCTATTAAGTATTGTCTTACTACAACAACACATAACAGTATAGTGTTTTTATCTATGCTTGAAGAGTACCACAGCAACACAGGGACACAAGCCCCCATGTGGTGTCTGAAGTTTGCAATCAGTCCATTACAATTCAGTTATATTGCCATCATTTCATGTGGCTGCACACTATGCTACAGCAGATTGCTTTGATTGTTGCAGAAAAACTGCCCTTGTTACAACTGTGGCAATTCACTTTCCTGTAAAACTCTGCTCATTCTACAATATTCCCCATTCCCGCATATAAAATTTCAGATTGCACTGAGACTAAGTAATCTGCACAAAAACTAAAGAGAGAAAGTCAAAAAAGCTAATTACCTCACTAGTATTGTAGAGGAGGGATATTTTGTTAGCCTACTCTGAGAATAGAGGTATATTGCCAACAATACTAACATCTTTTAAAGTATCTGAAAGTGTATACTTTGCATAAAAAAGTCCTAAAATAACTGGCCAACAATATTATTGCTGTCTGGAATATTAACTCTGATTTCAGTGAAGCTAAGGAAGTTTCAAAAAGCTAGAATGAAAAACAAAACTCATTGTAAGTCCATAGTTTAAAACATTAAATGATCTGTCAACCTGATGTCTACTTTGTGTTCTGTAACAAAACAGCTAACACAAAGATTGATTAATGCCGGTTTAAAATATAATAATACACATCAACTGTAATTCATAAAAAAACTTATCAAATTAACTTGATGGCTCTTTAGGTGACATTATAAGTTCAGTTGATAAAAATAATAGATTTGATGAAACAGACGAGACATTTGATTTCATAACAACATACAGATTAACTGAATTAATATATTTTAAATGACACATCTCAGTATGTACTGGCAAAAGGGTAATGGACTGAACTGAAGTGTTTCTAGAGGAACGTCATACAGCTTACGTCTTTACCCTAGAAAATTTTTTAATGATGACATGGAAAAAACAAATCTTGATTCAGATGTCATGATGGCATGTGGGAAATAATCCAAAAAGCAGGTTGATAACATAAGGGATCTAAATCGCTCAATAGCTTAATCATAAAAAATATAAAGACAGAAGTTTGAAAGTGAGAACATTAGGCATATATACAAGATGGAAACAGTAGCAGCTATGAAGAGGACTTGGAAATGGTGAACAAAAATCATCCCCGTTTGAGCTTCCAGTGGGAAGCTACATCTAATAAAGTCGATTAACTTTATAAAAAGCCAGATAAACTCTTAGAGAGTAAGGAAGTTAAATTACCTCTGTGTTACCTGAGTCTGGTAACCATTCTTCAAGAAAAGTTGAACAGAATGATAGAGAAACGTCAAAATGAATAAAGCATTGAAAAACATGCCCTCTAGTGAAGAATAAGAGGAATTCAGTTACTCCTTGTGAAGCTAAATAGGCTAAAGGGCTTAAAGGACTACAATGGATAAATATCTAAAGAAAAAGAGAACAACATTAAAAAAGGTAATGGCATAATATACAGAAGCCCATGCTGGAAGCTATACCTGCTCCAAGCCAGACTACATATGAGGGGCCATTGTTAACAACAAAAACATTTATTATCTAAGCAACACACTAAGGTTCTATGAATTTGCTATCATTAGAAATGTTAATCAAGATTTAATTATTATTTTTAAGAGATACTTTTGTTCAAGCAAGCTAATTTAGAATAATGTTACAAAAGGTTAAATTAAATGAATAAATCATTAGTCACTTCATCACTCAGAGCATGCTGCACTTTAATGCCCCTAAAATTGTCTAGATGTGCACTGCATTCTCAAATATCAGTGTTCTTTTAATGCTGGCAAGTTTTGAAAGAAAAAGTTTTTTTCATTTCTAAATTTTTTGTTATTGTCCTTTAAGGAAAAAGAAAGACCTTCACTTCACTGTTGATAAATTAATTAACTACAGCTTATGGATATAACCTGTACCTGACTCCATACACCAGACTGACCAATTGCATGACTTTATGAGACATGTCAAAATCCTTGCGTGGCCAAAACCCACAAGAGCCAGACTGCCATTAAGCCATTCATATATCATGTGCTTGGCAGGAGAAAGACACTTACAGAATAAAAGCCATGGCTGGACCATTCCTTTTTCATATACAGATAAATTAACAGTATTTTTGAGTGATTGCCACACAGAACACAGTAATTGTTCCACGAGCTCTTGTATATATATGGAAATCTGAACCTCTGACAAGCGAGAAAGGTCTTCTGAGCACTCAGCAAAGAGTAGGTGGCAATTAAATTTATGTTATATGTAGAACACGAAACAGTAATGTTCAAACTAAACTGATTACCCTTTCTAATATAAAGCAGCAGTATGTGCCGCATCAGTGACAATATTTGTCACAAGAGAGAGATACAAATCTCTCTCTTCCAGACAATAAGACACCCTGAAGCAGCAGTGGGTCCATGGAGGAAAAGCTATAAAAAGCCCTACTTTGGCAAGCATGACTCCCTAGAGGTGACATTAGACTTGGGAATCCAAAATTGTATGACCTTACCATCCTAAAAAACGAAGGCAGCAACCACCTACAACAGGTATGAGCACATCTCTTTGTAAACTGGGAATCTGGGCAATGGCCCAAAGGGAAGGGTTGCCATGAAAGAACACAAGGACTGCTGGTAGTATTATTAGGTAAAACATATATCCCTGACAACAACAGAGAAGCAGTTTATGCACAAGATAGGTTGCATCATAGGAACAACATAAAACTCAGATGGTTTTCATTTATTGCTACTGTAACACACATTGTGAATGCTGCAGTCCTCTGAAATAACAAACAACAGCATATATATATGTCACATTTTACCAATCAAATATTTTGAAACTAATAAATTCATGACTAGCCTTAGCAACTTTTGACCTAATAAGCAGCTTTCTATCAGAAACAATTTCTGTAGCAATTAACATTCTCTGAGACCAAATACCCAGTGTCATTGCAGATTTAATCCTACAGCAGTAAGTCCTCCAGTGGGTAGTTACTGTCATTTGGAGATCATTTATCATCATTTTGCAGCTTCTACTAATATTCTTAAGACACAACTACAAGGTGTTCAGACTATTCCTCTTCCCACAACAAACGATAAAACAATCTTTTTTTTTCATCTGATCCAACTGTAATCCTACCTATATTTTTATACCATATGTCTTAATTACCATGACGGGTAGCTGAAACACAAATTTCAGCCAATTTTTGCAAGACAATAAACAACATTGCACCATAAAGAATGACTCTATCTCCAGGTGCTTTGAAGGAATGTAAAGCATAAGCAGTATAAAAGTTTTAAAAGCAATAACAAAGGTCCATCTAGCAAAGTATCCCATTTACAACAGCAATTGATACCAGATGCTTATGGCAAAACATACAGCAGGACAAACATATGCTTCTACAGAAAGCTTTCTCAGGCTCCAGTGGTATGCAGCGCAGGGACTTCCAGAGCCAAAGATGGTCTTTTTGTGCTTAATGTCCCTTAACACTTTTTCCTCCAAGTTTGTCCAGATGCTTTTTGAACCCACTTAGGCATTTAAACCATTTCAGATTTTTTATATACTCTAGAATTAGTACTCTCCCGTAAGAACTTTCACACTCTAAGTCAATACTAGGAAAATAATAATCTCCTGTTGTTCTAAAAAAAAAAAAAAAAAAACTCTTACTTTCATTTGATACATCTAATTATTTTTTTTGAAGATACCATCATTCCCTAGGTCATCATCTCACTGCTAATCTTCTCATTCATTCGTTCTTATTCATTTTTAGTATATTGAGTCATCCCTCACATGAAAGTTATCCTGGTCACCTTTGAACTCATCTTGTCCTTCTCAGAGCATTTTCCAGTTCAACTATATTCTTTCAGAGACAATGAGACTAGGACTGCACAGTTTTTCAGTCTGCTCTTGTCTTCACCGCCTTAGTCAACTTAATATCATCCATAATTTTTATCACTGCTATTCATGCCTTTTTTTCCAGCTAACTTATGAATATGCTGAACAATGTAGGCCTAACTATTGAAATCCAAAGCTTTTCTCTTTCCTAAATGTCCTGACAGCTTGTCTGGAAAGTCTTTAACTTGATAGCAACAGGAATCTCTATAATATCTATAATATCTCCTATAGCAAAAAATATAGCATGTTATAATATACAAAAACATTGTGGGGAAACAGAACATTCCTACATCGTGTGGCTTAAATTTGCACAGATAAACCACTATTTTTTTCTGTATTAATACAGTGTTTTGAAAAGTGGCAACAACCACAGAAATTGTTGTTATTTACAACTCGATACAGTATCTCAGCTGTGCAACAGTCATGTAATAGGCCACGTTTGGAATAAAACACTAATTAGGTTGGCAAAGACAGCAAGAAAGTAGTGGTGAGTGCTGCAACCTAATAGCTAGCAACCATTCAATAAAGCAACCAAATTACAAGAGGTTTATATAGACAAAAATACCTAAATAGATGAAACAGACAAACAGAAAAATAATTCCTACAGCAAGTTCTGTTCTCAAGAAACAGCCAGGAAGAGGAAAAGCAGCGTCTGTTTCTCCCAACCTAAAGCACATTGGAGGACCAATAGCTCAGTCAACAGTTTGATCAAGATGCAAGATCTGTTCTTTCCGTAGTGATACAAGCTCAGTGCCCCACCTCTCCACTTCAAGCAGAGAGGTGAGACTGTATCTACACATTTATCTAGCACATAAGATGACATTTTTGGTCTGAACTTGCATGGATCACTCAGCCTCTTCAACCCTTAAGGCTGAGTCCTGAAACCTCTTAGTTAAGAGGTGGCTAAAAGCTAAGAAGTGGCTAAAACTTGCGCCTTGACTATAGCCTTGTCTGTACACAACAGCAGGGCAAAACAGAGTCCAAGGACAAGTGAATCAGAGAATCACAAACACTGTTTTCCATGAGTCTCAGTATTCACACAGCTATTTCTATAATGCCACTTATTCCTACTTCTTTCCACAGATCTTCATACCAAAATTATAAGAAACTTGTGTTAAGTTCTCCCTCCTGAGGGCACTTAAAGTATGACACGGACATATTGGCTTAACTGTTTACGCAACTCCAGTGTTTTAAATAAAGACCTATTTTTGAAGACTGAAGATCAAAAATCTCTAAAATCCAAGATTTTCAATCCAAATATTTTGCTAAAAAAAGTAGTCTTGCTATTTAATTTTTTTAAGAGACATTACTTTTGTTTCTGTAAGTGAGGTCAGAAAAAAATTAGCTACAATTTGCAGAGTTCCAGGGAGGAAAGTCTGAAAGGCAAGCACAGAGCAAGTGGCACACTTGTAAGAGCCTCTAAATACTTTGTCTACTCTTTCAGAATTCTCTATTTTCACTGCCTGTATAATTATATTATAGCAGAATACCAATCCAAACTTATACACGTCCTCCTCTAAGACTAAACAGTCTGTCAGAAATGAAATGAGATGAGATCAGAGAGAACAGCATCTGCTCTTAATTACTGTTAATTCCTTTTAAAAATTTTACTTCACATTTGCCATTTTCATCTCCAAGTGTTCTAAAACTCTTCCTGAAAAATAACAATTACAGTTTACAGGCGTAAACATAGTATGAGTGCGAGATATTTGGGGTTTTGGGCAAAACCCAAAAAGTCAGAAGGATCATGAGGCTCTGATTTCACGGTCTATATTCGTACTGAAAGTCAAGATCAAGCAAGCTTTTGCCCTTCTCCTCTGCGGGAGGTTTCCGTCCTCCCTGAGCTCACCTTAAGAGACCTGCCTTACGGTTTGACAGGTGTACAGCCCCAGCCAAACTCCCCACCTGACGCTGTCCTCAGAGCAGGATGTCACATTTATCGCTTTTATTTCAGATCCCATTTCTAGGAGCTGGTCTGTTCTGCGTCCACTTAAAAGCTGCACCATGACAATTCCAAAATGCATTTCTCAGGTAAATGAGAACTGTTTCAACTGTTTTCCATGAATGTGTAAGGTTATCAGGACTTCACTCAATGCTTTCTGCTTGCACAAAATGCTTGCATACTTTTTCAGGCCTGTCCAGTCCATATCTTTTCAGGATGAGGAGACCTGAAGCCATTTCTGGTCCAAATAGCCAATGCCTTGTTCAGGACAGGAATCTCTCTTTCCCTCTTCAGGTACACACCAGTCTAAGCTACAACCGAATGTACCCTGCCTACATCAGATCTAATAAATACTGTCCTAATTCAAATTTCCTGTGCCAAAGCAAGCTTGTAAAGTTAGCCAAGTGGAAGTTGATCTACTCAATACTTTGCACCAAGCACAATCTGGATTTAGGGGCGTGGAAACACTTCAGGGTAGTGACAGAGAATCCTCGCTGGTCAGACATACATTCTCTTCTCCTAACAAACCTTTGCCACATTTTTATGAAATACTGCTGGCTTGCCTGAGAGAAACATCAGAAGTTCACAGCACAGCACAGCACCAGCTTGGCTGGCACTGCTCCTGGGAAGACAGACCACACGCTGGCCCAACGGGGCTGTGGGAGCACCCAGCCTAGGAGCCAGCCCCTAGCTTTGGAGTGCTCCTGTGAGTTCAGGGCATGGTGAGTTCTCACTGAACAGCAGCCTGAGCAAATTATTCTGCAGGATTTGATTGCCTGGGAAAATCTGCCCTATGCTGGTGAATGGTCAGGCCACATGTCCAAAGCTCAAGGTTTCTTTCTCACTGTGCTCTCCCTGGCATGGATGCAGCTGGGAGAGAAGACAAGGTAGGTTGCATTGTAGCTCAAGCCCATGGCTGACACACGGCACAGACATACCCAGTGAAGCTAAGTGCTTTCATGTCCTGATTTTCCTTATATGTGTCACTGTGCCTGCCTTGACTAAACCACAGTGTTTATTTTGCAATTGTTAACCAAAGATTATTCCAGAAAGTGCATTAGCAGTACCAGTTAACACAAATATGTTGAGGCCTTCCATCAGGAAACACAATAAAAGTAATCGGCACTCACATAGCACTTTACATTTTCAAAGGGCAGTAAAGCCATTAAGTATTATTAAATGTATTTTATAGATAGAACACAGAGAGGTTAAGTGCCTCATCCAGGAGGAGGCAGATTAGGACGGAGGTGTGGCAGGCTCTCAGCACACTCTCTAGTCCTTTCAGCCACAAAATTCTTTGGGTTGGAGAAGCCTCCCTGAACCAAGCACTTCAAATGATCAGCAAAAAGCAATGTTCATTATTACACGACAAATTCCTGCAGCAGTATATAGCAGTTATTTAAAGCATATTATCATTCATCCCTGGGCTGTAATCCAGATGTCCGAGACTCAGACTATGCTTTGACAACAGTAAGATGCTACTTCATAGTTCTTTTACCACTGAGAGCTGTGCTATTTCCCAGGGAGTTCAGGCTTGCAAATAAAATGCACAGGACATTGTCTGCATACTGAGAACAGGACAACAGCAGCTATTCCCAGTGATTTTAAGTGTAGGAACAGATCATCAGCTGCGTGTGAAGGCTTTTCTTTTGAAGGATGTCCTCTGAGTCTTTCCCTGCACAGGTGAAGAAGGATACTATGCAAAATTTATTAGCTGCTGACTAAAATACACAGTATGAAGTAATACATCTTTTCTTTATTGTCTCTGCAACAGTTAATTATATTACACTGAATTTATACCAGTACTCAGGCTAGTTGCAAGTAGGTTCAAGGGGTTTTTTTGGATTTGTCACTTTTGTAAGAGGTCTCTGCTATGCAAAATGTTTTCCATCAAAAGCAGATCCAGCTAAAATGATTCATGGGGCTGGTTATGCATTCTTGCCTGACTTTTACAAACTCAAAAGACATGCTCATAAATACAAGCTGTCCTCTCTACCTCATTCTTCCCCTTCCTCCCCCTCCCTGCCCCACCAGGACTGCTACTCTCCTGCTCTGTTCTGCTGGTTTAAGTGTTCAGCCAACCGATGAAATAACCCCGCAAGAAGGAGGAGCATGAAAGGCAAGCGATGGGCAGCTATGGAGCACCAACCGCCTCAGATGGTTTATGCTTTGTGTAAACCTGCCCCGAGACTTGAGGTCATGTCCAGCATGACTTGGATTTTTTTGTATGTTCAGCTGCATCCAAGAGAGCATGAGGTTTTCAGCATTTGGTTGACCTCCTTACTAAAGTACCAGGCTGCACTCCAACCCAAATCAAATGTAAATAAGTGATGGTTTTGTGGCTGTCGAGAAAAATCATTTGAGGCAAAAGGTCTCTTTAAGCAATCTCTCTTTAAGCAATCTCTTTAAGCAATCACACTTTTTAAGCAAACATATAGTCACTGGAGGGGGAAAAAAGAAGCAGACTGAAGCAGAATCTTTCACAGCTTTTTAAATGACCCCAGCATGCCCCTGTGAAGTTTCAAATGGTCGCTTCAATACACAGTTATCAGGGGAGAATTTTAAAACCAAAGATCAACCTGTGAGACTTCCCAATTGTTTTCCTCTTTTACAGAGAGCACCTACATGCTTTTTCTACATCCTTTTACTAATTTCATAAGCACTCGAGCTGGCAAAAGCACTTTGGACCGGGCAGTACTTTAACAGTATCAGCAAGAGCAGCAAGGCGGGTGGTGTTTGCACGGAGCTCTGCAGGCCTGCTCAGAGCTGGCTTGGGCAGCATCGCATGCCTGGCGTTCGCTGCAGCCCTAGGAGACAGACCTTGCTAGAGGTGGACAAAGGCAATGCAGATATGTCGCACAGTCTAATGGCCATATGGGTGGCAGGACAGGGGTAGCAAGTGAACAAAACTCAGTTAAAGTGAGCCTGGAGACCTACTCTACCACAGGCAGCTCACTTCTGCTTCTCTGCACCTCATTTTTTCCACAAACGTTAGGGTATAAAAATATCTCCATTGTTCCATTTTTCGCCCTTTTTGTTCCATTAATTATAAGAGTTATATGAAAGACCTGAGAGTCATCATAACACAATCAAGAACATTTTGGAAAAGAGGTAAAATTACCTTTGCAAGGTAACACAAACAATGATCAGCTTCAGCCACTTTTCTAAACTGACACTATTTATTTATTGAAGGAATTAGAAGCTGAAATTAATGATTATTAACCGTATTCTTCCTGAGTGTCCCTAAAATCCTGTTTATATACTTTTGATTAGTTCCAATAATTTTGTTTAAGTCTTTAAGAATTAAAGTTTCACCATTTCAATTTATATCCCCACCCATGCCTGGAAACTTGAGAAATGTCACTTTTGAATTTATCATCTTTTTTGACTACAGCGACTTTCACGTGATGAAATTGTGAGGGCTGCCCTCTCCCCTTCTTCATTCATAAAATCCAGTGAACAAAGCACTAAGCTTTCTGCTCCACAGTCTATTCCATCCCAGGATCTACCGTACTCACCACTGAACCGATTAACATTCATTGCGGCAGCATCTGGAACTAGCAGAAAAGAGGATTATTTTGCAACCCAAGGAAAAGAGGGAAAAACTGTCAAGTCTGTAGTGAACTTGAAGATTAAAACTGCTTCAAGACTACAAATAGAAATTGCTCAGAACATAATGTGCTGTACCCAAGAAATGAAGCATAACCTCAGAGTTCATGGTCTGGTCATTCTTTATAGTTATTAGGAAATAAAACTAGCTTGAGTAGGGCACCTGCATCCATTTTATCTCTTCAGATTGTTCACTTTTGGAGAAGTCTTATTTTTGTGTATTGCACTTCTATGTGAGTAACAAGAACTATGTATGTATATGTATGGTTTCATGTTCCTTACATTGGCTGGTACCTACACCAAAACAGAAACACAAGCGTATATAAATAAGGATCAAATGTTTATTTTCCCTCCTATTCTTTTCACCCCTACATGACTGGTTTTGAACAGAACCCAATCTCTGAAAAATTATCCAAGAAATTGTAATAACACATCAAAGAGAAGAAAGACAGCAAAATTAATTGCAGCAATTTCCTTTAACCACTACAACAACAAGAGCATTTTAGCAGCTGTGTGGGAGTGGCACCGTATGACAGAGCAAAGGAATATATTACAGGGAAAGCAAGACACTGGAATGCATCTGGCCATTTATATTTATTTTCTTGTCCAGGGAAACCTAGTAAGTTAGCAAGCAGCATGCTTCCAGAAAACACATCATTCACTTTTTAGCCCCTTTTCTTGCACACTCTCCTTCAATGGATAACAAATCCAAGGAACATTTCAGCATCTGCAAAGCCTCAGGCAGCCTCAGGAAACTCTTGTGTGTTGCATGGACCAGGCTCAGGTGTGCATACAAAACACAGGTGCTGCACTTGGAGAACCATCACCTGGTACTCAGGCTCCTATACTGCCTGCTGAGACATATGCTGAACCTAGAACTGATTGGAAGCACTCTGACAGAGCATTTTACATTTGGAAGTGACAGGTTAATGAGTTTAAAACACTCTGGAGAACATGTCAGTTTTCACAAAATGAAAATAAACAACTAAAACCAGGCTGGTTTCTACCAGGGAACACAGAGTGTCCCTCTCAGCTACCTCATCTTAGTTTTCAGCACTCCACCAGGCACCTGTTCCTACTCAGCATTGTGAAAGGTACCTAAACTTCTAGGAAATCTAGGACCCTTTTTTCCAAAATTGTCTTCTTTTAATTTTAAACAGGTGACTAAACTATTTGAAATCTTAATGAGGTTTATTCTTTCATATTGAATAAAATGTTTCATGTCACCTGAAAAAGTTGTTATCTAGCAAAGAGGTCCAACAATGTCATTTTGTATGAAGTGAAAATTATTCTTTTTTATTGTTTGGGTCTGCCAAAAGACAAAGAAATTAATTATTCACACAACTCTGATGGAGACATCTGGAAAAGCTTTGGAACAGTGTACAAGCTCATCCAAAGTAACTGGACCTATAAACCCTATTTGTCATCCTTTGTCAGGACTGGAAAGTTGTATGGAATTCCATTACATTAAAAAAATCACAGTAATATCTTCTAATAAGTACAATAGCAGAAATTAAAGATTAGAAGAAAAATGTGTGACTTAAAATTCAGCAAGTTTCCCCCGGAATTATAATTTGATATTTTTTTCAAAGTGTTTTTTTTCTTTCTCATTTACAGTGAAAATTTGATTTATTTTGCTTTTCTTTTTACTTTCACCTGCATACAGAATGTGAGTTTGACAGACTCCTCATGTATGAGAATAAAACCTTTAGCTTGGATCAGGAAATAGAGCCACTTCACACAGTTCAGACATAGACTAGGAGACCATTTTCTGAATAGCATCACCATACTGACCCTCAAGGCACAATTTGGTTCATATATAGAAGGCTGAACACTCCTATCCTCAGAGGCAGAACTGTGTTTGGTGTAGGAGCCCTGAGGCAGCAAATATCATCTGATTGCCACCCAAATTATGTTGCCCACATTTGATGATATCCAGAAGGTTCTTGGGTTCTTGTTATGTACTTCTACAGCTCATGTATGTTTATAAGCATCTACAAACATACTTAAATATAGTCCTACCCCAATAAACATCAGGTATTACCATTCTGCTCAGAGTCACAGAAGCCAAGAGACACATTGTCAGGCTGGCAGCTTGTTAAGAAGGGGGGAACCAGCTCATCAGCATTGTACTGAACTACTTCCAACATACCATTATTGAACTATTTCAGAGCAGTTTCTGACAAGCTGATACCTCTGTCTCCCACCTACTTGAAATCAGCATTTAAAAGTTACTCCACAACATTACTTGTAAATAAAATATCTCCTAGGAAAGCTGGTAACAATTATTCACTGTCAGCTGAAGAAGAGCAGATCTGAATTCATCAGGCTGCAGTGATGGAGTTTTACCAAAATCTCTCAGAAGTCCTACTACTGATAAAGAATGTACAAAAAGCCTCATCTGGAGTTTAAAGAAAAGAGCACTCTAACTGAACCATCTGCTGAAATAAGACCGTAAGGGAAATGTATTTATGTTGCCTGGCAGTGTCTCATTCAAATGCCAGGATCTTTCTTGAACACTTGATTAGATGTGGCCCCTTCAAAAAAAAAATGCAGAGTGGAACAAAGGTACAAAAACAGAGAAGAAAGAGAGCCGAGAAACATAATTGATTTCAAATAAATTATGCATTTTAATATACTACATTATTTCAGGCTTAGTTATAATTAATTTTTCCTTAGACATACTTAGCAGTATTAAAGATCACTTCTCAGGACAGCTTTGTGTAACACCTGGATAAAGCAGCATGTAAAATTTCTTCAAGATATAAGCCACATTTTTGGGAAGAGAGGCATACTGGCAAGGCATCAAACAGGAGCATAATGAACATTATAAAAAAAATTGCAGATTTAATTCATATTTATACCTGTACACTAAGAATCTTTAGGGTTTTTTTTTTGTTTCACAACAGGGATATCTAGCATGCTTCACAGGGCAGCAGATAAAGTCCTGAGAAAACAGTTTAGGGATGGATACACTGTGGCACATTATAAGACAGCTATACCAAATTAACACAGGGAGGCCTTGGCAAAGCCAGGAGAAAATTAGTGTTTCCCAGTGGTAAAGCAACATTCTTCCCAAAAGGCCCAGTGTAAAAGAACATAACCGTACATGTATGCTTGGGGAAAAAAAAAAATGCATTTGGTATTCATATCAGAGTCAATGATTCTCCATAGCTGTGTTTATATGAATACCAAGTGGGAAAAAAAATGAAGTCACAGTAGCATTGATAAATATGCTAGGTTTTCATGGGCAGCTCTTCTCTGTCAGCCGAGTATCTCCCTATGTATACTGCTTTTAAAATGTGTGAGACATTAATCAATCAATACTAGTGGTTAATTCCACCATCATTGAATAAAATATACTAGAGTTTTCCTTTTCCACAGACCTTGCAAAATTCCACCCTGCAGAAGAATAGAAATCAACTGCTGATTCCAAAAAGTCTGCCACATGCTTTTGTTTCTTCAGGTCACTATTTACTACCTGTACAGTGCAAACTTGGCCCAAAGAACTTCCAGAAGTATTTGCTGCCTTTCTGGAAGACAAAGACAGAAGAACAACTTCCAAAAAATATGCACTAGAATAGGCAACCAACCACAAGGTAGCACAGCAAAAAGAAAGCCCCAGGGTTCCTCTGTCTTCCAAACAGCACAGGCAAATGAACAGCCAGTCTTTGCCTCCTGGGAACTTAAGTCTCTTGTACCCCAGGGATGGAAGCAAACTAAAGACCCACTATGAACTAGGATGCATCTTGAGTGAGGGGGAAATTACCATGCTTCCTCTTCGCTTTGACTCTCCAACCCCTCAGAGGTCTGGCATAGCATTACAGAACATACTACAAATCAAGCAGAAATATGCAAAGTAGAAGCCATACAAATCTACTTCAGCAAACAGGATAAAGGCTGTAAATGGTGCCAGTAACTAGAAGATTCTTGCCTTTTGTACAGGAGAGATTGGAAAAGACCTCTCTGATGAAGTAGAAATAAAGAGAAATTAAATTAGAAAAAGGCTTGAGTTAGACCTCTATGTTACTATTGATAGTACAGATACATGAATATTTCTTTCTAGCACCTTCATATTAATACTTGCCTGTTCATTCCTGGTATACTGTCACCCTCACATTTCAACTGGCTCAACTATTTTGTGGTGAACTGGACTGGGGAACTCACACAAGTTACAGGCAACCCAAAACACACACACACAAATAAAAGGTTTATTTTTAACTCAGATCAATCCCGCTACTTGCACAGCCACACCAACCCAAGGGGAAGCAGAAAGGTAGGAACCGCTCTAGCCAGCATTGCAACTCGAAAAAACACTTGTGAAACTACAATCCCACAAAGTACATCCTACAAATGTATGTGAAACTCATAAGAAATACTGCCTTTGTAGCAATCAAAGGAGATTTCTGAAATAGGTGAAACATGCAATACTACTATATTCATTTATATTAGTATGGCAATATTACAATTTTAGCTTTATTCTGGTCAGTTGTTTCTAATACAATGAACGTACCCAGTTAGAGTACGTTTTAGTAATGTTTTAGTAAACACTTGGCTCACTTGCCAGCAGCCTGTATAGCCACTTCTCTATTTGCAGCCATGTTTTCCAAGGGAGAGCAGCTGTTGCAGAAGATGCTTCATTATTAGGCTATTGATAAGATTTAATATTCTCTGGAAAATTTCTAATTAACCTGGTATGTCACATTCCCTGTCTTTGTGAATCAAGTAAAAGGAGATTTCTTGAATTTTAATTTTCTAAATCACCTCAAACACTCCAGAATGAAATTTAACAGGGAACACAACACATTTTGTCTAGAGTCTACATGAGATTTTGAACAATACTTTTCCCCTTGTCTATATATCAACCTTGATTCTGGGTCTCATGTCTTCCTACTGAATTAACTGAAAAAACTCCAAACCAAAAACCTCAAGCTGCAGTGACAAAATCACTGAAATTTCTGCCAACATGCATTTTCTTTTTCTGAGGTCAGCCTGCTCACAAGGAATACCAGATACCTGGGAGAATCGCTGGGTACCCCCTGACATCCTGAGCAGTGCCCTTCTCGGGTGGGGAAAGGGAGCAGGACACTGACTCAAAGTCAAGATCTTGATTCATCCCTCCTGTTTCCAGGACTCCTCTTTTCAAGAGGCTTAAGAAGCTTTAGGTCTAGACCCAGAGACTAACTGCAGTGACAAATAATTAATCTCCATCTCCCTGCTGAGGACCGTGGTGGACAGCTACGTTTCTTAGAAGGAACAGAACTTTCCATAAGGAAGAGAGAAGGCAATATTTTCTTATGGCCGCTCTTGGCTGAGAACAAGCTCCCGGAGGAACAAGGCAATCACAGATTTCTTATTCCCCATTCCACTGTGGGATATGTTTTAACTTGCTTTCACTAGCTTAAATTCGCAGCAGTCCATAACTAACACGCAGACAAAACAACATACTCTTTACACACATAGTTCATTTCCTGGAGCGATAATCAAAGAAAATAAATGATCTGCATAGCAGATGTGTCATATAATGTACCATTGTACCATTGCAATGATACAGACATGGTAAGAGCCTATGCAGAAGTCTGCAATAAATCTTTCCTAATTATTTCTATGTATCTTAAAAACTCCTGTATATCTAACGTGAGATTTTAGTGAATGACTCGCTTGAACAGAAAACTAATACAGCTGATATTAAAATAACCGCTAAACTGGAATTACAGCTGATTGTGCTCAGAGATGTAGCACTGGAGAGAAACTAAAAGAATCAGGCTGAAGTTATTAAACATCAAGTGAAAAGGGCCAATTTATGTGAATTATGTGAACAGGGAACAATGGATATGTGCGCATGCACATACATATCGCATCAGTGCTTTCCAACAATCGCATATTCTTTTTGTAAATTATTTTAAGAAATAAATAAATCAGGAGGGATCATTACTTACTGTTTACTCAGAGTGGAAATTAACGAGCGTTTCTTGGAAAGCTCCAGGGTTCAGCATAGCTGAAGACTTTAAGACAGATATGTTCATCCAAGAGTGTAAATTACTTATCAGCTAAAGAAAAATAGCAGGAAATGTTTTTATAAAAGGATCATTTCTTTTAGAAATAAACTATTACAGTTTAAGTATTTAATTTCCTTAAGTTTTGGCTAAAAATATAAAAATTATTACTGTGGGTGCTCACTTTTGCCTCTTTGCCAAGACCAATAGAATTTCATCTTCAAACATTTATTATCAAATGAACTTGTATGTTATTGAATGCCCAGTGAACTCCAATATGTAAGTAGTTCTTGTTAAAAGAATGTTAGCTCCTTCTTACCTGTTGGGTGTTATTTCTCATCTGCCACTGTATGACAAACAGGTAAACAAGATTACTTACAGTAAGATAATTTTGGTTACTGAAGATATTTGTTATTTGAGACAGCTTGTTGGGAAGCCCTAAAATTCAGAACTTTGGAATTCAAATATTTCTTACTCTGCAGAGTTCTGAACAGTCAGCCTTGTAATAGCACTTTGGGTCCTGATTTTAAAACCACTGTGTACATAAGGAACTTTACGTATGTGGAGTAGTTTCATAATCCTAATACATGTATTTGGATATGTGCATACTTATAGAAACAGAGATTTACAGGCTAAATTTGTCTTCAGATTTAAATTTAAATTTCAGCACATATTCCGTTCAGGGATATTTAGATGGAGAGATGTATTTGAGGTTCACCACTCTAAAGAAGGCTGGTTTTAAAAAAAATCACCTAGAGCAGAACATAATTATTGTGCTGAGCTAATAAATGGATGGCTTTGGATGCCTGTGTTGACTGTTTTTCAAACTATTCATTTCCACAGACAAAGAAAGGAACTAAGACATCTCTGAGAAAACAAACATTATGGCATTTACAAAGAAATACTGGGGTTCTAACTGTTATTGATTGGACAAATGTTATGAAGAAAGTTGTTAGCTATATTTCCTTTTTTCTAAAGATACAAACCACACTTTATCTGAAAAAAAAAAAAAAGTGATTATTCACAGCATGTTACACACATTCACCTCCATCCTAATAGAAACTCATTTACTTAAAAGAAAGGCCGCATCCATTTTTTGGTCCTGTGCACAGAGAACAACTACTGTTATGCAACATAAGTAAAAGACAGTCACTTTCATTCTATATTTGTTTATAAACTTGTATTTTATTACAGCTTTCCTAAATTCAAGGAGGCCAGAAGGTTGGATAATATGCTTGATTCAATAGCTTTTGGCAGACACCTCTCTATGCAAAGTAACTACCTCTGTGAATGAGAGGACAATATAGCACTCTCTATGAATTACACTAACATTGGTTTTTTGTAATATTAGAAAGAATTACTCACATTTATCATGCTTTTGAATGAAATATCACCTCACATATGAAGTAGAGCTTTTAATTGTGGCCACAGAATGTTGTGGGGGTACAAGCAGATGCACTCGCATAACAGCATCAACACCTGACATTCTTCAAAATCTCTTTCTTCTTCTGGACAAAGAAATAAAATCTGGAAAGCTACAGAATTAGCTTTAGGAGTTTGTATAAAAATCTAGTAAAAATAAACAAAAAAATTATGAAATGTTGCAAGATATGTATTAGAAAACCCTCAAGGATATACTTCTGAGCTCATTCAAAGGTTCTCTAAAGAAAGATTCAAAGTGATTCTCTAACTACTTTTCCTTTCCTAACTCTGTTTCCCTTGATTGAAAATTTATGCAAATTAACTGACCCAGTCTGAATATATTGTTGTAATCATCACTGCCAGGAAACTCCTGGGGAAAGGGCGGGGCGTGAAGCTCAAAGACTATGGCTTGGAAGACAAAATGGGACAGGGATAGTGAACGGACAATATCCCAAGGCTCTTCCTGTGGCAGGGGCAACAGGCAACCACCAGGCCCTTCTGCTTTGAAGAGCCCCTGAACAAATTACTGTCCTCCAGCAGGAGCCCTAGGAATGAGTAAGAGGCCCAGGACTGAGCTGCTGAATTTACTGTTGGCTCATCTGACTCATTCTTCTTCTGGTCCTCTTGCATGTGCTCTCTATTTTTTCTCCCAGTTGGAGTCTCCTTGATGCTGGTCAGCTTGCTAACCCTACTCCTGATGCATTTATCTCCTCTTCTATATCCCTAACTCTAGAGTTTGAAAACCATTGCATTAGGATACCTCTTAAATTTCCAATATCACAGTTGTTATTCAGACCTCATCCTTTTTTCTCCTGCTATTATTTTCTTCCAGTCTTCAGCTAGTGAAAGCACTGCCTCTATTTTTGTTCTCATAGATAGCTGCAGCCAAAGTTTATGTTCCTTTCTAAGCACTTCTGCTGAACTGTTCCTTCTTGGCTTTGGCTTTTCCCTGTCTGACACAAGCTCCCGGTGTATATAACTCTCTCAGATGTCTCCCTGTCCTTTAGAATCAGCATCTTCTCAGTCTCTCACCAGCAAACCATTCTGTCACATGGTCTCAACCTTTTCTCTCATTTATATTTCTCTATAGGAAGAAATACTTCTCATTGTGTTTCAAAAGCACTAAAAGACAATTCTATAGATAATAAAAATAAAAGCTACTTGCAAGAGTGGGTTTGTCTCATACAGCACCCAGAAGCTGGGGGAGGAGGATGGAAAGGAGGCGTTGTTTGGTTTTACACCATATAGTCACGAAAGACCAAAGGTGCTTCCTAGACTAAGAAAATACAGGGATGGAAAACTTTTATTTCATATTCAACAACTTTAACTCTGCTGCCCTGCATAATTATGCTATTGCATGATACCTCTCAGTCTGATGTTCAAATTCAAACGGTGATTACCTTATTCCATTATAAGGATTGATTCTTATCTCTTACATTCATGGTAATGAATTGAAACTTCACAGGAATGAAATTAGCAAAAAGCAGCCATACAGTAAGATCCAGACGCTTGTTATCATTTCTCTTTTGCTTACAGATCTATTTGCTTCCTCAGTTTTTCTCTGATGAAGTCAGGGGAGCAGTTAGAGTGTCATTTCAATAGATTAAACAGATAAGCAGAGGGGTGGGGGTTTTTAATAAGATTTTACAAATCTCCACAGCAAGCCCATTAGTCAAATAAGAAGAGGTTATGAAGCAGATATTTCAGAAGGTTTATTAAAAACTATTACAGGAATTGCAAGCCATTCCTTTTTTTAAGCTAAGTGTAAATTATTGCCAGGAGGACCACTACACTTAGCAGCTCTGTAAACTGTCCTGCACCTAAAGGGTATTAACACACACCACTCTTGTATAAGACTTCTTTCCTTCCACTGCAAGCTGACTTTTTTTTTTTCCAAGGTTTGGTGTCACTGAAGTGCAGTGCAAAATTGTGGCTATTGTTGCCCTCTTTACACACTGTTCCTAATTTAACAAACAGAACAGTTTAGGAGGTCAAATAGGAAAACAATATCTTAAGAAAATAGCAACTTCTGTGGCTTTGAAATAAAAAAAATTGGTGCCAAAATGTTTATCTCCTCGGTTCATGAAGCCATAAAATAAGTACAGCACCGTGAATCATCTCAAAACTTCAAAGCTTGTATGCCCAGTGTACCATTTTAGGGCTATTAAGTTGTACAGCTACTGTACTTGTAGTAAATAGTTATACAAGATTGTAGCAGCAGTGCCAAATATTTCACCCTTGCAACAAAATTTCCTTAAAGCTGCACTCCTTACCATGAGCTCACTGTATAAGCTCATAATGTCTCTTACCATCTCAAGAGCTTCTGCACAAAAAAATTATTGATGATTACATTGAAAATACCAGCTTCCTCTAGAGAATACAGTACTCCAAATATAGGTATTAAATGATATACACAGTAAGTGAATAACGAAATACAGTAAGTTAATTCCTTTGACATATCAGCATTTCTGTAGAAAAGCAAAGCAATGGTTTTGCTAATTGCATCAAAGACTATGATGAAAATTCACTAAACTAAAAAACCTCATTCTATGAGACTGAAGGTGGTACTATATCCCCAAGATGTTATGTAAACCAAGAAAAAAATAGAAAGCCGTATCTTTCAGGAATACATCATTTAGAAATGAGCAGAACATTTATTCATCTATGCTGATACCTTGCCTACATGTGAATTTTTAGTGATTTGTCCCAATTAAATGGTAAAAGGCTCGATTTACATGTGTATGTAAAGTCTAGCCTGTAACAATCTGTTTGCACCTGCCTTATGTGCAGCTGCTTACTATTCCAGCTGGTTGGGGTAACCAGAAGGCACCGCTGGTGTCTTACAGAGGCCATCTGGGAGGACTTAAGCCAAAATCCCCATTAGACCATGTAAAGAGCAAGTCCTGAGGGGCATCCCGAATTTTTTGTATGTGTCATAGGACACTGTACAAGATTTTTGTTCATGTAATCTGGCAAACCCACTTGTATCAGTGGCCAAGGTTTCAGAGGAAAATTAAAACAAGCTTTTATGCACTTGGCATATTATGAATTGCATTGTCATGGAAGAACTTTGTTATGACCTCAGTTAACAATCATGTTATAATTAAATATTGAAGATTATTTTTTAAGGTTATGCACAAGAAACTGCCACAAGTTCTCTTTTCCCCAGCAATTAGTTAACACCACCAAGATTGCAGAGTCAATTTAAACAAGTTTGAACTAATGCTGAACAAGTTGCAATAAAGATTTAGACCAGTTCTCACCTTCCCAATCAGGGCATGTCTGCAAAGATACCTCATTTTGGAGATTGTCCTCAGCATGTCTTTGTAACAGATCTCTGCCTACATTATACTACACAGTCCATCATAAATTAGTTTTCATTACTCCTTTTTGTAGAATAGATTGACTTCTATCCAGCACATCTTCTAATTAGCTGTTTCTTCTTACATGCCCACCTATTTACATCACCAGAAAGACTGGCTGACCAAAACAATGTCATTACTAGTTGCCTTGACACACTCCCTCTTCTTTAAAGCCTACACAGCAAAATAAACTCCACAAATGTCCCTGAAAGTCCTTACACTTATTTGTAAACTGTATCTTCATTGCATTTCTGCTCTGTTAGTATCAATTTCTTCACTCCTCAACAAATATGCTTTCAACCCAGCCACTCCTATTGACTTTGCTCCTTGCTTTCCATCAGCTAAGTGCCTGCATTTAGCTAAATGAACTTGTGCAATGCTTCCAAGGCTTGAGAGGTGTGCATAGGAGAGGCTGTTTCTTGCAACTGCTTTTTTTTCTACTGGTAAAAAGTACATTCATTTTTTAGAAAAAGATGTTTTTACCCTTGATTCCAAAGCCTGAAACTTTAGTAAATTAGCTGAGAAAATAACTGAGTGGAATCTCACAATGTTGTTGCACAAAATACTTCACCTAACAGAGAAAGGTTATTCAGTTCCTCTGTTTATGCATAAAGTATACGAAAATCCTCTCTAATTAAGCAGTATTGCATAATTCCTAGTAATAATGGATTATTCAAAGGCAACCTATTGTGGAGGTGAAAATACGTCTTAGATTGCCAGACACATTTCTCTCAATGTACATTTACTGCCAGTACATTTCAGCAGAAGGAAACTTAGGCAAACAGTCCAAGCAAAGGCCCTATCTTTGAATGGTGATCAGTACTTCTAAGATTTAATATCAGCAACTAAGAACACTCAGCCTTTTCTAGGGACCAAATGAGAGATCCAAAAAAAAGATTTAAGCACCTAGCTCCAAAATTCCTGCTCTCAGAGGACCCAATTTTAGAGGCAGGTAAACAATTGAGCCTGAATTCTTTTAAATCAACTTTCCAAAATACTTTCATATCTGCTTTTGGTCATGCATACCATCCTCCAAGCCACAATACCAAGAACCAGCTAGGTGTCCAGCACTGTCAGAATCCCCAAACTATTCATATTCTATCTCTCCTGCTTTTGGACTTTCCTTTCATATGATTGTTTGTACAGTGCCTAATAGATCAAGCTATCACTGGGAAGAGAATTCTGGGTTTTTTTTAACCAAAGTTCACCAGCTTTATATCAAACCTTATCTGTTAGAGTACTTAATGCATATATAGAGTCATTTGGCTTAGTTTCTCCTTAGGACCTATTTTGGCAATTAATAGGCACATTTATTTAAATGTAAAATACATTGGATATAGACAAATAGTTGGTAGCCTTATACATTAGATTTTCTAATTTCAGAAGTTTACTTAGGAAATAAAGGATACATTTGGTAACCCAGGCAGTTTTTTGATCTTTACCAGATGTAATCATCTTGTGACAAGCAGTTTTAAAGAGATTTCTGAATAAAAAACACATCTGAGTTCCCTAACAGTGTTGCTTTGTATCTAAACACATTTTCATTAATTACATTAACTATCAAAATCAAATGTCATAGAAGAAGAATGTTTCCCGTTGGACAACAGAATGAATTTAGAATGTGGTATATTCATGTTGAATGTAAATTAATGGATTTTAACAAACTTAGACTGATTATATCTCTAAAATCAGTAGAAAAGTCATTTGAACTTAGCTGTTTTGATAGTGAATAGCTTGAACACTATGGACATATGTTCATTTTTCAAAAGCATTTTGTAAAGGCATGATCCAAGGCATACCTAAATTAACAGGAGAACCCGCCCTTGACTTGAACAGTTTGTGGATCAGGCCTTAACCACTGTGACTTTGTCAAGAATAAAATTCTCAGGTGATTTCTTATATGATACGATGAGAAATGAAACACACACAGGTTCTCATTGATCATAGCTGGAGCCCACAAAGTGACATGTGAAAAGTGGTGAAAAAGGAACCCATGAGGACTGGAAAAGACTCAGATTTTATGGGTTATTGATTTACCAGGAAGAGTCTTGCCAAGTTTAAATGAAGGAAAGCAGAAAAATGGCATAACCCGGGGGTAATACTGTTGAGGTAAGGTACTAAGTGAGTGAGAGCTGTGGTAGGTTCTCTAACATACCTTCATAAAGCAGCTACATAATTTTAATTAAATAAATGGCTACAGTAAAAATTTAAGAGATCAGGATCCCAGTGAATTATACAGTATGAATTACTGTGTATGCTGGTATTTTTACAAAGATTAAAGTACAGCACGTGCAATAAATTTCTAATAAACATTTAAAAGTTAACTTATGAAAAGTAGTTTTGTAGACTGAAATTTGAAAATATTATGAACTTTAATTACAAAACTACTCTCTCATTTCATTGATATAAATTGATTAAACCACATGAATGAATGTGTAACATACATTCAATCAAAAATGTTACATTCTTCCCACAATTCTGTAATTCCGTTCCAGAAAAGAGGGGTCAGCAACCATGATGCACCAAAATGATAAAGATAAAAACATCTAGTTCCAGTAGGAAAAAATTTTTATACAAAAATTGCTATTCTTTCTGTGTTTTCCAAACCCAAAGCTCACGGAAGATTTGTAAATTATGGTCAAAAAGATAAACTGGCAATTAAATGAATAATACTAATATTTATGGGCTCAGTAGTGATGCTGAATTTATGGCTTACATTATAGACATGAGAGTAACCCTTTTTTTCAAAAGGGATCTAAATAATTAACATAAATTAATTAGATCAAATTGATTACATTTGGGTTTTAGTAATCTATTTTTACCTTTAATTTTGCTGGGTTTTATCTGGGAAAAGGATTTGCAATCAAAAAAATTGTCCAACATTCTATAGTTTGGAGAAATATCTTTTCTTGCATAAATCCTTCTTCAAAAGTCACTTACATTGCACTATAGTTTGTTATCAACCAATATAACGTAAAATTTGTGATTTTTTAATGTATTTATACTTAAGTGAACAATTTGCATGAAATCAGAACATGTAGTGCGAAAAACAGTGTCTTTTTTTCTATTGGTTTGTCATGTAGAGGCTTTTACAGTCCAATGGGGCTTTTTTTTCCTTACCTGGAACTCTCTTTGCCCAGTTGATCATGTGCACTAATTCTCTGTCTGCAAGGTTGGTCAACAGGGTCATCATAGAGGCTTCGTTGAATGGTCTATTTGGGTCATATTCAGAATAAACTATGGGTGGCTCAGCTTCCAGCAAGGCACTGACCATCTGTTCTGCCGTCAGGGACAGGGCTGGACTGTTCTTCTTATTATGTTTAATCACCAGTGGACTTGTCCAAAGGGTGGGAGCTCTCAGCTCTGTAGAAGAAGCCTCCCCGTTCCTGGAATCCTGCTCCTCTCTTTGGCGTTTTTGTTTCACCATTCGCCCACCTCTGCGGTCTTTCCGGATTCCTAGAGACACACAAGAACATAATGAACGTATGTGTTACATACACATGGCTTCAGCCAATCAGCAGCTGCTCTTGATAAACCAAGGTAGTATTAACTCTTGGTTTATTTTCTGAAGACTTCTTCCTATATATGGAATCTTACTTCAGTAGTTGGAGAGAAAAACTATTTTTAAAAGTATAGTGTCAGGAATAGTGCACTCCTTCCTAAAATTCAGATAAGTTGGGCTTACACAGGACTCTAGACTAGTGACAGTGTATAGCTGCCTTAGCCCCACAAAAGGAAGTCAGTAATTGGGAATAAATAAATATTTATTTACAGCACAAACTTCAAAGTATGTCCCAACCTCTATCAGACAACTATTCTATAAAAGATCAATGATAAATTAATGATCTGGGTGGGCCAGATGGATCACAGAAATAGCTCTCAAAAACTACCCAAGAAAGTTTTGCTCAAGTTCACCAATTATTTGAATTAAACATCATCCTATTACTGAGCCTGTGATCTTCATAATTACATAAAAACCATCCAAAAAAGTACCCATTATAAGATGAGCTTATACAGGAATAAAGAAAGCCATATGAGTAGATAAACAGAAGTAAGAAAAGGAAAGATAATTGCAACCTCAGAATCCAATGCGGGAGACCTACTGTCAAAAGGCTGTAATAACTGCAACAGAAACCGTCTTTGTCATTACTGCACATTTCTGCAATGTGCTTAGCACTGTATGACCCTGAACCTTGGGATATTATCAAGTCAGCCATACCAATTAGAACAACCACATAAGACCTTACAGCAGAACAAAATCTCCCTTTGTGGAAAGGTTACAAGAAAAATATAATGATAAAGCCCATGTGGACTCCAACCATAAAGGGAAGATTAAGTCTGGCTCTGAGTGGAGGAGGCACAGGCATTTTGAGGCTGAGTTAAAAACTTAAATCAATCATCAAACAGAGGTGAGGGACAAGCAAGTAATAAGCAAAGCACACAAGGAATTGAGCTATGAGGAGAAGACAGCTTATGATGGGGCTTATTCTGGAGTTCTCATGCAATACGGAAAATTAAAAGAAGTATCTATAGAGGAGGAGGCAAACTATTCAAGAAACAGAGAAGAAAGAACAATTTAAAAAAAAACAACAGTTCTCAACTTTGAGAACTGCTGGCACTTGCAAGTGATCAATACAGGTCTTTCTGATGGGTTGGAGAATGGGAAACACAATCTTTGCTCAGCATTTTTTACACCACAAAAATTTAAACCTTTAGATTCACAGTCTTTGTTAGCAACATCTTCATCTCACATCCAATATTCTTTCCTATAAACGTTGGATCATATCAGCGGGTGTCCTTTCCCAGTCTCAAAGGAACAGAGAGGATCCTTAGATCTGTTTGCCTCTTTCTTGAATATGGTGATATTTTCACTGAATTAGTACTTGAAGATTAAGCATTTTATGTCTAATTCATTCAAAATCTAGTAGGCCTCCTAATTCTATTCTAATAATCTTTCCAGATAAAGCGAGTTCAATAAATCTTTCATCACTCCTACTACTTAACCTCTCTACATTTTCCCATTCGTTAAACTAGTTGTAAGCCAAAAGTCTCAAGGGCATTGCTGCTCACATTTTTCATTCAGCAACACCAATTTTTTCTACCACTAAGCTGTTTCTATTCAGGAGAGGAGGGGGAGATTCTTGCTATTAAGAAAAAATGCAAGACTTCTTATTTTGGCAAAATGTCATCCTAGACTTATTCTCATTGGTAGCTTACTTCATTGCAATACTCAATAGCATGCATGATCTACCTGTAACAGATTTTTTTGTTGTATGCTTGCAATGTAACATTTTTGAATTAAAATTGCCCTGTGAAACATGCAGACATAATCATGTGAACAAACCCACATGGTTCATACATAGTAAAGCGTTGGTTAACTTTCTCACATCCCAAATTCTACAGCTGCTCACCTAGCAATTTCCTTTTGACGAGTTAAAAGTATCCTTGGGACCTGTACTGTTCAACATACTCATAAACAGATGGACTCAGAACTGACATAATTCAGAAACAAGATCTTGAGGTTAGAATAATACTATAAAAACATCAGATAAGTTAGTTTAGAAAGTAAATAGAAGGCTAGAAATTGCTAGGAGAGGAAGGGAGGACAGACATCTTCATAAATCAGAGATTTTATTAACTCATGAGGCACACTACAATGAATACTGTGTGCAGTTCTGTTCTTCCCATTTTAAAAAGAGATATAAAAGAAATGAAAAAGGGATAAGAGAAAGAAAAGTAATATGATCCGAAGTGTGAAACAAGTTTGGTGCAAGAAACAGCTAAATTGACTGGGTCTGCTTGGCCTGCAAGCCAGATACAAGACTACAAAATCAGGAGTAGCAAGAAGATGAACAAGGTACAAACACTGATGCTTCTCTTCTAATACAAGATAGTATCAAATTAAACTACCCTATGCAAGGTTCAGGACAGACAAGAAGAGGTTCTCTTTCATACCATGCAGAAACAAATCTGAAAGTGTGAATAAATTAGAAGTTGGAATACGTTAGAAAGCTGTAGGCCAAATTTGATGGAGAAAAGAATCCATTAAGGGTTAATAAACACAAATAGGACACCTTTGGCATAAGTCTCCATGGTATAGATTGCTGGAAGACCAGAAAGGATTTTTTTGGTTTTGCTTTTTACGTATTCCAGGCCTGCCTTGTTAAGTAAAACAAGGATTTGATGAGAATTTGACATCAGAAGGAAGGTGGCAAATGTAAGCACATTTAGCTGCTTACAAATCAACTAGATTCTAAATAAGGATAATAATTTTATTTTTAATTCATCTGCAAGCTTCCCACTGGCTTTTCTTCACCTTGAAAAAAAGTGGTGCATTGAGCAAAGTTGAACATAACCAGTTTGGAGGAGATGCCCCACAGAAATTTATTTTTACATTTTTATTTCGGGATTTAAAAACACCAACCAACTAACGAACCAAAGTAAGCCTACACTGGATTTTGTAGAGACCAGATCCAGAAAAAAAAGTCAGTAAGAGTATGCATTCCTTCTGCATCACATCAGCAGCTTTTATTATCACAGACAGAAAGGTCTTTCAATCTATATAAGCATCATACTCATCAGAGATTTATAGAAATTACTACTAACTCTTCGCCTAACCCCTAGATGGACAAGCAACATAGTGATTTTATTATTCATTTTCTTGGACCAAATTGGAGTGAGTATCTCTCTGAAAAATGCAAGTGCCTTCAAATCTCCTTCAGCTTAATCAAATTTTATCTCTGTTAAAAAGAGATAATAGTGATGCACAGTCACTAAGTCCAAAAAAGACAACTCTATCAAGCTACAATTCCATTGCCAAAAGTGCAATAATCCTGTAAGGTTTTTTAAATATATGAATGCATTAATTTTTATTGAACAGTTCATCCAATAAAGGAACCTGAATTGCCAAACGTTATGAAAAACAATATTCTACCTAAAATGGAAGTACTATGTATCTTGCAAAAGCTCTAAAAAAATTTCCACTTCAGTTTTAAAGCTACAAGAACCAAGGTTTTCAAAGGCAGTTTTATAAAGCTTCATATGTAAATTCAGTCAGCCTTTTAGATATGGAGGCAGGTTTCAAAACTGCTGAGTAATTACATACTCCACTCAATAGAACCTGATCAGCAATAAAATTGCATATGGACCGGGAAGCCAATGTTAACCAAATGAAACACTTCACTAGTGTTTTCCAGCATGTGATTAAAACAAAACAAAAATAAATTCCAGATTATTAAAAAAAAATCCTAAATTATTAATGTATTGGATGAATATTGAATCTCAGCCGTCCAACAGCCAACTTCTTCCTACCTACTGCTAAGAACAAAAATCTACCTTTTATATCTTCGGTATTACGTAAAATATTCAAGAATATTTAGAGGAAGAAGAGGTGGAGAAGAAATAGAACAAAATTTGCTTTACTCTGTGTGAACCATGGAATAATGCATTTTAGATTTAAAGATATGTATATCATCTCAAACTCTATTCTACTTAAATATATTTCCTATGGACTGCTTTATATAATATTCTTTAATTTCTTTATTACTAGAAATTTTGTAGGAATATTTGTCAAGTAAAGAATGCTTCTTATTTGCAATAAATGGGAACAGAATTAATAAAACTCAATAAACTTTTCTTGGCACTAGAACTGAAAAAAAACAGTTATTTGATAAAACTGAAACAGCCAAGATATTTTTATGTCCTTCCTGTTGTTCACTATTCTGGAAATCCTAAACACAACAGATATTGCTTTTTGTCTTGTTTGCAATACCCACCTGCTATCTGGAATACTTACTGTACTATTTTCATTAACATGATACAAAAAATACAAAAGACTTTCATCTTCTCTTTCCCCCATACACACAACATTCACTCTGCTTGATCACACGAGGGGTGGGTATTAATACGGAAACTACATCTGCCTGTCATTGTAAAGCCTATTCACTTGCAGCCTATTTATTAACCCATCTCTTCATGCTCCATTTCAGTTTTGCTGGAGTTCTGAACAGCTTTCCAGTAGTTGCAAGCAAAAACTACAACAATGTTTATTTTGTACAAATAGTACCTTTTTTGAAGGTTAAAACTCTCGGGTGAATTGAATGTTTAACCTTATCTTATTTACCTGCAAATGCAGAAAAAAAAAACGTTCCCCAATATTTTTGGAATGACATCTACCCCAAAACTCTACAGAGGTCTAGTCCTCGAACTGCGTTTTAGTATACAGATTTTCAGCAAATCATATTTTGACTATCTGTATCAGTGGTCATCAATCATTGAGAAGGCTCCAGGCACTTTACACGTGGAGCCCAGCCTCACAGACACAAACTCTCCTTGATTTAATTGTAACTGTCATTGCGTGACACACACAAGTCACCTGACAACACTGTTCTAGTTTGGCAGAGGACATAACTATTTTAATTTTTAGAAAAATGTAAATAGGCAGAATGAAATTACACAAATTGTGAATTTAGGCAGGAACAACATCTCTTGTCTTGCGGTAAGTGATAAGGATGTTGCAGCTGCAATATTTTTCTCAGAATATCCCATTCAGTAAAAACGGCTTAGTTCAATGTCGTTTATCTTACAAGACCCTTACAGCAACATGATACTAAGATAATTTTAAAATCACCACCTTCTTTCAAGAAATCTATAAGTTTGTTATCATTGTGTAGCTGGACCATAACAATATATTCACTTCTGAAGGAATTTCTTTTTTTAACTCTCTGTCAATAAATGTGCAAAAGCACAGCAGTCTCTCCAGGACGGGTGCAGGAAGCACATGCTGCGCAACCAGAAGTGGCGGCACATTTGACTTCAGAATTCCAGGTCCATACAGTGGGATGACACAGTATTGTATCCTAGAAATTGCTATATAACACCATCTATTGGAAATAGGAAGCTTTATTTCACATTTTATAAATAAATGTTTTTACCTGTTATTACATATGCTTTCTATGTTTATAATTAATTAAGATTTTGTTTTACCTCCTGAGGCAATATTCAGGAAAAGAAAGATGACTGGTAAGAGCTCTCATTCCATCTCAGGAGCTGATAGTTGCAGGAGAATGAGGGAGAAGAAGAAAAATTTTTCTTTGCTACTCTTCCTTATTTTCACATTCAGCTTTCAATGAACTGCCCTGCCATTTCTCTTTCTAGCCATGGTAGATAGGGCTGTTGCACCTAAGAATTCACAGGAAAAGCAGAATAGATAGAAGGAAAAAATAAAACAGCTAGAAAGAGAATTGATGGAGATCTGAAGGGGGGAAGACAACTGAACTGATGTGGGGAATGGGATTAATTAATGCTTCTAGGATATATTTAATAACCAGGACATAATTACTGGATTGGGAAGTAATTCTAACTGCTGCCTGCATAATTCTTCATCAATTTATACACTTGAAGAGGTGATTTATTCCATTCAGGTTAATTACTAATATCTTTTTTTCCAGGTGTATCTTTCTCATTTCAGAAGACATGGTATTATCTTTTCTTTTTATGCAATGACTGAAACAAGTAAGTCTATCTTCATAAAATACTTGCTTTAGGATATAGCAGTCTATATCCATGTGTCTTTTCCCTCCAAAATTTTAACTGCATCCTTTCCTTGCACTTGCTGAGTTTAAAAACTGCACTACGGATTTTTAAAGTACTAAAAGAATAACTTTCTAGTCCTTACCTCCTTTCACGGGCAATGCCTTGACAGAAAGAACCAGTCACTTGTCTCTCTTTCCAGAAACACAGATTAGGGGTGTATTGTTTATGTGGGGCTTTTTTTTTTTCATATGATCTACAGTACAATTCATATAATTTTTCACTGATCTACAGTAAAATTCTGCTTTTAGTAGTTTCTGTAGTTGTCATAACATATATCATCATAAACATCATACGAGTAGAAAAAAATGTAACTGGTCATAGGTTGTAGCTGTGATAAAGCTGTGAGATCTCAGGTACTCTGTTATTAGAACACATTTTAATATCTTTCACCTGAAGATCTCAGGGCTCTTTTATTCATAACGGTTTTAATTTCTCAAAAACCCAAAACGTTAAAATCAATGTACAATGACTTAAAATCACAAAGTGAGCAAGCAAGAAAATTAAAAGCAACACCTTCAGTCAGCATTGGTAAACCTTACCCATCTCACGTTGGTATGTACATGTGTATAACTTAACAAACATTTCAATCTAAAACTTCAGGCACAAAAAAAGTTTTCTTTTTCTATCATGTGCTAGCCCTGATGCATGCAAACAACTGGGGTATCTGTAGATACAGTCTTGGCTTCCCCATTGTGATTCAGTGACAACAGAAAGGCTTTTTAACAAAATAACAGAAGATGGTTTTAATATTAGTGTTTACATATAGTCACAATTTGAGTAATGGCACAGTAGTTTTCTACTGCTGCAAGGAAAACTTATATTCACCCCAATTACATTTTAAATTATCTACTTCCTTAGGTTACCAGAAGATATCAGGTTCAGAGGGGAAGTCCAGGGAAATAACAAATCCATGAACTGTTAAATCCTGTGTCCCCTTTCTGACAAAGTACTATTAGAGAAGTAGCATGCTGTTAGACTAAATATTAACTAGTCAGAATATTTCAAATCATAGACAATAATAATCTCTATCACAATATCTGGCTTTTTTTGTCCCCTAACTGCTCAGAAACCCCATAAATGACATGGAAAATGTTTCACTACCATTCACTGTCTGTCCACTACTACCAATGCCCTGCCATCCTACAATTCCCACACTCAGTTCACTCAGGTGGTGCTAATGGCATCAGTCACTGCCCCAGCTATGGGCACAAGAATGTAATTACTGCTCAAAAGTCATTGGCACAAAGCTTTGAGCTGTACCACTAACGGTACACGGGCAGCACTCTGCAAATCCTTGCAAGAGTCAGTGCTCTACAAATTAACCCCCATTTTATACTTGACAGACATTCGGATGGCATTTCAAGCATTTAAACTACTGGAAACAAAGTAGATTTGGAAACTTGACAAGTCAAAACATAAAGGCAAGCTAAGTGCCAGAACTAGAGAACGAGAGTTCAGTTTCTAGGCAGCAAGTATATAAGCAATAGCTTCTCATTCATATAAGCATTATTTCATGTCTTACTGGAACTATTTTGCAAAAGAAGTAACTTTTAACTCAGGGAAGAAGCTCCTACTTAAAAACTGCTTGCTCAGAAATGAGTTTTTATCTTCGAAGATTTTCTTCCCTATTTGTGGCTTCCTGGCAATGCAGACTTTTCCTTTTACTGCTTCCTTTCCATTTCAGCAACACAGCTGCTGCAGCCTCTAGGAGGAACAGGTTCAGAACAGGGCTGGAGGAAACATTATGGGAGAGAACAGCCTTATGCACAGGAAAAGATTGCAACACCTAGGTTAAAGAGGATTACAAAATTAAGACATTTGGCTCATAAATAAATTGGAGGAAAAAAGTCAGAGTGGGGATTGTGAGTGTGAGGATGGCGTGGAAACGGTGCTGAAACCCCCTGTAGTAATCAACGGTTTGTGGTCACACTCTGAGGGGAAAAAAAATCATGGCAGGAAGGAAAAGGAATGGCTTTTGTTTTTTTTCTAAGAGGACAACAAAAAGATGGATCTATGGTTGGTTTTGGAAACAGTGACTGGTAAATGGTTTACCAGCTAACCTCCCAGTCTGGAGCAACCTTTGAACCTGAGGCTCTTTGTCCACAGTTCTGCTCCTTTTCAGCAGACCCCAGATGATAAGAGACATTTGACACTTCTATATACACGCACAGCCTTGCAGTATTAACAGCCTACAATTTTGCCAGTTTGTCAAAGGAGCATTCCAGAAGTGCTTGGAAATACCTTCTCTTCTAAACATGTTACTCTTCAAGACTGATCTACCTCATCAGAACTATGTTGAAAATTGCTAGAGAGAAGGAATATCTGGTGCTTTGTAAAACAAACCATGCTTGAGACTAAAAAATTAAACGTATGTGCTAAGTAAAAGAGATTATAAACAAGAAGGCATCCTTCAGAAAGCCAGAGTGTCTATAGCTTAGTTGATGATCAGAGTATTAAAGGAGCCGGCAGAGACCAGGCCATGGCAGAGAAGTCACATGAATCCTTTACACCAGTGTTCACAAGGGAAGAAACCGGATTTTTCTGTACCAGAAACCCTTTATACGGGGAGTAGGCGAACCTTTCTAAAACTGAAGTGAGAGTTGAAGAGGCTAGAAATCCAAAAGCCTCTCTCAAACGTCCCAACACAGGAGGGATTTACTAAACTGCTGGAGAAGAGCTCTGGGACTCAGTCCAGACTCACTTTGATGCCATTGCTGCCATTGGCAAAACTAAGTGATTGCAAAAGAAAAACAGTGTGAACAAGCCAACAGTTCCCTTATGAGCACAAACCTGAGTATCATCTAAGCACAACTGGCTTTAGAGTCTAAAAGGTGGATGCAAGCAAGGTAGCTGTCTCCTGATGACCTCTTCCAGTAATTTTGCTTTGCAGATAGATAGACCTCATTAGGCACACTTCCGCTGAATTAAATAGATTTTTCATGCTTTATTGGAAATAAAATAAAATTCTATAGCTTCCTCTAAAACATAAGGTCACTGTGGCTGCTGTACATAAGCAGAGGTCAGAATATAATTACATTCTTGATAGATTTATAACAGATGGAGATTGCCGAAGCTATGACTGCAATGTAGGTCCTAATATTGTAATGTATCTATCTCGGCATAGTGGTCCTTCCAAGGTGATTTTGAGAGCTTTGAGATTTTAAGAGCTTTTCTGCTTGGTTCTCTCTACATAAATACATTATTTGTAAAGTAATACCACTTTCCAAATTCAAATTTTATAGGCTTAATAAATTACTTCTTTTGAATATGATTCAGACAATCGGTCCCTTTATTTCATATCCATTTCTTTTTTAGAAAATCAAACAGAAATGTAAATTGTGCTGAAAACCCAGGTGGCTTGACAATTACTTAAATGAGAAACATTGTCTGAAATCTTCTAAAAAAATTAATCAGAATTTAATGCCTAATCTTGAGCAGGCCTGCCTCACGTGACAGTGTTTAATAGCCTGGTTTCTGACAAGGATATCTAGACACTCAGTATCATAAATAAATAACAGATTTGAGTTTGGTCTGTGCACCTGGATGTTGCAATTTTTTCTGCTCCTGAGTGGCTGATGAATGCTATATGTCTGTTTACGTGGGTGGTTTTTTTTCAAAAAATGTCTCTCATCTTTTCCCAAACTGGGGCTTTTTTCTCCTGTATCATCAGGACTACCTTCTATTAAAAGAGAAAGAGAGAGAAGCTGCAGTGGGGGGATGCATGGCCCAGGGCTTGCATTCAGATATGCTGGTTCAACTCCCAGCTCTGCCACCGGTTTGCTTACTGATCAAGTCACGTTACATATCACAGTGCCCCAGTATTCCTATCAGCTACAATGCAGACTGTAAAACTGGTCTTCCATGTAAAGTTTTTAAAGACCTGGTGACAAAAAAATGTTGTTAACAAGCAGGCAAATGTAATTTGGGGTCTCTAATGACTATTCATAACTCACAGTCTGAGAACAAATGATCTACTAATTACAGACGAAGGTGCAAGACATGATTCATACTAATCTATATTTTGGCATTCATAGCACATGTTTTAAAGAGGACATGTAGAAGAGAAGCAAGAGAAGTTCAGTTAACCCATCATTCAACTGAATCACTGTCAGTGTTGACACTCCTGCACAAATTATACTAAGTTTTGGCTACAGTAAGTATGGCAACACCCCTTTTCTAGGCAATATTTGCAGTGAAGCCATAGACATTTCAGGGGTCACAATAAAGCCTTTAGAGGAACCATACATCAACCATGATTTGGAAAAGCCAAGTAGTTTTAGGAGTACGAGTCCATTAGTATAATTCTCAAAGACAATGAGAAATTGTTACTGCTATGTTTTAGAAATTAGATAAATTAATTAGGGTATTGAAGTTATTGGGCCTGATATATCAGGATTAATAGTGCTAGAATTGAACTGTAAATGCTTCACCAAGTGAAGAACCAGCAGCTCTAGTACTCTAGGAATTTCTCAAGCTCAGCAAGAAGACACCAGCTGTTCTGGCCTGCATAGGTTTGCTCAAAACCAGTGAATGCACAGTGACATCCTGAGGTACCTGTAGTATGAACAAGTGGCAGGCAGAGGTGGAGACACAGTGAGGATCCTAGACTTCATTTAAAATTAACCAGCAATTTAAATGGGGACTGTCTCATTGCTGTATCTATTCCAAGTAATATCACACCTAAAATAATTCCTAATTAGGAATTTTTAAGTATGTAAAGACCAAAAAGCAAATGTAAACAAATGTACAGATATAATTAGCTTTACAATCTCAAAGAAGTGTTCAAGAGTAAAACATCAAAAATTCTGCAGTATTATTTTTTTAAAAAAATAGCTAGCTATAGCATATTAATAAGCATTAGACAGGTTTTCCCATTTCCAGCTGCCTGTAAAAGGTCTTGAACAACCTTGTCTAAATTCAGTGTTGAACCTGCTTTGAGCAAGTGGCCTGCCAAGAGACCTCCTGGAGTTCCTTCAAGCCCAGATCGTTCTGTGAAATGCAATAGGAAGATAAAGTATTTTTGGCAAAAGTGTTCACAACAATGGTCTCCTTCTTATATTGGGGGCAGAACAGTGAAATATTATATTTTGGGACAATTCAATGGCAACAATCCACTTTGCATGTGTACGAAGGGGGAACAGAAACATTTCACTAAAAAGTCTGGTTTCAATTCCATCTTCTTTTCCAGGAGACTGTTCTAAACTTGCAAAACTTTGCTGTAAATGCTGCTTGAGTACATGTTTTCAGCCCATCAATTACATCTTTAAAACGTACATTTCCTCATACATTTATCAGGCCCCACCTACACAGTTATTTGGCTGAGTACAGAACAGTATGTCTAATAAATATCATAAAGGTTCTCCTCAGAAAACCAAAACAGTTTCACATTGTTAATCCATTTTCCTTCATTCACTAATTTCTAATTTAAATATAATTTTTCATTAAATGATAATTGCATGGAAAACTAGAAAGTCTGGAGTCCTTCCAATGGTCCATCAGACATCGATTTACCTCCGCTTTTGAGAATGATTTTAATAACTGTGTAGCCTTTTAGCATGAACAAATATCTCATTCAGCAAGGAAGCATAGCTCTCTCCATTTAAAGACAAAAATCAGCAAGGTTCTTCTCTGACAGGATGGAAAATTTGCCAAATGCTTTTTTTCTTTTCCCTATAAAAATTTGTCTTAAACTTCAGCAACATTGTTACACTGAACCAGACTGAATTCCCATGTGGTTACAAGTGGGTAAATATTTCAGTAGAATGTAAGAGAAAAACTGAAAGCCTCCAGACTCTAGACTCCAATCTCTAGAAGTTAATGAACGTTTCTACAGGTACCTGGCATGTGGTTATAGCACACCGTTATGGCAAACCAGACTTTATTCCCTGGATTGTACCACAGTAATCTCTGAAGGGATCTCAGATACTTTGTGAGGGCAACACTGAAGGATGTAGGCTTCAAATGCACTGTAATGTTGTAATTTCATTATCACAAGAAACAACACTCAGAATCTTCTCTCTACAACATGAAATTTCAGGCTGTTCAAAGACAGTAAATACCCCTGGCCGTATACATGATCACCATCTGGATCTAGCACATGAGCACTCAAATCCTTGATTGCCACATTTCATGTAACTTGAGGTTGGGAAGCCATCAACATTTGACAACTAACAGAATTATGTAGGTCTCAGGGTGTCTAAAAATGGACTACCAGGCAAATAACTGTTTTTTCATTAAGGATCTAACCTTTAATGTTATGGCAAATTTTTGCCATAGACACTAATTCCACTAGCACCCTGTTGCTCTGATGCCACGGAACACGATGTTAAATCTGCCTTGTCACACATGAAAGGAGGGGAAGAATGTAGCATGCTAATAACTAGAAATCCCCATTCATTTACCACTCTATAAAAATACTTAATTAATAAATAACAATAAAAATAAGGCACTTTCGATTTCAGAGAATGAGGTCCTTCAGAGCCATCAGAAAGCCACTAAAACAATGAAGAAATGGAAAACTAGATCTGTACTGGAGCAGAGATCACCTGGACTATACATATCATTGGAGCTTCAGGATTGTGACTGCTGTAAAAATTCCATCTGGAAGCTGAGACCCCACCCATCGAGTGAAACAGTAAGTTGGAATATACTTCTCCAAACCAGAACAGAAACAATCTTCAAGAAAGCATCAGTGGATCATAAACAAAACCAAGGCTACTCTTCCCTGCTACCCAATCAGAAGAAAAAGGGACATGACAAGGAGCTTATTCCATGTGACCACTTTATCCTCACATACAAACAGGCCTGCAGAGACTAAATAACAACATCTAAGGCCTTTTTGGCTTATTCAGAAAGAGAGAGTGAAGCATTTGGACAAAATATAACAGCTATAAATTCTGCCTCAGATACTGACTACATAAGCAGAGATTCTGGCAGTCTAATTGTCTCTCAAAGCAGCACTGTAACAGATGCAGAAGGAAACACTTGAAAACATAAGAAGAAAGAAAATAACTGTTCAGTACTGAAAGTTTTTAGAAGATGAAAGAACAGCGGGACCAAAAAAAGATAAAACTTCCACAGAAACTCAGAGATGAATGCTCCTACAGCATAGCTCAAGAGCCACTGGAAGCCTGCTTTTTTTCTGAATGAAGCCCCAAAAACATATTTCGGTTGTGTCCACTCTATTAAAAATAACATATATGAACTCTTCTATGCTGCATTAAGTGACCTTTATGAGAAAAACCTCAGCAACCATAGTTTATAACCTATGTTTAAAATTAACCAGATATTTAATCAAGATTTTATCTAGCTTCACCCATATTTACTGAAACTCAATAATTAATATCAGCTATTGCTCAGAAGCTAAATGATAGATAAAAGTCACAAGTTAGCAGCTTTGACAATTTATTAAGAAACCTCAGCTAATTCAGTGCAGAAGGAAAACTGAGATTACATTTAGAGAAAAGAAAGATTACAGCTGTTTTCCGCTATGTCTAAAAGGTCATAAGCAAATTCTGGAGATAGATATAGAAGTGAGATGTGACACAATTGAATATTTTTCAAATGTGTGATAGAATTAATGCCTTTAAACAAGGCAAATCCTTCAATATTAACAAAATGAGATTATTTAAATTAAAAGATTAAATCAAGAGAACTATGAATTATTAGAGAAAAATCTGGACCTTGAGTTAACCACAGCACTACGTGATTCAAGTATGTTGAAGACAAGTGTTATTATAAGAGATCTATTAAAACAGAAAAGCTTAAAATATGTCCTCAGAGAAAAAAAAAAAAAAAACAAACAAACAAAACAACACACTACCAAAAATATTTTAGAACATTTAAAAGTTAACATTTTAGAAGTTAACTAGATGGCATACCAAGAATATTCACTTAACCTTTGTCTTCATCTGAGAGAAACGTGACAATTATCAAGTACTACCTAAAGAAAAGGATTTCTTTCTTCCACAGCTACTTGGACAATACGGGATTGGTAATGACTCCAGCAGAACCTTGAATGCTTTACTTCATCCTACATTAACTTTACCTTTCTTGAATACTTCATCTGCAGGCATGCCAGATTTATAACCTGAAGCTGAGGGATCTTGAGAAATTTTTCCCAGGCTTCATAAAATAAATATACTTAAACTCTTGCCTATGAACCAGTGATGGACTTCAGTGCATTATTAGTGGTCCTATAGTAGGAGCACACAGAATTTATGCACTTCATCTATTTGTTTGTAAATTCTAAGCTTTGTTTAAAAAAAAACCCAAACAAAAAACAAACAAACCCACAACATCATTGACTATTTTTGAATGTCAGTTGCTGTAGTGACTACAGAAATCTTACAGCATTGTAAAAGGAAAGGATGAAATCCACAGGACTTTACTCAAGTGAGGGTCACTGTATGAAATAAAAACTCCATAATATCTATATTAGAAAGAAAATTTGGACAAAATTGCAGTCTTTTTTTGGACTTCTTTAATCTACAGAATGTTAGTTGAGAATTCTGTGCGATTTTTAGGTGACTGAAACAATTATGTATGGAAGAGGGAAAAACCTATTAGAACATGTATCTTAGAGAATAGATACGAAAAACATCAAACCAGTACAGTGGATCATTAATTAAATACATATGAGTATAAATGGATGGAAATGTGCCAAATTAAAGATGTAATATCATCAACATAAAACATAATGATGTATCTTAACTATGGTCTGCCATAGGTACAAGGGTCAAAGCTAAAGCTGTATGGCAAATTTATGTACAGGATTTTCTGATTTTAGTTTGCCTTATCTGAAACTTTAACTTCTCCGGACCATAGCTGTGATACTAATGATAAACATTTTACTTTAAAGAGTTCTAGCCATATACACCAGGATGTTAAGACAGAAACAAAAAACTCTGGATCCATAACCTAAATCTTATTAAAGATATCAGCTACTGTCTTAAGTGCTAGAACTAAAAAGAGATTTGGCACCTTCCTCCTGCTTGCATCCCAAAACTGAGATTAACAAAATCAGTCTCAGTTCTTGCCTAATCCTTGAGTTGAGAAAAATGCAGATAAAACCTCAAAGCGAAGCAACAACTGACTAGTTTTCCTCTACTCTTTCCCCTTTACTCTTTCTCCCAAGATTCCCAGACTTCACCTACCTTGATAGCACAGACTGGACTTATAAACAATCCTTTGTTGTGGGAAGAATAAATGTGATTAACTACTCCTCTCTTGCCCCAGATTTTTTGTGAAATAGGTAAGCGTTAAGTGTGCCAGAGAAAGGGGGAAACAATCTGTAATTTAACAATCAGTTCCTTTCACTTATAAGACATGGATTCTAACACTTTCTCTTCTGAGCACTTGCTAGTTTGCTAAATTTTCCTATAGAAATAGGTTTCAATAAAACTAGTGATTATTCTTCAGTAATAAAAGCAATCTGAATTTTTAAGGTTTTCTTCTGCTTTAGAGCAAATATGAAATTTTATGATTTCCTGTTCTTAAACATTCATAATTCTTAGGAGCTTGGCTTTTTAAAAAGGATTAAAAATAGGTAACTTCTGTCTGCTTTTGACAAACATAAGTTACTGTAACTGTGGTGTCTACCACGAGACACCAAAAAATAATGAATTAAAAATATTAACAGAAGAATCCTAACTCCATCGAAGTCAATGTTCCTATTAATTTTGATACAAATTTGGGCAAGAATAATAATATGGTATTTGGAAGGTTTTTATTATTTATTTAATGACTCTTTGATTTCATACACTTCAGCTCAATAAAATTAGCTGCTTCCTCCTTTAGAAACCATATCAGCTGTCCAATGAAGTTAAAAGACAGGAAGGCAGATACCAATGCTGAGGATTTGTTGATTGTTGTGTACATACCACCTTTCATCATTCCCACTTCATAGCATTTCCTTAGTCGGCAAGCCTGGCAACTCTTTCTTCTGTTCTTGTCAATGGTGCACTGGTTAGTAGCAGGACACATGTAGTCATTGTGCCCTGTAAAACCAGAGGGAAAGTAAGGACACAGTTATACAGAGACACGAGAAAACTGCTTATTATACTCTCTTATTTTTCACTGAGTATTTGGTACAGCATCTAACATCTCAGGAAGAAGGTAGGGTTACCACCATAATCTATCATAAAAGTATTGATATGGAAAGTGAAACTAACATCTATTCACAATACATTTATTCACAAGTTCTTTAAAAGTACTATTAAAAACACAAATTACAACTTCTGCAGAATAATTAAAATAATGAACAACTAAAGCAGTCAGAAGAGAGGATAGATTAATATGAACAAGTCCCTTGACTTCCTTGCTCTTAGCCTGAGAAATATTGTGCCATCCGGTCCATGTGCCTGTGTTGATGTTTAGCCAATAGACTGCACAAAATGGTTAGAGGTTTATAGAATTAAAAAGGCCTATGCACAAAACATTCTTTGGTATCTACCACAATCTGGGGCAGTTAAGAAACAAACAACAACAATATAAAATAGAAGCAACTACCATTAATTAATTGTATCTCAGGGATAAATCAGTCTAAGTCCAATTGCATGTCTACTGATATAAGCAAAAACCTTTTGTCATGACAAATTCTTAAATTACCATATGCTGCAACCAAGTTTGGTACTGGTACCTTTTCCATCAGAGCTCCACTTCCTCATTTATTACCCTCTACATCTCAATTCTCATTACAAACATTTTCAGCGTACCATAATTTGTTACTGTCAACAAGCCTCTACTGCAATTTTCCCTTAAAAAATGTGTGCTTAAACCTGCTATAAAATTATTTTCCAACCATAGACAAAGTCTAGCAAGGACAAAAAAAGACTATCCGAAATGACCGTAATGGTGCTCTGTATTCATCTAAACACAACTAAGGTACAGCACACAACGAAACAATTTTACTGCAGAACTGTTTGTTCTTTCTTTCAGGTCAATGGATCAGCTTGAGTAGAGTAGGGTGGAGGTTTGACAGAGGCCTTGGTCTCATCAAATCATCTATCCTTGACTAGAAATCAGAAACTAGAGTAAAAATTACTATCAGATTACACCAGGAACATCTGCTATCTAATGCTACATAACTGGGATCCAATCAAAATAATCAGCCAAACTGTAAACTTGTTAATATGGTGACAGCTGACTACACACTGTCTCAAACAGACAGAATTATTATTTTTTTAGCTCTACTTGACACAACAGTATAATACTGGAAAAATCTGAATCCACAGACTTTGCTCCAGGACTGAGGTAAAAAGGTAGAACAGAAACACTACCTCAACCTCAGCATGAAAGACTATTTTAATTTTCAGTTCCTCTGGTAGGATACAGACTGTTCTATACCTGATTCAAAATATTTCACATGTAAGGAAAAAAAAATTAAGTCAGAAAGAAAACAGCCTCAACCATACAAAAATGCAAGGGAAACGGAGCAAAAAGGGAAGGACATGCATTTAAGAAAATGCACTTTTATTAGGTCACACTAAACAGCAGCAAAAGATTGTAGCACCTGCACTCAATTGCCAGCCTTGTTTCATAAGCCAAGCTCTGAAGTAGCATGAGAGAAAGATGGAAAACTTTAATTACTCTGTTTAAAAACAAAGAAAGACTTTGACAGTGTATCCGATCTTCTTCCTAGTAAAGTTAAAAGATAAATTCACAAGGGGAATGAGCGCAGGCCCTGAATTCAGCAAATAATTCAGAACACCATTTAGCGCTCTGTAAAATAAGCAGATAAATGTTTAACACAAGCTTACCACCTTTGCTGGACTGGCTGATGATCATAAGGTTCAACTCTCTCTCAAAAAAAAGTGACAGTATGCAAAAATCAAAAATCAAGTGGAATCAATATCAGCAGGGCAGCCATCCTTTTTCACAGTGCTTATGTCGGTGATGATAACCTCTCATTTTGCTCTGGACCTAGGTTTCCTTATGCAAACTGCAAGCGTTTGGGAATAGGCATTTGGTTTGTAGAATAATACATAAAATAATCCTATTTGTGATAGAGGTACAGTCCCTACTGAAATTAGCTTGATTCATATTATCATATTTTTACACTGAAAAGTTTTATCTTAAATATACACTTTAAAGGTTAGCATAATTAGTCTGTTTTCATGCACATGACCTGCACCTTAGACAATCCACTCTTCTTTCAAAGTGCTTGACAGACTTCACAGAATAAAACCTGTAAAATTTTGAATGCAAAAAAAGAAAGATCTGTGTGCGAGGGGCAGAATTCTTCAGACTACGAGTGCCATAGTAATGTCATTGGTTAGACTTCATATTTGCTGTAAATCTAAGAAGAAGATAATGTATTTAATATTTCTCATAATTTTTGGTTAAGTTTAACCAACATGCCTTCAGGAGACTGGAAAAGATGCAAGCAACCAGAGGAAAACATTTGGTAATTAGAGTACACAGTAGAAATGAATATCAAATTAATCAGGGAAGAGGAAAGAGAAAAAGGGAAGCAGTAAGGCAGGAACCTTTCCTGCTTCTCCACAATACCTTCTGATTTCAAGTATTCAGTCACAGGAAGTGAGGAAGGAAGTTTCCTTTGCAAGGCACAGACACAGATTAGGGCAGTCTAGCTTGGGGTGGCATGGAAGGGAAAAAGGTAGAAGAACATAATTAAGGAATAGGTAACACGCAAAGACAAGTTGTATCTTAAAGTGAAGTAGTATAACTCAATAACTCTGCTGTAAAGTGAATTGTCTTTTAATTATTCTACCTTTTATTTTATCCTTAAAGCTCATCTCTCAGCAAAGTTGATTCTGAACAATCTGACTTACGAGAAGGGATTTCTCACTGGTGGGAATAGTTAACATGAAAATGGAACACATCCACAGTTGCCCAGCTGCCTGCACTTTGTTTTCATGGTATCCAAAGAGAAATACATGCTAGAAGAGAAGCTAATTAGGCCATTTGGATAGTTGGTATCACAGGAATACTGAGAGGAAGAAATGTATTCAGTGATCACTGCCACTTGACCTCTGTGGTCTTATAGGTTTTCTTAAAATAAATTATCAGATAACCTGCACAAAATTAAAGGCAGGGAGTTTAATAGGGTAGAGCCCCTAATTTTAATCCCCCCATATGTATGACTTGCACTGTCATGAGCTACAAAGGAAGAGTTTAAGGGAGCTATTGGAGGAGCTTGAGGAGGGGTGGTCTGTTTTTCTTATGATATCTCCCACATCATACATTTTAAAACAGTGAAAGTAACATTAAGTATTTTTATAGCACTTTATTACATGCTAAGGTATTTCCAGAACAGGGTGCGAAGATCTGGCTCTTTTCTCAAAGCACTAATTTTAGATGTGACAATCTGTATGACAACGACCAACAGTGGAGGGGGGGAGGATGAGGAAGCAAAATGTCAACAAGAAGGTAATGGCTGAAATTAGGATGATATTCAGTTTATTCTAACCTCCCCTGTCATAGCCAGAGCTTTTTCTTACTGCACATGCAGTCTGACTTTCCCTCATCATGTGGCTAGTATTCATGTACAGAGACTCATCACTGTCCGTCTAGAGGGTTCTCGAGATAGCTGTGGTGTATGCAAGAGCAGCGCATGCTTGAATTGGAATGGACCGATGATTTATCTGTGAGGGCTTCAGTCAGTAAAACAATCCATATTTCTTTAAAGTTAAGTGTTACTACATTCAGTAGAACATTTAAGCATCTGCATACTTCTAGCAAGTAGTCCCAGCACAGTATATATGGTTAAAGTTAAGTACATGCTTGAATATTCCACTGAATTGCAACTTTGAAGAGCTGAGTTCATTCTGACCTTGACCAGCAAGAATGAAAATTGGGTTCATATTAATATATCAATGGCAATTAACATAACACAGAAATGTTTTTTTCTTAAATGTGTAAACAGTTGCCATGTTATATTCCAATAACCATCAAGGTTAGCTTGAGGGAATGATTAGTTTAAGCAGTACAAAAGTTGTAAAAAAAATGAACTAAGGAAACCGACATGTCAGCATGCCAGCCTAAGAATGCTTAATGACAATTCTACAAAGCCAATAAAGGAACATTTTTGCCAGGTGAATTTTTTATCACACCTAAACTGATGCAGTTGAATTGACTCATCATACATTTCAAACAAAGCCAGTAATAATTATTATCCTTTTACTAATACATGCTTTTCCTTTAATTATTCTTTTATTTTCAATCCTCAGGTCACACAAATTTCTTAAACTATTCTTTATCTATCTGCGTAAGGCATTTCCAGGTTAGCCGTTACCTGTGGAAGCACCAGGTCCTTCTATGATCTTATTCTGACAGTGAAATTAGCAGAATTTCATACATGTAGGTGAAGGGAAGTCTAGAGTGTAGACTTTATCCACACCTTACGGTACCAAGCAAATAACGAGTGGGAAGACTGCAGACAAAAAGCAAAACCTTGGAAAGAATAGCCTCAACAGCAAGTGGAAAGTTTTCAGTAAAAACAGTAAAAAGAAAAAAAAATAGCACCTGGACATTGCATATGCTAACCCAGTATGAACAAATGTTGAATGTAAAAGACAAAGTTATATCAATTTTAAGTTAAAGTGCCCCAATAAAACTGCACTGATTGATTTTAAAATCTCACTCTTTCCTAACAGGTTTCACGAAAGAACAGAAGGTTATGCCTAATTCCTTTATAAGCACAGACACTCAAATTCACAGCTTAATTACCCTTAGACAAGGTCTTCGGATTTGGAACTTGGGTTCTCTTAGCAACTACCCGGTACTGCTGAAAAGACTAATCATTTTCTGTTTTTAAACTAGCAAGACATTAGTACATGTAACAGTAAGGAAAAGGGCCTATAAGATAGTAAAACATATTTCCTTTGCATCCAGTGAGCAAGCCCTCCTTCTACGCATACCTCGGAAAGAAAGATCACAGAACCACTGAAGAAGGAGAAAGGAGGAAAGGTTAAATCTATATATTCTGTATTATGTCCTTCAGCTGTGTCATGTAGCTCCCACACTGAGTGCTCACCTTCCAGTGGAATCTTCTTGCCTTCACGTACGTATAGCACTGTTCACATGAGCAGTTAATTCAAGCCAAATGGTTATGATACTGACCTTTTTAACCTTTCCATATACTATTTCAGCTAACAGGAAAAATGAAGAAAAAAGAATGAGAATGGACATTGCATGAGGTTACCAAGCCTGCTGCCATCTCACCAGTTTAATAACGCATGAACATATACACTGAGAAATATTTTATATAAATATAAAATTATATTTTCTACTCCCACATATTTTCAAAGTTTTTATTATTGGCCTTAGTCCTAAAATTTCAATTGGTGTTTCATCTACTATTTCAGGATTATGATACCATGTGCAAAGTTTACTACACCCTAATTCCATTCCCATCTTTTTTAATTTTAGGCAAGGAAACAAAATAGGAAGTATATTCTTTCTTCATGACAAAAAAAAAAAAGACACCAATTGAGATCCCAGTCCCTACAAAATCTGGTGAGGAGTGTGACATCTAGGTTCTGTTTCCCTATCTGATAAATCACAATTATTTTAAATCCTTGGCACGTGATTAAACCAACAGCTGTGTAAAGGAAAAACTCCCACAATGTATTACTCACAACCATCTCAATATGATCCCTCCAGAGACAAAAACCTTTTTCGGAGCGAGTCGTAGGCAAGCCACGGCTATCTTATTCCCATAGACTTTGAATGAAATCTCTTGTATTTTTAGCTTCCCAGTTTATTTGAGCTAAAATGGGAAGGGGTGGAATTCTACTACAGAAAACTCCCACAACTTAACATAAAGAGGCCAAAAAGTTAAATATATTGCAAATTACTCTTGTGCACTTAAAATCCAATCAGTTGTTAGCAAGAAAATAAATATAACTCTATTTTTATTCCAGGTATAACATCAGGTTTTGGATTGTGATGGGACCTACTGAATAAGTTTAGCTAGTCTTATTTTATATTTGGATCTTTGGTACCTGAGTGGTTCCTGGTATCATAAAGTTTGCAGGGATCTGTAATGTATTTATCATTACAGTACCTCTGTAGAGGAGGTGCTGGTATTTGTATTTTACTGGGGGGGGGGGGGGGGGGGTGGGGGACAGGATTTTCACTGTGCAGAGCGTGCAGTGGATGTAGGCATTTCCAAGCACAGTGAGTTTTCTGCATTGAAGTCTGTGAAACAGAAACTGCAGTACAGTCAACTCCTCATTGGTTAAATTATTATACTAATCTTTAACATCAGTATTTTGACAATGTACTACTTCCTCAGGCAAAGTAAAACCTATTTATGCTCTTCTTTTATTTACTGATATATATCTCTGCTCCTTGGTTTGCTCACTTATACCCTAACATCATCCATGCTCTATGGAAGATTCATCCATTTTATAGCCAGAAGGGTCAACGAAGATAACTTAGTATGTTGTCCTGCATATCTCTAGCCACATTTTAGAGTGGGGAATAACTGTGCTATTTATAACAAAGGAAGTCCAACTATTTCAACAATTTGTGACTAAGTTAAATCAAATTTTTGAGAGAAATACATAATTCAAAGAATTCAGACAATATTTACTACATCTGTTACTAAATTATACCAGCAGTTAATTGCCATGCTAGTTCTTTTACAGTAACTCTGAACTAGTACACATACTTCAATAAAGTTTGTTAATAGTCTCCTTTTGGAAATAAATTATGTCAAAGATCACTTCATGCACTTCCAGTACATTTATCATTTCAGTCATCTTACACAGTTCTCTCTAGTTTGATTTCTACTTTTCAAAAGTGACTGCAAAGGACAACTTAACCTACAGAAAGTCTGAAAGTTCATGGGAGTGAAACTTACGGAGCCAGTTTAAATCAATAAACCCACCTGAGTTAAAAGAGGTTACAAAAAACATATTTCCTTTCACCCTCTCTAAAACCAAGTGGATCAGTTAAGCACTTTCCCACTGGATGAGCAAGCATGTTCTCTTGTAATTTGTAAATGCAAAGTGCTTGCCCCGCCCCCCCCCAGTGTGACTATATTGAACTGCTGACAGCCTCAGTCCTGAGCTAGGAATAATGTGAGTTTCCAAATGAAATATTCATTAAATATTTGCAACATGAAATACTGGTTTTTTGTTGCTTGATATGGCACAACAATCATATTGCAGAGGAAGTAAAACACCGTTAAAGCTAATAATACAGGATACATCAAGTACAGTTTCTAAGGGCTAAGAATTTTGTCTAGGAGATGGGAAAAGCTTTGGACTTGGCAGAGGAAAAACCAGTGACCATTTATAAAATCAGATAACAATCAGTGTGTGTTCTCTACTTTCTGGTAAAGTGTGTTACCCAACTTCAGAAAGGCTTTCAACATTGCCTGGGGTGACATTTCATATGTCAGCTAGGAAAATATAGTTTAGATGATTTCAGAAAACCAGTCTCAGGGAAGAACTATCAGTGTTCACTGTTACAGGGGAAGCTGATATTGAATGAGGCTCCATAGTGTCTGTCCTGGATTCAGTTCTATACAGTACTTTCCTCACTGATGGGTAATGGACTGGAGTTTTTATTTTCTTAAATGTTATTCATTTGTAGGTGACATTTATATGTGTTAGAAGAACAGAGAAAAGACCAGACTACTCTGCTAGTCAGACGAAAATATATCTGAAATAAATGGCAGGAGTCTACAGGATAAGAATTCTAAATTATCTTGCCAAACTGGAGACAGCACATAGGAAAAAATCACTACATTGAAATAGGAATAATCAGATGCACAAAACAAGATGGGAAATAACTGGTTTCTTCTCTAGAAAAGTACGCTTATTGTGCATCACACACTGATCATGAGTGAAGTGTCATGTTTTTGCAAATAAAGCAAACCTTGCACCATGATGGATGTAGACAAATACCACCAGCTGGGGTTGTAAGGTAATCCTATTGCTCTGTTCAGTACTCATAAAGCATCATATAGAAGGAAATCATGCTTCAAGAAAAAAGAAAACAGGGCAAAGTGAAGAATCTCCAAAATAGAGCAACTAGAAGATTAGAAGTCCAGAAAACAAAACCTATGAGAAAAGGTTGAATAAACTGTGTTTCTTCAGATTAGGTAAACCAGAATAATTTTTTTTTAAGTGTGATAGCAAGCTGTTGCAGAAGGAAAGAGAACAATATGTGGCATGATAGACAGGAAAATAAGTGACGAGCTTAACCTGCAGGAAGGAAGATTCAAATTTCATAGTAGCCTTCAAAGATAAGGAGAATAAAACATTGGATCGGGCTACAGGTTTTTAAGAAGCAGTTCAATAAATATATGGAAGGAATTGGCAACAGTTGATCCTATCACAAGACAGAAAGATGGACTAGGGCTCAAGGTCCACTGCAGCCCTATGATTTGCTTAGACCATGAAAAATAAGGAAGTATCTTGGATGCGAACATCTTAAGTCACTGTCACAGCCATGCTGAACACAGCACTTAAAACTCACTGGAAAAGTAGGACACTCAAAGTTGTCTTACGAGGAAAAAAAACCTATTGACTCTTGCCTTTCAATAACACCCAAGTTTCTGAAACAAGATCACCATCAGTTATACTGCTGATATTAAAAATGCACATTAGGGGACAATGATCAGAGCATGTGTTTAACTCAAGGGGCTCTACAGAAAAACTACTAAAAAACCAAAAATAAATCAGAAGAAGTTTCAGAAGAACCTGGCTGACCACAAGCTGTTAAAGCAGTCCCAGTGATGGCTAAACCCTGGTGCACTTTCCAAGCACACGTTTCCTGGCCTTCGAACTTCCAACAGTCACCTACCTCTCTAACTGGAACTGTGTGTTTTCCACCCTGAGAGTAGATACCGGTCTGCAGCCCCCTTTTTATTTGCTGTGATTACCTCTGCTAGTCTCACTTAGGTTCATGTTTTGTAGTTTTGCTCTTTCTGCTGACAACTCATAGAATCAGTGTACAAGCAGTCTTATTAGGGAGTTTCTGTCTTCTTGGCTGCAGGATCAGTGCAGCATTTGCAGCTGTTATCAAACAGATTACAAAAATACCATGAAAACAGAAGACGATAATGGAAAGTTAAAGGGAAGATCTCGGAAACTTCCCAAATTGACAATATTTCAATTGCTGCACTGCAGCATTACCTAAACACCCACTTATTAGGCACGTTTAACCAGTTAAATTCTCTCCAACTCAGATGAAAATATGTATATATTATCACCACTCCTAGCATTAAATTTCGAACTACATACTTTCAACAAAGTACAACTCTATCACTGTGAAGTTAAAACAAGTGATAACACTCAAAGTCTATTGCCAAAACTCTCCTACTTGATGGTCAGAAGGCATAACTGTTAAATAAAATCCATGTTCAAGCCACACAAGTAAAATACTTCCTAGTTTCAAGAATTCCTGCACTTCAGAGACCACTATCTCTCTGTCATTGACATTAATGGCAGGCCTCTGGAATCCCTCAGCATGGCTATTCATCCATTCTCACATGCCAATCTGTTCTTGATGGACTGGTACTGCCTCCCATCATGCAATAATTCTTAACTGAATATTTGTGAAATATCCCAGATTTTTGTCTGAATATACAGCTGTGAGAAAAGACAGAGAAGGTGCACCTGAAAAACATCAGAAGGGCATATGAAGGAGGCAGGGAAATAGAACTGGAGATTTCTAAAATAATTCAGCAATTCTGAGATCAAGATACCCTCCAATGTAAGGAGCTACCCCTTGTTTGCTCTGAATCGCTTGTGCTCCCACTGAGGGTTCTCATCCCCACATACGTAGGCATTTGTTGGATGCTTGTCAGAGATGGTAAGAGTAATTTCTTCCTGTCCTGTACCCTTTGTTGGTTATCCAAAAAACAAGAGATTTAGAAGGAGGGGGAAATAATGCGTGCGTCACAAGGGGATTTTTAATTTGTAAATAGCATTTGTAAGGCTGATGTTGAAATACTTCATCCAATTCTGACATCCAAATTTTAAAAAGGCTATTATGGGTGTGGGGGGATCAGAAAAGGTGCAAAGACAAAGGACTCAGAAGATAGAAAGATATGCAGCAGGAGACTGAAACATTTTAGTTCAGTGAAGATATCAAGGTCATTTGATTCTAACAACTTAAGTTATAAGAACTTCCCAGAGGAGAGAGATACTAGATACTAAGTCTGGTTTGTGGATGTGATGTAAAAGCCAAAGTAATTCAAATGAGAATGGTAACTTTATAGCAGATAGGAGGACAAATTATTGGAATAAGCAATCATTGTAAGAAAGCTTTTGAGCCCACAGACCAAGGCTGGATATCTTCTAAAAGATTTACCTCCATCAAATTACTTTGCTTTGTACATGGACAGCATATAAAGTTTATATTGAGAGAAGACCAGATTTGATGATCTAGTGGCCCTTCTTGGTCTTAAAATCCATAAATATTTTAGTAGAGAAGTACAGTGTGCTGTGATGTGACTGCTTGTTATGCATCTGGATTCAAGTCAGTTGACCAAGTACACTCCTGAAGGCTACATGTGCTGAGCAAAGAATAAAGCACTCTTCTATCACCAAGCAACACAGTGTTCTTGGTGTCATATGATTTTTTTCTCTCCCATGAAACATTATACATTAATATCAGTCTGCACAGAGTTTTCTCAAAACAAGGTTCCAAATCACTTTTGGGACATAAACTAACAAAATAGACTGACACGGGCAGTTTCAGGAGGCAGCTGAGATTTTCCACCAACCATCTGTTTTTTAAACAAAATTGAGCAGTTGCACATATTGAAAGATAGTTACTAATTCAGGTTGCCCTTTAAGCATTAACTGTTTGACATCAAAGAGAAACAACTTAGCATTTAAAATTCACAAAATATTTCCAGAACCATTCCAGCTCACCTGGATAAAAATGAAGCCATCCATCTGCACCTCAGGTAAGGTCCAATGCAGATGTGAGTTTTCACAAAATTTAAGTATATACTTATGCAAGTAAGCGTAGATACCGCAGATATCACTGAGAATAACAGATACACAGGGAGGAAAGGGATTGCCCACACAGCTTGTTCATTGTTCATGTCTGTACTCACTTTTTGCTGTGGTTCTATTAAGAACCACATAGCATGTTTGACTATAGTCAAACTTCGCTACAGCAATTCTCCTGTAAAATCTCTGATGAGAAGTATAAAAATGACGAAGCATCTCTACATCTATATATGTATTGAGAAATACAGGACAGCAAAGCACAAAAGTAGCATAGTTACCTTGCATTTAAAGAAAGACACACTACAAACAGCAACAAAAATCTTTGTTGAAAGCATTCTGTGTTATTCTTGTTTATACAAGCAAGTCCTGTGTACCTCAATACAGTTTAACCATATGATTCCCAGGAAATTTTTGTCCCTTTTTTAGGAATGCATATCATATATACAATGCAGATATAATAATATTTAGTCCATGTATTCTTCTACACATACACGTACACATTAGTAGCATTCATTCCTAGATATCTGATCACAACCAATTTAAAACTATTACCATCTGCATGGTAAATGGCATGTTTTCTCATGTATTCTTAATCTAAAAATTACTTTCATTTTCATAAATTGGACACATATCCAATGAGAACATGTAACTGCTGAGGTAGAGATCTTTTCCAGATCCAGCAGGAAATTCAAAAAATCCCTTAGTTCATCAAGACTGGGTACCTATGACTTTAAAAGTCCTTTAGAGGACTTTTCATACCATCTGTGATCAAGTGATCACAATTCTCTCACAAGTACTCATATTCTTGAATTACTTTCTTGATATTAGTGGATGCCATTTTTTACAATAGCCGTTAACCACAAAAGAGGTAGATAAACTGGAAAAAGTACAGAGGAGTTTAACAAACAGGATCAGAAGTCTAGAAAGCATGTTCTACTGAAAGAAGTGGGTTTGTTTAGTCTAAAAAAAGAGAAGACTGAGGAAAGATATGATAACGGTCTTCAACTATGTAAAAGGTTGTAATAAGTTTTCTTCATGCCCACAAGGGATAGGGTAAGAAGCAATGGGCTTAAATTAGAGCAAACATGACTTAAAGATCAAAAAAGGCATTTTACAGGCCACTGGAAACTTAAGCTTTAAATTTTTAAAGCTTACCTACTTAAAAAATATGTTAAGTATATAAATGAAGCAAGAACTAAATTTACTAATTAGCGTGTACTGTAGCACAAATAGATAACAGATCCATTGTGGAGGACCACAACATTTGTCCACATAGAGACCAGGACAAAACAATCCAAGTGCTGACATAGAACCATGGAACTCAATGAAAGAGTCAGATTCATTTCTTCTTCCATAATGGCCAAAAGCTGAAGATCTGTGCTGTGCAATTACTTGGTAACTATTACTTTTGCTTAAGAATACTTCAGTTTTCACTTCGTTGCTGACTTAGTTCAGTTCAAGTACGAGGACAGAATTTCAAAATTCTAAGAATAGTTCTGATTTGGTCAGGGGAACTCAAAAGGAAAAATAACAAAAAACGCTCAATAAGGGAGCTGTTCTCCCGATGTCACAAGTTTAAGAAAATCATTCTGATGTTAAGAGAAAAGCATTTCACCCTTTCTCCCTTCAGTGTCGCTTATTATTGACCTCTGGCTGCAACCACTCTCTTTTCTAAAAAGAATTTCGATGAGTCTGGAAAAGCAGAACTACAAGTAACTATTAAGTAATCACTGACATTCAAATCATTTCATCAATGTCTACCCCTCAGCCAATCTTTCATTTGTTCTTTAATGCGGGGAAAATTCTGAGCTGAATGCTGGAAGTTTTATTTAACTTACCTCAGTGAGTTACCATGACTACCATGCAACAAAACAGGCAATAATCACACCTTGCGATATGAGGTAAAAACTGTTCCTCACTATGTTTACTTCAAAAAAGGAGCGACAGGAAATGTTGTGTCTATATATCACCTGGAGATTTAAAAAACTATAGAAACCCAACTTAAGCATAGTGCTTTACTAGTTTTCTGTTTGGAAAGGAAGAAATCTGTTTTATTTTCTTCTTCAAAATAAGACTTAGATACTGAACAGTACCTGTATTTTCAGGACAACCATTCTTATTTCTTACTCATTTTAGGAGATGTTGAACAAAGCAAAAAAGTATCCATTCCACAGAGTGACAGGCATTTAAATCAATAATTATCTCAGACACAGTAATTAACACTGTTTCTGTTAGATGCCCTTTACTCCACTGGACACCTTGCACAGTATATTTTTAGCCACGACAAGACTGTGAACTAAACCTTTCTGTGTATAGTTCAAAGCACTGCTTTGCGGACAGATACAAATTCTATTTCATCAAGGAAACATTCCTTTTCAATATTGGTTCTCAAAAAACATCTCACATCTTCAAGGAGTTGAGATTTGGATTGAGCCATCTTGCTAATGGAGCACTAAATTAAAATTAATAAATCAATTGACATTAATTAATCTTCATCTGACAGGGAAGTCTCAAAAAAAATTGTTTTGGATAAGAACTTAATCACAGAAAAGAGATATACATAGCCTGAAAGAGTGGTCATCTTGATCCAATACAGATTTTTAAATTAGATTTCTCACTGCCTCCATGGTTAGACATACTTAGACCAAGAAGAACATAGAGAAGCTTTTCTTTCCCTCATTAATCTTGGACTAAATAACAACATATTATATACCTGCTAGAAGCATTCACCAAATACAGAGCTAAAAAAATATGGGAGAGCACAGCAGCTGCTAATGAAAACCCAGTAAATGTCATTGTCCTGGGCTGAGGCTGCACTCTCAAGTAGCTTCACAGTTTCCTCAAGAGTAAAGGTGATTCACTTGAACAGTTTATTACCTTGAATACTCCTTTTGAAAAAAGCTTTGCAGCCTTCACAAGACCAGACTCCATAATGGTAGCCTGAAGCATAGTCGTTGCAGACAGCACAGTAGCGGGTCTCCTTGGTGGACTCCATGGAGAGGCTGCCTTTCTCGTTGGTACTGGACATCCTCTCCCGAATGCTGTGGCGCCTGTTATCAGAGCTTGGCCTGTTAATAGCAAAAAACAAGCATAATTCAGTGAGGTTAAGTCTCATCCACTCCTGCAGATTGTCAGAAAGAAGAGTGGATCTAGTTTTGAAAAGACAGATGCGCAAAAAGATAATCTTTTACCACCCTCTGTTCTGTTCTAGTTAGAAAGGTGTAGAACCAGTAAGATACAGGGGAATTTCTCACAAATCAATCTGATCTTATTAAGCATTGTACCTTGAAAAAATAATAGCTATTTGATAAATTAATCAATTTTTCTCAAGACATTACAAAGAAATACAAAAAAATCAGCATTTTTTTGTGTACCTGCTCCTGTCCAAAGGGTTCAGCATGACTGCAGTATCAGTAGCTGGTTTGAGGAACTAAAGTAAAAATCACTTAATGTTTGCACCTGAATTTGCAAGTCACTTAAATTATTAACCAGGCTATTTCCAAGTATTAATACCCAATTATAAATGCAAACTTTCCTTACTTTGTCAAAGATATAATACTGCATAAAATAGTCCCTATTCTCATTACAATACCACTTTCATAAAAATTAAGAAGTGGTTTTAGCACAATAAGGAAAGTCGGAAGGTATTAAAAATTGTTGCCGAAGAATTTTTGTTCTAGTAATGTACATGTTACTAGACATGTACTAGACATACCAGACATACTAGACATGCACATGACCCACACATGCAGTATGCTACTGAATGAAAACTGAAAAAATCTGCAGTGTAAATGGCAACGAATTCACATCTAGTGAATCTGGTAAGAGGTTATCAAGGGTAGCTGCTGCAGGCATGATAAACAATATTCAAAAAGATGAGAGGATGTGAAATTACCAAGGGAACCAGCAATGAACTCTGGGACTGCTCCTGGAAGGCAAACAGCTCTTGCAAAACATGCTTTCCAGTAAGAGCCTGCACTACAAATTGTCCAGGAGACAAATACAATTGGGTGTGAAAATATCAGACAAGCTAAAGCATGAAGAATCCTACTGTTTACAGTAATTATCCACTTATCATGCATGTTTTAATTGCTGGTTAGTAAACAGGTGGCTCTTACCTCCCCAGAGTCTTAACATTTTCTCAAACATACATATTATGGTTTTGAGCCTAGGAGACTGGGGGCTCTCTCTTTCAGCTTTCTTCCTACATACCTGCTTTAGACTTATTCCCTTCTTCAGTGCAGCAAACTTCCTTTGTTTTGATGAACCAAGGCATCTGGCACCAACAGCACCTTCCTGCTCCAAACCAATACTCCCTAGCAGCTTTCTGATTACTCTACGTATGCTCAACTATCCTCTTTCAATTAGCCAAAGTTGCCTGCCATCTCCTGCTACCATCCATCTCAATGCCCAAAAGCTTGCTACCAGCCAAAGCCACCTGGACACGTGCTCCCAGCCATTCCTTCGAAACTTTTTATATATAATTTCTGTCCCTGAATATGATAGATTTTCATTGAACAGCTTCGAATGAATATCAGTTATTAAAGAAACATGAGGCTTCACCATGTTAGATAGCAGAAACTGCTACTGGCATCATTCAGGAAAACAATTTTTAAACACAAAGTTCTTTACCAAGCCTTATATACCACCTAATTTTGAACACTTTTAAAATAATTTCAGTTTCCTTGGGACTTGTGCAAGACAGAAGCAACTGCAAATTGTGAAGTGCTGACATGACACAACTCTGGCTTTTTAGTGAGACAGGAAAACTGGTGAACACCACAATTCTGACAATAGGAGTTTAACAAAGTAGGCAGGGGAAAAAAAAAGCCTTGAATATTTCAGATGTTAAAAAGTGAAAAAGTGGAAACAATATCATTAATAAATTGTTATGGATACAACACATACATGGTTCATGTAACTACCTTTTCCAACCCACCAAATCTAGGTAGTTTTTTTATTCCTCTCCAGGTCCTGAATTTTCCTTTGCATTTGCTTTATCTCAGTGCCTCATTTAATTGACTTCTTTTTTTCCTACTGAGCACTGATCAAAGCTGTTTTTTCTTATCTTCTCCACCCCATTCTCTCCTACCTGCAGCTAGATCATCTAATCCATCCTCTCAGTATACCTTTAGATTAACTACAATGTGCCTTGTTTTAAAAAATATACTTTTAGGTGTATATAACTACAAGAATGTTTTAAATATTTAAAGTAAATCAGCAAGCAAGCAAATAACTGTCAATATAATTTTAACAGCAATAGACTAGTCTGTTAGGTGTACATGACCACCTGATAGATATTCATAATCTTGGATTTTTTTTCATAACTGCTACAAATATGCATGTTATATAAGACAAGGTTCACAAAATTATTTTCATATCAACAAGAAATAAAAATAAAATATAGTTTATAAAATTTTACCTTTTAAAAAAGGCACATTAAACACAGAAAAAGGAACAAAATGTCAAGTTCCAAAACAATTATGTATTTTTGCAGGTGTGTAGTAATTTTCCAATACACACACACACACACACACACAACCATAAACTTACTAAAGCAATCCTAGTTTCCTAGCTAGATACAAAAGAAAACACTTCAACGAATAGGTAAAACCACAACAGAGTAAAGAAATACCGAAAACTATCAGTTATCATTCGGTCTAGATAATTTAAATTTTCATCTTTTCAGAATATTTATCTTCACTCAGATCAAGACTAGGCTCACAAATACGTTTTTATTAAAATGATATTAAGAATAATAAAAAATGACTGAAAAATAGCCTGAAATAACAAAAAAATGCTTTTTCTGTCTAGAAAAGATAAGAAAACTCATGAAAAATGTACGCTCCAAAGAAAAGGATGCGTAAACACTAACAAGGAAGATGCCATAAAAACAGATGCATTTTGCCATGCTGCTTGCAGGGAGTCTGTCCCACAGGTTCTGTCCATCCTCAGTCACTGAAAGAGGACCACTTTTTCAGAGGGAGGCAGCAGGCAGGGAAAAGAGACAGCTTGCTCCCTGTAAGCTCACACAGGATCCGTGGCACAAGGGATCACAAACAGACAGGGGAGTAATGCTCCTGCTCCCGCCTGCCCATAATGCCCCTGGATTTCATATTTGATTTAGACTTCCATTGCCTTCCTGCACACAAACTTGTTGTATTGAAAGCGCACTATAAATCTGTTAACACAGACCTTCACAAAGCAAACTGAATCCAAAGATGACCTTGCTGGCTCTCCAGCCCCCTCCAAACATCAGTGCCACTCGAGCACCACTGGCGTAAACTGGCCTTGCAGAGTCTTCACATGCAGGCTCTTGTGAACCACACTGGGAAGCACACTAAAATACCCATAGCCCCATCCTCCCCAGAAACAACATCCTGCCACCCCTTTTCATTTATACAATGGAAATGAAAGCTAGCAATAAAGAAACTTTGGATTATCACACCACTTATTAGAGGAGGTGAGGAGGAAATCTTTTTGGGAAAAGAGTATCCCCATAACACAGAGCTTGGTAAATCAAAATAACATCTGAAATTTCATCCAGAAATCAGCTGCTAGTTAGTGCACATCACAGACCACTGATGCTGTGTCCTGACAAAAAATAACACTCTGCTCTTCATCTAGTTTTCAGTTAGGTTTCAGGGGTTAGCCTTCTGGAGAACATAGTGCAACAACCTAACCCAAATTTAATAACTTTGGCAAGATCATCATTCCCAAAATACAATAGCAGAACCTTTTCAACAATTTCCTTTGTAATCTATGTAAACAGTAACAAAAAAAAAAAAAGACCAAAAGTTCTTGTCAACTATGTTTACCAAAGAAAAACACAAATCAAAAGGAAAGAAAACCCCAGATAAAGCCCTCCCTCCAAGGCCCCCACCAAAACAGAACAGCTTAGAAAGCAAAAAAGCCTCAGGATTTACTGCTCATTTCCAAATGTAATAACACAGCAGACATAAAATGGAAAGTGATTTGGAAGCTACAGAGCAGGGCAAACTTGTCTTCCACACTTACTTTCATGTTTTTCCACCTATGTCAGGCTGAGTCTGCTCTTCAATAAATGTTTTAGCAAACAAAACACCTCTGCTTTCAACCTTTACTCATCACCTGCAACTCTGAATCAGACAAGAGCATTAACCCCATGTTGACTGTAAGATAAAAAGAATGTGTATGTGAGGGAATTACAGTTTTGTGATGTAAACTCCATTTTTTACATCATGGTAATCTGACTGGCAGGCAGGACGAATTTAGAATAACCCACAGTACACAATCCACCCAACAGCAAGGTAAGGCCCAATTAATTCACAACCCCAAATTTATCTGAAATAAAGAGATTTCATAGGTAGGAGGGCTTAAGGAAAAAGTTATTTAAGCAGTTAAAGGAGACACCTTAAGAAATTCTAGTTTTCTGAATTTACTTTCATACAAGAAACTTTGATCTGCAGCTGCTAAATCTTTCTTACCAGAATGGACAGACGTGACCAGTGTAAAAAGACTCAAAACCAATGGCCATTTCAAATGCAGTCAAGGTCTAGCATGAATACTTTTCCACACATTGGACTTATTATAACACCATTCTACTATTCAATATGAAATTAATTAGCTTAATGCTAGAATGTGAATTTCCATATGGGGCAAAATATTTCTGACGGATTATTTGAACAGAATTAACTGCTTGAAAATACTTAACAGACATCTCAAGGAGAAGTACTGCAATAGGAATGACTAAGTATACAAATAAACAGAAAATTGCCAAGTACATTAAGTGCCTCAAAACTGTACTCTCAGAAAGTAGCTCCAATGAATCTGAAAAAAATCATATGCTATCCAAATGAAAATGTTGGCTTAAAACAAATATCCCAAAATGCCAAAGGTTGTAATTAAGCTAAATACAACTTGACGATGGAGAGAGAAAATCTTACATGGATTCGTATATCAAACAGACAGAATCACAGAGTATTTTAGGCTAGATGGGACCTCAGGAGTTGGCCCCATGCTAAGCCAGCATTGCACAAGATGGGCTACAGCAATGAGGGTGCATTCCAGCAACAGGACTGGAAGTAGGCATAGCACCTTGGTTGATCATCTGCCAGTGATGAAGATCAGCTGGGGTTCACCCTGGGGCATGACTGCAATTGATTCCCAATCCATAGCTCTGAGCATGTTTCACTCACACAGCTAAACTCTCTTCCTCCCCCAAACAGGATGTTTTCATCTGTGCTACCAAGGGAGAAGGATCCTTGCATAGCTCCTGCCTGAACCATGCCCTGGGAGAGGATTACTCAGCCAGGCCAAATGGTGCCTGGGAGTGTCAAGCTATTAAGCAGTGAGAGCCATCACGCTGGTGTTTGCATGCATGCCCTGGCCTTGTTTAGGTAACTAATATACATGCAGGCCTTTCTTGCCTCAGTTTATTCCCTGATCGTCAGCAAGTTAATGTCTCTGGCTGCAGCATCAAAAATGAGAGTAATAAACATTTCCCTTAGACAATTATAATGTCCCTTCCCGCTTAGTGGCTACCTCACTAAACGTGACATTTAAGTTCATCTACAATTTCTATATGGGATAAAATAGCTGCAAAAGTTTGACACTCCTGGGTGAAAACAAGCTGTAGAATGAGGAGCTGCCTGTAATTCAGATCGCTCTATGGACTGCATGGCCAGCCCCTTCTCTTCCCTCTCCCAAAGCCTTGCACAGTTCCCTGTGCCTTCACAAGTCTTTCCACCAGGGGAAACACAGAGTGCAATCAGGAAGGCCACCAGAGCAGAGCTGCACAGCAGCTCCCTTGCCACCTGTGACAACAATGCGGGAGGAGACCTTCATGCTGGAGAAATGCTCCTTTGGTTGCTTCCTCTCATTTGTTTCATGGATTTGACTCATATCTCCTCCTTCAGGGTGAGTGCAGGGACATCTAAACAGGACTACCTGTGTAGAATTCGCTAAGCTAGTCCCTAAGCTTCCCTATATCAGAAGATATATGTGAAAGCCAACTAAGAAAAAAAATGGCAAGGAAACCAACTGAAAACAGGACAGGCCTCAGTGCAGGGAAAAAAAAAGATAACTGACAGGAGAGAAATTTAAGAAAAAAAATTAAAAGAAATTAAGATATATGAAAGTTGAATAATAAAATAATCTTAAAATACTGACAGTCTTTCACAATGTATCAGAAAAATGCATTTTATAGTCAGAAGACACTGGAATGTTTTCTTTAGAACTAGAATAAAATACAACTTTATTTGGTAACTAAAGTAAAATAACTTAGGAAAAATAGCTCAGTATTGACCAAGAAATGGTAGTGTTGAAGACAGGCTTTGTAAACATGAAAACAAAAGCATATCTTCTTAGGTCATCAAAACTTCTTATTCAACACGAAATTGAACATTTCCTTTGGCGTCAGTTCTATCATCTTCCTTCATCCTTAACTCTGGGTAATTTTAAAATGAATGGCTGAAATACTACATTTGGATATGCCAAAATACAACCATGCCGTATGTGAAGAAAAATCTCCTCTAAAGCTATTTGCTAAAGTCAGTATAAATTTGCACATTCTTTCAGTCCCTTAAAACTTCATTTTTGACAAATTTAATTTTTTTGTCAGATCTGCCACTAATATTTGCAGACTGGATTAAAGTCTAGAGAGATGTGTCTATGCACAGTCACTGTGCGGTCTGTGGCATCTGCAGCCACCTCCATTTCCCAGAGGTTCTATTGATGGGAAGGGAAGGGAAGGGAAGGGAAGGGAGCCCAGGCTCCTCATTCATGTGCTTGATACCTGAATTTGGATGTTTTCAATATTTCCCTCTCCCATACTTCCACTCCCAGGATTGGTTTTCCATGGTTTATAAATGTGAGCTAATCATTTTGCTGCTGATCCCCTTGACAAAACAGAAGTTTGCCCAACTTTCTGAAAAACTTGGAAGTTTATCCTGGGGATGGCAGGACTGTGGCTTTAAAAAAGGAAAGAGCTCAATCTATTTGTCAGTTCAACAGGTCTGAAATTGAAATGCATACAAAAACATCTTTGGAATAAATACTGAGAAATTGGTTCTGTTTCATTCTATTTCTCAGTGCTGTTGGAATCTAAACTACAACTCACTTACAAGGTCATTTTCATTAGTCTTAAGTGAAGAGTGGTGGTGTAGCTGTACTTCACTGAATAGCCCAGAATTCAAACAGTTCTGAAGCAATGGCAATTTTCTGATTTTTTTCTTATGCACTGAAGGTTAATAATTTCTTTCTTGTACATAAGGTGAATGCAGAAACACCCACACACATGCTTTATATGAATATACATTAAAAGAAGATTAAGATTTTAAATATAGCACATGGCTGAACTGCACCTTGCAAATGCAACTGAAACCTTCATTTATCCATTCTGTGCATATGTATGGTATCTTTAATTATATGACCATACTTTTCACAGGGCAACAGCTCATCAGCGCACAGAATAAAAAGAATTTATTAAATGAGCAGCTATTCTGTCTTTGGGGTTTTTTTTCTTGACTGTTCAGTGTCTGGTGCCTTACTATCAGCACACTATCCAAATTGAGCTATAACATTAAAATTAATTTCCTTCCAGTATTTCCATGCCACTATAGCATTTTAGCAGTTGACAGGTGCTAATTAATGTATTTTTCCAATACTTTTGTGAGTTGAAAGGATAAAAAATGAGGCTGAAAGAGATTAAGGTCAAAAGTATGTACTGAGCTATGTGCAACCTGAGTTTTTTAAGTACCCACCATTAAATAGCATTTTGAATGCTCAGAGTGCTACTTCCCTTGTCTGCAAATTGCAAGGGTAAACGTTCAACACTTACATAAATCAGACTGTAGGACTTCCATTCAGCACAAAGGAAATTACAACACAACACAAGACTACTTGTAAGGAATTTGATTTAAATGATCTCTGAACTTCACAGAAGCATTTGTAGCAGAATTAGACAGAGAATTTAGTCCTTCAGGCCAGCAATCAGGTGCCTTCACATAATACTTCTTGAAATTTTTGCCTCACTCCTTTTTTTAGTTACCATACTTTGTGAGAAACAAGTAGAGAATTTACAAACAGTGACATATTTCACTATATGAGCACGACACGTTCCAGAGTTGATCCTTTTCATATATTGAAACAGCAGTTTACTTATGATTACCTTATAATTATGAAAATAATTATTGTAATAATAATCACAAAGGCACAAAGAGACTAAATAAGGCTTGCACAGGTCACCTTAATTTGGGCTTATTAAAAATAAAAGTTTGCAAATAACATTTTTTCTGCGTGTAGCTTCTCACCTTCTAAAGAGGACATATAGAAAAACAAAAATGCTGTCCTTCTGCCTCATATTAATAGTCACAGACAGCAGGGCTGGGACATGTTGGTACACCTCTCACTTGCCTTAATGCAGCAGGTGATGGCAGATCACCCTCATTCCTGAGAGCAGAGGAAGGATGTCAGTGATACCTGCTAACAGCTGTAAATAGTGATGCTACAAGTCTTTTATTCTACTCCAGTTTAGGAGAAGTAAAAGCTAGTAAATACACAGAGGCTGCTGCTGCGGCTGTCAGTAAGAATATCTGCTCTGTCCTCCCACAGCTGTTCTTTGTCAAGTGCTCTCGCTTGACCCACCCAGCTCCTCTTGTCCCCATTCTCACACTTACCTCCACCTTTGGGCTTTTCCTTCCAGTCTCAGTCTCCCTGTCCAGAAAGGACAAACTCTTCTCCTTCGGTGCCTGGACTGACTCTGCCTGGCTACTTCTCCCATGCCCAGACTCCCCGCAGGCACTTCATCCAAGGCTCTCCTTCTCCCTCCATCGCTACTTATTCTTCTCGTGTCCTGGGCAGGAAGGTTCCACTCTTCTGCCTCTCTCTGTACGCTTGTAACTCAGTCTGCCATGATTACTTAGCTGCTGTTAATCTTAATACACAATTCTACTTTCCTTTGACCTGCCCCACACCAGTTCCACAAGCCCATACTGAGATTTGTAAATAAAGAAGGACTGAGGGACCTGAGTATTGCCATTTATTGACCACATATAACTTGTTAATCATAAAAGGACAAAATTATATATTTTTTACCAAGGCTGAACTTAAAATTTCTGAAATTCTGTGGTGAGCAGCTTGTTATAAGTGCTATGAACTATCAACAAGAAAAACTATGATGTTTTAAGTCAGTCCAAACAGAATTAAAATATTTTATGGTGAAAAAAAAAGAAGACAAAGTAAAAACATCAACACAAATACTTCTTTATAATACCTTTCAAGCTATGAAATTTCATTTATGTATAGGGCCTTGCTTTATATGACTTGTACTTCTGTCTTTTCTCCTGTGGACTGGGACTGTACCTCTTATAAGCCAAGCCTTCATCACAGTAACCACTCCCATTGGAGCCCTGAGGTTCTGTGTGCCAGGACACTTTGCCCATGGGATAAAATGTGGGCCAGAAACACATCTTTGAAGAACCAATCGAGAGATGCCACGCAAGCCATAATATGAGCTTAATGCCATAATATTTCTTGCCAGAATTTCACTTTTGAAATAAGAAAAAAACATTGTCCTCTAATTAATGTTCTGAAGACTATTGAAATCAGCACAGAAATCTAGTTTCCGCAAAAAGGTTCAGACAAGAAAATTCCTCTTTTTTAATTTTCAAGGAAAAAATATTTTCTGTGGGATTTTCATTTTGCAGAAATCCTGATTTTAAAGCGTTTTGACAGAAAGACATTCAAACACCAAAACATTTCTTTTCATGTAATACACATTTACAAAGAAATAAACATGTATGTAATAAGCAAAAAGAATCAACAGGCACATCCAGAGGGACAGTTCTGCAGAGTTAATGTGGTGTAGAAGTTGAAGCTAATTCTACCAGTAGGCAAACTGCCCTGCAGTCTCAATGTGAAAGTAACATAAACAGCTCTACAGAAATCACATACTCTGCAATCGCTATATATTCAGTAAAGCACGGGCAGAGTATCGCTTAAAAGACTATATCTCTAGACCTGCCCCAGAGGAACTTGTTTGAACTTGCCCTTACATTTCCATTGATTAAGCCTCTCTCTGTGGACTGTTTGCTGCTTCACTACCTAATGTCCAGCCTAAGTCCTCTCTGCTGGAAATTAAGCTCATTTGTCCTCAGCTATTTCCAGTTAGCCCGGAGAACAATTCAGTCGCTGCCCTCTTAGTACACATTTTCCCTTTGTAAGGTTCCTGCTCCACCACCTCTCAGCCTTCAGCCTTCCTTCCAGAGTCTCCTTTTTCATTCTCCCATCCTCTTGCTGCTCTCATTGCCCTTAGTGGCAAAAGTGGCTTGCCCTTTCTGCAAAAGATTACTCTGTTGACCTGCATTTAGCTCATGATCTTCTCCACCCCTTAGATTAGTTTTTATTCTGCAGTCCTTTTCCCTACTCAGTAATTCCCCAGTTATTGTACTTGTGCATCAGACTTCTCCTTGCCAAAGGCTGGGCACTGCACTGACCCTTAGTGAATTTGAGAAATATTTAATGTTTCAGATTCTGTTGTGGTAAGCAGCACTAGCAAAACGTTCTCTTACATACCTACATTTCAAGTGGCCCATTTGCAGATCTCTGCTGCTTTTAATCTCTGCAAATTATTGTTTTAACATACCTTTTGAATCCCTGATCACTGGATCATCCTCCTACTCCTTAAGGAACAATACCAGTGAAATAAATATTTTGATCCAGTTCCTTGGGATCCAAAATAATGACCAGCCAACTTGCTCAGGGTTTCTTTGCCCATTTCTACCTCCTGCCAGGAACAGTTTTGCCTGGGCATTATTTGTCTCTGACACTGTCTATCTCATTCAGTTAGGCAATCCCACAGACTCTGGTGTATAAAGAGTCATATAATCTGAGGAAACACCTTAATCCACTTCCTAAAAGCGTGCCATATTTGATGAAAAAGCTGCTGACAGACAAGGTGCCACCAGGCACTGGAGAGATATGATTTTCTGGCAGCAATACCAAGTTGCTGTGTGGCTGTATAGTGGCAATCAGCTGCGCCCACAAGTGTGTGAAAGTGGAGGGTTCAGCAGGCAAATGTTCTGGAAGCATGGACATAGGACATCTCACTTCAGTGTAAACAATCTGAAGAACAAAATATGGTTGAAAAGCTGTAAGCGTGAATAAAACAAAAGGCCAGCTTCAGCTGTCAATCTCTGGTGTATATCCTCTACAGCTTTCACATTTTTAGAAATATCTAGTCACCCTTGTCTCCATTAAAGTTATGCTAAGCCTCAAAGACTAAGCTGAAAAATTGTACCACTGCATTTCTTATACTAGTCTTAGAATTAAAATATGGCTTTTGTGAAAAAGCTGAAGGCTGAAGTTCAGCCTTTCATATAAGAATATAACACACCCAGAAGACTTTTCTCCAGGTTTCACTGTTCCTAGTAACTTCCTTCAGAATTATTCAGTCACTAGGCTATTTTTTTTTTTTACATTCAGATAAACTAGCACAATCCTACATTCTGAAAGGAAAAGGTTAAATGCACTCAACAGATTGGAAAAGGGTGTTTCAGGAAGTGCTCTCAGGTTCTTACGCTTACCTCCAGACTATTTCAAACGTAAATGCCAGCAAAAACACAGGCATCAGCAATAAATCTTCCTTCACCATGCCTTTATAGGACTTTTATGGGCTCATGTGTTCCTTTTATTCTTGGGCAAGCCCTCTTTCCAAATATTTCAGATGCACACATTAAGACTGCAGTTTAACAAATTACCCAAAGCTTCATGAAATTCCTAGGAAAATCTTTCAGCGACCAACATTAAACAAGATATTTTTAAAGAAAAATGCTTGAAAAATATAAGTGTTCTCCTTTACACCGACCTCAAAAAATATGTTAAATAGGAATAGAGATTGTATAACACAACATTACAATTTAGATAACATTGTTTCAAAAATTCCAATCTAAACCAATCTATCATTTCAAATGGCTATTTTTCTTTAAAATGACATTTTAAACTGAAAATGTAGCTTTAAGGGGTACGCTGCATTTGAAAATAAACTTTTGAAGCTAAACACTGATACAGCCGCATATGGTCCCAGCAGAGAAATCAGAGGGCTCTAGGCCACAGGAAAATAAACCCTGGTGAAATAAAAGACTGCTTAAAGTAGTGCTTTTAAGTTCATCAAAGTGCATGCAGACCTCTTGAACCAACTGATAAAAAACACAGAGAAGAGACACAAATCTTTTCCCAAAATGTTTATCACCCAGGCCATTTACAAGGCACTCTATGCCAGCTGCTAGTAAGAATACAGGAAAAAGACTTCGGCAGAGGTGCCAAGCCCAAAGACATGATATGGGCAGCAGGGAAGGAGCTAGGCACTTGGGGAAAATCTGACACCTGCATGTAAAAATGCTTGTGTAGTTGTCCCAGAAGATGTGGTTTATCTGCAGCTCCTTGTTCTTGCCCCGAAACAGTAAACCCTAGGAACAGAGCATCTGCAGTCCTTGGACTAACAGTGCACGTTCTAGGGCCCAGTGAAAGAAAAAAAGAGTTCCTAAACATACAGACCCATTTGTGCTTAAGCCAGTTTCATCAAACCAAACTACTCGTACATGGGACCTGCACAATCCCAGTAATACAAGCTGATTAACTTCCTTCCAGGCCACAGCTAGCTTGTAGTATCAGCAGCAGATGAAAGCCAGTCCAAGACTGGTACACTGCACGTTGTGGTGCAACACTTGATTGACAACTGAAAAGACAGAGACACCGGTCCTAGCTGATGCCCACGTACAAGGAATATGCAACCCAGAAATTCAAATATGACTTGAAAGTCATATGCTTGAAAGCATAACAAGTGTAACAGATGGGACGAAAGCACATGACTGAGTGTAATGATTGGTAATGATCAAAGGACAGGTGACAAAAGCATGACAGGAGGCAAACAAATAGCCTGTCTGAAAACACGTCCTACCGACCAGTCATTGCATATAACAAGGGCTGCATTGCACCTGCAGAGTTGGGCTGCTAAAAGTGTTCACAGCACTCTAGTGCTGCCAGGCCAACAGAATACCTGTGCTTTGTAGCTTGTTATATACTCTTCTTCCTCTGTTAAGAAAAACTAATAACAAATTAGGTCGAGTTTCAGTCTTGAGAGTTCTGCACCCTAGTAGCAAAGATGCAGACCTCAAAGTATCATGCTTTAGTTTGTCCTTTCAGTCAAAATGGAGGCAAGATGGACACACAGAAACATGTTGCCTCACAAAATCTAGGTAGTTTGTGAGGAAACATTGCTCCAGCTGAGGTACTTGACTCATATTTGTCCTCTGGAGAGTGCTGGATTGAACTTTTTATGCAAATTCATTCTTTGAATATTAATGAACAGTAAACCACGTGATAAACATGTTAGAATTTGAAACAGAGCAGTGAAGTCTGGCAATGCCATGTAGCCTAGTTGTTAGGTATGTGCTAGCTTTATAAGGCCAGGCCCTGTTGACATACAGTGAAATAAAATATAACTTATCTATTACATTTGTCATAAAGGATCTCTAGAAACAGAAAATTACATACGCTAAAAATATAGTTGAAAGTGTAAGAAATAGAAAATAAAATTAATAAGAAATAGAACCTGAACAGATTGTTATATAAAGGATACAATTTGAGACACCCCTGCCAAACTGATTTTCAAACTGAGTTTAAATTTATTAGATCCTACAGCTCTCCATCCCTTCAAGGAGAGCCATAAGTGTTCAGCACCTCTCTAAGTAATCCCTAGACATCACTTCTGAAAATTTAGTGTTAAAGGCTACAAAAGCTGTCATTTTTCTTTATGTGCAAGAAGCAGTAACTGCAAACTGCTGCCAAACCGGACAGTCTTGCTCTCCAGAGTAGCAGGTTAATGCTGTTCAACACACAGCTACAAGACTTGAGGCAAGGGAGTAGGCCAGAAAATACAGGGTGAAGAAGGAAGGAGCCCAACTTTGTGGTCACATCGCCTTACTAATGCAGGCATAGGAATCATGACCAGAAATGTGACAGGGGACAAACTCTTTCCGTTGATCAGGCTAATGGTTACATTACAACTGTATAAAGTATTAAAATAGCAGATTGAAAAACTGGACTGTGTTCTTGTCCTCATTCCTCTGTATCTTCTCTTTCCTGCTTGTAGACTGCAGATCTTTCTGTCTTTCTTCATGTGCAGGTGTCTCAATCATCAGTACTAACCAAATAGTAAACAGTAAGTTTTACATATCTACTTTATCTAAATTATCCCAAAGTAGCTAAATTATTCATTCAGATAATGTCCGCAGATAAATTTGCATATGCTGACTATGCAATCAATAGTAAGCAAAGAGAACATGGCTCATGAAAGGTAGGAAATACATTAATGTAGCCAACTGCACATAATATGTGTTTGCAAAACTGCTTGTTGACATATTTTTGGGGTAGCTTATACAGTAATGTGTGGGAAATTAGGTTTGTGAGAAATCGGTACACTTGCCTTTTGTATTGGTGATAATTTTGTTTCAAGACATTAAGAAGTTGCATTTTGTTTTGGCAAATCCATGTCTGTTTGTGTCATTTCTTATTCCTCATAGTAACAGAGATTAAGCTCAAACGCTTCAGAGGTGCCACAATATAGCACCTCATTAATCTTCTCACTTTTTATTGTTGGTAGGCAGTAATTGTTCCCTGCCCTATAAATTACAAAGGAAGGAAAAAGTCTATTAGATAGACAAATTCATGCAGAATTAAATGTACAGTATTATGGACACAGCAGCCACACTTCTGTCATGACATTTAAAAACATATTGTTACCTGTTCACATGGGACACACATAATGCCAGTGTACTAGACACAAGGAACCCCTGCTGAATCTTACCTTTTTTTCTTTTCCAGATATGCACATTTCTTATAAATGAAAGGAAAAAAAACCAAAACACTCAGGTTTCAATTTCTGTTTGTCACATAATATTCTCTAATGGCTACCTAGGGCAGAAAAAACATCTGCTTACTCACGTCTAGTCAAAATATTTTTTGTTGCATACAGCTGAGTGTTGGAAGTGGATGTTACACTAAGCTTGTCACGGCAAACCAACTAACCCACCATGGTCCAGCACAAGCCTCGACAGGGAAGCAGCAGCCCAGTGGAGCTGAGGCTGGGGGCTGACTGCAGCACATCCCTCCTCACCTCTGCTCTGGGAAGGCCAGCAGGATCTGACCACAGCCACTCAGCCCCTCATGGCATTAGGACTGAGCAGTAGCCAGCAGCTGAGACTCATCTTTCTTCAAAACAGCCTAACAGATTTTGCATTTCCTCACACCAAAATGGTCCGAAAAGTTTCCAACACCCTGTATTTCAGACTATTCCAGAATGAGCAGCAGGTTAGGACACAACACCAGGCTCTTGTCTAGGCTTACTGTGGTATAAATATGACCAGAATTAATGCTTCATTTTCAAACAGTCCATGTATTCAAAAGTATATCAAAAGTATGCTATAAGACAAATAGGACAATATTTGAATTATTGCCCAAAGGCCTCTATTCTTTGATTTTTTTCTGTTTTGGTTTTAATTTTGTTCTAACCTTAATAAAAGTATTTTGAAACATCAATAATAGTTTTAAAATGGTACTGCCTTTCTTCATATGGCTCCATCTAGCATCTCAGGTACTTGTTTTCTCATTGAAGCATGTAGCATTAGATATCCAAGCTTCAAACCATAGTTGCTTGATTTCACATACATATTTATATAGATTTACAGATCACCAAGCTAAATAATTCTAGCCAACAACAGTCTGTTGCCAAGTCCAGAATCCAAAACCAGTTTCAATCAGGTTATCTTGGAAAGTATAACACATAAAATGGAAAGATAAGCCAACAGTGCAGATATTCTGCCTGAAGATGACTTAATTGTGTCTTCATTCTGCAGCCTCAGCACTGCTCCACAAATCCCAGTGGGAACTGTTACATGAGACATATTCTTGATTCCTGTTTTCACTTGCTGATAAAATGTGGAGAACCCTTTGCATTCCTACCCAAGAGCTAAGGTCCTCTCCTGCTCCACACTCTGGAGCACACATCCCATGGGAACTGAACAAGAGCGCAAGTGTGTGCACAGGAGCAGACTCTGAAAATGTAAGTGCACGTAACTCTGCATTATGGGGCATAAGAGAAGGCTTGCTGCTGCGCATGCTAGTGAGTCAGGAGGTGAGGAAAAAGACATAGGAAAAGAGAGACAAAAATATCCCACCCCTGATATGATGCAGCTCTGCAGACCCACAAAAATCCACCAAACACAACAGGCATCAACTCTTAGTTGAACTTATAAGGTATGAATAGGTACCTGCAAGTAGGTTTGGGTTTAGATTTGATTCATATTCAAAGCACCTTCTAACAAATGGTTTGGGTTCTGTTTTGTTTAAGTAGACAGGAGATATTTTTCTGAACTTGTCAGATGAAATTTAGCTAAAGCCCTTGATATATATGTGCAGATGCAAAAAGCAAAATGGCATATTCTCAGACAAGAAACTGAACTGGCTCAAGTTTTGTCCTAAGAGCTGAAGCAATTGTTATTACTATTTTGAAAAAAAAATAAAAATTAAAAAATGGTAATTTCAAGTTTAGCAGCAAGATTCCTAATGCAATATTTTATTTCTCCTTTAAAATCCATCAGTTCCCCTCAGAAATGCTCTGTAGTAACTACAAGGATGTAATAAGGTAGCTTTGCTAAATTAATGAATACAATAGTTTAATCTTTTGTTATGGATGCAGTATGCTTTCATCATTACAAATTCAATTGGTCAGAAAATACAGTTGAAATGGGTTTATAGATTAGATCTATGCAAAATCACATTCAATAGGAATTACTTTTCTCTAGTGGTGTGCTAATTCAGTTCAGTATTAGACTTCAGCTAACAATATGAGGATTAATATCTGATCTTCTGTATATCTGAATCTGTACTAAACTTCAAATTTATCTCAGAACCTCTGATTGCAAATATAAATTATTTTTTTTACTGCATCATCTTGTACAAGACTTGTTCCTTCTATACAGCAGCTGTGCACATGTCTAATGATAGAAACATAGCACCTCATGTCCTCAGAACATCAAAGGATTAAACAGGCAAAGAAAATAGCTTGAGAGTGCTGATATGGGAATCTAAGGAATAAAAGTAGCTCTTAATTGTTCCCCATGACAATTTTAGTGTAGAGCCTAAGACAGACAAAAAACCTGGACAGCACACTGCATTCATTTCCCAGTTGAAGAAATACCTGTTCTAAACATTTTTTGTAGTGATTCTCACGTAATGATTCACAGTATGCAGTAAATAAAATCTCCATTCCTTGACTATACTGACATGACTGAGGTGTACAATAAAGCTAGTGATTTCAGATTTATTAAGCACTGAAATACTTTACTTCCTTTCCATTAGATCCATATTTCTTTTTTTATTTCTACTTGGCATATTTTAGTTAGACTAACTTATGTCTAGCATTACACATTTTTAGGAGTCTCAGTCTTCACAAAAACAGTTTTGAACATCTCTCATACTCAGAGATGAAGTTGCAATGAAAACTCTGATTTTGAATCTGGGATTCAGAATTGGCTTTAGCACACAGACCTTGTCCTTATTTTTTAAACTTTGCCCCTTGATGTCATCAGAAAAGGACCGAGTAGTTGCAGACACAGACCTGAGGAATATCTCTGGTACAGGGAGACTTTCCAGAAGTAATCTGGTAACAAGTCTACCGTACAAAGACCACCTCCAGACTCCATTCATTTTAGGCTGCTACATGACTTAAACATGGCTCTCGTCAGAAGTCATGAAGTGGAGGTGTTGGAGACCTGTTCTCACTCACTTCTTACCGTATCTCCCCTGTTATAAACTAGATAACTCATTTTGCTCTGCTCTCCTGGGTTTTAGTTCTGGAACAACCTGCAGGGACAGCACAGAAGCAGGGCCAGTCTCTTAGGCAATGCAGCTTTCAGGTTGCTTGCCATTTCCAGACAGATCCACATTTGTTGACCATAAAGTGAATTAGAGAGAGACGAAACAAGGCATGTGTGAGTCAGAAAATGGGTCATACATGAAAACAGCTTGAAGCTATTAATACCTAATGCTGCCATTTAATGAATAATAAAGAAGCCGGTGCTAGCCATACAGCGACATTTTAGATCTTCTTGGAAAGGCAGTCTTGGCCTAGGTAATTTTCTTAAACATTTTTGAAAAAAAGGGGTACAGACAGCATTTAATATTTTCTTATGTACTGATTTTTGTACTGAAATGCACCTCTCCCTCCGAAGAGTAAGATCTTCAGTGCTTTGCTGAAATGAAACCAGCAAAATCCTTCATCTTAAGTGAGGAATACAATAGAAAGAGAAAGATATATGCAAACAAATTTAGTTCTGGCATGTTTCAGCTTTGGGAAGGCTGATGTTACAATCTTACTGATGTAACTTTATTATATTTTCTCTGTATGCATGAGAAATACCAAGGCTTTAAAGAAATTAAACAATCAACACCCAAAACAGGATCTCATTGAGTTCTCCTGAGTGGCAGTCGGTATTTCAGGAGTGATGGAAGCTCCTATCTACAGCACCAGACCTCTGCCACTTGGGCTATTGAATGAACCAATAGCCAAGATAATCCATTACCTTCTGGATAAATCTGTGACAGACAGGAATAAAATGCAAAAGTTGCACATATTTTTTGGGAGGAAGATTGTTCTACATAGGCCCAGCTCCGTAGTTCCTGTTTCTCCCTGTCAGCTGCTATGACTTTTCCCAAACTCTTTGGAACTAACACAGATTAAGAACGAGGACACTAAAAGCAGGAGAGAGACCATTTTTCTCATTCCCAGTGTAGTGAGATATAGGCTGCACAGATGAACTATAAGGTGGGTGGAAAATGGCTGCTAGTCTCAACAGGTTTTTATTTCTAATTTGGCCAGGTAGTAGTAGCATTCCTGTGTAATCAATACTGAGGTGAATATTTCATTAACAACAGGGATGAAGGGAGAAATCGCACCCCTAGCAAGTTAATGACCGATACCAAACAGGGGGGAGGGGGCACGGAGAGTGGTAGATATGCTGCAAAGCAAAGCTGCCAGTCAGAGGAACCTCAACAGGCTGGAGAAATGGTCCAATAGGAATCTCATTAAGTTGAACACTGGAAAATGCAGAGCCATGCACCTGGGATGGAATAACCCCTTGCAAAAATACAGAGGGTGCTGGAAAGCAGGTCTGCAGAGAATGACCTGCGGGTGCTGGTGGACAAGTTGAACAGGAGTCAGCAGTGTGCCCTGGCAGCAAAGAAAGCCAAACACATCCTGGGCTGTACTAATATAAACATAGACAGGAGGCTGAGAATGGAGCTTGTTCCCCTCTCCTTGGCACTTGCAAGACTGCTTCCAGTTTGGGGCTTCCAAACTGAAGACAGTCATTGACAAACTGGAGCAAGTCCAGCGCACAGCCACCAAGATGAGGAGGGTGCTGTAACAAATGACATATGAGGAGATGCTGAGAGAACTGAATTTGTTCAGTCTTCAGAAGAGAAGGATAAGGCAAGATTTTATTGCTGTCTTCAACTATATAATGGGAGACTTTAAAAGAGACAGAGCCAGACTTCTTGGAGACACACAGTGAAAGGATCAGAGACATCTGACAACTTTGGGCAAAGAATATTATGATTATACATTAGGAAAAAGTTTTTCACAGTGAGAGCGATTCAGCACTGTAACAGATTGTCCTGTGTGGATGTGGAGTTCCCATTCCTGGATATCTACAAAATTCAACTGGATAAGGGCCTGAGCAACCTGATCTAACTTTGAAGTTAGCCCTGCTTTGGGCAAAATGTTGACCAGATAATCTTCAGAGGCCCCTTCAAACTTATATTACTCTGTGATTCTCATCTCTCAGCAACTTATCTCAGTCCACAGTAATAATTGCAGAGAAAGTCCTGTTCGAAAGCCATGCAGCTGTGCAATGAAGCAACTGCACATGTTTTGTCAGAGAACGATGCTTTTGCAATCAAGCCAATATATAATCACTGACATAGGGTGGAACATGCATGACACATGAAATTTCATATAATTTGCCTAGCAAATGCAAACAAATTCCCACTGTGAATAGTGAGATGCTTCAAGAGTTTGTGGCTTAAATTCGGGTAGGTTTTCTGGGGAAAAGCAAACAAAAAAAATCCTAATTTGACAGCATCCTCACACTACCAAATATCAGAGCTATATCTGTAATACAACGGTGTCTAGGCTGTCCAGTGGAAAAAGTTTTGGGGTTTTTTTGCATGACTACAGCAAAATTTTCTTTTCCCTTCATGATACTTAGAAAGTTGAGCCATTTTTTTTTAAATGTTCAAAAAAAAATTACCTGAAACAATCATCTAACACTGAAAATATCAGCCAAAGCTGGACAACTTAAGTAACCAAAAAAGAGAGGAACCTAGGCAGACTTAATAACAAGCAGTGTTACTAGAACTGTCTGTAACTAAAGTAGAGTTTTGCTCCCGGGTGTTTAAAAATTTCTCTGCAGGATCAGGTTTATTTCCACTTTGTTTGGTTGGGTTTTTTTATTGCTTGGATCAAGAAGAAATGTTAATAGTAGCACATTATCAATGTGCCACCTGCTTTAGCAATGTTTGACTTCTTAAGCTGCAATATGCCTGGTGCATACTCTTAATACATGACTCTTACAATTGTGCTGGTTCTGATATCGTTGCTATTAAAACTTTCAGCTATGTTATTTTATATGGGTTTCTATCTCACCACCTGTCTCCATGAACCTAATCAGAATGCTCTCAGATATTTATTATTCTGCTGAACCATTTCCAGGATTTGTATGCTTTTATCTCTTATTGATACCCTTGCAGATGAAAATCAGGATTATATTTCTCATAGCATGGCAAGATAAAGCTATAAATACTTTTCAACCCATATGTTCTAAATAATCCAAACCATGCAAAACTATTGCAAGGTAATAAATGTGCTATGGTGGCTCATACGTTGGCAACATACACATCTTTCCTTGCTTGTGTTTATCAGTTTGGCTGAAGGAGGAGTATCATTTTGCTGCAGAATGGAAGCAAACAGACAAAGTTGTTCTTTGACATATTAGCTCCCCAAAGATACCTAGATTTGGCGCACACTCTCAGCCATAGTATTCTTTGCCACCGCTACAGTTTCCTGGATACAAGGGTTCTGTGATATGTAATTTGAAACAGGGATCTTACTTTCATGTTCAAGTTGTAACTAATAACCAAAGCAGGGAACACTTATTTGAACTAATTTTCTTTAGATATCAGCTGATACAAGTTACTGAACAATAACTAGATAACGCTTGATCAAGATAGCTCAGCAAAACAAATGTTTTAAGAATGCTTGCTAGCTTATTAACTGAAAACACAGATGACAAGGTATTATGTGACATTTCATTTTTGCCAAAGATCAGATTTTATAGTATTTGTCTTCAATAGTAAAATTAAATCATGATTTTTAGAGTTAGCACCTTCTAAGCTTCCATCTGTTTACAGATCAACTTGAAGAGGAAAAAAAAAGTAAGTTTCTAAAAACTGGAATATTTTTCATGGATTTATGAATGAATAGATTTTGTGTCACAAACTTGAATTACATTTAAAGTTAACAAAAAAAAAAAAAAAAGAAAAAGGGAAATAGAAAGAAAGCAGTAGGTATTATATATTCTAATTTTAACAGGGCTATATGTAAAAACCACAGTGGAGGCTACCTGGAAAGCATATTATGAATTTCCCAGTCTTGTGATTTAAGATTTAGGGCCTAAATTCTATGCTGAATTTTCTTCTGCAGGTGCTGCTTTCCGCAAGGCATCTTCCTAACTATTTTTATTTAGCAAGAGTTGAGACTTGTCCTGTGTTGCAGTAAATTTCCCTTCCCCTTTCTTCCTAGCTTTGACATCCCCTTTGTAGCATCCTAGAAAGTCTCCCATAGCCATGTCTTAGCAGCACAAATCAGTACTGAAGTAGGCTGCAGTGATCAAAGCAGTGTTTCTGCATGATAGCAGGTAATAAAATAAGAGGGAGGGAAGACTGGAAGTAGCAATTGAATTGGACATTTGCACCACAGATTGATGAGACACCAAAAAAAAATCTTCAAAGGAGAAATACAGTTTTTCCCTAGAAAATCAGTTAAAAGCAGTTTCCCTATTTGAATATGATGATCAGGATAGAAAAACACATTGCTTACTCACATAGCTTATGAATGGGAAGTGAAATGCATCGGCATTAAATGCAGCCCAGTGCTGCCTAGACGCTCACTGGTGTGTCATCCCCAAAGGGGGAGGAAGGCTCTCCCCTGTGGCATTCAACAGTTACTCTACACAGATGCTGCTGCCTGGGTCCTGGGGAGGTAAGTTTTGACAGTTGGCAGCGTTGTGAGACAGCAGCACGTGGAAACCGAATGTGACATATTCCACCCATGTTGTCTGATTCGAGACAGACTGCGCTCTTGAACAGTCATTGTAGACTGAAATTCCACCCACTGGATACGAAGTGGTTACATGCATGGGTGTTCATGATTAATCACCAACTGCTTGTTTAAGAAGTCGTCTTAGTTACTTCTGACTTTCAACCTTTACTGTTATTTTTTACTTTTACTAATGGCTTCCATGTAGTGAAGAAAAAGAAGGCATCTTTTCTTATTTATATAGATCCTGGCAGTTGTGTCATTAGTTAAGACTGTCATTGCAATGGTTGAAAGACCATTGAAATTGCTATGTACATCTATCAAATAGGATTTATGTTTAGGACAGTCATAATTAAGCTCCCTGTTTTCTGGGGACCATATTTCCTTTTTCCAGTAAAAGGTTAAAACAAAATGCCCAGATCACTCCTGAATCCAATATTGTTATCAATATCTTGTCAAGGAATAAGATTATCCTGCAGATTTATTCTTCTATTTAATCTTCTTGTCTCTAACAGGTATCCAGGTATCACTCTAAGTATGTGGTAGGTTAAATCTGGCAAGCAGTATCTCACACGTTCATAGTCTTGCACCAGAAGAAATATCTTGATTCAGATGATGTAAGAACCCTCCCAGCAACTGGAATCTGAGCTTGGCAGAAAAGCAGAAATGCCTTACCTTGCCCAGTGTCACACTGATCAGGGTTCCTAATGAGCTGTGGTAAATAACGGCCTTTACAGTTCACTGGAAAGGCCACCCAAATACACAGGGATAGTGTACAACCTCAGATGTGACTTCTCTCTGTACAGCCGATTTTCCAAACAGCCCCCGTAATGAATACAATGAAAGCAACACTTTAAATGAGAATGTTGAAGGACAGTATCTCCACTCTAATTTCAGTTTTGATGCCTGAATAGATAACAGAAAACTCCCTGCAGACAGACCAGGGAGTCCATGATTAGTTTCAGTGTTTCATTGTCAACAATATTAAATAATCAAAATTATCAAAATGTCCATTTTTTAGAAGTGGATGCACTTCACTTGCAGGGCTCTTCTCTGCATTTGTTTGGAGCTATGCCTTAGCTCTGGTCAGCCTTTCTGTTGGTTTAATAAAAAAACACTGGCATTTGATGTTCACTTTGCAATTGCTGAAGGAACTGGTGCCAGCAACTAATGCTTTCCCTATCAGAGCAGATACGGCCAGCAGTGTTTGTTGTTTCAATAGCCTCAGAGTAACAGTGATCAAGGCCAATGACACAGAGTCAATTCCCCGTCTTCCTTTCAAGGGACATAGTGCAGTGTCTATCTGAAGGGAGATTACAGATGTTGACCGCTTTGACTCTTTAGAAACAGGAGACGTACGGGTGGGATTCATTTCACATAACTTGCAACATCACTGGGCATTCATCTTCATTCAGTAGGTATCTGTACCAGAATAAGTCACTTCAGCCATCTTTTATAGTCTAGAAAGAGAAACTCGCACTTTTAGAGCATAATGCGCCTGGTCTATTTTAATCAGGTACCTTAGAAAGAGACAATGTCTGTGTTCACAGTGCCTCTTTCTCTCTGTGTCTCCATAGACTAAGAAGGAAGTCCATGTGAAGGTTTGATGCTGTTGTCCATGCCACGTGCCATTTGAGGTGTCCTAGGTGATGACCCTCCCTGACGCCCATGTCCTACTCCAGAAAGGTATAGCTGCACAGTAGGTCCTGTGTCATATCTGCTAGACCCATCTGACCTTAGGCATCTATTTGAGAGGCCGTAAGGGGTGAAAAACTGAATCAAGCCCTAGGCGTCTATATTTAATCAGGTGAACACCATCCATGCAGGCTGCCTGAACAAACATGTTTTTAACCACAAGTTTTAAAAAGCAAAGGACTTGGTATATGGAGCACTTCCTGAGCCTGTGGTTTACACAAAAAATATATCTGCTAAAGAAGTGAAGAAAGATTTCTTAAATAAGAATAAAACTTCGGAAAGGATGCTCAGAGAGAGCAGGTGAGATTGATCTTCCTACCTTGGCAGAAAGGTGGATAATGAGGAAGCATTACAGCTCCTTTGTCCCTTTCCACTGCTGCCTGGCCTTATTCAGGGGCACAAGGAGGCACAGAACACATGTGCTCCTCAAAAATATGGATTGGTGACTTTATGGTGCAAGCACACTTGCACATTCAGCACATTCCCTAAGAAGAGCTGCAGAAACAGCAAAGCTGGTATGTACAAGTTTCTCGTAATTGTCATGTGTGAATATCTCAAAACGTTTAACAGGTTTATCTTTACAATGCTTCCATGAGATAGGATAACTCCATGTTTTCCTGTCTCTTCCATTACAGTCATCTATTGCTGTAAAACTGTCAGGGACATCAGTACAAACTCTGAAAAGAGGAACACTCCGAGTGTTCAAGAAACTGCTTGAACACTCGAACTGTGTTCAAGAGGGGACCTTAGAACAAATGGATGCTTTAGAGAAAAATAAACAACAACAAAAAACAAACAAAACACTACATTACATAGTGCTCTTTCATGTTATGGAATACCTCATACTGCATAAAAAAAATAAAAAATATCTTTCAATTTTGCATTCATTGTAACATTCTTTTGATTTTAAAATTTGGAAAATCCAGTTTGTTTAGAACTCAGCATGAAGAGCTAGAAAGATTCATAATGAATCAGACAAGGTAAAAAAGTACATATTAGGTTAAGTAACTATTTTTCGGACTGATGGGTTTATGAATTACAGCAGAAGTGGGATTGTTCTACATTTGTAATCATTCTCAAATTTAGCAAGCATTAAAAATTAAAGCTGTGATCATATTGATTGGAACAACAGGTTTAAAATATTTCAGAGTCAATTTCAGTATGATAACTGGGACCAAAGCTAAAGAAATACTTTATTATATTAATCTAAACCTGGAGCCTGAGGTACTAGAAGGTACTCACAAACTAGCCACTAAAAGGGAGGGAGCAATGAATGATTTTTCATCTGGTATTTCTGTTTGTACACTGATTTGCTCTGCCTCTGTCACTCACTACAGACTGACAGACAACTCCCTCATCAGGTAGCTGGTAGGTGCAGTCCATTCTTACATGGGTTTTGGCCAACTTTAGAAGCAGCACCAAACACAGGCTACAGAGAGCCTGAAATACAGGCACGATTTTACTTCAGGTCTGAGAAGTGCAAACTCAGTGGGATGACGTAGGAACATCACACACTGGCAGAACAAAAAGGATTCATCTTTGCTGTTGCTTGTAGGAATTTACTGAGGTAAATTAGCTACTGAAAGGCTTCTTGTTTTTTCCCCAAATGAACAAAAACTTGCTGAAAAGCACAAGGAAATAACCAGAAATGACCAGAACTCAAATTTAATAGTTAAGAACAAAAGAAATCTCTCAATTAATTTACTGTAATATCCATGAGTACAAGATTTCCTCTAATAGTATTCAACTAGTAGTCTGCATTTACTAAAAAAAAACTATTATAAAAATTATTCAGAAAATAAAATATAAGTGAGATTTGAAGAGAATTAAAAGTGTAACTAGTGCTACGTCTTCTCCCTTTTACTGGCAGATACAGACATCGTAAGATAAGGGAAAGGTATTTTAGTTTGACTCACTATAAAAGCAGCCACAAGGTCAGACATAAAAGGGGTCAAGTTAAAGACAGCACAATTTGAATTAATTAAGCCCCTTCTTTTTTCTCAAATTCTGATGTCCCATGATTTAGAGACTCCGGAAAGGAGATTGGTATATTTTTTTCTTTTCTTTTTGTATCATTATGTTCTTCAGCTAGATACAGAAGTCTGTCATTATCTTGCAATAAGAGACAAAGCCTTTTGGAAAAGGAAACACTATTTGAAAGAAATAAAATATAACTCCAGAATTAATACACATGTAGCTACACATTTGTCTATAGTCAGCAAGATATTGAATACTTATTAACAAAATCAAATTACATTAAAAGTTTTCCTTATCACATACAGTAAGTTTTGCTTTTTGTGACTGAATATTTTTAACATTTTGTCCAAGTATTAAGAGAATATAATTTCCGCTCTAACCTACAATGATTATTTATTGTCCTAGCCACTTGTATTGCTGAATGCGGCATTTGCATCTGAAATCCAGAGTAATACAGGATGATGCAATGCAAATATTTCTGTCTTACAAGCCAAACAGCACAAATTCTGTTACACAGAAAGGTAAATGAGGATTGCAGAGGAGTCTTTCTGAGTCTTAGGTTACATTACTTATTATAGAAGCAGGCAGCCATATCATAAACTGATCATGATCCTTTTTAAACTTTGTTAAGGCTTTTGGTTTGAGAATTTTTGCCTTTACCACTCCTACTGGTAGGTTGTTCCAGAAACTCACCATTTTGGTGGTTAGACATCTTCCAATCTCCAGCATCAATTTATTCATTGCCAGATTACACTGCCCCATGCACTCTTTTCTCCCATAACCCAGTTGAAACCAATGAGATTAGCCAAATGAATAAAGTAAATCGGAAAGTCGTGCATTACAATATTTTTTAAAGAACTTGTTCTTAAACCCCATGATTAGATATTTAAATATTTCCCAGACATTGAACACATATTCAAATTATTTTCAACAGACTATTGGTGGTTGGATTTGTGCCAAAACGCAAAAATAAATGCCTAATATTTAATATGTTGTGAGGGTGATAACTTTGTAAACACAATCTTGCAAAAATAAAAAGAAAAAAAAGAAAAGCTTTTATCAATTTAATTCCAACAGTGCTATGCCTGTTATCAAAATATAATCATAGCAAGCACTTTGATACACATTTCTTACTACCACATAAGATGCGCTTTACAGAATTATGGCTGGAAGGGACCATTAAATAATTTGTATAACACTGTATGCAGATAAACCACCTGCATATCCAAGATCATAAATTCACCTAATTACTGCTGCAATAAACCTCATCAGTTGCATATGGCTAAAACACATCTTCAAGGGAGACACCCATCCTTGATCAGAAATGTCATGAAATGGGGAATCCAACACTGACCTTACGTGTTTGCTCCAGTAGTTAAACTAAAAAAGTACGTTAATTTTATTTTGAAGTGTCTCACCTCATTTCACTGTTTAAATATAAAAGGACATTATTTCCATAGTTCAACTTCTATTTCCAGGTGATTCTTCGTTTTGATTCCTCTGAAGTAAAATACCCTGACTATAGTACATTTTCTGCCTGTGTATTTCAACTTCGCAAACTAACTACTCCACTGTTTACATATCTAAGGCCACTTACACACTTTTCACCATAGGTTTGCACTGGACATTCATGTAAAAAAAAAAAAAACCACCAAAACTTTAATTTAGTGCAACATGCAGTTTCCCTCTTAAGTCACTGGTAATCATTCAAGATCTTTATGCTCTGACATGTATTCACTCTTCCTAGCAGTATTGTATTCGGTTGTACTAAAATGCATTTTGTTTGAATCAATTCAGTTAACAGATCACTGCATTGGACAGTCTGACATAACTGTTATCTATCATTTCACCAGTCTTTATTCCATCTGCTCCCCAAAACTGGTTAATCATTTGCAAAAAGTGTAATCATCATTTTTTTTTTGGACCAGATTCTGCTACCATATTCTTAGTCGGGCTGAGTTAGTCTTTAAGAACAAACGTTGCTGTTCACAGTAACACGTTATATTGTGCAGATAAGTCTGGCAGAGTCTGGCCCTCAACAGGGAAAAAACAACTTGCTTTTATTTTTTCAGAGTCGTTCCATTTCTAGCAAACTCATCTGTATCTCTCAAATAAACAGATACAGGCAAAGTTTAGGAAAAAAAATGTTACATCTAACTGTTCACTTTGATTCACTGAAGCCCAGTATAATAAGCTGATGCAAAACTATGCTTTTAACATTGCACAAACGTTAACGGTGTGGGTATTGGTGTGCATGACTATATTTTCTTGGAAGCTACAGTTCTATCAATTTCTACCACTTAGTTCAAAAATTACATAAATGTTTTCACAACTGACAATAAATAATTAAACCAAGGAAAATTATTCCCCTGCTTCAAAGATACTTTTATCTTTCTATTCCAGACAAAAAAAAAAAATAACCTTTCTATTGAGGGACAAAAATACAAAAAACAAAAAAATCTTATCTTTTGAAATGCAGCATGCCAGATTTATGGTTAATATATATCACCCTCCAATGAAAAATGCAGGTTAATATGTACACAGCTCTTAGGATAGCTCATGAAGGTGGTTACTGACTGAAATACTGTCACTGAGTCAACTCTAACAGTTTGATTAGGAAGGATATTGTGCTTCTGAACTACTTCCTATATAAGCCACTTCTCACACTGTAAAGGAAGCCAGAGAAAAATACTCTTACTACCAGCTAAGAGCTGAACAAACACTCAACTCACATGCAGAAACGTGTGATGGTGGAAGTCTTTTTAGTGTACTTCAGACAGTAATTCTAATATATTACAACAGGGAGGTCATTTGCCATTCTTTAATCAGTTATGATTTCCTGTTTCCCCAGGAAACATTTATACTCATTATCTAATTTGTTTCTCATTTACGTATAGTTTTCAAAATTGACAGCTTACAGTCACAGTGAGCTGTGAATTACAGTTTTGTTTTATTTTGCAGTATTTTTCATGGTCTAGATATCGTGGATGATTCAATTAAATCACATGGTGCTTTACACAAAAAGAAAAGACTCGAGCATACAGATTTCCGCATTCTAATTTTCTCAGTTCATCTGCTTAAAGAAGAAAGAAAAATTATCTGTAGCATTTACCTGTAGAAGGCTGGAGGAGCAGCTTCCCTCATCCCAAAGCTGCCCTGTTCGTTTTCAAGGTAATAGGGTACCTGTTGGCTGTGATGATGGATGAAGGGTGAGAGCTGGGGCGCCGTTTGCAAGAACACCACTGGGCTCGGTGGGACATTGTTCAGAGAGTGAAATCCTGCCAGACTGCTGGACCCAAAAGATTCAGAAGTAGGGGCATAACTGAGAGAAGCAGAGCTGTACACTGGAGCCGTAGTACCAAAATCGTAAGTGGCTCCTTCGGGGTAGTTAAAAACTCCTGTCTTGTTGCTCTCCACGTACATGTCGCTGAGCGATCTTTCCAGGGGAATCTTCAGCTGTGGTCTGCTCAGTGTCTCCAGTTCAGTGCCTTGAATCTGGTGTAGCAGAGTAACTCCAGAGGTTTTGGTGTGAAGGGTCATGGTCAGTGCTAATGGCAGTGAGCAAGGAACATATCTGCTTTTACTGTCAACAGCGAGATCGGCAGCTGGCAGTCCACCTAAAAAAAAATTCCAGAACCTATTCTGAGGCTCAGCAGAAATCACAATAAAGCAGCACTACACAGGTATTCCTCTAATCTCGGCAAGGAGGAGGATACAAACAAATGCAGAGTGAGCACTGAAAATGCACATTCTCTCTCTCTCCCTCCCTCCCTCCCTTTCTCTCTCTAACTTTTAGGAACTCCTCATCTACGCTCATATGCATTACAAGGTGCTGGCCGCAAGCCAGGAACTCTTGCCTTGTGCCGACGTCGGTTTAAACATCACTTCAGAAACAATTAGTTTTGGAGTTATACCAAATCATTGTCCCTCTAAATGTTACTTCATTCTTACTAGTCGTTTAATTTTTCACTTCAGGGTAGCCAGCGATCCACAGCAACTAACGGGAAAGAACACTTAAATCCAACCAGGAAGAGTAGTCCAGTGGTCAGGCAGATTACTGCCTTTTATTTCCTCAGCAGGCTCCAATCTATCTGTGCTTATCTCTCCTCCTGTTTGATTCATTTTCATGTTTGCTAGAAATATGTAATGTGTACATTGTAATGACCCTGGGTAGGACTATGCTGTAACTGAGATAGGGCAAAGCAGAATGTGTGCGTGCAAGCGTGTGCTTCTGTGTGTGTAATGAGCCTCAGTCAATAAAACTAGCTAACAAAATTAAAAGGTGTATGATATCTACGTAGAAGAAAAGGTTTATAATATATTTTTCACCAGTAATAGCAACTTGAAGTTGCTAGAGTGTAGTACTAACACTAAAAAGCGAGGAAAACCTTTACATTAGCCTAGAAATTTTTGCCAGCTTCTTTTTAGGTTGTAAAACTATGAAACAAAACATCATTCAGACTTTGCTACAAGAAGATCCTGAAAGTTAGGAAAAAATTATTTGATTCCATGACACGTGAACTGAATACAGGAAATTCTTTTTCCTAGTCCTGTGAACAAAAGCTCAACAAACTCAAATTTTGAAATCAGACTAGAAAATCAAGTAATCTAAAATAATCAAATGGGATTTGCTTTAAAATAAACTGAAATGCCTCTCAAAGTTATCTTTAGGAAAAATAAAGGGAAGAGAGAGGACATAATGAAAAGGTGTGGCACGCATGCTTCATCCTGCAATCTCATTCCATATAATTTTAACTTTGCACAAACCAGTTCTCCTGAACCAGCTAAATGAAAACCTCTAGAAACTGTTTCAAGCTCTCTAGCTTTATTGCTGTGGTCTGTGGTTCAGTCAGTGAAATAGGTTAATGTCAACCCTAAACGCATTAATATATGGGCTCCAGTTAGTATGCTTTGAATACTAGCAAAGTCTATGCTATACTTAAACAACTCCACAGTTACTCAGCTCAACCTTCAAAAAACCCAAGAAACCGAAAAACTGAATATGCAGGTCACTAATAGCTTCAAGAAAAGTTTACTAAAAATGGTTTTATTTTAGTAATAATACTATGTTTTCAGAACTTCTTCTAAAATAGCCAGTTATTTATGTATTTGCAAGATTATTCTGAAGCAATACACATTTGTACCTCCACAGGCATGCAGCAGCACACACATGAATATGTACTTGATAGATTTCCTCACCCACCCAGACACCCTCCCTACCCTGTTCAAATTTCAGATTGTAGACTTTGATCAAAGAGATAAGCTTGTTTAAATAACACTGGACTAAACATGTTCCCAGTTAAAAAAATAATAATCAGACAATCATACCCAGCAGTTCAGAAAGTCTTCGAAGAGCTATTCTGAAAATATGCCAGACAGTGTGAGAGAAAAAAAAGAGAGTGTGTGCATGTTTGCATAGAGTAGGCGAACATGCATCTGCAGACTCACAAAACAGCGAGCAAGCATAGCTCTCAGCAGCCAGTCTGCTGGGCTACACAGACTGAAATGAATGGCAGTTACGAGTTTAAGGTCAGTCACTCTTACAGATTTCATTTCGTGCTTTGGTAATACATAGAAAAAACATTATCTTGTATTAAACTGCATAATCTGAGAATTAATGTGAATCTGCCTGCCATAAGAAGTACCCACTTCTATAGTGTGCTACAAAATGGACTTTACATTTTTATTTAAAGCATTGTCCAACATGTATGCTATGTTAGAATTACTTTATTGACATGCAATAAAATGCTCCAGCATAATAGCTGTGCAGAAGAAAGAAGATACAAGTGTGCACACAGAGAGTAGACTTCTGAGTGTGTCCTGTGCAACCTCAGTGCTCCTTGCATGCAGTTTTTAAAAACCTCATTAATTATTTTGGGAGGGTTGTATGTTTTCAGGGAGACAAATACTTAAAATTTCCACCATATGCAAACAGCATTAAAACACACAGTAGGGTTAAGTAAAAGAACCATCACTGCTGCTCCGTATCATTTAAACCAGGGACCCTAGGAGCAGCTTTCCACCAGCCTGTGTGCAAAGTTAAAGTCCGGCTCCCTAAAAGGGCTCAGCAATAGACAACTGCAGTATCCCTGCAGCACACAGCCTGGCACATGTCTCAGAAGAAAAAATGTGAAGTGCCACCAACAAGATCTTAGGGGCTGGCTGGGAATCCTTGTGATAGCATCCAGTAATGTTTGGCTTACTTTTTCTGTGGAAGAAAAGTGAGAGAGCAAGAAAGGGCAAGGGTGAGGCGGGGCATTAGTCACGCCAAATCCCATGAAGAAATTGAATTTTTGACTTGTATATACTGCAAAAGTCAGTTCTTGATTCTGCATACTATATGTGGGATTTTTTGATACAAAAAAGTTATGAAATGCAACAGTTTATCAGAGGGGGGTATTTTTCTTGTCCTGCATGGTGACGACTATCCTGCTTGCTCCAAATTAACACATGCTGCTAATTCACCCTGCTTTAGAGATGGCGTTAGATGCATCTGCTTGTGGACTCGCCCCCCAGAAAAATGAGACCTGTTTCTAAAACCTGGTCTTTGTGCTTAAAGGCCAGGACTTACTCCACCACCCCATTTCATCACTCTGACCTATTATATGCCAGGTTTTACATGTTACTAGCACAATACAGAAATGTGTACAGGATATAACAATAATATTTGGTATTTTTTCCCAGTGGACACGAAGTCTATGCAAAAATTTGGTTTCACTAAATCCCACTTCATGTATGCCTTTAAAAGTATGTGGATCTCATACAGAAGGGCTTGCCTCATTCACTGTGTATTTAAAAAAAAAAAAATCACATGTAGTAATGACAGGGAGTAAATAAAAACATGAATTGGCTGCAGCATCTTCTTTTCCAGTGCTAGAGAGAAGTGTTCAAAAAATACTCAGTCAATGGGAAAGCTACCTTTCCAGATTTGGTAATTTCTCCACTAATATGTATTCAACTGCAACCAAGCTGCCCTATGTATTTCTCTCACCTTAACGAAGGCCCAATATTTTTTTGGAGTTACCGAGAACATACTACAAGGAGAAAGTCATCTATCCCAGTCTTCCTCAGACACCCGTAATAAAATAGAGGGAAAATGGTTCTGCAAAATCTGAGGATTTGCTAAATTTATATCAGGTATAGACTGGGTTTTTTGCTATATTTCTGATGCTTGGGAATATACAAATAAAATCAATGCTGACTTTGATCCGTCCAGATTTATGCATACACGGTATGTATGCATATGTTAATATAGGGAAGAAACAGGAAGGAAAGAGAGAATAGCAATTAATGAATACTGAAGAAACAGGAGGGGACAGTCCACTGTGACCGAGGAACACTACAGACATGTTGGCAAGCAAAGTCAAAGCAGAAATTTCTTCTTCATACACAGTCATTTTTAGAGATTGAGTCAAGAGATGAGTTTCTGAAACAGTGAGGATTCAGACACTATTCTTCTCATGAAAATGAGAAATGAATTGATTAAATGAATGGAAGTGACTGATTAAATCCTGTGTTCCCCTTTTTAAAATGTCAAACTTTCTATTTTCCTTTTCTAGATATGCCAGAGTTCTAGTGCCCAACTCAGATTTTTCCAGAGTGAGGAATTTACTCTAACTTACACTAATAAAATACCAAACGTAATAACGTTAAAACTAAATCATATTTCTGTGGCTCTGTGGTTAAATTAGCATCATTTACAGCTGAAGAATATTTAGATATATTTCTAAAGGCAAATTCTGCTCATTTCAGTTCATTGATGAACACTTTGCTTCTAGTTTTTATATTTCTTTTTTCTTTTTTTTTTCTTGTTGTTGTTGACAAACAACTGGAGTGCTCAGATTAAGCTAGCAGAGTCATGCATAGTGCAGTTTGGCTCAACTGGACCATCAGTGCAACACCCTTACCAGCTACAAACAGGAGGCTATGGAATTAAATTCAGGATTCTTACTATAACAGACAATATGAACTTCTTTTCACTTCAAAACTGGAACATAGCTTAAAAAAAAAAAAAAAAAGAGAAAAAAAAAAAAGAGAGAGAAGTAGCCTCCTTCTACTGCTTGCAAATAATGTGGCACCAGCAAAATGGACTCAGAAACAGAAAAAGGATAAATAACAAAAATTATAGAAAATACTACTCTAACTTATCTAAACAACCAAAAGAAGTTTTGGGGATTTCCATTGCCATCAGCAATTTTCTAATAACTAAAAGTCCTGAAAGCCAGTGTATAGGGAGAGAAACAAACAAAACAAAAAAAAAAAAAGGAAAAAAAAAAGAAAAAGAAAAAGAGAAAGAGGAAGAAAAGCCTGAACAGATTCTTGATTCTGGACAAGATAAAACAGCAGTTTGAGGGAAAAGGAGATTAAAGTAAAAACACTACACAAAGACTATTCAAATTATAGGAATCTTTAAAGATAGCAAAACTCCTAATCCTATAATAGGCTTTTTTCAGCACTAATTTTAGTAAGTATTCCAACAAAAAATGGTAAACTCAGAACTTAGAACATATACTATAAATTTTCCATAAACCTGCTGACAGTGAGAGACCATAAACTTCATCGCTTTGGTTCCACAGCTATAAAGATAGAAGCTTTTTTTAGCTGCTGCAATTAAAGAAGAATCTATTGCACATAACAGGAGGAACATTATGTTTTTCCAAGATTCCACTGTAACATTACAGAGAAATTATGTTGTGTTTAGTCCAGTGAGGAAACTCCTCAAGATAGACAGCTGGAGAACAGCATCATCTACCCCACTGCTTTATAAATCTTCTCTGGGGGAAAAAAAAAACAAAAAACTAAAGCCCTTGATACCTAGGCAAAGCAAGAAGTATGCTTAAAAATTCCTTAGGCTCTTATTAGAGATAAGTGTTTCACCCTGTTATTGGGAGTTTTTAACCTTTAAAGTTTTATAAGTTGATACGAAGATGTATACTTCTCTTCCCCCACCCCACCACCAAATAACTTACCAAAACCAGCCATGGCACCAAAAGGCTGGACCCAAGATTTTTAATTCTAAATTTATGGTTTAGGTTGGTTTTACTGTTAAATGGGAAGCTTCTGCTATCACATGTCAAATATAAGTAGAGAATTTGAGAACATTTGCTCCAAATAGTTCTTATTCCAAACAGGGAACTGTGGAATACAATTATTCCACAGATATGTTTATTAATTTACAACATTTAAACGTACCTTCAGTTTTACCTATACTTTGTGTGAAAAGATCTATTACATACTTTGAAATTATCTGTGTAATCAAGAGAAAAAATAGGCTGGGATATCAGCATAGCTTTTTGGTAAAGTATGATGATGCTTTAAATTTTAAGACTTTGTTTACAGCTATCAGATTTTAGCCATTCAGGTGGAAATTTTACATGTCAGTGATTAGCTCAGAGAGAATAATTTGGAAGTATTTGAGCCAACTGAAAAGAAATTTTTTGCTTTTCCCTCCTTAAAGATTTCTAGAAACCCTTTTTTGAAATGAGAAACCTTTTTGCTGTAGCAAATGAGGGTTTTGGAGCAGGAACTTTGAATCTGGCAGGGAGCTGAAACTGTGTGTCACAAAACTGCTTCTTGCTAATCCTCTGAAACTCCATCCACGTTTGGCCAATTTTTCAACCCTTGAAAAACTGCAAGTTTTTAAAGAGTTAAGATTTCTAAAAGCTCTCTCCTGACCGAGCCTGCTCTCTCCTCTCTCAGATCCTAGTCCCAACTAGACTGGGCACAAAACTTCCCAGAAGAGCGAATGACATGCTACCGTCCAGACTAGTATAGATACAGAAAGTTCTCCCCTTTCATTACTCTTCTGGGACAGAGTAAGAGTCTGGGCTTAAATGCAGATTATTGTGTCAGTTATAATACTGAATTTCAGTCCCCAGATGTACAGACTGAATTTTCTGACACCAAAATGGGGCACCATCTGCCTTTTCAATTCGGCATTATAAAACATGTAGAAATGTACCCTTTCCTAAAGGGGTAGAAGACATGCTGTAATATAACTAGCTTGTGCATTTCTTCAGTTTTTTGTACTTAAGATGGGAGAGGATAAGACTAAATAATTGTGCCCAACTCATACAGAATAAATGACTTACTACATACATAAAATGGGCCAAAATACCTAAGTAATCTGGACAAACTCAAAAGATATTAGGAAATATTGATGTTTCAAAGAGTTAGCAGATGCTTTCACGGAGGGAGAAAAAGAGAAGAAAAAAAAAGACATTTCTCTGCTTTGCTACACAAAATGTTAACCACTTGTGAACAAAGATATTCACTGCTAGGAAAGCAACAATACTGTGATTTGACATTAAGCGACATTCCCTGCTTAATCACAAACACAACATCTTAACAGACCATTTCTCATGGATCTAGCTTCATCTAAAAACAAGAATGAGCTCCAAAATGCAAAACTGGAGCTTAGTATCTCATGTTCATATTCATTTGCTCTGTTTATATCAAAGGTAAATTGAATGGAGTGAGCAGTCACCATGAGTTAGCATTCTGAAAACAGCCTAGCAAGAAAACTTTGAAAGTCTTCAGAAGGAAGACTGCTTTGCATTTATTGAGATTGGCTTAAGGATGAGGCATCTTCAAAATGATCAAATATTACCATGTCTGGGCTCCCAAAAATAGTCCAAAATGAGCCACATGCTTAATCCCATTTATGTGGTGATATTAACAAAACTGGCAAATTTTGTTTATGAGATTTGAGGCATGAAAGCTGAGCACGAAGTTTCAGCATTGCCCAGCCAGGTAAGACAACTTATTTCTAGTTGCCAGAGGACAGTGTTAGGAACCAAGTGCTGAAACAAGCTCCTTAAATCTACAAGTAGGATATCTTGGAGGAGAGATATGGGAATGGTGTGGGCAGAGGGAGAGATTTGTATCTGAATGAACTCTCAGGAAACCCTTAAAAAAGACTGCTTATAAAAACAAGCCTGCTTCCCTAACATGACAGCATAAGTTTTGCACAAGAACTGACCCTTTAGGCATGAGTTAAGTATGTGTCTTAACTAGAAGACAGCATGAAGAAGCCTCTCAGATACCATTATAAATTTGTAACTGTGATACTTGTATTCCACATTTGTAAATTCTTTATTTAGTTTAACCTTGAAGCACCCTGGCGTGATTTCAGGCTAAGTGGCACACACCCCAGTACGCCATCCCTACAGAAGAGTAAATCATTAAACTGATGAAGTACCATTAATATAACATGTAGTATATCACAGTTCTTCAGATCACTTAAAAGATAGTTTGTACCTCTGTTGAACTACACAGACCAATTTGACTGTTACTAATACAGGAATCTATGTGGAAAAAACATCTTCCAGATATCAGGATTAATCAAAAAAATCATCTTTTTGACATGGAAGAATGGCAGAGCATGTGGAACACATATAAACGTTTTTCCCCCCTGCCTTTGCCCCCACCGCTTCTGCAGAGTCTTCCATTGTTTCAGCAGGTTTGCCTAGTGAATGTCAGCTCCATTTGCTAATCAATCATATTTCATAATCAATTGGCCTCACTCACAGCATTATTTCTCATTCCTGCCAAATGCTTGACTGTGTACTGAGCAACAAGATCCTCTCAGACTTCAGGTTTAAACACGTGCGTGCAAGTGCTCTTCTGCAAGTGCACCCATGGGCATGCAAAATATACACGATGACATTATCCTCAGGTAAATTCTCAGCTCTCTCCTCTCAACTACTGCACTATAAAGACCACTTTTTTTTTTCGTATTTCTTGCTGTAGTTTCAAGTTACACTGCAACTGATACCTAAAACACGTCCAGCTCCATTTTTTCAAAAGACACATTTGCTAACAGATGAAGAACTAAAGAGAAACACAAGTGCTTGGCCATTGTATAATCTCCACACTTAAAGAAGAGGCCTCAAATTAGGCCTATCAACGTGAGACTTCCTGTTACCTTTACTCTCTTTCGGGTTTCCCTGTACAAGAAGTAAGTCCAGAGGCCCCAAGGTGGTCAGGATATATAAGGACAGGCTCAGGTAGCACGGCCTGCTCAAATTGTAGGAAAAAAGTCTCGGGGAGACCTTATTGCTATCTACAACCATCTGATCAGAGAATACAGAAAATACAGAGCCAGACTCTTCTTGGAGGTGCGCAGCGACAGTCAAAGTGGCAACAGGACACACGGACTATAGGAAATTCCAATTAGATATTAAGTATAATTTTTTTACCATGAGTGGTCAAATAATGTCCAGAGATGGTGGGAACTCCCTGTACTTTGAGGATGAGACACAACTTTGAGTTTGAGACTCAACTTTGAGTTCAAGACTCAATTGGACAAGTCCATGAGCTACCTGATCTAAAAATATCTTCTTTGAGCAGGGGTTTGGACTAGATGACAACTTGACATCCCTTTCAATTTATTCTATGATTCTATACATCTAATACACAGATCTGCAACAAAATACTCAAAAGATATTAATTAGTTTGATGATGGTCTATTTCCCCATTCTCCACAGATGCCTGATTTCCAGATCTCATTTCACAGTTTTAACCCTTCTGCTGGTCTCTCATCAAGACATCTGCCTTTTTTAATTGGTTTGCTATATTCCCTAAATTAGATAGCAATTAAGGAAGCTCCATGGGCAAATTCACCCTTTCCCTCAATTCTCACTGGCCTGATCAATGTATCAGAGTCTCGGTTCCCTATCATAATCTGAGTTAGGAAGGAAAAAAAACCACCACAATCTATTGGCCTCACTGTACCTTTTCAGCATTTCTGTATTTCTGTATACTGCTCCAGTCTGTAAACTGCTCCAGTCCTTATTCAAAATACCTTTGCTGCCCATTGCTCCAGTAATGGACCTACCTGTTCTCAGTAGTCAATGGCACACATGTTTGAACACCCACCAAGACTGAGGCAGTAAGTAGTCAGCCATCTTTTGTGGCTTCCACAAAGAAAAAACAGCTGCCTCTTTTGATGGAAACAACTGTCTTCATCAAAAGACTCATTCTGAAGTGTCATTCCATGGGTCTAGTTCCTTCTGTGAATGTTTTTCCATACATACATATGATGCAGGGACAAGTACAGTAAAGTGACCAGAGTGTCCAAGTGTTTAGAAGGTAGAGCCTAAACACAAACCAGAAGACAGTGTAGAATCAATCTTATAGCATGACCTAGTTTTTTCACTCTATTTCTCTCCAGTAATGGTATTCAAATATACTATGTTTGATTTTAACACCTCACTCATTCACATTTCCTTCCTAGAAGCTGATCCTCCAATTGAAAGGTCCTTGTGGTGAGGCTAACCCTATCACCTCAAGAAGTTATACTTATTGTGACTGGGAGGCCAAGGTAACTCTTCACTCAAAAGACTTGGAAAAGTCTTAGTGCTTCAGCATCCCATTCTTGTCTGCCAGGTACCGGTAGCAGAAGTCCCTGATTTTCTGGGCATCTTCAGAGAATTGGATTTGCTTTAGTTATTCCACTAATCATTGTCAATCAATCTTCTGTGCTATTGCAAGCATGGCTACATGTACCTGTGAATAATCTGCAGCCAATACATCAAGTCTTCTTGTATACCTTAGCTTCTCTCTAACCAATTACAGATTATCACAGAGCCATTGGACTGTTGCCAGTGCCACACAAGGAAGGTGTGTCAGTTTACCTCTTGGCCTGTTCTCACAAACCTCATGTCCTAAAGGAAAAGTCCACAAGCGGTATCAGCTCTTGAACTACTCAGTGTTGCTATACATTTTTCTGTATTCTCTCCTTGATGTCAAGAACTGGCTTGTTATTACCACCACTGGCCCAGCAACAACTACAGCCACATCTGACTGGCTCGTTCCTGCCACTGGTCATCCATCTGGCACATACTCTAGAAAAGCACAGTCAGTCAGCAAATGTTCATTAAAAATGATCATGTCCAGCAGGGAAGATACTGGCTGCAGTCATCCTGTGCAGACCGCAAGTGAAACAGCAAATTCAATATTTTAGATAGAAAAAGGGTGGTAGATGTTGTAGGGAAAGATGTTGTGAGTTAATAATTCATCAGGCCTTTTTAACTGGGAGCTGTGTCTTCTGTTCTGGTGTACTTAAAATTCTCAATCATCAATTAACAAAATATTTCTTAATTCCAATAAAAATTCAGCCCTTCTAGAAAAGAAGTCTCACTAAGACGTTCCCTCAGAAGATATGATTCCATTTAAGCAGCAGAAATGTACCATCTGTATTAAAAGATGCATTTTGGAGCTAATTAGCAGCTGCTTCCATAGCAGTTATAGTAAAGACATGCAGGACCAGGAAGATCTTGAAATGAATCCTTATAAGACACTGTCTGATACTTTTATATTTTTTATTTGAAAAAAGTGATAGGGATTGTATTAAATATATAGTCCTAAATAAGGTTGTGCTATATCTTCTATGATGATATGAATCAGTCACTGTCTTCAGTGGAAGTGATCATGATGAGCTAAGTTAAAAATGAGTTTAAGTAAGTGCTTTGCTGGATCGGGACCTAAGTCTCTGATCCTCACACACACATCATCTCCAACCATGAGAGAAGTCCAAAATTAACAGCCACAGAGGTTATATCTCATTCTTTGGGAATAACTTGCAAGCTTTCCAAAATTCTGTTTCTGTGATATAACATATACTCCTTATTCAGGAGAAGTCAAATTTTAAAACTGACTTAACAAGCCTACAAGTATGGCCAATGGAATCTGAACCAAAAAGCAATGTGAAACACTCAGTTCTATAGTGATTGTTATTTGTACTCAGGAGCATCTAAGATCACCATCAGAAAAAAGGTTCTTGTTGTGCTAAGTACAATGTATACTTAGAACAAAGAATGTTTACTCAATAGCCCAGATTTAAATATCCAGGCTTATACTAGTGACTGAAAGTAGCACCCTTAAAGAAAGAGTTTCTCCTTTTCTTCACAAAATTCAAATAGAGGTGATAATATACCTCCTGCTTCTGTTATGAGGGTGCATTGTTTAATAAAACTGAAGTCTGTTTTCTAAATTCTAAATATAAAATCTTTTGACCAAGCTATCAAAAAATTCAACAACTGCAAATACAAGAAACCTATACAGAACTAAAGAATTAGCACTAACAGCAATTGTTCAAAAAATCAGGGAGTTACAAAGTAGGCAATTACAAAGGACACTCACAAACTAGCCATAATGTAACTGATTGCCAGAACAATCATAAGCAACAATAAATTATACAACTTCAGTGTTGTCTAACCAGCATCAAACAGAAAATGGTGTCACAGTCATCTGCAGTACACTCTGTCTCAAGAAGATGAGAAACAAAACCCACCCAAAAAAAAAAAAAGAAAAAGCCGAGTAAGAAAAAAACTAGGCTTCTGGTTGGTGAAAGCTTTCAAAGTCACTTCTATGCTGCTGTAGAAAGACAAAAATGCATTGTCATCTGTCGAGCGGAACAAATAGAACCTTAGTGATTCAGTAACAGTTGCGCTCTCTTGGCAGATATTAGCTTGTTTAAAGCAGGGAAGATCAAAGGAAGTAACTGGATGCCAACAGAAAAAAAAAAAAGGAAAAAAAAGGTCAAAGTTATTATTATTTCAGCATTCCCCTATCTTTATTTGTTCTTCCACCATTTTCATTGTTTTGTGCAACAAGATGGAAGTCTTCCTGAATCAGAGCAGTCAATAATTTAATGCAATGGTTCTTTTGCAATACAGGCTCTCCTATAAGTTCAGAAACCCATCACAGCAATAGGTTTCCTATTCCTAAGGGTATGTGAAATCCACAGTTCCACATACTCATTTAGCACAATGATCTACAAGCCACAGAAGAAGTTATTAGCTATTAGTAATGAATTAGAAAAACAAAAAGAATGAACAGCAATCATTGGCATTAGAGGTGTCTAATATAAGAATATTGATATTTGATTTGAAACTATAGGAAAACCAGAGTTAATATTAACTACTTGCCATTTTTCCAAGGAAGTGAGGTTACAGCTGCAAACCCTTAAAAGCTGCCAACACTGCTATCACAGACTTCTTACACCTGTGGTAAATTAATTTAAATTTTTTAAGTAATTTTTTTTTTTGCCTGGAGAAATATCAAGAAATTTAAGTTCTTATTGTGTAACTAAGGGATAGGGTTATTCCTAATAATTCGTAAATGAGACCTTTTCATAATCAAAACCTCAGCAACGCATCACTTGTGCAACATAACAGAGAGAAAAGGCAGATCTGTACTATGCAAAGACAACTGATGCATAGACTCCCAAGCCATCTTTACATGTCTCAGCTCTGGAACATGAAGAGAGACTGTTGCTAGCACAAATCTAGATGATTAACCCCTGTCTCACAGACGGCGTAATGCTAATATGGTTATATTGCTTTGTACACCACGTTACTATCTTTGTACTGTGTAATATATGAACTAATTCAGGCAGTAATATCACACGATTCTTTCTACCACACTTCTTCAAATAGGATAGGTATGCTTAGAAAGGCCTCTTGATAGGAAATAAAAATGCTCGGTAGTGTAGTCTCTCCACTGTATTGATTCTCCTCCCCTAAGTACAAATAGTCCCGGCATCATTAGAGCTATATGGACTGGTGACACATTACAGCCCAGAACCAACGTGGTGACATTGTGAATGGCACCAGGAAGGCTGGAGCCCCTACAAGGAGGTTAGCATGCAGAGTCCAGTGTCAGCCACCCTCATCAGAGGTGCCTGAGCAATGAAGAGGTGACAATAAAGGTGCTGAAAGCATCTTCCTCAGGGAAGTACTGCCTTTAGTAAGCTACAGGTAGATGAAACTCCAGGTTGCTTCTATTCTAGTGAAAATACGACATACCTGCAGACTGTCTTTCCAATTGTACAGTTAACTCTTGCAATATTCCCTGGGATAAGTTTGGCATGTGCCAAACAGCACTATCCCAAACTGTTCCTGAGCTTGTTTGAGACATTACAAATTACAGGACCATTCCTATTACTTAGTTTGCATCCATGCACCACTTCATGGAAACTATTAGCACAGATGCAAGCTATTCCAGGACAATTGGTCCAGCTGCCTGGGAATAATCTTGGGTGTATTTAATTTATGCTTATAGATAAAGCCCCTGGCTTTTAAGTTTGATGCAAGATTGGTTTGCAACCTGCTTGTTAGGTGTCAAAGTTCAAGAGCAATGCAGACTGTTAAAGCCTGGGCATGCCACGCTCCCAGCAGGTTCAGCATGACTCGAGCATGCACAGTATCACTGAGCACTTCTGACCTGAAATGGTCAAGGGAGCATTTGCAAGGCACAGAGGAAACACATCCCTGTTTCAGTGTTCAGGGAATTCAACTTCCTGAAAGACAGCCTGGAAAGTCAATCTTCCGTGCTTGTCAGGGTTTAAAAAAGAATAGTTTTGCAATACAGCTCAAGTGATTTAGCAGGGAACTGTTGACAAAAGTGGCGGTATTCCTCCTCCTGCCTTTGCATTCCCTCCTCTTTCCATGCTTCCAGTCTGGAGACTGACATTAGCAAAAAGTTTTGGTTGTTTCCTGAAACTTTAGCATCATGCTGGTGCAGCTCTTGAGACAGCTCAGGAGAAGCTGCAGGAGCACATGGCCAGAGTGAAGAGGGAGACCACCTTGTTCAGCAGCAGCTAGCCCACAGATTAATTTAAAAGCGCACTCAAAGAGAACAAGCCAAAGGAGAAAGGATGCAAACTGCCAAAGGGACATTTGTCCACCACACATTCACATTGGTCATAATGAAACTGAACCCAATATACCACGGATTACGTATACCTGTTACATGGCTTATTTATTTTCTGTTATCTGTATTATACTATGTTGTCCTTAACAAATAATTTTGTTTTATCTAAAGATTCAATGTTTGGAAAAGAAAAAATGGTCCCTGCTTAAGATCAAGAAGTATTTTGCTTTTCACAAGTTCTTATGAGGATATTCAGTCTATTTTTTCCACATTTCTATGCAAAAAAAAAAAACCAAGCAGCAAGATAAACCACTTTTAAGAGGAGCTTCTAAATATTTGTAATTAGCCAATGTTGACAAAGAATAATATATATAATTACTACTAAAAGTATTTGACTCATTCCACAGTGACAGTCATGAATATTTTTACTAGAAAAGAAATCTTTATCTAGAATATATTTTATTCGATTTTAAAAAGTGAAATAGAGTATACTGTTAATGTCAATAACTAAAAATTATGGGTTGAATGATAGAAAGATTAAAAATTTTTCATCCATAATATTAAGAATATTAAGACATTTTTTTCTTCAGAGTTAAAGGTAGTTTCATATAGGATTTAAAAGACTGTTGGAGCCAAAATACTACAGCTGACACATCAACACTTTGCTGTATGCAAATTCCTGCATGCTTATGTTTCCATTTTTCAGAGAAAAACTGAATATGAACAGATCAAATTACAAGAATATTCATTATCATACTATCACTGAAAGCCTGCATCTGCTACTGAAGGAGAAAAATACTTGCTTTCCACCATTATATGGTCACTGCTTATTAACCAAAAGAGCTCCAAAGCTGTAGTATGAACTCCAGTCTGCAAAATCTGCACCACCCAGAAAGCACATCCATAACACCCATGACTACTCACTGAGGACCACTTCTATACTTCTACCAGCAGTCCCTGCAATATATTTTAGTATTCCAAATAACAGAATGAGTATTACATAGCATTCTACCTAAATAATGTAGTTATTGCAGCTTGCGCACTAAAATGTACCCCAACAAAAATCCCCACATTTCAGTCTTCAGATATTAAAAACTGCTGGAATGTCTTTTCTTACGTAGTCTGGGTCCTGACACATAATATACATCAATAAATCATTTGGAAGCAGATGTAAAAGTTACTCTTTCCATGCAAAATTTTATCCTACAATATTCACAGTACTAGTTTGGATGAAAAACAGTTTGTATTCTTTTACAAATGTTTCAGTGAACCATTTTTGAGAGACTGATCCACTGAATGTGTGTGGCTCTGAAATATATTTACCGAGATAAGGATTTTAGGGCAAGTACCTGGAATTTACTTGAACAAGAGTTTTTCTTGAGCTTATACCATAAATCAGTTTTATCAGTTTTAGAAATGAGACATGAGTTAAATTCATTCATATTATGTAATTTGACTATGCTTAACAATATTACAGCAGTTTCAAGTCAAGTGTAGACACTGTGTGTACTCAGAGACTGCAATGGTTGTCAGGTTGTATTTTGTGCGATATACAAAAATGGTTGCTTATCAGTCCACAATATATATTGAACACTGATGACCTGTAAAGATATCTCCAACTTCACCATGTGGGCTCCAAAAATTTCCAGCATATAATTTTACCAGTGGAAATTCTTGTTTCATGACTTCGGACACAGCTTATTTTCCCAGGCAGTTCAAGCCACTCTTCCCTATGTAGTAGTCTTAACTTGCTGTTTATTGTTCGTGATCAAATAACATAAAACATACTTTTATATGAAAAATAAAAGCACTATCAAAAAAATCTACATCTGCTCTGTGACAAAACATAAATGTATGCTGAATGCAGATGGCTACTTATTTTATCTGAGGTATCCAAACTGCAGAAAACCAGCCTTGGTAACACTGAATGGGCTTTATCTAAACTTAAGAAGCAACTGCCAAATTTGCACGATGAGCATGACTGTGTCCTCACTTAAATCAATGAATAAATAATCCCTGTAAAATTAATAGGATTATCCATGAATAAATTTTCAACAATGCTATGTTAAAATAATATCGCCCTTCTTATTAACAGAAAAAAAAATCCACTGCTATATATTTCTGCTTTGAAATGTTGATTCTGAGGAAATACAGGAGTAAATGCTGTTGCAGAGCCTCACTGACAGAATTAGCAGTTGATTTTGTGACAGAAATCTCTGACCGATTGCTTACCTTCTACAAATCTAGGCAAAAAACACCATAAAAGATATTGTAGCAGCAATGTCTGAACTCCAGCAAAGTTGAATGACTTTTATATTTTAAAGTGCTCAGTTTTTCTGCTTTGAAGGAATAAACTGCCATTTATTTTAATCTCCCATACATTGCCAGTAATTGCTAAGGATATGTTATAACAGCTCTACCCAAGAATATTTGATTTATTTCGCTCTCATGGATGGAAGTCCATGCAGGAAAACACAATAACCTTACTATTTTAAACACATTCTAGATAAACTTGTTCATTTTACAGAGCAGCAACAAAATGTATCCATTTGCACTTCATGCTCTCTTCCTTTAACAGCTACAGCAACTTTAAAATCATATTTGGCAAAAACAAAACAGGCTTTCTATCAAAAGATATCATATTTCAAGAAAAGATTTAGAGGCAAGAACTTCCTGATCCTGTAGTGTTTTATTTATTTCTACCTAAATATGTTAAAAAATCAACATGGAGTTGAGTGCTTAAAAAAATTTATAGCTACAAACATTGTAATAAATAAAACAGGGACTGAAGCTCAGTTAGCATTCTACAAAAATCCTGAAAATAGCCAAAGCCTTCTAATATACCTTTTTTTTTTTTCAGCCCTTCATAAAACCTCCGAACATGCTGATCTTGCAATAGCATTTGCAAGTCAATACATCTGGCCTACACAGGACAGATATGAGGGCATGAGATCCAAGCAGTTGAGCCATTTACTTCATATTTTAGATAAGTTACCTAATAGCTTCATGTCAGCAGCTTTCTTTCTCCCAAGCCAAAGCAGCTCCATTAACACATCCTTCCTGATTAAAACTACTGCACAACCAACTTGAAGCGTGAAGTATTTTCTCAAGTAAATTTTCATAGGCTCATGTTGCTTAAAAACATAACTCGGAAAGAAGCAATCAGAAGACAACAGTGTGAACAATCCTAGTGTGAAACTTTAGACGCTATAATCTCATCTCAAAGAGATGGAAGCACATGTAGCATCACAGAAACCAGCCTCCAGAAGAGGTTACTGCATTCAAGACAGAGATGGAAGGAACATTAATTTTGATCAAAATTGAGGCCTGATCATCTCCCGGAAGCTGAAGGATTGAAAACACTACCAAATTTATCATCCCTTCAAATGAACAGAAAGATACATATCTGCAGCTAAGTGGCTAGTAATGCCTGTCATTGCATCATCTCACTTGCTTTCCAGAATCATTGAATTCCACGTGAACTTCTTTTTTAATTCTAGCTACATACTCGGATCTTGCTCCACCTACAGCCTGTCACTAGGTAATTACATATTATGCCAATAGAAAAATTAATCAATTGAATAACCTGCATTTTAAGGGAAACCAGAAATCAGCATTTTTAGATGTGAACAATGAGTCACAAAACATCACAAACTTTTGTATGTGTAACACATCTAGAGCACTTTGAACCCATTAAAATGTTGTTCAATAGTCTTAAGTTTCCATATCTAAATGCTTGCAAACAAAATTTTTATTTTCTTCAAAATTCTGGATCAGTTTATAACACCAAAGATAGGCTTCTGAATCTACAAATTTTTTGTCTTTGTTATGTCTGTGTCTTGTACTGATGAGAAGTCTGAAGAAATAAGCGAGGAGAGTCAGCCTGCATGGGTGGCTTTGTCAGCATTGCTTAGAGTAATAATTAAGCCAATCTGTAATACCTTGTTTTACTGACTTCCAAATATTCTTGCAAAAACTTCAGAATTGTATCCTTCCCTGGATACAATACCAGGTCAAGTTAGTAGTCCTTGCTTTTGGGACCACAGAAGTTCCTTCAGACCCATGAAAAAATACCATACAATTAATGTAGTTAACAATCCGTTATACATAACAACAGTCCTTTTGAGTGCAATTCAGTAGCCTAAATATAACCATTTCATGTCATTTGAGTCACTCTAGGATACCCAAGACACTACATGAGGTTGGCATATATAACCAAGTAGCTAGACGAGACCTATGACCTCTGGAGCAGCTATGCGTGGGCAGCTGGCAGTTACATCTCATGGGCCATTGTGCTTCTATTGATGTGCATACATATACATACATGTATAGTGTGTGTGTGTCTATATGTATGTGTATTATATATAGTATATGTATGCGTATATATGTGTATATCAGTAGTAGCACAATGGCCCATATCTATACATACATATGTGTGTATATATCTGAGAGGTCTGTTCTGAGGGACGAAAGCTATAAACTTTCTACTCATGCCCTTTTTATACCTATAAAACAAACAGCAAAAGACAAGTCAGAAAAAAATTGCCAGTATAGCTCACCCATAAACAGAGGCAAACGTGTTCTTTATTACAGAAGTTCACTCACCTTAAGAATCACTCCACCGGCATGATAAAAGGCTTTCCTTTATCTTTTATTACGTATATATTTCATGTTTGTACTTTCAGGTGAAGCACGACCTACTGTGTTCAGAAACTGACATAAGTAATGTGGATTGTGTTTCCATTTGGGATTAAGGTCTTTCTTCTAGCATGTGCTTTATTACCACTTCCTATATGGAACTCCAAATAAATTGCAAATACATTATTTGTATTTGACTTACTGCTACTCCATATAAATCAAAGATGGCTTTTATAAACATGAATTGATCATAGTACCTATCCACCTTAAAAAAAAAAAAAAATAGCAACACTTAAGTATTTTCAAAAATGCTTTGGTTTCTGAAATAGATATATCCATTATTAGCTTTCCAAACAGAGCTTATTTTCTTCTTATATTATTAACACATTTTACTTTAAAAAATAGCAAATTTTTATAATGTTCAAATTGAAATTTGGCATAGAGTTCTCTTCTGTGGTCTTTTCATTTCATGAATCAAAAGCAGAATAAAAACATTCATTTTCCTTTTCCAGGCTACTGTCAATGTTTGGCATTGAATTATTCACATTGATTCGTATTTCCTTTGGAGACTTACTGATCATCTACAACTGGCTGAAAGATATGATATTCAAACCAAACTACAAGACAATTTAATTACTCTACCAGTTCTCCAAAATGAACACAAGCATAGTGTTGGAGACACAAAGGAGGCTCAGATCTACTAACCTTACATGATTCAAATTCAGTATACAAAGGCATGTGAATATCTGATATACAAAGGTAGTGCTTTGTGAAAAAGTAAAACACTGACTAGTTGAAAACTGATACCTAAATTTGAAACCTTTACTCAATAATGTTGTCTAAATGGGTCTGCAGAACTAATTACAAGAGCAAAACTAGCTAGAAGCAGAGCAGATTGAGGTGACTGGAAGTGGACTGGAGGAGATGTGAAATATCTAATAGCCACATTGGTTCAGACCCAGGATCCCTATAGCCCTGTAATTTTGTCTTCAGCAACAGTGGCTACAAATGGATGCTCAGTGCAGAGAAAGAACAGGACAAGTATATGTGATATTTCTCCTCTATGTTCTCCTAGCTTCTATTTTCTGCTCACAGGATTTGCTGAGCCTAATCCAGTTATCTATTCAACAACCCTCAATGGAACTATCTATCTTCCAAGTTTTTTTTCATTCTCCCTTCAACCTGTACAAACTGTTTGTATCCCTAACGACCTTTGTCAGGGAATCTCACAAATCCCTACTGTGTGGGAAATTACCTCTTTTTGCTTGTTCTGAATCTGGTTTTTTGAAGCTTCACTGCATGGTCTAGGGGTCATTTTATTTTTGGAAAAACTACTTAACACTCAATCCCTATACAATTCTCTTCATTAAATCCAAAACTGGGATCCAAAAAGACCCATCAAACCAACTCTGAAGCCCCCTGGAGGAACCTAAAGTCATTAAACATCTCCCTGCTTTACCTGAAATTCCTGGATATGATTGCTTTTCTCCTTTGGTACAGCACTGAAGCTGTTCTCCCTTAGTAGCTGGGTGCCCAGTTTCATGACTAAGGCAGGCTGGGATATGATAAACAGGCAGAACAGCATTACAATTCTCTATGGACAATTTGGAAGGAGCGCTCTGAGCATGCCTAACACTTACAGCAATACACTAAAAGAAAGCTTAACAAAAGTTAGTTGCTTATCCAGCCTTAAGGTAAAGTTTCTGCCTGGGAAAGAGACAGAATCTGGAAAAATGCTCATTAGATCACTAGATCAGAATCATTAGATACAAAACATGATTTATACTTCTGATAACCCTCGCTGGACCCATCCTTCCTTGAACACGTATCTAAGTGTGAGGTCAAAGAAACAAAGAGTTTCCATGTTCTCATTATGGTCCTAGATGACAATGGTATTAACACATGCAACTCTCCCATTCAAAACATAGGAAGGCAATTACAAAGTGTTCTCATGTTTTCTGGGCAGAGGGGTTAAGGTATTACATTTACATGAATTACGGGTCTCCAACTGAAAAACAGAAACTAGTTTTCACCAGAATATTTGTCCTCACTAATGAGTAACTTCCTGCCAAATTTTCAACTAATGGTTATTTTTATGCCTTAACTACCAGGATAACTTTATATTTTGGTGATAAAAAAAAAGGAATTCTCAAGTGAATCTGCCACATCACTCAGAGCTTAACTTAGTTTTATATTTTTACATGTAATTGCAGACCTTGGTTGATATATCACAAAAGCAGTACTCCAGTGCTGTTATACCATGAAAAACAATGGCTAGCTTGCTGCTAGTTTGTTTACTTATCCTCACCGAAGTAGGCTGTAGTTATTCGTAAAAAACATTCACCCATGATCCTTTTGTGCGTGACACATCCATAATTTTTCACTTCCCTATGTCCCAACCTCATATACCTCCTGTATGTGCGTAATACCCCACCCAATCTCACAGTACGATTTATGAGCTAGCGTTAAACAGTGTTCTCAGAACTGTTTATAAACATTAAATGTCAGGAATATTTTTCCTTATACAACACAGGGAAGTTGCAGGGTTTGTCCAACACATACGAATTTACTAATAGAGCAGGCTGAAACCTAGGAAAGAGATAATGGTTTCTAGTTTCTTGATCTATGCACGTTTCCTCACTGAATATCATCCATCAGTAAAGTGTATGACTCAAAGGCCAATACTGCATACAATGTAATTTTGCAGGATCTGAAATTCTAACAAAACTAAGAAATCTGGAATGGCAATGAGGAAACTTTTGAAAACCAAAAACTTTTCAGTTGATATTCCTGACAGCCAACTGTGCAATCTTATCTTTGCTGCTCAAAGGTGGTAAATATCAATGGAAATGCTTCCTGTTAAACAGAGGTGAAAGCATAGGAGGAGATACCACTGTACTATAAACCAGTCATCTGTCTCAGCATTTCACTGGAGAATCTGCGGCTGAACGATATGAAACTGCGCTGAGAAGTGGTAGGATTAGTCAAAATAGTCTGAGAACCACTCTAAGTGGTTTAATAAATAAATAAAAAATATTTTTCCCTAGGACATATTTTCCAATTGTGCAATTTTGTTCTTGTGGCTACTTAACAGCAGCAGTCATTTTCCACACAGAAATCCTCCTGGTACATTGAAAGAGCCCCAGGCAAACTACCATATACAATATTCATTATTCTGAATGCACAAGTGGAAAAAAGAAAAAAGAAAAAAAAAAGTACTGAGTTTAAAATAGCACTTTATTGTTTGTCAATTGTTACAAAATAACTGTTGCCTGTATTCCAGACACAATTTTAAATTATGATAATTGGCTTTTCTCAATATAAAAAAAGAAATTCTAAAAATCTGCAAATCACTGACATCAGTCCATTGCCACAGCATTCAGCCACATTGGGAGCCACATTGGGAGCCACCATGCAGTTCAATAGGTCTGCAAGCATTGAAGATAACATTTTCCACAATCCTAGTTGGAATAAGTGATTCAACATCAAAAATGTTGGACACTTGCCCTCCCTAATACGTCTACGGATACTAGCAGCAATAGCACTTTGGGGACAAAAATGGAACATTTAGAAAACTTAATGTAGACAGAACCATACCACTTCATCATCAAAATATACCTACTGCAAGATCAAATCCATTTCTAGTTCATTATAATTTAGTAGCATTGTGGTTATTCAAAGGTGCTGTACTGTTTAAGCTCCATCTGTTCTCTCTTCCTCTCTTACCCTATTGGAAGATTGATTGGAATATTCATATCCCCAAGAGTAAATCATGCCCAGTAAAGATGGGTATCTGATTAATATAAGAAGGGGTGCAGAAAAAAAGAAAGATGTATTGCTACCGTGTAATGACTATGAACACAGCTCAGGAAAATCTTTAAGCATGTGCATAAGCTTCTGTGAAAATTCTTTAAAGCTGTTATCAAGGTTTGAACCTTTGATAAAACAGAGATCCTGCACTCTCTTAGACTTTCCAGATTTCAAGTAATTTTTGTCTCTGTTTTTCAACTTTTCAACATTTTTCTGAAATCGTAGACAAATGGAACAGTATTTTCTGTGTTGGTATACTTTGAGCACTCTTTTCAATCCGTCACGCTGTTTCCCCGTTTCAACATCCGAGGATTACATTACCTCTTTTTGTCACAATATGGCACAGGCAGATCACAGTTGCTTGGTTCCTTCAGTACTCTTTCCAGAACCATTGTTTACCTTTGATTTCACCACTGGAAAAGCTGTCTTGGGGTATTTAGTTTTACGATATTGTTATCAGAGTGTATTGCAGGAAAGATGTATTTTAAAATCAGTATAAGGACAGAAAATGTTATAAAATTTGAGAAATCCTTTCAGGACTTAGCGATCAAACTCTAATTGCTATGGCTCTGCTGGCGGTATATTCTAACAACAATGGATGTTAACCTTCACTTGGACAGGGCAGGGAGGGGCTAAGTGATAGATAACCACTTATTAACCCCAAGTGTGGTTTGTAAAAGGAGCCTCATACATACAGAATAAATAAATTTCAACCTCTAAGAATATTGGTCTGAAGCAACAGCAAATTCGAAGTAAAAAAAACCTTAGTGAATACATTATACAATGTACCCTTTTCCAGTGCTTCCAAAAGAGAAAGTAAATATTAACACCCATAAAAACATATACTTCATAGAGGAGGGTAGTCAGCCAATGTATTTGGATATATGCCAAGAGTCTGAGATGATAAAAGGAATTAAGAGTAAGAATTTGTACAGATCCAGAGCTGTTGAGTGAGCAATGAAATCAGGAAGCTTTATGTTTTTCTGCATTAGATGATGGTTGGTCTGAAATTGACTGAAGCTTATGCTTTTTTTTTTCCTCACTCAACCCTCTCAGTGGGTTTTGGCAGATACTTCTGCCCAATGACAATGTTGAGTTAACATTATGTATAATATCAGTTGGAAGAGTGTTTTTTACCAGTGAATACAATTTTGAAACTGCCTCTTTAACAAAAATAAACGTCTGAATTCTGGAGCACAGTAGTAATAACAGTTGTTAGCAGAAATGTTGACCTTATGGGTTAGAGGGAAATAGGGTAGCCATCCATGGCTCTTAAGAGAAAGATAATTGGCACAAGTGTACTACCCTAACTGGCGTCTGACAAATAAAGTCTCTCAGGTAGAAATTGCCATGGGAGACCCTGGAACTTCCCTCCTCTGAAACAAGATGACACCTTCATTCTCACAGTTCACGAGTGCGGTTCAAGGCAGGAAAAAAAATAAAAAAACATGTACTCCCTCACAGATGTCTGCATTTAGCACCCTTTCCACAACAATATCGTTATTCACAAAGCTCTAGCATTTCGGATTGTTTTCAAGACTGGTATTATGAAGCTTACATAGAGAGAGGTCTAGTCTGGCAGCACAAGTTGTTTCTCTTGCAACCATGTTTTGGGCAGCAGAGTGTACTGACATCTTTTCCTTCATTTCAAAATTAGGCAGTTCTGCCATCTTCTACCTTCCTTGACTACCTTCTACCTTCCTTGACTACCAGACTACCAAAACTTGGCATCCAGCTTTTCATTACCCTGTTTGTTTTCCAGGCCACCCCTTATTCACATTGCTAGTAATACATTGGAAAAGAAAGATACTGCCACTAACTCAGGAAGCCTCTGAGCTGCGAACTGCTGGATACTGGAGGAGAATTCTTGGGAAAATATTATCATTAATTGATTCTATTCTTATATCCTCAAATATGCATCCACTTTTACGACTGCTGGAGACAGGACATTGTGCTACATAGACATTTGATCTGACCCAACGTAGCCATTCTTTTGTTCTTGGAGTTCAGTCAGATCAAACTGTTTGCTTAGCTTAATATACTACTTAACTTCTGTTTCAGAGATGAAATCAAATGTCTTCGATCTCATGGATTACAGGACACTAAGGTATAAGCAGACTGCATCTTATGTATGTGAGAAGAGTAGTTTAGAAATGTACTACATCCATTGATGAAAACACATAGGAGAATAGCGTTTTTAAAAGGCCAGGTATATGGGCAAGCATTAGCAAGCCTACATGATGCATTTTTAACTAGTTTATCAAGACCAGAGAAATCTCAGACTAGAGGGAAACATGCCACAAAGTCTCTTTATCATCCACAAAATTCAGTCTTGCAGCTATACCCTTGTAACCACTGTTCTCCTCGGAGCACAGGAAGAGTCTTTCCTCTAGATTCTTATTCTGCAGAAACCAGACACGTTCGCAGAAGGTCCTGAGCCAGTTCCTAGAGAGAATCTTCTCTAAATTAAGTGTAAAGAAATTCTTCTGGAAACCTTTAAAAGCTGCAAACTACTTCCAAGTGATTGTTACCAGGAGCTAAAACGTTTTGCAAAACTTGCAAGCAATCATAAAGGACAGAAACAATGCCACAAAAACAAGAGTAGCGCTCAATACAGACTCAATTTCTGAGGGCCCAGCTAAACCCAGTCTTGATTACAGTAACTCATTTCCACAGCTACAGGTGACAGGCAGCCCAAAGTGACCCACGGTCATAACGACATTCTCACATTCAAGAGGACGGAAGACATAACTGCTTCATGTTTGCAAACAGCGCTGAACACTATGATTAAAATTAAACAAGGGCAAGTGCTAAGTTAAGAGAAGCGAAATCAGGGGCATAACAATACACAGCTATATGAGCCCTTGAGCACAGAAAAGCAAAATGGCAACCCATCATAAGAGTTCCCTTTATACAGCTAACAAGACAGATACAGATCCAAACTGGCGTCTGCTCAGCCGTGAACATACCATGGGACAGGAGCAGAAACACTTCACAACTCAAAGGGCTGATCTAGCCCACAAAAATTCTTGCAAAATCCACACCTACTAGTCCTTTTGAACTTATCTAAATAAGTTTTTATATTATACTCACTACCACAATGTCTGGACTTCTTTTAAAATTTCTGTGCTGACCCAAGCCGTATTTACTTCTCTCTCACCTAGCCTCTGCCCTAAATTTCTCTTCCTGTGTCTGATAACTTTGTGTTCCACGTTACTTTTTTCCCAAATGTTCAGCAGTATGTTCCTCACCCACAATAAAAAAAGGGGAAGGGAGAGCAAAGGATAAGAGTTAGTAGAAGAGTTATACCTTCTCCCTGAAGAAGGAAGATAGGAGGGAGATAGGAAGCAACTGCATCGCTTAAATGAAAGCAAAGAAGAGGGACTGGATTGAGAAAAATGAGAGACCACATATAGCCCTCCCAGGGGATAACTCCTCAGGGCACTCAGCAAAATTTGCATTATCCCACAGGGTCTTACAAGATGAACCCACATGGATTCCTCCCCACTACTCAGGGAGTCCTAGATTACCCTAAAACCAGGAATGCACATGTGTTATTTGCACAAGTAAGACACAGTGATGGAAACGGAGCTAAAAATATATCCATCTTTCCATCCATCGATGAAAACAAGTTGAGGACCAGGATTTCAATGGTGGCGTTCCCTGAATGCTCACAGTATTCTGCTCAGAATCAGAGAGAGAGGTGAAATACCAAGATTTATACCTACTTCAGAATACGGCAGAAAGAACAGAGGCTCAGATTCATTAGGAATTAGGGCTGCTTGCTCCAAAAAAGCAGGCTTCAGCTGAAGAAAACAGGAACCAAGCTGCTAGTGCCTAAAACTAAGAAATAAGATTATGAGTAAGCTTTTAAACAAAAAAGTAAGAAAAGAGCAATGCAGGAAAAGAGACCACACCATACAAGGTAACACCTCTGTTACAGATGAAGATAAGAAAATTCAGCGCAACCAGTATCAGAGGATGGAAGCAGTCAAACAGGCAACAGCAAACAAGCTGTAACTTTAAATAGAGTGCCAAGAGAACAAAAGAGTTGGTACATATGCTTCCACATGAATGCTGGAAGGCATAAGAAATATGATGATGGAACTGCAATGTTTAGCCCTAAATGAAGGCATAGGCATATCAGAAACTTAATGAATCACCTGTGACACTACCATACAAAATACACAGGAAAAGGTAGAGCAGCCAACTCTATCAGAAGCAGATAAAGTACCTCTGTATGTTAAAGAGAGCCTAATCAAAACAAATAGATGAGCTAAGTACCTCAAAAAGTAGCATAGACTCTATAGGGATTGAAATATCAGGCCTACACAGGAAGGGATGAGTATGGAATGGTGACGTAGTTTCTGATGTGCTTAGGGACATGAGGCAACATGTGCAGAAAATGTGATAATGTCAGATTTTAGCTATCACTATGTAGGTAAATAAAATGTATCAGGATATAATACAATGACCAAATAAAAGACACCATTAATTATTGTTTCATGGAGCAACTAGTTAGACAGTCCACAATAAAAGACGTAGTGCATGACTTGGTTCAAAAATCTTGCATATTGGAAGAGCCCTTCTATAACAGTAACCATGGCATGCCTAGATTCAATGTCTCTGTAGAGGTATGAAACTCTAAATATTCCCCACAATTGTCCTCAGCCTCAAAAGGACATAAAAGTAAAGACTCATATTAAAAACCCACAGGGGAGCTGAGAGAATTAAATCCTTAGAAGTGGCTACTTGAGGACACCATCACAGGAACACAGAGCCACTTAAGAAAGGCCTGAGAAAGGGCAATGGGAAGTCAGCAGTAAAAGGGGGGCAGACTAGAAGCAAGAAGGCAACCTTCCAAAAGTTGAAGTTGTGTCTAAAGGAAGAAAACAGAAAGGCTGATGAGCTCTGGGAGATTAAGTGTAAGCACACAATAAGGCAGGCCAAAAAAGTGTTTGAGGAACAACTAAAGAAGCAAAACTAACGCTACATTTTTCTGGAAACACATCAGGAGCAGAAGCCTGCCAAGGTGTCTGTAGGGCCAGCTGAAGATCAGGGCACAAAAACAGCAAGCAGAGCAAAGAGAGCAATCCTTTGCAGAAGTATGTAGAAGGAACTGGAGAGTTTTCAAAGGAAACCTGAACTTGCTTTGTGAGGGACTCAGAAAAAGATCTGTCTGAAATTCAGGTGAGTGTAGAATAGGCTATAGAAAGATCTAAAAAGTGAATACAAACAAATTGCCAGAACCAGGTGGTATTCACCCAGGATATCTAAAGGAACTCAAGAATGAAATAACTGAGTTATAATAATGAGCGGTACACTCTCAAATCTGCCTTTGTGTGTTACGATTGGCAAATGGCAAATACCGTAACTTTTAAAAAACATTGCAGGGTAGGTCTGTGAAGCTGCAGGCTGTACTGGCAATTTAACAGAATAGATGAGAATAAAATTAAGAGAGATACCTGTGTAAGCATGATTTAGTCAGGAAAAGTCAACACAGCTTTTGCTAAAGACCACCTGCCTTGTTGCTTTCTTGGTGTTCTTTGATACAGCTGAGACAATCTAGTTCTGTTTTCAAAAGCCTTTTACTGAAGTCTCTTGCCAAAACTATGAGGAACTGCTGAAGGCCTTTACAAAACTATATGACTGGCCACCACCAGGGCAGGTTTAGGTTGGATATTATGAAAAACTTCTTCATTGAAAAGGTAGTCAGGCACTGGAACAGGCTGCCCAGGGAAGTGGTTGAGTCTCCATCCCTGGAGGTATTTAAAAGATGTGTAGATGTGGTGCTTAGGGACATGGTTTAGTGGTGGACTTGGCCGTGCTAGGTTAATGGTTGGACTTGATGATCTTAAAGGTCTTTTCCAACCTAAACAATGCTATGATTCTAAATTAGCAGATGAAGTTCAGAGTAACTAAAGGTGAAGGCACATGAGGAAAAATGACCCTAAATTTCTATGTACGATGCCATGATGATACGCACTGAGCTGACCATTACCATAAGTCATGATGGATGTTCCATGAAAACATCAACCCAGTGCTCAGCTTAGGTCAAAAAAGGCGAATCAAATGTTGCGAATTCTTAGGGAAGGGACAGAGAACAGAACAAAGAACTCTGCCGTAAATCTATGTATGAACCTATGATTTGTCTGTACCTGGAATACCACTTGTAGTTTTGGTCCCTTCCTCCTAAGCAGGATATGGAAGGACACAAAAGGTTCAAGATAACCAAGGACGGCCGAAGGTCTGGAATATATGCAGAATGTTCCTTTTGTATGAGGGATGAAGGAGAAAGTAAACTGGGATTGCACTCTGAAAAAGAGGTAACTTAGAGGGAGTATGATAGAGGTCAACCACATCATAAATGACATGGAGAAAATGGGTGGGCTTTGACTATTTATTCTTTACCAGTAGAAGAACCACAAGGCATCAGATGAAGCCGCTAGGAGCCAGGTTCAAAACAAGCAGAGATAATTCTTCATATGACAGAGAGCTCATTGCTGAAGGATTTTCCAGATGCTATAAGTTCACTTGGATTCGAAGGGACACAGAGGAAACTTAGAAGATCAGTCCACTGAAGTTCACTAAATACTCAAAAGATCCATCTGGCTCAGGAAATTGCTAAACTAACTGAAGGCAGGGAGGGTATTACAGGGAGCATATGCATTTACTTTTCCCTCTTGCATGGTTCTTACATTTCTCCCTGTGAGCAAGAGTTGGGGTAAAGGGAAGTGCATTCTCCTCATCAGTCTTTGAGCTTTTTCAGAATTATAACCTTCCCACAGTGCCTGAAGCAGGGGTTCCAGCACATGTGTAGAAAGAAGGTGCTGCAACACATCTTTCACCTATTCAATAGGTCTTATTCCATAGGCCTCCGATTACTGCTGTGTGCCCTAATTTGGCTGTGCTGTTAATAATGTGCAAATAGCTGAGGTCTGTCCAGATCCTGCACAGTCTCAGTAGAAAATGAGAAAGGGAAAGAGGGTAGAAGCGCCTTTTTCTTTTCAGCAGCACCCGATTACAGTGCATCAGAATGGACCCTAGATTGAGCACATTGTCTTGGAACATTAACATGCAAACATTACCATGTGCAGAGAACCATTCTATATCCATACCTGTTTATGCAAATCCTGTCAAGCACAAGTGTTTAGATAATCGAAAGTCCTTCTGATAAACCTGATTATTTTCCTTAAGTGCTCTGAACAGCAGTGATACACATGAAATAGTTCTATCCTGCTGCATACTGTAATTCTTACCATTTCATGCATTTATGCGTCTGGCTCTAACAAAACATTATTATTTCATTTAAGAAACGTTATAGGACTGCATTACAGGAAGTCTAGTGACACTGCCAGTAATTAAGGTTGTGCAACAGTTCTTTTCATATTTTCAGCTTCTTATAACAGTTTGAGCTGAAATTTATTGCAGTGATTTGCTGTGCTGTACACAGGCTAATTTTTTCCATGGATAATCTGTGATGTTCCCAAGGACAACACAGGGAAAAGTTGCATCATTTTGCCTGCATTAAAAAATTCATTGTCCCTTTACTGACCATATCACACACTTCTATACTTTGAAGAAGAGATCAAAAACATAGCGGAGTCTGACCTGTATGTCAGGAGCGTTTTCAGCTCCTCTGTGAAATTCTATTTCAGTTTGACCAAATTAGGTAGTTCTAATCAGCTAAAGTCTCTCAGTGTAAGAGGAAAATTATTCTCAAATCTCATTCCACATGTTTTAAGAACATCATCTTTCATATCAACTTTCAGCTCAGTTATTCTAGCACTGCCTTTTAGCTTCAATAGCACTATCCATTACCTGAAGATTACGGTCCTTGACTTACAGTTCTGTCATATCCCTCATATCTCTTCCAGACCTCTTCCTTTCAAATTACAGTTTATACATTTTTTGCTTATCTTCTAGTTCAAACCAATTTTCTATCACACGACCTGAACAAGGCTAACTAGGATTACATAAAATATGATACAGAACCTTATACAATTGCATAGATATTTCCCTATGTCACAGGATATAAGAATCACTGAGGTTGGAAGGGACCTCTAAAGATTGCTTAGTACAACCTTGCTGCTCAAGCAGGGTCAACCAGAGCATGTTGCTTAGGACCGTGCCCAGCCAGATTTTTAGTATCTCCACAGGTTGAGACTCCACAACCTCCCTGGCAGCCTGTTCCAGTGTTTGACCACCCCCACAGCAAAAAATGTTTTTTCCTATGTTTATGTAGAATTTCTTGTGTTTCAGTTTGTGCCCATTGCCTCTTGTCCTGTCACTGGGCACCACTGGGAAGAGTCTAGCTCCATCTTCTTTACTCCCTCCCATCAGGTATTTATACATATTGATAAGATCCCCCTGAGACTTCTCCAGGCTGAACAGACCCATCTCTTTCTGCCCCTTAGATGCTGCAGTCCCTTAATCATCTTTGTGGTCCTTTGCTGAACCAACTCCAGTATGTCTATATCTTTTTTTGTACTATGAAATATCCACTGAAACACCTGAGCATCTTCCTTTGATTGCAGCTGCATTAATAGTATCAGTTTGTAACCATCCAATTAACAACTAATACATTGATGTATGCCTACATCCATCTAAATATACCTAAGTATACCCGAGTTGAAGTATACTTTAGTTGTTTTCAGGCAGGAAGATCTCAGTTTATAGGGACAATTGACAATATTTCTTGCTAAGTACATGATCTTTCAGTTTACACCATTATAGTTCAGTTTTACAGTTCAGTAAGCTGTACAGTTCGGTTGGGGTGTTTAAATCTTCTCCAATTTAGTTAATACTTTTTCCTGTGATTTCCCCCCAAATGCTTCAATTAATGTTGATCAAACTGATTGGGTTTTCTTTGTCTGAAAATCTGTTATCAAAGAAATAATCTGATAACTGTGGCACAATCAATTTTTGTTAGATCAGTGTTTCATTTTAATTCATTTTCTCTTTACCACCTAGTTTTTATTCCCTCTTTCCTTCAAAATATGGTCTAAAGCTTAGCATATAACTGAAGTCAGACTGTAGTTAACCACTCACCATTTTCCTTTTCAAATAACAGATACTGTCTTTGCCAGTATATAATCAAAATATTTACAACTTGACAGATGATAAAAATACCAGGTTTGGAATCTCAAGAATAATTTCTCTCAAATTATTTAATCATCCTCATTTAAAAACACTCAACTGTAAGTTTTCATTTCACATTTGTTTGGTCATTTCCATGTCCATACACTTATTCTTTTCAGCTATCCTGCCTGTCTCATAAGGCAGTATTGAATACACAGGCAAAGGTTATTTTAATCATATCTAAACTATTTCCAGCAATGTCTTCACCTTCAGAATCTTAACCTAAGAAACCATATCTGATTTACAGAGGAAGTGAGAACTTATAACTGCCACTTTTGCCTCAGGTTTAGATATGAATATTTAAAGTGCTTTATAATGCTAAGTGCTGAAAAAAAATAAGGTCTCAAAGTCTCTAAATTCTACTAATCTAATTTTTATCCCATCCATGATCTTTAAAATAGAAATAATACTGCCCACTTGGCCTTGGTGATTTTGAAATGGTGTCTTACATTAAACCACCAAAAGACTTATAAGGAAAATAATAAACTGAATGTAAGTCTCCATAATATTTTCATAGCAACATTTAAAATAAGGACTTTACCATACATTACGCAATGATGATGAAGCTTGGAATAGTTGTTCTTCAGTTACACATCTTGTATTTTGTGTCTGAAGAACAGATTTTATAAGAAATAACATGCCATCATGTAATTACAGTTCTATCATATACTATGCATACACAATAAAGCTGAATTAAGAATGAAACAGCAGTTCTTACAAATTTTGGAATCTTCATATTTTTCCTTTCATGTTCAGTATTTGTCTGGTGAACACATTACTGAAAAAGTAATTAAAACTATCTTCCTCATTAACAGTAAGGCATCAAGTATAAGCATCTGTGCATACTTTGCTTTTGATTTCCTAAAATACAGTTTCACAGCTGAAAGAATACTTTAATGTCAATGGAGAAAACACATTGTTTCCCAGGCAACATGCTGGAACATGTGCCAACAGACATTGTCTGACACACTAAGGAATGTTGTGATATCTGCCATTAAATATCAAATTGGATGACAAAAAAAAAAAAAAAATCTTTCCTTATTCTCATACAAAACAGCATTCCAAAAATAAACGGAAAGAGGAAAGAGGAAGGCAAGCAATGTTTATAGAATAACCACAACAAACACACTATTCTTTTAAAAATGTGTTCAAAGCTTCCTCTTGACTTGCAGTTGAAAAATATTACAGTCACCAAGAATTTATGTCAAACTGCTCTGCCTAGTTTCCCCTCTTCTCTTCCTGGGTCAAACCAGGAGGAAAAAAAATGCCTCCAAAACGCTAAGATACCCAGATGATGCAGTTCAGTTCTCCAGGAAAGTATTGCATTTATACCGTGTTCAGATAGCAATAAAAGATGACATTAGCTTTTAGATAATCTGGTGGTGACTTAAAGTTGACCCTTCAAAGAAAAACCATTTTGAATATAATAACAATAATACATTTTGTCTAACAAAGGATCTATAAGAAGCAACTTGCTTTCAGATTGAAGACAGTTAAATTGTAGCACTCAATGTCACTAACACTGATTGCCTTTAGGGAAAAAGGACATGCACAATCATCACAGGTCAGTTTGCACACTAGAAACCCCTTTTATGCCAATATGACCAGCAAAATCAGACACAAGTCATTTCTATACAGATCAACAGAGAAAATCTCTGTAATCTTAGGTAATGGCTTCATGTCAAAACACTTCCATAACAATTTCTCCAGTCATTGCTACAGTCATCAGCCTTGGACTCTACTCACAGAAGTATTACGCCTTTGTTTTTCCTTTGAAAACGTTAAAAAAAGAAAAAAAAAGGAGACTAAAGGTAAACCCTTATGTGAAGAAAATATATGTGTTAGACTTACAAATCCAGCGTGCAACACTGACCATATCCTTCTTGCTGCCTATTTTAAACCTGCAATGCCGTGGTCAGCACTTTCCAATGCACTAAGAGGCCCACTATCTTCTGCAGGACTTTAGGTTGCCCATCTGACCCGGAGCACAAGGTGGGATTTTGACAATGTGTTTGCTTTTCATAATGCTTGTTTTCTGACTTATAGGGTTCTTGGTCCTCCATTTTCTGTTAGCTCCTTCCTAAACCTAAGCCACTACTCCAGTGGAACCAGAACTGTTGGTGGGTTGCATGGTTTTCTAATCCAAGATTAAAATGAACACATGCACACACTTAAAACACTTTAACTCAGGTTTTTTAGTTCTCTTCCCTGATCTGGATTACAATACAGTTCAGTAGACAGTGGACTCTGCTCTTCAGAAGGGGTGACACAGTAACTCTGTGACAATCACCAGCAGGAAGGATGGAATATCTCAAGTCAGCATTGCTTAGCAAACTCTTCATAAAGTGGAACCACTGCCTTACTTATTTTCATGTGATGTCAACATTCATGTACTGTGCCCATAGCCTTTTTGGTTGCAGTCCATTCATTTTTAAACAGGTAAACTAATTTTAGTATGTGAAAGGATATTCTTACTAGCAATTATTATTTTTATTTTTTTTTAAATATAAAGTCAACTCCAAACTCCTCCACACCTGAAATGATTTTCAAATGCATGTGAAAGACATGCAAGTCTGTCAAGATCCCTTGGAAAAAAAACAGAACATTGCAAAAACCTCTGTGTAAATACATACATACATACTCAACTGTATACACACAAAGCTAGCAGGCATTATACATGTCTGCAGAACATGTTCATGTGCTACCTTGAAGACAGAAACTACTAGAAATCCAAGGACCTGCCTAAAGCCAAATCAGGGCATGCACACATACACACCCCTTCTGCCACTGAAATGGTTTCTTTAAGAAATGAAACACTCAGAATTCAGAACAGCAAGAAAATCAAAAATACAACAGGTTTCATGAGCCCTCTATATTGACTACTAAACCTACATAGCTTATAATACATATACTTCTAGCACCCCCTGGCCTCCAGAATTAAGGGAGTTGATGCAAAAATTGAGACTGCAATTCTTACAGAGAATTCCTCAGGAACAAAATGAGAGAACAGTGGATTTTCATTGTGTGACCCTTTTGTCTCTATAGAGGAACTCTGCAAACTGATTTCTCTGGAGATTGCAATCCATAATATGCAATTATACAAAATATAAGGGGGAAGACGTTCTTCATCCAATCCAGAGGCAGAGATCCTACTATGCACAGTTGACTATTTTTCCACTTCTTAATTCCAGGTAAGGTTGCAATAACAAACTATGACAAAGACAAACTAAGAATCTGCACATCTCCCTGATACACAGTATTAAATGTTCAGGATAAGAGAAGGAACTGTGGGACTGAAAACTTAAATGCTTTGTCAAGTAAATTCTGTTTCTGATTCAATCACAGTGAGACTACAGAAAGCATTGCTATTTTTCCATTAGTAAAAGATGTTGCTAAGGGTACCGAGACAAACAAACAGGCAAAAGAAGGGAGGAAGGGGGGAAAAAAAAAAAAAAAAAAGCAAGGATGACTGGAAATAAAAAAATTTGCAAGATGTATAGAGGGTGCTTTCATCTGAGAAGTTTGATGCAGAAGCTGTTTTCCAAACAACTAGAAATCTTTTAAAAAGTAGACAGCCTTTTAAAGATAAAAATAAACTGAAGACATAACGTTAAAACATTCAAGGATGTGTCTGTGAATAGAACAACTGTACCCAGTAATACTCAGACAAGATTTCACATTACTATAGCACTACCAGCATGAAGATTTCAAGAAACCTGGCAATATTCATTAATTAAAGGCATAGCACAGCCATCTAGCGCTACCCCTGCCTAAGTAAGAAATGGCAATGGGGAAGGCTCCCGGGAGTCACACAAGAAATTATCAGCAGAGAGAGAAGTAGAGTGAGGAGGCAATGTGGCAGGAGCAGTAAAGAACAAGACCTAGGCACAACCTGCGCATGTGAAACAGACACAGGAAAATTCACTTCTGAGTCCTGTACTGCAATCAGACAATTGATCTTCTTCCCATACACTGCTCACTTTCATAAATTATAATCATTACCCCTTATTAAATATATGCACCTTGTTTCCAAGCTTTTGACCTTAATAAATTTTCACCTGCTATCTCAAGGAGATTTCTATTATGAAACTATTATTCATATACAGAAATTAATAATCCACCACCATTTATAAGGCTGATTGCCTTTGGTTGAAACTAAGCCAGATGTTCTCCTGGAGCTCTCCAGCTTAAGGGCTGGTTTAGCCCACAGCACCAGACTACAGCTTTTCCAAAGCAAAATCCCCTGAAGCACATATAGTGTGGAGATGAGGTTGTTCAGCACCAGCTGTCTTGCTTTCTGGGCCCATTGCTATTCTGCTGCACTACTTGCTAATGTGGGCATGTCCACAGTACATCAGGAAAAACACAGTGTGCAGTCTTTATTTCCAGACTAATCACCCTAAATGCGGCCAAAAATAAAACATGAATTGTTTGTTTGAACTAAGCTAACCAAACTATCCAGATCACCCTAGACAAAGGTCGGGTTTTTTACCAGTATTTTGTCCTCTGTAAACTTTGAGCGATGCTTTGGTATTCCTTCCAAAGTACAACTTTTATTTTGTTCCACTGTTGAAATACTTCCTCTACTCTCCATAGTGAAGAGGTGTTTCTTCCATTTCTTCACTTTTGTATTCTCATTATTTCCAATTTCCCAGCTGTGGCAGGCTCACTTAGAAGTAAGAAATATATAAAGACCGCATGTATCTCTTTGCCGGATTTTTTAAATACTTCAGCTCTTTATACCCAACAACATTCAGCCTCCAATTACCTTTACAAGAAACAAGTTATTATGGAATTTTAAAAAGTAATTCAGGGAAAATATGAAACCCTCTTCTCTGCCCATACAAAAGAATAGTCTGAAAAATCTCACATCTGAGTGAATCCAACTGTCTTTACTCTTTGCCTAACTCATATGGCTTTGCAGGACAAGCTATATTGAAAGGTGCCAGGGCAACCCGTTAATAACCTAAGTAAAACACACAGAAATCTACACTGAATGCACATTTGAGAAACGTGATAATTTGAGTATAGCGATACTTTTCGGAGCAAAAGCAAAATATACTTTCAGGTCTGCAAGGAAGGACGTTGGGGGGACAGAAGGGGAAGAAGAGCCAAGCAGCATCTCTCTAAAATGAACTTCTTGATATATGACATTAACTCTGTGCTAATGGTATATTCATTATAGAGAAGAATATTTAAATATACATGTGTATGTGTGTATATACTTGTGTGTGTGTGTATATATATATATATATATGAATATATTCATTATAGAATGAAGCCTAAGTGTTTCATAATACTTGTTCAGACTCAGAGAAGGAAGCAGCTGTTCTCAAAAGAAAAAAAAAAAAAGTTGCTTCAAAGGTAATTACAAAAATTGCAGCTTTGTGATTCACTTCTTTCACACAGATTTTGTGGCAGTTACTTTGAAGTGAGAATAAGCTGCAGAAATTGAAGGCTATTAAATTTAGCTGAATTTTCCTTTCGACTTCTTTGTGCTATCTAAAAACACTTTTGCAACCAAAACCATCCTTGAACCATGAAATTAATCAAAGCTTCCTAATCCATTCAAGACTGAGAAAAAAGTCAGAAACTTCTTCAACATCTGAGCCGTTCAAACATTTCACTGGTCTGGCTACGCTTCCCCTCCCTGCTCAAGACAACATGTGCAAACCTTCCTGCCACTCACATCAGTTGTGGAGGTGATGGACCTGGTAGCTGCACGCTCTAGGGAGACCTCCAAACAGTCTCTGCCTTCAGCAGACCCTGTCATTGAGAGGAGCAAGGGCCATCCATGAAGGAATCAGGGAGCAGCACACACGCAGGGAGCTACCACACAGGACAGACAGTGAAGTCTTGGTCAGCTGTGTTACCAGCTAAGAAGGTGCAGAGAGAATGGAGGGACAGTGCAGAGGCTAAAGCCTGGAAGAAAGAAGAGAGCAAAAAAAATAAAACAGACAGTAACGATGAAAAGGAGATAAGCAAGAGGAAAAAAGTGGTGACTATCAGCCAGTAGAAAGCCCGTCAGCAAAAGGACTAAAGAGTTTCCTCCTGAACCAGGCATCAAGTGGTAACTGCAACCTTATGTTAAGAGAAATAGTACGGAAACACTCAGCTAACAATGCTTCAGCCCGTGCATTACAACTTGCAACAGCAAAGCTGAACACACCTTCCAGCCTAAGCCAAGGCAGAGTGCGTGCCACCAGGGGACCTTTACAGCAGCATTGGGAGCAGTTCCGCCGAGCTGGTGGTGAATTCTTCCTTCCCTTCCCCCTCCAGGACAAAGAAGGCTACAAAGACAGGCAACATTACTTCAAGTTTTCTTTACAAGCATTTAATATGTTACATTCTGCAGAAAGGGTGGGCTTGCCAGCAGACTGCAAGAAATCCTTCACTGGGATGGAGGAGGCCCATGTGTCTTGTTTAGGCTGTGCATCACATTGCCTTATAAACTGACCCACAGGTCAAAACCAAAACAAAACTTAACAGACAGGGGAGGTTTCTTTACCTCACAGGCTGAAACATCTGGATCAACTAAGACAAGAAAGTTGTTGGTTCAAATACATACCATCCACAGAATGGAAGTCCAACTTTCCTGTTCTGGTTGCCAAGTAAAAGTGAAGAAAATTGCTGAAACTAAACCATATTCTTTTATAACTATTTTATTTTAATTAAGGACTCCCAGAAGAGGCTAACATCCTCCAAAGTTAGCAAGCAACTTAGAGAAGTGACTTATTTTGCTATTTCAATTTAACAGCTATTCTAGTACGAACAGAACAGCTCTGTTACAAGGAAGGAAGGGAAAAAGGAGGCATGGGTGAGTAAGAGGGAAGGGAGGAAGAAGAGAAGGAGAAATGGAAGGAAAAGAAGCTGCCATCAAGTAGGAAATAATGTCAATGTTCTCATTTACCAAACAGGGGTAGGGTTCATGGCTTAAAGTTCATGATTCTCAATGATTTTGCAAGAATCGATGAAGTCTGACAATGCAGAACAATGAATGCATTTTGTGCTAGCTCTTCATTTCACCCATAGTATTTCTTTATGTCCCCATCGACTGCTTTTTTAGGATAGCAGTATTAACAGGTCCATGAAGGGAACGGGAACAGGTCATGAAAACATTATCAATGACTGTATCCACAGAATTTTCCTAATTCCACTATCATAACCCAGAAGTTATACTAGAAATAAGAAAAAGAAAGAAAAAAAATTCAGGTGTTAATGACTGCATTCCTAATATTTCTAAATGCACATATCACTTCAAAACTACAGATATTTTCTCAGGGTAGGCTGTTTTAATACTAATACGACACTGTAAATGAATACAGTGCCAAGAACAGTAACTTTGATAATGTAAGTCATTCTTCAGAGCCATAAACTGTGGGGAGAGATGGAAAAGACTGAAAAAGAAGGGCTGGGGAGAAGAGAAGCCAAGAAAGGAAATTGCATTAGAGATGTGGGATGTGTAGACAAGGTAAGGAAATAATATAAAAAGAATGAGTGATAAGAAAGTGAAAAGCAAGATAAAAGTGGTCATAAAAAAGAAAGCAACAGAGACTAGGGCCTAGATCCAGAAAAGCTCTTATGCTCTTAACTTCAAGCATGTTATTAAATATATAAAGCACACTACAAATAAAGTTAATGATATATTTTGCAAGACAGAGGATTTAACAATCAAGGACAGAAAAGTAACAAATCAAAGAGCAATAACATCTAAAGAAAGAAGAAAAAAGTTCAGCAGAAGACTAGAGTGAAACAAAACACAGAATGTGAGCTATCCTTCTCATAGGTGGCTTTCTTACGGGTTTTCAATGTTAAAGAGTCTTTGGATAGCCTAAAAATCATACACGGTAATTTCTCAAATCAAAAAATGCTGGATCCAACATGGGAAAATTACATATCATTTGACAAAAGAAGAGATAATCATTTAACAAAAAAGTTTACAATCACACAGATGCAACTGATAACAATTTGACTGCAACAAGGTGTAAAAAACATCGTCCAAATCAGTCGCATATACACACACACAACCCCTTTCTAACTTTAAAGGGACAGTTTCACAGATATGAAAGCAATGAGGATTAAAAACAGTTGAAAGCAAACATTTGCCTAGAAAATATGAATGGTATTTGAAAACTTTTTAAGCATACTTTACTGGCTGTTGGGAAACGCTATAATTCATCAAAATACCATGATTCAAAAAATAAAAAGGAAAATAAAATTTGATTAAACTTTGGTTTAGAAGACGAACAAGTGAAAAATTATAAATTTAATAATAGTCTCACATAATAAAACTGTCGATTCTCAAACCATAATTGCAAGCTTAAATATGTGCAGAGAATATATTTGTAAAGTGACAACAGATATAAGACAGTATTTCAGGAATTCTAGAAAAGTAATAATTGAAACAAAGGGACACAAAAATAAGGCAGCAGTTCAGGCAAGGAAGGCAATTTTCTAAAATATTTAGGGAACAAAAAGGAATCCTAATATTGGCATCAGACAATTCTTAAATTGGTATTCTCAAGAACAGTACTGAAAAAAAAACAAAAAAACAAAACACAAACCACAACACAGCAGCATGCAGTAAGTCTGTTCTGGTTTGGGAAATCGAAGTTTTAATTAATAATTAGAGACTAATATAATAATATCAGTCAATAAGGTTACATAAGTATATTATATATAAGTATACAGTGATTCCTCTCAAACTAACTGAATAACTATTAATTCAAGACATTTGGCCAATGAGAACGATAACATTGTGTAATGTATTTTTCCTACTGTATGGCATTTGATACAATAGTCTGGCAATTTGATTAAGGTAACAGTATGAAACAAAACAAATTGTCATATGTTAAAATGAAAGAAAACTGTTTATTACATTTTAAAAAATGCAATGGTGAATGGAGAAACATCAACAACCAAGCATGTCTTACCGCAATTTGCAGGTTGTGTTTGGCAGCTGTACTGTTTTGTATTTTCCTCAGGGTCATGAATGCAAGAATAATAGCATTACTAACCAGATGTGAAGAAAAAATACAATATTTGGAAGAATAATAAATTAAAAAAATACTACTTTTAATGAAGAGAAACAACATGGAATGTTTTAACACCTTCCTTCAGGGAAACAACATAATTTCCATTATAGCTAAATATAAAAGCATGGGGGGTGGGGGGCAGGAGGCAAGCCATTTGCTAGACAGTGCTCTGTCCTGAGGAGAAGCAACTGACAAAGATTTGGAGTACTAGCAGACAGCTGAACAGGAGCTGCCAATATTACCCTGTGCCCACAGGGTTAGAGTAATCCTTGTGTAATATAGCTCAGTGGGGAAAAATGGAATAGCAAGAGTCACATTTGCCTCTATTTGTCACTGACACACCATCTAGTGGGATAATGCATATAAAGGCCAGAAATAAACAGCGCTTTTTAACAGTACAAATAATCACCCATTGGATAACTACTCTGTGCTTGTCCAGATTGATTTCAAGCAGTCTTACAATGAAGCAAAGTGTTGCTTTCCTAAACCATCTATAATTTCAAAAAAAATAATTCGGAGAGCTCCTATAGGTTGTGCTATACAGCAAGTCAGCCAGGATGGTTAGAGCAGACCTTTTCAGCCACGCAAGCTCTGAAAGCAGGACTGTAAAAGCCCTGTGCTCATACTGTGGGAATTATCCGTCAGGCAAATGCTACAGCAGAGAGATGTGTTCCCCGAGGTCCCCCTCGCAAATCCTCACAGCATCCGGATGCCAAGAGCAATCAGAGCCAAGAGGAGAACAACATGATGGACTGCAAGACACAATGATGTGAAAAACCTAAGCAGCACTGCTGCTCAGAGCTGCCTACCTCTGCTGAGGCTTTTCCAGCTCCTTCAGATGGCTGCAAGTGCAAGAAGAAGGTGACTTTATTTTGACTACACTTTCTTCAAATACGCTGGGATGGGGATTCTGCATACCAAATTCTGCAACTTGGTCACCACATATATCAGAAAGATATTGTCAGATTGGACGGTTTTCAGAAAAGAAAACATCTGAGCTAGTAACCTATCAGCAATTAATAAAGGCACTAGGGCTTATTTAGCTGGTATATTTTAGAACATAACATATTAAAAAGAAGATAGCAAAGGAGGTGTATGATGCAGCACAACTTCTGAAGACACATTTAGAATTAATAGCAAGAAACAAAATGTAGCTGTCAAAACACATCCTTGGTAGCAGAAGATATTCAGCTGCATGACACTACTTGGGGGTAGGGGGGCGGTGGTGGTGAAAAGGGAAAACTCACTGATGGTACTCTTAAAAAGCTAGAAAATTAAAGCAAACCTGCACTGAGAGGAACATGAAAGGGAACACCCAGTATGCTTTTACTATTCCTGACTTCTCCAGCTGCACTGTAGCTGGTGACTGGCTATATATTCTAAAAACCTCGGAGATGAGACAAACTATGTTGGCAGACAGAAAATGCTCGCATACAATCAAGTAAATATCAAATTTGTGCATGACTACAAAACAAAACCTTTAGACACTATTAATGAATGCTTCAGGGAGCAGCTAAAAACATAACCCACAAGATAAGCAAATATTAATTTGACAAGGAATATGTAGGAATTTTGGTACCAAAGAGCCAATTTATAATAGCAGTCATGAAGCCCTAAAATTAAGCACCTATGAAGGAGCAAGCAAAGCCAACAGATTCCCTAAAATACTGCTTGATTGGAAAAACAGGAATTGCATAGAAATAAAGAAGTTGCTATAAAGGAACTAACAAGTGGACAAATAGAAGAGCAAAATGTTTGTAGCTAGTACACAGACTATATTGAGCGATGCAGAAAAAGGGTATGGAAAACCAACATAGCTAACTACCAAGGTAAGAGGTTATTTGAAGCAGCTCTTCAGAAAACTGAAGTTGGTGTCTTAATGAGGACAATAAAAGAGAAAACAACAACTCTGGCAGACTAAATATAAAAATGCAATAAGACAAGCCAAAAAGGTTTGAGAAATAACTTGCAAGAGTTGTTTTTTTCTGGGGTTGTTTTGGGGGTTTTTTGTTTTGTTTTTTTTTTAACTACATCAAGATCAGGAAGCTTGCCAGAGTGTCTAGAGTTCTGAAACATAAAGATGTAAAAGGAGCACTGAGAGAAAATAAGGCTATAACAAAAAAACTAAATTAAGTTTTTGCATCCATGTAAGGACGTTAAGAGAATTCCTAATAACAGAACCTTTCTTAAGGGGGATCGTTGAATGATCTGTCTGAAAGTTAAGGTGTCAGTAAAAGAGGCTATAGAAAAATCCACAGAGAGAACAATAAAACTCACTAACTGGTCCTGGTGACTTCTTAAAGGAATTCAAGGGTGAAGTTCTCAGTATCAAAGCCAGAAAAAAGACAAAACGAGGTGATAGCAAATCTTAAAAGGATTTGGGAAAGGAAGAAGAGAGACATAAACCTAAGGTAGTTGAGAACAGGTAGCCAGACTTCTCCACCTGGCAAATTAACAGAAACTGCTACAAGGAACACAATTAGAGTATCCATAAATACAATATTTTGAGAAAAGTCATCAGTGGAGCTTCCCTAAAAGGATTTTTATTCTGGAGTCAATACAAATGTGAAGAGAAATTAAGTGATTCAACAAGCTCTGCCTCCAAGAGCTCTCCAAGAAACTGACGTGCCAGAGACAGGCCCCACAGGGCTACGTAATTGGCTAAAGGTAGGAGACAAAAACTAATACTAATGGTTAGGATTTTTTCAATGGAGGGAGGTCACAAGGGAAGTCTTTCTGTTAGTGCCTCTGTTATTTAATATTTTAATAAGAGACCCAGAAAAGAGGGTGAAAATAGTGATATAAGTAAGTTTGCTGATGATACTATTTTAGGGTAGTAAGGGTGAGGGCCAACTGCGACAAGTTGGAAAAGGATTTCACAATATAAAGTAAGTGATGAAATGGCAGCTGGAATTTATTAAATATCTGAAGGCTGAAGAGTATATTAAACAAATGATGGCTAAAAATTTGGCTTACTTAGACTAAAAAAAAACAAAGATGAGAGGCAATATGACTACTCTCTATAAATACATTAGGCATAAACATCAAGACCTAAAAGGTACTTAAGCCAAAGAAAGAACACTGGCACTGCAAGCAAATTTAGTATGGAAATTACAAGCTTCTCAGCTACCATAGGGGTGAAGCTCAACCTGTCCAAGAGAGGAAAAACAGCCTAACTGGGCTTTAAGATAAATGTGGATAGGCACTGTGAACAAATTACACAATCTGGTTGCTATGACAGCTTAGCACTGGGTTAGCTGCCCAACTTAGGCTGGATTCAATACATGAAACTAAAGCAAAAACTTACCAGCACGTAGCAGAAGCACTATGACTTGTGTCTACGCAGAAGCAAGTCCTAGTGCATTACCTACATGGAAATAAGTTTCTGCTTCATGCCATTGTATGTTTCTGCTCTCCTTAGAAGTGAGTTGCTTTGCGTGCAAGCAGCCTTGGAGGTAACTTACAGTAACTCAGTCACATGCACAAGACTTCTATCGCTAGATTTAAAGTATTTTTGAGAGAGAAATGATGTTGCAAAATGTCTGCTTTTCCCTTTGATTATGTTTCTATGACAGCAGAGGTAGCTTTAAGTGTGAAGCTCCAGTCTTTTGCAAGCAGTTATTTGACTTGCCAGAGCAGATTGCCAGGTGATTGCTTAGTTAGCTAGCACAGGGAAGGCAATTACTTAATAAAAATAAGCTATGTGTATGTTATTGGTTTTGTTCAAAGCAATAGTGAGGTTTTGACGTGATTTCCCCAAATCTTGCCTTGACTTGGTTTGCAGAGCAGCTGGGGTGTGCATAAAACAGATTCCTTTTGGGGTAAACTAAACTGAATATCTGCTCCGAAAGTGTGCCAAATGCACCCTGGCCCTCCACAGGGACTTTAGGGTCTGAACACAAGACTGGTTCTTTGGGCAGTCTCAAGCTATGTGTCAGGCATTATATGCTACCCGGGACATCAGGCCCTCACTGTCCCACCACAGCACTGCCAGACATTCACAGGAATAGACACCAATGGCTGAAAACCTGCCAGGAAGGGGGTGACAAGAGAGCAGGGCACAGTGGGCATGGTCTTACCCCAACCCTGACACCCAAGTCAGAGAGGACCTAAATCAGCCCAGCATTTACTAGACCTAGAAGACCCTGGTTGTATTACAATGGCAACAGGTTGGGTTGAAGGGTTGCGTGACACCAGGCAGCTGATATTGGCTCACTTCATAATGTATACTTTTCCCAAGCACAAAAATTTCACCTTGAACATAATGAGTCGTCCAATGTTTTGTCTAGTTTTCAATCACTTAAGTTACCAAAGATCAAATTTGCTGAATGGTTTGTCTTACTTGCCTCAGCTTAATCCCTGAGGGAAGAAAGATTAGTTGCTTGTGCCTATTGCTCCTTTTAAAAAAAAAAAAAATCATAACTGACTCACCATCTAATTCATAAAGTTTCTCAAGTCACTCTTGACTCAGCTTTCTCTAGCTTTTTGTGTTTTATTTTTAAAGGCATTTCTACAAGTACATCCTTCTTGCTGCTAGGTTTCAAAAGAAAAGAAATAAAGGAAGAAAACAAATCAATTTTTTTTTTAAAAGACATCTCTTTGTCAAAAGTCCAAAAGGAAGTATGCAAGTAATCTTCTTCTGTTACATAAGTACCAACCTTCCTTTTTCCCTTAATCTACTATTTCTTTGTTTGTGCTGGACATTTTGCATACAAAACTGTGCCAGTGAGCAACAGCAAATGCTTTGTTAAGAGGAAGACTACCCAAGAAAATGAGGTGTTAAGGAATTTGTGCAATTCATATGTCATGAAATTACAAAATTTCATTTAAGTGGTGCCTTTGATGTCCTCCTGCTTTAAAGTGTGTGCATGCGTATGTATGTGCAAGCTCTTGGGTGTCTAGTAGAGTAACATACACAGAAACATCATTGAAATGTAGTCATGTTTGGTGCAAAGCAGCTGCTCAACAGCATATAGCAACATATGTGACAGATTAGGACAAAAAGCAAATCCACGAGCAATGTGCCCAGTTTAAACTACGGGAAAAGTTTAGGTTGACAAAACAGAACAATCAGAATGTCTGGGACAGAAATATTATCACTCCTTACTCTTGTGAAATGTGCCATCAGCTCTCTAATGACCACATGAAATCAAGACTTCAGGGTTGCTTTCATATCCAAAAGTGTCCAGGCAAGGTATCAATGCCTGTACAGAAAGTGCCCTTCAGACAGAGCCAGAGGAAGTCAATATAAGCAGAAACTGAATGATTTCTTGGGATGGTGGGGACACAGCTTGGCACCTGCTGTGGACATATTTGCATACTGGGCAGCAGCACAGTCTGAGATTAATGGTATTTTGGAATGAATAAGCAGGTTGTTGATTTATAACAATATAGCAAGATGATCTCACAAATACCATTCTAGTCCATCACCTCAAAATTGGTGATGCCAGTAAAATGAGACCTGGCTATGAAATGATTCCTACTGTATCACTGCAAAACAAAATCTTGATGATCTTATTTCTAAAGACACAACCAGTTTATCTCCACTTGAAGATCATACAAGGCAAAACTATAAGCAGTTACACTAAAGTTACCCACAAACTTTCAGAGAACAAATAAAATCCGAAGAAGATTTTAGTTGACTGTTGGTTTGGATTTCAAACCAAGTGCTTTGAAAAAATTGCCAAAATTCAAATCTGACCAATTTTGGCTTCACGGTGTTTATGTTTAGCTGCAATAGATGATATCAAGACTGAATAGACAGTTACGATAGTCCACAACCTATCTTGGCAGACCTAACCTGTAGCTGCTGTGCTATTGAAAGCTATAAAAATTGTGAACGAAAGTTATTTAGAACTGAATAGACACAAAACTAGTTGCTCTATGTAAAAATGTAATTGGACTCTTAAAAAACATGTTTGAAACATATCTGCATGATTCCAGACTTATTTCTTTGTAGATTATTCTCCTATAACTATTCCATTTTTTAAGATAATCAAACAAAAGATAAATGGTATTTTTATTACCTGTAGGACTTTGCACTAGAACAATTAGTTATATTTGCACATTAATAAAAATATAGAAAAACCCCACAAAAAGATATTTTCAAACCCAAAGAGTATTTTTGCTTTAAAAAAATAACCAAATTTTATCATTTAGACTCTAGGACATACTTAAGTGGTGAATTGACAAAATTCTGTCTGTTAATCTACCTTTTGCAGTAAGGAATGGTAACAACAGAAACGATTAAAAAAAAACAAATAGCAGAGACAATCCAAATTATAGGTCTGGAAAATTATAAATTAAATTACTTTTAGCATCCAATATGAAAAAGGCCTTTTTTTCAGATCAGAGATCTGCAGATTCCAAAAGCTATAATACACAAATGCTAGCCACTGAAAAAGCAAAAGAAATAAATATATCTTGTAGAGCTAGCAAATTGTTTAATATCAGGTAATTATTTAAAAATCTTTTCCTCCAGTTTTATCTTCTTTCTCAGTCTAGTTACCAAGCATCAGCTGAATGCTGCCAGACTGAACTGCTACAGCTACTGGCTCCTTGGAACGTGGTTTTTTTTTTCTCGTAAAATTAATAAAGAGGATTATTTTACTCTTGCAAAGTCAACTGCTCATATCCATCACCAAAAATCATGGCAGAAATTTATTCCACATTCAACTGCAGTCTTGCCCTCCAAAAAGGAGAAAAAAAAAAAAAAAAGAATGACTTAGTGAGAAAATATAAGGTCATATTTTTAAACTGTGTCTTCTTCAGGAAAAAATACTGTGTCTAAATTCCAATTACACTATTTAGCCAGAAATGGAAATTGCCTTCTACGTCACTGAGTGTAATCCTTCCTACCAAGCCTTCACCTCCTGCAGCCAACTCACTGTGCTTCTTATAAACAGGGACATGTGCTAGCTTACTCCTCCCCTGGAAGGCTGAGCCTGCCTACATTTCCAGCTCCAGTCTGAATTTATTCACAGTCATACCTGTTTGGTTTTTGTGTCGGCAATAGCTTTCAGGACAAGTACTCATGTTTCATCAAGATAAACAATATTTGAGCAAAATCATCACCTATAGCATTAAGGCAGAAAGAGTTAAAATCATCTTTCCTAAACACAAGTCAAGTAATTACCTTTTGCCACTTTTATTTAAAATTTATATTCATATGTTAATGTGAAAGGTATTAAATGAACTCTCTACACTTTAATGTTTGGCAAGTACATTTTATGTTTATATATATATGCATAAAATTTTTTAAACTTTTGGTTTCACTTTTCACTATTTTTGTACTTTTATTTACTACCAAATGATCTCATGTTTCCCTGCAGCACTCACCAGGCCCCTAGAGTACAACTCCATGTGCAGTATATGGGACTGGGGCTTAATTTTTTTCTGTAGCCTCCCAAGGGCTCCCATGAGGCTTGCTTCTTCCTCCCTTTCTTCCACACACCCTGGCGTGGCCTTCGCAAGCTCCTCTACCCCTTCTTCAGCTTCTGGAGATTTCACAGTGAGATTGGAGTAGAGTAGCAAGATCCGTGTAGGAACCCAGTCCACATTGGCTCTGTCCCTTCACTTCCTACCTATGCTTTTCCCACAATGCTCTCATTAATTTTACTCTTAATTTCCTTGTTCTCTTTCCATCAGTGTCTCCCCCCACCACTGTGCTACACTGTGGTGCCTGAAGAAACAGCACAAAAAAAGACATGGGATAAGAAACTGCTGCCAGAACTTTGGATAACTGTGAGGAAGAGGTGAAAGAGAAACCCTGCTCACTGCCCAGAGCCACTTGCTTGTCAGTGACATTTCAGGTGGCATGCATTAGGCGGTGCCAGCAAGACATGCATGGCCATCACTCCAAATTAATGATTAATGACTGAACTGAGGCAGCCAGATGACAAGGTCTAAAATATGACAGTGACAGTCTAAGATTAAAATCTACATGTGACTTCTGATCTCCCCCCAAAGCAATGGTGCTGTCTACCTCTCCAAATTGTGGGGGAAAATTCTCAGAGACTTACTGGATCGCTGTGGCTGGGAAGGACCTTGGGGTTCCCCTCATGTAGAAGAACCCCCTGCTCAAGCAGGGTCACCCACAGCAGGTCGCTCATGGCTGTGTCCAGTTGGGTTCTGAATATCTCCAAGGACAGAGACTCCACAACCTCTGTGGGCAACCTGTGCCACTGTTTGACTGCCCTCAGAATAAAAAAAGGGCTATTTTTGCCTTTTTTTTTTCCCCTCTGTTCTTTTTTTTAATGTTTTCTTATGTTCCTTTTCAGAAACAAAGATGACAGATGAGCATGAATGAAGTTAAGTAAATGAACCAGTTGACAAAAAAAAAAAAAAAAGAAAATAAGTAATAACACAGATCCTCTAATTTAACTCGTTTTATTTTACCAACTGCACTTTCTCTGGCTACCACAGAGATTCATACATTTCTTAAGCTGGAGACTCATGTTCACAAGCCTTAGTGTTAAGCTGTGGGAAGCATCAACTAACATACCTCACCACTACTCTTTGTACTTCAGTGTAATCATCAAGTGAAATTTCACTGTTCTCAATGAATTTTTAGGAAAAGAAAAAAACACAACTAAGATTTCAAACAGTTCTTTCATCTAATGCCTGGTCATTAGGATATAGATGAGCAACACAGAGAAAATACAGAAGTGTGCGGTAATGGTCTCTTCACCTCCAAGTGATGCAATAGGGAGACCAGGCTGCAGGCCTTGAAGGGAAACCAGGAGATTCCAGCTTATTTCATTACATTTTTTTCACAAACATTTGTTCTCAAACTTTTATGTGATATCCAGGCATACCACTTAGGGATCCAAATTTAAAATAAGCCTTTGAAACTTAAAAGTAAACTCCAAAGAAAGCACCTGTCATTTGGAAGAAGAAAAAATAAAAGAAAACCAAACAAAATCAAAACAAAAACAAAAAACCAATTAAATAGAAAAGCAGTAAAACGTACCTATATCCCACTATGGGGGAAAGGGATTTTTGGAAAATCATATTTATCCAAGAAAAAAATATATAGTAAGATTAGACAAAAAACAATACTCAATAGTAATTAGCAGGAAAATTTTACCTGCTGAGGTTGACACTATCTTAAAAAATAGAATGACAAGACTCTCACTTTGTACAAGGAAGAGCCTCTACAATAAAAAGAAAATGACAAATCTCACCGAACATACAATTTCAATGTCATATAGTATGTCTCAGCATCGGCTGAGATCAAAATACAGTATTTCACTTCATTCATACCATAAAAAATGATACACTGCCTTGTGTACATGACTGCCCTTTAATTAAGTCCTTTTACCATTATGTCTTAGTCAATTGGCCAAGGCACCAGCATGTGATTTCAGTTAATTTTGTTCATTATTGTCCTTCTACCTAAATGATCGATTTTGGCTAAGGGGCGGGGGGAGGGGCAGGGGGGTGTCACATCATTCTTTCTCAACTGCGGCGTAGGATTTTTGACACCATCTATAGCACATATTAAACAAAGTACTACTACACCTGAAATATTCCTTATTAAAATTAAAACATACTTTAGGCAACACTTGGAATGGATTTGGTTTGTTTTCTGTTGCTTTTTTAGGCTTCTCAACTACACTGCAGGACACAGGAAAGAAGGAACATAGTAAGAAAAGTAACGTTAGAAAGAGTAAAAAATAAATCAAAACAAAAACCCTAACTTCTAAGCATTTCCATAGGTATTACTAGGTGTGCTCAGCAAAGGTTTGGGGTAAAAGCAGCATTTAAAATTGAGTGTGAGGGACAGAAACTGAAAAAAACCAAGAGTTTTTTCTGACTTACATTGATCCCAGCAGGCTGTTGCCATTCCCTCTGCGGGGCTCTCACTGGCTGGGGGGGATCACATGACACAGGGAACCAAAATAGAAAAGTCTCGGGAGCAAGGAAGCTGAACGAGAAGCACATTTGCAAGAAAAGACGTATCGCAGGCACAATAACACGCCCTTAGCAGCAAAAGGTGATAAATTTAGACAGGAACCTGGGCTATACTGAAAAACCTGCAATGCCTTGAACCTTGCAGCCCAGCATTGGCCACCTTTTCGACACACGGGAAATGTTCTCTACTGTAAATCTCAGGCTGTGTCTGTACGTAACTAAACCTGGTAACTGCTTTAATAAATCTCAATGAATTAACAGACCCTAAAAGAAAATAGGATCTATTAAATTTAGAAATAAACCTGTTACAGTTTAAAAATAAACTCGCACCACTGGAACCATTTTCATCTTCAGGGTAAGGTTTTTAGTAGTTTGTTTCTAGAGAGGAAGCAATTTTTTTAAAAGCATATGCTCTTAAGATAATTGGGAGAGCTGTAAACACATTTCGAAGATTGCTTTCAATACTTTCACAAGTAAAAAATATGGTTGCAGACCTATACATTAGTAAAACATGCACCGTAAATCTGCAATTATAAAGAGAAGGTTCAAAGAATCCAAGGCAAAAGCTGAACAGATGAATTAGTGACCAAATGCAAGTTCTATACAACAATAAAATATACTCTGATTTTGAGGTTGCTGTTTAATTATCCCTGTTAGAAGAGCAGCTCATGCAGTTTTGTAAAGCTTGTAGAAAATAAGTTCTAGCAAAATACTGTTGTTAGGAAATACACATTACCTTTTGTAACAGTTAACGTCTTCACCATTTTCTAGTGTATTTGAAATTAGATTATTACAGTTTTATGTTCTATAAAATGTCAAGCATTTGCTTGTTTCTAGTGAATGTCAGGACAGTTATTGTAGAAGAAGGCTTTACCAAAAGATGGAAACAGCAGTATGAAGGAGTCCGTGATCAAGGAAAAGAGAAATATGCTGCATATGTTAACAGGACGAGGGCAGGAAATAATTTCTTGTTCTAATCCACAAAGGTAATTTTTCTTGATAGTAAAATCTCAGATTAAATTTTCCCCCCCAAACATGTACATATGTATCAAAATATATACATAATTAGAGAATATCTTCAATCAAGACAGACATTTTGATATTACAAAACCAAGAACTATTTTATTCTACAGGATATCCCAATACTCACACTAAACTTTTCACAAAGTGAGGTATTAATCCACTTAAACGTGGTAGCATAAAAAGGCTCTTTGTATCTTCCATAAGCCAGCAATGTGCCCTTGCAGCCAAGGCAGCCAATGGTATCCTGGGGTGCATTAAGCAAAGCGTGGCCAGCAGGTCCAGGGAGGTTATCCTCCCCCTCTACTCTGCCCTGGTGAGGCAACCTCTGGAGTACTGTGTCCATTTCTGGGCTCCCCAGTTCAAGAAAAACAAGAAACTACTGGAGAGAGTCCAGTGGAGGGCTACAAAGATGATTAGGGGACTGGAGCATCTCTCTTCCAAGGAAAGGCTGAGAGAGCTGGGTCTGTTTAGCCTGGAGAAGAGGAGACTGAAAGGGGATCTTATCAATGCTTACAGATATCTTAAGAGAGAGTGTCAGGAGGATGGGGCCAGACTCTTTTCAGTGGCGCCCAGCAGCAGGGTAGGGGGAAATGGACACAAACTGAAACACAGGAAGTTCCATCTGAATATGAGGAAAAACTTTTTTACTCTCAGGGTGACAGAGCACTGGAACAGGTTGCCCAGAGAGATTGTAGAGTCTGTTTCTCTGGAGATATTGAAAACCTGCCTGGATGCGATCCTGTGCAGCCCGGTCCAGGTGAACCTGCTTTAGCATGGGGGTTGGACTAGATGATCTCAATTTACCCTCAGTAAGTTTGCAGATGACACCAAGTTGGGTGGAAGTGTTGATCTGCTGGAGGGTAGGAAGGCCCTACAGAGGGATCTGGACAGGCTGGATCAATGGGCCGGGGCCAACTGTATGAGGTTCAACAAGGCCAAGTGCCGGGTCCTGCACTTCAGTCACAACAACCCCAGGCAACACTACAGGCTTGGGGAAGAGTGGCTGGAGAGCCACCCAGCGGAAAAGGACCTGGGGGTGTTGGTCAACAGCCATCTGAATATGAGCCAGCAGTGTGCTCAGGTGGTCAAAAAGGCCAACGGCGCCCTGGCTTTTATCAGGAATAGTGTGGCCAGCAAGACCAGGGAGGTGATAGTGCCCCTGTACTTGGCACTGGTGAGGCCACACCTCGAGTACCGTATTCAGTTTTGGGCTCCTCACTACAAGAAAGACACTGAGGTGCTGGTGCATGTCCAAAGAAGGGCAACGAGGTTGGTGAAGGGTCTAGAGCACAAGTCTTATGAGGAGAGGCTGAGGGAGCTGGGCTTGTTTAGTTTGGAGAAGAGGAGGCTGAGGGGAGACCTTATCACTCTCTGCAACTACCTGAAGGCAGGTTGTAGTGAGGTGGGGGTCGGTCTCTTCTCCCAAGTCACAAGCGATAGGACAAGAGGAAACAGCCTCAAGCTGCACCAGGGGAGGTTTAGATTTGATATTAGGAAGAATTTCTTCACTGAAAGGGTAGTCAGGCACTGGAAGAGGCTGCCCAGGGAAGTGGTTGAGTCTCCATCCCTGGAGGTATTTAAAAGATGTGTAGATGTGGTGCTTAAGGACATGGTTTAGTGGTGGACTTGGCATTGCTAGGTTAACGGTTGGACTCGATCTTAAGGGTCTTTTCCAACCTTAACGATTCTATGATTCTATGATCTCCAGAGGTCCTTTCCAACTCCAACCATTCTGTGATTCCGTGATTCCCTGTTCTTATTAACAGTTGTGAAAGGAAACATGAACATTAATTCAAAGTAGTAGAATAGAAGAATACACCAGAGCTGTTGCCATTGGTTATTTAAATATAAAGGAAATCTTTCCAAAACTACTAAATCTGAAATATATGGAGCTTATTTTTTTCTGGAAAAAAAATACAGTGAGATCCGTAATGTATATTACTGTGTACATACTTCCAAGTATTCTACGAGGTACACAATTTTTATCACTGTGTTCTTAGGAAAAGCTTTGCATCACTTAAATTGTGCCATGTTGCAGATAATATGGCAGAACTGAAACTAATGGAAGCTTCCCATTGATCACAATAAGGGATGTACTGAGGCACTGAAATAAGTACACGAAACAGGGGATTCTGTCATAGCTCTTAAAAAAGTTACGAAAGAAAATTGGCTTCAGCTACATCCTGTTCATTGATTTAAGGAGCCTGGATGAAAAATCATCTCTTGGATCAATTTTAAATGTAACAATGGAATGCTTTACCATATTTCAGAGAAGGCCTAGATAAGTGCTAGTATCTTTCTCAGAGTACTCTCACTGTACATCCCAAACATATTGCAAATCATCTCAGCAACCTCTCTGTGGCCAAACACATAGCTCATTTTATATGTTTTGTGTCATATTCTCCCACATTTCATTTTTCACTTTGAAATTATGAAAGCTGCAAAACACACAGGGTGGGGGCTATGCTACAATATTCCACTGTAGATAACTTAATGGGATGGGAATGTAATCATATTGAAAACAAACCTGCAGGCAAAGCCAGTGAATCAAATGGCTAGAGTAACGCCAAAGTAGGGAAAGAAATGCACCCTTGCAGGGGAAAAGCATGGCAACGAGGAAGTACACCATCTATCAGACAGAGTAAAGAGCCTTAGGTAAAAACAGAAGAATGTCAATAGATCCTGGAGTTTAATACAGAGTGAGAAATACTTGGAACAGAGAGGAACATCTGTTTACACAGCTGGAACGAGGGCATCAGGTCTGTGTTATTCTGCATGCCTGCTTCCCCCATTTTTCTTAACACTGATGTATATACACAGTAGTGCATTGCTTAAATGGGCATTCATCAAATGAGTGATGTGGCAAATACTGCATTTCAATATTCAACTTATTTACTCAGATACTATCCAATGTACACCTATTATTTTATAACATTTCTGCTGAAAGCATAACAGGGACAAACATTAATACTTTGACCTGCCCTGATAATATATTGTGATTTAAAAAAAAAAAAAAAAATTCATAGATAGCTAAAGAATACTATTAAAAGTAGTATGCAGAACAGTTTTACCAATTTAAATTGCTAGAAACATGTATCTCTATTTTACTTTCTTAGTAGGCAGCTTAATTCTTGAGCCAGAAGAAACCAAGTCATTTTTTTCAAGCTGTGGGCTTGCTTATGTCCCAGAGGTATGACTAGATTGAACCAAATTTCTGAGAGCGCCTCTTCATAAATTAGTAAAATACTTAACAAGCAAAATAGCAGGGCCGGCAGGTTATTCCACATCTGGTTTTAAGCACAGTATTTGGAGCCCATTCTATTTACAATACTGATATACCCTCAAACAAGTTTGCTTCACCACGACACAAAAATTTAAATCTTACTGCTATTACCAAGCTCCCATATGTTCTAAAGGGACAGTTTTCCATAAAGTTAGGGGGAAATTTTGGTAGAAATATACAGAAATAGATTAATAACATGTTCATCTTTCTTTATGCACTTAGTTTAGAGCAGCTTATTTCCCCTCCCCCCCAAAAAAAGAGCAAAAATCTATGATACATTTTAATCGTAACTAACATACAAGCAGGAGTAAATTATACCACTCTTTTTTAATCTCTCCTGTGTATAACTGTAACCCACAGCCATTTGAACAAACTGTAGTAATCCTGGTGCTAAAATTGGCCTTTAAGAGCCTAAAGATAATCCTCTGTAACAGATGGCCCCCCTAATTTATTTAAATTCACCACACACATCTCTGCAAATTTACTAGTATGTGGTGATTCATCTGATCTAAACACTAATATACATATGTTACTCACAAACTGTTCTCCTGGAAAGCACCATCCTCATATAAGATATTTAAACCCTTTTAGTGACCTTCTATGGTTGAAGATACCAGGTAGCGATATAAAACTAAAAGATAATATCCCCTCCCTCCTGGAAAAAAATTATCCAATTGGTTCTAATGGAATAATAAAACCTAACCCTCCTACTCTAGGGGTGACTAAATTCTAAATTCTAATCATTCTAAATTCTCATCCTTACCAGATAAAACAATCCCTAATAGAAACACAAACACTAATTGAGTAATTTTGTGTTGTAAGTACAAAGAGAATGGAAATAAGAGACATTTCTTAATCTGTTTACATACATAATAATACTTCACACATCAAAGACAATAGCTTTGCCACCACCTTTCAGTTAGTATTCTCAATAGACAAGCCAGTTTTATGCAGTCCTTAATTCCACTAAGAGAAATAGCAAAAAGCTGGGAAATGCCAGGTTATATAGTATTATCCACTGCCTGCTGCATCAGCCATCAGTATGTAACAACTACAATCTATTCCAGCAAATTGGTTCAAAGACTGGAAATCTACAATTCATGTTATTTTTGAAGATTGCTACCAGGTTATTTTTCAATTTAAACAAATCAAACAAACAAATAAAAAGATGCATATGCAGTGAATATTTTAAATGTAACTGAGACTTTAACTTCGGGTTATTTTGATACAATGAAATTCCATGAGACATTTCGCTGTAGTAATTCATGCAAATTCAGTCTCTTTAATAAGGAATGTCCTTACCCAGTTCTTTTCTGTCACCTAATATTACTAATCAATTTAGACTCTGTACAACTGTAATTTAGCCTTTAATACAGCACTAAAAACGTATGTTCAGAAAAATGTTATCAACAGAGTATGCACCAAGCAACTAGATATCTAAGAGCCTACTTGGGATCAAGAGCATTGAAACTTTTACAGAAAACTTCAGGTTGCAACAGATTTATTCAAATAAAACATCCTTGTGATCAAATTAGGTTCTTGCTTGATCACCAGCACTCAAATATATTATTTGGGCCTCACATTTCCCATGTGATATTTAATAACAATCTCATTGTCATCGTTATCACCATCTGTTCAAGAAAGGTCAGGATTTATGTGAACAAATTAATTCCTAGAAACATAATATTAGAAATGGTTTAAACCAAAAGGTTAAATAAATTAATTTCCTTGTTACAGCTGTTGAGCATTAAGAGAGACAAAGTCCATTCAAGTCAGTGGGCAGATTCCCTTCTCCTTCAATGGAGAATGGCCTCAAGAGTACCCAGAAGCTCTTTACACACATTTTTCTGTCCCCTAACACTAAGATTGTGAGTGCCTAATAGCAAATCAGAAATATGTATTGGTTTTAGCAGAAGTATCTAAAGTAGATGAATCAGCATGATTTACATTGTATGGGTTTCACTTCTGAAGCGTTCAGCTACAGAGTATTTTTTTTTTCCTTAGTGCCAAGACTTCAGTTCAAACCAGAATCACCTTTATTGTCTTCCACAGAAACTTGATCAAGCATAAACTGTGACAACTTTTCCTAGCATTAAACTGATGTTCCAGGAAATACAGTCCTATTTGATTCAGCAAACCTAGAAATCACTTTATGACTAATGGAAAAATCCCAGAGGCTAGTTAGACACCCAGTTAGACACTAGACACTTGTGATTTTTTTAGTGCTTCAAAATCTAAGTACACAATCAGGCACAGATTAAATAGATCTTGTTTTCATACAGTTATAAATATCCAGTCTTCGGAATGGATACAGGAGGGAAACTACAAAGCTGAGCAAGCAAAATGTTACACTGGAAATACACATTACATAACAAAGTTAGGGCTTCATTAACATTCAGAAAATATGTGATTTAACAGGGAATTCCTCCATTTCTAAAAGATATTTAAAAACAAAAAATAGAGAATGTGTTAATAAAAAACTGCATGCCATTGCAGGAAAAGAGACCAGTTTAAAGCTTTAGACAAAATGAGCCATCTTCATTAAATTCTCTACCATCTTTGTGTACATCTATCTTTCTAATATTAGGAACTGTCTGAAGTCATGAAGCTTAAACCTGCATTGTTGACCTCCTGCCAAAAAACAGATGTTGTCATGAGTGACAGACTAGTGATAAGTTGAGGCTTTTTCAGCTGTTTCAATACCTCCATGTTAATATGGGCCATCTCTAATCAAACGAACAGTTTTCAGACATTCACTGGTAGATGCAATAAAGGAATTGGCAGGCATTAAAGAACGCAAATATTACAGGTGCATCTGTACAGCTGGAGAACACGTATAAGCAAAAAATCTTGGAAGAAGACAAAATGTAAGGAGAGAAATAAAGGACTAGATAAAAGTTCACAGGGATGTATTAAAAAGCTACTGCTTTCTGGTAGTCATTATGCTTCCTGTAACCTATGCAAGGCTGTTTTCCTCATGGTCACTACAGCAGCGTAGGCATGCTCAGAATGGTACTATTTGGATCAGATATTGATAGAAGTGTAGACACAGTAACAGAAGACATTCAGCACAAATTACATATCTAGTCTATATCCAGACCCCAAAGAAGATTTTGTAATTCCAAGTAGGCTATGTGCTACCATGGCTGCACGTGGTCCAGCAGTATAAAGTTAGTTCAGATGTATCAACATAGTCTGCAACTCCAAATTTCCATACAGTGCAGAAGCATCCTAAGCAAGCTACTCACTCACATACATTTTTCGTCTTTAGTGAAGAACTTAAAGAGCTTTACAGAAAGACCCCATGGAAAATCCAATATATGTGACTGTGCAATTTTCTAAGATCTATCAGATAGCCTAAGCAAAGCCAATTATTTACAAAGAATATTCAAAGAATATCACTGGTGGAGATCAGATCGTAATTTTTTACCTTAAAAAATTTCTTCCTCAGACACAGCAGGCAAAATTTGAAGGCCTATTTATTATGATTAAAGTATATATTTTTTGGCTAACATAGCAAAATACAATCATAGAATCATTTGGGTTGGAAAAAGACCTTTAAGATCATCAAGTCCAACCATTAACCTAGCACGGCCAAGTCCACCACTAAACCATGTCCCTAAGCACCACATCTACACCTCTTTTAAATACCTCCAGGAATGGGGACTCAACCACTTCCCTGGGCAGCCTGTTCCAGTGCCTGACTACCCTTTCGGTGAAGAAAGTTTTCCTAATATCCGGTCTAAAAGCAAACTTACTGTGGATGCACTCAATCCCCTCCTCCAGATCATTGATAAAGATATTAAACGGGAGTGGCCCCAGGACTGAGCCCTGGGGAACACCATTTGTGACCGGCTGCCAACTGGATTTAACTCCATGAACAAATATATTTTTCCTCTAATTTTCTAACAAAAAAGGAAGGAAGAAAGAAAAGAGAAAAGTCATCTGTTCCTAGGGACCAAATAGAGGAAATTATAGCCTAAAAGATGAAAGGTTTGTAAAGTGATAAGAAAATTACAAAAATGTTATAAGAGATATAATAACAAATCTTAATTAGAGTAGGGATCAGAATTCCCAGTTAAACAGCAGGGATACTAACCCACACAAGCCACTGAATTAGTAAGAGAAAACCAAGGTTTGTTGTTAACACAAGTATTTTTCAGTTGAAACTCAAATAATGATCCCATTTGATTACCTGCCCTTTTATATTAGTAGCATAATTTAATAACAGAGCTAGTTTCAATTTTGTAGCTGCTTCTTGAAAAAGGCTTAGTGAAGTCAAGGGAAAACAGACCTGTACAAGTAATTATTTCATTTTATGATTTGGTGTGGGATGGAGGTGAACAAAAAAAAGAAAGGGAAGAGGGAAGATCAAGAGAGATGGGAAAGGTATGGACTACATGTTTGACAGGAGAAATTTAGAGAAAAGCAAAAATAACATCCCTTCTCTCTTCTGCCCTCATTCTTCCAATTTTTCTTTTAAATATGACCACAACATGGGAATGGTGAAAATATTACGGTGTGAGAAGAAACTATCAACAGATTATCAAAATCATTTTCTTTGACAGAAAGGAAGAGGCTACTGTCAAATATTTGAAAAAGGAAAGTATTTACTCTTAAATACCATTAAAGACATTTCAAAATGAAAGCTGATTTTCTATGAAAACATCAAAATATTTTATCATGAAAATAACAAAACAAAGTCAATGATTTTTCATAATGCTTTTTTCATGTTTTAATTTTAACTGGAAAAAAAATTATTGCAAGTGGGATGAATTTTATCAATATTTTTTGAGAAGCACAATGGGCTTTTTTGCCATGAATTTCATCCCTCTCTAAATGTACTAGCCAGCTAATTCTAGGTACAATGTGACTGTAAATCAGGCACAGAATTAAAGCGCTTCATACTGCATTCACTCTATTCCAACACACATGCAGTTAACCCAGAACAATGTACAGCAAGAACATAATCCTTGCAGAAGTTGCCTATCTTGCAGACTTAGAAAATAAACACAAATTACTCCAGAAATACAGCAGCACATTAGTAGTAAAGTGCATTTGACTCAGATTGCATATTTAGGAACAGGAAATTGTCACTAGTCATTAACGTTAACAGTTAGGCCAAAAGAAATTTCTATTACCGTTATCATTATTTAACTTAGCCTCTACAGGATCAGTATTTAGAGGACAGGATCTGTTTAAAATGAACAATAGTTTGAGGTTCCAAAATAATTTGATCAAAATAAATACACCAACACATAGCACAACCTCCAACATGTACCATAGCTTTCAACATGTAACAGAAAAAACTTTGGATTTAACTCTTTTGATTGTCACAGAACTATAGGCATTTATAAAACATTTCTTTACCTGCTTATGGGTCATATAGGAATCCTCAAACTCTTTATTTCTTTCCCAGCATTACTGGTAGTGCTACCAGCTCTTCTGCCCTTACAGTCAGGGCAGGATGGGTGCAGCAGCCAGGACACCCAGCAGGATGGAGACCTCACCCACCTGGGCCCTTTCTCTATTCCTGGGGAGGCTGAGTTTCCAACAGCAACCCATGCCTCATTCTTTTGGTATGAGGCATGTACTGCCTCCTCCACTTCAGATCCGCGCCCTTCTCAGCCCTATTATTTTTATATTATAGAAATGGGGTGTTAAAGGAGAAGAGAGAGTTCACAGACAAAGAACAGTAAGAGGATTCATGGCAAAAAATGTGGTACCTGAGTTTTCAATGGAGGAACTGAGAAAACAGTAAAAAAGCAAAGCTCCTGTCCTTCTCTTGTTCCTCTTCTCCTTCCAAAACTTTGCTCATATTTGCTGCATGTAAATTTGACTATCTAACATATTGTTGTTGCCTCTCACTACTCGCTTATGTCCTCTTCAAAAGGAGGGAATGAGCTGTGATGCACACTTGCACATGTGTGCGCAGTGCACAGATTAATCTGTGACTTGCAGAGTCAAACAACCAAACTCCACCCTACCCCTGAACACAGAGATTCCTGTGACTTCTGTGAGGAAAAAGAGGAAATATATATTCTCACCCAAAAACACAGCTGAGGCAACAACCTTTCTTCTAAGTGGGATGAGGAGCCAAATGTGCATAGGTAGCCAGGAACCAGCAAACATCCACATTTGTGAATCTTCAGACAACACAGCATTGCCAGCCTCAGCTGCACCACATCTGTTCACTAGCACAGGCTACCATGAACATAAATAAAGCTCTGAGTCTCTACCTGTAGCTTCCACAGGCCCAGTGCTCCATTCCCCAGGTACCAATCAATATCTAGACCTTTGGGACACAGGTGAGAAAAAAAATAAAAGCACAAAAGGTCAACTTTCTCTGTAGCCAGTTGAAGACTGCAGAATAAACTCCTAAGAGCATGCTCTCATTGCTTGAGCCAAACTCTATTTGTAATGATTAAATTTGCCCAGTCAGATGATGCCATGAAATGTTTCTGTCACACCCTTCCACTTGATAGACTGATGCTATCATAGCTACTGAGGCTATTTAATTCATTTTCCCTTTGAAGATCAGACAAAATTAATTGCCAACAGCTGAGCCTCACACACACACCCCGGTTCCCAAGAAAGTGGGTTTCCAGTTAGACACCAGGGAGGTGCCGTTGTGGCGACCCTCACACGTGAGTCACCTCTAGAAGCAGTGCTGGAGAGCAAACCCTGTCCTCTATATTCAGAGAAATAAAGGCCATCAGGCAGTAGATAGGGCAGGCCATGCTGGGTCAGACAACTGCTCAGTAGCAAGTCTCCAACACTGTCCACAAGCAGACATCTAGGGAAGAGTAGGAACAAGTAAGCACCAATGACATTTCTCCCCGTACTAGGCCAATCTCCAGCTATTTTCATCAATGGAGGCTTCCTGCGCCAGATGCAGGTTCTGTAAACCACAAGCAGAATAAGTGTATGCCTTTGGGAAAGGTTATTTGAGGAAAAAGAGCAGGAACTCAAAGACTTCCCTCTTAGCTCTTAACATGTTGAACTTTCAGTAAACGCACTCTTGAGAAAATCTACAAAAAAGCCAAAACCTAACAGAAAAATAAGATAGATAAATAAAACAAGAATCTTCTGTCCTGTTCTCAGTCCTACTTTACAGAACAATTTGGCAGAAACTATCAGCAAATTTATCCTTAAAAGAACTCTATATTTTAATACATCTTTAAACCATTTTTTCTATTAACAATGGGGAAAAAATTCTGACACCTCCATATATATAAAATAGGATATAAGAAAAGGAACTGCTTTTAGTTTTTAATATTGCTCTTTTTAAAAAAAAAAAAAAAAATCTTCTCATTTTCAGATTCCATAAAAATATGAATCAAAAAAACAATTAGTTTGAGACTTTTAAAAAAAAAAAAAAAAGGACATACTGACAAATTTACAAGGACAGGCAAAGTGATTTCTAAATTTGTGGACTGTGCACTCTTTAAGCGGTAGGAAGCAGTCACTGCAGCAAAGCAATGAATGCTTCTTTACCACGCAAGCCAAGAGCATTCCTTGAATCTTGTGTCCTAAGTAGTCATTGCTGATGGAAGAGAAGCAATCCTTGTTCTTCATTTGTACTTCTGTGTCTGAAATAAAGGTGAATTGAAGCAGGGGAAAGGTGTATTAAGTTTATTAAATACTAGTAGGTTAATTCACACTGCAGGAACATAACAGCCACCTTGCTCCACATTTGTTACACATCTCTGTCCATGCAGCAATCCCACCAGGCTGCTGAGTGATACACTGATCCAGTGAAGCACAACTCAGGCAAATGTACTCAATCAACAGCAACCCTAACATGCTTATCTTTACAGAGGAATCTATCAGAAGTAGTGAATCCTTTGATGGCATGCTACTTCAACCATAACATTGCCCTTTCATTTAAATCTTTTTTCTCAAATTCAGTTATCTGCTTTTCACACCTAACCCTGTAACAAAATTACCTGAAGGCTTCTCAGAAACACAGGCAAGTGAGCTCTGCAAGAGGAAGGATAAGTGTGTGGACAGAAGTGCAGGGAGAAGGAGGGGAAAGGAAAGGATAAGGCAAAGAGAGAGAGGCTGACATAAAGCCCTAAATAACCAGCCTTGCTGCTCCTTGGCTGCCAAAATAGCCAGGTGAGTCTCGTCAGCATCAGCCGGAAGATTTTCCTCCAGCAATAGCCTCTGCCCACTCAGGTATTCCCTCTCTTGTGGGTGGATTGGTGGGTGGCTGTGGCAGCTGCAGTAGCTGTAGTAGCTGCCCTGCCTTTGCAGGGCTTTGGCACTAGCAAAACAAGCAGTGTGATTCACTTTTGCCCTTGCAGGTCTGCACTGAAATCTCTGGCTAAATTCTACCTAAAAGGTAGGAAAGGCCTAAAAATTACGCTCACAGGAAAACTGAGAAAAAGAGAAAAGGGAACTGTTAAAGCAGCCCTAATGTGAATTGGTTTGAAGTGTGACTTTATGGGTTAAAGTCAGGTATACAGTTCAGGCAGGCTGCAATTACTGAGACATGAACTCAGAGTTCCTGACTTATTTATTTAGACAAACTGTTACTTTACATATCAGCAAGCTGCCCACCCTTATGATCTAACCCATACAGAATTCAGAAATACTGCCTTTGAAATCTTAATTAGTGTAGTAGTAATAGGCTCTTTCTTCAATACTACCATAGTTTATATGCCAGACAGGCCAAAGAGCTAAACGAAGAGCAAGATATGTGCATCTCAGCAAGCACAGTTAGATGATGTAACTCTGTCCTTATGCCCTGTTTACTTCCCTTCAAGCATATTTCTTACCTTAAAACAAACTCCTCATTCTTCCACGTTCCCAATCTTTGGGTGTTTTTCCCTCAGAACTGTCATTCCACAGGACAGCCAATCCTAAATATCCAAAAGTCATGTCTTATTTCAAAAAAAGTATGGCCTAGGTTTGGGGGTGTTGGGGTTTTTTTTAACTTATCTTCAATTTCTTTACATTTTAGGCAAAATTTTCTAACTTATCTCTGCATTTGTGAAGAACAGAAGCTCATCTTAAACAAAAGAGGAACATAATGTAATCACATGCCTCTACCTTTTTTTTTATTAACAAAGTCCATATTATGTAACCGACAATAAAAGCCTGAGGTAGCTCACCACAGAGCACACTCTCCATGTCTGCCACTTGCCAGAAGTCCTATCCTCCTTCCAGTCCCTCCACATCCTATCTCAAGCTCATTCCTAAATCACACTCCTCAGGCCTCTCATCCACTTGCTTTCCTCTTCCTCACTTTTCCAATACTGTCTCCTTGTTTCCTTCCAATCCATACCCTTGCTCAATTTTTCTCCAGAATCAGCAGTCTGGAGAATTGGCCAGTCTTCATTTACTGCACATCTCTCCTGACCTGAGCTGCGTCCTTCCCCCTCCAAGAGAGGGCAAAGCACACCCAGTAAGTCCTTGTCCTCTGCCTCCAGGACCCATATGTTTGCCAGCTGCCCCCTGACCAGCATTCCCAAATCCTCTCAGCCCTCTGCCACCTCTCACCCTCAGCTTTACTGAGGGCAGAGGCCGTTCCTCACTCATCTAGGGTCATCATGGAACAGATCATCTTGCGTGCTATCACACAGCACATACAGGACAACCAGGTGATCTGGCCCAGTCAGCATGAGTTTATGAAAAGCAAGTCCTGCTTGACTAACCTGATCTCTTTCTATGACAAGGTGACCCACTTACTGGATGAGGGAAAGGCTGTGCATGGTGTCTACCTGGACTTTAGTAAAGCCTTTAACACCATTTCCCACAGCATTCTCCTGGAGAAACTGGCTGCTCATGGCTTGGATGGGTGTACTCTTCGCTGTGTAAAAAACTGGCTCAATGGCCAGGCCCAAAGAGTGGTGGTGAATGCAGTTAAATCCAGTTGGCAGCCAGTCACAAGTGGTGTTCCCCAGGGCTCAGTATTGGGGCCAGTTCTGTTTAATATCTTTGTCAACAATTTGGACAAGGCATTCAAGTGCAGCCTCAGTAAGTTTGCAGATGACACCAAGTTGGGTGGAAGTGTTGATCTGCTGGAGGGTAGGAAGGCCCTACAGAGGGATCTGGACAGGCTGGATCAATGGGCCGGGGCCAACTGTATGGGGTTCAACAAGGCCAAGTGCCGGGTCCTGCACTTCAGTCACAACAACCCCAGGCAACGCTACAGGCTTGGGGAAGAGTGGCTGGAGAGCCACCCAGCGGAAAAGGACCTGGGGGTGTTGGTCAACAGCCATCTGAATATGAGCCAGCAGTGTGCTCAGGTGGCCAAGAAGGCCAACAGCATCCTGGCTTTTATCAGGCCAGCAGGACCAGGGAAGTGATCTTCCCCGTGTACTCAGCACTGGTGAGGCCACACCTCGAGTACCATGTTCAGTTTTGGTCTCCTCACTACAAGGACATCAAGGTGCTGGTGCATGTCCAAAGAAGGGCAACGAGGTTGGTGAAGGGTCTAGAGCACAAGTCTTATGAGGAGAGGCTGAGGGAGCTGGGCTTGTTTAGTTTGGAGAAGAGGAGGCTGAGGGGAGACCTTATCACTCTCTGCAACTACCTGAAGGCAGGTTGTAGTGAGGTGGGGGTCGGTCTCTTCTCCCAAGTCACAAGCGATAGGACAAGAGGAAACAGCCTCAAGCTGCACCAGGGGAGGTTTAGATTTGATATTAGGAAGAATTTCTTCACTGAAAGGGTAGTCAGGCACTGGAAAAGGCTGCCCAGGGAAGTGGTTGAGTCTCCATCCCTGGAGGTATTTAAAAGATGTGTAGATGTGGTGCTTAAGGACATGGTTTAGTGGTGGACTTGGTAGTGTTAGGTTAACGGTTGGACTTGATTATCTTAAAGGTCTTTTCCACCCTAAATGATTTTATGATTCTATGAACCTGCCCCCTTGGCAAGGCAGACAGCCCAGACCCCTTGCACCCGTGATGCCCACCAGAATCTTTGTCTTCTCATTCCTGGACCACAGAGGCAGAGAGGCAGCGCTTGCTTGCTGTTGCATTTGGGTTAACATCCCAGAGGAAAGGGCATTTCAAGGCAGATCCCAAAGCACTGTAGCAGAGTGCTTGTCTGGATTTCACTGGGAACAAGGAACTCCTCCTGCATGGGAGGGATGCCGACAGTGGGGAGAAAGCACAAAACATCATCTGCTTGATAATCTAGTAAGTGTGCAGTACTGTCTAGTACTAAAGCCTGGATAAGATTAGAGATTAATTTAAATGTACTTAATTATTTTTTATTAATTTTAATTTAATTTTAGTTAAAGTGTTTAATTTTAATTAGCGATTCAGAGTTAGACTGCACATCAGCAGGAATGTCCAAACCAAAGCTGACACCCAGGCCTGAGCAACATGAAGGATGAGAGTTTTCTCCACAAAAAAAGAAGTAAGGGTGACGCAGGGACCAGGAAGAGGAAAAGGAAGAAGAATGAAGAGGATGAAAAGAATTCTGTTTACTTTAAGCTAATGGTTGAACATCTGTGAGAAATCTGCCAGGACTTTAGATTAAGCGGAAAGGAGAAAGAGCTGAAATAGAAAAAAAAAATCAGTGCTTGTTCTGTGCTCCTCCCCTTCCTTCCACTTCTCCCAGGAGCACTAGGAAATAGTGACAAAGAGGAAAGAATTAATTGCATGGAGAGGAAAGTGCAGAGAAGTGCTAAAAGAGTTGAAGACTTGAGGGGAAAACCTATGGCTTATTGCCAGATTTAAGGACTTTTTTTTTGTTTGCTTTCCAAATGTAACTGGAGATGATAAAATTGATAATTAGGAAGAAAAGAACAGCTTAGGAGAAAAAGCAGAATGATGTGCTTGCAAAACTGGTAACAACAAAGAATTTTCAAATCCATTAGTCATTGAGGATAACGTTAAACAACAACTATTAGAGATAAACACTTGATAGATTGTACCCTGGGGCACTGTTTGAGCCAGCCAAAGCAATCTTTGCCTTGCTAATGTAGCAGCAGAGCCTTTCCAAAAGGCACTTGGCACTTCTCGGCACTTCTCAGAAAATTTCCACAGTGATCTGTGCACATCACAGTGACCTGTGCACATCACAGTGACCTGATCACATCTATTCATCAGAGATGGGGAAGTAAAATCTCAGAGGACAACATTTGCAGAGGATTTAAAGATTGGTCATTATACACAGTTTTGGATCACTTCACAGATGTTAGTACTTTAGGCTTATTGAAAACCATTGCAAAGTACGTAGGAGTGTAGGTCAACTGTGGTTGAAGGTGGGGCTTTATCCCATAAAATAATCACTCTGAAAAGGTTCAAGCCACTCTGCGTAACTTCTGTCACCAGCCATACTTAAGCACTTGGTATTAAAGAGTCCACTATCATAGCCAACTTGCTCTTCAAGTCACCCCATCTGAACAGTATGAATACACTACATACATATGCTTCTGGCCTTCTAACTACAACCTCAGGGATAATGACCCTCTACCCAACATCCAGCCAAGCAGCTGAGACTGCAGTAATCGGCTGCATCAATCCTAAAACTCACACTGGATCTCAGCTTCCCCAAGAGCACAGGACCACTTTTTTCCCAAGACTACAGACTCTTTGGTTCCCTGGTTGTCCAATTAGAAAGAAAGGCCTCCCGGAAAGTAGGAGGTAAGTGGAAATTTTATAACATCTGTACATGAGTGCAGACAATGAACTCCACAGCAAATTCTGAGAATTATCTTGTAGAGAAGAGCTGCCAATCTTTTCAAAAAGTTATTAATATCTAGGGAGATACTGGAAGAAAGGATAAAAAGAAGTAAAGTACTCCTTTCCAGAAAAAGAAAAAAGGCAAGAGAGTGTTTCTGGTAATCTTCCTGTAAATTTATCTTTATTGTTAAACAACAAATACTAAAAAAATATTTACTGGCTAGCAATAGGTTTGTGTGAATCAAACAGTATTAAATTATAAAAGAAAAAGCTTGCCAGAAATCCATTACTCTTTCCAAAAAAACAATTATAAAAGTAGTGAAAGGAGTGAATTACCATGTGACAGTAAGAAAGGCATTTGATATGTTATAAAAATCATAACTTACAAATTTATTCCAGCTGACCTGGATAGCAACATTGCCAAATTCAGTGACGTTATCTATAGTTACATTCTTATAACCATTTAACATTTCAAAGAACAGAGAATGCAATCTATAGTAGGGTAAGTTTTAAGATATGTCTTACTTAACATCCACAAGACGGAGAAGACAGCATACTTGTTTAATTATTTCATTAATGCCTTCCCAACCTTATAAAAGAAACATTTTTCTTTAAACCCTGTGTGAATGGACATAACTCAATTGCACGCTGCAGTTTTCTCGCTGCATAGCGGTGTTCCTCCTTGGCCTGTGAGCCATGCACTAACCTTTTGACATACCAGCCTCTTGCTGGCAAAAATATCTTGAATTTGCCAGTCACCTTCCATTCGCCTTTGGTTTAAAGATGATTCAGCCCAGTTTGTCCATGGGTACCACCTGCTCACCACAAACTCTGTCAATGTTCCCAGTAGAAAACAACAGGGGAGGAAAAGAAAAAAGAAAAAGGAGAAAAAAAAAAAAAACAGGACAGCATCCTGTACTGCCTCTGGAGGGGACAGCATGTGCCTGACAGCACCGGCTGCACCCTGCACAGGATGCCTTGGCACACGGAGGGATGGGAGGAGGGAGGAACTGGCCACTGAGGCATAACGGGAATACCTTGTTGAGAATACCTTTTGGACAAGCTGAATAATGTCCACTGAAAGTCCATGCTCCTGTGACACCTATAAGAAATCAGCTAACCCAAGAATTGCTAAATCAAGAGGCAGATAGTAAAGAGATGCTTTCACTACATGGTCTGAGCTGCCTTCTGTTCAGCTCAAGCATTGCTCCTCTGATGAACTGTGAGCTTGTAGGGGGAAGGATTTGATCTTTTGAAACACGTAGCAATAAACTGGAGAAATGCTACAGTATATTGCAGACACCTGCAATGGGACAGTATTCTCTTGAGGGCTTTGGGACATTGAGACATTATATGAATTTGGGGGAGCCCTTTTTGCCATAAAGATGTTGACAAGGAAAAATCCCCAGTGGAAAGAAAAAAAAAAAAAAAAAAAAGGTGCTGGCATGGGTGACCTATAAGGAAAGATATTAAAAGTCACATAATCTGTTTTGGCTAAGTGATGTTTAAGACCACTTCAACGGTCTTCAGAAATTTAAAAGGTACCGAGGAAGAAGAAAATATATTTAACATCATAAAAAGAAGCATAAATATAAAGGGTGGGGTGAAATTAAAAGGAAAAGGTAGGAATAATCCTCATGAATTAATGAAATATTCCTGACTCTGAAGAAGTCTTCCAAAGCAGTCATCAGCTAGTGTCCTGGGATTTCCAACTCCTGAGCAGGTCAGACACTTAAAAACAATCAAACCTATAGAAAATATGCCTGAAGATACTTGAAACCATCTGAAATACCTTTTCATCTCTTAACTTTTTGTTTTGTTCAAAACAGGACATTACTGCTTAACCAAACGGTGGCCTAGGAACAACTTTTTATTATTAATTTAAATAGTCTGAATTCTGTTGTGGGCAAGATTAAAATATAACATGCGCTCAAGCTCTGTAGAGCAACTTTGCTATTTCTAGGACCTCAAGTTCTAAATTTGAAGGCTCCCACAACCTCCATATAATGATGAACAATCTTCCTCTTATCTGATTGCTGAGGAATAGCCATCCTGAGCTCTACCTTCTGTTCTGAATTTAAAAATATACTCTTTTCCACAAATTATGTCCGAATATTCTACCTTGTGCTGTATGGCAGGCCCAATCTGTTAGGTCTTTATGCCAGACAGAAAAAAAAGCTGCTTCTTTGAATGATTTACTGCCCTCTCTGAGTTTTCACTGACACAAAAATTACTTTCTCTGGATTTTTTTAAAGAATCTTTGTGTGCAACTCCTCCATACCCATGAACAAACTTAACAAGCGCAGATAAATGCTTTAAAGTGCTATCTGTTTTCCAAGCTCTGAAACACAGATGTCTCTTTTTGGTAATGCTTCATGCCATTGACCTCACTGCAAATTTGATGTCTTCCATTGGTGCACCATCCAGACATGATTTGCTAGGTAAAAGGGGTTTTTTGGTGAGGTTTTTTTTAGAAGCTAGTTTCAATTCCCAGCCTTCATTTAGAGAGTTTATCTTAGTATTGTCTCACATTTCAACAAATGGTTTGTACACAAAGATATAGCCATTTGTCAGATTATAAAGGATCTTAACTAGTGAAGAGGAAAACATTAATTTAATTTTTCTTTTCAGTTTTGAATCTTTCTAAGTTTTCTGATTCAAGCAGAATCTTCTTTCCCTTGCCTTCTCTTCTTTCCCTTGCCTTTCTTTGTCATTGTATTTGTATTTTGCAGAGAAAATTTGGGAGAACAGATCAGGACCTACATGTATGATATGTATATCACAGTTACACCTAACTCTGAAATGCTGTCCTTTGAATAAAGCTTGCACAGAATAAACCGATATGTTTGGGGTTTTATTCTCTTCAGTTTCTCTTAATTTTTAGTGTATACTTCTTGTTACCTCTTAAACCGTAATAGTAATTCTGTTTCTGAAGGAGGGACCATTTTCTTTCCTGTTCCACTAAATCATAATGGTATTTACTATACTTGATTTCATTCTATGCCACTCATAGTTTGCCCAAACACTTTCACCCTGGAATATCTCCTGAAAGAAGGTTAAAAGAGAGCCTGATGAAATAATGTACAGATATTCCGTTGGAAGGGAGATAGTATTTCTCCTCTCAGGTGAAAAAAAAAAAAAAAAAAAAAAAAAAAACATCGCTTTCAAACGTCTGGTGAAAAGATAATTCTGTTAGGAAACTGCCTTGGTTTCTGGTAGCAAGACACCATTGAAATTGGTCCATTGGTTCAGACAGAGGGTCAGTTTCTTCTAGTGTCTCATCTCCAGCGCTAATCAGAAGCAGATGCTCAGGGAACAAGTACATATGATACTTCTGAGTGCATTACTACACTCCAGCTATTCTCATCTCAGGATATTTCCTGAAATGGATCTGGTTTATCCATTTACTGACCTTGGTTTATCCACTTACTAACCAGGTACATAATCTTTTTCACATACTTATCCACTTGCCCTTGAATATATGTAAACTACCACACACATGAATTATCCATAACATGCTTTGACATGAACTTCCAAAGTCTATCAACTGCTACATAAAAATAAAAAAATCTTCTGTTTGTTTTGAACTTGGCTTCTGTTGGCTTCGGTGTACTGAAAGAAATTATAAACAGTCAATGCCACTCACAGCTTTGCAGATTTCTATCAAATACCCCCTAATTCACCTGTTTTCAGGGTGATGAGTCTTAACCTACTTAATTGTTCCCCATTTTATCTCAGAGCATGAACAAAACTGAGGAATTTGTGACTTTTAAGAGACACGGCTAGCAAAGTTCCTCCCTGCAGGTGCATAATTGTGTTTTTTAACAAAAATACTGTTAACAAAAGATGATTCTTTTAATAGTCAGACCTGCTTGTTCTACATTTCCTTTTGTTTAGACGATAGCTAAGGGGCAGATATTCATTTCTGTGTTCTATATTCATTTTACATTAAGGAAAGCTAAACTATGAAGTACTAAATTACAGAATATAATCAAATCAAATGCACAAACACAAGACATATTTGGCTAGGCAGTCAAAACAGCCCATGTATCCATAGAAGCCATTAATTTTCTGTATTTGTCACTGATGGATCCTTAGATGAAGAATGAATTTTCACTAACTTCAAGAAAAATGTAAACAAATCAGAATCCAGAGGACTGTAACAGTATTAGAGGTTTTAAACAGAAAAGGAGATGAAAAGATAAAAAAGACTGTACTAATTGGATTTCTTTTCTCTGAAGAAGTGGAGGCTGGGAACAGATATGACAATGATCGTACAATAAATAACAGAGCACTATAAAAGGGCAGTAATCAATAGCTTACAATGTCTGCCATGAGAAAGAAAATTTGCAAAATAACTCACACTGGATAGTACAAAGAGCTGTCTAACAGTCAGAGGAGGGAAATGCCAAAATAGTCTGTCTAAAGAGATCTGGAATCTCCTCCCCTGAGGGCTTTTAATATCTTCCCGGGTGGCATGCTTGATCCTTGCCCAGTCTATGGAGATAAGTAAGTGATCTCCTAAAATCCCTGTCAGCTCTGCACTTCTATGGTTTCTTATTGATGTAACATGTGGCTTTAATGGGACACAGCTGCCTAAAAGCATTTTATGAGTTCTGGTAGCTAGCCAAAGGACCAATATATGGACCTGCAAATAGCAGGAATAGGACACAAGAGCTATTGTTCGTAGTCATATGGTTTTATTTGTATTTTACTTGGTTTGAAAAAATTAAATCTTGCCTATTCACTTTTTGGTGATTCTGTCTGTTTAAGGCATACAAAGCGGGGAAATAACATAATTGAACCTCTTATTCTGAATTCAAAATCTCCAAATTGCTAAGTGCATCAAGGGGCTCTCAGCACAGTGCAAACAGCGTTTGCTCTTAGGAACAGGCATAATCGCAAACTTGTTCCAATTAAAACATATTTTTGTGTTGCTGTTTCTCTCTGCTTACCATTACAATTACCATGACCTAATGGGAACTCAAGCTTCAGCATATTCTCCAAAATTATCACCATTCCAGTTCTTCATAAATTATAAAATCACACACCTTCCATTTTCTTGTGGCAGAATTTGCTCTGATTTTGCAAGCAGAAGTATATGAGCACTGGCTACTGCACCTAATGAAAACAAGGCTCATCATTAAGGCCTTCTCATGACAGCTCTGCAGTGATAAGTGTGAACAAGACTCTCTCACTAGACACTAACAGATGACTACCTAAAGATATCACACTGGTAAACTTTAATTTGACAATGTAACTTTATTCTTGATATGCATGTCTCATTTTAGCTTCCTATATAATTAGTGAAAAAAGGTGGGTCCTAAACTACAAACTGAACCCTTTCCATTGAGCAGACAACCAGATACCATTCATAACAGGCACCCGAGTTAGGTGCTTTAATTTGAAATCATGAACCTTCTCCTTTGGGTGTAAGCTACCAGCGTCAGGTAAAGAATGTCATAATATGTGAGGGTTTTATTTTACCAGGGAGCTCATTTTCTGCTCATTAAGCAGGGAAAATCTTCTAACAGAAACAAACGCAAACCACCTAGTAAGAAACAATAAGAATAAAGATCTCAGTAAACACTTGCAAAAAATTAGATAGACAAAATGTTTCATTTTTCCAAGCAGATTCAAGAAGTAACATAAAACTAAATGCACACCTGCCAATATTGTGAGAAAAAAGCAAGCACCATATTTTAATGTGCTTTAATTAAATACTGATCTTGTGGTTAAAAAGTACTCATCAGACATCATGGTAGCAATTCAAATTCACATGGTAACTACACACGGCTTTTACACACCTTTAGGTAGTGTCTACAGGGACAGTTTAGTGACTGCCAGTTTCACTCTTGGGTGCTGATCCACTGTCATCCACTCTGCACACATACTATAACATTGCTGGACTGTCTTGTGGAGAAAACCAACTAATTTCCCCCAAGACAAGAATTAAAAGCAAAGTCAGGCCTTCAAAGTAAAGGAACATCAAAGCTAAAACCAGTTTTCTTTATTGTTTCCATTTGTACATTTGCATTGCCACTTTGCTGCGTACATCTTAACATCAATTTAATTTTCCTCTTGGTTCCAACTGAATAGCTCAGTTTTAAAAAATATTTCTTTCATAATTCGTTCTAAAATCTGACATACTATTTAGGTCAGAACAAGAGGCTTTTTGTCACCTTCTCCCCTCCACCTGTTTTAAATATAGGTGTCCTATTTGGTAGTTCTCTAGTGAAAGTACCAGCCGGTGTGATATATTAATTAAAATCCTTTGCTGTTGGCTTTACAATGACATTAAAAGAACTGTAACATGAACTTTCACAGACAATTCAATCCCCCTGTTTTGTGCATGTGTTAGGCAAAGAGAAATATTTTCAAGATGTAAATAAACAAGCCCAAAATTAAGGCTGCATGGGATTTTTTGTCTCTGTAACCTACTGATTCTGAGTTTCTGACACTGCAGAATTGCTAATGCATTTTAAATAGATGTTGTGTACAGTTTTTTTGGTCTGAAAAACAAACTAATGTCCTTCCTTTTGCAAAACTTCAATTATGTGCTGCTCTCTGACACTCTCAATTCATGTGAAGAACTAAGAACTATGGATCCACCACAAAACCATCCTCTGTCCCTTCTCTTACGGGCTTTCTTAGGCTGGTGCTTCTCACACATAACTCTTTCCATTTTGCCTTTCTTAGACAGTTTTAGTCTTTCCTGCTTAGCCTTCTGATTGGAGTTGATCTTCTCATAGACACTAGAGCAGAAGATTGTTTTCACCTTTCCAGTCCCTCCCACAGGAAACACCTACTTAGGCCAGATGGCCTACCAGTCCCATTTCTTCTGTTCAAGACAGACGTGTAAAGTAGCCTCTGGCTATCTACGCCTTAACTCCCTTCCTCATTCCTTACCCTAATCTCTTTGTCCAGCTGATCCTGACTGCTAAATCCTGGGGTTTTTTTACCCAGCAGAGTAACCCCAATACCCAGTTTCCACTGCTCCATAAGCCTCCAGTCCCTGTAGCTCATGGTCTTCTACAACCAGATCCCTTGTCCTAGTCTCTTGCCTTGGTCCCTGGGCCAAGGTCAGGTTCTCCTCCTTTATTCTTTTTAATTTTGTAATTTTATATTACAATTTTGTAAAACATAGGCAACGAAGAGAAAGAGTCCCTGGTCTTCATAGCGATTTGCAGAGCCAGCATTGCCAGCAACACTCCAGGAACTTCAGTTACAGGAGAGGTCTGCTCAGCCCTGCACGGACCCAGCCTGGGCACACAGAGACAAACTTTAGGGAATAAGGCTGAAAACATCCAGCAAGCATGAGCATTTTTTAATTATGCATTCTTTAAGCAGCTTACAGCTTTGCCAGATTTGGGCTGATTTCACAGAGATAAAAGCTGTCCTTTAGCCAATGGCCACATTTCTTCCAAGTGTCAAGTCTCCACTCAGAAAGCACAGATGCACTCAGGCAAGAAAGTTTCCTTTAATGAGGGCCAAGCAGGACTTGAAAATACCTTTGGCAGCCCACACAGTATACATGAAAAAATCCTTTTGGGTCCACATTTTCTACATTAATACAAAGCCTACACTGACTCTCCTCCCACTAATGAGATCATGAAGTGATGACCTGCAGATCAAAGATCTCACAGCTACATTTAGAGTTCCACAAAGAAGAGATTATCTTCACCGTGCAAAACTATTTCTCTAGTCTTATTAAAAAAAAAAAAAAGGGGGGGGACGGGGACGGGGACACTAATTTTGATTCATTTCTACATGAAGCATTTCAGCGAGAATTTTCCCAAAAGTCCTGTGTCAGTCATGCACCCCAGCATAAGGAGAAGTCAGATTTCAACTCAGACAGTTATAGTTTGACTACATTATAAGCATCTGAAAACAAAGTCTGTAATGGGAAGTGGCAGGCAACTTTAACAATAGGTGGGGCTGATATAACCACTTTATCATAGGGAAACACACTACATATGCAGGGAGATCAGCCGTAAAATAACCTCCTCTCCGTTATTGCCCTGCAGATCCAGTAGCTCCTGCACTTCAAGCCACTTGAATTTTGGCAGCCCAGTGACTAACAGCCAGAAGCACAATTTCAAGCCGATGATAAAACACGAACCTCTCAAAACAACTCATAACGGCTTTTCCAGCTTGTGATTTTCAATGGGCAAAATTAACAGTCATACACTTGCTGCTACATTAAATGTTCTAAGTCGCCAGTAATCTCTGGAAATTTCTCCAAACCTAAACCTGTAGCTGATAGATATTTTCTGATATACTCAATAAACACACTTTGAATCTAGACAATAGTTATTATGTATTACTAAGGGTAAGGTTATCTCATAGGTACTTCCCCAACCCAGTGCACAATGTAAAAGACTATTTTGATGCCAATGGGTATTTCTGCATTTCTGCAACATGGAACTTCACAGGGAGCTGTACACAATGTATTTTCCTTGGAGTACAGTAGGTAAGCTGTCATTGCTGCTTTGGGAAAAGGGCACCCTACATCTTACTGATTATTGCTCCAGAAGCCAATTCTCCCAAAAGCAGGCTGAGACAGAGTCCTGCTCTCATAGTCTAGAACACAAATGTACAATAGGTGCAGCACAGAAAAACGTACATCAACTTACTGTACATATAAATATAGACATGCAATTAAGGCACAAGAGATATAAATCAAAACAGAAACAAACAAACAAACAAAATTACCTACTTTGACAGATTCATACCTGCAGTCTTCTCATTTTAAAGCAAAAAGCCAGGACAGACAATATTCAAATTTCTTGCCCATTTGGGTGGCTTCTTTGCACATGTTCCTGAATTTTCAGCTATGATGAGATCCGCTCATTGGCAGTCACCAAGAGGCTGATATGACCATGAAATGAGGAAACACAGTGAATGAAAAATAAGGTACTAGCACCACCATTTGCTGAGGGCTGGAAAAACTAGCAGAAACTTTAAGAGACCATGTAGACCTATTTCTATAATGCTAGCTGCTTTTAACTCACTTACCATTGCTGCTATTGGAGATGCTTGATCAAAACATGCTTTCAGCATTAATTACTTGCCAGGAAAATCTTAATAAAATCCAGATGATGAGTTTTACTCCCAGCACTATAAATCTTCATGTGTAGAAACAGTTTCCTACAAGGAGGTTTTTTTACTTAAACAAAAATATTACTGAGAGCTAACCATATACTGGAAGTGAACATACAGTGGCTGGCAGAGGTGGACTGAAACAGTTTAAGACAATTACTATACCCCTGGAAAACATATCTTTTATTGTCACCCCTTGCCATCCCAACACTAAGAAACATGGCGTTTCTACAAAGTGACCCGGGAAGAGATGAGCTCTCCTCCGCCAATGGGGCCCTTCCCCACTGTCACATGGTGTTTCCATTTCTGCCTCCTGTTTCCTGAAGCAATTTAAGTTTGCTTCTAAGAAAGAGGAGGTCTGTGAAGCAGAAAAGTGGCACAAATCTTATTTAAGCAATTTGAAGGAGCACAGTCTGATCTTAAAAGACACTTGTTAAGAAACAGATTTCGACACCTGTCTTGCAAAGTGCAAATGAGATCAGAATTGATGTAGACTTTTAAAATCTAATTTGCTTTTGCCTTCTCTGCTGTCTGCTAGTTTCATTTTGCTCCTTTTAAGCAACAGATGTAGCTGTTACAGATGACAACCATCAAATCAATTCATAAAAATGGATGCATTAAACCTTTCACTGTTTCAAGGAAAAACTACTGTGAAGGGGAAATGCTTTAATGTGGGACAAAAATAGCTCTGCAATTACTATTTTTTTACAAAATTAATAGAAACATTTCTATTGCACTAAAATGTTGATAAACTTTTCTGTTATCAAGACATTACTGTTGGCCCAAATGACCTAGTAAATGTTCCTTTTACAAAGTTTTTAAAGTCACATTTTTAATTCCTTACTCTGTTTCCTCCTTTCCTTATTAAAAAAGAAAAATCATTAGATTTAGATCTGTGGAAAGGATAAAGAGCAAGAAGTAGCTATTTCATCTCATAATAATATTATCTGATACCTGCTCGATGCAAGGTAAGTTCAGAAAGGGGTGAGGAAGAGAAACTAAAGTATATCTTCCTCCTCTTTTTAACTCATTCCAAAAACTATTTAGACTAGGCTCACCACCCCAAGATTATTGTTGCAAATCTGTAGTTTAATTTCTTCCTCTGCCAAGTCTTTCCACAAAAAGCACACTTTTATCATCCAAAAGTTTCAAAAAACAGATACCTGAAGCTCCTGGGTGGGCTAAGACCCACGTACCAGTGTGGATTCTGGTACCCTAGCATCTGAAGATCCCTAAAAAATGTCTCACTGTCACAGCCTCAACTTACTTGGGTTAAGAAAGCATCATCTACGTTTATTTTTATAATAGGCAGAATTGAGACATAAAATAAGTGCACGTCAGGTGATGCAGAACAAAGATGAGAAAAGAGTTCTTTAAAGAGAACTATTAATTATGGCCTCCTATTTGGCTGGCGTCACCCAGCATAACCCTATGGAAATTAACAGAAACCACTTTGATGTGCACAAGTTGAGGCCTTCGCATTAGATACACAAAAGGACACAGAAAAATATTTATATTGTTTATATATAGACACAATGAAAAAAAAGCAAGAAAGCACAGGCCAATTTTTTTAAACTGATTTTTTTGATCGGATACTTTCAAGTATTTCATATCTTTTATCCAACTTCTGCAGTTTCATAACATCAAAATGGTTTTAAAGCTATTGCCTTCTTTTCCTCAGAAATTTTCTCCACCTCAGATTCCTCTCTACTGTGTAATCACTTCTAAAGTCGCCTTAAAAACCATCCATTTCTTGGAGAATTATTGTCAGGACTTGTCAGACTCCTTATTGTCATGAACTGTTTCAATATACAAAACATATTTTCCAATTTTAGTATCATCCCATTTCTTCTGGTTCTGTTGTCTGAGCAGTTATTCTTCTCTTAGATATTTCTCGCTCAGAAATTGTATTCACACAATTCAAACCAACTCAAATCATAAAGAATTGCTACGTTTCCCCCTGTACTCAGCACCGGTGAGGCCACACCTCGAATACTGTGTTCACTTTTGGGCCCCTCACTACAAGAAGGACGTTGAGGTGCTGGAGCATGTTCAAAGAAGAGCAACGAAGCTGATGAAGGCTTTAGAAAACAAGTCTTATGAGGAGCAGCTGAGGGAGCTGGGGTTGTTTAGTTTGGAGAAGAGGAGGCTGAGGGGAGACCTTATCACTCTCTACAACTACCTGAAAGGAGGTTGTAAGCGAGGTGGGGGTCGGTCTCTTCTCCCAAGTCACAAGCGATAGGACAAGAGGAAACAGCCTCAAGTGGCGCCAGAGGAGATTTAGATTTGATATTAGGAAGAATTTCTTCACTGAAAGGATAGTCAGGCACTGGAACAGGCTGCCCAGGGAAGTGGTTGAGTCCCCATCCCTGGAGGTATTTAAAAGATGTGTAGATGTGGTGCTGAGGGACATGGTTTAGTGGTGGGCTTGGCAGTGTTAGGTTAACAGTTGGACTTGACGATCTTAAAGCTCTTTTCCAGCCTAATCAATTCTATGATTCTATGCTTTCAATTATATGTTGATTTCACATCCTCACTGTGAGTGACCTTCATTTTCCTGAAAGTGTAGGAAAGTCCTGAAACCACATTTCTCAAATATTTTCAAAAATTTTCATCCCCTGCCCCAAGTCCCAGCTGACAGCTGTATTTGTCAAACTCTTTAATCTTTCCCCAGCTCATCGGGTTTTTGTATCATTGGTAAGTGTATTCCGAGCTGACTTATTTCAAATGTGACTATACCATGCAGGCATCTGATAATCAATCTCCCTGCTCTGCAGTTTCACATGTATAATTCACCAAGTAGACAGGACATAGACAAACATGGTATGGCAGTGTATTTTTTATGTTTTTTCTTTATAACCTTTTTTAGATTGTTTCTGTAGTTCCTTCTGCTCTTCAACAACTGTACTCTGAAGACTAACATGTCTAACTATATTGAAGTATAGGTCAGCTATGGAAAACAAATTTTAATACTGCTCAGAGTATATGCACAAAAGATCAGATTAAAAAAGTGTGTCATTAGGAGCTTCTGCACTGTTGCTGTTTTTTCTTTCTCATTTCAGGATTTTTTGGGGAGGTCACATGTTCCTGAACCTTTGGGATTCACGAGGGAGATATACAATTGCAATTGGAAAGGTATGTTAGTCCAAGGAACCAACTTCTAAATGGATCAGGGTGACCAAGCCCTTCCTTCACGGCCATGTGGGGCAAGTCCTCGTGGGACAGGAATCAGGGTGCCAACATTCAGCTTCTGTCCCCACATCCCTTTGGTGATGCTAAGGACAAAGATGGGAAAGAAAGGAAGAAAGACGGCACAAAGCCACAAAGGTCTATCAGACAGTGGAAAACTGGGGTAGAGCAAGCTGCCAGACGAACGTCCTCTGTGTCCTCCAGGGATGCTGAAAGAGATTGATGCGATGGCTAAAACTGTAGGCTTCAGGCCCCAAAATACTGTCAGCTTGACTCCTGCCAAACAACTTTAGAGAAGCTGATATCTCCTTAGACAAAACTGTAGTTTCACACACACTATTCTCTCAGTGCCATGCATAGGTATACAAGCACTGCTAATATGTGTGTATACACTCATGTATACATTCATAGCACAGTGTCACTACATAAACTGAGGAAAAATACTATCTGTCTTGCTTGTTTGGCAGCCTACAGGTATCAACATCTTCTCCACAGTAATGCTGACATTAGTGAAGATCCTGCTCACAAACAAGCACATGAACCAGAAATACTTCTGATGGTCTCCAGCTTAATAAGGGAACAGAAGTAGAAGATAAAACAAGCATAAAATCAGGATTTACCAAACGACAATAAACTTGTATTTCCAAGCTGCTGAAACTGGCACCATTTGAGCAATGGAAGTATTAGCAGGCATTTTCACTAATCATATTTATTTACAGGAATCATGTAAGCAGATATATTCAGCATTATTACTAAGGATTTTTGTGCAGTGCTTTCATACTGCATTTATGTAATTTATTCTGTGAAGCCATACATGAAATTCCCATCTCTATTAAAAGATTATTATATCCTATCTTAAAGACAGAGTAAATCTTCAGTCCTTCAAGATCTCTGTAAAATCATGACAGTGTTTTTCACCTTTATTTGAAAGGGAGAGCATGGATGTAAAAGCCATCCTCCTTATAAAAGAAGTGACTGCAGAGAACTGTGGAAAGCGAGAGGACAAAAGACATGGCTAAAGACACCCACAGCTTAGCAAGGGGAGCAGCTTCACTCTTTCAAACAAAGAATGTATATTTCTGGTACTCTATAAAAGAAAAACGGATGTTAAAAGAATAAATAAGTAATTTACCTACTAAGACAGAACATCTAGTTTGTGTGATGATAGTTTTACTGGGAGCTATGGGTTCCTGAAACTTCTACAAAAACAAGAGCTACACACATCTTGAAATACTATTTTTTTCCCTGGTATGAGGAATGCCGCAACAGACACAAAATACTCCCTCAGGGCAGACACAGCATGGAGAGATTTAGATCAGCACGGTGATGCAACTGTTCAGGCTGACTCTGGAGTTAAACATGTGTCCAGCTGTTGGTATTGTGGGTAATCGCATTTAGAGGATGACATTTTTAAAGTTCTTTTCTTGAAAGGGATATAAGCAAAACAGTGATAAATAGATCAACTCCTAACCAAGAACATGAGGGAATTTCTTTGTGCTGATAAGTTATTCCTGTGCAAACTTCCTTGCATAGGAAAGTTACTCTACAACTGTCCCCCGTCTCTGGCGCCCAGCACCAGCCCTTTCCTTCGGTAAGCACCAGCCATGAGGGAGCGTCCATCAGCTCTGCTGCGGCAGGTCCCACAGTTAGGTTTTCTAGGCCAACTCTCTATAGGCAGTTAAAACAGTTTAAAATCTTTTCAAATTTAGGTGAAAAAGAAGCAGTTAAAGTTTTGTTCGACAATCTGAAATGTAAACCTCTACGTAAAATAATTGCCTACCTTAGGAATAGTCTCCATATTGCTTCGTATTACCACCCCTGTCAGTTTTACTCAGCCAGTTTAACTGTTGGGAAGAGTTGTTTGACTAAAGTGAAAGTAAACAACATTTTAAAGGGGTTTAAATATATCATTTTATTTAAACCAAGTTTGTGTTGTCAAGATACCCAAAAACCCCCGGCAAACAAGAAGCATCACTAGGAAACTTGATATTAATATTTCCGCCATAAAATTTCATTGAAGTTTTTGTAATTGATGCACAAGAGATGCATCTATGAAAATAGTGTATTTTCCTTTCAAAACAACAAATGAACTTATGACTGCCCAGGTCACTTAGTTTGTGTACTGACAGACTGGGTTTTCAATAGTTGACCTTTATCAGATTGGCTGGCTGACAGCAATTTGGTCGGTCATGCTGTTAAAGGCAAATGTGTATTTCTTGGCCCCAGAATAAAAATGTTAATTGGTTAACAGTATATCAGGCCCAATTTCAGTTCAATACCCTTTTGTTGTTGTTGCTAGAATCAAGTTTCTTTATCTTGGTATTTAGCTAAATTACTAGCAATAAAATTAAATTCAATTTAAATCAATAATTGCGTTCAGAAAATTTATACCAAAACTATAAATAGAACCCAGTTCTACGGGCTATTTCCAACAGGGACTAAAAAATGCAGGCAACTCAAAGACAATTTCTACTCCACTAATAACCGGGCTATTCTTATCAATGCCCACATTTTCTTAGCACAAGGAACAAGACTCCACAACTGAACTCTTTTCGATGCCCACATTGATATATAACATAGTTTAATGTTTTTGTCAGATTAAACTTACCTGGCCTTAACAGGGCAAATTCTGATACCCTTGGGACTGAACGCCTTCAGCTCTTCAGGATGTTGCTTTTTCCAGAGGTACACACACTAAGTGGGCAGCCACTGCTGGCTAACAATGCTGGACTCACTTCTTGCCATCTGATAGATGATCTAGACCAAAAGGCAGTGGAAAAAGCAGCTAGTTGATGTACCATGTGAAATATGTTGATCCTGTAGTTCTGTGATAGTGACCAACTGATTGAATTAGGTCAGCAACCTTTTGAAGCACCCACTGAGTGTCCTTGGGACTACCGACACGAGACTGTTAGGCAACAGCCTCCAAGTCTCACTGTGTGATAGCAACAGCGCCGGTAGCATTTTGTCTCCCAATTCTTTTCACTGTTCTTTATTTATACAGTCAATATTTTCCCCTCAGTTGTTGTGAATCTGTGTTGTGTCACTGACAGCCACTGCCTGCTTCCCAGATAATAGCATCGTGCTGACTTTGTACCTGTTAGCTGGTTTAGAGTTGAAAATTCCCACAAATGTGTGCATCATCTCTGAAAACATATCAGACAAAAGAGTTCTCAGGCTTTTTCCTATACAGCCAACTCCTAAATTGTATTATGCACTGGCATTCATCTTTCTACATTATTTCTTACATTATTAGCACACATTCCTGTTTCACAATAGCTCTTCACACTGGTCCAGACAGTAAAATATGGCATCTGCAGTAGGTACCCATTTTAGTTTCCTGCTAATACTTAGTAACACACTAAAACATACAAATACACATATCATGCAATATGTTAAAGAAACTGCATTTGAAAATTTAAGGGATTTTCTATTTCACTTATTTTGGACTACCTAGATTTCTGAGCAGAGGAAAGAACACTTAGAAGCAGTTAAATAAGAAATTCCACGATAGCCAAAGTCTTTAACTTATTGCTAGAACATAATTTCCTTCATTTTTAATTTGTCAGCTTGTTTTGTGGCTCTTTAAAAAGCTGAAGTGTTACTCTGTTATGGGTAAGACTTTAAAAATAACTATAAATAAAATACTGAACTATAGCTTCTAACTGCAAATGTGAGGATGGAAACAATATGGCAAAATACTGCTATAGCTAATTATATTGTCAAAAATATTACGAACCTTAGACAGATCTCTAATGCACTATTATTTACTTCTGGATGGAAAAAAAAATGAAATCCATCTACTCCAGTCCCTTTCTTGTGACAGGAATGATCAGATTCTCTCCAGGAGTGTACACATCTGTCCCACTGATAGTCCTGTCACATCTTGATCACAGGCACTACCACAAGTTCATGTGACAGATTTTCCCAGCCTAATGACTATTTCTAAACGAATTGCCCTCAGGGGGAGGATGAAAGCATTGTAAGGCACCACAAATTACTGAAAAATATCATTTGCTTCAAGCAGGCATTTTATCTGGATTCCAAGAATAACAGAACACCATATAATTGATTTTACGTGTGAATTGACAATAACTGAGTTGGATATGGCAAACATCACCTTATCCTATTTGATGAGTACACACCACAGACTCCTGATGGGGAATCATTATGTATTAGAAAACAATGACCATCATGTGATTGGATGTATATACGGAATATACATTATATCCATGCAGAGACTTCAGTAATTCAGGTGGGTCTTCTGCACCAGCATCACTTTATCACTTTGCAATCTGGTCCCATTCCCTCACTGCACACCTCTATGCCACCAGCGTCCTGATCCCTCAGGCAAACTGTTCTCACCCATCCCTCAGCGCTTATTAGAGGAACCAGTCTTCACTTACCTCCTGCTTGCTGATGCTTCCGGGCTTTTACAACTCTTCTTTTTTTAATAGACATATTTTGGGGTGAAAGATGTAATCCCTTCTTTAAATTGAACATGTTGGGCCTTTTGCATTTTTTTCAGAGCTCGTGTATTAAAATTATGTTGTTTTTCATGTGGAACTGTGAAAACTGACATGCGCAGCTGCAAAATTATGGTAAGCTTCCAGAAGAGACAAAACCAAATATATTCTGAGGTAATCAGAAGATCTGGGATTTTGATATTTTGACTATTCTTAATTATAAATTCAAAGTCCCCTAATATAGGTTATAAGCATGTTGCTGCAGCTAAGGCTGTCGCACACAGGGGAGTTTTCTCTTGGCTGCCAGCAGTGCAGCAGCACTGGCCTCCGGAGTGGCCAGGGCCCGCTGCGGGAGCAAGGCCGACCTGGCTGCCCAGGCAAGGCTCAGCGGCGCTGCCCGACCCACCGCTGCCCTCCTCACATCCCAGAGCCTCTTCCCCTTCTCTCCGAAGACCAGGTCCCCTTGCCTTTCATCTCCCCAAATACATTTAGCTTTTATTCCCTCACTCTCCTGTTCTGGTTCTTTTACACATGGCTGCTTGGCCCATTATCATCTGGTCATTAATTGCTGCCTTAATTAACCCCTGCTTTGCTGGACATGGCTTGTAAACTCCACTGTGAAATGTGAACTTGCTTCCACTACCTCCAAGGGCACTTCTGCCTGTAAATATGAAGCTTTCCAAAATTTTCTGAAGCCTATTTTCTGCTTTAAGAATCCCTGTAAATTTTTTTTCTGACATTCATCTTAGAACTCCCTGTATAAGCTTGTACTCATTTCAAATGCATTGCAGACTCTTTACACTTACTAATGCTTACTGAGTTACTTTTTACATGGTATGGAAGTCACCAATACATATTTGCTTTTTTAGAAATTATATTTCTCTATCATTTGGTCTCCAATTTCTTGCATGTGACAAAATACCTCTTTTCACTAAACTGTGAGTCCTGTTTCAGTTTTCTTCTCCTAGGAGCATAAATACCATTTTTTTTAATACACTGGATTTTATCATATCTCCTGTTTATATTTCTAATTCCTCTGGGCCTACAGATGTCAATAAACACCGTCTATTTAGGATTATTTACAAATATTTGTGACAATGCTATTCAGATATTCTACAAGGGAGAGTGAAAGCAACATTAAAATTGCTAAATCCCATTCCTGCATAATTCCAATCCCCTTTCTACATGGTCTACCAAACCGACTGGAGTTTAAGTGATGGCATTCAGACTGCACCTGAGTTGAACTGCTTTTCATATGTTTCATTGAGAAATGCATCTTGTTTCAGTGAAGCAAACTTGTAGTTCCCTTAGCAATTGTTAAGTTGGAGGTTTTCTTGTACTGCAGGAAGATCTGTGCTCTGTAATCATTTCATGTCAGGAAATGCAGCTGAAAAAGGAGCGCAGGAAAAGCAGTGAAGGATCAGGTCCAGATGCCACACAGATGTGTGGCTCGGCACCAGATCAGAATCAGAGGATGCAGTGATCCATCCACCTTGCCCTTTGCTGCATTTTTCAGCAAGTTACTTCACTTTGTTGGAGTTTGTCTGTCTGTAAAGAGAGGAACAATGGGCCAGCAGTCCTTTGTCAGGCACTTTGAGATCCTGCCATAGAAAGTACTATGTCAGAGCATAGTCTTATTATTAATAATTAATAAATCACAAGTAATTATTAGCGACTTCTTTTACTGCAGTGGAATATAGTCTAATTATATTTGTAGCTATTAGTAAGTTATTGTTAAAACGTTTGCAAAAAGAAATGTGTTTATTAGAAATAAGTCAGCATTATCATTTTGTTATTATCATCAATATGACTACTATTTGGTGGACAGCACAGTGTGTATTTTCTGTTCATCACATCATAGTATTTTTGTATTCTGACACTTTTCTTTACAATGTTAATTTAATTTACGTATGGGCAATGGTGTTAAACCTGCACTTAAGGTCTACAGGATAGGCACCGATTAAAGGAGTACCTTACCGTGGTGTTCATTAGTTAGATAGTTGCTCTCCCAGTAGGCTCTCAAAAAGCAATCAAGGTGGTTAAAAGGAAAATATTGGCAAGTGTCACACCCAAGTCCCTTATAAATCTTTATTCTTCTCCAGGAACACAATTCCAGCTTCCCAAAGCACAAGAGGAGATGGCAGAGGCTTGGGCAGTTGTGCCGCTGCTGCAATTTTTCACTCTTATTTTTATAAAAAATAGGAATGTTATAATGAGAAAGCTTTTTCTGTTTAACATTGAATAACAAGATCACTAACCTGTGCTAGCTGCAAAACAGTGGAGTGGTAAAACCAAAGGAAGTGTTAACTTCTGACTACAACTCTAAACAAGCATAGTCTCATTTGTGAAATATTTATTTAAAGCGTAATGTGTTCAGAAATTTATTCTCCAAGGTAGCCCAATTCACCACTGAAAGTATGTGGTCATCTATAAGAGACTTTTCAGAACAACTTAGGCAATGATTCTTTTAACATTAAAAGACTGCAATTTTGGGGATGTGAAAATTACAATCCACCTTAGAAATAAATGTCATTACAGTTTATTGTAAGTTAAAAGCAAAACTAGAAGCAAATAAAATAGAATGATATTTCCAAATTTTTCTAAAGAAAAAATTCAACAAATTATAGGGAGTCTTATATGTAACCAAATATAAAATCATAATATTCTAGTGCTTCCATCTACAAAAATTTCAAAGAACCTTCTAAAGGTGGGTGGGCAACCATAATTACCTTCCTTTTAAACAGAGAATAAAAACCTCAGTGCTTAAACTTTCCAGAACAGGAGCCTTGGACCATAGAGCAGAAAGGAACGTTCTCTTATTATAAAAAAAATATATTTTTCTCTGGCACAAAAATAGCTTGCAAATGTATTTTGGGGGTTTAACTACGACAGAGATAAAGGCCAAAGTACGTAAAAACCCCATATTCTTACACATTCTAAAATGTAAAATAATTCTGGTATTCACAGAGTTTTGCAGAATCTGATTTATACAAGTGCTAAGTCATAAAACATGTTTGTAACTAAATAGCTGGCAAACTTGTAGGATTTGGGGTGGCAAAGGGGAAATATCTAGTTACTAGAGCACTGGGATTTGTAAAATGGAACAATAAAATACTTGACATTCATGAAATTTTCCTTTTCAAAACAGTAGTGCAAACAGTAATTTTATGTTGTGTGAACGACTCCATTGATGTTGTTAAGGACATGTGGTAATCACCAGTAATTTTTTCTTCCTGTAAGAAGCATTAATTTATTAAATTTACTAGTTTGTTTTGTTGAGTAGAGTCTTTGTGATGGTATAATTATAATTATCTTTCATTGGATACACACAGAAAAGGCTGTTCAAATCCTGTTTCATCTAGAAACTATAAAACAAATTTCTCTATAGTATGGAGGAGACACAGGATTCTGAGCTGCTGTCCAAACCTGCACTTCCTCCAACCTTCTGGGTTTAATAACGTACTGAACGGAGATCCTAGGGTGAATTGTTTCATCCAGCCGAAGGCAGGTGAACTCACCGAGACACCGCAGAGCTCTCTGCACCTCCAAAACCCAGATATTAAAGCCCTTCCGATACGCAGGATGCATGTGCATAAACACAGTGGAAGAACTTCACAAAGACTGCGTGCCCAGTGAAATGCTGGGAGTAGTGCTGTTCGTGGAAACAGATTTGACTCAAGACAGTCCCTGTGAGAGGTGGGCAAGGAAGCAAGCAGCACTTGCCAAACAGTACTCCGGCGGCATGCACCACTGCTACAAGGCACTTGTCGTGACCACAGTGAGGCACACAAAGCAAGAGAGTCCCTGCACAACAAAACACTCTTTTGTATGCTTTTTTCCATCCTATGTCACCTTGCTTCCTCCTACTCTTCCTCCTGCATTTGGACACGCGAGTGCTGAATTTCTCATCCCATTCCTGGGTTTTCCCCTTACTGCACCCAAAAGTCTGAGCCTCAGTCTCCCTCCCTTGCCTTCCCCCCTGTCCTTTATCCTGGTTCATAACTAGGAAGCTCCGAACTGCTCCCATCCCCGCTGCTACCCAGTGCTCGCTTCCCAAGCTTCAGCTCTCCCGAACACGCATCCCCACATCCCTACCCAGCTACTCACGCCTCTCCCTTTTTTTTTCCCTCGCAGCCCACCTTTCCTGTATCTCTCCCATGAAACTTCCTTTCTCTTCCCTTCCCTGTGAAACCTGCCATAACTAGCTCCTTCCCGACTCTGTCTCTTTTCCCTTGTGGCTTTAATCCAGACCACTCCTTCCACTCCCACTTGTTTCTAGTGAAAAGAGCACTGGGAGCAGAGAGATGCGTCAACCTTTGCTCTGGCCTAGAGCAGCCAGGAACACTCATTATAAAGAAGGTAATTTTTTATTCTGGCCTGAATTGCTCCAAATTGCCAGATTTTTATTTATGGATATAGGCAAATTATGTTTTTTTCCATTAGTCTTGTTCTTAGGAAGGACTGAACCATTTTGGCTTGAATTTTCAAATGAATAGCTCGTGTCAGCTGGCATGGAAGACTTTGCTCCTACTGTAAATAAAAGCAAAGCATCACATTGCATGACAGGCAATGATACTAGTGCTACCGACACATATATAAACTGAACTCCCAAACCAGTCAAGAATTTCTTAGGAAAACCACAGAGGGAACGTTTTTGGAGAAATACAGCCTCCTCTTTGACTTTCAGGCCAGGAAGCCACTATAAAGAACTATATTAGAAGTATTTGAAAGCACACTGCTTAAGAATAAAAAAGCTGTTGTAAAAAATTGTTATCCTAACTGGGGGGATTTTGGATCTCTGTCACTTGCTGGCACAGGCATTCGTAGAGCTTTCTGAAGCTGAAAGGAACTTTACCTACCTTGATTTGAAAACCAGCTGCGCAGCAGTCCTCGGGCACTTCATCAGCCCTTCCTGCTGCTCCAGCTTCCCTTTTTTCCTCTACATCACGGGCAGATTCCCAAGGGCAACTAGCTCCTCTTGTTTCTATCCTGAAGCTCATCCACAAGTCAGGAGAAGTTTACAAAGCCTTGCAGTTAAGATTTATCACCAGAGAATTAGTCCGAGCAACTCTGAACCCATGACATTATTTTCTGTTTAGGTCATTAGTCTAAATCCATCTCGGTTAACTGATTGCTTTTTCAAATATGTATTCTTTTTTGATTCCTATGTTCCCTATGGCCTGCTATCTTGAACTGTTGAGATGAATAGTGGTTAACAGTAAAAAAGGGAAGTGATCTTCAAGCATAATTTTAGCCACTTGAATCAATCCGTTTTAGCTCTGTGACTTTGTGAGACGCATCTCAAATACTCTCTGTTCCACCTCCTTCTACAAACCCTCAGGCAGCTAAATGTCATCAACACATGCTCAGATTTGGATCCCTAAATGTTATATGAGCCACACTACTTCTCCATTCCTGCTGGACACTCCCCAGCACTGTTGTCTATCCTCTGTTTAATGGTTCTCAATTCATCTTCTCAAAGGCAGCCAGACTTAGCTAGTGGTGTCACACGCTGAAGTGACACTGTAGAAGTATTATTCTAAATGTCTGTAATACCAAACAATATAAAAATGATTAGACATTGATATTATTGTGACAATCTCAGCCCTAGTCTAGTGCTTTTCTGCACAGCCTGGCTTGGACTGATGTCCAAGGAAAGCTCTAAGGGACTTTTATGCCATAACCTGCAGGATTCCTTCATCTACAGTGATGGCCATAGTACTTCTGTTATAAAAATTATTGCACTCTGCTTCACAAACATCTGCATTTGCACCTGTCTGGTTTGTCTGCTGCCATCATTTTACCCTCATATTATTCCTTCTTCTTCTTCTTGCAGCTCCACCTTCCCTACCACAAACCAGCAGTACATATTTGTCCCCTTCTGGTCATATGCCTGACATAGGCTTGCTATTTCATAGGATCCCTTTAGGTTGACCAAAACCTCTTTCTCCTCCCCACACAAGAGCATACTTACTGTCCCCACCCCAGCAGCTACAGAAAACCATCTAAAAGGGGTATGAAACATCTTCAAGTGTCTGCAGCAGTCTAAAAGGCTCTCCAGTCTTACACAAGAAAGTGAACTCTATCTTGGTGTCTGCTGAACTCCGCGCAACGCTGAAAAGGCCCGATCGCACCCTGGCTGGAGGTGGGTGCATCGTGCAGGAGGATGCTGCCAGGGCTGAGGGACAGAAAGTGGCAGCAGAGCGCGAGCGTGGACAGGTTTCTCCAGCAGCCCAACACAACCCAGCTGACACCGGGGCTCCCTGCGGGGGACAGACTTGAAACCTCACCGGATGAAGAACAGGGCTGGCCACAGAGATTCCGTTGCAGGTAAGTGATCTGTCAAAGAGCAAGGAGAGAAAGCCATTGTTACTGACAGCAAATTTATCAGAGCATGTGGAGGCTAAGCAAAACCAACAAATTACTTCAAAGAAAGGTCTGAGAGGTGTCTGCCAGTGTTGTATTTCTGCTTGTCCTTTGGGATGCCTGTTTGGTTAATTGCGAGTCTCTGAGCACCCCTAAGGGCAAGAAGCCAGCCAGAGTGGCTGCCCACATCAATTTATACTGCTACTTTATAATTTATACTGCATATTTTTACACTGTTACTGAAGTATGAGGGATATACAGAAGAAGGAAAACATGCTTTGACATGTCTGTCTTAGTGCTTCTTACTTCTTCGCTATGGCAGCTTGAGCCGAAGAGGAGTCTGGCCATCAGTCAAAGCGCAGGTTACAGACTGCAGACGCTCCCTGTCAGGACCAGAGGTGGCTCTTCGATCTGCCCAGATTCACAGCCCCATCTGCAAGGCTCTCCTGAACACCCTGCCACATCCCGCAGAGCCGCTGTGGTCGTGCTCTTCCTCACAGTACGAAAACATGACCAGGAGGGGAAAGGGCTGAGTCAGCTCTGCTGGCGTGTTGCTGCCTTCATAGCAACACTGGGGAAGGTCTCCCAGCATCCCACAGCTACCACCACATATTTGTTTTGTAACCGGAGCTCCCAGCCTGACGAGCAGTACAGCATCCCAGCTGGCCAGGGTCATGGCTGAGGAGGGGACTTGGCAGCCGATGGGGAGGCGGACGGCAGGCACCAGCGCGAGCACAGCCAGGCAGGCCGCCCAGACCCAGGCAGCCCTTCACGGCGGGCTCTGCTGCCCACAGGGCTGCTTGCACGGCATGGACAGAGGTTGGCTACGCTGCTTGGCAGTAACGATTGCCCCCAGCAGGCAGTGTCCTGATTTTGGAAGGGGCAACTAAGCTTATTCTTTTAGAATTAATTCAGGCCTCTTAATCAGCGCCCTAAAGAGAATTTTGTCACTATTAATGTGTGGTAACAGGAATATTTTGTAGATCGAGGTCCATTTTTCAGATTAAATTGCATTCAGTGGCCTATTTAAAAATAATATTAATAGTAAATTGAATATTTGGTTTATAACCAAGCACACATCTTCCCCACCCAACACACCAACATTCCGTTCCCCCCCCAAAAAGCCGAAATCATCATTTTATAAAAACACCTGTGTACATATACAAGTCCAGGGGCCTAATCCTATTCGGCTCCCAGCTTGGTTAGACCGCCTGCCCTCTAGTCCCATCCCCAGCATTACCAAAAGCCATCTGACAGCTGCTTTCTCTACCTGGGACTACTTGGAAGTTCACAGTTTGTACCCCATTTGCTCACACTGCAATCTTCTTTCTCTCGTCTCTCCTACTTACCAAAAGTGTAAGTAATCACAGGGAAAAAAATAAGAAAACATACCTCAACTGTGTTATTTATTGCCTTCTGAAAAAAAGTGTTCTTCTTTTTCTCGTGGTTCATTAGCTGACAATAAAACTGTCAGAAAAGTAATCTATTTTGTTCAAGCAAATTGTCTTGTTTTATAGATCTTTTATTTCTGACTCAGTTATTCCTGAGTAATTATGAGGACAGTCTAATAAACTCATCCTCCTTTTCTTCCAGAAAAAAAAAACATTGCCATAGAGGATTCTTACTTGTTTTGACAGCAGAACAAAGCAATCTGAAATCTTCCATTTGAAAAGGAATATGTTTGAACATTCTTTCCAATTTCTATTCTGGCAAACTATCATTTTCTCTATTTTCCACATAGTTAACTAATTTTGTTTTCTGTGCTTCAGTGATATCAGAGATCCCTTTTCTCTAAATTATAGAGAATTTCACTTAAGTTTGTTCCATTCTTCCCCCTTTTTCTCTTTGATGGTCAAGAGAAATGGTCAGCACCTGTAGTCTTAAAAAATACTTTTATTTCATACAAAAAAGTTTGGGGGAATACATGATCCAGTAGTCTTTTTCTCTAGAAATGTGCCTGATTCCGCATCTGCTTTTTTTTATTCAAAATTTATTATGACTTGGGTCATCTATATTTCCCCTGCTCTGCATCATCATAATGTGCCAAATAATCCAGTAACTGAACAGCCCTAGGAAAATGTGGATGATGCGCACATCACCCACAGAAAGGAAATGTGGAAAAGCAAGCAAACTGCTTTATATAGTAATAATAAACTCTAGAGCAACGTAAGTTGAAGAGAAATTTAATGGGATCTGTCTTTATGCTTCCTAATTCCAATTCAGCAAAGCATTTAAATGCTTTTGCACTTAATTTCTTTGAGGAATCATGGTTCTACTGCATTAATTCCCATGTTTCGAAGAATGTATTATCAACATGCTGTAAAGACAAAAATTCAGTTGCATATATTTTAATACACTTATAATGTTATAACACTAATTTTTTCTATTTGCATTGTGATTTTATTACAGTACAATGTTTATGGGATGTAAATTATTTCATTTCAATATCTACAATTGCAACTTTTAAATTTGTTGAGTTTTGCCTTTTTTTAATGCTGCCAATCTGAAATAATGTTGTTGTCTTCATTGGAGTTGGTTCAGCTATTATTTGGAGAAAAAAATCTAGCCCTGTAACTACCATTCTGTGATTTCACACATATTACTTTTTTTTAATATGTATTCTGTTGATAAATCAAGAATCCTTTACCACAATAAAACAGTAATTATGAACAGATAGCAAACTCTTAATCCCATACCTTTCATTAATACAAAGAAACCTAGTAAAAATCATCTACTGAAAAAGGGGTGTCTGCTGACACAGCCTTAATACACACTTTCAGGTTTCTGTCAGATCTGTCTTGTGTTGAATACGTCTTGGTTTAAAAAAGAAGAAAACATTTGAAACAAATGTTGAAAACATTCATAAGCCTGTTTTAATTTTTTTTTCCAAAAGGACGACTAAGTTCAATGCTGTATGAAACAAACCTTAAAAAAAGACTGCAAGGCAGCTTAAACTTTGTTCAGGGGTTAAATAAATTACATGGGTCAAAAAAATCACCTGAACTTTGTTCATGTCTAATTGCTTCTTTACTTTTTTTTTTTGGTATTTGCTTTGGCTAAATGAATAAAGATGTCAGTACTCTTCCAAAAGTAAAGCAAATACAGGGAATATTAATAGTCAGCTATGAAGTCATATTCCTTGATGAACATTAGCATTACTATTTCAAAAAATACAGATCCACTGTGTAAAAAAAAAAAAAAAAAAAAAAAAAGAGGCATTAGAAAACCTTTATTATACTTTCTGTTGGCTTAGCACGCAAGACAGTAATCAAGCTGTGCTACCAACTTCATGTGAAGACCTGCCTCCTCTGGAGTATTTGGAGAACTTTGCTGGTGGCTTCTGTGGGGCGGGAACTTCACTGCTGGTGCCACGGCTGCTCACAGGGTGGCAAGATACAGGACTGCTGAGCATAGCAGAAGATTTTAGGTCTCCTGGCAGACATTAGGAAATCATCTCACAACCATAAAATATGGCCAAATATGCATACTTACTTTATGACTGGCACTCTCAGAGACTATTTCTTAAAGTTATGAGTGTATTATCTGGGCTGAGTGGACCTAATCTCATAATGCAGTTTATTTAACTTGCAAAAATATGGTAAAATATGCTTTCATTTAATGTATTTATTAATGTGGATGAAGAAAACAGGTTTTGTTGTTTAGTAATAACTCAAGCAGAAGAGAAGTGCCTATAGAATCAGCAAAACTCAAGCTGAAATGATTTTCTCATGAAAAATTAGAACATTATTACATCCTTTTCCACCCTCTAAATTCCCAACCAACATATCATGCCTAAAAATATTTACATTTCAATCTTTTATCTTACTTTGAAATTGTGGTGCTTTCCTAAGTTTAAGTCTATATAATTTAATATTAACTTTTTCCTTTATTCCATTTATTAAACTTTCCCTGAAAAACAATGTTACACTATAAAACAAGAAAGGCAACTGATTCTAATCCAGGTAGCCACAGGAGCATAAGAATGCATGATTTACCATATCTCCTCCAATGACTCATTTTGCAAAAGCTTGGGTGTTTTCTGGTTTTTTACTAGCAAGTCACTGAGAAATGATTTTTCAGAGGCAAGTGAAATACAAGCAACCTACAAGGCTTTGAGTCCCTAGCCAGATACCAAAATTACCACACTTACTTGAAAAAGTCTCATTTTTCTTAAAATAGTGTGCTCAGTTTTAGTGAGTGGGTTGTCATTTGCTGAGGTACTGTAGAAAGTCCACAATGGTCAGACACAAATAGGTAAGTCTTCTTTACTGTTCTACATATCCATATACAATATATAATGGGAAGAGAACTAAAAACAGAGAATCATGTTTGAGTGTGCTATTAAAACAGATTTATTGTTCAAATTTCTTTAAAAAAGTAATTAATTTTAACAACACTCAGAAAGGGTGATAGACAAGCAGCTTTCTGGACACGTCATCATTGCTTTGCTGAAAATAAATACTTTAGTAATTCAATTATTTTCTGTAGTGGATGAGCATTTTAAAATAACTTTTTATTAACTCAGAAGAACTGCCACTTATTTGGCCTATGGATTAATTGCCCAAAGAATACAGCAGCTAGAAGACAAACTTTCAAGGCATCACGATCAAGGGCAACATGCAATTTTACCAAATATACCTACATCAGGCACATGACCGGACCCTGTGAAAGAACCTCTGCTGAAAAAGCATAACTTTTTGTTTTGGCACAAGAGCAGACTATGGAAAACAACAGAAGGAAAAAATCCCTTGTTCCAAAATTGTGATAGTCCTCTGTCTAACTTCCAGATAACTGTCTTGAAGCTAAAGAACCTTTATGTGTAAAAATGCAGAGAGGGGTCCCATTTTGCAAGAGGAATAGCAGCAGGACAACCCCCACTTTATTTCACCCCTGTCACCCAGAGGTAAAGCACAGGGAATGTCACTGAAGTTGACATTCATTGCCAAGTTCTTCCCAAAACTGTGAACTGATCTCGGGTGGCCCATGCCTTCAATGCCTCTGCGATGAAACCGGAGGGCTATACATTGTTCACGTATTGCCTATCTTTTTCATAAGTGAAGTATTATGCTGCCCACGGATTTTCTGTTTGCTGTCTCTAGGCTGCTGACTTTACTCTACCCATTCAGTTCAGTCTCCCTGCTGAAACACTAAAAATCAGCCCAAGTCAGTATCTGTAGAGTGGGGAACAGAAATAAGTATCTGCTTTCTATGCATGTCTAGCAGGTAGGGAAGCACAAGAGAAAATTTTACTTTGTTCTGTCTCCTTATAAAACGTGTGTTTCAGTGAAGAAGCTGTATGTTTCTTTGCGAGTGTTCCTCTGGTGCCTTTGCCACATCTTTGAGGCAGACACAGGGGAAGTAGTGGTGCTGATGGGAGTGAATCAACCTTTCAAGATGTGTAATGATTTCATAGTCAGGAAGAGCCAGGCTGGCAATGTTGAGGCCCAGCATCCGTGAGACCACCTCTCGGAAGTCTGCCAGCTGCAAGAGCAAACAGAAAGGAATTATGAATAAATTAAATACCAAGCAAAGGAGATGCCTGGAAAAACATATACATATATGCATACATACAAACACAATCATTTGTATTAGCAGTGCCAAATACAGGAATTTCTGCTGTTGCTCAATACAACAAAGAGCTGAAAAGGATGGACACAGCCTTTTGGGGCATACCTCAAACAACAAAACAAGTAAACAGCTGAGGTGCTAAGTATCTTGAACACAAAACACAGTTTCAAGTGTTCTTCAGTATCCTTCACAGGCATACCTTCCTGGCTGACTCAACAGCCAAAACTGAGGAAAGGACAGGAAGAGGGGACGTACTTGACCTAGATGACTGCACACTATACAAACAACTGGCAACTCTGGCGGGCGCATCCCACAGCACAGGCTAAGGTGGTGGTCCTGACCTCAAGCTCCTGACCACTGCCTGCCACTGCTCCCCCCCACCCTGCACTTTCTTGTGGAAACCACAGCAAAAGGAGGAAGTTGGAAGAAAGGTGGAGGTTTGGGACATCCTTCCGTCTGACTTTGACTTGGAATCAGGATGCAGCCAAAATTCAAGTTGCAGACTGGGAAATGCTCATTTTTTTTCTGGGCATAGCTGCTGAAAATATATCACAGGAAGGGTATTTGGCAAAGTAATTAAAGAAACCAGCTTTCTCTCTGCAGTTCCACATGGACAGACATCCACAAGTAATTGTCATCACTAGTGACCCCACCAGCAACCAGATTAAAAACTTAAGATCAGATGAACATGAATGCTGATTTACTCTTCTCAACTCACAGTATGGATCATTATAAGTCAAACTTCAATGCCTCTTCAATGGACAATGCATTACACAGCCCAAATGACCAATGCCTTAATACCCCTTATCATCAACACACAATTAAAAGAGGAAAATGTTCCTATTTGAGGAAATATTGTTGTCTTGCTATCTATTTGAATGTTGAGGTCCCCATGCCCAAGCATGACAGAGACTCAAAATGTCACCGAAACATCAAAACCGTCAAGAAGCCAGACTCGCGTTCTGGTGTGGCAGCACCCTCACTCCACCAATCACGCTGATGGCTAATGGTAAGGAGGAGATAAAAGCACTCCTGAAATACGTGCCCATCCCCAAGAATACTGTGCAGAACTCTAAAGCAGTTATAACATCTGTGAGGCAAGCTGCAAAAACCCTGAAAACAAGGTATCAGTTCCAAGACTTTGTCAAAGACAGTTTGTTTCATCCCAGTACAAACCCTAAGGAGCTGCCATAGTTCAGAAAAACAAATATGGAAACCAAGACAGTATAGGGCAGAAGGATTTGAGAATTCAGTCCCAGCTATCTGTCTTACCAAAGCAGTGCAATGTCTTGGATAAAACACTGTAACACCAAAAACCCCCAAGTTCTCATATATTCTCTTCAACGCCAAGTTGGGAGGTCACTGATGTGGGGCTTTGGCAGTGTGCTAGGCAAGTACAATTTAGCAGAAACTAAAGATTTTTTTAAAACATCTGGATCACAGACAGAATGAGCAGGCAGCAGAGCTGGAATTTGTTTCCATACAGACTTTGTGTTAAAATATCAAGGCAGCCCTTTGCAAAGATCCAGTCTTTGGATGCACCAGATTTCTTGCTCTCATATCTTTGCTATCGCAAGGTGTTCAACTTAATTATGGCAACTGTGAGTAACCCAAATTGCACTACAACCATGTATCAAATGCGATCAAATTAAATTTGCTGCACTGACACAGGTTATTGATCTGGCAGAATTTTGCCAGAGGGAATAAATACAAATTAAAACAAATACACAATCATCTCACTCTTTATTTCTGATCATAGATGTACTGAATGGACAATAAATACGTTAAGAATTCAACTTCCATCAGCAAATAACCTAAACTGGAAAGCACACAAAGCCCTTAAAGAAATCCTTTAAGCCATTAATTTATGTGCATTTTAAATTGAGGATTTTTTTCCACTTTAATGGAATACCACTTAGACAAAAAGCAACTTTTCTGACTATTATATTGTGGCATATAAAATACAACGCAGACAAAGCTGTAGTTCAGTGAAAATGCAGAAGAAGGGTTGACTACAAAGAGAAATTCTCCACGTAAACTGACAAAGAGAACCATCACTCTTGGATGCAAAAATGCCCCACCAGGGGACATCAATCTGAATTTTAAAAACTCCAAACAAAAGCAACAGATGGTGCACGCTGGACAATCTTTAGAACGCTATTGCACGTCTTGTGTGGATAAGATGCGTGTTTACACTCTTAAGCGGATACAGCGCTTCATGAACAACTTTTTAAAATCTTGCACTAAAACATGTAAGACCTAGAAAAAAAAATTAGATCAGAAATGTATTTCAGCTTTAAAAACAATGCAACAGAGGTATTAAGAACACAACAGTTCTGCTGAAATACTACAAGCTAATGGAAGTACCACCTAACTATTTAAGGTTTTCTTCAGTAGCAGTTAATATTTCTAAGATAGTCACAATTTGAAGTACAGGAGAGAAATAATAAAAGACAAACATCATTAAAGACTCAAAACTAAAGGTTTGCTACAGCAGTAAACACTCATGATAAATTTTCTTTGCACCTTCCATCCAGTGAGTAAAATTACCTGAAGTAAAAGAGAGGAAATGAATGCAATTTAGAGCTTTAACCCAAGATATTAGGAGGGGGGGAGCAGAAGTGAAAAACAGACACTACATTTTGTTTTCACCCTGTACCTACAGGAAAATATAACAGGTCTTGTTCCAATAGAAAGGAAAAAAACCATGGAAGTTAAGACTGGAAAAAATCCTTATAACAAAACCATAAAAAATTCAGCCAAAACATTGACATTTATACTCTTACTCCAAGTACTACTGCAAATAAGGACTTGCATTACATAGATATAGAAATAAAATATATTCAGATTTTAATCTGTAGTTGACTGCAGTGGTTACATACTGAGGTTCTCAGTCCCTGTGAACATCCTTTTGTCATCAGTCATTATGCACACCCTTTATCTAGTCTTATTAAAACGAATGTTGGCTATGCTGACATTTATTTATATGCAGAAATATGCAATAATAATATATGAAGTCAGAAACTTTTTCTGTTCACCCCACAGACAGAGGAAATCCAGTACAGATATCTGTAAACTTGCTCTTGTAAAATTTCAATATATCCAACTAATTCCCCACTATATATCCATTCTAGTAATCTGTACTTTTCTGACTCTTCATATATAGCTTCACCGCTCTGGTTTTTACTCTGCAGTATGATTTAATAATGCTTTGAACACCTTCTTTTTTAATGGTTTTATATGTCTACCCAAGAATATGCACACTTTGCTGCTATTCACTACAGTCACCAGAGCTGACTGTTAATCCTAAAGCAGATTGGCAGTGTTATTACACCCTTCTTACAAGGATTCACTTCTAACAATTTGGATGCTTTGATTCTGTGCATTCTCTTAAAAAAAAAAAAAAAAAAAGAAGGAACAAACCACGGAAATGTCAAAGCTAATTTTTCCTCTTTAACGTAGCAGGAATTACTCTAGTCTGAAGAGCAACGAACAACCAGAAACACTGTGTTAAATCTCAATTATGAGTTAATTTTAAATTATTTCAATCTGATCTTAATTTCTGACTTCACTTGGGTATGTTCTGCTTTTCTTTATGTTCACAAGACAAATCAATGTCTTAACCAGTCGGCAGTAGTTCAATTCTGCATACCTTTAATTTTGACAGCATGGAAAATAGCCATGCAATATTACAATGTTATTTAACATTACACATAGTGATATCCATGGAAAGCAGAATATACCTGAAAAAAACATGCAAATGCATGTACAAGTGGTTAACCCGGCCACATCAAAAACTCCATCAGGTAATGGCAATTTCAGTTTCTAGTAGTTTTCTTAACATGTATACACACACAGATGACATGGCTGTGCTTATATTCAGATTAAATATATACACACGTGCTCAGAGAAGTATTTAACATCTGCATTTGCTACCTTTTACAGAGTGAGAGAAGTCTGGTCTTGTTTAGCTTCCCCAAGAAGGAAGAACAAGTGAGTCCAAAGCGGGTGAAGAACTACACAGGGTTGGGGATAAAGAAGGAATTCTCCTGGGGTAATGGTTCAGGAGAAGTCAGGAAAAAAACTCACATATTAATTAGTGAGAGAGTTTGGAACAAATTCTCTGATTTAGCAATAGTAGCTTTAATTTAAGAACAGATTTTAGCTCAGTAAACTGTTAAGATACAGGACAGTATGCTATGAATATTACTGGCAATTCTCATATTCTTAAAATGCCATTACTGCTAATCAGCACTGCACAAGTACTAGGCATTGGTTTTGCAAACAGCTGTGCTCCCAGTTTAGCAGTATAGTTCCACCTGCAGGTATTTGAAATGTTCTTGTCATGCAGATGATTGTGGATGCTGGTGAGAAGCTTGAGAACTAGTGCTATGCTGTGCTCGAGCATTCTGCATTGTAGCCCATTTACCTCACTTTTCCCATGTTCTTCAAATTTGGCCAAAGAACACTGCAACAGTATTCAAGTGGCTTGAAACGCCTTGGGTTCAGTCAGTAAAAACTCAACATTTGTGTGTTTTTGGCAAGTACTCAATGTATGACTCCATAGAATAATTTCCTGAATATCACTCATACCTTCTTCTGTGTGCAGGATGCTTTTCCTCATGAGACAAATGAAGAAATTAAATTTTCCTGCCAAATTTCTAACCTTCGTTATAAAAGAAAACTGTGCTAAAGTTTTCCAGGAAGAAAGATCCCCAGGTTGTTGTTTTTTTCTCCATGTGAGCAAAACAATACTTTTCTAGACTCATTTTTTGAAACAGCATTCTTAAATTTAATCCAGAGTCATTGCTAAAGCCAACACATACCATAACATTTTTAGCTGGAAAAACTAAGAAATTTCTAAGCAGTTGGAATAAGGAATTTAAAATTACACATTTTTTACTTTAAGGAAGTATCCCATTGGCTTTCAACGATTATGCCATCTATAATGTTGCTACAAAACACAATATGCAGGGCAATTACGTACATACTTCACAATTTTTTGAAATTAGAATGGAATACATTTACTAATGTGTTTCCCACAAACTCCTTATACGCGCCCCAAAGTGAGTTACCACAAAAATTTTCTTACCTAAATTTCAACAAAGTTATATGTCACAAATCAATCCAAAATAGTTGCATTCAATATTAAGTCTGATTTGTTTTGTGTGTTCTTTTAATTTTCTGATCTTTTCCAACTTTCTTTGAATTTATAGCCTATACATGGTAACATGCACATAGGTTTTATATCTAAGATACATGGAAAAAACATACCTTAAAAAGATACTAGGATTTTAAAGCATTTTTATACTTCTCCAAAAGATGATATAATATTTTACAGTGAACTAAGAAAATGCCTGTATTTATTATTCATTCTGTTGCATATATAGCTTGAAGAATAGCTTTGCCTCTCAGAATCACAACTGCCACTCTGGCTCACAAGTGTGAGCTAAAATTTCCTTGTTTAATAATGTTTACAAAAGTTTTCAGCACAGCTGGATAGCTGGTCCACCTATACCACATTCTACATTCTAAGTGACAGCCAGCACTTGTCAAATACCTGTACACCTACCTGTCTCTCTCTTTTTGCTAATTCTTCAAGGGTTGTTTTAAGCACCTTCATCTCACTGGTAACTGCTTCTAACATATTTTTGTTTTTTTCTTTATCTTCAGTAGCTTTACGCTCCTTTAAAAGTAGTTCTGATTTGACAGAGGTAAGTTGTTTCTCAGCCTTTTCTTTCATTCTTTCCAGTTTGCCTTGAGACTTATTGAGTTCTTCTATTGTTCTGTTCTGCTCCAAAGTTTTGATCTGCAATAACATAAAGTAATGTTAAATTTGTCACACTTTTTCATCTAACACAAACAAATAATAATCAGGGGTAATCATGAGTAAGCACTTTAATGTGGTTTCTTATGGGTTCTTGATGAAACCACATGTACTGGTGAACTGAAAAGTTATTAAAGGAGGCTGGCCAATTTCAACTCAATTAACAAAAAGATTTTTGTTTCCAAGACAGTTAATTCTCTGCAGGTTTTGTGAAAAGAGGTAACCAGACAGACAAAAACCCACAGTGAGATTTCGCTCTCTGCTAGTCCCTGGAAAAACAGTATGAAAAAGAGTTGCCAAATGTTTTGCTGGTAAAAATCCTTCAGTTGGAACATGCACCTACTTAGTTATTTCACTCCATCAGCCACAAGACAAAAACTCACAATCTTCCTTTCTTCCAGCGGTGGCAAGCTATCTGTGACTGCAAACTACTTGTTTTCACCTGAGTTAAAGTGGGTAATTTATTACTGCTGCAATGTAATAAAACACAGGAACAATAAAAATTTAGCATCTTGCCTGGTTTATGCGGAAAACCCCCTTTTTTTCCCCCCAGACCTATAAGAGTAGATGGTCTGTGAACAATGTATGGGAAAATATAAGATTACATCCACATCAACAGGAAAGAAAGGGATGCATTTATTGGATTTTTCTTACACTAGCCTGAAAATTTACATCGTGCTTTACAGATGCTATTTAGTATATCAAGACAAGTTGCAAAATACCCAAAACACTGTAATATTATATTTGCTTTCCCCACCTAGATGGATTTGAGCAGTTCTCCATGTACACATTTATTGTAAATGAACTCCAGCTGTATCCAACTAGAACAGAAAAATGGATAAAAGCACAAATGTAACCTTTTAACTCACCTTAAGTTCATTGGTTTCAGACAGCTTGGCTTTGAGATCAGTATTCATTTCCCTTGCCAGATCAAGCTGCTTCTGTAACCTCTCTATCATCTTATGTAACTTTCTGATAGTGAGATTGGCCTCATCCCTCTCCGCAGCTAAGGTGGTTCTTACTTGCTTCTCTTCTTCCAGCTGGGTTATTTTCTGCCGCAGAAGGTTCATGTGCAGCTCTTTGCTTTCAAGTTTTTCCTTCTGAGTCTTCAACTAGTTTTCCAAACACAAGGATATTTGAAAAAATATATGTGAAAGACAATGGTACTACACAGATTGTTTTGCAGATTTAATCCCCATGTTGCATATTTAACCTGAACTCCTATTCCTCTCTTGAAAACTCTGCAAAGCAGTGTAAACATATGTACAATAACTTGATACCTCTTATATTACCAATTCACTGTGCTTCTCCATCCCTGAATTTGTGCACTACCTTTTAGAATGAATTTACATATAGACTGCACCCTATTTGAACATAAATATTTGTGCATCATTCATAACATCTGAGATTGTCTGAAGTACAAGACGCTAGTCAAATGCAAGAGGTAAGAGAGACTCATTAAGGAGGCAGTGGTGGTAGTTTAAGATATTTCCATCTTTAATCAGTTAATTAAGGCTAGTGTGCAAGAAGGAGAATCAACGTACAGCAATAAGAAAACTTTAATGCACTGTTCCAATACAAGGTCCGGCAGCTTAGTTTTGTAATTTTGATGCTCAGGGAGCTACCTGTTTTCAGTTTACCTGAGCTGAGCTCCCAGGCTTTACTTTGGAACATCTGAGGAGTATTAACAAACATACTATACTCCCTGCTAGAGAGGCAGTTGCTTCCAGAAAAAATAGAGTGTTATTTTAATCCTTAAACAGACCTAATTCTAAGCTCTAAACCATTCTGATAAGCCTAAAACCAGAAGATTTCACTCTGTCATAACAGGATGACAGAGGGGTGTCTGATCAAATTTGAACAGATTTGCTCCTAAAGGAGCACAGTTCTTGTTGGAAATGTTGAAATTCTTGGTGAAGTACAGCCAACGTCCTACTAGTTTGTAGAGAAGTTTGTGTAAGATGCCCCCCTTCCCAGCAGATCTTTTTAGATTTAAATATCGACAGTAGATGTTTACCAAAGTATATTACAGATGTGTATTAAAAAGTAGACGTATATACACTTATAAACATGCATAACTTTATACACTTATTTAAGAAGTTGTGAAAAGCACGTATTCAACTGACTGGTAGTTTTAGTTGTTTTAATATGCAGTCTGTTTGCACAGTTTGCAAACATTTACCATCATCTTTTTATGTAATGGACATCTTTGAAATTCCTTGTACATATATGAAGCTCCAATCTGCTGCCTCTAGCAAACCACTATAGAAATATAGCCATAACAATGTTTATCTTTGAAACAAACAGTAACAGGATGTCTTTTTTGCCTACCTTCCTTCTTAGGCTATATGCCATAGTCTTGTTTTCAATCACTGCATCACCTTCCAGTTTCACTAACTGCTCTACCCGGGCTAGAATCGCATCCATATTCATATCAAATCCAACCTCTGCTGCTAGGCTATCCAGCTTCATCTTCTCATTAAGTTGCTCCAGAAATTTCAGATACTAAGATAAGATGTGGAAAAGTGGATAAAAGAATAATAAAACTTCATTAAAAGTCCTGAATTACAATTTAAAAACAATTGCCCCTACACCGGCAACAAACTATACATAGCCAAGTCCACTATCCACAAGAAATAACATACTGAAAGGGTATGTTTATAGTACACGCTCCTGACACAATTGCAAATTCTCCATTTGTCCTTTTTCAGTCAACATTTATTTTGTTCATAAATCCCTGGACCTACTGTATTTACCTTCTTAGCAAAATCAGATTGTTTTTTGCTCCTCTGCAGTAAGAAAAGCACTAGGTATGTGTGTCTGCTTCTGACTCCAGTTCCTGTCTGTGGCTCTGCTGCTTTACACGACCATGCATTGGCAGGGAAAAGTTAGAAAGGACAACTACATCCCAACTAATTGCAAATGCTGTGATTGCCCACTGCTGTGAGCTCTAAAATAGATAAAACTGGTACCAGGGATGCCATGGGTGAGATCCAGTGTAGTCTGAGGAGACGCGGGAATGTTAACATGGTCAGGCTTTTGCCCTTCTTTAGAACAGGAAGTTTTAGAGATAACAGTTATTAGTTTATAAATTGCTTTAAAGATTATTTTAATTGCATCTCTATCTGGTTTACTAATGTGAACACATACAGATATCGAATGTTATTTAATCTGGTTTTTCCTTCTTTTGTCCTGCCTTGCTAGCTCTTTAAAAATTGCATTAGTTCCCTGGTCTCAGTTAGTGTCTCTTGCCTAACCCAAAGCTCTCCTTCTCACTAGGAACTATGTTTGCCTTTGTTTTCTCCTACTTCTGTTGCAGGTCATAATCTTTGCAAAGAAATAACAAAGAAAAAAACCCAAGAAACCAGTTTCATAACTGTTGCTTGAGCCCAAGACAAAAAAACATAGCAAGAATCTCTTTGTTTTGTGATGCTTCTGGGTCAAAAAGTTAAAAACAGCAGCAGAAGAAGAAAGCACTGAAGTTGTTCATTAACAGAAAAAAATCACAACAAAAATCTCTATTGCAGCAAAGTCTAGAGAGAAATTAAGAAACTAGGGCCACACGTTCTTCACAGAGGAAGCAGAGGGGAAGGAACAGCTCCATTTTCTGGTTTGCTCCCAATGTGGTGGATGCTTCATTCATAGAAGTTATTGTATCATAGACTAATGCAAAACAGACGGTAACCAATTGTTGATTCTTTGCAAATTCAAAGCCTGGTAACATGCTACAACTTTGTCTTTCTTAGCCGTATTGGATGGCTGGTTTAGCTTTCCAGGAACTATGTCATTTTTCAAACTCCTAGTATGCAGAAGTGTTATAGGCTAACAGTGTGTTCATTCAAAAAATCCTGGTAGCCTTGACGGTCTAAGGATATAAAAGAATCAAAGACTACAAGATCTTGAGAGACTGCAGACCAGATGATATATTAGAGAAAGACAGAGAGATCAGAGAAAGCCTTGAGATCAGAGAATCCTTGAAGGACTTCTGATGTATTTACAGAGACTTCTTTTAATCTGTTGGGGTTTTTTTTCCACATTAAATGGACTTTGAGCTCAAAAGCTTAGCTACTTTTTCCAACTAAAATTGTTGGTCAAAGGAAAGATATTACTACTCCCTACATGATGCCTGACTTTGCTAATTCACATTAATTGCAGTAATGTGAGTAATACTCCAGCTGATCAATGCAATACAGTTAGCTGTATCTGTCTTTAGTGACTTTTATGTAAAAGAAAATAAGGCATGCAACTACTTTTTGTTTCTCAAGCTTCAAACCATCTTGCATCAGATCCACAGACAGTAATTCCTCTTCCAAGTGTTTCAGTTGATCCTGGAAAGTTTCAGAACATTTTTCAGCTTTCCTGCTCCTCTCCAGAGCTTCTTGGTACAATCTGGTCTGATTTTCCAAAGTTTCAGTCAATTTAGCTATTTGGGTTTCAAGCTGGGACACCATCTAGGGAGCAAGCAAACCAACAAAACATATGGGGTTAGGCAGGTGTGGAAATGTTAGAAAGATATGAAAGATGCATTCTTAAAATATCTATCTTTAAAATGCATACATTTTAAAAGACAGAAAGAGAAAAATCTGCTGTAACCACCAGGAGAAAATGGCAGAAGTGGTGACATGTGAGACACCCAAAAGTGAACAACAGAAACTGTATTTAAGATGAGTCAACTGACAAAAAGGGGCTACCATCTATAAAAAATTAATACAAACTAATTTAGACGCAAACTTTCCAAAGATGTTAGCAAACCAGCAATACCTGGCAGTCAACTAACATTCTTTAAAATACGCCAATAAAATCACTAGTCTATCAAGTGGAAAAAACAGAAGAGTGATTTAGAAAATACATGCAGCATGTAGGTGAGAACGTAGATATGGATAGCTAAGTCTCAGAGGAGTGCTTCCCAACTGTTAACTGTTAAAGAGTGTTTAACTAAAAGATTTTGATTAAAAAAAAAAAAAAATCTGTCATCTAGACAAAGCCCAAGGCTAAAAGGATAAAATCTCGTAACAAGAAACTAGACTAACAATTCTGAAAACACTTGTAGCTCTACACTGTTAACTTTGCAACACCTACATATAATGTTATGGATTTTAAGCTGTAAACTTCTTATAAATTAAATGCTTGAAAGCATCTGATTACACTACTGCCAAATACTGAAAAAAAGTTCTATCTAAAAAGTTGCTTGCTTCCCTCTTTCTCTGTCTCCTCTTCTTACTGTCATATAATTATTCGGTTATGTAATTAATTGTGTTGCATTTGTAACTCAGTGTTCAGACACTCATCTCCAAGCAGTCTCTTCATTTTAAGCATCTGTTTGCCTCCTGTTAATAAAATGAACAATAAGCACACAAAACTCCCATTAATTTTAATGGCACAGAAAGGTTTCCAACTTAGACTGCAATTAAATACAAACAATAATTTGTACCCAACCCACCTAAAAAACGCTGAGAAATTACTGCTGCTCATACAGTGGTAGAAAACACTAAAGAATAATAAAACTGCAAGAACCCACAGACACATTTTATGCTTTTCTGCATCACGTATCGCTCAGCAGGGAAAAAGAAAAGCTTTCAGTAACTTGTGCCCACAGAGATAGGCTGCTGCCGGAGAACCCAGAGCCCCTTTATCAGGCTGCAGAGCAGCTCTGGGCGCAGCCCAGCCACATGGGGCTTCTACAAGCTTCAAAGGTCCATAAACCTAAGAAGGTGAGGGATCATACCACAGAAGGTGAGACCACAAAACCACCAAGCTGTCAGTTTATCTTCCAGAGCATCTTGGAGTAATCTTCATCCTTGGCTTAGGGACAATCAACAACTTAGGGATTTCCTGTAATAGAGTTGCATCCTTATTACCCACCCATGCCTGTATCCAGTGACTTACAAAGGCTGCATTTTTGGTTCTGACCTCCACAATTTCCTATGCCAATGACTTGTGCAGCTTGCTCAGCCAGCCTGCAATAAAACACTTCCTGCTTTTTGTTTTAATGTGGCTACCAGATAATTTCAAAGACATTTTATTTCTTGTGTTGCAAGAAGTTGCAAATACTCATTTCCAGGGGCAGCTCCTACCTTGGGGACAGCAGGGTTCATCCCTGCTGCAACTAATAACCCTCAGTAAAATATTCCTGACTTTATTTTTCTCTTGTGCTATGCTTTTATTTTTCCTTGTGCTAAGAAGAGGGCATGTGCAAGCACCAGGCCCAGCCCCACAGCACACCAGAACAGAAAGCTGGCTACAGCTATGCAGTCGGTAGGGCATTTCCCTCAACAGCCCAAAAGTCATAGAGACAGGCACATGGTGGATTTAGGGTGAGTGCAAAAGAAAGTAGCATGTAGGATGATGTGACAAGGTCCTTCACATCTTAGTGGCAATTTTTTTTCCTCTTTTCCTGCATAACAACTAAATATTCTCATCTTCTTAGTATTATCTTCAATCAATAAGCTATACTGTTCTGGTTAAACACCCACTGTTTTATATGTACCCATATACACACACACGTGCACCTAGTACAAATTTTTTTTAAGATCCCTACCAGCTGAAAAGCATTAGAGCTACCACATCTCTTATCATGGTACTTACAACTTGTATTTTCTTTTACTGCATTGCACTCACCAACCCAAGCCGGAAAGTTCTTGTCTGCTGAGTCTTTCCTTGCATGGAAGCCTCTAGACACTCTCATGGCCCTTACCGGTACTTTTTGAAGGCCCTTTTTTGAATGAAATTATCATAACTGTGTGTGCTACGCAGAATGCACCAGCCATGAATTTATACAGTGGCATAGTTATGATTTTCATTTTCTTCTCAACTTTTTTCCTAATAATTTCTCACATTAGAGTTGGTTGGGGTTTTCTTGGTCAGCCCTAAGTCAGTATGTATATTACTCTGCTTTTATCAATGTTTAATTTAATTTCCCAAATTATTTTCCTCTCAATTCTTTTGTTTGGAAGGGTAAAGTGGATGAATCCCTAAAACTAAATATGCACTTATGACTTTACCATAAAAATCATTAAGAAATGAGAACAACAGGAGATTTTAATGGGAGCAGCAGTAGAATGTAATCAATTTTGGCATTTAAGAGTCTGTATATCAATATGCAATGACAAAAACTGATAAAATTAAGACAATCTACAATCAGATCAGCTGTTCCTATCTCAGGTCAGATGGGTAGGTAGTCAAGAGAAACAGTTTTGGCCATATGAATTTAATTTGCTGCAACAGATCTGCAACAAAACTTGTCAAACATAAAGGACCTGAACCCAGAAACCTCATACCAGGGCTGAGCTCTGTGTGAACTGAGAATATTTGCTTGCCTTGGACTGCAGGTGCCCGTGAACCTCTCTGCTATGTTACAAATAATAAATGATAAAAACACCCAAGAGCTGTCCAAACACATTCAGATGATACACATCTTACTATAACTGCTGAAAAGATCATTAGGACACTAATTCAAAGCAGTTTCTTAATCCTGCAATGGAATACCTGTCACTGGACACTGTCAAAGTATATGCTGATTTTCTTCAAATTAAATTACAATTTTTGCTAATGTTAATGCTAAGGGCTAGTCTATAGACTATGACTAACTCAGATGCCCTTCAGATACCAAAATGATCATAATTAGGAGACATAATCTTCAAGAGCATTTCAGATTTCACAGAAAATCTGACTATAGCAGTTGCAGAGAATAATTTTCTCACAGGCCTTTTAAAATTTAAACTTTTCACAGCTCTGTCTGACAGGAGGTAAGCCAGACATAGCTGACCAGGCTTGGATGTAAAGATGAACATTTTGCCAGTTCATTTAGTGTATACGATCCTATACACAAAACTCCCAGAGGAGCTGCCGTGATGATTTAAAAATGAAAAACCAAAAGCTGTTTAGAGAAGGCATCAAAACACTCAAGCAGGGAGGGTCCTCTTTCTCCCAGATTCTTGCATTGTGTTTTCCTAATTTAGCTTGCAAAGGCAAATTGCTTGCAGCAATGTCCTGACAGAAACAATCTTTACTCAGGGAAACAAAAGACCTAATTGTAATCCTCCTCTTTTATACATTAGCGCATTCATTAGCACATTTTCAATTTCCAGCAGCAAGGCACTCGGCTGCTGCATTCATACCTAGCTGTCCTAGCACTGCTGCTGGACTGCAGCCACAACGGAGCTGTTTTGAAACAAGCTAGCTTGGGCACCAGCAACAGTACAGGCTGATTTACCCTGCCAAGTTTAATGACTCACTTTTGTGGGTCTTCTACTTCAGTTTACTGAAAGGTCTACGAGAAATCCTATCTGAAGACAACCTTTTTCTTGATCGACTGATAGTAAAGCATACATATCCTAACGCTGATGTTATATCCAAATCCTGGAAAGAAATTCACTCAGAGATGCAATAGGAACCTGATAGACACATACATACCAACATGTATGTTGCTTACAAATGGGAACTTAGAAAATGGGCTTTTTTTAATTCTGATTTGCAGAAAGAAAAGCAGTTCACTGTAAAACAACTTTTGATGACAAAGTCTATGTTCTATTAGAAACAGATTCGTAGGTGCATAATGTTGGCACTTTAGCTTAGTTATTTCAAAGCCCCTAATCTTAATGTAAAAACTCTTCTGACAATAGATGTCGGCACTGCTTTATTAACATAGTTCACTTTGGGGAAACGCAAATAAATTTTTCAAGATGAGTCATAGCAGTAAAACATTAAAGCTTCATCACTTAACATACTTAGCGATTACAATGATCCACAAAACTTTTATCAATGACCAAATTAAATATTAAAATTAAAGCTTATATTTATAGTTCAGGAAACTAAGCCAAAATTTTTTTTTAGAAATGACTAACATTTTGGGGGAGTATTCCTAGAAGTATAGCAGGCAATTGCTATATTTGCTAGCAGAGGCAGAATGCCACGCTAGACATACCTGACATAGCTCCTCTACTATATAAAAATAAACCAACAAAAGCTGGCGACTGTAAAACCAGCATCGTAGTTCCAAAGCACAGATTTAGGCAGCAGCAGATTGGAGCTGATACCTGCTCTGTCTTAGTAACAAAGGCTTCCTTTTAGCACATATATTTAATTTTGATAGCAATAATACTGAAAAACAAATCTGTCTCCATCCTCAGACCCAGGAAAAAAAAAAGGGGAGTTATTTTCCATTGCAAAAGTCAACAGGTCTTTCTGGGGGAGAGAGAGAGACAGAGACAGGGGAAGAGAGAGAGAGGTTGGAGCATAGCACCCAAATAAATTAAACGCTGTTATGGAAAACTACATGTTTTGCTGAACATCAGTTTCTTTACCTCTAAAATAATCACAGCTGTTTAGACAAAGAATAGTTGATTGTTGTGTATTTTACAGTAGTTCTCTGTAACAGAACATGACTTCTCCAAGCAATGCTGTTACTTGGAGAACCAGCCATATTCCTTTCAAGCAGCTGGAAAAGTTTGTATCTGCAACAAAATAAAGACTGAGTTTGAATCCTGGCCAGTACTACCAGACTGCAGGATGATCAAGTGGGCAACCCAACATGTAAAGCTAATATTAAGGAATGAAATCAGGAGCAACAAGAACTGAAATAAGTAGCACGCACTATGCATGTACTGTAGTATATCCATCAAGAGACTTAACAGCTGCTCAATGCAGTACGCAAATGGACTTAGCCACAACTGAATCTTACAAAAGCAGCAGGTCACCTGAAAGCATTCCCAGGAGCAAAACGTTTTAACTCAATAGCTACCAGGCAACTTAAATTTCCCTTTCTCAGCAGTTCTCAAAATAATCAACATCTCAACGGAGTGGTCTGTATACCAGAACACCACACACACATGCACATAAAATTCTCATTAGATTTCAATTTGAAAGCATTTTGCTTATGGAAACAACATTCCATGACATATAGCAAAACTGTAAAGAGCTGCTCTGTTAAAAAGTTGCTGCCACACTTCCACCTCAGTGGATCACTTTCAAATGTTAATAATTTTCACAAAGCTTATTTTCATTGAAATTTAGCATACTGACTCTCAAACTAAGGTATAGGGGAGCTGTTTTGTATTTTTTAACAAAATATTTCATCAAAATGCACAGGGATATTTTCAGGAGCTACTGCCAGTCTTGGACAGAATACAAAATCATTTGCTAACATAAAAAACTATCACATCAGCAGGAGACGCTAGAATCTTAAAATCTGGCAAGGACACAAAAGTTGTTTTTCAGTGGCTCAGTGAAAACAGCCTTTGATTTAGTGTGTAACTTTAATTAAATAATAGTCCTCGCTGACAAAATTAATATATGCCCGTGTAAGCAAGTGAGAAACATCAGTACAGTGTTGGGATACTGACATTGGTCAGACGGTATTCTGGCTCGCCTTCCTCCTGAGCTGTCCCTTTTCTACCTGTACATGCAAACACACCTTTGCAAACACGACCAGCCAAAACCCCTTGAGCCAGAGCATTAGAAAACCCAGATGTCTTCCTATTGCCTTTCTCCTGGATGGTCAACAGTTACAGTTTCAACAATGTTTAACTGTAAGTGTAAAAATACTTTTTTCTTTTTAGGTGCAGGTTTTGAGGATTGGAGCGAAAGAAGTTGCCTGAGGCAACTCATCAATTATGTCTGCTTTGAGAAACAGGTCAGTCCTTGGGGTCACTATTGTAGCAGCAAATCCATACTTGTTCACATGTTCCACTAAATCATAGGGACCACACAGCCACTTTCGATGTCTGCTAAGTGGTACTGAAACCAAATTTCAATGTCTTAACTGAAAGACCATTCCATGTCTTGTCTTGTTAACAGCACCTATTATTAATTTCATTTCTGACCTCTTCCTATTTAATAAAACACAGATGCTTTTCACCTATTATCTCAAATCAATAGACAGCAAAATTGAAAGTTTCTGTAATTTCAAAACCTAAGCAGAAGGAAACAACATTCTAACAGATGAATAAAATGAAAAAGGATCCAAAGAGAATAAATACACACATTGGGCGAGTGCAGTTGTTGCTGACTTACTATTTCTTTACTCTCTTCTTTGCAATTTATTTCTTGGATCCTCTCCAAAATAGCCTTCTCGGAAGGTTGAACTACTGAAGATCCACCACTGAGCAGGGTAGCAATTTGTTCTTTAAAAGCCACTAAAGAGCTCTGAGCAGTCCTGGCCTCTTCTCTGCTGCTCTTCAAGCTTCCATCCAGCTCACTGGAAGATTTCTTCAGATTGTGCAGTTCCCACTTTGAGGCATCCAAAGCTTTCTGGTTAGCAGTCATTTTATCTTGGAGGTTTCTGATCTCCATCTCCAAACTCTGTCTCCCTATTATAGCGCTGTCAAGATCCTAAAATATATGAAAGATTAAACCAGGCTTTTAAAATTTGTTATAACCCCTCCCCTGCACACACAAAGCAGGGAATAACTCAGAAGCAGATACTGCAGATAGAGAAATTAGGACCCATACTGCTCACATGGGCTCAACATCAGGGCTTCATAGGAGAACTGAAATTGATGAAAGCCCAAAGCCTGCTGTAATCACACTATAGACTAACCTCTTGCAGTGGCCTGCTAGATGTAATACATGAATAAAATTTGCAGGTAAACAAAAAGCAATTTTTTATTGTAAAACTATTGCTATCTTATTTTTTCATTCAGATAATATGACTTAGAAAACAAATGGTGAACAAGATGTAACACAAATAAAGCCAAAATACTAAACCTCAGAGGGGAAAGCATAGAATAGAATAGAATAGAATAGAATAGAATAGAATAGAATAGAATAGAATAGAATAGAATAGAATAGAATAGAATAGAATAGAATATTTCAGTTGGAAGGGATCTACAATGATCATCTTGTCCAACTGCCTGACCAATTCAGGGCTGACCAAAAGAATACACACAAACTCTTTGAATATAGTGTTAAGAACAAAATTAGAGGTGATCTCTCAGATCAGCTTACCTGAATATGACAAAAATTCCTTAGATTATTTATACACAGAAATGGGGAGTGAGGGGCCAAACAAAGATGATGACATTAAGACAGCATAAAAGAAGGTGCAAATGCTCAAATACCAATTTCACCTCAAAGAAGAAAACCTTTAGATTGTGAAACACTCAGAAAAAATTTCAAAAAGGGAATTATTTTGAACTATGTCGTCTTCTGAGGAAAACAAAATCTGTATTACCATAAGGTCAAATTTGCTTGAGGAATAGAAGAAAGTCAGTGAAGAGCTTTGTGTCCCGTCCACAGAGCCTACAACTGCCCCATCTGCTGCTCAGCTGGGCTGTCAGTGTGCAGAAGCGTGACCAAGGAAGGACTAATGGGATGGCAGTTCTATCTAGTACCCTTGTAACCTTTTTTTTTTTTTTTAAGTAGTCAGTCCCTTGCATTTGAGATGTTATACACTCAAAGACAATGTTGTCTTCGGTAGGGAGACAGGGTACTGTAAGATAAGGCTACCTGGTGAATAGCCCTTATGATTTACTGCTGAGGGACATCCTCAGATCTTTGGCATTTTGCCATGGTTCCCATTCAGCCCCTGACACCTATGATCCTTTCCTTCTAAGCCCAGAGCTTTTAAAAGTTATTTTTCCTTTATTTTCTGATGAATCAAGACTCAGTTTGGTAAGAAGAAAAAATAGCCAGTACATATATATCTATATCAGTTGTATATAAAATATTGACCCAACAGGGCAGAGCAGACAGACGGAACTGTGTATCCTGACCCATGATGCAAAAGCAAATGATGACAGAAAAATAAAAGAAAAATAACCCACCTAAATATAAAGAAAAAATCATATCTCTCATTCAGTCATCTTGTGAACCTCTTTCCTTTCCCCACAATACCAACATTAAGAGTGCTTACACATTCATATACAAGAATAAAATTTGCAGTGAAACTAATGAAAAGTATAGCAAAGACTGAGTCTTCATTTCTCAGGGTATTATCTAATTGACAGGAACAAATGGGAAAGGATATTACTTCACACAAAACACAAAATTATGCCAGAGAATAGCATATTTATAGAGAGTGATTGAATTTCTCTGGAAGTTTCACTTGTTCAGTAGAGGCTCAGTAAGTGAATTGCTATGAACTAAGATTGTGTACATTGGAGTTAAAGAATTGTTCCTGGAGCAGCTGTGAATATGGTGACCACTCGGGAGTCTCTCAGGGTCTACGTGTGCTTGCTGCGTAGCATAGTAAGTCATTTGTATTAATGGAATATATGCCAATCAGGCAGTACATTGGGGAGTATTTATGTAGGTCAGCAGTGAGGATGGACAAAACGGGAGTTTGGGAGGGACCCTTGGAAATAAAATATAAACATATGATACTAAAAATACTAAAATTTTTAAATAGCTTCAAAAAGCCAAACATGCAAACACATAAATGAAAACAAACCAAAACAAACCCTGTCATTTAGGAAATTATTTGTTACTACCCCTTTCTAAAGTAATTGTAGAGCTCTCTTGGAAACAAATGTTGGCATGATTCCTTGCCATTTTCTCTTTTTTACTCCAAGCATGTCCTATTAATAGAAAATTCCCACCTGTGCTCAGAATTACATTATGGTAATTATAGCAAAGAATAAAGAGTGGTTTCTTTCAATTACAGTTTTCAGCAGTGTGTATTTTTCCTTTCAGAAAGGCAGTGCAAAAGTAGTTTGCCAGTACCAGGGAGCATACCTAATTACAATCTTGTTTCAAATTGTGAACATCTGCAAACAAACACAGTTGAATCAAAAGATCCAGGTATAAAATAAGGAACTGCAAGCCTGTTGATGCCTAAACATTAAAAAAAAAACCAACCTAGCAATTTACAGAATGAAAAGTTGTAAAACTCAAAACATTAAGATTCTGAACAATCCTCCTTGAAACCTCTCTTGAATGGAGAGCATTTACAGTGACTAGCTTCAGTAAGGTCAGCCTGAACATTGAACAGTATCCAGAAGTTTAGGGACTGAGACATGTAAAGGTGGTATCCCAACTAGAAGCAAACCCCTAAGAGCCTAAGTGATCACTGCAGGTGGATAAAACAATTTCCACCCCAAAAGACTAAAAGGATGGAACTGCAACAGCTCATGTTTTCTCTTTGGCTCCTCAACATTTATGGCTAATGTCCCACACATAAGCTACTGGCCCCTCTCACAGCTTAGACAACAGTTATTTGGCCTGACGTAGCAAATTTCTATATAATTGCCGTCCTTCACCAGCATCTATGGCTCTACAACCCCTGCCACAACCACAAGTCCATCTCCTCCGTTTTATTTCTTGGAGCAGCCATGTGTTAACCAATGCCCTTGTTACCCTTCCAGAGGAAACTTTGGACTTTTGGGCTTTCATCTATTTTGAAAAGCAGAGTATTTACACTAAATAATTTGAGAAGGTTTTTAGACCAGAGAAGGATATTTGAACTTATATCATCATTATTAATACTAGCACCTCAATCAGCATCGGGGTTTCAACATACTAAGTCAATTACACGTACATATTAAAAAAAAAAAAACCAAAAACACACATTAACAGAAATAATAAGGTATGAAAGGGAATGCAGGTATCTTCCAGATGAATTCTTGCACCAGTCGCATCTCCAGTTACCACTGCTATACCACAAGGACTCTAAACTATCTTGCTTTTATCTCCTGTCTTCTCTGATGATTCAACCTGGAAATATTTGCAATGCCTGCTGAAACCTGTCCCTAATATGTATTTTCTTAATTAGATCTTATAAACAAAAAAAATCCAGGTTCTAACTGAGAAACTCATTACTTCATTTATCTATTGGGAGAAGAAAAACCTAAAATCATTTGGCTGCGTCTCCTACAATCAAAGTGTTTGGGTGTATTCCAAATGTAGGCATGTTTCTCAAGTTTACTCAATTTCCTTAAAGAATAAGTTTATATTTTAATTAATTATGTTTTCATACAATCAATTGATTTGGATAAATTTATACTGATTAGATGCTACTTAGATAAATTTTATTAATTAATAACATAATTTAATACAAGTCAGTATTGCATACTGAAGAGCATTTTCATGGTTAATTTTGCATCACTAGTTCATGCAGATATATTTGTATTAATTAAAATTGCTTGATTATATTTCAAATATGTTCTTTAAAGACATTGGATGGTGCACATCTTTGCAAAACAGACGTTTCAATTAACACTTCAGAGAGAAACACAAATAGTTCCAGGTTGAATCTCCAGCAAAGATGTGAAACAGAACAAGCCAGTTTACTAGTTCTTGTGGTTCACCAATGGCAATGCAGTATGAAAGGCAAATTCATCTGGAAGAAGAATATATGCATCTTCTTCTATACCTTAAACAAATGCTGTATTGGAATTTATTAAATACTAGAAAGAAACTTGGTTAGAATAAATCAGATATTTTATAAAGACCAAAGAATGTCATAATTCTGTAATTATGATTACCATAACCAATAATCACTGTCTGGGCATACAGAAAGAAAGAACAGGTATTCTGATTCTCAGTCTAGAAATCTGGGCAGCATTTAAAAGTTGTTTTCCATCAAATGCAAATTTGATATCCAGCACTGCCAGAATAAAGGTACGCACAATATTTACAGAATTCCAAAAGCAAGCTCTTGCAATATTTAGTCAGAAATGTGAGAAGTTCAGAATTCTAAAAGAAAAGCAATACATCACAACAAAAACAGGTTGATGGCTTGCTACTGTTACTTATATTAGTTTCGAGATTAGATTAGTTTCTGTTGTTTGCTGTTGGATATTGTGATGCAGTGAGGCTAAGAGGGGAACAGATAAAATTATCATTCACTTGCTAATGCTGCTCAACTGAAAACCAGCTAACTGCAACAAATACTCAAGTATCAAATATACTAAAGAACATTCTGAATTGCTCTCATGTACTAACCTTACAGCCTGATAAAATATTGTTTGAACGTAACCAGCCTGGCTTTCATTTTCTTCATCGAGAATTTCAGAACGTACAATCTGTTTAACTGATCATTAGGTAACTGCCTCCTCCTGGGACATAAAGAAAGGTACCTGGTCAAGAGAGGGAGTTCAGAGAAATCCTAAGGAGCAGGAGTGAAGAACTACCTAGCAAGAAAAACTGGCAATGATTCAGAGGTGGCAGGGAACAGTGCCATGGCTGAGGCTTGCTGGAGAAGGCTGACAGAACAGTCTGATGGCCTCTATACAATTAGGAAGAATTTTGAGAGAAAACTGAGGGAAATGGGCCACCATCTCAATCTGTAATACAGAAGATGGCCAATATGTTTGGCCCTGGGAGCTTCAGGCAAACGCAGCCAAGAGTCACTTGTACTCAGTCTGTGCTGGGTAAACTCTGCACAGGCAATTCCATTAATTAAAGCTTAGAAAACAGTTGAGGAACACTCCGCCGTGTGTGTGCACGTCTTCTGGCACAGAAACAGTATAGATTTCTGCTTTTCGCCTTCACGGGGAAACAGGTCACAACATGTGAAACTCTGTTCATGTGCTTATTTAAACTGCGCAGCAAGTATATGACAAAGTCAAACCAACTTTATACCACTGATGCCCTTCCTGTAACCTAATAAGACACCCATCAGGGGAACAGGGTATGCCATACACCCTCCTTTAAATATGTGGATTTAAAGCATCTTTAGTTTTTTACTTTTTTTTTTTTAATACTGAATTTCTTAATACGCCTTTGTGAACACAAAACCTTCTCAACAGATTTACTCAGTATCTGCAAATTTAAGTAGCTAAACTGAAACAGCACTGGAGAAATCTGCAGCCTCTAGATAAGCTCTGATGGCACACACTTCATTTGAAAGGCAATGCTAATAATTTAGCAAGACCTTTCTGTAAAATGGGTTAAATAAATCATGTATTTGGCATATGCACAATAACGATAGGAAAATATTTTGCATACAGCTAGTTCAAGTTTGGAAATGTTTTGGCAGTCAGAGCAAACTTGCAAAACAAGTCACAAATGAAGCCCTCATCTTGGTTTAAAACATTTGCTGATTGTGCCTTGCCTAGGGAGCAACCTACACTCTGCCCTTACACATACCCCTGTGTTTGAAGTGAAGTATGAGAACAAAATGTTCTCAAAAAAGGACCTGTTGAAGTTTTTGGTTCAGGTTCTCTCTCAGACCCATTTGAGTCTTAGAAAATTTTACACAGCTTGGTAAGAAGTATTTTCAGCAGTAAGTAAAATTTATGACCCTTGTGGTACTTAACATTTATCTTCCCTTCAACAAATTCTTTCTTCTCCAGAGCACGCCATCAGCTATTTCTCATCTCCTAAGTATTTTGCCTACAACCAAATCAGAACACTTTATCCTTTAAAGTGTATGGCGGTGGTGGTCTGTTCAGGAAAAAAAGTAATAACGGGGGAGGGGGGGGGAATGTTATACTATATTTGAAAATTTACTTGTACAAGGTTGCCTTTATGTTAAAAATTTCTACAAACTCAGTCACACACAGCTCAGCTACATATTTGGCAGTCTAAGTTTCATTTTTTCTTAAGTTCTGGCCATCAGCTTTAACCACACTGCTCCAGTCCCTGCGGGAAATTTGCATTATGGTTTTAGTAAACTGCTCTGTTTCCACAGTTATCCCTCAAAGTACAAAGTAATAAGGAAAACTGGTACAGAAGCTCACTTTGTTTGTCCATCCTTTGCAATGTATAAAAATGCTTAATACTGACTTCTCCTGGAGCAAGTAAATCCTCAAATCATACCTTTTTCCTTTCCAAATCATACCTGGGTGAATTTGGTGAATACTTGACTTACAGCTTCACTTACATTTCTCATTTCAGCATCATTCCTGCTGCACAGATTTCCTCTATGGGTTCCCCACAGAAAAACAGTGCTTTCCTGCAAGAGGCATCCTACTGCCTACGACTTTTTGGGTATGAGTCACCTGAATATTTACAGTTATGAAATACAAGTTTATAACACAGTGAAACAAGATAATCTAGGGTGTCTGGAAGCCAAGACACTTTACTTCCAGTTCCTTAAGAGAAAGAACAAAATAGTGTCCTATCAATTCTTTTCAATTTCTCATTAGAATTTTTAAAGAAACTGAGTAGAAGAACCCTCAGAAAACTTGCAATATCACATAAATATTATTTAAAAGAGTATTTTTTCATTATTCCATGCTTGTGCCTCAGATATACTCATTAACTCTATCTGTTTACACTGCTTTAAAAAACATCTGTTTACTTACCTGTTTGTGCAAGCACAGTAAAGGCTACAACAATATGAGGGATGCAAAAATATAAATTTGCAAGCATCATCAGAAGACATCAAATCTAAATCAGACCTATTTTACACAATATTATTGTTTAATGTCCATTTATTCTCAAGATATCAAAAAGTTGAGAATAACCTTAGAAAAATGTCCTTTTTAGGAAAGAACCTCATCACTGGAAGTCTTTCAAAAGCATTTTTTCTCATACAACTCCTACTGAAAATTAATTTGAAATTTCAAGAAAACATTTGAAACCTAGACAAACATATACATCATGCAATTAGGTACCTTACTAAGTTTTTCCACGTCTTGATAGTATCCTGCTGCCTTTTTCTGCTCCTTGGTCACTTCTGAAACAAGCCTCGTTATAGTTTCTCTACTAGCTTTGGACTCCATCTCATGGACATTGATAGCTTCTTGAAGAGTAGCAACCTGGTCTTTTAGTGACAGATTTTCTTTACATATTTCAGAGACCTAGAGAAATAATTGAAATATTAGTAACTTTTTTAAAACACTTAACAATGACATTTATTCATCCCAGTACACCTGCTCCTAATCATCCCAATAAAGACATGGTGTTTCTGGTGACCCCTAGGTCAGATTTATAATTGCACTCTACTGTTCCTTTCTGAAAAGAGTAGAAAGACAATTAAGATGAGAATCATATTCCCACCAGAAACCCACACTTTAGTGTAATGTGGTTCAGATTTACTCCCACACAATCTCCATGATCTATTAAACAGGTGGAGAGCTACTGTCGCTGCGTATCTGCACTTGATATGAAGCAGGTCAGAAAATGAAAACAGATCACATAACTAACTTCATGCAAAAAGCAGACCATTTTAGTTTGGCTTGTTGAGATTTATCTGTCTCATTTGGAACAGGAAACTGAAAGCTGCATTTTACACTTGAAACTGTTTAGGCATGGGGAGATTTGAGTTAGTAACAGCTATTTCATAAGCATATTCAAGGGTAGGGCCAAATACCTGGTGGGCTGCTGTTCTGAGCAGCCGACACCTTGGAAAAAGGAGTCATTTCCAGGAGGATTCTAGGGCTGTTTTGGTATGTTACGCTATTTCCAAGAAGTGGAATAGATGAGTGTGGGCACTTCAGAGAGTGCAAAAGGTAAAAAAAACGTACCTTGATTCCTACTGGCAAGACATTTATTAAAGTTAAGCCAGATCAATTCTGTCTTCATTAAAACCACAATGTGGAAAAGAAGCTAAATAGACATGCCATGACACTAAACAGAAAAATGAGTTGCTAAGTTTTCTTAATGCACACAGTTTTCAGCACAAATTAGATTTCCCAACTAGATTTATTACTACATTGTTAAAATGAGACATCAACATATACTTTTTTTTTAAACTCCAGTTATTTCCTTAACTTAAAGCATGTAAGAGTTACAGGTTAATACAAATATCTTGGCCTGTAATGACAACTAGCCAAGTTTTGTTAGAGTATTTATTACAACTTCAATGTGCTTGCAGTATTATGAGGGCAAGGACCGTAAGAAATCACTGTGATACATACCTAGATAATCTTAATTTATTAAGTATTCCTTATAGCCAGAACTCTTATAACAGCATGAATATAATGAAACAAAATTTCCCAAAATAGCTAGACAGAACATGAGAAAAATGCATAAAATTAGGATAAATAAAATTAGGATAAATTTTGTATCAGAAATAGTGTGGCCAGCAGAACCAAGGAGGTGATAGTGCTCCTGTACTCGGCACTGGTGAGGCTGCACCTCGAGTACCGTCTTCAGTTTTGGGCCCCTCACTCCAAGAAGGACATCGAGGTGCTGGAGCGTGTCCAAAGAAGGGCAGCGAAGCTGGTGAAGGGTCTAGAGCACAAGTCTTATGAGGAGCAGCTGAGGGAACTGGGGTTGTTTAGTTTGGAGAAGAGAAGGCTCAGGGGAGACCTTATCGCTCTCTACAGCTACCTGAAAGGAGGTTGTAGCGAGGTGGGGGTTGGTCTCTTCTCCCAAGTAGCAAGCCATAGGATGAGAGGAAATGGCCTCAAGTTGTGCCAGGGGAGATTTAGGTTAGATATTAGGAAAAATTTCTTCACAGAGAGAGTGGTTAGGCATTGGAACAGACTGCCCAGGGAAGTGGTACAATCACAGTCCCTGGAAGTATTCAAAAAATGTGTGGATGTGGTGCTTAGGGACATGGTTTAGAGGTGCACCAGGCAGTTAGGTTAACAGTTGGACTCGATGATCTTAGAGGTCCTTTCCAACCTTTATGATTCTATGATTCTATAAATTGCCCTTCAGCAGCAACAATAAAGGTTAAAAGAGTCTACGAACAATTTTCCTTTCCTAAATGGAAGCCTACATTTTGGAACTTCAGAAATATTCTGAAGAGAAATAATAAAGTTTTATGATTAGGTTTCAGAAACACCACACAGTGATTTACAGCATTTTGTTACAGAGCATAGTTAAGGTTGTTTTAGGGTATGTCCTTTCAGATGTTTCGACTTAATGGTATGTTGGCTCAAGGTAAGTGTTAAGATCTAGTGTACAGTTTACATGTCACCTAGTGATTCCCAGTGTTAATGTTTTCAGGAAAGCTTTCAACCAAGTATCTAATCAGGGTTGTACTTAGGAACTACAGGTTGATAAAATACCTATGCAGATAAGACCAGACTGAGTTCACTGAGGTCTACTAGTGTTCAGCACCTTTGAAAATCAACCCAAGATGAAAATAAATCTATCATAAATGAGAGCACTGTCTGCCAATCATTATTTAACACAAAGATTCCTGTCTTCATCACTTGCTTTACTTCTTTGACAACCAAATATTCTATTAAATCTCTATACAGAAACCCTTGCCTACACATAATCACCTTCAACATTAGATGTTCCTGTGGTTTCTCTTTTTCTCTGATGTCTGTGTCCAAGAATCCAGAAAGCTGTGTAAGGAGCTCTTCATACTTTCTGCTGATTTTAGAAGCTTGAGTCATGCTTTCTTCACACTCATTCAAATATTTACTAAACAGACAGGAAAAAAAATACACATATCAGGATGAATGTTCTCTGAAACAGAATTCTAGGCAAAAGACATTATCCAAAGATTATTGCTAGCTTCTGCATACCACAAAATGAATTTTTAAAGTTACGTATAATTCTCTATATCTGTTATTTAATAGACACAACTTTTGTTGTTGCCTTATGTGTAAACATTTCTTCATCTTTGCTTTTGATTAGCACTTTAAAGAATCCTCTATGATCCCAACCTCATTCTCAGCACAAGATTTCAATAAAAGACAAGAACCAGGTAACATCAATAAACAGTGCCCTCAAGATACTAGAAATGGAGGCTGCAAGCAAAAGCTTAGAAAAAGTAAGGGGGAAGAGAGTGATCAAATTATAGTAAAAATATGCTAAAAGCACTTCACATCCCCTCTCTCTCTAATGAAGCTGATGGTGCTGATCAACAAATTCCAGGGAAAGAGAAGCCCCTCCAGACCAATGGAAGTGTAGGACACCCAGAGTACCTGCAAAAGGAAGTTTACCAGCAGAAGCAAATGGAGGTGGGAGACGCTACTTTGCTGTACATAAAAGTCTTCTGCAACATAACACTACCCACGAACACAGGACATGGAGGCAAAGAGGGGAAAAAAGTGCAGACCAGATGCAGGCTAAAGGGATCCATTAAAAAAGAAAATATCAAGGGACTACCACAAAAGTACGAAGAAAAGGCACCTTTTTGTCATCAATTTCGTCACTCTCAAAAGGTGCCTATCATGTGGATACATATCCCACATGAAATGTTATCAGCCTTAACAGCAGGTATTGGTTTGCAAATATTCTGTAAGAACCAATAGCCAAATAACAGATTGGTCAGTTTAACTCATTGGCATAAATGTGGTTACACCCCTCCCATTGCCAGGGTCAAAGACAAGTCCAGCAAACAAGCATTGCCACAGTCTGCATAGGTAGCAAACATATAGATCTAAATCTTGCTCACAATGCTGCAACACTGAGCATTGCTCCTGAAAAACTACAAAGAAACAGATTAACAAAACCAGCCAACCAAACAAAGCTCAAAATGACCATTAGTGTCATGCAAATATCAACTCCCGTACCTCTCAGATAACACCCATGAGAGAGGTACTTAGTGGCAAAAATACAGTGCAAGAGACAAAACTACTGAGCTGCCAGTTGAGAAACGAGATACTTCCTAAAGCAAGTTCTTCACAAAGATTTGAACACTAGAATAAAACAAGATATCACCAAACAGCTGTCTAGAACAAATATTTTATTGAAACTGATTTGCTTATCAGAGCATAACACTATTCTCACTTTTCAAGGTAGGCATGCTAGCCATTTCTGGACTCATTCTTTTCCATTTCTGACTTCTTTTTCTCTAGGATGGCAATCAAACAGGCAATAGAGCATCACTCCATAATCAAAAAGCAGCATGAGACTCTTACAGGAAAACACACAGTGAGTGCGAACACAGTGCGTTAAATAGTTATAAATCACTAAGCAAAAGATATGGTCTATGAAAAAACTTAAGATATTGGCTTAGGAGGGAGATCAGCACAGTTGTTGTCACTGCTGCAAAGTGGAAGAGAGTGGAAGAATAATGGAGAGGAATGGAAAACATTAATTACTGCTCTGGACAGGACGAGGACAGTTCCTTGTGCTACTGCACAGCACACACGGTGAGCCAAAAGAGCTCTGCCTTCTGCAGCAGGCACTGGCCCTCAGGAAACAAGTGCCTTGCACCTCCAGACACCTTCCTCTCCTCTATAGCCCTAGGAAAACTAAGCTGTGAGATGGCTGCTAAGCTGCCGTCCTGAGGAGGGCTATGATAGAAGTGAAAAGGTATAAGATACATGCACGCCTATATATTAGAATATTGTATGAGATTGACCGCCAACCCCACAAACTGTTCCATGGCTCTGAAAAATCAAAGCACATCACAGGCAGAACCATGCCTGCTTCTAAAAATAAACAATCTGAAGTACAAAGCACGTACTTGACAACTCTACGAATAACCTAATTACCTCCAGTAGGGCCATAAATGTGTGAGCACCTGGAAAATAGGCAATCAGGTACAAAAAAGTAGAACGCAGCTCTTTCACAGTTTTGCTAGCTCTCCAAAACTAATGAACAAAGAGAAGGGGGGGGGGGGGGGAAGAAAAGCTTTTCACAGTTCGGGCTCTAAAAATACCTTGGCAATGGACCTGTTGAGTAGAAAAGCACCATTTTCAGTAAGAAAGGTGTACATCTTGGAAACCAATCACAGAATTCATTAAACATTTTTTACTATTTCCCTAGGTATAGAATGCAAATGTGCATTTTATGCCTACTGGCTTGCTCTTCCCTTTTATTAGTGGTTTTCAGTGAAAATCTTTCTTGAATACCTAATTAGGACTGGTCATGTGCCACGTGCTACTAAGGTGGCCAGACTAAGCAACTAAAGTTCATTAATTCAATACACTGACTAGTATTATGGCACATGTAACCATCAGCTGAGGATGGGAAAAAGCTTTGAAAGCATACACTGTAGGTTCATGACCAATCCAACATGTTTGTTCCTTCCAAAAAAGCAGACTCACCCTCCATTTGTCCCTTTCCTTTTCCCAGCATTCCAGTGGTACACTCCAGGAGCACAACGAAACTGACCCGGGATTGGTAGAGCTGGAAATTAAGCTCATTAATTAAGTGTATTTTGCTCACTTCTCTCTTGGAGCAGTTCCCTGGTCACGATCACCATGCAGCAATACAAATGGAAGTGCTGACACAAGTGTCATGGGCAAAACAGAGCAGCCAGGACTGCACTGGGAGTGACAGTACAGATTTATGCCACATAAAATTGATCATATCATTGTAACTATAGGCTAGTATGATACATAGTACTGTCTGTTGTCACCGCTTCTCCCAGTGAGTCAGGCAAACAAGACAGGAGGTTTTTCTTCCTTTTTTCTTCTTTTTTTTTTCCCCAGAAGTAGTATTTTAAAGAATCTTAACAACCATTATCTCAGAGACTGTGATGTTTTCTATGTTGCTAGGATGCATAATACACTTCTTGGCTTAACTATCTCCGCACTTATATTGGGTTCATATCTAAAATCTTTGGCCATCAACATCAGCACTCTCCAGGCAGGGCTTTTGGCAAATCAGCTGGTAATAGACAAGTGCACTGCAATGGATTTCTCTAGAGTTTAAAATAACTTAATTATCCACTTGTAATGCACAAAGTCTGGAAGAGCTGTGCAAAATACTGATTTAGGAAATACAGACATCTGGTGAACCTTGCTCTTAACTAGACAATAGTGAGAGAGACATGGATATTAGCCTTGTAACAGTGGAAAAAAATCCATTATAAAAGTCTATAAGGGGTCTATGAATATATTATGACTGACACTGATTTTGGAATTTTAGAGTTCAGAATATTTTCACACCAATCAATTTTATCTGTGGTCAACATTGCTATCAGTCTCCATCCCACAGACCTGAAATATTAGCAGTTATGCAGAACTGACAGATCAGTGCTCTGACACACTATGCTGAGAACAGTACAGTTAAGGATACTATCTTTTATTACAAGTTTTATGCAATCAGTATGCATGTTGAAAAAAACAAACAAAAAACAAACAAAAAACAAAACAAAAAAAAAAAAACAAAAAACAAAAAACACACAAACACACAGCAATATCCAGAAGAAAGTAGAACAAAAGTCAGACAAAGCTAACATTAGTGAAAGCTGAACAAAGATTAACCAAACATTAACATGCTCCCTTCAGGATGCTATTAACTAGGAATTATACCGTATTTTCTTTATTACACTGCTCCTAACGGACAGCTTTACACTAAGGAAGAAATTCACTTGACACTGCTTTGGTTCCAGCTGTGACACAGAAGAGGGTAAAAGAGATCGGAGTGGTGCAGCGGCACAGTCACTGACCACTGCACGGCCCACGCAGCATCTCAAGTGACAGGTAAATGTCTGCAAAAGATGCCACGTGATAAGGAGACCAGGGCACTGGACCATAGTTGCAGGTACTGCCCATCACAAGTGTGCTATGAAAGGCACAAAGTTTGCCTCAGTGCCATACGTGGAAACACCTGAATGAAGAAACCATATGTATTGTTTCTACTGCGTTCAAACAGCCCTCTCTGCTCATTTTTGTAAACGATGAGGTTACACCAAGCTGACTCATGTCATCATTTCTCCTCTGAAGGACAACATCCTCAAAACCCCATTTATGGGCTAACAACTCAAACCAAAAATCGAATTTCAATACCTTCCACACATTCAAGTACAACAGTTGTGCCAGGTATTGTGACAGAATTCAGATCTGCAATAAAGTCTGTCTACCAACGTATTTTTCTGCCTTGACAACTGCACCATTCTGTCATCCCAAACATAAATAGTTTCTCGCGTCACATGAATCTTACTTAAGTTTGGCATTTTGCACATGAAGCTCCTCCTTCAGCTCCCAGTTTTCCTTGAATGCCGCCTGAGCTGTCAGCTCAGCCTGGTTTTTAGAAGTGGCAAGCACGCATGCCTCTTCCTCCATCTCCTGAATTCGGGTTTGCAAAGACAGGAGGCGAGACATCTGTCTAGCATTGTTTTCCTTGCAGCTTTCAGCTTCAGCTTTCAGCTCTTGAAAAGAGGCTTCTTTAGTGACCATCCTGGACCTGAGTTCAAGAAGCTGTAGACAGAAAATGAAAGAACTCATAAAAAAAAGGAAGAATAATTTTGCCCGGGCTGAAATATGTGACTGCACTACAAGTTTAGTAATGTGACAAGAAACACATATTGGAACAAAAGACTCAGAGTCTTCTGTCACTACAAGACTGAGTGGAGGGACACAACTTTATTTTCATATAACTAGGAAAAAGTAATGGAAGAAAGGGGTTTGTAAAACCAAAAGCTGCTGTTGTGTAATACTATACAATTTTTCAAGATAATCTCTTACAGGAAGATAAATTTATTTACAAATTCAGAATTTAGGAAAAGCCCACCTTAAGTTCTGCTGCACAGCCTTAAATCAGCTCTCTTATGCATCTGCATTACCATACAGCCATTTACACCACTATTCCATCTTTTTTGTCTGCCTCCTCCCTGCTGCCAATTCTGGTGTACAATTCCAGATAATCTATAGCCGTGGGGAGTTGTAACAGCAAAGTATCCTGTTGTATAAGAGTGGAGCCTTCTGATGATTTGCAGCATATTCAGAGGCAAAGAAATTTTTGGAGACTTGTGGTGTAGGCAACCTCTTCTCAGCTTACGCAAATAAGTTATTTTATGGTCTGATAATCCAATCAAATCTAGCTGGATTTACACAGAAACAGCAAAAGAGCCTTTTAAGGAAGAGTAAGAGGAGGGACATCATCACCAAAAGTCAAGGACCTGTTCCAGAGATGATGCTAGAGCTTCCCAACAGTTCGTGGAGTTCAGTTGTTTTTCTTTACTTTCCCTTCTCTTTTCGTTAAAAATACCATTTTCCATTGAACTATTTCTGCTACAACGTTCTCTAAAAGACTGAGCTTGAGGCAGACACGCCAGGCATACAAAATTTCAGTGTGTTTTATTTTGTTAAAAGGAACAAGTAATTTAAAGCGGATTTTTTTTGTCACAAGAAGTGTTAAGGCAGGACAATTCCAATCATAAGCAGCAAGATACAATCTGAAGCATTTATCTCCTACTACATAAAATTAACAGGCAAATAATTAAGCCACATTAGCTGCTCTTTATGATGTGCTAGGGCTTTTAACTTGTGGCAAACATTTTAAGGCAATAAATATTTAAGACAGTAAGCTGCAATTCAGAATGTCAGGAAATTCACGGCTCCGCCAGAGGCTTCCAGTGTGACCAAACCCAAGACACTCAGAGAAATTCCAGGAGGCCAGTGAGCCAATTGAACGGCAACTGCCCTGGAAAAGAGAGGTCCTGCTTCTCCTGCTCCCAGCTGCGCACTCCGGTCCTCTCCCTTGCAGCAGCTTTGGTATTTGTCCAACTCCTCCACAAACAACTTAACTAATGCAGCTGACAGAAAATAATTTACTTTCTGCAGAGGAGGAGGAGGAAGGGGAGCTGGCCACAGAGAAAAGGCTAACACTGAGGAGTCAGGTAGGAGGATCACTCTTGCTGCAGCAGCATAGTCTCCAATGGGCTTGTGCTTCACCTGCAAACACTGGTTTATCAGACACTTTGGAGCTGACATAAAGCAGCACTGATTTTGAGAAAAGCAGCCCTGCCTTTTCCCAGGCTCATGGGCTTCATTTCGATACTCCACCCTCTTCTTTGTGCTAGCAGAAGCACTTATATGGCTACGAGTTGAAATAAGATTGGGAAACTGATCCGGCTAAAAGACAACCCAGAAGAGGCAGCTTTATTTTTCAATTGCATGAGTTTCCCAACAACACAGTGCACCATAAAACTACACATACATCTGTGCCAACACAAGGGATGGGGCAGTGTGGGGAAGGAAATGAGCAGCTGAAGGAACAATAGGATTGCTTTGCTTGGCAGCTGGACCAAGCTATGGTAGCTTAAAGCGTTCACAACTTTAAAATTTCTCTGTGGTTCAACTCCCCATCTGCAAAATGTGATATTTTTTCCTCTGTCCATTGTCCTTGTGGTCAGTTCCAACAGCAGAAAAAGCAAGAATAATCCCATATCACGAGTTTTACAGAGCACTCAGCAGAACAGGGCTCTGACCTCAGCTGGGTCATGAAGGTCTTTATTAACAAGAGCAGGAACAGCTGCTTTCTTGACTATTCTTTCATTTTTGCAAGCATAGTGCTGAAAGAACATACAAATCAGTCAGTCATGCTGGCAATAAAGCCAGCATTTCCAGTAATAAATTCTTCCTATGATAACATGAGATTCTCTATGGCTTTTTAGAATTGAAATTTAAAGTACTGATCCTGGATAGCCATTACATGTAGGGGACCTCTGCAGTAATTTCACGATCAACTGGTCAAATTCAAGCTTGGACAAGGGACACTCACCCCTGTAGTTCTGGCTGGATAGTGTATTAACAATTCATTGTCATACAATATTACATGTTCTTGCTGTTCCCCATATTCAGCTATCTACAATTAAAGAAATTTTATTTCATTGATAGAGCCTTTTTTAATGTTCATGTGCTATGCAAGTATATTGCAAAGTACTTTACAATGTCCAATAGAAATACACACTTGTAAAATGTACACATGTTTAAAATACTTGTTGGGTAAATGTTCACAAGTTTCTGTCAAACTTTATTTATCTGTGGATATTTATGAATGCATACACCTAAATCTATGTATGTAAATAAACGCAAGCACTTCATGTTTCCTAAAGGCAAATTTGACTCCATTCTAAAACTGACCACTGCCCGCATTGCTGAACTGGATCAAATCAATCTTATTCAGTCATATATTAAAAAAAGAAAACAACTGTGAAACTCTAAAAATTATCCTCTAATAAATCCTCTCTCCTAAGAACCACCATTCCCAGAACAGGGATAGCAGAAAAGGATGCGCGTGTGTTCTTCAGCCTCAGTAGCTCAATCACAGCTTCATTGGTGATGAAAGCAATGCAAATCTGGGAAGCTGTAACTTGAATAAAGTGGAGGAATAGGTGAGGATGGGCAGTTATATCTTAAGTCAGCAGCAACAGGAGGACATCTATCAGAACTTTTATACAACCACAATTTAGAAATATTAACTTTCAGTTTTAATTACAAACGATTGCATTTAGATGATGATGATAAAAAGCTAGACTGCTTCAAATCTTTCAAATATAAGCTCAGTTCTTGATACAGAAGTAAGCAGAGTAAACATTGCATGGAAATTCTATGTTACGAGAAAAAAAAAAGTTCTGCTTTGGACTTTCTGCAAACTTTCTGTTCTCTGCAGAAAGTGACTGTAGAGAATCCTCAGGTTTGGAGAAGCATTTGGAAGTATTTTTAAATGTACCTCTGACTGGGCACAATTGTACTTCACTGAAAGTGCTGCAAGTTCACTTTGAGCAGTTTCAGCTGCAGCTCGATAGTGATTCATCTGCTCTCTAGTGACAGGAATATCCAAAAGAACATGATCATGAGATTCCTGGGAAAAGAGCATGAAAACAAAACCATTAGACCACATTTTTTGAACATTTTTGCTTCAGTGCTTTTTTGTTTGATTAAGCTGCTCAAGGGCATCTGTTCCAAATATGTTATTCCCAGAGTAACTGACCCTTACTGGAAAATAGGATAAACAGTCACTTTTCTACCAGTCACCAATTTAATCTGCACGTTCAGCCATCGACATCAGTTCTAAAGTATATCGGCATGTAACGTATTCCCCCTCAACAATCCCATGGCCTCCCACTATTTTCGGCTCAGTTTGTTTCCTGCAGTTTCAATGTATTTAGCAACATTCAAAAGGTCCCTCTTCTACAAACTTATCCAGTCACTCCTTCAGCCCACATAAACTTTAACCCAAATGGTGTCTTTTATGCAAAGAACTACTTTGGGTTTTAGACTTCAGTTACACTGCACGCCCTCTCATTTTTATGTTGGAAGAAACGGTGAAAAAAACCAACGGCTATCAATCCTCTCTGTGCCACTCATGATTCTGCAGATTTCTATTATATCTAACCTCCGCAGTCTCTCTACCAGGTTGAAGAGTCCATGTCTACTCAGACACTCCTACTTGCTCCTCAAAGTCACTTTTTGACTTGCCCATTTGTGCTTTTACTTCTAATCTGCCAAGGCGAAAGGTCCTTTTGAACTCTGTCACTTGGACGTAACTTCGGCTTTCTGAATGATGCTTTCTTGTCCCCAGCAATCACCACACTGACTTCCTTTCACCCTTTTTCAAGCCCTTCTGACAGATGGCAAGCACTGGCTCTATGCTTCTAGCACAGTCTCCCTCACACCACTTGTATAACACTTCTGGCTGTGCCTTTTAGACTCTTTATAGTAAGCTTTCTCATTCTTGTGTGGTTCTGCTCTTCGACAGTAGAGCAGAAATGCGTTGGATTTCTTGGCCTTTGTTACTTAACTCTTTCAGTATGAAAATTCAGACCTGAGGTCTTGATAAGAGTTTCATTAGACAGAAGATTTTTTTCAATAGACAGTGACTACAAAATGATGAAATTTAACATCTTCAGAACAAGATTGTGTTTAGGTGATGCTGGGAGCACACATGACAGAGGACAGAACATGAGACCTTTATTCCATCAGCTCCCACACAGGACAAACAAAACTGCAATCCTAGTGCATTTAGGCATATATCACGAAATGCATGTCTCCCCCAGTTAATGACTGCTGTTGAAACAAGGTATTCCAATGGAGACAGAGACAAGATGTGTTTACTTCCTGCTCTTCTACATCAGCATTATTTCCAGGCTGAGATAAATTACACGTTCAGCTCCTACCCATTCTAAATAGAAAAAAATTATCAGCTTTCTAAATAGGCAAACATCTAGTAAAATAAGCCTCTACCAAGAAACGCACACAGAAATCCCTGGGGAATAAGGCGAAACTACTAGTTTGGACTGTAGCAGAAGATAAATTACCTCGGATTAGTTTCTCTAATATTGTCAACTCTTTTCTTTAATCTTTCTTCAGTGCACTAGTGCACACTGGATTAGATCCATCAAGTTTAATCACATTCATCTCCCTCAAAGACACTCAGCTGTGCTCTTTCACAAAGGAGTTGCCACTCTCATCAGGACAGACCGATACATGTAGGACAGCTCACGGCCACATACAACATAGCACACAATCTCTGAGATAAAAGGGCTGCTAATTTTCTCAGCGCTTTATCACCATTCCAAGGGAGTGAGGGAAGGCATGTGCCGTCTCTTCGCTACTTTGTCTTCTTTTTTGCTTTACTCCACTTGTTTCACATTGTACAACCACATGAAATTCTTTGATGTAGAGAGGGTTTGTTTTTCATTCTGGAATACACCAGGGCTCCAAAACCATGGCTGGAGCTTGCAATCAGTAACCCTGTGCATGTTATTATATTTATATTACTGTATTGATGTATGTTTTCTTTTTCTTCCCTAAACAAACACAACCAATTATGACTCTACAGAAAGAAGGAATACATCTCAAAGCTGATGAAATAAAAAAATTTCAGAGCATAGCTGAATAAGGAAGTCCCCTGTTCGGCAGCAATAATCAACACAAGAAAACCCTTTACAGATGGAACTTCTGAAACCTACATTTGTCATAAAAATATAGATTTTAAAATGGTGAGCAGTTTAAAGGTGCAGATACACATCCAGAAGGATTTAAAAGAGGTTTAAATGAAGGCAGGTGCAAAAGTCAATGGGAATCACCATTCACTCATTTACACTCTTAGTTAGATTTCCAGAAGCGGATGTCTGGATCCTCCAGTGCCTTAGTAAATACGAAGCTAATCATACATGTTGACACCACGCTAGGAAAGTTGGTATGATTATCATACTTTTGGCAGGGAATGTGCACGCTTTAAGTAAATAGTTTTCTATGTTTGCCAGCAGCCATTCACAAGTCTGATCATTAATCATACCTATAATAATGCAATTAATTTGGCATGACTCTACTATAGGGGTAAAATTTGTAATGCAGATGTGGCACTTTTGTATCTCTGGAAAAATTCAGATTTGTAATGTTTCATGAGTACTATGTAGTTTATACTGATTACTGTTAAGAAAATAGAATGAATAAAGTGTTAAAAGAATAAGAGGCAGTAGACAGGAGAAGCCTTAATATATTATCACTCAATCAGCTCTCAATAATCTAGATTTTGGGTGTTTCTCCCATTCACATTCTTAACTTTTTTGATCCCTTTCCACCTACCTGCAAGAAAATGAAGTTTTCATTTCACTTCAAATGCTAAACAGAAGCTAAACCTATGTTTATAATACTTAAGAGTAATATCTACTTGGACCTTTGGCTTTATTAGCAATAGGCGTTCTTTAGAAGATCAACAACATAAGGTCGTTGTTGTTACTGCAGGGTTTTTTGTTTTCATTTTTTACCAAATAACTACTTTCACCTCCCTGGAATCCAGCCTGCGGTTGGCAAACTTCATGCGATTCGGAAACAACAGAACTTCAACAACATTCTGTAGTTTTATACCTCACCAAATACTTTGAAATCAGCTAACTCTTCAAGTCACTCACTCCCATTCTGCTTTTGCCAGTTTTTCTTTTATTTCCTGCTACATTTCTTATTTCAACCCTGGCAAATGCTGCTACCACTGCCACTGCCCCCCCTTTCCCAAAATATATATATAAAAAAAATCTCTATTGAAACAGAAAGCCCTCTGTAAGCATTTAAGCACTGACCACTACCCCAAGTGACTTGCCAATGCATTGCCTCTTTCCCACAGGAGATGGGCACTACTCAGGGCAGGGATTTCTTCCTGTTTCCTATGCGCCTAAGCACATTGGGGTTGGCATACCAAAAATAATGACTCACGAACCTTTGTCGACTCCGTTCTTCCTTTGCTTCTACAGAACAAATGGGGGAGAGGGGGAAAGAGAGGTTGAAAATTAAATAGATTTGCAATATGATGACACGTGACATTAATTTTTCACAGACCTGCTTTACTAAACTATGTCATTAGGTTACCATCAGCAAAGTAGGGCATAAAAGCAGAACACTAGAGAAGAGCTTCCCCAGTAGCCTACGAGCTTTGATGGCCTCCACAATATTCAAACCCACATCTAACTAAAACAGACATCTTTGACTTCTCTGGGTTACGTTCACTGGTTCAGCTGCACAGTCAGGCTTTGTGCCGTTATCGCTTCCTTTTGCCACTGCTTTTCATGTGCTCCAAGTTTTTATTTCATCTCTCCTTTTATCCTGCATCTCTTCTACACTAATGAATTTAAAAAAAAATATCTAAGCGATAAGCACATTATCTCTTAACTGAACTACATCTTTTTTTCTCCTCGGATGCTAAGGTAACTAGTGGGTCCTTTTTACCTATATATTTATACAGGACTTAGTACACTGGCTGAACTCAGTGGTCTATTCAATAATTTCTATAAATCCCAGTGTGATACCAGTTCATATTCTGAAAACAAACAAAACGAGATATCCTGAATCTGGAATATTTCTTCCTAAGACAAATTCATATTCATGGGTGTATATGTGCATAAAAATTGTTCTAATATCTGAAAATACAATGCAGCAGTACAGTTTTATCATTATTTGCTGCAACCAGAATGAAGATGACATCCAACATGAAGTACTGGGAAGAACATGCAGTTGAAAAATTTCAACACAGAATTTATCTCCCTAAGAAATCACAAGGAAATGTTAGTCCCTAAACCTGCTATTGGATCTGTGGGAGGCTAAGGTGCCCTTCAAGACAACAGGGATGAAGAACTCATTTTGTATGGGCTGAGCTGCTGAAAAAGGGGTCTTAAACATTATGTTTTGATTGTAACTATTCTAACTACAGCTAGAACCTTAATATTAAGTTTGTTGCCATCCAGAAGCTAACTAGCTTAATTTTCTGATTAAACAATCAAGACATGTTCTAAAAAGGCCATTTTCAAAAGTGTCTTGTATAAATTGATTTTAAAAGAAAAGAAAATTCTTCTTTAGCATGCAGGGAATATTCAATTTTTATTTCATTTTGCAAAATAACCTATTATAAAGACAAAGATAAAGAAAGACAAGTTTTAGAATACCGTTTTTTCATAAGATCTGCAGGATGAAAAGCAAATCTTTATATAAATAACTACAAGTTACATGACAGTCAGGCGCTGGACAGTTTTTAGAGATTCATTTCCGAGTCAAATAGAGGGAAGGCAGGTAGCACTTGGCTATTGCAGATTTTGCTTGGTAGCAGCAGCCAGCCAGCCTGCACATTGCTTCAGAATAGCCAGAGCAGCCACACACACCAATGAGTGTGAGAAGGGTAAGCCGCCGTTACACAATAAGTCAGATTTTGTTAACTCCTATGAAAACAGACTAACATGAATTGGAGTGATTGGGGGGAGGGGGGATGACACCACCAAAACCCCAACTGTTCACAAATTAACCATCTTGTATGTATATTTTGGGTAAAGTTGACTTCTTTCTAGATAATACTTTGCCCAATTTGCCTATCAGAGTTCTCAAAATGTTTGTATTGATAATGCTTTATTAACATCAATTTCAAGATTTGCAAGTAACATTACGAAACCATTTCGGTTCTGTCAGTTTCTCTTTCACATTATAAAATGCCATAAATATCCAATTACTTTTGATCACTTCCACTCAGTGAAGCCCTCTTTCCCCTCTCTGATTTCTGCCTGTAACCAGGTCCAACTCACTGCTTGCAGTTTTTGTGTGTGCAATTCTGAAAAGTTCTTTTTTTCTTGTTGTCATATGCCTGTGGAGTTTTTATGCATTAGTACACTGTTCCAGAAACACTAAGTAAAGTGTTCCCAACAGCTCAAATAAATTACCAAAGAGATTTTCTGAATTCCTTTCAGAAGGGTACTGCTTAGCTCTACCCTCCTCCCTCTGCAGTAATCATTGAAAGGTATTACTGAAAGATAAAAATCACTCTCTGGTGTTGCTCATCTACTGAAGAGGCCAATTTCAAGCTTGATTAATGGGCCCAAATGAAAGTTTCATGACAATCAAAATTTTAGTCTTACCTTCTATTACAAGCAGCAGTTAAAGTGTTTTCATCTTTCATTTTCCTCTCTGTTAGGATGACGTGACTTTGCATCTAAATAGAATAAATGCTTTTAATATGATGAAAGACAGCAGTCATCTTAAAGCAATTACAGAGACACATCACCTACCATAAATATTACTTAACATGTTTTTTGTTTTACTTCATCCTTTGCCTGTATGGCTCAATTGAGGAACTTGGATCTCCCCTGACACTTTGTCTCACAGCTTTTCCAAAATGAGTAACAAGAAGGAGCTGCTGTGTTTAGTCTCAAAATAATAAAAAGTGTAATTGCTAAGACAAAATTTAGGAGAAAAATGTGACAAAATTAAGTGCTTATGCAGGGATTTTTGCAAACCACTTATTCTACTGTTTTTATTTTATCAGTGCTGAATAAAGCTAAATAACTCTTGTAAGAGAATAGCTTAAATGAGAGATTTAAAAAACAGACCATCGTGCAACGCCAACACTCTTGCAATTTTCCTATAATGCCTACAATACTTTACTACAGTCAATGAAAGGCAAATATTTTAGACATATTTAAGTGTGTTGGTATATACACTATCAAGACTGATTAGTGCTGTAGTTTGATTTGCCTTTTGTAACCCACGTTTTAGCAATACGTAGCTCCTAATGTGCTGCTGAGTCACGAAAGTAACATTCACAAACTTTGACTTCAGGTCGGTAGGATGTGGAGCAGGTTACCGTCAACTCTGTAACTAAGCAGTGCTAACAAAAACTTCGTAATCGGGTCAAAACAGTCGTATTTAATATAAAGGCAGTTGATTTTGCCACGACAAACTACAAAAATTCTAGACTTTTTTTATCTCAGAACAATATAGCATAATTACCAAATTGATGTTCAACTATAAAGGAGATACTGAACTGTTCACACAGTAATAAATTGTTTATCCTTTAGAATACAAAACCGTTACAAGTTTTCTAGCATATCTTTAGTACAAAAGAGTTTGATCCTTCTAAACAATATCCTCAAGCGTCTCCTTTAAATTCACATCAAAGCCAGCGAACCAGTTTCAAAGGAAGAAGAAATGCACAGAAATTCTTAGATAACTATAAATTCCTGCTCCATGAAAGATACTCCCTTCTGCAACACTTAATAAGAAAAAACTTTCGTCCTTGAATTTGTAAAGATAAGCCGTAACCATCAGCTGACGTTCACTGAGCTACAGCGCACATCTACCGCTGCGTACAGCTCTGCAGCTGCAGAAGTGGTTTTTTTAAAAAGGCGAAATTAAATTTAAAACTGAAAAGATAACTTGCAAGGGGGGGTTGACAGTCAGCCTCAATGTCAATCGCCCTCCACCGAAACAGCCGGCAGAAAGCTATTGGAGACCGGGGGTGGCGGGGGGATCTTTCCAAAATCGGGGCTTTATTCTCTAACAGGGGAACTGCAAAAAAAACCCCAAACCAACCAAAACTCTCTACTCTTTCCGAGTGCCTCTCCGTCCCTCTGCTACCGCCCGGCTTTGCCCTGGGCCGGACGGCGGGGCACGCCAGCCTCGGGGGCTCTCACGGGAGCCCGCGGGCGCCTTGCAGCGGCCCGGCCCGGCCCGGCCCGGCCCGGCCCAGCCGACGGCAGCCCGCCAGGCCCGGTCGCCAAGGCCGCCTCGCTCCTCCGCGCCCGGGCTGCCTTCCCCCCCCCCCCCACCCCCGCTCTCCCCGGGGGACGCGGTGCCGAGGCGGGCCGCAGCCTCCCGCCCGCAGAAACCACCGCCGCCCCCGCAGGGGTACCTCCGCCGCGCTGCCGCCCCTGTCAGCCAGCCGAGGGGCGGCGGAGGCCGCGCGGGGCCGGCCGCTGCCGCTCATGGCGGCCGCCGCGGTGCCGCCGTCCCCCTGGCAACGCGAAGCGGGCGGTGCGGCCAGCGCCCTCTTCTGCCCGGGCGGGCGAGCGGCGGGGCTTCCAGCGTGGGGGTGGCCGCGGGTGCCCTGGTTAGGGAAGGAGGGGACAGCGCTCGGCGCCTGGCGGTGAACAGTCGGTACAAAGGGACGCTCACAGAAACGTTTTTTTCCACCTCAAGTAGACATCGGACAACAAAACTTTATCAACCTGAGAAAATTACCTCAACATTTTCCTCAAAAAAGTCAAAACAGAGGCAAGCAGGGCAGCGCGCTCGTCCTCAGGCAGGGGTTCCTTCTCCCCTCCCCGAGCCCGCGAAACGAGCACCGCCCGCAGCCCGGGCAAGCAGCCTGCCGTGGGGCCTGCTAACACACCTCCTCCTCCTCGCCTCCCTCCCGAATAAAGGTAGATAAACCTGGGAAGAGAGGAACTGCAGCTAGCAGTAAAAGCGAATTAAACCTTCAGGTGTATCAGTTTGCTCTGAAGACCCTGTGAGCTGCTTAATCAGGCCTGCCCCAGTGCCTCTGGGGACAGTGAGATCTTGCACCATTTCTGTACTCGCTCACAAGTCAAAAAGTATCTCACCTTTCCTAGGAACACTGACTTATTCATGTTTGCCAGAGAAGAAAATGGAAAAGCTAGGGACAGTATTATTTTTTTTTTTGTTCTCCTCTCTGTGTGCCTGATGCCATTTCACTGCTGCTGCCAAGGACAGAGAAGACCCCTGCCCGAGCAGAGAGGTGCCAGTGTGGATCATCACCCTATTTAAAATGCTACATCGCTTAAAGCACAGAGCTCGGCAATGCCGTACCTCGGCTGGAATCTGCCACTAAACTCATAAAGGAAAAGAGAAAAATCGTTTAATGTGGGGAACAGATCGGGGAAATGGAGACCCGCGCAGGGCTGAGGCCGTGCAGCCCAGGCGGCGGGAGCGGCGGGAGTCACCGGCCTCCATCTCGGGGAGCGTCTGGGGGAAGACACTCCTGCCATCGGTGCATGAGGCGATGCTCTTACTGTTGCTGTAGTAGAGGAGTGAAAAGAGTAGGGCATTTCTGAATCAAAATTACCCAGTGCTGACAGAGCGGACGGGGTGCAGAGCAGGTAGCTGCAAGCAGCATCTGCTGCAGGCATCTCTCTGGAGGGAGACCCCCCTTGAACCCAGCGGCTGCTGCCTGGGAGGAGGGACCTGAGGTTTGCAGCGCCAAACTCTCAAAAGGAGCCAGGCGAGAAAGCAGCCAGAGGAGAACTACGCGCCCAGGCTGTCTCCATATGGCTCAGAGAGAAACACCCAGGCAATCCCTAGTTCCACTTAAATTGCATTCAGTTCCCAAGCCAAAGTTTATCCCAAAGTGGTATAAATCTCAGTTAACACAAAGCCTTAATAGTTTTATGAGGATAATGTTCCTGACCTTTTTTTTTTTTTTTTAGTGTTCTATGTCTGCGACTGTTCTATTACATGAGGTACCTAAAATATTATGCTGCTGGCTGAGAAGCCCAACCAAAAGTTATTATAATTTCAAACGTGGTGGATCAAAGCTGCTACTGCCACATGGTGCAAAATGCTGATCCAGCGTAAACTCATTCTGCATTCAAATCTATTAAGTATTTTTGACAGGTTAAATTTGTACTGGCAGTCTTACATAAAACCAGCATAAATCTAGCACAAGTTTTAATGTCCTCTGCAAATTTAGACAAAAATATCATCCTGGATTTGTCCAGCATCTGACTACAGCCTAATCTGTCCCACTACTGGAGCAGCATGCAGGTGCAGGATTAAATGATCGTGAAACTTGGTCCTAACTTTCTTAAGCACGTACTTGAGCTCATTTCCCCATCGCTAGTCCTGCAGTGCCACGGCTGGTTCAAGAGCTACACTTCAGCCACTTCTACACTCTCGGTGATGGGGACAGAATGCTTACACAGCTGTACCTTACTGTAGATCTATAGAGTTATTTGGCTTTTAAAAAGACGCTGGATCTGATGAACTGTAGCAAGAGTAACAACAAAAGAGGCAAGAAAAAAAGGATGAAGAAAAGTAGAAATGTCATATAACACTGAAAAAGAATGGGGCAGTTGGAGGGAGGGCAATACCCACTCTTCAAGCCATTTGACCAAGAAAAAAGTATCTTATTACAGGATGTTCACACTTTAAAATGCTTTAGGCTTGTTTGCTATATACTACAGGTAGAGTTCTCAAAAAGACTGTGTTTGTTTTTCCTTAACAGGGGCAGGAAAGAAAGACTTAGGAAGGGTTACTTCAGGATTTTTAGCTAAAAATAATTCCAAGGAGTAATTTTCATGAATAAGATTCTTCATGTTGTGTTACAGAAAATATATGGACAGGATGTTCTCAGCCTTTCTGAACAAAGAATGATGCAGAATCTCTTGAATGTATGTACCTATTAAAGTCACTCTAATTTTTAAAATAGAAAGCAACAATAAAAAAATGACTACAATCTTTCCCTTCCATGAAAGAGCTGTGTTGAGGAAAGACGCTAAAACTGTTCTGGGATATGAAACCCCAATTCCAGTAGGCAGTACACTCAAAAATCTAACAATTGCGATAGTTCTGCAGGTTTCTAAATATGTGCTCCTAATTGAATTTTCTGTAAGTAAACGAGAATGGACATATCAGAATAATTTCAAAGCTAAAAGTCAGGTGACTATGTGGATGGCCTGCCCCTCACTCGATGAAAGAGACGTCCTTTGTATCTTGTGGATATGGATGGATGGAGAGCAATTGTTCCGAGTACCCCAAAGGTTCCATGTTTCTGGACACTTGAACCGGAGATTCCCTAGCAAGTGACACAAATTAGCTTAGATTGCCTTTCAAAGTGCTTAGTATGCCACAGGCCAAAATGACATTTCTGTATCAATATCTGTATTTTGCTAGCAAATCAGTTTGCAGACTTTTGAGAACTTAATAAAAAGAAAACTGAAATAAGTAACAGAAAATAAGAGCCCCACTTAAAAAAAAAAGAAGAAAAAAAAGGGGAGGAGGGAAAGCAGCTTACTGGGGCCTGCAGGAACACTGCAAGAGTGATACATACAGATGCATGGACATTTTAATAAACAGACCTGATCTAGGAAAGAGGTCCCTAAAACACTATTTCTTCAAGAAAGAATTCGCCAAGTCCTTAGAGCCAAACCCATTCTTAAGAATGGAATGATTAACTCCTTAATGAAAGGTGAGGTCTTATTTTTATTATTTGAATTGCTTTCAAATATTTTCATTAATTTAAAAAAAAAAAACAAAAGCACTACAAAAATTGCATCTTTTGGCATTCTATTTTTAAACTGATTTAAAAAAAAACCCAAGGGCAATCATAGTATTGAAGCATGCAGACATATACTTTAACAATTTTTTTTTCCAAGACCTTGACAAATCTCAAGCAAGTCTGACAGAGGTTAAGTCAGAATGATGCTCAATTTCCTGCAAATATTGTGAAACACAGACAGCCAAGCACAGAATGAACACCGTGATGCCCCAACTGTATGGACAGCCTGCAGTACACTTCTGTGTATTATTACAATCTGCACTGAAGTTTGTTTGTTTGTTGGGTTGCCGCGGTGTGTGTGTGTGTGTGTTTGTTTGGGGTCTTGGTGTTTGTTTTTTTTTTCCAAATGCCCCATCAGGAATTGAGGCAAACTACCAGGTCTTCAGGTACCCATGGGACAGAATCTAAGGGGAAAAGAAAGTTTTGCTTCCTTAATTCTACTGTTCACGGATCTTGTAATTTAAATACATCGTAACAATTGATTAAAAGACTGAATAAAAGTATTTAATATTAGTTTTGAAAACAAAATTTCTATTTTTACTAACACTATAAAAAAAAAGCTTTGTTATTAACCTCAAGCCATCGACATCAACACCATATTGAGAAGGTGAAGTATTTGTGTTTTATCACACACATGAATTCCAAATGATTTCCTGAATGCATATACACATTTCAGACACTCGTTACCTAAAAGCAGCTATAGCTGAGGTAGAAAAGAATTGTGCACTAGCAACATTAAAGAAGATGAAATGTACTTCTCCAAAAGAGATTCAAGGGGAAATTTAGTCCACAGGACTTCATTATCTACAAATTTAGCTATGATAACTAGAACAGCCACATCTTTACAAATACTTGGCATGAAAGTCAGGGGCACGACTTGCCAGGGTTCTCATTTGCTTGCCTTCCAAAAGGTATCAACTCCAAAAGCACGGTATCAACTCCAAAAGCACGGTATGTCCCAACACCAAGCTGTGCTCCTCCTCCGCCCCCTCAAATCACATCCTGTAGTAGAGGAAGTTTTCTTGAGGAGTGCCTTACCCTCAGCTTACCTACTTCAAAAAATAATGAAGAAATCAAGACGGGACTTATTGCCATTCCTTTTTTGTCAGCTGACACAGAAGCCTGGCTCATGACCAGTGACAGACGATTTGATGTAGAGATCCTAAACATAGGCTTGAAAATAGAACTTCAGTTAAAAAAGGGAGATGCTGCCTCCCTGGAGGTAATTTCATAACACACCTACAGACTTCAAGGTGGAAAAGGTATTAATGAAATTATATTGTCAGGAAAATATAGGTTCATATGGGAAACTGGAGAGACAATATCACTAACTAATACGATTAAGATGTGTGTGTGTGTGTAAATTGTGTCTGATAACAGTTACTATTGCAAATCTGATAGTGGATGAACTTAAGAAGGATTAACTAGTCTGATTAAGTCTTAACTGTTCCTCTGCCTAACCAAAATGGGAGTCCCATCCGTGTCCCCCCCCCGAAACATTCAGTTCAACGCTGTCCTCATCCCATGTGCATTTGCACAGCTCAGCTAAACTGATGGGGAAATCTTGTGGGGTCAGTAAATCTTCTGAAGGAAAAAAGCCAGCTGGTTTTACAACCCTGGACTCCCCCACCGGGACAAAGCGGGGTGGTGAAAATGCCATATGTATATGGGGGAACGGGGAACTAATCAGACTTGGGAAAGAAGTGGGGTTTTAACACAGAATCTGTTTAAGCACGATCCCCTCCCCCCCCTATTTCATGTTTGAGCAACTCATTTCCCAGAACCATCAGGGAAAAAGAAATCACTTCTGGAGAGGTTCTCCTGAAGATCTCCTACGTGGCAATAAAACAGTTTAGCCTGCCCATGAGCAGATATTAAATATCTCTGGATGACCAAACAGTAACCAAACATTTTTATGATAGCGTTACTAGATGCCTTCTTATCTTGTAAGGGCAGAATAACCATGGACTGAAAACAAAGTGTTAATTCTCAGACACAAGGCAAACGGCAATAATGAGAATGCAAAGCTTCATGGTGTAACAAACACTGTACTTACACTTCCCAAAGAATATATTCTGAAATTTTGGAAATTACAGTCAAACTTTTTTACTTGTAAATTCAAGCATTATATCCAAAATACAAGCTATGTTTTAGTGAAAGAGAAACAAGAGGAGTACTAAGATAATGTCCCTGTAAGCAAATATTTAGTTAAAAATATTTTATGCATAGAGTAAGCTATCTCTATCTATCTATGGAGACACAGGAGAGAGAGGACACAGAATAAATACTTGCACAGCTGCTTTCCAGCTCAGGACATCAGCAGTAAGTGCACAACGTTAAATGAAAGCAAAGGCAAAAAATGCCATTAAATGATACTTGCAGCTATTGAAACACAAGTATGGTAAAAAAAAAAAAGTCAGGACAATTTCTAAGAAATTATTTTCTTTGAAAATCTGAGAGTTTCTTCTTTGAAAGCTGCTGCTGACATATTACGTCATTTTCAGTTTGGGGAACTTAAACCAGATATGAAGTTTTTGAAAGTCTAAACCCAATTCATGCAGTTATTTTGGAAATCCTCTGTATGTAGAACTGAGGTTTCCACCTGTGGAAATGCAATCAGGAAACTCCCTGATCTGCACTGCACAACTGGCTCCTGCTAATGCTCCATCATGATCCAGAAAAGTAGCAGCAAAACTTCTAAGGGCCAAGCCTAATGCCACTGATGCAGTCAAAGCTGCATGTCCAACGCATCCCAAAGGTGTTCAAGTGTAGCTCTAATTCAGGACTACTTGAAATCCAAGAATACAGCCAATTACAGAGAAACGGGGATACTTTCTGTTCATGTAAAGATACTACAGCCCTCCCAGCAAGTTGTAGGCCCATCTCTGCCTGGAGGAATTTGAACTTTATCTGTCTCCTAATTCCCTAACTGTAGGCCACGGGTACACGTACTCCCTGGGCCGAAATAGGGCCGTTAGGGAGATAACACAAGAGTCACTGGCCGGAAGGAAAAGCAGGTGAAGGGATCCTTCAGCCAGCTTGAGGGAGCACTCCTGGACCCTGACCCTTTTTCCAGAACTGTTTTGTATTTTACAAACACAGATCCTAGACCAAAATAACAGTTATGTATGTATATAAGCCATCTAGGACCAGAACCCAGTACATTTCCTGATCTATGACAGCTAAGGCATTTTCTTGGGAAGCGGGAGACAGAGCTGAAACCTATTCCAGGCCATGAATGGCTGCTAAAAGCCAGTTCTCAGCTTCCTGAACAACCTTTCTACACACGCCACCACTGAAGGAGAGCATGGATTTACCAGTTTGCAGGTCCTTCTCTGCTGCATTATTTTAATATACACAAGCATTTTAAAGATTGAGCCTTGCTCAGCTATTTCTATGGGATTACCTCCCGCACAGTATTCCGTATGCTAACAGGTAAGGGGGCAGAACGCCTTCCTCTGCAGGTGCCTGAACTTTAGGGGTGAGAGTCTGGAGATGTCCCTGCGCCTCGCGTCAGCGCTAAGCAGCACTGCCCTGAATACGCAGGGCTTCTGTACAGCCATTTCCATACACGGAATAGGATGCCGTCTGCCTCTACTCCATCATCCATTTGCCTAGGTGTCAGGCACTCTATCTCCACATTTGGTAACAACCAAATCCTCCTTTAAAATTAATCCCTGAATGAAATACCACAATTGCAGGCAAAACTCAGTGTGAACTGCACACTGAAAGACACAAGAAACTGTGTCATCAGGCCCTTTATCAATTATAGTCACTCAGAAAGCATCAGCCTTACCCTGATAGTATGAGAGTAATCAATTAGTTAACATTGAGAAAGCAAACAAAAAAGCCCATAATATATACTTTGATATATCTTACCTTAGTCTGCTCAGCTCTTCATCTTTTATTTCACTAAAGACTTGGAAGAAGTAAGTGGAATCCCAGGAAAGGTAAAAGAAATTCCTACAAGCACGAACATTTTTCTTCACAGGATGTTTGAAAGACTATGATTATTTAGCTTACTGAAAAGTGCTAAAGCAAAAGCAGCATACAAGTCCTGAATATGTTTATTCATTGTCTATGATCACAATATGACGTTTTATATTTCTTTCCCAGTGAAAACAAAGCCAAATGAGCCAAACCTCAAAAAGAAGTGTAAATAAAAACCCTTCTCACAATACATCTGCAGAATTCACAACTGTAACGCTGAGACAGAATGTGGATTAATTTATCTATATAAATTTATTTAAGTGGCCTTTTTATTTCCAGAGCTGACAGAAATAGAAATATATCTGTATCAGCTAGAATAAAAATCCACAGAAGTTCTGAAAACCTGTTTTAGGAAAAAAAAAACCCACAATCAAACGAGAACATAAACAGTCCATGGTATAGGAATTTTTTTCCCACATGCTTTCTGCCACTGCTATATTGGAAAGAAAGAAAAGGACCATTTTAACCAGCACATTTTCACAGTTTTATTTTAAAATCCTTAGGTAAATCTTAGGTGACTTTGAACTTACACTTTTGCTTTAAATAAAAATCATCCCAAACTTTTGTTCTGTAATTACGGGCAAACAGAAGGCTTGTAAGCAAACAAACTGTTTAATGAAAAAAACTAACAGTTCTGTACAAAATTCCATTTTGGAATTTGTATTTTAGACGTGATTTAGGTTTTTTTAGATTAAAAACATTTCATGCGGTAATTTTCGTGCAATAGAGTGAACATTTTTCCTATCCTGTCTGACAGAGTACAGGAGATAAATATGCTTCACATGGAACAAGTGGTTAAGTAGTTCAACCATGAACGCAAATACACTATGAACTTTAAAGGAACTATTTCAACAACAATAGTTAGGGTTTATGGGACATCAGTAAGGTGTGTAAAACAAAGTTATTTGGAAATATTTTAGTTACAGCAAGTGTAACACTAAAATACTCCCATTTTTGCTGACAACACATGGAGCACCCATCAGTTTGGGAAGTGATCGTGATAATGACACCATCAGCTGCATCAACCTTAATAAGTAATTACCAGATACATTTTCAGAGATTCTCAATGCTTTTTAAGGTTTTGAAATTTGAACAAGAATATTGGTAGAGTAACAAGGTAGAAACTTCCCTAATACTGCCCTGTCTTGATGAAGAGGAACATTTTATGATACCCATCTCTTGCCTCTATATCTTTCAAAACCTCATTGGATAAATATTCTTTACGAGTTTTTGTATAAAATCTGTTTCAGAGACAAAAACTTCAGGAACTAAGACCTGAATTATTTTAAATTGGCTTTCCCAGCCACTGTAGTAGTATAATGATGTTTGACTTTTGCACAAAATTATATCATTTATTTCAATATTCTTGCAACAGTTTCCAGTCATACAATCAACTTACTTTCCACATCAATTTATTTTAAGAAGCCTTATAAACACACGGCATTATTGTATATACCTTATCTAATGAATTATCAAGTATTCAGACAGATGTGTGTACTGGCTTTCACTGTGCCTGTGACATTATTTTTCCTCCTGTTTCATCACAAATGAAAATCATTGCTATCAAAAACTGATTTACAACTACAGTTGCTCAAAAGGTAGAATAAAAAAATAGAAGTCAAAAGACGTTGGTCTGTTGTGGTCCTCAGAATTACTGAAAATGCCCTTGTTTTTGCTATAAATATTCAAATGGCACATGAAATGAAAATCTCAAGAATTTGGGTATACAAATGAGTAGCTCCTGAGTTATGCTGTACAAACATTTTGGGCAATGAGTTGTAACACAGATGTACAGAAGCAACTTTCTTGAATGCTCAAGAAAAAAAAATTATGCTATACTAGAGCATATGCTATTATTATAACATATGCTTTATGTTGTGTAACAGTAAATTCCACCTAAATGCAGTGGGCACATGCTCTCATTTCATGATGCTACATTACACAAGTAATTAACACTGAGTATCTACAAAAACATTTCCTACTTTCCACTATACTGTAGGTAACCCAACAGCAGAGCACAGCGCCTCACCGGAATGTCTGTCTTTACTCCTTCATTGTGGTGTGGGAGAATATAACACCAGCATTACAGCACCATTTTTTTTTTTCATAGAATCGATCCAAACTTTACAAAAATATAGCCAGCCAACAAACAGAAAAGTATGCTGCGTATTCAGTTCTGTCTATGGATAGCACTTTGCAATTACAGCTATAGAAGTCAAGCAATTAAGCATTTGGAAGTTACGGCTGTGCATTCCTCACATAACTATGCAGTCACACTGTACATTACCATATAAACTTCTTTTTGTGAGGGTCAAAAGATGAAAAGTGCTCACTTAATAAACTGGAGAATAGAACTAATTTAATTTATTTCCTCTGTTTTTTTTTTTTTTTTCCAGCGTGACATCATTTCTTACCTTAGCATTCAAATGCTAATCTAAGAATTACATGTCTTATGGTACTCATGAAATCACCACTGTACTTCCTCACAAACATTAATGCAACAATCTCCAATGAGATGATTCAGTAATACTGAGCGAATACTGCCACATCTCCTAAGTGATTTGGCATTTTGTAGGATTCTATTTATCATAACTTCAGAATATTAATTTTCACTGATCTGCACTGTGAGTTCCCAGAAGTAACAGCTTGAAAGCAACCTGGGCACAGAGAGACAGATTAACAACAAGTGAAAAATGAAACCAAGTTTCTCAGCATGTGTAAGGATTGTGTAAGAGGCAAATCTGTTCCTCAAGGATGGCCTCAACAGTGAAACAATCCTTTCTCTTCTTGTCCATTACGCACTTCTAAACCTCTCCAGCAAATTAAGTCAGCACCTTACAAACAATCTGTCCACAGGCAAAGCAGATTTCTTCCCCTGATCGTTTTCTCTCTCTGAACAAGGCGGGAAGTTTTCATGGCACATATTCCACAACTTCCATCCCTCTGTTCTTGACCCAAAATTGTTGCTTCAGAGTGCATCTGAAACAAGTTAACGGCATTTTCACAGATGAGAAACGGAGGCGCCAGTGCCCAGATTCATCATGTCGTTTATGTATTTGATCAAAGCACCAAAGGTGAAGTCCCCCAGAGCTCTCTCCAGTCAGAGACCTTCAGCAGCCTGACCTTCAGCTCTCTTGACTGGATTTCTAATTTATGCAGTTTAATCAGGTGCCTAAGGATGAGCATGAATTCATCCTTTAGAAGTACTAAGCCAGAGATACAAAGGAGATGAGAACACTAAACCCAGGTCTCAAAAGTAGAACCCTACCTACAATATCACGTTGCCTCCTGAAATTCCTAGCACCTTAGTTTTTGAATACTTGACCTTGCAACTTTATTAATACACTTTCAGATGTACGAAGACGACAAACACAAATAATCAAAGTCATCAACAGTTGGAGCATATTTATCCACTGTGTAGATCTTTATTGTATGAACACAATAAGCAGCAGCTGATTCTCTCCACTTCAGAAGACATGCTTTGCCAGTGATTTCACTGACCAGAAGGGGAATCCAGCTTCATTTTCAAAGCCTGAAATAGGTACAAAATACTGCCCCATCTTCCCCCTCCCACTTCTTCAGGCCTGCCAAAGCTTACCCTTGTCTGAGGTTAACCGTAAGCGCAAAAGTCTGTCTAAATCCACTTTCTACCACACAGTCATTCCAATTCCCTTGCCATAGCACCACTTCCAGAGCGTACTCAAATAAGGTCACTTCTGTGCCCTCCTTTTCACTGTGCAAGACATATGTAAAATGGAAAAGGAAGTTTCTCTACTGTCTACTCTTGTTCTCTGTAACATAGCCACCTTGGCTACCAGGGCAAGTTCACCTCATTTCAGCAGCTCTGGACAAGAGCGTAACCCAGTCAGACTCTATGGGTAATTCGGCCACCATGTTCTACCGAACCTGTGGTTATCACTGGCATTACATCAGTCCTCTATCAAAGGCCCTACTTCAAACCACAGGAGTACTTTAAGGCTTGACAGAATCTATTTTTCATTTTTCCTTTATAAATGGCTAATGCATTTCCACTTTCACTTCACTCTGAAAAAAACACTAAAATATCCCTAAATTTTCAAAAAAAATTCTGAGTCATTTGAGACCGGGGTAGAAGAAATGGACATCTAACAACTCCAATTAGCAGCAACCTGGATGGCATATGCTTCTCTAGCATATACTTCTCAGTGCAACTGGGGCTGTATTTCCTCCATGAAAATTATGGCATCCTTCTTAAAAAAACAAATACATTTGATGAATAAAGAGAATTATCACCATGGAAAGAGGCAGCAGTGCTTGAACCGCAAAGACTGCTGACAGGCCACCTTTAATTCAAATCTGTATTAAACCTAAAATCCAATTAATGTAACTGGTTGGGTTGGTTGGTTTGTTTGTTTTGGGTTTTTTTTTGTGTGTGCTTTCTTTTGGTAGAGGTTCTTAGATAAACAATACCTTCCATATTCTTAAAATGAGAATTGTCCTTTCTCCCACTAATCTTCCTATCAGATGGGACAACTCCCCTCCTACAGGCAAACTGGCTAGCAACAACCACCTGTATTTTAAAATTAAAATTTAATTTTCAAATTCTAAATTCATATTTACAAGGTATCACCCAAGAACTCTTCTCTTAATGTACAGCGAACTATACTCAAAACATCAAAAATTATTTGTCCATGGCCACAAGAAGCAAGTAAAAAAACATTTATGTAATAAAGTCTTGGCAGAAGTCAACTCAATTTTCAACAGTTTTAAAATATGATCCTGCAATTCGTTGCAAAGAATCTATCTGGAATTAATTTGTGCATTCTCTAAAATATTAACTCTCATGCAATGCATGCACGGCATGTGGAGCACAAATTATCCTGAAATAAGTAAGTACACGCTAATGTGGGATTGAGGAAATGGTTTCTGAAGCAGATTTTTCACTTGTTAGCCATAAACTCTCACACCCACTGATGAAGAAAAAAATATTATGGACAACTAAATGTCCACCTTGAACATCTGTTGACATTGGACATCAGGAAAACAAAATATATTGAAATGCAGACTGATTTATGTATACAAAGACAGTTTGTAAACTTTTGCACAACATTAAAGTCTGTTGTGGAACAAAAACAACAAATCACTTGGGAGGAAAAAGTGCAAACAAAAAAGAATCTTTGCTGAAGCCAAGCATGGAACAGAGAAAGCAGTTAAAACTCAGACTGAATCTCTCTTTCAGAATATTAGGAACCATTTAACTAGAGAGCAGCATCAAACTGAACTACCCCGTATTTTCCACTTACCATCCATTCAGGTTCAGAGGCCTGAATTTGTTCACCTTGTCCAGGTTTTAGGCCAACCTGAGTGTCAGATTTCAGTGTTCTCAAACTACAGAGGGGCGCAGGATGAAATTTGTTCAAGGCTTGATGAAACGGAACAGTATATTCCCATTTTCTATCTCCTGTTAACTTTCTATAGTTTAGATCACCTTTGAAAAGAAGCAAGTTTGACTTCTGTAGATCAGCATACAGGTCAGGAGCAACTTCAGCCATACTGGAAAAATCATGTGGCAAAGTCCAAAACATGTGATCACGGTAAACCCAAACTCCCTTTTTCAAATTGCCCTCCCAGTTTATCCCACATCTAGACATCCACATATGATTAGCTGACTGCAGTTGCTTAATAGTCCAGTTAAAATCATGCTTTGTGGTATCTGACACATACCACGGAATACTTTTTCCATGAAAATGGACTTCATCAGCTAGCTTTGATGATAACAGGAAGTCAGCCAACACAAGATCACTTACGAGTTCAAATCCGGCATTATCCAGGATTATGTCAACTCTAACATTACTTTTTTCTGTATTTCTTTTTTTGCTGTTTACAAGTAGTGACCAAAGGTTTTCCATATCATTCACTAAGATGTAAGGTATCATGTTTTCCAGGGACTGTAAAGGACTAGATTTCTGAGAGCTGTCTTCACCAGCTGAAAAAGAAAGGTCACACTTATTGCCCCACAATGACACCTAGAAGGAGGAAAAAACAAGAACATTTGCTAAGTCTCACTGTAGCTACATTCTAAACTTCACGTACACTAAAGATTTTGTTTGTTTGTTTTTATTTTAGGGACAGGAAGGCTCTAACTCCACATTTTCCACAAACCTTTAATAAAATTCAACTTCTTGTACAGAAATCTTAATATAGACAAGATCTGGTGGAAGAAACCAAACAGTGCTCTGTATTTATGCAGGCATTAGAAACATGCATCAGAAGTGACAAAGATGGAAGACTTACATCAGTGTAAATACACTGATTGCAAAGCTTAAAACATAAATATTCTCTGTACTGTAATTCCAGAAAATATCACTGGGAACACAGAAAAAGGAGTAATAAAAGCAGGTTTATTGTTTTATTACATGCAGCCAAGTAAGAACTTATATTTTAAGTACATGCTAATGAGGCCTTTATAAAGATTCATCAAATACTTGGTGTGCCCTGTTGCCAACTAATGGACTTATTCGTAATCCTATGATATTTCCTATTCTACCTGAAGGCATTACTTTCCAAGAATAGTGCAGTTATAAAGCTTTTAAACCACTTCTGGCCCAGACTGACCTCTAACGTTTTTTCCAAAGAAGTCTAAAAATTTTTAGAGTGTCTATAAAATGAACTGTTTTAAAATTTTACAGTTAAATAACAAAAAGGCCATCTGGAACGTGACTTAAAACATTTTAGAGATACCGGTTTTGAGGGAGAATAAGCTGGATTTTCAAATACACAGTGAAGACCAGCAGTATAATGAAGATGTCACGTTTAATACTAGCAACCAAAATTTAAATATTTCCAGAGTAGCAGCAGTACAGCATCGCTGTCAGGATTTCATCGCATTTTTACAAACAGAAGAGCTATATTTTAGTTTCCATATGGAGTTCAGATTCTTTATAACCTCGAGTTTTTGTTTATTACATAGGAGAGATATTTTAAATTCTTATGTTAAGCACTACTACTTTACCTGCAGTAGCTTAAAAAGTTCCTCCTGAAGTTGCTTTTCTTCTAGATCCTTGATGTTTTTAAGAAGTTCCTGAAAGTAAGTGCATAAGGCAATAACAGCCTCCTGGGATTCAAAGAAATTTTGAGCCTTTCCTTCCTTAAATACGTCAAAGTTGTCAATAGGTGGGCTAAAAATAGAAGGAGAACAAATATATTAACATACTTGCCACATTTTCCATGACAACACACGAAACACACCTGGAAATGCAAGCCTGAGGCTCAGCTTTTTTAGGCTGTACTATGGGCCCTAGTTAGATTTTCCACTTCTAATTTGTCATACTAGATTTTCACACATCTCAATAACAGCCTGATATCATATCTCACTGAAACAGACAGTATACAAGACACCTTTATGTTTCTAGCAATATATTCTGGAAGTGAACAAGTGTTCAGTCACAATTCTGGGAACTGCACATACAGTGACAATTTTGAACTCCAGTCTTCAGACACAGAGAATTAAAACTGTAACATACAAGTGAACTAATGTAGTGAATTGCTGGCCCCATTTTAAGCGTGTTCATGTGTGCTGAAGTGTACTTCCCATACTGATGAAAGTTTTTAACTAGGACTTCAGAAAATTAACATGACAAAGATGACAAAACAATTCAGTTCTTCTAACAGATAAGAAATATAGACTGATCTATTATGAGACATATTTCCACGTACGCCTTTTGACAAATGATTGAACTTCCATCCAAGCATATGCTTAAGAGCAGCTAAATAATGGAGATCAAGAAACTTAGAGCTTACTAATGAAAAGTATCTGCTCGGTTTCTTAAGTGCAATCCAGCAGATCCATCTCACGTCTGAAGTTTTTGCTACAAGAGTTCAAGTTGCGCAATATACCAGTAGAAACAGAGTCCCATTACTGTGTTTGCGTCTCTGTACTACTAAGGGCAAATCCAGTATGCATGGAGCTGTCAATTTTTTTTGGCGGCAGCGGGAACAAAAACTGCTCATTCCTACCCCATTACATTGTGCTGGCACCTCTCCACAGTACCAGCACAACAAGGTTTTCCTGCCAAGTTATTTTTAACCAGGATCAGCTCCCAAAGTTCGATGCAATACATAGTCTGCAAACACTGCTGTAACTAAGAAGATGGTGTAGAATGAACTGCAGGGGCTGCTTAAGCCGGGTCTACTGCTACAAGGAACAGTTCTCAAATGGTAACTTCAGATTTCAAGCAGCAAAACAAAAAGGCCCAACAAATTAGTGGCTCTCGCATTCTGTGTTTTAGGCTAACATATGTCTTAAGAGATAATTCTAGACTAACAAACCTTTTAGAAACGCTAAATAACTTTCTTATCTCAGCGCACATTAGTCTGCAAGAAGGTCAAGCTATACAGTCAAGCTTAAGAGTTTTCATGTAGAAAATGTCACAGAAACTGAAGCATAAAAAAACCCTAATAAGCTTCAAATTCTGCTGCACAGAAGAAGAAAAAGTATTAATTTTAAATCTGAGGTGTGAGACAGGGGAAAAGGAACATGGTAAAAGCTTAAGATTTTCCTTTATCTTACTCCTCAGCTGTCTTCCTTTCTCCTAAAATAAAAATGGGAAAGAATAATGTTTTGCAGAGTAATATACCAAGCTAGTAAATACTTACTTCTGTGCTAATGCTGCATGAATTCTTCGATACAAATAACACTCTACATATAACCAAGGGGACTGAAACCAACTCGGTTCTCCATTTCCATTTGATAAATTTCGTTGGTAGTCTAGGTATTGGTTCCACAGGGCAGCATCAGGCAGCTCATCTTCTAATGGGGTCACCGGTTTGTCTGTCTGCAGTTCATTCCGCAGTTTGGAGAGGAAAGATATAGCTCTCTTCTCTGCTTCAACACCCTTCTGAAATAAGTGGAGAACAAAAGTTCCTGTTCTGAACATTTATTCCTGTACAGACACAGATCAATTTTTCATGAAAGATATAAGTGATAAGTTTTAACTGCCAAATACGAGTCCCTGACAAATCAGAGCTTGATTCAACCGAACACATTTTGGTGAACAAGGCTCATCTTACACCCAACATCCCAGAATTAATTGTGTATGGGACTTCTTTTCAGACTGGACTTTTTGCTTATCAGAGGGGAACAGAGTATTGAAACGTTGCCATGTTCAGAAGATACTACAGCCTATTAAACACTGCATCAACACAAAAACCTGAGAAAGTGAAGCAGTTGCAGAACAGATAGATCAGAAAAAGGCTAGACAGAAAGGTGAGTGACAAAATGAATGAAAAATAGGTAGAAGAAAGAGATTATTAAAAAAAAAACCAAAAACAACAGACAAGAAGATTAAGACCAGTAATGACTGTAGTAAGAAACCAGTAAAAACAAGACAGAGAAGGGGTCTGAAGGGTTAGGGGGAAAAAAGAGACCTTACTCTTACCTCACCATGTTCTTCAAAAAATTCATTTTTATGTCGATGCAGAGTATCAATAACTCTTGTGAGGATCTGGGGCAGTCTATCTTTAACTGTAAAATATGCAAAGGATCTAAAAAGGAGAGGATCAAAATTTTATTATTGAGAGGAAATGATGAAATATCTTCTATTTTTTGAAATAAATGCAAGGTCTTTCAAGTATGTGCTTTTAAAGCAGTGGATACAATAAAAACCAACCAAACAAAAAAAATCTCAAATTGGTCAGGTTCTTAGGTCTGCTTTTGAAGAAAAAGACAAATGGTGGTCTTTTCAGGGAAGAGAACGCTAAGCGACTGGCCCTGCCAAATGAGCGAAAATCGCAGTTAATTCTAGGCTAAAATGCATTCCCTAATTTCTCAGTTACCCAGAGGTAAAGTCAAGGAAATTTAAAATTAAAAGCACAGAGATCTGTTTAAAGTTTGTCTTGTATCAACAAGAAAATCCACACAACTTGCTCTCCACTATTTACTTGATCTGTATTTTCCCCAAACACTGTTTATAGATGAGCAGGACAAGGAGAAAAACGTGACCAGCCCTACAGAGAGCTTGAACCCAGCCTGAAGGATGATTTTTATTTGAAGATTTCTACCCCGTGAGTCGGAGCCCCTGTCTCGGGGAACCAGAACTGAACAGTTCCCCACTGCTGAACCCAAAGAAACCCAGGAAAGACAGACACGCAACGTGCGCCTTCCCGAGACGTACTCCGGTCAGGAACAGGCAGGGACAACCGCAGCGGTAAGCGGGGGCGAGGCGAGGAATCGCCGGCCCAAAAGGGCGCCCGGCCCGGCGGCGGCGGCGCCGAGCCGGCGGCGGCGCGGAGCCGGCAGCGGCGCGCCCACAGCGCCGCCTCCCGGCGACGCGGCCCCGGGCCGAGCGGGCCCGCCCACGGCGCGACGCTGGCGCGGCCCCCGCCCGCACCAGTAGGCCGAGAGCCGGTCCCCGGCTCCGCCCCGCGCCCAGCGCTAGGCCAGAGGCCCGGACCGAGGGGCCCGGGACCCGAAAGCAGCCGCTCCCCGGCCGGGGGGCGCCAGCCGGTCCCTCAGCTCCCTCCTGCCCCCCACCCCACTGCCGGAAACGAGCGCGCCAGGCCGTGACGGACCCCTTAAACCTGCCCGAGAGGGAGACCGGTAGCGCCGCTACCGCCGCCATCTTGCTCCGCCCCCGCGAGCCGGCGGGCCGCCCCCCGGAAGTGGGGCGAGGCAGCCGGACGTTATTGGTGACTCAGCCGCGCCCGCCGCGCGGCACGGCGACGGGCGGGCGGGCGGGGCCTGGCGGCCCGCGCGCCCTGGCGGAGCTCGGCGGGCGGTGGGCGGGGCCGCGGCTCGCGCGGCGGAGAGCGGCTCGCCCCCTCCCCCAGGTCAGTGCTGGCGCGCGGCGGGAACCGCCTCGCCCCTCCCGCGGCGGCGGCGGCGGCGGGCGGGCGCCGCGGGGCGGGGCGGCGGCGGGGCTGCCCTTGGCGGCTGCCCGCCGCCGGCCGGAGCTGCGAGGAGAGCTTCTGCGGGGGGAGGGGGCTGTGTGGCCCCCGCCGGCGCCCCCCGGAGCGGCGGCGGCGGCGGCGGCGGGGGGGCGGCGGCGGCGCCGGCACGGGCGCCGGCGGGCTGGGCCTGTCGCGGCGCCCGCGGGAGGCCGTGGGCGAGCCGGGGCGGCCTCGCCCGCCCTTCCCGCTGGCTCTGATCCTGCCGCGAGTAGGAGGGCCCCGCGTCCCCCGCGGGCACGGCCGCAGGCCGAGCGAGGGGGGCAGCGTCAGGGGCGAGAAAGAGCCCTGCCCGCGGGGGGGCGTGTGTGTGATTTCCTGCCCCGTCCCTTCCCCCGCACCCGGACTGCCCCTGCCGGAGCCGGGGCAGGGAGGCTGCCGGGCCGCTCCCCCGCCTCCCCCTCGTACTGAGATACGGCGGCGCCGCAGCCTGCCGGCCGCTCCGCCGAGCGCTCCCCGGCGGTGGCGCAGCGGCGGCGGAAGCCGAGCGGTACGGAACGGGGGGGCCGGGCCCCCGCGCGGTGGCGCCGGGCCTGGCGCCGGCGCCTCCCCGCGGCCGCCAGGGGCGCCCGTCAGCCGCGCGGGGCGGGGGCCCGAGCGCCTGGGCCGCCGCCTCGGGCGGGGGCGGTGCCGGCCTCGCTCTTCCTGCGGAGGCGGGGCGCGTACTCCTCCCGATTGGCTCCCTGGCGGCTTGCGTCCCGCCCACCCCGGCGGGCAGCCAATGGCAGCGGGGCCGCCCGCCCCCTCCCCCCGCGCATACCGGCGGGGGCGCCCCGGGGGTGGGGGCGCTGCTGCCGCCCGGCGCGGGCGGTGGCGGGGGCCGGGCTGGCATGGCATGGCATGGCGTGTCGTGTCGTGTCGTGTCATGTCATGTCATGTCATGGCAGAGCGGGCCCGCTTTGTTCTCGCGTCTTGCTGGCTCTGCCGCAGTAAGCTTGGACTCCCGGCGGGAAAGGCGACGGGCGCGACTAAACCGTGTCTTGTGTTAACGAGACGTTGGAAAATAAAGCGCCGATTTGTTCCTGCTGTTGGGCGCTGGCGGCTGCTGTCTCGCTGCGGTGGCTCTGTCCCGCGTGTTCCTTGGGTTGCGCCGCTCCGCGCTCCCTGGCGAGGCGGCTCTGCTGCCGCGCATCTGGCGTTAAGGCCCCTGGGTGGAACTGAGCCTGTTTATATGATGGCTGCTTCCTTGTAGCCCGCTGTAAGCCTGTACGGTTGAATAAAGCACCCCTGGGATCCCCGTGGTTCGCCACAAGGTCTTGTTGGCAGGGGAGGTGCAGATTTACCTGGCGTTTGTGGGTCTCTTCCCACTGGTTACCCTGCGCTACGGAGACTTCTCCCCTTGCCCTGGCTCTCGACCACCTTGGGTTGCAGCTGCTGAGTTTTTCAGCTCTCTTGATTATCCAGAGGTAACAGGCCTTTAAACAGGTAAATGTGCCTTGTCCTGGGCAGAGTCTTCTAGGTTGCTTTTTAAATACATAACAAGTTTAAAATGAAAATAACGATTAGTTTATTCTAATAACTATGCAAATACCAGGCTTACAAATTGAGCAAAAAGGTACAAGTGAAGAGCATATAAAATGATGCCCAATATCAATAACTTATTCTGTGGTAGCCTAGAAGTGTTTTATGTCCTTTTTTTTTTCTGTAGAATTGTATGCCTCTTTCACCAGAATTGGTGGACTCCCATTAAGTTATGTCAGGGTTTGGTTTGTGTTTTTTTTTCAAGTTGTGTGTGTATTGCGTTAGCATCTAGGTATCCTTGTCAGGATGGAGGGCTTGTTCCAGTCAGCATGCAATGATTTGTTCTCACAAGAAAATGGTTATTTGAACTATTATGCTAAATGTATGGGTGGTGTTGAAGATCCTTCTTTACACAGGTTTTGAAAAATATTCTGAAATTGGCAGTTTTTTCAAACTATACAACTTAATGACTTTTTTTTTTGTTAATAACTTGCTGAAGATGGATTTTGTGTCATGAGGGAAATGTTCTTGGTTAGTAAAAGCAGATGGGAGCAGTGACTTGACACCACGATTTTTCAGCAAGTGAAACACACCCACCGAGGTATTCAGTCTACTGTCCATCAATACTTTTAAAGGTTATTAGATTAGCTCATACAACGTAGCGTAAATATAATAAGCTTCCTCTTAGTCTGGAATGAGAGAATAAGGACGCTTGTGTTTCCATCAGCGCAGGTAAATCTGCAAGCAGGCCCTGCAGTCCCTGTTGCGCTGGTCTGTACTAGCAGGATCAAGACTGTAACCTGGTTGACTCGGCTCTCGTTCTAGTCAAGACAGACGAATGGAGCTGGATCCGTGCTTGGCTGTTCACGGTACAGCAGTTTGAGCTGATGCTGATCAGCGTGTGTACTCCGTAGGTGACATTCCCGTACAAGCACAGAGTAATATAATTGTTGTTTTTATTATGTATAAAATAATGATTCACAGAGTCTGATGTCCTCTTTAAGACCTGTGCTTGCTCATGGGTAATTTCGTCATTGGGGTTACTGAGAGTGCAGACAGCTACACAGAATAAGCCACAGAAGGAAAAGACGCCTGCTTGCATATTGACATAGCAACCAGTCCTACTTTTTCACCATGCATTGCAAGCACACAGCTCAATAACGTGTTTTGATCTTAATTAGAGTATTTCCATAGCATTGAGAAAAAGCTGTTTAATCCCACGAATGTTTATGTGCTTAGGAGTACTAACACATGCAAAAGGAGTATGGGTCACCTTTTAGTTAAGGGGAAAATAATATTATTTCTTTCCAAAGTGTTGATGGATGATTTTGTTTGTTTGTTTTAAGTACAGTTCTCAGGGAAGCAATGAGACTGAAACTTCTGCACCTTCAGACTAGATCTTTCCACGCTTTAACAACAATATGCCAATGCCAAAGCCTTAATAAAAGTGGACGTCCGCTATTAAAGCTGGATAATGAAGCTGACAGAACAGCTCACAGAACAGCAAAGTGTTGGAATTTGTATGCTTTGAAAACTGCTTCCCCTTGTTTGACAAGTCCGTGCGTGCAAGTCAAGAATTGGCAATTGCTCCAAGGAAATGTATCGGCTTTGGGAAAAAATGTTTATCATCAGAGTGGAGAGGTTTTTTTTCCATCCTGGAAACATTTTGGTGTGGCGATGACGGAAAACTACAAGCTCTATACAGAGTGTATTAAAAACCTTAGGAACATACCATCAAGATTTTACTCGGTTGTATCAGCTGGTAAAATTATTCCGAAACACAGTAACCAGCCGGTTAAGAGGCCACCGAAGGCACCAAGGACCAAGCAGCCATCGAGAACTAACCAGCCACTACTGTCAAACATGGAGGTAAAGTATAAAATTTATGGTCTGTGTAACATTAAGGGAACTTCATCAATTTAATTTAGATTCAGATTTGGGGTTAGATTAACATTTTAATGAAATTAACGTGTTTATTTGGTGAGGGGGGTTTCATTATTTACCCTCGTGTGGCCGCAAAGAACTTGGAACTCTGAACAGAAATAAGCTTGATATAAACGAGTGTGCCTGGTATTTTGAAGATGAAATAGAGATTTACTAGCAATGTGTAAACAAAAGTGGAGGGAAGATAAGTGGTTATTAAAGCGGAAAGACGAAATCCATTAAAAATAATTTTAACCAGTGCTCTCAAATCACATTTAATATTGAGAAACAAAGTCTAGCTTTCAGAATAATTTAACTTTACCTAGGTATCCTTGCTTGTCCAGTTCTACCCAGTTTTAAGCCTCCACTCAAAGGGAAATCAAGAGGAAAGTAAATAGTATAAAGTTTATATTCAGATTAAGTTTCAGATGGGAAACGGAGGTGCAGCTGTAGCCTGTGTTACTTGAGGAAGATTATTCCATGTGTAGAAATAGCACCTTAATCTCCAGACTTTTAGGGCTACAGAGTAACTGCAGCAACAAACTGTTTTGGATAAAATGAGATACGATTAAGTGGAACAGTGCACGCTCGTGGCTGTTTCTCCTTGAGATAGTTCTTTGCAAGCCCCGATACTAGCCAAGGCAGACCTTAAGCATACTTGAATATAATATCTCCAAGGAAAATCCTGGTGTCAGAACTGTTACTGTTCTCCTCAAGCTACGACAACAGCTGAGTTTCAGGGTATTCTTAATAAAATAGTATTATAGATGAGACTGAAACAAGTATTGTGCTTTTAGAAATAGCTTCCACATTGCAAAATATGTCAAGTTTTAATGCTTGCATTCTCATCAGCTAAGCTTCTGTTTAATATTTTGTATGATAAGTAGAAGTATGCTTTAATGTAACATGAAGACTCCATTACAGACAATTTAGTTCCCACTTGTATTTTCCTGTTGCTTTGAAAAAAGAAAGTGAATATTAGTCCTGAAACACCACGTAATGTTTCAAACTTGTTATTCATGCTATGACATTACATTCAGAGGTTGCTTCTTTTTGTTGTTGGGTGAATTGAAGTGACAATTTTTTTAGATTCTTGAGGCTTTTAAATGGCAGCATAGAATGCAAACAGTTTTTGTTTGGCATTTTCGTATATATGTATGCAAGTAATATGCATTGCTATTTTTACTGTCTTCCATTGTGAAGAAATGGAGAAAATCCTGCCTGATAGACTGAAATAATAATATACTTTCTGAGGAAGCTTCCACATGGCAAAATGCTGTGCCAGAAATCACATAAACTCAGACCTAACAAAAACATTTGCTATTTTTGAATAAACCCCATGTGGTTTTGTCAAATATATAGCCCCATCTACAGTGGTACAGACAGGCTGTCACCTTGACTGCCGGCTGACAGTATTTTGGAATAAGCTTTTTTTTTTACCTGTTTGTGTATTTCCTTATAGATGTGTAGTATAGAGAAATAACTTCAAGATGTGGCTGATTCCTGCAAGTTGTAGAGCAAATGGAGAATCCTTGAGGTTTTTTTCAGTGTGCTGTTGGTTTTCTCTAAATCCTGGTGTCACGAAAAGGCTGATCTTGCCTTCCTGTGCCTGTGTGGAGGCAACCAAGAGCCCTCCAGTGACGCAGGTCCCATTGCCAGGGCAGTTACCTGGGGGCATGCTGCTGTGTCTTCTCCTACCTGGTCTGCCCCTTGGGACACTGGCTCTGGGCCCGCTCTTAAGGGTCTCAGCTAGGTGAACCCAGAGGATCTCTGGTGTTTTCTGTCTGGGAGGGCCTGACAGCTGACACCTTTCTTTTGCAGAACAGTCCACGAATGAGGTCCTCCCCACCCCTCCCCAGCGTTGGTCGTCTTGTGTTATTTACCGGCAGAGTGCTGAGCACCAGCAATGATAAATGGTCTGGTCGTAAGACCAGTTTTTCAGGATAGATGGAAGAGTTGCTTGAAAGCAGTTAACTGGTTTAGTCAGTCCATCAGTGAGTAGTACCATTACTCAATTTAGTTAATCTCTAAGGTCTGATGGCATGAAAAGCCTCTGAGATAATTTTTAATACTATAGCCATGTAGTCTAGAAAAAGCTTGAAAATCAAGTGAAGATGCAGTATTTCCTGTCCTTAAGATAGAGACTGATTCCTAATGGTGATGTGAGGATTTAAGTTCATCCTACAGGTTTTCTTTCTTAAAAATTTTTGTATGTTTGAAGTGGAAGGGATGGGTGAAGGAGAATTAATGGTTCCATGAGTCTGTGCAGTTGTTGGGCGTGTGATGATACAGAAAATGAGTTGTTGAGGTACTTGGGGTGGCTACTCGGATAGCTGTTGTGGTGCCCTGGGTAGAATCTCAATGAAGCCCCAGCTGTAGGCAGAAAGGAGGAGGGTGGTGAATAGCTGGAGTTTCTTTCTGGCTCCCATACAGGTCTTTTATTCTGTTATTTTGAAGTTTGCAGGTGAAAGTGACATAGCAGAAAGCATGGGATTAAGGCTGACTGGCCAGTTAACACAGCTATTTTAGGATTAGCTGAATCACTCATTAGAGTATAGGCTTTTTGGCTATGTCTTCACCAACTATCACAGGAGGTTAGACATTAAGAGTGCCTGTGGACACATATATTTTAGGTGTCTTAATCTCAAATTACACCCAATCCAAATGTTCCCCATCAAACAAGATTTTAGTAAAAATTTAAGAGGAACAGTGCATTGTAAAAAAACCAAACTAGTGCACATCCAAAATGCTATTTCAGGCACGTAGTCTTAGCAGCAAACTTCTGGTTCTAACTAAATGTAAAGTCTTTATGTTGAAACTAAAATTGCAGCAGTAAGACAGAAGGTCTGTCCTGTAGTACATCTGCCTTGAAATGAACAATAGCACAAGTAATACACTATGGGAAGCATAGAGCAGGATAGAGATTTTCAGATTATATATTAGCTAGAAGATAAATTTAGTCCCTTAGCTCTTAACACAAGAGTTTCATGGCAGAGCATGTGTACTTCTAATAACCAAAGCTTTCTGGAAGAATTTGAAATACATATGTGCTTTGGCAGTTTAGAGATTGAGAATGGATTTATACAGATGAAACTGTGATAATGCAACTTTCAAAGATACTGCAGCAAGGGAACTAAAAACACAATTCTGTTCCACTGTTAAGTCAGCCTCGTAGCACAGTCATGGAAATATGGCTGCAAAATTGCTTTGTGAATATTGTAATTACTTTTAAAGTTTGTTTTCTGTTAGTGATCACTGAATTAAGATGATGTGTAAGCAAAGTTTTGGAAATGATAACAGAATGTTAACATTAAAAAAGAAAAGAAGGTTTAAACGTGTGGCCGTGATTCTGATGACTGGTAACAGGACCCCCAAGGAGCAGAACACCTTTTTAAGCCTTGCTGTTTGATAGTGTGTGAGTGCTGCGAGAATGTAATTTGGATTTTAAGTTGAAGTGTATTGTGGGTATAAATGCTTGCAGATGAGTACAGTTCTTTTGTTCATTTGTTGTTAGTTACATCTCCATTTGTATTAGTTACAAAAAGCTGAGAAGTGACTGATCCACAATGAGACACATTGCTTTCTGGATATCTTCCACTACATTGTACTGAAAAACGTTATCATGGGACATTCGTAGTATCAGAACAAAGAAATCCACTTGAGTAGTAGAATTTGTAAATTGGTTTATTGTGACTTGTTTGATTAATCAAGAAAATCTTTACACAGATGACTTTGATTTCTTTGCCATGCATGAGTCAGTCTCATTGCAAGTCAGTATCATTTTTCCAGCCATTCGTTTCAATATGGCATTTTAGTTATTTACGATTGTGGAATATTGAGACAAACTCTGGCTGTTGTATACTGTTCGACTGTGGTGTCAGTTGAGGCCATGTTGTTAGTGCAAGATTCAGCTCAGGGGGGACGCTGTAGATCTGCAGCACCAACAGCTGGGCCTGAAGATCTGTGACTTTCTGTGCTGGGGTGCTGCAATGGCTCATACCCTGGGGGTTACCTGGGCAGTGAGCTTTGTGCTTGGAAGAACACGATGTTTGTGGTTGGAGCTTCTGTTGGATAAGCAGGCTGTGATAGTTGAATTCCGTTTGTCTTTAAAGTAGAGATCTTAAAGTTGATATTGGGTGTGTCTTGCTTCTGATTTCGGTGGTCAGCTGAGTATGTCTTAAGCTGTAGGATGGGTGAGCAGTAGCAAGTGTAGCTCTACTGTTAAAGCATTTGATTGGCATTCAGGGAAGAAGGGTTCACTTTGTGGCTCTACCGCAAAGTTTTTTGGTGCGACTTACTCATGTCGCCTGGTTTGATCTCAGTCTGTGATTTGCTTTCCTACTCAACAGGGAGCGAGTAATCTCATGAGTATTTGTACACCAAGTGGACAGCATGGCAATGATATCGTAGAAAAGAGTGAATAAATGAAAAATGTCACTCTCATGATAAATTTGAGGCAAACAGTTGTCTTATGAACATCTTGCTTCAGCCTTTCCCTAACTCAAATCTTTATTCCTTTGGCACAGAATCTGATGCAGTGCACAGCCTTTGCAACAGCAGATGAATATCATCTTGGTAATCTGTGTCATGACCTGACTTCACATGGATATGTTGAAATAACAAGTTTGCCTAGAGGTAGATTTTTGAAACATATTAAAAATAATGTTATACCTTGGGAAATGAAATATGGGTGAGGTATATAACTTTTATAACTCGTGTATTCTTATTCTGATAATAGCCTGGAATATATCATACTGCTTATAAAAATATTGCTTTACTTAAAAATTCCATTTGCTTAAAAAAACCCACAACTAAACCTTTCAGAATAGCAATATAACCAGCACTTGCTGTTACCCTATGATAATTTTTCCCAAAATTAAAATTATACTAAAAGTACTGAAAAATTAGATGTATGCAGGAAAAATAAATTTGGAAATTTTCTGATACAAAGAATTTCTATAGAAATTCACTAACTGAAAAAAAAATGCTGAAAGTTTTCTTTATTTTAATTAATCTTTCAGTAATGTGGTACCATAGTCCTTCAGCTGTCAAAACAATTTTGTAATTTGAAGTGTTGCATCTTCATCCCATACCCACACTTCTATTAATGTAAATCACTGAGGGTTGGAGAGGAAGGCATGCAAGAGAGAATCTTGCTGACTCAGTGAAATGAAAAAGATATACCCATAAATGCTTAGTTTTAGTGAAGAGAATGCAGTTGATACTTTTTTATTATTATTATTGGGCCAAATATATCCTAGCAATTGTTGAATGCTTCACTTAGTTAGGCTTCAGCAAAATAATTGGTTCTGGTTTCCATACAAAGTATCTTTGAAAATTTGGGAAAGTATGGCTTGGAAATAGCTGAAATATACTACAAGAGAAAAACAAGTGGAGCTTTTTATAGCTGAAGGAACCTTATGCCGTAGAACAGCTGTGATTTTCGTACGTTGGCAGTAGAACGCTTTTTTTTGTTTGTTTGAATGAGCAGCTTATATGAAGCTGAAAGAATGACAGATAGTGTTTATGGGCATTTCGGTAGAGGTTATCAAATATCTGGCTGCCTCTCAAACACTTAATAATCCCAGTGCAATAATACTCCAGTGGGTTTCTTTGAAACACAAGATTTACTAATGATCATCTTGCTCAGAAAGATGAATGTGGAAAGACAAGGTGCTGTAGAGTATAGGCTTCATGTTCCTATGTAGTTTCTTTGTATTAAAACCAACGCTGGTTTCACAGCTTTGGGATAGCAACCTTGTACAATAACCAGCATGACTGTGAATGTTGCTGGTATTTTGCCCTGAGAGTGTGAGGTTTGCCAGTTCTTTCATTTCTTCATGGTGTGTTTTTGACTCCTCACAATAGATACTCTGTTTATCAAAAGTTTGGAGAAAGTAATGGTGAAAGGATGTTGGATTGTGCCAGCAGATCTGATGTGTTGTGGTGGTTGGCTTGGGCATGTAAGCAGTGGCTGGTTACCAACTCAAACATTCAATCTTGGAAAATCGAAAAATATTAGCACATAGAAATCTAAATGAGCAATTAGTGTGTGGATTTGTTGCTTTGTAGTGTTCTTCCTAAGCATTATTCTTGTTTTCGACCTCTTGAAAAACATTTTAGAGGCAGATCCTGTACTTCCACTTGTAATGGACCAAATTCTCTTCAATTGTGTATGTTTTGGCTGGAGTGGCTAAGTAAAGATAAGGGTGATATTTGAAAAGGCAAATGAGAAAATGCAGACGAATGTTTCTTCCATGGCGAACTCAAACTTCACACCCAAAACTTGCTCTAGTGATTCATCAGGTCATGTGTTTCTGAACTGGAATAGCAAGTGAAAGAAAAGTCTTTAAGGAGTTCATACAGACCAACTCTGTGGTCTCAATTCAGGTATTAGCAAAAGTATATCCGACACATAGTCATCTCTCTCTGTGGCTTTAGTCTACCTGGCCCCTATGGCTTGAGCAGTAAAGCAGAGAGTGGAATTCGTACGCAGGCTGAATTTGATGCCTTGTTGCTTGACTTGTGATCTTTCTGCAAAGGGGTTGAACTTTTTAAGGCTTAGGTGTTAGGCCCTGCAAATTCCTCTTTGCGGAGTCACACTTTTTAACAGAGGTAGGGGGTTTTACTGGTCTAGCTTCCACTAGTTCTGCAACAAGATGAGCCATGCCAGAAAGCAACCTTTTTTTGTCAAAACCACATCAGGACTTCTAAAACTTTGTCTACATTAGCAAGTAGTACAGTGGAGCAGACCTGTAGGGAAGAAATCCAAAACCCTGTTTTGAGAACCCAGCATCCACATTTTATAAGTTTTGGGGCATTCTACTTATGCTAGCTCAAGCCTGGTCCTTTGTAACAAATGCCCATTGGCAGTTGGAGTACCACAGGTGCATTTTTGGAGCTCCTCTTTCAGTTTAATGTAATGCAAAAAAAATCCCGTTTGTGTACTCTGACACTGTTCTGCAGCGCGCATCAGAAGTGTGGTAAATGAGGGTGGCTGGAAGATTGGTTTCAAAAGCACGCTTCTAATCCAAAGGAGAATGCAGATGTACCCTCTCCTGTCTTGGGAGTGTGCTCTTTCAAGTTTCTGACTATCAAAGCAAAGTCAGCAAAATTTGAGTGCAGATTAGTCCCTTGCTGTATAGCAAAGAGAATGATCTTCTGGGCAAGCAGATTTGAATGGTAATTTCTCTGCAACTGTGGGCAAACTTCCACAGTTAACTCACGTTGTGCGTCTGCTTCTATATTCTGTTCCTGGTTATTTACTATGCCCTGCATCAGTTTTCCCTTAAGTCTTTTGTTCTTCAAAACTGTTACATTTCATTAAGTAAAGATTCCAGTAAAATTCAACGTAGCAGCTGAGTCTGTCTAGAGTGCGACAATTCAGAGAAGCAGCGTAGTTTGATATTGTAGGTGCTTCCTGGCAAGCATTTCCATCAGAAAAATAAAATATGGGACTGACAGATGCGTTAGCATGTAACTGTTAAACTGGAATTATATGCTTATAGCTGTCATGTTTAGAAGTTTGAATAATTCTTCAATTCTTTTGTTTATTTCAAACTAGATGCTGCAAATGTTTTGGTGATTGGTACTGAGAAATCTGCAAAAGAAGATGATCCTGGCATGATTTTTTTTTTCAGGTAAGTTATAAATCGTGCCCAAAACATTATTTTATTAATAGCAATGGTGTGAAAGAAGTAGTGCAACTTGCTAGATCAGTGCATCATATTACCTCATGAAACTCAAGGAATAACTGTCCAATCAGAATGATTAAAAAAAAAAAGAAATCAGAATTATTTATACAGTTAAAAAATAACTTGTCTTCTCATGTTTTTTCAATATAGTATGGTTAAAAAGCAACTATTATGTAGTTTTTGTGAAGATAGTATTAAGTTTATTGATTCACAATGACAAAAATTGCCACTGTACAATTTGAGTATTGCACTGAAATACATTTAAAGCAGTATAATTATACCTCAGTTTTTCCTTGAATTCACAGGGAAGGGGCTGTTGTGTTTTGGAATGTGGACGAGAAAAGTGTAAGTAAAGCAAAACTGTTTGTTAAAACGTCATAAGCGGATGTTCTGTCAGCATGCTTTGGCTTTGTTCGGGAGCATGGATCTCTCCGTGAAGGAAAAGGAGTGATTCTTCTCCTAATGAGTGCGGGTGCTTGCCTGCTGTTGCCCTTAAGTGTGTGGGTTGCTGATGTATCACCTTTGAAACTTGACTTTCTGCACAAAACGAGCAAGTGTATGTGTAACATACAAAGTAGATAACATTTTCTACTTAAGGCCAAAAATCTGAAACAAAAGTCTGGTGAGGTTGACGAAAAGAAAATTCTTGCAACTTTACATCATGAAGAAGTAGATCAGAAAAATCAACCTGTGAATGGTTGTTTGAAAGGCACTAATGTAACAGAAAATGTGTTAGAAAAAAAGGATCATTCTAGAGTCATTTAAGTCAAAACTATTCAAAACTTACTTTTGGATAACTTTGGAAGAGGCAAAATTCGTAAGCGACTTTTTAATACTGTTTTGTGTTTCTACCAGTTAGCAATTTTCCTGAAGGAAGATTTTTATTGTTTGGTGTAATTGTTAAAATATGTCGATATTGAAATGACATACCCCTTATGATAATTTGGTGCTCTTTGCTGACCAAGAGGGGTATGCCTGTGGCATATCTATTTTTATGAATGTATTTATAGTTATTTTAAATTTAATATATTGATTGTTATTACTGTGGCTAAATAAAACTGGATTCTAGATACAAAGAGAAAAAGTATTGATCTTATCTGTAGGCAGAGTATGTGGCATTAAGTGGTGTATTAAATAGATGATACTAAGACGCACAGAAGTTCACAGGAGGATTTTCATTAAGGTAGATGAAAATACAGAGCAGTTGGTTCCAGACATGAACAATTTCTGGATTCGAGTTCACTTTTTCTGTTTCAGACCTGAAATGTTCCTGATCTCCTGTCTGTTTTGGGGGGGTTCAGTATATCAGCTGGCCTACAAAAAGATACTAGTTCTCCCTTCAAACCTTGCCTGTAGCACCCTCAGGATGTTACGGCTGTAACTACGCCACTGATGCACAGGTATTACCGAAGACTAGCTGACTAACTCCTGCTCATTTTTGAGTTGGGTACCTCTACCTGCTGGAGTACTCTGAAAAATCTTGCTTTGTTGTACATGCTTAAGTACCTTTGAACATTCGATACCACATTTTTCTCGTCAGTACTAGTAACTTTGGTTGGTCCCTCACTAGCTTTATTTATAAAAGAAGAGGAAAACTGCCTCTTTCTGCTTATTGAAATCCTAGTCAAAGTTTTAGCTGCCGAAAAACTTGCTTAAATAGAGGAGGTATTTTTATGTATGCGTTTTAATGAACTGAAACAAACAAACCCCCAAACTGGCCTGCAGAACAGAAACTGAAAGTAATTCAGTAAAACAGAAAGTAGAGAATCACTGTGAATAGACGAATTGCTTTTTAAAAGTACTTCAGAATAACTATTAGGAGAAGAAAAACTAATTTAAACTAATGGACACTTAACGGAAGAAGTGATAACTGCAGACTGATTATGAAAAGAAATTTAAAATGTAAAATACCATTTTCAAATATCTGAGTAGGGAGATTGTGGAACAGCTTCCCCACCAAAAAGAGCAAGGGCAAAAAGCAAAACTAGCTTCAAGGTGGAGTTTCATCTGTTTTTTTAAAAGGAAATTGTGTGATGTGATTGCCTGTAATAGCAAGAGTTTGCATTTAGTGAATCCAGAACATCTCTTCTCATTAAATGTACTGTGTCACAGGTAGTCCCTTCTGTAAAATTAGGCTGGGCCTAGGAGAAACTCACATCAGTCAGTGGAAGCCTTTGCATTACTCTGAATAGATAGAAGAAAGCTGCCACTGAAATACAATTTCTCATTATCCAGAGCAATGGAGGAACTTTGGAAGTATGCATATTACAAGACATACGAATTCCACAGAACCGGTTACAGTCTGTAAAGCTTTGTTAAATCTTGCTCTGTACTGGCCCTGGGAAGCCTGAGCTGGTTGTCATTCTGGAAGGGACTGTTAGGCAATTAATAGCATAATTATTACTGTATTAGTAATGATTTCACAAAGTCAGCTACAGCACCTGCATCCAGGTGAACACAGTCTTGAAGTCTGGCATGCTACGTGACGGATTGGCTATTAACTGGCATTGTTTTAGCGGGATTTGCATGGCTGAACTGTCCCTGGACACAGCGTAGCTGGTTGGCCAAGCTGACTGGCCTAACAGCAGGTGCTTCCTTGCTTAAAAAATGAAAATAATTTTTCATACCCTTTCTTACCACAGTTCTTAGAATATATGGCAGGTACTAGTCATGCTGATATTAAATTCAGGATTATGAAACAAGCAGTTGCAGCTATAGGGTTGGGGTTTTTTTTTGTGAAAAATGTTACCATGTATCATAGATGGTATCACCAAAATTCTTGAAAGCAATAAAGAAAGCTAGCACTGCAGAGAAAATCCCTCTTGCAGATGATCAAACAGATTTTTTTAGAGTACTTAATCTGGAGAATATGCTTCATGAACAATTTACTAGCATACAGTTTTGCAGTAAAAAATTAACTATTACCTATTATTTTGAAGAGAATGTTTTAAGTATGAGTTAGTAGAAGATTCACCTCTAAAGAATTTAGGCATCAGAAGTGTATTGTGGTGTTTTGGCTTTTTTAATTGGCTGTTGTATAGCTAAATGCCTTTTAAAAACCTGTAGCTGAGTGCTTTTTTTAGTTCAGAATTTGTTCTAATTGCAGAACGATTTTTACGAGGGAGCCTCGTAGCACATAGAAAGGAACAAGGATGAGGGAGCCTGAGTCAGATGTCAGAGGAGAAAGTTTTGTGAGAGAAAAGGACTCTCTCTTCCCGCATCAGGTTTTAGTGTGCTTGAGAATAAAATGACAATGAGATTACTTCTGCAAGTAAAATTGCACATTTAACTGTTCACAGCGTTGAATGTGGGCAGCTGAAACCATTTTTACAGATTACTGTAGTGGTAAAGGATTTCTGTAATATAACCCAACTGCTGGTAGCTGAAACAAAACTATTGATTTTAGCAGCAAACTAGTAATTTTGGCAGAAACAGCCACCTGATGTACTTATCCTAAAGATTCATTCCCACACTCGAACATCTGCCAAAATCTTGTATAGCTCATTGTTATAATACTGAATATGTCCACATTGCCTTTACTGCTGCTGTGGTTAATCCTTACCCTGTTTTATATATGCAGACATTCAATGACATTTCAGTCTTCACAGATTCCTTGCTGTTGTTCATAGCCACAATTTCTTCCGTACAGCTACCAACAGCTTCAGAAGTAAACTGTGTTAATAATCGCTTCATTACTTAGCACACCTATTCGTTGTTATTTAAATAACTTCAGCATGAAGGTTGCATTCAGCAACCTATTATATGCTAGATCTTTTTAGAGTGATAGTATACTGCATGGTAACTGTTCCTATGTGTGCGATTGTCTTTTTCTTAGATGAAGAATATCATGCGAGTGCTAGAACAGCATGAAATTCAGCCATATGAAGTTGCACTAGTCCATTGGGAGAATGAAGAGATGAACTATAGAATAGGAGAGTAAGTATCTTCAGGCACTCTTGATAGAAAAGCTGATAGACATCTAAAACAAATTCAAGCAAAAGCAGCTAGTAAAAATATACTTTTCCTTACTCTTTTTCAAATGAGTAAAATAAGAAAAGGAGAAAACAGTAAATCTAAATTGACAAATTTTGCTGAACTGCTACACTTGCAAGTAATGGCCCTTGTGACTTGGTTATGCAAAGTTTCACAGTGAGATTGACATGATAAATTGAACGACGCTCATGCCCCCTTTTCGTTGCTGCTGGCCCCTATGCAATAGAGGTTTCAGGGAAAGTAACATAGCAGGGAGGGAGTGATGTTGATAAAAGTGACAGAAGAAAAGGAAAACAGAAAGAGAAAGATAATGCAGGAGAGAGGCCGGCATCCCACTTACTCTGGATTATCTGTGTGTATATAGTAGTCCTGTAGTTACCATCAGAGCTTGCTGCAGTTTCATTTAAACCTAGAAAATTTGGTCGTCATATTAGTCTTAGACTGAGGAATTAATTTTCAGTGGTTTGTTTTGGTTATTGTCAGGTTGAGCATGAGTAAAATGCAAGGATGGGGATGATATCCATATAGATACGGCATGCTTTATTTAAATAACCAACCAGCCTTTCTTGCATTGTTGATTGGTCTTTAAATGTGCCTTTGCTAGTGGCTTAGTCACTGAAGGTGCTTCACTCCTGTTTTAACAGAGGTCAGTCAAAGCTTCATAAAGGAGAAATCTTGTTAAATTCTGAGCTGGATAGTGATGAAGTTGTTCTGCAGAAATTTGCCTTTTCAAATGCCCTTTGTCTTTCTGGTGAGTTAATATTGTTTGTAATATGAGCCTATACTACAGATTTTGTGAAATGTCATTATAAGTGGGACTTGTACAGTGACAGGTCGGAGAAGACTCGGTGTCTGGTTTAGGCAAACTGTGTAAAGATTGATTGTGCTTCAGTGGGAGGATTCGTTTTAAAAGCTTTTACCTTGTTTTCTGTAAACTGGAATTATCCAATGTAAATCATCTTAAAGATGAACACAGCACATTAAGAAACATGCTTTGCAAAAGATACACATTCTGCTGAGCATCCTGTTCCCCACCCTTGGGAACTATTCTAGGATAGCAACGAGTGTAGAGTCCAGTATTAGAAACCTGTCAGTAATCTTAGGTAATTCATCCTGACATCATTTCCTCTAATAGAAAAAGCTAGATGCCAGCTAAAGAAGTGATTCCCAGCTGGGGAGGTGTACCGGTACCAAAGGCGTGGACCAGAGTCACAGATACTGTTTTCCAGGCTTATTAGCTGTGGCTGTGTGCCATAGGTGGGACTTCTGTCAGGAGGCAGCGGGAGGCACTGGGAAGAAGTACAGGCTCAGCAGCGGCGCTGCTGCTTGAGGAAATACACACCTCTGCTGCTTCAGGCCTCAAATGAGGTAGGAAGTAGGAGTAGAAGCGAGCAGCAGTAAGGCCGTCCTCGAAAAGACCTTTAAAGGAAATCTGGTCTGTCTAGCCCTACGGCTTTTAGGGTAAATTACAGGATTCCTGTAGTATTTGGGGAAGCGCACCTTTAAACAGAAGGGACATCGAGAAACAGAACACGTGGTTTTGAAGTGATACACCATTTGACCGAGGAGTACGGCATAACTAAATGGGTCTTGACTGTCGAAGGAAGAGCTATTGAGGAAAAAAAGCCTTTAGTTCTCTATAGTTTTCCTATTCATAAAGCCACTGCATGGAAGAGCGGTGCCACGTATAATGGAGAGAGGGATTTATTCCCAGGAGATAATTGGTACCAATTTATGTTTGTGTGAGACATGCACATCATAAAGGAAAACAGTTCAATAATGTTCAATAAAAATAAAGGATGCAAGTCTAGTCCAAGTCAAATTTATGACACAGCAGAAACCAAACTCTGTCAAATAATCGGTGATAGCTGAAATGCCTACTGGCTTTTTTTCAGGGGCTAAATTAAATGACATTTAAGTCGCTGACTTGGGTTAGGCTGCTGTATTCAAAAGATGAGTGTGAAAAATGCTCGGTGTTGGATTCACTATCAGCGTCCTGACTAGATGATACTATCGATTACTACCACCAAAGAGTTCATTTTGGCAATTAAATCTTCCCTGGTTAATTTTTCTGAGTGAATAGGGTTAATTTTTGATCTGTTACTACTTCATTCTTGTCTGGGAATCTGCGGACTAAAGAACAAAGGCCTGAGTTACATCCTCTTCCTGTAGAAACACCTTTCCAGGCTCAAGCTGAGACGTAGTAGAATTTTGTTGCCATTGCTCTTTGCCATTGCCTCTGCTGAACAGCTTCCCTAGAAGAGAAGTTCTGTCTTCAGTGAACAGTATATTCACTTAAAAACAAAATGGGAGATTGCTTAAGTTTGAATTTAGCTTGAACAAGTACAGGTGGTGTTTCTATAGAAGCTAACTCTCCATAGTTTGAGCATGCTGCATCAAATACTGGACAAATGGAGAATGAGAGTTCTGCAGGACACTAGAAATGCAGTGGAGACTCTTGAGTGGCACCGCATGAAGTCAGCCTGACTCCAGCATGGCTCATTATCTCCAGCCTCCTTGGAATGTAGTTTGCAAAGGCTTTGTACGTTCGGTAGAGCACTTAAACACGCAACTTTTGAGCTGAAGCAAAAACTCTCCAGGATCTGAACTGATCGTTTGGAGAAGAGAGCTGCACTGAAGGTGGTTCTGCATGCAGAGCTGTGTCGGTGCCCAGCCCAGGTTCGTCTGTAGATGTATGAACATTGATTGTAGAACGCTCACGGTAACTTGCTACAGATAGTGTTTGTATGTGTCAACCTCTCTTGAGGCAGCATGTTGGCAGATTTAAAGTTATGATTACTGGAAAGCATATATACACCTCTCACAGTGTTCTGCTTTGTCACCTCTGTGTTGCAGTAAAGCTGGCTATTTGGGAATCATTATTGGATAACTTTGTGGAATCTATCCAGTCCATTCCTGAGGTGAGGTCTTGTTTGTGCCTCTCCCCTCCTTTTCTCCTGTGCTTTGTAAAAGATCGGTCCAGATACAGCTGAGGATACGGAAAAAGCAATTGAATGCTTAACACATTTGATGGTGAAGCTGTCAACTGACACCTAACACTGCTGAATGTGTATGCCTAACAGGACAAGCAGCATTTAAAAATCCAGCCAAACACAGTGTGTGGCAGCTTGGGCTGAAAGTAATGTGCTTTAACTTGAATATAATGAAGAGTTTGAGTGAATTACTTAAACCACAGTTTTTCATGAGGCTTAATTAAAGTACAAAGTCCATATGATGTTGCATATAAAAATGAGATTCATAGGGTTCAAAAGAGAAATCACTTTTTTTAATGAAGGAAATAAATGGTAATATGTTATTTGTTGTAAGGAAAAAGTCTATAAAAAGGCTAAGTAGTGGCAAGGTAAAAGAACGCTGTCATGACTTAAAAATAACAATAGTAGGAAGAAAAAAACAAATGATCTCGTGTTCAGGAAATCATTCATAGAAAACTCTCCCAAGATTTTGTATTGATACTGATGACATACTCAGTGATTTATTGAAAAACCTGGATGAACAGTTGCATGGTGATACTCTTACAAAGCTAGATAAGCAAGGCACTAAGCAAACAAAATTCAAATGTTAACAAGTATGATATGCGTTCAGATTTTAACTCATATACATACTTCAGGCTGTAGAACTCCAGACTTCTTAACATGTAGTACATGCTACTTGATCAAGCAGTGAAAAACTTGTTACTTTGCAGATACTGAAGTCAAGAAGGAAGGTGAAACTGTCTCATGCAGATGTAATGCAGAAAATTGGAGAACTCTTTGCATTAAGGTAAATTTTTTGGTTACACCCAAGACATTTGTATTACACAGAACTTAAAAATTAAATTATGCCTGATACAAAGACCAGAATACACACTAAACACAGTGGGGTGGGGCAGGGGGGAATTCCTTCAACCTTTTGGCTGGAGGCTGCGTGTGCTGTTACGTTAGTCAGAGGACCCACTGGCTCACCGTCTCACCCCTGGCATCTCAGCTGTAGACAGGCGCAGCATATTGTAAATGGCCAAACTCCACACCCTTTTCCCTCCCTGGGTCCAGCAACACGTCTCATAACCAGTAATTCTAGTAGATACTAGAGTATGCAAAGGATACCAGGAGGAGGCACAGGGGTAGGTAGAACTGTTAACTATGGCCTAGAGTTAGTAAAACTTTTCTGTGAGTTCTGTCCTTCCCTTTACTTACTTGGAAACCACTGCTACATTCTAAGAATTTAATGGGGTTTTTTTCCCTCTGAAGTGAAATTTGGCCATCGGGAATACAGAACATTACACACTCTTCCACAAAAAAACTCAAAAATCAGTGAAGAAAGAGGTAAATTAAAAAAGCAGTTCCTATCTTAAACGTTGGATTTTATATCCTGACTTGAAGGACTTACTCAGTAATGAACAATGATGTTCCAAGTGTCCAAAGATTTACGTGAGCAGTAGGCAGAGGGTGGGAGCTTTTAACTTTTAGCCTTTATAATGTTGAGACAATAGCCTGGTTCTGAAAGGTGCACTGTTCTCACACAGCCAGGCACACGAGTTCTGAGATATAAACGAGCTGTTAAGGAGCTCCCCGTAACTTTAATTCATGTGCTTCAGCAAGCTACTAGCATAGTCAAGGACTTCTCTGCAGATACCAGAAGTTAAGGAAGGTGACAAGTTGAAGAGGCAATGTTGACATAAGGCAAAAGTCATTTATGCTCAAAACTGTTACTCACTACAGCATTTTCAGAAAAGTTTCAGGAGATGTGACCAATTTTAAACAATCACAACAATTGTATTTTTATTATGAAAGGAGATTCTTTTCATGTTTTACTTAAAATTACAGGAAATTTTTCCTGTTTAACTGCTGTGTAAATATTTGCTCCTATATTCACCAAAAGTTTGAGCTACTGTAGTACCCGTTCTTTTTAGACACCGCATAAATCTGAGTTCAGACCTGCTAATAACACCCGATTTCTACTGGGACAGAGAAAAACTGGAAGAGCTTTATGACAAGACTTGTCAGTTTCTCAACATTAATCGCAGAGTTAAGGTAGGTGTCTTACTGTTATGAGAATTTTCCACACTCCCATCAGCCGTCCTTGGCTCAGCAGGGTTACAGACTGCTCCATGAGTGTCTGTTTTAATTGTAGAAACTGAATAAGGAATAGGATCCTATACACTGTCCCCTTTTCCATGTGTTCGTAACCCACTCACATCTTTTACCCAGTTTAGGTTAACAACCCTGCCTCACATGAACGGATTGCATATTTCCTGAGCCACTAAATTAGGCTTTAAATAGTTACAAGAAGAGGAGATTTAATTCTTGTTCTGAAATGTGTGCAAGAAAACAAGTTAAAAAACTGAGATGTGAAGCAGTCTTCTTACTGACATGATCATTCAGGTCAGTTCATTGAAGGGCAACATAATGCTTACTGCTGAAACAGAATAAGCAGCACGTAAACTACCTCATCTGAGGTTGCTGTACCACCAGAAATTTAGTTACTTTCAAGGCATTCTAGTAAGCTGCATCTTCTTTTGCTTGTGCCCATTTTCATGAGTAGATACCACCCAGAAGCAGTTTAATACCTGCAGATGCATATCTAAATTTCTATTATTTTTGTGAACCTATTGAAATAACAGACTCATTCATATTGAAATGTCTGTTGCTTGTGCATGTTGCCTTACAGGACGGTCTGTTCTGTTCTTTCGCAGAAGTGTTAACACCTTGCTAGTTCTGTTCAGTGAGCCCTTCTGTGGATTGTGTTCCTTTATTTAGTGATCTCATTCCACTTACGGAATCCGTATTTGCCATACATTTGGAATCTCTTGCAGGTGATGAATGAAAAGCTTCAGCACTGCATGGAGCTGACAGACCTAATGCGAAATCACCTGAACGAAAAGCACGCTTTACGCCTGGAGTGGATGATAGTAATACTCATCACCATAGAGGTTGGTGGGGTTTTTTCCACTGTCACACTGAAAATGTAATAAGTGCAATTTCTGGTCTTCATAATTTGAGAATCAAGATTATTTTATTAATGTAATGTACTGTACAAGGGGATTAGTCTTCAGTTCTTTGCAAGTAACTTTTGAATTGCGGCTATAGTTATTTTTCAGATTATCTCATTTACAGTGTAAGCTGTTTTAAGCATTATTAAATCAAATAAAAATTCATATCAATGTGTTTGCTATTCCACAGGTTCTGTTTGAACTTGCAAGGGTAGTGTTCTGACAACAGAATAAACTCAGGAAGAAGAAAACTGACAAAACCATAAAGACCATACAGCCCAGAAAATTCCTGTCTATCATATGCTTCTGGAAAATAGTGGAATTCTGTCTCTTGATAAATACGTGCATCTTCTACTCAAATAAAAAAAAAAAAAAAGTAATAATTCTGTCTGTGAACATTATTCCCAACTGCTGTACTAGTGATGTTAGAGAAGTCTTAATCTATGGATAAGCTAGTATAAAGCCGAGATACTAACGATGCATTTGTAGGGGAACTTTTCTACTGAGTAGGTGCGGATGCATGCAGGACTGATGCAGGGAGAGATTTAGCTTTGTCTCCTTAATAAGCAAGGACAGAAGGATGGACCCCTTCTGTGCTGACTGTATTAATTTGGTGAAGGACTCTACTGCCTTGTCCCCTTGACAGTTAAAAAGATGCTTAAAGGACTTAGCTACTTTGTGCATTTCTGACTGATGATGAAATTTTCCCTGATTTTCCCCAGCTCCTTCTTGGATAGCTGTGACACTGTCCCAAGCTTGGAAACAGCACTACTCATTGTTCTCCTTAAGTTACCTGGCATGATTTTAATATACCTGGCAGGTATTCTTAATGTTATGTTCTACCCCATCACAAAAAGGTATTTACATACTTGTATGGGAATACATTTATTTAGAAGGTATTTATGTGAAAGGGGAACTAGCTGAACTTTATCTGAGGTCACAGGAAGCTGTAGCAGAATGAGAAACTAAAGGAAGGTTTCTCTATTACTAGACTGTCCACTTTATCCTATTACCTGATTCTTACCAGTACAAGTTGCAAGGAGTGAATTAGCATAGTGTAAGACGTCTTAAAGAAACCAAAACTTTTACATTAGAGGATAATTTTTAATCTATTCCTAGTCTACAGGACTGCAGATGGCTAACTCCAGAATGTTATCACGTACTCTTAGACGAGGATTTTTTCCCCCAGCAACTTCTCTTTCTAAATGTGTTTTCAGGAACTACTACACAACTGCTATTTTATCACCTTTTTCAAAATCAGGTTATTCCAGTGTATTGTAATCTAAAAAATTTTGTTAAAACCTCCTGAAGCATCATTAACAAGCCACAATGACTAAAGTCAGGCTAGAAGTGAGATTACGTTTGCAGTAGCTTACTGTTCACTCTTCACCTGAAAACAGTATTTCCGAGTGTGATATTAGACCTCTATTGAATGCATTGAACGCATAAATGGGGAAGAGAATAGAGTTGGGCAGAGCTAGGAAAAACATCTGACTACAAACCCATCCTTTTCCCATAAATCATGTTACCAGTGCCACAGGAGCCTCTTGAGAAGCAGCAGCTCCTCTTAAGAGTAGGCTTTCTCCTCAGAACAGGTCATACCTGGAGGTCTTGGTTCTGGAGCAGCTCAGCTACCACTGCTCTGAACGGCTGAGGAGGTCTGAACCGTCAGCCGCGCTCACAGAAGTGAATGGCTCAGCAGAACGGCTTGGTGACAAAGTCTTACGGTACGCACTGTGGAGCAGCTCCTCAGCACCGATCCCCTGACTTACACAGTGTTATTACAGAAATAGTACATTACATCCTTTATGCAGTAGAAAAACTTACCAAGCACCACTTAATTCCAGTAACAGAGAATTAGGTTAACGTTTTAATTGTAATTTTTCTAGCAAACGTTTTTCACCCCTTTAGACAAATAGCCTTTTTTTTCCCCACCCGTTTGAGTGTAATACTTGTGTTCAAGAACATAAGTTCCCATTTATCTCACATTTAATGTTTCAGTATTTCAGCTAAATTGCTAAAATGTAAATTTGCAGGCCAACTGCATCTATCAGGAAAAGTGGTTTTAACAGTCATTTGAGGACTTCTAGATGCTCTTTAAAAGCATAAAGTGTCTAGGCTTGATTATCTCAAGTGTTCTGTCTTGGGACTGTATTTAAAAGTTACCAAGTCAAACACCTCAAAACAAGAGAAGCACGGTTACTTTTGAAACCTTAAACCAGTTTATATCAGGACATAAAATCATGGCCATAAAATCAAACTCTTTTCCCGCCAAGCCCCCAACCCTATTTACTGTGTTGAGTGGCTGTTGACACTTGGGCAGCTTCAGTTAAGCCTTAACTATACATTAACACTTTGTATCCATGTATTTTTCACAATGATGTACCCAGTGGCAGCTGCATCAAAGTAGGAGGGGGTTTTGTTCTAACAACTAACCATACAACCTCCTACCGAGTGAGAATATTCTCGCTGTATCACACACAGAGAACCGAGACCTCGCTGAGAAGTTGGGTGCGTCAAGAACCTAACTTGAGCTTTCACAGCACGATTACACGCGGGGAGCAGAGCCCTCCTGTGACCAGAGAGCACTTAGGAAGCTCTCCCCGCCTGCAATCTTTGTTTCTGCTTGAACCTGGAGACCTCACGGGGACCCTGCGCAAGTGTGTGCATGGCCTGACCAGGGGGAAGCTTTATGGCAGGGGCAAGATGAGACGCCGGTTCCAGAAGCAACACAAAACCGCCTTTGCTGTGAGAACACGCCCGCCTTTTGTCGGCCTCCTCCGCCACGCACCTTCATAGCGTGACTGAAAAGAACCATCTTCACGACGCAGTTTGCACAGTTCGAGTCTTCACCAAAATGGGTCTATTCTAACCAGTAAGGTCACCTGGGGGAAAAAATAAAGATGCAATAGCAATAAATACAGAATATACAAAGAAAACCAGAGCAGAATCCTGGCATATCCAGAACTCTAAAATTTTAAAACCTTTTTAAGAAAATTAAGACCGAATGGCAAAATTCTGTTCATATGGAACCTTAGACCATCCTTTACAAGGATCCCAACTGTGCAGACTGCTTCCATCTGTGGTTTTTTTCCATCAGATGAGGTAAAGGACAACTTGTAGATGATTTTCTTGGGCAGATCTGCTAGAAAGCTGTCATAAGACTAGCTATTTGTAAAACAGCAAAGAACGCTGAGTCAGGACTCCTGACTCCCAGTCCCATTTTTGTGGGGTGACAGCTCTACTGGCTGCAGAGTCCGTCCCTGTCCTCAGCTGTGTTGTTCAGCACATCAGCTCTGTGGGCTGGATGAGCAACTGCCTACACATGATGCCTCCCTGCAAAAATCTCGTATATTTCTCTCCGCAAAAATAAGGTATATTCAGTCCAGCCAGCACATGCCAGCTTCTATGAGAAGGATGACCTTCTTGCCAACTTCAAGCACCTGCCTGAAACAAAAATACAAGAATGCTAAAACATGTAATAAAGGGTCTCTCCTTCCCCATCCTACCTTCGTCCTAAGAACTGAACAAACTTCAGCTCAAAGTTTCCTAAAAGGGGAAAAAGGCTGATACTTTGTGCCCACCTAAATGAGTTTATTTACTGATAGCTAAGTAACAAAGTTGCCTTGAAAAGGAATGTGCCAGACCTGACCACACAACACAGCGGGATGCCCTTGGTAGTGATAACGGTTGTGGTGAACCTTTTCCAATTTATGGACCCTTCATGTGTAGACCAATTTAGAAATTGCAAAAGGCACTGGTGTACTGAGTTTGCCAGCTTACTTTTCTCGGTCACTTTCACATCAAGATACTGTCCAAGGGAAGTCTACAGGCTGGAAACTACTGGTCTGTGATGTACTACCTTCCTTCACTGGGTGGCATTTAACATCTGCCAAGAGTCTCATTATCCTTGTCTACAGACTGGTTTATGATACTGGTGTGACAACTACCAAAAAGAAACGCAGAGTCTGAGGTACTCGGATACAGTAAGTGATACGCACGGGGTTTAAAAACCAAAAGCACTGCCCAAAACACTTGTCATCTTGGGGGAGGGGGGAGAAGCAAGCTTAACTATCCGTCTTAAGTATCTAGGAGGGGGGAAAAGTGTCTTGAAATGTATATCGCCCCAGCTGAGAAAAGGATTTTTAAGACACTCTAATTCTTTACAATCAGCAGGAAAGCAAAGGTCTTTGTTAACCTTAGAAAATTATTTTGCCGTAGCTATACACTGTATAAGGCAGCCTGTTTCTCCCAATCCCCCAGGCACCTGCCAGTGACATACTTCTTGACATCACCTCTGTTTTACTACACGTAAAACCCAGGTGGCTGAATCTCAGAAAACTAAGCCATTCCAACAGTTTGGGGTCCTCCAAAGTTTTTGGCAGAGTAAGAGCTGGACAGACCAAGTCACACTGGAGCAGCAGAACAAAAAGTTCCCTCTCCTCACATACGTAGCAAGACAACCCTCCCCATTTCTGATTCTTTAAACCAACTTAAAACAAGGACAAGCAATTTTTTTCCTTCTCTCTATTTTGAGCTGCTGAAGGCATCGCAGCTACGGCTGGTATCACTGTTTCTCTCTGTTAGTTCTCAGTCATTTGCCCATTTATGTCCGTCATCAAGCCCCAGCCATTCAAGAAATACCACACTGGTGCGATATGACTACTAAACGATGGTAACCGCCAATTACTATTGCCCCCCAAATACTTTTTAACACTTTCCTAACTAAGCTTGAGTCAATGCTGATGAATTCTCTATTTACTCAAGTATCTCATGAGCTTAAAGTCACCATTTAGGTGATATGACATAGTAAGGTGAACGTAGTGTCAACGCTATTTCACTTGGAGTATCTTTCTCTACAGAATACCTCAGCTGCACGGGCTTTAGAAATGCACTCACTACAGTTGCAGTTTGAATCCTTTTTTCTAAGGAAACCAAAACATGCAAGCACCTCTATTACTGTAACTGTATAGTCATGCTCCACTAAAAATGTCGCTCCAGCCAAGAATGCATAGTCACGTTTGAACTTTTCCAGTTAAAAGCGGGCAGGGCCCATGTAACAGGCTAATCTGGGACTAAGGCAAAGCCAGAAAGTAGAGGGCTAACCTACACTGCAGAAGCTGTGTCAGTTCGGTTACACCAACAACTCCTGATGGAGATGAGACTCCTAACAAGGAAAATTCTATACATGCGGTTAACCGTTTCCTTAGATGACATATGTTGTACTAGCAAGAGGATTTTATTATTATCCCCCCCCGTCTAAATTGCAGCTACTCACTAGCTGTTGATAAAGCTTTGTTCACTAGGTGTAGAAACAATTCTTAATTAACATATTGATACCAGAAAAACAGCTTAGCCTACAGAATGCCAAAGATTTAATTCTTCATCTTTTCACTTTATTCAGCATACACAAAAAGCGGCTTACACACTATAGTTCTCCTTCACCTCTAGGACAGCCAGTCCTGCGTACAACCAAAATGTGAAAGCTCGGATCTGTGTGGGGGCTGAGCACACACCTATCACGAATGTACCCCAACAGCCTCCCCGTGGCAAGGAAGCCAAGGCGAGAAAAAGCAGAGCCGTTCCACAACCGCTGCTGTACCTGTACGTCAGGGCTTTTCCTGGGGATCACTTTTATGTGCTTTGTGCTTCCAATGCTGGGTGAAAGACGAGCGAGATTTGGATCGAGTGTGTAAAAAATGCTAACAGGCAGGGAGGATATCCCTGGATGAAAAGGTTGGAGACTATCAGAGGTACAATATTTACTCATCTAGCGAGAAGCTACTGCAGCTGTAGCGCTTCCCACCGAGCCTTCTCACCAACATAAATCACAAGTGGAAGTGTTAGAAATAGCAGCTATGCTAATAAAATGGATTTACGGCATTGATATAAACTCACTTTTCACTTCAGTAGTACCAGTGTGGAAGCAGAGCCCCACACCTTCAGGGAAGGGTTCCCGCCCATTGCCTAGGACACACGCTCCCAGCTCCCCAAGGCTTCGGCAGAGCCAGCAAGGGTCCCGCGGGAGCGGGTCAGCAGGGCCGCAGAGAGCCGCGAGCAAAGAGCTCTTCGGAACGGGGACTCTGCTCTCTGACTGCTCAAGAATGCTGAGAAGTTTGAAAACTCACTGAAAATCTTAGCAGTTTGAGCCTGATTAACATCGCTAGAGCTGTTAAGGTTTTGACTATAACGACAGAAATCTACTATTCCGTTCCAGATTCCAACTGAACTCTACCAAAAAGACACGCTTACAGGACTTGGGTCTGGATCAAGTTCCTCCCACTGCTCAAGTGAATTTTTACTCAGATTAGCAGACACCTTCATCATCCTTTTAACACTTAAATCATCAGCAGTATGCTCATTTACAATGCAAAATATGATCTTACCAGACAAAATTCTGCCTTTAATCTGGGTACACGCAGACCAAAGCAAAACCAAAAACCTAGGGACTGATCCTATCATCAACAGCAACACAACTAAGAATGCTCTCAGGTGTGTAGCAGTATCTGAATCAGTCTGAACAGTCCTTTCAAAAAGTCATAAAACTAGGAAAGGAGTCCTAAACAAGTACCTCAAGAAACTGGGGGGGGGGCGGCAGAATTCAGCATATAAACCTAAAAGCACAATAATACCACTAAATGAGACAAGGATAATTACAGTTTCGGCTGCATGGATTGTAACTATGTTTAAAAAAAAAAAAAAACACTCCAAAGATGAGATGGAAGTAAAATTTTAGATTCATGTCTTAAGTCAAGTGTCCAAAATGCAACAGATGAACTGCTTATCGCTCCCTGCGACACAGATGACATGTCTCAGGTGTAAGCATTGAAGGTGTGAAGTTCGGCAGCATTAAACTCAACACGGAAATCTTTCTACAGATTTCAATGGACCTTGAATCAGACGGGACACTTTAAATTAAGAATTGCATTACTGCTGAATTAAAGTATTGCGGTCCAAACAAAGGTGCTTTAAAGCCGAATTATCAACTATTAATAAAAACCCCATAACTAAGTGAATTTTTCTCCAGTTTCAGAGAGAGCACAGAGGAGAATCCCACATGAATGCCGACACATAAATACTCAAGTGCAACAAAGAGGAGAAAAAACAGGCCACAAAGCAAGCCAGACATCTGCCAGAAACACACTGGTTTTCCTAAGTAGCCCACTCAATTTAATTAAAAATTATATCACTTTCACCATCTTCCATGAGAATGAGACAAATCACCCACTAGTAAGCGACTTAAGTTCAAATGTCCATCTACTGTCTTTACTTTGTATTTAGTTTGCAGAGCTGAAACGCAAGTGAAATGTACAGGGAAAAAAATTTGCCAAGTAGACTGGTTAAATAATACACTCTATAAACTTTTGCCATGCGCTCACAGAGCAGAACTCAGAGAGCTGCTGAAAACACATCCCTTGTAGTTCAGCACATCACAGGTACTGGAGGTGGGTCCTAAAGATGCAGTTCTGTTCAGCTGCTTTATTCAAAATACAGCAAACAGACTATCAGCTTTCAGCTCCACTAAAATTAAAAATAAGTTGTTGGGTTTTGAGGTTGTTTTTTTTTAACCAGTTAGTTTTCAAGTGCAGCTTAACTTGGATAAATAAATGAATATTCATGAGCGATACAATGCAAACAGACTCAGGCTGTGTCTATCAAGACTTCCATTCACTTCAGTGGGAGCCAGCAGAGTCAGCCTCACATAAAACTGGTCTAGTCCTTGATCAATTTAGATCCTGTAAAAATAACAATAGCCTGGGATGACTGCAATCATCTGTTGATCTACAAACCAGACAAGATACAAGACTCCTCCTCCCTCTCTCAGCACACTTGCTGTCAAGACACTAAAGTAAAAGTGTTTGGGCCTTTTTTTCCATAGCACATCTCATTTAATGAGTGTGGAAACATCAACCCAGCTACAGCTAACCCCCCACAAGCTCGCTTAGATAAGCACCTTAAAAAAGGTAATAATAACCTGGACCTAATTCAAATCGTTGACACTGCAGTATATGCTGTTCCTAAGGAACAACAGAAAGCATGCTTAACGATAGCAGGCTCGGGGCAACAAGAAGTTTCTCTCCGAAAACGGTTTTGCCCGTGCCACTGCTCCAGTCAGCGGATGTCACCGTACAACAAGGTGCAGCTCCGGGCCGTGCCCAGACCGATTCTCCGATGCGGAGAAATCACGCTCCAGCCCAATGCAGGGCTCACCCTTCCATTGCTTCAGGGACGAAGACGGCCTCCCTGCTCCACGCTAACAACTCCGAGTTAATAACTTTTGCAAGACCAACATTTTTTTCATATATCGCAGCGTCCGTCGGTGCATTTATTTCTGCAGTTGTATGAGCACCCACGAATGCCATAGCATGCCTTAGATTTGGATAAAATGAGGCCTGGCTACAGCCGCCTGCCCTCCGCGCTCCACCGCGACCGCACCTGCCGTTGCGCATTGCTGCAGATGTGATTTTTAGGGAAGACTGCTCTGTCCCCCCCTTAAAAAGCCGAGTTAAAAACACCCGGTTCAACTAACTTGTCCACCTGAACAGCCAACAAGCAGACCAAGCCTCCCACGTGCGTACTGGGAATCGCTCTGTTCCACACGGGAGCCTGACAGCGCCGCCGAGGCGCACCCGGAGCCCCGGGCCGGCGGGGCCGGGCCCGCAGCCTCCCCTGGCCGGAGCGCCGGACGCAGACTTCTCCGTAAACGACGCCCGGAGCAGGGCGCGGCTCCCGCAGGCCGTGCCCCGGGGGACGCGGGGCACCCCGCCGCCCCGCTCCGCTCCCGCAGCCCCGCTGGCTCGGCGGCAAGCGGAGGGATGCACCTGCGCCCGCCACTTCTGCCTCGCTCGGCCGCCAAGCGCCGCCCGGCGGGAGCCACCCGCTGCTCCCCGGCGTCGAGGCCGGGCGCCCCCGGCGGCGCTCAGCCTCTGCCGCCGCGGCGAGGCCGGCAGGGCGCCGGGAAGGCGGCGGCGGCGGCGCCGGCGAGCGCAGCGCAGCGCAGCGCCTCCCTGTCCCGTCCCGTCCCGTCCCCGCACGCTGCCGCGGCCCCGAGCCGGGCCCGCCGGGGAGCCGGCAGCGTCCCGGCCTGGCCCGTTATTCCGCAGCCCGGGCGGCGGAGGGGCGCTGGCGGCAGCGGCGGGGCCGCCCCCGCCCGACGGCAAGCGGCGCGGCGCGGCGCGGGGTGGGGTGGGGTGGGGGGGCTGCCCCGGCGCCGGCCCCCACCCCCGGGAGTTTTAAAGGGGCAGCGCGCCCGCCGCGGGCCCCGCGCCCCGCTCCGCCGGCGGCGGGCGCTTTTGGCCGGGGGGCGCCCGGGAGAAGGAGGGCGGCGGCGGCGGCGGGGCCGGTCCCGCCGGTGCGGCCCGCGCTGCGCGCGGCGGGCGGGGGAGGGAGGGGCGGGCGGGGGCTGGGTGGCTCCTGCTGCTGCTGCCGCCACAGCGCTCGCCGCCTCGCCTCCCCTCCCCCCCGGCGGGGGCTCCTCGCTGCAGCCTCTGTGCTCCGCTCTCGGTCATGTGACCCTAACGTAACCGGACAGGAAAAGCCGCCGCCGCCGCCGCCGCCGCGCTGACTCCGTTGTTGCTGCTGCTGCTGCTGGGCGCGGAAACGGCGGCGGCCCGCGCGGCACCAGGCGCCTCGGCGGCCCGCGCCCCCCAGGTGAGCACCGGCCGCGCCGCGCCCCGCGGGGGGATCCCGGCGCCGCCCGCACGTGCGCCCGGCCCCGCCGCACCGGCCGCGGCCCGGGCTGAGGCGGCGGCGGGCGGGCGCGGGGGCGCGGCGGGGCCTGCTCGGCCCTACCTCCTCATTGTGTGCGGGGGGCGCCCGGCCGCGGGGTCCGGCCGCGCCGCGGCGGGCCGAGGGGGGCGCGGAGGAGGAGGCGGGCGCCTGGCGCCGCTGGGGCTGCCTGGCCTCCTGACAAACCCCCGCCGGGCCGGGCCGGGCCGGGCGGCTCCATCCGGGACACAGCCCGGGGGGGGATGGGCCCGCACGGAGGGGAGGGGAGGGCCGGGCCGGGCCGGGGGGGTGGGCCGCGCCGCGCCGGGGGAGGGAGGGGGCAGGGGGAGGGAGAGAGGGGGAGAGGGAGGGAAGGGGGGAGGGAGGCAGGGGCGGGGGGCCGGCGTCGCCCGGCGCCGGGCTCGGCGCGGCCCGGCCCGGCCGGTTGGGGCCCGCCCGGCCGCCCGCAGCGGGGCGGCCCCCCCTCCGGCGGCGGCATCCGGCGCAGGGAAGGGCGGGGGAGGAGGGCGCCGCGCGGAGCGAGGGGCGGCCCCGCCTGTCTCTCCCCGGCAGCCTGGGCGGCCCCGGCGGCGGCGGCGGCGGTTCCCGTCTCGCGCGCCCTGGCGGCTCCGCTCGCGCTGCGTCTCGCGCCGTCGCCGTCCGTCCGTGCGCGCGTGGCGTGCGCGGGGGGGGTGGGGGTGGGCGGGGGGAGGCGGGCGGAGAGAGGGGAGGAGGGGCGGGGCGCAGCCAGTGAGAGCGGCGCGCGGCCTCCCGGCCTTCCGCCCCGGCGGCCAATGGGAGGGCGCCGTCACCTGTGCCACAGAGGCCGAGCGTGGCTCCGGGGAGAGGGCGGGCGCCGGGCCACGCCCCCCCCCGCCGCGCGCTACGGCGCCGGCAGGCGGCGGGAGCGCCCGGGCGGCGCGCGCCCCTTCCCTCCCTCCCGCTGCCGGCGCGCGCGCGCGGGCCCGTCGTGGCGGGCGGGGCCGGCCCGGGCCCAGCGCGGGCCCCCAGCAGCCGCCCGCCGCCGGTCGGGGCTGCGGGCGCGGGCAGCGCGGCCACCGTCGCTCCGCGGGCGCGGGGACTGGCAGGCGGCGGGGCGCCTGTGTGAGCGGCCGGTGCCCCGCGCCGCTGGGCGGGCTGGGGCGCGGTGGGGGGGGGTCGGTGCCCGCTGAGGGGTGTGAGGGCAGCGGCGGGCTCCGCTTGAGCCGGGCCGGCAGCTGTTCCCTGTCAACACGGCCGCCTCCCCGGCCCGAGCGCTGCCGGTCTCCGCGCTCTTCCCCTTCCGCGTCCCTCCCAGCGCTTTTCTCCTCTTGCGTGGTGCCCTGCCCTCCCCCTTGGCTTGCGCCCTCTGCTTTTCCCTTCGTGGTCTCCGGAATAAACGTACCTTTTCCGAAAGGAGTCCGCCTCGCGTGGTTTTTCACCCACCGTTCAGCAAAGGAGGTGACTTCGAAAGTTGCGATAAAGCTGAGCCCGGCCGGCCTGTCAGCCGTGCCACCGACGGGCTGTCCCTGCAGGGCTTCAGGGCACGAGAAGTCTTTTGCGCAGTTGTGGAACCGGTCAACGCTAAAATACGGCCTTGCTGGCGTTCGTCATTTTATTTAGCTAAGGGTGAAACTCCTGAGCATACGCATACCTATAACATACCCTTCTATAGATATAAGAGAGACAAAGTGCTTTCCTTACTCTTTTCCTCCGCCGTGTAATTTCCTTGCAGTGTCATTCTTCCAGTGCTTCCAGTTCAAAGCATTTAAATACCTTTTAAATACGCCCAAAAACTTAAGTGTTGCGCACGTGGATGAACACTGTGTCATTTTGTGAAAAGATTAATTCAGGTCTCCAGTGAAGGGCAACAGCCTCAACTGCCACAGTGACTGCTGTTTGGATAAGCTTAACTATAAGCTAAACAAACTTAGGATGATAATAACTAGAAAGAATGCCTTTCTGGTTTGGAGTTCCCTCACATCGATGGTTTGCTCTGACTGAGAAGCTTTGCTGTCCAAGTACAAACCAGACTCAACACCGATGAATTAAAGAATGTAGCGCATAGAATAATCTAAATTAAAGCTAAAAAAAAAAAAAAAAAGTGTATTTACCGTAACATCACAAAGTCTACCTGCATGGAGCATTTTGCAGGATTAAATAACGACGACCGTGGTTTTTGTTACTGCTGACAGCAAGTATTCCCTCTTTTGGAGAGAGGGAGAGGATTTTAGCACGTTGTTTGTACAAACATAATTGTCCAAACAGTAGTTTAGGGAGGAGAGAATGGACCTGAAGAGAGTTGGAACTGTTTTTTTCTCTTATTAACTGTAAGAAAGTAATCAACTGTATCTTAAATTGTATTTCTTTCTTTGCCCTTACACCCCTGACTCAAACGAGTTCTGATCTCATGTGAATGCAAAGGAATGCATTTGGTCAGCCTGGTTATTGATTTAAATACGAGGGCATTCTTCACTCTCCAGCAAGTAGAAATACTTGCTCCTCCAATGACTAAACATATTGGCATATGTGAAATACGCTTTTATTCTCTTTCCCAAAATGTCACATTCTTACTGTATAGAAGAAACAAGCTGTTTGTACCATACCTAAAATTTCGATAACTTCCTATTAAATTTGGAGGGAAAAAACCCAAGACTTCTTATAAATCTACCACTTTTGGTCCACTTCTCCTGGTTTCACCTTCTCTTTCTTTTCTGTTCATAGAGCATCTGCACTGTTCCGGGCATAACGCGCCCAGGTATTTTGTTGACTTCTCTTGCTGTTTTGCATGGCTACGTACAGACCTATGTTACTTCATACTTTCACTTCTTCTGCCCAAAGCTCTATTTGTTGTGGTTAAGTTTATATCCACTTGTTGATCTTACTAGCCGTACATCCATCCATTCATCACGTGCAACTGCCCTGATGTGTTTCCCTGGCTGCTTTTTTTCCCCAAAGTTACCGATTCTTGCTTCCAAGGCTGCCCCCGAATCCTTGAGAAAAAGCTTGTAGCTCTTAGGCAGTTCTTTGAGGGCAGCCTCCAGCAGCTGGTGCAGAGAAGCGCAGGGAGGGTGGGAGGCTGTGGAAGCCCTGGTTTAGGGGGGCTCAGGTTAGTGCCGCGTTTCACCGTTAGTCGTCCTGCCTTGCACCAACGGCCAGCAATGGGCAGAACCGCACCTCTCGCCCCTCAGGTTTCTTGATTTGCTAGGCGAGCGTCAGGCACTCTGTCATGCTCCTTAGCAAATGCTGTTGTAGCTTATCTCGGTAAATAAACAGATAGTTGTTGAGTGAAAAGATTGGCCCCTCCTGTTCTGATAGTCCAGAGGGCTTGCCCATACCTAGAATGAATTCCTTGTTTCAGCCTGGGAAGACTCGGGTATGTATCTGGTATTTCCCGGGAGAGGGCATAACCATCAGAAATGCTTAACTATTTAATGTTGCGTTTGGATCCAGCTGGATGGATGCATACTTTTAACCTGAATTTTCAGTATCTCTATATATCTTTTACGTAACAGTTATCTAACTTGTCTTTTATTGGGTTCTGCTTTTGTCTCTCCCACCCACTTAGGTGAAGGTGACTGATACCAGAAGGGAGATTTATTTTTCCTGTTTGAACAGACAAGTGGTAGCCAAAATACTTCATTCTTCCCATTACAAATAGATGGGTTTACTACTTATTAATATTTCTTCCTCTCCTTTAGCTATTTATGTTTCTGTATCCAAGTCATCATCCCCCCATGCCTTTTCAGAAGTCTTTAGTCCTGGCTCTGCTTTGCTCCTTAAGCCTCAGCAAATCACTTGCGCCTTTGTGAGTCGCATTGCCCTTTATGACAGGGAGATCCTTGCCTACATGTAAGATATCATTTATACAGGCGCTTGGGATTAAGAGGTGTTACTAAAGCATGATATATGGGTATTAGAGGAAAATATCTGTTAAGAGACATCTACTGTTGCATCTGTACATCTACTGTTAAGTTTTACATGGAAGTTGTTTTCTTTTCAGAGTGTAAAAAAATGGATTTGGCCAACCATGGACTTATTCTGCTGCAGCAACTAAATGCTCAGAGAGAGTTCGGTTTCCTGTGTGACTGCACAGTTGCCATTGGTGATGTCTACTTCAAGGCACACAAATCGGTCCTTGCTTCTTTCTCCAACTATTTCAAGATGTTGTTTGTTCATCAAACCAGGTAACTATAAAAAGGTTCACTGTTTCAATGTTGTTCAGTTAGCTAAGCTAAGGAGGTCTAGCAACATTTTGAAACCTGAAAATGTTCTTTTTGCTTCTTGCTGTGACATAAGGAATATGGGATCCAGTCTTACGTGCAAACTAGAATCTCAGTTTAAAACATGTTAAAGCTGAACTGTGATTCATTAACACTAATGTTATAATTTAGCACAAGTTCTTTATCCTTCAAAAAAGCATAGAATTCCTAGAATTGAATATTTAAAGGATCCTGTCTTCACTCTTGCACATTCCGTCCCCCACTCGCTATCCTCTACTGTGTCTTGGCGCTATTCTTGACATTTTCATAACATTATATACAACCCAACAAGTATTTGCCACGCTATTTTGAGAAATGGACTTATAAAAGAGGCTAACATGTTTTGGTTTTTTTACAGTTTACCAAAGTCAGTTAAATAATAAAATACTACATAGTGGTAGAAAATAAGGGAGTTTGTGTTTCTTCTTTTTTTTTTTTTCTTTTTTTTTTTTGGCGGGCAGCCTCACATGGAGGGCATTGAAAAGATAATAAAAGTGTAAGACTGGTTTAAAGATTTTTTTGGTCTTTTCTTTTTTCCAATTATTTGAACTATCTCAAAAAGTTTATGTTAGGAGAGTGAAACTCTTAACTCCTTGGCTAAGAATTCTAAGCCAAAAGTCAACATCAAGGACAGAAATGCGTTTGCACTTCTGAGACAGGACTGCGGGCAGATGTATCGGTCTTGATGCTCCATCAAGAGCACACAGTCATCTCTGGAAGACAGCATTGCAAAGTTTACTTTTGGGTAATACATGAGAATTCAAAAGCAGTCGGAGAGAAAGCTCAAGAAGGGTGCACCTCAAGAAATGGAAGAATTGGCTATCATTTCCTCCTCAGCTTGGTAACCTACTGTGGTTAGAGCATTCAGACCACCGCACGCAGTCACGTCTGTTTCTAGATTTCTGTCTTTTATTTAATGTTTGTTTTAATACAAGAGCTACAAATAACTTCGAAAAATGATTAAAATCCCAGATCCTCTCCTGTTAGCTAACTGGCCTAGCTAACTAGCTAGTTAGCTAACTGGCTAACAAGATGTTCCTGATTTTCTTTCTTCTTCTGTGAACCTTGCCTCTCTTTCTGCACAGAGATGCAGCTTCAGCCGGAGGCATGGTGGGTGTTTCAGTCCAGAGTACCCTAAAGGGTGATGCCCAGGGCATGCTCTCAGCTGGAGGATGGCGTTGTTTTCAGTCCTGTTAGGATGAAGAGGGCATCACAACCAAAGCGTCTCTCTTTGCGGAGCGCTCTAACCGAGGGACTGTTAGGCCGCCCAGGCGTACCGCTGGCGCTACTCTTTCTTCCTCCCTATTCAAGGAAAGAAGCTCCTGTTCTGCTTTGTAAGGACCCTGGCCTCCACGGGTTAGATGTGCCCAGGCTACAGCTGTTGCATCAGATCGCACCCTGCATGGTTTCTGGATTGTAATGCAGTTGAGACAAGGCTGATACCACACATTTGCAGAACTGTACCTGTAAACACTAGTAGGCCACAGAAGCCAAACAGGCAAGTGCCAGGTGAATTTTAGGTGTTTTCAGGGCTAAGTACTGAGAAGAGTTTAATGGGTTGTGAATTTAGAGTCCAGTGCTGGCAGGTTTTAATTTAGCTACAGACGTGTTTGAATCCAACCAAAAAAAGGGGAAAAATATCTTTGCAATTTACAAAATATATGAATATATGACCACAAATCTATCACATAACAGCAATTTAGAAAGGTGTAGATTGCCATGGGACAGCTTCGTCTTTCAAGCCAGTTACTTTCCTGAGGAAAAAAATGTCATCTTTTAAGTGGCCAATGAGATTAGCTCTTTTACGTTAAAGCGTTCATATTTATTGCAGATTCTGTCTTTTGAATTTAAGTAGATGCCTCTGATTTTTATCAATGCTTGAATAACCTAGATCTGGTAAAAAAGATTTTCCTTATCTCTTATTCATCGTTTTGTTTCACCTTTCAGTGAATGTGTCCGTTTGAAAGCGACTGACATACAGCCAGATATCTTCAGCTATCTCTTGCATTTGATGTACACAGGGAAGATGGCACCGCAACTCATTGACCCAGTTCGACTAGAACAGGGAATAAAGTTTCTGCATGCATATCCACTAATTCAAGAGGCCAGCCTTGCCAGTCAGGGAACTTTTTCTCACCCGGATCAAGTTTTTCCATTAGCATCTTCATTATATGGCATCCAGATCGCAGATCACCAGATAAGACATCCCCCTAAGGTTCCATCAGCAGCTGACAAACTCGGGCGAGAACCAAGGCCACAGACATCACGGATGAACCAAGAGCAGGTTTCTGAAGGTTCGCAGCTCTCGCAGTTAGCTACAACTCTGCCACAAGTGGCCCGGACGAATATGTCCACTTCTGACCCATTGCCATCTTCTTTATCTCCAGAATTGGTATCTGCCGCTGGTAATAATTCACCTGCAGGAGAAGACGCCAACATGGAAGCATCTTCTTCAGATGAACAGCCTGCCTCACTCACAATAGCACATGTCAAGCCAAGCATTATGAAAAGGAACGGAAGCTTCCCAAAATACTATGCCTGCCACCTCTGTGGTCGCCGGTTCAATTTGCGAAGTAGTTTGCGTGAGCACCTGCAGATCCACACGGGAGTTCCCTTCACGTCTAGCCAGCAGGGAGAAAGTAATCTTTCTTTGTCTCTCTGTAACAACACAGCTGATAAAGATGCCGTGGAAGTGCCTGAAGCGGGGATGATTAGCGACAGCGAGCTGCAGCAGATCTCAGACTCCCCAATAATTGACGGGCAGCAGCAGTCAGAGACACCGCCCCCCTCCGATATTGCAGACATAGACAACTTGGAGCAGGCAGATCAAGAGAGGGAAGTAAAAAGACGGAAATATGAATGTTCCATCTGCGGTCGCAAATTTATTCAGAAAAGCCACTGGAGGGAGCACATGTACATACACACTGGTAAGCCCTTCAAGTGCAGCACTTGTGACAAAAGCTTTTGTAGGGCTAACCAGGCTGCCAGACACGTGTGCCTAAACCAGAGCATGGACACGTACACGATGGTGGACAAACAGACTCTGGAACTCTGTACTTTTGAGGAAGGCAGTCAAATGGACAACATGCTAGTACAGACCAACAAGCCCTACAAATGTAACTTGTGTGACAAAACATTTTCAACTCCCAATGAAGTAGTCAAACATTCGTGCCAAAATCAAAACTCTGTCTTTACACTAGAAGAAGATCGCTCCATCCTGCTAGGTGGCGGGGACACAGAAGCCACAGAGACTGATAATGCAGTGTTAGCCTCCATCAAAAAGGAGCAGGAAGCAGTGTTGTTAGACTGAATGTGAAACCTATATCAATTTTTTAAAGTTTCTTTACTCATTTTTTATTAAATCAATTTTTTCCTCCCCCCACCTCTTACCTCACTTGCCCCTGCCATCTTTTTCACCAGCCTCCTTCCCACCCTTTGTCTTCAGCAACCAGGACTGTACTGGCACGTTAGGGAATTGGACTTTGCCTCTCCCACCAAAACAAACAAAAAGCTCTTGCATCAAACCACAACATAATTGATTTTAATACAAAGGAACATGTGAAAAAATAAACTGGCTAACTATGTTGATAGTATTAGTTAATCCAAATTTAATAGATTTTAAACAAAATTTAGATTGCTTAAAAGTGTATTTAGATACAATGATGAGCGTAATGAGAAACAGAGTATCAGTTTGGTAAGCAAAGAAAATATATATATATATATATATATTAGTTTCCCTGGTAAAAGGCATTTTGAGAAGATCTGGCAAATGAAACACCATGCTTTTTAGAAGTCCACATGCAAGTTGATTAAGTTTATAACTTAAAACCCTCAGAACTTTTCTCAATGAATGCAGAAATCTCTGATCATTGAGGTAAAAAGAGCTGAGGCTATTGGTTTTCTTTTAGCCTTATGTTTTCCTTCAAGTATGCCTTTGGGTATCTGTTTCAGATAACATAATTGAGTCAAGCTAAGTAGTTACTTAGTCAAATTTTGACTTAAGTAGCTGTAATAATAATGTGATGGCAATCTTTATATATATATAAAAAATACTGTATATGTATAAAGATTTTTATATATATATATATATAGAAAGTGTTTGTGTGTATATTTGGTACAGGTAAATAAATGCACACATCCTTTTTAAGTAACTGGCCGTCTACTCTCAGATTCAGCCCAGAAAGTCTTTTAGTTGTTTGACAAAACTAGTCATTGCACAGGTTATTTTTTAATCAAATTTAAAACCTCCCGAGCTGTGTGCATTTTTATTGGCCTGTTGAAGAGAAGCTAATAGGTAAGTGTTGTCACCCAAGCTACAAAGGAAACTAGAGAAGTGACATCCTGGTGAGCACTGTACCACCATTAGTGCAGCACGTGCATCTGTTGTTAGCTGTAGGTTTGAGTCATTCTGGATGAAAGGAGAGAAAAAAAGCTGTATTGCCTTACTGAGGCTGGAATGTCCATGATTTCATTTGGTCTAATGGCATGAGTTAAGAGGAAGAAAAAGTGGTGCAGAGACGTTCTAGCAACAGGGGATCATGGTTGTTCTAAAGTGAATCCGTAGTGCTGGCTGGCAAATTCTGCTCTGTGAGAGTCCCGTTATTTTCAAAGCCAAGACAAAGTCTGCAAAAACTGAAAGGGTGAATTCTGTAGTTTTAGTTACTGCTGATGGTAGCATTGCATCTTTGTGTTAAAAATCAAGTTGCTGATTCTTATTATTTTATATAGATGCCCAGATTTTTTGCTGGTAGCCTAAAAACCTAAACTGACAGCAGCAATGAAGCCCACTGAGCAATTACTGGGGCAATGGAAGGCGTAAGCGGACAGAACAAGTGCCCCGTCGCAAATGGAGACAGTGTGTGTTTTGGGGGGAGGGGCGGGAGAGGGCAAGTCACAAACCACAGCTCTTCTCTTGTGTATACGTTTAAACTGAATATCATCTTTTTGTGTATAGTTAAGTTCTCAGATTTGTAAGTTTTTATACATCATTTCATTGAATAAAAACTGAATTAAATGGGATATGATTTATTGAGTTGAAGGTGAAAGGTTGATGGGTTTCGATCCTCCTGAAAGAGCTCTTACTGAACCGGTTTAAAAGCCAAGCAATGTATTCTGTGTATCAGACTAAAACCTCCGTCATACAGATGAACAAATAGCTTACTAAAGCTTAAAACAGTGGATTTAGCAGAAAAGGTTGCTATGTATTCGTTTTTTCCAGTTTATTATAACATTACAATTATTGTAAAGCTTACTGTAAGTGGTGTTGAGTTTATTATCTCTCTTGTATTAGAGTAATAGATCTAAAATCAACTGATTTTACTTCAAAGTATCGAAGTGTTTTGAGGTAAGGAAAGTAACATCTTACAGAATTATTTTAGTGTTGCCCATTTGAAAACTTTTTTAGGATCTTCATTTACCAGTGTAATTTCTTTAAAAGTGTTTTTCATTTCATCTCACTTAGTCTGAAATGCTCTCAGAGCAGGGGAAAAAAAAAAAAAAAAAGAAGAAATCTTTCCTAATTCAGGGTAAAGTCGGCTTTTGAGGTAGCTGTGGTTTAGGGGACAGTCACAAGTTCATTTCCAAAATGACTACAGCTCCTAAAGGTGCTGCCACCTCAGCTATTAGTTACCGCTTAGTCAGATGCTGTTTTTTTCTCAGAGCTCCAGCTCTGCTCCAGTGCAGAGTACAACAGTTCAACTCCCCAGGTGGCTGGTTGTGTCAGAAGGGTACGCGTGGCCACACCATTTTTTGTGAGACGTTTGGCAGCCCCGGGCCCTTACCTTATCCTGCTCTCGCCTCTCCTTCTCCACTGTTTGGAGAACGTGGTGTTTGCTCAGTTACATGTTGAATGGGCTCAAGTGAACTGATGCCACTGAAAAACAACCGGTCTTAAGAAATGCTATTTTTCTGTCAAATCTGTTCCCTATTGTAGCTCTGCAGAGGGTTTCAGACAACTCACGGATTGTGCAAGGGCAGAAATGAGCAGGGAGGAGGCAGCTTACTGAAGCCAGTGTTCCTGCTGGCAACGTCCAGGGTGACGAGGGTGGGAAGCGGTGACTCCCACTCGGACAGGTCCCTCATCTGGCGGGCGGTGTGGCCTCACAAGCCGATGTACGGCCCAGAAGGAAGGGGCGGTGTAGGGCAGGGAACAAGCAGCCGGGGAAGAAGCTGGTTATGACATGACTGCTGCTGCGAGAAATGGGAAATTGCAGGCTCAGCAGAGATACTTTCACCTGTTTAAATATATAACACTGTCAGGTAAAGAGAAAAAAAATCACAATAAAGAGATTATTTTTATATGTGTCCAGCTATCATAATGGTTTATTTTATTTTAAATACCCTGTATTGTCTGATGCTCCATAGTGATGTTTAAATCATTGCCTCTCACTGCAGTTTTGTTCCTCTACAACAAATTAGAACCAGTATATTCTGGTTATTAACAGCTGCATCAAGAATTTGGGTAATTACAGCACAACTATAGTTTTGTTCAAGTTTCTTTGTTAAATCCCATCTGAATTATTATTACGGTTAGAGAGAGATAACTTCAGGCTTTATCTTTAAACTTTTGGCTCACATTTGTGACCGAGTTGCTCAGGACTCATTCAGTCTGCTCACCTGCTGAAGTTGTGAATTTTCTACCAAATGAAAGACGACAGCTTTGCAGGAACTACTGAATAACCAGTGCAAGTCTGCCATCATTCAAGGCTGCGGGCTGGACCTTCAGCCCCAGTATATTTCTGAAGGAGTAACTTCAAAGTTAATTTCCCGGGCACGTCACTTGACAAGACACCTCTGCCTTGACTTCAGACGTACCAAACACCTACCAATCTATCTGCTCAATAGAAAGAACAGATAATTATCACTTCTGAAAGTGAAGATCGCAGTCCTCTACAAGCAATATTTTTTGTCAACTTTGTATCAAGTATCTTCTTGGTCACTGGTCTGATTGATAATCATTCTGCTTCTGCGGGGGGAGAATTTATTAGAAGATACTAGTGTTACAAACATTGAATAATTTAAACTGTGCACCTATTGACACTGCAGGGCCTTAAGTTGCCATCTTGATGTTTGGAAAATCTGCTTTCTGGCTCTTTGGCTCCAAATCCCATAAAATGATAGCTTCGGTCACATAAGGTAGCGAGTCGCAAGAAAAAAAAAATAGTAGATTTCTTTCTGTTTGCTTTAAATAACTTCTTTGACATTACAAGCACTTTTTGCATTAATTAAAGGAAACCTGGTTAGACAAGAGCAGGTTCTGTGGTGCCCAGTGGCATCACGATCCCTTGCAAGGGTTCTTCCCAATCTGCCTAACGGCAGGATTACCTTTTTTAGGTACTTTGCCTTTCTGGAGAGTAATATAGTTCTTTAATTATCTTCAACCCAAGCAACTGAAGACCAAATTGATTCATTCTTAACCAACTTAAAGTATTTTTCCTTGATTGTATTTCCACACCTTTTAATCTTAAAAAGTAAACACAACTAAGGGAGAGTTCATTTTGGAGTTCTGTCATTGAGTCTGTTATTTATTGCTTCCTAAAAGTCAACAAATGTTTCCATTTGGCAAGATACCTCATAGCTATGAATGATTAGGAATATTTAGGCTACTTAAAGAGAATAAATTCCATTTAACACTCCTACTTCAACACTGTAAATATTACACTGTTAGTTACAGCAGCATACCTTCGTAATGAAATCTAGGTGATACACTACCAGTGGTGATAAAGGCTGGCCTTTTAAAAAGCCCAGCTGTTGTCCTACCTGAGCCAGTATGTTTCCATTTCTACAGCTCTTGTTTTGTTCACTGTTTTTGTTTGTAAAAATGCCTGTTGTTGTCACCGGATAATGAAATCCCACTCATACCAAAACCAGAACAAAATGCAGAAAGAAGCAAGAAGTCTTTTGCAGCACACCTCGTTAATGTATATTTGCTAGGTGATCCATGATCATCTCTAGAAGTTAAGAGAAACTCACTGTCCTTAAATGTGGGCTTCTATCAAGCCTGCCATTAAAAAGGGCATATTTTAATGAGATTTAGCCAAAACCATGAAACACACTTCCTCCGCAGTACAGCCATGCTGCCGTGCTGTCTGTGCATCCATGCTTTCGAAGAGATCACGCGTGCCCAGATGCAGAGCTCAGCACGGTCTCTGCGCAGCTGTCAGTAACCGTTGCCACTCCTCGCAGTGCCGCTCTTTCAGCCCTTGTGCCAAAGGAGCTGCCAGCAGAAGGACCCTCATACTCAGTCCCTGTCTGTTGCCTTAGCCAAAAATATAACTTTCCTGGAACCTTAGGAAATCCACTCAGAGAAGAGAGAAGCAGAGCCATAAAATGCAAGTTAACACAAATGTACACTTACGGTACTGCTGTGCAGAGTGTGGAGGAGGCACCCCGCCACTCCAGCGTGCCTCAGCGCAGATCCACAGCCTGTCTCCAGTCTGCTGACTCTGTCGGGCCCGGATTTGAAGCAGCCCTTACGTTTTCTAAGGGTGCTTCCTGATAAATCCGTTTCCTTAAGTCCTGTTCCTTAATCTCTCAACTACATGGTTAAAGCATTTTCCATTTTGGTACTACTGTATTGTGTAGGTCCAGTTTCAGCAGTGAATTATTATTTGGTGGATTGTCACAGTTTGATTGGGTCTCTCACAGGGCAATGTATTCTGTGAATCAAGCTTTATTTCATGAGCTCATTAGGTAAAAATCAAACAAGGGCTCCATCTCTTTTCAACAAACTAGTCTAGATTGTCAATTCTCTAAATTGTTGCTTCAACAATTCACAAGCTCATTAACTCACAAAGTCACTAACCCACACGCTTAGGAGCAAAAGAGTTGCCTGGCTGGGGATGGGGGTGCTCATCCTTCCTCCTGCGTCACGCTGCAGGTGTCCCCTCTGTCACCCCAGGAAGCAGCAGAGCCTCAGCAGCCCAGCTGCTGGAGGATCCACTGCCAAAGGCTTTTTGAGAGTAATTGGTGTATTCCTACCTTCCAGCTTGGAAGTTTGGTCTACACCTTTCCTGGGGCTTATTGCAGTCAGATCTGAAGACTTTCAGGCTTATCAGAACCTACCAGTCACTTTTGCAAGGCTGCAGAGAGAGACTGCAGACCTTATCTCTTTCCGGCCTCGGCATCCAGCGTACACGCGGCTCCTTCTGCAGCCGACTGGTGCTGCTCCCCGCACACATCAGGCCTTCGCAGGAGCTGTGCCTTAGGGCAGCACGGAGCAGGAGCGGAGGGCGGAGCCGCTGTGGGTCTGGGCCTCATTGCTGCTGCTGCCGCCTTATCGTTTCCTGACTTGATTCAGACTGGCACTGAATACAGCCAGCAATCCAGCACTGAATCTGCATTTTCCCATCAGAGCCCACTGAAGCAGCTTAGGATTTCACATGTGCGTTTTGGGCACATACATCACTGATGCAAGTTAGCGCTGTGCCATGCTTCTTCCTCTTTAATGGTTCTCCAGGCTGGATGGAAGCTCACCTACCAGGGAAGACAGCAGCTAAAGAAGCCGCTGCCTTTGCCACATCCATCTCTCCAGCTTTTGGGGTGTTATGAAACAGGAAGCACGGTTCTGCGCGCATTGGGGGTGCAATCCATGCCGCCTTGGGAGAAACCAGTTGAGCCTCCTTTTGGCTGCAAGAGCAGCGGTGAGTGTGCAGAAGACAGCACTAGATGGTGCAGTCACACCGGCGCAACCGCCCCGCCGTCCTGGCTCACTGCCCCGCAGCCCTTCACAGGGGCGGGCGCTGCGCACCCCACGCAGCGCTGCTGTAACAGCGTTCCCGTCCCGAGGGGCTGCGCTGGAAAGCCAAAGGGGGCAGAAAGGACTCTTGCAGTCGTGCCTTGCAGCCCAGAGAGCAGAGCCCTTTGCACAAGGGGCTGCAGAGCACTCAAAAGCACAAAGCCCCAAGGCTTGCAGCGGCAGGTACACAAGGGAGGACCTTCTCGCATCTTCACTGATGAGAAAATATGTAATTTTAAATATTATTAAATTTTATTTCATATTTTGGATATACATACACATGTGTATTATACCATCGCATCTGCCATTCAGGTCTGACCAAGACCATTTCCCCTCAAAGAGAGCTGACTCCAAACTGGGTTGATTTTGTGGCGGCACAGTCAGCCCTGCAAGTGCAACCCTGGATGAGGACAAGTGCATCCTTTTGGGCGGCCCTGAACATTGACACCGGTCACAGCCTCTGTGCTGGCGTTAAACCACCAGCGTGAGCTTCCCATTCCAGCAGGAGCGGGTCTTGCCTGACTGCCCTACAAAAGGGAAGAGCCTGGAAAACAGGGAGGGCTACACACACAACTGGGTCAGGTCCTTCCGCCCCAACAGCAGTACTTGGGGGATGTGAAGGCAAATAGTCACTCAAAGCATGCGATTTGCATGCGCTGATGAGGAAAGGAAGGTGATGCCCCCCTCACCAGACCACCACCACTCCAGTTGCTGGCACACAGGCCTCCATACCCAGACACGTACGCAGAATACTGAGTCATAATTGTTCAATAGTAATCTTATTCTTTGATACGACTGCGTTCCTATGCAGAATTTGTTTAAAAAAATCTCATTCTGAGGCATACCTGAGACATCTCTGGCATTATTCAAGGCCAGGTTGGATGGGGCTTTGAGCAACCTGGTTTAGCGGAAGGTGTCCCTGCCCATGGCACAGGGGTTGGAACCAGATGATCTTTAAGGTCCCTTCCAGCCCAACCCATTCCATGATTCGATGATATCGATAAAGGAAAGAGACCCAGGACAAGTCCTGATTTGCACACAAGAACCAAAGAAAAACCTTTGGAGAAACTTCACCCTTGCTCGCCAAGTTCAAGTTCAAAGTTTTCCTGCCTTACTTCCTATTTTTGAATAATGCTGCGGTACAATCTGCATTTTAAAACCCCCCCGATACCACAGGTATGACCTGAAGGGCGGCAGCGTGGCTGCGCACCGCTCTCCGGTCACACGGGAGGTTCGTGCAAGGACCGCGTTCCTCCTCCCCGCGGCCGCAAGCATCCGTAGTTGCGGGGACCGCGCAGCGACCCGCGCGCTGAATTTCAGCTCCGAGAGGCCGGAGCGGGCAGGCTCACCCCACGTACGGGCAAGCCAACCCGAGGCGGCGGGGACCCCGCTCCCCCGCGGGGGACCGCCGCAGGGCAGGCGGGGCAGCGGCGGGAAGCTGGCACTCACGGCTCGGCGGCGTCCGGCGGCCCTCGGTACACCGGGCGGGCAGGGCGTGGGGCCGCTGCGGCAGCCGGAGGGCGGGGGCGGGGGGGGGGGGCGGCGTCCCGGCCCGCAGCAGCCGGGCGGCTCCGCGGGGGAGCGGTAACGGCCGCCAGTGCCGGAGCAGGGGCGGGGGAGGGGGGGGAGCGCCGCGCATGCGCGGGGCGGGAGGGCGGTGGCGGCGGCCGTTACCCGCGCCCCGCCCCGGCCGGTTTCCGCCTGCAGCTGGCGTGAGCGCCCGCGCCTGTGTCCCCGGTGCTGGGGCGCCGAGGGGCTCCCTGGGCTTGCCCCACCCGACACCGGCTACCGGCGCGGGTAGCAGAAACTGAGTCCTTCCAGGCGGTTTAGGAACGCCACAATTTTACTTAAAACTGGGCCGACTGGGGCCATAGATCCCCCAGGCCGGAGTGTCCTGAGGCCCTCCTCGAGCGGCTCCGGGGAGTCCCCGTGGGTGCAGGTGTGTCTCGGAGCAAAGAGCCGCCATGTCACCCCCCTTCCCTGAGCTCCGTCTGCGGCAAGGGCAACAAAAGCAAAAATCAGCCGAAGGCATCGGCCGAAACCTGGAATTGGCTTTCACCTGGGCACAGAGCCGTGCCATCCAGAGCGGACAGCTGGCGTGGGGCGGAACAGCAGCTCAAACTAAACAGGAAAAATAACTGAAAACTAATAGATATAATATAAATAAATAGCATAATAAATATCGTCATAAATATAAATAAAATACAAATAAATAAAACTAAAGGAAAGACAACGAAGCAGTTAGGAAGCAGCCACCTAAACTGCAACCCTGCCTCTAAGGACACCACCTTTCCTGTTTTGGGGTGGGTTTTTTGTTCTGTTTTGTTGGTTTTTTTTTTACTCTGTTAGCTGTTTCCCCTCACGACGGTGGGAACATACAAGGCACAGAAGTAACACCGAGGTATTTTACGTTTATAGAGGATTTTGACATCGCAGAGGTTTCTGCGAACGCTTTGCAAGGCAGATGGGTTGCTTGGGCAGCTTGCAATGACAACGGTTTTCACTGTGCAGCCAGACCATCCCCCCATCTTAGAGCGAGAGTGGAAGCAGGGGCTTCTGCCTTTGAATGTCTTTCACAGATGAAATTGAGAACACGTGGCTTCTGCTCCGCCGACATAGGGGTGGCAGTGCTCTGATGACAGTGCTCCTCTTAGGGCTGGTGCTTTCCCCTTGCCCCTGCCAGCTGGGCAAGAAAAGGTGCTAGCAAATGCAGTATACTTGCCCCAGAGAATGGGAGCACCACCTTCAGTTCTCATTAGCTTGAGGGTCAGAAATCTCTTAGCCTCAGATATGTATCTGTGTCTTAAAGAGAAGAGCATACTAGGAGTTTGGAGATGATGGGTGTATTGATGCTTTTTTCCCCTTCAGAAACTGTGAGATGGATCCTCTTGCACCTAAAGGAGTTGCTTTCTGCTCCAAAAAGAAGTTGTCCTACAGAAATTAGAAGTTCTCAAGACCTGTATTTGTGTCTCAGCAGAAGTCCTTGGTAGACCGATGAGAAAGTCACCTACTGTTGCAATGTCCTAGAAAACATTTTTCTGCTTCTGATACTGCTGCAAGGGAGGGTGAGGTGATGGCTTACTCTGCATCTGGGCACGCCCTGCTGATGGTCTTCTCCAGAGGGCTTACCGGAGCAGAGGTTTTGCATCCTGAGAGGAAACAAGTGCAGCTGCTGCTGCCAAGAGGATTTATTTGCTCTGGCACGTAGCTGCTGGTAGCGGTACTCACGTGCGGTGCCACACCTCAGCGGTGACTCTTACATGAGAGATGAGCACATTTATTTCCTGTTGCTGTCCAGGAACACAATTAAACATGGCTCTGAGGACCAAGAAATAGGGATACAATACCCCTGGCACTAAGCACTGATGTCTCTGCCACTGACCGTAAGGGTCATTTGCAAAAGAGTAACACTCCAGGCTTTAAGCTGTCTCCTGGATAGCGTTGGATTGCTCTGACTGAAGCAGGCAGTTTTGCAGACGCGCCAGCTTGCAAGCACTGTAGAAGAGGGCAGTTCCTCAGTTTGTCTTTAAAACCTACCAGGTGAGTGGCAAAATCCTTCTTCAATGTCTGATAGGACCAAGAGGGTGCATTTCTTGGTATCATCCTGCAGTAAGAAATGCATTAAGATTACACAGGCAGGTTGCTCCGGCTGCTCAGAAACCCAAGAGAGGCTCCAGGGAATAACCTGAGCAAGTCAAACTCCCGCTGAAGAGACAGGTAGGTCCGGGAAGGACACTGCCGCTCCAGCTGACAGGGGTGTTCGTGGCGAAGGCTTACACTGCCGCCAGCCACCCTGGACCTGTCAAGAAGGCCACAACCCCAGCACTCTCTTAGACTGCAGTTTTGTTGCAGAAAAGCCACGACCGGGAACAAGTCATCTAAATGTGGGGCCACAGTCTGCCCTCCCAAAGAGTTTTTCACCTTGCGCCAGGGCTGGGGGTTTCAGACAAGGCTCAACTCGCAACCAGGGTTTAGGTTTAGGATTAGGGTTAGGACTGGGACAGAAACAGAGTGGGGAACCTCTCACTGGAGTGGGGCTGCAAAGGAGCTGCCGAAGGAAGGGGGAGGCTGCAAAAAGTCTGCGTAACAACTGGTGGAGAGTGCGGGCACAGGACGCTGCCAGCTCAGCTGGAATGACACCAAACAAGTATTTCAAACGTTGCAGCACTAAATAAAATGTGTTTTTCTCCCCTTCTTTCTCTGTCTTTCCTTCCCTAATTTCAGCTTCAGTTTTCCCTTTCACCTGAGAGCATGTGCAGGAGACGGCCCTGTTTCTGTCCCTGTCTCCTCATAGGAAAGAGGAGAAGGAGGCGGGGGAGTCCTTGCTGCCCCCCGTGAGGGGAGCGGGTTGAGATATCTGCCGGGATCTTGGGGCAGCTGTGCAAACGTGCACATGGAGCACGCATGTAGCTATACTGAGCGTTAAAGGCATGGGTTTTAATGACCATGACAAAAAGGTGGAGCCTTCAAAAGAGCAACTGTTAGCATCCCTGAATTAATCCTCGTGGATAAAGCTTCTGGCTCTGCCACAGCCTTGCCAGTTGTTCTCTAAGACTGGCATCTCTCCAAATGGCACATGAATGCCTAGCGCATCTGACAGAAAGACAACAATTAAAAAAGCTTTATTAATGACAACTTACTTCCTCAAGACCATCTTATTTTCCCAAGCAGTTCTCAGAGATGGAGATAATGAAGGTCTCAGTTAAGCAGCTGCAGTAAATAGTCTAGGGAGAGACTATACCTGTCATCTTTTCTGATTCAGGTTTCACTGAAATGCAAAAATCTTTGGCAGTGAGGCACTCCATGCTTGCCATGGAAAGAAACACTCATGCTCTTTTGGATTTTCAAAAAGCTTTACTAGAGGGGAAATGTATTTGCCCTCATGATGACCCCACTGCCCAGTTTCACGCTCTTCCTGCAAAGACATAACCTCTGGTTTCCTATTCAAAATTAGGTTTTCTTTTTGTAAGTGTTTAACAGTAGTCTTATTGTTATATATGACTGCATTCTTACACAAAATTCTGCTGTGGTTTGGAGCCCAAAGTGATGGGGTGTTGCGTGGATCCGGGCAGCCCCTGTTGCTCTAGTGCCCACCAATATCCCTTCTCTCCCACCTGGGCGTGTAGTGAGAGGGGCCACGGAGGGTGGATGAGTCCCAGTGACTGATACAAATTTATGGTTTTCTTTAACAGCTCTGGGGGCCTCGTTATGTTGTGGGGTCCATTCCCAGATTGCATTTTTCTGCAGTAAGTTATGGAGTGGTCAGGCTATCATACTAAAACCTGGAATATGTGCCCTCTGACATCCTAAAGTCCCTAGCACAGCACATGACTCCTTTCTTATTCTGGAGCAGGGGTAGCCATTGAATTTCTTGTAGCACCTCATCGGGGGCTGTTTTTCTCCTACTTATCCATCTGAAGCCCCAAAAGATGAATTCCTGACTGGGCCCTTGTTTCTGTTCTGGTATCTCTACTCCAGTTGACTGTGGGTGTGTTGTAGCAAGCGTCCGTAGCCTGTTTACAGGTTCCGCGAAGTGGCCACCTCTGAAGATATCGCCGATGCGCTGCCCCACAGTGACCTCTTGTGGAAATTTTAACATTCCCATCTCTTTAGCCAACGTAGCCTGAGCTACACGTACGGTGGGACTATGGTTTAAGCCTTGCGATAGGCGAGTAAATGTATACTGGAGTCCCTCCCAGGTGAAAGCAAACCTCGTCATCGATAGTTGCCATCCATCATTAAGAGGATTGAGTATATCAGCTATACTGGCAGCAGCCGCAGTGAGCGGTTTGGCAGCAAGAGTTAAGCCTCCATAATCCGTTGTTAGTCGCCACTTGCCATTAGGCTTCTTTCGAGGCCATACAGGAGACTTGTAGGGGGAGGAGACTTGCCCAAGATTGTCCCTGCTCATGCATAACTGCCCCGTGATTTGGCTCTGCAGGAGGGGGTTTGTCTGGCAGCTGGGACTACGGGAGCTGCTTCTCCCAAATCAGCTGAACCAGGGATTTCCAGCAAGGCAGTCTGCACACTGGCTGCCATGGCAGGCAATAAGGCTGGCATCTAGTAGTTATTACAGGTGGGTTTTGTTGCCACTCACTATTTAGTTTTTCATTCGTCATCATGACACACACACATATCTACTCTCTAGACTCACACGTTGCAGCTGGCATGATGAAGCAGTTTGTGCCTGCAACGCATGTCAGGGAGAGATCCAACTTCTGACACCAATAAAACATCACAGTTTGATTGGGTGTCTCAAATTCACAGGGGAACGTACACTGTGAATCAAGCTTTTTTGGGTCCTTATGGGTCCCTTCCAACTTGAGATATTCTGTGATTAGTTCATGAGCTCATTAGGTAAAAAATCAAACAAGGGCCCAATCCTTGCCTCGTCTAGATTGTCAATTCTCTAAATTGTTGCTTCAACAATTCACACGCTCATTACCTCACAACGCCTGGAAGGCTGCAGGAGCAGCGGTGAGTGTGCAGAAGACAGCACTAGATGGTGCAGTCACACCGGCGCAACCGCCCCGCCGTCCTGGCTCACTGCCCCGCAGCCCTTCACAGGGGCGGGCGCTGCGCACCCCACGCAGCGCTGCTGTAACAGCGTTCCCGTCCCGAGGGGCTGCGCTGGAAAGCCAAAGGGGGCAGAAAGGACTCTTGCAGTCGTGCCTTGCAGCCCAGAGAGCAGAGCCCTTTGCACAAGGGGCTGCAGAGCACTCAAAAGCACAAAGCCCCAAGGCTTGCAGCGGCAGGTACACAAGGGAGGACCTTCTCGCATCTTCGCTGATGAGAAAAAAATTCCCTCGTGCTGTCACGCTTGCCATGCAGTGCTGACCGGGACCAGGCTGGTGCCTTGTTGTCACTCAACCATTCAGAAGGCAGGAGATGACACTTTCACTGCCAGCAACCTCCCCTTGTCCTCAGCATCTTGGCGAGGATGCTCTGCGCTATGGGAAGACCTGTGGGAGGGCCTTGGATGAGTATCTGTCTTTCCCACTGTAAGCACTTTGAGGTATGATAGATAGGTAGATAGATAGGAACATATATGGGAATAGATGTCCTGAAGGGTGAGAAACAGGGCCAGACAGTTTCCTAAACTGCAGGATGCATCATTGTCCTTGAAATTTTTGCCTCTGTGGAGAAAGGGAAGCCTTTCTCTGGGTCTCAGCATCCAGCTCCAGCAGAAGAGACACTGGAGGCAGAAGGCGGTGTTGGAGCGCAGCAAAGCCCAGCCTCCTCAGTGGGCAGCCCCTGGGGTGCACAGGCGTGACAGGTGCCCCTGGCCCTGAGCAAGGAGAACGGGACGGGAAGGGGAAATGAGCCTCGAGGGGGTGTTTCGTGCCCCCCACGCTGTTGACAGCGCTGCCAGGAGAGAGCCATGAGCTGGCGAGCAGGTGGCAGAGAAGCTCCAGCGGGACGGAAACACCGGCACTTCCCTGCACCCGGTGTTCCAGCTGCCCCAGGGAAGTGCAAGGCCAAGGGGAAGCAGCTCTTCGGTCTCCAGCACCGCCTGTCCCAGCAGCGGCAGCGCAGCTGCTGCAGTTCTCTGTCCCCAGGCCCAGAGAGGCGGCAGAGCCTGAGCGTGCCCGGCCAGCGGGAGCCGACACGCGTGCACGGACACGCGTGCGCACACACGCACAGACTACACACGCGTCCAGCTGCTCCTCCAGCCCGGAGCGCCGCCTTCTGAGGGGGGTGAGACATGTTAATTCTCCAAGCATCAGCACTACTACTCCCTCTGTTTCATTTTCTCTGCTTAAAAAACAGGGTATCTTTTCCCTTTAGGGACACTGTGTTCCCATGGTTTGGTTACATTTTGAGTTCACAACAGAATCAAAAAGAAGCGTAGATTTTTTGCTGGAATGTTAAAACAGGCTGACCTCAGCACTGCTCATTCGACAGTCTATTTTAAGCTCCTCTGAGCTGAAGAATCATTAATATTTCAGACTAGCTCACTAGGACAGGGTGCTAGATAATCTCAGCTAGGCTCCCTTTGCCATGAAAGGCTGGACCAGATGATCTTTTAAGGTCCCTTCCAACCTGGGCTGTTCCATGATTCTATGATTTAAAATTCAAACATAATCTTCTAAACTTTGGTCTGTCCCCTATATCTAGACTAGATGGTTTTGGTGTCTCCCTTTCTATTACTGAAGAAAATAGGTAATGAGGGGAAAAACTGAGCAACGCTGAACTTTACACTTCCCAGATCATAATTAGTCATCCAGATACTTTCATATTTATTGTTTTTAGCAAATTTTAAAAATTCTTACCCCCCTCTCCTCCTGCAGAAAGGAAAAGCACTAGCTTCACAGCATCTTTGGTTCATTGCTAAGTGTTACTCTAAAGATACGAACGTATCTTTAAAGTGAAGATATTCTTACTCCAAATGTTCATATGTATGTATGAATGTATTCTTTAAAAATGACTTCATCACAGAGATGCTGTTGTATCCATAAAGCCTTTATCTGCTGCAGTTAAGTATTTATTGATAGACTTTATGTGTTATTAAGCTAATTTTCTCTTCACTATGTACAGAGGGAACTCACTTCATTTGGGGTTTTTGTTGTTTTGTTTGTTTGTTTGTTTGTTTTGTGTGGGGTTTTGGGGAGGTGGGCATGGTTTTTTTTTAACGATGGGGGTTTGTACATAGCAATGAGCGGCTCAGAACACTTCTGCCTGGAGGAGCAGCTCGTGGTCACAGCAGGCTCTAGTTCTGGAAAAGCGTATTGGGTTAAAATGCAGTTGGCTTGAGGACAGAGAGTATAGAAGTTCAGTACGTAAAACGTAAGCTCTAGAGCCAGTGCAGTGTATTTCCTGGCTACGGGACAAAAGGTAGAGAATCTGACAAGATCCCACCCTTCCCCTTTCATTTCCCACTTATCTGTGCAGAGGGGGATCCGCAGCCCCCCAGAAGCTCTGTCTCTTTTCATGCCACCCTGCTTCCCCCAGCTGCTCTGGAGAAGCTGTTTCACTTTCTTGTGTTGCTGCACACAGGTCACAAATTAATGTTCAGTGGAAGCACTCGCTTTTTTCAACTCATTTCAGTCCTTTTCTGGTTTTGCAACAGATTGTGGAGCCTCTCTCATTTTCTTCTAATGCCAAGTTTGTCATAATAAACAGTTTTGTTTTCAGTAACAGCGATCTTGCATCCCTTGATGCATGTTTGTCTCTGCTCCTGCAATCCTCCAGCCATGCTCTTCTGTGTCCCTGCATGTTGTCGGTAGGCCTGCATCTCACTGCCACTTTCCTGCTCGTTGTGCCTTGCCACTCAGTGGGGACAATTAATCAATACCTTACATCATAGTTTACAACTCAAAATTCAAGAGGCATTACATGATTTTTCAGTCATGTGCCAAGGTTCCTTTTTTCTACAGTATGTCATAGAAGTATAACAAGTTGGTTTGCCATAGCACATCATCACTGTGCTCCTGTATATTAGCCACAGGCAAAAATAGGAGTTTTTGAAGTTTTAAGCAAAATCATCTCTACTGCTTAGATTGTAAGGTTGACCCAAGCTCTTAATAGGAAAGCAAAAACAAAATGTGATGTCTCTTTTATTGGGAAAATAAATAACTAATAAATAACAAGAATGTCCAGAGCCTTGAGACACATCAAAAATTATTACAGAAAGAAGTATTGTATCTGTTCTTTCCATGAGCAACTATTGGTTATGAGTGAAAGAAAACAAAATAGTAATTTCAACATAGTCAATACGCTGCCATAGTGATTATAAGCCTACATCTACCGATCGATATCAATACTGACTTAAAGGGTTTGTCTGTGGTTTTTTTTTAATTAAATATACTTTTGTATGAAGAACTGTAAGCAGTACGCCCAGCCTTTGCCACACCGTTCATACTGATGCAAGTTCCTCCCCTGCATCTGCGAGGCATTAACTGGCTCTACTGTGGGGAGGAGAGAGGATGTACGAGCCTGAATCCAATTGCAGGATCAAGACAGATTATGCAAAAATCCAATAAAAGCATTTCCCCAGCAGGAAGACTTATGCCAAAGAGAATAATGCTATTTTCAAGATTGTTCAGCAAATATTCTAGTTTAGAATGGTTCTTGTTCAGCTCCAGAATACTGGGCAGGTCATATTTGTCTTTCTAATTCTTAATTGCTCTCATGAAATAATAGTGAAAACACCATCTGGGAGATAAAAAAACCAAATGTATTTGGCCTAAGAAAAATTTCCTCTGAATAACACTTGTGGTGCCGCCAGGGACTGTGGGAAGGCTACCTTTCCAGTCAGCACCTCAAACAGTTCGACTGACATTTCCCCCTTGCCCTGTCTTCCCCAAGCACAGCCTTCCCTCAGAGCTGTAAGGAACCCTCCAGCCGCCTTTGCTTTAGTGAGTCACCCCTGAAAACTTTAATTTTTCTGGCCACTTCTTCAACTATAAAAGCAAGTGAAATTCAAATTTCCTCCCATGTTTGCCCTCCTCCCTTGATGTCTTGCCAGAGGGTCTCGACACGCACAAGAGGCGATCCTAGCGCTGGTGGCCAGGATCAGATGCACAAGCGTGCAAAACTCACACTTGCTCCCGACGCTGTATGGAGTGGAGGCAGCCCGGGACCCTGCATTGCCTTGGGTCTGGGCGCCCTGAAGCCCTGGGCATGCACTACCCAGGTAGCTACTCTCAAATATTGGCTGAGCATCACCTCTTTCTGTCTTTTAGTCTATGAGCCTCACAGCTGCCACTGGAAAGGTGAAAGGGAGAAGTGTTAGTACAGGTGGCTGTGTGTCAGGTTTTCTGCTTCACACAGCCATTTCTATGGGAAATGACAGGCACTGCTGACTACGTCACACTGACCCTGGGACTGCATGCTGAAAATCTCCTAGAAATGAGTTTAAAAGTTCACAAATTTCATTTACCAAGCAGGGAGACAGATAGGTCAAGCAGCAGAGAGGAGCCGGTATCACTGCAAGGCCGAGGGTCCACAGAAGACCGTGACAAGGGGACAGTCGTCGAGGGAGGAGGCAGGGATTGCTGTTGGGCTGCTTCCCGAAGGCTTCTTGGCATGTCCGCCTTTCAGGACAGCAGCTGGCCTGTAAATTCCTTGCAGATTTTTACAGTTCCCTCTTGTCTAGCTGCTTGGAGGAAAAGGCATCTTGCTGGTTATTCTTTCTGGTCTGGTGCCTTTGTAGGAGGGAGAGAGACATATCTGTAGGCTAGATTATGAAGACAGGTTCAAGCTGCTGCAGGACTTTACACAGAGACTGTCCCCAGAAAGCAGCTCCCATGGCATGTTGGACTTCTGCTTCCCTCATTTCATCACATCATCAGTCCCAGCACCAAGGACTGAGGCATGTGGGTTTTTCAAGCTCTGGAAACGGATGTCATTTTCAAGGAGGAACAGGAGACACTTCTTAAAAACATTCCTCCAATTTTAAAGAGTTGATACTATTTTTTCAAGAAGATGTTGGAGCAGAACAGCCATGGGCCTTTACTACAGTCTTATCTTTCATTCTCATTTTTGTAAAGACTCCATTTAGTGTCCAACTAGAAATGACATCAGCCCTAAGTTAGATGTCAATATTGTGGTGGCCAAGCTTCCATCTTGTTCGCAGCGTCTTAAAATGTTCACAGAGCTAAAAGTTACCCTCTTTTACTACACCTCATCCATCTCCCTGAACTCAGGACTCCAAACCCTGTGCTGCCGATCCCACAGGCCTTCGTTCCACACTGCTCCTCATTCCAAACCATATCCTTCCTTGCAGGGCCATCAGCCTCCTCCAGCCTGCTCCCCTCCCATGTGGCAGTGTGAATGACAAACATCCAGCTTTTGGCATCCAGAAATGACCGTGTCAGGAATCCTTTTGTGCAGTTGGCAAGCCGCCTGCCCATCCCCAGGCACTTGCTGTATCCAAGCTGTGCAGGTTCCTCAACAAGCACAGCTGCCTCCCATATGCTGTGGATCTGAATGGGAAAGCCAGATCTGCTTCCATAGCTTGAGCTAATAGGCAGGATACTTGAGCTATTGCCAATAAAACAACCTTACAAAAGAGAAAACAGCACACAATCCCTCCTGGGATGCAAGAGGCTTGGTCTCCAGTCCCTCCTTTGATGCCTGTTTAGGGACTTCATGTTAACCAGTAACAGGATAGTATAAATGCCTAAACCTTGCAAAAGGACTGGCAGAGGTTGTGTGCCTTGAGCACAGTCTGGTGGGAGATGCTGGTTGGATCCATACCTCCAGATGCCAGAGCTGGGCAGCGAGATCAGCCACCTGCAGTATGAGCCCCCTGACGCAATATGAAAGCAAGAAGAGGGACGGGCATCCTGCAGTGTTTCGACATCCCTGCATTTGCTGTGACCAGTGCAGGTAACTATTTGCAGATACTGGATTTAGCAGTATTTTCTTAGCTGAGATAGACAGGAAAACGTGTAGCTTTATAAAATGAGTTCAGGTGTGAATCTATGCAAGTTTTTTGAGATACAAATGTTGCTAAACATCCTTAGCCATCCATAGAACATAAATGGCTGGAAAAATTTCATGTTTGAAGTCCAAGGTCTGTCAACATAAATCACAAGCACCTCCGGATATTCGGTGCCGTGAGGAGTATACCCCAGCTAAGCAGAAGTGAGGGAGTCTAGAAGATACCAGTTATGGGCCTAAGGTCCCCAATCTACTACTCTATGCCAATTTTTTTGTGGACATTCATGTTGTTGCTTTGCTGTTTTTTTTTTTTTATATACTTCAGTTACACTGGCAAGGCATATGATTTACTAATTTTTCATTCTGGCTCACTGAATACGGTTATCTATCTTGAATTTAATGGAGGCTTTTTTTTCTTCACAGTCTTCTGAAATAACTTATTACTTCTTCTGAAATATGCGTATTTTATAGAAACTTACAACCAAATTGCAGTTTAATTCTGTAATTAGTTGCTTTAATTCATATCAAAAGCTGAATGTCAGCCAACCACAAATGAATTGTCAGGAGCAAATCTAACTCTCCGAAGATGAAGCAACCATCAGAAAGTAATTTACACTAAGCAAGCTGAAAAAAACACCACATACACACGTTAGAAGAAATTTGTAGTTGTATTTTATTTAATCAATGAAAATCTACCTTAAAAACACAAATCAAATTTGGTAACCCAATACATTGGATCAGAGAAAGCTTCAAGCTTTTAAGCACAAGCCAGAAGTCACAGTCTCAAATGAGAGTTTCAGAGGCCAAAGCAATACGCTGGAACAAAGTAGTATCTTTATGTGGAGGCATGCTCCTTGCACCATTAGCGTGGTTTCGGGTGCAGCATTTTTTTAGCTGTCAGTTATAAGAAGAAGCTTTTGTATTTGTTTTATAGTTAAGTTTGTTGCATTGCTTACCTAGGCCCTGGATTAATGGAGAAAACAGGCAAGTTTAAGCACTCGCCTGTTCAATTACTACCAACAGACAATTTACATTGTGGTAAAGCTAGCTTTATTTAAATGAGGTTCAGACAAGAATTAACTTTACATATTATTAACAGCTTTGGAGCTACAAACATAAGAATGAGGAGTACACAGGTCATGCTATTGTTATTTCGTTTTACCTGCTGCAGTTATTGCAATATGGCTTAACGTACATAGGTATACAGTTTGTACAAATTCAGCCAAGTTTGCACTTGTGAGGTGTTATTAAGAGCATGATTAACTTGCAAGCCAACTTAAACCTGTGGAAACCAACCGAGGTTGTTGGAATTGCCCAAAGCTAAGGGGGAAAGCTGCCGCTAACAATGGACAGAGATAGACTGGATTGTTTGAAACCACATTGTTCGGCTTTAAATATTTATAAAATTTGCTCTGAGGTAACGAAAAATCTTTTGATGCTTCCACGCAGGGCAGCACCAGATGGTGCAATCACACCAGTGCAATCAGTCACATTGCTTGCTGTACGTGCAGCCTCGAGGAGAGGCAAGCACCCGCCATAACAAGAGCATTTGTACACTAAAAGTTGATTTTAAAATAAATTACTATACAGGTAGGATAGTGAGCTATTGTTCAACTTGATGGGCATTGGTTTCACAAAGTGCGATCTGTAACCTTCACTTTAGAAATCAGAGCAGAAAGTACGGACTTGTACCCCGTGTTTGATTTTAATGTAAACAACAAAAGAGAGGACTGACTCCTGTTGGGGACAGACATCCCAGGATTCTCAGTCTTGGGGCTTCTTTCCATTGTTAAATCACCCTGCTCATTCTGGTCTACAGCTGTTGTGAGTCCAATCCACCTTACATGAAGGTTTTTAAGATCTCGGCACCCCAAAGGTCTCATCAGCTTTTTGCAATCCAAGGCAGAATTCATCACCAAGCCCTTACCCTCTTTCCTACTCCCCCCTCAGTGAAGACAGGGAATTGATAGGAGCAGGGAGGATTTCAGGAGATGCTGTGGTGGGAAGGAGGTTCAGGCAGGGGTTGGGAAAGGAGGAAGCTTGTCTGCAGGAAGGATGTTAGATGGCGTAGGTGTGGGTAAAGGCTTGCGGGTGGATGGGGCAGCAACCAGAAATGAGCAGACTCAGGAATGAGGTGGGTGCAATTTGAGGGTTGTGGTACCACTGGGGTTGCTACATGAGCAAGACATCAGGGAAAGGGTAAGTCTGGAGGGTTCTCAGAAACCAGGGACTGCAAGTAGAAGTGATCGGTGGATCTGACACAGGCCAGGGCTCTCCTTTTATGTTTAGAAATAACATAGTTCTACATTAAAATCAGAACTGGGTTTAGAATATACATATAAATATTCAAAGCAAGACAGCCAAGTTTTTGAGAGTTTTACAAGGGGAAAAACCTGGAACAATAAATAGGAAACTACATGTTATCAATTTCCACTCCAATGGTATCAATTTCCTCTCCAGGCTACTCTACAAAATTCATTTAAGGATACACCTAAATGGTACAGAAGTATCATAGCTCTACATTAAAATCAGAACTGGGTTTAAGACATACATATAAATATTCAACACATTACAGTCCAGTCCTGAGACCTGAAGTCTGGAACAACAGAAAAAGGGCATTCTCAATCTCCCTTCAAGCTAGACTGTGGAAGTAATTTCCAACTAAATCAGGCCTGCACAAATACAACTGAAGGACAGATAGAGATACCTGAATGGGACTGAAAGGCAGCAATCTCGAGCATCTTGCTCAAGAATTTGTGCATGATCCAGTTCCTGCTGTTTGATAAAGACACGTCTGCTATTCGGCCAGAAGTCTCATGTTCTCATCAGTCAGCCCTCCTCTTCCCCCTCACACACAAGTCAAACAGCATCTATGGCCACTCGTAGGTCAAATCAAGGCAGCTACAGAAGATGCGGAGGGTAAGGGAGACTGCAGAAAGAAGGCCGGGGGATTCAGGGATGAGTGGAGGGATTCAAGGAGATGGGATGGACAGGACACACGTTAAGTGAGGGGATGGTAATAACTAGGGCACAAATTTTAGTGGTCTGTCCATTCACTCAGTTGTACATCTCCAGTCTAAATGGTATATTTTGGGCAGAGGCAAATGACCTTCGAACAGAACACACGTGTAGATATAGCCAACATTAAAGGCATTGTTTTTTAATAGAAATAACACAAAAGGTGAGGTCTTCAAAAGAGCAGATGTTAACATCCAAGAATAAAGTGTAGTGAATAAAGCTCCTGGTTCTATCACAGGATTGTCAGTTGTTCCCTAGGACTGGCATCTCTCCTATGGATGCTTAGCACATCTGAAAGAAAGACAACAGTAAAAAAAAGCTTTATTTATGACAACTTACTCTCTCAAGAATATCTTATTTTCCCAAGGAGTTCTCAAAGATAGAAATAAAGATCTCATGACTTAGTTAAGCAAGTGCAGTAAATATCCTAGGGAGAGACTACACCTATCATTTCTGATTCAGATTTCACTGAAGCGCAAAGAGCTTTGGTACATGAGGTGCTCCAGGTTTACCATGGAAGGCAACACTCATCCTTTGGGATTTTAAAAAGACCTTTGTTAGAGAGGAAGCGTGTTTGCGGATTAAGTCCCATACATTAAGCACGTGCCATAAGAAACCACGTTTTCTACCTCCCAGAAATATCATCCTAAACTACAGGCCAAGTCAAAGGACATTAAAGTAAGGGTAGCTGTACAGAAAGGAAACAAGGTGTTGAGCAGCCACAGAGAGAGGCAGTAAAGTGTGGGGGGGGGAAATATTTGTGGCCTGTTGGTTAAACTGGGGAGCAGTTGCCTTTCACCAGAATTAAAAAAAAAGTTAGAGACACAACAGTTTGAGAGACCCCCAACACTATTTTGGAAAAAGAAAGAAATTGCTGGCTAAAAATGCTACTTACATTCAAGGCCTCAGGAGCCACTAAGTTCTGACTTTGTGAAGTATCACAAGATGTTCCTTCTTGGCAACTATCATCCTCCCATGTCTGTGTCTTCCCATCTTCCACTGGCGGGTGATGTTGTTCTTCCTCACTTTCTCTGCATGTTTGTTGACCTGTATGTTGGTCTGGGATTTCCATAATCTGCCCAACTTCTTTTTCCCTTAATTTTGGTGGGTGTATGGCTAGAGGGTCTTTGGTTGAATCTTCTGAAGTACTTAGTTCTAGTATTGATTTCTGAAGTCTCACACTTTCCCTTGAAATGTCTTCAGGGCCAGTCACAATTGTTAAAGAATTCTGACTTTGTTCATCTTTCAGCATCTCAGAAGTTAACAGCATGTCTTTTGTTTTTTCTACAGTTACATGAATTTCTGCAGACTCTGTTAAGGTAGCAGTTTTCACTATTCCTGATTGCTGGAGCTCTTGTTCTTTACTCCATATCTCTTGCTCTTTTACTGGAAGTTGACGATCCACCTGCGTACTTTCCAAAAGTTCAGGTATATTTGTATCTGATGGGCTTTTCCCTATGGACTTAATGCACTGCTCTGACTCAAAGGCAGCTGACTCCTCTGTTTCTGCAAGTTTGTGAACAGCCGTCTGGATGGCATTCAATACAATTTTCGTACTCTGGGACTCTATAGTCACAGACTGAACAACATCCTTCTCAAATTCCATGTGGGTGAGAGACAGACTGTCACTTAGAGGAACACCATTTTGTTCAGGTTGCCCTGTACTCTGGGGCCTCTCTTGCTCCTCTGATATTCCATTCATGGAAACAGAAGTTACTTGAGGCCCAGGTGCTTCTGCACTACCAAGCTCTGCAGTCCCACAGCCTGAATAGTCAACAGTAGTAGCTGGGACCTCTTCAGAAGCCATTTGGTTTGGTGTGGTTGCCAAGAGCTGTACAGTTTCGGCTGTCGTGTCTGCGGGCATTACGGTTTCTGCCATGACATGATCTTCAACTGCTGCAGCTGCTACAGGCACAGGCGCTTTCAGAGCCTCCAAGCCTTCAGCTTGTAGGAAAGCTGAGTCAGAGCCTTCCTCTTGCACGGTTAAAACCTCTTGCTGGACAGCAGCTGAACATTCATCACCTCTCACAGCTTCCCGTTTTCCAGATTCAAATACTTCTTTGGTTCTTTCCATCAATTGCTCATTTTTGTTACCTTCTTTCTGAAAGTCTTGACAGCTAGAGGTTTCTACAAGTTCTTGTTCTTTTGCCACAGTCTCTTCTTCAGCTAAGCTGCTTGGTGTTTCACATTTCTTAGGACTTAGGTCAGTGAGGACAGCATTTCCATTTTCAGAGATATCTGGGCATGCTGATGCTAAATTAGATACGCTGTCTGCTTCAATCTGCGTGGGAGCCTCAGTGGCAGTGGTATCACTCTCTAAGTGTGTTTCAGTTTTGAGCATAGCATCTTCCATCTTGTAACCTTCAGTTTCATCACTCTGGGAGGGTGTTTCAGTTGCTTTTTCTCTGCACTGTGGCTCTAGGATGGGCACAGAATCCTTTCCTGTAATGTGCCTGCCAGCACCATCCCTCACACTCTGCTCAGCATCTGCAGCTGCTTCTGAGCCAATTGTTTCTGAAAGAAGGGCAGAGGTTTTTACCCCATTCTGCAGTGGAACCTCAGCAACAGTGACTTCTGTGCTTTTTACTCCAAGGAGCAAAGCATCATCTTCCTCTTCCTCTCTCTGGGCAGGTGCCCTGCTAGGAACATCTTTAGTACAAGCTTGCTCTTGTGAGTCTAAGTCAGGAATTTCGTCTTGCCTTTCAGGTTTAACGGGGACCACAGTGACAACTGCTTCTGTGCAGTCTGGTCCCGTGGTGAGGGTTTCGCCCTCTCCTTCAAGCTGCACAGGCTCTTCAGCTGTAAGCCCCAAGGAAGAGGTTTCATCCTCTGTCTTGTCCTGCACCTGTGGAGAATTGCAACAGACCTGTGAAAAAGGGTGTGAGCAGAGAGCGACCAGGAATTTTCTGGGTGAAAAAGCACCAGAAGAAATGACCAAAAGGAGGAGGGTTATGGGAAGAACATGAGGTGATGACACTGAGATTAGTGGGTCACTAAGACCCAGCTTGTGCTCAGGACACGCAGCTCATTAAACAAAGAGCAGCCTAAAGCAAGGGACAGCCGACAGCACTTGAAACACAGACTAAGCCAGGAAGATGGTGGGGAGGTAGGGAAGAAGGTAGGAACACAGCCACAGTAACTCCTGTGTGTTTAAAGCTGGAGATAGTGGCGTCATTTCATTTCTTTGCAGAGGTACCTCAGCTACAATTGTATCTCTGCCTACAACTGAAGATACCATCCACTATGTATGGTACAATATGGATCACATATGTATCTCAGATGTTCATCTATTATTTTCAGTCACAATGTGCTGTGCAGGAGCCCTAATGGCAATTGTTTCAGCACCGTGGGATCCATGCACACCATCTCCCACTCCGTTTCTGTAGGAATTGCATCCACCTCACACAAGCACAAGTGGCTGCTGCTTCTGGACACCTGTGTGTGTGTGTCTCACTGGAAATGAACTTCAGTTGCCTCAGGCTGCACACGGAAGGTCCTTGACAGCAATACTGCCACAACCTGGTTCTAAATTAGATATGTCTAACACTTGCTGATTTTTTTCCTTGACAAATCAACCTTTGTGTTATATGTAATACTCACTGCAGTCGGTACTTCTGGAATACATTCATCTCTTGTCTCATCTGCTGTCAACCCTGTTACGGACAGTTTCTCTTGTTCTGAAGACTCCTGCTTTTCAAACAGCTCTTCCGTGGGAGTGACTGCTTTGATGCTGTGAAACTCCCTGTCATGTGATGAAGGTTCCTCTACTGTCCTCCGAACTTCAGATATTTCTTCGTCGTCTTCTTCCTCTGGTACTTCACATGCCTGCCACTGGCTTTCATCTCTCAATACATCTACAATTTCACATCCTTCTGTGCTTGCTTTCATTGCAGCAGATATTTCACTTCTCACTGAACCTTCATGTAGAAGACTCTCTTCAACTCCATTTTGGCCCTGAATGCTCCCTGCACTTCCCTGGGGCTGGAGGCCATCCTCCTTGTGCTCGCCTTTTTTCAAGGACTGTTCAAGCAAAAGAGTTTCCTGGCCTACAACTTGCCCATCTTTAGCATCATCTTTCACTTCTGACTCAATTCCTTGCACTGTTGTAATTATAGTTGCTGTCATGGTTCTCTCACTAACCAGCTGTGCTACATCTGCTGACTTCACTCTTTCAGCAACTTCGTGAAGAACTTTTTGCGTCTGTTTGTCTAATTCTTTCAAATTTTGTTCAGTGGCCTCTACTTCTTGTACAGGTGTAACTTCCTCTGTAGTATCTGGGGTTTCTAACAACTGCGAAACAGCAGAAACCATCTCAGTTGTCTCCTCAGCAAGGGACACTTCCATTGTTTCTTCAGCGCAGGAAGCTCCTGCTGTCTCCTCCAGAGCTGTCACTGCTTCTGAGGATGGCTCTAGCTCACTTGCTGTGGTGTCATCACTTATATCCTTTCCCGTCTCTGCAACTGTCTTAGCAGCTACCACTGCTTCTTCCACAATGACATCCGATTCAAATGTTTTCTCAGTTTCTTTCTCTTCCTCTTCTTTTGCCTGCTCAATGCACTCCGTCAGAGCAGCAGATATCCAAGATGGTGACCTTTCTTCAATACTGGTAACCGCCCTTTCCCCTTCCACAACAGTAACAGTAACTGCATGTACCAGCCCTTCATGTGCTTGCTCAATTCTTAGGGTCTCCTCTAATTTTTCTGCTCTCTCTTCCTCTAAGGCTCGTTCTCTCATCGCTTCAGCATCTTTTGCTTGTTGGGCTTCAATTTTCTCCTGCTCTGCTGCTTCGTATTCAGATAAAGGAACGACAGCTGGAATATCTGAATCTTCTTCTGTTGTTTCTGCCATGTCATCTCTTGCTTGTTTAAGATGAGTTGGTTCTGGCTTTCCATCTGACTTTTTCTTCCTACGCCCAGCCATCAGTTTTCTAAATGGAACCCACGATTCATCTTTTCCAGGCTCACCATCCGATGTTGAATGTTCCAGGCTAGATCCCACAACAGAGTCTTCAGTTCTCTCTTCCATTCTGGTTTTGGATCTCCTTCTTGAAGTGACCAACCTTTTAAATGATTCCCATGTTGAAATACCTTCACCTTCAGATGGGCTTCCAGCTTGTTCTGGGGAAGAATTCCCTTGTCCTTGATCGCTCTCCTGAGAGCTAGTAAGAATTGCATCTGTTGCTGTTTCTTTGCTCTGTCCAGACTCCTCTATTTTTTCACTTTCTTGACCAAGCTTATGTTCAGTTTCTTCATCAGATGATGATGATTTCCTGGCTCTTTTCTTTGAAGAACCTACACATATAAAAGCTTCCCAGGACACAGAGGTGTCAACCTTTCTTTTGGGCTCTTCTGTGGTTTTGTCTGGTTTCTGGTCCATCCCATTTTCTTTTACTTCTCCCTGATTTTCATCAACAGCGTTTTCAGTTGCAGACACTGCAACACTCTTTGTCTTATCAATTTCTTCTTCTTTATCACTTTCAGAAGGTCTTCTGACACGTTTCTTGGGAGTCACCATCTTTTTAAACGATGCCCAGGGTGTAACACTTTCTCTTTTTCGCTCCACATCTGAAATTGCAGCATCTTCATTTTCAGTGACCTGCATTCCATCAACAGATTTTTCCAAAGAAGGAATTTCATTCATTTCCTCAGGAGAAGAAGCAGAACTCTCCCCTTTTTGTTCCTCTGGGCTATCTGGGGAATCTGATAAGTGCTGCATTGGTTCACCCTGTTCCCCTAACTTAGATTCTTCTCTTTTGCCTTTATGCTTCTTTCCAGACAGTTTTTTTAATCCAGTACCCGTGAATAGTTTCTTTAAAGGGCTGCCTTGTAGTTTAGTTTTTTCTTGAGAAGACAGCAGTTCAGCTTCATTTGTGATACCTTCTGGAGGCCTCTTTCCAGCTGCCTCTTCAGGAGTTATTTCCATGGTTGTTTCATCTGGTTTGATAGTATCAGTCACAACTATGTCAGTTTTTCCCTGGAGTCCTTCATCAGTGGGTTTGATTGACTGTTGATCATCCTCTGTGTCAACTGAATGTTCAGAAGTAGAAAAGGACTTCAATCCAGGAGCATCCAGAGTCAGTTTTGTCTCATGTTCTTTGCTTTCCTTCTTCTCTGTGGTTCTATCCGGAGCTTCTCCTTGTGTGATGTCTTCTGCTGTGGGTGACATTTTCAATTCTGCTTCCTCTGTTTTTTCATCAAATGATTTTTTCCCCAGTGGAGCAGGTTTACCTCCTTCTCTTCCTTCAGATTTTTTAAGCTGTTCACTAGAAATTTCAATTGCCAAAGATCCTGCTTCAAGTTTCTCTTCAGAGGGTATTTCAGTTCTGTCATCTATTTCACACTTCTCCGTTGACTCCAGTTTTTCTCCTGCAGGTAGGACTTCTGAGGATGTTTTCAATTCTTCGTTCACACTGTCAGTGGTAACAGGTACCACTGACCTTGTTTTTAGTGGTTTCTCTGTCACCTCACTTTCCTTCTCTCCTTCTTCAGTTTTTTCTTCCTTTTTACCAAGATCTTCTGAGACTTCCACCAATTTCCTTTCTTCACCATCATCTTCAGCTTTTTTCTCCTTTGCACTTTCTTCAACAACTGCTGCTGCTACATCCTCTTTTTGTCCCTGCTCATCATGCTTGACTAGCTCTTCCTCCTCACTTGCTTCAACTCCTATGGCTGCCACAGTCATTTTTGAATCCTGCTTTTCACCTTCAGTTTGCTCCTTCTCATGTGCTTCAATAGTTACTGCTGTCACATTCCTCTGTTCATCTTGCTTCTCGAACTCAGATTTCTCCTCCTTTTCACTTGTTTCAGTTGTTAATGTTGCCCCCTCTTTTTCTTGCTCCTCTTCTTTTGTAGGAGACTGTAGTTCATCTTCTTTAGGCTTCCTAAAACTCTTCTTTTTTCTAAATCCAGTCCATCCCTGAGTAAAAAATTTTCTTAATGGCGATGCAGTATCAGTGGCTAAGGCAGCTGACTGAGAACAAATCTCATTTGCTTCTGGTGTTTTGGGAGATTCGTCTTCTGTTTTCTCATTTTTCAGTGTGTCTTTGGTGTTGTCTTCTGCAGAGAGCGCATCCTCAGGCATTGCTATTTCTTCTGAGCTGACTTCTTTTGGATCATCAGCTCCTTCAGGGACTTGTGTTTCTTTTTTCACAGTAAGCAGTTGAACTGGTTCCGATTTTCCCGTCTTTTCCTTCTTTACTGTGAATCTGAATCCAACAAATTTAAAAACCTTTTTAAAACCCAGATCATAAGACTGTGGCTCAGATGCATGGTCAAGGTCTTCTGCGTCTTCTTCCGAAGACGGCAACTGTTTAACTGAATGAGCACCCTCTTTCTCAGCATCTACGCCGTCCTCGGTGTTTGAGTCCGACGGACTTGTCTCCATAGTTTCGGTGCCTTCCTTCAAAGTTACACTGGAATGTTCTGTCTGTCCAACTGTTTAAAAAAAGAAAAAAAAAAAAGAAAAGAGTTAGTTCCCTTCTCAATTTAATGTTATATTATACCTTTATATATTTTTTTTTATTTTTATCAAACTTTCCTAAACAGACACGTTCTATCATCTGTGTGCCTCTACTATGGGCTACTATTAATTTTTTTTTAAGGATTAGTTTTTATTCTAAGATTACCATAATTCCTTTCCTTCCTCATACCATTGTATGGGTCTTTCCAAAGTTTATTTGCAAATACACCTTTTGAGCTTATATTCTCTCATTATCTGTCCTTCTTTTGCAGGTTTTTTTGTTGGGGGGGGGTGAGTGTAAGGGTTTTTTTGGTGTTTGTTTTTTTGTTTGGGTTTTTTTGTTTGTTTGTTTGTTTTTAACTTTAAGGCAAACTTATGGGAGGAAAAAAAATAGTTCTATCATTACTCAAAGAATATACCAATATATGTAATTATCTAAAGCAAAGCTCAGTATCCTTTCCATGCAGAGACACCTCTGAGGGAAAAAGAAAAAAAAAATTAAAGACCGTGTTGACCTTAAATGATGACAAGAAAAGCAAAGCTCATTTTACAGCTCTGTCCCAAAAGACTAGTAAGATGTGAAAACACCCATGGGAAATTTCCTATTTTTCTGAAAACTTGTAACTCCTAAAACAGTTACATTACAATATATTTGTTTTACAGATCATGAATCTTGGAATTCTCCTATACACCACATCACAACTATGGCCAGGCAGAAACCTCACCTACAGCAATTCCATATTGCTTAAAATTAATGGGGTTGTTACTATGCAGGCAGGTAAAATCCTACCCTCCACTGCTCAAGTCTGTGTTGGCATCATCTCTTTCTTGAGCACCATTTGAGTTTTGCCTTCAGGACACTGGCAACCACCCCCTCAGTCTTGCTGGGACGATTTAAGTATTATTGCTCCCTCTGGCAATGAGCTGCCTAAGTTCACAGGCTAGAATATACATTAAACCCCCTGAAATGCAGCAGTTAAGAAGCCAGCACACATCCAGTTTAAAGCACAAAATTGCAAACTCCCCATGCCCCAAATAAGTAAATTCAAAAGGAAAAGGTGGAAAGGAACAAGGACACTAAGCCTTTAAGTTCTGCCATTTAAACACAAAAAATGAGCAGGTAAAACTGCTGTTGCCTATAATGAGAATTTTAATAATAGTAATAACTGTGTGATGAACATGCCTGATGATGAACAGGACAACACATGAAGATAAAAGTCTATGGCACGTTCAAGACACCAAAAGATTCTTGGGCTTGGATACTGCCAGGATTTCAGTTTAACATTGTTCTTGACCCTTGATTTTGTGCAACAGGCGGAAGTGCAAGGGCTGAGTGATCGTGCTCGTCTCCCTGACCAAATTTGTTGGAATGCTAAGATGACAAAATAAAAAAAATAATCAATGTTAAATAGCAACGTCTTGGGAAAAGGCATGGCCCTTTTCTTGTAAGTTGCACATGTGCTACTTCGATGCCCAAAGGTGTGCAGGACACAGTTTTCAAAAGTACATCCATCACTGAATTCCCCAAAGTGATTTAGTTTCTATTTGATCCATCTTCTAAGTTGGACCTAACTCTGCAGTTGGCCCTGCTTTGCGCAGGGGCTGGACCACCTGATCTCCAGAGGTCCCTTCCAGCCTAGATGCTTCCTTGATTCTGCTTGCTTATGTCCCCTTTGAGAAGAATGGCATCTTCATAAGCACATAGACAATGCACTCCAGGTAAGGCTGAAACACAACTGAATGATAAGCAAAACTACATCTACAAGTATACTGGCTTCTAATAGCTATGTAGAGGGCAAATGATGTTTATATTCACTATCAGCAGCCTACTGGTTGTTGTTTCTCAGTTGACATAAGCAAAGCTTTTTATTTTTCCCTTTATCTAGCAGTTTAAAATTATTTACCTTAATTGCTAATTGACTTAGAAGTCTGTCCTCTGATAACACCCTATAACTCCCTGAACATTATAAACCAGAGATGTTCAAACCAAGTAATTTGTGAGGGAGTGGGGTAAGAAGAAATAGACATTTTTTTCTGAAGAAGCCAGGATTATTACTCCATTGGTAATATACCTCTTGTAAACACCAGAACACTCCACAAGCAAAAATAACTCACTGCAAGAACACTTCAGTCAGTGAAGGGAAATAAGGCTACAAGCACAGCTAGAAGCAGCAATAACACTTTTGAACTCTTTTCATTTTCAGATGGTTACCAAAGAAAAACTGATCTGCTTATTTTATTAATATTTTTGGACTCTTATGAATCAAACATTATGTAGTTGCATGCCGAGACTACACAAGGATAAAGCCAAGGAATCACTTTTGTATCTGTGTTCATTTATTCTTTGGTCCAAAAACAAATTAACTGTCGTTTCTGTCAAACTGTGTAATTTAACAGAAAGCTTATCTGGCTTAATAGGAATTCCCAAAGTTGGAGACATTTCTTCAAACACTAGGGTACATATCACAGATTTTAACTATTTAGTAACAGGTACTTTAATATACTCTATAATATTTAACATACTTTAGATATACACACCCATAGATAGATAGATAGATAAAGATGTATTAACTCTTCTCTTTTTCCTGGGTGAAGAAGGTGATATTTCTTCCCTTTGTCTATGCTACAACTATTTTCTGGCTGAACTAGCTATGAAATTAAACACTGATCATTTAACGTTAAATAAAAATTTGTTCATGAGCGAGGCCTCTTAGCACCTCTGGTGGAAACAAGGTCTATAGAGTCTCCCTTCCTTTCTTCCTCAGTCCTGCATTGATGCCGAAGCGCTCCCCCTTAGACCTATGGAAATCTCTATCTCCACCTGACACGACTCGGACAAAGATAGAGCAAAAAAATGAGGCTGAGAGCCAATGGGGAATGCTGGGTCTAAGTGGGAACGGCCAGAAGCAGGAAGGCAATAGGAGCAGAAGAGAGTTCACAAGACACTCGTGACTCATTGCAGGCAACTGGTGGGCAGCCAGAGACACAGCTTTCTAAGGGTTCCCCTTTCCTCTTGCAAACAGACCCTGGCAATGCACGCTTACCGTATTGAAAATCCTGAGATTTCAAAAAAACATAAAAAGTTGCAGTTGAGGCTGCATTTTTTTTTTTTTTATTCCTAGAACACAAATTTAGTGCTTAAGAAGAGTTTCAGGGGGTTACAAGCAAACAGGGTTACTGTAAGAGGGGAATGATACAGAATATGAATGAGTGAGGTATTCTATTTCCAAAGTGAGAGATAAGATGTAAGACTAGTGTATAACGGTATCTCTTCGTATTCATGATAAGCATTCAAAGGTTTTTTGCTTATTCTAGTTATAAATTGATGTGTTCATAACACCCGAAGACAAAGATTCAGTATCTGTAAAATGCTTTGCAGGTGAAAAGAGCTGAATAACTATTACAAAATCTGCAGGTATGGGTATGTAGTAAGATAGCAAATGCAATCATAAAAATAGAGAACACAGAGTTCAGAGGCACAGTGATAAGCTTTCAAAACTATTAAATCAGGCTGACAGTAATTAGGTCTTCCGTGTGAGTCCAGCAAACATGCTACCTTGCAATGCTTCATTGAATAAATTGCAAAAGGAAAAACTAACAAAAATATTGACTGACTGAACACATACTTTTAATACCAGCCTGAAAAGCTGCAACCATGCTACACACGTCAGACTTCCATCACTCCTTCATAGCACACAGTGGGTATACTTGTAGACTTAGTCCAGGCACTACCCCTTCAATTCCACAACAAAAAGCATTTAACCTCTCCGGAAGGTATTTCATCCCCAAGGTAACACAGAGCTTGGACGTCAGCTGTTAAGTGATCTGCTGCTGTTGCTCCCAGTCTCTACTTTTCCCACTTCTTTCCCATTTAAATGACTGGAAGAGTCTTTTCAACTGAATTTCTGATGCTCTTCCTCAGCATTGAGGAGTGAGATGCCATTCGGGAAATTTGCCTGCACGCTGCCGGCTGCCAGGAGGCTGCCACTGTTGTGTGACAAGCTTGCAGTGCAATATATATCCAAGTCGTACTTTCACAAGATACGCCCCAAAGAACATTTTTATATCCAGTGGGGCACAAAAGAAACAGAAGACCCCACAAGTCAACTGTACACACTGAACTTTATATTTAGCAGTCAGATTCTTTAATGACATTTTTCTGAATGACATTCTTGATGCCCAAACATCATCAGTGCACTTTTGAATGCAAAGCAAACCATGAGTAACTCCACTTTGAAAGCTCTGGAAGATATTTAGGCAAGGTATTGTTATTCGGAGTACTGTAGCATGTCACTACCACAGGTATTTTGGCAAGACAACTAGCACTTTCTGAATGAATTTATAGAATTTGAAAGCATCTTAAAGAAACACAGGAGAGCCTCATCAAAACACCTCCCAGAAAAAAATAAAAATCTAGTAAGACACTGCCATGAATACAATTTCTTTAGGTCTGTCCTGAGCAGGGCTGCACTTCACCAGCTATGGGCTAATCAAGGAAAACAATACAATAAAAATATATCCAGAGTCAGCGATAAAATCATAGGTCATATCATAAAATCGATCCACTTTGCTATTTAAATCCACTGTGGCTAAGAACTAAAGCTGAAATTCTATTTTAACTGCTTACATACCAGTTAAGCTTTCAAACATTTTTAATTGAATCAAGGTGCTGCTTGTGTTTTAATAACTGCAAGTGTTTTGTTTTATTCTGAAAGAAATGTATGAGATTGACGGTCTTAGGGAATTAGAAGCGCTTGATTTCACAATTCCATAGGCAGCTTAGTCCATGGTAAGAATTTATTTCTGTTTTATCAGAAGTATACTGATCAGATGTTGGAAAAGTAATATTTTCAGAGTGACTGAATTCCTGTCTCATCCCATTAAAAATGAAATGAATAAATAACACTTCTCTCTTAGTAGGCTGATAGACGCTGTTGGCAGCGCAACTTAACTGCTCCCACCATCTCATCTGTCTCTAGAAGTGAAAATGTGTTTCTCCCCTGGTAGTTGCCAGAGGGTTAAAAAAAAAAAAAAAAAGGCACTCTGACTGCAAGAGTTAAATCCACAACACTTCATGTGCTCGCAGTCAACCATGTCAACATCTGGAGCTGGTTGACTTTTCCCCCTAAGGATTTGCAGCACGGTGCTGGATTTTTTCCATGAATTCCCTACATTCTCAATCTCTCAGATGGATGTCACACACACCCTGTACCCGCCTCACAAACTCCACTGGCCACCGAAAGGCTCCAGAGGACTTTGTGCTGCTTTTATTTATTCAATGTTTAAGTATTTAGGGCCAAATCGTGCTTTCGGTCACATACACAATACTCTCAGGAGGTTTGCATGAGCATAAATGAACGCCGAAGCCGTAAGGCTGAAGGGGTATTTTACAAGCATTTGCCTCCATTGTATCTAGATTTGCCACGAATACAAGTTGTAAAAAACCACCTACTGCTCTAAAACTCACATGACACTGAAACAGGAGAAGGCAAATTAAAAAATGAATCTGAACCAAGTGTCCATGATATACCAAGCTTTTATTTGTTAAAGGCAGTTTTCCCTTAACTGCAAAATTCTTCTAATTATTAGTAGAAACATTTAATGGCAAAGTAAAAAAGGGTAAAAACTGATAAAAATGGAGAAGCAGGAATTAAAAAACAAAACACAGTCTGAAATGACAACATCTATGAAAAACCTACACTGAACAGATTTAGAATGAAGCAGCTATTTGAAATTATTAATGAAATTGAATAGCAATTTAAAAAAAAAAAGCAAGCTGTGCTTTTAGGTTTTCATTGCAGAGTGTAAGAATTGGACGTTATACCACAAATCCTGATTCTTTTGACCTCAAATTTCAGGAGGTTGGTTTCAATAAAATCAAACAAACACCCCAGTCACTTCGCAGTAACAAAATTAAGCAGAGATATGTCCAGGTGTTACCCTGCTAACAGTTTTTTGGTTTTTTGTTTGTTTGTTTTAACTACAAGGTTTCAAGTCTGTGGCACTGCTGCTTCTTGACAATATATTTCAAAAATTCTTCCTTCCTTTCCCTACTATTCACAATATTTGTTTCCACTTCAGTGTACAAATATTTCTTCCATGGGAAGTACATACTACTTCCTTCCCTGTTCTATTCACTCAATTATTTCCAAGGACTGACTTGCCATGTTGATTGTGGAGAGGGGTTTCTTTCAGAATAGTGAAATAGTGAGGGAGGATTTACAGACATTTTTGCATACTAAATTTCACAATGCATGCACACACTTCATGGGCTTTCAAATCATGTTCTTCTTTTAAAGCGTTAAAAACAAATACCATTAAGTTCTCTGGGTGGCAACTGAAGAGTTAAGTTTAAAAATTTCACAGACTTTTGTGTCCATTTTTAAAAACAGAAAAAAGGAAAATGTTGCAAAATAGCTGCAATTTTTCATGGCTTAGAACTCTTTAAGAAAGCAAAAGCAACGTCCCCAGAAAAGGACATCACACATAACCTCATGTGAAAGTAACTTAAAAGAAAGCACAATCATTTCCGCTGTGATGCTATAACATTCCTCACAAACCTTTTATTTTTAGAAGTTTTTGCTTTAGCTATACTTGTCTGCTCCTAGAGACTAACTTCTCCAATTCCAGCAAGGGAAGTTATACATTTCATTCATTCAGGACTTCAAGATATTTCTTCTTTCACTTCAACGTTTCAAGAAACAGCACTAAAAATCAAAAAAACCAGTAAAGTTCCTCTAAAATTGTTTTGTTTATTTTTAAACCAGACGGGTCATTAGCCATGGCTTGGATATACAGTTACTGTAGTTAAAGATTCTTCATTAAATGAAATCACAGTAATAAATGGCTCTCAAACCAGTCCAGCTGTTCTGCTTGGGAACCAAACCAGCACGCTACAAATATTTATGGATTGTCATGGTCACCCATGCTGTCCATGTCTCACATTCAGTGACTTGGTTCCACTTTTTAAAATAAAATGTATTCACCAAGCATAAGACAGATGTAGCACTAACACTTGAGTATTGGGGGGGGGGGAGGGAAATCTGCTCTGCTAGGAACAAGGAGAGGATAAGCAATATAAGTCAGTAAATGTGACATTTTTGAGAACCCCTAATGATTCATAAAAACGCACAACGAAAGAGAGACTGAAAATCTTCTTTGTCAAAAAGACTGCATAAAGAGTAACATAAGCATCATAGACAAACTCACCACAAAGGAGACATAGCTGCATCTGCACGAATTAGACACGATAGCTTAAGACACTCCCGCATACCAATAAGGAGAGGTACTCTGTCCCTTCCAAGAAATGGTAACTTGCACTACGAGCTAGATGCAGTTCTTGCAAAATGTACTATAGAAGCAGTTGTGCTGCGGTGAAAAACCAAGTTTCCTCAAGAATTATTAAATAAGGAAAACCTCAAACGATCAAACTGTGCAACCCTATAAAGAGATTGCTTTTGAAAAACAGTTTAACCTTTAATTACTAACAATAAAAGGAAATTAAAAAAATAGAGAACCCTTGAGGAAAAAGACTCAGCATGTGATAAGCCCATTAAACATCGAGTTTAATGAAAACGCTATTGTAAACAGCGGTAGGATATCTCCTCCCCTACTAACTGATTCAAATCACGTACAGTCCTCCCCAGGGTCAGCTCCAAACGGAGACGGACTTCTACAGGCTTTGTTGTCAATATGTATTGTAACGCTAAAGTATTTCGCATGAATAAACCCCCAGTATTTGTTGAATTCCTTCACTAGCTCTGGTAAAGAAAATAAAAAGTAAATGATTATTAGTACGATGAAATAAAAAAAAATTTAGATCCTAGACTGCTAAAGACACATAATCATCAATCTGTGAGAAATTCTGATGCAAATTAGTTATCTTTAGGAAAAAAGTGGGTTGGTTTGCTTGGGGTTTTTTATATTTCATAGCGCCACTTTGTTTCCCAGAGAAAGGCACAAGTTTGTGCCAAACCAGCAGTGCAAGATAATGTTTTTTTTCCTTTTAATTTTTTGCTCCTCCGAATACTATCGTCTTTTCAGAAAGCCCAATTAGTTTATGGTGTTAGCTCTCACGCTTCAGCGGCTCACGCGCTACTTTCTTAAATAAGATGTACAGAGTTCAATGCACATAGCATCGGCTTTTTGGTATCACAGGCTGGGATCCTGCCGCCACACACGCGCGTGTACACACACACAGACACAGACACACACACAGACACAGACACACACACAGACACAGACAGACACCCCCCCATCACGGTGTTCATCTCCTCTGGATTGTGCTTCATTAAAATTAAAACAGCTATAGCATAACAACTTTGTTTCTCTCATGCAAATATTTTTGCAACACAAACTATGCCAGCTTCTACATTTCCTTCAATTTCACCAGGTTTAGCTCCTAAGATCTTTTACTGCGTTATTTCTTGACTACCATATAGCACTATATCTTGATTATCAAAACAGCATCATCAACACAGTCGCTACCTTTTCGTTCTGCTCCTCAATCTCGGATGCTACGTCATAGGCCGGTAGTGCGGGGGCAAACCTCGCCAGCGTCTTCACAGTTACGAAAGCCTTGTATTACAAGCACCACGTCAAACGCCTGACAGAGGCGACAAGGAACTCTACAATTTCAGCGCCCTTCCCTCGGACACGGTTCTCGCTGTGATGCAGATCCTTAGGCCAGACCTTTTACCTCCCAACCTCCCGTCCGCGAGGCCGCCGCGCCTCACCCGTCATCCTCACGGCCCCCAGCGTCGCTGAAGTTACTCTGGCGACGAGAAGACGCCTTCGCCCGGCGGAGCGGGGCGGGGCAGGCACCCGGGCCCCACCCACCGCCCCGCCCCTCCCCCGAGGCCCCGCCCCCCGCGGCCGCTGAAACCCGGAGGCCTCCAGGCAGCCGCCTCCAAACCTTCGCTTCAAGCGTTTACGCTTTTTTATTTCCCCTCCGAAGGGAGGAGATGCCACTTCCTAAACAACGGAGCGCTTCCTTCCCGCTTCTGGGAAGCCTTCCTGGGGCGGCTGCCACACGGTGTCCAGAGCAGGCCTCAGCAGGTGCTAGTTAGACGCCCGAAGTGGCTTACCCCTCAGAAACGGAAACCGCACGCAACACTTCTGTTTCTCCATACCGAAACGTTTGCTCCTTTGCCTATTAGCAGTCACTCACGGGTTGGGTTTTTTTTTGCCGTCTTCCTTTGTTTGGTTTTTTTTTTTAATTGGAATTCTCTACAACCTCATTACATCATACGTTGTCTCAAATTCCGCTGTCAAGCCTTTCAGAAAGGTATTACTCTGGATACTTGCAGTATAGTAAAGGAATGCTCCAGCGGCTCTTACTGCTAGTAAAAAGGGATGCAATATGATAAAATAAAATGTAAAGGGTCAGCGTCCGATATAAGCGACCTCCTGTTATAGTAACAATATTTCTATGGATCATGCTGGATATCTCCAAAGTTTTGATGGTACACAGACACCTGGGCCAGCCGCTCACAGCCTCTGTCTGTGGCTCTGACTGCCAGCACCAACCTCCCAGTTAAATTACCAGACTTCCCAGTTAATTTAATCCGATAGCGGCAACTTTCATGGAGTCTGGATCATCTCTCAAATGGTCTTCTGAATGCAAGATTCAAATAATGACAAGAAGAACAAACCAACCAACCCAAAAAACCTTCAATCAAACATTCCTTTACTGTAGGCAGTGCTGCCTCACTGCTCAGTGTCATGATGCTTTATTTCTGATTTTATATTTAATCTTGTTTGCAAAGTCTAAAGAATGAGTGGGGAATATGAAGAATTCTAAAGTTAAAATGATGTATTTGTCTATGTGGAGAGATTTCTCTGCATGGAACATTTAAGAGATACCTCTTCCCCACCTTTATTCATCTGCCTAAAGACATGTGGACCAGACTCTGTAAGGTCCAGAGGGGTGGATATAAACAGTCATGAATATCTGAATGTAGTCTTTACTTGAAGAACTCTCTTTTCAATGCTTGACCAGACAGGTTTTATTTGTCTCTATGGATGATGTCATTTTCAGCTACTGTTACCATAAAATACATGCTGCATTGCCTCCATCAAGGGCTTTTTTACTTTGAGAGCAAACCTGTAGAATTGTTTTCCCTTTCACATAAACTATGCTACCACGTAGGCTTGGTTCCACTGACAACAGTAAAATAAATCCTGATTAAAACAGCAACATCGCACAACCACAAGAGAGACGATTATCAAAGAAAGCAAAGACTCTTCAGGCAATCTACGCTCCTATGAGTTCCTAATGCCACCTACGTCCCCAACACATCATGTATTTGCTCACACGTAACTATCTGCATTCGAAGGGAGCTTCTCACCTCTTCTTCATGACACATCCTAGGAACACAATTTCTGTACAGCTGAAGCTACAACCCAGAATTATTCAACAAGAATTACAATCTTTGACTATTACCTTGAAATTCATGCCCTTTTAAAGGCCTCTGTTATTTGATCCCGAAGCTGAATACCAACATGAAATCTTCTGACACTACTTCAAATCATCGGGTATTTTCTCTTCCTTCATGACTCTCTTTAATGAGTATCCTGTCTCCATCCCTATCCACTTAACAGTACCTACCCTTTCCCCATCCCTCCCCTGCTCTCTCACACCAGCATTAGTTGCCTGCTCTGACTGGAAGCTATCCCTCCCTCATGCCACCCCTGCCAAAAAGGTCAGCATGCAGCGGGATCCCCGGAGCGGATCTCTCACTGCTGCTGCCAAGGGGAGCAGAGGGAAGGGGGCAGCAACCAGAGGCTGACGAGGGCCGGAGAGGTGGGCTGCCAGTTTGCACAGGAGAAGGAGCAGCACATTTCTGGCTGTGCAGCAAGGCAAGAAAGAGATTCCCAGGACAGCGCAGACAGGGGTGCCTACGATGAGAAACGTTTTGTGGTCAGAATGCAAATCTGATTAAAAGCAGTAGGAAAGGGAACTTAATCCAGGTAGAGCCAACGGATCAGCAGCCTGTCCCTTCCTGTGAGTTCAAAGTAGTTTATTATCATTAACATCACTAATGAATGAACATAAAAGGATTTCTGCCCTGTGAAGGAAGAGACAGGCCTATGCGGCAGAAACTCCTAACATAAGAAGTGGAAACTGAGCTGTTCCTTCAGGTGAATGGTCGAGAGATTGGCAGCAGGCAAGCGGAGGCATCGCAGGGTGCAGGGAGAGCAGACAACCACCCCTGAGGGGGAATGGGTAGCATCCCCCACCACTGACACTGACAGCTTCAATCCACAACCCATTTGTCATCCAAACTCTGCTACAGAGAAAACATGTCCCAACAACGCCCTGGAAGAAGCACTTGAGCAACCAAGAGATCACTTCAGTAGCTACCTGTTCACTAGGAGACAGCTAGTTGAGCCCCATTTCAAATTCTTACTCCATTTAGCATCCAGGCCTCTACGATCTGTCCGCTGAACACAGTTTTTTACTTACCGTTTGTTCCAGCAGCCTCTGCTTGCTCTCCGGGTGGTTCTTGGGGGGGTGAAGCCACCTCTGGCTGCTGCCCATCCAGCTCCTGAGATGCTGTAACAGCTCCGGGCTGTTGGGGCTCCTGTGGTGAGGCATCATGCTCCAAATTGTCTTCGTTAACATCAGGTACTGGTAAACTTGCATCTAAAACCTGCATGGCCAAGTATTGGTTGAAGGATGATAGGGAGGGAGAAAAAAAAAAAAAAAAAAAAAAGGAACATCAGAACCAGACCAGTTTTTTTTCCCCCCACAGAATATTGTTCTTTCATTCTCATTTTGCATATATACATGAAAGCATTTTGGGAAAGAAATGCTTCTGTGTAGTATTCCTCCTTTTCAAAATTATTAATTTTAAGAAATCAAAGTCTTCCTGTGAGAAAAAAACCAAGACTTAATTTGGGACTGTTTATTTTACTGTTCTCCCACATGAAATATGTGGAAGAAGCAAGTCTTACAGCCTATAACCTTGTGTAGAAATGGGTTCCTAGCATGAAGGAAAACTTCAGGATAGCATGAATCTAGCCAATGGAAAGATATTTTTCATTCTTCAAGATGTCTGGCACAACTGCTCTGATATATGCATGAATCCTGTCTACATTACAGCCTTTGGTATCACTCCTCTGCTGATGTGCTTATCATCATAAACAATACAACTACAAAGAAACTGAACGATTCAGGACAGAAAGCGGAATATATACACACACACACACACACACACACACACACACACACACCATGAGGAAATTCAGTGAAATTGGGATTAAAACTAGAATTTTTAGGCCTCAGTTATTAAGCAGAGATTATTCTTACAGCTTACTGAAAAGCTTTTCAGTTCTTTGGGACTCTGAACTATAATATTTGAAATATTTTTTTTTTTCTAGATTTGCTATGTGTAAAAAAAAAAAAAAATCTTTTTCAGCTTCCACATTTGATATATTTTAATTATTTTCAGAATTTGTATTGGCTTGCCATATAACAAGATACTTCCAGAAGCATATTTTTATTTAAAAAGTATGAAATGTGTTGTGGCCACTAAAAAAAAAAAAATACTTCCTTATCTTTTAATTATTTGTTTAATTAACTAGCTTTCCAACCGATTGTGTTACCTTCCAATAGAAGCCATTTCAACTAATTAACCACATCTTAAATCTCTATTCCTGAAGCGTAGGTTTAAAGTTCCTCTGGTAGAACAGCAAACCTTAATTACGTATCATTGTCTTATTACGCAGCTGTACTCCCAAAATACTGCCATTGAAGCCCTGTTAATTAAGCAAAGGAACCACAGATACATCCCGTCTTTCAGTGTAACGTAACATCCAAACGCTTGAAGCGCCAAACCAGGATCAGAAAGATGCCACATTCCTGACGATTCTCTTCCAAAACCCACTAAAACAAGCTTCTGAATGGGAAGATCCATTTATTTATTTTTATTAGCAATTAGCCCGCTGCAACAGAACTTCAAATCAACATAAGAAGTGCCAGGCAAATGGCTTTTCTCTTGTCATCCAATCTCCTCTTCACGCACCGGGTGGGATCCGAGAGAAGCGTCGTACCCCCGCTTCCACAGGCAACAAAGTGTGCGTTTGGGTTCCCAATTTTCAGTTCAGAAGCCCTTAATTAAGCCAAATTGTTTCCACCTGGCATTGCTGCGCTCCTCAAAGCTGCCTTTCACAGCCATATAATCCACCTCACGAAAAAGGACCCCATTCTGCTCTACTGCCAATACCACAGATGGAATAATTTGGCTTCAGAGTTTTCACATGCTGAGACCAGATATTAAATAGAAGAAATACGGAATGGCTCAACACTCAGATTACATTCCCGCTTCTCACATCATCCTTCTCATAAATCTGAAACACAGGAACTCAGGAGGAATAAAAATGCCACACCACTGAACAAAGGCATGTAAACTCTGGGAAGCCCTTCTGCAGTTGCACACAGCGTTATCTGAATAGTAGTAATGGATTAAAGAGCAACAAATAGACACAGAAAACAACAACCTAATTCTTAAAGGGCTTTGAGATTCTTCAAGACAAATTTATTAAAGGACAATTATTACTTTTTTTAATAATAAATTTTACTCATTCATTCTTGTAAGACAACTGCTAGTCCTGCAAACACAAAACCAACCTTAACTTTATGGCTCTAAGGGCGCTCGGCTATCTGAAGATAAATCCACGGATGGATATTTCAAGATGACACCCTCAGAATTAGCACCAACAATTCTTTGAAGTCACAAGAAAGGCAACAGCACCGAATATCTTCGCACTCCTCACTTTATTCAAAGATTTCTTTGCTTTTCTTTCCAAACCTCCCCCAGTCAGCAAACCGTTTTAAAGCTAGAGCCTTATGTACAGACATACATGTAGAGATAGGCACAGTCTAGCATTTGCCTAAGTGCCTAATACGGACCTCTGGACTCTGCAAGGAACCAGGATACAAAGGGATTGCGTACCCCAATGCAGTACAATTTGTCTCCTAATTAAATTGAGCCCTGACTGTTAGGACAAATTATGAACTGTGGTAACACTTAATATTCCCCCAGCTCCGAATTTATTGTACAGTTGTGATGCATTCAGGAAAAAAGTGACTATATACCATCCCAAAGATTTGCGACCAAAATTCAGAAGTCACTGGATCTAGCAGATAACCCTTTGGATCTGTAAAATGCTGTGATACATCTAATTCTGTTCTTCATCCTGGAAGGTAAAAACATTACTAAATATAAACCTATAAGCACTTTTTACTACCAGCTAGTATAATTATAATCCCTGTTCACTCTGTACATAAATTCAGTTTTGAAAGCAAGACCCATCGCTTACAACTGATTAAAAATGTAAATACATGAAAAACCTCAGTATTTTCAAATTTGACCAGACCTGCAGTACAACCCTACCCCGCCAGGGAATAGGGACCTTTTTATCCCAGTCTCTTGGGAAATAGTTTGATGTGATTCTTGGCCATAGGAAGGCAAATTGACATTTTCAAATCAAGTATTCTGCTTTAAATAATTGACTAATCAAAACTAATAAAACAATAGTATTTTTCACAAATTAAAATGCATGTAAAGGAGAAGAAAATATGCATCTTTGGGGGGGTTGTAATGTGAAGGAGACAAATCATCATCATTAGTTTAAAAAAAAAAAGTTTTCTGCTCTGAGAAAAGTTGCTCAGGCTTTTTATGAGGGTCAGTGCAGTCTGTCCCACTGCATTAGTCCTCAAAAGAAACTAATTTCAATTTTCACTCACATTACCTGCTTCATTTCTCTGAAGGGATCTAAACTGCAGTTTAGTCCAATTATGTCTAATTTAGTGAGCTCTGTTCTTAATTCCATTGAGAATAGTTGTAAAGCTTAGACAAATATAAAGTCAAAGTTTAGAGAGATGGGTGAAAACCTTAAAGACAAAATTAACAGTATTAGGAATCTCACTATTCAGCTCTGTGTATTTATCTACAGGTAATGAGACATTACAGCTGGCAGGTTTCTCAACATTTATCAGGTTTCTGCAGCACACATTCATCACTCTCCTTTGATTATTAATTAATTTATTAATGTGTTGTCTCATAAATGCAGGAGAAACCAAAGAGAACGAGTTATCCAGTTCACTGACACTTCAGCTTCTTCATTCCCAAAACAAAGGACCGTCAGTGAAGCAACACTTCAGCTTCTGTCATGCCACTGCTATACATCACGCATCTATTTTTTACAGATTTCCCTTATATCCACCACAAAGGTGGAAGCAAAGGGCAGACACACAGCTAACGAGACTAAAATGCATAGGGCTTGTTGCCCACGCCGCTCTAACCAACAGCAGCTTCTGCTCCATTTTGCATATAGCGTTAGGTCCAGCTATTGGACCCCACTAAATGCCTACAAAATTTAAAACGTATAAAGAAAACTACCACAAAGAACTACATGAGATATGGATGAAGAGCAGCTCCCCGATCTCTCACTGCACGTTAGCACACACTTCATTCATGCACTGTTCTGGAGGGGCCAGCAGCACCCAGCTTCTTCCCCCACCAGCAATCACCACCATTCCCAACATTCCTTGTACCAGACCCAAATCATTCCAGGGATACCTCACACCAGGCCCAAATGCACCAGAGTTAATTTTGCCTCATTCTGTTAATCCTGCTACACTGATTCTACATTAGATTACTAAAATAGCCAGATCCAGCTGTCTGAACAACTGAGCAAACTACCAACATGGTCTCTGATATTTTTCCTTAAGTTTGATTTTGAAACTTTGGGAAAGCTTGCAGCACTGTTGGTCTGCTCAGGGGGTCTGCTCTTAACACACGCTGCTTCATTAGAAAGATCTTCAAACAACAACATTTGGAAAAAACCCTGATTTTAGGTCATTCCAACTCTTTGTTCACAGTAATTTGTCTTATTTTGCATTAGCTAAGGCATTAGAGGTTAGTGGGACATTGCAAATTCCAGGTGGAGAAAACATACGGCCCTTACTCTAAGGCACATAACAGCATACTTAATTTCAGTACCTTATTTCTGGGTAACACCTCCTGCAGACAAAGCCAAGAGCCTTCTCCTTACCTTTCATTCCCTCAGATGTATCATCTTCTGTCCCAACTCTCAGCCTGTGTTGTTGATGCCTCCTTATGGATGACTTCCCTCAAAATCCACATGGCTAAAACAAAACTGGCAGTTTTTGCTCCCAAATCACCTCTGTGATCTCTTTTTGCAACCTGTGAAGGAAGTATTACTCCCAACCTGTCATTCTGGTCCACACCTTAAGCCTGATCCAACCCGAGCTCCTTCCCAGGTCTCACAGTTTTCAGCTCTTTCTGCATAGCAGTCCTCGGACACCACCTTACCTAAGCATTCGCATAGGTGCAACTCATCCAGATGCTAAGGATCAGTTAGAACAAGGACTGAGCACAAAGCAAGTTACTCTCCTTTCAGTAACTACAACCAGGACTTGTATTTCCAACCAGAAGGACCTTTTCAAAGACCCGACACTCCTCTTTGCATCTCTTTAGCCTCTATCACATCAAACACAAGCTAATTGCCTTGGCTTTCAAAGTGCCCAGACACTCCCTCTACCACCTCCTTCTTATCTCCTCTATGATTAGGGGGTTATTTCACACTTTTGGTGGATCCATGACACCAATTTCCGTTGTGCATTTTTCCAATTAAGCATTTTTATGCTTTCTCCCCAGCCACCCCATAGGCATGAGCGGACCTCCAAACCTTACCACCAAATGACATCAGGCTCTTCCTTCCCAGTCGGCAGAGAAGTACTTAAAGGGAGTCAGACCCTGTTGAACCAGGAGAACCCTGCAGCCTCCTCATTCAGACCAAATGACTCAAACTGGGACTCTTGGAGACGCAGCCTAGGGACTTTCCTCCGGTACTCGATTTAGCTTAGTTTTACCATCGCTAATGTAGCAGTTTCAGGCTGACTCAGCTCCCTCACCAGAACGCAGTTGTTTAAACAGCAGATGTATGTCTGTCCCAGCTGTTATTTGTCAGGCGCTCAGACAATAAGACACTCTGACATCTCAGCTGGTAACCTCTTTAGGAGAGACAGTTCCAAATATTTACTGTCTAGCAGACACTTGCTCCCATTACAAGGCAGGTAGCGTAATCAAGTTACTACTCAGAAATGGAAACCATCCCGAAAACACTGTTTGAACAACTCACTGCTCTGGAGTGGGGTCCCTTGCAAGCAAGCAAGCCAGGAACTCACCACACGGCATTTTGAAGCCATTGATTCCCATAAAAGATTCTCTCTGCCAAACGTCGATTTTGCTGCAAGAATAGCTTATTAGCATGCCAGTATTCTTCCAGATTCTCTCTTTAAACGTTCCCCTATGCTGTTTCAGGTAGCTGTTCCAATACAGCTCTGCTCCCTCAGCAGGGCCACAAAGAGAAACCTGTATTAAAACTGGTACCTTGAGCTTCTAAATAAAATACAAGCAGGGGGGTGATGGCAATTGCTTTCGCTGAGATGTTGGTAGGATGACGCAGCTCTCCTTGCATCACCCGCATGGCTCGTAGCTGCTTTTCGCCCCGTGGGACCTCGGCAGGGACCGCAGCGGGAGGCAGTGTGCTGGCATCTTTTTCCAGCTCTCCCTGATGCTCAGCATCCAAATGGGAAGTCGGGCGAGAGGCATATCACTGCTACGAACAGAGAGGGAGCTGACAAGATGGAGATGCCCGATCAATCTAGCCATGCGCGGCCACCAACAGAAGTGTCACCCAGCTCCCTGCCCAGTCCTGGGCACAAGGTCCTGCCTGCTCCCCTGCACCTGCTGCTTCTGCTGTCTGAGGCCCAGAAGCCAACACATCTTGCTAAATCAGCAGAGAACGACCTTGCCAAAGAAGCTGAAGAGGCTTCTAGGGGGTTAGCTCCTTGAACGAGCTCGCCCAGTGCCAGAAGCAGCAGAGGGGAAGCTGCCGGTACCCCGGGGAGCGGGTAGGAGCACAGGACCCACCCCATCAGACACCCCAAAGCTTTTGCCAGTCCAGGACACCCGAGGTTTGTCTGGTCTCCTCCGTGAGACTTAAAAGATCTTGTTCCTTACTTCTAGCACTACTATTATTGAAATCTGTTAAATCCTTCTCAGGCCAAGCTTCAGGCCTATGCGCTGCTCAGGGCAGTCTGACAGGGAGGTTTCACAATCAGACAGGGTCTACCAGCTCACTGCCACCAACAAGGAACATTTTTTCATTTCCCCTGCTGCAGATGCTTGCCTCGTCTGGGCTCTGGGTCTCACCTGGGTGTTGTAGGAGTCAAATGAACTCACCAATACACCAGAAAACTGGCCCAGGAGAAAAAAAAAAAAAGCCCCTGTTTCCTGAAGGATTAGCAAGTTTAACCTGCGTATGGAAAGGCTAGGTGAGGACCAGACACGGTGTGAGGGGGGACTGCATCATCTGGTGCAAGACAGGGAGGACGCATAGGGGAGGGGAAAGAGCATTGCTGCTCAAACAGCAAGGAGATAACTCCATCAGACAGATCAGCCTTCTGTGAGACCACACCCTGTCCCTTGATTTCAACAGGACTTTTGGTGTTGATTCACAAATCCGATGAATTCGGTTCAGGCACGCGAATGGATTAGTTCCTTCAGGATCTGTCATGCTCCCCTGCAGAGGGGGCTTCCCGCAGCGGGGGGGCTGTGCAAGATAAACAGCAGCTCCTCCACTGCCAGAGTTTAAGCCTTGTCTGCTACAGTAAAAAAAACCCACCAGTTTAAAATCCCAGCAACGTGCTGGGCTGGAAACTCTGTAGCTGATTTATGTGTAATTCACCAGCAACTTGAGAAAGGATGGGGTGAACAGCTGAGGTCCTAAGCTGATGAGCCCACATTTAACCTGCTGTGCTTGCGAGCCAACACCCAAAGGCTCCTGAATCTCTCTCACACTGTAGACCAAGTGATTTACAGGGTCTCTCACATCTCCTGGGCTGTAGAAGTGAGAAACACACACTCCTCTTCCAGTAGCTAGGACACCTCCAAAGCTGGTGTCTGGCCAAAGAGTCACAAGCAAATAACAAAACAGCTTGAAGACTATAAATTTGGCCCTTTCTAGAAGAAAAGGCATAGAGGTTTTTCGTCTTGTCCAAAATACAACTATGTCATGAAAGAAACTTGATTAAATATTTCAAGGAATTTCAAGTGACAGAAAAGCACAACTGCTATGAGATTTTATAACCTATATTAGACTAGTTGCCTAGACAATTTATTTGTGGTTGACTTGCCAAGGCTCACTCAAGTTGGATTCCATTAAAATCAGTTTTCAAAGTTTTTCTTCTAAAAGAGGGGGGTGCGATAAGCATTTTCATTTGGAAAGCGCAAGAAAGAAAACTGTCCTTCAAAACACTCCCAGTGTATCTTCTGCAAACAATTTCATTCTTTGACAGATTTCTCCAGGGGCATTGCAGGATCCAGTAATTTTCCAATTCAATAGGCTAAAAGGAATAACGACGAAAAATTGTGTCACAAATCTGCATGAAACTACCTTACGGCAGTAAGACCAGACTAAATGAGATACAAAAAAAAGTATGACTAAACTTCATTAAGACCTATTTTTCTTTTTATTTAACGTGATGGAAAGCAAAAGTAGTTGTTTTAGAAGAAGAGCGGTAATACAACCTCTTACAGCAGTGAAATGACAAAAGAACTTCCCCACCTTTGAACAGCTCTACTTAAATAACAAGGTAAAAATCTATTAGAAAACATTGTTCCTAAAGTGTAGAAGACAGAAAACACAGTATTAATAATAATAATAATCTGTATTTGAGAACAGCATCAATGGTATTCTCTTTTTTTTGGGTCTTGGATCCCATAACTGGATAAATATGGCTATGAATGTTATATCCCTTCTTGAAAGTCACACTGTCTTCATTTTTAAACAATCACAGTAGCCAAATCCTTGGCCTGTATAAATTCATTTGTGTCTGAATTTCAGCATCTGAATTCTACAGTTGCCCAACACAACCGCTAAATATTTTGTTAACCAACACCAATCCCGAATGCTTATTTGGTTAAAAAGAAAATAAAATAAATCTCAGTTAATTTAAAGTTCATTCTCGATGTGGTTTTCAAATCTGTCAAAACACGCACAAGGAGGTCTACTGGCAGCCAGGAACTATGGGAAATTCAACTTGAAAGTTAAATCTGAGCCACAAGGTCAAAGAAACAAAGTCATAACCAGTTCTCAAGCTCTAACACACCCACACACCAGCTACAGAAACTTCTGAGTAACCCTGCTCGGAGGACCCAAACTCTGAAGAGCCTGAAGAAGGGGATCTCGGTATAACGTGGTATTCTTTCTTCGCTAACAAACTAATGCCTAACCCCAAAGCAACGCTATGTAAACACGTAGATGCACATAACCTCCCTTTCAGTCCCAGAATCCCCTAAACGCGCCTATTCCAGAGGGATAAATGGGTTCATTCATAATCTATTTTTAAACACCAGACATGTTTTAAAAGAATTTCTTTCAATTCTTCAACGTCTTTATTAAAAATAACACGTACCTACAGCTCCCCTACTCCCTACTGGCTGAGAGTTAGCCAGGCACTCCCCCTTCCCCCTATGCGGCACGGCACCGGGGAGCACGGCAGCCACCGCCACGGCCCACGCCGCGGCCGCCGCCCCCCTGCCCGCCCGCCGCCGGCGGGGGGGCTGCGGCTCAGGTGAGCCCCAGGCTGGGGGTGCGGGGGGGGACGGACGGACACACACCGAGGCCGGCGCCCGGCTGAAGAAACCGCAGACCCGGCGGGCGGGCCGCGCCCCGGCGCGCCTCCCACCTGCGTCCCCGGGAGGGGAGAGGATGGCGGGGCGGGGGGAGGCTGCGGGGAGCCGCGGGAGCCCCGGGTACCGCTGCCCGCCGGCTGCAGGACCGCAGTCGGGAGGTTTCTTGGCGCAGACCCCGCCGCGGGTGGGTGCGGCTCCCCCACCCCCCCACGGCCGCACACAAAAGCGGCGGCGGCCCCGCGGCCGCCCTCGCCCCCCGCCCCGCCGCCGCCGGCGGGAGTTTTATGACTGCGGCGCTGGCCCTGGCGCAGTCCCGGCCCCGCAGCGGCCGCCGCCGCGCCCCGGCTCCCCGCCCGGCCCGGAGGGTGCCCGCCGGCTGCGGCAGGTGCCCGCCGCCGCGGCGGGAAAGTTTCCCCGGGCCGGGGGTGCGCCGGGAACCGCCCCGCGCCCGTCCGTCCGTCCGTCCGTTCCCCCGGCTCCCCGCCGCCCCTGCCTTACCTTGGCGGGCTCCGCCGGCGGCTGGGGCGCCGCCGCTTCTTCTGCCGGCAGCGGCTCCGGGGGGGTGCGGGGGGGCCCGGCGGCGGCCCCGTCCCCGTCCTGCGGGGCGGGCGGCTCGGCGGAGCTGCCGGCGCCCATGGCGCTGCCCCGCGGCCGTGCGGAGCCGCGGGCGGGGGCTGGCGGAGGGCGGCGGCGGCGGCGCAGCCGGGAATGAAGGAGCCCGGCTCTCCGCAAACTCCTTTAGGGAGCGAGAGGAGGGGAGGAAAAAAAAGGAGGAAAAAAAAAAAAGAGCGAGCGAGCGAGAGCCAGGGAGGAAAATCACCTCCTCCCCTGGTCCCCCCGCCCGTCTGCCTCTTGCTCCATCACATGAGCAGAGCCCCGGACACGCCTTGCAGCATCAAACCGGGCTGATAAGGAGCGGCCAAGGGGGGCAGCGCCCTGCCCGCCGCCGCCGCCCCGCCGGCCCAGGGCCGCTCCCCTCCCGGGCACCGCCGGGGTGGGGGCGCCGCCCGGCCCCCGGCCCTCCGCCGCGGCACCGCGGCGCTGACTCAGCGTTTCAGCCCCCTTCCCGGGGCCGGGGCCGGGGCCGGGGCGAGCCGCCGCCCGCCGGCACCCCCGGGGGGCTCCGGCCCCGGGGCTGCGCCCCCCGCCCGGCCGCGCTGCCCTGCGCCCCCCGCGGGGCTTCTCCGCCTCCTGACCCGAGGGCTCGGCCCCGGGGCCCCCAGCCTTCAGCGCCCTGGGCTGGCGGACCTCAGCCGTGCTGGGCCTGTCTGCCAGAAGGACGTCCAGATTTCAGCTGATGCAGAAAAGTAGGGTCCTATGTCACTGGCAACTCTGGAGAAAAAGAACAAAACGCTTTTCTTTTGTCATGCAGGACAGGTTCCCTTCTGTTAATTCATGCCAGATTACATGGCATAAGCAAGCATGGTAATTTCTCTCCTAGCCCAGAATACACAAAGCTTCTTTCCGCATGCCACAAAAGCAGGACCAACGTTTACGGAGGCACGCTCTTATCCAGTACTTTCCAAAAGTATCAGCAGGGAAATAGCATGTACATTAAAATTAACCAACCACAATGTGCCAAATGGGTAGCAAATGGATCCATTCACTGTTCTTCACATAAGTATAAAATCTTTTTTTCTGAACATGTAAATCTATCCATCCCCTATGGAGTTCATGGTTAAAATCAGGTATGATCTGAAGAGTCCATAGTAGACACTATGGAACCATATACAGTTTCCTTTAGAACATTTAAACCAGTCCTCACCTACCAAAACACTGGTTCATTCAGAAAAAAAGCATTCTCTTACAAATCCATTCTACAAATTGCCTGATCTCTGCACACTGGTCAGTTTTTTCCCTAAAATAATCAAGACGTATCAAGTCAATGACTGAAAAAGCCCCTGCGGCAACTCCCCTTAGCTAATACGAGAACCTACCAGAGTCGTCGGCGTTCAGCAGAACAAAACTGCTGTCGTGGATCACGCAGATGGGATCAACACCTCCCCCTTTCTGCGTAGTCTCACTCATTTTCAGATTAGCCTTTTTTCTTGCATGTGTGCGTGTATCACAGCAGGAGCACCTTGTCCTAAAGCCACTTACCTGCCCAACCATTTTCTTAATACTTCATTATTTGTTCCTCATCTCCAGGAAGTTAGTATTGGGGCATTTGTTTTACAGGAGAGCAGCAAAAGTAAGAAGGGAGTGAAAATCAGTTGTGTGGTCACCGGGTTCAGGGAGGTGGAAATGAAACCCACCAAAAGTGGTGGTTAACCCCAGGCTCTGCCAGGCCAGAGCTGCCGGGGAGCTGCACGCCAAAGGGCAGAGCGCTCCGGTCCTCACTGCAGGAGCAATTTCTAATATGCTCTGGCCTCCAGGCAGCCTTTGAGGCCAGAGATACAGAGCACCTAAGGTGCCTGGCAGCTCCAGGTCTAAGCTTTCAGTAGTGTCTAACCAAGTCTCTGCAGAAGAAGTTCCCCATAGCCACCTGATGCTCCTGGATCACCCATCAGCCAGCACCCATGACAGGGGAGCGAGGAGCCTTTTCCCAGCCTTTCCTGACTGTCATCCTTCAATGCCCATGGCTCTGGTGGAAGAAGAGCCGGCACCACCTCCATTCCCCACCGAATCTGCCTTTCTCCCCGCCTTCGGCTGCTCCGTTCCAGGTGCCGCTGAGCGCTGAGGCCAGCCCAGCTGCTGCAGGGCCATCTTGGGTTCCCCTTCAGCCACAGACCCTGGGCGCAGACACAGAGGTCTCCTGGGTTTTGGCGAGGGGAGGGCCAGCTGTGGGGCTCAGTGGCACAGGGAGCAGCCAGGAACAGTGCGTGCGGCGGGAGGGAAGATCAAGGATTTGCCAGGGAATTTCTCAAGAAGGGAAATGTGACATAATTCAAGGTCTGTGCCATATCATTTCTCTTTTCACTGCTCATTGACCACAAAATGCTTTCTTTGCAAACAGCTAGAATACAGCCTATTTCCTCCCTTCTAAAATTGCTCTTTAGTCCTTTTGCTCACACCCGGCGCTGACTGCGCTGTGGCCAGCAGTCTCGGAGCACAGCAGCTGCTGCCAACGCTGCAGCTGGGTGAGACCCCCCTCAACGCCCAGTCACTGGTCCTTTTCTGAACACAGATTTCTTCCTTTCTGCTGGAACTCTCCAGCTACATCTATATGGTGAAATAAAATGTGCTGGGGACTGCTTTCTGGTTTTAAGGTCGAGTAGGGCAGCATGGCTTGGGTGTACCTGCCTAACTTCTCCCCTCTCCAAACCAATATGTCTCTGCAAACTTGTGGCGCAGGCAGCCATGGGCCAGCATCCCAGCCCTGTTTAATCCCTCATATGAGCACATATGAGTCTCCTTTCCTTTTGCATTTATTACTTTATTTGCTTTTGCTTTCTTTCCTGGAGTAAATATAGCATAGGGACTTGAAGAGAGATCTCCAACATCTTCGCTCTGGCCCAGAGGCCAGTCGGTTCCCTTTTAGCCTTTCATGATGCTCTGTCCCCTGTCTGTACAGAAGGAATTGCAATGAATGACAGGTCCGACTCTGGCATGTGTCGGCCCGTGTTTCTCTATCTTCTGCCTGTGTGCTAGAGCGGTTATTGTCCAGACCTTTGCCCTGAACACAAGCAACTGCCTGTTCCTATATTGAAGTGTTTTTTAGGCACGGAGTCTGTGTCTCTTGACAGCCTTTCCAGTGAAGAGGAGTCACATATGCTTCAGATGATCCTCTTCCTAAGTCACCAAGTGTTGGTGCTGAGGCAAGAATATTGAAGCTATTGGCAGAAGTATGCATACACACTTTTTAGGACAAAACCAAGGAAGCCAAAAAGATAATAATTAAAGCGCTAGTGGCATGTTATCTAGGCCTATTTCCAGTGAAACATCTTTGAGAAAACTCATACTAAGAGTTCCAAGCACAGACCTTCCGAAAGGCAGGACAATCTTTTAGTATTGCAGCTAGCATGTAACTGCTTTAAACTTCTTTGAAATCTGGATAAGTTTCATAATGAGATTTAAAATGCAGAGTCTGTGGACAAAGCTTAATTTACTTACTTTTAAAAATTGCTACTTTTCGAAAAGCACTTATAATTGATGTGACTGGTGCTGATGCATTTGTAAAGAAGAGATGAACCACGTGTCTCAGCCAGTGCTGGTGAGCTGTTGTCCTGCCATCTTATGCCTCGTTCATGATTTTCCCCACCTGCTCCTTGCGGCCTTGACTCTGTCGGTCCCTGCAAGTGACCACGGGCTTTGCTGCTGCCGCCCGCTCCAGCTGCGCCTGAGGAGCAGCGGGGCAGCCCGGGAGTCGGTGGCGAGGTGGGAACATGAGGGCTGGTCCCCAGCACCCGCAATGGAGAACGGGGCCGCCTGCCCAGCCTGCGTGCCACGGGCTCCCTGTACCTGATCCAGGCCCGCTGTTCACAGGTTTGTGCAAGACAGCGACTGGGAGCACTGGCAGCTGCCTGGAGCCCTGTTTACACGAGCACTCCTGCTGCTTTTATCAGCGGCGGAGCTGCACTGGGATATTTTTGGCATAAAAGCTAAGTGGAAACATATCATATAAGTGTTCTCAAAATGGGAAGCTCTCAAGAACATACCTTAGATCTGGATAGAGAATATAGTGCTCTGACTTCACCTCAGCTGTATTTGCCAGCTATCTTTTTTCCCCACTCTTTTGTCCAGTTGTGATAGGAAATCCCAGGATGCTGTTAGAAATAAACGCATATGCCTAAGGAGCCGATATGTATCAGCCTAACAAAATACTGATGAGTGTAAACGGAAGAAAATGACAAAAATAGCCATGTAAAAATAGTTTGCTTGCAAGCAGTGTTGGCCATAGGAAGAAACAACGAGAAAGGAATAAATTTTACAGATCTGGCTGGGAGAAAACCCTTTCTTTACTTCCCAGGAGCTAACATACCCCAGAAAAATCACACTGATAAACAAAATGAACAGAACCTCTAAATCTAATATGTTCACATCACAGAGGTGATCTGGATCAGAAGAGACCTATTCATAGATAAAGACACGCATCTGTGCAATTTAAAAAATAATGCTGGTAGCAGAAATTGACTTTCAGTCTTGAATTTGACAATTATTTCAGTAAAGGCCATGCATTTGAATACCAAGCGTGTCATCCAGTGCGTAGCTGTGCATTACTGCAGGACCCAGAGACCACTGTTGGACCTCCCAGAGCCATTTCAGGAGAGGCAGAGCCAGCCTGTAGTATAGTTTCTCTCCTCACCAGTTCCTCACTTATCCTGCTCTTCCCAGGAGGTGTTGGACAAATACGTTAAGCTTCAGTAGTCCAGCTGTCATCACCTGCCCACGGGCAGTTCTTCACAGGGGCATGGGACAGGCAAGAGACTGCAAAAGTCCATCGCGTTGGGAGTCTGGCTGAAGAGATGCACAGCATGGCCTGGTCGCTGCCCACATGATGCTGTCTCAGTCCTGTGAGAGCTCTGGTTGCTGGACAGCCTCTGATCGGTCCATATCAAAAGGTTGGCATTTCCCGGAGGCAGTGTTTTGGTGTTCGAGCTTAAAAGAGACGGTGGCTGAAAATTCTTTCTTCAGTGGGAAAAAAAAATTCGGTTTTATAAAGAAGAAAAAAAGAAGTATGCTGTATGACTTTTCTTTTCAAAGAAGGAAGAAGCTCAAAGGACTCGGTTTCATCATTCCCCTATAATGCCGAGTGGTCTGCTTTCCTGCTAAGGAGGGGAAAGCTACACCCAGGCTGTAGTTTAGTTTCATGTCATTAGTTTGGTAGTCATGCAGTGTAATAGGAGAATAAATAATGTGGTGTGCAGGTGCAAGGACGGCAGATTGCCAGTGTGGACACCAGCTTACAGGCAAGCTTAGTGACAGTGGCAAAGATGGAAGAATGTGACCTCTGCTGCACTGTTTTATCTGCTGGACAGATAAATGCATCTCACCCAAAAAGCCTTTCAAGCAGTGCTGTGAGGAAATTCCTCATCAAGGAAGGAATGCCCAGAGGAGAGAGATAAAGAGGCACAGAAGGTCCCGGCAACCCCATTACCCCATTGTCCCAGCAGCAGGTGAGTGAGGCTGTTTTGTCTTGAGGAGTAAATCCCTGTGGCTTGGGACAGAGAGCGCTGACCTTTTAGAAATGCCTTGGCACCGCTGATGTTATCAAGAATGGCAGGGTTCAGAGGCAGCAGGTGCTAAAACACCACTCTGAAAATTAAATTTGAATCTAGAGTGGACTCAGAAAATGATTTAGGTTGGAGGGGACCTCCAGAGGTCATCTAGTCTAAGCTCTTGCTCAGAACAGGGTGAGCTTCAACCTTAGATAAGGTTGCTCAGGGCTTTGTTCAAGTGAGTTCTTGCTCCTCCTCGCCTGTTGCCAGCGCCTGCCCCGTACGTGCACATCAGGAGGTGAACAAAACACCTTCCCTCTGTTGCTGGCAGCGATACGCTGCCAGCCTCTGCTGCTGAGGGACCCCCAGTCTCTGCAAGCTCAGATGTTGCCCCGAGATGCCCACCCTTTGCCAGTCGCCCCAGCAGTCTCTGCCAAGCCTGTGTATCCCCGTCTCCCCTCCCGAAGGCTTGGTGCCACGAGCAGGCTGTACCTCTCCCCGAGGGGAGACCACCGACGCCGTCCCGACAGGCACCTGCCTCTGCCCACCGCCCGGACAGCCGCGTCCCTCTCAGGAGCCCTGTCCCATAAATAGGAAGCGGGATGTGAAGCTGCTGTGCGCACCCCTCCTACCTCCCAGACTACCTGCCCCCCTGGCAGCTTCTCATCATGTTTTGTGGCTCCTGGCCGAGCCAGGAGACATTTGCAGTCTGGAAGCTGGATAGGCCATGTAATCCTTCCTCCTGTGATGCACTCCTCGAGCAGGGTCAATCAATCTGGGAAACCTCTATAACTGCAGGTAGGAAATGGCAAAATGTTTTCTGGATCACAACACCCGAAAACAGAGCAGGAAAACAAATTTAAAAGGAAACACAAGACCACCAGGATCTTGTCTGAATACTGTCACATTCTTCCTCTGGCCTGAGCAAGCACCGTCCTGCTCTGCTAGTGCCCACCCAGAATGATGCTGCCAGGATAATTTCCCTAGCCTGTTACCTTGACCTGTCTCTTTGCAGCATTCCTCTGGCTTTCCATTAGGCTTGACTTATTTGTCTTTGCCTTCCTCATCTAACCCCACCATATTTATACTGTCTTTCAGTATTGATGATGGTCATGGCTACCCACCTCCTTCATTTGCTTTTGAGATTTTCAAACAGGAGCCTCTATGCTTTGCCTTATGCTGCTCCTGATGCCTGGAGGCAATGTCCTTAAAAACCTTCACTAAATCATGCCATGTCTACAGAAAATGGGACAGCAGTTCAGTAGCAATGTGGCTGACCTATGATTACTGATTACTCAGCAACATTATTTCCTTATTTCCCTGCATCCCTCCGTCAGCCCATCTGTATCTATTGCAGACGCATCAGGCTTCGCCTCTGAGAGTCCCTGCTTTTCCCCAACCCCCTGCACGCTGCGCTCGCCCCAGGTTTCTGTCAGCCCTGGGCTGGCGGGGGGGTCCAGGCACAGAGGGGTCCCGTGTCCCTGCCAGTGGCTGGGTTTCGCTGGTGAGCCCCCGCGCTCAGGGATGCAGAGCCTTGGGGTGGTCTCCAGGTGGGCGATGCCTCCTTCCTTTCCTGGACTGGTGCATGTGGTTGCTGAATTGGGGGAAGCTGTGAGATCTGCTCTTTCTGCTGCTTTTTACTGAGATTGTAAATTCTCCAATGCAAGGAAAGTGCTTTCGTTCTGCCTAATATAATGCCGAATACGGGGGGGGGGGGGGGGTGGTGTCTGTCTGTGACTCGACATGCCTGTTTCTGCAGTAATACAAACAATAAATAGGCCTTAACCATTCATAATTTATAATTTTTGTCATGAGCAATCAACAGAAATTTTAGGCTGGTCGCTTGACTGACAAAGTACAAAGCAGCACCCAAACTTTTAACCAGAAGCTTTTAACCTTCTGTCAGCGTGATCAAAAATAAGCTCGCTTCCAGAAAAATAACCAGAAGAAAGATAGCCAGAAAGATAACCATCATCTTTCAGACTTCTAAATAATTCCTGAACTGGGACTTGAGCTCAAAGCATTTTTAGCCCCATTGTTGTCAAGGCACATAAAAAAGATTACTGATGCGGGAAGGAAGCAAGAAATAGAGGGAGCGTAGATCATTTCTATGGTCCATGTTTTGTCTTAGTCATTGTAGAAGAGGGCACCAACACATCTGACAGGCGGAAACCTTCAGCGGTGGCGAGAACTACCTGCAGCCTTCGTGTGGGTCTGTGTATTAGTCTTGGAAAACAAAAAATAGAGAGCCTCTGGGGTGGAGACAGAAGCCTTTCTGTAAAGCATCACGTACAGATGTAGAATTTAGGTCAACTTTTGCAGCTTTAACACATTAAAAGGTAAAATGCTTTTCTCGACAGGTCTCCACCTTTAAGAATTTATATCAGTAGTAGCATGTAGTCGGTCCAGCCAGTAAATGCTCTCTGCGCCTCCATTGTAACAGCGGGGACAATGACGCAGCTGGTGTCATTTCTACGGCCGGCCAGGCTGCCACGCACTTGAAGTGATCCTTGATAAGATTCAAGTGAAAGGAGGAGAGAAAGACAGAAAGAAAGAAGGCAAGGAAGCCTCCCCCACTTCAAATTCTTCAGGCTGACCTGTCAGCTTCTATGTTACTCCATTTGGACTTGAATTTCTCACCAAGGTCAGAGCAGATTAGAAGTCGCCTTCATATCTGACAGAAATACTACTCCCTGGTGAACAGGGGGGTGTAGCTCTAGCATCTTTAAGTGGAAAGAAAAGTTCGGTCTTCTCCAACCAGCAGTACGGAGCACATGGGGGCTATTAGCTCTGACCGGCACAAGTGGGCCATCTTCTCTCTGTAATCCCACATCCTCCCCCTCTCTCTTTGGGTCTGAGCAGCAGGCTCGAAAAGGATGACTGAAAAGACCAGAAAAACATCGCAAGATTTGAAAGACCGTATGATCATCTCATGATCACCAGCATTCATCTCTTTTTATGCTGTTTGCGGGAAATATATAATATTTTTTTCTAAATCACGTATAAAACAAACGGCAGAATTATGTGCAGCCAGGCAAGGGCTTGATTTCAGGAGTGACCTCAGGACTCACATTTCCTCTTGCCTGAAGCTCAACTCACATTTGCAGGGAACTCGCTCAGTGGGAGACATGTTTTTCTTAAATGTTCAACAGCTGCATGGAAGCTAGGCAGCAGGAAAAACAAAGGGGCGGGCAAAGGATAAAAATAATAATACTGTATTCCCCCCTTGTCTTTTAAAACTCTGGTTCCCTCAAATAAAAAGTAAGAAAGGAAAGTCTGAAAATCCCAATGTGATGAGACCGAGGCCCATAGGATGAGTGGCATGCCAGAGGTGATAAAAGAGCCTGAACAAAGCACAACATCCATAGTCCAGCCGCGTTTACAAAAATGTCTAGCTCCACCAGAGTTAGTAATTGGATGCCAGAATGCGGAACAGCTAGAGGTTTTTTTCCAGTGCAGACCTACATAACACAGTGCTGAGGAAACGCAATGTGAAAGCAAACGGGAGACAATTTTATAAAAAGTCTTTATTTTAGGGCAGGCTGGCAAAGTAAGAGGATTTGCTGAGGAAGATGTTTGGGGAAGATGTACAGTAGCAGAAGAGGAAGGGGACTGTAGTAGTCAGCAGGTGACCACAAAGCACTGAAGGTTGACATGAAGCAGAGTATTCCATTTGGTCACTGGACTTCCCATATGCCATTTTACATGTCGCAGATTGCACTTGCACCCCTTTTTTTCTCTGCCGTAGTGATAGTCTACAGCACTGAGAGCAGCTACTCAGGATAAATCGGAAGAAATGTTTCCCTGGTTTACCTTCCCTGGGTGGGATGCCTTGCTCAGCTGGAAATCAACTTTTGCGCATCTCACAAACAAGGAAGGAAGGGGAAATTGAGAAGGGGAAGCTAAAGAGAAAGCAAGGACGAAAGAGAGGCAAAGAAGTGGGAATGGCAGAAATCAGCAGAGAAGTAGGGATGATGGTTCAGGACTCCAAAGACAGAGGAAGCAAAGGGCAGGTAGGAGGGAGGCAAAGAAAATCAGTGGGAGCCCAGAAGGAGAAATGAGGATAAAGGAATGAGGGGAAAGGAAGCAGAATTTTTCAAAAATATAATGTTTGGTTTGAAAAGTGAATGCAAAATAATCACAAGAGGTTTAACCTATGCTGACGCTGATGTCATATCAACAAGCCCTTTCAGGCTGAAATCAGGAGTTGTTGCCTTGCCTGCGTGCCCGTAGCCCTTCATCAGGTTGGCGGGCTGACTCCTCGCTCAGCACACGCCCATGTGTGGTGGTGGGGAGGGGATGGAAATATTGCCCACCGAAATGAGTCCCTCTTTGTCTGGCCTGTCTCTGGCTACAAGACTAGTCAAGCTGAAGATACTCATCTTCTTGAAGGTGATAGGTCTTCTGAAAATGCAATTAACAATTTCAAGATAGCCTTCCAGGGACCAGCAAGGCGAATCAGACTGTGCAGGGTTTGTCCTAGAAGGAGTCGAGGTCTCTCAAAATACATAGACTCAGACTCAAAAGCATGCAGGTGTCTGTCAGGCCCTGGAGAGGAGCTTCGGCCGCATTTCTCTGGCCCCTTGGGGGAGCGGGTGCTGGCCAACGCCCAGGCTGAGGGGTGGAGGGAGGCTTTGGCGTTCGAATGGTTCGTAAATAACTTCCATCTGACGCTGACTTGGGGACCAGAGATGTCTCAGAGCAATACCTTTTCTGCAGAGAAGTGCTGCGTGCCCCAGGCATGGTAGTGGCCCTCTGAGGAAAGCAAGATTTCGTGCCAGCATGGATGCTACTCCATAGCTTATTGCTTGTTAGAAATAAGAACAGCAATAAGAATTAGAAGTGTAAATCACTGCTACATTTGTCTGTACAGATTTGAGAATCACCCTGTGATGATGGCATAAAAAAAACATCTTTCCAGCAAAATATGAACGCTCTGGCAAAGCTTAAAATGGTTGTTTTGTATAACTCTCCTCATTTTCAGACCTGTCCTCAAATCCCTTTGGCCACCGCATCTGGCAACCTGCAAACTACTGCATTAAGAGTACAATTAACAAGAGGCAATTAACACAGCCACTACATAATAACAAAACTCAAGTGGAATTTACTGAAGTTTACTCTCACGAGTGGTCAGTACTGGCCTAAATCTGCTCCCAAAAAAGCTGGTTGTGGGACAGGAGTGTTCCCAGAGGACTCAGCTTACTTTAGAGATGTGGTCTGTGCCTGGCAGGCATTTCTCAGCACCAGCTCTTCACAAATAGGCGCACATGCGGCATGCAAGCCCACCGGTGGGGCAGCGGGGCTCCCCGAGCCCGTTCCCTGAGTGGGCAGAGCTGCCGGTGTGGCCCGGCTGCCAAGGCACTCGCTGCACCAGGGCCCTGGGAAGGTCCCCCCTCTGCCAGCACCGGCACAGGTCTGGGTTGTCCTTTCAGCTGGGTCTCTTCTCAGTGCTAAAGTTACCCAACCTATACTGAAATAGGTTATTTAGTTTTTGAGAAGGGCTGCTTTTTAAAAGCATGTTATTCTTTTCAATCTGAAGTGCTAGGCACACCGGGAAGTCGGAGATGATAAGTTATGCTTTGAGTGGGTTTTTTCTTTTCGTACATCTTTCAAATGACAAGCTGGGACCCTGCACCCGGCTGCACAGGCTGGTGATGTCTGTGAGCCTCTGTGCAACTGCGTGCTGCCCTTAGAGCCATAGACAGGGTTCAACCAGTGTGACAAAAATCATAGGTTAAGGCCAACCGCTCTGTCCCCTTGTGGCTCGGCGGTCAGAAGTGATGAGAGGAGAGGCACTGTCCTGCTGGATTAGACTGAAGTCTGTTTAGCTCAGTGGTGTGACATTGAATATTGTTCAATACCAGATTATTACAGGGGAAAAGATCTCTTGATGCATGATTATGAAATCACTTTCTATTTCATAGGTTATGTTTTTGCTAAGCTCTGTTATGTAGTGGCTGACAGATTTCTTGAGGAATAAAGTGTTGCTCTTATTTTTTATCTCCCTTACTGCATATTTTAAATCTGATTTCCAGAAACAATAAATATATTTGGAAACTACCGCAGATTGTGTTTTTGTGGTGTCAGGAAATAAACCTGGCAATGGAAAAAGTGATAATGTCTTCCAGGGTTTTAACCACCCTCCATCTAATGTTATGATTTTGTCATTTTAATCTCCATTTCAGTGAGCACTAAATCTGATTAAACTACTTTGCACATTACTTTAATTTCAAATCCATTGGCCATTTACCCCAAAGCATGTAATAATGTGACTACCTGCCATACCTGAAAAGTAAAGTGAGACAGGGGTGTAAGCTAGCTGATTAGTAATTATTTTCTGTCTAGACATCCACACTGCAGTATCAAACAGACAGTCAGATTGCTCCTCTGTCCCAAGGGGTTTATCATGTGATTATCTGATCCCTTTCAAACAAATGGTGTGTGTGCATCAGTCCAAAAGGCAGTGTAAGGCTGCCCAGAGCCATATTTCTGCAGGTTTCCCTAAAGGCACAGGCAGGAGATTTCTTCCCCTCTGAGGGTCAGAAATGCTGCAGGAGTTGATCACCTTTACATAGCTGCTGTGGGCTTCCCATCCATCCGCTCTAAGGATATTTTTTCCAGGAGGGGAAGGTGGTGCAGGGGCAGAAATTCCCTGCGAATAGGGTGGTGCTGAGGAAAGGATTCCCCTTTCATGTGCTCCCGTTCTCCAGCACAGGACTAAATACAGCATCGGTGGCACTTTACATTGTCTTTGTGAGGCCTGGGAGCATCTGCCTGCTGCATTGCACTCAGCTGTGCCTTTTTGTTTGGTTTTTAGCTCGGGAAATTTTTAGGAGGGAAAGCAGTGCCCCTAGCTTTTACAAGAACTGATATTTTTATGATACAAGAGAAGTTTAGTTAGCTGATAACTTTGTTGATATAGGATAACACTTCATGAAAGAGTAAATGCAAACCACTGACTGAGAGATGCATATGATGGTTAACTATATGTACAGTGTTAGGTAATGAGGATGTGATCTACAGCCCCAGTTGAGCCATGGCCCTGCTTAAACCACAGAATCATAGGAGTGGAAAAAATCACATAAAATCATCAATTTTGCCTCTCTGGCCCAAGGGAGGATCAACTGTAACTGAGCTATTCTTGACTGCTGCTCGTCCGTCCTGTTCTCAAAGACCTCCAGTGACGGAAACATTTCAGCTTCCTAAAATAATCCCTTCCCGCCCCGCGGTGGAGCCTGGTGCCTGCGCAGCACCCCCTCCGCTTCTGCGGGAGGCCAGGGGTCTGCCCTGGAGCCTGCAGAGAGCTTTAGAGAAAGGGAGAAGAAAGGTCTTTGCTGCTCTCGGGCTGTGCTTTGAAGCCATGCTTCTCTGCAGCACCACTCTCGTGCATGACATCCACTCTCTCCCCCTTCCCTGACCTCTTCTGCCTGCCCCTCACATCACGGTTTGCTGCTCCCCCTCAGCTGGTGGTGCTGTGATGCGAGGTGGATGCCTGAGACCGCCTGCACTAGGAAAAAATATGCAGTTCCCCTGGCCAGCAGCAAATAGTGCTGATGGGGTGGTGGACTGGAGCACGGGAGGGGAATGGTGTCCAGGACAGGGAAGGTTAGAAAGGTTTCGCTGGGTTTGCTGCCAGGGAAAGTGGTTGTGGAAGGGGACTCTAACTCACATTTCTCACCAGTTAACTAACAGCAACTAGTCTTAATTAGGCTATTCCAGAGATATTGTTACACTTAATCCCAGTCTTCCAAAAAGCACCCTACACTGAACGCTTCACAGACTCCTTCTCAAGCATATGTACGAAGACCAGTCTGAGCCTCAGCCTCAATAAAACCATTTCAGATGCTTTTTACAAAAGATGCTGATCCATGTCATGAAGCAACCCATTATTAAATATACCTTAAATTAACTTTGATCATAGCAACTCAAAATCATTGAGATATTTTTGAGTACCTGAATTTGCTATTTTTTTCCCTTTCTTTCTGTTGAACTTCACATAACCTTAAAAAAAGCTGAACTAACTTAACCCATTTTGGGAAAGAGAGAAAGAGTACTGCCCTCAAGCCCTGCCTGGTGGTGTTTTGTTCTGCAGCAGCATTTCGCAGCAGAGATCTCATCCTCAGCATCGGTGTTTACAGTGGAAGAGTTGACAGGTCCATAAATATGGAGACTAATGAGCACAGCTATGCTCAAAATGTTTCTTTGTGAATCACACACAATTTTCTTATCCAAACTGAGGGAACATCGTGTTGCTAACACGGTACACAAGGTCACATCAAATTGCGAAGTAAAAATTATTTTCTCTTTGCTGGTTTTACTTTCAATGTCATCATGTTCCAGGTCCAAACATTGTTCTACAATGTTTCCCCTGCCAGTTTTCCAGGTATCCTGTATTGGAGACATTTGTCTATCCTTGGCCAGAAACAAATGGGTTTAGGAGGAGATCTTTGAAAGAATAAAGTTTCTTTGATTTTTTTTTTTTTTTTAATACCAGAAAAATTTCTGTTTGAAAGCAAATAGTCCAAGAACCTAGCAATTAGGTTCTCCTGCTCTTCTGGCGAACAACTGTGGTATAGCTAGAGAAGTTGCTCAGGTGAAAGAAGCAAATGGATGGGTTAATGTAAATGTTTATTTTTATATCCCTTCATTCTTCAGCCACTGGGTTATACGAGATGGAAAGCAGGGTGGATTCAGCAAGTGTTTACTCAGTTTGTCCCAGTTTTCCAGCATGTCTAGACCCAATAGGAGAATCCACAGCTCTGCACTTGAGCACATGAAGCAAATGAGTAGTTTAGTTATTGGTTATTGAAACAGGGTGCAAGATGCAAGGAAAATGGAGAAAGACTGAACAGCTAAAAGTACCCTGTTTTTCATGGGGCATCCTTAGTTACAGCGTAATGTCCCAGTGTAATGTCCCGTGGTATCTGTCCAGGGAGGAAATACTTTGGAGCATTCCGTTAGATAAAAATATGCAGCCAAGAAGAATTCCAGCAAATGATAATGCTCTGCTACAAATATGTAATGTGAGTAAAAGGCATTGTTCAGTAGAGTCTCTGCAAAAGCAATCTTGATCCTCTTAAATTGTTGGGCTCTGATATTTATTCTCCCTGGTCATTATAAACACCATCAATGTTTTTTTTTAAGTATTTCCAATGATGTGGGATGAGATCTCTGGAGACAGTAGAGACATGAGATAGTGTGGGGTTACTACAGATGCAGTTAGTCTTCAATGCAAGGATTTATTTAGTGTCTGGAAGAGCTCTGATTTTATAATGCCACCCATTTTTCAGAAAAAAAACCCTTCATAAGCTCTGATCTGATTGTTACAGAAGCCAAAGTGAAAAATTAAACTCTGAATGCACAGAATAAATATTGCTCTGCATAATTTTTCTTGAATGATTGTTAGTTTCGGGGGGCTTTCTTACTAATCTCACTGTCTTGTGTAATCAAGCATGGTAAGGAAGCGCCACATAAAATATAGTACCAATATGAGCTTTTGAAAAAAAAATGTAGAAATGTATTTCTTTCCTTTTTTTAAAATTTTATTTAATTATGTTTGTTTAGGTTTTAACAAACTTTGTTGTGCTCCTAAATGCTCACACTGAGATACTGTGTTGGTGCAAGGGAGCCAGAATTGGCAGTGACTGCAAAAAGTTCAGCTACAAATAAAAATTAACCTGATGTCTGTTTACATAATCTAGGCAAAATACAAAAAGTAAACACAGAGTATTATGAAATAGCAATTAAACTGTCTGATTCATTCACTTTTAATAGTCCGATAATATAAAATGTTTTTTAAAATGGACTTTTTAATCTGGCACCTTCTCTACTCAGGAATGTTCTGCTGCAATCCAGAAGTTCAGAAAAGCATTACGTGTGTCAATAGCTTAACCAAAGCAGGGGAGATGTTTGAAGATATCTGAAATATTAATTACATGAGATAAATCTGGCATTTCAGGCAAAGTGTGAACATCTCGCGAAGCTGCAAATGTTAAGCTTTACATCTTGGTTACCTTTTGTACGAACTTCAATATAATCACCTGCAGTTTGCTAAAAAAAAAAATTAATTCTCTTCAGAAGAGATGAACAGAGTTTGTCTGAAACAGTATTAGAGACCTGGGAGACAAAAAAAAAAGAAAAAAAAGACTCTTTTTTAAATGCCCGCATCTTACAGGGGAATAGAAATCTGGTACACTGAGAGAAAGGATAAATTGTCTTGTCTGTAATAGGGAATGTATAAGTCAGATCACCAGCACTAATGACAGCTTTTAACAGGAGGATTTCACCACTTTTAAAATACATTCTGAAAGTAAAAGTTTCAGGATGACCTTTCAAAATTAAATGCTAGAAGAGCATTTTCCTTTGAGAAGATCCTATGGGCTTCCCACCTTCTTCAGGATGTTGGGACCTTCTTGAAAAGTTTGCCTGGTTCTGGAGGAGGGTGGGAAAGGGGCCATCAGGTGGCAAAGCCGATGAGAAAACAGGCCATGGAGAGGCAACTACAGGGGGAGAAGGGGACATGAGTCTTTCTATAGCTAGTTTCAAGCAACACGTTGAGATGTATGAGAATTATCATATGTTTTTGTAGATATCTTTCAGCCCTGTCTTTCCAGATCATAAATATCTGTCTATGGGTCAGTTTAATTTTATTAGCTTGTCCAGATAACTATTAGCTCTTATACTATTACTCCCCATGCATTGTTATACTCTTGTGTGCGGTGTAGTAGTTGTTATGTTATAACCATGGTAGTCTTAAGAATTTAAGCAAACTCTGGGTTGCAGGGAGAAAATACATTTTCATTAGACTAACAAATGTTACTGGAGAAAAAATACGCAAGTTTTTCATCATACAAGCTCCTCTTCAGAGCGACATGATTTTTTAAATTAAAATACCATTTGCAATGAAATGTTTCTGTTCAGCTCTAATAATTGTTATACTTTGTAATATGGCCTATCACACAGTCCGTGTTAACTAGCTAAAATATTTACTTCTGTTTCTTACATGTATATGATTATAATATTCTCATGCTTACCTGGCATCTTGCACTGATTTAACTGTCAGTTTGATCTGAAGACACTTAATTAAGCTACTGCAAAATCGTTGTGACCACTCTTTTGAACCAGACTTATTTGATTTGGCCACACTCAGGTAGGTATTGGTTTAAGCTGAACTGAAATAAGTCATTCTCATCTGATTTCATGTGGACTTTGTAACAATATAACTGCTTTGGTTAGTTAGTCTTGGAGTCAGATTTCACTTTTGCTAAAATGCTGGGTTTAATACAAGCTTTCTTGCAGACAAGGCAGACAATTAGTGGCTGTACTAATCAAAGACCCCTCTACATCTGCAAACTGTCCCTGGCAGAGGCATTGACCAACTCTGATAGTGCCGGTACGGTGGCCAGATCTGGATTTACTGAAGCAAGAAGGGAAGGCTACGGGAGGTGTGGGATGGGCAGTGCTCTGCCGCTGCCCTCAGCCCTCTTACCACATGTTGCGTCCCTATAAACTGATAAAGGAGCAGTCTCATCCCCAGCATTCATGTTCAGCTGTGTCTGGCCCTGCAAAGGCTACATCTGCCCTCCAGACTTCGAGAGCGATGGCTGTGGCAGCCAGGGGTGTGAGGAGCTGTGAACCCACATCGGCGTCTCTGTGTCAGCAGAAGCGGCTCAGATGGACAAGCCATGCTGCCAGATCATCATATTTACTGGGGTAGGTTCTTCATCTTGGGGATGGGGTGGTTGATTTACCCACAATGTACTGCATGATTTTAAAAAAAATCAAAACCAGCTTTAGTAGTGAAGCTGCCAAGGATTTAAAATATTCCTGTGCTGGTAAAGTGCTCCTATTGGAAACATGTCAGTGCTCACACAAGTTAGCATTGATCTATTGATTTCGCATATGATATTAGCTCACTCATAGCTGTGTCATGGCTGAGACACAGGACCCATAATCACTCCCCTCTTAAGAGCATTATTGGCAGCGTAAACTCTTAGAAAGGAGGAGTCTGATCTATCAAGGTTGGATGCAGTTCATTCCCCAAGTGAGACATATTCACATGTGTTAGCCTACGCCATTATGCATTGCTACTCCTGTTATTTGCATGCTGCTTTTGAAACCATCAGGGTATTATTACCTGCAGTGATGCCCAGGACAAAAGGTGGCTAAGCTTAGAGGAGCAGAATCCCTCGCAGCAGCGGCAACTGCTTTCCTAGGAGCTGCCTACTACATTAAAGAAATGAAGTCTCACTGTGTATCGAGCAAACAGGCAAGGTTAATTCTCTACCACAGGCAAAACATGAAATTCCCGTGTGATGTCCCTTTCCCTCGTCCCTTCTCACTGCAACCAAGTCATGGAAAAGGACAGTCCATTTGGTACAGTGCCTGAGAGGAGGAGGGAAGGCAGGCGCACCCGTCTTCTCCCACGGGAGCTTTCCTGGGGGCTTGCCCCCCCTCCTGGCAGCATCCCAGACACCCACATGACACCCGGGTGCTGCAGCCCAGAGCATCCGCCTTTGATCTCTCCGTCTTGACCTCAGAGCAACCCTGCCACCACACCAGCCAATACTGCGCACTGGAAATAAGAAAAAGAAGGGGAAGCTTTATAAAATATTTCTTCAGCTGGATTTTTGTTCATCCAGAGAAGGGCCCGTGTGGCATGTCTGCCTCTTGGCCTCTTTGGTCTCCTCTTGTCAGCAGAGCAGGTTCCCGGATCACAGGATAGCGAGAGGAGACAGTAACAGGAGAGTGCTGCGGAGTCAGCGATCTTTCTAGCAGAGGATGCGGGGATCCCCCCTGATTCGGGGATTAAAGTCCAACCTAATGACACAACTCTTTTTTTACAATTGAAATAGCAGTAACATTTGATTTAAACATAAATCTTCAGTTCAATGACAAAGAAAGAGTTTCAAAATTTCTGAATTCAGAAGGTGATACTTTCATAAGTGGAGTTACCATGATCACAGCTGTATAAGAATATGGCCCTGGGGAATGCCATCATTTTCATTATTCATGTAGCCTGGCCTATTTTCTCCCCTGTTCCAGAAAGACTGCCTTTTTATGTGCATGTGAGTGTATACACACACGTGTGTGCATCTGTGAGAGAGAGGATATAGATAAGTTACATTTTTCAAATGAAGTAGCTGGAAAATATAATTCTCCAAAACATGATTAATTCCATACGTATTTTGCTAGTGCCACCGTAGACGGCAATATCCCCAAGCAGAGTTATGGCTACGTGACCATCCCCATATACCACTGAGACATGAATTTCTGGCAGCTCCATGATGTCCATCCACGGATGCCCTAGCTGCTGTGGAGCTGCTGCTGATGGATGGGAGGATGGCAGATTCCTCCACTCATGGGAGAGGCAGGCCACATCCATGGGCCTTGTGGCCTTCAGAGACTTCCAGCGATGAAACCCTGAAGCCAGCCACAGGTGGGAGCACCCTATGGGGCTGGCTGGGCTTGCCGGGGTGGACGCAGGGTCCTCAGGGGGTTGTCCATGCTACCCAGGTAAGCATGAGGGAGCATCTCCCTATTCGGGGGGGCACATCAGGACCCTTGGCAGGACAGCGGTGCTATCACAGCAGGGATCAGCTGCTCAGCAGTACCACGCATGAGTGACAAAACCTGTAAGCGGATAAGTTATTGCATCCTGGGGGAGCAATAATAAACTATTTAGCATCTTGTTCATGTCTTCAAAAGGTTTCACAAATACTAGCTACACTGAAACATTTCTACCTGCTATGCTATGGGAGCCAAGGTGATGTCCTAATCCAAATATCTCTATTTTTTTCTCATTTTACATTCATCATGGGGACTAAATTAGTACAGATAAATCAGTGGCAAACACTCCTCTCCACCCCTCCCCTCCCATGCTGCGGCTGGGGCTGGGGCTCTGCTGGGTGCCAGCAGCGTGGATCACTCATCCCTCCTGACATTTCCAGTTTCTCTCTCTTGACTAAACCGTCCGCATGTACACGAAATGGTGGCACTTAACGGTTCTCCGCACAACCTGCTCGGCTTTGACACGATACTGCTTTTAAATGCACATAGTGAAGATGCCTAACATTTCTGCATGAAAGCATTACACTTTTACAGCTTTTAAAGTGTCACATATTTTTATACAAAAAAAATCCACAAAGCTATAGTTCTGAAGGAAAACAATTTAAGTTGAAGCTATAATCGCTGTTGTCGGAGGCGGTTTTTGATCCGCGGGGGCAGTGGGCAGGCAGCTGCGTGCTGGTGGCATGTCAGTGGCTGCAGTGGCTCCGGGGTGCACCCACCCCATGGCAGATCCGGGGGCCAGCCTGTGCCAGCAATGCTGGCAGCCGCATTTGGAAGGGAGTGTGTGTGTGTGTGTGTGGGTGGGTGGGTGGGTGGGTGTGGGTGTGGGTGTGTGGGTGTGTGTGTGTGTGTGTGTGTGTGTGTGTGTGACACAGACCGGTAACTCAATCTGCTGTGAGGAGTCACCTTTATGTTTCTGAATCATGCCTAAACCCTTTGGAGAAAGTAATCATTAGACTAGCTGCAAAGATAGGGGGCACTTAGCGTGATGGTGAAACACAAAGCTGGAAAGATAAGAGGTTAAAGATAGCCCTCGCTCATCATTCAGGCCATCTGGATTTGGTTTATGGAACACATTCCTCAGCATCTGTACTGGAGACCAGAGGATTTCCTTGTTTTCCTCGGCTTTCATTCCCTCAGCCTGTATCACAGCCACCCACCACTGCGGACGCAGCATGTTGTGTAAAAACTTTCTTTAAACTCTGTGTCAAGGGGAGCTACGAGCACTCAGCCACTTCCAAAAGCTGGTGGATGAGGAGTCACCTAAGGGCTGAACATCATCCTGCCTCCCTCCTGCTGCCACAGAGCCCTTTCTGCCTTTATTCACACACACACATGCACACACACGTGCACATGCATGCACATATAGGAGGAATAAAAAGCTAAAATAGTGGAGATGCATCACGCAGTTCATGTCCTCCCCGGCTCCCTCCAGGCGCTGGGAGGTTTGCCAAGGCTTGCCGCCTCCGGGCACCCCGCTGCCTGCTTCTGTGAAACCGTGCTAGGGTAACAGAGACCTAATGCCATGGCTAATCTAGTTTTAGGACACGTGGTGCTGGGCCAAAACCTGGCAGTCTCATGGTGCAGAGCAGTGAAGGCGTGCCCATCGGTGCCACCAGCTCAGCTTTCTCCAACAGCTTTCTCCAAGGGACGGCGGGCAGGCTTTGTGCCGGATGGCACATCGCCTCCAGGAGCTGATGGAGAGCCAAACCCAGCATAAACACAGTCTGCTCTGCCTAATGTGACAGAAATATGATCCGAATAAAGTCTGCAGTTCCAGGTGACCCGATGGTGCAGGGAGGTAATGACTGAATGGCTTCACGAACCCAGGGCATGGATGTCTCTGGTGAGGGACCACATCAAAATCTTGGGAGGGGTCATTTCTTCCTTCACTCAACTATTGGCAAAGGAGGATTGCATCCACAGCCTCTCTGGCAACATTTACCCTGGATCTGCAATATGCGGATTAAAGAGATGATAGCCATTATACTGAGTCCTTCACCCCTTGAGAATACTCTGAAGCAGTGACTGACATACCCACTCCCTCTTACAGCCTGGGGTACTATGGGTCTGCAGCACTCAGGTCAGCCAGATCCACGGCTTGTGTCGTTTACAACAATTTGAGGTTTGAAATTGCCCTGTTAAATGAAGTACAAAGCCAAGCTGAGAACATACTAAATAGATTCCTATCTTGTAGTTGTCTGCATTTCTATGGAAATAAGGATCATTAACCAAACCAAAACCTTTTCAATAATGAGATTAAAAAAACCCACCTTTATTTTGACTTTTTGCATTTGAAAGCAAACACAAATTAATGTTAAAGGATATACAAAAAGAATATGAAAGACCATACCTGTATCTCTGGCCAGAGATGAATGGAGGGAAGGCATCACAAAAGTGACTTTACCGCTCCTGCTGTCCTAAGGCCACTGTTACTGTGACCTGCACAGACCTACAATGCCCCTGCTCACCTTCGTGCCTCTGGCTGTAGCCCTTCACCCACATAAGGGGGTCAAACTCAAGGAGTCTGAGTCAAGGGAGGCTCTCTAGGAGCTGTAGGCACCAAGCGTGGGGGTGGTTTGTCCCGGTGGAATAGCACAAGGTGATCAGAATATGGCTCAGGACCAGCAGGTTAAGTGATAGGCACATCAACACTTATTTAAAAATAGCAAAGTCTGAGGTCACTCTGCAGAAAATGGTATTAGAAATGCCACAAAGAATAATAAAGATCTGTGAGACTGGTTATAAAAAGAGCAGTGGGAGGAAAGAAGGCAGCAGAAAGGTGGAGATTTATGGGGACTTCTTATGAGGCCTTATCGAGAGAGCAGGGAGAAGAAACAGAAATATATGTAGAGACTCCAGGGGACACATTCTAACCTCATATCTGAAGATGCATGTGCATATATGGACAAGTGATTACTCCAGTGTGTTGGTAAAGGCATATGCAAACAGGTATATACATACGCAAGCATCCGTTTACATTCACTGGTATGAATTATGCATGTACAGTTTCCTGTAAATGCAGTGTCCTGTGGCTTTTATTGGTACAAATTAAGATTCCCGCATTTTGAAAATAGGGTCCTTTGTGTCTGCTTACACCTATGCCTGTGTTTTATTAGGCTATTGTGTGTATTTTACAGAGGCTATGTTGCAGAGACCTATACCACTAACAGCAGTAGATGGGGATGCTGTCAATCTGTACGGGAGCATAGCTACCTTAGGTAACAGAGCACTAACGTAACCATCTTTTTCATGTCCTGAGATGATGTAGAACAGGCTCATCGCTTCACACGATCCAGCAAGCAAGCAAGCACTGCTAGCTTGGAAAGGAAGAAAAGAGCTGACATGGTTGCAGTTTTGCTCTCACTGACGCGAGTGAGATGGTCACCTATCTTTGCTGTGTCGAGGCAGGAGATTTAGTTAAAAAGCTGGTGTTTGATTCTCAGCTGGTGACGGACGTGGTGCACAGCCATAAGCAATGCACTTACCCTTTTGTTCCTGCTTGCTGCCACAGCAAAAAGGGAATATGGGGGGTTTTGGTCTTAGATGCATTGTTAAGCAAAACACTGTTTGTAAGGTGCTCAGAGAGGATAAGATTTAAACTGCTTCAGAAATGCCAGCGTTGTTAAAGGATTGCCTAGAGGTCAGTGTTCTCCCGGCTGGGGGGATTTAAAACTTTATTGCGAAGGCTTCAGTGGAAATTAAATGCTGTCCCAGCATTTGGGGTTCACCCCCTCTGCTTGAAGGGTGAGTGTGGTCCTGTGGACACGTAGAGCATTAAAGCATGCTGGGGTTGGCACCTAAAGCCCAAAGGTAGCAGGAGACAGAGCTGCTGCCTCTTGACAGATCCCTTCCTGCCATTCCTCCTGATGTCAGGGCAAAGAGAAACAGAAACGCTCAGCTTGATAGCAAACTGCTGTGGCTTGGTTTAGAAGTTGGCCTGGAAAGAAACGGAAGGGGAAACTCTACCCCTTTCTGTCTTTTGAGACAGGGTGTGAGAGTGCTGCCCTACACTTTGTTCTCCCCCTTCCCTGACCACGAATCTTTGCATAAAGTCCCGGCAATCAATACTGATTAACTTTCTTCAGAAGAAAGGTCCTTCCTTTGTTTTTTCAAGAGAAGAAGCGATCCTGCCAGCCCACCCTGTGTGAAATGTTAGATACTTTGGAGCCTGGAAAGCCAAGTGATAGCCTTTGCATTGGACCGTGTATAGCTGAGGTGCCTCAGTCAGGAGCAAAGTTGGTTTCTCCAGCTGATACAGCTGAGGGAGAGGCCAAGTTACTGAGCTGAGAATCCGTTTATTTCCAGAAATTGGAGCTGATCGGATAAAAAGATACCTGTCCTGCAAGCCTAGCTTTTCTTATGTCTTTAGGCTTTGTGTTTAAAACCGGTAGCATCCCTAGGATTAGTTACCAGTATTTAATTTAAATGGAAAGAGAAATAAAAGGAGGGCCACAAAGAATGATTCTAGTGCACAAATGTCATTCAGTGCCACAGTAGCTGTGAAAATGAAGCTAGTCATCCAGTCGGCAGCGGTTAAAAGGTAAAGGATGGCGCTGGATGAAAATGGATGTATTCCAGACCTTCTTAGGGCAGGAGTTCACTACAGGGTTGAATTCATCTGAGCCTCAGTGAGCACATTCAGCTCACCGTCCCACAGAAAGCTAACCCTGGGGGAAAAAACAACCAATAAATACTTTTTCTTTCTTCTGGCTGAGTAGCAGTGGCTTATGGAAGACAAGTGCACCAGACTGCAGCAAGAAATGAAGCAAGAGAAAAGGGGAGCTGCTGTGTGGATGAGGAGCAGGGAGAAGGAGCAGGCAGGACCACCCTTTCCAGCAGGTGCAAGCTGTTGGCTTGGCTCAGCGCCCCTGCCCCCGAACCGCCCTGTGACAAAATGCCTCCCCTGAAAACAGGTCTATTCACCCCTTCCCCTGCCCTGTTTATTTGGCTTGTGCGGGAGGGACAAGTCGGGCTGTGCTTCCAGATGTGGAGGCAGTGGGCAGCCCCAGCAGCACGGCAGCAGCTCTGCCTGGTCCCTGCCTGCTCTGCCCCTTCCTCCACCCACGGTCCCGGGTGGGTACCCATGTTCCTGCAGCTGGGGGACAACATGATTTAGGTTGAATTTAACATGGCAAAAACATTGCTTCTGTTTGGAGGGCTGTGGGGAAGTAGAGCGGGAATGGGTGATAACTTTCTCTCACATCTCTTCTGCATGCCACTGCTCTTGCATGCACACAGCTCTTGGCACCAGTAAGGTTTTAATCTTAAGCAATTTGATTTTTTAACCTGAATTGTTCCTTATGGACTGTAATAATTTTTCATAGGGACGTGTACTTTGTTTTATCTTTAAACGCTGGGTTTATTTGATTGAGCATAATGGGTCCTCAAGTTAGACTGTGTTATTTCATGTATTTGTTGGGGTTTTTTAACATTACGCACGCATGGTGTAGCTATAATGGGACCCTTGTGAATCTCATGGACGATAACACAGAGACATTCTTTTGCAGTTTAAATGATACTGTAGCATCTCGGCACGTTTGGAGGTCAGGCAGTGTGGCAATATGATGAAAACTCCCGTGAAACGACTCGTTTGTCCTTTCGCAGTTGGGTGGCTTGGCACATCTTGCCAAGGAAGTGAGTTATTTCAGCCCTGCAAAACTCAAGTCCGCAATGTTCGCTCAAGTATCAAATTAGTATCAGTGCAAAAGGGGAACAAGCATTTGTGATACTCATTCCCTTCTGTCTAGAGAGTCAGCTGAGACCTCTTCCCTTTTATTTGCCTTTTTCCTTCCCCTGCAGCAATGTCCTCTCTGTTACCTGAGTAGGGCAGAACGAATGGGTAAGAAATCCTAAATCATTACCACACCTTGCAAAAAGGCTCAAAACACTAGCATTTAACTGTCTTCATTTATTTGTGAGTCTTTGCAGTTTGGAAATTTGGCCCAGATTTAAGGGGACACGATGTGAGAGGTCGCTCATATGACACTTTTGACAAAAAGAAAAACTAGAAAGTGCTTAGAGGCCTCTGCTTTCAGAAGAGGTTTGTATGGTTATCTAAAATTTCATGTACTTAGCCAACTTTCTAAGCCTTTAGAAGCTTGCCAGCACTAGAATACGGGGTATCACTCCATCAGAGGAAATTAAGCTAAAATGTAAGCTATTTTCAAAATAGAAATAATAACTCCCCCCGCCCCCAGGATATAACAACTTAAGCAGCAGCTCCACTGGCAGCCTGCCAAACTCTCTGGGTCTTGTGGAGGCTACGTGCCACCCCGGGTCCTAGGTCAGCTCTGAAGGATGTTGTGGCCACAGGCCCCGCATAGCTGCCTCCTTCCTTACGTTGTTCTGAACAGTTTTTAGTGGTAGTAAAGAAATGGGTGGGGAAAAAAGAAGAGAGAGAATAATGCTGGGTGACTGTTCACTTAGGATATTTACTGTGAGCAAGAATACTCATCCAATTATCTTTTTTTCCTACTCAACGATTGGAAAACCAAGCGGTATTTCAGTTGTATTACCAGATTTTTGGAGCCACTTGTTCAGAAAGATTTCAAGGATTTTATTTAGTATTTTTGGGAAACTCTTAAGGAAATATTTTTTAGACAGGAATGAAGAGGTACCACTCAACATGAGCTAAAGGTTTGCCCTACTTGTTTTATACTCCCATTGGCTTACATTTTTCATACTCCCATTAGGGTTTTTTTTTAGTTACATATTAAAATGGTGACCTTTACATTTGCTTACTCATAACACTATAGTATCTTTCTCTTACTTGTGTTTTAGGAAGCCACAGTCTGGTCTAAACCTCGGCTTTCATACTGCAGATACAGCTCATACAGTGTTAGTGCAGCTCATTGGGTAAATAATTATGTGACCATCGTTTCATATTATGTTAGACTAAAGCCGTAATTGCTTGTAATTCAATATGACAAAGGAAAGGAAACATCATACTCAGCAAATTAGGCTTCATATGACGGCATTACTTACGAAATGTACAGTTGGTAAAGGATTTTTAGGGACTATAAATAGCGGAAACTTGGTAGATTCAAAGAGTGGATTTTTTACTGATGGAGAGCAGAAGCATTGCAGCTAGCAGCTATTGACACAACAAGGAAAAAACCCTTCTGTGGCCTTCAGAGCTGAAGACTGCAATAGGTGGATTGCATTCACTAGACATCCCAAGGGATGGTTTTTTTTCAAAATTTTCTGTACTTCTGATGAGTGAACTGCAATGCTTCAGGGGTCACTGGGATATGCTCTTGAGTTAAAGTCCAGATAACATTTCTGGGTGAAATCCTGCCTCCCCTGAGAGCAGTAGGAGTTTCACTATTGATTTGGCTGGGGGTAAGATCTCACCAAGCATGGCAGGGGGAGGGACGATCTGCTTGATTTTCCTTTTTATACAATTTGAGCATGTAGAGAAGGCAGAACAGGTCTGCACCAGGACCCTCCTTCCCCAGCCCACGAAGCTCAGTGAAAAATGCTTTGCCTTTATTTGCATTGCCTACGTCGAGGGCTCAGTGTGTCTGGAGGCGGCAACGCAGCAGAATTTAGAGTCACCTGGAAAAAAAGGTGCCAGATCACCAGCACTGTCCCAAGCTGTGTTTCTCCGAAGAGCCGCCCTCGTCCCATGCTGTGCTGCCCACAGCCACCAATGGAAACCCTGGTCTTGCCCTTTTTGAGGAAAAGGATTGGGTTTTGCTATGCCCTAGTGTTTTTAGTCCTCACTGATTTTGATGGAAAAATTAAAATCAAAGTGCTTGAGCCCCAACAGAAAACTTGGCTTCATTGTGAATTTTAGTTTCTTCTCTCTCTCGTTCAATTATTTGTCCATTAATGTCAGGCAGTAAAATGTTTTTTAAAGTATTCAAAAACTGATAGAAATCCAACCATTTCCTATCATTTTCCTGTGGAAATCATAAAAAGCTGAGAAAATAAATCCTCCCCCTGTTCTGAAATGAACAGTTGAAGATCTATTTATTTCCATTTTTCATCTTGAAAAACAAATTTCTGAAAGGTTTTGTCTTCTCTGCCACATGCTTTTGCTTGAGTCACACATTTTCTCTAAATCAAAACTCTTCAAACATTCGATATTGCCTGTGTAAGCGCGAATGTTTCTTACGTGCCTCTGATAAAGAAGACCTTGTACCTACCAGCAGTGAATGATGTATCTGTTGGGAATGAATCATTCCCATCTTTCAGCAACAATATCTTTTTATCTTATCCTAGAGCATTGGTTCAATAGGATAAAATCGACATAAGTCTTTTATCAAGTCTATACATTTTATCAAAGCAGTGATCAAGAACTCAAAAGGAGTTTGGGTCAAAATTTAAGCAGAGGGATGATGAGTTGTCGCTATGTTGATCCCTGCAAACAGTCTCTACCTTCAAACAACAGACCTCCTTCCTGGTAACCTTGCCTTTGATTTTATCTTTAAGCACCTTCTCTGTAGTCCCACCTTCCTTTCTTCCTCTGGTCCCAGTAGGGCTGGGCGGGTGTCAGGGGAAGGGCTCATAACTGATCAATAGACTTTGAATCAGGCTATCGGTGATTCGAGGCAGTAGTAAAAGATTTTAGATAAAATCTAGGGTGTATTCAAGTCAGCTTTTCTTACAGGGACTAGGCAAATAGGGAAGAGCCATGGAATGCACTCTTTCATATTTTTATTTTGCTCTGAAAATGTCAGCAAAGCTCAAATTTACCTTCACCTTTCAGTATTTTTCAAGGTTGAAATATAACTTTTTTATCTGAGAGAGTACCGTTTTGAAATGTATTTTTTTTTCCTTAAAATGTTTAAAAACAAATGCTTCATTTCAAATTTTCAAGATTTACACACATATCTTTTAATTTGCCAGAATATTTTAAATCATTTAAAATATTTTAAAGGGTTTTGAACCAACCAGAAGTACTGTTTAATTGATTATTTTTCTGAACTGAAAAATCAGATGTGGAAAATTCTGTAATGCTGAATGCCTCTACTTCCACTCACGACAGCGCACATCACACCTAACATGTACACGTTAGCTCTTTCCTGCTGTCCTCTAGCTGCACAGTATTGGGTGCAAAAGAAAACCACCACCTCTACTGAAGACTTCTGCAAATTTTGAGTCATTATTTTAATTTTTCTTTGATCTCTTTAAACTGTTGTCCAACAAACACACACCAAACCTCAAGAAGGTGATTTTCAAATTTCTCTTACTCCCAGCACTTTAAACAGCTAACTTAAACAAACCGTATCTCCGCCTGGCATTGCTTTGTACACACTCGTACACAGGGACACCAACCTACCTGCGCTGCACCTCTTGATGCTCATAGGACAAAAAATGAAGCTCCAGCCTCGTCCCCAGCTCCTCCCGCATGGCTCTGTGGTCCCCAGGGACAGACAGAGTCTCCTACTGTCCCCCAGGGCAGGCTGCAGGGGCAGCTCTGCTCAGGGCAGCGCAGGCACCCTCCGCGCCCCCCTCCCCGCCTCCATTATAACTATATTTAAATTAAAGAAAAAGAAACCCTGCCCTGCTGGCGTTGCTGCTCTGCTGCGGGCAAGGGTTAAGTTGACCAAGTGCCAAGCAGCAAGACCCGCTGGAGGCAGCATCGCTGGCAAATGAGGTGTTTGTCGAGCCCCAGCCTTGGCGTCATTAATCACCTTTCTAGTCTAAGGGTGAGCATCCAGACTGAGCCTCACGTGGCACCAAAGGTCCTGGGTAGTGTGAGGGAGCAGCTCTCAGGGCCAAGAAAAAAAACATGTGAGCCAATATTTAAGGAAAAATATTGGGCCTTTTCACCACATAGAATAGATGCATTTTGCCTCCTTCAGCAAATTCCCTGGGCCTAATTCTTTGCTCTTCTGTCTCCTCGGCCCCTCAGGCCTGCAAACAATAAGTGTGTGGCAAGCTGGTTTTCACAGTTGCTCAATCGTTCTGCAATAAAGAACAGCATCATAATTAAGATGAAAATGTTTTCCCTCTCGTGTGTCCTCATTTTAACAGCTAGTAAACTAATGGCAATGCTTTAGCTCAATGTACAACTACAGAGTACACCTGAAGCAACGACGCAAATGCTGTTTTCCAAGCTTAAATTTCTCTGATGGATCTGCCTTTTCCTACTCTGCTTTGTGTGCAGTTTGTATATCTCAGCACTTTTTTTGTTGTAGTAGTAGTAGTAACAGAGATTTTGAATGGTTTAAGTGAAAGACACAAGTATGCACTTAAGAGCTACAAATATTTGCACACACAGGGGTGCAGAGGCAATCTGGCCTCTCTTTAAAAAAACAACTTCTGAGCCTTTTACCAGAGGCAGCCAAGCCGTTTCTCTCCACTTCAGCTCTGGAAATGCCGGGCAGTATTCACCCAGAGCACTAAGAAGCTATCGCATTTTCCCCTAATAGTAGCAACATATTGATCATGGGCAGAAGATTTCTAATTACGCACATTTCCACGGTCAAAACTTTCAGACTGAAGTGTTGTTTCTAAGTTATTCCCTTATACATCAGAAGCACTTTCCTGTCGCGCTTGGCCGAGGAGCTCCCTCCCCAGAAAGAGGGCTCCGTGGGTGACGCAGCGGTGCGTCCCCGGAGCCGCCCGATTGCTTCAGGTGTGCAGGGAATGCGCAGGGCACGGCTGGGGCGTCGCGAGGCAGTGGAGACCAGCGAGCCAAACCACCAGCAGTGCTTTCCCAGATACCACAGAGTGGATAAACATGGATAGATCCTCTCCCACGTGCAAAGAGAAGTAATGTAATTATTAATCTTGTTTCCTCGGAGAGGACAAGGGGTGATTTATTTGGTACTTTATTCCTATAATGCATTCAGTGTGCGAGTTGCCCCTTTGATTTCACTCCTTCCCTGCTGTAGCTGCGTTGCACCACTGAAATGCTGCAAACGTCTCTTCCTGGCCACGAAGCAGAAGTGAGCGACCGGGAGTGAGAGGCTGGGCCTGCCGATCAGCTCCCATGAGTAAAGCACGTCCCAGCGGCCGTGTGCTCCCGAGGCAGGGGAAGAAGCCATAGGGGCATGGGGAGGTCCCCTCGTCGGGGCACGTGGGAGCAATGAGCCCCAGGAGAAAGCACAGGGGGGCTGTGGGTCTGGGAAGGTGAGGGGGTCGTATCTCTGCGGCTGGGCTTTGGCAGGCTCCTGCTGGGTGTGGGGGAAATCTAGTCACTTGAAAAATGATGCCAAGACTCATTTTTCTTATTGGTCCATGAAACTGTGGTGTCTTAGTGTCTCTCCAAGGTCTTGCGATAGAACTCCTTAATTTCTCCTCCCAGTTTGGGCAATGAATGACTGGAAACAGAGACTTTTTCTATATATATTGTTTAAACTGTGATGGAGAACTTTACTTGTTATTGCAGCCACTTTCTCAAAAATAAAGTCGATGGGATTTAAGTATCAGAGCAGCACTGAGGTCCTGAGCTTAAGTCTCTCCTCTGAACGAAATTTTTGCAGTCTCTCAGTCTTTACGGGTTGAAAAATGATCAGTGAAGTCAGTTTGCCCTGCTTTGAGCATTTTCTATCGGTGAGATACAATAAGGGCTAGATGGATTATCTCCTGTTCATTGGTTGTGACCCATTTTCAGGGCTGAGTAAAAGCCCTTACAAGTGGGATTGTAGAAATTTAGGATTTTATGAACATTGTCTTGTCTCCTAATGGATTTACAAACTTAAGTCAGTAAGATTCCTGGTTCTAAAATATAACAACTGAATTACAAGCAGAAATATGTGATAATTAAAATATTCCATGTAATGAAAGTGTAGCCAGGTGAGAAGTGGAATTGGGAAGGGCTTGTTCCTTATAAATGTCTGTCTCTCCATGGAAAGATTCTTGTCTCTCTCCTCTGTCTCCATTTCATTCCCTCCTCTCCCACTGGCTCCCTGCTTCCATGAAACCTACCGTGATTTGCTTGACTGTCAATTTACTGAATAACTGTTTAGGGACAGGCTCAATATTAGGGGATGGACAAACACGCAAAAATATCATGGTCACATTAAATAAATTTTCTTGAGAAAGAACAAAAATAAAGTTAATGAGCTCCCTTCCCTTTACTACTTAGTAAGCCTTAGAATAATTTAATATATGCAAATGTATGCAAAGGGCCATGGAGGGATACAAATTTTACTTAACATTATTTTGCAGGTGATCTGTACTATCATATGTCATTGGTTTGAGTAAGATGGCCGTTTCCCATTCACATTTATGCATATGAAAGGTGCAAAAGTACCAATGCATATATACGTATACACCCCCTGGCAGCGATTGTCAGGCGTGAAAACAAGCACATGCTGCAGCTGACAAGTCAAAGGTCAAGTAGAAGTTTTTTGTAAACCTGGGGAAATCCTACTTTGAATAACCAATGACTTGACCTTTGCCAGCTATTAGTCTAGTCAGTAGTAATTATCCAAAGGAGATTAAATTATGAGACTCTCAAAGCGAGGTATTTTGCACATTGAATAAGACCAGGGATTAAACACAGATACTTTCCCAACGCCAAGGGAATTGGCAGGGGGATAAAGACTTCAGAGGAAAAGCGCATGACTGTGAGTAAGTTGCAGTTTTCTTCTCTCCTCCTTGCTCCCCTCCCTGAGCTTGCGAGCCCTGGGCAATGCTTGTCATGGGCTAGTGACCGGGCACGACTGGCTTACTGAACAGGCTGCAAGTGATACCGAAATAACAGCACTATGTTTGCACACCGGGCAAGTCGTGCATAGGTCCTGTTATGGGAACACTTCATAAACACCTGTATGCCAGGTCACAGTGTTTTGAGGTTGGAGCTGGATTCCTAAGGCCCGATACCTGTGCCTGAAACGCCATCCAGACTCCCGAGGTACCAGCCATCTCCTCAGGTGCCTGTGAGATGTTTCCCGGTGGCACAGACAGCAGCCCTGTCCAGGCTGGGCTGAGGACCACTTAGCCTCAAGGTAAGTCCAGGCATGCGTGGTACTGTGGCTGCCGGCACCATGGTGCCGGCTGGAGCCAGGAGGGCTGGCACAGTGGGCAGAGCTGGCTGGAAGGCAGGATTCAGCCACACCAGCTGTTCCCACCGGCCTCCTTGCACCCCCCTCCATGGGACAGCCGAAGGACCACTTCCCACAGACGCTGTCCCACTCGCCCCAGGTGAGGCCGTCTGCATGGGCTGAAGCACCCGGAGGCAGTGGTTTAAACTCACCCATCTGCTTTCGCAGGAGGAGGCTGTGGAGGGGCCGCGGCTTTGCTGCCTCTGCAGTGAGGGTAACTGCCAGCCACCAAACCAACAACCTGACCCTGACCAACAGCTGGGAGACCAAAACCTCTGTCCCACCACAGCTCTGGGGAGGACAGCTCTTCTCACCACATGGCCCTGCAGCTGGCAGCATGCAAACCATATCTGGCCCCCCCCCGGGCCAGCTGTGAGTCCCCCTGCCAGCCCTCCTCCTCCTGGCCAGCAGCTGCCAGGTCACCCAGGCGGGGCTGCAGGACACTTTGGTGACCGCAGGATGCTCCAGTAAGGTCCTTCCATGGCTTCGGGATGGTAATGGCTGTCCCCCTGGTGGGGGAAGTAGCAGTGGGCTGAGGAGATGCGATGTGGTGGGAAGAGGGAAAACTGTGGGACCAACAGCCGAAAGTAGGATTTCAGATCAGAGGCTCGTTGCAAGTATGACTTGAATCCTGGACTGGCTGGAAATTTGTGGGCTAGGGGAGCAAACAAGGTAACAAGGTGAGTCCGAGGCCTATGGCAAAAAAGGAAAAAGAAAGCTCTATGCAATGGGAGAGTTCGGGATATTTTAGAAAAAAAGGATAATGCAAAAAACTGACAGTAAGAAGTACATTTTCAGACAGGAACAATGCCAGGCTAGTGCAAAAAGCTGGCACCACTGCCTTCCTCCCCCCCGTGGGGAGCAGAGGAGCTCGGGGCACCCAGTGATTGCCCACCCCCTTGTGTGGGTGGGCTCCACTTCCAGCCTTGCCCTCGGCTAACCCCCCGGGGGGAAGGGGCCGCAGAAGGAGCCGGGACCGATGTCTTCCTCCCAAGCTGAACAATTATTTGAACTGTCACAGGGGGATGAACTGTGGCCAGCACGTTACGAAGCGAGGGTGCTGCTGCTGCTGCAAAGTGTCAGGGGTGTCCTACTGGCTCTGATTGCCAATCGGGACTGAAGTGTCAGCATTTGGATAAATCGGTTGCAGGAGATTTACTGAGAGTCTTAGAAGGAGCAAATCAGCCTTTCGTCAGCCCTGTGCAAACCCTCAGGAGCTGTGGGCAGGGGTGAGGACCTGTGTGGGGGTAGCAGCTCTTGCTGCACCTGCCAGACCTCGGCTGTTCGAGAGAAACCTAAAACACCTGAGGGCTCGGGGGGTGGAGTGAGAGCTGGTTCGTTCAGGTGTTTAGACTTTTTTCTTTTTGTTTTTCCTCTCTGGTAGTTTGAAATAAAAGGCTAGGTCAGTGCTCTTGCACTGTAGGATGTTGCTTGGATGGTAGCAAGCTGTTCAAATGAACAAGCAGGTCAGTGGTCTTAATGTTGTCCCTTTGAGAGGCGGTAGGGAAACAGCTGTAATAGCTACTGTGGTCCAGGGGGCTGGTTGGATCATTTACTCATGTTGGTTTTGGCCATCAAATCTTTGCAGCAAGCCTTTGGTTTTTCAGCATGCCTTCGCATGAATGAGCAAGCCTTCCTGTTTACAGCTGGTAAGTGGCCTTAAAATGTGTGATCTAGCTTTGCCACGTTTGTCCCTAAATCTGTACATGAAAGTACAAATTTACTTGAAGAACTCTTGCTTGCTAATAAGTAAAACTTTGAGCACGTGGTGGGACTTGGGGACCTCCAGAGGTCCTTTCCATCCTGAGCGGTTCTGCGTAAACAGTGTTTACGTCTGTACCAGATCTGAATCAATGGTATATGTGAATATTTAAAATCTTCCTAAAATAATTTTATTAGAACAAATACAGACTTACAACCTGTTGACTCTATACTGGAATCCTCACCTATATTGAAAATAGCTTTAAAAAATAATTTTAAATTCATCTGGAGCTACCTGAATCTTAACATACTAGAGGAGGGATCTGCAACATTGCATAGGCCTCCAAAGGAGGAGATAGAGGGTATAGCTAATAACTGGAGTTTTTGTGTTACAAGCTCTGTTTACTTCAATAAGAGCCGTATTTGGCACAAACTGATCTTGGATAAATGCCTCCTTTATATGCATTTTGAAACATTTTTGTCTTTTTTTGGAATGTGTAAGAGTGTCCCACTTATTAGCAATTGCATAGCATTTAATTATGTCACTATAATACGAAGAACAAAAGGTAAAATACAATACTTGTTGAATTTATGCCCAGCTGAAGAGGGAAAGCGGCTAATTTTGTAGTAGTGCAATAGGTGATATTTAGCTTGTTAATGTCTCTTCATCAGTGTTTTTCTAACGGACTAAGTACATTGCAGGGATACGTGCAGCGGTTGTACAAACCTTGACTTTATTCATAACGGGTATATTGGGATGCAAAGCCAGGTGGTCCTTTGCTGACTGTTAGTGAACGAACGATGCTCAGGGGTTGCCCCTGCCCACCCTCCCCACCTGCCAGCTTAACGACTACACGTTTCTGGCACGACTTCATGGTTTCTACTTAGACATGAAGAAAAACTCAAGTGTAAATCTGATAATAGCTCGTAGGGGGCTTAACAAAACACAACTGCTGAGCCAGTTCCTATTGGTACCTGTATGTTATAAATTCTGGTTGTCATCTATTTGCCTGCTGGGCACGGGCATTTAAACAAAGCATGTAGAATTTAAAATATGTGTTTGATTTTTTTTTTTTGAGTCCAGCATTTAAGTTTATAAATCCTGTGAGAGGTTTTGGTGTTTTTTTTTTTTGTTGTTGCGTTGTGTTTTTTTTCCTTTTTGTTTTGTTTTTTTTTTAAATCTGCTGTGTATGCCTCTCCACATCCTAAGCATTCTATGTCTTCACCTGGTGGTGGGCTGTGGAGAGCAGGCTTTGCCCTGTTTTTAGGGTGGGGTGCTGTGGCGTGAGCACCCTGGCCAGCCCCAGGGCTTGGCGGCCCTGTAACACCACGGGGGAATCGGGCAAATGTCTGCGGTGAGGGAGCTCCAGTCAAACTGGTTCTGGTGCTGATCGGGTCTGAATGGTCCCCAGGCATTGGTTTCAAGATCCAGGCGAGGCTTTCTTTAATCTTGCTGCAGGGAATGGCTGTAAACATTTCTGTAGCTGTTCAGGCTCAAGTCAAGCTGGTTAAGGCAATGTGAAATTCAAGGTCAAAAGGTGAAACGCTGCTAAATTTAAGATTCAAGTTTATGCACATGAGTAAATGGTTACTTGGATCACTTCCATTTCAGACGCACTAAGTAAGGTATGGCTTTTCCAGCGTCCGTCTCCCCCTGCAGCTGGGTACCGTAGTCATTTCACGGGAGTTATGAACTGGAAAGGTCCTCCCCAAACATGTTTTCCCAAGTATGCAAGCCAAAGCGCTCTTGTGCATCCAGGCTTGTATCTATAAATGTTTGGATGTGGCTCTGTAGGTTCACTTCATCATCACTTATACAGGATTAAACAGTGTATTCTCCTGTCAGTTTTTTTTTTTTCCTACTACTTGTCTTTAAACAGTGGAAAAACTCGAGCATTAGAGATGCTTGGGGTAAGAGTCCATTCACAGAGATACAGATGTATTAGATGGGATCCTCTCTTAGTGGGAGAGAGTGAGGTTTTGGTGCTGTGTGTTTGCTCGGGGTTTCTTGTTCGGTTGGTTTGATTTTGGTTTTGGTTTTTGGTGTTTGTTTTTTTTTTTTGTGTGTGTGTGTCAGAGCTTAAAGGGACAAAACTAGAGTACCAGTGGGAAAAGTAGGGAACCTTTTTCCACGTGGGTACTGTACTCCTTCCCCCAGCATGGTGTCGGGATGGTGATGCTGTTAGCCCTTTCTGAAGGGTTTGCAAAACAGATCATCTGTCTTTTAAACAGCTTGTGACATTCTCGGGTTGATAATTGCAGGTTGTCCACACAGCTCCCAGACATGTTTAAATTGTATAGTCACACTGGGTATAACTCTTCCATTTCTTCCGAGCTGGCGTGTGGTTTGTTTGTTGCTGAGTAAATGCAGTCATGGGATAGAGATGTCCGAATTTAGCAGAAGGTGAGGTTATCCGTGGCAGCGACCCACCGCGGGGTCAGGAGGCCCGTATGAGGAGGGACTTGATAAATGCAGGAGTCTGGGACTGGTGCCTCCCCTCCGGCTCCATGCTAATTGTTGCCACCCTGTTAATTCCCTGCAGTTGCTATAGGTGATGCCGGGCGCAAGCTCAACGTAGGATCTTCCTCCTGTCTCTGGGGATATGGTAGCCGACACCGTGAGGAAGAATTGATGGGAAATCCCACGCTGGCTATGAATTAAAGCGTTGGCTATGGGTCTTCTCCAGTAGTGTTAACTTTCCAAGTAAATCCTTCTCTCAGAAGATATTTTAGATTACTTTTTTTAAATTGATGACATCTTTCATTTGCTCATCTTTTTCTACTATTTCTTAGCACCATTTGGTTACATTGTGCTGATTTAGTGACTCTCTTTAAAACCAAATTAATATTAAAACTAAGCTTTCATGCTTCTGTGAGAGTATCTTTTCCCTTTTCAGTAGGCTTTTGCAGATAAAAGTACTTTTTAAAATTTTTATTATTTTTTTAATATAGCCTTCTTAAAAACTGCTGATGGTAAGTTGTATACTGCTCAATTGAAAGGAATTTTTCAAGTGAGATTTAGTGAAATAACTTCTCGGGCTCATTGTGATTTATATCTGCTGCTTTCATAGAGTTCTGTCCCAAAAGAGCAAATCTGGGTCCTGTACTTCGTTCTTTCATTTGCCATCTTCATTGTTTTTCTTCTTTTATTTATTCTTTTCCATTTTCCTCTTATTAGTATGAATTAAATAACTTGCATACTTAGCTGTTATCAACAAAGCAGGATCTAAAATTTGTCTGACTTTCAGTAGTTCCAGAAGCATAATTCTAGATCCAGGTTTCATCCTGTACGAACAACAAGCTTTTGCCAGGCACTAATATCTGATCCTGAATGACAGTGGTTGAGCTTACTAAACATAGGGGAAAAAAAAATAATCATAGAATCATAGAATCGTTAAGGTGGGAAAAGACCCTTAAGATCATCGAGTCCAGCCGTTAACCTAGCACTGCCAAGTCCACCACTAAACCATGTCCCTAAGCACCACGTCTACCCGTCCTTTAAATACATCCAGGGATGGGGACTCAACCACTTCCCTGGGCAGCCTGTTCCAGTGCCTGACTACCTTTTCAGTGAAGAAGTTTTTTCTAATATCCAACCTAAACCTCCCCTGGTGCAGCTTGAGGCCATTTCCTCTTGTCCTATCACTCGTTACTAGGGAGAAGAGACTGACCCCCACCTCGCTCCAGCCTCCTTTCAGGCAGTTCTAGAGAGCAATAAGGTCTCCCCTCAGCCTCCTCTTCTCCAGATTAAACAACCCCAGTTCCCTCAGCCTCTCCTCATAAGACTTGTGCTCTAGACCCTTCACCAGCCTTGTTGCCCTTCTCTGGACATGCTCCAGCACCTTGATGTCCTTCTTGTAGTGAGGGGCCCAAAACTGAACACAGTACTCGAGGTGCGGCCTCACCAATGCCGAGTACAGGGGCACTATCACCTCCCTAGTCCTGCTGGCCACACTATTCTTGATACAAGCCAGGATGCCTTTGGCCCTCTTGGCCACCTGGGCACACTGCTGGCTCATGTTCAGGTGGCTGTCAACCAACACCCCCAGGTCCTTTTCCGCCAGGCAGCTCTCCAGCCATTTCTCCCCAAGCCTGTAGTGTTGCAGGACCCAGCACTTGGCCTTGTTGAATCTCATATAGTTGGCCTCGGCCCAGCGATCCAGCCTGTCCAGGGCCCTCCTACCCTCCAGCAGATCAACAACTGTATGGAACTGATGCGAAGGGCTTGGTTCATTAAACTGCTGCCTTAGGCTAACATCATAAAGAGCAGATTGGAGTTACGAGATGTTGGGTTTGCTGCTCGCCCCAAAAACCTTCCTCAGGGGGAATTCATGTACCTCAAACACCTGAAAAAACAGGCTGGCAAACACAGATTTTTCTGATTGCAGTGGAGACACCAAGGTGACACGTGCTCCAGGTGGGCTGGGCCTGGGTGGGAATATGTGTAACACCTAAGCTGTGGAACCAGCAAATACAGGGATGTTGTCTCCTTGTGGAGACTTTGGCTGACCAAAAGCTGTGTAGGAGCTGGTTGCTGCCACAAGGCAGACACGAGGCTTTCTTCTCCTCTCTGACTTCCCCTCGAGCCTTTTGGCAAAAATGAAACTGGAAGGACACATCCTAGAATTCATATAGTGGCATGTATGTAATACATGTTTGGTACAAATACAACCATAACTAAATTTTTCTGGAGAATAAATATAAACTGTGTGTGTGATGGGAACAGGCAGGTGCTGTGTTATATGGACAGCTAACAGGCTGTGTCCTGAAAAACCTAAAGTCTTCTCTGGCTTTAGGAATCTAACTTTGACCAGATGTTGATGGTAATTGAGTTGCAATACCATGATGGGAATTGCCCAGTGGGAAACAACTTAGCTTTTAAAAAGTCATAACTTAAACCTTGATTTAGTGTATTGCATAAAAGTGAGCATAACTTGTATTTGATACATCCTCTTTATTATTAGTACTCTGCAAAGGAAAGTTCTTATGGTCCCTATAGTGTGCGTGTGCATTTCGGCGCTCTGCTTCCCCAGGACTTTTTCTCCCAGCACTGCAGTTCATAGGTGCGCAGAACAGTTTACCTTGGAAGGGACCTGGAGATCACCCAACGCAGGTTTGACTTAAAAAGGTTCTTCAGGGTCTTGTCCAGTTGAGCCTATGCTGGCATGTAGCAGCCTAGCCCTTACAAATCAATACTCAAAGGTTTAAGTTAAAAAGTTTACTGGGGAAGCAAATATTGAAGATTTTACATAAGAACTGCATGCACAAATACATATTCCCTCATGCCTGTGTATATGTAATATATTACACTCAAGTGCATGGAGCAGGGAAATATTACTACGACCACACTTGTGGAAATATTTGAATTTAGCTTACTTTACATAAACGCTCTGGCCTTAAACCCACAGTGTATGGTAACACGTATAGCGCTGCAGTCCTGTTCTCAGGACAAATGCTTGAAGGGGCTTTCGGTGTTTCTATTTCAACCCTCTCAAACAGGGAGTCCTAGCTTGGCCTTAAAACTTCTCTGAAATATTTTCCCAAAAGAGTATTCTATCAAAAACTGCACATTAAAAGGGGTGCAACCAGTTACCCAATAATTGAGTGGAGAGGAGAGAGCTCCCCTGCCTCCCACGCTGGCTCTGGCTGCTGGGTGGCCACCAGCAGGGCAGACCCAAGCACTGCTGGAGCGCAGACCTAGTGCTTGAGATCTGTTACATATGAGTGGGTAAGTTCCTCACTGAAACACTGTACGGAAGCTGAAAAGCTATTTGGAAATCTAGCCATGAGAAGCATGTTAAAAACCCAGTACCAGTCCAAATCATGTAGTTAAGACTTCATCTAACTGTTAAGAAAACAGGAGTCAATGACCAGTATGTGCCTGAAATGCTAGATTTCTTCCCCCACCCCACCTCCTGCTTCCCCATGTTGTTTATTTCTGCTCCCAGGATGCTTTCCACTGTGTTATGGTCCAGTTGATTTAACACCCATAGTTCCTTAAGCTTTTGCATTGCTTGCATTTAAATCCCACCCCGAGAAGCTCACAGGTAGATGTTCTTGTACCCAATACTGTTTCACATAAACCCAGCTGCCAGCCAAGAAGTGGAAAGTGTCCAGCTGACCCTTGCATCTGATCCAGCCTTTTATGCCAAGGACCAAAGGCAACAGCACGATGTTTTGGGACGAGGACAGGATGGTGGTCTGGTGTGTCCTTCCCTTCGCACACAAACCAACTCCAAAAGGACTGTACTGATGGAGAAGGACAGCCCTCCTCTGCACGGCCCCTTATGGCAACAGGCAGGGACCAAATGCGTTAAGTGGCTTAAGAGAAAAAAATGGTCACTAAGCAGACAAGATGGCAGATAAAGAGAGAACAATATTAAATAATGGATGTACTTTATTAATGAATTCAGGCTTGAGACAGGCACCACTTTTGCAAACTGAACATCAGCACACACATACACGTTATTTTCATGTTCGTGGCAACTGAAATTCTGGGATTTTGAATTTTAAAATACAAACAAAGTTGTTGTATATAGTCTGATGTATTTCAATGTCACTGGTTTTCAGTAATTCAGCAGTAGCAATAACAAAGTATTCAGTCACTACAAAAAGCAGATCTTCTGATAATAAACAATGGCATGGTTCTTAACACACTTTAGCCAAGGCAGGGATAAGCATGGCAAGCTGCCTCATAGAGCTGCCCTTCTGCCATGTAGCGAAACAGCTTGGAGCGGATGCGAAGGCAGGAGTCCCGCACCTGCAGTTGCGTCTGTGTAGCAACAAGTGACGCACCTAGCAATAACCCTTACCTAAAATAGATTTCATTTTAAACCCTTCTTGATGAAGGCCTTTGGCCTCAGAGCTAGGGCAACCCAAGGGAATGCACTGTGGCAGTTTCTGCAGCTCAGCCGGTGGCCAATAACTCCCTCCCTTTGGATTGTGAGACAGAATCTGCATGCCAATGTGGATTCTTTTTAACAAATCTTCCACTAAACATGAACTGAAGGAACCAAAAATGTAATAGCTCAAGGGATTTTGCAGATACTTAACCAGATTGGGGGGGGGAAGCTATGGCAAAACAAGAGAGGGTCATTCCAGCTTTCCTTGAATTATTGAAGCTATCAAAACAATATAACAAATCCTGTGCACGTGACAGTAGAAAAAAATTACAGGATGTTTGTCAACTCTTAACGAACTGAGCTGGAATGGTGTTTTAGGGAAAGACTGATGGGTCAGATAAACAGTCCCAGCACGTATGGCCTGAAGGGACAATATGGAGACTACAATATAGAAAGTGTGTGGGTATCAAGCAGTAGTTTGAAATTACTTGTAAAACCTGTTGCTCAGACATCCTTATCCCATATGGAAGCTTCCCAGGCAGACAGCTAGTGCCGCGTTTAGTATCCCACACTGCACGGAGATAGGTCCAACGCAACCGCAGCGACCGCAAGTAAGGTACGGTTATGGTTTTCCAAATTTCTCCAGGCAAGGTGGAAGGAAAACCTCATTTATTTTTCTTGAAAGAATGCTACTAGGAAAACGATGGCTGGAAACCACACTTATTTTCTTCTCTAAGTCTTTGGATTTTTCTAGGCTAGATAGCTCTGTGTGTGCAGGACTAAATTACAACACAGTTACGTATGTGAATAATGTGGTTGTATTTTGGGGCACAATTTAATAGAGAATATCAGAAATCTCTCTCCCCGGTAGCTGCGAGAGCCACACTTGAATCTTGCTTTCTGCTGATCATGTTTGTCCTGCCCCAGTGTAATTAAAGCATCCACAGTCTAGGCTGCTATGAGCTCTATCGTCTAATCAGGCTAAAATATCAAATAGCTCTATTTTTTAGGTTTATCTTCCCAGCAATCCCCATGGTGCTGGGGGCCCACGCTATGAATAGAACAGTTCTGAAATGCAGTCAACAGACATTTCCGTGCTACTCCAGGGAAGGCACAGATAATTATTTTAATTGTCCCCAGTTTGTTCTTCTGTCCATAATTATAGTTTTGAGTTTATAAATAACGAAGCATGATTTTAAAAACCAAAACAAACCCCTCAGTTACAACAGAGTTCCTGAGATAATTAAGTCTCCAAATGTGGCTGCATAGAAGGGAACCAAAACTACATTGCAGAAGCCCATAACATACAGATGTGCGTAAGCAGAGCAAAGCGACAGGATGGAAAACGTCACCAGGAAAATAAACTCTCTCATCATTATTTCACTGCTTTTTACCTAAAAAAACAATGGCCTATTGTCTTGATTCAACCTATTGTTCTGTTGTGTTTTTTGTTATGGAAGGAACCCACAGTCAGTCAGCGAGAGTTTCCTGAGGAGCAGCAGCTTGAAAAGCTAAATGCAGTATCCTATGCCTAAAGCTTGTTTTGCTGCAGATTTAGGAAATACTAGACAAGGTAAGCGACTGAGGTAAATTAAAGCACGCTGTTTAGGATTTAACTTGTTTAAATACCCCCTTCAAATAGAAAACACGCTCCAGTTTTACAAGTGTGGTGGTGAAAACCTGCAAAACGAAGCAGAACAAAGCTCTGCCCTGTCTCATCCTTGCTTGATGGACATTCCCCTGTTGTTACTGGGCGTTGCGTACTGCCAGGGACAGGACAAGAAAAACTCTAGGTCGGGAGCCAGCACAGCAGGAGGCTTCATTAGCTGCAAACAGGAGCAAAACAGGGCTTCAGAAGCAGCGGTGCCCTCGCTGAACAACCGGCTTCACCACGACAAACACATAATGAGCTGGACAGCCTGTAACGTACGCTTTGGGTAAACAGAGACCTATGGATATAAGACAGCTATGGCTTAAGTGTTTCAAAAGATCTTTGCCCAACACGGAAACAAATTATGTATTAAAAACCTTTTACAAAACACATGCTCTGTTCTTTCTCTGCTTAATATCTTCCTTGCTTGAAGCTTGGCTGTTGCCCAAATGCATCCAGAGCAACGCTTGATGATAACTCAAAAAATGTGCAGTTAATCTGTGTGTAGTTTCAGCTCCTGAATGCCAGGAGCGAAAGTGTATTTTTCAGAGAGAAACAGGCTTGATCACACAGTGTAATAATGTTTATGCAAGGTTTTAGATGGCCAAGATAAGGGAAATAATTCTGTAAACTCCTTTGAGAAAAGACGAAAACTCTAAGGTGAAAAATTTCTCTTTTTCAGTGTCATTCTATCCACAAACAAGTATAAGCCTCGGGAGAGAGCTTTCCCCACTGCAGCAAGAAAAAGTTTAGCTTGCTTTTTTCTATTTTTTTTTTTTTTTTAACCTTACAGCTATATTTCATCATAAAAACTAGTTTGAAGAAAGAGTAAACTTTTGCTCTTTGGTCTATCTTGGCATTCCTCCAGGGACACATAACAGGAATATTTCAGATTCATTTTTGTCTCCTACTTGCAGGAAACAGGGAAGTTGCAGTTCTTAATTTCCAGGCTTCTGAAATGAGAAAAATAAAGAATTTATACGTTGAAACACGACATCTTTGCTTTCTTTAAAGAAAAAAATAAAAATAGAAGAATCACAACCTAACAGCAGTGTTTTAGTGAAATTGGATATTTTTGCCTTAGCCATAACAAACAAAAACGTTTAGTTATGCCACATGCACCTCCCATTTATTATCTGTGTAACCCTACGAGGTAAGAAACAAAAATCTGTACTCGTATTCCAGTATGATATGGACTTTAGACTGTACATTATTGTAGTAATTGCTCCTGACTGAAACCCAATACTGTGGAATAAGACTAAAAGAAGTCAGTTTTTTGTTTCATAGGCTCAATTTTGTGGACGCAAAGGAAAGGTCTTCAAACACCTTCTATCCATATCTGAATGAATTAACATCTAACAAATAATTTACAATTTTAGGACATCATTTTTGGTGTCCTCCCCTCATGGGCTTCTTTATGGCTGTGAAGATGCTCGCAGTCAGAGCTCTGGGATTCCTCTCACATTCAGAAAAGCTCTGAGGATGGCAAAATACCCGTGCTGTGTATTACAATCATTCTGATGCTCTGCCAATTTTGAAGAGGAGACGAGTGCAAAAATATATCTGCAACTGTGGACAGCCATGGCCTTACTAAGTCACAACCAACTGAGGAAAACCACCACCCCCCACCATCAACCCAGATACCCAAAGCCAAACTGGCACAGTAAGAGCTGCCGCTGATTAAATTAGAGGGGTCCTTAGAGCTCACAAGGGTCCTTGACAGACTTTGCTTTTGCAGAGTGGGTCAGGTTCATAAATTCCCCTCACTGTGCAAATAATGCTTTTTAAAAAAAAAGTATTTCTTCCTACTGGCAGACTTGTCTCCACGTAAGTCTTATTCTGACTGGTGTTATCTACAGATAGCTCCTAAGGAAACAATTTCAACTTTCTTAGTGTATGAGCTGGGCAGTATAACTTAAATAGGGTAGTGGCCAGTGATAAAGAACTAGCCAGATTCCTTCGGGTTCATTTCCAGGTACTAATGCTTCAGTTTTTTACTAGAGCACGTTGCTCCCACAGAGAGACTGTAACATTGTGTGTTCCATGTATTAGCTATTCACCAACAGGAAAAAGCAGAGCTGACTTTTTTGCCAAGGTTTTTGCTTATATGACTTTTTAGAGTATATTCTAATGACCGGTATTCTGCAAATTTTCGTGAGGACTATCATCTGCTTCATTAATGCAGTGAAGTGGTGGAGAAAAATCAGAGAGGCTAATGACATCCCATGTTTCAGCTCAGTAAGAGCCCCACACGGCTACCCTAGCAGCAGGACCTTTTGCCTGTATCTATCCCTTTCACAAGTCTCGTGAACCTATGTGTTGCAGAGGAGGATATAAACTGCACACTAAAACAACTGTTCTCAGCTCTGCATGCACGTTTGTAAGGAAACATCTGCAGCGCTTCCACAAATCTCTCAATATTTTTCAATTACCACATCTTAAAGATTTGAATCAGTCCTAATGAGCTGGCACAATATCATATAAACCCTAAGAAAGGAATTCAAACCAAGCGGGGGCAAAAAAAAAAAAAAAAAAAAAGAATCCCTCAATTTGCCATCATAGAAACAAACCCACAAATTGGGCACTGTATCAGCTACAGCGTGGGTTCACTTCAGTGAGTGTGTGAAAGCAAAGAATAACACCCAACTTCTCTACAGAAAGTACATTGGGAGTAAAGATGACACAGGAATACTGTTTCTTTATCCAAAATGAGAAATGTACAAATCTAGCACATGAACCAGATGAATTTTAGAGCTGATGAACACTGACTACCTTGTGTGGTGCTCACTGGGTATTACAATACTCTCAAGGCATTTATTGAGATTGTTAGAGGTAGGAACACAGGTGAGTATGTGCCTATATTGATGAAAAATATATATGATCAAGCTGTGTTTTTCTTTAAAAGGCTTAAACTTACTGAATCATTCATATGTCTGATGCCACCAGTACCTCCATAATGAAATTAAAATAATTTATTAACAGTTGGATATATACACTATTTCCTATCTGACTATGATGCTTTTGTGACTTTCTTAGCATTTCTTTTTACATCTGAGAAAACACCACCGCTGACTAAAAGCCAAGTTTAACATTTTCATTTCGTGCACAACTTCAAATGAAAGACCTTCACGGTTGGAAGGGAGTATTTCATCTGCTTAATTATCATTCTTCAAAGCTCACCAACCCATGGCTTGGATCGATTTGTGTAAGACTAGGCAGTAAACACCCGATTAAGCAGGCTATGTGAATCTGCATATAGCTTTTACATTAGGATTCTACAGTCATTTCAAATGATTCAGAAGTAATTACATGACTGACATGATGAATCAATATGCCTGAAGCCATCAGACATATAACGCATATCAGTAACAAAAATGGGACATATGCCAAGAAGTGGTGTGCCTAACACTACCCAGCAACAGAACAGTCAGTGACGGTTTGCATAGACGCTAGTAGTTACCTGTGCATGCTGGTTAACTTTCAAGCTAACTGCTTTTTACTTGTCTTGACTGGTACACACGAAATGGCAGAATCTGCTCGCACCAGATGTCGTGTGAATGCTGTGACATTCAAGTGTGGGCAAGTGAACTGTTAATTTGGTCTGAACAGTAATCTCGCTGGGTTGTGCAAACCTCTGCCCTCCTCCAAACAATCCGTCAAAACACAGAAACAGAAAATGAAAGCCAGTTCTCTCAAACCAGAGTAGGCAAGGATTGCTAGAGCAGGGCTCAAGCGCCTGGGCACATCGCCTCAAAGCTGTGGCTGACCTGGGGTCCCATCGGAGTCCTGTTAGCTCATAGTAATATTGTTGGTCTGTGTAAAAGTAACCATTTTACTCTCCAGACCGATTTACTGGGGGAAAGGAGAGAGTTAGTGTGATGAGAGGAGAGAGTCCCATCACAGATGCATGCGGTTTGTTTCAGTCAGGGTTACATCCTCTCTTACTCCACTTATTATGTTACAAGGTTAAAATGGAGTAGCATGGAATATTTTCATAACAACTTGGATTTTTAAGTGACAAACATGTGCTACACAAAATTAAAGCAGGACACCAAGAAGATTAAGTGCTTAGAGAAGGGGAGGAGGTGGCAGGGGAACTGCAGCCTTCAAGCAAAAGGGAGAGAACCCAGCATGAAAAACAGACAGGCTGAGAGGACAGATTTGTGTTCCTGAAATGCTTATTACCATTTGAGAAAGCTGACAGCAATCAGAAAAAAAAAAACAAACAACAAAACAAAACCATGAAAAAGCAAAGCTCATGAACAAGCTGAGAAACATCCCCCCAATATCTAGGTAATGACAGAAACACACTGCCACATAAGAGTAGTATCAAAGATGAACTAGATTATTTCTTTTGAGGCGACTAACATGACATGATTTCTTCAGACTGATTTTTTCCATAGCCAAGAGCGGTACAATTGCAGAGCCAGCTCCTCCTTAGGCCAAACTGACAGAGCCAGGAAATCCAAAAGGCACCATCAACGTGCACCATCGGTGTACACCAGCAAAGTGCCAGCCACCATTCAGCAAACGAGAAACCCGTGTGATAAAGTGCACATTATGAAATATTCCCCCAAATTGTGTGAAGTCCTCAATGAAAGCAGGGGCTAGATAAACTCCTGACAACCTTTTTCATATACATACTAGAGACAAACATCCTTCTCCAAGCTGGAACAGGAAAATAAAGGCTGTTGACTGACCTGAATTTGGACGTCACTCTCAAAACAATCCTTTCACTTGCTCTGTGATGGGGTCCAGGTCAATGTCATAGAAGCACGGCCTTGTGGGCAGTCCTGGCATGGTGCTCATCTGTGGGAACAACAAAACAAAAGTTATACTCCTGCACCTGTAAGCAGATAATCACTCCACCCATGTAAACCTTAGACTAAGAGAAAGGCTGGATTGTTCATCATGGACTCAACTGCAAATGTGATCTTCACCACATTTTTTGTTTCTGTTAAAAATATCAAGCTTGGTACTTTTTTGATTCATTTTTAAGTGTACGCTTCTAAAAGACAGGAGAGAGAAAATAAAAGCCACAAAATACAGGCTAGCACAGCAACCTAAGAATAAACTCCTTAACACAATGAAGACACTTTGGGACTTATTTGTTCCTCAGAATATTTACCCAGAACATTTCTCCATTTATATCTACAGGGGGAAAAAAAAAAAAATCACACAGCAAAGGGTGAGGACATAATTGCCTGAATTCACCTGGTGATATGAATGTGTTGAACTCAGACCTCTCCCACAGAAAACCAGAATATAGGAGCAGAATTAATCACAACACTTTCATGACTGATTACTTAATGTAAGGAACAAATTGAAACAGTTGAACTAAACATACATGGATTACAGTTGAATCCTAATTTAGTAGTTAGGATTAGCACATTGAGATATGAAGCTAGAGCAACCCAATTATCTCAAACTAATTAAGATCCTGATCTAGCATAAGACACCAGCATCTGCATACTTTTAAACATGTAAATAGTTTCATGGACTTAAATTGCACAGTTAACCACAGCTCTCCTTGCGCTACTTCTTATACTATTATTTACAACTGGCATTTTAGCAGCCATTAAAGACACATGGGTGACATGGAAATCTCGAGGTGCTGGTCCATGATAGCTTAAGCCACTTTAAATCAGAGGTACCCCAGCTTCTCACCTCCCCTGCCTCAGGACTCCACCCTTCTCCCTCATGAAGGAGATGAGCAGGTTCAGCAGAACAATGTTATTTTTTGGTCTGCTTCATCTTCTCCTGTTTCAGCAACTTGAGCCAGGAGGGATTTCCCTGGCCCCAGTGCCAGAACTGGCACAGGGTAAAGGCTGCAGCTGTGGGGCAGTTTTAAGGCAGGACCACTTTGGATTCATACCCTAAGTTTTCCTAAGATGACGGTTAGAAGCCCTGAATATCTCACCATATTTCCACTAATTCAAGGCACTCTAAAGATAGCATTTGGGCTTAAGAACTGCATAAACCCTTTCAATATCTTAACCTCAGAGGTGGAAGATGTCCCTGCTATATTAGGCCCTATATTAATACCCAAAGAGATGAAGGACATTACAACCTCTGGAAACAAACATGGAGTTCAACTCAGCTCAAGTGTTTGTTTAATAAGAGCCTTTAAGCATTGACACTTATTTAACAGACGCTAAATTTTGAGGAACAAAATTTTAGCTGGGGCAAGTCAGCAGAGCTCATTAAAGTTGGTGGTTAATCTGACCCCAGGAGGTAACTTTCAGCCATGGCTGTGCAGGAAAAGAAAAAAAAAAAATCATCACACTGTCCTGAGTACCAGAAACACTCCAAACACAATAACCTAAGGAAAGGGTCAGATGAGGGTATGTTTTCATCATGTGAGCTGAAACCTGTTGCTGAAAGGGGCCAGTTTCACCCTGTGAGCCCCTGGGATGATTTCCTCTTGGAGCTGGCTCTGGCACTCATCTTACTGCAACCAACCTCATTTAACACACTGAACCAATGAAAATACATGTTTTTGTGGCCATGGTTGGTCGGCTGATGAATTAAATCTGCTTACTGCATGACCAGATCACCACCAGGCCACTGGCTGCAGGGGAGCAGCCAGAGCACGCTGTGGCCAGCCATCACCTCCCAGCAGAGAGCACAGGGCTGGGTGGCTTCCTCCCTCTGTCCTCCCTAATTCCCCAAGGAGCACAGCTCAGCTACCGTGTTTTCTCTGGCCAAAAGTAAGCTCTAACAGGCTAATTGGCCTCAAAAGAGGAAAAACACACAATCACTATCCTAGCTCCTCCAGAAAGCCAGATTTACAGGCCCCCCTCAGGCTGGAGCAGGCTGTATTTCTTTAGAAGTCAACCTGTTCTGCTGCATATTCAGTGATTGAGTTAGCATCAACTGAAGCTTACACTTCAGCTTCGTTCCAAATGCTCATGTAATGTTTCCTTCATGGGAATACAAGCAAACTGTAAGACCTCTCCACCACAGTCCCATTTGCTCCGGAGAGCTCTGCTGCCATTTCAGAGGTTAATCCCACGTTGGGAAGGAGCTCAGTACCGGTGCAGCCATCATCTCACTTGAGACATCTAGCTCAGAGAAAAAACAATGCAACAAACTCTTCTAGTGGACTCAGTACATTTCCTCTGTTTTTAAATATAGTTCTTCCTGATCTTTTGTTATTGCACGCAGTAGGATTAAAAGACAAAACTGTCAGTTTGCATTGACCAAACCCTGCCACTGATTGCATGACATCATTTTATTGGCTGACATTGCCTTGGCATCTTAGCTAAGTACTAAAACACCTTGTTACTATTCTTCATCCGTTGGCCACACTAGTTGGACTATTACATTATTAGGGTTACTGAATTATTTTCTGTCTCAGATTCATCCCAGCTTATGAGTTAACACTTGACAAGAAACTGCCTTAATGAATTACATTTCGCTGGGAGGGGAATGAACAAATTGCCAAAGACAACTTTCTGGTTACTCTGCATATGGCAGTTCTACATCCGAAAGTGAACTCCCAAATTCCTTTTTTTTTTTTTTTTTTTTTTTTGAAATATATCTAAAAGCTTGGCCAGTCTTCATTTTCCCTGTATAATAAAAACAAGAATCAGTTTTGGGGAGTTTTTCCTTATTTTTTTAAAAGAAATGTTAAAGAAAACCCCTACATGTGTGCTTTGGGTTTGGTTTTTTCCATAGGCCCAGTTCTACACCGCTGTAACTCCACTGCATTAACTAATGGAAATCTATTACATCTATAAAATGTGAATATCAAACCAGTTTATTGCCAGTTCAGGGAATACAACTATTCTCATATTGAAAATTTAAGTCAACAAAAGGGAACGAGTTAATCTGAATTAAAATTACTGCTGCATAAAATGAAGTACAGGGCAAAAAAACCCCACAGAGGAAACACTTTGGGACAAATACCTGTGTGAATTACAGAGCAAAAATAAAATACATCCTGTCATTTTCCCCATGGCCCAGACTTTCAAACAGGCAAAGCTGTATAGATATATGATCATTCCTCTCTGCTCTTATTATTTGGACAGACAGAGGTAACATGCAGCAGAATCTATCCCTTTTTCATTACTTCAAGGTCAATAGGAGGAGACGGCTGGCTGGCTGAGGAGATTACTACCAATTATTCCCTCGCCAGCCCTCTATTTCTTTCCTGCAGCCAAAACCGCTCGAGAGAAAAGAGGGGCTCAGTCACTGCGGGGCTGAATCGCAGCTTCAGCTGACTGGCTTCCCACACGGCTGCGGGTTCAGAATGATCCTCTTCCCTCTCGCTGTTTTCCACGATGCTGAATGAAGGCATTAACAAGTGAGTTCACAGGCTGGCCTTAACCGCAGCAGGCATGACCCACAAGCGTCCCTTTCTCTGCCCTAAGTAACCCGAGCCTGGATGTTTGTGCACGGAGGCGGGGATGCTAACCTGCCCCCCCCCCAGCTGCAGCGCATACCGTACCTGCACAGTGCCTGGCAGACTACCTCCACCTCTCCAAGGCTTTCAGAGATAACTACATACTAAAATTACTTCATTTCTAAAACTTGAAAAAAAGTAGAATGAGCAATGAAAGAGAAAATACGTCTAAAATTTAAATCACTGGTAATTAGCAGGTATGTACAGCATGAAAAAAAACCCCAGAAATTTACAGTCATACAGCAGCTTGCCAGCCATCTCATACAATATACACCCTCTATATATTGCACGGAGATCAGCACAACTCTCCAATCTAATATAACAACATTTGGGTTATAGATTGGTAGCTACGCAACATCACACGGTGTGGCTGAGAGAAAAGAGCAGGGTAAGCAGGAGTGAATGACAACACATTATCCACTTAAGACCACAAACTGAATTTAGGTAGCCAAAATAATCACTACTTAACTTGACCAAAACTGCTACTACCGCACTTCCCCTGGGAGAAGGAATATATAAGGCATAAACTTTGCACCTGAAGAGTTAATGCAATTCATGTGAATGCTTTATGCAGGGGAAAAAAACCCAAAACATTTTATGGAGCATTCATCCAGCTACTGCCCGAAGTATATAATTTAGGAATTAATAGGAGCTAGTTTTGTAGGAACTCACTGGAATCAACCGTTTTCTTTGCAAACTGTGCAACTGTCTACACATCCATGAGAGCAAATCAACTGCAGAAAGACAATGTGAAAGATACAATGTGTATTTATTACTATGGCACTCATGTTTAGGAGGCAAAAGCAGCAAGTCTTCCAGTCAGCTATCCTGAGGATCATTTATGCTCCTGGAAATGCACAGCTGGTGGAACATAAAATATGACTTTAGTTAGGAAAGCCTGAAGGCTACTGTTATTTACACTCGGCATTTATGATCTTCCAGCAGTTTACTTACATGACTAAACAAAAAAAACCACATAAGGAGCTTCCTCACAAAAGGAGGATGCCAGTTATTTTTCAGGAAGCCATATGAAAGTGCTGTTCCACACCCTCTCCAAGAACACATCCACTGTCACTGGAAGAGTGACTAAGTTGAGCTTCCCTGGAGTTTCCTTTAAATTACAGTTACACGTTGGCTTGTAATTTTAGTTGGCCATAAGGTCTCTGTAACCGTTGCACAGTCAAGCACTAAGACTCTGCTAGCCAGGTTTGTTATGGTCCCAAGAGGAACTATGCTGCTTAGCTTCCTTTTTTTATCATACAAATGCCTATCAGTGGTTGACATATCCTGCCTTTTACTTCAGGTGTGTATACCTACATACATATATGTATCTTTTTTTTTCATTTATCTATATGAAAAATCCTAATAGGACCTGAGATCACCTTGTCCGGGTTAGCATAATGGCATGATTTGCAAAACAGATGTAGTCCTCAGGACTGTCTAACTCATGTTTAGTGTCTTTTTCACCTATAAGACAAGATGTGTCTGTTTTACAGGTGTAGCACGGTTTCTAAATAGAGAAAGAAAACCAGAGGAATCCATACTTAAACAAAGTAGGAAAAACAGACAATTGGAAGATACCAAAAAAATCAGCAAACAGCTTATTGAGGAAACCTCCCTATTCTGTGGCTTATGGAATTAATGTTGCATTTGACAAGAAATGCAAGTAATTCACATTATCTAATTGTGTCCTTTTGTTAATTAAACAAGTTAAGACAACCCACAACCATTTCAAACTTGAAATACTGCAGAAAACAGATGTTGTTTCTCAAGAGAATCTAGCATACACATGACTGCGGATAACTCCTCAATAAAATCTGATGGGGTGAATTGCACATCCCGTACTCCCTCAGCAAGAAACAATACAAGAGGAAACTCAAGACTAGCGCTATAAACCTGCATGCATTACGTTCAACGTGTCAGAATGTGTCGGGATCCTGAGGCGCGGCATGAAGGAGCTACGCTTCAGGGTTTCTATAACGTTTGCTAGTGTGAGTTAGAGCTCTGAAAGACAGATCCACTACCAGAAATTTGCTCCCCTGCAGTGCATCTGTCAGTCTCAACCCATGCGAAGCTGAAAGGAAGAGCTTTCCTCCCTTCTTCTGAAGAAATCCCTCCAGGTCAACAACCTTGCCTGCCTTCAGGCACTCTTTATCTCCAGTGTCAGACTGCTCCCACTGACACCTGTGGTGCTGGCCACGCACGGGAAGCTGGCACCAGGGGAACTGCAATCCGTGGGGTGGGAGAGAGAGATTAACAGTCACCTCACTGCACTGCATGCTTGGAGAAGTGAGTGCAGATCTTATTACCGGAGGCCTTAGGGTCCCTGCACTCTCCATTTTAAACCTGTATTTGGACATTTTTCATGACACTATCCATGCAGTGAGGGTAGCGGGTAGGACTACAGTGCTCCGAAGCATGGGACTGTGCAAACATTTCCAGTGAGTGGTCACTTATTTCATCTTCAAACTGGACTGTCCTACACCGCACAGAGGCACTCGGCGTGCACTGAAGAGGGAAGCTAGTGCACAAAAATTAGGCAGCATATCCTAAGTATCTCCAGGATCAGCTTGCAGTTTGTTCCACAGAAGCGGAAAATTCCCCCACTGGGCAGAGCTCTATCACTTCAGAAGCAGCTCATGTTTTGAATGACAGAATAAAAAAAAATTACATGAAAATAACAGAAAAGAATAATTAAGCGTATTGTTTGTCTTAATTAAAAGAAATGCAACGGAATGACACGGCCAAAACAAAATAAGCACAATATAGTCTACACCCCCTCCCCCACCGCCCCTCATTTGAGAGGGGAACACCACCATACCAAAGACTGAACTGATGCTCAAGTGACCTTTCACCACCTCTTAAAAGCAAACAAACTTTAAACTCTCACATTAGGAAAAGCAGATGCACAATGGAGGCAAGCTGGGGCTTCCTTGGAAAAGTATCAACTTTAAAAATCAAACTAATAAATTCAGCCTTGGAAATGGCAATAATTTCTAAAAATCTACTTTAATAGGTACATAATGCTTAAGAAAATGTTATCTCATTATTTTTCATTGCCTGAAAATAACAAGGATTTCTAAAAGCAGCTAAGCAACAATCTTTAGTCAGTGTTTAAATAACGGTTTACTTATAGGTTTTAATGAAAATTTGCCAAACCTGATGATAGCCAGAGGAGGTAGGGAGAGTGAAGATCATATTTCCTTCTCAGGAAATCTTTAACAAAAAAGGATCTTGTTGCAATGTATAAGAACAATCACAGTAAGAAACGCGACACATGAGCAACTTTCAAAATGATCAAAATAACGTTTGAAAAGATGCTGATGCTGCTCAGACATATGCTGTAGTATTCCTTGCAATAAACGGCTCTGTTTCACTGGCATGCTGACTGATATCAGGTGCAGAAGTCCATCTGGCATCAATTATTCTATTATCATTGTCTCTTACTCTAATGTCTCCACATTCTTGGCAATTGTTTGATTTTGTGAAAGGATTTACAACAACAAAATGCATGGACATTGCTCTTCTGCTATCAGCATCTGGATGAAGTTACAAAAGTACTGAATATTGATTATACAATCCTAATTGACCTTGCTGCCAAGTGCTCAAGTGAGGCAGAAGTAGCTTGTGCCCTGTCACATTCTCTGAGGGATTACCAGGACCCTACAATTTACTCATCCTGAGTGGAAATAGTCTGAATCTGAAAGTGATCTCCTGGGCACCCTAAGGAAAAAAACAAAACCCACACAACAGTCCACATCTGTCCCGTACAGCTTTTGGAGAGACCTGTGGGTGCATATCCCAAAGGAAGCAGGGGATGAGAGGAATTGGTCAATGCTTGGTTGGCCAAGTTCTTGGTGAACGGCTCAGGGTAATACCACTGGAATTCAAATGTTGCTGTTAGTGATGTGCTGAAGCACCAAAGACCCAGAACCGGCATTTTGCTAGTTATTAAATGAAATATTTAGGCATAGATGTAATCTGTAAAAGAACGAGCAATTTCCCCGATTAAGTAAAACATTTGTGTCACACATATATGACTGCAGTTCCTCTCAGAAGAGTTGCCTCAACTCACTTTCATCCTAGACGTTATAAAACCATATTTGAAGCAGAAGAAAATGATCCCCTAATAACAGCACAATGGGATCAATATTTAAAATTTAATAACAGCACAATGGGATCAATATTTTAAATTTTACTTGAAAAATACATCTGCCTCTGAGGTAGCAGGTCAGATGGTGTTAGTTCAGTGCACTATTTTTTCATACCATCCACAGCACAGCATGATGTTTCACAGGGTATTCAGAGCTGTTTTCTGCCTTAGATAGTTAATTGATAAACAAAATATTAAAAAAATGAAAGCTACAAAACCCAAACAAACCCCCAAAAAACAAATACCTCGCCCCCAAAAAAACCCAAAACAACACAGAGGAGATAAAGGGGGAGAGAAAAAAACAGGGCTACAAATTCCAGGTGACTTGTTCCAAAACACCTCCCTCCATCCCAGCCCACTCAAATCCATTTCCAGGAGTAATTGCTCCCTTGGCCAAGGCCTACATCCTGATTTTCCTTTCCCCCTTGGGCTTTCAACAGAATCCTTGGCAGAGGATTCTCGCTCACTGCCTCTTGTACAAAATCACCTCCTCAGCCAGAAGAAATCCTTCCCTCCAGCTCACTCCTGATGTCAGAGGCTCCCAGGGCTGTTCCCATTCTTGATGAGTGTCCAATACATCAGACAGTGCTGGAAACGCGCCTCTGAGGGAATAAATCCAGAGGATGAAGGCGTTCCTCTCATGTGCTGTTTCAGCAACAGGAATAAGGAATATCTGAAGTATCTGATGTTTGTGGGTACATAACCCTCCTGCTTTGTCCAACACTTGGGTCTCCTGGTGAGCAGGAGGTGTCCAAGCTGCGCTAGCAGCTCAGGTTCTGCTGAAAGCAGAGCAGACTTTGTGGTACCTGGGGAGGAGAGGTCTTGGGTGGACCCATCCCAACTGCCTTGCATTTGCTCAGGGACCAGGCATCCTTCATTTCCTCTGAAACCTGTTTATTGTTTACCAATAGTTTCTCTAGAAGGGCCATTCCTCAAACACTGGGAGCAAGTCCCACTTTGTGCTCTTGATCTTCACTATCCCATTTTGTTTAAAAGCTTCATAACTTTCACACGAGACTTGACTTGCTGGTCAGACAGCCTGACATGTTAACACAGGAAAGCACAGAGCCTCAATTACAGCCCAGAAACTGGAGATGGTGGCAGCAGCAGACTATGTAAAGCAAATATGCATGCTCGACATGCAATAAACTTTATCCTTCCCAGTAAGCCATGCTAGGAAGAGCATCAGGAGCATCATCCAGTCATTTCAATGACAACTTACAACACGGAGAAATCCCAAAAAATTTTATAACTATGGTGAATAAAAACACATTTAAGTGCTGCCATGCTAGCCCTCTTGATTACAATTAACTAGATCCACTGACACTTGAGTAAGTAAAATTCCCTAAGAAACACTGTATCAGGCAAAGATGATGTGTATATCTATCTATCTGTCTATCTATACATATTTAGGAAGAACTGCTTCTAGAGAAAGTAAAGGGATTTTAGCAGAGGACCACTTAAAATTAGTTCTTTTTAATTGTTAAATCACCAAACTGGCTTGGTCTCATTACATGATTTAAACTAAGTGCCAGTGATGACCTTTATAATACCAAAGGGTGTGAGAATTTTGGAAAACACCTGAAACAACAGGAGTTGAAAAGAGTGGAAAAGGAGGTGACTATACTTTGCTAATCCCATCTGAGCAGACACAATCTAGTTTTCAGTACTGGGAAACAATAAAACCTAGGATATACATTTCACAGGTGCAGTTCAACTTTCCGGTCTGTAGTTATCATGGGAGATGCCAGAAGGAAGAGCCTGGGGGCTTGTCTCCAAAGAACGATCAACTGTGGTGGACATCAACAGCACCAATTGCTATCACTGTACCATCACTGTGTATCAACCTTGACCTGTGAGCATCTCTAATCTCATTACTTCAAGTTTCTATATCTACTTTCTCAAGTCACTTGTTGCTTGGATAAACAATTTAAATTATTTGCTCTTTGTAGCCCTTAACACACATTACTTTGTGATAGACTGAAGCAAACAGGAAATAGACGATTACAAACAAGCACTTTACATTATAATTCTGGATGCAGCTGCTTTCTAACCATATGCAATTTTGCTCCATCTCTCTCCAGGCAAATTACTGTTTCAATATGCTGGGTCAATGCTATCTTAGCTGCAGCGAAGAATTCAAAAACTTTTCCTTTCTATTTGTTCCTAACCCAGAAGATCCAGAATGGATCCAGTTTGGGTGGATACGAGGATGTCAAATTGTTAAACTGACTGTGTAAATCAGATATTCTCAGTCACAAGTCCATCGCAGACCTTTAGCAGTACGTATTATTCAATACAGTGTGTCCTCTAAAATCATATTGGAATGTACTGTGGTTCCCTTTGACAAGGAAGCAAATAAAAAATGAAGGATATTACTTAGATCCGCAATTTTCATCCTATAGTCTATTGAATGACTATTTTAAGAGGTCTTCAAAAGGCTGCTAAGAAAAGTGAGCCTTGAAGAACCTAGGCTGGAGCTCACACTTCTGGAAAATGGAGGAGCATAGAAATGCTTTGAAAAAGGCTGAAAGCCACTGACTTGTGATGCACTAGTGCCTTCAGAAGAGCCACCTTCTTTGCAAGTTGCCTGAACTGCACTAATAGCTGTAAGGAGAAAGGAAGAAATTCTAGCCATGAATGTGTGACTTAACTCTCTTACGGCAATATTGATTTTCAAAGTTTCTCTAAGGAGATACTAAAACCCTAGTTTCTATTCATTGAGAGAGAACCATGAGTTAACAAGCTGCCAGATAGATTTAATTGTCAAAGGAAACCACTCAAAATTTTGTTAACTGACAGAGCGCGCAATCTTTATCCTACAAACATGTATCCTTACATAATAATTTATATTTTTGTATTTATAAATAAAATTATTTTCAAAGTACTTACAAATACGAATTAAATACATTAAGTACATCTGGGAAATAAATGAAATAAGATCTCCGTTTTAAAAGGTGAGTGAGATAGGAGGCAGAAAAGGTTAAATGATTTGCCAAAAGGAGCTGAGGTGCTGCCAGGAGAATGGAATTTGAAATTGGTAACTCTGATTCTCATCTTAGCCTCATATAACAAACTCAAAAATAACTCTGCTAAATAGTTACATTGCATGAAACATCTTTTCCTATTACATAACGAAGCCTTTGCATCAGTATTTCTTCATGAAATATGAACTTGTGGTAAGTCACTTTTCTAACCACAGTTTCTGCAATATAACAAAGGATAACAATATATTTGTATAAGCAACTAAAATGTTGTTAAACTGTCCAATTAAAATCAACCATATTTGGAAAAACACTTTTTTTTCAGTCTGAAAAACAAACCAACCCCCAAACAGATGTTTTGTGGGTGGCATTCAGCATTTTTCCCAAATGAAGCATATAAAAGCACAAAAAAAGTGGAAGGTAATAATGAATTTCTGCATCCCAACACAAAACAAGTTAACGCAACTCTTTTTTGTGTTTTGACAAACATCTAGTACAGGAGCGATCTATGGGAACTTCTTCTCAAGCATTAAAAAATGTGTAGAAGTGCCACCATCAGAAAGTTTATTTGTGAATATACAGAGTAAATAATAAAAAGGCTAAAATAAAATGAAAACACAGAAATTAAAAAGCAGTTAGAATATAATCTCTCTAATGCCAAAGTGAACAAACTAGCAGACAAAGCCATAAGCTTTATTTACTCTTATGGTATAGCCCCCCCAGCTGCTCCTAATCAAAACAAGGCCAGTCCTTAATGAACTTTCATTTTTGGCAAACAAACCATTTACAACTCCACCGCTCAGCCAAAGGCATAACAAACACAACCCGCAAGACATCCGCTAACGTTCAGCCTGCCTCCTTCCCTCCCGGTGACCCCGTGAACAAAGGCCCCCCATGACGGCACACTGACCAGGCCTGAAGAGCTGCAATGCCCCAGTAGCGCGTCGCTACGCACCTGCCTGGGCATCTTCCTCGAAGGGAGGCCGTTGGTGAGCAAGAGAGCTCTCCCTTGGATGCAGCCACGGATTGTGTTGCCATCTCATCATCAGCATCCCTTCCAGCAGGTGAGATTCCTGTAGTTATTCTTGTTTGAAAATTACTTGCTGTTTATTTGTGGGAAAACTCTGCTTTATCTGTGCTTCCACATTACATTTCTCCTTTGTCAGACTGCTTAAATACTGACTGTGAAGCTATTTTTAAATCGATTTTTTGTGGAAGTTATTAAGAAATTTAGTTTTTTCTTTTCCCCAGAGAAAAGTAGAGAGACAAAGAGCTTCACAGACTCAGAGGGAGCTTATTTGTGCTGTCACAAACATGCCTTGATCCCATTCTGGACAGATTACTTGCAGAGCACTTGGTTTCCATGTCTACTCACTGCACCACATCTTTACTACAGGTGCCAAACACAATGGCATTGATGTTCTTTACTACAATCAGGATCAGAGCTCTACAGTCAGCACGGCTCATTCAGGGTCTGGGGAACAAAAGCAAATCTGACATACGCAGTGCCAGCAGCTCCATGTTGTTTCTCTCTGGTGCACACAAGAAAGGCTTTACTGCACTCCCCGCGTGCCACTGCATGTCCTCTCTCCCTTGTGCTCCTGCTGCTTTGCTGCAACTGTGCGTGAGCCTGCAGGACAGTGCAGCGCATGTGCCTGGCCACAACCGGGAAATACAGGAATGGGAAAAAGTCATCAGAGGAAGGTGGGAAGTATCTGTATCTACTTTGCTGCATTTGTTTGTGAAACGTTGTCATTTACCTTCACTTGATTCAGTCTAGTAACAAAAGCTCCTAGTGCCTTGCTTTCTACATGTACAGAGCAGCAGGGCATTGTGTACGCACAGAAAATTGGGGCAGTGCGATCAATTAATACAGAAGTTACACACTTTAAATCAGCTAGAAAGCAGGCAGGGAGCGTGCCATATCACGTCAGAGCAAATATGCATGTCCCAGGGTTTTCTCTCTGACACTGGCTGGTGCCAGATGCTTTACGAAGAAAAGCTAAAACTACGGAGGTTGACAAAGCAATCTCTGTCCAACACTGGGAGCTGATAGCTGAAGACTGACCGAATCCTTGAACGCTATGCTTAGCACTTTTTCCAAATTACTTACTTATATGAATTACAACCCTGCATATTGTTGATGGCTATAACCTTTCAGAAGTCTCGTTAAATTCTTGGCCTCAATGGCTTTCTTGTGTTAATAACTTCCACGTTTTAATCACACGTGAGAAAGTATTTCCTTCTTTTATAGAGGTATTAATATAGATGCCTGCCAACGTCTCTTCACAGACCAAAGAAATATTTCAAAGAAAAACTGGTTGCCAGGCAGTATGGAAGCAGCTTCAGATAACCTCTAAATTCTGCATAACAGCACAAGGACATAATACAGATATAAATACAAGTCTACGAAATGCACAAGACTTCAGATGTTACAGATACAAATTTTATATGAACACAGCAACTTCAAAATTCTTGGCTTTCAAATATTAGAAACACGTTAACATGTCAGGAGTCCTAAAACTGTTTCTGTGAAGAAACTGAGAACGATCCAAGAAGCTTTAATTAAACGGAGAGAGAAAAAATGGTCAAATTGCTGAAGAATACGAACCTACTGCCAAATTGATTTGGGGATAACGGCAGAGCTCAGATAACAGCAATTAGCTTTAAGCACACATTTTAAGACAGAAAGCCTACACAAAATACTACACATCATACTGTGTGCAAGCTGATGTTTAAAACCAAATTCAGTATCCTGTTTTCAGAAGGGAATGCCTACATATTAACGTGTGACTGTATTATAGTCTCTGTAACATTCTTATGCTTTTCAAGGTTACTGTCTAGTTACTTACCCCCTAATTAAAATTTTAGCTGAAAAAGATACTTCACGTGAATTTTCATTTTTGTGGGATCCAGGTTATAATGTAGAAGTAACCCGGATTATGTACGCCTAACAAATGTGATAGCCTTCACAATTGAAAAATTTTCTCTTTCTTGTGTATAGTACGGCATTACTCCTCCGGTTGTAACTTTTGAGTTTCAACAAGCCAGCTGAAGTGGCTGCAATGTCATATGAATAAGGATCTTTACTTTTTTGTGGATCTCCTGGGATTACTGGGGAGGGCGATGAGAAGCCTGGCAGACACTGAAAAAACCAGCACAGGTCAGGAAGTCACTTCTGGGAGCAGATGTTTGTTCTAATTGCATTTACAGATGGATGCCATACAAGGGGAAGCTGGCATTTAACAGGTACTGTATTCAGATCTATTTCACTGTCGTTAAGGTTACTATTAAAAAAAAAAAAAAAGACTCCGTGAGAGAAGAGAAAACAATGACATACCCAGGGCACAACTCCAAATAACCGAGGAGATGCTCTGTGACATCCTTATTATTCATTTCCTCTCATTAGATTTTGACCCTTGCCTAGCTCATTCTGGTATTTAAGGCTTATGGTCTCCTTGCTAGTGAAGACCCCTTAAAAAGCCACAGCAGGCAAAAGCCAGCCCTTCACACCACTCTCCCCTCAGAGAGGGCTATAGCAGGCAGGGTGTAGGAGCCCAGGCTCCTCCCCAGGGCAGCACAGATTTACAGCTTCCAGAGCACAGGCACACGTGCCCAAATTGCTGCAAAGAGGGGCACGGCTGCAACCCTGCCAGCCTGGCCACGCGCCAGTTCGCCGAGGGGCTACATGAGATTTAGGATGCTGATTAACCAGCAAGAACAGCGTGGCTTGGAGCAAGAGATGAGACAGACACTCCTGCCGTCCCTCTCCCTCAGCTCTTGCCGCCCAAATATCTCAGTCACTGCTCAACCAGTTTCTGGACAACTTTTGTTCTGGCGTGATAAAAGGCAAAACGAAAATAACAGAGGCTTACCTACAAATACTAAATAGTAAATTATAACCCCTGTGGAGGTGATTCACAAGCAGATCAGACGTCCCTGCACGCAGGGCACCACCATCCCTCAGGGAGGCAGGGGCTGATACAGCTTCAGCAATATGATTTTCATTTGCAGACACATGTCTGTCAGAACCCTAAAGCTCATACTGTATTACATTTGTGACTGATATTAAACATGTGCCTGGAAAGAATCAAAGGGCAGTCAGTTGTCTTGAATCTGGGAAAATTTAGGAATTTTTCTTACTCAAGTGTCAAAAAATATTAATGTAACTTTGTACTTTATAAAGTGGAAAGACTCCAAAACCAGGCAGTGTTCCATGTACCTGCAGTGATAAGTAGAAGAATGGTTAGCTATAATATAGCCCTATAAAAAAAACCCCAAAACCAAAAAAAACCAACTCCCCTGTAAATTTCTTTCCCATCTGGGAGAATACTGCAATTCCTCATGAAGAACGCCAGCAGCAAACTGTCATGCCGAATTTTCCTCTACAGTATGTATTTGGTTGTGAATCAATCCCAGAGAAGACAAGAGACAACATCAAACCAGAAGCCTTTAATTGCCCCATAAAATTAAGATGACTTTATCCCCTTAAAGCTGAACTTTTATGAATATATCCGTGGAAAATGGTACCCCATGAAACCACTAGGCATTAGACTGCAGTTATCTGGGATTCATCTTGTATACCATGGTTTGTTTTTTTTTTTTGTTTTTTTTTTTTAACTGTACTGGAAATCATATTGAAAGGCCTACAAGAAAGCATATTTTTGGATTATCTCGGCTTTTGTATCTGGGAAACAGAATTCAGACCACATCTTTAATGAAATGGTCCATTTAGCCTAAACAACCCAAGGAAAGAAAAAAGTTGCTATCCCTTTAGAAAATGTCATTTTAAAACGTATCAAATGTTTTCCAGTTGCAAGATATGCACAGGCTTGGCTAACATTTCATTTCGAGTGGATTTAGTTTACCCAGAAAAAAGCACCTTTATCCTGGAATAAGAATGCTCACAGCCAGATGTACTAGAACAGCCATTCTGCTTGAATTTTAACAGTACCTCATTCCAGCATGGCACATGTGCATGTGTGTGGTGGGCATTTGTGTATATATTCACCAATTTTCCCATCCCAGTTTCTCTCTTTTTGACTAAGGAGTAAAGCGAGTCTCCCAATTGTACCCCTTTTGTAAAGCACATGTAAAGCACATGCAAAGCATTAGGAAAAGGCATTTAAACGATTTGAAATGATTGCTGACATTTTCTTTAGAAAAAGGTAAAAGAATCTGTTCTTACTACAGATTTCTGCAGCAGCACGTTTATCAGCAATATAAGGAAGCATGGCCACTGACTGTCACAGCTTGCTCAGCTACCAGTGTTCCTTGTGCGGATGGCCTTTCTACATTCAAATCAGTGTACCTCGCTGGTAAAATACATCCATATAATATCATTAAAGCACATCTTTCACTGAATGCGGCCTGTCTTCAAGAGCTCCTATCCTGTGGCTTATTAGCTCATTCTTTCAAACGGGCAACTCGGGAATGGAAACAAAGCTCCAGCTCAAAGGAGACATGGTTATGGGACTTGGTGACCCTTATGCAACGTGGGTGTTTTGCATTACTGACCAGCCTAAGCTATTAGGAAGCTTAATTTGCTTGTGCGGACTTGTGGTCTGCACTTTTTTATGCCTTGCCATGTAGGAAAGAGAAACAAGTCCTTCAAAATGAGCTACCTAGGGCTTTTAATTGCAGGTTCTCCTTCTACTCCTCAGTGACTTCAATTCAGATGGTAAAATGCAGAGCTGCTTGCACCGTGCTTGTGCTTCTATTCAGCCTCAGTGGTGGAAGGCAAACCTTCACCACTTCTTCGGGATATGCCAGCTTGTGGGCTGCAATGCCACTTTGGCTCTTTCTTCTGAAATGATGGCCCGAGCACAAGCATTAGGATAATTTTTATTTCCTTTCTGATTGAGTGCCTGGGAGAGGGAAGACTAGCCACTGCCCTTTGGAGGCACACATGTGATTTGGTGTCTCTGACACTTTTTTTTCTTTTGTTTTTTATACTGGCTTTGACCACTTCAATAAGCTTCAGTATCGCTCTGAATATTTTTTTCCCTCTTACGTATAATCCTTTACAGATTACATGTCTTGTTCACCAGCATGGGAATATTTGAAGTAATACATCTATTTGTATAGCTGTGCCAGACATTCCTCCTATGCTCTTCCTGTGCTGTGTTTGTAATTGTATCTGTCTTTCAAAAATTCAATTAAGGGACAGTTAATGAAAATTAATTAAATTAGTCTTCTGACAACACAGAGCAGCACCACCTAGATGACATATTACAAGCTCATGATGAAGCAATGAGAAAGAAACAGCAAGGTACCGGTAAGACTCTTCTGCATCCCTCAAAATACTGAGGAAAGATGCTCTAAAGTTGCTTGTTAGAAAGGATAGGATGTGATATACAATGCGAAACAGCTGCTGATTTCTGAATGCGGCAAGAGGGAAGCTAAAAAAAAGAGAAAGCAGAAAGGTAAAATGGATGCAAGCGTTGAATCCTGGATGTCTTCTCTTTATTCCTAATGAAAAGAGCATCTCGGCATTTTTTTAAGGAACAAGGGTGTAAAATATGTCATAATTCTGCAAATGAGGGTTAAAAAAGACTATGTTCTTTGGATGAAGACATGCAAGAGAGGGTTCACATAAATAAATAAATCAATCTGCAACATTTCATCAGAGAAATAATTCTCCTACTGTCCAAACTGTTTTGTTTTCCACCAAAGATACAAAAAACCTCAAACACATTACACTGTATATCAATGCAACTTTTGTATTTGATTCTATTCCAGCACAACCAATACATTGGTGTGGGGGAAAAGAGAAGAAAGGAGGTGGAAGGATGCACAATATCCTAAAGATCAGGAAGGCAGCCACTATGAAGTGTGACTAACTAACTTGCCAATCAAAATGAGTGTTCATGGGGATAAAATTCCTGTGCATATTCGCACATTCATTCGAACTATCCTGAAAATCCAAATCCAGAACTGGAAGGATCCTTAATTGTATCCTGCCACTAAGGGTGTGTTGGTGTGTGGGTAGGTAGGTATGCCCATATGTGTGGATAGGTATTCCCAATATTCTGAGTGCTTATGAAGGCAATGTTTTCTTGTCAAAAGTAAACTATTTAAAAACAACTGTCTCGCAGTTTTTATTCAAAATTTCCTGTAAAGTTTTCCCGCCTTGTGCACATAAGCTCTCAGTTTATGATTTGAATTTATATGAAACTTTAACTTTTTTTTTTTTTCTTTATGGTATCAGCTATCCCAACGTAAAATGATGAGTGACAGGCTGAGTTGACAAGGTTGACTATGTTGAAGCGCTCCCACCACTTCTGGCTTGCTGTACTTGGTTCATAGCGCATTAGTCACAGTGTGTGCCACAGAGTCCATGCATGCCCCACCTCTAGGTTCCAGCGCTATAAATTGAATTTGGGGATGCAGCCAAACAGCTTAAAACTTTCCCTCTAATATACAATGCAGCACTTTGTCTTGCTAGAACAGAAACCTTGGGTAAGCTTGCTCAGGCACTCTGCAGAGAGTTAGCACCGAGGATGGAGCGCATGGGCTGAGTTTGTCCCGGCTTGCCTTCCTGAGACTTACAGCACAGCTATTCCAGCAGCCACATTTCCCCTTATGGCAGGGCCTTCCAGAGCGTCCAACTGCAGTAATATAACCTGCCTGTAAAGCAAGGTCGTGCCAAACACAGCCTTTCAGGGAAGCTGGGCTGCCCCTCTGGCACTCGTCCTCTCAAGAAATGAAAATGACTTTATTTTACAGAATCAAACGGAAAAAAATAAAATCACAACGCTTCCACACTGCTCTTCATACGGTCTACACAAACAAGAGGAAATTAATACTGAATATAACTGTGCCAAACCAATTCCAGCTGATCACGCTTTTCAGACAAGCACCATTTAGCATTACCTGCCACCTGAACCGTCAGCCAAGCTGGGCATGTTTCTGCTTAGCTAGAGAAGAGGACTGTGCCCAGCACTGCACCTCTTCACACCTAACCCCAGGGGACGTTAAGGTCTGGAAGCGACACTGGGCTTTGAGCTAATGCTCTTCAAATGCTTCAGAGCAAGAGGAGCTATGAATATTAGGGGTGGGGAGTGAAGCAGGGAATGAAAACCTCATAAGTGGATATTTCAAGAAAATGAGAATCAAATGATGCATTTAAACGCAGTCCATTACAGCTATGTTGTAAGCAACCAGTTAACCTTCTTTCAAGTATCATAGGATCTAAGGACTCATTAAATCAATTAATAATATGATACTTTATGCTAGTTCATGAGGTGCTATCAGTAGCACGCTGTTCTACCACAGTAACTCTTCTTTTCCCACTTCACTATAAAGCAATATTGAGTATCAACATCTTCACTGTTTGGGTTAAAAACAGGATTAAATGAAGTTGTAACTTAATGTTACTAAAAATGACTAAAAGTTACTGAAAGTAAAAACTACAAAAAAAAATTATAAAACAATTATAACCAAACCAATTGTTACTAAAACTAACACTTATTTTACAGCTGTTTTTCTCCTGAACTGCTTTGGGTATAAGCAGATAACTTCATCTGAGCTCGAGTCGCACAGTTGCAGCTTGTTGGTTCGCTGTGGGTAACCGGCAATAAATTTATATGATCAAACCCACTGAGGCACTACTGAGATCGTTTGGATCACCGTGTAGGAAAACAGCTAACACAAATTTTATAGCTTTCAATAATCCTGTGTGTTTCACAGACTAGTCAGATGAAACTAATAACTGATGATGAGACTTTTTATTAGGGGAGATCCTTGCCAAAGTGAAGGAAGATCTACTAACTCAGGAAACAATCATGGGGGAAAACTCTCCACTAAAAGCATATTACGTCTGAGACAGGAACTAAATGAACTTCATAGCGTGATGTGAAAGCAGAAATAGCTGCTCAGTAAGCAGAGTAAGCTGCCTTCTCAGTACCACAGCTAATATTCCCCAAACCAGAGGGAGGACCAGCCGTATGTGGGTCCAGGACTGCGGTCCTCCCTGCTTGTTCATTATGCTCCCTCTTGACACGGCACAGCTCAACATAAGCAACCCACAGTATCTTTGGAAGCAAAAGCCTGATATATACTCAGATGAACGTGCCATTGAACCAAAGGGTATTCATACAGGCACAATCCCCTGCTATTGGCCATCTTATCAACTTTGAAACCATAGGTAGTCCTCCCCCTGCCCACTGTGCTGTGTGAGGTACCATCACAGATCCCCATGCTGCACTGCACAGCGTGGGATTGGGTCCTCCCAGTCATGCTCCATAGCCTAGAAAAGTGCTACCTTCAATGCTTCTCAAAAGCATCAAGAAGTTCATTGATGAAAAGAGTTAAGTAAGCATAAACACAGAGCTTTGGATAAGTTTTAGTTTTAGCAGGAAGATTTTGGCCATCTCCTTTCAAAACATTAATGTGTCTCACACTGAGTTATCACGATGCTGATTTGACATAATTTTTCTTCAAATTCTGCATTTCAAAATCAAGGTAGATCACAGTGGTGGCTGTAATTCTCCACATCATATGCTTGCAGCCCCGCTCCAGGGGCTGGAAAGCCAAGTAAGAAACAAAACAGAAAATAGTTTCATTTCCAGACTGGGAGGTCACTAGTAAACAAATTCCTGAAACCACCACCTTAAAAACAGATTTTCAAAAGCCTTAAGAGCTTTGGGTCAGTGACTAGACGACAGATGCTAATCCAAAATTTGAGTTGGCTTCTGAAGCAACCAAAATATGTCCATCCGTATGCAGACCTCCAGGACCACACTCCTTCCCCTGTTCTCCCCAAAAAGGCACATACACCTGCCCACTTTCATGTCTAATACCTTGGCCCCTTTCCTGAGCAGTGTGATATCACCCTTCCTCTCTTTAAAGACACAACACAGAATCCAGCTGCAACCACAGTGAGATTTTGCTACAAATATCGTGTGCAGCATATCAGTTCCTGGAACTTCCATTTTGACATACAAAGAAATGTGTTATTATTGCTGAATAAATAGAAGATTACACAGTAGCAAAACCAACCCACTTCCTCACAAAATACTGCGAGCTCCAAATCAATGCTGTGAAGTATTTTGTAAAGGAGAATGATCGTAGAAGTCATAAGGAAAGAAAATGGACTGGGATTGTGATGATAGGACCATTTCCTTTGTCAAACCCCTTTCCATGGGTTTAAGAACTAAGAAATAAAAAGGTCCATTTTTGAAAAAAAAAAAAAAAAAGTTTAATAATGATGAGATTTTCAAAGCTTTGTGATATTCAAATACCCAGCTGCCCTCGAAAATAATAGGACTTTTTTAGTCTCTAATTCCTATCTAGCTGTGTAAAACCTCACTCTATGCAGCTCATTACTAGAATCAGTTCACCTATATGGTACCAAACCAAACTTTAGAAATACATACTTTAACTTCATTAGACATTGAGGTTCCATGCAAAATATTTTAGCTATGAAGAAGCCAGAGGAAATGTTCCTAACTCTCAATGTCAGCAATATCCCCAAACAAGATGCCAAAAGATTTGTTTCTTGGTTGTGCTATGCAATTCCTTCAATTGGCAGCTCTGTCTCCGTCCCTGTCATTTCAGCTGATCCCAAGAGAAAAATTCATACTTTTCCTGAATCAGTTGTCCCATGGCACTCACTATAGGTTCAGCAGCAGCAGTATGTGCACAGCTGTAAAACATCTGGCATACAGGTGTATGAAACTGCATTTGCTTGCTGTCTGGCTAGTCACCACACGTTTTTTGGAAGGATAACAAACAGTTATCGTGTAGAAAGACAGATAGTACTGTTGGGCTCGCTGTTGTAAGTTACATTTATCTTCAATGCTGTAATCTCCAGAGTAAGGCAGAAGAGTAAATGTTATATTCATTTATTAAGAAAGAAAACTTTTATGGAAGACAAGCATGGTCCTTCACTTTGGCACCGATAATCTAGCTCAGATCCTGGTTTACTTCCGAGGATGAAGTGGGTGGGGCTGCAAGGCGCACTTTAAATAAATCTTCCCACATGGTCTGAGATGGAATGGGAGCAAATACTTTCATTCACTAGCTTGAACTTACAAGTTAATGCCAGCAACATTACAAACGTTAATCTTAAACATAGCACCAAAGACAGACTAAACACAAAACTCTACAAAAGAAGCAAGGCTTGTATAAAAGCAAAGTTGACATTTAAAAGGCAGCTTACACAGAGCACAGAAGAAAACATGTTGCTTTCAGCATAAGACATTAGATATTAGGAAAAAAATATGTAAAAAATTAAATCAATGTCATATTTGCCAAACACTTTGATTAGGCAAAATTGCTAATTCCAAAGTCGTACTTAAAATAGTACAAGACAGGCCCCCATGGCAAAAATGAGGACGTAACTCACGCCCAATGCCTACCACAAGCATGGCAGGCATACGTTTGTGAGCTTTAACACAACAGGTGCAACAGTTGCCACAGAGATTTCAGCATGGACTAATAAGCCACATATACATTCAGAATCCCTCAAGGGCTTGCTCTGCAACTGCTAGCTGCACCCGCATCACTACCACCACCCGGCTATGTGTTTGCTTACTCACAGTACAAACTTCTCAGATTTCTGCACCTGTATCAGCAATGGATATAAGGTGGCTTGCGTTGTAGGTGAATGGAAGCAGCGCTTGCAGTGTGACTGTTCATCCCCAGTAACTCATAAAAGGAACGTGATGAGACACTGGTGGCACTATGACTCTTGCTACCCAAACCAAATTCTCAAACAGATTAAGAAACAGATTTTCTGATTTACAGCCTATTAAATATATGTAACTTGGTCCATATGACAAGCCAACATGACAATTCAGCTTGCAAACTCAAAGTGCTTACCATTGCAAAACTGGATTTTCCCTGCTCTTCTTCTCCTCTTTCCATTAAGAAAGAGCACACTCTATAGCAATACAGCACCAAACTCAAAATGTGGGCAATACACCGGAAAAACAACAACTGTGCAATCCAATCAAATTATCCAAGTGATGCTGAAATTAGGAAACACTGACTGGTCTTTTCCAATCACTGACATACCCAACAAAATGTTTGCTTTTTCTTTCTATGTTAACTTTTGTCAGAAGGTTTTCTCCCCAAAAGAAAAGGCTCATCCCTTTGCATCTCTCAAAAGCCTCCTGTTACTGAAATGAAACTGAACAAGAATGAATGCTGAATGGATAGTCATGAAGACAGCAAACATGAGACAGGGATTTTAGAAGGAAGGGCAAGTCTTTACTATAAACCAAAGCTTTCCAAATGTTTCCAGCACCAAAACGGATTGGCAGCATGAGGTGATAGGTGCTTTGGCAGAGAGAAAACTGACAGTATAAAATGAAATATGGGTAGGTTATTAAAACAGCAAGTTTTGCTGGTACCTGCGGTTTGCTGAAATTCTAATCAAGTTTCCAAACAGAATTCCTACTTGGAATTACAAAGGAATGTCTCACCTATTGTCAGAAGCTTTAAGGCTCATTTAATCAGTCCCGAAAACAAATGGGTGCAATATTTTCTTTAACTGATGTTATGCAAACACACACATGTTTCAGTTTACTTGTGTTTCTACAGACTTCATACTTCTCTATCTTTGCTGTTAAGGCAGCTGGAGTCAGTTAGCAGATGTCTCTCATTTTGATACTCAAACAACAATTCAGCTATATCCATAACTCACAGGCTCTGTTCTCCATTGAGTCAGTACAGGACCCAGCCCTCTAAGCATGTTATTGGCAGCTTTTTGATTCAAAAGTAAATGCTAGGAAGATTTACCAAGAGAAGTGAATCTACTTTACCTCCCGCAAATACTCTGTAGCTAGAGTGGGAAAGATGCCACTCCAAACACTTCCAAAACAGATGAAAAATAACAAAAAACGTTTTTTTTTTTTTCTCAAGAGACAAGAGCAATATTCTGAGACATTACAGCCATCACTGAGTCAGCAGCTATCTCTACCTTCTGCTCATCCATAAAAACAATCTCCAAAAGATGAAGCAAAGACCTGAAAAAGAGCTAGTTTTTACTAAATAAGTGGCAAGGCGTCAGGGTGATATTCCAACTAAAACAGTGAGCATCGTTATGCTCTAATGCACCATCTATGCTGCAGCAGTGTTTCATAAACTATTTAAAGAACAGGCTTTGTAGCTGCTTGACCTGGAGGATGTACCATGGGATCAGTACTCAAAACGAAAGCAAACCAAATACCTCAGAGGCTATTAAAAACTTCTGTTGGAAAATAAAGAGATTTTGCTTTCAATTTTGTTAAAAGAGTGGCAGATCCCTCAAAGAAGTTTCAGAAAAGTAGCTAAACTTCAAATTGCAAACAATTTAAGGTGGTTTGTTTTTTTGTTTTTTGTTTTTTTTTTTTACTGTTATGGGGTTGCTTGATCCTAGTTATCAGTATCTTTTATTATTTTGCTAAAAATAAGTGAAACAAAGAAAAAAAACGTTACAACATTCCTAGCACTTCAAAATTTAAGACCATGTGAACAGCAGGGAGCAGGAAGGGTTGACCCATGTGTATTAACATAAACAGTTTGGAAACCAGTATTAAAGAATAGATATTCAGTGCAAAAATTAACACAACTCTGCATTCCTCATTTTGCTCCCTTTCCTACCCTGTACTTAACTCCCCACTCTGCCCAGGGGCTCCAGGCCCCGACTCCTCTCTGGAAGGAGAGGACTGCAGCCTGAAGGGGATGGCTGCCCCTAGGCAAAGGTACACGTATTCACATGCAGTCTGCAGCACCGCCCTGAAGCGAACATTTCTCATCCACGGCCAAGCATCTGGTCCTGTAGGATAGCAGGAGCTTTGTGTTAGCTCTGTGTAAGCTAACTAGAGACGAGCAAATCTTTCTCTGAGGCAATAAGCTTGAATTTGTATACACATTCAGGTCAGTAGCTTTCTAATATCTTCAGATTTAAGGCATCTGCCAGTTAACATGCGGGACACGAAATGGAAGGGATGTGCTAATCTGGCACTATGCTTAAGGAAATGTTTTTGAATAAATACAACAAGCTTCAACATCTCAAGGATTTCAAGACTCAAGATTATCGTTCAAACCACACCCCAAGCAGCACATACTACCGCTTGCAGTACCATCCTGATTTCCAGGAAACTCAGGTAATTTCCCAATTCTGTTGCTTGTGATGGACAATTTCCTTCTCATCTGAGTGCAGGGATTGTACCTCACTTGTGCCTCCCCTATGACACTTGAGAAAGTTACTGATGAAAAGTACTGTGTAAGACATGGCATGTTACTGCAAATATGATAGGATATCCTATCAAATGGGAAGGATGGCACTGCAAATTGATTTTGAAGAGTACATTTGGGAGTTGCTAAGGATGTCCATAGCGCAGTAAACATCTACTGCCTGCCATCTAGTTTCTCTGCCCACTCACAGCAGATTTTATATCAATTAATGAACAGCTTCCACAATACACTTTTCACACACTGTATTTAAGGGCATGTGAAGTAACTTGTGATATAAGTTAAATAAACTATTAAAAATATGCAAACCCCCTAATCCAGTCTCCTTACTGTAAGGTTATTTACGACATACCTTATTTATATTTCATGAATATGCCTCAAGGCATAAATAAGCATGCTAAGACATCAACAAGCACTTTTACAATTAGGTAATTGAGTCTGCAAATTGCAGTAAATATCCACAGTTTCTGGCTATCAGCTAAAGGCATTATTCAGAGGAGAGTCTTAATCCAAAGGGAATGCATAAGAAAGACTGAAAAATGGCTAAGTATGTATGCGCCATCCAAATGAATACAAAAATTTATTTCACAAGAGAAGTAAGATATTGCTTGGAAAACCACTATTGATTTTGGGGGAGATAAAGCAAAATTACTAAACAGAAGAATCAAAACATTTAAAGTCTAGCAGTTGAAAGAAAAAAACGCATTGAGAAGAACATGGCTTTGAAGACAGGACAGAAAATAAAATGCCGTATAGGAAATAACACACAAAATGGGTAAGTAAGGAAGAGCCCCTTCACAGCAAGAGAACTAACTAGAAGCTGTGAATCCCAGTGACTCTCAGATGCCGACAGGATGGAGAGGCAAAAGACTATTTGCTGTCAGCTGCCAAACAGTATAAAACAGCACATCCAAAACCAACACATGGTGCCAACTAATGAAAGAGGTGATGAAATTTGTCATTGCAAGGAGGCCCCACCAGATCACCTGAGCACACCTGTCTTGATACCTGAACGCTGGAGGCAACCTGCACAGGCATGTTTTGGTGGTTGGGAGTATGTGATAATGACAGCCAGAGCGACTGAAAGTTATTTTTGTCTCCCTTCCTGATTTTGCATTAAGATTTGCTACACTGTTGCGACATTATTGCCTAAATACATAAAAAACTATTTCTTCTCCGAAGGACAGACAGGATAACAGTACAGGGAGAAGAAACAAGGGAGAATGAGAGGGACTGGTGAGCCAAGGGGAAAATATGTTCTGTGCAAACAGGGACAGCATCAAAGCCACTTTTTAAAAAGTAGCCAGCATGAGCAGAGGAAGGACTAGCTGAACTAACAAAAAAAAGGCAAAATACTTCATCAGCAAAATGCAAAGAGCAGAGGGACATGACTTCACAAGACAACTGCTAAAAGATGGGAATAATGAAGCAGCAGTAATAATATTACACAGTCCTTATACTCACACCTCTCTGAGGCCTGAGAACATGTATCATCTCTAATGTGGTACAAGCAACATCCATCCCAGTAGCCTTAACTTCAGGAACAATTCTGCCATGGTGCCTGTGAATCAGGTAGCATTTCCATTTTGAAGACCTCAAAGTCTAAATAGCCAAAGCAAACAAGGAAACAATAGAATAGAATAGAGTAGATAGACTATTTCACTTGGAACCGACGTACGACGATCATCTAGTCCAACTGCCTGACCAATTCAGGGCTGATCAAGTTAAAGCATGTTGTTAAGGGCATTGTTCAAATGCCTCTTAAACACTGACAGGCATCAACCCCCTCTCTAGGAAGCCTGTTCCAGTGTTTGACCACCCTCTTGGTAAAGAAATGCTTTCTAATGTCCAGCCTAAACCTCCCCTGGCGCGGCTTTGAACCATTCCCACACATCCTGTCGCTGGATACCAGGGAGAAGAGATCAGCACCTCCCTCTCTACTTCTCCTCCATTGGAAGCTGTAGAGAGCAATGAGGTCGCCCCTCAGCCTCCTTTTCTCCAAACTAGACAAGCCCAGAGTCCTTAGCCGCTCCTCACAGGACATGCCTTCCAGCCCTTTCACCGGCTTTGTTGCCCTCCTCTGGATGCATTCAAGGACCTTCACATCCTTCTTAAGTTGTGGGGCCCAGTACTGCAGACAGTAGTCAAGGCGAGGCTGCACCAAGGCTGAACACGGCGGGATAATCACCTCTTCTGACCGGCTGGCTGTGCTGGGTTTGATGCACTTGATGACCCTTACTGAGCCTGCTGCCGACCGGCACCCCCACATCCCTTTCTGCAGGGCTGCTCTCCAGCCACTCCTCTCCCAATTTATACTCGTGCCTGACGTAACTGCATCCTAGGTGCAGAATTTGGCATTTAACAATATAACAAATATTCAGATGTTGAGGTTTTCTGAGAAATACATGTTTAAAATAGCAGTATGGAACTACTTATTAAGAATTTATCATATGCATCTTAAAACCCATTCCCCATTGAATTAGGAATAAATATGCCATTGCACCCAAAGCAGGATAATTTAAAATGTAATTAATCTTTTATTCCATGGAAATTATACAGAGCTGTTAAAATTGTGCAGTGAAAATAACACTCTTCAGAGGTAGGGAAAAGGCAGAAATATTTACACCCAATTTCCTTTTTTACTTTTTTAGGAAATACTTTTTTTCCATTATTTCTACAGACTTGAAAAACAATTTCAGCAGCTGGTTTCCTCTATAAATCGAGTGCTCCTACAGTTTCTTCTGCAGTTGGGCTCAAGTACATCATGAGATACATGAAAAAGAAAAGGATGGGTCCAAGATGCATTTACATTAAACGAGCACATTCCTTCCCATTTTATCTTTAAACACCAAAAAAGTCAATTAAGATCTTAACTTGTTTTCCATCAGACTACAACAACTCTTTGAGTTTTGTTGTTTTTCTGTTGTATTGTAACAGCTCCTGCAATTGTGTTCGTCATTTGTAAGAAAACTACCCTCTTACGTGACCTGCTTTTAATCCATCCTCAGTAGACTTATCTTCTGAAATTCTCACCGCAATAAGTTGCAGCAGACTTCCTTAACACATGGAATAAAGCTAATACAAAGTACCTGGCAAGGCTTCCCCATGACTTGCATTAGCGCTGAACACTTCAACTCGTCTATTTAGAAAAGCAGACCTAATCGCAACACCAAATGAGACCAGACTTAGACTGTCTTTCTCTGAATGCCTGGTGGTTTCTCCTCACTTTACAAGTGAGCTTTCCAATTTCAGTTTAATATGATCCTGTAGGTAATTTTACCCATACAAAATGACATCCTAATGCAACACAACCAACAGGTCACTCACAGCATTGGCCCATACAAGAGAGATTTTTGCACTTCAGATAAAATGGTTTTAGGTGAAGGTTTGAATGGAGACATTCATTCTACAGTTACAGTGAATGTATTCTAGGCACTTGTCAACTTTTTCTCCAAGTTTACGCTTCATTTGTCAGCTTTTTCTCTGAATTTACCTGTCATAAATTCCTTGAGGGTCCACACAAATTGCCTTTTCGCTTTCTTGTTGTTGTTTTTCACAAAACTACAGAATAAAGTTTATTGGAAGGAAAAGTACATTTTATAGGAAAAAAACAAACAAGTGGAAGCTCGTTCTGTTGCAAGGGCTAAATTAGGTTTTCCAGGGATCCCATTTGGCAGGAGTCTAATACTGCAGACTGCCATGGATTGTAGAGATCATGCCTGAAGTTAATACAGAGTCAGTCACAGCAGCCCATAAACAGTAGCACAAGATGGGAAGGAGAACTAGGGCAGAGAGCTGAAGATCAGGAAGAGTTCAGTGCTTTTTGAGGTCAGATTTAGGATGTCAGAGCTGCTTACTGCTCAAGCAAGCAGCGTTAAGAACACACCTTTCATTCAGTACATTCCCTGGCTCACTCCCCCCTTGGAAGAAGCCAGAAGCCCTCTAATCGACATGCCTCCCCACCCTCTGTCCTTTTTGGCAAGCCTGGAAGAACAAAACACGGTGACCCTAATGCAAAAGGATATAACACTTCATAGTCAGGAAGTAAAAGGCGGGTTTGAGCGACACAGTGATGGAGCCAGCAAGTCTCCCCTTTACAACTGCACAGGCACAAGGAAGGAGGTAACTACACGCATGCTTTGGGGGTATGCATACTCCTGCACTTCTGCACAGGCGTTGCAGGCACGTGGAAACACCTACATATTTGAATGAACTCAGGACATTCATTGGCACGCTCATTTTGAAATTTTGACCACACAGGAAAACCCTGCATTTGGATGCATATGCCTTTCAGTCCCGGAGTGATCCCCATAAGAGCATATATGTGGTTATTGGTTTTTTTAATATACAACTTTGGGGATCCAGCCAAGAGGAAGTTGTAAGTTACACATTCTATTTTTAATATATGCCGTAATCTGGTTTTCCATTTTGTTTCCATAAAATGTTAAGTTTTATGGTGCCAACAACATAGCTAAATTCTTTCCCTTTAAATAAAAAAAAGCCCTTAAATTGCAATTTATTCTCATGTATATCCTGAGCTGAAACCAAAACCTGTTTCTACTTGATGGACCGGAAAGCATACTCTTGAATACAATGATGGAATATTTTTTTCTCTCCACCAGCCTTTCTGCTTCCCAAACTGGACACATTCCATCCTTCATGTCGAACACATCAAAATAAAAACTGCCTCCAGCTGCCAAAACAGCTCCAAGGAGGAAAAAAAAGAAGAGGGGAAAAAAAAAAAGAGGAGGGAGAAAAGGAGGGAGAAAAGGAGGGAAGAGGTTAGGCTTTTGACTGCTATCATGAAGAGCTGATGGTCATCTATGGAATTATATGAATTTGTTGCAATAAAGTATAATAAAATTGAACACAACTAAGACAAACAATACATGGTTTAGTGCAATGTGTAAATAAATGCATGCATTTTCAATGCAGTCCATAATACAAACAAAATGGGGATAAACAACAGAATGATGATTTTTTAATACTCTCAACAAGTCAGCAGAAATCTCTTGTTCAGTTATAGTGAAACTTTCCATGAACACCTGATGATCAAACTAAATGCATCCTTCTATCAACGAATTCATTCTCACAATTTACATTTCTCTGTACTTACAAGGAAATTCTTCTGACATCAAATGATGACTGCTCCATTCATTGCACTCCACCTCCAGTAATAACATTATGAACTCAGTCAAACATGTACAAACTGATGGGTGGAAAACTGCCCTTTCAACACAAATACACAGAAATCCTTAAACCAGTTTCAATAAGAAAGAGATACTGCTCAAAATGCTGGTCAATGGCAAAGCTGAGTAGGAACTGAAATGTATAGTGCATACATTTTCTCTGGATACTGATATAGTGCATACAAGAGCCTGAATACTCCGCGGTAGGGCTGGATTTGTGTGGGCAGTTACAAAAGAGTAAAAAGATAGGAGAGCAGAAGCACTATGAAAGCGCTGCTTTCAAACAGGCACACATCCTGCGTAGTAGTAACACTCTTGGAAACCAGAAAGTGGATCTGGGCCAAAAGCATGGTGAGAAAAATCTGCGGGACAGCCTTCCAAACAAGCATTGGCTGAACAAAGCCTGGAGCTGCTTGCAAGGGAACTCCTCTTTGACCAGGGAAACAGGGCATTCATAATCTTGTAATATGAACAGTACTGCATGTAAGATACTCAACTCCACCAGCATTTTTTTCCAGCATAATAACCACAGACCCCTGTGTTTTGGCTTATTTCACGGATCAGAGATGTGAAAGTCACAGCTTTTGTTGTACAGCATTCTTGACAAACTCCCAGATTAACACTTCATTTTGGAGCACTGGCAGTTTTTGACAGTAGTGCAAATGTAGTAACTTCTGAGCAGCAAGAGGCAAGTGATGCAAATGGAATTGGGGAAAAACAACTCAGTGATACCACCTATGTGATGCTACTACTTCTTTTTTGGCACTTTTGGGGATGCATTTGCCAAACCATGATATGTATAATATTGCCTAAAAGAAAAAAAAGCATAACAAGGTTTTCTTACACCATTATCAGTGTTTTTCAAAAATCCTGATAAATTAACACCACTGAGATTCAACACTGTATTTCTGTGAAGCACCTTCTAGGTTACGTTTTGAGTAGAACAGCCTCGGCGATGTCTCCGAGGACACTTCTCCAGCAGCACCCTTGCTCCTGACAGCAGACTGAAAACAAGGAGCCAAGCATGAACTTTAAGCGGTGTTGAATTTCATGTGGTTTTGTGGAAAAGAAAAATTAAGAGTAAAATGAGGTCAGGAGATTTATTTTCACTTATCTAAGGGGGGGCTTAAAAAAGACCAGAAAAAGTACAACAGGTTTCTATAGGTGACAAACTGTCACAGTCATTCTGGCTTCAGTCTACTGATTGGTTTTATTAAGTGAGCAAGTAACAAAACCAGATCATCTCAGCATTAGAGTTTACCGATGATTTACTAAAAGGCAAACACATTATCCACATTCCTCTGCTGCTCTCATTCACAGCGTGCTTATTTGATTGCAGCACTGAAACCAGAACAAAACTCTCTCAAAACACACCTAATATTCAGTATTGTGGGATGTTAGCCTGCTGGGTGGCTTGCTACATGAAAAAGGTTTGCCACCTTTGTAAGAGGTATTGCCTTCACATGCATCAGTGCAGCTTTCTCATCAACACATACTCAATGCTTCTTCATAGACTGCTTTTGATCATAAACCCAGAATTTAAGGAGAATCAGAAAGAGATTTTCTGAAGACCGCAAGGGATAAAAATGATATTTCTGTGACTATCACAAGCCTGTGTGCATTTAATAGTTGATGTGTTCGTTGCTAAATGATGATTAAAACTAAGTATCTTTATGTTATTTTGTATATTTGTACGAACAAGAACTAGTTGATTTGGACCTAGCCATCTTTTTTAAATTGCTGATACAGACATGTGGTCGCCAACTAAAAAAAGTTAAGTAAAAGCCTGTAAAAATGATATAAAAAAATAGCCCCTCAAGAATTTAGGGCGGCTGTGCAGAAAAGGAAACCATGACCTGATTACCTAATTCTCACTAATTTTCCTGAAAGCATGTACTCTGAGGTTATGTTTAGACTCAAAGCCTTCAGAGTATTGCTAAGAGTTAAGAGGACAGCACGTGTAGATCTTTAACATTTTTAAAATATTTTCTTTCCAATTGCAACATTCCTATATATGATTGAACATCTCATTCTGAAGTTCTTCATGTCACTATCTTTTCTTATTAAGCCCAAAGCCCAGCTCCTTATGTTGCCTGAAGAAACATGGTTATTAAAGAAAGATGCTGTGGTCAGATACTCCAGCCTAAAATATCATGCAATTATAGGATTTCATCTTCAGAAAATCCTGAGTCCCTGAGGAGAAACTGTTTAGCCTACAATTAGCTCCAAACTTTGACATGTTACTAAAAAAAATATTAAAAATGTGAAACTGGCTAAGGAGAATGTTCCATTTATATTAGGCATTTTTATATGACTTCAAGCAAAAGTTGAATGTCCAGCTGCCAGGCACTAACCTGTAGAGTATCAAGCATTGGTATAGCTAGCATGGCATTATCATCCACTGGATATTCACTGAGGTAAGAGTTTAAAATGTTTCAAATGAGCCAAACTTTGCTATAAAAGCAAACAACTGCACATCTTGCACTGCACCTCACTCAGATTTCTTGTGGCTGTCCCACACTGCACCGCTACCCAGTGCACTCGATTCCAGCCCCGGGAACATCCAAATGAAAGGATGGGTCTTAAATACAGCCCTGCACATGGCAAACCCACGATTTCAGCACTGCTTCAGACACTGACTTTTACAGAGTCACCACAGCCAAGCCCATATTCCCACAGCCTGCCATACTTCAGTTTGGGAATACCTAACTAGCATATACCTTCCAAACATAGGAAACACAGGCAGACCGTCGCTTGGGCTCCGCATCAGCATAAGCCTTTCCATGCTGGGGTGGTTGTAGCTGCTGTTGAGTTCTGGAAGCTAAATAACATTGACATAATTTTCCCCTATGACAAAAATATGCCATAATGCAGCTGCTGCATCACAGTTAGCACTCAGGAAGTTTTACTGGTGTTGGCAAGATACCTCATACCAATACATTTTTGAATGTAATTGCAGTAACAAAACAGTGAGGAGAGATAAAGTTATTCCTTGCCTTACCTGTCCAACTGTTAGCTCAGACCTGATCATATTTCTTCTTCACAGCCCTATGGAAAACTCTGTTCTTAGGAGTCCAGCTCCAGGCCAAGAAATAATGTTCTTGGCTTTTACAATGCAAAAGAGAAGGAAGCATTAAACAGAACTTTCCCACAGCTGTGTGGAATAGGCATTGAACTGGAGAGGCTTAATCTTGGTGTAAAGCTAAATACACCCTTATCCCCAAAAATATGAGAAGAAAATCGTAGGGAGAAAAGATGAGTCAAGCTGGCAGACATATCCACCATGGAGAAATGGGTGTGAGAGGGAAGTCACCGTTCTGGACGAGCTGACAGAGTGTCCATAGGAGGGTTCTAGTCTCAGACACAGGAAACGTTGTCAACTACTGCACCACTATTTCTGCTGGGAAAGAGAATTTCCTCAAGCACAGAAGGATATGCATCTTATTCTCTCTTTGCTTCTATTAAGAACAAAACAGAACCAAATGATCTTTTGACCAGTGATGTTCACCAGGGTGCAGGAAGAGCAGACGGGAAGACAGATGACAGTCACATGTCAGCATCAAGTAGTCTCTCCGAGTACCAAAAATGCTGCATCTATAGAAGCCTGTGGGTCACTGTTGTACCATGCTGAGAATACTTTTTTTAATGAACTTCTCCACCTGGAAGACGTCTCTTGATCTGTAGGCTACCAAGGTGGTTTTATGCAACCCTCTCCTCAGTTATGGTCAAAAGGTCACGTTCCAGTCATGACATTTCACACAGTTTCAGAAGTGAAGAAAGTCTGGTCTTTTCAAAATAAACCTATTACCAATTACCAGTGGCGAAATACAGTATGCCAGCATTTGTACCTTCTTTTTTCTTAAATAAGGACATATGAGGAATATCTCAGGAAATACTTTAGGATTTTTGAGTGGGTGGGTGGCGTAGAGGAGGAGTAGCAGTGTAACTTTCTTTTAGTGCTGTCCACAGAACGTAGATCAGCCTACTGCGATGGAAATACCCCGATCCAATTTTTCACATTCTTAGACATAAACATTGCATGATTTTGCAGGCCAGGAAATCGTGAATTTTATTTGTGGCCCTGCCCCTGATTTGTCAGGGGACCTTGTTATGCAAATGTTGAGTATTATAATTTCTATAAAGCCTGTGTGACAATGTAATAAATTAGAGGAGCTCAGTTTCTAATTTCTTGATAAACGCTATTTTATGAAGTATGTGCAGGATGTATTTATTTCAATATAAAACAATTTGGAAAATGCCCTTCCTTCCATATATAAGCTATTTTTTAACTAATAATAGATGTATATTTTACTACGTAAAAGTATAACCTATTTTTAACCTCATGTTTTCAAGGAAAGGTTATGAAGAAAATACTTTCAAACAGGAAATCAGAGTCCATTTCCTGTTTTAACAAGGATAATCCCTTGACCAGTAGGCACAAATATTCATTCCTCTTTAATGTTAATTAGCACACTATTCATCCTATATTTCACAATTTAATGAAAGCAAGCAAGTTGCTGGGGACATTATTAAGTTCCAAACATCTTTCACCTTATTCATCCGGAACTCAATAAAACTGTTCAGTCACAGACTTGCAGCCTCCAGCTAGGTTCCTGCTATTAGCCTTAAATCACTTTTAGAGTTTCAATAACAGTAAGTTGCCAAACTCAAATATACAGCTATCTACATCTGCTAGATAGTTTGTCTTACTGGACAGTCTGGAAGAATTTCAGTTATTTGACCCAAACTGTAAAGGTTTTTGCTGCTTACCAAGGAATCAATACTTTTAAAATCTGCAAATTAGCATTTGAAAAATGGATCTGGAAGAATGTTGAAGGGCCAGCATTTTTTTTTTTTTTCAGTGAGCATAAGATAGTCTCTCAAAAAAATTGCACGTAGACAGGAGTTTTAAAAGGTAACTATTGCTTGTAAATGGCTGAATCTCTAAATTTCCAATCTGAACCATGAAGCACCTTTTCAGAAACTGTGATTTCTTCAACTGAAGAAGCTTATCAGGCTGAACAAACAAAAATAGGGAGCATGAAACATCATTTCATTTCATCCCTATATGGAGGAACAGCAGAAAGCTGGAAGTGACAGGGCATTGCTGCTGCTACCAAGCTGAACCAAGACAGGCAGCAGCGATACCCACCCCACCCCAAAGCCATCAAGACTCAGTGACCCCTGGGTCCGGCAGCATCAGCCTCTTCATGCAGCAAGTCATCCAAAATATCATGAATGGGAGAAGTAAATACCTGGCTGCCCTCTCTAATGCTCAGGTCTGTACATCTTCTGTATAGATAGCATAATGAAAATACGAACCCTTAACACTGCTGTTTCAAGACATTCCATAAACTGATTTTTGAGCTCTTTGCATTTGATCAAAGTGCACACATCTGAGGCTGATTAATTGAATGAGCTCTTAATCAAACCCATTTACTTGCTCTGAACTGGCACAAGCACACAACAGGCATGCTAACCAGCGCTGTCAGAGCTGTAGGAGAGGATCAGGGTGGGCAGGCAGCACTACCGTGCCATGGAGAAGCTGCCATGAGCTGCACAATTCAGCCACCCGCTTCCCTCTTCACCCTGGAGAATGCCTGGCAAGGCATTCCCTAACTGCTCAAACTCGCACGTGCCTATGTTTCCACTGCAAAGTCCCTATTTCATGTCTGAAGTCATGCGTAAAATCTAAGGGCAGTGGTCCAAAATTGCAGCTGGCTTCTGTCCAAATTGCACTTCCCACTTTTAACTGGTCTGTCTTTCTTAATAGCAAGCCCCGTGCAAATAGGCTAATGTACATCATTCAAAGAGCCGTGATCTCCATATGGAATATCAATTTCTCGATTTTTTCCTTTCTTACCTGATGCAATTATATTCATTCTCTCATGGGATCACAGACTGTAAATCAGAGACAAGGGAATGAAACAAGATAGAAAGCATAACCATGCTCATGGTTGGGTCTTACGGGAACAGACAGCAAGGGTCTTAATGACTCCCAGACTCTCTGAAGGCGTTGAGCAAACTACGCTTTCACAGAGGTGTCCCCTTTGGCTACATGCATGCTACAGGTGATTCTCATTTTATTTGCCTATACTAATGGCATTTGCAACCCTAAGACAGCTGCACTGAGTTCATTACATACAACTTCACAGGTCTGATGAGGGCAAGACATTAACAACCACACTGAAGAAAACTGTTTCAGAGCATAATGAGTTATCTTTGTTCCAGCATTGCTTAAACTTGTCCACACTAGCCAGGCACTACCCTTGATCAATGAATCCATACTGCCTGAGCTGATGTGTCAAGTCAGCTAATCTTAACTGAAAACATGTGCTAAAGCACTTGTGACCTAGGCATACCAGTTTAAGAAATTCCTCTGCAGCAGCTCTGACCTACCATATCTTCCAGAGAGATAGCATGGCTGACCATGTCCTCTGCCCCTTTACATGCAAAGCAAAGGAGGCTAGGTAAAATTCCCACTACAAGGGATGGGAGGCTATCAAAATGCTTTTTCAGGGTATCACTTACTGACTAAAGTGAAACATGGAAGTCACTTTTTGTACTTGTAAACAAGCATCTGTTTTAAGGGACCTAATCAGATAAACTATTTTAAGTTAACAGTGGCACACATTTATTATTTAAGTCTAAGAGCTTGAACACAATGTTACATTTCTATGGATGTATTTAATAAAAATATCATTGCAAAAGACAACCAAGGAAACCTGATTGATACAAGAAATATACTAGGTTCATTTTTGTCATTAAAAAGTTCATTTTCAAGTGTTCAGAGCCAAATTTAAACATTTGCATAAAAAAATTCTTCTCTGACAGGGCTTAAAATATGGTAAGATGGGAAAATATATAATATGGACACTGAATACAAAGAACTAATTTTACAATAGTCATACTGAAATTGCTTGTAATGGAGGTTGTACTGAGAAAAATCTCATCTAATCTAAACATTAAATAGCTTACCAAACCACAGGTCTATTTTCTTCTGTGATATGTTGTATAATGGTTTCATCCTGTCCCAAAACAACAAGTCCTCCTCCAGCTACTCAGTTTGCTGAAATAGCACACATGCCTACACAACTTTTTTCTTCTCAATAGAAAACAAAGCAAAATAATTTCTTTAGTTCTGCTAACTGCAAGTGCTGGCCCTTGAGGAATGTAAGGCTAGGTTGAAGGAAGCTGTAATAAGCTGCAAATTAATTTTGCCGATACAGCCAGCAACAGGAGCTAGTCTTTCCTTCAGAAAAGGCAATACATTGTACTATATTATAATGTAGGTTAAATAACGTTTACTAGCAAACAAACAGAGCAGTCAAGAGAGACAGCATGAACCACACAGAATCTAAGTGTCTTGCCTCCATTATCTGTCAAGATAATTTCTAAACACCAGGGGAGAAAGAGAAGCTGTTTGGGGTTTGGTTTTTTTTTTTTTTTTTGAGCGTGTAAGAGGGAATTTTACTATATGTCTGTCACAGCTATGGCAGGGAGGTGCGATGATCTGAAGCAAAGTATATTTACTCTATATTTCCAACAAGCGCTGGTTTATCCACATCAGTTTAAAATAGTTGAAGTGAACAGCAAATGCTCAGAGCATATGGAAATTTCTGAACTATCATTTAAATACATTCTTTTCTACGTACTTTCAAAAGTTACAGAGAAAATAACAAATTTTTCAAGCCAGCTAAACTCTACTCTTTTTCTCTCTAATTTAAAAAAAATCCTTAGTCATCAGCAAGGCACGTTCTGCCCTCCTATAACTACATCCATCAGTTACTCCCATGACTTCTTCCTGGGCAGATCTTAGATCCTGTCATTGTTTCAACAAATACTTTTGGAACATCTTCAAATCTTTTTTGCCCTTGTGGCTTTTACTTCAGTGCCCTCTTCCAGTTCTCCATGTACATCTTGGATGTGTCTTCAAATCATTTCACAGGTACCTCCTCCCACTGGTATAGCTCTCAGTTTAACTTCTTTTCCTTTCCAGCCAACCCCATCTTTCCAATCCTCCCCTCAATCTTCTCTTCCCATCTTCTCATCACAAACGGCCATAATCATCCTCAAATCTTAACGGCCTCATAGTCCACACACCTGGGATGTTTCCAAAGGCTGCCACATACCCCTTTTCATTATAATCGACAACTTTTTCCTCATCCCTTCAGCTAAGTCATTCACTTGGGCCTATTTTTTACTCATCTACAGAGACCCTCTCTGGCCAACCCAATACCGCCACTACCACATCATGCAATCCATTGAGGAACACAGGTGATTTGCTGTTATTACAATAACCATCTCTCAGCCTCTAGCTTTTAAATACAATGAACTAAAGTTAACTGTCCTCACCTTCACTTCCAGCCATTGATCTTACCTATGCCTTCACCCCCTGCCCCATCAACCCTACCCTGAATAATTCGTCAGCCTTCCACCAAGTGTAACATTATTCTGCATTTCCACATGTGCACACCTGGTCACTGTTCAGGAGCCACGTGCCTTGTGTAATTCAGAAAAACCCTCTCCCTCCTTCCCAAGAGGGATTACACCTACTGTAATAAATGCAAGGGCACATTATCTAACAGAGGAGAGCATGGGCTTTTGTTTTCCTGTTAGCATTTTTCAATTCAGAACTACACAATTGCTAACCTACATTTCCCATGTGAGTTTAACTTCATAGCTTTCCTTTTCTGTTACTTTTTCCACACTTAGTGCAGTTATCTCGAAACCAGCCTGCGGAGTCTATGAGCACCTAGTATTTTTGCAGCCAGCTGTCTGGGGACTTCTGAGCACTGCTACAACACCATACAACACCAAAGGCAGGTGCCAATGCCACATCACCAGGGATATTTTTTGGACTGAGGGAGGTCAGAATACTTAACAGAGCACTACTCCTTTGTAAATGACATAAAATTGCTTTGTAAGCTAAATGCTTTATACAGCAGGTATAAATCTCACCATCATTCATGTTTTTGAAAAATCCCCCTATGTTACACAGATCATCAGGACGAGCTGGGCAATCCCCCAATAATTCTTCAGCTGTCTCATAAGAGAGCCTGAGAAAAGTGACAAAATGACAGTTTGGAGACAACTTGGGCCTCATGCACCACCAGCAAACTGCAATTTCACTCCAGGTGGGCCGGACTCCAGCTTATGCTCAAAGGACACCGTCAAAACTTGTTAAGCTCTTAACCACTACGAAAGAAGAAATCCATTCAAGAGGGAACAGTATTTTCCTTCTAAAAGTATTCATACAAATATTTACTTTCAGGGTCTTTTCTTTCTCCCTTACAATATTCAGGTAATATTTTAGCAGGACAGTCCTGGCTCTCACCTACAAGTGAAGTAGGGCTTTATCACTCCCATAAACTGGTTTCAAACCACACCGGGTCACCCCAAGAGTTCCTTTCCAGAAGATATAGTTTCAGAACTAGTTCCAGAGACTTGAACTGCTTTCTCTATGGGGAGAAAAATAATATTGCTGTAATGGACCGATCTTTCTTCAGATACGTCGATATCTGAAGGATGTCAGTTCATTGTGAGAATTTGGGAGCTGGCGTAGCTCCAAAGGCTCCACGTATTTTCAAAGGGACCTTGCCTGTAATTTTAACCCATTAAAACAAAAGTGCATGGCTGGAAAAGGGTAGTACCTATTTAAAAATCTCACTGTGATTCAAACACAGTTATATTACTTGTACCAGTGATTTGGTAGCATCACTTCACAAAGGCAAACAGGCTTTACTTCTACGACCAGCCTGCATTCTTGCACATCACATGAAAGAGAAAGAACAACAGAAACGTGGCTGAATGTGAGAAAGCACCAAACTGCAATGGCTTTTTGGGTGGGGGCGGAGAGAAACATGCATACTACAAAAATCTAATAATTCTCCACCCAAGCATTGCTAGTGAATGACCTCACTGGTTTCCTACATATACGCCAGCAGCCTTCCTGCCATCACTCTGTTGAGCCAAGTAATGATGTCAACAGTCCACCTGTGAGAGTGATGTAGCCCCTCTGGGTCATGGTCGCAGAGAACTTGGATAAAAGCTGTGCCAGTGCTAATTAAATGCACCTCTTGTTTCACTGCTGATTTCCTCCGATAAGGCTCAGCTCATTTTTCCTGGAAAGACTTCCATGCTGTAAGGGAACCAGAGCCAACCATAACACAAAACAAATACTGCTTAGAGAATATGAAGACAACATGTTAAATATTTAGTTTAAAAAAAACTAACGATCGCCTGTCAGTGCTGGGGTAAAAACAAATCTCATTAATTTACATGTGCTAATGACAAAGTTAAACTACAAATGCTAGTTACTGCAGATAGTTTATCATCTTTCAGCAGTACTTATCTCTTTCATTTGTAATGTTCTTCCCGATTAAATTAGAGCAGAATTCTAACAACATGCTTTACCACTGATAAGTTCAGCCAGGTTAGAGTGAGAGGAGCTCATCCAGTAAAAATTATGCTTTGAGAATGGAGTGTGACATTTGATTAGCATCAGAATTATCACTGCAACTTTAACGAACGTGTTGTCTGATAGCATTTATCCTGCCATCAGAAAGGTCTTAGCTGTAAGAAGGCTCTAAGCAGCTTAGGTATTAAGGATTCTATTCCATTAATACAATTAGCCAGCAAGTAATGAAAGGAAAAAATACATACTGCTCCTTCTTTTTTTCTTATATAAAGAAATCTAATCCACTGTCATGACTGGATGCTTTCACCATATGCTCTCACCAGGACTTCTGTAATCTCTCTACTCATAGCATCTGACCTCCAGCCACTTCAAGCCTTCAGGACATGCCCTTTTATGCTTGCTTTATTCTTGTAGACATTTTCGGATAGCTTTATTAGTAAGAGAACTGTCAAAGGAAGACTCTCAGTTTTGGAACCTGACATCAAAAATATTTCTTTTTGCACAACTTAAAAAGTACCACTAGCCCTAAGACTTAATTGCTGACAGCAACGCACACAAAAAATCTGAAGGTGGCAAAATAGAAAAGTGATCTCAAAAGTAGTGGTACAACTCTATTGTGAGAGTTTGTTTCCTGATGATCACAACTCTCAATTCTGAAAGGCAGCAAGTTGGACCTCTTGCCATAAATTTAATTCTAGAGAAAGAATCGTATGGTAAGGATGTTAGGAATACATTCATATTCACTCATTTTGATTTGTAGCAATCGTGATAGTTCCAAGGAGTGTTCTGTCCCACATTGCTGAGCATTAGCAATATTTTCCAAACAACCAATGATCGATGTCTGCCTATTTAGATTTTTAGCTCTCAGGGATCTTATGTTCATACAGTACCTTGCCCTACAAACTCTCTTGGAATACATAACACCAAGAGTATACTGCCTACCCAGTTCCTGATATGGGAAAAGCTCCATGGCTAAACTACCTCTCACCAAAGTCAGGGTAACTAACTTGGACGTATTTTTCACAGTGTCCCCCACTAAGAAATCCCATATATAAGATGTCCTTCATAAGAACCGTATTTTTTGGTTCTAGGCAGAAACCGAAAATGAGAGGTAATCCTTGAACTTGTTTGGGCTATACTGCTCCTATGAACAGTTCCTATGGATTTATGAGGCTGAACTGCAGCTAGTTTGTGTTGAAGCGTGCAGAGTGTGACTCATTCAGAACATTTCTCTCTGACATCCTACAGAACAGCTCCCTCATGGATTTGAAGTAGTTGCTGCCCATTCTTCACATTTGCTGCTTCTCACAACTTTATGACACACAACTTCCAGTGCAAACTTGAATCCAGGCCATGAAGGAGATACTGACAAATTTTATTCTGTCACCAGGAACTGGAATTTGGTCTTACACCATTTAAATACACAGCTGTGCTCCACTTCTGGTGGATGCACATAATATGGCCACGCAGAAGGAAAGCATATCCCCAAGTCCAGTGAGTTAAAGTGACACAGTTTCCTGAACTCCAGGAACTCTCCTGGTCAGAGAGTACTTCCTTCCTTGTTTCAAACACTTGATTGTTTCAGAGGGAATTCAAAACAATAGATTAGAAACTTTCAGCCTTTCCTAAGTGTACTGCTACACAAGGAAATCAGGCCATGCTCTGGGAAGATGCGATAACATTGGGAGAGTACTCTTTCCGGAAATGCAATGGCTTTTGCATCCCTTCTCTAGCACCATCCCATGAATCAGCTACATATGAGTAACAATTCATGCTATGAGATGTCAGATGCAGTTCAACTACTGTTTGGAATAAGATGTGTGTGGTTGGCAAAAGGCATGAGCTAACTAGCTTCTCAGCTACTTTGATAAGGCATGTCAGGGAAGAAAATATCAGGAGCTTCCTAATCTGAGCCTGTACTTTTAAGGACAGGTAGGAAGAAAGGATGACAATTGCCTCTTTTTAGCACCTCATTGTTTAAATCTCTAAAAAGGAGAAAGAGTGTGCTTCTGCAGTTAGAAATCTATCCCTTCCCACCATAACTGTTAAACAGAACCAGAAGAGATGTTCACAAGGACTAGGAATAGATCAGGCTCATCAGCTGAAAAGCAATCATTTTAATCATACACTTCTTCCTAACACAATTCCTTTAATCAAAATACGTTACAGAATGCTTTGTAATGATGGATGAAAGATGTAACATTTAGAATATAATCATGTAACTACAATTATTTACGGGCTGCAATTTGAATAAGGAAAGGCAACAGACCTGTAAATGCATTTTTCTGCAGCATTAGGGTGCCTAAGTATCCTAGACCAAGTGGAAAACATCAGAAACAGAACCAATGGCAAGAGTCATTCTCTCAGACCCTGCAGTCAAAGCTCTTATATGATATTACATTTTCCTAATTCTCTTTTCCTATCAGCATAGAGCTACAAAAAGTGTGAGGATAAAATTATTATAAAAACCCAAGAACTCACCTGGTTCTACACATTATTTTTAGAGGCAAACAGGAAATGCACTTCCCTGTCAAGCTGGGTCAAAGGAAGGGGAGCGATCGAGTTGAACACTCTGCACTCACCGTTCCTACCAAAGGGTAGATGAATCCAGCTCCAATACTGGCTCGCACATCACTAATCGGCAGAATGAAACCAGTGGGAACGCCCTTCCTTTCAGGCTGATGGGAGAGGGATAGGTGAGTTTTTGCCATACAAATGGGAAGGTTTCCAAATCCCTAATAGAAAAGGGAAAGAAAATAAAAGAAAAATGTTTTTAAGATTACAGTAAAGACAGAATATATTTTCACTTCGTTATCAGTATCTTTTAGAAATCCTAAAATCCATATAGCAATAGTTAACCTCAGTTTCTTAACAGCTAATATTTCAGAAACGGACAGAATACTGTATGTTTTTTTTTTTAGTAACTGCATCAGTGGACGAGGGAAGAGCTATGGATATCATCTATCTGGACTTCTGTAAGGCCTTTGACACGGTCCCCCACAATATCCTTCTCTCTAAATTGGAAGGATATGGATTTGATGGGTGGACTGTTTGGTGGATAAGGAATTGGTTGAATGGTTGCATCCAGAGGTTAGTGGTCAATGGCTCGATGTCCAGATGAAGAACAGTGATGAGTGGTGTCCCTCAGGGGTCAGCGCTGTTTAATATCTTCACCAATGACATAGACAGAAGTATCGAGTGCACCCTCAGCAAGTTTGCAGATGACACCAAGCTGAGTGGTGCAGTTGACACGCTTGGGGGATGGGATGCCATCCAGAGGGACCTGGACAAGCTGAAGAAATGGGCCTGTGTGAACCTCATGACATTCAACAAGGACAAGTGCAGGGTCCTGCACATGGGTCGGGGCAACCCTGAGTATCAATACAGGCTGGGGTATGAAGGGATTGAGAGCATCCCTGAGGAGAAGGACTTGAGGGTACTGATAGACAAAAAGCTGGACATGAGCCGGCAATGTGCTCTCGCAGCCCAGAAAGCCAACCGTATCCTGGGCTGCATCAAAAGAAGCGTGGCCAGCAGGTCAAGGGAGGTGATTCTCCCGCTCTACTCTGCTCTGGTGAGACCCCACCTGGAGCACTGCATCCAGCTCTGGGGTCCTCAGGACAGGAAAGACATGGACCTGTTGGAGCGGGTCCAGAGCAGGCCCACAAAAATGATCAGAGGGATGGAGCACCTCTGCTAAGAGGAAAGGCTGAAAGAGCTGGGGTTGTTCAGTCTGAAGAAGAGAAGGCTGTGGGGAGACCTTACTGCAGCCTTCCAGTACTTAAAGGGGGCGTACAAGAAAGATGGGGACAGCCCTTTTAGCAAGGCCTGCTGCGACAGGACAAGGGGTAATGGTTTTAAACTAAAAGAGGGTAGATTTAGACTAGATATAAGGAAAAAATTTTTCACGATGAGGGTGGTGAAACACTGGAACAGGTTGCCCAGAGAGGTGGTAGATGCCCCATCCTTGGAAACATTCAAGGACAGGCTGGATGGGGCTCTGAGCAACCTGATCTAGTTGAAGACGTCCCTGCCAATTTCAGGGGGGATGGACTAGATGACCTTTAAAGGTCCCTTCCAACCCAAACCATTCTCTGATTCTATGATTTTACATGCTATTCTCTCTCAGCTCGGGCCTGTATCTCCAGAGACTTGGCTGTAGTGATATCCAGCTTCTAGAGTGGGTTCTCAATCTAGAGTTAGGTGCAAAAGTTGCCTATACAATGGCTAGAGCGTGCTATTTTCAGAAAGGGCGCACAACGGGTACCACACTGAACAAGAAACGTATGCGAACTCAATAAGTACGGCACTTCCCTCTGGGCTCTAATGACCTAGTTAGGTACCTACTTGAGGCTAGGATTCATAGTCCAAAACTCTCTAAGGGTACTAATGTCTTCTTGGGGTAAACACAAATGGCTCATGATGCTTTGCTTTGTTCTTAAACAAGACAAAAACTGCGTGAAAATCAGGGAAAGGCCCTCAGCAGCTCCCCCCACACTATTTGTCTCCCAGATTATCGATTAACCTTGAGTCAGGCAACTTCCACTCTTCTGTTCAATTCCTTGACAAACAGGCATGCAATTCACAAGGCCAGGAGGAGAGGCGGCACTGCAGGGAATTGCCTCTGCAGCCCAGTACTGACGACAATTCTTTAATGACATTGTGAAAATATTTCCCAATACTACTAATGTTTAGACTAAAAAATGGATTAGAGAATCACAGCAGGAAAAGGTAAAGACATGGATTATTTTGCTTCAAGTACACTAAGTAAGCTTCTCTTCCATCTAAAAAATCAAATTAATTCTCAGGAGATTTGCATTATAGAGAGGATGGCTATATTTCTGCCTGTCTGACTAGGCTGCTGAAGTACATTCAGGAATTTTTCCATGACACATCGTCCATAGTTTCTATTTTCTGACAGAAAGGCTCCAGCCATGTTTACGTGCAGAAGCCGTTCCGTTACATAAAATACATACACCTCTCTACATGGTTTCAAAACTGTTTTCAAAATGTAACAAAGCCCACTTCCACATGCTTTAGGAATGGTGATCTATTTTACCTTCTAGCATTTATAACCCCTTGAAAATAATATGAACAGCAGGAAAACAAAATATTTTACAATATTGGGAGCTTTGTTATTAAAGTGTATAGCTGCACACAGGTCTTTTTGTGTTTGCAAACTTGTTTTTTGCAGGTATAAATGAACACTCATATGCTAAAATCAGGCACATTCACTAGCTGCTACTTTTGCAGATGTGCAGTTGTCACTTTTAAGGCAGTAATCCAAAATTACCATTCTGCACAGAAAGTACAGAGTTTCATCAACAATCTCAGAATGATTCCAAACACCATACATACCTTACAGGAGATAGCTTTCAAGGTTAAAACCATTCTGTTATATTTAATGTAATCTAAACTAATCCATACTGACCTCCACAGTTTAGCACCATGGGTAAGCTCACGCCTTTTAGCAAAGCTTGACTAAACACTCCAATCTGAGAACCTTTTACACCCCGAGGTTTCCTAAGACTCTCATCCAGCAGGTACCTGACTGCGTAATTCACCGGTGTTCTTACCTGTCGGGTGTAACAATCAACTTGTGACTGCGCAGCGGGAGACAGCTCTATATCCTGAGCTCCGTACACCTTCTGAGCAATGATCCTTATTTTTTCAACAATAGGAAGCTGCAGAGACAAGGGAACAATACAAGGGTGAACATCAGCCAAGAGAAACTAGCATCTTGTTTGCTGAGTGAGAAATCTGAATCTCTCATTTAGACTCATCCTTGTTAAACAGGCTTGCTAAAGCATTAAACCAAGTAAAGGGCACTGGTGATGCTACAGGTACACAAATTACAACTATGATTTCAGCTACTCCATCATTTAGGAGCTGCACAATTTGTGCGTTTTAAAGCTGACAATGTGAGCTTACACTCTTGTCTAAAGTGGGGGAAGAAAATTACTGCCATGTAGTTTTAAGAATCAAGAGCTAATGCACACTGCAGATACAAGGAAGCAAGCTCCACTGGGTTAACAGGGATCACTAAACAAATAAATTTCATTTCACAATAAAGATAACCTATACAATGAGTGGACAAGGCAAGGTAGCAGGCAGTCAGGGAAGGGTCCTCTGAGAAGCAAGGAATTGTAGCAGAAAACTCCTGACCCATCACTGCTCCTTTGACTGTTTTTTGTTTGTTTGTTTGTTTGTTTTTTATTTTCACCTCCTGTTCTTCCTAACATGTATTTTGAATTGTAGCATTGATATTGTAAAGCACTTTGGACACTTGAGAAAAAAAAAAAGAATATGAAAGCATTCTAGGATACACTTCGAAATCACAAGTTACTAAGTTCAACTTCAGTCTCCATGAGTATCCACATCATGTTACTCAGCTCAAACTGAAGGTGTGTTCTGCCTTTATGGCTTCTATTTGAAGGCAGAGGCAGACTCTCACATTCAGGCTGTTAGAAATCCTTTCACAGATTTTCAGCAGACAGTTTTTTTGTGGTCAGACCAGGCATTGCCTTTTTGTGCCATCATTTCTGTTTATTTGAGTAAACAACTCTTTCCTCTTTCTCTCTCTTTTTGTTTTGAATGACCTTGGAGAAAGCAATTATGACCCCTATAGCCTATTTTAAACAAGCCAACCTCTTCGACTTCTTTCAATAGGAACAGGACGATGGACGAAGGATCATAGCACCAGTTCAGCTACTTCAGTGCTGACCACAGATGGCCAGAGATGTGTGCAATACTCCAAGGAACACCCCACCAATAATTTGTACTCTAGCATATTTAATTAACAACACATCTGGAAGAAGTGCTGAACAAAATCTAAAGAGATACCACTTGGGGAAGATGACTTGGTAATCTCAAGCAATACAAAAAGCACCAGAATACAAAAGGGAAGTATTTCATTTTATTCCAAGAAAGGCAAGAAATTGGTTTGTGAATAACAAACTCTATCTGGTGCAGTTACAGGAAGTTCCACAGTTAATCACATTTTTGCAGTGCCTGTCTAGGAGTAATGGTTTTGCTGCAAAGATATATCAGTGGAAGGGTTTGTGTCAGACTGACCTTTTTTGTATTTATGATTGAATTTTAGAAAAATTAAAGTAGTCTGCCTTTACATTAATAAAGAACTCCAGTAACAAAGACATCACATGAAAAGAAGCTTGCCAGACTTTCAAATAGCTTAAATGTAAGGCAGTTAAAAGCTACTAGGGCTCAAATAAAGTCCCTCCCTCAGACAGAAAATTTCGAAGTGAGGTTTAAAGATGTTCCACAAGACACCTTCTGAACATGCTGACTATATGATTATTGCACCTTAATTAGGTGGAATGATGTCATGTTCCTGAATTCAGGCTTTTTACAGGAATCCAAGCAGTTAAAAAAAAAAAAACTAACAAGGATTGGAGATAACACATTGCAAATATCCTGGATATTGAGCTCCTGGCAGCATTAAACTGAATAGAATACTTCAGCGACATGGATAGCCATCATGAGATGGAACTTCTTCCAGGTTGATTATTAAGTACATTCACACCCGTGGCAGTTTTGAACACCATGGAAGAAATGCAAAATGTGTTGGTTAACTTGCCTTTTGGGTGCTGCTTGCTTGCAGTCAAGGACTAACAGCAACAGCAACAGCAAAAGGAATTCCACTCCCCGTTGTCAGTAGGCCAACATCAAAACTAACAGCTTTCTGCTTAAACCTCAGTAAATTCATTGAGATGGAGATGTTCATTTAGACTCAACTTGCATTTGTGTCAAAATATTTCAACCTAATTTGACAGCAGCATAATTACTACGCCCTCAGCCCCCTTCCAGCAACCATAACCGTAGCTTCCAAACGAAGCCCAGCAGGGCTCTGGCTAACATCACAGCAGACTGATTTAATGAAAGTGGTGGCATTCTGCTCCTCCTGGGATGTGCTCAATATCTTGCATGACTGAGTCTGAGCTGCACAGTCAAACCGTATCCCTACAGAATTTCGGATACTTTTCAGGCCAGTACCCACACCTCAGATTTTGCAAATTTAACCTCAGAAGAATCACCAGTGGGGAAGCAGTTGTGGGAGTGTGAATGGCAAACAAAAGTGGTTTTCTGAGACCGTCACTTGTTTTTGCAAGGCGTGCGCATACAAACAGATGAGGCAATGTGCATGGTGTCAGAGGAGAGTTTGAGCCTATTTAACCTCACAACACAGGCAGATGAGTCCTGGCTGAGCCCAGTTCAGACAGAAACCAGCAGGGAGGCACAGATGCTCTGTACACATTAACACAGCCCGTGCATGTGCACGCTCTCAGACGTGCTTCCTTCCTGAAGTTTCAGGAGTAGGGAAAGGAGTACACTACACCGTGCTAAGGATCCACCTGTTTCCTAGTATTTAGTGGGATTTTTAAGGGATTATCTATTTACAATCCCAGTGTAACAGCGTCTCAAGCTAAAAAGCTTCCCATGTTTCAGTTATTAAGTAATACTGCTAGGAAATTTCATTTTAATTTAACTTCAAGAAGTATTTTCCCAAAGAAAAGCCACCTAGTGCTTTACATGAGAAATAAAAATTAATTTTGCTTTAAGCTAATGTAATGGTATTTATCACAAAAGAAACTAGTAATTCAAGAGACTTTTTACACATATGCCATAGCAGAAGCCTGGATGTTTACAAGACACTTGTAGGAACAATTCTCACTTTTTCTCATCTGGTCTTTAAGGGCAAGTTTAGCTCTAGGTTTTCAACAACACTGTTGATTATTCAGCACTTCACTATGGAAATACTCTCACTGATGGGCACAGGCATCCACCATATGTAATAACGCTTCACAGCGCTACTTCAATATGGAAAAGTGCTTAGCTGAATTCAAGCGGGCTGAAAAAGAGAGCCATGTTGCACAAGTAACTAAATCATTAAGGGATTTTAAGCTGGATCTTTGCTCCAGCTGATACCAGACTTTTCTAAAAAAAATCATGTGAGCTACATATTTGTACCTTAAACACCTCGGTCAAATATCTGCCAGCAGAAACCACATATCTCAGACAGAAAAAATAAGTACTTTCACATCTCTCACTTTTTTTGTCTGAGAATTTTCTACAATGGCCTAGGATATTCCTGAATCAGTTGTTCATTTCCACTCGCACACTACAATGCAGCATCCTCAGCTATGCTGATGCAACTATTTGTAGGTCATCAGTTAAACAGTCTTAATGAAAGGAGGATGAAAAGTTTCATCTGGACGGCGAGTGTCAATGCACCCGCATGAACAGCAACTTGGTTTCACAGCACCTTTGCTATCTGGGCAGCTACGGTGATAAAGATATTTATAAAATGTGCGGAGTGTCAAAAGCACAGAAGATTTAGGATCAGCAATAAAAGCTGTTCCTCTTCTTATTTCCCTTATGTAAGGTTGTGAATGTTACACAACTAAGTACATTTAGGTGGAGAACAGGTGACAGACACACAATAGACAGTATGGATTTAGACAAAAACTGACTTTTATAGATATGCAGCTACATACTAGTACTAATGCTGAAGGAATTATGGTAGCTTCGGAGAATTCATTCCAAATGCAGTTTTAGCTTCTTGAGAAAATGATAGCATGAAATGTAAACTTATACTGAACATGAGAAGGTGCTACAGGGCCACACGGTATGAATATCTGTTGACAGTTAAGTAGCTTTGGTGTTTCTCTCAGAAGCAACCGATCTCCCCAGCCCTGCCAGAGGCAATGTGCATTTCTGAAATCTCACACATACAGAGCTACCAAAGCCATATGCTGCTTCTGAGGCAAGCACAAACACACATGCTTGTTGAGGCTGCCAAGCACCCGCACCATAAACAGGATTATCTTCTTGGCTAAAGCATAATGAGTGGTACAGCAAAAGTGCACAAACTGCTTTCACAAAACCAGTATCTGTGTAGCTGTGCATTCCATTACTTGATAGAGAACAATTAAACCAGGAAATCACCACTGATAAAGAGGACAGCCTGTCATTCCCAAGACTGAATTGATTATCCAAGATGAAATCACGCCAGTGCTGTCACCCAGCCATACTTCTTCTTCCAGGCCACCCCTCTTGCAAGATGTGATGTTAGTGCAAATTGGTGCTGTTTATCACACAATCTTCTTTCTTCCAATACTATCAACAGCAAGTTTTTACCAAAACGTAATTTAATAGAGTTTCATTTCTGCTCGCCTTTCCTCACATCTCCTTCACTCTTCATCTTTTCCTTCAGCTATAACAGCAGACTGCAGATTACCATTTTTTCTACTTGGGGCTTGATGAGGATTTCCATGGACAGCAGACCGGCTTCCACAGCTCCTCCTTCATCCTTCCTTCCTCTGCTGCTCACACTCACCCAATGTGCCAGCGCAACAGAGAGGGCAGCACCGCTGTTTGTGCAGCTGCACATACCAGAGAAAGTGATCCAGGCTAAAACATAACCCAGGGGAAAAAAAAAAGCTATTTGAACCCAGATCAGTTCACACACCCAGTTTACCATAAAGGCAAAGCCAGTATAAAGCAGAGAGACAGAGATGGCTTAAATGCCATCTCTACAGAAAGATTTGCTCAAACTGCTCAAATCTGATCTCTGAAATGTACCAGCAGAAACAGCGAGTTGGGGCAGGGACATGCGGCTTGGGCTGGGATTCCTGAAATCAGTCTTGTTGCCAAAAGTCAGTATCATGTGAAATGAAACATGCAGATTACCAGGGACCTGGCTTGGGACTGTGCTCAGGATTCCCATCTTTTGCATCCTAATCTGGACACCTGACTTTAAGCTCTTTGGCTACTGGAGAAAGAAGTTCATTTTTTTAACCCCCCATAGCCAATCCCTGAGACTGCTGAAAACAACCCCTGTTCCTTTCCTTCTTCCTTTCTTCCGCTTTTAAACATTCCCCCCGACTTTCTCACCAAAACAGAGTCCAATAGAAAATGTCTCCGAAAAGCCAGAGTCAACAGTAGTAAGTCCACAGTCATACTTCATTCCACTAGGTTGCAGCTAAGCCACACTACTATGAGAAGCACTGGTGTTATCTAGCTTAAATTGAATACCTTAAGTGAATGCCTGTCACTGAAGCATTGTCTGAAAGGATCTCTTCACAGTTATACAACAGAAATATTTAAAACTACTTTATTCTCCAAGAAAACTTAAGATTCTGATGAAAAACATGCGTTTAAGCAGAGAATATACAAAAGCAATATTCACTTGTAACTTACACATTTAATACTTCAAGGTCTTTAAACATTTGCTTTAGTCTCACTGCCTATTTTTAATTATGAGATCACAAGTTTAATTATGAGGTCACTAACCTCTGGGTTTACTGTTGCTAAGCTGCTTGTGTTTTAACAGAAATTCTTAAAATAGTTTAAAATTTGAGGCAGTGGCCTTTTTTTTTTTTTTTTAAATTTTAACTTATGCATTCACTGAAAGCAATAATAAAGAATTGCTGGCTGGCTAAGTGAAACAGCATGCAGACATCACTCATACCTCTTCTTGGGAAGGCTGCCAAATGAAAACATGGGATGAGAGTATGGCTGAAGGTGCTGTGTGGGGTGACAGAGTGCAGTGCTAAAACAATAGCTGACTCTGCACATTCGAACTCCTACTTCTAGATTTTCCCCTGGATAAAATAAAAACACACTTATTAAAGTATCTCTGTATTCTGGTTCCAGAAGATCTGTGGCTGACAAAAGGATTCCCAAGTCTTTAGCACTCCTCTTCCTTTGTTGGCACAGGACAAGAATTTGTTTTTTTAATTTGCAGAAACGCATATTCAGTCAAGTTAAACAGCTTGTGAAACAACATCTAAGCCTGTGGCCTTAGAGATTTATTTTCCATTTCCCCAACTTTGCAACCCCACCTGTGCCTAAGAAAATTGCTTCATGCAAAGAATAGGAAAATAATGAAACCAAACATAAAAGTGCAGTGCTGTCAAGAGCCTACATCCACAAAAAAAGAGATGGAGTGGAAGAAAGATAGCTTCCAACCCTAGAACATCCAATTCAGTGAAAAGAAGTGTCCAGACTCCACCGAAATCTCTTTGAGTGGGAGGAGAGGCTGGTACAGCCCTGTGGAATTCCTCTTTAATGTCACTTCACTGCTAGATGGCTTAGTAGCAGTAGGGTGGGGGGAAATAGTTTAAAGACTAGCATATCCTGGAGGGCAGCATAGCCTGCATTTCAAGACGAGAAATGATCTCCATCGTTTATTAGGAAAAGTTTCAGTAAGGAGCGTATACAATTTTATTTATTCCTACTCCAGTAGTGCTTAAGGACCTTCCATTGGGTGCATACATGAGTGAACTCTATGCTGTATAAAGAACAACACAGGAGTTATTTGCCTCCTAGGCAAAAGATCAGAGGTATATTGGGCTGATGTGACAGCACACACAGGATGGATGGCTTTCATGGCTTAGTGGCTTCATGGTATTAGTGGAGGAAGCAGAAAATAGCCCTAACCCCCCCCCCCCCCCCCCCCATTCAGTCACACTGGGATTGAAAAGATAACTAGTTTACAAATGAAGAGAAACACTTTGCCTTAGGATCATTCCCCTGGAGGCCAGTGTCCTCAAACCAAGGCCCCATGAGCCCTTCTTGACTCTGCCTTCCTCTTCGAGCCACGCCCCTTCTAGTACATGCACCAGGGAGCCTTCTCCTCCACTGACCGGTCTCTTCCCTCCTTCATTACTCACAGCTCATTCTTGTTATTGGAGACCGTGGCCAATGGGTGGAAGAGAAGATAACGCCCAGAGAACTGCTGCCGGCAGAGTTTTCTCTGTTTTTATGCTACCCTTAGATCCCTCTGAGTGACCCATTGCCTCTGACAGCTGAAGCTAAGGCTGGAAGAAATGAGCCAAGCAGCAGCCCACACCATACTGCCATGGCACAACAGAGGCAGGGGCAGCCAAAACTGTGGGCTCAGATGCTCCAGATTTGTGCATGTTATTATTATGCTCCCAACAGGGGAAGAAAAATACCGGTGCTGAGGCTGCTAACTGCTTGAATGCCTTCCTGAGAAGTGCTGCTACTCAGCCTCATTCCCAGTGGATGGCCCCAAGCTGAGAAAGCTCTCCTTTGCTCCACAAGCTGGACCAGGCAATTCACTGCACTCAGCCAAAATATTTGTGCAATCAACTTCCACGGTATAACCTGGAAATACTTTCATTTGTCATGATATTACCTAAAGGCAGAGCACTGGCAAAAATAGGTGTCCTCTGACAAACTTGGAAGACTGGAACAACCCCTTCTCCTCCCTCCCTTTTGTGACCTTTACACTCTTCAATTTAGTTTTCCAATGCAGCATAAATCAGGTGATCTGAGGCTCTTCAATCATATGTGTCAGGTTACCATGTCAGCCTTTTAAGGGGACAATGCTAAGTCACTGACTGGCCAGATATTCTGATTCCTGCCTCATGCCATATGCCTGTCCTTCTCCTCTCTTCTATCTCCTGGAATACTATCCCACTGAGCTCCAGCTGCCTTGAAGGAAGGGGCAATGTATCTCTTAAAAACCTAATGCCTGCCTTCATTCAGACCTATGTTTCCTCCCCCAGGTTCAGGACGGCTGCTGTAAGTGAAGGGAAAGTTCACCACAGGAGAAGAGACGAGACCGGGATAGTGAAAGAAGGCAGGTTATTCACCAGGCATGCATTAGTGGGGAATATAGCTTCCCCCCCTGCCAAGAACAGGCACTGAAGCCAGAGAAATTTGGGAATGGGATGCGTATGTTTCCATCCTCTCCTATACTCCCCCTAGTTATCTAAACTTACTTTTAATGGGTCAGTCAACTTTGTTTTGAGTAATAGCTTTCTGCTGCGACTTAAAGACCCATACTTCAAGAAAAGTGAACCCAGAAAGGAAGTCAACAGTGATAAGAGAGTTGAAATTTTGATATTTTCCATATGTAGCAAGAATATATATTTAAAAAAAAAGCACAGATTATTTCAGAGAGAGTTCAGGAGGCCTTTAAAACAAACCCATCCTCCGAACACTAAAGAGAATACTCGGCAAGAAACCAATTAAACAGTAAAATAAGAGAGGTTAGTGTGCAGTGGGGGCAAAAATCCATATTAAAACCACACACTACTATAGTTTTTATTACGACTACTGCCAATAATCTTCTAAGCTATGTTATAAACTCTGGAGCTTATCATATAAAAACTCATCCTTGCTCCTGAACTCCCCCTGCCTCATACAATTCAAATTCTGTAAGCATTTTGTGGTAGACTGTATCTGTTTATGTCCTTTTCTTACTCTTTTAAAGTGACACAGTGCTGGGGTTACTTGTCAGAGGTCACTTCTTGTACTTGATCCATGAAATGCCACTGGCACACATGTGCACTTCCAAAATCATATATGCAGCTATTCTTTGCACTGCCCTCACAAGATGCTTGAAGCTTATTCTGTTCTCATTTCAACTCTTGAAAAATATTTGTTCACGTAATACCAAATGTCAAACAAACCCTTGCTAGAATCAAGAAATATTAAAAAGAAAAAAAAATACAAGCATCAGCTACTAGGATAAAAACAAATGCTTGCCTGCTTAGAGATATAAAGAGAACCTGAAAAGCAATCTAAAAGTGGGACTACAGAACACTATGTCATGTAGAGACACCTGAGGAAGTTTAAACAGACTGAATGAGATGCTTCAAGGAACATAACCACATTAGCAGAGTCTTCTAATTAGACTAGCTTGCTATGATACTCAACAGGACCACTTAGCTGAGCCTGAGTCCTGAACTGACAAAACTGTGTTGTGTTCACTGTCTAAAATCATTCATTCAGCACGTGCTTGGGCGTCACTGGATGAGATGGTATAAATGTATAAACATACCTCAGGATTCAGAAAAAAAAATCACTGATCCTCAACTTTTATCCGTATTTGATCTAGAAAAGACTTCCTTGTTCTTCTTGTATTATACACATTTGTAAACACCTTTCAAGGAAGTCTTCGTTTCCAGGTATACATTTGGAGATTACATAAAGCACTGCAGAGATGGAAAAAACCCAGAGAGCCCAGTTGACCTGGACTATCCTGTAATTAGATGCCTGACTGTATACAACTAATATAGACCAAAGTTTGCAGCAAAATAATAAAAAAGGATCTAAAAAAAAGTTTTACATATAGGGGTTTGGGGTTTTGTTTTCAAATCCCCAGGGTAATGCTTTCTAACAAAACATCAGAATGTTGAATGAATCTATTATGGCTACAGTGGTCTGTGCTGTTGGAAGTTGTTCTAATTATAGCCAGTTTTGGAAGTAAATTCTGATGAAGTTTTACAGACTGAGAAAAATAAGTTTCATAGACATCAAAGGACTAAATGGAGACATGGAGTAAAGCGAAGAGTAGAGTAATATCATAAAGACAGATATATGAATGAAGTGGTAGTGGTTTTATGCAGAATATTTCCCCCTTTAATGTTCCAAAGGGGAAAGGAAAGAAAACATAAAACCCACCATAGCAAACCCGATGAAACTTGAGGCATCCAGGACTTCAAAGTATTCAAGTAACTGGAAAAATCCAGCAGTCACTGGAAAGACGAGGGATGGAACTGCGTCCTTTCACTTACATCCCCTTTAGGCACAATGACGGATGGAAATCATCTGTCTAAATCCTATCTTACTACCTCTTCTCTTAATTTTCTGTCACAGTTACCCTTTTGAACAGCAGAACTCAGTCCTCAAAACTTCTACATCAAAAAATCCTGTTACAACCTTAATTAATATCTAGGCAGGCTCATTTGGAAGAGGTGGCTTTTCTTCATGTCCCTATAGGCCCAGTGATCAAATGACCTACCATATTGTGCAAGTGACAGCACCGCTATTTCACTCTCCTACTTTCAGCTGCTTCAGTCCCCATCCTTTGCACAGTAAGAATGAAACAGAAGCCTGAACTTTACACCTTACTGTTTTTGTTGGCCTGAATTTACTTTTTTACAGTATTTTAAAATCTTTATATGTTTTTATAAAATCCCTTCAACATATTTTTGAGGCTTATAATACTTGTGTTAAGTTACGGGATATTAAGTTGATGTAAAGATGTGATTCAATCCCTTTGTGCTTAAGATCATGCTGCTTATGCGACACGGCACAGAGAGATGTGCCTGGGAAAGACATTAAAGTAGAAATCAATTTAATTTTCTTCCTTCATAGTGGCAGAGTCCACCCTTACCAATCCTTTCTACTCATTCATACCACAAGATTATAAGCTACATAGAATATACTACCATCAGCGCTTAAATATGGGACTTGTCAAATGCTAACGTGCTGTTTCTGTAACACAAGTGTCCTATAGGGAAAACTGTTACACGTATTTCTGAAAGTTTTTTTTTTCCATTTTATCATGCAAAACCCATAAAATGATATCCTTAGTTTCCAGGGCATCTCATTAGAGACAAAGTCAGAAAGGCAGACACATTGTTCATTATTTGGCTGTAAAAACGTTCCTTGGACAAAATGCCCTGAAGAGATGCCGCAGCACTTATATTCCCAAGGTATTTCCATCTATTCTGTGAAGGCAGTGGTTAATACTAATAGGAGTTGGCTAGATTGCTGACATTTGGAAAAACAGTGGGGGAGGTGGAAAGAACTGAAATGGGCGCAACAGATATAAGGTACATATCAGGGAGGAGAGAAAGTGAAAGACAACAGTAGGGCATATCTACCTCAGGTTGAACTTTTCTCTGGCGAGAAGAATCAAAACAGGAACTTTCAGCCATTTAAAAGAATGAAGCCGAGGTTCTGCTGTTAAAAAATAGCATTCAAACATTTTCTAAAGAAACTTAAGTAGCACTGGCGCATAGGATCTGAAATTTGATAAGGGCTTCCTTGGTGCCAGAGAAGTCTATTTTGCTGCCCAAATTTTAACGTTTGGATAGTCAGGAAGGTCCCGAGAAATCATTTGTATAACCTTCTCAGCAATACGTCCCTCCAAATGTTCTGCCTGCATGGTGGTACTCCAGCATAGTGCTTTCAGGGGCCCAAGCAGCCCTTCCTTGCAAGCTGCTCCTCTTGACAGCTCATGATGCTGCGATACTACCTTGCAGACAACTGCAATAACAAAGCCTCCAAGACATGGAAAAAGAGTCACCAACGCTGGCAGACAAAGGATTGAAACTTGGACCACACTATCCTTTTTAGGTTTTCTGACTAATGGCTAAGCAAATTAAACACAAAGCCCAAGCAAGGGTCAGAGGAACAATGATAGGTGGAGGAACCCTAGTAATGTAATCAGTGGAAAAACCTAATCAGTGAAAACTGGAGCACACTGAATTGGTTGTTTCCTAAGACCATCCAAGGGGAAGGATGAGACCATAGTCCTTGGTGTGAAATGCACCAAGGTGAGTCAATGGAGAAACTCTTTAATCAGAAAACTTTGCAAACAAAAGGGGGTGATTGCCCACAGCAGCACAGGGCTCCTTATGGGATGTAGGCAGAAGAGCACTTTGGGACAGTGTAAAACTTATGATGAGGTTTTTGAAGGGGATTGTGGGAATGTGTAAAGATTGTTAGGGCAGGTTTAGTGGACGAACCAAAGATGGGGAAAGGGAGTAATCGAGATGGATTGAAGAGGAAGAATTGTGGGGAAAAAACGGAGGGAAAAGCTGAAGAAGGGGCAGGTTGAGTGCAAAGGTGTCTGGTCAGTAGCTTGTCTTACTGAGCTCTGTGCTTGAGCACCACAGTCTGTCCTCTAGTCTCATTAAATCTGATTTCTGACTACCTTCTGTGTGGGTGAGCTCTCTGCTCTAAATGTGTATGTATGAACACTAGAGAACAGGAGGAGAGGTCTGAGTGCCAGCAGCTGGAGTAAACCGTGAACCTCAGGGGCTCATGGACCCTGGTGCCAACAACTGGAGCAGGGCAGGGGCACTGGGGACTGCTCCTGGAGACTGGGGATCTAAGGCCAACAGCAGCGGTAATGCATATATCGTGTGTGCCATATTGTACTAGCAGACTCCATTCCCGATCAGCAGGAGAGAAGGGACAGCACTGGGCCGCCTGTGCTCTTCATGTTCATCTGAGGGCTGTGGGTGTATAAGTGGGTGCTGGTAAAGGCAGTGCTTTCTCTCTGCATTGACCTGTCTGGCTGGGCAGACGTGTAGCATGAGCGTGCATGTGCTACCTCTAACATCCTTCTCATACAGAGACTGAATGCTTCAGGGAGCCACAACTTGGAGCAATACCCATGACTGTGAGAGAGTAACTATATATCATTTTAGCTGATTGCCAGAAAAAGTATCATGACTGTGAGATCTTTGTGGAGAAGTCTCCCACAATAATTTGTGAATGTTCCACCTACAGACATACTTTTATGTTAAACAAGAAAGTATCAGAAACATCATTCAATGCACTAAGTAACGAGCATTACCAGCAAGTATCCTGCTCCTCTGATTCGACAAGCCACAGATTGATTGTTCTCTCCAGCTTTTGTGATTTTAAGCCAAGTCAAGCCCCTTTCCAAGTACGTTAGATAGCTTTGTTGCAATGTTGTTCTTGTTTTAAATCCAACACTGATGCAGCATGCATTCATTAACAAGAAAAATCTTACCTCCAAGTTGTAGAGATATTTGAAACTATTTTTCTGATTGGCTGCCTTTTCCACAGCTTGAGCTAATTTTACTGCTCCTCTGCCACCAGCCGACCAGTGATTGCAGGGTACAGCATCAAATGCTCCAGATTGCTTTGCAATCTTACACACCAGATCAACCTCAGCAGGAGAGTCAGTTCTGCCAACCAAACAGTTCCGTATCATTATTCTGTTTAATTAGTTCTCTTTTATAACCTTATATACTTAGCCTTATTCTACCATCAGCAGTTGTAAAGCAAGTCTATATAGAAATTGTGCCATATACATAATGCATTTATATACAGCATATGTATTTACATGTTTCAAGAACACTTTTTGTAATTGTTATAGCTAATTAACATGGAAGTTTAATAGTTCCATAACAGTATATACTTTTCTGGTGGTTTTAAAACCTTAAGAACAAGCTAAGGATTTAAAGGTCTTCATATTCATGATGAAAACAGGAAATTCTTTAATAGCTTCTTTTCTTCAGGCCAAAACTGATTAATTTAAAAAGCAAGAAAAGTGTGAAATTTGAACTGTGGATTTACTCACAAGAGTAATGAAAGAATAGACTTACTTGAAGACATTTAGAGCAACCACAACAGGAACTCCAAAGAGCTGAGTAATTTGAATCTGTTTCTGTAGATTACAGCAGCCATCAGCTACCAGCTGGAGGTTCTGTGCAATTAAATAAAAATTAATGGAAATGCTAAGATACATCAAGTCTTCTGCAGCCAAAGAATTTTCCATAAATAAAAGCGAACATAAACAGTGCTGATCATGACAGCTGCAGGCAAATAAAATGCTTCCAGACAAAAATATTTTGGCACTTATTTATTCTTATTTCATTTAATAAACAACAGACATATTTAAGTAACTAAGCAGTGTCCAAAATTTGTACATGAACGTATTGCTCTTTTCTGGGACACAAGAAGACAGTGCAGCTGATGACTGGTTGCTTGTCACAATTGTGCAAGGGCTGTTAGTCTCTTGTTTGCAAAGTTTATAAACAAACTACAGTAGTGGGGTGGGGTTTGACATACAGATGTGTTAGATGCATATTCTAATCTATATATGCACATATATATCCCAGATAAAAGCACATTACTGGATTTCCTTATTTACTGTTTCACCTCACAATTTGTAGGCCTTGTGTTAATTGCAACAACACACATATCCTTAGCCTGATAAAACCAAAAGACCAGAATTTGTCTACAGTGAAGAGACAAAGAAAACAAACCTGTAGAATCCACCCTCGTTTGAAGAGTGACATCCAACACCAGACATGAAGCACAAACAGATTAAACCTGTTGTTTATAATGAACAGGTTAAGCTATCATTAATTTCAGGGAGTGTCTTTGACCCCTGCACCACTCTGCTCTCGTGCTGCCATAAATGCCTGTATGATGGACTGGAATGAAGAGCTGATCAGTCTGAAAACTTAGTGGTCCTGGAAAAACTACTAAAAAAAAATAATTTTTCAGCTAGCTCAGTTCCTCAGTACAATCTATCATGCAGTCACACACATAGCACGCACAAGAAGGATAACACCAAGTGGCCGGGGGAAGATAAGATGGCTTTACTTGTTGGCAATGCCTGTTAAAGGTGTTCACTGAATGTCAGCATTAGACCATGCTATTGTCAAACCTGAGGCTGCACACTATCCAGCCAGAGGAATGAGAAGTTCTGATTCTCCATAGACCACATTATTTTGTCCCTTGAAACAAGCACTTCTCCTACAGTTTTATAATAGTTTTTCTTACCTCTTCTGTGTATTCTTTCTTCAAGGGGGCACCAGCAGTTACCTGGAATAATAAACAATCGAAGTCATCACAGATTGACACGTCATAATCCTAAACGGTCAGAACTGCACTTCTGCTTACTTTCTGTACTGCCAGTGAGCACATACATTGCACACAACATCATAGCTTGACTGCATCTTCTGTTTTATTCCAAGTTACACTGGTACGTGGCGAATAGCAACACTTCCTATTGTATTCGGGTAGCGAGATACAGGTACTGACTCAGCAACTAGTTGTAAAGGATTTATTAGAGAGGAGGTAATTGGATTCCATTCTACATGCTTAACAACACACCAGCAGTGCAAAGACAATAGACAGCAACCTCCAAGAGCTGGCTGAAGAAATAACAGTAATATAGATGACTAGAAGAACATCATCTTTGGGTGTCCTGTAATTATTCCCTGTGGCAAGGAACTGCATGCAAGTCATTTACTTTACTAGAAAGCACAAAGATATACAAAGAGTATCACCAGCATACTATTTTTGAGTCTTCAAGGACCACATACATCGATACCAGGCACTGGACTTAGTTACTTTTGTCTCAAGCATCGGTCTTGGTCTGTTTTATAGTTAACCTCCCAGTAAAAGTATCTGGTACCCTACATGCCTCTGTGATGCATTATGCAAACAAATGAAAGCTTTATACTTCTAAAGACACAGATAGACAGAAATAGAGACAGTTATTAAGACACATTTCTTATATATCTCTTATTTTTGCTAAACTGAATGATAACACCCATGACAATATACCTGCCTTGATAAACATGGAGGAATATAACTAAAAATAAAGAAAACTTGCACTAGACATGGACTAAAATGATAGAAAGTTATATAATTATGTCAACCTGAAAGACTGAAAAAGGACAGTTCAGCTTTAGCTCTAAAAGATGATAAGCTGTGAGGGAGACCATGCGTTCCAAAATTGTGTGGCTATGGAAACAGCTCTGGTATTTTCACCCAGTGAGACTGTTTCCCTGGCAGCATCTCTCACATGCATGCTGCTGGGCAGATGAAAGTGTTTCTAGGAGTTAAATGTTTGCCTGCTTGACTAGCAGAGTCCGATCCGGTTGTATGACTGAGGAATACTCAGTAATCTGCACAAGTCTCTTCGTGGCTTAAATAGCGAAAAATGATACACTGGTGACTTTTGGCACACTGGGAAAACACTTGCACAAAAATCAGTTACCTTAGCATCCCTGAGGGAATTAACCTGAGCAGATTAAAAGGACAGAAGGGGTTCCCATTATTGCAGTGAAAGAAATCTCAAAACCTTCACTAACAACAGTCCCTGCTTCCGCTCACATACTGCAATAATGTAACTCTTCTCATTCCTCCTCAGCTGTCAACTTTCCCAGCCTGCAACTACTTCAGTGCACTTGCAAACACTATTTCAAAAGGCAAGGAAAAGAATATATATACATATTATAGCTTTTTTTTTTTTTTCAGGCAAACCAACTTTCCTCCCTCAGCAAGGTTTAGTACTTCTTCAGAGCTGTTTCATCCCTCTTCTTTCATTTGTGCCTTTCCACTCCTGCATTACCTTTGGAGGTAACATCTATATAATGAGGTAACTCTGGAGGGAAATCTAAATACTGCTCCATAAGCTACCCCCAATATTTCTTAAACCAAGATATTTTACTTATTTCAAATACTAGCAACAATTTCATTTTCCAAGAAAGGTGCAAAAACTTACATTTGGCCCACCTCCATGCATCTTCAAAGCCCTCACTGTAGCAACAAGTACAACCACACTGGGAACCAAGCCAGAGGCTCTGCATTTGATGTTGAAGAATTTCTCCATCCCAATGTCAGCACCAAAGCCAGCTTCAGTTACTGTTAAACATTAAAAAAACAAAACCAAACCACACATAAAACATGCTTTTGGTTAAACACTGGGGGATACTTCTACTTTAGCATACAGTGCACTTAAACATACATCAGTACTCAGTTTTGAATGAACTTTCAAATAGAGGTCTATTTACATTACTGAGTCTGATTAAAAAACTATTCCCAATGCAGAAATAAATTCTCTTATTCTTGATATGTACAATATGTCATCAAAAGTAGTCACATGGGGAAAAAAAACCAAGTAATGCAAATTAGTTGGAATCAAAGTCTTTTAAAAACATCTAGTCCTCTAAAATAGCTATTTCTGTGTAATTCTATTTAAAATGCTTAAAATTCTTACAGATCTAAGACTTCCCTGCATTATTCCTCCTTTCTTGGTTTCACTGAAGATGTGCTTTCATTATAACTAACAGACCTAAATTCTCCTAGGTTTGCAGAACTTCTGATCATCTCTTGCCTTTGTGGACCAGATGTCTAATTATAAACACAAAACAGCATTTACAGTCATGTCTCAGCATTGAAGATACTCTTAAACCATGAATTCTGTAACAGGACTTTGCACCAAAGAAGTCAGACGTTAATTTAATGTGACTCGGGAAAAAAAATCTGTGCAGAATTAGGATATGCCTGGCAAAGTATTTTTAGCAGAGCTACAAATAAAAGAGAAGATAATCTGTATTAAATGACGTCAGTCTCTTCAGAGCTAATTTGCTCTGATTTGTCAAACATCAATTATCTCAATTGCCTCTTTTAAAATCCAAATAATTTCTTTTTATTAGACAAACACAAGCACACAGCAATTCAAAAATTCAAGGGATTAAATCTCCTGTTGGTTGAAAATTTGCTCATGTAACTATTTCCCACCAGAACACACTGAAGTGTTGGGATCAATGCGTGCCTCTGGAAGATGTGAAGGGACTTTCAGCCAGACAAGTCAGGGTGGGAAAATCGCTTGCTTCAGAGGCTCCTGGACCTGACTCCAAGCAGGGCTGGCAATGTGTCCCCATAACCCCAATCAGATTGCAAAAACTAGCAAATTCCCTTTTCTTTCTCTCCCTCTTGCCAGCAGTTTTGACTCTCGTGCGTAGAAGGGGACCACAAACAGCTGATTGAACATTTCGGGGCTGGAAACCTTCAGCAGAGTCAAGGAGGAGGAGGTGCAGATTAGCTCTGCTGCTGTGGGAGAAAGTATCTTTCTGTTGGCAGCCGAAGCGCTTTAGGAAGTCCCAGCCTTTGTGCATTTGTCCTCACCCCACCAGTCCTCTTCCACCCCTTCGCTCTGCACAGGCTGAAACAATTGCCTGCGTGGCTCTGCTCAGAGGGAGGAAACGGCTGCTGGGGCTGGGGGAGGAAGCAAGAGCAGGGGGCAAGGGGGTGGGCATGCCGGGGGCAGCAGGGACCTCTTGAATTAGTAACGTGGCAAGTGCCATGATTAACATTCGCCAAAATCATTGTAATATTATCTTTTTCTGAATAGTCCTGAGAAAAACAGACATACCAAACATGGGGGGGGGGGGGGGGGGGAAGAAAAAGAGGTTTACACAAACACAATAATTCACAGGAACAAAGCTAATGTCAGGATAAGTCATATTAAAAGCAGAGCCAGAGATCACATGTCTGCTTTCCAGTAACCCCCATTCTTCTTCTCTGGTCTCTTATGTGGCACAGTGTGATTAATGAGAACTCTGAGTCAGGAATATATAACCACGATCAATCTTTAATATAAACAACAGATAAACTACCAAGTACTTGAGAGGGTGGGAAAATAATTTGTCTCTTACGGAGATTGCCAGCGTATACACATAGCAGTCTCCTAACGTTTCCAAACAAAGTTTCCAGGGAGTTAATCCTTTTCATGCCAAGCCTTTTCAAGGGTCAGTTTTCCTTGGAGAAAAGGGGATTGCAAGTCTACCTTTCAGTGAGAGAAAAGCAGAGATTTCAGCCTTCCAGCAAGTACAGTGAGAGCACACACAGCACTTCGGGGCTATTGGGGAGGTGCTCGACACCCTTCAGGCAGTCTAAGCAGCCAGGGCAAACGCCCAGGAAAGCTGTATGGGGGCACTTCTCTGGGTAGCTGTGCATATTCCTCTATTGTTTGTAATGCTTTCCTTTGATATGGAGAGCAAAATACACTTTTGCCTAAATAACCCAAATCCTGTATTGACATTTGAAAAGCTAACAGAACACTGGTGTTCACCGAGACCACGTGCTACAACACAGAGAATGGGATTTCTTCATTTGATGCGGAGGAAAGGGAGAGGAATGTCGGTGCTTTCTCCAGTGTGCGGAAGGAAACAGGATGTAGTAGAAAAGCTGCCTGGATGAAAGTTGCTAACTCCGTTTCATTTCCTCCAAGGAGTAGTGAGAGGACAGAGTAATATGCCAAGCTATTATATTTTAAAATCTTTGTGCCGAAACACTTAATACAATTACTTTCAGATTGTTTCCTGCTTTCAAATGAAAGCATCAATGAAAAACAAATACAGATTTTAAATGGAAACTTTCAAGCTAGTCTGCATTTAGAGATTATGAGATAAAACAGCTAATCACTTTAAATGTAACAACAGAAATTTAAAGTAATACATGGGTTCGTTTATTTCAGTTATTATTTCTCATACATGGTTTCTCAACAGAACGCAATTACAGATTACAGGTGAACTGATGAAGATTTTGGGAACAAACATCTACCTAAGCAGACGTGGTCTGCTGTACCTCAGCTGAAGGAAAGTTTGATGCAACCACTACTACCTGCCTACACAGAGTCTTTACCCAGCTTCAGCTCCCCTCCCCAAAAGCCTCTTAATCCTGTCCCCTGCCAAGCAGCCATTTCCCAGCCCCGGGAATCCCTGCCACCTGGGCTGCTGCCCTGCAAGCAGGTAGGGAGTTTGTTATAGACGTGATGATGCCGGCATGATGGTAGCTGCTTGCTTTGATTTCCCAGCCACAAAGATAGCAGTTCTAATGAAAGTAAAGAGAGAAACAATTTGTCTTCAGCGAGCTTATAGAAAACATACAGGTATTTGCACTTCCAGCCTGAGAACACAACCCCATGGCAACATACACCAATCCAAATCAGGGATTTTACAGTCCTAAGCCTTGCTTTGCATTCCAGATCCCCTTCTTGCACTGACAAGACAGGACAATGATCTGGACAAGTACTAAAAGATTATTTCCTGGGTGTAATTTTCAGTGAGTACAGCTCTCTGGCCTGTCTCACTGCACAGTTATATAAAGTGCAAAACCTAATTCTACAAACACTCTGCTGTTTGATTTTATGCTTCAATTTTATAGCCCAAGTATCATAAGGAACACTAGAATGAAGATTAAAAATTAAAATTTCATGTGCCAGCTGTGCACTGCCATTACCTTACTTTTAATAGTGAGCCACAGGTCAAATCTAGCAATTAATACACACACATATATCAGAAGTAAACTGCATCAAAATGCTCCAATAAGTTCAAATAGTTTCTTCTCATAAAAGATCCATGTGAGGGTGACCAAAAGCTAGGCTCATTCTAACACATCAGGGTAACTGGGGAATCTTGTTTCAGAACAACAGTAGGCAAAACACAACACAAAATTACCACAGGTCTTTCTACAGGTCATATATATAACATGTACTTCACTCCGTCCAGCTACCAAAATACCCAATAAATCATAGTTTTTGTTCAGAGCAAGAACCCAAAAATACCCAAATTAGGTACAAAAGTGGAAGGAAAAGCTCATAAAACATGGAATTCGGCAACAGCAATGATGAGAAGTCTGTTGGGCAGCGTAAAGTCAGAACAATTGATACTCTTCACTGAAATCTCTAATTCCACTTCAGGGTTCAGGCAAATGAACAAATCACTCTAATGGTTTTGTTTCTTGTTTTTAATTACCATAACCTCTTCATGGAATTATTGCCCTGCCAAGCACATCTGGGAATATTTTATCACCTACGCATGACAATAGCTTAAATAGTCAGTGTCATGGTTTAAGCAGCTAATCAGATTTCATTGTCATGCTTAATGCAAAATGTAATTTTTCTCTGCCTAAAAATACGTCTATCGTGCTATAGCTGCATAAAGTGGTTCCACGTTAGCCTCACATTTACATACTGCTTAAAAGCCTTACAGACAGTGATGTTTAGATATTTTTTTTTTTTAAGATATTTTACCCACAATTGAACTTCATGTAAGCTGAGGGTAATTTCTAGTGAAAGTAGCTTCTCCCTAGTCAGCCCTTTCTATCAACAAATCAATGTCAAAATAAAACATTTGTACTATAAAGGGTCAAGTCAGATGTGTACACGAGGCGAAGCTTTAGGACACGAATTGTGAGCCTGGATTCCTGAACAATGTAAAAGGAAATGGAAACTCTGAGCTGCAAGCTGCCATTTACTCCCCACATGTAAACATATCTGTTCTGGTGCAGCTGTCTGCTGGTAAACTCAGGAAAAGAAGAGTTCAAAGTCACAGAAGCACATGAACTGTGAACCTGGAGCTGGAGGCATGCTAGCTGTAAAGTACTGATACGTTCTTGTTTAAGTGAAAAATACCAAGGTGCACAACCGCCAAGATAAACTAGGATGATCAGTGCTTTATCTAACAGGATATCATATTTTTGTTAGTATAGCTAGGGATGAATAAACCAGATGTTTGTCCATTCTGACTCTGGCAATTTATCTGATGTGAACTTCCATTATTATGACTGATTTTGGAATGTAACAGATACTTTTTTTTTTTTCTTTTTCTTTCTTTTTTTTTTCCCTCTCTCCTAACAGAGGGAGTTTTCCTGTTCATTTTTCTTCTGACATATTCTCAGATGGCATGCAACACAGGCGCTCCCTGCAACCACTGATGGATACAAAGTCCAGCAGAAAACTACACATGCATATATTAAGGCTGAACATTTTTCATGCTGTGAAGAAAACAGTTTGCATCGGCTATCAAAGTTTTTACATCCTCATTGGAGGTAACAGGTACTTGTCCCCCTTGAAGAAAGATGCCAGGGCACTACGTGCTCTGCAGAGGTACGGACGCTGGAGGTTTCTGACTGTTGACCACCAATCCATGCTTTTGACTGAACCGGACGATATGGCAGTCCTGGCTTCTTAGGCTAAAAGGATGACACTTCTAACAGCTATTAATGAGTTTTCTCCCACAAGAAGTCCTGACCAAAATAAGCTTTATTCTCAGAAAGCAGATTACATGAAGTTATGTTCAATAGTAGATTACTATTCACTCGAGACTCTCTGCATGGAAGTCTCTCCAAACGTAGACCGAGAGCAGCCCACCTGCACAAGCACCCCCAGAGAGCTGCTATAAATGCCTGGTTTCTGGTTCCATGGGCGTACCCCGCCAAGCCACAATACTTAAGCTCTAGCGCTTGAGACTTCTCCTGAGATAAACTTATTTGGAGGAAAAAAAAATCTCCTGGAAATTTTCAACTTCTCCAGACAAATAAAATATGTCAGCTGAAAACAAAGATTTACATTCAAGTACCCTGCCATCGTACCCCATGACAGTAGCAGTTCAATTCATGCCGCCTTCCTCCAAAGCAGACTTGTCTCCAGAGGCCAAGAGTCTCAGGCCTCAGCTGACTGTCATTGCCTCCTGGCAGCAAGGGCTCCCAGGAATACACTTCATCTAAGTGCTGATTCCCTTGGGACCCCATAACAAGCTATTTCAACCTTTTGCTCAGAAACATTTCTGTTTCCATAAGAGATGAATTTTACCACTGAAATGCAGAGCAGCTTTAAATGAGAAACTAAAGGTTACAGCATAATCTCTCACAGTTATTCACTTTAAATACCAATTGCTGTTAACTTTCCAAGAGCATCCCATACATTAAACAAACAAATAGGCACAATGACTCATGCAGATTATTCCCAGACTACAGACAAAAAACTAGCAGAAAGTTCACTTTATTTACTACAAGCCAGACAGCTGAAGATAACTCTTAAATCTTGATTCTCTCACAACTAAAGATACAATTCCTTTTTGTGGGTTTTACAGGCCTGCTTATATGTGTATGCCGCATATGTCGGGTTTGAAATTCAGGGTGGGAATCAAACTGAAAACTCCAGGAGCTGACAGGAGTGGCACTGAGCAACAGAAAGCATGCTCTGCACATCTCCACAGCTCTGCTTGCCTCGCCCTCTTGAAAATATAGAGAAGTGCAACTGCAGTGATTCCGGCCTACGAAGCACCAATTTAGGCATGGTTTTACACTGTGGCTGAACCAAATGAGCACCCTGCTGAAAGGGCAATTCCTGTTCCCTCTTAATTCTTCCATCTTTCTCCCCTGCTCCCTGCCTCCCTCCTTGCTGCCCAGACTTCCCGCAGGTTTTGGCACTCCTCTAATTGGAAGGTAAACTGTTGGAATTTGCTAACCAGAAAACATACAAACAAAAAAACACAGAACAAAAAAAAAATTTCCACTGTGTTATATTTGAATCAGATGAAGTGAGACCAGACAAGTGTCTGAACACGTTCAAACAGTCAGCAAAAGCAGACAAGCCGAAGCAGGGGAAGGAAGGGAGACGCATTTCAACAGTGGCAAACTGTTAATTCATCTCTAGCCACCTTGTCGAACCATGCTCTGATATTTCAAATGTAAAATTTGACATCTTCTCACAGCTCACTAGTAATGAGCTCATTATTTAGATTTATTACTAGAGATTAAAAACCTGAAGATGTCTTACAAACCACAAACAATTCTAATAGAAATAAAGTGAGCTGTATGTGGCTTCACAGGCTACATGTTTCTCTGAATCCCTCTGCTAAGCCTGCCAGGTTTTACAGCCACCTTCTCTTAACTCCTGTATCCTATACTCATGTAAAGACCTATAACCCACAGGCTAAGTGTTGGCCCCTGACATGAATTGTAATGCATAGCTGAATACACTAACCAAATATACACAGTTCCCCCTTTTCTAACCTCCTTCTGTTACAATATTAACTAGAAAAATTCAAACAAAAGAACTGTGAGGTTTAGGTTTGTTTCATCCTTTTATCATTCATAGCACATTTCCTTTGAGGTAACAGAGTATCATTTGCTCATAAGACAGATGACCACATTTTTAAAATGGAGCACAATTAATGGCACAGGAATAAGGCAATTACGTTATCTCATACTTAAGAGATCATCATGGCCTTTGGCAAAGAATTATTAGCCTTATGGTAATTACAAAATTAAAACCTCACCACTTTTTTATTTGGAGTTGCATGGAAGGAATAATTAACAGCAGCACTGATTGATCTTCATTTAAGGCCGTTCTTCTACAATTCCCCAACTGCAAGGAGTATATTAACTTATGGTACCCACCATATTACCCTAAGTGATTAAAATAAATTTCATCACACCTAAAACCATGTTTCTTGCTGGGTATCTCACTACTAGACTTTCATTTATGTTCACTTTTAAAAGATCCAGTTGGCTGAAGCTCCTGCCACAAATACACCTTCTATCAAACTGAAGCTGCTCTCTGTTGAGCTCTCAGGCTTTGGCTCCTCCTGCTTCCCTTGGAAGAGCTACGGAAAATGGACTTTGAATATGCTTTGAGAAGTCATGTTACAAGCGTCGGGAAAACACTGACTTCAACAGGCAGGCAGAAAGCCTGAAGATCTCTTCCCTGGAAAAGTTCTACCAGGGGCCATAAAGTAACACCTGCCTTAGGACCAATAGTGCACTGATTCATAAAAAAGGAAAGAGGGGATGTGAAGGATCCTATTCTTAAGGCAGAACACCACTTCAGCATACGCCCTGGAAGATGACATACTTTCTAAAGAGCAGCAGAAATACAATCAGGCAATGAGTGATGATACAGGTAGTGAATGATGAATACATAATTTTTTGCAGCCATACAAGGTGTCCTCGGAGACCGTCGCAAGTCAGAGACAAAAATCCATTTAACCAACCACCACCACACGCCGGGCTGTGGGTGTTAGTGCACTCCCGCATGCCTTCAGATGGGCATGGCTGGGAGAGACAGTGAGGCCAGGAAATTGCCTTGCCGGCCACAGGCGCTCCTCCTCGTTCTCATCACAAAACAAAAGCACCCGTGCCCGGATGGCGGGAGAGTGGTGTCGGCTGAGGCTACGGTGGATGCCACACAACAAAGAGCCGCTGCTGAATCAGGATGATCAATGCTCCTGTCACTTGGCGCAATCACCCGAGGCATGCCAGGCACGGAGTCATCAATCACTGCAGTGTAAGCCTACCCCATAATACATGCAACTATTTGCCTTGGGCTGCTGTCTTGTTAAAACTCCCCCAGACTCTTTAGAGGCACACGTTTTGAGAAGTATTCCCCACTCTGCCCTTCTAAAATCCTGGGGAGTGCCTGCTTATTACAATAACGATTTCACTCATGATTTAGGCACTCTCTTTTCAGCGTACGCATGCAGTGAATCCTCCTCCTAGGAGGAGGAACAGGTTCTGGTTTTGCTTCATTCCACTTAGTCTTTGCTAGAAGACAGAATGCTTTCCTTTCATGATGGGCCTGGGAGGGGACACCAACACCGCTATTCTTGACAAAACTACTGAGCCATGTTTTAGAAATTCATAGAAAAGGGCATCTCCTGTTATGTATCTCCAGGAAGAAGAGTATTCCACTGCACTAGCAGTTTGTCTTGATGAAAAAATGGCCCAGTGAAACATCTGATAAAAAGGCTGTAAATTACTCTACAAGACCACCCCGAGAGCTCAGCTGGAGAGCTCTGTGGTGATGGAAATTCTACAAAGAGTGTGATACATGTTTCAGACACACACAGAATTTAAGCTATCAATACACAGAATGACTTTGCAGAGAGACAGAAAGTGCCAGATACTGTTAGTAGTATTTTAGGAGATGGGGAAAAAATTCCTAGCGGTGAGAACGTGCAGCCTAAGCCACAGAAGAGCAGACAAGGGTAAAAGAAGCAGGCATGTAAAGCACTGTGCTGCACAGACTTTATGTAATAGCCACACGCATGCAGAAACACAGCAGGAGCAACTTTGGAAATCGTGGAAGCCTGTCAGATGTAAGCCCTCTATACCTTTTGCAGATAGGCATTAGCTTGCTTGTAATCACCTATATTTTTAAAATAAACTCTACAAAGCCATTATTTGAATCTCTACTCAATGTGTAAGATTGATGGCTTGTGTCAAACTTATTAATATGTATTTACTGTTTTCCCTATAATTTTTGGATGAGGAAAAAGGACTCAGCTGGTTAAAATTGCTGTGGAAAATAACTGTGTCTGTTGAACCATATGTGTGTGCATATGTGTAATCTATCTTATAGAAAGAATTACAAACTGAGGTGAGCAAAGGTACTAAGGTCACACACCAACAAATCCCACATGGAGAAGGGTTTTCCTACATGGATTTCCCAATTAAGAACACAACCAAAACCAAAATCAAACCATAATTCTGCTAGTTTACAAGCCAAATCCTTTCAATTGCTCATGGCTAAGCCGATCCTTCAATGCCTGTTGTGAATTTCTCCACTTAACCACAATTCATGTAATCAAGGCAACAGAATTGCCACTGCAAACTACCCATTACCATTTTTGTAATAGTTATACATTATTAGTGGATCCTCCTTTACTAAAGATTATAAATTATTAATTTTTTTTTTCAGTTCCTCTTCATAATTGCCCATCATCTTGTCATCTCAGCTACTCTTTTGTCCTTGGCCCTCCCCTGCATTTTTGTGCTTTTTCACTCCTTGTGCAGTGAAGGACCCCAAACCGTCCACTGAATTCCTAATTGGCTGCAGGAAAAGCTGAACCTGCAACCCTTGATTTATGAAGCTGTTACTCAGCCCCTTGAGAGCTCTGTTTGAGATGCAGTAGATGAAGGCAGCAGATAGATGCAGCGTCCCCATGCATGTAAAGCATCTGCTCTGTCCCTGAAGCTTCATTCCCACCCAGAGCCTGCAGTTGGGGCTAAGTTGAAGATACATTATAAGCACATGCCTTATTACTGCAGGGAGCAAAGTTGAAGAGCTTGAGATTGTCAGCTTCAATAAAGCTGCAGCATAGCAAATCAAGGAGAAAGGGACCGACAAAAAGACCCACTAAATGAAAGACAGATAGGCCACCCAAAAATTAAAAATAGCTGTAACCCATATTTTCTCTTACTGTATTTGAATCTAATCTGTTTTCTCAATCAAATCTAATTAATTACAAAGCAGTTATATAAAACTGCAAAAAATAAAATGACAAGGTCAGAGCAGCAAACTGACCCTGATATACCATTTAGGATATTAATCTTTTCTTTTAATGTATTATTTTATATAATCGGAGAACAGTCTCTGAACACTTTCAAGTACTGCCAACATCTGACCTTCAAAACCACTTTGGCTATTTGCCAAAGCAACACTCTTCCCATTAACAAATCATACTGGCCATACATAACCTAGTATTATTTGCAATCTAATTAATATTTTTAGAAATGGTTTAGAAACATATTTATGTCCCTAGTCATGAATTCTTGATATTTTTCTTTAGAGCCAATCCCACCAGGTCATAAGATCAGATATGTAAGCAAACCTAATTTCTGTTTTCGAAGTCTACTTTCTGTTAAAATTATTTAGAAATTCCCAGCATAGAATAACACATGTGGTCTGTTGTTTGAAAATTAAAAAAAAAACCAAAACAATTTGAAGTCAGCATACTTTCTGAGAAATCACAGTATTTTTCTTTTATATTGTCTTACTGTAAAGTACTTCATAAAATTTATGAGGCAAAACAAAACACCTGCAAATAAAAATCTTAGGAACCTTCTGCATGTGCATTTTTCTTCTGAGAACATCTAAAGACATACCTTAATCTTTTCCCCAAACCATGACATTATTTCAGTTGAGCTGGTAGAGAGGGTAGCACAGGACAAGAAGAAAACATTTCGGAGTGCTGATCCCAAAGAAGACAATGTAGCTTTGAACAATTCTCCCTGAAACACCTATTAACTGAGCTCTCAGTGTGCATGTCTTTATGGAATACCAGTGGAAAACAGAAAAGCAACTCTGCTAAATATAAACTTGTACTAATTATATTAAACCTCTGCTAACTATAATTGCCATAATCAAAAATGGAAATACATGTATTTAAGTCCTTACCACGTTTCACATTTGTATTGACTTCTCTGGAGCCTTGAAGGTTTAAGTCAACAGTTCACAAAGTAAACACACATACAAACAAACATTGCCCCCTCCATATTTGTACATTACTAACAATTTTAATTATAAAAGCCTTCAGAAAACAAAGCACTCCTGCCTGCAGATTCAGAACAATGGCTCAGAAAATAAAAAACAAAAAAAAGGCGTCTCCAACATGATGGAAACGTCCAAACAAACCTACATCTTATGCAAGTAGTCCACAAAAAGAACATTAGATTTCAGTATCAAAAAGCCAGTAAAACAAACAAACAAAAAAAATCTAATGAAGAGCTTTCATTTTCAAATGATATTAAAAATAAATCACACTAAAATTAACATTCAGCCTTTGAAATGGGACTTGAACTCTTTATGCATACTCTGCCCTGCTGACCCTTGCTAAGGGGTGTAAGTCAATATGGAATACTCACAAACGGAGAGAGGATGATGGATTTTCTGCCAAATAACCCTAAGCAAAAGTAATGCTGTTAGCTAGGGAGCCTGCTTTTATTTCCTTTGCCAAGTGATAAATTAAGAGAACTTCCTAGCATATATGATGTTTTACTGTTTGCATTTTTTTAACCTCTGGTTCTTCTCTTCTTATAAATAAAAGCAATACAACCAGTAGACAACAAAAGAACAAAAGGCACTGCTTATTTGCTTGTTATAATTTGGGAGTTTTAAAACTAGGTAAGATTGCTAACTTGAGGAGAGCAGGGAAAATAAATAGGACGGAAGTTGCAATGTCATCAGTTTCTACTCAGTAGATGCTATTTTATTTATCAGGAACTGGGCAGTGCCTCTACTTTCTGAATGAATGACAGATCCTTCCTATCTATTTTTACCTCTGGATAACTGTCCTGAGACCAAGAATAATGGATAGCCCTTAACAGTTGTACACTCCATACTTTTAATTTATGAATGTCATTGACAGAGGAAAGAGTTATGTTAAGCTCTAACATGTTGCAGAAGAGGTCAGCATACAGAGGATTAAAATACCATGTCAGCTTGTCAGTGAATTCCTGATGCATGTTTAAGTACTGGCAGCTGCCATGGCTCTACAAAAGAGCCTTCTACCTCGAAGTTCTTATTATGGTACTGTTTGGCATCTACCCATTTGCTATGGTGAGATGGTTCTTGCCCCTAAGAAAGTTTATAAACTGAATAAACAAATCAGAAAGAATGGGATTACATATGCAGGCATGGAGGCTGCTATTACTTGATTAAGGCCACGAAGCTAGTCAAAGATGGAGGTGGTAACAAGATGTATGCCTCCTGCTATGCACTGCAGTGCCTCAGCCACGAGACGAGGAGTTCTCCATCAGAGAACGTGTGCTGCTGGTGACAAATGATGGACTCAGCAGCTCTGCCTCCTCGTCTTTTACTGGGCAAGAAAGAGGAGCAAGGAGAGGTCTCCTCAATACACCAGCGCCTCAGGAGCCAGCCAGCTTTAGTTACCAGCCAGCCAGCAGGAACATGCACGCCACCCGTCCTGCCTCCCCATCGTCATCGCAGCAAATCCCCCAGGCATACGATCCCAACCCAAACACTGTCTCACTACATCTCCCTTCTACTCTGAAAACGCATATGAAGAAAACAAAGCCTGGCTTTCTCAAATAAGGTATGCACGTCCAGTTCTCCGTTTGCTTCTGACCCAGCCAGTTCAGTTACAGCGTGACACGTCATTCAGCGCATGACCGACACACACGCGTGCTACTTCACAGCTCTTAGTCTGTGAGAAAACCACTTAATTCCTTTGCCAGTGAGGCACGCAGCAGCATCCATCCACCAGCCAAGTTTCAAAAAAACTTGAAAACAACCACGCAAGGCCACGCTATCTCTTCAATATTTTCTATCGTGTCATTACTATGTTTTAAATTGCTTTCCTCACACTGAAATCACTTCACCCATGAATTCAAACTCCTCTAAATGTACTAATTAAAATGCCTGGTCTCTTACATGACATCTGGCCTGAGAACAGTGGTAACTCCTGGTCACCAGGAGGAAAGGCAATCAAATACATAGTTTTGTTATCTTGCAGGGTGGCCTTCTTGAGCAGAAGATAGGTAACTATTAATTACACAAGCTCTAAAGAAAAGGAAAAGACAGAGTTGCTACACTTGAGAATGAGTGTCAGAGCCTGCAAAGGAAATCAAAACAAATTGCAAAGGTCTTCAGCCACACAAATGAAAAAGTAGAAGCTAATAAAGTGAGGTCACCATGATACATTAAAGATGGAATTAAAAAACCAAAATACACAAGAGCTGAATGCACTAATCTTAACAAAGAGTGAATCAAAAGAGTGAATCAGGAATTTCAAAATCCTGGAAGAAAAAAAAAAACAAACACATAAAGCTTGTATCAGCATTTTAAATAAGTTCCTTTTCTCTTGATGCTTTGTATTTGAAACGTATCAGAACCTGTATTTAAGTAATGTAAGAGGAGTGGGGGGAAATCTGAGTGACCACAGGCTTAATGATTTTCAGACAGATTTTTTAAGAAAAGAATAATTTAAAAAAAAAAAAAAAACAGATAAGGAAGAACTATAACCTTTGTCTACCAGAGGCAGGTTATGCCAGATGCGAACCTTTCTCCAGTAACAAAAATGTGACAATATGTCATCAATGTGGCCTTCAGGAAAAAAACCTGCTATAGCAATACCTAGGAATGTGTTAACAAGGCTAGAAAAAAAATGATGATTACATGATTGAGAGGAGAATAGGCAGCCATGACAGGAGAACTTTGGGACCCAAGAGAGGACCAGTCTGAGGGCTCTCATTTACTATTTGGTAAACAACCTCAGCAGAAAGACTGAAGAACACTGATGGAGTTTATTGGCAATGCCAAAGTTTGAAAGCATCGCCAACATGGAGAGGACCTAGGATATCACACAGGAAAAAGCTGCTGTGGTGTTTAGGAAGAAATGAAGAGAAACAGAAAGTAAGTTACTAGTAAACACCCGTTGCCGTTGGAAATTAATGACAAAAATCTGACTTACAATTTGGGACCTTCATACTTGCAAACATCAGAGAAGTGTCTGGGAGCCTAGCAGTATTAAGTCAATCACAGAATGAGTGATGTATGGAAAATGAGGGGGGAAGAAAAAAAAAAAAGAAAAGGTGATTGATCTGAGGATAAACACCAGCAAGGTAAGAGTGACTGCAGAGCTCTGTGCATGCACCTGTGTTGAAGAGAGTGAATACTGTAACAGATGCAGAAACTAAAAAAGCAGATAGGCTGTGTTATAGGAATGGCAAGCCTAGCACTAATTATAAAAGATTAGAAAACCTGTGCTTGTTTAGTTACACAGACAGTATAAAAATTATCACCTGAGAAAGAGAAAACTAAGCTTGAACACGGTATTACAGAACAAGAGCAAAGGAGTCCAAACTGGCCATGGAAATCCAGCTAGCTTATTAGCAGTAGCAGCAAGAGTTAAAAATCCTAGCTAGTCTCAAACCGGAGCTCAGTCAGTTTATGAAGGAGATCATCTGATATGCTTGTCAGATAGAGCAGAGAACACCGCTAAATGGCTGATGATTTATAATCACATGTTCTTTTATTCCTGTAAATTGCCCCTCATCATTGTGGATATCAACAACCAATTTGGGAATGTACATTTACAAATATATTTTGTAGCGAGGGAATGCCAAGTGAATTTTTAATACTTTGTAGATTTATTTTTTGCTTTAAAGGGAAGAAGGTAAAATCTCACTACAAGACAGTCCATACTTTCAGAGCTTTTCTCTTCAAAATAGCATCACCTCTCCTTATTGGGCAAAACACCACTTTTTTATGACAAGTGTAATATTAGTTAGACATAATTCAATAGTCCACTATCAATACCAACTTTCAGTTTTGAGTTTAGCTTTGCATAATTTACAAAGTCCCACATCAATTCAACTCTGAAAAACAGTGACATATGATACCAAGGTCAATGCTAGAATGCTTCCTGACACACAAAAACATTCAGGACAGCTCTCTTCTACCCCATCTTCCTTCTGAAAAGCTTTACTTTGCAATGTATCCTAAAGATCAGAACTGTCAGGAAAAAAAAAGTTTCCAGAGATCTACAGTGAAAACATGGAGTCACTTAGACTTCCTCAAGGACTCTGAACACACAAAGAGATAAGAAAAGTTTTGATTCTTATTTCGCATAATAATTAATAAATTATTTCAATACTGTTTTAAGCATTTTCTGCAATAGAAAGTCATTTAAATCATGGTCCCCTGACTTTCAGTGGCAGCAGTCCATAAGCAAGGTGAGCATGATTTGCACCCAGATTATTTGTGACAAGGCAGTAAGTAAGCACAGCTTTCAGGAACTTCGACTTCCTGTTAGTGAAGGAAAATGTGTTGCATGACATCTCGTCTCTGAAGACTTTCTCGCTTACTGGTAAGAAAATTTGCTAAGATTTTAAAAGCAAAGAGGAACAGGAGAAGATTTTTTTGTTTCCACTTTACAACACATGAGAGAAATGGAATTTAAGAAATAAAAAGGGCACCTGGGATGTGAATGGCATCGCCGTTCACAAGTGAACGGCAAAGATTCACAGATCTTCTAGCAGTAACGGTACCTTATTTTGCATTTTGTGGTACCACTGTGCCTTGCAGCATTAGACCATGATTTTAAGAGCCCTGCAGCAATACTAACACAGTATCACTTTCCTCCCCGACACCCCACTGCCGCAGTTGTGCTAAGCACAGCTGCCTGAGCAGCTGCATTATGAATGGGATCACAGAAAACACTATAAAATTTTGAACATCCCTTATCTAGTTTGTAGCACACACGTTTCAGAGTAGGCCAGTAACACCTACACTGATAATACTTGTCAGCCACCTTGTACCATGAAACCTTAGCCTTGCTTTAACACTTAAACCAAGAAAAAAAGAGTTTGGTTCAAAGAGCAAAATATTGGAACGTAATCGCATTACATTTTGTTACTTGTGAAAATAAGGAGTGACAAAGTCAGAGATGAAATAACAGAAGGTAGGAAGACACTGGACAGAATCTTAAAAATTAAAAGCTCTCTGGAGGGTCACCACATGGAAACCCTTTCTAGTGGTATTGAGCAGCAAACAAAATTAAAAAGAAATCCTTTAACTTAACATTTAAATGTACTAATATCACATGTGCTACTGGTGCCAAAAGAAGTTTAGCCAAAGTATTTGGGCTTTAGTTGCCTCTTTTGGAAAAAGACTACTACTAAGAACATAGTTTGAAGTATCTTATGACGTTAAAAAAAAATCTACTGAAGATTATTCACTTAGCATATTAAACACACACAATTTTCATAAGGTGGTTTATAAACTTGTTATACAATGTCTGCTGAGAGCATGCAAAATGGATACCCTTTGAAATACAACTTTGTATGTACTAAACAGATAGTTAGAGCAGCTACCATCATTAGTTTATTCTAACAAGAGTACCAGCACAATAAAAAGAGTCAATTACTTAGCTTATAAAAATTTACTGCTTCTACTTGAGTTTATACCATTAACAATGTGTGACAAACTCTTTCCAATGACAGCAAGTGGACCAACTAAAGAAAGAAACAGAAAGTGAACCTTTCTTAAGCAAGGCACCAACAGCTTGCAGTAACCCTCCTCTTGTCACCTGATACGACACTAGGAAAGAAAAAGTCACACTCGACCTTGCCTAGCACAGTGTGCTCTCAGTGTTGAACGGGACATGCTTGCTAGGAGTAGGAAAGAAAGCAACCACCAAACATATAGTCCAAGCCTGAAAAACAAACTTCAGAAGGACTTTGGTTTAGGATTCCAAAAACATATTCATGCTTTACTTTTCTTCTGATTCACAACAACCCCTTTCCTCAGCTGAAACACCTTCAAGGGATTAAAGAGATGGATTGGGCAATCTGCTGAGTTGTTTATTGCAATAATTTCTGACACACTGACAAATACGACTCAGGAAAGCTCATTCCTCTTCCTTTTTCATCCTTTAAGTCTTCAAAACACCTCTTGGGTAGCCTGCAATCACTGACTAAAAAAACCTAATAATTCATCCCTTCTATTCACCTTAACAGAGTATTAAGAAACAATCTGACTGATGCAGAAAAGGAACTTGGAGTTTTAGAAGGTATTTTGTTACTTTAAGGCAACAGAGGATGAGGAAAGAGTGGCAGAGAGATGTGACTTAAGAAGCCCTGACGATGTTAAATGTGTTAAGCATCACAAGGAGTGACTAGCTGCATTCTGTGTTGATAAAGTTACCAAAATTTCCCTGTCCTTTTTTTGGTTTATTGATATCTCCTTTCCCTTCTTCGCAAGACTGCCCGCATACATGCCCACAGGAGTAAACAAGGATTGCACTTGTGCAAACACTTTGCCCTCATGGCATGCCTGAAAGGTGACATGTTAGTATGGGTTCTGTAGTCTAGTCCCCTCCATTTCTGGGTGCAATTCAAAGCACCTCTCTCTAAACAAACCTTTGTCCGCAGCGAGAGATTTGAGACATCAGCAATCAGAATAAATTCCATCTCATTGATGCTTCTTTGCACTCCTTCCTCTGCTCTCCCTGACATGAGACATGCCTCCAGAAACCTACAGAACCTCTCACCATTTGTCCATTTGCAAACTACATGAAGAATTCCCCGCCTTGGAAACTATCACAAAAAAGAAAACCGCTGGGTGAGCAGGATGGCAATACTACTGTGATAAAGGCACATTTTCCTGTGCTTTGCCTGTCAGTATGCACTTGTCACCTCTTGCCCTTTGAGTAACTAGCAAGTCTTTCTAGGACAAGGACTTTATTTTTTGTTCTGCATACATGCATTGCTTATGACAGGGACTTTTAACTGGCAGCAGTTACAGTGTGGTTGAATCCATACACTATTTTCCAAATTCTTGTGAAGTGCGCGTGTGTGTAAGAACACCCAAAACTGTCTTGTGAAATGTTTCTTTCCTATACTGCAGCATCTTTTGTGGCAAAATATTATCAAGAACACTTGCCTCCTTAAATAGTGTAATCTCTGGAGTTAAAATCAAGCATTTTACATCATCATTATACATTGTATTGGTCGAGACATGGGACTTCTGCTGTCAGAGAAACAAATACAACAATTCTTTGTTCATTTAAGGCAATCACTCTAACCTAAACATCCAGAAACCTGGTTAATGTTCTTGTTTGCAAAAACTGCTATGGCACTTCTGAAACAATGAAAATCTTCCTCAGAGTAATGGTGGGAAACTATGGAGGAAAGAAAGATGAGGCAGAGAGGTCATTTCAGAAGAGGACTTTCAGCACATCAAAATACACCCCCCTCAACCATGAAATAAGAACACAAGCACAAGGAGAAATTTGTGCAAAATTAAAGCTTTACAGAAGTGGCAAATTTATTCTCAGGGCTGCCAGTAAAAACTTCAGTTGCAATTTACACCAGGTGTGGCCTTCAGTATTAACCAGGTTCTGTGGATCAGCCATGAGTTTGACATTCCTACATCAGAGGACAGCAATGAAGAACAAAAGGGGAATGAAAGAGGTGAACATCACAAAACAAAACAAAAAACCCCCCAAAGAAGTAATTGCCTAAATACATATAAAGATATATTTCCCCACTCAGTCACAGCACAAGACTCAGCCTAAATACCAAGCTCCTTTCCTTGCCACTGCTGAGATACCAGCTGTCCTTGCTGTTTAACAATTAAGCTGAACCAAAAGCAAGTGATGTAGAATTGGTTAAACAGGCCAGTCTAGGCAGCCTTTCATACAAAAGGAAAATGAATAGTCCTCAGTGGGCCACACTTGCTCACAGCAAGGATAGGGGGAACTTGTGAGGAAACAGGCCCAAAGCAGTAAAAGATGGGTAGATGTGGTGCTTAGGGACATGGTTTAGTGGTCGACTTGGCAGTGCTAGGTTAACGGTTGGACTTGATGATCTTAAAGGTCTTTTCCAACCTAAACAATTCCATGATTCTAAGACAAACAAGTGCAAGCCACCCAGTGCTAACCAAGACGCTGCACTAAAAGTTCAGTGGCAAAACTTGTACCAAGAGAACTCAAAATTAGAGCAAAAAGACTGAGTTGTCAGTATGTAGCAACAAGGCTCAGGGAAGAGGGAATGGACAAACTGAATTGAAAGGCTTAGGCTATCCTGAACTTAATAAGGGCCAGGAATTCACTAGGATACCTGAAACTGAAGCAGGGAATGCCTTCAATTAGTGAGAGTTCACTCTCACTCAATGGTTAAACTTTGTTTAGATTTTTTTTTAAACCAGGCTGTCTACATCGTTGTAACCGACACTACTCAAAAGGCACAGCACACTGCAATTCCAGCTGCAGAGCAAGCAGAGAAACAGGCAACGCAGGCCAGAGAGAGAAAGTAAGGTTTAAAAATAAATTTAAAAAGAACATTTTGGGAGGATTTTTTTTTTTGCCTTGGCCATGGCACACGGTCACACAAACAGTGGGATCTACACAACAGATTGGTTTTTCGCTGCTGGCTGTCCCAACTCTCCCTCCCCTGCACCAGCTCCGGTGTTTTTGTGACTCTGGGCTGAACTGCTTCTGTGTTAAGTCAGCAGAAAACTAAGCCAACAAAAAGGGCAATAGGTTCTGCTGGGATGTCATGCAAAAAACAGTTGAGCACAGGCTGAGAAAGGCGACAGGCTTAGTTGCTCTGGCAATGCAGGTTCTGTCCGACTAGCTAGTGCATCCACAGTAGCTTTACTGGCACTTTAAAGCTCCAAATGAGGCTATAATAGTATAAATATTTATTTCATCAAAAACACCATCTTATGTGGCATTATCTCATCTTCCTCCTGTGGCACATATAACCATTTGCCCAGCCACTGTCCCTGAGGGGAAGGAAAGGGATTTTTTCTGTTGTAGTTGTTTTCAATCAAGACCAACTCTCCAGTTTAGTTTCTCACGTGGCTCTATAAACAGGTGTGCTGGCAAGTGAGGGGTTGCACAGGACTGGAAACAAGCAGCCAGAGGAAGGAGGCTGCTTAAGCCAGGACAGAAAATAAAAAATATCTATATTTGTGAAACTGCGGTGCAAGTTCAGGCCACGCTAATTCTCCTTAAGTACTGTCTACACACTTAGCAGGAGGTTCTGCCCTAAAATAACTATGGCTTAATTAAAAACCAAAATAACAAACAACAAATATAAAATAATAACTATATGAAATAATAACTAAATATATAAATATTATGTAGTATATATATCATCATCCCATCTCACAGTGAGTGAGCTAGCATACGTACATTAAGATAGTTATTCTACTATACAGGAAATTATTTTAATTGCAGACCCTGTCACAGATTTCTTATGTTCCTGCTTTGGATGCCGCTGCACAAGGCTGAGAGCCAACCCCATAAGCTTGTAGTCCCTAAAATGCCTCTCCTGGCCACGCAGTTCTGCCACTTACCTTACGCTGTTTCCAGCACCTCTTGGACTCTTCCATGAGCTTATACAACTAACCTACATGGGAAAACGTGAATTGCAATCGCTCATAAAAGAATCTAATGAGTGCCAGATCCAATGCGAGGAAAGGATGAACTGCACGAGAACAGTGGCAAAAGAGAAATGTGGAGCAGTGCAAATTTTTACTTTTAGCAAGAGTGTAACTAAACTTGTTCAGCTAGTTACAAAACTGCAGCATAGCTGTCCTGCGTTCCTACTGTCTGAATTAACTGCAGGATCAGCTTTTCCTACCGAGTTTCAACAGCAGAAGACGGGGTTCAGGCATACACCACACTGAGCAGGATGCAGTGGAGTTTCTTGCTAACTGCTTTGCTGTGTAGCTTCACAAGGCATTGGGCTCTCTGCCTGTATGGACGTGACCGAAATGTGGACTGGTGCACGCTTTGTAGCTGTCATTTTAGACTTCAGTTGTGTAGGGTAGGATAGGACAGTATTTAATAAACCAGCAACTGCTACATGTAGTTTCTGCCCATGTGCTCAGACTAGTCACCAGAAACAACATTATTTTTTTTTAAAACATAAAGCTTACTGTAATTACAACCATTAGAACAACCATTTACACTTGTGACTACCTGCAAAGTTTATTTAAGTAGGCCACTCTAGAAACTATTGCTTTTAATAATCTAACAAGGATCTAAAAATCGTGCTGAAGTTCTTTGCTCAGCAGAGCAAAGGCAGTCTCATTTTGAAACCAGTTTCACAGGGATTTGTGTTCTGTAAAATAAAATCTGAAACAAGAGCCTTTAGCTGGCAACACACAAAGGTTTTCCTCTATTGCAACTACAGCTTTGTCTCCCAACAGAGAATCTGGGGCCAAAGACGAACAAAGCAAAAAAGACTGTTAAAGACAAACAGGTGGATAAGACCAAAAAAAAGCATGAAATGCAAGGACATGCTCTCAGTGCCTGAGGGGAGCACTGAATGGAGGGGAATCCAAATCCAAGGCGATAGTTTTTGGGCTCCAAAACCTGGATCAAGACTCAAGACTGTTGCCAACCTACTTCCATTCAGATGATACAAAACAGACTTCCCACTTGAAAAGATTGCTCATTTCAGAAACAAAGTCACTTCACCCAGCCTATGAAAAATGTTAGCTACCCTAAATGCTTTTGCTCTTCATTCCACAAAGCCATATAACAACATGGCCTAATGAAATACCTATTCCATTATCGTTAAATAAATGTATTCAGAATGCAAAATGTTCTTACTTTGAATGGATGTTTGATTATTAGAGGGAAATGAACAGACTCTTTAGCTGTACAACAGTAACACTGGAGAAAATAACCCTGTTCCTTGACATGATCATGCATTTTAAAAAGGAAACACAAACACACAACACATGCCCAAACCACCTGGAAAACCTCATGTTTCACCAACTTAACTGCAATGCTTTATTTTCTTACACAGATCAGCTCTTCCCTGGTTACTCCCACCTAAACATAAGAAGTGAGAGCAGAATACTGAATCTAACTTTTCCCAAAAATACTCTTGCTAACAAAATATTACATGCAAATGTCCAACAATCTGCAAATTATATTGAATCAGAAGGGCAGAGGTTAGCAAAACTGACTCTAGGAACTAATGCTGTTAATAATACCCTAACAAGGATCTAAAAATCATTGTGGGCACTTTGCTGCTCCATTTAAAAAAAAAAAAAAAAAAAAAAAGATGGAGAACGTTTCTTCTAGGCACAGAATGCTTAGGGAGATCAGAAACTTACTTCTCTAAAGGTGAACAAGCAAACATGAGAAAACAGAAAATCAATAAATATTCTTTAAAAAGAAGAAAGTCCTCAAGATAATGGAATACACCTAAATAAAATTTCTACCTGTTCAACCTTTTCGTTGTTATTCAGAGAATACCAAAGTGACATATTTCTTCAGGTTGTTTTTTTTTTTTTTCAAAGTCAGTATGATCTACAACAGGTTTCAATCCTTTATTTTTTTATTGATATTAATTTTTGTTGCTTTTAAAGATTTCTGTAAGAAGATATCCCTCTATCTTTGTGTTCACTAGTCAACAGCTTTGTATAAGAAACCTTTCTATTCTCTATCTGTAAATATATTGGTTGATTCTTATCATCACAAGAAGTATATATATATTCTATAACAATGCAAACCACTCCCCCATCCTTTCTACGATTACCAGTGAATTTAAATAGAAAGAGTAGTTTCAGGTAATTTGTTTCTCTTTATGTAATTTACAGCAATATGTAGGTATGACATAAGCATATACATACGTGTTTCTCTGCTAGTTCAAGGGCGCTAGCATAAGAAACGTCACGTTTCACATTACTGCACCTCTTCAAGAGCATTGTTCCACAGGTACTCAAAGTTCAACTTTAGGATTAATGTAAGCCAGCCTGGGTGTTCAGGACACAGAAGAGAATGGCTGCAGCAGTGCGAAGGCATTACTACTGCAAAGTAGCAACACTCCTTTCATTTTATTAATTCTAAAGTTTAAACACACACAACAGTTTTTATAAAAACCAGTTCACCGTTCAGCCACAAGTTTATTTTGCCTGCAACCATAACAGTAAGTTCTACATGTCTACTGTTGCTTCTGCAGACTGAATTCTTAATATAAAAAGTCCACCCACCCACATGCTTTCATGGGAACATGAAGGCCTCATGGTGAGGTCTTACAATGCAGCTGGACCAACCTAATGGCTCACTGCCACCAAAATAAGGCAGTCCTACTCTCTCTTCTACCACCTTCCCTCTGCTGCTCCTCTGCACTGGCTCAGAGACACCTGACACCTGACCCCTGATTTGGCCGAGTTTGCTGAATTGGCAGAGAAATAATTCAGCAGGAAAAGGGAATGGTTTCTGTCTACTTATCAAGACAGGTCAAATGAATACTAATACAAGGAGCTACAGGACACTTCTTTCAATGCAATCTAGCCATTTAACTGGTTCAGCCGTCTTGCAGAATCTCAAATATGGTGACAGGAACATTTGAGACAAAGTGCAGGGTGAGAGAAGAAGTGCTTTGGGTTTTTTACATGTTCACTTTAAGATTATTTATTATTAATATTAGCATAAAATGACGTAGCATTCTTACCTTTCAGTGCTATTTTATCCATTCACTTAAATCACTGTTTGCCAACTTACCAACAAACCATAATATAATAAACAAAATAATTACTTACCTACAAATCCTTTCTCTCCAACTAATTTAAGGGCAATTTTATCTGCCAAAACAGAAGAATTTCCATGTGCAATGTTAGCAAAAGGTCCAGCGTGAACAAATACTGGTGTTCCCTGAATGATAAAAAAATATATATCATTTATTTAATGGATAGGTAAGAACACAACCTCAATATTCTCACAGACTAATCAAGGTTATATATAAATCAAAAGTGCATATAACGAATAAGCATTGTTAGATAATTCGGAGGGGTTAGGTACATCTCAGGTGCTTGAGACCCCATTCACTGACAGGCCTAGATGTCAGAACTTGCTTCATTCACAGAAAGGTAACGGACAGCAATGCAACCTGCAGGTAACTTACACAACTTCTCACCCAACCTTGTATTAATGTTTCATATTTCCACTGCCCTAATGCTGTGGCATGCTATTCTGGCACATGTACTACAATCAGCACTAAGTGCATCGCTGCAGACAGTACACAAATAGAGCCCAACTCCTGCCCTACTCCATCCCTTACTCCTCCTGTTTTCCTCATTGACTGTAATTGCCACTCCTGTGCAGGCAAAGTAGCCAGTGGAAGCCATGAGGGACCAGAGTCAATGGTTAAGGAGCTGGAGAGGGTGAAGGGAAGGGACATGGCTGGGGTGCTGTGGGCATGCTGACATACAACAGAAAAAGCATTCATCGCTGCTGGCCAAGTGCCTGAGAGCCCTGGGTGCAGAGCCAAATTCCCCTGTGCTAGACGTCATACAAATACACAAGGAAAGTAGACTCTGTAGCAGGGAGCAATCTAAAACAGCAAAAGGATAGGCAAGGAGTTAACAAAGTAATTGCATAGGGAAATTTGTCAGACAGCAAGCAAATCTCAGCTTCCCTGTTACTTTTTTGGCAGGCATCACAAGGAAAGGAGAAATTAGAAAATTAGCATGTACAGAAAGGTATTAGGAGAGATATATTAACTGCTATCTTTTCTCCAAGTCAGAATACAGGATCAGACGGAAGGACGTCCCTTCAGCTGTCTTACTATAAAATACTTCAGCAAACAAATCCCCATTGTTGTGCTAATGCTTTTAAAAAACTCCAGCTGGTTAAAGAAAAGGTAAGCAGACAACTTCAGATTATCTCCATCAATGTTCTTCACACATTCTGTATTAGGAGCTACTGCCAACCCTCAAAATTTCAGGCAAGCTACTGGGCAATCTTCCTCAATTTTTGACCAGGAACACCCATTAAGGAGGACAGTGTTTCGTGGATCAGCTGCAGGCCACATCCAACAGCCCCGTGAACCACAGCTTGGAGACTATTAACCATATAATAAAAGCTGGTTGCTCCCTCCCACCACCAGTGTCTTAAGAAAACAACCTACATAGACATAAATTTTAATGTTTTCCATAAAACACCAGAACAATTGGATTACGGCGGTGAAATACTTGCTACTATAGAAAACAGATTTTCCTGTTTCAGTAACACTGAATACAAATCATATAAAATACCAACAACAAGCATCTGTTCTTATTGCTTCCTCTAGAAGTATTTATATGTAATTAATTGTTTTGTTCAGAGCAAAGACAAGTAACTTTTTATCCACTGGCACATCAAACTTCAGGTTTGTTCTAATAAAACAGGGGATTTTTTTATTTTTATTTTTTTTTAATGAAGAGTGGAAAAGGAGAATATGCATACATATGGGCAGGGGATATTCTGCAAAAACTAGACAATTAAGCTACAGTCCAAAGACAACCCTGCCTCATACATGCTAGAGAAGAAACAGTGTAACTGGAGCAGAAAAAGTAAACAAACCAGAAATCATGCCCTGTAACCAAAGGAATGATGAAGACTATTGTCATCATAACACACTGACTTTGTAGTGTTTATTAGGATTTTTTTTTCTTGTTTTCTATCTGCTAATGTCCACATACTGCAATATCAATTGGGGTTTTACATATTTATGCAAAAAATTTTAACTTGAAGTACGTACACCTTCAAAGCTTCTTATAGTATTTAGGCATCAATCTAATGGGAGGTGCTGTGCAAAATAAAAGATTACCCCTATCCCAAAAAGCTTATAACTTATACAAAATGAAATACAAACCACTTCCACCAACCTAAATTTAAGTTTTATCTCCTTAAGTTTTACTTTTACTTTAATCCAGTATTTACCCTTTTGGCATTCAAATAAATAAGACCGTAGTTTTCAGCTACCAGATTGAAATCCATGGGATTTATTCCGATTTGTGTTTTATTACTCACGAAGTTTAATTTTACTCTTCCAAGCCCTTAATTTCTTGTGGCAAGCAACTACAGGGCTGCTTTCGTTAGAGCCCAGCACACCCATAGGCAGATGTAATGTATGGAAGCACACAGGTGATGAGTGCAGCCCAACCCATACTGTGGCAGCTACGCAGAGAGGGGCCAGAAGGGTCTCCCACAACGTTCCCTGTGCAATTGTGTTTCCAAGAGTTCATCTGCACAACATGGATGGGAAGTAAATTTGGATTGTGGGGTCCAACATCCAGAATGTCGGTAGCCAAGAGTCCCCCGGCCACTAACTGGACATCCAAACACACTACTAAACCACTGGCATGGACAGATGCTCCCCTGGAGCTCTGAAACCCACCAGAAGAAAAGGAGGAGTTATTTGAATGGTCTTTTTACAAGGGCGATCCTGGAAGAAAAATAGTCTAGGTACTGAAGGGAGTGAAATCCAGCAGAACCTCAGGCATACCCTGGAACGGGGACAACAATGTCTTCTCAGGCCAGCTTCATTGACTCTGTGTCAGCCAATACATCCCACTCTGCAGAGTGCCACTTATTTTTGTTACACTCTTAATAAGCTATATGGAAGAACAAACGGTGGCACAGGGATGCATTCTGTTGACTGTTTTCAGTACAGGAAATTTTATTATCCAAGTTTTAGTAAAAGAAAATAAACCCAGACTGTCAATAAATACCCGAAGTTATCTGTCTGCTAGATGGATGTTTATAATATTTACTACCATCCTCCCCTCATCTTTACTGTGAGTGGCACTTTAAATGTAACACGAGCAGACCATCCCAGAGCAGCCGGCCTGTAACTACAAAGAGTTGTCCCATAGAGTAGCTGCTCTGTTATGCATGGTATAAATAAACGGTAAACATTAAGGGATCACTTCATGAGGGATCAAATCTGTCATGACAAACACGGATAAACACTATGAAATCATTATGTACATTTCAAACAAAGTCATCTCAATTCTCCAGCATTGGATATAAGTTCTACTGAAGCCCACAGTTATTGTAGGTGGAGTGCGGCACATTTCCCATTTTGAGATTTTACTGTCATTCCTGCATATGAAACACTGTCAATCACTAATGCCTTGAGGTGGCATTTCTGGTGACAGAGTAGCAGGGTTGTGATGGAAATCAACCCACCAAGAAACCACTTTAAAAACCAGCAAATTAAAATACACACATCAATTCATGTATGAAAAAAAGCACTGACACAGGGTGCCAGTTCAGTTCCACGCAGGAGTTGCATTTGGTCATTTTTGATTTATGAACTTCTAAACCTCTTCTCCAGTGCACACAGATGCCCATATAAAGCTGGTGCAAATCTACCAAGTAGGTTGTTCTTCACCCCTTTCACACACCCTTAGAAGCAACTCCTCAGACCTCCACAGCTTAACACAACAGCCATCTACAGGCTCTTTGCCAGATCACAGAGGAGTGCAGCCATCTCAGCAATGGCTACTTTCAGCTGCTGCTAACCACAGACACTATCACTTACAAATTATGCCAAATTAACCATCAGTATCAGCTGGAAGTCACTCAGAGGGTCTCCTGCTCCACCTCCTCAGGCAGTCTTTTTGCCATTCCCCAATATCAAAATGATCTGGAAGACCTGCTTTAGTGAAGTTTCATCCCTACTTGCAGGACAGGTCCACAGCACGGTCTGAGCTGCGTTTGTCTTCTGTTCAATTGCATTATTCTGTTTTTTACACCACCAGTGTGCTGTGGACACTGGATGTCCTTGTCACAGGATCATTTCTGATATAACTGTTGTCAAGTCGTGGTGCTGTTGCTAAAGGTCTTTACACTTGTATTGAGAACTTGTTCTCCCTGAAGGGATTAGAATTACGTTGCCCAATTACTATTGGTAGTCTCTTTGGAAACTTAAGAGGTCCCTCTTCTTTTGGATGCTACTTATTAGGATTATTTCAAGCCCCATCCTTGGAAACATTCAAGGACAGGCTAGATGGGGCTCTGAGCAACCTGACCTAGTTGAAGATGTCCCTGCCAGTTGCAGGGGGGATGGACTAAATGACCTTTAAAGGTCCCTTCCATCCCAAAGCATTCTATGATTCTATGATTTCAAGTGTAATTTAGGCTTCAGTTCTCCTCATTTCTGGTTTGCAAGAAGAAAGACTTGTAATTCACACACTCATCAGAAATATGTTGTTCCCTATAGCAGAAGAGATGTTATTACATCCACCACTTCAGGGTACACTAGAATTAGCTTGTCTTAAAATCTGTCATGCTGGAGTGCTCTAATCTCAGAGGTGGATCACTGTGCTACATTGAAGTGTGCAGGGCAAAATATCTTCCTTGTTGCCCTCCCTCCCTTTTTTTGGAAAAACTAAAGCTATTAAAATTAGCACCTCTTAAAGCTATTAACATGAATAATTAAAAATAATGGAAGTTATTTATTCACAAAATGGGATATGACACAAGGTTGAGGGTCAAGAACAGCAACAACAGCATGGGCAGTAACAGAGCAGGCCACTGCAGCCCTACACAAGAGCAATGACACAGTCCGAAAGGCACACATCAGCCAAAACACAGCACTATCTTGGAAAAGATCTAGATAAGCTGGCAATTTCCGTTCTTGGATAGGTGACTTGTATTAGCCTGCAAGCCAACAGGTATTCAAAGAGTGACAAAAGTTTGTCTTTGAGGCTCAAATGGCAAGAGTGGAACATGAAGCAGTCTTCTGAGCTGCTTTAGTTTACTGTTTTAAAAATAACTTTGTAAGAAGAATTTTTGGGAAAAATATCCTTGGGTATTGCGGTCAGGGTCCTCCTAACAAGCAATAGTGTTTGATGAAAGTTGGCAGATGTTTCAGCCATAGCATAGATTAGACTAGAAAAGAATACCACATAAAAGGCAGGAATTCTATTGCATAGAAATGCAAATATAAAGAAATGCAGTGAAAAAAAAAAAAAGGCATGCAAGTCCCAGAACCAAATGTCTATCGATCAAAAGAAACTCTTTTGACATCTATAATTGTCTTTTAGAATACTACAACAAAACCACATTATTTTCTAACAGATACGCAAAGTGCAAATAGAGTGACGCAGAGTAAACACTCAGAATCAAAGCTACCTTGTCACTGATGCTTAACACACAAAATGTTATCCAAGTGGCGATTTAATACACAGTTCTGGCCATGACATTCTTGATCCTACATGACCAACAGTTTCTGCTATTGGATGTTATATTAAATTCTGACACACACATATGTTCTTCATACAGCCACATGAAAGAACGAATGTTCTTTGCAGGAGAAAATAATTAAGATGACTATAGTAAAATAACATAGATTTAAATTCTATTTTTCTAATATGCCCTGAGAGTAGGAAGCTGTCCCCATCCAAACACAAAAGCAAAAAGGTAGTTATCACTTTGACATGCTTTAGAAAATGAGACATTTTTACCAACCGGGGATTGCACTGGTATCTTTCTACATTCTTCACCATATCAGGAATTGTTGTGAAATATTCCAGCTATATAATTTTGATGGTCAAACTTTCAATAACATACATTAATTTTTCTCCAAATGCATTTGTTTTCAAAATGGCTTCATTATTTCCCCATTTTCTTCCTCCCTCTCCCCATGAATATTGCTCATCAGTCAGCTGACTATTGAAAAGGCAATACTCAACTGCCCAGTCACAAAATTAGGTTGTACTAATTCTGTGTCCTTTGAGCTGTTGGAAGAAAGCTCACTAGGGTAAGTGTAAAACATTGCTCTCACAGCCCAGCTGAGCTTCATTTAGTCCCTGAAAGCACTATGGCAAGATAGGGTGGCTGGGAGCCATCTTTTGAAAAAGTGTAAACAGGGAAAAGGACCCTCCTGAGTTTCCAAATGACACAAACAACAACAGTTTGCAACACTGGGCAAAATTATGACTAAAGCCTGAGTCTCAAAGAAAGGAAAAAACCTACCAAAAAGGTATAAATGCAGATAGAGTTGATTAGTTAACATACACAAATGAACATTTGCTAAAATGCCTTTATGGATTTGACCCTGGCTTGAACCCTGAAAGTTAAGTGCAGTCACTGGAGGGAAGCATGACAAGCACAATATGGAATCTGAAAGCTGGAGAAGGGCAGGCTTCATGAGCCATACTCACCTCTAATGTCTGCATTAGTGTGGGTTTAATTGCATCTTTCATCAAAACTGCCAAAGCACCTGTTACTCCCTAAAAAAACAAAAGAGTTCACATTTTAAGGAAGTCAATTCTAAGGTGCAACATTTCTGAGTTACACTTATGCTTACAGTTAAAACAGGGAAAAAACCTTACACTGCAAAGGAGAAAAAGAAAGTGTGCTCATAAACGATAATGGATAAGCGGTGTTACAGTGTTGCATAAAGAATTTATTTAGATGCTACCTCAAGACTTCTAACATACTGTATTTACAGAGTGTGCCAGAAATAGTAATTTTTGCTCTGAATACACTTAAGAGGCAGTAGGTAAATATTCTTCCTATTTCATGGAGAGACCAAAAACAGAGTTATTAAGTGATCAGAATGAGGATGTTCATGGGAACAAAAGACAAAGTGGAAGCAAAGGCCACTGAGACCTGAGAAAGCAAGAAGGCAATAAATTGCTAAAACTGCCTAAAGAAATGACAGATGTATTTCTTTCATGACAGAATCAATAGCATGAATCAATTGATAGCAACAACCAGAAAGGGTATTTTTCAAGACTTGTACAAATATATATGTAATAGACACAGGATGAAAGCAGACACAGAGTTGACTAGGAGCAGATAATGAATACATCACGAGACTAAAAGTTAGAGGTGCCTTACTGTGATGATGAGAGGACAAAAGAAGCTGTGTGAATTGTTGCATTTTAGTTGTAAAAGATCTTACTCCTCCCTAAAAATCTTGCTGGAGACTGAGTATAAATTTCACACTGACTGAATTTAAAATAAGAGAAAGTCATGACATCCCTCTAAACTAAAATCCAATGCCCATTATAGAAAAAAAATGGTTATAGAGTGTGCGTAGCACTATCAAACTACATGCAGAGTACTATCTAAAACCCACAGCTATCTATTTCAATTTATTCCTAAATTACTTTGATTTTGAGAAGAAAATGTGTTTTGTTTTGAAAGAACTAGATCATGGATAGAAAAAATGCAGTAGCATTCTAAGCAGTGGCTCATTTGAGTGTTTGAACAATCAAATTCTGTGAAAATCGGAGTGACAGACAGATGAGAGACATAAAAGTACATGGTCATTACATAAGCACAGTATTTTATACAAATTAAAGTTTCCCCTTTCTGAGCATCACATCTGAACATAGACTTCAGAGGAAAATGAAGCAGAATATTTGGCCTCAGATAAAAGTGTATTGAAATCAGAATAGTAAAACTGGTTTCTACTAAAGCATAGCAAGTGTTTCCTTGGGGGACAGCGAAGGAAAAGAAAGAGCGGAAGGAAAGATGTTTCTTCTCTCTTTGCGTTTTGTAAACCTCCACTATCTACAAGCCCGAATAGACCCACAAAGGGGTAATAAGAGAAACTGGTGGCAAAACAACATAGTTTTCCTTCTTCTGAATTAGTAAAGAATACATTTCTGTTTCTAAATATATTAATTTTAGAAATTAGGATCAAAATGCAAGGCAACACCAGTGTGCCAGTTCTCTGTCAGAATGGCTGAAGCTCCATCACTTCCATAGAAGCAGCCTGGTGCTATGTTTTACATATACCCAGCTACTCTCATTTGAATCCAAAGCTGATGGCCTAAATACAAGGAAAAGAAAAATATATTTAAAAGAGAAATGAAATTATTTTTGGTTTTCACTTCCACAGGCTCCTTTATAGCTACAGATTGGTTTAATTGGTAAGATTATAAACTACATATTTTAGATAAAGAACTTAAAAATGCAGAAAAAAAATCTCAACAAATAATATTTCATAAAGGTTCATTTAACCAGTACTCCATAAAATTTTCTGCTTTTAGAATAAAATGTAACTTCAATATTTTAACCATAAATGAGTTTTCTTTTCAGGACCGTGTAAAAATAACTGCCACTGCTAGTGTCTTTGATTTCTTCTATTTTAGTAATTTGTAAAAGTCTTTCTAAAGTGGGCGTATTTCTTAGGCTATTAAATTTTAAATCTATTTAATATAACAATTTGCTTTATAAAACTGATTTGATTCACTTCCAAATAGGAAGCACTTACAAAATAAAATAGAGAATGCCCAGCCCCAGCACTAACATTTTAAAATGAAACGAAACAAATTTCAATCCTAGCAATTTCTTCATTAAACTTCAGTTTTTAATCCTACTAATTTATGAAAACAAATATATTCTTTCTCCTGATTATCACAGTGCAGAATTTGAATTCATTAAAAAAAAAAAAAACAATCCGAGTATGCAATATACTGATTGAATAGATCTATAAGCCTGTTGTTTTCTTGCTGTTTGATCAATTGAGCAGGCAGCTGGGACAGAATTTCTCAGACCAGAAGCACAGCTCTTCTCCTTCCACCCTCAGCTGAAGGAAATGATGCTCGTCACTAGTTGCTAGCAACACAAAACTGTCACAGCTAGTTAAGTTGTTCATCTTCTGTCTCACAGAAAGCAGAACCATGCACACACACTAGTTAGGAGGTAATAGAAATATCTGAAGGAAAAGGATGGTTAATTTTACATTTTCTTCCTCTATCCCAGTTTTTCCATCATCATATAGCATAAGCTAGTCATCATTAAACTGAAAGAGAAACAGCGGTTGATAATCTTCAGCGCATGAATGCTGAGATAGTTTACAATCTGACCACGTAAAAGGCAACTGTAGTAGCTATTCAACTTTCTGGAGGAAAAAAGCCAAATGGAAAACTTTACATCAGATCTTTCAACTGTTCAATGGCAAGGTTAACTACCTGAGCAGCCACAGATCAGCCCTAACAAACTTCTTGGGAAATTTGCCTAAGGACTGACAAGTGTTAACTCATGCCAACTGTGGCCATCACAATTAGGGGATTCCATTCTCTACTTCATACTGGATGAGACCAAAGCAACCATGCAGCTATTCGCTGACCCAAGCCATGTTGACTGGAAAGAAGGCTTTGGGGGAGAAATAAAAAATAAAATAAAATCAGGATACCTTTTTCTCCCCTCTCTCTCCTAGACATTAATGGCTCAAATCCTGTCTCCTTTGCTTTCTGATAGTTCTTCACCAATCTGATAAAAATAGTGAAGCAAAAAAATACTTCCTATGCCTTTTAGCTTTTTGGGAAACTTCATCCATATTAGATACACATTCTGGACAAAACAACTCATTGTATCTGAAGTTGAAAGCAAAGAAAAAAGCAGCAAAGACTCTAGCACACATCATGTCTATCTGCCTTCCATGGTTCTTAAACAGGTTTGGTGTCAACAGTCTTTAAAAGCTAAACAGCTAATAAAGATTTCATATCTATCTGACATGACTCTGTCAGAATAAAGTTTTCATTCCTTCATACCCCCAATCCTCCAAGCGGCTAGCAAACAATTCCCACAGCTCACTCAAAGTACCGGATCTGATTCTCCAAGCTATTTAAGGAATCAGGTTCCAATTTCCAATTCAGAGAAGGCAGTTAATTTTTTTATAAAATAATTAGAGGCTTAGACACTTACACACCAATTAAGCGTGTGAGAGCCCAAGGTTCATTAGCTTTACACTAACTCACTGTCAGAAGAAAGAAGTAGGACTCCGAATCAAATGTGTGTGGACACCCAACTCCCCGGGGTTCCCTCCTGGAACTGATTCCAAGTACTTCTGAAAGTAATACTCCTTCCATCTATCCACCAGCCGTCGGGGCAGGTATGCTCCCCAGGACAGCAAAGATCATAGAGCACAAAATAAATTACACACGTGACACAGGAAAGGCAAACTTAGATGAAAAAACAAAATACTTTCAAAGCAACTTCCAGTGGAGCAGTCTCTGAAGTCTAGCAAGAGTGGAAATGAAAGCCAGCATTAGATGACAAGGAAGGTGATTGAGAATAACTTCTGTGAAATGAATAAGGGTTAAACAGACTGAAAGGCAGAGAAAAACCCTTTTTTTGATAACAAAAATAATAAAGTACTTGTAACTTCCCTTCATTTAAAACTATAGTCTCTAACAAAATGATAATATTTTTCTGCAATATCAGTTCTGTAAAAAACTAAACCCTAAACCGTAAGCTGAGAAGAACTGCAACCACTTGTGCTTACAGTGAAGTATGTACACAATGTTTCTCATGAATCAGAGAACAAAACATATTCAGCTGGCAGATCATTTATAAAAGTAAATATGAAGTTATTTTTTTTGGTCCTGGAATTATTGAAATCTAACAGCATGGCACAAAAAGTAAGCTGAGAAGAAGTCTTATTTAAAAAAATAAAGACATATTTATTTAATATTTTTCATAGCTGCCGAAATACTGATGTAGGGCATACATACCCATTTAATTTCACATAAAGATATGGCATGTGTCCATCAAAATTCTACTACACTGTAAAAGCCAAAAAGCAATTCAGTCTTCAAAATACTATACAATGAGCACCACATTTTGGCAAAGATATCTGTATGTTCCATTACAGAGGATAGATATTTAATCCATTACTCTTGTGGAAGGAGTCTTCTCAATTCATGAAATATTCAATTTATCTTTTTTCTATTACTCCTAGCCTGACTCTGCATCTGGTTTATATCTGCCAATGTGTATTTTAGGTTTTACTATTGTATTATTATAAATATATTGCATATAAAGTCAAAATTAAGAGCAATTGTGTTTTTGTGAAGTATATCATGTGTACATCTGGAAACAAATCACAGAGAAGGGTTTTGTGGTTTTGGTTCACACAGATTCCAATGAACTAAAGACTACCGTCAAACATTTAAACTTGCATAAATTCAACCTGGGTAGAATATATAAAACGTGAACCCCAGGACTCGTTTTAAGTGACAGGTAGGACTGACTGCCACCCATTATTCAGGTTGTGTGGTACTTCCCATGATAAAGCTGCCTTTAAAATTTGTTAAAATTATATGCAACTGCAGTTCTTTGGGCTAAAATGTTCCATGTCAAGTGGCTATGATAGATTCAAGCTTTTAAGCTTGATTTTGTATTACAAAAATTTAAGCCAAAATGATTGAACTGTTCTTGGATTGAGAGTATTCAAAAAGCATGTATACTGTTTTTCCTACTTTCAGTTGTCTTGAGATCTTCCCTTTCTGAGCTATAAAGCTTTACCTCCTCTCTGACCCTGACTCGAAAGAATGATGAAAATTCAGGTGGAGAATGGCTCCACATCAAACCTCTTACCACATCTGAAAATTTGCTCAAGATATAAACCTTGGGAAAACAAAAATTACAGTTCAAAGATACTCATTAGTGAACGCTTAGCCTTGCCCCATCCTGCCCAGAAAGCTTTAGTCGCAACGTGCGGTGTGCTTACAGCCTAGGGTGTAACAACAGTATCTACAGCCTGCACCAGGCCGGACCAGCTCTGGGTCTGGACATCTGGACCACAAGCAAAGATCTCTTCTCCCGGATCCTACAGGAATCCTTTTCTAACACATACATGGAAGAGATACAACCTGTGCAGTCCAAATGAAGAGGGGTCAAAAGCTGGGCTTGCACAAGCGCAGTAACAACATAGGAAGCACAAGCAGCAGGGGGAAAGGTAGATACTGCATTTAAAGTCTAGAGACAGTGGGTTTAGCTGCAAGCTGTTCAAACAGACTGACCACCTGTGAGAAGAAACCAGGAACAGAGATGAAATGCCACCCACTAGAACTGAAATTTATCATCTTCTTTGTACATATGAATTATGACATGGCACAGTCTTTGACTATACATCTCCTGCCATTGTTTCCAGAGGATTCAACTTTATACAGTACACTTTCACAAGTGCAGTACAGTTATTCATAAGCTCTCTCTCCTTGTACAAAGTAACCAGTATTTAATTTGATAAAGAAATCTTAGTAAGAAAACCCACTACTAATTTCCTTCTTTGACACTTCTTAAATCCCAACACCACAGCATCTGACCTCTTCACCAATATTAAGTCATCTGCAGAAATGAACAATTGGTCCTGTTTTCAGAAGAGAAACCAGCACACACAAACTCAAAAGGATTCACCAATTTTGGATGCTCAACCCGAGACAATATAAAATAATGTCTCCAAGTTCAAAGTTCTTGATGGTGTTTTGCTCTTGCCATAGATTTCAGCTGTTTAACTCCTGAGTATCAAGCCAGATTGAGGAATGCACTCCTAATGCACTGTAAGAATCAGTTTGTACAGACACAGCATCACACACAAGCTTTGTGAAAAACACAGGAATAGAGTTCAACTCTCCAAAAAGGCACTTTTCTGCCTTAACCATGAAATCACCTTCCTATTCTTCCCATAGTTCTCATCCTCATTTGTAACACACTCCACAACAAAGGAGGCAGGAGTTTCTGCACTTCACAATCATGATGTGCACCCAAGTCCTCCCTGTGCATGGTATGAAGAAGAGAACCTGCAGAAGAAAAAGAATGCAGCATAGCTGCAGATGGTCATAATACATATCCTTGACACTGTGATGAATTTTTTTTTTTCTGGGCAGTTCTTCTCTTGTATAATATAGAACACTGCTTTAAAGAAGAACTAGAAACATATGTGCAGCACAAGTGACACTATCAAACAATTGAGACGCTAAGCATACGAAGTTTATTTAAAAAAAGGCCAAGAAAACCGAATTAGTAACAGACATTTTGCTGAGCACTATTTTCATTTTAGGGACATAGTGGAAAAATTTTAAAGTTCTTTGTGTGCTGTTCATAAGGTCAGCCCTAACATAATATTTCCACAGAGCAACTACAGATGAAACGGACTACAGAAAAGCAACTGCTTTCATTCATCAAGCTGATTAGCATTAAGTGGTTGAAGACAGGTTAAATATTTTGCAATATTAATGCGTTAAAGTACCTTCATACAAAAGTAGCATCAAAATTAAAATCATGTATTTCAAATGGAGTTTAATTCTGACACTGAATTATTTTAAAGTTTTTGCATATGCATTATAAGGTAACTCATTCCCCACCCCTCTTCATTTGGCCAAGACAAAGTTATGCAACTGAAAAGGAAAATCCAAACTTCAACAGCTAGAATATTAAATGCAGTTCTTCATGTCTCCCACATAATTGGGAGTAGTTGATTTGCTTTGAATTTTAATGATGACTGTACTTAGCAATTTTGGTAGCCTTACCTTAATTTCAATCTTAAATCCAGGCAAGCTAGATATTATGTTTTCATTTCCTTACTAAACTGGAATCCATTAAGGTTGTGAAGGTATTCCTGGCTTGTGGATTTTCTATCTTTGCTGACAAGGCAGTATACTGGTTTCTTTGCTCATTCTAAAAATGCACTGAGTTTGTGCAGATGTCCACATAGAAGGGACAAACAGGAAAAAACCCACATAGTCGGTGTGGTATATGAAGTCATTGCCAGTAGGGTGGCATGAAAGCCCAGCTCCAAGACATATCACAGTTGATTTAAGAACATATTTAGATGATAAAAAAAGCATAAAAGCAAAGCATTATCATATTTATTGTATTTAGGGTGTGCTGTCAATCTGCAATATATGAACTTAATTCAGCAATTAGGCTTCAGAATTCAAGTAATGTATTGTTACAGTAAACTAGTGCCAATCACAGTGAGCCTACTCCTGGCATACAGTCGGATTGCGCCGGTTAACCTGCCATACACAAACATGTGTGAGCTTCCAGCCACTCTTTACTGACTCACAGCCTGGCTATAAGGGCTGGAATTTGATACAAAGGAAGAACATATTGACTTCTTTCAGAAGCTGAAGTAGGGAATGAGGAAACAGCAACTAACTAATGAAGGTAAGGAAGAAAAAGCCTCAGTGATGTGAAGAGATAACCCTGTCCCAAGCACTATCAGCAACCTATGAATTAAGAATTGCTTGTTTCCATTCTGATTGAGTGGTATAAGCATTCATGTGGTAACTATCATTGTAACATCTGAGCACACTTTACAAGTACAGTAGCAAACATCACCAGCTCTCTCAAATAGGAGCCCACACTCTGACTCCCTCCAGCACCAAATTTGTTTGCCTTAAGAATTGCAGAAAACTATCCAAGTAGGTTATGCAGACCAGAGACTTCCTGAACCAGATGTTACCAGAGAGTTGGAGAAATGAGTTCTACATCTTGTTCTCATTGTGAGCAAGTTCTGGCCCAGATGACGATCTTTCTTCGATATCTGACTGTGCTGTTCAAAGCTAAGTCCTTGGCATGCACCTGCCTTTCTAATGCTTCAAGAGGCAAACCAAATGCATCAGAGGTTATTCACAGGTCTACAGCACTGAACATACCAAATCCTCTGTTGTTACTGGTTGTCCTTTCTTGTCATTAGCTACCACCATTTTCCCCAGCCTCTCCTTCATGTCTTGCAAGCTGGTGGTAAGTGCCAGGATGGCCATAATTTCACTTGCAACAGCAATATCAAACTGAGCCTGTAAAATAGAAATGAGATTCATGAACCAAATCAAAGTCAGGTCCAATACTCACAGGGAATCGTCAGGAATAAACTCAGGAACGACAGATTTCACACTGGAATTCAAACAAGTTCTAAATTGTAACCCACAGCTTTTGAGATTACTCAGACTAGAGTAACTTGAAACACTTTGTTTATAGTCCCTCATTAACGTTCTCTGTTACACTTCATTTACTTGGGGACCAGTCTTGCAGAGTGCTTAGCCCCTTGGCTCACATTGTCCTTAGCAGAAGCTCCCTAAAGGGCCAAGAATTTTTTTCTGTGGTAAAAAAGAAAATCACCAGATGTGTTTTGAGCTTTACTGGCATGAGCACAGCATTGTGGTGGTGGTTTTTTTTTGTGTGTGTGGTTTTTTTTTTTTTTGTAATGCTCTTCAGAAGTTTTTTTTTCTGGTTTCAAAAACATTCTTGTTACATTTGATCATTCTTTTCTACATAAACCCAAAATTTAGAGTCTATGCTGCTAGGTCTTGTGCTTGACCTATGATAATATAAAATATATCTTCATCCCCCCCCACCCCCCCCCTTTTTTTTTAAATGAACAAATATATAAGTTAAAAAAAAAAACCAAAGAACTATATGTGGCATCAGTTCTATTGCTCTTGTAGAAATACATCCATACTGTGCAGTATTTCAGCACAACATAAGCTGTGGTCCTTACTTTTCTTTAAGAGCTTGCAGTATACATTAGCAGCATTTGTACTAATTTACTATTAGTAAAGCCCAGGCCACGTGCTGTCAGAACGTAAACAGAGAAGAAAGGCTAAGTCACTAATGTGTTAAGTGATAGGAATGCAACATTGGGGGAGAACAAGGACTACAGCTTCTTTAGTAATCAATCCATCTCCAGCAATTAAAGTCTATATAAAAATGTAGTAATTGACATCCTACTGATATCTATGTAAAAAAAGCCCCCAAGACTGCTTCTATGTCGGACTTCTACCAGATGTATCCCATACGGACTAATACTGGAGGAATTTGTTCAAATTGAGGGCCTTGCTTGTTTTTAAAGAAGCATCTACACAGAGAATTGTTCAACATATATATGCCTTACCACTCCTATCCATTCGCCTAGTACTTTAACAGCTTCTGCCCTTTTTTAAGCTATGTTCCTGCTTTTAGATTCTGTCTTGACAGCTACAGCGCAGAGTAGCCCTATTCAGGCTGACCTCTATGTACCTGCATGTTAGTCAAAACTTCTGAAGACACCTGAGCACTTTTCTGCATTGGGCACAGACGGGGAGAGATATATACCATGGAAAACAAAAAATAACCCTGTAATTGAGATTTTCAGCATAGGGATTTAAATGAAACACCGAAGTTACAAAGCAGATTTTCTGTATTCCCTGGAAGCAGTACTATACCTAACAGAATACCTGGGTACACAATGAACATTGTTAGCATTGCGATGACATGGATGCTACTATCTTTTCTGAAATTAAGAACGTCCCTGATAAGTCATTGTAGCATATGTAAAACAGGAAATAAGCCTGAGAAATCTATGCCCAACCCATATACTGGAATATTATCTAACTTTATCGGGATGTTTATCAGGAAACAAAAAATAAGTTTTTATTATCATTGTTTCTATATAAACCCAAAAGGACAGGAAAAACAATCCCAGGTAGATGCTCAAAGCGTGACATAATATTTAACTGAAAAAACACGCATAAAAGCCTGTGGTAACAGGTGCTATTTTAACTCTAATAACCTTTATACACCTATGAAGTGCTGACAGAAACCTTAGCTGTAAAGTCAGTTCTCTATTGATGAAAGGATCCACCCACATGGATTCAATTGCAGGATCAAGGGCATCAGTCATGTAATACTCTTCAGAAACCACAGCACCCCTGTCATTAAAATGCAGACTTTTGTGCCTGCTGTGCTCTGCCATTTCACACAGGTGTCATTGATTTTAAGAGTGCTAGAACACCACTCCAAGTATTTATAAAATGCATCTGTTAAATATGAAGCCCTGTTTTCTCTGGATCTCTGGCTACGCTCTGAAATGAGTTTTCCTAACTCTTCTCTATTTCTCAAGTCACTAAGTCCATGTTAAAATGTGAATGGATATGCATCAGTCCAACACATCAAAATTGAAATCATCAAGGTCATTTTAGCCAAAACAGTACAGAAGCAACATTTGATAGCCATATGTCAACTAGTACTTTATAATAAAACAACCCACATTTAACTCAGCAGCATAATTACAGTGGTAAAATGCTGCACAATAAGGCTGGCAGAACCTGGCTCAAAGCTAATAATCACACTAAGTCACTGAAACAAATCTAAACACAGGACAACGTCTCAACTTGCACCAAGTGTAATATTTTGTAGTCCCTGCCCATTATCAGAGATGAGTATTAGCTAATATTGAGTTTTCTGGAAGTTATAGTCAGAAAAGTCTCTATCCTATGTGTTTAAAACCAAAACAAGTGAGCATGTCTAGTGGAAGGTATCCTTCCAGAGGGGTTGGAACTAGATAATCTTTAAGGTCCCTTCCAACCCAAACCATTCTATGAATCCATGTTTACTCTCTTAAGTTCTTCTCTCCAATTTGACTGTTTTACCTGCTGAATTGAGCAAAAACATTAGCACTATTTTTCCGTCTATTTAGGCACAACGCCTGGGAGAGGTCTGAAATGATAAAGAAAAAGTAAAGACACGAGTTCCAAAATTAATGAAAGCCTTATCTCTACCACAATAACTATTAACTTCCCCTCAAAATAGTGAGAATCTCATGAATTCCATGATCCAGAATGTTAGATTACAATATCTTCATTGAATTAGTAGCAACTCTACATCATCACAATGAGTTTATTCCATCTGGCATTGCTATTCCACACTGCATTGTTTCAGAAATGGATTTACCCACATGACACCAGGAACACTTGTTCAGATAGTGTTGGAAAAGTCTGGCTTTCAATTTATCAGTAAGTTCTTTAATAAACTTCCAGAAGCTCTCATACAGTAATGTAGGTTAGCTTTTCAAAATGCTGAAAAGTACACACATGCTCATTTTCTGAACTATCCCTTCAAGCCCACATATTAAAATTAATCACATGCTCAAAGTTCTTATTGTTTAGATCCCAAAGCTGAGATGCAGGATAGGGAAATGAAAACTTTGAATAAAAAGCTAATGGTCATTTTAATGCTTTCAATGCATTGTATAATATGCATTGGTTACTGTTTCTGAAACTTCGGACTCAGTTACTCATTAACACATACAGCTTCACTACATGAATACTATACAACAGCAACAGATGTTAGCATTGCAGTTCAAAGAAGTATCAGCCTCTAAAGCAAAGTCTGTCCAGAATGAGCTATATTAACTGCCTTTACATACCTGACGGACAAATCCTTTCTCTGTATTTGCCTGCCCAACTGTTATTTTGCGCAGAAATCTGTCATTTGTATCCACCACTGTAATAAGGGAACAGCAAAAGCAAAACATATTAACAAGGACTCAGGGATCTGGGTTTTTGCAGGTGTACCTGTTGTTATACATGTAAGATTCAGCTGCTTGAACAGCGTAACCAGACAGCCACGCTCCTGCATGTTAGCATTAGCACTGACTCGGTTTCTCCCTTCTAGCTGATACCATTAGATGACAGGTTGAAATAACTCAAATACAATTTCTCTGAACAGCATTTGAAGCCAATAGACTCTTAATATTCTAACATACAAATTAATATTTTACCTACATAAGAAAAATCTGTCTCAGTAGATACAAGGAACCTCAGACCTACTTCAAATCATTTGCTCCATCATTGACTTGTTAAGAATTGATTTTAAGACTGCACGATGTAGGTTAAACTTGGTCTGTTTCTTTTTTAAAGGATGATTATGTTGTCAGATTGGTTCTTCCAGACAAGTCACTTTCTTGCACATCACAGTAACTAACTCCATATTCAGCTGCACAGTGTTCAAAGGAAGTTTTTTTCAAGATCAACCATCTGCTATTTAACACAACTTCAATTTCAGGCAATTGTATTTCTAACCTGGAAACACTTTTGGTATTGCAAGGGCATGTCCAAACCATCCTGTGGAATTGCTAACTTCACTAACAATCATCGCAAGCCAAGTTCTCCAATTCTGCACTGACAACACTCAACTTCAAATGTGCCTTTGCAGGAACCAAAAGGAAGGACTGAGAATAATCAAAGAGCTCTCATCTGCTGAGAACTGATCAGGATGTTCATAGGAAGAAACATTAGGAGGATGTTTCTGTTTGTTAGAAAACGAGACAGAACTCCAAGACCCTTCCTTCCCAGGAACGGCAATCCCTACAGAATGCAAAAACAGGCTCCCTCTTTCTTACGGGCTCTTTAGCCCTACAAATGTTTCAATTTGCACCAACCCTAAAAGAAAGGGTGGAAGGTACTCTTGATCAGTTCAGCCTGTAGTGTGGCAATCAGGTCAATCTTCTGGCAGATGTAGATTTGAGCCCTGTTGATTTAGAAGCAGAGAATCAAGGAACCTCTGGAGAAGCTGTCTGTACTGAAGGTCAGTGAAATCACCTCCTCCCACTTTTCCTGCTGCTTTGGGAGATCTAAAAAATTTGTCTGTACAGAAAAGGATGACATAATTACCCAAGCACAAGAGGGACTTTGAATCTCAATCCTACACAACCTCAATTCAGGGTTGCGAGTGAGCTGGGAGAAAAGCAAGGTTTAAGGCCCTTCCCCTTCTTAGGCATTTCTCACGGGGCTGTTGTAAATACCATACGCGCCTTCTTCCCGCTACATGGTATTTAGGCCCCTAATTTCTTCAGTAATTCCATTTAAGGGATGGCGCAACACAGATTTGGTTAACTAATTTCGGTTTCTATTTGTATACAGTCATACTCTAAAATACTACAGTACTGGCAGAAATTGCAGAACAGAGCCCAGTACATGGAAGCAATAGCCTCATACCAAGCTGTGGTACCATATGCCACTGTGAAGCCATATGGCAAGCTGATCTCTCAAGCACAAACTTGCCCCTTCTCTTCCTAGGAAGCTCAGTCTCACGAGCAGCCTTAAGCAGACCTAAATTTCTTTCCTGCCTACCCAGGCACTGCTGAGAGCAGGAACTCTGCTGAGCCTGGAGAGTCAGTGAGCTGCTTTTTATCTGGCCCTTCCTAGTGAAATCATGTAACCTCAACACCCTTACCATGAAATTGTAACTACCCCTGCAACTCTTTCTGGTCACTAGGATACACTGGCTTTCTCATCATGGTCAGAATTCATTCTCCAGGAAGATTTCAACAGCTGCACTTAGAAGTAGTAGAATAAGAAATAATCGTTTTTGCCACAAAAGCAATTTTTCCTTCTCCAAATTTTCCCTCTTCCTTACCGAAAGTAAACGTTTCAGGAAAGTTTAGGTTCAACCAAGTGTTAGGTTTAATGTATCTACTTCCTTATCCTCTAGAGGTATAAACAGGATCTGAATACCAGGGGAAGGGTAAGTAGGGGGAAGCTTTCCTTCTTTTCAGTATGTTGTACCTGTTCAAGTTAGTATATGATGACAATGAACTTTAAGCTTGTGAAACTTCTAAGGAAACAGGTCCTGACTAAAATTATTTTTCAGACAATTTGATAGCTTTCTCTTCCGCCCTACAAATTCCCTGGTACATAACAAGCTTCACAGACATATGGACTGCAGAAACAGTCCCAAGTAAAACATTTTCCAAGTTATCTAAAACATTGCTAAAACTTTTTTTTTCTGAAATGTTTAAGATCTGTACATCATACAGAGTTGTGTGGAATAGAAGTTTCACTAACACTGTTAGAAATGAATTAAATAACTCACTTGAGGTTAACAGCTGTTGAGTAATGTTGCCTCCTCCCAAACCCGTGCTGATAAAAAATGATGAGTCATACTACACTAAATATTTATATTACTCCTTCATCCTAATACAGGTCTCTTCCAGATACATTGTGTGACTAATAAGAAACATCTTATGCCACATCCCCCAGTATTATCTTGAAAAAAATATCCCAAGTCTGGGATGACATTGCACACAAAGGGCACAGTAAAGCATGGCCAAGACTCCTCACTTCTCAATAGATTCACCTTATTTCTCTGAGCATCACAATACATTCCTTTTAACAATGATTTTGAACTAATCACTTTGGTGTTTGAGAACTTAGGAAGAAAATAAAATCCAGTGGAATTTAGCTCAAAACTTTATGCAGTGTTTACTTGCTTAAAAAAAGAAAAAGAGAGATACAAAAGTTGAGGTAAACACTGAAATGTAACCCAGCACTAGAACTGGAAAACGCAGAGGGGAGCTGTCTAAGGATGTGAGAGTGGATATTGGTTTGCTTGGCATACATAGCTGAAACCGTACCACATCTTTCACCTCTTCTTCCTAACAAAGCAAACAACTCAAGACATTTTAAAAATAGGAAAAACACATAATCCCTGAGTCCTATTTAGTCTCTGAGCTACGCAGACTGCTGAGCTGGGGAGGGTGAGGGACCAAAATCAAGTACAGTAAGTACAAATAATCTAAAACCATAATAGACACAGTTAAGAAAAGAATGGATAAGATTTGTAAAATGATCAGAAAAGCCACTTTCATGTGTTTTAAGATGTGTTATATAATGTGAGAGAGACAAGGGATGTACTTAAACTGTTAGAGCAACCTACCTTTCAGAATATTAGCAAAGTCTCTTGAGTTACTACAGATATTTGACCAAGTTTAGAGCAACATACAGCACCCAAATTTGTTATGTACCCACATTTCCCACTTGCAAATGGTTTGTTCTTACAGTCAGAGAGCAGAAACAGCTCTGATTCAAGTAAAATTAAGCAAATTAGGAAATAAGTTATAATTAAATCCAAGCTGAAATGAGGCTTTTTGACTACATACCTCTTTGCCATGTTATGGTAGGTGGGTCAATATCCAGGCGTGCAAATTTGCTGATCTCCTCTTCTGTTAAAGTCCCAGGATCAGTCTTGTTTATTCCCAGCCTCTGCAAAAACAAGTTAAAGAAATGCAATGAAGTGGCTTTTTTGCTTCAAAAGGTATAGCTGCTCTGGCTTATCACCCCCACTTTCAGCAAGCATCTTGGAAAGAAGCGTGTCAGGACCAAAACTATTTAAAAAAAAAAAAAGAAAAAAAAGCACATAGGAAACCACCTGCAACTAAAATACGGGCAAATGCAGAGGGAGAAATGAAACAAAAAAGGAAAAATACTCATAGGCCATTAAATTAACAATCTTTTTCTTACACAGAAGAAACTCTTAATGTAAATGAAAGAGAAAATTCAACATTATCAGTTACTAATAAAAAGATAATTGTTTTCTCTAGTTTGTGGAAGTCTTTGAAAGACCCATGCGTTCTCTTGTGTGAATCATCTTTGAATGAAATAAAAACTTCTGCTTTAAAAGCCCATCATCCACATACTCAGTCACTTAAAATGAATGAGCCAATACCTCCAGCTTTTACAGATTCACTATTTCAGCCACACCAAACCTTTTTTTAGCTGAATCTACATAAAGATGGATCAGAAAACTGTGTTTAAGAACTGTTGGGAAAAAAAATAAAAAAATCTTAATTTTGTCTGGCATTAGAAAGCATTCCTCAGTGAATTAACCAACATGCTTACACTTCAGAACTGAAAAAAAAGGAAGTCTAAAAGTCTAAAAATACTCAGTTTCAAAGCACTACCACAGTTACTTCCCTATTTAAAACAACAGTTATTTCTAGAAAGCTGGGGACATGCTTTTGAGAGTGTTAAAACTGTTTTCACTATGCTCCTTTTTGAGGATTGGTCTCAGACTGTGACAGATGCTTTCAAATCCAGATGTAGGCAGTGGGGCATTTCCCACTGTACTGAGAAGGGCAAAAAGCTGTTGGGAACAGCTGGCAGGTTTTGACACTTGGTACCCTAAGATTTTTCATCCCAGTTTTAATGAAGAAAGGCTTATGTTCTCAACTGCCAGTCCTGTATTCATATTTCTCTAATCTGTTGGCCAGTTTCAATCCTATTTGACATAGTTAGGAGATAGCTTCTTACAAATTTTACAAAAATAGGCAGATCGAGAAAGGAGCAATATCCTACTAGCATTCCTACTGAGGGATGGCAGTCAGAGGTCAGCGCTCATCCCTCCCGCTTGGTGTATCAGGCATGTGCCTAGATATATTTTTCCAGAGCATTTTGCCCAGAGCATTTTTCCACAGAGGGTTGACAGCAAAATTTTCAGTCATTTTTATAACTTTCAACTGCTGCAAGGAACGCTGGGCACTGGGACTGCAAAGAAGCAGCCTATCCCTCCCAAGGTCTCAGCAACGTCTATATGGATCTAAGCAGCAAGGAAAAAGCTGACTGATCTGGATGCAGATGGGAGGGAGTAAGACACAGAGCTGACGTGGAGAAGGAGACAAAGAAAAGACTGGGGTAGAAGTAGTTAAAGAGAGGAGGTAAGGAGATCTTGAACTAATAATTACTGGGAAAAAGAGAAAAAAGCTGAGGAGCAGGCAAGTGAGAAAGGTAGCTCCTGAGGTTAGACAAGGAGTTTGGAGAAAAAAAAAAAAAAATAAAAAATTGCATGGGACCTTCTGTAAGTTACAAGTCCAAACCACACATGTAAGGGAGGCGTTTCAGTCTTAATAATCCTCTTTGGAAAAAAATGTAGCCCCATCCCATAAAGATATTGTTTTACATTTGATACTTTTTTTTTAGGTATAAGGAATAATTATACTAAAACTAATTCACAGCAAAATAATTCAGTTATATTGGAAATTACGATGCATGTATCTGAATGTTATAAAGGCAAACTTTTTTTACTCAGTTGCAGCTCGTGAAGAGAGAGAAATCCATTTCAACTGCAGAGATAGTTGGTACATCATGAATAACCAATCCACTTCTCGTCCTCCCCTACCTGTTACCCTACACACAGTGTAAAAAAGGACAAAACAAAAATATTCCAACACTCTGATGGAAAATTCTGAGAGATCTACTCTGCCACAGAGGCAGGCAGGTATCATCCACATTTTAGTTTACTGTCTTTCAACCAAGCAGCACAAGAGCTTAAAATGTTATGAGAAACTTTTTTTTTTTTTTTCCCCCAAAACAGAAGCTGATATTGCCTCTATCCTCCTTTCCACCCCCCCAATTCCAAGTGTGCACTTGGCAGCTATCCATTGCCATCCAGTGACTCTGAAATAACACCGGTCAGGACTCAAAAGCCAACAACAAACATGGAAACTGGAAGCAGAAGACCGAAGCTGTCCCTAAGGTTCATATTCAAGGGGCTCATATTCTCCTTCCCCTACGCTAGTGGACTGTGTTGCTCTCTTGTTATTTATCAGAATGGCAGCTTCAAATCCAGATATGTTATTCGTACATGAATTGCATAGGAAACTCTTCTGGAAGCATTCAGGAAGCAAGATGGGATGCAAAAATACACTATGCACACAAATGTACTTCTACCCCTCAAAGGACGAACACTGTCAAATTGACATCAATAAAACCACAGAAAGTATATGCTATAATAAACTTTCAAAACCAGAAAATATTGCAAAACCAAAGAATGTGAGCTTTCAGATGTGACTTTACCATAACAGGAAAAAATAATTTAAAAACTCTAACTTTAATATTTCATCAGGAAAGACACGGCATTTAAAAACATAATTGGTTTATTTCAGAACAAAAGCATAGCAAAAACGTTGGTTATGAAAATAATATCAGACTCAGATCCTATTACTTGAAGGAGGATGCTTTTAGAAAAAAGTCTGGACTTGATAAATTCGTGATGGAGGTTTATACAAACTTGGTCCCATACATCAAATAATTTTTAAAAAGTTGCATAAAAGAGTGCATTTTATGAAGAGACACTATAATTGAGAAGAGGGTACATTAACAACTTACTCTCAGACGGGCAAGCTGAATAGCAGAAAATCCTCTCACACCATTAACTACTGGAACCAGTCTATTATACAAAGCCTAGAGAAAACACATGAGAAGTTAATAAAAGAGTTACAACTAGGAACTATTTAAATAAAAAGCTAATGCTTTTATTTTATTTAGACTAATTTCAGTAAGAATTTCCCAAGCACGTAAGTTGTGGACTTCTGGTCAGCCATTTAAAAAACAATTCTGAAAAGGTGGTAGGTTTTTGAGCAATGCCTATGATTTAACAGTCTAAATCCAATTACCAAAATGACTGTGTTTCTATGTTTCACGAAAAAAATACATATTATTTTTGAAATTGGCAACCCTTTAAAACTCTAACCAAGGTCCAATATTCAAACTATAACTATGCCTAAATGTGCATATGCCAATAACTGTGCCTAAATGCACATTTGTGTTGTACCAAGTAAAGGGGATATGACAACCCTGCTCAGTGTTAACACTGTAGCCAAAAAAAGGAGGCTCCTTCCTTTACTTTCTCCCTTTAAAGACTCAAGTTAGCATTTTTATTAAGGTCATTTTATTTAGGTCAAGTTAGCATTTTTGTAAGGATCTAGTGGAGGGAAGAGGATGCAGTTTATTTTCCCCACAACACCTTCTTCTTAAGGTATATCATACCCAACTATACATCAGAAGTGTAATTTTTAACTTTAAAAGGGTATACAAATTATTAAAAAGAACAAGATTTATATAGAGAGAAAACATCTTTTACTAGACTATTTAGAACAGTCTGAAATAGTTGACAAGGTTCTGGGCACAAGATTCTTAATTGAAAGACTATCTTTTGATAGCTATTTGCCATGAAAAATATATTCTATAAGCATAATTTCCCAGCAGAACACTGAATGGCTTCAGCAATAGTTTCTGTTCATACAGTGAAAATATAAAATGATAATCAACTTATTTTGCTTTGCAATGTAGTTTATTGAAAAATTGACATGAAAAAATGTCATGTGGATATTAGAAAATAGTTCTCACCTTATCAGACTGAGTGTTCTCATGCAAGATCCTAGCATCAATAGCAGCAGCCAGCAAATTATTCGCAGCGGTTATAGCATGAATATCTCCAGTCAAATGAAGATTGAACTAGAAGGTGAAAGCAACAACAAAATCTTTTAATAAGAAACCATGTAACTCAATTTATTAATCTCAGACAGATTAGCAGAAACAATTGCTGCCATCTCCTTGAGGTTGCAGCACAGATTAGTAACCTATCAGTGTAGATGAAATATTATTGGGCTGAAAATACACCGAGATATACAAAGGACTTGTTTTTACCTGAGTACACAGTAAACTACCCTTAGTTTAGCCAAACAAAGCCACAGACATCTTTATTCTTTGCTAAATGATCCAAGAACAAAAAGCCTAGGGCTATGGTTCCACATTGTTAATACTAAATCAGTTTACTGTCAGTATTTACTGTTTGACCCGGACCAGAGGCGCAGATTTCTGCTGAATCCCCTGGAGCACACCATGCATGCTGGCTTTGGGAGTGTATGCCAGCTTTGTGCTAGCCATGGGGGAACAGCCCATAGCTGATCAGGCATGAACTTTGCTGATACAAAGTTTGCGCAACAAAGTTTTGTGGAAAAATCTGAAATCAGCAGTTTAGATTAGATTAGGACTTGTGTTACACAGGTACTGTATTTTTTATATATCTCTGATAGAAGGTGGTGGAACATAGTTTTAATTGCACTGCAGCACTGGCTGCAGACGGGCACTGACAGCAACAGACACCAGCCCCTGACTGTGCTCACGCTCACATGCAACAGGGGATCAAAACTGTAACTAAGCAGTACATTAGGGTTCTGTTTGGACCAGCTGTGCACTTTCAAAGTGGCACTTCACCAGTTCAGGCCATGGAGTGGTTTTGTTGAGCTCTAAACTAGACTCTTTTGGGGTGAAACCATTGTGCATTTCCAAACAAGCACTGTGAATATATGCATAAGCGTAGCTATACTATCCTTATGTGGCCCATTGCCCAGAGAATCTGCTTGCATTTTACGCTATGGAAACCAATACAAAACTCCGCTGTCAACTACAGCGTGCTGAAGCCCCTGGGTGCACAGCTAAGCCTGCTGAGGACAAAGGAGGAAGGCTAAGGAAGGCACCCAGCTCGGATGGCAGCAGCAAACCAACAAGAAACACTACACGCGGTCTACATTTCATCTCTGTCCTTGACCCAGACCGTCCATAAACGCATGGATCATGTAGCTTTACATCGTGAATGTCATGCTAGGCAAAAGTGGACACCAGTCAGGAGTATCGCTGTTTTCACAGTAGGAGTATTTTGAAAGCATGCACCCAGCTGGTTCCTTCCAAAGCCAGAACGTGATTTTCAGAAGCCCTCGAAAAGGGCTAGGGGTGACATCATCTTCTTTTGAAATCCATTTACTTGTGGGTAGAAGAGAGCTGCAGATTAATTTAGAGGTAAAAAAAGAATTCTTTCACTTTGACAATGCCAGGGCCCTGGGGGCACCACCAGCCTTGACTGTCCCTGCCCAGCCCCCCCGCAGCTCCCCCATGGCCCAGGACCCCACGTCAGCCCCTGGAGCTGTCAGCCCCTGCCCCAGCGATGCTGCAGCAGGGCCGGTCTCCAGCTCCCTGCAGCCCTGCCCAGCCACAGACCCCACCAAGCCAGGTCCACCCACAGGCCCATGTCCCAGCCTGGCTTCAGCCCATCCCCAGGGAGGTGCCTGATGCCTGGGCTGGGGCTGCCCTGGTGCCTCTGTCTGCCTGCTCCTGGCTGGGGCTGGAACAGGCCCTGGCTGCCAGGCCCTGCCCGGCCACCCCCATGGGAAGCTCCAGCCCCTGCAGCTCCCCAACAGCCTGCACCTGTGAAAAACAATTTTTCATAGGAGACTTCTCTGTTTCATCACTGCTGTTGAGCCAAATCACCTTCCTTTTACTTATTTAGCAAAACTTGTGGTATTCACCCCTCTGCAGTATTCTGGGCATGTCTCACACTACCACAGGAGGGTCAGCCTGGCTAAAAACAAGTCCATTTTGCCACACTTGGTGACTTCTGCTAAAAAGAAATACTAAATCTACATTTGAAAAAGAAATTTCCTCAACCCACCAGACTTGGGCCTCCCTGCCTTTTTCTGCTCTACTGGAAAAGTAATGCTTTCTCATTCTCTTTTGCAATAGATGCGGATATAAAAGGAAAAAACTAGCAGTAGCCAGCTCTTTGTCTTGTATGCTACATGCGGACAGTGGGCTTTCTTCTCAGGAAGCACGTAAAGGATAGCCAAGATGTCACAAACGTACAATATCTGCGCAACATTTTTGCACCCCCTCTCCACAGCCCCTCCACGTCACACAGCAGGCACGTGGAGATGGCAAGGACCACGTGCAGATGGCAAGGACCACCCCACTTCTCCAGGCAGACCATCGCCACCAACCAAGTGCTGCATTGGCCACCTCGGCCTGCCCACCCCTCCCAGAGGGACAGGGACTTGCTGCCTCCCCTGCTGTCTCACCTCCTCCATGGGAATCACTTGAGCGTATCCACCGCCAGCTGCTCCACCTGAACAGGAAAGCATACGGTCACATCAGACTCCCACCGGTTTTGGAAAAAAACAACCACCCTTAAACATACAAAGTGAAACATACAGTGTCGATGACACATTTCTCAGCATTTTGATTTCTGTTAGGGGATCAATGATGCACACAAATAAACAGGATTTCCTTAAAACTTGCTGGCTTTTTTCAGCAGGCAGTAAAAAGGAAATTCTTGATCTGAAATGAAAACCTACATGATTGCTGCCCAGACTTTTGCTAGATAAGGGTTACCCTCTGCTCCTGCCCAGATTTAGGACACAGTCATGCACATGCAGCTGTTAGGTGGAAAGACATAGCAGTCACAAGCAAGCACTGCTTCTGAATGAATCCTTCACACCCTTGCCTGAGCACTCCTTCCCCACTGACTCTCAGGGTACAGGCAAAGGAGTTCGCTGTAGCCGATGCACAAGTTGAGTGGAGGGATTAAAGCACTCACATGCACCAGTCTTGGCTGAGAAGCACCAAGCACCAGGAGCCTTCCAGCTGAAATCAAACTTGTTAACTTAAACTTCAGCAAAGCAAAGTAGAGCAGATGGGGAGTGCTTGCCCAGTTAGGCACCAATCTCAGCTGAGAAATGGCAAAAAAAAGATTGCATTACTTCCTATCAGCATTGAACACAGGCTTGAACTCTGGCTGGCTCTTACCTGGCTCTCAGGCTCTTAAAGGCTTTCTAGGCAAAAAGGCAGCAGCCCACGATTAGGGGGGACAACTCAGAAGAACAGAAAGAAGAGGTTCAGACCTAGCCAAATGTATGATGCAGACACAGCCAAACCATACACATAACTGCCAACTTCCTTAGCTTGGATATTTCAAATCAATACAAGTCAATTTAGGACTCTTTCTCAAGGAATAATTAAACAGTAACATTTACAGACATCTTTAGAGAGTCCCAAGCAGAGGAGTGGCTGGAAGGGTGTGTACTTGCACAAAACTCCTCCTGCCTAACTCATCCCCATGCCTTTCATTGTTTGGGCCTTATCTGCATTATCAATACCCATGAATTACATGAACATAGATATGAACCTTGCATGGGAAGACGTGTGCAAGAAACTTTTATATATTAGTTACATACTTACAAAAACTCCAATATGCTACCATTCAGACAATCCACTGAGTTAGTGAAGTAACTAAGGAATTAAGAAAGAGAAAAAAAAGAAAAAAAAAGGAAAAAAAGCAGTATTTCCTCTTAATCTGAAACAGGTCATAGAGTTTGCAAATATTATGTACCTTTAACTCCAAAAGTAGGTCCTTGGGAAGGTTGTCTCAGACAAGCAAAGGAATTAATGTTAAGGTGTGCAGTAAGCGCCTGAACAAGACCAATTGTGACTGTGCTTTTCCCCTCTCCTAGGGGTGTAGGGGTTATTCTAGCAAAACAAGAAAAAAGATTAATCAAATTCTTTGCTGATGTCAGCCTGGCTAAGGATATCAGAACTTACAGCTTTTGATTTCAATGAAGAATATTTGTACAGCAAATTTCAATAAGATTACTTTATCTCCACAAAAATACTGCCACAATGTTAGCCCCTAGCTCAAGCTGGAATGCTAATAAACATGTGTCTTCTATTTAAGCAATTTACTATGATAGCAGAAAAAGAGAAGATTATTTTGGCAAAAGTTCTAAAAAGAATATATTGAATTTAGACATTTTTATTACAGCACAAAAGTCTCACCAGTTTCATTAACAAACCATCCATCAAGATACTCTGAGCATGTATTAATACTTTTCTGTAGTAATGCATGAGATGTTTTATTCCCACTGCTCAAACTTTGAATGAAATAATAGAATATTTTAAATTAAATAACCAACACTTTTGTTTGTAGATCTCAACTATCCCTCTCCAACTCAACTTCCATGTCATCATAACCCTCAACAATGACAGATCAACTGCTTTTTAAATAAAACAGGACACAAAAGTCACTATATGCAACTGAATGTGATTTTTTTTTTTTTTTACACTTATGTTTCATGATATTTTTGCAGATTTAAGGGTGATGAGGGACAATTACAATCACAGTCCCACCTCCCATACAAAAGCTCAAAACCCTCATGCTACAGCTCCCACATCTAGACCATGATTGAACCAGGACAGAATTTTAGAAAGACATCCAGTCTCGAATCAGAGATTCTAACCTCCACTCAGACTCTATTCTTGTCCCTTTAATGAAGGGACAATGACAGCTGATTTTGCAAGTAGAAAACTTCACCAGCCTTCTGTGAATGAGAGAGACCCCAGTTTAAGTGATGTCCTCCATACTTTCAAGGTCAGCACATTTATTTACAATCCATGTTAAAAGGGGGGGGTTGGGGGGTTGGGTTTTTTTTTCTTTCTTTATTTTTTTTTTTTCTTCCTTAAAGTATGAACACGTCTCACATCTCCAAAATGCATTCAAATTATTCATTTGAGGCACAGCATTTCTCCTTCTGACTGGCAAAAGAAGAAAGCCTTAGTCCTTTTTCCACTCACACCACTCTCACACAAGTCCTACTTTTTGGCAAAGTATAACCATTCATATCTTTGCTGCCTTCACTACCTGCAGAGAAGTAAGTACCTTAGTGAAGTTGACGTTATGAACTAATGCTCATTCCCAAGGAAATACAAGCATGCACACGCATCCTAGTCAGAGGAACCCTTATCCTATGACCTCTTCAAAACTTGAGCTAAAACATCTAGCTCTAATTAGAAATACTTCCTTTCCCAACCAGTAATTTTTCTGAGTTATTGCTATTCTCAGGTCAGAATTCAGATGGCATAAAAACATTAGTAAAATCATCAAATGCAAGGAGACATTTGTGTTGTCTCCTTGCCTTTAAGATTCAGCTTAGTTCAGTTAGTTCCCAGATTGACAAAAGCCCTTCTTTGTCCCACAAAATGCAAACACATGAAAAACATTAACTTGTCACAAATCTATCTTTTATATCATCATGGGATCCTGGGCTTTTTGTTAAGAAAAGAAGCCTTTGTTAGATATGTCTGGAAAAATTTGGGCAATAGGAGGCAAGCTAAGTTAACATCATCTATACTGTTCTAGGAAAGACTTTTCCTATTCAGAAAAGTAATGTTTTAACTCAAGTTCCAGTGAAATCAATGGGGTTTAGTACATCTATAAGAGATTCCCTGAACTGAGACTCTTCAGAAATAGTATTTTGTCTACTGATAGCTTCGAACTACTCTTATATGACCATGTAGCACATGGGTTACTTAATTCAGGCATTTGTTTTTAGTAATTTTTTCCCACATTTATAATATTGTGTTTGCCAACCATCAGATTCTAAAGCATTGTCAATAACTTACTATCCAGACTATTTTGTTATGCCGTCTTCCCTTGACTTAAAAGGGAATTCACAGATTTTTAGCAAAATCTTCCAGCAAAAGGTCGGAGATTTAGAGCGTACCTTGAGAAGAATCTATTTTATCTACTCTCAAAAGCCATTTTATCTACTCTCAAAAGTGGTTTGGGTCCCTGTCGTCTTTTTACCCATACTATGCCTTCTTATTTCCTTCTGATCTACCGCGGGAGCAGAGAATGCTACTTCATTTCTTTCACTTTCATGTTTGCAGCTCCTAGAAGAATGGGTACTTTTTAATCTCTACATGACAGCAAGCCCTCCCGTTTTACTGTTGCTACAATGACAACCCCCGGTTTTCCCACCACTATTTCTGCCATTTCCATTTTGTCCCAGGATCCTTACTTTTGTACAAAGATGCTTCTTTCAGAGCACTACAGACAGTTTAACTCACTTTCACTACCAGTTTCGCCCTCCTGACTACTGTTCTAACACTGGTTGCCCAAAACCCATTCAAATCATTATTAGCATGGTTTCTCCTTGCTCCTTGTTCTCCTACTGTCTCATTCACTTCTGTCTATTGCCCTAATCTCGTTTACTTGATCCTCTTATTCCTGTGCATTAAAGCCAGATTTAAAGAATATATGAGTAATCTCGAAGCATTACTGCACTCATTCAAAGCCTTAACCAGATAATAATTCTTTAAGCCATTCATTATTTAAAAAACAACAACAAAAAGACGAATAAACCACCAAAAAGCAAACTATTCTGCTAAGACACCTATAACTGTTTAGTGGAAGTTAGCAGTGAAGGACTTCCCACAAACCCCAAAAACTCAGTGCACACAATGGCTACGCTGCTAACAGAACAACTTGTATTTGCAGTGCTTCCTGTTGGTGGTTACCTATATTTTTGAACATCAGACACACGAAGTTCACATTGGAGAGAATTCAGAGACACCGTCACTAGGTTATTTATTCAAGTGCAGCTCAAAACATGGGAGAAGGCTGGCCTGGCATGCACAGCCACACAGGGACTCTTTACAACTCTTATGAAACAAGCAAAATCAAAGATGCAGCCTACTATTCAGTAAAGGAAAGGAAACTGGAATTAACAAATACATAGCCAGAAGGCACGTTAGTAGTTGCATGAAGAATAGTATCTACTTGTCCCAGAAGGTATGCACAATCAAGCATCACATTACTAAAATGCTCTGGTAACCTGGCTGGCCTATTCTAAATGACTATGTAAAATGAGCCAGAAAGCACTGGGAATTTTCTATGAGAAAGACCTTTTTCCAGAGAACAAAAAAAGAAGCACATCATTGCTCATTGATCAAACTGGGAGGAACAGATCTTGCCTCTGCTGAGTTTCCAGTACATTGATACTCTGCACCAGCCCCACCCCTACCGAGAATGTGGCACTCTGGAAGAACCAGCCTCCACCAAAGTGGGGGTAAAAATGAACTAGAGCAAGCTTCCTTTCACCAGCGTACTCATGCAAGCACACAATGGTTTGCAGCAGTAAACCGACATGTCTTTGCAGACAGGGCCTTGACTTCATCAAATCTGCTTGGCTTTAACAGCCTGCACTTTCAATGTGTTGCTCAGATGGGTTTGATCATTTAAATCTGTTCTCTCCCTTCTGAGAAGCCCTGTGATCCTTAGTTTTCCTGGAACTAGAGTGACTCTGGTGAATATCTAAAGGCTCAAAATGTCTAAAGGCAGCTGGGATGGAGGAAGAAAAACAGCAACAAGACTTCCATAAATGGCCTACAGCACCTGGGTAACACTCTCCCAAGAAACTTCGTCCACTGCAGCAGGCAGAAATAGGCACAAATCCTTGTGAAGTCAAAACCAGGAACCTGACTTTTCGGTCTCTTTCCGCCTAACAGAATTAACAAAACACGAGGACTCTGCAAATGACACTATTCAGTGAAGCCAAGCTGCTCTAGACAGTTCACTTACCTATCCCCAGCTTCTCATCTTACGTGAGACGCCCTGGTAGGACACCTTGGATTCTCAGAGGCTCAGTAGCAGCCTGGAGACTACAGGATAAACCTTAAGAGCTAAACAGTTATTTAATAGTTTCAATAGTTACCAGAACCTCAGTTTTAAATATTAGTTAAAAAAAAAAAAAAGCACCAAACAAAAAAACCACAACACCCCTCTACCCCCCCAAAATTAAGAGATATTTCTATACTAATAATTTCCATAGAAAGCTTATTTTAAATATCTTCCCTTTTGTACCCAGCCTACTTTGATCAGTTTTTATAAATAAAATAATCCACTGAAGATGTTTTGTGGACATAGAGATGTTTTTGCTGGATACACTACTGAGCCTACACTCTTGCAACTTCGGTCACTAGCTCACATGAGTATAAAATTACAACTGCCAATGGCTAACTTTAGCTCAATTGTGCAATGCTGTGTTTTGACCTTATGCAAATCTAGAAAAAAAAAACTCCTTTAAAATACAGTAAATTTTAATCAACTTCAAGAGACTTTTACACCCATTTGCATTATTCTTCAAATTTCTTTAATATGTTTTCAATCTAAACACAGAAACCCAATAATCATTTTCCTTCTTAAAACTTCTTTCTTTGCCACCTACCAAGCAGTCACCAGTTCCTTGGCAAAGTCTTCCATAACACTGGAAAGCCTTTTCTCTTTATGTATATCAAACAAAGATAAGAACATGCAGACTTTTTGTTTGTTTGTTATACATCACATTAGCTTATAGTGGAGCTGTTTCTGTGGGAAAGCTACATGAGGTCTCCCAAAGAGAAAATAAACAAAGAGTGAGATGATACACTGCACCAGCTGTAACCTCCTCACAGCTACCCCAGCCATTGTGACTCCAGCAAGAACTTTACTGGATATGTGACAATTCTGCTCTTTCAACTTTCCTATCTTCAACTCATCAGTATCAGCAATTTCAAAGATTTTGATGAGTTTACCATTCCTGTGATCCGCATGGAAACCTGCGAAGCCTAGCTATGGAGCGCATGGGCAATCGAGTTCCCATAAATGACAGCCTCACCTACATACATCTCCCATCCAAGATTACAACTGTCAGAAATTTATTTCTGAGCACAGAAGTGTTGCAACTCCTGTCACTTCATCGAGGTGAGATTATGACAACATTGCAGTGGCATCCTCAAAATGGGACTGGAGCTTCCAGATACGAAAGCACAGTGATCACTATGAAGCTGAAATGACTGAACAAAACCAGGAGCAGACTGAGGAATCCACAACTACAAACTCTAAAAAGCTGACAAAGACCCGTCCAAGACAATTGCAATCGGGAGCTGTGCATAGACCTGACGAATACATGACAAACTGTCTCAGCCATGACTTTGCTTTGGACTGTCACATGTTTCAGTCCATCAACACAGTGGTATTTTCCCCTCTTATTCTTTCCTGTATTTTTCCTTTTTTTTTTTTTTCTTTTTTTTTAACGTCTACCATTTTTTGTATCTTTTAAGCACCTTGTGGCCCAAGAAATACAGTGACCAGAAATACAATCCAATACATACCCATTAGAAGTAAAATGCAATTCCAAATCTGAAAATTCTGCCCCTAAGATATTTACCATCATACAGCTTGTACAAGCATTAAGTTAGTATTTATTTCCCTCCACTTGTTTTCTTACCAAAAAGGTAGTTCATCAGAAAACAACCTATTAATGTTAGGTGAAAAGTACAGATTTTAAATTTTCCAGCATTCAAAATCCAACACACTTCTTACTAAAAGTAGCATTATATTTCATAATTTTTCCACATTCTATTATTCCTCAGCTTGCATTTTTGAAACAAACAACTTTCCAGAATTAACTGGTAAAGCACTGGAGCATTTAAAAACAAAATGCTGGAACACACAGAGAGTCTAAGAAATTTTAGATGTAGTTTCATATTGTGTTTATGAATATGCTATCTACATGTTTGAATGCATGATTATGTTACTCTGGGCACTAAACTTAGCTACTAGGTCATGCACAAGCTTCATTCATTTGCATGTTCTCAGCTTGCAGTGAATGGGAGGCAGTTTGAGTTAACAACCTGCAATGTAATTTTTTTTTTTTTTTTTTTTTTAGCACTGTAGACAGGCAGTTGATGCCCAAGAGCTAATTACTCCATGATAACTCATGGCTCTGACCCCAAGGTCTCTTAACACGAGCCCTATAACAAGTCACATACATATGAAAAAAAAAAAAGTGAGAATGAAAAAAAAAAAAAAAAAAGAATGCTTTCCACACAGAAGAAAATGGAAAAGTTATGAAGAAATTAAGTCTTCATCCTATTTTTGGGTGACATGATCTGTTAATCAGACTGCAATTTTTCAGCATACAAGGTATGTATTGGATGAGGCATTTAGGTGTATTTGTGTGCATTCAGAAAGTGCAAAAAAGACTTTCCAGTTAGTAGCAACTTTTTAAAAAGTCATAAATACACCTATCCTTAGAGATAAAAAGGTACATTTGGTTGCATTTTGCTATTCAGAACAACAAGTTTGGGCTCTAGCACATCAGGAATAAACTAGAAGAGCATTTGCAGCAAATATTTATAATTCCTAGACATCATGAAACATTTAAACCCCATTGTGGAATTACAGGCACAAATGTCACTGACTGCATCATGGATGGAGATTGGAGATTTTTCAGCTTGTTGAATACACACACACACACACTTCTCACTCACAGGGAGAGGATGAAGAAGGCAACTGAGGATATTATTTCACTCCCCGATTTCCATGCTTGAGTGAAATTCTGTTTTCATTGTACTGGACATTTCTGCACCAGATACAGCCCCCCACTTTTCTTAAAATCATTGTCTTCTACAGTCTTCTCAGCAAATGATAACAGCTGAGAACACATAAACACAAGGTTTATATATATATATATGTACAACATTTCAAAGTCAAACTTTGAACTCTCTCAGAAGAGAACGTTCCCACCATTGCATCTACCTTGCCCAGGCCCTCCTCCTGCAGCAGATGTGGCTTTGTACTCAACAACCCCCCCCACCCCCACCCCACCCCCCGCCCCCAGACCCAATGACTTCAGAGAAGATACAAATAGCAACATATTGCATAATCAAGTTGTGTGGGTACCAAACCCAGCCATTTGTTTGTGAAACACCATTCAGGCTTTACACTTTACACAAATTTAAGAAGATACAATTTTCTATTTGTTGACAGCTTTTCATCTTGCTAGTCAAAACTTCCCCGTTTCTTCCGCATGTATATACACTCTGTCTGTGCCAACAAAACAGCATTCAGACAATTGCTTGAGATACCTTCCTTGAAGACGACTGGGAGACAAAGCGGTGTGAAGAAAAGTAAGCACTGGTGCATGCAATCTGACACAACTAAAATCCTGCTACCTTCCACCTCCAGAGATTTTCAAATAACCTCTGCTTCTGTGAGACTCTGCTGCTAGAGAAGCCTGGCACAGCCTGCAGCACGGCGCCCAACTGATGCAGTCGACCACATGAGCCTGAAAGTACGCGGTAGCAACTTTCTTCAAACTCAGCCAAATGCTGAATCTGCTTTTCTTTCTCCAAAGCAGCAAAATACAAATACAAAAGAAACCAAGCTCAACCAGCTTTACTTCCTTCTCTTGAACGACTGCTCCAATGTCCTCCAGGAACACCTTTATGCATTGCACTGCTATCACATAGCTTTGAAGACAGCTTCATAACTTGCCTCTGCCTCAGCTTTGTAACATCAAGCCTCTCTGCCTACAACGGCTCCATCTCAGATACTGCCAGAAATCCAGGTTGTCCCCACAGGAAGGTAGTAAAGCAAACAGTTTGTGAAACACTACCCCAGCCGAAGAATCAGTAGATCAAGGCAGTTAAGAACAGCCTCCTCCTTCTGGATGAGCCTAAAGATGCATTTTAAACCTGATTGGTTTTACTTACAAGGAAGCAACCATATAGATTAATTCAGAATATAAAGAACACATTGCAATTTAAATATCAATGAAGACCTCCTCGTTTGCTCACAATCAGAAGTTTCCACGTAGCAAACCAGGTGAATGAAAAAATGTTGTGTCACTGAATGCAGAAAAAACCCGTAGCTCTTCAGAAGAGAAGAACATAATTCCTGCTGAGCATAGCATTTGCTATAATCGTGGGAACAGCGAGCAGGATAAGCCTGCCTGGAGACATGTCTACATTTCAGAGAAAAAACGTGGCCTTTTTAACTCTGTAATCTGTTCTTCAATAAAAAAAGTATTTGCTGTTAATATCAACCGATTAGCATGTAGCTTCTGTTAGAGTTTGTTTATAAACAGCCACAATACACACAGACTTAAATATTCAAGTTGAACATTTAAAATTCTGGTAAAACAGTAGAAAAACCTCCACACACCAACAGATAACATTTAAGAAGCTTAGAACAAACTACCTTTTACAAAATATACTTTACTTCAGCAATAACAGTTTGGAAAAAAAGTTGTGTTACTTCAAAAAATTTCAAAAACTGCTCACTTTCAGAAGAGAGCACCATACAGCCAAAAACATTCAGTGTTCTTATTTGTGCAGTGTATTAAAAAGATGTAAGCTGCATGTTTATATTAATATGAGTGGAAAGAGTGGACATTAATGACATTACTGTGCATTCTTACCCAGCAACTAGAACATATTTTCCATCTGGTTGATCCTTTAACCTTTCCAGCAGGGACAAACGTACTTTGGCTTTGGTTTGGCCATAGATCTCAACTTCATCTGTAAGCAATCCTATCTCCTTGGCAAGTACATCAACAGCTTTTGGACTCTGTGCTCGGGAAATCTCAATATCACTGGAAAAGAAAACAAATAGGAGCCAGGAGATTTCTCTCAGCTTAGGTGGTCGACGACAGAGCACAAAACAACAGCAAATACTGCAACAATGGGGTTATTGTAATCAGTTTTTCAATCCTCTCACATTTTATTAACCAAACCTAAATATTAGCTGACACCTAATATAACATTGAAAATCACGTGCAGTGTTTGTTAATTGTTACGATTTCAGAGAGTTCTCTCGTTTAATCAGATTCCAAATATTACGTAATGCTATCATATCAAGAGACGTGTCTGCTGGATGCTCAAGCATGTCCCACTGGAATGGATGTTTCTGTTTTTGTTTTTCTTTTCCTCCCTCCCAGTATATTTCAGCACATACACTTTACTAAAAAGTGCATGCATTCCTTGGCCAACACTCACATAAACACATTAGCTAAACCTGATGCTTGTGCATGTAGCGCCTTTCATCAGAGGGTACTGCCAAGCAAGCTAAGCCTCGCTACTCCCCCATGAGGGCACCAAAGGAAACAAGGCATTTGAAGGTCAACTCATGGACTTCTAAAACACAGCTAAATTGAATATGGCCACATAGCAGGAGTTTAATGCACAGGGCTCAGGCCAGAAGTCCATCCAGTGAGCTTACAAACTATTTCCAGCAAGGACTGTGAGTGGCAGCTGAGGCAAGAGAACAAGCATGGAGTAAGCACCCATGGTAGATTGCCTGAGGGCAGGTGGCTGTAGGCTGGGGGACACTATTGTATCTGCAATTCCTGACCTAGACCACCTGGGGGTTTTGGGTTTAATACTCCTTAATGGATTTTTCGTTTGTGAGCTTGACCTACACCTAGTTGCTCCTTATGTCCACGTAAGTGTTTAGCAGCTGCAAGCTCCCGCAGCAGTAAAGTCCAGGGCCTGGCACAAGAGATGCAAGGAGTTGTCTCCTTTGGCTTTGAATTGCTCACATCACCACAAAAGCAAGTTAAAAAATTACCAAGAGATTAATTACTTTCAGCCTAACCAGGCTAAATTCCTTCCTGCAGTTTCAGTTGATTACAATATTTTTAACATAGAATCTGGCAATGGCATCAAAGCTAATGTCCTGAACTTTCAAACAGTCTGCAAGACCTCAAATATCCACAGATGAACACAGAACTACTGCCAGATCTCAACCCTACGTGTGGACTTAGGCTGCTCTGCATCCATCAGCAAATGATCAGTTTGTGCCAACTTAATTGCTTGCAATTCCTTGAGGATATCCTAAACTGGGACCATTATTCAATTGGGAAAGTATCCCACTTTTGCACCCTGCAGCAGCTAAGTGAAACCCAGAAATCATCCATCCAAACAATGACATAATCCAGTACTACAGGACAAGAAGCTGCTCAGTCATAGCACTCAGTGGCTGGGCTGCAGACCATTTCATTGCAAATACTAACCTGGAATCTGCTTTCTTTCAAAGACATACTAAGTGCATCCTCTTGCATAGAAGGATATACCTTTGGCTTTCTTATGCATTACTTCAAACACAACTAGCCATAAAAATGTATCGCAAACACAAGATGGAGTGGCTTACAAACATCACATGACAAAGAATATTTAAAGTTTTCATTCAGAACTCTCTCCATAAAAACAACTTGAGTCCCAGAAAAATATTAGTAAGTTGATGGCAGTGTGCTCCATTATTTGAGCAAGGAAAATTTGTAGGGTGGCTATTCTTCCATTAAAGGAATTGATGTATTTGGCAATGGGAGAAGGAAGTAGACTAATAAGACAGAAAGTTAATCTGCCTTCTTTTTCCTCCTACTAAATATATCAGCCTCTTTACTGGAAGACAGAAGATATTACTTCAAATCTCAGACCAGATTATCAAGACTCCCTGCAGCAATCTCAGCCCTTCCTATTTCCTTCATCTCTTGGGCCACAAATATCTCCTCCTCAGAGTTCTGGAAGCAACAATGAGGCTTTTCCCACCCTGCAGGTACCACTACTGGCAGAAAGAGGAAGAAGCAAAACTAACCAAGCTGTACACTGATAAATAAATTAACAGGTAAAGAATTTCTAGATAAATAAAATGACAAATATTTTTAGAAGTCAAGTAAAATTGACAGTGGATGCTAACAGTTCTCTGTTGGTAACACCATTGCTGTCGTTATTTTCCCATCTGAAATTCCCTGAAGAACCTTCAAGGCAACTAGACTTCTAACAACTCGGAAACCCTTTAATGACAGACTGCACACTGATACATGCAATAAAGTGATAAAAGGCATAATTTCACAATGAACTGACATTTACACCTTAACTACTACTGGGGCTAGACAACACATATGAAACGTTTACATCTAGTCTATTATTTCTGGTAGAAGTATTTTCTAAAACACAGGAAATTAAAGATTTGATTATAACTATAGCATTTAGAAGTCTACATTTGTAGCTAGCTCTTCTAGTTTGACAACACATCCTCTATATTGGAAATACCGGAATTAATCAATAAGTTACGTTATTCAATATTGCTGGAAACGTGGTTCTTCTGCATGAATGAGAATCGTTAAGCAAGAAGTCCACCACTAACAATGGTAAGTCATAATTTACAAAATACAGGAAAATTTAAAAGATGGGGGAAGGCTCTACATTTACTCAGCCTGTGTGCTGGAATTTTTTTTTTGCTGCGTATTTGTAAGAAAATCTTCCATTCCATTTCCAATATCTTTGGAAATACTTCAGTTAACACCCAGATCTCACAGAAATCAAAAAGCAGATGTTCCTAGTTTTAGTGCTTAAGCAGCTTTGTCTCATTTTCAATGAAAACTCCATCTGTTTCCACACAATGTGGTGTATTACTGTAAGATTACATTTTATGGCAGGATACTTTCCATCTGATGAGTTATTTTACATTTAAAAGAAAAAAGACAAATCTATAGAGTTATCAAATAAATGGAAGTCCTATTACTGGTTATATTATATGACTATATATTAATTATGTAAATAGTTATGTACTAAACACACAGTGTCATAGAGAGGGTTGGGAATACTTTTTTTTGAGAGTTTTTTCACTATCACATTCATGACATCACATGCTTTAATCTACCTTTTAACTGTATTATTTAAGGATCGATTTTTCAGGCTTTAATTCTCGAAATGTTACATTCTGGCCCAGGAAAAGCTCAAGCATTTCTTCCCCCTTGCGCCCCCGGGTACAATAGGAAACTCATTCTTTTGGCATCTCTGTTTTAAATTACAATTGTGCTCATTCCCATTAAACTGTTGTAAGAGACGGTAAAAACTGAATCAAAATGCATAGAAAACACAACATTTTGTTACAGCTTTCTAAAAACACAGCAGCGGGATTCAGAATGACAGAATCACAGATTAGCTGAGGTTGGAAGGGACCTCTGGAGGTCACCTGGTCTAACGCCCCTGCTCACAAAGGGCCACCTAGAGCCAGTTAGTTGCCCAGGACCATGTCCACGTGGCTTTTGAATATCTCTAAGGATGGAGACTCCACAACCTCCCTGGGCAATCTGTGCCAGCACTTGGTCACCCTCACAGTAAAAGAGTGTTTCCTGATGTTCAGATGGATCTTCCTGTGTTTCAGTTTGTGCCCATTGCCTCTGGCCCTGTCACTGGGCACCACTGCAAAGAGCCTGGCTTTGTCCTCTTTGTACCCTTGTATTTATAGACATTGATAAGGTCCCCCTGAGCCTTCTCTTCTTCAGGCTGAGCAGTCCCAGCTCTCTCTACCTTTCCTCCCATGTGAGGTGCTCCAGTCCCTTTAGCACCTGCATGGCCCAGAAGCACGCATACAAATAAGCACACAAAAATTTCAAAGCTTTCGTACATGGCAGAACCTCACTTCAAGTCGTTGGTTCCTTTCTCCGTTGCCCAACACAACAAACACACAGCAAAGCACTTTAGCACACCAAAGGGCTCAGGCTGCTCTAAATGACAGAGGTGTCAGCACCCATGCCAAGGCAGACCTGAAATCCCCGTGGGCTGGACTTGAGCCTTGGGAGGTGAATGACGGAAACCGATTAAAAAGATTCCGGCTATGAGAATAAATACGCTTCCTGCTTTTCACATCTACACAGGAATTTAAGAGTCTAATGCAAAAGAAAGTAGTTCTGCTGAGAGAAGAAAACAAATAAAAGCTCAAATGCCACTGAAATCACTGGGCCTTAACTAGATCCATAAACACCTTCCTACATGAGGGTTTAGCGATTAGGAACTTATATTTTGTATTTCTGTTGACATGCCACAAAGCTTCACCTCCCTCCCTCAGTGAAACCTTCCAGCTTTAGGTCTTCATTAAATAAAGCTTGGCTCCAATGCACATCATAAAAGTAAAAATTGATAGGAAACAGAAGGACATGGTCACAATGAGGCATACAACAAAAAGGCACAACCTGTAGTCCACATAAGTAGATTAAAAAATAATTAGGCACGGAACATTTTCAAGTTCATTGTCACATTTGACACTTGCCTACTTTTTTTTTTTTTTTTAATTTAAAAAAAAAACCAACAACTGTTATTACCTGGGCACTGGGGAGAGAGGCTGCAGTTTCAAGCAGCGGAGGTCCCACTTCCTGTACTGCTGGGACTGGATCCATCGCTCTGTGTTTTTTACCATGTTCTGTTTTTAAACGAGAAAACAGCACACACCAGCTGCATCATAAATGCTGAACACTAATTTCAAATGATCTCATGAGTATGTTGAAATAGGTTTCATGGGAAAGGCTAACAAAAAACAAGCTTAAAAATCTTCCCATTTCATGGTTTTAAGATGAAAGAAAAAACAAACACTGCACTATTACTGTCCTATTGTTCATCCACATTTCAGAAAGAAACACGACCATTAGCACGTAAGTGGCAGAGAAAACTCGCTAATTAGGTACTTGGAGATTTTATTCTGGTAAAATGGAGAATTGCTTTTATTCTCTCACACCTTAAAAATAATGGAAGATATTAATTGTTCACTGACTGCCTCATGCTGCTTCCACATAAAACAACAAACTTTTGGACCCTCTATCCATCACACCACAAAAAAATGTGTGCAGATATAATTAATCTTCACTGTCTTACCAGAATAAATAACATTAGTCTACTGATACAAGTGCTTCTGCCAAGCTTTACTGTATCAGAATTATGACGTTTGATTTTTAATTTACCTTTCTCTAACTAAATGTAACAGGCATGACTCATCCTAACTGATTAAGAGTTGCTATTAAAATGGAAGGCAGGTAAGATGTTCAAAAGAGAAATTAAAATCTAAACTGCAGAAGCAATTTCTACAACTTACAGAAAAAGCAACAATTTACAATGTTTGAAGTTACACTAACCTTCATTCGCATTGCTATTGCAAGAGAACCAACAGCATTTTCAGCAGCATGCTTGTTTTCCTGACCATAGTTGTGTTTCTCTGTAAAACAGAAGTATTGCACTAATAAATCACAAAGCTTTTGTGAGTGGGAGCACGTGTATTTGAAAGCTATGTCCAAACAAAAAATTTCTGAATGCTGACTTGAAATTTAACGATGTCACTGACAAAGTTATAGGTGGCTTCTTTAATACTTCAAATGAAGTCACCCAGGAGGATGGATACAGTGTGGAAATCAGAGAGCAACTGTATGGCTCTGAAGCATATTACGCAAACGCACACATGCATATGATGAAGCATACACATACTTAAAAAGAAAATAAGGAAACACAGAGATTAATTCCAGAGGCCAAATAATTGCTTTTGGAAAAAAAAAAAAAAAAAAAAAAGCCAGACAGCTAGCTGTGAGGATTTGAAAAGTTATATATATATTTTTAAACAGAATACCTAACTGAGCATGGTAAAGACTGTCTTTTCCACACACTCATTACAGCGAGACAGAATAATGAAAAGATGACAAAATACTATATAGAATTATTATCCAATGGGATCTATAACTTGGAATTAGAATAAACAAAATTTTTTGAGCAGCAAAAGTTATCTTCATCAATGCGACATTAAAAGTAGATATTCTGAAGAGTCTACGCAATTCAGAGTGACTCCAACTATAGAGACAGTTTTAACTGTTTCTAGGGGCAATATATCATATAATAATCATACATTAGCTACCCTAACTAAACATATTATTTTGTCATTTTCCTGTAATCCTTCTTTTGGCTGGTTCTTCTGTTGGCGCTTACTGACTTTTATCTGGACACAATTTCTCCAAAATTCACATCCTAGTCTCTGTGGGCATATCGAGGCCCTAGCTGCATTCCGAAGGGCGTAGACATAATTGTAATAAAAAAAATAACTGTACGCTGACAGCTTTAACCTCTTCCCCCCAGGGGAACTGAAGTGCAAACCCTGACCTGGTCAAGCTCTCACTCTACTCATCCCATCTGTACTGATCATAAAATGCTCACGTTGCCTTGCACAATTACCCCTCCCGATGAGGGTCCCGGCAGTGGCAGGGCAAAGAAACCTCAGGCTGGAGCCCGAGCAGCAGGCAGAGGTGTGCAGAAGAGCCAGCACAGCACCCCACCCCATCCAGCTCCAGCCCACTCTCTCACACCCATCACCGAGAGAGCAAGAGACCCTTTCTGCAGAGACCCTCAGCCTCAGTCAGTATGTTTTCTAATCCTTTCTCAAACTTTCTTGCCAGCAGGCATCTATACATCAGTGACAAAGCTAACCAAGCAGAAGGTGACAGTCCTGATATTAAACTCTAATTAAGTGTCTGAAAGGTCCTTCTACTTGCATTAACACTTGCCATTTAAAAAAAAAAAAATCTTCCGGAGATGCTCAGTTTTAGACTCAGACAGAGGAGTTTTACTGGAACAGTCTACCACAGTCATAAGTTGACTGTTGTTGCTTTGAGACCAGGCTGGGAGAGCTGCCAAAGAGACAAATGAAGTAGGAAGAATGAAGTTTAAAATCCTCTTTCAGACAGCTGTGCTTTACAGAAACATTTCGACTTTTTATGTTATTTGGCTCAATACGACTTCTTTATCAGGGCAGAGCTAGCATGTGTGTAAATACATATCAGAATTAGACATTTCCCTTCAATAAACGACTTCTCTCAGGCTGCCTATGCTACATACTCACCCCACAAATGACTAACCAGGCTTTTACAGGGGTGAAGGTGAAGCTAGCGGTGAAAGTCATGCACACATGAGCTAGGAAGACAATCGCAGCATTGCAACAGCTCTCTTAGGATAAATTTTCCAGATGAGAGCCGGAATAGCACTCTCTGCTTTGGATTATGGCCAGAAGATCAGCTGAACTGCAGACATTGTACTCCCTCCTCTGACTCGCCCTAACAAAGGCCGATCCACCCGTCTATTCGTACCCTATTGCGCAGATGGGTGAGAGCTGCTGTCGTGCACCACCTGTCTGCTCAGGCAGCTCAGAACAGAGAAGAGGTGGGGAAATGGTTGAATTTCCCACTAACTTACTTAAACCATATGGGCTTCAGCTTTCAAGTGACCCCAAAGGAGCTGGACATCAAATCCCAAATAATTTTGGCATACTTAAGTTTTGTTCAGAAACTTGATTTTCATTCCTATACATTTACATATATATTTCTGCAAGACACTACCAGCACTCACTTGATTCCAAAATCATTAGTGCAGCAGAATAACGTGTTGCATTGCTAGAAATTGTAGAATGTTTTAAAATTGTGATAATTTAAAAATCTTTGATCAGATTAAATCAATACTTGAAATTGTCTCACTTTGGAGCAAGCACTTTTAGCTCGACTCTCCTGGCTTACAGCATTACAGCTGCCCAATTCAGCTATGTTCTTTCAAATTTTGAGTGCTTTTAAAACATGCGAGTGTGTTGGACTACACATACATAAGACAGAAATTTAGCCATCATCTATCAAGAACAAAAGTTATTTCATGGCCATTGTTGCTTTCAGGCTTCATTTAGCTCCTGTGACCCCACAGATGTTAGTGTTGGACATTTCTAAAGCAAGAAAAAACCCAGAACAATTTCCAAGCACCTCAGCCAGATTCCACCACATATTGAAAGTGAAGCGTCAGTTGTAAGACTCAGTTGTTTCTCCAAGGTCACAACTGCTCCACAATAGGCTTTTAATAAATATCTTGCAATTAACCCAAGTGCATTCTTCCTGTCAGACAGACACCTGTGTTTCATGTACCTCTCTAGTAAGTCTTGATCGAGGCCAGCATTTTTTAAAGCTGCTAAAATGCATTCCTGCTATTCTTTCAGAGTTTCTCCAAGATTCTGACAATCTCAAAAGCACAACCATTAAAGACAGATAGACATTTGGTAGGTAAGTTCTATTTAAATTATCTTACTAAAAATCTCATGCTGCCTTTCCAAAGAAATGCTGTACTTAGCACAGCCCACTGCTACAACTTGAAAAATGCAAAGAAATCTATATGCTTATGCCAAATCTTATGTTTCCTGCCTTAAGAATGAACGTTGCTGTGGTACATGAACACCACTCAAATGTTTTAACGCAGTTTTTCTAAGAGCAGTCTTTCAGGGAAGGGAAATAGTAATATTATCTATAGCCGGGAGAGTCCAGTCACTAGTGGTGCCTGCTCAGACTGCAAGGATCGGCTTACGCCCATCCTGCCTTCATAGGCCTGCACCTCTACCCTGAGTCCGACACCTGAGAGGTTTCTGCTTAGAAGGATTAAAATGAGGAGGTGCCATTCCTCTTTATTTATTTATTTCTAGGTGCCACTGCTGTACCACCATTCCCTCACTTCCTTTCTCCCCCATTCCTCCTTCATGTAAGAGTATGTTGTACTAGTAGGTTGGGTACCTGCTGAAGAGACCTATGCTCCGAGCCCTGCCCCACAGATACTTAACAATTATATCCAACAATCCCTATTCAAAATAAGTGGGCATTCAAGATGCAAGGGGTCTCCTAATCACTAGGCTAGGAAAAAGAAAACGTGAATTATTTTTGGACAACTTGTGCAGCATCAGCAGGGGATAAGGCTTGGTACCCACCCCTGAGATCCTCATTAGGATCAGAGCACTGTTCTATGAGGTGGAAGATGAATGCCCAAATGCCTTCAGACAATTAAGTGAATAATAACCCAGATCTCCCACACCCGCAGCGTGTGTTCAAGTCAAGAGGATATCATGAAAGACAAGGAAAAGAATCTCTTGCTAAGGCCATACTTTGCATGGGAACAGCAGCTGCTTTATTATGAGCCTGATCTTGCATTAGCTCTGCATAGAGTGTCTGCTTAATTTGTCCTTAGGGAATATCCCTAGTTTAAGAACCATACAATTAGTTTTCCTTGGCCTTATGCCCATTTCCCCAGTTTTGTATCAATAGATGTCAATAATCACACTTGTGATAGATTTAGAAAAACACATTAACCAATCACACTACTCCTGTACTTCCTCATCTTCCTGTTCATTCGCAGCATAATCCCATCTGGACACTGAACAGTCAAATTCATATACATATGAAAAAACTAGAAAATACCTAGAGATCTTCACAGGACTTTAAGGAATTTTACAGGAAATGTAATTCTAGCAGTAGAATAGAATAACATCTGGGAAGCATTCTTAGTTTTATTCCTAATAAAATTCTGTAGCATTTTTCAACTGAGAAGTTAACGAACATATACCACCTCTCCAACCAGTCAGGGGAGGAGGAAGGAGAGGAATCCAAACTCTTTTTGTAGGAGTAATTACTGCAGGAGACATTCTGCCTGTTCTTAGCTACACATGATTTCTCTGCTCCCTCCTGCACCATTCTCTGCACACAGCTTCACAGCACTTTGCAGTTGATATTTTTGCCCCTCTTCTCATTTCCCCGTGTTCCAGGTGAGTCCACATAAGTCACAGGATAACACACTGTACAAAACAGCACTAAATAATATTTCATCTGATAACCCAAAAGTCTTCCCTCTGAATTCTTTGAATCCATAGGATCACCACTTATTTAACAATCCTGGTACGAAGAACCTGTTCCAGCCTTTCTTCCCTCACCTGACATCTTCTTCCTATTTATACATCAGAGACACGTGTATACATCCCTTGTACACAAACACCCACTTTTAAAGGCCCTCTCCCTAAGATGTAGCTTTTTTTTAATCACATTGCATTGTCACCAACATGCCACACAGTTATTTCAAAGACTTGCCATACATCACTTTCAAGAACTATTAACACCTCTTACCTGACAGCAAGTCATGAGAACAACTGATAACGGTGGTTCCAGGCTTTATCCAGCTCACAGGGACATCATCAGGCTTTGCGCTGCCAACTACCACCACATCCGCATGATGAAGCTAGGGACACCCCAAAACACGCCCCAGAAAAAAAACAAGCATTTAATGTTAGAAATACATTCTTAAATACGCATCTTATAATATTCAGACTTACACAGCAATAGTCTTTTGAGCAAAGTATTTGCAGACAACAACAACAACAAAAATCCAAACTGGTGGCTTGATTCTTACCCCATATGAAATTTAAGAACAATAGCATTTAAAATGAAGTCAGGTAAACAAATTGTGAATTCAGGCAAGTGGGGTCAAAGTCAGCACCAATAATATTTAATGGGGATTACATACTTTCAAAGAAAAAGCCCTATCACTGTCCAAAGTCCTGTCCAACAAGATAACTTGGAGACATGTAAGAAAGAGAAGGGTTGAAAGACAGTAAATAGGCAATTATAAAGAGTACAGCCTGATTATCTGACAGTAGAAAACCAGGCCAGCTGACAGGAATGCACGATGACCTGATCTGCAAACATCAATGCCTTTGAAGAATACCAATTAAAGCATTTTCTTCCTTCTCAGTTCATGTTTGCTAATCAGTGCCTCCGATTTGGTTCAACCTGACAGATGTTGGAGCAAAAATGGTTACTACAAAAACTCTGATAATCAAAGACATAAGCGTCTTCCTTTCCTCCCTCCTCTGAAACAGGGCCCTGTACCAATTATTAGAATCACCATGAGATAAGGAACAGCACCAGAGGCAAATGTATCAAGATCCGCTAAAAAAGTAAAATACGGGCACAGCACTGCCTCAAGCCTGAATGTAAAAATTCTTTCAGAGATACAGTGATTCGGGGAATATTTTGAAAAATGTAAATTAATACTAAGTGTCACAAATTCTGCAAGCTTCTCTATGAATTGATTTGTGACTGACAAGCGTTCCAGATTCTTTTTTGGCCAAAAGCGCTCTGACGCAACCTTGCCCAACACTCCTGCCAAGAAAGAACAGCTACAAATCCTGTCAGGATAGCAGATTTTTGGCACAGCTGAGCATCAAGGAGGGGAAAAGAGCATAACTGTGGTGGAAAAGGCAGAAAGTTAAAAAAGCTCCGTCTTCCCCTCAGAGGACACAAGGATGGCCTAACCCTCCTGAGAGATCCACATGTGGAAACAAAGCCAAAAGTGTAGAAGATTTACTTGCTTGGCAAACAACTAATGCAATGAGCTGACTCGGGCTTCAGTCAGAAGTCCTGCAACACTCCTATGACTGCCTGCAAACGTACAGTCTCAACAGTCACTCAGCCTTATCCAAATTGCTTACACTCCTGTGTCTGGTGTGAATATCAACTTACATGCCACTCCTAGAAGGCCACATAAGTCATAATGCTTGACCAGCATCAGGTCAAATCATCCTGAGGAATCTGCAAGCAAATTTGGATAAAAAGATGCTGCAATGACTTGTGCACCAAGAACACTATGCTGAAGACACACTTTCCCCTGCAAAAGGACACAGCCCTTGCCATAACAGTCAACATCATCAACACAGAAAAAAACAGTGATTATTCTCAGTTACATGAATCCAGTCTTTTTTGTAACAAATTCACATTCTAGCAGTTATAGTTCATATACTGAAAGTTAGGTATGTCATCCCATGCAAAGCCTCCAGGACAAGGACTAAGAGCTTTGTACACCACTTAGCATCATGAAACTGTGACCCAGTTGAGAGCTGTATGCAACAAGTAATAATTTTGACAAATGTTCAGCCAATGTACTTACAACAGAATTGATCCTTTGTAACTGTAATGCCAGAAAACAACTGACCTGACCAAATATTCATCTCTATGACTACCAATCATAATGTTCAAAAATGTTCTGAACAGCTGAACGCAATCATTTTTGTAGCCCATGTTAACCCTAGTTCAGATGGCTAATGCTGCACATACCCATAAATGTCTCGGAAAACCAGCTGAACCTTTCATCTCATTGTCCTGCCCCACCTCCTTCATGAAAAAAGTTGTATCACACAGCAGCAAACAGTTGTCCTACAGGTTGAAGACACACTGATCTCAGAGCCTTTCCCACCACGATTTCCTTTTCATTATTTCACAAAAAGTAAATGTAAAGGAAAAAAAAAAAAAGGCACAGACACAATTGTAACTCTCTTGCTATAAGCAAGTATTTTATGTGCAACTGTTGAAAAAGTTCCTGGAGAGTCAATAAAGTATATATCACAAACACTTTACAGATCCCCCGCCCCGTATTTTAAAAAAAATTATATCCAGCCACTTGTTTGACTGGGAGAGTAAGTCCACTGAAAGCACAATAGTTGTTTACAGAATTTTGGAGGTCCTTGGAAGAGATTTAGGTGATCTCTATCAGGGCATTTTGGTTTCACTTGCAAGAAGTCATGCCCATGCCTCCCCTGCTTTTTTTCCTCTCTAGCCATAACCTGCTCTTTTGACTGCCTGTAAATCACTAAAGCAAGCAGCAAACCTTGGGAGGCATGTGCAGGCTTATCTCCTACATCAGAAACAAATCACAGACATTAGAGATGGAAAAGACGTATGAAATCATCACATCCAACCTCCCCTCAGAGGACGCATCTGACAGGAACCAGATGCTACAGGCAGCCATAGCCAGAAGGTGGAGGAGATGCCCACGAGGGGGAAACGTGTGGCCGCAGAGCGACCGACTGCCCGGTGCTCCCTGGACAGCAAGGCTACATCTCAGCAGGCAGGCTAGAGAAAGGAACGATGAGCATCATGCCAAACCACCCCTAATGCACTAGGCAATAGGCTGAAGACAAAATAAGCTAATACTCAAGTAGCACCCTGCCTTCTCACCGGTTCATATTTTTTCAGTTGAAGAGGTGTGCCAATAAATAATCTGAAACCTTACCTCATAACAAAATATGACTTTCTCCACCAAGATTTAAGTAGAAGCAGATTAAGAAGCACCACCCATTCCCAAGACAGAACACCAAATGTTAAAACAACAATACAGACTTTCCAGCTAAGTATTTAATGATAATGGTACAAAGTAGCTGTATATTCCAGATAACTGAAAACCCATTTTGCCATGAAGCCTGCATAAAAATTTAATTTCCCCATAGTTAAAACTGACTGCTACAAAAGTCATTTTTAAATACATGATCAAAGAAAAAAATATTTGACATTAATATTTGAAATTAGCCCTCAGTTTCCTGGGTCTGAAGTTAGGCCAGCTGAAATTTAAGAGATGGGATGAGGAATAGGAATCTGATTCAAAGTTTTTTCACAACTCTCCTTATGAAAAAAATCATTTTACACATCAGTTTACAGATCAGGTTCCACTTCAATCATAGTAATTCTAGTTACTTTCTGAAATCTTGAAATTTTTTTATGTCAATGACTAGTTTCAGGTACTATTTCCATCCAGGCATGTTCTCCTTATGTGATTTCTTCCAGCTCCATCTCTACCTCGGGAAGTTCAAGGTTTGCAAATCATTGGCAATCCAGCGGGATAACTATGCATGGTCTGCTCCCATCCCTCCCTTCTGGCCGTGGTCCTCAGAGATGAGCCGCAGCAGGCAGCCACCAGCTCCCTGCTACCATCTTCCTGCCCAGACACTGACAGGCCCTTCCCTACCACAGGTCCACATCTCCACTATGGGCTCAAGCCCATAAAGCTGCACGCTTTAGGAACTGTTCCTCTAGCTCGCAGGCTGGGAGATAAATTTCAATTTGCGAGGAACAGATACGATGCACATAAGATGTTGAAGCAGAAATACTTTGTCTACAGCATCATCATCAGAAATTCTCATGCAGCTTCCCTCTCCTCTCCTTTTATGGGATCCATATACCTGGTCTCATGTTCTTTCATGCTTACTTACATGCTTATGATACAAAATGTATTTTTCTGCCAGTACCAAGACTCTTGGTCTTATCAATACTGCAAAAACAGACAGCAAATGACTAAGAGATATCTAATAGCCTGAAGCTGAAGTGCTGGCTCTAAGGAAAAGCAGACTGTGGCCAAAAGAGGTTCTTATCCAATCTGAAAAGGAACGTCCCATTCATGAACTCCAGCTGAACCACTCTCCTACTTCTCAACCAGGCTTTTACAAACAAGTGTTCCATTCCTAGTTATACCTAGGTAGACTGATTTTCGGTTCTTTTACAACAAAATTGTAGGATAGCAGCTCTCTTAAAACAGGCATAATGTGGTTCACGTACAGACTACATGTAAGATGATGTGCTGAAATCATGACTGACTGAATTTAGACAACTGAAACGAAATTAATTTCCCTCATAGGTACTAAGTATTATCCATGGTTTGGCAAGAAAATAATCTGTATTTTTCAATTTGAATCTATTTGATAACTTCTTTTCAAACTAGAAAGTCTAATTCTAACATAATAAAAGATTAAGCATATCAGTTCCCATTCTTCACCTGTAATGCTGAATTGACTTTTGGGTAGTCCCATTTTTAAACGACAGCAAGTGAGATGTTCCTGAAAGTATGTCACTAGGTCATTCTTCAGGCACTCTGCAGTGATTGTGCTTTAAAGAGTTATCTACAGAAAGCTTAACAGAATGATATCTTACTTACTTCCACCAAAATGCTCAAGTCTTTATCTCTTACTTCATAATTTATTTTACATCCAACATATCAATGCAAAAAGAACAGCGCTTCTTCATGGCAACTATGCACAGCTGTACCAGAACCTTCTGAAATATACTGTTTTCTTTCATTTGTGATTTTATTTGAAAACCCAGGAAGCTCAAGAGTGTTGAAGGACATGACTTAGCTGTGCCATGATAATTATTTTTAATAACTAAAGTCAAGCAAACCCGAAATGGAACAAAAAGAAACATTAATAATCTGTTCACCTTAACAAAATATGAAGTGGGGAGAGAAAAGAACATGCAAAGTGTGTCCATTATTCATGCAGGTCAAAGCAAGGAAATGAAAATGTACTGTTATTTATTTTATTCCCTTTTCCTGCCATAGGACAGAAAAGACTTGCTTTAAAGGACCACACTAAGTCAGATGGTAGGTGGCATTATGCTGTTCGACAGCAGAACTACCTCTACATTGTTAGACTTTTCCTAAGGTGGACTAAAACTAACCTTCCTCTTGATCATTTTAAAAATATTTTTGCAAAAGTGCATGAGTAAAAGAAGCAATAACAAGTCTACACCAATACAAAAGCTGATTCAAAAAACCCCACAATCTTAAGTGTTCTGTGTCTCATTTAAATTGATAGAATTTCTAAAGAAAACACCTGTTGTTATGCTATCCTTTAAAAAGAAGGACAAATAAGCAGAGCTAGTCAAAGGTAATGTAGTACCCGCTAAGAAAGGCATTACATCATTAAGTTCGGGATTAGCGCTTCAGTGCAAATGGGCCTGGCCAACGGATTAAGACAAATAAGGTACACCTACCCTTAAGCTCAATTTTTCCTTTCCTGGTATATATTTCAGAACAAATGCATCCCAATGAAAGGTTCATACTCTTTGTAAGTTCATCCCTCACTTTGTAAGTGAAGTTATTATGTTACCATAGGTTATACTTCCAAACAACAGTACACAGACTGTTACTGTAGAGGTATCACATTCAGAGGAATGATAAAAAGTGAATAGCCATGTCTGAAGTCAGTGTATTGTGCAGTAAAAACAAAACAGGAATTAATTCTTCCAAGTCTTGGAAAAACCTCGACATTGACTAACACATTTTCTTACTTGAAATTCAGATTAAAAAAACTCAAGGGAAGAAACCTTATGAGCCTTTAAACTGTTTTTAGTTAATCAGCATTTTGAATGAGCAAGAGAAACTAAATTTGTATCATCAGCTGTAATCATGTTATCTAACAGCGTTGTACTTCCAATACAGGTTGCCACAAGACAGCAGTGCCTCATTGTCCAGTAGGAAATCTGTGCTCGGTTTCTGACTCTCCAGCTTCTGGAAATATGAAACAGGACCGTTTTTCCTGCATGCATTAGATTTTACCTAGGAGCTATAGCTAACTATAACAGAATCACCCCCAGCCAGGTTCAGCAGCGCTCCGAGGGTTACTGGTGACACGCTGCTCTGGGCTTACAGACGAGGAAGGCAGGTTTCCTCCAAGCTCTGCTGATTAGTCCTCCAGGCAAAGCAGAAACTTCATTACTGCCAAAAGTTAAAATGAACTTGGGAAGACTGATGTGCAAAGCCTCAAACTGCCTCCTGCTTAGGCCTGCCTACTATTCTGTTTCTCATCAGTGACCTGCTGCGAGAGGTAAGCTATGGGGAATGCGAAAAAGCAAAGTATGATTATGGGAAAGCATCTGCATGGAAGGAAACAGGTCTCTCTCCAGCATATCGACAGCTCTGCACAAGCGGCTCCGGTCTGGTCCAAGTCTTTTGCTGTGAACCAGTGGAAACACCTCTGTTCACCCTGTGACCCACCCCATCCAGCCCAAAGCAGCCCTCTAGCACAACTCCAAGCAATGAGAAATAATTAAAGAATGAGACATGGTTAGTATTAAGTTAACAGTGCTCCCATCTCCGAGAGAGGCATATGTTTCCTAAGTGCTGTCAGTCACTTAAAGCACAGAGCTGAAACAAGCCTGACAAAGACATCCACAGCTGTGAAAACACAGGTTTGCCAGAGAACTTTCTAACTATCACAGCTGCTTAAACTTATTTCCTCCTCCTGTCCTTGCCTTCAAAACACAGAGGTTTGACACTATAATTTTGCATTGGCTGCCACCTTGTGGCATGTGCTATCAAATATAACACAAGAGCTGTCCCTCGCACCTCACCCCTACAGTGACTTGGAAACAGCCACTGGAGTAACGTGCACCTCTTCTACAGCTAATACCTGGGGTCTGTGCCGTGGACTGAACAAGGAACCCCTCTGCACAGGACCAGAGGACAACACATTCCCAGTTCTATTATTCTGTGAAATCTGAGACTAAGGAACAAACCGGGAAGTTTGACAGGAAGTTGTACCAACTTCTAAGTTGTTGCTAAAAGCTCTGCAAAAAGCAACTAGGAAGACCATGTAAATTAAATCCTTCAAATTAAGGCTTCTGAATTTCTCTGCACCCTTTTACAGTTCTCTTCAAAGATAAAGATTGTGATCCTCCCTGTCCCAAAAGAGGCAGCATTTCCAAACCTTTAAGACACAAATTCAATGAAAGTAATTTCATACAGATGACACAAGACAAAAAGAAAAGCGGGCACCTCTCTCGCACTGAGGCAAAGAGAAAGAGAGACTTAATGCATTTGTTTTAAACTGTACCTGTGAATTCTTTCTCTCACAGCTACCAGTGCAAAATAATGAAGTTATAAGCAGCTGCTCTTACGTATGTAATATTCTGGTAGAGGCACCTGTTTGCCTGAGCACCATTTCTGAGCAAGCAGGAAGGAGAAGAGAAAAGATCCTAACCCACGCTGGCTACTAGTGAGCTCCAGTGCCACCCGTGACTGAAATGATGAGTCTCCCTCTCAGGAATGGTAGCAAGGGGGAGCAGTGCCACATGGGCGGCTGATGGGGATGCCCGGATGGCGGGGATGGAGGACGACCCCTGGCCACTGCGCAGACAGAAGAGTGCTCACCTTGGTCTGCAGCTGAGGGGCTTCCCACCGGCAGCTCAGGGTCGCTGCTCCCTCCCTCTGCAACATGCACTGCAAGGCGGCGCCCATCGCTCCGCCGGCTCCCACCAGCAGCACTGTCTTTCCACCTGCACAACACAAGGCAAGTCGTTTAGCCGCCCTCAGCTGCAAAGGTGCTAGGCACCAGGCTCCACTGGGCTGCAGAGCCTGAATGTCTATGTGAACTACCCCCCTTTACCAAGCCACTCACTACCAAAGCCCTCCAGAAGAGCCAGCAAAGCAGCTTATGACAGGACAGCACGGTGTGCCTGCACAACTTCACCAGCTGCGGCATTATGGGCAACTCTTTCGGAGCCCATGCAGTAAGAAAAACCACAGGTTTTAAGTTGTTCCCTGGCGACTCTCTAATTGTAGTAAGCAAATACTGCTTTTCTGGTTTTCTGGTATTTTATTTGCACAAATTCTTTCACTCGTATTTGTTACTAAGTACATTTGACCCCCTGTTTATACTTCTGTTACAGAAATCCTTGTCTCAACAATTGTGAATCACTATAAGAAAGACTAATTCTGAAACCCTGCCTTAAACTAACGGCATCTTCACACACTGTAAAGCCACTTGTTTAAATCTGCAATTTCAATGTTAGCATTTACACAACACAACCCAAACCAAAAGATTTGCTCAGCAGTTATTTACAGGCAGACCTGGATTTCTCCAACTGTTCATGCTAATCAAAATCGTTAAGTGAAATCCCTAAGTGATGTTGTATTTTTGCTTGAAGACTCAGATGTTTAATCTTCAGTGAGATTAAATCTGCTGATGGCAGGTAATCCCTGCCTAACCTCCAAAATCCATAGGATTGAAACCCATTTCTGTAAATATTAAATTCAAATCTCACTGAGGTTCCTCACTAGCAGCAGACAAATGTATGTCTGGTGGGAAAACAACACAAACCAGAAAACACAACAAGGTGGAATTATATTTGTCTCTCCGTCAGGACTAAAACTGAGAAAATTAGTTAGGCTAAAATTAACACAATAATTATGATAGAAGGTCTCACCTAGATCTTCAAGAAGCTCCATCACAGCAGACACTGTAGGAGGAACTAGACAGTCATCGGCATCACCACGTACCAAGCGTCCTAGGTTTACATCAGATAATCTGCAATGGAAAAATATGGCAATTTAAAAAATAAAAAGAGTTTGTGTCACATAAATCCTCAGTAAAGCTTGTAACATGGCTAACAGCTAATCCCAAAAGCAAACATGTCTCATAAAAGTAAATCCTTTGATAGTCATGTACTGTGGCTAATGTGTATCATCCCACATCCCAGTTAGACAAACACCGAGCCTCAAGAGAGGCCAGGAAAGGGATCTGTGAGTTAGAACAAGTAACACGAGCCCACGATACACAGGCAGCTCTTTACTCGTCACAGTGGGCTACCCGCAGCACGTTGGGCCAAAACACCTCAGTGGCTGCAGGGGAACCAGACCAGCACTGCCAGAGCCAAGCTGAGCCAGCGGCAATACGTCCTTCTGGGCGCAGGCTGGCTTGCTGGGGGGAACTCGGGTGTTTCTGCACTGCACTGCGTTCTCTCTCATATGCAATTTTCCATTCTCTGTCAACCTTCAGTACTCCAGATAATGGAAAGGTAACTAATTTGCAAGATTTTTGGATTTTTTTCCTGACATGGAAAAAAAAAAAAGGAGGGAGGGGAAAAAAAGAAAAAAAAAATAGTAAAAATGGGTAACAGTCTGCAGTTGAGAGTGAGAAGGCTGCAAGAGCAGCAAAATGGTAACCCAGACACCTAAATTATGCCAGTGGTCTCTCCAGAGTGCAGCGCAACTCCAGACTGATTGGAAAGTTGTCCTAATGGGTCCAAACTACGATAGCCTACTCTCCCACCATGAGAGACTGCTGCAAGGAAGTTAAAACCTTCTCTGCAACTTTTCCATCAGTCCTTCTTGTGAAAATTTTAGGGTTTGTGTTCAGTACTTTGTGACTACCATTTGTATTACTGAAGTACTGAAATACCTTAAGTATCATCAGTAAATCAGAACTTTGTTTTTGATTTCTTTGAAAAGACCATGTCCTAAACATACAGGATAAAAGGATTAAAAAGATAACGATCAAAATTACTTCAGCAAAAGACTTCTCATTGATTCAGCAGCATCTTTTATCACTGCTCAATATCACAACTAGACACATTGACTGAGGAATCCACTAATGAAAAGCACAGGGGAAAATTGATTTTACAGAGCCATCAGCCTTGCATCTGCTAATATTATTTCTCAGTGCTTCACTTACCCATCCACATCCTTCTCTGGTTTCACAGTGCTTAATACCTTACTGCTATATAAGCTTTCTGGGAGGTCAAGGGCAAGGCCTTGCACATTAGGATCCTCATTAAGTCTCAAAATTTCATTGACGACCTAGGAAGTTAATAAAAAGCATTAAAGATCAGAACAATAGACAAAAGAAAAATCTAATTAGAAGGGGATACAACCTATATTTTAAATGGCCACCTTTGCTTCCCTCACATATTACTGCAACTTCTAACCAAAAAAGCAATAAGCCACTTTCCTTGTTTTATATTTCCATGATTTACCAAATTAAGCCATCCTGACTCTATCCTAAACATTTTGCAAAGCCAACACATATTACGTGACATTACACTGCCAAAAGGATTTCGTTTTTCACCGTTCCAAATCTCAGGAAAAGCTCAACACTGTAACGGCTTCAGAAGATGCTTTTAGAAATAAGAAGCTTTGGTTAAAACATAGTTCAAAATAGGACCAGATCACGTCCCAACACACAACACGGATAAAAAGTTGTAACACTGGAAATACCAATTAAACAAGAGAAAATTCATTGTATTAAACCAGTATATATTGTTACCAATTTTCCTTCTCAAAACACTCTGATCCTAAGAGCTGACAGTCATCTTGTGAAGAACTGTTATTTTGAAAAGGCGCTGCACAAAAGTTTATGAATTTCAAGTACTGGATCAGATGCAAGTTCAAAGGTTTTATAATTGGTCACATTTGACCTCTGAGACTGTATTACCTACCCTTGATTGTTTCATCTCTAAAGTGCAATGCTGATCCATAGCAATATAGGCTTTTCTGCTGTGACCATGAAGAATGCAATGGACTAAAACATGCTGAAGCTTCCTCATGTGAGAAACATCATGTGAGCACATCTTTCCATCATATAAATAAAATCAGTGTGCAATCACCACAAAGCTGTATAATTTAATGGGATTAATACCCAACAGAAAATAAGCTTAGCTAATACCATGCCTTCCTAAAATGCTTTTCATGTAAACTATTCAATATAATTGTGAACTCTATTGTGCAAACACTAAGATACGCAATCAACATTAAGCTAGGGGAATTCGGTAAGGCTTAGACCATCTGCAACTCTGAAACAAGAGAATGTGCTATGCTCATGTTAACACAGATTAGACAAGCATGTCACTGGTATAGAAATGCCCCTTTAGTTTGCTGACTTCCGAGACAGAAACAGGCATATATATTAAGATTCTGTGCCATTTAACAGCAACAGGGCTGGTATACATTCTAATAGAAGGTAAGGACGAGTGTATATGCCAGAATATGGATATGAAAACATCCACATTTTGCTTAAAAAATCCTGAGATGCAACAAAACGTTGGGGCCCTACACAGCAATTAAAGCATAGTTCATAAATAGCCTGAATCTAATGAACTCTGAACTATATTCCTGCTTCCTGGGAAAATAATTCAGTTTTCCATTTTTCTCTACGTTTTACTTTAATTCAGCTTTCCATCATCCCAGCATTTACAATACTTGCAACTCATGCAGGGTAAAGCCATCTTGTATTAACTTGCCTTTACTGTACACAGGCAGCTACGGCAGAACAAAAAGTGCACGGTATTGAAATCCCTCCCACCTTCCCAAACCAGTGAATGCAAGCTAGCATGTGGATTTTAACAGATGAAGAAAACACTTTGTCATAGTAAGTAAGCCGGAGAGTAAGAAAACCGTTTTGAACTTTATTGAAAGTAACTTTCTAACTTTCTTCAGATAACAAAAATACCCTGCTTTTTTCTTCACATACACAGCTCAGCCACTTCCTAAGATATTACTTCAAAGTAAAAGCAACTACTGCTGCATACTCACTATATTTTACCTATTTCCTACTGTGTTACTCAGCAGATAAAACGCATTTACCAACAGCAAAGTGTACTTGATCTTCATTTCAAAAGCCCACCCTTCTTAAATGGGTAGCTAACTATTCATCATCTACAAAACTGGACTCCTAAAATTTTTCACAGTAAGTTCCTCTCAATATATCTGGAATCTGAGATTACACTGCAAGCCAGTAACATTTTAAAAACAAAGTGTACCAAATACAAAACAGTACACAAAACCCACAAGCCTGCAGAATTATCAAGCTTGCCAAGCACAAGGAGGCCAGCTGGGAACAGTGGCATCTTTTACTACAAATTCCTTTGCTGTTTTTACTTTCAGATGCCTCAGGACCATGTATATTAATATGGTTTGCTATATTTAAAACATACTTGATACTGGTGCTGTGCCTCCAACAAGGCAAGAATTCAGCCCTCTAGCGATTTGGGGTGGATGATTTTTTTTTAATACATACTTTAAGCATTACAAGATCAATAAACAGGCAAATAAATCCAACCCTCTCCCCCTCCAAATCAATTAATCTTTAATTTTCCTGAATAGCTTGGGCAAGAATCAAGTACCGTCACAAGAGCAACAAGATAGGATACCCATGCTGGTATGAGGGGACGCTGCAGTTAAAACACCAGACACTAAAACAAAACATTACTCCGCTGCTTCTCCCTCAGCTTGCCAGGGGACAGCAGACAAGCCCATTAATTCCCTTTTTTCCCACGCTTGCCAATAGGGGGATAATACTTGCTACTTGAACTAAGGCAGTCCCACCCTAATTTCAGTTAATAGAGATCAGTTCAAAGTGATGATGTATGTCAGCAATAAATATAAGTTTATGATGAAAGCAAAAAAGGAAGAGTCCTTCAGGTATTGCAGTTACCTCATCCTTGCTGCTGCCTTCAGGGAGACAGATGTGAATAACACGTAAACCAACCTGCCAAAAGAAAATACTTATAATTACCAAAGGCAAGTAGCTCACGATTAATAACAAGTGTATCAGCTAATGCTTACCTCTTTGGCGAATTCCTTGTTTATTTCTTCAATCAAATGATCGTTACGTGCCTTGGGGAACAAAACAGAAACTAAGTTTTAAAATAATAAATTTACATTTAAAAATGTGAGTGCACTAATGCACAGGTCTATGCAAGAAACACAGTGAGGATGTCCGTGTCTACTAGTATTCGAACAAATAAAAAGCCTAGCAATTCTAAAGAAAGAAGCAGAAGGCCACCCAGTAAATTTATTTTGGGTTGATTAGTTTAAGTGTGTCTTTATATTAGCCTGGCTTTTATAGACAAGAGTGGCCATTTCTTTAACGTAAGTTTACCATTTAAGAAAGGTACCAGTCTGTATCTGAAGATACCATTCTCCATCCAGCCATGTAACAAGGATGAAACAGGCAACAGCAATACTAGCATTTCCTGCAGTGTCCCCATATCACCTAACAACACTGGTTTGCCTTGCCACCAAAAATGAGGCAAATCATTATCATCATATTACACCGAGTTCTGTCAATACAGAAGCAACAGAAGTTATCAGTTCCTCCCAATTGCCAGCAGGCACCTGTGCTAGGACAGAAGCGTCCCCTGGGCAGATTTACCTGGGAGACCATCTCAGCCAGGAATCCTCCTCCCTTAGGTCTCTACACCTATATGCACCGTGTATATTATGATATTTAATCATAATAACAACTGAATTTTACTCTTCAAGTTACTCTTGCATCTTAGGAGGCTCTTCAAACATTTTCATATATTGTAACAATAAAACTGAGAATTCAATATCCAGAACTAGAAACCTCCTATCAACAGATCATTGAGGGTTCTACCCTCAAAAATGTTAGTGGCTTCCTAACAAAATCAATAAAACACTTCTCACAGCTATATGATTATATACAAAACCTGTCTTCCAACCCAGACAACAGGACCGAAATAAATCATTTTTAAAGGGTTTGTTACAATTTCATGAACACATTCTACGTAGCTTTTTCCACAAGACTCAGTGCCAGTGACTTCCCGTCAGAGCTGAGCCGCTCACTTCGTAGTTAGTTGCCAGCGCTAGCTTCGACTGTCACTAGTGTCACCCAAAAAGATTTTGGTTCAGGCCCGTAACAGTTTACCAACCTGTTAATCCCAAATGGTTCAAGACTGCTGACAATGAAAAAAAGAGCATTTAAAAGGACAGGCTCTGTGGAGCGAGGCAGCTCCTGAGAGGGGATGAGGGCTTGGCCTCCATCCCCTGGCTCCCTCCCCGAGCCCACCACTGCTTGCATCCTGGCACCGCACCACCAGTCTCCCACTCCCCAAATCTGGCAGCTGGGGGTGAGGGGCAGCACAGAGGCTGCTGCATCGAGAACATGCATGGAGCTCAAACTTCTTCCCTCACCACAGTGTAAGGATACCTCAGCAGCTGCTCCCCTATGCCAGTAAACGTGGAATTGTATCCCTACACTGATGTGTAACCACCAGGACTGCTTGAGAGGTTTAACTGGGGTTCAGCCACCAGCGGTACCAGACTCTCCCCTGCAACGCCCCCGCCACACCGACTGGTGAGCGCTCACCTCGTGAGGGCGCAGAAAGCCCCTGCCCTGAACCAGTTCCCATCACAACCCGCGGAGCGGCACAGGCCAGGCCAGAGCTCAGGACACGGGCTGGCAGAGCGCAGGGGCAGGGCAGGGGGTGCAGGGGAGCCGGCAGTGCTTCGCTGAGCTTTGCAGGGCAATAGCTCCACTGCTAAGCAGGATCCTGCCGTTATATATTAGTTTTCAGCTTCAACAAAATTAAGAGCAGCCACCAACCACTTTTTGCTGTTGTGCAGGTCCAACCGAGGTTCAACACAGATAATAAGCAATGCATGTATCAATATGGGTGTCAATTCAGGTTCAGATGGCTCAAGAGGAAGAGAACGGATCTAAAATCATTCCAGAGCAGGCTCAGTCTGCAACTCCTCATTCCCAGTACTGCTGCCACGTTACGCCGACAGCTGTTACCCACGAGTGACTGGTAAAGGAGATTATTTTGCTGCCCTCCCTCTGATCCTCTGGGTGCAATGCAGCACGTGGAGAGCAGCATGAATCTTAAGGCTCTGCCCACATTACCAAGTAGAGCAGTGCACCATAAGAGCATTTGTAGACTGAAACTAGTCGTCTTTGTGCCAACAAATACACATATAAAATGAGTTCTGCTTCAGTCCTTACAACCAGACTAGATCTAGGGTCACTGACAGCTGGGGAACATAGTTTGGGTGAATTTCATCCAGAAGAATCTAGGCCACGTGTTCCTACAGCCACCTCATGATGCAAACCAAGGGGGGTAAACGGGGACAAGAGGAATGTTCATTTAAAGCACAACCATGATCAAAACCAAAACACTGATGTAGATTTATCCCAATTGATATTAAAAGTGAGCAAGAACCTCCCCCTCCTCACACAATGCTCTCTCCCATCCTAACAATGTCCCTTCCCTCCTGCCACCATAAAACACTTATGTGGCCATGCAGAAAACCAGACCCGGGGACTAATGTGGCTGAAAGGAAGCCTCCCCAGATCCCTCCAGCCCAGAGTGGATCGCTGCCCCAGTCCAGCTCACAGTGCAACTGGGTGGAGACAAGACAGGAGTGAGAAACAACAGGTCACTCAGAAGATGGGTCACTGCTTTTCTAGCAGTCCTGAAACTTACAACCTTAGAGGGCTATTTGAAAACATTAACCGCAATTACCCAGGGAAGGTAAGAGATGGGAGAGCTTGTTCAGTCAGCCTCACTAGAAGACCTAGAGAAATAAAGTTGGTGCTGCATTTCTTAAATTCACAACTAATACTTAAAAACACTTATAGTTAGGTTTTAAAATTAAAACCTACTGGGTCAGAGATTCAGTGTGCACCCACTCAAAACCAACACCACCATCCTAGGAAACCGGACAAAAACATTTGTGCCTGCATGGCTCTGGGTCCCACTCTGAATGGCAAACATTCCCAGTTTCTTGGCCTTGAAACTTTAAGAAACCTAAAGAGGAACAACTCTCAGCTTTGCAGGGATAGCAGTCCTCATCTATGAGTTTGATTGCCTATCTCAAAGATGGCAGCGCCAGTGGGATGGAAAGGAAAGCTCTTCGTGGCGTTAGTAATACAACAGCTGTCAATTACTATGAGATTGCTTCACCTTAGAAAGTGCTCCTACTTCTAAAGGATACTGACATTTTACACAGAGCATTTGTTTCACACAGGCCCTCTTGAGCTGACTGGGAGTTTTCAGTGTGGTTTTGCTCTCCTTAGGACAGCAGTAATGCAGTCATAAACCACAGCTGCCCAAAGGCAACAAGGCTGGCAGGAAGCAGCAGGGTCTTTCCTTAACCCTGGCAATGTTATTTCAGGGGTGGAAGGCAAGGGGCATGTAAATACTTTTTTCAGGACTGCAACAAAAGCTTCAAGCTAAATAAAGGTTGAGAACAACTGCTTTAACTTTAACTTAAACTTTGACGACCTGTGAGAAAAGGCGATCTGTACTTACAATGGGGAAGACTGTTAGCAAAGGGAGGAAGGGATAAAATTGTTCCCTTCCTTTGCAAACCTTTCCCACAGCCTGTAGTTTGCTGCAGCTGTTTCATGCCTGGAGAAGGGCTTATGAGACTGAAAACTCCTCAATCTACAGTCTGGTGGGACTACCTCCACCTATCACTTTGCTTGAATAGAAGTTACTTTCTGCATCATGCACTTCTGAAATTTCAGGCAGGCAGCAGTACCGAAGGGGGTCTCTCACAGCCAGCTAGCGCACAGACATACTTTACCTGAATAATGGCAAGCGTTGGCTCAAGCCGAGGGTTTTCTCTCTTAAGAGAGGCCAAGGATTTTTTTGCATTCTCAGTGATTTTGCTGCAACACAGTAACAACAGGCAAATCTTTAGCAAAACAAACCCTCCTAACATCAGTCAGCAGAAACCTATGTTAGTCAGCAATATAGAATAAATGCTTAGGTGCATATGCTTTTAATCATCAAAATTACCCATGGGTGTAAACTGTGAAGGCTGGTGTTCAGCAGTCAGGTACAGAAAACTCTAACAGACCAAAATACCTTTGTTTTACAGCTACATGCGTCATTGCTCCAACATGCTCAAAACTTTATAGCTAGCCTATGCTATTTCACGAGAAGGCTTGTCCAGCCCCGCCACGGGAAGCGCAGCAGGGATCCACCTCCCTGAGCCCTCGGTGCAGGTGGGTCCTTCGTTTCCATACCCGAGGCCCAGGTGGGGACAGAAGCAGAAGCCTTTACACCCGGGGCTGCTACAGCTTAACACGGGCATCACCAGCCCCGAGAGCAGCAACGCTGCCGCTTTTCATGGATGCTGTTCAAAACTGTGGGCAGCGGGGAGACAGAGGAGCTCTGTTTGCCACGCTGCTTCTTGGAAAAAACCAGCGGCAGCCAGGCACTGGAAAAATTTATTGGATAAGTGGCTGCTGGCTCTCCTCTGTTACCTTCTGCACATGCAGATGATACTCACCCAGCAGGGGAAGAAGGAGATGCTGCAGGAGGCAGGCGACCCCCTGCACGACAGCAGGCAAAACTAGCTGGGGAAAACACAGACTGGAGCGGTTTTTTGCTGCCTCACACCCTCCCCCTTGCAGAGGCCAAAGACCAACTCAGGTCAACGCCGAGGCAGACGAACTGTCCCAGGGACGGGGCGGCGAGGGGCGACAGAGGGGACGCGTTTTCCTGGCACACGTCCATGCGCAGCCTCACCTGAACCTGAACCACCACCACCACCACCACCACGACGTGACGACTGTGCTGCTCGCCCTCAACATGCCGTAACACAAACGTCACGGCAAAAAAACCGGGGGACACGCACATTTTACCACAAGATCGCCTCGCCGGTGGGGCACCGCCCACCCCAACACCCAACCCGACGCACCCACCGAGGAAGCACCCTCCCCCCAAAATCCCCTTTACCCGCCCCCCCCCCCCCCCCCGGTTGCATCAGCCGCCTCATCTGCGCTTCTTACCGCGCTGCCGCCGCCTCCCCGCCGCCGCCCCGCGGCTGCCGCAGCCCGCACAGCCCGCGGCTCGGCGGCAGGGCGGCGGGGAGAGCCGGAGCCAGGCATCGCCGCAGAGCCGCCGTCCTCATCCCTCCGGCGAGCTCTGAGGCGGCAGCAGCGCCGGGGCCGGGGGCGGGAAAAGGGGCGAGGGGGAGGGCGGGGCTCGGAGAGCCCCGCCCTCCCCCTCGCCCCTTTTCCCGCCCCCGGCCCCGGCGTTCAGCCCCTTTCTCTTCCTCCTGCCTGCAAAGGAAAAAATCAAACCAAACCAAACCAAACCCCAACCAAATCTCCCCCAAACATCACCTACCACCGGCAGAAACCACCAATCTCCCTCCTCCCCGACCCCAATGAACGGAACCCAAAGCTTTTGCATACTCAACGTTTATTAAAAATAGTATGAAATGGTCCCTTGGAGAAGTTACACGCTAGAAGAAGTCCCTTTTTCTGTTTGCTTGTTTATTTTTGTTTTGTGTTGTTTCCCCCCACCCCCCAACTCCACCGATTGCATGAGATGCGAGTTAAACAGCACTCCCCGAGCCGTTTAAACAAATCTAGACGCGCGTGGGTAAAGCACAGATTTAACTTCTATTCGTATTTACAATACTTTACAAGCTATATTAAATAAATACGGGCTCTGCTACGGCATCTTAAATATGTACAACATTATTTCTCAGTCGGATTTTACCAGATGCGGGTCCTATCACAGCGGATGCGCTGACTGTAACAAGTATCCCTGTGGTATGAGCTAGTAAGTACCATGACCAACCAGCCCTCCAAATAACAAGTCCTAGCCAATGCAAGATACGTGCGGTAAATAATTTAATCCGTTCTAACAAATTCAAGTCCTTAAATCTTAGTCTACAAGTCATTAGCTGTACACTGATAAGTTCAGGTTTTCCTCACGGTAACCAATGCAGTAAATAGTCGGCCCTTCTGGAAGTACAGTGCTCTGTAGGTGAGGGGAGTGATACCTGGGTAGTAAAAATAGTACTTCAATTTAACTCCTTTATTTAGTGATATGTTTAAGTCGGTACTGGCTTTATCCACATAATCTGAAGAATCTAAGCACCAAAAAAGAACAACAGTCACACAAGATGATCAGTGTAGACATATTTAGGCTTTCCTTTAGGTACAATATTTTCAAGTAACAGAATCCAAAGCTGTGCAACAATGATGACAAAGGGGAGAAAACGTGCATCGTATTGGAAAGCCTGTTCTTGTTGTGAATGGCAGCATTTATTCTATACATTTGCAGAAGAATGGAATGTATTCTCATTTTTAAGCTACTTTCATTGTACATAAATTGGACTAGATTCAGCCCTGGCTGGTTTAGAAAATACATATTTTACCCCTCTCTGCCAGGAAAGAGCATTTCCTACTACGGGAGATACACTCCCTGCGGAAGGCAGCTTGTAACTCAACCAGCAGTATCGCTGAAACACCCTGTGGGCCAAACATGCTGCAGGATTGATACCTCACCCGAGCATCTGGCCAAGCCCCGTTTTCTCTCGGGGTTACGGCCTTTGGGACTCTGAAGACATGAATACCCCACAGGCCGCTGCGTATAAAGCACAGCTACTTGGCAAATTCACACCCAGTGGCTTTCCACTGCTGGGCTCTGTGCTACAAGATACTCAAAATTTTGCCTGCATGTCACAAACAGCACGATCACTGGAGGTACCGCACCCAGTCAAGTCATCTTCACAAGCAGCAGAGCTCCCCTTCGACTGCCCAAAACACCCTCCAGGCAAAGACTGCATCACATCCACAGGTTCACATAAAAAGCTGCCACTGCCCATCCTCTGCCTACTATGCAGTTACAGAAAGTAGAGAAGGCTTCAGACACAGAGATATTAGTCTGGCATCCCTCACAAGCGCTAGGACTAGATTTTGTTTAAAACATAAGAAGCCTGTTCCAAAGTAATGTAGTGTATGCATTGGTCCCACACACTTGGAATCTGTCTGACGAAAAGTAACGTGCAAAAAGTATGTGCAATTGCACACGTAGCCTGTTGGTGTGATTACCAGGACCCTGCTCAGAAATCTGCACAGTCACAGGAGCAGCTGCTCAGCTAAACGCTCCCATATGTAACCAGGTAATCATGTGGGTATTTTGGACGCAGAACACTGGTCACCAAATCAAAAGTCCAAACACTAAGGTTTCCGACACAATAAAATGGTTTAAGAATCAAATGGCATCATGCCTGGTTTGATGGTAAGAATCAAAGGGTATCACATCTAACAAGGGAAGAGATGCAAAGGTTAAATAGGAGATGAGAAGTCCACGTGCACTACGGAGCGAGACCCCAGACACAGTGCACGTGTGGCCTTTTTACTTCCAGGATTCTAAACCATTTTAAAAAAGATACATTTCACATCTATTTACAATATTACTGTGGTACAATGCCTGATTGTGTAATATTATGGAAATACATGATGCCAGTACTGACTGTCCTAGTATATACTCTGTCACGCTAAGGCAGTACAGCTAGAAATTACTGGAAGCATCAAGCAAAGCTACTTGAACTGAGACACTGAAACTTTTCCCTTAAAGACTGGACAATATTCTGCTGATTCGGAGACGGTACTCTCCACAGGTAGTCATTCAGTTTATCCGAATCACTATATGCAGTCAGATACGGGGTAAGCACGTGTTTGCTGCTGGAGGACTTTGCAGGAGCACAAGAGACAGTTTTGCCACAGAGCGTTTCAGAAGGAGCAGCATCTGCGTTATGCAGTTTAGGTTCCAATTTCCTTGTTTGGTTCTGAGAAGTCTCCAGGTCAGATCCCTCATCTTCAGACTTTATTTCAACATAGTCATCATCATCCCCTTCTCCTTCTTCAGTATCTTTGAAATTAGAAAAATAGTTTTGAGTGGCCATCTGTGCCGTCAGAGGGGAGGCCCTGTTCACTCTCAGGACTTTTTGAGAATCCTGCAGAATCATATCCGAACAGTTTTCAGGGATCTGCTTTCTCGTATCAGGCCCCATACATCCCGAAGCAAAACCCAGCGTTTGATGGCTGTTGAATCGGAAGTTCCTATTCGAATGGAGCTTTTTCTTGTCCATTTCATTAGGGTATACGATTGATTCTCCTGACCTGTTGACCACAATTGAGGAAGATGACTGCGACCTGCTGTATGCCTGTGGTTTTACATTAGTTACTCTTCTCCCGAGGGAGTTATAGATGTGCTCTTGATGTAAATTTTCTTTGTTCGGTTGGCTTATAATGGCGCTCCACCTCTGCGCGGGGACGTGCAAATGGTTAGAAATCTGAAGGGAAGGCACCGAGCCAGCTGACGGCAACTGCCTTGAATTGCTTTTTGTACCAGCTTCTGTATATGAGCTCTTGGACATTGGGTCTTGCGATTCAGGCCATGGAGAGAAGTCGGCCAGCTCACCGTTACTGTACGTAGAATGCAAAAGCCAATCTTCTGCTCTTGAGCATTCACTGGCAGCCTGGGAACGGGGAGGAGACACAGCCACGGGCGTGGAAAACCTGCCAGCTGATGGCTCCTGAGGGGTGGTCCAGACTTCCTTTTGGACCTTAGGTGAACTTTCTCTAAAGACAATTTGGTCATAAAGCTGGGAATATTCAGCTATTCTGGCACCTAGAAAGGAGAGAGAATTAACTTAGCAGAGGCTAGCAATCCATTCGAATGCATTGCGTGAAAATTTAAAAATCCCAAAACGCAACCCCAGTCCCCTTATATCCCCAATACAAGGTCAAGAGAAAAGTTTACAGTTGTGTCAATATCTTCAGCGGAAGAGCCGTGCATTGCATTGCATTCCAGTTCATCGTATTGAAGAAAAGCAGCATAAAATGTCTTGCAACAGTGAACAGTCGTGCAGGACACAATGTAGCACACGGTTCCAATAATACCCTGCTTGTTTCATGTTAAATGGAAAAGAACATTCTGAAAATGGCCTGGTAAATAAGATATTTAGGGACTTTTATAAATATCACAAGAAGGCAAGAATGACCCTCTAATGCGTGGAGTCCGCTGGCTCCACATCTCCAATTTGCTTCAATTGACTATGGACAAAAATAGTTCCAAAGCTGTTGCATATCCACAACTTTGCACATTCATTAGAAAGAGCAGGAAGACCAGCTCTTTCTTATCTGACCCCATTCCTTATGCTTATAAGTGTGATGTGAATGGTACCTGAGCAAATCTACATGACTTGTTAGAAGGTGAACATACCTGAAAATACACCTTCTTAGTCAAACTCTGAAGATCACAGTATTAAAGGAAATGACCGCTTTTCTGTAAAGAGGCCAATAGTGCTTCAGGCGTAAGTTCTATTTCCAGCCTAGGCTGAACTGATCTTTCCTGACACCACCCCACTATTTATTCCCAATTTTGTCAAGTAACAACAAGAATTTATTGCGATATAAAGGACTATTCATGTTAGAAGCAGTCTAACATGAAAATTCATTTCAGTAGTAACACAGGAAATACAATACTGATACTCAACTAGTAAGGTGGGGAAAATTCATCATCTTCCAATTCACTACACAACTTTCATTGAAAGTTACTAAAGAAATATATCCGTACAGAAATATTTTTGACATACCAATAGCAGGACCACCTTGTTTCTTCTCCTCCAGAATGGCAGCAAGATCTTTGTGTTTCAGTTTCTGTTGTCTGCTAGCTGGCTGTTCCTGCTCTGGACTTTTAACTTTCAAAAGCTGGTTAGCCTTCTTAATTTTTTGACTGTACTGCCTTGCCATCATAAAAACTCTGTTCTTTGTTTTATCCACAACAGCCAAGTCATTTTCCATCCCCTCCGTATGCGCATTGGACAGAACACTATTGGCAGATTCATACGGGCTATCCACAAAAGGCATCTCACTGGAGAATGAAGATCTGTTCAGACTCATAAAAGAGTTCTCTTTGCACGGTGTAGTGTCTTCAAGCCTGAGATTAGCCTCGCTTAAGGTGGCAGCCCTAGGCTTCACAGTTTTAGGGAAAACAGGAGTTTCTGGCAGAGACAGAGTAGACAGGGAGTACTCTACGTCTTTACTCAGTTCAGGTGTACTACCAGCATGTAACCTTTCCTGCATATCATCTTTACAAACAGGAAAGGCTGCAAGGAGACGGTCTCTTGTCTTTTCCTCATTCTTCTTGATGTAGTTCTCCAGGTCATTCCAAATCTCATCTACTTCCTCCGAGAGTTTATCTGCTGCAGATTTATGGGAGAGCGAATCCGAGTTGGAGGAGCTATCTACTAAGCTCAAATAGTCATTGTCAACAGGAACACGATGGTAAGGACTTTCATCTTCACTGAACTGGAGACTCTCTTCAGAAACAAACTGCCGTAGATTGTCAGAACATGCAAAGTCTTTTTCCAGGCCCAGAAAACTCCGCCTTTTAGAGCATTTCAAGGGGTCACATTTAAAGTTCAATAGTGGTGTTTCTGGAAGCACTATGGTGTCATAGATGTTGTCTTCAACGATCCTGAGCTCATCCAAACTTGAAGTAGGTGCTTCTCTACTGAGTAGTATCTCATCCCTGCTAGCACAAATGGAGGCTCTGTTTTGATTTGCTGTCCTTTTTTTGGAGGGTGAATCTAAGCTGCTTTTGTTTTCAGCCTCGTAGAGAGAGTCTCTAGCAGATCTCTGGGGACCACGGTCTGTCTCCTCCCTTCTTGTCAGACCCATCAGCTTTAAGTCTTCATAGCTTATATTATCATAAACATGTTCAATATCATCGATGGTCAGCTCCTCTGAAGATTCGGGATACGCGTTCATACTGCTCACCTCTGCTCTCTTCACTTCCCTTCGAGAACTGCGCTCCCCCATTTTATACCTTGCGCTGGCTGGACACGTCTTACTTTCACCAGCACTACTGGCCCGCCTAACAATTTTGTGACGAGTGGGGCTGGAAGTCTCATTTTGATGCGCTACCCCCAAATGCCAGCTGCACGGCCGCCCAGAAGAACCCCTCCTTTCTCCACCAACAGCTGAGCTAGCATTGGATGTAGACACTGATGGTACAAACATCTGATAATCATCTTCATCGTCTTCATTCTCATAAGGTGGGCGCCGGCTGGGAAACAATGCCTGCCTGATCTGATGGTCAGTCCAGATGTTTCTGACAGAGGTACTTCCTCCCAGGATATTCATGATCAGTGAGTTGCTCCGGGGTGTGCCAAATTGTCTAGGCGACTGTGGCTGTCTAGCTGTGCAGGAAAATGGAAGATCAGTATTCACCTGGGCTGACTCTTCATCTGAAGGGTCCTTGGAGCTCTGTGGAGATTTGAAATATGCAGGTAACATTAGCCTTTCCCCTGCAATTACACAGCAATTCCCTCCATTCACAGAAGTGCCGTAGCACCAGCGTGTCCCGCAGCACAGTGTCAGGTGGAGATGGGCAGGGTGAGCAGGCTCCTCACTAGAGAGCCAGGGAGCCAAGGTGGCAATGCCAGACTACTTTACCTCCTAATCCTTACCATTGCTCAGAGTTCACTCTTGGCATTTAATAACATCTTACTTCAAATACGAGACACTGGCTTATGTTAACGCATGAGTAATTAAAGGCAAATTTGGTCGGCAGGAGTTAGATTAAACCTTTTATGCTAACTCTACAGTTTCACAGCTGGATTAAGCTAATCTGACTCTGGGCTTGTGCCAAAAGTTTTGTTCTCCTCCCTTTCCCCTTGCCTATAACCCTAGCAGAAAGGTATGTTATGCTCTCTAGCACATGCCACTGAAAATTTCATTTTCTTTTTGGAGTAAGTGTTCATCCAGCTCAACTAGCAGATCTAATTTACAGCAAGGTCACATGCCTGCTAATGCTAACATGAAGGATGCTGTAGACATTCCTGGCCAGAGGTTGGGAAAGAGAGAGAAAGATAATTCCTTTTGGCTTAACTTAACACCGATTGGTTTGGTTAGTTGTGTTTTTTGGCCCTGCCCCAAAAAGAATAGTCTTTCCTCATAGAGGTGAATATTTCAATGATATGAATATTAATACATGACATAAACAGAAGATGACTTATCTCTCTACCTAGGAAAAACACAGATTTCTTTGACATATCTATGATACATAGCAAAATAGAAGAAAAAAAAAAAACACCTATATACCTGCGTTTCACACTTGTTGAGATTCACACTTCTCCGTTTTTCAACATTTTCAGCAGCCTGACTATTAAGTCTTTTTCTTCCCCCTTTTGATTTCTGCAGTGAGTTTTGCTGCACCCCCTGTGATTTAAAAGAAGAGAGTAAGGCAGGGGTAATAAAATCTACAGTTCTTTGTACTGTCTTGTTCAGAAGAATTACTAGCAGCTAGAACAGGCCGGGTATCCACACTGGGAGGGCAAAATGCTCACGAGTAGTCAGAGCACTGCCACAAGAATGATTCAGAGCCTGGAAAACTTTCTTTACAACAACCAATTAAGTCAAAAGGCGTTGAAAGCAGAATCTGTGTGTAAAAATATACATGTAAAAGAATAAATAGAAATTGGACAAGGGCAAGGACTTAATCTCACAGCCAAAGTTACAACAGAAGAAGGTAGTCATACAAAAATTCAAATTTCAAAGGTTTTTTTTGGTTTTAAAAAGGAGAGGGAATAGTCTCACTTGCAGTCTTGAAAACCAGAAAGAGTCTAAACTAAAAAATATGCGATCATCCAACTTCCCAGAAAAAAAAAAAAAAAAGAAAACAAAACAAACCAAAAAACAACAAAGAGAAAGACAGAATGTTATGTGTTGGGCAGTGCCCAAATTAACTCAGAATGAAGGGCACGCATGGTGGGAACGGGGGGGAACCTAAGAAGGTATTGTTGCCACACCTAGGATTAAACACTAAACTACTATTATACATTTTTATAGTGGTATTCTTTTGCACTTACTCATTCTTTTGTACTTATGTCAGGAAGAGGGAGAATTACAAGACACTGCACTACACTGATACGAGATACTATTTTATCAAAGATTTACAATGCAAATAGTGTAATTTCAAAGAGGAAATGCACAGGAAGCTTCAAAAAGAATTTCAATAATAGATTTTGGATAATTCACAAAATAAATGGACCACACAAGGACATGACCTCAGCATCAACTAAACCAAGCGAACTGAAAATCTAGATTCTTTAATACAGTCACATTTCAAAGCTGGGGTTTTAATCTTTCAGAAGTACTACATATGTGTGGCAACATCATGCAGAGTAGGGAAAACCACCACCTGTGCAGCAGCAATAGATAAAGATTCTCATTTTCAGAAATCCTACTTACAACTTTTCATATTAAAGTTCACGTATTCCTAGCTATTGCTAGCAGCTCACAGGTCAAGAACCATCACATCACATGTGGCAGTGCCTGAATCTTAACTTAATATTCAGGTCCTTGCTTTGGAGACCTGAAGGCACTATCTCTGCATGTGGCCTAGAAAGGTTTCTTTCACAGCATCAGCTGGAGAAGCAAGGAAAGGTCAGTTGTGCGCAACAGGTAAAACCAATAGCTTTCTGTCAGAACTAGGCTTGAGGACTGCAAAGGACTAAGTAAAATCTCTTTCAAGCAGTGGGGATTTCTTCCTCTATATAGGAGCTAATTTTACAACTACTCTGTTAAAATGCAAGAGAGTGTGTGTGAGGTCTAAATAAAAATATTTCTAAGGAGAGAAAGTTGTAAACAATTGTAACATATTCCTGCCTCCTTGCTGTTTTACAGATCATTTTAATCCCTCCTCCATCCTCCCCAGGAAAAAAGGATTTTGTTTTTTCCCCTCTTTTTCCTACTTGTTCAGACTCTTCTTCATCATCAGCATCAATCTGTTCTGTGGCAGAAGTCTGAAGATTTTCATCCTGATCGCTGCTGTAGGCTGGCTCAATGGACTCTTGAAATGGGCTCTCCAGCCCACTGGGTTCCAATGGAGCCTTCTTCCTAGAATTCAGCAGGGCTTCATTTGATCCTAGTTTGGTGGCTTGAGATAATAGGGCTCCTTCAATACTGATCCGCTTAAAAAAAAAAACACCATAAAACTTTGATTAGAAGTTTATAGAGATTATATATTTTAGTAAGACACTGTTTGACGTCAGACATATAGGCAATGTTTAAGCTATGGTCAGTTAGCTGCATTGAAATGAGATTTATAAAGAAATACGTAAAACAATCAGTACTTTTCCATAGAATATTTAGAACTGAAAAAAACATATACAAAAACCCCCACCCCAATCATGGGCTTCAGTGTTATGGCATCCCAGTGAAGTCATATCTAATGTACCCTGTTTATAAATCTTCCACACACACCCACTTTAAATTCCATCCCAAATAAAACCCTAGGACCTGAAATCCAACATGGGACTTTCAAACTGCACTGGGAACTTAATTACAAATTCTTACAGAAAATGTAAAAATTAGAAATGCTCATTTCCATCCACTTAAGCTGTATCTGCTCTGTTTGGTCATATATCATAATTTATATATACGATATATCTACCAGAATAAGCTGAAACTTTCCAGTCTTATGTAATAAATAAAAAGACATTATGCTCCAAATCTTTATACACAGCATGTCTGTGATTGTAGTGGTATTTTTAAGTACCCTATAGCATTAGTAATTGATTGTACTAGACACAAAGTACAATATATGGATCAGTTGTTTTTTCTTTATTAGATATTCCTGAAATAGTTAGCTGTATTCCTGTTGCTTTCATTCCAGTAATCTTATTGGAGATGCTAAACAACATTTATGGTTTTGTTTCCATTCTTAAAATCAACACAACAAAGACGACAGAGATTCTACGGTAAATACTGTGCTCCAAGTCATTTGAATGTGCTAAAACAAGAAATATAAAAAATGTCTTACCTTCTGCATATCTGGACTTATATCTGAAAACAGAAATACATACTTCATCATAAGTGAATAATCAAACCTGTGTCGGTCTATGCCCGTTTTAATGCTACACTAGTATCCCAACTACTAATTCCCAAAAGGGGGTTAAATGCAGCAGCAATTGAGCAAATAGATTATAAGGTCTCTGATAAAACAGAGACAGCATCAGTTGTCTTTACCACACCTTTACCACAGTTCCACTTGAGGTCCTGATTTTGCAACACTGATACGACATGAGCCAGCTACTCACAATGGCCAAGACTTTGTGTGTTCAGTTGCCAGTTGCTAGGATGTTTATAGGACCGGGACCCAAGTGTGGAAAAGCAGACATTAGATTTGAACACTAACATTTTGTTTTCTTTGCACGCTTCCTCCTCCTCCCCTTCCCTCCATGAATTCAGGGAAGGTTATAGGAGAAAAGGATCCATCTTTACATGTTCTACAAAGCACTGGGTCAATACACAGTAGACGAAGTAGCTTACCGTTTGACTTCAAAACTTTATGGACTCTAGATGAGGGTTCTGAAAAAGACAACAACATGTTTACGCACTCCAGCATCCCAAAGAAAGCTATGGGCATCCTGGCCGACTTTTTATAACACGGGTAGCAAAATTTAAGTTTCTGAGCCCATGCAGGGAAGCCAGATTTTCATTTCTTAATCGCCCAATTTCCTCACAAAAAAACTATTTGTTGAAGTGTCAAACCTATAGCTGTTACCAAAGAACATATATGTTTCTTAATGCAATAGCAGCTGCACTCCATACAACAAGCCACACGTAAATTTTTATCCCATGTTAAGATTCCTGCTTTCAAAAGACTTGGTCATCTCTGTTATTGCTCTAAGTTGCTGGAGGTTTCCTATTAGAAATATGTATGAGGTACCAAGAGCTTAGCAGGGCTTTAAAAGTGTAAGTAGCTGAACATTACATAGGAGGCCATTTGATCAGTGTTTTGTATTATTCCTTTTACAGGCAGAGCAGCACCAATGCAATCCTTCACCTCAGAAACAAAGATGCCTGAAAAGTAATTAAAACTCGATTGTTTTGCAGACATAAATGCTGCTGTATGATAAATCACTAATCACTACATCAATACCCTCATGAACTTTAAGTCATTCCCAATACACTATGTTACACACTGCAAATTGGAAAGGTCTTTAAGTAGCTGAAGAGGGGAACACAGTGACTGCAATATGAAGCTACCCAACTACACAGACACTGTCAGTGCCTTCAAGAGGAAACTAACAGTAATTATGGATGTATGTTTGAGCTAGGAGGGAAAAAACCCCCAAAGTCAGCATAACCACCTTTCGAATCTCTATTATCCATAAGGCAGATGTTACACTAAGTAAAGATAGTAATCATGTTTTGAAATAACAAGCCTGTCATAATCAGGATGGAACCACTTCTGAGACAGTAATTATCTGGGAGGTGATGGTGTCAAAATGTCAGATTTTAATAATGTGACTGGCTTTCCTGCATATACATTCTTTTATCCATTAGAAAGCACCAACTGTTCTTTATGCACCCACCATTAGGAATGCATACCCATGAAATTAAGAGATACTGCACCATGTTAAATATCTATGGAGTGCAGGTTAAAGACCAATTCTAACCTCACCCAACCCTAAACAACCCTGCTTGTCTTTCCTTTTGTCATCTTAAGTGGTAAAGGAGTTTATTCACCTGATTTCCTTCTCACTCTGTGAGGAGCAGTGCCTTCCTTAGGCTGGTACGATGATTTCATTTCTCCCTCAGGGCTATAGTGGAAGCCTGGGTGATCTGTGGAACAAGCAGAGGCACAAGGAATAAAAGAGTGACAAAGTTGTCCCTTCACACACCTCAGCAGCTCTCTTCAGAGTGCCATCGTCCCTTTGTGACTGATACAGTGGCACTTCATCAGAGCCTGAAGCAACACAAGCAAGATACGCTGCTGTAGGGTAGCTGTTAACCACCCAGCCATGGAAAAGCTTTGCCCATTTAGTTGTGCCTTGCTCCAGATGGCTAACCCAGCAACGTCTATCCACCATCATCGTGTTTGTTTGCCAGTTTCTCAGTCAGGGCCTTCCTAACCAATTCTCTACAACAACTACGTAAACAAATAACAAGCCTGCTTTACTCTAAGACTTTCTCAGCATTTATATTGTAGGACTGTTGTTCTCATTTCCCTACACTGCTAGGGATCACTGGCAACATGAAGAGCTAACACAGCTTGCTCCAGCAATGGCAGCAAGCAGAAGATGCAACAGCAGGGGCTGTGCAGATGGGACTGCACTCAGAGCGCAGACATCAGCATCACAGGTGCTTTCTAATGCTTACTCCCAGGACACACACAGGTAAACTCTTCAGACATAAGCACAAGCCTCACTGTCTTCCAGCTGCAGGTTTGCCAACACAAAGAAGTCATAACGCTGCTACATACTTCTTCAAGCTGCGTTTGCTTATTGCTAGCCCTTCAGTGGGTACTAGCCAGAAGGAGTTTATGCTACAACACAGGAAAGATCACACATTAGTCAGTATGGAGTTACCAAAAGAGAGCAGCCAGTGTTTACAGAAGGTCTTATCTGCCTCTTCCTTGCTTATCATAAAACATCACTTGTTGGTTGCAGATCGGTCAGCCCAATGCCTACAGAGCTCCACAGGATCTACACCCAATTTGGGGTTTTCCAGCAAGGTCTTAATTCAAGGAACATAAGCCTGGCCTTCTTCCATCTCAGATGAAACTAACAGTTAAAGCCAAACTTTTGAAGATGGTTTTATTCATTTTTTAAAACAAAAGTGAAAAAGAACAAACTTACGTATGGCATCCATTTCTAGAATTGCCTGCTTGGCCTGAAAGAGAAAAAGTAACAAATGAAAAAGTTAAACTGTAAGTAGAGGAACAAATTACATTGCCTATTACAGACAGTAGTGAGTTTATATGTAAACAACACCAAGTTTAATTTTTGAACTAATAAATATGGTTAGCAGCGTTATTTTCTGTCCTTCTCTGAGAGTTGGACACGTTACGTATGTGAAGAAGAATTTTGCTGGCAAGAGCTTACGGGAGATTATCTTCAGGGCTTCACACAAAAACCTGCTCTGCCTTGCCTGCCCACCTCCCTTCTGGCAGCGCAAGGGGAGGAGCGCGTACCTATGGCACCCACTGGTGCGAGGAATTTCTGGAGGATGTAGTGACAGCACATCTGGCTGCAAAAACTACTTTGGCTTCTAAGACAGGGGCTGTGCTGTTCTGAGATCATGCTACACACACCGGGTCCCCTCCATGGACACTCAAACCTCCAGAGATCTCTCTGCAAGTCCCAGAATTTAGAGCTGTCGATACGCATCTCCATATTCTGCTGGGAATGGCACAAAACTGGCCCTAGCATCTGGGAATCACATTTTTTTTTGTGATTCATAGAACATTTCCTCCCTAAAAATCAAATAGTTTAACTCTTTTATTATGTTTCAGCTCTGAATTCGTTGGTGCAGAGAATGCTATCAACCTTGCCCCCTTTAAGAGTTTCCTTGAGGAACAGTTATTTTTAAAAAAAAAAAAAAAAATCATTGTTTGGTTTAAGTAAGATTGAATCAGGATAAAAAGCGTCTCATGATTGCTTAAAATTTGTCACATTTTTTTAATAGGAAAAATAATCTGGATGTTTTATCAAGCATATCAGCTAGTAAGTAAGAAAATAAACTAAAATAAAATGGTCTATGTAACCTGCTTGCCCTTCTACAGGTGCAGTTCCGATATTTTCCACCAGGCGTCACATATGGACTACTATTAAATCCTCCAAAAGGTGGGTAGAGAGAACTCCCATAACTAGCAACTACAGCTTTGTCAAAAATAAAGTTTAAAAAAAAACTGTGCAAACAACCTCAGAGATTTATTTGGTTAGACTTTTCCTTTCTCAAGTGAAATTATTTCTCTGAGCAGAAAACGGCATTATATTTTTGGTTACATGTTTTTTCCACAGACAAAAAAAAAGTCCAATAAGAAGTAAGAAAAAAATCTTGATACAAAAGCTGAGGTCATGCTGTAGTTTGTTTGTTTTTTTTTTTTTTTACAACCTAATAAACTGCAATGAGTATTTACATTGTAAGCATGGATACTAGCATAAACATTATACCTTTGATAAACTCTGTCAATAAAAAGATAGGAAGAGAATTAGTAATAGCAACTGCTAGGGCTTTTTTCTCCCATAATTCTCTTTTTGTTGAACTGTTGAAAATGAGAGTACAGCAGTACATCAGTCACAGGTAACATTTTTTAGCCATTACAGCATAAAACTCAGTGAAAAAAAAGTCAGGTAAACTGATCAGTGAAACTAATACTAAAAAAAAAAAGCAGTAAACTCAGTGGGGGAAAAAAAAAATCAGAAAAAGATCCTGCTTCCACATGAGTCAGTGACTGCTGTATCATGGCAAGAGTTAACTAGGGTTAACACCCTTTGAGAGGTGCAATATGTTACATTGGGAAACATCACCTGGAGCTCTAAGACAGGATTTCATAAATAAAAGGACCAGGTTTCCCTACTCCAAGACATTACAGCTATGAATATGGTATCCGTGCCTCATTTTCTCTGGCATAAAGCTTGCTAGCTATCTCACCAAAAAGGGCCTAGATGTCCCAGCTAAGGATGCAGGGTTCAGGATGGGTGTGTGTATTTGGAAAGTGAAGCGTGCACTGCCAATGGCTTCACTGCTATGATATCTAACCAAGACAGATTAAAATTAGCTCGGTAACGTCTACACATGCTGCAATTAGCGCACCTCAGTGTTCTGCAGACAGACAGTATCAAGCTGAGGTATGCTCTTATAGTCAAGCATTCTGACATTGCATCTCTGTTACTCATGTCTTAGCAGGCAAATCCTAATACGGACAGCAATGCTGCTAACCCAGTTAAATTCTTCTACTCCTGCACCAAGCCCTGTAGATGCTTACAGTGGAACTTTAAAAGTTCCTCAAAATTAATGATAAAGACATAAGGAAACAACATGTTAATTAACCTCCTGGAGTCTAAACTTTCTGTAAATCGCCATGCATCTTGCAGCTAATAAGATTGCTTTAAGTTAGTACACATACAAGGAGGTGGTTTATGTTTTTTGGTTTTTAGTTTTGTTTTTTTTTTTTTTTTTTTTTTTTTTAATTTTTACCTTGGCAGGAATTTTAGCAGGATGATTTTCTAGAATTAACCTCTTCAAGTGAAGAATCCAAAGGCGCTTGTCTTGCTGTGACTTTGCCTGATAAAAAAGTTGTAGCACCATGAGAAAATGACTTACTGAGCTATGCAGGGTCAGGAATAGCATATGGTCATCAGTCAGGTTACCCAGTGGGCAAGGAGGTTTCTGCCATACCTGGACAGTATGCTGCATCTTGGGATTTTTGTAGTGGAAGACACTAAAGCTAAGTGGTTCCTTTGGTATTACTTCAACAAGCATCAGGTTCCCACACTGCAACAAAGAGAGGCAACAATGTGAATCACGGAGTAGTTCTGGGGAGACCCAGAGACAGCACATTACCACCTACTCTCTGACATACCAGTATGTGAGCTTTGTATACAAACATTTCATCTCTCTTCTTTGTAATTAGCAGCAGCTTGTCAAAGAGGAACAACGTGCGCTCATTTTTGGCTCGCTGAATGCGAAATGTTCCTTCTAATACCAGCTCCCCGTAACTTGTGAGGTCTGGCCCTTTCCAGTTAGTGAGCAAACTCTGTATCTCCTGCAACAGATCAAAGAAGAATAACCAACATTCATTTCAGAGACCTTACTGAAATGAAGACTCAAACAACCTGCTGAGGCCATTCCCACTCTCCTATATAACGTTCAGCATCCAACAGTGGAAAGTAACCATACACCAGTACTGAGGTTGCTAGGTTATGTGCAACATTGCAGCCAGGTGCTCGGAGGCCTCCTGCCAAGCCCAGACTGAAACATGCCCTCGTGAGTACTGGATACTGCCTCTGTGTGCACCCAGCAACAAGCCCTGAGCTTCCTACGGCAGCCTGTAATGAAAGAGCACAATCTCATCTCCCTGGACTTGTAGAGATGGAAAATGGTCTGTAATTCAGTCATTGGTCTCTCTCGTGCCTGCTCCCTTCTCCCCTCTATGTTCCCAACCCATCCCTCTCAACACTTCCCTCTCACCCTGGGTATCCTCCTGAAGTTGTGTGGTCGCTCGCTGAATGAATTATAATTCCGTGTCCGTGTCACATAGGCCCACCACGGAAGACACTTCTGTGAGGTGCTCAGATTGAAGAGATGTTTCTCAGAAAACTAAAGGACCAGAAGTGATTTGGCCAACTGATCATTTGAAGATGAAGATTTATTTGTATTTTTAATGATTTGTACACACACCATAGATATTTCTCACCTTATTTATTACTTAAGAAAAAAAAGGCTGGAGAAACATCTAAGAACATCTTCACAAGCCTGTGTCACTTAGCTATGGCTACTCTTGTTTCCTTGAGTTGCTTGTTTTTTCTGTCAGTGGCAATGACATAGGACTTAGGCATGGGACAGCAAATTCTAAAAGCAGACTAAACCTTAACTAGGGAAATCTTTAAAAACATCCATCAGACTTTAAACCTGGCAGCATTAGCAAAGCAGGGACAGGTTTCCTCATCCTAGGCTGCTCTCTCTAGGACATTACACTTTAATACAGCATTCAGCTAGAAAACATCTCAGTACATTTGAAGCACAAATGCAGCCTAGAGCATTCACAGGAAGAAAACCCCAAAGCAGCACACTATGGACTATACACAAGACTCTTATAAAAAAAATTGAAACATAACAAATGAAAAAAGTTGCATTTCATCAGATCTCTCCCGGAATTTGTAAATAAGTCAGGGTACAGCACAGGGATGAAGCCCACCACTGTTGAGGGAGACTTTGCGCAGGAACTGCTGTCGCAGTGCTTGCAGCATTACAAACCAAACGGCAGTGTGATAGCCCACAGAAGACCTATCCTTACGGCTGCAGAAACGGAGTGTATTTTTTTAAAGGGTAACTATGAACATCAACATTTTCTACAACCCCATACATTTGCCAGCTGAGCTCAATAAATTAAAAAAAATAATGCTTTTTTTTCCAAAAGCATTTAACCCTCTTTATTGCCAAATATTACTGGTTATCATTACTCAGATTTATAGCAGACTGTTGTTAAAAGTCATTAGCATGCATTTCCAGCAATGTGTGGCAAAGGTCACACTGCTGCAGGCAAGACATTATCAAATGTAACCCTATCCTCCCTACATGTAAACAACAACAACGACAAAAAAAAAAAAAAAACACAAAAAACGAGGGCCAATGAGTTGCATTTATGTTAAAAAGGAAAAAAGGGACAAAGAGTAAAATGACGTAGATTTCTGGAATGGTATAAGCCTACTACTCCCTTTTATAAACTAAAAAATCCTTCCCATTTTCTTAAAGCAATATAAATACTGCTGATGAAAATGTAACGTAAAATTGTGATTCACTGGGAAGTTTGAAACAGAATGAAAGACCTGTAAGAAGTCTACAACAGAACTTGCTCTCGATGTCAAAAGTTACTCAGGGTGTAGCTTTTGTTTTCTCCTCAAAAATTCTTCATTTGAAGTGAAGTTAACCTTTTTCTAACTAGCATGTTTCTAGGTTTATACTTTTCACAAAGCAACTGATAACAAGTCTTCAAAAGCCCAAGAGGAAAGTACTTAAACAAGAAGCACAAGAAATGCCTCAAAACAAAATTAATCAGCACAAAGGGGAGAAATCGGAAACCACAGGATTTCTGACAAAGCCATGCCCTAGGGTTGTACAGCAGTGCTGTACAATTGAGGGAAAGGAAGAAAGAAAAGTTATCTTAAGTTCCATATTACTGTAAAATAAATGCTTTACAGGATGCTGCTTGTGCGGCAGAGATGTCTGAGATTTTCCTGCAGCAGCTATGACCGTGACTTCTAAGATCAAACAGCCACAGGCATACTCAACAGGAGTCTAAATTATGACTACGATTAAAAGAAAAGATAAACTAAAAATGTTAATGGCATATATATTGACAAAAACAGCTCACAAAGACCCATAAAATATCTCTGGGAACTCACTTGGAGCCTGATGGCATGTTCATGTTTCCTCTTCATGTCATTTATATGCCATGCCACTCTCTGCATTGTATCTATGGCATCCAGCACCACATCATAGCCCTCAGTGTCCTTGTCAAGGTGGTTTTCTATTTCCTAGGACAGGGGGGAAAAGAAAGTCCTATTATTTCTAAATGAATTTTCCCAGCCGGACGCAATACTATGTTTTTAGCCGTACTATTTTGTCTTTGCATTGTGATCACTCAAATGTAACGTTCCTGCCTTTGTTACTATTGCATGTTGTAATCAATTTGATTAACACAAGATGACTAACAAAGCCAAGCCTTTACGGTCAGTTTAGCAGCAACTATACTTTCAGCAGCCGATGTGAGCAGAGAGGCACAGAAAGAGTGCAGCACACTGACAGGAGACCTTCTCAGACAGCGTTTAATGGCTTTCTTAAAACGCAGAACATATCTACACACTTACAAAACCCCGATGGAATTACACTAGGCATTACTTTACAGTTGGAAAGCAGAAAAGCACCAGACATTTTAAATAAGGATCAGTGTCTTTACACTTCACTAGAACATGACTCTCTAATAAGTAAACATATGTGGAAAATGTTAACAATAAAGCAGGAATTTCCGAAACTTGCTTAACTCAGTTCACTGAATATGGAAATAGTTCCCACTTCCTCAGTCATTCATCTCCACAAAATTCTTACCAGTTGGGGTTTTTATGTGTATTTAGTCCTTCTTTCAACCACCCCCAGCATTGCAACATGTGGAAAAATGCTGTTTTTCATTGGAACAATAAATTTGCATACTGAAGTGTTTAATCATGACAAGAATCTTCCAAACAACTTCAGAATTACAGAGCAGGTTGTTTTTTGGTTTTGTTTTGTTTTTTTAAAAAAAGCTGATTATTTGGATGCACAGACTGATTCAATGCATCTAAAACAATTACCATAAATTCCCCACTCCGAATATATGCATATGCTGTGAAGTGACGAAGACAGAAAGAGTCTCCACATGTAGAAATCAAACACCCCCCAAAAAAGAGCATTTAAGGAAAGCTAGAACCTTTCTAACTGTCAAGCCTTGTACCAGAGGCAGGAACTTCGATGCGCAGCAGCCCTAAACTAAATACATTTCTAATGGGTGCTTACGTGCAAAAGCAGGTGGTACTTGAGGATGCGCTGGACAGGTTTCAAGAGATAGGAGCCCAGGGGCAGAGAATGTTGCAGCGCTTCTTGCCGCTCTCTGAAGAACTTGGCCAGCGCCTTGTTCCTCATGCACTCTGTCAACACAGCCACCGACCTGGAAACACCAATACATAGCTTTAAGACACACTGTCTCCCTAAGTCTGTAAGTAAAGTCAAGAATTGTTTCTTTATTCCCTTGTAAAAGGGGGCAGCAGGTTCCTAATCCAATCACTGCTGTTTCTGCTGGGGTTTTTAACTTATCTTGTGAATTCAGTTATGTTTTCCCTTGACACGCAACCACTCTGTCTTATTGGGAATTATATATTTGGAGCACTGCAGATATAAAACCATCATTTTTGGAAGGAGGATAATAGCAACGAATGAGAAGAACAGTTAAAGCTTCAGATGAGCATATTTAATTTTTGTGGGCTGTTTTTTTTGTGTTTGGTGTTTGGTTTTTTTTTTTAATTTTAATTCTTTTTTACAAAAAAGATAAACTCCTTAACGTTCCTCCAATTTGGGAGGGGGAAAAGCTGATTTTTTTGTAGAGCCTGTAACTTGCATTACACAAACTGGCCAAGGGACAAATGAAGAAAGGGAACCCAGAATTCTTACCTTGGGTAGTTGGTGCAGTACTGCGTATATATGTGGAAATCTTCACTCTACATGGGGAAGAAAAGTTTACATACATTCAGATTTTGTCAAACTAGCAGCTAACATGTGTGCAAGATAAAGATGATGACATCAAGACAACACCTCCTCCAGTTCCTGATCAATGAATTCTCTACTTTCACTGTGACAGTCCTAACAGTACCAGAGACCTATTCATTGAATTTCATTTTTTTGGCAGGAGATTTTTCCTTTACTTGAAGGAAAAACCAAGGAAACCTACACAGAGATAAAACAAATGGCTTTACAACAGAGATTCCAAGGTCCTTTATGGTAATCTATGCATCTTAAACAAAACAAAACAAAAAAAAACAGACAAAAAAAACCCCAAACACCAACCACCACACTCCCCCCCCTTCAAAGAGCTGATTTGCACATACCTAGTTCTTTGTGTGCTAAAGCACACACCTGCTTACCAGGAGAAGTAAGTTTTGCAGGTTATGTTCAGTGTGCAATCTTCAAACAACTATAAGTACTTTCACCTTTGAGCACAGTCTAAGTGTGAAAATTAGAAGCCACAAAAGTGATTTTTTTTTTTTTAAGTAAATTACGACTCTGTGAAAGCAATCCGTTATTACCCAAACAAGTTGTAACTAGATTTAGGTGAGTTTCCACACTTGCCTGTCACAGTGAAATTACCCACACTTAATGCTGACAAGCTGCTCAGAGCAAAAGCCTGAGTTTCATTCCTTTCCTCCTTGGCCTAAGATTTTTTTTCTTAATCACTACCATTTAATTCTATGCAAGAACAGGTTTCCCGAAACATTCCCATGTGCTTTAAGTTCACACCTGTCTATCAACTTCTATCCCAAATAATATGCAATTTCTGCAGCTTGCTGGAGCCTAAAGACTAAGAAAGCACTGCAGAACAGCAAAGTGCTCCCCAAATCAATTACTTTTTCTTTCCTGAGCCCTAGACCTATAAAAAGCAATCCTCTGGTAGCAAACAAGACCCCAGTTTCCACTCAGAGCGTCTCCAGAATGGACTCTGGCACTCTGCAGCACAATAGCTGTGCTCCGCGAGGGGTAGTCTCCCGGGGGTAGTCACTGGTGAATGGCGAGACCAAATATCTGTCTTCACAGAAAGCAACAGTGCTCCGCCGAGCAACACCCCTTGGGGAGAGAGTTGACGCAGGCTGTGGCTTTTGTTTCTCATTGTTGTTGTTGTTTGGGTTTTTTTTTATTATTTTTTGGCCATTCATCAGAAAGAGCCAGCTCAGGCAGTACCCTTCCCATTTCCAACAGCACTGCTCCCTTCCCCTTCTCGCAGGGGTAAAGCAGGTTGTGCCATTCATTTCTCCACCGAGCAGCGAGTCATAAGGACCCCGTATAAAGCAAGATGCTACTCCACATGAGTACAAGTCATTGCAGTTCATTTCAGTATTTCTTACCAGATTTCAATATTAACTGTTCTGAAAAAACAAAACAAAACAAAACAAAAAAACCTCAAGCAAACTTCTAATAAATGTTTACTTCTAATAAATGTTTCTCTAGGGGACTGTGATCCCCATTTACTCACTAGTGGGCTGTAAGCTTATTAAACTACTCTTCTCTAAACCAACCAACCAACTAAATGTAGTCTTGATACAAATACAGTTAAATGATTTAGCTTGGTTTTTCATGCTTGGCCTAATTTTGTTGTCGCAGCTAGTTTTTACAGCAGCGTACATACACCCTGTATCCACACCCAGAGACAGCGAGCTCGTGTCATAGCCTGTCCATGTCCACGCTTGGGACCTCCCATCACAGCTCCAAACCCTCTCTGCTCAAAACGAAAAATTAACAAACCTCAGAGCGCTGCAGACATCACATTGTGTAATTCTCTACGGCAATCACTACCAAACTAGCTAGCCCTCATAATAAGTCAGGATGCTTAAGAGAGAGCATTAGGATGAAATTCAGTATGATGAAAGAAGGTGATTTACTTTATCTATGTATATATTAATACAAGGTTTTCGTTTAGGGGCTTTTTGCTATAAATTGCAATATATTCCCATGGCTACAATCACAGAATAATGCAATTTATAGAACTACTTCATAAGCAAAGTGCAGAACATTTTGTGCCAATTTTTTTAAAATATATATATATTCTAGTCATAAATATAGTCACATGATTGTTCTGCTTCTCAAACAAAAAAGAAAGGAATACATGTTGTGAAATTTTAACAAATGAAAGCATTATCTGTAAAACACACAAGGCCAAACATTTCAGGGTTTCAGAGTGGACCGAGTTCACATTCCACACAAACTCAAAAGCAAGTCTGAAAGCTCCAGGAGCTTTCCACACTCTTCCACTTCAGGTTTTGTTTTGGATTTTTTGGGTGAGAGTAGGGTGTGGTTTGTGGGTTTTTTGGTTGTTTTTGTTGGTTTTGTTTTGTTTTGTTTTGTTTTTTAACACAAGGTCAAAACTATTTTCAATGGCATTTTTGGTTTTAAAAGAATGTTAGTCTAGCTATTAACCAGAACAACTTGCATTAAAAAAAAAAATTAGCTCTTTATGCCCTTAACACCTCTAAAAACTTTAAGAATGGTTTCACAATCATCCCTGCTTTCTGAACAGACAAGACTCCAAATTTCATACTGCACTTACATGTGTACACGCTTCATTGCGCCACAGCTCATTTCAAACGAAACCATCAGAGAGCATTTACGTTTACCAAGCTATGCGAGCATACTGCCAGTGGAAAGTCAATTACATATATTTTGCCTCCAGAATGAGATTGTTGATATGCATTCAGACTTACAAAGCTGGTATGAATCAACATCATACACCTTGCCGAGGCATCAGCAGGATTCACGTGAACACGTTGGGAGAGAGGCCAAGAGAGCCACTTCTTCCAAGATAGGCTCTTCCTAAGCCTGAGTAAGGAAGCCGCGCTACTCGGGATGGCTGTTCTCCCACTGCCTGCCTGGTTACCCAGCACCTCTGCCCGGTCAAAGGAGGGATCTTTGGTTCCGATGCCCAGCTGGTCTTCTCTGCTTCACAGCAGACTCCCCAGAGCGAGCACTGTGTTACCAGGAGCATGTCAGGGCACCAGCCCTGCAGGCTAAAGCCAATGCTGTGAACTATGTTCAGAAGCAACGGAAAAGCCAGGACTAAGATAGATGTAATGTATTCCTATCAATACTTTCACGCTGCAAGCAAGACACCAGCTATGCCCATCAGGATTTCTTTGGACACTCTTATCCTTACTCAGCTTGAAAATAATTTTGTTCACCTCAACTGTCTTCAAACCAGATTAAAAAATTATCTCTGCAGGGAGACTGGAATCGTTCCAGAGATCTTTTTTAATCTGGGGGCCCAAAGCTGGTGTGGTAGATGGTGCAAAAACTGAGACCCAAGCCGAGAGTTCATCTGCACTGACTACAAGTCACCCTGAAGAGCAAAGCCAAGCACAAGAAGATCCCAGCTACACTTAGCTTGTCCCCCTGCTGCTGAATCAATTCACTGTGCATCTCCTCCTCGTGAAGTGCCAAACGCATGGCTACAGCCCTGATCGTCTCTCAACTCTTGGTGCACTGTGCTTTTTTATAGCCATAAAAGGCACTTCAAAAGAAAATGGAGACTGAGAAAATGAGCCGAGTCAGAGCGTAAGCTCAAGCCAATTGTCTGGATCACCTCCTCATTAATGAGATGCTAGATTACACTAATTCTCCCTTTCCCCTTGGTTAAGCTGTTGATGAGTCTTTCAGAAAACCCATGTTCCGAAGTTCTGGGGTGTTGAGGGAGAAGAGCGACGTGCCAGAATTAAGCTCCCCTTTACAGCAACTCACTTAAATGTAAACGTGTGGAATACTGAAGTCAATCTTCTAATTAACATTGGCATCATTACTATGAAAATGAAAGACTGAGTTGGCAAGAAAACATATAAACAAACTTTTATGTGAATAATTAAGCTATAGCTAAGCTTGCACTGGAACCCTTTTACCAGCCTCTGATTAGTTACCAGCAAAATGTCTCCAAGACATTTAATGTACTAGAGTTAATACAGTTCCTCTAGACAAAGAGGCAGGACCAGAGCTGGTAGAAACTATACTGGTACACCACCAGTACCCTCAGCGGCAGGTTATTTCCATGCAGCAGCCATTCCACACTGTTTAAACAAATACCCATCCCCACCATCTGCATCTTGGGGCAGAAAGGTAAAGGCAGCAATTCATGACCGGACAGCAGGTTTTTAAAAAGCATGGTTTTCTGCATTTGTGTCTATATTTGCCTGTGGGTTATTAATGAACTAAAATATCTGGAAGCAGAGGGATTTCACACACTGTTGTAAGTTGTTAGTAAATATTTCTATTTATATAAAGTCATAGCTTTGCATGGTTATTTTATCTGTTAGTGCGTTTTATGCTCAGTAGTACCCAGAATACTGGTGTGTTATTGACACCTTTCTAGCTACCAATACAAAGCACAGCACTATGAGGACTGCTATGGGGAAAATTAACTCCATCTCAGCCAGACCAAATATATATGTTACCGAGTTGTTTACACTAAAGACGTCTTGCTGAAGTCTGTTAACAAATAAAAGCTGCCATTTTAAGAGCTATTTACTTTGGGCACTCAGCACAACAAATGTTAAGATAAAGATTCAAATCCACAATTATGAGTTTTTGTTCACAGCGCGCTAATGTGATTTGATAATCCTGACTCTATTTCCCGTAAAAGTAAAAGTTGCAAGGCTGTTTACTACTCAAGCATGAAAGTTATACACAGGAAACACAGCGATGCCTGATTGTGTGAGGGAAGTATAAAATGCTGTACAGCAAATTTTATTGAGCAAAACCAAATAATGAAGTCAAGTTCAAAGAAACAGTCCATCAAACACAGTCCAGACTAGACCTTACAAAATGAAGCTCCCTAGATGTTTTCACGAATATCAAACACTTTAGTTTCAACAAGCTCCAGAGTTACATTAACCATAACTGTTCTGTTATCCATGCAAACCAACTTTGTGTCATTTCACATGAATCCTGAAGAAAGAAATGGCTATTACTTTATGCACTTCACAAAATGCAAAAAGTACACACAGTACCTACAGCGGAAACTTGATTAAATGTTTACATTCCCAACAACTACAGTATTCACAGCTGAACCAGTAGGGTGAAAAAAAGGGCACTAGAGCCAGAGCTCGTGTAACCTAAGCACAGTTCCACTGGAAGCATTAAAGAAGCTCCAGCGGAGCTACATCCATTAGCTAAGGCTGTGAGCTATGACTTCAGCGTGATATTATCCCTATGCTTAACTCACAGTGAAGATCTAGCACGCTCGAAGCAATCAAACAATAAATGGCCAAAGTCCCGTAAGACTTGAAGGACTGCATAGTGCCAAAAAAGGCAATTTCCACTACTCAATGCTGGGAAGATACAAGCAACCAAGAATGGACAACTGGAGTCTGTTAAGACAGTCAGCAGTTGCTGTAATGACATCTTCATGGCCAAAACCAGAACTGTGGGGTATTTTGGTATTGTTTGATTTTGCTTTTAAGTGTTTGCACTTGTCTGGATGAAGCTAAAAAATGCTCATTAGGACGGCAATCTCTAGCAATTTCTGAGCCATCAGGCAGTTGCCTGCCAATAATACAAATGCTAAAAGCATTTGACAAGGGAACAAAAAGCACAAGCAATGATATGCAGATGGATTTTGGAACTAATGGCCAGAAAGTCTACCAGACAACTCCTTTCAGCTGGCCAATCTGAATGAGAGCACAACTTTTTCCTGGACTTGCTATTATCACTTGCACCGCCTCCGTTTCATGTCCCAGCCAGGAGCAGTCCCAGCAGTCCCAGCTATAGGCAAGCAACACAGCAGAAAGATCTACCAGCTCCAAACTGTGGTATCTGTACATATCCTGAAGGCCTCACAATTGGCCTTCACTGCATGGGCACTCTGCTGACTTATGCTCAACTTCTTGTCCGCCAGGACCACAGATCATTCTCTGCTAAGCTGTTTCCTAGTCAGCCAGACCCGCTGTGCACATGGGGTTATTCCATTCCAGAAGCAGGACTTTGCGCTTGCCCTTATCCCATTCTCTCTCCTTCAATTCAGTATAGGCTACTTGGAGCAATAACAACATGCCATAAACCCCACTGCAACGGGGCAAAAATACATCCTACTTTTGTAGTAGCAGTGCCAACACTAAGATCTCTCAGTGCTTACAAAAGATCAATTGCTAAATCAGTAACAGCTTTCTCAAACTCAAGCAAGTGATCCAGTGAAATGGCAGCACTAAGCTGGTATCATCACTCCCCTTTCCAATAAAATCCCTTGTATCACAACAGTGCCAAAAAATAGAGTGGTCCAGTTAATTCTAAATCCTTGTGTTAGACCTATTATATTGAATGCTTTTTGCTGGCAATACTGAGTTCACGACAAAACCTAAAACATGACAGTTTTGTCGGTTTGGGGTTTTTTTGTTTATTTTTTGTTTTTTAATGGACACAGGCAAACACAGCTATAGAGAGATTATCCAAATTTAACCAGCTACATGCCCGTCTTCCATTCCTCTTCCCCCAGAAATATCATGGAGATGGCATTATTACTTAACACATTTGGGCTCTACAGATTCAAGGCATATGTAGGTTCTCTATTGAAGTCTGCAGTGAACTGGAGTCATCTGTAGCCCAAATTACTTAATCTCTTGTTGTCCTACCCATTATAGCCATTCCCCTTCTCCCTGACTGGCTCTCCGGGTCTCCTACAATGAAGGACACCTACTTTGGTTCCCTGTATTTCTCCTGTACCTAACAACTTCTCCATATTTTTTGGCTTCAGAATTGCTCAGCAGAGTAAAGATGTCAGATCAATATTCAGAAAATTCAAAGTATTTCAGAGAGAACAAGATTTGAATCTTTAGGCCAGACTTTGGGCCACTGCCCTTTAAAAAGAAATGGTACAGCTGCTGGATTCAGGAAAAAATGCACCTCAGAAAACAATATGGTCACAAGCATGTTAAGGTGATTGCCTTTTCTAAAAATGCAGCCAAGTTGTATTCTCTAGCTGTTTTTAAGCTGACAAGGCATAACTGGAGTACCACTTGATCACTTATATTAAAAAAGGAGGAAAAAAAAAAGAATCCCTGTAATACTCCACAAAAAAAAAAAGATCTAAAAATGAACTCTAGGTCAACAGCTCCACCAATTCAGATATACTTATTGAAGAATATAACACCTTTTTCTTGATCTTTTTAAAATGCAAATTAGAGGCATATACCTATCACCTAGTAAGAGAAATTCCTTCCCTTTCCCTAGATTTGCTAACTTTACTTGGTTGAAGTCACACAAGCTGTCCGAATCAGGTTCTCAAAAGCTAATAAATTAATCTTATTCCCCCATATCACTCTGCAGCTGGTGTTGCGCTGCAGACTCCTGCAGTAGCCACTTACCTTGGAAACAAAACAGTCTGCTATCGCCACAGGATCATTTTCACAGTTTTCCAAATCTTGTAGAAGTTCACTAAAACAAAGAACAGGAAAAGGAAAGACAATTACGGCACATCTTGGAACAGGCACACCTGTATATTCGGAGCCAGACAGCGCTTCATCATTCATGGCAGTGATGCCCAAATCACTTACAATGCAGGGAGTCCTAAAAAGGGAACGAGAACCCCTTTGATGCCCCTCTTCCCCCAGATGTATAGCCGCTGGGTTTTTTTGTTTGGAGGCAGAGGAGCACTCCAAGGAAGTTGTATTCCCACATACTTAAAAATTCAAGTCATGAAAATGACCACAGATTGCTGATCTCCTAAGCAAAGCTGAGCCCCTTCCTTCAGACTGACAGCTCTTCTGCGGTACTCGTAGTGTAGTCAGACAGTTGTGTAGCTCGTGTAACAACAAACACAATTTAAAACTAACAAAATTTAAGAGATACTGAAGCACATGCCCTGTCCTATAAAGACTTTATATGTTCTAGGAGCTCTACTTGACTGAGGGAGATGAGGAGCTGGTCTGAAAAACACAGATGAGAACCAGGGATGTATTACACATACAAGAAGAATGGTAATAAGCTCACTCAGGAAAATTTGTCTAGCTTTAGTGGGTCTCTTCACTGAAGAAAAATGATTAACCTGGAAAAAGTTTTCTGGGAGGGAACATATAAATTCTACATGCATAAAAATAAAACCTTACTGAGAGGATTTTATATTTTTGACATGCCAAGCAGGAAATGAATTCATTATAACAGGAGCAAAGCAATAAGGGAGCATGTTCACTGTTCTACGAAACTCAGTTCTCGAAAGCCAATTCAGTGAAAGAAAGAGTTCAAGCAGAAGAAGAAAACCTCAAAGGTGTCTGCTTGATCCAAATAGTCTTTAGTCTCACTGAGAGACGTACTCAGAAAAAAGAGAAAAGAAACCAAAAGTTTTCTGCCAAATTGTTCCCTGATAGAACTTTCTTTTTTTTTTCCCTCCTCCTTCTCATCAGATGATTTTCCATTCAGGGCTGCTTTTCTCCCAGTTCACAGCTGGTTCCCTGAACGAGTTTTGCATAAGAGTTGCTAAGCCTGTACCTAGGGAACTACCCTTTTCCCCTCTAAGCAGACACAATTTCCCAGTGTAACTAAGAAAAGGAGTAAACCAGAAAAAAGTTTCCTGACTTGTTCTTTGCTTCTCTAATTACTGGAGGAAGGAAGGGGAGAAATCAGCAATCAGTCACAAGGAACAAAGACAAACAAGACCTTAGGTTCAGTGGTCACTAAGCCACTCTGTACAGCAATGATTTAACCTCCACGCCTCAATTCCTCGCTTCATCAAAATGGGAATAAAAACATGACCCTTGCTTGATACCCCACATTTGTGAAGCTCCTTTACAACAGCAAAAGAAGCAAGCTGTCACATTATTGACCATAATCATTAATTACAATGACTGACTGTGTTCCACACACGAGTTTTGGAAATAACATCAAACTGAACAGGCTCAGAGGATTCCTGCTGTCCGGCAGACAGATGTTCTCCTGATGGCTTAGAGTACATAGCACCTTGATTGCCATTTTATTCCTACGGTCTCCTTCAATACCATATTATTCTCCTACAGGATACAGTAATGCTGCACTTAGAGATTTTATGTATTCATGCAATGAGTCCAAGTTTATGCTGTAAAAATGCTAGCGGCTTGTGTCTTCAGCACAAGCCCATAATGTAAGGGTTGTGCTTTGAAAGATTTCGTTACCTATACTGCACTCTGTCTCATCTGGCTGGTAAGAATGGGATTGGCAAGAGCAGCCTGCCACTGTAAAACTAACAAATCCATCATGCCCAGGAATCCTGAAAAACTTCAATAAATCCCTATAATACCAAGTCGACATGTGAAAGAGCAGCGCTATTATTATATGCTACATTTACACATACATACATATACGCTACCTGACAGGAGGCAGAAGAAACAACAGAGGAAAGCATTAGTTCCCTCCACCTGAATATCCAGAGGTTTTACACTGTTCACAGACGGTACCACAGCTCTTGGCCTCTGCGACTCGCTTGTGCCAACCGCCCAGGCAGGAAAGGAGCGTTAGAGGAACTTGATGCTTTTGCAGCTGAATCGCTAACAAGACTCAGACTGAAGCATGCCACAAGTGCCAGTGCCATTTAAGACCACATACTGAGTTACCTAGCTTGGGTTATTATGGGCTGGAGAAGTTTGAATCTGTACGATCATCATCAATAGCTAATGCTAACTCCTTTGGGATGAGAGAGAGGTCAGCATAAAGAGACAGACTATTTTCCATGCAATACATTTGTTATCAAGTCAAATGAATAGAAGTCTCATTACAATGTCTTTTAGGATGCTTTGATTTTTTGGAGTACAGATTATTTTCAAGACAAAATACTTATCTTCCCCCTGTGAGTAAAGACTTTCAATATGGCAAAGTACAGGTTACTGTCAAGCTGTTGACTACAGGAGGTCAAGAAGAATGAGATAAATACATTTATAGGTCTGCAAATTATCACCATATTTGCACACACTATTCAGACGAGGCGGTTATTTTATTCATTTTATATCATCACCATACTATTTTAAAACAAGACGCAAGAATTCTTCTCCTCCCTTTTGATCTGAATTGGAGCGAGCGAGAGATGGTAATGACAGGGACAACAGACAGGCAATTTTGGTGGAATGGAAGGAATGGAAAGAGGCAGGAAGGAAACAGCATGGTCTGTCCTGAACCCATGATGAAAAAAACAGTTGATGACCAATACTGTGCAGTCTAGCCATAAATGCTAAAGTAACAGCATCTCCAAAAAACTTCATTCTCTCAATGCCTGACAGAGCATAACATTCAAAGCGAAATTGGACCTAGCAGGCACAGTCTGGTCTTCATGGCTGAGTATTTTCACCATACGAAAATCTGGAAAATGAATTTGAAAAGTTCAGACTTTCAGTAAAAAAAAAAACAAAAAAAAAAACCCAACCAAACAAAAAACAAACCACCACCAAACAACAAAATCCCAAAACCAATCAAGAGAAATTTAGCCTTGATATAACTTTACTGTCACAAAAATCCTCTGGCCAAAATTAATTTCTTTGCACACAGAAAAAAAACCTTTTCCATTAAAGGTGAGCTCTTGGAGGTTTTATGAAGCTCCCCCTGACAACACGCAAGCCCTTACCACTGTGAAGCTCAGAGCACAGGAACTGCTGAATACGGCAGTTACAGAAAATTGCTCTGCACTGTATCGGTGTACTTCAGTAGTCACTGATGGACAAGGACCATGCCAGATGATCTGTGTCAGCAGCAGAGGTTTCAGCTTGGCCTCTCCTAAGATCATCTGACTGTTGGTAGAATTCCTCAACTTGAGCACATTTCTCTGCAGAGTTCCCGTTTCACAATCGAGTCATGGTATCGGGTGAAGAATTTATCCTAAAATGACACTGGAAAGACTCTCAATAGGAGAGGCCAAGGAAGAAAGGCAGCAAATGCTGACTCGGAGAACACTTCTCCCTTCCGAATAAATAAATTAATAGTGGGGGAGCTCTTCCCAAGAGATGGAGCAGGACCAGTGGACCAGTATATAGTCAGTGATTCTGCTTTAACAAATAGCTTTCCAAAAAGGGATCATAGTCACAGGACTAGCAGTTAAAATCCTCACCATCATTTCTGCCATTCAACACAACATCTAAAAACCATAAGTAGTTTAGCTGAGAGAAATTCCCATTTACTGAAATGAAATTTCTCAGATCTATACAAAGTCAAAAAAACCCCAAGACTAAAACCTTTGATCATTGATTAATGGTCAAATTCAAAGTTGAAAAAAACAAGGTCATTCTGAAGCTACGAAATCATGCTCACAAAAAGCATCTGAAACTACTAACACAGAACTGCCAAATGGACCTTTTTCAAAGGTAAAAATAAATAAAAATGCTCTAGAGTATGTTTAGGACCCAGAAGCTACATGCCAAGTTTCACAGAGGAGGGAACTTAATCCTTGAAGCTATATTGGGATCTACAATGAGTGTTCAGTCTTAAAAGCTCACAATTTCCATGTAGAATTTTAAATTAGAAGGCCTGAAATACATTAGTAATTTACTAGAGGCTTTGGACAACTTTCCAGTGAGTTTTAACTGTTGTAACATATCTATTTCTAAAATTGCCCAAAGTTGCTTTTTTCCTTTTCTTTTTTCCTTTTTTTTTTTTTTTTTTTTTTTAACCTCTGCAAATCTTTTTTTGCAACTCAATTACTCTGTATGATGGCTGATCATACTTGAAGGTATTTTTCTTAGGTAATATTTGCAATGATGCTGGTACAAATGTGTCCTAGCTACCACGTCTGCTATTTCTCTAGCTTTTGAAAGATAAGAAACTATAACGGCCAGCACTGTTTTTCTCCATCCTGTGACCGCTGGGAAGCTGTAAGCTTGCGATCATTGTCTCGTGGCTCTAAAACGCATGATCAGGCTACTGCTATGTATTTTCCATTGTGTTAGACATTCAGTCAAGTTAGTTGTTGTAGCTGAAGCAGTACACAGCAGCCTTCTAGTTAAGTGTATTTCCATTACTCTACAGTAGTTGTTTTAAGTTTCAGGAAAAGATTTTAGGTTTCATCTTTGTCTAAGTTCTGACTAGATCAGTCCCCACTCTTCTCTTTGATACTGAACAGCGATCTCAGCAGCTGAAGCACTTTAAAGTAGCTTCCCATGATGATGCTCTTTGACACGAGTCCTCCACTTCAGAATCCTCTTTTGATTCAATTAAATTATCTGTTGTTCTTCAAAGAGCACAGTAATTTGGGAGATGTTTTGTAAATTACAGCAAAGCTAGAAGAGCTTTTACAGGAGTAATGGGATATAAAAGACATGGGAACTTTATGCCAATATATTTCTTGCATCAACTGAATATTCAGGTTTTCCTTAAATGCTGAATAAGGTAATTATTTTTATAGTAACAGAGGATTCAGACAAAAGTAGCAGTAGCATGCTCCTAAAATTGCAGATACTGCAGGTCCCACACAATGTGGCACTAGCTATACAAGCAAGAAATTTTACTTCAGGCTTCCAATATATGTTAGAATCCCATCTGCAGAGTTTTGGAGATGGCTGTAAAGATACTGAACAGAAGCCTTCAATAAATGGAAAGGTACTTGAACACAGTTTTGAGAAATCAATTCGGGGAGTCCCTAGTAGTATAAAACACTACAAAAAACAGATCTAGGTGATGTATATCAGTACACAAAAGGACCCAATGTAGTAGGAATAAAACAATGTCTCTTTAGTGAGGCAAGAATTTCATTCACAGTGGTCTTACACTACACTCAGTTAGGGCACAGAGCAGGTTAGGCTTAAATTCATGGAAATACCCAGCACAAAACCAAAAAAAGTAAATGGAGACCACACTTGATTCATAAAATAAACAGCTAAAAAAATCTGATCTCATCAAACCAACCCTGCTGAGAATCAAAGATAGATCATTTCTCAATTTATATATCTTGGCTGTATTAAAGCGATAAAAGACTACTCGCTTGGTTTGCTCCCTCCCTATTAACGCAGACTATTGACTGTTTTCATTTAGTTAAATATGAATTTACCTGTTGAAGCGGTAGATATCCCGTATGTTTCCAAACAGGGCTGATCGCTCTTCTGTCCCCAGGGAGAGCTTGGTCTGGTCAGTGATACAGTCAAGGTAATCCTACAAGGGAAATGAGAAGGAGGCCTTCAGACATTTCCTCCTTTTCTAGATCAGTAAACGGAGCTATGTTTTATTGTACAAGATGAATCCCTTCATATCAGTTTCACCTTATTATTACAGTAAACCCTTCAGTAGTTGCTCTGTGAACAGTCACTCTATTATGAAGGGTAACAGTACTTATCTGTTCATTGGAACCAAGAAAATAACAAAAGACTGTATGCTAAGTTATAGTTCTTAAACAGGACAGCCGACATTTCTCTTGCTACTGATACACAAATGTATTCAGATTTCATTCACAATGACAGTTTAATTGATCATTTAACTGTTCAGGAAAAAAAAAAAGTAAAAATAAGAGATGAAGAATGTCATTTAATGGTGTCTTAGTAACAGGAAACCTATATAATGAAAAGCAGAAAGCATACAAGCGACACAGGCTCAGAAAAGCAACCACTGCAAAAAAAAAATATTTTTTTTTAAAATCATAGTTAAGAAAAAAATACAGAGTTTGTGGAAGACAGATCTCAATGTATATATGCGCATGCAATTTAACCACATATACAGTTACATTTCAAATTACATTGCTATATACTCTAGCAAAGGTTTCCTTTTGCACTTAGAAGAGTGCTAGTGTCTCATCCAGCAACTTTAACTGAATAGGAACAAGACAGCTGGAAAAAGCTCAGATCAGCAGTGTTCTCGGAGAACAGCTTTGCCATCTCTTCCCTCACTTTGATAAGAGCTCAGCTCCCAAAGTGTCACCTTTCATTCTGTTGCTGCTACAGTATTAAAATTTCTCAGATAAGGGCAACCAAATCCGCCAGGCTATTTAACTAACTACAACTCGTAAACCAAGAAACATACTGTGCTGCCACATCCATGAAGAAATTCTGCTGGAAAAGAATAAAGTAAAAGTGAAAACAGCTGAAACAATGTGAAATAAAAATAAATAAAATCCCCTAGCCTGGGGCTAGACAACGTGGTGTGGCAACCTACCAAAAGCAACACAGCATTCCATGGTGCTGCAAGGAGGGAGCCCTGCAAAACGTCAATGAGGCTGTGAAAACTTCTAGGATAAAACTCTGTTCCAGAGTCATAAAGAAAGAAGTATTACAGAACACATACGCTGGACAAGATTTATTCTCTGTGTAAATCCCGTGAAGACAAAGGGATCAACCACTGATTTGACTTTTGGATTTTAGATGCCCTCATAAGGAAGGTTAAGAATTGCAGCACTCAAGCCTCCGTCCCCGTATCCTTCTTTCCAACTGAAATGGTGTCAGCAGAGTAACCACAGGCGTAACCAAGATTCAGGTTTAGATACCAGTAGGCTTTCCTGTCCCCTCCCCCTATCCTAATGCTCAATAATCCACACTCTTTGGTCATCTCCAGTTAAAGGCACTTCCCATCACCCCCAAAACTCAGGGTTTTTTTGCCAACAAAAAGCAAGCAAGCCTATTCTAAGGCAACCTCAGGGTCTTTAAGAGCAACAAGTGGCAGTCGGCAGGCAAGCAGGCAGGTCCCCAGAGAGCCATCTCACCTCTTCGGTGATGGACATCTGACCTGTAGTCTACCTTCTTTCCTAGTAGACAGCAGCCTTGCAGTCCATGCCTGTCCTTGAAACATATTTGCGCAGTAAGTCATTGCAACTGCATCCCTGGGACTCCCTGAACTCACGGTTGGCTTTTGATTTATACTCAGAAGCTGCAGAAGAGTAAAAGGTACAGGATGGTGAGGCAGACAGGACTGCAGCATGCAGTACGCTACGTCAAAGGCAAAAGTAGATGACAGATTCAGGGCTACTCCAGTGACGGCAATAAATAACCTTTTCTGCCCGCTAATACAAATCTGCACATAAAAGCAAAGAACAGAAAAGCTCCAGTGGAACTGTGATCCTCTGGAAACATTTTTAGCACTGCAGGAGCACTGCAGCACCCCAAGCTGGTATGAAGGGGTGGGTTGCAGAGGAATGGAAATCTTACAATAAGTAACTCCATATAGCGTATTTATTGAATAAAGAGGAGTTCCTTTCAAATTCATTCATCTCAGCATAGCTGGAGCTTGGGTTTCTTCAAAATAACAAACAGTCCACAGTTATTTCTTTTTCCAGTACCATAGAGAGCGTTAAAAGCATGACCTGGTTTGTGCTCCCTTTGTCCTCTCATCCCAGTTCTCCTCCACACACACATACTCTTCTCAGTCTTTACCGACTCTTAGTAAGAAAGAGGGAACCAAGTACTTTCTAATGCTCCTGCCAAGAAGCAGCCTGCAGGTGCCTTGGCGGATTTCCAGCATTCCTGTAGCGTATGCCAGTATCAGGTTATACCACGCACGCACAGCCTGTGCTCTCTTTTGCCAAAAGTTCCTTCAGGCTGCGCTTCAGGCCCCCTTCTCCTCCCAGCATCGGATCAGAAACAAACTAGAAACTAATGGCTGGATTTGTGCTTACCTAGAGTAAAGGGAGACAGTTATTTGCTTAAAATGCTTGGGATTTGGAGGTACCTTGTATCTCACTTCATACTGTTAGGGAATCATGCAGGATTTGGGGACTGCTTTCATGTTTTTAGCTTTCTATTTTTGCTCACGTTGGTGACTTGATGCTTATGCAAGTCTGACAGCTCCCAACATGTTTACGTTGCTGTTACACCTTTGAGCAGATACCTGGGCTAGACACAAACTGCCTAATGTGGCACAGACAGCAGGAGAGTCACAGCAGCAAAAGGCTTCGGATACCCATGTTTATGTGAAAGAGGTGGGCACTGGACAGCCTTGACACAGTGGTCTGACAAAGTCCAGGCCCAGCGCAGCACTCACACTGACACAGCAAGCGGAACCCTTCTGGTTATACTGCTTTATAGAGCGTGTCTGCTCTCATAAAGGCTTTATGAACTCCTCCAGGAAACCGATGCAGTATTGGCATACAATGTCCTCTGCAAGGACACCACCACAGGCAGATCAAAGCTACCCAGCCACGGGGTTTTTCTGAATTATTTCTTAGCAAATGGTACTTTACCCCCCATGGTAGTCAATGCAACCTCCTGCAGCGTATCAACAGCTGTTATCATCTGAAGCCATAATGAAAGGTTTGGAGCTACAAGATAACAGGGCAGGCTGCAACCGTAATGACATGCTGCAAAAATCAATGAAATTTATCAGAGCAGAGTACCGGCCTTATTCACTTTTATTTGTTTCTTGTCAGCATCTATGGACCCTCTGTCGGCACTGAATGATTTGTTTATAACCTTTGCCTTCACTAGCTTTTTATTGCTTCTCCACAGTTATGGCAAAAACTTTTAGCTTACTTTATAGGAGAAAAAAAAAAAAAAAAACCCAAACACAAATGCCAGTCTCCTTAGATTGATTTATGGAGCAAGGTTTGCTTTAATGGTATTGCACAATTTTTTCATCCTATTTCCTGAAACTCTCCAAAAACCAGAAGAGTCTTGCCAGACTACCCCGCCTGCCTTGCTGGGTTTGATGTCCTCCCCATTTGTCTTTCATCACGCCAAATCCATCAGAAGGAATGTCTGTTAGAAGCTGCATATCCTGACTACCATCTCCTCCTCCATAATCACACAAGAAAGATCTCTAGAGGAACAAAATGATGACAACACTAACCTCAGAAGCTAAAAAAGTAATTATACGAATTGGAAATGAGAGAAAACTGTCAAGAAAAGGACAAAATGAGCAAAAATATCTTCACATATAGATTAAACTAATTTTTTTCTATGACCAAGCTTTAGAAACTAAATGCAAATTAGTGGGACATTTTCATCTAGCCACCCAGGTTTTCCTTTGAAAACAGACACATACTTAGCTTTAAAAACAGACTACAGGCTGAACAATAATAAATAGTAAGTCAGCCATTAACGTGGCAATGTTAAAATCACACATTAATATGAGTAATGTCAATGGTAATGTTAACATGGTAATGCTAAAAAAATGGGGAAAAGCCACACTGCCTTGTAAAACACGAATCAATTTTTATCCTGCCCTGCAAGAAACATATATACTTTAGAAGTTCTTAGTAACCCCTTTACAGGGCAGGACTGTGCCTATATGGACATCATCAAAGATAAGCAAAATGCTTGAAAGAGCAATGTTGTTGCATGTGTACACCTTCACCAAGAGGCAGGCATGCAAGAAACTGAAAATTTGATTAAACATCAATACCAAAAAAAGAAGAAAAAAAGGATTCCACCCACAAGGAAACTTTGCTTTCCAATGCATAAACACAGGCTGCAGGAGAAAGCAAAGCCGCTGTACGTCTCTGGATTTCGGCAACACGCTCTTTGGCTTAAGAGCTGAGGACTTATATCAGGAAAACTCAGCCTCTGACCAAAAAATGCTTAAAACCAGGTACTTAGCAAAGCTCCAGTAACTTCTAGTGTTGCAGCCTGAAGAGGAATATGTAATGTTAAATGAAGCAGGACCTAAATCCAGGCAGTGCCAGAACATCACTCAGCCCCCAGTTTTCTGATAATCCCTCGATCTGTGCTACTGATAAGGCAGCTTTTACTCCTAGATGCTATACCATACTCACGGGCGTATTTTTGCCCAGCTCCCCTCTACCCAGCACAGACGCATATAGCCCAAATCAGATGGCTGTGCAGAAGAGGAATCACTGCAATGGTTCAGCAGCCTGGGCCACCTAAGCACTATTTCCACCCTGCTTTGAGGAAAAGGCTGAAGGCCAGAAGGAAAACACACCATAACTGGATCCTGTTCGTGGCCTGCTAGCTAGAGCCACACCGACCAAACCATCTACATACTTGTAACCAAAGAGAAAGCTGGACAACAGTTGTACAACAGAATAACCGCTATAACATGCTCCCCGTTCGTAATTCTGCCAATTACATAGGTAATTATAATCTGTACCAATTCCTCTGTTGCCTGATTTGTTTTCTATTCTTTTTTCTTATTATTTATTTTATTAATAGATTTATGTGGTATGTACAGCAACATACGCTGAATGCCTTGTGGGTCAAAAAATAGCGTACTATCTACAACAGGTGGCCAAGGATGCTGAATTCTGGTCAGAGCAGCTCACTGCAGCTCTTTTCAATTATTCAAAGTACAGCTGTACCCTGCAAAGCAAAGGTGCACTTGCTCTGGTTCCTTTCGCTCTATGAGTCCAAGGACTGATTGAGATCTAAATCAAATCCATCTCCTTCCCAAATCAAACCCTTTTGTCAGGATTTCTCCTTAAAACACATAATTATCTTTGTTGTCATCACCTTCCTGTATCAAACCCTTTTGTCACAATTTCTCCTTAAAACACATAATTATCTTTGTTGTCATCACCTTCTACGATGGAAGAAGACAAGCCCGCTATTTTAGTGCGGGTCTCCTGTAATTTGTACAGTGGTTTACTTGGAGACACCTGTAGCAAAACCTTTCATGCAGCCAAACTTAACATATTTCTGACTGCTTTCCTTCCTTCATCTTGTGTCTTCCATATTCTTCCTCTTCAGCCTCTGTAACCAGTCAAAACTGGCCACATACCTATAGGCAGTCTCATTTTGACTGAAACTATCCTTCCCTTCTGAGAGTGAAAATGCTTGTCCAATTGTTCTTAAAACCATTTCCCACCTCCCACCCCATGTCAAAGCCCTTGCCATTTTCAGCCCTTCAGAGACAGCCCGGCTTGTTCCCACGTGGCAGGCAGAAATCCCTGCCCGTCAAGATAATTAGCACCCTTAACCTCCCACTTCTGAAACTCCTCTGTAGGAGAAGCAGAAGTGGCAGCAGCTCTGCTTCAATGTCTTAGCCGTATTGATTCAACAGAGAGGGGAGGAACTTTTCAAATGCTCTTTCCTCTGCGGGCGAGACTTTGCTACCTAGCAGCAAGCATCTGTTGTTCCCACGTGAGTAACACAACCACTAACCCAGGCTGCAAGAAACACAATCACATTGTCATACAGTAGGCTAATACAGCTTAATACTTATATTTAACCATTAGGCATATTTTCAACTGTAGATGCAGTTTGAGTGCCATAAAAATCAGAATCGTATTTTATTTCTGCTACAGATGTTGCACATTAACGATGCCAGTAAATCAAACCTCAAAAAATGCTTGTGTTGTCCACCATATAGCTTCTTTACATGTAAAACCAGAAAATTAAATATAGAAGGAAATTTCCTCAAGCATGTGTTTCCACCTGCTACTCTTCATGGAAAATGGGGAAGCGGTATTTGGTGGGGTTTTTTTAAAAGACATTTGAAGCAGGAAAACCCTCACATCAGCCAAAGCATAGACAGGTCCGAAAGATCAGCACCTGTCTGAGGCTATGCGTGGCACAGCACAGCCCTGCCCCTGACTGACCGCCAAAGCCAGGGTCTTTCTGAGGACAACACAGACTCGGAGATGCAGCCTCCTCTGCTCTCTTCAGCCACAGGAGCAGAAAGCTCCCAGGCTCCATGCGCTTCCTACTCCCCTTTTCCATTCCTTTTACATCCCTCAGTACTTTGTACGTAAGACTGCCACTTGTCAGTGCTAGGAAAGCTCTGCCCTTGTGGGAAATTTGGCTCCATCATGCCTCAGCTGTGGGCTCTGAAGCACCCACCTACATGCTGGCAGAATACTGACCCTGCTGCCACCAAGGGAGAAGGGCAAGGAGAATACCTGCCACCACTGACAGCCAGCAAGCCTCCAAACAGGAACGGTCAAAATAATCTGTATACTTTAAACAGTCTATTACTAGGTGTGGTTTGTGATTGACTTCTTTCCTCTCTGATGTCTGCGCAGAAGAGCGGAGTCTCTAAACTGGCAGGAGGCCACCTCGCTGACATCAGTCCTCTCCTCAGGTCCCGGGTGGAGGTGGTGGAGGACGCCGTACTGCACTTACCTGTGTTTATGACCAGCTTCCTCAGAACTACCCAATTTACACATGCAGTTGGCTCACGTGCAGCCTGTGGATAACAGCAATAAAGCAGGCGTGATACAGTAAGACGACACTTTGCTGATGCCATGTAGAAAGGGCAAAGACTGATGGTGAGAGCACTCGTGAGAACATGGTATGAAGAAAGACTAAAAATAGAGATGCAGATTTACGTTTTCTTTCCACTGTTTAACATTGCAGAGTAAGGTGATCATGACAGACTTCTCCCTACGCTTTCCACTGTTAGGGGTCTGCAAATAAGTTAAGTTAAAGTTAAGAGTATTAACTTAAATTTTACCTACAGAAGAGAAGGGGAGAAAAAAATACTATTTTTCATGTAGCTATTCCTGAGTGACAGATTTTCTATAATCAACGTGACTTCCTCACTTATAGATGTTAAAACACTGCCCCATTTACAGATACTAAGGACTAGAAGCAGTGACCTCTAGAAGGTCCCCTTGGCTTCATCCACATGCATGGAAAGCCACAGGGGGAGTATGTGTCAGCCAAAATTAGCAGTGAGGAATTCCTGAGTCCTAACACTATGCCTTGCATCTCCAAAATGCACGCTTTCTTTGGTTTAGGCTGCCTTTGAACAGCTGTGCCCATGTAAAACGTGAGCACAGGTGGGGCTGTATACAAAGTCAGAAATTTCTAGGGCACGTCAATGTCAACAACGTAACAGTCGGGAGATCTTGTCACAGGACTTCAAGTTGTCAGAGCACAGCTAGTCCCAGGAACTGAACCAAAGCATTTGCCCTGGAAAACTTTGTCAGTGAGAGGTCCCTCAGCACACCCTAGGCTGTTGCACTAAGTTCATCCATAGGGTCCCTGGGCTACAACAGCCTCGCCACTATGCACAGCTGGGAGGTAGCAGCATAGCTTTCTGTAGCCGTGGGTTCCCCCTCATGGCTTTAGAGCCAGAGCCTGTAACACAGGCTCTGAATGGCCTCTCGGCCCTGCCTCAGTGTCAGAGGATGCCTGTGTCAGCTTCCAGCACTGCCCCACAGCTCCCTCCCAGGACTAGAGTGGAAGGAGGCACATGTCCTGCAATGCCTACTCCACTTGTGTCAGGTTTTATCTCCTTTCCTTTTGCCCAATGCCTGCTTTCTTCTTGTGTTGTCTTTGTCCCATGAGCCACTTTAGAAGGAATGCTGCATCTGAGAAGCTCTCTAGAGAGTCAAATCCTGCCACTAGCTGACCCAGCATTGAACTGCCAGCCTGCTTGGATGGACTGCTTTCACGGATTTTGCCTTCTTTGCTGAAGTGAATTTTTGCTCTAATGAAACACAATCCAAGTTCAATAATATTTCCCTGTTCAACTGTAGGAACTTTGTGCTAAAGTCTTCCATCTCAAAAAGACACCTTGGAAGGCAAGCTGTCCATTAAATCAAAATGTAATTTGACAGAGATGCATTAAAAGCACTCATAAGCTGAAACTGGGATTCATGGATAGTACATAGACAAGTCCCCTAAATTGTCCATCATCTGTAAAGACGATATAGGTAAATCACTGGGAACAGAAACTCACATGTAACAGCACACTAAATTACTGAAGTTGTAACCCACTGGATTAAAACCACGCCCCACATTTATCTTCAGATATCAGCCAGCACCCACTGCTAAATCACAGCTACAGGAATTTTTCCCAGAAGCTGGCACTCAGAATCGCTGCTCAAAGGCGCAGTAAGAGGCAAGTTCAGAGAGCAGATGGAGAACATGAGACACTAATAACTGCTATCAGCAGTTTACTGACATTTGATTAAAGAGCTATGTGAGGCCCTCATCCAACCAACTTCCTAAAGTTAAGAGAAAACACAGAAGAAATAAGCTACAATAATGACGACAGCCAAATGAAAACATTAAACACTAACCGGGATGTCAAATTGTTTGAGGTTCCTAGGCAGATGAAGTAAGTGCTCTAAAGATTTCTAAATCTAAGGCTGCAACTGAGGCTTGACATCATCAGTGTCAATCATCATCATCATTCAATAACATAGAGCTTTTTAAAAAAAGTACCAGCTGAAATGTTTAATAATTATAAATTTAAAAAAATTAATCTCAAAGTTCATCAGGACATGTATTAGTTATTCTCACAACACAGCTTAGTTGGTCTGATTATAACCTTATTGAACCATAGTCAAGCAAAGCACAGAGAATTATTAAGGCATATTTAGCCTTTGAACATGTGAATCACCCAGGAGAGGAACCCGAGTCTTGTGCTGTAGACCATTGCCCTGTTAAATAAACCTTCCCCAATTTGTAAGGCAAATGAACGTTAGTATTTTTTAAAGAAGATCTTGATACGCTTACAAGTTAAAGGAGACATTCCAGAAGAGAAATGTTTATTTTAAAACACAAGAAGGGAAACTGAAAGAGTCTGTTTTCCAAAGAATGAAAATGCAAACCCAGCATAATGAAGAAAATCTGCACACATCCTAAACACACATTTATCTTAACCTTACTAACCACATGATTCCCAGAGACTTATGGATGGCTTTTATTATTAATATATGAACAGCAATGAAATGGAAGCTTATAGTAGCTGGTGGTTTGCAAGTGAAAACTTTTTAAAAGTGTCTTATTTGCAAAATGGTCTTCTCATTAAACCACAAAAAATAGCAGCTACCTCCACACCTTAATCTGTGGGAGTGGTGAGAGCAGAAAAAGAGAGAGACAGACTGCTATGTGGTTTGTTAAGCCTTCAGGTTTAAAGGTCATGGATTACTAGAAGAACACTGTTCACTGACAAGTAATATTTAATAACAATGATATAACAAATTTAAAAGTGGTCAGATATTTCCACGGACGAAAATGGAAATGGCCATAATAAGCAAAATTCCAGAAACTACAGTCTGGCTGGAAACGTAGAAATTTGTTTGGCTTTAAGATATCACTTCCAAATTTTGAAATGTCTTTACAGAAATCCCAATCATTCTGCAAAAAATGTATCATCTTAGTAAAACATTTAAATATTTACTGAAAATTTCACAGCATAAGCTGCACTTCTGCCTCAGCTCTCAGACCTGTTCCTCCCAGTTTTGCTGTCCACCCTCCATAAACCTGCTTCTTTCCCAGAGCTGCTGCTCTGCTCTGTAGAGCTCCTCATTGGCTGCCAGTGAGCAACAGCAAGCTGGAGGGCAGAGGTGAACAGATCTCTCTTTTGTTACTTTCTGAATCCCTTAGGGCTCTATACATCCCACTAACCAGGGACACAACCTCCCACTCCAGCCTCAGTACAGTCACAGTAGCGACGTTTCACTCCCGGACCCCCCTGCCCACCACCAGCACTCTTAAATGGTGCACTCTCCATTTAAACTACATCTTCCCCTTGCCTCCCCCTCCCAAAAGAATAAAGCTTTCCAGAACAGAAGATTAACTCTCACCCTTTTATCTATATTCATTCGCATTTAGAAAGCGGGTAGGAGGTTGCAAACAGCACGGTTCAGTGATTTACGCCCTGCTGCAAGAAAAGGGAGGACAAGAGCAGTGGCAGCCGGGCTTTTCGGCAATTCTGCAGCTCCCTGGAAGAGCAGCAGCCCTCCCTGATGCTTCTCTCCCACCCAGAGCTTGAGAAAGGCTCACTGTACATTTATAGACAGCTCATTTATTACTGCAGCAGAACTCACTCTTTTGTGCTATACAAACAGAGCTGAACTTAAAATAAACACAAAGTTACGGCTATATATTTGTGCTGTCTTTCCCTATGCGGTCCCAGCCATACGGTGAAGCTCTGCAATCACCTGACAAAGACGGTTCCTGTCCCAACAAGTTTCTACAATCTAGCTGTAAGGTAAGAACTGGATGCAAGGCACAGGTGGAGGAAACACAAGGCAGCGATGACATTTTATTCAGTGTCTTCTCAAATCCTTGGGAATGTGCTGAATGAAAGAGATTTATGAATGTTACCAGCAGAAAAAAGACTGAAGTAGTGATGATGCAGATAAGAAAAAACACGCATCAGTATATTTAACCCTGGCTTTGCGTATTTCCTACGAGGTTAGTTTACAAACAGCTCCCTGTTCATGCCACAACATAAGCAGTTGCCTTTCACCACATAAGTAGTTTGTTAGGTTACTTCTGGTTGTTCACAACACAATATATTCCTACTCTACAGCTATAAAACATCTTTTTCCAAAGCCCAGAATCCCTCTCGTGCCCAGAAAAACAAGGTTTGGGTTTTGTTTCTGCTTTTGTTTTGGTTTCATTAAAGGGCACATATGAGATGCTTAAAGCATACATAGCTGGCAAAATATTTCTGTACACGTTCTTGGAGTTTCAGAAACAACCTCATGTAAAACTATTTAAGACACAAACACGAACAACAGTTTGTGTATACTTCCATCACTTTAGGTTGCTTTAGGAAGTTTAATATGGCTCACATCCAGGAAGCAAGAAGTCCGCAGGGAAAACTGAGGTCCTACTGCGTCAGAAGAAAGAAGTCTGATTTACTTTAGGTATTTCTTTAAGGGTAGCCAGAACAGCTGTTTACACCTGTTTGGTAACATACTTAGTGGCGTTCCTAGATACCTCACCTCTCAACGGTCTCCACTGTGGATTATGGTCCTGATTTTTAAACAGCAGCTCCAGAAACAAAACAAAACAATGACGTTCTCCATTATGGCCGCTTCCAAATTCATTACAGATTTTTTAAGTGGAACATTTTTCTGCACCAGTTTATACTGCTGTAACTCTGTTTAAATGTCATGAACTTTGAGAAGGCCCCTTAGATGTGTACCGAGATCCTCAAGCACAATTTCGTTTCAGCTATCATATCCCAATACTACTGGAGAAAACTTCCCTTGCTTTTAAGCTAAGCTTTCCCTAAGGAGGTCGATCAGAATTTGACACAGCTCTTCCTTCATGGATGAAAAAACAAGCAGTGAGAAAGTTCATCAGCTCAAAAGTATAACAAATACTAATCACAGTTAAACTTATCATTGTCACGATCATAATATTTGTTTTGCAGGTAATTTAAATTGCTCATCCAAATTTTCTAAAAGCATACGGATCAATCCCTAGTCAGAAAGGACAGCGTGTGTGCTAATCTGCTTTTAACTGCTTTTTAAAGTCGTAGCAAGGCAAATTTTGAAGAAGGAAGAACCTCACTCTGAATATCACTGTTTTGCTTTATTCTCTATATGGGACAGGCTCTGCAGCTGGCCCCAGAGAGGAGAGCCTGTTTCTAAATCATCACTCTCTTCATGAGGAAATGAAAAGTAAACTGCCTAAAAATCATGCACCCATCACCTGCGTTCTCTCTTCCGTGCTGAAAATTTAAGACAAATAAATGAAGTATGTCAGCAGTCTTTGTCAGACACATGAGACTTGCAAAACTGCAGTGCCTGTACGTGAAGCTGAGGTATTGCTCCATAGCTTTAAAGCCACTGGTACGGTATGCTAACTTTGGCCTTAATGCACTGAAGAAAAATACTAATTGTGAGACCACACATCACTGCTTCCTATACTGAGTGAAATAAAAGTGATGAAAAACCTCAGAAAAATACCATCATTATAGTCTGATGATTACAGCAGTGCCATAAAAATCAGGATGCTTATACATGAGGGAGCGGTACACCCTCACACATCACAGTTATCTTCTCAATAACATTCAATAAACTTTCCACTGAAGCACCCTGTGAAGTTCCTCATCTACAAAATGCTCAAAAGAAGAGCAGCTCTGCTAATTAAACCATTTCGTTTTGGTGGGTGCTGGAATTCTGTACTGCGAACCAGAGGTACTCTTCCAGAGTAACATCTTACATGCAACCTATGTCAGCAATTTAAAGGTACCTTCCTCAGGCATGTAGGTTAGCAGCCACAGAAGAAGAGGTGTCAAAGAGAAATTAAGTATAATGTGGGAACAAACATTATGGGATGCCTTAGCTATATTGGGATTCCCACCTTTTGAACCTAGGAGGAATTAACTTTCTCTTAGAGTTACGCTACCCAGCAACCCAGTGCATAAGCAGCTATGTTTTTACTAACACATCACAACAAGTGACAATGCGCACACTGCAGTCTTCAGAATTGCCTAAAACGTAGAAAGAGAGATCCTCTAACTGCAGCACCGGGCAGCAGGAAGCCGGGAGCAATAAACCCCAGACGCTGACTTCCTCTCAGAAGGGCTTCCCTTCATCGCTGGTGCCACAACACATATCTCCTGCAAACGTCCAGTTTTTCCTCTCACAAGGCTTCCCCCCACTCCCCCAAGGGGTACATCACTTCGACAGACATGCTCACCTCGGATGAAGCTTTCCATGCCAGAAACCTGCCTCCCTGCTGAGTTGTTTGAGGAGATTTCAGAAAAAGCATTCCCCCAGGCCTTTTTGAGAAAGAATGCCCCTTTTTGCTCATGTTGAAAAAATTTTGGTGACCTTTCCCCCGGAGAAGACAAGCACCCCCAGGCTGACTAGCAGGGACATGAACCATACCTCACGTCTCAAGGAGGGGCAGTAGCAGATTGGAGAATAATGGAGACTCTGTTTCTGAGAGTATGCCTGTCTTTGTGCAAATCTCCCCATATTTGACCATATTGGGGGAAGGAGAAACCTCTCAAATTCACACATCCCCAACAGGAACTTTTAGCAATGGTCCTTTGCATGTTTCAGCTCAGGCTTCACAAGGTCTTAACCCACAATTGCCATTCTCGGATCCTGACAGTCACATCTAGTTCAGATCTGTTCCTTTTGAAGCAAGAGCAGGGAAAAGATTGTTCCAGCGTCTCAGTGACCCTCTGCAAACCTTACGCAGTGTGGAGAAGTGTGCTGTGCAGTTCCAGGACAGCGGAGACACAAAGGAGTCCTACAGAAAGATGGGAAGGAGAAAACGGGAACGTAGCTTGATGGACACCAGAAGACGGAGACTGAATGTTAGCAAAACTTAAGAGGGCAGAAAAATTAGGAATGGTAATGAAAATGTTGTCAGACCCGCCAAGAGAACTATGGAGAGAGATCTGGAGTCAGCAGAGACTAAGGACATGGGAAAGAGAAAGACTAAAAAGTGATAAATCACATGAGGAAATGAGACAATACGGACTGATGGGGGATGAGGATGGGATTTACTGAGAGATGCCTTAGGACAGCTGGGCGGGAAGACCACAGGCAGAAGACTGTGCAGAGGGGAATGGGACTTTCTGGGTAAAAAGGCTTAAATGAGGACTCTTAAGTATAAAAAGAGGAGCCAGGGACAAAAGATCTGGAGAGGAGATAGGACAGAAACTTCAACTAGTCCGATAGGGATGGTTTAAAAAAATGTCATGTTTGGAGTGAAAGGGTAGAAGAACTCGTTCACATAAAAGAAGTCTCCCAAATTTCAGACAGAGCTCAAGATTCCTGAAGCTCAGCCTCTGTTTGCATCAAATATTTGTGAAATGCACTGACACTGCATGCTTCACTCCCCTCTAGTTACTGTATAGATGCCAATGACTTTTTACTGATATTTTACTGATAGGAGTTCTTATACCAAATGGCTGAGGTTCATGCAGTGGATCTAGATGTTCTCAATGGGCTGATACCACTATGAGAGTGTATTTAATGTAATATGACAGATGCATGCGCTATAACAGAGCATTTGCATTAATTCCTTCATTTTGCAAAGCTAAAACACAAATGAGGATGTCTTTTTCTACAGTTACAAGCATTTGTACAAATTATGAATATGGGTTTCTGACTCCTGTGAATCACAAGAGCAAAACACATTTTTATTATAAACTCAGGGACAACATTTTACTCTGAAAAAAAAAAAAGTTACTTCAGTAAGTGACTCTAATTGAAGTTTATGCCTATTCTAACTAAGTTAGTACTTGAAAAAGCCAGGCTAGGTCCTGAAGAGAAGGTCTGCAGGTTCTGCCCTGGACAATACACCTGTCAGCATGACACAAGCAGGAAACAGAGGTATCCAATTTCTCATCACAAACTTGCCCAAAACACGCTTCAAGCTGTACTAATTCAAAATTTTAATTATGCTTAACAGATCATCTGATAAAACATACCAAATAATGGAAAAATTCGCTCTATCTTTGTTACAATGCTTGCCTGTGCAAGAATCACAGAAGCATGCCTCAAAACAATCATAATTCAACTGTTCTTCCAGGTCACAGACAAAATTGCTGTACTGGCTAGAAAAGCAGTTGTTTTTAAAGCATATCCTGGGGCAAAAGGAGCCATATAGTGCCTGTCCAGCCTCCTCTCGCTCATCCTAAGTCCATTAAATACTTCTTATCAGCAGTTTAAAAGAAAGCTGGAGAACCTCACCAGGTCTTCAGTATCAGTTAAAGATCACATTAGCCATGTCCCGTGAAGTCATTTCCTACCTCTGTCTACCAGCTTGGCGCTGTTAAGAACAAAGACCATCTGGATACTCAAAAGGCAATAAAAGTTATGCCTTTTTAGCTTATTTTTATTTATTTACTTATTACTGACCTAACAGCATTAGGTCAATAAAGGCATCAAAAAGGGTGAAATTCTATTTTCCTCCATTCACTCCGTAGTCTTTTATGTCAAGCATGATAACTCTACGTGTTCTAAGGATAACGTAGGCTGAAAGGACACTGCCCAAAATACTATGCTAGGCTAACTCTTAATAAGCTGACTTTGGATAAGATGAATAGAACCAGGATCCTACATGCGATTTCACACCATCCATGTTAACGGGTCATTTGTGTACAGCTGTGTATGTTCTTTACATTTGTGTACAGCTAATCCTGGAAACCAGCTCCAGGCATATGAAGGACAAGAAGGTAACCAAGAATAGTCAGCATGGATTCACCAAGGGGAAGCTGACCAGCCTGATAACCTTCTACAATGAAATGACTGGCTTGGTAGATGAGTGGAGACCAGTGGATATTGTCTACCTTCACTTCAGAAAGGCTTTTGACACTGTCTATCATAAGATCCTCATAGACAAGCTGATGAAGTATGGGGTTGGATAAGTAGACAGCGAGGTTGACTGAAAACTGGCTGAATGGACAGGCCCTGAGGGTGGTGATCAAAGGCACGAAATCTAGTCGGAGGCCAGTAACTAGAGGCATACGCCAGGGGTTAATACTGGGTCCAGTCCTGTTTAACATATTCATTAATGATCTGGATCATGGGAAAGAGTGTGGATATATTAAAAACCAAACCAACCAACCAACTAACCCCAACAAAAAACCCCACCAAAAATAAAAATAAAAATAAAATCCCCAAAAAACCCTAAAAACAAACAAACAAAAAAATCCCCCAAACCCCCGCAAAAAAAGCTTGACTGTGCATCACAGGCAAACATGCTTTGCTTTACACCAGAAATTTAGAGAGTGGATTCATGGATGTGAGTTTTGACAGCCTCTCAGTTCTAGCTGTAGAACCTGTTTCAAAGTGCTGGAAACAACAGTGAGAACATGTTCTAAGTATGTTTCCATTGTCTGCAGAGAAGGTAGCATCAGCAAATCCCCACTACCAGGGGACAAAAAGCAATAGACTAGATCTGTACTGACAGTTCTCAGCTGGGGGTAGAGGGTGATTAAAATAGTACCTATTCATTTCTCCCTTTTTGTTCTTAAGCCATTCTCAGTCTGACACCTCTTCAGCTTTTAGCTCTTTGTACCTGGGTTGCCCTGCTTCTTTTCCTCCCTCCCCCTGCCAAAAAAAACCCACCCCAAAACAAAAAAAAACTCCGTACTATTTTTAGTCTGTGTACATAAGCTGCTGTATTGCAGTCAGCTGCAAAACTCGCTAGACTTCCAACAAATTTCATACGCCCTTCAACTTTCCACTTCCTGGGGTTTCTCTCATTTCCTCATATTGTTTTCCCTCTAAGGATTTTCTCTCTCCGCTTAGCACTTGTTCAGTTGCTTATGCTTTCCTCCACCAGCTCCTGCCTTCATGTATCTCTTCAGTTCCCACACACTTCTTGGGCAGCAGTTGTCCTTTGACCTTTCCCCAGCTCCCTTTTTCCCATTCTCAGCTCATTTCCTAACCAGCTGCCAAAATCTGACCCATATTTATCTGGAAAATAAGACAGATCAAGCTGCTTCCCTTCATCTTAGTTTGGCTCAGCACCAGTCATCTGGCTGCCACACTAAAATGGCCTCAAGTCATAGACGCCCAGATGATCAAATCCTACAAGGTTACGGCACTCCTACAGATGTCTGTGGAGTCTTCCCACCCTTCTCACAACCCCCACCCTTGGTTAGGTAAATCCCTGCAGCATTGCTAAGGTAACTTGTGGAGAAAGGAATCCCGAGAAACATAAAATGGGTTCCTTCATAATGTGCTTTCAGTCACACCTCCCTCCCCTGAAAGCAAGCAAAGAACATGCTGCATGGGCTGAGGTAGCTCGTTCCTCACTGTCCTCACCATCTGGGAAGGAGCTCCTTTGAAGCCCTTGGATCCTCAACACCTACCTTAGAAAAGCCCCACTGCCAACCATTCCATCTCTCAAATAGGCTGTCTAGTGCCACACAAAGCTGTCAAGACTCGTTATTTATTATTTGCTGCAAGAAATACGCTTGGGCATTTCACAGGTAAATTTCTCCAGTTCTTTCATAACTCCCGAGTGCATTTGTCTCATTTACTCTACATCTACTGTAGTGATGCTTCAAGTATTTCTAGCAAGCATTTGTTGGCCTTCCTACTTGTAAATGGAAAATCTGTTTCAAGATTTTAATGATAGTTTCCAGTTTCTCAAGTTGTACAGTTTACTGCATAGGAGGACGAGTGAGGGCTAAGATTTCCAAACCCACAGAGGTCATGCCTAGCGAGCAGAGACTACGCACTGAAGCCAGCTTGCTTCTGTAGCGTATGACAACCTTAAAAGACTCCAAAATGAAACTTAGGCAACAGTTGAATGTAGTGAAACAGCACCAGCTACAGAAACCAATGAAGTCTTGCACAAAAAGCCTTCTTTGCGAGAACTTTGGGGGGGGTAGGGTGGGGTCCTGGTGTTTAATCATGATGTACATTTGTGTTATGAAAGCCTTAGCGTTTTCTCCCCACTCACTGCTTGGGGGACCAGGCGGGTTGGAACTACAGATGGGGAGAGTGTCTCCAGCTGACTGATATTTCCTTTTGCAGATGACCTAATACAGCTACCTAAAGCTATATATTCTATAAACACTGCATTAAACATGCGCCTCCCAGGAAACCCTTCTTTGTGGGTTAAGTACATGGACTACATACAATAGCCAAGGAACTTAATTGTCATCTTCAAAAACACAAAAGAACATGATGCTGATGGCCCAGTTACAAGTACGTGGAGTGAGCAGAACAGTCCACAGAAGGACTCATGCAAAAGGGAAATGAAAGATACTGTTAGGTTGGGGATTGGACAAAAACTTCACTGCTGCTAGTAAATGCTACACCCATTTATGAGCACCACCAATTCAGAATTAGTATTAAAGAAAACAATTTCTTCATATAACAGCCAAACAATAGTATTTTCTAGCAAATACATATGCCATACTCAGTACTACAGGCCAAGGACGTGGAGTGAACAAGCTGCAGCTGTGAGCGGCACGAAAGGGAGGGAGAAAAAGGCAGGAAAGAACTTGCACAACTAGGATTTGGGGGTGGGGGGGAAGAATCAATAAGTGAGACCCTTCAGATAAAGCATTTAAAGGGGCAAACAAGCTGTCTGCTGTTTGCTTCTTGCTATACATTCTAGGAAACAGAGCTTTGTACATTCTTTTGTAAATAAACGTTACTGCAAAGAGTTTACCAGTTTTTGTTCACTACTGCTGTCAACCGTAGGATGTTTTTTTCTGTTATTCCTTCATGAACACATAGTAACAGCTTAGGTTTATCTAATCAAATAAAAACTAGAAACACACAAGAACAATGATGTTACACTAATTTATAAAGACCAGCAAATGCCAATTCCATTGTCAGGTCCATCTGTCCTGCTGTGAAATCAAACAATGTAAAAATTAGCATTATGGAAGAGTTAACTCTATCCTAACCAAGACTCCTACCTTGACAATGCTTTTTAGATCCTGCACATACATTCTCTCTGTCTCCAGAATCTCTTGGACAACTCTGTCTACATAGAGGAGCTTGGGACTGGTGGGCTCTGTCACCAGGGACATTGCACAGTTTTTGCTCGCTCCTTTTGGTTCTGCTTTCCTTGGCATGCTTAGCCTTTTTTCAAGGCTTTCCTCAGGATCCTCTTGCTCCGCAGGGGAGGTTTTGCGTGGCTTGTTGCTGGAAAATCGCCTGGCTGGGACCAGTTCTAGCTTGATTGCACCCGTTTCTTTATCCTGGTTGAACAAGCCCAAGTGGCTGTTTGAAACCAAGGTCATTCTGCTTCCAAAGGAGCAGTGGCTGTCCCTGGAGGAAGCAGAGGAGGAAGTGGAGCTAAAGCTGACGGGACGGTCACTGTCTGACAGGTCCATGGTTTTTTTTTCACAGTAGCGGAAAGGTCTGCTCTCCTTGTGCAAATCTTCCCCTTTCGTCTTGGAGTCAAGGGCCTCTGTCACAGCTGGTAAAACGTCAAGAGGTAAGTGGAAGTCATCTAAAAAAATGAACAGAAGAAGTAGGTTTACTGTTGCTGTTCCACATAACACAAAAGCTGACAACAGATACTTTTAAAGCTTTTCACATACAAAACTGCCACACCTTTATTTTAACTGAAAGACAACCAAAACAACACAATTTGGAGGTCACTGTGGCTCTAACGCTTTTCGGGTGGTGGGGATCCCCCACTGGGTGCTACTACACAGGCACTGCATACCTCCTGCCAACCTCTGTGTCTCTGGTACGTCCTTCTTGTGCCAGTATACTAGGCTTGGTGCTAGCACATGCGCTGCCCAGGCTCAGCACAAGAGAGAAATAAAACTCAAAAATTTTCCCTAAGGTTAAAAAAAAACCTGTGTCTGAAGCAGTCCCTGCTATCTCCAAGCTGAGCACTGACCCTGGTTTGAAGGCTTTGGAGAACTCGGGAATCACACAGTGATACCAGACAGTATCTTTCATTTTGAATACTGTAAGGCCAACAGTCAAACAAAAACTAAAAGCAGTTATCACTTACCAGCTCTGTGGCTTGTACAAAAACACTAAAACCGGAATGATTTCCCAATGAAAATAATGTAGCTTCTGAAAAAAGAGTTCCCACAGGAAAGAGTGCTGCCAAATAATTCAGTTTTCTACTGGGAAAATAAGTAATTCTAAAACTGTTCAGCTCAAGCCAGAATATTACCCCCTGTTGAACTAACCCAAAACTGTTTTTCAAATCAGTGCAACAACAAAATAAGATGTCTGTCTTCCTGTCAGCATTTCAATTCTACTTTCTTTTTATTGCCGAAATGCCCTGCAGGACATTGTCCACAATGCAATGCAGAGTTCTCTCTGGCCAAGTTCTGTGTGATGCACCACGAGAATCTGCAAAAGCAGCTGCAGGTAAATTCAATACCTCAAGGTTTTGTTTCAGTAAGGAGTGTCCACCCTAAAAATCTTGCCTCAAACTCAAAGAATTTCAAAACGGCTGTCCTGTGAAAAAGGGAAACTTGTGACAATTTAGGAAGAAAAGCAATACTGAAGCTACCCACACAGTGGTAGCTTAGTCCTTGTTTTACTCCCGCGATAACCTCATTTTTCAAAAATCATACTGGCAATTACAGCTCTAGACAGCAGTTTCAGTAAAGAAACCATAAAGCCAGTAAGCTGCAAATTAAACCCGCCCAACCTTTAAGGTGGCCCTTCTTAAACTGAGGCAGACTGGCTATGCAATTACAAGCATAAACCTCCTGGACACTGATCCTGCTGCAGCTGGTTGGGGGCAGGGGGGGAGGGAGAATTTCATTCGAAGCAGAAAGCCACTCTCTCAGTTTTCAAAATCAAACACTACTATTTATTTAAAAATAAAAAAAAAACCTATCCAAAGCAAACAAAAAAAAATCCTAGAGAAGAATGTTTGATTTATTTGGCCTATCTTGAATGCATAAGCTTTTATTTGTACATGAGTAATTAATACTGCCATTTCAGTGATGATGGTATTAGCTTTCTGTTAAGGAAAAGTATTGCCCTCAAGGTAACGCATGGAATTAATACTGAGAGTAATTTGCTCATTACATGGGTCAGAAATTGGCCATTAGACTAAAAACCTAATTCGGCACCTCTGTACCCCTGGTTTTACCTTGAAGTCTGAAATCTATAGCCTTTCTTTGTGCCAGGTTCTTCTGGTTTTGGAGCATAGAAGCATATTTTCTTATCCTTCTTGAATAAACCACATCAAGTACAAACTCCAAAATAAAATATAAAGCAATAAACCAGGAAAATGTTTAGAACTGAAGAATGCAGTGAAGTTCTCTGGTTTCAAAACAGGTATGGACAAAGATGTTTGCCTTCCTATTGCTTGTGATAAGAAAGTATGCATTTTTGATAAGGAAGAATGTATTTAGTTATCAGCTTTGGATCATTTTTCATGTTCAGTTAGAAAGCACAATGTTGCTGTGCAGATGTAAACCCCCTTGAAAAATGCACAGGATAAACAATATAACAGGGAAACCCTTCCACTAACTTACTCCAAGATATTTTACTAAAATTACATGACAAAGAAACACCTGATTAGCCACATTTGGGGGGAAAATAAAGGGTTCCTGTGGCATTCCATTACTCCATGCTCTTTTCTTCCTGTTTCACTGATAAGTGGTCTGCCTCTCAGATAACCTGAAGGCATTAATATGTAATATTTGCTTCACAAACATTGGCAGGTTCATTAATATAAAAAACAAACAAAACACAGTTCAGGTCAATGAAACTGAATTCAGAATAAATGTTAAAAGTAGTTTTTCATAAGACATACTTGTAGCCAAAAGCATTGGGAGATCTTAACATGTCTTAGAAAAACAAACCAAACAAAACCCCTTACTTCCTTCTTTAATGACAATGTCATTGCTTATTAAAAAAAAAACAACAAGGATTAGTTGTAGGAGTTAAAGTGGGCTTGCTCTTTAACACCTGTATTCCCACTGACCTTGACAAACCCCAGGCACCTGCAATTAATTGCACACAACACAGTTGACTCAAGTTCCTTCATTTTTAATACAAATCACTATTCTTGGATGTGTTAATTAGTCCAAGCAAACTATTTGCTACTTGAAAATCTTGGTCTGTTTTGTCCTCAGAACTTCATCTTGACTGCTGGCCTCAAAAGTTACATTTTACTTCATTCTTACTCCTTTCCCAGACAGGTGTAAATTGGTCATTTGGCTTCTCTGTGGAGAGTTTTTGCTAAAATTTTGCCCATTACATCTCCGACCAGCAACACCCATTTCTCAGGGTCCATACAGATGAAGGGCAAGGACCCCAAACCTCTCCAAGCCTGCTCGAAACCCACCTCAGCTTCGCCTAGGCAGCTGGTGAAGCCAGCAGAAAGGCAGGACCCACGGACCAGGGATTTCAGCACGGTGCAAAACCAGAAAGCGGCTTCCTTTCCTCAGCTGGCGAGTCCTGTACCCAACACTTTGCACCCTGCCTGTCTAAGCCAGGGCGCAGGGACAAGCCCTGGCTCTGCCCAGTCCTCAGTTTCTGCCTCAGCTACAGGGAGCCGTTACAAACCCATAGCCCCTCCCAATAACACAGGATCTGAAAATCTTCCAAGTTTATCTTTAGAAACCTTTCTGAGACTAGGCAGCACCACCCCCGCTGTTGAAATCAGGAACAGGTATTTTAGGTGATGCCTGCAGTCACAAAAGTCCATCAGAAAAAGCAGCAGCTGAATCCAGTTCATTGCCACAGCCACGTGCCCACCCTCTTTTCTCTTGTCAGGGTCTGCGTTTGGCTTTACCAGAGCTCTGGTACACTTTTACTCTGCAGTTTTACTGCAAAGTAAGTTCACTCTTGTGCCAGCTGCCTAAGGTCTGTACCAATAGCCCAGTGAAAAATTCACAAGTGAATTAATGAGAGTGAGGGGAGCAGGGAAACAGCCTCCCCCCCAAGACTGCTCTCTGCATGTCCTAACTGACCCGGTGCCTTTGCAAACTCTGTAACCTCTTACAAATTTCGGTCTTTGATACAAACTTACTATAAAAAGCAAGTTCATTTCTCCCATACCCTGCGGCACTGATTTACAAGCCTCGTCCCCCCAGCCACCAATTTGAGCAGCAGCACCAGCAGGTAGGTGCACTCACCAAAACTCAGGCTGCAAACAGTGTGCGTAATTTTAGGTACCCCCAGACCCTCGCAGAAGCACAGGCTCTGAGCAAGTCTTCTACACCCTGACCCACGTCTGGCCCAGTTCACTGCTTTTTTTGTTAGGCCGTTCTTTTGTTTACTGAACCTTTTCAATGACGAACCAAAATAATATTGAGAACTTTTGTGACTTGTGAATAACGGTATTTAACTCAGTCTGGGGAGGAAGGAAAAAAAAAAAGAAATCTTCAATTTGCATACTTTAATTAAGGAATAACAGTGATTACTTGTTAGTTCAGCACTGAAAGGAGGATAATTACTACTTGTCCCTACTCACAAGGAAACACGCTCCCTGAACAAGGTCATTCCTTGTTTGTGCCTCTGCATGAATTCAGTTCGCCTCTCCCCCTCCCCAGCCCCTGCGAACCTCCGCCCCCCCCGGTAACACACACACACACACACTGGCATGGCACAGCCCCAGAGCCAACAACGTGTCCCTTCTCTACAGCGGTGCAAGGGCAAGAAACACCCGTGTGTCACCCCAACAGGCAACTATAATATTAGTTACAACACTGACGGCACAGGCAAAGCAACAAACTTGGCGTATCTCATGTTTTCAGCATGCAGTCATAAACAAGTTCTCACCAAAAATGCATACACCACTTCTATCACTTACTTTTCTTTAACAAATACCTCCTTCCTGTAACTATATTCATGGTAATGATAAATGGCTTTCCATTATCTCTGCAGCTTTGGCTACTCTAGCATACGTTAGCATACAATGAGAGATAAAGTGCTTTAAGTCAATTTTATATTTAAATACAAAGATCCCCAAGCCCTGTCTAAATATAGGTGTTTATTCCTCCAAGTTGTTTACTGCACATGACATTTTAAGACGTACTGCATGACTAAAACCTCACAAGTCAATTTATACTCATAATTAGTATTGTTGCTGCCTTTCTCCTGGCATGAAAAAGAGCACCTCAGATGTTATCTACAAAGTCAACATTACCAGAAATTACAGGCTTCACATCCTCTGGAAGTTTAGCTACATGAAAGTGATGAGACTACAAGAAATCTTTCCTGTATTTTCCTTGAGATATTTTCGTATTTCAAATAAAGCATTCATACTGCGGATACAAGTAAGCGAGACTGTTTAGAACAATTTCTGCATTCAGTATCAAATTCAAATGCAGCACTGGAACTGAGAAACATAAATGTTATACAGCTGCCTGAGCGAGAAAGATTAAAACACATTCACTACAAGAATCCCAACACGATCTTAAATACACTCCCCGTATCCTCTGCTCTGAATATTGTCCAAGTGAAGGTCAGCAGATTTTTAATTACTAAATTTTGCATATGAATGCGTGTAATTTCTAAAAATAACTTCCTCTGTGAACAAAATCACATTAGACAGCTACAATATTTGCAGGATTAGATCTCTAGTCTGAACTGTCACAAACAATATGCTGCCAAGTACTTTAACTGAACTTTGAGCAACAGAAATCCCATTTATTAGAAATCTTATGAGGAGGGAAAAAAGTCACCAACTAATGTGCCTGTGTCTGTCAAATTACTGCCCCCCTCGCCTCCCCCTCGCAATATTTAAAGCAGAATAGCCTCTGTCACAACCAAGCACGCTAATGTCCGAGAACGTTATTGCAAGGGAAAATCCTCTGCGACAGTATCTCACCACTGAGGAATGTCTCTGGCTCCTCGCACCCAGGACGAACAAGTCCTCTCTATTTTTCCAATCCTCTCCAAATAATCCACGACCTACCTGTGCAGCAGAGGAGAGGCGTGGGCTCTGCCTTCAGCTGTTCCCGAATTACCTCATTGGGCACTCAGGTAAAATGAGAAGCTCTTACTAGTCTGTACAGCTCCTTCGCCAGAAATATTGCATGAGTCAGCTTTTATCTATCAAAACCCTAAACACAAAGGCTTTACAGAAACCTGATTCACAACTTTCTCACCGCCTTTTTCCCAGCGCACCGACAGTCTTCGGCATCGCTAAGAGCCTTAAATGAAACATGACATCATGCAATTCAGGGACAGGACAATGGGCATCACTGTGGGTAACTTTAAAACGCACACTTCACTGAGCAACACCCACTAACTTCCATTTTTCTAGGCACAACGCTGTGGAAACATCAAGTAGAGCCCCCACTTCCACAGCATTTATTACGCTTTGCTCCTTGGTTTGCACACAATATCGATAAGCATGTAAAGCAAATAAATCACCTGCTGGTATTGTGAAATTTCTGTGTTTATGCTAGAAACTCCCATGAACCTGCGACACAATACGATGATCCTTGGCAATAGGATCATTCTGGATCCTATTCTGCCCTAACATAAACAGGAACAAGCTTTTGCAGGGTGCTTGCAAAGCTTCAGTGTTTTTTTTAAAGAGGGAGAGGAAAGACTTTCAGAAGAAAATGTGAAAACCAAACCATCAAGTGCTCTGTGCTAAATCACAATGAAGCAAAGTAAAAGGAAAAAAAAAAAAAAAAAAAAAGAGAGAGAGAGAGTGTTTTGCGGAGAAGGGGACAGTAACAGGAGAAACAGGAATAAAGATGAAGAAACAGGGAAAAGGAGAAAAATGGATATAGGCTGGTGCTAACTGCTGGGAAAGCTGATGGCTCTCTTGGCCTGTGGAGGGGGTGATGGCATTTCTATCTTGGAGCTGGGAGGCAAAAGAAGTCAAAAGAGTTCCCAGCTGCTAGCACCACTTTCCAAGCGCGCTCTCACAGCTGCGTGCTCAAACCTAGCCCACAAAGAGATACTCTATCTTTAAAATCATACTTGAAATTCACTTCATCTCTCCTTGTACGTAACACGGCCTCAGCTTCATTCTGAGTTTTCCTGAAGAGCATAGTCCTTCAACAACGCCTTTCAGCAGGAAACTGGAGGTAGCAAAAGGAAGCGAAGACAGCCTTGAGACCATTTGCAAAGCTGTGAAACACTTTGATCTGAACGTCGAGGCTGTCGGGGTGAAAGTCTCTTTTACCCAGGCTAAAAGATCAGGTGTTTACAACCTGCTGCCACATCTGAGATCATTGAGACATGCTCTCTCTCACACATGTTCTCCTGTAGTCTCCGAAGGTTTTGTTAATACTTACATATTTACATTAAAAGATATACATACACATGCACGCTTTTTGAAAGATGTGTGCAATACTTCAGACAGAGCCACCACATATCTATAAGTCCTGGACACACCCACAGGCACAGGATGGCCAACACTGGTCCCAAGGTCCTCAGTACATCCACAGTGCAGCACCCAGGTACTCAATCAGATAACCTGAATGTGGCAAATTTACCATACATTTGCTATGCGCCACATTCACACGTATTTCTGTCAGGAGCTAATGATTCACTCCTCTGGATCTCTGCTTCCTCACACCTGGTGCCCACCTTGGAGCTTTTATCACCTCTGAGGGAGGTTTTAACTAACTCCTGGGCAGACCTGTAGAGTGTCAACCAGCCATAGGGCATCGCTTGGTCACTTCTGTGAAGTCCTATGACATACAAACAATACCAGCAGCTTCGTCACTGAGCAATGACAAAGCTCCTGAACTCTGAAGGCTCGAATCAAGCTTGGTGACTGACCCAGAGGCAGTCAGTGACAGAGAGATTCCCATGTCTGCTTCAGTGGGCGAGGCATAAGCAGGGGCTGCAGCAATGCAGCATGAGCTTCAGCCACTGGTCTGAACTGGCACAGTGAGCTCTCACGAGCATTACGGGGAGGGGGGGGGGAACAGAGCTGAGGTCCTTACTCTGTGCTGCCTTGCTCTTTCGTCTCTGAACATCCACATTTGACCTTAGCTCTCCCTTACATCTCCACATCTAAGTCAGCAGAAGTTTACCCCATACTTAAGGATTTCCCCAAGAACAACCCCTCACCCCCCATCACTTTAAACATGCATAGCACTGAGAGCTGTCAGTGCAGGAGGCGAGAAGCTCAAAAGCCTTCTGTTTTACTGTCTAACATGTATCGCCAAGAAAACTGTACACAGATGTGCCAGAAAAATAATGGTTTTGCCCCACTTCTCCTCATTCTCTAGCATTTCATGTCCCCTGAGTTTGACTTTTCTTTATCTGCATTATCTTTTAAGAGGTGCATCCCTTTGTCTGCCCTGTCTCCTGCTCCCTCCTGTTGTATGCATAGGGCCCTAAGACCACATTATTAATGCATCAGGATTAAGAGTTGAGAAGGGTGACCTGTTTTTATTTTGGAACAAAGCCTTGATTTTTCTAAACTTGAACAGTAAGTGGAGTTTATAGAGGTTAGGAATGATGTTATTCTGTAATTCCAATTGGCTAAGGATTTACTGAAGAAATAAGTTATCCTCAGCAAAATTAAAAAAAAAAAAAAAAACACAACACATAACCACAGGGTACATTCAGGCTTAAGGACACACTGACATCTTCACTGAAAGTGCAATGTAATGTATTAATAACTCTCTGCAATGCAGTAGCTATTTAATCTGTATACAGTACTGCAGAGACACCTAACAAAAGGAACAAGCCGTCACATGCTGCTGATGTACTGCAACGCAAATAGAGCATATGGATCCAATGCTCCATTTATAGGCCTTTTAAAAGGATTATTTTCCATCTCCGTGTGAATTCTGAAGGCTTGCTTCTCTCCTCTTTTAAAAAGGATGGCCCTATTCTATTCTATTCCTATCCTATCCTAAATCAGAGCAAATGAAAATTCAGTGACGACATGTAGATATGAATGCATATGGAGGAATAATACCCTAGATGATCATGCAATCAAAGCTTTTACACCCTTTTCTTCTCTGCCCATACTGGCATTTAATGAAGAAGGGTAAACAGTAAGTGTTCAACATGATGCTGCTTGAATGTTTTAGTATTTTTACATTCAAACTTCAGTGCCATGACCTGAATGAAAATCCACATGGACTCTTCTTTCTGCCCAGCACCATACAGGATCAGGCCTCACTGCTGGCACATTACTAGTGGTTTTGCATCCTACACTACATCGCTGTAACAGCGCTTGGACATCAGGTCTGGTTTCTACTTCTTCCTGGACTAGTCTACTGCTCTGAGCAAATGTCCTGTCAACGCCACCATACTACTGCTAAGGAAAGTTTTCAACTTCATTTAACCCAGCTAAAGTTGCTGCTGAAGTTCACAACCTTTCAAAGCCCACTGCAGCACGAGCACACTGGAGGTCTCAGCTAGGCATCCCTAACATACCACAAGACACTCGTTGCTTTACCAAGAACGTTGGGATGTTTTTAAGATTAAAAAGTGTTAACTGTCTCATAGCTAGCAATGCAAAGAAGGCAAAATAAACTTTAGAGAGGGATGCATAGTTTCAGTAGAAGGAAACATAGCATTTAGGAATCATTCTTACTAGTTACAGTGAAAAATTTAATTGTGTGACCACAAAGGAGGCATCTTCGTACAACTCATCTCTTCCAATTTAACCGGAATTCGTACTTACAATATCTAGCACAAACAGATTAATTCTTTTAAACTCTTTTTAACAGTCTGTTGTTCACTTCTGCCACTGAATTTTCCATTGACTTCCAAACCTTTCCAGTGAAAATCCTGCCTGAAAAAAATTGCATTTTGTAAAAGCCATTTCTCTGGAATAGCTGACTTTGTTAGATGCCAAATAGAAGTGAGTTTCAGAACCTTTAAATAATTGATGTTTTTCTTTAAATCCAGATAAATTATTTCTCCCCTTTGCTTTTGAACTGGAGACACTTACTGGAACCTCCTCTGCACCTCAGGAAGTTTAGCAGCTAGAATTTTGAAACAGAACTGAAAGAGTAACACCAGATGCATACTAACAGATGTTTGCATTTACAGTAAAATAAAAACTTTCTTCTGGGTTTCCTCTCTTGAATAAAAATAAAAGCTGCAGAAAGCAGTATTCATGTTTACATCTTGGGGAGAAGACTCCTTAAATTCTACCCAGGTTGGAACTAAGACATCCTGATGGTCTGGCTCCACCACAGACTGGCTCTGGCATTTCAAGTCATCAGCTGTTTTCTTGTTCCCACCCTACTAAAAGGGAACATTAGGTCTTATTTTTAAGGTGGCATTATAACAGTAAGGAAACAGCTCTTTCAAAATCCCAGTTCAATAGGAATGTATTCAATGACAGTTAAAGGACTCAGGACTTAATAAATGACCGCGACAGATTTTTGCAGCGTACAATAATTAGTGTTTTGAAATCTCACAGGACTTTAAATGAAAATAAATAAAAAGAAACCAAGCAGGTGTTCAAGTTCAAAGGAGTACAACATACAGCAGCTCTTCTCACTATATAGCTTCTATAGCTAAGTACAGTATTTTACATAAATAAGGTCGAAAAGATTAGGACTGCTAAATGGCGACAAAATAACTGGTCACAGCAGAAACTCAAGGTGTGTTATCGCTGCCACATACATGAGATCTGTAAAAACACAGTCACCCCAAATCTTCATTTTTAATTTTCTGCTGATGATCCCATCACATCCTGACTGCTGTTTACCTTGATTTGGTCTTTCCCTACTCCTTTCCCTTCCTTGTCATGAAGCTTTAAGGTATCTCTGTGAAAGTCACCCCAATAGAATCACGTTTGAAATGAAGAAGTGGCTGAACAATGCTTTCAGAGTTGCTTTAAGGCCATTCTGCAGTGCGTGCAATATTTTCTACTTTTAGCTGTTTATTTCATGAAGAGAAACCATTGAGAACAACAAAATTTCTGTTTCAATCAAGCAATACTTTCCTTAGAGCTTCTATATGCAAGAAGCAAAGCAGAAATTGAGATTATTTGAGATCATTGCAGTGTCAGTGTACAGAGCACTGTAGCCTCTGCACCCATGTACAGATGGTGTTAATGCCTGCAACACTTATCGACATATCAGTGCCAAGAGTCACACTTCAGAAACTACAGGGCAAGGAGTAAACAGATTAGAGACTTGGACTTGCTTACAGTGAACTTTCGGCACATAACTCACAGAGACTAACTTACTGAGTCATAAGTCTTTCTCTGCACTTTCTTCTTATTAGAACAATAACATGCTTAATTTGAACCAGAAAGACAGTCATTTTATTAAAGCTATACATATTGCAGAGCCCCTATGCCTTCTTTACCAACAGCTACAGAAAAATAATCCTATGGACTTAAAAGTATTAAAATTCTCTAACATTCTTATTCAGAGGTATTTTAATTGAATTTTATACACACGCAACAACCCTATAAAAAGTCAGTGAAAAGGGATCTTCCGATTTCTACTGACCATTGGATTTATTATGCAATTTTTTGTCAATCGGAGGAAAAAAAACCTGACAAATACAAACAAGAGAGGGGCATGAAACCTCATTCATAAAAATGTACCACTACGTGTTTTACAGCAAGGTAGGAGAAATTTAAAACATTCATGAAAAGACATCAGATAACAACTGTCTGCTACCATCCTTCTGCTTTCTTAACTTTTACAGTCAGTACCATACTACTTCTCTTTTGCAGCCTTCAAACGCTTTTACGTTGGCCAGTTTTCAGACTGCTTGTTATCTACAATAAACAACATCTAAATGCGTCCATGTGGCCCAAACAACTGCCGGTATTCAGTAAACAGCTCAGATGAGCTTTCTCAGTGTTTAGATCAGAGACAGAGAAAACAGAAACTTAGACTCTTGTTTAAATCCTGTTAGTACAGCTAAAGGAGTTATTTTTCTCAGATTTCTCCTTCGTGCTGTATCTTTCTTCCAGATAGGGACATTCAATCCCACCATTTTTCTTGTTGTTTGGGTTTTCCACTTGCTTGTTTTCTGTGAGAAAGGAGTAGCAAATCCCTCCTTATTTAGAGCTGGGATCACAAATCAAAATCTCAAATCCAAAACACACAGCCCGGACTTGGAGCAACTTGGCCACGCAGGCGAATACTATGGTCTAAAATGAGCGAGGGTGAGGGCTGAGGAGGGGAGGATGTATTAACTCTGTGGTGGAACTGCAGGGTTTTCCCAGCAAGCCCTGCTAGAAAACAATTCCTTTTGTTGTTCCTGTCTTTAGAGAGAACATCAAAGGTTTCTCAACTCATACTCCACACACATGGGAACTTACAAGGTAATTCGGGGCATGATTTAGCCTTTCTCACAACTTACCCAGAGCCTTGGTTTATTTTTAAAAAAACCTCACAGAGTAAAACATTTATTTTCTTCCAAAACCTGCAATCAAATTAAGAACATTAAGTCGTAAATCCTCAGCGAACTATCTTCTTTATACCCATGCTTTTCCTTAAATTCCAAATGTCGCCTTCTAACTTCCCCCAGGGAAAGCTTTCCCTTAACATTCAACCATGAAACTCATCAAACAAAGAGGCAAGGGGGAAAAAATCCTTCCCCTCTCTGTTGTCTCCTCCCATAGGTAGGCTGCTGAGCTGTAAGATCCCTGCAGGGGACTCACCACCTACAAGCATGACGCTGGTAGAGCAAAAGAGCAGGGAGGAATGGCTAACTGCCCCTAGGCTTCTTCCAGCCCTGTTACAAGGAGGCTACAAGCTGAAAATCAGTTTCGCTCGGTCTGCCCTGACATCCCAAGAGCTCCGAGACTTTTCACAGCCGAACAATGGTGCGCATTCACTATTGAGCTCTGAGGCACGGAGACACACTGAGAGGCCACTACATTGGTATTATTCCACTACGTTCAGCCTGTTACCACAGCTATTAGCTGGCGTGCTCACTTTTCAAATCCCCATCTCTTTGGAAACCCTGACCACCGTTATTTTGTTACAAAAAGGCACAGGTTAAAAGAAGTTTAGCTGGGCATTTTCCTACTGTCCCCCTTTGGCATCATCTCTAATGTGTTTCTCATGTAGGCAGAATTTCAGTAAGAAGCACCTAACTTTTACAGTTATTTAGAAATTCTATAGCTATTGAAATGTTATATTAACAAAGATTCTGGCAAAAGATGTGTCACGTTTGTGCAATTTAAATCAGTAACAAAATGCAAACGTGATCAGCCATAACTATTTAGTAAGACACTTGAACTGAATCTGGGCTTGCAAATAATTTCACTAACTTTATTCAGCAAAACAGAAGGGTGGTGGTTCTCCTCCATGTCATCAGTTTCTATATACAGTCACGGATGAAATCAGTTATAGCTATTTCTGCATCGAAAAGCTTTTATCTCTCAATGAAGTAAGCCCGAAGAACGGCTATATTTTTCCCCAGGAGAAGTAGCATGAGGAGAGTAAACCAGGTCCCTTTTGCACTTGATCAGCATCACTTAATAGAGCACCAAAAGATATTAAAATTTCCACTCCAACAATTTTTCAGTGAATACATGTTCTTTACAATCTACAACTAAAGGACTTGAAACATTTTAAACCTCTAAACTATGCACAGACCCTGCCAATTATAAATTCATTGCAAAATATTTTGAAGGTTAGAAAAACAATCTGGGAGAAACATTCCCCTCCCGATGAAATTAGAGCAAAGTTCTTTGAAAACAATGACAAAGGCATCTGGCGCTGAAGGCCTGAACACTATATAGCAAGAAGAGTCAAACTGACTGTGGTCATATTGCTGCCTTTTGCATGGCAATTGCTATAGCTGACCTCGACTCAGAAAAATGCAACATCAAAAACTGAAAGAGCTCCATGGCTAAACCGTGACGTTCATGTGTACGATGATGGACAGAAGAGAAGCTGCCAAAGGATCACCACGGGTAATAGATCTTCAATGGCAAAATTACCACAGTGGACTCACAGCTGTAAGGATAAAAGCACCTCTTAACAAGCACAGCACAGACCCACTGAAATTATCAAGAAGGGGCTTCAACTTCAACATCAGTATTCCCCTTTGCCCTTTCAGGTACAACAATATTAAGCCATTTTTAGGACTTGCTGAACAGCATTGTCGCAAACTGTGTTTCTAGAAGATATCTAGCTTATCAGAAGATCGCACAAACTCCAATCCAGTTTAATCGCTACATTTAATGTATGTTGATTTTTGTTATATATGCATTTTATTTATAACTTATTCATGCCTAGGGGAAGAAGGATTTCAAGTGTTAGAAGAATATCCAAGAGAAAGTCCTGATGCTGTGGATAATTCCTTGTTAGTACTTCTGTATCTGCCAATAACTCTATCTTGGAAGAATACTGCACAGGGAGGAATGTGGGAGGATGAAAGCCTAGGAAAGCTAGAATGGAAGTCCTACCCACTCAATATGCTTCACCAGTCACCACTGCCAATTTATAGGATTTTGAGTTGTGGTCTTCCATTTTATTGATTTTCTTAGCAGTTACATGCTGACATTGACATACAGGGATGGGAGCAGAACAAATTATCATAGGGATTTGCCAGATTTCTTACTGGAGGGACCATGGAGTTTCTTGTTATTAGGTTGCATATACCCTGAAAAGGATAGTCCAAACTCCAAGTCCCACTATGTCAGCACTGTCTCTCTCACGTCCAGAGGTGGGAAGAAGCATATTCAAGATAAAAGACCTGATAATCAGCATTAGCAAACAGGAAAACAATTACAGAGTATGCACTGAGTGTGTTACACTGGAGCCCACCATTTTCCCCCTGTATTGACATTCCTTTCTCTTACGTTTGCTTTTCTCTTTTCGAACTAACATAGTTGGTTTAGGAACGTATCGCTGATACTGGTGGTTCTGCTTGAGCCTGTAATGTTACTCTGCACATAGTGATGTCGCTAGGAATCCCTCCTTAGCACTCCCACCCGCCCCCTCCATTTATCCCCTTTGTTACAGAGATGAATGAGCATGGGAAGTGACAGCTTATACCGTTAGTTTAAATAAATGTAATTCACTAGGCAACTCCACATTCTCATCTGAAAGAGATTCATTTTAAGAAAAAGAAAAAAAAAAAAAAGAAAGAATCTTCAGACTTGCCGAAGCAGAACAGAAGGGATATGAATGCATCACATTGGAGTTCTCAGATTTCCAAAGTGCTTACCATAGACTTTTCCCAGATGAGTTTTAAGGAAACATTTATTGTATTTAAATCAGAAACTAGAACAACCATCCTACTAACATTAAAAAAAAAATAATCATACTTCTCATTACTAACTAGGTATCAGTAGCCCAAGAGAATCATTTTTTACCCACTTAAGAGACAAGCTGTTCTGTTCTGGTCATTGGGATGTACTGCATCAGTCACGCACTACGCCACCTAAAAGGTTCAGTTGATATCCCATTACGATTTACATCTAAAAGCTTTAAAATTAAATAAACAGTTCTGAAAAAGGAGTTATATTCTAACCTGCCATAAAAAATAAATGGTTTTGGCATATTTTCTTTATGCATGTAAGTCCTGAGCCCTTAACGTGAATGATTTATCCTTTCCCATCCTCAGAACAAGTGAATTGATGCAAGAGGAGTGTAAAGCCTTACACTATAGCTGATACCCTGGGGTCCATCTCCTGAGTTTGGTTAGATGAAGTGAAGAAAAAAAAAAATATCAGTTGTGAGTCTCTGGATTGCCTGATGCCACAGCTTACATGTGCTCTTGACTGGAAAACTGATATTGATTGATGGCAGCCACATAGCTCATCAGAAATTCCCACTTAAAATGGAAGGCATTTAGTACAATTTTAAGAAATAGGAATAAAGCATCACAGCGAAGGCAGAGACTATACATAATGGAATTTTAGCACTGCAGTTAGTCTGCTAATTTTGATGTTCCTCTCACATAGAGCTCTATGTCACAGCAAGGGAATTAGGCCCCAATTTTCAGAACACCCCTTTGCTCAGGGTTTCAAGATTTGATGTCCCTTGTCAATGCAAAGCACTCAGGGCTTCAGGCAAGGGCAAGCTGAAGGAGTACGGCAACTTTAGAAAACAGGCCCTGGAGCTAGATATTTAGCTTGTGAAAGCAACCATAACTCACTGACTTTAACAGCTGACAAAAAAATTTAAACGGCTGCTCGGTTTCCATCTGCCACAGGTCTTCATTTGCCACATTTAGGAACAACACTAGGTGTAAGCCTTGCTAGGCAGATACCTAAAGAGGCCATGATCCACTTCACTATTGCAAAAGAAAGCTCCACTATATGAGATTAGCTTCTTTCCTTACACTGTTGGTACAAGTCTGCCTACTTGACACCCCAAATGCATTTAGATAGACAGCCGTTCTCAAGCTTCTGATTCGAGCGGTCACCCCATCACCACAGCCCAAAGGTGATGCTGCAGCTTCTGCCAGCGCTCCCAAGCTAGGGCATGGCCGGCTCTCCTCCAGCACAGCCACCCGGTCCCGCTGGCAACAGAGGCCTCAGCTAGTGAGTATATATGAGCATAATCCAGGAACAGGATTATGCCCATTTGGATACTTTTGCTGCAGTAGATAGACCCTTATCTGTTCCTAAGTTTAGTGTAGAACTCTCTCACACATGTTTATATGACATGTAATGACGGTGGTGTCCTCTGGCATTGCAACATACTCAGACACATTTTTTATGACATAAAGAGAGAGAAAAACAAAAATCTTTCAACTTTATGCATATATTTATTCATACACTTACGCGTATATTAACAACACATTCTGTTGCCACATGCTACAACTTACTTTGAGGGAGAAGGGAAAAGGATGAAAACTTGACCTGTTGTCACACCACACTACTACAAACCTCTACTTTTACTGGGAAAATACGGAAAAGGTTAAGTAGTTTTGCTATAATGTTATGCTTTCCAAGTGTGATAAAAGTAGAATTGGTGTTAAGTTGCTGAAGCCTAAAGGTTTGATGGATATAACACCCTGAGTCAGAAGACAGATAAAACTACTTCTTTCTTCAGCCCTTACACGCACCAGTGACTTGGGACTCTCCTGAGCCTGGGGTCAGAGACAGCAGGCCACCAGAAAACACTTAGCGTGCAGATCCTGTAAACCAATTCCTCTCTGAATGTTTTAAACTCCTGCATTTCCCTGCTTATTACAATGGTAAGGGCATTTTAGGCTCTTCACACAGAAGTCAGTGGTTGTGCCTTTTCAGACCTGCCTCACTTGCTGCCATGAAAGGGTAGGAAGGAAAGGGTAGCCTCAGCTTTGCTGAGCCTCCTTCTATAGTGAAGAATCAGCAGTTTAACTAATTGCAAGTCAATTTTACAGTTATATGTCTAGGATATGTGAATAAAACTTTAAAAAAAAATCACAGCACACTAAAGTTCAACAGGCAATCACGTGAAGGAAGAGGAGGGTCTTTTTTTGTGTGTGTGTGTGTGTAAGAATCATTTATGTAAGCATACTCCCCTCTCATTGCATTAGGCTCAGTTTACACTCTCATCATAACAAAAGATGTTTCCTCCTGTAGTTTTTACTCTATACTTCAATTCTCCATCAAAAACAGCCGGGCTTGTAAAAACAGACGTGTCAAAAGGTTAAGAAATGAACAAATAGATTTTCTCCAGCTGTAGAAAAGCAGCTGACAAACTCAACCCTCCGAATCAAAGGAGAGAGGCATTACTAAACCAAAAGTCTGGTATTGATTTAAAATGGAAATAAAGGAGTGGATTAAATTAATCTAGCAAAAAAGTAAGCAACTGCATGAAGGAATACTTTCAATTTGAGAAAACTGGATGACCTAAGTAGGAAGAAAAGCATCTTAACAGATACATAATTTAGTATATGCATTATGAATACAAAGCAAAATCCATTATAATAAATACCCAGTTTAAGTAAGCATTATTGAAATAGTAAACAGAGTATATTAGAAATAATCACGTACCAGGATAAAGGTTGTTCAGCAGGGACAACAAACATTTTATAGACCTGACATACTCATTTATTACAGAGGTTGAATCAAATTCGTAATGCTGCTAAATATTTGATACTTTGCTTTCAGCATTTGGCTTTTATGAAGGATGCAAGATGATCTCTATTTTTTCCTCTGCTTGCACCCTTTAAACCCAAACAAGACTTACAAGGAAAGCTATCTTCTTTGGCAGGGTGGGAAAAGGGATTTCCTAAGGCCTTTCTTTTCTCCTCTTTCCTCCCCACCCTCCAGTAAATGAAATTAAAGGTCAGCAAGTATTCAGTGCAGTGGAAAGCCCCAGGTTACAAAAATAAATTAATTCAAAAAGCTGTCCAAGATTATAATAACTGGCCATGTACTCTCTAGACCATTCTCAAAACCCAGACATTGTTGTGGAAATACACTAGGTATCCTGACATTGCTAGCAAACATGATTAAAGTACATTTATAAGCATTGTGAAAAAACACATCATACACAGGCTAAACATATCTCCCCAAATATTTGCTCTTTTCATTCAAGAGATTAATCCCTGAAGGAAACAATCATATAATGCATTTTCCATCTGCTGTTTTTCTCTCTCTACTCTAAAGGCACAGGAAAAAAATATATTTTAAAAACAGAATTATTTTTTGAAATATTCTTTAAGTATTTTCTTACTTCTTTTGATAGGCTGTAATAAAATAGTTATTTGTTTTATATGCTAGTCAAAATCCTTGCAAGAAGATTAAATGCTAATATGAGGATATCACAGACTGAGCAAAATATATTTAGGTTCCTAACTTTCAGACCAGTCTGGTCTCAGGGCACTGTTTCAGAGTCGCTTTAAATCCCTGTTAAGCCCACCTGTGGGCTTGCCTCTCTCCTCTCGCTCTGGATCACATACTCTCAAGCCCCATTAGTGCTCACGACAGCAGTAAGGTCCTGTGGCCACCCAGCTCAGTTTTCACCTGCATCAGGCTTCTGCTCAAACCGAGCAGCTGCACGACTGTTGGTGCCAGAGGGAGGGAGCAGCAGCAGTACACGGCCCAGGGGCTACAGGGAGAAGAGGGCTGTCCCCCTGTCGCTGCGCCAAAGTCTTTGGAAACCTCTGGGAGAACAAAGGTACCTGCGCTCTGCAGCCGCACAAACTATCAGGCACAGCTGTCCCCAAGACTGGATGCCTGGTTTTTGCAGGTTCAACTAGAATACGTGCCTATTCCCTTACCTATCAAAGGATCTCCGGGGAAGTGTTGTGGGTTATTACAAAGCATGAGAAAAGAAGTTGATGACAGACAGACAGACTGACGGACCATATCCTCTTTTTATCCTCACTTAAATATAGGCTTAGCGTTGGGCATGCAGTCTCATTGATTTAACTGGAATCATGATATCTAACAACACATACGCGTGTGTGTGCATAAGTGCACACACAACACATTAGTTTCCGGATAGACATCACTCCCCATCAGCTGATTCAAACAAAACCGAGTTGCAGTAAACCTCAGTGGCTTCAGAGATACGGTTTGGGGATTTCTATCTCCTATTAGAGCTAGTTCCTTTCAGCAGTGCTAAATCCATCCTTTTCCTTTCTTCCCACTTTCTCCCACAACAAGAACAGTAACTTCACTTCAATCCATCTTCTGTAGTGCACTTACACGGAGGCCAGGACATACAAGTGACTTATTTTGAACCATAGAAAGGTAAAATATTGAACTTGGTTTTCCCTGAAAGCCAGCAAGTTAAAGTGAGAATGCTTCTACACAGGTTTTAGCAAAATTAATCAATAACTTTTTTTTTCCCTATAACTAGCAATTTTTAGAGAGAGCAAATCTTCCAATCCCAAAATAAAACTAGAGTGGTATTTGAGATCATGATCTGCTTGCTCTTTGACTAAACAAGACAACTACTTAGGCTTTCACATGCCCCTGAGCAACACACTTCCACAAATAAATCACTAGGGATAAAACAACATTAACAGTGACAGGAACAAGGTATTATACTGACACTAAAATAAAAAATACTTTGCACTTCTATGGTTTCTGTAAAAATTCGGCATAAAGCATGTCTGAAACACTCAAACTCTGCAGTTTCTCTTTGTATCTTCCTCTTCCCCCCCCCCCCCCAACTCAAAGAGAAATGGCAAATGAACTACCCAGGAATAACACACTTAGTGTTGTAACACAGCTTTTCATTCTTATACAGCTATGTCAACCCTCACAAAATGCAGTTATGATGATGACCAAAACAGCCCCAAAGCATTTAATATTTGCAACTTAGGTAGTGAATTAAAGACATTTGGGTACATCACTGAGATGACAGAACACATGCATACTGAGATGAACAAGCTGCAATGGCCAAAGGGACTGGTCATCCCAGCTATGCTAGACTCAACGACTAATTCAGGAAAAACCCTCAGAAAATTTTTGGCATGAAAATACAAGGTTTCAGTATTTGTCATTTTTCTTGCTACTTCATTCTTGGAAATTAAAGTTTCCTTAGAAATTAAACGAAGCACCACAGTAAACTTCCTACTTTAAATTACTCAACAGTCCCTAAGTGCTTAGTGTATTACATTATATAGCTGGCCCATAACAAAAAATGACAAACCAAAAAAATGCCATATATACTTTTGCAGAACAGCATTACTTTTTTTTTTTTTTTTAAATAAAAGATTCTCTGTTTTTAGGGTCTTATAGGAACTCCAGATATTGGTAAAAACTTTTAGAGGAAGCAGGCAAAAGTGGGAAAGATGGAAAAGGTAAAAGAAAAGGAAAGGCTTACCCCAAAAACTTGTCCTACAGCAAATGCAGATTCATTTTCACTGGAGGCATAACTCTATATACACTATACTTCCCATTTAGCCCAACAAATAACAGATAATTAGCCACTGCTTTTTTCAAACATTCTAGAAATGTTATTGTCCAGAAACACGCCTGCAGAGTAAGTCCCCCTGCCACCCCCCCACCCCACCCCACCCCCCGTGATTACTTCTGCACTTGTGAAGCCATGTAACTGGTTACTCTCTTGGAGACGTTCAGCACAGGATTAACGAGTGGCTAAGAGCCATCCTCTCATTCCAATTTTAAAACCGCAGTTTTGATACCACAGCTGGACACCTGCCATCACTGCAGGCCTCAGAGAGGAACATGACTTGAAAAAAAAGAAAGGCATCTTTCGGGAAAATTCTTCTTCCCCGTCCGCTGCTCTGCAGCATCTTCAGCCTCCTCATGTTTATTCCACCACCAGTTTTGCATTCCAGCTGCAGAAAGCTGCAGGCACACCAAGCAGTGTCTTTCAATTATTTAAGTTTGGGAATCCTCCAGAATTACTTGCTATAAGCTGTCCGGGAAATGCTGCTTGGCAAATTATTTGCTCAATTATTTGAGTCCTATGGCTAGGACTCAAATTCCCTGTACAGACTACATAAAGGGATGATGGAAAAGATTTCTTAAAATAGTAACATCCTCCCCACCACACACACACACACACACTGCATCACTAACCTGCAATGACATAATCTGGCAAGCGAAATGGGAAGAAAAACTCTATTTTCTGCCAACAAAAGAGGAAATGAATTAGTTGGATATTAAATAAACTATAAAAATTTAAGAACAAAAAAAAAGTCCTCTCAAAGTTCTTAAATGCACATATTTACATATACAGCATTCTCTTTCTTTATTCTCTCTTCTAGACACACGGTTGAGTTCCTGGAGTTACCAAGTAGCACCAAAGCCACAGAAGCCACATACACAGACATCCCTTTAGTAAAAACAGAGTAAAACGTACCAGCCTAACTTTCTTCCCCAAGTATGTATGAATACTGTATTTACTTTTTTTCAAATACAGTTAAGGAGGGACAGAGAATTGTTTTCTGTTGGGTTTTGGTTGGTTGGTTGGTTGGGGTTTTTTGGGGTTGGTTTTTTTTGGGTTTTGGGGTTTTTTTTTTTTTGGGGGGGGGGGTGTTTCAATTATTATTATTATTTTTGAAGTACTATTTTTCCTAATCCAAAACTGAAAGCTTGCAAATCTTTAGAAGGAGCAGAAACGAGAGAAAAAGAAAGAAAACCAAGGAAGTTTTTCTCTTTTTTCTAAGATTGTTTTGAACAAAAGCATCCTTTTGAACAGAAGCAACACTTAAATCTGGAGCAAAGAGTTAACTCTGTAACAAAAGTGAGATCTAAATTAACTGAGGAAATCCTAATGGTAGACTGTACTCCTTGCTAGCAAAGACAAACTCATGCTTATAGCAATAGATCAGTTTCACACATACATAATGTTAGTCAATAAGCTAAGGGTAGACAACCATGCATAACAAGGAACCAGCCACTGACATCTGCTGAACATGTGGTAATAATGAACAGTGACCTTTCTATTAAATAGAATTTAAAACTTTGAAGAGCACAAGAGTTTAGGTCCTAGAAGCATAAATTAGCTATGCAATGGGCAGGGCACACCAGACGATGCAATTACCACATCTTCTAAAACACCTAGTATTGCTCACTATCAACTGGTCGTGTTCGCTATGGCTTATATTGTTGGTAGTACAATGCGTACCTGAGTGAAGTGTTCATAAAGAGTCAAAATATTACTTTATATTATCCTAGCATTAAAAGATAAGTTCTAGCCATATTGGAGGGCAATACGTATACTGCCTAAGCACTAAGCTGAATTACAACTACAGTTTATTGTTCCTCAATGTTTGTCAAACAGGAGCTATGTTCTGTGCATGCCAAACAGTAAATTCAAAAGAAAGTTCCTGGAAAACACAGTGAACTAACTTCAGCAGTTAGGAACTTCACCAGCTACACACCTCCCTGCATTTATTAAAATACACCCCACAAACCGAAGTAAAATGGGTGGGAGCCAGCACCCTGTTCATTTAAGCTTCAAGGAAACTACCTGTCCCTCCTTTCATGCATTCTGACCAAAGTTTGCAACAAGGAAGTTGCAAATGGCAAAAGACTAATTAATGCAGGTTTTTCATTAACTCTTTTTACATTTCAGAGCTGTATGAATTAAAGATAAAGTAAATTTACTCCCTAGAATTCGTATTAAAGTATGAAGTGAGTCAGGGCCCCTAGAGAGATAATGGAAATCATGTCTTCAGATAGGCTTTAAAAAGCTCAATTTTAAATTGAAAAAACTGTCAAATCCTGAGGGTTTAATTAGTCCTGGCAGGTCTGGACCGCTGGGAACATTTCCATAATTTCAATCATCAAAGTAATTATTGAAGGTTCTAAGGTTGGATGGCCAGGAAGGGAGATGGGAGAGCAAAGGGAAGGAGCAAAGGAGGCAGCTTGTTTCTCACCGCCAGCATAGCAATTTTTAACTTCTCGGTTCTGCACCTAACTTTGATCAAAAAAGGAAAATAAACTTGACCCAGTGATAACACTCTAAGCCTCTGTACAAACAAACCGAAAACTAATTTAATCATCTTCCAGCTCCCTCCCTCAGGCAGCATTAAGCAAACGAGCTACGTCTTCCTGAATAAAAATTCACAAGTAAATACAAGGTTTGTGTTTTCAGCTCCTTCCTGTGCGACCAGGAACAGATTGGTTCATTGCTGTAATCTGCATCCAAGAATTTGGAGATTTTATATCACACTTTTCAAAAATGAGTTGCTTGACAAATTTCATGCACCTTTCTAATACACCTGAAGAATTTGGAGGAAGCAGGGTTTGAATTTCAGCTGCGCGTATCAAAGAAGAAACCACCTCTGTTAGGTAATTCCTGGCCCAGTTCCAAGTTCCACCTATTTTTAACAGCCTTGGATTTGGCCACCACATTCAAATATTGATAGCGGCCCCAATTCTGCAAACAGCAATGCGCATTTTTATCTTTACCACACACACTTAACTTTGTTCTTGTGAGCAAAGAATGAAGGTCAGAGCAATCTTGCTTTTCTTCTTCAGCAGAGTTCCTCACTTAAATATTAAACATATCCTACATGAGTTTACTTAGCAGTTATATGTCCATTAATTCACTAGCAACACTTCTACTCTTTTCTTTTTTTTAATTAAAAGCTCTTCCATCACAATTACACAGCTCCTGACTGTGACAATATCACAGATCTATTGTGGACTGTATTATCCTACAGAAAACTTCTATTTGTGTTTTTTTTGTTTGTTTGGTTGGTTTTTTTAAGTATGCATTTTTATAGAGTAATGTTACAGAGTAAAAATACTAAAGGGATTCCCCAAAATAAAGGCCAGAGACCAATATATTAAAGGCAGCATTTATAGACGTACTGAGGAAAAGACAGACACGGCCACACGACAACCTCAGCTACTGATTCCTGAGCAGGCAGGTACAACATACTGGGGCAAGTGTAGCAGTACAAGGGCTATCAGGTCTCTTAACATTGCTCAGCTTACAGAAGCAGCCGCTACAGGACCACCAAGTCCCCACCATCGCTGTTGGACTACATTTAATGCTAATTTAAGCATATACCATCAATACAGTCTAGATACAGAATACAAACATATGATCTAGATTCATACTATCAAGGCAGCAAAGAATAAAAGTCTTTTTACAAAAACTAGGATTCAATGCTAAACAAGGCTTTGCATTTTTAGTTTACTTGCTATATTGATTAGAAACACCTCATGTCACCTCACAAGTTATTCTTAATACAGATCTAACAAGTATAAATATATGAAAAATAGTCTGTGTTGTATAGGGAGTGTAAGTACAGTCATTATCACATTATATCAGGCTAACGTGCAGAGAAGCTCCCCAATTTTGTAAAGAAATAGGCAAGTCCTGAATTTTAAGCATTTACAACATTTTCAATTTCCTTCAAGTTAAGCATGTATCTATCACTGTTTGCCTTATACAACCTAAAGGAGTGGAAACAAATAGAAACGGCAATAGATATATCCTTCTAAACGATGTCTTCGTAATTTTAGATTAAGAACTAGTTTAGACTAATGACAGTAACATAAAATAAAACATATTCCCTGACTTCCTCATAGCTTTTCTCTGCCAAAAGCAATTAAGAGTACTGTACCTTTGGGGAGTGATGAGGAAGGGAGGGAATGCTTGATGAGGTTATGACACTTTCTCTGATAAAACACAAAGATCTCCGAATCCGTTTCACAAGAGACTGGATACCAAAAACTATTACACTTCCGATTTTCCCCTGGAATTGGTTCGTTCTTAAGTCTTACAGCAGGATCAGCATTACATGCAGATCTGTGGATTGTTACATTCAAAAAAAAAAAAAAAAAATATCGATCTCCCGAAATCCCAGCAAATCTTTTGGTTGAGCTCCCTCTTTGATCTGAACAAGTCAGCCCTGAATTCTGAGTTATATGCCTCTGAGCAGGCATATTCTGTACTACCGTTACATGTTAAACTCACAGCAGAAATAACATATTTGTGAGCACTAGCTTTTATTGGGTCTAAGGCAGCATTTTTCTTGCACTCTTCTGCCAGCTGGAGCCTGGGTGTTCTCTTTCAGTTAAAACATCTGTGGCCATGGCTATGACACCTGCCTGAAGGTCCATTCCCACCAGCCCCCCTAAAGCTCAAAAAAAGTCTTTTAATATGGGCATACATAATCCTTCAGACCCTGAATGCAAGGAGTATTGGGGGAGAAGGGAGACAATTATCCTCCATTGCACAAGGGAGATACAACATCTTAGTCTAGCCCAGTTAGACTGCTGGTGCAGTACTTGGATAAGAAAACCAAAACAAAATCAAACCAAATCAGAATTTATTTTCTTCTTGTAGGTAAGGCATACACCATGATCTAATCTGAAATGGCAAACTACCTGGCTCTTGGGGGGGGGGGGGGGGGGGGGGGGAAGAACAGGAAGACAGCTTTTTCACATATGGTGCCTACAAGCCTCTTTTACCACATAGGGTATAGCTAAACCAAAATTATGATTTCTTTATTTCTGGCTGATTCAACTTCCCATCACTACTACCTTTTAAAAGTGTCAGATTCGACATTTTCTCTCAATATGGGAGAGAAGAAAGCAGTAACTTCTGCCATACTCCTTGTTCTCCTCCTATGACGGGATAGTCTCATTAACCAGTTGTCAGTGCAATCATATACTGTTATAAAACCAGAAACCTAAGAAATGGAATACAATGGTTTTACAGATTTTCTTTTTCAGCCACCTCTATCAGGATTCTCTAGGATTACCTTTAATCCTGTAATCAGAAAGACCATTTCACAATGGGGCTAAGAATTTACCAAAACCAAACTATAACAATACCTTTTTATGCCAAGGGAGTAAAGTTGAGTTAGTTCCATCATCGTAAAATGGAAATAGGTTACTGTTTTGTTCACGCTGAATTGGTGGATACGCTGTGATCTCAGCTTGTTTTACAGGAAAAAAAATCTACCTGTCCACTAGGATTTCACATTGAGATTGCTATCGCAAATTAGCTATTGTGGTTTAACAATCCCTTCTTTTGAGCACTGAAAACATAGCCTCGGACATTTCATTAACAAATTCAGTCCTCCCATGCATAAACACAAGAAAAGATTCTTTTGTAAAACGGTACAACAAAAGGTAACAAACCATATCACAGGAATAAGCACACTGCTGGCACTCTTTCTGAGGTTAATCACAGGCATCCAACCTGCCACCAGTGAGAAGAAACTTATACTCAAGTATGTTATTAATTTGCTTATCTGCAACCTCACTGTTTACCTGACAGTCTGTTCACTTCCCATTTATACTGGGAGAGGTTACAAAAATGCATTTCAAGGAAATTCCAAAGCTCAACATAAATAAAGGATTAGTTGGTGGATACTACTTTCAAGATAAGGAGGTATATACCAGCAGTAAAGGCACCTGAGCTAATTAAGCCCTTCTAACCACAGAATGTTTACTCTGTATGAAAATTGGCTTCAAACGCTTTCAATGTGACTGCTAGCTACAGAACAGCCAACAAAAGTACTACCTGTTTGCACAAAGTAAAATGGAAACAGAATGACAAAAAAAAAAAAAAAAAAAAAACTTGTCTGGGTTTGAAACTCAAACTTGTTTGATTTCAGCATTAAGTTACTCAGTTATGAATGAGGGATGAAACAATGGTAGCCAGAGAGAACATGCTTGAGTAAGCAAAAAAGACCTTTTAAACAGGATTATACCTACCACCAAGCAAATATTGTTTAAAAAAAATGAAAATCCACCAAGAATACATCTTAAAATCAGAACTTCTGTTTGCTCTGCTTCAGACAGAATAGATTAGAGATTTGGAGAGCACAGGTCATAATCACAGGTTTTATTTAATTATCATTGTACAAAGAATAAGCTAGTTTGGGCACTGCATTATAAATACAACCAAATGATTATACCAAATCATTGGTAAATACAATCCCAGGACTTTGAAAAGTAGCACTTACTCCTGGAAAGCCCACACATTTGTGGTGTATTTTACAGGCAAATCCATTTCTCTACGCCATTTCCTAATCCTTGAAGTAAGGGTAGGGGTCTCCTTTCTTCCACCCTTTATAGATGGAGTTTCAGAGGAAACCCCCAGACTTCCCCCCCCGGTGTGTATTTGCACATTAACATCTCCAAACTGGGACAGTTTAATCTGTCAATAAAATGACAGCTGCCTTTCTCCTGCCAATGATACCGAGAATTTTTTTTTATTATTATTATTATTTAAAAAAAAAAAACAGTGTGTTTCATGCTTTCCGTTTTGGAGCATAATCTGCAGTACAGCAGATCCTCCTGAGTGCAACATCATTCTAGTAACTACGATGCTACTTCCCTTTAATTCAAGCGGAAAAGACCTTAAGAGCTGTAGTATCCAACTATCATAAAAATGTTTTTAAGATCACATTTGTATATGAAGACCATCTTCTGTAAATCCATAATCAAAAAGTAACTCAACTATCATTGTAATCAAATCTCCCAACCAAAACTGTTAACATTTTGACAAACTTCTTGCGTTACAGCATGGGAGAAGCTTCACCTGAAAAAAAAGAGCTAGCCACCAAGCCTCAGTCTTCTGTTCTAGTCAGAACTTACCTCGTTCCAGCTGCAACCAACCATCTCCTGTAACAACATGAGCAGTAGGCATTAAAGAGCCTTACAACAGTGGATAGTTACTACTTTGCAAAGATATGATTGGCAGCAGCTTCTTTTTTGCCTCAGGATAAGATCTGGGGCGATTGGAAAGGAGAAGGGCAGTGGGCAGAGTGAAACATCATTAAGTACTAACTATGGGCGAGAAAAAGAAAAGAGGAAATTCCCCTGAGTTGTCAGGTTAAAATTCTTCCCTATGGGTTGCCCAGAATACAGTCAAGTTCCTATCAGGTTCCTTAGGCAAGTCAGGGACATGCTGAAGTATTACAGGCAAGGAAATAAACAGACCCAGATTTCAAAGCCTCACCCCAGCACCAACGAAAACCCCACTTTCCCTCTGCAAGCTCTGCCTGTTGCTATGTGTAAAGCTATCATTTACACCCTTTCCCAACTTCACATTAAAAGTATCGTATTGCCCTGGCTGGAAGAGAGACTGCCCCTCATTTACTTCAGACTAATTTTATTGCTCGAGTCCATATAAGCTCCATTATACAGAGTTAACACTGCAGAGGTGGGAAAGTGAGCTACAGTCACTTCAGCATGCGTGAAGCAGAACAGCTTACTAAGCGCTGAATTAATCTTGAATTCAGCCTTCACATTGCGTAAAGTTGGACAAATCCACTCCACAAAGTACGATTTGCCCTGCAAAATATTTATAACTAACATGGATGATTAGCTGCAAAGCTCCACAGTACGTTGGCTCAGGGATGGCTAAACAGTTCAGATGCAAAAAATGAACAACAACAACAAAAAAAAGAAAAAAATTAGTTTCCTGCTGGTCTTGCTCCTGAAACATCATGGTTTGGATGCTGGGTGAGAGCAAGGAGAGGTAGGAGAATACATAACTAGAGAGGTGACAGGACTGTTCCTTCTTATGGTACTAGCGATACAGCTGCTTAGCTATCATGAAATCATAGCTCTTCTGCAAGGCAGGAATTGTAACACAAGCACTTAGCCATGAGCTTGTCAGCCTCTCTAAATCTACAAATCATTCATTCATTTAAAGTTAATCACTTGCTTAAATGCCTTGTTCCGAGAACTTTGTAGTACTGAGTCCAAATACGCTGATTTCTGTTGCAATAAGCACTTTAAAATTATATTTTCTCTATGTTAACACTAGAATCACTGTTATTGGCAGCACAACTTACAGGAGGTGTTTCAAAACTTTCTTCTTTTGTTTTTTAAGCAGAGAAACGGCATCCAAAGTATTGCTGTAACATCTTGACAAGAAGATCTCAAAGTATCTTAAAATACACTGAATAAACTTCAGAAGACTATTCTGTGATACCGGTCATAATTATACTGTGGATACAAGGACACAGCGCAGTGATATTAAGCGGTGTGCCACGGTCCCACAAGAATGCGGTAGCATTTGCGTGCCCAAACCAGCGCGTGAGCCTCCCGAGTGCCAGGGCTGTGACTCAGCACCAGCTCGGATGTCTCCTTGCCTGTGAGGCTACCTCTGCAAACTCCCGCTGTGCTACTGGAGCCCATTACTAAATACAGGAGGAGAGAAATACAGTTTGTTATAATGCAAGCACTATACATGATTTTAAGCAGGCCCCCAATCTTAATCAGATGCACACAGAAAGACCTTTGCTCCACACAAAGCACCTTCAGAATCCTCTACGTAGTCTTCAAAAATCACCTAAATGAGACTGGAAATAGAACGGGGTCTATATACGCATATGTAGATGACCATTTTCAACTGGCTTACCAATTGCTTAACCATCCCATGGCTAATTAAGACAAAAGGCTAAGTTTCCAACAATTAATTTGGAGGTTAGGCCTTGGGTAAGGAGTCAGTGAGTTCAGAAATGCTGGCCGCAGGGACTTGGACTGACCGTAGGCCAACCGAGCATGACCCAAAATAGACAATAAATAGATTGTTTTTGTGCGTGTATTTGCTTCAGGACACAGTTTCTTCAGGCTTTTTTTTTGTTGTTGTGGTCAAAGTTGGTGGTCCACTGATCTGCCTAAGTTACTCAGCTTCCAGTGCAACACATTACTCCTTTGAAAGGGACACAATTTAAGTAGAGAATTAAACTTAAATGCAGTGTCCTTAGAACTTTTAACCAAAACCTGTGTATCCGTTTATTTACCACAGTGGTAAATAAAGTCAGTGAATCACTGTATATTTCAACACTTATTGCATCAGGCCATTTAACACTATACTGTTTTCAGTATCCAATATTGATAAAGAGGAATCTTGGCATTTTAGCAAGAATAATCTCTTGAGAAAATCCGAAGAGATGACAAGGGAACTTTCCGGAACAGAAGTCATAACTAGGACTGAGCCAACAAGCAAATTTATAAGCCATTATTTTAACATATTATTTTGATCACTAAGTCATATGCACAAGGTTAATAGACATAATATGCAAAACCACACTTGAGTACTTTGAAAAAGCAGATACTACTATGTGTGTATATACACAGATAACTAAGCAACTATTCAACATTACAGAAGTAGTAGGGTTTTTTGTGTTTCTGAAAACAGAGTTCTCTTGTACGACTTTTAGGAATTCCTTCACTGATGACTTCTAAGCCTAACTTTCAAAATCTCACTTAGTTTTAGATAAACCCATTTCACTTTTGAATGAGCTTCATAAGGTTCTCATGCTAGGGGAGAAAAAAAAAAAAAAAAGAAAAAACCTACAAAAAACAACATTCAGGGCTATATTACACACAGGAACTAAACACATATTTCCCACTTGTTCAGTAAGCAGGCCACAGATTTTTTTTCTTCTGAAACCCCTCCAACTTAAAAATCTGAGCTCTTTTTCAAGCTTGCTTTGGTGTTCAGATTTCAGTGGCATGTATACAAAACCACCCAAGAGCCCCTCCTTGCATTGTTATTAATACTTGCAATACAACATGTAAGAAGACAGACAGGTAGACATATAGTTAAAGGAGAGAGACCAGCCTCTGTCCTCCTCCCAGTCTACTTCAGCAACATCTCTCAGACAAGAGGCACTTCTTTGGTTAAGAGCTACAAAAAAGCAAGGCAGAAACACCGAATCCTTCTCTCCTTTCAAACTCTCAGCCAATCTGATTATTGGGGTTTTCAAGTACTCTGTCAAGGTACTGAGAAAAGATCACAGGCTAAAGTTGAACAGCTACGACTGTGTGACTGAAGAACGAAAGTGACTAAGTCATCAGGTTCAGTACTGTTTCCTCTAATTACTGGATCATTTCCTATCTGTACATTTATAGTTTTCGATTATACAGCTGCTACAATACCTGTGATCACAGATGACTACTATATTCAACAGCATCCAAAGTTCAAGGTAACAAAGTGAGCTCAAAGTAGCTTTTATCTTCCTTTCCCCTTAACCCTTCAAACACCCCGAGATAGCTATTATATAGTAATGTAAGATACTGTTTGTCTGCAAACTGCCAAAAAGGAGAGGAAAGAAAAAGAAAAAAAAAAGAAACGAAACCCTACAAAAACCCCTCTGGATCTAAACATTATCTGTAAAAAGGCTCTGTTACTTAATAGTTTAGCATAGTTTTACTCTGTAATCTGCATTCCATTCAAAACCTTTAGAATCACTTTGGACCAGCTCAGAGCTTTAAACCAGGGATTCCTACCTAAGAGAAAAAAGAAAAGAAAGGAAAAAAAAAAAAAAAGAAGAAAAAAGAATGTGCATTAATTACAAGGTACTGATTGACCTGGATTAGCCAGGATTATTCCATGTCAACAGAAAAGAATTCCTGACATCTGCATCAATTACAAGGACAGAATAGGCTGTTCCAAGTGGATTTCTTGTGAGAAATAAATAAAGAAAATCAACTTTTGGCTTGTTTGGGTGCCTAAGTGTAACACTGTGTAATCTACTAATGAGATGGTACCTTTCTTATAAAGCCTTTCAAGTTATTTTAGGAACACAGAAATATTTAATCTCATCAAGTTTCTGCCTGTGCTGTTTAATTCTAAACTGTTAGGCAGCCAGTTTTCCCTTGTTTACCAATAAACCTAAGCATTTTAATCAAGTGGGAGTAGGGAAAAAATAATTTACTATCAGAAACCCTACATTATACCGACAGACAAAAGAAGCTTGATCTATTCAGCTTACACAGTCTATAAGCACCTGTCTGAGGGTGACAACCATTTGTTCAAACAGAAGTTTAACGTTGGAAGCTAAGCACGCAGACATGTTCAGTCTAGAAACAGGACTGAACTGATGGCATAATTAGGGGTAAAATCTCTTTGTCATGGTTGATTCTCCAACATAAGTTCTTGCTTTAAAGACTAAATCTCTTTCTAAAAAGTATGATATATCAGAAACAAAACCTTTGCCATTCAGGTCTTCAGCTTCCAAAGACCTCATTATGCAGAGGGTGGGCTTGAACACCTACTGCAGTCCTTCCAGGCTTTAGAAACTTAGAATCATAGAATCGTTAAGGTTGGAAAAGACCTTTAAGATCATCGAGTCCAACTGTTAACCTAACACTGCCAAGTCCACCACTAAACCATGTCCCTAAGCACTACATCTACCAGTCTTTTAAATACCTCCAGCGATGGAGACTCCACCACTTCCCTGGGCAGCCTGTTCCAATGCCTGACTATCCTTTCAGTGAAGAAGTTTTTCCTAATATCCAACCTAAACTTCCCTGGTGCAACTTGAGGCCGTTTCCTCTTGTCCTATCACTTGTGACTTGGCAGAAGAGACCGACCCCCACCTCGCTTACAACCTCCTTTCAGGTAGTTGTAGAGAGTAATAAGGTCTCCCCTCAGCATCCTCTTCTCCAGGCTAAACAACCCCAGTTCCCTCAGCCGCTCCTCATAAGACTTGTGCTCTAGAGCCTTCACCAGCCTTGTTGCCCTTCTCTGGACACGCTCCAGCACCTCAACGTCCTTCTTGGAGTGAGGGGCACAAAACTGAACACAGTACTCGAGGTGCAGCCGAGTATAGGGGTACTATCACCTCCCTGGTCCTGCTGGCCACACTATTCCTGATAAAAGCCAGGATGCCATTGGCCTTCTTGGCCACCTGAGCACACTGCTGGCTCATGTTCAGGCGGCTGTCAACCAACACCCCCAGGTCCTTTTCTGCCAGGCAGCTCTCCAGCCACTCCTCCCCAAGCCTGTAGTGTTGCCTGGGGTTGTTGTGACCCAGGTGCAGGACCCGGCACTTGGCCTTGTTGAACCTCATACAGTTGGCCTCGGCCCATCGATCCAGCCTGTCCAGATCCCTCTGTAGAGCCTTCCTACCTCCAGCAGATCAACATTCCCACCCAACTTGGTGTCGCCTGCAAACCTACTGAGGCTGCACTTGATCCCTTCATCCAGATCATTGACAAAGATATTAAACAGAACTGGCCCCAGTACTGAGCCCTGGGGAACACCACTTGTGACTGGCCGCCAACTGGATTTAACTTCATTCACCACAACTCTTTGGGCCCGGCCATTGAGCCAGTTTTTTACCTGGCAAAGAGTACACCCATCCAAGCCATGAGCAGCCAGTTTCTCCAGGAGAATGCTGTGGGAAACGGTGTCAAAGGCTTTAGTAAAGTCCAGGTAGACAACATCCACAACTTCTCGTGACCTCTCCAATAGGCGCAGATTTAGCGTTTAGTCTTTCCATCAGGAACCCCACATATTTTCCTCAGCTAAGCCAGAACTCATTTCAAATCAAAAATCCCCACTTTTCTTCCTATGCACCAAATCCAATAGGTAATACTTGCATTGACAAGCAGAATTACTGCTGTGGACACCAAAGTCTAGCACTGGATTTGGAAAAAAGACCAATTAACGTTTACAATCAAAACCATATAATTTTGTTATAATTTTAAATTTTAGCGTTATACAAGGGACAGAAGTATCAAAAGTATTCAAACAATCCCAGTCAAATACAGAATGTCTCACATATAATGATTTTGCAGTTCTTCATAAAATCAAAGTTAAGACAACGAGGATGTCACTTCTGTGGGGGCAGACTGTGCATTAAAGTCAGATTAAACACTGTGAATCCAAGACTTGGAAGATGTTGTTAATTTGAAAAAAGGTAGAAAAAAGGTGACAACCTTTTGTTAGTGACTTACCAAATGTTACTATACATCATTGAGTAGAAAGAGCACGTATTCTGTAAAACTTTACATGTTATGAACTGTTTCAGATTAAATACATAGTAGCAGAACTTGAGCTTTAAGTGGAAAAATCTACTTCCAGATACATAATGTACTGTAAGAAAAATTATATCCGATGTATAAAGTGAAATATCAATTAGTTGTGCGTCTTGACACATTGTAAAAACAACTATAGGCTGAAGTGTTTGAACTGGGATTTTCGTATATCTTTACTTTGTAACAAACTAAGTCTGCCAAATACAGTACTTGAATACATCCAGACTTGAGGAAACTTGCCAGAATGTCTAACTTGGCAGAAAAAGATTAAGCAGGATCTAGTCTGGTCAACAGGCGATATTTTCAGCTCTGCAAGATTCAGGATTTTTTTAGGTTGTTTTTTGTTGTTCCCCCCCCCCCCCCCCCCCGTTTTTTTAATTCGCATTCAATTCTAGAAGAATTATAAAAGCTCAACCATGGAACCAAGGAGTCTCCCTGTATATCAGCGCTTACAAACACATTTGTTGGCTTATGTCAAAAGCAACCCATGTGATATCATTTCTCTTTAAACTGAAAAGAAAATAAAAAAGGCACAGAAGTAAAAGCAATATTTTTTCCCTCCAAACATTACCTTCGGTATGACTTCCCCCACCCCCCAAGCTTCCCTCCTCCCTCCCTGTCATCTCCCCTCCCCCCCCTCCCCCCCCATAATTCTCTGTATTTTACATTCAAGATTTCCTGGTATGACATTATCAGTGTGGCCTTTCCAGCTCTTTTATTCACATGCAGAGAAGGGTGTGGGTAACTTATAAAAGTAGCTGTAAAGTAAATATGCCTATAAACTTTGACAATTTTATAAAAGGCAGTTATTTGTCTGCATTCAGAAGTGACAACAATACAGTGACATTTTCCCACCATAGATGAGTGCAAACCTGCTTTTGGGTATCATACACTTCAGTCAAAGCAGTAATTCCATGGCTTTTAAATTCATGAACTTTAAAAGCTTGTACACCAATTTTTATTCTCAGCAAAACTTTGATTTTCCCACCTCTCCAGGAAGGGATCCACAGAAGCCAGCTTACAGCTATCTTCCAAAAATGTCAAAATCTTAATACAGGCTGAGCATCCCCAAAGAGGAAGAGAAGTGAAACATACAAAGAAAAAAAAAAAAAAAAAGCACAAGACAACAAAAAATATCTTTTAATTTAAAAAAAAGTACATTCTCAAACACCAAGAGAATGTAAAAAGCTGAGTCAGATCCTCCCCAGCAGGGCTCATGGCCGGGGCGGGGGGGTGGGAGTGGGGTGATCAAAAGCAATCAAAAGCTGGGGGAGAGCACAGACAGGAAGAATTTACCTGCCTTCCAACAAAGTCTCAACCACCATTTTCAGTCTGTTCACAAAAAGGAGGGCTCAGCACTTAAAAATGTGTGGTAATTCTGGTGGTTTTGGCCCCCTGGTTACACAACTCCAGCTGAGGCTGAAGCTGGCTCCAATAGGGTTGTACCGTTCCTCTCCCTGGCCAGGAGAGCTCAGCGTAGCACAAGGCATAGGAACATGCCGGTATGGTTGGATTTAGAGCACAAAATGACTCCAAAGGCATGGTCTGAACCATATCCACATTTCTCCATCTGTCTGAAAGATGTGTGGCAAAATGGACTGGAGCTGCTGCATTAATAATGTGGATTCCAGCCAGGCCTGAAGCTATGAGCAAGTCGCTGTCTGTGATAAATGCACAGAGCGTCCGTATATATTATAAAAGTGTAGGTCATGATAAAAGATTGCAGAGGGACAGCTGTATTTAGAAACAATTGTTCTCAGTGAGAAAGCTAGACTCAACATACAAGTTTCTGGGAGTGGTGTACAGAGCGTTTTCCCCAGAAGCACACGGCACCACAAAGGACGTGCTAAGTTCCCATTGCTGCTTCTCCAAATCAAATGAAGCTTGTCATATCATCATGAGCCCCTTTAGCTTTGGGCTTAGGACCAAAAAAATCAGTACGTTCAGTACACTTCCAAACTGGCAACCTTGCCTAGTAGACAAACTCTATTGTTAGAAAATGTCAGGCATAAACGTAAGACCTGTTCAAAAACCACCAGTCTCTGCTATCCTAGCTGTAGCCAGGTCTTGCAGTAAGAGTTGCAGAACTGTAAAAAACACAAGAACTCAAGTTCTCATTGGCACTAGACTTCTTAGCCATATGAAATGCAGGCATTATTTTCCTTCAGCAGTTCTCTTACGAAACACTTTGCTTAAAATATTTCTGAGCACTTCATTAAATGCACAACATTAACAAGAAATATACATCTAGCCAAACAATTATATTTGTATATCCCAAAGTTATCATTTTAAGATGCAATCTAAAACCTCAGTCCTGCAACACAACTCAACCACATACCTCCTTGCAGCCACCCATTACTCCACAAATTGCAAGAACCCACCTCCTTCCAGGCTGGTAGCACAGTGCTCTGTTAACACTGCAGTCTGGAGAAGTGCGCCCAGGTATATGAGAAGATGTGGGTGTGAGGTATTTTTTTTCTTTGGAGAGGTGGAAACAAGAGGGGATGACACACAGCAGAACTAAGCAATTACCTTTAATAACTAACATGGTTTCATAATATAATTAGGACATTGTTCATAAATATTTCTGAGGAGAGAAATGAGCAACAAGTTCATGGCAGACTTCACACTCAAGAAAATCTTCTTTCTGTCACGTGGAAGGATTTTCTAGCTAGCAGCTGTCAGTGGAACAAGTCTTTAAATACTTTGCCTGTTTTAGCAGGTCACAAAATATTTGTGTGGTCAGGTTGAGGAGGGCAACTTTGGGGCACCTTCAGTTTCATATTCAAGTGCCAGGTGCTATAAGAGTAGATGACTGCCTCTAGTTAATACTGCCACTTCTTTGAAAGCAGAAAGCCTATGATTTCAAAAAACTTTAGACAGTCTTTAAATAAAAATACTTTATTGTACTACTACTCAATTGTGAAAAAAAAATTACTGAGGACATGAGAGAAAAAACTCCATTTTTACATATCTATACTTACAGCCCTAAGAAGACACTCGCTGTCTTTCATTTTGAATGATTACAGAGCTCCTAGTGCTAGGATCTGATACAAAAACTGTCTCACTGGGTAGGGATCCTAATTGGGGACAAACCTTGAAATGCAGCCATTTTCTTTCTGGGAGAGTTGTCGCAGAGTCCTATCTTCCTAAAGGATTTCCTGTTGCCTACGAACTGTATATTTAATTAAAAAAACATTCAAGAAACAGGACATCCCATCTTTAGAAACACTGGCCTGCTTCGGACATGACCAGACAGAACCATCTCCTGGCCAGACATCAGGCAAAATTCCCTAATGATTAGCCTCGTACATAACTTGATTCTTCAAATACTGCTTTGCATTGTGAAAGATATACCCTCTCATGAGATAAGATTTAACCATCAACATGAAATTTTTATACAGTGAAAAGTACAAATATATAAACTGATAACCACCCTTCTTACAAACATAGACGTTGAGAGGAAGCATGTGGTTCATAACTATCTGGACAGAAACTAGACATAACAGAACCCAAATAACTTGGATTGCCTGGCTTTCCTGAACCAGGGAAGTCCAGACTTGCTAGGAGAGAGATTATATTCAAACTCTTACCACCTTAAACAATTTCTTAGTCCTTCCACCATCTCAAGCACAGACTACATTGTGTACACATGGAAAGAAAATTGTGTATTGCACCTGGAATTTGTGTCCATTTTTAATTATTCTATAAAATATATGTTGCGGGGACCACTGCCAAGATGTGTGTAATGGAATTTATATTAAGCCCTCCTCCACAAAACCCACAACTAAGAACAGCTACTATTTTCAAAGGATTTGGTAACTTTTAATGTCTTGAACTGCACGATTGGTTTTACAGCATGTTCTGACCAAAGAGGCTGCCAGAACATAATGTGGCTTTAATTTAAAGAATAAAAGCCTCTCGCGTGCTAAGCCCAACCTCTCCAAGGCTCTTTTGCCTGCACCGCTAATGGACCTGGATACAGTGCAACAGAAGCGGCCTCCCACCTTTCCCCCTGCTTCACCTCCTGCTCTCTTCAGCTTGCTGACTCTTCAAGAAGCTGACTTCCGTAGTTTGACGTATCGCTCCAAAACACGTAGAAAGCTTCTATTAATAATTTATCGGTCATAAAACATCAAAGCTAGCTCCCCTTCTGGTTTATCAGCAAGCAGCAATTCCCCCTTTTTTAAGCTAAATTAAACTACGGGGAGCCAATTAAAAAAGCAAAACCTAACAACTAAGCTTTCCTCTGTATTAATCTCTCTAAATTTAGGACGTATCAAGGCCTCTCAGCCCACTTCTAATGTCAGTGGCATAGTTCGAAATTACTGCTAGACATATAATTAGGTGACTAAGAGGAAAAAAACCACTACAACTCTTAAGTGATAATTAATATTAGCAGGCTTGAATTTGCTAACTATATAGTATCTGCCAAAGTTCTTCAGAGTCAAGTGGTAAATAATTGGGAGGTACTTGTGCTGCTGCACGCCTTGGCAACTCAAAGGGCAAAAAGTCTTTGTATCTTTATTTTCACCACTTTGGATCTCTTGGTTTTAAGGCTGCGGACAGCCCAAGATGATGAATGTAACCTTGACAATCTAATTTATCTCAAGAGTTGTAGCTTACTTTAACTGGTAGTAAGTAATCAATTTTCCCCCTCTTATCCTTTGATGTCCTTTAAGTTGCTTTGGAAGAAATACGGCTAGGGAGGAGGGGAAATCAATGTATCTGAAAACAGATTTCTGGCACGTCACTTGAATAAAGCAGCACGATACAATACAGAGGAAATTTCAAAAGGGGGAAAAAGCACAGGTTCTGAGATGAAATCTGATTTACATTTAAGCAACTGTTGACTTTACAGTACTTAAATGTATTTTACACCCTATTAGTGTAAGTAAAATCCAATATTAACACTAACAGAAAGATTAACTGCTGCTATTGCTCATTTTCTATGTATTAACCTTGTTAGTCTGGAGTTCTGACTGCTGTTTGTGTTTCCACACAACAATATGGGGAGCAGTAAAAACCCTGGAATACGTGGTAGTCAACCCCCCTTAAAAAAAAAGAAAATTAAACTAAACAAAAAAACCCCACCTCCCAAACCCATGATGAAACTGGCAAAAGAAACTACTTTAAATCATGATTTCTAACACGACAATTTTCATGATAACTACATCTTTTTAGGATGTTCTAAGTACTGCAGAATAGTAATTTAGCACATAATAGTTGCTTTAACAAAAATAACTGTTCTGTTTGGTGACAAAGTCTTCCCACAAAAAAAAAAAAAAAAAAAAAGGGCAAGAGAAGCAAAAGCTATCATTCCTGACCTAGAAAGAGCAGATGTAAAGTATACTGCTAACATCTGTAATCACAGAATAGTACTTCTATATTTTCACTCCAGGTCACGCACAGCTAAGACTACAGTATTACAGAGATATCTGAGTGTACCCTCTGTCCAGGGTCTTCTCCAAGAACTATTTTGGTACTCAAATTATTTTTAAACCGGAAAAGAGAATTTAAACCTGCAACAGCTCCTTGAGGATCAGCAGCACATTTCAGGGATAGTAAGCAAGACAGATGCTAAGCACGACACAAAAATAAAAAATGCTATTTATGAAGGAATAGTCAATCAATCATTTTCTTTATAGTATTTTACAATCATAGCTAAGCTCAAAGTAATTAATAAATTTAATAATTAGACACTGTTTATCATTCCTGATGGACATGCACCATGAAGGGAAAAGTTCCCCCCTCCAATGCCACGAAGGAGCACTAAGAGTGAACCATCATGAGAAGAATGCTGGGGCAGGAGCTGGGGAGAAGAGGGGGCACTGGGTGCTCCCTGCCTTGCTTCACCATGCAGGTCGCACCACTTGGCCCATCGCAGCTGCCCTCTGCCTCAACTGGCAATTCCAAGCAATGCAAACAGACCACTAAAATTTTTGTTCCGATCAGAAAGGCAGACGCTGGGAGCTCATTTATGGCATTGCTGTGTTTTACTTTCAGGCTCTGTTTGTGGAGCAATTTGGGGGTGGGCTTTTTTCTTATGTAAGTGTGATAAAGTTGAGAATCGTATCATTAAAAAATTCCACTGGCAATATTTTACTCCAGATAAGCAAGCTCAGCTTTAAGACAGACTGATGGCCAAATTACAGTTTGCAGCTTAAATGTAAACAATTTTTAAAAGCTCACAGTTAGGAGAGGGCCATCTTCAACCAGTTTTAAATAGCATATGAGAGGAATATTTACACTAGAATACACAGAAAATCAGTACATCACTCGTTTCTTTGCTTTAACAAGGAATCTTTGCTCCTCCAGGAACGTTTGAATTGTTTTAGATTTCTTTCAACTTGGAACATCAATTTAGAAATAAATTAGACCATTAGCATTCAGAAGTGGTTTAAGGAAACTAGCTGTTTTTCAGCAAGACGTATCACATTTGATTGCTTCATGCAAGCCACGTTTAGTCTTCCTATTTTATACTACTCATAATTAGTCATTTAATATGTGCACATTATTTATAAATCATGATACACGTAATTTTGTATCATGTACAATTTATTTATACAAAAGCAAAAAAGTGCATCAAACTCAAGTGCCACACTTCTTAATTGCTTGAGAACTAAGAATTAATTACCGTTGAGACAGAAAAGCAAAAATAATTCTTTAAAAATGGTATCATCAATATAAAAAAAAATAAAGACCCTATAGTTTTCCAAACCTCAAGTTTAAGCAGTTCAGGCCACATAAGCTTTCTATAACTTGCAGATGACTGGAACACTGATCTCTGGTGGGATACCAGCCAGCCAGGACACCAGGAAAAGTGCGTGGCATTTGAAGAACAAGTTATTCTACCTGTTAATAGCCCAACCTTTGTAATCAGTGACTTAACCACCATCACATTACAGCAGCTGCATCTTCACTTCTGATGAGGAGCAGGCTTGACTGTACTCAAACATTTCACAATGTCCAGAACAGTGTAGCTTTCACTGCCCTAGATCAAGGGAGCCACCACCCCCACCGCTACCTCCTCCTCTTCACTCCACTGAGCTGAGGACATTTAAAAGCCCATCCAGTTAACAGCCTGTTGGCAACTGAGAGAGAAAGTGGGACCCAACCAGTGTGGCCCAGTGACTAAGGCAGTTCATCAAAATGCTTTCAGGAGAAAAGCAAATTGATTCAATGTTGTGGTTGAATGCATCATAACACTATCAGAGAATACAAGCCACACTGCAGAGCACAGGGGCTGCAAACAGTCTGGGTGCAGCAAAGCCAAGTGCCATGCAAGTACAGCGGAGCAGTATGTTTGCAGCCCCTGTGCTCTGCAGTGCAGCTCATACTGCTCCACTGTACTTGCATGGCACAGCAGTTGCTTAGGCTGTTGCTAATATGCAACTTCAGTGGACTGGAGCTAAACCAAACTTCAAGAGAGTTATGACAAGAGTTATTATGTGTTATGACAACAGTCTACAACCAGTGTTTCAAAGAAAGATGTGCCAACTTCTCACAGTGTGCAGAGAGAGGCCAACAAGTTAGCAAGGAGCCAGAAACAGAATATCGAATTTCATCGCCCTTAGGCTTTGCTTTTCTCCCATTTCCAATCAGATTTCAGATTTCAAATCTGCTTTGGCTTCACCACCTCCTTTTATAAGCACTAGGATTAAGAATTTCAGATATCGTCTTTATACAGACACTTCCTCCTCCTTCAAGATATGATTTTCAGGGGATTAAAAGCTGCTACAAAATGAGGCTATGAATAGTAAGTAAGGAAAAATAACCTGGCACAGGAAGATTATATTACTGAAGATGGTGAGAACATAGCAAGCATGTACTATGCTTTTCCCTGGCATTCTTCTAGCTTCCAGCCATTTTCAGCTAAAGGGATTTCCTTGGTTTGCAGTAGCTCTTTTATTTGGAGATGTCTTCCAGAGACTTCTCTGGTCTCCCCTTCAACTCACATGAATTTTTTACATTCACAATATCCTTTGGCAGGGAAGTTCAGTGTCTACCACCTTCTGCATAAATAGCCAAGACCTTTTACGTTGAATCTCAGCCATGTAGTGGCATCTGATAGCCACAAATTCTTGTCCACAAAACAGCACAGTTGGTATACACCATTTATTCCAGACATCTCTTCCCTTCAGTTAGGCAGCAAGAAGCTGCAGGAAACAGAGAATGCAGCAAGGAATAATAAAGAAACTAGTTCCAAAGAACAGGAGCAGGTAGACGAAGTATACAATCACCATCCCTCAGCACACAGATGTTTTCGTGCCCATCTCAGCCCAGTGATAGACCACTAAGCCTACGAGTGCACTATAACCATAGTTATCTGTGACTTCACGTGCGCTTAAGGTCTGAAAAAGCTTTAGAAAAGATGCTTCACTTTCCCATCTATTTTTGGATTTCTTTAAAAGGTGTGTGGTAATAATAAAGTGTAACAACAACTTTCTCCGTAAACATGGCACAAGATAGCGCATTGCTACGTGCCCGCTGAAAGCCCCCACAGCACTGCGCAGAAGGCACCACGCAGCATTTACTAACCTGAACAACTGTACCCTGGCATTCCTGCCATGAAAGAATCAGTCTTAGCAAATTTGGAGGCAGAAGTACTGATGCTGTTTTCTTCACTGCATCTGAAAGGTGTGATCCATTGGACAGTCTACAGATTTACATGGCTGTGCTTGCATATTTTTCCTGTGCAGTGCTACATATTACAGCAGAAATAGCAGGCAAACATTAAGTCAGAGGAGTTATAAAACTAAATGAGTCTTATCACGAAAAACAACAGTAACAGCTGGTAGGCTCCCACTAGCGCCATCAGGTACACAATGCAAGGAAAAACACTGCTGTTACTATAGGATATTTTACAATGACATAAGCTCGTTGTCCACTGGGATTTGTCAGTGGCTGTTTATAAAGCCCAGGTGTAACATTCGTTTCCTTCAGGATGCGAGCGTGAACCACAAAGTCACTAAGGGAGGATCCAGCTGGGGGAAGTCATGGCTCTTGCTTCATGGAAGAAGACGGGAGGAAGGAGGAAAGGAAGAAGAGTTTGAGGGAGTTTAACTTCCTCACATCTTTCTCTTTAAAGATTTCTACATTTAAGGCACAGAAAAACAACCAGTCAAGCTAACTGGAGAAACCTAATAAAGGTTCCTGCATCCATATACCTTTTCTAAGCATTTTGCCTAAAGCTACTGCTAAGGTAGCACTTGACTGACACCCCAAAAACTCTGAGCGTGGGAGTCTTCCAAAGAGGTACTAAGGTAGACATCATCTGGTTTCTTTGAAGCAAGCCTCGTTATGTTATGAACAGCTATTCAAAGGTATCATGACAAAAAAAATTAATGAGCAATCCACAGGATGAAGCACTTGTTTTTTATGAAAACTACTCAGTTATCTTCAAAATTTTGTTAAGGTATCAAAAAAAATTGTTTTAATCCTACAAAATAGATAATTCATCATGAAAAATCTACAATCATTCCCCTAAATTTTTGCAAATGAGCAATTGCACAGCTCCAGATACCACCACAAGCAGTCGCTGTGAACTACTGCAAGGGAGAGGAGGAATTTGTGCAGTGGGTAGGGTACTCCCATCACAGCCTAATTTCCAATGGTTAACTATACTAGAAGTTTAAGCGTGACTTTTCAGCAAACACGAGCAGAACAAATGCTAATTCCTTTGCAAGCTAAAACAGAAATACACTCAATCCACTTCCTGGTATTGACATAGTACATTGTTCCAAATGTATCCATTGTAAATAGAATATAATAGCTTTGCCGTAGGAAAACAGTTAAGAAAGTTTTATGTGGATCATGGTAGGTTTGTTTTTTTTTTTTTTAATTTGTTTGTCTACCACTCCTTGATAGCTACACAAAAATATTGTTCACATGTGACATACACACACTCCCATCTTCGCAACAACCGAATCTCCAGGTCCTTTTTTCCCCCCCTCTACAGCACAAAGCAAGCAGTGAGATTTATAAATGTAACTGTTGGCTCTAAAGGGTTTGACAGAAGAGGTGGCAGAAAAGCAAATAGTCTGCCCACTCACTGGGGACCCTCGAGTCAAGGACTAAGTTACAGTAACTTCATTACAGGAAACTCATTTCTCAATTGTCTGCTTCTGTGTGCTTCATGGCTTAACTCAAGTATATGGAGCGGCGGGTCAGTGGGTGAGGGGCAGGGAGGGGCGCTCCTAGGTTAAAGCAACATTGACTTTTTAAAAGTTTTCAGATAATCAGTTACCTTGACAACACTTTGTTCAACCCAACTTGACCTTCATAAACATGAAAGGTTAATTGTTAGAAATTTGTAACAACAAATACACTTTTTTTTCCTATATAAACCAATAATAGCAAGAATATTTCTTTGGAAAAAAAAAAAAAAACAAGCAGCAATAAGATGTCTGGAAATAATTAAGAAAGTTCACATAAACATTTATGCATGTAAGTAGCAGTGATATTTTAAACGTGAGAAATTAAACACTCACTTCTTAATTCTGACTCAATCATACCAGTGAAACATTTCCACATACTAGTAAACTGTATAAACACTAAGTAAATAGAGATGCATATGGTCAAAGACTATGGAAGTTTATCTTAATAGTCAGTGCTAGAGCAGCCACTGGCATATGCCTGGCAATTCTTTTCAGTAAACGTTATCATAACATTCTTTGAAAGTAAGAGTATTTATGAGAATAAAACAACAAAACCTCTCAAAGTTGTAACTTCCAGCACTAAAGATTTAGTATCATTAGAAGACACTACTATCATGTTTTGTCTTTAGTAGAACATTTTCAAGATGTAAGAACAGGTCTCTATGTGAAGACTCATTTTTATTCATTATTTCACCTTCTTTTTTCAACATCTACAAATTAATTTCAGAAGAGTGATTAAAAACAAAGCATCCAGATTGAACCAAGTTTTGTTTAATTGTATGTTTAAACATTGTATCTGTTAAAGCACATTTTTATACAAACTGCTTGAAGAACTTCATAAACTCTTATCGCAACAAAATACAATGATAACTGTAATTTGAAAATGAAGACTCAGCATTATCTCATATTTTTAATTAGCTATATTTTATTGTATGAATTCCTTACTTCACTAACATCACTAGTAATCCATCTAAGTACCTGAGGATGTGTTACTACAATCTATAAAAAAGTTTTTCAAGTTGTTGGTAGTTATTCAGTTTTTTCCCTCATGCTAGTGGTTTATAAAACACAGAGCGTCATGAAAACCAACACACTGCAGCAAGCTTCACTGAAATTGCCTGTTGCACCTCAAAACCTATAGAGCTCATTTCCATAGGCAAGGAGTTTATCTATTTTTCGGGTTCCTCAAACCTCGGTCAAAAACATGAGGTATTAGGTTAGGGAGGGAAGGAAGGTCAATATTATCTGGAAACAAAAATAATGTGGAGAAGTTAGACTGTTTCCAAAGACCAAACATGAAAGTTGAAGCACAGCATGCCAGAGAAAGCCCTGCCACGTCCCTGCCCACTGCCTTGGGAACCCTGAAATTGCACATCCCAAAGGCTGGCACTCACCATGCCTCCCATGGGAACAGCTCCCTTAGGATCTCATGATTTAAGGCTATATATTCGTCTACATGCACACATTTCTATATATATATGTATATACATGTGTATATTGTATGTGTGAGAGAATACATAAACAGTTATACAACCTTATACGTGCAGTTTCTTAATGACCTAGACAATCATTTTTCATGTGTTTTCTGTGTACATGGGAGATTTCAAGCCACAGGAATCTTATACTAACTCCCTCAAAACGTACAACAAAGCATACATGGAGAAGATTTTTAGTTGTGGTATCCCTAAACACTCTAGTCGAATTTGGTGTCTGAAAGCTTTCCAGTTTTAGCTTTCCTTGATAATGTGCAGGACACTATATTATGTGTCTGCTTGATTAGACAGACATCAGAAGCTACTGAAAAAAACACAAAAACCTTGAAGGTAATGAACGAGATCCTCAGGGCAGTTTCTAGATCCCTGCTTAACTGCAAAAATGTTTCTGGAATGTTTTTTACCTGTTGGCAGTTCTGGTGAAATGAAACCACATTTACAGAAACAAAGAGACACTGAAGGCTTCAGGAGTCTTCCTAAAATTAAATGAAACAAGCAGCTCCCTGCCTCCTCTCTGTACCTAGAGATGAACAATCCTGTGTTTGGTTTCAACCTTTAATTTGGGGATGGAGCTAGCAGGAAAATGATTGGAAACTGGTACCTGGGATGTCCTAACCTCAAAGACTGTTGTCTTTTCACTAACAGATGCACACGCTAGCTCTCAGTCCTCGCCCATCCCTTTTCACAGGCATCAATCTCTGATTGCCAGCGTAAGGAGGAGAATCGATCTTTGTTTGATGGCCACATGATGCTGCCAGTGACTTCATCATTAATGATGCTCTGCAGGATTCTTTCCATTCCTTCCCCCAGACCCCTGCTCCCAGCCCGTCTACAGCTCCATGCTATCACAAGTCTTAGCCTCTCTAACTCCTGTTGTAAAGCCAAAGCAAACCTTAAAACTCACTTCCTAGAAGTTGCTTACATGGTAAATTAAAATGCAATAAGAGAAAATAAAGTTACCTTTCAGAGACAGAGTGAGTTTTCCACAGACTTGATCTGAAAGTTTTACATCATCCCTATGTCTCAATTTACCAGAACTTCTCTCGGCGGCTGGAGAGCTGAAATGCAGCAATATCTGCCACAGTTCCACAGCCAGAAAATAAATTCAATATATAACATACAGACTTCATTAATACCTAGAAGCACCACAGATGGGGTCACATAGGCTACTTTTAAGGAAGCAACCAGCAAGGTACATGACAATTTGTTCCACATCCTAACTCACGGCACAAGTGCAGGCTTTGGTTCTTCATCACAGTGCTTTCAGCATAAGGATTTATTTATAAGGGGGGCACACAACATGTAAATCAGAAAGAACTCAGTTCTTTGATGCTTTACTCTAAATTTAAAAAAGAAATTAATAGAAAGGACTTTTGCAGTTAAGCATAGCTTAATACCCTTTACATGGAAAAAAATTTGTTTCTGTGCTGCTATTGATGTGCTTTTTGAAATTATTATTGCGGCATGTTCCTTGATGCCTTTCAAATGTCAAAACTGAGGTTCAAATGCAACGAAAAACATTTAAAACTAAATTTTGAGATGTATATCTTTAGGTTTAGAGAGAAAGCAACATAAACCAGCCTGAGCTGTAAGCTTTATTCAAACTAAAACATGCATTTGAATAAATACAGCTCTTGCATGAGGACAGCAATGATCTAGAAAGCAAGTGTATACAAGAGCTACTACAAGTGTTGCCACAAAACTGCCAGAAACACCTCACAATCTTCACGTGAAATAGCAAATTTTTATAAAATATTTTAATGAAACATTCAGCAGTGATTCTGAGGAAGGACTCAAATTATCAGGATTACAATTGTTTCTAAAGAACAAATTTTCCCTGAAACCAAGTACCTAACTTTCAGATGTGGGAATTTAAAGTTAATGGACAGACATCAGAAGCTACTGAAAAACACAAAAACCTTGAAGAAGAAAAACTTGAGAAGAAAAAAAATTATCTGATTTTCAGAAAGACTGAGCATTTCAAGATTCCACTGATTTTAGTGGAAATCATGCATATTCAATTCCTCCTTGTATCAATCATCCCACATCTTAAATGTCAGCTTTGGTTCTATGAGACTTAAGTATTCTATATGAAAAACTGGCCCGAGTCAACAAGGTCTCTTTGTCAAAAGGGTAAAAAACATCTTCTCCAAAGCTGAAATCCTAGCAGCCCACTGGTCCTCACCCCTCATTATGTATTTTAGTACTATCATGGATGATGGGCTAGGAAGGGAGGGAAAGGTTACACAAAAATAAGTGAAAAGTTTCTCCTCTTTAGATAAACATGGACACATAAAATTAATTCAGCTCTCCCTTAAGTTTAAGGCCAGTAAGGAAAACTCAGTTTTTTACTTGAAAAATTCTTCACAAAGCCAAATGAAAGAAAACTACTAACCTTCACTCCTGGGGACAGGTTCTGTACCACCTGGTGTTTTATCTGGCATCTCTGCAGACACAGGCTTAGTAAAACCTAATGGGTGCAAAGCAAAGAAAGCATTCTCCATCAAAAACAGTACATTTCAGTAGGACACTCCCCTGCCCTATGACCCTGCAAAGGATGGATTTTCAGCTTTCATCATTTCCGTGTTTGTATGTAAGAGATGTAAACAAACAAAACTCCCTAGAGATTAACCGCAACACCATTCAGCAGACTGTCACCTGATGTACTACCAGGTACACGGGTACAAAAGGGCCCTCTAATAAATTGCAGTAGTAGACTGAAAGCACTGATTACATCTGATGAACTTAGAATCATAGAATCGTTAAGGTTGGAAAAGACCTTTAAGATCATCGAGTCCAATTGTTAATCTATCACTGCCAAGTCCACCACTAAACCATGTCCCTAAGCACTACATCTACCAGTCTTTTAAATACCTCCAGCGATGGAGACTCCACCACTTCCCTGGGCAGCCTGTTCCAATGCCTGACTACCCTTTCAGTGAAGAAGTTTTTCCTAATATCCAACCTAAACTTCCCTGGTGCAACTTGAGGCCGTTTCCTCTTGTCCTATCACTTGTGACTTGGCAGAAGAGACCGACCCCCACCTCACTACAACCTCCCTTCAGGTAGTTGTAGAGAGCAATAAGGTCTCCCCTCAGCATCCTCTTCTCCAGGCTAAACAACCCCAGTTCCCTCAGCCGCTCCTCATAGGACTTGTGCTCTAGAGCCTTCACCAGCTTCATTGCCCTTCTTTGGATGTGTTCGAGCATCTCAACGTCCTTCTTGCAGTGAGGGGCCCAAAAGTGAACGCAGTACTTGAGGTACGGCCTCACCAGTCTGTCTTTGAGTTTGGATGTTTTCCCCCTCAGTGAATTTCTAGTGAGAGGCCTATGAACTGGGATGGAAGAACTGCTTACACTCAGGTACTGATGAATTTAATGAAAGAGGGGCCACGCAAAGGGTCACATCAGCCTGCATTAAACATGAAATCCCATTAACTTAAAGCTTTACTACATTCTAAAGTACCAACATTTCTTCTATCCCAGAAGTGGGCAGAGAAGAAAAGGCTTCTCAGGACGGCAGTGAGCCTGCCTCCTCTTACAGCAGTGTTATGTGCCCTCTGTGGTACTGGCCGACGGTCAACACGTGGCCAACACATACTGACTGGGATTTTGTATCCTCCTGTTTAGCAGCTTTGAATATTTTCCCATCACCAGCTGGACTGACGCTCTATTTTACATAATGAAAGCCTCAAGATCAGACAGGATGCATCAAGAAAAGACAATTCAAAAAGAGCGGGACTCTCTGCCCGAAGGAGACTGTGCGCCGAGTGGGGCGGGGACTTCACCTCAGCTGGCAATTCATGTAGCACAGGGCTGGGTACAGCACTATACAAAGCGCACAGCATTGGAAGTATTAGCAGTACAGCCTTAATTCCTAATGAAGTCACCGAATCGTCTTGTTTCTAACAATGTTGAGGCAACAGAGCTAATTCAGCGTGCAGATTTCAGACAACCATCAGATCCAGAGTTATGGGAGACTGCCCTGGCTCACGCTGCAGCAGAACTGAGGCTGAACACAAATAAATGACCTTTTTTTTCCCCTTCTTAAATTACGTTGCGCTCAAATTGATACGGCATGTTTTGAATCCTATCACCAGATCTAGAATGAAAACATTTCTACCCTAGCATCCAATAAAGGGCTTGGGTTTACATTAAAACTAAACTATACAAAATACGTAGGATTTCTTAAGCAATTTAAGTAACAAAAAGTATTTCAGGTGTGCTATCAAGGGCAAGTATATTTGTCATATTTAATCTACATATATGTAAAACGCTTAGAAATGTTAGACACATCTGGGGCTACAATCCACTAGCACATCCTAGGGTACAAACTAATTCTTATTTAGCTGATGGAAACTCTACTACATGTTATTTTCTACATCAGCCAATTTATCTCTACTCAAGATAAAATCACCAGGTCTTACTCAGGAATTACTTTGTCCTTAACACAGATGCTTCGTCCACACATTACACATACTGAAGATTTGGAACTACCAAAAAATCTTCTCTGAACTCCCTAAAATTAATAGTGATAACACTTACCCACTTGAAGGTCTGTGCACATAAGTTCATAAACCACAGCTGGACAGTGTCACAAACTGACTAAACAAGCATGAGCTCAACAGAGGATTTAAACAACCATAAACACCTAACGGTCTCCAAAGTCCTTCATAAATTTGCTGTAAAACAGAAACCTACTCTCCAGAAGACATTTAAAAAAATAAATTTGTTCTTCAAATTACTCAGATTTAATTATCTATGCTTATCATCATGGAACAGTTGGCTAGAATAAATACACCAACTAATTCTAAAACTTGGCAAGCTCATGTCCAACCCTGCACATTCAGTTATGTGCTACACATTGTCTGTGGACATTGCACCAGTTTATAAATCAAATTCCAGTTATCCAGGGATTTACTAGTAAAGTTGATAGGAACTACTTAATCACACAGTGCGTCTGAACCAAATCATCACATCAATAAATACAATATTTACTTCTGTGATTCATTTCAAAATCCAAGAAAATGTTTTCTGTAAATTCTAGATTTTAAATAAATCATTTCATATCACAAATTCAGGGAACTATGTATTTAAAATAATAAAACATGGATATCCAGGTATTTGTTTTCTGGTTTTGGTTGGTTGGATTTGCACAGAATTGAAATAAATACCTAAGTAAACTTCACCATGAAAATGCTCACAGAGTAACTCACCGACACATTAATGACATAAAATTGGAAGTCTCAGAAATAATTTTGGGCTTCTTTATTGGCATTTTGTAAAGGTGCTAAATACAAGCAAGAAAAAAAAATTACTTTTTTTTTCTGGCCTCTTCTGCCCTAATTTTTATTTATGCAAGTCTTATTTTCCTCGTCTAAACTAGGCCAACATTTCTTTCTACTTGACCTTCTAAAGAAGTGATAAGCTTGCTTTTGTGTCATCAAAATTCAGTACCAGAAAGCATTACACTCAAAGTAAGACACCTACCAACAGTCACTTCTCTGGAATTCAATGGAGTGCCTGTGGTCATCCCTCTCTTTGGAGCATGACCTATCATTCCCAGCACAAAACCAAGCAGGATTCAAACAGGCATTGAATGACCTTGGCATTTTTAATAATGGAATGGCAAGTTGAAAGCTGGATCATTCAACTACTGCACACAAACCAGGGTATTTATTGAACAGGTTCAGACTTTCCACAGCTCCAACAGCTCTCTGTTTCAAGAACTCATTTGGCTAATCCAAGGCAATTTAAAAACTACTGTCCCACTAACGGTTTTGCACAGATTTACCAATTTAGCGGCTTTGCATTACAGTAAGCGATAGCAATGGAGGCTTAACATAGCTATAACAGGTTGAAGAAAGTCAGCCTCTGTGCCCAGAAAAGCACATCTTCAGAACACTGTCTAGAAACACTTGCCACTCTCTGTAATGGTTTTCAGTAATGAAACAGTCTGTGAAATGTGTTGCTGTTTCCTAGCTTTTTCTAAATCACACAGGAGATTAATAGTCCCGGAACAGTTCAACCAGGTGCAAATATGACAGGACCCGTACAGAGCCTTCAACGTTTTCCCATAACATTGTCAATTTTAAAAATTACACATAAAAACTGAGCTCCACTTATGTAGCACAGAATATTATTTTAAGTGACTTCTTTAAAAAGCATGGAAATCCATACACTTTAAAAACTAAAAAGTATGCTTTCCGCTCCTTCTCTTTCATTAATGCAAGTCAGTTCCACACTGGCCAAATATACTAAACAACTTTAAAAAAAAAAAATCCACATTTTTTGATAAAAAGGCCTATATCATCACTCCTAGTCATATCATCAAGTAATCAAGATTTCTCTTCATGTAACCCCGATAAACTTAATTCTTGTAAGATTTATTTTACTCTTTTCTTCTCTGAGATGCATAACAAAACTATTGGAAGGAGGAAAGATTTAAAGAAAATAAATACAGAACTCTGCTCTTGTTTTCTGTAACATATCAAATTTTAAATTACTCAAAAAACAGAAATCAAAGTTGAGCATTCCTTTATTTATTTATTTATTTATTTATAAAGTTCCTACTTTTAATCTAGGAAGGAAATCTCTGACAAATACTATTCATTAGACTAAAAAAGTAAGTCACTCTTTCTGCAGTAAGGCCAAGCAGGAATCACGTAAAATCCAGCACTATTTGGGGAATAAGCTTGCTAGTAAGATGTAAAAGAAAGTAATTCTTGCTCGCTTTCTATACAAATAATCTTCACTTATCCAAAAAATCTTATTGCAAACTTTGGGATACTACTACTACTACTACTAATTTCAAGATCAATCATATAAAATACCTTATAAAAACATTCCTGTTAGACTCTTCCAAATACTCTTGCAATAATTGATATGGCTTTAATTGTCTCTGGATCTTAGGCTCAGCTATTCTATTAGTCCATGGGGTACTTAGTATTTCTGAATTCATCGCTCAAAGCTGCTCCCGATTGCTTACTCCTCCGAGCACTTTTTCACAAAACATCCCAGTAAGAGAACTTGAAATACATATGCATTCATAATTTATGAATAAACACAGCCATACTGTTTACATTTCGTAATTAAGCAAAACTCTTTAACAGTAACCAAAAACATTCCGACATATGACCATGCATTTTCACAGGCCATAATCAGCCAGGGCCACCCAGACAGGCATACTGGGAGGTCCTAGCTCAAAAAATTTGTTGTACCTTCTAGTCGACTGGTTTGCCTTTAAAATTCTGAGCTGCTAAAAACTGCAGATCAGCTTTAATGTTATGAAAAAATAAGATCTCAATTCCTTTAAACATAGGATCTACTCAACAGCATGCTATAGCTGAATTAATGGAAAAACATTCAAACTTATAGCAAGCACATCAGTGACTGAAAACTACTTTAAAAAAAAAAAAAAGCATGCTCAGGAAAAATATGGATTACCTGCATTTCACAGACAAATACAGTCCTTGTCTCTTAAATTATCCATACTTTGCTAAAAAAATATTAAAGGTTTCCAATTATTCAAAATAGGTATTAATTGAAGTATCACAATTTTCAATTTTAAATTGGCGAGAAGACTTCTGTCCCATTTTTGTTCTCTCAAAGTTATTGCTGTACTCTAAAAAAGCATCAAGGAGCTCGAAAGAAACTATTGCTCATCATAGGACTGTTTGCAGTTGCAACTATGGAGTTCAGCTATGCACTTACCTTGAAAAATGATCATCACTAACCAAAATCTAACCTGAATCTCCTTCTTTGTGTCAAATCCCTGGCCGCTAGACTACGCCTGTTCCAAATAACTGGAATTGATCATATTTAAGGAAGTTGGTTGGATTTCTTCAAAAACTTTTCAAATACAGTGCTTTAGACAGACACTGCATTTCTTTCCCATCTTCCAGAGGCACAACCAGCATTAATATTAAGATTCTGCTGTGGCCACTTTATTCACAATCAACATAAGCGTTCCTTTAAAATACTGTATTACATTTTTAAATGCAGCCTTTTACAGATTAAGCAGTCAGTGCTTCACGAACACAGATCAATACATGTAGAACAACTGAAGCCCTCAAGTTCCACATTACACACCGCGCTGTTAACAGTAAAGCCATCTGCTGGTTTATTTTTAAACAGTATTTGGATGAGTTCTTCCTGCTGTAATTAAAAATGTGTAAGAGTGGGTGGGGAGAAAATGGGTATTAGTAGGTTTTTTGACATGAAAAATTTTGTAAACAAACAAGGACACTTAGATGCCCACACAGAGCCTGCCCAGATTGCCGCGCTTCTCAGGTGAATGGTATCGGATGTTGCATTTCTGAAAGCAGAACCGCTCACAAATGCCCAAAAACAGCACTCAAGGTCTCAGGTTGCAGGATGAACTCCAGACTCCAAGGAAGGCTATGGCAAATTTCTCACCCACATTAACACGACCAGAACTTGACATCTGTCTGTTAAATACTGCCTATAGCTTTGTCAGAGAATAAGGACATCCACCCCGTATCTAGTTTTTTGCCATTTGTTTGCCTACAAAAATCCTTTCTGGAGCAGACGCATTGCTGCTCTGAACTCCATGAGAATACCTTTGATCCCAGGTCACATAAACCATAAAAGCAAGTTTATATGCTAACACTAACACAGTTCTTTCACATGAACCAAGAAGTAACACTGGAAGAAACTCTAAATAGCATGGACAGAAAGGATAGAAGTTACGAGGACACAAACCACTATCTGCCATCAAGCCTCATTTCTGCTCCTATTCACCACCACCCCTCAGCCCTTCTAAGTAACATAGCAGTACCTGCTTAAGATTAAAGTGTTATTTCAAGTTAATATTTATTCCTTCAAAATTGCACAGAATTCTAATGGCTCCTTTCATTCCCTTCCAGCAGAACTCTGGATGTGAGTCATGGCTTCCCTTCTCCAACAGCCCTCTTCTTCAAAGTCCCACTAAAATCTCCTAGCCTTTTTTCCCCTGCACATCAACGCATGCTGAAATGTTCCAAGTTTGGCGGTTTTTTGTTGGTTTTTGGGGTTTGGGGGTTTGGTTTGGTTTTTTGTTTTTGTAAAATGCTACACATTTTGCTGATTTGCCAAGCCCAGGTCACCCTTGCACCTTCTTTTCCACAGAAAGGCCAATAACAGTGGCACTTAAGAAAACTGCACTAAGAGATGCGCTGGTCCAAACAAGACCGTCTGATCTACGTTGGCAAGAAGGAGCAAAACCTCCTTTGCACGTTGTTTGCCCCATAGATGAAAGTCATAGTAACATGACTCTCTCTCCTGCCCCCTTCATCAAAACAGCATAAATCTACAGCATCCTCTTGTCTAGTTTCTGGAGCTAATCGTGTATATTGCAGTTGCAATTCAAAAAACCTAACTTCTTCCCGTCAAGCAAAGACCAAATCACAGAATCCCTCTGTCGTTTTCATTCTGGTTTACCGTAATTCACTGCGTTTGAATGTGAAAAACATCACACATATTCTAGTATAAGGAATGAGCTGTCTGGCTCCTCTGTGGTTTAACTGCTACACATACATGTTCTCCCTCCTCCAGTCTCTCCAATAGCTCTGAATCGATTCCCAGTGCTACCCCAAGGCTTTGGTCATGGTTTTTGAAAGCCATTAAAAGATCAAGTTCAGCAACTAATCACTGTGATTCAGTCTACAAGTCAAGACAGCATATTTTTTACAAAGTATCACAGGATATGAGGTCTAGGATGGAACGTGACACACTATCTTCTCCTTCAAACTTTGTAGAGAATGAACTTGAAAAGATGAGACTTCCTCAACATTTGGTCAGTGTCCAACCACATTGCAAGACTCCTTACTTAACAACACATGCTGCTACTACACCAAGCGAAACAGAGGAAACCTTCCCCACAGGGTCTTCTGGGAGGAGGAAAAGGGATCAAACCTTGAGTGACACTCCATCAGATAACCTGTACATCCCCAAATACCCTTGTGGAACATAAGTTCAAAGCCTAAGGAGAAAGCTGTCCTTTTTTTAATGATGAAATACATGTATTTGGTTCTGATGCATTAACTTGGTGTGGATCACAGCAGTTTATCAGCTCAGCAGAAGCAATAGCTTTCAAACTCATGTCATTTCAGTGCAGGTTGAATTAAGTTAGTTTAACGCAATTACCCACTAGTATTTTTCTTTCTGTAAATATCAACTGTTAATGAGTATTTTTGAAAATATCACCTTTTACACATGCAACTTTGCTCAAGATCAGCCCTACATTGCATATAATCATGCTGTACCACAGAAAGCTGACAGCAAACAACCCAATGCCCCTCCTGGGGTGCTAGGAAGTCGTGACAGCGCTTTCCCGTGGTGACGCATCTCTGCACTACAAAGCCACCTGTTCCAGCGAAGCTCCCGCAGGTGGCACTAGCTGCTCCTTCCAGTGCCACACACTGCTCAACTTGCAGACAAAAGCAAATGCTTGTAGCAGAAACTGCCAAGCCCTTCTGGCCAGCATGCCAAGCAAGCGCTACAGATCCTAATCACTTTTGGATATCTGACTAGCCCTGCTTAGCACTCAACGCCGGATTTGGGTTTAGGTAGCCTGATAGCAAAGCCACTATATACCACCTTGTCCTTATTTTAAAACTTTCTATCATTAGAATAAACCACAGTTCTTTTCTAAAGCACTGGGCATTTTTTCAAAATACATACACATATATTGCTTCTCTCACACCTTTGTATAGCACAGTTAATCTCAGCAGCCCTCCCAGGTCCTCACAGAAGTTTAGAAAAACTCACACAGCCAAACAAAATCCATCAAAAGATCGTGTTTCGCTTACACACAGTAGGTCTGATGCTTTGGACACCTTTCGAATCTAAGCTTGAGAAAACAGACAGATTTGGGTAAGATGGCTCAGCGCAGGACATGCCTAACATATGCCCCTGATGAAAACCAAGGAAGAGCAGGACAGTAGGTCAGTCCTGAGATATGTAAGGACTTACAGGCAAGTCCCAGCACAGACTATATGAGTACAGCAGTAGCGAGTCATAGCTACTGAGTAGAGCTATTGTATCACAAAATACTGCTGTCATCTACTTAAAGAAATCTGCTCCTCAACAAGCAGGCAACGTATTCTACGCAAACCATTTTCTGAGCAATTTAAGCAATAACACCGTGTAATACATTACACCTAGTTATTCTGCAAAAAAGTCAACAGCATAGTTTTCATTATTAAAATTTACAAAGATGGAGATTAAATATTTTAATTGAGCTATGATTACATTGTTTTCTGATTTCAATTTTTAGATAATACTAGTTCTATTGTTAAGCGCTAATTAGGACCACAAAAAGAAAACCAAATTTGAAAAGAAAACCATTTGAAAAGAAAAACCATTTAAATGCCTCAGCACACACACAAGCACACAGCTCAACGTTTTCTTTACTAGAAGAGTTTGTTTCTAGCACCGTTAAATTGTGACTCTTCAGTAATGCACATACAGAGTGCTGAAAGAGCACAAAAAGCCATTATGAACATACACCAGCTACAGCGCTGAAGAGACTAAAGGATTTTAGAGCGCAAGTCTTCACATTGCAAGAACAGTCAAACCCGTATCCAGAACCACAACAGTTGCCAGAAGAGACCACACGACATTGAGCAGCATGAAAGTTTTTCCTTGACAAATTCTCCAATACTTTAAGAACTTACACAGTCACTTTATAGTGTCACCTGAGGGAGTTACAGCCAAACACAGTCTCCAGCCATTAGCTCTACAGCTGTGCTTCTGCTTTGCTCGCCACTCACCCCTCTAACATACACAGTCCAGCTAGGTGTCTTGACTTTGGTTTAAAAAAAAAAAAATTCTTTTAAATCTACATTTGGTATTTTCATTGGTCAGTAGCATCTCCCTTTCTTAGAAGATGTATTTTCTCATAAGAAAAGTTTCAAGAAAAACAGTTGCAGACGCATTCGGTCTCAATTTCCAATAGATTTAATTCTAGTGAGGTGCACAACATAAACCTTACTACTGAGCCAAAAATTCTGGGTTAATAAATTAAAAAACAAACAAACAAACAAAAACCCCCAAAAAAACACACAAAAACACACCCACAAAAAACCACCTTCCACAGCTGGATACCAACCTGTCAAACTTCAGCAATAACAAAAGCTGCTTTATAGTGCACACAGTTAAGGAAAGAAAACCAAAGAGGAAAGAATTTCAGCAGTGTTGATCTCAGAATTACTCAAATTCCTTTTCAGAGCTCTGAACTTTGCTACAATTAGGAGAGATGCTGATTTGGCTAACAGACAATCACACAGATGCACACACGCAAAGTTTCCCTCTTTAGTCTTTACCACATTCAAGTCCCTGGTGCTCAGCAGCTGCAGCTTTAGATTCCTGATTAAGGGCAAAGGCTGCTGCTGCTCCATGCCCCTCTCAAACATTTAAAAAAAAAAAACAAAAACAAAAAAACCCAACAAAAGCACAACAAAAATTTAAAAAACCAACCAACCAAACAAGGGCAATAACCCAGCTAACATCCTAACAGTTATTTTGTAATCCCATGTCTCTGTTAGACAGGAAAGAACAAACAAAACAAAACAAAAAACCTCCAGACTTGTGTGCCTGGCATACATAGTAAAGAGCCCCTGATACCTGCTTTCACAGGCTTTAAGTCTCCTCCAAATTGCTTTTCTATTGCAGATGTTGTGTGGTAGCACTTGAAGAGATACTTCTCTTTTTGCTTGATGCCTGTGCTTAGGATATCACTACACACTGTCTTGGAAAAGACCACTATTGTGCAAATTCATCATTTCACCACAGGCTCAAGTACCGGAGGAAATTAAATCAAAACAGGCTGTGAGGAAAAGCTGTTGTTGAAGCACAAGGAATCCAGTCACAGCAAACAAGCCAAATAACAGTGAAAGTAAAGTATAATAAGTCTTAAATGAACTTGAATCCAGTCCTATGTGCTGAACACATTGCAGTGACTGATAACGCACCAATGGATTCCAATATATCTGAAGAATTTTGTTACTATGGGAAAAACACACTTACCGTGTCTGCACGCATTTCACCTTCTGACACTTGCTTTTCGCATTTCCATTTCTGTTACGGGAAATTTCTTGACACCCAGCTAAAGTTCACTAACACCATCACACACACTTAATAGAAAAAGGGAAACAGCCTTGCCATCCACTTAGTAAGGACATCAGGCTGCATGTATTACGCAGGGTAGTCTCTCCTGAAATCACAGAACTATGATAATAATGAAGGCTTTTCTGGGGTTTGTTTTGTTTTAAATGAAAACTTTATAGCCCTCCTACAGAGAAACTCGTGATATTTTAAGGTCAGTAGAAAAGCTAGTATCTATGGGACGAACAAAATTCATACATATTTTAACTTTATGTAGGGCCACAGCCAAGGCACTGAGATAGGGAATGACGTCTTCCTAAACTCACAGAACCAGTACGTAATGCAAACCTTGAAAACACATTCACAGACAACTTGACAAATAGATAAGGTGCATCCAAAAGTCAATACTCAAAGACTACAGAACAGCCCAATGCTTTTTAAGAGTATAAATACAGACAAGTCTGTTTCAAAGTCAGTTGTTTTAGGCGTATCTCATCTCTCCACTTAAATACATGTTTCTGAAAGCCCCCTAAAAAGGAAAGAAAAAAGGAAAGAAAAACAAAACGCTGGTCTGCACCAAATCAAAATCACAAGTTTATTCTCTCATGCACACATTTTTCAAGGCACAGCTATTTTTCCTCCCATTTCGCTAACAACAGAGCAATTGGCATGCATCAACTCCAATTAGGCTATTTTACCTCTTCTATAAAATGCCAGTAATATGTTTAGCTTCACTATATATTTTCAAAGAAATAACTTCAGACCTCACTATAGAAAAAAACCCACAGAACTTCCAAAAGAAGATCATACTGACGAAAGATAAAAATGTCAGCACTGTCCAGAAGGTCCACTTACTTTGTTAAAAATTTTCCTAAACAACATTAATCCCAAGTAAACAAGAACAAGATTTACCCCCCCTCCAACTGTAAACTCTTTTGGACAGCTGGGGCGGGGTGGGGGGGAGGGGGAGGAAAGGATACAAAGGAATGTTTGGTTTGGCATTGCTGATGCTTGCTCACAAACGGGAAGCCTTCTTAAAACCAGGATAATGGATAATTATCACTTTACACGCGGATCCTTCACTACCTTCTAGCAAATGGGGACTCCATCACGTTTTGCAAGGAAAGGAACGGGCACAGTTTGACAGACTCCCCATCAGGAAAAGGGCTCCTATGAAGCTGATTTGTGTGTTTCCTGCAATTGCCTGAGCGCGATAATATTACTGCTGAAATGAGAGGTTTAGACATGGGCTTTATAATTATTAGGCAAGTTATAATCAATTGGCTTTTCCAGAAATTGTCAATGGCTACCCAAAGTACAGCTGTGTATAACAAAGTTATTTACATATACCCTGTGAAACATATTTTTTCCCCACAGCCATCAGAAAAAGCCCATCTAACTTTTTGACTACAGTAAAGTGTGATTAATGACAATTTCTGGGGTTTTGTTTTCATCACGGAGTATATAACATTAGGCAACCAACACAGCAAACAGCATAAAAAGAGTCAACGGTTAAAGCTTTCTGAGCCCTGACATGTTCCAGTCGCCCCAACGCCGAGCCTGGCTGCGCCCCAGGCCTGGCTCAGGCAGCTGACTGCAGGACCACTTCACGCTCCTCCAACTTCTCCTTCTCTCTCAGGATACGTACATCTGTGTGTGCGTGTATATATATATATATATATATATATATATGTATTTATATACATGCTGCACAGACGTGGAAATAAGAGGAAATTAGCAACAGGCAAACTAACAGCGCTGTGCACGTTCATTTGCAGTTTGTCTGAATGAATGGCCTCATAACTCAGATGGGGACATTTCCTGTAAAAACACTCCGTTATTTATCAAGGCACTCCAGAGCGCAACTGCTGAAGCGTGGCTTGCAAACAACATATTTTCTCGAGCCAAAGTTATCTACAGAACACTCTCACTAGTTGTGATGGAGAAGCCAGGGCCCTCTAACTGTATATTAGCTTTGAATAACGTGTCCTCAGTTCAGCAGAGATCTGTAACTGCAAGCTTAGTCCTGTTCACATTTGTGGCACGTACATCCTGCAGAGCATAGAGAAACTATATAATGTCAAATAACATTCATGCTTAATCTCTGGCAAACCACAGGTTTTTAATATACATACATAAATATAAATACATGCATATATATTCACTATAAAGAATATGGAATATTAAATTAAATACGACTAGAAAGAGAAGGGAAATTATTTCACCCACCTATGATCAACACAAGTAGAGAGCCTAGGAGTCTAAAGCTGCTAAAAGGGAAACCAGGCACAGTAAAAATTTTTAACCTGCCACAATTTCCAAAAGAATTTGAATGACCATTTTGACAGAAGCAGCTGACAAACTGCTGAATAAACATTTCTTTTGGGTTAAAATGCAGTATTCTCTAGACAGGGAAACTCCCTCTAATGCCATAAACGTACAAAGCTTCTTATCTCCAACATGCTTTCTTAGAAAAGCTGGATTTATTACTAAATATCGCATCGCCAAATGCAGACCTTTACTGGCCCTACGTGAGAACACTAGTTCCATTCAGAAAAAACACATGGGGAAAAAATAACATCACTTACAAATGTTATAGTTGGAAAGGCAATCTCCTTCAGCTGAATGTTTTTCTCCTTTCTACATCAGTCTAAGAGACATAGTTTGAACAAATCACTTGTTTATAAGTAATTTATAAGTAATTCTCAACAACTGCATGGAGTCTGAGGCATTGTGCATTTTGACAGGACTTCCATTCACCTTCTCAGAAAATAAAACAAATAAATAACTTAGCCTTAGTTTTCAAACACAGAAACAAAGAAATACCTGTTTTGTACTAAAATAATCGTCATCTGACATTACCTCATGGACAGCTTATAAAAGAGTATGCAATTGTTGAGAGTCTTTCAGAGATTTGTAAGATTCTTGAAACAACTCTAGTAATTCACAGCTTATGCTGAGACACCTTTTTTTTGGTTAATTGCATGTTGGTTTGTAGCTTTCAATAAGATGGGAGAAAAATCACCCCAAATCCTGTAGTGCTTTAGCTTGAAAGTTATTTCAAGGATAGTGATCATCAGGAAACATCATGTTTGAACATAGGTTATTAAGGGGTAGTCAATAAAGGGTTTCCATTAACTTTACCTTATAGTTTTAGGAGGTGTTATGATTACAAAGCTTTTTTAATTTCTAAACTAACAGCCACTTTTCACCTAGAAAAGAAGTCCAAATTCTCCTCTCCTCACCTTCTCCACCTTCTTGCACCTTCACCTTCTCCACCTTCTTGCACCTTCACCTTCTCCACCTTCTTGCACCAGTGATGAAGGTCACCTTTCTTACCTTTCCATTTGAACCACACTGAACAGCGAAGCTTTTTCTCCTTCTATACACTTAGTAGAGGATCAGAAACAAATCATGGATTTAGCAGTCAGCTTTTCCTGCTCTAGCTGGAATGCCAGAATTACTGATAAAGGGATCTCTCTCTTCCTATCTATTCTCACCAAGTACAATTTTACTAGAGAGAAAGATGCATCACGTGTACTTCAACAACACTAGAAGAAGGCATAAAGGGTAATCAAGTATTTCATTTCTATCCTGAGAAAGTTATGAAAAAGAGCAAACAGCTACATAAAGGAATTCAGTTCTCCTTAATTGAGTTAAAACCAATGTAATTCCCAAAATTATGTCAAGAAGTTTCAAAAGACATGTCAATATCATGCACTGTATTAAAACTGTGGAGGGATACAAATAAGTTAACTTCACAAATCACTATACATGCAATAGAGATGGGTACGTTTTTCCAGTTACTGCAATTTATGTAAACACAGTACATAAAATCAGGCCACAGGAATACAACTGACAACTCCTGAATAACCTATTTTTAAGAGGCAAAGCTTTGGATTTCATTGGTCATTTGATCTAGTACTGGAAATCAATGCAAGTAAGGACAGGGTGGGAGGGGGATCTCTGAATAGGCTTGACTAAAGTAAATATTCAAGGGGATATTACTCAAGTCAGTACCAAGAGCTTCAGCCAGTTTCCAAAGCCTTTTGAATTCTCAGAGCTAAGCCCAGTGAATTCAGATGAAAGTTCCTTTTCTCCCACTTTTAAGGGAAGAAATAACTTAAGTGAACCTTCTGCAAAACAGCCTCTCAAGCTTAGTAATTGGGAAACAAACCTTAAGCACTGCCAAGACATGCAATGAAGCATTTATAAACCTTAAGGGTTTATTGAAGTATTAAATAGTGATGTACTGAACCAAAAAACACAGAGGTATTCCAATAACGCTGTTTCAAGTTATATAATTCCATCCTCGGTACATAAAAATCCCAGTTCCTCCGTTCTTGCTGCCCAGCCCACATTCTGTACTCTGAGGAACACGGGCACACGGGGCGCATACTAACGACACCAAGTTTCCGCCAAATCCGGCGAGAGGCACGGCTAGGACAGGACACCACCTGGCCCTGCCTCGGCTCCGAGATGATGTCAGCCTATTCAGCAGGGCAAGAGGAAAAAAAAAAAGTCCCTGCTGTATTTCAAACACACACAAAGGGCCATGTATACTACCACAAAAAGCAGGAAACCACTCTATCTCATCAGCAAATGATATTCTGCAGCCCTCTGAGCCTTACTGCAGCATTTAGGCAATAGGAATAGGTGGAGGAAGACGGATTTATTTCTTCAAAGTTGATGACAGTTACTCCATCCTTCTCCCACCCCTGTCACTGTCCCCACAGCCTGTGCAGTATTCCCAGGGCTATCACCAAGCCACTATCATTTTTTGCCCAATGGTCACCACTACTTGCTGACCCACCAAGTCATGTCAATTTAGCAAGTGCCATGCCAGTGTCAAATCCTTCTATTTCTTTATAAAATTTTTCTTATCCTCAGTCCCTAGCTCCCCCATTTTTCCTGAAAAAAAAAAAAATCCAGAAATTCACTTTTAAAATAAATAAGAGCAACACCGTAGAGCGGGCTTACTCCATGCCAGGAACTAAAAAGTCTGCACAACAGAAAAACGCTGACTGAGGTGCAGAAACGGTCACATCAAATAAAATGTGAACCTTGATTTTCCCCACAGTGAAGACATTCACAGGATTGCTGGACCAACCTACAGATTCTCTAATGCTGAAAAAAGGCTGAGCTCACATCACAGAGTTTCATCATTGGAAACACAAAGGCTATACTTAAATTAATGCACTAAATGTGCCCAAAAAGCTCAAGCTGGGACAGAATAGCCACATCTGTGCTAATGAGTGATCTTAGTCTCCAAAACAGGGTACATAAAAACCACCTCTCGGAAGCAATGGCTGAACCGGACTAGGGACTGAGCCATGCCCAGAAACTGTCTGGGGAGAAAGCTAGCTATAATTCCCCAAAATCATACCAGTGAACATGACCCTCATAGACGATCTTCTTCCAGGCAACATTCTTAGACCCATCTGAATTTAATACAGATGTAACCTTATAGGACTCCTCTCTCAGGCCACTTATGCTCACAAACTTTGCTGAAATGTAGATTTGAGCATTTTCTCTTAATTGAATTTAGTTACAAACTCCAAAGATTTAAAGAAGTCTGAATGGAGAGCCAGACACACACACACTGGCATAAAAACCAGAGCAGGCAGGGGGGAAACAACCATGCTCTCTGGAGAGCAGAAAGTATAATTACATTCAACTGAACTACTCTTGCCTTATGCATATGCCACTGGCAGTGGCAGGGTTCACTTCCACCTTTCAGTCCTGGCCCTCAAAATGGATCAGTTACAAACCTTTCAAAAAGCAGCATTGTTTTCTGTCTCTCTACCTGTGGACACCTTTCTCTGCAACATCTCAGCTCCCAACAACTGGTGGATGCCTCCTTCAACTGTGGTGTCCCCCAAGGAGAATTCAGAGGCAGCTGCCCAGCTCTCCTGTAGCGAGAAAAAGTCCTCTTATGGCTGTTCCAGACACAAGTCTGAAGTTTGGGCATCCCCATGACACTAGCAGGCTAACGCCAGCATGAAATGTAAAGCAGACCCTCAATGGAAGAGAGTGTTTTGTGGTTTGAGGGCTTTTGGGGGGGTGTGTGTTCTTTTTAAATGCAACTCCAGTACAGTTTAAGCAAAAGCCATTAAAGTTTGGGAAGAAGCTGCAATGAATCATAATTATTACAAAACGAAGGCCAAATTTTTCAAAACTGGTTAGTCATTTTAGCATCTACCCTAATTTGTGGAAAATAGGAACCCAGCATACTTAGCAAAAATAACTACAGTGTAGGCTGAAGCAACTACCAAACTTCAAAAATATCTGTTATTTTTGAAAGTTTTGAGAGTCTTACACCTAAATGTAAGAAAAGTTTCATCTATTTTAAAACATGTATCCATGTGGTGCTTCTGCCAAATCGTTCTTGTTCTTATTATTTGGCTTTATTTGCAAAATAGATATGGGGGGGGGGGGACCAAATATACAGAAACAAGGAATGAGGTCTGGATCTCATAAGCCCTGGAGGGATGAATTAACATAACTTTTACAGTGAGTCTAGAATTATTTTGTCTTTTTCCAAAGTTAGTTGTCAGTAAAATTTACACACAAACTCAACTATTTGATTAATTCATTTGTTATAAAAACTACTAGTTAAAACAGATTACCTGGAACTACCAGCTTCAAATCTCTGGAACTGAAGATTCAGCATATTTCTCTAAGGAAGTAAGGGAACTGCTGCATTTTTCAGAGAAGTAATTACAAAAACATGATTTTCCTTTTCCAATTCAAGCATGTATTAAAACTGAAATAGAAAATAAAGTCCATTTCGACCACATACATGCCTTTGTGGGATTTTACTGCAGTTTTGTTCTTTTTTCCACCCTGCAAGGACTCTATCAAAGATCTACTTTAACTGATGCAGCAGAGTGCTTATTTGGCAAGATCATAAGACGATACCAAGTGAAATAAAGGCTTTCAACTGAAATAAATGAAAAAAAAGATGTATTACGAAGAACACTAAAATGACCTACAGCTTCAGAACTGGAAAGAGATGGCACACAGGTTCCCCAGTGCCTGATTATCAGGCAGTGGTTTACATCCCACTTTTGCTCTGGGCTGCTTGCACCTGCCCCAGGAGGGCTGCGCTCCGCTTATTCCTAAGTGTGAGCCTGCTATTGTAGACTGCAGTGAAAACCCTACATCCAAACAGCATGAATTAAGCACTAACACTTTTATATAGAGTATGAAATACACTTGGGAAATCTTCCACCCTTTAATTCATCCTATCATATCAAAACACCCTGGACACTGGCATCTTCAATACACCTACCATCAACAGCATCTTTGGAAGTACAGGTTTGCAATCCTAGATCAACATATAAGAATCATCAAGGCAAAATGATTTGTTTACTTCTAGTGATAAAGATTAATGGCAGGAAGTACAATACTATAGAGGTATTAAAATATTTGTATTATGCCTATTTATAAATAAATGTATGTTTACACTATGCTTTCCACATACACAGAATGAAGTGTGCATTTTTCTATCAGGACTGCCAATTCGTTTTAAGGAAAACCCCCAGCTATTAATCTCATTTCCAGCAAGCACACAGCAGGCTTGTGTCACTCACCTTGAAGACCAACATCCAAGCAAGCAGGGAAGGAAATTGCTCATGCAGGGGAATTTCATGCCCCCTCATTTATACAGTTATTTATGCTGCAGAATTTACTCAAGTATCTATATCCTTACATCTGATAAGGGTACAGATAAGACAAAATATGATTTGACAACATCAAGAAACATACACTACTCTCAGGGTTGAAAGGCTATAAAATGGCTCTATGAGAATTACCGTTTCAGGCATTTAAACTACATTTTGGGTTGTAACCTAGGTACGTGGACTAGGTACGTTGAATGAGTAGCAACAGAGACAAAGAGTTGGGGACTCATCTGATTATCATACGTGCCCTGTTGCACCTTGGCAGATGAAGCACAACGGCACTCGTGTGGGGCTCCTCCAGTCCCCAGAGTGAAAAACATTTGGGTTTTTTGCCTCTCTTCTCTCCTGAGGGGTGGAGGAATCAAATCAAGCTGTTCTCAGGATGGGAGAATAAGTGGAAAACAGAAAATAACACTGAACGGTAAATCTGGTTGGTAGGGATTTTTTTTTTTTTCTGCTGAGCACTCCTACTCCAGTGGACGAGCAGTAATCTTCCACCCTTGGAAGACAGTCGTCACACACACACACACACACAAAAATCACCTGAATTTTATAGTTTCATCCAGCTTTTATTTCCTTGTTCTATGCATAATAACAATACAGATATTAAGGTTAGCGCAAGGGTGTTACCACAGGTGTCACTGAGTCTCTTGAAGTCTGCTGGACATCAACAACCCAGCAGATGGTCGTTACTACAAACTCCCCACCCTCCATCATCATTAATTCAGGAGCAAACTAATTTCAGTGGGCTAGCCCCAATTCATAAAGAACTCATTGTCCTGGCCAAATTAATAGCTTTAGATCCTGTGTTACCAGATGGGCTTCAGAGATACAATAACATTTCAAATTATAATGTGCTGTTTAAAGTCCACTTCAATGTCATTTCTCATAAATACTGGTGTATGAGGCAAACTTTAAAACTATGAACCTATTCCCAAAATAAACACAGAAAACTCTGTATTTTTGGTTTAGATTTGAGACAGATTTGGCACAGGCGTCCTCAATTATCCCTCAACCCACTTGATCAAAAGCTCTCTACTCTGAGACTAAAAGTGGCACATAGTCTTTTGAAAGGCTTCACTTCACCCTGAAGATTAATAAAACCTCAACACTGGCACGTCCACTAATGAAACAGGCACTTATGGTGCCTATTACATAAGCAACACAATTTAGACCAATAATAATGATAAATAGGACAAATCAAATCTGTAAGAATCTGGAGTAGGTCTTAACTTCATTGAAAAGTCATCAGTTAGGTTTTAATACATGTCAAACGGGGAACAAAAAGGAATAGAGGGAATCATTTGTCATTACTTGAGTCACATCATGTCTCACATTTGTCAGACTGCATTAAAACAATGGAAGAATCTTTTCCATAGGAACAATTTGCAAAAATGAACATCAGTACACTAGAAGCAAGTAGCAAGCTGTCTTTCCAACTTACAGAAAACTAAAAAGTAGAATTTTGAAAATATCCATGTTCTTTGTGAGGAAGGGGTAGAGATCATTGGAGGATTGTAATCTAAATAAAAATAATAATAAAAAAACCCACAGAGACAGAACTTTCTGGACAGACAGTATTCACTTCAGTTTTATATTATATTGTTATTTTTCCATGGAACCGAACCACATTTTCTTACAATCCTGTATCTCAAAAACTTCTCTTGCTGATAGTTTTGTTGCACATTGTCTGCATCAAATGTTCTGTTTTCAATAAATTGCTATTTTCCAACAAAATATTTTTGGCTGAAAAATTCCTAACTGGGCTTCACTTTTAAAATCATTTCTCAAGTGTAACATTTCATGAAGTCCAATGCCTTTCCTTGCTTAAAAGGCTACACTGTGTATTTTAAAAGATAGCCTCTCACTCTCATACTGGCACAAAACAAGCAACATTAGTGTTTAAACCTGTATGTATGGAGGGTAATTTTTCTTAAGTAATCTATTTCCACATGGAAGAAACTAATATAACAATTATGACTTTAAGGTCTTTCTATTCTACCTTGAAAACAGGATTAGAAGCTACATCTCCAATAATTTTTAACCTCCATTTGATCACAGAAGACTGAGATACCCAAATGCAAAATGTACAACTATCTTTACTAAGTAACTTCACACATCTAAATTATGTAGTAAACAAATATAATCCAGGCTGGATTTACCCTTGAAGTACAGTTTACAGCCACAGCTGAAGGAAAGAAGTTAGGGCTGAAATGTCTGTGGGGGTGACAAACACACTCTTGCGAGGTGACAAGGGAGCGAGGGAGAGGAATATTTTCTTTTAAAAAGGAAAACAAAGAAAGAAAGGAAAATCATAGTTATGTCTCCTATAAAATTCCATACTGGTATAATTTTTAATTACAAAAGAAACTCATGAATTGACAACAAAACAGCATCTGAGGTACTGCACTTACACAACTGAAGCCAAGTATGCAAAGTGGTTTTTTTTTTCATGTATTAAATATTTTTTTCAAATTCCTCCATCACGTAACTAATGAAAATATTTACTTTTACAAAGGGTCAAGTGGACAGAACATAATTCTCCCAGAAGGAAACCAGATGTTTAGTATCTTCAAAGCGATGTCTGTGCTGATAAAAGCAGTAGCTAATCTTTCTTTTAGAGGTTGACGTTCTTGCTGAAATATTTTTTTACTGAACAGCCATGTGTCATGCTTTAATGAATATCTGCCTCAACAGAACAAGTATTTTTACATTTTTAAGAAGATTTTGGTTTGTGTGTATAGTCATCAATACATCAATACTCAAAGAGCCATCTTTGAAAATTCTGTAAGACAATCTATAGTCCTGCTCTAAGTCACATATTGCATCTTTAGCTCAGGATGAAAGAAGTCACATCTGTTCCCAAAGCCAGGATTCCATAATAAAAACATGTTAGCAAACTTCTATATAGCAATTTGAATACATTAAGTCACACAAATATTCAAGTGTTTCTCATGAGTCATGCAGGAGGTGCAGAATAATACATCAATGCAGTGCTTAGACTTGCAAAAATCTCAAATCAACAATTTAATATCTTTCTTAAAACTTATGATAATGCATTAAGAGATCCATAAAATGGAATTTACAAAGACTTGAGCAAAGAGATTTCAACTGATTCTGTGGGTTTTTCCTGTATTACTTGGCTGGTGCCATGACTAATATTTAGCTACAACATAATGCTTGCCAACAGATGTAAGATAAGTCTGAAATCCTATGGGGATAGACTAAATGTTTAAAAGGCTTTGGAGGCATGAACAGGGTCTCTGTGTATCTCACTCAGAAAGCAAAGCAAAAGGATTATTTAGTTGCTTAAATTACCCTTAGACAAGCCTACCAAAAAAAAAAAAAAAAAAAAACAACACACACACAAACCCCAACCACCTTCACCATTAGAAAGAAAGGAAAAAAACCCACCCAATTCAAAATTGGTTTTATGGCACCTGTTTTTCCATTTTCTGAAGTTTGATCTGATCAGGGAAAAAGCAGCGATGACAGAAGTTTAACCTTATCTATGCTGGATAATTACACAGTTGATTACTCCACATTGTCTGCAAATTTAGAGTGCGAGCAGAAATCAGATCAAAGGAAGGGCCACAGTTTTGACATCCACTTTGCCACCACCGTAAGGGCATATGTATCACTGGGGCATTAATTGCAGCATGATTCATTTATAGCATCATGAATTTTGTATTCAGCCATGTTGATGCTCACCTACAGCACAGTATATTCTTGCTCACTTTTCCCATCTCTAGTGGCCATGTGCATCTGTTATTTGAAAAACCTGTTTAGCTTAAGGAAGGCTGTAAGCTTCCAGATAAACAGCATCTTATGGATACAAAGTTGTACATCTCAACACCTCCTTTGTTAAGCGATGGGGATCCTCTTAAGAGGGCAGGGACAGAGCAGCTCTTGGGATAGCAAGTGACAAGAAAGGGCTGAAAAAAAACCCCAATTTTATCCGACTCATATCAGAAACCCCCAAGAAAGAGGGCAGCACAACCCAGCGCACTAGCTTTAGTTAACCAGTTTCATGAAGCTCAATGTAAGTACTACCTTGGTTTAAGTACCAAAATATTTAGTCTGTGCAAAAGCAGAATACTGGCCCCTTGCTTACAAGAAATGCTGCAGTTAAACAGGATAAAAGCAAAAGGAAGGAACAAAGGACAACAAAGTAAATGGTAAGGATTCAGATTTACAGAGCTCTTTCAATTAAACGGTTTTTCAAGCACTTTGTGTGGCAAGAGAGAACAAAGGTTCCCTGCAGACACACTCAGGGTTTGCACAGAGAGCACCCCACTTTCACTCACTTCTTTATAACACAGGAGTCAGAACAACAACAACAAAAAAGGTGGAAAAATTGTGGCTGATGTGATGCAGAGGACAAGCTGTGATACACTCCACTACCATCCCATACCTACTTCATACAGCTGCTTTACCGGCCTCTCTCAACCACTGCTCCAGACATCTGTCTTCACCATCTTCAAGTCCCTTCTTCTCTCAGGCCAGACCCTTTCCCATACTTCAACATTCATCTGTCCCCAAAACTTCCCTCTCTGCAGTCTGTAAAACCAGGTAAAGGAGCTCCTCCTGGCTCCAACCCCAGCCCCTCTCCAGGAGGGCAGGGGCCCACCACAGAGCTCCCCAGCGAGTTCCTCAGCATTCCCGAGAGTTACGCTGCAACACATCAAGCAAGAGAGGCTCAAGCAGGAGACGGACAGCAGTATCACAGACTTAGAAACCGCATCCTAGAAATTGTAGTGAAAGCTGCATGAATGTTTCAGCTTTCGTGTCCTTGGCATGAGTACTATTTTGTTTCTCTGCTTCCCCAGAGGAAGCCATTTTCAGCATGATTTTGGAGTGTTACACGTACAGTGCAGTGACTATACTATGAAGACAGTACTCATTACCTACATTGTGCAATCAAAATGCAGTACATCCCTGAAGTCTTTGCAAGTTGTTGTTTTTTTTTTTTTGTAAAATACACTTATTTGGAAAACATAAACAAGTCATTCTGTTCCAGCGTGCAATTTGTTTTTCTGCTCTGGCTACACCTGTGATAAAGGAACAATACTGTCACATGTCACCCACACCCCCTCTATTAACTAGTCCTGAACAGGGGAGGGGGGGGAGGAAAAGTAGTCTTCAAGACATTTTCACTGCTGTACAGGATGCTCACCAGAAAACAACAGATGTGCTATAATCACTACTGCCCATTCATTTCCTTTCTGTCAGAAAGAAAGGAGCAGTCATCAATTAAGAGCCCCTATCTACTGGACACAAAAGGAAGTATACACTTTTCCTTGGTCATTTGACCATAACAATAGGAGATGGCAGCGGGAAAGGAGGGACCACTCTGAGCAAGCATCGGAGGAAGACAGGGGTGAGTGAGCTTGTCTTTCTGGATTTTTTTTTTTTTTAAATAAAGATGATAATATTTATTCAACATCTTAACATACGAATGTTTAGAAAATATATCACTTTGTCTATAGATTACACAAGTGTTGAAAAAAAATAAATCACTTTGTCTACAGATTATACAAAATCCTAATTATATTATTCCTGAATTTGTCCAGACAATTCATTTAATCTTTTTCACAGCAGAAAATCCCAAACATGTGAACTGACAAGAAAAGCAAGCTACATCTGGAAAAGATGTTTTATCAATTAACAAAGCCTTTTTTTAATGTTATCACGATTTTTGTAAAACCACTAGTCTAAAAGTACTAAGTGTTTAGACTTTCAATATGTCACTGGCATAAGTTATTTGGATTAATATTTTTAAGAAGTCGAGTCAGATCTGTGGATGCTTCTGTTAAAGATGACATTCACTGGTCAGCTCATCATTCTGAAGTAGAGTGACAGCTTTCATAAAATCGCCAACAACAAAAAACCCTAGCGATGCACTTTATATTATATCTATTTCAGTCTGACTACAATCAGCCACAAAGAGTTTGGGGGAAACTTAATAAAAAATTGCTTGCCTTAATTAAGGTATTAGGCCCTAATCTAGCATGCTAAATTAAACCCCAAATATTCCCATGGATACTAATGCAACTGCCCTAAGAATCTGGTAGGAACTTCCCGCAATAGGAAAGCTTTTACAGGCCTCCATGTCGCAACTGAACCCCTACTTTCGGCCTGTACCTCTGCTCCATCACACACCAAAAATAGAACCAACTTACAGAAAAGCTCACACGTGGGCACGCATCATTCCTCTCCACCCCCACACAGATTTGCAAGCCCTCATACCATTAAAGACATGGCCTAAACAAAGCATTCACTGATGCACAGATGCTCGAGGAATTTTTTTGTGTAGTGACTTTTAGCATAAACACACTGCATATTAAAACTCATCCTGAATTGTGAGAACAAAGTATATTGATCTGATATTTCCTTCTCTGCTACAACAGATGTCATGATTTTTAAGAGCTGCTGAAGCCCATTTTCATTCTTTCCAAAAATTAGCATATTCCAAACACCACCTTATTGAAACAGTTAAAAATCACAAAATATTGTTATACACGTCAAATGGATAATAGCAAAATATAAACAAATTTCATAAAATGTCTCCCCCACCACCCCCAAAAATTTTTCAGAATGAAAATATTCTTAAAATCTCCAGATTTAAGTCTGGCACGTGAGGCAAATTTGGCAAAATTATTGGTGGTTATTTGGTACAGAGTTAACATCCATCCCTCAAAGCTGTATCTGCCCAAATGATTAAGCTATTCTTTTTACAGAACACCACTCCTCATATTTTAGGTTTCTTCCTTTTTCCCATGAAATTAGTTCTTTAATAAATGTACTTCAGCTAGTCTTGAATGCCTTATCCTGTTAGTTGATACATTCCCACACACTCCAGTTTTGTTGATACAACAATTTTCTGAAGCACTTCACAGTGAATGCTTGTCTGCCATGGATCCCAGAGAATCTTAGGAAATCCTCTGCCTCTTAGGACACATGCACAAGCCATGTTATCTCAGCTTTCAGAAAAGAGGTTATTCGAGTCTGACGGTCTGGTTTAGTTTTTCTGTTCATCATGAAAACACATTAAAATCACCACAACTCAAAAACCAAGGCCAAGAAGCACATTTGAAATGAAATGGAAATCAGGGAGAAGGGGGGAGAGAGAATTGTCTAAAGTAATTCACTTTCTAAGGTCACTAGGCAAATACTTCACATGCATTTGGATATGCACAAATTTCAAGCTAAATAAATAAAATTATTTGCTGTGTGGAACCTAGGAATGTACAGCCCCTCCACATTTGTGGACAAAAAAAAAATATGCTAGTAATTAACTATCAGGAAATAACACAGGCAACTAGTGTACTGAATTTAGGTCACACCAATTATTTTTCTCTAATGTATGTTAAAACATGCAACCTGATTCAAATCTTGCTATTTTTAGAAAATACTGAAGAATTTCTGTTCTTTCCTCTCTCAGTCTCTGCAAAATGTTTTCCTACTTACAGAGACTTCTCCCTTGGATCCAAAGGAAAGTAAGATCTTGCTAATGTTTGTCAGATGTAAGCTTCAACTGAATGCTATGCAGTCCTGCTAGTGTCTACCTATTAAAGCTATGCAACCTCAAAGCATTGGATTTGACAAAGTTGCCATCCTCCTAAAATTTTATAAACATTTGAACACAATTATATCACCAATACATACTACAAAATTATATTACAAGCCCCACTATCAGTTGAGTAAAATAATAAATATTATTAATTAGTGGTCTAATACAGCATATTAGTATTCCCTCTGCAGGTTACAGAAGCCAGAGTGGCAATTAACATAATGTACTTTTTGTTTTTTTAAATTTTAAACTAATCCATGCTACACTAGTTGCAGCATTAGATACACCATATGGAAGGAGCAAAGTAGGTTGGTTATAAATCATTGAGTTTTTCCAAATACCAGTGTCTGTGCTGTTACCCACAAAGCCCATCACTGAATGTCTGCTTTCTTCAGAGAGAAGAAAAGACTCCTTTGGGTTGGCACCAGGACTGAGGAGGAAAGGAGGCAGAAAAGGACCTTGTCTAAAGCCATTTTCTTACTTAATATTTTCTGTGGAGTCTCCTGCTAGCCCTATCATGAAGACTTCTGGAATGTCAATTTGTTTCACATAATCAAATGAGTGAAATCAGTTATTACAATCAAGTTACATTTCCATGGCACCTAAATCTGCTTTTCCTAGGTCCCCCAAGACTTTCAGGTAGTAAGAGTACATAAACAAAATTAAACCCCTAGAAAAAAAAAAACTATGAAAGATTAATTTCTTCTCAAAATGATATACAGTAACATAGGAGATCTCAGGAGAACACAGAAGTCCCAGATCTCCACAGCCCCAGGGAGAGACCATTGCTTCTCCATGAAAGTGGCACTTATCATAGAATCACAGAATGATTTGGGTTGGAAGGCACCTTAAAGATCATCTAGTTCCAACCCCCCTGCCATTGGACTCCTTCCACTAGACCAGGTGGTTCTCAAAGCCTCATCCAACCTGGCCTTGAACACTGCCAGGGATGGGGCATCCACAGCTTCTCTGGGCAACCTGTTCCAGTGCCTCACCACCCTCATAGTGAAGAATTTCTTCCTTATAGCTAATCTCAATCTACCCTGTTTCAGTTTAAAGCCATTACCCCTTGTTCTATCACTACATGGCCTTGTAAAAAGTCCCTCTCCAGTTTTCTTGTAGGCCCCCTTCAGGTACTGGAAAGCTGCAATAAGGTCTCCCCAGAGCCTTCTCTTCTCCAGGCTAAACAACCCCAACTCTCTCAGCCTGTCTTCACAGGAGAGGGGCTCCAGCCCTCTGATCATCTTCATGGCCCTCCTCTGGGCTCTCTCCCTTCCTTCTGGAGAGGGCCCACACTTTCCCTAGTCTTTCTTTTATCACCAACGTACCTATACAAGCTTTTCTTGTTGCTCTTGATGTCCCTGGCCAGATTTAGTTCTATCAGGGCTTCAGCTTTCCTAACCTGATCCCTGGCTGCTCAGACAATTTCTCTGTATTCCTCCCAGGCTACCTGTCCTCGCTTCCACCCTCTGTAGGTTTCCTTTTTGTGTTTGAGTTTGTCTGGGAGCTACTTGCTCATTCATGCGTGCCTCCTGGTGTTTTTGCCTGACTTCCTCTGTGTTGGGAAGCATCACTCCTGAGCTTGGAAGAGGTGATCCTTGAATATTAACTAGCTTTCTTGAGCCTCTCTTCTCTCCAGGGCTTGATCCCATGGTACTCTATCAAGCAGATCCCTGAAGAGGCCAAAGTCTGCTCTCCTGAAATCCAAGGTAGTGAGCTTGCTGTGCACCCTCCTCAGTGCCCTAAGGATCTTGAACTCTGCCGTTTCATGGTCACCACAGCCAAGGCTGCCCTTGAGCTTCTACCTCCAAAAGGAAGGAATCAAGCAACCAAACTTCAGCTACAGATCTTCAGCTAAACTTCAGTTACAGAAACAGGTGCTAAAGCCAAAGACTTAACTTCCCCTAACTGCTTAGGTGCTCCAAAATTTTAATTTAGTTAGCATAAAACCCCACCAGTGTGCACATCGAGAAAACCCATGGTCTTGGCTAATCAACATTTCAGGCCTATACAGTACAGAGGCCTACTGGGGATTTGCATACTAAGCAGCGTCATGGTTAACATGAGGTATGTTCACTGAACGTCAACAATAATCACCTCAGCCAGAGGCACAACAAACATAATCCCTTATTTAAAAAAAAAAAAAAAAAAAAATTAAAAATAATTTTAAAAATTACCTGGTAGAGCACTTACCAAGGAAATCACCGTTAGATTAGGCAAAGTAGAGTCACTTTTCCTCTCCTCTGTTGAATCTCTGGCATTCTGCAGAAAGGGTAAAAATTATGGAATTAGAGGAAAGGGAGCACAACTCCGCAGCTCAGCGGGGGGCCGTGCTCACCCTGGTTTATGCCCTCTAAGCTGTGCTCGCTGTACTGCCTGCCCATTCTGCCTTAAAGAGTAGCTGAATAAAACATAGCACGGGCTGAATTCGGTTCGGGAAGGCTAAAGGGTCAGATTTTGAATAGGAATTAGACACTAATGTGATTCTGAAAATCCCATTAAGAGTCTTACCACCTCTGCAAGTGTCTACTTACATATCTTCAAAAATCTAGATCAGACAGTTTGTCTACGGCTGCATTGTAAATCTGTGGCACAGCAGGGAAGTACTGCTGGGTTCCCAAGCTCTAAAACCCAAAAGCTTCAGGCCATGCTCCTTCTGGAAATTGTTAGTGCTGATTTTAAACTTAATTATCTTTAATGCCTGGAAACCTCTATCCAAATGAACCCTCACTTTCCTGGTGAGCCACAGAAGGACACATCTCTAGCTGTTAAAGCAAATCAGAGCTGTGGGTCACTTTGAGATCTGCCTGGTACCTGCATCTAGATATTTTCAGGAGGTCAGCAAAGAATGATAAATATCCAAATGAAAATATTGTTTCTTCTACCACTTCACAAAAAGCAGCTATTTAGATATAATTGTGGTGCAGCTTTTTCTAGCAAAATTTATTAACCTATCTTGAAGCCTAAAAAATGCAGGATTCTTGATTTAACGAGGGAAAAAAACTAATTTCCTTTGCTAAATTTCCCAGTTTCAGAACATCAACTGGAACATCAACCAGGAACTGAAAAAGGATACCTTTTTTATTAGCTTCATTTCTCTAAGCCATTGCTTTACGTTTGCCTGTTCTAGAGGATCCCAAGATTAATTTACCTCTCCTTCTTAGCTATTTCTGTGCTATGGACTCAGCCAAAGGTGACAGTGAAGAATCCACAAAACCGAACATCAAATGTTCTTGCTCTGAACTTTCAAGAAGCTACTGAATTTAAGACTGGGGTTTTTTTTTTCTTTTTTTATATCACCATAAGGCCTGTTTATATACTTGGAGTGGAAACAGTGCACATTCAGCTGCAATTGATTTCCTGTATGGCAAAATACCTCAGACATTCAGCTGGCTGGGAACACTGCAGAGGCCTCTCACCATCACCAGTTTTTTGAGACCAGGAAGCTCTGCCCCATGCTTGTTCTTACGCCAGAATAAATAGAGTCCCTGCTGAGCATCCAAGTTAATTTGGTCAAGGGGAACCAAATCATAAACAGGCAAGATGTTATATTTCAAAAATCCATTTAAAAAATATTGGTCTACTTTCAACTTCAACAGTAATACAATCAATTCAGTCTTTCTGATGTGGCACATTCTTCATCCACAGATGTTTTTAAATACAAGAACTACTCCATCCGACAGATTTATTTTTTTTTAAATGAAATATCAATACATTTTCCCTCATCCAGTCAGTATATTAACAGCAATAAATCAACGCTACAAGGTAATTTCACAGATTAAAAGAGTATATTTTTTCACTTTCGGTATCACTGAGTGACCATTATAATAACAATTTTATTTACCGCATTTAGGTTTTTTTCTGTTCATAACTGAATACGTAGAACAGCCTCCACTAACATTTCTATGATTCTGAAGAAGGAAATACATGAGTAGTCTTACCAGGCTCCTGTGACTAGACTGTAACAGTTATAATATTCAAATGCCCAACCACCTGACTGTACCTCAGACTGTAAATTAAGTGAAACAAAAATACAAAGTGAGCTGTAATTACCATCCTACTTTCCTTTTAGTCCATGCAGGTTTCCTAGTCTCAAATCCTCTAGAGGCAAAGGACTCCATTTCAACTGCTAGAGAAAGTAATTTCTTTAAGAACCCTAGAAAGAGACAGACTGGCAACACAACCGCAACCACTTAAATATACATACATATGTGTGCATATATGTATATATACATACATGTGCATATATGTATATGTGTGTGTGTGTGTATATATATATATATATATATATATATATATATATATATATATATAAAATTGTGTGTGTGTGCGTATATAAATAAATGAAAATCAGGAAGCCAGACAATCCTGAAGAAGTCTAAACTTTTTATAGGGGAACTCTTGTTTGATAGAAGGTTCATCAATAACAGCTTCTTAGTTCCAGAGTAAAATTATTGGCCTAAAGCTGAGAGATATTCTCTAATTCCCAGAGCACCCAACAGCCTTTCAAAGCCTTTGGATCGATGACTTCAGACAGGGTCCTACAGTCGCATCCGAATCAACTAAAGCACAAGCTATTGGATACTACAGAGTGTTCTTCTATCAACCTTTAACTTTTTCAAGAAAGTTTTCTACAGATCTTGGTATTATCATACTATATAACAGAACAATCCGTAAGGAAAATTAATTTTTATCCTGTGATTTTTTTTACCAATTTAGCTGAATAGACAGTTTATTTCTCAAACATCAGTGTAAGAATATTGCATGCATTTGCACTAGAAACACTACCACAAAGAAAACACGTGCATGTCCATTTAAAGAAATTGATTAACCAATATACTGCCATTTGTCCTACAATTTCTATTTCATCTTAAAAAAAGTTTGCATGTTTTAAAATAGCCTTAGTTATTCTAGAAATATATCACAATTGTTAATAAAAAAGCTTTGCATTCTTAATCACTTTTAGAAAACATATAGAATTAAAGCATCAGGCAAGTAGCAGTTTAAGAAGCAAAAACCCCAAAGAAACCTACATTCAGATATTTAAGTTGACTTGAACCATAATGACTGACTGTCCTACGAAAAACATTCTGGCACCTGGAGATTTCACTGTAACATTAAATGAAAAGCCCAGAAACTTGAAAACTATCTTTCAAAACTCAGTAAAATCCAGATTCTCTTTCTGGGTATACTCTGCATGAGAGGCAACCAAAATAATTTTCAGTAAGAAAATTGTGCTTTACGTTATTCTCTTAGGAGACTTTGAGATCACCTTCACCTCAGTTTTCCTAAAAAGTGTGACACACAACCCTTCCATGCTAACGGTCCTGGACTGAGATGCTCAGTGAAAGGCTAACATCATTACTTTACTCCTATAAACTGGTTCCCTCAAACGATGGGTTTGAGTTTTGAAATCTCTGCTTTTTAAGAATTTCCCTACCCTGTTTCTGCTAGGGAAAAAGACCAAAATACCCAACCACATATAATTGTGTTCCACAAACTTACCAGTGGGAACCTGCTTAGATTACAAGTAGGGTATCAAGACATTCATTCCATTTATTGTCATCCCTGCTCTTACCTGGTCCCCAACCATACTAAATCACTTCTCACATCCAGACAACTTCATCCTTACAACTTGGATCATATTGTGTATTCAACATAGTAAAATGGCATCAATATATACTGTAGTATTTTATAACAAATACTCTTGCCAAACAATTCCACATAGTGATCCTCTAAGAAAAGCCGAGAATAAAATTCTTAATAGAAGTTCACATATTAGACAGCAAACCATTGTGCAGGTTTAATCACCAGTGATGAGGACTAAAGTTAAGAATTTATTTGACATGATTTTTACTGAATTATATGCCAGTACTTAAAGCCCAACTTTTTTGGCCAAGGAAAGCAGCTTCCCTATTACAGCACCCAGGGAAGGCCACATACTGTAGCACCTTCTCATCACATGACGTAACTGTGATGAACAGACAGAAGATGTGCTGTATCCCAAGGAAATGGATTTATTCCACATGCAATCAGCTGAGTGCTTTCCCAGATATATTAAGTTAATTTCATAGGCTAAGTACATGCAGCGCTCCTGGAGTTGCCTTCACTCTACTCATTCACAACAGTGAACACCACAAAGGCTGAGTTGCGTGAGAAGGTCATCAGCTAAGAGTGAATCTTTGCCAGAACTCCTCCAGACCATCCCTAGTAGGACCTCAAACTGTCCCCAGGAAAGAAGTCTGTGTTGGGCAAGCATGGGCATAGACAAGTAACTCTGACCCACGTACCAGAACTAATCACCTCCTGATATGACTCAACATTTACAACTAACAAATAAGAGAAACCAGCCCAGTACATTTTTCTGAAATTGTCAGAAGACGGGCATCACTGATCCTCTATTAAAAACAAAAAGGACTCTTCATGCAGCACAGGCACTGATTTAAAGAAGAGCAAAAGGAAAAAAAACAACCATATAGTGGGCAGACTCCTCATCACTACAAGACAGCAGCCACGAAGAGGCAGTCAGATGGCCCTGGCACCCATACCCCTCTGGAAGCTTAAACAGCTGCATAATGCACGCAGCCAGGGTGGGCAGATGAATCTGTCAGGTATGCATGGAAGCACTGTCCCCTAAAGACGAAAGAGACTAGAAAGCAACAGATCTTTAGTGACAAAGGCTGATGACCAGCTTTTCTTCTTAAGACAGCAAACCAGCTGGTTGTGGTTTTGTTTTTTCCAGAATTCTTCCTTGAAAAGTAGACACAGCTCCTATCCTACCCAAACAGCACACAGTGGCGTGTGGAAGAAATCCCTTCTCCTCTATACCCCACCTGTGCATATCATAGGTTCCACCACATCAAAGCTTCACCAATGAAGGGCAGAAGAAAAATGCCTATTCTGCTTTGCTTTGACCTTGTGGGAATCTGATTCAGTGCCTATGCTGCACTTTGGATGAACAAACTGCTTTGGAGGGGCCTGAGGAGTGCAAGAGTCAAATCCTTTGGGTGCATTTGACAAGAGGGGTGGTTTATTGGCAGGACCTCTGCTGCAGAGTTGCAGGAAGAACCTCTTCAATACGTTTGCTTTTGGATCTGCACCGTGCATGGGAGCAGCAGGATGGCTTAGCTGTGAGACTGAAGAACGCGAGGGACGTTGTTGGCATGTACAGCCATGGCCGAGGAAGCACGCCTGTGTTGTAACAGGTCACGCTACCGGAAGAGAGTGACGCTGCAGATAAAGTGGCAAAGTGCAAGCTGCAGCAATGGAGATCACCGGGCTGAGTCACCGTGCAGGAGATCAGCTCTAAACTCCTCAGCACGGCTTGTGCCTTGGCAAACCACTCTGTCCTTCACACAAGAAGAAAGATAGGGTTTTCTCAATGCTTTATTCTGCATTTCCCCACTGATAGACTTTATGAAAAAGAGGAAAGTGATTCCTGAAGGAAAGGTCTGCAGAAAGCCTGGTCCTGCAGGTAGATATTCAGAAGAGAAGTTAATGGCTTTCCCCTGGAAATCTGGGAAAAACTCAAAGTTAAATGAGTTCATGCTCAGGAGAAGGAGATACTTGAGACAATACCCTCCTACCACAAGACAGAAGAGACTTCACAGCATAACCAACCTGAAAAGGCAAGGATTGTAAAAGGCTACATCCAGTGAGGAGTATGGCAAGTGGGCCTCTCTGCCTGCAGGACAGAGACAGCAACCGCCTCAAGGCGGCAGGAGCACAAAATGACCAAGATAGACCAAATCAGAGATTTATGACTTCAGACTCACCTAACATGACAGAGACTGACAATTATCAGAGAAGACTGACAGAAAGGAGAGATTACAACCTTCATATGCTGGTAGTGTATGAGGGAACGCAAGCTGTCTCTCCAAATTCAGTAATGATTCATTGTTAAATACATCTTTGTCTACCATTCAAATAGGCCAAGACTGCTTATTCTTCAAAGAAATTACTGTTTCTGCAATGGGCTGAAGTCTACGATGACATCACTCAGACACTAAAGTATGACAGCTCTGTGAGCAACCACACAAGGTATGTTATCAGGATAATGAGAGGAAATTGGAAAGTAAACAGTGACATGCTTGAGTGTGAAGCATGCTAATCTCAGCAGCACCAAACCTGCTTGCAAGGTAAAATGATGTTTCTGCTGCTATTAACTTGGTTGCAGGTTGAACAGCAAGGGGAAAGCTTTGTGCATACTGAAGTGATAAAGAAGATTACAGACTTGCATAATAAGTAGTTCTTCATTTCACCCATCTATTTTCAAAATTCTTTACAAAGAAGGAACTATAATTTTTCCTTCATATCAGGTATCAAGGACACAAAGCACGATGTTACTTTAGACTGAAGTACCACAGATCAGTGGCAGCAGCAGAGAGCAAGTAGTTCTGCCACTGTATTTCTGAAATGCATTGGGACCTCAACTACGAACCTGGACTCACCAGAACAGACAACACAAACAAAACAAAAAAAAAAAAAAAAAAAGGGAAAAAAGAAAAACAGCAAGTTGATACTGGTATGTAGAAATCACAACAAAGCTGCAGCAGACACTGTATCTAATCTTAGGGGACATGCAGGGGGGTAAACTTTGGTAAATACTTTAACAAAGAAGAGTTTACAGGAGGTTAGGGAGGAGAACTTGCCTGTGTTTACAGATAACTCCACCTAACACAAGCAGAAGCATGGGAGAAAGCACAAGCACTAGAGCCTATGCACTAAATCTAGGAGATAGAGACTACTCATGTGGGCTGATTAAAGGCAGAAGCTGACCTGGAAGCCCACACCCAGATGACAATGCTGAAAGATGTCAACCATGACCGTGAAAGGAAGCTGGCTGTTACGCTGTCCTTGACAGTGCTCCTTAGGGCAATCCAAACAGCCTTCTCATTCCTGAGCTAGGTATCGAGGTTTTATCTACAACAGCTCTGAGTAGGCAACTGAGCAGGTGATTCAATCACTGTTCCCATGACACCATTTTTACCCCTGCTCAGTACTTCCAGGGAGAGCATGCATGCATCCTATCAGTCAAAAACATTAGCTGCACGATACTAATGCCTGGGGCGTGATCCTGAAATGTCTGAATGGATACGAATGTTCAAATATTTCGGTGTTAACATTCATTAAGTTAGGTTTTAAAACATCTGGGCAGGTCTCGCATGCAAGTTTCTACAGAACGCATGCTTACAGGAAGAGGCTTGGCACCACTTGCAGTCCGAAACTCAATGACAAAGCAGGCAAGCAAGACTTATAGGATTCAAAGGTAATTAGCACTGCTCCAATCACAAGTTTGCATGGGAAACAGCTGCCAGCCCAAGCTATACCTCTTCACTACACTTATAAAACACACATGCAACTTCCACTAGATAACCACCCATTGCCCCATAGAGGACCAGGAAGCAGGACTAGTGGAGCTCATGCCAAGGAAGGAAGGAAGAAAATAAGTCAAATGCATCAAATCTCTCTTCTAGATAAATTTTTAGACCAACACCTTGCTTTGTACTTTCACAGCAATGCTCTGCATCATAATTAGCAAGACCACAGGCAGTGATCACCTCCATAACTAGGTCCTTCAGAAGGTGCCCCAGTCAGCAGCTGACAGTGGTTTTAAGCAGCTTGTAACTTTGCTTGGACAGCTGCTTCTTTCAGGCCTCCTTGATAAGTATCAGCAGCTTTTCCCTCCATTTCCTTCCCCAGTCCACCCTGACTAGGCCCCTTTCTTTTCCTGCACTTGTAATCAAATTTGCAGTTAAACCTATTTTAGGCCAAGTTCATATAAACTCAACTTTTGGTGAATCAGACTAGACAGACCTATTTGATACAACAACCACAAATAAAAGAAATTATTTATATCCTTAAAGTGACTTGAGAAACTTTTAACACTAAGAGATAGTTTCTCTCTCAAACACACACTCCTTTGGAAACTGAATTAACACAAACAGGCTTTGCTGATACTTTAAGTCATTATTTAAACAGTTCACATTCATGTCTTGTATTCTTAACCACATATATAAAAGGCTCTCATACTTCCAGTCATAACTGTTGCCATTCCACTGGTGATGTACCTAAGACTGACTTTACCTCTTCACTCGCTCTGCTCCTGTTACCCCCTCAGCTCTGCGGTTCCACCCGCTCACTCTGATGTGTGATGTTTTTCTGAAGCCCAAAGTCATGCAGCCGTGATATCTCATGGGAATCTCAGCTGTTCTTTCAGAAAAGAAGTTTCTGTGCATTACAGTTACAACAAAAGAAATGGAAAATATGACTTTAATAGGCTTAAAAACCAAAAGGAACTGAAAAATATTACAAGATTAACGGTTAATAAACCAAACACACAAGTTTGGGAAGTCTGAGCCATGACTGGGGTGGGGAGAACACTGTCTGGGATTGGTGATGAAGCACAACTCTTTATGTGGTTTTGGTTAGTCTCCCAGGATGAGAGGCTTAATCAACTATTAAATGAGCAGCTATTAGAAATGCTTTGAAAAGCATCTTTAAAAAAGGGAGGGAAAAAACCCTATAGGTTCCATGTCCTCTGCATTCTCAGTTTACAAGAATAATGCTTTCTTCCACTTTTTTCCTCATTGCCAGTCCTACAAACTAAAATTCTTCCTGTGTAACCACAGTAATGCAGGTTCTCCAACCATTCAGCAACACCTCTGCAAGTCTTTCTGCCACTCCAGGCTTTGCTGAGGGCTGCAATAATTTTTTTTTTTTTTTTTTTTACCCCTCAACACTACAAAAGCAAAATGCTGTTTAGAGTAAGTAGTGGTAAGACACCTTCATTGTTGCCACAAGCAAAAATTCTAGCTCATTGTAAGAGGACCGCCATATATAATCACAAATACTCCAAACATCTCCAGTAGACATTACATTACTAACTTGCATTTCTTCATATGCCATTATTCTATCTTCTGTTGTATATTCTAGCTAAAGATCTGTGCACTACTCTTGGCCTCTAAGAAATTTATGGCAAAGTAACTTAAAGCCATAACTAATTTAACGTGCCAATAAAATGTGTTTCTCTAACACAGCAATCATCCTTCTCAACACATGACCAAATACAAAAGGGAATGCACATCAGATTAATTCCTTTGTACTAACTTCTAACTGCCACAGCTTTCCAATGTCTAATCTGAGAAATGCTTCTAATCAGAGTCCTGCAAATGGCTGCCCTTCACTATCAGATTGGATGTTTCAATTATTTCCTGACCCAGCGCATCTGACCCTATGGACTTGGGGTACATGACAGGGCCATGCTGACCGTCACCTTCAACCGCCACCCAGCAATATGGCGCCTCTCCCCTTCACAACCCCATGCTCCAAAGGCCAAGAATCGCAGCTCTGGCTTGGCTGGGGAAGAGACTTGGCACTGCGCAGAAACTGCTGGAATGGCAACCAAGCATCAGGGAAATAAACAAACAAATAAATAAAAATCAACATTTGAACGAATCTTTGGTATTCTTTACTAAGTGTGCTAAATATCTGTTAAAAGACTGTTATTTGGGACTTAAATAAGAGATAAAACCAAAAAACCTGTCCATTCTGAGTTCACATATTTTGTAGTATCCTTCCCTAGGAATTGTTTTGGTTTGGGGTTGATCTTTTTTAAACATAAAGGGCACACTTAAATTTTAGAGATGATACCTCTGTACAAAAACTTTTTTTTTTTAATAGCAGTATCTCAGGTTAATCTGTGGAAGTATTCTTCAAAATTACTAACAGCAGATTTTGTAATCGTGTTCTTGTTAGCCCTGTCTTTGGGTTGATCTCAAAAGTACTCATCAGAGCCTACAAGTTGTATGGGTGATGCTATCACAGAGCTTCAGCTATCCCTGTTACCAATAACCTTTTCAGTAAGGTAAAATGACAGAAGCCGCTATCACAATTACACTCCTGTTAGTGTTATACAGTTACAAAAAACAGATCAGCTGTGCACTGCAGAGTTTGCATTCAAAGATAATAAAGCGCTACTTCAAGTATGTGCCTTCATCAGTTGCTATAACCCTATCTAGTTAGCAGGGCTTAAAAAGCCTTTCCTGAATTGGAGCCAAAAAACCACAAGCATAGGAAAGGCAGAGGATGACAGGTATATGGCAACCCAAACAAATGCACATGAGGAAGCTTTCAAACACGCACACTGCTCCAAATGACTTAGCAAAAATACTAATACCAGTGCCACATGAAAAACTGCATCAGTGAAAGGTTCAACCGTACCAACCTATACAGATAACAGCAGCAAAAAGTACCACAAACGCAGGACTTGCCTAAATGACTTATTAAACAAGTGAGCAGATATTTTCACTTCCCTTCTAGTTTTAACCTTTTAGGTCACAACAAAGGTTTAAAATAAAATAACACAAAAAAAAAAAAAAAAAAAACAAAAAACACAACCCCATAAAAAAAAACACAAAACAAAAAAAACTACCAAAAACCAAGAAAACCCACACCAAAAAACCCACACCTCACAGGAAGGTACCAAGAGCTCAGTCAGTCAGCTCCAAACCTTTTCTACTGGGCACAGTTTATGCCAAGGCTTCACAATCAACAACCCCCTGCGGCCCAAAGTATGCCTTTGGACAGTTAACTTGTATTCTCACATCCTGCCCGAGGAAGAAGGAGAACACATTAGCAGATGTCCTGAAACCGTGAGAGCTGCCAACAAACTAAGCTCGCTTCTTGCAGATTTCCAAAGCTGTGCATTCTTAACATCTACCCTCACTTAAAAATCAAGTCAATACCGTCTTTGCAAGATGTTATCAAGTAAGACCATAAATTACAAACCAATTTGACTACACACCTCTTTTTTTTTTTTTTTTTCTCTTTTTCTGAAAATCATAAGTAAAACAACAAGAAAAATGACACATTAACACCTAGTGTTAGAATCGTAACATGCCTTTGCAGGGATGCACTCCGTGGTATGGCCACAGGTCGACGTTGTTTACCTAGGGCTCTCTAGGTCTGTGACAAAGAGCCAGCATTCCCATAAATGAACACATTTAAAACTGAACATTTTATCGAAGCGTTTTGCATCATTTCTAGTTCATCAGCTTAGAACACAGAGGAGAAGCAGAGAGTCAAACTTTAATAGCCAAGCATCTGCACGGACCTGAGAACAATACTAATATTCATTAAGAGGCTGATCTCAAACTGCCATCTCGTATTTTCAAGACAAGCACCCTATTAATACATTCTCTAACCTTAGCATAACTCTTTATGTTTTCATCTCAAAGCACCCACACACACATTGGTAAAGAGTTCCCAAAATTATGACAACTACACGCCACACACACCAAAAAAAAAAAAATTTTAAAAATAAATCTCAAGGAAGCTATATATTGTGCCTTGCCAACCACAGTGAATTACACAGCCAGGAGTTGCTACAGCCAGATTTAGCTTTGTACACGCTAACAGGATTCCTTTATAAATTTAGCTAGAGGCACGGGCAACAAACGCTTGTGGAAATTTGAACCGCAGCTCGCCGGCAGCAGAGATTGCTCCCTCCAAGAACGAAACAGTAGCAAAAGAAGCCTATTAGTAGGCTCTTATTACACAGCTTTCAAAACACCTATAAGTCATCAGGTTCTCTAGGCAGCATTATTAAATTGCTGAAGTACCAGCAAAGATTAAAAGAAAAAAGCAAGGCCACAGCTGGTTTTGAGTCTGCCAATTAATAATTAAAGGAGGAAAAAAGCCAACCCAAGAGAGACCGTATTGGAAGCCAGCTTCTGAATGTACAGCTGAGTTTGTTTCGGGTCCCTTGCTCTCCCACTTGGAGCGCGGTGGCTGGGGAAGAGAAGGCCACGGGCGCCCCAGGTCTGTCAGCGCGACCTGAAGGGTGAGCTCTGAAGGGCTTCTCGTTCAGCAAGGGGAGAGGGACTGGGACACGCAACCCGCAAAAGCAGGGAAAAGGCAGGGGCAGGAGATGGGGAAACACATCCCGGCTCCCACAGGACAGCAGGACACTGCCTGCCCCGACCGCCTCTCCCTCTTCTCCCCTCCCCAGAGTAAGTGTTCCTGCTACTTAACGATAAAGTCAATCGTATTTTTAGCCCTCTTTAGGCCACACTTACCACAATCCAATTAACGTTGCTTTAAAACATCAAAAATTGAGGGGCTTTTTGGAACAGAGTTTTCCAGAAGGCACAGGTTTGCTAAAGCATCTGCACAAAGCCTGAAACGCCGTGCAATTTTACCGTATGTTAAAAGAAACACCTCCTGCCTCCCCGAAAGGCTCGATGAACCCGTCGGACCTGGGCTAAGCCCGGCGTGCAGCAAGCACGGTGCAGCCCAGGCGTGCACAGGCTGCCCCTTCGCCCCGGCGGAGCGGCCGGACACAAAGCGCCCCGGCGGGCAAAGCGAAGGGCAGCCGGCCGCGGCCGGAGCCCCGGTGAACTCACGGTGCCCGCTGCCGCCGGCTGCCGGAGGCGGGGAGAGGAGCGGGGGGCGGCGGGGCTCGCACAAAGGCTGCCGACACAAAACGCCCGCTCCCCGCCAGACCCCCGGGGGCCGGGAGCTGGGGCCGCCCGGGTGGTTTCAGGGGGTTGCAGGGCACCGGGTGCCTCACTCACCGACCGACCGACCGACCGACCACCCCCCGCCCCCGGCCGGGAGCCGCCGCCGCCCCCTCCCCGGCGCCCCGCGCAAACAAAGCCCCCGCTCACCGGCGGCCTCTCGCCGTCCTCTGCCCTCGCACACCCGCTCTTCCTCCCGTTTAAAATCCAGGCGCAGGGGCGCAGGGGTTATCCGCCTCCCCGTAGCTCATTCAGCGGCACCGCCGGGTGTCCCCCCCCGCAGCCGCGCCCCGGCTGCCTCCGTGTGCTCGGGCTGCGGGCAACGACTTAATCCCCAAACTTCCTCCTCCTCCTCCTCCCGTCCAGGCAGGGGAGTCTGTGAAACTCCCCTCCTCCATGCAGCTCCCGCAGCCGAGCCGCTGCCTCAGCCCCTCCCCAGGGAGGCCCGGCCCGGCCCCGGGCTGCAGCTGACTCCGCTCCGCTCCCCTTCTCCTTCTCCTCCTCCTCCTCCCCTGGAGGCTGGGAAAGGGGGGAAAAGAGATTAAGCACTCGGACTTGTCTCTGGAGCCGAGCCAAAGAGAGCAGTCGGATTACAGCCCCGGGAAGAAGAAGGGAGGAAAAGAGAAAAAAGGAAAAAAAAAAAAAAAGGGGGAGAAAAAAAAGAAAACCAGCTACTGTTTTCACGCAGGGAGCAAGCGCTCGGCTGCCCGGCCCTCCCTCCGCTGCCGGGGCAGCTCCGTCCCCGCCTTGCCCGGCTCTCTGCAGGCTCCTCTCCGCTACCACGGGTTTTAAATTCGATGATTTAACGCACAACATTGGTATTAAATCGTGAGAGCTTCTGTAAATGAGTCCACATCATTGCCAAAATGCGAAGGGGGCAGGTCCACCCACAAGTACTGTCCGTGAAAAGCAAATTCAAAGGACTTCTAGAGACTACACCTGCCTCCTGGCAGTCTGCCCCACCATCTTCTTTGAAAAGGTGAGCTTAAAGTCACTTTTTAATATTTTTTTATGTGTGTGTTGTGTAAGACACACACGAAGAGACAAACTGCTTAAATAAAGCCTGAATTCTTCGTATGCATTCAGTGGTCCTTATTCTTCAGAGCCCTAACCAAGTCCTTGGTTTCCTGTAAAACCTTGTTCCATGATTCACATTTAGTAGAGCTCTGTTGCTTTTGCTCGATAACATATTTTCACCCTCTACCCATGCTAATATAGAGCACGTGGAACATGAGGAAATTTGGGAGGTTAGAATAGCTCCTAGTTTTAAGATGTCAAAACAAGTAATTACAGCAGTAATTCAGAAAAGCGGGAAGTTTCAGTTTTTGCCCTCATCTTACCTGTTCTCACTGACATCCTCTAAAAAAAAAAAAAGAAAAGGAAAAAAAAAAAAGCTCTGGCAGGGTCTGTTTCTGTATCGTTAATTCAAAAGCCCAGAGCTCTTTCCCAACATGCACGTTGAATATGCTTCAGACCAGTGCTGAATTTTAAAAAAGATTAACACATTTATGAATTAATTTTGGCCACATTTCAAACCAAAGGTTTGTATTTAATAAGTGGGACTATATTAGCTTCTCAACTAAAGAAAAAAAAAAACCCTCAAGTGTTTTAATGACAGCCATTCTTACGCATAACATGTATTCACATTGCAGAATTAGAGCATAGTTATCACCAAGGGGTAAGTCCCACTCCACCCCTCCTTCCTTGCGAACCATCGCTGTCCTATCAGGCAGGAAAGGCAGATCACGGACGGCCGGACTCCACGATTAATATTCTGGAATGGCACTTCACAAAGTTGCTCAACAAGGCAAATGGGGAAAGGACAAGTAATTTCAGATGTGACTGGTAGCTCCGATAAACCCAGCCCACTGGTCATGACCTCCTGCACTGAATGGCTGCTCCATACCTGAATTCAGCATCCGACTGTGCGCACATCTTTGCCTCAGCACACTACGCTCTGGCCTTGTGCTCGGGACAAAAATTCAGCCTTCGTTTGCACGCCAATTAAAAAAAAAAAAAAAGAGGCAGCAAAAACCTCTCTAATGAAGCTACTGGGAGAGAAGCATTTGTAACTCTTTCCCATTGGGGGAATCAGGGAATGATTTTCCTTTATGAACGGATCTTTCAAGGATGATAATAAAACAAACTACTGGCTCATGCATTTAACTCGGGCCAAATTAAAACAAATGAAAATGCACATACATCCCCAAATGGGAAATATAAGAACAAAAACCCCAAACCACAGAGTATTCCAAGTTCCTTTAAGAAACTGTACAGTCTCTGCAAATACATTTTAAAGGCCTTACATGATCTGTTCCATATGGAGGTTTTTTTCCTCAGTGCTGTGACTAACAGGGAAAATCTTCAAGAGAAGTCTCTTCCTCTCTCTTCATCCTTCTACCTCCCTTTCCCCAAAGGGCTGATCATGAGCCAGTCTGGTTTCTGTTTGCTTGTGCTAAAAATAGCGTTCCAGTGAACTGACCAAATATCTCCAGTTTTGTGCCCACTGACTGACGGAGTACAATCATTGTTGTAGAAAGAATGATAGAGGTTTAAAGGTCAAGCTTTATAACACTGTAATACATAACAGTGTATCTGAAGAACCACCCGGTTTTGGAGGAATTAGATACATGGACAAACCGTGGGAACTCTTACCTCTGAGGATGATCCAGGTGACTTGGTAAAAGGGCATGAGTGACAAGGAGACTGCAGGCAGGCGAACCTTTCGCCTGGGTATTGCCTGTGCACCAGAAGGCCTGTGGCACAGGTGAGAGCACCACGTGTTGTGGGGGTTCCCAAACAGCTTGCTCAGTCACCCTTGGCAGCCCTCCTGCGCGCGGGCAAGAGACGAGCCTCCACTCCCTCTGCCTCCGTCTTTTTCGGCACGCGTCTTTCTCCACTCGCTCTCACAGCGTCTCTCATACCCTCACGCAGTAGGACATCTGCCTTCCCCGCGCACATAAGGTGGGATCCAGCTCCATCCGCCAGGTCTTCACCTCCGTCCTTCCTGCTGCCCCTGCAGCCAGGAACTTGCACTGCTGATGGGTTGGTATCTTCCACACAGGTGGTCAGGACTTGCCCTCATGTACCACTTGAAAGTGGTTTGCTTACTACGGTTGGGGATCTGTAACCTAACATTATTTTTCCCTTTGGGATTTTCCTTTCTTCTAAGAAGCCTGCTTATATCGACTAGTCTACCAATGGGTTTGTACATATGATCTCAAACATCGCAGCATTTCCTTACATCACCAGAACTGAATTGCAGCAGTCATCGTGTTAATGTTTTTCTGATTTTGGCTGTGACTCAGCAAAACTGTAAGCAATGCTTTTAAATGTACAGAAGTCTGTGTCACTTCAGTTTTGCTGACTGATGATGAATTTCAGCATTCATTGAAGAGAAGCACAAGTTTATCTGTTCTGAGTTAGAATATGGGGGGGAAAAATCTGTCCCTACAATAGCAGAAAACTGCTACTTGTAAAGACACCCCCCCACACACATCCCAGATTTGATTGTTGCGGGGGGAGATCTGTAGAAGCAAGCAGCTGCATCCATGCCATGCACAAGGGTGTAAGGCAGGAAAAATGGATGTAATCTTAACCTGGGCACCCCCCTGTCAGCCTAAATAAAAAAAATTTTAAAAAATCTGCAATATGTTCCTTGCCTAGGATCCAAATTAATTATTCCACCCACGTTACAATTTAATTGGCAGGCACAGGTACACTCATTTGCTTTGCAAAGCAATATTATTAAGTGTGGGGTTTCTTACAGCTATGCCCCTGTTTAATAAAACCCAGTCTTTCATGTAGACTAATGCCAAAGAGCACACAACCATTCCAGTAATTATATGTTCCAGAAATATTATTAATATCAAATAAAATGCTATCATACCTACTTTATGCCTGGGTCCTGTAGGTATTCAACTACCTCCAAGCTGATGAGATACCTGTGTGAAAAAAAGTTGGAAGCATATTTAAGTCTTTACAGCAACAGCTGCTAAAACTTTTAATCACAGACTACAAAGTTCAAAATGTCTTACTCCCAATCTTACTACAAGTTTAAGTGGAAGTACTTTAAATACAAGATGACTTTTCATGCCACTTGCCTTGAGAAACAAATAGTGCACATAAAGAATGAGAGTAAGATGATGAAGTTTAGTGGTTACAAGTATGAAGACTGTCAACATAAGAAAAGAACAAGATACTGTACGGAAGGAATTGCCTGAACTTAATCTTTCTAGGGAGGGGGTTTGATTCCTTCTTTGTCTGGGAATGTTTCCATGCAGAAGTAAACATCTTTGAGATCACTTGCTTTTCCACATAGCAGCACTGCTTGGGTCCTCCACAAATGCAACTGTATTTCATAAAAAAAGCATGCAGACCAGCTGCAGTTTTCACAAAATAGACTTCTGGTAAATTCAAAAGCTAGCACAATTATGTTGCCAGCTCAGGTCTCAAATTCCTTACAAGTCTTGGTCCTTAAGCACAACCTCCACTTCATTATGCTTTCTTAAGCATTTTGGTAGATAATAACCTTCTACATTTCCCATCCGTTCTCCTCCAGAAAGTTTTTCTGCTGGCTTATTCCTTAAAACATTTGCATCTACACCCTTGCAAACAAAAAACCTGTTTCAGTCTTACAAGGGCTTATCTTCTTCCCAATTTTCCTGGGAGTATTTTAGATTATAAGGCTAGAACTGAGCAGTTAATTTCAATCTTGTAGACAAGGACAGCCTAAAGTCACCCTGCTCTGGAAGAAAGTCACCATTAGTTCCATACTCCTCATATCAAAGCCACCAGGTAAGGATGAACCATTACATCCCCTGCAGGATGCTTACCCCTTTTCCCTTGACAAGATGCTCAACGTAAGGCTGGAGCAGGATCCCAGCCGTTCCCTCTTCTCGGTTCTGTTGCTCACACAGCAGACAGGTTACTGGGCATGCAGGAGGTGCTTATTTCTCAAAACCTAGCTGCCTCTCTTTAACTTAAATCGATTATTCAGAAAAAGAGTATTAAGAGATGTCACAAAGAAGCCTTTGGTTTGTGTGTTTAACTTAAGGGCTGCAAGATCATGCCCTATAACAGGTTTTTTTCTTGCTGCATGCTTTGCGGTGAGTCCACATGCACAAAAAAGCAGGATCAAATCTGAGGTCTTAAGAATACAATAAGGAGTACGTTAGAATCACTTTAAGCAGCAACTAGGAGTTACTTTTCAACAGTGCTAACAGAGGTTGCTCAGAGAGCAGATGAGCTCATCTGATTACAGGAATCTACTTCAACTTAAAGGAAACTCCTTCAAACATATAACCACTGGTTTGTCTGGCTCATTTTGGTTATTAAAAGAACTTTTACCACTTAAATGAAAATCTTGTGGTTCTCTACTTTCAGCTGTTACTTTTAAAGCACAATGCTCCACGATAATTAGACTAATTGTTTTAAACTACCATCTCAGTAATGAGTAACAACCATGCTTTTTTTTTTTAAGCAATAAACTAAATTCAGCCCCTGGCTAACTGCTCCGAGATCACCAACCAGTCCCTGGAGTACCTCTCTCAAGCACGACTGGCCTGAGATTCTCCCTTGCATTTAGTCTGGACCACCCTGGAGCAGGTGGTTTGCAAGGGCGGTTCTCTGGGCATGGATCGGAGAAGATCCCAAGGGGCAGATCTCAAGAGGGAGCTAAGAGGACTGTAATCTCCTTTGCTGTATCGCTGTCTAATGCAGCACTCATTCCCAATCACCTATCAGAAAACTGCTGTGCCACCATTCACCCATCCCAGTCCTCATCAAAGCTGCATCCCATGCTGTCCTAAGCCACTAGCACAGCAAAAAGCTACCTCAAGGAAAGACTTTCCTATGTCTTAGTGAATTCTAGGAGTGGCAAAAGCCACCCAGGTCACGGGCAGCAGGCATAATTCATCACAGCCCTCAGGCAACTTTAAATTACACTGAACAACGCGCGCTCAGCCACTGCAGACTGGTCAGGGGAAGGTGATATATCAGATGCTATCAAGCCAGAACAAAGATTTAACAAACCTGCTCTGGTGTCATTCTGCACATATCTACAGGAGTGCAGACAAGGCAGTGGAAAAGGAAGTCCCAAAGCTTTATCAGGAGTTGTAACCATCAAGACTGTTAACCCCTAAATGAGAACTTGCGTTGACCTCGGTCAGTACCTATCCGGAAGAAGGATGTAAGCCCTGAAATGAAGATCTGTCTTTGATAAAAAGACAGGGAATCTCATATAGTTTTTACAGATCTTGCTACCTACAGTATAGATAGATGCTTTCAATTCTTTAATAGTTGCATATAGCAAAGTAAAAATGCAAAGGACTTTAAACAGAAGGGAGAAAAAAGGCAGTACCTCAACCTTAGATAAGGAGGGTTAAGTGCAGAAGAGAGACCTCAGTGAAACAATGAAATAAGGAAGAAAAATGGAAGAGGAAAGTGAAAAAAAAAGCAAAACAACAACAAAAACCCTAAAGTGTTATGGTCAGTGGTTTGCTATGATATTTGATGTTAATTCCTTTTATTTAATGTAGAAGGTTAGCATAGAAGGCTGGTACAGGAGAACAACCCAAAGTTAAAACCAGAAAAAAACATAATTTAGAAAAGACAATGTATTGCAGCATCTTGTAAATACTTGTTTATATGACATGGCCTATATTGGTTATTCTATCTCTGGTCACAAAGCAATTATCTATACAAAAAAGTATGAAATTTGAATGTTAATGTAACAGAAAAAGTTCCCAATAATTCTGAGTCATAACTGAGTATCAGTTTTCAATGTTGTGAAAGAATTCCACCAGTCAAGCAGCCAGCACGCTGTATTATAATTGCAGATGCGAGAGTTACCAAGTAAAGTCACATCAAAAATCCGAGTCTTAGGAAATAGCAGATCAGAGACTCCCAGAGTTTTCCGAGCGGCCCAGAGACAACGATGCCCAGCTTTCACTGAATACTGTTACTAGATTACTGTGCTCTCTCAAGCTATGGCAGATGAAATCACCTTCAGAATGTCTTTTTCCTAGCCGCGCACAAAGCAACTGATGCAAGAAAGAGACAAAAGTCTGTTCCATTTCCTCAAGCCTTCAACATTATGATACATCTGGCCCAGGACAGTGTGCCACTACATCACTTTGACTGAACAAAAAAGCCAGCAAACACTTACATCTGTTAACTGCCTGTAAATCTAAGCAGCTGTGTTGTGAGTCATTTCAGGACTGGCTAATAATTGAATAAACAATTGTAATTGTGCTCCATGAAACTCCCATGTTTTCTTTCAGTCTTGGCATCTCCTCTCATGAAAGCTGTACAAGTTAGGGTACAACCACACCAATTCAGTCAGCTATGACAATATTTACCTAACACCTCTAGTCTACCAGCCATCATGAAGCACATCCTGGTTCTGGACAACTAATAGTAGTAATTTCCAAGTATTCCAAATCCAGTGATCAGAAACTTACTTACAGAGTGATATTTTTGAAGGCCCTCAGATAGCAGTGCCATTTACTATTTATACTGCAATAATGCTCACAAGGCACAGTGACCAATGCACTGAATGCAGCACTTGTAGAAAATGAAAAGGTGATCCCTACACCAGAGAATTTACAATCTAAGTGGTGTTGAGTGTGTTCTGAACCTTTGAGTATATGTGGCTTAAATTTCAACTGGAAAGGGGGTCTTTTTTTCTAGATCAGTAGTCTTCAACCTATGGTCTACTTTTAGGTGACCTTGAAAGATAACTGAGAAAAGGAGGTTTACTTTGGCAGACTTGGATTCACATTACAGGAGTCAACAAATATGAAACAGATTGAAAATACTAATCTAGATTGATATGTAAACTACGCAGTGGAATTGCATTCTTGTTTGATTATTTGATGGGATTATAACCACACGACTAGCTGAACAAGAGAGGCAGTCACCCTGGGAAGTGTACTGAGAGAGACACTGAAAGGGGGCAATATTCCTGAGCCCCACTGACTTCTGCTGCCTTCCAGCAAAGGACCACAGACTCATCCATGCAGACTGAACAGTTAGCAGCAGCAAACGGAAAAAAGCTAAGAGAGAAGGACCTAGGAGCCAGGAGATCTCACCTTGGTTCTGCAAAGTGTTGGAAAGAGTAAAACCAAGCTCTAGATCTATAAATTTTACTAGTAGATAAAGTAATTCCTGTTAAACCTCATGAGGTTTATAGGAAAAGTTTGTAATGTGAAGAACCTCTACTGGTGAGCAGATAGTTTTGCTGCTGTGACTAATTCAGCCTATGATAGCTTTGCCAAGGCTATAAACAAAGTTTCAGGCTGTTTTATTGACACAAATACCACTGGAAAAAGCTCTGACACCCCTCCAGCTGCACATTTCTTTTCACCTAAAAGACACTGCTATAGGTTGCACAAGACTTCTTAGTTTATCTAGGCAAAAAAAGCAGGAGTGCTTGTGCCTGTAGGCTAAATTTGCTTGATACCTAACAACTGTCTGGTGTGCCATTCCTGGAGGAAGGTCCTTGCAGCTGTGCTTCCCAAAAGGCAACCACGTCAGTGTTGCACACTGCTGCACAGAGCTCCCCTTAGTAAGAGTGTACGTTAATAAGGTTAGGAGATACCCTAGTAGAGGAACAAGTCCAAAAGTGCAGGGACAGCCCCAGGCAAAACAGAGAGTCCCAGGGCTGACATAATACAGAAAAAAAGCTAAACAAGGCTGGCAAGCCTGTAAATTTGTTTTTTACCTGCAGAGTGAAGGTCTGAAAAACTACAACGTGTTGTTATGGCCAACAGATATTACAATTATTTTTCTGAATCTATGACTGGTATGACATAAAACTGATTCACTGGAAAGCAGTACCTATAGATGCAGACACTGTTATTTGCTTCTTTGTATAAAAACAAGTGAGTCACAGAGATCTTTCTTTGTCTACCATATAGCTGATGTGCACGGTAGACAAAGAAACACTTTTTCAGCATGTTTCTCAGAATGAGGTCCCTTTTGACAGTAGTTAACAAGCAAAGGAACGTCTTTATTTAAATCCACATTAGAGGCAGAACATTTGTCTTTTCTACCTTAATCACTTGAACTATGTAAAGTAGTCCTTTTTTCTACCTTTTTTCTTTTCATTAAAAAACCCCACTTTTATGCCGCCTTTCTTTAGGCCCAGGACCCTGTGTTTTGACAGATTGAGTCTATGGGCCTATTATATGCTTCCACAAAACAAATTAAGCCAAACACTTGTTAAAGTCAGTTGTTCCTGTCTGGGGAAAAGGATTTAACAACTGGGAAAAAAAGAGGAGGATTGTCCCACAACACCAAATACCTCTCTCGCTCTGCAACCTACCCTTTTGCCACCTTTCTCATTTTTTAAGTTCTTTGTGGGTATCTTGGACTGATGATGACTATTCTATCACTGCATCCACTGACGCTCTGGGCCAAATTTGTTTGCATAGAAGCAGAACAGAATTTCAGAAGTAACCATGAAAATGGAATAAACGTCCCCAGAAAGAAAGAGACCTCAAATTTTATCTTACATTACCCATCTTGGGTTTTTTTTGCATATTAGCAAACATATAGCACCACATATTAGAAGATAAAATACAAAGATAAAATACTGAGTCTAGAAAACACTGTGCTGCAAGCAGGTTTTGCTGCAAGGAGGTTTTCCATGTAGAACACACTTAATGCATGAAGGAAGACACTGAAGTGTTATAGCAGGAAGGTACTGATGGAAGAGAAATAGGCTATGAAAAGGGAGGAAAAACCCATCACTTCTGATCTCCCCCATATCCCTTTCTGGAAGGCTGGCCTTTCCACCTAGGAAAATACTCCAAAGCAGAAAAAGTAGCACAAAAAAAATACTCTCGAAAGGGCAATCAAAGAGAAAGTGCGTACGCACATCCTTCCTTTTGAGTAGGCCTTCTGGAATATTGCCTCAGCTGTCCGCTGAGCCCTCATGGAAGGACTTTCCTATTTATTAAAACAAGTAATAAAAACCTTCCTCTTTGTATTTTGGAGCCAGCAACTCTCCTCAGCGGCAGCAGTTTCCAAACCTTTTATTACACAAGCCCCTCCCTGCTCCATACAGACTTTGCACTGAGCTCTGCTTTTGTTTCATGGTGCTGAATCACCTGGGCCACTGGGTGTCATGCAGCACTGGAGGTGCTCATGTGCTGCTTCCCGCCCGTTTACCACCCAGCATGACCCCTTCCAGGACTCACCTCCGTGCAGGTTAGGTACCTGCCTTGCCTGGGACCTTACAGACGACAGCTTAGGCAGCGTGGTTCCACCTAAAGCCTAAAGTAATTAATGTGCAGTCACTCGTCAAGGCGGTCTCTGCCTGAAGAGAGTTCTCTGCAGCTCCAGGCTGAAGGGGGATATATACTCATTGTAGATGTGCTGCTTGTGTTTGCCGTAGTAGGCTAGTGCTAAATTACAGGCATATATAGAATGAGGTTAATCAGAGGAAAATTTGTGTTCTTCCATTTGAAGAACACTTTGGTTTTGGACAATGCTGCTAAAACAAGTAGTAAAAGGAAATTAAAATTAGCCCTGGATATTTCTCTCAAGAAAAGAAGTTCCTTCCAAAATTCCAGTGAAAATTGACTCCAACCTGGCAGATTTATGAGGCTTTGAAACTTTCAGTTGGAGCCTAAGCAATAGTTTGTTTTGTGTTTAGAATAATAATACTCCTTAACTGAGGCAAAGAGGGGCGGTGACACCACTATTTATGGCTTGTTGTCCCTCTCAGTTTCTGCACAGGGAATGCAGCTGGACTGGTTGTTGCTTTTACAATTACTGCACACTTTTTGTATTAGAAACCCTCACGTATTGAAAAACCACGAAACTGCTCCTCCAGAACAGAGGATTAATTAAAATGAAGAACTTTTTGAAAATTATGTTTCCTGTTGCTGTTGCTTGTCTTCTTGTTTAAGCCATTTGTGTGTGTTTGTTCCAAGTTTCCAAATTTTTCCCCCAAACCATGAATACTAGAATCTTTTAAGTCAAAGCTGAGATCTTCATACATTTTAGGGTTCTGTCATCTGAGGCCAGATGAAAAGCACTAAATATCACAGTATTAGCAATAAACTGCCAGTCACCAGCGTAGAAACTGGACAGAGCTGTTTTGTCTTCTCAGAGGGCTTTCTACACGAAGTGCTAGAAGCTCAGAAAGCTGGAAATTTCACAAAAAGTTTGGGCAACATTTTTGACAGGTGGACATGCAAATATAGTTTAAAATTTAGTGTTCTTGCCTTTCTTTTATGATTGCTCAAAGTTTGTATAACTCTAATCTGAGGTTTTCTTAATGTGCTGAAAGTACTTCTTTCCATACAACCTCCTAAAAATTGGATCAGTAATGTACTTTGCCTTTTCTAAGTGGAGATAGTGAATAGAATGGGATTTTTTTTCGTATCGAAAAGGCAAATAGCATTGTTTCTACTTTTGTACAAGAATTCAAGAGCTACAGAATCAATAGGCTGTTTCATATCCCATCATCAGCAGATACTGGGCTGAAAGCCAGTTTCTTCACGATGGCTTTGTTTAGCCTACAGTTTTGGTTGTACTGTAATTCTAGTTATTTGATTGCTGGTTTGTTTGAGTTAGCACAATTGAAAATGGTAATGTAGACATGCAAGAAATATTTGGGGCAGAACAGCTCATTAATCAAAGTTACAGCATGTCCAAAACTTTAAACCAGATCAGGTTAGGTTGGATATAACCCCTCCCACCCCTCTCCCACCTGACACTCAGGAACTCCACATCTCCCTGGGGTCTGCTGCACCCATGGAAGACAACTCTATTCAGGACCTTGGCTGTGGTACATCAGTCTTTTGATTACAGATGAAAGCAAACAGAATCCCCACTGACAAAGCAAAGCTTCTACCCAGTCCCCACCAAAGGGAGACAGAATGATACACTCACTAAAAAAGCAAAAGCAGATGCACTCAAGCACCTTACCCCCATTAGTGCAGACAGCTGAAGCAGCAAAGGTTACTGCAACTAAACCTTGCCTTTCACCTCTACTTTACATGTGAGAGTGAAAGAAGCTGTTCTTTTCTGCCATTTTACATGACCACAGCATAGTCATGGATGGTTCCTCATGCAGGACAGAACTGTGCAAAGCAGAACCATTCTTGTACCAGCAAAAATATAAAAAATATGAACAGACACATTCAATTACATTTATGCACCCAAATTAAGAAGGATGATGGTCATTCTGATATGAATATAACAAGCCAAAATGCTAAATATTTTAGCAGTAGCGTATAAAACATAGTGGATAAGAAAAAGCATAACTGATCTGGACACTCATTATGATATTTTGGACTGATGTAATAAAATAAGTGAAAAAATAGTACCATTCTTTAGGAGGCCTCTTTAAGAGGACTTGCAATTCAGGATCCCATGGTGTAGTTGCACTCCCGCCCTTGGACACTGTAACATAGACGGGATTTGGATGTGTTTACTGTTCCATTGCCTGACTTTACCCCCACGTAGCATGGTTCACTATGTGACACAATGGTTTGAGTCTTCACTCCTGTTCAGCTTTCACGACCCATAGAAGAGGTGTAATGACAGAAAATTGAAACTTTGAATTTCGTAATGTAATGAGTTTGTAATAGCAGGGCTGGAATTTGAGCACTGGTCTCTTAACTCCTAGCTATGTGTTTTAACCCCAGAACTACCCTGTTCCCCACTGAGGAGCTTGCATACTATCTAATATTGCTGTTATAAGGCATGAACTTCATGCCAGAGGTTGCATCTGACTTCAGAAACCAGATAATACTGTACTGTACTGTGGACGTCAGGCTTGACTCTCTCTTATCTCTCTGTAATGGCTGACAGCAGCTCACTGTAAATGGTTTGGCAGAACTTACGTTTCTTATCTTTCTTCTCATGCACGTCAGTAAAAAACTGTAGTGTACTTATGATGGACTGAACTCAAACAGAGCTGGTCCCCGTTGCCTAAGCTCTGCCCACCATAGAGAGCCATAAGCAGTTTTCAAAGCACAGAGTGATTAATGACAGCTCAGTGTGGGGATGCTGAAAGACTCAGACTCATGACGGATGCATGTGAAAAGACTGGTGATCAGGTCTGAGAAAACAAATCCCATCACTGAAATCAGTGAAAGCTGCTGACAATTGTTTTTGCACACAGAGGCTATTTCTAAACATGAGAAAACAGTGCTACTAACCGTACTTCTCTCTTTCCTCTTGCTCTGGTCACAACCACCATCTTCCTGCTGTTGTTAAAAAGGAAATCTGGAAGTAGGAAACAAGTCAAGACACAGCCCCACCTTTATGTAAGGAGATTCCTATGTTCCAGGGAAGTATCATTCTTAAAATAAGGAAAGTGTTTCTAGTTTTAATAATTTTTATTAATAAATTGAACTGTACCAGTCAACCATTATATTGATCAATTTATTATATTCTCTATATTTGTCCTCCTTGTCCTAGGACATCAACACCCCAAAACCAGATGACAGATGTGACCCCTGAGAACTTATCTGATATGTGAGGATGGAGAGAGCAGGTGGCTAGAGGTGGGATTAAAGAAGCAATGATGTCCTTTGAATGAACAGCCAAAGGTTTTAGAACATTTCTCCATTATGCTACTGTCTTCATTTCTGTCACACAGGTTTCTCTCCTTGGAGTACAGCAAAGAATATACCAAAAGTAAAGAGTCAAAACCAATGCTGTAATAGCAGCAGATTGGCTAAATGAAGTTAACACTCTTATAACTCCTTCCCCTAGAAGCCTCAGCCCCAAACCACTTGATACTCTCCTCTTTTTTTTTCTTTTTTTCTTAAGTCTAACATTAGAAGGGGTGCCTTGATTGGTATAGCCTCCTTGATAAATCAGACACTCCATAATAAGGAAAACTTCAAGGAGCAACAGCTCCGTATCAGACACTATCCTTGCTAATTGAGTTAAAGAGATCACTCCGTACTTTTACAGTATAATGGCAAAACTGCAGAAGATGTACACTGCCCTAGAGAAAAGACGGGGCAGAAGACCAAGACAGCAGTAGTTTTTTCCCACAGTGGGAGATAAGGGAGATGGTATGTTTGACTCTCAGATTCACAGTTCACGTGCCTTCAACAAGGGCTCAGTCCCATTTTCAGTCACTGAGGGGCCTTCAACTTTCTTGTTCCTGGCATATGCCAGGAATTTCCCCTGTATTTATGGAAGCCACAATAAGCTTGTACTGAAAACTGTGACAAGAGCTTGTACTGTAAATGGGACATAGAAAAAAATCACCTTGCGTGGGAGCCAGCACAGTGTATCATTTGGAAAAATGGCCAGTGGCCCAGCCAAGTGTATGCACCATGGATGGGAAATCCCAGCCTTGAGACAGCAGCCTTCCTGACCATCCCTCACCCACGAGAGTGAATCTTCTGTTCCGCTGTGCTTGGCTGTGCTTTGTCCTTCATCTTTAAATCACTTCAAGAAAAACAGATTAATAAGAACCATATGTTAAGCCTGTTTGAGAAAGACCCTCTCCCTATTAAAAGATGCTACAGGGAGGGACCCACATGCGATATACTATGGAAATCATTATCATCCCTTTGAAGCTTCAGTTAATAGCAGTGTTTCTGTTACATAGTGGAAGAAGAGTTGTCTATGTTGAAAAAAAACAGATCTCAACAGCAAAGTTAAGTACAGTAGGGTTTTTTCAGAAACATTTACAGAAGTGGTTTTAATTTAGTTAAATCCATGCAATTTCATGTATAAGCAAGGGTTGAAAATAAGAAGTATGAAATTATTCTAAAAGAAAACATGCATAGTCTTCATAACATGTGAGTCATTCTTATTAAATAGATAGTGGTTAAAACACCATATATCAAGATGGGTGGAGTTTTCCTAGTGGAGGCTCTAAAATCGTTTCCTCCTAACAAAACTTCAGAATCCTATTGTCAGCACATATGATTTCCTGTGCTCTTTGCTGTATTCCAAAAGCCAAAATACGCATCCTATTGTAACAAAACTCCCGGTTTACCAAGAAAAACAAACAAGCAAACAGATCTGCATGGTGTCAGGACTGCAGGCAGCTTTTTGTATTTGTTGGAAGATCTCATTGGGTTATGGAACAGTAATTATTTGTAGGCATGCTCAAACGTTTTCAGCAGAGATTGTAATGAAAAAATCTAAGACCTTTCCTTTTGTAGCTGCAAGGTTGAAATCCCCAGTAGTAAACTTAAAAATGACCATTAGTTCAATTTTGTCACATGGTATGCAGCTATGCAAAACAAAGTCTGTTGATAAAGTGAAGATCAGCATCCTACAATACCAAAATAGTCTGCTCCGTCCCTACAGAAGACACTCATCGCTCCATCAGTGAAATATGTTTACTACTCTGTGTCACTGTTAATAGGGATATATTGGGGATAGAATATTTGAAGTAAAGCACCTAGTAAAAGCAGTAAGTGTACAGACTGCCAGAATTCGGAAAGAAATGGGGCCAGCCTAGAGTTTTAGAAGCATCTAGGCTCCAGTTCCACAAGACATAATAGGAGACAATTTAATAGTTTATTAAGCTGTGATTCCATGGGCACCCAAGCAAACCTAGTGTCCTACAGTGGTCAACAAAGAGGAAGTCTCACGCTGCCCTGCCCTCTCTTCTCCCTTGCCCTGCTCCCATCTACACACTTGACATCTGGACTCTTCTGAATGCTGCCCTAACCTAGTAGAAAACTGCCCAGCTCTTCTGCTGAATAATTTCCTGCTGGGCTAGTGGGTTAGCCTCCCCTCAGCATGGAACTGAATGAATAGGAAGGGACAGGGTGGCATGTCCATGGGCAAGGGCAAGACTCTTCCATCTTGGCAGCTGTGAGCCATTAGGTTGTGCAGCTGCCCAAGGAACCACTGCTCAGTAAGTACCGTCATGACAAGAGTCAAAGAGTAAGGGCTCCTGGAGTCACTCACCTCAGCTGCTAAAAAGGACACTTGCTGCTGACTTCAGCTAGCAGTTTGATCTTACTAATTCCATGAAATTACAAAGTGGATAAAGATGTCCTGCAGGCAAGTTTAGGAAATCCCTGTGTTATTTGGTTTGCAGCAGGGAGTCTGACTAGCAGACATCCAAGAGAGAAGGAGGACTGCATTGTGCTAGACTACAAATATGTAGCAAAAATTGTCTTCTGCAAATAAATTACAGCTGAGCAAACCAGATAAAATCAGGAGAAGTAAAGAATGACCATGTCTATACTACAGGCTGACAGCAATATCAAAACTCAAACCCAGGACCCTTGAGGCCCTCTTGGCTCATCATCCGCTAGACATCTCTCATTTTCCCAACCCCTTGGACCTAGTAAGAGCTCCACTGGCTTATATTGTGGTGTCTGTAACTCTACCGGTCAAAAGTCAGTTCCATCAAGACTGCAGAAGAAACCATTCAAGTGAACTGAAAATGCACGCTAGACATTGGATTTAAGAAAAAGATTTGGTTTGATGACAATTTTGATTCCAACGATATAGTGTTATCCCATAAGTGTCAATTGTTAGAAAGACCTGTGGGGTTTGCCATTTTGCTTGTTTATGTTTAGTTACAGATTTGTGCAGGACTGAATGGACAATGCTTGTCTGGTACTGAGTTAAAACTGTGGAGAATATTCATGCTTCAACAGAGTGAGGCTACTCTAGAAGGCAATTCATCTCTTAACTCTGTCTAAATAGCACACACAGTAGTTAGTATCAACTTAGGTACCTTACTTAGATGTTTATTGACCTGTGTATCTACTCTGCTAGAATAGACCGTATTCTGCTGAAGCCTTTTGAACTCGTACTTCTGTTTCTGGTTTGCAGACCACACAAATTTCCCAGAATAAGGAGAACCTCCAACACATTTTAATTTATGAAACATGTGCAGCCCGTACAAGAAAAAGTGTATCCCAGAGGAATGGAAAATTATAATATGCACAATGTGTGGATAAGGAGCAACTGGTGTTGAGGGTAATTAAATTTTGGCACTGATTAACTTCAACCCACAGTGTGCACTAATTAATCCACACAGTGCTCCTGTGAAAGAAATGCAGAAAAGTCTGAGATTGAGGGATTGTCGATGGATGAAAATTGACATATAACAAGATAGGGAGACAATTTTAAATGGATAGCTGCTTCAGATTGCCTCTATGAGTGGACATTCCTATTCTGGAGCAAGTGTGACTTTTTCTAGCTTACTTGGTCCAAGTGCTAAGCAGCTTGAACTCATTTAGAAAGAGAGAAGAAAAAACCCCACTTCTATACCAGATAAAACCATCCAAACTCCCAAACCAGCTACTCATTAAATCTATAGACAAGCCTCAAAACCTATTATTTGGAGTCCTTCAGTTCTTGCATATTTTTCACATCTGAGAAGTGTGTTGGTATAGTTCTGATGACACTCCCTCCAAAAGGATACAGTAGACCTAGGACTATGCTAAAGGGGGACAAGGATGATTGCAAGTGTGGCTCAGCATCTGCCCATGGAAAGGCTACGGCAGGCCAGTTTTCTTCAGCTCCGGATGACTTATTTGTGTGGGGAGAGGAGGTTTATAAAATCATAACTAGGACAGAGAAGATGAATAAGGAACAATTGTTCATTATTTCTCACCATATAAACAAATTAATTTATCCAATGGCAGGTTTCAAAACAGATAAAAACAAAGGGAAAACTTTTCCACACAACAAGAAATTGAGCTGTATGACTCACTGCTAAATTAAGTTTGGATGTGAAAAGTATTAACAGGTTCAAAATGGGATTAGGCAAGTCAATGGCAGAAAGGTCTATCGAGGATAACTAAACAATGGCCCTAATGTAAGATCAAGGGGAGGAAATGCCTGCAGCAGTGATCACTAGAAGAAAGGGAAGAGGAACACATCATTACTCTGTTTCTTAAGCTCTTTCCCTAAGCTGTTGTACTGGCCATTTCAGAGACAGGTCAATGGGATGGTCAACCAGCGTGGGACTTCTTAAGCTGATGTTTTTGTGAGCTTCCAGTGACTACATTTGTGCTTAAATGGATTTCAACATTACATTCAAAACAAGTAATGGTAACATATTACACAAAGAGTGCAGAGCACCAGAACTGGTTTTGGATCTTGTTTTGGATCCAACCCTTTTGGGTTTCTTCTTTTTAGTAGCAAGTATGACGACCTGGGTCATGTGATTTCTACGTATTTTCTATCTAAGGAGCTCTGCAGCTGTATGGGAGGGATGGTGGGCACTGTCACTATGAAATAAGAAGGTAACTATAAATAAGTAAATTCCTTCCATGCCCTATATTTATTGGACTCAAAAAAATTTCTTGCTATAATAACCCAGATGAGTGAATGATTTCTTTATGAGGGTCTTGACATTTTGGTCACATCTGACTAATTGAACGCTATGGTCATTGTTCCAGAGGCTGTATATTGAGAATGAATTTGCCTTGTAACCTTCTGGCTCTAAAACTTGATTGAAATACACAACGAAGTCTTTATGGTCTTTCTGGACCCTGCCAATTCTACAGTTACCAAAAACAAAATGACAAGAAACTCCTCTTGCTTCTCTGTTTATTTCCACATTTCACTGTGCTTTTTTCACTTGATTCAAACTCCCCCCAACCTATTTTTGGTTCCAGTGCTATTAATGTAGGTATTAAAAAGAGGTTTTCAGTTAAGGATGGACAAATTCATTTTGCCTAATTTTGACTTCACAAAAAAAAAAAAAAAGATGGGATCAAAAGTTCAGTTTGACCTTTTTATGGTATCCTTTATGTTTACTAATAAGAGAAGAACCAATGAAAAGTAGATTGCAGCAAAAAATAGAAAAGAATTCAGAAGACAGAATATGTAATTAGGAAATGAACACTAAGGTCACCCACAGTTTCTGTGGGATGATGGAGAGTCTGCCATCCCTACTATAGCACACAAGGTTCAATCTTAAAAAAAAAAACAAAAAAAAAACCACAACAAAACCCAAACAACATGGCCTGGGAGAAATCATGAGTTTAAATTGCAGGAAAAATGTAAATTTATACTAATAATGTCAATAAAAAAGAGAGCGATAAGATGTGAAGTGGACCACACTTTTTGCCAAAACCCAAGATTTTTAAAAAATCTAGCTTTATATAAAGGAACCAACTAATAGATGATTTCTATATCTATACTTATATTAAAAACAAATTTGTATTTTGAAAAAAGTTGTGAAGGGATTAAAAATACACCTACCAAAGGGACATCTTAACCTAAGAAAAACTGCAAGTAAGAACAAAAATATAGTGCATAGAATAATGAGCTATCAGTTAGCATTTTAATTACATTGTATATTACAAACATTATGTCATTTAGGTGTTATTTGATGCTATACATATTATATATCCTCCAGCATTTAAATTGGTTTAGAAATTAAAATGCCAACACAAAACCAGATTCCATTGAACCTGTCTACATAAAGCACATTGACTGAAATCCAAACACATTCAACAGAAGGATGGTATGAGTGGTTTCTAATATAGCTAATCATTTATGGAATTTTCAGCAATACAAATTATATTAGAATTGTAGCTGTAGTAAAAGAAGTTTAAGGAAACCAAATTTGTTTATTCACTAATAATAGACAAGGAAAAAAAGAGTAGATTTCTACCAAAACGCAGTGAGAGTATAAATTTCAGGAACGACATACCTGAGTGTCATGCATTTGTTGGAAGCCTGTCAAAAAACCAAAATGCAAATAAAGCTGAGGAATTCTGTGTTGCACTGAAACACTCACCTTGTGATGCTATTCAGGAGTTCAAATACGATATGAGCAATTTTTGAATAGCTTCTAAAAATAAGAAAGAACATTTTTTAAAATTCTATGGGCAGCAGAGCCGAAGGAATACTTTTTTCCAGAAAATGCTAAAGGCTTGTTAAAAATAACGAAAGAATTACAGCAACAAAAGTGGCAGAGGAGGAAGCGAAGGTTCTTGGTTTTCTCAGAAAGCAAGGTTTCCATAATCACTTTTCCCAATCCCAGACATTTTGGGGACTATAGAAACATTTCAGTCAAAATGAGCATAGGCTAAAAGTCTCAAAGATAATTATAAACCCACAAGCTTTATTAAATTAGAGGTTGGGTAAAGGTGTAATACCAAATCATTGCTTTCACGTGGTAAAGGCACGTAGGAATAAGCTGTTCTAGATTCCCATTCCAGGCCTCCCATTCAACACTTGACTGCAAACTAGCCAGCGAACATCACAGGAGCATGCTGCTGTGCATTAACTTCTTTCCCCCCACTGACTTGAGGATGCAAACCCTCCTCCCAGATACTGAAAACCTCAGTCTAGTTCCCTCCTCTGCTCAAGACAACTTGAAGATGTATTTCTAACTTTCAAGAAAAGGCTTAGACCACGGATGTATATGGCACAGTTATCGGAATTTTCGGTCTCTACAATGTAGGAAGCGCAACTGGAACTGGACAGTCCTGCTTCCCAGGGGAGTGAGCCAAGGCCGAGGTCCCTCTCGCTCACGTGCTGATGGGGCAGTTCCAGCAGGCAGGACCCAGGAATCTGCTACAGCCTGGGAAGGACTCTCATCTCTGAAACATTAGGAGGGGATGGCATCTCTGAAGAGGTGGGACTCAAACCCCTTCAGTAGGAGGAGAAACATGAACTCGCATCTCAGGACAGTATTCCAGCAGATGAGCTGTTAGATAAACAGGCAATCCTGCTGATGGACTTTTTAAAGCTACATTTCCTATTCCTCTCCTCTTTCCCTCTGCTCTCCTCTGCCACTTCGTAAAATAAAATATTCCTACAGCAAAGAAGTCATTCTACGTTGAACACAGCATCTCTCCTTCATCTTTCCCTCACAGTCTGTACCACACAGTGCAATCTGAGATGGCTCTGCTGGAGTTTTTGTGTCTGCTAGATACAATGATGAACACATTTACATACAAAGCTGTATGAACAACAGTGGTCTGAGAAATATACTACTGCAACTAGAGAGGCCAAAACCTCTTTTCCCCCATTCTTTCTTCAATCAAGGAAGAAATACAGAGAAAACAAAAAGAAACAGCATTAATTTAGGTCTCTGACTGCTTTACACACACCCACGTATCTCAGCGGGATTTCTGGAAATAATGCAAAGCCTCTCCAGCGCTTAAGATGCAGTGCCTCCAAATACAACAGATCTCTACAGCCAATAAGCAGGACAATTTGCATAAAAATGGAAACTAATTTATCTCACCACAAAGAAAACGTTCTCTATCTGGTAAGCAGTATGAGCCTGAATTTGCATACGCTTCTTTGCAAATGGTACTACAAGCACTGTCAGGTGCATTCTGCTGCTACTGTGAAAAAAAGCAGGCAGCATTTAGCTCAACTGTTATTTATTGTTCAGTGAACGGGGTGTTTTAGGACATACCTCAACAAAAGACACCTATCTTATCCAATTTCTTTTAAGCATAAGCATGTGTAAGATATTATAAGAAAAAAAACCCTTTTTGTCAACATGTTTTTCCATTTGCTCATCAGCTTCTTGATTTTTTCTGTGGAATGGCAAAACAAAGACGTGCTATGTTCTCAGCAGGGCTATTTTCATAGTGGAACAAGTTTCAGAGTAGTGACTTGGTACTCTTCCACTATTAAAAACATAAAAACAAAAAACTGATTCCTTGTCCTTCCTTCAAAGAGCTGGAAGACAGAATTGCCTGTGATATTCCCGGTATCTCTGTGAGCAAAAAACAACAATAGCAAAAGCTTAACGTACATAATAGAGGAAGGAAGAGAGAATGAAAACAATGCTAGTGTTTATTTTATGCAGTGTATGCACTCAACTGTCACTGACTTCAATGCAAATGCCATTTTCCACAACAGCTACAGTATGAGAGTGATGCTGTAGGAGCCATACCCTGAAGTGGGAAGCGCAGTATAAAATTAGCCAGGCAGGCGATCAGAAGTCTCCTTGGAAGGTACCACGATGTGGGATGGCAACATACAGACTCCTTTTGCCCAATCTGCCTTATTAGGAGTTTTCCCATATTCTCCTCTTCTCTCATTTTGCCTTTAAATAAATTAAATAGCAATAGAAAAGCAATAGGTCCCCTAGCTACAGTAAACAGAGGTGGACAAAACAGATTAAAAGTTCACTTCTTATGATCTTGTATTCAAAGAAAATAAAAAGCTCGTGCTGGGACTTGGTGTGGCGTTTTGGAACACAGCTTGCTTTCCCTGCTTACTTGTCTGATCTCTGTAATACCAAAAACCATCAATACAATATGCAGAAATGATGTCAGCCCTTTGATATGGAGGGTAAGGGATGGCTCATTTGGGATATTTGTTTTAATGATATCACAATCACACATTGTGTTGTTTGAGCTAAATAGATGCTCTTGAGCTTAAAAAAACTCTTAAAAAAAAAAAAGCTTAAAAGAGCTTAAAAAAAATCTTAAAAGAGCATAAAAAAAAAAAATCTTTCGAAATATTCCTTTATTTTTGTCTGGCAGTCCACTATGCTCCCTAGTGTTCTTCCCATTTAAATGTTTCACAGCTGATGCAGTAACCACATTCAAAGATATAAACAACTCCATTTTATTTTAAAATTGAAACAAATGTAACTATCTTTTTCTCAAAAAGTAACTAAGAATTAAAAATCAGTTCCTGGTAACTGCAGTGGAAAGCCAGAAGTGGCATGTGCAAAGTCGCTATGAATCATACTCATATGGCATCAGATCTGTCAGTAAGAGTCATTTGCCTCACAAGAACTGCACCTCCAAAAAATAATTTCCCAGTTTATGCCTCTGACCGTAATAAAAACGAATGAGATGCAAACAAGTGTCTGTAGCTTGCATGCACTGAACTGAACGGCCACTGACATCAGTGCAAATTCCACTTTCCATAGGCTTTACAAGTTGATGCTGATGCTGTAGGATCAAGTATTACATATCATTAATGAGAGCTAGACATGAAAATAAAATCTGAATTAATACAATATCTTAAACTGTATTACTCTAAATGGTCATCTCAAAACTATATTAAAATTTTCATTCTTATTTCAAGTTTTCACTACACTTATCTGGTTTATCATCCCTATTTTGAAATTCATGAAGATAAGATCTACACTGAAACTAGATTTTTGGTTTGAAACTGACTGCAAAACCTCAAATATTTTCTATCTATCTGAATTATTTCCTTCCTTTCTTCCTTCTCCGCAGGCCCCCACTGAATTTCTTTACACATTTGAAGTACCCCAGACAGTTTTCCATGTACTGTGATAAAATGCAGCAGGGACAGGACCACAACTGATGCTGAAATCACAGTTATAAACAACTGGAGAAAAGGAGCACTGCCAGAAGCGTGAGGTGACTTGATCATTTTAGGGTAAGAGTCTTAGTGTTCTGCACGGTTGTGAGTCAGGAAGGAATGAGAGCCCTCTCATGTCCTGTTTTCTCTAACTGCTTTTCAGGGAGGACAAACTTGAATGTAGCCTAGATATATTCTTATGACTTTGTATCTACAAGTTATCAATAAAGAAGGACATTAATAAAGATCTAAAAGTCTCAAATATCATAAAAACATGAAAGGCATTGCTAGAAACTTATCAAAAGATACCAGTAGCCCCCAAATTTTCCCAGCTTTGTTGATTTACTCTCAGTGCCAGCCATCGATCTTCCAAATGAAGAGAATGAATTAGTTCAGGACACACTTGTTCTGAAAATTAGTAAAGAAAAAGATGAATGCAGATCCCTAGTACCTGTCAAATCAACACACAAAGAAATAAGAACTTAGGCTATTCCCACAATATAGAAGTTGTTGAAACACTTTCCTTTTGCAGGCAGTCTCTTTGCGAGGGAAAATACAGGAAAATATACCAGGGTTGACACCTGGCATAGTTCTATAGCAAATGGGCTGTTTAACAGTGTGTTTATTCAGCATTTGCCTACTCCCAGTTGGTATAGGTATGTGAATTTACACATTTATTTTGGTTTCTATTGGTGTGCTCATTGAGCTCTTTGTGCTTAGATGACATAAGTTTTTTTGAAGGTAAGACTTATTTTTATTATATGTACTTCTGCTGTATTTACTATGATCTGTAAGTATTGCAATGATGCCTGCAGTATCCTATCAAGTGTTAGTCTACATCTAGAAGGTGCACCAAGAAATATTTTTTCATAATAATTACATTTAATTCATTTAACTATAACTGTCCTTTGGTTGCAAAACTACAGCCTGATAACAGCAGTTCTTAATCTAAACGAAACTACTCTCTACACATGTGGATAAGACCATCACTATGGTAGCAAAACACCTGGGATAAACTCCTGGGCCATTGAAAAAACTAGTTTTGACACTGACTTCAAGAGGACCAGTATTTAGGCTTCTGCCATACAGAACAAGAGATAATGAGGCTTTTGTTAAGTGCTCTGGCCTACCTCTGCTCTCTTGCGGATGTTTTCCCTGGTGAATTTGCCACCTGTCTCAGAAAAAACTAAGCTTATTCTTACCAAGATAAAAGACAAGACCCTCTATCTTTACACCACATGTTTCCTTTAAAAGAAGATAATGTGTTTACCATCTCTGTGCTTCCTCATCTTGCTTGGACTTCATCATCTTGGCTTATCTCCCATGCAACCTGGTATTTGCAAGTTCAGTAGTTTACACTGAAAACAGTGTAGTCAAAGTATTTTCTTCATTACACAGACAGAATTTCACATGTGCTCTGTATTGATGTCTTTTCCTGCAACCAGAAACAAGGACATATGAACTTAAATCCTTTGGCACGCCACTGGTATAAAAATACACCGTCCCACTTTTGAAAAACAGTTCAGTCAATTTTCTGAATGAGTTTCACACGAACGAGAGCGTGTGTTCCTGATGTAAAACCCAGATGCACAAGCCATCCCTCACTGATGAGAGCGAAACACTAACCAAAGTCTAAACCTTAGGGAGCAGAACAGGACTGTGTAAAACATGGAAAAATAATACAGAATTACAGTAACAATATTAATGCTAGAATAATACTAGCTACTTATGCCAGACAGACACAAAAAAACTTGTAGAAGCTTAGGAGATTCACGAACACTCAGCCTAAAACCAGAGCATCTATTAAAGCTTTGGCCATATTTCTAGTATTGGTAAACACGTTGCTTCTAATTATGAAATCATTAAAGGAGTGTTCTCAGCAAAGTAGATGCAAAGAAGCAGAACCTTTTCATGTTACGTACCTGCTCTCTGCATTCAGGGCACCCATGCCCTCTATAGGTAATCGTTCCAAAAGGCCAAGGATGATTAATACAGCTAGGCTGCTGTTTCTCATACATCATCAAAACCTCAACTCTGCTTCATGGGTGTCAGAGATAAAATTCCCATTAATCCAACATGGGAACAAATGGTTCAAATTCAGCAAATCACTCCTAGGAAAGCCCACTACAGGCAGCAGTGGTCAGGCTGTTGCTGAGGAGGTGAATTAAGGCAATTATGACATGTGGATAGATGGCCTAGAGTGAGAGATCATTTGGAGGTTATTAGCTGCCCAGGTGTCCCCCAGTGGACATACTGTCCCACAGAACGTGCCTCACAAGACATGGGAGACCACCACAGCTTTGGCTGTCTGCTCTTAGGCTGAATAGAGGATTGATAGATTAATCACAATGCTCACAGCAATTTTATTAATAAAATAGGTGCTAAGGGGCAATAAGCACAGACAGCTGTCTCATCCCATTATAGTCCTCTTTGCACGTTAGTCATGATTATTTCCATCTTTTGGCATTTTAGAAGCAAATGGCACTCTCATTCCAGCTGCCCCCTGAATTACAATTACTTTCTTCATTGCTGGAACAACAATGCTGGTTTTCAAAGCTCCTGACTTAGACTGCCTCCTGTTCAGGAGCAGGCATTTCCCATACTTGTTGCAAACTAAAACTTGAGTTCCGGGTACTCAGCCCATCCAAAAGTCAGATCCCAGACATCTCCAGCTAGATGGTGCTTCAGTGTATGTGAATTATCAGTAAATCCTGTGGCAAAGCCACAGGCCTAAACCTTTTCTTTCAAAGAGGGTAAAGGGACAAAAGGGGATAATTTTTCATTTTGATTATGCTTTGCTGTTGTGGCTGCAGGGAAGAGTAAACTCTACGTTTGTCCTAACCAAGTTATTCTTCCTTTTTTGTTGTGGCGTGGTTTTTTTTGCACAAAGCGTTCATCATCTTTCTCATTTCTGTGAGCTTTCCGCTAACTGTTCCTCAATTAGCACGGCACAGAACCCGAGTGAATCCATCCCATAGATCCACTAATACTAACGTTTAATTGATGCTAGCATTTGGGATTTATGGCTGCAGAGCATGCACAGAAAGCACCAAATACCCACGTAGGTGTGAGATGCCAAGACGTCCAAGAAGTACAACACAAATTCTCAGAGTCAAATATTGCAAATTCTACATAGACAACTTGCAGGCTCATTGAGGAGCAGAAGAAAAAGAATGCTACTGAGACAGGAGTGACAAGAGAGATATCACCATCTCACCACTTTATGAAGACAACCGAAAGAGAGGATTACCCTGACAGGAATTTTTTTTTTTTAGTGGCTGTCATAAAGGTACAATTAGCACAGAGCCAATACAATACAAAAAAACCTTTATGCTACTGCTTTGGAAAAGCTCCAACAACTTCACAATAATTAAAAAAAAATACAAAAGCTTATGCCAATCTTCATTTGCAGTTTTGTGAGCTTACATGTTTTTCCTAGAATATTAATCTCGATTTTATTTATTCACATTAGAGCACTCTCAAAAATTCCTCCTCAGCCATGTCTCATCATGTCATAATTATTTGTCTTCATGAAGGCTTCTAACAGCCTCTGGTTACAACACCATGACGTTTTCTAATAAATTATAAAGTGAAAGGATAATTTAGTCTCCATAACCAATTAATCTTTGGCTTCTTAGCAAAACTTAGTTCCGAAGATAATGTGTCCACTGGTCTAGACGGATCTGGCCTCCAATAACTAGTTCACTTCACTCTTTCCCTGGAAATAATCAACATATCTGAATGCTTTCCAGTTCCAGCCAAACAGGACAGGCCTTAAAAAACATTTGAAGTCTGCAGTAGCTTCCTTGAACTCCCTGGTCTTCTTCAATGGGAGAGAAGAACAAGGAATGAGTTAGCATCTTGACATGGAGTCAAAGGAAGAATTGCAATGAACATGCCCGGGCTTGCTTTGGAGCAAAATCTCATGCGTTTTCTATAGACCTTTGGCTAACATCCTCTGAGATCAACAGAAATAGCCCATTGACTTCACGGGTACTAGTGTGCATACTAAGGACAGGAGGCACCATGTTATTATACAAACAGCAGGAGCAACCAACATAAACTTTTGGACTTGTTGCAGCACAGTGATCAAGTTGACGGCTTTTGAAGTGTAGGTATATGAGCACCAGGAGTAAGTATTCTTATGAAAAAAACAGTTTTGTGGAGCCTAGTCTAATCTGAATCAACCCTTTATGAGAGCAAATGTTGGGTTTTGTTCATTTAAACTCAGGTGTCTGCAGTATCTACAAACATGTGTTCTGCCTTATGCAGACAAGGTCAGTGAGATGTTTTAGGTGTCAAGGGGGAAAGTTCTCACATTTCTGGAATGGTAGAGGGAAGATTTATAAAGTTTTTACTGGCCTGAAGGAAAGAAAGAAAGCAGAAACATCTGCCAGAGTCATGAGTGGATTGTTGGCTAAATTCATTCAGCGGAGGAGTCTGAAATAGATCATCTCTGCCTTCAGCAGTAGGCGTTAGTGGAGTCATCAAAAATAATAACTACAGAGGAGTCCAGGACATACCTACAGGGAATAAAACTAATCTGAAAATGTAAATTAATTCCACAAAGTATGGATAGAGAAGCCAGCAGTTCTTACACTCCTGGGCTCACACAATGTACTAAGCTCTTATGAAACAAGAACAGAAATACTTTTTATTTGAGTCTGGAATAGTACTTACAAACATGTCATTAGAAGAGGGGAAAATCACAGACAACAGAGGTTGCTACAGATACACCTATGATCACACGACCCAGAGCTTCTGTGGTAAAACATCCACCCAAAGATACAAGCATGGATTTCAAACATTGATATTGCCTGTGGTGTTTCTAATGCGCTCTAGAAACTCACCGGTGCTGAGAGAAGCAAACTTAAGCGGGGAAAAAAAAAGGTTCAAACAGTTGAATAGCAATGACAGTAGTACAAATCTAAACAACTCTCTCCCTTTTAGGTTTTGAAGAAGATCAAAAGGAGGCTCTGCAGTTCCCGAGATGTGCCATCACGAGTGTGTTTGTGCTCACCACTTGGCACTATCCTATAAACAAGGTACAGAACACTATAGGAACAGTGACGTGGCCATTTCCCACAGCAGCCCTTTCTCCCTCCTCGTAAACAAACCCAAGGCTGCGTGTATTCTTACAGCCGCCGTGGCCTCTCCTCAGGAGCTCACATGAAAGCGCTTTGACTGTGTTTTGCATTAGCTGGCTTCCAATGCCAAACAGCCTCTGGACTCCCAAGGCGCATACCGCAAACCCCTGCTCTGGGAGGGGAGCCAGTGAGGTCGCACGCAGCCCACAGCCTGGGGCTCGCCCACGCGCCTGCAGGCTCGCTGCACGGCGCCCGAGCCTCGGGCTGCCTGCCGGGGCAGGGAAGACCCCTCTCTGACTGTGCGATCGATGGCAAGCCCTCCTAAGGGTGTGTTTTGCTGGACAATGCTGACAGGGTCCGGTGTGATCCAGAGGGTACGCTCTGTACGCCTGCCTTCGGGCAGCCTGAGCGCCTGGGAATGGCGGCCCTCGCAGCCAGAGCTGCTTGTTTGAGTCCGGGTGTGAAAGCTCTGGCATTCCCACTGCACTGACAAGTTTCCACGGTGAAACTGGTCAGGCCCCAGGCACGTGTAATTCTGCAGGGTTGTTGAAAACTGATTAATCCCATTTTGGCAATAGTCAAACTCTCAAATGAAATGTTATATGGAAATGATTTTAATTCTTTCCTTTCAGAGGGGCTGCTCCTGTACTACCCCTTTGTTGCTCCTGCGGCAGGCAACTGTCTGACCCCGAAACGGACAGGCAGTGCTGGTTAGGCTTGTATAAAGGGAGTATGAAAGGCATTGAAAACTATGTTTCTCAGTCTGTGCCTCCTCTCTGCCCATAGGAGGCCAACTATAAATATATGCAAAGGCAAAGATAATCGACATGTAAAATAAATAATAAAAAGTATGCCACGAGCTCACCCTAGCAATTTTTGCAAGATAAAAATTGTGGCAATTCTACCAACTTACATTCTGGTTCTCCTCATCTGATTTTGGCAAAACGTCCTGCTTCGCCTCTCTTCTTTGAACAGTAGTACCCTTCCCTGGAGTCCCAATACCACGTTGTATAAATTATATGTATTCCAGACAGTAAATGCTTTCATAGATTAAGCAAAAAGATGACTGCATAAAAGCTGAATAATTCTAACACGCCTGGTGCTATCTCATAGTTTAGCTTTTTAGAGAAAATTAGGCAAGTTTTTAAGTCAAAAATCTTTCTAATCACATAGTCCATAGTCTCCCAATTGAGTCTTCCAGCATGGGGACTGCTTTGGACCTCTGGACATGTCACTGTGAAGACGTGCCTCGTGCCCAGGTGGTTTGGCAGGAAACTAGAGTTGTAAAAGCACACTTCCTTTACCTTATTCACAGGTAATGATTTGATAAAACATTAATTTAAAGGGCAGAGTAAGTGCTAAGCTACTGTCCATCGAGACTTTCTCCAGGGAAACAGCCATACAAGGTTTCACATGTGGGACAACAGAACTTACCACCTGAGAGGAAACTGGGAAGAAAACAGTTAAGACGATGTGTGTTTCTAGCTCACACTACATTTTGGTTTCTGATTCTAACAGACACTCACCTCTGACCTGGTTCCACTGGAAAACTTCCATGCATTTTGATAAGAACAGGATTTGAAACTCAGTTGTGGTAAGAATATGATAAAAAAATGACAAATTTCTTTTAAGAGACATCAGATTCATTTTCCTTCTGGCTTGAGCTAAAGCTTGGAGGTGGAGGAGAGAAAAAAATAGCTCCTGTAATTGAGCTCTTCAGAGTAGGACTTAAAACTATGTCCTGTCTACTCACAGTGGCTGGGCAGGACAACCTTTCATTGCCTCACAGGGAAAGGAATAGGCATGATCAGGAAGCCAGAAGGCATCCTGAATTACCAAGAAAAGCTGTTTTGGGGCAGAGCAGGGAGAACAGGAGAAGAAACAAACTGGCTGGCCAGGTCCAGAGAAATGCCCAACATCTGAAGCATAGAAAACCACTGCCATCTGTCACCACAAAAATTAAAAAAAAAAAAAAATCAAGGATTTGAGAAAGGAAAAGGGTTAAATCACAAAGGGTAAACAGCTGTAGCAGAGATGAGACCTCAAGGACAAGTCTTTCCATCAGACTGCTAACAGATATGAACCAGGTGGAGAATCAGGTGCAGGTAGACAGATGTCAAAAGCAGACTGGACTGCATGGTGTCAGACATCATCTGCAGGGTCATGATGAAAAAAAACCTAGTCAAAATTCAGTGAATGGATAGTAGCCCATGGACGTCAGGGAGGAAAAGGTCAATTCATTTAGCTTGTCTCAATCTCTGCCAGTCACAGCTATGAAGGGACAGACCCTCTTCACATTGATATCACCTTCCAGGTCTCAGCCTTCTATTTCTCCTTCCTGGAGGTTAGCTCCAAACAGAAAACCATTACAAAATAATCTATATCTGATCAGAGCATCCAATGTAAATGCACAAATCCTTCTGTGTTAATAAACTAGCAAGGTGGCATGAGAAGCTACTCTAATTATGCATGTCTAATATATGGAAAAAACACAGCTGCTGTTAACTCTTTACATAAAACTGAGAATCAAATGCCATATGTCTGACCTGGGCTTCCTCCTAGAAGGGATGGCTGAAAACTTGCTCTGCAAGCTAAAACTGAAACTCTATGGCATGGTTCAACTGAAGAACTGAATCTCTGTGGAAATGTGCAATTACAGGGGGAACCTTCCCTCACTAAATAGTGAGCAAAGGATGCTCTGATCTCTTCCCCCTCACAAACCAGGGGAAAAAAAGTCTATGAAATTAATGCAAGGCACAGAGGGACTTTTCTGCATTACAAAAGGTAACTTCAGAAGGTTAAGTCAATAAACCTGAAGTACGTCAATAAGCCACTTTACATTTTAACAGCCCTTACCCAAACAAGACTATTTCATTTGGATAGTTTGCTATCAGAAGGCAAGTAGTTTAATTGCATCACATAAACAGCAACCCAATTAAAGTTACCTCAGCAATGCATAGATACTGTTCAAACAACTCTCCCAAGCAACATAAATGGCTTTAAAATGGCACCCTTTGTAATTGCAAAGGAGATCCTTGGGTGACCACCAGAGAGATGAAAGGTGAAAGACCCGGCCCTTTACCCACAAAGTCTGCTTCCTTGCCCTTCAAAATGCAATTGTATTGCTTTTAATGCTTTGGCATGTTCTCGGTGTTTTTTCTCCTGGCTCTGCAGTGAAATCAGGCTACAGGAAGAAAAGCACTGTATTAACACCACAGTGTCTTAAGGACTATTTTTATTGTTCCTGGTTTATTTCTGACCTCCTGATTTTTTTTCTGCTTGACCTTTTACGTGAAGACAGGGAAAACAGTACGTTTCATCTGCCAGTTCAGTGCGTTTTCTTTTCTTCACTCGCAGAATTATAGGGTTTTAAGTGAATGTCAGCTATTCTGCCCGCAGGCTTTCACTTCACAGCAAGAGTATACCTGGCCTTTTCTTTCCTTGCTGGTAATAGCTTTTGTTAAGTAAGGGAATGTTTACCAAGCAAAACCAGCTCAGCCTCTCAGAGTTGTGCTGAATGACAATGTTTTGGAAATGGGTTACCCCTGGGAGTCAAAATTGGTGACATGTAGTCAGGTATTTTCTTAGTGCAATTGGCTTGTTTACCAAACCTGCACATTTCCCATCATGGTTCCTTTGAACCATGATAATGAACGGTACACAAGTGCCTTCCCAATTGTGGGTTATCATATTGCCTCCTGCCCAGAAACTGCTGTTCTATTTCACCTTCCCTCACCACCAATTCACTCTACAGTTCTAAGTGTATGGTCCCAAGGTTAATGCAGATACTTGTGTGCTAAATCTATCCATGTACTGAACCAGAGAGAGACAGAAAGGCATTAAGGTTTGAGAACCTTATCATTATATTAGCACCAGGGCTATGTTAGCATCCTTGCATTTAGGGAAGCTGAGAACGTGTCACCCTCCCCTCTCCTTCCTCTTGCTCTCAGAGTTCCCTAAGCAGTCAGCCCTCAACCCTGTCCCGTCCCCAGTCCTTCTGCTTCTTCTCATACTTGCATCCAGAGCTTCTGGAACAACAGGATCACCAGGAGAGTCATAGACAGGACACTAAGCTGAGGTGGGTGTGGCACAGGAGCAAATAGGTTCAGATCTCATCAGCTTCAAACAAGGCTGCTACCTCTGGGAAGACTGAAAGCTGAACAGGCCATGGTACAGTCATCGTCGTCTTATTCCTTTCCCATTCCAATGAAACACTTGAACTCCCTGTCTCAGTTATCACTGCTGCATTTGCAGCCTCCTTTCTGGCAGCTCTGTTTGTCTCTACTGCCTATGCAGATAAAAGAGGTGGAACCTTGTTCCCACCATCCTGCTACAAAGAGGGACCAGCAACAGCACTGGCTTGAGACAGGGAGGTTTTTCTTTGTGGTTAGAAGTTGTTCCTGGGACACCCCATCCTAGGATCTTGGCACTCAGGGGCCTTAAAGCCATTTATAGAAGCTGTTTAGATAAGAGGGACAGAAGTACCAGGGAAGGTGCTGGGTGCAGGTTTGCCAATGGTGCCAAAGTTCCTCCTTAGGACTCCATGGGCTCTTCATTAGGACTCAGGACACCCCAGCACCAGGCAGAGGGGCAGCAAGGTGTTTGTGCAGGTCTTGGGCAAGAGGTATGGAGGGCTCTAGAGCCCCAGGAGAACCTCCCTGGCTTCTTTCTCCCTAGCTGATTTATAGCATGGGCAGAGGTATTCGAGAACCCGTCTTAGAAACTTCCTGTCTGCAGTTTGCAGGTGTCCTGCTGCCCAGCCCGAAGGCAGATGTAGCAGGCAACTGACTCCACCTGAGAACAACCACATGGCTAAGGCCTTATCTGCCACTTGTTTGCCTCACAACAGAAGACCCAAGAAGGTGAGTCTGAGCAACTCTTCTCTTCACCCTCTCCCTGCGTGCAACAAATGACCTGTAACCCATTAACTATCAGAGTAAGAATAATATCTTACTTCATGCTAGTTATCCTGTGATTAAAATGACTGGAAGGCCTCCTCTTCTCTGTCTGTGAGCAGCTTCATCCAAGTTTCTTCCAGCCTGATGCCTGCAGTGTGCAAACCATTAGGACCTCCTGCCAAAACAATAACATTTCCAGTCAGTCTTTAGGAACAGCAGTGTTGTTTTCCCATTCACACGACTGTGACAACAGGAAATGAAGTCCCAGTTAAATTAACTTAGCTGGTATCTGATAGAAGTTTCCTTATAACAAATTTGAATGTCTCTGGTTTTCCCCATGTATTCAAAATCCAAACAATGCTTTTCTTTACTGAAAACAAGTCATTGTACTCTCAAAATGGCAATTCTGCCTAAGAGGTATTCTTTGTCATATGGACTTTAAGCATAAGACTTTTATTTTGTTATTAAAGATTGTATTTAAAGATGTTTCCCACTACATTTCTGTTTTCAGGTCTTAGAAGGGACTGCTGATCAGCCCATTGCTCTATTCCCACCCCACGTGCTGGTACTGAAATGCCTCTTGCAGCCTCATCCACACAGAAAATCTAAATCCCTTTAACAATAGTTAAAACATTACAAGATATTCCCATCCTCTCTGAGTATAGATGCAGTAGTACTGGTACAAATGTGCCATACAACAGCATGGTTAAGAACATGAACAAAGCCACAGTGGATCAAAACTGGCATTTAGCACAATATCCTGCATCCAACAGTGTCCAGCAATGGATACCAGGGAGGAGTTAAAGAGCATGGAAAGCTCAGACTGATATTCTGCAAGATTTTGTACCTGTTTTCCAGGGATTTGTGTATGACAGATACCTTGAACCATGGCAGGTATCTTTGTGCCTGTTAACTCTCATGGCATTTTTCATCCGTGAACATTCACAGCCCATGATGAAGACACCTGATGGCTTCATGGCACACTCGCCTGCTTTGGTAGTGGAAGCAACAGAGAAAAACTCTTTCATGTTGACTTTTTTCTTCCTACTTGAACTTTATTGCTATCTATTAAACCTCCTCACCCATCTTCTTCTTCCACACTGCAAAACCGTACCCTACTGCTTCTGGTAAAGAAGTCTCATAAGGAAGGAAACAGGCTCCTTTCTATCAATATGACACTGAAAAATACACTGAGTTAATTCTTTCACCAGAAAAGTCATATTTCTCAGGTTATAAGTATGAGTAAAGAAGACCTGGCGAAGTAGTGCCAGCTACTTTGCATTAACTGCTTATTTACATGCCACTTCTCTGTGGTAAACAGGAGGTACATTATCCTTCAGGGAGAGTGAATCATCACTTAAACAGAGATAAAATTTATCATGTAGTAAGAACACATACCCAGGCAAGTACTAAGGATCAGCTGACACCCACGCTGTAAATACATGTCTTGCTTTACGCATCAATACTCAGACCTAGTCCAGCTGAAGGGGCCTCACTTGGAGATGCTGTGGTATCATCTGGTCAAAGAGCCCACTGACATCTCAGCCACCCAAACCACTTCAGCCTCTGCTGCCTTTCCTCCCCTAAGCTGTAGCACCAACGTGCAGACTGGCAGGCAGCCCTTTTCTCCCCACCACTCACACTTCACACACCCAAATCTCTGCCCATCTCTGCCAGAGGCCAGCGTCCGCCCCTCTCCCAAAGCAGACCCTACTGAAACACCAGACCCCCGGGCCAGTTGCTACAAACTCTATGGGAATTCCAGAGCCTAAGCAAAGGTCTTAACATTTATGGTTGGTTTGCCACCACGTCAGCTATTACAGTCTGTCCCTGGTAAAATGGAATTACTGCGCTATGCTGGCACAGAGACAGTAATGGGGGGTATCACTCACACCAGTGTGGTCTAGTCTTGCTATGAAGTGACAGGAATGACAGTGAAATTTATTACACTCATAACTTTGTGTAGTCTTGTAACTTCTACTAGCATAACTCTTTCAGTGATATCTCAGTCCCTTAACCAGGCCATAAAATTCAGTACTTGGGGACAGACACAAAGAAAACCTCCATTCGCAGTTAGGAAGGCAGGCTAACACGCTGACAACACTCTGGTCAGAAGGAGAAAGGGAATATGGCAGAGCCTGCTTGAGGAAAAGAGAAGCCAGGTTTCCTAAAATAAACAGAAATTTCTCAGATATCACTCAGACTGGTTTGCCAACAACCGAAGCTATACCAATAAGGACAGTTTGGAGCAATATGCTAAAACCTTGACTGAGATCAGATAAAACCTTTCCTCCTAATTACAGTCTTCATGGAACAGTGGAGTAAACAGCTGCAAGATAACTGCATGGCAAACAAAATCCTATTATATCTATTTGGCAGACCACATCTCTTTCTATTGAAATATACATCTTTGTACAAAGGAGGGACCAGCGTTCTCTCTGTTAATTACCCACAGGGGTTAATAACTTTACAACAAATCACTGGCCCTTCTATTACATGCCTCTCATTTGATCACGGGTACATCTATCTAAAGCCTGTCCTGCCTATTTTCTGTTCATTACACTGACCTGACCATTCACATACCCTTCCTGCCACTACCTTCTCTCTTCCACAGGAGGCTGAAGCAAACCAGTTTGAGTCATTTACAACATTACAGAAAGACCATTACTGAATGAAGGCCAAGGCAAACTAATGCTGTGAAATTCCTGCTAGAAGATAAGCCCATATGATCTTTAAGTATTATTCCTGCCCATTTCTTCAGTGTAAGGCAGCCCCCACCTTCCTTTTTCTGTCCTAATGAACAGAAAATTCAGTGCTTTTAATAGTAACAGCCCTCAGAAAGCACTTCTTGTGTTCATCCTGAAGTGGGCTTTACCAGTCATCCCAAGAGACAGGATTCCTCATGTCAGTCTTCTATGTTTTTTGAATGATTACATAAATGAGTTACTGCAACTATTAAAATGTTAAGCTAGATTATCCAGCAGTGTTCAACCATGTGGTCATGAGTCATTAGGTCATATGGTAAATCAGGCCAAGCACTTCTTGTAGGAATACACCAGCATGCTAATTTTAAAATGGGGTCTCTGCAGTTCCCAGTCTATGAACCTATGAGACATTTCCCATTAATGCTTTGCAAGCACAGCTTACCCACTGGATTGCTCAGTACAGATCGGTGCTGGTTTTTGCGTAAAGAAATGATGTGGTGAATGCACACCAGCAGCTAATTGAAGCTCTCTCATCTTTCCCATTCTTAGTGTTGGTACAGGATACCACCTGCTAAGCTACTATAGAGTCATACAGTTCAGTGTCATGGAAACACAACAAGGAAGGGACTTCAAGAGATCGTACAGCCCAGGCCCCACATAGAGGGAGGATCAATTTTATTTAGGCTGTCCCAATCAATAAAAACCCTTCTGAGGGTTTTGCTAAGCTTATTCTTCACTGTAAGGGGACTAGATAAGTCATTCCGATGTTCATCCTCATCTCATTTTACTATCTCCTGAATAATACTTACTTTACAGTACTTGCAATATTTTACTTACATATTTGTCCAAATCCTCTGTAATCTATACAAGCTTGAAGAATGTTTCAGCCCTTTCTAGGAATTCAGAGCCAGTCTATTCTACAGTTCTTTCAGGTAATTACATCAGTTCTTTGGAAACGCTGACATCACTGCAGATTGATTGATCAGAGATCCTGGAATAAGGAGAGGCATTGAAGGAACTGGAAGAGGAATATCCTGCATTTGCCTTTGAGGCCACAAAAACATCAGCGGGAAGGAAGAGTGTCACATGAAAGCACGTCTCCTCCAGACAGCATCTATCCAGATGACAAAAGAAATTTAAAATAAATGTTTATGCCACAGGAAACAACAGGAAAACAGGAACTCTCCTGTACAGCGTCAGAGAAGCAAATGCATGTTTCGGATAGAAGGCTCTAATTACAGCTTTTTAGCTATTTGAAGTCTCCTTAAGCTTGCAACGTTTCAGAAGCAGAGGAGTACAGAATTGTCAGTCCCAAAGATACATCTAGGCTTTTTGCTTTTTTTGCTTTCTCTGCTTCTTCTTTAGAGTCTGCCAACAGCTACCCAGGATGCCTACAAATAAAGTAGTGTTTCCTGGCACCCTTATCCAAGTTAGGCATTTTGAATGGCTTTCAGATGCATAGCTTAGGTGTGCTTTAAGTGCCAATAACTGTAGCCATAACCCAAACTTTTGCTGCTTCTTTAATGTTTTCTTCTCACAGAAGTTTCCACTCCCACCATGCTCATGACCAGAACCATACTCCTCTAGTCTTAAATCGCCTGCTGTATGCAACTACATTTACTGTATACTACTTTATCAAAGTGTGTCTAGTTTTTTTTATACTGTCTTTGTCAGCACAGTATTTGAACAGGCTATTTATTTTAACAGCCCCTGAAAGAAAATCTTAGCTTTATTTTATGGTATTTGGGCACTCAGAAAGCACCCCAGGGCCTAACTCCCATTGAAATGAATTCAAAGTAGGCACCCATGTCTAGACAGCTTAAATGCCAATGTATTGTTTCCTATAAATTAAGCTTTTCTAAAGGCCTACAGACAGAAAATGTTCCTGAGGGATCTCTCTCCTTGCCTGTTCACTTCAGTTTTAACCATTGGTGTCCACCAACGGGTCCATCATTCCAGCGTGGAGTGAATGCTGGGAGTTCCGACAGCCTGGAGTGCAACAGTCTGGTAAGCGTGACCAATGCTACTGATGCCAAATTTATGAAAAACCAAAATCTCTTGGTCCTAAGAAGTTGGCTGATATTTTTAGGAGTAATTGAAACTGTTTGGATTAAAACAAACAAACAAAAAAAAAGAGTAATTTTTAGGTATATTATGCTGCCACAGTCAAGCCAGGTTTAGCTTTTTCTTAAAAAGGCTTTTCACGTGGTCAGAACTAGTCCTCAAGAAAGAGGACCAAGATGATGCAGACAGTTAGCAACAAATGACCAAAAATGTGAAGAAAGTGACAGAAACCGCTTTGAACCACCCCTTTTAAAGTTTAACCACTGAGCCAGCTTCCCTTCATCCAGACAGAAATGGTCTGAAGGCTGGCAGGGGGCAAGGCCCCTTCTCCCGCAAGCACGCGAAGCTGGGTGTCACCTTCATACCCCTGCCACCTTGAGTCCATGGCAGCTTATGATTTCCCCTTCTAAGTCCCCAGGGATACCGAACAGGATGCAAGAGCCTTGCTCTGTGTAGTCAGGGACATCCCGAGTGCATACACCTGGAGCGTACGCTGCTCTGGAAGTCAGACTGCTTCTGTCAGCACATATTCAAAGTGAACAGATGAATCTGTGTGTGTCAGTATTTTATCCATCAAGGCAGGAAGCAGGAAATTCTGCCTCAGAAGTAGATCTGTCAATATTTCCTGAAATCTTTGGCTGTAATGAAGTCTTGTACATGTTCTGGTTTTTCGGAGGCCGCTGGTAATTTGTCCCTTTGAACTAAAAAGAAGGCAAGAATTACATTGTTAGACTTAAATAGATTTTTTTTTTCTGTTTGTTCTTTGAAAGTTTTATTACAGAACCTCTCTCCTCTTTTTACCATCTGACTGATAGGAAATCAAAGGATTATAAAATGGAAAACATCTGATTGTAGGAAAGAAGCAATTATTTGGCATCAATAACAACAGCATATTATTCCTGACAAAAGCATGTCTGCAACCTAGGATCCTTAAATAGAACATTGGAAAAAAAAAAAAAAAAGCATACCAACGAGGGCTAAGATCCGTGCCTGCTTAATGGGAGAAAGCAATGGCAAACTAACCGATACTAGCTTTACTTATTACACCAGTTTAACATATTTGCTCTTTGCCCTTGGAACATTTTATTGCATATGATAATTACATAACAAGTAGACACTTCAAAAGTGTTTTAAAAAATGGAAATAATCAGGTAAAGTAACTGCTATGTCTATTATGCTTAATGTTCCTGCATTCATTTAATGGTACTGCATAACCAGGAGGCCACCCTGTCTTGCACATAAAATACATAAAAATAACACTGTTATTCCTGGGCCACAGAACAAAGTAAATATCTTACAACAAATAAACCATTAAAAGCTATTAAAATGGATTTTGAGAAGCATTATTAGTGAGACACTTAATGGAACAGTTTGAAATTATGTCAGGGAGGGGGAGGTCATCAGAATTAAGGCTGTTTTAGACTTCTGGGGCAAGAGTCAGCGAGGTGTCTCTGGGCCTCGTTTCTTCTCTCTGCACAAGGCTGCTAGGCTCCAGTTTCAGAGCCAATGCTGCAAAAAAAAAAAAGTTAAGTCTTGCCATTCTGACTTTCATAAGTCTCTGGATAAGTCTTATGTGATCTTTGACATCAGAATTAGGCTACAAAACCCTCTCACAGAAGCCAAGAATCAAAACTGTGTTTTGCTTGGAAGTGTTTTTCAGCTCCCAGGAATTTATAAGGGTTCGTACACAACAGTAATAAAACAGCAATAAGAACTCTGCAGTTAAATTGCTTTCCGTAGCAAACCAGGAAGAAATAACAGAGTGGCCTTGGTCTTTGATGTTTGAATAAAAACACCAAGAGCGATCCCTCTAGCCATATTAAGTGGCCTTGGTATAATCAAGGCCCAAGAATATCTGTTTGCTTAACCCGTATTATGCGAGATCTCCTTGTGACAGGCAAAAATGTGCCAGTCTGCTCGGCTGAATTCATTACTGGAAAGAGGTTGCAATAGAGTTGAAGGTAATTTTTAAAACATACAGGGAAAGGGTAGGAAAAAGAGAGGAGATAATTTTATTCTTTGCCTTGATGCAGCATCACCTACTACATCACTTTTTTATCATTTAATAGAGTAACATCTGTTTTCCTAATGGAATAATGCAGGGCTCTCTCCTGCCACAAGACAGGTGATTATGAGTTTCTACTCTATCACCTATCACTCTAGAATATACAATAATGTAGTATATAAATATAATTATATATAATAATGTAGAGTATAATACATATATGTATAACATGGAAGTTTTCAGTCCTGTCTCATTATGATTTCATGCAAATCCCTTGAGTGAGACGATTTTCCTGGGCAACACAGACATCCCACCCTCTCCCCCACCTAATACTTTCCTCTGAACTCACACTTGGTTTGTCTCTTCAAACTTGGCAGAAGTTGGCTGGCTCTTTTCCTTCAGACCAGCTTTCGCCCTAGGCTTTCTTGCTCTCTGAAAGAGGAAGGGCTGGGAAGGCGACAGACAAAGCCGGGCCAGACCTCTCCCATCTCCCCTGCTATCTGCAGGGGTGTGCACCAAAGGCAACAGCTGTAGGAAAGGAAAAGGAAGAGAAAGGCGCTGAGGAAAGGGAGAGATAAGGAGAAGCTGTTGTGCAATGGATCACAGGGCGTAAACATGCAGGTGTGTGAACTGCTAAAACAAAATGCTCGAAGGCAAGAGGACTAATAGGAGGCATCAGGATAAAACTGGGCCAAGTGGAGTGTCATCTCTACACAAAGAGACCTAACTGAACAGCTCTGTATAAAAATAACAACCTGCCTTGCCAGCCGCGTTTTCCCTTTGGCCCCCAGCTGTTTCCACTTCCTTAACATATGTTGAACGAAATAAAGTGTTTACTAATTTCCCATCCAGCTTTTTCAAAAAAACACAAGAGCGTGCACTGCCAAGGCCGGAAGAAGGTGAAAAAGAGCAGGCAAGAAGAATAGTAGAAGATAACTAAAGCATTTAATCAGTGCGTTTCTCTTGGGTTTTCTGCAGGTCTCGCGTTTTAACTGCTTCATTACCAGAGCTGGCATCGAGATGAACCTCCACAGTTACCAGTTTTGTGGAAGCTGAGTGGATGTCCAGGGCAAAAGGTGTCAGAGTGGGATCTGTTCCCTCCACAGGGAAACCAGAAGTACCTTTTGAGTAGCTAGCAATGACCATGACAAAAAATAGTAACTACACCACATCTGTTGTTCACTCTCTAGAGGCGGTGCCCTGAACTGCAGCCCCACAACCAGTCCAGAGTCAGACAGGAAAAGCAGTTTTTGCCACTTCGGCTCCTTTTAGCAATACTATTAATAATAAACCAACAGTCAAAAGCTGTTGGTATGTTTGCTGTTTCTCTACCATTCTTTCATCAGAAGAGCTCAAGGGTAATTAGTGCACGATTCCCTGGCACTAGTCATTCTGCTTATTCATGAACCCAAGTTAATAACCCAAACCAGTAATCCCAAACTGCTAATTCTCACCCACTTGTACCCACTATAAATAGCAACGCTGTAGATTTATTCATTCACCAAGGAGAGGGGAAAAGGACTGAGAGCAAAGTGAAAGCCTTGTTCATATTCAAATACTCTGCTGCTGAACATGGTGCAGCTGTGCACAGCTGATGTGCCTCTCTGCATCATACTGCTTCATACTGACGCAGCTAGCTGCGAGAACGTGCTGGACCTGTAAGAGCACCTGTGTATCTTCATAAGGATGCTCACATCCCAGTCTGTTCAGATGTAACTGTTTCAGTCCGGAGTCAAGCTTTCACAAGATACTTAAAGTAGTGAGAAAGCTCCAGGCAGCAACTGCACCACACCCTGAGACCACAGAAGCAAATCTCCCTTGGTTCATTTTCTCATGCTTTTCCCTGTGAGCATGACTTTGATATAGCAACAGGTAGCAGAACAGGTGATTTAAAAACTGCAATTAAAAAGTAATCCTGGGATTAGCATGTTTAATGAGTGCAAATCATGGAGCTTTATTGAAGTAAAAACTTAGAACAGTAGCATGAGTCTCCAGTCTGTGGAGAGGTTTGGGTTGGGTTTGAAGCTTCAGCATTTATCATAACTGCTTGTTTCCTACAATTTCCTACACATAACTGAGATGATTCCATTAATGAGGGAGGAGAAAAGAGCCTTATATTGTATCACTTGTTCTCCGCAGGTTCCCAATCAGCATGCAACAACCACAAAGCAGAACAGGGAAGAATTATTTTTCCATTGTAAAAGAGGGGATCTTTGTTGCTCCCTGATCTGCCGAGCAAGGGGTGTAAGGATAGCCTCATTCAAAATCTGTGTCAGACAGCTCTTCACTCTAAACCTGCAGTATCTGGGGAAGTTACCTCCGTCCACTGAGATAAAAAGGCATATAATCTAATTTCCTTCTGTCAGTCAGGGTGGCTGCTGCTTGTGAAGAGCCCTGCCTCTCTGCCCTGGCATGCTTCTTAAGGTCAGATTCCCTGGAATCAGAGGAAACCCCAACCAAAAGCAGAGATGCTGGACTTTTTCCTTCCTCTTCCCAGTTACTGCTCTTTCAGTGCTCAGTGACTTCAGCACTGCAGACTGTGTGAGTGAGAAGGACACAGGTAAAGGAAGCTTTCAGTGTTCTTATCCTTCCATTTCCTGGTATCATTTAGAGCTGACTTGACTTCCAGTGCCATGCAAAGCAGTTTCATGGCTGCTCTGATCTGTTCTCATGCGCTATCAGCCAGAACACAACACATCCCAGCCGTGACCCCTCCATCCTCCACTTGGCACTGTGGCTCTACAGGCACAGCAGAGTTTCATTAGGCAGGGGATATCCCCTGGGGCCTTCTCCAGTACCTCTCGTTCCTTCTCAAGTGTGGTAAAGGAGCCTGGATAATAAGCCCCAAAGAACTAATTCACAGTAGCTTGCTACAAAAGGCAGAGTGATTAAAAAGGACTGAAAAGCTTACACAGCAGCTGCCAGCCCAGCAAACAGAAGTGTTCTCCATACTGAAAAATGCGGAGCGCAGGTTTTAGAGCTCCTTGGCAACACAACCTTCTATGGGATATAATGAAGCAAGGATAATACAAATATAAGTTAGTCCACTGCTATAGTTAAGACACTTCCCTCAGCAGAGGCAAAGGAGAAATTAAAAAAAAACCACAAACGTACGCTATAGAAGCGTGAACTACAGATCCCTGGCCACTAGACATCCCTGTGTCTGTTCCCATTTAGCCCAGATAAGTCCAGTCTTCATCTTTCCTCTGATGACCACAGCCTATCATACTGGACCTTCTTCCATTCTTAACCTGGTCACAAAAATCTCCCCGAGAGACCGTGTAAAGGAATACCATATTCCCTACCTTATTTGACTCTGAATGAGTAAGTCTCTCACCAGTTGCACTTCTGATGTGGTTTATTCTTCATCAGTCTGACATCCCTTTGATTTTGCTTCCACACCTGCCCATTCTTGTACTGGCTTGTCCTCCTGTGGCATGGGTGTTAAAGGCCCAGCCTTCAGTCCCTTTTTAATTTATATGCTGTTAACATGTTCTTAAAACACCTCCAGTCAAGGAAAGGTGATCTCTCTAAATCATCTAGGCTCACACTCAGGAAATTTTCTTAAGGTCTGACATGAATCTCAATGGCTGCAGTTCAGGCCCGTTTTTTAATTATCTTGTTTCTGCTGGGGAAGTCGGAGAAGGAAAGCAGGATGAGTTTACAGAGGCAGGAAAACAAGTGCTGTTACTTATTTGCTCCAGCTTGGCAATGCCGTAACAGAGTTTCGTCAGGTTCACTGTGTTATAGAAGCAGCCTGAGGCTGTAAAACAATTTGCTTCTGTTTCAGAGCAAATCAGCTGCATGTCAGCCGAGGAGCACACACGGTGCCAATGGCTGATGAACTTTGAGCCTTCTCTCTCTGTCAAGAGCTGGCACCATCTCTGCATTCAGAGGCAGCTTCTCCTTTGCATTCCACCAAGGACAGGTAGACAGCACTGCCGGCGGCGGGGGGCTGAGGGGGGCAGGAAAACACTGCTGCAGTAAAGGAAAAGGAAAAAAGGAAGAAAATGCATCGCACATTATCATTTATTCTGCATTTTTAAGTTGTCTACAGCTTATCCATAGGCTGATATTTTAGTGATAGCCATTTTCTAGAACTCAATGGTCCTTCTGCTGACACTGTATAATAATACGTTTGCAGTAGCTTATATGAACAATCTCTAACCTACTCAGGACTCAAAAGCCACTCTACAAGGACTGTTACCATTCAGTCATGCCTTCACTTCATTTTTTCCCTTGTTTGCCACCATGCTGCAGACATTGATGTTGTTCTGCTTTTTCTCATTTTCCACTAAAATTGCCATAACCTCATCAACCACCATTTCTCTCCCATCACCTTTTCTGTTTCCTTTTATGACATTACTTTTTCCCAGTCATACACTCCAAGATCTTTCTTTCATGAAGTCTGTTCCCCATACATGTTCCCTGATCTGGCACAACCTTCTCCTCTTTAAAGATTCTCATATTTTCTAGCTGATTTTCCCTTTGCCTTTTCCTTCCTTCCTTCTCCTTGTGGTCTAACACTGCCAGAGGTCTTTTCACCCTCTCACCTCACTTTCTACGCGAGCATCAACCCCTTCCATTTGTGTACTGCCCTCCCTCATTCATCCCCAACTTATTTTTCTCAGGCAGATGTCACTCACCCATGTTTTTCTTTATACCTTGCATACTTCCCTCTTCTCCTCATCCATCTCTGCCATCATCTTCTTTCTTTGTTTCATCCAGCTGCTGACATGAACTCCATTTTCTCTTAGACACCTCAGTGTGCTCTTTCCCAGGAGCTGAATGGATCGTTACAGAACTGTACTACTTCCCAAACAGTCTTTTACCTTTCTACAGTGCCTTCTAGCTGTGCATCACAAAATGCTCGGAAAAGATGAGCTAAATCAGCAACACTGCATTTCTGAAGACAGGAGTACTAACCTCTTTCCTAACTAGGTGAAACTGGGCACAGAACGACAAATTGGCATCTCCAAGATGGGCCATGCAATTTCATGGCCAGTCTTGCTCTGCAAGCTACATTTCTTGTATTTACCAACCGTGCTGTGGTCCTGTGCTCTGTTCTGAACTCTCCTTTCACTTTGCTTTAGAATTCCTCTGTGACTCCATATTTTATTTTGTTTCTTTAATTTCATGTAGTTCCATTTTAGAGCTGCTGCTATCTAATTTCTCTGCAATTGTCAGTTCCAAAGTGTTGCAGTGTTTCAGAAACAACATAGGTTTCTATAGAGATATCTGTAAATGTTAAGCTTTGGAGAAAAGTTTACTTGAAAAAAAATTCCTACAGGTAAAAAAAACAGCGGAACTCACCAACAGTACAAAAAACCCCAACCCTGTTGCCACTGTAGTGGCTCCTCCAAGGGGAAGAGACACACTGAAGTTGTTGGATTACACTGTGTACTTGCTGCTCTCTTGCTGGGAAGACAGGTGACCTAAGTGTTTCATAGCAGCAGCGTGCTTATGGCCCCAGGGGAAGGAAGTTAGTCATTCCTCGTTCCTCAGCTGTCTTATGCCTACCTTGGCAGTGATGTAAGTGAGGAAGCTTGTCAAGTGGAGCAGGGAGAGAAAAGAAAAGAGAATGGGGTGGCTAAGGGGGGGAAAACATGCAAAAAAGTAAATTGTACTGCAGATCCAAGCTGCTATCCAGACAGCACTGCTGGAGAGGTACTGTTTACCTATGAACCTTGCTACCACAACACTCTCATGTCTTCCACATATCCTCATAGCCACTAAAAGACTTTTACCTCCCCATCCCTCATGCTAACCAAAGCTCCCACTGCACCGTCAGATTGCTCTTATGTCCCTCAAATCTCATCCACTGTAATTGCCCTAGTTTCTCAATATCCCCTATTCTCCACCCCTGCCCTGACTTTCACAATACTTACATTTCCCTCCTGTACATGTTACCCATTTGACTGGACAAGAGGCAGCACAGGTCATGGCTGATTCAGAACATGAGTGCTGACAGAGCTTGCAGATCGTACAGGTAAGATAAGGATTGAACTCAAACTTTCCCTTTGTCTTCTTTATCACAATGAATTTTCATGACATTTTTAGGAACTTACTATCTTTGAAACTTCTACTTCCAATGAATTTGGTTAAAATTTAGAATTTATTGGTGAAATTGCAGAGATTGATGAGCAATGCATAAGCCTGGTACTCGCAGGAAATTGTTTCCATCTCTCTCTCGGATCTTACATTTTTCCTAGATGAGCGATCCTTTACTTGTTTCTTTCTGTAACGTGAATGTGAAATAGCAAAACAGAAAACAGGAGAGGGCAGGAAAAAGAAGGCGAGGTAAAGGAAAAGCAGCCAGCTCCCATATCAGTCTTCAGTAATTTTGGCAGCCCATTAATTATTGCTTAGTCTCCTTTCCTGACACTTAGGAATGCCACTGATGTCAACATACAGTATGCAGTTACAGTAGGTCAGATGTAGACACCTCCTAAACAACAAAATCAAAGCCAATCCTGGAATGAGCCCTAAGACTCAAGAGCTGTTAAGTCATCAGTGTTTTCTTCCACAGATTTGGCAAGTTGTCAGTCTGGTAGCTAATAACATTTTGTAAAGGTGAAAGTCCATAGTCTCGTTAGCTTTCAAACACAGAAAATAACTCTTCTTTGATGCTTTGCTTCCTCCTGCCTCCTCTCAGGTTTAAAAGTCAATAGCTGCACAGTACCATGCAGGTTACCGCTCAGGCCTGTATTTTGCAGCTGGCCTGTAACTAATTAAAAGACAGGATCTTCAGCAGATCTTTCTGCAACATTTTACATTAAGAAAAAAAAAATTAAAATCCTTTGTCTTAACTCAGAGCTCTTCAGTCATGAAAGACGCATACCTTGGAATACAGGACAAGAATGTTTCTTTAAATTTAGTTGGTAAAATAGTGGCTCTTACTGCTATTCTAGCTATAAAACTTCACATTCTTCCTATTGTCCTATTTTCACAGCTTCTAAGTAAAAGCTGACAAAAAGAATACAACTTGATGACAACCAGTTTGCTGTAACCTTGTGAGGACGAAGAAATGGAGACTGTTAATGGTAGGGGAGTCACTGGGAGTCTTTATCACCTCTTGATTTTTATAAAGACAATAAAAATTGCTCACGAACAATGTCACCCGAGGAACTTGCTTTCTTATTGACTGTCCTAAGCCCAGAGCTATATCTGTCATCAAGGAAGTGATGAGCTACAACGGGAGAATTTCTGGACTGCTTCTTCAAATAAAACCAAGGTCTGTTACAGTGTAACATGGTTTTTCTTTTTCATTGAGAAGTTTGAAATATTACTTCTTAGAGTGTGGAACAGCCTTTTCACTTAATGAATAATGTTCTGAAAAAATGACATTTTGCCTAGAAACCGTAAGGAAACATTGTAATTTCTCCTGTCATTCCTTCTTAACCTGTCCTGTTGTCTTACTCATTCACACCATGAAATGTGCTGTACTGCAAGTAGCTGTCAGGCCAACAACCTAAGGGCTAATACTCTCAGAGAGCTTTGTTTATATGTGATAGATGTTCCTCCAGAATACCCCAGAATCGGTCCTATAGACACTATTTACTGCCAATTTGATGATGCGTTTGCTATATGTTGCATCCAGCTGTTTCTCTCCATCAGTGGCAGTGCTGGTGCTGGAACACCACTACATATTCACAGGCTCCCCTTGGCTGTGGTATCCAACTGTTTACATTCACCAACTGCACGTTCACCTCTGAACAGGATAAAAAAATTAAACCTCTTCATCCTGATTTCTGCCCAGAGCTGATGAACTTTATTTTCTGCTTGATTATGAGTAAACCAGGAAGTTTTAAGTATTTGCTATTCAAATGTATTCAAATACCTTTTAAAAAAAATCTTATTTTATGGAGTCAGAACAGATGCTTGAAGTTCAAGCTGTAGTGTTTCAGTGGGCCAGGTAAGTTTTATTTTCTGCTCTTCATTTTCACCCCTGATTTGATGAATACGTTAGCACTTCCAAAGCAAAAGCTTTGTGTATGTGACTGATATTTTTGCATGAAATACTTATGTGGGAATATGTAAAAGGTGTTTTTGATAAGCAGGTGCATCAGTAAGTATTGGCTGACATTCCTGATAGGCAGATACAAAATGGGCACATCTGTAGAACCAGTGACATAGTTTAAAAAAAAAAACAAATTAATACTGAGATGTGCATTTTTTGCATTATTTAGCCTTGCATTAGTAATAGATAAACAGATAAAACTGAGGAAGCTGAGAAGACTCTTCATACAAATCTTGAGGTCTATGACAGGCTACTAAGGGCAGGTTATTATATGTCATTGAAAAGGAGTATTTTTTTTTAAAAGAGCTATTTTTGTGTTTCATACTGTGCACGTGTAAATGATAATTTATGATCAGCCAGTTTTGTTCACTTAGTGCTGCCAAAGAACATCCCATGTAATAAGCTTGGCAAAATCCTCAATTAAATCAGGTCAAAGGAGGTCAGGGCCCAGCAACCTTTCCAGAAAGGCATGCCAGAATTTTTTTTCCTTACCGAACTAGAGATAAACCACATACTGCTTCTCAAAGAGGCGAAAGGCTCCTGACTCCTGTATGCACAAAGATGTACATTGCCCCTGTGCACAACAGGCACCTCCACTGAATTCATAAGAGGGAGCAGAGAATCCCTGCACCATCTCCCTGAAGGCACCACAGCTCTCACCTTTTGATGCTGTCCAAACCCTGCTGAGTGCCAGTCAGAAGGCACGTCAGGCTTCCGATTTCTGGAATAAAGAATTACTTGGAGGCACAACTCCTCTTGCAAAAAAATATATAGCTTCCACATCTAGCCTGTGGGGTGGGTGCTTCCCTTGGCATGTCCTGTAGTCTTAATTTCCTGACTGACTGATTGCAACACAGTGAAACCCCGTTCGGGCCTATGTGCTTGGGTTTCTTTTCTCTGGAAGCTCGGGAACCTGAGGGTGGGGAGGAAAAGGTGGAAGCTGGCTCATGAATGGAGTCAGGATACAGCTTGGGCACAGGATCTGGGAATCACTCCCCAGTCCTCCAATTTTGGTTTATCTTTAGCCTATACTGGAAAATCCATTGTACCATGCACTGAGCAGAACAGTGATGTGGAACAATCCATATTACATCGATGCCCGTGGACTTCGTGACACATGAAGTCCGTTTTAGCCCTGGCATCTTTTTCAGGTGGTGCAGCCATACGTAATAAATCCCTCAAATGTTACCACAGGAAACAAACAAAACACTGCTAAGCCTTGGTTTAAAAAAAGGCAGACCCAGGTTTGCAGTCTGTCTGTTTGCAGTCTCTGGCTGGAGAGCTGTCTGGCGGAAAAGGACCTGGGGGTGTTGGTTGACAGCTGCCTGAACATGAGCCAGCAGTGTGCCCAGGTGGCCAAGAGGGCCAATGGCATCCTGGCCTGTATCAAGAATAGTGTGGCCAGCAGGACCAGGGAGGTGATAGTGCCCCTGTAGTGGGCACTGGTGAGGCCACACCTCGAGTACTGTGTTCAGTTTTGGGCCCCTCACTACAAGAAGGACATTGAGGTGCTGGAGCGTGTCCAGAGGAGGACAACGAAGTTGGTGAAGGGTCTAGAGGACAAGTCTTATGAGGAGTGGCTGAGGGAACTGGGGTTTTTTAGCCTGGAGAAGAGGAGGTTGAGGGGAGACCTTATTGCTCTCTACAACTACCTGAAAGGAGGTTGTAGCGAGGTGGGGGTCGGTCTCTTCTCCCAAGTAACGAGTGATAGGATGAGAGGAAACGGCCTCAAGCTGTGCCAGGGGAGGTTTAGATTAGATATTAGGAAAAACTTCTACACCGAGAGGGTGGTCAAGCATTGGAACAGGCTGCCCAGGGAGGTGGTTGAGTCTCCATCCCTGGAGGTATTTAAAGAACGGATAGATACGGTGCTTGAAGACATGGTATAGATGGACTTGGCAGTGATAGGTTGACGGTTGGACTTGATGATCTTAAGGGTCTTTTCCAACCTTGACGATTCTATGATTCTATGATTAATGTGGGCTATAATAGTGATATACAGATCTAAGGGAAAACCGCTAAATATGGCTAAACACACTCCGTTTCTGTCGTCTCATATTGTATTCCAACACTTAGAAGCCCACACAAAAACTGAGTGGAGGCAGCATTCAGTTTGGTGGCACTGTATAACCCCTCTCCCTTCTGTCCATTAAAAACTGGATTTAAACCCACTCTGAGAAAGGCAAAGTAGGAAACAAGCAGTCACTAGTCAGGGGGTAGACTTTCCTGCCTTGTGTTGGTTATTCAGCAGGGGAAGCATATATGTGAATCACCTGATCCAAATAGTGTTGAATGAAGTACAAATGACGCATTAGAAGAGCCAGTGGAAGAGGTAAATGGGCAGCAGATGGGGGTGAAAGAGAAACCTACACTTGAAAAGCATGGAGGAGAAGGGGACAAAAAAGATAGACAGAAAGTTCCTTTTGCAAACAGGACCATTCATTATTTCACACGGAAGGAACCTGCGTTCGTACAACACTTTCCATACAAGAGGCATTTTCAGTTGAGAAGTACCCAAGGAGACATAGCAGTCATGCGTACTGCAGGCCATTCATGATGACTAAAATATTAGCACATTGCTACTCTTAAATGCTAGGAAAGGCACAGAATTTTATTAAAATTCACCTTAAAACTGCATGTGCTCATTTGTCTTCACTTTGCACTGCTCTCTTCAGCCTATTTTGCTCCTTTTCTACTCCTTTTCTGCCAGGATGGGATGGAGAAGCAAACAAGCAGAATCATTACTTGCACAGGCCAAAAGAGAAGTTGGCCTCCATCGTCTCATGCCAGGAAGGCAGGACTGAGTGGCAGTCATCTTACTGAAGGGACACAAGCAGTCCCTTTCTCTGCGGTGAGATCAATGGTTTCCAGGCAGGAGCAAAAGCAGGCACCCTGGCCAGCTTCCCCGTGCCCTGCACAGCACATCTTCTGCTGACTCTGAAGCCCACGTTCAAATGCCTACTTCTGAACCCCCTTTCTTTGTGCCTTCCGCCTTTCATGCCCTCTGGTCCTTACTCCGGCATTCAATGGGGGCTGCTAGCACAGCCCTCAGAAGCAGCTCATTCACCTTTCTTTCTTCACAATCTGCAGCAGGGAGCTTCAAGTACCCTCAGTCAGCTTCTGTCTCAGAAGAAGACAAAACTGTAACTCATTCATCCACCTAGCAATAACATAGTGAAACCAGGTAAGCTGAGACAAGTGTATTGAATGCGACAGTATTACAATATTTTTCCTGATTGACAAAGAAAAAAAAAGTCAGAGACATTGTTCAGATGGAGAAGGAAAAAGGTGTAGAGCCACTACTTATGAAAATTACATGATGCAAGAAAATGATAATTCTTGCTGACGTTATGTACAGTATTCAGTGCTTTGAAACTGAATGCACCCAGATAAAATGCCAGTTTCTAGTTTGGTTTACAGATTGGACCCACAGAAGAAACTGCATTGTGAATGACTTAAATTACAGTATATTGTGCTAGAACAATATACCTTCGTTCTGAAGCAAATGTTATCTCCTGCCAATACTAATCTTGACCCAGATATGCTTCCTTTCACTACGCTGGAAAAGAAGATTATATCTCTAGCATCCCATGCCAGAAAAGATACAGCTCAGACAGGAAAGGAGCTGTCTGCTACCCCAAAATTCTCTGATATTTGCTGAAATCCAATGGCTATTTAAAACAAAGAACAACTTGAACCCCATCCTTGGGACACTTCAGTCCCTCCACTTCAGAAGCAGAATAACCTCAGGAGATCAAAAGTGACTGCCTTGCTTAGACTTGGACAGTGTACATGCTAGGGAGGACAGATTTCCAATAATATTACAGGCGATGCTACAGATACTGATTACTTCCTAGCTCCTGATCCCTATCAGCACAGACTTCAGCATGATAGTAACAGCTACGCCACAATGCACTGGAACCACAGTCACTGGTGCAAGTGAGATTTATTCTTTAAAGTGTATTTTTCCTAAAACCCCTTCTCAGAATTTCAGAAATAATATGCATTTGTCCCAATGAATGGAAATATCTGTGAGGTGTTGCAGTAATTGGATTCAGTAACACAACTGGACAACCACCACAAAGACTATTTCCACCAACAGACAGGGCAAATTCAAAACGGCATGTCCTTTCCTGCTTGCACTTCGCTGACAGTGCACTCAAATGCTGCCAGACTGATTGCTTACCAAAGCTTATTTTAAATCTACACGCATTGTTTGCAGATATTACGCTTTAAGTGTACATTAGAAAGCTTATACATACCACCAAATAGGGCTAGAACAGCATGGTTTACCTGGTCCACTGCCACTCAACAAGAGCTAAGCATTATGCACAAAAAATATGGCTTCAATATCCAGAGAAGCATTTGCCCTCAAAGATGACACATACTAATTATTTAATATATTCAACTAACAATGAGATTCATGAAAATTAAATTGGCTTGCCAAAGTGGCTTCATATTCATTATATTGTTCATTAGGATGTATTTATTCTCTCCTGTTCAGACAGTCAGAACAAATTTTAAATACAAAAAAGGTAGAAAACTTTATGGAGAAAGCTGTGAGGTTGGAAAAGCACTTAGATCAGACACAAAGTAATCCTACGACAGATTCCTGGAAGTGACACATAGCTAGCTGGTTTGCACTACATTTTTTTAACGCTTACAAAAAGAGAATGACAGAAACATGGTTTAGACTGGCTAAATATTTAAATGTAACTGTATCTCATGCAATTTGAATTTACTGAACAGAGCCACATGGATATCCTCAAATCATTCAATTTGAAGCAGGTTGCTGGCTGGACTGTAATTTATGTATAAATTACATAACACGGAAAGCCTTCTCACGGCTTTATCAGAGACCAAATATGTTCTCCCCCTCCCCAAGAGGGGGAGAACATATTCAAACATAATCCCAGGAAATCCTGTTATGTTTACAAAAGATGCTGTCATCCCGACTTGCACTTTACAGCTCCCTCCAGGTGTGGCTGGACACTTCCAAATGAAGTCACTGGAAGCACAGTCATGTCTCCCAAAAACACCAAGAGGTAAAAAAAAAATACGTGGTCTTTATGCTCAACATTTCTTATTAAGCAGCTAGCTCTTTGAGAAAAATTTCTGGCTGTCAGTATTACTGAACCCTATGTTTGCTTGCCCCGCTGGAGCGCCCTCGTCTCGCACCCAACGAAGAGTAAGCCATGCAAGGTTGAGAGCTGTGGCAGCTATGTTACACAGCCTCACCAAGTTCTGCGCCCAGAGCGTAAGCTTCCCATGCTGTGCTGCCTCATGCTGCCGAGGAGGGGCTCGGATGGCTGCACTGCTGGTTTTGGCTCCGAGACCCTCTGTGCCAAAAGCAGTGCATCTTTAAATCCAGAGGTTACCAGTATCTGGTGCCAGGGGGTGGAAAAGGGCAGAGGCTGTAGCTCTGCAGCCCATCCCATGGTACTAGCCTAGATCCGTGATAAAGCCTGGGATTTAGGGGAAGCGGTTTGCATGAAGACCCAGGAGGGAACTCCCCTTCTACTGAAACAGCAACGCTTTCCCACACAGCATCCCAGCTCCTGCCCACACACGGCGTTGGTCTCAGACCTGGAGGGATCTGCCTTTCTCTATCTCTTCAGGCCTCCAGAAGTTTTCCTCCCCCACTTTTGGCACTGATCCCAAAATGCAGCTGTTCCACAGTAATGCAATAGCTCCTCTTTCTCTGCTCCTCCTTTAGCGCGGGCTGATATCAGACGTCAGTGTGTGGATCCCTTCCCAGGAGGAACAGCCAGAGTAATTAAGCTCTAGTTCTGGTTGCAGGGATCCCAGCTCCAAAGGAAGACGGTTCGGCTGTGCAGACACCAGCAGCCTACATGACCGAAGGCAGGCACTCCACCAGTGGGTGCAAACAGTGATAATTAGAGCCCCCTTTTACGCTCAGTGTATCTAAGCCAGACTACACAGTCTAAGTCTGGCTCAGTCTGATAATTCCCATATTTCTATGAAAGCAATTAGCCTCTTCCCTTTCATCACTCTAGCTTCTTCCATCTTTAAAAGCCCAGGCTTTCCCTTAGGCATACAAAACCCCAAGGACATCTGTGATTGATTTGGAGATGCCTGTAATTGTATATATAATCTTTTAAATGTTTGATTACTGGAAGGCAATTTACTGTACAAAAACACGAAGTTAAACTGAAAAACAGGCTGCCTGCATCAGGCAGGGAAGAACACAACTGAGTTTCATACAACTCAGCCGTTCACCTACCCCTTCTGGAGAGGGTTTTCACGCTTAGGACAACTGCGCCCTTCAGAAGGCACTTCAGAGGCTCCAGAGGGGTCTCACCTCTCCCTTCAGTTGATAAAGTAGGTGGGGGAATACTCTAGGACAAGGCAAGAAACATTTTCATGCAATTGTATGAGAGCTTCCTGAAGTCAGGCTAATCTGCTATGTAACAAGCAGGACGACCATCTGAGTAGGTTTAAAGGCACGCTTCCTAAAGTATTCAGAAAGACTGTTAAGAGAGACAGGCTTTGGTCCTAGCTTCCTTCCACTCACAGTTGAGGGTCCCAGCGGCCTCCATTTGTGAGCTGGTAGGCTTCTGAAGAAGACAGGTCTATACACGGTTTATCTGTTTTTATATTTCTTCAGTTCCTCCCTCCAAAGTTTCATTCTTAGGAGATACATAGTGCTGTTTTATGGGCAAACCTCCACGTCTAGACTCAAAGGGCCTAAGCCAGAGGACCTGTAGGGCAATATAAAACTCGGGCTTGGTCCCAGGACTAAAGAATCATGGGAGTCTTCTGTGAAGGACTGCCACCTAAAAGATTTTCTCCTGTAAACAGCTGTGACCTAAATGGTTGAACAGAAGGGCAGAACAGAAGAGAGGCTCAGACTGGGTCAGACCACAATTCCCAGTCTCTGCAGACACCTCTCATCATACTCACGCTCTTGCTCCAGATAAAAAGAGCTGTTTTCTGTTGCCACAACACCTGGCTGGCTGAAGCTCCAGCTGCCCTCCCAATTACCTTCTCTCTCTGGGGCAAACGTGCTCTCCCAGCCTTCTTTTCCTTCTGTCTGGGAGATAAGTCGTGCACCAGAGCTAGGAAATTAGTGAAATCCTAGCCAGCAAAGGGCAGCCTTGAATACCCTATCCTGCCCAACCCACCCATGCCATCCCACAGTGACCAGACTGCTTTGAACAATGTTTGAACATGTGCTCCGAAAGGGAAGGTTAGACAGCACCTGGCCCAGCACGGATGAATCCCCCGGCAGCTGTGCAGCACCTTGTCTGCTGGAGCAATACAGCCTGGATGCCTGGGAGAAGCAGGGGGAATTAGAACAGCTCTCCCCGGCTGAGCAAGAATAATGGGCCCAGAGAGCTTAGAAAAAGGAGAAAGCATCCTCCCGCTCTGTCCTCAGGCTCTTCTGGACACTTAGACATATCAGCACCACTGCATGCAGGAAGCAAGGGTGGTGAGAGGAGGCTGGAACATTTTGCCTCAGGATGATAAACAACTCTCAGAGGCTGTCCTGGGGATTAACAGAAGGAACTCAGCGTAAGAGAAGCTAGTAGGGTAAAAGCAGTGACAGGAAAGAGCAACTCCATCACTAACTGCTACCACTTCAGCTCTCCAAGCGCAGCTTTTACCTCTTGCACATTTCCCCCCCCCCCCGCCCCCCGCCCCTCTTATTTCACATCAGGATGCAGGTGTGATGGAAAGGAAAGTGCTGCAGGAGAATTCTCGTCTGCTCCTAACAATGGTTTCGTCTATTTGACAAGCCCTCCCCCTAGGCTCTCCCCTGCTAAAAATAATCAACGCTTCAGCCTTTCATGGGAGTTTAGCCTTAAGACTGTGGGATCGGTGCTTTATTTCCTCCTTCAGCCAAACGCTTTTCTTTCTTCAGGCGGCAGAACTCGTTCCTTCTGCCTTGCACTGCCGCTGGCTTTGATAGGGTGCCTGATACCCAGCACAGGCGAGCTCACTAAGTGGGGCGGCGGTGGTCAGCCCTGCATTCCTCAGCATCACCAATTTCTCCTCCTTCATTTTAACCACTTCAGGCATAGCCACGCTAGCCAAGGCAGGCTTGCTCCCCAGCTCCAGGCACAGTCAGTAAGGCAGGGAGGCTGCCCCAAGGGCACTGCGGATGCCAGTTCTGGGCTCTGGCTCCGAGAGGACACTCTGGTCGCTGCCCACGCCGCCTGGGGAGCCGCACTGCACTGGTGCTCGCCGCTGCGAACACCCAGGGCCCCGTGATCCCGAGGAGTTCAAGGCTTTATGGAAACTACCAAATTCCAAACTAAAAGTTATTCATGGGGAGTTTCTGTAACGATGCCGTGCAGCTAATAATTTCATATTGCTGCAATTTACAAAAATGCCAAAGAAGAGCTGGTAATATTGCCGTGGAACTGTTCCTCTGGAGTAACGCAGATCTGCAAAACAGTAACCGCTCTCCCCCACATATGCCGTGAATTCATAACACCCTTTCCTTGTCTAATTCTCAGTGCTCCCTCTGCTCCAATTCTTCCCTTCAGCAAGTCTTTCAAGGTAAAAATGAAAGTTGTTTTACTCTGTGCAAGTCTACAACTTCTCCATCAACTGCTCTGTATTGCCTCCAGTGACAGAAGCACAAAGCAGCATACATTAGGTTACACAGCAAGGAAGTACAAATTAATCACACTAACGGGAGAAACTTCAGTCATATTTACCTAAGCATTATACAAACAACATAGTCAGCAGCCTTTCATTAAACAAGTATGAATCCATCTTTAAAAAAACACACACTGTGCATTCTATCTCGTGCCTGGCCTTTGTAAGAAGTTCTTTTCTTCTTTGTGAATACAGGAGCACAGAATACAGACAGAAAATCCTGCCTGGGAACATTTTCTGTTTTCAAGTAGACACCTGGCATCCTCCTCAGGAGGAACTGAAATGCTGAAAGCAGCAGCCGAGATGGATTTGAAGTTCAAGCCTACATTCTTTGCTTCCCCAAGTGCACAAAGTTCACTGCTGCCAGTCTGTCCAGTGTTTAAATATTTCTGCAGTGTTTATCTATTCTTTCTCAGTCTCCTGCTTTCCCGGTATCCTTTCAGCGTCCACAACTATTATGGAAAGAATACATTCATGATTAATGAGCAAATAACAGATAAGGTTTAATCACAGATAAGCTGAATATGAAATCTGGAAAACTGATGTAGGCAGAAAAATTGAGATTATCAGATCAAGGTTACCAAGGGCTGCTCTAGTAATTTTTCCCCTTCATTTCCTTTGTAGATTATCATCACAAATCCCACTGTTCATGCACTGACAGATAAAGAGAAAAAAATATGTTAAGTGATTTGTCTAATATTATATGGGCAGGAGTGCCAGTCTTGTGCCTTAACTACCTGGCTGAATCTTCACTGAGGGGAATGCACCAGATCCTCCTTCACTGGATGTTGGCATCTGACTTGCTGCTTGGGCAACCAAGTAACTCCTCTGCACCTGCAGGCAAATTCAAGCCTACCTTCCCCCCGTATGCAATTTCTTTGTTGTAACACAACAGTAGAGCTAGCCTGAACACAGCCTTACAGACATGCCTTCAAATCTGTATTTCACTCCCAAGCCTTTTTGCACTTCTACGCTCCCATTAACCTCCTAAGACCACCGCAGTCCATATTGTAAGGTGACTTGTGCTTACCTCCCAAGTTATTTAAAAGCCCAGGCTTAATTCTCACACCGCTTATGGAAATAGAGAGAGTTCTAGTTTTCATACACAGGTCATTCCAAAATCCCTTAAGTAGAGAGTTAATAAAGATTTACTTCAGAGTCAAGATAGGGAAAGCAGCGAGAAAGCTTTTTCACCACAGCTCTTCTCAGTCTTATGTTGCATAATTCACTCATGACTTATCAATATCTGGAGACAAAGAAACTCCTTTGGAGCGACCTCCCTCTTTGGGGTTACCTTCTCTCAGGCAAAGAGCAGAAATTAAACACCTACACATCTTGCCCAGAGGACAAACCATGCCTTGTGCTTCACATGAGCAAGTAAGAGCCTTTGAGTGGACTGGAGTTGGATCTGCTCCTTGGGAGAAAAGTGTCTGCGTGCCTTGCCTTAGCTGCTGGCTAGCCGGGATTGCAGAGGTCAGGATGCGAGTATGAAGACACAGGGGAGGAAGGGAAATACATGGAGAATGGATTCAATGAAAGGAAACGGCTGGAAATTAATGACCATTTTCGTACCTAAAGACACCTAGTGAACTTGACAGTCTGCTGGATGACTAATGTGAAGCCTTCTGGGTCTGTATAGCTACAAAGCGTATGGCAATATGTGACTAGCTGACTAGATAAAGCTGGGTCCCTTCTACAGTGAAGAAACCCTCCACCTATCTAAGCCTATCAGAGCTTGACTGAGGTGAGCCTCACCCTTTGCATTTACAGTTAACTCTTAAGCTATTTAAGCACATGCCAAATTTTGTGCTTTCTGTGTGGTCCCTTTTTGATCACAGACAAAAGTCTAGGGTTTTATTGTCAGATGCATATTCCTAGAGCTGTGATTTCGGGTAACAGAGTATAGTAAAAGATAATAGGATGTGAGTGGGCTTCATGAGCCAGCTCATTTCCAGGCAGAAATCCTCTGTTCCTACACAGTGTTCTTGTGCCATCTAGTGGTCCATAGAACATGGCGGTAAATGTGGAGTGCTTCATGCATTTCCTTGGCAACTAGAAGCAGCTGGAGATAAAAAAATTATTGTATCTACAAAAGGTCAAGGGAAATCCCGTTCCATATAACTAGACTTATTCTAAGAAGTTAAACAATACAATTAAAAAAAAATTTTTTTTTTTTCATTTACATATCCAAACAGACATGCCAGGGTAGTTATGCAGTTCATAAACCAACTGAAGAAAAAAAGATTATTTAAAACATTATTTACTTCTTCTTACAAAAGGTATTTTAACTCTGGGCAGGGATACTGGCCTGCAGGCAACACAGTCTCCTGTTACATCAGCTGACTGAATAATCCATGCAGAGACTATTATTTCCCCATTCAGCTGCTCACAGGAGGACTCTTCTTTCCTACATCTAAGGGGCAGGAGGAAACACATGTCCCTCCCACAAGACAGGTCTGTTGCATGATTACACAGGTGGAAATACACAGCCTTCAATCAAGAGGGACCTTCATGCTCCGAAGGAACATCCCACAGATAATAAGCATTTGTTCAGAGGGTCTTCCACCCTTCATGTCTGCTCTCCCTGCTGATTCTCATACATCAATCACATTCAGTCCACTCTGCCCTGACCCCCCAGAGAGATGTGAAACCATGAAGTTGGAACTCACAGACATCTGACATCAGCACAGAATGAAAAGGCAGTGAATTCTGAGGCAATTTTTTATTCAGGCCTGGTTGCAAGTCTTCCATGTTTGATTCCTGCAGGTGAACGTGTAGTCTTCTATTACAAGACATTTGTTCAGTGTAAGTTAGTTAGAAGTCAAGCTGCATTGACTCTGTATTCTGGTTGGATAATTAGGTCTACCCAAATTTATAACACTGCAGTCTCATTTGGAATGAGCACTGTGCTAGCTAATTACAGCATCAATAACGAACTGTTTTCAGCTGCTAATCAAATGATCCACAGAATATCAATTATGTGCTAAAGAAATTCACTACTAATTCCAAATAATTATATTCTTGAACTTTGCAATTTGTTCATCAACAATTTACTAAATGAAACGGGAAGGTAATAGTCACAGAGCGAGTTACTCGCTTCGATTTGGAGGTACCTGCCAGATTTCCTACTGGCAGTTAAAATAGACAACAGTTGACAGCAGCTTGCTTAACCTTTGTTTATTACCTCATTCATACTTCTATTTATGTTTTGTCATCTAATTATAAACAGATAATATAACAAATCCAGCTGAAAAGAAGACACAAACTTCAGGGTGAGGATTGCGTTTTGTTATGTATGTGGAGTCCTTGTGCTGTACCGACATAGAGAAAAATCTCAGTAAAAATAAGCACACAAAAACGGAGCTCTTGCTACTTGACCTGTGCTTGCTGCTTTCCTAGGTCTTCTGCCAACTCCACACACTTTGCATAGTACTCATACTTGTTTCTGTCAAATATTTTTGCATGTGTACATCAAGTTATATACCCTTTAAACAGAAATAAGTTACGTGTGGGAAATTCTCAACTTACTAGCTTTGCTAATGGAGTTGATATATCCCGAAATGGCTTACACCTTGGTGCTATTAAGTACAGGAAGTCTAAGTCATTTACCTCTGTGGGCTGACCATAGCCTTGAAAAGTTGATACTTCTACTCTATTGTTAAAACCACATATGGCAGACTGCTGCATAGTGAAGGCTGATAAGACATGAAGTGCTGCCCTACGTAATGCAAAAGGGCTAAGATCTGTGTCCAGAATGCGCACACAAAACCTGAGAATCATGCTATAGCTCTGGTCTTCTTCACAATAAATAATCCATCAGGTATTGTTCGATATTACAGAACAGCAGCAATATAGCGAGAGACACGGGCTTGAAAGTTAGAATGAAAACACCTACACGTGTTGCTTACGTGTCAGCTCTTGTTCTGAGTCCAGTCAGTAACAAGACAATGTGATCTTTGGGCAGGGAAAAGTCAGATCTGTGAGAATACAAACAACATGGATGCAACCAGATGAAGTTACTCGCTCTGGGATGCCAAGTTGAGATCCAGTTACTGAAGACAGAGTACAAGTAGCCTTAGAGCTGCCGAAACCCTGAAGTAATCAGACTCAAGAGATGTTCAGTACCATTTGGTTAGTATCTAATAAAAACACAAAATGTTGCAGTAGCATGAAAGAAAAGGAACACCATGCTCAAAGCTCAAAAAGTACCTATAGCAAAAATATAGAGTAAAGTGACAGATGAGAAATGAAGGACAGAAAAGAGGTTGAGGTAGATAACATTAGAAAATGGATAAGCAAGAAGCAGCTATTATTTTGCCACTGTTCATTCATCATGAATATACTCAAGGTGCACCAGGTAGCAGGGAGAAGCAGTAGTTAAAGATGATCTTACATAAAACACTCCTACCTTCTGGTAGGAAGCAAGACACTTTGTAAGATTCTTTCTTCCCTTACAGCTTTTTCCTGGACTTAATTCTGTACCTTCCAAAAGCAGCAATGTTTGGTGTTTGCCTAAGATTTCCCTCCTGGGAAAGTGGCAAAACTACAGCCACTTATGAAGCACCAATCCATATCACATGGGGCAAGAACAATTCTGCTGTGCCACATACTTCACCTATGCTTTATATATACATGCACACATACATACTTTTACACATACACATTTACACATACTTGCACAGCTGGAGTTAGCGGTCACAATAAGAAATCTCCCTGTCTAGTACCATCCGTTGGCCACCTTTCAGTTATGATGCTATTGTAACAAAAGCGAGACATCCCAAGATGCGATTGATTTAAAGTTTGTGCATCATGTTTGTCTCTCAGATCTCACTGAGCTACACAAATGAGCCCTGTTCAACTCAGAACATACTCTTAAGCTGAAACACAATCTGGAATCCTACGTACAGGTGATCGGTTGTTGGCTTGACATCTTAGCCAGCAGAGGCGCTTGGAAATGTAATTCCTTATTTCAAGGGCAGTCTGAAACACAGTTCAGCATGAAACAGATCCTAAATCTCTTTCAAGTGATTACACTTGCATATGCTGCTTTGGTCTCCAAAGCAGTAAAAGGAAATAATCACAATTCTTTTCATGCTTTCTCAAAAATGCAGTTAATCAAAATGAGTCAGTATCTCCAGTGGCTTTTGATTTCTAAATAGTATATCTATAAATATTTCACTGCTCCTTCTGAAGTTTGTTTTTCTTGCCTTTGCAGGACCAGTTACTTCCAAAGTTAATTGATAATTCACCCTAGTTTAAAGTTGAGGATGCTCTCACTTTATACCATTTTGCAGAACTGTGTAAAATACATGATTACTTAAATTTATAAAGCCATGTATAACAGTCCAACACTCTGCTTATTGATTATACCACCTTTTTGCTTTGACCAATATTTATATTTCGTGGAATTTAAAATTATTTTCCTCTCACCATATGCCTCATCTCCATTTTCCAGCAAAAAGGAAAATGGAGACCAAAACGAGAGAATGAGCTTCTGTATTGTATTAAGCCTAAGAAGGACTCGGAGAAATAAAAGGCCCTATACCAAATAGGAGTGGTGCAACAATTGTCCTGCTTGGCAGCAGCTAAGTCATCACTCATTAGTAGCCTTTACACATAATCTCAGGAGTCACACAGATTTTTCAATAGCCACATAATCTTCTCAAATTAAGTCATCTCTAAATTTAATGCATCCCAGCTCATAAACAGGAAAAACCAGAATGGCCAATCCCAAACGCACGCCACTATAGTGGTGCAGGAAAGCTCTTCTTCTCCTCAGCTCTTTCACCCCTTTGTGTGGACACTTACGCATTGCCTAGTAGTTGCTGCTCATCTCACTCTATTTCTTTTTTCCTCAGTTGTAAAACCCAAAGAACAAGTTTACTGGTGCACAGAGGTCACACCATTATTGAAAGTGGCCTCAGATCTTCAGACTGAAAAAGGGGTGATCACAACAGTATGGAGTATTACTAATTAATGCTATGATGCCAAAAGTACCCTTGCTAATACCTTTCACACCCCTACCCCAGACTCCTCTCCACCACAAAAAAATCTTCCACCCTGAAGCCATTAGGCCCTCATTAACTTCATGCAGGCAGGTACTGTGCATCATCAGCCCTGGCTAGACCTTGGGATTGCTGCAAGGCATGTAAGTCTGTTGCAGGGACAGCACTCTCAGAGGCACCTGCAGGTTTAACAAAACGGAATTCAGTATTTCCCTCCCCCCCCCCTTTTTTTTCTTGCTACTAATCTATAACCCTGTATTTCTAAAGCTATTCTTTTGGATCACCATGTTAGAGGAGAAGCGGCTCACATGAACATCAAATACATTGCTTATACAAAACCAGAAATCACAACAGCTTTATAGATTACCTTGCCTTACCAGGAACAGTTGCTGCATGAGAATTACATCACATCTCATACTTATGTGTTCCTGGAAGGCAAAACCAGAAAGTTTTTGTTACCCCTTCCACCTGGTAATGCTACTTTCATAGAGATGTCTTTCACAGCAAGCTGCTAGGGAACATATTTCTCTTTACCAAAGAGTGGTACCTTGGCGTTGGTCCCACAGAGAATTGGTTATGACAGCCTTCTGCAAGCTGCATGAATTGTTGTCATCCTATGAGTGAGCTAAGAGAATAGTTTGAAAATGCTAAAAGCCTTGTGACATTTGGACCATTTGCATTACAAAAACAATGACACAAAAGCTTCATTAAAATCTAGTGCATAATCGACAGACCAGTGTCCCTTCTGCATATCCAACGGAAAATGTCAGCCTGTTAAAGCAGATCCTCTCTTTGAAGCACATCTATGACTGCCGTGGGTCTTCACAGCTCTGCTAGTGTCTACCCTACTCTCAATATACGCACTTTGAACTTTGTATTTGCAAGAGGTGTTCCTCAGGACAACTCCATCAACACTGTCACATTCTAGAGTAAAACTGTCTGACTCTGGTCTCACCCTTTCAAGCTGAGTCACTCGTGATCTCAGTTACAAGATCTCACCCTCGGGTAAGAGAAAAGAACTTACCCTCAGGCTCAGGACAGCTCCTCATAAATATGTCCAAGTACCTCATACTTCTCCTCTTAAAAATCCTTCAAACACGTCATCTCTTGATGCTGTGTCTCAGAAAACTTGGTAACTGATGCCTTGAGGTTATGGTCATTACCCGTCTCGCTGATCAGTATTGTTTTCCCCATGTCTTAGACTGTGTTACCTGGGTCTTGGACTGCCTTTGTTGTCTGTGCTTCTGCCAGAACTAGTTTAATGCAGTTCCAGTCTTGTAGCTAAGGTTTATAGTGATTACACACACGCATACGCACAACCCGCAACAGGGTGTGATGTTTAACTGTAATTTGCTGCTGTGCTGATTCAAGCTTCGAGGACTTTCCTCCATCTTAAATTTGAATGGACTTGTTGCCAGCTTTTATGTCATTAAGTGTTCTCATTATTTACACTCCACAAGCACAGGGGAGTTCCATCTCTATCGGCGAAGACTTGGCTGAGAGGTTATAGCTCTCTTAGATGTCCGATACAAGTAATGTTAGACGAACAAATAATGAAATGCCTTGAGAGTTATGAGTCATGAATACAATGTCTGTTCTGCAAAAGCAGAACAGATGACTAAGCTCAGGTGGGTGGAAATCTTCAAAAACGATACAGCAGCCAACCTCTTCCTAATGATGTCCATGGAGGTCCGATCAGTGACAGCAACATGAAGCCAAGGCTGAGCCCTCCTGGAAAAAAAACTTTCCTAGCACTTGTATGTGCTGGCAGAATTAGCTTTTGAGGTTTTCTTTCTTTCAAGTGTTTTGCTGGGAGCAGTGGATTAGTGCTGTGGATTCATGTTGTGTCAGTACCTGGCATTCAGGCACAGCTGATCCTGCCTTGGATTGGGAGCTGGGTGCTTTCTCAAGTTTCATTTTTCATGTGTCCATGAGATCTATGTAGCAATTAAAGAAATAAATCAACCAGATGCTGATTGCACATCTGCTTGCTTAAAGGTCTTTGAAGTGCTGCAGCTCAGTCAGAGCAAAACCACAACCTGAGTTTATGGCTTGCATGCTTCTCTTCAGCCAGGATATACAGCACCACATTAAGACTTCCTTACACCCAGAAGTTGCTTTGCTTAGTACCAGCATAAATTGATGTGGTAAGAAGTGCTCAAATACACAGCTGATAAACTACAGCTTAATACATCCCTGTGCACCAGCTCACACCCAGTAGCTGTTCTTGGGCACAGTTATCTCCATCAAATGCAAGATAAAAACACTTAGCTTTAAACTATTTGCAAACTAAGCTAAATACAAGCAACCTGCTATTTTCTTCAAGCTGAGAGCAGTGCACTTAAATGGTTATTACAGCCCAGCTAGCTTATGGGAATCTTACACTCAATCACATAGGTGAGTTCTAAGCTATAGAGGAGATGGGCATATATACCAGTGTAACAGGGTCCTCAGACTTTGCACTCTGAATCACTAAAATTTTAAAAAAAAAGAAATTATTTTCTAACAGAATCAGTTGGGTCCTGGCTCACCTGTTTGGAAAGGAAGATGATGGAGTAGGTAAGATGCTGCTGCTCCATTAGTGCTTCCCTGCCTCACTTTGTGGCCAGCTGGATTGCTAACGAAGCACCAGGTGAGCTAAAATAGCTTACAGCTCAGTATTCAAGGGCAAACTGAAATCAATGCCAGTTTAGCCAGCCATGCAGTGGGAGGAGACAGCCATGCCATGGTTCCGAGCTCCAACGACATGTGATACTCATTCCTTTAATCACCTGGGTTGTGATGCAATCCACCGTGTTGCACCTGATTTCAAGCCCATTTGTCTGGCAAACCTCGGACAATGAGGGTCCTTGAATGCATACAAATTTGTCCACACAGTTCAAAGAAGAAAGAGCTCAGAAATGTTATTCAATGTTAGCAACTTTTTTTTTCCCCAAAAAACCCACCCATGTTTTCATGAGGTGGCATATATAACTGTCCGTAGGGAACAGTCAGGCTTTGACAAAAGGGCACAAGGGTGACTCAAAGAAATGCATGCTCTACCAAGGCTTCTACACAGTGCTCAGTGAGGATCTGATCATCAAGAGACGAGGTATTCCTTTCTTTTTTTTAAATGATGAGATGGCACACACTGCATCATACAGCTAGAGAGAATGGCTTGACTTGAGGCCACCTGCAAGGCATCTTTGCTGAGATAGCCAGAGGGCAGCTGCTTTCTGGTCTAGGAGACCATGCCTACACAGCAGACTACATGGTCAGCCAAAACTTCCCTTCCCTCACAAGAGCCTGTCACTTCACTCACAAACACCATCCCTGCCACATACTTCTGCCACCCATGCCATCCTCAACAGAAAAGGGAAAGCTCAGCGCAGCCACTTGCTACTCTTGGGCTACACTTCCCCCCTTCCTTCCCTAGCAGGTCTCTCCTCGTGAGACTATGATGTGCCCACTTGAACACCTCCCCAGCACCTTTCACATAGCTTATGAATGCTGCTGCATATTCCTGCTGCCCTGACAGCAAATGGCGGCCCAGTACAGGCTGCCTGTTGCTCCTGACTGACGTGTCTCCGCTCCTTCCCCAGCATTACTGTTCCCACAGGACTATGAGCCCACCCAAACACCCCCCAAAGAACATGACATGAACTCCATCAGTGCTGCACACTTCTGCTACTAGATCTGCCCTCACACCAAAAAGAAGCCGTGGCATCCTGTGCTCCTGGGTGACACTTCCCACCTCTGCGGGTCCACTTTCACGAGACTACAAGCTCGCCCAAATGTTCCCCCCAGTGGGGTGGGGACTCACTTAGCTCGTGAAGGCTACCAACACCATCCTCTCAGCAAAGGGAGGCCCAGCACAGTCTGCTCTTGGACAACACTCCTCTGTGTCTCACCCCAGTCGTTGGTTGTTTCCGTCTTGTAAGATAACAAGCCTGGCTGAGCACCCCTCAGGCACACAGGGTTTAGCCTGTGAGTGCTACCGATGCTACCAGCCTTCCTCTCAGCGATGTAGGAGGCCACACACAGGCACCTGCTGCTCCAGGGTGGTGCTTCTCCATCCTCCCTGCCTCCCAGAGACCAACACGCCCTGCCTATCCGTGGCAGGGGCTGGCAGCTGGTGGCTTCTGCCCGCAGGAGGGAGGGTGCCTGCTGCAGCTGCAGATCTACAACCGCAGCAGAAATATGGTGCTGGGGGCCATGACCTTTGGGGTACAGCAGGGCCCGAGCCTAGGGCCTGCACAAACGGGAAAGGCAAGAGGCAGTCCCTGGAGCCTGCTTGCTGACCCAGCCTGATGTCTCAGGAGGTTTGCTGCTTGCCGGGGCCAGGACCAGGGATGTTGCACGGGACCTCAAGCTACTACACCTTGCTACTTATCCATGTGGGCACCACTAATGCTGCCAGAAGTGACCAGGAGCATATCAAGCAAGAGTGACCAGGTGGCTCTGGGAGCAGGGTGAAGGGGCTGGCTCCTCTCTAGTCAAGGGGAAAGGTCTGAGCAAGAGTTGACCCCTTCAGTGGGTCAACACTCACCTGTGTGGCTGGTGTCACTGACAGGGCTTGTTTTTTTTGACTACAGGACATTCTTTTAGGAACAAGGGCTACTGAACAGGGGCGGGATGCATCTGAGAAAGTAGGGCAAGCATGTGTTTGGAAACAAGCTTCTTAACCTGGTAGGGAAGACTTTAAACTAGATATGCCTGGGCAGGTTTACCATAACCTGAAGAGAAGCAAGGGCAAAAGATGACAGGACAAGGTGCACTCAGTAGGTTTGGGGATGACACCAAATTGCAGGAAGTGGTTGTAACACTGGAGAGTGGGGATGCTGTTCAGAAGGACCTGACCAGGCTGAAGAAGTGGGCTGATAGGAACCTCATGGATTTCATCAAAAGTAAATACAAAGTCCTGCACCTGGGGTAGAATAACCCAGTGCCACTGCAGAGGCTGGGGCCAGCTATTTGCAAGCAGCTCTTCAGAAAAGGTGAACAACACGTTGAACATGAATCGGCAGTGTGCCCTTGCAGCAAAGGCAGCCAACCACATCCTAGGCTGCATTAGTAAAAGTGGAGCAAGCAGGTCCAGGGAAGTGATCCTTCTTCTCTATTTGGCACTTGTGAGAGCATGTCTGGAGTACTGTGTCCAGTTTTGGCCTGCTCAGCACCAGAAAGATAGTGACATGCTGGAGCACGTTCAGCAGATGCCACCAAGCTGGCCAGGGAGCTGGAGCACACAGAGCCGTGTTTGTTCAGTCTGGGGAAGAGAAGGCTCATGGGAGACCTAAGTGCTGTCTGCAGCTACTCGATTGGAAGATACAGAGAAGATGAAGCCAGATTTCTCTTGGAGATACACAGCATTGTCCAAGAGGCAATGGACACAAGTTGAAACATGGGAAATTCCAATTAGATAGGAGGAAAACATTTTTTTTCCTATGGGAGTGAACAAATACCATACAGGTTGCCCAAAGAGGCTATAGACTCCCCATCCTTAGAATTGTTCAAGATTTGACTGGACAAGACCTGAAGCAACCTGATCTAACTAGACCTGCTTTGAGCAGAGTTTTGGAGAGGATGAACGCTGGAAGTCCATTCCAACCTCAATTATTCTGTGACTCTAGAAAACTCATATTTAGAGCTACATTTGCTAAAGTGCTTAGTTCCCATCTAAGTGGTACAGTCATTTTCTAAAAGAGGTGGGTAGACTGACTCCAGAGCCTTTGGGAGATGTGGCCGTAAGGTATCATGAGAAGAGATGCCAAGTTCCAGCCTCTTTTGCTAATCCTGTCAAGTCTTTTCATCTTGGTTTAAAAGGTAACAAGGGGAAGAATATAAAAATTAAATCCCTACTGGTTGTGGGAGACAACTGGGAGACATTCCTCACACAATGTTCTCTTCCTGAAAAAATATTGTTTATTCACCAAAACAAAGGAAAAATCCTTAGTTAAGTGTGAAACAATTTAGATGCTAACTTTAATTTTATTTAATAATGTTCTCCATGGAAAGGCAAAATTTATTCTTATTTAATTTGTGTTTTAAGTAAAGACAGCACGCTTATTAAAGAATAGTGGCAATTCCAAGTAGGCTTGTCACAACAGGAGTACTAACATGATTTATAAAAGATGCCGCAGTATCATCAGCAGTTGTAATACTACTGGAGTATGTGCGTTGAATAGGTATTTTTATGAAAAAAAAAAAAAAAGAAAAAAAAAGCATCTTTTATATACATTTTCTGATTCCATTTTGTGCCTTCCAGGGTAGAATCTTTCCCATCCAGTAGGTGTGAGGGCTTGGGTTTTTATGCTACTATGTGTACGTTAGTTTCCAGAATCAACATATGAGGGAAAAATCCCACTATTAATCTTTTTTGGTATAGAGGTATATTGGTATATACCAATATTTGCTATTGTGACTTTTTTTTAATATATTTTTTAAGTGGTTTATTTCTTTGTTTTTTAATTATGAAACCATACTAGAAATAGCCTTATATATGCAAGCTCATGCTGGTTTAAACTGAATTCATTTGGTAAAGCTTCTCTGAGTGCTGTCATGGAATAAACATGTTGCCTATTTTGCAGACCGAGGCCAGGCAGAAGCAGTTTATTTCTGTAGCTATAGGGGAGATCACAAAGCGACAGAGGTTCAGCCCTCTATCGATGTGAACTCTGAATTAAAACAAATGTAATGGGGCTTATATACGCTTACAGCATATACAAACTGCTTTGTGAAGGGGCCTGATGCAGCAGAGCAGCATCTGCACAGAAGAAAAACTTGCTACAGCGACTTTAACGTGTATTCCTGATAACTGGGCACCTGCAGCCGGTCAGTCTTGACTTGGTTCAGCTCATCCCTCTCTCCTTGACTAGCTTTTAGACCTTGCAAGTGTGGAGACACAGGACTTCTTTTTTTATTTTACTTCAGTTATAAAAGCTCATTTCAGTTTAGGTCTGCATGAGAAACTCTTCCTGCTTTTGCTGTACCACTGAGGATGTGAAAAGGGGCTAGTAAAACAGGTGAACACACAGCCGTGCCTGCAAAATGGCTAAAAAAACGTACCAGCAAAACAGTCCGCCAAAGAGAAGAATAGTTTTTCTCATTGGGTGACAGAGAGGCATTGACACCACAAAAAGCTGTACTTCTGCAAAATATTACCCCCTCCGCTTGCTCAGCTGACAACAGGTCATGTTAAATAGGACTGACTTCAGACAGGGTGCAGCGAGTTAACTCGAGCAACCCACAAGGAAGGCTGACACCCATTTGGCTGAATTTGCCTGCACCTACATGCAACGAGAGCAGGGTGGGAAAGTATTTCACAAAATATAGACAGCTTCAGGGAAAGACTTCTCTCTTTGAGTGCTTTCATCTTGTGCTGTTGCCGAAGCCGTCAGGAACCACAACCCCACGAGGGGGCTCTGCCAGCGCAGGTATCGGTGGCATCAACCCTTCCCGTGAGCAGCTCTCGCTGGTGCCCATTCACATCTCGTCTTTTATTAGGGAGCATTGCTTTTGTGGGAAGTGACCTTAAAATAAACCAGAATATGCCTGATTTGGTGTGACATGAAAGCACCTCTCGCATGTCAGGGTCTCTAAAGCAGTTTAGATTTCAGGGTGTTAAACTGGAATAGTTGTAGGCATAAACCAGATAACCAGAATAATAGTTCCCTCTGGGCCACTTCCAGTGGAAGCAGCAAATATAGGGGGCACAACTGATAGCTGCCGTATGATCCGACTGTGCCTGGAACATGTATAAATAAAGGGTAACAAGGAAATTACTTGGATGCCTTGTTCCTACTAGATCTTCCCCAGATGAAGACATTTGTACCGGCAATAGTTTAAGAAAACCTAGTATAGACAAGGTTTCTGAGATCAATCAAGTAGGGAAAATGCTACTGTATAAAAATAGCTTCCTCCAATATGGAACTGAACACAGTGAAGGGGAAGGGGTGTTTAAATAGCACACACTGATCAAGATAAGACAGCTGAGTTTGACCTCTATATCTTTTAATACAACCTCCATTAAAATTCTGAAGTGAAAATAACTGTGTAATGGTAATCACAAGAGTATAAGGAGAATATACATTCCAGTTCAAGGAAAGGTTTGTCCCTACAATGCATAAGAAAAATCGAGTGATGAAGGTCATTTAAATGCCATTCTACACGTCCCCTGGAACAACTGCCTGGGCTCACTGGTAATAGCACCTGTCAAATGCACGGTGCTTGACTGCTCACTGCTATTAGTAGAAGCAGCCACCGTGATTAGACTAGCACTAAAAGAAATACAGGTGTAAACAGCCAGAGCAGCAGTGACGTAGGAGGACGATACACAGAAACAGCAGCGACAACTTCAGCAGGCTGCTGCTTACTAGCTGGCAGCAGGGATGGGCTCCTTCCTTGTGGCCCTGGGCTCACATGACCACCATGATGTCTTCCAGCGGCTTTCGGGTCAGCGCAGGCACGGTAGCATCTTTCTTGGGATAGCCAACGGGGAGCAGCAAGAGTAGCTTCTCATTTGCTGGGCGCCGGAGCAGCACCCGGAGTTGGGGGCCGCAGTTGAGGGGTGTGGAGGTCACGGTGTACAGACCCGCGTTCTGCAGCAAGACAGACAGCAAAAGAGTGAGACAGAGGTCTGTGCTCTGTATTTTTATCCATTACTCTCACCAGTACGCATTCTCCTATTGACTAGCCCAGAAATGCTGCTTCATTAGACAGGTTTTGGAACATCTGGTTTACTAATTGCCTCAACAGTACCACAAAAGACACCTGCTTTTCTTACAGAAACATACATCATTTCTCTGCCACAGCAACAGCACAGGCTAATGGAAATAGCCTTATTCTGCCTGATATGTCTGTATGTTGTACAGCAGGAGCCTGCCTGCAGTGCTCAGTGTAATGGGGGACCCATGGCTACAGTGAAGTTGAGAGGCAGTTGTGGGGATATCACTGGAATGCCAGGTGCCCACCAAAGCTGCTCTATCCCTCCCCTCCTCAGCTGGATGTGGGAGAGAAAATATAACGAAAGGCTTGTGGGTTGAGACAAGGACAGGGAAAGATCATTCACCGATTACCATCATGGGCAAAACAGACTCAACTTGGGGAAATTAATTTATTGCTAATCAAATCAGAGTAGGGTAATAAGAAATAAAAACTAAATCTTAAAACATCTTCCCCCCACTCCTCCCTTCTTCCCAGGCTTAACTTCAGGTAGGCCAGGCAGTTAGGTTAACAGGTTGGACTCGATGATCTCAGAGGTCCTTTCAAACCTTACGATTCTATGATTCACTGCCGATTTCTCTACCTTCGCCCCTGCAGCAGCGCTGGGGGACAGGGAATGGGGGTTGCAGTCAGTTCATCACACATTGTTTCTGCTGCTCCTTCCTCCTCAAGGGAAGGACTCCTCACACTCTTCCCCTGCTCCAGCGTGGGGTCTCTCCCATGGGAGACAGTCCTCCACCAACTTCTCCAATGTGAGTCCTTCCCATGGGCTACAGTTTTTCATTAACTGCTCCAGTGTGGGCCCTTTCCACGGGGTGCAGTCCTTCAGGAACAGACTGCTCCAGCGTGGGTCCCTGACAGGGTCACAAGCCCTGCCAGCAAACCTGCTCCAGCCTGGGCTCCTCTCTCCATGGGTCCACAGGTCCTGCCAGGAGCCTGCTCTAGCGTGGGCTCTTCACAGGATCACAGCCTCCTTCGGGCATCCACCTGCTCCGGCGTGGGGTCCTCCACGGGCTGCAGGTGGATATCTGCCCCACCATTAACCTCCATGGGCTGCAGGGGCACAGCCTGCCTCACCATGGTCTTCATCACAGGCTGCAGGGGAATCTCTGCTCCGGCGCCTGGAGCACCTCCTCCCCCTCCTTCTTCACTGACCTTGGTGTCTGCAGGGCTGTTCCTCTCACGTATTCTCACTCCTTTCTCCAGCTGCTGTTGTTCTTGCTGGTTTCCCCCCCCCCCGCCCTTCTTAAATATGTTATCCCAGAGGTGCTGCCACCATTGCTGATGGGCTCAGCCTTGGCCAGTGGCAGGTCTGTCTTGGAGCCAGCTGGCATTGGCTCTGTCAGGCATGGGGGAAGCTTCTAGCAGCTTCTCACAGAAGCCAGCCCTGTAGCCCCCCGCTACCAAAACCTTGCCACACAAACCCAATACATTTCACCCCTTGCCTCTGTGAATCACATATTTAAGAATTATCATTAAAATTTACATTCATCACACAATCTTTACAAGCTTCACAAACGTCACTCATATCAACAAAAAAGAATTCCCCACACTAAAATCAAAATAACATCATCACAACACTGAACAAAAGTGGACAATTTACACACAATCCACCCTTTGTCCTTTCACCACAATTACAACCACCAAAATTCCTCAGATCATTCCGCTCTCTAACATTGTTCAGTCCATGTTTTGCCCGTGACCTCTCCCAATTACTATCCTTATCTTAAATTCCTTCTGCCCCAAGTTGAGCACCAAAAAGGACTGTCATGGTTTAACCCCAATTGGCAACTCGGCACCACACAGCTTCTTGCTCACTCCCCCCAGTGGGATAGGGGAGAGAATCGGAAGGGCCAAAGTGAGAAAACTCATGAGTTGAGATAAAGACAGTGTAATAATTAAAGCAAAAGCTGCACACGCACAAGCAAAGCAAAACAAGGAATTCAATCACTGCTTCCCATCGGCAGGCAGGTGTTCAGCCATCTCCAGGAAAGCAGGGGTCCATCATGCATAATGGTTACTTGGGAAGGCAAACGCCATCACTCCCAATGTCCCCCCCTTCCTTCTTCTTCCCCCAGCTTTATACACTGAGCATGAGGTCGTATGGTGTGGAGTAGCCCTTTGGTCATTGGGGTCAGCTGTCCCAGCTGTGTCCCCTCCCAACTTCTTGTGCACCCCCAGCCTGCTCGCTGGTGGGGTGGGGTGAGAAGCAGAAAAGGCCTTGACTCTGTGTAAGCACTGCTCAGCAGCAACTAAAACATCTCTGTGTTATCAACGTTGTTTCCAGCACAAATCCAAAACATAGCCCCATACTAGCTACTATGAAGGAAATTAACTCTATCCCAGCCAAAACCAACACATCATCCCATGGGGTTCATCTGGCTCATACAAAGAAATGTTTCTGTTCTTGTCCCCATACAGCTGGCAGGAAGATGTCTTACAGCTTTGTGACCATTTGTTCCTGCTCAAGAGCTGTACCCAACAGGGATAGGGGGCACATTCTCTGCCTCAGAGTTTGTCACAGGAGTCTGTTGCCATCTGTCACAGTGGCCAATGTTTGGGCTTACATCAGAACCCCAAAATAGGTCTATGCATCACTCCTCCTCTCATACAAAATCTCATTAAAAAGCTAAACGATCTGACAAATAGTAGAGAGCTGACACTATCCCAAATATGACCCTGCACCTGAAGCGCTTCCTGAGAGTTGTGCACATGGATTTCAGTCTCTCTCTGTCAAGCAAGCATTTTGGGAGGCTTTGGGATATAAAAGTCAGCCAGGGAGAGGTGCTCAGGCAATGGGCCTCTCATGTTAAGTAACCTCCATGGTCTTCTGAAGAGGAGAGGAGCTAATAGTGGTGGTGCTGAATGTTATGTGTCCATGGCACTGTGTTCTTTAATGTTGTCAATTAACTTCTAAGAGCTGGGAAAGAGACAGCACTATGGAGCCTAGCAGTTGGTAGGGAGAAGTCTCACCTGATGGTGGACTGGCTCAGGGAAAGTGGAGCCTTGTCACTCCCACTGCTTCTGACTAAGGTGCTAGTGACACAGCGCTGGTTCTGCCCCATTCCCTGTGCATCCTCCTTGCTCACAGCTCCACCGAGGGAAAATACAGAGCCCTGTGCAGCTGCAGAGAAGCAACACCCCAGCAATGGGCTTCTGCACCGCTCACTTCTCAGATTTCCCATCCTGAAGATCCTCCTAAGGAACAGCAATGTGGGCAGGGAGGCGTCACTCAAAACAGAGCAGAGGAGAAATGGCAGTTCCTGGTAGGAAATTGGCCTAATATAAGAGGAGGCACCTTGCTGTTATCCTGCTGGCAGGTCAAGTTCGCAATCGGAATAGCTTCACTATGTAAGCACTTGTGTGAATACCTCAGATACAACAAGCAGAACTGAGCACTGAGAAACCACTGAGAAAATCCAACTGTCTGGTGTCAAACATGCTGAGCTTTAGAAATTAGTTCACTTTCAGAAATGCCTCAGAAAGACTGATTGAAATAGTACAGCCTGTTCTGTGAAATATGTCCCTGATCTTTTTTCCAGCATTGTATACTAAAAATGATTTGGGGTCAAGCCATTTTTTAGGGATTAGTGAAAAGAAGGGGCCAGTACAGCCATGCTTGGGTAATCTGTCAGCCCTGTTAGCGTAAGGCAGAATCCACAGGGGCTGAAGCCTGTGCTGGGAGAAGAGTGACAACTCTGGAAGTACGCTGCATTGCATTTTTCTTCTTGTTAACCAGTAATGAGGGTAGGAATCACCTTCTCAGCTGTGGGCCTGTACAGAATAACTTTAGAACTCAAAACTAAGACGTATTGCCAGGGATTGGAGTAATCCAAAGGACTGATAATGTTAAAATCTAAATTGGGTTCCACCCTCATTTGGGCAGAACAGTCTTGGTATGTAATCCAAACCAGTATATTGACTCCCAGCGTGCCGGTTCTGTCAATGTACCTGCAGTGCAGCAAGCAGGATACCACAGGCAATAGAAACACTGATTTCGTTGTAGTAGTGGGTCTTCTTTTTGCCATTTGGAAGCCGCCCATATACCTGCTTGAAAATGAGGATCAGATAGGGAGCAGTGTCCAAGTACTCTTTGATCCAGTTTGTTCTACAAAAGAATAATGTTTAAGACATTTATTTTGTGACCTTTTCACTTTCCCGTAAGTCACATTTACTATCTGCAAAGGGGCACTAAAGGTACACAACAATTATAGCAGTAGACTAAAGCTTAGAACATTACTGCAAAGGATTAAGTATTATCAGCTTAAATAGAAACATTTAAAAAAAAAAAAAAGCTTGAATAGAGTTCACAGTTTTAACAGATTTGACTAAGGAGTTGGTGCTCTCACTCTGAAGAGTGGAATTGCACAAAAATAGGAGATAGTTCTTGACCTCTTATCTATGAACTGGCCTCATGAGCATTTGCCCTTGAGATTATTTAATTCCTGGAATTTTGCAGACTTGCAGCTCCACCTGTTAACAGCAGTGCCAACTTTTTTGTGATTGCAGGAAAAACTGCTGGCAAAAAAGTTCAAAACTTCTTGGTCTAAGGTACAAACCTAAATATATTCTGTTTCTGGGTATTTCAGCCCCATTAGAATTCATTTGGTTCCAAATTTTTTTAATGACAATATACACAATTATGATGTAGGATTTAGATAAGAAAATGTGTGCTTTCTGCTGTTCTCACTCAAAATATAAAAAATACTATATTTTAGTTGTTTACATAGCACATAAATTTACATAGCATGTATGCACCTGAAAAATAATAACATTATGAAACAAGTAGGGCAAATCAACCCTATAAAGCTGCGCATATGCTTCATTTGACAAGTCAAGACTCAGCAGACGTCTTCCCATTGTGTGAAGATAAGCAAGTCAGTCAGACTTTGGAGGGCATTTGGAACAATTCAACAATTAAATATTGCATAATTCATCACTTGCATAGGGACAAGCCTCGGGGCTACCTCAGTCAGCAGCAAAACTCCCAATGGCTTTGGGAGCTTCGTTGTTTGGCAAACAACAGGAAAAAACTGGGACAAGAGTTATGGCAACAGAGGTTACATAGAAAAAATAATGACGGAGCCAAATGCTTGGAAAAGTTTCAAGATGGAGACTATCTAATCCCTTTTACTGGAGGCCTTTATGAACTTGCCACCAAGGCACAATTCTACACATATTTTTAAGTTTTTCTTTCCAAACATGAATCTTAGAAATATATTAAAAGCGAGAGGGGGGGAAGAAAAGGGAAAGGAAGACTAGAAGAAATCAAGACAAGCTTCTTTTATCACTTCAGTTTTCTAGACTGTGGTGCTTTCAGCAAGATCCCCATCATCTTGAGAATCAAGACAAAGCCATGCAACAGGAAAAGGTGTGCTGAACATGAGTCTCTTATTTCATCCTTCATCTGGTAAGACTGAAGTACAGAGGCATAGTGAGTTTTTCTTTTGTGTGTACCAGTCAGGTGCTGCATCTCACCTGGCCCTTAGAACAAAGCAGCCAAAATTAACATATACAGATAGTAAATTTTTTTTTCCAGCTCCTGCTGGGTGGGAACTCCGCCTTCCTCAGACAGGAGTTTCTTCTTCCCAGCTGTAAATTAGCAAAAGGACCACCATATAGCAACGCTGGCAACTCTCTCTCTGGGGCAGTTTCTGACCCTACCTTCCTTTTTCTGTGATCAGGGAGTAGGAGATATTTACAGCTGCCCTCCTGAGCAGCACCAGAAAACTGGGGAGAGTTTAAGGAGCATGGACTTGAAAGAACATTTTTAAACAAGGTTTTTAAAATTGAGCTGAATATTTTCAGTTTGTTTTTTTTCTTCACGAAAATAAGCATGACTAAAACTTCCCCATATAGTGTTTCCTAGACCAAAACACAGCTCCCTTCAAACCCCTTCAAACCCCAGACTTCTTCATACCTCAGTCTTTTCAGGTCATTAACCCATCTGTCTCCCATCCTTTTTTTGTAGTTGATTTCTTCTTCTTCTTCTACGATCTCACGAATCTTATGTTTTAAATATGGATCTTGAACTACCACAAAGGTCCAGGGCTCCGTGTGCGCTCCACTGGGTGAAGTACCTTTATACAAAAACAGGGAAAGATGAAAACCCAGTTGGCACAATGCTGAAGGAGGGTGTGCAGTGAGAGGTATCAGCTCTTCTTCGTGGGCTTTCAGACTGACCGACAGAGGAATGGAAAAGCAAGTCAATGAGACGGGGAGAAAAGGACTGAGATAAGTTCTGGCAGACAATCTCTGTTCATTTGTTTCTTGAAGAATGTGAAGTCCCATTCAATGACAGAGGTTCGTCCTTTCATACAGCCATCATACAGGAAACAAAAATTAGGGATTTGTAAAAATTCCTTTGTGGTTCTTACGATGAGGCAGTACTATGGTGCAATATATGCACACAGTAATGTTAATGCAAAGCCTTATACTCAAAGCAACACACTGAATATGCAACCAACTCTGAGACATGGTTTTAGCTGAAGGGCAAAGCTAATGGCTTTCAGGGAAACAAGGCTAAGCGACCACTCACAGGAATCTGTCGCTGACTGACAAAGATGAGGAGCTGCGCAATGCAGACATCTGCCATATAGCATGCGAGTTTGAATTTGTTGTCCCAAAGAGAGCTGGTGTACGTAGCTGTGCACATATTAAGGCTGCACTTGCTTATTCAGCCTTGATTACTACACACCAACACCACTGGAGAATATTTTAACTGCCTAGCAGATGAAAGTCAGAAGCTGAAGAATATAGTTATCTGTACAAGCTCACAGAGAACTACGTTAAGGAGACTGTTCAGGGGTTTCTAGCCCCTCATGCTCACTTTAAAAATATTTGCAGGTCTTGAACATCTACTGTATTTGCTTATCTAAGCACTGATTTTGGTTTAAGATACACTGAATAAGCAGCTTGAACTATCTTTTATATTAAAATGTGTTTATCCCATGAACTTTGCCTCTCCTCAAGTTTGGGTAAGAACTCATGACATTTATGCTTTGCTTTGTTTTCTTTTCCTCCACACAGCCCAAAGCTTCCAGGGTTACTAAGTACTTCATCTGCACTCCAGACTTGTTCGCCTTGCTGCATTTGCCAAAACATGCTCAGCATTTTAATGACTCCCAGCTAATTAGAGGAAGATGGAGACTCATTACAGTGCAGTAACAAAGCAGTTTACAGTTTTTAAAGGGAAAACAATGCACATCAATTGCTCAGAATCTCTATATTATTAATCCTGCTAGAGGCTACTGAACTTTTCTCTAAGGCAGCTTGTGAATATTTTCTAGGCTAACAGCAACCGGTTCATAGAAGAGGAATAATGAGGGTCAAAACCACTCCTGGCTGAAGTCAATGTTACTAAAGCAGAGAGGAGATTAGGCCAGGACATTACAGTAATGATTTGAAACACGTAAGTTCTCAAAAAAAAAAAAAAAAAAAAAGGAAAATTCTTTTCTGACACTCAGTTCAATAACCTCGACCAGGGTCCTCAGCATAGCTCTCCAGTCATATACAACAGGGGCCTGGCACTGATGCTGAAAGGACTGGAAAAGTTTTTTTTGTTCTAGACTGAAACTTTTTTCCCATAATAAACCCCAACCATTTATGTCAACTGAAATATTTCACGAGTGGGACAATGTCATCAACTTGTTTGGGGAGAAAAAGCAACAAACAAAACCTACACATGATAAATATCAGCATAATGAATGAAATTTTAAAACCTGTGAAGTACACATGGTTTTCCATTTTTGAGAGAAAACACTTCAATATTTCTATTTGAAAGATGTTTCACTAAACTGTACATCAACATTATTTTAAATAACATCTTTTAAATCTTGAAAACTAAATGTTTTGTTTCATGCTGTTGAAATGCTCTTTTTCCCTTTTGGGTGCACTGCAAATACAAAGGAATTGGGAATGCTCCAAACCAGTCCTTGACATACAGCTGTTCAAGCTGAGTAATTTCCAATCAATTAATGGGTGCCTATGCATTGTGGCTACAGGTGAATCTAGGAAAACCATAAGTCAAATGCCAATTCCCTTGGCTCTTCCACATCACTTTTACAGTTGAACAGCAATGCTGATCCTTTTTTTTCTTTTTCCAGACCTTGAACCACTCAGTACCATACCTGCTGTTCTGATGACATTATCGATAACCTCCCTGGGAACCGGTTCATCACTAAGAAACCTGACAGACCGCCTCTTATTAAGAAGCTCATAAAACATCTGTGACCTTTTAATCATTTCAGCCTCAGAGTAGCGCTCCACGAAGAAGGGGACATGGGCAACATTTTCATCAAGTCCTTGCCACTCTTCATCAGCCTCTGCAAGAAAATAAAAGTGGTTAGATTTTTTTGCTGGAAAGCGCTGTTTATATCTTTGGCATTCACCACCATAATGCACTTTGGCCTGCATTGGCATACATTGCACTTCTACACCACTGGAAAGGCAAAGTCTGAGGTTCCAGTTGACACAACTCATTGATCTCTAGCTTCAGCTACTGAATAAACACCTTGTTTAAATACCGAGAGGCAGGAGGGTCCTGGCTGGCTGTAGCAAGTGTGATCCACGAAGAAGTTATGGCCTTCTCCAGTCTGCAAGCCTGCCTGTAAAAGTGGGTTACAAGCTGAAACAGCAGTGAAAAGGCCAACCTTTCAGCTCACTTTTCTCAGTCAGTAAATGTGAACTTGTGTGATCCTTCCTGAGCAGTCTAATAAGAAAAAAAAAAATTAAATTACTGAAGTTAAGGAGAGGGCTTAACTACCAAGATGTGTAAAATCTCCTCTGAAGAGCTGAATGTCAGCTTCTTCCATATTCATGTTTCATAGCAGAAGCATTACAAGTCTAGGCTCTGCGCAAATGTGACTTTGTGGTTAAGTTCTTTAGTTTCACGATACTTTCAGCATAAGAGGAAATGGATGACAGGCATCTATACTTAGGATAACAACATATCAAATGTAGGATATTGTGTTTCTTGTCTTTAATTTAAGAACTCAAAATGGTTCCTCATTTCACTGAAATCTGTCTCTTTGGGGTTTTTTTATACCACAAAATGCATCTTCTGTTGTCTCTGAGATCTCCTCTTTCTCCCCTGCACTCCTCGAATCAGCAGGGATAGCATTTTTTGCAGCTATGATGTGGAAGTTAAAGCCATTTAAATCTTGCATTTTGACTAGTCAATAGTATTGAGCAATCTGCTAGAGAAAGCTGAGTCAGGAAAAAATATTCCAGTTCTTTTTCAGTCGCCATTACGCTATTATTCCAGAATCATAGCAATCTGCAGTGCAAATTTAAACAGCAATTATTTCTGTGTTTTAGTAGTATGCAGTTGCCTTAGAGACCAGGCTGATTTTTTGTTCATTTTATTAACAGCAGTGAAATATTCACAAGTGTGTCTCAGCATGTGCAAGAGGCTGCAGTATATCCAGTTTCATATGTTGAATCTAAACAGAATGATTCTGGTTGTCAAACAATATACATTTCATTTTGCATACAAAGAAGCCACCCAGAAAGTTTATTTTGTTTAGCATTTCATGCCTGTGTTAAGCACTCTTGGTCACAGCCTGCAAGGACATGGCTCCATGGTAATGGCAAGCAGTGACCCATTGTAAAAATGATTTTTGTGGGCATCTTGCACATTCAAACTAAAAAAGGAAGAGGATGCCTCTTCCTAGTGTTCCCTTTGTGGTTTACACTTAGTACAGTAGATTACTTGCTATTCAATAGCAACCATCTGACTAGGACTTGCCCTTTGCCAGGATTCTGGTGATCTTCTCTTTCAGAATCTTTTACACCCCCTTTTTTGCTGTTCCTCCTCCACACTTAGCGAAGGGAATACCACAGGTTAAAAGGCTATGTTTACACTAGCAAGTAGTGTGGTGCAATAGGATGCTGAGAGGAAGAGCTTCTGCTGGGGACCCAGTGTTCAACATCCTACAGGTTTGAGAGTGGTACGCTCGCTGGGGAGGGGAGGCAGGGAGACAGTTAGAGCTCTGCATCCTTCCCACCTCCTCTACACTATGCATGGTACCATAGGATGCCATTTTTCAAGGACCACTATTAAGCTGGTAAAAGCCAATATGCAACCTCTCCTTCAAGATTCACAGTGAATACAGTTGTGGAATAGTTTGCAGGATGCATATCTCTGCCTCTTGCATCTTTGCCTGGTGGTTTGGAAGAAGGTGTAACCCTCAGCCCAGAGGGTAGGGCCCATGTAATCAGAGCCACAGTGACCTTAGTTCAGTTTTACTGTGAAGATGTGAGAAAGAACATGAGCTAAAGCCATACTGGATGAGAAAGAAAAAACGCAGAAAGTAAAAGTAAAAAACCTTCCACAGACAGAAGCTGAGACAGTGATGGCTGGCAGCCAAAGGATTTGAGGGAAAAAGTGATGACCCAAAAACATATAAAACCCTAAGGGAAAAAAGAAGGAGCTGGGAAATAGGAACTCAGTAACCCTTTCCGACTTGACTCAGGACTGTCTGTGCAGTAGAGAAATTCAGAAGGTGTCCATCAATATAGACAGGACAGAAAATCATGCAAGATTTGGCCACATAACCTCTCCTGCAAGCTCCTCTCAAAGGACTTACAGGCCTGGAAGCTGGATGGCCTCCTACAACTGTCTTGATCGGTCCAATAAAATTAATTCTCCCTCTCCAAATCCATCTTCTGTATAGCAGTACTGAAACTACAACAAAGATATTCGTTGCTGAACTGAGATTTAGCAGTTAGTTACACAGAATGACACAAATCTTAATTTTATCCATAGGCACTCACATAAGAGGAGTTTCTAAATGGGAGAAATATTTTCCTTATGACAACAAAAAACTTCCTGAAATCAGCTGAGGTTGTGCATTGCCTATCAGAAGGCAGAATCTGACCAGAAAACTATGCTGAAAGTAGGTATTGGATTAGTGTCTTGGTGAAAATTTCAGGTCAGACTGTACTACTTGTGCTTATATCAATGTGCTGTAGTGATCATCCCTATCCATTTCCCAAGCTTACAATGTTGAGTGTCCTGGGAAATAGACATAGACTATTTCTAGCCTAGAAACAGTCAAATAAAACTAACTCCAGGACCAAAGAGTTCTTATGTGCTGTCACTATTTACTTTCTTACGATGAGGTTTTTATCAAAGTTCAGAATGTAGGAAATAGCACACATTCTATGCTCCATACCTTTTATTCAGCCACTGATGGAGGAGACTTGATGGTCTAACCTTGACTTCTAAGCAAATCCAAGCCCTGCTGGGTCATGTCTTTTTTTACTATTATTGCAAAACTATCAACAATCATTTTGAGTTAGAGATACCAAGGCTAGTCTATAAAATACTGAATATCTTTACAAAGGAGGTTTGTCAAGTGGGAGCAAAGGCTGGAGGAAATTTGTGTAATCTCTGTACCTGGTTTTGAAACAGAAGGAGAGGAAAGTCAGGTAGGGGATAAACCATCAACGCATACATGAATGTTGAAGGACAGAAGGATGAAGAGCAAGATTAAATTACTTATATGGATGAGAACAGTAGTCAGAGAGCTGACACAGATGATGTACTTAATCCAAACAGGATGTTGCTTGTGGCCATTTGAGTGCAGAGGCCTGGACAGCAAACTGGAAGAGCTATCAGTGCCTGTACAGAACATGGAACAAAATGTGGCAGGGAGGGAAGAATGAAGATGCAATAACAACAGCAGTACCTGCTTTGACTTGTCCAGGAAGCATATCAATAAAAAATGGGCAATAATTGATGCTGTGGTAGATTGTAAAGAAATAAAAAGTAGCATGGCTAAAAAATGGGTTGCTTTTTGAGATGCACTGTCTTCTGGGGTAGCGTGAAGTCTACAAAGGCCCCCAAGGTTACATCTTGAAGAGAAAGTCATATTGCTTCAAGCACATCTTTGTTATGAAGTACCTGGTGGAAGAATGGCTTTCCAGGCACAGACCAAAGAGGAAATATTATGATAACACTAGAAACCAGGCTTCCCAGCTGAAGCACCCAGTATCTTAATAAAACGACCTGTTCTTTTCTCATGAAGTGACTCTCTCAGCTTTGGTTTCAGTGAGAGGGGAGGATGTTATTAAAAAAAAAAAAAAAAAAAAAAAAGGCGCCCCTAAACTGAGATTATCAGTTCATTCAAATTAATTGACTAAATGAAAGGGCTGTGGCTCTCAATTTTTAAGGGGACAAACTTGCAGAAAATAAGGGATTCAGAAAAATTAAGCTGGAGAACTCAGACTGAAAAATTCAGGGAACGGGTAGCAGAGACATTTGGCATTTCTTTAAATCAGAGGTATAAAAATAATCTTAGATGCAATTAGTTGAATAAATATCTCAATTAAATGATCTATAGGCAACTAGGAATAGAAGAAAATTATTAGTTAGCACAGAAATCTAGGCCTTGTAAGTCAGAAAGTATAAAACTTGCAGTATTAGCTAAGGCCAAGCTGTAGTAAATTTTGTGAGGTTTGCATGCCTGTTTGGTTTTTTTTCCCCATGTAAGTAGAAGAGAAGAAAGGAAGTGAAGCTGCTGCGTGGTCTGGATGGTTCAACTTAATAATAACATGATGAAACAAGAAAGGTACTTTCAAAGATGTTGAACATTGGGACAAAGATAAGGTAACTAGTGAGAATGAAATTGTGAGAATCACCATATCCGAGTTAAGTTTTGTAAGCAAAACTTAAAAACCTTAATGCACTCAAAACGGGAATACTGGCTGAAGCAGAAGAAGAACCCAGAAGTGAGAGAACTGACACACAAAACCAAAACTCTCCTGGCAAATTTTTTTAATAATAAATTCATCCATTATTTATTCTCTTCCACCATGTGTCTACCATTCATTCTTAGCAGTTAACATTATCCATATGCTAAGCTAAAATCATTATCAGCACCATCTGTTTAGTGCATGCTCTCTATATCTTTAATTGCTGTGTTTGGACATGCTCCTGTTTGTACAGTCACGTTATACAATACTACAAATGTCTTGTTTGCATCTCTGTGTGTTCCATCACTTGATGGACAACAGACATCCTGCTAGTCAGTCTATTATCTTGTTAGCCACATTCTCAAGATCGCCATCAATTCTGTTGTACATTTGCGATAGTCATCAGGCTTCCTCCTTTCTAAGCAAATGTGAAATAGTTTTGGCTCAGATATTCCAAGTGAAATCTCATTTTAAAAGTACTATTTCTCTAACTCTATCAGAAATTCCTCTCTGGGTACATCTTAGGATGATGTTTGTGTTCTTTGCAGCAGTTCATATGGGAGGTTATAATCAGCCTACAAATCATGTAATAAATTTTGCCTTAGTTTATAAGAAAAACTCTTACCATGAGTTCCTAATAACAGAAACTCACACTGAGAACAATGACTTGTCATTTCGTTTCTGTTGGCCACTTATTTTACCTACACTGACAGTTGCCTGTGTTGTTGGCTCCCAGTTGTATGTCATTAAGAAATTTCACTTGTACACTCCTTGGTTTTATGCAAAGACCACTAGATGATATTAACAATTGGTCCCGAGACTGATCCTTGAGAAACCTCACTTGTAACCTCAGTCTAGACCGATGTGTTTGCTTTCCAAACCAGCTCTTTCAGTTTCTTCTCTAATGAATTGCTTCCTAAGCATAGAATTCCTCTCCAATCCTCTGTTCCAGTGTAAAGATATGATGCATAGGAAAACAATTAAATGTATATAAAGAAGGCTTTCAGATCTTTGGACTTAAAATGCTGGGCAACTGACCCTGTGGTTTTTTGCTTGATTAATGGCAGACTGCTGCATAATCTGCCACTACAGGAATCCAAGTAGTAAATCCAGTCCTGAACTGAGTGTGTGGCTAATAGGAAACTAAAAGAGATGGAGTGCCTAACTAGTGGGTTATAAATAGTGCTTAGCAGGCTGATCCTGGAAACCTCAAGAGCTGGTCAGGGATCTTAAGCAACAGAAATAGCAAGTGGGAGAGGCAGATCCTAGAAGAAAGAAGACAGCATCAAAATATTGTAAAAATTACCTCAAACTGGAATATAGTTGCAGAAGGTTTTTTAAGATCTTCAGAAGAATGGAGTGGCTGTTTTATAAAGAGAAATTTTGCTGGTTTACCTAGTAAAAGGAAAGTTGAGAGGTAATCTGATTGCTGTCTATAAACCACAGGAGGGTATACACCAGGGCTGGAAAAGTATCCTTTGAACTAACAAGAGGGTGGAACAGGAAAAATGGGTATAGAGTAGTATTAAATAAGTTTGGGCAGGCAGAGAAGGATTTTTAACCCATAGCATGAAGTTCTGGAATGGTCTTCCAGCAAGGTTAAAGAAACGGGGTCAAAAAAGGCCAGTTTTCATATTCACTCAGCTGATAACAAAGGCTGGAGGTGCCTGCAGCAGCAGGGAGACAAACACAATGATGCACCATGTCCGTGTAAGTCCTGGGTTCCTAAATGACACAAAGCATGAACTGTCATTGAATTGGAAAATTAAACTGCTACTGCCTCATTCATGTCAGTAGTACTATTAAAAGATATGGGAAGCCTTTGAACTTGGCGGGAGGAGAAATATTTCTAAGTGGGAGAGGTATATTATAAGAAGTATCACAAGCAATGAGCAGTCCATTTTCAGAAGAGGTGGAATATCCGGGCCTTCGTACATTGCTTTGTAGTCCTTAAGTAGAGTACATCACCAAAGTCCCCACAATTAAATATGTAGTAATAAAATGCCTTTGCTATTAATCTCTGCAACTGATCCCCAGAGTAACAAGGATACAAATAAAATTCAGCCTTATCCTCCACACCATTTTATACGGGGTCCACCTTATCCATCCATTGTACTGATCTGAACATATGACCAAGAAAGCGACCAATATCCAATAAGCTCCCTTGGCTAAAGGCTGGCCTTGTCTTTGCAACAGTCCAGATGTAATTGTGTAAACCTGAAGCAGTGGGAGACAAGGTACCCCCACTTTGGGATCAGATGCCCACCACTAGAAGAGAGCCCTTGTGACTCATTGTTCAAGACACGGCTGAAGAAGCATCTTTTTCATCTGTATCTACTTGGTAATCACACATGGCCTAATGCAAGACACAGCCAGATATACACACACACAGGCCATTCTTGCCAAGCCACAGAGCCACAGCACAACAATCTCTCATTCTGGATCTCATAAACGAAGGAAAAAGTTACAGGACAGATGGGTATGCAAACAAATCTGAAGTACTGCCAGCTAAGGCATTAAACAAATGGGCTGAGTGAATGCTTTCCACTTAACCACAAAACTGGGTTTCTCTCCGCTCTGAGAAACATCCTTCTCTTCAGCTGCCGAAAGCACAACACAGACAAGCTCAGGAGCACTTGGCCCTCCCCCTTCTGCCCTTCACTGCCAGTAAGGGACTCTACTGAGTCTGTCCAAGCAGTTCAGCTAATTACACCTCATGCTTTGCTGCTCAAAGGTATGCCCCTCTCAGGGGAAACAGCCCTGGCAGTGCCACTTGAGGGAAGGTTCACGGAGCTGATGACGCCCAAATAAGTTCAGTGCTTTTCTTACGGAGCGCTTCACTCTCTTGGCAAAGCGCCCTCGCTTTGGTCATGGCCAGGTATCAAAAGACTTGGTCTTCAGCTGCCTCTTCGTGTTTGTTAGGGGGCTCTTCAAAATTCCGCTTGTTCACCTACGGCAGCCCTAGATTCTAGCTTTAGACAAGGACTTAAAAATGCTTCATTCTCACCTAACTCAAATCCTCTTTAGAGGAACTTTGCCTTTAAACACAAGCCAACTTGAGACATTTAAGTAGAAATGAGCTTTTGTGATAAAGTAAGATACGTTAGTAAAGTAGTAGAACTTGCACAGCAGGTAAAATATTCTCTACTATTAAGAAAATCTCTGTTTACATCCATGTTGCCATTTCAGCATCTAGTGCAGTCAGTGAAAATTCTAACATGGACAACAAGGTGAATATGTTTTGATCCTCAATTATAGCATTAGCAGAGTAGCAGATCCTTACCAAGGTGGCCACATTCTCGTCTCACTCAGGCTGGGCTTTCCCCTTCTGCGGAAAAACTTCCCCAAGCACGATGCCATTATTTTAATTTTTCTGAAGATCAAAAGACATGCCTGTTTTGCAAAGATGTCGGTTTCGAACCACACAGCATTAAGGGAAAGATGATTATTTGTTGTTAAAAGAAACATAGCAAGAAAGCCTAATTTAATGTTGGACTACGTGGTACATTGACAGAGGTTTTCTTTAAAAACAAATAAATCTCCTTTTAGCAACAGTGCAAATGTGTCTATCTACCTGTCAATTTTTTGTAAGCAATTTAAAACTAGTACTGTTTTGAATTTAGCACCTGAATAAAAGGGCAAACAACTAAGACATTAAGGAATAACATTTTATTTAAGTAGCTGTGGCAGTGAGGCTCCTTGTTAAGAACTAATAGGTTTCTTTATTTAGAGGATCTAAATTTTCAAACTGATAGAAACAGCTGTAGTCAAAGATGTCATTGGTAATTCATAGATTATTGCTTGAACTACCCACCGGAATTTTAATTTGCAGCAATTTAACGGAACTAGTAAGCCATTAGTGACAAAGGAAATACAGGGTAATTTTATACAGAATCTGGTTTTCATTGTATAAAGGAGGGTACAACACATGAACTAACTTTTAAAGAAATTTTGTATATTTGGGAAATAGTCAACATGGTTTAAAAGGGTCCAAGTACCCACTATTTCTGGAAACTGATACACAACACTGTACCTCAAGCCACACTGAACACTGAGAAATAAAGAGAAATAATGGTTCTTAGAAAAAGGTATACGTGCAGAAAAACAGTATAAGTTTCAAGATTCCTAGAAGTGGACTCAGGCAATGTGTTGTTATGGGACAAAAAGCACATTAAAAGCCTTTGAAACCAGCTTGGGTAAAAAAGGCTGTATTAACTGCAAGTTTAAAAACTTCATAGGAATAGAACTCTGTAGATTTTTATTTCACAAGGAAATGAAGGGAGCTTATGGAGGATAGTCAGGAAGCAAAAAGAAGGAAAAGTACATTTTGTGCTCAGACTTTTGTCCAAGCTGTGCATCAGAAATCACTACTGAAAACAAACAAAAAAAAAAAAAGGGCGGGGGGGGCGGGCATTCTGTACAGGTTCTAATATGCAGTTGAGTGAAGAGAGATTAGCAACATCACTACATTTTGTTCTTTACTATTTGATCAACGTACCTCCTGAATGATCCCAGCGCTAATCCAGCTAAAGCTCTCATGGACAGTCACAGAAGCCACAAATGGAGGACTTCTGTAATAACTGTAATAAACATATTTCCAACTTTTCTGGGGTGCTGAAATCATATATGTAGCACTGGACAGTAAAGTGGGATGAGATGTCTACAAAATCAGCTTGCAGATAGAAACTTTCTACTCAGGTCTTCCCTTTGCTCACACTAACGAGACCTAGGAAGAGGCTGGGGGAACTTCAGCAGTATCTCCTTTCTTTTCCTAAGTTCCTCACAGAGCCCTTCATAGGTCTGAGATCTGCTGGGCAGAGGGGCAGACAGTGGTCTTTGAAAATGCATTTTCTTTTTGCACTCTGAGCTGTGGGATCTGGAGGAAATAGAGATTTACACCGAGTGACATGACATCAGGACAGCCTCCTTCCACAGAGCTGACAAGCTCAGGGCAGAGCAACAGTAGCGCTATGCATTTCCATCACTGTGGAGAAGTCAAGAAGATGGCATCTTCTTTATTCATATCAGCAGATCAAATTCAAACAACAAAACTGCTCAGATGGATAAGATTTTTCTTACCTTCTTCCTCTAAGTGGTGGTCAGTGCCATCTTTTAAATCTTCATCCACCCATGGGCGAGATAGAGGCTTGCTTTTAGTCTCACGTTTTTCCTTCTCCCCATTAGTCTTCTTCAGTATTATCCCAATCAAAACACATATAATGGCTATAAAGACTGGGGTTAGAGAAGAAAAGAGTGCCATGACTATGGAAATGCGGAGCCTTCCTTCCGAGTTCAATAGTTTCTCCCAAAAAGGAGAGGATGAAATGGGAAGAGCAGGATGGCAGTAAGCAGAAAGGGGTGGACCCAAGGTTCAGTCCTCAACCCTATCCTGCTTCTACTTTTCAGCCACCGCCCCCACAATCTCATCTGCGATGTGCTTCTGCTGTTAGGCAGACCCAGATTTATATATTTTCTGGAAAGAAACTGCTTATGAGCAGCAAGCAGAGGCACTGCCCATATGCAAACGTATAAATTCCATCAAGTGCAAAATAAAAACAAAACAAAAAAATCTTCCAAAACCCCAGACTAAGGCAAACCACCTCTCCCCCTTATTTTTATCGTTATGGTGATCCCAGTAATCTTGCTTGTAACAATAATTATGAGAAAGAGCCAAGTGGGAATGTGACTTTTAAAAACTGATGGCATCTCTTCAATGTTTAACTCATAAAATTAGTCAGCTTGCGCGTATCCTAGGAAATCAGAATAGCGCCAATTGAACAGCAGCTTGCAGCGCCACCCTTGGCTATGTAAACGGGTCAATAAAACAGATAAGTGGAGTGGCAGCATTACCTCCGCATGAAGCATGAATGAGAAGATTCACAGAACCCCGTATTCATCCTGGATGTTCTGGGGGAAGAAAAAAGAAGAATTCAGGGAATCAAAATAAGAAATATTTGAGGGCTGAAAATCTATCTTGCAGTGAATTTTAAAACTGTGATTCAGCTATCTTATCAAAGAAAAGATTAAAAAGTGATAGGATCTTGGTCTAATCCAAGAATGGTCAATGTCTAACTGCTTAATCCATTTTTTACCTTGGCCAGCTGCTTGGGAACTGAATCAACACAGCAGCACTGAATCGATGTCTTTGTCTGGGACTGTTGGGACATACTGGATAATGAAACGCCGGATGGCAGTGGGTGCTGAGGGGTGCACTGGAGAGCAGGGAACAGGAGTACTGACCTGCATGCAGTCACCAGCACCCATCAAACCTTTTTAGCGCTAGCTAAGCACCAGCCCTGCCAAGCCTTATCTCATGCTGCACAGGGCCAGCTCTGAAGTCTCTGCACCCATGGCAAGTTAATCTGCATTTTGGATAAACCCTCCCCAGGATAAGTGGGAGCAGCTGGTGGCTGTAACGATTCCAGGAGATGGTGTGCCCCAGGGCCCTGGCACGTCATGCACTGCCACTGGCACCTGCTGGGGGCAGTGCAGGTCCTGCCTAGGGCACCCCCTGTTTTCTTGATGTGGAAACTGGGGCACACAGGGGAGAGCGAAGAAGTTGGGGTATGTACAGGTTTCATCCTGACAGGTTCTCAGTCCATACCGTAGCCACTCACGTCTCTCACCCCACTGGTTTTGCAGCACTGAGCACACCCTTACTGGTCCCATTTGACACTGCCAGTCCAAAGGCTCCCTGCTGTACGCTCCCTACCTTCCCATGCTTCAGGGAGCGTGGCTGGCTGCCTTGAAGAAAGGTCAGCGTGTCAGGAAACACAGATTAATGACCAGCTTGGTGCACGGGAAGAGGAATGGGTGGCCATACTGGTTGGTCACACATGATGATAGTCTAGCTGACAGTCTGGGCATCTACCTTCTTTTAATACAAGCTCTTTGTATTAAAAGGGGCAAGGCCAAGCAAATTGCTTAGGTGTGCATATATTGTCTAGATGTGCTTAGAGGCAAAATGAAATTGCCTCACAACTTGTACTCAGGCTGGGCTTTCCCAGCTCAGATACCAAATAAATACTTCACACCTATTGCAGTGCATTCTATGCAACACACAGTCCCCAGGTCCAAATAGGTCCTGGTCCTTCCAGGCAATATATGGGTACTGTGTAGGAAGGGTACCCCCAGAACCAGCCAAACGCCCACGTAAATGCATCAGAGATTAAATAAAGAGGACATGCAAAAGTTGTGCTTAGGTTTCTATTCTAATCCAGTAAAACTGGCAATAGACAGGCACCTATCTCTGGCTAAGAGGGTGACCTGCTTGAAAACCCAAGCCATTAATCTTCTCATCCCTACTGTCCAGTTAAGTTGTGACCTGGGACACCTACTTGGCTTATTGATCTTGGGTTGCATGTTAAAAAAAAAACAACAATCCCCTCCCCCCCCAAAAAACCCCTGTGCAGTGTACGGGAATAGAAAGGACAACAATTATCATGTAGGGGAAAAGAAGTAAATTTAACCTGTCTCTCCTTGATTTAGAGCAGATATTTAAACTCATTTGTCCTGCCTACTGGCCATGAGGAGAGATACTTCACCTAATCCCAATTAGAAGCATTAAATTTGTTCATGTGAGTAGAACAGGGACCTGCAGTTCCATCAGACACATTTTCAACAGTCTACTACATGGCAAGGAAGGAAAAAGGAATGCAGTCTGAATGGCACTAACCATTTCTCCCACAGGGAATATATTCTTGTTAACCTTGAATATTCACACTCACATAAATTAGGATCTGGATGCTTTGCAGGTGAGAATCCATCCTGCAGAGAGACAGGTCCTTGCTGAAAGAGCGAGAGAAGCACTATAGAAGGTTGAATGCTATTGTTTAAAATAACTACCTCTATTTGCAATGCTGAGAACTTTAGAATCTCTCACTCTTCTGGAATAACTTTGACTTTCTTAGAGGTGATGAGATATTAATTTTTCTCTTGTAGAGCGAAGAAAGAAAGCAAGCTAAATAAAAGTCCCTTTGGTATTAACTTAAGCAAAATCTATACTTGGAGTTATATAGTCAAGATTGTTAACTTGAACTCCAGCCCCACAGAAATCCCACAATACCTTGTTTTATTAAAACCTGATTTAGTTTCAATAACTCCATACCGTAGACATTCAAAATATAAATACAGTGATGCTCTGAGGAACTGTGGGAAGGAGTGGGTGGAAGCAGTCAATTTTTGTACGGTAGATTTTCATCAGTTTTTCTAAATGCACTGTTGGATTTTCTTCAATCCAAGCTTTATATAAATGTAATTATTATTATTATCATGACAAGTTCAAGCAAATTTATTACCATTATTTCTTCTGTTCTACCCTAAAGCCTAGCAGTTGGATTTTTTTTGAGTTTCAAAAAAGTCAGGAGAAACATTACAAATAACCCCACTCCTAGGAATGAATGAAGCTTTTCTGACAGAGTTGGAAAGAAGCTGGAAAATTTTGGCAGAAATATAGCTATTAAGAACACAAAAGTACTCAAGTATTAATGCATGAAATCCATGTAAACACTCTTAAAAGATACAGACCATCATACTAAAAGTTTTTGGACTAAAAGTTCTTTCTTGAATGTCACCCATTAAATTCTGTATGTATTTGTTGTTGTTCTGGAGGAAAAAAATGTACTCCAGTATCAAATATGGCCCTTTATTTTTCTCAAAGCAAATATGTGATGAGCAAGTGTCATTTATAGGCTACAAGGACATGTTTACACTGTACAGTGCAGTGTGTTAGCTCTGCACTAAGCTCGTGCGACTCTGCTTCTGAGGCCTCTGGAAGTGACTTACTACTGCTGCTGTTTTACTGCCCTACTGCAGACACGCTGCGTGAAAGCAGAGCCACCTTTCAGCAGCCAGCCATGAGCTCTCAGTTACGCAGCTCCATCTTTGCTTTGGATATTCCCCATTGGTCCTTCCCATCATCCCCATGACCTCAGCATAACCCGCTCATCCTGCTCGGAGGAGTCTTACGGCATTACTATGAGACAGTCCCATGGCTAGGCTGGGGCAAGTCTCTTGATGAATTCTTAAGTGCATATGGGGTCTAACGGAAGAGTTACACAAAAGATATAAACGATAGAAGAGCCTCCAAATGCACAAATTATCAATGAATATATTATCTGTATAGGGTGAATGTGGGCTCTGTAAATGAATAGAGGTAGAAGGGAAAGAGACTGTGAATGGCCAGGCAGAACCAAAACCATCAGCCCCCACAATCTTTCCTACCTATGTTTTTTCTATCAGTATTTTATTGGAGAACTCTTAAGATTTCATCTGGGATGCTATAGGAAACCAATAACATCTAGACATTCAAAAAGGCATTCGATACATTTATTCAGATTGGACTATCAAATGCACAGTATGGTAGATAAAACATCTATTTTAGGAAATCTTTAAACTTCTGACTGTTGAGACTTGGGAAGATATATGGAAGGAGGGACCCTTTCGTGCAGTCCTTAGCCTTCTTGTTTTTCCTGGTCATCTACCTTTGGCTATGGACAGACACAAGCTATAGCACTAGATGGCCTCAGATGGCTAGGAGCTGGTATGAGAATTCTTACTCTAGTCAAAGGCAGATCTGTGTAAAGGAGAGCAGTAGTAAAAAAAGAAGAATGTTGAGAGGCAATGCACAAAAGAGCAGAGTAGGATGAAGGAGGTAATTGCAATAAATACAGCACAAGTCTATGAAGGAAAACACATTTTTGGGTGCTGACTACTGTTACCATTTCACATCTTTTGCTGAATATCATCAGTTCCACAACTACAAGGAACACGTGCACTATTTCTGCTACTAGTCAGTGCATAAGCCACCGTCTGGACCCTCAAGTGATATACCAATATGTGGTGGTGAAAGCATCCACACAGACAACTTGCTGTGTTAATAGTTTGAAGCAGGAAAAAGTGGCCACTGGGCATTGCCTAGAGATGCAATGAAATATTGCATTGGCATCAGGGGCAGATGTGAGTTTCGGAAAAGAATAAGGCTATTCCAATGCCATCCATGATCAGCCCCCAAGTCAGTATGTGTCTGCTATGGGCAAGGCACACATGAACTACTTAATCCAATTTCCTAATCAACACATAGAGACAAATGTCTGGGATCAGCTGAAACTTATACATCATCAGGTATTGGCATTACTAAAAATATCATTAGCTTGATAAGCGTCTTCACCTCTGTGATACATCTAGCACATACCCTCCTGCCTCTGTCGGTGACCAGCATGCAGTGCTTCTCAGCAAGGTGACCCTCATTTTTCTGCTGTCTCTTGCCTCTTCTGCACTCCACACATACAACTGCCTCCCTCCCTTCCCCCGAGTCAGCTGTATGATCTCTTTATGACCCCTGGAGATATCAGATACCATGCCCTGTAGCATTAGATTTGATTATCTTTTTCATTAACTTAGCTCAGATTGCCACAAATGTTATTACTGCTTATGAACTAGCCTTTTGAAATCTAACAGTACAGTGGGTAATACAATTACATCCCATAGCAATGAAAGCACAAGACAACAATGTACAATGCAGTAGAGTAATTCTTTCCACTTGTCCTCAGTATACCGCCCTTCAGTTGCAAGCTCCCTGTATTTATATATTACGGGGCAGAAGAAATAACCTAGCAATAGACAACATGATTAATTAATATCTTTCTAAATAAAATAATCCATTTATTAGGATCTCTGGTACCAGATAAACCATTACTCACGTCCAATGGGACAATAGTGGTCCTAAAAATATTTGTGATTTCAGGAAATAACTTAAACTTTAACCCAGAGAATAATTTACCCCCAGATTCATACCAGAAGGAGTAATTTGCTACGGCTGTACCAATGTTACCACCATGAACATGTAGGAGTGAGTTTACCCATGGCAGGAGTCTGCTAGACATTAGTAGTGCTACTCATTGAAGTAGCACTGTATCGGTGAGTTTGCAGGAACTCACTAAAACTTTCAGCTCTCTAAACAGAGATTCTGAAAACATCACTGACCTTACACAAAAAAACCACCAAGGGCCTGCAGATAACACAGACCTTGAAAGGTATTTGCCACAATTATGGGGATACATAAAGATAAAATATTATTTTTCCATAATTGCTTTTAGGCATAGACTCATGATAGGCTATGTTAAAATCTGTTCCATTCTGTGAGTACCACTAGGTTACGTTTGATACCAGCCCACAGGGAAAAGCAAGAAAAAATAAAGGGCCATTTCTGAATAGCCACGCAGTAGGTGGGAGAGCACAGCATAATAGAGGTTGTTATAACCTCTTCAGAATAGGGGTGTTTAGGGAAGAGGAAGGAGGGGTAGCAATGCCCCCCTCCCAATAGCCAGCAAGTTGAGAGTAACCTCTTCCAGATAAAGAAATCACAGCAAACTAGTTCTCTGCACATCAGGCCAATGAGGGGAAGGCAAAGGCAAAATGCAGCGACAGAAATTCAAAAGGCAGATGGTGTCCATACTGCCCGAGGTGTGGGGCCAAAGCGTGTGTATAGATAGACCTGAACCAGCTCCATTACCAGAGCCACATAGTTATCACGATGCCAAAGGAATGAGGTACCAGCTTACCACAACCCTAGGCAAGTACTCCAGCAGTTCCCCACGCCAGCACCCCTGAAGCTGCAGCTCTCCAGCTTTCATCCCCAGGTACGCAGAGCCTGCGCCTGCTCTGCCTGGGCTTCTGACTGCAGCACAGGCGTCAGCCCAGATCTCTCTTCCTCATCAGTTCATGGCACAGAGAATAAGTGTTTACAGTGAATTTATAGCAGTGCCCCAGATGATCAGACTTTTCAAATCATGATGTGAATTCAGGTAACTGTTAGCAGTAGAGGAATTATAACTGAATATCTTTTGTAGCTGATGTAAGAAACATTGCTATTGTCTTTTTGATGTAAAGAAGAAATACGGGGGAAAAAAGAATAAGGAAAATAAAATAAAAGGTAAAAAAAAAGAAAAAATTTTAAACCCCTACTTTTCAGAGGTGGATTTTTATTTCCAGTTGCTAATATACTTTTTTGTGTGTGCTTACAGAGAGGGAAATTGTCTTTCGTTCCATATTGTTATGACAGGACAGCTGAATGACAGCATGGAGCATTTAAAATCAGCATTTCAAAGCCTCAGCTATTCCTGGAATAGCTATTCCTATTGCTTCACTTCTTATTTGCACCAAATCAAAACACGGCTAGCTTATTTGAAGAGTTTCTTAGCTGATTACATCTGAGCCTCTAAAAACTTCATCTAGGAAAACAGTTTCTAGCTCTGAACATGAAGGAAGCCTTGAATTCCTATGTAATCATAAACAGCAATGTTCAAAGGGTTTGGGGTTTTTTTGTGGCTTTTTTTGTCTTCTTCTTTACATGCTTTGAATGAGTTTCATCTTCCAGCCTCCTGAGGACATCCATCACAAGGCTGAAGCCATGTCCTTACTGCTGAGGGCATCCACAGCCCCCTCTCTTCCACGGGGTGGGTCTCCCCGTCCCTAGCTCCAATCCCTCTCCTACTTCTCTCCTTCACAGGGGCTACCTTGCTGTCTACAGTGTTGCTTGGAGAGTGGATTGGCCACACAGGCTCCTCGCCCAGCCTAAGAGCAAGCATCTCCCATCTCCCCTTCTTTGCTCTCCCTAAGGGGCCTTTGCAGTCCCCTGGAGATGCCTCCCTTCTGATCAGTAGCATCAGTGGCCAAGCATTGACTGTCACCATGACTCTGGTTCGGCTGCATCAAGCATGGTGCTATTGCAGTATTTGCCTCTCCCTTGCTCCATTTGTTGCTTGCAAAGGGAAGCTGGGCAGTGAAGACGGCCATGCCCATGCATACACAGAGCCCAGATCAGCACATATGCTGAACTGGCTCTCAGGTAAACCACAGAGGCATCAGACACCGTGGGAGACATTTTTAGAGTGTCTGATGACGTGAAATATATTGGTATCTGGGGAGGGTGGGATAGCTGGGTGGTCGGGTCGGCACGCTCCACAGGGGCACTGAGGCTGGAAAGCCACATGCCACGGGACCCAGGATTACAGATCTCCTTCCTATCTCGAGTCACCCTTTTAAAGAGCAATCCCAAGCACACAGAATATTTAAAGGACCACCACAAAGAACCTGACAAAGATATTTTCACCTGTTTCCCTAAGGCCAGAAAGAAAAATGTTTTTTCCCCCGAATCACTGATCAGGGAAGACTTCAGGAGATGCAGGTCTCTTGCCCAACTCTACTGTTAGTTTCACTCTGTGTGTAAATATTTATTTCATAAGCTGTCGTATCAGCTAATCAGCAAATTGCTCTTCTTGGGTTGCAGTCCACCACCTGACAGGTTGCCAAGGGGTGATTAACACTGACCATCTTCCCTCCTGGAGAAAGAAGCTGCAGCTTTCCCTGGCTGGTCCGCAAAAAGGCAGCGTATCTCACAAGGACACTCAGTGCAAAATCCCAGCACTCGTCAAACAATCCACTTTACTCAGCTAACACTTCATTACAGACAGTCACTCCCTGAAATGAAACTGGATATTAGTGGGCTGTTAGAAAAACACAACCATGTGGCACAATTAAACTGTTTGAGGTTTGCTACTCCATCAGCCAGTGGACTTTACATGTGGTTTCTCCAGTGGGCTTAGATCTGATTTAAGCATACAGAGCTTGGAAATGGGCTTGGCTGAAATTTTTCCTTGGGATCTTTGGGATCTAAATTCTTTGAAAAGCTCAGACTAATTACATAGGCAAAATCCATTCTGTGCCCTACTGTGAAACTCCCCTTTGTTGTCTCATTAAAACAATATAAAAGCTCAGGCCATGACAGGCATTTGAAAAGATCTACTTTCTGATTGGAAAAAAAAATATTCTCTCATTCCTTCTAAAATAGGAACATGGTCCTTGACACCAGAGGACAAGTCCACAAAGGGAAATAATGACCAGTGTTATCTGAAAGATCTGGAGGATCTCATGTTGCCCCACCACAGATATATTATGGCTGTGGCCATTGGTACGAGGAAGAGGAGGCTCAGACTCCATAGAGGTTATTTTACTTAAAAGTTTATGAATGGGTATTTCTAAAAAATATGATGCACACCATGACGGATTAAACTCAGAGATCCAGGCATTCTGCCAGCATCCTTACCCTCACCTTGCCATGTTGTTGATATAGTGACAGAACAGGCTTGCTGCCCTCCCTGATGCTCCCAGATTATCCTCCAGCAACAACAGAGTCCCTGTTTACTGCACATTAAGTTCAGTTTGGGACAGCTCTGCAGGTATGGCTGACACTCTTTTAAAGATCGCCAAGGTGCTGCCCCAAGACCAAGTGTCTTCCCACCAGCAATCAATCATATCTTACCTTGCAAGCGGTGCACTGCAGTCTGTTATAGTTAATCAATGTTGGAGCATCTTCTGTGTCCAAAAAGATAAGTAAGCTCATTTTTCAATATTGACTGCAACTGTTTGCTTTTCAGCGTGATTTCACTCCAAAATTAAAAAAGGATTAGGACTTATATACTGCTTTCTCTGTGCTATGGATTCCCCCTGCCCCTGCTAACTATAAGGCAGTCTGTCATCGTGTAACATGCTTTGCCATCAAGCACACACACACACACACACACACACACACACAGAGGATCCTGCTTTAGCAGTTTGCCAGTGGATTTTTATAGCTTAAGAACCCAATTGCTCATTTTAGTCAGGTTTTTCTCAGTAACTGAAAAAGTAGCAGAGCTTTATCTATGAAGCCAGGCAGGGGCCCTGTCCTAGCCCTGCTGTTAATTGAGGTGACCCCTGAGTGGCTTTACCTCACACCCAGTGTCAGCTGCCTTTGAGGTTGTGCTGACAGCAAAAATAGAGCTGGTATGTGACCAGCACTTGGTTATTTCCCCTTCCTCAGCCAATGCCTTATTATACAAGGCTCTGAGGGATGTGGATGTACAACAAACAATCTGTGAAAGCATATTTCCCCAGCGGTTCCTTCCAAGCAGCACAAAAGTGTCAGATGAGGACAGAAGCTGGCATTATGCTACTGGCATGACTGAATCACAACAGGAGCTCTGTTGTTAACCATTTAACAGTCTAAACATATCGTACAGCACTGTCCTGTCTGGTTTCTGCCCTGCATTATTGCTATTAGAGAAGGTTCAGGGAGCTAATTGTCCAGCAAAACTGTGTGATGAGCCTCTGAACAGACACCAGACTGACAGATGCAAGCAATGGTCCAGCTGTTGCAGCATCCTGGCAACGGTGGCACAAAATGCCTCAGATGATGTTAAATCCTCATCTCCTTCAAAACCAGGTCCTTTCATGGCAGTGGTTCCTGCAGATAACTGTGATCTCTGAAAATATGTCAGTCTTCCCTTCAGAAGGTAAAGGCTTGAATTATCATGACCCTTTCGTTGATGAGCTTCTTGTGCTAGTATGTGGCATAAGACAAGGTTTCTTTTCCACACTGTTCATTACACTCGTGTCAAACCCTCCTGGGAATATGCTGGCAACATGCTGAACCAAGCTGACAACAGCAGTCATAGCCCAGGGGAAGGCAGTGAGTTCAGGCCTTCCAGAGACAAGTTTCTCTTCCCCAATGTCATCTTCGTTCCTCTCGTTTACTGTCTGCCTGCTTATCTGCTCCATCACCACATGCTATCCTGCCTCTCCATCTTCCTCTTGCTTCAGTTCCTCACCTCTCCCCTCTTCTTTGATTCTCTGCTGTCCAACTCCATAACACATTTTCCTTTTCAGCCTCCATCACACATCCAAATACTCTTTAACAGCACAAATATTGCTTTCCCTTTCAATTAGGACATGAAAGTCGGTGAAATCCTAACCTGAGCTGTCTGGGTGCTGGCAGAGGAGCTCACCTTCAGCAGTCACAGCCCATACAAAGGACACCCTCCAGGAAGCACCGCAGGTTCCCCAGAGCTGCACCACCTGGCAGGAGACCTCCCCCGAGCAAAAGAAGGAAGACAGCACTAATGAAATGACTCTCCTGTCATCAGTCCCCCATTAAACCCATTCCATAACTTGACAGGTAAATTAACGGTGACATTCAAGGTGAGACGAGCCAAATTTACAGCAAATTCTCTTGTCGCTGTTAATTTGGGGACCTCTATTGGTTTCAGGAGGGATTATTCTAACATTATTCTAACATTCTGCCAATAAATCTGACAAGACATGTGTCATACTCTCCTTCTTCCAGCCCCGCGGTTTACAATTGTATTGGTCTCATTATTTCCACAGTATGATTTGCTCTAGTGCATTGCACTACCTCCAGCCACAGCAAGATTAAAGGTAGTAAGAATCTTAACCTTACGTTTCATTGCTCCTGTCGGTTCAAGTTAGCTACACAATGTCATTATGTTTTTATATAATGCAGAAAAACAAGTTGTTCTTTTATTATTCCTTTTAACTAAATCCATTCCTTTTCTAGGCAGCAGGTAGTAAAATTAATGTCTGTTCTCATAATATTTTATGATCTTGAACATCAAATAATCCCTGGTCGCTGAATCAATCAGGATTCGTTGACTCCTATTAACGGTTAACAGCGCACTGTGTTCTTCAGGCAGACGTTCATAATAAGGCTTTGACTCTGTGAAATCATGCTAGGTAGCCGGGAAGTCATTTAAGTTACATGCAAGATCTGGTTTGCAGGAACTAAGAAACATGAATACATTTATTTTCTTCAACCCACTGATGTGGAATACCAGCCAAAGTCCCCATAGCATAACTTTAAAATGTGATGTCCTAGCTTCATCACTTTCCTATAATCCCTTTTATTATTTGGTTGTGTTTCAGGTAGATAGAAAGACAGATGATCTCTCTGATCATCCTCTGATACAAGACATGAGGAAATTCAGGGTTGTAAATTTTCAGAGAATATTTTTAGGAAATACAATTCTACAAGACAAGTGGAATATTGCCATTGGCAATTTAAATGGATGCTATAAGTGATAATAGGGACATCTTCATTTACAGTTATATTTGCAGTTGCACATACAATTATACAGCCTATCATGAAAAAACTGAACAACCTCACTGGATAGTTTAAAACCAAAGCCAACTCTATACAGAAGCCCGTACAACTGTTGTTGAAATATTACACTAATATACGACATTTTATGTTCTTCTACTCATAAAGTTTAAGAAGCAAATTAATTTATCTCACTTGTAAGAGCAGCATCACCAGCTCCAGTGGTAGATAGCAGTGTAAAATAAATAAGGTTAGGATGCCTGCACACACTGTGCTTCTCAGAACATGTGTTTCAGACATAATTGCTCTCTTGAAAGAGTTAAGAGGCTCTGCCCCTTTCTAAATGCGGCACAGTAAAAACATTGCTCGCTCTCTCACTAACATGTATGGTTCAGTAATTGTAAAGTCATTTTAAATTCTAATTCAAAGTAATTTGATTTGCAGGCAATGGCAGTTAATTATTCACGCAAATGCCTCTGTTAGGTGTGGCTGGATTAATGCACAATCCACACAGTAGGCGAGAGCACACACGTCAATGTTTTTAAGACAGTCTGTAATATCTTTTATAATACTAAAACAATTATTTTCTGCAAATCACTACCTGCTGAAAGTAATTTGCATGTGGAAGTTGAAATTAGAAGTGTACTTCAACATAAGGAATAATTGTACTCCAGCCAGTTTTAAGTACTGTTTAAAGACCTGCAGCCAACGTGCACCTCTGTGACAGTCCAGACCTGCTGGTCTGCGTTTCACGAGGCCTGTCCCTTTCTGCCATCCCATTTTCACCTCCAGACCACGAAGAACTTCCTTCTGATCACTGACATGTCTGAAGGTATGCCTTTCTGGTCCTAAGCAGGGCCCAAAAGTCCACATACAAGGGGTCAAGTCAGACAAAAATCGCCCTGTTTTAAAAGTACTGCCTAAGGCAATGCTTTGACAAGGGAAACCGCTGCCATTTTTCATAAGGAGAGGCTGACCCTGTTGTGCTCAGCCAGGGCTTTCCAACTCCCACCCTGCAACACATTCTTTGCACGTCAGCCCTTGCTCCATCACACAAGGTTAGCGACGCTTCACTGCCGCTGTATGTACACTCTCCCACCTATTTTTGGCTCTACTACAGCACCAATTCCAGTAGTAAATAAAGTCCCCACTGTTTGCAGTTTATTTATCCAACCCTAACCCTGTGAGCTAGGAAAATACCACTACGCCCACAGCACATGAAGGGGAGAGAGGCAGAGAGAGACTATGCTGTGGCACAGTAAGGACTGAACACCTCTCCTCCCATGTGAACACCCAGCCTATGCTTCCTCCCTGTGCTTTAAGATAGAAGATACTGCACAACGTGCCTGCAAAGCTCTTCCCTCTGAGCACACAGGTTTTCACTTGAGAACAGTGTGATGAGTCCCTGGCCAGAGAAGGGGCCAGGACACTGACAGGGTGCTGAGCTCCTGCAGATCATCTCCTCAGCTTCAGGATGCATTGCAACATTCAGTCACGGCTAAGAGTGCAAGTGACACCAATTTTTAGAAAAGCACCAGAAGAGATATGGGAAAGGTAGCCTGCCCTTTGAACCAAGACAGTTAGGGGAAGTTTTAATAAAGACTAAAATTAGTAGGCATCTAAAGAAGTAATCTACTTAGGATGACCATGACAGGAAGAGTTAGTACGGCTTTTGCGATGAGAAGGTCTGCCTTGCTCTCCCTGGAGATCTGCAAAGGCCTCAGCAAACCTGTGGATAAGGGTGATGTGGTTGACACAGACTGCCTTGATTTTCAAAAATATCTGCCAAAGGGTTAGAAGAAACCAAGCATCCATGGAAGGTCCTAGCACAGTTGAGAAATATAGTAACAGCATTTTCTCAATGTAGAGAAAGCAACAGTTCAAGAGGGGCCTGTGCTGGGACCTGTGCTGTTTAGTGTATTTACAGGCAATTTTGAAAAATGTGAAGTGAGAAAGCTTACCAAGAATACAAAGTTAGTCAGAGTAGTAAGGACTAGCTCCAATCATGAAGAATTGCAGAGGAATCATATGCGACTGAGCAAGAAAATCCCTCAAGATCTTTATAGAAGAACTGGCAAATGTTCAGAGAAAGGCAGAACAGAAGATCAAAGGTAGAGAAAGCTGCTGTACAAGGAACAAATCAGTGAGGTAGGACACAGCAGTCTGTGAAAGAAGGGAGGGTGGGTAAAGACTGGTTTTCCATTTCTCTAACAGTACTAGGGCTAGAGGGGCGTCAACTGAAGCTCATAGGAGCCAAGTTCAAAACAACAAAAAAAAGGGCAACAGGAACACCTCGGCAAAGGGCACTGCAGATGATATAAGTTTCTGTGACTTCAAGGGAAGGCTGGACATATTCTCACAGAAGGGAACTGTCCAGGGACCACATCTGGTCATGAAGCCCCTGAGCTCAAAAAGGTGAAAGCCGCGAGAGCATCGAGTATCACACACACTTGTCTTGCTCAGACTCTTCCCTAGGTCTTCACCTATGAACACTCTTAGGAACAGCACTCTGGGCTAGGTGAACCTTGGGTCAGGCTCCACATCACCAGTGTTATCTTCTAAAAGCACTAAAATCTCTCCTACAAGGAGCTTTCAACACCTTTATGGATTAATTCACCTCCGGGGTTCTGTGTTAAATCTGCCATTTTCCTTAGCTCCTTCCCCAAACATTTTATAATTCTGCCTGAACTGCACATTTTTAAAGGCTCATAGGTCTCTTCATAGCAGAGGCAAGCTTGACTGCACCTCCCAGGTTCAGAAATAAGGGCACAAACACAAAAGAGCACAACCACAATCTTAACTCACAACTTCTAGGCTACTCTCCTGATGATTTTAAGGCTTGGTAGCAGCAATAAAGCTGTACGCACTGTTCAGTCTAAACAAAAAAATGCCTTACAACCAGAACATCCTGGTACTGCAACATGCTGTCTCAAGGATGCAAAAATGCTCTGAGAAAGAACTGTGTGGCACACATAAGGACAAGGGCGATCTCTAAGATGTCCAAGAGATGATTTGTGAGCTCTGTATCAGTCATTCTCCTCAGCTAAAAGCTGAAAAGAGGAAGAAACACTGTTGAAGTGTGACACTATTTTACACAAGAAAAAAAAAAGAAAGAAACTAAGTGGTAGTAGGAATCCAGTCACAATATAGTGCTGAGCAAGGCCTTAATCTTAAAGATTTCTTCCACTGAATTGCTGCCTGGATTCTCCAGCAAATCAGTATGCCAAGAAGGGGAGAAACCGTACTGCAGCAAGAAAAGAAGAAAAGGAAAAAAAAGGCTGTCATTTTCTATTTGCACATTTCTGATGCAAAAGGAGAGATACTACAGAGTGTATCCCTTAAAGCAGAGCTCACTTGGTATTTTTGGTTCCTTTCTCACAACCTTCACAGGGAAGATAAACAAAACAGCACCAGGCAGGGCTTCTGCAGGAGCATCTGTAACTGGAAGACATCTTGTTTCTGCTGAGCAGCAGCATCCCACCTTCTTCCCCTGAAAAAAAAAAAAAAAAAAAAGGACATATTTTTTAAAAATCCTGAGGCAGATACAGGTCATGATTGTGGGACCAGGTGGCCCCTGTAACCAGATGACATCCCTGGTGGCAGCCACGGGGCCAGCACAGTATAGGCACAGTGTCCGAGGCACACCGCACCGAGATGCGGGAGAGTCACAGTGCCCAGGCCTCCCCAGGGTGCCCCCTGCGCAGTCCCAGTCATGCCTTCCCGGCCCTGCCCGCTATGCTCCATCAGCCCTCTTTCTTCCTCATGCGCTTTATTAGCAGAACGAGGGGAAAGAGCTGAGAGGGACCCAAGTATTATTTTGCGTTCATAGAATCATAGAATGATTTAGGTTGGAAAAGACCTTTAAGATCATCAGGGCCAACCGTTAACCTAGCACTGCCAAGTCCACCACTAAACCATGTCCCTAAGCACCACATCTACACATCTTTTAAATACCTTCAGGGATTCAACCACTTCCCTCAGCAGCCTGTTCCAATGCTTGACAGCCCTTTCAGTGAAGAAATTCTTCCTAATATCAAATCTAAACCTCCCCTGGCACAGCTTGAGGCCGTTTCCTCTTGTCCTATCACTTGTTACTTGGCAGAAGAGACCGACCCCCACCTCGCTCCAGCCTCCTTTCAGGCAGTTCTAGAGAGCGGTAAGGTCTCCCCTCAGCCTCCTTTTCTCCAGGCTAAACAACCCCAGCTCCCTCAGCCGCTCCTCGTATGACTTACTCTCTAGACCCTTCACCAGCTTTGTTGCCCTTCTTTGGACACGCTCCAGCACCTCGATGTCCTTCTTGTAGTGAGGGGCCCAAAACTGAACACAGTACTCGAGGTGTGGCCTCACCAGTGCCCACTACAGGGGCACTATCACCTCCCTGGTCCTGCTGGCCACACTATTCCTGATGCAGGCCAGGATGCCATTGGCCCTCTTGGCCACCTGGGCACACTGCTGGCTCATGTTCAGGCAGCTGTCAACCAACACCCCCAGGTCCTTTTCCACCAGGCAGCTCTCCAGCCACTCTTCCCCAAGCCTGTAGCATTGCATGGGGTTGTTGTGACCCAAGTGCAGGACCCGGCACTTGGCCTTGTTGAACCACACATTAAAATTGTCCACATAAATGCACAGAAATTTGCTCCCTTCCTTCACACAGCATTGACAAGTTGTCCCATTCCTTACAAGATTAATGAAGCTGGTTTCCTGTTGGTTGGTGTCCTACAGCCCTAGCGACCTCCTGGTCCCAGTGCACCACCTCCAGCCTGTGGTCCCCCTACCACAGTGACCCCCTGGAGCCACCCCACACCCTCCTGGCAGTCTCCATGTCCCCCCAACTCATCCTGCTCCCCTCTGGCAGCTGAACCAAGGGCAGCACCTGCTGCAAGGGGTTTGAGCCCTGTGCACTGCACGGGGAAGCTGCTGTGCTCCTGCAGAGCCTCTTCGTTCCTCCTCTCTGACTGACCACCTTCACAAAACTTAGAACAACTCCATGTCTTTTGAAACATTGCGCGTCCGTCGGGTTTGCTCAAGTGACCAGTGGGCTCAAAAATTACAGCCTGGGGGAGGGATAGGCAGCCTAGAAAGACAGTGTAGCTGCTCAAGCTTCATTTCCTAGGGAAGTTTGGCTAATGATCCCACCCTTTAGGTCTGGAGATTTCATTCAGCTAATCATCCAATATTTAGCACTATGAATTTTTAAAGGCTATTATTCCATAAACTTGAATACTTTCTGCTTCCCTGATGCTTGAATATACTCTGACTGCTGAGTTCAGACAAGGTTAGATTTTGGTGAGCAAGAGGAAATACAATAATTATCCCTATTTTCCCATTTATTTCCCTTTCAAAAATTCCAGTAAAAATAGAATTTCCTCAAGAGGGCTTCAAGAAATACTTGAGGTCTTTTATTATGAATTGAAAGGACCTACAGAAAAAAAGACAGACATTTTTCATTTAGAAAAATGACACTTAGAGAAAGAAACGTGCAAAGCTGTAAGCAATCAAGCCACATGCCCTTAAGGCCATGATTACACTGCACCTAACTTCAGCTGAAGGCCACTTTACTGAGATGTCTGATTTATTCCAATGACTGCTGCTTAACTTGAGTAGTATTAGCAGAAGTCCCATGTAATTGGGGACACATTTAGCTGAAGCCAGTGGACTGTATAATGTTTAACCAAGTATTAAGTAAGTGAGTAAGTTTAATCTCTTTTTGATTGATAGAGGAAGCAAAGATCCACAAAATACGCACAGGCAAAATGCAATGAATTTAACTTTTACTCTTGGTTTCTTTTAAACTCTTTTATGTTATTTTAATGACCTTCATACCATATACTTAATGACCTTATACTCCTATAGAGTCAGCCTGAAGTATAGGAGGTCAGACTAGATGGTCACATCAAGCCTTTTTGAAATGGAAGTCCACATAACCCCAGAAGACACAATTCTTACTGCACCCAGGCAGTGGTGGGAAGGATTTACATGCACATGCAACTCAGACAACAGGCTGGAATGCCTACCCTTCAGCGTGAAAGCGTGAGCACCTGCCACCTTCACCAGAAACCAGGGGCGTGTTTTGAAAAGCCCAGAGCCCAACTCAGCGCCTACATCCCACAAAAACTCAAGAGCAGCTAAGCAGATAACTGCCTCTTGAATCTCAGAAGTCCCCTCTATATCCTAAAGAAACTGATTCATAAATTTGGATACATCGATGACAAAAGCAGGGACAAAACTCTGAGGGTATGGGGTAAAACAAGTCAAACCGGGCTGAGGTATAAACACATTATCCAGTCACTGTAACAGACAGTGCAACCAGTAGCCAAAAAAAAGAAAAACCCAAATGGGAGCTTTTTCCAGATTCAGCACAAGAAATGAGAATGTCACTATGTGTTAAAGCACAGCTTGCTTCAACCCAGTTTCGGAGAGGGAGCCAGGCTAGCCCTCAGTTATGTGGAGCGCATCCGCATCCACATCGCTTTCTCCCGGAATTGCTCCCTTCAGGTGCTGCAGCCGTCTCCAGCAGAGCAGGGGCCCACAGCCATTCCTGCTGGTCATGGAGAAGCAGCAGGGCCAGCACCAACCTTTACAGCACAGCCTGCAGCAGGCAGATAGGCAACACCACCGACTGTGTAGAAATAGAGAATACAACAAGCACTATCAAAGAGAGAGAGAGAAAAAATTTATCATGAAATAGAGAAGACTCTGTGCATCATTTTTAGAGACTTCTTGTCTGTGCTATCGCACTAAATGTGAATGGGATGGGAATGCCACCAAGAGCTACAGATGTAGAGGAAAAAGGTGTCCAGAAGGCAGAGTTACTGCTATTACTAGACACTTGGAGTTACCCTGAATTAATGATAGTCCTGCAGTCCTTATCCACTGAAGGGGGGGGAAAAGAAAAAAAAAAAAAGCTTGACAAAGTAAGCATTAATATGTTGTACGTTGCCTCTGGAAAAGGCAGTGTGAATGCAGTGTATGTAATGAGCTAGTCTAGCCTGGGACCCGAGAGAGCTTTACACAAGCATGCAGGACAGGTTTGCTCCTGCCCAGACATCTGTAGAGGTCTTTCCTTTAAGTTGCCATTTACATGCTCCTGAGTAATTGCACTCATACAGCTGGTTTTGTTGGAAAGAACAAAGAAACGAGGTGACATATTGATGCTGCTGAAAGATCATGCATACACTGAAGGAACATGTACTTTTATGTTCCTACCCTATACGGCCAGAGGATGTGTAAAACAGTCCTCAGGAGACGTTTGCATTGCACTGGAGTTCTTGATTAAGATGCGAATAGCTGATAAATAACATAACTGTTAAGGTAAGAAAAGCTTAACTCGTTGCCCACATCAGAGTCCAGCCAGGACACACAAAATGAAGGAAACACTGGACTGATCCAAAATATGTGTTTCCTTCTGTGTCTGCAATAAGTATGAGCACTGAGGCAAATCTCCACAAGATGGGTATAATCTTGGCCTTTAAGGCTCAGTCAGATATCTGCACACTGCTAAACATCAACATTAAACTCGGTGTTGAGAGATACTGGCTCTGTTACTAAGGTAGACGGAGGACTGATGAAAAGGGAGGTCAGCAAACAGCACAGGCTCTCTATAACAAATCTTTTGAGAGGCACAACGTACATGCAAATAATCACCAGATGTGGTCAGAGCATTTTTGGGAAAAAAAAAAAAAAAAAAAAAAGAAGTTTTACCAAACAAGGTGCAGAAACCTGTTGGTTTCATCAAAGCTGGGGCAAAGGAAAAGGGAACCAGTTTCCGACTCCCAGGTTTAGCACATCCCTGCTCTGATGAACACAGGATTTAAAAACCTCCAAATGGTATCAGAGAGGAAGGACTGGTACCTGAGTCTCCCTCATCCCTAACTGGATAAATACACTCTTGCATCCAAAAGCTGGAATTTTGGCATAAAACCAGATGCAATTAGGACAAATATGAATTTTCAAACACAGTCAAACCATTTTGTTTCCAAGTCGATACAGAATGAAAACATATTTCAAAAGTTGCCTTGAAACTAATTGCTACTGCCCAGTGAGCCCTAGTAGTCATGAGGAGCAGCAAATCATCTTGCAGGAACCCATGGAAAATTCGGCGGGGAAAGGTGCATGCTGTGGAGATGTCCACAAGTTATTGCTGTAACGAAATTTTCCAGGGGTGGCAGATGTAGGAAGGAGGGAGTTAGTCCTTTGCTAGTTTTTTGATGTTTCCTGTCTCAGCTGATGTTTCATTTCATATTGGATTCACTCTTTTTATTGCCTGATTTTAAGATTTGTTATCTTTTCTGATGATTTTTTTTCAGCCTTGTTTCAGCTCTTCCCTCTTCTTCTATCAAGTGTGCACACAGGGCTGCATATCTACCAGCCTTGCTTTCCTCCAGCACTTCTCTTCAGCTTCCCTTATGCTGCTTTCAGTCAGTTGTTGTTTCTCTCTCTCGCTCCATCTCTTCTTTCCAGCTTCTCTCGTTCTTTGTTCCTATGCTCTCCCTTGCCTGACTATTTTCCTCTTCTCTCCACTCACTATATTTTTCTCTTGTAGCCTAAGATTTTCATGTGTTTTCCTTTTCATTTCCTAACTTTTTCCTGCCTTAATGTTTCCACTATCATACACAGAGCACCACAGGAACAGCTTTCACCCGTGATGGGCTCTCCCATGACAAAAACTTGCACAGTTTGGACTGACTCTTTTGCAATGTGCCTTTCAGAAGCAAGGGAGAGGGCTTTTTTTTCCTTTAAAAAAAAAAAAAAGAAATCCCTTGTTCCCTCATTCTCCTTAGCCTTATCATCCATCAAAGAAATCAGCCCTTTATAAAATGAGCCATGAGGGGAGTCTGTTGGCAGGGAACCTGCTATGGCTAGGAAGCTGGCAAAGGCTGCAAAAGCACTGACAAACATCACGGGGGGGAGAAAGAGAGAGAGGGAGGAGGAAGCCATGCCCAGTGTCTCAGAAATGGGTTAGTATTACAAAAGGGAAAAAAGGCACAGAGATGTTTCAGAAGGAGTTAGTGTTTCTAATGCAAAGCCATCATGTTTCAGAAAAAGAGTGATTTAGAAATGATTGCTTTTCTCAGCAGTTCCCGGTCCAGAGCTAACATCGCTCCTCTCCCCTCCTTCCAGCCTCAAATACAACCAACAGCTGCTGTTCAAATCCCCACAAAGTTGACAGAGCAAGAACTCTGCATCGATCAAATTCTTTCCACTTGGAAAACACCCTTCTGTCAATAAGTATTTGTGAAAACAGATGCAGAGCTTCCTGGGGGTGACCAAATTATAATATTTAACTCCCTCTAAGTCCTTTTATACAAAATCCCACTTGGGTGTCCATCCAACGTGCCACACGCTGACATCCAGGGAGAAAGCAAGTAAAGCAAGTTAGAGAGGTAATATTTGTATGCAAGTACTATAAATCATTCAAAGCCACTTAGCTACATTTGCTTCTGGCCTGCAAGCATACATCTGTTCCCATGGCCACCCTTCCATTCCATTTCTCCTTTCTTTCCAGTAGTCTGCTCTGTCCATTCATAGTATCTTGGCTTCATTAGGCTATAAACGATTTGGCATCCGCTGCCCAGCACCTGGCAAACTGGGACTTCAGCACTGACAGAAGCCTGGGGTGCTATAACTGCATAGATAACTGGTGAAATAGTACATTTACTAATGAAAAGGATGTATTTAAAAAATAGACCCTGAAAGTAAAAGAGCATTTAACCCCACACCCTTTCTTTTTCCTTTCCCTTTATCAGCATGAAGAAAGAGGCTTGAGTGAAGCACATTTTCAGCCTGCACCCTGAGAGTTGTCCGTGCTCTTTATCCCAGCATCACATCAGTGTGAAGTGCTTCTCGGTCAAAATGGTCTGCTCGTTACCACTAGCAGCAGCAGCTGCGAGTCACTTTGCCCCAGAGGAAGGGATTACATGAGATGAAGGTGGAGACACTTACTTACTGGAAAGAAAACTCATAGTAACTTTGGGGGTTTCAGCTTCTCAGGAAGCTGGTCTGAACAAGCCCAGCATCCGCAGAGGCTACCCAAAGGACTGTAAGGCTGATCTGGCTTTAAATAGGAGCAACCTAAAGGGTGATTTGGAAGGCAATAGGACTTGAGCTCACTTTCCTCTCTACAAATAAACTCAAGAATCCTTCACACACGTGCAAAACAAAACAGGAGAAACTTCTAAGCCTTTTGCCTCCTCCAGCAGTTCAGAGATAGTATCACCATGTCACTCAGGTCCAGAGCCCTAAAACAGAGCACTAACTAGGGCAGCACCTCAGGTAGGGGCCTCTGGATCAGCTGATGACTAATTAACAGGATGTTCCTGGTACATATAAACATAAAGATGGTCTGTCAGTAAATCTATGTTCATGTGTTACATTCCTGTGGTGCTAAATACTTTCCCCTTCGAATTTGAAGGACAGAAGTCAAGACTCAGTATGTCACCTCTGTCAGGTCTTGCCATGGTTGTGGAGCCTCCAGCCAAAGACAACAACGTGAAGAGCTGCAGAAGTTGAGTACTGAGTAGATGTTCACAGGGCACTTGAATCCCAAACCTGGCTGTTTCATTCAACTAGTTGTGCTCTTTGTTATGGCATAGTTATGTATTACTAGGCTTATGGTATTTCTTTCCATCCTTTAGTTATTCCCAAACGATCCTTAGTTTCCTGAAAATTATCATGCTTCATATTGACCGCCATCTTCAGGCAAATACTTCTTCAGCATGGGGACTGTTCACCAAGTAAGACATAACCTGCTTTAAATTTCTCAATGGCAAGTCCCTAGCTGCTTAAGTCAGGAATATGGTTTCTGCCCTTTTTAAAAAATATGCTGAATCTTTTTAAAGATCTTCTGATATAAGTTTCTCAAAAAATAACTCATGACGCCATCTAACAATGTTTCCCTTCTACAAAGACTAACATTCATATTTGTATAATATTTAGACTATTTTTTTCCTTCAAATTCAGTTTGTATTAAAACAGGTAATTGCGTTTCTACATGTTTAAGGGCTGTGACTTATATAACCTATTTCATCTGGGATTTTTTTGTTATTCTCATGTGATTTCGCTGCTGTTATTTTTGACTACCAAACAAGCCTATTTTGGTGAGGAAGGAAACTTTGAAACTTCTGGACCTCACAAACATTTTGAGAAAAGTTAGTGCTCATCCAGGTATACATGAATAATTCATAATGCAGCCTCATTTTTAGAATCATAATAAAGTCAGCCTATTAATTTGCAAATCCATTTTTGCATTATTCATTTTCTTCTAATTACAGAAATTCTTAAATAAAGTAGGGAAATACTGCAGTGCTAGGAATTGTTAGAAGTTAGAAACAAATATTTTTCATTTAGAACTAAACCAAGAACAGAGGCTCATTTTCCAGTCTGTGGTGTTTGACCTCAGGGCTAAACACAGCTTGACCTTCTCAACCCAATTTTTTGTGGAAACACGGCTAGTGCAATCACCCTCTGTATGTGAGTGTGTACTTGCTCGGTGTTTCTTAAAGCCACAGCCCAAATTAAACCCAATTTGACAAAAGAGCAAAGTGCCCTTAAGCAGCCTTAGTAATTTTCAGCTATTTCAAGTTGCTTGAAAATAGATAGCCACAATAGATATAGCCTCAAAAAAAAAAAAAAAAAAAAAGAGACATTTTCTCGCTCTAGCTGAATATGCATTCAATTAGAAACTAGGGAAGCCCTATGGAAGGGAGCTAAAAAATGGCCCACCTACAAGAAAAGCTCGTTCAGCTCTCTTTTTAATTTCAAAGGCTGCTGTCTAGATGAGAAAGGAACATGTATATTGGCAAGCATCAACTTTGAAATATATTCACAAACATCTGGTTTTGTGCTACGATACATCCATATTCTCTAGAATAAGGCAAGCTATTACAGTAAAGGTAATGCCAATGACAGAGACTTCTCCTAGTGACCCTCAACCTCTGATTTTAGTTGCAAGTATTTCTGTCTAAAATGTAGAGAGACCAGTCAGGCAGTTCTCATCATTCCTCTCATGTCCTGATCCAATAAAGCTGGATGTCCCAGCCAACTGCTGCTGAGGGGAAGGTCCGGCAGGCCAATGACTCCTGGCAGGTCTCTCTTGTTGACCATCTACCTTAAGCCCAGATAACACCAACTTATTGTGGCAGTAAAAAAAAACAAAACAAAACAAACAACAACACCACAAACAAAACAAAACAAAAAAACCAACTAAGTGAGGCTTTGCAACCAAAGCAGTGCTCCTACTATAAAATGTTTTGTGAAGATATTTGTCTCTCACAGCGCTACCTCAGAATTACACTGTGTAGAGATTTTCTGCCCCCTGCAAAAACATTTCACCAAGAAGCCCTACAGAAAACTCACAAGCAGAGTACTGGGAAGTCTTGAAGAACTCCAAGCATTGCTTTCAAGAGGGTGGATAAATACCAGTTTGACTGTTCCAATTGCTCATGACTTATTTAGCAGCATCTCAGAGGAGTCAAGACGTGTGTTCAATTTCAAACAGGGCTGTAGCTGTATTCAGTGATTTTGGCAGCTAGCCAGAGTTAACAGAAAGGATTGATATACGGGTATTCACATGCCAGCTGTGAAAACTTGTTGAAGGCTTTGGGGTAGGTATCAACTGCATTTTATATCTGACAAGAAAAATAACAATAATTTTAACAGACGCTGAAAGCTACACCTCAGCCCCACAACTTTGTTCCCGCTGGCATCAGTGGCAAGATTGCCATGAACCTGAACAGGATCTGACTTTGGGCCTGTCATGGGTAATTTTCCACACACATTGCACAGTGGGGTCAGACTCAGCCTAGCCCCTGCCTGTGAAATGAGGCCAGATTTCTGTTAAGACCGTTTAAGACCTGTTAAGACATTCATCATTTGTACAGATTTTACATATCATGCTAGCAGTTAACATTCTGGATTTTCTCTCAGTTGTTTCATGAAGAATAGCATATAATAAAAATGTATAATAAGAGTGCCTGAAATGTAAATGATCCATATGGGTGTATATCTAATAAGAAGTGGTACATTACTTGGAATCTGGCCCTGTAGGTCTCTTTTAAAGAAATATTTAGGCTGGGAGAACTCTAGAAGGTAATGGGGTTGTTACTGGTATTGTGTTGCTGCAACGGTACAAGCAGAAGGCAAATAACTTGCTTTTCATTCCCTTTGGGGAGGCTGGACCCAAGAAGTAGCGCTAAGTGCTTGAAGTCCCAGGCTAAACACCCCTTCTGTGCAGCCTGGTCTCTTCCAGTTAAAAATATCTCTGGTTTCCCTCCAAGTGAATATTAAGCTTATGCTTTGAGAAAGCATTTAGAAGAAGCTAAATGCAGTTCCAAGCATTAGGATTTTGAGGGTTAGCCACATTTTTTAAAGAGGACTGTTACAGCTGATTCTCTCCCTCACTCTGCACAGCTCCCACCAAGGAGCAGTAAGCCTCAAGAGACATGTCTGAGGATGTTCCTAAAGCAGTGCTGAAAACCCAGATTCAGCTACTACAAGGTAGTACCAAGACCACAGCTGTAGACGTTTCCAAATAAAGCTTCTTAGGATATGCTTCAAACACAGAGCATACCATCCACTCTGTCCCACTGCTTTCTCCTCATGGACATCAATAGGAATAACAACTGAGACCAGCCCCAGCGTGAAGAACACTGTCCACCAAAATAACTTGGAGGGCATCCAGGACATACTGCGTGCACACACATGAGAAAAACTGGGTCACCACTACTCCTTCCTTCCTTTTTTCTTCTACAGGCGTTCTGCAGCATGAGGCAAAACCCTGCAACTAGATCAGCAGGATAACAGCATTACAAAACCCATCAATAGATCAAGTGCTCAGCGACATAGAGGTCTAAAACACATTGTGAGAGCCCTTTCTTAGCCAGCAGTTCCCCATTCATCTTATCTGCAGTTCAGTGAAGCAAGATACTCAATCAGAATTAATTCTTACTGTATAAAAAGTGAAAGATGGTACATTTAGAAAACTTTAGCGGAGCTTTATATCAATAACAGAGGCAGGCAACAGGAAGTTTCTCTGCATTAGGTGCAATTAAAAAAAAAAACCAAAACAAAACAACAAAACCCAAAATATATCTCAGAGTTCTTTTGAAAGAACGCTTCAAACTAGTTATATTTGGGCACAGCTGGGGTCCTAAAGGTACTCTTGGCTCAGAATATGCTCCATCGCCACCCACACTAGAAAATCCCCCACAAAGAGCATCTTTCCTCCTCCTACAAAAGGAGAAGATGAAATATTTCTTCAAGATTTCAGTGCTTTGGAATAACTTTCTTGGGATGTGAAAATTTCCTGTGCTGAAAGGCAGTTAGAAACATTTGTCAAAGGACTGGGGAAGGCGAACGGCTTATGTACAATACAAGGGTGGTTTAGGTTAGCTATCACAAAAGTCACATTTCTTTTTATCAGTAGAAAATAAGATACAGGGTCTGGGCTGCACTCACTCCACATGAATGGAGCAGGCTTTTATGCCCAAAGGTCTGAATCTCACTGCAGTCTCCAAAACACTGAGAGGCCCTAGGTGGACCCCACAGCATAGCTGAGGAGGATGCCTCATCGTGCATCAGTGAACGTGGCCACAGCACTAACGCTGCAGCCTCAGCTGCCAGAGACCCCTGAAAAGCAGGTAGATTGAGAACCTGGAAACCCTGCCCTTCTCCTGGCCTTCAAATTTCTCTCTGCTCAGGTCACACCAACTTCCCAAACCTTTGCTCCATGTTTTCTTAGCAGACCATTGACCGTTCCCCTCCTTTCAAAATGCAGCCTCTTTTCTTTGATCCTGTACGTGGGTGGTTTCAGCAAAGCTTGGATTCCTTCGTGCACACAGGAGAGTCAAACCCATACTTTTTACATCCCAGAAAACCACCATCACTGCAGGGGTCTCTGGGATGATGGTACACTAACTTCTCCTTTTGCTCTAGTTTCCAGGAAGCAGTTGGATATTCACCATGCCAGAGGCAGAGTGGGGCTGTCTTCCACCTGCCCAAGAGCTCCTTGGGCCCTCCAGCCTCCTGCTCCCCGTGGTGAACTTGGGCTTTTGGGCTGGCCTGCTCTCTGCTGCAACTTGAATAGTCATCGTCCCCTGCACAGGCTGCCCTGTGGGGCCTTGTCTTCACTAAGTGTCGAACCAGGTAACAGCATGGACTTTTTACAAGGGAGCATAGTGAGAGGACGAGGGGTAATGGCCTTAAACTGAAAGAGGGTAGATTTAGACTAGCTATAAGGAAGAAATTCTTCACTATGAGGGTGGTGAGGCACTGGAACAGGTTGCCCAGAGAAGCTGTGGATGCCCCATCCCTGGCAGTGTTCAAGGCCAGGTTGGATGAGGCTTTGAGCAACCTGGTCTGGCAGAAGGTGTCTCTGCCCATGGCAGGGGGGGTGGAACCAGATGATCTTTAAGGTCCCTTCCAACCCAAACCATTCTGTGATTCTATGATTTTGCCTGACTTCCAACTTTTTCTTCCTGGTTAGTCTGAGGAGGAAAAAGCACTCCACGTTGGCTTAACCACCTCCATGAGATTCAAGTGACAGAAGGAGACAGGATAAAGGTGAGAGATTCAAGGAGACACAAAACTCCTCTTAAAACCTAAATGCCAACTTGGGAAAGGTCAGCAGGAAGAAATTGTATATAGAACTGTAACAGGGTTGAGCAGGTAAAGCTTACATACATTTTCTGCTTGGCTGGAAAATAACAGAGATCCAAATCACTTTTGATACAAGTATTGTACTGGGGAAAAAAGGCTTTTTGTACAAATTCCTTCACTCCACCATCCTTTCTGTGCGTGTGTATTTTCTGGGAGATGTTGGGGGGTATTTTTTTTAGCCATGTAAGCAGCATTTGCTGAATTTAGACCAGAAATCCACATCTAAGGCATCCCAAGAGCAAGCTGAAGTTTGAACCACGATACCAAAACTTCAGCACTGGGCTGTTCCGAAAACTGGCCCTAGTAGTTTCTTCACTCTGTTTAATTTGCCCTCTATAGTAAAACCACCGCCTAGGAAGAAAATCTTATGCACCAATCAAAAGTGGAAATTTCATACTTGAAATCTCTTGTAATCATCTGCAACTTCTACTTTAAAAAAAAATTCTGATCTCTGAACTGTTGCCTGGTACCATTCAGTGAGTGTCCTCCACATAAAAGCACTTGACACCGCACTGGAGGGACTTGTTGGTGTCCTGGTTTTGGCTGGGATAGAGTTAATTTTCTTCCTAGTAACTGGCATAGTGCTGTCTTTTGGATTTAGGGTGAGAATAATGTTAATAACACAGTGATGTTTTAGTTGTTGCTGAGCAGTGCTTACACTAAGTCAAGGACTTCTCAGCTTCTCATACTGCGCTGCCAGCAAGGAGGCTGGAGGTGCACAAGAAGCTGGGAGGGGACACAACTAGGACAGCTGACCCAAACTGGCCAAAGGGCTATTCCATACCGTATGACACCATGCTGAACAAAAAAAACCTGGGAGGAGCTGGCTGGTGGGATGGGGCTGCTGCTCAGGAACTGGCTGGGCATCGGTCAGCAGGTGGTGAGCAACTGCATTGTGCATCACTTGTTTTGTATATTCTTTTATCATTATTATTATTATTATTATTATTTTCCCTTCCTTTTCTGTCCTATTAAATTGTCTTTATCTCAACCCACAAGTTTTACCTTTTTCCCAATTCTCTCCCTCATCCCACTGTGGGGGGAGAGCGCGAACGGCTGTGTGGTGTTTAGCTGCCTGCCAGGTTAAACTACAACAGTCAAGAATCTGTCTCTTGCCTTGCTTCAGGTCAAAAGAAGTCATTGGTTAAAGTCTAAATATGCTTGGGAGGAGGGATGTATAGTAATGGGCTGTTTTCTGTTCAACGGTGTGAGAAACTTTCTTAAAATACTACTATTCAGTTGCCCAAATATCTCTGAAATTTAGCAGGATTTGTTAGTGTACCCTAAAAATGCCAGCCATGGCTAATTAAATCATATATATGCATTTTACAAGTATTTGAATCCGAGGTAAAATGTGATTTTATATACAAACCCCTTTACTATATGGCACCCAGAACGTAGAAACAGAAGTACTAGAACACTTTTTTATGATGCCAGTCAGATATACTGAAGGCAAGAACAACACTCCACATACATATCGTTTACAATCTGTTCACACAACAATCCTCACTTATATACCCATGCTCCAGGAACCTAGATACTCCATGCATAACATGAACGTTACATTTGAAATTACTTCATATTGTATTTGGGGAAAGCACTGATTTTTCTTCCATTAGCAGTTCCCATAGTAACCAACGTTAGTGAAGGAGGGAGAAATCTGATGCCACAGGAACCCAATGTTTTCACATAAATGGGCAAAAGGGATGAAGAGGCAAAGACGGAGAGGTTTCATTCAAAGCTGTTTGGGAGAGCCCATACAGCTCACTGCCAGTGAATAAAGTGAATAAAAGTTTGTCATGAGAGTTTAGCAGGGGAAAAAGAACCCTGGTCACATAGTTGTGTAGCCAATCCTGCAGCCAGCACAAGGTGGCTCCCTGCGCAGACTTGGCAGAGCTTTGCCTGTCAGAGCCTCCAGTGCCTTTCCCACCTCCCAGGGTGCAGCACCTTATTCCAGTCAGGTTTTGTGACTCTTGGCTATTGCTTTAACTGAACTCTTGGAATGCAATAGATGACCTTATGCAAGGTTCATTTAAAAACAGAGCGATAATAACTGGTTTAGAATATACACACTTGTGTAATACGCTTCTGCTACTAGTCATATTGAGAAACCCAGTGTTATTGATGGCCTTCACTGCAAAGCCTAGTTATTCCTACCAGAAAGCTAATCTCCATCTCAGGTCCTTGAAGCAGGCAAGGAAAGAGACCATGCAGAAGCAGGCAGAGGATTTGACCAGGATGCAACTGAACATAGGAGCCAGTGAATCCCAGGGCACAGGTCCATGAAACACCCACATGCTCGCTTTTGAACAGGTGTATTTTTCAAGTACCCGCAGAGAGCACAAGCTATCTCCAGGAAGCTTCATACAAGTCTTACTTCCTTCCCAGTTAAGCCCCATGCTCACACACAGACCATCTGATACCAACTGGTTGACAAAAAGAAAACAAAAACCTAACAGCTGAGCAAACCAAACAGCAGAGCGTCTCCAAGTGCCCTGTCAGAGAGCTGCGGCACAGTAGTTGTGGAGCTCATCCCGTGGCTCCAGTCAATGGTTGTTCCACATACCAAAAGAGAAAATGCTAATAGGAACCTATAAATCAGGCATCTGAGCCGGGCTCTGCCACAGGCATTTTCCTGCCTTGCAGCACTGACTTCAAGAACTGCAAGAAGTTAGAAAAGGTTATCACAGAGACACTTTCATCCAAAATAATTCACTGGTTTTTTTAAGAGCAGCCAGCTAACCTAATTAAGCTGACAGCCTGTTGCTAGCATTTAGTTTATCTAATAATACTATTGTCTATCAAACATATTCTGCACTAAGTTCAGCTTGAAGCCCAGCATACAGATGGTCTTGCAGAATTCTTGCAGAATTTCACTTACCGTGAAGGGAACTACAGCCTCAATTATTTAGCAGTCATCAACTCAATATATAGCTCGCATTACTTCAGTACAGATATTTAAGTCTAAAGCACTGTTCTTGTGATCAAGAAAAACGCACTGAACAGGCCAACAACATGGTTGCAAAAGGCAGCACCACATTTAACACAGAAACAAGTAAGATACAGGAACTTAAACAGGAGAAGCTAAAGGCTGCTAACAAGGTGATACAAGCTCTGTATCATTTCTTGTGGATTAAGCTGGCAGAAGTTGCTGCAGCGGTTTGAGCGCACCTCACTCATTCATCTGTCTGAATGTGATGAAATATATACAGAAAGCATACTGTTCCTTTATTCGACTGTGTGATCTCTTCTGAAGGAAAAGCCACCAGACTCTTCTGCACATCTCAAGGTCAACGTACGGTGAGTTCTAAATATGCATCAGTCCTCATACAAAATCACTGGCTGTCCCTGTTCCCTACACATCCACCCACACGCGCACACATGGACCCCCTCCCCATCCCTCTTGGATCCCAGCAGTGGCTTGCTGCTTGCCCCAGAGCTCTGCTTTACAGTACGGGCTGAGCCCCATACCTTGCACCAGCCCCCTTCTCTCTTGAGATTGAAATCTGAACCCTGACACCTGGTTCCTTTCTAACACGGAGAGAAGCAAGCCTTGCATAGGAGCAGAGCTGGTTAAATCACACAGGATGGCATCTGTAGCAGGAGGGATTATGCCTGGAATTGCAATGGATCACCCAGAAGGGAGTGTCGCAAAGTGCCAGTCCAGTGGTTTTATGAATGCAATCCACAGAGTTCCCCGACTTCTTGCTTTTTCTAAGGCAAGCTGTAAATCACTGCCATCTAGTTCAATGCACACACTGAAAGAAAAGGTCCATTTCTTTCTTACAGCACTGCCTGAACAGCATTAGACTCCCAAGGGCTAAAGGAAGATATAATGCATTCATGCACAGAAGTATTGTAATGGGTGCTAATCAAAGCAAAACCACAGAATGGGGGCATTTGCTTGCCTGAAATCATTGAATGAACATCTTGTTATAACACATGAATGACCTGGGGTATTTCCCCTTTCAAAAAAAAAAAAAAGGTGAGAGAGAAATAAGAGGCTTCAGTGCTAAAGGGCTCACGGAATAATTTCTCAAGTCAATTTAAATCATAGTTAATACTGAATGTTAGAGGGGAAAAGCCTTGACATGCCTCTTGTATGGTAAACTTAAAATGCCATCTATAAAAGAAGACCCATTCATTGAGAAACAGGGTTGTGTGGAGGGAAATATGTTATGTTAAAATGATGCTGTTCAAAGTCGGGAGGGAGGTCTTGTCTATTTTTAGGATGTAAGGAAGTAAACTCCCCGTCGCAAAGAACTAAGAAACACAGAAACAATTTTCATTTCCCCAAGCTCAGATGTTTTGTTGCCAGCTGTGATCTCTAAGAATTTCAGCCTCAGAATTCATGTCAAATGCTACTTTGCTATCCCAAGTTGCTGTAATTTAATCTCTGCTGCCTCTGACTGCCATCATCCCCCCCCTCCTCCCTAAGCCAGAAACAGTCAGAAGAGCCGACTCACGGAAAAGAAGTGCTCAAAAATCCCCCTGTCTCCACAAGAGATCGTACCAATTTGGCCTCTGTGCTTGCATCTTGCCAGTGCAATCAACATGCTCACCCCATCCTGGCCCTACACCACGGTTCCCAGTCCCACCAGCAGCAACCTGGGGGCTCATGTTCTCTCAACAACCTGTTTTCTGCACACCCTGGGGTGCAAGTATACGAGTCCTTTCCTTTCATAGCTATCTGTTAGTTTGCCTTTGGATAAGGAATACAATTGATTTACATTTATTAAGGAAACTAAAGGTCACTACCCATCAAGGTCTATTTTCTATCTTTCATACTTCTCTCTACAGCAGGATCTTAATAGGTAAGCACTGATTCCTCCTTCATTACTGAAATCATTGATCAAAACTAGCAATAAGGAAGGCATCAATGTTAACTCTCTTTCCAAAACAACAGCATCTGCTGAGCTGGTTCATACTCCCTGATGAACATTACCACTGCAGTGTGAAGACTAAACAGATGCAACCATACATCTACATCAGAGCCCTTTCTCCATTCAAAGCCACTCTGCTGAATCTTTTGTTGGCCTGCCTTCTGCATAGCTGTGCAACAAACGGACCGAGCAGAGAATAAAACCCCTTTCCAGCCCACGTGCACCTTTGTAAAAACCTGCCTTACCAGGACAAAAGTGGCATGTCTGACCAGCCACTCCAAACCAAAGGGTGAAGGCTGACTGCAATGGCCCCAGCGGGATTTCCCACGGATCAGGCAACTTTCTGGTTAATTTTAACACTCAGGACAGAGGCAAGATTTTTCATGGCCTTCAGCAGTTCAAAAATTGCTTCTGGCTATACTATGCCCAGCTGTCTGCTTGTCCTCCCCTGGAGCTGCAGTCCCTGTGCTGGAGACTGCGGAGCACACAAGGTGACTTAACCCTCACTCACTCTCGCAAACAAGCTATGCCAAATCTCATAGGGATACCCTGCTCCCTTCCAGAGGCGAGAAACCCCAACAGAAGGGCAAAGCAAACATTTTAGGACTATAATGTCTTCATCTGCCCTTCAGCAAACTTATTTTGTCTTCTATAGTCTTCATCAGCACAGAGGTGGAGCTGCAGTCGGACATCCCCGGGGCTGCCAAGGATGACCAGAGACGCCTCCATCTCAGATCTTTGCACCCACGCTCTGCAACACCTGCACAAGCCATCCAGGCACGTAGCTGCCATGCGGATGCGTTTTTGCTGCCTGTTGTAGGTTGTTGCAGGGTACCAACTGCCTGTGCTTTCTGCTCGTAGGCATCAGTCCCACTCATATTTCATCCTTTAATTGGAAACACCCCATCTGAGTGGTGAGACACCCTCCTATGGCTTTTTGATAGTCTGCTTTAAACAGGTAGCTGTAACACAAGTTCCCTGTGTCTCACAGCTGAAAACTTTTTTTGTAAGCAGAACCAAATGGCTGGACAGATTTGGAAGCAATTTTTCCAGGCAAAACTTCCAGGTTATGGTGACGGAAAGAGCTACAGATGCTTCACCACACTATCCCATGACAGGAAGCCTTGTGCAAAGCTCAATTCTTACCCACAGAAGACAGAAATTTGTTGACTCACTGCTCTGTCTGCTCCTAATAAGAAGGACAGGTAGAGTGGGTGGACACATGCTGGTTAACAAAGGAAAAATATTACCCTGGGAATAAAGCAATGTACACAGAGGACCAGACAGCAGCCTTTTATCCATCTAACTTTCCTTCTGCTCAGACACAAATATGGCAAACACCTAAGTTAGTCACAGGTACCAATGACAAAGAACTCTCCAACTTCCCTAAGTAATTACACGGGGTTCCTCCATTACTTAGCCCAGGCAACACTGAGGGAAGCAATATGCTTACAGAGAGGTAACAGAACTGTGCAAGTGCAGGAAACAAGCAATGCCTTGCTAATAAACTTACCGGCTTTGGAGAACAGAATACAACAGGACTAGGCAGAAGAGATGAAGAATAAAATACATAAACGGTAGAATCCTAAAAAAGCCAAGGCGTACTCAGAAAGCAAATACTGAAAAGTATTCCTAATTCCTTTACTATTTGCTGAGCTTTTCATCAAAGCAATTGTACTCCTCAGTAATTATTGCATCAAGTATCAGATTGTTTTTGCAGACCAGGAGTAGAAGTGTCATCCAAACAATTTCTAAGATTTTGAATTGGGGAAAACAGATGAGCAGAAAAGTATCCGCGGCACTATTCAAAGAAAGTATCACATCAAAGAGAACACAAAATGGAGCACAGAAGAAGGGAAAGCAGTTCAGAAAAGGTTTGCGATTTAAAAATACTAAATCAGGATAACACAGGATACGAAGAAAATGGAGTCTCAGAATAATTTTGTCCCACAGCAGAATCAACTTGTACCTCTATCTTTTCCAGTTCAGATTTGGCTAACCTGTCCTAAACACTTCCAGTGATGAAGCACCACCAGCATTGCCACTCTGGAATCTATTCCAGTCCTTTGCTATACCTATTTTAGAAAGATTTTCCGAATGTCTAATTTGAATCATCTCAGCAGAGTCAAACCCACTGCCTCTCTTGCCCTAGCTACCATAACTATGGAAATATTGTATTCTCCTCCTCCTTGCAAGAACCCTTCACATATTCAAAGACTGCTCCCTTGTTCCCCTCCATCCCCCTCCTTCAGATTAACCGACCTCATTCTTTCATCCCAGTAGGTGATGTTTTCTAGCCCTCTAATCATTCTCACAGTTTCTTCACATTCATCCTCCCAGGCAGTCCTCATTTTTATTTAAGCTTACCGCCCAAAATGAGGTGCAAAGCTCTAGCCCTGGCCTGGACTATTCAGAAAAAGCAGCAGGTATCTGGTTGATTCCTGGTGTTTCATCTTCCTTCCCCCACCAGCTGCAAGGCTGGCCTTCTTCACATGGAGCTGCTGATCCTATTCAGCCTGTGCTTCTCTGTAAGCCCCAGACCTTCTTCTGGCCCGCTGCTACCTTGGCACTCGCCTCCCTTCTCAACCCTGCATTGACTACTGCACATGTTGACTGCCTGCCTCGGGGCAAATATTGACTGCTTCCACTTCTTAACTACCTCTGGGTACTACCGTGCACTTGTTCCTATTGAACTGTCTCCTTTCATTTACCAGCAATTTCTTCAATTTATCAAAATGCTTTTGGATCCTAAAAGGAAGAAAACCCAATATATTCTACCCAAATCCCCACTTGATCTGTCCTTTGACTACAAACCTTTGACACCACCTGAGAAAATGGGTACTCTCAATAAGTTTTGATCCTACACTACAACAATTCCATTTTGACCATTTTTCTGTAGCTTACTTATAAGGACATGTGAAATAATGTCAAATGCCAGCTCCTGCTGATTCTCTCTTACCTGTAAGACATGTTACCATTTTGTAAAAATAATTTAGACTGGCTTAACACACTTTGTTCTTGACAAATTCGTAATGGATACTACTTACTTAGTTATCTCAAGAGAGTGCCTACAAAATACTGCATAACTATTTGTTTCCGAATTTTCAGAGAACTGAAGTGATTGGTTAAAAATAATTTTTCCACTTCCCCCTTTTTTAATTATCAGTATCACACTCGTTGTTTTCTAGTTGTCCAGGACCCTGACTGTCCTGTCACCTCTTCTTCTCTTCCAGAGGACCATGGACCGTGTCATTTCATGATTATTTCATCACCATCATATAAATTGCTCTCCAACATAAACTTCTCAACTCTTCCTACTAGTAAGAAATAAATCTTTAAGGACTTTCCCTCTCAGTTGCTTTCACCACCCTGCATCAAAACTCTCCACCAGCACACTAAAAACTGGATCAACCATCTGTGTCCTGTCATCTTTTATTTTCAACAAATGTCTGGGTAATTAAACCCCCATTAGCAACACATCCTGCTCTGAAGGATTCTGAGAGTTCATTTTTGCTGGGACATCTCTGCCAATCCTTAGCAACAAGCAAATCACATTTGGCAATTTGTCAGTCTGGGGAAATTAGCTGTAATTCTCAGGGATCAGATCTAGTTTTTCCTCTGTCCAGTCTCCAGACAAAACAGGAGAAAAGAAGAATAAACATTTATCTGCATTATGAGCAGGTAGACTCCAAGAGAAGAAAGACTGCAGTGCCACATCACCAACCCACAGCAGCTCTTCACTTTGCACAGTCCCGTGAATCATAGAATTCATTCTGTTTGCAAAAACTCACAAGAGTTTAAAACTTGTGTCTGAGAGCACAAGAAATGCCCTGTTTGGTTAGAGCAATGGTCCATCTAGGTTGGCACGCTGAATCTAGAAGATCCAAGCTACAATGTGCCAGCTAGACCTTTCTCATATATGTTCTTTGATGTACATATAAAACTTGAGCAGAAGAGCAAGGCAGGATCTCACTGCAGTGATGGAGACCTTCGAAGCCAGCTGTGTTTATCCACACTTCCAGTGATCTTGTTCTTTCTTACATTAACTGGCCAAGGGTAGAAATCGGACTCACTGCTCTGTACATCCCTGGATCCTCTCCAGACTCATTTTGTAGGTAGGAATTACACGGGCAATCCACCAGTCTGCTGCCACAGTGGCTACTTATAAAAATGCGCTGCACAGGCAGAAGTTCAGTAACTTCACCTTGGAGATCTTTCCAAAGTCCAGGCTAGATACCATCTAGTCTCAGGGACTTATTAACTTACCTACTTGGTCAAACCTGATCTGGCTCCAATGACCTTCCTGCTGCGAAGATGATGTTGGGTGTAGGAATCTCCCCGACAGCAAAGACCAACACAAGTACACTGAGCTTCCCAGGTATGATGCACTGAGCACACAGTTTCACCTTTGGCCAGCAAATGGTCCCATTCTGTGTCTGGCTTCCCAATTCCGATGCGTTCGAACTCTTCACAAGCAGCTCAAGCATCCTTAGCAAGGCTCTCCAAGTTTTAGGGTGGTTTTTTTTTTTTAGTCCTCCTAATTGCCTATTTACCTGTCATAATTTATGGGCACTCTTCATTTGGGCAATGTTCCCATTTTTTTAATATTGATCCTCTCCTTGTGATCACCTCGACTTCTCTATTAACCCTTGAAGGGATTTTACTGGATTTATGTTTTGTTTTTAATTGCAATGCAAAATTTACCTAAACTTCTAATACAGTAATTTTGAGAAGCCTCCAGTTTTCTCACGTCCTAGACTAGTGTTTTCAAGGTTGGTTTATTTTCTTTTTTTCACAAATTGCCTCATTTTCACAGAGTTCCCTTTCTTGAAATTGAATATTCATATTCTGAATTCATTCAGCTTGCTTTTGCTGAAATCTAATCATGTTGAGACAGCTGTTACAGAGCAGGTCTCTCACGGCTACCTCTTGAAGTAGGTCTCATGCACCACTTGGGACCAAACACAGATCAGCGTCTTTTCTTGCAGGTTGTTCTAGGAAGCAGTCAGATAGCATGTCAAAATTTTTTACCACTATACCTTGCCCTGGCAAGGCATCGATCCAGCCTATAAAGGGAGGTTACAACTACCCACTTTACTGTCTGTCTTACAACTGCAGCTCCTCTCACCTCGCTTAACATTTCCTGGTCATGTCACGATGATCAGTCCCTGTCCTGAGCAGGGGATCGTCAGTATGGTCCTACCACAACACCTTGTTATTAGGGGTTCCACTGCATACCTCTTTTCCTTGGAACGTTTTTGTGCCATTACACTTCATATTATCCTTCAAATACAGCGTCACTCCCCCGCCAATATGTCCTGTTTTCTCATCCTGCAAGGTTGGTAGCCTGGCAACATCATAACCCACGGATTAGCCTCCTCCCACCATGTCCCTTGGATGGCTGCTCCATCAGGGCTGCCATTTGAGCCCAGGAATTCTCATTCCCCCCATCCAATCTTTTAAACACCAAGCACTGCTGTAAAAGCACAGGTATGTTTTGCACTAGCTCCATTGCTTAGCGTTGCTGGCCAAGGGGCACCGCAGGCAGTCTCATTTTCCTTGTTTATTACAATTGGGCTGTTTATTTCCCTCCCAAGCTTTTCAGAGGTGTACAGCCTGGCCTCACTTTAACCATGGCACAGCCTTACAGCCTGCACAGATCCCTCTTGTCCCAGAAGCTTCCTCATTTCCCAAATGCTTTAATCCTACCTTTCTGCCCCATCACCTCCTCTGTGCATTGGGACACGAGCTCTTTGCCTGCCTCCTAAGCCCTGGCAGTATTTCAGACAGTGCTACTGTGGGGGTCTGGGATACCACTCTCCTGCCTCCCAACCTGAAGACAGCCCCCAGAACATCCCTTTATCGGTACCAACAGGGACCACCACCACCAGCTTCTCCCAGCACCCCCAAATGAACAATTCAAGCCTCTCATGAGGTCCCCTACCTTTGTGCACAGCAGGCAGGTTACAATTCAGTTCACTCAGACATCACAGATCCAGTTGTCACTTTGCCTAATATTAGACTCTTCCTTTCCATCACCTGCCTCTTCCTAGCTTTGGAGGCCTCCTGGGTTGGAGGAGCACCCTTGGTACAGGAGCACGTTGTGACACCAGCCAGAGGACTGCTCATCTCTACAGGGTTAGACATCAGCTAGGAAGCTCCCCATTGCTCCCAGCTGCTCTAGCCCAGACTTTGGAGAAGGAAACTGCTTTCCCAGGGCCATGGCCTCCCCACACTGGTAAAAGGACACCCACCAATCACACAAGGGAGAAATTCAACAAGGTTATTTTCTTTCCAGGGCCCAAAGCCCTTTTCTTCTTCCTCCTCCCTTCCCTAGCAAAACTGCCCCACAAACAGCCCCGTTTGCTCTCCTCTGTTCATTACCCAGGCAGGGAAGGACAGCGAGACCTCTTGCCCATGGAAATTGCAAGGCAAGGATCCTGATAAAACTCTAAGCCTTATCCATCCATGTGGTCCTCACTTTCACAACTGCACGGTTGGATACACCAGGACAGGCTGGGTCCAGTTCTGCTGTCTAAGCATAGGAGCCTCAGGCCTCCTGAGATAGCCAAGTTTACCCCACCTCACTCCAGCTGTCCCTCGGTAGGGCATGGACCACCAGTGAGCTCTGTGTCATGTCTGCTGATGCCGAGAGACCTGTCAGAAACCCTAAGGTGCTCAAACAGCACTAGATGGCTGTTTAGGAAACTGAACTGAGCTCCTTCAGAATGTGAGATTTGCCCTGGAACAGCAGAGAAAAGATCCCAAACTGGAAGCACAGAGATGCTTTGGCACAGCTAGATATAGTATGCAATAGCTGGTACTTCCTCTGAGCAAAGTAAGGAAGAATGAGAAAGAATTAAATATTCTTTTTTCAGAGCAGAGATATTCGACTTGATCAACTTGATTCTAGACACAGCTGCTAAAAAAAAAAAAAATCATCCTATAATAGCAGTCAAAAAAAGGAAATAGCAGTGAAAAAGCAGCCAAAGGTTCTGGGCTTGGCACTTTCTTTTGGGCTGGGCCCACTACACACCTCCCGGATGCTTTTCTAAGCAGAGGAGCAAAGCCGGGGAATAAGTCCCCGACCTCTAGGTCAATTTGAGAATGCTCTGGGGTTTGACATCAGAGTTTTGATTATCTCATTCCAGCAGGTTTTATATCCCTGCGATCAAGCATGTTATATGCTATGCATTTTGTTATTAGCCACAAATTCTTTGCCATGAAGTTTGTAGTCACTTTTGCGTTGTATGTTGTTTTAGGCATGAAATAAGAGATCTCAAACAGAATATCAGAAATAACTATTTCTAACCTCATAATTAAGTGTCCTTCAAAGCCTTAACCTTCAGTATACTGATTGAGGGCTTTGTAGGATAATTTCTGTGCTTTTGGAGGCATTCAACAGCTACACAAAAGCATCAAAAGAAGACAATCTTGCTGAAGACGTGTAATCTAATTTGCTTTGCTTTTTCATGAAGCTACAGTATTTGGAAGGGACATGCAGAAACAATATAAATTTGAAAATACGTCCATTTTCCCTCTACAAAAATGCTCTTCTGCATGACCAAGGACATTGTCTAGTGCCACACTACATTGTGCCATACTCTCATATATTTTGTAATTCCTTTTCCATTAAACCATTGCACATGTTTTTTCTTTGGACTCTAGCTCCAAGGCCAGCGAGAGCAGTAGACAGGTCCTGCTGGGATTTCTCCCAGAATTTCACAGAGCATTCACTTTACGTTTCAGTGGTTTAAGACATCATTCACTCATGTCTTTTGTGGGTGTCCTTACAAAGAAGCATGTACTTATTCCTTGTGAAATAGCCCCTTCATGGGATATTCAGAGCTACACATTGCAAAATATAGGACAACTAAAAGTAAAAGTTTTCCTCCAAACGATGTAATACCACAGAGTACAGGGCAATCCATACTTAAATACGGATTAATAAAAATGAACTTAAATATGGACTAAATACATAAGTACTTCTAATTTGGACATGACTGAGCTCACAGGTTCTCCAGGGACAAAATAGAAATTGCACAGCCACCCCTGGAAAGTTGATGGGGCTATGAAGCAATGACTCGCTGCACATTTTACTGACTCAAATTATATTCTTAGTTTGCAAGCATATTATAATTAATAAAGTAATACACAAGGAGACTAAGTACTCTTTGGGACTATTTCACAGTGCCAGTCTTTTGCCTTCTGTAAAATTATTCCTGATCATCATCAGTTGTATAAGAATCCAGCCAAGGGTGGGCCCTGTATTGTACAAGAACAAATGTAGCAGAGAAGAGTTTCAACAAATGAGCTCTAGCCTCGATAGGAGGCTGCAGCAGCAGTTATCCAATTTAAACAACACATATTCAGGCACTGAGCAGAGATATTAAAGAAGTCTAGGAAATATAATTTTTGCCCTAAGCCAACACCCAAAGAAGTCATTGAATATTTTTTCAGCAGTCCTTCATTTCACAGACATATTTTTCAGTAGCAAGGACAAAGAAATCTCAGGTACTGGGAAAAAAAAAAAAAAAAAAAAACACACACACAAAAACCCAACAAAAACTAGTGCTAGTTGTTCGGCAGCAACCTTCCCTCCGCATCTGTGCTGAACTAAAGCCATGATGCTGGGCTAGGAAGATCTCTTGTTCGTTGTCCTCCATGCTGAGAGAAGTTAACCCTAGTGCCTTGGGAAAACGGCAGTTTGAGTCATTAACATTCAGCCCACACAAATCCTCGCTGTCGTTACGCTTGGGCATTGTACTCTCTTCACCGTATCCCATAAACTACTGTGTAACGTTGCAGCACAGCGTTCAGCACTGGCCACATCCCTTTCAAAAAACAGTTGAATTTCAGTGGCAGATGAAACAATTATTTAATATAAAAGCTTCAGCACAAAAACATATTTCTGACCTTTTCAGAGTAAAGATGCAGGGGATAGCAGTAATGAAATGTAAAGCTGACCAGCTAAAACTCAGAGGGGTTGGATTTCGTTTTACTTTTTGTTACACAAACAAAAATAAGCCTATTTTAGCACATAGGGACACTTTCATATTATTTTTAGATGCTGAATAGCCTTGTTTCCAATCCAAAAACTAAATAAATCGTACTTTCAAGCCTACTTTCTTTAATCAAAAGCACAAAGGAAAAAAAGAGGGTTGTGGGGCTTTTTAGCTCAAAGTTACATGAAATGTGGTAACCAGAAGCTGCACAATGTGAAATTAGAAAGCCATATGAAGTGGTGAAAGTATGTGCATAAAACTTCATTTTGCACAGCTCCACCAGGGATAAAAGTGCTACCTCAGTGAAAGATATTATTCGAATTTGTAATGCTCTTGCCCTGGAAATAGCTGTCATGTCACCCACCAGGATTATGGCCCGGTGGACAAATAAGAAGAGCAGATGATACATGAAAGCAGTAGAGATGGAAGCATTTTTTCAGAATTAGACAGCAATGACAAGGGAAATGAAAATGACATGTAAGGTCTAATTGGAATTCCTTTAGTCACTTGGAAAGGATATTAAAAAGCCTTTCTCAAAAGCACTCTTATCAACATTTTCTTCAGGAATTAGAGTATAGCATAATTTAGTCAGCGCATAAGCATATTAATTTTTCATTCTGCGAGCAGGTGACAGAAAGCTTGCAGGTATTAACACCAGCCCGCGAGCTCGTGTTTGAGCCACAGCAGAGAGCAAATCTGGGGAGCAGCAGGCTGCCCCCCATGCCTGGCTCCCCAGGACACCATCCTGCCACAGGTCATCCACAGCCGTGACCTTGCCAGACAAGCTCACTGTCCTGCTAACACTCAGGATCATAAGACGAGGGCTCACAAGCAAGAAGCTGCAGGAACACGGCTGGGAGGCTGAGCTGGGGGACTAGGAAGGGACACGTCACGAACAGGGTACTGGGATTTCATTTGTGCTTCTTTATCCTGTTCAAACCATGCAGAAGGTAGCCAAAAGAAGTATTTAAGATACAATTGTGTGTCAACTGTCTTTGAACAGCCACTTGATCCCCTCACTACTAAGACAAACCTACCCTTGGAAGCAGTGGCCACAACAGCAGCAATGGAGGCTGATAATAAATGACCCATAGTGGGCAAAAGCTGGCTTTTCCAACCCAGTAAGAAGTTTCATCTACAGCCCACATACTGGTCAGCTTCTTTGGGAGACAGCAAGGCCCAGAGATTATGGCTAGTTGGGAAAGTACTCTCAAGGCAATCAGAGAAAACACTCAAGACTGGATTCAGTCAGGGTCCTCGTTCCCCCCAGCGTCTGGGCAAGGACTAGCTCTTCCAGACAGAAAAGCTGCTAATTTTCCTCAGCCCCGTACACTGCACCTGGGGATCAGTCTCACTCAATCACTTCTCCGGCAGGACAGGATCAAGTGTCAGAAATACTCTGCTTGTAGCACATGTTTCCCATTGACTCTCCCAGCTCAAGCAGGCAGCTTAATTGTCCTTTTATCCCAAAGTCTTGCATGAACTGCCAACATCACAGCCCCAGTGAAAAGCAGGTAGTGTGAGTGGATACAAGAAAAAAAAGATGTGACCTTGCAAGATTCATTACTTCTTCACAACCTTGACCAAGACACAGTGATCCACACAGTGATCACTGCACCGGGACTAGCCTACGGCTGAGTGCTGAAAGAGAAACTGCACAAAGCAGTCGCTGAATCGCAAATAGGTCCTGACCAACCTGATCTGACGTTGAGGTTAAATCTGCTTTTGGCAAGTGATTACATTAAATGACCTCCAAGTATTCCTTCCAATACAGCTATTCAACTCTATTCTTCCAATAACTTCTTATTGCATCTGACCATTTCTAGCTGTCCCGCAGCAGCTGCACGTCCATCACAAAAACTTACTGAAGATTCTCACTCTTTTCTAAGCTCATCCTGAGCTATAACCTCACCGCAAGGTCAGGTCTCACTTGTATTGACCTTACTGCAATTAACAGGAATCCTGACAGTCTTTGGGGTGACACAAACCCCTACTCTAGTAGGGACTGTTGAATTCCCTGCCACAGCAGTTATTGGAGGGCTCGTCTTGTTCCTTCGCACAGTGCAAAATTGGCTTCTTTTGACAGAGGAACAAGTTCTTCTCCATATCAAAGGAAAATTGACAGGACATACTGGGGGAAGAAACCCCTCCTTTATTAGCCCTCCCCGTTCTTGCTCTCAAATGACAAAAAGGTTGTGCGCGCTCGTCATCCAGCCCCCAAGAAAACGCCTTGGAAACGAGTCTAGTGAAGGTCAGAGCAGAAAGTGCTGTTTTACCAAAACTAATATTTGCTGTAAAAGTACCATATTTGCTGCCTACATAACACTGGAATGGGGGCCATGCAGCTTGATTTGTCATGAAATGAGTGTTCGACGCAGATGTGATTTTATAAAAGTCAGGAACATTTAGAGCTAATTAAGACATTTCAAAATAGCAATTTAACATACAATTATAAAAATCCTTAGTATAATTCTTTAACCAGTTTGTTGGTTTGCATGAGAAATTTGTACACTCCACTGAGATGGCAAGTGGTAACAGGCCTAGGGTCTGCCCCTCAAACTGCTCTCTCCAGGAGGGAGATCAGATTGACTGCCTCGGACCAACAGCCACCTGGCCCAGGAATCCCTCTCCAAGCAGTCACCATAAGCAAATGTCTAGGGAAAAATGGGAATAAGACAAGCTTGTATGATTCTTCTCCCTGAGACGATCCCACCTTTTCCCTAGTTCCAGCTCAGACTTGTCCTGAATCAGATATGTGTGAGGGTTCTGAGGGTTTATCTTTTTGTAGTAACCGATGTCTCTCTCTTCCTACTAATCATTCAGTCTCCCTTGAACTTCTGGCACCCACAACATCCTGTGGTAAAGACCTGGCTCTTCAGGTCAGCCACTTGCTGTTTAGAGAACCCCATGTTTTCATTTGTTCTGAATTTGGGTTGATTGTTTTCATCTGATGGTTCTCAGTTCTCATATTAGCTGAGTTTTGTCCCTAACTACTCTCCCCGTGATTTTGTAAACTTCTAGCTTATCCACCCTTACACACCTCTTCTCTAGTCTAGCATCTTCCTTCCTGTACAAAAGGCTTACCACACCTCAGATCATCCTTGTTGCTCTTTTTTGAACCTCTTCCAGGTCTGCCATAACCTGTTTGAGATGAGAGGATGAGAACTGCACAGAAAATTCAAGGAGTAGGTAGAAAGAAGTATAGTGGCACAATGTTCTGTTTTGTTCCCCATCATGTTAATAACTCCTAACATTGAATATGTTAGATTTTTTTAATCATCACAGAGTACTGACAACTTAATTACGTTGTCCAGCTTCCTCAGCTCTTATCTGGGCTATTATTTTATATGTGGAGATATAACTGTTCTGTTCTCATGCACATCCCTTAACATTCATCTGTACTGAATTTCATGTGTAATTTTTTTGCTCTGCCATCCAGTCTTATGAGGTTCTTCTACACATCTTTACAGCTGGTCCTGCTCCTTACTAATTTGAACAATTTAATGCCATCAGCAAGTTTTGGCAGCTCACAGCTGACCCCCTTTTCCAGATCATATATAAATCTTCTGAACTGCACAGACCCCCAGGAGCTCCTCTGGTGATTTTCCTCCACTGCAAGAACCACACATTTTCTCCTGCCCTGGTTCCTGACTGCAAAGCCACGTAAGGATTTTCTCTCCTGTGGGATGGCCAAGAGTGGTATTCTGAGAGGCAGCAAGTGAACATCCCTTACTCTGTGCTAAGCTTTGGGTCTTCAGCTTGTTCAGCTGGGCTCTGCATCTCTCACACATTACATTCGAAACCACATCTCTGAATTCCTGTAACTACGTCAGTAACATTTCTGCCTCGCAGACAAGGGATACACGGATGCGCTGCCCGTTTGCCTACACCCATTCCTCACGTACACAGCTGCCTGCTAAATTAAAAGGGGGCCTACAAATACCCCAGTGCAGTTTTAGCAAGATGCTGTTCTGGTTTTGGGTCAAACTAGAGCCTAGTGTAAAAGACTGCTGCAGAGATCTTTCCTGCTTGAACCTGACTGCCTGACACCAAGCACCATATCGGTGATCGAATCCTGGGGGCGGCGGGGGGGGAAGAAAGATACCACTTCTGTCAGTTGTTTTCATTTAACGAACAGTCTTTATGATGTGACCACATCTTTTTCCCCACAGGACTCTTGCCTTATTTACTGCACAGAATAGTTGGGTTTTATTTAGCAGTTATTCAATATTTTGTTTTTCCCTTTATTTTTCTGCATGAGGCACAACTTAGTCCCTGCTCTGGAGAAAGAATTAGTCACTTCCTCCTGTGTTTTTCAACGCTGTCATCCCTATCAAGGTCTCCGAGCATGTCAGAAACATTCGGATGTCAAATGGGGAAAAAAATACGTGCAAACCCTGCCAGAGTTTAGACATGCAGCTGACTGCTGCCACTCGAAAGAGAAGCACAACTAAGAGGCAAACCTGGTTTGCTTCTTTTATCGTCTGTGGCACCAGGGAAGATGGGACATTTTGCCCAAGGCTTTCCCACATGCCTCCTGACAGCAGAGGAAGAGTAAAAAAGAAAAACTTGGGTTGTCATTATGGGCTTAGAAATAAAGGCTCCTTTGGTGGACAGTGCTTTGGGTCCTCTACCCATGACCTAAAACCTGACCTCTTTTGCCTCTCAAAGCTAAAATACAGAGACACTAAAGCTTCTCAAATAAAAAGTCACCGGACCTTTTTCCAGCATAGTCACAGCAACGTTTCCCACAGCAGCATCACAGCACCAAGGAGATGCTGGCTGGGAGGCAGTCCATCCCCCACTCGCAGAAGGGCTATCAGCAAAGCCACCCCAGGTCAGTTGCAGCTTTGTCTAGCTCAGTCCCAAAAACCTCCAAATCCCCTCTGGGTACCTTTTCCTATGCAGCATCACTCTCCTTTTTCCTCAGGTCCAAGCCAAACACCCCATGGTGGAGTCTGTGGGCATTGCCCCTTGATATACTGCCTGGCACTGCTGGGGGCATTTGGGTCCTTCATCTTTGCGACTATACTTCAAGTACTTGAGCACCTCAGCCTTTTCTGTGTCAGCCATCACTAGGCTGCCTCCCCCATCTGTGAGCAGATCCATATTTACCCTGAATTTCTTTTAGCAGCTAGCATACCTGCAGGATTCCTCCTTGTTACCCTTAAAGTCTGTCTCAAGTCTTTGCTCCAGCTGGGCTTTTTTCTTCTTGATTTTGTCCTTAGGCACATGAGTGATGCTTTTATACTCCTATTGTCTGTCGCCACTTCCATCTCCTGCATGCTCCCAGTCTCATCCCCGTTGTCTTGAAACGCTGTTTTTCAAAGACATTCAGCCCGAGGCAGACAGCTGGTATGGAAAACTACAGGCAAGTCATAGCTTCTTAGAGTTATAAGTAACTGAAACAAGGAGCAGGGTTATTTTAATAATTAGTAACTCTAGCCTTCCCACCTATAATTATTTACTGTCACCTCTTACAGCCAGCACTCATTATGCTCTGGCCAGAGCCATATAATCCTTTTAAGCAACCCTGAAGTGTATTTGTGTTACCCAAATAAATACAGCATTGATCTATCCTAGTAAATGAGTGTGCACTTGCTCTGTTTAATGTTATTGTATTATCTTTCACTATTTCTGCAGCCCTAGTCATTTTTATTTCATTTCCATTATTTTAATTTTCTTTTCCCCCAGCCACACCTCATTTTATGCTCTCTAGCCCTTGCTGAGTTTTCTATTTGGATTTTTATTATATCTAATATCACGTGCCTGTACTCTCTTCCACTTTTTCTCATTTGACCTCAAGCTGTTCCCTGCCTCTCAAGCTCCCTCTCTCCCTTTATTTCCCCTCCTCTACCTCGCACACGTGCCACTCCCCTGCCTCTCTCTCACACACAATCAGTTCCTATCTTCATCTTTTTTTCTCAGACACAGCTCTTCTGGCTTGACACAAGCTCTCTCCCATACCCATTTTATTCCAGTGCAATTCAGTATCACGCGTTATCTTCCCTCCTGCCGCGGGGGGAGACCAGGCTCAAGTGCAGCATTTCTCTCAGGCACGTTCACTCCCTCGCCCTCTGCACTAACCTCATCCCTCATCCCCACGGCCAGCAGCTGTCCTGGGCAGCCCACGTTTGGCAGTCCAGCCCCACGTGCAGACATGTCCTCGGTCCACCCACAGAGCCGCCAGCCTTTTAGGGCTCTGGGAGAGCTATTCCTGCCCCATAGCTTCGGTGGATAGACAGGAGATGCTCTAAGCAGAGCTGCTCCTGCATCCAGGCCTGAGCTGGGTGTTGGGTTTGTTGTTTTTTTTTCTTCTTCTTCTCAGCAGGGACCCAAGATTACTGTTTCACCTGCTACAAAAGTCATCAGCCTTTCCGCAGGACTGAGGTCAGTAAGTCATACCCACTCCTCCCACCCAGCTGCCGTAAAGCAGTGTGGACATCTGCCCCTTGCTGTTTCTGGCTGCCACCAGCGACAGCAGGAGGGACACCATGCCGAGCTCCCACAGCAGCAGCCAGGGAGAACAATAAATCCAGAAAACTTGGAGGCAAAGCCCCCACTCCGTACTTTCTGCATGATCTCAGGCAAGTTGTTCAGTTGCTTTACAGTCCCTAATGAGAACTGTACTTTCCTGAACTTAGTCTCCCACTGGCCTGTGAGATACCCTGAAAAATATATAGAGCACCATGAATATTGATAAGATAAACAGGACTTTGGAATAAGGAATCAAGAAAGCTGCCGGGGAATGTTTTCTATTTTCTTTGCCTGGGGGAAGTGTGATTGCTATCCATTTGCTTTGGCAACATCCACCCACGCAGAAGGGAAGATAGAGGGAAGCTGGCAGAGTGAGAGCTCCAGCTCAGGTCTACAAGGACATAGCACGGCGAGATTTGCCCACAGCAGATGCATCTCTAGAAAGGAAAGTGCCTGGTTCCCATAGCGGCTGACCAAAAAGATAAACCCAGGAGCTGCCGAGCAGCTGAGTCTACAGGATCGTCACTCTAACAGCACTGTCCATTGAACTGATCAGTTAGCCCCACACCGAAATCCAGATCAGGCAGATGGTCTCCTATCGCCGTGCAGATCGCTCAGTATGAGGCAAACGGCCTTTGTACACTTGTCTTCTGAAGTGTTGCCTAATTTGTTTTTAACTGTTTAAAAATTAAGAGCATCCTCAACCCTTTAGCTACTCTTGTTTGTTTGCTTCATTCTGTTAGTAAGTACTAAATATTTAAAAAGGTCTCATGAGGTACCATCTAACAGCAGGTTCAGTTGTTGCTGTACTGCACATTAATAATTTAAACCCCCTTGGAATAAAAATGAAGCCTGGAATAGTGCATTGGTATAACCTTTATATTACACCTCTGTGTGCAGCCACACGGGAGACTACAGCAAGGAGCTTCTGAGACCACAGTGAGATGGCTTGACATGTAAGGACCTCCCCATTCACACCCCCCTCCTCCTCCTCCTCTCACACCTTCTGCCCCCGTGGATGTCAGTCAGACCTGTGCCCATGACTCCGAAAATGAGCTGTCCCCTTCAGCTCTCCCCCTTCCTTATTTGCTCCACACACCTGGGAAGGCTGCTTGTCGCTCCGAGGACACAGCGGCAGACAGACAGTCGTGCCACCTCCAGGTGAGCGATGCTTTATCACGGTGCCACAGGCTGATCGGCATCGGACATCGGGGCGTCTCCCTGTGCATCGAAGGGGTAAGAGACAGAGTTACCGCAGGGGACAAGCTGTAGATTGACCTTCCCTCCTCCTGCAGAAAATTCCCTTTCTTTCAGTGGAATTCTCATGAATGTTTCAGCTTTTATTGCAAATAACCGTCTTGTTTGCTCTTTCAGCAGCTCTCCCTCCACAGGCATCCTCACAGGTGTCGGTACGTCTCGCCAGAGCCCCGGCGAGGGAGCCAGATTTCCCAGACAGCTCCACCAGCCGTGCAAAGGCTTCAGCAAGGCCCACAGCAGCAGATCGCGCCTCCCCGTGAGCTTCCGCCGGGGCTTGGGGCAGGCGTGCAAAAAGGAGCTTTGTGGCTATAATTATTTAACCTGTCAGCTTGCCTCTACGTGTTCAGCAGCGTTTGCACATACAAGCCAACTAGGAAAGCTTGGAGCCATCAGGCCAAAAAAAACCCCAAAAGTCACAGAAGCCATTTGTGTACCCATAACTAAGGTCACAAAGGCAGGTGGAGGGTGCTGGGACTCCGCAAGTACAACTCTGAGTATTTGAACCAGACAACAAAAGCTTTGTCAAATTCAAGTTTCTGGCTACAAGATTATTATTATTATTTTTATGCACAAGAGCATTATAATGTAAGTAAAACGGGGGGCAAAAAGGCAAACAAAAAGCCAGAAAATTAATACAGACTTAAGTGGAAACACCAACTTTGCCTCAAGTAACCTGGCATCAGGAGGCACTGCTGGGTAACAACGCTACAAACAACACAGGCAGAACTTTAAAAATAGTAACATGGGAATTATTAGCACGCCAGCTTGCTATTCCCTTTCAGCTCCGTAACCAGAGAGGGCTCTGCTTCTGTTCAGCAAAATGTAAGGCACGTACTGTGGGTAGCATTAGCCTTGTAAGTACAGCACTTCCCACACTGTTAAAAATAACCTTTCTTGTCTCTATACACTGGACTTTGGAGTTGAGTGTGTTTTCCACTTTATAATATCAATACAGTTTTGAGGCAAGCTAAGAAAATTTACTTCACGAAGGTGAAACTACATGGGTGAGTTACGCATCCCATTTATTGCATTCGATCCAAGACAGCCGAGTGGCTCATGTCCCCACGATGCTTTCCTGCCTCAGCTGCGTTTATCCTGACAACACCCCGTGACAAAACCAGCCCTGGACCATTACTGCAAGGGGGGCTGATATGCAGAAGCGACTTTCTCAAGGCTACACAGGAGACTGCTAGCAGAACAGCCAGTTAAATCCCAATTTGCAGAGCTGAGAAGATCCCTTATCGACTGCATTTTTGCTTCATTGCAGCCAAGCTCATTTGTATTGTGACTGCCTCCCTTCCAAACAGGTGAAATCCCCAGAACACCACCCAGGTACATCACAGAATTAATAGCTTGGGAGATCCCTGTAATTTCTCTCTCGCAAGGTGATGCTGTGCAGCCTCCTGGCTGTGAGCACCAGCCCTCAGCTCGACCCAAGACCTGTGCACCTTCCTTGTGCTGTTGAACAGCACCGAGATGCTACAACTGAAGAGAGCCCTGGGGAGGAGGAGGGGGTTCGGAGGCAGGAGGCAGGTCAAGCTGCCCTCCCCTGTGGGGCTAAGAAGGGCTGCCAAAGCAGGAGGGGTCAGTGTGGGGGCAAAGGAGAGCAAGGAAAGCCACCAGGGCCTGGGGCCATGGGGACAGGCATAGCGGAGTGCCCCAAGAGGGCAAGCACGGCAGGAGCAACGTGGGGCTTGCTCTATACCAGGTCAGGAATATTTTAGCTGGCCTTTCTACTGAGCTGGATCAAGTCCTGATTCAGCGTAGGCTGGCAACATCTGAAAGGAGATGTGCCAGAGTAGCTTTATATAGCCAGCGTGGCCAGTTTAAAAAAAGAGCAATACATGAAACTAAGAACAGATTAAGCACCCAAGAAACCCCACACATGCTACTTCCTTCCCAGAGCAGCTGTAGTGTTTTAATAGTGCATTTGAATCATGCATCTCTTTTCAGGCAGCCCACTGGGCTGGAAACCTTGCAGTCAGGCACTCAGGTTTCTTCTTCCCTTCCAGCTGGGTCAGAAAGAGCCCCCCGAGGTTTTTTGCTGTCTCCCAGCCAGGCAAAACCAAGAGTTAATGGCTTCATACACGAAACCCTTTAACAATACTCAGGGTCCAACGTTTCTTATTTCATTCAAGTCCATTAAAGCCATCTCACACAGCAACTCATCTATTGCACTTGTCAGCAAACATTGTGTGAAGCTGACCTTCACTCAGGCCACAGTATCCCGAGATCCGATAACTCGGGCTTCCTCCAAGCCTCACCCTCAGCTCAGAAATGCACTGTTTGGCTTGAGGATTTCAAGCTCTGTTTGCTGACGGTGAACATTGCATACCCGAGCCCTTCTCTATTCTTAGCTAGTTACCAGTGACTGCCTTTGCTTGGTTCATTGATTTATTCCTTTCCTCAGCTTGCTGCAGATGACCTTGCTGTGCTCCACACGCCGGGAAGGCCATGCTCTGCAGCAAAGAATCTCACATGCCCTGAACTGAGGCACGCAAACACACCGAAACACCTCTCCCCGCTTCCAATAGCGGAAAGTGCTGCATACACATTAGGGACAAAGGAGGAAGCAATGGTCAGTGTTAAATGAACATTCTACATAGTGTTACCAGCTGCATTTTAAAAAGAGTTGTCGGGGTAACAGAAGGTGGTTTGGGAGGTTTTTTTTTAATTTAACCCATTATTTTTATAGGACAAAAAAGCCTACTGCCTGCTATACAAATCAGATGTTAACATTACCCTGTCATAAAAAGGCAGTTTATGTAACCATAAAGCCTGGCTTTTTAATATTTTTTATTTACCACTGTAGCACCAAGCAGTCACAGGCACTGCCTAAATAGGTGTACACTATTCATTCATCTTGTCAATATCCAGAAGATTTTCAAGAATGGCCAGTGAGTTTGGGCGACTCAAATTCATAGTGCACCAGGTGAGAAACATTGTGAAGAGAGTAATAATTTTTGAAATAAAGGTACTTTTAAAGTGCCCCATGTTGGAACACCGATAAATCAAGGCCCTTCAAATCAGTAGTTAATTATGAATGTCTCTGCCATTGGCCTTAACAAGCTTGCAGCAGAACAAGCAGTGTGTGTTAGTAAAAGAAAATCCTCAGTTAGCCTAGCTTCAATCTCAGCCAGCCTATTTAGACTACAGGAACTTTATATTTGCCCATAGAGTATTCCTCTGTGGCATAAAAAGTGGTGCACCTCTAATATTCTGGAGGGATAAAGATTATTTTCCCATTAATAATAATAAATACCTTAATCCTATTTAAACCCTTGAAATATACCCAAACAACAACAGTCCCTCAGCAGGATTCCCACTTGTTACATCTGCCATAGCTCCCCCTCACAAGTGGTCTTATACTACACAGTTCACATCCATTATTTTAATTTTTTCTAAGGTATTTTAAAAATACTGCATTTTTTATGACTCCTGCCAGTGAGCACCTGAGAGGTGATGGAGGACAGAAAGAGACAGAGAAACACGAGCAAGGCTCCTCGGCATTCATTTAGGTGTTCGCCTTAAACAGTAAAACACATTAATTCTCAGAAATTAAAGAGGTCAGTGTGCTGCTTCTGCCTCTGATGTGTTCAGCCTAGGTGGGGCCTCTGCTGCCAGAAGGCAGGTCCAGCTGGGAGGGAAAGATGTTAGAAAGCCACTGAATCGGCCAAGAGACTCCCTGCAGATTTGCTTCATTTTTCCAAGTCACTGCCAGTTTCCTGTAGCCTCCTCCTGGATGCTTTTGATATGTCAGCTGCTAAAAGGACTGACTCCACTCCTTTAGGAAACTAGAAATAAGGTAATAAGGAAAGAAAAATACTGATACACCATTAGATACTAGCAACATCTTGTTTAGGAAACTGCTGTCCTGAGAAGCTCTGCTGTCAAAGCTATGAAGGGCACATGGACTTGAGATGAAGACTTTTCCTTTCCTTTTTCACAGAGAATCACCACAATCTGTTTTGACAATGTGACCTAATATTAGATGCAGGGGAGTTCACATGCTTGTTTTGCTACAGGTAGACTGTCTAGCACACAAAGCTTTCAGTACATTGACTGTTAAGAGCTCTGTGAAGAGGAGAAGTGCTGCTCCTTGCTTTTTGACGCTGCTGTTGACTAAGCACCAGGGATGTGCCCATCTGAGACAAGTGCAGGGAGACAGCACTACCCATACCTGGGCTTTCAGCCATGGGACTTGCTGACACCACTTTAGGCAGCCTCTGTGTCAGCACCTGGATCTGTATTTTACCTGAGTCCCAACAGGAACAAGTAGGCAGGTTGTGCTCACTGGAGCCCTTCTCTTTCCCTAAGCAATGATGGAGAACACACTGTCACGATCCAAGTAGGGAAGATGCAAAAAGTAGGAATTAACAGCCAGTTTCTGTCATGGCAGTGGGTTAATGCATTGTGCTCTCTTATACCCTCTTTTGAAAAACATTTCTCCAAGATCTGCAAAGCAGAAGACAGTCAGACAACAAAATGGCAGACCGTAAGAGATATTTAGGTTGGAAGAGGATGGATGAGACAGAAACCTCAGGCTGCAACAAGCTGAGTGGGCACAATAGACAAAGTAGAGAACTCAGTTCTATTAAATTAATGCCAACAAATAGGGGAAAAACTATTTTGTGGTATTTATTTTGAATATAAGACTTCACTCATTTGCTATCCCTAAGTAAGGGACTTCAATTCTTCTGTGCACTCCCATGGAAATGAGTTACAAGCACTTAGCTCTGCTCTGTTTTGAGTTGCCCAACACATGACGAAGAGGTGGGATCACCTGCCCTTCCATGCAGCCCTGTTCCTTCTTCGGAAACCCTTCTGATTCCCTGTGTTACCCTAAGGGGGGGGGGGGGGGGGGGGGGGGCACGCACTGGAGAATAAGATAGTTTATTTTTAATAACTTCCAGTGGCAGTCACACACTTGTTTTATAAGATAATCCATGTGCAAAGCTCTGCACAGAAAGCAACCACTGATTATCTGCCTTTTCCCTCAGCAGTGTAACGGTCCCACATTGTGTGGGAAAGATGTGTGGTAACAGAACCACACACCTAATCTGTCATTTACAGAAAAAGGATAGCAGGAAAACATTGTCATTATAGTTTGCTCCCCCTAGCCTACAAACACAAGGCATAGACAGCTGTGGATCCACCTCCCAAATGCCATTACACAGCTCTGAAACCTCCTGCCAAATTTTGAGCATCAACTACCATTCATTTATTAAAGTTGTTTGCTCTCAGTAAGTGACCCTTCTAACAATGAGAAGAACACAAAGACTTCCATGATTTGCAGACAGTCCAGCATTTGCCAGCCTTCTCCTGTCCCCAGTGGGCAAAATCTGAAAGTATAACTGGTTGGGGTGTTAGCTAAGCTCCACTGCAACACACTTTCAATCTAAACACTTCTAAAAACCAGCTTGCTTCTCTGTCCTCAACTATTTATACAAAAAAAAATGAGCTGTTTGTTTCTACCACCCACCCAACAGTTTTTTCCACCAGGGTCCCTATGTACTGCAGCAAAGCACGGAAGTGATATACAAAAGCCCCCCATCACTAACCCAATTTAAAGGAAGGTTGCTTTCTAGTTAATGACATTAGTAACCTGCATTTAACTGGACAGAAAGTAAACTACATCAGCTCTAAACCCAACTGATGCCAGCATATTTTAATTTTATCTGTCTAGCTTTTCTGCCTCACGGGTTTCTGTGCACAAGCAGACCTGGGGTCCTACCAGCACAGGGGGAGCTCCATGGGGTACATGGGATGCACAAAGAAGGGCACCGTAGCAGAGCAGGAGGATGGGCAGCTCCAGCATCTACAAATGTTATTTTCCTGACTGTTCCCGACCTTAATGTTTTTATCACAAGCCCAGCATCCTTCCTAGGATTTCTGTTCCTGAAATTGCTGGAGATGGGAAAGGAAGTTTCAGTCCTCCATCAACAGAGCACACAACTTACAAGTGGCCCCTGAGAAAGCATCTCAAGAAACAATCAAACAATCCAATATGCATTATAAAAGATTCAGGACTCCGTACCTTCAGACTGCCTACTTTACTTACCTCAAGATTTTTGAGCATTTGAGACTAGCAAGGTTCAGACAGGGAAGAAACTTTGAAAGAAAAAGAGGAAGGTCAGTATATTCCTGCACCATACCTGCTGTTTGATCTCGATTCCCAGCCCTGATGCATATTTGACAGCTGCTCCTCAATTTCTAGTTAACAAGAGTCAGTGGTTGGTTACAAAGGCTCTGAACAGTCCCAATCTTAATTTTTTTTTAAAAAGCCAACCTTGTACATGAGCCTGATCTGAGATATTTGAACCAACTCCCAGATTTTTAAGCACTTTCTTTCAGGTGCCTCCTCCATGAAAAATAAACCCACTCTCCTGGGGAAGATTCTGCTTTTATGAAAAAGAGAAGCTGTGAAACTCAGGACTGGGGCTGGGCTATCATGCCCAGCCCCATTCTCTTCAGCAAAGAAAACACAGCAATACTGTGGGTTAATCTGATTTATTTGATCTCTCTTGAATCCCTGCCTAGGTATCTTTGCTGGTGCTGCAGAGGTGGCATGATTTTTACATACTTGAATTTCTGTTGCAAAAGGGATCAGAGCACTAGAGAAGAATTCTTGAGGGAGGGGGATCTGTTGTTAGAGCAGATACCAGCTGCAACCATAAATAAAAAGTGTAAGAAATACAAGTACTAAATGAATTAGGAAGCAGCTAACAAGATCAGAACTGAAAAAGTCATACTAATTTCAGGAAGCACTCAGATTTTCATATGTGAGAGGTAACCAGAAGGGGGAAAGTTAAACAATTATCACTTCACTCAACCCTGGCCTTAGAACTTCTAATTTTTGAAGAGCTGACATATACTTTTAAACACATTGTCCTTGTGCCAAGGACAGAAATTCCAGCCTCAGAGGGATTAAGTGCTAAGCTGAACGTACAGCTTCATAGACAAAGAAATAATCAATACAATATGCTAAGTGGCAGCTCTTGACCAAGGCACATCAGAGGACAAAAGACAGAGCAGACACTTGAGGTAGACTATTAAAATTCCAAGGATTTACCATTATAAAACACGTACTACTGTGGTACATTGTTGATATGGAAACAGAAGCACCTTCAAGACAAGCATAAAGAGGGGAATCTTGCAAACAAGTTATAGTGTACATAGCTTTTTTCCAATATGGGATCATTTTGTGTTTGCTTTAAGTCTAAACCAGCACCAGAAAAATTGCCCAAAGGAATATGTTAAAGCATTTCTGATGACTGTGAACGCTATATTAAAAGAACAGCTGGAGTTTAGGAGGCATGAATTAAATGGGTCCAGATAAAAGAACATTAAACAGCTTCATTAAACATTAAACAGAGAACATTAAACAGAGTTGGGATTGTTCAGCCTGGAGAAGAGAAGGCTCCAGAGATACCTTATTAGTACCTGAAGGGGACCTACAAGAAAGCTGAAGAGGGACTTTTTACAAAGGAGCATAGTGAGAGGACAAAGGGTAATGGCTTTAAAAGAGGGTAGATTTAGATTAGGAGAAGGAAGAAGTCCACTATGAGGGTGGTGAGGCACCGGAAAAGGTTGCCCAGAGAAGCTGTGGATGCTTCGTCCCTGGCAGTGTTCAAGGCCAGGTTGGATGGGGCTTTGAGCAACCTGGTCTGGCGGAAGGTGTCTCTGCCCATGGCAGGGGGGTTGGTACTAGATGATCTTTAAGGTCCCTTCCAACCCAAACCATTCTATGATTCTATGATTCATTTTCTCTCAAAACCAGACGTTGTCAGTTGGTAATAGTGCATATGTACAGCTATAGCTATTCAAAAGACTTGCTTTTTAGGTACATATATCAGAGAAACAGAGTTATTTTTATGTTTGGGTTGGCAACAAACTCCTGTCCCTCCCAAACAAAAAACATGCTTTTTTCTAATTTCAAGGTTGAAAAGCTGCAGTATTTCTTACTGGCAGTGGCAGCAGAGACTACACACATCACAGCCACTGCAAAATGGAAAAGGGTGATAACACGTCCTACCAATGCTCTGCTTGACACACTGGCTTATTAGCAGTCCTAACACTGGATTCAAGGTTGAGCAAGTTAGCTGGTACATGATTACACAAATGTGCTTATATCTGCACTACTCCTGAAGAACTGGTACTCACCTCTCTGCAGGGCCACTGCCTGGACCCAGTGCAGAGCTCAGTGGAGCCCCATGGAAGGAAGTTAATCTCTGGGACAAAGTGCTGAGCTCAGGAGACCCGGATGTTTTGTTTGGGTTTTTTTGTTTGTTTTGTTTTGTGTTTTTTTTTTCCCCAAAGGACAAAGAAGGTCTCCATTTGGTGAGTTTGTGTGTCTACCACCAGTTATTCTTTGTTTTGTTACTTGCACTACGCCCTCAGGTTTCTAAACAAGAACATTTCTGCGGCCCTGCAAATGCTACTAAGTGTCTTCCAGATATTTGGGGGAAAAAAAAAAAACAAAACTAAAGGCCACATTTTTCTTTTTTTCCCCCCAGAGTGTAAGAGAATTTGTTTGATTAGCTCCAGGAGCTTTGTTCTCTCCTTATAGTATGTGGCTGAGTTGTATTCACACACTGATGAAGACTTACTTGGGAAAGTGAAGTAAAGAAATAAGGCAGAAAGTGAGTAAGATCCAGCAGTATAAGACTATAATTCAGAAGGCACTAAAATTTACAGCATCCTTTCTAGTCTTTTGGATTTATTTGGTATTGGCAGCAGAGCCTCTGTGGCAGAAATGGCACCAGATGACACATTCCCATTTCCACTGAGTAGTAAAAGGTCCTTAAAAGAAATAATCAAGCTGTTAAACTTGAAGGAATGGGGAAAATTAATGCAGGCTGTAGACAAATGCACCATGACAGTACTGGAGGCAATGGATGCTAAAAATGATTCAGTAACTGCTGCTTTGGTCGGCTTGAAATTAAGACTGGAGAGACACAACAGAAAACATGCAGTTCACTGAAGACCATTAGTTACAAGAACAAGGTACGAAAGCGCCTGAAGGCCCACATTAGCACTGGCTGAGTCCGACTCCATTTTTGGTATGGTGTGGTAGTCAAACAAGACATGCGATCCTTTACATTTCTACAGGCATTAGGCAGCACACCATCACCCTTTGCCCACAGTGCTGTCCAGGTACACTGGAAGAAACCCACAAGCAGCATCCACAAGTCCTTGCTGTTGTGGCAACTCTTAGGACACACCTGAAGCCTACCTATCCAGCTACCATAGTAAGTCAATTCTAGTGCCTTTGTCTCAAGCACCGTCGTGGCACACTGTCTGTAGTCTTGACATGGCTCTGACTCTGTACTGGCTGCTGGACAAGTCTGAGGCATCTGTTGAAGCCTTTTCATTTGCTTTACGAAGCTACCTGCTACTTACTGCAGTAGCAGAGGCTGCACAAATAGGAAGGCAGGCCCTGACCCAAAGCCAGGCTCAGACAGAGCTGTGGGGAGACCCGCCTGCAGGGTCTGCACAGCCACCACTGTCACAAATTGGCTTCTCTTACTGGGAGACAGCAGATATTGATGGGAGTTTCAACATATTATCCCTATTGGGATTCCCTCTTTGCTATAGATCAGTACATTAAATATAGGTTATTCAGACTTGGGTTTGCCTCAGGTCAAGCAACACAAAGGGACACACCAAGCCTGGATAAGCACAATCCTGTCATAGACCTGCATGCTCTAATTCTTCATATATCTGATAGTACTCACTGCTCCAAGTCCCACAAGCCCCAGTATGACTATGGGCTACATGAGGGGACACAAACCCATCCACAAAGCTGGGGCAAGAGTCAGAGCCTTGCTGACACTGATGCAGGGTCCTCAGGTAGGAGGCAGGAGAGCTTCTTGTGCTCTTGTCCCTCTCTGCCCCCCAGAGCGGGTGGTCAGGCAAGTCTGTGTCCTTGAAGTGGATCGGCTCCTGTATTTTTTGGTAATTAGTTATTTGCTTCAAGTCCAACCCAGTATTATACAGTTAGCCAATCAGACTGAAACCTCTGCTAAGGGCTATCCCAGGATATTTTTTATTTTGAACTTGGGGGGAAAAAAAAAAATCAACTAAATAAATACCAATGCAGTGAGAGAAGACATTTAAGTTTACAACCAGACAAAATCTGTTAACTGCTCCTCCAAAAGAGGTTTCAGTCTGAAATACGTTTAAAAAAAAAGCTTTCAAATAGCTCAGTTTTTTTAATTTTAAATAGATAATGTTAATTTTTGTTGGAAAAGTCTGTAAGTAGAGTAGTGTAAGCTAATAGCTTAGAGAATTTGGTCATTAGCTCTACCAAAAAAAAATAAAGGAGATAAAAATCCCATCAGCACTAGGTAAGATTATCATAAATAGCCACTTCAAAACTTCAGAAACACTGTATTTATGCCATTGGCAGAGTCCTAAAATGGCAAGAATAAATTCTGAAGCACTAGGTACTTTCTAGGCACATTTTCTCTTCTTCACTTCAATTTCTGTCTGGCTTTCAATAGCAACTTTAATTACATTCACACTTACCATTTGCTTACTGCCAAGTAAGAGAAAGGCAAAGTAAAATGGAAGTCAAGTAAAAAGTAGTAAAGTTTTACATAATATATATATAACTGGTACTGGTGATTTGACCATTACATAAGCACAATACCCGAATATAAAAATCAGTTTGTTTCCCCTGCTTTACACTATTCTAGAAAAAAATTTGAAGCAGATGTCCAGAGTTTTAAGGCCTTTAAGTATCTTGACTGAACTGAACTCATCTAATGAGAACTTATCTAGAAAACCACACAATTTCAATTTGAGTATACTAATAGATGGTGATCTTACCTATTCCCTCGGTAGCAGGCTCAGAGGGCTCCTCACCCTCATCATCAAGGTGCTGTATCTTCTTCCACACTCAAAGTTTCCTTCCTTCATCTTCCAGGCATTCCTCCTTATGCTTTTCTCCAATACATGAAAACCCTTATATTTCTCATTTTCTTCCCATACAGAAATCTATGCAGCAAAGCAAGACTCTTCTCTGTTTTCTTAATAGCTAAACATGTAACAGAGTAATTCTCTTAGTGACTTTTTTTCCTAGACTTCCCAGTACTTGATGTCTTTTCTGACTCCCTCCCAAGACCTCAACATCCTTTAAAAAGCATTGCGTGCAGTTATTCAGTACCTGTTTAACATCTGTGCATGATGCTGGCAATGGCAAACCTTATGTAGCCAAGAAGCAATTAATCCTTTTGTTACAGCACTTCACCAAGAGTTTAAGTTCAACTGTTTGTTCAGAATGAGACCTGTGTCTTCTTCCAGTTTCCAAGCAACAGGCTGTCTACTGATGTGGCCCACGTGATTTTCCCTCTGCCCCCAGAGGTGCAGGTTTACATTAAGGCTGTCTTAAATCAGCAAAACAATCATAGAAATAGATTGCTGAGTAATTCCAATTTCACATACACCATTATACCTACCAGGGTAAAGTGCTAAAGACTCCTACCAAGACTCAGTGTCAGAGTTTAAAGTGCACAAAAGGAGCAAATATTTTGCCCCTGCTTTTCTCAGTCACGTTCTCTGACAATAGGGAAAGCTTCCCTCCCACATTTTCCTGAGATGTTCCCTGCATGAACAGGAACTTTAGGCGTAAAACCCACCATCAGAATGAGCAGAAGGGGCAAAAACACAGTTGGCAGAAGAAAGGCTCATCATCTTTCTTCTGTGCCACAGGAATATACTGTCCTGCCATTGCAGCCTCACGAGGCGCACTAAATATGATTACAAGCACTTTCCTCCTCTTCCTAAGCCAACTGGAAGATCAGCCATGAGAGACATCACACTGTCAGCTCCTGCTGTAAAACATGCAAAGGCTAATTATGCCATGAAACAGACCCTAGAAACATGCGCTCTTGCAGGCAATCTTTGTACACTGGAGAGGCACTTCAATACCAAAACAAAAACCTCAGCTTCTCTACATATTTATAAGAGGGAACTTCAGTTCCTTTCATTAGCCACTTTAAAAGCCTAGAGGAAGCTCTCACTGCAGCCAGACTTGGCCCTTCACATGAAAGCTTTTCAGCCAAGGCAATGAAGAGCTTGGGCTGTAAGATTTAATTTCAAGTTGTTTCAGTAACAGTGTGCTATTGATATGCCCCTTGAATATTGCCCAGAGCCAAGAACACCCACACAGTATAAAGACATAAAGCACAATGAAATCTTAAGTGAATGGGTCGATTCTCCCTTCACTTACACCAAGGCCAAGAGTATCTCCACTAAGTAAAAAGTAGCAAGAACGAGACCCTGTAAGCCTCCAGGAAAATCATGCCAGCTGCAAACAAAAGCTACTTAAGAGTTCCGTTTTTCCTCACTGACACTTATAAGATAGTGAAACACGTAGAGCAGGAGGAGAGGAAGCCCTTCACAGAACTGACTGTCCCATCCACAAGACAAGAAAATCATAAGGACTGTCCCAGACTTCATTGTCTCTAAGTGTATTACCAAACCAATTGCTTTCAGAAGTGGCAGACTGCTGTTTTCCACAACTACTTCAATGCAAGAGGAATAGGACTAAAGACGCAAACGGACAGTGATATGCACAGTTGGGTGGGCATTTTTTAGCCAAGTAACATGAGGGAAAAATATGTGGAGTAGCATTTTGCTGTAGGAGGTAAGAGAGAACTGGTGCAGTTGCCATTACTTGGTGTTTCTGATTTTGCACACCAGTATTGTAAAGGAAGAAAAGAAAATTATATTTGCAGTTGTAAGTGAAATCATAAAGCGCATTTGTTGATGTGGAAATTACTAGAACCTTTATGTTCAGACTTGAGGTTGTTTCCAAATATCACCTGCAAAATGTAGGCAGCTGTAACCACCTCAGAAGTTGAAAAGGTGTATTTCATGCTCTCGATTGTTTCAGCCCATGTGTTAAAAGCACATGAATAAATTTATGAGTCAGGGAACAGTACCCATGAGCAGACAGCATTTTAGACCCCAGCTCAAAATTCCAAACATTACTAACAAGTCTCAAACCAAAAGGGTTTTTTTCCATTTTGGACATAATAAACTTGGTGCTTACAAAAGGCTCTCAATGGTTTACAAACCAACAGGCTTTCCAGAAAGAGGTCTGTGAAAGCACGTGCCTAGTCAAACATCAGAATTTTGCTAGTAACTAAAACCTCTTTACTAACACCACTTATTTCTGCCTCAAGAGTTGAGGCAAAAAAATCTAACAGAAAGCCCCTTACCTCAGGAGATAAGGAAGCTTTTCCTGTAACTCTCCTTCAAAGGGTGATGTTGATCCAAACTTGGTCATCTAGATCTAGCTACATCAGATCCTCTGCAAGGAGCACAGAAGACCAAGGAGAGAGAATCTTCTTGTGGCAAGAGAGGTCATTCACATGCACCTCTTTCAGAACCAAAGACATCCCACTGATAATCCTGACAACAACAGTGGGAGATCCCAACACAGAAACAGATGAAATCACCACCTCTCCCACCCTGATTTCGCTGAAGCACAGGTTTCACTTCACAATTTTAAAAAATTTTGCTGGAAGACTCCTTAGGAAACCAGAGCTGAACTGCAACTTCAGCAAGGTACAAGATTTAAATTTTAAGATGCTGCAGGCAAAACAACCAAGTCTTTTCTTAGGGCTGCTGGAACTTCTTGAGGAGAATTCAGAGGGGTGCAGAAGGGAAGAAAGGTACAGTGCCTCTTGCTGAAAGACACCCTTCTGCCACACCTTCAGTAGAGAACCGAGTGTCACCCAGTGTAAGCCCTCCCCTACTCTCACCTCCGGTGGAAGGAAAAAAAGCAGCAGCATTTATCTGCAAGAATTCCCAGGTTTTTTTTTTTTTTCTTCTTTTTAAATCCCCCAGGGCACAGGGACGGAAGGCCTCACCTGCAAAAGACTTTCAAAAGTGAGACTGTGCACCAGGATACAGGAGCCTGGCTGAGTGATACTGGGCAACGGCTTTTGTTGCACATTAAAAGCTAATTAGGGTCTATACAGCTGGGTTCCCATGTACTTACCACCCCACAGGCTTCTCTTTCTGATGAGCAAGTCCATTTACCAACCTACTCAGCAACAGTAGTCTTCTAAAGTGTACATGTAACAAGTCACAAGTTGTTCCATTTATTTGAGTAAATATCTGGTAAATAAAATCATCGGTAAACATTACAAAATTAAATACATTAAAAAAGCTTGCCAGTATACATAAAATTCACAAACATGTACTTCTTTTGAAAAATAAAATATGTTCAGAGCACCCTTGATATAAAATGCCTGATTAGTGTCACCTACCAGCATATGGTAGCTTATTGAACATTTTAATTAGGACATTTTCCAGGAGGGAGCAGGGATCTCTCTTCTGTTCTTGCTTTTACAAGTAAGAGAGCCCAAGTGAAGAAGTCTCCCCACGTCTCAGGGCAGAGCCATAAACAAAAACTATAATATACTTTGCCTACCTTAATAGGAGAGGAATCTGCATTCGATTAAAACCACATCACTAAATGCAAGACAGTGCTTGTAATTCATTTTGGTAGCATTGCCTTTCCTCCACTGTGAAGCAGCTTTTAAATGGTGACGGACATTTCTCTGGGTATCACTGCAGGCCCTTGTTCAGTATAGGTTGCCACAGTGCCGAGACACCATGAGGTGGAGAGGAAGTGATCTGGCAAAGCATCAAAGTCAATCAAATAACTTTAAGTCTACAAATAAAGCCCTTAAAATTCCCAGTTCTCATAGGCTGCGGTCTGAACAAGGAGATATGATGAAATTCTTCACTGGGCTGCTTTAAGGGTATTTAGAAAAATGGCAGCACTCAGTAATCTAAATTGGTACCTTCTGGTAGCAAATTTGCAATAACCACCATTTAAATAATTTACTGTAACAAACTTTTCCCTCCATCCATGTGAAACAGTATTCACAACCCACTTTATAATTTATGTACAGACAAGCACAAGAAACTTGACATCCATGAGTTAAATGTACAACCAACTTAAAAAAACGTTATCCAACTAGTTGTAAGGAGAAGTCTCCTAGCTCTGTAAATTTACAAGATCTTCTGGTTCACCACGTAGGCTTGCTGCCCCTCATCACTAACTCTTAGATTCTTCACTTGCTTCAGTAATCCTCAAGTGAAAGTTGAGCAGCATCCAAATGGTTGATATTCTTGATAAAAAAAATGGACACTTAAAAAAGAACCCTTAAAACACACAAAAGAAATTCCTTGAGTCAAAACTGAATGAAATCAAAAAAGTTGTGGAGAAAGACAACTATTTTAATAAAGGTCTCGTATTCAAAGTCCCATTTCCCTTGCCATGTCTTTTACAGAGTGCTACTACTTCAAGTTATTTATATACTCTTCTTTTGAGGGGGACTGAGTTTCCTCATTCCTCTTATCCGAGTTAGCAGCTCTTTGATAAATTCCTAGGAAAAAAGATTAGAAAATATGAGTCATTTTTATGATCCCATAATACCATGATTTTGAGTTTAAAAAAAAAATATATCAAAGCAAACGCTACATTTTTACTTAAGCTTTTACTGCTAAGCTGGAATTTCCCCGGCCTGATCTCCAGGAACCTTATATGCATGCTCTCATCACACAGTGGAGGTGTGAACAACTAGCTTTTCCTCTGCATGAGTGTTCAGGCTCAGTTGCTAGCTGTCTTTCAGGCTTTTACTACATAGGGCCTTCTACCAACTGTTGAATCAAGCAAATCTATGGCTGGATACAATGCAAATAGTCAAAGCAGACTTTCACAGTTTAAGCCTGCAGAGAAATCGGCACTCCTGCCAAAAGAGGTGTTTCTCTCACCGCTCTCCATGCCGGCACTAGCATTTTGGTTGGCTGCATACTCAGCTGGAACAGAAAGCTGATCTGGCTAAAAACTCAACTGTTTTTTCCTCTTGCCCTGCTACCTTCCAAGCTGGCTCAGCTCTCCGACCAGGCTCACCACTCAGCCCCACACCAACACTCGTGCCAGACTGAAGCAGGGCAGAAACAAGCACCAGAGGCAGCACCACTGGTTTATGCTGGGTGAGACTGGTTGTGGAGCTCAGTGAATGAGACTATTCTTAAAAAAAAAAAAAAAAAAAAAAAAACCAAAAAACAACCAAACAAAACACCAAAAAAACCCAAAAAAACCCAAACAAATAAAAAAAAAAAAACACCCACCCAAACACCTAATGGACCAGGTCTTTATTCACAGTGATATTTTCTCCAGTTTCAGCAGATTTTCTCTTTTTAAATTGTGAGAGAACAGAAGCTTACAGAGTTGCACCATTATCTGAAATCCTTTTGGTATACAACTTCTTATAATAATTGCAGATGCATTAAAAGCTAAATCACCCCCTTACTGTCACATTGGAAGAATAATGTTTACCCATACTACTATGTATACACCTACAAAAAGGTTCTTATCATGAAATCATTTAGCTATAAATATGGAATGTAATTATGGATTTAGTCAGGTTGATGTGAAAGTACAAGAAGTATGACTTCCTTGAGGCTAAAAATTCCAGTGAACAAGGTCACCACCTAAATGACAACACAGTACCTTTCAAAAAAAGTCACATTGAAACTTGTATTATCCAGGTGCTACACTGTGCATAAGGAAAGTCTCCGTAAATGTGTATTTTAACTTGAGAAAGATGTCAGGTTTTTCTGGTGGGAGCACAATCTTGGCAGGTATCACCCCAGCAGAGCAATATCCTTTCCTGACAGCTTACGCACATCTACACTGTACTGCATGTACTTTCGCACCATGGTTATTGTTGCACCCACACTAGCTGTGGCTTCAACTAACAGCAAAGGCAGAGCAGCATACACAGTGTGGGCTACAAATGCTCACCGACAACCTTTATGTTCTGGCCTCCTCTCCTGAACTAACTAGATCAAGGCCAGTACAGGAATACATCTATGTAGATCAATATTGCGCTTCCCCTCTGGATAGACAGATAGCCTAAGCAGATGATCAGAAAAGCAGATTTGTTAAGACCCCAAATCTTCCCCCTCCACCCTCTAGAAACTGCCTTTTTCCACATAGACACAAGCCACTCCAACAATATCCACTCTAAACTTGTCAGAGTACAGTACTTATCTATTCAGAGGTGAGAAAAAGGAGGGAGACAGGTTTACTCTAAAAATTCACAGCTTTCAATGCACTATGCATTGGTTCTGTGTTATCCTTTCATCATTGTAAAGACTTGCTAGATAATGCAAAACTAATGTGGCATGGTGCTGTTCAAAACATCCTAAATATACTGTAGGATTTTTTACTATCAAACTTAAATGAAGCCCTGCAGTGAAATCATTATAGAAATAAACTCTCTACAGTGATCTTAAAAGATTTTTACTTGGGATTAATGCAATTAGTATTGCCTTTCAACAGCTCTTTCCATAAAAAGCTATACTCCCATGCCAAAACATCGGACTAAGACCACTTTGGGAAGGAACGGGCTTAAGTCCATTTCTTCCCTTTGAATGACTTTATTAGTCATCTGTTAAAGCCATAAATACTCTACACCGCCTTCACTCATCATCAGGGCAGCAGCAAGACACTGCAACTGGAAACTGTCCAACTGCTTCACAGAAGTCGAAAGTAAGAGCATTACAGCAAGGGCCATCTGCGGAGCGGACAGGGAATTCTGTGGCACTCTGACTGTACCCATTTGGGACATCCCTGTTTGAAAGGCACCTCCACCATTTCTCTGTCCATTCTCTCCCACAACTCAGAAGGATTTGGGGCAAGTTTCCCTTGGATATGGAATGCAGCCAGGGGTCAGTTGCTTTTCAATACCACATTAAAGCAAGGGAGGGGAGTTTCTCCCCTTATACTCTGAAGCGGTACCACAAGCACCTTCTTTTGTAAAATAAGATATTTGCTTGAGTTTTTCAATATTAACACCACCTAGAAACTTCTTAGTGCTGCCAAAATAAACCAAACTGTAGGAGCAACCCCCTAACCAGATTTGAAGTAATTGAGGCTGTTCTTAAGGAAGGGGAAGGGAGCTGTATTCACTTGAAGAAGTACATATAACAATTGAAAATGCTTTATCCCTCAGGAACTATTTTTCTTGATAAGAGGGTCTGCAGTACCAAACAGTAAAACCCAACAAGAGCATTTTGTATGTGGCAGACATTTTACATAATGCAGTAGTGCTGTTGTACACATCCCATGGGTGTGCAAACCACACCATTGGTTTAGTACTTTTCTGATTAAGTATCATTTTGCATCTGATGCTTGCATGGAGCTGGCTGTCATTAACAGCGCTGTGCCCTGGTGCTTGTGCCTTTCTTGTTTTGCAGCTCCTCATCAAGGAAAGGCCGCATTCTAGAGAAGATGCACATTTTCCCTCTTGGAGGCAGGAAAGGAGACTTCACAGTATTCCAATAAGCCTTCACTTTATAAGTAACTGACTCAGCTTTAACACCCATTTGTTTTCTTCAGACATCACTCAAAAATTGCAGTTTTATTCCTTGTGGACATCTGAGTCAAGGCTTAATAGAAAACTTAATATCCATGTCTACCTCAGCCTCATACACAAAACTCATTTTACACAGAGTGTTTTCTTGAAATCCCCTCTAGGAGATATGCTAAAGTTTAGCATGATGCATTTGAAAGCTGATCATGTACCAATCTATGTTAAAAGTAGTTCTGTAACACAGGTTAGATTATCTGCTTATATATGCTTATATAATACTTATTTAATTCTTATTTAATTCACAGAGTTGGAAAACAGTCAATGATAATTCAGCTAAAGATTCAAGAACTTATGAATTATTCCTTGGAGGGCTGCAGCCAGAAATACACAGGTCACATCTACTTTTAAGAGAAGAAGAATCTCATACTAGCACTTTGGGCCTAGGTAAATGGAAAGAAAGAAAGGAAAAAAAAAAAGAAAAGGAAAAATGTACACAAACTCAGTTTAAATTCTTTTCACAGATTTTCTGCAAGGAAGCCACCTTTAAATACAGTTTTGTTATAAGTATTGAGAGTCCTGTTAATTTATAACACAAAATCATCATTGTTTCTAGAAGCCATCTTTCTAATTCTAAAGGCAAATTTAAATGAGGGACAGAGACTAAATCTATAGTTCATTTGAACCCGTTTATGTTCAGCCTTAGGCATTTTTCTTCTCTCTTCTCTAACGCTTTCCCTTGAATCAAAAGCATGGAGTTCAGCAAAAGCATTCATCTAATGCAGAACAAAAAAATAAAAACAAACAAAGGTGAAATGATAAGTCAGGAAAGGGGAGGAAATCACTTCACCTCTCTGCTTTGGAGGTGTGAGTCATTGTTTTAATGAGGTCATTTGACAGACAATGAATTCCAGGCTTCCTATTCAAGTCTTCCAATTAATTCTGGAGACTAATTACACTCTGTCTCTCCAGGTTTCTCTTCCACAAACAGTACACATACAATAGGACTAGTTCTCAAACCAAAATGTAGGGTTTGTAATCCTCCTGCTTCACTAGAGCATGAAGTAAATCCTAAACCAGCTTTCTTCCACAGCTTTACTTCCCTGCAGCCAACTCCAAAAAAATCAAGATTTCCTTGACTGCAAGAGCCCAAGGCTCTTTCCTGGAGAGTGCCTGATTGGTTGGATGTAAAAAGTAAAGCCAGCCTAGAGAGCAATCTCCACAGCTACTTGGGGAAGAAACTAAACAACAGCTCAAAAATGTTATCTGAATGGGAAGAAAAAAACGAAAGAAAGAAAAAGAGGGAACCCTACTGCCAAACACCTTCCCTTCCCCACAGGCTCAAACCTGAAGCTGATCATACGGGAAGAGGCACAGACGCTTCAGGAGAACAAGGCCAGAAGCTGCCTTCTATTAGCAAGAACTGGTGCAGCATCTCTGTAGCCTCACTGAACAATCCCACCAGCACAGCCTCTCCAGTGAGGCCATGGCACCATCGCTGCCCAGAGGAAGACAATACACAGCAATTTATCTTCTCAGTGAGCCCTGTACAAGGCACTAACTAAATACCACAACGCTTAGCTATGGTCAAGACATGCAGTCCAGTTATTCTCCAATTCAGCAGCATGTAAACAAGCACAGCTTATTCTTGTCAAATCACCGTTTGCTTCTCTATTATCATATCGCTATGGGTATTTGTAAGTTGTATTCATGAGTACTTGCTGAAATGAAAACATGCAAGCTTAATTCCCTGCAACACTGTAGTACAATATAGGGCAAATCTCAGCAGGCATATAAACAGTTTTAGTTCACTGAATTCAGAGTGGTCAAATGGATGAGCAAGAAACCATGTTTTTCTAGAAATGCCTCTGTCTGCATTGCTTTTAAATATGCATGCCTCTTAACTTTCTTCTCTACAAAGTGTCCTATTTGACTTCAAGTAATATGGACACATAATAGAGTTACTGTGGCTTAATAACTTCATTCACCCATCAGCTGAGCTGCAATAAACGTCTGTGAGCTTCTAGGCTCTCCCAGATGTATGGCAGTACACTGCACTGAGGCTTGAGGACACATCTTTAGTTACTATTGCATCGAATGGGTATCCTACGTATCCTTGCGAGTATATTAAAAACCAAATAATAACATGAATTTAAAAGAATTCATAACATAGTAGCACAAAAAAAAAAAAAAAAGATCCTTCAAAATTTTACAGGTTCCATTTCAGAAGGGTTGAGCTTTCTATGCATATCTGCATACTAAGTACATGCATTATCTGAAGACATACTCAAAATAGGTTTTAGTTTTAAGAACCACAGTGCTTGGACCACTCTAAAATGCTGCATCACAAGCCTGTCATTTGCTCCAACTAGAAATTAAATTTGAAGAAACATGTAGTTAAGCAAATGCATCTCTACCTTTCTCAGAATTAAGTGTTAAAAGCTGCTGAAATAGTCCAGCCACTGAAGTACCTGAGTAGTCAGTGACTTAAATCTCTGCCCAAATTCTCCAGAGAATATGCACAGCAATTTAACATAGTTTGTTTGGAAATCATATTGAAAATTGTTATTAATTAAGAGTTCCCAGCAAAATAACTTTCTTTTATGATACAACTTCATCTCCTTTTTCTCCTAGTTGGCACTGAGTGAAGAACTGTACTAACAAGATGGTCTGGATAGATTTAATCCTGCCTGCCTGAATGGGAGAGATCTCTAGCCCATTTGCCTGAAGCTTTGTATATTTCTATGAGAAAAGAAAGAAGCAAAGAAACCCCAAATCCAGTTTATCCAGTTCTCTTCACAGATAAGTTATCTGCAGACATTGTGTAGCTCAACTGCATCCTTCGGAGTCAGTAAACAAAAATTGCCCACTCATTGGATTTCTCTCCCATAGTAGCTTAAGAGTCTCCTAGTCATTTCTCCTGTTGTCACTTTGGCAGTCCCACCAGTGGAAGCTCTAATTCACATCAGCCACAAATATTTCAGATTTTCTCCAAAGCCCAGTCTAAATGGGTGGTCTTGCTGCTACCTATAGCAGAGATACAATAACACAGATTTAGCCAGCCTCCTTCAAAGTATATGTCTTGACAAAACTTCATTGATTTCATGCCCACAACAGTCTTCCTATTCTAAATAAGAGTCTATTGTCAAGTATGAAAACCCTACCATCAAGATTACAGATTATATTTAAACTTCTTTGCTACATTCACTGCTAACATGAGACTCAATATTCCCTGTGACCTACGTTAAGATTCTCCATCGCATAGACAGAACCAAGACAGCAACCTGACAAAGGTCTGGGTGGGATTTTCCACAGGCGACACATGGCACCGAGTGAAGCACTGGCTGCTCTGGCACATGGGTGATGCAGGAGGACGCTGCTGCTCCCTGCTCCTTTTCGACCACAAAAGTTCAGATCCAAGATTTGGTTATGGCACTGATTTTGCAGATAGCAGACCCTTTAAGTTTGTGCAGTCCTAAAAATGAATTGCTGTTCCCTCACATCAAGCCTTATCTTATGTCAAGACTACATGACATGTACCACTTTTGAACAAGGTATGATAGTAACAGGAGAGAAGGGGAAGCAGAGAAAGTGTCAACTGTCTGAAGAATACTTCTAGCACCATTATATTTTGCATAGTAGGAAGACCATCATCATGTGTCAAAGCACTGTCCACGTTTGAGATCCCAAACCTATGCCTTGAGTAAGGCAGCTACTCAACTTCTCTTCAACAAGTGCAACTTAACGACACAGAGCAAGGAGATCGTAGCTCAAGTAAAAGGATGTGAAGGATAAATACAAGTCACATATTGCAGTGATTAACACCGATAAAAACATACTTTACAGTTTGCTAGTTACCAAATGTATCTCTTAGCCACTGGGTTTTTTTTTGTTGTTTTTTTTTTAATTATTATGTTTCTACAAACAGCTAAGTTGGCAAATTTTGCCCAGAAATTATTTTTAGTTTCTGGCATATTTTACAAAACTAACTTTTAATGACTGAATGACACATCAGTCACATTGCATATGAATCTTGATTAGCAAATCAACATTTTAATTTAAGGATCATTAACGTAAACTTAAATAGCACCCAAAAATCATACTGACTGTGTGCACTTTCCTGATTAACCTTTAGTTGCCTTGTTTGCGTAAACTACATGACTCTTTACAACAAGGTTCCCACATTAAGCATATTTCCATACAAATTAAAACAACAGCCGTAACTGCTACCTTAGAAAAGCTTTTTAAATTTTAGAGCACATTCAACAGCCTAGCTGTATTTTCCTTAGAAGAAAGTTTTCATAGCAGTTCCTCATAAGTTACTGTTAGCTCCTATCTTTGGCCAATTTATTACTGGCTGAGAATTCCTTCCACCTTTCCAGTGACCTGGATAATTCTGCTTCTTCTGATGAAAAGTCAATCCAGAATACATGCAAGAATCCCTCAGCCTTTCCTTAACCTTTATTCTAAGTGGAAGACACTAAGCAAAACTGACTTAAGATATACTTTTTTTTTTTTAAACAGATGGGATAAGAGCTTCAAGTTATTAAGCTTTCTGCCTGTACTATTTTTCCTTATGTTCTGAATAGTGGAGACATCGTATCACAAATTTTTCCCCAGTTAGGGATTAATGCCTTTTGTAAACTGTATAACTCTTGATGCTAAAATCCCTAGTGCACTTGATTGACTGTATTTAATTGGTCAGGAGAAATTCCATGAGCTCACATCCATTCTCCACAAATCTTCTAGAAATCCTTTCACGAACCAATTACCTCAAGAGCTTTGAATGGTCTGCAAATATGAAAGGATTGCAGATTTTCTAGACAAGGTGTGGATCCTCATATAGCAAGTTTAAGCCAACTTAAAGGCTCTTCTTAGTCCACACATGGCAGGTTAAAAAAAAAAACAAAAACAAAACAAAACAAAAAAACACTGCTATTTTTAAGTGGCCTAAGTTAGCAGTCATGCCGTATTACTGGGCTTATCATGCTACAGCTGAAGACGACAAGCTGCTGTTGTGAAAACAGTCCTGGGAAATGACTCCCATTTCAGCAACTACCCTCACAGAAGAATGGATTAAGTACTCGTCTCAACGTGGCTATCTCAAAAGATTGTCAAGGAAGATGGATATTCTCCCAGGTAAAGGAGCTGCAAGCTGCCTCCATCCCATCAGCAGAGGACTGAAGAGGCAAGTCACAAATTCAGTATTAAAATCTCACCTTGGTCCAAGTGCCTTGAGGGCAGTCGAGCACACCTGTCCAGGATGTTGTTTCCTGTGAACTGCCGGACCAACTTAATTTACCAGCATGGCACAAATATTTCCTGCAATTCTATAACCAAGGTTTCCAGGTGAAAACTCACTAACATCTGTCATGTACCCTTATCAGAGCTCTGAAATTTGTTCTTGCATTAAGTGCCAAGCTTCAGAGCTAAGAAAAATAATTCATATTACATGCTCAATGAAGGAGGAAGAAGGGTAATTATTTGATTCTCTGCCTTCCTCATCCACCTTCAGATAACGTGGAGATAAGAGGTCAGCACACAAGTGGCTGCTAAACTCTGGGCAACCTGTTCCTCCCACCCACTCATGACCCCCACGTTCTCTCACTAGCCTGTGAGAACCACCATGTCAGGCTCCACATGCCCCATCAGTCTTCACACCTATCTTACGAAGAACAACTAAGGTTCAATGGCACTTGCTGAGAGAAGGCTGGAGGAGGCTGACAGGGGTCACCTGTAGCGTAGCATTACTACAGTGAGACATCTGAAGACTTGATTTTTTTGACCTGGCATCTCTATAATGGGAGATGTGTGCTGTCTACTGTAAAGAGACCAAGGTACAACACAGACCAAGCTATACAAGTGTTACCGTCGAAGTCTTTCTGGATCAATTCCCTGCACTGTCAAAAAGTTATATCAGCAACTGTAATAACAATTCTGGAGAACTTTCCCTATCTACCACAGGAATCACTAAAAATAGAAAAGCCAGGGAAGTGTCTATTTAACCATCCCAGTGGTTCTTCCTGACAGCCTGACTATCCTTAAACCCCAGCAGTTTAAGTGGCTACAGCTACAGCTGTTACAGAGGAACCAAGCTATAGGCAGCCTTATTTCAAGAATCAAACGACTGGCTTCTAGTCACGCACAGCTGAAAGGTCCCTGACTAGGGGAATCCTGTAAGCCACCCACTCTATTAAATACTGCACAGTAGCCACTGGTGGGAAAGCACTGACTCTATAAATTGAACCACGAAACTGATCCACAACATTTATTCTTCCTATTAAGCACACATTACTATATAAGATAGTAGGCTATATTGGCACTGGACACGTTAATGGATATTCAAGTTGAAAGTTGAGTACTTTTAACTAAATCCTGCTAGTTCAGGTTATCCCACGATTGTATTCAAGTCCATTTACAAAAACAATTAGCTGAGCTGCATATCTACATAACAGTTCCCAGAATAAAGAATTTTACTGTCAGAGATAAAATTAAATGGCTTCACATTGAAGAGCACACTGTCCCTCTCTCAAGTTGAATTTTCATGCAAATATAGTAGGATTTTAACCATCTAATGAGATTTGTGTTTAGTTCTCTTGTAACATGACAGCTTTAAGCATCAGTAAAGTCAATAAGGACATAACAGAAGACAATATTGATACTTCAGCTGGAATGATCAGCAGTTCCTCCACAGGGCCCAATCCTGTTCCTACTGTAGTCAAGTGACAGGCACAAACATTCCCAGGATATAAAGGCCCAAGCCCATTAGCTCCCCATTAACATTCCTATATTTACTTTATCATGAGTATAAAAAAAAAAAGTTACTTTAGCTTGAACATAGCTACACTTTCCACACGTGAATAGTATTTAAGAAAAGTCTTTTTACCTCTGTTGGTTTGTAGCAATCTACAAGAGTTTCCTAGAAGCAAAATATGAAAGTGTCAGTTCCAATACAGAAAAACAGTGAACATAAACAAGTCTACAGTATGAAACCTGGCAAGGGAGTGGAGAAAGAAAAGGAGCAAGAAGCAGGAATCACTGGATGAAGATGCTACTGAAAACCCAGCGCTCCCTAGGTGGATCAGAATGATTTGCAACAGGAGAGAAATGATGTCTCCTTCCTCCAGGCTGGAAGTTACACAATCCGTCTCTCCAAGACAAACTGAGAAGAGGAGAATCCAAGAACATTTCTCCCAGCAATACACATGTGAAAGGTAGCTTTCTGTGAGGGCATCACAGTCTTTGTAATGCAGAAATACAGATGTTAGCTAGGTGAGGCATTCCTAGCAGTGTGGCTGCAGCAGCTAGTTTAGGCAGAAGCAGCAAAGGTATTTATGAATACTGAGTGAACAGCCTGGGGCCATGCCCCAGGTCTCTGGGGCTGGGCAGTGGGCACTGAGAAAAGGGTGCCAATAGGCACTGCAATCAGATATAGTGCATCTAAGCACCAAGTTAGTCACCTCCCAGAAGTGAGCTGAGGGCAAACCACTGCTCTGGGACAAGTTTCCTTCCTTTAGTGCATCTGAAAAGATTATAAACAGAGACCCTTATATTGGTTTTATATCTTGATTTAGATATATGTATCTCTATTAAGACAACAATGTTTCTTTTCTTCTCCCCCTCATTCTTCCATTCATTAACTTTTACCTCAAGCAGGATTCAGAGAATTAGAGAGCTGGTTTGAATTGTATAATTTTAGCAGACAGCTTCTGAATTTCCCTACTAATTCCTGTTGCTGACCATCTTTATCCTTTCCTGAAGCTTTTAGACAAGTTACTCTAAGAGAACTCGATGGGTTCCAATTTCTAGCTAGTATAGACAGAGAAACAAAGTTTCCAATATCCTAAGGACAAGGGAGGATTTCTGGGCTGTATATGCACACATGTATATTTCTGTTGCTGCAGTGAACTACAGAAACTATCTCGTCATCATAAATGACTCTCAGCCACGTAATTTTTCTATGTGACTGTTCTTTATTTTCCTGTTTTCTGTTCTTTATTTTATATACTTGTAAAAATAAGAATGAGTCTAATCTGTCTCAGCATATCTCCCTCTATTACCGGACTCTTTGAACTTTTATTTACTCCTGTTATCACCTGCCTTTCAGAATTTTTTTTATCCTAAAGGATTTTGATTACCTTTGTATAGTCCAGTAGATTATGCTAAACTCAGACCTCGGAACCTCTCAGTTCTAATTCTATGCTTACAGTGGATTCAATCAAACACAAGATAGGGACCCAGATGCATTCATTCAGCCACATTCCGATTTAAAATTAGAAAATATTACCTGTAATTTGAGAGCTCTCTCCTCTTCATTGGCTGCATCAAGAAGGTCATCAATGTCAATTTCTACATCTGGCATCTCTTCTTCCTGAAAAGCAAAAATTCCCACTTAGTCCATAGAGATATCCTTTAACTAACCTCAAAAGCAGCCTAGTGGTAGCACACATAACCCCAGATGCCTGGAGCCAGACAAGAAGGAAATCAGTAGGGGACGGTGGCTTGATTCCTTGCTCCCGGGCCAGCAGAAGGCCAAGCCCCAGCCACGCAGGAGGTGACAGCTCTTAAGCAACCCTTCCCTCACAGCCAGGAGCTGTGTTACTAACCCATGCCCAGCAGCACAAGTCAGGCTGTTCTCGCAGTACTGGGCAAGAAGATGAAGAGGTCAGGGCAGGGAAAGTAGATAAAAGCTGCAGCAAGCCACAAAATTGCTTTGAAAACATCCTTGACTGGACTGCTTATTGTTACACTACGGAAGATCTCCCTTGCTCAAAGTTGGCTTACAAGGATGACATACATGCTCCATCAGAAGAGCTCAGATTTCCAGCGCCTGCAGTGAAGCACGAAGTCTAAGGCATAGAGAGTTTTAGGGAATTTTTTTTAAACCTCCTCCACCCATACACATCTCCCTTTGCATAACCAGCACATCAGACATGTTGTTCCCTGAGTCAGAGCAGCAGGCCACACATTTTGAAAGACCCCTGAGCTCTGGAATCCCAATAAGAATTCATCATCTACAGATACCACTGTTTATTGCATTTACAATTATGCAAAAAAAAAAAATTCTGCTGGCCATTTTTTGCATTTTCTCATCATAAAAGTCACTTCAAAATGGTAAAGCAGCACCTTACTGCACACACAAAACACACTGGTCTCAGCCTCTCCCCCACACCAAGTCCCACCCTCACAGTGGCCTCAGTGCCACGGACACATGGCTCCTCCGTTGCCCCTGCTCCAACCAAGGCAACACATGGGCACTGCGAGTCTGTCCTCTCCCACAAGTACACTGGCACCGATCGGCTCGCCGGCGCCGCATCACCTCGCCACCTCCTGAATGGAAGCAGGGACATGAAAGCGTCCAAAGGGGAGGGTGGATTTGAGAGTCAGGAAGAAGCAACAAGACCGCTATCCGCAGCAGCTGCTGTCTTCTTGTACCCCACCAACACCTTTCAAGATCCTTTAAAGAAACATTTTGACAAAAATGTGGTGGTTCCAGCCATTTGCAAAAGCTTCAACAATTGTGAAATAATTTAACAGCTCCAATCGCAACTGCCACAGGTAACATCAAAATTACTCTTCTACTGAATACAAGAAGAATCCAAACATTAGCAAGGAAGATAAATTAGCCCGAGTTAATCTAATGAAAGTTAAGTACCAAAGTGCCAAACAACTACCTATATCAGAAGCTCCAGCTAAAATGCCAACTGCTCAATGTTTATTTGGGTGTGAGGAGGAAGGGCAGAAGTAGGATGATGAAGTTCCCCATCCCCACCTCTGAAGGAAAGCGTGCAGGAACACAACAGTGCAGCCGTGCAGGCTGTTAGCCCCCATGAATAAGAATACATGAAGCACATCCTTTTCGCAATTAGCAGGTTCACTCTTTCAGCATGCATTTTAGTCAGAAAGGAAGTGTGGGCATTTGCTGAGATGAATCATGAAAATAGTAGTTACTGTAACACAATCTGGCAATAAGGGAGTTTCTAACCTAATGCTATAGACTCATTAGCAATTTAAACAACGGGGGGAAGAGGAGAAAAAGAAGTCTTCCACAGACTATAAAGATATTCAGTAAAACCGATCAGAATTGGAAGGGATAAAGATTAATCCGTAACAGTGGTACACTTACTTAGCAGCTTACTATCCCCACCCTACATTAATTCGCATATCGCACTAAGAACATGAAATTCACTAAATAATAGACAGTAAACCTCCTGAACATTTTATCTAAGCAGCTCATCATAAACACTGTTAAGATAGGGTGCCTGGAGTTATTGTTAATACTGTAAACTTATCAAAATACGCATCCATGGACCTGCGTAAATGCCAATTGTGCATCTGTCTTGAGCTCAGAATTGCTGTTCAGCACATTGAATATTTTGTCTGATACACCTTTTGAACTCTTGCCTGTTGGCATGGCATTCTGGCCAACTGAAATGACATTGAAAGGCGACAGTGAGGGGGAATTCCCTAGAAGGTATACAATGCTTTTTTGTGCTCACACTTCATCGAAGCTGAGCGCTCCTGAAAGGTTAGTTTTACTCTGATTGGTACCAGTCATGTGGGAGAAATCCTTGCTTCAATCCCTCTTCACCCTTATCTTCAAATCAACTTTCTCCTACATCTTCAAGGTTCACACTGCCATCAGTCCAGAGGGCAACTGTTCCAGTAATTCACTGAAGCTTTGGTATAAAAGGTAACATAGCTTCTCTACATCAACGAAAGCCATAACAAAAAAAAAAAAAAAAAAAAACCAAACCAAACAACTTAGGAATACTTCAGAAACAAGGGACTATAATTGTGTCTGACATGCTGGCATTCAATTAAGTTACATTTCCAGCAAAAGATCATGCATATCTTCATCACTTCACAGCAGATTTGAAGTCTGATACACAACACAAATGGGGAGGGGGAAGCCCAAAAAGGTTAACTCTTGCTCTTATTTTTGGCTGAAAGAACAAACATAATGGAAGCACTTTTTCCCCTCTAAACTTCTGTGCCTGCATGATCTCAAGAGTTTTATGTTAGGCATGAAAAACATGTGCTTAGGTCAGGAGCATGACCACTCCACAACAGCTGTGATGACAGAGGGAAGGAAGAAGAGTCATGACTTCTGTTTGCCTGATTTTATTGGCAAGATAAGTGCAGCTGATCCTACTACAATTAAGCAACGAGATCCAGATTAGGCTGGGGCAAGCCTGAAAGGGGCAAGGGTGGTATGTCAAGGGTCTTGTTAGCACCATGAGGCTGTGCGAGGAAACCAAAGCACTGCCACGTTCTGCTCCAGTGAGAAGCAGGCAAGGTGTTGCAAATAGCAGATGACAGGGAAAAAAAGAAATCCCAAGAAGCATGCTGACAGGGAGCAGCCTCCAGAAAAGCTGAAACAGAAGAGGTGGGGGGTTTGCGGGTGCAAACACCCATCAATTGAAACAGTTGGGGGAAGGGAGGATGGACAATCTCCTTTCAAGCACCCTCTCCAGTTTGCATTAACGATGTAGGCAGGACAAGTTCTGCTTGACTATTCAAAAGTCCAAAAATATCACCAAAGTTAGCTTCTGTGCTCTTCAATGCCACTTAAATTCAGCCTTGCATTGTAAGACAGCCCCGTGGTTATTTAGGTTGCATGAATTCTTTGCAGGCTACTGGCAAAAGACCTTGGGGCACAGACATGCATTAAGTAGTAAATAGCTGTAGCAGTTTAAGACATTACAACCTCTCCAGCTGTTTGCTATTTAGCCTCTGGCAGAGGTGATCACTGCCCCACCAGTGAATGGAATAGAAACACATGAGCATCCCTTACTGAGACCAGGGAAAAGGTCTGACAGCCTCTGAAACCACATCCCACAGCAGCTTAAGCCAAAGGGCTGGATTTTGCAGGGGCAGCTGAAGAACACTTGCACACTGTAGTCTGCTGACTCTGAGGACAGCACCTGCAGCACAGCAAGAGCAGGTCTGACATCATTACAAGTATTTACTAATTAAATATTTACCTGAGGCTTCAACATTTAAAGGGCAATAGTTGCCCCATGGATAAACTTACCACTATAAACCCAACTCAAATCAGCCTGCTATCCCTCGTCCTCACTGCCCATGCACTGTGCATCATCTCATTCACAGTGCTGGGAAATAATTAAATAGGTTTGTTTGGTTTTTACTTTAGGTTTTAAGTTTGGAAGAGAAAGGAGAAGTGCAGCAAGAAAAGTTAAAGCCATCATTTGTACAGTGAGTTTGGAAGCAACCTGAAAGGACAGCAAGAGAAAGATGAAAGAAAAGGAGGGAAAGACCACCATACAATTCAGATGTATGAAAGTTTCAGACCATATGAATCAGGAATTGCTCTCAAAATCCTGGAAGATAGTCAGTGTAAGTGATCAAAACCAAACTAGAAAATAGGACCAGTTCTTCTAGAAGTATCCATTTATATATATAAAAAGATTTTTTTCTGTTTTTTTTTTAAGAGACATCTGCCGGACATCTAATACAGTTAGCTCTAAACAAGTTCATCTGCAGATGTGGACGGCGCTGCCATCCAAGACAATGGTTTAAGTCTCAGGATGATAAATAAAAGTGCCATAAATTATCACGACTGGAAGTTGTTGGTTGCATATGTAACCTGGTGGGATTATGAATGGTTTACACTTAGCACAGGTAAAAGAATACTACCAAATAGTCATTTGTGTGAAACACAAAGGAAAAGCCCATGTGTTCCTCGTTTCAAAGCATTTGGTTGTCTTGGGGGGCTTATGGGTCAGGGCAAAAGTAGATAAAAATGAGAATAAAAAGAATAGTTTAAGTGATTAAAAATTATTAATCCAGAATCAAAGAAAGCTCTTTTCAACTTAAAGCTAATCCTAGTTAAGTGAAGAGTCAAAATACAACAGCTAAAATAAAGCTGTTTCCAACACAAAAAGGCTGCTAGTGTCTATTGATTGGTATGAGGAACAGAAGATGAGGAAAGGATGTTAAAGACAGCAAGAAGAGACTCAGAAGTGCCAGGTTTGGGGACACTTGCAGTAGGAACAAGAATCTTCAGTGGTAAAACCCAATTAGTAAATCACTGTATGTTTTCTCCAATCCTAAAATATTAACAGCAGTAATGCCATAGCAGCCATGATGATCTGATGTTAGCCATGCAAAAAAAATTATTTCTCATTTTTGTTGGTCCGGGTGAAGTGGTTTATGCAACAGTGGATATTAGTTTGCACAGTTGATAACCAGTGAACACATTTAGGATGCTGCTCCCAGTATGATACAATCCTTATCATGCAGTTACATACTATTTTCTCCCCCATCAGACACTTACCTCATTAGCAACCAGTCAGCTGAATGTGAAATCTCAAAGGCAACACAGACTGCGAGGCCCCACACCCCTGAGCACATGCCATCCAGTCTTGGCTCCAACTAAGAGTTAGAAAAGCCTGTGTTGCCACCTAGGCTGTTCTCACCAGAGCAACAGCCTCTTCCACCAACACCAAGTCTACCTTTCGTCATCACTCTTGTTCATGAAATAAAAGTGCAGAGGCATTAAAGGCAAAGTTACCAGATTTGTCCACTCATTTTGAGTCAATGATCCTACCGCTCCTAAATAATCATAATTTATCTGTGTCATTGTGGCTATTTACAGAAACCTTCTCCTGTGCTAAGCCTGTCTTCAAGCCTGACCTCATGTCATTCCGGCTAAACACCCAGAAAGGGAGGGACACTAAGTGTCCACCTGTCAACAGAATGGCTTATGCAAGTTGCCCAGTATCTCACAGGAACACCAAGTGCATCTACATGTACATAACATGGTATGAATGCGTAGATAAAAGTCAAGGACACAGTGTTTTATCTATACGGTCTTGATCTGATCTACCCTCACCTGGAGCTAATAGGGGACTGTGCCCATAGCCTTGCAGACACACCACTAGAGGGAGGTAACACTTTACAAACACAGCAAGGGCTCCTGAAGTTGCTGGTAGAGCATGGAAGTCTTCTGAGACCTAGATTCAGTTCTCAAGTCTGGAGAACAGCAGTCTAACTTTCATCCTCAAGTACCCGTTTCCCTCTGCTCCTGTTCTTAAAAATTTAGTCCTCAGCTTTTACTGTCACAGCTTGGTTCCTGCAAAATCCTACCTCCTCCACCCTACTTTCTGGGGTACTGCTTCTGCCTCTTTCCTATGTACCCTTCCTCCCCAGCTGAGGGCCAGAGGAAGGACCACTGCAAGCAGAGAAAGGAGCAAGACTCAGCTCCCAGGCACTGTGACCAGGGCTCCCTGCCAAGACCAACGGCAAGAGGCCAGCCTTTCCTAGATCCCTATAGAGGAACCTTGTTCACATAAGACAATCTTTGAGCTTATTGCCAAACTTTAACAAGTTTGGGCACATGACAAGCACAAGTGAAAGAGGAAGGGAGATGCTTGATTAAACTGAGAACACTTTCATAAACTGGCCACAGGCATCTCCAACACAAAGTAAGTCTACTCCCTCCTAAATTTCCAAGATCAGACGTACTAGAGTTTCAACTAAGCTGTTGAAAGTCCTCATATAACGTGGAAAAAACACTTTTTCCTCCCGATTTTAGTCTCAACATCAGAAATAACTGAACTCTTACCTAAAAATCTTTCCAAGATATTCCAAATGAGGCAGGCACCCACTGCAAATCTCTTCAGCTCAGATTATTTCAATTTGGAAAAGTTGAACATTTTAAAAGTGTGTTTTCCAGTTGTTAAATCCAGGGTAATGCCAAGAACAATGCTTATGGGGCTCTGCATGGAGGAATACACACCTTGCTGTCAAGCAGAGGGGGAGCTTACCTAGCAACAATCAGTGCCTGGCAATAAAGAGGATGTAACAAAGCTGTGGAGAAAGGCTGTTAAGCTAGATGAGAAAGATGGATGGACAGACACACACACACACACTGATAGTGTCTACACAGGCAGGTACAACTGGACCTTAGCTTGCTCAGCCAGTGTGCACAAACTGCACGGTCCAGAAACTATAGCTGCATTAGTGCAGCTTTCAGACCAAGAGAATAAACCCTGTTGGCAGAGCATTTACATTCTGCTGCCATGGTTTATTAACAGATCAGTCAGATTTCCAGACCAAAGCTTACCCACATCCACCTGGCTCAGAGAAGAAAGAGCTAGCGCTTTAGCTGAATCTGCCAATTCACCCTATTTTGGTTAGTAGATAGGTGGGCAAATAGCCTGAAGCTTCTATTAGGAAGAACACATCTTACTCCAAGGAAATCCCAAAGAGTAAACTTGTTGGACATTGATGTCTGAACCCAAGGAACAGGGAGCACTCTTAAGTTCCCAGGTCTAAAGTGTAACCTAACAGCATCCCAGATCCATGTCAGTATGCAACTTAGGTGTGTGTTGCCCCCAACCAGAGACATACTATGAGAAAAAGCACAGGATTACATACTAAAAAGAATACCACCATGCTCCTTGGACAATTGGAAGAGCATGCCCATCCTGCCATTTAGCCAGCCTTCACTGAAACAGCATGGCTAGGAATTCTCCTTCTCCTTCCTCCCCTTATCCCAGCATGACTGAACACACCCTTCTCACACATCCACTTCAAAATACAGAGACAGATTTGCAGAAAAAACCTTATTTAAAATTAAGTCAGTAAAGTCTGGAAGGACAACACTGACTGGGTGAAGGATATGACAGTGACTAGATCTCTTTGCATTTTCCAGGCTAATACTTTCTGTATAAGACATACCTTCAATATATCAGTATGTCCATACACATCACTTTAAGCAGCTGATCAACAAGTGACTCGTGAAAATATGAGTCCTGTGAGCTGAAGCTTCAAAGAGCAGGGAGCTCACTCTTGAGCCCCAATAAGCAAGGGAAAAAAAAAAAGAGAAGACTGAAGCTTTAGATCAACAGCTCATTCATTATTCCTGGTGAAGAACTACATAGCTTTCACAGTATTGTCAACTGCAAATATTTGAAAAAAGCACATAGGGCTGCAAAACCGTATTGTCACAAGGTGACAGTAACCTGTTGGCCTAACACACTCATCTAGATGAATAAACTAGAGTATGCTCTCCAATAGACAGCAATATGGAGTCAAAGGAAAATGACACTAGGGGTCAGAAGGGCTTTTACTCACATGTCATAAGCCATTTGCAAGCGTTTTGGTGAAAAATACGGTTCCTTTTTATAGGCTTGCTAAGATGTCCTAAAGTTAACCCTAGTTAAAAGACACTAGGTGTCTTTTAAGCATAAATCACGAGGGCCACAGGTTTGGGGGTTTGGTTTTGGGTGGTGGGAGGGAGGAATTCAGGACAGAATGATGTCAAGCAGGACAAGCCCTGTATAAGGATATCACCGTAGGCAAACTGGGACACTAATCCTGTATGTTAGCGTTATTTATCAACAGCCAAGAACAGCTCAACCTTCCTTACTTACAAATAATTATAAAGAAAAAACATGGTGTAAAACAAATTTAAAACAACTTCTGGGAATCACTTAAGTATAAGGGCATCTTAACGTTCATGTACGTGCCAGGAGTTAGGTACAACTGTAGCTTCAGAATTCAAATGGAAATTAAAAATATACTAACAGGGCAATGACTATAGGGCACACACAAAACACTTAAAATTCTAGTTATGAACCTCATTAAAGCAATTAACAACAACTGATATTTTCAATAAGCAGGGGCGGAGCACCCACTCAAGCCAAGTTCTTCCATCTCATTACCCAAACCGGCTCTTTCTCTTCCCTCAGTCACTGTAAACCGTTGTTGTTTGTTTCAAGTTGGCACTGCCACAGATCAGCCTCTCCTCCTGGCTCCCAAGCGACTGCAAAGCAGATGAAGTGGACAGATGCTATTCCAATTACAAGTTCCATTCAAAGAGTCAGCCCCTCTAAAGCAGTACCACACAGCCTGCATTTTTATTACAAAATAGCGCTGAAGTACACCGAAATAGCAACAGCACAATCCTGGCACTTCGGTGACACAAAAAGAAGCAACTCTGTTGTGCCCTTACTTCAGCTGGGGTGCCTCTGTCAGCATGGAGGGACCAGGGTTACAGGCAGAGATAAGAACATCATCCCTCAATGCAATTCCTATGAAAGCTCCCTTTACGGGCAAGCCTTTGTGAAAGAGGATAGGGAAAGGTCCTCCACGTCCAGAGCGAGGGTCCCCACCCAGCTTCCCCGAATATCTTCACCCTCCCCCAGAACACAAGCCTGCCCGCATTGACACTCGACACAGAGGCAGCTGCTGCGTTTGCAGATGCCGTTGCAGTTTTGCCTTTCCTTCAATTAGAAGGCTAGAGGGCAGAAAGATGATGGCAACACACCATGATTTCCTCTGGACAAACTCCTTACAGCTACAGGCTGCCCAAATGCTAAATTTAACTCAGCTGCTCAGGTCCTACATTGGCACATGGTTAGCACGTATAACATTTTACCCTGTGTAAGGGGTGGGGGAAAGGTAAGATGGCCAGCTGTGTCAAAAGTCAGCTGGAAGAGGGGAAAGGGAAGGTTAAGTTAAAGCACAGCGAGACAGGTACAAGTACTGCCAAACCATTCACTGAAGTTAAGTTATTCAGGGAAAGGGAGGCAGGGCCAATTTCAGGACACCTCATTATATAGAGGCTACATAACGAAAGGTTTTCGGAATTGGAGCAATAGAAAATCTGGACTGCTACCCTGCTACTGTGTCCTGATGCGCTGCAGACAGATGCTGCACATCACTTCTAAGCTACCTTAGTGCCACACAGTTATGCCAACACAAGGCTTGGAATAAAACGCGGTACCACTTAGCATACAACAAAAGAGCAAGTAGTTGAAAAACTGTTGACATATTTACTTGAAGTAAATACACTTTACAACAGTAGTAGCTTGTAATAAACAAAGCATCAAAATTTCCACGAGCTGTTTCGATGTAGATTCTGGCCTACCTACACCTAAGAGTGATGCAACGGGATTTTCAAATGGAGGTCAGGGGCTCTCTTTAATCAGTAAAGGCTAACCAACCATTAACATTCACTGTATTCTTCTGCATCAATGTGACCACTACTGTCAGAGACGCCTCCGTGTTTATATAGACCATACGAGAATGCCACGGTGACCTCAGGCAAATGCTCTAAAACTGGCTCTGCAGAAGAGGAAACCTTGGTCCTCTCTTTCCGCAGTTCTCTGTTCTGCTTGCTAGCAGGGCCACAAAGCTGCTATTGAAAGAATAATGTGTTAGGAGAGCTAAACTGGAGTTTTACTGCACTTCAAACTCCGCCAGTTCAGTTGAGGCTGGGCTTGCCTAGCAGACACACTGCCTACTGTTGGTCACCAACACACCCGCCAAGTTTTCTTGGCTGGAAGGAAGACTTTCTGTGCTCTTTCAGAAGGCCATGCCTTTTTACTTCGAGCCCTTAGAGCCAGGATGGGCTAGCTGCCACGTTTCACTGGGGGCATTCTCCCATCAGCAGCAGGGAGGTAACTTTGCACGTGTGGATGCAGCCTGCAACTCCATAAACAGCACTGGAGGCTTGTGCAGGCGCCTTGGCCAATAAAGTAAATAATAGGTCCTTTTACGTTTCTTCTCCCCACTTCTGTTCAAGAATTTTTTCCCTCTCAGCTTTTTTTTTTTTTTTTTAATTATATGAGAGCTAAGGAAGTAATCTGCAAAGAATCAACAAGAATAACTTTTCCTCTAATTAGCTGCTAAATGGGCTTTTGTAAAAGTAAAAAAGCGTGCGCGCACACACACAACTTAGGTTTTGGGTTTTTCTTAGCACATTAATTTCTTGGTATCCTGTGTTTTAACAACAAGTTTTCAAAAGAGCCTATTATGTAGGTGACTGAAAATACTTATCCTGGGCCCTGGACTTGCTATTTTTAGTTTGGCATTTATCTGTTGCTTGAATGGGTGACTGAAACACTAGTCAGGGGTCACACACTTGCAGTGCCGACTCTGGTCTGTCCATACACAGTAGTTCTTGTATGAGCAGCTGTTTAGGAAGCACTTGCTCAGATCTCCTGCCACAAAGCATCCAACAGTGAGAAACCAAAATAGGTTCTGACTTGGAACAGAACAGCTTCTAGGAATCCCATGCTGGCCAAAACACACAGTTTGGCAAGCCTTGCTTGGTTCGTGGCCCCATCGTTCATTTCAATACTTCTATTGGTTCATTTGGGAAATGGAAGCTGAGAGTCAGATAGGACTTGTTATTTACTCTTGTTTTACCGTATGGGTATTTGATAACTTCAGAAAAATTGTGACAGCCCTTAAAAATCAGATGGTTTTAACTATGACACTGATGCAGCTGCCCAGTACAACGGAAACATAGCCACTTCTCTTGAATAGGCAGAATACCTCCTTAGGCTTTCTTCTCCTGGCTGGGAAATCCTTGCCTAGTCTACAAGGAAAAGCCATCGTGATGCCAATGCAGATGCAGCTGCTAAGTTAGAAAAAGGCATCTTTCCCCAACATTTCTCTACAGACAAAATAGCACAAGCCAGTAAGAAATGTACAAGGAAAGCTCTGTTTCTCGACCACTTGGCAATTTAATAAATGTCTCATCTGAAAAGTTTGTATCAATGGAAGACAGAGCAAATGACTAAGTGCTGGAAGGCGAAAGTTGAACGTAAAGTTCAGACCGTATTCTCTGCCATTGGTATAGGTGTATTAATTCCTTTCACACTGTGGATTTTCAATGGAAGCATTCAATTCTCTTTCTTGCATTGAAACGTTGTTTTCCCAGCTGATTTGTAAACTGGGATTTCTGTCTTGCAGCATCACCCCTCCTTCACGCTTGCAAAAGCACCATTTCACTACCTGACATACGTGCTCACAGGTCCTATATGTTATCTCATCCCGTTTTAGTTAACATCTAATTGCCAGTAAATTTTAGCCCACTCTTTTCCAAAACCCTTTTATTATATTCAAATGTAGCACATTTGAAAGGAATTTAGGTTTTAGGCTTCATCTTAGGATACCTCCATTTAATATCTAAGAAGTCTGGCAAAAATGTCTTTCCATTCATTTAGTTTCAAGTATACACATTCACTCTTTCCTGAGAGTCTCTGAAAAACAGGTTGTAAGGAGGCACTATATTTCCACATTAAGAGCACATCCTTGCAACCAGAGCACTGAATGCAAGAGAAGAGTTCACTCCAAAGCACCAGTAAAAGAAAAGCTTCTGGTAAACCCTTCTGAGTCCCAACTCCTCCCACATTCTTCTACCCATCTCACTACGAAGCCCCCTACTTCCCTATGGGCACGTTAACCTACCTCAAGAGAAGCAAACCTTTGCTCACTGCCAAAGAATTGCACTCTGAACAGCCAGCCAACCTTATAAATGGTGTTGCCACCTTGAAAATGCAAACTGAGCAAATATCATTTGACAGTCTGCAGATGACCTGCAACAACTGTTTGAAGAACAGATTCCAGCCTAACTGCCTTCCAAGGTAGCCTGCAGCATCAGGACCTCCCACTTCAGCTCCCAGGATCCTTAAACAGTGCACTTTTTCAATTGAATTCTCACTTTGCTGTGGTCAGCCTAAAATTTCTTCTCGTTCTCCTGCTTCAACTTCAAGATTTATCTTTCTTAAGCAGATGTCATAAATACATGTTACTTTCCTCCATTTTTCACAGACACAAATATGCAAAGTCAGGACTTCTCAGCAATCTCTAGTCATCTGCATTGTTGGAAATGGTCACAGGCTTTAGAAAAACGTGCGTTTCTCTTCCCAGTGGCATTCCAGAAGAATTAAGAGTTATGGATGATATGGATATATTTCTTTCTTTTTTTTTTTTTAAGGAATAAAAGCTTTGTGGTTCCATAACCATAGCCTAAAGAGCCATTTAAGGCATACTGAAGAAGAAAAGTACAACATAAGGCAAGATACTTGTTGGTTTGGCTCGGTATAAAAGCAAAAAAATGAAGTCATTCTGAAGCATCTAATTTACTCACAGCTTTACTTTTTAAATGCTAAAGAGCCCATCATCTTCCAGGACATGCTATCTTGCGGCAGCAAAAATGTGGCAGACCTTTTCACATTGGACAATGAAAACTTGTGGTGGGCTACACGATCACGACAGTGTTAGCAAGCCCAAAACAGAATGAGGCCAAAGCGCTGAGGTGTCCCTCTGCTCCTCAGATACACAAACAGGCAATATTTTCCAGCACAACCATAAAAATTCCAGATGCTTGTGCAACAGCTGCTAGCCCTCACAAATCACTGCAGCTGAAAGCCGATGCAGGCCAACAGAGCAAGTCCAGGACTGATGAGGGCCCTTAAATGAGACAAACTTACAGACTGGCAATACCAAGAACAGAGCAATTGCAATTGGACCAAACTGAAGGGAAAGAACCCCAACAAGCTGCTGAAGGAAGAACACTAATTTTTTTTCCTGCTTCTTAACAGCGCAACTCCCATGTACATGCTAAAGAAAACAACTCTTAAACTTGTTTCATATGACTGAAATACAGCTCTGGGAAGGGACTATTTTTGAAAAGCTACATCAAGCCTAGCCCTTCATTACTGGGTTGGAACCCTGGCAGAAATGCTAAAATCCTCACGTTTTCAAGTTAACAAAAGAGTGATAGACTACTTTTAAGTATGTTAATCAACACAGCAGGCAAAAAAAAAAAAAGGGGGGGGGGGAGAAGGTTTTAAGGGGAGTGTAATTTTCTCAAGTATCCCTTAAATGCCGGAAGGAGCCACCTTCAATTATCAGGGATTCCAAAGCTTCCCAGAAAGGAGAGAATTCGCATGCATACTCAAGATCCCATTTCTTAAATAGCTTCCTGGTTCTGTAGGACAGCGCGCACCAGGACTACCTGGGATCCAAAGCACCCCGGTGTAAATCAGAGATCCTCTGCGACTCCTGGAAGTCCAGAACACAAATCAGAGCAATGCTTCTAGTTAGCACTGAGTTTCCAGAAGCCAAAACAAGGAGGTGTTAGCAGGGGCTTTGTCTGGAGCCGACTACACACAGCTTTTCAGACAGAATCCAAATGAGTACAGCAGTCTTTCAGTTTTCTTCTGAAGTTATTTACCTACTATGCAAAGCATTTCCAGCAGCTTAGGTATATTAAAAACATGGTCAAACAGTAGTTTCATTCAGTTTGACGTTATACTGAATTGCAACACTATTTCATGTTACACCATCCAAGAGCATACTATATACACAGTGTACATATATATACACACACACACTAGCCCTTCAGAAGCATGTTAATAGATCACAAATATGCACCTACTTTCGCATATGTATGAATCTGTTGTTACAGAAAGTTACCAGAAGAAAAAGAATCTGTACGCAGATTTCTGCCATGAAAGTATAGGTAGCAAGGCCTTGAAGAAGCATGGCTTGCCATACGTGGCAGAGCAGAGCATATTAACAAGCCATCTGTTCATTATAACAAGCTCAACAGGATTCAGCTTCTAGCTGCAGAGATGCTACCTACAGCACATCCCTTGATCAAGCAGACAGTTGTTGGATATTGCCAGAGCCTTGCCACATCCCTTTCAGAGAACATGTTATACATCTCCGCCACCAGCACAGTCTGGATTTAAAAACTGCTTTCCCAGGAGGCTGTGCCTTTGAGCAGAATTAGTCACACTAACAAGCAGCCCAAAGTCAGGTTCCTCCAGCTAGAGATATGCAGACATAACCAATGCTATTTGCTTAAAGCTCTCAACTTCTGCTCCCACCTCAGAGAAGGATGCATTGTGTTTCCAGGAACAGAAGCACTGAAGAACATGAAATCTGTTCTCAGAAGAGATGCTGGCTCTTGAAAAAGAGACAAGAACAACATTTCTCTCTAGTCCTCTGCAAGCAAGATGACTAGTCTTTCAGTCTCTCCCCCCTCCCCTTGCTATGTTTCTCCCTTCAAACAGAGAAATTAGGAAACAGCTGTTGCTTTTGCCAGCTTTGTGAGAGGCAAAGAGCAGCAGTCAGAAGTAGCAGCAGGGGAACAAGACTGTAATATACTCCGGGTCCCATCTGTTGAGAATGGGGAACAGAAGACGGAGGGCAAGGAGACAAATATGGACTCCAACGTACAGTCAAACGGCTCCTTTCTCACCACCTATCTGATGTTCTTTGGCTCAATATCCAGTGACTGCAGCAAAGGAAAGGGCAAAACTCTTCAAGTTAAATGTACAATATCAATCAATCAAGTATCATGATAGTGTTCACAAGCAAGTCGTTTAATTAATACACTGTGCAGCCAGTATTTTGGCTTAGTTGTTACTCTGCCATGTGGCAAACTAGACAAAGCAGATGGTCAATAAGCTCTGTTAAACTGTCAGGGCCAGCTATTATAAAGAGACACAAAACAGCTCTCTACTAGTTCCAAAAATGTTAAGTTAAGTCTCAGCAACCTCAGTTCAGTTCCTTCTCCTAGAAAAGCTGGCATCAAAAGAATGAAGATTAAACTAATAACTTTCCCAAGGCTCCAATCCTGAAGTTTAGAGAACACCAAGCCCCATCCTAAAAGATGCTCAAGTTTATTAAAAGGCGCAAAAATGTCAGAATAGCCAGTATCATCTGCACTACACTAAGAAACCACTGACTTGTGAAATCAGCTGGTTTGCATCTTAAAAAAGAAAAAAATAAGAGTAGCACTTAAGTCAGGAGAGCTAGGATTGAAGTCGAATATTAACTCCTTAGCCTTTGAATTCCAAACAGGGAGACCAGCACAGCCTGAGTCTTACTTAAAAGGATGAATCATGTCAAATTTCAAACTACTTTCTGCTCTTCACCAAAAAAGTTGTTGTCACACTTAACCTCTGAAACAATCTCAGACACTTTACCTTGCATGCACCTCCAGATAGTACTTTGATCCTCACAACAAAGACAGATGTTCTGAACAAATAACCAAGCAAAGCTGAAGTCTGGTTCAGCAAACAGCACCAGCTTTGCCAGGTCAGAGGAGAAGGTTTCTGGCAGGGCGCACAGCTACACCTTGTTTCGTTCTGCTAAAATCCACCTCTTCCCGCTACAGTAGCCTCTCTACCTGCTCACCAAGAGACATTCATGCAGGGGCCTTGTTCTGAGGCGTCTCCAGAGACAAGTGTTCACATTTTGACAAAAACATGCCTCCGCCTCCCCTACCACCTCCCATGACAGCAGGCTTTCCTTCAAGGCCTTCAGGTGGTACAGTTTAACTTCTGCATTTCACCCGAGGAAAAGCACACCATGTGGTTTTAGAGCAGAGCACCGTTCTGACAGCCCTAATCCCAGCTGCAGCAAACTCGGCCAGCAAAACATGACATACATGCAGCCCTGGGGCTCCACAGAGCTCTTCTGTAATGAAGCATCAAATAAGGAAACTGGTATTTCTATAGTGCCCAAGTGAGGTATGTTGCACTTTAACTGAAGATGGGAAGTTCTGCTTTCCCAAATAAAAGCAGCTGAACCTCTACACCAGGAGACTACGAACAGCTAACTTTCATTAGTCTCTAGAACAACAGACCAGCGTCTTAAACAGAGCCAACCAAATAATGAATGTGTTTGCTTAGCACAAGGTAAAAGTGAAGTTCTATCATATTTCAAGGCAAACTGACCACTCGAAGGCTCATGCATCTACATCCATAGGCTTCAGTCCCACCTACATAGGGTATCATACTGACTATCACAATACCAGCATGTTTTGCTCCCGGGGCCGTAAGGACCCCAGGTAATGCCTATGTGTATTGCTCCCTGGCCATATAATGGCTAAGCACAAGACGTGCCTTCTGCTTTAGCCCTACATCCAGCTAAAGTAGCTAAAGCTTGCTTAGGATTTAAAAGTTTTGAGTCCAGTTCTCTGTAAACCCCCACGAGCAGAGGCTAGAAGCTTAAACGTGTCTTTCAGGCCCCAGAACACATGGAATAGTGTTGCAAAAATACTGTAGTTAGAAGTTGGTTTGATGATGCCATTTCTTACTGCATTTTAACATTTATATTTACATTAATTGAAAGTCTCCCTTAACAGTCAAACTGTAAACTTTATTAGAGGTCTTGAGAGGGTGTTCAGTGAGCTGATGTCCCCGTGTCTGCAAGGTCATGAAAGGCAAGTTCTTGAAGCGTCCTTCTAGAAAGCCACCTTTGTGCTCACAAACCAAATATTATCAGTTAAACCTTCTGCCAACCAGAACCTTTTCAGGGTCCAAAATGGCCCTCATCTTTAGCATGCTACTTTGATACCAGCCACCTCAGATGAGAGCTTTAGACTACTAACAGCTTTTGGATGGATCCTACACCAGCTCACTTGAATGCATTACAGTCACCATCACTTGACACCTCAGCACCACATTTTTCAGGCAGTACTATCTTTCATTTGTGCTTGCAACTAAGTGCCTATCACAGTAGGGCTCTAATCTTAGTTGCTTGGTCTTGCAAAAGCTCCTGCAACAGCTGCCAGTCATTTTAATCATAAGTTCGCTGGCATCATTCAGAAGCTGCTGGCAAGAGAAATGAAGGAGTCAAGAGACAGATCAAGTTTGTTTGTTTAAATTATCTCATGATTTGTGTAATACGGGCTCAAAATGTCTATATCTTGAACTCAGCCAATACAATATATTTACAGCAAGGAGCTAGATCTGCTTCAGCAAGCATCACGTAAGGCTGTAACAGCATGGGCTTCCTCCTTCTGGACAACACTGGCTAGTTTCTAGCCTCTGGCAGACTTTCAAAGAACCATTCAAAGAATTTGCCTGGATTCACACTTCAGCTACTCATTCCTGTGGGTTTCACTTTCCTTCCACTGTCTTGCATCTTGGAAGCACTTGGAGGTTAGCCCTCTCCTTTCGTCATCTTCCCTTCAAACAAACACATTGATTACGTGGCAACCAAAATGCATGCACATGAAGCCACTTAGTATGTAAACAGTCATACCTAACTCAAGAGCAGCCATCTCCCAGAATGACACCTTCATCTGATCAAAATCATTTGTGTTGGGCAACATTTTAAAGCAAAGCTACAAAAATGACTTTTTTTTTTACCAAGGCCCAGGACTCACAAGCTGGGATTTCTCTCACCTGGCTTTCCATGTCTACTGTCCATCTACAGCAAACAACAGGAGACTATAAAGGGAGCATCAAGCAATCACAGCATAGAGGTCTGTCTCACAGCAGATGAATCTTACTAATGGTATCTTTCATATACCTGCGTGGAAGACCTGTATCCTCCTGTTATGGGAGTAGCTGAAGTTCATTGCTACTATTTTTGATCCTGAAGGCAACATACAGCATTATCCTAGTCCAGGAGAGCCAGAGCCAATGCCCTCCTTCAGATCTTGATAAATTTAACCAGTGTACCTTGGTAAAGGTTGAGTCAGGACATGAGACTAAGGACAGACTGTCTTAAAGCCTGGCTGATTGTGTTACTCATACTGCTTCGCCAAAAGAGACATGTTACAAATCACAATTAATGTCATTTAGTTTTTCCATCTGTTACACTGTATTTTAAGACTAAACTTTTTACTACCAGATCAAATGAAACACATGGAAAGTTTTAAAGATGTGCACTACCAGCTGGCTACTTTGACCACCCAACAAATGTTAATTTCAGTGCCAAAAAAACCCAAACAAACCCTAGCCTGCCTCAAGTTTAAAATTTAATTCGGACAGATTTTAATTAATTTACTCAATATAGTTCAGTAGTCTTTTCTGTAGAAAATTATATTCTACTTCCAGATACCAAGAAAAGGAAGTAATACAATCTGAGCATCCTTTCTGCTCCAGTTCTTAAACATAATTTAATTTTTTCTCATTAGCACACCTTAGTCAAAGAGCTGACTATTTTGCATTCTCACGTAGTAACTTTGAAATCAAAGATAGGGTTTGAAATGCGGGAGAAGAAAATTTCAAGCAGTTAAACATCACAACTTAAAATAAAATGGTGTATGTAAAGGACAGCAGTGTTCTCACTGACACACTATACTTAGCATACACATTCAAATCCAGAGCCTTTGGGTGGCAATGAAGTATGTATAAGAAACATAACATCATTATCCCATAGGGCATAGATAAGGAACTAACTCCAAGGAATCCAAAGCTAAGTCCTTCAGTGGAACTCCTTCTCAGATGACCCAGGCCTGCAAAACACCTGCATATAAACCAAATACCTGCAGCAGCCTATTTCCATTCTAGGGACAAAATGATAGCCACAAGTAATCACACACTTTCTGCAAACAGAAACCCCATTGAGTCTGACCTCACAGTCTCAGTACAGAACTGATGCCATCAAAGGGAATCCAGAAGCACTCTCACACATCTTTAAAGTACCACTTGTGTGCTAGTCTATGTTTAATACAGAACAGCCAGTTCAAAGGAACTTTGAATTCAAAGTATTACACTGTGTTAAACAATCAAGTTATTTTTAACTGGCTACTTTTCTTACAAACATCCAAAGTCTAAGATTTGAGGCCCCTGTAGAGATCAGCCTGGACACAAACATGTTCATGAGGAAGACTCCTATAATCTTTGCTTCTCCAGATTCTCACAGGCCTATTTCTATTTCCACCTACAGATTTTCTCAAATGGGAGATATTCCAGGAACACCAGAGACAATAATCAAGTCTTCAGACATGAAACTGCATGAACATGCACGCAGAAGCCGGTAGAAGGAAGGGAATAAGATCAAAGTCAGGCACTCCCTTTCCCTCCCTGGGAAAAAAAGATAAGAGAGGAAGCTCCATGGTGCTCCTCTCTCATGTTTCTGTTGTTTCCCACTTTAAAAGATTTCGGTCATCAATAGTTTTCAGCACAAACTACTTCCAGTGCATCCTGAAACAGCTGACTTCCACAAGACTTCTCATAGAAGTAACTAGAGTGTTCACCTAGCTCCCAGGGTAATGTACAGGACCACTGGGGTCGGGGGTGGGGGTGTGTGTGGGTGTGTGTGTGTGTGTGTTGTATTTTGAGGCGAGTTGTTTTGTTCTTCTGTTTGGTATTTTACACTGCAGCGCACAAAAGAGCAATGACTGCCAATGAAATGGCGCATCAACAAAGATTGAGGGGATGATGAGTAGCTTGAAAATAAGTTTCACATCAAAGTCTGACTTGTTACTAACAGGTAATTTTCTTTAAGACAACGTCCACTTTAAAGTGCACATTGTCTCCCATAAAATGAAAAAATTAAAATAAAAAGATGGGACTGTGATCTGCTATGAGTAGCAGATTTATGTCTGGTCTGTCGGAGACCAACATAGGAGCTACTTAAAAGAGGGCTACGCACCGCATTTGTGGTTGGATTCCTCGTGTCTGTTCTTACAATGACACGGGTTAGGGAGCGCCAGAGCTAAGGAAGTGTGGGTTTCGTGTAATTCACGTCTTGATTCTCAGGTGCCCAAATAAAGCTCTTCCATTACTAAGAATATATAGGAAGCTATAACAGCTAACCTGTGTGGATTCACTACCATCTAATAAAGGATGAAGGTCTTCCCTTCAGTGAAGATACTCCTGGGGTCTCTTAAGTTCTGTGAAAACAGGCAGCTAAATTCTACAGTTATCATCATGCTATGGTATCATTATCCCTCCGGCCAATTTCAAGCTAGCGTTATAAGAGTTAGCATGGCAGAAGACACACACACACGAATTTTCTGCCAAACACTTTTAGCTTGCCATTTTAGCTTAAAAATGGAAACAAATACACTCAGTGTCTTTAGAATACAACCAACCCTGTTCTAGTGGCAGTCCAAACTGGTACTGGCCAGCGAAGCAGCTTTCAGGATTTGTATTTGAATGGGTTCAGCAAGTTGTTCTGAGCTTGGAAAAAAGTGTTTATGCCCACAAAAATAACCTGCTCCTGCTCAGCTTTTAAGTACCTTGGAGCACCAGCTCAGAAGAGTTTCTGCAGTGGAAAAGGACCCTCTTAAAATTAGCAGTGGTAAATCAGTGCTCAGGTAGCCCCCAAACCTCTTTTTTCCCCCAAATTAAAAGCCTGAGCTTTAGAGGACTTCCCACGCGGCATCACAATTGCACACAATTGCTCTTTATCCAACCTATAGTACCAGATTTCTTTAAAACTCTCTTTTTCGGAATTCTAAAACATGTTAGCATACCACATTAGCCACAAGCTGCAAGGGAGGCACATTGCTTTAATATTTTCTCTTATCAATGAACAAGGAAACAAAACAAGGAAAGAGTCAGCATAATCAAAGTGACAGGTGGATTCTGAAAATCACTTCAGGCTGCAGCTAATAATAGAATACCCAATTTCAAATTAAAAGTTTGGATGAGTAGTCTGACACCCACAAATGCTAAAGAAACACTAATGCTATTCCAAGAGCTGGTCAGGGAGAGCGAGTGTGCCAAAATATAAGAGCAGCATAAGAATTTTCTCATGCAGTAATTGGCCTGAATCCAACCTCCTGGACAGACTTTTTCCTCCAACTAAGGGGAGCTGGGCTGCACACACATGCAGCCTCCGAAGGCAAGCTTTGCTCCAGCAAACCCAAGCCAAACTATTCTCAACCTAGCTCAGAAGAGGCACTGGCTGGTACAGGGTCATACCAGCCAGCACAAGGTGGTATCATCAGCTCCTTCCCACCACCCTTCATTTGGTGCTAGCTTTCTTAATCATTCCAATGGCCAGTGAAAGCAGAGTTTAAAGTTCACCTCACCACTTTCAGGATGCCTCCAGAATAAGCATGTGGTTAGACACTACAAATTCCCCCAGGAACAGCAGCAACCGCACTTTCCACCCCTGCACGCCCCTGCTTACTGAACTTTGCTGTCAGAGCAACAGCTTAGGAAATGTCTGACTCCCTCCTGTGACAGAGGGCTTGGACAGCTTGGGCCATTTAAGAGGTCTCTGTCTGCTGGCTCAAAGACAACATAAAGGACTGGGGGAGGGAAAACTGTCTTCTGAAAATAAAGAAGAGAAAAATGTTGAGATGTTTCTAAAGTAGCTATATCTGGACACTGTTTGAGGACCCCATTTTCTCATTGTTGCCCAAAGTTACCAAATAGCTACTTTTAACCCTCCTCAAATTCTTCCAAACCCAGGTGGTTTGGAAGAGAGAAGATGGAGCAACTCCATCAAACCCATCTTCACAGCTTGTAGAAGGTACGTGTAAAGGACGCTGTACCTATATTCCTCCCACAGGCAGGCAGCTTAGATAAAGCACAAAAGGTCAGTCCAGTTCTGTACACGTGGTGCCAAGCACAGGAGTCAGGACCCTAATAAATCCTACATTCATCATAAGCAGTGCTACCTTCCATAGCAAGATTTCACAGGATAAAAATCTACTGAATGTGGAACAGGTGCAGCAGCCATTGCCTGGTCATTTCAGCACAGCAGAATACAGGCGTCCAGGGAGCATTTTATGGCCAGGAAAGAGTCTAACCCAAGCTTTTTAACGGGTCTATGGAAGAGAGAGTTAAAAGAAGGTGGCAGAATCCATTGCCACTCACTAAAATCAAACATATCCCATATTCCTTTGTGAAAAATCTGCATTACCTACAGCTGCAAGTAGGGGATGAGCTGTGCCAAGAGTACTCTTACATGTATTCCACTTTAAAAACACTGAACATCCTTCATATAATGCCTTTGGCATCTACCACTGAATAATGACAAGGACAGTCCTAAGACACTTTGTAACACAAAAATATTCAAAACCAAAATACCCAAACTTGCAACACCATTTTCCAATCCAAAGGGATTAAACAATTATGTACTTAATTAGAAAAATTAGGACATTGGTTTCACCTTGTTTCTAAGCAGACCAGAACTCATTTCCTGCTGTGGTTTCAGATGTAGCTCTGGATGACTACTTATGCAAAGACAGTAAGGAAAGCAGGTTAATTTTTAAGTTCCTACATTTTGTTGTTCTTAACAAATAAAGAAAATACAAAGGAAAAAAAAAGAACTACTTTTTATAATTTGAAGAGAATCCAGGATGTAAGCACATAAATAGGGAATATTCATGTGAAATCCTGAAATACTTCAGATAGAGCAAAAGGAGAAATACGAGCTGGTTGAGCTTCCACTCTACAAGGAAGATTCCAAATATACAGAGAAACAAGTAAGGGTAAATTAAAGTTGCAGTTAAAAATTACACATCCCTTGGTAAGTGCAGCTTTGTGGCTTATGTTATATACACGTTCAACCTGGCAATCTGGCTCAGGTGATAAGAGCTGTTTTGAGCACTGGGCCAAAGTTTGAGATCAAAGCACCTTCACATTGCCCTAGCAGCCTAGGCAATGGTATCCATCTTGTTTGACTTTTTTTTATTCATAAGAAACTCCTCTGGCCTTCTTTTAACACTTTGTTTTATAGCAAGTCAGCTTTGGCCTTTACTCATGCATTGCTCCTAATGAGCTCCTACCCACAGAAGTAGTCCACCATGTACTCAGCGCTCCCCTCCCAGCCACCCTGGCCTATGTGGAGCAACAGGCAAAAACCCCACTGCTGCTTACTCGTGGGCTGGTACTCTTCCACCTTTTGATGATTATAGCCCTTTGATTACAGCCCTAAAGCAATTTCAGTCATTTGATGCTTTCCCACAATATCTTCCTCCCTTCCCCCTCAAAACATGCCCCAAGGACAGACAAGTTCCCACAATTCACTGGGAAATAAAGAGCAGCTCAGTTTACTGCAGCAAAAAGCCTATGGGAATAAGACACCGGCAGTCCTAGCAACGGGCATATGGGACTGAAGTGCCTAGGTACACAGTGATCCATTCAGCTTACGGGTGCACCAGGCCTGGGAGCCCAGGCTACTCCACCTGCTCTGCATCTGGCTGTGTTTTACACGCAAGGCTGTCTTGCATGCAGAAGAAACATGCCGCCTGAACACAAAACTCATTCGTATACTACAAGACTGCTACTCAGGGCTGGCAGAAGTTCACAATTCAAAAGGAAGTGTGTTCTCAAAAACAATGAAGAGCTCCACATTTAGGAAACAGGAATTACGGATAGTGAATGAAGGTAGTCTTGCAATTAAACTAGATGAAGGAGTCCAACAACCTTACAGTAGGATCTTACCATGAAGTATGTGTGTGACACTGGGAAAGTTATAAAGTGATCGTTTCCATCTCTGACGTGGAGTAAATACTTAGCTAGTCCTTAGTTCTGAAGCTTTGTTCATTAACCTTTGAGCACTTGAGACTGACTGTGCTTCATAATTAAAGCAATGTAAATATTTATCTGGGAAATGGGAAGAATAAAATTCTGTGAGTAAGAGACAAATTAAAACTAACCTCAGTTTTAAAAATCTGTCTTCCAGTTGCTTGACTATCCTCAATCACACAGCTTCAATGTTGCATTAACAGGCTTCTTCCTTTTTAACTGCACATAATTTTTCTTGAGATGTGTGTTTAATACTAGCAGTTAAACGGATCATTAGGATTGGAAATGTTCCTCTCTTTGGAGATGAATAGGATGGGGCAGGGTAAGTTTCTGTTTTCAAAGCTGCCATTAGCCTGCTGATAGTTTTAAGTCACCATTAACACAGCAGCAGCCAAGACTGGCTTACACTGCTGCAAAGAAACTATTAGCCAACGAGTTTAATCCTTTTTTCCCTTACCTACACGAATCTCTGCAGAAATCTTTGCAGGTCAGGCAGTACTCTGAATGTTATGAAGATACAACCAGAAAAGTCATCAGCTCCTATACTTCTTTTTATCGTGTGTTATCTGCCACTGCACTTCCATGACAAAGTGACAGGAGGTGGTTGCATGGCTGACTTCTGGAGGAATACTGGATCAGAAATAGTACTCAGGCTCTTACCGCCTTTCCTCCTTTTAACACCTCCAGCCAACAGGGGCAGTCCCCAACAGGACTGCAGTCCCTCCACGCAGCATTCATGGGCTCTGGGCTTAGCCTGCCTCCTGCTCTCCGTTCCCTGTCCCTACTCTGCCTTGTACGGCTATTTCATCCTCAGCACAGAGAGCCTGTGGCGAGCAGAATCTTTCAGCGTATCAAACTGTTGTGATATGAGAAAATTAAGATAAGAAACACCATTCCAGAAATTGACATTTAAAGGTGTTTCATGGCTGAACAAAGGCACTTCAAAAATGAGTCTTTACATAAAAACTAAATTAACGGCATGACACACGCCTTCTCATGAGTGTCCGTACGACCACTCTGGTCATGGTAACACACCTGGGTCTGCACCGACATCTTCAAACGCTCAGTCTCCAACACGCATGTTAGCATACCTCACACCCCCGTGGCTTCCAGACCTGGAGCTCTCCCCACAAGGTCAAACTTCCCACATTTGCCCCCGACAGCCTTAAGAAACACACAGGACTAAAGGCTTTTATAAGAATGTGTCCTAAAGCGAGCTCTGCTCAGAGGCAAGCCAGTCCCAGAAGCCAACCTCACTTGAGTGCCAGGGCCCTGGGGACACCACCAGCCCTGACTGTCCCTGCCCAGTCCCCCAGGGCTCCCCACGGCCCAGGACCCTGCATCAGCCCCTGGGGCCCTCAGCCCCTGCCCCAGCAATGCTGCAGCAGGGCCGGTCTCCAGCTCCCCACAGCCCTGCCCAGCCACAGGCCCCACTGAGCCAGGCCCACGCCCTGGCCTGGCCGGGCCCATCCCCAGGGAGGTGCCTGATGCCTGGGCTAGGGCTGCCCGGCCCAGGCCACCTGCACGGTACAGGTACAATACGAGCACACTGGACAACTGGCAGCAAGGCCCAGGGCCACACGCTGCGCCTGAGCCCCCACACAGTGCTCTAAGACCACTGCATAAAATGGATGGTGAAAAGCAAGGTCTCTCACCAAATACTATTTTTGCAGCCAGCGGCAGAGGCATCCCCAGCTGAGCTCAAGCGAGAAACGCCTCCCGCCCGACACTGGGGAGCCAGCCGCAGGGCTGCTGCCGCCCTTCCTCCCTTCTCCAAGGGCACTCGGGTTTTCCTTCCTTCGCTGCCAGCCAGCCTTGTCAGCAGTACCACTGCTCTGCAGCCATGCTTTGACCAGAAGTCAACTTCAGCATCACTGCTGCTCCACACTAAGCATTACAAGATTCAGGAGGGGAGGGATCATAAATTAGGAGAGAAGAGATCAAGGTCCTTTTCCCCCAGCTTCCACTCCATGTCTTATTTCCTGCAACATCTCAAATGCTAAGAGTAACACCAAACGGGCATGTCTTTGCATATATTAATTCCCCTCCTATAACACACATCCTCTGCTTGCTATTATTATTCCCCTTCTTGCCCTAGAGCAAGCGACGACTCGTCATCTACAGCAGCAGAACGGAAAGCCAACTGCTCTGCGCACAGCTACTCTGCAAGCCAGTCTTTGCTAACTCACAGATGGCTTCCCTTCTTCTTGCCTTGCCTGTGTATTTTGTCTTTTGGGGTAAGAAATTCCCAGGCTAGGTTTTAATGCAACTTTCTTCACATTGATTTGCTAACTGATCACTTGAAAAGCAAAAAGCAAAAAAAAAAAAAAAAAAAAAAAAAAAATCAGAAACCTGGATGACTGCTAAAAGAAACAAACATACAGGATGGAGTCAACATGAAAAACAAGCCAGTGTGGGAAGACAGTCTCAGACATACTCTAACTTCACTGCTTTTATGCTTAACACTGCAGCTGCGAAAATCAGAAGGGAAGAAACCTGCTTTTTCAAGGCATAGCCAGCCTGTCTGCTGCAGTGTTTCAGAAGCACATCCCTAGTGCTCCTGTTCAGCACTGTGGAAATAATTGCATGTACAGTTCAGGTTTTGCCTTTCTGTAAAGATTTTTTTTTTTTAAAGTCAAAAGGATGAGAAAATAGTGCTAGTCTGGAATAACAGCAGATGCCATAATGTGACAGGGTGAACAGGTCACTTTGAGACTAATGTTGAAAGACCATAATTTTCTGACACTAACTGTTTGTACCATAGCTGGGAGTATTAAAATTAAAGAAGTGTTAAGCAGGGCTCGGTGAGTGGAAAATTGCTTCTATTAAAAATTTGCCTCATAACATGCCTCTAAGAGGCACAGAGTGCAGAAAATCAGCTCAGAAGTGTCTATTATTTCATTTTTGCTATAGCTTGTACCTCAGACATCTGGACTCAGTTGTTCCTGTTTCATGCGAAACTCCTTATGGCCATCAACAATTTATCTTACTGAAAACCTGTCAGCCCAGAAAAGTCTGAGGAAAAACCATTTACAAAGACCATTTCACCCGTCAGCAATAGGCTTGGAGTGAGGTGGCAACTGCACAAGTGTACCTGAAGACACTTGCCCAGATCTGATGCACAAGCTACAAAAAACGTTGGACAAATTCTTCAGAAGCGTTTGGGTACATCATGTGCCTTCAGAGCTAAATGTACAGACCTCACTTAATTGTAGAAACAACAGCAGTTGGTGATAGTGATCGTATTACTTCTCCCTCTAAGCCATTTCCAGCGCACTCTCCAATACTGGCATTGCTTTAAACATTATTGAAACAAGTTTTCCTAAAATACAAAATCCCAGTACCCACTTGTCCCAAAAGCAGCCTCTAGAGCAAGAGAAGCGAATTTATAACTACTGTCAATCTCACTGTCCCTACAACCCCAACTTCTGAAGTTCTCTCCTCCACTACTGTGAATATTTCTGTGAGTCTTTGAAGTCTAACAAAGAAGAGAAAGACAGAAGGGGACAACCTGAATCAGGGACTTGGGGACACAGGAAGAAAGCAGGCTACCAAATAATTACTTATATTTACCAAATTGGCACCTTCTACTACCCATAGTCCTGCTGCTAGAAGCAAGCCAGCAGAGTTTAGGCAAGGAGACATATACGCACATACCTGGATCAGAAGTACCCACTAGTCAAAGAAATAACATGGAAAAACAGACAAAAGGCAGGCAGCCTGCCATAGGCTTTCTATATGTATTCTACCATCTCTACCTTACTTCTGCCTTTCCAGGTCCACCCAACTCTCCATTTTCTCCTTTGCCTCTCCAATCTCTTCCTACCTGGCCCTGATAACCCAACACTTCCCATTGGTTCAGAGGCAGTAGATAGCCTTCTACAGAGATGGACAGAAGCAAGCTCTAGAGGAGAGAGGAGTATTTGCTCTCCACTAATCAAAGACACGGTGTTTAGGACAGCATGGAACTTGCGGGCACAGAATTTGTTCTCCACTTGCTGGCAGTGGAGAAATAGGTGGATGAAGGGTGGGAAAATCCTAATCTCCTCAGAGCTCCAGCAACAACTGCAGCCTTTGCACTTTCTAGGACAAGGGTTCCCAAAAGAGTTCCTCTCAAGCACTTAAATTTCAGACCAGTTCTCAAGGCAGGAGATGTATCCTTGCAGTATGCATCGTAAGAGGGTAAATTACCCTAGAGCCACAGGCAGTAAAAGCAGGGATGTAGCCACCAGGTGGAGGTGTGGGCAAGACACAAGGTGGAGCAGCAAATTCTCTGGGATTCATGCCACTGCTACTAAATTATGGAAAATAAGCACCACAAAAAATACAAGACCAAATGCCATGAGGTTATGAATTTTGAGAACTCTACACCTCACGGTGCCCATTACTTCAATAATAAAAGTCAGTCCCCTGTTAGGATGGCTACAGCTCTCTATCGTCTTTATCACAACACAAAATGAAATCAAGGGGTGAGAGCATGTGACCACAGCAAGCAATTTTAGGACACGAAAATACCTGTTTCCCCAGAAAGAACTGCTAATAAAAACACAGCACATCAGGCATTCCATTCAGCCATAAGGTTAATTTTAAAAAACACAAAAACCCACACCTCTGCTCATTATGCAGAGAAAGTAAAGAATCTCGCACTCTACAACTGCCGTGTCATTAGTGAGCATAGAGAAGGAACTGACATCCAGTCACAGTAAGGTTTAGACTTCATTTAGCCTTCTTTAGTACTAACACTGGTATCTTACTGTTTTCATAACTGAACTGTCAAAACAACTTCAGCTTATCCAAAAATATCCATAACTTGCCGGTTAAGGAATTGTTGTCTAATTTGTGCAACTCTACAGAAGTCTAAAGGAATCACTAGAGTGTGAAATTGCTAAATGAAGAAGAGGCATTGATCACAAACTACACCAAGCAGAGAGAGAAGCATTCAGCACTTCCTAACCATACCCACGACATTGATCCAATCTCAGCAAAACATTTGTTAAAAATCAAGTGCTGTCTCCAAAGCAAATGTGTTGTTTTCTCGATATAAAAATAGGACATGTTAAGTCTATGCTTCGTTGTCACTTTTGTTAAACAAAACACTCCAAAGCAGATAGGGAGAACACATCATGTTTTTTTGTTATCAACCACTTACACAGGGCAGAAATAGTTTGGTATTAGCAAATACACGTTGTACACTAAATCACTGTTACACAGTCATCCTTGAGAGGCACAGGAAGTTACGCCATCAGGAGTTTTCTAAATGGTGGTACTTTGAGGATTACGCCAGTGGAATGACTTTCTACATAGCAGTCACAGGACATCCCTACCTCTGCCTGATTCACAGTAGCAGGTCACTCTCCACCTCCACACAACAGAAGCCCAGTTGACTGCCTCCCTGCAATTTGTACATAGTTCTGCATCTGGGAAGAATGCAATAGTTTGATACAGCTAAGCCCATACTGTGTACATGGAAGGCAATGGTGAACCAGAGAAGCTGAAGAGAGCACTTCTTGTCTAAGAAAAGAAGTGCTTGTGAGAAGAAGCTGCACTACATGGTAGCAAACTTTGAGTATGCTCTGAGCTCCACAGCTAGACAACAGAAGATGAACATGCAGGGCATTTTCTACAGTTACAGGTTACCGCACTTCATCCTTACATTTCCATGCTAATACGGCTTTATTTGGAAAGCACATAGCATGCCTGGAACTGACTTTCTAGCCTCTGGAAAGACCTGTTTCCCGTTCAGAAAGGAATAAAACTCATACAGCTCTAGCTTAAGATTCCTAAGTGCCAATCTAGCACTTCAGAGGAGTCCTGACATTCATCAGTTTTCTCCTTCATTCACACCAATGGTGGTGCCACATTCTCCTAGCGTGACCCCTGACGACTAGGACCATTCCATACCAGGTCAAATTTGACAGATTGACTGCTTTCTTTTAAGAGCGGGGGTGAAAGACCCAAGGAATACACTTTAAGAAAACCTTTCAACCAAACAGGATCAACACCAGGTCCTCTGCACTCTGGGAATTTAAGCTAAACAGCAGTGCAATTAAGTAGGTTTGCCTCTTGGGGCACTTCAAGGATTAATTACTCTATCAGAGCACTTGAAAGAACACAAGGAAAGAGCACATGAGATAATGAGGCCTCTAAACAGCTCTCCTCACCTCAGCTTCAGCAGCCCTGTAAAAATAATCTGTTAGTATCCAGTATTGATCTTCTCTACACTGAGAAGCTGTGTGTAAATTGACTTCTGCAATAAGTCATACAGTGTGGGCACATCAAGTGTCTGGCACACTCATGGTCTTCTCACTGCATTTTTGTCTTACCAGGCAATTAAAGTTTTATTGGTTGGAATAACACAGTTTTCAAATGCCAATATTCCTTTAGCCAGAACTATTAGGTCTTGTCAGATTTGACATGGAAGACAAGAAGTCTGCCTTCTGTGGGGGGAAAAAATGTTTTATTCAGTGGTACCAAAACAAGTGCTCTCACATCTTGCAGAATCTAGGAGCAACATCATCTTCTTGAAGAAATTTAGTCTGTAAGAGATCTGGAGAGCTTCTCATGGTTTGTAGCTAGTCATTCCTTCAAGTGGTTGCCTGGGCATAGCAGTGTGCTCTACACAGTGATGACTGCTAGGCCTCTCCCTCCCCCAGGATGCTAATTTTGAGCAGCAGGCAGGCTAGGGACTGGCAGTCAATGCATTTTGGCTCTGGTCCACTGGTGTCAAGAAATATCAGCAGGAGTTCTAGCACGCTTTAAAGCAGACACTCCTCTTTCCCAGGGGCCAGAGACACCACCTCGCTCCCCAGGCAAGTCCCTGGACTGCAAAAGATAGAAGAGTGCCTGAGGGATCTTTAAAATTAATTCGCCAAACAGCTCCAGATCTAGCAAGGGGGATAATCTGCTGTGACTATGCCACTGAGGATGACAAACCCTGGGAGAAGGGAGCTAAAGACTATATGGGACCCCTGTTTGATTCTTCTCACTGTCAGATTACCAAAAATGTATTTTGGCACACAGCCCTGCCTCCTTCCACTTGCTACATTCAATGCACTGCCAACTACTAACCCAGAGTAAGAGCCAACGATTCTAATATCAAATGTAGTCATTATATATTTTAAGGTGAAATCTGATATAAACTTTAAAAAAAAAATTAACAGGAAAAAGTGTTCAGAGACCTACTGAAAAAGAAGACGAAGGGGAGAGGTTGTTTAGGTGTTTGCTTTTACAGAAGTAGTCCTGGAAGTCTCCATTGCAGGCAACCTGAGACAAGACAGCCTCCAGATTATAAAGTGAAGGACTGATATCTTGCTTCCTCATATAAATGCATTCTTCAGTTATCAGAATTACTTCAAGACACTAAAGCAAATCTTCTGTGTAAGAGTTTGGTCTTGATAAACAAATAGCAGCTGGATACCTATAAGCAAGTTGATTAAATCTTTAGCTAAGCAAACTAGTAAACTAGTACTACAGTGACAGCTGAAGTAAGAGCTGAGATGTTTCTGGCTGCCAGGGAGCTAGCTCCCACCAGTGCTCCTCCCCACATTAGTTTCAGCACTCAGAAAAGATTCAGTTTTCAATATTAAGGTGAAGAATTCAACCATAATCCAAATTTAGGGAGTTTTGTTAACATTCTTAGAAAGAAGACTAAGCAGTTTGCCTCTATATTCCTGTCTCAGGTGCGCTGAGTTAGACAGTAAGCCTACAATGGTATGATTACTACCAGCATAACAAAAACAAAAAGATGCAAGAATTTATCCCAGAACACCTGGACTTCGTTTCTGACAAAAAATGCAATATGTGCTTCAGGTATTATCTTTTAAAATTTAAAGCGACCAATTGTAAAAGCTCAAGGCATTCTTTGTGTTTAAAGTAAATGTGTCAAAATGTTATGTATCAGTCACCTGAAGTAGAACAAATCATTTGTACCATGCTAGAGTTAATTTAGGTATCTACTTCAAAGAAGTTATCATTCAAGTGCTAAAATAAGTTAGGATCTTGAGCTGCTAACGTCACATATTTTCCAACTAGTGCTAAATTAATTCCATGAAGTATTAGCGAGCATATTTCTCCCAGAGTCTGCAGACATCTACTCAAAAGACAGATTTTTGTTAAAAGGTAGTAAGTGACCTACAGCAGAATCACCGTCTTGATACTTCTGCCCATCTACTGTGGTCATCACTTGAGCCCGATGATGCCCAGAGTAAGGACAGTGAAGTGCATTTACAATCTTGTTAAACTTCACCCCAGAGTGAAAGGCCAGGCAAGCCCATCCCAAGCAAGCAGTGGTCTTTGTCTATGTCTTTCTATATTGTATGAAGGGGGCGGGAAAGAGCCTAGTGTCTAAAAGGTTTAAAAGGTATATTTAAATATATGAAATAACATGGAAAGAAACATCATATAACTGAGTTACTCCATTAAAAAAATATGTCAAATGCAAAGAGCTTATCTGCAAATGAGAAAAGAGACCCTGTGACCTAGGAGATCCTTCCCAATTCTGTGTTCTGGAAAGTAATCCTATTAAGACAGTCAGATGAGAGGATTTTCTTTAGGCACTGACTGTGCCATCATTGGCATTAATGAAGTCCAACACACAGGACCGAAGTGTGTGATCCCCTTGGTGGCAGCACACTCAGAATGGTGAGCTCTTCTCAGTCATCACTGGAAGTGTCACCTGTAGACTAGCACCGCTCCACAAGCTAGCCATTTACTTAGATATCATGCTCCCGGGGCGGGGGGAAGGTAACAGCTCTGCTATTCAAATGTGATCCTCAGAATTAAATACTTATCACTTCAAAGAAGATTTGATTTGTTTCAGTGTGTACATCTGCCCAAACAATTCCTTGTTCCAAGAAGATCTTTAACAGGCTAAATTTATCCTACCTTTGAAACACAGTCATACTGCTGCTGTATGGACTGCATACAATTAAGATTTTATCCCCCCCTTCTCCAACATTAATAACTTCTAGAAATCTTCCATAAGTCCACGTGTCACACAAGGGGACAGCAAAAGAAACTGCCAATGTTTTACGACAGGCAGCCGAAAGTTGCAGTGACACAGAGGGATGGCCATGTCTAACCTACTCCATTTGTGCTGTCAAATAGAAGTTTCTGGAGTTAGATGGAAGGAAGGGAAATAAAAAGTGAAGGGGAAATTAAGAACTTAGCTTTCTTATACTGCAGGCAAGACACAAGGCTGCTGGAAGAATGGACTGATAGTGCTGCTGCTGCTGCTTTATCACCTGTGGTGACAAGAGACAAGGTGACCATAATTCAGACTGAATCAAGCTAGAGATGGGATAGCATATTTTTTTCATCAGCATCTCCCATACTCTCAGAGACTTGCTTCACACACATGTACAGTAGTATGCACTACAAAATTGTTCAGGTAGTTTTGGTTGGACCTGGGGCCCGGTACAGTGCCTTTTAAGTGGCTGGATATAAGCTAATTTAAAGGGAGAGCTGTGAGAATGCAAACAAGAGTTCAGCCAGCCTTTGCAAGGCATGGGTCAACAGAGAATTAGTTTAGTCTCGTGACAGCCCTAAACTATCACACTACTTGTGAAATGAAGTCTTACTTCAAGAGTAGAACATCTTTTTATTTAGATACAACACCTATTTAGAAACATTCCCTATGCCTTTTAAGAGGAGGCAGACAGGCCACGAAATAATACATGTTTTCCTCATTGAAACAGAGTTATTTTTGTTTCAGGCATTTGCTTCTGTAGCACAGTTCAGATCAGCTAATGCAAAGCCATGAGAATAATGGGAGACCCCACTCTGACCTACCCTGTCAGAATACAGGGGTACAAGGGACCAACAGCGCACAAGTCAGCCCAGTGTCTTCAACAAAGCACCACATAACCAGCTCTCAGCTATCTGTGGATAGATCATCCATGTTGTAGTTTAATTGTGCTACAAGTACTGACACATCCAAGCTACACTCAAGTCCAAAAGCAACGTAGATGAGTTTGTGTGATGAACTTGAGTGGGACAAAGGGGTAGATTAATGATTGATTCCCCTTCTTCCCCCTTCAGCTGTATGTTCACTGCATGATTTACAGCGTAGTTTACAATTTTTTTTTTTAAATCCATGTTTTTTTTCCCATTGTATCCATGTTCTCCTTCCACCCACTCCCCACCCTTGTTACCCTGGATAATCAAGCACTGACTCTATGTAAAGCAATTTGCCTAAAGGCAGAAGAGCCTTTGTAGCCACAACGGTTGAAAGCTACTGTTTATAAGAAGTACAATTATAAAAATTGTAAGTGATGTAAGCAATCAATTATTTCTTTGCCTTGTTATAAAACAACCACACCTACTGCTTCAGCAAAGAGACCAGTTGAATCTTGAATGAAGAGGGAAAGGACAGAAGATTTGCTATGGAATCACTGATGGAAGATGAAGATTTATGTTGTGAAGCTTCTAAATTAGAAGCACGTTGCTGCTACTCAAGATAAAACAATGACTACATAAAGCTCAAGTAGTAGAAAAATAATTTTCTTGAACTCCTTTGAGATGTAGTGCAAATTTTGCATGAAAAAGGAGGAAAGTAGCAGAATGGTGGTACATTTCCTACTAGATTAGGGTCTTTAGAACCTAAGATCAGAGTTTAAGCAGTGCATTTAGAGACAAAAGGCTCTGGCCTCACCGCCATCAGGTGCTTGGCACCTTCACAGGTACTTAAGCCCACTCCTCTCAAAGCAGCAGCATGCATTTTACAAGGGTTGTTTCACAGCAACATGCATTTTATAGGCCATTTGGGGCTTCCTATTTTCTATTCTTGGGACTCAAATGCCTTTCTTTGGTTGCTACATGATATAAGAAGTCTTTGCTACACCTGTGTTGCCTGTGTCCTTTATAGATGTCTGATCACATCAACGCTTCAACTGACACAGAGCATATGTTGAGCAGCAACCCTGCGCTCAAGAGAGGGCTCACTCCAAAATTCATGCCGTACAACGCGGAGATGTGACATCAGTAATCGTTGTCCAAAAGAAATGACCCAAATACATTTCTAAGCAATTTGATGGACCTCTAAGTACTTTACTCCAATGCATCTAGACTGTAATACTCCACTTCCTGAAAAGTCCTTTATTATGCTTCTGCATCCTTCTAAGGAGTGACGCTCTCTCTAACTCTCAGGCCCCTCAGTCTCTTTCCACTTTTGATCCATTTAGAAAGCAGTCCACACGCAATTACCACTTGAGAGATCTTGGTCCAAGTTAGAGGAAATCTATTCACAGAGTCAGACACAGTCAGCAAAAGTTGGTTTCTGTAGTGTTTTATTCAGTGGATTTCCTTACCAAACGCCTTTCTGAGAAATGAATAATGAATTTCCAACATGACCTCACCATAGCCTGAGGAATAAGTAGTACTTGATCATACCATCAGGTCCACATCACTGCATGGCAGCCTTCACAGCATGCTGACCAGGCAGTTTTGGAAAGGACGGGATGTTTGGGGTGCGGGGGAAGCGTTTGGCCCTGAAGTCCTTGCACCATTTTATTCTGCATTCTTCCAAACCCAGAGTGAAACACATCCGTGGTAACCATGGCAACTGCCTCAGACACACAGGGTCTGAGGGGTGTGCAGAGCCACTGACCCACGAGAGAGTGGGCTGGAGAAGGTGGTCCATACTGTGCAGAAGGTCAGTGCCCCATATAAATACAGTTCTGAATAGCAGGGAGAGAAACAGCTGCAACCAAGTCCATCAAGTCACAAGAGATGCCTGTTTGGATGCAAATGCGCAGAGGAACTGATACCCTGTACAGCATCTAGTTATTCAGCATACGTAGCACTGCTCTCGGTAGACCATCAATACCCATCAGCCTGCAACTGGATTCAGTATTGAAAAGATATTTTGGAAATACAGTCAAGGCAGCTAATTTGTTCAGAGCTTCCCCACAACCCTCAGTCCACCTTTTACACCTTGCCACTAGCTTTACCACTACAGCCAATACAGTTGTGCAGCAAGAGAGGAAAGGGAGGGCTAGGAACTTTTTACTTCTGTGACCTAGCTCTCCAGCCTCGATCAGGGCCTTCCTCTTGTCTCCTGTCTAGCACCAACCAGTTCAAACTGAAGAGTGTACAGACCACAGAGTCTGTTCTCTCTGATGCTATATTAGGGACAAGCTGTCACTGTTAGCATATCCCAGCAGCTTCAGGAAGACGGCCAAAGAGGGTGTTCTCCAACACTGTGGTCACAGAGCACCCAGGGGAAAGGAGCTCAATCCATGCAGGACCAAGTTAAATTGCTCCCTTCCTTCCCATCCTTCCCATACCCCACCAATACTTTTTTTTTTTAAAAAAAAACCCTAATGGCCACAGATTGGCCCTGCCAACATGAAAACCCTTATCCATTTCAGAGCTTCATGCCATTCTTGTCATTGCAGTATCCATATTAGGGGGTGAAAGACATACATATGACAATTGTCAGTCTGGCATAGCTTTGTACTCTTAAAGGAAATGCTTAAGGGGCTTTATTGAGCAGCTCTTTCAGTTATATTTTCTTGTACGTTGAATTTTTAAACAGAATTCCAGGGTGTTTTGCCCTAGAATGGAAAAGGGGTAAGCTTGGACATAATTTCCTGTTACTTCCAGACCAACATCGTATCCTTTGCCAAGCACCCATTTCCATACGTGATTAGACACACTCTAATAAAATAGTTGATTATCCAACTAAGCTCATCAATATCTCGTATTAGAAGGTAAGTCTTATATTCAACTTTTAGAGTGCAAAAGTCTAAGGGCTCATTTAATTCATCCATGCGTGTCTCTACATTAAAAAATACTCAGCAACAAACCCATAGCACAAGCTAAATCTTTCCTCATTGTTTACAAACGCTGTGCAAAATCTGTGCACCCTCAATGCGCTCATTCCATCAGCATTCTGCCATTTATAGCAAATGCTGTAATTGTGGGTAGGCAGGACCCCTGAGCACACTAATTCACCTGCAAAGTTGAATGGTTTCTGGGGACAAATCCAGTGGCCTTTTTTTTTTCATATATAATGTTGTACAAGCTTGGCAGGTGCACACAACATAGATCATACATCTGGAGAACTAGGCTGTCGTCACGTTCATGCTGAACCTACAAGTTGCAAACCATTAAGGAATGAATAGTGATGATGTAAGTTGTTCTGTGCAGCATTATTTAGCAATTCTTAACCAATAATGGACTTAGACCAAAACGTGAAGCATCTGTGGAGAAACAAGATACCTAGTAAAGGTCAACACTGAAGTCAGTTCAAGTCCTGCAATTAAGGCACTGCATTTTCAACATACTGATCTGTAACCACAACCTCAGTTTCAGCATTCACAGAAACCAGAACAAGCAGGTTATAAAACTTCATTTTTTTAATGAGGCAGCTCCAGGAGCAAGCAGCCAGACTGAACTCACCTGCAGCACTTGACCTGAGTACGTTAGGCTGACAGATTCTGGTGCCAAACAAATCCTGCTCAAGAGTCTCTGGTCCTACTGAAGTTGTCCACCTTGGTAATCCTTTACCATTCAGGCTGCTTTTTATCCCTACAGTCTGCATCACGTGGAAGTAACCTTTCTAAAGCTGATCTTTGTAACACGGATCTGTGGTCAGCATTAAAAATAGTCTCAAAGAGCTCCTTCTAAACCACTTCCCTCCAACTCCATTATACTGCTTGGCATCCAATTTTTAAAACTAAAACTGTACCACTAAAGACAAGACCCACTAGAAAAAGAACACAAACAAATCTGTCTCCTTATTTCCCAACCTTGTCTCCTAAACTTTGTCACCAAGCCAAGACAGGCTTATAGCTGACTTAACGTGCAAGTACTTGAGAGACTATGAATACATGTTTAGCTTTGAATAAAGGGAGTCTTTCTGCAAGTATCCACTTAGTGATGAATCTCAGCATAATTTAATAGAAAACACTATTTAAATGGGAAACAGTGACCAGGCACTACATTTATGCAGTCCCACAAAGAGACACCCAGGTCTTCTTGCAGCCTTTCTGTGCACCGCACTGCAAGCACCCTCTACTTTGTTCTTCCCAGGAATGGAGCGCATTGCTCCCTAGAAACAGAGCTCCAAATCAGAATAGCAATGAAACACTGACACTGGTTAGCTCTTCCAGGATTAGCAATTCGATGGCTATTTCTGACATTCTGGAAGACTTCAGAATGTTTTAGAACTTAAGTGTCATCACATCAGGAAGTTATGGTAGGTCTTCCACAGAAGTTAAAGCGAGCAATGCCCAATCCCCCCCAGCCTGCCTTCAGACAGGGTTATTAACTGTCTGCATAGGTGATTAAGTTCCAGCCTGAGAGTTACATCTGTAAGCCTAAAAGTAATTCAAGCAGATTCAAGCAAAGCATCTTGCATTAAACTGCTGTTGTCTTTAATCACTACACTCATCATGCATCTTCAACTTTATTCTGATAGCATATTAATTGCTTGACCTTTTCACTACTGTCATCCGTGCTGACACTGGAGAGAGTTCATGCATAACAGCAAAGAAGAGCAGAAGACTTAAACATTTTGCCCTCAACCTTCAAAGCTAAAAACATTTTCATCTGTTGTGTCAAACCATTTTTTCCCCCTAAAAATCACCTTAGAAACCAAATTGTCGAAAAAGTTCTTTTTATGTAGCCATATATGGTCCCCATCTTAATAGAAAGCCCTCCTTCTAAAGCAGGCCTTCTTCTATTTCAGTTGGAGGTGGCAACCACGATAAGGAAAAGAAGGAAAGATTTTTTTTTTTTCCTCCAGGAGGCCAGTTATTTGAACACTGTGAAGAGCAGCAATAATTCCTCTGGACCTTAGTTTGGTCCCATATATCACATCCTTAATTACGTACGGAACAACTTCACCTGCATGTCAAAAGCACACAGCCCAAACAGGCCTGAGGTTTCTGAACGAAAGTCAAACCAGAGGCAATAGATCCAGTAGGCCAACTACTAACTACATTATCAGCTTATGCAGACACAAAATCATCAGTTCATGCAAACAGTTGTAACTATTTCTGACTTCAGAGAAATCCTTGCAGCCTACAGGCTATATGGCCTAACAAATCATGAGGCTGAAGAGGCAAGTCACACCAAGATGAAGAGTAACAACTGCTTATTTTTAACCAGAGTTTCTCAGGTTCAGGACTATCTAAGGAACCTGAAGGTGCACAAGTCCATGAGACCCGATGAGATGCATCCGCAGGTCCTGATGGAACTGGCAGAGGAAGTTGCTAAGCCACTATCCATCATACTTGAGAAGTCATGGCAGTCCAGTGAAGCTCACACTGGCTGGAAAAGGAGAAACATAGCCCCCATTTTTAAAAAAGGAAAAAAGGAAAACCCAGGCAACTACAAGCCAGTCAGTCTCACCTCTGTGCTTGGCAAGATCATGGAACAGATCCTCCTGGAAACTGTGCTAAGGCACATGGAAAATAAGGAGGTGATTGGTGACAGCCAACATGGCTTCACTAGAGGCAAATCATGCCTGACAAATTTGGTGGCCTTCTACAATGGGGTTAACAGCGTTGGTGGATAAGGGAAGAGCAACTGACGTCACCTGGATGACTTGTGCAAAGCATTTGACACTGTCCTGCATTATATCCTTGTCTCTAAAGTGGAGAGACATGGATTTGATGGATGGACCACTCGGTGGATAAGGAACTGGCTGGATGGTCACACTCAAAGAGTTGCAGTCAACGGCTCAATGTCCAGGTGGAGACCAGTGATGAGTGGCCTTCCTCGGGGGGTTGGTATTGGGACCAGCACTGTTTAACATCTTTGTTGGCGACACGGACAGTGGGATTGAGTGCACCCTCAGCAAGTTTGCCGATGACATCAAGCTGTGTGGTGCAGTCAGCACGCTGGAAGGAAGGGGTGCCATCCAGAGGGACCTTGACAGGCTTAAGAGGTGGGCCTGTGCGAACCTCATGAAGTTCAACAAGGCAAAGTGCAAGGTCCTGCACATGGGTCAGGGCAATCCCAAGCACAAATACAGGCTGGGCAGAGAATGGATTGAGAGCAGCCCTGAGGAGAAGGACTTGGGGGTGTTGGTTGATGAGAAGCTCAACATGACCCAGCAACGTGCACTTGCAGCCCAGAAAGCCAATCGTATCCTGGGCTGCATCAAAAGAAGCGTAGCCAGCAGGCTGAGGGAGGTGATTCTGCCCCTCTACTCCACTCTCATGAGACCCCACTGCGTCCAGCTCTGGGGCCGCCAACGTAAGAAGGACAAGGACCTGTTGGAGCAAGTCCAGAGGAGGGCCATGAAGATGATCAGAGGGCTGGAGCACTTCTCCTGTGAAGACAGGCTGAGAGAGTTGGGGTTGTTTAGCCTGGAGAAGAGAAGGCTCTGGGGAGACCTTATTGCAGCTTTCCAGTACCTGAAGGGGGCCTACAAGAAAGCTGGAGAGGGACTTTTTACAAGGCCATGTAGTGATAGAACAAGGGGTAATGGCTTTAAACTGAAAGAGGGTAGATTTAGATTAGCTATAAGGAAGAAATTCTTCACTATGAGGGTGGTGAGGCACTGGAACAGGTTGCCCAGAGAAGCTGTGGATGCCCCATCCCTGGCAGTGTTCAAGGCCAGGTTGGATGAGGCTTTGAGAACCTGGTCTGGCGGAAGGTGTCTCTGCCCATGGCAGGGGGGGTGGAATCAGATGATCTTTAAGGTGCCTTCCAACTCAAACCATTCTGTGACTTGTATCTTTCTTTCCCTTAGTTCATGGATGTGAATAGTTAAGGAGGTTTAACTTGTCACATGCACATTTTTTATGCGGGCAAGTCCTTCTGACAAATTTGCTGATAAACTGGTTTTGAGATGAAAGGAAGTTTCTTTAAACATTTGTATTATGTTCGTGGTAGATATTCAGGCCTGGTTATTTAGGCCCTCACATCCACTCAAGACATCCACACCTCAGGGACTGTCAAGCTCTTGCCTTCCTAGCTCCAGAACACCTGGGAGCCCTGGGGTGAGAATGCTGGCTCCAGAGATGCTAGCTGCAAAATTCACATTTGGCTTCAACAAATCTCACTTCAGAAGTCTCTGATAGAAGTGAATGGACTACTTATAGGAAAAGTATGCGCGAATCTCAGTTTAGAGAGATTTTGATCCTTTATAACAGTAAATACTTGAGGTGGCAGGGAGGTAGGATACCTTGGGGACTACAAGGTCTACGTTTCTAACACTGCTTTGGCAAAACCAAGTGCTGGCACTTCCTCTACTGACAACATTGTCATCTCTATATGGAAGGTAACGGTTACTAGTCCTCTGAATGATCGTGAAAAATCCTCCTGTTCACCTGTCCTCCACATTAGAAAATTCATTCTGGCAACACTCACTTTTTGCCCATAGTAACAGAAAACCAGGTTCGATACCTACAAATTAGATACAACCCCCCCAGTATTTTCGACTCTCACCCTAACGATCTTCTCATTGAAATGTCCTGGCTAGTATCCAGCCCACTCCTGGAGACCGGGGTAATACAAAACCACGGTCTAGCGGGGACCGTACCCGCACCGGAGCCCTTCCTCCACAACAGCCACCTCCGCACAGCCCCCTCCTCCTCTCCCTCCTCCCCCCCGCCCGAGCACCGCTCGCCCCTCCGGTTGCCCCACCGCACGGCCCGCTCGCCCCTAGCGGGGACCGGCACCCCCCAGCCCGCAGCAGGCGGCCCCGCGCCCCGGCCCGCCCCGCCCCGGGGGGCTGCAGGGACCGCGGCCGCCGGCCAAAGGCCGCCCCGGGGCGCACGGCCGCCGGAGCCCGCCGCCGCCCGGCAGCTGCCGGGGCCCCCCGGGCGGAGAGGGGCCGCTCCGTGCGCGGCCGGGTGGAAGCCGCCGCCGGTCCCCAAGGGCGGTCCCCTCCCGTGCCCCGCGGGGGGCGGGACGGGGCACCCCCGTTCTGCGGGGCAGCGGCCGCCTTCCTCCCGTCCCCGCGGGCCGGCGGACACCCGCCCCGCGGCGGGGCACCGCGGCGGCAGGGAGGGGGCGGCGGGCCGGGAATGTCATTTGGAGGTGGCGGTGACAGCTCCCCCCTGCCCGCAGCCGAAAGGCGACTCGGGGCGGGAGGAGGACGCCGGGGGCGAGGGAGGCAGCGGCGGGCGGGGGGACTGCGGCGGCCGCGCCGGGGACCCCGCCACCCCGGCCCCGCACCTCGCAGCCGTAGAGCTGCCCCAGCTGCTCCACGATCCACTCCTCCAGCACCAGCCGCTTCCGCAGCTCCTTCCGATCGTATTTCACCGTCACTTTCCCCTGCTGGTGGCGCCGCTGCTGGACCTGCACCACCGCCGCCGCCGCCGACACCGAGTCCTCCCGGGAGGAGCCGCCGGAGGAGCCGCCGCCGCTCCCGCCGCCGCCGCCGCGGGGGGTCTGGAAGAAAACGCGGTTCCCGCCGCCGCCGCCCGCCGCCTCGCTGCCCCCGGTCGCCACCGACATGCTCCGCTCCGCCGCGGCTCCCGCCGAGCCGAGCCGAAAGGCGCCCGCCCGCCGCTACCGCCGGGCCGCCGCAGCCGCCGGTTGTGCGTGTGCCTCGCTCCCCCGCACCTGCCGTTTAAAGCCTCTCATGGCACAGCGGCGCAGCCGGCCCCGCCGCCGGGAGGGCCGGGCCCAAACCGGCGGGGGGCGGGGACAGCCGAGGGGCGGCGCGGCGCGGCACGGCACGGCACGGCACGGCACGGCACGGCACGGCACGGCACGGCCCGGCCCGCCCGCCGCCGCCCCGGCCCGCCCCTCCGCGCCGCCAGCGCGTCCCGGCCCGGCAGCGGCGCGGAGCGGGGCGCGGGGCGGCCCCAGCGGGCGGCGGTGCCGGCGGCGGAGCCTCCGGTCCGTCCCGGTGAGCAGCGCGGCGCCGGCGGCTGCTCCTGGCTGTCACCGGGGCCGGGGCGGCCTGTGCCCGCGGCGGGGCACTCCCCCGGGGCTCCCCAGGGACTTCGGCTGCGGGGTGGTTGATGGCTTTTTTTGGTGAGGGAATGCAGCATTGCCCCGTCATGCACACGACGTTTATAAATATTGCATATCTGCAGCATTAAAACGCCGAATGCGATCGTTTTCTTCTCTCCGGGGGGGACACGAGTGATTTCAGGGCAGTGAACCCAAACAGAAAGCAAATATTTCGAGCTATCAGCGGTTAGTGTAACAATTAGCCATTCGGAGATGGCTGGCTTTCTGAAAGGCACCGGTTAGCATTAGTGCTTTCAGCAGCTTTCTGTCTGTCAGGAGGCACTGAGGGAAATCGCCAATGGCCCATCTCACACACCAAAATGTGCCGATGACTGCAAGTAAGGGCCAGAGTAAGGCAGGCCCTGGTTAGGGGCCCGGGACCGTCCCCGTTAGCAAAGAGGCTGGCCTATGACAAGGGGCAGAAGGCAACCCCCTGCGCATGCAGGCCTGGGACTGGCAGTGCCCGGTGTCCCAAAGCTCGGGTAGGGCTGCGGGGCCCCTCTCCTGCCCGCAGTGACCTGGGGGAGGATGGCATCAGTCAGCAAGGGGCAGAGGGGCAGGGGGCACGGCTCGCCGGCCGTAATTACCTGGGCACATCTGCTTCAGTCAAATCCTTGCTGCTGTGTGGCGTGCCTGGGTGGTTGCGGTGGCATTTCAGCCTCTTCGGCTCTCTACGTTTGACACGCCACTGAACAAGAGGCTAGCATGAGGCATTTGAGCCTCATCAAACTATTTAGATAAAACTCAGCTTGTGCCGCTAGAGAGATCATAATCTAGTATCATCAAGAGGTAAAATCTTATTATTGGCCTTAAATGCTATGATAGCTTTTAGGTTTTCATCTAAAAAAAGCGCCAGTTCTTCAAAGCAAAGCATATAAAGTTAAGCTCCTTATCTGTACGTAGGGACCACATGATTTTCAGAGATACTGAGCAACTGCAACTAGGCATCAGCGCAGGTCACACTTGAAGCTCGGGCTGTAGGCAGAGCTTGAGAGAGAGGCACGTCCCACACGGCTGAGTTTATCCTAGGAGGCTGGCCTGCCCACTGGGCAGTCTTCTCCCCAGGCCAATCTCCATTTCCAGCTGCGGCTGGGTAGTGCTGCCTGCCTGGCTTTTATAAATCAGGGCTTGGGTAAATACAGCAGGAAAATACCATCGTCAACAACTTGTTCTTAGAGAAACCAAAAAGATGCAGAGGAGTTTTTGAAAGAGGGGAGTGGCTGTCTTTTAAACTTTTGTGTTTGGAGTGGCCTATAATTTGGGTCTTCAGCTCTGCATGTCCTGTTGGAAGTCTGGTGCTGACGTTCTCAACCACAAAACTTGAAACTTCCCTGTTTAGAGCAGGAACGCTTTCATCTTTATAGACTGATTTTGTTGTTGGTTGCTGAGAAAAAATGGATTAATGCAAAAGAAGGTAAATATTGCACGAGAAGCTTTTTAAAGCCATACTGAGCATCATACTTGCTGTTCCATGGGATGTAAAGCAGGAATACCCAAATTGCCACCATAATAGGATATTTTCTGGAGCCAGAGAAATGCTGAGGTGTTCCCCACTGGACCTAAACTGGCTGGAAAATACTGAGATTTTTGTTCCCTGCTGTAGCAAATATCAGGTGTACGGATGGCTAAAATATTCTCATTGACTCCGAGTGTGAGAATCCAGAAAGTCTCAGCTGAAGGACTTTTTCAATACTATTATTATTAGGATATTATAATCACTGCAGACATTTAAAAGCTGGCACCCGCTATTCAAATAGCGTTTCCACAACACTCTTAAAGTAGAAAATGAGGTACAGGGGATTAAAAAGCATGTCCTCAGAGGTTATCATTTCAAAGTTACAATTCTAACATAATGCATAGTGGTTGGTAAACGTGGGTGGATGAGAAACTGATAGGACTGCCAGCATTGTCGTAGGGCAGTTTTATGTGCCATTCGTTCTTCATTCAGTTTTTAAAGCAAGTGCATTCCTCAGGAAGCCAGGGCAAAAAGTGCTGCCAAGAATCTTTCCTGCAATGATTTTGCTTCATTTGAAAGAAAGATCTAGTTGTTTAAAAGTCAAAGTTGAGCAAAAACTTTTAGGTCTGCTAACATCCTGGGAATGAGCAATGCAGCCCTGCGTGGGCACAATCTGTACTTAACTCCTGAGTGTCTGGAGGCGTATGAGAGCATTTCTTGGAGTAAGAAGTTTCCTCGCAAATACTTCTTCATACCACAAGGGAGCTGTTAAGGGTTAGGCCCGTAAGAAAGACAAGAGTTAATGTGGCAGAGGGAGGAGCAATCCTTCCCAACCCTTCAGCCCCCGTTTCAGACCTACCTGCCTCGAGGAAGGAGCTCAGGGCATAAGAGATTAAGCTTCATAGGCGAGGGTCTTCCAGCAGCTAAATCAAAATCACAGTGCTGCATTTCATCTAAAGCTAATGGCTGACCAATAAAACCAAAATACAACACCACTGAAATATTGTGCTCTCTCAGTGTGATGATGTCCAGGTCTCTCTCACAAGAACATTGTGTTGGGTGACGGGATAAGTAAAGACACCAAGAATTAGGAAACATCAAAGGCAGAGGAACACTTGTGTCACCTGCACTTCCCTATGTTTCTTTCCCAAACAGTGGATGCGGGAATCTCTTGTGAATGTAAGCAACATGAAGCTGTATCCACTTCCCACGCACGTACTGCATGATCCTAACCTGTTTTCCAGTCAAAGAAAATATTCAGGAGTATCTGGACTAATTTTTCAGGAGGCTTATGCAGCGACCCTTGACAGTTCAAGCCCTGAGCATTAATTGCCTGTTCATCTTTAGTAACCCTGTTTGACAGCAGGTATATTCTTTTCCTAAACAATTGACACTTCCATCGGTGCTGGCCACAAATGTCAGTGTTGACTCATTTCTGTGGCTAAAAGGCTCTTCTCTAGGCAAGCTTGCTATTTAGGAAAAAAGTTTAGGCTTGTTATCTTCAGTGATAGTCTAAATCCCCGTTTTCCTATGCTGTGAAATACTGCACTGGCCAAAACCAAGACCCCTTGTGCTGCACTCCACAAGTTTCCCTTCCCCGGAGGCTGCTTGAAGGAAGGACCCCTGCACTTGCCTCTTCCCCATGGCTTTCCACCATTTCATAGCAGCTTCTCTTAGATGTTTCTATGTTCTTTTCTGAATAACTTTGGAAATAAGAAGTTGCTGGACTCTGAAATAAACCAGTATGTGGCATGAAATTCATTCAGTTCAGAATCTGTTATTTTCCTGAGGCATTTGCTCTTTAAGGGATTTACATGTATGTAATTTTTCTGGTTTCTGCTTCTCATGACAATGCGCTCAGGAAGAAATTAGAGTTCAGTGGAAGACTCATAGGCTGGAGATTTTTAGCAACCTGGAATTGTTTAAACTGCAAAGTACACACCAGTTGGTGGTTATAGTTCTTTCTTGAAATGCATGTTCGTTTTTACATGCTCTCAGAATCATAGGAATCATTTCATGCTTTTATTCCTTGGCTTGCTAACAAAATACTTGAGTTAGGAGTTGCCAGGGAATCTCCTCCGTGTGTAATGATACACTCCATTTTTTTGCAATGCTAGACAGTCTCTGTCTACCGTCTGCCCCGCCATTTAAGAGCTCTGCGTGGCATCTTGTTGGTGAGCTGTGAGACTTCGCTCCAGGCACACTAGCAAAATTGACTGTCGCAGTGCTTCTCTTTTGCACGGTTATTGGAAACTGCCGTCAACCAGATAGTCTGTGTGGTGCCTGGTGACTGCTTCTGAGGAATCTGAAGACACTGTCCTGAGTTATTTAATGTTATTTCTGTGCAAGAAAAGTGTTTCATCAACAAGGAGCCTTGACACCTCACTCGGCTCGAAGGAGGTTTCACCCCTGTGGTGTGGGTACTGGGGTCACGCTTGTGCATTGCCTTGGCTGGACCGGTGTTGCCATCCTCCCCATCAATAAGCAAAAGCGGTTCAGGGGGATACTGCCATAGTTCATAAACCACTGCACAACTAAGCTTTGCTTTCATCATAGCAGTAGCCCATGTGTGTCAGACAGTGTGTAAGTGCCATTTTTGTGTCTCCTATTTGAATTTAGCTTGGGGCTATGAGCTGTTAATGGGTTCTGTGTCTCTAAGTGATTTTCTACTTTGCATGTCCTAATTAATGCCCCTCCCTCTGGCTGGTAACTTCTTTGTCTCTCCAGACATATTATGATTTTGTTTTCATTTTCAATCGCTTTTCATCTGTTTGTGATATTGATGGTCCATACTCCAAAGACACTGTGTTTGTGTTGATCTATCATTCTTAGCACCACCAACTTTTTGTTCTTGCAGCCATCCTTTTGATGCTCCAAAACTCTACTTTTTTAGTTTGTTTTGCCTTTACTAAAAAGCTCCTCAGAGTCTGGCTCTTACAAATGTCTGTTGCTGAGGGCTGCTTTTTCCTCTTCATCTTTTCTTGTAAAGGCGACACCACTGGCTCATCGCTCAGCCCCCAGCTGTAATGCCTGTGGTGGAAGCAGTCATTCTAATACTAGTCGTATAAATTAATGACACAAAGCAAATATTTATTACATTGAAGTGTTTGCTCTGGTCCCTCTTGCTTATGATATAATCTGTTTATATCTTGAGACTCTCTGATAATGAAACTTTGGAAGACTTGCATTTCAAGAGGAGATTGTTGTGTACTCGTGAGTTACACAGGCTATGTGTAACTACACAATCTACATTGAGAAACAAGGTAAACACTACATGAGAGGGAGGAAAAATAGAAGGAAACACAAATTTGTACACATACACCCATTATTTCCTACAAAGTAAGTGTGCACAGTTACAACCTCTTCCTGTCTCCGAGCAGAGATGCAAGCACGGGATGTGACTGTGGCATCATTTCTCCCTTATACCAGTGGTGGCTGGAGATTGCGATGTCCTGAAGTCTGCCAGCGGTGGCCATTCCTCTGCGGTGGAATTCCTCCAAACTCTCACCTTATATGGATATTGTAGGACCACATGGCACATCCATGTAGCTGCTCCCAGACAAGAAGGCTAATTAGGACCCCTGTATACTAGCTGTCCATAGGACCCCCCTCTACTTCCCTCCGCCCTGCCTCTGGCTGCCCAGCCAGTGTCCTCAGAGAGAAGCCTGCCCTTTGGGCTCCTCCTGGGTGCACATCTTGGCAGTTCGCATGGGACCCAGGCACCATTCGGCTCTGGCTCTCCCAGCTGCTCTTGCAGTAACAGTGGTGAGAGAGGATGCCAGGTCCTCTAGAACAGGAGGTCTCTGTGGAAGGGCTCCAGTTTGCAGTCTGGGTGTCCACGACTGGGTCTCAGAAAGCAGCCAGAAATTCAGAGCGCTCCCAAGTGTCAAGTACAACAAACATCTCTGAGCATCTCTGGTGCGTGCTGTTCAGTCATGGTAGGATACACAGGGTGTGCTGTCATGGTACTTTGTGTTGAGGATAGGTAGCCACTAAAGAAGAAGTAGGTAACCTCTGTTTACTTGTACTTGCCCTCAGTAACATCAGCAATTCCTGATACAAATAACCTATGATTGTTCACCTGAGCACTACCACCCAAGCTGTCACTTTTATTTAGAAAGATGTGGACAGCTTTCCTTTTCTCTGGAAGGGATTAGTGGGGAGGTAGGGAATCAATAAAGGAAAATATCTGAAAAAAAACCAACAGCAAAACAAACCATGAAGCAAGGCTGGACAATTAACATCCCACAGCCTCTAGTAATATTGATTGTTGTTTTGCCCTTGAGTCCCACTCTACTTACATGGAAATATTAACCCTTTGGTAAAATACAAAGGGAGAAAATGAGTGACACAGATAAAGTATTTGTATTAGTCCATAAAAAGAAACAGTAAAAGTATGGGTTAGAGAGTGAGACACTCACAATATCTAGATTAATAATATTCTGGATCAGTCATCTCGCAGACCGGTACCTGTCACCTCTGCTACACAGTCCATTTCACTTGCGCTCAAGAAATAATGAAGAATGATAGTAAGTTATTCTGTATAGCTTGGCCAGCCTGTAGAGGAGGGACATAATGTGTTTTACCCATTTTGCTTGGCAATTAGTGGTGAGTGATGGCACTCAGGTGCTTGGATCCAGAAAAAAAAAACCTAAAAAACCTGAAAGCTAGAGCAAAAAGCAATCACTTAGAAATTTGGGTGCCAGTAATCCTGTTTTGCCTCACGTCCCCTCATCCCTGCACCTCAAAGCATTCTGCAGAAGAACGTATACAGAATGAGCCCAAGACTGTCTAAAAAACAGCATGGATGCATAGCTAAAACCTGGTGCTGTTCTTCGTTGTACAAGAATGATACGCTCAGCTTCCCAAGTCCTTAGTTACCTCCTTTGGGAAAGCAGGAACGGTACCGGGCTGTTTAGCACGGAAAGAGCCTGTGGTCTCTCTGGCTATAACAAGAGATGTCAAGAGCACAGAATTGTTAAAAGCATTAAGTAATTGATGCCATCCCAGTGCATGTTCTTTCAGCTAAAAGCTGTTTTGATGGAGGAAGCATAAGCAATCAAGAGGGCTAGCTGGTGAAAGCTATCAGCTATGGTTTCAACAGAGAGGAAAATGAGGAGCAAAAGTAGAATGAGCTCTACTGCTCAGGTGCCTTTTTGGAAGATTTTCACGAGAGTGCTGAACACACTTTTCAAACCTTAAGGATATTCCAAGTTGCCACTCAAAATCTAGTAAATGAAGAACATGGAGGATGCAGGCATTGAAGAAAGGAGATCAGCAAAATGTAGAGCAGCAAAAAACCTAGTTCATCAGTTCTATATGTATGTCACAGGATGCAACTCAATAAAAGAAATGCAAACGCTCCGTATTCATCTGGAGTAGTCAGCTGCGCAAACACACAATTGGAAAATGAAAGTTTGACAGCAGTTCTACCAACAAGGACCAAGGGGATCTGAATCACAGATTGAACATGGGTCAGAAACATGCTGTGGTGAAAAAAGCTACATCACAGTGGGATGTATAAAGAAGAGTGTCATACGTATGAGACATGAAGTAACTTCACTGTGCAAGATTCTGTGGGTAAGGCCCCTGTTAAGAGTGTGAGACTCCAGAAGAGATCAGACCAATTTGGCAGAAATCGGAGAAAAGCAACTGGGATGAATAAAGGTCTAAAAGACATGCCCTTTCTGTAATAACCTACTGGGAAAGACTAAAGGAACCAGAAATATTTAGTTTATAAAATGCAGAAGTGTCGATAAAGCTGAGGGAAATAATGTGCTCTTGATCTCATGTGGTGAGCACAGGGAATAATGAGCTTAAACTGAAGCAAAGGAGATTTTGATTAAACGTGATGAAAAAATTTCCAATGGTAGGGATAGAGAAATGGCAGAACATGCTGCCTAGGGAGGCTGTGGAATCCACTTCTTCAGAGTTTTTTCAGAAAGAAAAAGGCAAATATTTGCTGTTTATTTATTTCTCTACAGGCAGAGTTTATCCAGCCCGAAGGCAAGGAGATGAACCAGGAGCCTCTCAGGCTACACCGATCCCCGTAAGCTCTCCAGGGCCAGGAGCAGGCTCAAGCACCGGTACCCAACTACTTGCTAAGCTACCAGTGGTGTCCCCATCGGAGCTCAGCCCTGCACTGGTCACTGTCCTGGGGACCTAATCTCCAAAGATTGTCCCCGACAGCCACTATGGACAAGGCCATCACATTCAGGGGGACAAGTATTCAACTGCACCGTGGTATTTGCCCTCAGGGCAAAAGAAAAGGTCATGGCCCTGTTTCTTGTAAAGACATAGCCTAAAAGTGCCCTCCAGTCCTAATTTCTGTGGGTATTTCTGTACCAAGCTATTTTTAACAAGGAGAATCCAAAAGCCCTCTCTAAATATGTGCAATTTAAATGAATAAGCTTTTATGTGTACAACAACCATCCAGCTCTGGGGCATTCATGCAATTTTGCTGCACTTAGCAGCTCTGTATAAATAACATATGAAAAGAAATATTCCATGTATAAGCATAAGATGTTCATAAATACAAAATAGTTATAATAATTCATTGCAATATTAGCAAGATGAAAGTCCCACTATCCTAAGTACTTTTACAAATCCATAGCAAGAGATACTCCCCGTCTCAAACTTTGCACAGTACGGTGCAAAGAGACAACAGAGCAGAGGTTAAAAACACATGGTCATGTAAGGCCTTTGGTTACATAAAGGACATTTTTTTAAGTGTAAAAATGAGATTGTCTTTAGTAATTTTCAGTATAAGGCACAATTTAGCATTTCCTCCCCCACTTAGGCTTAAGTAATTTTCCAGGATGTTCAGCTCAGTAAGGTTTAAACAATAATATGACTGCTTCAAAATTTAATTTTCTGCTACGAATATAAATATTAATTAATCTGTTAAATGCCTGTCTAGATTGCCTCAATTTAACAAGCTTCAAAGAACTGGATAGTACAGGGATGATTTAGGAGCTTTTACCTACAGGTATTGTCCTATATTTAACTTTCTAATTGTAATGGGAGGAGAGTGAAACACTGTCAGGTTCAATAAACACAAGTTACTCTTTTTAACTGTAGTCAACTTTAAAGCTACTCTGTCATTCAGGCCTTGAACGTTTCTAAGCACCACTGAGAGTCTGGGTATCAGCACTTCATAAAACTGTTTCCTAAAGTGAAATTCAGAGAAGTGTGGGCAAAATGGGCCCATATATTTCTTGCAGTAGTGAAAAGACCGTCTACATCAGGGTCATTTTCTTTTCCTTTCAAACCACTCTAAGAAAAACACCACAGGCATCAGTTAGTTAGTAACCTCTTAGTGCACTGACCTGTTTGATGTTCACAGGAGGGTTAGTCAATATATTAGCCTTAGATAGGGTACCATTAGTAATTTATACATGAATTTTATTACATAGGTCAATCTCCATCTACCCCACAGCCCGCAAATGCCCCTCTGTCACACACTACTATGTAAAAAGCTGAGTTATGAAAAAAGTTATTAATTCTATTTATATTTTGGTCCTATGCAATGTGCAAGGCATGATGTTGAGGTATGTTTGTAATATTTTGCACTTAAAAAGTGGTAGTATGTTACTGGTTTTAAATATGGCATCCTAGCTAATGTTAAATTAATTATTAATCATTTAGGGCATTTCCAATTATTCCTATTCCTAAGCCCCTCTGTATCGATTCTTAAAAACTCACTAGATTTGACCTCAAAAACAACCCCTGGCATTTGAAGAAATCAAATGTAGATACATGCTAGCTTCTGTGGGTTAGTACATTAGTAATTCATCTTTAAAGAACAGACAATAAAATGTCCCTGGTATGTTGTAAATGGGAAAAGATTGCAATCTGCCATGGATCATCCTGAGAATGGGAGAAGGAGCTTAATGAATAAAAAAAAAAAAACAGGCAGAAATTGAATTTGATAAGATACACCTGCTAAATTATGTGTTTTCTGATGATGAGGCTGGATCTAAAGCCGTTGTTCTAGAAACTGTAAGGTGACTCTGAAAAAACTGGAGGGGCAGAGCATATGAAAAGGGTTGAACCAATGTTTGGCGCTATGTGGAACGGTCCTTCAGCTCAGGCATGCTGTTGCTGAATTATCTATCTATGCCTATTTTTTGATATATAAGTGCACTTTGCATTCATATTTTTTCTAGCAACAGTGTGTTGATATTCATCCATCTAAATTATTCCTGGAATGATACATAGTACAGCTCTGTAGCACTAGGAAATGAGGCAATTATAGGTAGAGTTGATAAATCCACTTTGACTGCCCTCGCCTTTCAGAGCTGAATCCCAAGCCCGCGGTTAGGCAGCTACATTTTCTACACAGTGCAGGAGGCACCTCAAGAAGAGCAATCCAAAAAACCTCCTGCTTTTGCAGAAGATGCCCGAATTGAGCCTGAAGTGGTGAGCCTCGTTCAGAATTGCCTTGGCTGATTCTGAACAAGAGCTAGAAGCCGCGTAGCAGCGTCATTGCAGCACTTTATCTGGGTTTATATACTCTGCTTCTCACAGCGTGACTTCAGCAGAGGCTGGGGGGCCTGCACTGGCGGGCACTGGGGTGGCTAGAGCAGTCTCCTGGGAGGGGGCGTTTTTTTAGGGTGACTCTGAAGTGATCCTAGAATCAACCTCTCCAGCTTTCTACATGAGTCCTCTAGCTATGAGGTTGCTATTTAGACGGTGGAAAACAAACATTTACTCACTCCATCTCCTTAGCAGTTGGTACCCCCCATCACACCCTAAACCACTTCTTTCTGCCAGCAATTGTCTTGAACAACACTATTAAAGAGCCTTTCCACAGGTTTTTAAGTGAATAGAAGTATTGCACTCTTTCATGGCTGGAGCCAGTCTGTCCTGGTTTCAGCTGGGATAGATCTGATTTTTTCTTCCTAGTAGCTGGCATAGTGCTGTGTTTTGGATTTAGTATGAGAATAATGTTGATAACACACTGATGGTTTAGTTGTTGCTAAGTAGTGCTTACACCAGTCAAGGACTTTTCAGCTTCCCCTGCTCTGCCAGGTGCACAAGAAGCTGGGAGGGGGCACAGCCAGGACAGCTGACCCAGACTGGCCACAGGGCTATGCCATACCATATGGTGTCATGCTCAGTATATAAACTCGGGCGAGTTGGCCAGGGGGCCGCGATCGCTGCTCAGGAATGGGCTGGGCATCGGTCGGCGGGTGGTGAGCAATTGTATTGTGTATCACTTGCTTTGTATATTATTATTGTAGTATATTATTATTGTTATTATTACTACTACTACTATTCCATTTCATTTTACTTATATTATTAAACTGTTCTTACCTCAACCCACGAGTTTTCTGACTTTCACCCTTCCAATTCTCTCCCCCATCCCACTGGGGTGGGGGGAGTGAGCGAGCGGCTGTGTGGTGCTTAGTTGCCAGCTGGGGTTAAACCACAACACAGTCTCTGCTGCCAGGTTTTCTCAGTTCTTCTCCCTAGAGAATCCTAGGATTTTCCTAGGTCATAGGATTTGGCCAAAGGATTTTGGCCTATGGTCTGTTAGTGAAAAAAAAAAGATGCTTCCATGAAAAGACACATGCCTGACTTCATCTCTAGTCGGACATACCTGCTAGCAGAAGGGCATCCTTACGTCATTCAAAAGAAAGCAGCACAGTGCTCGTCTGAGTTACATTCTTTGGAATCTCTTTCAAAAAAAGGTCAAAAGAAAAAACGGATGTTCCTTGTTGGCTGAAGGGAGGTGGAGAAATTAATTCTGAATCTATTCTGAATTGATAGTACTCTATATTGCCCCCCATATATCTATATGGATGAATATGCAAGACTGTACAATATTATTATTATTATTATTATAAGAGATATGATATTAATAGCAGTAACTATTTTACCATTAACTAATTCGGCAATAACCAGCTTTTTGTTTAATAGTGTTTTTATTCGGCTGATCTCCGTCTTTCCTATATTAACTATGGGATTTGTGAATCCTCTAGGTTCATAGATAAACATGACGTTTCTTTTTATGTCAAAGCAAAGCATTTACAGTATATTTACCAAAATTAAAAGAAGGTTTTAAATAAGCCCCCCTCCTCATAGCACAGCTAGGTTGTTTATTTCTAATTTTCTTGTAAGTACTGTCATTAAATTTTGTTCCTCATAGCGGGGTCCTCTATATTTTCAGTAAAGTCAGCTGAAGTGTTTTCTCCTTTAGTGTTCCCATTAGCCACAACAAACCTTTCTCTTGCTGCCTGTGCATGCTCTGACTGCCATTTCAACACTGACTCATGACTGAGAAGCGATTAAGACTTTGACTCGACAGGTTATAATCCTCTGCCTGCAACGGGAATGCCTGCTGCCTACAGAGCAAAACAGGGCTCTGATATCTTACAACTGCCAGTCTGTCCCTAAGGAGGCATGATGGCCCGGTCTGATGTAATTCAGCTTGTCCTGATTAGATAGGGGGAAAAAATACACACATATCTAATTGAAGCATGGGAATTATTTTATTGGATTACTAATGCACTTAGAAAATCTATGGTAACATTTACTAAATAAGTGTTTGGTCACATGTGTAACCTGGCTCACTTCATTATACAGGATAAAGGTTGGAAACTGCATCCTGTGAAGTGGCTGGAGCTCTTCTGGATTGCTGAACAGGCAGCATTTTTCCTGTTCTTTCCAAATCATCCTTATGATTCACAACGATCTTCTCTCTCTTCCTGAAGCTTTACATTATTGCACAAATGCTAAGAACAGAGCATTGCCAGTGCTTTAATATGTATTCCAGTATATTGCGTACGTTGGAAAAAACTTACCTTAAAAAAATGCAGCAATACAGTTACACAAAACACACCTCTCTTGTATTTTTTTATGTGCTTAGTTTCCTACCATCTGCTTTGCACATAATACTCATGCTTGTGGAGTAGCTTCCAGGATTTTGGCATTTCTCTTGCAGGTGCCATGCTTCTTCCCTATTACAATGCCAAGCTTTTCTTTAATTTGAAAAACAACATACACAGGTTATACACTAGCTGACAAAGCTGAAACAATTGAAGAATAATGATATCTGTAGGAAATATCTTAAAAAGCCTGCTAGAGCTACATCATATTAAGTTGGCAGATACTAATTCTCAATTTATATTTAACTGTCATTAATTGCCATACCGAGGTAACGTACCCATCCAATTTAGAAAAATGCCAGAAAAGTCCTGAGGATCATTATAAAAGCACAGTTTCCATTAATACACTTTGGAGTGGGGCCCTGTACGCTGTGTTTTGCTTCCCAGAGGGCATAGCAGGGAGGAAGACAAAAGTAGATTTACGGCACTGATGCAACAGGAGGACCCTGCCCGGCGTCAGGGGACTCCCTGAAGCCACTCCGCGACACAGGCCACGCTGGGTAAAGGGCATGGTCCATGTCAGCTCTCAGCACATCATCTGCGGAGCTGTATCTCTGGTCCAGGTTGGTGTTATTTCAGTAAATGCAGCAAAGTATTATTACCATTGTTACTATGATTATTGTTATTATTTTCTAATTCTACCTGCTGAGTAGGAAAATACTGATTTCATAATTTCTGTGATTATTTCTATGACTTTTTCTCCCACACTCCTTTCCCCACACAGAGTTTTGTTTGTGTGTTTCTGAGCCTGTTGCAGTGGTGAGCCACTTCAGAGAACTACAGAGCTATCTTTATTTAGCAGGGGACTTTGAATTAGGCAATTAAACTAGGCTGCTGTGGCTTGCCTTGCAGACTGGCCATTTTCTCTTGCTATTTTTTTTTTTTTGGCACGCTTCATGTTGATTTTGTGGCTGAAGTTCTGCAGTGTTCATCCGTGTCTGTGCTTGTCACCTGCCTTTGCATCTAACAGTACATTTCTGGCTCCTGGAAAGTTTTTTTTTCCTGGTCTTCCCCTCATCAGAGGGGACCTTACTGCACAGAGGGGAAAGGCTGCATCATCACCCGTTTGACCTGGAAGTTGCCCCAAGCTGGGCCTGGGGAGAACGGGGTGAAAAGTTGAGCTAAAAACAGGTGAAAGATAAAAAAGAAACCCAAAACTAGAAACAGGCCCTGAAATTTGGGAAATAATCCCAGGGCAGCTCTGTTTATAACTCATTCCTGACTCATTTCTGTAGACATCCAAAAGGTCCTGCTCTCCCAGCACAGGTATGGGAAGGCTCAGAGTGGAGCTGTGCCGGGGCACGGTTTAGGGCAGGTCATGTCGGTGCTGTCTGCAGAGCCACGTGGCAGCTTTGGATGTGCAAAGCACTGCTATTTCCCCACGGCACTACACCCATGCCCACTGCATCCTGGCGTGCCTGGGGGACGCAGGCAGGCCACAGCGTGGCTGGCAGAAGTCTTCCCGCTGCCTGTTCTTCAGACGTCCATCCTAACCCTGCTCCTCTTCTCCGTGCCCAGCGTAAAGCCTCAGGATGAAAGCCAGACCCTCTGAAATCAAAAGCAAAATTCCACTTGAGCGGATGAAGTTCAGCCGGTGCCTGGAGCCACGTAGTGGGTCTCCTCATTCTTAAAGCAATGTCCCAGCCTTATCGTCTGTGGAAAAAAGACTGAGCAAATATGCAAATTTTGAGCAGCAAGAAGACTTAGAAACAGAAGAAAAACATTTTTCTTTTTGACGTGATGCATCTTAGAGGGAGGGGAAGCTGGCTTGCAATATCTGAATACCTGGGCAGCACCTAAGGGCCGCTTTCACAGTGGGCTGGCACTAATCTAAGTCCATGTCTCCAGGTCCTGGGCTGCATAGTCTCACTGCCGCTGGTGCCAATGTGAGCACTCCTGCAGCTGCACAGTCATCCAGACCAGGGACCTGATCCACCAGAAAACATCCCGTCCTTGGGTGAGGCAGGGATGGAGGAAGGACTTGACTCCATTGCAGCTGATGTGGCTGCATGAATACCCAGGAGGTAGCAAGTAGAGATATTTGGGCAGGGGGCAGGAGAAGGTGAGATAGCCCATTTTGGGAGTAGCGAGTGCTTAAGTCAACATAAAATGATGGTTAAGTCATGTACTCAGGTAACAAAGTGTGCACACCCATTATGTTTTCAGAGCATAATGCTGGACCTCACCAAAATGAGGTTACAGATCAAACTGTAATATATCATTAGCCAGCACAATATCAATTCCAGTACTCCTATACAAGATTCACTATGAAATTCATAAGGGTAATGAGGCAGTCAAATTGATTGTCCCAAGGAAGTGGAGCATCTCCCTTTGTGGCTATTTAAGAACACAATAAACGAGGTGCCTCCCTGCTTCCCAGATCCCCTTTTCTGTGATTCCACAAAACAACATTGTCAAGGTATTCTAAAACAATTTCAAAATCCAAATGCATTCAAATATACCAACATGCGTCTCAGCCAAAGAAAGCATCAAAGCCATCAATATGTTCTTCAATAGCTACAGCTTCATCCCCATGCTTCACTGGGGATGTGTTCAAGGCCTTGACAGCAGTGAGCACCGTGTAGAGTCAAAGCAGCTACTTAGTCCAAGCACCAGTAAAATCCTTGGAATCATTGTGCTTTCTCTTCTGAACACTTAACATTTACTGAAATCTGTAACTGAGACCGCAGTTCAAGGACAGCTTTAGGGTAAGTTCGTCACCACTGCTCCATTTGTGGCAGTACGGTCCCTCGGCGAGTCGGTCACTCATGTCTTCCCTTGCACGCCACAGCCTCTGACGACCGCTGGAAACAGATGTTTGGATTTCCGTAACACTTGTTCACTTCTCAGGTCCACTTCACTTACTCTCACTCATGATGGAACAGGTTTGATTTGGAGAAAATTTAGCCTTTATAGCCAGCTAGATCGAGGGAGTATCATCAGGTCTTTATTGATTGTCCTTTTGAGATTTTTTTTCCCATTTATTTATCTGGGAACCATTTCACATGTGCAGGGCTTTTCTTACGTTTACTGGGCACCAGAAATCAATCAGAGTGCGGGAAACAAAATTCTTGACGGTTCATCAATATTTCAGGCCCCATCAACAACGCATTCAATTTTATTCAGAAAGGGACTGGAAATTTTACTCAGTTTGCGGTTTTGAAGCAGAGCCAGTCCCATTCAGCGAGATCGAAGCCCCGAGTGGGTGGCGGTGCCAGATGCTCCTGCTGCCCCTCGCTGCCACCCAGCCCGGCAGCCCCACGTACAATGCCACCCCTGCGACCACAGAGGGCTGTAGAGCAACAGGGATTTCACATGATTTATTTGCTTCTCCTGCTCTTAATGTGGCAAAGGGCCCTGCCAGTGTGGCAGGACAGAGGGAGCAGGAGACTTCAGCCTCTCTCAGAGACTTCGGGCTCTTGCCCTTCTGCCCTCACCCTGCTTACAGATGGCACTGACCATTGGGGGAGCAAATATTCAGAGTCTTTACTGGGAATCCCTCCTTTCCTCAGGGCTGGCTTTTATGTTGCCGATTTATTTTTCACCTCAAAGACACAAAACATTATCCAGAAAAATGGGCTTCATTTTCAGAAAAGACAAAAGCAGCAGTAAGTCAGGCATAACAGACTCAAAGACATTTAGAAAAATATGAAAACTTATTTCCTTGCAAGAGTGCTACAGCTTTCAGTTCTTTCTTTATTCTTTTTGGTTCTTTTCTTTGCAAGATTATTGCAGCTTTATCTTTTCTTAACAAATGCTGGGCATTTCAGTGGCTTGGACTACAGTTGCATTTTGAGGGCCTCTAAGGCAGACCCCAACAGGATCGTATCTTGTCCTCATACTTTCTTCTCTGCAGAAGTTTAATTTTCTAAAACTAAGCTCCCCAGTTTCTCTCTGTATTTTCCGTGTGACTGTTTCATTTAAGGCTTAACAGTCTTCTACCCGTTGAAAGTGCACCAGATTGACTAATGGAACAAGCATCATCATTCTGGAAAAGTATTTCCAAAGCATGTATATTCTTGTTCGGCTCACGGTGTTTCTCTCAGTGGGAGAGTTACTATGCTTAGACGAACACGTTATGTACCAGTTAGTCAGGTACCCTGGTGATTACACGTAGCTTTTTAAAGGAACATCATGCCTTTTTCTGCAGTTTTGACTTGCTTTTATGTACTTTTTTGGCAGCTTGCTCTTTCTACTTTTTTTTTTCCCTGAACGGCACCATTGTTTTCAAGAGTCTTAGAAAATTAGATATGAAAGTTTTGATTTTATTCTTCCTGTTCAATAATTATGCACTTCCCTCTCTATTTTTGCTTTCCACCCATTCCAACGTGATTAATGTACAGCAGCACAAAAATAAATCTTGCAATTACTGAAAACGCAGTTCAGGGGTACAGTTTCCAGAGATCAAAAAAAGAATAACCCACAAAGAAACGGAGGTTTGATTTTCACTTTCTGGCAGGCAAGGCAACACGCGGAGTCAAACATATAGTTAGGAGCTTGCTAAGATGGTAAGCCACAGCCTTCAAGAAGAGGCTGCGTGGACTTGTACTGCCCAGCAAAAGCCCCAGGGAGGGATGCTTCCCGAGGTGACTACAGGGAAACCCCAGACTCTGCTGCCCTGTTAAAGGCAGGATGCAACATGTTTTTTTCCACCATGGGTGCACTCCGCCTCCCCACTTTCTACATGCCTGGTGTGACTTTCTCTGCCTGCAGCCGCGCTGGGGACCCCCTCTGTCAGCTGGGGGACATGGGCTCGGCAGGAGCCCCGTGCCATGGTTCTCACCGTCCCCCCTCGCTCAGGCGCAGCCTGGCCTCTGATGCCTGGAAAGCCGCGGATGTTAGAAAAGCCTTTTGTGCTTTTTTTGCCCTCCTTGGGATAAACAGGGATCCTGAACTGTGGGCAGGCTGCCCAGAAAGGCAGGCAGGCTTGGAAAGGGAGACTAGGGCTTTGTCTGTAACTCTTCCCAAGGAAAAAAGATGTTTTCTTTACTTCGGAGCAAATAATGGGCATGTGATAAAATTTGCAGGAGAGACTGGGCATGGCAGTTTTACTGCAAGAGAAACCCAGTGAAGTAAAGCACTAAACTTTGTCTCTTCCTCTTCTCTCCAAACACCCTTTCGGGCTAAACTCATTTATTCTGTACTAAAGCTGCAGGGTATTATCCACATGTTGGTTTTGGTTTTTTAACCTCAGGAGACTTCATTCATGTGAGGTACCCAAAGGTGTAAAATACACCACTTTTAAGCAAAAAAAACCCCAAACAAACAAACCCAAGCCCTGTGCTGGACTGGATGTTGCTCATTTTAAACCCTTCCATCCCAGATTACTCTTGTTTTCTATGAAGCCTGCAGGTCAAAAAGCACTCCTTCCCTCCTTTAGATCACGGAAAACCGAGGAGGAAGTGGTATACAGCTGCTGAGTAAGCCAGGATTTGGGAAGAGCTAGCAGTTAGCCAGGAACATCACAGGACAAGAGTAGCAGGAAGGTGCTGAAGGAGATGCTTCTCGAGGGCCAGAGAAAAGCCTGGGGTGTGGAGAGGACCTAAGCTTCTCCATTTGCAGTAACACCGGGGAGATCAAGGCAGTTATAGGAGAGGACAAAGAGAAAGACTCACTAGGGAATGCTGAATGTATTTTACATGGCATATATTACCTGACATATGCAGGTAGTTACACAGACTTTTGAGGGTTAACTCCACACCCTGAAATTCCCGTATAATAACAGTATCACATGCAGATAAAATCTGCTGTGCTACATCATTCTTTCCATCCCCCCCGGGAAGAGAGTATGAAAGCTGTCAGGGCTGGCATCCACGCAGTCTGAATGCTGGTTCCCCCTTCCACGTCCCCAGGCTCATCATGCACACACCTTCCTAATGGACTAGAATTGGCTTAATTTGATCTTGACAAAATAAAATTAAGTCAGCACAAAACCACTGAAGTTATTATAGAGAATGTCTTTCTGAATCATATTTAGCTTCATGCCATGCCAGGAGATAATCTCCAGCTAAATCCAGCCTCAACTGAAAGGAAATATGGAACCGATTCAGCTCAGTATACTTCAGCTCTCAACAGCACAGTCACTACAACTACTAACCACTCTTAAAACCTCCTCCTTCCCCAGGCCATTTTAGGAAGCTAATCTGGATGATCACCCTCAAAATTGTTTTCAACTTCCAGGTGCAGTTGACCTATTAAATTCAAACAAATATCTTTTTCAGAGGTCTCTCATCTACCACAGGATTAGATTGTCCAAACATGGCAGGATAGCCATGTTTAGACTGCCTGTTCAACTGCCTGTTCCGCTGCTTTCCCTGGTTGTTCAAGTTGATCATACAGAGATGGAAAACAGTTTTGTCTTTGTTGCAGAACAATGGAATATAAGGGTATTCAACTGACAGCAGTTGTGATTAAATTGTGATTAAAATAAATTCACATTCAGATGTCAGATCAAATCCTGAGTAAGTGTAAAATCATTATAACCCTGAATTCATTGAATTTCTGCCCAGTTTCATCAGCTGAGGCTCTGACTAAAGCTGGACTCTTCTGAGTAATCTTCAGCTCTCTATTACTAACACAATTAGTAATTTGCTTTTCCAAACATCTTGCAATGTTTCTATCCATTCATTTAAGTAGAGTTCCTCTTCAATGTTTCTTGTAGCTTGAACGTGAAGCAGGGATTCTGCACTAATTCTTGCTGAATCAGGGCTCAGTGCATATACTACCAATCACTTTTCTCACAAAGGTGCTTAAAATAGCAGCTTCAGCCCATCCGAGCTCACTGGGAAATCTGTCAGCAAATTTCATGTTTCTATTATTACAAGGTGAATTTCAGAACCAGAAAAAAAGTCATAACAGTGATAAAGCTCCAGAGTGTTTTAAAAGAATCCAGGTGGAGATGGATCAGCACTGCAAATACTTTCATGATGAAGTGCTAAAATTTCAGGGTGAATTCACTTTTAACATGTTCATATCATCTTGAATTGGCTTTCCACAAACATTTGGGCGATTAAAATGTTGATTGACATCAGTGTTTACACTTCTTTTCTTATGAAGCTGCATATGCAAGTATTCATGGTTAATGAGCTTTGCATTAGCATTTTGTATCAGGAATAGTGTGGCCAGCAGGACCAGGAAAGTGATCGTCCCCCTGTACTCAGCACTGGTGAGGCCGCACCTCGAGTACTGTGTTCACTTTTGGGCCCCTCACTCCAAGAAGGACATCGAGGTGCTGGAGCGTGTCCAAAGAAGGGCAGCAAAGCTGGTGAAGGGTTTAGAGCACAAGTCTTATGAGGAGCGGCTGAGGGAACTGGGGTTGTTTAGTCTGGAGAAAAGGTGGCTCGGGGAGATCTTATTGCTCTCTACAATTACCTGAAAGGAGGTTGTAGCGAGGTGGGGGTCGGTCTCTTCTCCCAAGTAACAAGCGATAGGATAAGAGGAAATAGCCTCAAGTTGTGCCAGGGCAGGTTTAGGCTGGATATTGGGAAAAACTTCACCGAAAGGGTAGTCAGGCACTGGAACAGGCTGCCCAGGGAAGTGGTTGAGTCTCCATCCCTGGAGGTATTTAAAAGACAGGTAGATGTGGTGCTTAGAGACATGGTTTAGTGGTGGGCTTGGCAGTGCTAGGTTAATGGTTGGACTCGATGATCTTAAAGGTCCTTTCCAAGTTAAATGATTCTATGATTAGCAATTACTCTTGCTAGAAATGCTCACACATTTCTGAGTTTAGGAGAGCAGGTAGGTACACGCCTAGATCCATCCCTATTGCAGGCAGTATCAAAGTGTGTGCTTCCATCCTAAAGACTTCCTCCAGGCACAGTTCTAAATTCATCTGTTGACAATGCGGGACCCCAGAACTGAAGCTGTAATGAGACTGGGGAAGGTGGAGACCAGGTGCCATATGACTTACTGACTAATAAGCTTATATAGCTGACACCTTGCTATTGCTCAGAAACTTTAAAAAAAATATAAACACAAGTGGTTGAAAAATTTCTAATAAGACATCTTGAGAGAAATCACAAATCCCTGTAGATGTTCTATAATTAAGGAGCATCCAATATTTAGTCACTTCCGTCAAACATCATTTTAAAATCAGACCAGTCTAGCACTTGGTTTTTTTTTTGGTGTGATCAAGCAGCTCGAGACCATACTGCAGCCACCCTGGTTAATAGCAGAAGATAAAGGAGTGCTGACACGTTCCTAAAAGAGAAAAGTGGAGAAAATTCCTCAGCATCTAAGAGCCCTATGTAGTAGTAAAAAATTAGGTAACTCCTAATGCCTTGGCTAGTTGTTGTGTTGAAGGAAAGTCTGATTTAAATGCACACACCCACCTCCTGGAATAGTTTTCTGGGCTCTGTAGTCCTATTTCAACTATGTTATGAAGGGTGTTTTAAAGTCCTTCCCAGTGCAGCACAACGCTGAGATGGTCACAGCGGTGCTGCTGAACTGACTCACTCCTGAGATGGCAGTGGGAAACCAGCCAATATCTGAAGAAATTTCAAATAACGTGAAGAAGTGGCTGGTTTCAGAAACTGGGCTGGGAACTTAAGTAAAAATAGAATTAAACTCTAATAACTTGTCACACCTGTGAAATTTGAAGGCTGAACCATGTATTGCAGATATGTCATTACGAAATATGACTTCATGGTTCTTCATAGATGTGTCCCTCAGGGTCCAAACGCAACTCTGCATAAATTGTTTCACATTTGGTTGACTTTGAGCAAACCTATAAAATCTATTACTGTTGCCACAGTCAGTGTAAGAAATACAGATTATGAAGAATGTGTTTAAATCCTTATTAACCTCTTTTTTTTTCACGCTATCAAAGAAGATGATAAAAAGCAGGGTGGTGTAGGGATAGGCATCAGAACCCAGATTTATACACTTACACATAATTTTGGAGTACTAATAATAAACATGCATAAATTATTTTTAAAATGCAACAGTAATTAGGAACATGACACTGCATGCTGTTATAAAGTGCAGGGTCCTGCACCTGGGTCAGGGCAACCCCTGGTATGAATACAGGCTGGGGGATGAAGGGATTGAGAGCAGCCCTGCTGAGAAGGACTTGGGGGTACTGGTGGATGAAAAGCTGGACATGAGCCGACAATATACACTCGCAACCCAGAAAGCCAACCGTATCCTGGGCCACATCAAAAGAAGCGTGGCCAGCAGGTCAAGGGAGGTGATTCTGCCCCTCTACTCTCCGCTGGTGAGACCCCCCCCCGGAGCACTGCGTGCAGCTCTGGGGCCCCCAGCACAGGAAAGACATGGACCTGTTGGAGCAGACAGAGGAGGGCCCCAAAAATGATCAGAGGGATGGAGCACCTCTCCTATGAGGAAAGTCTGAGGGAGTTGGGGTTATTCACCCTGGAGAAGAGAAGGCTGCGGGGACACCTTATTGCAGCCTTCCAGTACTTAAAGGGGGCTTATAAGAAAGATGAGAACAAACTTTTTAGCAGGGCCTGTTGTGATAGGAGAAGGGATAATGGTTTTAAACTAAAAGAGGGTAGATTTAGACTAGATATAAGGAAAAAATTTTTTACGATGAGGGTGGTGAAACACTGGAACAGGTTGCCCAGAGGTGGTAGATGTTCCATCCCTGGAAACGTTCAAGGTCAGGTAGGATGGGGCTCTGAGCAACCTGATCCAGTTGTAGATGTCCCTGCTCACTGCAGGGGGGGTTGGACTAGATGACCTTTAAAGGTCCCTTCCAACCCAAACTACTCTATGATTCTATAAAACAAACAGCCTCTCCTAGGCCATAAAGAACTTCCCTTACCCATATGCTTGTTCAAAGAAAATAGAATTTATAATCTCTAGATATTGCTTTGAAAAATTGACGTCAATAAAGGAGTAAGACCTGAAGATAAGAAGGATTCAGAAAGAAAATCTAAGAAAAAAAAAAAAAATCTAAAGATTTTGGCTGGAATCTGAATGTTCTGCTAATAAGCAAAAGAATTGCGAACTGGTGCTGCTGACTTGCGCTGTTCCTGCTGCATCTGCCACCATATTATTATTATTTTGCCTCAAGCATTGCTGTGGAGCTCACTTTAGCTAATGATCATGCAACTAACAGTCTGTCAGCCTCAATATCTGCGGGAAACAAAATGGAATTTGTCCCTGCACTGTTAGCCATGCTTTCTAAACACACTTCCTTTGGCCATATGTATTGAACATTACATTTAATGGCTGCTCTACTATATGTCTACTGGATATGTGCAATAAAGACAAATATTATAGGGCAGTAGGTAGAAGTCTACATAAACTTCTTTGGCATACCCTTGAAATACAAAACCACTTAGATCATTGCTCAGTTTTTGGAGTAAATGCAAGAGATGAGAAGCAGTGGGTCAATAGACCAGGGGCCAATAGCAATTCCAATTTATTGTAAGACTCAGTTTTTGCCTGAGGTCATCTAATTACATGTATTGTAACCGCAATGAGATGTAACACAAGGACAATTAAAGCTTCCAATTTGAGGAGGTAAAACAGTCTAACTCCAATGTGAATCAAAGGGGAGTACAGCCAGCTGGAGTAAAATCAGAAAGGGTTCCTGATCTGTGAGATGTTTTAACACAGGGAGGGATTAATCTCTTTAGCAATAACCACCCTAACCACCGCTGCCCCCAAAGGGATGGGTATCGAGCTGTGTCAGGAGAAAAGCTGGCTGCCCGTTGCTGTCCAGAGCGAGCTGAGAAGGCTCAGAAACCCGAGTCCTCTCTCTGCTCTGCTGCATTTGCTACAGTGCTGCTGAGGTGACCCATTTCTTATGGCAGGGAAATAATCTGTGAACTGTCAGGAAAGCATGAGAGAAGGGAACGGGGGAAAGCAAGCAGTGGATTCCTTTCAGGCAAACTATTGCTGCATCAGAGTCTGTCCCCCTAGACTATGTTTCCCTGTTCCACAAATAGCTTTGCATTAAAAAAAAATGGGGAAAGTGAAATGACTACGTCTTGCTTTTACCACTGTTTTTCCCTTTCTGAACGCCATTATCACTTTCTCTCTGGTCACTTGTTTAATTGCTCAAATTTCACCCCCTTGGCTAAGAAGAGAAGTACTTGAGATTTACTGGTTCTTTTCAAGTGTTCAGTGACAGGAATCTGCCCTCCTGACTTGGACTCAGGACAGCTTGAATTTAGGACCTCCTAGCATACATCCAAATGAAGTGCAAGGAAGCATTTGAGCCGATAGGGATCTCCATTTATTCTAAAATATGGCTCCAGGAGTAAACACTCACTGCAAGGCAATGTAAAGCTTATTCTCTACACCTCAGCTCTGCTATTTTCCATCAGCCAAGGTTGGGGTCCTGCGCATTTAGATATTCCCACTTTGAAGAAAGCAAAAATACAGCCAATGCACTGATACCTGTTTTAGTTTTGTTTAGAATAAGACTAAAGGATTTAATTCTTCATGCTGTAGGGTGCAATCACCAAAAGTGCTCTGAAAGGACTGAGTACTAAATAGGTAGGCATATTAATTCTCCAGGTCCTTTAATTAGCTTCATTTCCGTTTCCACATCAGATCCTACTTCCTTATACCTGCCCCAGGGTCTTATAAAACTCATTATAACTCTTCCCACATGCTGCCACATTTTGCTCAGTACCAGCTTTCCGCCAAAGCCAAATTTTACCTTTCACCTTTTCTATACACATCATCCGTTCCCGTACATCTCATCAGTTACTGATATTTTTGTTTAACTGGAAGATCTCAGTTGTGTATCTATACTCCCTTAAAAAAAAATCAGCTAAAAAATCCCTACAAAGAAGATCCCTACAGAACCTTATTCCGCTGTCCTACGTATATTTTGTTATGTATTCTATATTATGCCATGTAGGTATGTATTTTACTGATCTGGCTTCAGAACTTAATATCTCAGGAATAAAGACAGTCTCATAGAGACTGGGGTGGTGTATATAAGCACTCAATATATTCAATATACTCAATATACTGTGTACAGCTGTGCATATCACACGCTTTAGGAAAGATGGAGATCATCTGGAGTAAGTCTAGGGAAGGCAAGAGGAGGAGTTATGAGAAAAAGGGGAAAATGGGGTTGGTTAGTCTAGAAAAAGGGGGATGTGAGAAGTCTTCCAATATTTAAAGCATTAATGCAAAATAACCCGAATGAATTAATTTGTGTGACTGAAGACCGTGGGAAAATGTAATGGGTTTATGCTACAGCATGAGAGATGTAAGATGACCTTTAGGAAAATCTTTCTAATGGTTAATGGTAGTTAAACACTGGAGTATCCACTGCGGAGAGAGTGGAGTACTTAACTGAAGTAGTAGGGGATAAACCCACTGCTTTTACAATGGTCTTGACATAAGATTATTAAAAGTTTAAATGTGTTTCTCTAGAACATCCATCTCTTGCCACTCAGAAAGGCAACCGGCTGTAGATGGCGACTTCCTAGGGAGAAGCAGCAGCGTATCTTCAGCACGGTGAAATGTTGCTACTGCAGTCTGCTTTGCTGCACCACGCGAGGCTGTCTTTCCATTCACTGGTTGATAAAAAGTCTGTGCAACAGAACTATGGGTCCTTCACTCTCTCTTAAGTAGAAAAACAATCATTCCAGTATTCAGGTGGCAAGTGACTTGTTCAGCTGGTTAGTAAACACTGCTAATTATGCTGTGGTTCTGAAGTCTTGAAACCATAAATTCGCACTACTATGCTTGAGACACCACAACAGAGGCTTGAGGAAATTAAAACAAAAATGAAAAGCAAGTTTTTGCTTTATAAATCACATGCAAAATCATCAGAGATCTCAGAAGTCCTTTTGGATTTTCAGAGAAGTTATCTCAAGTTAGATCCTTATCTTCAAGAGTCTCATAAAAATTGAAATAAGAAAAAAGTTTACTGTAATAAGCAATCTGGCCGAGCACTCAGGAGTTATACTACCTGAATGCTCTCCTTGGTCCCAAACCACCTGTGTTAGCCTCATAGAAGTCTGATACACTATGGTCTTTTATTAATTGAAAAGGTCCTTTAGTTTAAGCAACACATTAGGTTATAAGTGTCACCTGGAGGTGAAAACATTCAGCATCTCTACACTAGAAATCTCAGAATAGCAAAAGGCATAGGAGCCAATCCTGCCACGGTGGAAACCAGAGCAGGGGCATCTTGGTCAATGAGTGAAGGTCCTGGAGAAAGCTTAATTGTGTACAAGCTTTATGAGGCATGGAAGGTATTCATTTTAAACAGTAAATGGCAAACTAAACACGAGACTAAATATAGGGCCTCATAAATAACTACATTTGCAACTTTGTATTTACATTATGAAAATAAAATTATTGCTAAATTGTGTCAATCTGTTACTATACAAATTCGAGTGAATAATTTAATATTCTCGCTGGTGCTTAGGTTCTACACACACACACTTTTACTGTAGCAAGAACTGCTGTTTTCATTTCCATCAATTGTTAGGATTATAAATATTTGCACTTTTTACATCCTTTTCTCTGGAAAATTAGCTGGAAGTGGCGGACATACACATTTTGACACTGAACAAAATCTGCTTAAGCTTAGCAAAGCATCTCCATTGTACAGCAAAGAACATACATTTACATATTATGACAAGACTAATGTGGAAAAATCCATTTGCATTTTATAGGAATGGTGTGTACTGTCTCGGAAAAAGGGGAAATTTGAGTCTGCCCAATATTTTTGTCTTCATGGTAACTGTGCTGTATGGGTTGTTCTTCCAAACATAAAACAAATGCGGCTTATAGTGGAATAGGGCACTTACAGCATGACAGAACATTAGAATCTTGCTCTCTATTTCAGTTAAAAAAAAAAAAAAGTTTAAAACAAAGAGCTCTGACTTGGAAGTTTCCAATTTAAAGCAAAAAGCACTTAAGAGTTAACTATGGGTGCATATAGGAATATTTACTAACACTGTAAATAAGAGAGTTAAATTTTCTCCTGCTCAGAAGTAAGTAGGTATATTCTTTCTGACATTCTCTAGCCTTCTCACTGGTCCCTGCTATGCTCTGACTTATAATCAGTATAATTTATGGAGCAATCAATATCTTCTTTTTATGACAAAATGACATCTTGTGTCCAAATGAAAGATCTCAAAGCATCTGTATCAGCATGGCAGTAATCAAATTGCTTGGTTGCTCTGTATCACAAGCAGGGAACACATCGCAGGAATAAAGAGGGATGGTCACACACGGGTGTAATCTGCTAGTCAGAGAATAGCCATAGTAACAAGCCTGTGTGAAATATACACCGTTCAATTTTCTGCTTCTAGGGACCCAGTTAGTTTAGTATATTCATATGCTCAGCATCTCCACTTGTCAGTCAAGCTACCATCTGCTCCTGCTCACTGTAACCCCTTCCAGGTTGCCTATGTACTACCACGTAGCTTCAAATCCCTTCTACTTCAAAGAGTTTGAGACAACCTCTGACCCTTTCCCTCCTGCTTTGAGCATGTCCCAGCTCCACGCTATGCAGGCTGAGAAGTGCTGGCCTGTTACAAGGTTATGTCTACATCCTATTTCGAAGACAGATGCAAGTTTGCTTCAAGCGAGCCAGCTCGGATGCAGAAGCCACGTGACTGCATTATCAGCACAACGCTGAGCTTGATGCAATAAGCCTGACGGAGAAACAGAATATATTAGCTGAGCTTCAGTCTGTGCAGAGCACAGGCAAAGCAAGCTTACATCTGTCTGCAATCTGTCAGGGAGCTCCATATTGTGCCTGAATCGCATAATTCCCTCTTCAGTCTTATTAGCCCACACACAAACTGAAGTAGGGACAGAAAGCTATTCTCTTTGCTTTCTGCAGATGAATTTGCTGATACTGGGCTTCTGTCAGAGACGGCACACCTGCGTGGATGGAGTTCAGCTCTGCTCTGCCGTGCCGCCATTTCTATCACAGGTACCAGGTCTACATTTGCCAGAAACCCTTTACACTCCGCATCTACATTTACATTTGTTCACTTTACAGCAAGAGATTACTTTCTGCACTGCTACCTGCTTCCACCCACTGAGAATTAGCTTGCAGAGCCCTGAAACATTTATTACAAAAAAAAATTTGCAACTCTCTTTCCATTTTTGGTCTGTCCAAAAGCACAAGAGTGCTGATAATGTTAGACTTGTAAAAGTGCTGCTTGCTTTCAGTGGTCTAGCATCACTTAGGATGAAACCCACAGTTAGCCATTTGAAGCACGTAAACATCATTAGACAATAAAGAGACTTTATTAACCCTTAGCACCATATACCCCTGGGAGATTTTACATGCAAACTTTCCCAAGGTCCATTTTCAATGTTACATCTATTGCACATAAAGGCTGCACACTCTTTTATGAGGCCAGCCCCGAGGGGCCGGGCAGGGACGGTCAGGGCTGGCGGTGCCCCCGGGGCCCTGGCACCAGTTTTTTTTTTTATCAAATTGCTGTTCTCAGAGACTTTTCTCTCATCTGGATATGTTGATGGTCTTTTGCTGCGTCTCCCTCAGCACTCCCTGACCATGCCTGGTCGAACTTGCTCACTGTGGATCACACTCGATCACCGGTGGCACTAAAGCAGCCACCTCTCCCAGACACACACGTTTTGCTCCCTTGTTGCACAGCTACCCAGCCCTGCCGTCGGAGAGGTGGGTGCTGCAGCGAGGAGGTGCGCTGCGTCACGCTCGCCTGCAGCTCCAGTAATAGGAATTCCCCGCCTTTCCCCGCCCTGGGTTTCCAGCTTTCTTCTGACTACCTCCCTGGTCACCCACAGACTCTCTGAATCAAAAAAATCCCCATTTCCTGGGCTCAGAAGAAGTAGTCACTGCTCTGCCTCTCAGAGCTGCACCTGAGGGACCATTTCTGTGTCTCCTCATCTACCCCCCGCGGTCTCGGCTGCAGCTGCCCCTGAGCTGCCGTGCCCTGGGAGGCTACTTCACACCTGTGCCACGGCTGCCTGCCTCAGCACTGGCAGCGTCTCTGCTTTGCAACCCACCTTTCAGCCATCGAGTTTTATTCAAAGCTTTCTACTACAGGTTACAAGGGCTTCTTGCCAGATGCCTGCTTATTTACAAGTGATGGGTTAGCCTTCACCTGCTTTACTCACTGTTAACCCTCCCTGACTCAGGCTCCAGCTCAGGGAGTTCAATCCTGTTGTGCTCTGGTGACATTTGATTTTAAATGCATCAATATTTTGAGCAGAGTGACCTACTTTTAAGGTAGACAGAAAGAGAGGTGGAACTAAGGTTCTTCCCTGCAAAAAGGCCAACTTTGATAAACCCAGGGAACCAGGAGATGAAGCACATTCAGCTGAGGATCTCAAAGAACTGAATGCTCACAATGCTCTACAGTTTTTCAAGTAAAAGATGGAAACTTATATAGAAATTTTTACCTCAAGAAAAGGACAAAAAGCCACCAGATAGGGATATAGACTTTAGTGGAGGAACAGGCATATCAAAACGGATATTAGGACTAGGCAGGGAGACATGGGGGACAGATAGGAATGATCACTAGAGAAAGTTGTTTCACAACACCAGTAGCAGAGCTGAAAAGACAGACCTGTCACCAGGCAAGCTCATTTAGTCCACGCTAAATCTGAGGTCTGATGAAATCGTCATTTCAGCAATATCTTGTAACAACGAGTCCTATGTGACAGTTATGCATTTACCCTTTAGTTTCACAATTCAGTACTTTTAAATATCTTTTGTTGCTATTAGTTTGACCGCCCCTAACATTAAATCACTGCTGCTCTGGCATTCAGTGCAGAGCTGCCTTGTGAAATGTCTCACTCGGTAATTGCCTCCACTGCCCTTTCTTCCCAAGGCCATCGTTACTGTTTTCCTCCCAGGTTAGCAAATCTGGCAGTGGCTCCCACAGTTGTCTCCCAACCACACATTTCAGTGACCTCATCTCTACAGGCCACAGTCTCCCTCACACTTGACATCAACTCAGATCAACAAATCGACTCCCCAAAGCACAGCTAATTATATTCCTCTACTGCCAAGAAGCTCTGGCACATCCCAGTGAATCCCAAATCAAACGTGGAACCAACCTAGATCTTTGCAAACAGGTGCACTCTTTGTTACTGTAGATGTCTGCGTGCATCTTCAGTTTGAGTATGGAGGTCCTTGAGGCATGCTTGTGCAGCAGCAGTTTGTCTCAGGCATCCTTTCGTGATCATTGGGGGAGAAATGGCATTTTCTTGAATTGTGACCAAAAAGAGCCAGTTTGGTCCTATCTCCATAGTGCCCCACTCAGTTGCTTTCAGATACAACCAACGTTCAAAGTCTTTAAGCTGCATTTTCAGTGGGACAAAGCTAACCTGAAGCGAAAGAAGCTAAGCTGCAATAGGATAAAAAGAAGGTACTCTCACAGAGAAATAAATGGTCCTAAGTGACCTGGAAAGTGCGACAGATGAAGTAACAAAGTTTGCTGACAACACTAAGTTATTCAAAAAAGTAAATTTAAAGCCAACTGCTAAGAGCTGCAGAGGGATGTCATAATACAGAATGACTTGGAAATAAAAAGGCAGCTGAATTCAGTATTGATAAATGTAAAGTAATGCACATGGGAGAAAAAAGGCCAACTATACATATGCAATGATAGGCTCCAAAATGGCTGTTACCACTGTGGAAAGCAATCTTGAGGTTATTATAGAGAGGTCTATGAAAATGTCAGCTCAGTGCTCAGTAGCGTTTAAAAAAGCAAATCAAATGTTAGGAAAGAAATGAAGACCAAACCAGAAAACATCATGATGTCACTGTACAGATTCACAGTGTGACTGCATTTGAATAGCGTGTGCTCTTCTGTCCCCATCCTCCCAGGTCAAAAAAGTGGGTGGGAAAAAACAAAGATGCTCCAAAGTCTGAAACGGTTTTGATGTGAGAAATGGTCAAGGAGAGCAGGAGCCTTTGTCTGGGAGAACAGAAAACCAGGAAGGGCGCACGATAAAAGTCTAAACAATCTTAAGTGGCTAGAAGGATGCAAATGGTGAATAAACGTTCGCTGTCTTCCAATATAACATCAAATGAAATCAATATTGATAGTTTCAAAGAAAGCAAAAGAAGGTAATTCTTCAAACTACAGTTCAGCTGTGTAACTCATTGCCACAGGAGGCTGCGGGCTCAAAAAGTCTCTGTGGGCTTAAAAGATTCATGGAAATGGAATCCATTTGAGAGTTGCTGGATACAAAGACTCAGGGTTTCCCAAAGATGCAGATCTTGGGAGCGTGAGAGAGGGGTCTGGCAGCGTGGCTGTGTCCTTGCTCTGTGTCTGCATCCCTTTTCCCGCTGGGCATCCATTATTGCCCCGTGCTGATGAGCTGTGGTGGGACCTGCTACAAAAGTTCTGCAGTTTTAAGGTCGTCCCCTCAGGGGATCAGAGTCAGCCCCAAAGCTCACCCTTTCCTCCTCGGAAGTGAGCGAGGCAAACTTAGCTCTGATGTCTATTTTATGCTGGAATGAAATATAGTTTGGTCTAAGTCAGAAGGGAGGTGTAAGCTGTGTGACTTGGATTAATTTGGCATTCAGTGGGTGTGCGAATGATGACATACCCACCAATGGAACAGATGGTCTGGGCAGCAGAAAAAATAACTAGATAGCTATAAAATAAAGCAAGCTCCCTCCAGGCAAGTTCTGATCTTCATTTCACCAGCATAAACCTGAAACAATTTCATTGAAGGGACTGAGCTGTTTACCTTTTTCACTTGAGGTATATCTTAGGTCTTTGCCTAATTTGGCCCCTTGCTGGAATTTACTTGCTGGAAATTAATCTCCTTCCTCCAGGCTGAATTTGGCTCCGTATGTTATTAACTCTCTTGTTGAATCTCTTATACAGTGTCTATGGAGCAGCATTTAGACTGATTCCAGAAAGGTGAAATCAGTCTTCCGTACACCGCTCCTCAGCCCTGCGCATCCTGCCGACAGGGCAGGAGTGATACTTACGTCTCTGCAGGCATTGCTCAGCACCACGGGCCAGCAAAAAACCCTGAAACCTCTTTCACTCGAGCTAAATCAATCTTGAAGTTGTTGAAAGCCAGCTAAGGTATCAGTCCTTCAATAAAACCACAGCCCTAGACTGCAGCAAAAATATATCCCAAACGGATGCATCCACTGTCTCTCCTTTTCTTCCCTTGCCCTTTCCACGCGCCCCATGTCGTTCTTTGTGCTGTGGCTGCTTTGGTGTCGGAGGCGGTGACAGGGAGCACACAGGTAACACCCAGGATTGCACAAGGAATTTATCAGATGGGTCCCAAAGCAAAAAACTTTTTACATGCCCTAAAGTGACAGCAAGATAAATGATGACAATGTGATAAACAAAAGTACTCAGATTTTAAACATAATATGAAAATGGAGAGCTCAGTGACAAAGCTTTATCCTAGAATAATATTTTCCACATTGTAGAATGCAGTTTTCTCTATTTTTGTGTAATCTGATAAACACAGTTTCTGTTATGCTAAGCATGAATGTTTGTCAATACCAACTTTAAGTAATAAGAGGCTGATTTAGTTGCAGGAAAAAAAGAATGACTCATCCGGCTGCACATAAAACGCTGCATTCTTGTAAATGTATCCTGTATATCTGTATACTTAAACAAGCCTAAGATATGATGATGCTATATTGTTTCCAAGTAGAAACAGTATCCAGATCTCTGTGTGGGTGGATAGGCCGTGGGTGGATATAATAAAAACCTCTATGATGTATTGTACATATCCCTCTGTTGTTTTCAAATATGGTTCTGAATTATTAATACCTAAAAATGGAATTGTCCAGTTCTGCCCTTATGCATCATTGTTTACTTCAATAACCCTAAATTTAGCAGTAAATGCTGAATATTTAATTGGGCAGCATAAGCAAAGAAGACTCCCAACCATTCTGGAAAGTCCCTGTTTCAGAGATGGCAACAGGCTTCGACTGAAGTGCTTAATTTTATTTTTTATTGCTATAATCTGCTGCTAAAGTCTTCTGATTCATGACTCAGCCACTTGATATGCTGTGATGAACTCCTCACTTTCACAAACCAGGGGGAGAAAACAGAGAGGTCTCTGACTTCATCCTTCATACCCAGGGCATCATTTACCAAGCAGATGCGAACAAACACCCATCTGCATCAGGCATCCTAATTTAACTTCGACTTACCTTTTCCTTTGGGACCCACTAGCAGAAGATGCTGAGTCTTCTGCTCATTGCTACCTTGGCTGGTTTTTGCAAACCAGGCCCCTGTGCCTGCCCTATCTGTGTTTTTCCCTTTGGGTGCTGCCTGGAAGGAAAGCCGTGTGACTGTCCATGGGGGAGGCCCCACGCGTTTTTGCCTGGCACCCCGGACAGTGGAGGCATGGCTGCCAGTGCTGAGGAGGCACCCTCAGAGCCAGCCATGAAGTGCTTGAGGTGGTTTGCAGAGCAGGATCTGCCCAGCTTGTGATGGCAGGTACTGATAGGGGATGCACTGACACAGGCGATGTTGATCTCCTTCAGTTTTTGTCTGCAATTCTTACGCAGGCTTTTTTCCCCCTTGTTTTGGCACTGGCACATTAGTGCCTCTCCATCATTGCCTTTGATCTACACCTGAGTGTTCCGCAGTTATGAAAAGTCTGTGGTTAAGGCATAATTGGGCTGTTTCCTTACCCTCGATCTCCAGGAAGTCCATGGCCTCTCCAAAAATCCAAGTGGGATTCATAAGACTAGATAACTCAAGAAAAACGTACAAACGGGGTGCATCTTGCTGTGGGCCAGCATGCAAATGTACAGCTGTACGCAGCGGGGCTGTGCTGGGGGCAATTTGATTTGTAAAAATCATTGAAGCATCCTGGAAGAGTTGCTAAGCACCTCCAGCAAGCTCTGCTCTCCCCTGCCCCACGGCAGCCCTGCCCATCCCTAAGCAAGGGTGTCCCGGGCTAGTTGGAGGCAGCAGGGCCCCATCTGTTCCCACATGCACCCCTAAAAACATCGGGATCCCTTGCCACCTGCTCACGCAGGAACCAGTGCCGTGCCTGCACCGAGATTCATCCTTATGTATGAAAGGGCTTCACCGCTCATCTGCTCCCTATTCTGTATACACCCTCATCTACCTCACTGACTTCAGCCCTTCTTTATTCACTACCATGCAGCTCTTCTTCACTAGCAATGGCTAGGTAGAACCAGAGAAAACTGCACATTTATTAGTCTTTTGAAGAAATTTCCTGTGTGCCATTGTACGAGTCAGCCGGCTGGCTCTGGCTGCAACCTCCCCTTCCCGAAACCCATCAGCCACGGGGCAGCGCACGGTTTGGCCACACGTTTGCATGGGGCTTGTGAGCATGGCTTGGGGTTTCAGGGAGGTAGTGTCAGGAAATGGATTCTACAGAAGGATAGATAAGCAGATACAAAGGCACGCTGCATGTTTCTTACACACCAGATTGTATCTTAATTCCTACGAAGACCGAGCATCTAGGCACTTGTGAAACTTCCCCAAGCTAGCAGAGCTTCCTGCATATCATTTCTCTCCAGAATTTCAGAGATGTACAGATGCCACCTTTTGATTGTCATTCATTAGTCCAAAACACAGTATACAAAATGGCCTACCAAAAAGTAAAAGTATTTCTAAAACATATTTCTTAAGCATAAAGGGAAAAACCCTATTGATTATTTCTCATTACACTTACACCCACTTTATATGTCCTTCCAGTGTAATGCAAATTATGAATCCTGTAATTGCACACTTCCATTTGTAGATAATGATAAGCAATCTCAACATTAGTTAGCGCACATCGTCTGGGTCAGATCTGCAGCTTCATCTCCAGTGAAGATAGAAGTGTTACGCGTACATATTGTACCACAGAATCACATGCACACAATGTGACTTCCAGAGGGAGTGGACTGAAAGCAGTGCCCGAGTCAGGAGTTATGAAAAGGTCTCTGAGTGTGACCGCAAAGCTAGAGATCGACAGAGAAAAAATTGGAAATTAACAGGGAACGTTATTAATACCAGAAGATGCAAGGACTACTGTACGATTTGGAAGGTACTTTCTAGGACCTGTTCAATCTTTTTCTATAAAAAGAAAGGGAGCAGGCAGTGCTTGCCAGGCTGGTAACACGGCATATTCCTGTGCTGAAGAAGCGTGAAGCAACAATAAACAAAACTTGTTTGAATTCTTCTTTCAGAGCCCACTGAGGAACGAGCAGTCACAGAGGTAATACACGGTACGGCAAAGATAGTTTACAGCAGTATACTGCAATTACAGATCACACAACTATTGTTCAAAATGAAGGGCTTTACAGTCTATACTTAGAGGTGCTGCGCTAGGTGCTGCGTGACTGCTTGTAAAGTAGATACGTTGCCTAGTCTACAAATAGCTTGGATGCTCTCCACTCATTCATAAGACATAGTTCTGGCCTCATACAGGTTAATTACAACGTCTGAGGGCAGATAGGAAACACTTCTTTTAAAATATTACAGTAATCTTTTCTCACTCTCAGGTAGCTTAAGCCGCAAATGCAAACCTGCCTTGTTTTTTAGGAATTCATTCAAGCGATGTGGAAGTCAAAAGTCAGCCTACTGATGAAGCTAGCCGATAACTTTTTGACCACTGGCAGCATCCCAGCTGATGACGGTTATCAAGGGCCTAGACTTTTTAACAATAATTCTGGGTTTTTTGTTGTTCTTTAAAAGCAGGTGGGAGGGATAGCATAGTTTCTCATGCATCCGTATAAGACACAAAGACTGCAGTTAACAGCTCCATTCCTGAGATAAAGTGACAATTTCCACTGTGAGGATAAAGCCCACCTGTACATATCATTTTCAGGACAGAGCCCGAGGCTAAAGAATGAACTCTGGCAGCCACCGAGAACCACCTTAAATATTACCATCCTCCACCTTTCAAAAAAGACATTCCTCTTGAGCCTTGCCTTCTCTGGAAAAAAAAAAAAAAAGTACATTTACATAGATTTATACATAGAAATATATGTATGTTTGGTTTATATGTATATAAAACAAAGCCAAGACCCTATTAAAGGAAAAACAAAGCCCTATTAAAACAAAGCATTACTCCAAACGCACAATTTTCCCCAAGAGAGTGATGAGGCTGAGCTGTTAGTGGCAAATAGCAGATCCATCATTTCAGGCTTGTGCTTGGATATTACTGTGAAGAAAGTGAAATGAAAAGCCACATCAAGCATAATGGAGCACTCCCTCTCCATGTGCCAGAACCACCAGCCGTGGAGAAGAGGACACCCTCCTAAGAACGAAGAGGTTGGCACATCTCTGAGCTAGATTTCCAGGCTGCCTCCAGGCTTCAGGTCACAACCCACTGGGGTAACAATCACAAGGTGCTTAACCCTGTCCTAAATCTGTAGGATTTTTGCAGCACCCGAACTGAGGAGGAAGCAAAGGGACCACAAGATTTTACCCACCAATACAGAGTCCCCTCATTTCCCTCATCTTCAGAGTACAGAAGGGCAGCTTCTCTCTGCCTCTCTAATCAGGTCCTGTACCTGCTCTTCTGCCAGCAAGAACCCAATTGCTTTGTAAAGGTCACATTCACATCCAGCCTTCAAACCCAGCTCTGCGTTAACTCATGCCAACACAACCGTGCTGTGCAGGCACCCGTAACACTGCCCAGGCACCCGTAACACTGCCCCAGCTCTTGGAGTGTTTTGGGTGCCTTGGGGACAGGGTGGCTTTGTGTGGAGGTAGTGCCAGGTGGCATCTGGGGGACAAGGTGCAGGTTTCCAGGTAAAAGGTTGCTGGTGGGGCCGTGCATGTTTTTAGGGGACTGTGAAGTGCAGGCTAAGGGGCAGAGCGGGGTTAACCTGTGTGGTGCAAATGGGTTGGTGCAAAAAAGTGAATTTGGAGCACAAAGACTCAAGACCTGGATAGCTGCTTCAGCCTCTTCCTTCAGCTTGACTGAGCTGAGCATGGTCAGGCTTAACTGAAGTCCTCTCAAGCACCTTACCACACCACGGCAAGCCTGACCCACATGCAATTCCAGAGAAGGGATGCAGAAAACTCTGGTCTCAATCTCGAATGTCTGTTAAGCAGATTGTGAGTTCCCCTCTCTCCAGAGCAGACCAGGATGAAAGTGCCATGTTATCCTTCCTCAAATGAATCACAAGGTTTATTTCAATAGAAGGTACCACAAATTATCAAATGAAATTACTAAATTCTTATCCCCTTATTTTAATGTAATCAAAGTTCAGAAGGATGCAGGAACTTTTCTTAGCTAAACAAGAAGTAGTGCAACACCCCTGGAACCTTGGTGGGGAAACGAGGCAAAACCCAGCCTTTTCAGGACATTGGTGAGTATCTTAATGTACTCCCTTACCTACCGCTGTACTGTATATAATAAAGGCTTTACATTCAGAAAGTCTCTCTTCTTTCTTTGCATAACCAGATTAAATCAAATCAGTTAAAAAAAAAAAAAAAAAAAAAAGAGAATTAAACCCAGATTGCATTTAGCTTGGAGAAAGGCATAGGCTTAAAAGGGGGAGCAGAGGCACACAAGTATGGTGGTCTGGTTGGGAGAGCTGGTCCCAATGTACAGGGGAAGGCAGAGGAAAAGGGGGGCTCTGTCCTGTTTGGAAGAGGTGGCATGTGCTGTGGGAGATGGTGGAAAGGAGGGCAGGGTGAAGAGGGAATAAAATGGTTGTGTCCTGCTCGGAAGAGGTGAGGTGCGATATTGCCCGGGGTAGGGAAGGAGAGAAGATGCAGAAGGGTTGTGTCCTGTTCAAGAGAGAGAGGGCGTGGAGCTAGGGAGGGAGAAAAGAGCACAATGCAAATTTATTTCTAGTATAAATTGAAGTTACGTCTCGAAGTGCAGGGCCAGACTCTTCCAACGGATCAGGCTCCGCCTACACAGTGTCGTGACCTGGAACTGGGATATCATAGAGGAATAATTGCAACGACTGCACTGAGGATTTCATTCAGGATGTGAAGGGTACCCAGGAATCCACTTAGAGAAAAAGTCATGCCATTAAACTGTTGAATGCGGAAGTTGTTTAAGCAGATGTTTTCCTTTATGTTTATTGTCTAATAAGTGCAAAATCCTGTAACTGAAAAAAAAAAGAGAAATAAACAACCCCCCAATATGCTATTTCTCAAATTCTAAAGCTGGAGGGTTGTGCAGGTGTTTACCCGGTGTCTCTGGGTTTGGAAAGGCAACCTGAATTAGCGTGGCTGGCTGGGTGTTGAAAGGCCATGAGCTAGCTGGGGCACTGCAGGGTGACAGTGGGGCAATCTATTGCAAGGATTTGGCGGCTTTGTTACAGGAGAAAATTATACTGGGTATTTATGCAGGCTATTGCTAAGCTGTTTAAAGTAATACACAGATTAATAAATAATTGAGATAGCTTAAAGGAATAAGAGGATAAATTTATTGTAATCAAGTAACAAATGATGCAAAATATGGCAGGGTCCCAAACTCCATTAAGAATAGGTGTGTGACTAAGTGGCGTCTTGATCAAATGCAATGCCAGCCTACGAACAGGTGTGTTATTTTCACTGAACAGCCTACAGATACTTAAGCAATACTTAAACGTATAATACATCTGCCATTGCTTTCTGTGTCAGACCACTGGAGAGACAAAGGGCAAATACCCAGAGCCTTGTAGGAGGCCATGGAAGACCCAGACATCACGGAGTCAAATACCAGATTTGAAAAAGTCTTTACCTTGAGACGGTATTCCGTTTCAGGGCATACTGAATAGCGAGTAATAGCAGTGAAATGATCCTCAGACTTGAAATTTCAGCAACAGCTCATGAAGAGTGAGTAAGCAAAGCTGAAATGCCCTATTAATACCATAGCTGACAAAACAACAGTAAAGTCTTTCCCTCTTTGTCATGCATGCTGTAACTAAAACACGAACTGGCTAATGGCACCATTCTTGAAAAAATATTACATTAGTATTTTCCTGGAGGATACCCACTCATAAAAATGGTATTTCCACTAAGGAGAGGAGAGTTTTGCTGCAGGAGCTGAGAGAATTTTCTACAAAGTATGGAAATTAACTTAATACATTTCACCTATTTTCCTCCTGAAAACAGGAGCTGAGTAACAGTTGTACAAATAAAATGTTATTATAACATAGTTGAAATACTGATTCATATAAGCATTAAGTTACATGATTCTCCTGCCCCTTTTCTTGGAAAAAAAAAGAGAGCGTAAACACATTCTTGCCTGCTCTGGATTAAAAAAGTTGCTGGCAGAAATGCAAAAGCTAAGGAATGAGGAGAGATTTTTTTTTTTAACAACATTAAACAAAGCACATAAGCTTTACTGAGAGCTGCTCAAAGATATCAGAAAACCCTATAGCACATACCATTATCACTTTAATCTACCTCTCAAGTAAACTGTCAATCCCACACACTATCCAAACTTTCCATACCATCTGGCAGGAAGTTTACACAGAACCCGAGAAAATTCCTCTAATTCCAGTCTGGATGGACCTAACGGTGTGATTTGTGAGGTTGATCTAACTAAGCAATACATTTGGATACTTGTCTCACGCACAGCCAAATTTCTTGGCCCTTGGAGAAGACATTTGGGGTTTATTGAGAAAAGGGAGAATGGAAAACAAAAAGTATGCATTCAAGTATGCATTCAAAGTATGCTGCGCCAGGGGAGGTTTAGGTTAGATATTAGGAAAAACTTCTTCACCGAGAGGGTGGTCAAGCATTGGAACAGGCTGCCCAGGGAAGTGGTTGAGTCTCCATCCCTGGAGGTATTTAAAGAACGGACAGATGTGGTGCTCGAGGACGTGGTATAGATGGACTTGGCAGTGATAGGTTGACGGTTGGACTCGATGATCCTGGGGGTCTTTTCCAACCTTGACGATTCTATGATTCTAAGTATTTATTCAAGTATTAGGAACCTGAACACTTGTAGACTATGTATCAGCAGAGAGCAAGAGGTTGAAGTCTGGCCCTGCTGTCAGAGATCCAGCAAGATTTATTCTACAAGACTTACTTAGATTAAAAGAACAAATAAATTCAGTAGTTTTATCGAAATGAGCTGTTGCACTGTGTGCGTGCTTTGTAATCAAGCAATAACAATAATAACGTTCTACAATCAAGTAGCTCCATAATATCCAATAGCAACACCTCAGTAACTCTTCTGGATATGATCTGACTTCCAGTCAGGAATATGAGTTACCAGCCACACACATCTCGCTCAGAGAGCTAAGTTATTACACTGGTGGTACGGCCTCAGGATTAGTCCTTTGGCTGTTCTGTAGCTGTCGGAGATGTAAAAATATGGGCAGGCTTTCAGCTCCAGAAGTGCCAAGCATCTATGCACTACACAGTAATCTGACTGGGCAGGGAAAGCCTTTTAAAATGGCTTCATGATACAAATCGAATACACACTCACTGTGAATTGCACTGCTTCTAATCACAGTTTCCAAATTCCACATATAAATAAATTCTGTGCAATAGTAGCAACAAGAAAACCTCCTGAGTGAAAAGCATACTGTACAAGGCATATAAACTGCGTTCGTTCTACAACCCCTTGTATGACTGAAGCACTATCTGGTTAAGCAGAAATACCGTAACTTGATAAAATATATATATAAAAAGTCAGTATTGCTCAAGTCCAAGTGTTGCCTTTTTCTCTCCCTAAAAGAAACACAAGAAGGGACAAACTGGTTTGGTCAAACCATGAACCTGCTGGACTCTTCACCTTCTGCCAGAACTGAGCTTCAGGGTAGCTGCTTCTGAGGGTCTGAAATAAATGGTTTTTCACTGTTAGTTTCCAGATGAGCCCAGGTAAGAAGTGCAGAAACACCAACAAAATGGTTGTTATCACAATATTTCCAGGCCACATTTCGAGGAAGAAAATGGCAACTCTCATTTTAACAGTATTTTTCAAGAATATTACCAGCCAGTTCTGGAAATTCATAATATGCCATAGCTAAGATATGTATTCAAGCTGTGGGTCTGTATTAAATAAGAATGCAATCCAAAGTGTTGGGGAAAATTGGAAACTTACCCTCCCTGAAAAAAGTCTAGATCATATTTAGGAGCTCTTTTCATTAATGCAACCGCTGCATCTTCATTGCACAGTTACCCTGGGTAATCTGTATCCGAGCCTAACCAAAATCCAGATATCCCCCCGCTGCAATTTATATACTGTGACAGTATTTAAGTTATGGGTAACTGAGACACAATGGCTGGGGTTTTTTATGCTGACATCCTCTGTGGTATTTGCTTAGTCAAGTTTGTTACCTGTGAGGAAACATACGCGCCCTCTGAGACACATACGGGAAAACACTGGGAAGAACACCGGAGGATTATCTGCATTCAAGTCATCTTGCCTCAAGCTTCACTACAAAATGTGTGATTTGCAGCCCAATTTAAAGAAAATCCCACTCTCTCATCCGTCTAAGTTAATTTAACAGCCCTCCTGCTTTGAAGTCCAGAAAGACTTTTTAATGAGGACGGAAGTAAAATGCTTGGGATAAAACTCATCTAAGAGCTCCAATTAACAGGCCAGTTACGACACACTGAAAACCCATTTCTCCACCATTAGCAAAGCAGGAACATCACTAAACCATACCATTGATTTCACCTGGAGAGATTTGTGCGCGTGACCTACAACGCAACAGTGACAGCAGTTCTAATGTGACTGTGGCCAGCAATACGAGGGAACTGCTAGAATTGTACAGAGTGCTTGAAAAAAACCCCACAAATGCCACTACAGTAATCTAAGGCAAACACAGTCAGCTTAACATGAAAAAGAGGAATTGGATTGTACCGAGTGAAAAACCAGACAAGAATATATGTAATCGCCTCATTTAATTATTCAATGCAATGACCTCAAAGTGTGTTATTAACATGAATTAATTTTTCTATTGCAGCTCTCCTTTTGTAGATATCTATTAGGAATTCCAATTTGCAAATAAGAGGTGCAGATTATGAATCTGACCCAAAGCCTACTAAAGCCCGAAGTCTTTTCTCAGAGCTGGGAGGGCAAGCTATCTGATCTGCTCTGCAAGACAGAGAGAGGATCTACTGATCATGTTTGTACACCTTCAGACTAAGAAAAAATTTTGTCCTTCCAGCTATCGTGGGTTCAATTTTTATTCCTGCAACAGAAAAATACATCAGGTCCTACTTCTTTGACAAAGTAATAGCTAGCCAAACCAATGTGGCAAGGCCATAAGTTATCACTTTTACTATTAAAAATTACATTAAGAGCTAAGAACAGTCTTTGGCTATTTTTGAACATCGAGGTTCAGAATTAAAACAATCCTTTACATGAATTTTATTGTCTTTCCACCTAATCATGGCTGCACTCACTTAAGACAGCAGAAGAATATGAAAGCATCAATTCAGGCTGCTGAACTGAACGGCACATTTTCACTGTTATAGCTGATTTATTAAGCTAGCCAATGCATTCTCAGCATTAAGAGACAAAGCTTTATCCAAGAAATCGCTTTAGAAAAATCACTGGGAGAGCTATCAGCTGTAACACAATGGGTTAAAATTATCAATAATGGTTGCTGGATTAATTTCTACTGTTTAACATCCCCAGGAAAAAAAACGGAGAACAGAAGCATCTGGGGAGAAAATGGAAGTAGATGTGAGTTTAAAGTGAATTTTGTATTTTGTAATGGAGGTTAAAAGGAAGCCTTAAAAAGAACGGAGTGAAGGTGGCTGACGTCTTCCACTGCAGATCAAGCTGTCCAGTCAGCTCATGATTTCTACTGTTGCCATTAAGTTAAACATTATCATCATTGTATTTCTGTTTTCCTGTAGAATCAATAAAGATGCGAAGAGTCTACCGCCCTTGCAAGCATTCCTGAAGCCCTGTATTTTCTGAAGAGTTTTGAAACTGCCAGAAAGAAAGAAGTGCTGAAAAGTTCAAAATCGTTTCTTTAAGAGCAGCATGCTAAATTCAGAGTGTATAAAGGAAGAATTCCACGTCAAACTGCTCCCAGTGATCAGCTAATTGGCTTCTTTTTGCCCTTTATATGAAAAATCAGAAGGAGTCACTAACAGAAAAAGGAGCATTGGTGGTCACATCCAGTTGATTCGCTAATTCAGCGGCATCTGCAGAGCCCGCTATGACTTTGTAACCTGTTACAAAATCTTGACATTATCGATCAACATCAAGGCTGCCACCAGCTTCCATTGACTCACTATTCATGAGCTTATTACCCAATTGATTTTTATCAACATACCACACCACAGAAGAACGCATGGCTGAAATAGCAACGAGTCAATTTTTCAGCTAGATATTTTCCTTCTGGTTAGCGATCCTTTGTAGTCTTATGCATAATACCAAAGCTTCGTGTATATCAAAAAAATCCAAGTAAAAAGGACTTAGGCTGTCAGTCATGTACTTTCAGCCAGTACATGAAATAGTTTTCCGCGTTTTCAATATGCAGTAGGAAATTTTTTCATCGACTGGTGGACACAGATTATACAAGTCTTTGCTTAGCTAACACCTTGGAGCACAAGTTGTTCTGCTCCAGTACAAATATGGGCAGAGTCAGTGTCTTCAAAGGTTAAAGTATGCTGACTGTAAAAAAACAATATTGACCCATCTTCATTCTCTCAACCATTCCTCTACTAATGGTGCTGTTTACAAGCAAAATTACTTTTTCTACTCCTAGCTTAACCTGGACTCTGGCTGTCAAATTAGGTTTTTACTGTTTGTAAATCGGTGGTAACCTATGTCTACAGAACTGGCTCAAATTCCAGTTACACATCTACTGCTCTCACATCGCCTTTCCCAGAGAAGTATTTGAATCATTTTTAAAAAAATAAAATCACAACTGTCCTTCACCTCTCAGACTGCAGTTTTACAGCCTTCGTGCCCAAGGAAGCGGCTGCCAGTGCTATTGCACTGACCAGAAGGGTGCTGATGGAGCATTTGGTGGATTCCAAGTTGAAAAGAAATGTTGTGTTTTTCCAAGATCCAGCTAAGAAATGTGGTAAGAGTGGTACTATTCTGTCAGCAATACTAGGATTTCTTTGCCTAGCTTTACCCTACCTCTCTTTTTTCCCTGCTCACACCCATGCACGATTTTGATGAAAGAAACAGTTCACCCTAGCAGTGCCTATACCTTAGCAGCAATGAGCACGATCATTACGTGATCTCTCCTCTCACAGTGAATTTCACCTTACACCAGGTAATAAACACAATTAATAAAGTCACTTTACAGAAATGGCTCCCCCCTTCTCACCCCTACCCATCCTCGTTCTTTACAAAGAGGGTTTTTTTTAAAAAGACTTATCTCAGTACCAGAGCCTCAGTGCTTTTTCCGTCAGAGTGTCTGTGCTCATACCACGTGGTGCCTGGCTAATGCTGTGCAGTCAATTATGCAGTCTCTGGGCAGAGAAGCAATCACGGCACGTATGAACGTAATGTTAAAGTAATCACCTGATTTCTCTTTCTTAGCCCGATCCTTACCACTGCTGCTAGAGGGAAATGGTCTCTAAAAAATGAGCTCATGCCTTTTTTTTCATTCTCTGTCTCCTTCCCTGTTTTAGTAAAATACTTGTTTTGTGCTAGGCACAATTACAGTCAGGCATATAGAAAGGAGGGGGGGTTGTTAATAATATTCCACTTTATCAACTAGTAGAACTCTCTCTTTTTCTACACTGATACTTAACATAGCAGTAGAAAGACAAGCACAATTATACACACTCACACACACTGCCAAGACTGGGTTTGGCTATTTTTCTCTTCTTAAAGAGGGCAAGGAAAACTGTTTACCATACTTGGACTAAAATCATCTCAAGCTGTAACTGGTCATACCTTTTTAACTTGCATCACCGTGGGATGTACGTATAATCAATATGATACGCAACATTTTCATGATTACATTACATTCTTCATTTAGGAGTCCGAAAAATGATTCCTCCTGCCGTTTTCATAACACCACTACCACAGCATTACACAATTTTGCTTGGGAGGGACAGAAAATATTAAAAAATGACAAAACGCAAAAGCTGAGTTATATACCTGTAATTCCTCTGCTCCCACTGCTAGCATTTACCACCCTACCCTCTGTAATTTCTGCTGAACGCCTCGGCTCTCGCTCTCACGGTCAGAAACCTGAACCTTCAAGCTGCAAAGAAAAGGTTATCACTTCAATTCATTCGTGGGCAAATTGCGCAAACCCGGCTGTCAATCAATGGTCCACTCCAGCATCCGAGCCGATTTACTCGACAGATTCTCACAAGCAAGCTGGAGCAGAGAAAATGTGTTTAATGAGAGCATCATGCTGATGACACATTTTCCGCGGATAACATTTGCATTATGTGTTTACTGTTTGCAGAGCATCTGGAAAACATCAAATGAAAAGGAAGACATATTTTTTTTTCTGTGCACATTCCAACAAAACAGAAAACATGAGTCGATAGGAAAGCACTTCAGATGGGGAAGCCTGGATGTAACTTTGCCTTTTCTTCCTGCTCCCTTTTACCTTCTCCATTTCTTTCCATCCTACTCCATTACCCTTCTGTCCTCTGCTTTTTTTATCCCTGTTCTCCTCTTACTTTGGAAAAAATATATCTAAAGGAAAAGAAAAGCAGATGCACTCATCTCTTACTCCCATAGTTTCGGTGATCTATGAATTTTGAATATGAATAGAGATTGAAACTAATCAACAGATGGTTGGAAACATGAATATTCATGAATTCTGAATCCCTGTATTACTCTGCCAGGTATTGTTTCGATGTAAAGAATATACGTGCTGTCTAATCACCACTTTTGTAAAAGAAAGCTAGCAGTCTCTTTAACTGTCCCATGTCCTATGAAGTGCACATTTTGGACACTAAACTGTGGTACATGTGTGTATCCTTTGAAAAGGGAAAAAGAACTAACGCCTGACAAATGTCTTTATGAATCTCTGATGCCCTCTGCTTGAAAATCAAAGCAGCCCAAAATTTCACTCCGATGATAGGCAGGAATAAAATATCTTAAGTATTACTATAAACTAAAGATTAATTTTGATTTGCAACTCTACAACCTAAAGGAAATCTTAGGCATTCACAACAATGAACCACTAAAGAAATGTGAAATTAAGTATAAGTATTTATTTACACTTAGGCAGACATTAACATCCAGCAGCAACCTATTTTATATGAGTAATAAGCTGCTGCCACCTTCTGAAAAAAGCTCAGCATGACTACGAATGCCATCTTTCTCACACGGCCAAAGCAGCACGAGATACGCGTTCTGAGCCAAGAAAATTAGGCAACAAAACAAGTTCTGCTCCAGTATCAATACCAAAAAACCTGCTGTGCTTACACATCCTTGCTCAAGAAGCTAATCCGAAGGTGGCCTCAACACTCCCAAGCACAAATGTAAGCATGCCGTCCTTATCCCAACTCAGGAAAACTCTTTGACATCTACTAACCACTCAAACAGGCAAAAGTGCCACCGAAGCAAACCAACGGCACAGTTACTTCTCTGTAGCCATACCCTCCTTTACCTCTTAAATGCCCACCTGCTTGAAGAAGAATCTGCTCTCCTTGCGGACACCTTCCAACCACGGCTTCCTCGTTACAAAGCGACAGAAAGTCAACATTTCTCTCAGTGGTTTCTGCAAGAGCAACCTGCCACTCCAGAGGTGCTGTCACCATCGCTGACAACCAGGGGCCACCTTTCTGCTAGAACTGGATACGCCAAGGGTGGTGGCATGAGCGACCCTCCATGCCCTGTAAACGGGCCCCCGCTAATCGACGTCGGCTGTGCGCTGATCCACACCTGGGAGCTTCTGCTCAAGCAGAGGAGCCCCAAATCTTTGGTGTCTATGAGGAACCGATGACCTGGTGCATTTGCTCTCTCTGCCAACTTCAGCCATCACAGTGGTGGTGCGAGCTTTATTTATGGTTTACATTTTGGTGGCACAAGTAGCATCAGCGGGTACAATGGCAGAGCAGTAGCAAACCAGTGTCACTGCTGGCAAATCAGTGCTTCACAGTCAGTACCTTTGTTATGAATAAATTGATCACCTCTCCAAAAATTTCCTAAAAAATAAAATCATGGCATTTCAGCCTGATTTTCAAAGCAAATGAAGATTATACCATCTTACGATGTAGCTGCTCCATCTTCCTATAACCTTTGAATGCATCGACCAGCTTCAAGTAAATTTGATAGGAAACTGAATGTCTCAAAAATATAATTTCTAGAAATTTAGAGAACCGTAGAGCACATACCAGAGAAAAGCGATCTTCAAAAGCTGCACTGCTGATGGGCCAACCTGCTTCAAAGAATCACTGAACTACAGTCCCGTGATTTGGGGGAGGAGGAGGAAAAGTCATAATGCGAACCATAAGCTGCACGTGCGCTTCCTGAGCAACACCTAAGGACCCACGACGGCAGAATATTAAAACAAATTTGTATTAGAAGCAGTTCTGAGTTATGCTGGGAACGTGGCCTAAACCAACCCGAAGATACGAAGGATGCTCAAAACGCCCTGCCATAACGGTCATTTTTTGATGCAGCTATTAAGACTCCTCCAGCAACTCAAGAAATGCGCGAGTCTATGCTTAAAGACGCTGGCAAGAATGAAAGAAGCCAGCATGGGAACACAGAGTCACCGCGTGACCTCTCCTTACTGAAGAACAAACACGCAGAGCGCCCCTTCGCGTGCGGCGCAAAGCCCGCCACCGTCGCTATGCGCCGGCAGGTTTGCTCCTTGCTGCTAGCAGACAGCTCTCCGCGTGCCGTGCCGGTGCTTCGAGGCTCCATTCACCTGACCAAAAAAAAGAAATCAGGCAGCTGTTTTGAGGGCTGCCGATTCTCAGGGAGGCCTTATTGTTGTCGATTTGTGTCACAGAATCAGCGAGGCCTTCAGTCCATGACAAAACAGAAGTTATGACAGATGCAAAGCTGATGATTTTTAATTGGAAGCATTTCTCTCAAACTCATTTAGCCCTTACTTCAACAACTTGCACGAGCAGCTCTTTTCCACCACCTCGGGTGGTGAAGATCCCATCTGGGATGTTTTGCTGGAACTGCAGATGTCACGACTTGGCTCGTTACGTTTTTGGCTGTTGGGCTTTTTTTCCCTAACGGCCGCGCAGCAACGCTCCACCGGGGACGGGGCCCTCCGCAGCCTCTTGCCTTCTGCTCGGCTTCCTCGCCCCCGCGCCGCCACCAGCGCTTTCAGGGCGCACCCACCCCCGTTACTCGCAGCTGTCACCTCGCCGCCCGGGGGCTCGCGCAGGCGGCGCACGGCGCGCGCAGAGGTTCCCGTGACGCCTTTGCTCGGGAGCAGCGCGCGCGCCCGGCCGGTTCGCAGCGGAGCCGGCGGCGTTGAGGCGCGGGAAGCGCCGGCCGCCGCCGCCGGCCGAGGGGCTCCGCGCCGCCGGGGGGGGGGGGCGTGGCCGGGGGCGTGGCCGGGGCGGGCCCGCCCGGCGGAGCTGTTCGCGGCGCCGGGTGCTGAGCGCCGCCGCGCCGCCTCGGGCCGCCGGGCGGGGCCGGCGCCTCCCCGCGCCGCGCTCGCGGGTGCCGGCGGGGGGAGCCGGTCCCGCCGCTCCCGCCGCCGCCGCCGCTCCCGCTGCCGCTGCCGCTGCCGCTCCCGCCTGCGCGCTGCCGCCGCCGCCGCCGCCTGGGGCCATGGCGGCGCTGGTGCTGGTGCTGCTGGCGGCGCTGGGCGGGCGGGCCGTGCTGCCGGGCGGGCGGTGCGCGGCGCCGCTGGCCGACCTGCGCTCGCAGATCTCGGGCGTGGAGTCGCTGCTGGAGGAGTTCCGCCGGCAGCTGCAGCAGGAGGAGCCGGGACCGCCGGCGGCGGCGACGGGCGGCGGCGGGGAGCGGTGCGGCGGCAGCGGCAGCTTCTCCGCCAGGCCCGACTCCATCATCCGCACCAAGGACTCCATCGCGGCCGGCGCCACCTTCCTGCGGGCCCCCGCCGCCGCGGCGGGCTGGCGGCAGTGCCTGGACGCCTGCTGCGCCGAGCCGCGCTGCACGCTGGCCGTGGTGCAGGGGCCCGCCCGGCCGCGGGGGGCGGCGGCGGCGGCGGCGGAGCTGGGCTGCTACCTCTTCAACTGCACCCACCGCGGCCGCCCCGTCTGCCGCTTCGCCCCGCACCGCGGCTACAGCACCTACAGCCGCCGGCCCGCCGGACTCGCCCCGCCGCCGGGTAAGGGCCGCCGGGGCGCGGGGCCCGGCCCAAGATGGCTTCGCGCGGGGGGGCGGCGCCGGGCCCGGGGAGCGGCGGGCCCGCGGCGGGGGGTGGTGGCGGCAGCCGGCCCGGGGGCGGGCAGGCCCGGCGGCCGGGACCGCTCGCCGCGGCGCCGCCATTTGCTGCCGCCGGCGAGGAGGGGGAGCGGGGGGCTTGGCGGGCGGTGCGAGCGTGGGAGGACCCGGCGCCGCCGCCGCGGCCGGTGCAGAAGCCTGGGGGGAGGCGGCGGCAGCGGGCGGGCGGGCGGGGCCGGGGGCGCCGGTGGGACGAGCGTGGTGGCGGGCCCCGCGCCCCGGGGGCAGCGGCGAGGTCCCCGGCGCACGGATGGGGCTCCCCCGGGAACCGGGGGCGCTGGGCGCCCCGGAAAGCGCGAGCCGCCGGTGCCCGCTGCGCCAGAAGCTGCTGCAGGCGCTTGAGAGGGGTCTACGCAGCAGCCGAGCAAGAGCGTGCCCTGCTCCTTGGGGGTGCTGTGCTGCCGAAAAGTTATCGCCGAAGTGGGTTTCTGATTGCCTTAATTCAGAATTTTTCCTGCCTAAGAACTTCAGAGCTAGGCTGAAGAGGAGAAGGACATCTCACAGGCCGTCCAGAGGCAGCACGGAGACTCCATGCAACCGCCCCTGGGGTCTGGGCCGCACCAAAAGCAGCAGTGTGTTCAGCCCCGACGCGTGTTTAAGAACAGCGTCATCCAGAGCAAGCAGCTGTAGATGAAAACAAGGCTGAATTTCTAAATTTGGAGTCTGTTTCCTAGCATCTGATCCAAAGAAGTTACTCGCACTCCCCCACCTCCTGTAGTTAAACAGTTGCATCTGAATCCATTTTGTCTTCGTTTCATTACCTTCTGTTGACAATACTTTCCTAATTGTTCTCTTCTTCGTCTTCTTCAGCGATATATCTCGACCTAAGTAAACTAGCCCCCGCACGCAAGGTGAAGGAAGCAGCGTGGTGCTGTGGATGGAAACTGTGTCCAGGTGGCTCCTGCTGGTACTGCTCCCGTGGCAGGGGAGGCCTCAGGCTTGAGGTCCCTCCAGTCCTGCCTGCTTTATGGGAACGCCGATGGGAATCCCCTGGAGATAAGAGAGAGCAGGGACTCAATTTTTAGAGGAGTTACGATGCCTAAATATTTTTTTGCAAAGTGCATGGGCAGGTAAGCTAGGGAGCTATAGGGAGGAACCTGTGGCCATAACGATGATCGTAAGATGCCAGAAAACCCCAAGGTATGATTTTGACATTTTCAACGGGGGAAGTATTAGATCCACAGTACTATTTCTGTAGCAGCTTTTGGGTACTTACGTTTTATAACCCTGTATGCACTTGCAAGATAGAAGGCTTAAGACTCGATTTTGCGTCGAAGTCACAGAGTATTAGGCTGCTTTGAAAACCTTTGAAAATATCTTCAAATGGCCTTCATCATTTTGAACTGCCTTAATGCCATTGAAAGCTGGCCCTAACGTAGAGTGCAGTTATGGCACGATATAAATAATACTACTGTTCAAATGATACTCTACCTATTAGCAATCTTGAATTCCTTGCCCTCTTGAATTCTCGAACACCTTGCCTTTTAGGCAGCTTTCGTGACTGTCAGCACTGGGCTTGCAAGGCAATTTCAATTCCTAATCTGCAAATTGCTCTGTGACCTGTTGGCTTCTTTATTTAAAAGTCTGCCTTGTGGGTGATGGTGATGTCGGAAACAGGGGATTATGACATCTTGATGCAATTACACCGGAGCTGAAGCAGAGCCATGAAGGAGGATGAACTTTTATTCAAACATCTGTCAGCCGTGACATAGACCAGGAGAGAGAAAATTAAGATTATTTTGCTCTTTGATGTTATGTTACCACTGCATTCTTGAATTACATTGAAAAATTAATCTGCACAGCAATGTATCACAGGATGATGAAGATGCAGCTCTTTTCCCTTATGTCACCCCGTGATTGAATTTAGGGGCTATAGGAAAGAGCTTTGCATTTCAAGATTTCCTGGCAGGAGGGGATGACGTTTTACCTGTTCTTTTTTTTTTCAAGAGTACTGTGGTGTTCAGTCTAATACCATTTTCTTTTTTATAATCCCAAACCAACATTTATCCGTAAACACGGTGTATTTGTAATTCGAAAATATTTCTGAGCATTAGTATACAGTGATCTCTAGCGTGTTGTGGTTTCATGTATGTTAAAAATCTTCAGTAAACCAAAACCAATTGCTTATTTAATTCTGGGAGTGGTTAATGACAGGTACGTATTCTTCAGATCAAGAGTATCTCTCTGTACTTCCAGAACAGTCAGCAGTGGGATGAATTTCTCGACTGAACATTCCAGTGTAAATCCGAGCCCTTCACTTTGCACCCAGTTTGTGCTGGTTTAGCTGTGGATTTACTTTGCACTTCCAGGCAGTTTGTGCTGGGTTAACAATGAAACCTCATATGCCTATACTGAAAGAAGAGGTAATCCTTTTTGCCTTCGTTAGGTAAATTTTTAAATTCTTGATGTAGAAAGAAAGAGGACTTGAGTGCCTCACCAGAAATGTCTGACTTTCCTTCTGTGATACTCACTAGTGGTGAGCAATGGAGGATTCAACACAAAGGTAAACTGATCTCAAAGAAATTCAGGAATCGGTAGTAAAAAAAACTTCTATAACAAAGCCTTCATTCAGACAACTGGCTGGCAGCTTCATTATTGGCAGGCCAAATCTGTATAAAGGATGGAGGAAGCAGAACAAATGACGCCTGTTGTGTTCTCCCCTAAGAAAAAAGGGTTGCTCATAAAGTTGCAGCCCCTTTTCTAGAAAGCAGCCAGCTCCAGCCTCTCAGGGTGTTGCTCTGGTAGATCAGTTTCATATTCCTTATTTACGCTCAATCTAAATAATCGTTAGAAATGGAAGTTAAAAGATGCTTTAGGAGCTTGATTTTTCTGCTAACCTGTGGCTGATAGTCCTTTACTCCCATGAGCGGTAGTTATAAGTGGCTCCTGGGTATGTCTCTCTGCTTGTTTCTGCTGACTTCTTAGAAGCATGTATTCCCCAGATTTGGAGGTGTTTCACTGTAAGGATAATGCTGTGGAAAGAGTCTGTAGCTCAGTAGGCTGTCTCCTCCCATGCCAGATGTCTCTCTCAGGCCAGTTTTTTCTTCGCTAGGGCAAGAGACAAGCTGATTGCCATTGATTTATCTTTCTGAGGGTGTTCTGGTATCTTACAAGCAAAGGCATGGTGCCTCCGTCCTTTGGGACCAGAAGCCCGAGTGTGGTCCCTCACTCATCTTTAGCAAAGAGCTGGCATGAATTTATGTGACCTGCCCCAGCGTGAAGTGGTCCTGCCATTGCAGCTCAGGCTGCTGGAGTATAAAGTTAGTCTGGGAAGAGAAGATCCGTATTGCTTAGGGCCCAGGGGAAGTGGGGCTCGTCTCTGCCCCTGCAGGGCATTGGCCGAGTCACTGAAGCCAGACAGGTGACTTGAAACCACTTTCCAAGGTAGACGCGGAAGAACGGGCTGTGCTGTTTCAGACCCAGGGCGGTCTCTTTTTGACAGTGACCGGTAAAGTAAATAATTGTGTGAATACTGTATGTAACTCACATATACCAAATAAAAGCTGCCCTGGCACCACAATGATGGTGTTAATTAACAATGAGTATTTTTTTTTTTTTGGCACCTAAATGTTGCTTTTTAAATGTAGTTGGTTTTGAGAGCTGAGCGTATACAAATTAGGCAAAGCTTGGTGTGCCAGCTGGATGAGCAAGAACTGTTTTGTACTTTCTATTATTAGACCCTGATTTCAGGTTTTTTGTATGTTTTCCTAACTTAAGGCATCTGCCTTGAAATTTTCTATGCCTTGCCTGCTTCTGAGAAAAACAAGAAATGAAAAGTTTGCTGTTTAGTCGGCGATAAAAAATTGTCCCACTGCTCCAGCGAGCTCCGGTGCCTTCGAGCGAGTTCTTGAAACTGGAGAGGAGCACGTGCGAGGGAGAACTCCTACACTGGCGGGGAAGCGCCTTTTCTTCCCTTGTGCAGCTCTGCCCACGCTGATTGAAGTTACAGCCTTGTGTTCAGTAGCTGCTTTTCTCAGCCTAACATCGATCTCCTTTACAGGGTATCTTTTGCAGAGGTCAAGAGCAGAAAGCACCCTGGTGCTTCAGGGTGCCGGGAACATCCCATGCCCAGAGAAGAAATTGAACTTGGGCAGGGAACTGCAGAAAGATATAATCTTGGGGCTAAAGTTGTCAAATGCTGACTTGTAGAACCAGGTTTTATCCATTTCTCTTCCCTGCACTGCCTGAAGGTTGCAGAGCAAATGACTTAAGCCACTTCTCACAGGCCACGTCACTTAACGTACCATGGGTTTTGTTAGTCTAACCTGAAAAACTTGTGGTCGGATTGGCAAAAGTACTTAGTACTCACAATTTTAATCAAAAGGAATTGTACTTTGAATACAGCAAAATGCTACAAATCCTAAATACTCTGAAAATCAAGCTTTGAGTGTCTTAAATTAGGCACTTAAAATCGGTGGCCATTTCTGATTATTTTTAATCATTATGTTATTGTGCACTGCTTCACCAGGATGCCAGCTTATGTTAAGTAAGTCTTTTGCGCCTGTAATGATGCATTATAAAAAGAGACTAAAAGAGCATTAAGTTATGCAGATTGCTATAAAACGTGTGCAGTAACTGCTGTCTGAATATGTATGTAATTCATATTGCAATCCATTTTCCTTAGTTCAGATTAAAAAAACCAGATGCTAAGCATCCTGTCGTATTAGTGAAACGTCCATGTACATAGAGAGGTTTTCTCCGCCATGTGCTCCTAATGTAGCATTTACTTCCTGAAGACATCACTGAGAGTCAACTAAAATTTAAGTAGATACTACTTCGCTTAACAAAATGTGCACTAATGAACACGTCCTGTCTTTCAGGAAGTTGCACAGTGGTGAATCAATACCTTCACCGAGGAAAAACATGGTTTATATAAATAATCACTCAGCTTCCCCTGATAAATAACTGACCTTCTCTTTTGTTAATTGAAGAAGAATACGATGAGCCTCCACGGTGCAAGGCGGGACAAGATATTGTGCTGCAGTCACCTGTCGAGTGGGTGCTTTTGGATGGCCGAGAAAGCTCAGATGACCGTGGAATTGTGCAGTACGAGTGGACGCTGCTGCAAGGTGACTCATCGGTTGAAATGAAGGTATGTGTGCAGCCTTGCACATGGCCAGTCATTTGCAGATCGTTGTGTTCATTATAGCACGGTTTTAAATGTAGAGCTAAAAATATTAAATGTATTCAAATGGATATGGCTACGAGGTGCCAAAATTAGGATGACTGTACAACTTGAGCATTTATTTCAGAGAACCATAGAGCAGCCCAGGTTGGAAGGGATCTCAAAAAATCATCTGGTCCAACCTTTTGTGGGTCAGGGAGCCTAGATGAGATTATCGGGTGCCCTGTCCAGTCACATTTTGAAAACCTCCATTCACGGGGACTCTACCATCTCCCTGGGGAGATTGTTCCAGTGATTATTTCTAGTGTTTTATACGGTTCATCTGTATCCAGGGTGGCATGAGACAGCCAGTAGCAAACAAGTAAATGCTAATACTCTACCGTATTTCGGCTCTGCTCTCTTTCGCCATTGTGTGTGCTCACTGCACTTGGTTTTCGGCTTCTGTGATCCAGGTTAGAGACACTCTAGTAAGTCAGTTACTAAAAATGATATTTTCACCAACAGTCTTGTGGCAGTGCTTATGGAGAAACTGCAAAGAAATGTGTGATGTAGACCTTATAACATATCTTGAGATGCTGTTTTATTGCATTTGTACAATTTCTGTGCATCTGTGCAATTTGGTTTCAACTTAAAATTAACCGTCATGAGAGGGATTCTCCATCCTACCGTTCTTTGTGAATGCTCTAGGAGAAGCAGAAAAGGAAAGGAAAAATGTCTCAAACCCATAGAGTCTACTCACAGTCTCTTCACAGACCACAATATTCAGGGCTCAGTAGGGCCTCCACCTAGAGCAGGAGGGACATGTTAAAGGGGAAGGGGTGTTGACCATAGACCTTGCTGTTGCTGAGATGCTGCCAGTGGATAGGAAGAGTTTAAACAGGACAGGGTGAGCAACGGGAATAGTCCAAAACCCAAGAGGCCATGTGTACCCGTGCCACCATGAGCAGTACCTGACAGTTGCTGCTTATGTCTGCTCAGCTAAGTAGCATCAAAGACAAGTTGGACAAACTAGCAATATCAGCAAAGTTACTCAGGAATTGCAAGGATGGAGCAAACCAGAGTTTTGTCTAGCATGAAGAGCTGGCTAAATGCATTGAAACCTAAAATGGTCATCCATGGAAAAACTCAACGGAGCAGTTGGTTATTCCTTAGTCTCCTGGAGGGCAGCGTAGGTAGCATGTAGGTAATTGAAAATCACCATGTCGTGGTTAGGAAACAGGCTGCTGGATGAACCCTAAGAAGACAGTTGGGTTTCTCTGGTGAATAGTTACTGAAATTTATGCGCAAGTAATTTTTTGTAAGCATACTTCTTGCAGAAAACACAGCAGGGTGCTCAAAAGTGTCAGTTAAGCCAGTGCTACCTACTTTTGCAAATTTTCTCTTCTACTGCAAGATCCACATCTGTGGAAAGGTGACTACAGTCAGCCAGTTCTGAATTACTTGAGGCTGTATCACAATTCGAAACTATGTCAAAGACCACCGTGAGTTTGTTTGTCTTCATTTATTATTTTATTGGCTTGAAAATTAGAAAGTCAAAAGGCTTTCATAAGGAGTGCAAACAGCATAATACATAGAAAAGACCTGAATGAAGCTTTAAGAATAGTTGCTAGATATCATCTGGATAAAATGAACATTTTATTATCAAGAGTTGTTAATCTGACCCTTTGCAGCAGCATTTTCTGTAGACAGCAATCAAATACTCTTTAAATTTATCTCTGGTGTAGTAATATATCTAGAGTAACACAAAAAATAAAGTTAATTAAAAAATTTAAAGTGCATGTTTTTACTTTTACTCAGAGGCACTCCATAAAATGGAGACGAGTCTTATATTTATGTAAACCTGCAAAATTAACATTAATCTTGGTGATTTCTTTCTATTTGATAAACGAAAACGATCTTGACACAGGTTTATGTTTAGATAGATACTTTTCCATTGTGTTCAAATGGGCAGGGTTTTCTCTCACAGATGTGTACCCTGATGATTATCCATGATAATTTAATTTTTAGAGTTGAATTAATAATTGTGATTATTCGTACAATCTTCAGTTGCTATCTTTAGTACTTCAGTTGCTATCCTGAAGTTACTGGATTTCATATCGTCTGTTCCTAGAGAGCTATATATGAATCCGTAGCTACGAGGGAGAATGGGGCTGTGTTTGAATAAGATAAAAGGCAGCTGTTGCACTACACTTACGTACCGAAGAATAAATAGAAGGCGCAGGAGGGGGAAGGACTGCTATAAAGAGATCTTATCATATTGTAGAAGGAAGCCAGTGGAAATTTTTTTTCTATTGTGACTGATTATTGCTTCTTAGATAATGTGCTTCTCAGATTGCTGCCCACGTGCTGTAGCTGCGCAACTCTGTGACACCTGCGGGCAATTCTTGGGCTTTTTAAATGCTGGTTATCTGGAAATCTACTGTCTAGTTTGAGCCAAAGTTCGTAAGAAAGCAGGTACAGTTGGGCATTCTTCAGGGCAGGACGGAGGGAGATGAAAAGGAACGCACAGAGGTGGCCAGGAGGAGCGGCGGCGTATTCGGAAGTCAGTGGTGTTTCTCAGGCTCTGCACTGAGAAGAGAGGTGGACTCCATGGCTCATGGGTTTTAAATACTGTATTTGGTCTCCCAGCAGCCACAGTTAACGGCAGCAGGTGGTTTTTAGAGCATATTTATTTCTGTAATAAAATAAAGAATAAAATTCTAAGGTGTCATATACTCCATCAGGAGGTAATCAACAGCAAGATCAGATAACTGAGTGCATTCAGATAAACAAGAAAAGGAAAGAAATTTCAGTTAGGAAATTCACTTACCAGATGAGAAAAATTAGTTTATCAATACACCCTGCTATAAAGCTAGGTCTAGGACTCTATTATTATATTTATTGAAAATTCCTGTTCTCTTTTAGGTGTGAAAACCAACTTTAAATAAGCAAAACCTAAGGTCTTTACTGAATTTTGGTTTTAGTACTAAAGATAGTCACAGAGTCTTTTAAGGTACCTTTCAGTTACTTATAAAGATAGCCCTGTGTGCTTCATTTGTAAAAATACACTACATGTCCAATAAGCCTGCAGAGCGTCTTTGTAGTTACTGAAGTATGTGTTACTGAATTCTCAGACAGCTGGAGTTCTTTGTGACTAGTAGTTGTCACAAGGTTAGGAAAAGTTCAGCATTTGCTACAGGCACCATACTCATTTTATACAAACTTATTTCTAAACGACCATTGTACTAGTAATGCCAGTTTGGCACCTGTTTTACATGATCATAAAATGAGTTATTTTACTATTTTTTAAATTATCTAATCCAATTTAAATTGTTTCTATCTCTCCCTCTCTCACACGTGACTTTTTGAAACCTAATGTTTAGGTCGTTCACTATAGATGAACTTATTTGCGGTTCAGAGCCAGGCATGGACATTCAGCGTGGGGCATGGAAAAATTCAGTCTGGCAGTTTGTAAAAGTTGCCAGTGACTACGTTACATGCCATACTGGACAGAGGTGGGCAGTCTTATTAATAAAGCAATGCTATCAGTCACCTTATCATAAATCGATGTATAGCAAAAGTAACTTCTGTGAATACGTGTATATTGTCTAAAGACTAACTCGACAGAGAGCAAAATATTTTACTGCCTACCCTCTAAAATTACATTTCTAACTACTGAAAAATTGAGTTAAATTTATGATTCTGTTTATTCTCCAGTGCTAAGACCCACAGCTCCAGGTAATTGAGTGTACCATGAAAAACAGTACGTAAACGTCAAGCATGTTTATTTTTACAAATGGATGCAAAAAAAAAAAAGACCAAAACATTACAGGTTGATACACATGTTTGATTGGGCTGGCTTATACCTTTATACCTTTTTTTTCCCCCCGCTGTGTTTCTTTAATCAGGTACCACAGCCCGGAACACTGAAGCTCTCTCACCTCCAGGAAGGCGGGTATATTTTCCAGCTAACTGTGACAGACACGGCAGGTCAGCGGAGCTCTGACAACGTCTCTGTGACCATTCTGCCCATGGTTCATTCTGCAGCAGGTGAGAAAATGACTGTAGCCATTGCCTGTGTACGTGACGCTCGGGGTATGATATTCAGAGCAAGGGTCCTACGGAGGCAGAAATCTTGTTCTCCGTTTCTAGTGCATTATTTTGCCCCTATTCATTACATAAGGACATCTCTTTCAGTTTTGAATTGCTGTTTCAAACTGAGGAAGGAAGCATCACTTGTTTTGTTAGAGCAATAATACCTTCAAGCACTTAAAAGTTCAGCCGTCTATTGCTAATAAGCATGCAGGGTTGGAAAAACGAAATGCTGGCGTATTTATCAGGCACATCGTAACAGTTCATTGTATAGTCAGACGGTGCGTGGAACGTGACAAGGCTCGTGCTATAGGGAAGACCCAGTTAAAAGCGCTTAATAGTAGGTGTGACACACAAACTAATAATAATATTTATTGGCCTGTGTCTGTAGTCTAAAAGATGGGACGGTTTCTTGTTTTCATGCATTTAAGCTTTTCTGTGTAATGGTCATTATCAAAGCCTTATGTTACTGGGGAAACTGAAACTGGAATTGACCCATCGTTTTAGAACTCTGAGCTCGAGAAACATGTAAAAAGCATAAAAGGTAGAAAGTAAGTTAGATTTCAGTGGCTGTCAATTCTGCACTCTTTAATGTAATAACTTCTAATTACATTGTAGTTAGCAAGTTGCTGATAGAGATCTGCTGCTCTGGCACGAAGTAAAGGTTAAACTAGCATCATGACTATGTTCAGCTGAACCAGTAAAAACTTTGCTCTGCACCAGTGCGGTATCTCTACGTGAGAAGGTAGTCCCAGTGGCAATAAACTGGTATTACAAAAAACCTGTTATGAGTCTGTTTAGTAAGGCCTGTATTCCAGTAATGGATGATAGAGTTGTATTCATTAATGTTTAGTTCAGGTAAAGCAGCCAGAGATGTTTGCTGCTTTATTTATTTGCTGCTGTGGGTATCTGTGGTGTCTTTCGGGTGGAGCACGTAGAGGATTTGCGGCCTTTTTTCTTCTTCTAATTCCCCAAGTCCATTTGCAATTCAAGTGCTACTGCTATAGTTAAACGAGTCCACGGTGCCTTAATGCACGCAAGACCGGTGCTATTATTAGTGCTGAAGTTTAGGAGATGCATTTTCTAAGTATGATTTTAGGGGTTTTAAATAAGCACCTGTGTTCCTGCCGTACTTTCCTTAGCATTGCACAGCTTTTTGGACCATAGCAGGATAACCACCGAAGGCTGTGACTTCCTTATGCAAATCGATTTGCTGTTACAACATTAACCAAACACCAAATTTGATAGTGCTTTACAGAGCATGAGCTACACTGCTGTTGAAAAGACAAAAGCACAGATGTAAACACTTGATAATTACAAGGTCAGACTGGGTTTCAGGAAAGCTTTGAGTATGCATAATGAAATGTTCAGGGACACTCTCCATTTCCAGGGGAATCTAAATATTAAAGCAGGCAGCAATCAGTTCTTTCTGGTGAAGGTCACTTGTGAGACCTTGTGCTTAGTCCTGTTCTGGCATGTGCTGTATTGGATTTACATTGCTGATAGAAATAAATGACGAGCATTCTTTTAGTATTTTAATCAGGTTGCAGAAAACATGTCATAAAAGGTCCCATATAGTCCATATGTGTGCATGTAAAATAACATATTGTCAGAAATACAGAATGGGTATGTAGTAGGAATTATGTGCTGGAGAGATGCAGTTACAGCCATAGAGATTTCATTTATTTATTTTCAGGACTGTCCTGGGTCTTTTAAGCCTGGGAAGATCTCCTTTCAGCTTAGGCCAATAGAGTTTAAAGTGCTGTAGGGGTGCTGCACAAGGTGTAGGGTGCAACAGCCTCCAGGTTGAGTATTCCTGTAGTAAAGAGATTGCCAGAATAGTGATGAGGGTGCCCGGAACAGCTATTAGCTATATTAGCTTCTGTGTCAATATAGCGTCATATAGCTGAGCCTGGCCTTCCTTGAACTTTCTGCCTTGTTCGTGGTCCTTCCTGACATAGCGTGGGTTTGCTTTTCCCGTGGTGCTGCAGATTTTAGTCACTGACTCAGTATTTGCTGCTTGGATTTCTCTTTTGGTAATTTGGGAACTGTTCCTCAACAGCCTGTGTCAGGTTCTGCTCTCGCTACCAGTTTACGTGCGATGATGGCTGCTGCATTGACATCACGTTTGCTTGCGATGGCGTGAGACAGTGCCCTGATGGATCGGATGAAACTTTCTGCCAGAACTGTAAGTGCGCTGGGCCAGAGAGTAGATTGTGAAAGTAACGGCAGCCTGAATGACCGAAGGGGAATGATGCCCCTTCTGTGGCCTCTCTCCCCGTGAGCAAGCAGCTTGCGCCCGCCGTAGAGCCCTTCACTGGAAATAGCACACGGGAAGGTTTAATGTCCGCAGACAGCAGACGCTCAGAAATTAACTCCCTTTTCTTCAAAGCATATCAAAGCTGTCAAAGGTCCCCAAGTGACTGATTTTGAGAGTTCTCAACATTTAAAAGATGAGTTCTTTACTTGCGTGATGATTGCATGTGTGATGGTCTTGATCTGAAAGGGTGTCGCAGAGGTATGCTTCAGAGTGCGGTTACGCACCTTGCAAGAATCTGAAACACTGGAAACGTGAGCACGGAGGGGAACCAGTTGATTCACCATCGCTCTGTCCGCTTTCATTAGTCATCCTCAGTATGTGCCCATCCTTAGCTAAGTGAACAAAAATCGTCAGCAGGTGAATTGGCACGATGGCTAACCACTCTTTCATTGATGTTTCAGTCGCTGGATTTCACTTTAGGGTTTATGTGTATACTCCTGCTTAAGAATGGACAGTGGGCAATTGTTAACTTGCTACGTATCTGGAACTCACATTTCATCGTATGTCTGAACCTGATGAGCTTGTTTAGCCTGCCCCAAGGCCCATAGTGCAGGGTTCCACCAGAACACTCCCATTCCCTTCAATTCTATCTAAAAAGTTTTTGTTTCTGTTGACGCAGTCAGCCCGGGCCGGAAGACGGTGACGCACGCGGCTCTTGGCACTACCCAGCAAAGGACTGTAGGTCTGACAGAAAACACAGATGAAAACCTCTCTGCAGAAAACACCCTGAAAGCCACGGCCAGAAATCAGCCGCTTCCTTCCGTGGATGCAGACACGTCTAACCAATCGCTTTCTCAGGGACTAAAGAAACAAATCAGTGGGTTTGTGCCAGGTAAGAATTGAAATGAACCAGTTTCAATAAATCTTTCTCTCTCGAGGAAGAAAATGTCTTGCACCTTAAATGTAATTAAATTGTCTTTTGGTGCCTGGCTAAGAGTAAAAGTTTGCAAATGGACAAAATGCAAAAGAAGCTTGTAATAATTAAGTTACAACTAGGTATTGCTTTATAAAGTCAAGTCTGGTTCTCACCAGGTGCAAAAAGAAAGTTAAAATGCAGAAATGTTAAGAAAAGAATACAGTCTTAAGGAACAAAACGTGCAGCGAGCTAAATACAAATTCTGCCACAGGTTCAGCTGTGTAAGCTGATGTATAAGGCTTTTTAAATCTGTAGGGGGGCACCTTCAGGAAAACATAACAAAGTACTGTTCAACTTGGGTGAGAGAAATTGCATCTCTCCTGGTGTTAACATGACTTTTTTCCCCCCCCCGAAGTAATATCTTGATTATTATGGGCACCTTTTTTCTGAAGTGTGTCTCCAGGGCAGGAGAAATCTTTCACCACTATAGAGAAGGCTCAGTCTTTGGTAACAAGCAAGCCCGGGTCCCCAGTAGTACTCTGTAGTGGCTGCAAGCCTGTTGTGAGTCAGCGTGCAGTGATGTTACAGGTAGAGTCACCAACCGTTGCCTTGGTGAAACTCCAGAAGCTGCAATGAAAATGGTTCTTGCTGGTGAATTAAAATGAAAATGGTTCTTGCTGGTGAATTAAAATGACCTGAAATGGCAATTGAATGAAAGCAAAGCTGTGTGCACAGAGCCTAAAACGAGCGTGAGAGCTCCCGCTTTTATTTCTTCAGAGTTCAGACTGATTCTTGCTGCCCAAGGTGCAGCTGATGATAAACAGCTTTATTTTCTTGTTACAACAGAGCAGTGCCTAGTGCCCTCTGCTCCTGACTCGTGTGAAGGGCACTTCCCTGGTTGGCACTTGATGTTTCTTCAGATGCTTATATTTCATCTGTCGTGACCACAACGGGAGCAAAAGCAACGTTGTGCAAGAATTTGACTGCCTCAGTGAATGTGTAGGAACTGATAGCAAAATCCTCTCTCAAATGTTTCCCCCTTTTCTGGCAGCGTAGATGACTTTGGTGCTCCTTATTGGAATGACTTAAAATTCTGAAGTCTGCCCCAAACCCTTCTCGCTTGTGTAGTCCTGAGTGACACCTAATACGGGGCTACCCAAACTAAACATCAAATTGCCAAAGGGCATTGCAGGACCCAGTGGAAAGTCAGCTGCTAAGTAGGTCTCAAAAGCCATTGGGCTTGTGAATCCAGAAGTAAAACCAGAATTGAGGTCACCAGCTTCGGCAACCTATAATCGGAGGTTATAATTGGAAGTGCATGGAAAAGCATGGCACTTTTGCATAGTCATTTTCTGTGTTTACCTGTTGCACAGTAACTTACTTGCACCATTTTTGCTCTCAAGGTAGCCTTTTGCATAGCAGTAGACAGTAAAAGAAAAAAAATATTATAAAATCAAAGAATGTGACGGCTTCAGTGATTAGTGTAGTACCAGAAGCTGTTGTAATCTTTTTAATTTTAAACAGGCAAGATTTCCAGCTGACCATGTCCGTTTTTAATTCTTGTGGCTTTAATATTGCTCTTTTGACAAGGCTCAGTCAGAATTTAATTTCAGTTAAATGATACTTAAGTATTTCCTTGTAGAACAGAAGGACCCAGTCCTTACTGATCCAGGAGCCCAATACTTTTAACCAGAAAAGCAGCAAACAGCTCAGCAAGTTTTTAAATCACCTGTGGATCAGTTCCAAAGGGGGTGCATGTGGTGGGACATGAAGAGGTGCTAGGTGCCTGGGTCCAAAGGGCAACTGCCAAAATCTGCTCTGAGTTGCTGTCTTCTCATGCAGACACTGAAACTCCACAGGCGTCACATGCTGGACGTTAATGATTCCCCAGGGGCCCAGAGAGGTTCAGGTCCTGCCCCACTGGCAAGCACCACAGTCTGTATGGAGTTGAGGAGACAGGCATCTAGGCTATTCCTAAAAAAAACACCCAGATCCACTAATTAGGTTGCTCTCCATCACTGCCATCTCAAGGAGGTTACAGACCAAATGAGGTGCTACAAAAATGAGAGAGACAGAAACACTGGAGCAGCTCCATGAAGCCCGTCTGGAAAAGTGTTCAGGAGAGCAATACTTGCATACCATCTGCCTCAAAATTTCAGCAATTCCACTGGCAGAAACCCTGTTCTGGGATGGACTGTCTCCTGAGACAGTGCCGGACCCGCTGCTGGTGCCAAGGCAGAACCCGTGCCTCCCAGTCGCACTGGCAAGGTCTTTGTTGGAACAAGAAATGATGTTGCTTGTTAGCCTAGAGTTGACTTTGCAAGCATCCAGGCTCCTGATACACTATTATAAATAAATTTCAAAAATAAGCTTTAATGATTTTAACGTCAACATGGTGAAAAGCTCTGCACTTAAGATACATATTAAGGGCTGTGGCTTTACAGTGGCAGCACAGGTTCCGGCTTTTCACTTGAGAGTGCTCCATTCAGGGCTACGTTTGTCTTATTTCTTAGTTGGCATTCGCAGATCGTCATGGAAATACAAGCCAGGAAGGAAAATGGGATGCTCTTAGATCCAGTGACTGCAAGGCAGAGCAAGAGAAGGTGTTAATATTAAGGGTAATTTACCTAGCAGAGACAGCATGTGGCACATTCCAGGTGGCTGCTAGACATGATGATACAGGAGCTTTCAGCTGTTAAAGAACAGAAGTTTTTCCCAAGAAGTTGCAGGACTGGGGAGTTGCTTTGTTTTCTTCTTTGCGTTTGTTTTTATTACAGTGGTGGTTACAGTACCAATAAAGACAGGTCCCTTCTGCTACTCTGTCTCCCCATAAGCGGCTTTCATCTCTGAGCATCCAATAAAGATGTCCAGTAAAGGGACCTCCTTGTCAAGTTCCACCATATTTATCTTTTCTCTATTTTAAAAGGAGCTGGGCTAAGCTATAATGTTTTGGGCTGTGGGATAGTTCCTTGCAGCCGGAATATGAGCTTTCTGCCTACGAGGGTGATACTAGGGGAAAGTTGTCCCAGAATCCATTTCCCCTAATAGTTTCTCTGTTCCCAGTTTCCCTTAACCTGCTTTCTTTACTCCGGTAGCCCCTCATGTCTGGCTCTGACTTGATATAAGCTTTTTAAGGCTTTACACTTAAGTATGAAAATATGCAAGTCCAAGGTAAGGACTGTTTAAAACTTCTACCTGACCTAGCAGGGGATCTATTCACAGTAAAGAGGGGGGAAAAAAAAAACAAAAAAAACCAAAAAACAAACCCAAAAGTCAGTCATTGTTGGCAATGGGTGAATCTTGTTCCGCACTGCTGCCTTTCCAGTGGGATTCCTCTACAGCAGGTGACTCCAGGGGAACACCAAGCCCGACTGAGAGAGAACCTCCTCAGGCCCTCAGGGCGGGGAGTCTTCTGCAGCAGACTCATGGTTCACTTTTGCCCAAGCTGGAAAGCTGAACGTTTTCTCCCGTAGCTGGGAGCGGATGCAGGAAGAGGCATTTGATGTCAGTAAAGGAGCCCTTTCCCTTTGCAGACATATCTCCATAGTGAAGTAACCCAGACTGCATCTCCACCAAAGGCCAGCGCAGCGTTTCTGCATGGCTGCCTCCAAAGCGCCCCGGCATCCTTTTCCAGGGAAGCTCTCAAGCCCAGCTGCATGTGCTGGCACTGCTGCCCTTGTAAATGAACACAGCAGAACTGTAGCTGCAGCAAAGCACGCTGGAGTGAGCAATGGGCTGGTTTCTAAGCAGCAATAGCCAGCCTAGCAAACATGGTCATGCAGACGGGTTGAATTCACAAGCAGCCTGAAGACTTGCACTCCCCAGCGTAGCCGAGTCAAGTGTATAAATCACCATAACAGCTTTGCATTCCCCTGGCACGGGGTCTCTGCCTCTCCCCAGGCTGCCCGTGCCAGCTCTTGTGCAGTACTGTTCAGGGCTGGGATTACAACGTTTGACTGAGTGCCCAAGCCTTAGTCATGTTTTTGCTGCGGAGGCATTGACAGCAGTAGCCATAACCTAGATCTCTAATTTAGGCTAACTGGAAAGGGCTATAAATTGCAATTTCCTAGGCACGGACTAGAAAATGAAGAGAAGGTGAAAACAAAACGAAACCCACATAACATGCTTTATGTCAGGCCCCTAAACCTGTTTGGGGAAATCTCCCTTAGTTTCTAGTTGATAACAGATAAGAGCACTGAGCAGCACTGACTCTGATAGCCCCTCCAGTCCTGTAAGAACAGCCACAGGTCTTAAAACCCTACAAGCTTTACTGAAAAAAAATTTTCCTGCTAAACTTCTCTCCAGATACATTTGCCAAATGTCTTTACAAGCAGTTGACTTAAATATTCCCTTTACTGAAATGGCAGGGAAACAAATTTATAAAACAGGCATTCAGATCTAGCCTTGTCATACAGGCTGGAGCAACTTTAAGAAAAGCCGATGTCTTCTGGGTATTTCCAAAATAAAGACAAGTACTCGTTTAATTTCATTTAGGGAAGACAGAAGCAGAAAACAGCTGCTGGTTTTGGTCTCAGTTACATTCAGGTTATTTTGCACAGCTCTGATGCCATACAGGTGCCTTAAAGCCAGTACAGGTTACACTTAGGATTTCCTTAGGTCCCCTTTACACGCCAGAACAACTTAAGGAGCCCGGATGAGGAGGAGGGCTGCGGCTTGTCTGTAAGGCATTTCCTGGCAGGGGAAGTTAGGGTTTATGCAGCCCTAGCCGTAATGGCAGGGCAATATAGCCAGAGCCCGGGAGGCTGTGTTGTGCCCTGAGTGGGGACATTAGCGCTAACCTCATGCCAGTATCGATGGAGCAATTTAAGCTTTAATTAACGGTCGCGTGTATTTGCTGCTGCCACTGACAGGGACGCGTTTGGCAGCGCTTCGGAGCTGGTGGTGGTGGGTGGGAGTTACGTGTGGTTCATGCTCCAAGCTCATTGACTTAAACGCTTCCCTAACGCCCACCACTGTATGCAATTCCAATTACAACATTTCACGTTCAGATGTTACAGATCTTGTAGCATAGTATGTTTCCACAGGCATTGTCACAGTCCCAAGGGCTGCCAGCAAATATATCACAGCACAAAGTGCCCTTCAATATTTATCAGTAAAAAACCAAACACAGTCGTTACAGTTAAAAACATAAGCGTATTTCTGATTTTTGCGAGGCTGTGTTGGTGGATTAAGCTGCCACTCTTACACGAAGCATCCCCATAGCTATTGGAGTAGGACTTCAGCGGGAGGGCCCGAGGAGGGAGTCCCAGCCGAGTTCCTCTTTGCTCCTGGGAAGCACAACTGCAGCCGCCTGCCCTCCCAAGACGAATGCTTCTTGGCAGCAAACTATGCCTTGGCTCTTCTTGTGTAGTTACAATGCTCTGCTCCATCTTCTCTACTACACAAAGCTGAAGCGACTACAAGTCATCCTCCTTGAAATGTTTTCCCCACGTATTTTTATGTTTTCCAAGTACATAAGTTCTGCACCTCTATGTGTCAGGTAACAGGCAAAATTTTGTAATTTTTTTTTTTAATTTGTGTAGCCAACCTGTGCTTTTCCTGCTTTACAAGGTCCAAGGGTAGAGATCAACATAACTTGAAATGGCCTCATTTTCACCTATATATAACTGCTTTCGTAATGTTTTAGGTCAGATGGGTCTATACCCCATTATGGAAGTTCGTAAAAGAGAGTTTATATCCACCTGCTTCTTAGTGGAAAAATGGCCCACTTGGGTTTGGTTGATGCGATGCAAAATTGCATTTACATTTTAGCTTTAGTTTCAAATTACTTCAAAAATTCAAGTTATACGATAGGAGTCAGAAGTTCTTAAACTGTTTTCATTAAATTTAAGCGCTTTCACATTATTTAATTCTAGTGTCCTGTGGATAAACCTTCCTGAGTGACTGAGCTGTAATATTCATTTATCTTGCTTTCTAGTGTCCTGTGGATAAACCTTCCTGAGTGACTGAGCTGTAATATTCATTTATCTTGCTTGACTTTGTGCAGATAACAGTTCCTCAGGGAAAAGAACAGATGATAAAAATGGGAATGGCATAATTGTGCCAAAGAGAGACCAGCTTGGAGGTGGTCGTCCAGTCCCAGAAACAGGTAAGACAGACCATGTGGATTCATTTTGAATCATGTTCGTTTTTCAGCCAGGTGCTATAGACCCAGATACTATTTTCAAGAACTGGATAATGTATTTCCATATTCTGAACTGTTACTAACTTGTATGATCATGCAGTTTAGTTTCTCAGCATGAGTTGCTCCAGATATTAGCATCTAAGTGATAGACTAGCTGTATTTTTAAAGAAAAATGTCAGGTTTTCTCTACCGGTTTCTTGCTGTATTAAATAAAGTGTAATTTCTCTTAACCTCGGTTGTAGGTGCTGTGTTACCCTTAGCCTTAGGCTTGGCCATCACTGCTTTACTGCTGCTTATGGTTGCTTGCAGACTGCGTTTAGTGAGACAGAAGCTTAAAAAAGCTCGACCCATTACGTCTGAAGAGTCCGATTACCTCATCAATGGGATGTATCTCTAAAAAGCGGATTTATGTCAGTTGTTTTCTCCCCTTTCTCTTGTGTCCACGAACCTCTGCCTCTATGAAAGGACCAAAACCTTTAGTTAAGTTTCAAGTGTAGAAGAAGCCTACGAGATGAGGAACATGTTCTTCCCCTTCAGTGATAAAATAAAAAAGTGGGCAGATGCCCGTGCTCAGAAAATAAGAAGCGCTCAGGCTCCGGAGAGTAGCTCCAGCTGGCTCTTGTGCAGAAGACACAGCAAGGTGGGGACACCCCAAACTGGATGCGGGGTGCCCTTGCCCTTCCCACAGCCGTCGGGGCCGCAGCAGAGCGTGCCCCGGCGCCCAGGCGCTGGAGCAGCCAGGGCCCAGCCGCCCCGGCCAAGGGTAGGGGGAAGCCTGTGCCACCCTGCTCTTCTCACTGCTGCCACCGCTGCGCTCCGCTCTGGGGACCGGGACGCTCCAGACCAACGCGTTACTTCATTGTCCAGCAGAGACTGATTTGTGTACTTTCCACCTGATGCACTGGGAGTATTTTCATTAAAGAATTTGTCTTGCTTTGTTAATTAAAAGCAATTGCTATCTAAGCACCAGCTTTTGTAATGGAATTCGGGATTTAAGGAACAAAGCATCTTTTTTTCATTCGTAGTTTAAACCTCTGCGCAGCTAACAGAGAGTCATGCTTACTAAATGCTAAAATGAAAAAATACAAGTCCTCAGTGGATGAGTTTGGACTTACCAGTGCTCAACAGCAGTCATGGGCGATCCCAGAGCTGTGTCTCTCCCGGAGCCCAGGGCTTGTTCAGCCTTTTCCACCCCAGCTCGACACCCTCCGCAGCGTGAGAGCGCAGCACGCAGCGGCTTTTACCTGAGACGCCGGAGTGCAGGATTCCTGCTGGTTATCCCATAGCTCCCTGCAAAGCCTGAAAGCTTCGGCGACCTGCCCTCACCCCAGCAAAATTCTCATAGAATTAGAGCAAGTAATTGATATGTGAGTGAACTTCAGATGTGTTAACAGTAAAATGTGTACAGTACATGTTATATATACATATATATATATATACACACCGTGCTGTCTATCTTGTTTGACTGTCCAAGGATGTCACGTTCATCACAGGTCCCAATAAAACCAGAGGCAAGTGAGGCATGCATCTTTTTGTATGTCGTCTTTTGTACTTCAGTAACTTCGAGTCAGCAAGAATATTGCCATGGTATACAAATAGTTCTTCGAGTTGCTCGGTCTTGATTACTTTATGTAAAATAGCTCTAATAAACCTATTTTATTCTTATATTTCTTGCATTGCCTTTATTTTCAGCTACCAGCTAAATTTTGTGCTATATGAGACCATAGCATGAGAGCAGACAGAAGTACGTTTCTCCTCTCTGTGAAACAGCCTTGAAAGAAGCTGGAACATCTGTGGTGGGGGGAGTTGTTGAGATGCTTCGTTGTAGGAAGACTGAGAAGAACAGGGCGCCTACCTCCACGACCTGTCTCCCAAGCAGCACGGGAGCTGCGCAGGACTGCGGTCGCAGAGCTGGCTGTGCCAGCGCCCGTGGAACCCCCTTGCCAGTGCTCCCTGCTCAGAGCCCTCCTGCCACCTTAGGCAAAGTCTGGTTGTTTGTACTTCAGCATTACATCGGGTCCAGGAGACCTGCTGCTGATGCTGCCCATTTCTAACTTGGGAGCACAGCCTCTCTTCCACCCCTGCCTACAGCAGGCACGGCAAGTAGCACAAGACCCAAAAGACCACATGTTAAATACAGCCTTCTAGGAAAGACGCACTGCTCATCTGGTTGGGGTATTATTTCTCATCATTGAAATTCGTTTGGGGTTTTAACTAAATATCTAATTCTCCTTCACCATCTTCCCATAGCAGCAAGAAGAGTAGTCTTTTCTCACTGTGCCTATGGTGCTCCTATTACCCAAACCTATTGCTCCGGCACGCAGCCAGCAGGAGAACGAAAGGTTTGGTTTTGTTCATCTGGGCAGGACGACAGCGAGATCCCACATGGAGCAGGAGCCAGCCAGTACAGCCGTGGCGTGAGAAGCTGCTCAGCTTTCCCGTGGCTTTACCCGCCAGCAGGCTTTGCTGCTGGGCTGCTGCGAGTGGAATCAACCTCCACGCATTTCGCGTATGACAGCCAAGAATAAACACCTCCAAGCAGAGCTAGAGCGAGGGCAGCAGACAGCAAGCGCAGCACAGGATTTAGCTGTCGCGATGTTATAGTTGCCAGTCTTCCCAGGGACTCTTCTTTCTAGGAGGGGAGATGGCGATGGTCGCTGCTGTGCGACCAGCCTGAGGCCTGTTACTTCTTGAGTAACTGCAAACTCCACAGCTGGACTGAAATAAAAAAAAAAGTTTGCACCTTACCAGAAAGCCTGGGCATCGTCCGCTAGATGAAGAGCAAGACAAAGTTAGCAAAATAACGGATTGGCTTGGCAGCTCCTGTAATTAATACACACCGGTTTCAATAACATGTGTTTTCATTTAATAGCTTTCATACTATTTGACTTTAAGTAAGTGATACTGAACTACTGAGCCAGAGCACATCTGAGCAGTAGCAGAATAAGCTGTGGCGAGACACCCGTGTTGGCGTGCTGGGGGTGCTGCCCCCTTCTCCCCAGGCTGCTGCCGGCCCTTGCCTCCTGCTGACACCCCTTCTGTAGCCCCCTCCCAGCCGCTGCCAAGGTGGGGGCTCTCTCTCTGATGGGAAAGGGGCGCTCGGAGCAGGCGCCGCTCCTACCCTGCCTTCATGGTTGCATTGCTAACTGCTTTCACGGCTTCTCATGCAAACTTCAGGAGCTGGGGAGTTGTATACAGTGTTTATCCTGCAGCAGAAGGCAGATATTCTGTGTGAAAATCATCACTGTTTATTTGAGGTCTGTCTGATCTGTTTTTCCTGTCCTGAACAGTGACGTGTGCCTATTGACACATCTGGGAATAGGCTCAGTCCACCTGTTTTAACTACCAGCATGCTACAGACAGATAAGCAGAGTATACTGATTGCTCTGATAGCATATACCTGTGGATATTACTCCTCTGCGTATTAGAAGAGGTCATTACCATTTGTTTTGTCAGTGTATTTTAATGTTGATCAAGATATGTATTCCGGTTAGACCACTTTTTATATTTGCAGTTGTTCTGGCATTCAGACCAACTTACGTACACTTAAGGGTACAAATTATCTCAAAGTAACGAGCAATACTTACCTGAGTTTTCTCCATAATTCCAAGTCAGTTTTTTTCCGTAACGTGGGCTGCTTGCTGCCCACTTGCGCAGGGGATCCTAGCCTGCACATCCCTGCCGTAGTCTTTCCATAGCACTGCAGGATTATAGCAGGGGCAGCTCCAAAAGCACATTTGCAAAACGAAAAGGCTGAAATAGGTCAGTGCAACGCTCCATTTGCTTTTTAAATCCTAGATAAAGCGTAAGAGTTGCAATCCCGAACCCCAGAGAGCGAGTCAGAGGCAGGAACCAACAGCACCAGCAATGGCCCACCCCAGAACCCAGAGCCAGCCTTGCTAGTAAGCCCCAGCAGGAGTCACAGTCAGGCATCACTGAGGTCTACGCTTGCTGCTTTCATGAGCATCAGGAATTGGGATTTTTCCGTTTCTAATGGCAAAAGCTAAAAGAGCAAAAGCAAAGCGAAAAGCTAGAAAAGATTCAGAGAGAGCTGATGGACATAAAGACCAGACAGAGGCAATAAACACGTAGTAAATAGTACGGAAGAAAAGAGCCCATGAAAGAACCGGCTTGACCCGAGTAAGACAAGAGAAACATGCTATAAACAGGGAATATTTAGAGGGAAAAAAATATGTAGAAGTAACTTTGCTATATATTTTTCAACTCATAGTTACACAAAACAAGTCAGAAAGTGAGAATGTAAGGCTACAAATACATTTGTGCGACAACAGAAACACTTGCTGAGCACCGCACTTTGCACCGGAGCTCTGAAACGCAAACAAAGAGAAGTCTAGAAGGACTGAAATCAGCACAAGAAGCCCGTTCAGAAACAAGTTTTTAAAGATACCTGCTAGAATTTTAATTTTTGCATTTGCAAGGCTCCTGGCTGACAGTTATAAACCACTCATAAATCAATGAAAAATGTCTTTTGAGCAGGCTGAGAATAAAACAGACAAGGCTGCGAAGGCTTGAGAGTCACAGCTTGCAAGGATGCCATCAGCTGCTCGGCCAACAGAAACGTTTAATCCTGTTTTAAAAAGGGCAGAGCAAGAAATTTTAACATAGCTCTGCACAACTACCAGATCCTAGTGCACAAAAAGAGATGCATTTAAGATCTCTACATTCAAAACAAATGACTGAACAACATAGATATAGAGGGAGGAGGAAACTTGAATGGGTGCCGGACTGGAAAGGACTTGAAAGCAGGCAGCACAAAGGAAATTTGGGACTATGGGGAAAGCATCCCTGAAGGCTAATTCCATGCACGAGAGAAGACTTTCCCAAGGCTGCCTCTACAGCCAGAGGAGACGAGCCTCTCCAGAGCTCTGATCGGAGCATTGGTCTAAGCAGATGCTCCAAATCACCCACCTCCCTGACCAGAGGCCTGCGAGAGCATCCTCCTAGTCCGTAAGGCACCTGAAACAAAAGTTACTGATTAACCTCAGATGCCCTTTCTCCATTACAGCAAAAAAAGGATTTGGCAGAACATGGTAAACAAGATACTTAATCTGTTCATAATAAAGACACATGAGATGCAGACATATGCCTAAACATGGCTGAAAATAGGACTTCAGCTTCTCGGTAGCTTCAGGGAACGTTTTTGAGAATACATAGTCGGTCAGTTCCTCAGAAGCATATGATGAAAACGGCTGGACGACAAAGAAAAATGAAAAGATCAAAGTGAGATCTCAGAGGAAGTCCGTCAACAATCCCTATGAAAATAATCTCTTGTTGCTAAAACGGTTTTGTTAAAAAGGCACGGGATTAAGTCTTTCCAGTTTTCAAGTTTGGTGTGATGAGACACACAGTGAGTTTTTCCCATTTCTCCTTCCTCTAGCTTTCAGGCAATTTTCAACAGGCAGCTGGAGCTCCTCCACACGTATTTCGGCAATAACTATGTCCATTCAATTCATAATTTAAAGAAATATGATTTTAGTTCCTGAGCACATTCTGCTGAGCACCTCATTAACGCCCTGCCAAGAGCGCGAGGGAACAATAACTGCCTTTCACAGGAAAATTCAGAATGCATCAGCTGCGTTAGGAATCTGGGCTGCGTATGAAGCTACACCTGGAACGGAAAGCAGCCCTGTATGTCACGCGTGACACGTGGGAGGCAAACGGGACACGTGTAGGAAAGTTTATAGCATCTCTGTCTGCATAAGACCCAAGTTTTAGTCCAAGCTGATTTCCTCAGACCTGGCTGAGGCGCGGAAACCCAAACCTCGCCACCGGGTGCTCCGAGCACACAAGTGCGTATCCATTATAGTAAAGGCAAAGGGGTTTATGATACCTTAAGAGTGTCTGTGCACTTCCCGCAACGGGTCTTCAGTCTTTCACAATTATAAGCAGACGGGACAAAAACTCAAATAGAGCCAACAACGGCAAACCGTACGAGCCCACAAAACCAACTTAAACCCCGTGCTTGAATCCACCTCTTGTATACCACCACAGCATTTAAACTCTAATTTACACGTCCTGATGTGTAAAGCCTGGACGTCCTGAAACGCAAAAGACCAGTTTCAGACCTCATCATCTCTTGCATCCCCCTGCACACATGCTGCCTTTTGGGGACCACTTCTCCTCCGTGGGTTTGTGTCCGGTGGTTGTTTTGTTCTGCAGAGCGTGCTTGCACCACCGCATCACGCCTTTTTGCCGAGCCAGGACCCCTGCTCGTTCACTTCAGCAGAACACCTCTTCCACATCCTCTGGGACAAAGAACAAGGGTTCCACAAAGGCAATTAGTATTAGTGATCTTTCTAACTGCATCATAATGTGCTCCACCTCAAAAATCATCTAAATACAGAGATACAAATCACAAGCTTGGTTTGCAGTACTCATCCTTTGCCTCATGTCAAAACCAAGAAGGAATTGCAATCACATCCTCTTTCTGTGAACTGCACTTAAATCAAACGCAGCACGTCCTAGGGCACAGTAACAAGTAAAAGAAAGAAAACGCCGCTGTTGTAAGAATGGGTTAGCACCCTTCTTTCCAGCAGGAACGACGGCGTTAGTTCAGAGTTTTCCTCGGGGCATTTTAGTTCACCTCTTTGTGCTGATGGTTAATTCCACAGTGCCTCCACACTCGAAAACCCTGGAGCTTGTCACCCGGTCACAAAAACTCTGCACACGCAGAGAGAACTGCTGCCAGCTGGGCGCTCCAGAGCCAACCGCACAAAGCCCCCCGCGCCAGGCGCTATTGCCCATTTCCAGACGGCTGACTACAAAACATTTCGGGAATCATCCCAGTGGCCTCGACCAGCAGCGCTGGCGCACACCCTCTGTGCGCTAGTTTCCCTCCAAAAAAAAAAAAATAAAAATTGTGTAATGGTCTGTATGCCCTCAAGTTAGCTGGCCAGTTTGAATGGAAATAGCGAATAAACAGGCAATTCCTGCTACGTAAACAGAAAGCATCCGTACGGCACAGCGAACTGCTCTTCTCTGTGGAGCATCCACAGCTGTTTGTGGGTTTTCAAGATACAGGTGTGGGCTCTTGGTTCCTCTGCGCAGACTCTGGGGGCCTGCTGCTGTCTGATCCCTGCAAACAAGCGGACGAGTGACTGTCGCTTGTTCAGCCAAGCCGTTCTCCCAAGTTGCACTGGCTTAGAGGTGATCACGACAACCCAGTCAAACATCACTGCGCCGCTTATAAAAAGATAAACTTTGATCCTCGCAAGTGGCGGACCACACACTCCTAGCTAGCTGGATTCAACCACAGGCGGCAGGCAGAATTCATACACTGCGCATGCAGCCGGTCCCCCAAAACACACAGACATGAACTAGAAGAAATTCCAAACAGCCAAGTAAAACTCCAGTTATATTCCATATGGTATTACCAGGCCTGGTAACTACTGCCATATGCTGCAACACGTTAATTAACTGAGAACAGACACATCGTTCTGGTCATTTAGTAAACCAGTATTTTTATACATGCTTGCTTTCTTTTTGGACATGTGAAGTCCTGTGAAGATCAAAAACAAACAAACAAAACCAGACACCTAGATACAGCTTCCTCTCAATTTGTTTTATTTGGCAAAGTAGCAATCCAGACAGTTCACACAGCATTTATTCAAGCTCTTCAAATCTTCTGCATTTCAACTTGTCCTCTTCTCCAAGAAGTTTCTACTTCAGAACCATTGCTCCATCATGGAGGGGTTTTCATTTTCCAATTCCTAAATGCTACTCCTGGAGACTCCTTTCTGCCCGAGTACCTTGACTATCACCAACCCCTTCAGTGGAACGGGTGCACTAATCCCAACAGCCTTGGTCCCTGAAGTCTTACACCTCCTGAAGTGGTTCTCCCCAAAAAAGTTGTCGCCGGGTCTCAGCTTTATCACCTCTTCCAAGTTAGGCTAGCTTATTACACTGTGTCCAGAGACAAGAATTTGGATACAGTCGAGCTCATATCTTTCATTTAACTGATTAAATTAGTGAGAAGATGTAAATAAAGCTGAACTCAAATTGAATGATACAGTGACCAAAAGGTTGAACATTAGCATGCATCATTTAAGATATTTCACTTCAACACCACGAACTAGATTCACAGTTGATTGTGGGTTAGTACAAATTTGTCAGACGCAAGTGGGTTTTTCTGAATTGTATTTTCTAGAATACAGGCTATATTAATTCTTTTATAAGTTTAACCTTTGTGCATGTGCTCCCAGGCTGCAGTCAGATCAGGAGGTGGTACATTAACTTCCAAACATCTAAATAAATTGATACGTATCTTTTACACAGGAATAGGATGGGGCTGACCTTCAAAAGGAAGTTTACTTAAAATGTTCCTCTTTCATATTCAGAGGCCTTTGAATTTTAACCTTTATGCTTTCAGGGATTAATCCTATCACAAAATTATTGCTGTTCCACCACAAAAAGTCAAATATATTTTTGCAGTGATCACTAGGGGTTGTTTTATACAAGTTCTTTTATTCTATAATCCTTTTTACCATTAAAAAAAGAAAATAACAATAACATGCTGTTTACTTTAATTCCTGGTTGCTTGAATCTGAACAAGATGACTCAAGACACACTGCCCTCCTTGCCCAAAGCAGCCCACCTTACTGTGCTGCTTTGCAATTTGCTGTTGACATTTTATAGTACCAAAACAGAAAACCAGGGGCAGAAAAAAGGTTTATAGCCTTCCAACTATGCTTCTATATGAAAATTGAAGAATTGCATCTTTATCTCTACTTAGGAGTCCAGGATTCGTTATTCCTTCTGCATGTATCATGCTTTCCTTGTACAGCAATTAAGAATTCACTTTCTAAAAAGCCAGAATTTTTCCTGGGTGCCCAGTTAGAAAAATGAGAATGTTAATACAGCAAATGGCTTTGCCAAAACCAACGTTCTTTCAAGACCAAAGTGGATTTTTTTTTTTTAAATAAAGAATCTAGCAATCCATATCTGAGTAGTCTACTACATACTGATCCTAATCTTCCACGCAAGCACACAACGCCCCTTTTGCTTTTAACTTTATTTGGCAAAGCAACATTGCATAAACTGTTCAGTGATTGGGACACAGCTTACATCATATTTACGGAGTTAAATCCATGTGCATCACATCAGTAGTGAGCTATAAACCAAAACAGAATTTCAAGACTCCACTGATGAATTTTAGAAGGAAAGGGAAAATCACGTCTGTTATATCCAACTTGAACAGCAATGTTTGAGAAGAGCGGCCACCCACCCCTGATGTCTTGAAGTTTCATATATACAAATGCCTGGTTTTAAGGTAATAAAGCAGCTGATTGTATCTACTACATGCTAGTCTATGACACCATGTCAAAAGCTTAAAAAGGAAGTTCATCTCCTTTTAGTAGCATCTAGCAGACATCAGAACACAGAAAACCTGGTATTACCTATGTAGTGTCGTAAGGTGCACAGAAGCAGTTTTACCAAGGGACACAGGAGCTGAGAGAAGTGAGTGTTCAAGTACCCCCATCAAAATTAGAGTTCACAAGCTATAGGTCTTTATCTGCAGTTTTGCAGAAATTCACTTTGAACAGATGAAAGTAAAATAAAGGCATGTTAAATAAAACAGTGCCCACATAAAACTTTCCACCATTTATCAGATTTGCCTTGAGCATCTAAAAAAATAAAACAAACACCACGCTTTTCCATGCTGATAACAACAGTATAACGAAGTCCAAAACAAGCTGCAATGCTGTTGGTTTTCAAAAAGCTTTTAGAACTGGAGATGAGCAGTCCACTGTAACACTATGTTTGGGTCAAGATGATGTAGCTTTTACAATTCATCCCTGTAGAAAGAAAACACATGCAGTTATGTTTCTCCTCCCCTTGGAAATCATAGTTGAAAAGTTTTGATACTGAATCAGATTACATTTAAGTGCTCAAGCACATCAGCAAAACCTCAGAAGTCTCTTCAAGCATTTAAGAAAAAAAAAAAAAAGCAAAGGAAAGGCAACAGCAATCCCATATCATCTCATACTATTATGCGATGTATTGTGAAATACGGGTCCCTCTATTTTACAACGGATCATTTGCTTTCATGAACATCGCCCACACCACACAGCTAGTTACACAGCTACCTGTCATCCAAACTCTGTTGGCTACATACTGGCAAGAAACTGAGCCAACTTACTAGACAGAGTATTGGCAAAAAAACATTATCTGTAGCTGCCAGAAAGGCAAGTTTAGCTTCAGCCGCAGTCTCTCAAGAAAGCTCGGAACACAATATCATGTCCTGAAGGAACTATGCTAAATCGGGACTAGGTTACGGAAGGGGTGGGGGGTTTGTGCGTGTTAAAAAGAGATGCAGGCAGGAGAAAAGATGCATCAAGAGGTCTCTCTAAATCACTATGAGGAATCTAGAAAATGCAGGCTTTTGTTCCTGCAGGACATCTAATACACATTGAAACAGGAAACCCACAGAACCCATATTCCAACAGTGAAATTGTCCTATATTACTGATTTGTTTAAATATTTCTAAAGCATTAACTTTAATGCAAAATGTCCATCAAATCTGAAAGCTGTGCACTGTGCCATTATGAATGTTGGAAAATTCAAACAGAAGTGTTTGCTTCCCCCCCCCCCCCGCCCCAAGGCACAAACAACCTATAAACTCACAGTGAGTTTGCTGCAATTTTTCCTTTAGCAGGTGCACCTCCCTCATTAGCCACAGCAAACACTGTCTGAATTAAGAAAGACTTCACTACTGTGATTGCTGGCTCAATACACAATAGTATTTCCAGCTATCATGCAAACTAACCCACAAAAATACAGTGCTACATGCACACAAGCAAAAGCTTTAAAGTTACAAAGGCATTATCCTTCAAGAATCACATAGCATGGAATGACAGCGTGCAAAACATTTTAAAAGCAACTGAAAAGGCTGCTGCAACTGGTGCTTAAATGACTAGTTTGCTACCTAATGCAGCTGGGATGCAAACCTTGTGATTAGTTAGTGATAAATATTTGCATTCTTTGCACTTTGCACTGCCTTCTAGTTGTCAAGTACTAATCATACAGCTTCAGTGTTGCAGTAATTACAGAAAGCAGAAAAAAAGCAAACGGGAGAACACCACATCTTGGCAGGGGTGAAGAAAAATCTGTTTATAGCCAAAGGTTTGGAAGGTCTCCATATTTGCCTATTTTACAGAATGGGTATTTGCTTACTTTAAACAGATAAAAATAAATTAACATCTGATTCTCAGTTTAAAATGCAGTGCCGGTGAATTTAGGACAAGTACTTCATTCATCCTTAATGCTTCCAGGAGCTGCATCATCAGTTAATACTTACATCTTCAAAAAGCACATGTAAGTAACAACCACGGCTATTGCTGATTTAGTCTCATAGGCCTAATTGCTGATGTGATTTTCATCCTGATTCCTACCATATACTCTCATAGCTTTGTAAAAGCCTGGCCTTTTACTGTGACAAATAATTCTTAATCCTTTAAACCCAACCTAGATCCTCAAGAAATTGTAAGCCTAAGAAAAATCCTGTATTTACTCTGAAACTATTAAACATGAGAATTTTGCCCAGCCACAGACATTGGCAAGGTTTTTGCATAATGTTGCTAACACATTTAATGTGTTGAAGTGTTTTTTGTTTTTTCTTTTACAAAATGGTATTTGTACTTAGAATTCATATAAGTCATATTAACATGTCAATGTTTTAATTGTCGGTATTTTCCATTGCTTTAAGCTATTCCTGGCCAAATAATAATGTTCCTGTTAGTTAATTCTATCCTAATGTCACTTTCAAAATAAAGATTTTAATATTCTGCTTATTAGAACATTTACTGTCTTAAGGGGATCAGCTTCCCTCAAGAGATTTTTTACTCGCTCTTCACTGCTCATTAGTCTAACAACAGCATGCCAGCCCAAAACAATCCACGATGTATGTGTTAGAATTATGCAGCATTTATTTCCTACTGTTATGAGAAGCTGAGCTTATACATGCACTATTGGATTATATATATAAAGTTACAGAAAAGTCTGAGATCTTCAGGCAGCTTACACTTCTCAGCTTTCCACCTAACAGCTTGCAGACTTAAGCACACATTGCAAAACAGCATCAGTTGATCTGAACTTCAGTTGGATGGATCAGGAGCTGCCAAGCTCTGAAATCTACCAGGTTTCAACTACTGGTAAAAACCAGAATGCTTGCCTATCCTCCCAGTGGTAAAAGATCTATCCTGCTGCAGAGCTTAAAAGGAGACTCAAAAGACGACTGCCATTCCCTCATTAAAAATATCCTGTTGTCCTCTAGAGCCATAGGAAAGATCTACTAATTAATTTGTATTTTTGTCCCTTTTTCTGGCCATGACTATTTGCTGCGATTCTTACACAGCTCATGTAATTTCCCTCCACCTTCATATATGCACTTCTTCCAATCTGCTTAGTAGCTCCTGCTTAGTAAGCAGTAGATATATTTAGGTTTTAAGTTATCACAATAGTCCTTCTCAGGCCCTTGGAATTCTAGCAAGGGAATCACTCATCTAATATTGTCAATTGAGGCATCAAAGCAACTTTATAAGCTCAAGTTAAAGCAAATTTCAGAAGTCATTAGCTCAAAATTTCTGTTCTAAAAATAAATTTAAGAAAGTTCGAAAAATTTTGGTTTTCTAGCAGCAAAAACATATACAGGAATATTCCACATTTCCAATTGGGGGTATCTAACAACAAACTAAGAAACATTCTCAGAAAAATCTAATAGGTAGCATTTCAGGTAAATGTCAGAGTTCGGGGGGTGGGGGGGAATCACAAATCTTATCAACAATAAGAAATAACAGAAGTTTGGGATACAGGTAAGTCATTACGTTTTGCAATCTGTCTCCACCTCTTTGGTGGAAGGCATTCAAATTAAATATGTGAACAAGCATTTATAAAGTTATCTGAAATCTATAACTCACTCTCTTTGATCCATTTCATTTTTCTTGTCATTAGGCAGCATTTGACTTTCCCTTTTTGATACATCATTCATCTATGAAAAATATGCTGTCATGACGGACACTGTATTTCTAATTCATATTAGGCTACGCTCTGAATTTCAGTATCTACTTAGTGTTTCAGCAGCCAATTATTTCTCCCTTTGTAATTTTAAAGATAACTAGATGCAATATTTGGACTTGTAGCATTTTAATCTGGAAAGGTGCTGTTACAAAGTATTTAGTATTTGCTATCATCAATCATCAAATTGAGAGAGTAGGTTAAAATGACAAAGAAAAGGAACTTTCTCTGCAACCTATTATATCAGTTACATCACATGCATTTTTACGTAATATATAAATCTTAAATTTAACCTAAAATATTTTGTGCAGAGATTCTTTTTGCCGAAGTCAAATAAAAAACTTCAACCATAATCATTAGTCTGCATAGCCGAAAGGAATTCTAGGCAAACAATTCCTGAAATTAGACAACTAACTCGTCAGGGGCATTTGAAACACTGAATAAGAGTTTCTAAGCAGCAACATATTAAAATATTTCCTAATAAATAAATTTTCCAAAAGGGTGCTTAATCATGGTTTATGTACAGAAAAATGGGATAGAGTAACAGCCCCAGTCTAGTCACTGCATTTTTTGCTCAGAAAGGGTATCCTGTCATTGTAATTTTGTATTTTATCAGCAAATATGAATTTAGCATGACATTTATAAATAATTTCTACTAATGCAGTATTTTAAGTTAAAAAAAAAAATTGTTAACTTTTTAAAACAGCTGCCTGTTTGGAAATAAAATCCATGATTGCAACAGAGACTCATTGCTAAGCATTCCTTACATTGTTATTCTCTTTAAATTGTCCCCCCATATAAGTAGTAAGTGAACTGTCACAGAGAAGTAAAACCAGAGAGATCCTAATTTCCACAAGACCTGCCAATAAGGTAGCCAATAAGCTGTGTTCTCAACTGTGCAGCACAAGAGGTCTTCTATCCTCCCTACTTATCAACAAGAAAAAAACCCAATTAATAATTGGGAAGTTTTATGTGAAAGGATAAACATCCTTACCAGCATAATCACATAAGTGAGCACCAGCTGCTGGAGCTCAGGTACACTAATGCATTTCATTTTGTACCAGAGAGAGGGTTCCGGTGCATATTCTACTTCCAAATGTCTCATGGAGACACATTTGAGAAGATTCTCACTGATGTTTGGAGCTTGAAGATACTACTGCAGCTGAACCCAAACTAGAGTACTATGGACTAAATTTAAAGAAATCCAACAATATTCACAAAGTAAGATTCTTTATTTAGCACCACAACACCAATTTATCAAAATCCAAGGAATCTTCTTGTTCCAGCTAGTCCAGATTTTCTTTTGCTAGAAGTTCCAGTCTTACATAATGAAGAATGATGCAAAGCATCTGAAGGTAGGTTTGATCTCAAACACCACTTACAGACCAAGTCACTGTCATGCTGCTTTGTAAAGAGCACCTTGCAGCCGTAGTAAGGAACTGTACTAACTTCTCCAACATATGAATGGCTAAGCAAAAATTCAAGTGGCTTCTTTCTTGCCAGGTCTGCTGGCCTAGGAAAATGCTGCTGGCCTAATCGATTGTATTTTGTGAAGGGACACCAATTCTTAACATGATAAAACAGTTACTTGCATTAGGAATGAAATTGCATAACATAATGTAAACTAAGAGAATGATAAGCTAAACACACAGGATTTTTGAGCTACTCTAAAAAAGATGATTGTTCAATGAATTTCATATTTACAACTAGAGTCTCACACACTACAGCTCTTTATTACAGAAAGACTTAGAGACTCCTCTGAAAGACCATCTTTAATTGATCTCTGCTAACAGGTCATCAACAATTTAGGAAAGGTAAATTGAAAGTGCAGAAAAAAAAAATCTCTCTTTCATCTTTGATGCTAGCATAGGTAACAGATGCTGATTTACTATTAGGAGTTTCCTTAGCAGCAGCTGGCTGACCATACACTTGGGACTGACTAATAAGGAAAACCAACAGAAAAAGACAGTTGTGACCTCCTGTAAGGTCAGCAGTGCACTGGCAGCTATCCTTCAGCAGGGTATAGGAATTGTCTTCAGATCACAAAAAGGACAATTAAAGAAAAAACAATCACAAGAAGTGGACTTCTGAGATTTCCTTTAGCAGAGATTTCCAAGTCTGAACCAAATTTAAATGTACGTAACAAGAAAAAGCCTCTATACCACTGTAGTGATTAAGCCTTTCAGGCTAAGCACTTACCTTTTCTGATAACACCAATGTACATTCTTAACACTTAAAAATAAATAAAATCAAGAAGTATTTCAGAAAAGAACAGGAATTGGCAAGAAAGTCTGGGGAAAAGAATCCCCCAATACTCATGATTGAAGAAGGCCCAAAGACAATCTATTACTTCTTCCTGAGCTAGCAGAGAAAACGAAATACAAAACTGCTCAGAAGAGATGCAAAGACCTTAGAATTCTAGTCCTTAATACACTACACCACCTTCACCAGCAGCAAAGGATAACCAGTGCCATTCCAGAAACCCTTCAATAAACACTTAATAAATAAAAACTTAATTTATAAGAACACATGTTGCTGCTATGAAAAAACACAGCTGCTACTATAACCAGATCAGGTGAAAATGCAGAAAAAAATCTATGAAACCTCTCTGGAAAAAGGAAGGTTTAAGAAGAATACTTCTCTTTTCTGGAGTAAGCAGAGCATGGACTCCAAACTTTAACAAGTCCACCACATTTGCCAGAGGAGGAAACCAACCACAAAGCAAGACTTCCAAAGCCTTACAAGAGGCAGGAAATCCCCAAGTACCATGCTGAGGGAATACTGGCAATATTCGAGGCCAAAGTATTAATTTGCATAACAAATACAAAACATATGAATAGTGAGCATGCTTCACAAGCTTTGAACTAAGCAGTAACTCATTAAAGCTGTTCTAAGAGTAATTTGTACATGGTGGCTATACAGTAATCCAAGAAACGCTGAAATGAGATTTCAGTAGGCAGCAGTAATGCAAACTGCTTTATTTGTACTTTTTATGAACATTTTGATAGCTTAAACTCTAAGTATTCATGTATCCAAATCACAGGCTATACTCCAAAATATCAAGGGGAAAAAAACCCAAAAATCTAAATTTAGGAGTTATAAAGCTCAGAAGTTGTTTTCAGAACTCAGTATACATCTACGCACTTCATTAATGCAGATAATACATTCACAAGCATTTTCTGCCAGGAAGCAAAACAGGACTGCTGCTTTGTTCATTCCCACACGAATGCCTAGCACGGTTTAAGCTGACAGCTGTGTTATGTCTATGTTACTGGCCACTCAATTCAGCAAATTGGAAGGTTTACTAGCTCTAGAAAGGCCTTTAGAGTTTACTGTGTTGGCAAACACAAATACATCCCCATCAGAGACAGATGACAGACTTTTAATAATGTCTGAGAAAGTTTTCTGAACACTACTCAACTACATTTATACTTTAGGGAAGAAGGGATTACCTTCTCCACTTTCTGCTACTTGGGAGGCTGAGGGGAAAGTCCTCACAAGATTATCTACATTTCCCCCAAAAGGATTTTACAAAGGTTTTTCTTCATTTGTGACATTTCCGAAAAATAAAAAATGAACATCCAATTACCACTAACTTACAGGACAAAACAATATTTATTCTTAAGTAGTATTTTACACTTTACCCTAATTACTGGGCAAGCTAGTCATAAAACGTTCATGAAAAGGTCATTTTAAATTTAGAAAACACGGTGTTCAAAACAACAAATAAGAAACTTCAACACACCAAAACCTAAAGAAAACATATCCAAAAGAGAAAGTGCAACCCATGCAATATTTTTCTTCTGCTTTTAAATTAACTCAAACTTAGCATAACCTCCTTTTGGTGATGTAGTAATGCAGACTGAGTCACTTTTCATGGTATGGAGGAGCAGAAAGCAATGACAGCAACAAAGGCAGGCCTTGCAGTCTATCTGCTTAAAATTCACACCCTTTCACCTTGCACGTGTGTGGAAGAAGTAAGTGGAACAGAAAATCACTTCCACCTGGACCACTGCTTCTCTTTATCTGTTAAAGGCACATATATCACTCCCATCAGAGGCTTCATTTTGACACTGCCATCTTCTAGTTTGTCATACTGTTCGAGCATCTGGTTTCCCCCTGCAGGACCAACTGGTAATATCAATCTTCCGCCAGGTTTTAACTGATCTATAAGCTAGAACACAACACAGAAATTAGAATGTAACCAGCCACTTCAGAGAAGCTGGATCCAAAGTTTCTTACATTAGATTAATAGCTTTGCCACAATTTATCTATCTGCTATTATGCAGTAGATAACTACTTCAATTAGGAAAAATAGAAAATGCACTGAAAATGAGAGTATCACAATAACATGGTAAACAACTGGTATGACAGAAACATTCACAATAATTTCATATAATTCCAAAAGATGGTAAAATAGTAATTGTATTCACTGCGTTGGCTGCAGTTTTAGCTTCTACGTAAGAGGGGAAAAATATGTAAATCACAAATTATTTTTACAGTAGATTCTATCTTTTTAAACTGCCAGTTTTAACTGTTTGATACTTACTGTGCATCAGTACAGGCCCATTGTCTAACATTTTTGGGGTAACTGATCTCCCCTTAAGCCTTCAGAATAAGATTTGAGATTTGTGACTTTTTTTTTATTTATCTTTCTGCAATAATTTTAAGTTGTCTACAGTACACTCACTACCCAACAGCTCCTCTTTCATTCTGGGAATAGAACAGCATTTTATGAAACTAGTCTAAAATATATGAATATGACTAAGGTAAGTGACAAGTAACAGAATACGCGAAAGAAATGCTTGGATTTTTTTTTTGCTTTCATAATTAAAGAAGGAGGCTAACCACAGTAGTCTCAAGGAAAATTCAGTACTTCCCAGACACCATGAAAAAAATCTTAATCCCTTACTAACAGAAGTTATAATTAAGCACTGTTTCATTTGCCAATAAGCTTTAAATTACCTTTTTAATTGTCATCTGTCAAGACTTTGCTTGGAACACCCACACACACCCCCACCCCAAAATAAAACAAAAAAATAAAACAATGGCCAACGTCTGGAGATGTCTAACCTGTCTATAGCACCTCAAACCTCCAGTCCTTCACTATCCCTCACTAAGATTCAGATTTAAAAAAAACTTAACTGGTATCTAGCATATTAAAATCATGCTATATATTCCCATTCACCTGATGAAAGGAAGAGAAAAAAAAATCTTATCTGCAGGAATGGACTTCATGTATGCACACTCTAAAGACCCTAGTTACTCCAGCTTCTCTTGTAAGAGCTGCCCTGTACCCACTCTGAAAGCTACGAACACATGGCATTGTCTGTATTTCCAGCTGAGCACATTACTTTTCCAACAGGATCTATGCCTTGAACCCTGGGAAACAAATACTTAAATTTTGTAATTCAATGTCTGATAAAAGCAAATTAATTTATTAAATAAAATGCTCAAGTTCATTGTTGTAATAGAGGGTTGTGCACAAACCATTTTAAAATATGTTTATTTAAGGAAGAGTTATTAGAACATACAGCTTTTGCAAACCAACAGGAAGCCCAATCATAACAGAAACAAAAAAACCACACCATGCAGTAATACCACCCTGCCCACTGATACTCCCAGCAGTGCAAGTCGACCAAGTATTTTACGTATATACGTACATAAAATGTTCTTTACAGCTAAGAGATTACTGAATCACACACATAAAACATAAAGGCTTACTGCTTGGGGCACAACTGGTGCTGCAGCTCCTACATGAATCGCATCATAGGGAGCTTCTTCTGCATATCCCATTCTTCCATCTCCCACTGCAAGAAAACACTTTTTTTTTTTTAATGTTTTCAAAAGGAGTGGAGAAAACAGCTGATCTGCCATATCTATAGGTAGATAAAAGGCTATGCTCAGATTTCAACTAAAATTCTGCTGAGCGGTACTAACATGAGGAAGTCAGTTTAAAAATATTAACACAATTGTAAAATAGATGCAACAAAACACCCTCATATGTACATACACACACACTTATAAAAGATATGAAATATTACTGAAGCACCTGAAGTTAGAAAGCACGGATTTATACCAAAAGTTCTGGGAGACCTCATTCGTGGTCCACCCAGAAAAGACACTTAAGTATTTACGTGCCCCACCATTGCAATGCAGGTGACTTTTCCCCTCATTTACCCTCTTAGAACATAGGCTTTTACTTTGCCTTGCCTTCACACGCACCATTCCTAAATATAATGCAAATCATTAAGTCTAAAGCATTAAATCTCAGAAGCACATATCAGTAGAACCCAAAGGTAAGGAAAAGACAAAGCAAATATTCACATGGACTATGCACCTATAACTGCACTATGGGTTGGAACGAAAGTCCACACCTACATTCATACATTAATGCAGTACCACGCTAATCCCCACGGGTCCCCCTTTGCCAGCAGATGGGTCTCACTATCCTTCCTGCAGACAATTGCTGGACTAACATGGGTAGCCAGGTCAGACCTGTGGCTAAAGCTCCAGGTGGCTGCTTGGAAGATGTTAGGAGTAATTAAGTTACTCAGAGGGCTGCCGATGGAGCTTCAGCTTTGGTGGAGAACTCATGGAGAAGCACGCTATCACAGATGTCTCATACCATCTCAGTTACGCATGATCAAAGGGGAACAGATCGGGTTTTTTTAAGCCACTGAAATGTGGAAAATTAAACTAGACCCTGAGTTAAGTTTTGAAAGAAAATTATGTGAATGTGGTATCCACAGTACCTACAGGAAACCAACGGGAAATTTAGAGCAAGATAGGGAAGCTGTCTCTGGAGTTATTTAGGAACAGAAGAAGTAAAATGAGGCTAAACCATCCATAAATTCACACTCAACGAGTGCCGAAGTCCCTGTAACCAGTCAAGAAGAAAAAGCAAGGAGGCTATTGAACCATAGTCCTCTGCTCAGCAGAAGTAGTTGTTTGGGTTTCCTGTCTTCAGACCGAGCTTCGATTCCTGTGCAGTCGCTATTATCACAGGTTAATTAAAAGGCTGAATGAGTCAAAAGAAGTTCCAAGCCCCTGCCATAGGCTGAAAATTTGTGAACTTTTTGCCTTCCAACAACTCACAAGGCAGGAAGAACACATGGTGGCCATAGGAGGTTTCGTTTTGACCTCAGTGATAGGGAGGGCCACAGTAACAATACCCTTAAGTATCCAAGAGTGTACAGGAAGATCTGGACAGCTCCTTGAAATGATTAAAATTGGGGAGTTTGTCATCTTTCATATTAGGTCCTGAAACAAGACCCTGCAAAGACCTTCTACACCCAAAGCTTAAGGACTATAAGAAGAGAGCATGTTTCCCCAGTAGCTGAGAAGCCCCTTAAAGCTCAGTGACTTATTTTCTCGTGTCATGAATTCTGACCAGCACAAGCTCCAACCAACGGCCACAGGCAGAAGCTGCCAAGCAAGAACTACCAATGCTTCAAGAGAACTCATGCCTATCAATACCAATTCCACCAAGTCAGCTTTTAATACTGTGGCCAGTAATGAGGATGAAAGTTCCAGTACTTCCAGTGCTTAATCTCTCTGACTCTGCCAGAGTGGGTTCTATTGGAACAACCACTTCAATGCAGTTAAGTATATAATTTGTATTTGCTTAGTAGCACTGTACACCTCCTCTAAAGAGGAAGTAGTGCTGTGTTACTGCATTAAGCCACTGTTCCATCAGAGAAGGCAATGGAGAAAGACTTCTTTAGCTCAAACGTACAGATATTGCTTTGCACGTTGTTAGTTACACAGGGAGACAAACCCTCATTCCCTAAGATGCAGCTGTAGGCATTAGAAGCAGTGGTCTCCAGTACAGCTGGCAAAAGCAGAAGAGATTGCTAAGTTGCAGAAACAGCTGTGAAAGAAACTGCTAAGTTGTCTTCTGAAGAACGCATCACCTCGTGTGCCATCCAGAGAAGTCTGAATGTGACTTCTGCACATCTTATCATTTCACTGACAGTGGTAAAAAGGACCCAGAACATCTAACTATTTGCTCTTAGAATCAATAGTCCAAACCAAAGCTACCATCTTCAGAATCAGCACACACATGCACACACAAAATCATGCTCCTTTATATACATCAAGCACAGCGTGGCTCTTCCCTTTTAACACCCACAAAAATTCTCCGGGCTACAGCAGGCAGGCATATATCCACCCATAATGGGAACACACTTTTAGAGATCCAGAAGGTAAAAAAAAATAGTTAAGTCAGCATTCATATATTCAATGTGATACAAATTATTACATTATTCAATGTCCAAGGGGAAACAGCAGCCCAAGTTTTGAGCTTGTGCTTACATGCTGAATAACATCACCCATCCTACTGAGATCTCCAGTTACATGCAGCCTGTTACTGAAGTAATCACAGTGGTGAGTGATGGGTAGTGATAAGGGGGGAAGCAGTGTCAGGACTTTCTGACATAAAAGGATTTTTTAGCTTGTTTTTGACCCTAGACCTGATCTGCTGATCATGGAACTCAGGCCTTCAGCGTCTCTACACAGACCTGTTTCACACAGAGTTGTAGCATGAGCACAGAAACAGAAGAAAACTACTGCACTGTGGTTATAATACCCTCATTCCCTCTAGCTATGTCTGCATCAGCAAAGAGTGCTGTACAATAGAAGCAGATCTGTACAGCAGAACAGTTTTTGCTGAGAACCTGATGTCCATGCAACATATGCATTTCAGAACGATCGCTCTGGTCTAGTTCTAGTCTTACTGGCTTAATATCCATTAACATATCAAACATATTTGGTTGCTTCTCAGAGCACATAATCCAGTCTAATTTCATTCAAAAGGAATCAAAGTTCGTGCTCTCCAGGACTACTCTCACATGAGCCAAAACGTGGTAAGTGGAAGCAGTTGAGAGATTCACCTCAAAGGCACCCTCCTGATTTTAAGAAAAAACAGAACACAAAACAAACTACACCAAAAAAAAGCCCAAACCCCACAAACTAATATAGATATACCCTAAGTACACCTATTCCCGAGTTCTCAGTGCAATTCTATTACTGAGACACCCCAAAATAATGCTGATGCTTCTGAAACGCAGTTATGGCGTATCTGAGGTGTGACAAAGCAATGGAGAATGTTTGAAGCATATTTGTCAAAAGCCAGTAACTGACTTACCTAGTCTTCATTCATACCATTCCCATCACCAATTAGCCCTGGGTTTTCAGGGTTTTTTTGTTTGTGTGTTTGGGGGCGGGGGGGAGGGGGTGTTTGGGTTTTTTTTGTTTGTTTTAAAAAACAGCTCTGTCTGGATTCTAGCTCCACATCAAAGAGCTCCCAGGAATCCAGCACAGTTGCAACATTCTTCTTCACCTAATTCACAAAAGTGCTACTAATCCATCTCTATTTTTTTTAAAATGTACCTCACAACAGAACTATTCAGAAGTCTCTTAGTCATCCTGCTACAGTCAAACATAATATAGATGATCGTGTTTACTTAGAATTCTAGACTCCCAAGAGCATCAGAGCTTGTTTCAGGTATAACCAGAAGCGTAAGTCCAAATTGCTCTTGTACAGCAACAATGAAAATTATCCCCCCATTCCTCCTCTCCAGCCCCAACAGTCTCACTATAATTTCTTTTCCAAGAGAGTTTAAGGCGTAAGTGTTTTCAGTGAGGGACTCTGCATTTTATACACACATACAAGTACTTGTGTTGATTGGCTTATTTAAAAAAAGATTTAGAAAAGTCCCTCCTTTAAAAAAAAAGACCAAGAATCAAAATGATAATTAAGGTAAGAGCCAAACATCACATAATAATCATTTTTCCAAGCGCTTTTGGAAGAAACCTCAAAATAATCTAGACCTTCAACTTCTTTTTAAACCTAACAGAATGATAATGAAGGGAATGCTTTCCTCCTGCCAGCTTTGCATCTTCTAAAAAAACAAAACAAAACTTTCTTTTTAGTCAAATAATTATTATTTAAAAGAATTCACTGTCCTTGTATAATTTTAGCATTACTTCCTCTCAGTAACTCTGAGTTAAAGGAGTTTGGTGTCATTTAATCACTTCCCTAACACACAAACACTGTTTTTTTTAAAAACAAGTGGCAGTATGCATCACTGAAGTTTGTTTCAATCTAGTACTTTTTCCACTCGAATCTTTGCGTGCAGCTTTCTCAATTACTGTATCAGAAGTATGAAGACTTTGTTAAAACACTCAATTTAGATGGCAGTACATTTATTCAAGAAAAGTTGTGCATTCAAACCCAGTTTTAAATAGCAAATTTAACATATCAGACCATCATGTGAAGTATTTTCACTGGAAAACACTTCTCTGTTAAGATTCTCTAACAGAGTGACTACATATTCTTTAAGATTACCAGAAGTGATACTCTCAAAACTGTATGAAGATGACATTTTCCAAAGGCCTAAAGATGACTTGGATTTTTAAATTTTCATTTGGCTCTTCTTTCTTTGGTTTGACTTCTTAAATTGGAATTTTTAATCACATCCAATTCCAGTCAGTTTCAGCCAGCTGCTAGAAAGAATATCAGTTTAATTAGTAAGTATATCAGTCTGATGCTCACCAATCAGTTTCACTCTTCCTGAAGACAGCAATGTGGGATCATCTTTTTTGACATTATTTATTGAGTCATCTACTAGTTCTTTGATATGATCAATTCCTACAACTTGTCCTTTGGGACCAACCTGGAATAAAAATATACAGTTGAATAATTTCTGCTAGTTTTTATTTATTTATAGTACGAGTATTTCTATGTCCTCAGCCCATTCTCAAATAAAAACAAAACCAGTAAAGTGGTAGTATATTTTCCCAATGTTATTAAAACTACTGCTTAGAATGACACATCCTGACTGCTAGAAGCAACTGGTAATTAAAGTTTGTCAGTACAGTCTTATAAATGCTTGTCCTAGTCATCTTTTTGAGATGTGATTCAATTAAGTTATACTATCAGTCGAGATTTCTTCTTTGAGTTTTTAGAAGTTAAATTCGATCATGAGTGTTTGCATTACCTGCAATAGAAAGTAACAACTTCAAGGACAAAGACTAGAACTAATCTCCTTTCATGCTGAATAAACTTAAAGATTAAGGTTTTTCTAGAGAAGGCCTCACTTCAAGGAAAACATTAAGTCATGCATTTTGTTCTAAGTTATCTCAAGAGTCCTATTCTTTCAGAAGCAAATGCAGCAAGTAACAGTCAGGAACAAACTACCTTCCACCTACCCTTGCATACATGAATCTACTTTCAGATTTACAGCTCTCTTCCACAGGAAGAGTGGAACTTTTGAGAGCTCATCACTCACAAAAGGTCACAACAGACCCGTGTATTCTGAGGGGAAAAAAGGCCTATTAACAAAAACTTTTCCATTACAGGTATTTCTTCTCGAGTTGTGTCTTTAGTCCAGAAAAAATATTCAAATTTTGGAGAAAGAATCCAAATCTTAAAATCTGACCATTTTTAACAGGATCCAGCTCAAAGTACACAATGGCAGAGTATGTCCTAGCAGCCCATGTTGTCATACAACTTTGTATTGGGACACATTGGAATGCTTTAGTTATGTTTCTGTATCTTACATTTTAATGTTGCTAAGACATGGAAAATTAATAACTGGTTATCGATATCATAGTGATTTTTTTTCTGTTTTATTACAGACAAGTCCTGTGCTAAAAAACACCCAAAGAGCAGTGTTACCTCTTCTTTTTCAAGTGGAAGACCACCAGCCTAGCCTTTGAAACAGCATAAGGCAAGTTTTCGCCATGACAGCCACAGGCTACTATTTGGACGAATGCCTGGCAGTCAGTTGTACCAGAAGCTGACAAAAGATCCAGCATAATCCAAAGGGTAACATCACAGAAATTAAAATTTAGCAAAATGGTCATAGCATGAAATAGCCTGATATAAAGTAAGAGAACCTCCTGCTGCATGTCACAGTCCATTATTCCATTTCTGAGTCCTCATCAATTACCTCTGTTACCCTGGAACTTTGAAGTGTGTGCAATTGAGACAATAGCAAAATGGCACAATTTTGGGGATTTTCCATGGTCTGTCTGGAACAAAAATATACCCCACTGTTTTTATAGTTCCGGTACTTAAAGGATGAAAACTACAATTAATTTAATTTGCCAGCAACCTTTAAAAGTGAATAAACTTGTTTAAGGTTGTATGCTATGTAGATAACTTTATCACAGCAATTTAACATGAAAACCCAAACAAAAGTCTTGAAGATGCTTTACTAGTCTAAGTAAACATAAAGCTTTCCCAGAAGTACCACAAATTAGATTATCATTGTAGGAGTAAAGCCGTCACGACATCAATGTGCACTCAGATACTTGTGCTGCAAATGTGAGCTATTCACTCCAGATCAAGTAGACTGAGAAGCAACATCCACATGATCCAGTTAGCACATCCTCGACTGAATTTTGATAGCAAAACACTTTACCATCATTCCCTATAATACACTTCTTTCAAGCTTTTGTTACTGTTAGAAAGAACTTTACAGAGAAAGAAAGTCAGAGCAGTACATATTGTCTTATCTACGTTCATTCAAGTGGATGAAGCCAGATCTGTATTGCACAGTAATAATGCTATCAAACAGAACAAAAGCATTTATCTAACGTTTCACAAAACACGTGTCTGTAAGACATTCCACAGCATACCACCAAGGAGGATTCAGAAGAGGAACATGACATTCATATGGCAATAAAAAGATTGCGTGATCAACTTCAGCAAAATTGGAAAGAGATTCCCTTTCTGTGGTAATTCTGACTTCTCTGCAGATGTTTTCAGCTATTCTTACATAGCTGCTTTAAAAGAAAAAAGTGCACAGCCACATCTTATCACGTCTTATCTAAAATGGCTATTCCTCTATGCATTCATAACTTTTTAGTGAGAAATACACATAACTTTGACAAAAGTTTTAACACTTGCAGGACTGGAGTTCCCATGCATGCTACTAACACTTGATCATTGACTACAAAGTTAGACCAAAAATACGTAGAAAGTTGAATAAGTGACATTTAAGATTTCCTCTAAACTGCAGCTTGGTTAACTTATTTCAACTACAATTTTTTTTTCTTAAATATGACAGCTAGCACTTAAAAAAAAACTAAATACTTTCGCTAGTGCATTGCCCAGTCCTAAACATTCTTATCTCATTCTTAACACAGGAAACCAGAAGTGATTGCAGACTCTAGCAGATCAGTGCTTGGAAACAGAAAACTAAGTAGCAAAAAAACCCATATGAGAATTTATCACATGCATCACCATATTCCAAATTAACTTCTCACAAAGACAAGGAAAAAAAAAAAATCTAGTTGGCATTTTAATGAAGGCCTCTGCTAGTTATAAAGCAATGATAAAGTACTGGAATGGAGAAGGAAGAACTGATTACATTCCACTACATAAATTAGTCTAACAGTACTGTAGTTACTAGCCATCATAAACCCCATTTTTTCATCTTTATTTCCTGATGTAAGATAGGGTGGAACCACAGAGAGTTCCTTACATATAGGTTGAACTGTCCAGAGATTAAGTTACTCGGAAAAGATGTAAAAAGAATATAAATTAATATCCAACTTAGAAAAGATTAAATTGATACTTGTACTGATGCTCACACAGTATAGTAACAAGAAAAAAAAAAGATTAAATTAAAAGACAATTTATATACATACATTTTCCTATGGAAATAGGATTCTTTTAGGTCTCACTAAGCTCTCATCATAGCAGTAAGACATGACAATTGATCACAATGAGAACAGTCATAGCCACACAAGAGAATGTAAAAATTGAGCTCAACAAGACAAACATCTCCTTCCTTCAAGCTATAAAACAACCAATAAAATGTAATCAAGAAAAACAACTTCCCTTCTAGGCAGTTTCTTCACCACCACATGATTTACTGGACCCTTTAATTCAACCATCTAGTATCAGCTAGGGTAAGAAATGGGTACTAACCACACCCAGGAGAGTAAATTATTTTCTGTATAATCTACATCAGTCCACTGTATGAAGGCTGCTCCCCCCCACACACCTTTAACGCAGAGTTATGCTGCAGTTCAAGCAGTTCTGATGGTCAAGTGATTAAACTAAGTATCTCACCATTCGCGAAAAGCAGGCTGTAAGGATTCCACTTCCAGATCCTACATCAAGTGCTTTGGCTCCTTCATGTAACTGATCGGACAGAAGTTCAAGAGCATAGGCATGCTAAGAGAAGGAGACAGAAAACTTAAAAATATTTTAAGTGTCTATTTTACCCAATATATGTTCATTTCTTCAGTGATTTTGGGCAATGCACTGAGGATTTGAGTAAGAAATTTCAGAATTATTTTCTGTTACAAAAAAGGGGGCAGGAGTTAACTACATGATATAATCATTGCTATTTCATTGACTTCAACAAATTGGGGGGGGGGGGGGCGGGGCAGAGAGAGAGAGAGAGAGAGAGAGAGAAACTCATCTGACCATTCAAGCTTCTAGCACACTCAATTTAGATACAGTTATTGGGAGAGACACCATAAATCAGTTTAATTCTCTTCAGGCCTGGTGGTTCTTACTGTTCCAGCAGTATATGGCCCATAAAGAATTTAGATTATCATTGTGCTCTATACATTGGAATATGTTGGGACAGAGGCTAGATAGGAAGAAGGCAGCTTTGGAGGAAAATGGCTATTAAAACTACCTCTTGTATTATGTGCACACTTGCTGAATCAAAGAGTAGGAAAAAGAGGTTGTCTTTAACAAAGGCAGATAGCCAGGCTCATATACGAAATGTCTACAGACACACTTCGTGAACAGTTTTGCTTTCCTACATGGCGGACTAGTACACAAACTAAGCTTAGGTCACCCACTAAAAAAACAATTTGTTCTTTCATGTTTCAGAGATAGCCATTACAACGCTCTTACAGCTTAATCCATCACACCCAGAAAACAGAAATTATTAGAACATTTATTGTTAGAACACTTATTGTTAACATTTGCTTAGAGGATACATGTTCTTTTTGCTCTAACACTTCATATACTACTAGTGCTAAGCATAGGATAATTCAAGGATAATGACTTAGGTGAGTTAAAATTTTGAAACCATAATTAATACTTATTTTCTCACTTTTGACACTTTCCAAACATTGCAAGGACAAAATATATGCTTCTATTCACCCTCCATCTCAAAGAAACACAGAAAAATTATGTCTGTGCTAGATTTATGCATTGAAATCCCCTCTTAATGCTCAGTCATGAATGCCCTGGTCTCAAACCACTTGGCAAAAAAACTGCATCTCAGTACGGTATTTTTTTTTTCCCATCCGAAGAATTAAAAGCATTACAGCAATACCATACCACAGAAATCACTGTTGTTCACTCCTGAATTCTTGTATTTTTATAAATTGTAGAGAGTCAGAGTAATTTAGGTTGGAAAGGATCTCTGGAAATCCTGTGGTCCAACCCTCTTTCAACACAGGGGTAATCTAAATTAGGCTGCTTAGAGCCCTGTCCAGTCAGCTTGTGTATCAAAGAACAGAACTTCCACAATCTGCAAAACCTGTTCCAGTGCTTGACTACCCTCAATGTGAATTTTTCTTTTCACCCTAGAAACTAATCAGAATTTTCCATGTTGCATTTTTTTTGTCTGCTACCCCTCATCCTATCACTGTGCACCTCCAAGAAAAGTCTGGCTTGATCTTCTCTGTGCCCTCCTACTAGCCAGTTCACAAAAGCATCACTGCAATCAACTGTTCATTAAATTTGCTAGGATAAATATTTTATTTCAAAAGCATTTGGATGTTTGTAAAATCATCTATACTAGTCAGATAAGTTTAAAGCTTACCATATGTGGAGCACTGATTGTTGCTTGGAAACCTGTAAAACAAGAGAATGGAAGAACATGTCGATCGTTATTCAGACAGCAACCTTACGATCTTTATTATCTTGACTGTAAAATGCAGTATCTTAATTGTCACCCTCATTCAGGGCACTACACACACACACACACACACACACCCCCAACGGTTACATAGGTACTCTACTTCAGAAGTGAGTTAAGGTATATCATCTGACAGGTATGCCATGTCAACTCTGGACAGGAAAAAAAAAAAAAAAAGGTTCTATCCTTGATCTCAGGTACCATCTCCATTTTGTAACTATATTGCCTTAGCTTGATCAAGTATGCTGAATTCAGAAGAGTAATGTCTCCCAGAAGAACATAATGCCTGTTTCACTTGGTCTCTATGTAAAAACCTGGATTTGTTAGTTTGAGTTTGATGTGGTTGGGACCACAGAACTTCTGGAGACAATAACCTCATCTATTTTGCAAACATCACACACCTATGAGAAAACATGGATGAACACTCACCTATATTTGTTTCTGTGGAGACATATAAGCTTTTGAGTATGTATCTTAAAAGATTTTTGAATTTTCCTATACAACTAATAAAATCCTAATGCAATTCATAATTCTCACCACCCACTATTAAAGCAAAAATTCAAGAATTTTCCTATACAAATAATAAAATCCCATTACAATTCATAGTTCTCACCACCCACTATTAATGGGGGGGGGGGGGGGGGCAGTGTCAAGAAAAAAGAAATTAGTACATTTGCATAATTCATTCTCCTGCCTTGGAAAGATAAAACTGGGATCTGTATGGGAAACAACTATCCTAAACAACTGTCCTGTCAGTGGATCTTCCCATTTAAAGCCTATTTTCGTATTAAAAAAATCTCATGTAAAAGGTTTAAGAAACTCCACATTGATCCTAACTGAATCATTTCTGTAAAGAGAGAGACTGTTTCTGATGTAAACTGGATACAAATGATTTTTAAGTATTTAAATATCAGCTGCACCACAAATTGCTGTGGTTTAAAAAATACATACATATTTACACATATTAATTTTAACTAAAGAACATGTCTACTTCATGTATCCAAGTATGCCAATTGCATTACATAACAAATTGAAACTTAGTTAAAAGGTATTGAATAACTGATAAAGAACTAAACAAGCTTCCAAATTTAAAAAATTATGTTCACATTCTTAACACATATGGCAAACGCAGTCACAGTTATGCAAATTAGAACAATCTCCATCATTTTTGCAAGATGCTCTTACCTATGGACTGCGGAGAATCCATATAAGGGTTGTATTTTGCATAGTGGCAACGGTCTGTAGCCAGCATTACTTCAAATACCTTGTCTGATTTGATTATTCCATTTTCTATAAATAAACAAATAAATAAATAAAATTGAAGGCGTTGTTTCTCTTCTGCAATGGAAGAGCATGTGAAATACATGAATCTATTCCTAACGCTGTGAGAAATTATGCTACCTTACCCTCTCTAACACTCTAACTCTCATCATACTAGAATTTAAGCTGTGGTCTATAGATCAAACAATGCTTAAGCCAGTGAACTTTGAACAAGACTTTCCCAGCCGTTACAGATGCTTTTCTGAAACAGTAGAGACCATTTGCAAAGATCTATCCCCTAGAAAAACTCAGCTTCATGCACACCTTTGATATTCCTGAAAGCATAGTCAGTAAGAAACCGATATTACTCTACACACCAAACAAGATATACTTCACATTTTTAAGATGCTATATAAGTGAGTAATTATTGAAAAATACACAAAAGCAGGTCAGAAATGTGAAGCTGCAGCATCCTTCCTCAGTATTTTATTTTCAAGATCTCTTTCTCTTTTGTGCTGGCAAAAGAAAAAAATCCTTTTGTAAAGAAACTCCTACAGAATCAGAATTCTTATGCTGGGGCAGACTGAGGCCAAAGAGATTTTATATCAAAACACTTTAAATCTTTGTTCACTTTTCAAAATAAAATGTAAATGCACATGCATATAAAATGTCAGAAGCACTGTGCAGTGCAGCCATTTTTCCTCACAATTTTAAAGTTTTTTTTAACCTTGATAATTCTTTTTTTAAAGTTCTGAAGAGACATTTATGAGTAACAGAAAACTTTAGAAAACAAATGGAAGAAATTAATCACTTGCATTAGAAGACACAGTATAAACTACAAATTACTGAAATTTCAACAATGGATTGCTTCATTGAACTACTTACTTTAAACAAGGAAGATTTAGTTGGAAAATTATACTTAAAAGGGAAAAAAAAATAGGTAAGTTGAGTACCTTTAAAATCTAACCCAAAATGCAGTAACATAAAAATCAGATTAAGGAGCTTTTGTAAGGTTGTCCTAACTGAAGTCTCATCAGTGTTTTTTTTAAAGTACTACCAACACTAACACACCTGTGTCCAGCCCTGGGCTAACTTCTGCAGAGGCTTCCCTGACTGTTTACAGTGTGCTCCGAACTACCCTTATCAATAATGGGATTTGCTTTTGTTTTTTCTTATCTACTACCTGTGTCCAGGATTTAGTTATCCTATATAACAGAGGCTTGAATTCAAAGAGTAAAGTAACCCCCCAAAACATTTTGCTTTTTGGTCTGAAGACAAAGTATCAAACAGAACTGCAGTAGGAATACACTACCAAATTATTAAGGAAAAGAACAATTCTTAAAAAAAAAAAATCTTTCTTAGAATTATTTCTATATCTGATAAATCCCAGAAAAAGTATACGCTCCCCTCACAGACCACACACATGACACATATCCTGTGCTTTGACTTCATTTAGAACTGTATACTGCAGTTCCACTTAGAGGAAACTCCTCATTTCAGTGCAAGTTTTTTAACCTGAGACAGCAGGCATTTGCAGTAGTACATAAGTTTACTTACTGAGCAAAACTGTACCCCAAAGAAAACAAACAAATCAATCCATTAACACACTGGCACTGACAATGTAAGATAGTAAGGAAAAAAAATCATTTTCCCCTGACCACTCGGAATTAGTTGTGTATCAGTTCTGTGAAAAAAAGCATATAAACAAACAAACAAAATTTTCTGTTAGATTCTCATTAGGTATTACCAAGAAATTAGTATCTCTAAAATAAATGTACGTTAAAAAAAAGAGGCAGGAGAATAATCAAAGCTGATTATAACAGGAGTGAAGAGATAAAGGTTCTGGGGGGCAGAAGGGAGGTCAAAAAGCAGCAGCTGAGAAACACTCAGGAAAGATCTAAAATAGCGATTTATTCCTTGAGACTGTGTATCATGCAGATAGATGCATACATGCTAGAAGCTATAGGTAGCCACCTGCTCTTTCCTTCTGTGCCTTGCAGAAAAACCCATGCAGAGAACACACAGATCAAGCTTCCAGCTGGCAAGAGCAACCGCAGGGCCCTACGGTAAGGCCGAAAACCTCCTCTAGTTTTCAGGGGACTTCCTCTGGAGTGCTGTGGCTGCAGGCTGCTTCCAAACCTCCTCCTTCACACTACCCCATAATCCATTTCCCCTTTTTACAAAACTCCATGCCTGCCACCTCTCTCATCTACTCCTGTCATCTTTCTCCTTAGAGTATCAGTAAGTAAATTCACCTCTCAGCATTTACAAATTTTATTCTGCCTCCATTCTATTACTTACGTATTTTACCTGTTCTTCCCCCAACTTGTTTAATGAGAGTATAAGAGCTCAATGGCAGAGATTGTCTGGGGATGTATGTGCAACACAAAGTACTTTGTTTCAGCCAAAGTACGTATAACTTGATAAAGTGTGATGCTTACACTGACAGGCAAATGACCAAAAAAAAATTGGAAACAGTAGCTACTAATATTCTACAAATTCTGAGCATTCAGGATGCTCTCATTCAGCGAACACTCTTTGCTCACTGTTGGACTGTCTCTGATTAGTGTCATCTTTTTCATCAGTAAGTAAGAAGTTAAGCAAGTTACCCATATTCAGAGCCCCCAGCAGAACCAGGGGGAGAAGCTGGATCTTGTTGCTCAGCCACGTACTTCAATTATTGAATAATCCTCCCTCTTAATAGAAAATACAGCCTCTCAGCTAGGAATGTGGAATTACAGGGCATCACATTATCCCCCCCACAGATGAAGCCTGCTTTTCAAATTTGCTTATTATACAATGGAGAGAACAACAAGTTTTAGGAGGGAATTAAGAAAAGCAATCAAGCCCTAAATAGTAAAGTCAATATTGACTTTGTAGTATCTTTTTCTGTGTTGATAACAAAGAATTTTTCTTAGTCTCATGGTTGAATATAGAGAAACACAGCAACTGCAAGGTACTGAACTCCAATTAAAGTCCTTTCCTTCCTGCAGCAGTCAGTCCCAAGATGACCAACTGCCAGGATCTTAATTCTGTCTAGAACAAATCTCTATCAGATTCTGAATGAAGTCCAGAAAACAAGTATATCCCCTAAAAAAGCCAATAATAAAAGCTTATTTTGCAAAGAAGACATTCTAATTTCATGCCATCTCTAAGTGCCGAAAAAAAACAAGATGACCAACAGTAAATTATTTATTAATAAAATGCCAATGCAAAACATTGCCTAGATCTTAAAAGGAAGCTATATATTGCAGGAAAATAATTCACAATAAAATATACATAGTTTGATTATCCTTTCCAATGATAACGTGCACAGAAGACTCTCCTTGAGGAGACTGCTGGGTTTCAAGGCTCTGATAATGAGTACTGCAAACAAATCAGATGTTAAATTATAAAGTGTTTACAAGCAAAGGCTAATACACAAACACGCTAGCTTACAGCTTAAAATCAAAAGTAAACTCTGTTTATTAGAGTTACATCAGCACAACTCCTAAGCTTCAAAGGGCTGAAGCCGAAAAGTAACCACTTAAGAGTGGAGCACAGCCTGAAGAGTTCAAGAGTTACTCTGCAGAGGCTGCAGCAATGACAACTTGACATAATTGGAGCATGTTTTGAAAACTCACTCTGGTCTGCTTCTTTTCCACAAATAACACCACGAAAACAGGAAAAGAGCTCACAGAGCAGTCCTTGGATTTGAAGGTGGAAATATACCACTGTTGAATGTAACCTGGGAAACTGGGCAGTTGGCTGTCAGAGAGAGAGGAAAAAAGAGCTAAAAGTCTGGAAAGACACCATGGTCTTGCAACAAGTAAACAACTTATCTTCTTATTTAGCAACAGATGCATTACTGAAGTGCTTATCTTTCAAAGAACTGCTTACATCACTGATGGTATCCTGACTGTTGATCAAACAAGCTTCCAACCAAACCATAAAATACTAGCAGTCAACATTTACACCACCACTAGCTTCTAGATCAGAAAAAGGATGTCTCATTGCCACATGACAAAATCCAGCACACAAGCTTACTATACAAGCTATAAACAGCTACTCAAACACCTCCTGCTGCTGGCTTTACATAAACAAAATGCTCATGCAGATCCCCAAACCATTTACGGTGGGACTATTCCAGCATCCACATAGTTCAGTTTCTCCCCAGGTTACTTTCTCCATAACCACTGCAGAGTACTTCACTTATGAAGATGACTTTGCAGCAGAACAGTGATATTTTTAAATCATACAGGGGTCTTAAAACATGATGCAAAACGCATACAGCTCCATATTACAAAAGATGAAGTCAAGTAGATTAAAATTACTCAAATGACAAATAACAGTTTCCAGATGTCTCCATCTGACCCACGCAAACCAGCCAGCAACTTTCAAGAGGAAAGTGGGTTGGAACAGAACCATATCTTGATTTTCAAGCAATGTGAAGTTAGTTGGTTTTAAGCAGCTGATCAACTGATGTTTTTAAGGTCAGGGTCTTTTTATGTGGGGAGAGGAAGAAAAAAAGATGGGAAAGAAAGCAATTCAGTTAATAGAATTTTATCTAAGTAATGAGCATAGGAAGATTTCACTGTAAACCATGAACACAAAGAAAGCACTTTGAACAAGAAGTGATGGATCAGCATCCCAAGATCCAATAAAGGACACTGACCTCAAAACATACAAAGCTCTTTGTGCTAAAGAAACTGAAAGTAGGTGTTCACAAACAAGTGTTTTTTAAACTGCTCATACATACAAGCCTCTTGTGCTTTGCTGATAATTTAAGAGTATCTGCCTCAAACATTTAGCTGCATGTCTGTTATCACTATGATTTGGATTCACAATGATACATGATTCAAACAGAATGCTACATACAGCTAACTGGAAAAAATCAGTTGACAGTCTGTCGTTCAGAGACACGATGACAGAAAGACTGATGAAAGTAAGGGTCCATCAGAACTAATCTTAGAGTCCAGAAAGTAAACAAAGATCGAATCGCATGAAAACCCCAAAGAGGCAGAAACCAAAAATAAAATAAAATATTTTTTTAAATATTAAATTAGCATGTAAATGCTACTCAAAACATGCAGAGGTAAAACCACATGGGAACCAAAAGCCAGGTTCAACACAACAAACTAGTACACAGCCTCAAGGCTCAGTTAAATACAAACTTACCCTCCAAAATTTCACTTCTACTTTATGGGAGTGTTCCTTCCCTACTTAATAACAATCACCTTCAAAAACAACCTGTGCATTTTGGTATAATGGATAAGAGCTCTCTATTCATTTTCATGGATTTAAGAGTCTGCAGATGACTAATTTAGACACATTTAACCACAGCTGCACTGCTCCCTCATACTGCAGGCCAATGTTGCAAAGTTGGTATTAACCATTTTCTTCTCTGGGGGTGGGGAAAGGCATGCTAGTGCTTTGCTCATAGCCCTGCAGTGTATATGTTTATCACAAAAGCCATCTATGATGTACTTATATTTATCAAAATGGTTATGTTGACTTTGTCGAAATCTGTATCAGCACCTGAGTGAAGAAACTTTTGGGAGTACCTGAAAGAAGAAAGTGACTTAAGGTTGGGTTCAGCCTGCCAGAACACAGAGCTGCACTTTCCAATAAACCTTCACGCCTGTGTGCAGATGAGGGAGCCTTCACCTCTGAGCACACCTTGACCCCTCTACATTTGAGAGGGCTGAACTTCACTTACAAAGCACACGGAATGTCAAAACTGAAGCGGTCGACACAAAACAGCAACAACTGTCAGTAATAACTAAAAACTGTTGCAGAGGTTAAGATAAACTTAGCTAGATAGGAGATAGATAAGCAACTCTCCTCGCAGTAAGGCTTGAGGCAAGGCTACTTCAATAGCTTTAGCAGATCTTTAAAGAAAGGCAGATGCGGCACATCTTACACCTTACTGAGCAGATTCCACACAACCACTTGCTCATCTGTTTTCAGAAAAGCCAATGCTGTCAAGACCAGCAGCCTGACCAGATGAACAGTCTGTTATTATGAAGGTGGTTTCATTAAAACAGGCACTAGCACTATGCAAAATCTGAGGAAGATCAAAAGATCAGCAAAACATGACCCTGACTCCTAGGACAAAATGACACAAAGCTGTCATACTAGCAGAAATAAGGAAGAATTTTTAAAGTTATATTTGTCTGACCATCTCTTTTAGATTTCAACAGTGCAAGCATTTAAAACTGTTTTGTGCTCACGTCCAATGTTGCAGTATTCAGGTTCTGAAGTCTTAAAACATAACTCACAAGTCAACCAGTGCAGGAGATGTCATTCCAAAAATTCACAGGTCCTAAGCTCTGAAAGAGTTTACTCTGCTTTTGCCAAAATTTAGTAATTTGAATCAAAATTAAAACCATGAATAAAATGAACCTCATCTTGTAGCAGTCTTAAGAAAAATTTTTACTTAAAAAAGTGTTGTCGTAACACTAACAAACACAACTGAGGTATTATATTCACAGAAACAATCATTCAAAAGAACACAAACATTATGCATTTCTTTCCAAGCTTACTAATGGCTCTTAGTACTATACCAGGATGAAAGAAATAGTAGCATTAAAAGAAAAGCTTGGAGTTATATTGAAACTAAAACATACAGGATTCCCTCTTTTTAACATGCCCACAAGCAATGGTAATCACCTGTCAGGGACAGATTTGCAAAATTAATTCCATTTTACTATGGATTATTAGGCAGCTTCAGGCTACCAGAAAAAATAGTATTATGCCACTAAACCCAACCAGAGACAAAAAAAAAAAAAAAAAAAAATCTTCAATCAAGCAAAAGAAGTAAACATTTTTAAATTAAAATAACTGATTATAAAGTGTTGTGATATAAATAAGCAGCCATAAACATGCTCTCTTTTTTTTCCTGGACAACTGAGGACGTGGACTTCGTTGCACTGAATTTTGGGGTTGTTGTGAGAAAGAATTGGTATGTTTTTAACATTACATCGACACCTTGTCTAATGCTAAGGGAAAAAAAAAAAAATACCAACAACAAAGAACCAGTTAAGAACGCAATCTTAATTTACACACAGATAACATGTGATGAATGTTTTTAAAATTATTTTTCCTTTCTGTTAACATTTCTTATTTTCTGGGATGTTAAGTTGCCTTGATTTACATGAAGGCCTCCCTCTTAGGAGGTCAAGGGTGTAGAAATTCCTTCAAAACACTTCACTGCCATGGGCAAATCACTAAAAAAAAAAATACTTAAATCACTAATAAAAAAAAAAAGTCTTGTGGCAACTTTTTTAGGCAATTATTCAAATGACTTGCTAACAAAATAATAAAAAAAAACCCCTCAGTGCTCCAAAATATAGCATCACAGATTTCAACTCTATGCCACCTGAGACATTACCCAAATCTAAGGAATTTTAGATGTTCTTAAACTAACGTATCAGTGGATGTATTAATTTTTAATTAAAAAAAAAAAAAAAAAGGTTCCATTTTCAACTGTTTCACTGTCCGGCCATGGATTACAATGCTTAGTCACTCAAGCCTCAATACAACATATACATTGAAGGGAAGTGTGTTCACTGAATGCACACAACGGGCAGCATAACTGCTTGTACAGTGGAGGTTTTAAATTTGGGTTAAGTGTTTTTTATTGGTCTAGTTTTCCATTGCCATTTCCCTTCTTCATGTTCATCCAAGTTACATTACTCTTCCTCGAGCAAAATTAGCCAGATGTAGAATAGATTTGGATAAACCAAGGAAGATGACATGGCAGGTGAAAAAACAAAACAAAAGCAATGTTTAGTCCTTGCTGAACCTAGCTCTAGCTTAGGCTTAGCAATGCCATATTCAATGCCTTCACATTCATGGCAGTTCCCAAAGAGATTTGTCCTCAGCAATCAGAAACCTGCAACAAAGGTGCAGATTCATTGTAGATCAGCCTTCACTATGATGAAACTTGCCAAGATGTCATTTTTAATTATTCAACATCTAAATAATGAAATGCTCAGAGAAATATCTTTAGCATGTCTAAGAATAGAATCTGCAAACCCTGACAATATTTGAATATACACTGATTCGGAACACCACTCACACTGAAAAATTAGGAATCTGGTCTCAAGTGAGGCACGAAATTCTATGGAATTTGTGGTATCTCGTCAATTACAGTTGCTAACTTTTGTGATACAAGTTGATCAGATGAGGAAGAGGAAACAAGCCCACAGATGGTTAACAACACAGTTGAGTTAATTCACCTTCACCTGGAAATGTGGATTCAAAAGCAGGTATATGTGGTTATAACACCATTGGCACAACATTATCAGAGAAATAAGGAAAGGAAGATTGTCATATGGCAGCACACCATATTGATTGGAGGAGAGAAAGAGAGGTATGATAAGGAAACTTAATTAACTTTGACGGACTGTGAATTGGACAGGGACCAATTTTTCAGTTCTGCAGGTAGGAAAGAAAAGCTGATTTCTAAGATGTTGGCGTATAAAGTAACAGGACTCAGCAAGAGCCCAAATATGAAAGACAGAAGGAGATCAAAATGACCCAATAGTGAGAGAAGAGAAAGGTGGATAACTGAAGATAAAGAGAGGGGGAAAAAAAGATCCAGATTTAGAATCCAAAGATCTTCAACCAAGCAAGGTAACAGTAAGTCAGTCATCAATTACCCAGTCTTTTCCTGCTTTCTCAGAATGCCTATACAGTAAGTTATAACAAAAAGAAACTCCAGTCACAGTTATATATTTAAACACAGTCAATTATTTCTACGTTTAGCATGATTTCTAACCCTACAGTAACCTGCATTTAGATAGTTTCCTAGAAGTGTCATCTGGTAAAAGATCTTCATTTAAATATTTTTAGAGGGGAAGTTTGCTCAAGTTTGAAGGCACGTGTTCAACTATTTTCATTTAGGAAGAAGTGAAGATTGAAATAAATACTCTGTAGAGATGAAAACTATTTTTTTTAAATAGCTCTAATACTGGAAGAATCGAGAGTTCAAAGAAAAAAAAGGCATTGTTTAAAATGAGAAGTAGTTTTGAGAATCACTGGAAAACAAAGCAGCTGAACACCTCGTGGAAACAGCACATTCAAGGACCGCGTTTTTGTTATGCAGAAAAGAGCGCATTTTAAGCAAGTTTATTTTGTATATGCCACAAATTGTGCATCTACGATGCCTCAAATTAACAGTGCAAGAACATGTTTACAATGCAACAGGCAGCTAAAAATCAAAACAACAAAACAAAAAGTCATGCAACCTCCTTCAGTCACTTGTCTCTAAGTATGCACTGAAAAATATGCAGAGTTCCAGGGCTCCCTTCATTAGTTTGTCCCTTTTAAGACATGAAAGCAAAGATAAGACTTGTAAAGAATACTTGTCTAAATCTGCATGCAAATACACAAAAGCACTTACCACTGCTCTAACACAATGATTGTTACCTTTATAGAAAAGTTAATTCTATAGTTAAAGCAACAGTGAAATGAGCAACGAACATATGTTAATGTAGTTTCATGAAATTAGAGCACTTTATTGCCACAAAATAGAAGCGTTAGTAACTGTCAGTAATACCTTATAACGAAGAATAATCTTTATAGCTCTTTTAAAGGATTAGAATACGTAGTCGACAGGAGTTTTCCACTGATGTTTTTATTCGGAAGCAAAACCAGTTTAAGAAGCTCCCATTCTCCCCAGCCCACTTACACCCATAACGAAGTTCACCGCTTCTCTAACCACCATAGTACAACAGCTTACAGATACTGAGGAGTTTAACCTCAGTGTTTCGCAAGGGGAGTAATGAGAAAGTGACCCAGTCTTACAACACAGCCTCCCTCACACGTAGTTCTACAAGCACAGTGAAGAGAAGACTTGTGGCATAAGGGCAGGAGCAAGAACCTCTCAACCAGGCTTTGTTGCAGAAGGAAACATACTGTGTCACTACAACCCACATTATTTCCTTTATTTTAAGTATGCAAATTACACAGTTACTAAGTTACACACAAGATAAACACTCAGACAACGTCAAATTAACCTTATCTGCCTTGCATTCTTACTTTGCGCATAAAAATGCTAGAAGTGGTATGCTACTTAGCTGTTTTTAGAGGGAAAAAAGTTAAATACATTGAGGGATCTACTACTCTAAAGGAATTCTCTAGAACTTTTTAGTCTTTCTGTAACCAATGATTTTTAAGTTTGTTAAAAACATATCTGAGAGAATTACATATCATCTAAAACAGTACCTTCTTCTAAACTTGATCCCAACTTTAGCAACAAGGTATCATCTTACCTGTAGAACTCTTATTTAAAAGTTATGGTCTCAATCCTGCAACTGCTCTGCACTGATAAAGCCCTGTGCCATCACTGGAGTCCCACTGAGGTCAACAACACGCTCTTGCTGCAAGATCAAAAGCCTCTGTGCCTACACAACATTTTATTTCCAAGCCACTATTCAACATCCCTCAAAATATTTTGGCATACATATGCAAAACAGAGAGGGGGAAATTAGAGATTGCAATTTTCCAGGTAATTACCATCACTGTGTATTTTGAGATTACAATATTAAACACTTCTAGTTTACTTTCCTCTTCCTATACTAGTATTGTTCTGCACTAACCATAATGGTTTTTAGCTTTTTCATTATTATGACTATTTGCAAAGCCCTAAACAGTTTCCATATGTTGAAAAAAACGGTCATTGTTTTCTTCAACAAAGAAACCAGTTTTGTCTTCAGGTTCTCAGAGCCATAGACAATTCCGGCAATAATCACTTCTTGCATATATTTTGTAGCTTGACATTCATTTCTACGTCAGAAAGTTTTCCCCTGCTGTGTACAGGAACAGAATTCCACTAAAACAGTATTTCTAGCCCCTACAGTTGCAAACAAAACAAAAAATGCACTGTAACTCTCGTAACTAGAGAAGTTATCCATTTGTTAAATAGGCAGTTTTTACATTGAAACTAAAAGTCACTTCGGCATATATTGCTCTACTGGATGGAAGAGTTCTCAAAAGAGTGGCGAAAAAGACAATGCTGAAAAGACCACAGGATCAGAGGATCTAACATAAGCCGACTGAAGAAAACAAAAAGGATGATTCTCCTATGTCTCCAAAATAATGAGGAGGCCAAACAGGTGAAGTTGTCTATGGTCTTGCAGCATCACTAAAATTGGAGACAACTGCCGTAATACAGGCTCCAAATCTACATCCTTTTATGTCTAGGACATGGACTTGAGGAGAGGAAGGGAAAGACCAGGAGTAAAGAAACGAGACACTACAAGTGTATCTAATACAGATTAATCTGAGGCTAATATGAAAAATGTAAGCTCTGAAGGGGGAAGGTGTTATCCCGCTGTCCTCTCAGCAGGGATCACAGGTAAATGGCCCCGCAGACTGGTACCGAAGCGCATCAGTGGAGAGCGCCCGCCCAACACCTTCCACACACACCACGGGCACAGCACAAGCCGTCGGTGAGGTCAAGGAACGCCAAGTCCCGGGCAGTCACCGGAAAGCTCGGCGACAGCGTGAGCCTGTAGCCTCGGCAGCTCCTCTCCTCTCCCAGCGGCCCTAGCCCACCTCTTCGAAAGGAGCAGCTCGGGGCCGGGGCCAACAGCCAGCATTTCGGACCGCACGAGTGGCCTGCTACCACACGCCCCTTCACCCAACGCGAGCAACCTCGGCCTCTTCGGCGCCTTTCCCAAACCCGGGCAGCCCCCGCTGCCTTTAGCCGGGGCCCGAAAGACCGAAGGCCGGTGGTTGCGCGCCCGCCGGCAGCGCCGTTCCCCCGGCCCGGCCTGCGAGGGGCCTGCGGGCGCCGCTCCCCCCCGCCCGGCAGAGGCGGCCGGAGCGAAGCCAGGGGGACGCCGAGCCCGGTGCGTGCGGAGGATCACGGGCCCTCCGGGGCTGCCGCCGCGGCCCCGCCTCAGCTCGCACAACGGGCAGGCGGGGACGAGGCGGCGGGAACGGGGCCGGCGGGGGGGGTGAGAGGCGGGGGGGGGGGGGGCGGGGAGGGGCGGCGGGCTGACAACAGCCACAGCCGCCGCACAGCGCTTCCCCTTCGGGACCGCCGCCGGCGCCGCCCCCCCCCCGCCGCATCTCCTCCCGCAACAACAGCCCGGGCCCGCCCTGCGCCAGCGGCCACCGCCCTCCGCCCGGCTGCGGGACGGCGGCGGCGCTCGCCGCGCCCTCCCGGGAGGGACCCGGACGGACGCCCAGACGCACACCCCCCGGCTGGGCGCCGCCTTCGCCTCCTCCCCCCGCCGGCGCTGCTCCTTGACAGTTGGCGGCGGGGCGGGCGCCGCGGGAAGGCGAAGCGCGCGCGGCCGGTAACGGCCCCCCCGCGGCTGAGGCGAGAGGGGCCCGGCCCCCGCCCCGGACTCACTGCGGAGGTTGTGGATGAGCTCGGAGTGGCTGGCGCCGCCCGACTTCCAGGCCATCGCTAGACAGACCCTGCGGAGCAGGTACAGAGCCGCCTTCAGCGCCGCGACTGCGCACAGCAGCTTCCCCAGGAAGGACACAACCTCCAGCGCCGACACAGGCGCCGCCTCCTCGCCGCCTCCTCCCCCCCCCGCCGCCGCCGCTGCGGCTGCCGCGCGCCCGCCGGGGGGAGGGGCCACGCGCCCACCGCCCCGCGCGCCCGACATTCTCCGGCCGCCGCCGCTCCGCCGCCGGCCCGCGCTGCGCCCCCCCCACCCCCCCGCGCATGCGCGCCCGTCGCCCCCGGGGGCGCGCGTGGGGAGATCCCCGCGCGGGAGGGAGTGGGGCCGCTCTGCCGCCGCCCGTCAGGGGCCGGCCCCCTCCCGCCCCGCCGGGGTCTGGGGGCTGCGGGCGGAGGGGAGCGCGGTCGGGCCGCGGGAGCACGTGGGTGGCCCGAGCCCCGGTGCCGGCAGCGCCCTCCGGAGCTCAGCCGCCCGGGCCCGGGGCACGAGCCCGCCCCCCACACACAGCTGCAGCCTGCGGCGCCGGTGGCGCGGGCTCAGGGGCTGCTCCCGCTTCGCGGGTTTGGTTGCAGGGCCGCGGGCGTCTGACGGGTCTGTGAGCCCAAGAGCTCCGTTAATGAATGAGCCAGCGAAACGGGACGCCGGTACTCCCCCCTCCCCCCGGTTTTGGCCACTCGTGACAGGAGCCGGCACACGCCGCGTAGAGAGAAAGGGGGGCGGCGGGCGCGGGCCCGGTCCGGCCCGGCCCGGTCCTGCCAGTCACGGCGGCGCCGCCGCCAGCCCCGCGCAGGGGCCCAGCGCGCGCCCCGCCACCCTTGCGACGGAGCCAATTATCGCCGTCCCGCGGCGCGGCGTTTTGCATGGGGCGCGCCTATTGGCCGCGGCCGGCCCGCGCGGGCCAGGCCTACGTGTTGGAGGCTGCCATTGGTCAGCTGGGGCGGGAGCGGCCCCCGAGGCGGGAGTCGCGGCGGGGGGTGAGGCGGCGGCGGCGGCGGCCGTGGCCGTCGGCTGCCGGGGGCGGGGAGGTGGCACCGGACACCGGGAACGGGGAGGGATGGGAGGCTGCGGGAGCTGGCACCCGCCTGTATGGCTCAACGCTGCCAGAGCACCAGCGGTCCATTCCTGGCGCCATGCTGTTGCAGGACAAAGTTACAAAGTAAAATTCCTTTTAAAAGGTGTCTGCGTCATAAAATGAGTAACTCAGAATTTAATAAACGCCAAATTGGTACTTCCGATGTGGCCTTTACCCTGTCGCAGCGCAGGCACACGATGAAGCAGCAATCTTAAGGGAAAAGTAGCACCGGCGGTTCCTCCCGCAGCCTACAGGCATAACGCAGAAAACCACAGAATTCGTTTCCTACGGTCATGTGGTATTCCTGGGTACTCCTTAATGATTAATTTTGCCACCGATATTCATTTGCCACCTGTTATTTATACGTGTTTCTATTGTTTTGAAGGGAAAGCGAACTCCATTCTTGCAGACGATTTCGGGGAAGCCACCGCCGGCGCGGTGACTTTTGCATTTGTGCCCCCTTCTGGTCCCTGTGAAGGAGCTTCCACACGCCCGGGACCGCAGTGCTACCGCGTTTCCTCTTCGCCAGCGCAACGGGGCAGGTACGGCATCTGCTTGGTACCAGCCAGCACGGGTTTCAGTTCTTTTCTTTTGAAACATGAGGGTAGTGATACATGACTATGAATAGATAGGCCCTACCGATAGCACGCTGTATAAACATCAGAGGAAACAAGGTATCATCCAACAGATATACATTCAAATATCATATTGTTTCTTAAAAGAGTTCCTGATACCAGGACACACACAGCCTAACATACCACCATGGGAGACACAGATAACATCGTCTTCGGTGCGAGAACCCATCCTGAGAGGGATGAGCCTCTTCCGGTTCCACGCAACACATATACTCCATCCTGTCATTGCTGGTTCAGGTGAAGAAAATGAGGTGAAGGTGGGAATCTGCTTTTCTGGCGAGCAGTCAATCCAGGGCAAATCTGGTAGTTGCCCAATGCGTACACCAGGTCCCATCCGTAGAATTCCCAGACCTTTCCCATCTGGTTCCTTTAATCCTGGAGACGGATCCGCTGCTTCATTCTGTATTCTCCATTTAACTTCTCCTAAGCATGATCTGGCAACCACTCTACGGTCCGTGAGAAACTCCCAGCCTGTCCCAGAATATAAAAGGTCTCCCTGTTGTAACCAGTGGGCTGGGAGAGAAAGAAAGAAGCCGTAGAGTTAGAGGAATTCCCAAAGGGCAGCAAATGCAGAGAACAGACAGACATTGTAAAAACACACACACAAAAATACTTCATTGTTTTAAATGCAAAAGACAAATTTTTGTTGTCAGATGCAAGCAAACTGCATTGCTTTCACATAGAGACATTGTTGGCAAGAAACTAGCTGGCCCATGTTTAAAAGCATTCCAGGGATACTTACCCCCTTGGGAGACCAGAAACACAAGAGAAACCATTTACATACAAACTGAAGCTGCTTACCAGCACCAGCTTGAATTAGGGTTCAGCTTGTCACAGAGCACAGAGAAAGAGCCCACCTTTATCTCCTAGGAACTTGCAGACTGGCCCAGGCACTTTTGGACTGAATGTACCTATTGTCCATCTCTTGGCTACGTTCTTGGCACGACTATTCAGGGAATGACAAGAACATAAGTGTGAGCCTTCCTAAGCGATATCTGGGGTGTCTTGGATGGATACCAGGCATGTGTGAAGGAAACACCATTTGGCTCTGCAAGTTTCCAGGAGCTTTAAGACAAGCCAAGTTGCCTCAAAGGGCGCTGAGAAACTAACATGCACCAATAGGGGCAGGATGCACCCATTTGTGCAGTAAAAAAACATGAGGGTCCCTAGCTCTTTCTGCTGTGTAACCCCAGGCCATGAGTCCATTTTTTAAACTTATTAAGAGCATATCCATTAAGATAAAACTAAAAGGAACATAAACATTCTACACTAGAGTAAAAGACAAGCAGAAATAAAAAAAATATGTTTTCTGGCCATCAGCATTCATGTGGAACCTCTCCATCTGCTCTGACACTCAGCATTCCTGTATCCGCTTCCCCCTCACTTGTCCAAACCAGCGTGAGCGTCTTGGTCCCTGGATGCCCACTGTCAGTTGCAGGCACCTCCATCTTCCACAGGTACAGCCATCTCCTTAGGCTTTCCAGGGAGCTGATGCATGGACAGCCCTATCAGGGAAGAGGCACGGGAATGCCAGAAGCCAGAGTGGACCATCACATGATTGTTCTGACATGGAGACCCCACTAATTTTAAGCATGCTGGATCTCTCTCCTTTTCTGCACATTCACCCACATCTCAATCCCTTAGCAGTACTTACGTACATTTATATATAAACCCCTCCATGCTACTATTTCTGTTTCATCCCTTCCCTCCCACCTCATGAACCCATTAGATTTTTTAAGTTCTTTGAATTTAAAAAGCATATGAAAAGTTGATCATCACTGTCTGATCCCATCTGCTTCTGCATATACATACCACAAGCAGAAATTGCCTTGTGAAATGTTCCTGCTGAACATTTCCGCAGTTATGTCCCAAACCCCACACTAATTGGCTTCTACACCTACAGTCACTCCTCTCTCTGCCTCCATTCTGTTTTTAACTTAATCACTCTCTTTCATCTTATTTCTTTTCCGGTAATCTCAAGCCAGTTTGGTGTGTACTTTCATTTTGTATTTCCATTTCAGGAGCTCACATTATTTTGAACTCAGCATCCCTCTTTTCCTAGCCCTGCACTCAAAGAGGAGGTGAGAAGGACCCAGACACATCAGTGACTCTCCGTGCTTGGGAGCAGCAGGACCCCTCCATAAGAGAAGGTGAGCCTGGAGCCAGGGACGACGATGCCACACAGCAGGATGCCATTCCATGGTGTCCGAGCAAGACAAGCAGAGCAGGGCTGGGGACGGTAATGGTTTTGCCATCAAGCAAAAGCAAAGGGACAAGTCAGGCCCCAAGTCAAGCCAGTCACCAAGTCAGTGATGTGGCTGGGCACAGGCCCTCCTACAACACAGCTCAGGCCAGGAGCAGGTGCCCCAGCCCAGGTGGGAGCCCCAGGTGAGGGCAAGTAAGGCTTACGAACGCACCCAGGGCCCTGGCACTCTGTTCTTAAATCAGCTCTGCAGTACCCTGCCTAGTGACTGCGCTTGTTCAAGAGATGGAACTGGGCACAACTCCAGGAGTTATGACCAGCAGTAAATATGGTGTCTCCAAATAACTTTCTGAAAACACTGTTGAATGATAATGGGAGGAAAGCAGATTATAAGCAAATAGGGTTGAGAATTAGCCTTATCCTGTCCTAGTACATCCACTGATCTAGTAAGTGCCTTCATTCCCAGGGCCTCTAACCTCTGGCAGAGAGAGAGGCCTGCTTTCAGTTTTCTTCCCTTTCACTCACACTCCTAGCTTTAGCCACATTTAAGGATAATCCATAGATGCTCCTTGTTGTCTCAGCTAATATGTTTGGACCCAATGCCCAGAGTCAGCTTTGTCTAGATTTAACGTCCTTTTTGACAACCTCAGAAATACTTGATGAGGCATATTTCCTCCCAGTGTTTGCTTCCTCCTTTTGTTTATTTAAATCTGCTATTATGCTAAAACAACATACTAACACAGTACTCATAGTGATTAAACACAGAGAATATATTTAAAGGTTTACAGAGCAACCCTAAATTCATCACAGCTCTCACCTCCATCACATAACATGCTGCCAACATTTTCTTAAAAAAAGTGTAAGACAGGGAAGAAAAATTGTGATTCTTCTTTCCCTCTTAATGAAAATAAGCCTCTATGTCCAACCTACTCTCCTTAATACTTCCAACATGCTTTTGAACGAGCAATCCTGAGCAAAGAAAGAAACCATCCAAGAGCACAAGAGAAAAAATACACACAGAAATCACAAAGTAACCAACAAAAATATTTGCCTAATAAAACATTTCAATAATCCCGGAGCGTTATCTCTTCCACTTCTAGCTATCTGGTCTGTAGCTGTATTCTGAGGCTGCATATTGACCTTTCTCACACGTGTTATGAGAATTAGCTGAAAATACCCTTGGAGTTGACAGTGACTTGCAGGATTGCTGTTAGCAGCTTAATACAGGGCACCAGAGGTATTGGCTACTGTACAATAATAACGCTACTGCAGCGTGCTGGCTTAAGCTTGCAGTATGGCAGACTACAATAGCATCCAGCTTTTTTAATATGTTGGATTCTGCTGTACATAATTATGAAAAAAAAAAAGTTCCTCACAATTAGAGTTCAAACGATGCATAAAGCATATAAAATATCACTGATTTGGTATCACATCTGAAGGATTACAAAACGTCACGGCAGACTTGATGAGGAACTCGAGAATGCTGTACAGTAAAAATCTGACCGATGGCTTTGGCAGGCAAAGTGCAATAACACAGGGGAAAGTTTGCCCAAGCCACTGCTGCTGCTGCTGCTGCTGCTGAGTCCACCTGACAGAACCTCAGAGAGCTGGCAGTGGCAGCTTTGAAAAAAATGCAGCAGAAAATCAGGCTGAAAAAGCAGGAAGGTGCTTGTGAAAAAGTCCCTTGCTGCACTGCAGTGACTGGACAGATAGTCCTGTCCTCTAAAATGACAACGTAGCTGCGTCAGCCGTTAGCTCGTTTTACAACTAACCTCTGAACTTTTTATTGCACAGTTGTTTAGGTCTGAGGTGAAATACGATAAAGGAAGTACATGCGTGCTCTTGTTTGATTTCACACACTATCGGGGACAGAAAAATTATCGTTGTGCTTCAGTGCCGGCGGGAATCTGACAGCGGGAGGAGAGCATGACTGGCAGATATTTAAAAGCAAATCTAGACCAGAGGCAATTCGTTGCTGTATAAAAGTCATTGATTTTTGAGAAGAAGATGATCCAGACGCGTAACGCTCCGGGGGCAGACGGCCGAGCTGAGCAGACAGGCGAGCGCACGGGTACATTCAGTGCTTTATTTCTTCCTCTCCCGGACCCGATTCTGCAAATGACGCCTCGCAGCGGCGCGGCACGGCACGGCACGGCAGGGCACCCCCGCTGCCGCCGCCCCTGCCGGGCGTCGCGCCGTGACTCCCGCGCCCGCTTCCCTCGGCCGCCGGTTAGCGAACGGCCGGGGCTGACGGGGCGCGGCCCACCCCGGCCTGTCCGTCTCGGTAAGCGCCGGCAGCCGGCGCCCTGCGGCTGCTCCTTACGGCGAGGCCGGGCGGGCCGCCGCCCCGCTCCCCCGCTCCCCCGCCATGCCCGGCCCCGGCCCCGGCCCCGGCCCCGCGCGGCGCCCCGAGCCTGTCCCTCCGCGCTCGCCGTCGCGCCGCAGCCAATCAGGAGGCGCGCCGCGGGGCAGGCGGGAGCCGGCGCGCGGCGGGGGCAGCCATGGAGGAGGTGTGCGCCAAGTTCGTGTCGCAGAAGATCAGCAAGGCGCGCTGGCGGCCCCTGCCCGCCGCCGCGCTCCAGCCCCCCGACCTCTTTGCCACCGGCTCCTGGGACAACGAGGTAGCGGGCGCGGCGCCTCCTTCCCGCCGGGGCGTGGGACGGGCGGCGGCGCCCCCTCGGCCCCCTCCGCCTCCGCCGCTTCCCGTGGGAGAGCGGGGCCGGAGGCTGCCGTGAGCGCCGCCCGTCCCGGCGCTCGCTTGGCTCTGCCTTGCTCGCGTCCGCGGGGAAGCAGGGGGCCGCCCCGCCGCTCGGCAGGGCTGTCCCGCCGGGCGAGCGCTTCGCTCCCTCCGGCGCGGTGCGCGGCCTGCAGCCTGCTGCTTTCCCCGGCTGTCGCGAGAAGGCCGTGACAGGCGCCTGGGCTGGCTCACGGTTAGATACTTTCAAAAGCCCTTCCGAGTAAAACTGGTGGTGTCGTTTCCGTACAGGATAACAGGATCTCCGTTTGGTCTGTTGGGGATCTTGGAAATGTGGGCCTCAACGGGGAATATCAAGGAGAACCTCAGCTGCTGTGTGACATCAGGCACAACGGCGATGTTATGGACATGCAGGTAAAATAGCTGTGTTGAATAGGTCCGTATTTTTTAAGGGCTTGTCACTTAAGAGAAATTAAGGGATAGTAAGCTGGCAAAATGCTGAGACTGAAAAAAAAATTCTTATGAAGAAGGGGGGCAAAACCAACCAGTATCAGTTTGTGGACTTGGGTTTGGTTTGTGGGTTTTTTTTACTATACCTACCAATAATTTAGGCTACTCTAAAATAAAAATCATTATTTTGGTACTGACGTCAACTGATAACATGCTTATTATGTCTCTTCAGTTTTTGGATCAAGAGAGAATCGTGGTTGCCTCATCAACAGGAACTGTAACTATATTCCGTCATCATCAAAATAACCAGGTAAGTAACTTGCCCCGGCTTTAAGCTGCTATTCTGTGTAACACAGGTCACTTTGATCTTAGCGTAAGATTTCTCAGAACTACTAGAGCAAGAAACATCTGTGTACCAAAATAATTTTTTTGAAGTCTGTTAGAAAAAGCTTTGGCTTTATACATACAAGGAAAGAAAAAAGCATTTTGCACACATACTACATAAATTAGACTCCGGAGCCAGATAGACTGGGATGTCCATTAGTACATACCTGTAGCCAAATAGTCCATTCACTGAAAACGTACTTTAAGAGTTTAGATTGGTTTGGGGGAGTGGGTACTAATGGGCTACTACCTGCTTTATTAGAGTTTTTGCATTCTTGAACTAAATGACTTGTGTTGAGTTTCTTCTCACAAGCGTCACATGAGGGAAGATATGTAAACTCTGTAGTCTTTTGCTTTGATTATGAATCACTGAAAGTAAGTGCGTAATGACTTTTTTACATATTCACAATGACACAATAAAGACTAATACCTGTTAATAGTTTGATGTGGTACCTAAAATAAAATAAATTCCTTGCAATCAAAATCTAAATCCGACCTTACATTTTGCAAAGGCCTCAGCTTTTTTCCCTTGGCCTGGGGAAAGATTGAAGGGGTAAGTCTAGTGAAAGGCATTTCACAGTTCATAAATAGATCGTGTTTTCTGATTTCTAGCTCATGTGAAAAAGGTGGTTCAGAGAAGAAATAATCTGTGTTTAATTGAAGGATTGCGTGCTCAAGACTTCAGGAAAATTTAGATCTCTGATTCTTATTTGTATAGGAGATTCTCATTCCTGTGAGGTAGTGTGGCTTTCCTGGAGCTTGTTTCTTGTTTCGTGAGTATTCTGGAAGCTTTGGTCTATCAGGATCATTACTTACCAGCAGAATTTCATGTCTGGTTACTACTTAGACTTTGTCCGCCAACCAGCGGTGGGAGAAAGCCCATTATCATGTGGATCAAGACACGTCTTGTGGTGGAGCAGCATGTACCGGAGTCATCTGCAACAACCCAGAAATTGTCACTGTTGGAGAAGATGGTAGAATAAATCTCTTCAGAGCTGACCAAAAGAGTGCAGTAAGAACTATAGGTATGTCAAATAACTGTTTGAATTAGTTTAGTTTGGAGTGGTTTGTTTGGTGTTTAGCTTCTCAAATGATAACCAAAAAAAAAAAAAAAAAGTCATTTGAGAATTGAATTAAATATCCCAAGTTGAATGTGTTTCCTCCAGGTTATTCCTATATTCCTCCAGACTTCAGATACCTGAACTGTATTTCAGATGTATTTCTATATTCATTCAGGTATTTCTAAGTTAATGTTTTAACTGATGGAGAAGTTTCAAGCCTAACATTCTCGGTAGGCTTCTGTTTCAGCTAGAATTGTTAAATGCTATGACAGTATGCATGAAATATCATTAGATTTCAAGAAGTATTGTGTCCCAAGTTCTTCATAACTGGAGGTCAGTGAAATGGTAATTTCAATTCACTATTTGTACTAAGATTAACCCTCATGCTATCCATATTCAAAACTATTTCTCTATGTCTAAAGGAACACCAAGAGGCAGAAACCACTGTTTATACCCTGTTCTTCTGCCAGATATCATGGCTTACAGTGATAATGTCTCCTTTAATGGAAAAACTCCAAATTTCGTAGAGTAATAGATCTTTTCGTAGAGTGAGATCTTTGTAAAAGGTGTCAAAACTTGGTTATTCTCAACTCTTCTATCATGCTAGTCTCATGGGAATAGAATACAAGTTTGTAGCATCTGTTGGAAATGAAACTTAAAAGCAGAAATTACTTAAAGGACAGTAACACCATGTTTGATAGTGGTATTATTAAACTGGGACTTTCTCCCTGAAACTTCCATTTGACACAGCACCTGTGTTTCTCCTCAAGCAAAATCTTGCCTCTAATGGATGAAGGAATTTACACAGTGATAAGCCAATTAAGGAAGGAAGTGCTCTGGGATTTCTAGATGGGGTACTTATGTGTGCATGGCTGTATATACACACACAAGATAAATCCTATTAATTGCATACAGTCTTTTAGTGAAGCTCCTTGAGAACTCCTGTAGGAAGCTTTTCTATGCTTTTACAAAAGAAAAAAAAAAAAAGAAAAAAGAAAAGGGTAGCAGGAAAGGGGGGGGGGAAAGGGTAGGAGGGCATGAGGCAGATTTTATTAGCACATGCCCACAAAACACAGTAACTTGAGGAGTGAGAACATTAACTAGTTTATTTTTAAATTTTTACTTACATACAGATATTAACACAGAGTGTTCTGGTACAAGTTTAAAGGAGTAGAATGTTTTGCTGACTAACAGGAAGCAGATGTCCACAAAAAAAAAAATCTGTTTTTTCTCTGGGTAATTGCTCAGATGCTTACATACAGATCTAATAATGTGCAGGATGCAAGTTGTTAGTTTTCTTAGTGCTCACTTGATAGTACTATGTAAAAACGCTTGCTTTGTAGGGGTAGCATCAGCCAGCGTTAGGCTGCAGTAAGACTTTGCGTTGAGATTTGCTGGCGCATAAACGTTTAAGAAATCACATATGAATTAATTGAGAAATGCCCTGTTGGAAATGGGAAGGGAAATGTTAAAATAGGAATGGTCCATAAGTAAGTCTATCACACCTATGACCTGGTAAGTAAAGCTTACCTGGAGTTATGTGGAAGGGACTAGCACGAACTCATTGACTAGAGATTGGTTTACAGTAAAGGTTGGAGAGGGGGAGAGAACATCTTGGAAGATGCTTCCAGGTTCTTCAGGATGGAGATCTATAGTGTCAGCAATCCTTTGTAATCGTTCCCAATTCAATGACATCTTGACATTTCCCAGGTGCTAAGCTGAACCCTCAGCATGTTTTAACTTGAAGACAGAGCCCTTGTACCTCATGAAATACTTGTAAAGGAGTACCTTGCTATTTTTATTATTGTTTAATGGATTTAAGAGTAATACAACGTTAATATGTTTTATAGACAATCGTGGTAGGAAAAAAATCTCCAAAGTTAGAGATGATGTAAGAATCTTTTGGAGCCAAAAGATCTATCATTGCTAAATCACTTATGTTATTCTGTCACAAAATTTTAAACCATTTAGAACTTCAGTGTTCAGTAACCTAACATTTCTTCTTAAAGGTGTTTTGGTGTTTGGTTTTTGTTTGTTTGTTTTTTTTTTTTTTTTCCCCCTTCCCCTCGTCTTTCATTTAAATAGTAGGCAGAAAAGAAAACTCATACATTGATGCCTGGTTACAGATATTTGAAACTTGTCTGTCTCAATATCAGAAAAGGTTTGCATCTTATACAGGAAAAAATTGACCTATATTTTCAGTATGGTCTTACACAAAGAATTTTAAAACACTTGAAAGTAGACTTAATAATGTTACCCAATCATAATCAAGATGAAAAGTTTATATATATAATAACAGAATCAAATTATAAGAATATGGTGTCTGTTATTCTCTCCTAAAGCCTCGAAAGTTTCACCTCAATGCTGTGCAGTGTTTGACGTTGTAAATTATTCTGACCAAAAGAAGCACTGGAGAAAAGGACCTGAAAAAGAGCTTTGCCATTTAGCTATAAAGATTAACAAGCAAAGCATAATTCTGGTTTGGCTTTAGGGACGGGGATGGATATCACATTGTCAGTTCTTGGAGAAGGTCTAAAGGAAGTTGGTGAATTAAGTGCTTCTGTATGCAACTGCTTAACGTTTCTCAGCCAGTTACTGTTTCTTGTGCGCAGAAGAACTGCGTTATGAAACGCTCCATAGGTCTCCTCGTGTCTGTAGATGCAGAGCATATAAAGAAAACTCTTATGAAAACCATGGACCTGGCTAAATTGATTCCTCTTCTTAGGAACCATAGAAAGAAATCTTGTGGATCAACAAGTAGTTCTGTCAGCACCGGAGCTAATTAAATATAGCTTCTTACAGATTTGTCTCAGTAGTGTTTGATACAGGAAGCAAAGGCTCCTTTTTCACAGGGTACCCTTGCAACACTTAAATTTCACATGAGACTGGTCTGTCTCTGCCCCTGAAAACGCAGAGAGGTTGTAACCATGCTTAAGCAGCTGTGTTCTGTTCCCTAAAAAGAGTTAATTTGTTGTAATTAAATGGACACTAGCATTCTGCAGATTTACCTGAGTGCTTTCCTCATCTCTTGCAGACAATGCAGACAGCAGTACGCTCCATGCAGTGACTTTCCTTCGCACAACTGAGATCTTGACAGTAAATTCAATTGGACAGTTAAAAATATGGGACCTCAGACAGCAAAGAAATGAGCCATCTCAAATATTTTCTTTGTAAGACCTTCATTTTTTTACATATTTACTGAGAAGCATGTGGTACTTTATAATCTGATGTAAATCTTTCCTGATACCTTCTTGACAGTGAGATGAGAAATGATTGATTTTTTTTTTTTTTAGAAGGTTTTTAACTTCTTTGGTATTTAAATAACCAAAAGCAGATGCTGCTTAATGGCTGAATTACTATTGTGGCTGAGCATTGTATTTAGGTGGTCTGTTCTATGATTTAACTCTTGAAGGACTATCACACCTGTACACTTGCTCCTTTTTAAGAAGAAAAAACAACCCTCAACCCAAAAATCTTTCTCTTCCCCTAATTAAATATACTTTGCATTTGTTTTTCTCCACAGGCCTAATATAAAGTTTCTAGCATTTGAATGATAATTTTGTGCTTTATATGGTATTGTGAGAAAACAAACTGAGCTACATTCAAATCCTGTTGCCTGTGGAATAATTCCCATTGCTGTTAATAGGCTGTGGTTGAGGTACCTGGTTTTGTTAGTGCCCGGTCTCCCTTTGCAACTCTTAGTATATGTTGAAACTGTAATTGTAACATGAATTTCAGAGTAACCTTCTTATTATTGTAGGTATACTTAGAGTATTATCTGTATGCAAGGTTTTCTCACTCCTGTAAAGCTGTCGGATACCGTGTAGATGCCTGTATACCATAGGGCACAGAACCTGATGCTCATCCAATTGTAGCTTCACGTTATTGCCATACCTCTAATCTCCAGTAGGTGTCACGCGGCTTCAGCCTGTAGTGACCAGATCCTGCAGGAATTGAAGCTGCAGTCGATACCGTCACCTTGTTCATCAACACTCCTAGGGATTAAGAAGGTGAAAATAGAAGCTGAATAAAGAATTCATGTTTGTTTGGTTTGGTTTTTTTTCCTCCTTCTCCTTTGCAGGACAGGTGACAGAGTTCCACTGCACTGTGTGGACAGGCATCCCAATCAGCAGCATATTGTGGCCACAGGGGGCCAGGATGGGATGCTGAGTATATGGGACATCAGGCAAGGTACTATGCCAGTGTCCCTGCTAAATGCTCATGAAGCAGAAAGTAAGTATCTGAAATGGAGGGGGGAGAAGAAGGTGGCATTTTAGAAAAGTTTCTAATTTCTGTAAATAATTAGGTGTTGTAGCTACAATACAGAACAATCGCATAGTTGCTACTTAATGTGTCTTCATCCAGTTGGCTTCAGTTTGTTCCTTCTCTGTATATGAGACTGTTCTTATCTAAAAGCCAACTCTATCTAAACTAAAACTAGAATTAGTAAGCAGTTCTTCAATGAGTCATTAGATGCATTTAATCAGAAAGGCTGTGTTTCTAGAAGGGTAGGTATATTCATAGTCAGAGAAATTGATGCCATGGTACGCACGTATAGTAAAGCAAGAATGCAGTTATTAACAAGCTTGAAAACATGAGGAAGGAGGGGAAACTGAAGATCGTACAGATCCATTGAGTGCCTCCACAATGCTGAAACAGCTCGCTTTCCTGGTAATTTTATATGAACAAGATAGCAATTCATTTTGTGCTGAAAATTTTTTGACTCAATGCCACAATTATATTTAAGGAGTAAAAATATTTCTTGAGATGTTAAGTTTTACTGACTTAAATATCTCTTCCACAGTTGTGGTATTTAGACACAAAATAATAATGCGTGTGCTCGGAAGGAATGCGTGCTGTGTGCAGATTTAAACTTAATGGTAGGGAAGATGCATGAGAAAGTATTCAGAATGCCTGAATTCAGATAAGATTTTAGCCTTTAACAGTTTTCACCGTACTGAAAGGCAACAAAGTAGAGTCTCTTGTTTCTTTTTTTCCTTCTCCCCCTCCCTCCGGGGAGGAAAAACTGCAGTAAATAACTAAGGGTGGAGTTTTGGGTCTCCTGCCCACACACACTTAAGAATGGAAAGTTTTGGTGGGGGCCCGGGTTCTTGCAAGTGCATGTCCATATCACACTAGCCAAAGCGCACTGAGCGAAGTACTTGATAATTGTTCTGAAGTGTGGTTTTTTTTTTGTTTGGTTTGGTTTGATACTTCCAGTGTGGGAAGTTCACTTCCATCCCTCCAACCCTGATCACTTATTTACGTGTTCTGAAGATGGATCTCTTTGGCACTGGGATACTTCCACAGACATATCTGAAAAACCATCTTTTCTTCATCAAGGTAAGGATGGTTGAAGTCAATCTGCACTGAATTTGTCAGGTGGCAACATAATTAAGTCGATGTTCTCACAGGGCCCAATTATTAACACAATCCTAATACAGAAAATTAAAAGCTGGTTTCTTTTCTTAGAAAGAAAGCCCTGATAGGCACTTCAGGAAAACTGCTTATAAGGCTAGCAGTTGTGTGAGGTTTTTTGTGGGGTTTTGGGGTTGGGTTTTTTTTGTTTGGTTGGTTGGTTGTTTTTTTTTTTTTTTTTTAAATCTGCTGTACTCTGTCCAGTGTGTGAAGGGACACATCTAATATTTCAAAGACAGATTGTGTTCACTTTAAAATCATCTGTATATAGAAGACGTGAAGGCAGCCTAAATGACACATTACTATCTGAGTCTCTGAGGCAGATGTTATAATACCGAAATAATTGATATGTTAATAGGGTAGTGGAATTATGAATTTACTACTCAAGGTCATAATTGGAACTTTCAATGAATGAAACTGGATCCCTTTGTATCGTGGCAGGATTTTAATTAAAAGATATGATACTGATTTAATATAAACATTTATTTTCACATTCTAGTCACAAAGACTGCTTAATGGCTTGCCACTTCAGACTGTAAACAGTGGGGAAACTTTCAGATGGCGTCTGCTGCCTTTGGCCTCAAAGTTGCCATTCAAAGCTTGGTTCTATATAGGGAAACAATAGGATAACTGATTCAAGTTGCACTTCATGTGTTTTCAGGTATATTAAATATAAACCCTTTAGCACCACTTCAGCCACTTGTTAATTTTATGCTGAATGATAGTTCTCAAACTGTGAGACTTCAGTTTGAATGTAAAATGTTATGTGGAAAAAATTCAAAGTCAAATCCAGTTATATCGCTTGCTGCAGAGTAAGTAGGAAGAAGGGATGGTAGGGAATAAGTGTCATTAAAGCAAAGATGATGCCCCAGATATAGCAAGACACTGTATAAACAGACTTTCGTTCTTAGGTCTGTCTTTGCTTTAGTCTCTGGCTGGAAAAACTTGTAGATACTTACACTGTTTGTTCAGCGAGATGAGTTCATAGCTGTACTGACCTATTTGTCTTAACTGAGGACAGAGCTGGTAGCAGGTTTCTGTAATCACTTCAAGTACTTGTTTGTTTTGTTGTTTTTTTTTTTTAAGCTATTTTTTCCTTCGTTTACCAAAGAGACAACATATGTTAACTAATCTGAAAACTGATTTAAATGTAAAATGATATTCCCATTATGTCTGTCCCATACTTACTATGTTTCTCCACATTCTGAGAATATATAAACTAAATTGGAACTTATTTCCCTCTTTCCCTCTCCTTCTTTCAGGAGGAAGAAGTACTACCTATTTTTCCCACAGTACCATTAACCAGTCTGTAGTAAGTGCCTGGCTAAGCAACGATCCTACCAAAGACCGCATGGAAATCACTAACTTAATTCCAAATCAGACTTTGTCTGTGAATAGTTTAGATATTTTAGGACCATGCCTAGTATATGGTACTGATGCAGAGGCTATTTACGTGAACAGACAACTTTTTGCATGAAACGACTCCAGTGTCCCTTTGAAGTACTGATCACCTTGAACTACTGGAAAATGTCAGGTTCGTTCTTAAGGATACTGATTAGTCTGTTATCAGCAGGTGGGGGAGAGGCCTACAGCTTGGTCCTGGTACTGCAGAAGAAATGTAAGGTACCTCAGATTCTGACAGCTGTCACTTGTTATTGATGCTCCAGGATGGGTAACATTTCCTCCCCAATGCCTGTTTGGTTTTGGTAAGCAGGCAGGTAGTCACTAGGGCAAGATATTTGCTGTAAACTGATGTCCATAATACACACCTGCATACAAAGTGAAGAAAACGTAAACCCCCAATTTTTTTTTTTTCCTACTAAAGGTATTTTTCAAGAATTCATTCAAAGGCCAGACTATGGGGTTCTTTGAAATTCTTTTTATGTCACCTGAGAGAGATGGGGTTTTTTTAATCTGAGTTTTTTATATATTTAAGGGAGGTAACTTTTTATGTTAGTTCATGAGAATTGGAAAGGAAAACTGTTAAAGCTGTGAAATGTGAAAGGTTCTGTAAGAATCTTAGCATTTTAATAACATTATTTTGGATTATTTACAGCTTCATCATGGATGCTGTGTGTTAAAACTTGATCTTGATAATGTGCCTGTAACTCTCAACAGAAAAGTGTTTTTTATAGTTAAGAGGTCAGAATTGACAGATGGGTTGGCTGTGTTTTCAGGTGTGAGAATAAGACTTTCTAAACTGGAGACATAGTTTTTGTCACAATCAAAATGTCACATCTGGTCTCTTGCAATCTTTGAAAAGTTAATGTTTATGATTCGTGTTGTACCTACCTTTTGTTGCAGAGGACCCTTTCTCTTTTTAATAAAAAGTTTTGCACAAGAATACTGGCCTGACTTACTAAGTCAGTTCGAACAGGCGTACTTGTAGTCGTCTTGGCAGGAAGGTAAATAACCATACGTTATTTGGACTGGTCCTGGGGATACAGTCTGAGGGATGGCGGGAACCCTCAGGATTCGGGCAGCAGCAGATTAAGTTATAAGGTTTTACGTGGCATTTTCCATCAAAACCGCTTTGGAGCATACTGTACTTCCACGTCGGTGACAACAGCCTTCTTGCTCTCTTGTGGTAAGAACACTTTACCTGCTCCGCGCTGCTCGCGTCCCTGGCTGGCGGAGAGGGACGCTGCGCTGGGGCCGGGGCTGTCCGCTCCCCGCAGGAGTGCGTGGCGGTGGCGGTGGCGGGGCTCCTCAGAGCGCCTCGGGTGTTGCTTCCCAGGTGGTCCGCCGAGCAGTACTCTGCCTGAAAAGGAAAAACGGCCGAGGTGCGCCTCTGAGTTCAGAGAACCGATGGGGTTGCCTTCCTGGCGGTTTACGCGTGTTGGTCCGTAACGAGCCCTTCGTGCGGGGGCTCGGCAACAGTCTGTTCTCAGTAGAAAATCGGTCTTGGTCCGTGGGGCTCGGTGCTGCCGCGGAGGAGGAGAGCGGCGCCTGAAGCCCGGCAGCGGCGGGGGACCTGGTTTTCGTGTTCCCCCGGGGCGGGGGGGCGGCCGCCCGAGCTCCCGGCCACGGCGAGGGCGGGCGGCGGCCGCCGCGCTCCATCCGGGTCGGGGCTGCGGGGGGAGCGCCGGGCGCGCAAGGGCGGCCGGGAGCTGCCCATATCCGGGCAGCCTCCGCCGCGGAGACACCGACAAAATGGCGGCGCCGAACTGAGAGGCCCGTGGCGGCGGCGGCGGGCGCTGGCGGAGGGACCGAGCAGCCGCTGCCGGCATCGCGGGGGGCCGCGGCGGTCGTCGCCGCGCGGGCGGGGCCGAGCTCCGTGCGCCCGGGCCCGGGGCGCTGCCGCCGCCGCCTTCTCGCTGCAGGTAGGTCCGCCGTGCCGCGGTGGCGGGTCTGGGGAGCGGCCGCAGCGCGGGGACGATAACGAGCCCTCTCCGGCGCGGCCGAGCGGGGCGTCCTGGTGCCGCCTCCGGTTCCCCCGCTGGGGGTCGGCGCCTCCGAAGGCGGCCGCTGCTCGGGAGGGGCGGCGGGGCCCGCGCCACCCGCTCCCCCGGCGCGGCCGGCTGGGCCCCTGGGCTGCCGCCGGGCGAGGGTCCCGCCGCCCCCCGCCGCGGCGCTGGGCCGCGCCTCCCGCCGGCCCGCTTGGGGAGGAGCGGCGGCGCGGGCAGCGCAGCGCTGCGCCGGGCCCGCCCCGCCTCGCGTCCCAGCCCGGCGACAGAGGCGCCCGTGTTCCGGGGCCCTGGGACAGAGTCGGGATAGCGGTGGCTGTCGTGCAGGCAGCAGCCATCCCGGCGCTGGCACCCTCCTGCTCTGGGTGGTGCCTGAGGCGCCGGGCCCCGCCGCGCCCTGGGAATTCCCTGGGTGCCTGGCTGTGCCAGCGCCGCTCCCGCGTTGGTCCTTCCGCGGCTGTCCCGCGGGGAGCCCCGCGGGTCGCTCTTAGCGCGCTCGAAGTGACTGCCGCCGCTGCTGCTGCCCGGAGTAGCCGAGAACACGTTTGTCCGTGAGAAGAGCTGCATCCTGTTAAAGGAGACGGCAGAGCTTAAGGATGGAAACAAGCAGAGCGAGGGCACAACGTTCCCAGTGTTCGGCTGGCCTCCGGTCATCTCCATCCCAGTCTTCCCTGACCCTACGGAGTTGTGCCTCTTTACTGATTTCAGGGTCCGCTTTTCTCCTCGTCCTATGGGAACTTTTAGCATTGGAAATGCATCCTTTGGCAAATCGCTTTACGGCTCGATGACCTGTTATCTGAAGAGCAGCTTCCTTTTGTTGGTTTGAACCGAGCCCCTACAAACTTAATTTTATGTCTCCCAAATTCTTGATTGTTTTGGTTTATTTTTCCTAGCAATAAAGCATTGTGATTACGTATAAAATAAGTTATCAGAATAGGCACGTGAGAGAGGGAACGAAAATAGATTAATAGGTGGCGTTCAATACTTAATTGGAAATATGAGTATCTAAAAGTACGTTCAAAACTTCTGGAGATAAGGAAATGTTACAGATCTATTACAAAGCTGTGTATTTTTTTCCTGAGAAAAACTTGGAAGTCATTGACAGTTGCATGCAAGCATTCTGTGTTTTCATTCAAATGCCTATTTTTAAGTCCAGTTTTTCATGATTATACTGTAAAAAGGCATGGGGTTTTTTTTGCCCTTGCAGTTTGACCTGTAGAGGAAAATACTTTATCCTCATATTTTGGAAAGAAATGACAAATTTTTTTTTTTTTTTTTAACTCCTTTAGGGAAGTGGAGAACTTCATCAGCAGAACAGCTGCATTAACAAACAGATCTATCATTTACATTTAGTGACACAAAACTGCAAGGGAGGGATAGAATCAGTGTCACTGGGATAGAATCAGTGTTTGCTAGTTAGGAGTACAAAATTGAGGTAGGTTTCTTACTGAGCAGTCAAAACTTTATGCTTTACAATGTGTGCAGATGTCTGTACGAGGAGGTGACTTCTGAATTTTGAGGTTCGTATGTAAAGCAAGGTGAATTGTATGCAATGATAATACTTGCTTTCTTGTACTTCATTAAACTGGAGGACCAATTTAACTGGGTTTTGGAAGAATTAAGACCGTAGTTCACATACACATCAAACTGCTGTTACCCAACACTGCTGCCAAAAGAAACAACCCACCAAAAAAATGTTACTATTTATCTGGTTAAGTTCCTTAGCTTGATTCCCCCTGTGTGGCCTTACAAACAATTACGCTGACGCTAGTAGGTGGTGGGAGATAAGTGGACTGGCTGGTTTACACTGGTATAGCTTTGCTTCTGCTAAAAATTTATGTGAAAGTGCAGCTTTATTTTCCAAGACTGCTTAGTCCATATCCTGTTAGGCTGCAGTTGCCAGCACAATAATAGGTATCAAACACTTACAGCATCCCTTGTCTTAAACTTCTCAAAGCACTTTAGAAAGAAATACAGTTCTCTCAGTTTTGCACCTAAGGAAATCGGAGCACAAGCTGATTTTTTTTCCCCCTTGGTGGTGGACTCTAGGTCTCCCGATTTATGGTTTAAGTGTCCTGTTTAAATTAACCTTGATTTCTCTGAGAGGCGTTACGTTTGTTTATCTCAGCTACCCGTGGTGTAACCATAAAGTGAATATTGAAATACCAGATGAAATTATGGTAAAATACGTAGGTGCAAAACAACTGTCTTCTCCTGAGTTCCAGGACTTTGGGACTTGTTCAGAGGAATAACTCATGTAGGGACATTTCTTTCTTCTCTCGTTGGTATTTTTGTGACACAAGATCAGTACCAACTGTTTTATCTAGGTTACCCTGCCAATGGTGAACTAGTCATTACTCCTAATTTTGACTGAATTTGAACAAGTAATCTAGATTACTAAGCCTCTAAGATAGATATTTAGCCTTGTTGTCCTATGTTTTGGGATGAGTTTATGCTAGAGGTTTCACACTTTTCTGGAGGTGCTGATTCTCTTAAGTGTTATTAGCATATATCCTCACACTTGGGTATCCAACACGTGTGTTTTGAAGCATGTCTATTGGAAAGAAAAGGAACATCCATAGCAAAACGAAATTCTAGTAAAATGGTCTAAATGTAGTTACTCCCTTTTCTTTGGAAAAAGTGTTTTTGACAAAGTATTTTCCATGTGGTCTTAAATATGGCATGTTTTGAAAATGATTTTGAAAGTGTCCAAAATTAAATTACATTTTAATTGCTCTCATGATGTACTACTTGCTGAATCTAGATTTCTTAATACTCTGAGCAAAACTTCACTCTGTATTATTAAAATTCACTTACATGTCTGATGGTCTTTTCCTTACTCAGTGAGCACTGAAGAATTGTATGGTACTAGACTGCAGGAAAAACCTTTACTATAAGTACCGAATTACATTTGTTTGAAGTTTCAAACCTATCACAGGGCAAAGAAAGCTTGTGGGTGCAGTTATAGCACCTAAGATTTAGGTAGTTCTATTAGAGAAATTATATTATTTCTTAAGTGATTCTCCAAGGAGAATGGGATTAAGCGGATGTCTCTCGTGTTTCTTTTCGCGGTCCTTATTTATGTATTACTTCAAGCTTTCAGGTTTTCTTCATATGTGGGTAGCATGTGTATTTAATTGATATAATTTGTGCGTATATTAGAGGGTTCTTTTTTTCCTATTAACTTCTTGTCATATTCTTCCTCAATCACTGAATCATTAATTGGTTTATGACAGTGCAAATATTCTAGAAGTGAAACCTGGATGAAGAAAGAGCGACTTTTATGTAGACTGTGTAAAACTTAGACACCTGTTTAATTCATGTCTAATATGAGAAACACTTATCTACACACTACTTCTTCAAGAGACAAAAGGTGCTTGCAGACATCTGAATCCTCAAAAATAATCCTTCAGAAAACTAGGAATGCAAATTTGTAACACTTTGAGAAACAGAAACAAGAAAATAAGAACATTTCAGTTAGACATTGCATTATAGTAAAGGAACAGTGTGAGTTGAGCTTTACCATTCTTCTAGTTGCCTGTGAAGAAAAGACAGTGCTAAAATATGTAAATTTTGTATCTTGCACTATCTTAGCAACTGATCTTCCTCTGTGGAGCAGCAGAGACTGCAAAAGTTTTATTTCATGATACTCTAACGAGGCAAATGCTCTGTAACTTCTTCAGCGTTTCACCTTAGTTGCTCCATCCTTTGCTGTACCAGTTACAGTAGTTACAGTACTAGGTAGTGCACAGCACGAATGCGGAGATTTGAGTTGTCTGCAGACACAGGGTTCTTTGCCTGATGAGTCAGCGCCTTCAAAATGCAAACATTATTTATTTGTTTCTGGCAGAAAGTTCTGTTTCCCTTACCAAATCTCACAGCTATGCTCTCCGTGAATTTGATGCTTGAGTTGTTGAACAATTTTACAGTAAAAAAGTTTGATTAAATTCTCTTTGTTTCTTTTTTCCCCCCCCCCCGCTCTCATCTTCCCTTACGTAAAATAAATTAAAAAATTACTTAACTATTGACAAAGACTGGTTCAAGGAGACTCAAGCTAAGAGACTGTGACAGCCTTAGAAAACTGAACCTTTAGACAGGTTTAAATGGCAGATGGTACAAGAAATCATGAAGTTGCGTGCGATGAGCTAGGCAAGTGTTTACACATGTGAGAGCTAAAGAATGGATAACATCATGGTAATTATATACTCTCACTGGTGTACTTTGTCCTTCTCACTTCCATCTATTCGTGGAGCTTGATGTCAGAATCGTTGAACAGCTAGGGTGTGTGGTCCATATCCCAGCTAACTGGGTAGCAGAGTTGGCACCTTCAGCTGTAAAAGTGTCGATGGGGAGAACGCGGGTGACGAATGGCGACGGCACCCATCAGAGAGGGAAGGCAAAGAAGCAGTGGTGGGGCAGCGCACACAGCAGTTCATACCTGCTCTTGAAAGCCGTGTCCACACAGCTTGAGTTCCTCTTTACTCTGTCCACATCCTTTGCAATTCAGGACAGTTTGGACTTGAGGCGCATAAAACATTTTTTGTTAACGGACTGTTAGAAGCCCAGCACAGTTTGTAATTTAGGTTGAGTAAAGACTGCCTGAAGAAGTTGCTTAGCATGCTTTTAATAACTGTAAAGGCAGTGCTGCACCTGAACATTTCACTGCCGCCAGTGCTACGTTGTCAACTTTTTCACTGCTGTACGGATAATGGGATTTTTTTTTTGTTTTGTTAACAGGATAGCAGTTTTGGGTTGTGACAAACTGCAGCACTACAGGAGCCACGGTTTCACAGTGAAGAGCCACTGCTTTCACAAGTTCTGAAACTACTAGCCAGTCTTCCTTGAATTTTGGTGTGTGTGAGTCCTTGGTGGAGGTTGCATATATACATGTTTTCATGAAGAGAAGCGAGAAGCCAGAAGGTTATAGACAAATGAGGCCTAAGACTTTTCCTGCCAGTAACTATACTGGCAGCAGCCAGCAGATGCTACAGGAAATACGAGAGAGCCTCAGGAATTTACCTAAACCCTCAGATGCTGCTAAAGCTGAACACAGCATGGGCAAAATGTTATCTGAAGATCCTAGACAAGGCCGAAATCCCCCCAAATTTGTAACATATCATAAAGTTTTGCAGGAGATAAGAAACTCACTTCTGCCTTTTGCAAATGAAACAACCTCAGCTGTCAAAGGAACATCAGAAGTTAATCGACAAATGCTGCAAGACTTACAAGCTGCTGGCTTTGATGAGGTGAAATATTTTATTTTCAAGATTTGGTGTTCTGCTAACTATAAACTATTAGTACATGTCGGAGGGCGTGTTGATCGTGGAATGTTTGAACAGCATATAAGTAAAATAGCTTCTTCAAAATCTGGTAGGTTAGAAATTAATAATTAGAAATTAGGATGTGGTGAAACTGGTGATAATGGGGGATGAAGAGGGATAGAAGGATTTGGAGAGCCTTGGCTTTTTTTCTTTTTTAAGCATCTTGCACAGTTTGTTCTTATGTGGTAGGGGTAGGTTGTTTTAATTATTTATATAATTTTAGGCAGAGAGAACTGGACTCTTTAGAACATGGATTTTGCTTCTGATACTCAACGGGATTTTGGATTGTGCTCAGATAAAATATGTTGATAAAATATGGCCATTCTAGATTGAAAGGCAGTACCAGATATTTCAGAAATTAATTTTAATGAGCTTCTTACATCTGTGGCTTATAGAAACAGACTTTGTGGAGAAAGAAATCTGGCTATCCTTACTTTATGCACTTGGTCAGATACAGATAAAATAACAAGGTACATGACAAAACCAGTTGCAGAGTGTTTTTGCAGTATACTCTCAAGACAAAAATGTCAAGTCTCTTGAAAATCTTGGACATAAGTAATTATTCTACTATTATTTTCATTGTAAGAACAGGGAACTAAATAATTGTTCAATTTATTTTTTAAATTATTGACTAAACTTATTTCCATTAATTCATTTTAATAAGTGAAAGGAGTCTGAAAAGTGGTTGCCAGGAATAAAAAATGAATACACTTACAGCTCCTGTGTTTTTACTGGTTTGCACATCAAAGTAAATTACACCTGTTTTCGTGCCTTCTCTGTAAACCTGAGTACAAAAGCAGGTTTAAAAAAGAAATACCAAAGAGCTCATCTTTCCAAAGGAAAAAGGCACAGTACCACAGCAGGGATTGCCTTCACAGGAGTGCACTGCTTGTAGTAGTGACCAGCTCACGAGTTCTGCTGGCTGTGATACTTCGGTATTTGCAGGGATCTACCTCTACCAAGAGTGAGCTTCTCCAAAACTATCAAATGGCTTTTCCTCAACAGTGTCCCAGTGTCAGGTGCTGATAGTGGTTTTTCACATTCCTTTCGCTTGCTCAGATACACAGTGCAGGCTGTGTTTTCAGTAAGAATTTTGTAATGATAACGGATTTGTAATAATTTGTTCCTGCTCTGTGGTTTGTTGCTGAGGTTGTTTTTTTGTTTGTTTGTTGTTGGGTGGGGTTTTTTTTGTTTTTTTTGTTTTTTTAAGTAGATCAGTTCTCAGATCTATTTTTACAGATCGAACCTGCAGTCATTTTTGCAAACTGAAGAATGGTATGTGGCTGGATAATAAACTGGAAAGGTATCTTAAGTTGGTATTTTTGTTGGATCCTTTGTATCTTGAAGCCTTTTGCTCCTACCCTTTGTTCTTGGATACTACTGAGAATTCCCAGGACACTTGTGGTTATATGGACCTTTTTTCAGGCACAGTGCCAGCGTAAGCCGTTTCTGCCATGTGTTAATCCACAGTTGTGTGGCCACACTCGTCCATATGGCATTGGCCCCTGAACAGCACCGGGAACAGATACAGCTGAAGTAGGAAAGCGTTTTTCTTGGTGGGGACTATTTGAGATAGTACATAGGAATGAAATGAGAATATATTTTGAGCTGAGGTTGTTTTATGGACTGGATCATAGCTGGGGTGTGTTGGCCAGCTTTTTTCCCCCCTTCCTTTTTTTTAATATATTGAATGTCACAAATGTTCTGGTTATTCCCCCCCACCCCTCAAGCAGTAGGCAGGATTCAGGCTTAAAGCTGAACGGAGAGATAGATATCTATAAGTATCAGGTGTGTGTGTGTGTGTATATATATATATATAGTGTGTATATAGATAGTAATATATATATGTATAGTAATTATGGGAGAATGCCGTTCATTGTGGTTTTTTGTTTGTTTGTTTTGGGTTTTTTTTGTTGTTTTTTGGGGTTTTGTGGTTTTTTTTGAACACCCTAAATAGCTTACAAGAAATATCTCTTGCTTATTGGGATTCAAGTGCAGTCCTCATATTGTGTGTAAGGTGATACTCTTCAAGACATTGAATACTTCATGTTACATAGGTGGCCAAGGTTTTTGTTCTTCAGCTAGAGGGGAGAGAGATCCTTTGGCTCTTACTCAGGTCCTCTGGTTAGGGGAGAGGGAACTAAATTTAATCTCTTAAAATATTGCTGGTTCTGTACTTTGAGATTCTGTGTGTGTTTGTGGCTTGGTGATGTAAACTTGTAGGTTTAGATTGATATATTGTAGAATTACTTGGCTAGAAGACAGTAAATTCGGTTTTGAAACTGATTAAGGAGGAAACGGTAGTCAATAGGTAGAAATGAATGATGGGTCTTATAAAAGTGTATTCAAATTGGAAATTAAATACTCTGGACAACTTAACCTTCTGTTTTCACAATGATCAATTAGCATACTGCTGCTGAAAATGTACTTCTTTGCAACAGATCAGTCTTGCCTACAATAGTAGAAGTGTTGCAGACTTAACTGTCTCATGAAGGAGCTATGAGATCAAAAGTCTTATCTGCTTTTTTCAGCAATGTCAGCTGGTCTGTAAACTTGCGACAAACTTGTTATATGTATTTCTTTATTGTAAAATCCTTTTTTAAGGTTCTGCTTCGTTCACTGAATTTAATTATTGTTTCTGAAGGCTGTATGTAATTTTGTATGTTTGTAGTGTTCAAAATGTAAAACAAGCATGGTGAAAGCATAAATGTGGGTTTGAATTTGAAATTGATACTGACTACTTCCCTTGTGAGCCCTTTTTGATTTTAGTAGGAGGTGAATGCTGTCGTCTGTAGGTAACCTGTTCAAACATAATGTGAACTGAAGTGATTGCTTCGATATGACAAAGTGTGGCCATTAGAAATCACTAAAGACAGTGAGCTCAATTACAGGGAGTTGTGCTGTGTATTTGTTTCAGATTTGTTGAGTGAACTGCACAAATCCTGTGCAATATAACCGGGAGAGCAGTGCCTAACTTCTAACCATCTCTGAAATTCTGCCTCTGTTGCTTGACCTTGATCTCATTCAAGTCAGTGGAAAAACCACTGGTCCATAATAGGTTTTTCCATTGACAGAGCTGGGATTGGCCATCAGATCAAAACTTGCATTTGGATCTCTAAGAACACAGACCCTAAATCTACCACAAAATTAATAGAATTTCTGCCAATAATGTTGTCTTCATCAGGAAGAATTCTTAGGGAGAAACTAATGGATGTTTATTGACAAAACGTCATGCTAAGTTGAAGGAAAATGAGCAAAAACCAAAGTTCTGAGTCTCACATTAGGGTATCTTTCATAGAATGACTGAGGTTGGAAGGGACCTCCGGTCATCATGTAACTAGCTGTTACCTGGGCAGTGTGTATCGGTGCATATAAGCAAACTGTACGAATAGCAAAGTGGCACGATTTGCATCAAACTACAGTGCTTCAACAAGTTAACTTTTTTTTTTCTTGAAGATCCAGACTGTATTAGTGTTTTGGAGGATCTGTTGTGGAGAAAACATTTTAAAATTAGTTTAAAGCGATTGAGAGACATCAGTTATGTACTTTGGTAAAATTACTGGAGGATATTTGGCTAAATAGCCATGATTTTTGGTATTTTTGCCATTTTCTTGTGATTTATTTTTTGTATGTAATTTTCTCTTTAGGATATGGTTATACAAGCTCTTAGACAAACTAACAACCGTAGTATAGAAGCTGCCATCGAATTTATTAGTAAAATGAGCTACCAGGATCCTCGTCGGGAACAGATGGTTGCAGCAGCAGCAAGACCTGTAAACGCAGGTATGAAACCGCCAGGTAGGTGTATCCATGGCAACTCAGTAACTCACTGTGTGTATTCCTAGAGGTGAAAAATATAAAATAGCACATTCCTCCTTTACGTGTGCACAGTGGAACAGAGGAGATGTTGAGATGCGGTTTTTTGCTTTTAAAAATAGCATGTAAAGTATATAATGTAATTCTTCTGAAAGATAGGTGCGTTTGACACGAATTTTTAAGGTGTTTCTTTCTATAACTGCGTGGGTTTGGTATTGTATGTAAGCATTTTATACAAGGAATGGCATTCAGATCTCATTTTAGTAATTTTTGTCCCTCATTGGTGTGATGCCCATAATTTGTTCCCAGTGTCAGGTGCCATTTAGAAGTCAGTGGTGAGCACTGAATTCTTATTTTAATTTTTTTGTTTCTCTTTTCACACACTCTCCCACACAGCAGCACTATGTATGTGTACTTTTGTGTGTATATATTATTTTTGTGTGTGTATATGTATTTATGTATCATATGGCTACAATATTTGTATTTTAGGATGTTCTGTTTCAAGACCCCTCTCTCTACTCTAATTTTCTGCCTGATTCCAGATTTTGTTTCTATGGTTTTTAAGGCAGGCTTCATGTTTTTATAGAAGTTAGAGGACAGACTATAGCTTTAGTAGCAACAGAGTCAGAATTTTGCTGCTTGCTGTTATTGCTTTCTTAACACATGCAAGCGCATTTTTAGTACATCTTGACGTTTTTCTTTTTTTACCGGGTTTTAGTAGCATACACCTAAACAAACAGTAACTTTCAAATGCAGCAGAAATACTGAACGTCTGTTTGACTGAAGTTGAGTGCTGAGCTGCTAGCTCTGTAAAGTGACATTTTGAATCGACCATATAGGTATGAGGAAAAATAGTAGTCAGGAGTAGCAAAGTACAGCATTATTCTCATTTAGTCTGTGAAGCAGGGTTAGTCGGTGCTTGTATGAAGCTGCTAGCTAAATGCCACCATTTAGCCATGATTTTCATTGTTACCTGCAAAGAGAGAGTAATTAACACATTCTTTTACTGAAGATATAGTGACTTTCAGCAGTTACAGTACTGTATGTGTTTGCAAGTATCTCAGTAATAACATTGTAAAAAGCACAGTAAGACTGCATACGCTATCAGTTCCTTGCATGTTATTTTGTTTATATGATGCAAAATAACATCTGTAAAGTAAATGTATTGTAGAGTTTGGCTCTGTAAGTTTTACTTTCATAGAGTTTTAATTCTTGCCTCCATACAACATTTTTACCCATAAAGACATAACTTTTAAAATTACTTAATCAAATTTCGCATGCAAGGAGTATAACAATTTTGGATGAACTGTATGCATACAAGGGTGTAAGCGGGCTGTTTGATTTTACAACATTCAGTTAAATTTTAGTTGAAGAACACTTCATTTATTATAAGTGTTGCTATTCCTTCCAGGAATAAACCTGTTTTTTCATGCTGTTGCTTTTTTATGTTTGTACTGAACATCTCTTCTGAGTGTTGCTTGTATGCATGATCAAAAATACATAGTATGCTTAATAATTCTGCATATTACCATTTTTTCAATTAAAAATTAAGTGCATCTGTAATTGAAGCAAAATTCACCTTCAGAAAATTGATTTCTAAAAACTCCGAAACTATAATTTCATTGCATTTTTTTGCTCTTATACTGTGTACTGAGCATACTACCATAGCTTGCCGTGTATTACTAGATAAAGATAAATTTTTCATGTGAAGTACAGTGGATTATGCTATGTTGGAGAATTCCCATCCTATTTCTGTAGTAATGAATGCAGAAGAATAAAATATTCAAAGCAGGAAATAGAAATAATTTCTAATAATACAAGTGCTGTGTTTTCTTCTTGTAAAAGCAGGGACTGTACAGCAATCAGTTAACCGCAAGCAGAGCTGGAAGGGTTCTAAGGAGTCCTTGGTTCCTCAGAGGCACGGCCCTTCCCTGGGAGATGGTGTAGTTTATCGCTCAGAAAGTCCCAGCTCTCAGGCTGATGTAGGAAGGCCGTTATCTGGATCTGGCATTGCAGCATTTGCTCAGGCTCATCCTGGCAACGGACAAAGAGTGAATCCCCCGCCTCTACCACAGATAAGGAGTGTCACTCCTCCTCCTCCACCTCCTCGAGGACAGACACCCCCTCCAAGGGGAACTACTCCTCCACCTCCTTCCTGGGAACCAAACTCTCAAACAAAGCGTTACTCTGGAAACATGGAATACGTGATCTCCCGTATTTCTCCAGTGCCACCAGGAGCGTGGCAGGATGGTTATCCACCTCCACCTATGAATCCTCCACCTGTAAATGCTTCCACGCAGGGTCAGAGAGGCATGAGCGCTGTCCCCATTGGCAGGCAACCGATAATCATGCAGAGTTCTGCCAACAGCAAGTTTAGTTTTCCCTCAGGAAGAGCTGGAATGCAAAACGGCAGTTGTCAGGCAGAATTCATAGTTCACCAGAATGTGGTGCCTGGGAACTCAGTGAGTCGCCAGCCACCCCCGTACCCCATGAATCCAACTAACAGGCAAAGTCCCACAGCACTACAGATGCAGGCAGGAGGATCTGCTCCTCCTTCAGCATACACCAATGGGAACCTTCCTCAGGCAATGATGGTGCCAAATAGAAACAGTCACAACGTGGAACTTTATAATACAAATGTGGCTGGAATACCTGCGTCCTGGTCACAGCCTTCCCCTGTGCAACCGCAGTCGTCACCTGGCAATGGGCATGACATGCCTGCGTGGCAGCCCAACGTTCCTGCGCGGTCAAATTCATTCAACAGCCATCATGGAAATCGGCAGAGTCACTCTAGCAGCTCTCAGCCTTCGGCTACAACAGTAACAGCTATAACGCCAGCTCCCATTCAGCAACCAGTAAAAAGCATGCGCGTGTTAAAACCAGAGCTACAGACTGCCTTAGCGCCCACTCACCCTTCCTGGATGCCACAACCAGTGCAAACCGTTCAGACCATTCCCTTCTCCGAGGGTCCATCGACAAATATGGCAGTTATGTCTCCTGTTGCAGAGGCTCCAAATTACCAGGGTCCCCCACCACCTTACCCAAAACACTTGTTACACCAGAATCCCTCTGTCACCCTGTATGAGACAGGACCCAAGCTCAACAAGGAGGAACCACCCATTTTATCCAAGGAGGATGAGAATGAGAGGAATTATGAATGTGTTGATTCAACAGATAAAGAAAAGAAACAAATTACAACATCACCTGTTCCTGTTAGAAAAAACAAGAAAGATGAAGAAAGAAGAGAGTCTCGCATTCAAAGCTATTCCCCTCAGGCCTTTAAATTCTTCATGGAGCAGCACGTGGAGAATATACTCAAGTCGCATCAGCAGCGTTTGCATCGGAAAAAACAACTGGAGAATGAAATGATGCGGGTAAACTCTTTCTTCTTTCTAAATCTATGAGTAGAGAACTGTTCCCATGTTAAGAAATATGTCTTATTTGTAGAATGTTTAAATAGTACAGATAAATAGAACATTGTGGTATATCGTGGTAGCGGAGTCTATTTTTAGTTTTTTTGTTTGAGCTGTGGTAAATTCTTCATTGCTTTGTTTACGTACTTCATTGTCTTCTTAGAAATTAATTTTTTTAAGTAAGATTTTTGCGTGTCTAAATGTAGCTCATCTGGCTCATGTATGATAAGGCAGCAGAAGCAAAATCATTGTTGCGTGAACTGAGATTTAACTACATGGCTCATAGCTTTTTGCTACGCCTTCTATTTAATCATGATTTTTGAGTGAGTTATATACAATATTTTAATGATAGTTTTTAAATATTTTTATTTTTAAAAAATAAACACTGCAGGTACAAGTAGCAAAGCAGGAACAAGTGGTAGGCTGATTAGTGAGTTTATACAGTCACCCAAACAGTGATACTTTTTACATTCTGTAGTTTGTTTCCAGTAGCGATAGGGTTTTTTAAGTTCAAATCCAAAAAATCAGTATTTAAAAGTTATATTTTCAAATGAGAGAGACATGGTACCTTTTGCCTAAGTATTTTATAATCCAGGCTGTAAGGGTGTCTGTTTAAACAAGGAGTAATTGAAAGGGATAATAAAAAACAGATGTCAACAAAAACATGTAAAATCAACTTCTTTGTGCCTACATGAAGTCAGTGATCTATTTCTGGGATTTCAGTGTTGTACTAAACCAAATCAAAAGGGTAAAAACTGGAGCTGATGTATACATATGTCATTTCAAAAGAGAAAACAGTGAGAATTAGTGAAATTAAGATTTGCAGAAATAGAAATTCGAGATGTTACTTGTATTTCTTAAGAATTGTAGTTGAAAATTTGACATAAGTACAATGTACCTTTTAATTTATTCTGTGAAAGAATGTATTTAAGTTATGCCACTTTCTTGAAGTGCTGGTTTTTTAAATCCATGTTTTCTACTCTTTGAAAATCCTTACTGTAAGCTGTAGTGTTTTATAAGTGTTTGCCTAATCACGAATATGTAAATGTTAGCAAGATTTCTTCCTGGAACTCTTTCTAGATCTTCATTCTTAGTCTTCTCTCTTTCCTTTCACTTCCACTAACAGCTGATTTAAACTGTTAAGGTGTGGGAAGCTTTCCTGAACTCTGTAGCCTCCATCCCTGTGTAGACAAGTAAGATTTTGGAGCAACAGTATTTATTAAGAATAGCATGATCCCTTTTTAGAGGGCTTTGCATGCAATCCTGCATCAAAATTACGCATGAATTTATTTTTACTATTTTTGAGTACTTAAATGTAAGATTATCATTCATGTTGATTTGCAAATTTCACTTTCCCTTCTTACTGTGTTGTGTTCCATAGTAAGCATAAGTATTATGTATATGAAAGCACTGATATACCTTTTCTTGATATTTTTCTTGTGCATTTAAAGCACCCTAATAAATCTCTTTTCTTATATGAAATGCAATTTATAATATTTATACTAGATTTAAAGCTGGGGTGTTTAATTACAGGCCGAAGGGTGGAAAATGGGGTATTATGCTGCAGCAAACCTCTCCTTTTTCATCAGGGTACAGAAGAGGAATCCTGCAATAGTGAAGTATATTTTGGGTCTTTATGAGAAGGAGAAAGGGAAACCAGCTCGTTACTTATTTCAGGAAGTTTGAGAGGATTAAACAAGTATTGAATCCCTTCTTTTTTCTGCTTTGGTAGGAATTTTGAAAGAAAAAAAATACCAGAATGCATCCCTGCAGAAATACTTACCTTCACAGGATGCTGTATTTCTAGCATAGGTGACATATTTCTATGCTATCAGGTTTCCTAGGGAATAGAGTGGAGCTGTCTCAGAAATGTTTAATTTAGATGTGTGAATTTGCCCAAGAATTATGCTAGATGTCTTTGCCGCACAGAGAAACTTAAGTCATGATTTAAGGCACAGCAAGATAAGAAAGGAGCAAAATGAGAGCGAACTATGTGATATCGTATATCAGTTCAGGAAGCTCTCCTGTCTGGCATTGAGTGGAACCAATTGGAGGTGTATGTGCATGAGTGTTTGTGCAGCTGACAAAGTTGGTTAATTTTTGGTAAAGGCTGTAGCTGAGGAGAGTTCTAGGGAAAATAACAGCAATGCAGGGAATAATAAGTTTGTGATGAACATCTGTTTTAGTGGGTGCCATAGGAAAACGTGAAGATGGGTTGGGGGAAGAGATGAAAAATTAGGGCACTTGAGCTGTTTTTTACAGCAAAATTGTTAGGACGCAACAGCTAGGGAGCAGGTTCTAGGCGGTAAAGCTACAAGGTGTTGGGAGACTCTGTATGTCTTGCAGTGATTAATTACTGTGTTGGATCTCACTCCTTCTAGGGTTTTGTTGCCATCTAGATTATACTTTTTGCCAGTTTTCTGACTGATCAGTGAGGCTCAGTATGTGTGCATGTGGGGCTGTACTGAAGCAGACTTCATGGTTCAGATGGGACTTGAGAAGGTGACCCACCATTGTCTGAACTTCAACAGGGCCAGGTCTTCAAATGTCTTCTTGACATTTGTAAGTCTTCAAAAATCCCTTCTTCTGCATTGAAATGTGCCTTAAGCATATTCACTCACAGAAAACTTGAGATCTTTCTGTCCTGGAAGACAGTGCCCAGGTATTCCTGCGGTCATGTGTTGAGAAAGACAATTTCTTGATTCGGAGTAGGGAGTTGAACCGATTTCCCACATCCATTCTTGAAACTACTACTTCCCAGTCCTAACTACTGCCCGTCTGATGTTGGCAAAAAATTTTGTCTCAAATTTGAGACGGCCTTCCTCCTTTAAATCTTACTGAATTGATATTCCTTGTGAAGTTTGTTTGGGTAGACAAGCATTTTGTATGCATTTTGCTAATTGCATCTCCTTTGGATCCATTTTTGTTATGATGCCTGTAAGAAATCTTATGTGTTCTGATAGTATTTTCTTTAATAGATGACATATAGTATCCTGAAGGCATTTTAAGATACTGAATGATATCTAATTGATCTTTTATCTCACCCTTTTTCTCAGTCACATATATTATAATTTGTTTCAAGATATGTTTTAAGTTAGGCAAAGTAGAAGTCATCTATTAACATGCAGTTTATACAGGCCTAGACTAGCGGTTACCTAATCCTGATGATGGTCGTGAGTACTGTTAGGCAGACAGTATCTTAAACATTTGAAACATTAAAGAGATGGAAGCAGCAAGATTTGGTATCAGGAATCGATAAGACGTGACAATAAGAAATAGAAAACTTCTAGAATAGTACTTGAGTAACAGGTGTGATGTTTGCAGGGATTCAATTTGGCCATGTTCGATTTTATGATCAGAATGTCCAGGAAAAAATAAGGAAATATACTGTAGGTTGAACTTGGAAGTCATTGCTGTAGGATGGTGATTTCAAGCCAGGTAGGCAGATAAAATAGTTGAGATGATATGAGAAAGTGAACATACAAGATTTTGAAAATGCTGACAGAAAGCAGAAGAAGAAATGAACATAAAGCTGTGTGTGGATAGTGTCACAGAGAAAAGAATATAAATGGAAGAAAGATTCTGCTCACATGAAAACCAAAAAGAAGGGATATTCTGATTCCAGGGCCTGAAATTTGCCAAGAAAGATGGCACTGGGATTGAATGGCACTTCAAAGGAACTGAAGCCAGCAAAAATACACTAGGAGGAACCCAGGCTGGAATACGAAGAGAACGCTTAGTGTGGTTCTTGCAGATAAGGGTTTCCATGCTGTAGGTGATGAGATATGTGTGGCCTGTGAGTGTTTCAGCTGTCAGAATGTTAGTGGTGTGGGCCAGAACACCAGGGTGTCCCTTCAAGATAGGGGTGTGTGCACAGATGGGAGCCAAGAACTGATACCGTGGGGAGAAGCGAGCCACTTCAAAGAAGTTGCTGTGCTCAACTTGTTGGTACGTGGAGTGGAGAGCGGTAGAGAGAGTATGACTGAAGTCCTGTTAGAAAGAGGTGGGTTATGTGGTAAGAGGGAAGATCAGGTCTTGGCTTGTGGCAGAGGCCTGCGCTTGGTGTGGGTGGACAGTAGGAAACAGCGCCACGTGGATCTGGTTTGTGTAGGTACACAGGGAAGCATGAGGGTGAGAGTCGCGTACTCTCTCCTGCAGCTGAAGTTCCCCTGACGTGGTCAAGAAGTTCAGTGACTTCTGCTCTAGCTAGTCTAGAGAGTGGAAGCCTTTCCCACTGCAGCTCCTTAGTTAGCCCTCAGCGACTTACTGCTCCTAGGCACGTCTTGGCTTCCTTTAGCTCTGCGAAGAGAATCAGGGAGGCAGTTGATGCACACTGTTACTCAGATAAGTATTATTTGCAGGGGTTTTAATCAGTAGTTTGTAAATTACCCTTCCTGTGCTTGAGAACATACTCCCTTCTCAAGAACCTTCTGGTGCATGGCACCTTGTGCATTTTGCTGTTGAAAGTGATCACGTTTTGTTTTATATCACTCCTATATATTTTCATAGAATCCTAATGTGTAAATTAAAAAAAAAAAAAGGAAAACAAAACCCCTAAAGTATTATTTCCCATGCTGTATATAAGTATTTGGTTTGCTTTGCCTAAGCCTTGTAATTACAAGATCACCAAGAATCAAGAGTACTGTTCACTTTTCAGATTTCTTTCTGTTTGCTGCACAGGTTGGATTGTCACCAGAAGCCCGAGATCAAATGAGGAAAATGTTGTGCCAGAAAGAGTCTAATTATATTCGGCTAAGAAGAGCTAAAATGGACAAGTCAATGTTTGTAAAAATTAAAACCCTGGGAGTTGGTGCATTTGGAGAAGTTTGCCTAGCAAGAAAAGTGGATACTAATGCTTTATATGCAACAAAAACTCTGAGGAAAAAAGATGTATTGCTCAGAAATCAAGTTGCTCATGTTAAAGCTGAGCGGGATATCCTTGCAGAAGCTGATAATGAATGGGTGGTTCGCCTGTACTATTCATTCCAAGATAAGGACAATTTGTACTTTGTAATGGACTACATTCCAGGAGGTGATATGATGAGTCTCCTAATTAGAATGGGTGTCTTTCCAGAAAATCTGGCACGGTTCTACACAGCAGAACTGACCTGCGCAGTTGAAAGTGTTCATAAAATGGGCTTCATCCACAGAGATATTAAACCTGACAATATCTTGATAGATCGCGATGGTCATATAAAATTGACTGACTTCGGGCTCTGTACAGGTTTTCGATGGACCCACGATTCAAAATACTACCAGAGTGGTAAGAGAAGTACAAAAGGTTTCTTTGTTATTTTGTCGACGTGTCATTCTTTGCAAGGAATTAAATAATAAATGAGTAGAAAGAGGATTGTGCTGTTTCCTTTCTGAATTTCTTTCCTTATTCAGAAAGGAAACAATATGTCTGCACACCACTCAAATTGTAGAAAGCAATGTTTAGTTAGGGAGAGTTTGTAAGTGTGAGCATTGATTCCTTAAGGGAGAAGGAATAAGCTGTGCTGCTCTAGGTTTGTCCCATTAGTGGTTTCTGAAATTAGGATGGAGAAAATCACCACGGTAGCAAGATAATTACATAGACAACAGCCCTAACGCTGTTTTGAAGATAGGACTGATGTTTTATATGTAATTGTTCTTAAAAACCTTTCCCCAAGTTCTGAGTGTCTCATGTCCTGCCTTTTAGTGTAACCTGTTGATTTCTGAGAAAGGTTTAAGTAGGCTTTTAAAAATACTACTTTATTACCTAAAACAACAGCTAAAAAAAGGTTAGAGCAAAAAAAATTGAGTGTGATAAAATACAGATTTTGTAATAACCTATTTTTAATTTTCAAAAATAAGAACATACCTTCAAAAACAATTTTTAGATTATTTTTGACATGTTTTTATCAAAATATCGTGTATCTTGGGCCAGACTGTTACACAGTCTCTGGGGAGAAGTTGAAGATTTAAAATCTGATTTTATTTTTTGATGGTTTAAATACTGTTTTTTTTTCTGTTTACATAAGAGCAAGAACAATATACACCCTGTACCCGCAATGTGGTTATGTTAAGGAAAAACTGAGAGAAGATCAAACTCTATACTTTCTCATAAATACGTAAAAAAATTAACTTAAAAAAACCAATGTCCTCAAAAGTTTGTATTTTATATCTTAAGCAAAAAGTCAAAATCCTGATGTTGATGACCTTTTTAGCTCTCAAATTGAGTGTTGAAATTGAAACAGATTCTGTCTTATAACAAGAAATGTTAACAGATAAAAAAAATTTCATACTAATTAAGAACTAATCTTCCTCATTTTTGGCATCTTTCTCACTCAATTATAGGTGATCATGCACGTCAAGACAGTATGGATTTCAGCAATGAATGGGGTGACCCAGCAAATTGCAGGTGTGGAGATCGGCTGAAGCCGCTTGAACGCAGGGCTGCACGTCAGCATCAGCGCTGTCTGGCCCATTCCCTTGTTGGCACACCCAATTATATTGCGCCAGAAGTATTGTTACGAACAGGTAATGCGTTTTTGTACTGTAATCTCGCTTGAAAAGTAACTGATATTCAGGTAGCTTGCTTCACCTTTTTACACGGCCACTTTTCCCAAGCATGTAATATTTTGACAAAAAATAAATAGTTGTTAATATGGAAATCTTAAACAACTATTGAATAGAATTCTCTTGTGAACCTTTTTTATTCTTAGAAATACAAGATTAAAATTATTCTAAGGCTTTGACTACTTTGTTTTGACTTCATTTCAGGTTACACACAGTTGTGCGACTGGTGGAGTGTTGGAGTAATTCTCTTTGAAATGTTAGTCGGGCAGCCTCCATTCCTGGCACAGACACCACTGGAAACACAAATGAAGGTAACTTTAAAAGTCTGGTATCAAGAGTGTGAAGAAGCAGGCTTGAAATTTACATAGTCTTTCTAATTTGTAATGGAATCAGAGGTGACTTTTGAGAGTGCTGCTCTATCCAAGCACGTTATAAACTAACAAAATTTTAAACTTTACATTATTGTGGCAGGGCACTTCATTTGTAAAGGGACTTCAAGGATCGCGTCCGTATCTTTTATCTGGTCGTACAGTAAACATGCCAACTAAAAATCGCATTTCAGATCTCAGCCGTTCCCTTTCACTTTTTGCACCTGCTCCAGTTATTATTTCCACTTTATTTCCTTCTCCTCTTCCAGCATCTGGGTGTTCTTTTCCCACCACTTGGCTTACGTACCCGCTCACCTGCAGAGGATTTCCTTTGGTGATGTACCTGCAGGTGCTCAGCATGCAAAGGTGAAGGAGCAGCAGATGACTTTGGCTGCTCAGGGTTATTGGCAGCTCAGAGCATTGGTCCTTCCTGAGCCCCAGCTGTTTCAGAGAAGCCACCAGGGCAGTCTTCTGCAAGTGCCATTTTGCAAAACTACATTCAACTTGCAAGATACTAGTTGGCTCAAATGTAGTGTAGTATTGATTTTTTTTAAACTCCAAATATGTTAATCTTTCCAGTGCATCAGATAAATCAAAAGTCGTTTGCCTCACCTTCTTTTTAAGATTGTAAGCTATGTGCCTAATCTCAGGTTCCAGGTGCTGGATTTTATGGTATCTTTCTTGGTTTATAGCTGGGGTATTCTGTGCCAGACTCTAGTTTAGATTTGGAATGTGAATAAACTTCACCTGGATTTTGCCAGATTTCCAGACAAAATATTCCTTGTGTTTCTGAAAGAGCAGCTTCATGTTTTCCCCTCTCTAGTGTGAAAACACTTACAGGTGTTGAATGGTTACTTTGTGGCTGTTTGGTTTTTTTGTTGTTGTGTTGTTTTAATTTTCACTGTGTTTTGTCTTTTTTATGAAATTGTAGATAGAATAACACCTCTTTTTGCTTTAAAGGTTATCAACTGGCAAACTGCACTTCATATTCCACCTCAAGCTAAACTGACTCCGGAGGCCTCCGACCTTATTATTAAACTCTGCCGAGGGCCAGAAGATCGTTTAGGCAAAAACGGTGCAGATGAAATAAAAGCTCATCCATTTTTTAAAACAATTGATTTTTCGAGCGATCTACGACGGCAGTCTGCTTTCTACATTCCTAAAATTGCTCATCCTACGGACACGTCAAACTTTGATCCAGTTGATCCAGATAAATTGTGGAGCGATGATGATAAGGAAGGGAACAGAAATGATACACTTAACGGGTGGTATAAAAATGGAAAACATCCTGAGCATGCTTTTTATGAGTTCACCTTCCGAAGGTTTTTTGATGACAATGGCTACCCATACAACAATCCAAAGCCTATTGAGTATGAGTATGGTAGTTCCCAAAACTCAGAACACCAGTCAGATGATGACGATGATGATGAGCAGGCAGGTAGAGGAGTTCAAAATCGTGACCTGGTTTATGTTTAGTAGAGGACTAAATACTATAAACTAAATAAACTTGTTTTGCAGCTGTAGTTTTTGAAAAGTCTCTTAAGAGAATTGAGAGAAGATTGCTAGGATAAATACATGCACATTTTTTTTTTTTTAAAAAAAAACACTAAGAAAATTGTGTCTTCTTTTACCCTCTCTGTACATTTTGTTTCCCCAGAATACAGGGAAATCCTTCTCAAATGTTAATTTATTTCAGCATTATTAATTGTTTAATTTAGAAGAGATTTGATGTTAGGTGAAAAAAGTATCACTTGAAGTTTGTTATCAGTTCTCTGTACTCTAAGTACTCAAAATAGGAAATAGTGATGATTATTTTTTTCCCCCCTAAGACGATGCCTGGTATCTATTTGTACATATACTGAATAATTTTAGTAAACAAATCTCTGCTTCAGAATTTTTAATGACAGTTTTTCCTCGCATTGACCAAATATAAAACCTACTTGACGCTAATAAAGCTCTCTGATACATTTCTGAAGAGGGGAAAAAAGAAAAAAAAAAAAAGGCTGCTGTACCCTCACTTCTCACTGTATTTAGCCTAATTATTCACAGTGTTGGAAAAACCGAGCCATCTGTCTGGTGAAATGTTTCCAGCTGCTGTGGTAGTGGCATAGTTCTCAGCTTTGGAACAAGAAAGTGTCAGTCTTGGCTACAGTATGATTGTAAAGTGATAAAGCATCAGAACTAGTATTTTATTAAATAGTAATTGAATTTGACATCGGTAACACTGCAGCATGTGACTGGTACTCTCAAAGCAGAAGGACTGCTCACTCAGAAACAACTTGATTGTCTCCTGTCATCAGTTCTCCTATAGTTATGAGAGGAAAAGAGCTTTAGGGAAAAAACACTTTCTGAAATCTAGTTTAATTTTCTGACTACAACCAAACTCTAAAGTGTGTACAGTTGTGCTTTAGTTGGAGTTTTTAGTTTGAAAAATAAATGTTAGTATAGTTTTTTTGTTATATGTTTGAGATAGTAATGGGAAAAGATTATAAATTATGGCTTTTGAGACTGTTGATGCAGAGACCAGTTTCACTTGGCTTTAACAGTTGCTCTCCTATTGCACAGACAGTGCGGAGAAATGTCATGCACCAGTCCACCTGAGCCGTCGGTACAGTTTCGGTGGTCCGTCTTTCACGGCCCAGTTCAGAACAGAATTAGGAACTTAGGGCTGTGTCCGCTGCCTTCTGCGTGACGGTTTTCATAGCTTCCCGCAGCAGGTGAGCAGGCATCGCCTTGGGTCTGCTGGTGGGAGGGTACTGAGCCTGTTGAGGTTACTGGGAGCAGGGAGGGAGGGGGGCAGCCCTCTAAGCAGCTTCCCTGAGGCAAGGCCAGGAGTTACAGGTGAGAGGCAGAAAGAATTATGGTTTTTATCCCTCTCCCTCTGCCTGTCTCCTGAGGCTAACACAATGGTAAAGAAAATGCACTATTTTTAGTAAACGTCATGTCTTTTAAAACATTTCCTCCTTCTTGGAATTGAATTCCAATGGATAATCTAATAATGTGCCTGTAAGCATTACTGCTTTCTTAAGTTATTACTTGTGCCATTGCACTGGCATTGCGACTATCTAAACATGATGAAATTGGTGTTCATAGCTGTTCTCGCAGCAAACGCCAGTAACTAGTTTACTTTTCTCACCAAGCTGGTTTAAGAAAGTCGTGTGCGCTTCTGGCTGTTTGTTGCCTTTCTGTGCTGCAGTTCAGCATCTCTCCTTGTGCCAGTGCAGCTGTCCGTAGCACTGTGCTAAATACCGGGGCAGTGAAAAAACTGCTTGGTGGTTAGCATGTGGAGGTTTGTAAGCGTGTTCATTGGAGTGATCCGGTTTCCAGTGTGGTCCAGAAAATGATTTATATTGGCATAACTGAGGAAGGAGTGAACTGCAGTAAAGAGAGTTGGCAGCATGGACGCTTCTTAAACAGACTTTTTCACGGGAGAAAACGTTTGTGGAAGTTCACCCCTCTACTGTGAAGTGCTTATCGTGGTTAGAAGATGGTTATGAAAAATCGTTTGTGGTTTGGTTTTTTTTTTTTTCCTCGAGCAGGTAGTTAGTTACTTTCTATAACGAAAATGGGTTTGTAGCTTAATAAAACAATTCATGTTCTGTCTGCCTGTTCCACAGCTGTTGAAATAGAATAGGTTTTTTAAGATGCATTTCATTTAGCTTGAGTATTATAAAATGGCTGCAGCGTATAACTACTCCATTTTATATATTATGTAAAAAAGATTGTTTTCCATGTAAATAAACCTTTAAATGTTATCCTCCTTCATAGTAAGTATCCCAGTAAAACTGGTCTACTTGTCTTGGAGTAAAGTATAATATATTACTGGTTAAAGGTAATTTAATCAAGCCTGCCTTACCATTTGTGAAGTGTGCAGAGAAAATAATGTCAGTTCTTCATTAAATTGACTTAAAATTGCCTTTTTATCTGAGCATATTTCTCCTCTGCCTGCATTGTATTATGTTGTATTCCTGTTTAACGCTATAACTGGTCTTTAGCCAATCTGTTTTAAAAAAAAAAAAAAAAAAAAGGAAAAAAGAAAAAGTCTGTAAAGGCACCACGGTTCTGTACAAGCAAAACCAATTGCTTTTATTCAAGGAAATTATTGAGTCTTTTAAGGACATGTGCAAGTACTGAAATATTAAATATTATTTTACCATTTTAAACAAATATAGGAAGAGTTCACATCTTAAGAATTCGGTAGATGCTTCTGGCGTTTTCTGTTATCTTGTGTTAGAAGTCGTAATGTACGTTGTTTGAATTTTACCACCTATATGCTGCAGTATTATATATTTCCTTGCAAAAATGCAGTGTGTTACAGTCCAAGTTCTCTGAGAAAGTTAGTTATAGATAAATGTTGTCACAGCTCTCCAACGTGCTATTGCCTTACCCATGTTTTGAAACTTCACGTTTCATACGTAGGTTCAGAGTCTATTGAGATTCTTCATAGCTGCTGCTTAAAACATGGGTATTTCACTGGTGACCTATGATGGGGATTGGTTTGTACAGGCAGTTGAGAAGAGAAGCCCCTGACCAGCAGCTGTGGAATTCTGCAGTAAGTTTTAGTTCAGGTTGCTTTCACTTTGTAAAGCATGAAAATAAATTTCTCTTTTATGTGCCCTTGTACACATATTAATTGTATTTATAAAATGTTCTATAGTCCCGTAACTGTACTGTAAATACTATTTGATATCCAGTGGCATTCTATCCTAGGGCAGGCCCTCTTGCTGTATCTTTTCTACCCTCAATTTGTAATGGAATCTATAGAATATATGGCTAGAAAGTCTCTTCGAGACTGGCGTATCTTCTGCTGTTGCAAAGCTGTGAGTGGGAATGATTTATTTGGACTCCTTTTAATATTATTCAGCTAATAGGCAGCACAGTGGGTGGGTTCTTAGATGATGCTGCTGTCACCCGAGATGCTATTAGGCTTTGGTTTCAAATGTCTTTGGTGTTTCAGAGCAGACCTTTAATCTGTTTGCTTTAATTCAGCCGAAGCAAAAAGATAATAAATTGGGTCAGTGTCGTAGTAAAATGTTTGAATGCCTTAATATGCTCTTGATAAAGGCACTGTTCAAGTTTTTATAGATTTATATATATCTATATAGATATATTCCACGTGTTTATATGTATATATAATGTCTTTTTTGTATTATAAATATCCTTCTGACTGTCAGTTCTTTTGGATCCTCCAATTAAATACATAGACCACCGCACAATTGTGCTTAAGCAAATTATTCATTTATGACGTGCCTAGTTAGTGAACTTAACGATCTTGCGTTATCTCACGCCCGTAGTAAGTTACTGACCGGTCTTTGGAGTGTTGGGTATTTGTCTCTGTCACGACATGGGCATCCCCTTTGCCAGGGCTCTGCATACCTGTAGTCCAGCTGCATGCGTGGTATGTCATCTCTGGATGCTTGCTGGTGTGTTTGGGTTTTATAGGGTTACGTGGTGGGGGCGGCTTGGACCATAATCTCCGGGTGCCCTGATGTTCGTATGAAAAGAATGTGCGTCTTGTACGTTGACTTTCCCAGTCGGTGCCCCAGAGCGTCCGTCCCCTTCGTGCAGCAGCGCCAGGTGTCCTGTCTGTCTGTCTGTGCCCGATAATTGAGGAGCTGAGGCTTCCCTGCCCCTGCTGATTGAACTGTTAGTGCAGCCTGTGTGTTTGACCTAGGGGATGTGAGTGGATGGTTGCATTGACACTTACTTAAAAGTTACTTCAGAATAAGGGCACTTGTGAACAGCCTAACTGAATCATCAGCTGCTGGTAATCGTGACATTCCTTCTGAGTTTTAGAAACTGTTTCTGGTTTCTCAGAATCGGTTTCTATAGTGTAACACCTGCTGGGGTAATAAAAAAAAAATACAATGAATCTTTATAAAAAGTGAAAATCAAATTCTTGTTTTGGCTAATCAAATATGAAATATAAATTTCAGTTGCCCAAATGCATGTATTTTTCTTTCCTTCTCCTTCACACCCCTTTCCCCCCGAGTCCCCTTTACACTGCAACAGCTCTACCGATTAACAAAAAATTTGCGTGTTTAATATCAGTAATGTTATTGTACTTGGCTGTCACCTCATGTTTGTAACCTGCTCTCAAGAGTATACATTTTGATGTTAAAGAGTTCTATTTATTGGTGCTCTTTCCCTGTTCTCTGCTGCCTCTTCCATCAAAATAATTAAATCTTAGTTATTTATTATGCACACATTACATATTGTGAAGCTATTCCTTAAGAGAGATATGACAATATATCACAGCTTTCATGTTTGTTAGGAGGGAAAACTGTCTTTGAGAAAGTCCACTTCTTTAAAGTGCACATCTCAAACTGCTGATGCAGAAACCCGTGTCTTATTGCAGAGACTATTTTATGTCCTAATTCTTCTGCCTTTGGGGGGGGGACGACGACGACGACACAGGGTGGAAGTATGGCACCATTTTTCATTCACGAGCAACCTGTGGAAGGAAGAAGGGTAATCCCTCCAGCTCTAATCAACCAAGTGATGCGATACAGCAATGCTTAGAACTTTAAACACTCATCAACAGCTTTCTTACAGCTAAAGCAATGTAGAAATGATAGTTTTAAATTCAGATGCTCGTTAAAGGGATAGCATCAAGGACAGTTTCCTGCAGCTTTCTAAGCTCAGGATCTGGTTTTCCTAAGCCCTGTAGTACGTGATGGCGGTTTTCTTTCCCAGAACGCCACCCTTTAGAACAGTTTGAAGAGCTGGAGACGGTCACAAAGCAATGAATGATGTGGAAATATAAATGGATACGTCATCTTCACTTGGCAAAACCCGTCGTTGCGAATTACGGAAAGTAAAGAGCTGAATGAAGCCAAGCGATTGATCCAACTTTTGCTTCTTTTTCATGCTCCCTTTGAAAATGCGGCCGTTCCCCTCAACCGCCGCCGCGGGCTTTCAAACGGTCGCGGCGGGGCGGGCCCGCCCCGCCGCGACCGTTTGAAAGCCCGCGGCGGCGCAGGCGCAGTCCGCCCTTCTCACCTTGAACTGAGGGAGGCGGAGCAGGTTCTTCCGTAGCAGCATTGGTGGTTCAGTGGTAGAATTCTCGCCTGCCACGCGGGAGGCCCGGGTTCGATTCCCGGCCAATGCAGTTGCCTTTTTTTTCCCCTCCTTGTTCCTCCCGCCTATTTTTTTTTTTTTTAACTTAAAAATCAAAAAAACAAAAAGCTTATCGCTGTTCGTAATAACGCTAAAAAAAGACGCCAACGTGTTATCGGCCCATATGGGCGAACCTTCACCCCCCGCTTCGCCAGGCTGGAAGTGACGCAACCGGATTTGCCTTCAAACTGCCGGCGGCGGCAGGAGGCGGGCAAGGCCGGGGGTGGGGTTAGCGCCGCTGGAGGAGGCGGAGGAGGAGGAGGAGGAGGAGGAAGGGGGAAGAAGAAGCGGAGGGGTCGTGGCTGCTGGGAGCTGCTGCCGCGGTGGGGCCGAGCTCTGGAGAGGAGTAAGTGACGCGCGGTGTTTTCCCTCCTTATGGCGGCCGGGCTGTCCGTCCCTCTCCCCCAGTGTGGCCGTTGCGGGGTGCACCTCCCCCCCGCCCCGGCCTGAGGTGAGGGGCGACGCCCGCGCCCCGCGGGCCGCCCTGAGGGGAGCCGGGCACCTCTCCGCCCGGGCGGGAGGAGAGTTTCGGCTCCTCTGTCCCGCGGCCCGGGGACCCGGCGCTGGTTCGCTGGGCGTGAGTCGCCGCGGTCGTTGCCGTCGTTGACACCCGTGACTATTACACCGTGCTCGTCGGTCTTAGGTCACTGCTGTAGCTTGTACGTGCTCGGAGCCGCGCGGGGCATCGCCGTGGCGTCCCTGAAGCCATCGAAAGGCGCCTGCCGGCGGGTGTATGGCTGCTCAGCAGCCTGCGCCTGGGGAGTCCGGCTGGGTGGGCTGCTCTGGCATGGCACCGTTTCCAACGCCGAACTTTGGTTCCTGCTTCTCCCTTCCCCCTCCACCTGTTTGTTTGTTTTGTTTTGTTTTTCTTTAATCACAGAATCATAGAATCGTTAAGGTTGGAAAAGACCCTTAAGATCATCGAGTCCAACTTAATGAAGTAAGCTTTTTGCAGTTATGCTAGTTGTCTTTCCAAACAGAGAGAAGCAGTTGGCATCAATTCTAGATATCCATTCTGCTGCAGACCCTTCTAAATTTTCTGAGAAATTTGCTAATTTAATATTGGCTATCTAAAAGAATGCCAGCTCCCATGGAATGGGGAGTAAGTAATATGATTATTTTTTTTTAATCTTTTGAAAGGTTTAGCCTTGAAAGCATCTGCCAACAGCCTATCTATCTAATGATTTTTTTTTTTTTTTTGCTTAAACAGCTAAGTATGCTTATGTTCGTGGTTGCTGGTGGTTTTTCTTTTGCTACCGTTACTGTTACATACAATAAGTGGATGAGAACCAGTTTGTTTAGTGTCCAAGAAGTCTGGCAACTCTTCTGTTTCCCAAGTAATTAACACAATTGCTTGTTGATACCAAATGTTGCTAGGAGTGGATGTTGTGAAGAAGAGTACTGAGGCTGGAAGGGAGCTCGGAGGTGATGCAGTCTGATGACAGGCCACTGTGATCACTAAAAAGCGATTCCTGAAAGCTGGTACTTTGGGGTTTTTTTTCTCTTCTAGCTTGTTGAGAGAACTTTCCAAATTTTACATGGTTACTTTGATGTCAGAGCCTGTATAGCAGGCTGAAATAATGGAAACATGGACAGTCTGCCAAAATTCAGGCTCTGGCTTAATCCAAAGATTAAGGCTGGACTGAAGGACTCTTTGGAAGTATTTTCCTTGTATGGCTTGTGCTGTTCTCTGGGTCTGCAGAGTACCTGGTGGGTCCCCTGTAGTAACTGATAGACACCAACTTTAATCTTCCCTCCCAACATTTGCATATCGATCTCTTCTTTTATTTTTTCAAGTTGTGGGGGATTTCTTTGTGAAGCAGGATTGGTGTTGTATTCAGTTACAGCTTCCCAAATTCTAATGTATGAATGTGAGCCAAAATTACTTATACTTGTTCCTTATGATAATTTCTTGAAGTCATTGTGGAAAACATGGTGTATCCCCAGTGTTTTCTTGATGATGGTCAGGCTGTTACCTTTGAAATAAAGTATAAAAATAAGTTCTAAAACCTCATTCTCAAAAGTTGTAGGTATCTTGAACCTTTGTTACATTTCAACCCCTGCTGCTCTTAACTGTTCCAAACTCTAGAGGTATTTTAGGTGCTTGGAACAAATGATAAAATGTATTCTGATACTAGAGATGGGTTAATTTGGTGGGTTTCTATTGTGTTAATTTCAGGGGACGATCTATACTCACAGCTAGTGTACAGAATGAGTATTCTTATGGTGAAGTGTGTGTGTTTGTACACAGTGTGGAATTAAACTTGCAAGGCAAAGTGCTTAGGTTATTGTCCTTATATCCTATTCACTGGTTATTGTCCTTATATCCTATTCACTGTAAACTTTACAAGCTCATTACTATTGCAGTTGCTGTTGGAACGTAGATAGCTTCACTGGGCACGATTCATGGAGAGGTCCTAGCTGAAAAGTGCAGCCTTGCTGCTTTGGCATCCTGTTACGTGAGGGTACTAGATTTTTGTAAATACTTTAAAAATTTTTAAGTGGTACAGGATCAGTTTTGTGGTTTGTTTTTGGTTTTCTGGGGGGGTTAGTTTGTTTGTTTCTTTTTTTAATTCCTTCAGGTCTAGTTCAGCTCTGGATTTGTGTATACTCACGCCTCTCCCACATGTGTCTACACCCTACTCTGAGCTGCCGCAGTCTACTATGACTTTCTGCTGCAAACTTTAATCTGGTTTCACATTAGTACTCTAACTCTATTTTTTTTCCCTGTCTTAAAACTGCTTCGGCATCTTCAGTTACAGGTGCCGTAATCCTATAGACTCACACTAGTGTATCAGCTCTGACACTACCTGTATTCAAGTGGCAGCAGCAGAGGCATGTCCAGACAGAAGCAGAGCCAGCAGCTTTTTCTGCCCCACTTGTACAGAAGAGCCTTGTATTTGGAAGCCACTTCAAGCTCTTCTGCTCTTATGACTCAACAAGAAGCAACAAATTAAATTGGTTTTCTAGTTTAAACTAAATTCTCTTGCATTTTCAGTACCACGGATGAAACAGATGGATTCCTGTTTTTTTGTTGGAATTGCTACTTTTGGTTATGTTGGAAGCATTATAAATTTAAATGAGCACCTTCTCCCTCTCCTCCCTCCCCCCGCCCCATGAGATACTAGCTCATTCTTCTTCTGTGTCTGTTTCTCCTTTCTATCCTTCCTTTCTCTGTCTTCTCTCACCTGAAAATCACATTTACTCTTTTGTTATGTGCAATACTGTCATTTTGGTCCCAGGCTTTCATATCTTTCTGACTTAGCCTCTTTAGATTTTTTTTTTTTTTTAATTCTTGCTATTTTCACATTTCAAGATGAAACTTACAAGCTTTTCTTTTTCCTAGATATTTAAACAGGATTGCTGTTCCGCTTTGATTGCTCTACAGCATTCAGTGTAAAAAAGTTATCTATTTCTTCTCTCTGTGTTCGAAAATCTAGTTTGGCCTTAGTAACTTGCTATTACTTGATTTTTAAAACATTTATTAGCATCTTGCTCAACTTGTGATTTCGGTAGTGTTAGTCATCAGTTTGAATTCTCAGGACAGGCAAACAGGTGTATCTGGTAGGATGAGCAGGAGTGGAAAAGCTTGCTCCTAAATATAGCAGGGAAAACTTTGGTAATAGCTGTGTGGTGATCCATACAGTAGTTGAGAAACATCTTCAGGCTCTTTCTCCTGAGGTAAAAACCAACACAACTCCCAAGTCAAACTGTGTCTCCAAAGCCTAATTAGACTGGGATATGGTAGTCTTTGTAGTTGCTGGTCACATTAACTGTTATCAGCTTGTAGACATCGTTTTGGCCAGCCCAGCGAGTCTCTGGCCCGAGTGAGATTATATAGTGTAGGTTCTTGTGATAGCAGGTTTCCAGACTCAACCCCGCGGGTCCCTTCTGTGTGGATGGGTGTGGGCTGTCAGAGGCCTGTCTTCAGCTCTGCTGCTGCCAGAGTTCTGCTGTTTTGGGCTGAAGCTTTTCACAGCAGCTGTCTGCTTCAAGAGAAACTGGGAAAGGAAGAGCAAGGAAGGAAAAAGAAGAGGATGTTGGCTCGGGAATGGATCAGCTGTGTGCCTGGGCATAAAGCTACTTGGGAAAGGGACAGAAAAAGGAGTGGAAGTCTTAAAATGTTTGATTTGTACTTAGCAGCCCCTCTTTACAATGGGGAGCTAATATTCTAGCAATAGGTTGTCTGGTGCGTGCAAAGCGTGGCTTCTGAAACCTGTGATAAATGTGTCCAAATTTGACCATGACCTGGTCTTGAAATGTGTTCAGTCTTAAGTCTGTTTATTGCGCATGTGAGTTTAGTACCTCTTACATTCTTTAAATAGTTGATCTGTATCAAGTATGCTTCATCCCAGGGCTTAGCCGTAATTGCTTGTCTGCAATTGCTTGTTACTGGTATGGGGTACAGGTACTGAAATGAGAGCAAGACGACTCTCTTGCAGGCATGTTTATTTGTTTATTTTAATGTTTTCTGTGCTTGGTTCTAGGAAATTAGAAGAAGAGTGGGGAAATTCTTGGTATGCAAGAGACAGGAAAAGTGGAGACAGTGCAGGTATCTTAGAGAAGAAGGGGATTGGGATGTATAGGTAACAAATAAGAACATAGGATGACTGCTATATGGACAGTGGCTGTATCATAAAGAATAAGTCTACTGCTTCTACTTATTACTGTATTTGTATAAATCGTAATTCTGCTAATGCTACAAAGTGGAAGTGGTCACAGTCCATGATGTTTGCTCAAAAAAACAAAAACAAAACAAAAAAACAAACAAACAAAAAAAAACACCGGTGGGGAAAAGTAGCGTGAACAGTATGTTAAATGAAGTGGGTAGCTGCACTCTAAATGTTTCATTGTGGCCTTTCCTTACCTTTCAGTGATAACTTAGCAGGCTCAAGGTTTTTCAAGAATCTCTTTTTAAGTGTAAAAACAAAGGTGATAGGAAGGCACAAGCTGGGCATGGAAGGTGAATATTTGTTTCGAAGAAACATTAAATAAATCTGAAGAACTGTAAAATCAAATGAATGGAAAAATAATGTTCCCCACAAGGCAAAAATCAGACTGTTAAACTTGTATGCATGGAATGTTAAGGTGAAAAAATTAACAAAGCTTAATGCATCTGGAAGAAGGGCTTTGGTTTATTGTCTGTTGGGGTGTTTTTAAGCCATAGGCCATTATAGTAAGGACGCTGTAGTAGTGCTAACAGTAAAATACCAGTTTATCTTGCAATAGAATAAAGAGGGAGGGAGAGTATGCAGTTGTGTCTTGCAGTGGTGCATTTAAATCTGCATATCTCGTATATGCTTTTCAATAGAATCTTCATTGTATGAAACAATTCTATGAAGTCGAGAGTTTCATTTCTAGTAATAGAGAAACAGTTATTTCTTTATATGGATGACATTCATTCTAGGACCTTTTTCTAACAAGTATATTTCCAGCTTCTATATTTTTATATGCCAAATGAGGTAATGAGCGTATGAAAATAGTCACAAAAATTTGTTCTGGTCCTGGGATTTTTTTTTCCTTAATATTTCCTATTTCTTTCAGCTTCATGTTGAACATGAGCCTTGTTATGATCAGTGAGAATGTAAAGCTGGCCCGTGAATATGCCTTACTGGGAAATTATGACTCTGCGATGGTCTACTACCAGGGAGTTCTTGACCAAATGAATAAGTACCTCTACTCTGTCAGAGATACGTATCTGCAACAGAAATGGCAACAGGTAAATAGTACTTTTTTGGGACATTTTGAGGGAAAAGCATTAAAGTAGCAAAAGTTGCCTATCCTATGGTAAACAAAAGTCTAAAAATACTTACACCATTCTCTGATAAACTGTAGTGCTGTTATATATATAGGCTCTTTCATTATTATATAGACTTATTTAAGTCTTCTTTATGACTTCTTGTGCTGACAATGACAAAACAGGGAATGGAACACAGCCCTGGGGAGGTAGTGCACTGTCTGGCTTGTCAGCTTCTTGCTGATGAGTGCCCCTGTGATGCTGAAGTTTTTTAGGCTGGTGTCATTTTGAATAGTCTTATTTTCCTCTCAGTGTTTTAGTAGTGTGACTTACAGATTCTTAATAGAAACTGAGTTGTGGCTACCACGTTAATTTATCCTTAGCACAAACCATAATTTTTTTTCATTGACATTCAATCTATTAGGTTGCGCTCTTTTCTGTCGTGCTTGTTTAATATGCAGAATTTGTCAAAAGTCTCTTTGGTGTTAAATCCAAAATTTATTTGTTTATTCTTTAAATGTGATGAGGAAGGCAGAAAAACTTTCTTAATATCTGATATGTGTTATTCTTGTCTATTGAAGTGGAATCAGGTAGCTTGTGAAACGTTGTGGAATCCATCCAGGCATTACGTGGGCTTGAACAGAGGACTGTTACAAACTTATTTGCAATGTGCTTAATCTACTTTTTTTTTAATCAGGTTTGGCAGGAGATAAGTGTGGAAGCTAAGCATGTGAAAGATATAATGAAAACGTTAGAGAGTTTTAAACTAGACAGTACTCCATTGAAAGCTTCACAACAAGAATTACCAGCTCATGATGCAGAAGTCTGGTCTTTGCCAGTACCTGCTGAACGTAGGTAAGAGAACCTGAAGACCTAAATTAACGTTTATCAGGGCAAAGTGTGCTTTGACTTCAGCCTGTTCCTGTGTAATTTTTGTTCTAGAACTTAAATGTGTAACACACCAGCGGCTTGCCACCATTTGTGGTGAAGGAGATGCCATTTTGAGGCAGCCTACTTCAGAACGTTCTGGGGCTTTTATCTTATATAGGCTTGACTAATGTCAAGCTTTCCCCTCCCAAACTTAAGATAAACTCGTCATCCTATGGAAGCTCAACTCTGTTCCTGAATTGGTCTTCTCATCAACTTTAAAATGATTCTGCATGTAGCTCATATGAGAAGGATGAAGAAGTATTATCTGAGTAACAGTAAAATCTAGAAGTGTCCAAGCTCAGTTCCTTCTGTGTAGCAAGGTGGTTCCCTGATCTCCTTCATGAACTGGTCAGTTAGGCTAGCATAAGCTCAAGGGGAGGGGTGGGAACAAGCGGCTGCAGGCAAGTCTGCTTATTTCAGAAGTAGTTTTGGATTATGCTGGCTTAGTGCCTGTGAAACCGAGGCCCTGCGGTGTGGTTTGACAATGTAGCTGCTGCTGAAAGGATAGTCCTACCCTCCACAGTTGCCTGAGTTTTTTTCACTTTTGTCTTTGTTGGCATTCATTAGCTGGTTCAGGATGCTAAACTGGCAAAAAAGACACTGTTTTGTGGGGCTAGTGGTTTTTTGTTTGGGTTTGTTGTTTTTTATTTTTTTTTCCCCCTGAGATTAGCTATCTGAAGTGATTAATTGGAGGTTCTAACACATGCCAGTGGTAGCATGAAGGAGGAAACAGGAATGCATGCAAAGCAGACATGGAACTGTGCACTTTGACAGAAAGTGACTATTAGATCAGCTTGGCTGTACTGTCAAACTGTTCTTTGAGGCTTTGAACTTAGAAGCTGTTTCTCACAGATGGATAACTTCAGTCTTTATGGGTACATTTTTACTTTTTTTTGATTTATTTTAAGTCTGCTTTCTGAAAGAAATGGGTCTTGTGTGATCACACTGTTTCTGTTTCTCTCATTTAATAACTTTGGAACACTGCTAGCCGATCTCATTCAAACCTTCTGGAAGAATAGAGTCTGGGAGGCAGAACTTTCCTAATGTTTTGAAGCTTTCTAGAGAAGAGATACACAAACTTATGTTTCTAAAAAGGGAAAGACTTGAGAGAACTCTTTCTGTTCCATTTATCTTGCCAGGTGGTGAAGTATTGAGTTGCGATAATATGAAAAAGCCATGGTGAAAACTTGGGCCATGTTGTATTGGAATAACCACAGTAAAATCCTAGACTGAGATAGCAGAACTCACAAGTTTAGGTGGAAATTAAATGTGTAATCATACTATTTCTTTATTTTGAGCATTGGGGTGGAATTCATAGGTGGCTAAGTGTTCATAAATAAAAGTATAGGTTGGTAGATACTCCATCTGAAGAGTGAAAAGACTTTAACACTCATGATCTTATCATTAGCATATTCATGTTTCGTAATATGCATTTCACCCTGAAGAGATATGTACGGTTCTGACAAACTTGTTGCTGTGAATCAATTAAAGATAACTTTTACGAAGGTACTGGATCCTGATATATCTTGAATTATATGTCAAAACACATCTTCTAGTTCAAGTAAATGCTTTCCAAATCAGAGTCTTCCATTTTCTGTTCTCTAGAAATATCCTTGAACTTAAGCTTTACTGATAGCTTATTAACGCTGTAATTTTAGGAAGGCCCATGGAAAAAGTACGTCTGTGAGAGTAATGGATTTGTATGGGGAAGAAACTGAATTTCAAAAAAGAAATCCAAAGTACCGATGACGATACTGGTTTATTCATATACGCTTCTCAAAGTAGTTTAGTTTCAAACAGCTATAGGCCTCACACATATATATTTTCTTTCCCGAGAAGTGAAAATAAAAGGAAGTGAAAACAAAATTGTCATTCCCAAGAAACCTTTACATTTCTTTGGGTAGGAGAGTGAGGACCATTGTGATAAGGAGAAAATATATTGGTTTGGTTTGGTTTTTTTTTTCCTAAGCTCCATAATACTAAGATTACTTTTATTTATGAAATATACGAAGCAAGGAGCTTGTTTTAAGCTAATGAGCCCTGAGCTTGTGGCAAAGGGAAAATGGATTTTTAGTGACTGTCTAAAAATGTCTGTCTTGTTTCTGACATACAGATTTTTGTCTTGAGCAAAATGGCTTTTCAGTTTGTAACCACTTGATTTGGTTATGTAGTGCTCACCAGTGATTTTACACTGAGGCTTTTTGCATATGTTACAACTAATTAGACCTTCGCCAGGACCCAGAAAACGTCAGTCTGCTTCGTGCAGTGATTGCAGAGGTCACAATAACCGTATAAGTGCAGCTGTCAGAGGCCCTCACCGTCCATCCTCTCGAAATCCCAATGATAAAGGGAAGGCAGTCCGCAGCCGGGAAAAAAAGGATCAGCAAAATAAAGGAAAAGAGGAAAAGGTAAGCTTGCAAATACCTTCATGAAGTTGAGAAGCTCAGTCTTGCTTTCTTAATATTGAGTGTATTATAAAATTAGATGCCTATAAAATTTTTTCTTATGTTCAAGTCAGCATGCTGACTTGAATCTCACCTTGTAAGATATTTTTGCTTTATGGACATTCTTGGTTACTGATTAATTAAAAAAAAAAAACAACAACAACAAAAACCCACAAAAAAACCAAACCAAAACAAAAAAACCCACCTCCTCTGGAGGGATTGATCTGGTAAATGTGGGCTTGTTTACTGCAACTTGCAGATAGTTGTTTAAAATTATACCACTGAGCGTGATGGAGCTCATTCAAATGGGATGTCCTTGTGGGTTCTTTAATTGCTTTCGTATATTTTAGACTGAGATTGACTTGCCTGTTCCAAAGCATTTCAAGACTAAATAAATCTTAAAGGGAGACCGTTACTTTGTTGTTGTTGTTGTTGAGATCTGATATTAACTCCAGACTCTTTTCAATTTAAAGTAAACAAAAACCCAACATACTTCATGAGAGAGAATGATCTATTCTTGCAATCAGAGTGCTTTAATTTTTGCTTGTGCTCTGGTCTCCCTAAATTCAGCTGATGACCAGAGTAAGAGATCATATTGAAAATACTAAATTCATAGTTTTCCAGAGTCTGAATAAATCAAGTATCCATATAATAGAGTTTGTTAGCTTCAGCAACCTTACGTTGCGGCAAGGTGTCATGGCCTGTGCAAACAGTATAAACTACAAGGGTGGAACTGTTTAGCTCTGTAAGCTACTACTTTTATTAGGAGCTAAATTACGTTGGTTTTTATTGATAATCCTTTCTCACTAAGGATATACACACACACAGAGACAGGATAGGTCTTTTTTCTTTTTTACAGTTGTTCTGTCATCACCAGCGCTTGCTGTTAAGTGTGTAAAAAAAAAAAAAACAAAAAACAAAAAAAAAACCACAACAGGGTATGTCTGGTGCATTTTATTTCCTTTCAGTTGCATGGTCTCTGCTGTTTGAGCCCTTACAACAGTATAGCTTCTCTGCTTCTGCTCTGCTGCAGAGCTGCTTCTCTGCTGTTCTTGTCCATGCTTCTGTATCAGCTAATTAGCTCTTTTTTTACTTCTGTGGTCTTCCTGCAGATCACCTTTGCTCATCCTGCATATGGAAGTCCTGTTTAATTTTTTTTGCATCCCGTATATATGGCATATCTATGACACTTACAGGATTTGAGATACTCTAGCTCAGTATGACGCTTTTTGATCCAGTCTCACGCATAATTCCCCCTACCCAGCTACTGTCTCAGATAGTTTTTGATTTCTCTGGGAGAAGAGGCGAACGCTGTTATACTGGGATAGGTGTGTGCAGTTTTGATTACCTACTAAAGCAAAGAAACTGCATCAGTACAATATGCTCGCTTTGGGGAGAAGGAAACAGGACCAGGGCAGTACAGAAATGTGGTGAACCACACAGATCCTGCAGTGCAGCAGTAATATGGATGCTTTGTGATTTTCATGCTGGTTTATGTTGCCGCCTTCTAGAAATATGATGATATTGTGGTCTCGTTATAAAAATCAATTAGTAGCATAACCATTGTTATGTATTTATGTTGTTATATCCTTTACATGTAGAACAAATCCACATCTGAGATTTCAGAGTCTGAACCAAAGAAATTTGATAGTACTGGATATGATAAAGATTTAGTAGAAGCTTTGGAAAGAGATATCATTTCTCAGAATCCCAACATTCGATGGTAAGTTTGAATACCACTGCCAGTCTTTCTGTGTAGTTGTTTCTTTTTCCTCTTATACAACATGACAAGAATTAAGTATTTTAGCGTATGCTTACATATAAAAAGTACCTACAGGTTTTCTTTACTCATGAAATAGGCATCTAAACTTGTTGCGTAGTTGAATATTTTTAGAACTTTTTTTTCCACCCATGGATTCATAGAATAGTTGGAATTGGAAGGGACCTTTAAAGATCAGCTAGTTCAACCCCCTACCATGGGCAGACACATCTTTCCTTGGATCAGGTTGCTCGTAGCCCTGTCCAACCTGACCATACAAAGCTTCTCAAACTTTTCCAAGAGTCCTGAAATCAATTTTTGAGATACTCTTTTGCAACGTGTAAGATTCTAGTGTCCGCCAGTGTCTCTTCATTTAAAAACCTGTTTTGCTACCCAGAGGCGTACCAAGATAAAAAAACAATTACAAAGAAGTTGTGTCAATATAGGAACCCTTTGAAATCTTGTTGGACATGATGTGACCACCAGTATAAAATATAACCACGTATCAGTACCTTTACATAAATGTGTTAAATATTAAACCTTATACAGAGGTTGTTTTGTGTTCCAAATGTTTCCAAGCTTACGTGATTTCGTGAGGATTAAGTGAGTAAAAACCTTCTGGCAAATAAAGTAGGCTTTAAAAAAAACCTGAACAATCCCACAGACAACTTTATATGCATGCAACTGTGATGTATTTTGGTTTAATATGTAAATATACGTATCAGTTTTTATATTGAATCTTAAATTACAACTTCAGATTTGAAACTAATTCTCCATATAGATATGTTTTGAAACCAGAATATTACTTGGGCACATGCTGTTAAGTGGAATGCCCTGAGAATTACCCTCAAGAAAATAAGACCAGCCTATAAGGTATCTAAGAATTAATACATTTGTAACTCTGCAAAAGGATTCTAAAAATTCTTTTTAATTCAGCTCCGTTTATTAGTCTTCAGTAAATTGTTCTTGTAATGATGAACGATGATATTCACATTTCAGGGACAGCCAACCTCTCAGCAAAAGAAGAAGGCATCATCTGTAACTAGCATAAGTTTAACCAACTTGCCTTATTCTGCTTATTTTTTCTTTGAATAAGAACAACAGTGCTCTAGTGAAATAATTAATGTGTCTCTCTTTGCTTTTGCATCCAGCTGGAGTCTACTAGCTGGATGTCAACTGTAGTTGTTGTAGGCTTTTGCCACTAGAACGTAAATAAATCCAACTCATTTTCCTGAATTATGGAAGAGCCGTTACATAACAATAAGTTTAATTGCATATTGTTTTGAGCTGTGGGCTGATTCTTTTGCAGCCTGTCTGAATCTGTCAAACAACTTTCTTTTTTTGTCAGGGATGACATTGCTGATTTAGTAGAAGCCAAAAAGCTGCTTAAGGAAGCTGTAGTTTTACCGATGTGGATGCCAGAGTTTTTTAAGGGAATTAGAAGACCATGGAAGGTATGAAAAAATGTGATCATAAGTAAGATTCAGAGATTGGATCTTGGCAGAAGAAGAAACTTCAGGTGTTTTACAGTTTATATAAATCCTTTCCACTTTTTAGTAACAAAATCTATGGTAAATAGTACTAACAAAACAAAGATGTCAGCCAGATAAACACACTGTATGTAAATGTAAAGCTACATGTAAATGTAAGCTACCTTTACATGTAGCTTACAAACATTGTTGCAAGTAAGCAATAGTAATTAATTACTTACCTTTGAATAACTTTTCAAGGGAAAGTTTACGTCTAGTATTTTAATATTACACTATTAAACAAACTGTGAAATTGTCTCTGTTTTGATTCTTGTCCTAAGAGTGGTCCTTTTTCATTTTAATAGGGTGTGCTGATGGTTGGTCCTCCTGGAACTGGAAAGACCCTGCTGGCAAAAGCTGTAGCCACTGAATGCAAGACTACTTTTTTCAATGTTTCTTCTTCCACACTTACCTCAAAATACAGAGGAGAATCTGAGAAACTTGTTCGTCTACTGTTTGAAATGGTGATTGAAGTAGCTGAACATAAATAGTGAGATAACGAAGTAGAATTCCTTCTGGAATAATGAAACCTTGCCAAGATGTAGAACTCATAGCATACATAAACAGCTCTCCAAGCTTCAAACACTTTAGGACCTTCTGATTTGGCCATGTACATTCAAGATCTGATTATTCCTAAATTGCTTTATAAAAACTGAAAAGTGAGGTCATCTTTATTTTCAGGGTTAGCTTGCTACGTTAGAGGTAGCTCGCTATGAGCTGATGAGTGCTGTAAAACACACTTGAATGTAAAACTGGAGATAGAATCGAATTGCTTTCTGGGTGAGAACCCTACTTAGGCTGTGCATGTTTTGTTGTTGTTGTTATGGATGGAGTTTTGTGTGTTTGTGCTTAAAATAAGTGGACTTCCAAACTGTAGTTGGCTTCAGAGCACATAACACTTGAAATCGGCTCAGAACATGTAGTCTTTTTTTTTTTTGTGTGTGTGTTATCAGGTTTGCATGCCGTGTTTGCTAGGGTGCCCAGTACTGAAGGGGGCAGCAGAGTTGCAATTACAGTAGTCAGAAAAGTCAGGAAGTAGAAGATTTTTACAGTATAACTTGATCATATTAAATGAGTCGATATGCCTATCAACCAAAAATGCGTATACACGATGGACAGCATCTCAGCTGCTGTAGGACAATAGCTTTTATTATCACAGATCCTTGTCTTTGACCTCTCTCGCTTTCAGAAAGGTTAGAGTTATTTTGCAGTCAGCCTGTCTTTTGGACAGGTTCCATATCATGGTGTCCTAGCTTTAACTGAGTTCTTATTCAAGCATTCTGTGATGACTTTCACAGTTACAGATGTTATTCCTAGTGTATAAAACTGCCTTTAGCTTATTAAACATTTGTTTATAACCCTAACAATTATAGGACTTTGCCAGAAACTGTTCTGCTCAAATGTTATTAATGAATGCACAGCTGCTCTATAGTTGTGTGCAATGGTCAAAGAGAGGGAAGGTTAGGTATTGTTTGATACTTGTGAGCTGATTCGTTGGGATAAATGTGTAATTACTCAGCTCTGAATATGCTGCTATTTCTTAAATGTGAGTAGACTGCCATTTCAGTTTCTGCTTTATCTTTTGCTTTCTTTAGGCTCGATTTTATGCCCCGACAACTATATTTATTGATGAGATAGACTCCATCTGTAGTCGCAGGGGAACTTCAGAGGAGCATGAAGCTAGCCGACGTGTGAAGGCAGAACTGCTAGTTCAAATGGATGGTAAATAACCTGATCACTGGGAAGTGTTGGACTGCAGGAAACTTGAAAAAAAAAATCAAAACTTCATTCTTCAGAAGCGATTTGTTTGAAAGCCTTGCATAAAATTGGGGTAAAAAAGATACAAAAGCACTATTCCAACTGTTGTTGTGGAAGGAAAAAAGATACCAATTGTTTAACAGTCTTTTAGCATTTGAGCAATGACCGTTATATTACTGATCCAGAATAATGAAGATTCGGTGGAAAATACAAGATTTCAAAACTGCAGAAGAAAAGTATTAATTGTTCCTCTCAGTCTTGATCTAGCATATTACTTCTCCAAAACCAAGTAAAAAGTGGTTCAAAAGAAGTGTTGCCTCTTCCGATTTAAACTTCAAAGGCAATCATTACATTTAACTTCTTTGGGATCTCTTTTTTTTTTTTTTTTTTTTCCTCCTAAAGATAATTTTTTTTTTTCTGATTTTTTTATAGAAGTGGTTGGGAGATTCTTCTTTTTAAAACATTGAGTTCATTACAGCTATTTGGGTAATATTTCACAAATCAATAAAGTTTAAAAGTAGGTAACACTGTGCAGAGTTGCTATCGAGGCATCCTTTTTATACTCTGGTGAGCAGGGAGAAGGAAAGGAGCAACTGAAACGTGCTAATCTATGGAGTAATTTGCGATAGAATTTTATGAGTCAGAAGACTTGTATATTTATTTCTGGTTCTCTGATGTTGATACCCTTTTATGTTTGACTTCAAATAGCAGCAGAGCTGTAATGCTGTTCTTGTAACTCAAGTATGTACATAAGCTAATTTTATTAGTAACAACTATTTGAAGTCCTTTTACTTGAGTGTTCGTAAATGGTGTTTTATATGCAAATTTTCAGGCAGACTAGGTACAATGGCTATTCCACAGCCCAATCCTGTGATTATAAGCAAAACCAGTAAATGCAGAGGGTAGCAAGTTTAATGAAATTAACTTCTTCATACAGCAGTAGTTTCAGAGTACTTTAGAGACTGAGGTGTTCTGTTGGCCTTTGAGAAGTTGTGATTCAGTCCACCAAATTTAAATATTCACTTCAGCAGTTTGTAAGAATCCACCTGCGTATGTGAAACATTTGGCCTGAATTCAGAAGTGAAGAAATTTTGTAGGGGATTAATGCTTCTTTTGCATGGCTGTTAGTGAATACTGTTGGGGGAGTGGATGTCTGTTTTTTTTGGTGTGGTGATCGTTTTGGGGGGTGGTTTTGTTTTTCCTCACGTGCTCTTACAGGATGTGAAAATTCAAACACTGAATGGCAGAAATACAAACAACTCTTCTGCAAAAGCGTTCCAGCCATGATACAGAGGAACTTCCTAATCTGAGCAGTGGCCTGTGTCACTGCTCCTAATTAAACCGAGTCTCCATTTTTGCTTGCAGGCTGTCATAGAGGTGAAAAACTGACCTCTGTTGTGCTTAGTGATTCTATTGCACTTGGACTCACTAAAGTGCAATAGAGTAGCTGCTTTAATATTACACAATTGTGGATGTTGTTCTCTCTACACGTGAAATTTCACAAAACACATGTACATTTTACTTCCTCTTTTCTCCAATGCAGGTGTTGGAGGGGCTACTGAAAATGATGATCCTTCCAAGATGGTCATGGTACTTGCTGCTACTAATTTTCCTTGGGATATTGATGAAGCCCTAAGGCGGAGACTAGAAAAGAGAATTTACATTCCTTTACCGTCAGGTATAAAGATTTGGGGAGAGGAGTGGTTGAAAAGACTAAAATCTAAACTTTATCAATATTCCTTTAGTTTTGATCACCTGGCTTAAAAATCTAATTGATACATGTATGCAAATTCATGTATGAATTCAGGACCAGGTTAAATCTAAACACTGAATGTTTACCTTTGTAGCAAGTACAGTGTCTTTTTTCTCATTCTTCCTTCTTATCCTTCTTCAATTCATTGTTTATCTTCAGAAAGCAAGTTGTATAGACTCAATTTTCTATTCTTTGATTAGCAAAAGGTAGAGAGGAACTCCTAAGAATAAATCTGCGAGAGCTGGAACTGGCTGATGATGTTGACCTTGCAAATATAGCTGAGAAAATGGAGGGTTATTCAGGTGCAGACATTACCAACGTATGCAGGTATGTTAACATTGCATCATTTGTGTTACTACTGCTACAAATGCTGAGAAAACTGTTTGTAAAGTAACTAATTTACATGATTAAAGTTGTTGGATAAAACCAGACTGTAACTTGTCTTTTATGGATGGCTAAAAGGTGAAATACTGCCTTAATATTTACCTAGATTTCCATTTGATATTTTCATATAATAATGATGAAGAGCAGTTGCAACATACTAATCTAAACAAGCTGTGATTTAGGTAAAACTCTGTGTTATTTCATGTACACCAAATTCCTTGCGTGAGGAATATCCACGGGATGGTAGACTTTAACTTGTAGAGTTGCAGCCATTCCACTGAGGTTATCACTACTTCGGCAGAACATCCGTGTGTAAGAGGCGATAGTGGCAGAGGCCAGAATAACTGAAGTAAAAACGCAGAGTGTTCTTCCTTCATGACGCAGAAAAGGTATACCCTGTTGTGTGACGGTACAAGAGCTGTGTACTCAGCACATTGGCCGTAGTGATGAGGCTGACTTCAGTTTTCTTCTACCTCCTCCATCTCCCCTTCTCCTCGGTACTCTTTGCACGCAATCATTTGTGGGCCTATTCTATAACCTAGCTTCCTGAAATAATCGACTAAAAGTACCTTCTAACCCTTCCCCCACTCTTTTCTTTCAAAAATTGAAAAGGGAAGGAAAGGACTGATTTTTTTTTTTAAGAGACTAATGTCAGTCATCTGTTTTACATCTAAAGATTTGCACTGGCCACAGTTGCAGCGGTGGCAAATTATGGAATCAGCAGTAAGGGACAAAGAAGCACAACTTCTTAAGATGTTGTCATCATCTAAGAAGTACCTGTGTAACTATGCTTTCAGGCTTTGGAGGTAGCACTGAAGCGTGGCAGTGCAAGGCTTGAGCTCCAAGTTGTGCCAGAGCAACTGCTGTGGGGCTGTACTTTGAACGAGATAAGAGAACTGTTCTGGATTAAAAACATCGCCTCATTGCTTTCCTCAAACACAGATCCATTTCTTGCTTTGGTTCCTAATGCAGCGCTGCAAACGCATGTCAGCACACCTGAGAGGACAACGTGCTGTGCTGCAGGGATGTGCTTTGCGAGTGGCCTGTACACAAAACCGCCACCAAAGGGTCCTATCAGCAGGATCCCTTAAGGCTGAGCTAAGAGTTCGGAGGCTCAGTACTATTTCCTGAACAAACCTTACATAGTGTCTGGGAAAAGAACGGTGTGTTAGTTGCTCTGAGCCAGCGTTGTGCAGATTTGTTTCATTTGTAGGTTCGTGAGATGAATTTGTGGTGTTGTGTTGCTCAGTCTTGGTGTCGGTTGTGCTTTGAAAGGAGTTTGCGCTAATGGGCTCATGTTATGGGAAAGAGTTTGTCTGGCCGGCGGCTTTGTGCGTTTTAGGTGCAGTTTGTCTCCTCAGGTCTGTTCAGTGTTTGTTATTTGTAATTAATTTTATACTGGATACCAATACACTTGTTTAAAAGGCAGAATACTAGTAATGTTTTTGAGTCAATTTCATATATATTTTTATATATATGTGCACACACATGCTGTTGCTTTTTATTTTTTAATCACAGTCCATTTGTACAAATACTAAAAAAACAAAGCAAAAGCAAACAACAAAAAGCCCATAAAGAAACACCTGAGCCTTTCATCTGTGGCAGTCTCCTTAGAGATGACTGAGGTGGCAGCAACCAGAAATCCAGACAAACTGGGGTTTGGATGTGCATGATTTGAAATTAGTAAGAAAGTACTTATACTAGCCTGTGTATTTACACTTTGTTAATGGTGTCAGGAAAAACAGATCTTAAACGTGATTGTTTCATTTACATTGAGGCAAAAAGACATATGGCTGAGTTAAAAGTGCTTTTGTATGGTTCAGGCATACAGTACATAAGAACAGTAAAGTTCAAACTTGTAGACTGTAACAGTCCTTGCTAGTGACACAAGCAAAACTTAAGAAAAAGTGAGCCAAGAACTCTCTGGTTTGCTCAAATTATTCTCCTGCCTTAAAGAATTTGAGGTGAAATCCAAAGTTTGCTGAACCAGAGTGAAAACCAGTCAGAGATAACAGTACAGTTCCTGACAGTCAGCATATAACCATGGAAAATGAAGGTGAACCTTTATTTTAAAATAAGACATTCAGGAAATGTAAAATGCATCTAAATTGCATATTAGATGTGAGTATGAAGGGACTTTGAATCGTTGTTTTGAGCGGACTGTGAAGGTTGAAAGGCCTCTGGAACGGAACTGACCCCTGCTGCGTGTTCCAGTGGGTGGCTGCTTATTTTTTGAATATAGCTTTGGTGCTTCTCCAGGCGCTAAGGGTGCATTTCAGAAAGCACTGAGAGTTGATGTTGGAATGACTCTCAGCAAAATGACTTTACAGAAGAAAGTGGTGGCAGCTGCACTTTAATTTTGTGGGTGTGTCGGGGTGTGGTGGGTGGTTTTTGTTCAGTTGGTTGGGTTGGTTTTGTGTTTTTTGGTTTTGTGGGTTGGGTTGGGTTGGTTTTTTTTTGTAAACTGTCTGGAAGCAAATTAGATGCATTGGATGCTTCCCCCCATCCCTGCTCCCCCCTCCCCGGCATTGTGTGACACTGGCTTTTAGTTTGCAAATGATGATAGAACAGCAAAGCATGGTGATATTTGACTAAGATGGGGTTCAACAAGGCAACTTTTTTGGGTTGTTCTGAACTTGTAGTTATTGTATTATGCATTCTAACTGCTAACAATTATCTAGTGAATCTATAAAGTCTGTCAGTTATGGTTTCCTTTGGGGGGAGGGGGTGGAACTGAAACGGAATGTGCTGAAACCATCCTTTTAAATCCAACTAGAAGACAATGTATAAGTTCTGTATACTGTTGTGATATCGCCAGGATTACCCTTCCATCTTTTTTACTGCTAAACAAAATTTTCTTCTTATTATAAGCTATATACCAATGAATTAGCGGGAACTTCAGTCTTTCAGTGTTACCCATTTATCGCCTCACCAGCTCATCACCTGCTGCTACTGATATTGCTGTTGGAAATCCACATGCAGTCAAACTTAATGCAGTAAGAAAATGACACGCTTGTAAAGACACTTAATAATGCTTATTGAGGCCAGAAGTTTGAGGAGCCACGGGCTCAAAAGATTTTGTAGTTGAACATTTAGCTGTGAATGTACAGGGTGGAGGTAGATACTGTAGACCTCTCTGCCTCTAAAGTGGGCTTCCTATTTGGACCAGGAAACATTCAAAACATTCCAGCCACTTCTGTACGTACGAGGAATGAAACCATTACGTTGCCTTGTTCCTGTTTAAAAATACTATAACCGGCAGCTACATCATAGGCGTGCAGTGGCATTAGATAAACCTCGGGGTCTCTGCCTCTTTTGCCCAGCCTGTGAATAGCAGCTATACAAAGATCCAGTGAGGGTAAATCCATGTTTGTAAAATATGGATAGCATGGTATTGTAGGTTGTACAAGCACTCAGAGATCTTCCCATAAAAGTTTACGGTTCTTTATTGTATCTTTTTGACTGCAGTAGCTTCACCGTAATGCTGTGTTGAGCCTTTCGGACAACTGAGCTTGTCAACCTGTGTTGAGTAACTGGTTTGTTTGGTGTTTTTTTTTTTTGCATCCTTAATAGAGATGCATCGTTGATGGCTATGAGAAGGCGTATCGAAGGCTTGACACCAGAAGAAATAAGAAATCTTTCCCGAGATGAAATGCACATGCCAACAACTATGGAAGACTTTGAAATAGCTTTGAAGAAAGTTTCTAAATCTGTATCTGCTGCGGACATTGAGAAATATGAGAAATGGATAGTTGAATTTGGATCGTGCTGAGTTGTCTTATCTTGAAGAAGCCACCTTACGTCTTAAAACAGCTTTAGAAGTAATAAGTAGTGTGTCAGTGCACTGCGTGCTCTTTTTAACTTTTGTAATTCAAGAGCAACAGATGTCTAAATAAATTTTTTTTTTAAAATGCAAATTCTGTCTAGCTCTCTTTGAACTAGCTCAAAAGTTACCCGCTTTTCTCAAATGTGAAAGATACTGATGGGATACGCTTTGATCTTCCAGATTTTAAAATTACTTAAATTTAATACTCGAACTCTTGATCAGAGGGTTTACTCTTGAAAAATGGCTATTACACCAAAAAAACCCAAACTAGCCCTGCTAAATGAGTAAGGAATGCTGAGAACTAGAAAATGGGATGAACAAGACGCAGTTATGTAGATGGTTTTGCTAGCTGATCGTAGAGAACTCTACCCTTAAACCGTTTCGAAGGTATTAATAAAGAAGCTGTACAAAGGCTGAGATTCAGGACAGCAACCCTTGCGCTGCCAACAGTCAGGAGGTTCAGCTGAAGTTTAAGCAAGGGGTAGGATCATCACTGGTTTGCAGTATCTATTAAGTAAGATTAAAATACATCCAGCCAGTGTAAACGTAACTCTGTGCAGCCAGCAGTGATGCGGAGTCGCACGTGCGGCCTCCTTGTAAGTCCGAGAGGGAACAAAAGCTTTCTGGCATTCTGAAATATGTTTTTCTTCCCTCGCTGCCTGGTACTGTAAGCTTCAAAACTCCAGACTGGCAGGTTGGGCCCTGGCTTACACTACGCGGTTATTCTGGTCAGGCTGTTCCGAGAAGGCAGTACGCGCGTCGTGTTTGTGCTCCATTGATTTCTGTTCGTAACCCTGACTTTACAATTGATGTAAAATCTAAATTCTCCTTCTGCATTACTTGACGAGTGGAACGGAGAAGCAGTTCTCAGAGAACGGTTCTACAGTGACCGTTTAGGTCATAATTCTAGATTTTGCTCAACAGTGCTCACTGTAACTAAAATATCTATCATCTCTGTCCGTCTCCTATTATTTTTGGAAACGCTTCTTCCTGCTAGCTTATCTCGGAGCAGCCAGCTGTAGTTCTGCTTACAGCTAAACTGCGTGCTTTTTCATGGATCAGAGATGTCTGGACTTGTTTCAGACGGTAGATACATGCTGGACGAAACTGGCTGTGGGGTTCCTGCTCGGGCGTCCCGTCAGATGCTGCGAGGCAGACGGAAAGGACAAATGGTAATGAAAACTGGCAGCCTGAGTCGAAGGCAAATGAGTTGTATAAATGGCGTTATCGTGAGTATCTTGTTAATGTACTTAAAATTCACCGCTATGTCATGAGCGACAGCTGGACACACTGAAAAGGGGCTTCCAGCAGTGCCGATGATGAGACACTGAGATGCAAATACTGTTGGGAGCTCCTGAATCCCTGGGTGGACCTGGCGCGGTGAGCCCAGAAATGAAGGGAAGGAAGACGTTCAGGTGAGTATACAAGTGTGTGTATTTGTAGACTTTCATCTCCAAAATGGAAAATAAACTTCCCTCTTTCCTTTGAAAAGGATAGCCATGTGTGTCCGAGTTAAGGAAAAGATGCAGTATTTTGAGGAAGTGGGCTCTCTTATTTTTATTTATATGTTAGGATGAGTATATAGCCGTCAGTTGCGTTGCAGGAGGAGATTTCTTCTCATAAATCATTTTGTTGCAAGCAAACCAAAACATTCAATCTATCCCCTGAGTAAGCTGGGAGAGTACGCAAGCTGTAGTCCTTGGAAGCAGCCCAGGGCCACTTACACTGAAAGCGTGATGTATTCTGAGAACTTCCGAAGTAAACCTCATTTTAAAAGCAGTAGTGTAGCCCTGCAGCTCAACCGGCCCTCTTCGCTCCAGGTGAACAACATCAACACCGGGGTAATACGTGGTAGATGGAGGGGAAAGAAGTGGTAGATGCTGAATCTGTGGCTCAGGGGTTCGTTTTGGTTTGGAAGGGGGAGCCTGACGGTAGCCAGCCCCCCCGCTGGAGCTCCCGCCCGGAGGGAAGGGCCAGCGCGGCCTACCTCCCTGTCTTCACAGGCAGCCGGGCGCTCTGAGGGCGAGGCGCAACAGCGGCTGCAGCCAGAGCCACAGCGCGTGAGAATGGGAGATAAAAGATGCTGCCTTTCTGAAAAACCTACTGCCATCCTACAGACTGGGGGGGTGGGGGTTGGGGTTGGGTTTTGTTTTTGGTTTGGGGGTTTTTTGGGGGGGCGGGGCTGGTGGTTTGGTTTTCCCCCAGCTGGGAACCTGTATCCTTGCCAGCTCATGTACTGGGAAAGTGAGACCTACCAGGACTGCCACGCAGAACAGTTGCCCTTTCCGAACTGCGTTAGTTGCGTGAAGTTTTTAAACTGTTCTACAAATGGTTCAGAGCGGTCCCAGCTCAAAGTAGCGCTCCGCTGAAAGGCACGAGACCATGTACATGCTAAAGCAGAACACTGGTGCTGTAACTTTTTAACACTTGGTAGCTCCAGCTCTGTAGCACAGCAGTGTTGTCTGGCAATTCATTGATTCAAGATTTGCACTATTTTTTTTTTATTTGATTTCGTTAACCTGATGGCAGCGTTTCTTCCCTTGTGCTTTGTAACGTTGTAGAACGTGACGCAGAAGGCAAGAGGGTTACTTAGCTCATGGAAATCAGCCAAGCTGTGAAGCAGTACTAAGACTTTATCAGGCTTAACCACTCATTTATTTCTGTTGCAGCTGTTTAGAATTGAGTTTAATCTCCTTGTTGCTGTGCAGGTGCTTGGTTTACAGTTTCATAAGCAGGGATGCAAAGAGCACGTGCTAACAGCTGCCAAATTTCCGTCTGCCTTGCAGTTCATGCTATGCTTGTGCAGTAAGGACTGTCGTGGATTGTGTCCATCCGACTCCTTGTTATTTTTTGTTGTTTTTTTTTCTTCTAAGAAGCTAAACTTCAGCCTTATACATCACTTCTATTTGAACTACGTTAATGAAGGGACCAGTTCATAAAGTGGAAAGAACATTAATTTCCACAGACATGGAAAAAAGGAGTTTGCGACTGTTTGAAGACTTTCTTCAACCATTCCTCTCGTCTGTGCAGTCACCGTGCCTGTGCCAGAGCCTCAGCAGTTTCCCCTTTAGCCACGGATGACAACCGCCTCTCGTCTTTGCTTTCGCTATGTTGCGTTCTCAGTGCAGATGCCTCTGTAGCTCTAGCATCGCCTCTGTCTTACGTGGCTATGTTATCGTTATGGTAGCTCTCTTGTGGTGCGGTCCTGGGGCTCCGGGGCTGCCGGTCACTGCCACGCATTCCAGCTCGGCAGCCGCTCTGCTCGAGCGTTTCAGGGCTCCGCGCCTGCCCCAAGCACCCAGCCAGCAGTGACGCATCCCCCGCTTCCAGCGCCCTTCCTCGGCTGGGTGCCCCGCAAACGGCTGGGGCCCTGTGCTCTCCTGCCACCGAGCTTGAGGAAGTAAACGCAAAGTACAAACCCACGAGGTAAAAAGAAAAAAAAGGAAGTTTGCATAGCATCCCTGTTATCGTCTGCTGACGTGTACCACGCTGCGCTGCTAGGTGCTATTTTTTGGGTTGGTCGTTTTGGGGTTTTTTTTTTTTGAAGGCAGTTCAGTGTTAGAAATGCTGCTTCTACCACTGTAGTGCTGTCCGTTTATTGAGACAACTCTCGAGTTGTTCCTGTCACAGACCAGCTGTAAGGACAGGTATCTGAGTAACGCGGAGATCTTGTTAAACTTATGATCATCTTTCCTTAAGCGGGGGGTTGGAAAGCCTAGTTTTCCTCCCTCACTAGAGCAACTTAAGCTGAGCATGGATAATTCTGATCACTCAAATGATAACTACCTGGCATTAGACTGAGCACAGCTAAGAATCTTTTTTTTTCTTTCTTCCCTAGTTATTCTTCTGACAAACAATTTTTGTAAATAAAAACAATGAAAAGCTAAAAACCAAACAGTACCCTGCATCTAACACACTCGGGAAACTGCTGCTTTATGTAACTAAATATGGATGCACACATGAACACAGTCTAATAAACAATTTACATGTTTATTTGAAAAATGTTGACAGTACAAATCAGCATGGGCAGACTGGGCCTACTTCGCAATAGTAAGCCAGTGCTTTTGGAGAATTTGCTTTTTTCTTTTGAGACTTCACATAGTACTGCTGTCACAGATACAAAAAGCACATCGTTTACAAGTGTTAACAATTTTTATGAGTGGAAGGGGCCATAAAAGTGTAAAGTGCTTGAAATATAAATCTGCCTTTTTCATTTTTGTTTTGCATATATAAAATGTCGAATTACTTGAGTAACAGAAATGTTTGGCAGTGATATTTTCCTTGCAAGGCACACTCGACCTTAAGAGACCTGAAACCAGGCTGGGCAGCTTTGTCTCGGCTTGCAGGCACAGCTAATGTTTGTGACGCTCCCTTGTCCTTTCCTGAAGAACGCTGCCTGGAGACTTCAGGACACCCTGAATTTCATCATCTCGCTCTTCAGGAGAGCTGACCTGGTTTATCTATGGGCACAAAGGCAGCCAGCATCCTGTCCGAGGTGTGGAAAAGTGACTTCACGGAAGTTAAAACCAATGGTAGCCCTCAGGGTGGAAAGCTGGTTTATTTTGAAACTTCTGAAAAGGCTGCATCTTTACAGAGAGGCACGGGGAAGTCAGCTTTGGGCCTCGGTCCCAGTGTCCCCTTACCAATTAATCAACTGACTTAGTTCTCTAGTAGGAAACAAATAAGGTATTAAGATCAAGTGCCAAATTTCAGGTCAACTAAAAATTTGTTTTTAAAAAAACAGTAACTCCAAAGTACACACAGTATTAAGTACATGCTTTCTCATCTAAATTATTTTTCCTGTCTGGAAGATCTGAAGGCAAGCTAATGGTAATCACAGGTACAAAGCTGACTTGATCCAGGAGAAGGATGCCTCTGAAAAGTAAGATTACCTGGCATTAGAAAAACTATGTACAAAACAATTTTGTGGTCTAAACAGTATTCTTGAACTCCCCAAACTTAGTTTAACTCAATGCATCAAGTATCACCCTCATAATGCTTCTTTGATGAAGCTAGAATGAAAAGTTGACGGAAAACTGGTTCCAAGATGTAGTAGCTGTGGTTTCAGAGGGGTCACTTCACCCAGTTTCTGCATCTGAAGTATCAGCAGCGTAGGCTCTATATGCTCAATTTCATGGTAGCCTAAAACTCTCTGCTGTCAGGTGCTACTTTGTCAGGCTCTTGCACCTCCTTCTCTAAGACTAGCTAAAGCCTCTAGGTGTATCCATCTGCTGTGGCATGGCATTAAAGACTTGGGACGGGGGCCTGACTCACGTCTGCCACTGTGTCATTCACCAAATGAGACCTTCTCCTCATTCTTGCTGATTTAGAGTTAAACCTTTACCACTTCTTACAGGACCGCTTTATACAGGTAGCAAGGAAATGACTGTGGGGTTTTGGGGTTTTGTTTTTTGTGTTTGTATTTTTTAAAAGGGGGGAGGACCATCCTTCCAGTGTTACCATTTCTTGAAATGCTCTGACAAGCCATGCACAAGCCCCACGTTCTCCAACTGGAAGAGAAATTACTGCAGGCTGGTTCCTCTGCTCTGTGCCGACCTCTGCCACGGACGGGCCATCAGACACTTCACTGAAAGTTTATGGGGATTAGAATTTTTTTCCTAGTTCTTCTTAGTTCTAAGTTTCACACATGGCAGCGTTAAGCTACGTACTGCTGGGGGGGAGGGGGGGCGTACAAAGTGTTTCTTCACTTTTTCTGCTCTGACAAGTTAGTTACAAGAAGTACTCCAAACTGACAGCGTGCTTTGTGAAATGTCAGGGGGAAGCACGGCCTCTTTTGTCACTGCAGTTTCCAGCCTTCCTGATCTTCCAACCCTCCATTTTTCTAGCTCTGTCAGAAGGACTAAGGCCAGTCGTATCCCTGGGTGGATCCATAAATTAACCGCACTCGGGGCCATTCAGAAGCACAGCTGGTCAGTTGCATTTGAAGACATCAGCTGTGCTTGCTGTGGGCGATGAAGCACACTACACTGTCAGTCACTTCTGAAAGAACGTACGGTTCCAGTCTTCCAGAACTGACTTGGGTTGCTTTAAAATGTACGTGCTTGCCCATTCCAGCACTAAATCTATCCCGATTTCTTAGCTGCAGTTACTAATTCATCTTTCCACCTCTTGCTTTGAGAGCTTGCTTCTCTGAAAAATATTAGTGTTGCTGGTAACACACCAAGTGAGTGAATAAAGCCACCTGCAGTCAATCAACTTCATTTATGACCTTTTGCCACCAATGCTAGCACCAATCACTGTGGCTTGTAAGCTGCCTACACAGGTAGCTCCTCCTTGGAGGATTACTGTACAAATTTGCAAAGCCAAATTTGAGGCCTTTCCTAACTACTATAACAACTCCAACACAGTAGGAGTATGAAAAGATTTAGAGTTGTTGGAATTGTTTAGCGTCTACCATCCTCTCTTGCAGCTATGTTAATGGTGTCTCACAACATAGTCCTTAGACTTGATAAAAATTTGGCAATACGACAGCCAAGCTAAAGACATTTCCAATGGAAGATTTTCCCATGTTCCTCTCAAATGCCTGCGTGTCAAAACATCACTTGGAATGGAAAGTTACTGGCAGCCTTTTCACTGAGTTGTTGCCATCATCTTCCTACAGAATGCGGCTGCTTCTTGAAAGACTTTTTACTTAATGTTTTGCCTTCATCAGAGGAAAAAAACCAGCAAAAATTACTTACTTGTTTTCACAGGAAGGGAAAATCACCTTTAAGACTTTAAGAATAAGAGCTGCTCCAACAACTCCAACTACAATGACTTCCATCAAACTAAAGAAGATGGGTAAAGATCGAAACCAGAATCTGCACAGCCCTTTTCTCAAGTCTTCCACCCACTGGCACATCACCTACAACCAAAGAGGTAAAAATAAAAAGATAGCAAGTGCACTTGTGTAGCTACTGGTGAATCACATTACATGATGATAGTTTTACTTAAATTTATGTATGCTTAAGCATATGTAAAAGCAGGATGGAATTGCCTGGTGACCCAGGCCTCTTTCTTCTACAAAGTTTGGAAGGTTTAGTTCTCTGCTCGTCCTAGCAGAGTTCCCTGAAAGGAAAGGCCACTTTGGAAAATAAAGGACACTTGAACAGAGCAGGCGAAGGGTGAGCTACTTGGCCTAGGCATAGAGAAGCTATGATACCATGGCAGTGTACAGCAGGGAAAGGGTTACTGACAGCCCAGGAGAGGGGTAGCACCTTCTCTGGCTTACCTGTAACTTCCAGCTTACTATTTTGGCCCTCCTGTCTCAGCAGCAGGTTATAAAGTGTTTCTTTCAGCCAGGGAGAAGGCCATCAAGCCCATCCTTACCTAACCTGGAACCGAAACTTCTCAAGCTGTTACTGTGTTTCTTACAGCGGGCGAGACCAATGGCCCAGCTCCCAGAGGGGTAAGCACTCAAGTAGAGTCAGAAAAAAATGATGTAATTTAAAGCTAAACAGTATTTGAAATTGTTATGAATGCTTAGTATAATAGCCTGGTATAATGTAAAGATCTTAACTCACTGTCATGAAGTAGCTGTGAGGTCAGAACTTTGCAGGATTTAGAAACCCATTTGATTCCTACTGGAGTAAAAAAAAAAAAACCTAACAATTTCTCACCGCTAAGGGGTAATTTAGGAAGGGGGTTTTTTTTAAGTTTCCTAGAGTATGTCTGTAAAAGTCTGTTCTTAGTGGTTGGCTGTGGGGATTTCTTAGACTTTTGTGGAAGTCAGTTATTGTCAGACACTTCTCACAACAGAAATTCTGGTCTTTACTGTTATGCTGCTTTATATTTGTTACTTTGAGAAGTCAATACTAGGTTAAGTACGAATGGCAATTCTCTCTTCCAGAAATGAGTTATTACATGCTATGTTGCCTTTTTTCAAATTAAAAATAAAGGACCAAAGACAAAGGCCTAGGAATGTTATATACCTTCTTATCATCTTTAAATGGATGTTGCGTTTGGTTTTCACATGAGGAAGACCCGCTATCTGAATCCTAACATTGCTGGGTTTGTTTGGTTTGTTCTGTAAACATCCACAAAGGAGGAAAACATAATATTTGCATGTGTTTCTGTAGACAATTCTAAAAATGGGGAAGGAAGTTCATTCCCTCAAACCATAATACTGAATAACATTCAGCTCTATCTGCAGCATGTTACCGCAACTTTTCTTCCTAGGAATGTCACCAAGCTGTATGCATTTCACCTCTGGGGAAACAGGAAAAAAAACACAGGGACGGGAAAAAACCTGCTTGTCCTTTTTAGACGAGTCTTTAAAGGTATATACTAGTAATTAAAACAAACAAACAAACAAACCAACCACAAAACTACCTTGTAAGAAGATGGAGGTTCTATCCTAAGAGGGGTCTCTGGTAACTTGCCAGGTAATGTCTCTTCATCTACTGTAGTTTCTACTTGCTGGATGAGGTACTGACTGGTAGTTTGCAGTGGATCTTGAATATCTGAAGAAGAAAAGCTAGATTTAGTAAGGGGCTTGCTTTTTATTTGACTCACTGTTCAGGAAAACAAAAACATGCTGCATTTCTATACTTATGGTACAGTTCTCACACATGTACAGCAGGAACACAGAAGGCTGACTTTTTTTTTTGACTAGTGAACTTGATAAGAAGCAGAAGCAGTGTTATGGTGCAGCCTTTAGCCGTGCCCTTAGCTGTAGATTTCAGCTGTCACCAGATTAAAAGGTGATGAACTAGACCAAAATATTCATCTCCTATGAAATCCTTGAGAGCTTTTGATTGAACAAAACTGAAATAAGATTACGGCATCAAATACCTTCTCTTGCTTTTAAGTTATTCAAGTTTAATAAAAAAACTATTCTCTGGTTTGGAAGTGACCCAGACAGGTATTTCCTCCCCAGTTTTCTCTTTCATTCTCAGGAAAAAGGGGGAGCTTTAAAGAAACTTCCATCATAGCACTGAGAGAAAAATTTGTTCCTGTGAGATGTCTGGGTTGCAGATTGACAAGTATCAAGTCCTTCAAAGAAGAACAAATTTGAAAACAAACAAACAAAATACCTAGAATGTAGAGCTTAATTTAGGTGTTTAAAAAACAAAACCGAACCACACAAAACACTTTCCTGTTAATGACGAAACTGTTTCACTATGTAAAACACAGGAATAATGGTGTTCTTTCACCCTTGTAAAGCAATACATCAACTGTGGATAAAAATATTATGTAAAAGCTAAGAGGGATACCTTTTCCTGAGAGGTTGGGAAGTGTAAATAACATGTCGTTGTCCCTTGGGATGGAATACAGCATGCTCTCTTTCAAAGGGACAGTGTAGTTTGAATGTCTAAGTACTCTCAGGTCTTTTACTAAAATATCTATTTCTGTTACTTCTTCCTGCTGAACCTGTAAGAGATGCAAACATGTTGATATTACTGAGTTTAATGTAAGAGTGAAGTAGGCTGGCAGAGAAAACCAATGCGTCACAGAAAACTCCAAGCCATTAAGATTTGGACATAGGGATGTTATAACATGAATTAGTATTCTTTGTTTTTATTTAACACACTTCTATAGACTATACCGCATTATAAAATATGCTGAACAGACTGGGTCTCTCTCTCCCTGAAAAAGCATGTGGTAGTCACTCCATGGGCTTTTAACCAAGCTTACACAGCTCATTGCGATCCTCTTCCAGGGAGGCATTTTAGGGCATGGAAAACCCAAGTACGTAGTGAAAGAGCACTTGCAAACATTGAAAGTGGTGCTGAGGCAAGACTGACACTTCTGCTTTTGCAGTAATGTTGCTTTTTTCCAACAACCAGAAGAATAGTTTTCTTCCTCCTCTTCCAGTGATGCACTGCACCCATTTCACTTAATAATCACTGCAAGCATCGCTTATATAGAACACATTCAGCGTAACTCCTGCTAACATCAGTAACTGCACTGTGAGGCCGAGAACTGACAGAAATCCAGAGTGTTTGTGACCATAATTATAACTGCTACATAGAAATATAACTAACAAAAGAGGAAGGCAGCATGTGATAGTTTCACTCGTGCTTTCAGAGCCACAGGCCAACCAACCGTCTCCTTTTGCTTCGAACGTGCGCAGAACAATGCAGTGAGACACGATTGTTACTGCCAGCTGATAATTAATGAGAAAGGCTGAGAGCTTTTGACTTAGAGGAACAACTAAGCAAACAGCATTAGCTTTTTGGTTGTTCTTACCAGGTCCCTATGAAAACCTGAAATGCATTGTGATGTCTAGTTTGAAACCTGAAATGCAACGCTATGGTGTACCAACTGAACCAAACCAGGATATGTTAGCCTCCTAACAGCGGGATAAACACCTCATTAGAAAAGCTTCAAACCTCTCAGTGGGATTTTTCACTAACAGAGTAAAATTTTGACATGATGCAGATCCCTGTAAAAAATACTACATGCTGAGCATGCAATTAACTAAGAATCAATGATCAATGCTATTATCATCATTCTCCTTTAAAAAAAGGGCAGCAGAACATAAGCCAGCTTCAAAAGAGTCTGGCCACATGTGTAAGATGCAGACAGGTACTGAAACAAAAATTTGACACTTTTGCTGGCTTCAGCTGTATCCTCTCTCCAGAACCTCTCTGGTTGGAAAAATAACTATACCTTATAGGTGATTTTGAGAACTCAGTTCTGCACATTTCAAGCTCAGCTATAACTGTAACCGGTCACATTCACTGGTATTTGTGCAAATACAGTTAGAATTTGTTTGTTGGGTTTTTTCATTCATCTCAAAACCCATGTTCATTATCAAGATTTTTACTCAAATTAATTAGTTCTCTTACATGCAAAATATTCTAAGGCTAAGCTCACAGGTGTTGCGGGCTTTCACAAGAAGCCCACCTGCCGTAAGAGTTTGCTGCTGCAAGCTGTTCCCCATACTACATGCTTGACACTTTGTTAGCTTGGAATGAACAATGGGGAAAACCTCAAGACTCAGAACGAGCCCATGCCCCTTTTACTTATTTTGTACATTATTTTGTAAACCAAGTATTGCTTGTGAGTCTGACTTTGCTTGCATAAATGCGTGTGTTGAAAGAGCATGTGACAGAGTTAATGAGATTCTAACAAGCTTAAGGGAAAGTCATCCAACACTTAATAATTAAAATAGGAATAGAAGCTTTAAAACTTGAAGTCTCCTCATGAAACACCTCTGCTACTACACAGGCAACTTAGGTTGGTATTATCTCCCTCAGTACCGTGCTAGCTAGCATTAGATGATACACTTTACCCTCTAACCACCAGCCAGACACATGTAAACCTTTTAATCCTTCGTAACGACTTGCCTCTCCTAAATTAAAAACAAGCAGAATGTTGGGGGGTTTTTCACCTGTTTTCCGTCAATTTCTGTCACTTCTTCCTGAATGACAATCAGCTTCAAATCAGAACTGGATGCCAGAGGCCACTCGTGAACCATGATGCGAACACTGACGGTTCCCAGGCGCTGCTGATCTGGTAAGTTATCCAAGTTTCCGTTCTCCACTGTTAACATACAATGTCACAGTTTTCAGAGAGAAACCACCCCAACCAGAAAGCAGTATACAACTGTGGGGCAAACAGTTGCAGCTCTGACACAGATGCCTTTGCACACGTAGCATCTGAATGGAAAAGTCATTGCAACTGCAGAGGACCGCGAGCATCAAACCAGAGATGCCTGAACAGTTGTACGGAAGTCTGTAGTATGCTGATGTCCTTAACACTTCCAGGAACTGCTGTTATAAGCAGTAGCAATCTGGGCAACAGGTAAAACAGACGCCACAATTTTTTACCAGTATATCACCAATTCAAACTCGGAGCAGCCTCATGATATAACAGCAGACAACAGCAGCACTGTACGATCCCCAGATCGAGGGAGCCTGCAAACAATGTTGCGTCCCTGTCTTTGAGGTTTGTATTTAAGCACTCCAAGCAGCACTCTTTGGCTTCACTATTGCTGCATTCTTATTTTAGTGAAGCTAAAGGAGTTCATGAGAGTAATGCCACAGCCCAGCCAGCCACCTGTGTAAACATCTTTATTTGCACAACATTCCCCTTCCTCTCAATAGAGAAACAAATATGCTTTTTTTCCCACACACACTGCATACACTACTCAAGATGAGTGTCAGTTCCCTCATATGTTTTCTCTCTGCCGTGTCCTGTTTTCATATGCGACTGTGACACCTCAAACTCTCTTCCTACCCAAAGGCTTTCAGCTATTTCAACAACCTGATATTCCACAAGTACACAGAGAACTGCCTTTCTACCCTTGTTGGTTTTGTACGGAGTTAGTACCCTTTCCCCAGCCACCATGCCTCTACTACCGGTGAGGGCACGCTAGAACTGAGGCGCTGCCGAAGTGCAAGAGTGGAGGTGACAGGTCGGTCCAGCGTGCAGACGACAGCACGGTACGTGAACTGAGACTGGACTGGCCCCCCTTGCTAAGCCACGAGCGCAGTGCTGAGCCGAAGAGGCAACCTGGGTGCATGTCGGGCTAGTGTCTGTCAGTTACACAGTAACAACTCAGTGTGTTCATTACTTTTATCAATGACCCCTTTCCTCATAAAGCTATTTTGCTTGTTTTAAATATAGAAAAATACTTTTTCGCATTGTTTAGCAATATTTTCCACTGCAAAAATAAGTGGCAGAAGGAGAGAAAGAGGTTAGAGAAAAAGAGAAAGGTTCCCTGTAGGTGTGAGCCAGAGCACTAACCTGGCTGCTGAATGTCTTCTGACGTATAGCAGCAAGCATACATTAAAGGACCAAAGCCTGAAAAGATGCCAAGTAGCTGAAGCTCCCTGTGGTCCCAACTTTTCATGTGCCAGGCTACTCAATCCCCACTACATTCAACAGGAGTGAAGGACACACTCATGCTTCCAAAACTGACATTTGTGGGAACTTCCAGTGGGGATATAGGTGCCAGGCGTCATCTGACAACAGTGTCAAGACAATACCATTCAGGAGACTTGGTCTCTAACATTCAAAAGCGTGAATATTCGGCTCAAGTCTGGTTTTTACATACATTCAGGAGTACTGTTCCCCTCTGTTAACAGGTAACAAGTATCTCGAAATTCCTTTAGCATTTTACAAACGTTATCTGAATGTATCATCGAGGATTTAGTAAGTAAATAGCATAAACATTACTTTACAGATAAGAGAGAGAGGTACTGTGCTGAGGACTCAGACCCAGACATGGAGACAGAGAGTTCCAGGTTCCCAGCTCCCACGCCAAATCAGTATTTTTCTCACTGTTTCAGATTCACATTCATAACTGTAGTCACTGCAAGCTATACAACTATCATTTGGAAAATTAATAGGAACTACAGTAGAGTGCTCAGTATGTCTCAGAATTAGTCAATAAAATCCTATCTGTTTTTCTGGAGCCAATTATCTTGCAGGTAAATGACACTTTGCCATGTTTTTCTGCCCTGGGATAGAAAAAATAGAAGCAATAGCAACATAACTGTCCTAGAAAGAGAGAAATGAATTATTGCTCTCCTTCTCCAGAAAAGAAATTGTGTCAAATTAATAATTGATTATGCTTGGGAAGGAAGGGTTCAAGAAACAAGGTCATGGCTCAGAGAAGCCATTTAGAAAAAGCATTAGTACTTTCTAAGTAAATGTCTGGTTGTAAGGAGACGATGAGCTCAGAAACCAAGCTAGAGACTGACTGCACCTGATCCATCAAGAGATCATTCCAAATACAACAGAAGCTTAAATCAAATGAGCGTAGTGGCCCTTGCTTAATTAATTATACAGTATGTTCTGTGTATCTCAAAAAAATCACAGTACTTTCTGGTCTTTCACAAAAGGTGTAGCATTGAATCAGTGATAAAAACCAGCAGTTTCAAGATAATTCGAAGTCATTAACCACTGCAGGACACCAGCAAAACTGGAGTATTTGTGCTATAATATCCTATCTAGCAGAAACTTGTTTATCCAATACACACAGAAATGAGATAATTAAAAGATCTTCCTAACAATAATTCATACTTTTGTTATTGAATCTCTTTTTGGATATATGCCAGCCAGCCTAGGGACACAGCCATTAGCAGGGTGGAGTTGCATCCTTCTGTTTACATTGTCTAGCTTGTAGTGCAAAACATTCTTTTGAAAAGATAGGCAGAGTCTGGATTTCAGATTAGACCATTTACAAATAAGCATGTGAATGTGACTTGAGAACAAGGCAGTAAGATTTTTTTTTCCCCACCCATTTTAGTAGCAAAATTATCCTATCTTGGGAAATTATTTGCTTCTACAAATCGGTGCTCAGGTTCGCAGAGTATGAGAACATGTAGTCATTGTAAGCTTTGGTTACTAGATAACAGAGAAGCCAAATGCCCTGGGGGAGGAAAAGAAGGAAAAAAAAAAAAAAAAAAAAAGAGAAGAGAGAATACTCACATATTACTGTTTGACATGTTATATGGGCAACCCCGCTCTTCATAGGAAAATCATTTAGATATACCTGTCCATTAACATAAGTGATATTAAAAACAACCTGAAAGAAAGACAGACAGAATGAGTGTATAGTTCCAGGCCCTATGCTACAATTCTGTTCTCAGAGGAACACACTTCATACTGACTGACGTCAGACAAAACAATGTATTTGCATCCACATGCACACTTTGTTTCACTGCATTTTAATTCACTGAATAAACAGAAAAACCAGACAAACCTGTCCTTTGTGAAATTCTCCATTGGTTTTCAACATCGTAACACCGACTCTGATTGTTTCCTGGAAAACAACAGTGAGAAGAGATGTACGTTTCTGAGGAAACACATAAGCCGCTGCAGGCCACAGGCAGCTTTCACACATTGTCCTGACAGAATGACAACCTACAATCCCCAGAGCACATTCCCAGGCTTTCTATCCAGCAGACAGAAGAAAGAGGAATGTACTTACTTTTTTCATGTAAGGGTTGGGGTTTTTTTTCCTCTCTTTTTAATAAAGAGGATTGATGAGAAAGAATGACAGCTGCATCCCCTTACGTATAAAGGTTTTTTTTTAAATAAAGATAAAATAATAATAATCAACCAAAATTCTCAGGAGAACTTGTTTCACATGGATAGAATGGAACAGTAGTCTCTCATGTTAGCAGAAAAATAATAGACAGTACAAGGTAAAAATCAGATTCTCTGTAAGTGTTTTTTACGCGCTCCACTTAGTCTTCAAGGTGAAGTATAATTTAACGTATGTTAACCTATACTAAAGAACACTCAAGTTTTTTCAGTGTCAGCAGTAACGCTGCTTCTTTTCTTTGGTGATCGTTCTCAAATTATGCCACACGGGACACCTCCAAACTCACAGCTAATGGGGATTTGCTTCCTTCTTTCAAACCCTAATTGCTGCAATTTATCAACTCACTCTTTCTGTCCTCTCATTTCACCCTTGTAATTTCAGGGGCTCTTTTGCAGATGGGACCTTACATCTCCCAGCCCTGCTCCTGACAAAACCTACGTACAAAAGCCAAACCTCTCTTGGACATAGCCAAAAGTAATAATTGCCACACTGCTTTCCCGAGTCACCTCTTCAAAAATAATGTTAAGCTCCTTATTTGCCTTTTGGAAGCCTTAAATGATTCTAATTGCATTTCATTTTTCTCGGGAAAACTTCTCCGTGTCTTCAGCATCTTTCTTAGCTCTGTGTTTGAGTCACGGTTTCACAACTAACAGCTAAAAAGTCAGTCATGTCTCAACAGAAAGTCAAACTTGCTCAGAATTTAAAATAAATTTTAAAAGATTTAAATACATAAAAAGGCTTTTTGTTTGGGATTTTTATAAAACACTAAATTTTCAGGCAGGAAACACTTGAAATATACAGTACCTAGAGCAATATAGTCACAATTCACGAACAGAGAGCTTCTGAAGTGCGACTATAATGTAAAAAAATTCCTTAAAACAACAGGTGTTAATCAGTATACGCAGGTAGCCAGGCTTACCAAAAAAACTGAAAAACAACACCCAAATCTGGTTCAGCAGAAATCTGGCATCATGAGAAGCATGGTTTAAAATCTAACACAGATAATCTTTTGGTTGGAAATGATTTGTCCTTGATGTTTCAGACACGTTTCTCAAACCAGCAGGAAAACTCTGGCCACTGAGACCAAAGAGAAATCTCTTTCTCGATGCCCCTTCTAGGAAACAGGTGTTTATACTGACTTTTCTTCAAAACTTAAATCCTAGCTATTCAAAGTAAAGGAAAAGTACCAATTTACTTAGAGAACTGGAAGTCTATTACTAAAAATATAGACCAGATCAATAATATAATCATAGGATGTAATCTATCCTGTTATCCTGTAACTTCCTCAAACCAATTATTTTCTTCTCAAGACTGAAGAATAAAAAAAGCCGCCGAACTTTTAGCTCTTTATCTAGCAGCCAGAGCTGTACTTCCTTTACACCCTCAGATTGCTTAACAGATTACCACAACCTTGTGTCATGACTTCCCAGGCTTTTCTGTTTTCTGGGAATTCAAAGGGCCCAAAAGATGGATTTTCCAGGCAGTCTTAACATTCCTTCAGTTTTTAAGCCTCAAACGAAATTTGAGTTCCTTTACACAGAAAGTATTTTGCAATCTTTTCGCAACTTCTACAAAGTGACTCACTGAGATTACAAGAAAAAGGAAGTGACTGATAGCCTGTAACTGATGAAAAAAGGGAAAATTCCCCCCTAGATTTTTTTTTTTTTAATCAAATGCTTTATTTGAAAACGAAAGGTATGGGGCAAGATAGATGTGCTCAACAATTGAGCATTAAATGTACAAAGTGAGCTATATAGGTGATGATTAATTTTCTTCAGAACAGCTGTCAATTCTGTTGACGTAGTATCCACAAGCACAGTCATGAATTCTGGTATGTACTTAAAACTCACACTTGAAGAGCATATTACATGTTTAAGAAATTAAAATATTTCAGCGGATCACTTCTGTACAAAAAAATAAATCACAGCGTGCAGACAAATAAGACAGCTTAACAGCTTGCTGCCTCTGCCACTAAAAGAGACAGCGTAGATCTCTCCTCTCCTGCAGGTCATCCTTCCCTTTCATTTATGTCAAGCCAGTGAGCTAATTTAGCTCATTAAATCGTCAGGAAAACTTTCCCTTTTTTTGATGGACTGTTTTTCTGTCAGTCCAACAAGCAAGGAAGAGCCAGACAAGCACGAGAGATGCAAGCACGCAGCTGGGAGGAAAGCGCTGGGCTACTTGCTCCGACGGCCACAAGCTGTGGGATCGGCTCTGCTGCACGGTCTGCCTGTCCTCGCGGCATCTCCCTCAGGTCAGAGGCGAGGTGATGGGGCATCCTCTGAACGGCACAGGTTCATAAAGCTGCTCAATAACAGAGCAATGATTAATACTCCACTACAGTAGCTACACCATGACCCTTGCAATTTTGTGTTCACAAGCAATGGGGAACTCATATTCTTGCCATTCCTGTGACCAGTCTGCTCACATCCAGATCCAACACATTCTTCTACTGATGACTGCCCATGTTCTGTACATCCATTCTCCTGAGTTGTCATATGTTCCAGTTTTGCTTCTTCACTAAGCAGTCTCAAAGACTTGGTGCCAGTCTTGCTAAGAAACGTTTCAAATAGATCTCAAAGTTTTGGTGCTAACAAATAATCGGTTTTCAGTTGTTCTTGCACCAAATGTTCCCAAACTGATAGAGACACATCTCGAGGACCAGAGGAAGACCAACTTTTCCAGAGTCAGAATCAACTATATTGATGTCATTCCTGACAGAAGTTAACTTAACTCATTCTTAAAGCTCTCCAGTGATGTCCAAAAATTTCACACTCTCCTCAATTACTATTTAGCGCTCAGCTAGCTTTAACGTTAAAAGTTTTCCTAATGCCTAACCTGAAGCTTCCTTGCTACAATTTAGGAACAGGTCGTTCATTACTCTTCGCAATATCTTCCCATGGAAAATAACAGTCCTCCAACTCAGTCTTCCTGATTTTATGCTAATGCTCCCAGCTCACACAATCCTTCCTTGGAGGTGAGTTCCTCACTGCTGTCTTCCTATGGCTTCCCATGGTTTCCCACAGCTTCCCACTGGTCTTTCCTGCAGTGCCGCACCCAAAACTCAGCGGGTCCTGCTGTGGCCAATCTTCCTGACCCTACACACCCCACACCAAAATCTACGTGAGGGCAAGAAGCACAAGATGCATGCCAAACGCAATGAAAAGGAGGGCTGGGGGAAAGAGGAAGGGATTATTGCAAGCAGCTCACAGGAGAGCAGAGCGCGATCCCAGCTGGCCCACCTTCACCCACAGCAGGGAATGGGTGATGCACGGCATTCCCCCTGGTAACACAACCCCGGTTGGTACCCCCTTGATACCCGCTCCTGAATAAGTGCTCAAGAGCCATACATTGTTCATGCTTGTAAACTGGGAGGGAAACAGACTGGGCAGGCCAACAGCGCTTGCACGGTGCTTTCATGATGAAATGCCTGGCCTGACAAGCCATACTTGCTAGAAAGCGCCCCGCTGATAACTCAAATACCCATCTTTCTGTGAAGACTCACAGATTATGAAACATCCTTTAATTTCAACAGAGAAATTACTTTTTTTAATGTTATCATAACAAAACTCACTACCTAGGGAAAAAAAAAAAGTGATGATGTGTCTTATAGATATGTCTTATGGCTATAAACTTCAGTACTAAGAAAAGTAAATAACCCTACACCACTTATTTTGCGTATCAAAAGCATAGTAAGCCAATCCTGTAGTAACAAAGTCACTGACAGCAGGACATGGGTCCTCTGCAGTAATCCATAATATTACACTGTCAAGTTCTAGAGAAGCCTGAACTGTGAGTGTAAAACTTGTTTGTATAACATACAATTTTCAGTATTAACAATATCACAAAAGTTCACATAAATTTCAGACAGTCCTGTAATTTAAAAGGTCCTGAATTCATTGGTAAATTTGAGAAAGCTGCACGACAGAGTCAGAATCAAAGGACCGCCCCGAGAAGCAGTTCAGGTCCCTAGGAATCAGGTTGTGCTTTCAGCTTACCATTGAGACCCATTCCATCATTCACAGCACCTTATCCCTTCCTGTGCTGCTGAATGCCTTCACACAAAACTCTCCCATTTACACTAAAAGTGGTCCCATCATTCTTAATGCTGTTATAGGATGTAGATGTCTCTCCTGAGTTTTCCTAAGATTTCTCATCACTGTTTTAGTGCTCCAGCAGTGATATTTACAGTGGCAATGGCCACGGTACCTGTGAAGAGGACGGCACTTATACCACAAATGTATGCCATTCTGCTCCAGGACAGCTAGAACTGCAACAGCAGTAACAGTGTAGCCACACACATTACAACAAACTAGTGAATTTTTGTGAACTTGATCAATAGAGATAAGTAGACAGTGATCATTTTCTAATCCTTTCTCTTTCACCATGTGCCGCAACGGAACGCGGGAACGTTAACTGGGGCAGTATAATCACAGCAGCAGCAGAAGAGCAAGATGGGGAAAAGACAGCAGCAAAGAATATAAAGCATCTGGCACAAGTTAAAAGGGAATATTCATTCATTCTTAAAGACTCCCCATACCAATGCCACACAAATCTACAGAGAACATTTCACCTAATCTTAGCCTTTTATGAAAAATGCCGCACAAGACAAAGCTGTTGGCTCTGATCACGCAAGAACTTCAAACAGATCTGATTACAGAAACGCAGAAAAACTTCTTCCGCGGGCAGTGGGTACCTGACGGGGTGCACCGTACAGTTTCTCCCAGCACAGGGTGACTGTTAAGTCCTACACAACTGCATTAGTCACATAAACCCCATCTAGATTCAGCCGCTAGCAGCCAACCCACTCAAAGCACAGCTGTTCCCTGCTGAGGCTCTCGGAAGAAGGCTCTTTCTGCACTAGAAGGGCTGTGGGAAGCGGAGCGGGCAGCACTCGAACAGATGGCATAGTGCCTTGCAAGATGGCCAGCTGTACAGAGACTTGGAAGACAGACAATCCCCTTGCAGCCATTACACAGGCACTATTGGGATATCCTGTTTGCGACAGGAAAATATAAAGTCCAATGAAGGCTGCCAAACAGATAAGAAATAGACAAAATTAATAACTTGTTTCCAAATTTGAAAAGAGATAACAGGAAAAAAGTGTTCAAACAGACAAACAAAACTACCACCCAAACTCCTACCATTTGAGTCCTGGCACTCACATGGGCAACTTGCTCCCAATACTGTCACTGTACACTTGCAATCCAGGGCTCTGTGATCTGTGCTTCTCGTAATTCCTTCATCAGAGTCAAAACAGACCTATGTTGTAGGATGAGTCTTAACTGCCATCAGGCATAACTGAGCTAAGAAATAATCATGGTACAAGTTTGACATGACAAGTTTGACTTGACAAGTTTGCAGGATGACAATTAGTCCCTCACATTTTACAAAATTTTAGTACAAAATCTTCTCCAATAAGGTTTGGCATTATTGAACTGCATGACAATATTTAAGGTAAGATAATGAAATCCAGTTTTTGCTTAAGTAACTAAAGCTGAACTATCTCTGTTAATACAAAAATCTAACATGATGCTCCTCCTCTGCTTTTCTTTTCTGAACGAGCACACTTACATTCCTTCCTTGCTTTGCGATGATTCTTAGTATAATATTGCTTATCCTTTCCTTTGCCCTACATATGTTGCTAGAATTAATCGCCTTTGCTTTCTCCCTACTAAAGCAACTCATACTATGAATATTTTATCAGGAGTTTTAGAGGTGAATACTTAGTCTCACATCACCGGGACATGGTTGCATCATACTGCTTTAATTTAATCAAATATACAGGGAAAGATGATGTCAGATCTTTTAAGCATACAGTTCAGAGTATGTGCCAGGCTGTTAATAGAGAAACTGGCATAAAGTGATGAAAGAAACATTTCAGCATGTCACTATTGACAAGTTTCTTCTTTGATTAAAATAAATTATATCCACTGCGTAGGTACTCAAATGGTTGATATAGTGAAGATTACTTTCTTCTGTTGTGAAATAATCCATCCACACAGAGGTTTCTTGCAGCCAATAAATAATCTGAAAACAATGTTTTTCAGGCAACTAAACTGAAAAAAAAAAAAAAAAGTCTGCTAGGCAAGTAAGCCATTTAGAAAGAACACTGTTAAACCTAAATTATCAAGAAGCAAACAGAGTAAGCAAACAACATAGCATTAACATTCAGCCCACTGTGCTTTTAGCCAGTTCTATCAGCACATTAAAAAAATACTCTAACACACAAAACCTGTCTTGACCTTGCCCCAGAAAAACACGTTACTTTAATGCAAAGGTTGGTTGTCTTGTTGCATCATTCCTTGCCTTTTTTTTTTTTTTTGAACTTTGTCTAGTATCAATCAATCTGTAATCCAGTTTTGCTCATCCAGGAAGAGAAAGAAAAATCAAAACACGCATGCTAATGTTTAAAAAAAAAAAAAAAAAAAAGGCCCAGATTTCAAAACAGCTTATTTAAGAAACGACAAGTATTGCACAACAATGGAGGCATTCACATTCCGGAGCTGAACAAAAGCATTTCAGCCTTACAAAACGTTATTCCAATGTTTCAAGGTTTTTCCTCAGTCCTTCCGTTATGGTTTCTGTAACATCACGGCCATCAACTTGGAGGTAAACTTTAATACCGTGTACAAGAATTACAAAACGCGAAGCTATCAGCAGCACGCTGCCAGCGGGCTCACAGAATTGTAGAGGGCACAGTCGTGGTATCCAGTCAAAGCCAAGCTGAACATGTTGATGCTGCCGGCTCCCCACCAGCCCGCAGTCCCAAGCCATTCTGAGGAAAGACCGCGCTTGTTCTGACCCCGTCGCCCTCTGTCGTTAAGCTCGTGGCTTCTGAAGCCAACCTGACAGCGCGGCATTCCCACTCTGCCTGTTCCCACTGCTGAGGCACTTCCATTCCTATCAAGCCACCATAAACCAGCTCATGCTCAAAACCCAGCAATTCTGCTACTCAAAACTTTCTCAAGGTGCTCTGTTCCTTCTACGTCAAAAATGATCCTGTATGTACAAAAAGAAATAGTGGGGGAGGAAACACAACTTTTTATTTTTTTGAGTTTGAGATTTAAAAAGAAAAAATACTAAAGTAAAAATGTATATGTTCCCTTTTTGACTCTTAAAAGAGCTTTTCTGCATATGCTTAGGCCACCACACCAGTATAACGCTAAAAAAGTGCAGACACTTCCAACTAGCAAAACTGAGCTGACAGGCCACCTAAGCGGTACAGCACAACTGGACAAACTCAACCCCACAAACAGCGCAGCTATGCCCATAAGGCATTACACCCCAGTTACTAAGTCAAGCCCTATTAGCACTCTAAAGCATACCTACTCTATTTCTGACCCCAAGCTGGCTTCCACAGGACCCGCTCCGGCAGCCCTGCACCGTCCTCACCCATACTTTCAGATCCAAAGATAGCACGTGCAGATGTGCCTCCGCATCTTGTACAAGTGCCAGCTGTGACAAACAAGTTGAAGTTTTGGTGTGAAAGTGGGGTAGTTTCTAGGGAGAAGGTAAGCAAGAGCATAGGTCTATACTCCATTGTCACTTCACGTGTCTTGCGGCAAATTCAAGCTAGCACTCCCTTTCTCAGAGGGATAAGCAAGGTACCTGAGGACTGAACTCTTTCTGCTCTCTTTAGAGCGCCTGACTTCAAGCACAGATGCACTTTTACAGGTGTCTGAAGATCTAGATTCCCATTTCGAAATCACAGCTAAGCAGATCTCTCTTCAGAGGTTCATATAGAGAAGGAGAAACCAGGCAGCAGCCCAAGAATCCTGCTTTGCAGCACAGGATGTGCCAGCACAGGGCCTCTATCAGGCTTTCTTGGAAAGGTTTTACTTAGATGAAAAAAAAAAAAAAAAAAAACAACAAAAAAACCCCACAAACTGTGGAGGAAAAAAGCCATAATAAATTTACTCCCATGACAGCAACTTCACATTGGCTAGACAAGTGACTACAAACCCAACACAGCTCTTCCCTCATGCTTATAACAATTAGAGGATGTATTTAGTCATGATTCAAGTACAGACAGAAGTACCCAGTTCTTTTCTGTAATTCTAGAGGTCAAAGCTCCGCTGTGCCATGGCACATCTTTTTATTCCCAATGAGAAGATCTCCTAAGTAGTACTCAAAAAATTCCTCCCACTCTTTAGAAAGCCACCAAATTTAATTTAAGCCTAATCTTAGCAAGGTACAGCATGAGTACTGGAACGGAAAAGCAGACAGCACGATGCCCTGTAATATACCGCTACACTGAAAACCTTTACGTGGTTCAATTCAAGAGCACAGAAATCACTAGGAGCAAATGTGGACCTAACGCACTGCGTACTTCTATAGCACTGAACCACCAAGATGTGGTTAGACAAGCATAAAAATACAATATAAATACACGTACGGTGGATAGAAGTAACTACCTCCCCCCTCAACCTGTCAGGTACTTGCTTTGGCATATCAAATCCTATATAAATAAATCATTAAAGGCAGGGGGGAGACATTACGCACACGGTAACCAAGTTTGTGGCAGATGCATAATTTTGTCCTTTTGTACCATTTTTACACATTTCAGACGGAAACGTGCTTGAGGGGCGGGTCAAGCGCTGTAAGAAGGGGTAACAGACCCCAGGCTGCCAAGCGCTACAGCCGGGAAAATAAAGCCCTCGCACCCGGCACACCGCCCTTCGGCGCCCCGGCTTCGCCCGCTTTCTCCCGCTCTCTCCAGCGGCGCTCGCCGGCGATGCCGCCCGCCCGGCCGCGCCAGCCCGCGGCCGAGGCACTCCCGCCCGCCCCGGCCAGGAGCCGCCCGATCCGCCGCCCCGGCGGGCCCCGGCTCACCCCTCGGAGGCAGGGGGTCGGGGCCAGGGGCAGGGGCTGGGGCTGGGGCTGCCCTGCCGCCCCGGCCCCGGCCCCGTCAGTACCTGGCCCAGCTGCAGCGACGCGGCCGGGCCCAGCAGCGCGGCAGCCAGCGACAGCAGCAGCAGCGGCGGCTCTCGGCGTCCCAGCGCCGCCTCCATCTTGCGACCCGGGAATTAAAACAAAGTGAAACATCAACAAGCGGCGGCGGCGGTGGCGGCGGCAGGGGCGGGGCGGGAGGAAGCGGGGGAGGCGGCGGCAGGGGGCCGGGCCGGGCCGGGCCGCGCAGCCCCCGGCGGGATGTGCAGGCTGCCGGCTGCCCCGCCCCGCCCCGCCCCGCCCCGCCCCGCCCGCCGCGGGCAGGGCCCAGCCCCCCGGGCGCCGCACCAGCTGTTTCGCTAGAAAGGGCCGCGGCGCCCGGCCGGCTCCCCGCTGAGGGCGGGCGGGCGCTCGGGAACGGCCTGGTTTTGGAAGCGGGGCAGAAGTTGAGCGAGAGAAACAGCCGAAGCGGTGCTCTCCTGCGGCCGCTGCCGGGAGCGGCGGCGGCGGGGCTGGCCCGGCCCGGCTGCCCTGGCCCGGCCCGGCCCCGGCCCCGCCGCCGCTGGCAGGTCCCGAATGAGGCGTTGCAGCTAAGGCGTGGACAACGTACCTGCTCCTGCAAACGCCCGTTACCGTTAACAGATGACGACAGCCTTTGAGAGCACTTTGCGTAGTAGGGGAGTGACCCGCGTGTCCAATGTTAATAATTACCGCTATTTATGGAACGGCCAACGTAGGCTCATGGGACCAATCCACTTCCTTGGCGCCCGTCAGCACCTGCAGTTCTCCACCTGCTCTGCGTGTAAACGGCAAGGGTTACCTGGCCGGAGTAATCCTGCGCCGATCGCTGAGCGCCCCATGTCAAGAAAGGTTTCTTGAAAGCAAAAGCAGGCAGCGGGCTCCAGGGGAGAGCAGAAAGGGTCATCAGAAAGGAAGAAAGCACGAGATACAGTTTTAAAGAGCTGCAGGCCTTCAGCCTAGAGGAGAGAAAACGGAGGGAGTCGTAATAGCGGCAGCAAAACCGTGGAAGTCTCTGGCAAAGAGAAAGGAAACAACCTGGATCTCCAAGTCCTCGGTGGACATGAGGAGAAAAATCTTTCCACCAAGAAAGACTGCCGTTATATGTTAGCAAAAAGCTTTCTAACAGCAAGGGTGGCAAACATGTTAACAACTTGTCTAGGCAGGTTTTAATATACCCGGGGCAGGGCAATAAATTAGCTGTCCTGTCGGAGCAATCTGTAGCCTGATATTATATTGCTGTGTGACCCCCACTTGGTTGATACCGAACATAAATCATAAAGCCCAGAGAAACTTAGTATTTTATATGCAGTTTGCTTTCATGAGACACTGGTATAAACATCTGGCACAAGATACAAGGCACTGGAAAATGGGGCCTAAGAGAGTCATATATTGTGAAGTATATTTCATACATACTACGTGAAAACCTCAAATATTTCATCGCTAAATGCATTTATTATCAGCAGTTAGTACTGCTTTAGAGATTAGAAGAAATAAAGCTGATTAACTGCCTTCCCTCTAATCACACAAGTCAGTCATGGAAGAAGGGATAAAAACTCTGACGTCTTAAGTTCCACCGCCTCTCTTTACCATCACCTAGTTTACCTAGTTTCTCTTAGACCTGTCCTTAAGACTTTTTTTTAATCTGTCGTGTCTGGTGAACTGAAAGAAATGGGTAAAGGGCCTGTTCACCATGCAGTCTCACAAGGCAGAAAACGATGTGGTAAGTCAGCTGCCCAACAAGACGTGCTGCTGAATCGCGTAAGGGGCGCATAAGAGTCTTCGGGGATAGGATGGCAGCTACAAGAATGCAGCTCTTGTTGGTACTTGCAGTCATTCGCATGTGCTGGTGGGAGGAAGTTTAAATTACCTAAATTCCTAACTATGAGTTGCACTCCGGGCGTAAAACAGGACCGGTGAATCCTGGATGAGCAAAAGCAAGCTACAGTACGACAGTGTTTTGTGTATTAGATTCATGATTAAGATGTTTACAAAATGTACCAGAGGCATAATAATTAATGGTATTGGAGCATATAAAAATACAGGGAAGCAAGGATCGCTGATGTGCAGAATTTATAGATTCAGCAAAGTTCAGGCTGGGTTCTCAGCTGACCTCAAGGAATGTAGCGTCTCCCTGAAATGGAATAGGAGATGAATGCCCGTTCCTTTTGACTGTCTCCTTTTGCAAGTTTCCTGGTAAACTCCCTATCAAGTAATGCTTTCCTTCCGTTTTTGTTTCCTTTGTTCTTTCCTTTTTCTCCCAATCTTTTGCACCCCCTTTTCTTCAGTCCTCTTTCTTCCTTTCTTTTTATTCTCCTGGAACTTAATTAAAACTGCAAAAAATATGCACTAAAAATGCTTTCAACATACTTCTGTTTCTCCCAAATTTCAAAGCTTTCGTTAGTGTCGCAGCACAATGGATGTCACAACAGTTTTATTTAACATAAATGGTAAAATTCCTTGCAATAACTAAACAATTAGGGATCTAGTTTCACAAGTTATCTCTCCTTAGATGATTTAATAACTACTCAGTGCTGGGACAGGCTGGGAGCATAACAACAGGGCTTTCCCCTTTTGGCTCAGACGCATGCCTCCTAGGCTCCTCTAGTCTACTGGTGAACGTGTCCTGACATTTATAACTATTAAAATGTGTAACATTTTAAAGTATTTTGTACTGAGACTGACTACTGCTCCAGCTGCTGAGTGTGCCCAAAGTGCTGTATTTCAGTGGTTTTGTATTTAAGTTGGAAGTGATGTTTCTGACTTTTTCAAGTGATCATGAAAAGCCATTTTTTCTTTGAACCTTCATTATAGCCATGGCTTATTAGAAGGCAAAAGCCAGTATAAAGAATAAGGAAATTATTATTTAATTTCTTTTATGACTAAAACCAGTGATAAAAGTCTGACCTAAGTAAGTGGGATGCTTTCTTACTGAAGTGCAAAGTACGAGTTCTCAAAGTAGCATGTAAATAGTTAAACTTCAGTCAGCACAGGCTTGCATAAAACTGTTTACATCGCTCTTAAAGTTTCAGAGTAATAAATATAATGTGTGCTATAGTGCTTTCTTTTATCAATAACTGCCATACAGGATGGCTTAAAAACAGCCTTGAATCAATTCAGGATTGATGTACAGACTGGGAATAAGCTCACAAAACCAATACAACACTGCAAAATGCTTGATGGTAGCACAAGCAGCTTTGAAGACCAGCACACTATGGAGGCAGAATACAACTCCTTGCAGTGCAGATCTTGGTGCCAGGACCAGCCCACTACGTCTCCAGGACTATCACGCAGCAGGATAGCGATGAACAGAAAAGCGGGTAAATTCCCTGCTCGGCTCTTTATAAAGGTGCTGCTGTATAATCTGGTGATCTGGTATTACTTTTGCTGCTTCTTAAAGAGGAGATAACTTGTTTCCCAGCAGATTAGTGACTTGAATTGACTCAATTCGGGTCACTCATCTGGCAGAAAGCAAATTCAGCAATAAAAATAACTTGTTTCCCAACAGATTAGTGACTTGAATCGACTCATTGTGCAATGAGTACCAGAGCGTGATCTGGAAAGAGGTGAAGGCGACGCAGCCTGAAGCAGCAGCTCTCTGCGCAGGGGAGCAGGATCCCTTGCTTCGACGATGACGAGCTTTAGATTCGTAGAGCTGTTAACGCGCAAGCCCAAGAACAACCATGCTATGGCGTCAACTGGAAGGGAATAAATTCTGTTTGCTTGTCTGTTTCTTCAGTGTCACCCCCGGTACTACAGGCTGCGCTGTAGCCGTGCGCTCCAGGCAAATATTGGGACTGCTAATCACTTTATAACCCTCTAATTAATAACTGTGAGGTAAAAGTGGGTTTCTTTGGCTATGTAGAAGAAGCACACACACCCCTCACTGAGCACCACGCTCAAAAGCTGCGCCATCAGCCTCAAAACGTCTGCTGTGGCGGAGGAGGGTGCTCCCGGGGTCTCCATTTTCTCCCCTCCCCTTCAGGACGGGCCCCCGGCCGCCTGCCCCGATGCCTCCCGCCCTCTCCCGCCCGGAGGGGCGAGGCCCGGGGCCACGGCCGCGCTCTGTCTTCCTGTGGCCCCCGGGCTTGCGAGAGCCGGGGAAGCGGGCGGGCTGGGCGGTGTGCCTGACGCGCCTTTCCTCACGCCGGGGAAGACTGCAGCGCGGAGGCGGGCAGCTGCGAGGGCCGCCTCGGCGCCGCGGCTCCTCCCGCTGCGAGGCCGACGCGCTTGTAGGGGCATCCAGCGCCGAGGAGGGGAGGCGCTTGCAGCGGGGAGCTCTCCCTGCGCCTCCAGGGCGCCCGGCAGGGCCCCGGGGGCAGCCCCTCGCCCGCCCCACGGCCCGCGGCCGGCCTGCCGGGGGGCGGCGGGGCCGCCCTGCCGCGGCGCCAGCTCCTCCTCCGCGCCGGCAGGGGGCGGCCCAGCGCCGGCGGCGCGCGCCGCCGTGCGGAGGCGGGTGGCGACCATGGCCGTGCTGCTGGAGACCACGCTGGGCGACCTGGTGATCGACCTGTACACGGAGGAGCGGCCCCGCGGTAGGAGCGCGGCGGGCCGGGGGAGCTGAGGCGGTTTTGCCCCTTGCGCGGGCAGGTGGAGGCCCCGGATAAAGCTGCGGGAGGGCTAGCCGCCGCCGGCGGAGGGGCCGCGCCGCGCCCGCATGGCGCCCGATCGGTCAGGAAGTGCCGGTTTTTAACCGCCCGGCCCTCCCTGCTCGTCGCCGCCGCTGTGGCGCTGGGTGAGGACGCGCGGCTCGCTTCCCTGCGGCGCCCCGGCTGCCGCCGCTCCGGGCGCTGCCAGGGTTCCCGAGTTTTTCCGCCGTTCGGGGAAGAAGGGGCCGTTGGGCCGCCCCCCCCCCCCCGCCGCCGCCGCCGGCGGCCGGCGCTGAGGGGAGCCCGACGGCCAGCGGCACCCCCGCCCGCCCCCCGGGTAGCGAGCCGGGCCCTTGGCTGCGGCTGCCGCGACTCTAGAGGTTTAGCTGGCGGCACGGCCTCCTGGGGAAGCGGGCTTCAAACGGGTGGGTTCAGTCAACAGCCGGCCTTCTCCCGCCCTGTGGTCTGGCGTGTCACGTCGGGCCTGCCTCCTGGGGTTAGATCCAAATGAGCGCCAGGCCTTCCGTGGCCGTCAGCCGTCCCCCTGGGCTTGTATATATGTGTGTTTGAAATGCAGGCATCGGGTGCTATTGGGAAGTTTGGATTTTTTTTTTTATTATGCGTTTATTACACATGTAATGCGTATTTATTAAAAAAACAGAGAAAATGTAATATATTCTAAATTGAAAGGCACCCCTGATCTTCTTTCTTAGGTGTTTGGAAAGAAACTGGGGAGGAAAAAACGTGTATTTCTGTGTAAGTAGCTGTGTTCAGGGTTCTGTGAATCACTAGAGGTAGGCTTTAGGAAGGGAGGAAATGTTACCTCTCCTTAGACCATTTCTCACAGTGTTTTTAGGTTGTACGCTGATGAGTCTTAACACAGTCTGCTCCAAAAACACTTTTCTACACATTGAACTGGATATCTGTTATATCTATACTTACTATATCTGGGGGTTTCTTTAGTAAATGTTGGTATAATTTCTTACAGCTTGTCTGAATTTTCTGAAGCTCTGCAAAGTCAAGTACTACAACTATTGTCTTATTTATAATGTACAGGTGAGTATTCTCAATTCCCCGTTTTTTTGTTGGTTTAAATTCACAAACATGAAGCAATATCTTACGTATTCTGCTTTGTGACAGAGGGATTTTATTATACAAACCGGTGACCCCATGGGAACTGGCCGTGGAGGGGAATCCATATTTTGGTAAGTAAAACTTTTGTGTTACTTAATTGACAGAGAAGTTGTATAGGGGAATAGGGGTTCCAATTAGATTGTCTTCAGCTCTCTTGGGGCAGTAGATGGGAAGTAAAAATGTTGATGCATAAACTTCTTTGGTTGTCATACCTAAATACCTTTCTAATTCCTACGCTGCCTTTGGCCATTCAGATTTTTTTTTTCTGGACAGTATTCTATCTCTGACCTTAGAAGCAAAGTTACAACTAACAAGCTGTCCATAAATTTCTGTTTATTTAAAAGTTAGCAAATGACTATGGGTTTGGTTTTTTATGAGAAGTATCGTAACTAAGTGCTCTGTAGAAGGCAAAATCATTAGCAGTTTGTTGCGACGTTTTGTAACAAAATGTATTTAATTGAGCAGGAGGGGAATATATAGAGGCTATACTTGATTTTTTCTGTGTATAAGAAAGTAATCCTGTTGCTCTAAAAATTTACTTCAGTTCATTTTACTCATGTTGAATGTCTATAAGAAAATCACTTTCCTTAATTTTTTAAAATGTTTTCAGTGGTCATGCACACAAAAGTTAAAAAAATCATTCAGACAGCTAGGATGGAAGATAGCAAAGTGCATATGTTCTAGATGATTCCTTTGAAATTGTTATTAAAAGTAGAATTAAAATTGCAGAGCAGAACTAAACCTGGAGTGCTGGGGAACACAGTATACAGAGATAAACAGCTCGGTTTGAACAGAGACACTGTTGCTAGACCAATATTGACTTTTCTAAGTCTGATCTGTCAGAGTTTCTTAAATACAAAACCTTGAAAACCTGGATACATGGATCACCACTCTGGTGATCCTGGAAGCAGTATAATTGTGCTAAGCTGATGCAAGTCTAGGTAGGTAAATGTGCCAGACCTGAGCTATCTCTGCACATGGGTAGATCAAGTTTATTTTGATATTCTGCTCTTTTATAAGGATTGATCTTCTGAGGCTCTTTGGTATGGCAGATAGGGAAGTATAGTGTAATGAGAGAGTGGCAGATTCTGTTCTGCTACTGGCACGGAGAATAGCAGTTTGTCTTTTCTACCTGTTCATTACTGCTGAAATCCACAAAATTGGAGTTTCTGTTCTTGCTACACAGGAAACTGATACAGGCAAAGTTTAATTTGAATCCTTTCTTCATAGAGGCTTACACCTGCTTAGGAAAATGACTTCAAACAGAACACTTCCCTTAAATTCAGGCAAATGTGCTTATTGACCATGCCTCTGTTGGTTATGGAGTGAGACAAAATGAGAGATATCAGGGTTAGACTTCAAAAATTTAAAAGAATTTAACAATTTGCCATATCCCGTGTATCTCAAATTACTGTTTGCAGTCCTGTCTATGTGATGAACTAAGTTTACACATAGATTTAGTGGCTTTCCATTTATCTTGGAAAAGAAATTTGTGACATGAATTATTATGTTTTTACAGTGTGGATTAACTTATTTTTATGGAAACTAATCAAAATACGTATTCACTCCATGCTTTAGAAAAATGTTATATACTGCATTTAAAAACATACAAATACACCCCCCCCACCCCCAAAAAAAAGCCGCTGTGAAATGCCTCAGAGAAAAATCTGTTGTTCCCTGTAATATAAAGTGAATTATGTAAGTGTACAGGTCCATAAAAATGTGCGTGGATGCAGTGTAAATTCTGGTTTTATTTGAATGCCAATGTAAAAAAATTTAAGGTATTTTATTTACTGTTTCAGAGCGTTTGTTTATCTCACTTTTAAAAATTCCTTTGCCTTGTAACATATTTGTTGTATATATTTTCAGTCAACTGTACGGTGATCAAGCTAGATTTTTTGAGGCAGAAAAAGTGCCGAGAATTAAGCACAAGAAAAAGGGAACCGTGTCAATGGTGAACAATGGCAATGATCAGCATGGATCACAGGTCAGCATACAGTGGTGGAAAGCCTTGGTACATGTCTGAGTAGCTAAAATGAAAATTCCTTGAATTTACGAAAGAGGCATCTTTTGAGATGACAGTGTCATCTCAATAGCATCATCTTGTAAAATGGTCAAAATGCATGTCAAAAAACGGCCATAGCTAAGATAAGTATTTTGCATAGTGTCCTAGGTGCCAATGGGTATTTGATTACAGACAAGAAAGAGATTAAAATGCACAGATTCAAATCCTGTCCTAGATTAATTTCATAAATTTTATTTTTTAGAATTCAGTCCTCTATTTTTTCCCTTTGTTTATTCATTTCTGTTAATACCTTGATGTGATTTTGTGAATTTATAGAATGGGCTGGAAAAAATCCTGTATTCAAATGTAAGTGAAAAGTAAGGAAATTGGGTTTTAAAATAATCTTAAAACTTTCTGGTTATAACTTCATGTTAGTTTGGAGACTGAAATCATGCCACAGTCTCCTCTGTATGGTTACATAAAAGTGTGCATTGATAATACAATTTAAGTTTACAGTTTTATCCCAGTGCTGTTATAAAACAGTTTTTGAAAGTGGTGGTGTTCCCTTTGCTGTTCCCTCTTAACGTGCACAAAGTTTTTGCTGTGGGTATATTTAAAGCTCTAATCTCATAGAATGATATTATTTCTAAATTATTATTTTAGATGTATTGTCACTTATATATTAAAATGCCTCACTTGTAATATCCATATGTTTTAATTTTAAAAAGGTGGGGTTTTTTTAATAATGGAAGAGCAATTTAAAAAAACTGTGGTTTTATTCCAGCTAGAGCTTCTAATGTACGGAGTTAATTTTGCTGCTTCCCTGCATTGTGTGTGTAAAATTGTTTGTTTGGGTGGGGTGTTTAGGAAGAAGAGATGACATTTATATTTACATTTAAGAATGCAGCCTGCTAGCATACACAGGCATATGGGAATGAATGCAGTTCGCAGGAACATTGTTGCAGCTTCTTCCTTGGGAAAGAAAAATTTCAGTAAGGGATTACATGGAGTTGGCTTACAAACAGAATGTGGCTTAGTGTAACCTATGCCAAATACTAACCAGTCTTAACTGTGTTGCAGAGAAGGAGGAGCGGCATGTTACCAGTCAGATTGTAAAGCGTGGATGTAATGGTTGTGTTCTCTTATTTGTGTGTATCTGCTTCTTCCTCCTTCGTTCATTACCAAGTGTCCTCTGTCTTTAATTTGTTACCAAGTGTTCAGTTTGTATCAATTCTCATAGTTTCAGTTTTGCCCTAAGGCAAAACACCTGATTTGTGCTAGGATACATTTCAGTGCTGGTTCAAGCTGATCTAAGTCAATACTACTGTGTTCTAGTTCTCCTCTCAATGCTACTGCATCCTGGTTTTTGGGAGAGAAGGGTTTGTAATACAAGGGAAGGAAGGAAAAAAGTCTGGGTAGAAGCAGGTGGAGGTAGAACTATGGAAGCTTTTGCCAAAATTGTGAAAATGCACCTGCTGAATGCAGTTTGATGAACAGGTGATGTGAGCTCAGCTCACAGCTCACTGCTGCCCAGAGGGATAGCCTTGCTCTTTCTGTCCTCTCCCTTTCATCAGCTGTGATGCCCATCACATCCTTTGCTGATCTTGCTCAACAAACCTACCTGGCAGATAACTATCTGCTCTTCCTCTGCCGGTCTGGTTTTCTGCCAGGTTACTCGAGTCATATCAATTCACAGAAGGGTCCAGTGAGTCGGAGCTGCGAGCTTGTGTGGAGGGAGACTTGTATGAGAGACCCTCTCCCTCAGGCAGTGGCTGTGAGCTGTAGGCTGGCTCACCATGTTCTCAGAGCTGATGGAAGAAGACTAATCTTCTGCAGAAGTCAGGAAGAGTTGTTTTTTTTTCCCGCCCCACTGATTTCAGTGAGAGTTGTACCTCTCCTAAGGTAAAGCTCAAGCCCCGAATTTTTCTATTTACTGTTGCTGGTTTTGTATCTTCTTTTCTAGTTTCTTATTACTACAGGGGAGAACCTGGATTATCTTGATGGTGTGCATACAGTATTTGGAGAAGTGACAGAAGGCATGGATGTATTGAAGACAATTAATGAAACCTTTGTAGATAAGGATTTTATCCCGTATCAAGATATCAGGTATGAATGCTTTTAACTTCCCTTTTTGAGGAATACATTATAATTAAACAAATTCATCTTCTTTTTGGAAACTAGATTAATATAATGATGTCAGGTGACCTGTACATGGTATCTTAAATACTCTTGGATTCCAGTATTGTTGGTAAAATAATCAGGTACTAAAATAAACAACTATAGAAGAAAATGTGCAACTATGTTGCATTTACAAAAGCATCAGTACTAGTATTTACAAACAAGTTTGGCTGTTTGGGATATAACTGAAAATCAGTGGGGCTGGTTTCCTGTTACTTGGGTAAAGAGAGTTTTATTTGCATGTGACTGATGCTGGTCTTGATTTTGTTTTCTATAAGGATAAATCATACAGTAATTTTAGATGATCCATTTGAAGATCCACCTGGCTTGTCTATTCCTGATCGCTCACCAGAACCTACTAAGGAACAGCTAGATGTGAGTGTTTATGATAGCTTCTTGGGGAAAAGTTGGAAGAAAAAATTAAACAAATTTATCCCTATTAATGGCCAGCACAGATGTGGTCAAAATAAGAATTCCATCTTTAAGACCTTGTCTGTCAAATCTATATCCTAAAAGACCTACACATTTTTAGCGTAGGAGGATAAGAGGTGCTCTTCTACTACGCCAGCTTGAGTTCTGATATGTCAGATGCTTGTCTGTTATTTGGGGCTATTGCTGTGTTTAATCAAATACAGCTGCTTAGCCTTTCAAGGAAAGGATAAGAGGGTGACTTGGGTGCTCTCCCTTGTGACTGTGGTGGAATTTAAGGTTGGAAAGCCATATTTTAGATTTCTAATTACAGTGCAGTTAAGCAGAACATTCAGAATATTCACCTTTGGCATTACTGGGTTTTCGTATGCTCTGGTAGAAGACAAAATAGAACTAACATTTATTAATATTAAAGTGCTTACTGCTGTTTTCCTTTTAAATGTGAAGTAGTCTGTATTTCAGTGGAAGTAATCTTGGTCATTCCTTGAGTTATATCTGCAAGCATGCATACTGTTGTGGTGTATTTGATCAAACAGAAGGAATTTGCTAAAAATAAAATAGTAATTATTCATAACTTACTCATAGCATGCAGTTATGGAAGTTGCTATGTGAGGTTATCTCCTTGTATGGAAACAGTTGTTTCAAGCAATGAATAAATTGACTAGAGAGACTATTGTTTATTTTTAAGCTTCATAGATACAATTACAAGATTGGAATTAGGCCTTCGTAGTATGTCTGTGCTGTGGTTAATCTGTGATGTACCTTCAGATATGTTAAACGGTATAAGGAGTTTAATAGCTCACTGCCAACTGCGTAGAGATTTGAAAGCTTATGCTTTATTTTTTCCCCCCATAGCCTCTCTGAAGATAAACCTTTTGGTGTAGAAAAGTCTGTAAGAAGGGCAGCATTCTAGAGAAGCTGATGAGGAGAAAAAATTAAACCTCAAATCCTGCCTAGATGTGTAAAAATAAAATTCTTGTTGTGATATACTATATTTAATGTTTGAGTCTTATTAGACACCACAGATATTTGCAGTGTTCCTTATCTTCATTTCTGGTAGGAGCTATCTGGATTAGAAATGAGTTGACAGTTGTGGTGAGATGTTGAGTATGAGATGGGAGTACAAAAGAATTTAGAATATCTAACTGAATATGGTTCAAATTGGGCCTGAAAGTTCATATGTTGTTCATAGTGCCTGAAACACATGAGGATAACATCTTCTCTCTCTCTTTTTTTTAATCTAAGTGGGAAGAACAGAATGAAAGCCCAGTTCTGCAGAGATACAGTACTTAAGCATTTTTCATGTCTTGTGGGCGTGAGGGGGGAGGTCATCCACGTAGTATTTGGAAAGTGAGAAAGAATTATTGGCCATGGCTTGGTAATAAATAGCTTTTTCTTTCATTTTTCAGAGTGGCAGAATAGGAGCAGATGAAGAAATTGATGACTTGAAAGGACGGTCTGCAGATGAAATAGAAGAAGTTCAGGCAGAAAAAGAAGCAAAAACTCGTGCCATTCTTCTGGAAATGGTGAACATCTTTCTGTATTTACCTTTTAGACGTTCCTCTGTGTGCGCATGTTATATTAAGTCTAGGAGGATGTGCACTATTTATCTTGAAATTGCTCATCTGATGATGATGTCATGGCTCAGAATCTGTGCTATTAAATGTCTGTGGTACAATGAAAAGGATTGAGCATGAGCACGGGAGGTGGTTTTCTGATAAAACCGATATTTCATTTTCAAAGCCAGGATTAAAAGTGGACCAGTGGAGGCTTTATAAAAACTTGCTAGAAATGCATCCAGTTAAAAACCATAACACGCATAATACTCTGCTGAATATCTTTAATCCTGGAAAAGGTTTAGTATGTGTGGGAGAGAGCTGAGCTAATGCGAGATAATCTCTTCCCAGTGCACGTACTGGCATTGAGATTGCATTATTCATATATGTAACGGGTGTCTTCCTTCTGTGGGATTAGTTGAATTTAACATTGGTTAACTTTTATGTTCTTCCTTCTTAAATATAATGTTTAGTAACTGCTGGCAGTTGTAAACTCCGTATAGTTACAAAAATTGTGAATAGGCTTTGAAGCTTTTTTTTTTTCTTTAAAGAAAAAAAAGACAAAAAAACACACATACTGTTGAAGGATGGGTGAATCCATCACACTTCTTTACAACTTCCAAAATCAAATTTATGGTGAATAGTTTGCAGTAGAGACTAATACCAAGGTCAGTCTAGCTGTGGCCACAGTGTTGCAGAAGATCTGCAGGTGTGGGCTCTTGCTTTGGAGCAGCAGTGGGGCTAATGACCTGTTTTCCGGGTAAGGTTAGCTAAAAAAAGGCAAGTGGAATATGTGAGCCAATGCAGTAATTTTCTGTGAGTATTGCTGGGTAGTATGCAATAGGGAGCTATGTTATATAAGCTGAAGACATGAAAAACTAAGTGTACTGCTAGTTTCACTGATTTAAAAAACCCCAACTATTAGTTCCGTTGTTCTTTTGTTGAAACAGTGAACTTCTCCGAGTGCCGTATGCTTAAACTCCTTTTGTGTTCTCTTTTGTGGAATCTGCTGCTTATTTGTGTTATTTTGCTTCTTTCTGCTATCAAACTAATATGCATTACCTTTTTATTAGCATATTAAGTGAAAGATGGAGATAAATTGTTTAAATATCACTAGTCTTTTGTTCAGGTTTTAAGAAGTGCTACAATTCAACAGGAGGTGGTGTGTATATATGCATTTTCCTCTGTAACTTAATTTGCTAGTTCCAGGATGGGTATTTTGATCGAAGGTTGCAAACATTGAAGTTGTGTGTGCTGTAAGCAAGTAAGCATGAATGCTTTCTCCCGTCTGTCTATCTGAACAAAGTTGTGTAATTGTAACTTCTCATCCTTATCAAGCTATCTTAAATTTAAGCTTATCCCAGCTGTTGCCAGATTTCAAGGAGAGGCGAGTTTATCTTGGGTACAGACAGAGACTAAGGAATTGATCCAGTCCATTTTTATTTTTATAACAGAGTGGCTCTAAATGTACACTTTCACCTTTTAGAACTGTGTATTTGTTATGTTATGAATGGGGAAAGCAAGGTAGAAAGTATTTGTGACTTTCATGAAGTCCCAGTGGTGGAATTGCAAAGAGAGAATCATTTTTAGGTGCTACGGAAAATGCTATTTTTGTGCCACTGAGTGGGAAAAGTATTTTATTGATTTTTGATTTTTTTTTTGATAGGAATGTGTCTGAGATCATCCAAAAGATGTGTTGCCAGTGTGCTTGTGGCAATAAAATGTTAGAGAGCTTTAGGCAGAAGTGGTGAAAGTCTTTTTCTGTGTGCCACAGGTGGGAGACTTACCAGATGCAGAGGTCAAGCCACCAGAAAACGTGCTGTTTGTTTGTAAACTGAATCCTGTGACCACAGATGAAGACCTAGAGATAATATTTTCACGATTTGGTCCCATTAAAAGGTAATCATTGTAAAATAAAAAAGAAAACTTTCTTTGTTGAAACTGAACTTGATTCCCACCAGTCTCTATAGGTTTGGCTGTTAAGTAGTATTCTGGTGTCTCTGGAGGTTTATCCTGTGCCTGCATGTATTTGGGTGGAGACCACAACAATGGTGATACAAAGTCAGATCTAGCTAGATGAGTATCCTGTCCCAGCAGTGGTATTAAGTGAAAGCCTAGGGAAACACAGGAACAAGGAAAGCATATGACACTCTCCCCAGACCCCCGTCCTCTTCCTCCTTTCAGCGGTTTTATCTCAGATGCTACATGAGCCAGATACAGTCTCTGGGTTTTTCTTTTCCATGGGAATATGTATAGTTTTGAGATAAAGCAACAAACATTTCTGGCATCTGATATACTCCTGGTTAAGGTGTTCCTAATGCCTACTGCCTGTTTCAGTTTTGAACTTGGCTCCTAGTTTCAGTTGATTACTCCTAGTACTGGTATCAAAAGACATGATGAGCAGTGAAACCTACTTTCCTACACCTCTCTGTCCTATACTCCAAAGTCATCTTTTTTTTCTTGCTAAGAGTACTAGCATACATACTCATGCTTTGTAGAGAAATTTTCCTTGCCTTGTTTCCCTTTTCTCCACCTTTTTCTGTTCTTTTGCTTTCATCTCAAGATGAGAGGACCAAAACTGCACACAGTGTTAAAGAAATTACAAATTTACAGTGGCACAGTGGTATTCTCTGCTTTGCTCTCAACTCCTTTTCTACTTAATGCTAAAGCTTTTTTTTTTTTTTTTAATATATAATGCACAGTTAGGATTCCCCCCCAATACTCACCTTGTTGCATTTATCTATGTTGAATGTCATTTGCTATCTTCTTGTTCATTTGGTCTCTTAAGAACTTTCTGCAATTTTTTCAGTCTTTATTTTTGCAGCCTTTAACAATTTAGTATCGTCAGCAAACTCCACTGGTGACCTCTTTACTTTCTCAGAGAGAAATGACTGTTTACTCTTACCTGGTCTTTCACATGTGTATCAGTGCAAAGATGTTTCTTATGCCATTGCTGCTTAGTTTCCCCAACAGCCTTTGGTGCAGGAGTTTATTAGAATTTCCAGAGGGGTTTCAAAAGACTGCATCGAATATATCATCATCGCGCATTAGCATATTGGCTCTTCCAGAGAACTTTGCTTAGGTGAAGATGGTCCTGAGTAGGTCCTGTTTATTCAGGCGCACGCTCTGTTCTGCATTGAGTTTCTACCAGTTTGTGCGGTACCGGCATAGAGGCCTGCAGACCCTCAGATCCTTCACTAGACTGTCTGTGTGTGTGTGAGTGAAATTGGCGTTGTGTTTGCCACTCCTACAACTCCAGCATGATTTCTGGATGTCCTAGGGATTTCTTAAACTTTTCTTCCTCTGTCGGTTTGTTCACTACCTCTTCTGCAGTCCTTCCACTTTCAGATAGATTCTCTGAATAATCCACAAAGCAGGGTTCTGACACAAGACTATCCTGCCTTCTTCCTCACTGATGGCTGCTGCAAAGAATTCGTATAGCTTGCCTGAATAGCCTTGTCTTCTATTTTTTTATCTTTTTTTCCTTTTTTTTTTTTTTTTTGTCTTGATCATCTTTTGGGTTGTGTATCCTAATCCTGATTTGTCACTTCCTCAGTACACATGGGGGAGGTCTTGCCTTACTAAATCTCACCTTGATACCACACTGTCTGCCCTTGTTGCCTGTCTGACCTCCTTTAACATCCTGTAGTCAGAATTCTCATGTCGTATACAAGAGTTTGGTAATACTGATGCAATACTGTATTGTTCCCGTTTTGCGTCTACTGATTCAATACTTCAGGCTTCTTATTTTTGCCCAGTGAACTGCCTGATAAGAAGACAGTTGCTAAAGAGGTGCTTGCTAAGAAGAGAATGTTTGTCACATGATGTCTGTTTAACACTTTTCTTAAAATGATTGAGAAAACAGAACGTGAAATTTCTTGTCTTGAATTAGTGAAATGCAAAAAATCAATGACAAACAGTAGTGTTGGAAGACGGATTTTGTTTCATTAATCAGAAATTCATCCCTAGTCCTACACTTCATGTTAACCACTTGTGAGTTAAGTGTAATAATTACTCAAGTAATGCCACATGCATTTTATTCTGTGCAGATAACCCCACATCAGCAGGGCTCTCAGAATCAAGTGTTACAATACCTTCAAGGTGGTTTTTTAAACTGTTTCTCCCTTTTAAGCAGTGCTTGCCTATCCTACATTTTTTTTCTCGAACAGCACTGACATTTTAATTTCATATCAATTTTTCAGCTGTGAAGTGATTCGAGACTGGAAGACTGGTGAATCTCTTTGTTATGCTTTCATTGAGTTTGAAAAGGTATGTTATTTAGGTATACTGTATGTAGATTCTGCTTATAAATGTTCATTTTCGGCATACTTCCATTAAGGAAAAACAGTGAAATCTTCAAGTGTGGGGTAGCTAATATTTTCTCTTACTGACTTGATTATAGAAGCTGTAAGTCCTAAATGAGGCAAACGTTTAAGTCTTTCTCTGTTCAACCAGGCAATACAAATACGTTCTTCTTAGGTTGTCTTGAAACCAGTGGGAGGGGAGCGGGTCCCTTTTTTTTCCCCGGAGCGCTTTAGGAGTTTGAACAGTTAAAGAAGAGAATGCTAGGAGAAAAAGGAGGCATGCTGCATGAAGAGAGGAGGGTGTATGAAAGAACATAGATAGATCAGTGTGTACAGTAGTGTCCTATATTGGACTTGTAAACGATGCTTGCTTTATCAACATGCTGCTCTTACTGCGAGTAAAAGTTCTCTTGATGGTGCAGAGTTTCTTGTTTGTATCTGCTAACCTCTCTAATCTGTGAGGAAAACTGGTAAAAGCACTGGAAAAGTGTTCTCACTTTTCCTTAGCCTACTTACGTACTTAAAATGGAGCTTTTATTAGTTGTCCTTTCTTCCCTTGTTTTTCTGAATGTATTACATGTGCCAAACACATAGCTGGATTGGCAAATTTTTAAAATAGTGAAATTAGCTGAAGAAATAGAATTTGAAATGTTTACACCCAAACAAAGCATAACTATTTCTTTTGAAATGGCACAACGCAAGAACTGCTGTGCTTTACGCAATTTTAGAAAAAAATGTATGCCGTTAAGCAGTTGAATCTGTGTTTGAGCTCTTCAGTGAATATTCCTATGAAATAATCAGGACTCAAAATTTTCTGGAAACATTAATATCAGGAGGAAGACTGTGAGAAAGCCTACTTCAAAATGGACAATGTGCTGATAGATGACAGACGGATACATGTGGATTTTAGCCAGTCTGTTGCAAAGATTAAGTGGAAGGGAAAAGGTAGGTACACTTGCGATTCTTTTGACCCTCATAACTTAATAAGCTGTGACTTCTAAACTCTTAAGTATTATTTAAAGAGAAGCAGTTGTTATGAGCTTAAATCATCTCATCTTCAGGGTATAAATTTTCCTGGTACTGTGGTAAATAGAGCCACAGTTGCTAGCTCTTCTTTTCACTTGTTCCATATGAAAGAGTAGAAGGGTTTACTACTGTTATATTAACATTACGTTGCCATGGATTGCCTTTTTATCAGATGTATTTTTGCCAGTACATTGTTTGTTCCTCTCAAGCTTTAAAAGTGGTGGTTTTTGATGTTACTAATTAGCAAAATAATATGGCAGTATTGTTACTTTCTGGTTTCTTTATTCACTGTATGACAGTTGGGTGTATACAAGAAAAAGTCAGTATTCAGGCCAGGGATTTCCCCTCTTCACCTTCTGTAGGTCAAGCATATTGCATTGCAGGCTGTATGTTATAAAACCCAATATCAGATGTTTGAGAATGTTTTGGGAGGAAAAAGACGGTGGGAGAGGTGGATACAGTGGTTATTTGGTTGTTGGGGACGTGAGGAAAACACTGGACTTGGAGAGGTGCATTGCAGTGGTGATGTTCTTGTGTGTCTTTGCCTAAAAATGCAGTCAGCCCTCAATTGTTTGCACACGATTTCGCCAGGTTGGGGACTAGTCATGGACGCTGAGGTACCAGAACTTGTCCTGTGCAGAGCTGAGATGACATTGTAATCCATACCATGCTCTGCAGTGCATCCTGTACTAACTGATTACATGGAAAACTTTTCTTTATCTGGGTAACTTAGGTCTAAATTGTCCTACATATTGGAAAGCTAACTATATTGTCACCTTGTTGTGCTTACAGGGTACCCAAAAAATGACCTAGGGGAAGTATTGTCCTTCCACCTTCAGTAGCCATTTCTGACCTAGCCAGTTAATATTGCAGCTTTAAGTATGACCGTGAGATGGCAGCACGTTGCTGTAGAATAGTTTATTCATCTGTGAGCTGGTACTTTCAAGTGAATGAACGGAAAATGAAATCTGTCGTGCCCCTCTTTAAATCAAGACATCGCGATTTTTTTTTATAGTTTTCCATTTTAATTCCTAAGCTGTAGCTGTCTCAGAGGTCTTCCCTTTGTGCAGGCCAGAGCAAAAAGTCATTTAATGATGAAACTAGGCTGTAGGCTTTCATGGTAACAGAATTTTAAGTAGTGTGACATAGGACCTGTAATCAAAGTGGGACTAGTTGCTGAATCCTGCTTTGTGATCCTGTTCATGCGTTGTCTCCACTGAACAGGAGTGAGGAGAAAGCCATATGTTGTTTAATGGGATCTGCAAGCAAGGGAAGGACAGAAAATCACAACTTGTCTTACTCTCTTCTGCTCTGTTACCCAGATGTCAGTGTTGTTTCTGGAACTGTATCCTGCTATGAATCTCTGTATGGTTATGAAGAGCGCTTAAATTCATAAGCAGAACTTAGTGATAGGTGTGGATCTTGGTTGTTTTTTTTAGTTGGAGTGAATTGAGTATATTTTTCTGTGGACAGGTGGGCGGTATACCAAGGACGATTTCAAAGAGTACGAAAAGGAACGTGACAAACCTTCAAAACTTGCTCTGAAAGAGAAGGTAAAACCAAAGCAGGAGTATCCTTTTCTGGTCAAAGGTGTTTTTTGCACTAAGCACAGTTTTTGAAAACAGCTTGGAAAAGACTTCTTATTCTTAAAGCTTGCCAAATGGGTGTTTTGCTGCTGCTTCATATAACCATTTGGTGTTTCAGATGGAATTAAGCATTTTGTTTTTCATTTGATGACTTCAATTAGTTTAGTCGAATCGGGATGTGCTGTTTCACTTCCATGTTGTGTGCAGGTAAATAACGTTCCCAGTCCAGAGCCCTGGAATGGCACATGACATAAGAGTTTTAAGTAGTGTCACAAAGGCCCTGCTGCATCCCAAATGAGACCACAGTAGTAACTAAATCATGCTCTGCGATTCTACTTTACTTGTGGTGAGCATGAGAGAAGAGAAGACCACAGCTGGTTCAGATATTCATAGGTGGAAAAGGAGAACTGGGACCTGACTGTACTGGTTGACAGGACAGAATTCAGTCATTTTAGCACAGCTGATTTTTTCAGTGTGTATGATCCTGTTCTGACTGAAATACATAGTAAGTCTTGGTAAACCCTGGTCTAATAAACAGGGGTTTGTTTGCTTCATGAGCTTTTATATTCTGATATTTATTTATATTAAGTAACAGATCTGTCCTTAACCAACACCATCAGTGCCAAGTACAGTCTTGTGCTGGATGAGGATATAGAAGAGTCTCAAACAAGTCAGTCACATTTGGCTAAAAAACAAAAGAAGAAAAAGCACCACCACTCTGAAGATGAAGAGGATGACAAGAGGACCAAAAAATCTAAGGTACTAACCTCTTCGTGCATTAACTTTATACCTGTTTATTGTTCTCCTAATAAGAGAAGCGAGGGAAAAAAGTCTGATATTGAACTGAGCACATGGTGTGCAAAGTCCCGTAAAATACAGCAGTTGTAAACGTACAGAAGGCTGATGTTAGTACCTGATTATGAAAGAGGCTTTCCAAATCTTCCTGGACTTTTGAAGCTTGGCATGTCTTAATGGCTTTTTGCCAAAACATCCTGAAGAGGCAATGCAGCCTCTCATGAAGTAGATCTTCAGCACTTTGAACCTGTTGTTCACATATTCCCAGTCATAAACTAGTAGTTTATCATATTTCATGAATGCAAACTATTTCTCATTTTCTTACCAGAGCAGCATGTGTTGGCTTTTTCCCCATATGCAATCAGAAACACAATCTCTTTGCATTTATCTTTTTTTATTTTTCCTTAACTGTTTTGGAAGTGTTTTTGTAAAATCTGTACGCAGGTTTGCTTGCATCTGTGGTTGTGCAAGCATACAGTGCTGTAAGACTCGGACTGTGGAGGAGATCATCAGAAGACAGTAGTTCTGTCATTCATTAGTTCTACTGCAGCCTGTCAGGTCAGCATTCTCATGTTTCTGTGAACCTGGGATAGTCAAGATGTTGATGTTTCATGGAAACAATGTGTGCAATGATGAAGTGGAGGGTTAACCACTATTGAAGTGTGAGTGTTAGGGAGAATTGAGCTAAGCTGGAAAAAAAAAAACAAACGCAACCCAATATTTTAACAATGCAAGCTTTATGAGTGAGAACAAAGCTGTCTTCTAGCAATTGTGCAGAAAGTGATAAGATTCCAGCCACAGTAAATAAAGCCATTGTCCTGGCATGAGTTTTGAGTACTGCTTTAGGCTCTGTGTACAGAGAGTATACGTGATTCGGTTGTTCCATTGCATCACTTCTTGCTACGATGCTAAAAATAACTTTTCTCATGAACGTTAGCAATTACATTTTTTCAGTGCCACCAGTAAGCCCTATTGCTCATTTGTGGTACAAGTCTTTTTGTCACTGTTTGTATACTAATTCAGTTGAGATTCTTTGGGTGGAGGGGAGCGAATCTGTTCAGATCATTAAGGTCTCAGTTGGAGCATATACATACAAGAGGTCTGAACTAACGTTGGTTTAGACTTCCTGCTATCTTTTTGGCTGATTGACATTGTCGCTTTAACATTCTTGAAACAAAGGTTTCTGGAAGTAGTCTTTGTTCTTGATGGTTCAGAAATTACACGTGTGGAACTGGCTGGTCATGCGTTATTAGCAGAGAACACTTTAAAAGCATTCAGATGTCTCCACCCCTGCAGGTGGTACAAGTACTGTATGTTATAGCTGTTACAAGGGGACTGCGAGACACGTTAGCTGTGGATTTCATAGCACAAAAACGTGAGAACAGAGGAATTCCTGGTGCTATTTCCAGGTTCTGGAAAATAGTATTTTCTAGTGCTTGACTCTGTGATCTCTTCTGTGTCTCTGTGTATCTTTTTGTAATTTAGTCACCTGCTTCTATTGTGTTTTGTTCCTGTAGTCTACTGCTCCTGTATTCTGATATCTTCTTCTTGCCACTGCTTTTCTCTGTTGCTCACTTTTACCCATTTCGGTGTAAATACCTTAGCATTCATATGCCTGAAATCATAGGTGGAGGCTTACTTCTATTCTCTGATGGCAAGCAACATAGTTCCCTCTTGGAGCTGTGAAAATGAATTTATGTGAAGAATCTTTCTCTGTGTCTGTACTTGAATATTCTTGTTAGTGTGTGCTGTATAGTATGTGCTTACTGAGCAGTATGTACTCAGTCTGATGTAGAGATTCAGTAAGTGTCTTGGGCATGGCCCTTTCCAGATGAAATCTGCAGGCAGCTTAGCTGACAAATCCTGTTTAGCATGTACGAAATGTAATTTTGTTTGGCCTTTTTTTTTTTTTTTTTTTTTAAGATTTGTAATTTGGGCACAATCTGGGGAACTCATATAAGAACAGGGGAAAGAGGCATGTTCTTGAGGCAGCGTACGTTCAGTGTGAATACCGAGACCAGCACAAAGCATAACAGTATGGAAACTATTTTGATGAATAGTAGCATTTTTAGTATAGGCAAAAAAAGCATTTTCCCTTAACCCTATTTTGGAAATATTAGAATATGTTTGAGGTAAGAACTTTAAAACAGACCAACAGCAGACCTTCCACAACTAACTGGCCAAAGACCACAATAGCCATGCTTCATACAGAAACTTCCATACTGAGCCCCTAGTGTGGCAGAGATTTTAATTAACAGAGAACAGGGTCTTATAATGGAAAGTTTTGGTGACTGAAACTGTAGTTTGTGGTACCAGCTCCAGCTATGACTGAAGGGGATTTATTTTCCGAATAGTTTCCATGATGTTGAGTTGTTTTTCTGTTCTCTTGCTGGTTTGTTTTTTTGGTTGTTGCTTTTTTTTTTTTAGTATATTTTGACTCATCCTTTTCTTAGTCTGACACCCGTTTCCTGAATCTTCAGCCTCTGTGTTGATGTTTTAAGAATGTATTTTTGAATATTGTGCTGTTTGACTTGATTCCAAGTAGGGTAGAAGAGGTAGGGTGTTGTGGCTTGCTGTTAGTAGGTAGCAGGATGTGGGTCTGGAGCAGGAGGCTGTACTACCATGTGGGTTTGTGAATAGGATTTGGTAGAGTTTTTTTGAATACAAGTCATGCTTCTGCTTGAGAACTATATTATGACTTTGCTCCCTTTCTAGTTTTCTCTGTGTTTTTTGGTGCTTTGGAATTTTTTTTTTTTTTTAAGATAACTGGATCAGTGGAGGAATATAGTCTATTCAATGGATTTTTTGTGAGACATGGAAGGGCTTCCTGACTTTTGGGTTTCTGTAGTGCATGGTTTTGGTGAAGATACTGATTTTTCTGGTTTTAATTTTCTGCTCTAACTGCCTATTAGACACTGTTTATATTCTTTATGTTCAGGGTCAAGTTTGATCAAAGTGTTCCTCCTGAAAAGGCTGTCTCTATTCATTTGCTCCTTTTAACCTTTAACTAGTGTGCAATTTGGCAAGTTACTACTTTTGGCAAAGCCAGCCATGAACTTCCAGAGAAGTGTATTTCCCTATTTTTATATTTTCTTCCTCATCTGTGCTCACCATCACAGTGCTGGATTAACAATTGGGATGATCATCACTTACTCATTTACTGATAAGAGGCTGTGATCCTGGATTGAGAAATCTGGACTTCAGCAGTAAGAGAGAGCGTGTTTTTAAGTAGGAATCTCTTTCTTCCCCTTCCAATGGGAAAACAGCATGTTTCTGACTTGGATAGGGCATAAAAGATTTGATTTCAAAATACCATTATTTTTAGTAACTTAGCATGTTTAAAAAATGGGCTTTGTTCTGTGCCAAAGACTTCAAAAAGATAAAATCTTATTTAAGGGGAAACGTAACTGATTTTGGGGGGGAACTAATTTGCAATTCATTCTATTAATTCAAATTACTACATTTTTTTTTTTTCTTTACGCTGTGATCATATTAGCTACTGTGGTGACCTTTTTGTGGCACTTTCAGACTTGCCCTGTACACCTACACCCTAAATGCTTCTGTGAAGGTCATTGTGCTTAGCTGGCTCCATGCTCATATGACTGGTTTTTGTTTTTGTTTTTTTTTTTTTTTAATCCTTTCAGCAAGTTGCCCCTTTCTATGGCATTCAACACAGGCTATTTGTCTTCACTTTCAAGTCTTCACTAACGTGTCCCCTGCCCTGACTTGGCCAGTAGACTTTCTCCAGTGTTGGTTTGGTAGATTTTTCAGCTGAGTGCTGTTCAACTTTTCTCCTGTTTCTCCTTGTGCTGGGGGGAGACTTCAGCAACAAACCAGCTAGAAGTCAGCAGTGCACCAAGCCCACCAACTGTTTCTCTGGCCAATATTTTTGTCTTGTTCCTCTCTACTCCACCGCCAGTCTGTCCATCTTCTGATGTTTACTCAGGCCCTGCCACAAAGGGGCTTGAAACCTGTCGTCTTGTTCAAACAGATGGAGACTGAGGCTTTTGGGTACAAGAGTAATATGGCTGTGCATCATTCTGAAGATGAAGGGACAAACCTCCTATAAATAGCTGGAATCACCACTCCTTTTTGATGGATTCAGATTTTAAAATCTGTACTGAAACAGAGTTTGACAGTAAAGATGCGGAATAAGCATTTGGCCACCAGTGAGATTACTGTACCCAGCAGCAGCAGAAATTTTTTGTTATGTAGATAAAAGATCAGGTCTGTGACTATTGATGTGTGTGTTGGTCCAGGGGGTTTACGTTGCTTATTTTAACTCTAGTATTTCAGCATTATCTACATAATTCTAAAGGTGGCGTTTGCTCTGGGAGTTTGCTCTGGGAACCATCCTGGTCACTGCCTTTCTGGATAAAAGCTCCGCTTCGAGTAGAGTTTTTTTCACTATTCTTTTAAATAAATAAAGTTTGCTTGTTTGTACATGCAGTATAGCTTTTAGCCATACAGTTGTGAAGGCTACTGTCACAAGTACATATTTCGAAAAATGAAAATCGTATCTGAAATTAAGAAAGAAATACCGTGTAATTAAATGCAGACATTTTTTCATCGTTCATAATGATCTGTGTTTAATAGTGGAGTTACTAAAATCCCATAAAATGGTATCTGTCTACTAGAGCATACAGTGATACTAAACTTTCAAGTGATTGTACCTTCATAACAAAAGTGCCAACCACCTTCTTAATAACAAGTTGTCTATGTATCTTTCTGCAGAATTCTGAAGCTCCTCTTGTATTTTGTTTCACTGTATATCTTAGTTGAATAATAAGACCAAAATAGTTTTTAGCAGTGCTCGAAAATGTTAGGAGTTTACATGTCAAAACTCAGTGTTGTGTATTGAGAAAATCTTTATGGAGTTCCTTGAAATGAAATGACAACTTTCTTTATCTTTTAATTTCAAAATTGCTATGGCCTGTACAGGTGTTGGTGTCTCCACGTAGTCATTCCAGCATGTAGTGTGCCATAATCTTGTTAGTGTGACATTTCACAATCTAAGTAATTAAGCCATCTTTCCTTCATTTACTAATACACTGTCTCAGTGGTTTCATACTGTCCGCCTAGTGCAACAAGTGAAGCAGGTGTTTTACTGACAGCAATTCCTCCTTTATTACGTAAACCTCATTTCTCTCCGGAGCAAATCCGTTCAGCCAGCATTCTTGGTGACGATATGCAGAAAGCCAGGGAAATTCAAAATTTCCTCATTTTTGGCTACCTGAACTTGCAGCATTTTTTTTTTTTAAAGAGTTTTTGTGTGTGTGCTGAAACACCATTACCACTTGTAGTACAATACTGTTGGTCTCTCCTTTTTAGGCCATTTTAAATTGGACAAACTTGTACCTCTTAGCGTTTACTATGTTTGTGTATGAGTGTTATCTCGTGTTTTCTCTATGGGTCATACCCATCAGCCTGCAAAATAGAACTAATTTTTATTACCTTGTTATTGTTTGACTGTACATTTAAAAGTATCAGATTCTCCATGTTGCCTTTTCTTGTGGACATCTAGCTTCAAGGAAGTGAAATAGTTTGCATGTGTGTGTGTGTAGTTTTGATCTTTGTAACGGTGTCGTTCATTTTTCCAAAGCCTAGAATTTAGGCCATTAAGGATTATTACAGGCAGGTCTTAAAAATGTTCTGCATCTTCATAGCACTGGAATACCTGTGGGGCTTGAACCAAAACCTGTGACCAAAATACTTCCATTGCTTAGATATGTCAAAATCCAAATCTAGCTTAGAAGCTTGTGTGATGCTTATGAAGAGTTTGATAATATCCATTTGAGTTGAATCCCTGATATAACCAGTTTTTGCTAAAGCTCCTTAGGAAATACGAGCAGCAGCATGCCGGTCAGCCATGCCTTTTTCCATAAATGCTGGGAAAAGCTGGAGACTTACCTTCTTCATATATAGTTACAGTGGGGTTTTTTTATGTTATCTTTTTCAAATCATCATGGATGTCAATGTGTTTCAGGTAGTACTAGCCTTAGCTAAGGAACCAGCCATGCTTGACTCTTTTCTAGTTCTCTTCATGTCTTTGTATGTTTCCCCCTTTTGTCTGTAACTGCATATCTGTCCCATTCCTTGAACAGGATTCTGATCGAAAACATGAAGGAGAACGCTGTAGAGAGAAGATGAAGAGTGAGAAGAAAGACAGGCATCGGAGCCGCAGCCGATCTCCAGAGAGAGACTACACTTACAGCAAACAGAGAGACAAATACAAAGACGACTTCCAAATAAGAGACTGGGATAAAAAAGCAGACAGAAGCAGAAGTCCTAAGAAATCAAAAGACAAAGAGAGGTCCAAGTACAGATGAAGGATGAGGAAAAGAGAGAGGGGAACTAAAATATGTTTTCTTCCACCATTTCCAACATTCTCTCAAATGAATGTGCAGTTACTGCATAAAAGCGGTTGCCTACTGTTGGCAACTTGGCCTTATAATTCTCTGAACGCCCAGTGTATGACTGTCAGGGTAAGCCTTGATTCCAAAAAGGTTGTTTCAATAAAGTATTTCACGTTGGTGAAATAGTTTGACTCTCCGATAAGGAGTGTTGTCGAAAGCTTTTTGGGAACATAAGCATGCACTAACAAGCGATTGCCCTTCTCCACTGTGAAGAGATTTGCAGGATGTACCTCCTTTCTTCAAGGAGGTTAAAGTGCCTGAAGTACTGCTGTGCCACTTGCAAGGGTGATGGAAGTGCCGCACCATACTAGATCAACAGCACTTACTTGCTCACTTATTTACACAGATGACTTGCCGTTGTGGCATTGCTGGAGGATGCCTCTCAAAATTGAGATTCCCTTGGTACTTGGCCCATCTGGCCTCTGCAGTGTCAGGGGGATCCTGCTGCTGTGATGGCAGGCAGGTTCTGTTGGGTGGGTAAGAAAGAAGAAAATAGTCACTAGCAGAATTAGAGAAGAACAGAATTGGTAACTGGCATTGTATTTGCCAAAACCTAGATGGGATTAGTTTTCAGGTTTTGTGGCAGAAGTATGTCAGTTAATAACTCTTCATCTACAGAGGAATGCAGGTGATGTTGTCAGAGCCTGGGTCCTAGTGAAAGTTCTCAGGCTTTTAAATGTCTAGGTTGCTCTGATAAACAAGACTTCACCATTTAAACAGTGTTAGGCGGTATGCATACCTTTTAAGAACGTGTATGTCCTCCTCTTTCTCTCCAGAGGGGGAGAGATCTCACATTGTTAGGAGGGGAGGTGAGACATGGGGAATAGTGTTTGTCTTTTCTTCCTTTCCGTGGAATGTGTGATGGCTTGCAGGCAGTCTGCTTTGATGAATAAATTTAACGTTTTTCTTTTGTGATTGTGGTTTTTCTGTAATATTTGCTGTAGTGTCTGACTGTAATACGTAATAAGATTTTATGGCTTGATACCTCTCATTGGAATGTGATCTGCAGGACAAAGACTAAAATTCAAGGCAGCCAGGAAGAGTCGCGGCACGTTGTGGTGCCCTGGGGGGCCAGTAGCTGTGCCTGGCTAGTGCATTTGAATGGACTGCGTGCAGAAAGTGAACTCCTGATTGAGATGCTTCTGGGGCAAGGCCGGTACTAAAGGAAGGAACAAAAGCAGCTGTTCACCCTATGGCGGAAAATTCTGACCGAGCGGGCCAGGCCAGATGCCTGGAATATCCAGACCCAGGCTGAGGGAGGATAGCGACGGTATTGTATACAGGAACGTGCCTTCCAGTGGCATCTACCCTGTCTTCAGTTTGTTAAACTTTAAGTTAAGCGTACTTGGCTAAGAAGCTGCCTTTTGCTGAATCTCTCCTTTCTAACTTTCCTGTGCTTCAAAGCATGGAGCTAGAAATGCAGCGTTTCCCTAACTGCCTCCTGACAAAATGTTTCTGAGGCAGTGGGGACTGGCCGGGGCCCGTGCGGAGCCTGAGGAGGAGCGCAGGGCCCGCTCTCCCAGCGGAGACGTACACAGGAAGCCTGCTCTTGGGAGTCCGTCGGGCGGCCCGGGGCTGAGGACTGCTCGCTGTTCCCATCAAGAAAGTTTCTGCCTTCAGTCTGGGCGCAAGAAAACTTCCAAAGAACTGTACTAGACCAGGATTGATGCATTTGGGGTAGCGCTGCTGAGGCAGTAGGTTGTCTCTAGCTCTTCCTGCTTTTAGCCTGCTTTGTTAAAGAAACAAGGTTTGCACGGCCATACTGGCCTCAGTTCTTCTTTTCCACAGCACATTTTTAACATGCAAAAAAAATTTGGCAAATTTGTCAAGGAGGTGGAGATGCTAAAGCACTTAAAGTTCTTGCTGCTTTTAGGAAAAGGCAGTCGTAGAAAGAGAAAAGAAGCTTCCACTCTTGAGAAAAAGCTGCATTCCTGCGGAACACCATAGGTCCTCGTATGGGAGAGATGATGATAAAAGTGACTCAACAGCATGAAGAGTTTTTAAAAACAAACACCCTATTTCTGGTAAATGTGCTCGCTTCTCAGCAGCAGAAATGGCTTTTTTATCTCATAACAGGTAAATGCTTAAGAACACGTTTGTATGAGTAATGTATGGAAGTACACAGTCAATTTGCATAGGTGGCCAAAGAGTCTTCAGAATAAAGGGTTAAAAAATAAATACATGCAAAAGGTTTCAAGTCTTTGATTTTCAATATGCCTTAGGGCTTTTAAAAATGTATCTGGTATCTTCAGATGGACAAAATCACCTGTTTATATTTTTAAGCTAAAACTTTCCAACGTGAATGTTCAAAAATGAGGTGACAGCATAAAAGCTCCCTAGTGGGAGGCAGGTACTTAATTTCAGGTACAGCTAAAGAAGGCTGAATTTCTGGGGTGCTCTGCTAGCGCTGTGGAGGGGTGGCAGTTCACCTGGTACGCACCCGAAGCGCTGAGCACTCTGACTTAGATGGGATTTACTGCTGCAGTCATCGGAAGTTATGGTTGTGTACATGTGGTTCTTCTGGAAATGGCACAAACGAGCCCTATGGTCAGCTGAAACCACAAACGTTTCCTGCCGTTCCTGTCCTGCCAGAGGTGTTGGAGCTTTTATTATCCAGGAGTTGAAGAGTTGGCTTGTTCTATTCTAATGAGAGTTCATACTTCCCTCTCCTCGTTTCCTTTTCGTCAGCACTATCTCCAACCCCAGTGTCAGTATTGACCTTTGGTGTTTGTGGTAGTTAAAAAACAAAACAGAGCAAAAAACCCCACCTTCCTCTGTAATGTTGAGAATAACACTGAAAATGTTGCAGCAGAAACATCAGCTTCTTCACTTTGACTTAGCTGAGGCCTCTTTGAAGGGGAACTCTTCATGCTTTAGCTTCTCTGTTCAGAGGTTAAAGGCTTAAAAATCAGCTCCTTATAGTTTTTTATTGGATTTGCTTCTCTATGACAACTTAAAAATACAATGTAGGCTCTGTACGCTGTCGTAATCCACAGATAAGAGGAAGTTTGAGACCTATTTTGTAGTCGTGCGTTGCAGTTCCTTTAGTTCTCTGTAGGCTTGAGGTGGCCCTGATGAAAACCATGTCTGGTCTTAAAGCACTAAAGGCTTTTTGGGTTCTGCAACAGAGATCTCTCTTCAATCCCACGGGCATCACACAAGTCAGTAGAAGTAGCACAAGGATTGTGTGCAAGTGGTTGGTGTTCCCACGTGGGTGACGTGGTAAGTGCTTACCCAAAAACATTCCCGATAACCCTGCGTTCGCCCTGGTGCGTGCTCTGCCTGGTGGCTGTCGGCCTTCTCGCTGATGGCTTCCTGGTTCTCTTTTCTCAGCGATGGTTAGGGTGTTCATGGAACTCCCCGAGCACAAACCCGGGCTGTGCTCTGGGTGGGTTAGGGAGCCGGCAACGCGTAAGCGTTCTTCATCAAAATCCCGTTTTGGCACCGTGCCTTGGCGTGTTCGCTCTCCTTTGGGATGTGTGCCGGGAGAGTTGTTCTGCACAGTCCCAGGCATGGATGGAAGAGCGTGCCACGTGTCCCTGGTTCTGGGCCACCAAGAATCTTCGCTCTCTGTAGGTAAAGCTGTACCTGCTTCCTTCCACTTGTCAAAAAAACCAACCCCAAAACCCCACCCAAACAAAAGAAACAAAACAAAGCACCTCCCCCCCGCCCCCCTAGTTATTTGGACAGGCATTTTTAATTGCATGTTTAAGAAGTTACATTCAAAATTTTCAAGAAGTTCAAGAGCATTTCTGACGCTGTTGCTGCTCTTATCTTTGTTCATCTCGCCCTCCCATAGCCTGATTTTTTTCATATAAATCTTGCATGTTATTGACAACAGGATTACAGGTTTTGCTTGTAAGCTTCCTAGAGCATGGATGACGTCGGTCCTATTCTATCAGTCACCTGTTGCGTACATAAGGATAGTATAAGCAATTTGAAAAATGTTAAATTACATGAAGAATTATGTAAATACTTGCTACGGGGTGGTATTTTTGTGTAAAACTCGTGGTCTGGTTACTGGCAGAATGTGCTTTTTCTCAGTGAGCAAGCCAGTAGCATCTTGGTTAAACATGCGTAGCTGGGTTAAAAGGCAGCAGTAAACCCTATTATGGTTTAGGTCTTCCAAGCATACGATAAATCATTGAAGCCGAAAGATGGTTCCAAGAGCTTTCTGAAGTCTTAAGCTGAACGGCAGCAGCCTTTGAACTTGAAACTTGTTTGGGACTTTCTGATTGTAAAAGGTACTTTTTATTATAAGCCCAGTGGAAAACACTTGACTAATAGCAGTATCTTTTTATATAAGAGGCCGAGGAAAAACAGATATTTTTGGCAATAACAAGTTGGGATCCTGCTACATCAGATCTTAAGATGGGATTGTAATTTTCCAAGAAGTACAAGAAGTTACCATTGGCTGTACTATGGAAACCAGTTCTTCTCTGTTCCCCCTGTTCTGCGGTCAGATGGAGCGCTCGCTACTCTGGCATGGTTTTGGGGAGGGAAGAAAGGTGGTCATTCTGGCAAGCATGTGAAAATACCTCTTCTAACGATACTGGCCCTTTACCAGCCTGAATACCGGACAGCCCATCAGTAACTGATCCGGCACTCTAGCAGGACCTGTTAAGTTAGTGATGTAAATTTTGGGGGTGAACACCCGTCTCCAAGTCAAAATTTCCAGTGTCTCCAACAGGGAGAGAATTTCACTGGCAGAAAATGTCTAGGCTTTGCCTAATGGTATGTAAAAATCATATTTAAAATGGGGAGCATAGCTTGTACTGTGTAACGGTGACTTGTTCTTAGTGAACCGGGAGATTGACTTGAAGGGGGTATGGCTTGAGAGTCTGACTCAAGCCTTGCTGAAGGCAGTAGGGAGATATTCTCGCTGAAGGCAGGATGGGGAATGTATTAGTTCCGGGAAGTATTTAAACTGTTCCTGGCCATAGAGCTGCATTTGATTAAGCACTTGCTTTATCCTGACTGTCTTCTGCTGGTTAGGGGCTAAAGAATTTTCACTGTGGTACTATGGCCACCTACACTTGTCTGATTTTCCCAGCAGGTAAACTTTTTCAGATGAGGAAGATGGTAATAACGCTTTTCTCTGGTGCTGATGCAATAAATGACTGTTTCCTTCAGCAAAGCAAATAGCTCACTGGGGTGTGTAGACCAAAACACCTGTGGTGTTCTACACTACCAGTTTCAAGAGAGTTTTTTTTCCATATGAAAATCTAACACCATCAGGAAAGTGGTTTTGCACAGGGAGGCTCCTTGAGAGTCATGCTTGGTCCTCTCCGTAGCCTCTGGGAGCTGCCACAGCAAGGCCGTCTTGCTTTGACGTTGGTAATGGTTCTTTGGGGTGAAGGTCTAGCTGTTTCACAAGCCAGGAAACCCTCAGTCTTCAGCTCAACATAGGAACATCCATTAGCGGGGGGATCTTCCTCTCTGAAAACTTCTCCCACTGCAGCTCTTTCCCTCTTGAACATAGCAATGCCACCGGGCAGCCGTAAATCTTTGCACTGGGAAAACTCAGCGTGCTTGTCAGTGCCCGGGAGCACAGCAGAGAGAGGAAATGTCTATGAAACCACAGCCTGGGGCGCTCAAATGTTTATCTGCGCTGGTGAGATCATCCGAAAAATTAAATATGATCCTTTATTTTGCATGGTCTTCTGTCTCTCAACTAGCGATCACCTAGGTAAAGGCCCTTAACAGATTTCAGGAATTGGGTAAGGGTCTTCCTGGCTGACTACGATTTGAATGATGTTGAAGTCTTTTGCTCATGGATTTTTACAGTAGATGGGTTCAGTCATTTCATTACAAATGAAAGACGACGGCAAAATTCTTTTATCTGATTTTCTTCTCGTTTCTTTTTATACACTCTGGTTTGTTCTTATTTATGTAGTAAAAAAAAAAAAAAAGTTTTACTGAGAAGTAGGAGTTAAAACGATACTATGCAATGTACTTTACTCCGTTGCCTTCCTGGATTATAAATAACACAGCAACTTTCTCTTTCCGTTCCAGTAGCACTGCTCCGTGGTGGTCTTGTGCTGAGGTACGTGCCGTTCTGCAAGTTTACATGGAGCAAAGAAGATCCTTCTTCTCCAGGGATGTGGAGTCAAAGGCTCTGGGTGTTACGCTCTTATAGCTGGTCCGGGCAGCAGCAAACTAACGTGTTTCTTTAGTTGTGTCCTCAGGAACACTTTCCTATATCTGCAGCCGCTAACCTGCCCCGCCAGACCTTTGTGGATCAGGGGAAGTCTTGTGCCAGAGGCAGGATAGATGAGGCGATGCGCTGCCCTTCTCGTCCTGTGGCTGCCCGCGCGCTGCTTTGCACGGCAGCAGGGCAGCCTGGGCCCCACAGAGTTCCCGGGAGCCTGGGTGCAATGCAAAGGCATGACCGTTGACTGGAACCAGCTGGGAAGCGATGACAAGGCTTGCTTACCAGCAACCAGTCTTTGGATTAAACAGGATGTCTCTGCAAAGGGTTTGGCCACCCTGCTTCCTCCCACAAAGTACGCAAGTAGGGGGGAATTTCTGGCCGGGAAAGGTCAGCCCTGCTCTGGTGTGTCACCTTCTGACAGTGGCAGAGGTGTTCTCCTTCCGCAGCGGGGCACCTCCACCCTCCCTGGCCCCGTGGGCAGAGGGCACCGCGCCTGCTGAGCTGTCTGCAGCATCCAAAGGGTCCCAGAGGTTAACCTCACCTCGAGTCTCCAACCCTTCCTGCTGCCTAAAAGCGGACTTGGGGTATGTTTGTTTGCAGCAAGGTAAGGAACAAGCAGAGGACAACCTCAGGTTTCTACTGGAAAGTGCCTGTCGGTCTTTGCTGCGGACAGGCTGCGTGTCTCTGAAGTAGTCTTTCAGTCAAGGCACCAGTAGGTTAGGGGGTTTGGTTTGGGTTTTGATATTTTACTGTAATCTCCCAGAGCAGGTTCCCTCAGATGTGGAGGTGTTTGAATGAGGCTTTGCCATATCAGGTGCTAAGCAAAATGTTGATTTTTTAAAAATATTTTTTTCCATGTTTCCCTGAAGGTCAGACATTTGTCAGAAGGAGAATGAGACTGAAATAACTTGGTAAAGCATCCCCGGTGGAAAACTTTTCACTTGCCCCAGAATTCATATGCCATTTTCTTACTGCCCAGTGTTGTGGATCCCTTCCAGAGTGGGCTGGGCTATCTTTGCCTGTGACTCAGAACAGAGACACACTGGAAACCTCTTTTTTTTTCTCTCCTTTTGAAAAATGAAGTGAAAGTTTATCAACCTTGTAGAGTTAAATGAGAGCTCGGCCAGGCAAATGAGGAAGTAAAACCTTCCTACAGAATGAGCTCCAACCTGCTCACTGCACTTGTTTGCTCTCAGTTGACATCAGCCTTGCCATAAAGCCTCTAGATACGGGCTGACGACTTCCTTGTGAGCCCCGGGCTGCTCCGAATCCAGCTTCTGGCCCGCGAATGGTGGGACGGTGCTGCTGGGACGCAGAAATCGCAGCTGTCAGGTAAGGTGCAGAGCAAGCAGGGCTACCTGAGAGTACGGCTCGCTCGCTGGGATGTTTGCTTTTGTGGGTTTTGGCAAACGCAGCGGGGAAGGTGGGGAAGAAAAAGGCGAATCTTTTCTTAGTCATCAAGACAACAAATGGCTGGTCTTGTTATTAAGAGTTTATATGTATCTGGAATTTGGGAAAGTAAAAATTCTTATTTTTCTGAAAGCAGAGCAGCCCGTCTTCTTTCAGAGAAACAGCTCGTGGAAGGGCTCGAATGGGCCGGCAGGCTGAGGTGGTTTGTGGCGTGGTTCTCGGGCAGAGAGGAGGAAGGAGAGGCGGCCCAGACCTAAGGTGTGAGGAGGAACACGAACGTGGCAAGGAGCTGTTGCTGCGCTCCCGGTGTTACTCAGCATGCACGTCTGGTTTAGAGAAGCCCCAAACCTGCTCTGTCTTGACCAATGCCAGGTCCAGCTGGGGCCGTGTCCCCTCTGCGCCTGCTCGCATTTTTTACAAAAATTTGGAATTTATTATTTTCTAATTTTCTGAATCTGTTGAAGGATAAAAAAGACAGAAGACCTTGACAGGTCTCTCAATTTTTTGGTCAAATATAATTTTTTTTTTATGGCTAAACTATTAAGATGAAAATAGAATTTCGGAGAAGTCACTAAAGCCAGTCCGTGTGCAGGTGGGTATGCAAGAGGGGGCACAACACCGCAGAGAGAGGGGGGTGCTTTTTAAGCTAGACCATAGTATGGGCACACAACTACCTGGGGATAAATTTAGCCAGGCAATGAGAAGACTTCGGCTCTCAGCGGAGGGAAAACGAGAGCAGCTTCCCAACAGGGACTGCTGACATGAGGGGGGGAAAGTGGCAGGAGGAAATCTAAGTAGTTGGAAAACGAAGGTCATAAAGTTCATAAACGGGATTTCACAACCTGTTTGTCTGTGATAGGAAAAGCTGGACTCTGTGATGCACAATTTCTCCTCGTCATATGTTTTTTTGCTGGTTATAAGCACCCAACTGACCTGTTGGACTTGGGCATGCTACTGTTTACTAAGGTGTAAGCTAGTGATTTCGTTATCCTTTAATTCTCTCTTTAGAAGGGTGACCTCAGTGTTGGCTGTGACCAAGGCTTTCATCTCAGGGTTTCAAACTTGTTCTCTCTGTGGTGAAAACCCCGCAGTCACAATATTACTTATTTTTAATATATGGCCAAACTGCAGCAGAAAGCCAGTGGTTGACTTTGCAGAACCCTCGTGTCGCTAGTGAAGGCTGATACTGCATCGTATCAACCGCAGGCAGCAACCCCGAGCTCCGCATTTCCCTTTCTGCTGCAGTTTGGCCATATATTAAAAATAAGTAATATTGTGACTGCGGGGTTTTCAACCTTGCGCCTTGCAAAACGCTGCCTCTGCGTGCCGGGATACGCGGGCTCGGGGCTTCCTGGGATGGAGCTGGGAAAGCCGTGCGGTGAGCAGCTTTCATCCAGCACGTGCTCGCGTGTGCTGCTGCTGACGTGGGCCGCGAGGTGTGCGCCGCAAGACGGACATGGCCTCTGCATTCAATTGAACCTGCTTTCTGATGAAATCCAGGACAAACACATACACCACAACGTGATGCTAACGTGGAAAAGTGTTGTTCTGATATATGTAAAAAAAAAAGCATCAGAAGAGATAGAAGTACAAGTTTAAAAAATAGTAGTGCTGGCTATTAAAATATGTATTAAATATTTTCTTTTCTACCTGAGGACAGATAGCAACTAAAGTTTTTCACTTACAATAATTAATTAAAACAATCTAGAAACAAACAAACAAAAAATCAAGTAGTACATGTTAAGTGTTTGGAGCCACTGACTGCACACCTGGAAGCAGGGCTTGCTACAGCGCTAGCCCAACTGTGACAGCTTCAGCTGTATTTGGGTACAAAGATACATTAATAGATTTCAGTTCAGAGAGTAGCTATTTCAAAGCTGAGAAATCATTTCAGTAATGAAAAAGCAGGCAAATTCCTTTTCATCTTCAGTCCATGAATTAAAAACAAGGACAGGATGTAAAAACTGTTACACATGTGGATTGTGCTGTGAGGAAAACGGTCAAGCTCACTGGCTAAAATAAGCAACGATTTGGTTTAGATGGAAAAATACACATGGTAGCTGCTTTCCCCTTATGTATATGAAATATTTAAGGTATTTTTTATTTTACTGATGCTATTTGTCACTTTTAACAGAGTGCCAGATTTCTTCCACAGAAGAATACCTGGAAGTTATAAGGCTACATAGAAAAGTAAAGCTCCAAGTTGCATGGGGTGGGGTTATTAACTAATTATCAGGTTTTCCTGCTGAACTAATCAGTTTTAAATTAACTGAACCCAATGCAGATTTCTTCCCCGTAGCCCGGGGAGTCCTTAATGCCCTGGGCAGGGGCTGCACTCACGCTCCTCGCCCCTCTCCCTGTCTCCAGTCCCTCCCTGCCTTCCTCCAGGCGGTTTTGGCTTCTGAGCTCCCGCAGTGGCCCGCTGCTGGGCAGGGAGCGGCCAGCGGGCCGGCAGCGTACAGGGCAGGCTGGGAAGGGGAGCCGGCGGGTGCAATATGGTTACGGCTCTGGGCTCGTCATGGAGGTAGCAGTTTGGTCAGTTAATTCTGCGTCATTTGCTGGCCGCAGTTAGTGAAGGGAAGAGGGCCGCCCTTACGTCCTACAACGTGGGTAGATGAACCAGTCACAGCTTTTATCCAGGTAGCACCAATAACTGCAGAGATGTGGTGAGAGAAGCTCCGGTGCAAGCGTGCCAACAGTGACGGAAGGCGTTTGGCTTGATGGCTGAGCAGTCACCGTGTATGTCCTGCTCTCGTCACGCTTGTTGGGCTGAAGCAGCTCTGGGTATGCCTGCGTATGCTACCCACCACCTTCATTTACTGGGTAGACCAGAAATGTAAACAGTGCAGTTCTGGAGAAGCTTGAAGTAGCTTTCTGCTACTTCTGCACACTCATTTCTGAATTACCAGTTTCTCTTGACAATAAATATAAGTGAAATTGAAACTGCTTTTCAGATTGCCTGCTTCCAACCGCTGCCCAGGCACCTTTCAAAAAACAAGCCGCTTCTCTGAACGTAAAAGCCCTCACTGAAATAGCAAATAACAGGAAAAGAGTAACTCAGGCATCATCAGAACAGACGAGTGACAGAATTTCATAAGGTATGTCTGTGTATACACATACTAGGAAAGACAAAACTATTAAAAAAAGTTCAGAGTTCCCAGCTACTTTGCAAACAACACGTTTCCTTAAATCACTCGATGAAATTTGCTATACTTGTTACGTTGCTATGGCATCTGAGCTCATCCAACAATATTTGACAGATTTTTATCTGTGCCTCACAAACCACACTGAGCAAACTGAAAATCCCCGGTTACACCGCGCTTTATATCATTTCCTGTGAGATAAGTCTGAAGAACAAACTTACGCATACAGCGTGTCTGTAGCCAGCCGGGCTTGCACAGCTCCTGAAGCAGGATGACACCTGCCTGACATAATGCCTGGAGAGTGACAGAGATTGCACGGGACGCTCCAGGGCTTTTATAAATCAGAGTGGACCAGGAAAATGCTTTAATGCTGAGAGAAGACAGCTGATCAGTCAGTCTCTTTGCTGAGCACTAGGCAAATAACCGAGATTGCACGTTCTTCCTTAACGCTTGAATTTTGTTGTTTCTAATCTTTCCCCTACCTAAAGCTGATGCCTGTTGGATGAAGTTGGGAAGAGAGGAGCACTGTGTTTAAAGGAACGTAAATGCCTGCTAAGATGGCACTGGCCAGTTCACTTTCTAGCAAGCCAGTGCCACCACGCTCCAGAAGAGTTTCTGCGGCAGGGGTGGAAGTGCACCAGAGCAAGCTGGATTTTTTCTGCAAGCTGGGCTATGGTAAGCAGGACATCTGCAAAGTGCTGGAGAACCTGGGCCAAGAGGCCCTGGAGGATGATGTGCTGAAAGAGCTGATTCGGATGGGGAGCAAACCTCAAGCTCTAGAGGCCCAGGTTCAGCCTTCCCCGCTAAAACTTGTTGCCCGTGGCTCATGTAGCGCTTCGCCGGGGTCGAAGTGGCTTGGAGAAGATGAAGGTGATTCTTCCAATCATTTGAGACCCATTGTGATCGATGGCAGCAATGTTGCAATGAGGTAAGCTCTGCTTCCTAAAACAGAGATCCTAAAAGGGATCTCTCTTCCTCTGAAGCTTTTGAATTTTAAAGCTGCTGGCTTGAAGTCTGTTTCTTCTTCAGGTGAGAGGTGCATTGATATGTTTGATGTATAATGTACGAACCACTGCTTATTCCTGTTCTTTGGCTGAGGCACAGCTTCTGGGGACCTGCTGTCTCTATGCCCATAAATACGCACGCCAAGCGCAATCACTGGTTCGCTCTGCAGTTTGACCTTTCGTAAGCCACCAGCTAGCTAACCACTACTGTTTATGGCAGCATGATTCAGCAGCTCTCCCTCCCTTTTAGTTCACCACTGATGCTTATGTGCCTTTTCAAATGGGTACCTAGGATTTCTAAATCTGTATGCTGAGGTGTTTCCAGGAAAAACTGATAGACAGAACAGCCCACCTAACCTAAGAAGGAGAGGGAAAATAAAGACAGGTGGATGTGGCTCCTAACAACATCACAGCTGTACTGTTTTGACTTTGCAAGTAAACCCCAACAATGTTCCCGGCTTGTCTATTTTTGTTCATTTTGGGTTTGGCTTCGTTTTTATGGAAATATCAGGGAATTGATACTTGACCTGTACTGAATAGTCTCATTTCCTCCTTAATTAATTCTGTTTCTGGAAAATGTCATAGCAACCCATCCTGGCCAGCTACATTTCCTAAGCAGTGCCCTGACACTGTGAAAGCGCTCTTACCGATGGGGAGCCTGGCACGTCCATGTGGATGGGAAGGCCAAAGACAGTCGTGGGTTGGCCTCTGTTTGCCTGAGCCATATGAACGGTCAGAGGCCCCAGCAGTCGGGAGTCCAGGGCGTGCTGGCTATCCACCGGTTTTCCCTGTTAACTTCCCTTCCCGCTCAGCATGGCCAAGCCTGTCCTTGCAGGTTGGGATAGGGCAGAGGAGGGCTTCCTTCTTCGGTTGGCTTTGGTGTGAGGTGAGATGACACCACATCCCCTCTGGTTAGAGGGCAAAGGGGACAAGTAAATCCAGACCAACTGTAGGCTAAGCAAATTATGCCATCTTCTGGATGAAGGGAGAAATCCCATCCGAAAACGAGGGGTTCCTCGGTCAGGGCAGCTCACGAGGAGTGAGAAATACACAACAGAGCAAAATCGCTTAGCCTTGGCTGGGCCATGACCTTGGTAGCCAGGTGTTAGGATCTCCTGCCCCCATTTGCGTTTTCACCCTAGACCCTCCTTAAGGTGTCCTTCTTGCCTCTCTGCAAAAGAAATGGGCACCCATTCAGGCAGAGCAGCTGAGCTGAGCGCCTACCCTTTCATTGTGTTAGGGGCAATACTACCCCTGACTGGCCATGTCCTTCATTCTCCTGGCACAACCTTGTCCTCGCCAATTTACCAGGGTTTTTTAGAGCAGGCATAGGCAGGCAAGGCAGAGAACAGCATTGTTTCTAAGATGGCAGAAGATGCACCCTTGCCACTGAGCAGGAGCCCAGAGTAGGTTGGTGGCTAATGAGATAGTGCCTGTTTTGGGCTTGGAGTACTCTGGGAAAGCTCCTAGATCATCCTGCTGCGCCAGCCCATGGACGGGAGCTTGCTAGACAGAGATTATTTAAAACAAATGTCATTACAGGTATGTGCAGCAAGTGGCTTGAGCTAGCACGTTGTATTGCTTTTCTAAACCGCATGCCCACCTAAATGGGTTTTTCAAGAAGCCACATGTGCTTCTGGCATGTAAAATTTAAATCTTTTTGTAGACCAGTTTCCAAAATATGAGTCTGAGAGATGTTTGCCTGGTAGATTATTGAAGGCTGGTGTTCTGCTGTGGATTCCTTGTCTTTCACCTGAAAGGAATTAGAGGAATGTGAAGTACTTCTGAGTTTCAGAAAGGCAAAGGTTTTACAGCTTCTCTCAGACATCCCCAGCCTCTGTCTTGATAAAGTTAAAGGCTACTTGGATGATGAAGACTATTGAGCCTGTCAGTTCAGTTCGTACTGAACCGAAGCAGCCTGCAAGGAGCTGCTTTCCTCTCCTGGATGCCTTTCCAAAGCAGTGCTGAATGGCATTTACTTTGGCTAATGGGATGGGCTTGGTGAGTGCTTTCGGTATCCTCATTTTAATTTTTCTGGTTTGCTGCTGTCAGATGGAGAAGGCCTGTTTGCAGAAGTCAGGGAAAAGGGATGTTAGGTTTTCTTGCTGGGAATTGTTGCTGGATTGGTGTTTCTGGAGCATTTCAGAGCTGGCATTGAGGGCCCATTGTGGGCTGCAAGGTTTTGAAAAGGATGTACATGCCCCAGGGTAATGTGAGTGAGCTGGCAGCCTCCAATCATCAGTTGGCCTCTCCATAGAAACTGAATGGAAAATAACCCTGCCTTCAGCCAGTCTGACTAGTCAAGCGTCTCAGTACACTTTGCGTTTCCATCAGATGCAATGAAAAACTTATCCGTCTGCCAGCCTATCCATGGGAAGCGGGCAGGATGGTTTAGCAAGGCTAGCGGAAAAAAACAAATGGAGTTGTGTTAATATGAAAAGGGAACTGTCATAACCCTATTCACTGCACACGAAAGAGGCTACCTAGTCTAGTGCTTGCACTCACACCTAGTTTTTAAGCTGTGATAGGTAGAGAGGCCTTTTCCTAGGCCAGTGGAGTCCTGTGTTAGGCTCTCTCCCTTCTGCCAAAGCTGTGGCTGATGCTGTGTCGTGACCAGCTGGAGATGGGGCCATTTCCAGTTTTCAAAAGGAGTTGTTTTGACTAAACTTCTTCTCAAGGGGTTGGAATTGCACAATTTAAAAAGGAACCACTGCATGCTAATTACAGATTAATTGCCGGAGTCACAGTGAGGCCAAATTGCTGCTTCAGTTTCTAAGAGATGGGCCCTCTGATCTGTGACCCAAATGCAATGTATCCTGTTGCTGGCAGGAGGGGGAGAGGTGGGACTGAGTTATGACAGATCAGTCATGGTCCACGGACTATGGGGGTGCGTGGGAAAGGTGACTGACAGATGCCAGTCTGTTGTCAGGCAGCACATGCAGGGAGAAAGTAAAGTTTTAAAGCCCCTGCTCCATTGCACGGCAGACATTGGTGTTCAGTTGTGTTGACGCTGCAGCCCACCGTGCGTGTACGTACTGTTTTAGGTACACGTTCCCCAGGTTTGGCTGTAGCAATATAGCAGCAACTGGATTAAGTGATAACGCTGAGAAACAATTCCAGGTGCCTCTTCTCACTTGTTCTGCTTGTCCTTTTGGGCGAATCACCTGTGCTTGAGTGCTTTACCTTCTGCACTGGGGGTACATCTAGAATTACTTTTCTAAAGCTGACAAGGTTATATATATATGGATAGTCAATGTAAAAGCAGGCTGTTGTTGAACTTTGTTTGAGCCGTGGTATTAAAGATGTACCTAGACTTCCTTTTAAAGGCAGCTATCTGAAAAAGTCACCTAGACTTCCAATTCACCTGTCCAGGTGACTTTATACCTGTCCTGAGTAGATCCTATCCTTTAAACCCGAACAAAACAGTTGCTCTTGAATGGAGATTAGATGTGTCGAGCACTTCAGACCATTTATTATTGGTGGTTGTTTTTTTTTTTTTTTTTAGACTTCCTATTGCCCGGGTAGCTATTAATAAACAACTGGGTTTCTTCCTCTGAACTGCGCTATTTTTCATTTGTGGTCACCATTTCAGCACTGAAACTTTTAATAAGTGTAAGATGGAGCTTTGATTATGAGGCTGATGCAGGCAGAACCTAGATTTGAATTCCTGGTGGATGGTGGGGAGAGAGGCATTTAAGACTCTGGCATCATCCAGAGGTGAAAGCCTGAGTGAGACTATGGTCATATTATCCAGAAAGCTCAAAGTACAAGGATGAGATTTCTGTAGATACTGTGAGCGTGTTCATCCATTTTAAGACTTTGTGTAGAGTTTATTTTTGTTTCCTTGTGTAGAGGTATTTAACAAGTTACCTTCCTTTACACGTGCACTGCACTGTATTCAAGTTTTAGATAAGAGAATGACAAGCAGTAAGAACTTTCAATGCGGGGGGGAGAAACTTAGGAAGGATATATCACCTCTAATTGTTTTTCTTGAGGTTGCTTTCTGTGTCATGCTCTGAATATTGATAATTCTCCAGAACCCGCCTTGCCTGCATCCTCTACAGCACCTGTCTTAGGGCTTTCCTACCCCTCTATGCAATGAAGACAAAATCCACCAACTAGGGCAAGATAAAGATGGGCCTGAGGTGCCTGTGGCCATCTCCACTGAGGTCTTGCCCTGTTTTTGCTGTCCTGGGATAGGTTCTCCATATTTCCCACCCTGCCTCTTACAGGTTTCCTTCCCCCATAGTTTGACTCCTGTTTCCAAAAGAGGTCAGCAGCAGAATGACCTGTAATCACACTTGCAGCTGCTTCAGGTATTAAAATCCTTAATGTCACTGTTACCACAGAAGAAAATTCCCACGTTTTATTTCCCATGGGAAAGCCTCGTGGGTTTCTGCTTCTGCTGGAAGAAACTCTCACTCCTCAAACTATTATCAGACAAGGCACATGAAAGGTCTGACGCAGCCTAAGATCTTGCTGGTACTTTAGGATCCAAGTCCATCCAGATGCAGATGGAAGGAACAGGCTTGGGTAGCAGGCAGGTCATAGAAATGGGGGGTAGGCTACCTCTGGTTTTAAGTAGCAAAACTGCTTCGGATAACAAGTTTCTGGTTCCACTGGAGGAGGTGTTTGGATCCGTCCAACCAGGACACCCTGCCAGGTTGATTTCTTGGAAACTGGTGAATGACACAAAAGCTGTTTGTTTTGCCTTTTTGTTACTGGCTCAGTTAAAGAGAACTCTAAGCGTCTTGAAAGCTTTGCTTCACCATCCTCCTCCTTTTTTTTATAGTCACGGAAACAAAGAGGTGTTCTCCTGCTGGGGCATTCAGCTGGCAGTGGATTGGTTTCGAGAAAGGGGGCACACGTACATCAAGGTTTTTGTCCCACTCTGGAGAAAGGAGCCCCCTCGACAAGATAGTCCAATTGCAGGTAGGTCACCGTCCTGGGCATAATTTGGCAACCATTAGGTGCAGTTTGGAGGCAGGGGGTGCAAAGAGTCCAGTACGGTTTTGCCCTGTGAAGACAAGCACAGTGCAAGCTGTGTGTCAGGTTTCCATCACTTGAATGAGTCATTAATTTATTGCTGCACGCTCCTGGTTAGCAGCTAAAACTGCATACAAGGCTCTGTTACACTGCTTTGAGCCTTCTGCTTTAGAAGCACAAGTTGCTGCCAGCTGGGTTAAAGAAAGAGTGAGTTTGCCAGCTCGCAACAAGTCTGCAGAGCTTTCAAGGCCAGCCAGGAGACCATGACACTGTTTCACGCATTATCCAAAGGCAGCAGTATCCGAAGGGTTCACTACTGCGTGACTGCTAGCTGTTAGCCTATTTCCCTGATACAGGAGCTACACGGGTTCCTCTTCCAGGAGAAGGAGACGCACCATCTGAAGTCTGTGGAGGGCGGCAAGATTTAGTTTGTTTGGAAATAGATCTGCCAGATCTCTGCCAGCAGCTTGGCATCTGCAGCTGCAGCTGAGGCGGCTGGGGATCTGCCTTCTGTGTAGCAGGAATGCCAAGAAGCCAGAGTGTCCTCAACGGCAGCAAAAGAAGTTTGTTTGTTTGTTTGTTTTATCAATCAGGCACATTGTATCTCCCAGTAACGCTCATACCAGGGCTGGTGATGAGCCTTTTAGCATCTAGTGGGGTAAAAAGGGAACTACAGGGGTTCAGCGTATCTCTGGTGTAGAATTCAAGCCAGCCTTCTACGGATTAGGCTTAAAAATTAAAAAAGGTATCTCAGATTTTAAGATTAGATGCTTTTGTAAAAGACCCGATTTTCAAGTTGCCAAGTAATCACCAGATATCAGCGCATCTGAAAATCACACCGCTTTAAGTTGCCTAAAAGGCTGGAACATCTTTACGTTCCTGTAGGCTTCTAGCACAAGATGGAGACCTGGTCATTATTAATTGATTATTTTTGTATTTTTATTTTTTCCCCTCCTATTTCTGCCAACCACCCCACCAGATCAGCACATTCTTGAAGAGCTTGAAAAGCAATCGATCCTTGTGTACACCCCATCCCGGAAGGTGAAAGGCAAGAGGGTCGTTTGCTACGACGATCGCTATATAGTGAAAGTTGCTTATGAGAAAGATGGAGTCATTGTTTCCAATGACCATTACCGGGACCTCCAGAATGAAAACCCCGAGTGGAAATGGTTTATTGAGCAGCGACTACTCATGTACTCTTTTGTCAGTAACAGGTAAGAGACAGTTGTTGTTAAGCAATCTTTAATTTAAACGTTAGGGGCCAACTCAGCTCCAGCATCAATGCACCTCCCACCAGTGGCAGAGTAGGCGAGCCTTTTTCTGAAGAGAATTTACTGCAACTTTTCTTATCTCGTGTCCTTAGTTCCTGCTCCCTCAGCTTTGGTCTAAAACCCCCCAGTCACTCTTCAGTGAACTTTTCTATTTGAAAGGCAACATTAGTGACCAGCTTCTTTCCAATCCAAACTGGGATGTTAACCCAAGGCCTGGTATCTTTTCATTTCTATTTTGTAGCAGGGTAACAGAATTAAATCAGTGAGAGGAGGCTGGCTATCTGGCTGTATTTTCAATGCCCCTACAAGGCAGAGCAGCACCTTTTCCTATGTTTTTCTAGTCATAACTTTCTAGAAGAGAGACAAGAAGCTGGTCTCTCTGTCCCCTTAACCATCCCCATTGGGGAAGGTTTTCATTAAGGCACTTGCACCACGCCAGTGAGGCTGAGCCGTGTGCTCCTCAGTCTGTAGGTACTAACCTTGTCTGAGTTTCCTACTAGCAGAGGTGCTTGTCAGCAGTCAGTTTGGCCGGGGAAACGCACGTGCAGACATCCCATGTGCGCGGGCGAGTCCAAGCGGAGAAGGCGCCGCACACAGTGGCACTCTCCGTGGGTCAGGATGCAGACGTGGCTCTCCCACCGCCAAAACTGGATGGGAGCGCTTGGCACTGGGTTTCGGTTTCCCTGTAACACGTTGTTCACCGAAATGCAGTCGCTGAACATCAGCATACTGTCTTTCTTGAAGCTCCAGTCCATTATCTCCAACTACCACCAGGCTTCTTCCCTAGTTACTAACGGGTTACAAGTATTTATATGATATTTTCCTTCCTGTTTCATAGGGATTGCCAGATCTTTTCAGAACCCTTCCCTCAGAAAGTCTAGCTGCTACTCTGAAGCTCGTTTGAGTAGTCTGAGCGGGACCTTCTTGCACAGCTTTGGGAACCTCTCAAAAAGCACAGCCTGAAGTTGGAGGTTTCAGTCCCATTATGCACATGAACAAACTCCTGGTGGTGCAGGGGGGGTGCAGGTGAACAAATTCCCTTCCCCTCCTGCCTGTGACTCCCTTCATCCAACAGAGGGTTGTTCCATGGGTGGGTGCAGTGCAGATTCGTTTGCAAACAAGTTCAGAGATGCTGATTAGTTTTCTTCCTGAAGCATCACATTCGGGTACTGGCATAGAAGAATAAACAGTTTTATTGGAGCATTTTTGCAGGCCTTGTAGCAGGAAGCCTTTACTGAATCCTTGAAAAAGGCTGGGCTTGTTTATCACACCACATGCATGATCAGCTGTAGCTCTGAATTAACCACTGGCTTTTTAAACCTCATTCTCCTACAAGTATTTAGTAAGAGAAAAGCGCGTTTGCTGTGGAAGGGAGCTGCCGGTGAGGATCGCAGTGCTGGGACCACAGAGGAGTTTGCTGCTGCTGCTGCTGCTTCAGAGAAAAAGGAAGCGATGCTGTAACGGCCGGGGCTGCCGGCCGGCCAGAGCTGCGCCAAGCCGCCCCGGGTTCCCAGTTGTTTTATTAGGCAAAAACAACTACATGAAGCTGAAGTATTGGCTTGGCAGGCAGGAAGGCACTGTGTCTAGTAGTGCAGCCTGATTCCTGAAGGCCAGGCTACAAAAGGATCGCAAGGATTTTCTGCCCTAAACGTGCCACAAGCTGTGAGGGCACTTTAGCTCCAAAAGCTCAAGGTAGCTTTGTTACCCCTGTGACTTTTTCCTCTTTCAGGTTTATGCCTCCTGATGACCCGTTAGGCCGGCATGGACCCACGCTTAACAACTTCCTCAGCAAACAGCCGGTGCTTCCTGACCCAAAGTGGCAGCCTTGCCCCTATGGTGGGTTTCCCTCCGTGCTGTGAGCTGCCACCCCTCTTCCTCCTGCCCCTTGCTGCCTAGCGGCGCTTTCCTTCGGCTAAGGGCAAGCGCCGTTGCCACGTGCTGTCCTACTTGGCGCTTTGTGTGGTAGAGTTTTTGGCCAGGGTGATGCTTTTTTCCCCTCCTGCTTAAGTGGCTTCAGCCTCAGCAAAGGCAGCAGCTGGTTTTGGCTCCTCCATCCTTACCTGCGCGCAGCACCCAAACCAGGCACCGTGGCCATGCTGACCTCCCCCAGCCTGCACACGCTTTTCACATTCCAGGGTGGATTTCCATTACAGCACTTGGGAAAGGCCATCCAAATGCTCTCCCCTCCCAGGACAGCTTTCCAGTAACGTGGAGATTTCTCAGAAGTAAATCTCTATACTATTTTTTAAAGCGACCCTTTGTAGCAGAAGGTCTCCCAGCCCATCAAGTGCAGCAACCGGAACTTAAATGAATTTCAGACACTTCCAAAATAGCAGAAACTTCCTTTCCCTGCTGCTTCACCCTGCTATTTAGGTCAGCAACATTTAAATCTGGGGTCAAAAGTACTGAACTGGAAAACAGCACTTCCCCTCTTCACTGTTTGTCCTCACCCCACCCTTGCAAACGCACAGCGCTGGGAAAAGCGATGAGTACATTAATCGACGTGGGTGCCAGCAACAACCTCCTGTTTGATTTTTGATTCTTTCAGGTAAAAAATGCACCTATGGCAATAAATGCAAATATTACCACCCGGAGAGGCCACATCAAGCTCAGCTCTCGGTTGCTGATGAGCTCAGGGCCAAAATAAAGGTGCCATTAAGCCTGGGGAAAGAGGAGGAGCAGCGTAACCGCTCAGCGTACAGGACCAGAGGAGAGCCTGCACTGCCTGACGCCTGCGCAGAAACGCTGCGAGAAGCCAGCGGCTGTGCAGGGTCTTCCTGCTACCCAGGGTGGTCCCCGGGGAGCCGTTGTGAGCAGCCGTCCGGCGCCTGGGCTGGTGGCCCCGGCACTGACCTGGGGCTGGACCAGCGTTTGCTACAGCCAGAGCCACTGCGAGAGCAGCCTCTCCTGGAGAAGATGTCAGCGCTGTCCGTCAGTGATGACACTTACGGTTACAATCGGTCCATACGTACCTCTCAGGAGAGAGAGGTGACAGACAGTCCTCATCACTGCGGTGACCTCAGGCACAACCCATACTCGCTTCATCACCCCCATAGCCTGGACCACACCTGCCTACCGGGATGCCCTTTCCAGCAAACGGTGCTCCCGCCCACGCGGGGCGGGATGTGCCCAGACCACAGCTGGCCTCAGGAACGCTGTGGCATGCACGGGATGGGTCAGAGGAGCCGCTACATCCCTGATGGTGCTCAGCGCAAACAGGTCCTGGAGACTCAGCACCATGTTTTGCCGCAGTCCGCAGCTCTTCCCCCTGACCCGCTTCACTTGTACAGCGAGCACCAGCTGCAGCAGCAGCACTCTTTCCCCGGCCGGCCCCCACGGCAGCCCTTTCTCTTAGACTCCAGCAACGGGCTGGGCTTCTTCCAGAAAGCCCATGCTTACCCCGATGCCTCTTATGGTGACTACTGGCCCACCCCAGCTGCAAGGCCACCTTCTGCCCAGCAAGCACACATACACAGGGAGCTGTGCTCCCTTTTCCCTTACGGCGAGTTGAACCACATCATGGCTTTGTACCCCGATATCAAGGATGTTGCTAGCTTGACTTTACTGATTCAAAGACACAGAAACTTGTGAAGCCTCCAGATCAAAACTTTCCCAACGAGCCTGGAGCACAAAGCTGAGGCTTAATGAAGTGTTATTAAAGGGCTTTATGGCAAGGGTTATAGCTGTTGCAGGAGCACAAGTCTAAGCATCAACCAGCTATGTTGCATGGGGCATCAGGTCAAGGGAAAAGGCTGCCGCTCACTGCAGAGGGATCGCATTCATCTCCCGTGGAAGTGAACAGGAGGGCTCGGGGTAACCGGGCTGTCAGCATTTAAACCTCACTGGTGACTGGTTTCAGGGTGGCATAGATCTTCATTAATGCCTTGAAACACTAGACATGCTTTTAAAGTCTAAACCTACTGTTCAGCTACCGTAAAAGAACCATGCTCCATGGGTCCCAGTAACAGGCTCTCCATAGACCCCCATGACTACTTGCTCAGCTAGCACAGAAAAGTAATTTGCCCTATTCACCTGGCCTGTGCTCTCTGCTAGAAGGCATCTTCAGGTGCATATTATTGCCTTCTAGCTTTCAAAGACATCTCCTATTTATAAACCAATGCTATGAGCCCACAGGATCACTATCAGAGGTGGTGGAGATACTCCAGAGCACTTGAAGACAGCCGCAGGTACCTTTCTCAGGAATCACGCACAATACAAGTCAAATCAGGGCAGTCATCTGCAGTATAAGTCCCGATGTGGACTGAGGGATCAGGGTTGTTTCTTTGTTTTTGAATTGGCACAGATGATACCAAGGGCGGGGGGGAGGGGCTTCAAAATGCCTCTGTTGTACCAAACAAGAAAACTATTGTTGACTTAACGCTTAATTACCAAACGTGGTCCCATAATGCAATTATAGAGCTGATTTATGATTACAAACTTCTAAACCGTGTTCTGTTGGGACATGTTTGATTTTCAGTAAGCTGTAAAGCTGCTAATCTCTGCATTATTCCACTGAATTCTTCAGGATGTAATCCAAATATTAAGGTTGATCCTGAAAGTTTTTGGCATTATACCAAAGTTTGAGTATGTCAATATGACATGTTTTAAAAATGCTTTAATACATTATAAAATGGTCATCTAGAACACTTTATGCTCTGAATAATGTTGTCTTTTTTCTTTTTTTGTTTGTTTTGATTTTTTTAATTCTTTTTCCATTCCTCTTAGCACTGATGCTTCATCAAGTCCAGCGTTCGGGTAGAACTTACAAACTTTCTGACTCTGCAGTCTCTCTGTTAGGTTCTTCTCTGAAGGGCAGTCGGTGATGTTGGGCCTGGGCAGGAATTAAACATGGCCCTCGCTGACAACTCTGAATTCTCTTCCTTTTGAAAAGATGACTAAGGAGTAGTAATTTGCCTTTAGGGACATTAACACATGATGCATTTTTTAAAGTGATAATAGTTAAACCTCTTTCCCTCTGGAAACCACCAGCAGCTGTTTTTTGGAGGTGGCGTTTAAAGAGTCTTCGGGAAATAGGTGTACTGTATCGGTTCAGTCTCTTACGGCCATGTGGTTGGCTGCAAGAAATTCTAACTTGGAGGTATGATTTATCTTCACAGAACGTGATAGTTTTTTCCACATGTCATGAATTTTCCACTAATTATAGTCATAATATAGAGATATTATACTGGGATCACCAGAATGGCTTATAAATTTATCCACTGCATATTACATAAAGATTAGAAATGACATTAAAACAAACGTACGGAATAAACGCCCTGTGAAACGATTTGAAAAGTACTCGAGTTCTGCAGCCATCGCTAGTTGCGCTGAAACACGCCCCGCACCACACGTAACACATTGAAGCGACCTGAGACATTTCACGGACTAAATGCATATATTGCGCCTATGCAAGGCCAGGCTCATGGGCTTGCTTAACAACCTGTACCAGAGCTGCCCCAGCTACTGCTGTACACAGAGATACACTCACAGGGAAAGTGCGATGTGGAGTGGAAAAAAACCCTTCCACATGCTGAAACAGAGCAAGTCCCAAATGACAGCATTCAGAAAATATACCCACAGCAACGGAGCAGGAGAGAACCGTACACGTCAACGTTTATTTTTACGTCTGGAACGTATGTTACATATTTCAATACAGAAAGCATTTAAAATCTAGAGGAAAACTGGCACACTGCCTTTATATAGTGCCCTCGGCTTGCTGGAGACGTGCGCAAGCTTTTCTCCTTTTCCTTTGAGGTTGCACAGGAATTTGATGGTTGTTCAAAACCCTCTCTCGATGTTTAGTAACTTACTTTTCTTTCATTTCTGTCTTATTTACTGGGGAATCTTTCAGTAAAATACATAGAGTGTGCATTCTGCTGAGAAAGCGTCTGAGAAAATGCATCAGACTTTGGCGCTAAACAGAACTTGATTTCTCTTGGCTCTTCTGCTCACCAGCGGGTTTTTCTCATGGAGCTTTTGTTCGAAGGGCAGCCCAGCAGCAGTGCTGTGTCACTGCCTGCTTGAGGGGAACTCTGCCGCTGGCCGAGAGCCCACGGAAAGCACAGACTGTGTCGTTATTTCACCACAGCACAAGCATCTGGGGCTCAGGACTCTGCTGCAGAGCCTTTTGCACTTTCCAAGGCAGGAGGATTTCTTTTTGGCTCTGTCAGCTCCTGAGGTAAGGGAAGGGGCTGCTAACAGAAAGGAGCAGGCAGCTTTTGCACAGGCAGGGTAGGAGGCTGTTGCTATTTGGTATCTCTGCCGAGACGCATTCGACTCCAGCTCTTGCTGCCAAGTTGAAAATGAATACTTAAATCCCAATAGGCTCAGAAAGCCCTTGATGTTCTTTGCTTTTTGGTTGTCAAGACTCTTTGAGAAAAGGACTGAAGCAGTGGGAGCAATCCTCCAGGAGACGGGCTGCTTTCCTAAGGGAGATTTACAGAGCTGCCAAATTCATTTTAAGATTTTTTTAAAAAAAAAAAAAAAAAAGGTCATAAAAGAGACTCCTCTTCCCTTCTCTATTCTCACCCTTTCCCGAAAGGTTAGAAAGCCACAGACCCCCCTCCTTTGTGAGGGGCTAGGGCAACTAGATACAAATATTTCACTGAAAAATCTTCTTGGGTGGAAGTCACCCCTGCAACAGCTCCTCAGTAGAAAAAGGGGGGAAGGAGGTGGTCCTCCGCACCCGATCCAGTCCTGGGTAGCTCACAGTACCTTCCTCCCACCTCTCCTTAAATATAGAAATTTCTCCCTCACAGAACATTGATGATGAGTCTACTAATTTGGTGAGCTTAGATACCATAAAAATTAATGCCATAAGACAGTCATCTGTGAAGTAGGTAATAATCTTGCTCTGTATCAAACGCTTGTATTGGCCAATTATTCTGAGATGTTTTGCTAATATTTGAACTCACTTGTGAGCTGGCACGATTTATAAGCAAACATCTGAACTGATCACAAACAACTATGTAGAACAAGACAAGTTTCACAGCTTCTCTCCTTCTTAAAAATGTTGAATTGCTAGGGAAGGACAAGCAAGCCCTGTGCTTCACCAAGCGTGACAGACCACCTCTGCAAGTCAAAAAAACCCGCAAAGCCTCTGGTGAAAGCCAGCAACAGCCAGAGTCCTATGCTGGACACAGGCACTTTACATACATTTCTCTAAGATAACAATTCAGATAGCATCTTTCAGCTTTTGCCTGGACTTTCCCCAAGCCAGGAGTCAGAACATCTCAGTTTTACGCCTGGAGCTGTAACTCGTTCACTCTGCCGCGGTAAGCCCTTTGCTTCTCTGCCTCAGGGTACGGCTGCTCTGCATTCACTCCCATACGTACAAGACCGCTATAGTATTTACCTCCTACCTGCAGGTGAGACAGGGATGCTTTGAACTCTTGAGAAGAACAGTTTAATATTACAGCACTGCTTGTCATTAGCATTATTAAGAAGGCACTATGACTTGCAATCGATAGTGAAGGGATTTTATAGCATTTTTAGCCACGTCCCTTCTCCGCCCCAAGCTGGGCTCGCTGCCTTGAAGCAGGCTTGGAGGAACTCTTTAGTAAGATGTACTGATGTGCTGACTTGGCAAATGCAATCAAAATGGACATACATTTCCTTCCTGCGGCCTTTGGACGCAGGAAGGAAATTAGACGACGTGCCTCTGCCGATGAATGGCGGCATCGGAATTGCTCATCGTAACCGCACCCCCAGCTCGTCCTCTTTGGCTTTCCCTGTGCCACACAGTAGCCTTGGCTTCCCTAGTTTTTCCACAGTTTTTTCCTCCTGTTCTTGCTGGGTTGAGAATTTCCATCGCACCCTTTACAGAATGGGTCGCAACTTACAAAAAGCTTCCCTGTCCCAACTCCTCTTCTTCCAGCTCCGCAGAAACCACACACCCTCACCCACTGCTGCCCCAAACTCTTACTTTGTGCTGCCCCAAACGCTTAGTTTGTGCTGCCTTCTCTTCCCTGCTCCCTCCCTGCCCCAGGTGCTCACCTCCGCCCTTGCTGTGCCGGGCACTCCTCCTGCTCAGCCCCAGGTAGCGTCCTATCTCTCCCTTCACCCCCACCCTCCAGCTGAAAGGTTTTTTTGGGGGTTTCTTTTTTTTTTTTTTTTCTTCTTCTTTTTTTCTTCTTCTTCTTTTTTTTTAATATTGTTTGGTTTTGGTGTTTGTTGTTGTTGTTAAAACCTTGAGCTGGATGCCTTTAGCCTGGCAGAGACCTGATATGCTCAGGCTGTTTTCCCATCCCACCTTAAAGCAGCCTTCCTAGCAAAAGCTGTTTGGGTAAGGAAACGGAGGCAAAGTTACATTCGCACGTGCTTGTGCTGACTTCGTACAGCTTTCTCCTCTCCAAGGATCAAATGGGATGCTAGCAGAAACTCAGCCACCATATGCTCTTAACTGCCTTAAATCCTACTGTAAAACCATTTATCCTCTACCTACCACCACCACAATAGTACGTTTGAGGGAATGACTAGCACTGCTGGTTTCGTATAGAGGACAAATGGGCATTAAGACACTGAATAGCAGAATAAAACCATAAACTAGAAGCAGGCAGCAAAACTGATAGCATAAAAACAGTCAATCTAGATAAATGGAAATAAATTTTTCTCATAGAAGACCAAAGCCGTATTAAATAAGCTTAAAGAAACATAGAGCTGGTAGAAACAGGTATTGGACGTTATGTAAGGTACGCTAAACCTCGGAAAGGTACTGCCGTGCCCAGTAAGATTCAAAAGGGTGGCTGCCATCCAGCCACAGGCTTGTGACAGCGAGCAAAGCGGGGTCCAGCCCTCTCCCGCGATCGTCAGCTTGCTGAATTTAATATCCGTGCTGCAGAGACTCCAAACAACTGAGGAAACCGCTGAATAAGAAGCGGTATCAACCATAGCAACCGAGTGACCTACAGCGTTGAACACGAGGACAAGACAAAGATACCATCACCGCCTGGCGATTTGGTTTCCAGACTAGACCTAGTTTTGCTGCAGGACTGATGTTCTCCTCTCATTGCCAGCAGAGGAGCTGCAGATAGGTGAGAACAGGCTAACAGGACTAAAGAGCAACCGATGCTTGCTAAGGTGGGGTAGCAGGAGAAGCGCAGAGGAACGTGATGGCTTTTACCACTTGAAATGGTAAATGGCAAAACGCACTTCATAAATAAAGCCGCCTTCTGCAGCTCCAGGAAACCCGAAGACAGAAATGCCACAAAACCCTGGCAAAGGCTGCAGTCCAGCCCATCCCCGCTCCAAGAGCAGGGCTAAAGAAATTTTAGCTGGGAAGTAAACCTGGCTGTGATTTGTTATTGTCAAAAAATACATGGCTATTGGCAATTATAAATGTTACTCAAAACTATCATTGGAATGAGAAATACCGAGTTCTCCCCGCAGGAGGTCCTGTTAGGAAGAGACTGAAGGGACTACAGAAGCTTGTAAAAATGTTATTTCCAGCAGGGAAACATTCTTGGAGAAGAACTTCAGCATCTGAATATCCTTTTGCTCACAACGTAATATATGACATGTGGTGGATTTGGAGCCCTGGCTTCATTTAAAGCAGCAGATGGAAGATCTTCAAACCTTTAGAGCATCTTTCTTAAGTTACATAGGTCATATTTAAGCCTTGCAGGAAAGGAGGAAAAAAAAGTGAGCACCATTTTAAGTTGAAGTCAAAATAACATAATATTATGGAAAAAAAGGGACAGAGAATCCAAGTTCTAGATGAGTAGAAAAGTAGGAAAAATACTCCCTAGTGGTTACTTCTGTTCAACTTCCGTGGCATTGCATATGCAACCGGGGATGGTATTTGGGAGACGCAGTTTTAGGTCAGCCTCTGCACTTTGCTCTTTAACGTTCTAATATTTGTATTTGTCCAAGGGAGCTTAAGTAGGGTTGTTGAAAGAAAAAGCATAAACAGCCAAGATGCCTCTAGCAAACGTCTAGCAACCGACATCCGTAAGACACACGCCAGTAACCTATTTTTAAAAAACACGATGGCCAAGTCGGCCACAAGGTGTCAATGTGGCAGCGCCAGCAGCGCGGGGTGCTGCTGCGGGGCGGCCCCTCACACGGCGGCCGCAGTCCCCTCATCCCGCCGCATCTGGGGGCCCTCCCGCCCGCAGGTGGGGGCCCTCCCGCCCGCAGGGGCTGCCCTCAGCCCGGGGCGGAGCGGGGCGGAGCGGGCCCGCCCGGGGGCGGCAGCCGGCCTCGGAGGGCTCGGCCCTGCCCGGGCTGAGGGCAGCCTCGCCTGGGCCTCCTGGCCAGAGAGGCTCCCGCGGGCTGGAAGAGATTCACCTGCCCCCAGGTGAGGCTTGGTCGCACCGGCTGAACCGAGCCTGGTGCCTGCTGGTGCTTCCAGCTGGAACACGTTGCGTTGTCAAGCGTTTGCGCTGTCTCTTAACCGCAGCGTGTGTGTTGTGTTTACGTGGCCCTAAAAGCGGGCAAGGCAGCTCAGGCGGCCTTAGAAGCATCAGACCACAGAGCAGGGAGAGCCAAACTTGGGGTCACTTGAATAACGGGTTTCAGAAAGGGGGCATTTTACAAAACCCACCCTTTATTCCACCATTTTATTCTCCCCTCGCCTGCGGTTCAAGCTACAGCCGCCCTGACATCAGCGGCTCCGGATTTATCTTGGCTGGGGCCCAGGCGCTGCTGCCAGGCTTCCCTTTCGGGGCAGCAGCCCTGGGAAAGTCACTCGGGGTTAAGTTTAGAGTTCCAGGTTGGCACATTCTTAACGCAAGCCAAAAATAAGTGTGAATGGGGATCAATTTTATGAATCTGCTGAGCTGCCAATTATATTTTAAAGCTGGAATCTGAAACTAGGTTTGCCAATTGGATAAGTATTACAGCCAACCCTTAGACAGAAATTAATTGGAAAAACACTTTCTCTTCGAGTCCAGAGAGCATTGCCTTACAAACATTATCTCTAAAGTCTTTCCAGGTGTACTTGGGACATAATTGGTCAACCTGAACACAGGGGATTTTAACTAGTTAAGTTTATTCTCTTGCCTATGTGGCAATCGAGTCAGGCAGATATACACCAAGTATTCCAGGCATGCAACTGTAAGGCAGCTTCTTCAAAGCAATTCAAAATGCCACAATTGCCTATTGCCTTCTTTTTACACCTTCTTTCCTTGCATTTTTGGGGAGCGGGGTCACCACAGCTGTACAACCGCCCAAGGCCAGGTACCTAGGTTGTGCACCCACATCTTTGTAAAACCAAAAATAAAACTCCCCGCCAGCCAGGCAGGGGCTGGATGTGCAACACAGCACACACAAGCTTGAGCTCACAGCTATCCGAAACCTGCTTGCAGCCTGGTTTCTAAGCTCCTTGCCAGAGGCACAAATAACCCCCTCAGGTCCTGCGACTGCATCCCCGGCGCAGCAGCAACGCTGGCTCAAAGGCAGGATTTCCTGAGCCTCTTGCTGAAGCCCGTATTTGCCCACTGGCCAGCAGCTGTTTCCCAATGCTGTGCCACCCTCACTTGCATTTGTTCAGGCCTGCTTTAAATACTGCAGCTGTGGTACCCAGCAGAGCTCATAGTGTAGTCTTTTTTTATGTTCTGGAAAATGCAGTTTCTGTCCCATTTCAAGGCGGAATTGCATCATAGTCATTAGTAATAATATTACAAAAGCTACACATGCTTTCTAGACTTTATTGTATGTACAAGAATTTGTAAAAACAAAGCCATCCCCATCCTTTTTGCACACGTCTAACAGGAAACTTCTACACTTCCATATTTTTAGTAAAATTGCTCTCAAGAGATTGCCATGGTGAAAGCAAAGACTGCAAGAAGAATCAGAAACAAACATGCCTCAATTATAACTGATTTCTTAAACAGTTAAGTTGAAAAAAACTACCGAGTTGTACAGGGTATTAAATTCTAAGCTATATAAATCCACTGCAAAACTTCCAGAGCAAATCTGCTAGAGGACACAGACGACACTATGATGCATATAGCCCCTGCACAAAGCCAGGCTACATTGCACTGCTACAGAGCTGGGACCCGAAAGGACCCACGACCCAGGCTGCACGCAGGGGTGCTGCTGTGGCCCTGCCTGGAAACGCTGCTCCTCGGTACGCAGCACAGGGTAATCTGCGCTGAAAGGTGCACGCAGCTGAAAGCAAGGGTTCCCACGGGCTGGCCTCGATGCGATTCCGAATGAAGCAGGAAACACCGGCTCCTCTCCTGCCCGCCCAGGGACCAGACAGCTCTATATGGGGTTAAAAGTACAATAAAACATTGCCAGCTCAGGGTTGACTCAGCAGCTCCTGTGCATTACATCAAGCCCTGCATCATCACCCATGCCAGCAGGAAAGTCAAGAGGGAACGACAACATACACGGTTTGGGAGCTCTCTGCGACCGTACCATGGTATAACCCCTCACAACACTGCAGCAGGCTTACCTCCTCCAGGCTGGAAAGGGCTAAAAAGGCAGGGGAAGGAAACTCCATCTGCCCCAATATCGGAGGCTGATGAAAAAACATCTGGAAAAGGTCAGCGAGCACACTGGCTCGCGTTACTGCTTGAGGACACGCAGAGGGAACTAACTGTGCCTGCGGCCTGACAGCTGGCTGTCAAACACCCTCTCAAACCACCAAACAAAAAATATCCAGAAGCAGCCAACAGAAACGGCAGGTACAGAGCCAATTTGTAGCTAAACACAATACAGCAGGGTTTGAGGGTGGAGAAGACCACAGAAAACAACCCTTTCAGACATGAGCGATGGCTGTTGCTTTAGAGGATCACACCGGAGTTGCTGACAGATGACTAATGACAGATGAAACAAGCCTCTGAGCAATCCAGTTTATGCCACCTACCTCAGGCTTTTGTCTGTAACTTCTTCACTGGTGTGTTTCACTCATCGGTCTTTTGTAAGTCTGCAGTTAAACGCTTTTGCTCTTAGAAAGATGAAAAGAAAAAAGGTTATGGTAGCAACAGCAGAATCCAATCGCACTGTGAAATGAGCTGTGTCACCTTTCTGAGACCTGGCTAGTCATACCATCAAAATTCAGAAAAAAAAAAAAATTAATCAACACTTGCTAACATCTTCCTTTTGGCCTCAGAATTAGAAGCCCTTCCACACTACTTAAAAAATGGCGTCTGTGGCCAAACGGTGGGCAATGCTGAGATTAGCCATTCCCTGTCACCCCTAGAGAGGGTGTGTGCCCTTCTGATGCCGAAACAGAGGAGGAATGGCTCATTAATGGCTCCCCGGAGAACAGGAGCATCACGGAGTACAACCCTGGGAACTAGTAACAAGGACACTTCCAGCTTGGGGGGGTGTGATGCAATCCCAGCCCCAAAGTGTTACTAATGCATTTCGTCTTGAAGTCTCATAAGATGGATTTCACATGTGAAATGAAAAGATATTAAGCGAGTTGAAATCACCACGTAGCAGCCTACCACCTTCTCGGACAGTACTAGAGCTAATAAAAGTGTTTTAAAACGCAAGAGAAAAGCATGCTTGCCATCGGGTGACTGATGTTCAAGTGAGATCCAGATGCTGATTCAAGGCTTGAACCACTGTATGCACTCAAAAATCAAGAGGTTCAATCCTGATTATCACAATACAGGTATTGGTCCAGGAAAAGAACAGGATAAAAAGATAGGAGAGTATCAAATAAGTGAAAGAAAATGAAAACCAACATGAAGCAGTAGATCAGGAGATGGACATACTTCAACAAAACTAGGTAAGACATACCTTTGCATGTTACTTATCTGATATCCACTTTGAACACGGCTGGGCTCTCGAAGTGGGAAGGAGGTATTCGAGCACTGCATCACGTGGCACAGCTATGCCTGACAGTTGTTTTGGGTACAACTGTAAATCACATTAGCAGTAAAGTATTTCTCTCCATCGCCCAACTCTACTGTTGCTTCAGGAGGCATTGAGAACTGGAACACATCACACTTGCCTTGAAAAATGGTAAAGTCTGTTTTCCAGAGCAAAACTACTGATAAGTTTGGAGCGTGGAGCCTGAAGGCCAGGGTTGTGGGGCTGGCAGAAAAGCACTCCCTGGTGAGATCCCCGGGGCAGCTGTCGGGTCCATTAACAAAAGGAAATCCAGCCTGAGCCCTGGCTAACTGGCTGTCCCGTTCCACGCAGTCCAGAGTCCCGGCACCAGAAGTGAAGCCTGTAGGGCCAGAACCCTGGCCAGGCAGCGCAGCACTCGGTTTCCTTAGGGGTTCAAAAAGCCTAAGCAATTTAATTTAAAAGTATCAAGCTCAGCAGAAAAAAAAACCCACATTGCTAATCATTATTAAAGAGGGAAAGCTTTTGTCATGTCCTTCAGCTCAAAAACCACTAACATGACATTTTCTTTCTCATGTACAGGGCAGCTGTGCCAAGGATTAGGAAGGGTTTCTAAAGCCAAGAGTTACACTGCCTTTTCAATTTTTTTTCTTTCCCCCACTCAAGTACAGCAGCAGCTTAGTTGCACTGGCATAGTATGAACCTCTAGTACACAGCCCCATTTCTTGAAAACCTTAACATTCAGGAACAGGGATAGAAGACATGAAAAGAAGAGGTACGTACCTCCAAATGCTTTCACGATCACGGGGGAATGGCACAAGAAACACTGCAAAAACGAGAAAGGTCATACTGCTGCCGCGGAACAGATAGACAAGGAGCTGGGCAACTTTCTCCAAACCACCAGACAAGTCTGTGACACGGCATCAAACCACATTCAGGCTTCAAGCTGGATGCCCAATGACAGCATCCAACATCCTCTCTCCGACAGCCATTTTAATCTGTAGACTGCGGCTACCAAAAAGTGAGTCTTGCAGACAGAAAAGACGCCTCATGACAATCTCCTCGTAATTGTGTCAGGTATCTCTGCTGGAAGATGGGGTTTTCTTTCTCCATGTCACATTTAAATTTGATTTCTGGCCCCAAAACACAGAGGGAAGGAAAATGCTCATGAAAGAAAACAAAAGACACATCCCAGTTTTAATCCAAATTTTCACTGTAGCTACCCCACAGCTGCAACAAAACATAGGAAATTTGGCTTGAGCAGTTGGTCAAGTCTCTAAATTAGAGAGGGGAAAGAGAAAAGCAAAAGACAGAGATCGGGACAGATGAAGGCAGGCACAGGGAACAGCAAAATCTTGGGTTCACATTCTGCACACCGCACGGAGCAGAGCTGCCATGTCACCAGAGCAGAGCATCTTTTAGAAAGTGAGCCAGTGATGGAGTAATATTCCCAAGATAAACGATCGCTGTGGTGGTACTGGCATCTGTGGTATCTTTACAATTTTTATTTACTATCTTCTGTGATCCTTTGACTATTTCCCTGCCCCATTCCGCCCCCATTAGCAGCAAAAAATGCTACTGCAACATAAAGACTGTGAGAAAGCACCTATGATCTTTAGGATGTCTTTACAGGTTGTACATGAGAGGAAGCGTACAAACCCTGAAGTGGCATCATAAATCTTCCAGCAGAAAGAAGCGCTGGACCTGCTGCTGCTTCAATTGCTGCACGAGAAGGTGGCTCTTACAACTTTCCCGATTTGCCTTCCCTGTCCTCTCTAACAGGTCCCTTTAGACAAACTTAGTTTTGGCCAAATACCTTCTGAGTGGCATTTCACACTTTTTCACTACTGTCCACAGGCTCCCAGTCAGCTCCAGCCCCAAAGTAAGCGGAGGAGTGGGAAGGGGCGCAATGCATCCAAGTATCTTCTGCGTCTTTCTTCCAAACAGCAGCTCCCCAGACTGGCTGGCTGCAAGCCTCCGCTACAATACTGTAAGACACTAAGCAAGTCATTCTGGAAATCTGACTAACACAAAACAGAAGACAAAAGCATAACTGAGAAAAGATTTTATAAAAAAGAAATCCATTCATCCAATTATTAATCTGCCCAGGATACAACACATGAAATGCCAAACATTAAAAATAATAATTAAAACACCATAAAAGGGCTCCCCAACCTAAAATTTACAGCTAACTATGAAGTACAGAGTTGCTACCATGAGTCAAGTAGTGTTTGTAAATGATTTTTTTTTTTTTATATCAGCCGATAAGAAACATTCGGTACATACAAACATTGCTTTGCTTATAATCTTAGATCAACATAAATATAAAGCCACTATGAAACCTATTCTTTAAATTTTTGGGCTGGTAATTTTCATAATCAAGTTTTAAACACTCATGCTCTCACCTGAAACACACAATTCCTGTCACATCAGAAAAGCTATCAGTATTCACTAACCTGTTTTGAACTCACTTCTAAATTTACTACCTTAATTAGAAAACACCACTTTTAAGAGCTTATTATTGTAGTATGATGGTAAAAACCTAATACAGAAAAAGCTAATACAGAATTACTGATGCACTGGCCTTCCTTTTTGAGACTATGAGGTGTCTATTTTAAAGAATGACTGTCCAACCTCCAAAGCCATAGAGGCAGGACAACCCATCTTACCTGCAGGCGCCTCTCCCCCACCGAGGGTCAGCAGCCGCGTACCAGCCAGACGAGGCGCCCCGGGGGCTCGCTTCCCGCCGTCCTTTTCTTAGGAAGACCTCGTGAACCTTTCCTCGGCACGTCACCAAACGTGCCAAGCGCAACACCCCGGCACGCCACGGAGGCACGGCTGTCGCGTGAGCAGATGCGCAGCGGTGACACCTGCCTCTCTCTCATGTAACTGGAAATGAGTTTTGCGTTGAACTCTTTCTGGATGCCTCCTATGCAGACTGCACCGCCCGCTGCCTCTGAGGTGAGCCTGACAAGTCGGCCATCCTCTCCTCTCAAAACGCATGTAAATTGAATACTCTGATGCTGCTGTTCCTTAAGCTTACTGCTCTTCTGCTGACCTTACCTAGCACTGTACTGTACAAGTCTGCAAAGGAATCACAGGATAGAAACGCATCTGGTCATCGTGCCCAGCAACACAACACACCAACCAGCTCAACCAACCACCACAAAAACAAGCAATGTCCCCTGACGACTGGCTACATGATGTGATGAACATGTTCACTTGTACCAAGACTTCTAAGGTACCGCAGACCAAGCCCGCGACGAGTCTCCACGGCCAGGCATGCTACGGGTGCTACGTTCCAAGTTCCTGACTAACGCTTACAGCCTTTGCACCTTTGAGGCCTTATGTTTGCCACATTTTAGTTTGTGTGTTACAGTGGGGTGCAAGAAAAGCACTTACTTCTGCATATAAAGACCAAAGGACAGAGCATTCCTTAGTCCATTGCTTCTGTGTCTTCTCCATCACCCTATTTCTTAGCCCTGGATCTCAATCACTTGCAATAGGAAGTTGAATTCAGGCAAAGCTTAATCAGTCACAGGCTGGATGTGGCCTGCTGCTATCTAAGACAAAGCCACATTAAAAATGCTTAATATACATTTTCTCCATTCATTTGTTACCAAATCAACTACATCAATATTATATTGGCACTGTGCTCCCATAAACGGTGTGCAAAAATAGCATGCAGTCACAGAATTTAAAGCCATAACACATTCATAAAAAAATGGAATTAGGTTTATACTAGCATCTCAAATTGATCATCTGAATAGTACCCAAATTGATATACTACTTTTCTCCTTCAAAATCTGCATTCACATGCAATATCACAGTGTTTTATTATTTTAAATAAACTTGCAAATAATAGGCAGTTTGAACCCACGTCAAAGTCCTCTGTAACTACACATAGATACCTGCAACTTAAATCAATGAACAGAAGGGGACACTAGGAAAAACAGGCAGCTAAACTCGTGCCTGCAGCAGCATCGCACTGGCTGGAGACTGTTACATTTTGGTTAAATATTAAAAATGTCTGCGTATTTGATGAAAACATAATTACATCCACTTACACTGCTGGGAGTTAACAAGTCTAAAGTCGGACTGAAGCAAGCACTTCCCTGAGTTCTACCAGTGCTGCCTCTGAAGGAGGCACTGTTTGAGCAGCTCTACTGTAGAAGCAAGCATATCACTGACACAGAACTGCTCAAACAAAACCAAATAAAACCCCTGAGAATCGTATCAAAAAGAAAAAAAGGCAAAATTTAGTCTGATCACATCGTTCCCAATGTGCATCGTCATTCCCAAGTGTTCCTACGGCACTACAGCTCGTCATGGAGCCCCAAGGCCTCAAACATTTCATACTAACTCTTCCTGTTCTCTCGCTCTCCAATAATTTTTAAGTAGTTTACACAACATACGAGCCTCACAAGGCATTTTGGACTACATACAAATCAAAGGCTGTTCCTCAAAGTTAGCAACAGAAGAGTTATTTGAGCAGTCAGGCTTGAAAAAGGAGTGCACTGTAATCATCCTATTCTGTACCAATGAAAGGAATCGAAAGTTCAATTTGTATTTTCTGTTCAAATTACAGGACTTTTTTAACAAATAAGAGATAAATAAAGTAAGTCAAAGCATTTCCTTGCTATTTAAATTCAGAACTAAATATTAGTAAGAGTTGCCATGGATTCACAAGCTACACTATAGATGCTGTTAATTAACTGTATTGAAAAGTTTCTGCCACTGTTTTATAGCAATACTCCCGATTTTAGAATACCAAAGTAGTAGCATTGAAAAGTGCAAACACTCAGTAGATTTCAATACTTTTTTTTTTAAATGCTTGTTCAACATCTTTAATCAAGTCTTCCTTTAATTTGTGTCCAGGCTCCAATGTACGTTCAAGGTAAAGGAATCTGATTGAAGAAATGCAGTATTGATAAGGATACTTTTCTTAAAATGAAAGATGTATTCTCCCTGGGCATCTAAAAAATACACTGAAGGTAGACATTTCAAGATCATAAAATTAATTAAGCTCACAAATAAAGCAAATACACACAGACAGGCACAAATACTGACCATGCAGTTTTAAAATCGATCTATCATTAGCTTGATACTGAAGATACCAAATCTCAATTAATCTGAATTTCAGGGGTGCCGCATGCAACCTTACTCCTGGGCAAGAGAACAGCTCTATTGACTGGAGACTGCAGAAGACAAATGTTTTTCTAGTTTATCTAGAAAGGCAGCAACGTGAATTAAAGTCAGTTCCACAGAGCTGACATGAGACAGCAGCCTGCTCACCAGCTCTTCGCCTCAGTTTCGCTGCCTGCATTTCTAAAGTTATCCCAATTCTGAAGCTTGACCAAGTGAAGAATATTTCACATATTCACAAGAAACAAACAGGAGCATTTCTAAAAGCCAAGAAGTGTACTTCTCCCTTCCTGCTAAAGGGTAAAATAATTATTTTTGTTACAATTGTAGATATCCCTGACAAAGACAGTACAGAAATGTAAAGTCATGAATCAGCATCCAAGTTAAACTACTGATGTTCACAATACAAAGTTTAAAAATTAAACACTTGCAGTAAAGTTAATATTTATCTTCTGTGAGGAAAAAGAAAAAAATTCCGCAGTGAAATCTAGTTCTATTTCATCCTTTAAAATTTAAACCCTTAAAACCTACCCTTTAAAAACATACAATAGTGATATGCTAGTATACTGGTATCAACTTGAAGGAAGAGCTAACAATATACATGACCTGAAATACAGGAGGAACATAAAACCCCTGAAGGTGAAGGTAAAAGTCTGTGGAACAGGCAACACTGGAGATGTCATTTCTCTTGTCCCACTATTCCAGGATCAGTTATTGAAAATACTGCCCGATACACTCACACTAATGTGTCAATGGCTCTGCATAGCTAGCTGGAGCTAGCATGTAAATACTCATTTTTTTTCCTTCAGAAAATAAACACTCAAATAAACACAGGGAAAAGGATCAACTACACATTTGATCGGATGAACAGAATTCCATTTTTCCTATTTCCCTAAGCACGCTTTTTCTACCCCACAGCTGACTGGAGTTTGTTGTTTGCTTTTTAAATAAGCTGCCCTGCTCATGCCAAACACTGTTTTTTATATAGCAGATTAAGGCACTCCAGTTGATTAATCTGTGCCGAGGAATGTTTTTTGCTGGATCTGTAGTTAATCTGTTTACAGATGCCTCCTGTAGGGCTTTTACACAGCGTCACCGTGTCTCAGGAAAGCCCAGCTCCACACACCAAATGTCTGTCTAGGCAGGGTCCAAGCAGGAAAGAGATGTCCAGGAATGCTCTGCATCTCAGAGCACTATAATACACATCGCACCAAAATACAGTTTAACCATATTAATCCTTAAACTGTGCTTCTATTAACAGTACACAAAGTATATCATATCTATTACCTTGGACAAAGTGGTTGCCCATTTTGAAATAGAAAAATATTTAGAGAGTCATAAACTCTTAAAACATGAAGTAAAAAGGGCCCGTGTCTAACTTTTTACTTTATGAATAAGTGAGTAGTTCTTTGGTCAGGACACAGTCTTGTCAGTGCAACTTTACGAAATACATTCCTTACAGCTACTGAATTAAACAGAATAATGCATGGGAGGAAAACCACAAGATTCAACAAAACAAAGGCTTAAATAAAATCTCTGGTCACAAGAAATCAGCTTACTCTTAATACTGTTAATGCTTATCGTTCCGTTGAGTATTCTGTTGCTCCACAGCATGGAAAAAGCAAACAAATCACAAACCCAAACATTAGAATATAATTTTTTTTAATTTTTATAAATAACTTATCTGTTACAAAGGCAGTTTACCCAGCTAAATCACAAAACCATCAACTCAAGATATCCAAATTAGGTTTTATTAATAAACAGGTAAAAACTCATTTGTCAATCTTCACATAGAACTGCAGATGAAGCTGAAAAACAAGGCCTCATTTTATAAACAAAATGCATTGAATGCAAGTGCTTTGGGTCTACTGCCTAATTACCTGGGATTGGCATTTTCTTCCCACGTAAAAAAAAAAAAAAAATGCAAAGCCTTCAAAACAAAGGCCTCTGTGCATTCACATAGATCACTTGTAAAACTCCTAATAAAAGTGTCCACTGGCAAATGTTTACAGTGGGTGACAGTCTACTTTGTCTCTTGCTACATTGTTAGCACTCCCTCCAGCCTCACGCTAAGTGCTGCTACATAATTCTTTGCGTGCCGTCTTTCATGCATACTGTACTGGAATTCCATTTTCTTGATCTTGGTTACATACATCCCCGATCATGTGAATATTTTCCTTAAAAAAATAGATCATCAAAATAAAGAGATGCTTGAGGTTGCTTCAGTGTTCAAGTCTATTTGATTTCTCTTTTCCAGCCTTTATTTCAGTTGTCCTAAGTATTGCTATCCTTGTTTTCTATAAATACGAGACTTCACCACAAAGTCAGGTTTGGAAACTGGCTGCCAAAACAGGAAAGCATTTAAAGTCCTTGAACAAAGCTGTACGATGCTGCTGCTGTTGATTTTGGCACTGTATGTACTTCCCCAATGAATCTCTCTTCAGGAGTCTGCAAGATACCCAGCAGATGAAGCAAGCTTAAATCGGATGCTGATCTGTTGGTGGGTTGAAAGTTTCTTAGTATTAAAGTTTCCTCACGCCAGACAAAACGCTACCTTGTGTCACCCACCGTAAAACTCAGTGTACAGAGTGAACTATATGCATAACTCTTCCATCTTTTCCTGCATTTTTACCACGCTGCATCTGCAGGTCTTCACAGATCATCAGCATTTACAAGAGCAATGTACAGAATGAGCAGAGGAAAGCTATTTTGTGCATAGTTTCTTATTAATGCTCTTATTTTAAGGCATTGCTTCTCTCAGATAAAAGCTTAAAAAAAGGGACATGATCGTGCTTAATCACTTAAAGGGAAAAAAAAGAAAGTTAACAAAAAGACTATTACACTATACATACAGAAGTACAAGAAAATAATAAAGGTGAAGAAAAGAAATCACTTAAAGCAGGCTCTAGAGCTATGTACAGTAGGAAAAGCTTTGGGGTATTTCACTGTGTGTATTGTACAGACAACGCATGCAGTTTTTCCTTTTCATCTTTAGATGTGATTGTACTGATTTCTGGCTTCACAGAGATGTTTTCAGGGAAGACAAGGCAAAGAGTACCACTGATTTGTGACGTTCTTCCCTTTATCGAAGGCACTATGTGGCAGCAAACAGTTCAAATAGTTAAACCTTGTTCCTTTTAGATCTCCTCTGTGCATGTAGTGTTTCACTGAAAGCTCTGAAAACAAAAACGCTAGCACTCTATTCCTTTCCCCTGTCAAAATTCAGTAGTGACACTGGGGCAGAGAAGAGGATGGGCAACACCCAAGCACTGAACATGGTGTGTGTTACTGGGATACTGGTAATACTGTACATGGTTTAGGCAGCTGGCAACTGAGTCTTTCAGCAGATTACCTTTCAGCCGATCAATTTCAACTGCCTGTGACACAACACTGAGGTATTACTAGCTCTGTGGGCTGACATTTAACATTAGCAAAATACCATCTCGTCACACCTTCAATTTTACAAAATCCTACGCATAAATGCTTTTTTTGCCCCCCAATGACTGGATAGTTCCTTGTACGTTTGCTATGGTTTTACAAAGGGTAACGGGCCTGTTGGCTCAGAAATGCCTGGGCATTTCACACTGTTCACAGCGATTTAAGGCCGGATGATTTAAAAATGTACAGGCAGTACAACTCCACTGAGCTCCCTCATCTTCATCTGTGTCTGGAACAGTCTTTGGTGTTTTCACAATGGACCTCTGATCTGTGACATGAAAGATAAGAGAAGCAGTTACTAACCAAGAACAGCATGGAAAGAATTTTGAGATGATTTTTTTTCAGGAACTGAGAACTATCTTGTTCCTCTGAGAACAGCACAGTTATTACAAGTGACAGAGGCAGCTTTTTACCACCCCCTTGACTACAGCTTGGTTGTAAGTCAGCCAAATGGCACAAGGTGAAACTATAAAAAGCAAGTTTCTCATCCTTTCACTCTTTCTTCCCTTTTGGTCTCAGTTCAAAGCTGTTGCATGCAAAGGAGATAAAATTTAGAAATTAATCAGCACAGATGAAACATGCACAAGATTTAGAAGCCTGAGGTCTATGGAGTAGTCTAAAATCCATTACGACAAGAAATAAGTGCTCTGTAACCTTTTGACATATTTAACATTTTGACCCTAGAATGAGTATCAGCAGTTCTTCCTCAAAGAAGATAAGCAGTCAGATACACTAAAGAAAAATCAGTGCCCAGCTCTGTCATGCTACAGAATAATCCTTCCAAGCATACAAGTGCATCTTTTTGCATGGTGTGTTAGACAACAACCTTCAACTACTTCAAAAGAGAAAGGATGAAAAGAGATGAAAAAGATGAAAAGAGAGGAGAGTGACTTCTGAAGTTAAGGGTTCCTGGTTTAGGCAACTGCAACCAAGTCTTTCGGCCAATTATTCCAACTGGAGAAATCTCGTTAGCCACGAGCCAATTGCAACTGCTGCAAAATGACAGCGACAGCTTCAGGAAGTACAATACTACTGACCCCAACTGCAAAAAGAATCCTGTCATTCTTTTGTGAACAGGGGTAATTCTGGTTTAAGTCACAGCCTACATCATAGTTAAATGGAAACATAAAATGAACTGAGAATGAAAGTTAACGAAGGACTAAGATACAGTAATGATACTTTTTAAAAAAGAAAGAGAAAGGATAAGAGGGACTTAAGAGGTTTATAAACCAGTTAGGGTTAACTCTGCATTTTCAAGATAGGTTGTACCAAATTATTAAACACTTAAATTTGTGAGTTCCTAGAAGATGAGTCAACGCAAATGTTAACAACTAGTCACAGAAAATTAATTTTTATTTTCTTCTTTGACAGGTTAGTTTTTGTTTACTGTAAAGGGAACTATGTACTTGACAGAACTTCTAATAAATTCTTCACTGTTCAGCTGCAAAATGTGTCTAATAGGACTGCGTATGGATTTAACTTTACTCAGTATTTTCACTAACAGCTTGGATAATGAAGGATAAAAAAAACCCCTTAAAGCATGAAGAACAGTATCAGTTTGGAGGAGTTACAAACAGTCTGGAAGACAAATAAAATCCAATTTATCTAGACCATTTTGAAATACAGAATGGTCAGAAATCCGGAAGATGAGGTTCTGTAACAACAGCTACTGCACACTACAAGGACCAGTCACACACAGATATATATATATATTATGTGGAGAACTTCCTGGACAGAAAGACTGCACAGAAACATCAGTGGATTATCTATTTCATTTGGTGATCTGCCTGTAGGTCATAGTGTGATGCTGTTGCAAACAAGTTAATTTCATTCTCTGCTTTATGTAACACACAAGAGGCAATTATTCTGTTTTGTTTGACATCCCATTAGGGAAAAAAAAATAAGTAATGTGCAAAACTTAATGACAAGCAGAATGCTCAAGACCGACTAATAAGTTCAGCAATATTGACTGCCCTACTGGGCAGCATTCCTTTCCTCTTCAACTGTTTAAAACTGTATTTAACAATAGTCAGAAGAGGCTTTTATGTAAATTGTTAATACAAATTCTACAGTAGCCAGGAAGTCCAGTCAGGGTAACCAAACTGAGTTACTGTAACATGTAAATAAATCCACTCTTCACCAGGGACAATGATGAAGTCATCTAAGCAAGTTTCACTCATCCCTAAGCAATGCACCTCATGCTCATTTTTTAAAAAAGATAGATGCTTCCATTTACTTAAAATACCTCCCCCAACATATTATCCACCTTTAAACATACCCCACTTAATACACTTCTCTTTCCTGAATGTATGAATAGAGAGGAAACAAGAGCAAACAGAAGCATATTTACTGCCAATACAAATAAAATGCAAGGTTTGTATGCTTTTGAAGTAATCTATTTCATAATCAACATTTAAAGTAGATTCATAGACTAGAACTTGATATTAGATGCAAACAAGATATTAGTATTAAATCTAAATTTTACCAGTACAGTACCTTTGGGTTTTGGTGGCACCGGACCAAGAAATCCAATATTATCGTAAAAATTATGAATAGCGCTGGGATTAAAATGTGGTCCTAAAAATAAAATAAAAAAAAAAAGAAAGTGCAGCAGTTTTAAAAATAAACTTGGGTAGGAAAGCGTATCAGGGTTTTTTGGCAGTAATTCTGAAACAGTACTATTATTCACTCATCACCTTTTATATCGAGGTGTCAATACAGACCTGAGTGATGTCTACTAGTGATGTCAACAATACACTTGAAGAAACTTATTGCCCAAAATATGCAATATAAAGTCAGAAACAGAATCGAGCAGACCAAACGCCTTAAATTTTTTTTTTGCCATTCTTAAATATTTAACAGCATTTAATTAGCAAATTTTACCTGAGACTTATTCTAAATTTTAACTATACTGAAAGACATGTGCTATCTACTATGCAGTATATAATATATGCTTAGATTTAATACTTAGAGGAACCCCTAACTCTAATTTACTGTAACAAACAGATATAAAATCTCATGCAATTTGAATATTCTATTTGAGGTCAAGTTTTTAGTGCAGCATTACATTCAGTACACCTGTGTACTTTCTCCTTATCTGCAGGTACATTGTCTGAAGGATAAATTCCATGGCTCATGACTGAACTGATCTAACAGCTTGCTGCTGCTGAAAGTGGAAAGCATTAGTCCCTTCCCTTCTCACTGTCTCAGTTCTCCCTTCCCATGCCTCTCCCTCACATCAGCTGTAGCAAGCTCTTCCAGCAATGCAACATTTTTTGCTTGGCTAGTGAACAGAATAAGCTCTGCAAAGGGTCTAAAAAGCTAATACAGAGCCAGAGGCCCAGTAAGTGGCAAGAGAGGGGAGCAGGAAGAGAGAAGGATTCTTGTTGGCAGCTCTTCAATTGGCTCAGCTGTCTCATAATTGCACCTTCGTGACCAAAGGCTGTGTCCCTGCAGACAAGGAAAGTGGAAGGAGGAGAGCATACTGGAAGTTACAACTGTACTTTATATTTCCTAAGTTGAGAGGCTGAATAGAAGACAGAAGTGGAAGACGAGAGAGATGGACACATATGCATGATTGTATAATTTAGAAAACAACCTCTCCTCCTTCTTTGATACTCAAATAACCAGATTTTTTTCCCTCCAGCATTTATTAAATAAATGGCATCACAAGTTTCTCTCTTCTGAGCCAAGTATGAGATAGGAAGGACCGTGGGATTAGGAAAATCATAAAGCCAATAAAACCAACAGGCTTAGAAGACAATTATTTCCATCGTTTCACTCAAACTAATGTGATGATTTTGCAAATAGTGTGTATACCCATCATCTACAACACAGACGCTTTTGATACATGCAGACAGTGCAAGAAGAAAGGAAAAAGAAAAAAAAAATCAACATTTACAGTTGCTGATGTACTAAGACATACTGTACCTCTTGCTTGAAAAAGATCAATCTCTTTGGTTAGGCAATCTATGTCTATCTGCAGCTGTCTGTTACAACTTCTTAACTGTTGCATTTCTTCCAGCTGAAAAAATAAATCTGCCTGTTAGACTAAATTTTCCCATTTTATTATCAGTTATCACTCACACATAGGTAGACGGCATTTAGTTATTTCAGGAAGTGAATGTAAAAGAATCTTCCCTTATGAAAAGAAATCTGATCTTTCTTTTAATCCAAGCATAATCTTAGAAAAAGCATTCAGACACACCGAATTCTTGTCTCTCATCAGACTTCAGAGCTGACTGAACAACTCCAGATTGTGGTCAGGACACAGCCAATGGTCCACCAGATCAATGGCTGATCTTCTGGCACTGGAAACTGGTGCATTAATCAGTTTCTTTGAGATTGGTATATACACAAAGACCAAAAAATACTTAGTGTGGAAAGCAGTATGAGTATTGAGTTGTAGTCTGAAACGTTAGGTGATCATGACTTTAAGAACACCTGGAAGGAGTACCAGGTCAAACCTTTTGTGACTGCCTTTAAAAGCCACACTTCACAAAGCAATTAGTGAACTGAAAGTTTGTGGTTAGAGGAAAGACTAAATATGTGTTATTTAAACTACACTGTTTACCAGTTTAATTCTAGCTATACTGCCTGTCACTAGTATATTGTCAATATATGAGCAACTGTTCCTTTAATTTATTGTGACAGACCACGCTTGTGGTTTAGGTTTATAGCCTACAGACGTTTCAACTTACTGATGGAATTTGGGAAACAGAATTCGATCTTTTCAGGCGCCTTCGTGTTAGATTATTCTCCATTTCATTGACCTCTGATTTTAGTTTATCCAACTTTTTCTTTTGAATCTCAAGTTCTCGTTGAAGTCGCTCCATTCTGGCCTTCTGGTGTACCAGTAAAGCTGCAATACATAAAGTCCCATTTTATCTACTTTATTATCCTTCACATGGCAACATTAGATAAAGGTGAAAGTTAGCATTCTTTTGGGAAAATACAGGCAAAAACATTGCTACAGATTGCTCTTCCGTTCTCCTCACAAGAAAATCTCTGCCGTAAGACAGAAAGCGTTGTATTTTTCAAAACAGCACAAATCAATTACAGACAACAAGCAAATACAATGAGAAAGTCATACAATATAACAGATGACCATGCAAAATTTAGTTGTAATCTGTAAAAATTTTTCAAGAACCCAACCAATCTACAAGAATGACTACCAGAAACCAACAACAGATGTTCCCTTGCATTGTATTCAGCCCAATCATTCTAAAACGGGTAGTATGAAGAGGATTTCAGAGAGACAGCTCCAATACAAAGCACTATATATGCTAGATAAGCATCAAGATTTTGATTTTTATTGCTATTTGGATTGGAACATAATCCAGTGTTCTTGCCACAGCAGGAGACTTCAAATGAAACTAAACCAGAAAGCGCTATAAGCAACACCACCGGCAAACATCAGTTATATTTATCCCAGAGGCTGGATTGTATGCTATTTTATCCTTAAACTATGGTGCAGAACCATTAGCTCAGCTTCTAATTTCTAACACTGCTTACTACTTGTAAAGAAAATAGCATGAGGAGACCTAATGTAGAAACGATGAAGTTAGCATTCAAACCACAGCTTTTTAAAGCTATAAAGAATATAAGTAGCAGAAGACACCATCAAATTCATACAATTTAAGGAGTTTATTTCATTAAAGGTAGATACGCTATTAAATATCACCACATGAGGAGATAACACTGTTCAAAGCAATAATCACCTTCTATAAAAAATGAAAAAGTATTTCATTAAATAAACCCAACAATCATTTCAACTTCTGCACAGCTATTCATTCATCCATTAAATTACTAATTCATATGAACTGGGATCAGTTTCACAGACTATGGATACCTTTATAGTACTGTGGGAATTACAAAAAAGTAGCAACAACAAGGTATTTTAAAAAGATTGAATTTGCCTCATAGGGTTTAAGCCAAACTCTGGCTGGAACGTGATGTTTAATTCACCACAATTTCTTCAGGTACCAAAAAATCAGAAGCACTCAAATTTGGTTGTTTAGGTTTCCTGAGTAGTAACAGAAGAAAAAAATAGCACATCAAAAAAGATGCAACTTTCCACATCTTTGGCAAGCAGAACTGCCCTCTTTGCAATTCCTGCCTGTTCATTTCATTCACACATCATATTTTGTCTTCCAGAGGTTCTTCAAAAGGAGGAACCATGCCAAACTATTTTTGTACAGTGTTACAGAACTGCAAGGCCTTACTGAGATTTAGCCTAGGCTTTTGAGTCACATGTGTTTGAAAGATACTGAAATGATAGAGCTGCTTGAGCTTCTGCGTGGTTTTGTTCAATTTAGAGATGTTTGCGTAAATAGGCACCTTTATTTGGGGTAGCTACTAGTTACACTATAGTTGAAATTGCAGCTGTGCTCATATGTAATAAAAACATAGTAACTGAAATCCCAAGATAAAGATTTTTGTTGAAGACTTGGAATCATCAGGTAAGTAGTCTCAAAAGACAGCCTCCCCTCTTGAAAAGTCTTTTAGAAACAGCTGAAGGAATTTTTGCCAATTTACAAGCTCCAGGAGTTACAAATGTAGCTCCAACTGTAAAGAAAGGAAATGAAAGACTACCTTGCCTCTATACTCTTGCAGGGAGAGTACAAGCCCTTTTTCCTTCTATGCTTTGTTTCCACTTCTAGATAGTCTCTTCTAGTTTCATTGCCTTGGTATTACTGCTGAGGCAACTCCTTGAAGCCCAGGTTATCGGTACTTGACCTGCAGCAACACAGCTATGCTCTACCGACCCAACTCGGAACTCTTCAGACCTGTCAAACCACGGATGCAGGCTGCTGGGGAGCAGACAGTACGTTGGATGGGGTAAGCGAGGAAGAGCGCTACCAGAGCATCTCCAGGACGCATGGCATGGCCTGGCCTCAAGACTAAGACTATGAGCAAGGCTGCATCTCTGGAAAACTTTGTCCTGCCCCCCCCCTCCCCTTTTTTTAAGCTACTCTTGTAAAGGGAAAAACCCCACAGCTTCTCATTTCAATGTTCTCCCACTTCTGTGGTTTAGAAATTAAGCTGTCATTATGGAACCGCACAGGGAGCAGAAGGCACTGATGGATGCCCACAGCACTGTTACATGCTCTCCATTTTCACATCACTTTCCAGACATGATCCAATTTATTCTCCTAGAAGCTTTGTGACTACTTTATCATTTTACAATTTCAAATCCCAACAGATTTTAAACACAATCATTATAAAATTACCATTATGATTAAAGAGGAAGAATCACTTGATATTGCTACGCTAAAATTCTACTATTAAATATAACTTGGATAAGGGACTGTCAAGACATTGGTTTCAGTGGTGGTTTTCACAGAGAATTTGGTAATTTTGATTAAATACCAATTTGGCAGCTGTAGGAAAAAATGGGGTGGGGAAGACAAAATCTCCCCATATCCCACTGCAGTATTTATTAATGGAAAACAGCAATTTAAGTATTCAGCTCCCTCTAGTGTTGATCAGAGCAACCAAAAATGTTAAGAAAAAGCTGCAGCGCATCTCCGAATCTAATGCAATTTAGCTACTAGATCTAGTTTACACTGTCCACAAGGAGACATTTAATGGTCTTTTCATTAACCTGTGCTTCTTGCAGGAAGGGGATTCCACGTATGCAGGCAGCACAGGCACACCCAAGTTTACTCTACATAGACTAATCTGGAGTACAAGCCAGAAAGCCTCAGGCTGGCACTTGTTTATTCAGACATCCTTAAAAAGAAGCTGTTTACTGTAATCATCCTAGCAAAAGAAGTACAAAGATTGCCTCCTTGACTTGTCAGTATTGCACCACAACCAGAATAGATTTCACGTTCAACTTTCGAAGTGCAAACTAATTTTTTTTCAGCTTCTGCATGTTCACATTCAGCAGATTGGCAAGAACAGTACACTTCAATGCTCTGGCAGATGCCACTGTTTCCTTTGACATTCAAAGTGCACATTTCCCACAAAAAGCCTGTAAATCATTATAATTACAGGGAGCATGAAACTCTGGAGGACAAAAGTTCACATTTCCTTTCCTGGAGACCTACTCAAAGAGATACTAAATATACTTGTAAGTTTGAAAATGTATGTGCAATTGGTTTCTCAAAGCCTCTGTGCACCTGAATTTTAAACAATTACTGCTTTAGAGTGCTTTTTGTTATTGCAAATTTTTCTAAGAAAAAAGCTAATCTAGGAACACAATGATTGCGCCCTATTCTACAGACCTATGAATTTCTGAAATGTCTTAGTTTGCCAAATATGGAGGAAAGGGGAATTCTGGCAATGCAATTACTCTGTGGCAGTAGGTTCGTGAAATTCTCAGGACACGCTTATGTTTGTGCACATTTTCAAAATCCATATTTGAAGCTGCATGAAATTCAGTTATTTGTTATGCATTTAATATGCAATTTCAACAGTTCACATTGCCTTTTTTTTTCCCCTCCCTTTCCAATACTCTTTTAATTTTATTTTTTAAAAAGAATGTCACTCAAGAGTGGGGCCTGATATACGGAGCCAAATATAATGCTGTATTTTTTTCTTAAATCACATGATGTAATAGGCTTAAGGCCCCTTGGAGCATGGGGCACAGCTGCATCTCATTCAAGGTTTGTGGTGGTGTGTTTTTTGTGGTTTGGTTTTTTTTTTTTTTTTTTTTTTTTTTTTTAACATCTACAAGGACTGGTTAGGATTTTAAGAAATTTGTTTCCTGCAGCTTTTTTTCTTTTTGAAAATTTTAAAAAGCTCTAAGAAAGCAAAGCAAAAACTGTACAAAGTGTCAAGTTACTACACTAGTTTATCAATTAACATATTTGCATTAAAAACACAGTGGCAAGAATTGCTAAGTAAATGTACATCCACATACATACCTATAGCTGGTACCAATGATTAACTAACTATGCATACCATCCCCTCCCCAAGTTAAAGAAAATAATATGAAAAAGTCAGACAGTCAAAAGCAAAGTAGTATTGAACTAAAGGACTTAAGCTCCCTAGTATGAAAACATCAACCTAAAGATTTTATTACACAATTCTGTATTTTCTTGATAGGATGCCTGCCCATTATACAGATGGAAAGCTATACACAGAATAAGCAACTATTAAATAATTGTTTAGCCTCCCTATTCAACATACGACTGCATGCATAGTGAGTGTACATCACAAACATTTCTGAGTACAGAATTTTCAGTTTCTAACAGGATTTCACTGTTTTTCATCCATGAGACACTTCAGTATAAAGTAGATTTTATATTGAAATCTCAGGTAATTACTTCATATTAATAAAACTAATTATATTGTAAGTTGAAATCTCTGCTAAGTAATGGGAACTGATACTCCTGCACACACGTAGAACTGATACTAAATAGATTAGCATAAAAATGTATCCTCTTTTGGCTGTCCTTTTGGGCATGCACCTAGCATTACTTTTCTCGCAGCATTATTAATTCTTACTGACTTCAGTAGTGGATGAGTGCTCTCAACATTTCCAGAAGCAAGTCCGCCGTATCTCAAACTGGAATCCCAGAAAATGAGAAACATCAATTAGCAACCACTTCTGAAAAGTCTGGTAACCGTGAGTTTCTTAGCATCACAAAGTCAGTGGTGGAGATATAACCTAGCATTCCAGAGCAACTACACTGATTTTATCTGAGCAGTACCCTACTCCTTTTCACATCATATAACCTCCAGTTCTGGCAGCAAACCAGACAGAAATCTGTGGCAGCCTTCTACTACCCACAGTGACTTACTTGGGAGGAAAAGCAGAAATCTAATCATGGAAAGAGACTGGAGTGCCTACACACACCATAACTGAAATAAAGCTTCTCAGATGGCAGGCAGTGGCACTTGCAGATAGGTCCAACACACCTTCTATTCTCCTGGGTTGGACCACACATGTGAATCTATTTCACTGGAACAAAGTAAAGCAAATCTCCTTTGTCTCCAAAGCAACTCCATCTTCCACATTCCTTCTACCCCAAGCCACTTTCAGCTCTCCACGCCAAAATAAGGAGCCTTCTGGGCAGAAACGGAAAAGCTGATGAAAACACATTTTTCTCTAATCATGGCCAGAGAAACTACTCATCTGTTCTGGCTAAAATGAAAATGAGACAAGCACCTAGCATGGAAGGTTTTTTGCACAGTCTGGCTAAATTATAAGCAGCTTAGAACATGGCCTTACAACAGAAAGCATCAAGTAACTCAAATCCCTTTTAGTATGTAACAGAAAGAAAACGCACCTCTAAGAAAAAGATTCAAGTTTAAAAGCAATAATTAGGACTTCCAGATATCAAGATCATACAAGTCAGTCTATCACACACTTCTCAACTTTCCAAAGATTAAATACCAACAATTTTAAAAATAGTGCACTTGTTGCAGCAGAAATGGAGCAACACATGCCAGAAATCCGAAACACTTCTGAATGCAAAGAACTTCAGAAGCATGAGTGTACTTTATATGAACTAGCAAAGGACACAGAAGGACAGTGTTTGCCTAAGGTCCCTACAGCTGCACCAGCCCACATCTACACTTCATTTAAACACTGCATTTAAGTCTTGGCTTCAGGAACAATTGGGCTCCACAGCAGGTATAAGCCAGTCAACGCTTTTGAACTCTAGGCTGCATAGCAGAAATGGGTGCCTCAAGCCTGCCTCAGCTTGATAAACTGGATGCTGATACCCACAGCCTGTAGAGGCTGTGCGGGAAGTCAGCGTACAGGGAGCCATCACTATCAGGGGTACAAGAAATGAAGAGCTAGACCTGGTAGAAGTCAGTTCCATCAGAAAGGCAGAACAGGAGAAAAGGACTCTTCCTCAACAAGCACCTAAAATGCGGAATGCTTGGGAAGCAAGTTCATGATCTAGAAGAGTATTTAGAGCCTAAGGACAAGATTTTGATTACTTAATTTCTGGGTATCTGAAGTGTTCTAGGACTAAAACAACCAGCCAAGTCTCCCTTCAGAGTAAGGAAAGGGAATACCACTTCTAGAGGACAACTTGTTTTGCTTATCTACAGATGAAATTTTCTGAAGTTCTTTAACTCTTCATTGATGTAAAAGACAGTCTAGGATGAGTAGTTTTTTGGTTTTGACACTTAACCTTTAGACACTTGAGTTAGGATGGATTTTTCTCTCACCAAAGATATAATTACATCCAGAAGTAGTGAACAAGCTATAATCAATTTTTGGTTTACTTCCTTACTATAGTACTCCAGATGCAGACCAGACTTCCATTGTCCTGATCACTCTACTTACCTACACAAAACAAAATGGCTAAATTAATCTGAAGAACGTTTAGAGTGGTCACGGAACAAGCCAGTTTTTTAATGCTAAATTGTTTGCTAAGCCTAAAGAGGACCAATGAGGTCAAAGAGAAATTATTTTGACAGCCTATCCTGAATACTGCTTAAATATCCTAGGACTCATTCAACATCTTTTTATATAAAGTCCACAGGAGGGTTAATAAACCATCGAACTGATAATAAAAGCACGCAAAAACATGAAAATGGGAGAAAAAGATTAACAAGTTGGGTTGCCATATCACATATTTTAAGTTTTACCCTCCCGTTACCACTGATTCTGTAAAACAGCTTTCTTTGGTGTGGTGTTCCTTCTCACATTTTATAACATAACATAACAGAAGTAAGTATCAAGACTTTAAATATTTTATTGTCAGGCACGCATCAGGAAACATGGAGGCCAACTCTTCGTCCCACTAATGGCTTTTGAAGTCTGCTTTTCTAGCTTCTTAAATAACAATCGCACAAAGAAAAAAATGGGAACATTATCCAATGGAAACAGTATCTCAACTGATTCAAAAATCTGCCAGTAGACTTGTAACTTTAAATCATCCCGACAAATTGAACAGACTTAGATGTCTCTTTCAGAACAACATAAAAACGAAGACACTATGACTCCACTTCATTAAACAGATAACATATCTACTTAAGACAAACAGAAGAATTATCTCCAAGTATTCACTTACATGTCTTCACCATAAAAAGAAATCTATGATTTGCTTATAAAGCTTTTTTATTTATTTAAGAAATGCTCATGAATGCTAAAGTTGAAAATACTGTATTAACATCACAAAGGTTATTGACTGTTTCCTGTTCTGTAGTCTACATACTGAAGTGACAACCTGGTAGAAATCTCTACTATTTATATTAAGAATATTACCTTGCGTGTAGGCAGCATCATCAGATCCCATACTCAATTTCCGTGCATCACTGATCCTATCCACATGTGCTAAAACAGGGTCAGTAAGATGCTGGATACCCTCTGGTTCAGCATAGTGATCAGGAAGGCTTAGAAGGTTTGTAGGTTCAAAGGTTGGGGACACTACCCCTGGGGAAACTGCAGGGGGCTTATTTGGAGAAACTGTAATTTTAAAAGTATATTTTGTGTTAGGCTGCGTAACCACCACTCGAGGAGAGGTTGCAGTGGTGCTGTTGCCCACTGCTCGACTCTTGGGTGGATGGTGATGAATAAATGCAGGACCCATGCTTACTTGACCAGACATATTCCTAGAAGTGGTAGATACACCAGGATTTGTCGATATGAAAAGCGTGGGCTGGTTCCGCACAACTTGATCATCTCCTGTTGTGGCATTTGCTGAAATGTAGACCTTGGGCTGACCGCGTGTGATCACTTCATCAGTATTTGGAGGACTGGCCGATATGTAAACAGTGGGTTGACTTCTATTTAATGTCTGGCTGTTGAGGGAAGAGGGAGCAGTGGAGGTGCGAGGGCCAGTTGAACGCAACTTAGAAGAACTGTTTCTTTGTGGTGGTTCAAGTTTGATTTCAATTTGGTTTTTGCGAGGTCCTGTGGATATATTCTGAATGTTGTATTGGCTATGAGCAGAGGATTGTGAGCTACCAGATGAATGAATCATAGGTGCTTGTGGAGTAGTAGGAGAACTGATAGGCATATAGACATGAGAAGTCTGGTGGCCTTGCTGATTGGGCTGCGTTGAGTGTTGCGATGAGGTATGTGGCGTAGTACTGGATGTAGGAAGAGTAGTCCGGGGGCTTGGCTGCGAAGGCTGGTAGACTTGCTGAGGGTGCATGGGATTAAACTGAGATGCCCAGCCTGGCTGTTGCTGTGTCTGCCGAGCGGTACCACTAGGAGCTGTGATGTAAGGCCTAATATAGATAGAATTTCCCTGTGGGCTGTTAAGTACAGGAGGAGGTACACCATGTATGTGCAAAGACGTAGGGGTATTGCGACCAGGCTGAATATTTGGGGCTAAAGTTACCATAATGGGGTTGAATCTGGGTGTTTGTTGAGACAAGTTAGATACTCCTTTGCTGCCTAGGTGAAATCCAAGATGCTGCCCTGGATTAGAAGTACTAACTGTATTAGCCATCCCAAAGACGTTAAATCCTTGTGGAACCTGCGCAGGTGCTGTCTGTGGTTCCTGCTGAAACAGTTCATTGTTGGACTGACTGGTTTGAAGGTGTCCATCACTAACGCTGTGAGCTAGAGTCCTACTTCCATTCATTCTACTTCCTTCTCTTCCATAGTGATGCACGTTCTGTGACTGCAAATCCAAATTAAGAGATGTCATGTGATTTCGTAGTCCAGGAATCCCAGAATCATCCGAAAAACCTAGGTCTCCTTCACCGTAGAGATACTTTGTGCTCTCCTGAGAGAGAACTGCACAACAGGCATCCAAATTATTGTTATTCTATAAAAGACAGATGAAAGTTTGACATTACTGATAAAATACCATCACAGTTACATACATATGCATCCATTCATCATTGAAAAATAAACAACGTAGCTTTAAGTGGTTGGCTAGCATAGCTGCTACACATGCACGAGGGGCTTGCATGTGAAGCTTACTATTTTGACAGGAGCGACTCAGTCGCTGGCACCAAGGGCGGAGGTCTGCATTGCTACTGAAGCAACGACAGGGAGATCTTGGACCTTGACAAGCAAACACCATACAGTATGATACACCTTGGATGAATATTTTTGCTATTCCTTCTCAACTTCAGAACAATCTTCAATGACCAAGTCTCTGGCTTGAGGGGGAAAATGACAGAAGGAATGGATTCACAGCACCTGCATGTTACTGGTTAATAACTTAAAAGCAAAAATCAAAATGTTTTTTAAAAATGTTTTCCCAAACACTTCAATTCCAGTTATGCATTACCTCCTACTGAAAACGGAAAGTGAATCTTATGCAGAGAAGAAACATGCTGACCCAAGGAATTGTATATGACTTCAAAAGAAATATAAAAATTCAGTTTATACAAATACAGCAGGATTACTCTTTTGAAAGCTGAAACTATTAATGGAAAACCCAGGGGACATTTCTATTTTCATTTTAAACCACTGCTTGCAAAGCTTTTAAATACTTACATTTGTACAAAATCACTGTATAAAACCTGTAATAGGGTGACTTAGAACAAAAACCACAACCTAGCTAATTCACTTTTTAAGAACATTTCAGAAGCAAACTGCTAATCCCTCTTCTCTTTTCCCACATGTTTAGTAATATTGTACTCAGGTCTTCCCAATTTAGTTTCTGACATAAATGTTTTTAGAAAAGAGTGAACATGCATTAGTGGCATAATTTCTTAATATTGTGCTCTGTCCATATCACTTTTCTTACAGAACTATCCCCTCCCAAGAAATAAAGGCTAATATTTGCAGCCAGAAGAGCATCTGTTGAGGCCCAGATGTTATTAAAACTAAATAGGTGTCAAATTCATCCAGCACACAGGAAGTTACTAGAAAGAATGCATATGATCAAGGAAAAAAATTGCATATGCCAAGTAGTAACATTATCAGTTAAAGAATAACACAAGCAAGATAAATTGATCCATGCTACATGCCTTATATCAAGTTATTTTTGTTAAACCAGCAGACAGTAGTATCATCCTTCAACGAGGATGAGAGGCCAGTGTTGTGCAGACATAGCAAGACTGTCTTTATGTTACAGATTTAAAAAAAAAAAAAAAAAAAAAAAATTAAAAAAGACAGACATAACAGAAGTCAGAGAGGGATGACAAGGCTAAACTCCACCCACAAAACCAAAGCTATGTGTTCATATAGGCCAGATGCAGTTCTGAATTCTTAAAAAAAAAAAAAAAAAAAAAAAGAAAAAATCCCACAAAAAACCCCAGCCACAAAACCTTTTAAAATAACAGGATTCCCTAAAGGCTATCTAACTAGCCAGTTGTATATAAGGATTGCTGCAGAAAAGTCTTGAGAGATATGAAAATGGGCCAAACTGATGGTATATATATTGGCTCTAGTTTGGAATAAGCACCAGAGGACAAAGTAATCAAATGAAGTTAGTAATGAAGAAAGGAATCACACATAGACAGAACAGTGGGTAAGAAAAGATAAAAACAATAGCCTTGTATTTGTTGCAAAGGAGAAAAGGGAGCCAGAAAAGGAAAAAAAAAAAAAAAAAAAGATAGGATGCCACAGAAAAACAAGCTAGAAAGATCTTAAAGGCAGATTTTGCATGAACTTAAGTGAATTAAAATTATTAACAGAAAGGCCAAAAATACCAAACCAAAAAGGAGCAGGCCAAGCTTGCAAGGCCCTTACATTCAGCTTGAATGCATTTCTTTGGACAATTTTTTTTTCTTTTTTATGACTGCATCCAATCAATTCCAAAATTTCAGTGACGTCAATGAGCAAATTGGAGAACTCAAAGGGGAAACGGGGGCACATGGAACCCCTGGCATCTTCTGGCTGGCAGAGGCAGAGTTTCAACCGCTTCTAGCTCTTTATAGATCAGAGAACCGGTTGATGGCAGAACTGAGCATATTCCAGCAAAACAATACCCCTCATCTTAGCTCTGCCCATGTCCCAATTGAGTTAAAATGTTGGCACCCTGAAAGAGAAAGAAAAAAAAAAGAAAGAATAAGAATGTTGGAGGGAAACAAGGAAGCAAGGAGAGGACGTAGACTTGAGGATCAGGTAGTTATAGAATGCTCCAGACGCAAAAAAGAACAAAAGGGGACAATGTCCACAGACTGGGAGCGCTGCAGTGACTCCTTTAAATGAGGAGAAGGAGAGCTGAATGCAGAAGGCTTGTTGGGAAGAATGGATGGATGTGAAACTTCTCAGGAACATTCAGTGCTGTCAGCCCAAGAAAGCAATAAAACTTTTTACTCTCTAGATTACACAGGTTTAAATTTCATCCTATTATATTTTGGTGGTCCTCTGTTTTTAGTATACTAGATATTGTTTAGATATTTCAACAGTGGGCTATTCACCTCAAGACATTTGCATACTCTGCTTATCCTTAAGCTTTTCATTACAAGCATATAAGGTTATAAACCTTCCTTTAAAAACAAGCTGAAAGTGTTTGGCTAAAAAAAGATAAATTCAAAAGAGTAGGACTGAAGTATCTGTATAGTTTTCCTGCACAATTCACAGTGCAGGAAAAACAAGGAACTTTCCTTGTTACAAAAGCCTCTTGTCAATATCATGATAAACTGCATAACTGCTTGAACTCTTTCAGGTTCTCTCCTGGGATACCTTCTACTTCCTGGTTCAAAAACAACTTCACCCTGACACACTATGCTTGCCCATCAGGTATCGTGGGGGCAAGGCGAACACACCATTTCTTATACCCCATAATGTCCTGAAGTGCTTATCTCTGGCCTAAACCATAGTTACTGCATTTATCAGAAATGCCTTCTGCTGTGCTCAACTACGAGAAGGCAGAACTCGGGATTCAGACAGTTCCAGCTGTATTGCAAACACATGCAAAACTACTCTCAAATTCTGCTTTCCAATCTTTACCACCACTCCCAAGTACAAAATTCATTGGTTTAAAGAGGCCATGTTAGGCTTCTTTTTTAACAAACAAAAAACCCCAGTCTCAGAGGACTAGCATATCTAGAAGCTAACTGATTCAGAGAAACCAGAGCTCATGAAATTTCAGAGAACGACCAACATGACAGGATTTTGTTGGTGACTCTTAGAAGCTCTCAGTTAACAAAAAGGCAGCTTTCTAGTGTAATGAATTAGTGTAATAATATTGCACATATGGAACATTAATTACCCTACAGAATTTTTGAAAAATCCTCTTATGAAAGCTGACCTAAAACACTCCCTCAAAATCTAAACCTTTCTCCCATATCTCTGTCAAAGTATGGGATGTAAGGTATCTTTTCTTCACAGTTATAAGGCTCCTTTTTATGAAAAAAATAATCCACTATTCAATGTTATGAAGACTGTTGAATCTCTCAAGAGCCAAGCACTAGCTTTTAAATTTATCAAGAATTACAATCAAAAGGTGATTACTGATGCATTCACTCAGTCAAGTCCATTGACCTTGCTCAACAAGCAGTTCTCATATTTGAAGAGCAAAACTGTACTTGTAGTATAAGAGTGAGATTAGTCTTACAGAGTACTAATATAAAAATGGCAGTGTACAATCCTGAGAACAAATACAGGCAATTTATAGTCTGGTTCAGTTTCCTCTTCAGCTAAATAATTAGAGAGAAAGGGTTGGGGAAAGCTTGAAACCTCACGAGCCCCAAGCAGAATTTTGCCTTCTTGCAAATCAAAACCAATTCTCTTCAAGAACTGCACTTTTCACGGCTTTACTCTAGTATGAATGGAGAGTCATGATAAAGCCTTGAAAATATGACCATTAAATTGGCACAGTTACACTTCTACTCCCAACAATACAAACACTGTGTTTGGATGCATGTGTGTGTGACTACATATACATATGTAAGTATACACATACATGTATTTTATAAATAAAAATACATATAAAAAAGCAAGACAAACAATTATGATATAAAGAACGTTGCATCATAACCACCGATGTCCTAGCCATAGTCCAGAGACAGCTAGCTTCTGGGAACTCCTGACCCATCTTTTTTCCAATCAAGTTTTGTATACTGATGATCAGTATGAATATTCAGACAATCCTCTTATTGTCCAGAGTACTCAAAAGGTTGAATACCTTAGATAATGAAAAAAAATCCAATCAGTATGGATGCTTTGGGATCACTGGAAAATGCAAAGCAAACATGTTTAAGCAACACAGTTAAGTCTATCAGCATTTGTTAACTCTAGGCATTCAGGTGTCCCTATGGTGGGCTTTGGATGGACACATTAATTTATCTGCTAAAGTAAGTAACGTGATGTTATACAGCAGAAGTTGATAAAGAATATGGGCATCTAAGTATTCTAATAGTGGCAGTATAGAAAACAGACAGCTGTAGGTAGAAGTTGATGATATGGCGGTCCATAGCCTTAGCACTAACTGCAGTACCAAACAAAAATGCTTTGTTACTTCCAAGCCCAACAGAAACCCATAGATTAGCAGCATGGACTCCAAAGCTACAACAAAACAAACGAAGCCCATCTGGCAGCCAAAGCCCTGGGAAGCAGTGGGCAGAAGCACACCAGTGCATCACACCCACTCAGGTCTAACAGGGTGGGTGCTAGGGTACAACCACCTAGCCCTGCCCGGGTGCTAGGGTACAACAACCTAGCCCTGCCCGATTCAGAGAACTTAGGTGTGCCCGCATTACACTCATAGCCTCCCTGCTGCAGGAGATACGTAAGGCCACGAGCACTGGCGCTGCAGGCCAAGGGAGCTGGGAGCGGAAAGCAGTGGGGCCAACTTGCATGTGGGCAAGGGCCCACTAATTACCTTGAAGCCTGATGGAGATCAGGTAGCAAAGTTGCTTCTGGACCTGCCCTGACCCTTAAAGCAAAAAAGTGCTGTGTTTTTTTAGCACTGCCTTAAATTGTCCCTGCTGGACTCAAGTTGGCTTTGCATCCCTCCTTTTGCCACAGTTAGTTTTGGCTCTTGAGATGGCCAAAAGGCACAAGCATACTGATTGGCGAGACGATAGTCTCCATGCACACACTGATTTACAGGCTGGTTTACCTTGGGCCACCCCTGATCAGACATGGAAAAAGAGAGGCCAATTTAACACTGAGCTTGCTGTGCCACACAAAGAAATCAGCTGTGTATATTTGTCTCACTCAAAACGGAAAATGGAAAGAAGAAAGTCTACTTTCAAAGGAGACACCCATAGATAACGCTTAAAATAAGTAACACCGCTTATGGTACAGTCATTAACAGAACACTGACCTGTAACATGCATCTGGATACAACACCTTCAGGTACCTCAGGAAACTTCTGTCGCAGGTCATGTAAAACCTGAATATCAATTTGCTGGCTTCCTTGGGCCATTCGTATATTGCCTGGTCAGGATTGTTTTTCAACAGGCAGTTTTAGGCCTTAGTAAAGGGAGTACTCATCTCTTCTGTCCCAGCATTTTCTGGAAGAGGAAAGAAAGCCTTAAGACACTGAAAGCAGACACTTTTGATGTAACAAAAAACAACTAAAAAACAACCCCCAAAACAAAAACACACACACACAACCCCCCTTTCCAATTATAAGTCTGTATTTTATGTCAATGTTTTCCCATGTGACATCTCTAGCTAACTAATTGTCCTTCACACACTCATAACCTTGAAAATTGCCCATTTATAGACACATCTCAGGATCAGTTTCCTTCTATCTTGGTTTTTATATTGACATTATAAAATATGTTAAGAATAAAAAAAATACTTGATTTATCGAAGTATTAAAATTCATGGTTTTAAGAACAGCATTTTTACTTATTTAAAACATAAGTAAACACGAAGAAGTCCACATCAAAAACAGTGTTCATTCAGCTTTTGAGTGTACCTACACTGTTACCTTTACCATCACTGTTATTGTTTACTATCAGGATATTGTGGCTAGAAGTTCAGTGTCTCCAAGTTTCAGGATTCACTAGCAATAGTCTACTTGTTTTTCATCCAACATACTTAAGAAATATTCTGAGATTATGACTAGAAGGAAATAACCCTATAACAACTCAAGTTTCTTCAAATAATTCTGTTCTCCTTTGAAGGAAATTATGAAGAGTTATGAATAAGATTATATCACAAGCACCCAATCAACACATTTATACAAATTATCTGTCCTGGCCATATGGTATCCAAGAAGAATTTCTACCAGTTAAGTCTGGAAAAACGCATTTATGTGTTAAGCAATGGAATGGTATCTTCTTCAAATAAATTAATATTACAAACACATGTGACCATATGGTTCATAAAAAAAAAGTAAACTCCAACGTTCATTTACCTCCTAAGATAGCAAATCTTATTCAAACATCTCTATCCATTTATTCACTTTCTCCTCCCCTTCTCTACCTGCTTTTCTTTTCTTTTTTTCTTTGCCTCATTCAACACACACTATGACCTCATGTGCTGACTCACAGCAACCTGCCGCAGAGAACTGCCTCCAGTACCGTGAGGCACTTGTACATGCTGCTCCCTGAATCCCGTCAGCCCAAATTCTTTCCCCACAATCCCACTGGCACACTCACTTTGTAAGTGAGCCTACGTGGTTGTGTTTCTGTACTTCTATGCACTAAAAGGGGACTGGTGGCAAGTTAATTGGGGAGCAGTGATCACAATTTTCTAGTGCGTTAACACCACTTGCAATTCAAATGCAATGCAGTGCAATGCTACAATGTCTCTTGAGACTGAAAAGATGGAGAAAAACCTGCAAAGAATTGATGGGAAAACACAAAGCACATGATTTTCAGCAGGGATGACAAGACAGGCATAATACTATTCCAGGACCACTGAACCCACTATATTATGGATTAGTCCTGAACCACTCTATTGCAAGACTTTTTCAACTCCCATGTCTTCTCTGGTCTGAACTGATACAATTACCAGTCAACTGGTAATTGGCCTGAACCAGAACACCTGCAATAACAGCTGAACAGGATCTGAAATGCAACATATTAACCAGCTCAACTTTCTGCCAACAATTTAAGAACACCTCTGAAGAAAGAAAGGAAAAAACCAAACTAACCCAAAATACACATTACTCTGGAGACTCCATCTACATGCACTACACATGGGAAAAAACAACTCGCTAGCTAAGAAAATAGCGAAGACAAAGTCCTAAGAATATTCCAGTAAACATCTGCTCATTATTATAGTCCCATAAATCCCATCTTCTCTGACATAATCACAATACATACTTAATAAAAAATACAAGCAAGAACAGAAATTTTTGTTAGAATATTCAGAGATGCTTTGATAAAACACAGATCACAATCCTACCCACAGTTTTTAGTGTACATAACACAATATTCCACTACCGAAAACAGTACCACAACTGTATGACAAGTACCAGCCAAGACTGCTAAAACTGGAAACTCAGGCTATGGTATTCCTTCTCAGAATACACGCTCTGTTTATCTGACTACGCAAGTTCAGTTTCCCTTCTCTTCACGCACTTTATTAATGGAGCCAGAGCAGCCCAACTCCTCAGGAGCTAGGAAGTCTGGTACCCTTCAGACCTGTATGATTAAAACAAAACAAACAAAAAAACCCAACAAAAAACCCCAAACCCAACTACCTGCAAAGAGGTGACCAGTATGAAGATCTGTGAAAACAGCAGGCAAGACAGGATTTTGAGAACCTTACACAAGTAAATTAAAAGTAGAGAGCTAACAGTCACAGTATGATTACTGTTTAATTAGATATATGCCTGCACTAATCCTGCACAAGTTTACTCTGCACATACCAAGAGTGCTATCTCAAAGGTGTACAGAAATATTGAAGACAACTGCTCCATAAGGCGCCCTGCGGCTGCTGCTATCAGTACCCAAGATCACTAGTTTAAAGGTAGCTCGGATACGCCTAAACGAGCTGTGGACATACTTTAGACTGAAGTTTAGACACACCTAAGAGGCCTCAGAAACTGTAATGCTGGACAAGCAGAGCATCAGAATATCTTGAACAACTCAACTTCGAACAACTCAAGCTATACATCTGAAGAACAACCATGTTCACAAGCCAACTGAAGCAGCAAATCTTGGCTTACACAACTGAGAAAAATCACCCTGCCCAGAGAGAAACACAAGTAAATACCTCATCTGACACAAAAAGCAGTAACTTATTTTCTACCAGAAAAAGCATCAGGCTTTTACTCTGTTATAGAGAAAAGCTACATTAAATATAACATTAATACGGTTAAAATACAGGATAAGAATTGCGAAAGTTAAAATGAAGTCATGAAGCAGTCTTTAAACACAAATTCAAGTACTAGAGAGTTCCATCCTGCTCCCACGCGTTGGCTAGCACAGTGTTCAGTATGTACATATACTGTTAAAACGATGCTAAAGCCTGTCTACATTTACTCGGGTTTAAAGCAAGCAATTCATAAAGATTTAGGAACAAAGAATACTGTAGGAGTCCCTTAAGTCTTGGAGCAAATGGCTGTTCACTACAGCAGACCTGAAGGAAGAGCTGCGGATGCAGGCAGAGCACACGAGCTTCATCCGAAGCAGAGAGCAGGCCCGTGAGCACAGGGTGCACACACTCCCCTGGAAGCGCCTTTAGCAGCTACCTGCCCTCGGCCTGGATTAACGGTGATGGGAGATCCCACTCCCAAGGGTTTAAAATACATGCCTGCAGACAGAAAACGTGAGCTGGGTTGACACTGCTTCGAAATCTTACATTCTTAAACTCTGAAAAAGTCAACTCCGTGGCAGTGGTAGTGCAATTTTAAAAATGCATGAATCCATGCCGCACTAAAAGAAATCACCCCTGTTATTTCTTCAATGGTTTAGAATGCTAGACAAATCTGAGCAGTGATAAAACACTATTGATCTTACACTTTCTTTTAAGCAACTATTAAGAAAAAACACTGCTCAGAGAAAAAACCCAACAAATTAAGCAATTAAATAATTCAGTTGTTTATCAATGATAACTGTACTGCAATGCTTCTCAAATTCCAAGCTGGCAAGACCACAGCAAGTCCAGAAAAAATACAGGAGTCTATTAACAAGAAGGAAACTGGTTTACCTTAGTTCAGTATCAAATGACATTTTTCCACCCCCTTATACTGAGTAGCCCATTAAACTTCCTGCTAAATAAACAGCTAACCCTCCCAATCCTCCTAAGACTTCTTAATTTTTTTCCAATTTCTCTAACCTACATTAAAGTAATCCATACCACAATACACTATATCATTATCAGAAAAGTAAATTCTATACTCTCCATCTCAAATTCCCTGTATAGTTCTAAAAAGTTTGTATTTACTCTTTACATAAATTTCAATCTTCTGGCTGAAATATCAGGTTGCAAACCAGCACCTTCACAGCTCTTACAGCAAAAACTGCATGGAAAAAGATTCACGCATCCACTCTTTTAACAAAAAACACAGAGAACAGATTAAAAAATATTATTTAAAACATTTAAAGCGAGGACAATGTTCCACATTGTCACCCCAGTGCTTCATTTCAATAAAATACTTTGTATTCTGGCTCATTTTTCTGTAGTCTTGACAAAACACACAATGACCAGAATTTCCATTTATTACTGAAACAGCGAAGTATTATAATAATTACCTTAAAATTCAAAGAAGTGCTGCAGAGAAGCTTTTCTGCATCTTCATGAGGCATAAAATGACTTATGGGGCATCACCCAATGTTTGCAAAATCCAATTATTTGTTGGTAGCATGCATTACTTGGGAGAGTGCTTATTTTTACTTTACTACTGCACTTTTAAGTTTCAGTGGCTTAGCACCAAGAAGATGCATGCAGTTAGCGCAGGAAGAGCTAGAAGTAATATCTACTCTATCATTTTACTAAAGTTACTTAGAAATTTTTGTACACATGCATCAAATGTGTCAACATGGTCGAACACGATTATATTTACTGCAGTATGGGAGAAAATAAATGCAATAGGCTCTGCTCCTACTATCTTCATTCACAGAGAAATATACTCGAAGTCCAGTAGGCAGTATATCCACCACATTCACAAAAAAAAGTTTTTTTTTTTTCCCCTTCGGTTTCAATTACAATAGGTAACTAATATGGCTTTACTGATAATATAACATATGAAAAATGCACTTGTATCATATGAATATTAAGGTCTCACTCCAATCGCCATTTAAAAAAGAAAAACCTACCGCAGAGCTCAAAGATATTTGAAGATTATTAATAAACTCTTTTTTTATTAATAAATAAAAGGAAGTCTGAAGTGGCAAGCCAGGAGGCCTCATGAGGCCTCTAGTACAGACAGATTAAAAGGTTTTTTTCCCAATTTTTGATGTTGCAAAGGAACTATAAAGATAACTCAGCATTCATCTTGCTAGAGGAAAGCCTAAAGGAACTGAAAGTTATTTTGACAGATGCATGCCTAATGAACAGAAATGTAGTGCTGTTGTCAGCCACGGACCTCAGAATCCGGCAGCAGGACATCCAGAATATTGTCAGAAAGTTATATATACCAGTCGAAAAGAAAAGGCACAAATGTAAGAGTGAACAGCCAAGACTGCCAGTAAATAGACTGTAGAAGAAAAGGGTACCAACAGGAGGTAAGGGAAACTGCTGGCAGCAACATTTTGGCTTCATTCAGAGACTCAGGCATAAAGTAAGGGCAATACAGCATTACAGGAGTAAACTGAAAAATCTATTCAAGAAATTATCAGCAGAAACAAAATCCAGCAATGGTGACTTGGAGAAAGAACTCTTCCTAAAATCATTAAAAGCAGAGTTTACTTAAAAAGAAAAACTTTTAAATACTGGAGTGCAGTACAATGTAAAGTTATTTTTGTAGTAATGTCCATTTACTAATCCTTTTACATAGTGCTTTTAGCTATGTCAAAAAACCCTTCAGTGTGACTTTATACTGTTGAAGAGAGACCTGCACAACAAAGATCCTAGTGCTCACTTATGCCAGAAATACTAAGCAAATGGAAGAATTAATTAGCTGTGTTCTTTTAAAGACTATTGGCAAGATCCCCAGATAACTTAAAAGGCCTGGCAATTGTAACATGATGGAGCTCCTGCTAAAGCTTTCTTCTGTGAAAGCTATTGATACAAAAAGTAAACAATGCGCCATCTCCCAAAGGCTACTCAGAACCATGAGTATGAGACACAAAACAAACTGCTTATCTTGTTTATTAAAAAATCCAAAGAAGATTTAATGTGAAATATGATTCAAATGCCAAATACTAGGCTGTTATAATGCTGGACCAATAGCTAGTTTAGAAATAAATTTTAAATCTCCTTTCTTCTGACAGAGCACATGTTCAACATCAACAGAGCAGAGACAATTCTTCAATACAAACCTTAAGCTTAATATCACATTGACTTTTTACAAAACACTTATAATGCAAGTGTTCTTCAAGAGTAAATTCTGCCAAAACTGATTTTATGAAATAATTATACCTAACAAAATCTAAACAAAGAAGCTGACAGTCTAGAATGTTATCTGCATTTCTTGTTCATTATTAATCTTTTCTTACCGCAACTTCACATACAGTCCATGCCATAAGAAATATCAAAAGTAATTGCGCAAATATTAGCATAACTGCTGTATTGAACAATTCCAGTTGAACTTACAATGCACTCATAATGACTGAAGTCCCATTTACGGTCAGCTACCACTCTGGAAACAGCCTTTAAGAGTTCAAGAGAACAGCTTTTGGAAATATGCAGAACACTGCAACAGTAAACAGCATGCCCTTCACCTTCCCCAATATCAAATGAATGAAACCTTTATATCCGTCTTTATACTTCAGCTACATCTAATAAATTGCTCATGCTTTTGTGTAGTTTTAATCTGATCACATCTGATCTGTGTTTTACTCACATGGCTAAAAATGCTATAGAAGTAATCCATCTAAATGCTTGTTTTAGAAACCTGGCTGTAAATACTTATTAAAAGGGTGCTGTGGGTGCAGAAACAAGAGGACATTTCCTTGTAGCATTAATGGTGCAGATTATAGATGTTGTGCATAAAAAGATTGCTGTAATGACAGCAAATTAGATGCAACAAGTTGCAATGCAAGACCAGTAGAGGTTGCTAAAGTGCCTGTTGATATAGCAGCCAAGGGGTTTCTGGCATTTCTTTTGCTGGATCCAAGCGATGCAGAAAGACAGCAGAAATGAATAAGCAATTGTAAAGACAACTGAAAAAACCCCCACCCAAACTCCAAAACAAAAAAACCCCAACCCCCTAACCCCTCTATACTTACCTCAGGTTCCTTCAGCAGGACTAAGTAGCTTCCCAGTTCTCCCAAACTATTCACCTATCCACTGGATAGTTCAAACTCCTCTCCCCACTCCATGCTTTCTTGAGCAGTACCTTCCCCATATATTTAGCTACTTTTTTCCTGTTATCTTATCCAAACACCTATCCAAGCACCAGGTCAACAAATATTAAAATAAATAAAAAGGTCCACTCCTATGGACCCTGCTTTTCAGCCAGACCTCAATTCTGACTTACCACTCCAAGTTGCTAATTCAACTGCAGACCCACCACTTTCCATTGAGGATTTCCTTACACTGAACAGCTTGAATTATGAAGTATGGCTGATACAGATATTGCTAGCATTTCTTTCAGCTTTCTTTCAAGAATATAATGATGTCTCTGGTCTATAATTAAGACTGGTAATCACATTATAAGCTTATGAATCTCTATCCACAGAACATACCTCCCAAGCGGGATCTCATTCCTCTGGCAGTAAGAGGCATTGCCAGTTTATACTTACTTGTTATATGTCAACACTCTCCCTTAGAAGTAGGTTAGGGGTATATTTTTGTATCCCTATTGCTTGCGGGGAAGAAAAAAAAAAAAAAAAAAAAAAATCAGACTAAGTGCAATATTCTCCTCTTACAACCTGCCTCTCCAACCTCTTACATACTGATTTCCACACCTATTAGTCCTTCCTTTCCTTCCTCACCTACATCTGCAAGTCCTTGTTAAACGTGAGACTAGAAACTCCCACTCAATGTGCCAAGCAAACGGAGGAAATTAAAAAAAAAATAAAAATCCAGAGATACCACTTCATTTAAGGCCAACTTTCCTTAAAGAAATAGGTTCCTAGCTTCAGGGAGGACTTCACAGTTTTAACTATAAAATTGACAACTTGCAGGCAGGAAAAAAGAAAAAGCCCAAGAATAATCAAACCAAAATCATATGATTCTCTGAGAAGCTACCATACAAAATACATTTAGAAATTAAACAGCAAGAGATAATGATATAGCCTCCCCCCCATCTAACCCTAATACGCTTTTTGTGAATGCTTACATGAAGTACAATATCAGGCGGCCTGAACACACACTTTTTTCTTAAAATTAAAATTCAGAGTAATTTTGAAAGGGAGAAAATATAGAAACAAGAACATTCCACCAGAGAGTCCCATATTCTCTCTGCAAAAGAGATTAAGAAGTGAAATGATAGAATATAAAAGCTTACACTAACATCACTAATACTTTAAATGCATATTTTTAAAGAAAGAGTGTGTGAGAACTAGATGATGGAAACAGGATTATTAAATATTCCTAGCAGAATTTAATTTGTTTAATACATTACCCAGCTTTTCCATGGCTATTTTGAACCAACTCAACAGTCCTTCAACAGTATCTCTACTTAAAACAGAATAATCTTCTTATCAAAACTACAAGTTATCCTCTATTCCCTACCATCCACCTCAAAAAAAAAAAAAATTCAGTTCATCACAATTAGTTTCTGGTCTCATCCTCAACCTACTAAACAGTGATACTTCTATTTAACTATTTGCCAGATCTCTACTCTGCACTATGCTGAATCCAAACAAGAATATGAGAGAGGATATAAACCTGATTTCATCACATGACCACAAAACTGAAAAAAAAATCAGAATTACAAATAAGCATGACTAAGAGTTCTCCCCTAAATGCACTACTGGACTGGATTAGACCAAAAGACTACTATTAAATAATTAATGATGAGCAACATCAGAGCAAGATGGTAAACTGCAACAGTTCAAAGAAATAATCTGTTCCTATGGAAAAATGTATTTTAAGTGACCATACCTGGAAGCGATTCATACCTTGAAGCACAAGTTGGTATTTTTTTCTTCCTCCAAATTCATCACAAATACTCATTTCCAGAAATAAACTTTCATTTAACACATTTCATAATGTCTTTTTAACTCCTGCCAGAATAAGAATAATGGGTCCTACAGCAAAAGTATGCACATATAAAACATTTAAAGGGATTTAATCTGTCAGGTATTTCCTTGGAAACTATGAGCACTTATACAACTTCTTTTTCAAAGAAAATTAGTTAGTTGGGGTTGTACTTTTTTCGTGTTGTACAAATAAAAAACTAGGGTTTGGTTTTGTTTTTAATTGTGAATTATTTTAATTGTTGTTAAGTCAGCCATGCTAACATGCACATTAAGGGATTCTATTAATGGATTTTACATAAGCTGGGTTTGGTTCCCCCTCCCCCCTTAGCGAATGAAGTAAAAACAAGGCCACCTTCCTTTACTGTGGGCCATTCTGTGGATTCTACCAAGGCATAGCTGTATTTTTTCCATAGCTCAGCAATACGTTAGCAAACTTCATACATGAGCACCTTAAAAATGAGGTTTCTCAGATCGCTATAATGGAGTATGGTTTCATTAAAGAAAAATCTATCACAACAGTTGTCAAGCTCACCTCAAGCTATTGTTATAGCTTGTTTGAAATTTGACCTGTATTCTCTGCACAGCACGTTAACAACAGAAATCTGGATCTGAAAGCTTTGAAATTTGTAAAAAGAGTTTCAATTCATTTTTACTGCAGATGAAGTAGAGGTGAGGAAAGAAAAGCATCTCTAAGACGGCCGAGAAGGCATTTTGCATTCTTTCTACGCTTATTCTCAAGGGCACGCCCAACCGTTTAGGAGCAATACTTCTCCTGTGCTCTCCTGTCCACACAGGTCTTCCAAAACCGCTAAAAGCTTTGCATCACAAGTTAACCTTCTGGTTAAGAAGGGAACATAGCAGCCCCCATCGAATCAAATTAATCTCACCAAGCTGAAATGAAAAGGTCACAAGGAGAAAACGTAAGCATGCTATTTTTCTTCGTTTTTATTTCCTGATAAATACAGTGAAAATGCAATTAATTGCTATCAAATAACCAATGATTTGTTAGGTATTCACATGAATCTGAAAATAGAGGCTCTACCCAATAAGTTACACTGGGAATATATGTGAAGATAAAAATCAAAATGACTGAATGCCATGTGTACCTTAAATACAGTACTTGATGAAACTCAGAAACTTTAAATCTCAGAATCTTATAAATTTATCTTGATGAAGCATTTTCTCCACCTCAGAAGCAACGATATGTTTTGCACAGGTCTTGCAGCACCTGTTTCATGGCAACTGCAGGCTGTCATATGGAAATGAAATAGACAAAGTAAAAATTGCATGACATAACACAGGGTATTTTTGTTTATTAATGAACTCCATAGTAACTCTAAATTCTGCCCGTTTTAAGATTCCAGTCTTAGCATCCTTCATGTTAATTTCACTCAGGTAAATCAATTCCTTCTACCTTTAAGCAGACTTATTCCCTTCTTTTCTATACATCTACCTATTTGCTTCCCAAAGAAAAATCCATAATTAATTCAGAGGAAGTTCAAGTAGCAAGTATTAATCTTCACACCCCCCCCCCATGACTGTATCTGGTTTCTTCCACAGATTAACAATATGAGAAAGCTGCAAAGTATATTCCACATTTTTTCTCCTTCTGCACCCTCGAGTTTCTACTATGGCTGCAACATAAAGCTTTCATAAAGATAATCTTCTATGAACTCCCTGGAGTCTACTGTCAAATGTAGGTATTGCTATTTTGAAGAGTATGCATTATTTCTACTGCAATTGTTCTAAGAATTGGAGGAAGAGAAAAAAAAACTTAAAAACAAAAAATGCCAATCGGAAAAAGAGGCAGGAATACACACACCTATATGACCAGGCTTTATTAAAAAATAGTTTGAAAACAACAACATAATCTACACAGATGCAATATTTGCTTAATTAAGCTTGTTATTTTTCTCTTGTTTTCAATTCACTTGACTAGATTTCCTTTAAAATCTGTTTTTGCTTGATGACTGACAAATAGAAAGAAACTCAAAGCCTTCCTAAAAGTGATGATTTTAAACAACCAGTTTAAATCTAACTAGATGCTATAATCTCTTACAGATTCTCTGATGACAGTGTGCACTAATATAACAACATAAGAAATATCCCACCGAGTCAGATGAATGAACATTTTAGCTCAGTATTCTCTCCAACAGGGGCAACAAAAAGTGATATTCAGGAAGAACAGGTAAGCCTGAGCCTTTTTGTAGTACATTCCTCTCATTCTTTCAGTATCTACAACTGTGTGATTAAGGAAATTAGAGAGCAGATCCCTGTCTATTCTCTTTACAGTCCTGTTGACAATGTATTCATCAAATTCCTTTTCTTAACCTGCTGAAATCATCTGCCTCCACAATACCCTGTGGGAAAGGAGTCCAGAAATTTACTACTCTGTACATTTTAAAATAAGAATAATAATAATCATCATCATCATCAACCACATATCTTCCTCAGACTCTTTCCAACTAGTAGTCCTATAAGCTTTAAATGCTACATAGTTCTAAGGTTGCAGGATTTGGTGAGTAACAGCTCTGCATTCACCACCTTCATGAACTTGTAAGCTTCACTCATAAATCCTCCTATAACCTTTACCTCTCCAAACTTAGAAGTCTGTCTTTTAAGTCCCTCCTTGAAAGGCAAGAGCTGTCACCTTGATTAAAAAAAAAAAAAAAAAAAAAAAGGAGAGAAAAGTTGCCTTTCTACCTTCTGTAATACCAATATATCCTTCCTGAAATATGAGGACCATAGCGCCCAGTACTCAAGAGGAGGGCTTGCCAGGGCTTTACATAGGAACAAAAAGATACTACTTCTCATGTCCTCAGTATCTTTCTGATGATGCCCAACACCCCTGCAGGCTTTTCTGGCTGCTGCTGAACACTGAGCCAATAGTTTCACATAACTGCCACGAATCCAGGATCTCTCGTTTCTGAACTATAATGAGAGCTCTGAATATAGTACCTATAAGCATCACCAGGCCTATTACACACCACAAGGCTGCATACTGCAACTTTAATCACCTATTCCTACCCCTCGCTCCCACCTGTGCTTTTCCTTCTCCATATTTAGTTCCCTAAACATCATTAGCTGTGAAACTCTAAAACATTTTCCAATGTTTTACTACCTCCTAGTTTGTTGAGTAGGAGATAGCTTGGTAAAACCTGCAACAGAAAGAAGAGTTAGAGTGATAGTCAACAAAGTCCTTAGTACCTCAAAGTCAGAAAAGTGTTAAGCTTGTGGTACAAAGCCTGTTGTACATGCTGGTTATGACCACAATAACAAGTAGGGTGAAAGGCATTTGAAAGCATTAGTTTGTTTATTTCTGTCCCCCTGCTTTCATGAACTTTAATCGCTACTCTACTCACAGAACAATTCTAAAAAGACCTGGCTGCAGAACCATTTGTAAAGTTCCAGTTTTTATATCTGGCTTCAGGCCAAATCAGATCAAAGTCTTCCTTGAACAAGTTGCCCCCTAAAAAGCTGTAGATGTTCAGGGAACTTGCCAGTAACCTACTGCCAACAGCAGCAATAAAACGGACATGAATGACGAGCTCATTCAATAGCTTCAGGAACCTCTACAATAGTTGACTCTGGGCCAAAGGGGACTACCCTGTAGCCTAAGTACACAGAAGCCCATCTCAAAATCTCTTGGCTCCAAACATCCTCTCAATAGTATGAAACCACACTCCAATTAGACCTGGAGCTGCAGCGCTTTCAGACTTCTGGCTCCACCCCTGCAAAGCAGAGTCCAGCACGACTGGCTGCTTCAGAGCTGCCGCTCCGAACTCGAGTCACCAGTCCCGGGGTAGTTTCACTGAATCCAGGTAAGATTCAGCTTACGCTTGCTAAGCCCCTATTTCATTTAAAAATCTTCACCTAAATGAAACAGATATCTAATGAAACAAGAATCACAATTTCTAGGAAGCCGTAACCCTAGATATTTTGCAGTACTTATTGGGAGTGATTTCCCAGTTTAAAACCAAAACAAGAGAGCACACAAACTAGACATCAAACCTTTCAGAAGAGACTGATGCACGTGATTACTATCTGAAGAGCGCCCACACAACATCACGATAAAGGAGGCGGCACATAGGAAAAGCATGATGCTTTTTGCTCTTAAAGGGTCACACGGCCAGGAATATCTCAGGCTTCCTCAATGTGAAGCTCTCTTCGAAATTATACATAAACAATTTATTTTTAGGAGATAGAACTATGACTTATCAGAGAAATAAATCTAGATGGAAACAGTTTGAAATCGGATTTTAAAACGCACAAAGATAATCAAATCCACACTGAAATATTTAGGTAAAGAACAATCGCTGGGTTTCATACTGAGGAGACAACAGATTCTGTGAAACACTGTACTTATGCATTAACATACAATCATTGCAGAGATCACCCTTTATTACCGCATTGCTACAAAGTTTCTCAGAAATCAAAGTTATGCATAGCGTGCTGTTACTTCGCCTATCTTAGCTCTCATTCTAAACACAGCAGCAAGAAGTGTCATCGCTTCAATTCAGAACTAAATAAAAGTACTGTTACTACACCTTTCTCAGTGGGAAGACTGTACCAGAGAGGCACTTCAAACCCAACTGGTTTGAAACTGAAATAGCTGTCAGATTTATCCATGAAAAGAGTTTTGGGAAAAAAAATCTTCAATTTCGTAACTGAAACTACATTACTGTTCTTCCTGTATTGCCAATTCAAAGATGAAAGAATGCAAAAGACTGAAGAAGTGCTAAGTTACATCCATGGTATATAATGCTTTTGCTCTCATTTATGGTGACCTACAATTGTTGGATATCAAATTATCCCATTGTCACATTTCCACAACAGTGAAAAGTCTGGGAGTGAATTTTGTGCCCTTTTAATACGTTCCTGCTGACAGTATCACCATATTTCTTCACAATTCATATAAGAACATAAACAAGACAAGCCCTGTTGTGCCATGTTTTAGCTGCCTGCCTGGTAGTTCCATTTCTGATATGTATTTTGGGTTATTCAGTTCATAGCAGGAAGCTCTGGACAGCCTCCGTACCAAGGCAAATATCTGAACTTCAGCAGTTCAATACAGAAGTCAGCCACAGCATTACAAATCTCAAAGCTTCCATTATGTAAGCCAATCCTACAGTGGTTTTGCTTACAACTAGATTGGTATTTGAAAGACTTCCTTCTGTGCTTCGTACCGATATTAAAGCAAGTACCCCTAAAAAATGCTAAGTTCCATTATCCTAAAACTGTAATCCAGAAATGAAGCTAATCAGAGATTAAGGGGCATGACAGCATTTTAGGGGCAACATTACAGAACCAAAACATCTCAATAATTGCCCATACCTACAGACAAACAGCTCTGAAGAAGGGGTAATGGTTTTAAACTAGAAGAGGATACATTTAGATTGCACCTAAGGAAGAAATTCTTTATGACGAGGGTGGTGAGACACTGGAACATGTTGCCCAGAGAAGTTGTGGATGCCTCTCATTGGAAGTGTACAGGTTGGATGGGGCTTTGAGCAAGCTGATCCTGTGAAAGATGTCCCTGCCCACAGCAGGGGGGCTTGGACAAGATGATCTTTAAAGGCCCATTCAGACCTAAACCATTCTATCAATCTATCAGTGACATCCAAACCAAAGATAACTGCAACTCATTTTAACTGCATCAAAATCCAATGCATTAAGTAATGCCTTAAGAATTTTTTTCCCTGCAATTAGATGATGTTGCTGAAGTCAGGTTGTATAGCAAGTTGTATGTATACAATGATGTTAGAAAATCATATTCACAAAAATCCTAGTAGTAAACAAGGTATGTCAATTGGTTTTTTATTCACGTTCTATGCTGTGTCTTTTTTCTAATCCATGTGTTACATTTTTCCTTAGAGGAAAGAAATGGCTTCCTTATAATATTGGCCTAAAATATTGTTATAGCACACCTAGTGTATCAACAATGAGATTTTCTGAAACAAAAAAGCTCACCCCAATTATTTGAAAAAATTAAGACGAAGCATTCTTGCTGCTATGACCAAACACATTTATGGAAAAATCATAAGCTATTTGCATCTCTGTCTTAGGCACACACAATGTACAGGCTATTTCCTGGTTTTATGAGGAAGTTTTTCTAATTATTTCCCTGATTTCATTAAGTCAGTCTCCATTTTTTTGCTTTTTAACTACTATTTCCTTAGACGTGCAATCCCAGTCTAGACAGTGACTCACTTTGGCACAAACTGGCCACTGCAACGTGGCCCAGCAAGACAGTGGTGTCCACTGTCAGGAAACAAAGATACAAGAAGCAAAGATCTAAAAGTCCTACTCTAACAAAACCTGGTCTCATCTTTAAGAAACTGATCTAGCCAGCATGGGACTGAGGGGAAGGGAAGGAGGGAGAAAAGCCAAGCCGCAATATATAAAATATATTTTCACTGACCTCCAAAATATAGGCTATGATTTATCCCTTTCTTTCACATCTCACTGCTTCTTTTTTTTGTTATATTTCAAATGTTTATATGACTACAGAAAGAAACAAAGGTGAACACACGTTTCAAGTTCAGGACTAGTTGCACCTTTGACACTCACTCTAGTTCTTTAGAATTCAAATCAAAACTACATGTTCTTATTTGGAAAATGTTCACCTTTGGCAAGTATGGTCTTTTTTTTTTTTTTTCCCCTGGTCCCTTTAGGTCTCTTGAATCTGATTAAACCAGGTAAGTAGGTAACTTTAGCTGTGGCTTAGAAAAGCAGATGAAAAATTCAAAAGGTGTTAGTACAGTCCCATGAGTTACCAATAAGAGTGGCAAGCGGTTGTCTAAAGGTTGACCGTTCAATCCTCTGACTGAGGATGAAACGCAAGGGTAACTATAAGGGTATAAGGGAATATAAAGGATATAAGGCTAACTCTTGCCATAAGCAGAAGCTGGAGAAACAAAAATGCTAGGTCTGGAAAACTGATTTGGAGGGAACTACCACCTCTGCTCTAAGATTTACAAGATTCTTGTTTTCTTTGTAATGTTCTCAGAATAGTCAACCAGTCAGAGATCTCTCCATCCTTCATTTATACTACTGCTCTAAGGGCTGTTACTACTGCAGCAAGGGCAACACTAATGCTAATGCTTTTGAATGTAGTTGTCATGGCACAGTGCCGAAATCTCCTCAAGCCATACAATTAGGAGGGAAACTTAGTTTACTAAGTTTCTAACTCAGCCAATGAGATGCAATAACATTTCTCAGGGCAAGCAAGAGAGGTCTCTAGCTTGAGGAATTCTCATTACCAAATTTTAAAAATGAGCTTCTGACAATAGGTATATTAGAATAGTAACAATAAAAAGAAAGCATTTAAAGTTCTCATTTCCTGTTACAATAAGGCTACTACGAACAATAAAATTGCTATGAAGAATATTCCTGCTGGGTCTTTGCCCTCTCAGTCATGTTACGTACTGCTCATCATATTCTACAAATGAAAGTCAGACTAACACAATAACTGAATAAAAGGCCTCAAAAAAGCATGAATGTACAGAAGGCAAATTGAATCTAGTTGTGATACTCTGTATTACTTATAAATTTAAGGGTGGTTCAGTCATATCATGACAGTCAAACTCCAGAAATAGTACCTACTTTAAATATATCTTGCTTTTAATTATTCGTTATTTGTATCTTAAATTGGTGTGTAGTGTTCAACAGTTGATACATCTATTGCAGAGCAGACTACATTAATGGTGACTTAAGTCAGTAAAGACTTTAAATACACATCCACTTAAATAACATTACTTTTGAAAAAAAAAAAATCAAGCACTGGGAAGTTAAGAAGAATAAAAAAATGAGTAACATCACAATTAAGACATATGACATGTATTTGCACGCACATCTCTCAAGCCCTGTCTAACATCATGCAATAACTCCACAGTAATGCCAGGAATAGAATTGCACGCTCTGATTTTAACATTTTGGAATGCAACCAAAGAGACAATTTCTCTCTTCTTATCATACTCCAGCTCATTCATCATCTTTCTTTTGTATTTCACTAGGCAAAACACTACACTTCTGAACTATGATATCTTCCAAATAGTCTTATCAACGCAGTCTCTTTGCTGATCTCATTTTAAAACATAGCAGCAATTCTAACTTGTGAAACAACAAGAATTTTCCAGGTCATAGGGTCAAAATCTCTGATTCCCCATATGCTAAGCAGGCACTTAAGAGAAGAATACTAACATTTTGCAAAAATTTATAGCAAGGGCTCTCGTATCTGTGGCAGTCGTACAACCAGGAACTGTCAGCACTGGTATGCAACGTGCACAGAAAAACCCCGTTCAGCTCTCTGAAGCCACATTCATGTAGCATTTCACTGTGATTCACAGACTACTTTGAGAATGCCTGGTTTATACAAAACACCACTCAAAAGAAAAGCGTTGGAAGTGAAAAATTCCTGAGTAGTACTACTAGCTTTAGAAGGGTTATCTGCTTAGAGAAAAGCAGAGAGATACCGAGGATAGCTTGAGCAACAGTATTTTCAGCAAGTCTGTAAGCTATTACAAGTTACAAACTGCATGATTTAGAAGAAAAGTAAATCAATCACATATCACCTTCAGTGTTCTTTCCTATACAGTATAAACAGTTACCTGTATGTAAAAATGTACGTTATATGCCACATACAAGTGTAGTTTGATGCTCTGGTGGTGGAATTTGTGATCCCATTTACATGAAAGCCATTGCTCAAAGCATTAAAACGGATCATCACCAACCCATAGCTGTGTTTGGACTGCTAGTGCACTGCACTAGAAGAGGAAGGACCAAGCTGCTTTGCGTCCTCCTACTAGTCACATATAATCATGACACCACACAATTTCCTCCTAGTAGTCAAGTATAGTATGAAATACTAGTATCAAAATCATTCATATGTGTAATTTAAGTAGATTTATACCAGGCATGGCATGACGGTTAGGGCAAGAGGCATTTAGGACAGTCTGAGGTCCAGGTTCTCTCAAGGGTAAGATTCTGCTTTTCTCTCCATTAGTACCTGGCCTGGCACTTCCCCTTTCTCCCTTGAGCAAGCACTTGTATGAGAAAATTAGATCACTTATTCAGAATACATCTTAGACCACTTAGTAATCCCATTTTTTTGGGGCTAGGTTAATTTTAACCTAAATCAGTTTCCCAGCCTTGTTCATCACTGCCAATCAAATGCTCATGCCAACTGGAGCAATAGAGGCTGGTAGAAGCTATGCCAGCTAAAATCATTCTCAGAACTCATCTGAAGATGAAAAACCTATTTCACAGGATGCTAATGCTTGCCTTCTTCCCTGCTGTTCTTCCCTAGAGGAAAAAAAAATATTATTTAGTGCCAAAGAAATAAGCTTTTGGAATGTTTTTTAAAAGTATGTCTAGCAAGACAGGTACTGTATTCTCATTTACAATCCAAATGGAAGGAACACAAATTTAACACTTAAAGAGCTTTCAGCTAGTGTTTTCAACCTTACCCGCAGTATAAATTACATGTGGAAGACTAGCTAATAATTTTTAAAATACACTATTGACAAAGAAACTGGAAGTAGCTTTAGACTGTTACAGAAAGCGTCAAACAACAGAACAGAAATAGTTCTATTTCATATATACCAGACTTGAGAAAGTATTCAAACAGTTGCTAAGCAGCAGCAGGCTACGGGCATCACATCAGATTTTAGTGTTTCTCTAACCTATGATCAGTGAAAGTTTTGCAAAATCATTTATCAAAATATTTTCTCAAAGTAATTATTTAGCCAGATTTCAACAACAGTATAGTTTGAAAACTTACTGACCAAACACTACAACAACTAAAGCAAATATAGATGCTGTTAGTGTTACGAGTAACACGAATCTGTATTTCAGTAGTCTAGAGTAAAAGAATAGAGAACCAAATAAAAGAGAAAGCTTTTAGATTTTGGCAGTGAGCTTTTGCCCTGTGGACAGAACAGGCTGTCCCCACAAAACTAGGATTTACCAAACGTGGCTCAATGATCAAATTACACTTTCTCTGGCATTCACCAAGTAGTGAATGCATGTGTCACAAAAAGCCACAAGGAATCCAAAAAGTTTAAGAGTAACTCCAAGTATTCTCTTTACTTTCCACATACTCCTTTCAGAAAGTGCTCTCAGTTCCCTGCTCTGTATGCAAAAAGTGATTTATTTTCTATATTCACATCTCAAGAACAAATCGTTTCAATCAGATCAATTAAAATAATCTAAAAATAATCAAGTAACTTATATCATCAGTCCAGGACGGTAAAGACCATAACATGTCAAAAGCAAGACTTTTCCTATAATTCAGACTGCCAAACTAGGAGAATGATTTATGGCAAAAAAAAAAAAAAGAAAAAAGAAAAAAGAAAAAAATTCATTGCTAAAAAAAAGAATTGTGCTCATTCAGATTAAGGACTCCACAGGTAACATTCATCACACTCTTCCTGAAGATTCATAACTTTTCTGTTCTTTGTTAATTAAATAACAAAGTTTATTTGAACGTAATAATGCAAAATAGTCACCTCAAGTTTTACCAAAACAAACTATTTAAGGCCTTTCACTAATTCCCCATTCCCATCTCCCTCCCCCCCCTAAGAAAACACTACTTCAAAATATTTTACCTAAAATTTACTGGCTTCAGTACAAATGAAAGCTGACTAGTCAGCCACCTAAGAGTTTTCTGATTTTCAACTCTTCAAAGTAATTTCAGAATTAACAATCTAGCCTACTTTGCTTTTGGAGCAGGAGTAGAAAAAAAAATCGTCTGAATATATATGCCCAAAATCTCTATGAACCTTTTCAAACCACGTACAAAGGCCACTCATTGTTGCAGATGCAAACAATGAAGCTCCAGCATTAACATTATTAGATCTGTCAGCTGCCTCCTGTAGCACAAGTCCTACCTTAGCTGGGAAAGGACAGAACCACCTTGAGCTGATTTTGGTTTTTCTAACTTCAATTTCCAGACTGCTTATGAGGAATGCTCAACAAGTCCACTATCACTATTCTTGCTCATTATGAGGATAAGATTGTTAAGTGACTCTTCCCCTACGAAAAGACTCTAGATCTGCACTGCAAGTTAATTGTCTAGCAGTAACAGTCAACCTCCTTTACTAATGAAGTGCTTAGAGATTTAGGGTGAAACTACGTGAGAAAGCTGAGCAGACTGAAAGCTTCGGTAAGAGAACGTATCCTTCCTTCTCCCTCCACTCTGTTTCCAGACGCTGCAGTTCTGCCATCTTTCTTGCTCTGGCCATGATATTTGTTGACCTCTTCTCCAGGTCAAATTCAAGAGATTAACCTATTAGAAGACAATACCTTTCTTTTTGTTGGATTACTCTTCATGCTTCAGCAGCAATGAGCTGCTGCATAAGCTCAGACTGTCTTGGGTACATTCACCCGTGTTGCATCCAGCAGATACTAGGGAACACTGGAAGACCTTACCGTGCAAAAAGTCTGGAATTACATTAGTCTGAAATCAAAGATTTCACTGCTAAACTGAGAGGAACAATGAAAGAGGCTGACATAAATTATACCCACTTTCCAAGAACTGTAACTAAGAATTTGAATTACAGACCCTGTAAGTGTGGCTACACCAAAAGTTGATTTGAGTAGTGAGTTACGAGCCATGTATTATACTATTTTAGCAGCCAGCATTGGATCAGCGGTATGACTGCACTATTTGTGTATTCTACTCCTATTAACTCCCTGTGGGATTGCACATTAAACCAACTCTACAACTAGAATAGGTGCATAAGAGCAGTGACTGCCTAAAAAGAAACCAAACCAAAACCATTTCTAAGAAAGGTGTAAAAACATATTCTAGGAAGCACCAGTCTGGATTTATGCAGCCTCAAACAGACTGGAATTACACAATCTAAGACTGCTCTGTCTCACACCACCTCCAACAGCATCCCTGCTAAAGCAGTATTGATCTGGAACGCTTTCTAAACTTGGACCCACAACTCTGGAATACTCTGCAATAAAAACCAGCTCTATTTTCATAGAATCACTGAAAAAATCTAGGTTGGAAGGGACTTCTGGAGGTCAACAGCTCCAAACACCTATTCAAAGCAGGAGTAACTTCAGGTTTAAACCAGGTGCACAGGGCCTTGGCCAGCCAAATTCTGAAAATCCCCAAGGATGGAGATTCCACTAGGCTTCTGGAAAACCTTCCCCAGTGTTTAATCACCCCCACTAAGAACAACTTTTTCCTTATGTCTAATTGGGATTTCCCTTGTTGCAATCTGTGACTTAACTCTTGTCATTTTGCTCACCACCTGAAAAGACTATGCTTCCCCCATCTTGCCTGTAATTCCCATTAAAACAACTTAAGACTACACCTAAGTCCACCTTTAGCCCTCTCTTCCCCACATGAAAGGTGCCAAGTTTCCTTAGCCTCTCCACATGTATCGCTAACCATCTTAGCTGCCCTCAGCTGAACTTGCTCTGGTTTGTCAGCATTTCTTGCAATGGCAGGCTCAAGACAGTCTGTCAGATGCATCCTCACAAGTGCTGAATAGAAGGAATAATCACATCCTACAACATGCTGGCTATGCTCTTTCTTATGTTCAGTCTGAAAAGCCCTTTTGCCTATGCTTTGAGAAGACTGACACATTGGGAAGTACTTTGAAGCCCATGTAGATTCACAGCTGCTGTTTGAAATACGTTTTTTTTAAAGCAAGGTTAATTCACTTGAAGCTTTTACGGTGCTTTTGCATCACCAGTTGTATTCTAAATGAAGTAAAAATAAGTATCTAAAGAAATAAAATAATTAGTATAGAAACACTTTTTCTCTACTTTAACATGTGTAATACTTTCAACATTTGAATGTACTTCTGATTATTTTATGAACACACACACACACACACAACCTTCAGAACCTAGAGAAAAGCATTCAGTTTGACAGCTGCCTACTGAAGAAACTGAAGTGTGTAAAAACACCCAGAGAAAAATGAAAGTTATGGGGCTGAATATGCTATGAGGAAGGGCTATAGGAAAAATTATAAGCCTCAATGCATTTTGTGACGCTGAGCCCAAATTAAATTCAAAGCTCTGTGCTTTTGTGAAGTATTTATCTGCTACCATTGGGATCTATGCAGATCCCTAATGTGAGCCCCAACTCTTTTTTCCAGAGATCTGGAGGTCCCTCACCACTAACTAGATGTTTACATGGTTCAGTGGAATTTACTTCCATTTGAGTAAGACTTATTTCTTTCTAGCCCAGACAAATGTCTTCTTTAGACATCACAGAGAACCCATTTAAATATTTGAAATTCAAATTTTAAAATGCCAAACTTCTTAATGCCAAAAATCAAAGCCACTGCTAACAGTATTTTCACAGTAGGAAAGTTTTAGATGCCAGTATAGACAGTGGAAAACCTTTTTCAATATCATACACTGAAGTTCAGAAAAAATTGTCAAGCCCCACATCTTCCCACGTCATAGCACCCAGCAAACCTTGCTCTGCCTTTGTAGATAAATGCAGGATGGCCATCTATTGACTAAGAGAACAACAAACCTTGTAAGTGAAAGAGCATATAGATATCAAAAGGGGCTACTCTGAGTTATGGGCACCAGCCATTATGAAACCAAGAAAAAACAAAAAACCCAGACCAAAACCAGAAGAGTTTCAGATGGACTTTTAAATTTCATTTCCCTCCTCCCACTGCCCTGAAAAGCAGCTTCTTGCCAATAAGGAACGTAAACTGCTACACTTTCCATGAAATAAAAGTTACCACCATGTTGCAAATGATTGGTTAGTTATTTCAAATGAGGTAGTATAGTTAATTCCTTATGCGGAAAAAAATTGATTAAAAATATTTTGAAATGCTGTGGCTTCCTCTTACCCTACAGATCTTCCAGAAAGCCTACTGATTAGTCTTGAGACAGACAGACATGCAATCAGTTTCGGTCATTACATGAGAAGTCCTCAGAACAAAAGCAAAGACAACAGCCTATAAAATAATATTGAAAGACTACACCGCCTTTCAGCTTAAATGTCTTTCTGCCTCACCCTTAAAGCTATGTTAAAGCCGTAAAGAAGTCTGTAATCTGCCACTGGAAATGCCACATCGTCATTCTGACACCGTCAGGGTACACTTATACGCATCTTAAAAAAGTTCTAGTTCTCGTGATTGGGTCACCAAGGGAATCAAACAGCATAAAATTCCAGGCATCCCTGGAACCTGGCCCAGTCTGCAGATGAGGCCTCTCACCCCCTATTACTATGTAATAGCATTAGTGACACTGACCAAGACATCTTAACCATTTCATTGGGAGCCACAGGGGATAGATACAGCAGCTTGGTTGATTGCTGCGTAACAATAAGTAACTAAATCACATCCAGACAAATTTTCAAGACATTGCAGCATGAATCTTGACCATACTGTGCCCTTTTATGTCAGTGGCAGCTATATAGGTTTAAAATACATGACTAATTTTAATCCCTGTAAGAGAGGCTTAGTGACACTGGCCACAGATGGCATCCAAGGAAGCAAGTAAAAGACAAAGCAAGTCTTCCACAGAATCCACTGAATTTGTCATAATGCAACAAAGGTTATCATAAATAATTTAAAACTAATAAACCTACAGCCATTCCATTTCACAATGTTAAAACATATTCTGAAATATTCACACTTGTTTCATCGTTTCAGCTGCAGTAAACTCAATCCCTTTTCACCATCAGTCAGTCCTAACAGGATTGGTTGCTCCAGCCAAATCAAAACTAAATGCCAACACCAATACCACCAACCTGAGAGGCAAGCTACAGGCCCGTAACTTTCAGGAACAAACCAAACCAACATACTTTCAACAACAATAAAATCTACCACGAACATTGCCATTTCAGTTATATGAATTTAGAATGAAGAATTATGAAATGCTCCTAGGCCTGGGTTAGTAGTAAAATTAGTATGTGTAATAGTGGATTAAAATATATTCTATCCACTACGTTTCATAGTAAAAACTAATCTAACAATAAATTACTTGAACTCTACAACAATAAAAAAAAATGTAACTTGCCTTTTTTAGAAAGTATTCCTTGTATCTCAATTTATATCATAAAAGAGACAAAAAAACAGTTCTTCTCATAACTTAAAATTCTATAAAGAAAACTCCCTTACAAACAACACTGGCAGTTCGAAATATATTTCTTCTAGATTCAAGAGCAAGGGAAACTAGTATTACGGTGAAATGAGTTGCCCATGTGCCTTTTTCCAACTTTAGAAGAAATTCTGCATGACTTTTCTCTGTAGCTTCTGAACTATTGCATAATTTTCTCAAATATCAGTGATTTTAGCAATTTCACTCTTGTGCAGATCAGTAAGTTTACCCACATGTTAAAATTTCTCTTCAGTGCTTAGGAAAGCTACAAAGAGTCAGGAAAAACTGTCTACAAAGAACAGATTTGTGTTTCCTTTTCAAGCCACAAAACGTAGAAGTTTAGGAGCTGCTTTTTCCCCCCTCCGTTTTAATGAAACCTTAAACTTTGCATAATTAGAAAAAGCTCTTTCCAGTTGTTGCCATAGGGACAGTGAACTCTTAAAGGAATATGCAAAGCACAAATTTCTACTGTAACACTACCTTATATCTTGCAATCAATTTGTAATTGTCCGGCATTAACGTTACATGATAAGTCGCATTTGATAAAAGCATTTAGAATACTAGTTTGTTTCAAAACCTAACATTTCTTGTTGCCTCTGTATTACAACGCCCATTCCAGATTGATATTTGGAAGTTGAATTGGGCTGAAGGCATTCCAAACACTAATCACCAAATGAAATCAATGAAACTGTTTTATAGCCCCACGTGAGCTAAGATATTTATCAACTTAAAGAGAGTAAAAATATGAAATACTGTAGCATTTTTTAAAAAAAATCCTATAAATACACTATTAGTCAAATATGATTGAAGGAAGTCCACCATAGCTGAATAGCACCTGAATACAAAGAAATGTAGCAACAGTATTAAGTTATTCTTCAGCGTGTATCATGTGTAGCAATATGCAGAATTTCAAATTTAAAAAGCAAAGCATAAAAAAATTCAAATTCTTTAACTATTCCAAGTAAGGGAGAATACCCCCCCCCCCCCCCCCGCTTTATAGCATGAACTGAGAACTGAAGTAAACCGACCCCTAAAACGACAGAAGAACCAGATCAGAAAAGAAATTAAAGAATCTAATTGCCTGGGTGCAGGAAATTTGACAAGTAATAGGAGAGCCCAAGTTTCTGGACAAAGAATCAAAACAATTTGATGCTTTCTTTCCTGAGTGGACCCATAGCTACATAATCATCTTTCTAAGTGTGTAGTGACAAAAAAAAAGAATTCTTAAGAAATCCTGTATTATCTCCTGAAATCTTAAGCTTCTTCTTGAGAGTTTCTAGCTTCTTATTGTATCTACTCAAGAATTGTGAATTTCGTTTCTTGTAAGACTTCCTGTTGCCCTCATCTTCAAAAATAAAGATCGCTATTGATCTTTCATCATCTGCAGGAATACCGATGGGGCTAAAGATGGAAGCATTATCAATAGCAATATCTCAATATCAATTATATTGCAATATACAATATTACAATACAATATATACAGCAATATCGCAATAGCAATTATTAATATCAATTAGCTATATCTCAACATGACACATATTCCAAGTAGACAGCACAAAAACAGACAATGCCTTGATTTTATAGTTCTTACATTTTCTCATTTTCTATAGTAGTTCAAATCAGTTTTTTACATAAATAATAATTTTTATACAGAATTGACAGACATATGCTCTATTATTATTTATTTTGACAACATAGAAGTATCAGAGCAAAACCCACAATTATCCTTTTCTCCATCCCACAATCAAAATAAACTGTACTGATGAAAGCTGCATCTGTATGAGAAATATTTTGCCAGTATAGTATAACTGTACCAGCTAAACACCTAGAATACACAGATTAAGCCATAGGCTATAGTTTCACAACACTTTTTCCACTGCAGTACCAGCTTAAGCAGTCCTCATCCCTCAGCTGTGCTGGCACAACTGTTTGTGCAGCTGAGCAGTGAGGCCAGTCAGGGAATCGATCCAGGTTAAAAATAATATTTTTCTGATGGTAAATTCCGCAATCTGCTTTGCTGCATAGCCACCTGGAACATTAACTAGTTATACTAGTGCAACTGAGGGGCAAGACAGGAATAAGCAGCTAAGGTCAGAGTAGCTCATGCCAGTGCTGACATGGAAAGAAATGCTCATGAAACTACGCTCTTGGTCTTTAAATGTTTTGGCATTCCCTGATTAAGTGCATTATCCAAACAGCACAGAATAAAAGAGAAGAATGCTACCTCACAAATGTGTAAAAAAAAAGCGCAGGAGGCTCCCACTTACTTTTCAGTAAATACTATGCAAGGGGTGTAAGAAATTCTCTTAGAAACTATTATTTTTTTTAAAATAGAAGTTGCAAACTGCTCCACTTCCCCCTCCCCCCCCATATCATTCCCTGTTTGTATGGAATAAGCGTATTTCATCATTTACTATTTCTTGCACTAGTTCACACATAAAACCTGGTATTGTATCTCTGCCCTTCAGGCAAACGGGCAAGATGCTACTGCATTTGTTCTCTTAACAAATCCTGGGCAATAGAAAAGGAGGGGAAAATAAACTGTAAGCTAAGACAGTAATATCTGTTTACAGCACCTTAATATATAAGCACATTTTCTGTGCCATGATAAAGTAACAACAATACTAAAAAAAATACAACTCATCTCACAATACTAGCTACCCTGTTTGTGTAAGGGCTACGCCCTACCTCCTTGATAAGATTTTAACCTTCAGCAGCAATAGGACAAGCCTTTCTGTTAGAGATCTGCTTACTCCTCAAGTTTTTCAGTCCAAAGGAACTACTGGATAAACACGTCTACAAGGCCACGAAAAGGTATCAACCCTTGCTGGTTGCGCTCTATGGATATAAATGCCTTCCACTCTTGGAGACAAGAGCTATTAGCATACAAACTGCTCAAGTTTCTCACTACGTAAATAAGGCTTCCAGACAGAAGCTGGTTTACATCATATCATGGTATGCAAGATACAGGGAGCACACACCTGTGTCTCAACCATGTTCAAAAGCAGCATCCCTGGCATATAATCCTCCTCCTTGTTACAGCACAGTTTTTGAAAGGATTGCAGTTAATACCTGAAAGCAAGTATATGCTTTCATTTAAAAGCAAAAAAAACCTAATTTGGGGAACAGTATTATTTAAGTTCATATTTTATTCACACATATGTGCTTCACACTTAGGCAAGTTTCTGTACGCATCTCAGAAAAGCTAATAAATCAAATACATCTTTTCAAGTGTTTAAATTGAAAATATATCGAACAGCCAAGTCCGACTTTTGTAGCTTCTTTCTATGGATTTGCTTCAAAGCATTCATGAGACATTTTAATGCTATCAACTTAGAGAATAAGGGAATAAATGCATTTTTTCACCTGTTAACTTCAATGTTTATCAGATTTAATTCAAAGTACAGTTTAGAATTTCAAGAGAGGAACACTGTAATTAAAAAATGAGTATTATAAAAATTATTCTGAATCAATATTAATGCCAAGAATATGCTGTACTCTTTCCAGCCATCACTGGGTAGAGGGCACTTCTCAGAGATGGACCATGAGCAATAGGTCTTGTTTAGTATTTTGATCTTTTGAGATATTACAATATAACAAACCAGTAACAATAATACATGAAAATCTGTTGACTCAGGACTTTTTTTTTTAAAACCTCAAGCAGGGATGAATTTAGTGTCAAATGCTTACACAGGTTTAATTTAGGTTACGACAGAGTTACGCTCTATCTTGAATACAACTTATCCCACCACAGATGCTTATCCTCCCAGGAGTTAAGGTTGTGCAATTCCAAATCCATTCGGATAAAAATACTAGCCAGAAGTGTGCACTTTTTCAGCAATTAAGAGGCACAAAATAATGATAAGCAGTGTATTTGTCACACCTAGACCAAATGATCTCCAACTACCGATGGTCCTATAGTGTAACTCTGCAGTAGTCCGTATCGTAAAGGAAGGAAACACCAGACTGAAGTCCTGAGACAGTAGGCTGGTTTCCCGTCTGGTCTGAACGCACCTCTTCAGGGGTCCGGTTTCACTGCACTACTCTGTTACAGTGTGAATTCTGATAAACTCACAGTTAAACTAAACTGTAGTCTGTGGGAGCCCGTGAACATACAACTTTATTTAAGTAATTGTTCTAGCATCTTATCACGGTTGTATAAGACCAGGTAAAAGTCATGAATTTTGATGTCCCCAAATACATCACCCATCACAAGTATTACCTGTTTATGCACAAAAAGGAAAACACATTACGTCATATGTTTCCTCTTACGTAAGTCTTACCATATCATTATGGTAACATAGATGCACCTAAATTAATCTACCTAATCTACTAATATCCTACAACAGGTAGTTGAGCAAATAAAAACAGCTTGCTGTCACTCGGAGGGGTTCCTTTCTAAATACTACTGCAGCGTTCTTTTGGTAAGTGTCCTCAAGTTACGTGTTCTGCATCACAACAACTTTTGCAGAGTTCTGAGAGAAATCCTTTAACAGGACACTGTTTATTAAAAGCTAGCAAGTTAACTTAAGTGAACTTTCTTCACATGTTTACCATATACCTGTCCTTATTTTTCTGTCCCCTCGCACCTCCAGCTGAGCCCAGTTCAACAGGTTGCTGCTGCCACCTACCGGAGGAGGTCTGACTCGCCTTTCTCCTCCATGGTAACTTTGCTCTGGCTCTTCTGCTCACTGGACACTTCCAAGAGGCAATTCCATCTGCTCCTACAGCAGAAAGTTATTTTTCAGTGGGTAAGGGGGAGCCTGAATTAGTCTCTAGCAAATGGAGCTGGCTGGAAAAGGGACCTAAGAAGTGCCAATACAAGCCCACACGTAGGGAAGAATACAGACTGGGGCTATATTTCCCTTGTTAACAGGAGGGGACTGTTAGATTGGCACTCTATTCTTTCCAATTACATGAACAAGCAGAATGACTGCTGAACTCTGGAGTTAACAACCAAATAGCATGCTGCTAGTTATAAATAAAGTGACCACTGCTATCATCAACAAATATCTAACCATACCAATATTGCTTACAGAAACCATAAGAAGTCAGTTTCTCAAGCCTGCCACTTTCATATACACATTTAATGACACTTGAGCCTTTAAAAATAAACACTTAGCTGACTTTAGGTACCTTCTATAATTCTTGGTCTTGTATCTTTGTTAGCAATTGGGCTAGTACCCATCAGTCCAGCAAGAGAACAGAAAGTAATCTCCAAACACCAATTCATCTTTCCACTGATCTCCTTAAAATTTGAATTAAGTTCCCTGAAGTTGCAAGTGAACTGAGGCAAAGAGACTAAAATCAAGTCAGCCTAAGTGCTAGATATTCCACGAACACATCCACAGAGCAGTTCTATCCCAATATGGGGGGAGGAAAAAAAAAAAAAAAAAACCAACCTGTTGTCCACATCATGAAGCAAGAACAAAGCGTATCAAGTAACTGAGCTGTACAGGTATCTGGTAATTCACAAAAATAACAGTTTCAAGCTTGGCACCAGACGTGCAATGGTGACAATTTTGCTGAGATCTGTACTTTACCACTCAGTTGTGAAAACCCTTCAGAATACCAAATTTTCAATGGGATAGTTTCACAATTGTAGCTTCACAACAACTGTAATTTTACATCAATTATAGTCATCATCAGCATGAAGCTGACTAGAAGTGTTTGCAATTCCGGTTTTAAAAGTAAGGAACAGTCATCAAAAAAAAAGATTGCCACTACCACATAAAAATGAGCCTTGTTTTTCTGAAAGGCTTCAGACAAGAAAGAAAGAAGAAAGGAATTCTTATCAGTATAATTTCTTTTTCTCTTTTTTACTTTGTTTCATTCAAAACAAGCAGCAGTTATACCCTTTAATGGAGCAGATTAAGCATTAGAGGCTAAGTTTTTGAAAATTCTAGGTATATGGGAAGACACTAGGCTCCACACAGTCTCTGCCTGACAGCACAGAAGGCAAAAGAGTAAAACCAGTCTAGAAGGTTAGAACTCTCTGAGCAGTTGTAAACTCAGCACAGACTTTCAGTTTCACATTCGGTGGTAATGCTTTTCTACACATTCTGACAATTTTATTTGACTGAAAGACTTGGAAGGGAAGGAATTGTCTTACTTTTGCAGCCCTGTCCTCATTTCTCTCCTGTTCTTCCCCTTTCGTTTCCACATCACCCAGAGCCCATCTACTCCAAAGATTAAATAAAAGAAAAAATAGAAACATTGAAAATCTTTTGGTTCTCAAAAAAGATTAATCAAGAAAACACTGGGTTCTTGTGGATTTTTTTTTTGTTGGTTTTTAAAGAGATTCTCCCCAAAAATTTTTAACCTTGAATTTTTATACGTGCAGGCTATGTTCTGCAGCCTTGAAGGACAGAGGCTTGTGTTTTAAGAAGATTCAAGTTCTGACTTCAGGAGCTGGAGATCGAAGAATACTAAGTATCATGCAGCTCATTGAAACACCACTAGAGTTGGCATAGTGTTTCTTTTGCTACTTGTTCCTATCATTTCTTCATGCATGTCCCACCAGTAAACAAAAAATATACTCAGAAATCACGGAACAAATATATTTGGAAACCGACACTTCAATTACTCTACATCCCTTTTTCTCCACTCTCTCATCTGTTAAAGAGCAACCACAACAAGAAATTTCACTTTCCAATCGTAATAGAAATCCCACTTGCTACAATCAGCAAGACAAAACCAGGTACAGATATAGTTTGAAACAGATCTGTCACTATAGGCTGGAGGAAAAGGTTAAAAACAGGAAAAGAGCACAGCATAGATTCCCTTGTAGGACACTCAGGAAAATGAAGACCAGAGGAGAAAGGTCCTGAGAAATGACGACCAATGAAAGTGATGTAATCTGAAGCTTTTCATAGTGTCTAAAGGCTATTATTGTTGGCCTGGGAAAGGTGAGAATCAGCAGCAAACAGACTGGCCTCCAAATCAACGGGGCCCATAACTCCTAGTCATAAAAGCATACTCTCTGCTAGGGGGAAGGTTAGCTACAAAGGCACAGGGATACAAATAAAGAAATTGCTCTATGATTCCTACTTTGTTCAGGATAAAAGATGCTTATATACATGCCATGTAAGTGAAAAAAAAAAAGAAACTGTCAATAAAGCCTACTCATCATTTCTTCTATTGAACAGAAACAAGCTGTAAGATACCTGGCATCACCAAACTTCAGCCTAAAAACAAAAAGCAGATGACCATTGGGGACCTTTCAGCTTTGGTGTAGAACAAGGCAAGGGAAAAAAACCTCACATAGCAGACAGTTTAAACTGCAGACTTTTGGAGGGGGACAGGTGAGTTAATAACGCCTACCAGCAACAGTCTTTGACTACCCTCTATAGTATTCCTCTAACTTGTGTGTTATTGATATAAATCCTACCAAGTACTGTTTATAACTACAAGGTCCCCAATATAGAAGTCCATGTGTCTACAATGACTTGCTGATCCAGTTCTTGGAAACTGCAACTGCTCTTGAAAGATAATTTTACTACCCCTCTGCTAAAACTCTTATCTACTTCAAAACATAAGACACCAGCACGATTTAAAGACTCAAAGTTCAGTCTCTCCTCCTCCAATTCCAGCAGTCTTCAACATTTTAAATTTCATTCTCTCAGTCCCAAGAGAGAGGTGACTGAGCTGCAAAAAGAAAATTGCCTCAGCAGCTACCTACACAAGTTTGGATGATGGATTAAACATGTAGGGACAATAACAACAAAAAGTCCCTTTTTGTGTCAAGGAAAGAAAAAAAAAGCGTAAACAACATGATCCTAACTGAGAAAAGAGAAGTAAAAGTCTCAGAACAGATTATCAGAGAAGACCTCGCTCCACATACACAGTTGTACAGTCTGATGCCCCTGACTCACTATTTGCTCAAATACTGATAAAAGCAAACGTCTGTTCTCCACAGATAACGTTAAAGGTAAAAATAAACAACACATGGAATAACCAAATAATTGAATTATGTTACCAAGACATTTAAGTAATTCTATTGCAAATACCTAAAAACTACAGTCATGGTCCCTTTGAACAGAGCAAAGATACTTAGAATATCACTATCCTTAACTGCTGAAGAAAGAAATTTAACAAACCTCTCCCTTATGAACATCTGTAATCACCAGGCATCTTAGAAAAAAAATAAAAATACTGGTGATGAAACACTCCCAACTCCTCTCCCTCATTTAAAAAGTGAAGAACGAACCTTGAATCAGAATTGTCATGGAATTGGAATCTAACCATAAAAGAGATTAAATGCATCATTCAAGCCTAATCGAAAACTAGTTTCTTCAGAATATCCAGGCTGAAAATTAGGTTCTCCAGCTTTTCAAAGAATGCAGTCTCTGTCTTCCTCTTTACACCTTTCACACACAGCATATTTCTTTCTGCTCAAGAGCAGCTTCAATTAAAATGTTTTATTACAGACAATACCACTTTGAAACACTCAGACTACTTCAATCCAGAAAATAAACATTGTCAGTATATTAAAATGTTTCACGTATCAATTAAAGTATACCATGCAAAATTATACATGTCAAGCCTAAATCTGTATCAAACTGAAAAGCAGAAGTCAGAGAAAATTATTTCTTTTTGAAACGTAAAGGTTTTTTTGAGGTAGAAAATGAGTGGCTGAAGCAATCAGTCATAGGTTTCTCGTACTTCAGTTAGGTAAAAGCAGAGTTGTTCTAATGGGGGCAAACATTTTTGGCTATTTTAAGGATTTTGGGAAAATCCTTAGAGTCTATTCAAAGAGGTCATCTTCTGAGAACAGCAGGCTTAAAGATATAGTGTAATAACCAAATGTCTGATTAAAAGATATGTCTGAAGATCAAACAGAACACATCCTCAGTTTTGTGCACTGCTGTACTTTATTTTACCCATACTTTCCTGAGAAGATGACTTATAATCAAAATTAAAAACTCTCCTTTTTTCATTTTGCCACACTTAAAAGTTTTTCCAATTACACTTGGAACTGGCAGGGTAGGACAAGCCTCAAGGCAGTATCAAACTCTCTTGCTTTCCTCAGGCATGACCAGTGATATCTTGTCCTGCAGCCTCCAAAACGGTGAAGTCTCTTACAGACATCTCCCATCCCATAGCAATTTGATCAGCTGGGAGGTGGGTAGGAAGGAGGCTAATAAGCAAAGAAAAAAAATCTACTCGCTCCTTGAAAGTACACTGACCATTTTCAAAACACTTTCGCCTTTTGTAATAAATATGACAGTATCACCTATCACTACTGATTATTCAAAAGAGTAAAACGTGTGACCACTATCAGGCACTTAGGACATGGGACTGTCTCATCAGTACCTACTTCCCACAGAAATAGATGCAAGCAGAATGAAAGGTCTGAAGCAACTGGACCAGTGGGCATGGAGTCAGATACCTAAGCAGCTAAGAACCATGAGCTCCAGCTTCCCTCCTGTTCTTTAATCATAAACTGAGCAACTATAGGGCAACTTCTACTCCCTTCTCATTTACCATGGGTGACTCACCTTGCGAATCATCTCAGTTTATTTCATGAACTTTGAGACTGAATTTCCAGCAACCCTCATGCTATTCTCCCCTGGTCAAGAAGCACAAAGGATTGTGTCACACACATACTTTTACTTCCGGGCTGGTTGAGTATTTTCTTTTCCATTCTTCCCCTCTTTACAGAAATCTTACAGAATTTCTTTAATTGATAGGAGAGGTGTCACTGGTAAATCCACCGTTTGGGTAAATACCTACTGAAAACGAGACTGGCAAAAAATAAATTCCTTTTTCATCTTAGTCAAGGACTTGAGTTGTTTACTCATAATGTTTCGATGACAGTAAGGCTGGGTATTTCAGCCACTCCTTAAAATGCAGTTCCAAAACAATTCAATACTGCCACTGTCATTCCCCCGGCTCCCAGGCATGCATTCCCCCTCTCCCTCCTGTGATCTAAGCCAATGCTGGCACTCAGACGATCCTGCAGCAAGCCAGTTCAGGGAGCAAAACCGGGGGTGGGGGGGGGAAGTAGTGTTAATTTTCTGCTAGTTTAGCTTTGAGTCAGATGAATGTCAGCGTGAACACAGGGAAAGGAACAGAGCCAACTTACACTGATTTACAAATCACACCCTTAAGTCTTCCTGAGGGCAATCTTGGAGGAGGGGAAAAAACCAAGGTTGTACTCAACATTAAAAGAGACTTTTCTGATTTTACATTACCTTAGCACTAGAATAAACACTTAGGAAGTTAAACATCTAGCCCAACTACACAAAGCTGTCTCTGGCAGCTGTTACAATCAACCAACAATGTGGGCCTGTAGGGTAAGAGGAAGGAAGAGACATACAAGTTCTACAGAAGCAACACAAAAAGAGTTAATAACAGCAAACCACTTCCTTGAGTTGTGAGGAGCTAATTGGAAACAACTGTGTTAAGAGGCACCTAAAGTGAGAGTAGGCGGAGGAGTTTCAGAAGGGCTGGTAGGACACCACCAAGAGGGAAGCTACCACCAAGAGGTAGGGAAGAAAGACCTTCAGCTATTTAACACAGTACCATAAAGAACAGAAGGGCCACAGAAGTCCCCTTTTCTGTCTATCTTCTTCTCTAGAAGGGGAATTGAGGCCCTTGGATAGGGAGGGTGTCCATATTAGGAAGAGGCCTATACAGCTGGGCTGTCATACTTTTAGGCTAACAGAGCTTGACTTTGTATCTAAGTGTGGTTATCTTCACCCATGAAACTACCTAGGGTAACCGAGGACAACTTTGACCCAATAGCTGCCAGTGAAAAGGGGAAAGAAAGGGAGAAGCATGGTCATGGAAACTAGGGGTTGTTTTCTTTTTCTTCTCTGTTAGCTCCCAAACTAACATATGTAACGACAAAACCAAGACTACCGTTGCAACATTTAGGAGGAAGCCTCTAGTTTCCACTTATTTTCTGCCAACTTCATAGTAATAGGAAAAAATAAACAAAAATCCATTAACCTGGGAAAAAACCTACATCAAGATGAGGTAACAGACACTGATAGGCAAGAGTCAAATAGAAATACTCATGGTGGTGCCAATACAACTTACTTTTCCTGTCGCTTTTCTTCAAGGAGCATATTTTATACACAAGTAGGGAAAAGTAACAGACAGATGTCTAAACAGGTGTTCCTCTGGCTCCCAATTATTTTTGCATACTTTTCTTCTTCTAGTATAAAATACAGATTTCCTACCTAGGAACAGATAATATATTTTAAAATTCACTATTTCCCCCCCTGAGTTTCCCATGTTTCACTACGAACTTTCTTCAACAAAGAGAAGAATGCTACTGGTTCTCCAACCTTCTATAAAGGAAAGAAAGACGTGATTACTGCATTTCTGCTCTGTAAGGGACTAACACCACCGACCCTTTTTTCTGCACTTTACTCCATACACGATTCAGGGAGAAGAGATCAACAAGGGAGAGGAAAGCTGGGAAGAGCAGCAATGCCTCCAGTATTCAAGGCTTCTCAATACATATTGTTTCCTGCTCTTATAACCTTTAAAAGATAGCCACTAATCCTTTTACAAATTAACCTATCTTCTACCTTTTATACCTTAAACAGTATCTCCTTATAAAGGTCCTGACACCAGATACAGACTAACAAGACAAGTAGATAGTCAAGAGGAAAAAAAAAAAATAACCTGCTCTGAAAAAGGCAGATGAGGAAAGTAATAGAGGGAAGTTGAGAAACAACAGAAAAGACACCTCACAGCGCAAGGCGAGTAAAGAGCTTTTAACCTTGTAAGGTCCTCCACTTTGTCACGCTGCTTGGGAAGAAAAGACTCCCACAACAGCAGCAAGATTTACAGAAGACTAAAATCCACATTAAAAAATACAGAAAATTTGCAACTAAGATTCTGTCCATCTTATCTTTATTCCTTTCTTGCAAACTATGGACAGCGGGGCAGAGGGAAAGCGCGGAAGTAAACCATTGTTTAAAAAGCTAGAAATCAAGATTACGCTATCATCTAGCAGCAAAAATAGAAAAGGGTTCTTGCCGAGACTGACATACACGTATTATTAAACCATGAAATCTAACAAACTATATTTTAAATTATAAAATCACCAATATTTTAGACATATTAATACATGTCAAGAGTAAAAAAGTTATTGTTTAACTAATTACTAAAATAATGAATTTTTTTATTAACTTGCCAATTATTCTAAAAATGAGATAATTTCCCACTCCCTTTATAAAGCACTTATCTTCCCACTCAGATTTTGACTTTCGTCTGTGTTTTCTGGATATTACACCACCTTATAGCCTTTACCTAAGAAATTAGCTGTGTTTTATCTTTTTCTTTACAACTGGAGTTAAACACTGAAAATATAAAAAGTACATACAAATGAGGACAGTTAAGCCTCCATGTTTAAGTTTACTCTTCTAATCACCGATATAGCCAGATATCAGGTGTTTTCAGGAAACTAAAGATAGCAGTGAGATCCCATTTTATAAAAACAAATATTAGACAACTCCATGGAGGAAAAGTAGCTCTGCTAGTCTGGATAGCTCTTCACAGCTTAGACCTACTAACACATTTCTTGCATTTGCAATGAAGATAAGCGGCCTGTTAATAGAAGTAGACCGACTTTTGAAAGATAAGATGAACAATATCATGCAGATAAAGTGGCAAAGGATTCGTAACTATTATACTTAGCTTCATATTTCAGAAGGATTCAATTTTTCACCCATTCCAATTTTCTAATGCTTGTCCTGCAAAAATACTAAGCTGTGGGTTACAGGCAGGCATAATTTAAAACTGCAGATGTGGACTTCTCACAGGAGCTGGCAAGAACAAAGGTACCAAAAAACCCCTTGCGCTTTAATTTTGTGATAAAAGCACAATTTTTTTCCCCATAAATGAACAGCAGAACAAGTATTATTCCTTCCAATTACATATAGTTTCCTTCTCACAAAAGGTTCAGAAAGGATGACAAAACAATGACAATAAATTCTTAAGTTTAGAAGGCAAACAAAGCTGCACTGCTAGGCTTCTCCTAAATCAATTTAAAATCCTAGTCCATTCATGTACATCAGAAAACAAAGCTACAGAAGCCAGAGAAGCTGTACTGCAATAGTAAAATGTGAAATGAGAACATGCTTTTGAAATCAGTGAATTTTGACAGTCTGAGCAGTCACTGTAGGCATTCTGCAACATCCATTGACATGACAGTGTAAGGTGATGACCTGCCCTTATCACAGGCAGCAGCTTGAAGGCACACAGACAAAGCTGAAATACTATTTTGCTCTAAGTCTCATAAAAACTTCAAACCAGAAGACAACTGTTTTTTAATTAACCAGATCTCATGCTAGTATAACTCTGGATATTTTTCTAGCTAAAGTATTTTTTTCAGTATGAACTATAATATGTTGAGTCAAGTTGAAGGTCTCAAGATCTCATTTGCGTTGGCAAGAATTTCCCCACTCATTGATGGGGAGTGGAAAAAACATTCCGGAGAGTTGCCATTGGCTCTACACTGAAGAAACACAAGCTACAGTTTGGCCTGTTCTTTTGGCCAGTCTCAACAGGAAGGAAGCCTGTAGCTCCATCAACTCTGCTAACACCATTAGGTGGTACTTTGACTTTAAGATACTCTCTGTCGCAGGGAATTTACTTGCAATTGAAATCCACAACAAAAAATTAAGCAAAACCAATATAATAAACACAACCAAGAAAAAAGAAAGAAGTAATGTTGAACTTCAGCACCTAGAAGGCTTAAACACTTGTGTTTTGTACAGCATTTTGTACACAGATGGACACTTACATTAAGATTTAGCTTGAAAAAGTTGTTAGTATCTGTGAGCCTGAAATCTCAACATGCAGGCCAGATTGGCAACTACTGTTACGTTCTAAAGTCCATCCAAAATCTGCAATTTAAAGAAAGAGAACACCTACACACTAACTTTAATTTACTCATCTTCAAATGAAGCTTTATATTCACTAATATGGCTGAACAGCAGATTATGATTTAATAGATTCACCAGTTTCCTCTCATAACCATTAAAGGTTACAAAAGCCTCTAACTCTAGGCCAGCTCAAATAATACTCCCCTGCAGTACACTGGTGAAACAGGAATATCTTTACAAAACATCTGTTTTGCTATTCCATTTTAACCACATCTTTCCTCAAGTGTCAACAAGCGCTGCACCTCTTTTCTAAATGATTCTCTCCATCTTTCTTTCCATAGTTTACATACCTCATTGCAGTTATGCTTATCTATTAGCCACACTTTCACCAGTTTCAATGGGACCTGAATTTCCTACTCCACTGCAAAACTGGACTACAACATTCAAAGACTAAACAGCTTAAAAAAATCTAGGCATTCTTACTGACAAAAAGACGACTGCTAGGATTGTTACAGGCACCATCACTTAAAGCTCGCTAATTAAAACATGCCTGCTGAAAGCATTTAAGACTCCTTGATTATCTCCAGAAAACAGAAGAAAGATTACTGTTACTGTCTTTCTCCCAGGTAGGCCACTGGTAAATATTTCACACAGTCACAGAATCCACATATGTGGGTTCTGTGGTGAAGTCAGTTCAATTAGCTCCTGCCCTACTTTTTGAGGGGCTAGCTTTTAATTTGCATCATTTTGGCGATTCAGTTGGTGACACTGTAAACAGCTGCAGTATCACAGACGGGCAGAGATGAATTCTTGAACTGGTCTTCCTGCTTGTCTACTGTAGCACCATTCTTAGGTCTACAGCTTCACAAGAGGCTTTCTTCATCAACAATACCAGCTTAATAAACTCTTATCTCTTCCTCTACTTCTTCGCCATACCTCAGTCGTGTGGAAAAACCTATTTGTGGGATCATACTTTATTATAAACCACACCAGTGAACCAAGCAGAAAGGATGACAAATCCATACACTGTCACTGCTGTAGTGCAAAACATCCCCCACAGTGTGAAGTTATAGGAAACTACTGAACTGATCTAACAGCTCCTCAGTATCAAGAGGTTAGTCTCACTCCATGAGATCACCTAAGACAGTTAAATAGCAATCAACTTTTTTTAGTTAGTTTTCTAACCCCTGGTACATAGACTGACCTGGCTCACAGACAGATGAGACAAGTACCAGAGCCCAGCTGCTTGTGTCAGTGAAAGAAATCTTCCCTCTTCAGTCACAGCAAACTATCAGACTGGCCCCCTGATGTTCACAAATGCTTGCATTCTTCCATTCTCTGCTTTAAACCTGCTATCTCAAAGCCATTTTGTTATATTAGTCCAAGAGTATCTCATTTACATAGAAATACTGACAAAAGAGGTCAAGCATTCCTTTCATGGCAGCAAAAGCATATTTTGTATCAATAAACCAAAACTACTCACCCAAGTCAAGGCTGAAGCTCTTCCAGAAAAATAACACCATTTTGCATGCATAACTGCAGCTACACTAGCAACCTCTGCATGCACACAGCTACATTACAGAAGGATGATACTTTCATGCATCCATAATGATGCAGCCATGTTGGTACCATTCACAGCTTTGACAAGACCTACATCACCAGAAGAGTGAAGATGACAGATTATCATATTGATTTTTTTTTTCCCCTCTGCAGCATGTGTATGAAAGCACTACTGGGAGAACTGATATTTTCCTTTCAGTCTGGAAACCACAGGGGTTTTCAACCCCATGCAGGGGAAAAAAAAAAAAAAAAAAAAAAAGAAACAAATAATGGGTATTTTCTCTGAACATTACTGCTTAACACATCACCTGCCAGAAACAAGAGGCTGGAGAGAACAGAAATTTCCACAATCCGAATGACAGTTCTCTCCTGCTGCTTACAACTTATTTTATTCTCCTTCGCCAGATACTGTGGAAAAGGAATCTAAGAATTGTTGCACTTCTTTAGGCCTGGGAAAGGAAGATCAAAATGTGCTTCTTGTGGAGGAGCAGGAACTAATTCTTTAGCAACCCCTTTTATACATAGCTACATCATAACTCAGATACACAACAAAGTAAGTTATGTTGCTTAAAAATTTGCTATTGGTCAAGTTCCTCCTTGTATTCAACTCATTTTACAAAAAAATGTTCTCATTCTGACTGAAGCCCCAAGTGCAAGCATCATAGATGTGATCCACCTTCAACAGAATTCCTAGCTTTGATACATCTACCTTTACTCTAAGCAGCTACCAATGAATACAACCTGGTGAGGGTCTAACCCAAGTAATTTCATAATTCTTGCATGAATCGTTCAGACAAATCTTAGAAGTCATGTGTCAAAACAGCTAAATGAATTACAGCTATTAAAGACTGTTTTAATTAATTTTTTAAGATTGGCACAGTTTAAAATGACTGAAGAACTAACAGGCATAATAGATGAAAGATAACACAAATACTTTGTTAAATGTCTTTGTCTAATCCAATATATGCATGTGGGTAAACAAATTTTATTATTCATGGGACTGCAAACTCTTCTGGGACTGACTTATTTAATAAATATTTATACAGTGCTTTGCACAAAAGGGCCTAATCCAAGTCAAGCTCTTTAGCCAATACCAAAGCATAAATAAAATATAATAATCTGGTATTGGCAATTATTCCAGCAAGACAGTTTAAAATACACAGTTTGAGACACACATACAAAAAATCTTATCCCCATTTACCAAAGACAAGACCAATATTTTAAAAAGGGAATAAAACACCAAATTTTTTAACTGAAGCAGCTTCATAAGCCAATGTGAAACATACCGCTTTCTACTTATCAACCCAAAATGCGTTTTTAAGGATACTTTTGCTGAGGCCCTGGAGATTCCCTGTTCCTAGGCTTAAACCTGTTCAATTAAAGAAGGCTCTCTAAGAAGGACAGCCTACCATTCCCTTTCAAAAAACAAATGTTTGTTCAACAAACAGAAAGTAGCAGTTTGAACCAGTTGAATGAATTAGAAGAAATTCAAGTACAGACCTCATGACACTTTTTCTCTCTCATTCTCTCAGGAAAGCCTAAATGGAGTAGTGGCAAACTTCACAACTGAAGAGGAAACAGAATGAGAAGGAAACGGCAAGTGCTGAACCTGTCTCTTAAGAAGCAAGAAAAGTTTCCACGAAAAAAGATTAGAACAAAAAAGAATGCCAGAGAGAAGTATAAACAAGAGGGCACTAATGTTTCAATTGTAAAATATATATTCTATATTGCCTAGGAAAGGGAAAGGGAGAGTGAAGAAAGGATATGAATGAACAGATCTCCTTTTTTCTAGCTCACTTACAAATATGATGGGATGTCAGTAAAAACGTGGTTGGAGGACATAAATTCCACATGGGAGAGATTTTTAAAGAGTCAAGAAAAAATAAACATAAAAAAATATGAATGCTATAAAAAGCCAGGAGAGTACTGTAAGAAGAGATACATAGCACAGCATTGACACAGGAAACTTTTCTTAAGGGTTTAAACACAACATGAATTGACAAAGGACACAATTACATGCCACACCGTCCAACTTCATCTTTCTTAAGTGTGCCTTTTTTTTTTTCCTATGTAGGTGAAACAGTTCATAACTTTTTCCACCTGGGGAAATCAAGCTCAGGACCTACACGGGAAAATACTTTTCCGCATTTCTAACCTTCAGTACAAAGTAGAAATCGATATCCCCCCCAACAGCCTTAGGAAAACAGATGATTTATCTGGATGTACATATTAGTCATAGCTTCTGAGGCATCGGATCGGTAACAAGTACTAATGTATTGTGGGATGGTTAGGTTCTGAAACTTACTGTGGTTTTTTTTTCAGTTAGTTTATCCTGCTGAAGTAGTAAGACATGCTGAGAATTTATTCATAAACAGATGGATCAACAAATGAGATTTTTTTTTTTTTTACATACAATGCAATTTCCTTTGAAAAATGCATTCTAAAACCCTGGCTTTGACAGCCTCTAAGAATTTTCCTAAGAATTACTCCCTAAACATTTAGGCTTGATCTTTCTACAAGTCACCTATGAAAATACCTGATAACAGCAAAACATCTTCTTGAACAATAAAGATATGCTGCAGCAAATAAAATTAAAAGCTTGCTGTTAAGAATATTTCACATATCTGCCAGTGATTTCTTATCCGTTTCTACTAGCACTACCTACAAAATAGAGGTATACCAGATAAATACGTATTTCAAGATTTAATGAACTACATAAAGATGTATTATAGACTAAAGATTTTAATAAAAAGCAAATATTTTCAGGCTTATTAAAACAATCTGATACTACCATGGCTCATCTTCATAGATAAATCTATTAGACCTAGGAGTCTATTAAATACACCATTGCATGCGACAGTCCACAGACACATCACTGAATTATACTATTAGCATGAGACAAACATCTAAGTCATGTTATCTAAGGAAACTATAATTATATATGATGTAACAATAAAATAATGCTTTTGATAAAGTATTTTGAGAATAACACGTATTTCTTATGCAGCTTAAGTAAATCCTCTCTTACTCGTGCACATTCTTGCCCTGTGCTGCTACATGCACTGTGTCAGTCTAGGTGTTAGGGAAATCCTGTGTTGAATCAGACCCATACAAACATGTATGCAGGCACAGCAGCAGAGGCCCTGTGTACGTGAAAGCAACAATATCACCAAACATCTAACAGCCACCTTACCCTAAGAGTTTCTATCACTGTAGTCAGAAGCGTACCACTGTTACAACAAGATCTTAGCAGCCCAGCACTCTGCTCAGCTACCTTGCACATCTCACCCTTTTTTCTCTTCTTTTTTTTTTCTTCAGTATTCATCTTCTTAAGAACCTATTGTAACATGCTTTTTGTTTAGTAAACCAAAACTGGCAGCTGCTGCTAACCTTCCTCTTAAAGGCATTGTCCCATAAATAGCAGAACCAACAAAGCCCCGTTTCCCACAGATTTGCATTCTGTCTCAACCATGCCCCCGTGTTCCAAGCAGTCACATTCCACCTCTATCCCAGATGCCTATTATCTTACCCCTCTCTTCCAAGCACTAGCCACAATATACTTAACCTCTCATGTCCTCTAACTACTGACTGAAGAAGAGAGTACTGCGCTTCATAGCTAGTTCTTTACCCCACAGACAACGGTTTGCTGGCCAACTGGCAGGCCAAATATTGCTAAATACAGGTAACTGCTAAATTCATGCAAAACTTTCCCCTAAAGAGATGACCTTACTCAACAAATCCATCAATTTTAAGAAAGCTTGTGAAATGTTATTAAAATATAAAATCTTTGAGACCTTGCCCCTTGGCTAATTTCTTTGCTGAAATTAGCTGATGAGCTCAAAATTTATTGAGAAATAGGATTAAAGAAAACATAATTGCTCAAGATTCGTGTCTTTAGAAAGGTGAATTAACGATGGTTTATACACTACACAAATATATAAAACCAAACAGTAACTCTATTTCTTAAAAAAAACCCCACAACACAAAATAGATGCATCTGAACATCTTATCCATGTGAGAACAGTTGATTCTGAACTCCCAAACTGCAAAAATTTATTTTCTAGCATGTCTAATTAACTAACGTTTCTTAAAGAAACTGCACTTACACGTTCTATTTGTCCTCTTAATAAGTATTTGCATCCTTCGACAATTTTCAAGTGCATTTTAAAGGAGGTGTAAAAGTCTTAAAGACAAAAAAAGGCTTCCATGAATTTAATGAGAACTGGCAGCTTCGTAGAAAAAAGAAACTCGAATTCATGCCTTCAATGAGTGGAAAAGCAGGTGGAACTCTGCCTTCTCCACTGGCAGCCCCAGCAGACCAACAAGCCAGCACGCACATAGCACCAGATTTGATTAATTCTGGAACAAGTTTTAGATACTTAGTATTTGAGTGTTTTATCTCACTCAAGAAAATCAAAGCAGTGAGCATATGTAGTGGCTTTGTCCTGTTTTTTGTAAAATCTAGCAAGCCTAACAATATCATGACTAATAGATGCACAGTTTTGGCTGTTCGGGGTTTTTGTTTTTTTTTTTTTTTTTTTTTTTTTAAAACTTGTATATGTAACCTACAGAAATGTATGGGTTTTTTTCCCTACCACTGTGTGTTCCCAAGTTAATGCTTCTCTAAACACTGAAGGGAGCACAAGTTTTGCATCCATTCTGAAACACCTATTTTTAAATAATGGAAAAACTAGATTCTGCTCATAGTACAATCAGGATCTGAATGAGTTTTAAACCACTCATCATTAAAGACAGTGAAATTTGATCTTCATCTGTGCTCAGAATAGGAAAGAGCTATACATTTTCCATATTGCTACAGAACTTGATTACACATAGCATTTTTCTAAGAATATAATGCATATTTTAAACAAAAGGATTTCTTTTTTTTTTTTTAAATTCTGTGGCCAGATACTAACTTAAACAAAGTTTATTTAGCATATTACCATAAGCTGTGCTTAACGTCTTGCCACCAAAAAAAAAAGTCTAACACATTCTAAAAATATTAACTATTTAACTACACCTTAACTGCACCTATGGCAACAAGAACATCCTGAGTGATGCCATTCATTTAACAACGGACGTTCCAAGAATATGAGGATACCATATACAAACAACACAGATCTTTCAACTTTAACTATGTCAAGCATTTCACTTGGTTTCGCTAGAACCCGATTACTACTGATTAAGGAACACCAAAATCCAAAGGCAGCATAACACAAAGCTAGAAAGAACTCAGTAAATGTCTGTATACTGTTTGGAATACTTTCTTGTATGAGAGTTGAGCTTGCTGATCAGTTCAATGAAAGTAGGTTCCTAATTTTACTATAATGAGGAAAAAGGTCTACAAAAGCTTTTGTCAGGGACAGCATTAACTAATTATGACAGTGATTTTTTGGTAAGCATTCTAAAGAGAGGGTGAAACTGAAACAACTATTATACTGACACCTCTGACTACAATTAAGAGTTTATAAAAAATATTATCCAATTGTGAATCTGACAGCTTTCTCACTCTCACAGTTGCATTTAAATACATGGAATCCAACCCAGGTCAGTTTGCTAAGCAGGGCTCAAGATGTTTTAGAACATCCACCAGCATTTTTCCTGTTTGAAATAGAAAGCGTATACTTTTCCAGTTGAGATAACCTACTATGCAATTAAAGAGAAAACAACAACAACAAAAACTTAATCACGTACACATTAGTGGGAATAAAGTTAACTTTCATTTCAATCATTTAAATATTTGAGTTTTGAGTACAGCTTTAAAAAAAATCCAGTTCTGAATCACTGGAATTTTTGTTCTATTTCCTGTAAAAGCACCAACAGCAACATCGTTCAGCATTCCGCTTGCAGCAGTTCAGAAAAGATCAGCCTGATCCCTCAGTCCTAAATTTACAGTCATTTCATAAACTTGAGGTCTCATCTGACCAGCTTATTTCTTCCAGTGTTTCCAGCCATGGAGATCACGATAAGGAGGTGGCACTTGCAACAGGATGAAGAGCAACCTAGTTTTATGTTTCAAAGCACACTCTCACAAAGAAATAGTTTGCCAAAAGCTCTTTAAGCTGCCTAGCAAAAAAAAAAAAAAAAAAAAAATATATATATATATATATAAGTTTTCTGAGAATAATCTCTTCAACAGATGACAGGTTTAATTCTACAAGGCTTGAAAAGCACACCAGTTATCTATAAAGCCAAAGACCATTACAAAACAACACAGGACCTCAGCCTTCAAAGCAATGCCACGGTGAGAAAAACCACCATCTTCTTCCATCCTGTCACTGCTGGAAAAGAGAAGTTTCTACCAAGAGACTGTCATAGGAAGAATGCCCATTTTCAACAATTCTATTTTTATATCAGCAAATTTAAAGGAAGACAGAAGAACCCTTTGACTTCTCTTGATGTTGAGAAGGAAAAAGGTTTACATTTCGCAGAAAGCTGGTGTAAACAAGGGTAGCATAGCAAGATGGCGGCACTGCCCCCACATTTAATGACAGGGATGATGCTTTATCAAACATCTCTCAGAAACAAAATTGGGATGACCGAAACTGAGTATCTTCTCTAACGGCCTTCCTCCCCTCTTCCCCTTTGCAGGTTCTCCTGTGAAGCAACATGAGAAAAACCACCCAGGTCTTCTCAGTTTTTAAAAGAAATCGAGAGTCAGCTCAGCATCCATTCTGCTGCAGCGCAAGCCAAGATACTATCTACAGATGAGCCTCTAAGTTTAACATAGGGATAACAGCCACAAGTGACTGAAACTTTCATTTAAATTGAAGGGCAGAACTTACTGAAGCTGATGACATGTCTCCTAATTTGTCAGTGGAACTTCCCTCTTGCCAAAGGCAGATACCAGAATTCTGAGGTTTGACAAAACCCAATTGCAATAATACAGATAAAGAACAAATAATTGAAATATGTACATGAAATGCAAATGCCTGCTTATCTGGTAAATCATTAGTTAAGCTGAAAATTATTCCTGGTTTCAGCAAATCGTGGCCAATCACGAATATAGTGGTATTGCTATAGTCGCTAGCCCTCCTTACTTCAGTGCATGTGCAGTACCATTTTGGTGGCTAAAGTTCTGATATAAAACAATTTGAGCAGTCTAAGAGAACGACTCGGTTTCAAACGTACGTCTTTTAAACACCTACATAAGTCAGAGTACTGAAAATTACATGCAACACCATTTTCAGCATTCTCCAGTTGAACTTCAGAAACAGCTTTATTCAGTCTATATCAAATACCCTAAAAGCTTACGATGACTAGAAAACCACACCTGAAACCTACTCCTTGCTAAGAAGTACTCCTTCAGAATTCCTTTTTTAAGTATGTACTTACTATCACTAACACAGAAACACCTACAGGTGCTGGGCAGAAACCAGAGTCTGCTGAGGTGCCAGGTACAGTACAAAGAACACAAGGTCCCTGTCCTGAAGGCCTCGCAACATCTAAAAGGCTGAACGCGCAGTCCGGTTAACGCAAGCGTTTCAATGAATGAGACGAAGTACTACGCACCTCCGCGCAGCGTTCCCAGGGCTCTCAGAGGGACGAAACAGAAAAAGCGATGGGGAAAAGAAAAAAAAAGACCGTATGCATCCCCTCTCTTCGAACTCCCTCTTATCAGAACCATTTCAAGAATTTCTAGTCAACAATTAAACTGACTCGAATAATGGAAACTAACGTCCCAAATATACTATATATGGAATCGAGCCCAGCCAGCCCCCGCAGAGACGCCAGGCTCCGAGCGCTCGCACCTCTGACACTTGGTTCCTCCTCCGCAAATGGCGGAGCCTCGCCCAGCGCGGGCACACCTGTCACCTGCCAGGCGCCAGGCCGGCCCCCGGCCCTCCCTCGCCCCGCAAGGCGACAGCCCGCTGGCCGGCTGCTTCCGCTCCTCCGCGGGCCGCCGCAGCCCCCCGCCGCGGGGCAGGCCGGGGCCGGGGCCGGGGCCAGCGCCACGCACGCCGCCCCGCGCCCCCCGGCCGGCGGGCCCGGACCCCTCCCCGCGCAGGAAAATAAGTTTCCATCCCTCGCTGGACGCCCCGCTGCGCGGTGGCTTCCCGGGCCGGGCCGGCCCTCCTCCCTCCCCTCCCCTCCCCTCCCCACCCCGCCGGGGAGGCGGACTCCCACCCCGCCCCACCACGCCGGGATGAGCGGGGTGCCGGGGGCTGCCCCCTCCCCGCGCGCAGGCCTCCCCTGCCCTCGCCCTGCCAGAGCCCGCGGCGAGGAGAGGGGCGCCGGCAGCGCCCCGGGCCCCTGCCCCTCTCGGGCCCGCGGGCCGGGCCGGGCCAGCCCCCCGCGCCTCTCCCTGCAGCCCCCCGGGGATGGGACCAGCCCCGCCAGGAAACCAGCCCGGGGAGCTGCCACCAGGCCCGCCTCGGCGCGGTCCGCCTTACCCTGCCGCTGCCGCCGCTTCTCCGCCTCCTCCTCCTCCGCCTCCTCCTCCTCCTCCTCCTCCTCCGCCTCCCCCACCACGGCAGCTACCGCCGCCACCAGCGCCGCCGCCGCCTCCGCCCGGCAGGGGGGACCCCGCCGACCCGACCCGCTCCGCAGCCTCCCGCCGCCGCCGTTCCGCTCCGGGGGGGAAGGACGAGGAGGAGGAGGAAGGGAAGGGGGGAGTCCGTGCTGCCGCCGCGGGCGGGAGCAGCGGGGAGGCCGGGGTGGGTGGGTGGGTGCCTGCGGCGCCGCTCCCGTCCTCAGCTGGAACCGCTCCGGCTGCGCGTCGCTCCCGGCCCCCCCTCCCCCCGCTCGCTGCGCTCCAAATCAAAATAGTGTCACAATATGGCGGCGGCGGCGGCGGCCCAGCATCGCGAGACCGGGCCCCGGGTGCTAACGGGATGCGGCGCCCGCCAATGGGCGCCGGGGGGGAGGGGGCCTCGGGGGCGGGGCCTCCGCCGCCCCCGCCCCCAGGGTGGGGCGTGGGGGGAGGGGCTGCGCGGCGCGGGCGGAGGGCAGGGGCCGCCACCTCCCCGTTACGCGGGGGCGGGCGTCCCGTGCCGCGCGCCGGCTGCCCCGCCCCTCCGCAGCACGCGCGCGGAGCGCGTGGGGTAACGGCCGCCAGCGGGGTCCGCGGCCCAGCTCGGCCCGGCGCTGCGACCCTCGGCCCCGCGATGCGCGGAGGCCCCGCCCCGGCCCCTTCAGCCCCTTCGCTTCCCTCGCCCCTTCTTGCCCCGGCGGCTGCCGCCCCCCTCCCCCGCTGGCGGCGGCCACCGCTCCGCCGGGCTCGGCGCCAGGGCAGGGAGGCGGCGGCAGCAGGGGGTGGGTCGGTGGGCCGCCCACCTGGGAAAGGGGAGGCCGGCGGGAAACCAAGCTGGGTTTAAGAGAGCTGAGGGAGGAAGGGCGGCCCCCGCAGAGGGTAGCATCTGCAAGGGGAAAAAGAAGCTGGGAAAAGCAGGATTAATTAAAAAAAACACCCCTGTATCTGCAACAGTTGTTCTGAGAGGGAGTTGCCAGGCGCTTTCTGTCAGAAATACCGGTGCGCTCTCTAAATTTCTTCATGCGTTATGTGGAGTACATGATTTCCATCACCCTGCTGAGGTATAGCTCGGCCTAATTCTCTTCCCCAAATGCCGACGGGCGAGCAGGGGCCGGACGCCGGCCAGTGAAGCCCTCGTCCCCACGCAGCTCAGCAGCCGCCAACACCTGCGGAAGGGATCCCCGACCCGCTCTGCGGGGCCAGTGAGGCCGTGATCCCGAGGAGGGGAGCCTTGCCAGCCTCGGGCGCAGGAGGCCCCGTGGGTCCTAACGTGCAGACTTGAAAATAGGGATCAAATTCCTCGTACGATAGAAAGACATGCATCCTTGACTTCAGCGGGGTGTTCAAGTAGGTCTTTGTATCTCCATAATTCGGGAAGTTTCATCTTAAGTGAAAAGACAACTTTTAGATGAGTTTGTACAGTCATCCAGTAAATCAGTTGGGTTTTGGGGGTGTGATACCTTACACCGCTTACTCTTTCTTACTCTTCCTGTATTTCCTTTCCTCCTGCATCTCTTGGATCCTCCTTCCTCCCTGCAGTGAGCAGGTGCTGCCTGCGCTGTCTAACAATGGACAGTATCCATCCGTTCTTGGGTAATCCTACCCTGCAAAATACAGTCAGAAACAGAAATCATTTAAAAGTAATCTTTATCACCTGTAGCGGAAGGAAAACTGCCTGAAAACCTGCAACCTAGAATGGGGTCTGGCAGGGACAGGGATGTGGTGGGGCTTTCAGATTTCCCCTGCGGCGCTGTGCAGAAATCAGTAGAGAGATCTTTGTTCCCCACCTTAACTCCCAGAGGCACCAGTGATTTCCAGCGTGCTCCAGCGTATGAAAGGAACTACAACGCTGCCAGGCCACAGTCATCTCAGACCTTAAAAGCTGCACTATCCATTGCAATGGTGTGATGAGAAAGGGCCATACTTTCTTCACAAGACATCAGTTGTCAGACTGGCCAATTGACAATTGTGAGATAAAATGACATAAACTAAAAAAAACCTAACATGTGCTAGGCAGGAAGTAAATTATTTGTGACAACTTAGGCTAAGTGGTCTGTTACAAGGAATAAAGTTGACTTTGCCATTGCAACAATGGATATTTTCAGAAATGACTGAAAATATGTTTTCCAAATGCAAGTGTTAACAAGTGAAAAAAACCCCTCTCAACAGCATTTAATTAAAATTGTCAAACGGAGGGAATCCCAGGGTAAGCAACTGCAGAGACTGGCTTTGCTTGGAGTAGGCAGGGAGAGAGAGAACACAACACCGAGTCTAATAGCGAGTGGTTATGTTGGGAGGCAAAAAAAAGAAAAAAGGGAAAAAGGAAGACAGTTTTTTTTCCCTCACAAAATGTGGAAATATAGGTGTGTATGTACATTCCAGTAAGAATCAGTCATTTTCATAAGCTACAGCAGAGAAGTCTGCAGTTCTTTTGTACATCAGCAGCACGGTGCGTGAAACGCCTGTGCCCAAAGTTTATTACTGAGCCCGTCTTGAGACAAGGTTATACAGGGCTGAGAGTCTGCTGAAATGTGTTTGTTAATTGTAAACAAAATAGTATTTCCCCAAACCCAGCCAGAAATGAATATAGTCCCTTCCAAAAATGGGTAATGGGGCACCTAGAAAGAAGACGCAATGGAAAGATCAGATCACAGAGAGCTGTACCGGGGTTGCTCCACTGTAATTGTTCAGATACATTAATCAAGCCTTTCTCTTGTGCTGTAGGCAATTCATGATCTGCCCGCTCATCCGCTCAAGCACACTGCTGTTTAACTCTGCCAGCCCAACTGTTTCAAACTTTGCTAAGCCATACCTGACCTTTCAGACAGATAGGATAGTATACTTACATGCATACGTTTTGTGCACTAGAAACTGAGTTTATTTTGCTAAGTTTAATACCAAGTTAAATATTTGACCCTTTTGCCTACAGTTGCTAAAACAGGGATTTGCCACAGGAAAGCGAAAGACCATCTCTCACTGCTCCATCGGCAGTATTTACTGCAATGCTTAAGCACTGGGATCATGTGAGTGAGCTGCGCGGTCCTTTCAGCCCTCTGCCAGACTCTCCACGCTGCCTCTGTGTCTGAGCCCGTTGCTAAAGTTGCTCTTCTCTCCTCTATAGTGGCTGATTTTGAATAGTTTTTATACCTTTCCAAAATCAAAGAATGATGTACTTAAGAAAATTGTTCTGTGCGCTGAGATTCAGAAAAGAACTCTTGTCCCATGTATCTGTAACAAGAACTAGGAGGCTGTATCTAATATTAAAATCTGGATGTAACTCTTACCGTGATGCAAATCAAGGCTTCAGTCACCAGCGAGGCACAGGCAGCTGCCTGCCCAGCAGTCCGGTCGATTCAGAGCCTTGCTTCTTTCCCTGCAGATTTTAGATATTACCCGTTTTTTTGGCCATACAAGGTATGAGTTCATGTTTTTAAAACCTTTATCAAACTGTTTATATTCTTCAGTGCTAGCAAGTGAAATTATAAATAGGATTGGGGAATTATTCTCAACATATTGTACAGGAGAAACACTTCTGCAAAGTACAGTCAATTTTGTCAGCTTGGTACTGCCATTTCTGATGCTGAAATTTCCCAAGAATGCTTTTTAGAAAAGGTAAGAGAACAACTCCAGTTAAAACCAATCCACAACAACTGGCATAATTGGTTCTGAAACTGAGTTTAAAATTAGTTTTCTGCAGTAGAAAAAGGTGATATCGGCAGCTTTAAAAACACCACTTTTCCCTTGAACATTCACCTGGCAGTTTCTTTTTCATTCTTCCAGACAGAAAGTCTGTCAGTCTTCAGGTTGACAAAAACAGAGGTAGCATTCACTGGCCAAAGGACAGTCCTTGGAAGCTCCCAGTCTGAGGTTACGTCCGTAGCTTCTCCTATAAAAACAATTAGAATTTTATGTGACAAGGACATATAGAAATTCACCTTATTTCACAAGATTCATGCATTGTACTTTTTCTGTTCTGTCTAGAGGTTATCAGTTGTGTGCCACAGTGCAATAATTTGCCCAGCCTGGTGTAAAGAAGTGGATATTGCTGGATTTGGAAGTAAGTTCAACTGCAGAACCTCAGCATAAAGCCAAAGCTGTGATCAATACGCAGCATAGCTTTGCTCAAGTGAAGGTTCTCAGCACTTGTCTCCCCACCCCACTATGAGTGCTTATGCTGTGTAATAGCTTAAAAAAACCCTTTTTGTTTCCAGTCTAGGAGTAGTCCAGCTATTGACATTTATTTGAAGGAGTGTGTTGGAAACTGTAGTGTCAATACTCCAGTTTACTATCTTTTCCTTCTGTTTTAAATCTCAGCGTGATTCTAAGTCTGGTTTAAAGAACAAATCGAACCCAAAACACTGTTCTTTAACCAGAAACATCAGCTCTAGGAGCTTAGAATTTATGAACAGGTAAAATAACAAGTATAATCATTCAAATAGAAGAAAATGTTTTGGTAAAGAAATGCGTTTCACGTCAAATTACTCAAAGACTATAGTGAAGGCCAGTTGCTTAGATTGCACGTGTGCAGTTACAAAAAGCTGTTGTGCCCTGATGTTTTTCTGTTCAATCCACAGTAGACAAACAGCTCTGCTATCACTGTTTAGACTCCCCTGGTTTTCCAGGTTGCTCCCTTCCTTTCTTCAAGATAGCACCAGCTTTTTTACTTCCTAACAGCTCATCTATTTAGGAGTAGAGAGCAAACATGACATTTGAGATAAGGATGTGATTAAGAGGTGCCTTAGTGGTTCATGAGTTCTAGCAGCCTCGCAAGATTTGGATAAGGCCTTTGCATAAGGGAAATCCATTGAGAGAGACTGCCTACCCTGGTATTTCAATTTTAAAAACATAGTGAGCTGTGTTAGAGTGAAGCATTATTGTAGGCTATGTATTAATCTGACATACCGAAATAATATGTTTTTGGAGACTTGGTAAACCTTTTTTTTTTTTCCAATATCTTAAAAGACCCAATATCTTTTTCAATATCTTAAAGAAATTTATATTGATTATGAGTGTCTTAGAAGAATGTTTACACTTGAAGGAAAATATCTTAGCCTAGCCAAAGCAACTCTGAAGTTTTTTAGATACTTGTTTTAAAACAGGGAAAGACCGCTGTATTAAATCAATCTCTTGACTAAGTTGGAAAAAGTGCATCATTGATAGCATCAACAATTTACAGATCTTTCAGTGCTCTGAGTAAGAGAATTAAAAATGTATGAATAAAGGCTCATATATGTCCACATGACATACAGTTGAGTCAATACCTACTAGGGAGACAAATTTAGTATTATTTAATGCTACCGTATGCCTCTTTTATGAAACTATTTTTTGATAAGTCAGTGACGTAAAATACAGAAAGCCAAGACCATGTGAGACTCCAAGATACTTCAGAAGAAGTGCTGGTTATGTTTCTTCCCAAATCCACTGTTTCCTGTGCTTTGTGGGAAATTCAGTAGAAAGTAATGATAAAAATAAATTACTGCTTTTCTTAAGATTTATATAATACTGGCATATAGTCACTGCATGTCTTTAGGGTCTTGATTCAGCAGAACACCTAGTTTCTTGCTGAAGTCCATCTTTATTCAGGATACCTTTCAACCATTTGCTTAAACTTGATGCTGTGTTGAAACTTGAGGCAAAGAACGGGCTTAAGTGTTTCTCTGGACAGGTATAACTTGCCGATTTGAGACAGGAAACCTACCTTGAAGTCCAAACAAATGACTTTCCTGTTCCAGATTCAAATCGGGCATGAATGTTTTCATAGTAAAAACCCTTGCAGAACGTCTTACAGCTCTTTCATTTTCCAGCTACTGATTTTAACCTCTTCTGTCTCATTGACTTCTGCCAAATCCCTTTCCTTTACACACTTTGTAAATGTGAGAGTGAGAGTGCAAACTGCAATATACTTAATCTTATTATATATGTTAACACAGAAGGTGCAATAATTACATTGTGTTTAAATTCCCCCAAATGTGGAGGAGGTTACTGGTAGGTGGCTAGTATATTTTAAAGAATAACCCAACATACTCTCTAAACCTAAATGGTTCATGGTATTAGATTTCTCCATCATCTTCTGGCCTTCTGCCCACGGCTGTAATTACCTTAACTCCTCACCCAATAATAAAACTCTCTGAACAAATCCTGTGCCTGCTATTAAGTAAAATTAAAGCTTAGTACAGATTCCCTGCATTCTTTCTTCTCTTCAGCTGTGGTGCTTGACAGCTTGCATAGTACAAATGAAACACACAAAGCCTTTAAGCCACCCCATATTAAAGAAAACAGTAACTAACTCTGAGCTTTCTAATGCTGATATGTATTAGAAACAGTAAATTTTGATGAAGAGCGGCACTGGATTCTCCATTTCTGTACAAAAATCACTGGTGTAACAGAACAGAATCAGTCATGTAAGCTTAAATACGCACTGTACCCGTTTGTTTCCTCATGGAGCTCATGCAAGCCCTTGTAAGGAGAAGGCAGCTTGGATTCCAGGTCCACTCTGCCCTAGGTCTGTCTGAGGTTGCCAGCAGGAGTGAAAATTGCAGGAATACAATTCACTATGTAACCAGCTATCCTCTAGCTACTGTGTCAAAATTACCAAGTTCCTGTTCTATCTGTGTGACTTTCAAGTTCCAAGTTGAGCTATGTTTCAGCCATCATCTCTCAAGCTTTTACCTTTTCTGTGGGAAAAGATCACTTGTATGTACCCATGGTTAAAAATATTTCAGTATCACAGAGCAAAATATTAATAAATATTGAACTTCTAACTCATCAGCTCGCTAGAATTAAGAAAGGTCACCCTGCCTCCAAGCTACAATGCTCAATACAACTAGGAAAACCAGTACAGAAAATAAGATGGTCATCCATGAAAACAGCCAGCTAGTATCTCAGCTGTTTGCAGCTACTACAATGTCACATAGAGGTAGAAGAGGAAATTGTGGGAAGTTTGTTAGGAGTTGCATAAGGTACATATTTAAAGGAATGCATTAATGTCCAAAAATTTTAGTGTTTACTTGTTGGTACATTTTTCTTCTCAAGATCTTCTGATAGATAACAAAATACCTTAAAAACCCATGAAAGTCTGTTGTTCCATCAGGAGGGCACCCATTCTGCGAAATACACACAATCCTCAAGAACATAACCCAGAAACTATAACCCCAGCTAAGCCAAACACAAATTTGTGCTTAAATTTAGGCATAGGAACAGTTCTGTTGGCTTTACTCGCATGCTTAAAATTAAGCATATGTGTTAACACTTTACTGGATTAGGGCCCATGTCAGCAAAATAAATTTCTTGGGAAGAAGTAATAAAAACGTAGCTTGCAGTGGGGGACAGCAGAGCCATTCACAGCTACAGAAGCTTTAAAACACTAGCTGGTATTTATGTATTTAAAGAAGAAACCAGGCGTTAAACAAAACATTTATTTTAGATAGCTATCTAATTAGTCTCCTACAGAATCACCTTCATTTTTCTTAATTTGATGAAAAACAGTTTTTGCATCCTTGCATCCCCAAAAGCAAATTAAACTACACATCAAAGAAAAAAATGTTTTGCAAGCACAAGCTTCAAAAGCAATTTTCCCACTGTTTAGTAACGGCCTGGCTGTTCCAGAGATACCGTTGCATTCCCCAGAGAAGGAGACAGACAGGAGGCCAAGCTTTTTAAACGCTGAGTTCCATTACACACATGCACCTGAATTTGCTCATTCAAATGATTTACACAACAAATAAACCATATAATTGCATATATACAATAAATGTCAGCTAACTTATTCTCTTGTATGCATTGTGCACTGATGTGTTTTTATTTTTAATGCTAAGAACCTCTCTAAATATTTGGTATTGTACATCTAGAGTTTAAAGAGAACTTACATCATTTGCAAAACCAGAATGGATACTATGCTACTAGACTGTGTCTATGTTAATTTTATTTTTTCCAGCAAAAACTTTCTGTTGCTAACAACAGTGCAGCAAAGTATGAATTCTAGTGTAGCTATAGCTCCTTCGGCATTTTAAGTGCAGTGCTATGTGGCCCTGTTCAGAACAGATCTGTCTTATATATGGAGATGCCAGCGATCGCAGCAGCTTACTCTGCACGAGCGCCGTGGCTCTCCCCAGTAGCAATGGCGCAGTCCCAATGGGCAATCCTCTCGCTAATATCCTTACACAGAAAATGTGTTAAACTCTTTCGCAATAGCAGCTTCATTTATTCCTTTAGCATTACTTCACACCTGGATCACCAGGCAATGCACGTGCATTGTATTTTCTGTGTTTTCAAAAGGAAAATCCTTCATTCAAAAGACAAGACGTAATAATTTGTTTTCAACTTAGCTTTTTCTCCCCTCTTTAGTAGCCCTCTCCTTACAGCCAATTTTCCAAAGGGGACAAGGTTGCTGAGTACGCAGCCTGCAGGTATTCGTGCTCATCCCCCATTCCCAGCCACAGCCTCTGAGCCCATTGGACAGTTCCAGATGGAGACATTTGTAATTCTCAAGTTTTTCAGAAAATAAGTGTCTGGGGTGCAAAGAGAGACAGTAGTGTCCTTGCAAAAGGGAAGAATAAAGATGGGGCTTCCCTCACCCTTATTACACATGAGAGGATCCACTGGGAATGCCAGCCTTGACACACAGGTCTGTAGAAAAAACAGGTTTCATGACTCCACTGTTACCAAATTCCTGATTTTACTGGGATTCAAAGCTCAGGATCCTCAATCCTCTTTTCATATCTTATTTGCACAGTCCACTACTCAGTGAAGACCTGTTCAAGGTCCCAATGCCCTACATTGCAAACAAACATTAAACAGTAAATTTATTGACTGCATAAAACTTATGAGATGACAGATGGGAAGAAAAATGGCTCCGAGAGAATGTTTTCTCTGGTAATCCTTACAGACAGTTATGGGACTCTAATTAGCAGGGTTTGTAAAAAAAAAAAAAAAATCCATTTTTCTTCCTACCTCTTATGTCAGAGGTTGCCTTTTCTTCAAAATTCGCCCCTTTATCAACACGTCTGAGGTCCCATTTTGATTTCTGCAGTGATGGCAGTGATGTGTACGGATATCATTAATCAAGGTAAAGTTGCATCGTTTTTAAAACTGCACACTTCTAGTAAACCGCTGTGCTACCTGTTGAGCTGGAAATAAGCACCGTGGAACCCACAGCACATACCAGTCACGTCTCACTTCCATTGTATGCCTGTCATCTTCTACTGATGGGCAGGAGACCTGAGCACAAACGGAAATGGTGTTGTGCTGCATGCGTGCAGGTTTTGTGTCTAGGCAGTGCTGCAAAGAAGCCTCAGCACTCACCTGCGCGCTGACCAGAAGCGTGGGAGAAAGGGGAGTTTGATTTATTGGCAAGAGCAGCAAGGCTGGGGCTAAGCCAGGCTGGCCAGCTAAGCCAAGATGTGCCAAGCTGTATACAGCAACCAGCCCCATATGCCAGGCTAGCGTATGAGACGGCCAGAATGGCAGTTCAGATTCACCAACAGTTAACTCAGTGCTGCGTTTTTAAATAGCTGTAGTAATGGAACCATAAAAACTCCCACCAGGTTGAGGTCGCCAGTTTGGGAGCTTTTTCCTAATGTACTACATATTTTAAAGCTTAATCATCAGCCCTTCTCCAAGGAAAACTCCTACCCGTTTCAGTTAATCTTTGTCAGAATCAGTCCCGGTACTGGGTAGCAGGCTGCAGTTAAAGTAAAAATTAGAAACAAGTTTCTAATCACAGAAATGAAGTTCTGAAATAGTCTTCCAACAGTAGCGGAGAGTGAAAAACAGTTTCAAAATGGAACATAAACATATTATTGCGGCTTTGTGGAACTATGTTCAATGAATCATAGATGTCTCATCCGGTTCCATTTCCCAGCTACCAAAATCCAATACCTGGTAGTCATCTGAAATTTGTACATGCATTGAACTATTACTGATTAAAATAATTGTTACTGAGTATTTATTTTAGTGAGACCATCACCCTCAGAAAAACCGCTGTTAATAACTCTCTGTTTATGATAAGTCACTTGTCAGCTCGCTTGTAAATACCTGATGCCCAACAGCATAAACAGACTTTGTTTTTAATTTAGAGAGTTTCGGTTTTATTTTTAGGAGTAATATTTCTATCCAGAAATCTTGCTACAGTACTATGCACACATTTTTATTTCAAATAATGAAGATCTACAAAGGCAATGCATATATTAAATTACAAAAGTACCTGTGCATTCCCAAGGCAATAAATATTCAAGTAGTAAGTGTGTTTCAAGTATGATTAGTGCTCTTAGGAACTTTGGGGTTGCAAATCAGTACTTTTAAATCTAAACTAGCTTCTACCCATCAGGTTATATAGGAGAGGAGAAAACCCCAAATAACATACAACAAAGGACCCAGAAAAGAAAGTTAGGTTTTGGTTATTATTTCGATTATAGTTATCCTAACCCTGAAAAAACAAAGGAAGATCACAATGAAAGAAGAACAGATGTGGAAAACAATGAAGACACGGTATTAAGCTGCTGCAGCTGAGACTTGGCACCTGTATAACGAACAAGTAACCACAGCACACTGTACAAGAGGAGGCCAGAGGTGATTTTTAAAGTGTCTAAGCCAAGATGCCCTAACTAACAGGTTTCCTTTTGGTTGTTCATCTGTGATAAATCACTAATTTAATCTATCCAACTTTTAGTTTAAGAATGTATAAGCCATTCCTTTTGCGTCACGATTCCATCTACTTTAATCTACAGCCTTTATTTCTCATACCTGTAGCATAAGTAAATTTGTAGTTTGCAGCTTCAAAAAAGGAATGACATAGACTGTGTGGCCATGTAACTGGGCAATATAACTACAAGTGTTTTCTGTTTCTTTTAGAGGTATGATGAGTTGTACAGGAAAATTATATATACGTAGTCACCCTGAAGCAATGCAGTGATGAAAACCAGTACCTGGTATCATTTCAGAATGGAATCAAATGGAAATGTTGTAAAAGGGAGGGGAAAAAAGTTGCAGTACAGTGTGTAATTTTCTGCTGAGATGCAAGGACATGCTGTAATAGATGATGCAATAAAATAATAGTGTACAACATTAAAACACAAGGCATTGCAATAAAGGAGTTGGCTTGCAGATAGTACACCTACGTTTCCTGTAAGGTGTTTCATATTGCAGTTGTCTCACTAAAATGAAGAACTCTTTCACGAATATCTTGGGGCAAACATTGCCTTTTATTCGTATTGATTTGTAACAATTCCTAGAAATTGCTCTAACCATCTTATAATAGAGAAACAATAAAAAGCGGGTAATTTTGAAACAGCAATAATTTCATACAACTTTTAAGAAAAAATATGTATATTACTTTGGGAAGTACTTTTAGCGGTATTGTGGTGGTACCACTTCTAGGCACTGAAATTAGGCTGAAAATAGCTATTGAAATATAGGAGAGTTGCAGTATCCATATCAGTTTACGTCTTCTTGAGATAATCCAGTGCCCTGCCTTTAAATATGCAGATCAGATAATCAGGGTGTTCAAATGTACACTTAAAACATTTTGCTGAGCACAGCTCCAGTGTCGCTGTAAAGTAGCTAGCAGAGAGACTTTCTGTTCTGGTACTTTCTGTACCTGGCCAAGCATTACGTTAATACAGCTTTTAATCTTTGTACTTAAGGAAAAGATCAGTAGTTAAAAAAGATTCGTTTAACAAATTGGTTATGTATTTTAAGAGGCCTCATGACTGTGTTTTTGATACAAAAAATAAACATTTTAAACTCCACAAAGTCTGTGGTGCTGTGAGCATTAATTCCTGGTTTAGTACTAGCTAGGGCAGCATTTCAAATGTAAATCTGAAGGCTTTGGGTCATTGACCTTGTGGAGCTGACTAGTGTAGGTTGTAGCGGGGTCCGATGTTCATGGCGTAACTCCAGGTAGTATTAGGCAAGATTGTGCGGAGCGTCCTACCGGCAGCAATGCGTGCTATGTGAAATCACTCCATGCAAGCAGAAACTCTCCCATGTGGCTTCTCACAACCTATGCAGAAGTAGAGGGAGGAACACAGGGCTGCAGGAAGCACCAGACAGTGGTTTGCGGCGCGCAGCTAGAGCTCCAGCTGGCTCTGCAGCCCAGCTCGAAATAGACCCCTTATTAATCAAGATAGTTTTGTGAGCAGAGTTCTTTCATGACACTGCTCAACACGCAGTACCTGGACCGTGGCGGCAACACGTGCCTTAAAAACACCCTACTTAAGAGCATGTAATCAACAGATACTGCAAACAGTACGATGTGTCTTTTAATCACATAGCATAATGCAGAGCAGTTGTTTGCATGTGCTCTAAAGCAAGTGCTGTTTATATTGCTACCCTGGAAAGTAAAGGCGGGGGGAGAGGCGGAGAGAGGTAACGCTGTCATCTTATTTTTATGGGAAAACCAGAGAATCAGAAGTGAGCAAGAGGTTCCTGTCAGGAGTGATGCCTGAAAACACTGTTAATAAAGACATTTGTTGAGCGCTGCAATTCCTAACATTTTAATTCTGTAGGAAGATGCTCACCTGTAAAATATTTATTTCCTTTTGTGGTAAGAAAAAAAAATAATGTGCCATCCACCTAACTCTGGAGACATTACAAGTGTCTTAATTAAAAGGCAAGCATGTAGGACAGCTCAGCAACAAACAGATTTGTAACAAACAAATCTACATGTAGAAAAACCTCTCCAAAACCACAAAGAGCAGCAGAATTACCTGGGCAAAGGATGGGTCCTTTCCCTTAGTGCAGAACAGGTTCCTTGGCACGCGTGAAGGAAACCCAGGCCGAATGGAGGCACACGGGGAGCACGGAGCCACTGGCATTTGGCATGCATACAACACAAAACAACCTGAAAACACAGAACCCCCTCACCCCAACAACAGCAAAAGCTGGGAAATAGATCAAATGCATCACCGAATTATTTCAAAATACAGAACAGTTCCATTATATGAACACTTTTTTGCTTCCATGATATTCTCAACATTTCTGCCTTGTATTACATAAAATTCTAACTATTATTAGAATTCCTTTAGTTTCCAACATGCTTAAAATAAAAGAAATTAAAATTTCTACTGATGTTTGCTGGTTCATTTCTACCAGTGTACTCTCCCTTGGCAAAGTTCTTCAATTCTTAGATTTAAACTTATGAACAAGCAACTCTCCTTGTTATTTCTGCTGCTGTGTTTCCTTTTGAAACTCAAAACCTATGGCTTTTAATTGTGCGTGGGTTTTTTTCTTATTCACAGCTTATTAAAAACGTGTCTACTAAGAGCCCGTTCTTGGTCATCATTCACATTAGTTTCTTTCAGTTCTTTTTTTCGAACACGCCTGGCTGACACGTGTTCTCACCTTCATGAAGTGATCTTTTTTTAAAACAGGAAGAACTTCCGAGTAAACAACGTCACATTAGGCTTTATAAACAAGAGTAAAGTCAGCAAGATACAGAAAGTAATCTTGCCCTACTCAGTGCTGGCTTTCAGAGTTCGGTATGGCTTTAGATCAGTTTTATTGAAACTGGAGAAGAGCAACAAGGAAGGGTTAGAAGTCAGAAAAATGCAACCTATGAGGAACAGATTGAAAGAACTGGTGCTGTTTGATCAAGAGAAGAAAAGGTTGAAGGCAGATAAAATAACAATCTTCAAATATGGAACAGTTGCTTGAAAAAAAAAAAAAAGTTTTCAATTGCTGCAAGGTTTGTGGCTAGACCTTAAGTGAACCTTTCTAAACAGTGAGTGCAACAAAAGCATTGCAATAGCTAGGGGAGGTCACACAGTTCCATCTTTGGAGATTTCTACAAACAGGTTAATATATAAACATCTGTCAGGAATGCTGTAGGGTATAGTTCATCCTACAGGGGATGGCTTAAATTACTTCTTTAAGTCCCTCCACAGGCCTATTTCTATTATACATGATTCTGGTTAAACAATAAAAATTTGTAATGAAGATGCAAACATTTTTGTTAGCTTATCACAATTTGTTACTGTTGTGATCAACTCCTTTATCAATGTAAAACACTACCATGTTAGATACATGCAAAAAAATGTTGTTCAATGTAAACAGAAAAAAGATCTGCATTTGTACAAAGTCTTATGGTTCCCAAAAGGCTATACTTCTCTTCTTTACCTCTTCCCTCAGGCTAACAGGTGATAAAGGAACAAGTCCCTTTATTCTTTAATGCTATTTGGTATTAGAAATTATCGCCTCATGCATTATTAGTAAGAAGACTGGTCCACGAGTATTCCAGCTCCTGTGTTCCAATTTATGCACAAAGGATTGGAAAGGATCTCCTGGCTCATGAAGCCCAGGTCCCTGTTATCAGTCAGGCCTGCAGTCTATAATTTATCAAGCTTAAATTTGTTTTCAAAGTTCTGTCTTAAAACGCTGCTTCCATTATACTGAGTGGGCAGCTGTTCCAGACCTCTCTCCTCTGATGTTTCAAAACTTCTTAAATTTTCAATGCAAATATAGTTAGGGACGTTTATACTACTTCACTCTTGCGCCTGTGCTGATTTTTACCTTAAACACCTCTTTTCTGTCCCCCAGTGACAACAATCCTATCCTCTCTTGGTTTTTTGGTTAATTTTTTTTGTCTCTTCTTTAGCTGGTCCCTTAGCCACCTTTCATTTTCTCCTACTAATTTTCATCTTTGCTACATTAACTTGTTTTCCTTGATGTGTTTCTTTGACATCCAGATGGATTGGATCCAATGCTTGCCTTGTCAGCAAGAAGATCAGTTGGTAAACACATGTACCTCATCAGTATGGCATCATCTACTCCTAAAGTATATGTTGTATTTTATCTTATTTTTAATTTTTCTCAATATCTTCAGTTATATTTCCTCCAATATTTACAAGCCTTGCATAGGGTTGAGATATGATCAATGGATCCAGCTGCTTATGTTGTAGTCTCGCTTCATCCTAATCATAGACACAGTATTTGCTATTTATGTCCTATCCTCACTATCTGACCAAGTCTCAGCTATTTATTAAAAATCTTTACTTCTGGATTCCATTTCATGTGCTAGTTCTTCCAATATATTGGCTATTTTAATGTATTATCTCTGTCCCACCCTTCAAATGAGCACATTCAGGTCCTTCAGCTTTTCTGCCACCTCAGGTGTGCTCATTTTAATTTCTTGGTGTTAAATACCCTTCTCCTGAAACTGTGTATTCCTCAGTAACTTAGAGGCAATCCCATTTTTTACCTGTACTTTCACTCCCTTTACTTGTTTCCATGCTCTTTCTTTCCTCAAATGGTTGGTTATTGGCACTTATTTAAACCAAAGGACACCAGTGAATATTCTCACCAGCTGCATTTTGTGTGGTGGCCTACAGTACTCACCAGAAAGGAGGCAACGAGGGTGTGGATTCCTCCTCAACCAGAGAGGTTCCCCGTCATTCCTACATGTGTGCTCACCCACCCCACTAGAGGCAATTCTCATGCAGGGCCTCCCGCATCCCATCTGTTAGCCTGAGTTACTGCAGAGTTCAAATAAAAAAAACTTCTTGGTGCCAAAAGTGGAAGGAGGAATAAAGAGCCTGTGTCTACAGCCCGGTGTCAAGGTTTTGGGCAGAGGTGACTCCTGAGCTGTAGTCCCCAGGTTGCCAGTGCATTTCACGCAGACGTGGCGTAGTGCACAGCAATGGCTGTCCGTGCCAGCTCTCTGTGGATCAGATGCAGAGAGGTGGGTGCTCCAAGGTGAGACTCACGACAAGGTCATCCTGAGCGAATGGGCAATCCTGTGTCTCATTCACATTTCAGTGCCTACTGACGGTGCGGGAGAGAGAACCCGCCGCTGTGGTGCGACTTAGCGTGCCTTCAGATGGAGAGGCAGGCAAGGAAGCAGGCTGGGTGTTTTGCAGGCTGCATGGCTACAGTTAAGCACCTAAATTCCACTTTAAACCAAATGTAAGCACTTCAGTGCTTACAAAGTTACTTCGTTATCAACCATTTGCTGATAAACCTGAGTCCAACAGAAATTAAAGAGAAGCTTTATCTCTGTGGACTACCTGACTTTTTTAACCACTTCAAACTCCCTATCCTCTGCAGCTTGCCTGTCTGTAAAGGAGTGGTAACGTCCTAGCAGAGTTTATGTAACTGCTACTCAATATTGCACTAAGCTTCCTCCATCTGACATGTAAAACTTCCACCTGCTCAGTCACCCAAGTCCTGACTTGAACTGACTCTTGATACTACAGTGCTATATTTGCTCCCAGCAGGCTGATAACAACGTGTACAGAGGAGTGCCTGATCCAATTTATGCTATAGCCTGAGACGATAATTGTTTTACGCTGGCTGTTATCACCTAGCAGCAGGATCAGTTTAAGTTTGTTGCTCTCTAGAGAAGAAGGAAGCTGCAAATACAGTGAGAAATCTATGTGCCGTGGTGTTTTAAAACGTCAGAGAGCCACTACTGTATCATTAACTATAATTTTAAGCTTTGACAGTGCTGTCAATGAGCCTTGATATTTTGTCATCGCTGTACTATTTGTAAAAAACTGTTTCTCTCCATTGGCTGCTTCTTTCATCTCTGTGGTTGGCAGCCTTGTTATTTGTTTTTCTGTCTAATGGAAATTCTAGAACTACTGGTAGAAAGCGAAGTGTTGCTATGAAAAACACGATCCTCCCTCCCCCCCCCCCCGCCCTTTAAATACCTCTTTCTTTCTCTCTGTTTAAAAACAAATACTTTACAATGTAAGTGATACTGTTGCCTCCCCCTCCCAACTTGTTCCAAAGGCAGCAGGAGCTTTTAAAAAGCTGTTTCTCTCTAAACTTACCACTGAGATAAGTCTGAGTTATTGTGAAAAGTTTGTTTCTGTCCACCCCCTTCTCCCTTGCACAGAGATATTTTCACAAATCTCCTATTATCAGGCAGTGCTGAGAGTAGAGCAACTGTGGAGTCTCTAAATTGCCAGCAAAGATGATTGAGTTTGCAGTGATAAAGTGCAGGAATAAACAAAACAATGTAGCATGCTTTAAAGATTCAGTCCTACTCTTCATTTGAGCATTTTCTTTGCCTGATCCACACAAAATAAATATCAAAAGGCCAGCAAGTACAAAATAAGCCTCTGTATTCCACTAGAGCAGAATAAAGCAGCTCATAGGCTTTCTGTTTAAGCAACTTTGTAAAGCTCTGGTTATCAGCGAGGCTTCCAGACTTCTAAATCTGGCAATTTTTGTTACCACCCTTATGCTTATTTACAGGTCTCCAGTCTCCAATTCCCGCCCCCCCTTAATGCATGCCCTGTTCCTGCTGCTGTATGCAGAATCAGCTTTCTGGATGTTTCCTCATAACATACAACACAGCTCAACTTACCACCTGTAAATAGCTCCATCTGCTCCAAAACAATTTGTATCAAAAGAGAAACAAAGAGAGAAAGATCCTGGTATGAATACAGGCTGGGGGATGAAGGGATTGAGAACAGCCCTGAGGAGAAGGACTTGGGAGTGCTGGGGGATGAAAAGCTGGACATGAGCTGACAATGTGTGCTCACAGCCCAGAAGGCCAACCGTATCCTGGGCTGCATCAAAAGAAGCGTGGCCAGCAGGTCAAGGGAGGTGATTCTGCCCCTCTACTCTGCTCTGGTGAGACCCCACCTGGAGCACTGTGTCCAGGTCTGGAGGTGCCAGCACAGGGAAGACATGGACCTGTTGGAGCGGGTCCAGAGGAGGCCACAAAAATGATCAGAGGGATGGAGCACCTCTGCTATGAGGAAAGGATGAGAGAGTTGGGGTTGTTCAGCCTGGAGAAGAGAAGGCTCTGGGGAGAGCTTATTGCGGCGTTTCAGTACTTAAAGGGGGCTTAAAAGAAAGATGACGACAAACTTTTTAGCCTGTTGCAATAGGACAAGGGGTAATGATTTTAAATTAGAAGAGGGTAGATTGTGAGCAGAACACACTGAGATGCCTCAGGGAGGTCAGATGTCTCAGACACAACACCTCTGCTTATTGCTGAGTCCCTATAAGCTTCTGGGTGTCAGTGAAAGAAATCATCATCATTTGTAATGCTAATAAACCTCTCTGTCTCAAAGGTTTCTTCTGCCTCTAAAATCCATGACAGCAGCTGTATTCTGATGCCAACATTTGGTGGAAAACCTTCCCTTTCGCAAGAGAAACCTTCCTTAAATTGTGAGAGAAACTAGCTCTAAAGGATTTATTCAGTCTGTATGCTTATATAATGTAATGAAGCATCTGTTCATTACATTTTCACTCTTTAATTTGAGCGATCAAACATGAGTTTTTAAAATTTGGAGGGCGGGGGGGGGGGATGAAAGCAAAGGGTTGAACTTCTTGATTCATCCAGTGCCTCACAAAAGGTGTTCACCACAGTGTAGCTGAACATCACCATTATAAGCAGACAGCTCTACCTCTTCCAGGGTGCAAGCGATGAGGGACACATAGGCAAGGTGGGGTGTGAAAATGTCCAAGAAAATTCAGAAGACAGAAGTTTAAGAAAAATGAGAAGGCGCTGTGCAGAAAATGACACAAACTCACGTGCCTGAGTGCTGGATTTCATCTTCAGAGCTCCGATTTAGGTTATGAGGTTGGTGATACCCCAGGTAGCCACACAATCTTCTATTCCCAAAGTTCTTCTGCCCCAGTTCTCAGGAACTGTATGAACAGCTGGCAGATAGGATTAAAACAAATAATACATAATGAAATGCCAACTTATTCCATTGGTATTAGCAAGGACTTAATAAAGAAAGGTTTTATCTTGTTAGAAGAAGAGTTTTGTGCCCAAGTTATTTCTAAACTGTGAAATGTATCTATCTATGTCCCATACCGAATGTGTGTGTCAGTAACCAAAGGCCAGAATGAGTATTTAAGAGAGAAAAATGTAAATGCAGCAGTGTGAAAAAAGGGATTGAGGAATTAGAAAGAGAGTTGGCTTTCCATTTCTAGAGGCACAATGAAACTAAGTGCTCTGCATGAGCTACCCCGTCAATAGCTTAAAAAGATTAGGAGAGGGGCAGTCTTTTAGTGCGCATGACCTTTTCAGCAGCATGGCAAATAAAATAAATAAAGAGAATAGGCCAAATCCAGAGGTGGGTTTATATTTAAACACAAAGTTTACATTCAAGTTTCTAGGAGAAAAGTTGGAACAACGTGGAGTAAGCTTGGATCTTCTCATTCTGTTAAGATCGAATCGCATAGTATTTTTAGACTTTAATACTGTACATGTTTTGACCCAAAATGTAGTTAAAGTCTTCTTTTGTCTTGGATCTATTGTGAATTATTAGCGCTTGACATTCTATAAACTGGGGCTGGCATAGACTTTCATAGACATAAACCCTGAATCAGAGTGGGGCTGTTGCGTTGTGTTTTGTTTTTTTTTTTTTCTTTTCAGTAAACACAGATTTATAATGTGCCAAAAACTCTACAGGTCCCTTCAATCAGAAGTCAAGGGGGAGGCTTTCAAAACATTCTTGGCTTTTTTATTTGAGCCACCTCATAGCTTTTTCTGCAGGCATTCCTTCCCAGCAAATAGCACAAAAGCTAGCATGCTGAACAAATAAATATACAAAGGTTACTGAATGTATAACCCTTTCCCTCCAAGCAACCTCCTTCTACCTTGCATGCACACGCTGCAGGTTTAAACTGCAAGCATAATTTAATTCCCTCAAACCAAACCAAATCAAACCAAAGCAAACCAAAGCAAACCAAACAAACCCTGTAAGGATTCAGAAAAAAAGATTATTGAGTCATGGCAACTTGTTTCATGTGTGAGCTTACTGAAGATCAAAAACCTCCAAAAATAATTTTTGTTTGTTGAAACATTCATTTAGACCTCACCTTAACATTCATGAGGGGCTCTTGTGCATCCTGACCCCTCCACAAGGAGAGACATGAAGATTGCTGATAAGAAACACCAAGTTCCTCTTCTTGTGAGATTTTCTGACTTGTAACAAGTTTCTAATAACCGTACCTAGCCCTAACGGCATCTTGTTCGGTGCTCTGGTTATATACATGGGGTGAACATGACTTAATAAGGCAAATAGTTCTGTGCAATAAGGTAAGGTTTTTTCCTAATCTTGAATACGTAAGGCAGAATTCATGTCTTTGAAAGTGAAAAAACCAAACAGCTCTCATGAAGGAGTTGCTTTGGAAATGCTTTTTGCAAGTGTACCTCAGGCCTCACTTACAGTGTTACAAAGCCGCAGCTCTGAGTCTCAAAAACCAAGCTACCTTTTCATAACTAGCCATCTCTGAAGCAGGTAAACACATCCAAGGAATTAAAAACACCTGCAAGTTGCCATAAGACGACTGGTTCACTGTAGTTGGAAGATGAATTTTTGTGTCATAAAGATGATATACTTTTGGGCTCCCAAGGACCACACCAGCAGTCTTCAGCTTAAAAAAAGAGAGAAAGGAAGAAACAGAAGCACCCTTGCCACAGTATTTCACAACCCTGTATCCGTACTCAAGGTTCATAGCCAGTCCGAGTCCAATGGCAAGGGGTGAGCTGCAGCGTGCTCTGCATCGTCATGCAGCGAAGGCCACCTCCCCGTGTGCGTGCCCACAGCTGCTCTCCTGCGGCGAGCCATGTCCCAGCTCACACAGGAAGGGAGGTGAATGGGTTAAGCCTCTATTTCCACTGCTACTCTTCAGGTCATATGAAGGCTGAACGTCTTGCCGAAGTTTTTCTAAAGTTTTATGTCAGATCTTGGCTTCTTCTTTCAATAGTCATTTGGATCTAGGTCCTTTTGAAACACATTGTTTACAAACAGAATTAAATCTTTGGAAAAGATATTTTTATTGAGCTTAAAACACACATGGTTAGAAGAATCTGACTCGGAATTTAATGTTTCATGTGGAACTGATAAAAGCAGACTCTTTTTGCCTTTTCTTCCCTCTATGAAAGTGGCACTAGGGATGCATTAGATGTGACGAGGTGTTAAAGATCCTTCATCTTCTACCTAAAGCACATTCACCACCTCCTCGGAGGGCAGTACTATTCCCTCCTCCTGTCCGCTTGTTTGGATGGCGGACACCACTGGCAGGGCAGGTGTGCCTGGCAGAGGAAATTCTCTATTACAGCAGTCACCTGATGCAATACACCCAGGGATTGCCCTGGGGAGGATGGCTCTATACACAGGGGATCCGTAGTGTTTAGGGTTTGTCATTACATTTTCCCATGAAACTGGAACTGAAAGAAGCCCCGGTTATCAGGAACCTTTTTAAATTGACCTTATGATCTAGTAATTCAGAGTGTTTCTCTGGGACTTGAAAAGCATTAGTAATACGTCAGGCAATACAGGTATATAAATAAAACCTACACTTCTACTTACCTCTATATACACTCTTTTATTGCAAACGTCTCAGAGTAAGGACTGGTAGGAGCCTGCCACAATGCAGCATAGCCATTTAGAAAAAGTGGTAGCAGTGGTTAAGGGCAATAAGGGTATAAAATCTAACCCATTTTTTCACCTGTCAGCTGAGAGAAAATACTGCCACTAGCATCTTGGGACAGATTTCTCATCTCCTTTGCCACATGAGTGTTATTCAGTGATTTCTCCCACTGCTTTCCTTACATAAGTTTTCTGTTTTGTGTATTCTCTCACCTTGTATATTTCCCAAGGCTCAAGCTATTTATCCTCCTTTAACCAACAGAAATATTAAATTTATTTTAATTTTCCATTCTCTCTCCGTTTGTCTTCTGTTCACAACTTCATTTCTTGCTGCTGCATTTTCTACTTCCCATTTCTGTATCTCAGTTCCTGACCTTTGTTACCATCTCATCTCGATCTGTAATCTTGGCTTCTTTTCCTTCTCTTGCCCCTTGTTTTCATAGCCTCTCTTCTTGACATTAGTGCAGTCCTGTGTCAGTACAAATAGCCTACTGAACTCTCAGTGGCTGTGTGGTTTTGTATGAGGACACATACACACACACACACACTTTGTTCCTTAACTAATTGCCTCGGGCTATCTTGGGGGTCTCCCCCATTCTCCATGACTGATTCCACTGCACAGTCACTTCGGGACTCTTAAATGTGCTAAGGAGGGTGGTTCTGAAAGTGCCCATAATAAAAAACTCCCTCAGCTTTTCCCCTTCCACAGAATGCAGTTTTTGCCTGTCAGAGCCATTTTTAAATCTGTGAGTGCCCAGGCGCCCTGCTCCCTGATCTCCTGTACTTTGCTGGTAGAAGTCTCACCTCAAACTCTACCTGCACGTGCTGCCCACATTCAAAGGAACCTATGAGAAACACACACTTGCTCCCCGGCTGAGATTATCTGGGGTTTCTGATCCATGCAAACTAAACAGTCGCTGCAAAATAATCTAGGCCATAGTTCACATCAGTTCTCCCTCTCTCTGAAATCCTCCAAGTCACCTCTTTGGGTTTGTCCACCTGCTGTCTCACTGCGTCTTCAAGCCCTGGACTCCATGGGAAAGGCTGCGCGGTGCCTGGCCGCAACCAGCGCCCCACCCCCGGGGGCTGCCCAGACACCCCTGCGGCGGGAGCATCCCTACTGCTATGGTTAGAAATGCCCGTCACTATTTTGTCACCACGTTCATCTCAGCTGTTCAGAAATGAAGGCCACCCCAAGACGAATCACTAGGCCCCGATTCAATCCTTTGAACCCAGTGTAAATACAGCCAGGTTTGAGTGAGAGCTGGATCTAGCCCTTAGCCAGGCAGTGAGCGCAGTAGTACAGCTAAGTATAGCAACCACTTAGTTTACAGTAGAGTGACCCAATAATTATGCAAGATAATACTGTATGCACTTAGCTCGCCTGTACCATTCAGAGCACTTGCCAATAATACACGAGCACATTTCATTATCTCCTTCCCCAGCTTAGGGCTCTTTATAAACGGTCTGTTTTCTCCCGAGATCACTGGAGCTATGGCACGGAGGACTGTCTAGGTATATTTAACCCCGCAGATCATTCCAACATGCTTCTTTAAAAGAAGATCATATTGTTTTTCCTGCTTTCCATTTTTGAAAGGCTAGGCTTTGGCCAGAGGGTACTCTACATATCTGGCTGCAAATAGACTGCTTGGAGCCAAGCAATGCGGTGCCTTGACTAATTTCAGCATTCACTTAAGCTAAATTATTTATGATACTCTCTGCACAGGCCTTTCTCTGTTGTTGTTGTTTTAATGTTGTAATCTCACCCAGAATAAAAGGATAATTTGCATGTGTTTTCAGCTACTGCAGTAGCTCACACATGGCTCTGAAGACTGGAGCCAATGACAATATATTCAAAGTTTGAACCAAGTGGCCAGAAAAGGGAAATTTTGACATGCCAGTAAATCATGTCCCCAATGGTGAGGAAGCTTAACATTTTTACATAAGCAGCTGAAACAACATCAGAAACATTTTCCAATGATACAGTTATTCACGTATATCAAAAGCTCATCACCTTTGCTGCAGTAGCATAAATCAGGAGGATGTTAAGCTGAGAACGGTCTATTTTCACCTCCGAGCTGGTATTATGAGTCCAAGTTCATCGCCAGCAGAGCGTGGCTCCATCGTTGTGAGAACGTAAAACGCTGCAGAGACAGAAGGAAGAAATACAGCGGTGTTTTTAAGGAGCCTTCTAGTTTCCAGCAGGCACAAGGCACAGGAGATAAGAAACAAAGTAAAAGTTACAAGGGAATGCGAAGCAGAGAGGTACCCCCTGCTTCACTGGCTGGTGGCTTGCCAAAGAAAACAACAGAAGCAGGGATTAGAGCTTGTGACGTGCGCATTAGAGCAGGACTACCTGTTCCCTGCCTTTTCTCCTCTGAAAAGCTGCCATGTGAGGAGAAACATTCCTTTTATTATTTATGGGGACAGCCACTCTTGTTTATTATGCTCATGTTACTATGCTACATGCCAAGTACAAGCCCTCTTTTTCATAGAGAGGTTTTTCTTTGTACAGAGAGGAAAAAAAGAAAAGAAAAAAACCCCAACCCTGTTTGCAGGATTAGTGAGGAAATTAAAGCCAGAGTAGAGAAAGGAGGTCTTTCTACAGAGCTGTGATTCTGCTTAGAAAGGCGGTAGGAGCAGAGTACTGCAGTGCCCCGGCACCATCGTGCTCGGAGGGATTAGCAGGAGGAGATCCACTGCGGCAGCATTCCTGCTTGCCCCAGCACTGCTCGGGCACCCGCATCCCTTAGCAGCCCAAGGAGCGGAGAACTCGGAGCGGAAGAAAGATTAAACAACCCGCAGTCTGAACATCAGTAGTTGTGCAGCTTGTAGGAGATGGGTATTTTTTCCCCCTCTGCCTTTGGAAGAACGTTGATAGGAAGGAAAGAAAAACAAGTTCATTCCTCCCCCCTCTTTTCTTTTTGCAAGGCAGCTGAAGGACAGCTGACCTATTTTCTGAGTTCTGCCGCACGGGAGGCTCCCCAGCACCTGATCACTTCTTTGTGCCTGTCCCCTGAAGCGTGTTTAATACTCAAAGGCCTGGCCCTGGTCAGTGGTTGCAAAGGAGGAAACCCTCGGCTGCTCTTGGACTGCAGCCTTCGTTCTGAATGTGGGCAAGGATTTGAAACAATCTACCGAACGCAAAGCAAATCCCAAGGCAGAGGGAAGGGAAACCAGGCAACAGTTCTTTCTGTGGTAGATGGCAGTGGATTTATCGCCTGGCAGTTCACAAACTGCCTACAGCTGGGGGAAATTGCAAGTTCAATTCTCCCATGTTTAATGTGATTACTGGTACTAGTTCATAGGCTTAATTTCATTCCCTTGAATTCCTCTCCACTAACAAAACCAAAACAATCAAACAGAAAAAAGGACAATAAAAATCTCTTCCAAGAATACGGAATACAAAATGCATTTTTTGAAGCAGGAACCTTCACTCATTCTGTCTTCAGAAGAGATTTTTTTCTTTTGAACCAAATTATACACAGAAAGAGCTTATTCTGGAAAATTAATATGCCATGTTGTACAGAAGAAAGACAACTCTTTCTGCTTTCCCACTGGAGTTTTTAAAAAAGATGCTGACTGATGCCCCTTGAGTGTATAATCTGGGAATTAAATATTTGGATATGGGAAAAAGTAGAAAGACAATAGATTTGCAGGGGCCACGTGAAAACCTGACTCAGTTGGATGGTGAGAGGGCACAGCTCTACCCAGCTAGAAGAGAGGGGTAAGTGTGAAGCTCCAGACTTCAGCACTGTAGCTCCTACACAGAGGCTTGGTTCTGCCAGGAGGGGATAAGAGAGTGAACACATTAAAAGAACAAAAAGGCTCCTATCTCACACATAATTTTTCAGATGTTATCCTTAAAATACAGGCTATAGTAGCTTAATTCCGTTTCAGAAACCACATGTTGCTTCACGATGGCCTTACAGCAAGATGCTGAGCAAACATTTTCCTGTTTATCAGCAACACAAATACCGTGTGACAACAGCAGTACTCCAGGTAGAGTCCTTTTTTCTTTATCAGCATGATCTGAGTTACAGGACAATTCCCAACAGCCAAAAGAAACATGCCATAACAAAATGTATTCCAAAAAATTGCATTTTTGATGGTATGAGGCTGCTAATATAAACACTGTAAGCAAACTATAGGTTTAACATACCAGTTTACCCTTGCTTGCAGTAAGTTGCTGAGCTTACTTGGATTTCATCCTTAATATAGTATTAATAGTTGTTGCAAATAACGTGCTTAATACCTTCCCAAGGCAAGTATCTCCAGATTATTGAATCAAAAAGAATGATAACTTCCCATGCTCTTTCAGACTGGCCTAGGTGAATTTTGCAGATACGGTTTCTATCATGGATGGAACATGGATGTTTTATTTTTCTTGTAAAGATGTAGAAATCATGGCTATGTTATAAACAAAAGATTCAATATATGGCAACGCAATACCGCTCCCATAGTCCCTGTCTTATCCTCTGAGTCCACTGCAGAATAACGTTTTGCTTGCTGATTTTATTACCTGTCAAATATATCTTCTCTGTCACCAAGACATTCAGTCCATTTAACTTAATTTACATCTGCTCTGCAACTACTACAGTATTTAAGCATTTATAATCATGCTTGCCAATGATTGTCTCAGTGTCTCTACTTTGTTAATTAACATTTATTGCATATCTGATTATATTTTACTGATTGTTGGCTTAATTTACATTGAATAAGCCATAAACAGTTCTTAAAAGTTATTATCAGTTCAGCTTGTTACAGGATTAACATTATGCCATTGTTGACATAAAACTACTGTTAATAATTCACTTCATTCCCTTCAGCCTCACCACCATGGCAGGCACAGTTATTCTCCTGCTGTTGGTATCCCTGACTGCGTGGCCCTGCCCAAGCCAGACATTATCTGGCAGGTTTAGAGACGAATTATGTTCCAGAGCTCTCTTTTGCATCATCATCTTCTTTCATCCTCTTGCTGTCCTCACCTAATGAGTGTCAAACCCAGTCCATTAACTTCACGGGAATTACTTTTATTTATAGCGGGAGATGGCCGGGCTTAGTGAGCTCTACCCTCCCGCCACATCCCAACAGGCACGTCTCACTCCAATGCCCTAGCAGCCTTAGTTTCTTTACTCCTTCATTTTCTCCTACTTCAGGCTTACTTTTGGCTTCCTCCCCTTGTTGTTGGTTCGGGTGCTACCAGCTGAGCCCTCCCAGTCCTGCCCAGCACGTCTTTTACTGCAAAGCCACTGTGCTACTCTGTCCTGAACATTTCCACCTGCATTCCTTCCACTCGACAACTTTATAATGTTTTTAGCCACTGTCTTCTAATAGAGAGTGTATGCAGCCTCTTAATACCTTTCTCCCAACCTCTGTCTATTTATAAAAAACACAGATTTCACTTCTGGTGTACTATTGGAGATTATTTTCCTTCCGAGTGACTAGACCTTCTCACACAGAAGGAGCGAGTAGGCAAGGAAATCCCTTCTCCCAGCCTCAGTGGACCTGATGTCTTCCCTCCTTTCACTACATTTCATCAGTCCTCTCTCATGCCCTCCACACTCTCAAAATAACACAAGACCACATGCTTCTCTCCTTCTCAAAACCCTCTCAAACCCTCCCAAACTTTATCCTCTGCTGTAACTGGTTATCTAGCTCCTCTCTTTTATGCATGTTTGGGCTTCAAATCCAGCTGAGTTCTCGTCTTCACAAACCCTTTCCCTTACCAAGGGCCCTGTGCTCCCCCTTTAGTGACACCTACAGAGGCCCTCGGTAGGGACAAAACGCACGCAGGCTCCCCGCGCGGTGGCTGTACCCTGCCCTGCCTGCCTACGAAGGATGGATATACCCGTGTCCACAGCATGCAGATCTGAGTCCCCCAAACTGTCTTTGCCTGCAGCTGTTCAAAATCCGCCTTGGTTGTGTTTGCTTACAACGCATACCCCAAAGCCGGGATGTGATTTTGTTGTATCGCTCTTCCTGGCTCCAGGTTGGTTGGCTGTGTGCTGGGAGCGTGAGGTCTTGGTGGGAGAAACGGTATCAACTCGCCTGTTTGTAAATCATGCTGCAAAGTGTAGTTATGATCGTCGTGGGGAGGCTCTGGGCACCACTACAGTACTAATAAATGGTCGGTAATAATAAAAATAAAGGAATAAACTAAAAACAAATAGCAGCAGCAGGAGCGGGCAAGAGCCAAGAGACTTGAATGTTTTCTTTTCTTTGACTTTTTATTAAAGTTAGTCAAAAATTTGTATATGAGAAGTCTTTTCCAGCAGAAAATGCCTCTTTTTTTTCCCCAGAGTGAAAACTCACCAACAGAAACACAAAAGTTTCTACAAAACCATTGTCAAATTTACTCAATCGATAGATATGTTCATTTACTGAAACAAACCGTTTTAGGAAAATGCAAAGGTTTGATGGGAATTCAAAGAGGACTCTAAAAATGTTTAATAAAAATGATGGAAATGCTGAAGAAACCTTGAAAATTGATAATTTTGAATATTGTCACACAGATCCAGTTGCACAATTTCTGCTAAAAAATTGCAACCTATTTGAATATATTGAATACATAAGCGTGTGTGCATGTATTCTTGTATGTGTATAAATACATACAAATACCTGTATATGCTTAACTGTTTCATGGCTTTAGAAAAATGTCACGACCCTCTCAGGTGCTGACACTCACTGCTCTCGCTCTGACGCAAAGTATCTGGACAGACAATACCTGCTAGGCACTTGCACTATGGCTACCAAGGGGTAGACAGAGCCCAAATAGGTTGTTATTTGTCAGAAGTTCATCTGTCCTGGAATGGAAATAGGAAATGCTTTGCGACGCTGAAACAAAAGCTACTGGGTTTTCACTCCTTCTGAAAGTGCCTCAGTCTCCTTTGCTGAGGAGCTTTTCTTGCAGCAGGCCCCTGTGAGGGCCACCCAGCAGCCAGCCTCTGCTCTATTAGAGTGGTGCTTTTGCTCCTGAAGTGCAATAGGTCACCGGCTTTAAAAGTTTCACGTTCCCACCTTGAGTGGAGCAATAACTTTTCCTTGTTATAAATAATGTCATTGTAATTTGGGTGTAAATTAAGGACCCCGATGATTAGTTTCTAATATTTGTTCTGCATCCCCAAAGAAAAAAAAGAATTTGGTAAGGAAAACAGTTATCCAATGAATCACTCTTCTGTTGATTGAATGAGGTTACTATTATTTCTAAGGACTTTAAAAAACATGACCTGTGCTTCTGTGTTTAATTTTATTATTCCTGACACTTCTGGTCAACTTAATGTAATGTTAAGGCCTTTGGAAAACTTAGTTCTTGTAAATAACGTTCACTTTCTGATTGCATTGTGGAGTGTTACTTTTAGCTCGCATAACTGGCGCAGACTTGGACAGTATGAGTATCTGTACCAGCCAGTCTGACCCAGTATCCGATTTCTTGTCATGGACCGTAGCAGAAGCCTAGAGACAGAGCAGAAGTAGTACGGACAGGGTGGTCCTTTCTCTGATACACCTTTCCAGCAATCAGCAGGTAGGGGATTTCCAGAGCAGGAGACGACATCTGGATTGCTGTGTTAATAGGTCTTGATTGTCTATTCTCTATAAATCGCCTAATATTTTCTTATGAATTAATTTATTCTGCTGGCTGCTGTGGCATCCTGTGGGAATGAATTCCACAGCACAATTGTGCTCTGTGTGTATTGATTTCAGCCTGACGCCTGATCATTCTTTCAGGTGATGCCTAGCTTTTCTGATACAAGACATAATGAGTAAGTGCTTCCTATGTATCTTGTCCCCTGCCACCTTTGTTTTATAGCTATCGCATCTCTTCACAATTACCTCTTTTTTCAGGCTAAAAAACTGCAACCTGTTTAGTTTCCTCTCACATTCGATACCTCTGAGCATCCCGTCCCTTCTCTCATTCAACCAGCTCTTTCCGAGACAGGGGAGCGGAACTGCCTGCAATAACCACAGTGTAGGTGGATGATAAATTTACACAGTGAAACAATGATTTTTTCTGTTTCACTCTCCTTTCCTTTCTTAGAGACTTTTTGACTCTTTCTGAGTCTAATGCAACCCTTTTCAGAGAATCAGCCACAGTGACTCCAACGTCCCCTTCCTAAGCAGCAGTAAGTAATTTAGTACCCAGCATACCACATAGGTAGCTTGATTTCTCTTGTTCTCTGCATCCCTTGGTTTGTATTTCTCACCACTGAATTTCATCCGCTACTTTATCATCATCTTTCAGTGTGCTGTGTACAGGAAAGAGCTAATCCTGAACATGGGGAACGGGAAAAAACAAATATTGCATGTATTTCTGATGTACGCATGCATGCGTCTTGTCTTTTAATTATTTCTGTCTCTGAACAACGTACTCCCCCCTCGCTAACAAAGCTCTGCTGATCTCTCACTGACATCCCCAAATCAGAAGGAATTGCTTTGTTTTGTAGCAGCAGAGATTGCACAGCATATTACAAGCTCTGCTATGAATACCTTGCTGTTTACTCTGTCTGGGAAGTAACCTATTGTTTAAATATCTGTACTGATATTTTATTGATAGGACAGAAAATGTCTAGTACATTCTGATTAGCATTGCTCAGTTAGATTTCCATCTGAAACAGGTAAGACTTGGACGTTATCATAGCCAAATAATGTACAATTTTTAGCATCATCTTAGAGTTATGAGATCTATAGAATGATGATCTGCTTTTTATTCCGTATTTTTACAGCTTTAGTGTTGGATACCTGTTCCTTGCAATGTCAGACAAGAACAGTAATAATTTACTCACTGGGAATTGACCAGTTGAACTAGTGGGCATGGACTTCACCCCATTTGAATGCCTTCCCCACAGGCTATCATCAGCACATGAAATCTCAAAGCACCCTTAGGTGACTACTTCAGCTTGTGTCAGAGCCTTGTTTGGAAGGTCTTCTCCAGAAAAATCGCACATGACCAATTTTCTGTTGCCAGTTATATGTTGTTAGATATACCATGTTTTCTACCAAAGCACTCTTCCTAGTTTTATTCTGTCCTTGTCTTTCCTTTGTGTGTCCCTATGGGATAACTTAACTCATTCAGAATTCTTCACACCAAGAAAAAAATTACTAAAGTGAAAAAGTAAACATTAAATTTGTAACAAGAGGACATAGACCAAGACAGGAAAACCAAAACCCCAACCAAAATTAAGAGTAAAACTCTAGTAAAGAATAAAATTCAGTTAAGCAAACTGCTTGCTAATTATTTTCCTTCTTTTATTAGAGCACAAATGCAACAGATCTTCAAATCTGATGGATCTAGGTCCCAGCTAGTTAGCAAGCAGCAGAGATTATCTTTTGCTTAGGGAAACCAGGTTGCCACATATTCTAAACATATATTTTAAAAAGGGCTTTTTAAGGCTATACCCTCATTTTTGAAGAGTTAAAGCATAAGACTAAGGCATAGGACCTAATTATCATAATTATTATGTGATGATGCATAGCTTAGTTTCTTGTAACCATTTCTTTGAACAGGAGCCTCCGAGACTGTTTTTGAAGGACTTTCTCATTGGGCAATTTGTCAGGAGACCAGGTTATTCCAGAGACTTTGAACCCAAAAAAGCTACACATAAAAGAAAAGCTAAGTTTCACAGCCACCATTATGCTACATGGGACCTAGAGGAAACCCAGGCCAAAGGCAGCAGCTCAGCATGGATGCAGCCACCCCGCTCCAGGGCAGACAAACCCTGAGCAGTGCGGCTTTGAGCTGGTCTTTACTACTTGGCTGTGGAATTATAACCTGGAGTTATGGTTATTACACTGCTTATACAGAACAAGAAGATATGTTTTGCGTCTTTACAGCCTGTGAGGAAAGGATCTCAAAGCAATTTATGAACATTGAGTTTCCAGGGAGCCCAGTGAAATTCCTGCTAAGAGTTTTGGAGATGAATGAAGCAATCTGCTGTAAGTTTAAAGTACTCATTTATCATCACACAAGTTATTTAGCAGCAGAAGCCCAAAACCCAGAAGCTTTTCTGATGCTTGGTAAGCCCATAATAAATGTTATGAGATGACAAAGGGTTCCTGAGACAGGGGCCAGGAGCTGATAAGGCAAGAGTTGCATTCCAGCTTCCTATCTCGTGTTTACTTCAGTCTGATCACTGGGCAGCATTCTTTCCAGTGAAAGGAATAAAGTGGGAATCTCCTCCTTTCCTTCTGTCTGGAGAGCTAGGCTTCGTTTCTGGGCAGAGTGTGAGGGTTTACCTTATCAGGAGAAATTCCCGCACGGCACAGACCGACAAACAGCTCAGCCGCATGCAACGGGCATTCGCGTGCTGTGGTGAGAGCAAGAGCTGGCGGAAGGTGCGCTACTCTGCAATATCTTGGGGACAGATAATGCTGTAATGACAACGTGATCAAGTCTGAATGGTCTGGGAGCTTTAATGGGTTGTAATGGAGCTCTCCCATCGGGATGATGTGGTGACAGAGGTTGCATGGTCCGCGTAGTTCAGAGCATTCCCCAGTACCTCAGCCTGTGCCAGGCAAACAACGCAAGTTTTAAACTCTCTGGAAAGTGCTTCCCATGTCAAAGCCACCGGCCGGGGCTTCCCACTCTGTTGTTTGAATGCAGGAAGGTATGGCAGCTCCCACTGATAGCAGGAATAAGTCTCGGCCTTATGAGGAACTGTTTTTCTCAGAGCTGTCAGGAAATCCTAGCAAAGGCATCAGCAGCGTGGTGCCCTGGAAGGGCCTGAGGCAAAGGACATGCTGCGGCTAATCTGTTCCCAGTGCAGGAGGTGCTGGGGGCTGAGCGTCTCAGGACATCAGCAAGAGGACAGGAAGGCTCTCACCAGCTGCAGCACAGCCCGTGGCCCTGGGGACCTGTGGCCAGGACTGCTGCACCTACACGCTGCCTTGTCACCTGGGTGAGTTTGGTTAGCAGCTATGGCATTAGTGTTATAGGCACCTGCCTGGTTCATCTGGCACCCTTGTTGACAGTGTCCTCGGGAGAAATAAGGAAATAAAGGCACCTTGAAGCTTTACTTCTCCTTTTCCCTCAGAGGAGAAGCCCTGCAAGATCCAAATATCCGCTGGCAGGGCAGCCTGGGGAAGCTTCTCTCACAGCCGCGCTTGCTATATATGTTGCCCCCATGGATGCCCAAAGGATTCCAGTCTCCCTCTGTCTCCTTTAATAAACATTACTTCCAACGCAAACAATTTAAAAGAAAAAATTTTGGAGCGCAGGCTCAGTTTATTGGGGAGAAACTACACGCTCAAACGGAAGGGGAGCCCTGGGATGCACTCTGCGTGCAGTGGATCCAGCCGGTTTGGCTGGTCTCACTCTAGCCGTAATGTGCAAGAGCTTTTGCTCAGCTGGGGGGAAACTCTCCCGCTTAAAGCTCTGTTCCAGCTCCTTTTCAGAACCAGCACTGGAAGAGCCCCTGCCTGCATCACGCCACACTGCAGAGTCACTTACATCTGCCCATCCTGTATCTAGATGAGTCCCTGTATCAACTACTGTGTCCCAGTCAGAAAGGAATGATGTTTCGGTTTAATGAATGCATAAGTTTTTACTATTCTCTGTGGATTTTTTGTCAGTTCATCTCCGGGGTGGTGGGGACAGGACCAAATTTTTGTCTGTATTTGAGACGATGCAAAGATTGGACTTGATTTCAGCAGGAGCCTCTGTGCTCATGTAACACTGATAATAAATAATTATGCACACTGGGAAGGGCAAATAACAGCAGTTTTTCTTTCAGGTTGTAGAGTGGTATCTGTCAGGCAGATAGGACCTTTTCCAAATGTAGAGCATTTTATTTACAGGTGGGACGCTCTACAAACAGTGACAACTGCATATTCCTAACACCTTTTGCAAAAGTCTCCAATATCATCTGTTAAAAAGCATCTGGAAAATCCACCTTAAAAAAACCACACCAATGAAAAGGCCTGCCAAGCTGCAGCTTCCCGATCCTTCCATTATAAAGAAATTTGCTTATGGTGCAATTTATGTAGGCTCCATATTCCAGCAAAAATACATCAAGTGGTATCAGGTTACCAGAATCAGTCCTAAAGCAACTGTTTCCTAGAGGGGGAGGAAAAAAAAAGAAGCAGCAGCTTGCTTCACATTCAGTAAGTCGTCGTGACACGGAGCTCACAGGGAAGTAACAGGAACATGAGAAATGAGTTGTGTTTTTTTTTCTTATGAAAACCTAATATGGTAACTAAAAGCAGAGGAAACACCCACTTTTCAAAACTGAACTGTAATCAATTTTCCAGCAAGGACAAACCTCCAGACAGCAGTCTATCTGCTGCAACAAAACAACAACAATAATAATACCCCTCCCTCTTCTTTGAGAAATTTCCTGGAAAAAAACATTGTTATCTCTAGATCTTCAAAAGCTGTAAACCCCCTTGTTTGGGGGGTTTGGCAGTCAAAATGCTTTGACCCCCTGTTTGGGTTCAAAGAGGCTTCCTGAAAGAAGATGTAAGACTACAACTTCCCACTCGCTACAGATAAGCTTGTGTTCCATCTTCCAGCAGACACTCACGTTTCAAAGACATGATTTGAAATAAAAATAAAGAAAGGGTTTTCATCTTTTGCTGAACTGCTTAGGTTTTTCTGTAAGGGAAGCAAATATTAGCAGAAGCCAATGCAGCTGCTACAGAGGGATTTTTTTTTTAAAGAAGCTACATAGATGCATGAAACAAAACTAAACCACATGTTCAGTCAGTGGGAGTTAGAATAATTTCTCTAGAATCCACAATCATACATTCATCAGCTGGAAACACCAATTTTTATACAGGGATTTTTTCCTTACTTTTCCCCACTTATCTGGAGAAGAAACAGCAAGCACAGAAGGAAACTTGAGCCCAGTTTCTTATTTCAGAGGCTAACCTGACTACTGGAAGAGCACTTTTACACAAAGTGGAAGTGACCTCTTTAATGACTGTGACTCATTTTCCTCTTTCTTTAGGCTGATAGTGAGCTGCCATGCCCCCATTTCCCTCACCCCCAGTGGAAAGGATCTTGTTTTGCTGAGCATATGTGTAACTTTAACAATGAAGCATTGCAAAATGTGCCCTGGAGACGAGGGTGAGCCTGAAGTACCTGGATGTACATAAAACTTCAGCTTTACAGGAGTCTTATTTTGGCAAGCAGTAACCTTGTAGTTACACAGCTTGGTATTATATTGTCTTACAGGGTAAATCCAGGCAGGCACATGCTTGTTTAGAACATTTTAAAAAATTAGACCTGCAGAAGATACTGGCTTGTCTACTTTCTCAGCTGATGTGATCACCTGCTCCCATTGCTTGACTTCTCGAGCCGTAAGAACAAGGTGATCCTGAAGAGGTGACACCCATGTGAGGTATTTCGCTTACATACTGGCAGCAGCAACTGAACTTTTAGAGCTGATGCTGCATTATGAGTTTGGATAAATGTGAGTAAGAGTGTGACACCGAGTATTTGATCTTTTAAGTTTTTTTTTTGAAAATGTGAACAAGGCTGCATCTTGCTTGTGCTAATCCAAGCTTGTCTGTGACTTTTGTTCATGTAGCTATGAGCTCCTAAACATGCCATTTAGTTTCAGGGCACTTCATAGTAATCCTCTCATGAATAGTCACTATGCATGCAGAGGAAGAGATTAAAAACCAAATGGTTGACTCATGCCAATCTAAAGACTGGCATGCTGCAGACTCATTAAGGAATAGCTCTCTGACCTTCCTACGTGCATATCTGCCCCGGCACGCTGCCCTTTCTGGGACTCCAACCTGCAGCTGTGACCAGCAGCTGGGTGCCATGCTCTCCCCTCACACTTGGACCTTCCTCCCACTATGAACTGCCAGGAACCCACCATCTCCCTGGCCTGACCAGGTCTTTGTCTTGCCACCACAGCCACTGGTGGTGTGGCATCTGCTCTGGCAAGCTGTACAGCTGCACATCTGTTATGGCTAGCGGACTCAGAGATGGGCCTGGGCTCTCCTTTGCACGGCTGTCTGTCGCTCAGAGTGGAATGACCAAAATATCTGCACTGTTTTCTATGCACACAGTCCTTTTAAAAGCAAAAGAAAGTAAAGGTATTTGTATAGTTTTTCTCTCTCTGTCCATCTGGGAATGATTGCTTTAAATAGGTACTGTTAGACTCTCTGATAGTTTAGTTTCAAAATTCCAGATTAAAAATAGTTAAGAGCCAAAACTGGGGGCTAGAACAGCCTTATGACAAGCAGTGGCATTACATGGCATTAAACTGAATGAACTAAATCTTTGAAAAACACCCATATGCCTCTTGCAGTTTTCTGTTAAAAAGTGCGTGTAAGCAAAGCTACTTTCTTATGTTAACACGCATTTACCAGATAATTTCTTTCCTACATGCAGCTTACCTTGCTAGAAGAGTCTATGTACAATATAGATTGAAATTTGTTATGGTATTTACAATATTACTATAAAACGACATCTTATCACATGGTAAAATCATCTCTCCATTTCAGTTTCTCCTTCTGCCAGTGCTTGATGCTTCTCTACCTCTTGTAGCTTTTCTTACCTTGTCTTTTATAGCCCTTTCCGAAGATCTTCATTATTCTGTCCTTGTCTGACAACCACAGCAATCTCCTCTATGGGCCAGTTCTTTCAATCATGCCATGTGCAATTTATATGGTATTAACCGGTAAAGCTAAAGAAAAAAAGAACAAAGAAACCAACCCTAAAAACTTGGCCAGAGACTTTGCTTTACATGGTGTTCTTTCACCACATACATTCAGTGCCAAGCTGGTCTTAAAATAAACTTCCTTCGACAGTTTATATCCTCCAACCTCCCCCCGCCCCCCCCCCGCCAGATAGTTCCCCTCTTATCAGCCTCTTTCATTTTTCAGGTGAGTTTTTTAGATAGTGTGTAATCTAAGAATCCAATTAAATAGCAATCAAATTAAAATACTTCATCACTGAGTAAAATGTGTAAGGGCTCATGTTGAGGGTGTGAGGAAAACTCAGCAAGAACAGAGCAGAGACTGGCAAACTGCTCAGAAGAGCAGACACACAACCAGGCCTCGGTGATGGGGTGAAAGATATTTCCTGGAGTTTCGAAGAAGATCTTCTCAGAGGAGAGTTTTGTTGCAATACAGAAAGTTCCTGAGCTGCTGAACTGAGAGGAAGCCTGAAAAAAAGGACCCTTCCTGCCAGGACATATTGGGCAAGAAGGAATTCAGTTTCCAAATGCTTTCATTTCTGTTCTGTCTTACTCTAAGTCTTATTTTAAAAGCTATGGGATCTAGTTTCTGGTAAAATAAAACTCGGGTTTGAGTTTAAAAGCTCTTTTGCAGTCTTGGGAGTGCCCAGCTTAAGAAAAAAGGTTTGGCAGATCTGCCTCAACGTTCTAGTCAACTTGGAGTCCTGTCACACCACCTTAGGTTGTGAAGAACACAGCCGTTTCAGTAGGGAGTAACAAGAAATAAGCATTTCAAAATGCCACGCTTTGTCAAAATGCCTTGCCATATTGTGATAGATACCTGTGTCCTGCCTTCAAAGATCTGCATGTTATTTTTACTTGGAGAAGAGATATTTGCTTCCTCTAGTGAAACAGAGCACAGAATCTGTCTCAAAGCTTTTAGAATAACTAAGACACAACACTGGACAAAGCACATATCAACCTTTTTGTCTGCATTTGCTTGCATGACTCTTGCTGATCTTTGCTGTCATGTGAGATTTATATCTTGATTGTATTACAGCGGGGAATCAGAATAAGCTGCATAGGAAAAAGGACATTGGAAGAATGAACAGGTGAATCAAATGGCTTATTCGGACAGTTAAAGAAAATAGAAGGGACTGGGTCTTGCAACACCATTTTGCACAGAAAGGCAAAAGGATGATTACTGTTACCTAATACACTACACAATTCCTTGGTTTGCAGACATGGAGTCATTTGTACTGGGCTCATCACCATCATACTTGAGTATCAGACAGACTTTTCTTTTTTAATTGGCAGCAGCAGCATATGCAGTTCAAGCAACAGCCGGGAGTCTTCCATTTGTTAACTGAAAAGAATATACCTTTTTCGTACATACCCATTAAGGCACAGTATAAACATAAAAACCAGAATAATTCAGGTTGGAAAGGACCTCTGGACCACCCCACCTCTGCTGTGCGAAGCAGGGATAACTTTCAGGTTGCTCAAAGCTCCATCCAGTGAAGTCTGGAAAACCCCAAAGGACACATTTTATTTCAGTCAGCAGTTCCCTGTTCCCAAGCCAGTCCCCTGCCTGGACTGCTCATTTCCTTGCCCACTGGAATGGACCATTCCGGTGCTCCAAGGAGACTCTTCTTGCAGATCAAACAAATGTGAACCTCCTTCACACTGCTCTATGGCAGCCTCCTGTGGTATCCTGAAGAAGATGGAATCTGCTCTCCTAAAGTCCAGGATTATCACCCTGCCTTCCTTCCTTTCCTTGGGAGCTTAAATTTTATCTCATCTCATGGTCACAGTAGTGCCAAATTGTGATGTAAAGGCAGGTTGTCAGGTGAACAGCAGAACAGTGAGAATATCAGCTTATTTAATAGCAATCAATTTCAAGACAATACTTTATAATGCAAATAAGAAGCTCAGATAAAAATGTTACTGTCATGTGAGGCCACAATGAGATGTCAGTGGGAGTGACTAGTGTATATCTTCCTATTACTTGCCATCCTAGTTTTTCCTTGCAAGTTTTACCCAGCAATGAAATAGTTAACAATACTAAACTGTATATTGCTGCATGACTTTAAGCAATAACATGCCATTAAGATGAATGGCAAAAGTTCAGATCTTTGAAGATCTTGCTCCACTTGCCTGTGGACACCTTTGTATATCTTTAGCTTACATTTTCAAAACCATCCTTACAGCCATTTGAGGGCCAGCAGGCTGTTTGCAAAATATTAAAGCCAGCGGACAGAGCACAAAGTGGCATCCTCTGCGAGACAGACTCATCTTGTGCTGCCTGTGAGCCAGCTCAAACTGCCCACACAGTATGTGTCCACATGATTTGTGTGCTTCTCTTGGGTCATATACTCCCTTGCTCCTCCCTTCGTCTTCCGTATCTTTTTATAATTGCTTTAAGAACCCTTTGTACAGATGGAACAGCAGAAAAGCAACTCTTAGAATGGACGTGGCATTATCTCACTTGTAAAAATAAACACAAGCATGTATATGTATGTGCATCCATGTGTGCTTGTATGTGTACGCACGTTAAAGTTTAATTTAGTGATTCTTGTTTTTCCGCCTTCCCATTCCTGCCTTGTTGACATCCAGAAAGAAGTTGCCATTAACAATAGGTTGGAAACCAGTGAGCATGAATTTATGAATAGAATTTCATTGCTGTGCTATTTTGTCAGTCATTAGTACTTCATTTCACATGCCATCCATAACATCCCCACACCAGAATCTGATTGACTGAATGTGTTTTGGCTTTAGCTAATAATAACTCTTCTATTTTGGAGACATAAACCACTGCTGCTAAAGTGTGGTCCTAACGAGGAGTTTGTGTTTGAGGAAATCAAGGTCTTGATTTGACCATGGCAGGGAGTTACAGCCAAAACACTTTTAATCTTTACTTCAGTCTGCCAAACAAGATGTCGCTGTATTTAGGCAGCCAGGCAAAGAAACCTCTAGAATTTCAAGTTACGTCCAATGCATATGCCACATGTAAACCAGAATGCAAGTATTATGATACAGTAAATAAAAGCATGAGAAATTCCCAATAGCATGAACATTCTGAAAAATATTGACAGCTCAGCCTTTCATGGTTCCTCTCAAAACAGACAAAAAGCAGTCTGTCGCGAAGCAGCTTAGTAGGCTGCCAGCTCCTTTTCTGTCTCTCCAGACTGTGGCCGAGATCTTAAAAGTTATTCAGCCACCCGACTCTCATTAGAGCAGCTCTGGGGGTCTGGGCCTTGGTGTCTTCTGTCAGGATCATGCAGAGCTCTTTAGAGTTCACTTTACTTGGGGCTCCCCCCCTTTTTTTTTTTTTTCCTTCATTTCCTATTAGAGTTAATTACTATTATGTTTATCACAGCAGCATTTAGGTTAGTCAGTGCAGAGCGCTACTGAATATCCAGCTACAGTTTCTCCTTCTTCCCTCACCCTGCCTGTGACTAATAGTGCTGCTCCTGCACCCTTCTCAAGTCCCACAGTAGTCATGGATGGATTGAAAGCCCTGACTTTAATGAGGTGTCAGCTGCCCCCACAACTCACCTCTGTCAATGCAATAATCTGGACCTGCTTTACTCCCAGCAGCTTGCAAAGTACTTCATCTACATCATCGACTCTCATTTGCTGCATCGCTCACAGTGTAAGCTTCCATATCTATCATGGTAATATAATCCTTTTAGCAATTGCTATTGCTTTTAAAACCAATTTGTTCTGCACTCAAAGGCCTCTAAGCTCCCATAATATTAGGATTGGTGCCTGCACACTAAACTCTGCTTGCTAACGGAGGTCTCGGAAAACTATCTGGTTACACATCAGGCTGGTGTGGAAACAGTGAAAGAAAAGGAGAGAGGCACATTTAAACTACACTTACTAGTCTTTCTTTCAGAATTGCAAAATTCCCTTTGTTCTAAATTAATGATGAGCAGTTCCCCACATACTTGTGCAGCGTAATGGCTGTTCAAAAGCTCTTTCTTATCACAACCCAGTAAAATGCTGATCTTGCACAGGTAGAAAGCTGTTATTCTTAAATACACTTAATACACTATTACAGTTGTTGTTGGATGAATTTGAACTAAACAATGAGGTTGGTAAAATAACTCCACTCCCTGAGCACTGTAATCTCACTTAATAGTGTAAGAGTTCAGAGGAACAAGGGCTTATGCAAAGCCCATCTGTCTAGCATCAGCCCTTTCCCCAGGTACTCTTGAACCCAGTGGCCAGTTTCAATCATGTTTGAGAGAGCAGCAGCCTCTTAAAACTAATTTCACATTTCACAGAAATCCATGAGGGAAGAGGAAGGGGGCAAAGAGAGACATCCAAACTAGTGCCCTTCCCAAGGGAAAGGCAGCCATTACCTGTGGCTTTGGTAGGCATGCAGCTCTAGCCTTGCCCTTGCACACACAGCCTCTTGCTCACCTACCAGGCAAAAATGGTAGATGGTGAAAGTATGAGGAAATATTTGAGTTGAGGAGCAGGATGAAATGGAGTTATCACTGTAAGGGAAAATGCTGAAGACATGGGATGAAGCAGAGGCTTAAGGGAACCAGAAAAGGAAGCATTCTACGGACGTGGAAAGAGCCTGGGGACATTGTTATGAGAAAGCCTTAAGAGACCAAGAAGAAGATAGGGTTATTTTGGTGGAGACCATAGGAGACAGGGGATGTAGATACATGGGAAACCAGAGCTCCCTATTTATGCCTCTTATGAGTCAGTGTGGAGTGTACTAACATGCTACACGAGCCTGGAGATTACTTTTATGAGGTCCAAAGCTTTCAGTAGAAAGGGTTCAAAGCTATCACTCATATGGCATTTCAGTGTCTTAGAAATGGGACTGATTTCGAAAGCTAGACCTCAACGTATAACTACACTGATATAGAGGCTTGGCCTCGATATTATTTTTAACCAAAGGGCCCGAGCTCCACCCCATCATACTGCATTGTCCAACCCAAACTATCCTCGTGTTGGGCCTCATTTGCAAACCAGAATCTCTCTAGAAATCTGTCTATGGGTTATTTGCCCTTCCTGATCACTTTGTGTTTAGCAGTGGGTCTTAGAAAGACGTAGCACAGTGAAAAGGAACAAAGGGACTGCTGCTGACAACTTCTCCTGTTCAAGGCTAGCAGTTATCAGTGGACACACACTGGGAAGTAAGTTTGAGTGACAGTGTGAGGAAACTGGGGAGCTTCCAAGGTGACCCAGGTAATTGCCAGTGGCAAGCCCAAGGACTCCTGCCAGACCTGGTCACCAGCCTACAGACTGACCATAAGGAGCAACAGTGGCACGGACTGGTGTGCCTGGACTTTGAGCTTTAGCATAAAGGTGTCACCTCTGGCTCAGGAGGTTCCCCAGGCACCAGCTCACGAAATTTGGCAGCATAGGCCACTTATACTCTTCCGTAAGCATTGCCTACTAGCTACTGTGTGAAAGGATACTGCAGTGGGGGACTCTTGTTCAGACACTCTTGGCCATTTTTATGCTCCTATAAACCTAAATGCAGGTCCCGCTGCCATGGCACCACACAGGCCAGCTGCTCCCTAAAGCACGGTGAGCCAGGAGGTTATGGGAACCCAAGGCCAGCAGGGCCCAGCCTCCCCAACCAGGGCCCATCCACAGTATCTGAATGAGGTGAACAGGACAAACCTGGAGATGATAGCCAGAACCAGCTGAGAGTCCAGATCATACAGCAATACCACAGCAATGAGACGGGCCTGAGGTCAAGCTGGAAATTCAATCTGTAGGTTAGGGTTAAGAACAGGTCTAGTGATGGCTGGGAAGGTCCACAACAACACAGCTGGGCTGAGGTCTAGCCAGGATATCAATCTGCAGGTTGAGGTCTGGATCAACAAGGCCCATGGTGAAACAAAAACATGGACATAGACATGAACAAGCTGGAGAGCAGCACTCCTCTAATACAGCTCAGCCCAGGGACTGACAGCCCTGGGCTGAGCTGAAATGGGGCTTCTGGGCCCATGGGTGTGGGTGGAAGCCCCAGCTGAGGCTGATCAAGGCCATTAAGGCTTATTAGTGCACTCAGGAGCCTGACATATACAAACTTGATAAAGAAGATGGGGGGTGGGGGTGCTGGCTCAAAATGGTGGTATGGGCTATTTGAATCTCTTCATCAGTTACAAAGAGCCTGGGGCAATATCCCAGAAACAACAAATACATATTTTTTTCTGGCCCAGAGGCTGGTGTGGCCGGGCTAAAAACATGCACTGAGGATGGCTCACCACAGCAGTGGGAGTTGCATTCTCTTGCTCACACTGTTGTTGTTGTCTTTGCATTTCCCCTGTAAAAACATACCGGGAAAAACAGGGGTAGCATCTTGTTAGCTTTAAGACTTCCTCATACCCACCTGAATCTTAATGGAGAAAAAAAAAAAAAGTCAGCCACAAAGGGCCAATGTGTTGAAAACACATACATACAACATACACATGCACTCACTTTTTGTTGAGTTTAGATCTACGAATGTAGATCTTATGTTAGGCAAAGCAAACAAGTGTCTCTTTTTGGGACTGCTTTTCTACTGCAATTAATTTTCACGTCTACAGAAAGGATAAGAATTATATTAGTACTATGAGAGTGATTATGCCAGCCAGTTGATGATACGGAAATGACTATGTTAAAGCTTTTGCTAGGCCACTGAGCATTCCCAGTGTGAGCTCCAGAAACATGAGCAAATTCAGGCTGAGCTGAATTGCTGGTTCCGTTATTAAAACTGCAGTGCCTCCTTGTCAGCCAAACTCGGTGCTTAGCAGTGTGTTCAGCATCTGCCCCCTGTGCAATACTCATAAATGTTGCAATCAATATACAATTTGGGATGTGTGGGCAATGCTGGAAGGTAAAAATATTCTTTCTTTGCCAGATATATGTTAATTGGTTGTTTCATTTTGCACATATGGGACAGTAAAATGTATTTGTTTTCTTGCCAATAAAGGAACATTTTCCTAACACTCCTTAGTCACATCGTATCTACAAAAGGAGAAGGCTCTGATGTTTCCTGTTGGGTTTATGGTTTACATTACAATTCATACACAAATGCTTTTTGGCATGTAAATCCTGAGCTAGAAGTATTTTTAAAATTATGTCCTGAAATAGGAACTTCAGAACACTCTGTCGGCATCTGGCAGATATCTCAAGAGTGTCATGAACTGTTACTACTTGAGGAACTTGGCAGGCACTCCATGAGTCCTGTGTACCTTACAAGTGTGTAGGAGTCCACTAACAGCTTAATTGTTGAGCATCTGTATAGCTGGTCTCCGTAATGGGCACATGTCCACCCACCAACCTCGAAAACACGTGGTGGTCTGTGCAGATTTCACAGGATATATCTGAGCTCCTGAGCAATGAAGGTTGCTCAAACATGAGTGATAGCAAGCCACTATTTTATAAAAGCGAGCATTTCCTCAGGACAAACCTTGAACCACTAATCAGTCTCACTGCTCGAAGAATTTGGCATGTGTTTTTCCATCCCCGTGTGTTTTACAAAGTGCTGATACGCATGCTAAGGCTCAAAGCACTTTATAAAGTGTTCGGAATCTCATTGTACAATAGTGTTTCCTGGTAGCAGAGCAGAGGGAGCATTGCTGGGCCCCTAGGTGAGAGGCAGTGCTGAAGCCAGCAGGCCCCAGAGTACGCACGCGTGGCTGGTGATGACCACCATTCTTGCCCCAGGACGGAAAAGATAACCACTCCTGCTAAAAAGTGGCTCCGTGTTGGGACCTAGAGGATGCTGGGTCTTTTTGTAGGACTTTGCCCCCAGCCTAATTGACATTGTAGCCATGCTTTGTGACTGCTCAAGAACAGTAGCAGCTGTGCTTGTAGGCTGCAGTTTGCCTGAAAAGCAGATTTTACATCCATCTGCTTACCTCGGCCTTTGCAGAGGCTTTTGGGTCGGAGTTGTATATGTGATGTCCTTCAGAACATCTCTGCTCTGCAAATATGCTCTTTCTGGACAAACTATTGCTCCTTTAAGAAGACACGCATGCACCACACACTTCCTATGGTTAAAGACAAGACAAGACTTTTGCCATTTTGAGGGTCTTCATGGAAAAAAGTTGCGTAAGTCTACACAAAAATGTTAATATTTTTTCATGGTTTACTTATAATTCTGGCACAGAGACCACATAGCTCCAGCACAAAAAACAATGGCTTTGGCACTGTCTGAGCCATGGAACTGAGGGCTGGAAACCCAGGAGCCCTACTGGGGTGAGCAGCGACACCAGGGACCTAGGAAAGGGAGTCGAGGCAGATCGTCATTTTCAACCTGGGCATGCACACCACCATGAAGTGTAAGACAGCTTTTCCCAGATGCCTCAGTGACACTTAATTCCTTCACCTCCTGTTTTTTAACAGAGCAGAGAAATCCCCCAAATTGGGAAGACTGTGGAGCGAGGTGCAAAGGTCAAAGTAAAGACCATGGAGTAAGTCAGTCCCACAGCCCACCTCCTGCAGAGAGCAGAAGAGAATTAAGAAAACCAGAGTGTCAGAAGAGTAGGGCCCTAGGTGAGAGGCAAGTGCTCCTTTGAGATCTGTGCCACGTGTGCTTATTTAAGACACCAGCTTTCCTAGAGCCGAGTGCCTTGTCAGCCCCGTCCTCTCCAACAGGAGCTGGTATCTGCCCTGGGGCTGTTAAATTTTTACAATGGTTGAAATGAAGCAGAATGCTCCTGCTGTCTATCTCTGGGCCTGAGCTGCTGGGACCAGGCAGGAGGACCGTCCCCCCAAGCCCTTGGCTCCAGTATTTATTGCTTCTTGCCACGCAGTTTGGACAGTTGTAGAATGTGTCGCAAGACAAAACTTTTAACTCTGGCCTTTATTTAATTTGACACTGGGTGAGGCCTTTATTCTACATCTTTCTTTAGTGGATAGAAATGTGCTTGGTCTATATTAATTTTTTGTTCTGTACCAATGGTTGGCATCGATTGGTTTCAGTTTTTGTGCACTATAAATGTTAAAATAAACAAACCAAGGTCCCAAGTGGCGGTCAGGGATTTTGCCAGACCATGGGAAGTAGTGGGCCCCAAGAGGCTCTGAAAACCACCCAGAGAAATACAGTACAGAAGATCTGCACCGAGCAGGGATAATAATCCGTTCCAGAAGCTAGAAAATATTTTCCAGGAGACTTGGCAATTGTGGCTTGAGATGGAGAAAGAGAGAAAGAGAGAGATGGATAGAGAGAAACTGCCCTTTTTCCAGGAAAAATGGAAAAGTCTGGGAAAAGAAAAGCCCCTGCTATTGTAGGGTACTTAGCTACAAGGAGAGATTCAGTCAGCAGAGGGTTTGCATCTCCAGAGATGCAGTCAGTTCTTTGCCCACCTGTAGAGTCCAGACAGGTGAAAGCTGCGAGAAGTCTTTGTTTACAAGAGAGATGACAAATAAGGCTGGTTGGTAAGAATTTAAAAATTTAAACTAACCCGTACCAGTCTCTTAGACCCACAAAATGAGGGCTAGAGAGGCCAATAATTCATCTGGTCTGAGCCTCCCAAAGCCAGTTAAGTTTCAGTCCTTGGGATGGGCCATTAGGTTTTGGACAGTCATTCTCATAAGGAGCCCAATGGCTTGTCTAACAGAAGCTTGTCATTTAGAAAGGCCTGGAGCTTTGATGTGACGATAGCTTGACATGAAGAACCAACCACTTTCTTTGGCAATTTGTTTTAGTGCTTACTCTCACTGTTAAACATTTCTGATTATTTTCTCATTCGAATTTGCCAGGCTTCCGCTTTCAGCTATTTGCTTTTGTTGCACATTTCTCTGCTAGATTAAGAGCTCTTTAGTCCATGACATTATCTGCCAGGGGGGAAACATCCTCTGTAATCGAGTCATTTCTCATTTTTTACAAGTCTTTATTAAACTCAACAGACTGAGTTCTCCAAGTCTTTGCTATGGCCTTTTTCTCTAGACCTTGCATAATTTTTGTGGCTGTTTTCTGCACCCACTCCAATATTTCAACAACCTTCTAAAACTGTGGGCATTGAAACAATCTCCCTAATACTGTACACAGGGATAAAAGCACATCCCTGCTCAAACTGGATTGGGGTAGTACAATTTTCTGTTTCTTATTCTGAGATGATTTTTTTCAGTCGCTATCAGAAGCTAATAGTGACTGGATTCCAGTCACTAATGAGGTCCCACTCCCTTAGGTGCTTTGCTGGTGTCTCTTGCTCACATGCTCAAAGTCATACTGATCGCCTGACTTGGCTTCAAAAGGTCAAATCTTCGAGGACCTTTGTGAAGTTTTCACCTCTTTTTTACAGCAGAGATCAGTCATGCATCTTTCACCTGAACAGTTCCTTGCCAACGTGGCAAGGTCGATTCTGCCTTGGTCTTACCTGTGACCCACAGCTGATGACTGAGACGCTGTAGTCAAACTACAGTCTAACTGCTTGTTGGTTCGGTCTGGTCATATCTAAGCAGCATGGAATAACCTGCTGCATACAGATGGCTATCTGAAGGGAACCAGCTCATGAGCTCTTTGGAGTGGCTTCAAGCCCTGTGTTAATCCCTTTGGAAGAAACCACACAGCCATTGTATATCATTAGTTTCTTACAAGATTGCTATGTTGTAAACCAGTGTAGACTTCTAGTGACTGTATTCCCATCTAATTTCATTAACAATTCATTTTTCTGCTGCCTAGGATCCCTTGTCAGGCAAACTAAGCTGTAGTGCTGTCAAGTGTGCTGGTGACCTACTGTGACGTTGGCTGAACACTCAGCATTGTTCTGGTGTTTCAAGATTCACTAAAAATGAGTATTTCTAGGCCAGGATCTTCTCCATTATCTCTGTAGGTCTCTTGACTGCAAGTTTTCTAAGGCTGCTGATTTTCAAAATATTCATTCTGAGTCCGTGTGGTTTAATATAGTCCTCTTTTATGAGTGGAAAGAAGACATTTACGCTCATTAGCTTTCTGGCTTCCAAATACAGATAAGAATGGAATAAGTCTATCTTTTCTACGTGACTATTGATCATTTTATCATTTTTATCTATCAAGGGGCCATTTCCCTCTTGTAGTATTCCTTGCATCAAAGTAGTCGTGTTGTTGCTTATGACACAAATACGGCTGCCCCATTCTTACTTGTCTTCATCTGCTTTTTACATCTTCTGTGTTACTAAAGCTCCAAACTTTTCTCTCTCTTTTATTAATGCATAGTTAATTTCACTTGAATATTGCTCCTGATGACTGGAGACAATTTTCTGAGAGACACTAAAATATTCATATGGTCTGAAGTTTTGGCATCTGGGTCATTCTCTAGAAGAATTGATCTCCTTCAGTAGGGAATTCAGGCTCTTCTGTGATGTGCTCTGAATCTCACTAAATTTTGAAAACTTGAATGAGGGTGAGTGTTGCAACTGCGTGGATCACTTTAGATCAGCTTTTGGTCCAATTTACTTCCTTTTAACTCAAGCTTTCTTCCTCTCTTCAGTTTTACCCAATTACTCGATCAGTTTTATATGACTATTGAATACATTTGTCTCTTAGTTAATAATCATTAGTCTTCTACCTACTTTTTTCCTCCCAACTCCTCTCAGTTCCAGGAAACTGGTTTTATGAAAATATGTCTACAACTCATCAGCAGCGTCTTCCATTTGCCCCTACCGACTGTCATGCTGCTACAGGCCAGCTACTATCAAGTTTCAGTTCAGTCACTAATTATCTTCATCTAGTATAAAGAAAACCAAAAGAATTACCTCTATGGGCACAATGCCCTTTTGTTAGAAATTCTTTTCAGACAAGGATTATCTTGTAAGCGAATCTTACGTCTTCAGAATTTTTTTAAAAAACAAAGCAGTTAGTTCGTCATATTTGCTCCTCCCCAGCCCTCCCAAAGTCTCCATCTGTGGCCTTGTGCTGGAAACAAGAGCAAAATGGGAGGAGGGGTAGAGGCAGACAGACAGAGTAAGGTTGACCGAGAGGTAGACAAATCAGCGAACTTACTTCATGGACACCCTTCTCAACCCTAATCTATTTCCACTGTATTAAGCAGTATACTTTATTTTGACCTCTAGAATGCCCCTGCCTCTTTTCTACTTAATGAGACATAATTAACCAGTACTTGTATTTACCCCAACCCCTGTTTATTTGATACTCTGTGTTATTAAAAACTTGAAGCAGTATTGCTCAGAGTTTTTTCAGTGTTGACAGTATTTCTTCCAGTGTACAATTCTCTGATACTGGTGCAATTAAGACACCATGTGGGATGTAGTATTATAAACGCCCAATTTCCTTATGTGTAGGGTTTTTGGTTTTGTTTTTCCTGTAACAAAATATTCTTATCAGAATGGGGAGAGCTTAAAAAAAAGTTTCTGTTTACTTGTGTCTGAGTTTTAAGTCCCCATTCTGGAAAGCAGAAGAAATAGAAAATGCTGTTTGATGGCAAGAAATGACAAATGTAGTTCATCCATTTTTTTGTGTGAATAGACAGAGCTGCTCAGTGATGCTTCTGGCTGAATAGTTTTCTTAGTTTCTGTTGAAACTGAACATGAAATTGTCTCCCGTACCTTGCGTATCAATATTTTTTCTACCATGGTGATGACAGTTAGGGAGTTGTTAAATTCAAAAACAGGAACATAACTGGATAAATAAACCTAAGGGATCCCAAACCATAGACAGCTGGTATCCAGGTATTAGGCCAACCCAAACTCAAAATGTTTATGTAAGAAAAGGACTTGTGTTTCCTGTTCTGCGCCAGGCCCCTTGGTAATTACTGTTCCAATACAAAACTCTTCATTCACCAACGCCATGCACATGTTGCGTGGAGCTCTTGCAAAAGTCCTGAGCAGCCCCGAGATCAGTAACAAGCACAAGCTTGAGTTGTCCAATGCAGGTTTGGCTGGAGCCAGAAGAAGCAGGAGTGGGTAGGTAGTAGAAAAGGGAAGGGAGACAATACAAAACGTACGTTTCAGGTACGAGGTAGCTGAGAGTAAAGAGCCTGTAGCAAACCCGAAGCAACAAATAACCTCAAAGCCCAGCACAAGGTTGTCTCCAAAGGAGCGGACTGTGTCCCACACACTTGCTGATTAACGGTTCACACTGAAATGGCCAGGGAAGACCACTCAAACACTCACACCCAGACAACTGGCTGGTTGACAGGACTCCACAAAGGAGGAATCCAAGCCAGGAATCCCAGTGCCAATTTCAGGTGTACATTAGCATTCTTCCCCCAGCCTCCTTCCTAAATCCTGAAGGCAGCTGGTTGGATGGTCAGGCGACACCAGAGAGTGCCATCTGAGACGGTTGTTTTATTGCTGAAAAACTGAATGGTATTTTGAAGCAAAGATTTTGTTTCGGGCTAGCCAAAACTGAAGGCACTGAGGAGACTCATCAGAGCCAAGGAAACTCTGTCACAATCCCTTATGCCAAGTATTTTGCACTTCCAAAGTAATCGCAGAGCTGTATCTGTAAACACACATCGAGTGTGTGCAGGGCCTCGGAGTCGGAATAAGGAAGGAAGGGAAAGTTGCTTACTGCGTGACCAACAGTGCTTGCTGTCTGGCAGATATGGTCTAAAACAAGCCTGGAATTGATAAATTTATCTATTGTGCCTTTTTTGTTTGTTTTAAGAAGTTTTTGCCAAAGAAGATGCCACGTTACCAGGAAATGACTTTTTGATATGATACCATATTTTCTTCTGAGTTGTTCTGGACAAGTGATTGGACTGAATGCCTAGCTCCATGAAAACAATTGAGATCAGGCCTCCTGATACAAGGGAGCTGTTTTCCATTGACACAGGTTGCTTTTTAAAAATATTTATGAAGGTGCAGTAAGCATAAGCAACACTGGAAAGACTGGTGCTGTGAATGTTTCCAACCTATGTTGATATGCTTTTCTCAACATAAGCCTCTTCACCGCATCCCAAAGCAAAGCTGATTTGGGCACAACCAGTCTCTCTCCTCATTTCACATGACGCTGCACTCTGAGCTAGACCCCAGGCACAGGGTGGCTCTAGCAAGACCCCAGTGAGAAGACCTCTCCACGCTGCACTTTGGGCAGAATTTGGCTCATTGAATAGGGAGGGAGAAAGATGGGCAGGCACACCTTTGCTTGGTGTTTTAATTTGGCCAGTCCCTCAGATGAGTGTAAACAATCACTGGCCAAGATAAGCATGGAAAGAAGAAACATGCTGACGGGCACATGCCTATATCTAGGCTGCCTGTAAAGGGAAGCAACGCGACCACTTTCAGTATCAGACTCGTTTACTTCCATCTTGTGTGGGTGAGCTGGCGAGCCCTGGATGTGCTTGTAGAGACAGTCCCACACAGGGCACACGGATGGGACCCACACTGTGCTGTTTGTGGAGAGGCTGCCCCACAGGCTCCACATCAGCCTCCTCCCATGTCTGCCATGGCTGAATCCCAAAGTGCCTACCATTCCCTGGCTCATGGGCCAAATCCAGCCATTCCTGTGGGAACATGGTCCACCTGCAAGCTACCGCCCACAAGGAGAGAATGACGCTTCCGCTGTAAAGGAGTGAAAAATATGTTTGTCTCCCCTTTAAGGATAAAATACTGACTCTTATTAGCAAAGTATGTGTAAAAAGCATATGTTTTGATCACAGCAAGGGTCACTGCTTTGCAAAACATGAACTGAGTTTCTCTTGGTAACAATTTTCATAGGATCCATTTGGGGCACATCTATCACATTTTCAGTAAGCTGTTAAAGATGTGTTTGTCTAGCGTAGAGGTTAGTTCTGACACAGTTTGCTTCCCACAGCTCGGACATCAGTTGAAAAAAAAACCAACAAAACCTCAAAATCTCTTTTCAAGATTAGTGCAGTCATGATGTCCATCAGGGAGCAACAAGAGGAATGCTTTAAGGAGAGGGGAGATTTAACTGGCATATACTAACAGTAGGACTGACTGTGGTTGTGTATCTTGTGTACCTTTTGTATCTTATTTGCAGTGAAAGAAGAGTTATTTGAGTGCTCTCCTCTGTTTCACCATAACTTCAAGTTGAAAGAGAGAGTTAGATTTGACCTGCTTCACCAGGAGTCAGTTATTTCTGAAAACTTTCTTTGGATAGCTTGCTCCAGTGGCTTATTTGGCTCGCTACAAAAACCAATCATTTACACATGAACTTGGCAAATGTCAATTGCTTCCATTCCAGTCTGGGAGGTTTTATTGCAGTCTCTTGAGAACAGTGGCAGTTGCGTGAATAAGGCCTTTTAAGTCCCATTGGCAGTACAGGGGCTAAATTTGCCCTGTTACAAAGAGCAGCAATTTTCATGATTCGTAGAATCAGATCTGTCTCTCAGTCTTGCAGGCATGTCCAAGAAGCCCTACTGGGCTATTATTTCCAGATTCTGAGATAATAGCTTTGAGGAGACAGCAAGTGCCTGCTGGTCTGGAGCATCAGTCAGCAGCGCACGGTGTAGGTTGGGCAGGTAGAGCAGGCCACGTCCAGCCGCGGGCTTCAGAGGTGAGGAGGTGCAGGCACTGGAGCATGAGTGAGAAAAGGGTGCAGCACCCACGCCAGGAGGGACACACACCTCCATCTGCTCAGCAGAGAGATCACCTGCAGGTGACCATGGGCTGGTATCAGTCTGTCTCCTCTGCTAACTGGGTTTTTCTGAGCTAAACATGGTGCTGGTGGGCAGAGTCCCTGGAGCAGCAGAGGGAAAAGCGTCACCGGACGTTCAAAAAGCTTCACAGGCTTTCAACCATTGTGCACAGTGAGATTTTTTTCCTGATACTAATTTAACAACTCAGCAAACATAAAGCCAATGAGCAGATGAAAGATGACGAATTTCCTAGACTAGCTAGAAATGAAGCGCAAGCAGCGGTGTCTGTGGGGTAGGAAGCGGCCCTCTCTCGTAGCAGCTCCTGCAATTTGCTTAGCATTTGGGGGGCTCCAGTTCAAACCCTGCTCTGTCACACCTGGGTTTACTGGCATGTCCGAGATATCCTAACCATCACAGCAGTGAAGAGCTCACAGGCCAGATCCCAGCCCTAGGACTGCTTCTAACTTCCAGCAATTTCTTGTTATTGATGGAAGTAAAGGGAATAGGAGCCAGAGCAGCAATACAAACCATTGTGGCTCTGAGAATGATAAAAATGTTCACACAACAATGGTAGAAAAATATTTTGGATTCCAGCAACAACTATGAGAATACAAGTTTTCTAGGGGCATAAATTTGTTAGTCCTCTAGGATAAGTATGCCACGATAAAATACAGCGATAAAAAATTACTGACTGAATTGCTTGAGATGGTGCATGGAGAAAGGGGAAGGCAGGAGAGGCAATGTCAATAAATCATTGTCCTGTCCAGCGGGCTTCCATTATTCAGAGAGAAGGGCAATTACGAAGGCATACCGCTGCCCCGCTTTCAAAGTTTAACATTCCTGTTTGATATCTGATCTAGCAAACAGCGTTACGAGGTATCCAAGCAGCATGCACAGCACTTTAAACGATTAAGGGAGCAGGGTGCTTGAGCACGTTGGCATTCTAGGCCATAGCTCTCCAGCAATTAAAGACAGACATACATATGCATCTCCTTATATACTTATTGATACGGCCCAAATTTGGTTTCACTAAGAAGGGAAAACCACATTCCAGGCTCAGTCTCAGGTGTGAGGTCTGTGGTTGCTGCATCCCTGAAACAGGTGGGCTTACGCTGCCAAAATCAGAAGCTGCCTCCACTTCTTTCCTTTCTGAAGAGATGGTTGTGCTCCCGCTGGACTCCAGCTCCCCACTTCCAGAGAAAGGTCACTGAAGTGTTGGCAAGATCAGGTGGGCAGTTCAGACACAGCCACCTCCTCACACTCCCCAAATAACAGGCTGGTTGGCTCCAAATCCAGTGACTCTAATCCCACAGGACAGATGCAAACCTAGAGATGCTTTGTGCTCAACTCAGTGAGTGTAATGTCTACCCTTGAAAATAAACCACAAAGCTACAAACTTCCTTCAGCATAAAATTGCAAATACTTTGGTTTCTGCATCTGCATTTATCCCCTCCTGTTTCCAGTGATCACTGGAGGGCTGACCTGTCTGTTGTGGATCTCCTCTCCTCAGGATTTTAGTACAAGAAAGCATGGGACTGACTCTGCTCCTGCTGACACAAATGCCAATGGTTTGTAACTCCAGGGAATGCATGGAGCTGCATGGATGACTGCCAGGCCCTGGTATGACTGAGTCTCCACCTTCCTTCAGCTGCCAGGCCAGAGGCTGCTTACTGAAAGTGATGGTCACAAACAGGCAGGTGTCCTGGCAGCATCAGCTCCTTCCTCTGGGTAGTATTTGCTCTGTAAGTTTATAATGGTGGTCCTCATCTCAGTAGTTACTGTCTCATTTGCTGTAATGTTCTGGCATTCAGGAGAGAAATGCTTTCGTTTTCAGCAGAGAAAAACATACAGTATCAAGGCAAGAGGAGGTCAGCAATCTGCTATCTTCATCCCCTCAGCCTTCCTCCAATCTTCCTTGAATAAGTTCTAGTAGGCAAACACATCTGTCTGGATGGTTTGTGATGGATCCAAACATCCCATCAAAGAGACTCCCAGAAATCAACTCTTTACAAAGAGAAGCAGCTCACAAGTCATGTTAGTACCACTGTCACCTCTGAGCTAAAACAGCAGGCTTTGCAAATTTGATTCTTTGCTCCTCTCCAATTTTTTTTGCCACCTGTCTCAAGTAACTTTTTGTTACAAGCAGATGTGAAAGGCTTTTGAACAATGCATGGCACAGTCTAACAATCCAAGTGGATTTGCCTGCACTCAGGAGGCTGGGGAGCATTGTGGTCCGAGGGACAAAGTCTTGTCCATATCAGCAAAATCCAAGGGCAGAGATCAGTGGACCAGGATGCCAACAGAGCCTCCATCGCCTTTGCATTTGCAGCTACTGATGACTGTGTCAGTGCCAGCTGGAACTTTTGGCTGAGCTATCGGGGGAAGTACTGACATGCAGCACCTGAATGGAAAGGTTTTATGGTCCTTGAGACAAAGCCATGGGTACAGTGTCTTATATCCAGATGGGGTATGCAGTCTAACCCAAAGCAACCTCAAAGTATGGACTGTCCAGGTCAAACCTTTATGTTCATGCACTCACATGTGCATGCATCCACATGCTGCTACTAAACCAGCATTAGTTCTCATATAAAACACTAAACTGAAGAAGCACCCTTTCATTATGCTTAGGCTCAGAATGTTAAAAACTCCCCGAAAGGCTTAACTGTGACTAACCTACTGTTCAAGATCAGTTATCCCATCATTGGCTATTTCTGTGTTGTAGTAGTGGTACCACTGTTGCCACTGTGAGCTGCACAGTGCAATAGATGAAGACCTCTTCTCTGCTGCTGTAAATTGTAGATGTTCTGTGCTTGGGAGCTCACTTGCTAGGGCACGCTGCTGAGCCCTGGCCACTGAACCGCCTAACAGAACTGCGTGTGTTTTAACAGCAGGCAAGCTGTTCAAGCTCTTGAGTTACCCTCTCTCTTTCGTGCCCCAGGAAAAAGTGCTGGTTTATATCTCATTTTCTCCAGTCAAAGAGCTTGTTCTGCGAACTAGCCTCCAAGCACTTCTGTTTTAACCACTGCTGACCTCCAAACCCCAAAGTATTCACTCAATGGATATTTGAAATGCCTGAGTGAACTGCACCTAGGAGGAATGCAGGTATGGGAACTTTATTCCAGGCTGCAGAATATTAACTGGTTTTACCCAGCTGACACTGGCAATTTGGTTTTCATCACTCAGCATCTTTGCTTCAGAAGAACAAATGCACAAATTGAATTCTGGCAATGTGCACCAGAGCCCCATTCCAGAAGACATTTATTAGCTATCTTACCAGCAAAAGAGCAGAAAGAGGCTTTTCAGAGAGGTTGCATCCTGTCCTCTTGAGCAATCCTTGAGTCATTATCTCAGGGTCTCACATTTCAAATACTGTAATAAATGAAAACTATTCATTAGGAAACTGGGAGTTCACCGTCACCTTCTGATATCTCTAACAGTATTCTCAGAGTGGGCAGGCTTAGTGAGTCTCTAATTTGGATGGGGGAACCTTCTTCCACAGCTGTAATATAGACCCTTTGTGACACTGAAGATCTGTCTGGACTGCCAGTATTTTCTTGGAGATATAAGCTCAATATTTTCCTTACAGTAGTGAGGAATTCCCTGTTAAAGCTTTGGAAAGTCTTCTCTTTCTAACATCCTGGAGGCTGGACTCCCGTAATCCACCTTTACCTTGGATGGCCTTTCCACAGTCTGGTCAAGTGCTACCACCTGACCAGAGTTTCCCAGGCATGGATGAAAGCTCGTCTTGTCCCAGTGCTAGCAGACCGTTCGTCCTGGAGAGACCTGGGGAGGAAGGAGAGGCCCACAGTGCCCCAAACCTACTGCTCTCATCAAAGAGAAGTGCTTGTGAACCTGAAGCCTGAGAGAGACATCTGGGTTTGTCAACCTGCAATGGGTACTGATGTTCTGAGCTGCAGAGGTCGCTTCGATTTGTCTATGTAGCAACATGAACTACTAGGAAAAACTGGCCATTCATCACAGCACCTTCTGGGCTTTAAGAACTGACCTGCCACATGCACGAAACAGCTTTGTCGCTCCACCGCCAGCCACCCCCCCACCAGCTGGGCACATGTCAAATTGTTTTTGATGTGAAAATTTTTCTCTTTAATTCCTCCTTATCACCCCCATCCAAGCCTGTGGTCACACCATGTCTTTTGTCATCAGCTTTGGGAGAAAACGTGGCAAGGTAAGGAAGATCAGCAGGAGCTGATGTCCTGGCTCCTAGATTACCTGGAGTGTGCAGCTTGGTGCAAGGAAGAACTTCGTATCTTCCTTCTAACTAGGCAAAAATCCTACCTTTTCTGAAGGGGGATTATGGGATCACTTCAGTGAGGCCGGAATTTTACCCTTCTGCTTCTGGAAGCACACTGTAAAAGTTGCTGCAAGTGGAGAAGTCCTCAGGTGAGAGGCAATCCTACTCTACTCCGGCTCCTGTGCCAGGGATAGCAGTGGGCTGAGGGCACGGGAGAGCAATGGGAGCCACCAGCATGCTGCATCGTTTTCAGCTGAGGTGGTCTCTTCCTCAGGTCCTGCACAGCCATCTCTTTGTTTCCAGAGTAGGTGCAGAAGTCATCGTGTTTTCTTAGCACTGATTTTCATATGGAAAGGACTTTATGGAAACCACATGCAATTGACTTAAAGACTGATGCTACCAACACCTGCGGTTCCTATTTCTGTCTATTTTTAATATCTCTTCACACAATGCTGATGCAGCACAATCTCTATTCTATAATATACTTCCTAGAAGCTGAACTTTGCCAAGAAATTTCACACAACCACATGTAGAAATAACCAGATAAATCTCCAGCAGAAATGGATGAAGCTTTCTGTGTATTTTTTTGGTGACATCAAAGGTTCTCTTTGACCTTAACGCCCACAGCATCTTATGAAAAGAGAGGAAAGCTCAGAACACGTTGGCTGCCCATCGGCACGCTCTGATGCATGGAGATGCCCAAGCCCCTGGCCACTGCAGCTCCTCATGGAGAATGACAGCTTTAACTGCTTGGGAATGGGCTGAATTTCTCTGTACTGACCAATTATATCCCACTTGCTGTGAATGACCGACCTCTTGAGCCTTTAGGTGCAGGACTGCACTGTTTTCCTGCAAGGGTCGACACTTCTTTCCAACCCAAATCCCAAATCTTGACTCCTAGCCTGCACTAATTTATAGTACCCTAAATAGCAGGACTCACAGGAGTGTTAGTTTTAAATTTAAAAATTTAAATACGTAAGTGAAATAAGCTGTACTTGAGTTACAGTTATACTAGCAGCTTATTAATGCTATGTGAATGAGTGTATGCACACAATGCATACAAGTAATCTGCCTCCTTCTTCCTGAGAAAGCAGCTTTAGTAATTTCTTCTCTTAGGTATTTGTTGAAGACGAGACTAAACACCAAACCTGAGATATTTGGATCATCTGCCTAGGTGCATCTGAGCTATGTGATTCCCCTTTCCTGCTCCTGACACAGAATCTCTTTGCTTGTTACCCTCACTTTGTTGCTGCAGATAATTCTGTGTAGCTTTTGGGTATCAGCTATGCAAACCATGCCAGCTTCTCCAAAGCAGGTTATGTTGGTAGCTTGTCACAATTCAGTGGTGACACGAAACTCAGTTTCCTCCCTGCATTTTGGAGCAAGTTAAAACACTATTTGATATTTAAGGGAACGTTGTTCTTTAACACATAGCTGTTTGCCATTGTACTTTGGCAGCTTCTTTGGACACCAGCACAAGAGGGTTGTTTCTGTGGAAGGCCTGAAGTCCTCAGTTCCCGCTGCTTGTTTCTGCCTTGCTGTGGTGGAAGATGCTGTTGGGCCTTGCCATGCCTGGGTGAATCCAACACTTGCTAGGAGCTCTGGCTTTCAAGCCAGGAGCTACTGCAAGCATCCATTCCCTTCTTTCCGTCCTTTCCGTCCTTTCCGTCCCTTTTCCCCCTGTGCTTCTGGGCCATATTCAGACTCCCTCATATATTGCCTATGCCCAACAGTGCTTTTTAAGCAGCATCCAGGTGACCCGGACCCCCAGCTGCTTCTAAGGTCTGTAGAGAGGCTGGTGTGACAGCCCTATACCTCTTGGTTTAGTTGTTTCTCTATCCCACCTTCAAAATCTAAGCAATATCCTGCTCACCCCGCTCTTTCTCGTGGTCACTTATACCCACCTCAGGGTCACCGTGCTGCTTCCATGCCCCTCCCTAGCTCATGGCCTCTGAAAGAACTGGTAGGAGAAGTGCTTGCAGGGTGTGTTTCCCAGCGAAAGAGAGTGCTGATCCCACAGGGCATCCCTTCTACCAAGTGGACCAGAGGACAAGAAAGAAAAATAAAATCATTCTCTCTGCAGAGACAGAACCACCGACTGCCCAGGTCCTCCCTCCTGTCATTCCTGCAGGCGCAGAGGCAGGCTGCCACGTGCCAAAGCTACAGCAGAGAAGTGGGAGGTGGAAGCTAATGGAGAAGGAGAATCAAAGCCCTCTCCCCCTGCTCAGGAAATAAATTCTGTGTATCCCAGAGGCCATGAACTATGTGCCTTTCAAAGGCAGCCATTGCCAACACGTTCATGCCTAAATTAGGCCCCACTACCACACATCAGATCTTTCTGATATTCAATATCTTGCACCAGCTTCGGCTTCAGTAGGGCTTTCTGAGGTCTAGCAAACTCCCCTAGTGTCTCAGATGCTGGCAAGTTGCTTTTTAGTACTCTGTGCTACTTAGCTCATTGCTACTTAGCATGGTGGGAGAAATGAGTGGCTGCTCTACCCAGATCCCACCTCACTTGCATTTCCATAGCCACGGCAGGAAAATTACAGGCAAATCAAAACACCTTTTAGCACAAATTCCTTTTGTTAACAGGCGACCGTAGTCTTCCCGTAATGTCTGAGCAAGAGACAATCACTGCCACAACCACTTGGGTGTTGCCTCTGGAATTTGGAAGGATGAAATCATCACACGTCCCACCACCCCACTCACTTTGAGGCATTTCTGACTAGGCTCATATGATGTGGTTGCCTCCAATTAGAAGGCACTGGGATCAGTGATTCAGGAGGTCACTTCCAGTCCTGCAGCCCTTAAATAGCATGGAAAGAGTTAGTCTGAGGTGGCCAGTAGAAGGCAATGATAATTGTTAAAAATGGCTCAGGGCCTGGTAGTGTGTGACTAGGGCAGAGGAGGGGAGCCTCTGGTCCCAGCTGTTGCTTAACTCAATTCACGAGTTTTGGCAAATCTTTGATCCCGGTGTCCTTTATGTTCTGAGTAAGTTTGTCCCCTGGGAGTGATGGCTCTTCCCAGCCTCTGTAAGGCCCTGTGATCTGTGTGTATCGTTGACTCATGCTGGCTACTGGCAGTCAGTCTGGGTCAGCAGCAATATACTGACTGACAGAATGATTCAGTGTCATTAGAAGTGGCCGGTATATAGTGTTGTACTACATACAGTTTTGTATCGGTTGCACCTAGATGGAGATGGATGCACTCATCACGTATGTAACTATCCCTTTCCTACACCCCGAGTCTGTCCTGGGAACATCTCCTTGTAGGATGCAACAGGCATGGTTGCATCTTCTGGTCCAACCCGCTGCAGGGCAGTTACAGATGCAGGAGTATGCTTTTATAATGCAGCTAACTGGCTGGGAAGGCTGCTTTAAGAGCCTTTACTCCTTTGAAAAAACAAAAGTCAAGCGGTCTAATTGACTACCGCAAAATAAAGCCCTTCCTTTCTTCCCCACATGCATGTCCAATATTAAATAACATCCTCTTGTCCAAACTGGGACAGGTCCCTGCACACCTTGGGCACATAAAGCCTCGAAGGAACTTTCTTACATAGGACAGAAAATATTTATGCAGAAATATGTTTATACGGATGTGTTTATATCCACTCGTAATCATGCAGCAGTGAGGCATTTTACAGGCTTGTCCTCTCTCTGTCTCCACCAAAGATTGTCTTTAATGTCTCAATGAGGTACCAATTCAATGTCTGTCCGTCAGAAGCAGCACCAACAACTGATTTTCATTTCCTTAAAGAAGAAACCCACATTTGTGGCTCTCTGAAGGCAAAAAAAAAAGTATAAACCGTGTTTCCTGAGGAGTAATTTCTGGGCATGATGTGATGCCAGTCTCGAGCCCTGACGCTGAAAATTGTTGTGCTGCAACGTATTACTTCTAGTTCCTCCTTTACCCGGCAGATGAGAGTGCACGTACTAACAACTCAGCAGAATAATACATGTGGTAAGATATTCAGTAATATCCAGCTTTACCCATGCATTCTTTCTCCTCTGTTTTTGTACAGAGTTCCCCTTCTTCTTACAGTTAAGCCTGGACATATTTTTCTATTTTAAATTTTCCAATGATTTGTACAAGAGAGTATTAAATTGCTAAAGGGCATATTAAGTATTACAGCTCTGTTAAACTTGAATGAAGCAATGCAAGTCTGGAACGCGTTTAATAAATCTGCAGCTTGATAAGCAAACTTTCTTTGCCGAATCTGACATTCCTTTGCACTAATCACCTACGTGAAAGAGCTCCCTCTAATTCTTTTATTCTTTTAACTTCCTCACCCCAGGACTAAAACCAGCTGCAGGCCTCCCCTTCTCTTGGCACCGTATAATTTAAAACCCTTTCTATAGCCTTCAGAGGAAGGCGTGCAGGAGCCGGGCGCTGCAGAGCTGTCCACACCGCCTCACTGGAGCACCTCTTGCTTACGTTTTTCCAGCCTTTTTTTTGTTTGGTTTTTTTTTTTTTTTAAGTTGGAGAATGAGCACGTAGCACGCTCAGCTCTGAGGAGGACTCACAGTGAGCATGTGGAAGCTGTATCAAGAAAACCCCTATGTCAGTGAATGCAGGGGCAAGAGATCAAACCAGGCCACCCAGAATTGCCTGGGAAAGCTCGGAGACTTAAGACGGATTTTTTTTTAACCTTTTTTTTTTTTTTAATTGTTCTTTCATTTGAAAAGCCCACAGGTCATCTCCAGAGTGATTCACCTCCTTAATTTCACCCACAGGGGCAGTGGCCGTTGGATTGGGCTCCATGAGGAAAAGCTTGTGAAATGGGAGACCGTTACAGTGGCGATGCAAGGCGGCAAATCAGTTTTGATGGATGACAACTCTTCTAGAAGGCTCTTCTTTGCATTCCGGTTTCTGCTGGTGGTGTATCCCACCACCACGTCTGTCTCGCTCGCTGTACCTTCTTGTCTCACAGAGTTGTTCTGGCCTATTTGCTGCGTGCTACGCTTACGTTTACCATATTGAATAAATTCATCTGGGAAGATTATGAAACCCACTTCAACAGAGATTTCATGCGTTAGGAGGAGCCTGTATAAACTCTCAGACCTGTTGACAAAACAGCAAAGAGAAGAACCTCCAGGCCTCTACGATGAAAGCTTCTGCTTTCTCATATCGTGTGATAAATAGCCTTACTAGAGTCAACACTTCTTGCCTGAGATAGCCTCTTGCACAGCCCTAGACTTGCTCTTGATCCTAAACTGGCGGGGAGGGCTGACAAGGGCAGAGCATGTACACAGCTACATCGCTGCCGTGCTCCTGGAAGAGCTCCTGACAACTGCTTTATTCTTAGAGCTGCACCTGTGGCGAGCCAGCGAGCCCAGCAATTCTTTGACGAGATTTAATGCCTCTATTTAACGTCCCCCTTCGCAACGTCTCATAGTAACTTCATTTTAAGTGATGTGAAGAGCAACAAATGAAATGCGTGAGCACTATTTTTGTGGCACTCCAGCCAACAGTGCTTCACAAACCAGAAGCGTTTTTCTTCGTGGAAGTCCGGCTGCTAGAAGATGCTCCAACAGCTGATGTTGCGGGGCTGGCAAACTCAAGGGGAGTTTCTCAAGTCCCTTGAGAGCTGTCATCGGGAGACCAAAAATCATGGCTGCTGCCCGGAACCCCGGGCTTTCCCTGGGGTGCAGCATGGTGCAGTCGTGTCTGCAGGGACTCCCAAGCCCTCCTCACCAGGCCGGTAGCAGAACGATGTCCGTGAAACAGCCCATTTCTCCTGTGTTTGAGAGTCTGCCCAGCTGTGTGCCACTGTACCCAGGTACAGCGACAGCCTGGGCACTCGGCCACATGCCCAGGAGGAGCTGGGGAACAAGAAAGGAGGGCAAACAGGCAGAGGAGATGATGGGGTGTCGCATAGGGCACAACCTTTTATTCAGGAGAGAAGGGCAAATGGTGATGGCAAAACGGTAGCTGCAGGATTGATGGTTGAGTCCTTGAGCATAGTGAGAGGAAAGTGGATGGCCTTCTCCTTTTAAGCGAATGTACAGTAAAGGTCCCCGTGCCGTGTGCCAGACTGGCAGGACAGAAAAGGAAAGCCAGGCGGTGTGAAGAGGGCAAGTACTGTATTGACAGCGGGAGCACAAGGCTCCTCATGCTTTTCTGATGACACGTTTCAACCCAGATCAAGCTCTTTAGGAGTGAGCTGCCTCATGTGTCATAGCCCTCAAATCCTTGGCCTCTGCACTGAGACTACCAACGAGAATGCCAGCTATGATGGTGGGTTTATTTTCACCAGACTGAATGGACTTCCCTCTCATTCCACAGAGAGCACGAGACAGCTGTAAGTTAGCAACAGCTTTTCCTTGGAGAGGGGCCCGAGGCATAAGATTTAAACCACCTAATCTCTCTGTGTGCCCGTGTCCCAGGATCTATGTTCTGTCCAGACCAAAATAGCGAACAAGGAAGCACGCGCGAGTTCACCTAATGGTAATTGCCTGTACGCCGAACGGCGCTGCCGGAGGAGAGGTAATGGGAAGGGGGGAAAGCATGGCGGGGGGGAGGCTCCTGTTTAAAGCAAGGTGCTAGGAAGAAACCTAGGCTCCCCTGCCTGAAGTGCGGGACTGGGTAAGCCACGTGCTTCTACATGTGCCCGGCAGAGCTGGGATTATGATAGTGAATGATCTCTCAAGAGAGCGACAAGGTTTAGGCTATTCATCTTTTCTGGGCTTTGGTGTTGCCAGAAGAAAGGTAGCACCTGCGCAGAAGTTTAATTTGTTCTTCCCACTGCCGAAAGTCAATGGGAATATGGTTTTGCAGGTTTCACGTTTGTTCATCAAAGATTGTTATAGGCCCAGCCTGGAAAGGACTTTTCACATACTCGGTTTCTTTGGTTGGCTCTTGAAAGCAAGCTGTATGTAGTCATTTCAGTACGCAGCAAGGCGCTTCCTCTCGCGCCCCCTCTCCTCGAGCGAGCCTGTCCTTGCTGGGGTCTCCAGAGACGTGGCCGCTCACCGGTTTTCCTGTCTAATATCCTGCCACATGTCACATCATCTCCCGCCCGCAGCCTCTCGCCTTCCTCGCTGCCTTCCAGGCCGTTTGCTGGGCGGCCCTGGCTCCCTCCGGGCGCTCTCGGGCAGCTCCCTTCTCCCGCCAGCAAGCCCGTCCTCCTCCGCCCCGCCGGCTGCCCCGGCCTTCCCGAGGGCCCGCAGGTACCCGGGGCCGGGCAGACGCCGCCGGGAGGGAGCCGAGCCAGCCGGGGGTGCTGCCGGCACCCGGCCGCAGCCGAGCAAAAGCCCCAGCCCGAAGCGAAGCCGCGGAGCCGGCTCGGACAGCAAGACTTGGGGGTTCTCTGGCGACCGGGAGCTCCCCCGGCGCTGCTCCCGCTGCCCGGGGGCCGGGGCCCGGCGGCGGCGGCCGCGGCTCCGGCTCCCCCTAGCGCCCGCCCGGCGGCCGGCGGGGGCCAGGCCCTGCCGCGGCCGGAGCCGCGCCCCGGGCCGCCCCGCCGGGCCGGCTGCGGTGCTGCCGGGCTGCGGAGGGCCCGGCGTGGGCCTGCGCGGAGGGGAGCACCGCGCTTACCCGCCGTGTTCTCCAGGCAGCGAGTCTGGGAAAGAGCGAGCCCACCCCCAAGACAGAAAAGAAGCTAAGGGGGCAAGGCAGGCGGTCACCTCCTGCGTGAAGAATCAGTTGTTCGCTTTCCCCTCGCTTCTCATTACAGAAGCTATTCTTCCCAAAACAGGATGTTGGGCCAGGGAGAGGTAATATAAACAGATGCATTCTTTGAAAGCTTGCAGTGCATTTTTGCAGAGCACAGGCTCTTCATGGAAATGCAGAGACCCACGAGGTGTGGGAACGAGGGACCGCAGTGGCGGGAGAAAAAACCCTTCCTCTGAGAAAAGTGAGTCAGCCCAGAGCCTCCCTTGACTTTAGCACTTTTTTTTGGAGAAGCGGAGGGCACAACGTTGAGATTGAGAGGTGAAGGAAACCTTTAAACGAAGCTGATACTGGCTGGTTGCTAGGAGAAAGCCTGAAACAGTATTATAGGCAGCTTTGCTTCCTTTTATAAACGTGCAGTGTTGGTTAATTTGCACCAGCAGTGGCCTTCACTGACGGGAGTGAAAAGGAAGAAAGGATCCCGTCTCTACTCGCCTCCCCTCAGATTGGCTCCAGCACCTGAAAGCCACTGACTTCCAGGGTTATTAAGCAGTTTCACCTGGACCTATCCCTGCATCTGGACCTGGGTTGAATCCTTTCCCCGTTGCTGCGTGCCCTTGTCTTTTTATCAGGCACGGGCTTTCACAACGCGTGCCCTCGGCAGCAGGGGCAGGGGGAGTGGAGCAAGAGAGGCTGTGACTGGCCTTTCTGCCAGCTCCCCTAGGGATATCCAGCTGCTTAATCCCTGCACCGGGAGTATCATCTGTCCTCGCCTCCCCTTGTACAGGGTTCTGCTCCTCACGCCTCGCCACGCATCTCACCTCTTTTCTGGTTTCTCAGCTCCGGTCTCCAAACTTCTTTCAAACTTTATAGAAGCAACACTCTTCTGTCTTTCATGTCTAAAAACCCTGCGGCGCTCCAGGGGGCCGTAGTTAAGTGTTTTGAAGCTGTACACATATACCTGCTTATGTTCCTATACAGTGCGGAAACCTAACACGTGCTAACTGCCTGACTGCCGTGCTGCGGTGGGAACCTGCCATTGCTGCGTGCGCCAACCCAGCTTTGCTCCACTTGGTTATTTCGGATTGCGGTTCCCTTTAGGGTGGCACCTTCCCGCAGGCTCCATTGGCCCTGAGCAAATAACAACCATTTAGACAGTCCCCAAGCCTGAAATCCCAACAGCTAGTGCGGAGTTTCCCTGAGAATGAGCTACCGAGTCCCAGTGCAAGCTTCAGGGCTTGTCCACGCCATTTCTCTGCCAGGTGCCCTCTTGAGAAATGCAAATGGGAATGATGAGTAAGGGAGCAATACCTTTTGACTCACTGGACGAAAGCAAACCACTTTTGGAGGGACAGGCTGGAGAAAACAATGGATAACTGGGTTTGGCTTGGCTTGCTAGTTTTTTCTAAAAGTCTCTTTCATCTAAACTGAAATGACCGGCACGCACTGGAGCAGAGGGAAGAAGGAAAAGCCAGTTACACCCAGGCAGCGAGCACTGCGGTCTAGGCCTCCTCAGCAAGAGGCTCCTGCAGCTTAACCTGCATTCATCCACCTCTTGCATAAGGCTTCCTCTGCATACGAAGCATTTTTCTGGTTGTTTTCAGTTGCAGCATCAACATTAACACCACTGTGAGGTAAACACATTATTATTATCATTACTAGTAGTCATTGCTATTACTATTTGATCCTAAATGTTGCCTGTAAGAGGAGTCTTCAAGGATATGATGTGACACCGCTGGCTTCACAGTACATCAGGGCTGGCCAAAACCTGAAGGGATATTTTGGGGAAGGTGGGGATTACCTGTCCTGTTTCAAATTACTTTTCCCAGCTCGCTATCTGGCAGGAAAGCGAGGAGGTTTTCCCCATGGAAAATTTCCCCAGGGAAATTCTCAGTGCCTCCTTTTTATTTCCAGAGGAATATGAACTAGTGCAAAGTCCCCGACTGGTTCAGAGAGCTCCATTCAGCTGCCTTCCAGTGGCACCGGGGCTCCTTGCTGGTGCCCGGGACTGACAGGGAAGGCGGGAGGTGGAGGCCGAAGTGCCCGGGGCAGGCTGGCCGCTGGCACCTCAGCTGGGTTTTGAGCGGTCTGGGGCACTTGCTGCTGGGATTGGTGGGAGGCAGAGGAGCCCGATTCCTGCCTGCAGAGACTGCGCGTAAATAAGACAAACAGCGCAGGCGTTGGGGTTTGCGAAGTCTGGCTCCGCCACAGCTATTGTGATCCCTGTTGTTCAGGAATTCTACAAAACCGTACCAATTCTCATAAAAGTTTTGCAGAGTAGATAAATACTACACTCCAGCCTTCGTGGCGAGGGGAAAAGGAAAGCTTTAAGCAATTAGGCTGGGCCACACAGCGATTCGGCAGCAAGCCGGGCCGCCAGCTGTGCGGGGCTGCCAGAGCAGCGGTGCCGCTGCATCCTCTTTTGCCGCCTGTGACAGCACCGGCCTGGCTGCGGCAGCCCGGGCAGCGGCCGTGAGGGGGGCCGGGGAGGGGGCACCGCGGGATCACATATGTTTTTTAAGGAAAGAACGGGCCTGACCTTCCTCATGTTAGCAAGGAGCAGCAGCTTTCTTAAAAGATGCTGACCTGCGGCTAAATGCATTTTCCCTGTTTGCCCTGGATTGCTCCAGTGTAAGCTTCGCTATCTATTTTGCACTTTTCTATCTATTTTGCAGAGAAGTTAGAAGCTCTTAACTTTGGTCAGAGCTGTTCTTGGCCAAGGTTTTGCCGATGCCTCCGTTGGATCTCATCTTGCCTTCCTCGCAGGAGCTGGCTGCCATGGTGCTCTCCCTACAAAAGACGACAACGCCTTAGGCTCCTTTGGGTGACCGGTACCTGCTCAGGAGGGAGCAGAGTAAGTTGGAGAAGAGCCCCCTTCCCCCAGGCAAAAAAGAGGACATTTTCTTTTCTTTCTGAGAAGCAAAAAGCTTTTTCCTTTGACTCAAAAGATATTGTTTTGGAAAATCAGAGCTGACCACATAATAATTCCATCTCCTTCTCCCAGTTTTGGAGTGATAAGACATGCGTGATGCTGCTTGACACTGTGATATTTATAAGACAAAGTAGAGGTCAAATTTGCTGAACCGTTTCCAAATTCCAGTGAGGTTTATCACAAAGAGCCCCATGCACGGACCCAAGTGGCGTGACTGACAAGGGCTGGATTGTGGAGTCACTAGAAAGCTCAGTTTCCAGCCAACACTGATGGGCCAAATCACGTTCTTTGGGGCAAAACCTGCTGGAAATCTGCAATTATGCAGGCTCCAGGGATTTTTCACAGCAGTTTCTGACAAGAAACCCCATGGTGAGGAGCTGGGTTTTCACGCTTCAAGGAGCAACGCTGTCCTCTATCAGCACCGTCCTGCCCAGGTCTGGTGAGAAACAGCCTGGAGCTCAGCCCCCCGTGGGGCGGGCAGGCAGGCAGGAGGCGGCCGCCCTCCCTCCCCTGCACCCTTACATCTCCCCTGGATCCCTCCAGCCTCCTTGGAAGAGAGGTGCTGCCGGGCTCTCCTTGCCAGCTTTCTGTCCCAAGAAGTGCAGGAAGAAAGGTTTTTCCCACAGCAAGTGCTGACAGGACTAGCAAGAACTTGTCCAAGGGAGATTTGGCAGAAATGCCCACCAGCTAGCTACGACTGAGAAACTGGCTCTGTTTCCCTCTCCCCGCTCAGACACCAGCCTCCAGGGCTGCTGCTGACACCGAGTGTCTCTGCTCACGTCGGAGGACTGACGCTGCGGAGACTTCTTTGCACCCTGATGTGCTCACCTGCCAGCGCATTTCAGCCTCCCGGCCTGAAGCCAAAGGTGACAGATTTGGCATTGCTAAGCCTCAGTTATTTCCACAGAGACAGGCCAGGACTCACCCTAATACTCAGACCAGAAACTAGATCTGCAGCAGGAGCGAAGCTGACACCTACAAGGTGGACTCAGCCTTCTCCCGATATCAAAGTTTAGAGAAAGGCTCAGCAGCTCATGCTCCTCCACAAAGCATGGGCACTTGGACACAGGAGTTTGGATTACGTTCCCGTTTGCTCGCTCTTCCTTAAGATGCTCCCCAGAAGACGCAGGCAAAAGCTTTCACGCCGCGTACTGCCCAGGTAAGGGAGGGACTGGGAGGAGATGAGGGGAAAGCACCAGATCTCTCAGATGAGAGGCATATACCCCTGTCTGACAGCTGGAGCAGCTTTCTGGTGTATGGATACACCAGACAAAACCAACTACTCGGTGAGCTGAGTGAGAACTCTCTTTTCACTCCCTGTTGGTGTTGGTTGCTGAACAGTAAGGCATCGCTTAATGTTCTGGGTTTCTAAGCACTGTGGAAAAACAAAGGAAGACACAACTTAGACGAGATACATGAACACAGGTTTGATGACTTTTCAGGTAGGCTAACAGCGCCACATATTTCAGGAGAAAATGTGACCATATTCTTGCGAACAGCTGAATTTGCAAGATGTGACTTCAGCCACCCATCCATCTGCTTATCTGCTCTTACTGCTACAGGATCACCTTTCCCAAACGTAAAGCTACCTTACAGCCATGCGGTTTCTGCAGGTGTTCGTTATGCAACTAAACAGATAAGGCTAGGAGTTAATCTTTGTCCCAAAAGGACATAAATGGTCTGCTGAAGGCTAAGAAGTCATTCATATTTAGGCAGTTACCTGAAAAGTTTTCAGAGTTGTAAGGAAAAGATAAGGGGAGACAACATCATGTAACTAAAATTTTCCATGATAATTGTTTTGCCTTCTAAAATCTAGGACTGATCTTAGAGCAGGAAAGAAAGTTCAAGGATTGAGACACTTGGCTAAATTATAATCAGTGCTTTTTCACAACCTTCCTGTGTGACATTGGGAATATCACTTACCACTGGCTGTATCCATTCCCAATGTATGAAATGGGGATAACGGCATTTCTTTACCTCCACTGTGAATCAAAAGGATAAAGATATTAATCATTTTCCAAGATGCTCAGACAATATGGTTAGTGCAGAAATACCCTACACAGATTGACCTTGGGAAATACACCAAATATGGCCTACGGTTTGTTCAAATACAAACAAATGGAGAAAGTGAAAATGGAAAAGGCTCACAGCTCTTCAGTGAGGTATAGGTGCCTCATTGCCGCTTCTTCCAGCACACTTCTCCAGCACGATCTTGGGAATCTTGTCTTCTTTGGGGAATCAGAGACTAATGACTAGAGTTGATTTCCCCTCCCTGAGCTTACCACCACAAAAACTAGATTGGAGGCTCCTAGAAGAGAAATTCCCATCTGCTGCGGGAAGCCATACCCTGGACTGTCGCTCTTGTGCCTGCCATGGACTGTAACAGCCTCTGTTTTTTTCCTGCACCCAAACTGGAGACGATCATGAGTTCAAAACTGGGAGATGCAATTGGCCTTTGGTATTTGACAATGCTGCTGTGAGCCGAGGTTATCCCGTATCGTCCTGGCCTGGTAAACTGGAAAAATGCAGGAATATTTTCCCTTGCGGCACAGTAACTAAATATTACTCCACTCATTAGCAGCACCACTGTGCTGAGAAGGATTTGTTTCACTCAGCTCACTACTTACACTCAACCCGGAGAGAAGTTTGCGGAAGGATCAGATCTATGTCTGAGATCAGCTCCTACACATCAGATACAGGTATAGGCCATGTGCTTATACTCTGCCAGGTGTCTGAGGTAGAGTGGTAATTTGGAAGTGCATGGAAAAAGCCAAAAAAATGCTAACTTAATACAAATCACAAATCTGAAGCAGCATTTGATTTTGAAGCATGGTCTCAAGTTTTCCAGATAAGCCAAAGCCATAAAGAGAGCAAGCAGTTTGTGTAACACTTCTACTTGATGCTTTATTAAGAATAATGGAGCACCACCTCCATGTATTCCTGCTAATCTCTACTTTTCACAGCACCAATTTCCCTGTGGTGTGGCAGAACGCTTTGCCATCGGCCTTTTTGCCCATTGGATCCAAAAAAGGGAACAGAAGGATAGCAAAAGTTTGCATAAAGCACGCTCCTACCACGCCTGCCTGATAGCAGTGTTATTAACTTACCCTTTCAGCCACAACCAGTTAAATACAAAACCAGACTTGCGTTCTTCCTTTACATACTCAGAAAAGGAAATCCACAGGTTTATATTCAAAATCCACATTCAAATACACCACTGGTCAAATCTTACCATCTTACGCCATCTGAAAGGCCAAATACGTATTTGCAGAAAACCTTCCCCCTACCCCATCCCCTGCTGCCCCCAGAACAACCTTCCATCCCACCTCCAGGACCTTCCAATATGACGGCATCAGCCACCGGTGCTGGGACACAACCGTTACGGTGTGCTGGTGCTTCCATTACACATGCCTATTTTCCAAACCTTACAACTGAGCTTTGAAGTTCACTTTGTGCTGCGGCTTGGCATGCAATGCCGTTTCTGGGCAAACCGAAGAAAATGTATGACAGTTTTTCAGTTGTGAGACATCAGCAACTGATTTATGCTGGTTGAGACTGAACTTTCAACCTTCAAAATAAGATCCCTTCTATCCACTTCTAACGTTTTGTAGGAGATTTTTTCACACCCCACCCTCCCCCCGCAATGGCTGTTTCTCACGGAGCTGCGTTCCAGCACCCTTCCCACCATGCCTGGGGGCACCTAAGCAGAGACCGACTTCGCAAACCTCCCTTGGGACGGACCCTGCAAGAGTGGTCCCGGTGACTCCAACACCGCTAGGCAGGCACTTCCGAGGCTCGGTAAGACCTTTCTTGTTTTTCCCATGGAGTCTGTGTGTGGAGGTCTATATGTAACAACGCTCAGTTCTTTTCTCTGGTCTTGGCTCATGCAAGCAGATGGATCGACAGTGTTTTATATGTTTGCTGAACTCTTTGCAATAAAGGCTGATTCCTTAAAAATAAAACAGAAAGAATGCTGTGGTATTGTATTACAGTATTCTAGCTCTCAAAAATGTTGCTGTGTTGTTTTAGGCTATGGTCTAACGTCACAGATGTTCCCTTTCTTAAAATGGAGGGAGAGATCAGAGCACCATTACCCTTAACCGGGAATTACAGACCTTTATCTTTTAAGAGGATATAGAGTTTTACTCTTTGGCAGATGATGTTTCTTCATTTGATAAGAGGACCCAAGTTGGCATGCAGTGTGGTTTCCTTTGTTAGTCAAAAAATCTACCTTTATATTAAATATTTTTATTACATCAAGTATTGAAAGGAGGAAGAACTGAATGGCTGGCATCCACAGATCGGTTCTCCAATGTTTACAATTTGTAATTTTGTTTGTGTCTTTATGATACTACATACCATTCCATATTATAACATTCAAACAATTCAGCAAAGGTCCAATGATAAAGACTCGCAAAGAAATTGAAATGCTTCAAATACACCATCGGCTTCACATACCTTCAGTTCTGCTGAGCTGCTTCTCTACATATAAGTAGAGAATGGTTCAGATACTTGGACTTCGCCTTGCATCATCAGCGCAATTTACGTGGAAGAGAAGTAAATTAAACAGGAACAAAAAACTGTACCATTTGTCACTGTCACTTGAAACGTAAGACTAAAATTTATTTTTTCCAGAATGCTGCATTTTAACAACGGTTGATTCTCCCTTCAGTGTGAAAGCACTGATGTTTTACTTACATTATAACATCACTCTGGGCTATTGGAGCTTTTACACCTGGCCATCAAATACCACATCTAGTAAAACGCAGTGTATGGAGACCAAGCTGTTTCTCTCCTGGATGAAACCTCCTTCTACTTAGCAGCCACAAAGCACATGGGACAAGGTACTTAGGGCACTTACTGCTCATCGCAGGTGAGTAAAATAATTCCGCCTTCACTCTCACACCTCCAGACAGTTCGGGACATAGAATAACCCAATCTCGCTGCTAAAGTATGACTTCTAAATGATAAAGTATGCCATATCCGATCCTGTTCTGCTAGGTGCAACTCCAACATCTTACCCACAGCCGCTGTACCCAGGCAAGAAAACCAGCGTAAGCAAGTGGACTATGGTGCTAGGAAGACATGTACAAGTTTTATTTTTAAACATCACTGGACCAAAAAATAGAGTCATATGGCGTATTTATATTTCAGGAGATGGTAGTGAATAAGTTAAAGAATATTTCGTCCCAAAACATACGTTGCTTTCATTTATAGCTAAGCTAATGTACACATATGTTTTCTTATTTTCATAAATGTCAAGCACCCACCTTTTTCCCCCATAAAGATTTACACGTTACATGCATGGCACTTCCTACAAAGCTGTCGTGGGCTAAAGGCTTACAAACAATGATTTTTTTTTTTTTTAATAAGAAATATTCATCAGACCAAAATATAATCATTTAAATCAACTTCTTCCTGAGCAACTTAGAATTTGGAATGTGCTGAAAAGTTTCAATAAATAAGTCAAAGATTAACCAGCTTAAAACGTACCTTTTAACAATTACGTAAAATATATTTCATGACAGACAAATAGGCCGTAGGACCAGGAATCTTAGATGCTATGTGCCAGATAAATTTATGAAGTACCATTCAAGGAGGAGAGGCCAGGTTGATTGTTACAAAAAATACAGCAACATTAAAACCTAGCGAGTAAATCATTAAACAGGTTTTGCTATTCGGTTATAAGTAGTGATGGCTGAAGATACCATTAAATAAACAGATAAAAATAGACTTTACGGTAAGCGGCAGTGAACTTGCAGGAAAGGTGAATGTGTTAAGTGACTGATTATTCTGTTACGACGTTGGCAAAAAGGATTAAAACAGAATTTCAGAAAGGTGAGAATATTAGTTTTCTTTCCAAAATATAACAACTCCACAGTGTGTAAACTAATCATTACTCTTTCAATGTAATTTCATAGAAACCACTTAAAATATACAATGCAGCAGATTCGTATTTTAGCTAATATGTTAGTTGTTATCGGTGCCATTTTCGGCTTTCTTTAATGTGCTCCCCCACGGTAGTTCATGGCTACCACCAACCTGGGATGTTAATAATGAGAACAGAATCTTCTACATAATATTTTCTGTAAGTTAGCATCTTGTCTTAACACGATTACACTTCTTTATTTTCGTTCTCTGCGTGTAGGTACAGTAAAGACTGACTGGTGATGAAGATGGGCCATAATGTTTATTGGCTCTCAGCAGGCTCGTGGAAGAGGAAACCCTTGGAAAGCACATTCGAGCTGAGCCCGAGTTTATATGCCTCGTCCATCACAAAATAACTTTTGCTTGTTATTACAGACCGAAGTATGACCTCGCAGACGGCAGACACGCTGCTGAGGCAGCCACAGAATAGGAAGCAAAAATTGCCGGGCAGCTGTTTGAGAAAGGACGTGAGTTAGATAGAGGTGCATTGCCCCCGAAGTGTTACTAGGACTTATCCTGGCAAGGAGCTGCAACTCCTCGGCCCTGCTTCTTTCCTGGGCTCTAGGACTGGAATTTATTGCTATTATCCTCTACTAGTCCAGCTTCCTCTGGCAACAACGGTGCGCAAGAGGCCAGGGCCTCACCAAGACCCCCAAATCCCCCCATTCTGCTATGGAGCAGATGGGCAAATAGCTCCACCCATGGCTGCGTGCAGGTCCGTCACTTCTGCAGCACCAGTCCTGGCAGGCTGTCGAATAGCCAGCAAGCCCTCGTGTCACAGGGAACCCCGGGGACACCCACCTTAAAGACAACAGCACGTCACATATTGGAGCCATTCCCCTTTCTCCTCCCAGCCCCCACTGCTCCCCTTTCTAGTGTTTGCTGATAATTCCTGTAGTGATTAACAAGGGCAAACTTTCACAGTGACTCTCTTAACAACCTATCATTGAATCGGCTTTGGTTTCACAGAGTATGCCTTCTTCTTTTCTTTGTTTTATCACCCTGAAATATTTCAACTGGAGAAGCTGTGTATGTCCATATTGTTAATTCTACTTCTAGCCATGCTAAAAGCAGGCATCTGGTCTTTGCTCTGGTGGGGCAGCTGCGTTCAGCTTCAGAAGTGAACAACTAAATTCTGCGATAGCAGAATTACTGGGCATGCTTAATAGGAGTTCCAGATCATCTACCTTTTTTAATGAGTGACGACTTCTGTATCTCTTTGGATTTGTGACCCATAAGAAGAATAAAAATCTACAAGTACCCTTCCTGAACTTAAAAACCGTATGCTGCACCTTTTCCTTCAGAGTCTAATAGAAAAGTACTCAGCTGCAGAAACAAAACTCTACCATTCAGGTAACCCTGCCTTGCACTTTTCATCTCTTATTGCCATTCACTGACCAGGCAACTTTTTCCACTCTATGAACTAGAAGGGTTTACCAAAAACATCTAGTTCCTGTAACTTGTCTGATGTCCACTAATGTTAATTTGCCAGAATAGCAGCCTCGCTCCTCCCGCACAGGGGAATTCAGAAGGCATTATCTAGCCCCTTGCTGAGCCTGTTATCCTCGATGTGCGCAGACAGGGCAATGGCTCTGGCCGTACCACTGGGATACCAGCGTGCTCTGGGCAGAAAGAGGCATTCTTCCCAAATGGCTCACTGCCTGTAGTCCGCATTGCCGGGAGTAATGCCGTAGTGTTATGCAATGAAGACTTGTTTCTGGAGAAAGAGAGAGACAAGAGTCTGTAAAATTTACTTTGCAAGACCACCTGATCTATTCTCTTATGTTTTGCAGGTGCCCAGAGGACTATTGTGTACTCCAAAAGTTATTTTGTGATAGACAGTAGATAGTTCTCTCTTGAACTGTGCTATAGCAAGGATGCTATAGAGCCAACACCATACAATGAATCAAACCCGCAAAACCAGGTATCTCCCGATGGCCCCAGCATGTGGGAATGGTCTCTTTTGTTCCGTTTGAAATGCTGCTGCGCATTAACTCAGTTCCTTAAGGAATTACTTTTAATAATAATTAAAAAAAAATCTTAAGAAAGCTGGAGGGATCACCAGAAAAGAAAGGATAGTTCTTCCATCCATCACCTTTTATAGATATCCTCTAGCCACTTTTCATCATCTTCCTCATCGTCCATCGGTTCCTCTGTTTCCAGGGGAGAAGGAATGAAGAACTCGGGTCTGGGACGTGGTTTCCTGATATGAGACTTCAGTCCAAACTTGCGCTTTAGCAGGTGGAATTGTTCTTTGACATAGTAATAAAACTCGTATTCATATCTCATGCGTTGGTAGAGGATCTGTATTGCTTCTGGAGAGGGGACGGTCTTTTTCACTGTCACAGTCAGATTGCCAAGTTTCCTATGTTCTGTAAAAAAAACCCAAGCAACATAGTGGGTGCTGATTAATGAGACCAGACCTAAACTTTTTTTTTTTTTTAAAAGATTAAGGCACGACCCTACTGCATTACTGATACAAATGAGCTCAATCTGTCTCCTTAATAATGGATTTACTTTTAGTGAGAGATGAAAAAATATAGATGTTTGAAGTTAGACTTGCATGTTTAAATAGGGCTAGTTCATACATGGCATTCTGGCAATGGTTACCTGCAAATGCAAATTAGGTCATACCAATTATGAGCATAAACTACATGTAGAGAAACCCATAATCTTGCCTAGCTTTGGAAATTTTGCCTGATGCATGTGAAGTATATATCCAGCACAGAGATGAGCTAATCAGTTATTTCCTATGTGACACACTACATCATGTCTCAGTTGTGCTTTATTATTGTTCAAATCTAAACAGATATGTATCAGTCTGAATCCATCTCAGGCTAGCACCGAAGCATCGTTGGCATCACCACGATACCTCAAGACGAAATGTGCCTGTTGACCTTCTCATCCTGTTCTACCTGTTAGTTAAACTAGACTCATCCTCCTGTCGTGCCCTGGGACTGGAAGATTTCAGTATGTTTCTCTTCACCTGACAACTTTTGCTTTGGTAAACTGAAATAAAACACCTTTATTGTTGATAAAGAATGAGAGTTACTAACAAAATATTGAGTTGCCTCTTTGCCTCCTCTCTCAATAGATTATTCTACCATTAACGTATTTGAACAAGGTGTAAAGCAAACTCTCAAGGCAATCATTTTGCTGTTTTCTACCAGATGGCAACAGGCTGCCAGAGCATCCTAAGTATTTTCTTCTTCTCCAAGACAGAAATGTAACTGAAAGTCAACTGTGAAGAAGAGAACAGAAAAAGCTGGAAGTACTGACCTGTAGCATCACTGTATCCCCCCTAACAACTGCAACTTTCTTTAGGAGAAGTGGAGATGAATGTTACACTGATGAGGTACTAGCTTCGATAATTAGGTTTTCTGAAACCTCAGTGCTCCAATCCAGTAAGTCTGATGTGTTACTCTGAGAGAACGTGATGCCCACGGAAATGACAGTAATAGCCTCAGAATACACCTGGGTCCAGACACGGCAAGACGAATGGGCTTGCATGGAAGCAAGGAGATGCCAGTTAGACATTAGTAAAAAACCTTTTTCATGGCAAGGATAGTTAGGCAGTGCAGTAGAGCACAGAAGTTACAAAAGCTCTCTCTCTGCAGGACTTTAAGAGCAGATTAATTGATTCTCTCCTGAGGGAGGCCACTTGACTAGGGGACATCTTAAGGCTGTTTTCCATGACTCTAAACCCAATAGATTAATTTTAGCCTTGTCAGTCCTTACTTCCCTTCCTTGCTACAAGAGCAAGGTCTGCATGAGAATGGCTTAGCAAGGTCTGCACAAGAGCTGTTGGTTTGTTTTTTTTTTTTTTTTGTTCCAGGATAATGTCTTGGCTTCTGCTGCTCATTCTTTCCTTAATATTTATATCCTCTATTTGTGCTGCCTCAAATGCCAAACAGAAACACCCATGTTCTACATGACTACATAGATAAACTGTTGCAGTAAAGAAGAGCTGGATTTTGACATGGAAACCTAATTCTTATTGTAACAGCAGTTCTGCAAGTTGGAGGAATTCAAAAGGGTCGGGCCATGAGGCATGGCAAAGAAAAAACTTACAAGGAGGAAGCAGACAAGAAAGAACATTTCATGTTTCCAACCGAATCCCAGCGGCAGTGACCACCCTCGCTTCCAGAGGGAGTCCCTGAATCAAAATGGGATTTTATCATGGGCAGAGTTTTGCTCATGTAAGCAGTCCAAACTGAGGTCTTCTGAAGCACCTGCCAGCAAAGCTAAACACACGCTTAGCAGCTCTACAGAGAAACACATTTTCACAATCGCTTACATGTAAGGCTAAGGGACGGATCGATGGTTCCTAGTAGGAAAAGTGAGTTGTTCTTGGGATTCCACAAGCAATATGTTCATCCAAGAGAAATAATCAAGAATAACTTTTTAGGGAAGAGAGGAATTTTAATCAAAGGCAAACTCATTTATTTCAAGAGATAATAAAAGATAAGTAAGTCCAGCTAGCAAACACAACAGCAATGATCTTTACACAAAAAATATGTATAATACAAGATTTTAAATCTTGAAAAGGACAACAGAAGGGTAGAGCACAGCTATGTGAACACAAGCTGCTTTTTTTACATTGTAAATGATTAATGTTCCTATAGCTTAGGGTACCCACACCTATAACCACATTCTAATTTTCAGACAATGGGGACACATTTTCCTACTTCAGAGTAAAGGAATTAAAGAAAAACATTCGAAAGCCATTCATTTTAATAGTACTACACGAGACAGCAAGTGCTGCTGGGCTGAACATTCTCATATTAATTTGTCTTCATTGCATCACACACATCTGGTGCAGAAGAAAAAAGTTGTATCTGAAAGGCATTCTCCCTCTCAGTTTTGCTTACCAATTACAGCAGAGTAGTTTGAAACGTAGGAAGAATATGATACAAAGAGAGAATAGGTTGATTAGCTTGCCAAACATAATGCTGTTCTAAATCTCAAAAAAATTATTTAAAGCATTAATTCTATTTTGCATTCGTACTTTTAATTCCTTCTCTAAAGGAAGAATGGTTTTCATTAGTTGGTAACAATTAAAACATGCTGCTCTGTAATTAAATGGAGCTTTTACACCAAACTTTGTGGTTCTTTACACTGAAATCTCTCTCTCTACTCATATACCTAAGCAATTAAACAACTTAGTACACAGAGTTCTTTGTTCTTTAATTACAGTGATGTATGGTGATATATGCTCTATACTTACTGACTGTTCACAGTTTACCAATTCGTGTAGTTTTACTTAGATAGGAGTAAAATGATTAAAATATACAAAAACTGAATTAAAAATAAAGAAGCGATCTTTAACATGCTGTCTAGCTAAGAAAAAAAGTGTAGAGGAAGGATCATGAAATGCTTGCATTTAAAATAGACATTAGCATAGAAAGCACTACTTGTAGCTAGTGAATGGGGTCAAATATTTTTGCTGAAAATATTTGGGTTCCCCAAGAGCTCATTCTCTTCTACACCACCTTTACCCACAGACCGGAACGGACTAACAGATGTCTCATCTTTTTAAATTCTCAGTCAGTTGTTCAAGTTGCCATTGACGGGTATTAGATGCATACACTCCAGGAAGGACACTGTACTCAGTCTGTCCTTGGGTGAGAAGGCAACCGCTGCCTTACCATTACTGAGCACTTCAAGACATTCCTCTTTCTGCTGCTTAGTTGGTAGCTCCCGCCAGCTTTGCAGTCTGGTTTTCTTTACAAACTCAGCAGCAAATATACACTACTAAATATTGCATTTATTAAGCTTAAGCCTTTATACTGCTTGCCAACTTCATTTTTATTTTACATAGGTTATTTCTGTTACAGAAAACTCCATTTACCTCGCTGGAAAAAGCTCTTTACTTATACGACCCCTCCAGGACTCTAAGCGGGAAAAGCCACTTCTTAGAGCTCCAGCTCCCTTTGGTGGCTGCTCCTCCCAGCAGAGAGAGGCACTTGTGTTCAGCCCAGGAGCGCTGCCAACGATGACAAGGTGAAAAGCGCTAGACTGTTTTCTTGGGGGGGCAGTCAGTGTGGGGCAGGACCAGCCAAAGGGGAATACGATGGTGGTGTGCCAGGCTGGGAGCAGCCCGCCGGTACCAAAATATACTCCTCCTCTGAATTTGCAGTACTTCATGGCATAGAGGATTCCTGGATGCGTGCAATTCTTCCTTGCTCTATGCGCACACCTCTGTCTATAGATGTACACGTACGTACAGATAGAAACATCCACGCTCTGGAAGGCTACAGAAGCAACGTAGATTTTCTGGCTTCTGTTGGTTCGCCTCGCAGTATAATCATCAGTAACTGTGGTGCATAAATAGCTGCGAGGTGCTGGCTGTCAGATGGTGCGAGTTGGGGCTGTGCCTGGCTGCAGGCTCAGCCTTTTGATAAAACAAGTGAACTTCGCTTCTTTTTGCACTTGAATTTTATGTGGACTGGTTTCTAATCTTAAATACTCTTAAAAGGCTCTTTAATACAAATATGAATGAAATCACAAAACTGCCCCTTGAAGTCACCTTAACCACCCCTCCTCATCATAGAAGCAAAATGGAAAAATTAGGTAGATCTGGCTTAAAGCCAAAATAACAATCTACATATGCTACATAAACCCAGCTGTCCCACCAAAGGACCCCCATTTTATGACCTTTGAGACAGCTAACCATACGGAGGGCAACAAACTACACCATTTACTTTTTAGGGTTCTTTTTTTTAAACTGTGTTTGCTTTGGCATTCTTTTAAATTACTAAAAAGAATGTACTATACAGTAACTCAACCTCCCAGTGCAGCCTGCTCGTGCCTTGAATTAAGACTAAATTGGTACGCAGATATGGATGAAGAAAATTAAATTCTTTTGGGTTACCAGGTGATGAGTATTTACCATTACTTTCCCCACTCTCACTCCCCCCCCCCTTTTTTTTTTAAACTAAGAGATCAGTGTTACTCACTGCAGCAATCCAAACCAGAGGGAAAAGTGTTTTTTATACTTTGTGGCTCAAAACCCCTTGGATTGCCATATTTAGACAAAATGATCCTAAAGGCATTCTCCACCTCAGAAAAGGATTTCAGAGTCACGCTCTCTCCAGCGCCCCGCCGTTTCGGCGGGTGCGACGCAGAGGCTTGCTCCCCAGCGCTGCTCCTGGACGAAGCAGCAGGGAGCCTGGTGCCCTCGGGGATCTGGCAGGGAGAGGTGAGCCAGGCTGGAGCCGGCGCAGGACGGCTGCAGGCAAGCGTAACTGTGGGCTTGCGGTGGCAAAACCCCACGCCGAGCTCTGCTGCTCTAAGGCTGTGTGAACACGATGGCTGTCACAGATACAGCAAACTCATTTCCTGCAACTACACGGGGAGGCCCCGCGTTTCAGTCACACGCAGCTGAGCTGCAGCACATACCTACTTCTCCACAGTTTTAAATGGAAATAAATGTATGTCACTGTGGTTAGACGTGACGTACGAATAGGCGAGGGCCTCTGCTTGATATGGCACTCAAGTGATCGCTGTGGTGCTAAAACAGGGCTCTGATGGCTATGCTAGAAATGAATATCTAACTGCAGCTCAGCAGAAAATTTTCTGGCACAATTGGTCCGCTTTTCAAACTTGAAATTTTTAGCTGAGCTCTTGAAGGATATCTGGGAAAGGATGGTTTTGGGAGAACAGATGAGACGCCAATGTGTTTCGCTCGCGGGCCATCTTTCCAATGGCCACGGGGCTGCTACCGCCCAGGAGCGCGCTGGGCCCAGGGCAGGTCCCCGGCGGGTGGAGGGAGGTGGTGCGCTGCAGCCGTGCGGCGCGACCGAGCGCCTTGCGTGGGCTCGTGTTCAAGGAAGGCAAGCAGGGACGGTAGAGAAAACCTAACAGAGTCACTGACCGGGAAGAACTATATTAAAAACCAAAGCTGATGAAAAAGTAAGTAGTAATTTGCCCCATAGCATCTACTAGCTTTGTCTGTCTGAAATACTATGAATCCCAATTACCAACCTCCTTACTGCTAGTTTAGTCTCTTCTCAGTTGTTCACATCAACAAAATAGGGTGTAAGTTTTAAGAACATATAGATAAAGATTAGACACGCACGTGCATGCTGAGGACAGTTATGCTAGGCTCACTAGCAATGCTTGCTTTGTTTTAGCATTTCTGTCCTGAATTATTGTGCTGCTTTGATGACATGGAACGACGCCGAACTCCAGGGGCTTAGGAGAACTCTAGCCCACTGGCACACAGCAATGTCCCATCTCCTAAAGGTCAGATATGGATCTCTCTGAAAGGACGGCTCTCCAGGAGTCATGGAAACACCCGGAATTCCAGAGACCTGCAATCCCAGGCAAATCGGATGTCCCATTTATCAAACAGGGATCTTGGGAGCAAATACACCAGACTCTAATTAGCATGGACACTGCAAAGCGACGGCTGCCAAGGACAGAGACTGAACTAGGTGAGACAGTTATAGCCATGCTTTCTTCTTTCTTACCACTACAATGAATAAGCAAACCAGAGGGAAGAATAATGTCACTCTTAACCTAATATAATTTCATTATTAACATTAACATGGACACAATGCAGGAAGCTCAGAGAATGATAACCTGGCAGAAAAAAACGGAGCGATGCCAAAACAGAGATTAGCCAGGAAGAGCTCACAGAGATAACCTGAAAGACACATAATCAAACAACTACTAATCCTCAAGGATGTAAACACCAAGGAGGCATGGCACAAAATCAGAACAAGGAGGACACATGAAAAAAAAGACAAAGAAAGAAAGAATAATGTTAGTAATAAATGTAAGAAGTACTTTGGGCTAATAAGGCTGAAAATAACAAAAGAAGTATCTTAGAATCGTTAAGGTTGGAAAAGACCCCCAGGATCATCGAGTCCAACCGTCAACCTATCACTGCCAAGTCCATCACTAAACCATGTCCTCGAGCACCACATCTATCCATCCTATAAATACCTCCAGGGATGAAGACTCAACCACTTCCCTGGGCAGCCTGTTCCAATGCTTGACCACCCTTTTGGTGAAGAAGTTTTTCCTAATATCCAACCTAAACCTCCCCTGGTGCAGCTTGAGGCCGTTTCCTCTTGTTCTATCACTTGTTACTAGGGAGAAGAGACCGACCCCCACCTTGCTACAACCTCTTTTCAGGTAGTTGTAGAGTGCAATAAGGTCTCCCCTCAGCATCCTCTTCTCCAGGCTAAACAACCCCAGTTCCCTCAGCCGCTCCTCATAAGACTTGTGCTCCAGACCCTTCACCAACTTCGTTGCCCCTTTTTTGGACACGCTCCAGCACCTCAATGTCCTTCTTGTAGTGAGGGGCCCAAAACTGAACACAGTACTCGAGGTGAGACCTCACCAGTGCCCACTACAGGGGCACTATCACCTCCCTGGTCCTGCTGGCCACACTATTCCTGATACAGGCCAGGATGCCATTGGCCCTCTTGGCCACCTGAGCACACTGCTGGCTCATATTCAGGCAGCTGTCAACCAACACCCCCAGGTCCTTTTCTGCCAGGCAGCTCTCCAGCCACTCCTCCCCAAGCCTGTAGCGTTGCATGGGGTTGTTGTGACGGAAGTGCAGGACCCGGCACTTGGCCTTGTTGAATCTCATACAGTTGGCCTCGGCCCAACGATCCAGCCTGTCCAGGCTACAGTATGCAAGTAACATATATTGGGAATATATTGCAGAGGTCAACACTGCAGTGGTCTGGCTGTCAACTGGACAATGTAACAGTGATATGCATTCAACAGCACTCTGAAATACTACTTAAGCTATTAAAGGCATTAGATCACTATTATGAAACACTTGCCTTACAACACACTCAGCAATGCAAATATATAACTTTCTCCATACTTTGTAAACAGCTACCACTCTCTGAGGTCTCTTCTTCAGCCAGGAAGTATTTATCATGAAATCTCCAACTCTTCTCTTGGAAACTTCACGGTGTTATGCCTTCGCTCCTACCAGTTCAGAGCTGTGGATCCAACAACGTGGATTTCCAGCTGCATGAGACACCTCTGCCGACCCTCCTGCACCACACAGTGCCTCTGCTGCTGCCCCAGCCTGGAAACGTGCTGTATCTCACACATGATCAGATAACAAATCTCAACAGGATCTTCTAAGAGACTCCTTTGTTTGGTGCACTTTAATGTTGCATTCCCAGCTAAGGTAAGTTAACACAGAAGGAAAAAAAAAAAAGCTGAAAATTAACCCACACTGGTAGAGCAAAAACGCGGATTCTTATGAGAATGTGGTCAGGTACTTGTATTGCTGTTAAGCAACTTCTAAGTTGAACTAGACAGAGTTGGAGGTGCCAAAACCAAAGTCATCTGCAGAGGAAATGCCAGGATTCTCTAGTTCGAGTTGCCGAAAGAATTGCTACGGTTGCAGTTCATATGCAATTTCTAATATATCTTTTATAGCTGTGTAAGTATTATCGAATGGATCCAGTCAAATCTGGATCTGACAAAACCACAATTTAAAAATAGGTTCTTACAGATCGCTTGTGAACAGTGTTGCATAGTAGGTTACGCAGATACTAACATTATTACTTTTTTGCAGAGAGAAGAGAAAGTTGCAGTGATCGAGACAAATTTCAGCGGCACTCACGAGCAGGAAAAGCTTCACCACAGGTATGTTATGCAGAAAATCTGCAGAGATACAGCCTGGGCGTTGAGAACCTAGAGCAGGCATCTTGCCTTTGTGCTTCGAGTCACAGTAGGCTGCTATCTGTGATTTTTGTCCACAAAAAAGAAGCGATGGAAGAGGCATGCTGTGCAAGCTTAAGATGTCCAAGAGGGACGGAGTGAGGTGGAGGTGTCTTTATTTCCATATATAGTACTGATCAGTGCAACACTAGCATAGAGCATCCAGTTTTGTAACCACATCCTAAATCAGACAGGGTATGAAAACAGCCTCAGAATGAATACTGGGGTTGGAAGGGACACTTTAGAGAAAGATGATAAATTCATTCTGGTCAGCTTACCAAAAAAAGAAGATTGAGAGGTGACTTGTTTACAGCATCTGCATATTTTCATGGTGAGAAAACTATGGATACTGACGGGTTGGAAGCAGAAACCAGAGAAATACAGACTGGAAGTAAGGCACAGCTTTTTAAAGTGGTGAAGGTGATTAATCATTAGAACAAAACAAAAAGAGTTGATTTGCTATCACTTGATATTTTTACATCAATGCTGGATAACTTAACCAACCCCAGTTACTGATCTCTGTGCAGAAGTAAGAGAAACTGTGTGGCCTGTAGCACACAAGAAGCCAAGCTGAACAACCCAGCGGTCCATTTAAGTCTCTCATAGATGCAAGCTCCAAACGTCTTGCACGTGGCAGCTTCCAAGTCGGGCGCACCACTTGCGAAAGCTTTTTTGTCAGTGCTTTTGAGATACCACAGTGTGAATGTCACTTTTGGAAGATGTCTGAACACCTCATTTGCTACCTTTTCCAGTCTTTGGCTGTTCAAACCTAGTGGTTACCACCCTGCAGCATCAGGCCTTACAGGAATGTGAAGTAACACTACATTTTTTTTTAAGAAGTTTGAGAACATGGCCTTAAAAAATTATTAATTCTAAGTGCTGCCTCTTCCTGTCTTCCTAGAGCATACATATGACTGCTTATTGCTTTACATAACAATAACTACTGAAATGAGAAATGAAAGCAAAAATACTAACTCCGACTAAAGTAATGGCCAATAATAAAATTTATGCACTGCCAAGGTAAAACCACTACTGATAGGGTACACAGGACTGGAAGATGTACTTTACTGTATGAAAGCTGCTATGAAAATAGAGGGGGGAAAAAAGCTATCAGTTCTCCTCTCCCTTGTGAGAAAGTTTCCAGTTCTAAGAAGATTTTCTCCCAACTATGTCTGCACACAGACAACTGAAAGCCCTGAAATTGCTTTACTTCTTATTATCGCAAGTTACAGGCAGTCAAGAGAAAATTCTCTCTTTTGCCCTTAGGTTCTTTTGTGTATAATGAGCGACTGAAGGCGGCCAGGGGCTGAGGCACTGGTGAAGAAGGAAGAATGCTACCAGAGCAGAAACAACACACTGTTCCTTTCAAGTTCACCCCCTCCTGGCCCACAGCCCGACTGCCTTGGCCAGCTGCCAGGGTATCGGGACAAAGGCTTCCTCCTCTGGCCAAAACTGAGGAAAAGGGTCCGTTGTTTAACACAGGCAGACTTGTTTCAGCAAGACAAAAAACTAAAAAGAAGGGGAATTATATTAACTGGAAGTCCTGGGAGAGGAGAGTAATCTCCTAGCGTGGATAATGCAATTCTCACCCCATGTTTTTCCTGGAGAGGGAACGTCTTGATTCTCTACCGTTCAGGCTAGATAGAAGGCAAAGTATAATGTCTCAACAGGGCTAAGCCCTAAGGCTGCCAGGGTCTTTGCGTCCCCCAAGGTTACTACGAACCATAAACAAGAATGCATCTTTCCTCCTTCCAGGAAGCCCCAGGTGACCCACTGCTCCCCTCCGTGCCTGCACTAATAAGCTCGTGTGAAGGGCGAGCGTCCTCACTCATAAAAAGACAGAAATTTCTATGCACCTAGCAAATCTTGAAGAGTCTGACAGACAGATAAGCCAAATATTTAGCTGTCTCAGGACTTCACAGTGACCGAGGCTCCTGCTGGATTTCCACAAAGTCATTAAACCCAAGTCAAGGTGAATTCACACCTGGGCTTCTTCCCATCTCTGTAACAGACCCTGCAGCACTGGTCTGCGATGGGGAACCTGGGACACTTGGGGTTTGCTGCAAGTTGAGAGGTCATGCCCCTCCCCGAAACCTCCGAGGCAGATGCTGTTGCAGAGGTTACACAGAGACGCAGCGGCTCTTCACGCCAACCTCAGCACTTCTTTAGCAGCACAGCCACAGGCAAGTGATAAGGACTTGAAAAAGGTAGAAGAAAATCCCTAGGTGTGGCATGACCCGTTTGATTCTGAGCACCGAAGCGCAAAGATGTAGAGTCTCAGTGAGCTGTGGCAGGAGACTTCCCCTAGCAATTATTTATATGTCTGAGAGTTTTCGGAAGCAGGCCCCAATTCAAGGAGAAGTGTGATTTTAATCTGCTGGGGTTAATATAAATGAATACAGGACATTTTTAGGTGCTTGGATGCTGTTCAAACATTACTGAGATTTACACATGCATGTACTTGCTCTGTATTCCAGGCAATAGCTTCTCCTCCTGCAGGAGGGGGGAAATGGCATTTCTGACACATACTTAGGAGACCAAGACCTTTGCAGATGAAGGCCTCCCTACGCACCCTGTGCACTTGCACCAGCCAGGAGCAAAGACAGCCTCCCCCTTAGCACCTCTCATCTATCTTCAGTGACTTACGTGATCAGCTCCAGCACACCTTGACCATTCTCGGTCATGCGTCAGCACCAAGAGCAATCCATTGAGGAAACAGAGTTTGCTCAATGATCCTTTTGAATTCGACTTGCATTTGGCGTGACTGTGCTGACAGGGAAGAGATACATGGGCACATCGTTCTGCCATCTATCACCTTGTTTACAGAAGTATATTCTCAGTAGCCTTAACTCTATTGCAGGTTAAAGGACTTAGCTGAGTACTGTGAAAACACCCATGAATCAGAACGGGAGATTTACAGGGTATGAAAAGCCACTGCTCCTGCACTTAGTCCTGCAAACTGTCTTACGTCTGCAGTGTTTCAATCAGTACTTTCATTCCAGTGTTAGAGAGACTGGCTAGTATCAAAGTTTCCAGGATGACTGCACTGCTTTGATTTAATGACAATACTAGCCCTGATATAATGACTACTGTGCTTCAAGGTTATACCGCACAACACTTCCCCTTGTGCTTAAGAAAATAGGAGATAAAATGGCCTGCTGCTATTTTCTATTTCAGTATTTATGGGCACATGTAAACATTAACACCTCTGAATGAGGATAAAATGGGACAGAAACCAGGAAGGATCTGACAGCAATTAGGAAGAGCTCTTCAGGAAAAATCAATTTTGGGAGGGAGTGAGGTTACTAAAAAGAACACTAAACCTGGAATAAACCAGGCTTTTGTTGAAGAACATTGCAATTTTTTACATTGCGATTTTCACGACTGGTGAAATGAAAGCCCCCAACATTATTCACAAGACATGCAACGTTAAGAGCTGCACCAAGATAAAAACTCTGTTGCGGTGGGCTGACCCCAGCCAGCAGCCAAGCAACCATGCGGCCGCTTGCTTGCTCCGCCTGCCCCCACCGTGAGACCAGGGAGAGAACAGGAAGAACAGAAGCGAGAAAACTCGCTCGCGGTAGAGATTAGGGCCATTTAGTAGGTGGGCGAGGGGAAAAGCAATGCAAAGACAATCCCTCACCACCTCCCACAGACGGACCGATGCCCAGCCAGTCTCTGAGCAACGGCCACCTTGGAAGCCGAAACCCCCATTCTTCCTCCTTCATCCCTGGTTTTATTGCTGAGCATGATGTTATATGGTATGGACCATCCCTTTGAGCAATTTGGGCCAGCTGTCCTGGCTGTCTCCCCTCCCAGCCTCTTGCCCATCCTCAGCCTACTGACGGAGGGGGCAGAGTGAGAAGCAGAGAAGTCTTTGATGCTGTGTGAGCTCTGCTCAGCAACAGCCAACACACTGGTGTGTTGTCAGCTTCGTTTTAGCCACAAATTCAAAACACAGCACTATATAGGCTGCTATAAAGAAAGTTAGCTTGAACCCATCCAGAGCCAGCAGAGTAACAACAGCTGCTGCCAGGTGTGGGCAAACCCGTCACACCTGTCTCTAGGAAATTTAAAATACACACAAAATACATACATAATGCATATAACAGGCACAGTGGATCAGATGAAGTACCCACTTAGTCACTATACTGAGTATCTGAACGCTGGCCAGTAGCGGACGCTTGGAGGAGGAGCGGCGAGGCACAGGCCGTGCCTCCCCCCAGCGCCGCCTTGCAGCTTCTGGTGCTCAGCAGCCATGCACCCCCCAGCCAGAAGCCGCACGGATGGCTACTGAATGTACTGACACAACGAACTTCGCCATGAATGCCGCCGTTTTGCGATCCTACCAAGGTTTTGGTCATCGGCATGGTGTGTTGCAGGGAGTTCCACGCTACAGTTATTTGTTAGTTTAAAAAAAACAAAAACACAACCAACAACACCCAACCCTTTATGTCTATTTTAAACTTCTAAAAACTGATTCTCCCTAAGAAATCGAGACTAATCATTCTTCATTTAATCTCTTTGCACGGTTCATTTTTTGTTTCTAGCATATCCCACTTCAGTTGTCTCTTTTCCAAACTCAGAGGTCTATTTATTAAATTTCTTTTCCTATGAAAGCCATTCCATGTCCCTGACCGTCTTGCTCCGCCTGGTTTGTACCTTTTCTAATTGATCCTTTTTTTCTAGGTCCTTTTTGAGACGGTGTGATTAGAGCTACGAATAATGCAAAACGCTGCAATTTGTGCTTAAAAAGCTATAAAACATAACTAATTTTAACTTTTTTTTCATATTTAAGAATCAGAAGTAAATGATAACCCTGTGTGCCTTTACCACAGATTTGAACTGTTGCTTGTCCGAAAGCACAGACTGTGAATACTTCTTTAACAAAAAAGGCAATTCAGGGCAAGAGGTTTCTTCAACTTCATAGGCTAATTCTAAAAGCAAGAGAGCAACCTGTAAGTAAATTTAACTTCTCTGGTAAAGTAACAGAAAATATCATTAAGAATCAAGAGTTTTAACATTTCAGTGCCCAATTTCAACAGATATTTATCAAAACAACGAATCTGATTCTGAATCTATGAAATCCTATTCAATTTGCTAAGCTTACCAGAAGAATTAATGCCTAAACTTTACTCCTGCCCAACAGTTCAAAGAAATCCTGAAACCATAAATGATCAGCTTTCTAAAATCTGCAGACGGAATGCACTATTGAATATATTCTTTTTTTTTAAAACAGAATATTTTAATGAAGTTCTGTGGAAAACATGCTGAAGAAGTTATCCGAGAGAATGGTACATTCAGGGTTTCTGCAGTAACAAAAACAATGAAAAAAAAATAAAATCAAGGGAGCTTTGTAAAGGCCTGTCCAAAAAATAAAAAATTAATCTCTGGGAGACTTGGCGTACATTTACGCAGAAGGGACACCTACCGCATTGGATGTGCATACGCACTTACACATGGCAACAGGGCCCGAAGGCGCATGTTTTGACCCAGGCTCAGCACTCACTGGGAGACCAATGCATGCAATCAGGTTTTGTCTTAGTGCTGAGTATACGGGTCCCAGAACCCAGCTCAGTGTCTAGGTGGAGGCCAAGTTCTCCTGTAAGCCTGCACGTGCTGGGAATATGAAATTGTGACTCCGAGCTCTTTAAACATACATTCCTCACAGGTTACTCTGGTGTGGCCAGTGACTATGGCATCATTTTCTAAATGAACACGGTAACCTGGGCACATCACCTTCAGCTGAAACATCATCCATCTGCTTGCCACAGTGGCTGACGGCATTTCTGGCACATTCCCAGAGCATTTAATTTTGTTAAGTACATTTACTGAAGAAACAAACCCCCCTAAACTGAGCAAATATAGAGGCCTCATAAATATAACTACTTTTTTTTTCCCCATTTGGTCCGAATAACAGCGGGAAATGAAAAACCACAAGGCAGGAGGAAGTGAAGGGACTATTTATGTAGCATGGGAAAAATTAAACTGAGATCCAACACTTTAAAGTGGGTGACATCTGTTTATCAAAATACTTTTGTTGTATCTCTTTTGCCTTTGATTATCCAGTTTGTCTGCTAAGCCTTAGAAACAGGGATGCAGTGCTAGATTTGCCCTTTGATTTTAGTGGCAATCTGTATAACTTCTGCCACTACTTTGAAATCAAAATGTTGGTTTGGCATTACCAATTGCTAATAAAATATACTGTCGTATCATGTGCCATTTCTTTACAAAACTACTCACACGTGCATACAATATGAAAAGATGTGTGAGACTTGGGAGTTTTTCCCTTTCTGCACATGAGATACAAAGTGTCTATGTGCTAATTTTTTATTTCTGTTAAAACAATATACCCGTTGAACAAGTGGGATGTACACTAAGATGTGGGCTGGAAAGATAACAGAAGCAGCCTGCGAACTGAATAGCTGAATTAAGCAGGAACTCAAACCATTGATTTCTACAAGTAGCTTGCAAAAACATGCACCAAGGAAAATAATTTTCAGCAATTCAAAGCAGAACCTTTGGCTAAGTGGTGAGTCTGCCCTTAAAATAGGCTAAATAATGTGTTCTGCAACTGCGCAAATTACTGGAGCCTACCAGGGACCACATGCCGTATTCCACCAGCAGCAGAAGGCAGTGCCAAGTAAATGCTGAAATTCAATATACAGACAAATATGCTTTGCAACTTCACCGCTCTTCTGTTAGTAGAAATTCTAAATGAACTGGGCTGACATTTTTGGTAAGCTGTTTCCTAAAGTACAAGATGACAGACTGAGGCTTCTTGGTATCAGCCACCTGCGTTGGCATATAGCTGCACCAAACAGGCAAAGCTGTACAAGCTGCAATTTGTTCCTGTTATTTTCAGCTAATAAGAGCTGAAAATGGTTGACTATGAAAAGGGTTTGCAGTCCCATGGGAGCTGTTCTTGGTATATCAGGATGTATATATATGTATATCAGGATGTGTGTATATATGTATGTGTATATATATATATATATGCCTATCAGGATAATGTCTTTCTTTCAAGGGCTTGGACACCAACAGCACTCATCTCACCCTTTGCCACCATGCTGACTGGAAAGAGCAATTTGCCATTTGCAAACAAAACAAAATAATCTTAACAAGATAAACCTGTTTCATTGTGCTTAAAAAGAGTATACATCTTCCATGCTATGCATCTCACCTGGTCATTCAAGAAAATCAATTAGTTTAACACACAAAATCATGGGCTAAACTAAGTACCCAAAACCAGGAAAGACCATGACCTCTTCAAAGTGCTATCTGGCATCCAGGATTCCCAGATTATACCCTGTCTCTAATGGCTTTTAATTGCCATCACAGGTACTCAAAATTTAGCACTGAATTTACCGCTTACTGAACTAAATTAAGAATGGGAATGGCTAGGATAAGAATCTAGAGGGAAAAAAATCCCACACCCGAAAGATCCACAAATCATGAAATAATAACCCTAAGGAAGACATGGAAAGCATTATTACCTGATACCTTTATGGTGAAACTGGACAAACACTAGTCCCTGTGAACCAGGATTCTGTGCAGAGAAACAGGTTGAGGACTTCTCAAACACTGAAACATAAGCTGTGGACAGTGCAAGACCAGAGAGGCATCTCACATGTGCTGCATCCAAAAAACCTTGGAGAGAACATGGAGGAAGCAACTGGTGAAATTACCTCACTGCCAAATACCTGAGTAGGTTTGTTTGACCATTGTCCCCTACCCCAGCTGGTCCTGCCATGCTTCACCCTCTTCAAGATCCCTTCATATTTTACTATCCAAACTCCTTCCCCAGGTTTCCTGTCTTCTGCAGTCCATTCACTCTAAGCACTCCTCTAGCAGCTGCTTTGGTCACCACGCAGGGGTTTCTCGAGAGTTTATTAGAATAGGTCTTCCTCTTCATTCATCTCCTTTGCGCTTGGCAATGAAGTCCTGGGCTTCTGCTGTGTTTCTTTGCCCCACAGGGAACTAGGTCACAGACTTTGCTCCTGGAAACATCGCAGGAAAAGATACTACCAAGGGTGCTAAAAACCCCCAGACAAACTCCAAATCCCGTCCTCCCCCAACAATTCCACCAAAAGCTTGGCTCAAATAGCACTCAATGATGCACAGATCTATTGGATAGACAAGGAGAGCACTAAGAAGGCATGATATAAACTTTGGTTTTATATGCATACTTCATCCTTGCTCCTACAAATGCTACTGCATGACAGCTCCTTGACAACTTCCATCTCTACCCAACTGTATACCAGTATACAGCACGAGTGAGAAATATACCTGCTGCTGAACTCCAGGCAGCCACTCAGGGCATCAAACAAACCCTGAGAGAGATAAACAGCCATTTACCTCCCTTCACCGGTCATGCAGAGAGTTCAGTTTCCCTGGTACATAATTTAAGCGCCTGACATTAAGTAATGTCAATACCCAGTGAAGTAAATCAGGTTTGTCAGCTGCCTGAAGACCCTTCAAAGATCAGTCATGGCTACTGTGAAATTGGCAGAGCACTTACAAGGACAGTGGAGAGCAGAAGAGAAGTTAAAAATAAGACTTCAATGCCCAGCAAAATATTTAGTGGTATTTATGTTAAAGCAGAGTTTTCTGTGAATATTTTCATTCAACATTTTAAATAAATTTGCTTTGGCTATGCTCTCATTCCTGTCATGTCCAATTTCCACTAGCTTTTAGGAGACGTATATTGTATATCAGCCACACATTAATACCACACTCTCATTTTATGTAACAGAAAAAGCACATGTTCTTGCCCAAGCAGTAAACCTCCAAACTCGCTAACATCCCGAAAGCCCCGAGAGCGCAGCTCTGCAAAGCACCAGGGGCTCCGGCCAGACTGTGCACACGTGTGCTCCTTGCAAGGTAGGCATGCACCAAATACGCTGCTGCAGCAACGTCAGCATGCTCCACGTCTTCCCTCAACACAGGCACAACACAACCAGCCACGGGGCTCTCCCAGTAACTTGTGTTGCACTTCTTTCTGGCTAGAAACAAGCAAACAATGAAACAACTCACCCCCTTTCTCCTCTTTTTTTTTGCTACGTCCAATGGTGCTCTTTATCCATCTCCTTTTCCCCTTTCCACTCCACAAAAAGCAAGAAATCAAATAACGTAGCTGATTGTTTGGAAATGAATCAAAGCAGTCAAGCAGCAGGAGGAGCAAAGACCAAGGCAAGCATACAGATTTTGTTCTAAGCCTTGCATTTGCACGCTCTGTAATGCCAAAGATGTAATACTCATAATGACGTACAGGTACGCGCATATCCCAAGTTCAGCAATACAACACACAGTAACACAACTTCATAGAACCTCCAAAACTCAACTGAAACACTATGGAAGAAGACAGACCACTACAATTACCTCATCTAAGATTTTCACTACACAAAAAGTATTAGATGGAATCATACTGCAAAAGGCACAGGAATAGGGTATATTGTTTTATCATTGATCTGGCAGAACACAAGAAATAAGGTTTCTTCCTACGGTGGATGCCCAGAGCTGATTAATCCCACAGTTACAGGGAAGCCAGACCAGAGGAGTCAAAGAAAGCCACAGGGAAAGCAAACTGATTGTGAAAAGAGAGTATTTCAGGGCCTGAGAACAGAGACGGACTGCTTGCGTGGGCAGACAACAGATGCTGCTCCAGACTTTCAGCAAGCAGAAAAGCAGGGAGGGATGGGTAAATGCAGGGGTTTACTTGTTGTTTTAACTTGAGCAATTGGAGGAAGATGACAATTTAAGGCACTGCCCCCTGGATAGCTCTTCTATTTCTCCTGAGTCTCCAATTATTATTTTTTTCCTTCTCTTCAATACCCTCATTTCCCCTGAGTACGCATTCATCAGCAACTTGCATTCCCCAGAAAGCCTCCCACTAGCTATCTGGAAAGACATTCATGCTAGAGGGCATAACACTCTTCTAACATGTAGATGCCTTTAAAACCACAAGTCATCTTCAGAAACCAAATTGCATGGAGGTGCATGAAGAATTCCTCCAAGACCTATTTTGGAGGCAAGTGAATTCAGCCAACTCACAACCATCAGCAGTAATTTCAATCCAGTAAGCATGTTTGGTATTCTCAAAACCTTCCCCCAAACCACACACCTCTTTGCACGTGCACTTCTTTGAAAAATATTTTTTTCTTGGTCTGTTTTTATGCTCACTCTTTGCCCTCAGCCTGTACGATAAAAATGTTTTCTGGGTGAGCCCTGGAGAACCAAGCAGACTGAACACTAATGCTCATATGGAATTTATTTAGAGGGGGGAAAAAATCCCTTAAGTTGAGTAGTTATGTTATTTTGAACTGGTTTTATATTTTATGCGTACATAGTGGAGCTGGAATTTCAGGGCTGGCTTTTGTTTGCATTCATCATGCAACATTTGTTATATGAGCTGCTGCTACTGCTACCAAAACAGCTGCTGCTCACTGCTAGAAAACCAGAGACCAACTCAACAGTTTCTTTCTTCCTCTGGTAAGCCGAGCTGGCAAATGAGGCCTGGTGTTTCTACAGAAAATTACTTTTGTTTGGCTTCACTGTCATCCTTGCCACCTTTTGCCTGTTACCCAGAACACAGACTTGAAAGAGAATGGATAAATTGGAGCAAGAGCAGGTACGTACTGATGCTCCCGAATCACCTACAATCAAACGTAGGTCAGAACTACAGCTGTATGAACTCCCTGCTTTGCAGCTAGGGCAGCACCTCAAATGTGAACGTCTTTCCTTCAGCTGCTCTTGAGATTTAGCCAGGATTTAGCCTTTCTGTCCTGCGTCATCATTTTCTGCCATCTGGAAAAACTGAGCCATGGCTTGATCTAGCTTCACATAAAAATTTCTTTGCCATAGAAATGCTGCTGCCCAGTGGCTAGGGCAATCTGTAGGGGACTACTTCCCCGTGCAGAAAAAAATACCCACCCATCTGACAATCTATGCACTTTCCTACCAACCTGGACACAGACCAGGACCCAGAGCATCAGCGGACTGCAGTCCTGAGTGCCGCGGACAGACCGCCTCAGCTGCACATAAGCTGAATTTCAACGCGTTGCTTTGTTACGATTACTAAAACACTTCAGTGTTGTTCTTGTTGCTTCCTGGTAATTTCATATTGTCAGTGACCCCTCTCACCTCAGTCTCATCTTTTTAAGAGAACATTTATCCCAGGCTGGAGCACAGACCCTGCAGGACTCCCCTGCTTGTTTAAAGTAAGGAGAGACTACAGAACAATTAATGCCTACCTCTTTAACCGATCTTATCCTGCAGGAGAACACTCTCTCTCATATCCTGACAACTTATTTTCTTTAAGAGCTTTCGACAGAGATCCTGCTGAAAATCACACCTGGACCATCTCATATCCCTGTGCTTGCTGACTCGTTCAAGGAACTAGTTGATTTATGAGGCTCTACAAACACCACACTGACTTTTCCCAACTGTCTATTAATCCCATTCTTTATTACAGTTCCTACCAGTATATAAATTGGATTCTTTCATCTGTTGCTGTCCAGGTGACCACTGCAGCCCTTTAAAAGCTTAGAGTCGTGTTAACTGCCTTCCATTCTTCCAAAATAGCCGCTGATTGAATGACAGGACACACCGCAGAGTTGGTAGCTGCCGTTTCAAAGAGATCCTTGGTTAATACCAGCTCTGACAGCAGCACTCCTGACACTGCCAAGGAGGAAAGGTAGCTGAGGAGAAAAAACCGCCACATCCTAACACCAAATTTGTTATCTGTATTATAGATGGCATCTGCAAGTAACTGAAAAGTTATTCAAATTGAGTCCAAACAGTACAACTGAAAAGATGAGGTCTATAAAGTGCAGTAACAATTGTGCAAATGTTGGAGATACAAAATGCAGCCCAACTGGAAAGAAGACACTAATTAAAGAACACAATGGAAATGCAATTTGGAAGAAAGGGAGCAGACAGAGAAGGTGAGCCCAGAGAGCAGCGGAGAGGAGGACGCTCCTTCTTACTACATTTGCAAATTTGTGATTCCACTCCAAGAACAGAGAAAAGAAGAAAAAAAGGGATCTTCCTAGCCATATTTAGTAAAAACCTCTTCTCTTGCTATAGCTTCTCGGAGAGCAAGTTTTCAAGAGGGACAGATCAAAAAAGCTTGGAAATTCCAACCGGGAAAGGAAGTAGGGAGCATAAACTCCAAGAAAGACTCACTCTTGGAAGAGCAAGGGGTCAGCTCTCCAGCATCCCAAATTGCCTCCAGGGCAGGCAAAGCAAAGGGGCTTGGAGGACAGAGCACAGGCATGGTGTGAAGCTATGCTCAAGTGAGCAGATTATCTCCTCAGGGGTGATGGCTGGGAGTCATACCAAAAAGACTGAGAGCTACACTGCTAATATATTTCCTTCATTTTAATTTTCATAACTTTGTAATCAAGGGCCAGCCCTTTGCTGAAATTTATTCTACTAGTTCTTTCCCTTCTTTTCTAATAGTAATAACAGTGGTCTTAAGATGACTTAGAGCACAATACACTGTGTCCTCTGGGAGTAACCGGTCTACTTACAGATGTACTCTGGGGATGTGTCTTCCCTGAGAGTGCCTCCCTGCCACCTCTCCCAGCTACCCACCGTCTCCCTCTCCTGAACTTTCTGGTGGGCCACCTAGTTCTGATGTGGTTGAAAAAAACCTTTTGGTATTAGCTTTAATGCCTTCAGCAAGCTGCATGCCAGAAAGTGCCTTGCTACAATTTCACACCTAACTTGTCAGAATTTATGCTCTTTGATGTTTTCCTCATTTTAATTACTACAGCATTTTAATTATTATAGCAGCTCATTTGTATCACTGTAAAAACTTGATCTTAAATTGCCATGTTTATGTGAAAACCCAAGTAATTCCTTAGGAATGGCTGCTCGTCTCTACTGTACAAAAATTACAGGTAAAAGCTTTTTTGTAATTAAATTTCTTGTCTGTAGTTACTTTACCTTTAATACTTTTCAGAACGTTTCTGAGTCATCAAAGATACTGTCTCATGGTGCTTGCATTGCTCTTGCAAGATGCCTCAAGGATAAGAATAATGAGTTTAACCTGGAGCCTATTCTATCACTGATACAATAGGCAGGACTTACGATTAATCTGAGGGAAAAATACGATAGCCTTCTTTGAAGACTGAAAATATGATTATGCTCCTAAAAGCAAAGTGAATAGTCAGCTCTGTGATCTGCTCCATGCTGTTCCTCTGTCTTCAATGCCAAATATGCTCAGTTTTCAGTTAAAAGATGTTTCTCCCCAAACACTGACCCTGAAAACATACTGTGGGACACAATGACAATCGAGCTAAATTCTCAGATGTTTTGGTCCTATTATTAACAAAAGTTTTTCAGATTCCAGCCTCAGCCACCTTATGCAACTTGCTTGTTTCCATGTAGGCGAAATGAAGACCTATGCAAATGTACTGGAGCTGCAGCTGGGAACAGAAGTAGGCCTATTAACTGGGATTTAATGGCCGTCCGCTTCCTCCTCTGTGCCTTCTGTTGCCTGAATAGAGGTCAAAGTTGTCAAAGAAGCAATCTGCATAATCTGTTACTGCTATAATTTTTATTCAAATGCTAATTTTAAAGCAGAAGCAGTAACAGAGGTTTAGCTGGAATGTTACTGATTAAAATAGCATTATGAATTTATTTAGTAAGTTAGTCAAGAAGGAATGAACTGTCGTTGCAAGCTTTAATTGTCTGTCATTAAAAAGTTTGTGGTGTTTTGTCATCAGTGACCCTGGATTATTTATGAGATATAGCTAATGCTGTATCTGAATGCAGCTTTCCCTCTGTGCCAGAGCTTTAAGAAAGCTGCTTGTCCACGGGTTTTTCATTTTGTTATACTAGGAACAGGAAACATTCAAAAGATGCATCAGGGAATGAAGCTCCGATGAATAGTAGGAGCACTGTTATAAACCATAACATCTTTAGTGACTGATACGCTCATTAGATAAACATGACAGTTGCTTGAAAGATACCAGCACCAACCCTTCCAAATGATCTCCTGACACAAAAAAGAAATACACATGAATTCTGGATACGTGGGATGCAAGGGTTTGGCTGACTGGCCCCTTGGGATTTAGACCACAAATAAGTTTTGTTTTTACTGCAACACAGTATGAAATTACATCTGTGTAGGTTTAGTCCAAAACCAGACAGCACATCAATAGATCTGATGAAAGGAAATTGAAACAAAGCAAGCATCATGAAGATGTGGGATGAAATGCAAAATCTGGAGGATGAAGTCTTTTGGAATTGCACTAAAAGATGAAGATGGTGCCGTAGGTGGTCTCAGCCTTCATAATCCTACAGGTATAAACGCATTATACAGAAAATTTAGAGAGGGGAAACTCTGCCCATGATGGAGAGGCTCAGACAAGAGCATGCCAAAAAATAAAGTGTGTTTGGCTCCAGGTAGAGACCTTGCGACTTGATGGGAAAGATCAACATGAAAAAGGTGGTGGAGAGGAACAGGAAAAAGGTAGCAGACTGCAGAGCACAAGCTCTCTATATACAATGTGTATTATAGCACAAAGAAAGGAAAGATTCAGTAATTCTAGGAAAAATATCTTAGCCTATCTCTACAATACATTGTAGGTTGTCAGAGCCAGTCTATGAGCTCACGTGTCCAGAAACTTTAGTAGAAGAGAAATGTTTGATCTAGGTTTTTCAAATGACGATTTGAGGGAACACGGACTTCACCTTCCACTACAACTCATTCTGAGCAAAGCCTTTACAAATTCAAGTCCCATGAAAATCCAAGCCTAAAATAAGGATTTAAAAGTCTGCATTGTGACTGGCAAGCAGAGAAACCATATCCTTCTTTGCCATATTCAGTGGTGAGACTTGGAAGGCGGCCAACCTCCTCAAATGCCAGCAGCGCTGGGCAGGGACACTGTGGATCAACACTGGCCCTCCTCATTCCTCCAGTTCATGAACCATGCGCACCATCCCAACCTGCCAATATGAAATACGTCAATTTCTCACCTGATCTAAGTGATTATTGTTGGTGCTGCTGTACCTACAAAGTCAACCAGTCATCTGGACTCCAGGAGAAAGCAGACCCATAGTAATACGTTTGGCAGATGGACCTGTAAGTCGCACATCCCTGCACCGTAAGCTCAGGGAGCAGATTTACCTGGAGTGAGCACTGTTGTCATGTCAGGCTGCCACCTACCTCACTTTTCGTCTCAAAATATGCCATTCATTTTGGGCCACAAGATGTGTTTATAGGCAAACACTCTGCTGCGTAACCACGCACATATGAGCTAACTCCAATCTAACAAGTACATGCTAGCAGGGAACAGTAAATACAGCAGACTTGAGCCTGGATGCATACAAGCTCCATGCGGGCTTGGAAAGCCATGCCCAACTCTCTTGCCACACCTTAACTGTTGCTCGTATTTTAGCAATGAGACTGATACTATCTTGGACAAATATTTTGGTGCCACAGTTATGTCTCTCATGCAACACACACATAGTCTGGAGTGGCTTCACCTTCCTCAGCAGAACAAGAAGTGCAACTGTTATGAGCTGCCAATCTTTGCTGCAGAACTCGCCACAGAGAAGTTTAGCTTCTGAGCCAAATCTTCCAAAGACCTAGTGGATCTTTTGAAAAACACAGAGTCATGAGAAAGCTCAGAAGTGCTCAAATCCTTCCAAGAACTCCTATTCTTAAAACTGCTTAGTTTATTCACAATGGGATTTGAAACCTCTGAAAGACAGAAAACAACACTTTTTCCTTTTATGGAACTGGAAAAAGAAAGGCTCTTTCCACTGATTGTGCTTATTACTGATCAGTGCGTCCACTAAGTTCAAGGCATCCCAGATCAGGCAGTCTGGTTTTACCCCTGCTCTCCAAACCTTGTATTTTCACGGCTGGAGAGCTAAATAACGTATCTACAGCTTTTGATACTACCTTCAGCTTTACAAAACAAACCAAGGAGCAGATCAGATGTGCAGAATGTCCTAGATGCTATCGACCTAGTTGGGAACAAACGTCCTCAGGGATATGCACTGTGACTCTTCCTCTTTCCTTCCTCTCTTGCACACAGAGAGCTGGGAATTCATTTTACAACACAAGAAACAAAAATACAATTAAACACTCTTCCTAGAGCTTAAACTGCCTATTTTAGCATACACATTGTTTTAGAGCATTCTTCTAAGTAATTTTGATGTTCAGATTTCAGAGGGAGAAGAAAGGAGCGGTTTGTTCACATTTCCTATTTTTATTTTCTATTTTCAGAACAGGATGTTGGCTGATAAAGAAGAAAACGCCACCCAGGCAGAATGTAAATTCACATGTGCTGTTACCACTGGCGCAGTGTCCAAGTCCCCTGAAAGTCCTGAAAATGCAGGGAAATTACACCACCTTCTGGACAAAACTTTTTAAGTCGCACATACAGTTACTTTGCTTCACATAATGGACAGGAACATGCCATGGAAGTGTTATGCAGTTAGTTACTTCCCAAGTCCAACCTCATGTTTTACCTCCACACAAAATTTAAAATTTTCCTCTTCTGTAGAAAAATTTCATACACAGTGATTCCTCTTGAGAGTATTATTTAGGGAAAGCACAAAGCTGTTTTAGAGTGTGAGGCAAAAGAAAAGACAGCATGTTTGGAGTCTCCAAAGGTTTTGAACATCTGAATGTGTTTGAAGTTTTCCCAAATTCTGTTTTAAGAAAGTAGCAGATGCGAAGAAGTGATGCAAAAAAAAAAATCTCGGAATTTAAACTGAATCTAATCCAAGCTCTTTTATTCTCACATCAAGAATACAGATGCTTGTAGGAGAGAGAAGGGTTGTGCACTCGTGCACAAGAGAAGAGTCAATATATTCCCTTTCCACATACCAGTCACAACCCTCTCCAGAAAGTATGGCTCATGAGAAGCAGGCAGACTATTAAAAGCTGCAGATGACTTGTCCTAATTTTTTCTTTCCTTTCATTTTGTGCTGAACAAAGGCAGAATATAAGATGATCCCTATTTAAGGACACTGCACAAAAAGCACTGCCTCCTTCCATCAGACTTCTTTCAACATTCCGTACCCAGAGTTTTTGCTCTTGGAGGTTGTGCCTGCAAAGACATCCATTCCAGCTCCTCGAGGGGAAAAAAAAACCAGTGCCATCTTCCCTCCTGCCCTTTGCTTTCTTCATATCACAGCAGCTCTTCCAGCAATGACTCTCAGTTTCTGAACATTTCCAAATGCATAGCATTCACATCTTGCCAGAGCAGCCCAAGAACAGGGTGGGAGAAAGGCTGCCACAAGAATTTAGTACTAAAGGTATCAGTCAGACTACGGGGAGTCTGAAGTGATAAAGGCTAAAGAAGTGATGGCCCGGAAGGGGGGGATAAGGAAAGAAAGGAAAGCCTCTCTCAGCCTTCTCCACTTCCAAAGAGTTTCATTTTGACAAAGAGTGGGAAAATGCTCTTTCCCGCTTCCAGCACAGGAGTCATCTGAAGGCATGCCCCACCTTCGGGGCTGCCCCAGCACAGGAGCAATCTTCAGCACACTGCAAAGGCTTCCAGGGTTGATCCCACCCTTTTCCTAACTCCATCAAAGCAGGCTTCACCATCTGCCTCACAAGACCTCAGCCTTGCAATAATGACAAATGGCAGCATCTCTCTCCTTACCGGGTTTAAAGAGAAGGGGAAGCTCATAAATAGAAAGCGTCAAGACTGTGTCACCAGTATTCATGAACAGAATGGATTTAAAAAATCAGCAAGTTTATATTACCCTGGATACTGCTGCTACTACTACAGTTAAAAACATTCCTGTAAATGTGATTCTTAAGGATAATCACATTTGTATTGCATTTTCAAAAGAAGCACATTTTACAGTTTACCTGAACAATATATTTTCTTGCAGCTGACAGCATGAGTAATTTCATTGCACTCAATAAAATCCACGGTTTGAAAAGCTTGTCAGTCTTCCTGCTTTAGAGTAAGATCTATACATTCTCCACGCAAAATGTAACTTCCAAGAAACCAAGATTTTTTTCTGGTATTGGGAAGAGGTGTTTTTATAGGGCTTCTGGTGCCAAAGAAAATTTATGAACTCCTGCAGAAAGGTGAGAGGATATGGGCTATTTCTGAGGCGATAAAAAACATTTTATTGCTTATTCTTTTACATTAGATGCTGTTAACTTTTACCCCAATGCCACAGAAGTTGACAAGGCAGAAGAAAATTGTATGTTTTACTGTGTATGCTGTGTATTTTCTGCCTCTTAAAACCACCAAAGATAGGAAACCCACACGTGCCCGTTTCAAAAGAAACTGTGTAAGTATTCTCTGCTTTCTGGCTACCAGCCAGGCTACGGAAGTGAGCTACAGCCAGCAAAAATGAACAGGACTGACCAATTATTTTTCTTTCAGTTGTGCTCCTGAAAGCGAGGAGAGATTTTACATGTAAAGTTATGCCATAACTATTTCAGGCCTTTCAAAGAGTTAAGGAATACTTCCAAATTTTGAAGTAAATATAATCCAAGGCTCTGCAATTGAACCCTATCTGCTCCAGTGCCGGGGAAAAAAAGAAAGACAAATTTTTCAGCAAATTTTACTGTGTTAGCAAAGAAATCTACTAAACACAGTAATATTCTTTTTATTCTACCCATCTATCAATCCATCTATCTATTCAACAATCTGTCGTCCCGTCCCCCCCCCGTCCCAGATCTCTTGTCAAAGGCATTTCTGGCTGCCAAGGCAGGAAGAGTTTGTCACTTTGGACAAGACAGGCATCAGAGAGTCCTTTCACAATTCTTGACTTGGTATCAACATTAAGAAAATACTTAATTTCAAGGAGAGAGTGGAAAAGGAGAAAAACAGGAAGCCTGTAGCTCTAAAGTATTCTACAAGATAAAACCAGATTGGTTCCAATGAAAACTTTAGCACCACAAAGAGCTTTCACATTTTGTTGTACGTTGTTATAAAACACACAAGTCAAAATATCTGGCATATGGATTAGCTGAAGGCAACATTTTTATTAAGGCAATGAAGAAAATTATCCTCCTAGTGTCCTCTGACACTAAAATTTCCTGTCATGCAGAACTGACAACTTTTTTAAACTGACACAATTTGAGAAAAATCAGTGTGCATTTCAAAACGTGACCCTGTCGAAAAGAAAAAGCCAGCACGGAACAAATACACAGCAGCTGGCAAGCAAAATATATTAAAAATCGCAAAATCCCACAGTGATAATGTCTGAACAACTCAACTGCGTTTCACTCTTAATTTTTTTGTATTTTAACTTTCTTCACAATCTCCTTCTGCCAGCTTATGTAAAACAAATCATTAGCATCACCGACAAAAGCACTCAAGTCATATTGCATTAAGCAGTTATCTGTGTCATTATGTATATAGACAGACACCTGCACTCACATTTCTGTGCTCTCTCATGTAAATGTCTCACTATCTATCTGATCAATAGAGCCACAGTTTTACTGATCTTCTGCTTCAGAAAAATAGCAGCGAAGTATTTTTGAAGGTAAAAAGGCTACAGGCTTTGGTTTCTACCTAGGAGGAGGATACTGAGCAAGAGTTCCTTAATAAATGTTGTTACGTGCCTTCTCAGATGAGAAATTTTACTACAGACACAGAACGAACCAAGCAGCTTGAATACGGCTTGCATGGTTAAAAGAATCAGAGATGAGAAAAAGTTTCCGGATTTCCTGATTTCTATTAGCATCAAACTATACCGAAGGCTTCTGATAATAAAAAGTTTGCTTGGATGGAAGCTGTAGTCATCTAGTGCCCGCCCAAAGCACCTGTAACAAGGGAGGAGGGTCCCAACTTTGGGAGGAAGAAGAAGGGGTTTAACCCAGAACTCTCACAGACATATCTTAAATGCACACGTGATTTTATGGGTTTGATAACATCCAGCAGTTTGCTTCCCACAGCAAGAGGCAGGTGCTTTTAATTTGGTTTAGATTATGACGTTGGTGGGACAGCAATCACCAATTTCCTACTCTGCTTTCTAATCTATGTAATCCACTAAAGCAACATGGGATGGAAATTGCCTTCCTTCAGTTACTTTCTGCTTCAAAGCAGCTCTACAAATCCAAATTTTTGAATTGTGTCTAATCCAGAATCGCTTATTGCAGTGGACTCTGGTGCAGAGATTCACTGACCTGGAAGTGAACAACCTTTCTGCACACGGTCCTTCACCGTGTTCTTCTCATCTCAATATATTCAACTGATAAAAGGTAAGTTCTGGAAAAGCTTTATTTTCTTTAAACGAAAAGAGGAAAGACTGCCATAAGAGTATCTCAGGTGGAGCAGCAGGTCAGCAGTCAAAACTGTACATTGTATAGATTTAATCTGCAAGAATTAGTTGCAATGAAAGGTCAGTTTTGGCCCAAAGTATCTGCTGCTTTGTGGGATCACCACACGGCTGGGCAGAATAACATCTCTTCTTCCCAGCACTTCATCATGCAACAGCAGAGGGTGTTGCAGATCAGGTCTAAGGTGCCCTGAAGAGAATGATGTACGATTTTACACAGCACTTGATTTTTTTTTTTTTATTTTTTTTTAATCTTTCTGGTTGATTCTGTTAAGTTTTTTGTAATCATTATTACCAACTCAGAAATAACCTGAAAGTAATTATGATTGGAAAAAACCCCAAACATATGCATGTACAAAAAGAGGAGGAGAGAGTTAACACAAGGAAACTGTTTCCTTTCTATTCTTCCTTGTCCATAAGAGGGAAAAATAAAACAAAAGTTTAATCTGCACAGGGAATACTGAAGGAAAGAGATGAATCTTCAGATGTCACACAAGACCAGTCTTACACATTAAATCCCAGAGGAAATCACCACCCTGAAACAGGGGATCAAATCTCCCCCAGATACTGGAATATACACAGAGAAGAGAAATATTATCCAGCACTTAACGATTCTGGGAGATTGCTTATTTCACACCTGATGATTTCTAGGGCACCCTGATGAAAATCAAGACCCTATGTGCTGTTTGTTAGCTTCCCCCATTGTAAGAGAAGTGAAAATCTGTGGTGCACAGAACAGCTGAGGAAGTCCTATAGATTCCCACAGAAAAGTCTGCTCATTGCAAAGAGAGCATCCTTCTATTGATCCCCTGCCTCCCTCTTGTCTAACATCCCCATGGGAAAAACTTGGAGACTGAATTGTGCAAACCTTTCGGAAGATTTCCACATACTACAAACGTAGGTCTTTTTATTTTTTAATTTGCAAAGAAAAGAAATAACTGATTCAAAACTGGGCACTGCTCTCATGTCAATACCATACCATGCTCTCTTTATGTCTGTTATTGAGCAAAATATCTCTATGGCTGGATATAGCACCCCAACAAAGTAACACTCACACCTTCTAAATGGCTGCCTTAACTGCCTTATTGCAAGCAGATAATGACCCACTGACACGTTCAGAGGAGGAATGCCACACTTTCCCTGTAATATCTGTATCATTGCTAAATAAAAAGCATTCAAAGATGCATCCTGGAAGCAGGGATTGGTGGACAGTCCCCCGTAATTCCTGGTTATGGACAGAAACCCCTAATTTCTCCAAAGTGACTGATTAGCGCTCAGTCAAAAGCCAGCCATCAGCTGCACGCATTACAAGCAAAATTCAATCTTTGATCCATGTGTTTTTAATATACAGCTTGGTACAAAACACACATTTCAGTGGCTGTAGGCGTTTCACACTGACACGAATGCAACCAAGTCACCAAGCAAGAAGGGAAGTTTTACCCCTCCCTGGTTCATACGATGCTGATGACCCAGCCAAATGTAAGCAGGAAATCAGTTCTGCTGGAATGACATGCACGGCCCCACAGAAGCATCGTATTTCTTGGTTTAGGCATAGGACACAAGACTGTCTTCTAAAGAAGTTAGCAATAAATAAGTGTTGGGAGGGATGGACTGACGCAGAGAAAAAGAGAACCCTTTCAGATTGACTGTGGGGTGCAAATTAAGGGGTAGATTAAGTGCTCTCTGTTTTCATTTCTTTACTTAAGTCTCCTCAGTCTTTCTCCTCAGCATGGTTTGTACTTAAAGTACTGTAAATACGCATTCTTATTTGTACTTTACCTAAACTCAGTTTAAGTGGAGGTTCTTTTTATTTCAGCTCTTAGTCAAGGTTGAGGGAAAAATAAATATCCTGGTACTGGAGAATCTCCAAACTGTCCAGCTCCCCAAACCATTTCTTGAAGGTTTACTTAGGCAGATATAGCTGACACCATTTTGAGAATATTTTGACGGTATTATTTGAGAGCTGAGTATGACAGAATTAAAAGAAGAAAAAGCCACTCCAGTGGTAAATGGGAAGCTTTCTGGCAATTGGCAAGATCACTGCAGCACCAAGTGCTTGCCCAGGAATGAAAACCACACAGTAACCTTGTGAATAAAAGCAGAATATGTATCCTTCCCCATCAATCAAATCTGCTCCCTAAAAGGGAGATAAATCTCTTCATTGACTAAACAAGACATAAACACGTACCTTTCCACAGCCATGCAGATTTGCCAAAGTTTCTGTAAGAATAGCTTTCAATGGAAAAAGTTACCTGGGTTTTTGTAGATGCTAAGCACATCCTTGAAATAATGAGGTAAGAATCTTTCTAATAAAAGCAGCACATCCTCCAACTCCTCCAGAATGCCCACAAGCAGAAAATTTTCATTAACGTTCAGCTTTGCTCTTTCAAGGGCCCATTCACCAGGCTCCCTGTATGAAATTAATGGAGGGAGAGAGAGGGAGGAGAGAAAAAAAAAACCCCAACAGTTTAAATATGCATTTACTTCAGAAATTCAAGCCAAGAACACAACTGAATCAAAAAATATTCAGTGCTGTACTTCTAATAGAACATAAAAAACCCCCCACCACACCTGAGTGGCTTACTGAGCTTTTCCGCATAACATCTAGAATTGGTTTGGCATGTAAAAACACAATCACATTAAAAGGAGGTTAAGCACTGCATGGAAGCACTCCGTTCTGAAGACATCTTTCGCCAAGTTGTTTGTAAGCTCAAACTTGTGAACTCCTGTATTTCAACTTGGAAGCACGACCCATCTCATGGGAGGAACGACTTCCCTGGGTGATGAAAGTGCTAAGGGGTGGCTGTCTCCCTGAACCACATCAGGAGAACTGCTGTGAGCAACCACTGCCTGCTGTTACCCAGCGAATACCACACAGGAGGCTACCGGCCTGTTTCCCACCTTGTCCTTCATTTTAATTTCTGCCAAAGTCTCCATGAGCTTCCCTTTCCCTGCCATTACCCCTGACTGCCCTGCGGCTCTGCTACAGGGTTCACATTTGTTTGCTCTGACTGATATTGGTTTTGAAGTTCAGTTTAGGGTTATTCTATCTTTTCCCCCAGTGGGAGAAGCTGGCAGGACACCAGGACATATTTATGCTTCTCTTGCAGTTTCAAAGAAGCACAATTAGGTTTGACAAGAATATGAATCCTAAGTCCCTTAGATGAACTCATATTAAGTTATGTCCTGGGAGCAGCAGTCAGCATTCATATTGATAAGGGTTATAATGCCAGTGTCCCAAACTAAAGGAAATCAGCTTTTTCCCAGGGTCCAGCTAGTATGATGAACATCGGAGTCACACAGGCTACTTGAAAGGGGCTGGAGATCACATCTCTTCCCTGACTTCCATTAGGCTAATTGCAAATTCTATATGATAATGAACTTCCAACATTTGTCAGAAGCTCTGATGACATGCGGAAAAGCTTATTGCTTTACACTCCCACTAGAGCTGACTTGGAGCAGGTTTTTCACTCCCTACCACCTTCTTTGCATTGGTCCATTTTCTGGAAGAGCAGAGTGTCCTAACAAATACTACGACCCTCCTTCTTGCAGCTCCTTGTGAGACTAGAAAGTAGCTGAAGGAAGTGCAATGGCGTGCTAGGAGACACATCTAGAACGAGCTACAAAACAGTACTTCAATATAGTGCTCAGAAACCCCATAGAGATATGTCGTGGAAGTATTCAGACATGTCACTGTTGTTAATGGGATTACTCATATATACAAGTGTGCAAACCTAAGCATTTGCAAATGAGGCCAAAATACATTAAGAAAAAAAAGTGTAATGAAAATGAAGTCATGAATCTGTTTTGTTTCTTAATCATACCCTTGCTTGTGCCAAAAAACTAAAGCAGGATTTTACAGCAAAGATACTTAGAAACTGAGACATAAGAATGAACACATTTTCACTTGCTATTACTGCTGCAAAAAAGTATGGCTTTCAAAAGAAGTTTTTGAGAACATGTGCAGTTGTTCTACTATAGAGAAGTGGTAACAAGAAATAGAACACCTTGAACCTGAACAAACGTAATAAAGAACATGCTGTGACCGACAATACAACAGTATTTGAAAACAAGAAGGTATTTAAAATTATTCACGTATTATTGCGTAAAAGTTTACTGTGCAGTATCAGTAATACAGCAGTATGAGAATGGCATAAATAGTCACATTAAAAATGAACTTGCTCAATTACAGCAGTAGACGGCTGCACTTTACATAGTTTTAAGAAAGATTACGATTTCTTACATGGACATAGAAACCTGGAATTCCTCAAATATAGACCCAATACGAGCATCCGAGCAGAGCTAAAACATGTATTACAAAATTACAGTGCAGGTAAAATGAATAACAAGCACATACGGTCACTGTCATTTTCACCTTGCCAACCCAGAAAAGAAAAATCCACATAAATACATCCAGATTTGATGAATTATTCAAGAATTAAATCAAGAAAAAAGAATAGTACTACATTTGCATTACCCTCCTTACTCGAAAATACATGCATGGAGTTACCACATACAGCGCTACATTGTACTTCCACTTTTCTCTTGTACTTCACGTAACTATTGCCTCTCTATTATCAGTTTCTGACAAAATGTTGGCAATAGCTATTGCTGAACAAATTGGGATACCTTGTATGTATTTACCTGCATCTTGGATGCTGTCCACAGAAATATGGGATGATGTAAAATAATCTGGGATTGGAACATTCAGGGTAGTTTTCAAGGATACATACATTAATGTCCTGTGGGGGAGGAAAGAAGAAAAAAAAAAAAAATAAAGAGGTTGAATACTGCATCTTCCTTTCTCTATTAACAAGTGTTTTTTTAATCTCATACTTTATACAGTCGTCTCAGAGTCAAAGAGTTGTGCTGAGGCTATACCAAATACCTTAAAAGTCATCCACCAGTCAATTTATCTACTTCTAAATACCATTAGAAAGCTTTTTTTTTTTTGGGGGGGGGGGAGTGATTTTGTCCTAGAATGCGTAAAACATTTTTTTTTCTTGCTGCAAATAACACAATTATTATATTGAGATTACTGCATGATTCAAGGCGGACACACGGATCAACTTTCATATTGAGTTATATTTAAAATATTCAGGAGATTATTTTCAGACTCTTCTTTCTTCTAAATACACCCTGGGGGAAACGTGAAGTAGCCAGAATAAATCAAATTGAGACAACAATTATTTTCTTTTTTATTCTGCTTCATTCAATGACTGGAATGAACAAACGTAAGCTGTAATTTGCACGGCTTACTCTTGATATAAAAACATACATCACTTTTGATTACAATTCTGTACATTCCTCAGATGTTCAAAATTGAGCCTATTGTGTAAACCCTCACTGAAAAAAGGGCTTATCAGAAAGTATTTATCATTTTCCTGATTTAGCGTTCATCTAATTAGGAGCTATTTATCATTTTTCAAAGACTAGGGCATAGCTACTGAACCCTGAGGAACTGTATTCCATTTCTAGCTTTACTCTAGCACAATAATAAACATACATGCACGTGGGATTGAATTCCACTATCCTTATCTAGTCTAATAGACCCTTACTCTGCAAGCAGACCCAGAGAGACGTACAGGGCAAAAAAAAAAAAAAAAAAAAAAAAAAAAAAAAAAAAAAAAAGATGCAAGACAACATAAGATCCTTTCATCTTTGCAAAACCAATCTTCATTCTTATTTAAAGATGCGTGCTTTTATAATGCAATAGGCTTGATACACATCAATATCAAACCATTGACTAATCAAATCCATACTTCATCAAGTAAATAAAATGTGATAGAGAACACATCAGCGGGCAACAGTTCATCAGCCCCCCATTCTCAATGCTATGAATATTACTAAGAAATTGACTGGTAGCACAGTAAGGTGGCACAGCCAATGTGGCCCTCCTATCATCCCGATAGTTGGCTTTTTTAACATGAATTAAAAATTGCAGTTCTTAAAAGGTTTATTGTGCTCTTACTATAGACACCACCAGAGATGTTTTCAGGGATACGTATTTTCAGTTTTCATAAGAACCTGCAGAGACCTGCAATGAATTCATAAATTGCTTGGAGTTAAAAAAAATGGAAATACTGTCCTGATAATACTTTAAATTTTGTCCAAGCCAGCTTCCACTTGATTAATGGATTAATTAGAAGGCAGGAAAAAAAGGTAAGATTTAAAAAACACTAGTATCACCCAACCAAGAGCTGTTCCTCCTTTCTCACTCCTACACGAAGGTGAAGGGACATCAACTCACAACAAAGACGCTTATTGTTTCTTTGCAGGAATAATGAATACAGTGAGTCAGAAAATATTCCCTAAGATAAATAAGTATCAATACAAAATCCAGAAGCGTAACAGGGACCTCCTTGTCCTTCTGAATGCAATATTTGATTAATATGGATGGAGAAACATCCATACAATAAAAGCAATGTAAATTCATGTGGAAAATCCTGCACCTTTAACGCATGAACAGCTTATATTTAGTCAAAAAGAGATTTTTAATATTTCTTTTTAGGGTAAACTGCTGTAGGATCACTGAAAGAACCGGGACAGCACTAATTTAAACTAATGAAGTGGCAATTCCCTTCAAATTTGATTTGTGGAAGGAATGCTAAAGGATGAGAGAGAAAAATCTTCCCCCCCTCCTCGCTGATGCACTCAAGGTTTAAGATAAAGGCCAGGTATGCTTTCACAGGAACCTACAATTTTTTGCCACGCAATGGCACACATTTCACATTCCCGACATCAGGAGCACCAGGTTTACTCTGCAGTGAAAGCACTGCCCCTTTCCAGTCTCCGTTTACCACTGTCGCTGTGATCTGCATTACAGCGGCTGGAGGGTCCCGATGCATTTGCAGCACCTGCTCGCCTTTCCTATTTTAATGTATTCATAATTTGTGAAATAAATCACCAGCCACCATCCATCCCCTCAGGGAGATTTTACTTGATGATAATTATGCAGCTCCATGAGATGTGAAATCATGGTTTTTAACCAAGAGGTGGGGCAAAAGCAAGGTCGTCCTGAGGTGTGCTAGTCGTTATAAAACTTAAACACACCCGAAGGAAGCTGCTCTTCGGTTGCTAGCAGGACTTACAAGAATTTGTTTTTTTCTGAGCATGAAAAGCTAAGGTGATATCTCATTATTCTAGGCAGTGTTATTCTGTTAGTCCAAGCAACATTAATGCTACATTTCCCAGTAAGAGCATGTTTTCCCAGCAGGACACAGATCTTTCAGGGCAGAAAGGTTTTTATGTGAGACAAAAAATTGCAAGGAGACAGATGACAGCCTTGCTCATTTAAATCACTGGAGGAGCCTTGTAAAAAAAATTATTCAAACACAGCTGAGAGATATACAGAAAGAAGGAAACAGAGCTACTTTGATCATACCCCTTCGCAATAAAGAAAGAGGAATCTTATTTTATTCCTCAGCTCCTGGCTACAATCCACACTGCTCACGTCCCGCTGGGCTTCTGTCTCCAGCAGGGCAGAGGGACTCCCGGGAACCAGCCCTGGGGCTGCAAGTAATGACAGAAACGATCTTTCTTTTTAATACTACCGTATTTTTCTGTTGTTACAATTTTGGCTGACGTGGTACAATGGTAATGTCTACTTCCTTCTTCTGTAAAATTGCCTTTCATATAAAAATCACAACGTGCCCTAATCTATTCATCTGTCAATGAGCCAGACTACTGATCTATCAGAAATGTATCAAAGGCGTGTTATTAATATATATTTTTTTAAAGTTAATAACAAATGAACTGTTTTATTTGCCATAGCGAGTTCATACATGTCATAAGAAGTCAGCACATGATTAAAAATATTTCAAGGATACAAAATTCCTTTGGGAATTTTAATGCTATCACAAAAAGAGCAAACTTTAAAGTATTTTTGGTAGAACAATAACCAATTTGCTTAAGTTAATGTCTTTAACTAATTGCAAATACTATGCCATACACAAAAAGATGTGACCTTAGATTTGAGAGTTTGATTTCTTTTTTCTTCCTAATATAAAATCCTAAGAGTACTGGGGAAAATAATAACTTTTTTTTGTCTAGTAGAACACCTAAGTTCTTCAAAAAAAAGAAATAATTCTTGAGCTTCAAAAGCATTCCCTATTTTTTGATCCTCAGCATCTCAACCAAAGGTTACAGAAACACCAGATTCTGCCACGGATGTACAGCAATTCTTAGTATCCATAACAATTTCAAATGAGGAATCATAACTCAAATACATACATGCCTTGCAAGTATTTTTCCATTAATCATCCATTAATCTACAGGAAGCCGTAAAACTGGCCTTTCTCTCACAATCAAAATGAAAAATACAACATGTTGTCTTTCCATGCCCTGCCCTTGTAGGATACTGCAACTTCTGTGAAACCAGGAGACCCTGCTTACAGCCCAGCCACAGTGCACGCTCCTTACTTAAGCCTGAAGGTTGCAGATGTGAAGTTGAGGTGTGTCATGAAGGCTACAGAGGAAGCAGCAACCTAAATAAATACCTTTCAAGTTTCCATAAAAGGAAATGAAATAAAACGATGTGGAAAACCAGTGAGTGAGCCCAGTCTACGGTGACCTCTCCTGCTCACAATGCTGTTCTTCATACGCTGCTACAGTCAGCGGCGCAGTCCAGTCCTCACCATCGCCAGCCAAGGAAAATTCTTCTGCTCTGCTGAGAGCCCCCAAGAATCCTCTCACGGCTTGTAAAATGTTTTCTCACATATTTGCTCAGTGTTTGTGAAGAGGTCAAACTGACCGTTACATCCTGAGGACAACGTTGCATCATATGAACTAAATACAACCACGCTAAAAGAAAAAATAATCTGCCGCTTTCTCTGACCCCAGCTAGGGAGGCTCTGGGTGGCTGTACAGCGATGGGGAAGAAAATGTAAACATGACAGCTCAGAAAAGGGCTCGGGACTGCAAATACGAAATGAAAGAAGGAAAAGCACAACTTCCTACTTTGTAAGGCTGCAGAAAGACATTGAAATGTCAAGGTATAGTTGGCAGGAATGTTTTCAAATATAAACGTAACATGACTTACTAAATCTTATTTAGGAGCACAAAATATTTACATATTTTTATGGAAAATAAACTATAATGCTACACATTTTTAAACCTAATTAGAGAGGTTTTTACTTCATCAGGTGATATTTAATGTTTCTATTCAATCTCGATCAGTATTTGGATAACTAGAGCCACATAGCAGCAAGATGACCCATTTCTTTCGGATTCTGGAGGCATTTGGTACTCGTTGGTGTGTCTATGCTAACGGCACTGGCAGAAGATTGCTGTGGGCTGGGCAGGGGCTGGGCATCACTTCTCAAACCAGCACTGCCAACACAGCTGAAGCCAAGTGTTTCCCAGCCCATGCTATTGTGGTACCAAGTCCCTCCAAGGAGGGCTGCCAGGTGCGGTGGGTTGTGCCAGACTGGGTGGGATGATGGTCCTCTGGAGACAACAGCAAGCTGGACAAGTCTACTGGGACACCAGTGGCAGGCTGCAGAGCGAGCCGTGGGAGCTCTGGGGAGAAGCTCCATGAGATGGCAGAGCTGATCTAGCTAACCGAAATGTGGGTTTCTGCCCCCAAACGCCCCCCTGCACCAGCTGCGATGGCACCTTCACTCCTGTGCAGGGTCCGCTAGCTCAAAAAGCAACAGAAACCCTTTTCTTTCCCTCCGTTGCCTCCTGGTCTTCTACCAGAAGAGTGAACAACACTGGGCTTGCTCATGGAAATGCGGCGATGCCACCGCAGCACTGCTGCACTCCAGCTGCCCAGGGCCTGTCCCCCTCGGAGCAACGCAGGCCACATTTAATGACTTCCGTCACCCTGTTCATTTCTTTTAGTCATTTTGCCACCATGGTCATTATGATGACTGGGAAACAGTCACCAGAGAGCGTGGCCATTTCACCCTGGCACTGCCTGTCCAGTACGCCCAAATACTGCCACCACCGCAAGAGCCACCCGCGCTGCCAGCGTCTTCCTCTGTGGCACTGTGAAATCCACGGATGCCAGGGACTTCTGCTGTCTTTTTAGCTGCCTGGCAGATCTCAGATAGTTACTGACAAGACAGCAGAGGTGGGCCTCGTGTTTCATCCTGAAGAGGAGCGACAAGGATCTCAACTGCTGTGAAAGAGAAGACTACATCTACCAGAGACATCCAGTAAGGCCAATCCTCTGGTGGGTCCATGCAACAGATTCAGGTCTGCCCTGTGAAGACAGATGCTACAGCAGAGGGAGGCCAGTGACAGGACTTTGGGGACTGAAGCACAAAATGGGGAAGTGCCCGGGGCATCCGAACAGCTCGAGCTGCGCTCCCCAAAGATGACCTCTTCTAGCTGGCTTCACCATGGCTTTCCTGCTTAAAGGCCAAGAGGTATACTGCTTTACCTTTGACGAACACTACATTTGAAAGCTGAGCTGAGGTTTGCATTTTAAAACTAGTTTTCAGTCACAGATAACATTCCTTTCAACTCTTTCTCGCTTGGCATGTCTGTTTTTGAAGACATACACTTCTGAACGCTTCTGTACAGCTTCTGAAAGGCTACACAGACATTTCACACTTTTGCAGGTATTCAAGTTCCTTTCCTCTACATATTTGTCAGGAGTTGAAATATGCTTTTTTTAAAAAAATAAGTCCTTGATCTCTTAAATTCCCCAAAAACCCTCATAATCATTTCTTCAACAAACTGCTCTTTGCCTTCAGCTAAATCACGTATTTGATAAAAAGCAGCAGGCAAAAGCAACTACAGAATGAAGAGAAGAAAAGATGCTTCTCATCACCCATATTTCTGTAAGGCCCAGGGCACCACTAGAGAAAGAGACAGAGTAACAGCCTACGCAGGAGATCAGAAGAATATCCTTTGGAAAGTCTCAAGGACTCCTAGCAGCAGTGAGCTGGATGAGCAAAAGCACCTCGTAGTGCCAGCTCATTTGATTCAAGCTGCTATCCTCCAGCCATCTTATTTAAAGGTTAGTTCAAAACAGAAGCTGTCCTGTAAAACAAAGCAATGTGCTCTAAGTGTGTCGAGTTCCACTCCCCCTGCCAATAATTTTTCACTTCTTATTATCTGGAAACAGACTCTCTTCCCTTCCCCTCTTTTCCAGTTCTTCAGATGCTTCCTACAACCAACACTTCTGTCAGCAAATCATTAGTCAACCACTTGCTTTGACACATGGGGGTGTTTACCTACGAGCTACGATGTCTCCCTCTTGTGGACGACTGGCTTTCACGCAGGCGAAGAGAAGTCCTGGGGACTGAGAGGTGGTGACAGCATGCTGTCAGTAGCCAGGGGCTACCAAGGCCAACCTGGTGTCTTGCAGAAAGCCCCTGAGGAGTCCCCGGGAAACAATGAGGACGACTGGGAGGACTGGACCCTGCTATGCTTTCCTGATTATTCACTGGACTATTTTTGAAAGGACTCTTATGAGAAGTTACCACATACACAGTTATTCTGGGGAAACAACAGACAGCTACGGATGGAGACAACGTTCAAGTGCCCACACTTCAGCTCTTCTCCATATCAGCCTTTTTGTCTAGCTAGGCTACTGCAAGCCAAAAGGCTCCGAAGACATTTTGTTCCCTCTCTGAGAGCGAGCTCCCGCTCTGGCATTACTGGTCTGGACAGCAAGTCACACCAATATGTTGGCTTGAAGCCAGTCAACCATGTATACAAGAAAAAAATACACTAAAAAACTGGGAAACATAAAAGGTCTCTGATTCGAAAAAATCTGTCTTTAAAGAAAAATGCACTTAAACTTGAAAAAAAAACCTAGTTCTCCAATGTTTAATCTAAATAAAATTAAAGGAAAAGAAGCATTTTTGTTCATTCTCTAGCATGGCACACTCTCTCATGAACAGGACTGCTACAGTTTCCTCTTCTGAGCCTCCAGCTCAGAGACCCGGTGGATGGAGAAGACAGGCCAGACAGCTCTCCTTCCCTACAGGCAGGGGGAAGTCCACCAGCCACCTTGAGAAAGGGTGGAAGGAGCTGCCTGCAAGTGCTCTTAGTTGACTTGAGAAAACAAAATTTAAAAGTATTTCTGGTACTTGTGATAAAACCTTGGAAAGCCTAGAAATAGTTGTGGGTGTTTTTTTGTTTTTTTTTTTTTTCCAGTTTCATCTCCAGGGAATGAATTTTCACCAATTAACATATTTAGATCAAAACTGAACCTACCTCTGTACCCAAAACAGCATCCAAACTTAAAGGTTTGAGTAGATATGTCTGCTGCTATCTACGTGTAGTATGACCGCTGTTCTCACAGACAAAAACGGCTTTAATCTAGACAACACGTATGGTCACCTCCTCGCTGCCCCGTTTCTTTGGCGCGTGCAAAGCATACCACCGCGCTGCACCACTGAGCAGCAGCAATGCCGTAACACCCCGTAGCTTTCTGCTAAGCCTTCTTCACCTATGGTTACAAGGACAGCTTACAGACTTATACTACATATTTCTATTTCACACGCTCCAGGGTAGCACATTAATGCTGCATGTGAGAGAGGAGATGAGAAGCTTACAGAACCTTTGGCGACTATTGATGACTTGAGGTCAAACCTAAATATCAGCAGAGATAGTATACTAAGGAATATATACATCTTCTATTCCTCTCCTTAAAGCTTGATACTTTTCCTGAGTAACTGCATCAGTAGGCTAGACATTTATACTTGCAAGTTAATGAAACTTCATTTTGCTTCATAATATGAGATATTTTTTCTTTAATTAGAAAAGCCTATACTGTAAGGGTACAATTATTCAAGGGAAAATTCTACTATGAAAATCTGGAGAAAAAGATAAAAGTGTTTTCAAATGTTAGGATATGAAGGCTGGTTCAGTTAAGCCTTCTTTTAATTGTGCTCTAATGAGGTAACTTGACTTTTTAAAGCTAGCCTAAGGTAGCCTATGGCTTGCTTAGATATAATTTGTGCTGTCTTTACATCAGCACAGATTTCCTTGATTTTTTTTTTTTTTTCAGAGGATAATTCTGGGTTTTCTTTGAATTGACTTTCCTCTTTTTTCTGGCAAAATACGTGTTTTTCATTTTTTCCCCCAGACCACATAAGCAAATAGGCTGCCAAGTTTAATTCCCACTTTTTTCTTTTTGACGGACTCTTTTGGCTGGGCTAATTTGCCTGGCTTTTCTGCCAACAATGTATTCAGCTCTTCTTCCTGGCACCTTAGCAAGTGAAGCAGCAGCTAACAAAACAGCGTCTTCTGCTAACCGTCTACATTTTCATTTAGTGCAGGCATAAATTACTCATTCATATACAAACTTTTGCTGCCATTAACATAGCAGAGATGATGAACCAAGCCCACAATGCTACTAGTTAGATGTGACAAACATTAAACACATTTGCAGATCCTGATTTTCTAACTTATAATGATGTAAAATATCGAGACAATATATAGGTGGATATATTTCTCTCTTCTCTGTTATCAGAAATCATATTAGTAATTTGTGAAAGACCAGTTTTACCAATTAGAACAGAATCACTTCATAGTTTTAAGTAGGCACCTTCTCATTCTTTCTTTTTCATCACTGTTGTATTTTTCACCTTGAACCATCTTTGTATGGGAAATACATGAAAAAAATAGAAAGAAATTATGCCAAAAAAAGGGAGAGTGCCTGCCAGCTGGAAGAAGTGTATAAGCATTAAATAACCATCCTGTTACAGAGGGCACAGATCCAGGGAAGACCAAAAATACAGGCCATTATACTGCAATCAAGAATGAATCCCAGTAGCAACTAACAGCAGGGACACAGTACATCTGTTAATTCTGTTTACTAACACTTCTTCATAAAAGAACCTGGAAAATTCGTCTGCTCGGATGATGACCCTTAATGAAGTCAATTAGGGATGGCATATATTCAATTCTGCAAATGCTGAGCAGGAAATACCCCCCACCTCAAGGGCTTCTCGGCCCTCCCTAATTCAGTGCTGCTGGACCCTAGCCAACAGATGCCTGTGAGAAAAGTGGTGAGTCAACAGATATATCCAACAATTTACACTTACAAAAGGTAGTTCTGAAGCACTGATAAAAGTTATTCTTTGACAGATGATGGCCTCTGCCTGGAGCTGACTATGAGGCTGAAAGTCAGCGGGCTGGAAGTGGACAGAGATACGGCTGGTGGGTGAGGGTCCTCCAGGCAGGGTGGTCTCACCATACCTGGCGATGCAGTGCAGCCCTGGCTGCTGCCCATCCCAGCAAGAAAGGCTGCTACAGAAGACACAGGACATCGAGAAGCATTTTAGTCCATCCTTTGCTAAGGAGAACTAAGATTATCTAAACTAGGGTTGCCATGTGTCCAATCTGTTCATAAAAATGTTCATATCCTCTCTAATTTGTATCAGTGCTTTACTGCTCCTACTGTCAGAAAACCTTTACTAGTATCTGATACAAAACCACCTTAATATAATTTAAGGAAACTCCTTTTTGCCTTAATCTTGATGAACACATGGAATAAATGCAGGACATCTGCTTCACAGCACAATTTTATTCATCTGAAGACTTACATTTCCCGACAGTATTTCCTTTTTAAGACTGTCTTCTGGACTCTCTTCAATTTCTTAGGAAGTCCTAAAACAGAACACGTTTTAACTTAGGCTTTTTCAGCTCCAAGTAAAGCAGAAAAGACCCTGCTGGTGCCTTATGTAAGTTCTCATTGAACAAGAGTGCGCCGTGGAGGGAATTAAGGAATAATTTCATGTCTCTGGCTCCTGGAACCCAGCATCTTCTGTTTGACTTGAAATGCTGGATCCCAGAAACCATTTGTGCTACACATTTTTAAAAAACGAATTGGAGAAGATACAGAGGAAATCATTGTATAACACCGCAGATTATCACCTCTCTAATACACCCCTCTGTTAATGTTAAAAGCCTTGCTGTCCAGCCAAGTACATTATAATACTAAGATTCGGTGTGTCCTGGATTGAGAGCAAGTCCTGCTCACGACTGAGCAGAGATATGCATTACAGATTGCTCAGAATGAAAAATCGTGTCACAAAAAATACCACAGGAGATCTGGGACGCTTCCACATACAGAAAAGGGCCCTCTACAGAGGGCGTAAGTCAAGAAAAAAAGTCTCGAACTGAAATGACTGTCAAAGATGCTTTAGCAAAAACAGATAAAATGAACAGAAGAGCCAGAACCAGCTAGCATTAGACGATACTTTAATGAAGAACACAACCAGTACGGGGAAGAATCAACGTCAGCAGAGAAAGCTGTGTCTCTCCAACTTCCAACAGTTCTTTGATTCAGTCACTAAAGACGTGATAAACGCAGTCCTGCGTTCCTAAATTCTCAGGGGAAAAAAAGAAATAGAGGAGAGGCTGATAAAGGACAGGAACAAAATGGCTAGTTTTCTTAGCGAAACGAGACACTGAGTAGGGTCACACAGCATCTGTGCTGACACATCTCTTGTGCGTAACAAAGAAAGGTTAACAGTGAAGTAGCAAATTTTTCAGGCAATATTAATGAGAGCAGATAAGAAATCTGACCTCAAGGAGTTATAGAAGGACCCTACAATGCTGATTAGGCAATAAAATGCTGGAAGAAATTCAGTGCTGGTAAATGCATAGGTCCTTGCTACAGAATACTGTGGATGACAAAGGTGTAACTGGGTTTAAAAAACCAAACAAACAAAAGAATAATTAAAAAAAAGAAAATAAAAAAAGATATATTCATAGAAGAAAGGTCTATCAAGGGCTATTAAACACAGATACGGAACCAATGTCTGGCTCGGGAAATTGGTAAGCTGAAGAACTTCAGAAGCTGGGAGGACACTGAAGGGGAAGCAACCCTTTAGCCTCTCCCCAGCTTGTACTTGTCTTCCCCAGCTGGGAGGGATGGTGCTCATGTCTCAAGAAGGGCTTAACGCAGAAAGTTCACACCCTTACACATAACACAATGTCATTTGCACAGATATCACGGGATTTAAATGTTTCAAAATATTGCTTCGTTGCTACAATACAGGAAAACCTATTTTAATAACGAGACATTTCTGTAGTGCACATTTTTCTCACATCTTCTTTCCCAGGTCAAATGTTCTCATTCCTCTAGAGCTTGACTGCATGCACAGAAATTATGCTCAGCAGATTTTAGCCCAAACCTCAAAAACACATATACTAACAGAAACACATTTAAGTTCTACGAATGCCACAACATCTTGAAGTAGGCATTACATTGTTTTCAGCAGAGGTCCATAAAAAACAGTTTTAACAATACAAAAGTTTAAAAGAGGCTTATTAAAACAAATGTCAGAGTTCTGAATGTTAAAGATGTTATCAGAGGGAAGCAATCCATGACGCAAAAGGAAGTTAATTTCACTGGCAATGAGCATTAAATATTATTGCTCTCATACATCCCGTCAAGACAGAGGCAAAACAAACAAGAGATTTCATTCCATTTGCATATATTTTTACAGAACCTCACGTGACAAGAATTAGGGAGGAAAATGCTTACTTTCTTCAATATAAATCTTCAAAATAAGAGAGTATATACATGAAGAAGAGAAGATACACCACAATATATCTTAAAAAGTTACTGCAGGCTTCAGTAAGCAGTATTTCTTTTAATTATTAAGCTTCTCTCACCCGCAGATGTAGCAACATTTTCACGAAAGAAAATGAACACTAGCTAGCTGATGCATCTTCAAAGTTTTATTTCAACGTACTGCTCAGTTATAGCTTAGACTATCTGCTGTTGTGAACTCCAGTGATGCAATTCCCTTCCACTGATGCTAAAGGGAGAGGGACTGTATCCAACAGTTCGTGATGTGCAGCTGAAATAATCCAGTCACATCAAGTACACTGCCTAGCAAAAAAGAAAAAAAAAAACCTGCTGCTGACCTCTCCATTAAAAAAAGAGAAAATATATGAATGATCATCATAGAGTACAGGTTATGAATTTCTTTGGGTTTGCCCATTTTTTAAAGTTAGATGATAAATCTTAAAAGCACAGTACTGACCTTTAAGAAAAAAATAACAGGCTTACAGGCTTCCTCATAGCAGCAAGGTCTAAACATCTTTTATGTCCCCTTGACCCACCACATTTGTGGTGACACTTTACCACAAGTCTCTTGAATGGTGAGAAAAAGGCTAGAAGTGCGAGCTGCGTGCTAATTTTGCCTTCTTATCAGCCTTCTGCCCAGTACCGACTGACTTTGAATCTCTCCCCTCATCTCTCAGGGCTGAAATGCAAAAGGAGCTGCAGAGCAGAGAAGAAAACCACGCTGCTTCTGCATATGGCTTCCCTGCTGCTCTAAGTGGGGATGGTTTCTGCTCTGCTGCCCCAATCTAATTTCCCTAGTTATAACCTTCCCCCTGCTGAACAGCTCTAATGCTTTTCTGGAAAATTACTAATACTTTGCATCATTCATAGCACTACCGTTCTGAATAGCAGCCACAAAATGGAACAAATATTGATTTCAGTTTGACAAGACTATCACTCTATTGACAGCTCCAAGTCTTTAAAAACTCCTAGAATTACACGGCTCGGAGGCATAATTAATGTTCCTATTTGCCCCTTTTTTAATTTTTGAACCTTGAGTCATCTGCTGGAGTTCTTGTCTACAACTATGAAAAACAAAACCATGCCTCCCTCCCCACACAGAAACCCAGAATCTCGCAATCCCCTCATCTCAGGTGCTATGGCTTCAAAAAGCACAGCAAGGAACAAGATCAATTATGAACTCATGGAGATTAATAACTGTGCTAGAAGGAGGGGAAAAGTGTAAAATCTGCTTTTTTTTTCTTCCTGTTTATCAAAGACATCATCTCTTTGGACTACATTCTGAAGAAATTTTGTTTTATTTTTTCCTTCAACCATTGATGAGCACTTTAGTTTTGTTTTTTCCTTTTAAAGAGAACAGAAAATTGATTTCTAAAAAAAAAAATAAATAAAAAAATCTCATTTAGCAATCCATATTCACCATGGAAAGTTTCCTATTTGCCACCAGTTAGTGGATTTTTCCCCAAGAAAAAGGAAATTACTCTTGACAAGCTCAGTTATGAATAGTGGCTGGCTTTGCTTGGATCAGAGTTCATAGGAAAAAGTTGTGTTCGAGGTAACCTCACTAGACTGTGTTTCAATAATTCACTGAGCAGTAGGCAGCTTTGCTGAAACAATGGTAGTCCATTTTCCAGAGCCTGTAACAACAAATAAACAGCTGAACACCCTTTGTTGAGTTTTTTGGCAGGGTTGTTTGTTTGTTTTTATGTGTAGCATCTATAGATATAGGAGCTTTGAAAATACCAGTCAACCACAAAAAATAAGAACATTTAGAATAAAAATCAGAAAAAGTGAATGCTGCTTTTACTGCAAAGGAAAATTTCCCTACCTTGAAGCAGTTCATGGTCAACATATTTTCTCAACTGACAGGGAAGGTCTACTGTTTATTCTGAAAGATGGAATTACCTTCTCATTCAAGACCCCCCGCCCCCATGATAGCTCACTACCATGCAACATCATCAGCCAACTGGTGAGGGATGCATGTATTTTTGAATAAGGATATTTGACTTTAAACAGCCATCTTAAGAAAAAAAACCAAAGCATTTGAAACAGTTGACACTTGTCTCTTGTCTTCTCTCATTTCTTTCTTCAAAAAAGGCAGAATTATAAGAAAGACCAAAAAATGAGTACCTGGCAGCAATACCCTTCCTTACTTGACTGACCATATGGAAACAATGGCCAAATGCCCCAAGCCCCACTCAGTGCCAACAAACACAGGTTTGCAGCTTGGCACAGTCTGTTCCCTCAGGTTTTCTTCTGGCAACGCCATCTCACCACGTTATGAAAAACCGCTTTTAGTTTTTTCTTTTGAATTCAGGTAAAATCCACCACAAAAAGGCTGAAGGAATCAGGGTGTGCATAGCTTTCTGAAGGACTCTCAGTGCCCATCAGTATCCTTCAGATGCCTGGGTTTATTTCCATCGGGTTTCCATTTCATTAAGGCGCGAAGATGCCTTAGAGTATGTGGTTTGAGTCAGTCCTCGTACCAGGGCACAGAAGCCATTAGTCTTCCCAAAGCTACTGCACTAAGCAACAAAACTTGCCAACTGCTCTTCTGATTGCAATTGGCAAAGATGCCAATCCGTCTCCTCATTGTCTGAAGTCTCTGATCCTTTTATATCCCTTTGGTAAAAAATGGGAAGGGAGGACACCTAACACAAGTCTGGAGCCTCCATACTAAAAAGTTCATTTAACTGAAGCTATTAGTGTGCTGATAACCTCATAACACAACTTACACCGTTGGGAAAAAAAAAATCTCTAAGAAAAAAACAAAACCAAAAACATCTGCAGCAATATCCTTTATGCCAAGATGGAAAATCTGATTTCTGGAATATCTGACACCTGAAGAGCACTCCTGTGGGAAAGCACACCAGCCACTTGCCAGGCAGGGCCAAACAACCGGAGAAAACATCCCAAATCCAGTTGCCAACAAAAACCTATGGCATTTGGTTGTTGTTTTGTAGAAACACAAATGAATATTTCTACTTCACAGGAGCATACCGAAGCAAACAGAGCAAGACTAGACAGCCAACACCTGTTTTTTGGGAAAACTATTCCCCAGTTCACATCTGTTCATTCTGTGATGAGACAGAAACAAAAACTAAATTTGCACCTCTGTGCTTCATTTCCACTACTGTGAAATAAAGGAAAGGTTCGTTCCTTTATTTGCATGTATTTAGTGGGTCAAGAATTATAGTTACTTTTATTTTTAAATGAAAAGAAAAAAAGAGACACTACTCAGCATGCAATGCGTTGTGTTCACAATATTGTGAATGTAAGACCCTTCCAATTTAAGTATCTTTCATTACATTTGCTTACTACTAACGCTACATAGGACATACATTTGCTACATACATTCAACAAAGGAGGATGGCGATACTTGACGCTGCAGGGAAACGGATGCATGTCCTTCTCCACTCCTGAGAGAGACAGAGAGGGCTGATCACAGCGGTGCACGGGGAGGTGGGCCTCGCGCAGGGGTGCACTCCCTGTCCCGACAGCTTCCAGTGTGACGCTCAGGGTAAAGGCTGTGTGCTCTAAAATAGAAAGCGTTGCTCTGAGAGGACAAGTGAGCCTCAACAGCGGCCACAGATGCCCTCAAATCTCACATGAAAAGATTTTTAATGTTGAATCAGACATTCCTGCTGTGACTGTTGCCATTAGTCCTTTTAACTCAAGTGGCCTTCCTATTTTTTGCCCCTTCCTCCATTTAACTAGAAAGATCTGAACAAATAGCAACACCACCCAGAAAACATTGTGATCCCTGCACTGAGGACTTGGATTTGAGGCTTCTCCTCCCATTCCCGCCAGCAGCTCCCCCTCTTCTCTCCTCCATCCAGTCCTCCAGCTCCTTCTTCTTCTTGGTCCTAAGTTCACATGATATCCTGATTTGAAAGATTACATTGTCAAACTAAGCAGGGCTGGCATCTTTTCCATGGTGCTCCAAGCTGTTCTTTGTTGAGAAGTCAAACCTTAAAGCCATGGTCTGACATTGTCCAAAGAAGCGGTACTGGACAGGGGTTTCCCCAGTAGAAGATCTACTGGTCACAGGCACTAGTATTTTCATTTAGCCTGGGCAGACGACAATATATCGGCTTTAGCATCTGAAAAACCTTGGCAGTGACTTTTCAGCACCACTGCCTGCTGGAAGGGTGCGTGCCGGGGCAGCTGAGACACTGTGCAGTCGCTGGGAAAGGCGGCGAGGCAAGAAGCTGTGGAGGCTTGGCAGGCTCTGCCCGGTGGGCTGGCTGGGAAGCGCCTCCCACCCCCCTGTGTGGACACACACCTCAGCTGTGTCCCCAGAGACACTCAGGCACCCCGCCTGCGCCCCGGCTCCAGGGACGTGAGCCTGGGTGCGGACGAGAAAGGAGCACCCTGTGCTCCAACAGGCCCCAGGGTCCATGGGAGCTGGCACCAGGACCAGGCACAGGATTTCACTCTGCAGCCTAGAATAAACCCTAGAGACTTCAGAAGATCCACGAGAAATAGGATAAACTAAGTCTTGAGTATGTCTGGGCACTGAATGTCCCTTTTTTCTGCAACACGCCGCATCTCCGCTTGCATGTGGTTTCAACATAAACTACTTCAGAATCTTAAAAAATACAGAATTCACAAGTGTGACGCAGTCATTCTGCAGTCAACAGAAGAGTCCACACCATCACCAAAAATTACACGATAGAATAATTTTTTTGACAACAAACACCTAAAGCCCAGGACAAACTTGGATGTTTTTATGAAAACATGGCTATCCTCACCGTGTGAGCCACGCACCACGGCCAGGCGGTTCTCCGAACCCCACCACCCTGAATTCTCCCTGCCATCCACCACCTGAGAGCTTCAGGTTTGCTTTAGCAAATAAGTTTGAGAGATCAGGATTTCAGTTTATTTCACTTCGCTGGCAGTGCTGACAGCCAGAAAACTTATGTATAAACCACAAAAAGGAAAGAGGAAGGAGAGTGACAGACAAGAAATAAAACAGGCTAATAAATCCAGTTTTATTCTCGCAGGTTGTCGGTTCCTGCAGGTTTTGACACCTACAGAGTGAAGCGAGTATCTGACTGCTTGAAATTACATTATCAGGACACAGCCTGAACAGGTTCAATGCATTGGCAGTAAGGGGATGGCTGCCTCTCTCTGCCCTTCCTCTGTCAAGAGGACTGAAAGGTCCTGCAGTTTCCTTCCCCATCACACTGCCCATAAAACAGTTTCCATTTAAGGTGGTTAGAGCATAAAGCAACCAGGAAAAGGAAACAGCTCTACTCCTAGCAAGGAGTGTGCTTAGGAGGGTATTTAGAAGGGTTTTCTAGGGAAGGCTACCACGATTTCATTAGACAAGACTTCAAAACCTTTTTTTAATTAAACATGAATACAATACCAAACATTTCAAAAAGTCAGACTTCTAAACACACACACACGCACACATATATGATTGCATCATATTTTTAAAACAGACTATTTGCTGGTCAATGCCCCATCTCTCTTATTTAGGCCATGTAAAAAATGTAACTTTAAAAAGATTAATTTTAAAATTTATACTAACAGAAATGGAAATTGGAGGCATTCTTCCATGATTTTCTTCTGGATGATAAAACATTGCCGTTCTAAAATCATTCTATTCCAGCTTAAGACAAATAAAATATCAATCAATAATTAGTTTTACTTGCTGACTACTAAAGACCACTCTCCAGCTTCACAATGCACAAAATGTTGGACTATGCACTGAAGATAACGTTCACATCACACACAGATTGTCTTGTTTCCATTCACCTGCAATGGTTACGTGCCAGCTAATTATTGTTAAGTCATCACATACTGGGAACCATTTAAGTGTTGTCTCCTTACATGTGTCTTCCTGTTGCTTTCACATTAACAAAATACACGAGAACTGAAAATGCGAATACTCAAATTGAGACTTACAAAAATTATCAAAACACCTGAAACTCATCCATACTGAAAGTATTGTACATCAAAACCAAGAGACTTCTACTTTCTGGAAAGCACGCACTGAAAAAATCTTTAAACCCACTATCTTCAGGATTTTCACATCTTCTGTTTTGGTACCTCTACTATTAGCAGTGCATAATGTAAAGCTGTGGTTGCATTTCATACTTTAAATGTATTTGCATCTTCGCTTTTTAAGATAAATTTGAGAATAGTCACGACAGTGTTAATAATTAAGAGCTTCAGTGCCAGCTTGGAAATTACAAAAATTCATTCTATCAGCAGAGCTGTAAGACAACAAAACCTTAGCCACTATGGCATAAACCCATGAACACTCAAAGTCAAGATACAATACATTCAACTGGAGATGTCTATAATGGTAACTATCTTATATAAATCACCTAGTAGTAGAATTCATTTGCAAGCATGTAATTACAAAGTTTGCTTTTGAGTTACCCAGAGCAGTCACTAATTTCAGAAAATCAGTATGGGCTATGAAGAACCTCTACCCCTTTTCTGGGTACCCCCAAGGCTCCGGCTATGTACTTATCAGAGATTTTCTGCTTAAGAGATCTTGCCTTGGTAATTAATAGCCCTGGAGGGCTACATATTTACTCTTTTTAAAGAGTGGCATAGAGTGGAGTAGAGTAGAATAGAGTTGAGTCGAGTAGAGTATTTCAGTTGGAAGGGACCTACAATGATCATCCAGTCCAACTGCCTGACCAATTCAGGGCTGACCAAAAGTTAAAGCATGTTATTAAAGGCATTGTCCAAATGCCTTTTAAACACTGACAGGCTTGGGGCATTGACCACCTCTCTAGGAAGCCTTTTCCAGTGTTTGACCACCCCCCTCTGTAAAGAAATGGTTCCTAAAATGTTTCCTTTTTGAACACATGTAAAATTCTGTTTTCAACAACAATGTCCAGCAAGGACTTCCATGGCTTAATTACATGTTGTCCGAACTATTGCATCGTTCTGCTCTTTCCTGGATCTGGCAACTGCCCTTTCCAGTGGGGATCTTCTAGGTCTCACACAGAAACAGCTCACAAGCACTAGCCCTTGACGCAACTTTTCCACGCCTCCTGCAAATTTTTCTTCTCATATCCTCTCCTTTGTTTACTTCTTCCTCATCTGAAGAGTCCTAATCTACTTAGTTATTCCTCGTATGGATATTATTCCACTCTTTAATCGTTGCTCCCACCAATTTGAGTATTTTCCAGTTCTTCCAAACTCATTGTGGGAATGGGTGGTCACAAATGTCAAATGAAAGAAGTCAAATACAGCCACACTACAGATTTATACACAATGGAGCTCTCTGTTTTGTTCTCTCTTGCTTTTGGATTTGCCTTTTTTTGAGTGCTACCGAGAACTGAGCTGATGCTGTGGTAGAACCATCCACCACACACACACAAGATCTCATTCCTGACTGGTAACAGAACCCATCGTTTTCTACGTGAAATAGGGATTATCCTCCCCGAAACCGCTTTCCCGCCTTCGCTGAAGGCAAGGCTGGCTTTTATCCCTGGGCTACACAAGAATGCTCCTTTCTGTTCTTGTTTCAATCTCCAAAAATACATCTCCTGAAAATATAACATGGACATACTCTCTTCTCTTATACAGTTTATATGGCCTTAGAAGGCCAGCATCAATATATCAGACTCGTTGTTCTGTGTTTGGGATTTTCCACTCTACAAACAACAGCCTCCTATAGAGAAGCTGGAGAAAACTCGTTCCCCAGGCTACCACAACACATAGAAACCAAAAAAGAACACAAAACGGAACACCAAGAGCTATCCTGTACTCATGCTCAGAAGGGCACAAATAACAAACTTGGCAAAATTGCCATAAAAATGAAGATTCATCATTCTTGATTTTTCTTAATACAGCTAGGTCCTTAAATAAAAGAACATAAATTACTATACATACAAATGTCTTAAATATCATACATGCTGCTTATTGGTGGTGGTAAGACCCTGTAATAATGTTAAGTTTAAGTAAGATTTGTGGGTACTTGGTGCTTAGGCCTCTTCTGCTACTTGGCTTCTAGTTTCTCGTGCAGTTTCTTAACATTTGCAACAGCCAGAAATTTTCAGACCAGTACAACATTGCATGAAAAAATACCTCACGTTTTTACATTCTGAAGCAAAATATTGTGGTTATCCTGTATCCTGCCTCCAGGAAAAGGAATGCAAGACAGAACGGTATCATTAAAATAAAAGCATGGTATTAATAAAATCCAGATCTTTTTATCTTTGCTGTTAATATAAGTATGTATTATGAATTACATACAAGATTTTAGTGCTGCAATCTTAACCAATGGTATATTGCTTATTTACTATGTGCAATCGACTCCGACTAGTAAATGAAAACAGATTAGGAAGGCACATTTTCTTGCTCTCGTATAATTGCATAGTGCTGCAATGTTTGGAATGCAAACTCCGCAGGGGAACATTAAAAAATACTGGTTTGTAAATTAAAGCCACTGAAAAGTAAACTTCAGCCATGAAAACATTTCCTTTAATATTACATTTTATAAGTTGTTTAATCAGTTCCTCCTCCAGCTGAGGTCTGAATTATCATTAACTTTGTGGTTCGATAAATTATTAATACAAAATGGGAGAATCTAAGGGAAAGACGGTGCTTTAGAGCATAGACAGCAGATGAAGAGTCACAAAAACGGGCCCGAAATTTTGCTGTGAGGAGTTAAGGCGGTAGAAGGGAACAGCTGGAGACTATTAAAAGCCCTCATTAGAGGGAAGAAGCAGCAAACTGTTCTAATTGGCTGCGCCGACAGGTGGCTGCGCTTCGGCAGCGCCCTCCCGGCCCCGGCCCCAGCGACGGGCGCTACGGTGGGATCCCACATCCAGACCTACAGCTGCAAAGCTGCCCTGCGGCTCAGGACACGCTGCCTTGTGGGGCGTCCCATGACCAGTTCAAACCATCGCAGCACCGACATGTAACGCAGGGAGCAAAAGGACTACTGTGTGTATGGGGGTAACCTAGGAAAAACACTGAGGGTGCATAAAATGTTTAGTCTCTCAACTACAGCTCTGAACCCAAGAACTGAAAAATGTACTTTTTTTATTTATATATTTAACTGCCTAATATCTGGTATGCACTGCACAGACATAAGCAAATCATTTTAACCTCTGCATGCCTCAGGTTTCCCATCTAAACAGTGTTAGCCAAGTTCACCGGACCCTCACCGAAAGTTGCAAGGTTCAACCAAGGAACGCGTGTGGCCCCTTGTGAGGTTCTCAGCAGAAAAATCCCATACAGAAAGGAACCCTCTACTCCCTCCGCCACCATACCTGCAGGCAGGCAACTCTCCTACTGCCTTTTTTTTATACAGAAGCACAGGCATGAGAGTGACAGTCAGGAGGGGGAGGCGTGGGCTCTGTACCATGGTCTCTCCTTTGGAGGACACGTCCCTGGCAGACTGAATAGCTTCAAGAAATATAACTAAAGTCATGAAGGAGAAAGTTCGATGTGTTACTATTGCTGAAAATTCACAATACATTTAGCCATGGTTAAATATTTTTATTACCCAGATAAAGGCAGGAACTAAGAGAGCTCGCTGCCATCAGAAAACCAATGCAATTGTTAAAAACATACTTTTCATTGTAGATAGAAATTTGCGGCTATAAGTAATGAAATTGCTTAAGGGTATTTAGTGAAAATTCTTATGTTAATGAAAAACAATGTAGCCATAAAAGGAAATTCTCAAAACTCAGGGAAAAAATTGTTCTATGGAGTTTAACCGTTCAGCTTTTTCTATAATTTTGTTTAAACTTTCTGAAATAACCTAAACAACATCGGTTTAAATATTCAGCAAGAAAAGCCAATCTTTGCCACAGGAGAGGTCCCTATTATTTTAAGAAACTTGAAAGTTCCCTGACGTCCTTTGAATTTTACTTCCCTCCTTTGCAGTAATCCTAACACACTTCTTACAAATATTTTAACATTTAATTTAAAAGACAAAAAGACAGATGCTCCTTTATGGGATTACTTGCATGAATACTCTTTAGCATAACTGAGCCTGAATATTGTTAGAATATTTTTATTTTTAGCTGAGAAAAGCACATTTATTTTCAGAGATGAAGTTGAAAGACTATGCTGAGCCTGACAGAGCTGCATTGCAAACTTAATCACTAATTATAATGAAAATCTGAAACGTCTTATAGGTAGATGACAAGTTCTTAATTTACTGAACAACCTTTTTTATACAAAACCTCTCTCTTCTGGCAAATTAGCTCGAAGATGTGAAGATCTTGCACTTGACTAAGTTAGGAGCCACGCTACTCATGAGCCTAGAGATCAGAACCACATATAACCAGATTTCCTGCAATTCAGCCAACAATACACAGCCCATGCCGCTTCACACGCTCATTCAGCCTTAGCGGTCTTAGATCAAAGTTTTAGGAAGTATTAAGGAAAGACGAAAAACCCATGTATACCTTTTATATTTGATGCCTCACGCTGCTGTTGTAGTAACTACTAGGTAATTACTAACAAACCTTCTGGAAAGGACAATTTTTAATTTTAAGCTTTCAAATATTTATGGTAGTCCCGCTTTTTATCAGGAGTGCTTCCTACCTTCTGCATTCTCAGGCCTTAAACTAAATCATCTGGTGCATATTTTTCTTTTGCTTGGTACCAGCAGCACTCACAGCTGCACTGATAAGGGGTTACTTGCTTTACTGAAGCGTATTTACTCTAAGAACTCTAGTTCAACCTGAAACACATTCACTATGATGGATTTAAGCTAACTTTTGTAAATTAATCTCATCTTACAAGGTAGGGCGACACTCACACAAGTGTGCTTGAGACTTGACCTGAGGTGCTCGCCACCGTTTCAGACCATTACCTCTCTGCCATATTCCACACTAATGCATTGCCGCTATTTATTTTGGGGAAGGCTGGCAGCGATCTCTGTAGGTCCCTGACAGTAACTCACTCCAGCAGAGAAAGTGCCAGGTCGGGGCAAGGAGCTGGCTGATCCGGGTGGAAAGTCTCACATTGCAGCAGCTGCCTCTGCCATATCTGACTCATGAATAAAGGGCTTGTTTTCTATCCTGGCTTTCAATTAAATTTTGGTAAACACAGACATTTACCGAAACATTTAAAACAATTTATCTGACTCTTGAATGAATGGTTGTTTTCTCTGGCACAGAGTCAAAGCCTGAAGCTCTATTCAGAGAAAATTTCAAACGATCAGCGAACAGTGGAAATTTCTGTCTCCGTTTCTGATCTTTGCCATGTCAGCAGTTCAGAGTTTCAAAGTTAAAAAGCAGCACCCAACATACTACAAGACTTCAAGGTTGGTTTTTTTTTCCCACTTCCCTTTTTTTCTTAAGGATCTGAACTGAGGGGAGGGAATGCCTCCATTAAGGATATCACAACCCGGTGGACAAGCAGGAGTTCATCGGATACAAAACCTGATCTTAAAATGCCCTTCCTCCCTTCAGAGCCTGCTTTACAGAGGTCCTGAGCTCCCACACTTTCACGCTGCAGTTTCTGAGAGGAAACGCAGACTGCCCTCAGCTTTTCAAGGGAGGAGGCCCAGTGTTGGCAGCTATTGACCAAGATGCCAAGATGGCCTGGAAAGGTTCCCAGTTGCCCAAGACACCTTCAAAAAGATGGGAAGCCAGACACATCATGGTTGAGAAAAGCACAATTAGCCCCTAATACCCCAGTTTCAAAAGATGTACACAACCTGTCTCTCCTGGTAAAACAGAGGAGTTACGTTTACAGCTTTTCCAGTCCATTTTCTAAGTCTATAACAGCTGCCAACACAAGGCTTCTCAGGCTCTTCAGCAATGAGCTCAATGTTGTGGAGCAATCAGCAGTTTTGTATTTTCCTAGCTGTTGATCTGAGGCATGATGGAAGAAGAAAAGTAAAAGCTTCTTGTATCCTCCCCCCAGCTTTCACATATCTGCTCACAGTCAGGCGCACCTCATCCCAAAAAACTTGGGTTTAATACTGTGATCAATATAGAAATTATTTAATATGCTAAATCTAAGCTTACCCTTTAAATAGTCCCCTGTAAAAAACCCAATGCTTTACGGTGAGTTTTCAATTAAAAAAAAAAAAAAAAAAAGAAGAAAAATAAATATTAGGGAAGAACTGCAAAAGGTATGAGGCCAGCAATCAGGCCAGCCATCAGTCGTGTGCTAAAGGGCTGCACTGGCTTATGCTCAGAGGTAAAACCATCTGCTTACTTTCTTCACAGCTAGATCAGGCAATTGATTTAGCAGATTTCTGAAGCTACCCTTCCACAAAATCCACTACCTGAGTTTTAAAATATATGCCAGCAGATTTCCTTGCACCACTGAGGAAAAGATTAAAATGCAGTCATGCAATACATTATGTAGTTGGATAGCACAAGTCTTAAAAATGCTTAACATTCGGAATGAGTGGCTTTTGTTAAAATGAATTTCACTGGTGGGTGGCCTATACGTTACTGTGACAGGAGGAACTGCCCTCTTTGAGCAGTGCAAGTGACAGCCAAAGCCTTCCAAGGAGGGATGGAGGACAGATTCCAAAAACATTTCCAGGCTTCTAACACTGAATTACCAACAGAGAAGACCAAAACGAAAAAGCAAAAATAGTTTTTATAAAGGATGCTGATGGTGCCTCAGGCCACCAAATTGCCTTTTGAGCAAAATGACTACTGACCTCAGATGGCGACTTTTTATTTCCTTTTCATTATTGCTTTTGTACTGATCTGTGGATGTGTACATATGTGTGTGCGTGCATATAAATAATTAATTTCTTAAAGAACATCCCAACGCAAATGAAAATGCAAGGTGATTTCTTTCTATTAGCTTTTAAATCAACACAAACAACAGGGATTAGATCTATTCATTTCAGTTCTGCTTGAAGCAAAATTTCACTGGCTGTACATATCACATCTTAAACTGCACAGGCGGTTCTGAATTAATACCAGCTTTTACAGAGTCAGTCAGTTGTGAGAGGTGCCAATCCCTGCACGTTCCACTTCAAATGAGAAGTAGAGGCACTCAGAGCAAAGTACAAACTGTATTGCTGATTTTTAACATTTTCAAAAAAGAAAACATGACAGCGCTAGCAAAACAATCATGCAGTAAAAAACCCAGCCCACATTCATTTCTGCAACCCCCCCTGTCCCACTCACGGACAAGGGAACAAAAGGCCATGCACACGGCATGCAAAGCTGTTGGGACTGCCTTCCACCTCTGCACGCCAGGAGGTCAAAACCTCCTCAGCTGACACAGGGACCTCTTTGGCATCTCTAGACTTATAGCAAATAAGAAACCCTTTGCAACGTTATTGAAATGAGTCTAGATCTGTATAGCAGATGTCATTAAAGTTTAAGGCTATACATAGTTACACTGATAACCCTCTCCTTCAATTATTCCTAATTTATAAGCTTATCTGTTCACAGGGCTTTGCATGACAAACAACAGTAGTAAAGTACAGAAGAAATCAACACAGCCCTGTCATACGGAAAAAAACCCAGCCCTCCTTGGATCCATCTGACCTCAGCTAGGACCGAAACGTGTTGTGTGGCAGTCGTTCAGAGCTGTGTTCTCTACAGCTCATCCACATCACGTCTTGTACTGTCCTGCCCCTCCAAAACATCATCAAAACATCCTCTCTCTTTGTTCTCCAGAAGACACAGCCGTCTCTTGTTTTGATTTTATGTCTGGCCTGCAACATCTCATAGCAGACCATCGAGCTCTCCTGTCACTGCTGTGTCGTTGAACCCTCTGCAGGTTCAAGTGTGGCTGAAGGCTGAGTCCAATCAAACTGGATCTCCATTATAGAGAGGGTAAGAACTAATTCCACCTTTCTGCCTTCTTAGGGAGGTGTTGGTGTGCACGCAAAGAGATCTGTAACAAACAAAGCGACCACCTCCCTAGCTTCTGTTTCTCATTCAGCATTTGTAGAACACCTACTGTCATGGGACCTTTGTGACAAAGGCTGACAGGCGTTATGACAGCTCAGCAGTTGCGCAAGATTAAAACTTATGAACAGCTTATCCAGTGTTATTGACACCTTCTTAATGCAAAAAAAAGGCAACAAAACCAAACCAAGAACTGAGACTGGAGCCCTGGTATAAAGAACACTGTGCACAACTTACCAGCAAGAACATTGGAGACTTGGGCTCACTGAATTGCTCCATTTCCCGGTTTTCCTCTGAGGCTGCACAGTTAGACATAGTTTCAATCTAAAAATCTGCCTGAATACTCACAGTGATAAATATGGGCAGAATTATTATGCCTAACCACTATACAGTGCAAATCCAACTCAGTGAAAGGATTGTAATTCAACGGTGGCAATCTGGGACTTGCTGTCAGCTTATACAAGAACAAACTGGATCACTGAATTCATCAGCAACGCTCTACATACTAAAGCTGACCAAACCAAGGTCCAGGCAAGACAAAGACGGGAAAAAACGCAAGACAGAAGATGCCTCAGTCTCCCATTTTTCAAGCATCCAGTCTGAACATCAGCATTATGTAATGATGCTGGGAAACCAGTAATCAGAGCCTTTCATTTAAACATACCAGATATCTTTCCTCCTGCCTCATGCTGGGGGTACGGATCATGTGATTCTGTTCTCCTCTCCAGTCTCCGAAACGTCGAAAAAAATAATTGGATAAAAATCGATTGACGGGATCTCTAATAATATTGATGTACACCGGCTGGTCTCCTCCAAACCTGGTGGGAAGAAAAATGGGTGAATCTCATCAGAAGGTTTCACATAGGCACACGTATCCACCTTTCACCTGAATGTTTTGAAATTACTCTCTGCAGAAGTTCAGAGCTTTTACAAGGCCAGGAGTGAAACTGAGAAGCTTAAAAGTAGTTACTAAAACTTTGTAAAAGCATGTAAGATCTTTTTAGGATGAATGGTAACTATGATATGACATTAAGCTACACGTGTACTACAAACAGTTTAGTTTAAGACCGTTTTTTTTCCACTGTGTCACTAGTTTTTCTTCCCGAGTTTTCGCCTTGCTGTTTTCAGATGAAGGATCTTCTGCAGCTGAATCTGAGGATGAGCATTTCTTCTTCTAAACACTCGCTTCCCATCTGGGAAGTCACGTCAGAGCAGGCACCGCCTAACACTAACTGCCATAAGGCAGCCTTGGATCACCTTCACCTGTATGGTAAGTGTGGTAATGTGCAGAGGATTTTGCAACATTCAAGCTTATTTCAAAAGGCTTCATTTGGATGAATTTGACAAATATGCGTGGTATTTCCATCTTTATATTTGCTGGAACTTGTGCAGATCTTCCTCCCCTCACCCCTAGCCTGCACCACCGGCTGGACTTGAGGTTATTTCGTGGTTATCCACTGCCTTATCCTTGTACTGCACTTCATGAAGATTATTTTAAAAGAAGTCAATATGAAAATTCCTGCTTCAAAAAAGAAATTAAGTATCAATTTCAAATACACACGAGTCCAAGGAAAAGGAAAAGGTAAAACCAGCTGTGACCGGGCTCTGCACAAAAGCAAAATGCAGCATAGGTACCTGCAATTTAGAGGTGAGAAGATAAACCAGAGTAACCTCATTAGCTTGACCTTACCCTCTTGTATGCCTCCTCCTGGTAGTTAATGACAAACATCTTCAGTTTAATAGGTGGGATACAAAAAGAGGAAAGGAGGAAAAGGGAGCTTAAGAAGGTCTGTGATTATACTGTATTTTCACAGCGTTAAAATATTGACTGCATATTTTACATCAACACACAGCATCAGGAGAACAGGCCTAACTGGAAGAAAAAAAGGAAAGCTGCTTACACTCTTCCATGGTCAAAACTGAAGAGTGGACATTTATGCTATGAAACAGACTTACGGACTACAAATGCTGTGAGATAAAGAACAAATCAAAACCTTTTTGGATTGAGAAGTTCATGGGATAAATTAAACTTGGAATTTGCCTGATCTAAGAACATGAATTATGTTTCTCCCTTCTGTTTCCCCAGTTTAGGAGAACAATCCTTACTTAAGCACTAGCTTATGCTTTATTTTTGGGAGCTTGAGGACATAGCCGTATTTAACTATTTCAATGCTGTTCTGATGATTTTCTGAGTCACAATTTATATATTTTCCTTTTAAATGTAAAATATTAGATTAGAAGAGAGAAAACTGAAGATACCCTTTAGATTAAAAAAATCCTCTCAGGTTTTCTTCACCTTTGTGTCAGGTGAATAACTGAATATGTATAATGAAAGATCAGGGCTCCTCATTAATATTAAAGAGCCAGCAAAATTGTTTAAAAATATGAATTCTAGCAAAAGACAAGAGAAAAATCCCATACAGTTTCAACTTGATTTTTATTCTGCATGATTCCCCAGACCACTAAATACAGTCTGCAAAGGCTTGTCTCGTGAATAACTATGCATATCAGTAATCTCATCGACCTCAGTGTTGCAGGATCACTGCCATAATTTGAAATTGCACAGACAGCATAAAACTTTAAAACAATCCAATTAAGAAGGCAGATGCTCCTTGCTTCCTGATTAGCGCATAGCCCGGGTTTGGACACGGGTGTGCAAGGGAAGTATCCCGAATTCAGAACCTTGAATTCTTCTCTGAGCTTGTCTTTGCTGCTTTTTGTCTTTATACAGAAATAAAACGTACATTTAAAAAAGGCATTGCTGCAAATACCATAGGACAATGAGGGCATTAAGCTTTGACAGTATTTATTCAAATAGAAAGCTTTTGGTGAATGCCATGGCTGGGAGCCATGAAAACTAAATTTTTAAAGTGAAATTGCTGGCAAGAACAGGTTGCACCTCAATTACTGAACACATTATCTTCCTGCTGCTTGATGCAGATCAGCAATAATCTAAAGACAGAAGGGAGTGGAGAAGAGCAAAGAAAAGGGGACACAATGAAGACAGCAAGAAGTGATGACAGCAGCAGCAAGTTGTCTTAAGATAGAGACAGAAAGATTACAAGATTCAGAGAAGCAAGAAAGCAGGGATATCCTGCCTGGGTTTTGTAGACGATGCTAAGCCTAAATGCTCCTCAAAAGAGAGAAAAATCAAAAGCAGGCAGCTATTAGTTGTCTAGATGGAAATATTGAACACATACTGTCTTTTCTGAAGTAAAAGGAGGGGTTGGATTGCATACCCAACCCACCGAAGTGTCAGAGCCCGTCCTTTTGCTGGTAAGGTCACGTCCCTGAACACATGAACTGTAAATTCGGTACCAACAGCTCTGAGAGAAGAGGCACATGCAAGCTGGTCCGTCCCAAGAGGACAGCTGAGATGGGAGGTCACTCTTTCACAAAGAGCTACAGAGGAACTTCTCATTTCTGAAATGGAGACTGTCGTGTCCCTGTCCACCCCCGCCCCAAACACAGGACAACTTGAATTTCTGATTTCCTACAGACTGTAACCAGCCTGGTCTACAGCCAGCTGCAGTTGCCCCACCAAGCAACAAGCAGGGAATTTTTAGAAAAATTAAGTCTGTTCTGGCTCTTATTCAAATCTGCATTTTTTTTAAAACATAGTTTATAATACTTCAAATTCCAACCATTTGTTTCTATGGACTGTACTGAGACTTTTTTAATGGAAGCTAAGCAGCACTCACATGGCATAAAAAATCCTACTGGTTAAAAATCAGTAACAAGCTATTTAGAGGGAAAAAAAGGGGAAATCAATGCTCCATTTGTTCAAGTATGTTCTGCATATTTTTAGGTACGTATCAATCACAACATATTAAATATTACTTAGCTCCCCAGAGTGAAACTTTTCAAATTAACACCACCCACGTGAAAATGCTCTTGCAAACAATAACATATTGTGCTCTCATTATACACCATGTCACCTTATTTATACTCAAATGCCTATTGTGAAGGATTCAAAAAGGGACACAATCATATTTTTCTAGGCCTACGCAGAAGACTTATCTTCTCTTAGTGTGATCAAGACTGGATCCTGCATGATAAAGGTACCTGATCATTCTCATGCCCAGCAGCACATCACTGCTACGGGGTAGAGTGGGCCACGACACCACCACTCCAGCAGAGGACTGCAAATGTATACACCAATCTTCTGCAGTGCTTTTCCTGTACTGTACTTCTCCTGATTTATTTAGTATATATTATTAAATCCCATTAGTTTTAACTGCTCTGTTGTGACAGGTATAATTTTGGAGTCCCCATCAAAATAACTAGCATATGTGCAGGCTTCAATCAATGATACTTAGGTTCATTAATAATAAATTCATCAATAAATTTTTAATAAAAGGGAAAAAAAAGGCCTGAAAAGTATGCCAGATGTTGCAAGTCTGCCCCTTAGAAGAATGTCTCTGATGAATTCCAATTTTATTATTTACATGAGCAAAATCTTTGTTCAAAACCATTTACAAACCCCTTCTGGGTTTAAAAAAAAACCAAACAACCCAACAACAACAAAAAAATAAAAGAAACAAAAAAATTCAACCGAAGTGATTTCCTTGGCTGTAAAATGGAGGATCTCTCAGCTCCTATTATTTTTCATTTCAATTATTTTAAGAAAGGTTAAAAATAAAGGGAGTCCTGTCACATCACTTCAGGAGGTTGCTGCATTCTGTCCAGCACAAAACTTTTCACAAGCAGGCTTCTTCATCCCTGCAGGCAAACCACATTCCTCAAGGAAAAGACGACTCCTAACCTATTCTTTATAAGAACTTTGGCTGCCTCTTACTCTTTTAATGTAAAATGTCTCCCCTTAAACAAATGAGTTGGTTGCTAGAAGTTCAATATAACAGAAGCAAACGAGAGCTGACAGTCACCTACTATTAATAGGGACAGACATATTGTGTCCTTCTTAGAAATGAAGCACAATTTCTTTTTACAGCCTCATACAATGGAGAATCACGCGCTGAGAGCACAATTGCCCAGCAAGCTTTACACATCAATTATGTTACAGCTCCATTACCTGCTCTGCATCACAGCTTCATGGGGAGATCACGTAAAAGCACTAACGTACAACTTTCACCTTTTTAGGACTTAAATAAGATGCAGTTACATCAAAATCTATCTTCTGAAAAAGGTATCTTGAAATGAAAAGTTGTTATAACAACTTGTATTAGCATGCACTTGTGGCAAAGCAACCCTGTTCTGCACACAAGGCAGCAGGCACCTCTGGGATGCCCCAAGGACCCTCCTCAAGGATGAGCTGCTACGTTTTCTGCAAAGGTTCCCAGAGGAGCGGGCTGAGGTTCTACCTGCCTTGGACTACATGGTATTGCCAGCCTCCAAAATTAAGGAGTTTATCTTCTTGCTTTTGTCTGTAGTGTCTCACTTCCAGCTTTTGTGCCTTCACCCTACACTGTGGCCATGTTTTCAAGCTTTTCTTTGGAATTAGGAGGTTAAAAGGAAAGCGAGTTGAGATAAATCTTTACATTCCAAAACTGCGTCCCTGGATGGGCTGGCTTTGAATGGGAGGGGGCTGTGTGTGCGTATGCAAAATGCCCAGTGGTTCAAGGTTAACAGTAAAATAGTGCGAACTGGCAACGCTCCACTCATTAATTACCGTTTCTGGAGCTGTGATTTCAATAGCAGAAATTTCACCTTCTCAAGTGATGTGTCTGGGTAACGCCATTGTAAAAATCATAACGGAGTCCTCTGGGAATTGGTTAGTAAACTGCCTCAGACTAGTGAATGGCTAAAAGATTACAATATAAAGCCTTGTATTTCTCTGTTTCACTATCCTGTAAATCTCCCAGAATATTTTATGTTATATTTCTGTCAGTCTTCCATTCATGCATGCTAAAAAATGTTTGTTTTGTTTTTTTTTTCCCTATGCCTTTCATTATGCTGAGGATATCAAAGTAGTTTAAAATATAAATTCATAATGAACACCACCAACACTGATATAAATCCTGCCGGGGTCTGTATAGCATCCCCAACTCAAGTAAAGGCAACACTTGAGAAGGAAATACTAATTGGGTTTTCATTTATGCAATGCAAAGTTATAGCTGGAAACAAGTAAGAGAGAAAACACTAAGTCTCCACAAAACACTAACAGCAGCTATAGTCAAACTCTGCATTATTTAAAAGTACTCAATTCCGGATACCTTGTATTCAAGACTTCCCAAAGGTCTGGCTCAGGATCTCTCTGGACCTCTGATTAACATTTCATTATAAATCAGAGATGCAAATGTTGCACATTATTCAGAGGAACATAAAAACTAATTAAAAATTATTACAATAAATTCCCAGCAAATAGTAGAAGAGCTGACACAGCTTTTTGGAAAGTATTAAATCAACAAACATGGTGTGTAGAAAAGATACATCTTCAAAATTGGATGAGACCACAGATTTGGCTGAGATAGTTATGTTCACATAAAATCCTGGGGCTTGACTTCTTACGTAGGTTGTAATGCAAAGGATGTTGCAATGCACTTGGCACTGCATATTCAGCTTCTCATATGAACACATTTACCAAGGGTGTCATGGGTGATTCCAGCTGTCCTGTGGAAATGGCTGTCGCAGAGAGCGCTACTCAAGATAATGCTGAGAACGTCCATATGGAAATAGAAATACAGTAAATTGGGTATAATAAAACCAGCACTGTAACCTGGCAGTATATATCATGTATACAATGTATAGAATATAAAAATCAGTGTAACTGAAATTGAAAACATGGCTGCCTTGTCCCAGATGTAAAATTCTACATAATCACTGTCAAATAGGGAGCTGTGGATATCATGATGCTTGCGGCTTTGAATCTACAGTTTAACATGATAATCCATGATTCAGAAAATAAGTGCAAAACTACCGATAACATTTTCAGACAACAAAGTTGCAAAAGGAGAGAACAATGAAGGGAGCGGTTTGCTGGTAAAGAGCCACTTGAGCCCCAGGACAAGCAAGACATAAGCAAATGTCATGCACTGTAATATGGCAAATAAAACCCGAAGCATCTAGAACCAGAAGCAGAGGACACTCACAGGGAAGGAGCAGTTCTGGCAAGGACTTGCATGCCTCCACAGATTATCAGCAGCACATGAGACCTTAGAGGCCAGAATAATCCTAGCTTCCCTTGTCCTGAGAAGCGGGAGCAGAGAGGAGCAAAGACCTGGCACAGCACTGATGTGACCATTAACAGAGTCCATTTTAAGCAAAGCATACACAAAGTTCATGGCAAAGTCACAAGAAGGATGAAAAAAATGCCTTGCAATGGAAAAATGTCAAGAAACTGAAAACCTTCAGCTTGAAAAGAAAATGAGAAGGGGAAAAAAATTACAGAGAAGGCTGAGAGGTGACTGCACCACAGTGTGTAAGAAATTACACATGAAAGCTTACATAGGGGAAAAAATTGATAAAAGGCGTCTTTACATAGTGGGCAAATGTACTCTGAGATCCAAGGAAAAGGAGTCAATTGGATTTCTCAGAAAAATTAAGAAGAAAAATAATTCACCATTTACAATCCGAGAGAAAAATTCAGTATTGGAAGCATTTGCCAGGGGCGGCAGATTCTTCATTACTGGTGGTTTTGAATCAAGACTTAAATTTCCTTCCTGAAAGATAAAGGTTTTAGGTTCAAACCTAAATAGTCTGTATCATGGCATTACACTAGGGTGACAAAGACTAGAAATGACCTCTAAAGGTCATCTAGTCCATCCCCCCTGCAAATAGCAGGGACATCTTCAACCAGATCAGGTTGCTTAGAGCTCCATCCAGCCTGTCCTTGAACGTTTCCAACGATGGGGCATCTACCACCTCTCTGGGCAACCCGTTCCAGTGTTTCCCCACCCTTATTGTGAAATTTTTTTTCCTTATATCTAGTCTAAATCTACCCTCTTTTAGTTTAAAACCATTACCCCTTGTCCTGTCGCAGCAGGCCTTGCTAAAAGGGCTGTCCCCATCTTTCTTGTAGGCCTCCTTTAGGTACTGGAAGGCTGCAGTAAAGTCTCCCCCCAGCCTTCTCTTCTCCAGGCTGGACAACCCCAGCTCTTTCAGCCTTTCCTCATAGCAGAGGTGCTCCATCCCTCTGATCATTTTTGTGGCCCTCCTCTGGACCCGCTCCAACAGGTCCTTGTCCTTCCTGTGCTGAGGGCCCCAGAGCTGGATGCAGTGCTCCAGGTGGGGTCTCACCAGAGCAGAGTAGAGGGGCAGAATCACCTCCCTCGACCTGCTGGCCACGCTTCTTTTGATGTGGCCCAGGATACATTTGGCCTTCTGGGCTGCGAGAGCACAGGAAGAAGACAGGATCAGCAAAGCAATTGCCACTACCAGCTCCAAAATCCTCAAGTACGATCTATTCTGTTGCTTCACTGTCCTTGTTATTCAAGCCTTTTCCTAAATGTCTGATCTAGAACTCTGTCGATGCAATTTAACTTCTGCTATCATTACTCATAAAAAACCATATAGTAGTACCTTTATCTCTGCAGAACCTTTTAAATATTCAAAATTCAAAAGTGTTATCACAGTCCCCTCTTTCCCAGTCTTCTCTACATTTTTTTCTTTCTCTGCCCTTTCAATCTTTCCTCACATGTCACTTTTTTACATCTCTGATCATTCTCTTTATCCTCATTTGGACTCTTTTGGAGTAACCAACTTCTTTCTTAATTTAAGTTACTCCTGAACTGATAATATAATCTATAGTGTGAATGTGAGTATAGAAACCAAACAACAGTAGAAAAAGGATAATTTAGGTGTCATTCCTGATCCCACCTTCAGTAACTAAATTTCAAGCAACCATCTCCATTCTGAGAATATCGTATTAGCAGCTGAATGAAAGCTAAAAAGTCTGTTATGCGAAGAACACAGTAAATCTACGGAAATAAATTTTAAATCAGATAATTTTAAAATCTGTGGAAAAACTCACCATAGAGCAATGTTTTTTAAAAAAATAACCCACCAAAAAACCCTTAGACCATACGAAGGTAAAACTGCACATTAGATTTGTGCTTAGCCTTCCACCAAGTCACAGTTAAAAAACATCACTACACACTCACATCGTTAAAAAAATGTAGTATAAAAAAGGAAAAAAGATGTAGAAGGGATTACAGTACCATGTGGCCATTCATGAAATGTGTACTTTACAAGGCAGACCTCACATGACGGTAGAAAGTGTTTCATGATGTGTTAGCAAAAAGTATAGATTATAATGAACACACATAAAGACACAGTGTTAAGGCCATGCACATAAGTTTAGCTGACATTTCCCTACTTTTAAGAGCTTACCCAGAGGGTAATAATTTTTTTGTTACCATATTTTTAATGACATTTCCTAGGTGTGTAGGGTTTTTTTTTAAAGGAGAAAAAATGCACAATATGAAACTACTTTAGTAGATAATCTTAGGCTGCAATCATTGTTTCAAGATGTTGATTCAAGGAGGCATTCAAAGAGCCCAATCCCTCCCACCGCCGAGCTGTACAGAATCAGTGCGAGCTGACTGAACTACTGCTGTTCACACAAAGTATACCTGCGTTTGCATTCAAAGGGTCAGGGACGTTCAGCATCTTGTTATGCCAGCTCCATGCATTTGCCCAGCACACTATTTTCAAAAGCTAGTGGAGCATGGTTAAAATGCATAATAGGCATGTTCTGCAAAACATCTACGCTCTGTGTGGTATTACTTGTTCCAGAGAAAGGGAGAAACAAGAATCCTCAAGTTATTAATAAATCTGACTGCTGTGACAAATATCCCATGACTCTGTTTTAAGTCAATGAAAACAGCACCACAGAATCACCCTGGTTTTACCGACCTCTTACCCGTCTATGAAAAAAATTCAACAGTGAACTTTTATTTCCAAATCAATGGACCAAAGACACATACACAGGTTAACTCATGGCAAAGCGAGATATTTATTTGCCATAAAAAAAACCTGTAAATGCATCATCCGACCCTTACAAATGATCAACAAGCTAACATGCAAGGCTTTCAAACACCACGCTGTCAGCACAGAGTGTGCTCCTGCTTTCAAACACGCAGCTTATTTGCATGACATATAGTCAAGCTAATTCTTCAAGATTTACCTCTTTTTTGTTTGTTGGGTACAGACACATTTTGCAGAGCCCAAGAACAGGGAATGCTGTAATGTCAAAGTGCTGTGTTAAACTCTAATTTTTAGATCTGCTTCTACGTGAGAAAAACCCCAAACTGATGAATAACAAAAAAAAAATGAACAATATTCAGAAGCTAAGTTTAGTTTGGGGCTTATCCAGACTGAACCTCTCTTTGTCTATCTCTGCCTTCATACAGCATGTGGTTTATTGCTATCCATAATTCAGAATTCAGGTCAGAGTTGAAGGAAAGTGTCCAAACTGATCAGCACTGCTGCATGTGACACTGTCTGCCGCTACAGCAGCCTGATTTACTCATTTTTATTAGTTAGTGTTGGTCATTGTGTCTGTTTAAAAGAGTAATATAGAAAAACAAAAAAGCCAGTAATGCTGATATAGACTGTCTACCAAAAATTACTTTTTCAAGAAAAACAAGAACTTTACACATTAACTCTGCTAAAGAACGACAGAAACCCAGAAATATTTCTTATGTCAATTCCAGGGACTAAAGATAAGTATGTTCCCAAGCAGAGGACCCAACAGATCTTTCTCTCCACCCCAAAACCTGCCCCCCTCCCCCCCCCCCCCCCATCCCTCATGCACCAAGCAAGAGGGACACGGCAGAGCTGGGGCTGGCATTCAAGCATGGCACAGGGAAGTGGCTGCTGGCTGTGGCTCAGCAGAAGGTCCAGCGGCTCTGTTTTGCTTGGCTTTCCCTTCAGCAGGTGTACCTGCAGTGGTGTGGTTGTCTCCGAGTCTTCTACTGGCCTTCCAAATTTGGTGTGAAACTGGCCGACGGGTTCAGAAATTATTTAGGAATTGGGCGTGGGTGGAAACCAGAAAGACGTACAGAACAGTTGTAACTGCTATATGAGTCTTATTTCCTTAGAAAATTATGCTAAAAGGAAAGTGTTGTCCCCTCCCCTCGAGCACGTGCACACAGATGCACACACCACAGATATTAAAACTGCAGCTGAAAGGAAGAAGAGGGCAGCAGCCTGACAGCGCAGAAAGGATGACTCTTCACATACTAATGCTGGGTGGTAATTCATCCTGGCTTCGAACAAATAAGATATACTGAACTGCATTATGAGGGCTAATTAAAATGTAAGATTAAATTGAGTCCATGCTTTATCTCTGCTTCTCCTTGCCACATCACAGAAAATTTTAAAGTGGATCATTCCCTGGTGGCCTATAACTACCACAGAAAATAAAGAACTCATGGCTCCAGTGAGACATGAAAAAGCCTGTTTCTCTCTCTGGGTGGTCTTTTAAATGTTTCTGCCTCCTATGACTTTACCCTGACCTAAACAACCAGCCTTTCAGCAAACAAAAGTCACTTACCAGTCACTGAAAGAGGCACATCTTTAGGTTTTTACACATTCCCCTGTGACGTTCATTTACCCTGAGACAGGAGAGCTTCCCAACTCTGCTTGAAACGGGGTCCGTAAGTGCGTGCTCTGAAGGCAACAATTCTGTGTCGGAGGGAGGAAAGCTGCCTTCCCATGTCCAAAATGAGAGTTGCGCAATCCTCCCCATCCTGGACTCATCTTGACCCAAAGCCGTGGCCTCACCACCCCATCTGCGTTCCCGCAAACATTCCTTCTGCTTCTCTGAAATCTGTGACACTTGGAGCACACACTGTGCATCTTCAGTAGCTGCCCAAAGACTGTTATAGTTACTTAATTCAGCAGAAGATTACCAAGAGGTCAAGCAGGGCTTTTCCACAAACTTGAAGCTTCTTCCTGCTTCATTTTTTGTCAGACTAAATAAATAGATGACAAGTGGCATTTACGATAAAGCACAACAAACAACCTGCAGCTATCCTGAAACAGCTTTTTGTCTCTCTGCAGGTTATTTAACTGTACTGCTTGGATCTACCAATAACACCTGCAATCTCAGAAAATGTATCAGCATATAAATCTTTACCTGCTTACAGTACAGACATGCTTTAATATTTGCTTTTGATTAACATTTCGGATGCTTTTCCCAGCAACATTAGTATATAAACTTCAATTCAGAAAGAGACAAAAAAATTGTCAGTATTTTTACTAATTTAATGGCTCCCACAATTCTTTTTAAATACATGCAGCATTGACTTTGAAAAGGAAGTGGAATATGACAAAGATAAATGATAGCTGTCATCCTGGTCCTGCAATGTGCCCTTCTCAGGCACACATCTCTGCGTGGAGGCAAGCCTCCTGAATCCCTGAGAGAATTGACGTGAGGAAGAAAGTTCTTTGTTTTTTCTTTTTTTTTAACATAGGCCAACAAATCTCAGTATTCTGAGAGTACACACAAATATCAAAGGAGATTTTCTTTTTCTCTTTTTTTTTTTCCCCAAAGAAGTTCCTACTTCACAACATCCGCTGCAGTAGGACAGCAGCTAGTAACTTTGCATGCTTCACGCTGCTCCTTTTTTCCCCCTTGGTTAACACATTTCAGAATAAGGAATGAAGACCATTTCTACAGAATGGGAAATGGCAGCCTGGTAAACAGCAGCTAGGAAAGGATCTAGGAAACACACCAGAAAACCAACTCTCCCTGAAAGCCCAGATTGCTCTGGCGCAACTGTAGCTTTAGAAGGTATAAGCATGGCAACTGCAAAGAGGTTTTTTTTTCTACCATATATAGCATTAGTGAAGCTGATGCAAGTCCAGAGTCCAGTTTTGATGCTTACACTTAATACAGACTATGGAACTACTGGAGACATTTGGTGAAACACTGGAACGGGTTTCCCAGAGAGGTGGTAGATGCCCCGTCCTTGGAAACATTCAAGGACAGGCTGGATGGGGCTCTGAGCAACCTGATCCCGTTGAAGATGTTCCTGCCCATTGCAGGGGGGTTGGACTAGAAGACCTTTAAAGGTCCCTTCCATCCCAAAGCATTCTATGATGATTCAGAGAAGAGTCACAGAGTTATTAAATGGATGAGGAAAACACCCACTGGCAAGAGGTTTGAGATCAAAAGGAAGAATGAAAAGTGTTTGGAGGTGGCAGCAGCAGATAGATGCACGGGGAGAAACACCAGGGAAGAAAAAAAGCATTTCAGTCAATAAGAAGCAAAAGCCAGAGAACTTCACATCAGAAATTAGCCACAATAATTTGACAGTTAAGCTGACAGACAACTGGAACCAAGTGCCCAAGGAAGCGGCAGAGGTGGTGTAACTCGATGCCTTCAAAAGCAGCCTGGATGCTTTCATGGAAGACTTCGGAGAAATATATTGTTTTTCCAATCAAGAGCAAGAAAATCCCATGCTGGGCTAGCCCCAGTAGCAACACCCAGTATGACACCAAAAAGCATCTAAACGTTCACCTCCGTGTATAAGACCATTTCCAAGTAGGGTTATTAGAAGAAAGCCAGGTATGGAGAGGTCAGTCCAGCATTTAGGATGAAAAGAGCAGGACGACGACCACAGAGCCATAATGAAACGCCTCACCCAGGAATCACAAGTAAAGGAGAATTCAATAAACAGCACCACCTTCCCCAAAAGAAATGGTCCTTAAATGAACTGGATGGAGTGGCCACCCTCCTGAGGCACTGGGTCGTCTCCTAAAGCTAGCCCTAGCTTCATGGAAGAGACTGGGAACAGAAGCTGCAAACCACTGAGAATAAAGCTTTTCTTGTGACCAGCACTATGTAGAATTTCACTCACATTAAAGAAGACCAACAAGCCAAGTTTTTTTATCTTCTGTTTGAAGCTGCAATTAATTAGATTTACATCTGTAAAAATTCACATAAGATTTGCTTTAACGCATCCTTTTAAGATTTGCCTTTTTGTCTGCCTCTTTCCACTACTTCGGATTGAGAAAAGATAGTACTGAACTAAAAAAAATGAAGATGTAGGAGAGTAAATGAGGATTCATTTACTCAGCTGAACCAGCAGGCACTCTTAAAACACTCTTCAAAAATGAGGGGAAAACCTCCCTGGCAAGCATTCAGGTCAGGATCAGATTTTCAGGTTTTCAGACCTTTGAAACATGCAGGGGCTCAAATTCACTACTGAAGGCTTAGCTCACTTCCACTAGAGATTTTTTCTGGAAAGAAGATATAGTCCCTTTTATTCAGTTGGAAACAATCATAAGTAAATGCCGTGATGCATTTCTGAATAATCAGAGAGCTTTAAGTGCTGACAGGTTTATAAGCAGGTGCAGGGTGCGAAGCGGGGGGAATCCGAGTGATTTGTCATTGCTGCTATTCACATCAGTGATGTTAAACAAAAAAATCAAGTTTATTTTTCTTACTACTGTTTGGGAAGCTGAGAAGCACCAATAAGCAAAAGCAAAGCAAGACTGCCATTTTGCATGTCTCTGCTTACATCTTCTCTGCTTCTCTAGTACCTTGGTGATATGCTCTAATTGGCTTAACGCAATGCCCACAGATCTTGAAAGCACTCAACCAGACAAGTGCAAGGCGAGTGGAAGAGACTCCTTTTGTCCCAACAGTGACCTTCGAGCTTAACAAAAGAGTAGCAAAGATAACATGCCTTCTATCTCCTACCTGTCTGCCAGCTTGATACGTGCAGGAGGAAGGAGAATAAAGCGTTCCTTATCCCTTCCTGCAAACAAAAGCTTGGTTTCAAAGGTATAAAATGCCAAACAAGAGAAGCAAGTTTGGTCACTGGACTAACGCCCAGGATGGCTGCACCTGCAAAAATTCATGACTTCCAGTAATGGCTCTGCTACTGTGGCATGTAGAAAGCCCTATGCCTTTCCTCAGGAAGGAGCAAGGGGTTTCACCAAAGTAGGATTCTTCAATCTTCAGGCTTATCTTTGAGCCTTTCATGGATCTGAAGGTGCCCTAAGCCTGCAGTCAGGAGTGGGTTGTCTCCCACCCGTCTCTGCACACCCGTCCCACTCCCCACTGCACTGGCTGCTCCTGGCGACCTGCTGTCTAAGGTCTTCGGCTATCAGCCAGAAAAGACAATATTGATACTTTGACCCCCATTCTTCTAGTTTTTGAGGTATTGCATGGCTTTTATGTTGAGCTGTCAGAAAAGCTGGGGCAAATGGGAAGAACTATATTCCACAGACAATTTAAGTTCAGCTGTCCATTAGAGATGGTCTATAAAGGAACAGTTTCAAAAAACTCAAGCAAAACTAAAACACTTTGACAATACTGTAATATTTATAATGTGTATTTAAATCACATACTTGAAATTTCTGCAAAATCAATACCTGACACTCCAGTTCCTCATGAAATTCAGTTTAAAAAAAAAAAAATCACCCTAGAATTAAGGAACAGAGAAAATATTCAACATGCTACTTCACTATTAGGTGTAACACTGCCAATGAATTTTGAAACTAAAGACTAAAACTCACAGAACTGTTTAATTTATCAGAAAACACTAGGAAAAGCTAAACCAAAAGTAAGCAATGTTTATGCACTTCAGTGATGTCTCATTTAAAAGATTCATCACCCTTTTCACTACTCTACAGCTACTAGTTAAACCAAGTGTCCTCTCAATAAAACAAAAAATACATTTTTCAGGTTTGCAAGGAACAGCCAAAAAGGAAGCCGCAAATACTTTTCTGCATCTTATATAATCGTTACATATTTTTACAAATTTGTATTGGAAGAAAAATGTAGATCAATTTCATCTCATGGATACACTACAGAAGAAACCTGTTACCTATGTGGCAAGCACGTACCATATACATAGAAAATGGGATCTTGGGAGGAGCAAGAGGTAATGATGTTCATCTTTTTCTCATGTACCTAATGTTGCGTACCATCTCTGAAAGATCAGTTTAATCAAGAAACATCCCTTTGACCCTCAGGTGTGGCTACTTGTTTGATCTTCCATTTCAGCAGAGAGAAGAGATCATTTACCAAGGATTTGAAATCCTATTCTAATGAGTTTTATTCTTTAAAGATAATACATTAGAAATGGAACTCTCATGGAATCAGAATAGAGAACTTGGAAGATCAGAATTTTGTTTTCATGTAATGAAGTCATGCCCATAGTTAAGCTATATATCAAGTGAATTTCCGGTTGCTCAAAATATTTTATTTTTTTAAAAAAACAAAACAAAACAAACCACCACCCCCCCCCCCCCCCCCCCCCCAATTTGTCATGTCTTACTACACTGTCTACCCATGCCTGAAGACATACGTTAAAAGGACATGCACTGACATTACCACGTGAACAAAATGCTGGGAAGTTAGGCAAGCTCTTGCAAAGATCTGCAGAAAAGTCACAGTTCTACAGAAATTTTTTTATCTAAATGTGAGGAGTCCAACCTAGTGGCACAGATGGCATAGTTCCTGAATATAATTTCCAAGCTAAATTTACAGCCTGGGCAATAACCATCTGCAGTCAGCTTTAACCTCTGTGTCCTGGCTAAATGCTAACTGGCATCACTCTTTCGCGTCCTTCCAAAAATTCCTCAGAAGTTTCGTCCAAATTCAATTTTCTTCACATTCTGCGCCATAAATGTCTCTAGAGTCTTGCTGTGTACTTTTAAATAGCTGCCAGAAGGGACTGCACTCCCATGATACAGAGCATAATCCGTTTGCATGGTTTATAAATACTCATGTATCCTGTGGACTGGGGACTATTTTGTCAGAACAAAATTGAATTGGTTAAATTGCTGAAGAGTCATTCCAGGTACAAAATTAATGAACTCAGTGGAGTTTTCAGTCTTGTATTAGTATCCGACTATGCAGAGATGAAACATTCACAATGCTGTCACTTTTAAAACACGAGTGCACAGTTTAAAGACCCAAGTTACCATCTCATGCATGTTGGCTGGAAATGTCATAAACCAAGATCATCTTGGAGGCAAAGGCATGCAGTAGCATCCTGGCTTTTCACAAACATACTGTACGTAACTACTCTGTAGCAAAGAGATCGCAGGAAAAGAAAAAACAACTTCTGAATGTGACTTCCAATGCCAGAAAGAGGGGGAAAAAAGTACATTTTATTGTTTATAGGTAAAAAAGGAGGGGAAATGTTCTATGTATTACAATTAATAGAAATCAATGAAAAAGATTTTTAACTGAAAAAAATGCCTTACCTTGAGAAGTTGAGGAAATGAACGTGTCTAGTGAATAAATAGGGCTGCTCAGCAGTGCTTATGTTTTTAATCAATTCCATCTAAAAAGAATCAACAAATCAAATTTTCCATGTTACGTCAATGCACATTTTGAGACAAATATAACTCTCAAACAACATATGATGATGTAATTTTCAAGTCTAAATTACTCAGGAACTCCTTCCCCCCTATCCCTCCCAAACACTGTCATCAAGACAGCACAATTACTATTTAATGTCTAAGAAAGAAAGGTTAAGCTGCAGACACCATCCTGCTATCACAGAGCTTATATACTTCCAGAAGTGGGTATCAGTTTAAGGAAAGGCACAAACTAAAGGAAAAATCTAAACCCTGCCTAAATCTGCACCAGAACTTTGCAAGTGGCAGCTGCCCCCTGAAGACACTGGCTCTATTCACCAGAATGCCAAAAGGTAAAATGTCTGAAACTGTAACAGAAAGCAGAGGCTGAGCCAATGACCATTTTCATATAACAATAAAAATTGCCAACATTGACAAAACACTGAATGATTCACCTGTTTAAATACAGAAACCAGCACTTGCCATTCCTTTTACTATTACAGCAAGTTAAGAGTACAAATCAAATGGGCACTTTTAGAAAGATGATGCAAAGTTCTAGTTCAGGCACATTCACACCATTTTAATTAAAAAAAAAAAATTCAGATCATTAAAATGGAATAATGTAAACAGCATATATTGAAGACCGTGCCCCATGGATATGAATATCTCTGTTGCGCAAGCAGAGCTCTAGCTACGATCTACAGGAAACTGAAAGTGTCTAACGGAGCATCACGCTGGAGAGTCGAGATGTCCTGGTTAATTTTGCTTCTTTACTGTTAATTTCCTAAGATTTATTTTCAGATCTTCTGTTCTGTGCGCAAAGCAGGCTATATTATGGACACTGAACACAAATGCATTTGAAATGATAGGTTTATTCATTTTACAAATTGGGTAGTAGAAAGTAATACAGAAAGTAACAGAAACTCATAAACAACAACAAAAAAAAAAAGATAAGAGAAGGTGAACCAAACATTCTCGTTTAAGTCATATCAATTCATATACTAAATTTAAACACAATTAAGGGGACATTAATTAAAAAAAAAAATCTATTTCTTAAAACTTGAATGCTATAGCTGACATAGACAAAATAAAGAAAAACATGGGGTCCAGCCTGTTATTTTCTTCTCTTCTATTTCCCAGTTTTGATATACTGATATTTTGCCATGGTTTTTACACTGTCTGTCACATTTTACTGCTTCTCATCCATCCTTCATTCTCCATTTTTTTCCTAGGACACATTATCTGCCTTCTTCTTTCAGACAACACAAGCTACAGCCATTTAACTTCTAGGACCGAACATAAAAGTGCACACACTAATATGCTTTTCCCTACTTTTCCTCTGCCTTCAGCAATTTTATACACATACATGTACGATGAGCACTGAAGCAAACAGTTCAGTTTGTCCATCTTCTCAGGATGGGCCTTTTCCTGTCAAACTAGTTTGAGTACATCAAGGCATGTTAGGTCTGAGAAAGTGTATCAAGGTAGATTGGTATATCAAGGTATGTTAGGCCTGAGAAAGGCTGTAAACCCAAGAGAATGGAAGGCAAAGAAGAAAAGACTACCAAAAGAAAGACAATATGAAAGGAAAAGAGAAACAAGAGAAAACAGAGAGAAGATGTGAGATTATTTTAAAAAAAAAAAAAAAAAAAAAAAAAAAAAGGCACGCAGGGAATAGCCCCCCTGCTTTAGTCAATCATCTCTGGACTGTTTGATTCAAGTACAAACAGGTCTTTATACAGCTCCTTCAGTACAATATAAATGCTATGAGCAAGAAATTAATACAACCGAAGAGCAGAGCTTGCCCTGACCAGAATTAGAAAGCCCAGGAAACTTTGCAATAATTGGCACAAAGTAATTGAGTATTGTTTGTTAATGGTCTCAAGAGACAAAGGCTTTCCTAGCAAACCAAATACGCTGACATTTCTTTAGGACTGGTAACTGCCTCTGCCAAAAAATTGTATTCATTCACCTTGCAGAATGAAACAAGGGGAGACTCTAGAGGCTGGGTATCAGATGCCTCAATTGGCTTCTTTTTTTCTTTTTACCCAGACAAGTTACAGGAGAAGTGAAATTCTCAGAACTGTATGAAGCTTTATGTTACATTGGCATTTTACCTATGTTACTTTGTCTGCATGAATGAAGGAAGGAAGACGGCAGAAGGAAGTTATTGATATGGGATAAAAACTCCATTCACACCACTATGGCCACCACAATAACTCCATCTTGGAATAAATGAAAAACCATCATTAGAGTATAAATATGGAGATTTAAAGATAGTATACCCATACAAAGTAATCCCACTGAGTTTAAAAAGACAGGCACCTTTAATATAACACCGCTAGATAAATATGTGTGCGTGGGTACAGGTGAGTGCTACAAAGTACCACGCAAGCCGCCCTTGCCCCTCAGCTCGCCCTGCGGCTGGTACCAATTTGCTAGCACCAGGCTGATTCACATTGCACCACCACGACCACGTTTCCCATTGCACTTCACCTGATGTCAGTGTCAGGCTCGTGTCAACCCGCTGCCAGGCTAGCAGGGGCACTTCTGCCTCAGGAGCCACGGGAGACTGCAAAAATGCACAGAGAGCGGGACAGCATCGGGCTCCTGGCTTTTTTTTTAATCTCTTGCTACCAAACTCAATCTCTTGAGCTATGATAATAGCTTACTCCAAAGCAGACAGAGAATTTTGTTTTGACTTACAGTACCTTCATATTTAGACACTTAATGATCAACTGGACTTGTAAGCAGATGTGGATAGAGCTACAATGTTCATATGAACAAACAATCAAAAGCATTCTTTTAAAAACCCTGCCAAAAGGGTAAGTAAGGCTCAAGAGAAACAACACACAGATGTCAGGAGGGAAAAATAAGTAACTGTAATGGCTCATGGCCACATGCAGATTGTGGCCATATTTCCCATGGGCCTCTCTCTCTCTGGTCCCACTGTGCTGAACTGATTTCAGCCTAATAAGCCAAACATATTGGTCAAGAATACGTAGTGATCAGCCTTCCTTTTAAGATTATGTTAAATAATAAATAAATAAATAAATAAATAAAATATCTTCCAACATCTCCCAGAAGAGTAAGGTCTCCAGTGGAGTTTTTTTGCTGTTTTTTTTTTGTTTGTTTGTTTGGATTTTGTGTTGTGGGCTGTTTTTTTGGGGGGGGGGATTGGTGGTTGGTTTTTTTTGGTTTGTTTGTTTGCTTGTTTTTTTAAAAGATCATTAATGTAGAGGACCCACAGAGAAGAAGAGTGAGCAGAGGACGAGAGCTGAGGAAAGCAAGTACCTTTGGAAGGAATGGGTGATGCAGGAGAGATATACATACAAGCACAGATCATCTAGGAGATGGTCTTAAACCAACCTAAGTTTGAAAAGAGATGAAAAGACACAAGCAGCAGAAGCTGAACTACCCCAGCAAACACTGTTGGGGGAGTGATGAACCAGAATACATCCAATTTTGGAGGGAGAAGCTATAAAAATACCTGGGGAAGACTGAAAGGAGCATGTGCCCACTATGATAAGGGCCTCTAAAGAGGTATTCCTCTTTTTTGCTACTGCCCCAAGCTCTCCTACAGGAGTTAACTTTTAGCTGTTTCACTGAGACAGCGCTGAAAAACATAGTAATTTGCTTTTGAAATGAACTAAATTGCACCAGACAGTTAATGCTGCTAAACAAAGATCCAGAGAGAGGGAAAGGCCAGGACCCAAGAGCGAGAGGGGAGAAACAGTTGGTGGCACCCTGTGCCCACATGCTCCCATCCACCCGTGGAGCCCATGGCAGTGCCCCACCGTTGCCAGTAATATTTGGGATTTAAACATAAACTACATGCCATAAAAAACCCAAACCAATTCCACCTCCCATCCAACACCAGTTAATTATAAGTAACCTAAATGCTGATTTGCTCCTTAGCATAATGTCCTTCTACCACTGTGACTCGTTGCTTAAACTTTTATTCTAAATTTTTCTCCAAAATTCATTTTCTGCACTGACTTTTAAACAGGACCTTTAAAGAAGGCCAGATCTGCAAACAGAGGCAATCCTGTAAATCATAAGCTATTTTTAGATCTTAAAGCCCACCTGAGCAAGAACACTACGAGAGGCAATACTCCAAGAGGAAAGATTTTTCCTTGTCTACTGTCCTACACTACCCCACTGTAGGACTGCAGTTGGCCATACTGAAGAAATCAAACCGTAATGGCTCAGCATCATCCGTATTTGTACTCAGCTGTTGCTGCATTGTAAATAACAATCCAGCAGATGGCACAGTGAAGTGACTCTGAGAGAGACTGGATGGGGCCCTCCCCGAAAGGGAAGAAACGTGGAGGATGGCTTTGCTCCAGCCACTGCATTGTTCCTGCACAAAAACTCAACTCAGACTTGTGAGAGAGGACACCTTCCTTCCCTCTTCTGGAAACTGCCAGCCGCCTGCACTGCCTGCTCAGAGCAGGCCCGTTTGGTTCAAGATTTGTAATAGGTAAATTCTACTGGGAACAAAAAAATAACCAGATAATAATCCTGCCCAGACAACAGCTGAAATGTTACTACTTTTTTAAGCTGCTGTATTTCACTGGGAGAAAATGCAAGGTCAAAATATATAAAAATGGTGAGGCAACTGGGATTTTCCAAGCGAAGTCAGCTAGATGACACTATGGTCTTCACTAACATTGATACAAATAGGACAAGAATTTCTCTGTATCTGTCTTTCTTGTGAGTTGTTTACCTTCTTCTACTGGTTTTGGTCTCTACTGAAGGCATGTAGGGTCCAGGAGGCACAAGTATCTACAGGTATTTGGTATATCACTTTCATCTCGGTATTCGTTTCCATAAACAACTCACAGGAATGAGACTAGATCTTCATTTTCAGCTCTCAAAAATTTGGAATGGTTTCAAGAATTTCTTACACTCCCCAAGCTGCTTTGACCAATTTTCTGTCTTTAAAAGCATTTAAGAAAAATTAGTGATGGATTTTTAGTGTGTTAAACTGGAATTATATATAAAGCTGTCTGCACAGCCATAAGGATGGGTGGTAGAGTGAAATGATATGTTGATAAAATACCAATTACTCCCGTATGTGATCAGTATTTGCATATCTATAAGCATACTTATTCTTACATCTCTGAACACAAAAAAATGGAGGGCGGGAAGTCAGGGAAGAGGAAGAATTCATTTTGCAACAGTATGTGTGTCATTTTAAAGCCACATCAATTAGATTGACTTTGTATACCAGATATAACTACATATTATTTTCTGTATTTAATTTACTTGGAAATATAGCAAATGGTAAGGCACAGATTAACTCAATGTGTTTCCAGAACTGACTCCCTTATGCCCATAGATGTTCAAAGGCTGCACTTCTAATTGCTAGCAGGCACACATAATTCAGGAAAATTTCTTAGTAGGAAGGAGACTGGAAAAGGCAAGGAGAAATATGGATTCCAGTTACGTGCAATCTCCATAGTCATTAAGAACATCTACTTGCTTAACTTTATTTAACAACAGCAGACTGCATAAGCTAAATATTTACAGAGAAGTCTTGGCTGGATCAGGGCTTTAACCAAACATAGGACAGAAAATGACAGAAGGAAGAGAGACCTATCATCTCAAGCGCGAAGCCCAAGCTCATGCTGGGAGCCTACAGCCCAGCTCAGCTCTCTTTTCTCTTGTGCCAATGCCTGGAGCCCAGGACCATCCATCCTCTTAACTTCCTCTTGTGTACATCACATTAAAGGTGGGAGAAAGAATTTATTTTTTCATATTCTGCTCATAAAAAACGAGAAGACAACTAAAAATACCCTGAACAACAGAACAGTTACTGTCTCCAGGCATGTTTCCTAGTGATCAAAGGCACTTTTCAGCAAAAGTACTCATTAAATTATGAGCCTATTGTAACTATGTAAATGAGCCATAAATTAAAATAAAGGGACTCAAGTTATAGTAGGGCAATCTATAGAATAAATCATCAGCTCTGTAGCAATACGTCCAGCACCATCTGCGTTGCAGCATATTCGCTGTCTAGTAACCTAACAGCTTCTGGAGTGCAAAAAGTAATGCAGATATTTATCCTCTGTCAGTGTATTGGTTGCATCAAAAACAAGTTGGGGCCTCTCTGGACTCACCACATGCTGGACTAAAGCACAGAAGACTGTTGGGATGTGATCTTGTACGATGTTTAATAAAGGACAATCAACCTACCAGAGAAAGGCAGAACAGAACTGAAACGCAGTAGCTGATGAGGGTGAAAGCTGGTGATTATTAATGCCTGAAAAGCATATCTGCTCCCTAATTTCCATTTGGAATGAACTGCTGTATCTAAAAATAACAAACTTATGCTCATAAACAGGCTACAAATAAATCACCCCCAATCACAGCACAATGCCACGGGCAGGCCCACGTCCGTATTTTGATCATCGCATACATCCTTTTGTGGTTTGCAGGCTTCTAGTCTTAGGAGTGACGCAGGCGGTTAGTGCGGCATTTACCTGATCAGCAGATCAAAATAGCAGCCGTGGGCAATGTGTGCAACAGTCGTGTGTATGGCATCTGACTATGTCCGTACACTCTGGAGTCTGAAGTTTTTTCTGTTACTTGCATCAATACCTACTGATGGCAATGATACTCACAGAGGGCACGTGGTTGCCCTAAATACAAGGGAATTTAAATAACTGGATCTTTTTTGGAATCGGAGCTGCAAAAATAATACCTTCTACAACTTTAAGGGAACATGAGAAGGGGTGTCTGGGTAAAGAGGTTTCATGCGGTATTTTTACTTGCTTTAGTGAGGGTTTTGTGATAACATGAAAAAGGCAGATGAGCAAGAGGCTGAGATAGGATCAAGGACGTGTCAGATTACAGCACCATGGGTTAGCATGGCCCTGGGAAACAACTTTTTGAAGCAAGTGATTACTAGAAGTGAATTAAGAAAGCAAGCAAAAAAAAAACCAAAACAAAACCAAAACCAAACCCAAACCCTGTTGGCTATTATTTACTCCTGCTCTGCTTAAAGAGACCCAAGCTAGGTCTGAATAAGCTGGCCCGCTTATATGAGAAATGGCTGTGCCCTGCAGATACATTCATACAGGTCCCAGAAGCTGTTAGCACCTAACTTCACTTGTACTAACCCTTCTTGCCTCTCTGCTGGACTAACTGCTATGCTGACTAAATTCAGCAGCTGACTCACTGGAAGTTAGTTTTTTTGGTTAGCTTCCACATCGTGTTGCTCTTGGCTTTACCATCCATTGCTCCTGTTAACTGAAGCCACTTAGAGGAGGATGAATGCTGGCTGATTACTCAGGCCAAAGTAGCAGTACACCTTTTCAATACAATTTCTGCTAGCGTATGACTTTGTTTCTCAGTTTCACAAACATAATAAGGAAACAGCATCTAAGATGAGCATGAGTAACTTACCTGTTCATTTTTGGTCAGTCTTGTTTTGTTATGGATGTCAGATGTAACCAGGTTGAATCCATGTTTCTCTGATAAAATTCTCAAAAGCAAAACCACAGTTCGACTCCCACACTTTCCAACTCTGTTGTAGACCACCTGGCTGGGGAAAGGAAGTACCTAAAGATTGAAAAAATGGAGTCAGTATATTGGTATTTTTGTGTACCTCTGAATCACAGCATGTTTTGACTGTAAGCCAACAGATACGTACAGGAGAATTTCTAGGGCCCTGCCCAGGTCAGAAGCATTCACCTCCACCAGCAAGCCAGAAGCTTTTTAGAAGAGAAACACATGGCTCAGGAGGTGGCAAGCTGCGATTTCCCCCTCCTGATCCAGTTTAATGTAACAGTGCGGATTGGTAGCTACTCCAGAAACACTAAGCTACTAAAAACTGATGTCTTCTAGTGAAGCTGATGATGGGCTTAAGCTTGCTGCTTGTAACCTCAATGCAAATAGTCAGTTTTAGTTGACCGCCTCCCATACAAAGAACAGAGAGGAGTGAATTTGCACTACAGTTTGGCAACTCAAAGTGAAGCTGACATAACACAAGAGGAATGCTTGAATTACAAAACTTCAGCTTAAAAAGAAAAAAACCCCAAACAACCACCAGTTGTATAGAGCTAAAGTTTATCAACTGTTTCAATTTCAAATATAAACACGAATCTTCCAAAGAGACTCAGAGAACAAATCATGCCACTGGCTAGGTATCTACTTGTGGAATAAACAACACTGGGGCTACAGGTGGCCTGGAGGCCAACTGGCACAGTAGGATCACCTCCGTACAGGCAATGTTCTCTAAACCTCGAAACAGAAGAGCCACATCCAACCTGCCCACTAGGAATGGTCTCCAGCCCACGCTAACTCTTGCACCATGCTCTCCTCCCTGGGAAACCAGAACAAGTGAGTAGCAATTCACTGTCTTGAAGCGCACTGGATGCAGCCTTGATTTGTTCCTGGGCGATGTCCATGGGCTATCCTTTCAGTAAAAGGCATTCTGAAGTCACACTCTTGCACTAGACAAGTATTTGGTGCATAGCATATAGCAGCAGCATCTGATAATATAGGCCAAGAGGCCTCTGTTTTCAAGCCTTTTAAACTGGCTAACATAGTCAGGAGCTCACAGTTTCATCCACAGTGGTGCATGTATGGCACTCACTTATGGAAAGCTCATTTTTCTATTAAAATGACGGCACAAGATGTTTCCCAACACAGGGCCTGCACCTGGGTGCCAGGCGACGTGTTCAGCGTGAGGAACGGCTTACGTGCCAAAGTGATGGTGTGCCTCAACCTATAGTTACTTCTGCTGATGATGCCATCACGTTCTCCCAGCAGAAGGATTTCTAAGATAAAAGCAGTCAGATGAGGCATATGGGCTTCTGGCACTTCCCATGGTATTTGAGCAGCTAATACATCTTCATCAGGGAAGCAAAATGATTCCTCAGGCAACCCTTCAGATTACTTTCAGAGAGGACTGCAAACTAGAATGAAAAAAAAAAAAAAAAAAAAAAGGAAAAATCTGGATTCCCTTATGTATAATGGGAACATACTGGCACTTTGCTATCAACGTTACACTTCATGACCAAAAGAACATTAGTATCGTTACTGGTTGCAATGTTTAGGATATCCTCCACTGCAACATAAACATGGAAGCTGCCATGCTCCAAATTACCTGGGGAGGGGGTAGGTATTTGGTGATCACAGCCTCAGTTAAGCTTTCCAAGTTCCAAGACATCACATCTGCTGATTCGGCAAGTAAACATGGGCCTCCCAATGCTCATACAAACCCCACATAATACATCAAACCTTACTATTTTGTTACATTTTTGTAGAGTTTTCTATGAGAAACCTAGCCGCCTTATTCTTTATCAATCTTTCCTTCAGAAGCCTTGCTACCTACAAAATGCAAAGTCCCAGCCTTAGTGATTAGAGAACTCCAAAGGTGATGAATTTAACACCTCTGTGCTACAGCTTTAGCTAACTTTTTCCAAAACTGCCAATGATGTCTGAAAGGTTAACATTTGAACACATTTTATTACGTTGATTACAACACCAGGGTCACCATCATTAAAGTTTTTCTTATGCAAGCACACACAGGAGACATTCTGGATTGTCCCCTTTTTGATTCATTTCTTCACCTAACAAAACCCAGCATCAGTATTTGCCATGGCCCTGCAGCACTATCCACACAACAACATTGAACTTGTGGAATGGGAGTTTCTTCTCTGCTCAGGCATATGCTTTTGGCATACTTTGCTGTGCAAGTATGTGAAAGTCTTCAAGAGAAATGCTAAGTAGATGCTGACAAGTGCCAGTGAAGGAGCAAGATCCCATACAGCATGTGTTTGCCTAGCATCCTGGAAATATGATAAATGATGAGAGTTTGTAGGGCTATGGAAACATTTAAAAATACTTCATAATTATTAACTGCTTTGATTTTCATAGCAGAGTTGCACTTTGCAATATAACGAGCAAAATTTTTTCTTCATTGGTACTTCATTCATTTCAAGTGGAATTTTGCTGTACCCAGATTACATTCAAGTTCTAATTACATCCCTGATTTGATTAGCCAAGAACTTTGGCTGAATATTATTCATATCATTCTTTAAAAATAAAATAAAATTAAAGCAGGCCTTTGTAAAGTCACTATTCTAAGTGCAAACAACTTTACCAGCTAAAAAAACCCGACAGTTGCTACCAAGTTTGGCCTGTTCTCACCTTTGTTTCTGAAACTCACCTTCCTACGTAGCACAATTCTGTTCTGCAGGCAGATGATAACCATGGCAACCCCCAAAAAGAAACCCTAAGCAAATACTCACTGCAGATAGAGAAAACTGAAATAAAGGGCTATTATTTTCAGCCAACTGTTTAGCCTAAAGGAGGCCAATATATCAATGCCTTGATTCAGTAAACATCTGAATGCACTTAGGTAAAATCGGACAAGATTCAAGATAAACGCTACAGCTCAAAGCTCGCTTCAGAAGAACACCGTCATTAACGGCAATCAAAACTTCACTTGCAGCGCTGCTGAATGTGGCTAGCTTTAGGGATGCGCTGCTGAAGCTCTGCTCATGTTTCGTCTGTTCACGTCACCGTTCCACTGACTCACCTAAACGCACCTGAGGGTGTGCCCAGCACCCACAGCCGTGCAGCGCACAGGCTTTTGGTACATAAGCAAGTATTTGTTTAGTGTGACCAGTTCCCTTAGGACACTGCCAATCTGCTTTCTGCATTTTAGAAAAATGTCTAAGTAATGTCTTAGAAGAAGAAATACTTCTTCCAGAAACCTGAGTTTGTATCAGGCAGATCTAAAAGTGCAAGAAACTGACAACTTTTTCAGAGAGGAACTTCTTTCTTTTCCCCCTCACGATACTCACAGCAAGCTCAGCCAATATAAGAGATGGTGGCAGAGGAGGCACTTGAAAAGAAGGCTCCTATTTTATTAGCAGAAACAAGATGGAAAAGAGCAGTTGGAGGTTTACAAAATGCTAATTGGATTACATTTTATTTTACAATGTAGACTGACTAACTGCTGAGGTGATGCTCTGGCAACATGACATTCATGTAACAATACACACAACTTCAAAATAATTACAGAGTGACTTTACTGAGCACTGCATCAAAGCCCAGAGGTAATATAAACAATCCAAACACGTAATTCACTTTGGAGTTATATGAATTAGTACGTACAGCTACAAAAAAGTAAAACCCACAGTATAATTACAACAGCTCTCTCCAAGGGTTTGGAAAGTTACATAACAATTTACTTGTCAGTTCAAACTGAGGTTTTTTTTCTTTTGCTCCACAGCTAAAAATGTCAAGAACCACTGTGAATGAAATCGAGAAGAAAAAGCAAGTTTATCCCAAAATGAATTTGCATTACGGATGACAACTGTCAAGCAGCTCTGCAAGGTAGGTCTGCCAGTCTCAGGAGGGGAGCCATTTCTCAGATAGCCTGACAAAAGCCAGGCTTCAGTGGTGGCTTTGTCTCCAGGTAAATCTTTGCAGCACTTAAAAAATTAGGCTGGATAATTACTTGCAGTGTCAACAATTTAGGGATCCACCCGAAGGCCTAAATCATTCCACTTTTACTGAGCCAAATCCAGTATAATTTTGCCCATTTGCCAAAAATATCCCAGCCCAGGTGCAATTTGCCCAGACAAATAACTCATGTCAGAGATACATGTTCCCAGAAAGCAATCCATTATCTTCACAGCTTCTGCAAGTAAGCGAACCCTGTCCTCACTCATGAGAGGGGCCAGAAGTGGGTGCCAGAACTGGCTTCTCCTTTCTGAGCAGACACTAACCTGTGGTCAGATAGTGCTCCGTGTTCAACACGGACAAAACTGCTAAAATCGTGAAAGCAAGGAAACATTTGCTGACGTCACACATCTCTATATAGCATCACATCTTCCCAGTGCATCCTCTCCGTTTTTTTTCCTGTCCAACCGAGACAGAACTATAAGAATTTTAAAACTGGCTTACTGAGTCAAAGCAATGGCCCATTTGGCTCATGAGTGGTGGAAAATGCTCACTAGGCACCTGCAAACCTGAGCGCTGTCAGCAGTCCATTTCTCTGCAGTATCTCTCCTCCTCCTCCTCCAGTGCCCCCAAAGATTGCACATGGGATGTTAGAAGGCACATCCTTGCCTGTTTCCTGAAGAATTTCTTACACAACCTACTACACCAACAAATTCCAGAATTTTGTTACCCACCATGCATTTCATTTTTAGCTCATCTTCTACCTTTTCCAGAGAATCTGCGTTCTCGCGTTGCGGGTTTCATGAAGACAGATCAGACAATTCAGTCACCAGCTTTGAGATCTTCTTAGGTCCATTGGATGCCTCTCTTTAATTGAGGTTTGTCACAAGCCTGCCATGGCCTATTTAAAGACAAACTCTAAGGCCACTAACAGATAACATATTCCAAACCCAACTTCAGGAATTGCTGCACAAAATCTCATTCCACACAAGCATCAACTTATTCTTACTCACTTTTAAAGCAATTACAATGAAGAATCGCTAGCACAAAGATATGTCAGCAGAAAACATGACTGAAAGATGAAAAAGAGAGAAAACAAAATAAATTACTAGTTAGCCTCCTTCTTCCCCAGCTAAACCACACAGATCCAGTTATGTCAAGAGCCACCTGTAGAGTGTAGTGACATTAGACAGAGACAGAGTTTTTGGAATTAACCAACTCTAAAGCAGACCAGCCAGCACAATCTTCTCTATGGGTCACTGAAAATAACACTAGAAACCACAAGAAAGGTAAGGGTGAAGTTTGTTTGCTTTCACAGTTGGAAAGCCATATAGCTGCAGTGGAGCACTGAAAATAAGGCAGAAGAAGTAACACAAGATTCTTCTGTTGCATCTTCGTTAAGCAACTAATTTAATTGAAAAAGGATGACTTCCCCCCCCACCCTGCCCCAAACAGTGCATTTCATCTGTTTAGCAGCTGACATATTTGGAAGAATAAGTTAAAATGTGTTCTCTAATGATTCAACATCCCTAAGTACCAAAATAAATTGAAAACATAAGCATGGAGCACAAGCAGCAAAAGGGGATGGCTTGTATGCATAGTCCTCAAACTTAAGACCAAAGAAAAGCATTACTATGAAGCGTCCACCAAAGCTAATAGTTCCTGATGTGTCCCACAAAACAGATCTGTATAGCCAATATCAAAACTTCCAATAATTTTTCTGTGAAGAAGTACTGCACCTTTACAAACCTAAAAAGAGCTCAGTCCAAAGCATAGCAAAGTCTCCCGTTAAGTCTCAGATCAGGTCCTATTACAAGACACCATGGCTATACATACAGCAAATTGAAACTACAATATCAATAGCAACCTGGGAAAATTACAAAGAAAAGGTCAAAGATCAAGTTTTCGAAGTTTGGCTGCATCCTGTCAATACATTTCATTTTGCTCCTTTTATACCTTACACCTGATTTACCTTCCTGCAACAGCAGCTCACAGCTGAGCAAAACCTCTACTTCGGCAATCTGCTGCACAAGATTCCCCACCAAAGGGAGTGCAGAACCAGGTTTATTTCAGGCACGTGATGTTACAGCAACGTTCAAATCCAGCACAGGTATACCAAGAGTCAAACAGGTTGGTAAAGAGCAGATGCTCTGTTCACTCAGCAGTTTCAGGTGGTCACTGATGTTAGGCAGCCTCTGGAGGTGTGAGCAGGACTCCTGGCTCTCATCACTCAGCAACACTCGCTGTGCGCAAGCGGTGGCAGCTCCAGCTCCTCTCAGGGATGAAGCGGGTGAGAGGCAATCACCCCACCAAACAGATAATTGCTTGGGGAAGGGGTACAACCAACACCTGCTAGATTAACCAAATCTTTTCCTTTTGCCCTTTCTTAAGATAGCGTGCTTTTCAACCTCCTCTTCATTCTTCTTGCTTTCCTCTGCAGTTTGCAACTTGTTCACCTCTTCTGGAACCAAAATTAGATATAGTGCTATATCTTGTCACCCTAATGCCAAAGAGAACTGAACAGTTATCCTTCTTATCTTGCAGACATCCCTTTTTAATACATCTCAGGATGGCATTTAGAAGAATCAAAGCATATGGGACTGTCTCTGGGATAGAGAGGGGTGCAGAACATAAAGCCATCACTCTTTCTTCTTTACCCTACATGAGTGTAAGCAGATTACAACAGAAAAAGAACAGGAGGACCCTCATTAGTTTTCTTGTGAGAAGCACTATTTTCATCTCTTACTTCTAAAGTTCATCACATTGTGGAAGTCGTCTTACTGATATGCACCTATCTCATAACAAGATAAAGGAGATAAATGATGTAAGGACATGGTTCACTGACACTGGTATTCGTTGAGGGAACTAGCATGAATTCAGGTAGGTTAAGAATTTTGGTGTCACTTTAATTACCCAGTTTTCCACTGGAAGGTTTTCCATGTAATATCAAAAACCCCTTAAGCTGCAGAATTTGTGCAAGCCAGATTTTAACTCCAGAGCAGCTTCACATTTTATGTACATGTATCTTGGAACTGTAAAGTTTAAAACTGCTGGTTTTCCTCCCGAGCCTAGGGTTTTGTACACTCTGTGATGTGCTCAGAACACACTGGCACAGTTATTCTTTGTTTAAATAGTAAATCCTATCACATCCAACCCACTTGTTTATATTGGATACTTACAAAACGAGAGATATTAAGTAGCTAAGCCTGGTTTTAAAACTTTTTCTAATACATCACGGCACTGGTGTTCCCTTAAGTAACATAACTACCTTACAGTAGCTTCTATCCTTCCAATGCAATATTCACAAATTCACCCCGGGAGCCAGTAATATTGGATTTGAATGTGGTCAGTGGTAGATTAAATAATTTATTCCTCTGTATGCACTTGTCTTTCTTCACATTAAGCTTTAACCCTTTTGTTCCTATTGTGGCTGACTACCTACTCGGCTGCAGCTAGTGCAACAACTCATGGTTTCACCATTGCCAAGGATCTGTCATACTGTGTTTCACTTTGCCCTCCTGCCCTTTACTTTAGGCCCCCTTCAGTAGTTTCACATTTTATTTTAATGTCTCCAGCATGCTTGTCTTTTCCACTGCACTTTGCACAGGCACTTTATAAGTCAATTGCAGTATGAAATAAAGGTTGTTTATAGCCGTAACTGGAATTTAATTTGTAAAACAGGCCAGTGCTGCTGGGCTGTAATCCATATGCTCATTACTGATGAGCTGGCTCTGAGGTGCCCTCGCTCCGCATGCTCAGAGGAACTCAAAGGGACTGAATTTCCATCACAGCTTCTGCAGGTAACAGACTCAAATCTAGTTCACGACAATGTGTCACCACCTGGAAGGAGCAACACCAAGAAGCACCTACAGGAAGGACAACGTGCTGCTGGCCAACTCTTCCAGCAGAGCCAGAACACAGCAGAAATCCCAGTGTCATCTAAAATTACTCAAAAGCCCAGAATACCTTCCCTGACTGACCACGGTCCACGTCCGAGTCACAAGTGGATGCTGGAGATGCCACGTGTCGGAGGCAATAATGGACGAGACCCAGCATCAAGCGCTCCCATTTCACCCTTCTGCAATCTGAAATAATTAATCTGGCTTGCTCAGGCAAACCAAACCTCATTCCTGCTGACCAAGGCAGGACTCCTTTCCATCTCAATGGAGGGAGCTTCTCCTTGCATCTACTCAAAATCCCTAACAGTGCCAGCAGCAAAGGTCTCCACAGTGCCCCAGGACGCTGGGGTGTCATGGGTGCTGTCCCGAGAATTACCTATTCATACCCATACTGCCCTGTCCTTACATTACTCACCCAAACTCCTCCTTCACCTGAACTACCATGATACCACCACTCTCATCATATAGACCCCTTCAGCCCAGTCAAGACACCCTGTCCTCTTTGCCTGATGTTTTGACTCTACTTTTAACAACTCATAGGCGAGTTCACAATCTCAGTTTTGATGAAAGCTCAAGGCCTTCACCACTATTTACTGTCACCTGAACTACACTTTATAGTTTTGTAAAGCCCGAGTAGAAAACTGCCAGGACTTACCAGCTCATCTTCAAAATCATCTGGCTTTCAAAATAATACTGGAATTCTTATTTGTTTTTTTTGGTTGGGGTTTTTTTTTGTTTGTTTTTTTTTGTTTCGTTTTGTTTTGGTTTTTCAGTTTTGCAAGCCTCCACAGCACCCCAAGTTCCAGGTTTTCAAGTTTTGTCTTCTTCGAACATTGGAGCTAGAAAACCCTCTTTTTTTTTCAGGTCAACTGAGAATCTTTCAGAACTGTTTAATGGTAACAGTTCAAGATTTAAGAACAGCATCAACAAGTAAGACTCATGGTAAAATCATGAGTGTTACTCAACTGAGTCACAAGGCTTAGCAACATCAACCAAATCAGTTTGTCACTTTCAAAGGATTCCCTGTCATGCTACCCCTATCCAGAATGACAGATTTTTGTTTTTCCGCTGAAGATTTAAGTCATCCTAAATCACAGACCCACCTGTAACTGGACTTCAGTATTATAATCCAACACTTCCTAATAAAAAGATAATGAAGATGGCCACGACTGAGTGGATATGACTGAGTGGTTATGACCTCCTCCTATGCTATGTTAGTTTATGAATACCTTCCTATCATGGAAAGAAGAGGAAGAAGAGGGGAATGTATTGGACAGCTGGAAATTTAAAACTGTAATCTGTAAGAGATATTCATATGCTGTGAATAACCTGCATGGATGCTTTGCAGGTGAACAAAAATCAACTCAGAATGGATTACGTCCTAAATTTCAGTGAAATCACAGAGCTCTACTAGCTTCAGAAGTGGGGACCCTAAGGCCTTGGGTAGTTTTTTAGCTATGGTATGTGACAGAACAAAATCTACAGGTTGCAAAGTTGGTGATATCAGAATTTTTCTATTTTCTGTAACAGTCGGTAGGCTGCTGTGTTAATGCCAGAGGCAAGAAAAATTCACCTTTAACTATGCACACAGCCTGATAAGTAAAGTACAAACCAAAAGATGAAATACTTTTCAAGCATCTTTGAAATTAGATGGATAAAACCTACAGACTACTGTCATTCACAAAACCTGCATCCCTGTCGTCTCTCAGTGTCCTTCAAAATTGAGAGGCTGAAAATGTCCGGCTTAGTAAAAAGCCAGTTCACTACTGTTGAAACTTTTGCAGGATGTCAGCATGCACAGTATCCCTCACGGATTTATCTTCTTGTGACAGGCAATCTGGCTTTAGTTTCCCGAGTCTCTTCGTACTGTCCATTTACTATCTGTCAGCCTCCCCGTTAACACCACCTTTCTGATATACTATAAACTGAAGAAGTATTTAAAAAAATGTAATCTTCTTCTCTATTTTGGTAAATAACACATAAATAATATGAACAGATAAATAACAAAATAATTTATTGTCCTGAAGATTCTTGATCAATAAATTAATGTGACTAAAACAAAACAGAAATTAGTACTCCAGTACTATTCAAATATTTTTATGACCCAATTCACACTTAATAGTACAGATTCAATTCTATCCTTTGGCAATATCTCCGTAACACTAGTGTGCTATATCATTCACCACCTGTAGCTTCAGCAGGATTCCAACTGATTATAATTAACAGACAATGGTGAAATCTTCTGGAAAAATCAGATTTTTGTTCCCCTGAGATACTGTGATTTATAAGGAATGAGAACACAATTTAAAAAGAACATAAAATAATTATTCCCAATACTTCTACAATTATTTTACACTGCCCTTAATAAACTGAAGGAAGTGGAGAAACATTTTATTCTCTTTAAAATTGCAGTATTTTATTGACTGTACTAGGCTCAAAAGCTCAGGTTTACAGTAAAACAGTACTTCAAACTATAAAGGGGATCTTTGTGGCTAAGACACTTACTGAATCCTCTTTTGATATTTTGATTTTATCAGCCAGGTATTGAGTCTGGTAATCACAGGAAGTTACTTACTCTATTTTAGCATTTCTAAATTCTGACAATTTTTGCTAGCCGAAAACTTTCACACTGCACAATCATCTCATAAACAACTCTTCATTTTACAAGCAGAATAGGGCTTTTTTCAATCACTGAAATCTCCTCCCACCTTACCGTGGATGGGTTGCTTCAAAGATTATCCACCGTTTGTTTTAGAACAGCTAAACAGAGAATTTCAGCTCTGTCAAAAACACACACACTACTATTCATGCTCTTAACACCCCTAATAAGCACATACCTAAAAGGAAACAAATCTTGCTTGTTTGGGTTTTTTTGGTGTTTTTTTTGTTTCTTTGTGTGTGTGTGTTTGGGTTTTTTTTGTTTTTTGTTTTTGGGTTTTTTTTTTTTTTTTTTAGATCAGGCACTTCATCCCTAACAAATCAATCACTTAAGACTGTAAGGCACTGAAGGGGTAAAAACCATGTTCTCAAAAAAGATGGCTAGAACTAAAACACAAGCTCAAATAACACAGGAAGTATACACTAAAAAAAAAAAAATCAAAATTAAAAGAAAAATGCACAGCTCTTGGCTGTTATCTTAGTACTGTTATCAAAAGAATTGGAAAAAATAAAGCTGACACAAATGTGATGAACATAAAAACTCAATGTAACTGGGGCAATGCTGATATCAACATTTAGTAAGATTTAAAGTCAAATAAAAGAAAGAAAAAATTCTGCTTGACAACAGAGGGTGACAAGGACTGGGTACAGTACATACCAAAGGCCACTCAAGGATTCTATCTTTTCCCATAGTCTTGATCCATAAGGAGAACATGAACAATTCACAGAATCATAGAATCACTAAGGTTGGAAAAGACCCTTAAGATCGAGTCCAACTGTTAACGTAGCACTGCCAAGCCCACCACTAAATCATGTCCTCAAGCACCATGTCTACCCATCTTTTAAATACCTCCAGGAATTATCACGTAAGTACCAGCTAAGAACTGCAAGAATGCTGAAAAGGGTATTTATCCACTTCCCAGCTTCAAACCAATAAAATCAGATCAAACTTATTTTATGTATGCATTTTATTTCTTTTCATTTTGACCTCATCCTGACCCACATCCATTTTTGTATTCACTTAAAGCTTTGAAGCACTGTCACACATGTGCTAAGCATAGGGCTTTGCTGACACCTAAACAGCTGCCAAAAGACATTGGGTCCATGACAGACATCCCAGAAAACTGTCAAGAAAAGGAGGACAGACCACTTGAATGCTATTTATCTGTCATTTGTGTGCACAGCTCCTTTACACATATATATCAGCTGCACGAAAAGAGGGACATGTCCTGATGCTCATGCCAAGTTCTCAGGGGAAAAGCTTTCAATCAATAACAACAGTAGGTTTGATAAATATCGCATCATTTGTCCTCAAAGGCCAGCTTCATCACCTTGGATGCAGGAAAAAACCTCAGGGAGTTTTGCTAAGAAAATAGCTAGCCCAAATACTGGAACAACATACACCTGTTTTATTTGCTGAAATGCTCAGACAAGAAATAGATCAACTGAACACCGTCAGTCACTAACGAACATCAATTTCACAGGTGTGTTTTAAAAACAGGCTAGCATCATCTGTAGGCATCACTTAGACTCCAATCTACAGAGAAAGTATAAACAAATGATCACTTTGCAAAAACCTTAAAATTGATATTTTCAGATGTATATAAAAAAACCCAGAAGGTAGTGAGATAAGAGATTTGAACTAGGAAGTTCAAGTTCTTTAACTCAAAGAGTTAATTTTTACTAACAGAGTAGGAGATTACGTTTGGCTCAACTATATTCCCTTTTTATGTGTCACATACTAACACCAGCAAGACCAGAGGTGTGCTAGGTTACTGGAGGTTGCATCTGCCTGCAGAGAAGCACACACAGATCTGCCTTAGAACTTGTGAAAATCTAGGATTAGTCAATCTCTGGTCAAGTCCTTGGTGCCTAAGGACCAAAGAAGAGTGGTCTGTGCCAGACACATTACCTTCATACCACTGGCATGGCAACCTTCACACCACTGGCAAGCGTAACCACTGCTAATGTTTAACAGTCAAGTAAACATTTACTGGGGGAAGACTTGAAAAGCTGGCTCAACTGGCCTTAAAGGGAGAACCAGAGCCACACCAGCAATGTTCATGTACAGCAGTGAGCAAAGCTTTCCTTCTCAGCTTACACTGAGAAAATTGCTGCTGCCACCTTTATTTGAAAAAACAGCCCAGTACCCTGATCTCCTGAAACATGATGATGACATTCCTTATTCAGAGAACAAGTGCTATTTTCAGTTCTTCCAGTGGGAATAAAACCACATAGTATTTAAAAAAGTTTTGGCACCGAGCCATGACGAAAAGCCAAAACTAATACAATTTCCAACAAAACACTGGAATGTACCCTGCAAAACAGCTACAGCCCGGTGCATATCAACCGTTGGTGGCCTTCCACTACAGCTAACTACATACTGCCGATATTAGCTATCGGTCATTTCAACCCTGGGCAATAGACTGTTGTTCATTACCTCAGTTTGTAGTTTTTAAGCATTTTAGAGCAGACACATAAAATTAGAATCCTTTTGACTCTAAAACTTACTTCCTAAACCTACCAAATCCCCCTCTGATGTTTTCATTTCATTCAGGGCATGCTGTAATTTCCCCTGATGAATACAGCGGGCATTAGGAAAACGCTGGAGAGCTTCGCATAATAGTGCCACGTAGGACTGACCACAGTTGAACGCAGCAGGGCAAAGGTATGCTTTCCAGGGTAAGTGACTGCCAGGATCGAAACAAACAAATTGAGGGCTTTTTCATCTGTGCATTACACATGCTACTGAAGAAAGGTGCATCATATCACCTGTGCTTTGTGAGGATCACAACTGAAAATACTATTTGTAACGAAATATTTTAAATGTTGGATTCAGGATTAATTTCTTCTGACAGCTTTTTATACGTCAAATTAAACCATTCATTGACCTTAACCATCTATTAGAATAACAGAATCATAGCATGGTTTGGGTTGGAAGGGACCTTAAAGATCATCTGGTTCCAACCCCCCTGCCATGGGCAGAGACACCTTCCACTAAACCAGGTTGCTCAAAGCCTCATCCAGCCTGGCCTATTAGTTTAAATGGAGACAGTTATCTAGCCATATGATTAGAGGCTACCTGAAATATAATGACAATTACAGTGAATTTAGTTTCACTCACACAGGCAGAGTTCACAGCTCAGAGCTGAAGCTGTAGGAGGGTAAATAATTACACTTTTAGCCAATAATGCAATGAGTGAGATTTACAAAGCAAGAGCATCTTCCTGCCAAACATGACCCTAAGCAAATACCAGGAATTATCTGCCCTTTTACAAATCCCCACCCAGCCCATGTTTTGATTAGAAGAATGAAAAACAAAACACAAAACCCCACCCAAGAACAAGCAGGTTTGCGCACAGGTTATCCAAGGGATGATCAAAAATGTATGCATCCATCTTTTATCAATATTTCTAAACACAGGCAAGTACTTCAAAAAGCAAAATACCTGTAACCTATACAAGGCTATAGCCTGTTATTCCACTGTTATTCACTAAGCTTTCAGGAGTGAGGATGATAACAGAGGAAGCCCAAAAACTTAACTGACTTCAAGGAGCTAATCAAAGGGTACCTACACAGCCAATCAATCAATTATGTAGGTATCTAATCAGCTGGCCTTTCTACAGACAGCTGAGCTGCAGCTGGATGAAGCTGCATGAATACAGCCCAAAAGTACATGTTTAGATAGGCAAAAGAAATTTTCATAATGTAAACAGCCAAGTGTCTGGGTTGGATAAATCTGTCCAACTGCTACTGCCCATTGGAGCACAGTTCCCATCCACAGCACCATTAATTGGTAACGCAAAATTCCTGAAGTAAAAGGACAAAAATCTGATTAAAGTTTAAGGTTAAAAACTCTTATCTAGATTACAGCCTCTTCCTTACTGGCACAGCTAGGCATTTCTGAGTGCTAACACAAGCATGAAAAATACAGGTCTAGAAGAAGCATTGCTTTACTCTTCCGAGCTGAGTGTTCACTGTGGTGACCTGACAAACATAATGCTTTACTCCATGCAAGCTGCTGTACTTCTGGGCAAGCGAAGCAGATGGTACCCAAATAACAACAAAAAAAAAAAAATCTTTCAAGAGCACAAGAAGGTACTAAGTAAATTTTAAGTGTGAAACATTTGTTTAGCCTTAGATTCCCCCCTGTCCCATCTCAGTTAGTAATGATGAACTTAACAGGTTGATTTTGTCACTTCTGTCTACATCCATTTGTTTTTGTAACTGCGCATGCAGAAAACCTGAGTAATTTGTGTTGAAAGGAAGAAAATCAGATGTATATGATCCCTCTAAGTGAGCTGTCTGAACTTTAAGAGCGTAACAAATTTCCACATATCAGCTGAAAATTACAGATCTCGTGCACAGAGAGTTTGCAGCAAAAATGTGAAGAAACCCAGATTATTGTAGCTTGCTTTCACTGATAACGAAGCTAGACAGAATCTCTTTCCACATTTCCCTCCTTCCCCTGACCGAAAGCCAACTGTTTCACCACACAGATGCACACACGTGGTTGAGCATTCAAACTCAAGGCCTGGTGGCTCAGGATGTGATTTCATGGTCAGTTTGAACAGAGATGAGTGAGGACTACCATCAGAGATAGTGGCTTTTCACCTCCACCCCATCTCTCACTACTCACTCTCACCTGCTGCGCGAGCATTAACGGTGGGCCACATCAGCGAAATAATCTGTCAGAAAACTAAACTAGAAGACAGACATGTTTTCAAGTAACTGCTCTAGCTCACCTGCATCAGCCCGGCGGGAATCCTGCACTGCTGAGGAAAGAATGAACCTTTCATCAGCAGAATGCACTTTTTGGCTAGAAGTGACCATGAAATCTCACCCTTTCATGGGGAGTTCTTAAAACGGGTAAAATTTCTACTTAAATACCAATAGGGCTTTTGAAAGCATTCAGGCATCTAAATTCCATTAAAACAATACTACTTGAAAAGTTTTATATTAAAGTCATAGGCTATATTATATAAATTAGCCTATGGCTAACTATTATAATATACATAAACACAGTATCTCCGCCCCCCTTTCTGCTTTGGTGTTTTACAAGTAACAGTGAGAATTCTGCATAATTTGGAAAGGAAACTTTCAGAAAAGCTGCACCTCCAAGTGTTGCAACTGCATAGAATAAAGACTCCAAAACCACAGTTAGTTCTACCCAAATACCTCAATAAGATACTACACCGTACCTACAGAAATAAAGTGAGTCTGGAGAAATTAGAACGTGGCAAGAGAACTGCTGTCTTTTTTTTTTTTTTTTAAATAGCTACTATACCAAAGGAGTTATAACAGCCTTCTTTTCTGGAAAGACAGACACAAGATAGTACCAAATCATGTTTTAGAGAATAAATCAACACAGGGTAAAACAAAAGAAAATAAAACAAGAGACCCTAAGTGCCTGCTTCTACTTCTTCCTCTTGAATAAACCATCGCGATGCTGGTCCTCACCTGAAATGTCATAAGGCACCATGATGATGGTGAGGGAAAAGTCAAAGCTGCACAGTCATAGTGATGGGAACAGTGTACCCTGTCCCTATAAAAGGACTCATTACACACATTCATTAAACATATCCTACTGCTCTGCTTGAAAGCATTGCACCTGCAGCAGAACCCATGTTCTAGGAACTGCTGCCAGCAAAAAGGCCATCTTCACTTGCCTTATTAGCTCCAACTGCAGTGTCTTGCTTTTGAAGAATGTCCTGACAGACAAAACACTGCTAAAATCTTGTCTCCCCTTGACTCAGTGACAAAAACTCCATTAGTTTAGTCACACAGAGATTTAACCCAAGTTACTTACAAATGCCTGAAAACATTGGGGGAAAAAAGTTGAAAAGGCCAAGCGCTGTTGATGTAAACTCAGCAGAGTTGCTTTGCACACAAGTAAACGTACAATTAATTAAAAACCAAAGCCAAAAAAGCAAGAAGAAAGCAAACACAAAATAACAGCAGCTCACCTTTTGAGGGGGTGGTCCGTGGTCATCCAAATAAGTGGAATTTCCTACAAAAAGAAGAAGGATGGAGATAAAGTAATCCAACTTCAAAACTTGCCAATTCATGGAACCAGTGTATCTCTATCCCACTGGTTCTGTGGTGTCAAATAATTCAAGAAAAATAAATACTCTCTGCTTTAATTTTTGATTAACAAGAGAAAAACAAAACTGATTTGCTTTGGCTACATTTGTGATAAAAGATCACATGCACATTGTCATTTTAGCGAAGAACTGAACAGGCCAAGGCAGCTTTAATTAAATAATCACGGCATTCAACTATTTGCATGACAAAACCTGTCAGCTGCATCCTTGTACATTTTAAGCAAGTGAGCACAGTTAACCTCAAAAAGATTTCTTAAATAATAAAGTATCAAAGGCCTTCATCAGATTTTCGTCTGATGGAGTTGACAAGCATTCATTTATCTTTCTTCTAACATGGATTTTCCCCAACCTCCAGGCTAATTTTTTGTTCCCAAACAGTATGAGGACTGTAAAAAGCACGTCCTGCTCATGAGCATCTCCGTTCCTGGCGTGTTGAGTGGGCAGCAGATACTGCCTCTGGGGCAACACAGGCTAATGGGAGCAAAATATAATTTGGCACCAAAGAGCTCTTGTCTTGTCAATCTGGCCAAAAGGACACTGTGTCATGTTGTTTTTCAGAATGCCAGAAAAAACAAAGAGATTTCTGGATCCAGGAGGCAGAAAGCAGAAGTCTGTGTGTGAGTGAGTGTGATGAATTTCCATGTACAATAAAAAGTCAGGATTACTTTGCAGAAGTATATTGCCTTCTGGTTTTTTCTATGCTTTTCTAGCATAGGCTATAAAGTTATGAAAACTTGAGTCAAAAGGCTTCCAACATTTCTACTATCCATTCCTCTGACACGATTCTAATTGCCAGGGAAGTAATTCAGTTCCCAGACTGCTAACAGAGTTGTGTATGGCTTTCCAGTAAAGTAGCTACTCCATACACAGTGAGATGGACTTGCAAAGAAGCATCTCAGGAAAACGCAGAGTTACACCCGGGAGGGGAGCAAGAAAAAGCTCTGTTAGTGCCTCTCCTTTCACACTCATTCAGGATTTAACTTTCCTGTAGGATCAGGCTGTTACTCTGTAGTTCATAGGAACTTTCTCCTCTTTGTAATTAATTAAGCTGAAAGACTGCCACTGTTGTTGATAAAAATAACTCTTATGGTTTTCTCATTGTGTCAGCAGGATTGTTTCATTTCATGCTAAAAGAAGTGAAGTTTGCTAAAAAGCATTTTTGTTGTCTAAACAAGTTAACCCATTAGAAATGCCATAAACATTATATGAAAACTACTAATTTGTTAAAAAGAGTAACAAAACTTTGAGTTTTGTAATTGCTATTAAGAAGGATACATTAATAGTCACATGCATTTCTCGTCTCCCCAAAACATAGGCAGCTTATACTTATACAAATAAAAAGGAATATTAACTGCATATATATTACCTATATCTTTAGCGATCACCTATCACGGACCATTTTGCTGTGGAGGATTCAAATTACCTTCTTCTCTTGGGAAAACAGATCATTACAGTCATAGTTTATACAGGATCTTACAGAGCAGCATCAAGAGTGTCTGAGCCATCCTACAGGAACCTTTTTGATACATTCTTTACAATTAAGGACGCAATAACAACCAATTTCACCTTTCTGTATCAGTAATCTATGTTCTTAGTGTGCATGCTGCATTTTCCTTCTTTTGTAATTTTTTAATGATTAAAATTACATCAAAATATCCCTGGCTTTGAACAGTTGTTTGTACAACTTTGGTTCATTTCATAAAGGTCTTTTTCATGGCAGTTGCTTGCTCAAATCCAGAAGCAACTCATGGTGATAGAAACTAATTGCCAGACAGACACAAGTGATCAAGGAAATTAAGAGTACTGATTTGAAACCCAGTCAGAATAGCTTACAAATGGAGAGCAATGGAAGGAAAGCTGCAGACGTTCCCCGCTCCCTTACGCTGCCCCAAAGGCCCTGGGCTGAGCTAGTTCCCTTCCCCTGCCCGATCTCCTATTTCTGCTCCTCAGGCACATGAACCAGAGCCTACCTCAGTATCCACAGCATGCCACATCAATTCAATAGTCTGAATTCTTTTGGGCTCAAGTTTACAATGCGTATTTGTTTTCAGTAATAAAAGTGAAACCTTTTGCTGTATGATTCATACATAAGTAAAAACCACTAAAATAGCTCAACAAATCCAGCTTCGATGGAGTGGAACGGGCAGGCTCTGGGGTATGCCGGCCAGTTCCTTAACCCCGTGAAGCCCTGCACGTGCTCTCACTGATCATTGTATCATAGAGTTGGGCTTGCTTCCATTCTGCTTGCAAAACCGGGGCCACACTACAAGAGCCTTAATGCATGCAGAAATATCCTGAAAACCGTGTACCTAGGCCAGAACATTTCTGCAGAAAACCTGCAGGAAGGATGATGACTTTCTAACACAAGAAGAGGCCATGAAAAGCACAGTAAGCGTAACTCCCAAGTTGGATATTTACAAGTTTTATGAACTTAAGACAGCAGGCCGCTTTCACGTGTAGGGCCACTTTTCAGAGAATACATATCAGACTAGGTTAGTTTAAAAACAAAAGAAAAATTCCGCATTATGAATATTGCAACAATGGAGAAATACCAAGGTAAAGCCAATCTATGAACTATTGTCTACTAAGAGATGACAAAGTAGTACAAAAAGGAGAGTTGCACAGTAAAAATCAGGGACTTAGGAATGAATACCATGAACAGTGAAACCACTGTTCATAAGTTCAAGTGTTTACTGTAACTGTATCAACATGACAAGCTTATCTAAGATGGAGAACATTATTATGTAGCTTTTATATGCTCTCGCACAGATAGCATGTGTTTGACATCACTAAGTGCCGCAAGAAGAGAAGAGGCTTTCTGTGCTGGAAATGATAAAGTGATAGAAGAGGAGGGCATCTTTCTTCCTTAAGAATCTAGTCCATTGCCCCGAAGCAACCTATGTCATTGAATTATTATGATGACTTCTCTAAAGTCCTTTAATAAAGCTTTACTAAAGACATCATCACTCTTGTCTGTTGCCCGACAATTCTAGATTTATTTTTTTTTCTTGGAGAGGAGTATTTATTCTTTAAAAATGAAATTTTCGGCCTTAAAATATATTCTGCCTTCCTGTAACAGCGCGAAAGTCTAAGGCATTAGAAACAAGTCAGACAGAATAATCAAGTCTCAAAACAGCGGTATTATGCATTCCACAAACACGCTCAACAGCACGCTTGAGCTGACTGAACAGAGTCTCCTCCAGTCTCTGCTGGGGGCGGGGGGGAATTCAGCTCTATTACAGAACATGGTGAATATGTGGAAGCAGTCCAAATTTTTCCATAATTTATTATCTTTGAGGTTAAGTGAATCAGCTGTATGCAAAATCCTTGGGGAAACCTTGTGGTTATGTTCCTTTTTTCTTGGAATCACTGAAGTGTGGGGGTTTTGCTTGAAGCAAGCCAGGTTTACACAGAGAAAGATGGTCAGTCACCAGGATTAAGGAGAAACATTACTGTGTCCAGTTCAGAACCACAGAAAACAAGAATAACTGCAGTCCTGGAAAAAGAACTTCCCAAAAAATGACTGGGGAGTACGGGAAGAGGTGGTAAATGGGCTTATGTATGAACTGTGGACCCTTTGATAGCAACCGAAACAGGATCACTCCATTTGAACAATTTAGATACCAGGTGGAAAGAATTGAGTAGAGATGAAGGGAGAAAGCCAACATGGAAAATGTGGAGTTTTGACTATTTTCCTGGAGCAGGGTTTTCCCTTGGTGGGAATCACAAAGCAGCAGTCTAAGGGAGCTGGGATCCAGCTACTGCCAAATCTAATGTGTCTTGTGAAAATCCCGCTTTGTTCTCTTCGCTTGGTCACCGTCTCAAAATTCCGGGCGCCAATACAACCTTTACTGGCATACCATCCCAAGATCAACTGACGTCTACAGGAAAAGGAATAGTTTAATAGTTGTCTGATGAGCCTTCTGGTCTGGAAATCAAGGCTTTGAAGAACAACTCCCCCACCAAGCACCCCTAATCATTAAGAACCGCACCTTCAAAATAAATGAAAGTGCCAGTGAGTAATCAGAAGAGGATCAGTTCTGCTCTGCTTCCAGACGAAAAAATTATTGAAGCAAGAAACTGGAAAGCCACCCACAACCAAAATCAGTTCATGGCTCCCCAGTGCCAGTTATCATTTTATTCTATGCAATTTCCTCGCTCTTTTCTTTCCACCACAAAAAATTTCCCGATACAGAAAACACTGGGGAGGCTCCACCGGTAGGAGTGTTAACTCAAACAGGATGCCCGTGGCTGGCAGCAGGTACCCAGGCCAGATAGGACTGCTGGGAACAGTAGACTGGCGGTGGTTTCTGCAGTTTATTCTCTGCCTCCTGCATTTTATACGTGTCTGTCTCTTTTTTTTGTTTTTTCTTCTTTATTTTTTTTTCCTCCCAGTGGAGCAGTAGACATCCGTAGAAATGTCATAGACTTTTATGCATCTGAAATAATAATATGTTCTTAGCCATCATGTCATGGAGCCCTTTGTGGTCCAAAGGCAGGAAGGGGGCTAGGGACTACAACTTGAAAACCACCAGCTTAGGAGAATGGCATTGCCCAGCTCAAATCCAACCTAAAAGGAAAACGCTGCTATTGCTGAGGTCAGCAGAGCCATACCACCTTTAACAGAGGGAACTTTTTCAGAGGCGTGCAGAGATTAACATAGCAAAACATAGCAAAACCCCACTGACCAGTCTGCACTGGAATACAAAGTGACTTACTGCAATTTCTTCCATCATATGTAAAAGGCTCTGTACCTACAATTGGTTTCCTCTGTGCAAAACTAACATCCTGTCAAAATTTTCATTTTGACCATAAAAAAAAAAAAAAAAAAAAATGTAGAGTAAGCATTTTTTTTTTCCTGAAATGGATTTTTCTGCTTCCTTTCTTGCCCTTCAAAACATTCTGGTTATTCCTCATTTTTTAAATCATAAATACTAAAACCACCCAACCCCAAACCCATATATTTAATTCACTCTACATCACTGCATGCAATGAAGCAAAGAAGCTGCAACATGATAAAAATACCTATTTGGTTTATTACCCTGTCAACTGAACCCTGGAAACTTCATTAAGACATAATTTGAATTTGTTTACCTACCAGTTTTATACTTCTAACCCAATTAGGAGAGAAGCTGGCACACACAAGTACAGTTTTTGAAAACTTACTGGTAATTCTGCATATGTAATACATATAAAAGTACCACTGGAACAAAGATACGAAGGGTTTGGATAATGGTAGGTTCTAAAGCAATGCAGAATATACATCAGAGAAAGATTCTAAATGAAGAAAAACACCTTTATGAAAACAAATATTAAAGAATACTGACTTTCTGTCTATTTATCAGTTTGTCTAAATCTACTAGTGTTTATATTTATACGATTGCCTTTTAACATACTCAAGATGAGAGTGTTAACTTGTTCCACAGATCAATTTCTTAGGAAAAGTGTCCACTTTAACTGTATTTGTCACATTCAAACATACTGAAATGTATAACTACAATTCATAAATAAGAAATTCAAAACTTTCAGTGGTTTAATTCAAACAAACAAACAAACAAACAAAAATCAAAATTCTGATACGACCCCATCTAGCCAAATTATATGATCTACAGCAAGCGCTACAATGGAAATATCGCAGACATTGGTTTTATCAGTGATATTCCTGGTGATTTTTGCTTTTGCTTCCACCCTCTACTGACAGACTTTCCAGCCTGTAATTCTGTAAGATGAAAGACCCGTCTTAATGAACGTTTATAAATGTTGGCTAGATGAAATTGAATCTGAATATTCGATAATGAAAAGTCTTGGCTAAAACTGCTCTCAAATAAGGAGAAAAATCCTTCCATCCTACAAACTCACAAAGACAGACCTAGGTGGTTTGACATCAGGAAGTTCATAATCTTCCTACTACAAGCACCAACTTTTTTCTTGTACTGGCCTTTAGCACCCAGAAGTCTTCATAGCCCAGTTTATTCTGGCTGCAGCCCAACGTACCTACAAACAGCAGTCTTATCCGCTACATTGCTAGCTCTCGGGCCCTTTCTATTCCTCCAGGATCCTCCTCACCCTTCTCTGCAGGTTCGGTCATCCTTTCTGCACCTGACGGCGTCACACCGCCTGCTCAGTTACACCAGGTGAGAGGCTGACTGCCGTCCTCCTGGTTTTGGCACATGCAGAGAGGTGCGGGCAGGACAGGGGAAGGTGCACACTAGGCATGGCCCTCCTCCTGCAAAGAGAGGAGACTCCAGAAGACAAAGCTACTCTGAATTCAGATCCTCTCTGAATTGTGTGGTTCAGTCTTACTTCAACATACCTTATACAGAAAGGTAACAAACATTTCAAAACGCACACACAGGGTTTCATTTTATTGTTCATTTTGTCAATAAACTGCTTTATTACTACTAGGGGCATGGAGATGGGGGGGGGGGGGGGGGGCGGGGAATCAAATCGAGTAATAAAACCAGCCCCAACAGGTATTTTCCTGCACTCAAAGGAAAAGCAGATATGCAGCTCTCTATCAAGAGAGCGCAGAGAAAACCTAATGACCAAAAAAATAAGCTTCCATTAAGCCGAACTATTTTGATTTTATTTGAATGCATTTCGCTATGAGAACAAAGACTGTGAGCTATCTCTGCAGCCAGGTAGCTCTTTACTAAATGGACTTCAAAGCCTCATTAATTTGTTCTTCATCTTCACTCTACTCTTTAGCTGGTTCTCAAATTCTGCTTTCTGGTATCACATAGCAAGCAGATGCTGATTAAGCATGGGTGGGTTTTGTTGTTTTTTTTTTCCCCCCAAAGAAGATTTTTATCCTACCTTCTGGCACAAAGCGTGCCAAGTATTTTGTGATGACTTGTATTCTCTTCTTAATTTCCTTAGCAAGATTTACCTTAACAAAAATGCAGAGTCAGTTCTATAAATACACACAGAACTATGTTTCTTGGTGCCTTTTGGGGTATCCCTGGGAGAAATTCTTCTCCCAAAATGTGTGATCAAGTAATACTTAAAGCTAGGCAACTACAAATGAAGCTGTTCAAAATTTAAGGGGCAAGTTGGGAAAAGCTCACAGTTCAACAGCTAAATTGCCACTCACTGAAATCACACAAAGACTGGTCTCCTACTTCATTTTGTAACTGGCTAACATAAGGATAGTGGAAACTGTGTCAAATTACTATGGCTGAATACAAAAAGGATCAGTGCAGCATAGAAACTAGCAAGTTAGAGAGTAGTTAGAAACATCTGACATTTGGAAATGAGCTAGACTTAATGACATTCAGGTTGCATACTTAGGAAACTGCCTGTGGCAGGCTGCATTAACAACTATCTTTGAGAATTAACAGCGAACGAATGAGTGAAAATCTGGCTGAAAGACAATACTCTGAAAGTAGTTATCAAAAACCAACACTCAAACTGGAAACAGAAAAACATTGCAGTAAGTCAGGGGGATGCACACTGGCCACCACTGGAGATCACCAAGAACAGATTAGGCAGGCATCTGCCAGGCACAACCCAGGTGTTGCCATGCTGCTTTAGAACCAACAGGCAAATTAAACCAGCTCCTATTCCAGCCCTATTTCTTTTTAATGATTTTTTTTTTTATTTAATCAAGCAAACTTCCCCTGGGTGTTTTTCTGGGTCCTATCACTCAATATTCTCATTCGTGACTTGAAAAAAATGCATTAAAGAGCACTGGTATTAAATTTGATAACAATACCAAATGCAGGGATTTGAAATCTGCTGAAACTCCGGGGCGAATGCAGAAAGATACTGACGATCAGTTCTGAAAACATAAGATGCAATTCAGTAAAAACAAGCATAAAAATTTCAGCTCAGATAAGAGCAGCATCTTTATAAAAGCAGAACGGAAACAAAGGGGAAATTGTAGAAAAGAGCGTGGGGAGAGATGATAGGAAGTGAATTCCTTTCCTTTGGATCTCTTTGAACACTCCGTGAAAACTTTTCAGGAAGATCTTTCCACTTCAGCTGAATGTACAGTGATAGTTTCACCAGCTTGGCAAGAAGTCTGTTTTAATTGATTGTCATATGAAGAAACTTTTAAGGCCTAGGGTTACTCCGTTTCCCCCTTTTCCTCCAGAGTGATAAACAGGCATGAGAATATTCGCAGGCCATTTGCCTTCATCAGAGAAAGCTGTTTTACCTCTACACTGCAGAATGCACAACGTATAGGAAGAAATTCTGTAGGACAAAAGACGGCGGCAGGGCCATGACACTTCCCCTTTCAATGCGCACGCTCTCCCCTTCCGTGCAGGAGACTTCCCTCTGCACATCTGAAGCACAGGACTGCGACGCCACAGATAAACCTTCTCTCTACAACGCTCTCCTTACCAAAGTGACGACAATTTAAAGGTGGGGTTGAGGGCTGGACAAAGGACGTAATGATGAAGCTTCAATGAAGACCCTGTCACATGCGAGGCTGCTTAGTCTCACTTCACTCTGCCATTCATGATACAAACTCCAGGGAATCTGTATCTGACCAGACACCTTCTCAGATTATATCAGTCTCAAGAGTTTCCTATTACATCAATACCAGATATCGGCTCTGCTCTTTTGCATGACGTTTTTCCAGAGGCAAGAATTTTATTATTTAAACTTAAGCCAATTGCAAGCTTTATTCCTGTCCATTGCATTTATGCAGATATTTTCAGATACACCTCCCTCTCTTCCCCCTGCACAGGCAATCTTGGAAAAGAGCAAGTCAATGAATTTTGGAAAACACCCAGCTGGCAAGTCACCAGTTATTCAAGGAAGACTTTTATTACTATTATTAGTATTATTAAGTAATATGCCGCAAATGCTATCCAGAATGGGTTGTTTGCTGGGCACTTGGATTGAAGTTCCTGTCCCTGAAGGCACATTTCTGAGAAGCTGCCTACGTCTGTGGTCTGACCCCAGCGGCACCTTCCTAGCAGAGAAGAAACAAACATGCTTCAGACAATTGGTCACATAAAGCTCTAAAGAATTATTCATACTTTTATCATGCTAGAGCCAAATGAGTTTTCCTTGCATGTGCTTTTCGCAACATCTCTCCAGTCATACAGTTGCTATGATTTTGCCACACTACTCTACAGAGGCAGCTGCATTTAGGGTAATGGACCCCCCATATGAGGTAGCCTGCGGGATCGAGCTGTATGTCTGTACAGTTTTCCACTTTCTTCACAGTTCAGGCTCTCTTTCTATCTGATCTCAAAAAGTATGACTGAAAATAAAAGCAGAGCTTTTTTACAAGTCTGTCTCCTTTTCTTCCTCTCTACCAATTTTTTTGTGCCACGAGAGAACCACTGCAGAACTCTTCCTATACTTACATACCTTGAAAAGCAAGAGCACTCTGTGTAAGAAGTGGTTATCTTTGTATTGCTTTCTTCTCCGAAGATAAGATTTTTAAAAAATTACAAATTGCTTAACCATTATTAGCTTCCCATCCTCAAAAGGCTTAACAGGCACAAAATGGGAAGTAGCATTTCTTGCCAAGTTCTGTTAGAAGCCTATAACTGCAAAACAGAATATGTAAGTAGGTCAGATAAGGAACATACTGTACCCTAAATGAGCTATTTCTTCTCTATGACACATTAGCATAAAGTTTTATTAATCTCTATTACAAAAAATACTAAAGCTTCAGATGGTTTTCTAGACTTCAATATGATTTAATACAAATATTTTCCATTACTATAAATGCTTTGGCCAAACTGCTCAATTTTCACACTATCCAGCTACTGGCTTCTGTTCATGAAGACATTTTAACTCCTTTCTACCCATGTCTCAAACAAATGCATTTGAGTGACAAAAAGACTTCTCGGTACAAGTGTTTTGTATTTTAGGAACTTCTATATAGAAATTGCATGTTTAAAAATAAGAGCCAAGATTTAGCAACCATACAGCATTGAACTTGGCTTAAACCTGCCTTTCCATGTCAGCACCCTTTTATCTCCTGCAACTGTAAAAGAACAGGATTAACCCCATTCCTGTCATTCCAACCCTTTGCAATACCTACCTCCTACTTCAGATTTCAGCCTTTACTGAGAAAAGAGTCATTTTAGTACATGGAATAGATAACTTAAAATTCAATGTTTCTGAAAGAACTTTCTTCTTCTACAAAGCACTCCAAGTGCCCAGCACAAACATCATGATTTCCAGAAAGATGACCTTTCCTGCCTTCTGTCTCATTTCTCATGATCTTAAACAAGATTCGTACCCATTTTTGCACCACCACATGATCTGTTAGATTGATTTATAAACATTCTGTAGGATGCCCTATGAAAAAACAATTGAATGTATTATTATAAAAACTTTTGCTCTTCAAAATCTGATGCTGCCCTTGTTACTGAAGCCTAAGACCCACAATGCATATGCAAGGCTCACCTGTAGGGAAGAGACAACACAACCCTCAAGACTTTCATCAACTCATAAACATATCCAGCAGTAAATATAAATATGTACCGACGTTTTTTCTCAGATTGTAAACATCAAAGATTGGGTTATCAATTATCAAGCATTTAGCATGCTTTCAAATTTCAAAAGTTTGAGTGAAAACATTGGGAAGACAACGGACACATGAAGAGTTTTCAGATGTATTGATTAATTCTTGCAGCCTTAAGCTCTCCAACGACTAAAAGTGTCTCAAAAATGTCAGCAATGACAGATTTTGCATTAACATCTTTATGTTAAAAAGGTAACTACACTGGATGCAGTGTCATACAACCACACAAGCAGTCCAAGTTTCATCAACCTCAGCAGAAGTCTTGAAATTGGCATTATTTCTCTCCTGCTCTCTATCTATCCCAGAAAGATTTGCACTTTCTATACATACCACTAACCTAACTGGTGAGGAGCTCAACACGATGAACGTACTAAGAAGGTCTAAAAAGCATTTTGACTCACTTGGTAACTGTTTGTTTATTTAGGACTGCTCTGGGTGCTTTGACCGCACTTATGAACTCTGAGATGCAAACATTTACCACTGGTAACAATTACCTAGGCGTGCTCTTTCTTTTTATATCATTTTCCTGTGTTTTATTTAGCTTGGAGAACCACATCAGGATGTCACCACTAAGATGTGGTAGTTTAATAGATCTCTAACTGCCACTCACCAGCCCTCTTGCAGACCACGCTTCTTGCAAGAGACATCTTAAAATATACAAAAAACATCTGTGCCATGTCGACTATCACCATATAGTAGCCATTATCTAAATTCAGCTTCTCAGTGTACCCATGCATTAAGAGAATTTTTTTTTACTGTATCTACATATAACTATATAAATATATATGAGCAACAATCTCTACTTTGCTTGAATGGCTGGGAGACTCCTAACCAATATGAAATCAGTTGTTTAAAAAAGTTAAAAGAAAGGTATTCATATTGGCACATACTACAGGACAGTATAACTTAGATGTATTATTGCACTATATTATTAGGTGGTATATTATTTTTAGGACGTGCCTTTCAGCCTCCTTTGTAAGAATAAGAAGGCTTTTTTTAATGCCAGAGCTTTACGGAAATACTTTTAAACTTTTGCTGAAAGGTGAGAATAGGCTTTTCGTTCTAACCGTACAGCAGGCATAGTGGTGTAATTCTACAATGTTTCACAGGGTCACTTCAATGATAGTATTTCATTTCTACAAATTTCCATTGAGCTTGGCTGAGATACAGAGTAAAGAAATTGCAGCATACTGAAATTAACATTCAGATACATGAAAAATGCAATTCTTAGAATCTAATGCAGAATAAAGGACTATGTTTCTCAGAAAGATGACATTTGGTCACCAATGATACAGAAATCCACCTAGAGAAATCTAATCTAGAGAATTATTTATTGTTTTACATAAGAGAAAGCCTGAAGACCCTCTAGAGCTAAGCCAGGCTGCTGTTAATTTTATCTAACTGCCAACAGCAGCAGTTGTTAAGCTGAGTTTATGGAAAGTTCATGATAAATGACTAAACATGGGTGGTTCTTGTTTTCTTGTAGCTGAGAAGACAAGAAGAATACGAAGAAAATTAAACTTATACAAATTTAACACATAAGAAGTATCTTCTCCCCTACTACAAAGTTTATAGAGTTGTGGTTTTCCGTGTATTAGAAGCTTAAATATTAACTTACGTGTAATTATAGCTCAGTTTACTCTTACACGCTCTATGTTTCCTTAAGTAAAAACATTCTTGTAAGGCAAGATCATCCAGATCTCACTCATTTATTTTCTTATGGCTTTATCTTTCTTCACGTTGGATTTCTGTCCCTTTACAGCAGACGTTCTCCGAGTACAGTTATTCTGAAGTTAAATTATTGAGTTCCCCAGTCAGCAACATATTGCAAAACTCGCTTCTCCTAAGCGAGCCCCATTTAGCCTGACTGGCAGTCATTACTCAGGAGATGTATAATGGAGATGTGTTCACACAAGCACCACAGAAACAAAATCAAATCTCATTCCGTGTATTGAAGTGTTCACTGCTCACAGGTTTTGCCTTTTTTTCTTTTAAAGCTTATGTTTTAAAGCCATCTAACAGGATGGACACTGTGCATCTTGAAAAAAGTCATTTTCAGAGGGTAAATGCTCAGATTTTTCTGAAGCCAGGTACCTCAAAATTAAGGAACCTAGCATCTCCAGACATAGAAACAATCTGCAGTGTAAAAATCATCAGGACAAACAGACAAGTACATGGATGATGCCTGCAATACCTATATTAGTTACTCACAGAGAGTTTAAACACTTGTCAATTGTCCTGACCTCTGATCCAAAGACAGAGGGTACTTTCTGATGAATACTGAACTCTCCTTCGAATGGACTCTCGTGAGAACAGGATTCTATTTCAAACACCCAACAATCAGTATAATGCCAACGCCAGATTTCTTTCAATACGAATGCAGCCTTCAGACTTTAAAGGAGTGCATTTGACTGCACTGCACTGCCACAGCAGCAGGCATGCTCAATTTGCTACCCTGCTACGAAGGCGAAATAACCTTTCACCAACGGTTGCAGCAGATTGCTCAGGGCTTCATTGTCTTTGGCCTGACAACGTTTCAGGCTTTGGGACACGTGTCAGGACTTTTGTGGCATTATTTTCCTCCCTAGCCCTCAAAAATTCATCTCAGACTTCCCACCACAAGTCATTTTGTTCCAAGTCTTGACGTCCTTCTGGATCTGCTATCAGCAGCTCTCATGCTATGGTCAGGCAGAGTGTCAGCTCCTCAGCTCCCCTAACTCCAAACAAAATACAGCTGTGAAAATACCTCCTCTCCGCTGCAACTTCATACAGGCCGTTTTAGAGGTCTCCACTGTTTTCTTCTCCTTTCCCACAGTTTCCACTGTATTACATTATTTACTAACCAAGAGCCTTCCGGAAATTATTTTTGTCAAACACTAAGAAACAATGTAATTCCCCTAGCCGCCTTCTCAAAAAGAGTACATTATTTTTTACTCAAATTAAAACAAATATTAAGGGGGCGGGGGAGGAAATCAGCCTGAGGCAGACTTCTGGCACTGAAAATATACCAGCCCAACGGTTAAAAATTAGGGAGCTGAAAATAGGACCTTAAGGAGGTAAAACTGGGGTAGAAACCTTGACAAAATGCTGTGGCACTGACACTACCAATATTCGTATTTCAGAAGACACCCAGTGTATTTACTCAGGCTGAAATGTGAGTTCACAGCCAAGGCACAAGCAATAAAGTGCTTCAAATGACTCAACTGGGCCCAGAGCTCCTACTCCCATGCCAGGCAGTTTTCCTCCCTTCCTTGCAATCCTTCCTTAAAGTAAGACAAAACCATGTCACCTCAAACATCTCTAACAGCAATTTTTTCTTCAGAGTGATCTTAAAATCCGAATCGTTGTTTGACATACTTTGTAAGAGCCATTACAGAAGTAAACTGATCTAAAAGCCCTGCGAAGGGCTACTTTAGTAACATAGTTATTGCAAAGCCATGAGAGCAACTGATGAAATAAGTTTTACAACCAGCAACGCTTGCAGGATTGAGCCTTCAGATTAGCACCTCTTTGGAAAGAAGCTACAGCCTTCTGACATGCTCATGTAGGGCCCAGCACTCACTAAGTTCACAAGTTAATTACAACACATCAAGTTTCCAACATCACTAAGAGTTTATTATTCATTCATTTAAGTCCAGGACTTTACATACTCTTACACTTTTTACTCTTTCTTTGGGATGTAAACAAGCATTGCATTCGCCTCCTAAGAAACCCTGAAATATGCTGCCATTTTAGTTCATGGAAACTTAAAGGAAGAGGCATAAATACGGTGCCGTCAGCTGGAACATGTGGCGAGCGAGCACAAACAGGCTTGTGCACAGGCAGCTATACGAGCCTCATATAAAACCACACAATTTTACAGCAAGACGCAGACTCCCACATACCACCCCGAGTGGAAACCAGGGTGGTTGGGTTGCTTTTGTTTTCTTTTTAAAACAACTGGCCTGGCGCATGAATCACAGCAGGAAACCAGTGCACCTGCCCCCCCCCCCCCAATAAAACCAAAAAAGCCTAAAGCTCGACAGCAGAACCAGGAAGGTCAGCTTTGCCCTTGTACATCCTTTTCGGTTTTGACTTGTTCATTGCTTCTCTCCTTCCCCCTCCCCTGCTACTTTAGAACTGTGTCTTCATTGTAATGGAGTCATAGATTATTCTACATACAATCTCCATGGGAAGAAAAGCAACTTTGCACTTGATTTATCATGTCGTATTAAGCTACTATATCTCTGCTTGGGCTGGGAAGGATGCCAGCAGGCTCAGCATACCCTCTTCCGCCACCTTCAGTCAAAGAAAAGATTTCAGGGCCTTCTGCTTCTTTCTAACACTCAATGAAACTTATCTCTGATGATATTCTCCCTTTTTATAACACAGCTGAATGACAGGATACATTTTCACCATATATTCTCATGGCACTCTCTGAATGTTTAGTCAAATTTTAAGTACCACGACTGAAAGCTATTAACAGAAGTCATCCCTTATGAATTCCCCGGGATAAGAAAAAAACAGACAGAAACATGGATATCAGCACCTCGTCACTGGCGTTGCAAAGTCTCAGCCCTACGCTGCAGCCTCCTGGGCTACTCTGGCAGCCGGGCTGCTGCAGGTACACAGACCCAAGGAAAAGCCCAGACCCCATGCAAAATGCCAGCCTTGCTTCAAGGGGCTGGGCCACGTCCTCAACCTCTTCAACCATCACTGTTGAATCTGGGAGCGCTACCAGCAACAGTGGGACCACTTCTTTTAAGATAAATGTCTACAGAGCCTAAGAGATCATGTTCACAACTGCCAATGCCCACAGCTCCCAGGACTCACAAGCCTTGGTCCAGACTGTAAACACATTCAAAGCTACTGCGGGAACTAACACAGAAAAAGGGCAGTGAGGATGAGTCTCAAGAAATGAAGAGCAAAACATTGCAGCATCAGGTGGATCCCTCTCCTCTTTTACCAAAAATGAACTGGAAAACAAATATTAGTAAGCTGAACAGTTGTTAAGGAGTCTTTGGACTTCTGCAGCTGTTTCTCCGACTCGTAGATTCAACAGAGCTAACCCAATACATTGACTGACATCGGTATCGTTGCTGGGACTAAGGCAGGCAAAGCACAAGAAGCAAATAGGTTATATCATCACATTAGACAACTGTGCTCTAGCCACAAACCACAAGGAAAAAAAGAAGGCAAGACGGCAAAACAAAACCACCATTAACCTAGGGACTGCTGATGTTCATTTCTCAACCATTCTGCAGAACAGATACTTGGGTCATCAGAACCCAAATGAACTTTTAAAATAATTTCTGCTGGAAGTCAGTGCTGAAATCAGCGGAAACTTTTCCAGCCAGTGAAGTTTTGCTTACACAGAACAGTTTCTCCTCTGAAGGGAAGAGGGTTTTCTGCACAGACCCAAGCTGTTATTAGATGGACATTTCTGACACTTCACTGGCTGTGCAATATTCTGACAATATTAACACAAAAATACCAGACAGTCAAGGCACTCCTTCCAAAGCATGCACGCATCCGTAAGCGCACAAGCAGTTTCCACAGGCAAATAAAAAGTGACTCAAACTTCAAGAACTTTAATGTGTTTAAGTTACTCTATACGACGCGGCTAGTCAGCAACGGCTTCGCCCAGAGCGAACAGGACAGCAATGTCAGAAGTAGTTAGGGTAGGTTGGGAAATGTGATTTCATAGCATAGCTAAGATCTAGGAATAATTTAGTCACTCAAAGATCACAAAGGGGAAAGTGGTTTTAGTCCTCCCAGCTGCTGACCAATATCCTGGAGGAGCTACGGTTTCTGTTAAAACGATCACAGAGAAACAGGCATTTTACAGTTTCAAAATTTGTTTTTAGTACAGAAATAAGCGAAGGCAGTTCACACTTTTCAGGAAACTCATAAAGGCAGCACAGAAATGTCAGAAACCCAGTTACAATGTCTTCAGTGATTAGAAATCTTCTGCCATTACAAATGGAAGAATATTTTCACGTCTAACACAGCACTGTTTTCACACAGTTGAAATTATAGTCTGGCACACAACCTGCTTTTGACTTGACTTCCATTGTTAGTATGCTATTTAGTACTCAGAACATTATGCAATTTTGGCATTTTAACTATTTTTCTCCAATTATGCCAGTTCCATATTTTTTCCACAACTGACCTGTTATTTACCGTCAACCTAATTTTTCTAGATTGTTCTGAAATGTATCTCTGCCCTTACTGGCTTTTACAATATCTTTATTTCAGAATCATCTGCAAATATAATCAAAATGTTAACTCTCCACTTTCTAAGCATTAAAGCAGATGTTGCATTAAACCAGAGTACTGATCCTTAATAGACACCTTCCTTAATGTGTACATATGCCATTATAGCTTAGCACCATGGTATATGAAAAATATTATACTCATTACTATTATTCTCCTCAATAAAGAATATGTGCTAATGGAGAGTGGCAGGTTAAATGAACTGAAGAAAATTTGCTTCTATAAAACATTATCAGGTTTCTGATTATAATTGTGGTGTTGCACTCTAGCACACCCTAAATGACACACAACCACATCCAGCAACCAGACCCTACTCCAAACCCGCAGCATGCTCAGCACCGCAAGAGACCATCGTGGCCAGAGCACAGTCTCCCTCTGCCTTCTGCAAACCTGCCCTGAGCTGCCCCCGGGCGCAAACATGGCACCTGCATCACGGAGCCGCCGGTGCCACGCCGCAGTGCCCGGGCTGACACCGTAGCAGCAGCCTCCCGCCGCCTTGCCCAGCTGCGGCAGCCGGACCCCGGCTGCACCTCAGCCGTGCCGCTTTCCCTTCCGAGCGGCACCGGGAAGCGTCGCACCAGTCGCTCCATGAGCGGCTTTCAACACAACCTCTGAGCACTGAGCCGCCGTAGCAAGACCGTTCTTCCCAGCACGGAGCAGTCACCCTCTGGCTTCTCGGCATGTTGTGTAAAGCACTTGAACAGTAACGTTTTTATGGCTGATAGCAAACTGTGTGATGCTACACACTATGGTGGTTTTTAAACTTGAATTACTTTATGACTGAATCAGCAAATGCAGCTTTCAATGCTCTAAAAGTACAATGTGGCACATATGAAGTTATTCATCGAGATCTAATTCTTTACTGTATTTTCGTTTCTAGCCGCCCTGAATTGAAACCATGCATTTTGGAAGTAGGATCCCTGATAAGCTGGTTACTTCCGAGACTTCTGGTTAAGTGTTAATGTGAGAAAGGAGACACAGGAATTACAAGCTGCTTTGAGATATTCTTTTTTCTCTTTGTTTCTATGGAAACCGAAACCTGTTTGCTTTCTCTTCCTACTGCTGCTTTTAGAAAAACTCAAGCACATACACATTTTCATTTAATTTCTTGCTTTTATTTTAGCAGAAAACCCCATTCTGCAAAATACTTAAAAAAAAATAGTACTTCTGGTGTGATGAGAACATCCCGTACCGAAGTGGGAGAGCCATGCCACTGCTGATGATGTGCTTCTTCCTAAACTTCTCCCGATTCGATCATTGAGCTGATCAGCAGCAAGAGCGGAAAAGAGCACAGAGAAAGAAAACATTCAAAGTGACAGCTGAATAACCCACTACCACTCAATGATATTTGAGATTTTGCCAAATTAAACAGAAGGCCAGCTAAATTGCTCTTCCAGTATACTCCATCGTATGTTTACATTTCCCGTAAACACTTTAACCATGACAATTCTGCACCTTCTTCAACTGTTAGGAATGCCGTTTTAACGCAATAACAAGAAAGAAAAGCTCCGAACCACAACCCCAACCATACAATATCTACGAATAACAGCTTTCACTCAAGGACTACAGATACACCTCACTTGCGACACAAACCAAACTAAAGCTCCTGACAGCCTCTTGCTGCAAGTCATGGCAAGCGTGCAACACAAGCCAGGTAGGCATCGATTCAGTCTTGCAGTCCCATCAGCTCTTCAACTGCCACCCTACCCAACACAGAATCTGAAGTCCCCTGCTGAGCTGAGCCACCACACTTCTCCTCCAAAGGGCCTGGTACAGCTTCCCTGCCGGCCCCCGCACAAGCCAAACCCTGCGGGGCCCTGGCTGGCAGCCCCACAGCAGAGTTTTGCAAGCGGGGCCGTGAGCGATCCTTGTGCAAGGCCACCATGGAAACCCTAATGTTCCCCACGCCCACAGGCACCCAGCAGGAATTCCTGCCTCACACAGAGGCGCCACGGTCCTACAGTAACTCAGACCTGTGGCCACGGCCACACAGGCAGCCACAGCAGCAATTAACTGGAGGAAAGCTCTTCAGGGTAACAAGCCCCCTTGCTGGTAGGACAGGCCAAGGTACACATGCCACTGGAGAGCATTAGCAAGCATGTAACACGTGTATGCATGTACACAGCAGCTGCTGGAATTACAAAGCAGGCCATAAAACAGTCTCCCCGTGCGCAGGGCAGACAAGCATCCTGCCTGAACTGCAGCTGGTGTCATTCGCGCACCTAAAGCTTCCAGAAATCTGACCAAAACATTTTCCTTTTGGTGTCCAGAAGACAAGGAATACTCAGTTTGCAACCACCTGCAAACATGCTGACCTAACCGAGCTGCCCACTGGGGTGCCCGCTGCAGAGGCAAGAACAAACGCCAACCTCCAGCAAGGCACTGGTGCTGCCAGTGGGAGGCTTTCCTCGCCCACCCTACCACTTTCTGCCTCATTTCAGACCAGTCTTACACCGGCACCTGATGAAGCCGAGGGCAGCCTGCCTCCCTGCATCACTGATGCAACACAGAGTCCTGCACCTATTCTCCAGCTTCTCCTTGGCATCTATCACCGACACCTTCAATATACGTTGTCTCCTGATTTTCCTTCCTTGGTCCTTGGCAGTGGTCCTGACAGCACAGCACGCTGCCCAGTGACCGCCTGGGTGGGTACGGGAGATCTGCTCTCGTTGACCTTCCCAGCTTGACAACAGAACAACTAATTAAGAAGGGTGACTACTTTTCATGAAAATGGTGAGGGAAACATCACCAATATTTTAACTATCACATGTCTGCAGCTTCACATGGCACTATTACAACTGAACACACTTTTACTCACCTCCTTCCCCCAGCCAAACCACTATTTTCACAATATGGTATAATTTCTGACATCAAGTCATGTTACAAAGAAGGTTAAAGTGAATTTTTAAGACTGACATTATTTTCTGCAATCTGAACTGCAGAATGTGTGAACAACTTTGAGCACTTTCCTTCTACAGTTTTATAATCTACAGAGACTTGTAAAAACAGTGAACATTTCTTTTGAAACAGACTCTCAAGCTAGGCATGGAAACTACAGCTGGAAACACAACCTGTTTTTTTTACTGAGCAGAAAAAAGGAAAGCAAGACAATACATACAGACAAAAGCTTGATATTGTGCTATCCAGACAGTTTTCAGTCCACGTAAGAAACATAATTATACAAGAAACAACAAAGAAATTAAAACTAAAAAAAAAGCTCTATTTTTGTGTTTAATTGAATGTTCTCCAGACAAGACATCTGAATTCAATTAACAGAAGTTTTGTTTTGGGGGTTGCATTTTTTTTTTTGTGGTTTTGTTTTGTACTGAAAATTTAACTATGTGAACTCATTATCGCTGAATGTCAGGATCACGGGATGGTAAAAGCATAATCCAAGTTTTAAATAGCTCCTTTGGAAAAGTTGTGTGCAAAATAAATGTGGAATGTGATCACAGTGAAATACTGCAGTGAGGTGTGCAACAGTCATGCCGTTACTAATTCATATATTCTGAATTTCGGTAGTTGTTTATCCTCAGAGTCTTAAGCATACAGATGATGTGCTAATTTGATCCCAACTGTCTCATTTTAATGACTTTTCTTCATAAGATAGATTAGAGTTCTTTTTGTTCCCGGTAATATAAACACCACTCAAATAAATCAGTCAACTTGAAAAATGCATGTAATTAAGAATTCCTTTTTGCCTAATATTTCTAGATATTGTTTCGCACCTGATAATGTGGAGTTCGATACACAGAAAGTTCTGAAACAACAACACAGAAATAGTCAGTAGCTTCTTTCTGCTGTCACTCATGACAATTTGTGTTCCTCTGGAAGCACAGCCCTGGTGTCAGCTTTACATTTTTTATTTGAAGTATGTCTCATAGGCAACCTATAGGCTGGACTTGACCTACAGGAGGCTTACTTTGCCTTCCTTTAAGAGGTGTGAATGACCACCCGAACTTACACAGCTCCCCCTCCAAAACCTGCCACGATCCTGATGGATCACGATCCCAATTACACCTGTGACAGAGCGTTGCTGTTACAAGACACTGAGGAGCAGAATGGTCTATTAGATCTGCAAGAACATGCACTGAAAGCTATGAAATCCCCAACACCCACAAAACCCCACAGCAATATCAGACACAGCACAGAATAGTCTTGCTAAAATACGTTAAAATGGAGGCAGGCTGCTACTGCCAATGAGAGAGACAAGCGGGAGGGAGGGGGATACTTTAGCGGCTGATACCGTCAAGTCATTCAATACAGATAAAATACCAATTTCAGACATTTTCAGACACTGATTAGTTTGTTAACAGATCACAACAGACTCTTCTCCCAGCCTCTTTAGGGGTGCTACCCTGGCTGGCACTCAAACCACACAACAATATCACAATACCTATCAGCCATGGTAAACCCAACCCTGATTTTAAGGCATTATTTTTTCTCCGAAGTAGTAAATGTCGGTTTCAAAATAAACATTCAAAGTTTGAGAAACTAGTTCATGTTCTCTGCAACCAACGCATTCACATTCGAATGAGATGATCGAGCACTACAGAACATCGTTAACTTCTACGTAAAGCTGGGAAGAGACACTATACCATTTCTTTGGGGTGTTTGTGTGAGAAGCAACTGTCATCTCTCAGTTCAGAAAAATCATTTCTGTGCCTCGGGTCACACAGTTTCAAATGACAAAACATTTCTTTCCAAATTGTTACCTATCACATCTGGCTTAACAGCACATTCACAAGAACAGGTATGTTTGTTTTTCTAAAACCATTCTATATATAGAATTAGCTTGTTCAGTGACATTCTGGTGGTCATCCCAAGGAAAAGCACTCTTCTAGTCTATCTTCAAGCAGATTACCAGCTCACAGCTAGCACTGGTAATGCTGGGCATATACATGTTACTCCTGACGCGTGAAAGCCTAGGACTAACTGCAATGAGAAAGAGCAGCTGATTATTCAGTTATGACAGAGGGCTAGTCTCCTACTTTTCCACTAAGGAATATAGGAGGAAAGAATCATCACTCAGCATTTTTAGTCCTGTTATTCAAAACATTAAGAAAATACGTATAAAAGGCTCAGCTACCATTAGGAGAAAAGACTGACTGTCATCCATTTGAAGAGGGCCCAAGTATTGCAAGGACAATGCAGAAACAGGGCACTAATGTTGATATTTGGCACTGGTTTAGAATTGTTTGGAAATATGCACTGTTTTGGGGAGGTATATAATTAATTAAACCGGACATCAATTATTATACCACAAGAATTCACGTGCTTTGCTTTTTGATTTCCAACTTCACTTTTTCAGGAGGTCAAACTCCAAATTCAATCTAATGCTAACCCGCTTGCTGTTTTCTATGAAAAGCTCAAGACAGAGATCCAAGAAAAGCACAAGGAAAGCTCTCCCCTGGCATGTATGAAAATTTCCCAAGAGCAGCTATGATTGTTTCGCTGGTCGCTTGGCTCCACTTCTGGGACAGTCCTGCTCCGCGGTCAGCTGCGAGAGCTGGCTAGATGGCGCAGCCAAAGGCAGCCCTCGCTTGCTGGCCGTGCTCTGCAGCACCTCTGCCAGCCTCTCTGGCTCCCGCTGCCCCCTCCCCAGCCTGCTTCCTCTCTCTGCCCGTATCTGCAAAATGCAACCTGGCTCCATTGGGTTCGGGCTCAGTGAAGCATCCTCCCTTGCCCCTGCGCCTCTCAAGTCATGTTGTGCCTGCAACCTTTCTTCTTCCCTTGCAGTCAAAAGGGATGATGATCTGGAAGGGGGATCATGTGGGGGAAAAACAGATAGGAAACCATTCCTGTTGAAAAACTTGCTCAGTGAAAACTTGAACAGCTTGTTCAGAGAGCTCATGGGGAACTCCTTTCCACGACAGTTTTGTAGGTCTGCTGGTGACAAAGTTTGCTAGAGCCCAGGAGCTCTCCTCTCTCTGGCTCCCACACAAGCTGCTTGTGCAAGGCTGTGTCATGAGCAAGCTATTATCCACAGTTGTTTAGAATATCAAGCCTTGCAGCACCCGTATTTTGTAAAGGGACAAGTATTCAGCTCAAGCACACAGAGTTTAACCCTTGGGCAAAGTATGTAGAGTGAACAAACACAGCCAAAAATGCTGCATAAAGTTCAAATTCTTTCCTGAAATCAGAAAGCATCTCCTCCTCTCCCCTCCCAACGGCCAGAAGAGGTTATTCTCATATCAGTCCTGTACAACAGGTCAGGAAATTGTAGCCCTTGATTACTGCCCAGCTCTCCCACCCATAGAGTATTCACAGAGACCACCTGCTTTCTGTGAGAGCTGCCATTTTTTAGGGCAGAAGCAAAGCAGTTGATACGGCTCAAAACAGTTCAAGTCCATTTTGACAAAGACTGTTACAGCCAGTTTTGTTTCAAAACTAAAGGGCCACGATGAGGTTGTAAAAAACTGACTTATTTTTGGAGTGCCGCGTATTACAACTCTAGCATTCGCCAAAAAAAATCAGCATAACATTTTCTTTTTTTTCTTTTTTTTTTCCCCTCTCAGAAAAGACATATCTTTGAGTCCTTGCCACAAGAAATGTTTTTGTCCTACATTTTTTTATAACCTCCCAGAACATTTTTCTCCTCCCTTAATTAAAAAACATGGGTTTTTTCCATAGCTTCTACACAAACAGCATAGGAAAGCCAAAATGTTTCTCATAATACAACTTCCAATGAAGAACTTGCTACTGATATTGACCTTGTCACAGCCAGCTTCTCCACAACAGATTTTTCTCTTCACATATCTTATGGTTGTCCCCAGTTCTCCACATAATCGCCTTATTGTTGCTATTTCCAATTCAAATTTATCTGACTGCAGCTTCCAGCTATTGCTTCCTGTTATGGCTTTCTCACGTACTGTAATTTCCTTGGTATTTTCTCCCTGCAAAGGTACTTGACCGCTGTGATCAGGTTATGTCCCAGTCTTCTTTATGCTAAACCAATACCAAGTTTCACATTGCAAGGTATTTATTTCAGCCCTCAAATCATTTTTACAGGTTTTTTCCCAGTACTTCTCCAATTTGTTTTTTCCTCCTAAAAATGGGGCTGTTCAAAATTACACCATGCGCAGAGATAAATGTCATCTCACTATTCTTCTCTTCACATGTATGAGGAGCAAATCATTCCTTTTTTACCACAGCATCAGTCTGAAGGGCACATTGATACACAGGAAAAAGAAAATTATACATAACACAAGCTTAAACTTGAATATTGACCTACACAACTGAGTAATTTTATGTATTTAAGTATTCGCAAGGATTCTAAATCTGGATGACAAAAACATTATACTACTGATGTAGCGACTGCTGCTTAGGCCAAAATTAACAGATATTTAGATATATAAAATACCAGTGTATCTCTGCAAGACTGGAAGGATTTTTCAGATTTTAACAACCAAAACAAGTTTTACTCCTTGAATGACTATACTTGATACCGGCAACACTAATAGCCAAGAAAAGATGAACACGACAACGCTGTTTATTAGAGTTTACAAGTATTACTTGTCCAACTCATTTTCAGGATTAGTCTTTCAAAGTTCTGCCTTTGACCTATGTTGGTTGACAGCCGCCTGAACATGAGCCAGCAGTGTGCTCAGGTGGCCAAGAGGGCCAATGGCATCCCAGGGAGGTGATAGTGCCCCTGTACTCGGCATTGGTGAGGCTGCACCTCGAGTACTGTGTTCAGTTTTGGGCCCCTCACTCCAAGAAGGACATCGAGGTGCTGGAGCGTGTCCAGAGGAGGGCAACGAAGTTGGTGAAGGGTCTAGAGGACAAGTCTTATGAGGAGCAGCTGAGGGAACTGGGGTTGTTTAGTTGGAGAAGAGGAGGCTGAGGGGAGACCTTATTGCTCTGCACAACTACCTGAAAGGAGGTTGTAGCGAGGTGGGGGTCGGTCTCTTCTCCCTAGTAACAAGTGATTGGACGAGAGGAAACGGCCTCAAGCTGCGCCAGGGGAGGTTTAGGTTAGATATTAGGAAAAACTTCTTCACCAGAAGGGTGGTCGAGCATTGAAACAGGCTGCCCAGGGAAGTGGTTGAGTCTCCATCCCTGGAGGTATTTATAGGATGGACAGATGTGGTGCTCGAGGACATGATATAGATGGACTTGGCAGTGATAGGTTAACGGTTGGACTCAATGATCTTAAGGGTCTTTTCCAACCTTGACGATTCTATGATTGGGACTGATTTCCATTTGGTCAGACACAATAATCAACATCAAGTATTTTAGTCAAAAAGACAGCAGGTACTGACTGATTCTAAGCAGGCACAAGCAACATATCTCTGTAGGAAGTTAATAATAGCTATGATCTAAAACTGCTATTTTGTCAAGAGCCATTGAACTATACCTCACATCGGTCACTGTCATTAAATATTTCTGAAGTGAAATAGCACATCTACATTAAAAAAAATTAAGTCTACAGCAGCAGAAGTCAAAGCATGACTTCTAACGAAATCTGTCATCATCTTTGGTCATCATACAGGCATCATGTTTTGTATGAAAACACTGTTTTACAGAACGACTGGAGATGTCTTCCAGCCATATATATATATTTATATTTCTGCAGAATTTATCTTCCTTTCTTATGGAGGAAATATTTGACTGGACATAGCCAAAAAGGCTACAATGTCTTAAACCCAAAAGAACTTTATTTGTTGTATTTTTTTTTTTTTGAGCATTTGGTAGATTTTTTCCCCTTTTTTTTTTTCATAAGTAGAGGCAATTTCCTACGCTATCATGGCAATTTAGACAGACGTACACAGAAGTTCACAGGTACCTCCTGCCTTTGCCTGGGCTTAGCTTTTAAAACGAAACAAGAAATATAAACACTTAGCATCTGCCCTTTCAACACGCGAACAACAAAGATGATGCCCAGAGAATTTTTAGAATGGTCTTAGGTCTTTCAGTTCTCCCTTTGTATTTTAAGTATCACAGATTTTGTATTTCAGATTATTAAATACAGATCAAGTGAATCTGAACTAGCAAGTTCACATCTAAATCTCTCGAAATGTTAGCATATGGCTTTGCAAGCACCAGTTCCTCATTGATCTGCTGGCAGACCTTTACATCTTGAAGCTCTGCTAGTACCAGAAACAAGAAAAACATTTTTTCCAGAGGTCTCCAGTAGTTCTTTTTCACATTCCATTTCCATTAGAAGTTCTTTCTTCAAAACAGCATTTCTTTCCTGAATCTGTTGAACCACCCCCATGTTAACAAGTTCCTCTCACAGTAATGTTGAACATCATTAGAACTGGCCATAAAGCTGGTGGAAAGCAAGAAAACACTTAAACATACTCATTTCTAGGTTTTGCCAAAATATGCACTGATAACACAAAAGCATGCAACTGTGGACACCTCTGTACCCCACAGTGGGTGGTGCAGATCGCAAAGCCACACCTGGAAACAGAAAGAGCATACCACCTCGACAGCAGGCCAGCGCTCAGGCTAAAATGTTATAAAGCCAGAGTGCACCGGGGCATGCCGTACTGCCGATGTGACGGCCTTGTCCAGTGACGCGCTTCTGCTGCCCTGGTCCCGTACGCAGGGAGCGCTTGCCCTCGTCAGCACTGCCCACGCTGGCATGGACATCTCTGTGTGCTTAGTGGTGTCCCAGCACTGCAGGTGTGGCCTTGTACCATCACTTGGGTCTGACGAGAGGAGGCTGCCACACAGCCTTCAGCTGGGCTCCCTCAGCCTTGCAGCAACCTCAACTAGGGACAGACCATCAGCTGTGCCAACGACCGATGGCAGCACTCACCTCCTGTTGTAAGGGCCTGTTTCCACCTGCTTAGAAACTAGAAGAGCTTTGGCCATTTTGACCAGTACTTTCTGCATCAAACCTTTGCCTTGTGCTGTAGGCTTTCAGGAAGTAACACCTGACGTATGCAAAAAGGAAGTCTTCTCTTACCAAATATGCAAACAATAGCAATTAATGGCTACCTGAAAGTACTTCTTTACCACTGGCAATTCTTCACGATGAGGTAAGACAGCATAAAGACAGCATAAACCTTACTGGGGTGTGCACACCCTTCATGAGAGCAAGCCAGGAGATAGTTTGGTGTAGTACCCTATTGACCCTGTGGATTAAATAAGGGGGTTACATACAAGCCGCAGAGCAAAGAAACCAGGATCTCTGAGGTACTGGAGAAGAGAAATATTGAGTACATCTGCAGAGCTAATAAGGACCCTGCTCTCACAAACTAGTCATCTCAGCTAGCAAACATTTTTTCGGAGAAATTAATTTTTTTCCCCCCAGTCATAACCATTATCTAATAAAAACTAACCTTAGCCCTCTTTCCATAATGCTCAGCTTCATCAATCCTGTGGCAGAAATGGAACATTTTTTCCTCTCTTGAAGGCAGAACAGTTCCAGTACTTCTGCCGGAACATGGCAGAAGCATCACTGATGCACAAACACAGGGCTTCCCCCTGACATCAATACTCAGTAGAGCACTATCGATTTCACCCTTTCATTTTCAGGGCATCTCTCTCTGATACAGTATCCACAGTTAAGACAGTACAAGATGAGAGACACACAGTAGCTTTCAGATTTGCAAAGAAAAATCATTTCAGTACTTACGCATTTGCATTTTTCTTTTTTAATATAAGCAATCTTCTCTCTGAAGTCTAACAAGAATGTGTGTACACATGAAGCATCTAGCAGATAAAGCAAAACTTGAAACCAAACAGTACCTAAATCTGTGGTATGACCCTGAGCACCCAGTTATAAATGTATGTACCTTTTTAAAGTAACTGCAAAGACATATCTGTAACAGGACAAGTGACTCAAAGGCAGTAACCAGAAGCCAGTGCGACACATGTAGCCAGCTCCTTCCCGCCACAGCATTTTCCAGCCCGCGCCAAGGGGCTCTCCCTGCCTCCAGAACTGACTGGAGCGTACGCAGAAAACTCTCAGCACCCCCCACACAAGGGACTTGAGATCTGTGGTGGAAATATCAAAAGACTCAACTTGTCTTCACTTGCAAACCTATTAATCATTTTTCTAAGACCTTTTTTTGTGAAGAAGGCAAAATAAGGAAGTTTAAAAAGGTCATTTATTTCCCTACTTCAACCGATCATTTCTCCTCTCTTGTCTTTTGGCTTATACAAGATAGGATGGGACAACTGTAAAGACTTTTCTTTCCTCTCTCTGTTCCTCAGCTTATCTACCATCTCCTTTTCCACCCCTTCAAACAGAACATGGCTGTTTTATAACTATTCCTAACCATTTCCAATGGCTAAAAACACTCACATGCTTCTCCAGAGCCTGTACCTCTAGAAGAGTAGCGGCCATGAGATCACCAGCAGAACAGCCCCCAAAGTAACTCTGTCACTCTGAGCCAAGTTACACAAACAAAGAGTGCAGGCAGGAGGTATGGGAAGGGAAGGAAGGTATTGCACCTCCTGCGAGGACGTGCCACAACTGCCAGTATCACATTCTCCGCTGCTCGGTCTCCTGGCATCTCCTTCTGCACCTGTGTGAGCTCTCTCCTGTAACAGCCAATTCAACCCCCCTCTTCTCCCCACCTCCCGAACACAAGAGTTTGACAGCATTATTATTGAAATAGGTATTCCCTAAATAAAGGATTCAAATTTTTCTTCCTCCTAGGAAACATTAACTGAAGTAATATCTTTCATTATTATATAATCCCTATGTTTTAGGCAAAATACTTGAACCTACAATAAGACCTTCAAGCACATGCATGAAATCCCGCAGCCGGGAGATTCCAGCACGCAGGACCGTTTATTTCCTCTTCGTTGCTATTGTAACTCTCTTACTTAATCGCCTAACTATGAAAAGCCCAACATATGCCTCTCATCTTTTGTGTATCATCTTCAAACCCCTTTGACCTATTTCACAAACAACCGCAACCAGCAGACTAATAGCAGAAACACTTTCTGCCAGCTTCATGCAGTACAACCAACAGTAATCATTTCCAGAGAAAAAGCAGTAAAGGTAATTGCACTCGAAGGCCCCAATTCTCTCGAATAAATATGTCACTCGAAACAAGTAAAACCAATTGCAAAGGAATAGAAACTTTCAAAAACATATCTTATTTCAGAAAAAGCAGCCTTCACCTGCTTGGCAGAAGCATCACTTCCGATGCAGATTCACTGCTGTTTAAATCCTTGTCCCTGCACATATGGAAACAAGAATGCAAAAGCAGAAGTTGCATATGCTCAAACACTTTAAAGATTGTTATGGGGGCTAACTCTTCACTGTGCTCTCTACCTACTGGAGTATCAATTTCTGCAAATATGAGTAACTCCACATATAATAATTTTTAAATGTTAATTTGTCTGTGTGGTGAATACAGATATGGAAATCTTTCAAGTTTTTTGCATGAGAAGTGCTATCTGATGTGAGGGAGAAGGATTTAGGATCACAGGCTCTGTCCAAGGACAAGCAGTGGATAAATACTAAAACTCAACTGCTGTCCATCATTCCTTTTAATTGAATGAGTTAACACAGAGAGGCCTGAACCATTGTGAAGGCTGGAATTCCTGACTGTGGCCATGGTAAAGATATTCCTTATTCCAGCAAAATCAAACATACAGCCAAAGAAAGGCAGACTGTACCTAGAACAAACTAAACACAACACTGGTTTTTCCTACGCAGTCACTGCTGCGCTCACCAGAGCTGAGATGTAGCCTGGCCAGACAACCAGAAAGCTCTCAGGGCACATTGGCACTGCCCAGTGAAGTTCCACGGGAGACATCCAGCTAGTCCTGAAAACAAGCCACTCTGATACTGCATCAGTCTCACTGCACTAGCACAGTACTCACTGAACTCATTATCCTGATTAGTACACGAATTACTAAATCAACTAAAGAAAGCTTAAGGTGACTACAGATTATTCTCTTATTCTTCTCCTGTTCAGTAGAATTGTAGCATTCTGCCACTCCAGTAAGCTTTTTACATGACAAACATACTTGTCCGTATTCAGACCAGTACAGCCATACTTTTTCCCTTTCTTGAATGACAGTGGATCTCCTTGGAGACCCTTAAAATGCAGGTTCTTGCTATTACTTTCTCTCACTTTCACTGCACGCCTAAGTTTTCCTTGCAACATGGTATGAAACACACAGTCTTACAATATTGCTGTCTGAACCTGCAAGGTCAGACACCCACAGTGCCTGCAAGTACTGTAACAAAAGTTTTCCATCCAGCTTTATCAATCAAAACAAAATTATCGATTTCCCATGAGCTAAAACTGCACAGAGCCAGTCACCATTGCATAAGGCAGGCTGTCTTGGCAATTCCTCAAAATCAATCCATACGTGTTGGAGTTTGAGGTGTATCTAATCACCTGAGTCATATGGCATACACATGACAATACGAGATCTAAAAACCAGCAGATCCTATTCTGAATTTCCTACTGTTTCAGCCATTTTTGTTAACCGTAAGCATTAAAGATATCAGCAGCTTTTGATTCAGATGTATCCTGAAAGATGCATACAGATGGGGTTGTTTTCTCTCCAACCTTCTTCAGTTTAGCCTTCTTATTCTGCATTGGGATATGAAACTAAATGCAATATAAAACACTAATTTTCCTCTGTCTGTCCTACCAGTTAATTCGTAAAGCAGTGACTCTCCCTGGTTTAAGCTGCAGAGCCATCTCCTCTGTCTTGAACTCTTGAAGTTCTGGTGTGTAACACCATCAGGTCATATTGCTCCCCAATAAACTCTCTAAGCAAAATTTAAATACAAGGGAAAATATAAGGCTTTCTATTGTTTTTAGTAACTTAGCTGAGGGAAGAGTCTCCAGCCTAAATCTGTTTCCAGTTACTGTTTCCTATTAACTTCACCACACATTTTGAACTACACTTCCTCATCATCTCTTCTGGAAAAAGGACAGCCTCTCCTTTGTTTGTTGATCTCCTACTGCATCTTAATCCCTAAGAAGCCAATTACTGAGGTATATCAAAGAGGACGAACTGTTAACATCTAAAGTGTTGACCCAATTTCCTATTGTATTACAAAGCAAAGACAGAGTAATTGGGAATAAACTATACTTAGTCATAAGGTCAGAGGAAGAGGTAAGAAGAGGCAAGAAGCTGACTTGTCCTCCAGTGCTGTACTGAACTGCAAAAATGTCAGTCAGTTTTCTTAGGAAGGAACTATAACACTTTTACTCCCCTCAGCTCCGAGCTTTGAGAAGTATTGTAAAGTTATTGGAATTCTGCTTCAACGCAACTTCAAAGAAAATATTCTGAAGTATGACACAGTGCCATTTTTCATGGTTTGCTTAGCTCTATCAGTTTCAGGCTAGAATAAAATGAAGAATTTCAGATACAAGAGGGCCGGCCTCTCTGCATTGCTTAACAAAGACAACTACATATTAAGCCATTTTAGATGGAAATACATTTACCCAGAAGTGTCAGCAAAATCCACCAGGGCTAAGGATGCTTACTGTAGGGCAGGATCACTCCTCCGATTTCTGTCCCACTTTGAGTCTCGATCCGTCACCCATTCTATTCAAGACAGGCACTCGAAGGTCATCGATGCACAGCAACAGTTGAGAAGAAGGCCAGAGAGACTAAAAAGGCACAGTATTAATACACATTACCCTCCCTCTACTTTGTGGACCTGCTTTACTCCTCTCAGCCTCTTAGAGGGAGTCCTGGCATAGGGCTCTACTGCACCGCAGCAGCAGCAGAGCACAAAGGCAACAATAATAAAAAAAACAGGGCATCAGACTAAAACCAAACACAAATCCCCTCCAGCCCTAATCAGTGAGGGAAAACAGGACAGAACTGAAGCGGGAACTCCTGGCAAATAAGGACTAGTTTTCCAGAGGCTAAACCAAGCACCGTCCACCACACCAAGCACTATCCATCACACTGAATGCACGGACAGGTCCTACTGTAATTAGATTCTGACAAAGAAGTTGCCTCTTGAATCCAGCATCTCCCAGAAAACATTGGTCTGGCATTCACTTTCCTATGCATCCATGATCATGTTAGGATTATTGGCTGTTCACGTAAGCTACTACTTCTTTCAAAATGGCCTAAACTTACTTCCTAACAAAATTCCCTGCATCAGGTAAGACACTAGCAGCTGGCCTAACCCCCTGTTCAGGACTGACAGCAGGAGCACTTGATCGGACAAACCTGCAGCTCAGTTTCAGTAGTACTGCGTGGATTGCTTGACTACTTCAAAGCACTTACAGCACTTCTCAGCATCTAGACAAACTTTTTGTCACTTAGCAGATAGAAACAATTGCTGTAAGGAAGCAAAACCAATATACTTAAGGCATTTTAGAAAGATTTCAAGTAGCAGATGTTAATTTTCAAGCAGCCCATCAGCCATGTTATCAATTGCCTAATTCAATAGTAGGAACAAGAGATGATACAGCCACTCCTGGGCTATACATCTCAACCAGGGCGATTTAGCCCAATCCTGCAAAAAACTTACTCGCAAGTCTTTTTAGCAGGGCTTTCTTGCCCCAGCATATGACTCAGCCTAGCTCTCCCTCTGCCTCCAAGTACAGGGGCAAACGCTGCCTATTTCCAGCACAAGAAAACATCAGAAAGCTTTTCTTTGCAATAAAATACTCAGGTACTTTGGGAACCTTGGAAAACTCCAAGAATGAAAACAGACCACCCACACGTTAAAGCTCTACACAAAGTTTCTCTTGCAGATGTCCTTCTTTTGCTTAATAGATCAGATCTTACAGGTTTTACGAGGTAGAAACATCTATCCCCATTGTGACAGTTCATTTGCTTTAGCAGACATACAAAAATATAGGAGGAGACAGAGGTCAACAGTTAGGAGTATATCTAAGTTTGAAATGATGAAAAGATACTTTAATATCTGACATAAATGACTCCGTATGTTTTTTCCTGAAAAGTAAAGACACATGGAAAGGGAAAGGTATGCAGCTTACACCTAACAGACTAAGATTTCACTTGTGGTATTCATTCATAAAATAAATCAATACATTCACAGATCTTATAGCAACTGTTGAAATGGTTCCACACCTCCAAGAAGACTTTTCAGCATACTGTGGCACAGAACTTCTCAAGCCTATCTCTAAACCCAAACCAATCTTATTCTTTATCATGTTTGTGTAAGATTGTTGAAAGGATCTTAGTTTTGTAGTTCACAGAGATTTGTCAAAAATATCACTTTAATATTTTTTAAATTGAATTAGAAAACATATTAAACACCTGTAGTTCAGTGATCTATTAGATTTTTCCAATCAAAAAAACCCCCAGTGTTAGGAATTTCCAAATATTTGATGTTACTGCTCAAGAAATAAATAACTAATGACTTGACAAGGCTTTTAAGATCTAGCCAGAGCAATCACCCATGCATGAATCTCATCCTTTTATCTTGACTTTTGTCTCCTGCAAGCTCTGCCAGGGTTGTGGAAGGAACACACTGGACCTTACACATAAGCTCCCACAGAGCACCTTCAGGTATGATGCAGAACACATACACGAAATACAGGGGAAAAGTAACAGCAACAGTTGTCCAGTTCTAATTAGTAATCTTAGAGTGTTCCCTGCTACCATCCGTCTCAGACTTACATAATTTCCAATTATATGTTCATATTTTACAAATACATTTGAAGTTATAAGGAACTGAAATGGCAAATTCAGAGGGACGGGCTTGTTTGATCTTAGTCCGATACTTGAAGAAATGCAGAATTGTTACAGTTTCACTTAATAACTGTAGTTCAACACCAAACCAAAGCACAACAGAATTTGGCCCTCTGCTTTGAACTTAATCATTTCTGCCCGAGAAAGGCAGAAAAGAAGTTTGTAACTGTATAGTAAGAACCGAAAGTTGCACAAACGTTACTTTGGACATGCTGCAGTCTATAATCAGAATGGCATAATTTTGGTAATTACTTTGGGACAAAGTTTAGGATGGCTATAATGAAGTTTCCTGGCAACACGAAGCTGGAAGGAACTGTCAGCAGAGGAGGATTACAACGTAGCCTATGGAGAACTGTGGTGATGTTGAGGATTAGAGTAACAGAAATGATGTGAAACTAAATAGTACAAAACCACACACTGAGGGATCCTCCCTAATAGGACAGGAGCTTTTCACCTGGAAACAATGGATATCAATTAACATATCCATATCTATAAAAAGATGATAATGAATGTTAAGAAAGGCAAACAGGAGCTTAGTGTGCATCAGGAAAGTTATGTCCAGTAGAGGAAAGGAAGTAGTAACACCACTGAACAAAGTCTTGCACGAGACTTTATATAAAATACCATGTACCATTCTTGTCCATTTTGTTCCAGAAAGAGTAATTCATCCTGTAACAGGTGCAAGAAGTGTTATTAGCACCATCAGAGGAAAAGAGGGAGTCCTGTGAGAAACTAAAAGTGCTGTTTTTCTTCACATGAAAGGGCTATGCTAGCTTTTACAGGCTCAGAGGAAAAAGAGCTATTTAAGCTAAAAAAAGACTGTGGCACAAGAACAAAGATGAATAAAGATAGCAGAGTGAAAAGTTTCAGCTGGAAATGAGAGGAATTTTCTAAACATCAGAGCAGCGTTGTTTGGTAACAAGCTTTCAGAAGGAATGTAAAAGTAAACAAACCTAACTAGTTTTAAAATGCTTTTTAAATAGATTATAGGAGGTAGTTGCTTACAGTAGCAGGGGATTGGATTGTAGGGTCCTTCCCTCCTGTATTCCTAGCTTTGATTTCTGTGTTACATAGCTCACAACTCTCTAGCTCTGCTCAAAAGAAAAGAGCATTTGAGATTTCTTCAGGTAGCGTTCTGCAATCTTCTCCTCACAGTTTGGCAGCCTGACGACCTAGCCAATATTATCGGTTATTGTTTCCCCCAGTGTCCATAAAAGCGTCCTCGAACACGGCATTTATGAACAAACCTGTAATTTTTATTTGTTTATGGATTCATGCATATTCTTAGAAGAAAACACAAGGGCAGGGATCTCAGCTGCTGGGCAACACCCATCCCCTCCAACTCCCTCCATAATCTCTTGTTGTTGCCAGAGTATGCAAGTTGGGATCAGGAACTCTCCAGAACGAGGTGAGCTTTCAAAGCGACCCTGGAGGCAGAGAAGACATGAAGGAGAAAGTGCACTGAAGTGGGATGCCCAAGAACGGTGCTCAGTCCTTAGCTCACGTTCCTAGAGCTGGATCTTTAAGGATGCCTCAGTACATTATCTTAAAAACATCCCTCTGTGGTTTCAAACTCATTGGCAAGCTCAGCCATCTAAAAAATTAGTGATCCTTGCTAAGAAGGAGGGGAGAGTTCTCGCCTCTCCTAACTGTCGGAGCTGAAAGACCTGCACCCAAAAGTTTCAATGCTATTACTGTTGCCACTTGTGTTCACAGCTTACTGCTCCAGCAACATATCTAAACAGAGCGAGTACGGATTCAGCACAAGATCACACACACCCCCCTCCCAAAACCAGTCCTTCACGTTACAGCTCAATCAACACACAGAGGCATCAACTGGTACGAAATGCACCATGGAGCCACAGCTACCTGATAGCTAGAGATGCTAATCTTCATTTCAATAAAACCTACTTCACATACTTCCAAAACATTCACCACCATTTTTTTCTCTCCTTAACTTGCACTTCCTCTTTATTCTTTTCAATCTGTAGCAAATGATGTATCGTGATCTGCATTACAAAAAATAATTGCTTGTAACAAGAAAACATTACAAGCTAGACCATTTCTAATAATTGGGCTTAATCCACAAACACTCAATAGGGGAACTGAACTTCTTCACTGCGGACTTCTGGCCAAGGGCAGCTTCCGCACCCTGTTGCTGATGGCCAGCATCCCCATGAGAGGGGTGAAATGTCTCTTCAAACACGGTGCCTCATTTATGCTGCTGAACATAAAACTCAAATTTGGAAGTGGTTCAGCATCAGATTTTTTTTGGCTTATTTGCAACTTTCTGCTCTTGACAACGCAACAAGAGCTAACAAACAGAAAAAAAACCCACCCTCACGTTTCCAGCAAATTATGCCACATCATCTTGAGGTTTCAGTTGAATTTTAAAATTCAAGTGTAAGAGAGAAAGTCAACAACTTTGAAACAGGCAGGTTTGCTGATATGTGCTATTAAAAGCTGCTTATTTTGGTCCAACTCAGACAACGCCAAGAGAGTAGGTTTGATTATGTTCAGAGCCTTTCCAGTAATTATACATCCAGCACCACCACAGTGTGGCTTACTATTCAAAAACAAACAGCTCAGCCCATATGCTTATCGAAAGGGAAAATAAAGGTAAGCTATTTTAAACAATGTACCAAATATATCCAGTAGTAGAGGCATATATAGAACGTGGGTTGTCTCCCCCATTCCAAGCCTCTAATCATGTTTTCCTCCGCTGAATTGTTGCTACAAAAATTCCTAAAATGTCAACAGCTCTAACATAGAGGAAAAAATTGAAACAAAACATCTTAACCACAGTATTGCAAAGGTTCTCGACATCTGGGGAAGACACACATGACATAACAGTATTTTCACTCTTAGCTTTATGCTACAAATACTTCCATAAAGCCACTGCTCAATGCACGTATTTTCAATGCTTCCATATAATGCACTAAAGAAACGTCTGACATCTGCAAAGTTCAAAAGACAAAGACAGCACTCCCAGAGAACTTGGCAGTGCTCAAATCGAGAAGTTTGCTGCAATCAGTTTTCAACAGACCCAAAAAAACATCTCCAAAATCTAATCCAGTTTATCATTTCCAGCTTTTGTAAATGCCATTCTCCAAGATCTGCAGAAAGGGCTCAGTCATTTAACATTAACTAGTTTCTTGAATTTCAAAATCCCATTTTTATTATCATCACACAAAACAAACTAGCAAACATTTACTTTCCCATTCAAGTGTTAACACAATTTGGAACAGCATGATGAAACCAGCTAGGACATATGGGATCTGGTATCATGATCAAGGCCAGAGTGTCCCTTTTGAAAGGCAAGAGATTAATTGTTTAGAAAATTGACAAGCACAGCCTCCCAACATTTACATCTAAATCCAAAGTTAAGGATAAATATAAGTAAATATAGTTTACATATTCATAATTTAGCCAACACACAGTTTATTACCATGTCTCACAAAGTAATCCGTCTATTCAGATTATCAGTTTGCCACAGGTAACTCCATGACTTAGGATGAGAAGTGAGGACACACGCCTATGGGCGTGCTACAGGACTGGCACAGGCATCCAGGTGTTGCATGAAAGAGCACCCTCTTCGACCTCCGCACCCCCATGGCCTTATCCACAGCGATACACGACAATTTATTCTAACACACCACAAAAAAAAAAAAAGCTAACATAGAGCTACGGGGTGCTGGTCCAAATGCAGTCAGTGCCATTGTGAGCGGTACTGGCTGGCCATCTAGCCCCTCAGTCAGAGCCCAGAGCAGACTTGGAACCTTGCACAGGCAGGGTCATGCTTTTTGGAGGAAGGCAAGGATTTTTACACAGCTTAGGTCCCCTGTTGGTAAGACTGAATGAACACCTTCTGGTTAATAAGCCACAAAGCCGTTATGTGTTTAGTCCCACAACCTTCAAGCGGTTTTCAACATTGATGGTAGCAATTCAACAGTGTAAGAGCTACACACAGCCTACAATGGCATCTCCTGTCATTCTGCAACGGTCGGCATCCATGATTCAGCATCCATCCAACTAGTATTACTCAGCTAATACAATTCAGTATTTTAACAGATAATACTGACTACGCTATTCCTAAGTCATTGACACTAACAAAAAGTCACAGGTCCAGCAGGGCTACCTCCCCAGCCCAAAACACACCACTGGCGTACCCCGAGGGAAGCTGGTGTTCCTTTGCACCCTCCACTCCACTTCCAGCTCTACAGGAGACGTTTACCAGCCAACATGACCAGGCCATGGCCTGCAATTACCAGAAGATATGGCTACAGCATGCCCAAAACAATATTCTCCTGCATCTGCTCTGTTTATTTTTGTTTTTAAACATTCGTAATTTTTTCCAGCTGTTCAGTATTACTAGAAGCTTTAATACAAAAATCTGTATTACATTCTTCATATCATTTCACAAAACTGAACAGCTTTATAATTTGTCAAAGATGTGCCCATCCCAGGAGCCATCAGTTTTCCAGAATGTCAGAAGAAAACAACTGAGTGCATGCTAAAACCCAAGTACAGACAAAATGCAAGAATTACTAAGGTTCCAGAGCTCTGAAGCAACAGAAAAAAAATTTGTGAACTAAAATATGAATAAAGCTAAAATGCTACCATTTCTGAGAAACCTTCAAAGCTTTATCTTGCTACTGCCAATTCTCTCTTTTTTCTTCAACCTTGCTTATGTGCTGCTGCCACCACCACACTTGCCATTATAACATTTTTAAATGCCTTTCACAGAAAACTAAAAGTGGCCAGTAAGCGTCAGGCTTTTTTTCTCCCTGCAACTAGAATAAAAACTAAAAAAGAAAAGTGACTCACCTTCATTCTTCAGAGAAGCACCTTCTGTATTTATGGAATAAATCTCATATGCTCTATAAAACTAAAAACAAATTAATAGTTTTGTGCCTTCCATAATTGGGTTTCTCCTCTCTTCCTAAACTGTAAGACATTGCAAAAACAATGTTATTGCAACCAGCAAAGATAGTGTTAATTAAAAGTAAGTTTACTTTGAGTATTCATTTTGTCCCAAACTACCTGAAGTGACTCCACTAGAATCACTTAGGACACTATTAATGGAAATATACTTTTGATTAAGTACATTAATGTATCACAATGCTCACAGAAGCCATTACTAAACTCAGATGCCTATTTTGCCACGTCCTTTAAAACATTTGTTACCAGGGGCCACGTTAGCACTATTTCTCCATCTATTGGGGAAACTTTATGTTGGTAGGTCAGACAAATTGTGCTCAAAACTACACCCAGTGATGAGGACCACTATTCTGACCAGAGGGTGCCCCGTGGCCAGGTGAGGTGACGGACCCCAGGGCAGTGAGGCCAGGGACAGATTCCACCTGCCACCTTCCCTGCAAGGAAAGACTTTCCAGGAGGAAGGCGTCAGTGAAGGAGCAGACAGACAGGTCCTGGCTGCATGTTAGTGGCCCTGTCAAAAACAAATGTAAAACATTACTTTGTATGCTTGGCAACAGCAGCACCCAAGTTTCTAAAAAACAGCAAACAAGTTGCAATTGTCTTGCCCTTGAAAATTACCAGCTTTTATGCAGAAAAGGGAACACCATATGCCCATGGGAGGAGTAATCCCTACTCCCTCAGTGAACCAGAACTTCGTAACATGAACCCAGAAACAAGTTACCTCTTTGGAAATTAAGACAATCTATGCAATTTTTTTCCTGCATGACAAATTATAGTCATGTTACCTAGAAAATGTCAGTGCTACACCCTTCCTAAAACATAGTGCATTGGCTAAAACATAACAAACAGGAAATAAATGCTCTTTTGGCTTGGAGCAAATAAAGTGCTAAGCTTATTTTTGTGGCGTTCAAAAATAAGATACTTTATCCTATGGCATCTGGAACAAAACACACAATAGTGACAGAAACAAAATGCTGTCAGCTCTCAGTAATAACTGATGGATGTAATACTGTATTAAAATTTGGAGTCACTTAATGCAGTCATTGGAAGTCAGATTTTATGGCAGTATTGAATTTATATTCACTAGAAGATGGTTAGTCAAGAGTTTCTAGTTTTTTAAAAAACTTCCTTCCATATGACAAGCTCTAAGTACCTTTCAGTGAGATACAGTGATATTTGGCACACCATGATGCACACAAAAAGCTGCATGAATGCACACCTTCATACTTATCACTCTTTACGCTCCCTGCTTTACTTTTTTCTGGTAGTGTAGTTTCTCTAATTTTAGTCACAACTTAGTCTCTTGTTTTAAATCTGCCACGTGCAGATTCAGCTGCAGTCTTAACTGAAACGTGACGCACACTATTCGCTCCTTAACGAAGGGGTCAAATTTCCTGCAATGCAGAAGCCCACCAAGTAGAAATGTTTCATTAGGCCACCGCCACCTATTTCTAGATGATATTCCTCATAATCAAGGTGAACCAGGCATAAGGCCTTTTTGGCCAACACATGCTCACCAAATAGCATCAGGGATGCTGACTGCAGAATATTGGACCTACAATCCCTATCCGGCAAACACTGACTGTCACAGAAATGTGTAAGAAATGCTAGAAGCACAAAGGTAATAAAAAACAGGATGAAGTTACTCTTAAAACCAACATATCATTACTTTTTTTTTTTCAGTTGAGAAATCTTTAATCCTACAGATCATCTAGAAAAGCTTACTTCCATATGTAAAATTACCCTAAAATATATAATTCTAGCCTGAAACCAAACACCAGAGGAGCCGAGGCAGGCGCTGCTGCCTTTGAGCTGTGCTATTTTTCAGAGTGCAGCTGTTCCCTCTCTCGGTTCTGTTTGTACATTAGCTGGCAGCTACAGCCAGCTGCATTTTTCTGAAAGAGCGAGAAGGATTTTGATGTGAGTCCAACAGTAAGCAGTGGTTACTTGTTCTCTTTAGATTATGGGGTTTTCTTAACTGTTAGTAGTAAATGTCAGCTATGTGATGACAATCACAATATATTTCAAAATTTATAGACCATATTGATATTCACTTTCAGAAAGCCAGATTCAAATGCACATCCAAATTCTTTCTTTAAGAGAACAGCAAAAGAGATATTCAGAAATTCCTGCAATTTCAAACATTCCTCCTTGAAGCTTAAAACACTGCTAACTTTCTGGAATACCATCTGATTCCTGGTTGTTTCTAGATACTTGTTCATGTGATGCAGCGAATGGCACACTGACAGAAATAAGCTTAAAACTCAAGTGATTTCTCATTCCTCCCTATTGCTATAAAAGGTTCCTTCTTTGTAAATTCTTGTCTATGTAAAACAAAGTCTGTATTTCATGAAGTTTACTTTGTATTTAATAATAATGAACATAGTCTCCTAGACTATTTCCTCTTTCTGGTCTCAAACATTTTTTTTAAGATATCTGTGCTGGGTTCTTAGTGTTGGTTTCTGATAGGCACTGTTTCTACAACCTTGCTCTGATTATCTAGATTTTTAACTTGAAAACTTCTCCCTTCAGTTTGTAAGGAAATGACAATCCAACTGGGGCACAACTTAAAAAAGAAAAAGAAAAAAAAAAGAATCTCCTACATGTAAGAACAAGAAATCACATAATCATTTTTCCAAACAGTAAAATGAAGTCACAGTGCAAGGTATTGCATGTATTTTAAGGAGATAAATTTTGATTTCCAATGCAACTTCCGTAGAAATTCTTTGTGCTATTTGCTTACACTCAGACCCTTCCAAGAAAAGGTAGACTGGAAGAGCAAACACAGTGCATGAGGGAATGCTCGCTGCCAGTGTATCATTAAGTTGCCATCTCACAAAGGGCTGAGAAACCACTCTTACCCAAAGGTTACTTAAGGGAAATTTCCTATTCCTTGCAACAGCACGTACAGTTCCACAGAGCAACAAAGTGTAGCTTTCTAAAAATGGCATACAAGTCTATAAAGCAGGACTGAATATTCACTTCACAGTATCAATGCTTATCTATATTCCCAAGTCTCTTTATTGCCATTGTTTATTTCTCGAGCAGAGAATCATCAGCTTTAAATGACCACTGGACAGTGGTGCAGTACCGCAGTCCCCCTTCCCTCTCAAGAAGGCCCTCTCGCCTGGCTCGTGCTTGCCGTCTGGATGCCAGTGTCCACCCACAATGTCACTGAGTCCAGTTTACATCAGAGAGTCAGCTGAAGGGACAGTGAAACTGCAGAAAAGCTTTTCATGTCTGTCTTAAACAAACCAACCCACCACACTAAAGGAAACATATCTTTCACATGGCCTGCAACTAACAGGGCATGTCCATGCTCCCAGAGCAAAAAAAGCGTTTGCCAATTTTAAGGGACAATTACACAGGCCTGTTATCTGAGAATTGCTGCCCTCTTGTTTTATGTACTTGAGTAATTAAAATTTTAAGAGACAGGCACCCTTCCACAAAGGTCACAAGTTGTCTTTTAAGTATATAATCCTTCTTGTTTTTCTTTGTTTCCTAGTTTTGGGGTGTTGGGGTTTTTTTTTCAGAAGTGTTCTTCACCTCTCACCGAATGGTGATTCAGTAGCAGACTCCAGCTGGTTTGTCCTTTTCCTGCTACTCTAACTCAGGTGTTCAGAGTTTTAGGCAAGCAGTAGGCAACCCAGTGGGGAGAGCTACAGAGAATACAGAGAGAAAGCAAAGCATTTTTAAAAAAAGAGGAAAGTACTTGGTATCTGTTTAAATGGACAACATCACAAGAAAGACTTCTATGATCATCCTAAGTGCCATCACACAGCATGTATGGAACAAACAGGGGATCAGGCCCAGTCAGCATGGGTTTATGAAAAGCAGGTCCTGCTTGCCTAAACCTGATCTCCTGTGACGAGGTGACCCACTAAGTGGATGAGGGAAAGGATGCGGATGTTGTCTACTTGGACTTTATTAAAGCCTTTGACACGGTTTCCCACAGCGTTCTCCTGGAGAAAGTGGCTGCTCATGGCTTGGACAGGCATACTCTTCACTGGGTAAAAAACTGGCTGGATGGCCAGGCCCAGAGAGTTGTGGTGAATGGAGTTAAATTCAGCTGGCGGCCAGTGGTGTTCCCCAGGGCTCAGTACAGGGGCCAGTTCTGTTTAATATCTTTTATCAATGATCTGGACAAAGGGACCAAGTGCACCCTCAGTAAGTTCGCAGATGACACCAAGTTGGGTGGAAGTGTCGATCTGCTGGAGGTTAGGAAGGCCTTAAAGAGAGACCTGGACAGGCTGGATCGATGGGCCGAGGCCAACTGTATGAGATTCAACAAGGCCAAGTGCCGGGTCCTGCACTTCGGTCACAACAACCCCATGCAACGCTACAGGCTGGGGGAGGAGTGGCTGGAGAGCTGCCCAGTGGAGAAGGACCTGGGAGTGTTGGTGCATACCCAGCTGAATATGAGCTGGCAGTGTGCCCAGGTGGACAAGAAGGCCAATAGCATCCTGGCTTGTATCAGGAATAGTGTGGCCAGCAGGACCAGGGAAGTAATCATCCCCCTGTACTCAGCACTGGTGAGGCCACACCTCAAGTACTGTGTTCAGTTTTGGGCCCCTCACTACAAGGAGGACATTAAGGTGCTGGAGCGTGTCCAAAGACAGGCAACAAAGCTAGTGAAGGGTCTAGAGAACAAGTCTTATGAGGAGCAGCTGAGGGAACTGGGGTTGTTTAGCCTGGAGGAAAGGAGGCTTGGGGGGACCTTATCGCTCTCTACAACTTGTAGCGAGCTGGGGATCGGTCTCTTCTCCCAAGCAACAAGTAATAGGACAAGAGGAAGCTGCCTCAAGTTGTGCAAGGGAAGGTTTAGGTTGGATATTAGGAAAAATTTCTTCACTGAAAGGGTAGTCAGGCACTGGAACAGGCTGCCCAGGGAAGTGGTTGAGTCCCCATCCCTGGAGGTATTTAAAAGAAGGGTAGATGTGGTGCTTAGGGACATGGTTTGGTGGTGGACTTGGCAGTGCTAGGTTAACGGTTGGACTCGATGATCTTAAGGGTCTTTTCCAACCTAAACAATTCTATGATTCTATGATCATTAAGATATTTGAGGAAAAGAAAGTGGGCAAAAAAAGAAGAAAAATCAATTAAATGCAGTTCTATACCTAAATTCTATCATTTGAATTATTCAAATGAATTCTTTGTCAACTTGCAACATCACCGCATTCGTTGAACCTCTGCAAAGATACCAAAGCCTGCCCTGATGGAACAGCACCGATCCTTTCAGTCTTGATGCTTTAAAGGTTTCCTTTAAAAATTCCTCAGAATCTCTTAGCCACTTAAATAGATCTAGTTAACACATTCAGTTACAGGAGGACTGTATGCAAAGGGATGCAAAAGTGTTCAAGTTGCTCTTCCTTCACTCCAGGAAACAGAAAAAGTGCTGCGAAAAACCAAGAAAAATTCCTTCAGATAGGAATGCTTACCAGTGCCAAATATGAATGTCATGTGTGTAAAGGAAAATCTCAGAATATTACTGCTCATCTCAGTAAATAAATTAACACAATAGCAATTCCACTCTCAATCCACATGTAATTTCAAGCTAAGCTTGCTATAATTTTTTTTTAAATGAAACTATAATTGAAAAAATGCTTTGTTTTCTTTTGTCTCTTTAAACTTCAAGACTCCCATCCTTGGCACAGCCATCTGAATTAGATCCAACTTGCCAGAGGTATCAATTTCATTGAAACAAATCTGCTTCAATATTTTTCACTTGAAAGAAATTAGACCATGCCTTTGCAAGATAGAATCATGCTGGAGTCAGAGAAACAAAAACAAGCAGGCTAGGTTCTCTCTGACATTAGCTAGGAGACTGAAGCATCATATCTTTTGAAGTTAATATGTCCTAGAGGCACAATGGATTTACTGTACTACTTCCCTGTTCTAAGAAATTGCTCTCCTACTGACCGAAGAAGAAAAACACACAAAATAAGAAAAGGGGAAAAAAGGCAATCGCGCTAAAGTCATAAAAGATAACTGGAATCGCTAAGGAGCATTCCCTTCCTAACATGATCATCCTCTGTTGGATTTCCAATCCATTCTCTCTCTCCCTCAAACTCAGACACATACATTATCTAAGACTCTTTTTTGGAAAAACATGATTTTTTAGAATACATACAGAAGCTAATCAAACACTACTTCTAAAAGTAAATTGTAGGTCTAAATTATTTTATTTTGATTCCTCGGCTCAAGTCCAACTGGATATTTAACTGTGTGTAAAACATAAACCGAAGTTTATTACCGAAGTCGTTACTTATTTTTCTCTTTAATCCCTCAGTATATCCTTCTTTAAGAACGATATGATGCAAGACAACAGGTAGATTTCACACAGCTACTAAAAGAAACCTATGCAAGAAACACCATGATCAAGAAAAGTTTGCAGCAGCATATTCCACCTTCCAGCTTAAATGAATGAGTAAGATTTGAAGTGTCTAAAGTTAAGTACTTAGCAGTCAAGTAGTCTGTTCTTCCCTTTGCAACACAAAAATTACGTTCTTCCATGTTCAATTAACCAATTCCTAAAAAATAATTTTCCAGAGTCCTGAAAAAAAATTCAGGTCTTCGAAGCAATTCATGAATGTGACATGCAATTTTGACATATCAGTCTCCTTTAGGCTGAGACTGATACTAGGACCCAAGCTCTGTTCCTAGACCTGCCACTAATCAGCAACACGTCTATTATGTCCACCTTCCTTAATGCATGCATACATTAGAGTCGAAATAGCTCCACATAAAGTACAGTACCACAAATAGTGAAAACTGGCTACATGGACTGGACTTTCTTCTCACAGTGTTCAAAGTCTTAATTTTACAAAATCTCATCTACAGCGAGAAATACAGAGTAGTACGATGAATGCTTTTTCTATGTCCTTTCATTTCCTAGCACCAGAGAGGAAGCATTTTCCCTGCACTTCACACTAGAGCTGACTTTTCACTCTTATTCCTAAGCAAGTTTCTGAAGGGCCAGCACACAGCATGAGATTCCAGGAGCACAGCCCCACAGCATGGCGGGGCAGGAAGGCACCTCAGCAGAGCCTCTCGCCCGCCCTGACCCCCTGCTCAGAGCAGGGCCAGCTGGAGCAGGGTGCTCAGGCATGGGCGTCGAGTATCTTGGGGCAACCTGTGCCAGTGTTCACTCTCACATAAAAAAAGTGTTTTCTTATGTTGAAATGGAGTTTCCTGCATTTCAGTCTGTGCCCACTGCCTCTTGTCCTGTCGCTGGCTATTACTGGGAAGAGTCTGGCTGCATCTTCTTTACTCCCTCCACGAGGTGTTTGTACACATTGGTAAGATCTTTTTCTCCAGGCTGGACAGTCCCAGCTCCCTCAGCCCATCCTCACATGGCACATGCTCCAGTCCCACGATCATCTTAGTGGCCCTCCACTGGACTCGCTCCACTAAGCCCAAACCTTTCTTGCACTTGCTGAAGGTGCACTCTTTCCCATCATCCAGGTCATTAATGAAGATGTTGAACAGTGCTGGCCCCAGTGGTGATCCCAGAATACACCACTAGTGACTGCCTCTGTCTGGACTTCATGCTGCTGATCACAGCCTGATGAGCTGCCAGTTCAGCCAGTCAGCCTCACTGTCCACACTTCATCAATTTGTCTATCAGGATGCCAGGGGAGGCAAGAGTCAAAAGCCTTGCCAACGTTGAGACAAACAATATCCACTGCTCTCCCCTCATCCACTGATACAGCCATCTCACTGCAGAAAGCCATCAGGTTGGTCAGGCATGATTTTCCCTTCATATACTGGTGCTGACTATTCCAAATCACCTTCTTGTCCTTCATAGGTTTGGAAGTGGTTTGCAGGATTATTTGCTCCGTCACAGTGATCAAGGAGAGACTGGCTGGCTGTTCTTGCCTTTCTCAAAGATAGAATTGACTTTTGCTTCTTCCAGCTCTCAGGAACCTCTTCCAATCACCTTTCAAAAGATAACCAAGAGTGGCCTTGCAGTGACACCGGCCACCTCCCTCACCACTCATGGGTACATCCCATCAGGCCCCATGGACTCATGTATGTCCAGTTTGTTTTAATGTTCCCTAACCTGATCTTCTGCATCTGAGGGCAAGTCTTCCTTGCCCAGGATTTCTGAAGGCAAATCTCACCAGTAAAGGCTGAGGTGAAGATGGCGTTTAAGCACCTCAGCCTCTTCTCTCCCCATTGAGCCCTCATTTTCCCTGCTCTTCCTTTTGCCGCTGATATGCCTGTAGGAGCCCTTCTTGCTCCCCTTCACATCCTTCGCTAGATTCAACTGCAGGTGGGCTTTGGCTCTCCTAACCCCATCCCTGCATGCTCAACAGTTTCTCTGTACTCCTCCTACGAAGGATTCAATACAGATCTTATCAGAAAGTCATCGGTGAGTTCACGTGCCGTAACTTATGAAAATATTTAAGAAGTTTGAAGTATAAAGCAACTTTTTACAGGCGCAAGGCACACTCATAGCTCTCTAAGCTCCTGAATTCCAAGAGGAAAGCACCCAGACAAACCAAAGTTACTTTCAACAGCACCTCAGATCAATTTCTTAATAGGCACATTGGTATCTACATTCACAGGCAACGTGACCATTTTCATCTTGAGAAGAATTTTTATGAAACAGATAAATACAGAGAGCATTTGGGATCAATCTACTTATTTAACCCTTCTTATACACAAAACTTACTAACTACTTCAACCGGTGCTTAATACCAGCTATCTATTACCATAGGAGATACATCATCAAGCTTTTCTCACCTGAACCTCATGGATAAAGGAGGTCCAATGGTAAGTGTTTTAATTCTTTATATCCATTCCTTATTCATTTTTACCTCAGAGGGAGGACACAAATACTGACAAGTAGCAAGGCAAAGAAGAAAGCATGGGTTTAAACAATGTGTTACACATGCTTCAGCTTTATGTTGTGCATGAACAGCGGCATCCTTTCCATGCTGATTAAACTGTGTGTAACCTAGAATATGATTTCTATTTTCATACATATATTCACACACATGTATTATTGATCTTGTTTTTTTCCAGAAGCAGACTATGTCTTATTTCTATTACAGAAAAAGTCCTGTATCCCAGTATCTAAGTTTTGTACCACCTTTACACTCAAAACCACACAGGAAAAAAAATTACTATGAAAGAAAAAAATCTAGCAGACCTTCCTCCTAAAAAAGAAAATATGGCCCTACAGACTGAACTCCAAATAAAACAAACTGAAGATAGAGTTGCATAAATAAAATAATATTAAATAATGAAATGTAAATTCTAAGAAATTTCAATATATGCCAATATAATAAACCTACTTCGGTCACACACACTGTGTTATTTCTAGTTAAAGAAAATAAACATCAGGCCCTACTGAACTGTAATTCTCAGCAGGAACCTAACTTTTGTGTCACACACAGACTGAAACTGGTAAGACTCACATAAGAACCATTAATGCAAACTCTGACTTTGTAGTTGCCTAATACAAACTTTCCCAATTCTACACTCCTTTTCTTCCCAGAATTTTTAGGCTGGTAAAGCAGTTTTTTTGGTCAAAGCAATTGCAATGCATTCAAAAGCACACAAAAGAATGTTTCACAAGTTTATACTTTCTATAAACTGTTCTTTGTGGCTCACAAAGAAGTACAGCTGCAAGAGTCAGAACACATTGTCTCACATCAGTGCTAACATCACTTTGTTATAAGCGTCCAAAAACACAGTGAAGGAAGGAAAGAGAAAGAATGCTTACAATTTTCCTCTTCCTTGTTCTTCCCTCCAACCTTCCTTCCCAGTTGAGGAGGAGCATTTGCCAAACTATAGGTGTCACTGGCACAGTATTACAAGCTTCTGTGCAATACGACCAAATGCAATATACAGGTTTGTACTACGAAATCTACCTAGCCATGTGGCATCAGGAACTCGAAGTCCTCAGTTCTGCAGTCCACAAACCATTCTCTGTACCAGCATGTCACTAAAGCGAAGAACAGATTTATTGAAAATCAGAGATGCCTGGCCAGTGAGCAGGACCCAGTGCAGTCAGAGATCAGGAGTGCAAACAGCCTAGAACAGAAGTGAAGCACGGCTGTTTGGAGAAAGAGTGTAAACCATACTTATGATGTTATTTATAGAGTATGAGTAAGGAAATATTTTTAACCAGGGCTATATTACGACTGAATAGCTAAACCTGTCATTTTTAACTCGGACTTAACTACATATTGAATCACTGTGGGTTTCTTATTTTCTCTGATGTTGACCATATTCAGAAAGGAGTAGTCTGAGACCACCACATTTATTTCTTACAGAAATGAAATGTCAATCTGAATGAGGATCCAGAGTACTCTACCTGAAAACAGAACATTTTCATACTCTGTGATCGAAAACATAATCATGCTGCAAGGGCAAGGAGCTAGCGCATAGGCCATTCAACTGAGCTGCCTTGAAGTTTCGTAATTATTTTGTGCTCATGACACAGTAATGATTCTGTCAGAATGAGAAAACAAGTTCTCTGGTCATTCTTCCTCATACAATGCAACTGTTACCTCAGAATTAAGGAAATCTGTGGGTGTAAAATTTTATCCAAAAATAGCCAGAGGGCCTAAGAGATGGATAAAATTTGTGTGAACCTCTCATCAACTCCTTCACGTTATGAGCTCCTTTGTATTAAAAATATTTCTGTGTTCAGAATAAATATGTTAAGGAAACATTTCTGAAGCTGACTGTACAGCTTTTAAGCTGTGTTGGCTACATAAAGCAGCTGTTTTAACATCTATCCATGCCACAAATACAACTTTTTCCACCCACAGTAGAGACTTTGGTGAGCAAATTCGACAGAGGTGTTGAAGACAGCTGCAGAAAGCAGCAAGAAACACTTTTCAGTGGGAATAGGCTCCTTAACATGCCGTTTATCACTTATCTGCTCCCCCAGTACTATTCTTGTCTCTTGCAGGCTCATTTTAAGCAGAACACATTAAAAGGTATGCTGTTCTAGCTTAAATCAGGAAAGTTTTACCCAGCAACCTGTCCTTCTCTCACCCCACTTTTGTTCTCCCAGCTATCACTCCCTCCCACACGCTTCCCTGTCATTTTGAGAGCCCCAAGCCTGACATACGGCTCTGCAGTAGCCAGCTTCCCTGCCGATGGGAACACGGTGAGGAAAGACTCTAAAAAGTTGCTGCTTGCGAACAGGAAAATGCAAGTTTCCACACCTATGCTGGATGGAGGCTCTGCTGGGTAAAAGCTGTTCCATGGTTTGGTAGACCTGGTGTCACACTTCCCTGAACCATCTTGTGCTTCAGAAGCCCCATCGGAAAAACAACTTCACCACTTTTCAGGAACGTTGTGCAGGTATGAGCCCTACAGGTTGTACAAACTCAAATCACCCCAGCCAGGAGAGGCAGGTAGGTGCTGAGATAAGGGCAAGCAGCAGGGTTTCCTTATTGCTGGGCATCAGCGTTTTATTGGACACACTGCATGTTTCCAGGCAAACCCTTGCCCTTCTACGAATGCAGGGAATCATGGCCTTATTCTTGATACTGCTGTTGATCAGCCAAATGACACCAAGAAAGGCACGTGGCCTCCCTGTGCCCTTTAAATAAGAAAAGTGCTAATATTTACCTTCCTCTTTGACCTTCTAGACAGAAACTGCTATATGAGGCTAAAAAACAGAAAGTTGTACTCTCTGGTCAGTAGCGACAGAGAGAGAAGAGGAAGTGAGGAGGATATTTAGCAGCTTCTTTTGCAGAAGATGGAAAGATTTCTTGGTCTATGACACCTAGCAGAAAATTCCAAGCTTGCCTTTTTAAAAAGAAAAAAAAGGGAATAAATTTATCATTGATAGAACAGCTCCAAACAAACAGCTCTTAACTATGAAGCTGGGCAGTACAAATAAATCTGCTATACAGGCACAGCTCTTACCTTGGGGACAGTTGGGTCCATGCCCCCCCCCAAGCTTTATAACCCTCAGTAACATCTTCCTGAATCTCTTCTGCCTCTTGCACTAAGCATGGACAGCGCATACGCCAGCACCAAGCCCAGCACCACAGCACGCAGAAACGGGGAGGAAAGTGCACCAGCCCATTGGGATCCCCACCAGATAAAATCCATTGGATCCTCCACTGCCGCTATACGCTTCCGTGCTGGCCTGACACGCCGTATCCTTGAGCCAGCAGAGTGAGGAAAGCGGCAGTGCCAGCAATGGCATCACAACAACTTACACAATGAACTTACTGCACACAAGTCACTGAACACTTCAGCACAGTAATAAGATCCAGTTACTGTCAACCTCAGCTGTATTTGAGCTGGGGTCAGAAGGTGAAAGACACTACATGATATTTAAAAATCTTTCAGCTTCTAACATTCATAACCAAAAGGTTTCAGGGGAAAAAAAATGAAGCTGTCAGCTGTTTCCATGTAGCATAGTGCAAAAAACAGATAACTGCTGAGCTCTAAAGAATCCCAGAGCTTTGCCAAAATTTGCCTCATTGATTAGACAAGACAAGTATCAAATTCAAAACTAGAGAGGGGAAAATGCAACAGGCTTAATAGAGTAAGGTCATTTATCAGAAGATTAAACAACTCATGCTGAATTTGACTAACTTGCCAGAAAAATGTTTTTGAATAGATGAAATTAAGGGATTGGTTTTGCTCTTTATTAGTGAGGCAATGTAGAGAGCTCGCAGTTACAGAAAGAAGCAGTTACTACTTCAGCTTTCATTTAATCACACTTCTGAGAATGGCTACTTCATGAGCAAAACAGTGGCAATATTACCCAGTTCTTAACATGAAATTCCATCAGCTGAAAAGTGATTTAAGAAACAATCTGCAACAGAAAGACAATATGCAAATATGTGGTATTTACTCAGATTCCTCTCTCCCTATGTGCTGAAAAAGACGTCCTAAGAAGCCTCTACTTTGCAAAGGACTTCCCTCGCACATTCTCAAATCACGTTCCCTTGTCCAGAAGGTGAGGCCACACCTGTAGTACCCTATGTCCAGTTCTGGGCTCCTCGGTACAAGAGACATGCGACATACTGAAGAGAGTCCAGCAAAGGGCCACAACAATGATGAAGGGACTGGAGCATCTTACATATGAGGAAAGGTTGAGAGAGCTGGGACTGTTCAGCCTAGAGATGAGAAGGCTCAGAGGGATCTTATCGATGTATATAAAGACCTGAAGGGAGAAGGTGGCAGAGCCAGGCTCTTTTCAGCGATGCCCAGTGACAGGGCCAGAGGCAATGGGCACAAACTGAAACACAGGAGGTTCCCACTGAACATCAGGAAACACTTTTTCACTCTGAGGGTGACCAAGCGCTGGCACAGATTGCCCATGGAGGTTGTGGAGTCTCCATCCTTGGAGATATTGAAAAGCCACATGGACATAGTCCTGGGCCACCAGCCCTAGGTGGCCCTGCTTGAGCACGGGGCAGGGTTGGACCAGATGACCTCCAGAGGTCCCTTCCAAGCTCAACCATTCTGTGATTCTGTGAGGGTGGCTGAAAACCATTTAGTTCTCTCAAAAAATTAATTGGTTGGTAAATACTCAACAATCAGGGGATGTGCACCTACAGCAGCTACTCCTTGATTTTCATAAAGCATCGAATTTCTCTTTCCTCCCAAACTGCCCCTGGTTTCAACATTTCCCCAGCCAGTAAGTGGCAACACCTCTTCAGATTGCAGCTAACTCTCAGCCTCTCCCGCCTCCATGCCTGTTCCTAATGGCAGCCAATACATTTGCTACTATTCACTTACATATACAGCTGCCTCTATTTGCCTGTTGCACAGATGCAGGGATGACCAAAATGACACAACTGGGGGGGGGCGGGGGGAGGAGGGGGGCGGGACAGGGACCAAACCAAAAAATACACACAAAAACCCGCCTCCAAAAACTCAAACAACCACAGGTCGTAGGGTTTAGGCCCTGCTATTTTGTTATTCATCCTAATTTACTTATTGTGATATCTCCCAACAGGCAACACAAAAGAAATCTGTACATTTGTATGGGCAGTTCTGCTAGGAAAGAACAATCAGCTGCAGATATGAAAGGAACTGAGAAGTCAGCAATTTTACAGCCTTTGCCTTACAATATCTGCTGCAACATTTCAGATTATATCAAAGCTGTTGTCACACACCCTTTTCATGGAACTGCAAGACTTAGGGAGAAACAAACATGGCATCAAATCCTCCCAGCAAGCAGGGACAGAGATCCCTTGTAGTGCTATTTTTCTGGTGCTTTATGTAGTCTTTATTTTTAGGCATCCTAAGCACTCAGGTTTCAATGACCCACTGACATGAAGTGACCTATCCATCTAAAAATCTTGCTAACCTAATTTCCAGGATTCTCTCCCTCCTCCTGCTCCTCTTTGGAAGCCTTCCACTGGTTGTCAACCAACGTTTCTAAGAATAAATACCATGACAACCCAGATTCTTCCCACCAAACTTTGCATTTCTCAGTGCACAAGCCAGGGGCTCAGCTGTCATAAAGACACAGGTAGCCTGAGTTGCTCTTTGGAGAGACCTCTGCCTCTCCCTGCTGACTTCAGAGGGAACCTCTGAAAGAAGGAGTCAGGGCCTTATAGACAGTCTAAATCTCGTGTAACTTTTTCTGATCATCAAGACACCTGTGTGTCCCCTCTTCGCCCCACTAGTTCTCTCCCACTTAAAAATCTCTTCTTGGCACTGTACTGCCCAATCTGAATGCAATTTCTACCTGTAATCTCATCAAGCTTGTACAGAAGAGGCCTACCAACATCCCAGCTCCAAGATCTTTCTGTGTATTTCAAAGTACCTCATTAGGATTTTTCCTTACCTTTTAAGAAGAATGCAAAGGCATGGGCTACTCGTGGAACATGAGATTCAGATGGCCCTTCTCTAGATGTAGGTCAGACAAAAGAGGCAAGAGTATTTGCTTTATAATGCAAGCCACTGAGGAAAGAGAACGTGGCTGAAGGAAGTAGGACCACCAGCAAGACATGATTTGGAAACCACCAGCTGCTAAACATGCTCTGGTGTTTTATAGGAACAGATTAACAAGAGGACTGGGCAACCACCTGTAAATACAAGGGGAGCGGAAGCAAAAGGATGTGCTCAGGTCTTGGAAGGCAGTAAGAAAACAGATGAGAGAAAATGAGACCGAAGAAAAAGACTACATCAGTACTGTATTTAACTCCTTTCTGACACACACACACACACAAAAAAAAAAAAAGGGAAAAAATGGACCATTCTTAATGCTATTTCCTGCTAATTGCCATGGGATAAACGAAGTCATAATAACACTAATCAATTACTGTAGGCATTCACAAAATTACTGTGTGACCTGAAATTGAAGCTGAAACTGGTATATTGTGAGACAATTCTCAAACACCTTCTGAAACAACAACATAAGGCTCGGTTTCTTCTCACATCTCCCCATCTGTCCCAACCCCTTCAGGTCTTGTGCCTGTTTCAACACAAGACACTGCCATTGAGCAAAAGTGTACAACTTCATATTCTAAATAGACAATTTAAAAAAAAAAAATCTATTCAGAAAAACAATGCAAGTTCTAATCTGCACAAGAATTGTCAAGTTTAAAGGCTCTTACAAGGTAAAAAGACACATAACTGGAATTTAGATTTCAAGAACAAGCCTTGAATTCTGGGCTGAAACATTGTGTAAAAATCCTTGAGACAATCATAGTTTCCTCCAAAGTAACCTGCCATTCTGATCAAAAGCCAAGCAACAACACAGACTTCACAATAGTCCCTAGTAGCAATTAGGCAAAAGCTAGGAAACATTCACTTATTTATTACAAATTTGTTGTACGTATTTTAGAAACACCTATTGTTAAACTGCAAGGACAGTTGTAAGGAGCACCTCCTCCTCCCCAAATGACTTTCCAAACTGAAAAAAAAAAGAAAGAGAAAAAAAAAGAAGTGGAAATAAGAAGTCAAATCCCCTCAGACTAGCAGCTTTTAATCCAGCCACTGGTAGCTCATCTCACAGATCTGTCACTTGCTAGCAGTTTGGTGACCTTGTACAAGTACAATGTTATGTTGGCATCCTCTCTCTGGGGCAGATACATTAAACTGAGCCAACCATTCACTTGACCGGTAGAGGTTTTTAAAATAAACATTCTCAGGGGTGCTAAAACATACTATTTACATATGGCAGAGATGCACTGCTTCTTTACTCCAACTGCCATGTGCTCCATGATCTCCATCCCAGCCTCCTGATGACTTCTATCCAGAATCATTAAGAGTGATATGAAGCAAGCTTTGGCAAGCATCCAAATGTCTGTTTCTAAAGCCTTAGTACTCAGAAACCATAATACAAACCTAATCATTGTGCTTCCATGCTTACAAAGCCAAACATCTAGTTGCCACACAAGAGGGTCTGCTTCCCTCAGTGCAGCTCTAAAGAGCAAGAGAGTAAAATAAATTTCAGTCAAATAATTGCTCTCCACTTCCCATCCACCCCTCCAGTCTCCAAACATCCTCTAACCCAGATTCTAAAACAAAGAAAAACAAATGCCTCATTATATAAACATAAGTTATGTTTGAAAAATCTACTTGCCTGCTCACCAGTAACGATGGGGAAACTTTGCTTGGTGAAAAGTCATGTGTCATCATTTTCCACAGCTTTCACTTGAAAGTTAAAAAAAATAACAATAAAAAAAACCCACAAGCTTTTAGCTTATGCTTTTGAGCCACTGCTGCACCGGTCAGATTACAGGCAAGCACCTCCGCTGCCCAGGGAAAGGCAGCAGCGGCTAAGGCACTGGCAGCGTACTCAAGCCTGGTGTTCCCTTCCAAGTTAATGGCAGCAGGCTACAGATGACTGACATCTCTGAAAAGGGCTGATCCTACTTGCATCATATGTCTATCATAAACTGTAATAACCTGGAAGTGGCTCTCTCCCCTCACTGATAAGACAGGAAATCCAGACAAAGAGCTGAGAGTGATAGCAATCTCACAGAGAGATCCAAAGAGGAACCTAATTCTCACCAATTTCAAAAGGATTCTCATCCCTTTCTTGCCCCCATGGTAAGAATGAGCAGCCCCTGGACCCTTGCAAGCCCTCGCTCCAAAACTTACTGCTCCAAAAGCACAACAGCACAGAAGGGGGGCAGGGGGACCTCTCCCATCCACCCAGTTCTTCAGGAAAGACAATCCCATTAGGAAGGGCTGTAAACGCATCCTTAAAAATTATCTGCCCTGCATAACAACGCGGCAGTTTATTTTGGTAAGCGTGTTCATACACACTCGCATGAGCACACAGAGTGGCTATTCACCCCCTTGGCTGTACTTGTAACAGCGGAAGCACACAGGGCTTCCTTTCACAGCACTGCAATTTAAAACAGCGCGCGCAGGGGGTCAGCAGCAGGTGCAAAGTCACAACTTCCAAAAAAACTATAAACAGATTTTTTTCTCCAGTCCAAGATGAAAACAAACTCTTACATCTCACCTGCAAACTTGTCTTTGCACAGAGGGACAGCTATGAGACCAAAATAACCAGCAGTGCTCTTCTTGAATGGATTACAGGAGCCAGAAGCTAACAACGTGCAAGTACCTTCACACAAGGCTAAGACAGCAACCCAGGAAGAAGGGCTCTCTTAAGTGCCCCAGATTTATGTCCAAAAAAATTGGGTGATTAGCATACAGAACACACTCAAGCAATTTCAGTAATTCCAGTTTCTTGCTAGACACAAAAGAAATTAGAAACTCTCTCTTGTTATTAATATACAAATTTAAATGATGGGATCAGAAGAGGCGGATGGGGGAGAAAGAATTGATTACCAGCTGGAAACAGGGGGTAGAAGAGGATACTGGGAAAATATGAGATATGAATAATAAATGCTTTGTTGTTCTTTTCATCCCATTGTATTTACTGTTTTGAGCTTTTGTGTCAGAACAGTCCTAGGATCTTATTTGACCTGTTCAACCATTTTACAGAGTGTTCCCACCAAAAATCACATAAAAATCAAATCCCTCCATTAGACATTCATCATACGTTCTACAAATTTTGACAATATAGACCTATACTTAAATAATGAATGAAAAACTTCCACTTACTGTCACTGCTGATTTTGATATGTGCTATTCATTTCAAAACAGTTTTATCAGGAATCAGTGCAGTAGAGTTAGCACAGATGTTTATTTCAGATCCTTCAAGGAGAAAAAAAAAATTAGACAGCCTTTCTTTTCCCCACTGAGCACGAAGTCTTGAAGCTTTTGTATGAGTTACTTTTGCTAGAGAGTCTCCCTTTCTGGCAGCCTTTAATGCTTATTGTTCTTTGTCAAACCCTAAGCAAAAGCAATCTTCCTCCTCCCTAATTACATATGAAAATATGAGAACTACTGCAGCAACCACTTTTTTGCTCCCATGACAGCCACGATTCATTTTGGCCAAGTATTTTCCCATAGAGCACAAAATGTTTGCCATTCGCTTCAGGTGAATGAAGCTTCAAGAGACTGTATTTTTACTTTCATCTTTGCAAATTAAGTCTATGCGACACGACTGGAAATAAGTGACCTGGGTACATCCTCCTGGGCATGAAGTCTTCTATATGAGGACACATATAAAAACTGATGCCCTTTGATGAGACTCTGGAAACCAATTATAGCAATAACTCCTGAAGTAAAACTGCACAGAGACAGTGTTAATGTACAGCGGCGATACCCTTGAAAGAAAAGTAGCTGAACCACTGACTTTGCCTCAGCCTACAAAGGAGTTCCCTTCTAACACTCTCTACTGCCTTATCTCTTTGACATGGCCAAAATCCCTCCACAACAACAGGATTTATCACAAGTATCTTTTTCCTTCAAGTATTTCTATGGCTACTATCACTGTAATATCTGAGAATATTATATTCTGTTACACATCTATCTTCAAAATGTCCTTTGGACAAAAAGAGATTAAATGCAGGTAGAATTAACGCACAACTTGTTCAATGTCACATGAAGTCTCTCAGGGGAGCGAACTGAAACCTCCCTCATCTCCCCAAGCCCAAGCGGAGCATCCCATTTAACCAGCAGACTTGCCCTCTCACAGGTGTATATACTCCATTGTCATATAATCTGAAAGTAAACCAAAACGAAATACATTTTTGAAAAAGCTGAAGTAAGATTCTCTGTCACCAGGAAATGAATTAATCCTTTAAATCCCTTGTCACCAAACAAAGTTGACAAAATGAAACAGAAAAATGTACACAGCTGCATATATGCAATACCTGATTCCCAGACTGAAGTCTGAGTTTGAAAGCAGAAAATACATCTCTGAATAAATGCTGTCCAATTTTCCAAATATATTTAGAATATCATCACAACACATTCACACAGTCTTAAACATTTTTTGCTATGACTTCACTGTACACAGTGTTTTATGGCCAGCCAGGATAACGTAGTCCAGTGACCACTTCATCTTTCTGAAAGCAGAAGGCTCGAGTCAGTCATAAAACAGAGTGCATTCTGCTTCTCCGTCGAGTATTCCTTGACAGCATCATGCGTTAGGTAGGGCTTTGTTAATCTTACAATCGGACAAGCTGTGAGTGATGAGCAAGTCATGCAGCCTTTTAACAAAAGCTTCTTGGAGATGAGGCACATCTTTTGTCTTCCAAAAAAGCTCACTTATAGCTTGAGAGCTTAGCAACATAAATGGAAGGCCAAACATATTTTATCTAAAAGACACTACATATCACATTCACAATAGCAAAATGAGGAAGTCCAAAGAGGACAGAAAAGTTAATTAAGAAAGATAGAGCTACAGACTTGTCATTTTGGTTCAGACCATCTCTTTTCAAGGTTTTAGGAAGCAGCTTCTAAACTGCCCTTTCAGTTCCTTACAACGTTAATGAATTTTAAAATGTAATAAATTCTAAGTGCAATGGAATTAAACAATCCACTGAAGAGCAAGAGGAAAAAAAAAATCAAAATTATTTAAAGTATGGAAGGACTCTTTTCAGAACACTACACGTTCTTGAAAACAATAAGAAAAAAACCTGCCAATAAGAACGTAACCAGGGCCTTGTTAAAAGCATATTCATTTCAGAAACAGGTACTGTGTCAGCATACAGTAAACCTCATCCATAGACCTCACAGTCTTTCCTTGAGTGTGTTTCTCCTAGTCACACACCTGAAGGGCCTTCAAAACCATAAAGGATTCATGATCCATGTGCAAAACAAAACTGGATGAGATAACCCTTTTTGGCCATAAAAAAGCACCATGCTGTTCACCTATAACGAAGCATGCTAGGTGCTTTTATTGTTTAGAAAAGCTTGCCCTGAAGAACTATGTGCTTTCCATCATTTTAGATATAAATGCAGTATTACCAGAATAAAAAACCCAAACCAACCCCCCGCAAAACCCCTCCAACTGTTGTGTCCCCCCCGCCTTCTACCGCTTAGCAATAACATTTGTATACGAAATACTCTCAGTCACTTTTATTGTTTGCTTTGGATAGTCAGTTTCTTTTTTGTCTCTGTCTTAACAGGAAAAAACCAGACACTTCGGAATAAAAAAAAAAAAAACAACCCAACCCCCCCCACCACCCTCTCAAAACACCCTACCAAAATAAAGCCAATTCATACTACCGCCATTAAAAAAAAAAAATTTTCACTTTGTGTTTAAAGTATTTTTTAAGATTTTTCTTACAATCTCCCCGAATACTCAGATTTCTTTCTGCTTCTTCTATTTGACAAAACGATGGTTATATTCCCCCACGTGTCCAAAATAAACATAACTGTTGTTGTGACAGCTTTAAGCCTACGGAGCACATCTGGCCAAAATACCTGAGAGTTTCCAGCGGCATGAAGAGTGAGAGTAGGGAGTAATTTAGAGATTGTCTGAAGAACACAACTGGCCACTTAAGTCTTTTGTCTTGCATAGCAAGCCACAGCACAGGCAACTTCCACATGCAATCAAACCAGTGTACTTGTTGGCAGGCTCCTGCGGAGTTCAACAGGGGAAATGCTTTAATTGACATTGAACAATAACAAGTTTTCACTGCAAATACTGAAGATCGAAAGATTTTTTTTTTTTAATTGGCCATTAGAGGGTTGCTACCAGCCCTTGGAAATACTCATTTCTGTATTTTGAAGCATGTATATATCACAAGCCAAAGCGGGGAAGAATAAAGCAATGCAAAATCACCGCAGTTGCAGGGGAATTGAGTCCCCAATGCATTCCCCAAAAGCCACAGGGCTGTCCAAGATTTACAATTTCTGTCTTACTCATCTAAGGGAAGACTCTTCTCACTTCCTCCCACTGCTGGAGTTGGGTTTTGATTAGTGAGCCAGGATTACCTTGGCCAAATCAACAAGCAAGACCTCATAGATGCTGTGGAAGCCCCAATACTCCAGTTTATTACTGGAAAGCCTGGCAGTTTTTAAACTTTCTGGTTTTTTGGAGTTCATGGATGGCTCAGGTCTGGTATGCACCCCCCTACAGCAAATTTAAGCCTACTGGCGACAGCCATGCTTTTAAGTATCTTCCACAGATTCTTCAGAAATAACCCACTAACGCCCACACCCCCACTGATTACATGCTGAAAACCAGGGCTCTAGATCTACCCTGATGGGATGACTACAGTGTGAAATTGTGGCATGTTCCTGTGAACCGCAGCCAGAACAGACAGCAGAAACCATTAGCTTTCCACAGACCTTTCTGTCCTCTGAAGTATTACGAGCCTGAAGTCAGAACGGAATAAATCATGAAGCACCGCCTTGTATCTACTAATTTACTTTCATGTGCTCCATATGATTCTGCTAGAGTTTTACAAGAGAAGAGAAGGTGATGCGAAGTGAAAATACTGAATATAGCTACCTTCTCCCCCTACAAACTGCCAAAATATTTTTCCAACAGATTCTCCCCAATCAGTATGGCAATCAAACAAAAAGGGAGGTGCATACGGACAGGACACCAGAGAAGCTGGTCCAGGAGAAAAAAAATTTACTAATAGTCTGAATATTCTGAAAATACACTCATTCCCACCACCACCAAAGGAAAGTTCATAGAACTACCAAATCTTCACACTGAATTCCTTTGAAAATATAAACTTATTCCTCTCCTCCTCCACAGTGTATGATACAGGCCTAAGAACAAAATGAAAGCTTCTCAACCCCAGTGTTTTCACACTGCCTAGATTTTCTTTTACGCACACACTTGCCTGATGCAGGTGTGATTTCTATCCTGATCGCAATTGAAGTTTTGTGTTGTTACTTAGGAACATCCTTTCAAGTTCTGAGGTAAAAAACACCCAAGCATTCCCTCCAGAATAACATCACTAGCCACGAGCAGCACACTGAAACTTGCAATGCAAATAAAAACCCAAAGTGACACAAGATGACCCCTCCCCACATTGTGGAGGCCACTAAGTGGTTAAACAGAGAAATCAGTTTTCCCTTTGGTCTAGGCCTTCTCGGTTCTTGTAGATTTAAATGCAATAAGGGCGGTTGCAAAATTCACACATTGCAAACATGGTCTGCAAACTAACTGCTCCTTTCTGTTTGGGGATTTAAATGTTAACACCATAAATTGTGGGTCGGAAGGACTGGAAGGAAAGAGTTGCTTGTACACTGGATCTGTGGCTTCAGGGGGAAAAAAAAAAAAGGTTAATTTTTTTAATATCATGAGACTTGACTAGTCCAACTGTTGTATAAAACACACATGTACATATGTAGGGCTTTGGTAGTTAGCAGGACTGGATGTCCAATACCTATTCCTCCAAACAGTTCTGTTAGTTCCCTGGAAGACAACAGGACTACTGGTTACAAAAAAACTGTTCGTAATTTGCAAACCTTCCCAGTTGGATACCTCAAGTAGTACGCACCATTCTTGCAAAATGTACACTCAGTACAAAAAAAAAAAATCCTTAGCAATGTCATCCACACGGACCAACTTTGACAACCCATGTGAAACTGTACACCAAGGAAGTGTAAAATAACTTTAGAAAGTAGCACGCACACAGGCACCTTAGCATCCAGACAAAGTATGTTCCGCTTCTCGGCAGAGGCAGCAGCACTGCTTGCTTAGTGGGTACTAGGACTCCAGCCACAAGGACTCTGCTTCCCTCTCAGGCACTGGCCTGCTGCAGGGTGTTAGGCAAGTCCTTGTCTCCTCAACATCCCAGGTGACCCAGGCACAGAGAGGAAATTCCTATACTAATTGATATAACAAGTGCTGAAGTTCATTAACAGATAGACTTGTCTCCCGACTCCTGAGAGAATCCAAAACTTCAAAAGAAAAAAACCCCAAACCATTTTCAAAGAGGAGTGCACTCCTTCCCCAGAGGCTCATCACGTTCAGGCACACACAATAAAGGCTTTTCTGCACTTGCTGAGCGCCTCACAAAAATTATCGTGACCCATCCACCAAGACGCAGCAGTTTCCAAGCCTTTCATCTGTAGGCCTCAGAAGATTTTCCAGCAGAGACACAACTACTGGCTAGAGTGGTTAGGGTAGTAGATCCTAGTTTTATTTCCCGGATCCATCCAAAGCAGTCAAAAGGACACAAAGTGAGAAGCTGCACAGCCCTGTGTTTCTCACAGCCTATTCCCACACAAGCCAAGCAATGTTCATCCTTGATGAAGATTAAAATGAAAAAAAATTGACATCAGCTTTCTTCTGAAAGAGACATCTGTGCTTGATCCCATTAAAAAGTCAATCAATTGTAAGCAAAACCTGCTTCTGCCTTGGTGGAAAATTTGTCTATTTTCTTTTCAATGGAGGAATTTCTTCCTAATTATAGCATTAAAAGAAGAAAAAAAAAAAAAAAGTCATTAAAACCCAAGCCAAAAAGATAATACTCTGTTGTGTTTGGGAAGTAATATTCAAAGCATTTCTTCTTCTGTTTTCACTTGAATTTTCACTGATTTTTTTCTCCAGTTACAGTAGAATCACAGAATAACATGAACTAGAAGCAACTTCTGTTCACCTGGTCCTATCCCCTCAACAAAACAGGGACGAATTGACTTGGGTTGCTCAGGACCCTGTCCAGCCGAGTTCTGAATATCTGCAAGGACATCCCAGCCACCCCAGGCAGCCTGTTCCAATGTTTGACCACCCTCGCATTGAGATTTTTTTTTTCCAATATCTCACTGGAATTTCCCTTGTTGCAACTTGTGTCTGTTGCCTGTGGTCCTGCTGCCGTTCACCTCCCACAGGATCCTGGCTGTGTCCTCTCTGTACTCTCTCATCAGTTAACTGAAGCCATGGGATAGTTTTCCCTTAAAGAAAAGCAACAGATGCGCACACCGAGTCGTATTCCCAAGATACTCGTAAAATACATTCAAGCAGATAGAGATTTTCAGCTTATTTTTCTGAAATACAAGTATTTTTGTTTGCAACCTAAAACCATCTCGCATGGATTGCCCTCCTGAAGCATGTACCACCAAAGGCTTACCTTCACAGACAACTAACACAGAGTAGCTAACGTGGTAAAAACTCACACCGCAAATTATTCTGTCGTAATCCTCCCACACGGAGAAACCCTTAGTTTTTTGCTCCCTATTTGAACTAGTCCTGCCAGCCCCAGGTACTTACATGACCTCAGGATACGCTCTGTTTTTCACAGCTTCTCTGTTAAGCAGGGAAGCGACGTTTAGCGGTGTGGAAACTGGGCACAAAGAAAAACCACGTGCAGAATTGTGGTCAACGTGAGGACGGTGACGACAGGCCACGGCGCGGGGCTCGCACCGGCTCGGCCGGGGCGCCCGGGCAGGCTGCGGCCGGGCAGGCTGCGGCACAGCGCCGGGGCCAGCTCAAGCCTCGGAGCGGCGTGCTCCGATCCGGCGAGCGCACCTTTCTCGCCCGAAGCGAACCCGCTGCACACGGGCGGATGCTCGGGTCACCAAGTAGGCGCGTTTGGTTCGCCTGTTTGGGGGCTGGCGTGTTTGTTTTTACAGCAGCATCTTCTGCCAGGAGCCCCCTGTCAGCCCGTTCCCCCCCGCCGGCACCGGCGCGGCGGCGCTGACAGGACCGATACGCCCGAGCCCCCGGCGCGCTGCCCTCCCCGCCGCCGCCTCAGCCCCGACTGAGGGCAAGAGGCGGCCGCCAGACCCCGCTCTGCGACGGTCACCGGGCAGGCAAGAGCCGCCCCCGGCCAGAGGTCCGGCTCGGGCCCGAGGAGGGCTCTCAAGGGGACCCTACCTTTCGCCAAAATTAACTTCTGAGAGGGCGCGCACCCGCGCCCCGCTCCCAGGGCGCCGTCGGCCCTTCCCACCCCGGTGTCAGACCTCTCCGCCCCGCGTCCCGCCCGCCCGCCCCTCCCGGGCAGCCCCGGCCTCCCGCCGACCCCGGCCCCGCTCCCGCCGCCCGGGAAGCCGGGGAGACCCGCGGCCGCCCCCGGCGCCGGAGGGAGGCCCCAGCCCAGCCGCCACGGGGGGCGAGGAGGAGCCGCAACAAGTCGCCGCCGCCGCCGCCAGCCGCCCTTACCCAGATAGTGCCGCAGGTCCAGCAGAAAGTGCGGGGGCCCCCCGTTGAGCTGGTAGAAGAGGGAGCCCAGGCAGAAGAGCAGCAGCGCGGCCATGCAGAAGCCGTAGTCGCGCAGCGAGAGGAAGGGCAGCAGCGAGAGGGGCCGCCGTCTCTTCCAGCCCCCGCCCTGGCCCGGGCCCGGGCCCGGGCCCGGGCCCCCTCCCGCTGCCGCCGCCGCCGCCGCCGCGGGGGGCCGGGGCGCGGGGCACTCCCCGCCGCCGCCGTGCTGCAGCTTCTTCTTCATCCTCCCCTTCGCCGCCGCCGGGTCACGCAGCCCGCCGGGGAAAGCGCATCCTCCATCCGCCTGCTCGGCTCCGGCTGCCCGCGGCGGGGAAAGTTCCCGGGAGCTCAGGGGACCCGTCCCGTCCCCATCGCCGGCTGCCCCCGGCCCCGCGGCAGGCGAGAGTCCCCGGCGCTGCGGCGGCTGCTGCTGCGGAGCGCCGCTAAGGGGAGGGGAAGGAGGTGGTCACCATCCCGCTCCCCCGGGCTCCTCTCCTCCTCCGCCGCTCTCTCGCTCCCTCTCTCCGCTCGGCCTCTCGCTCCGGTGTCAAGTTACAGCCAGCGCTCCGCCGCCGGCCGCCTGCAACTCGCGGCCGACTTGTGCGCGCCGCCCGGCCCCGCCGCCGCCCCCCGCCCGCCCCGGCCCGCCCCGGCCCCGGTCCCCGCGACGCGCCCGTTGCCTCCGCGCGAGCGACCCCTGCGGGCGCCGCCGGGCGCCGCCGCCCCAGCGGCCTGGCTGCGGCGGGGGCCCGGCCCGCCCCGGCCGGCCTAACCCACCTGCCCCGCCCGCCCCTGCCGCCGCCGGCTGCCCTGGGGCCGTGGGGCTGCGCGGGGAGCGGGGCCGGGGCCCGCGGGGCAGGGGCTGTGACAGGGCTTCTCGCTGTCCCCCGCCGCGGGGCTCTGCCCTGGCAGCCGGCCCGGCGGGGAGCAGCCGTTGGGCCTGACTCGCCCCAAACCCTGCCATGGCCCCCGGCCGCCCCGCTCCCGCCGGGGCGGGCCCCGGGCCCCCGCTCCGAGCCCGGCCGAGGGGTCTCGTCCCACCCGGCGGGCGCCAGGGCCCCAGTGGCCCACAGGCGCTACGTTAGGGCTGTCATATCTTCCCTTGCAGCGATGGTAGCAGCAGGAAGGTTCAATATTACGGTGATTCAGACGAGTCCAATACAGCGTTAAGATCCCGCGCCTCTGTAGTAACGTCACATCATTCGTGAGGGAAGAGAGGGATCAATCTTCTCGTTGCAGCTTTGCTGGGGTGATTAAAGCAGGGCTGTTGTCTACCGGGGACAAGGCTTTAGACCAGTACGGAAATTAGAAAATTAAGATTGCTCATGCAACCTTAATTTGACCCCCCTGTACATATGGCTTATGATACAGCCTCTAATTGCTCGATCATGCTGTTTTTCCTAGAGAACCGCTTCCTACCATGCATAGGGTGAATGGCGTTCACTCAGGGCTGAGCTGTTTAATTGCTTCATCCTCTTTATACAACATATGTCCCCAATATGTCCCGATGGCTTATTTGGAGCTATTCTTGCCCTTGGGCATTGTTGGAATTACAAATACATTTCATTCCCTCGTGTGGCTGTGTTGCCAGCGCAGCAGTGGTGGGAGGAGAGGCCTTGGGGTGGCATTGCCAGTTCACCATTTCGTTTTATGGACCTGGCTGGAAGGGGGAGCTTCCCCAAGGTCCTGCTCGTGGGACCACAGGAGACTTTTCATTTCTAAGCTGCAGCAAGTTCGGTCGACTGTGGTTTGGGAGAAAAGTAGGAAATCATGACCCCAGTGCAACTCACCAGGGCAGAAATTAAAAAGCAATCACCCTTTTCCTTTTTAGGCTTAAAAATTGCATCCTGATTTAGAGGGCCTGACTCATAATCTTTGCACACTTGCAGCTGGAAATTTTGCTCAGGAGACTGCATTCAGATGTCCACTTGCACTGAAAGGCTTGGGTAAATGCCTGAATCTTACCTACACTGCTGGCTTCGTTTTGTTGCTGGCACCCAGCAGCAAAGGGCATCTGCTGGAATATGGAAATTAATCTTGCTAGTGTGGACAGGAGCACAAAGCCAGAATCTGATAACAGATAACCAGTCCCATTGCATTCCTTGACAAAACATATCCACTCACTGGCTGAAAGAGCAGACCTTCTTAGATAGTTTCAGGAGGAATCTCCTGGTTTTAGTTACACAGTTCTACGGCATCACCGCACAGATCCTTCACAATCTTACACAAAACCTGTAGCAAAGACAAAGTTAGGAATCACACCTCATTTCTGAAAAAGAGAAAAGTAGTACGATACAAAAAATAAGTCCACTTTGGGCTCGTGTTTAAGCACCAAAAAAAAAAGAGACAGCAAATGGTAAATCTTTAGGACTGCCGCTCACTTTACACAGAAATATCCAACACCTTTCACCAGATAAAGCCACAACTGTAATTGCACGGTTAAACTACCACTTCTTAATTCTCATGAATGTTGCTCCGAAACACTTAGGAAGTATTGGGGGCTTACTTAACGCGCGCTTCTGCCATGGGTGTTTCGTCTCGCACTGCCTCCATGGACGGTTAACATTGTTTTGTATATTCTTTTGAATACTTCCATATCCATGGCTTGTTTGAGTGACCACACTGCAGGGTTGCTCAATAGTGCTAGTTGCTGTCGCGGATGAGAAACAGGTAAGCACTTACACTGAAGGTTTGAAGAAAATGGATGCTTTGATGAGAAGACAGACAACACCTGTAAGGTGAATCAATAAATCTTTATTTTTCTGGTTGCAAAGAATGTCTTTGATGTCTGGGAAGAGAATTTTTATTAAAAAAAAAAAAAAAGATGGAAAACCAGGCCAATCAGTGGAGTAACATTTAAGTGGGAAGACTGTACTGTTGAGGGAGTTCTTGCCATACTTCTAAGCATTGACAGGTAAAAAATTCTCTTGGGAGGAAGAAGAATAGAAATCTTTGTTGCTGGAACATATACTTAAATGTATAAATTAGCTGTAAAATCAGTTACTTTCACATATATGAACTATTGCACCTATGTTATGCTGTCAATTAGAATGCCTAAATCAAACTAGGGCAACGAGCAGGAAAATAAATACTATTTACTTTGTGGCTATAGCTTGATACAGTACAACTGTTTTCCTATTTTTAATTCCCCTGTAACTCATCTACTTTAACGAAAACAGTATGATTTTGCATGAACAGCGTAAAGCAATTAAAACATATATACATCCTTAACTTATTACATTCCCATTCACACAAAAACCCCCAAAGAATCCAAAACACAAACCCCACATGAAAGGAATATTACGGTTGAAAAGCCAAGTGTCGACACTAGGATAATCCAAAGGTGAGGTTTTTCAGACAAACTTGTTTTGACTTGCAGAGGGTATGACTTACAATTTAGCCTTTAACTGCATGATGGTATTGTTTTGCTCAGGGGACCACTGCCCTGTACAGTGCATGGGACAGATACTGTTCACTGAATGTGCAGCTTTTCCGTTTATTTTTAATCTCTTTGTTCGACATACGTCCTCAGGCTTTGTTTAAAGCTATTTGCATCCTGCTTGTAATGCGGAATTATTAACATCATAACAGGCTTTTCTACAGCATTCATTGTTACAGTACGTTGAGCATATGATGAATGCTTATGAATTACTTTCATGAGATGTAGCTCATATCACCATTTTACTGATTGGGAAATGAGACACAGAGAGATTAAGGTTAAATGTGTCTATTAATTTTGGTTGCCGGCCTTGAGATGACTGGGGTTTGCCTTGGTGAAATAGTTAGCATTATGCAGCACTTTGTATGTTTGAAGCATAGCTCCCTTTGACTTCAGACGCAGCTGTGAATGCTAACTACTTCTACAAATCAGACCCCAGGCTCTCAAACCAAAAACGAAGCATAAAAAGAGTACTCAGTGGCTACCTGGAGTTCAAGTAATCTGCTTGACATCACATAGGAGTGCTCTGGTGCTAGCAGACCCAGGATCAATCATTTTCAGAGCAGTGTTCACACAGCAGTCCTCATCCTCTGCCTGCCTTGACCTTGGCCCACTCTTTTTTTTTTTTTTCCTCCTCTCCTGGATCTAGTCTCAGCTCCAGGATCTTTGTCCAAATCTGTTTCCTTCCATGACCAGTCTAGGTCCAGCTTTTGCTCCGGCTGAATCCCTCTCCCAACTGCAGTGGTTCCAGCAAGAAGGACATTGCGAGCCCAGAGGCGCTTCCCCAGGGCTGGAAGAGGCTGCTCAGTACAACCAAAGGAGCGGAGAACAGAGCTGCCGAAAATTTCAAAGTGGGTCTGCATTGGTGCTGTGCTAGAGATTCCTGAGCTGATCCGTAACTCCAAATGGATGGATTCAGAAACAAGTTCAATGAGCGAGATAAAGAACATGTGGAGGTTGCGTGTCTGGCAGCACTCGGCAGAGATGCTGGCTTGACTGCATCAGCATGGGTTACCCACTGGCTAGGCAGTGCTGCTGCTTGGTCAGCCCGGTTGTAACATCTTGCCAACCGGGCTGCATGCTCATGATTCTGAGCCTACATCACTACTATCTTGTTTGGGAATGCCTACGCCAGGCTGCTGGGGTGCTGCAGCTCTTTTTTACTGAGCACACATAGTCCGAGGTTGTACAGAGATCTTTAGTCTTCCGTGGGAATAGCAAAAAACACATGCCTAAAAATCAAACGCCAGTGCTCCAAGGAACAGATGCGCTACAATTTCCCATTTTTGCAGTGGTAGGATTTTGTTTCTAACATAGACAAAACATCTTTCCCTTATTCTTAGAAACATCTGAACACTATTTGTTGAAATTTTCTAAATAAATTCTCTAAATAAATTCTCATTAAGCAAAATTCCCCAGCTGGGGATATTTCAGAATAGGCAGTTTGCAAAGGTATAAGCAACTAGAAAGGGCCAAGATATAGCCGGGGCCCTAATTTTCATAAGACAGTAAAGACAGAGGAAATTTAGATGCAAGGCTTCACTGAGTAAAGGTTCACTGGTATAACAGAATAACATAATGTAATGTCATCTGAGAAGCACCCATGAAAGATCGCAGCTTTAGATTCCTCCAGCACTCTCTCTGCTTCAGAAAGGGTTGAGGGCATAACAGAGTAATTGATGGCAACTGTGCAGGCTTCATTTTGCTTTATTCAGCAACAGTTGATAATTTGATGGAGAGCAAATAAGGGTGCACCATGCCCTTTCATTTCATGCATATAGAATGCTTGCAGGTTTCATCTGCCTTGACTGAACTGGAATTGCAGCCCTGTGCTAGCTGGTTGTATTCATTTCTGTCCTTTGTGGAAGGTTCAGGAATATATCCCTGGGAAAAATATGACGGTAAATATCGGAAGACAGGGAAATGAGCTTGTGTGCCAGATGGATAAAACTTAGCAACACCCCGATGGAGCAGGTTCACTTTGGAAGAGGTATTTATAATTTGTAATTGAAGTGGTATTTGAAATTACATAAGCGTGCTCTATCAACATCACTTGGAGATTAACAGGATTTATCAAAAGGTATTTATACTAATCCCTTGTTATTGCTGGCTGTCTCCAGCTAAGTGCTACTCACAGGGCTGTCCTAACTCCTGATACCACTGTTTTTATTTGTTTGCTTAATTTTCTCAGAAAATGGGTAACAAGAGAATTCAACCAGGATGCTTTCCTTTTTAATCAGTGTGCATATCATTCAGAAGAGGCAATTGAAGCCAGAGGTACAAGAGGATGTTGTATAATTTATCGTCTTGCCGATCAATCTTTTCCTCTCATAATTATCCACTCAGAACCCCCCAACTGAGTTCCCTTTGACTTTGTGTCCTCTTTCTATTGATTTTCCAATAGCAGTCTAATTCCTGCATTTGTCTGCAGAAACTACTAATAGAAAGGCAGAAGTTGCAATGTGTAAACATGAGTTTTCACACAGCAGACCCATTAAAAGCTACATTTGTTTAGACAGTTAACAGAGTAACACCATATGATGTACTGGACAGATTTAGACATGTAAAGATGGAGACAGTCACATGGGGAAAATACAGTCCTGGTGCTAATTAGGCACTAATTAAAGTAGATAGTTAGGCACTTATGTCTAAATCCAGGAAATGCAAAGATATGTTAGAAACACGCAGCTACCTCCAAAATAGCTGGTGCATGCATGCAACCCCATGCAGAGCTATGCCATTGCAGTACCAGGGAGCAGCAGAGCCGGGTTAGCGCAGGGCTCTCAACAGGATTAGCCAGGGTGGGCAGAGCCATCCTGGCACTGGTTTACCTCAGCCAGTCCCAGAGCCATTTTACAGCTCCCCGTGGTGCACCACATGCTGTAGCATAGGGAAGAACTTTGGGGAGAAGTAAGGTAACGCGCCAAGAGGTGCACTGGCGTTGCAGCTGGGAATGTGACAGGAGGATAAAACAGACTTTGTCAGACAAAGCCATCTAGACTAGCCTGTAAGAAACCTCAATCCACATCTCTGAAACCACTCCTAAAATTTGTATTCTAACTCGTAATACTCTACTAATAGTAACGCCACCGCTCCTGTCTTATCAAATAAGGCAAACTTACAACCAAGGTCTCTCTTTCCTACAGGTGAGGGCTCCAACCAGTGGGAGAAGACTCTCCAACTTGTTTGGGTTTTGCTTTTAGGGTTTTTGGGGGCAGGGGGAAGGTGAGGGAGAAGGAAGGCAAAAAGCTAAAGTGAAAAGAAGTTAAAAAAAGAAGTGGGAAGCAGATTCATATGAGGCACTGGCAAAGAGTGGTGCACCAAAGGTGAAGACAAAGAAGATCATACACCTAGTGTGGAGTGCAAGGTGGAGAGGTGATTTGTACTTACAGGGGAGAAGGAAATTCCTTCCTAGTCAGGTGGGGAAAAGAGCACCTGATGTGGTGCATTTAATCCTTAGCAGTCTCAGACTCTAGGTGGGATTTTCAAAAGCAGCTGTCTGAACAACTGGGGGTCTAAATCCTTCAGTCAATTTGGCCCTGTGTTTTTTCAGCTCGTCTCAGGCCTTATATATGAAACAATTCACAAGCTGAAAGATACTTTACTGAATTATTCATAGACAGATTGCATGTAAGTATTTCAGAAAAAACTGTTTGTTCACATATCACAAAGCCAGCAAATGTCAAGCTCTTTAGCATGGATCCCTCACTTGGTAAAGTAGTATTAACCAAAAATAGAGTTACGCGTTGGCTGCTTTTGTGTAATCTGCCACAGGGATGTCATTACATATGTTAGGTCAAATTTTGGAAAAAGCAATGTACAAAAAAGGAACTGACCCACAAGATAAAGTTTACTGTAAAGTCTGTAAATCAGGTCACTTCATCTTTAACATAGATCTTCTAACCTGCCACATGAGTGGTGGCCCCACAGTGCATGTGCTGCATGAAACTGCCTTTGCTCTTCTTTCAGCTACCAATGCCCTGCCTCTTCCAACCCCGAAAGAGAAATACACCATATTTCAGATGATATAAACTTTACTCGTGAGCTACAGCAGAGGTAATGTCCTTCAGAACTGTTTGCCTTTGCTGTATAGGTAACTTGGTCTTTTAGGCACTTAGTTTTATCAGCCAACTTTTACTGTAGAGTGGTGATAACATCACCGAGAACTGACATGGAAGGTAAAAATTTAAAAACCTCAAGCCAACAGAGTAATATTCAAATTGCTCGAGCAATATCCAATAATTCTCCCCTCTCACGAGGGACTGGAAAAGAGTGGTGCACCAAAGGTGAAGACACCAGCCTGAATACAAGTATGCACACACACATATATGAGATAGCTTTAGGTATAAAATGCTGACTTAACGTTAGTTCAGGCAGCTTATTGCAACAACCCAGAGAGTTCTTTTTCTGACTTAGCTTTGACTCATTTCCCAGACAGTTACATATATAACTTTGGCTTCCTATCATTTCCTTGACACATGCGCATATAAACCTGAAAGTTTTTAAGTTGTATGTGAAGTTTCATTTTGATTCTATGCAGTCAGATTAGGAGTTTTATTCAGTGTCAGCTTGCAGAATAACTGTGGGAAATACGGCGCCTTTTAATTTTTTTAATTCAGTAAGAATATCTCTCATTTAAAGAATTCATTCTTATCACCTGTGCAGTTTCATGTTGCTGTTAAAATGTGAAATATGCAAAGCAGCGAGTAGATCTGCATATCATAAACTATTGCCCCCATTTTTAAATTAGATTCTTTGGCAACAGTATTTCTGGTATCCAGTAAGCGTTTCTTTTAAACCTATACAAAATACTTCTGGAAGATAATGCCTACAAAAATGCCTGTTGAAAAAGTAGACTATATAAATCAATTATTTAGGACCTCTGAAGTAGAGCAATAAAAATCTATAAAATTATTATAAAAAGATGCAATGCAATTAACATAGTCATGAATGTTTACACAAAAATAGCAGCCAAGCATTTGCAAAAGGAGAAAGAATGTAATTAATTTATAATGAATCAAGGCAAATAAATCAAAGGCTCCTTGCTCAATTTATTGAGTTTTACCCAACATCAAGGCTTCCTCTGGACCAATTTGATTTTTCTGCAGTCTTTCTCCAGAGCCACGTGACTGGAGCAAAACTATGAATTGCTTTAAGCACTCCCAGATGCTGGGGTTGTCAGTCTTAGATCATGCTATTTCCAATTCTTGTGGAAAAAGAAAGCATATATTCTCATTATACTGGGCCTTCAACTGACTAATCTCCTGATTGAGAGACTTGAGTTTAAAAACCAGAGCAACAATTATGATCAACTGGTCTGATTTCTGTTTCTTGGTGAAATAAAAATTGACTCTGTTGTTGCTGCTGATATTGTTTTGTCTCCACTATATTTTGCTTCTCTGCCTCTTGCTGCAGCGACCTTAGCTGTTTCAGTGGGACTGTGTGTGTGCTGCTGATTGAGCTAAGCCAGACTTTAACATCACACCTTGTAAAGGCAGCTCCTATTGCCCTTCTGGGAGGCTCTTTCAAAAGATGTCACCTTTTTTTCCCTTTCTTTTTATCTCAAATTAACACGGGCAGGCTCAACCATATGTCATTTGCATTTAAGAGAACAGTACACCGTGTCTTTTAAAGATCTGCTTAAAGTATTGTTGCCTTCTCCCCAGCCTTGCTTTTTTGTTTCACAGCCACGTTTATCCGTGGACAGAAGACTGTTGCAAGGACTGTGTATGACGGTCCCTGCTTATACCCTCAGATGAGTTACAGACCTCTTACATTTCTAGAGTCTTATGTTGGCTGAAGGATGGGAGATGACAGATGTGCACATCTGGGTAGGAAACGTCACCCTGAATTGCGTAATGGAAACCCCCAACTACATACGGAGGTCATGTGGTATGTAAACCCCTCTTTCCTTTAGGGCAGATAACGAGAGAAAGGTGACAGGACAAGGCTATTGCTCAAAAATCTGCACATTGCACCAGCTGCATCTCCACTCTTCTGGACCTCAGCCTAGGTTCCTTGTGCCAAACACAGCGTGATGAAGAATTATTCCTCCTGCGATCATCTGTGTCTGATCCCAGGTCAGGAAAAAACTACAGTACTGTGCTGCAAATGTATGAAATGCAAGTGCTGTGGAAGAAATTATGATACAGGGTCAAAAGTGTGATTCTCCCACTGAATTCAGAGATTTCTTCAGAGAGTGCTTGGCTTGTTGGTCTCTGCAACAGTTGAATTTCACCCCAAGAGGATATTTTAACGATCACTTGAGTTGTTATTCGCTTGAGTGTTACACCATCAGCATCCATATAGTTACGGATCATAGCAAGTAGAGGATAAACTGCACCTTTTATCCTCATTCAAGCTCCCTTTCCAAATGACAGCCTTGTACCCCTGACTCTTCTCAAGATGGAAAGCTAACATTTTCCCACTCTTCATTACTGCGTGTATTGCTCACACAAGTGGCCAAAACGTCTCTATCTTCACAAACATAGTATGTTTTTTCAAGCCAGAGGAGATAGGTGCAAAACTGAACGCTGATGTTTTGAAAATTATTCTCCTTTTAACCAGAAACATAAATATTAGATGGAAATAAATCATGATCAGACCAAGCCCTCAGCCAAAGCCGAAGGAGAAAGTTTGTTGTAGCGATGAGATATTATTTCAGAAAAATAGGGACATCAAAAGTTTTGTTTTGTTTTGTTTTAAATTCCTGATGCTTTAAATTTAAGCTTCAGAAATGTGGAAATGGCTTCATTTTTAGCCTTGAGACTTGCCCCAGACATGATCCCCCACAAGGACAAGTGACTGTGTATTGTATATGCATACAATGGACTAACTGTTAGACTAATGGGGGGGCTGCGGGAGGTTTCTGGGGCCCCTTCATTAAACTAATGACAAACATTCATCTCTTATTACAGAGGATACATTCTCTCCTATATCCCTTTTGCAACTCACTGTATTTTCTCTTTTTAAAAAGGCTTTTCACTTGTGTTCTCTGAATTCTTAAGGGAATATAAGATGAGTAAAAGACTTTTATTACCTATTAATTATCAGTCAAGATTTCTAATATTAATAAGCAGCTGACGTTCTTGTAACTGCAAGTCTTGTATTATAGCTGAGACATTTCAGCTTCTCTGGGCTTGTGGACATGGAAGTCTAAATCCATTTTCTGTTTGGTTTGGATGCACAAGTACTACAAGCCCAGTTATTGGCCATAGTGTTGAAACAGCAAGCTGTTTTATTATTTATATATCACTTTTTATATATCTAAAAACAGGAATACTGAGGATTCAGTGCATGAGTTTAGTGTGCCACCTGCAGCATGAGTCCATTAAATAAGAGACTTGGTCTGGTGGTTGCCATGCTCCTTAAAGGTCCCTTTTGGAATATTTCTAGCTTACAGCCTTCCATCCTGCTCCTGTATCTTTTGCCTTTCTGCAGCCTGGTTTTATTGCCCTGCATACTGAAAGTCAGGACTCCTGTTGCCCTTAGGTTGTAAGGAAGCAACATGCCTTTCTCTCCTAATAGCCACACCTGTCTCCTGTTGATATACAGAAAGCCAAAATCTTGGGTGGCACAATTAGTTAATTAAACTTCTCATGTAAATTCCTTTCCAGCCTCTGCAAAAATGGGTGACCAAATGCCCACATAGTATGAGCCTCCAGGTCTTTGCTTTATTTCCAAATATTTGAAAAGATATTCCCTTCCTACAAGCCTATAGAAAAGTGAATCCTGGCTTATGAACCTTATAAGGGTCCTTTCCCAAGTCTTTCCCTTTCCTCGGGGAACCCATTTGCTGTTGGGGCAGAGCCACAGCTCACCTGAAGACAGTCCCCCGTATTTCCTGTATCTCAACCGGATAGGTGTTCCTTCCACTGGGTTTTGTTTGATAAATGAAATCCAAATAATTCCCCCACACTACCTGCAACCCCCAGGACACCTCTACTTCTCTTCCCCTGGCTCTGCTTTAAAGGTCTTTTCCATCCAATAGATGGACTTGTTATAGGTTTGCTAGAGCAAACCTATAACTAAGCAACCAAAACTAGGAGGGGGTGATGGTAGTCGTTTTACTAGAGTTTTATGGCTGGGAAAACTCTGAGAAGCAAACAAATCAATATAATTTCAGAAGAGTTTGGGTAACATTGCTTAATGGTGGGACTTATTAAATGGGGAATGGTAAAGGCACATGAGTACCCCACGTGCTGTTTTTCTGCATAGCTCAAGACTTTTGTAAATTAAAGCAGGGCTGGAAGATCCCAGAGAAGTTTGGCAGAGAGACTGTGAAACATTTTATAACATTTACATCATTGTCTTATGTTTTTCAAGGGAAATTACTCATAGTGTGATTTCTACTGTGAGCAGAAATCTACTCCCTCCTGCGGCACTGCACACTAACTCGCAGAGAGGCAAGGATTAGCTGATGATAGCAAGGTGAGAATTTCCAAAGTTTGTCCAATGTCTCCTAATTTAAACTCTAACTGTCCTTTACTAAGTGAATATGAAAACATGTTAATGCTTTGGGGATGTCTGCAGTGAGAATCTGAGATTGGATGCTGAACATACTGTGTGCAGCTCAGTTCTTTGCTTTAGAGAAGCTGCCAGATGCTTGCACTTTGAGCATGCTTTGTAACATAGTCTCCAAAAAGAATAATCACAAACCTGCTTTGGAAGTGTGTCCAACTAGAAGAAATTGTTAAAGAAGTTGCTTCAGGGACAGCAATGCTTCAAAGAAGTTTTTTGAGAAAATTAAGATGCAAAAATTATCAGAAGTCTTGAAGTGTGCTGAACACATCTGTAACAACAACAAAATGGCACAAGCTGTATTCTTGCAAGCAGATACAGTTCTAGTTGAATGAAAGCAAACTATAGGAAGGAGATGATAAACAGGAAAAGCATGCAAAAAAAAAAAAATTACAGTAGGGAAATTTCCAAATTCAGAGCTCAAAAAAATTTTCCATTGCCACTGTTTTCCAACAATCTACATTTTGGTAAATGTGAAATACACATAATGTCACTCTGTCTTTTAAAGAAGACATTGCCTATCGAATAAACCTAAACTGCTACTGCATAGTTCAGTTTTGAGCTGTGACTACTGTGTGATGGAACATGTTCCTTTCACACTTGAAAATAGTAGTACTAGACTTGTCAGGAATGAAGGAACAGATCTTATATTGAAAGCAAGTGCTACATCAAGAGGTAAAGTAAAGCCTATAGGAATTCTGCTGTGTTTTCTTTATGTTATGCTCTAAAAAGTGAGATGAAACTCTGTCATTGAAACCGTCAAGTCCTGTTGGGATTTGGCTGACTGGGAAATGAAGAATGCAAATAACTGAGAATAGGAGAGTGTTTTAAGAAATTCCAAATGCATCATGTTCAGAATATGTGCAATTTTTGTAAAAGCCAGACACAGGCAATCTGACCCTGTCCCCAAACATGGGTCCTGTGGCTGGCAGGGTGGTAAATGTGCTGCAAAGGCAGCTGTAGATTATGTTCTGATTAAAAAAAGGGCCACATATGGAGACCACTTTGCTGCACCTTAGTGCTGCTTTTTAATTTTGAGTTGAAACCACTCTTTAAAATAATTTGAACTTTGTATTTGTTATTATGTGGACTTTCCAAGCATGTAATTATTGCATTCTGTTATTACAGTGGTAGAATCTGCAGCAGTCTTTCATGCTGACATTTTAATCACTAGTACTTACTTTTGCAAAACTTCTCACAGGGAGAACTGATTTGTAAAATCAAATCTTACATCATTTGCAGGGTCTGACATCTTACATAATTAACTAATTTACTATACACCATAGGTCATTGATTTTTCATGGAAAAGGCGACGTTGGACTGAAACTGGCATCTATTATTTTCTTCCAGTGGATCATTTTGCCTGCTATAAATGTTCCTTTTTTTATCCATTGTCATTTCCATTAGAGAAATTTTATTACTTAGATAAATGTGTCATGGTCTTGCAGTCTGGTTTTCAGGATTATTTCTCTTTTTAGAAGTGCAGTTTTTGCTTCTGAATGTGGTTGAAGTAGTTAGCCCCAGAAACTCATCTAACCAAAGGATGCTTCATATCTTTTCATCTCATTTCAGCCTTTCCATAAAAATGAATATTCTGTTTCCATATGAATTATAACTAGCATACTGAATAACCTACCTTGCATAATGAGTTTTTCTTACTTCTTATTTTTATTAATAGCAGAAGCAAAAAGGGAAGAGAAAAAGACACTAGTATTTTATGTCATCTCTTCTTTGTATAATATTCACATAGAAGAATGACTGGATGGATTTTTCTAGCTCAAGTTGCAGAGTTAGTGTTTTGGAAGCAGAGCAATTTTGTAAATGATGGACATGTAAACATTATGCATTGCGTTTTAATTCCCTCTACACTACAAAAAGGTAGCTTGTTTATCCCCTTTTAGTTTATCAATTCTCCCTTTCAGATAATGCATAGTTAGTTGAATATAATCTAGCTGATTAAAGATATATCAGCTTATGAGAGTACGATTCCTTTGGTGTTTTGATGTTACAGATATACCTATCATGTAAAAGGTTTCTGAACACAGGAAGAATGAATAAATAAATAGGCGATAAGTTAAACTTGTCTTGTACGTTAGTCAGGGATGGAGATTAAACTATAATACTTAGCTTTGACATGGGGCCTTTCCTGTGGGGGTTAGAAGTGATATAGGAACACTAACTGTTCCTTTAAACATTTAGAAAACCTGGGTTCTTGGACCCGCTCCAACAGGTCCATGTCTTTCCTGTGCTGAGGGCTCCAGAGCTGCACGCAGTGCTCCGGGGGGGGGGTCTCACCAGAGTGGAGTAGAGGAGGAGAATCACCTCCCTCGACCTGCTGGCCACGCTTCCTTTGATGTGGCCCAGGATACGGTTGGCCTTCTGGGCTGCAAGCACACGTTGTCAGCTCATGTCCAGCTTTTCATCCACCAGTATCCCCAAGTCCTTCTCAGCAGGGCTACTCTCAATCCCTTCATCCCCCAGCCTGTATTCATACCAGGGGTTGCCCCGATCCAGGTGCAGGACGCTGCACATGGCCTTGTTGAACCTCATGAGGTTCACGTGGGCCCACTTCTCAAGCTTGTCCAGGTCCCTCTGGATGGCATCCTGTCCCTCAGGCGTGTCAACTGCACCACTCAGCTTGGTGTCATCTGCAAACTTGCTGAGGGTGCACTTGATCCCGCTGTCTATGTTGTTGGTGAAGATATTAAACAGTACTGGTCCCAATACAGACCCCAGAGGGACACCACTTGTCACTGATCTCCATCTGGACATTGAGCCATTGACCACTACCCTCTGGATGCAACCATCCAACCAGTTCCTCATCCACCGAACAATCCACCCATCAAATCCATCTCTTTCCAACTTAGAGAGAAAGACATCATGGGGGACCGTGTCAAAGGCCTTACAGAAGTCCAGACAGATGACATCCATAGCTCTTGCCTTGTCCACTGGTGTACTCACTCCATCATAGAAGGCCATTAGGTAGGTCAGGCAGGACTCACCCTTGGTGAAGCCATGCTGGCTGTCTCGAATCACCTCCCTGTCCTCCATGTGCCTTAGCATAGATTCTAGGAAGATCTGTTTCATGATCTTCCCAGGCACAGAGGTGAGGCTGACAGGTCGGTAGTTCCCAGGGTCCTCCGTTCTACCCTTTTTAAAAATGGGCTCAACGTTTCCCTTTTTCTAGTCACCAGGGACTTCACCTGACTGACAGGACTTTTCAAATATCACGGAGAGTGGCTTGGCAGCTACATCAGCCAATTCCCTCAGGACTCTGGGATGCATCTCGTCAGGTCCCATAGACTTATGTATGTTCAGGTTTCTCAGGTGGTCATGAACTTGATCTTCTCTTACAGTGGGAGGGACTTTGCTCCCCAGTCCCCATCTGGCAGTCCATCCACTCGAGGGGTGTGGGAAAAGAGGTTCCCAGCGAAGATTGAGGCAAAAAAAGTTGTTGAGTACCTCAGCCTTCTCCTCATCCGTTGTTACCAGTATGCCAGTCTTGCTCATCAGGGAGGATATGCTTTCTTTGACCTTCCTTTTCTGGCTGACATACCTGTAGAAACCCTTCTTCTTATTCTTTGCATCCCTTTGCAAGTTCAGCTCCAGCTGTGCCTTGGCCTTCCTGACCTTATCCCTACACAACCAGGCAGTGTCCCTATATTTTTCCCAGGATACCTTTCCCTGCCTCCACTGCCTATGCATTTCCTTCCTGCCCTTTAGTTTGACCAGCAGGTCTCGACTCCTCCATGCTGATCCTTTCCTGATTTCTTACACCTGGGTATCGAGCGCTCTTGTGCTCTATGGAAAGCATCCTTAAAAATCTGCCGGCTCTGTTCTGCTCCCTTGTCCCTGCGGGCAGTTTCCCAGGGGGTCCTATTGACTAACTCCTTGAAGAGCTGGAAGTTTGCTTTCCTAAAATTCAGGTCCTGACTTTACTCTTTGCCTGACCCATATCCCTCAGGCCTGCGAACTCCACCAGTGCATGATCACTGCAGCCCAGGCTGCAGAACATAGGATGAGGCATTAACTACGGAATTAAGTCCATTTTTGTCCCTTTGGAAATATAAGCAAATATAATGGGAGACAAGGAAAGAAAGAACTTTTGGAAAGAATACCAGAAATGAAATCTGTTAAAACAAAATACTAATTTTTAGACTTTTACTTTTAGTCATAGGGCAAGCAGGACTCTTCCCCAAGAGACTTCCCTTGACGTGGGCCAGAGGTCCGTGTGAAGACCCAGGGTCCCACCAGCATTCAGCAGTCCTAATGAAGCGCTCAGGTGGAGTACAGTTGGCGTATCTCACAAGCTTCATGGCCCAATTACTAGTTTTAATCCTGGTCAGACCTCTTGTGCATAATGCTGTTGATCTTTCCTGGTCACACTTTCCAAGCATAGCATTTGGGAGATATATGCCTTTTTGTAGCCAAGATCTGAGTCAGTACATTTTTAAATGTCCTTTTGCCCTCTGTGTGGGGTTTTTTGATCCTACTGAAGCCTCAAATTTAAAACCCTGGAGAGTATAACAGTGTGAGAAGGTGACTGAATCTGATATGTATTAATGAACAACCTGAACAGCAAAGGCATAAGTGAAAACCAGCAGCAATAACAAAAGCAAAAAGGGTGCTTATCTGTGCATTTCCTAAGAAACAGAGATTTCAAGGGACAGAAGCAAGCTGTGGATACGATATGGACTAAGACAGACATTTAAAAGCTTTGATCTTAATCTAAGATGATCTGAAATGAGAAGGAATCATAGAATCAAAGAGGAAAAATTGAGGACACCAAAATTAAGCAGGAGACAGTATGGCAGAGGAGATGATGTGCTGAATGATGAATTGAAAGCCACCAGTGGTTAATAGATGATCTTCAAAAGTAAATGACTGAGTCAGCTGGACCGGGCAGCCTGCAATAAGCATAGCAGGACTAGAAAGAGTGTAGATTAGAGGTATATAAGTAGATTGGAAGAAAATAAACCTGCTATTCTCTCTACTGTGCATTTTCACATTTTTTTCTACATTTAGGAGGTATTCAAGTTTCATCAGGGAGCACTACGCTTCTCAGTTCCATGGTTATGAACCAGCAAAGTCTAATGGCATCGCAGTTGTGATTCAGAAAGGCCCATGCTTGAGTGTGTTCAGGTATCAAGAACTAAATGGATTCCAAAAAACATGTGTACACATTTTGCTGAATAGATATCCATCTCATTACCTTAAAAACTTCTCTCACATATACTTTAACATGAAAGGCCAAGAGGCTTTAATTATAGAGGGAGGAAAAGTTTTCATCCCTTTGAGTAGGCTTAAAGGTGGCATGGGCTGACTCCAGGAACAATCCCAACCAATTATGGAATATGAAGGATGTTAACAGAAAAAGGCTGTGCTGTAGGTCTGGTTTCTGCCATTACCTTCAGTGAAAAAAACCTGTATGCAATGGGTACAGCTATATATCATTCACTTTCTGCTTCTGCAGCCAAGATAATAAACATGGAAAACACTTTCCAAAAAGGAAGGCATGTTTTTGCTCATGTAGAACACCTCTCTTTCCAAGTTACTGTGGTGAAGGTTGAGCATCAAGAGACTTTTTTTTTTCCGCTCAGATGTAAAGCAATTTTCTAGGACTACGTAGAGTGGGAGGGGGTAGAAATGATGCATTTGGACAACATTTGGCTAAACCATTGCTCAGAAGCCTTACAGCATGAGGATACCTGTACCATTTGCGACCTCAAGGGAGAACAGCATTAGAAAACAAAAAAGGGGTGGGTTTTTCTTTTTTTACATATACAGTAGCTAAAAAGTGCTGTGTTTTGTTTTAAGAGTAGTAGAATGATGGAAGCAGGTCCACAAGGGACCTCGGTAGGTCATTTAGCATATCCACCTCTCCCAGGGTAGAACTGGCTGTGCCTAGACTACCCTGACAGATGTTTGTACTTAAACATCTGAAGAGATCTTCTTAAAACCTCTGACAACAAAAAGCCTACCACCTCACCAGACTCGTGTCCTTCGCTATTCTGACCGGTCACGTCTCAGCTACATCTCACTCGATGCAGTTCGAGATCATTATTTTTTGTCCTACTCACAGAGTTCATGGAAAACAGTTTTATTCCTTTTTTCCTGGTGGTCTCTAGCATTTTGGAAGATTATTACCATTTTTCCTAAGCCACCTTTTCTTCAAGCTAAACAAACCAAATTCCTGGGACTTTTGTCACTGGTCACATACTTCCTTAAGCTCTGCTCACTGCTGTTGCTGTCCATGACTTCAGTTGTACCCTTTTTATATGTACCCTATTTATACGTAGGGCTCAAAAGTAGGGACAGCGCTATGGTTTGATGATCTCTCACCAGGGCAGGCAGTTCTACCTTTTGCCATTTAAGTCTGCTCTCTGGGACACAAACTTCTCATTTTCACAGACAATGGGAATGGCAAAGTGATGAAGCAAGAGTCCTAATTAAGAGAATTATCTTTGAAAGTTGGACACCAACCATCAATCTTCCGACTAGCATTTTCTCTGAAACGTAACAAAAGAAGTCTAAATTCTTTTCTCCTACAGATACAGGTGTATTAATCATAGTTCTGACTTTTTTAGGGAACCTTTCTTATTCCCTACAACGCATGACAGACTATGGAAACCTTTAACTTAAGATGTTCTTTAACTAAGCTGTTATTTCTAAGGAAGTTAATTAGTTAATTAAAAAATGGGAGCGGGGGATTACTTTCTGCAACATCTGAGTGATTTAGGAGGTTAATTATCTATTAAGATATTAGATTAGTTTTTTGAAATCTGCTTTTGAAAATGTGTCCCAGACCTAAGTGACAAAGTAAAAGCAGAAATAAAATATTTATTTTTAATGTATGTTTGCATTATGTTTAATGTATGTTTACATATTTTAATGTATGTTTACCTCCTAATCCTTCTTTGTATGTCCTGCTCCAATCTCAGTTTGTTTTGGTTTTATTCATTGATTATATTTTTTTAGAGACAGATATTCCCCAGATGTATTTTATTCCTCTTGACCATTAAAGCCATATTAAATGTGCATATTTTGAAGAAGTTGCAGGAGTCATCTGTTTCTTTCCCCAAGCCAGTATCATCCTATGGCTCAAATAAACAACCCTTGAGCAAGCTGGGAAGCAAAATGCCTCCTGCAGTCTGTTTTCCCTCATTACAGTCTACCTCTGCAAGGACAGAAATTGTAGCTCCTGACCTCTGCTGAGATTCATTGAGCACACCCCTACTGCTAAATTAAAACAAAAAATGGCCATGCAGCAAGCCTTAGCACCATGGCTCGGATGAGGTATATTGCTCAGTCGCTAGAGAGCTCCCTGTTGTGGGCTACACCTGATAACCTTCCTCACGAGAAAGACTGGGTGCATTTCTGACAATATTTCACTCCATGGATTGTTCCTGAAGGGCAACATGGACACGGCTGCCCCAAGTTTGGCTCCCTCCACTTTGCACGGTTTTCTGACATCATTCTGGCAGGCTTTGCACTACAAAACGTTTCCCACTTGGCCCCATGGTGTTTGACAATACCCTCAGTTTCATGCTCTAAAACCATCGATATTGTGGGCTGTAATGCAGCCCAGATTGCTTCAGAAGCTCTGAAATAGGAAAAAAACCCCAAATCCCAAACCCCCCAAAACCTGACTATCATGTGCTAGGGCCTCAGTGCAGCAGATGAGGCCCCAGAGAGGCGCAGGGCAGAGCAGTGAGCAGGGCTTCGGGGCAGATTCTGCTCAGAGGGGAGCCAGGCACGGGGAGGACCGACAGGATGCACCCTGTTCCACTTGGCCGTGCATTGCTTCCTGCCGTGGTTTATTTAGCAGTACAGACATACCCCATGAGACTTGCTCAGAAGCAGCTAAGAAGAGTTATTTAATTGTAAATACAATTTCACACACATAATCCTCTCAGTACTTCTAGGAGGAAAAGTATGTCACAGTATGTACAGTTTATGCGTGCGGTTTAAATTGGATTGTAATAAATATCCATTTTCCTGCCACGGAAGTCAGCTGAAACGTAGAGACAATAACTTACTCAGAGCTCTCAGGTGCCAGGTAGACATGCAAGGAGGTTTTGTTTCCACTGACAATTTCTATCAGCCTATTCAGCGCACAGAGAAAATGGGACATGAGGCTCAGACAGTCTCATGCTGGCCCTCTTTAAAGGTGCTTCACTTTGCCTAAAGACTTGAAGATCCCTGGGCCTGGGAGCAGAGACCAGCAGCCTCTGAAGGACGGAGCTTTGCAGAAAAGTGGCAGATCCAAGTTTGAATTGTTTGAGGCAAGAGGAAGACTCCACACTCGTCTCCTACACCTTAAATGGGAAGGCCATGCTTGTCCCTAAATCAAGTGTTGCAGTGTTAAGACCATTACATCCTTTTGTAAATTTAACTACAAATGAGAAGTTGTTTGGCAGTAGATTTAGGGACAGGCAAACAGACTTTAAACTGGCAAACCTTCTGCCATATGATTAGGTTGTATCCATGCCTTGTTATAGGTAAACATACAGAATTGTGAATTGCATCCAGAGTAGAAAGATACAGAAAACATTTATTACTGCAGGGAAATAAACTGCTCAGCTGGGTGAATGGTCCCAAAATTACACATTTTCTGTTGTTCTGTAATGTAAAACACTTTCTGTTCTACTAGAAACATAGACCTTTGCGTACAAAACTTCAGTTTTCAAGTCCCTCACAAGCAGCTTTAATTAATACCTGACCAGACCAAGCAGGAGCATGCCTGTAAGGCTTGTGCAAACACATCCTGCTACTTAATTCTGTCAAGATGTAAACAAAAGCAGTACCCCTCAGGATATAAGAATATAAGAAACAGCAGTAAATATTTCATGGAGATGGAAATAAACAGGTCGGAGTAGTTGAGAGATGATAGCTGGCCTTAGCTTAGTGCGTGCTCTGTAAGCACATACCAATCTGAACTTAAGCATGACAGGGAGAAAGCAAGAAGGTGGAAGGACGAAGGACATGTTCAATTGAATTCTTGTGCTTCTGAAATTTCTTGTGCTGCATTCACACAAGATTTTATGTTGTTATTAAATTTGTTATCAAGCTGGTGCTCCAAGGTCTCACATCCCATTTGAAATAAAATTATGTTCTTGAGAGTCATGGCTGTGAAGAAATCCTTGAAGACATGAATCAAACAGAACTGACGCAGTCTTATCTTGAAGAGACCAAAGCCAATCAAAAGAATAATTTTCAATTGGTCTGAACTGTTCATCCCTATAAAATACTAACTCTGAAATCTGAAGATGACAGAGTAAATGTTAACATTGTTAACTCTTTTACTGCTGATCATTCTAGTAGAAAGTTAGCTAATATAGGAAATGTAAAGACAAGAATATGTTTATGTTACACTTAAAGCACTGAATCAGCCTGATTGTACAATCAAAATGATTGTACTTAGTATTTCTGAACAGAAGTAAATCTTTCAAAAATATGTTCATAAATTATTCTTTTCTGAATATTTGTGATGAGCTCAACAATTTTTGAAGGCCATCTAGAAAAAAAAATTCTAGAGTCAGGAGATGAAAATTGATTCACCTATCCCAAAATGGAAGGTGATTTTTTTTTTTTTAAAGGTTTATTATTATTTAGTCAGTACTCTTGTGTGAATCAGCTGGTCTATGGATTTCAATACAGTCAATATCAGTCAAAATAGCCCCTAACTCGTTGCTCCCCCACGGCTGGGCTGGGCCTCTCCGTCCGAAATAATGGCGGTATGCACAGAAGATAGGAAGCAGACTTTGCCCATGAAAACAGCAGAAAAAACCCACACCCAGAGCACTTCAGTCTTCACATCAACAGTCTAGGCAGAAGACTGCAGCAAGCATAACGTCTTGTTGTTACTCACCCCAAATTACAAGTGTAGAATGCTGGGTAAATGCTTTGGTTTTATGTGAAAAAAAAACCCCATTGATACAAGAGAGGACCAGATAGGAGATTAAGGAGAGAATGCAGAAGTGAAAAGTTTCCACCTGGAATTTTAAACCAGCAGCAACAGTGCAAGTGGTTAAGACCAGTACCTGAAGACACAGTAACGCAGCCAGAAGAGCTGTACTTGGCCCTTTACTTTTTAAGGGTAGGAAAGCTTTAGGTGGCTGGAACTTCTGTAGCCAGCAACCCCTCTTCCTTGACTGCCAGGCTCCTAATGCTTCATCCCACAGCAGAGCGGCAGCACCACGTGCAGTTTTCTCCAGAGGGCATCCAGAACCTGAAGGGGTTGGAGCCAGGACTTCTGAGCTAGCTCCATTGTCCTCTCCAGCTCGGAGATTTCAGTGCCAACATTTACATCTATATTATTGTTTTCAAAACTTCTAAGACATTCTGTCCACCGTGGAAATGAAAAAAAGCCCCAAACCAAACCAACAAAACAAATAGCTGGGGTGGAAATCACCACTCTTAGTTAGGCAAAAATGGCAGTAATCTCTCTCGAATTGTTGTGGAGGTCAGCAGCTCGGTTTTACTGTTTCACTCTGCAAATGGCGCCTTTCAGCACCGAGATGGAGCGTGTGCTCTGTCCCGAGTAGGAAATGACATCTAGCAAGTCGCTGGGAGAAACACGGTGCTTATACATTTTTCTGCTGCTTCCTGCCCAGCTACTGCTCGCATCTGCGGTGCTTTAGCTGATGAGACTTGACATCACCACTTAAAAAGGCTGGCAATCTCCACCTGCTAAAGACAGTTTTTCACTCTGTGATTTTGACCATCTGGATGCAGCACCCTTACTTGATAGCTTTTTTTTGAAATACCTCTTTTCATAAATTCCCAGGAAATTGAGTTTCACTCTTCTGCTTGATTCAAGCTGACAAAATCATCTGTAGTTTTCTTCCAACTGGTTAAGGTTTTTCCTTCAAATTCTTTTGGCTTTGGGACAGATCATTCATCCCAGATTTTACTGGGTCTTTCTTCAGTAATCTATAACCTGCCTTTGAAATAAGTTTCCAACACTGTCTCTGCAGGCTACCTCCTTCCTACATAGAAGGTTTAATAAAAAAGAATGCAAAAGCATTTTTTGTTTACTTAACCTAAGTTGTCACATACTTTCTGAACAGAATGCACAGCCCTATTGCATACAATGCCAAAAGTAACTGTAAATGAGTTTGGCATTAGCACTTGAGCCTTAAAAAAACATTTTCATCACTAAAAACACCATGAGGAACATTATTTCTCTTGGCAGCCGATGTTTCAGTATACACTGTGAGCTTCAGTGATGAACAAAACGTAAAGCCATACCAAGAAGCAGTAAGGCACGCATGGGAGGTGGAGCTTAGATAAGTTGCCTAGGTCACTAATGGCAAATTATCCAAACTTAAAATGCCAAACTACATGTAGGAATGTATAATATGCATATAGTATATACGTGTTCTATATTGGACTATGTCATCTCTTTTCTACTGAAAAAAATTACTAGTTACAAAAGTGTGCTAGACCCCTATGTCAGATTTTTATTTGCATGTGTCATTGATTTTTGTATTTTTTTAAGGCCTGTCTCAAGTTTTAAATGGAGGTGGGAGAAACACTCAGCCACGATAAACCAGAAAGATTCTTTTCAGAAAAGGATCTAAATGTAAACCAGGCCAACAGGTGTACTCACAGCAACTCTATTTGCCATCCTACTCCACAGATTTTCCTGCATTATTTTCCTTAAAGCTAGCATGCTGCTAGCTATCCTGAACCCTTATCTGCTTTTCCATCAGGGAGAAAACCAAATCCAACAATCAAAACTTGTGTTGCTTTTACTGAAGGTTTCCTCAACCTGGCTTTGAATCTGGCTTTACTCCTACACAGCTTACAAAACTCTGCAGCCTCAGTGGTATTCACCTCAACTGATCCAAATGAGATCTACTCTGCAGATTTTTTGCCTTCTTACCAGAGCATGTTTAAACAACAATATATCTGAGTAGGTTAATTTTCAAATATTGGACATGGTGATCTGGATTTGCATTGCAATATTGCTCCATAATATCTCTTTCTCTAGATACAGCAGTACTGGGGATGGAGGACCTCTTCTCAGGGGACCCAAATATGTGGTTTTACCTGAGCTGGGAGTCTGTTTCTGAACCTCTTCTTTCACAGAGTGCATAAAGCGTTTACTCAGGTAAGGGGAAGAGAGGACTAGCCTCCAGCAAATGTTGGCTGACGTGAGAACCCCAAGGGAATTCTTGCAGCGTTTACGATGTAGACCTGGTGGTCAAGAAAGGTAAAGGTGGATACTTGCAAACATCAATCTGAAAATATCATGATTAGCATTTCAGTGTCTAAATTTAGACTCAGGTGCTCAGGCACACCACATGATAAAGATCATGGATTAAATCTTTTCCTTGTTCAGTTTGCTATACTGTGTGGTATCTTGCATATGCTGTTAAATTGTTAATATGCTTCATCAAACTCTATTATATCCAGCACACGACTATAAGCATTACAGAAACTAGGCATTAGATGTGCAAATGGAGTAATGTGCGGACATTTTATAGCTTGAGTTCTACCCTGTGAAATCCGGGCAACAGGTCATAACACCACCATTCAGTGAATATATATGTTGATCTACATATTCAAAAATACATAAATTCCCAGAGGGTTTGAGTCTGGTATAGAGATGAAAAGTTGGTGTGATCATAACAGACAGTTCAGTACTTTTAAAACAGTAGCAGTCAACACCCTAAAGACTGAATTCCTGTGGTTTTCCATATCTAAGTTATGGATGGTGTCATTCCCTCCAACTGCCCCACCGACACAGCACTGCTTGGCTTTGGAGAGGCTGTGGGTAAGAGTCCTGGGCAAAAATGTTACCAGCACAACACAGAGACTTGGGAGTGCGACAGAGACAAGCCAGTAGCTCAGGTCAGGACTCAGCCAGGAGCAGAGCAGAGCCAGACCAGAGCCAAAAGGCTTGCCCAGTGCTCTGGGACTGGACAGCTTGGCTGTGCTTTGCTTGGCTCTCCAGCTCTGGGGAGGCTCCCGCTGTGGTGTGGAGCATGGCATGACCCCCTGGAGCCCATCAGGCTAGGGTGCTGAGTGCCCCAGCAGGAGAGCCCTCTGGGGATGTCGCAGCAGCACAGCATAGAGCAACCTGAGCAGCCCTGCACCCCAACCATGGAGCCAGGCTGAGCACCAGGGTGCCTGCTTGTAGGGCTCGTCACCCGCAGTTCAGTGCCAGCCGTCCTCCTAACAAAGCCTCCTGGATGCCTGCCTGTGCAAAACGCTCTTGCTATTAGCCATGCTTTTTCATCATGCCAGTCTTTCTTACTCTGGGTGGGGTAGAGGTAGCTGTGCTCGCAAATCACTTAGACATAGTACATATAATGTAACGGTGCACAGAGTGAGTCTTGCATTCTTCTGTCAGGCCCTGGTGGAAGGAGAGGACCGTGAAGCGCACTAGAAAACACCTAATTATTCAAATGGATACTGACTAGCTCCTAGATGTTACAGGAGTCTGTCCTCCTTGGTGTTATGCCCTCTCTTACTAACAAGTGTGCTTAAAAAAGCAACCAAAAAAACCCCCAACGCTGAAACCCCACCAAGCACGAGTCCTATGGTAAGGTTCAATAAACTCCAAGCCAAGACACGTACATTTCATATCTTAATACTAGAAGAATGTTGTATGTCTTCTATATTCTTATGAAAGCATTTTGACAGATGATCTTTATCATAAAAGAATCATAAAATATTCTTTCATAGAAATAACTAAATTAAAGATGTTGCGCGTTGGCTTATTGCGTGCGTGTCTGAAATCTTTGTGAGCGATACAGAAAATTCACTAGGCCTGTTCTGCATTCCATAAAAAGAGGTGCTTGAAATGTCATAAAGTTCATGAAACATGATGAGAAGTGACAGATGAATGATCTTGTTGGTTGCCAGTAGAAGACTGCACTTCCCTGAAGCGGGAAAGAAATCTTTGATACTTTGGGCTTTTTTTTTGACCAGATTAAAATCTGAGCAAGTCTGTTAGAGCTGAAAGGGAGGGGAGAAGAGAGCATCGTTTTTACACAGTTCTTTACTCAACATGCCCATATGGGAGAAGGGACCTTTTTTTAAAAAAAAAAAGAAACAAGAAAACCTGCTTTCCTTTCTATTTTTAAGGAACTATCTTCTTAAAACGTGTTAAATCGGTTCGCAGCATTGAGGCTCTTGAGCATGTCCTGAAGAGTGCTGGCGGGCAGATGGGGTGTGCGGTGCTGTAGGAGACGGGGTTTCGCTGGGGCAGCTGAAGGGCTGTCTAGCCAGGTAGCTGGCAGCACATGTGAGGCTTGACTGCTAGTGGGGATAGCATCTGCAAGTGCTGGCAGAAGTTGAAGCTGGATGCAGCTCCATCCCCAAAGGACTGTAGCCATTCCCCAGAGAGCATTCTGGCTCTACCAGACTGACCCTTGGATATCCTAGACCAGGCCTTGTCAAGTAGCATATTCTGGTTTTAATCACACCTTGATAGATGCTCTTCTGAAAACGTAAATGTAGACACATTGGAGGAGTGTATTTGCTGGAGAGCTTTGGCAGTACAGTCAGCATTGCAGCGGGGAACAGAGTGATCGTGTGGCACTGATACTTCTGCGTAGGAGAGAGCTACAGTTCCTCCCCCTTTTCACTCCCTTCTTACATCCCAGCCTCTTGTTTCAGCAAGTGTGGTGTTTATTCCTATCACCAAACGGGCGATGCTAACAGCACGTTTACTATGCTATACCCAAAGCTGTCCCACCAAAAGTCAAGCTGTTGCAGGGCAGGAAGAGTGGGATGAAGATTAATATCTCTAGTCCCTCTGCTCGTGCTGGATTCCTGCAGCTCTCTGCTACCAGGCAGATACTGCCCTCCAACAGCCCTATGTATAGGAGGAATAATTCCCACAGGTAGTTCATCATCATCTGTTTACAAATGCTGTCACTGCTGTGCAGTGACTTAGAGAAATGATGCTCTGGTAAATCTTCCTGAGATAAGGGAAGGTAGAAATTATAGCCACCTATAGCTCAGGTTAGGCTGAAGGCAATGATCTTGTGCTCCCTGGAGCCACAACAGTCATAAAACCAACGAGTAGCGTAGTCTTCATCCATTTTGTGACATTCATTTCCCTGCTCTCCTTTGAAAAAAAACTCCCTCTGATTTCCACAGCACAGAGAGAATTAGCTACTGGCAGTCGGTGGGAGCTAAACCACTTTTCCCCTTGTGCCGCTGGAGAGGGTAAATGAGAGGCTGGTCCCCCACACTCCACAGCCACGTGCTTTATCCTAATTAGAAGGCATTATCTTTTCCTTGGTGGTGTGAACTATCTTAGTCTCTCTTGCCTTCTGCTGTAGCTGCCAAAATTATTTTTATTGTTGTAAGCATAACCCCGTGTACTGAGATTTAACAGAACTGGAAACAATATACATATGTGTTCCATGGACCCATGATAAAGGTTCAGTTGCCTCTTAGCCTCAAAATAAAAATGAAATAACTCCCTACAGGTTCAGCATTGTGCAAAAAGTGTGCTTGCATCACCACAGGCCGCCTGGAACTCCCACACCCTGAAGCTGTAGTGCCTGATGAATGATACCTCCCTTCCTAAGGGAGGAGGGAATTGTTCAGGTTTTATAGCTTAAAGATGATAATGCGTTTATTAGTCACACAGAGATTCTTTACATCAACTTTGCCACTTAAAAACTATTTGTAACAACACTCTGATGGCCTGTACTAGGCAGCTTTCATCCCTCCAATAACAGACTGCACCTATTTAAAAGCATAACTGCACTGACATTGATTTAATAAATGAAACAGCTGCCAACTTTTTTTCCTCTGGACTGCTTGAAAATAGATGGGTAGTTACTCAGCAAAACAGTTTCTTATCATTCTGCTAAGTGAGAGCACAGATCAAACTGGTTCAGAATAGGAACATTTATGCATGTTTGTAATGCAAGGAAAATTACCTTCTGTTGCAAAGCACTGAACCCCATTATTAGTATATGCAGAGCCACACAAATATAGATGAGAGAGAAAAACTGCCGCTGAAGGGGAAAAGCAGATCTGGGAGGCAGAAACTTGGTAGGAGAGAGCATAGACAAGAGGAAGACATCATTCAAAGAGTTACACAAGAGAAATACAAACAAGTTGCAAAGGGAGAGGAAAACATGCTAAGAGCTCTCCACTACTGCTTGAACAACCATGTGGAGTTAAACTGCAAGGAAAGCTTTTAGCTAAAGCTAAAAGAATTTAAAGCTGAATGATAATCCATTAGCTTAAGGAGTCAAAGGACAGGATGGGAGGAAAACCTATAAAAATAAAGAAGGGAGTAAGAAGGAAGGAACGATCCTTCTGGAGACACAGGCTGAGGACTCACGCACAGGGAGGAGGGCCAGCAATCAGTTGCCCCTTGCAGCACACCTCACATCAAACACATAAGACGACCATGGCCCACGCACTCCCTCAGCTCACCCTTTGCTTCCTGACAAAACACAATTCCATTTTTGCCAAGGATAAAATACAGAAATTTCCCCAAGGAATACAACTGAACACAGAGAACCATCTCTCCTGCGGCCACAGCAGTTGGTGAACACCTGGGGAACATTCAGTTTGGGAAAGAAGATTTAGCATGACCCAGACCCAGCTGCCCCCCTTACACTGCTCACCCTGCCTCAACACGGAGACCCCCGTTATACAGCCCCTGTACTAGGCTGGACTGCGGGTTTGAATACTGATGCAGAGCTTACCTTAGCAAAACCAACTCAGGGCTCCCTCCCTACTTCTGAGAGAACCTCCAACTTCCCTGCAAGCAGGAGCTAATTAGCAATTATCAGATGAGCCATCCCTTTTTTTTTTTTTTTTTTTTTTTTTTTTTTTTTAAGAAAACTGAGCCCAGGCTAGCTACAGGTGCAGCTACCCTTGTGCTCCTCTGCTTGGCTCCTGGGGCTTTGGCCTTCACCCTTGCTGTTCTGTGCTCCTGCCTGTTTCCAGCATGGGCTCGGCACTCCCTGCGGATGCTCTAGTGTCTCCCCAGCCCCGGCCTCTCCTGCTGCCGGGCCCGAGCGTTTCCTGCAGATAGGCCTGGTGGCTGGTGGCGGTCGGGGCTGGGTCAGCGGCTCCCTTGATAGTGCATCCTCCCCACGGCCGCGGGCTCAGCCCTTCTCCTGGGAGCCGCACTGCCCTCTGTTTTCCTGGTGCTCTAGAGAGTTACGAGGACTTCGTCTGCTGAGATGTCTTCCAATTATAAGTTTATGAAACCACATAAAAAAAAAAAAGAGTCACTTAAATTACCCATGCAGACAATTTCTTCCCTCCGGTAGGATTTTGTGGCTCATGTAACATAACTGCATTGTCCCTCCTGAGAAGTGCGTTGGAGAGAAAGCCAGGAATGTTGCGAGGAAGCTGGCCCACCTCATAAAAGGAAGAATAGTGACCTCTTCCATTAACTACATGATGAATGTGCACCACCTCTCACCTCTGCTTTCGGGGTATTCAGGACAATCTCAGGTGATTTCTGGAATGCTTCAGCTGACCAGCGGATTGAACGCATTCAGCTTATAAGTAAAAAAAGATGTTTTATAAGGCTGCCAGCCCCGCACACCCTCTCAGGGCTGTGAAAGACAAGCTGTGTTCCTCCTGGCACCGACTGCCTCATCCATAATCCCAGCCCAGCGAGATGCCTCGCAGGGGCAGTTACGGTGCAGCTGAAGTCTGAGAGAGATGATTTGTGAGCCAGGTGCAGTTTAAGCACTGGCAGCTAGAAAAAACATCTTTTTTATTTTTAAATGAGCAGATCTGAGGTTTGAGTGACTGAGAACCAATAAATACGGATGTGTTTTTTTTTACAGAGTGTCTTTTCAGAGTAGAGCCGGAGTTGGAGCTCTTAACCTCAGAAGCTGGGATGGAGCCATACCATATATGTTTATGTGGCAGTACAGGAAGAAAGGTTATCATGGTTTAGTTAGCTAAAAGAAGTTTAGTCTGAAATGTTAACTTTCTGCTAAACCCAAGCCTCAGCTCCCTCCCCTCCCCTTAGCTTGTAAAGCCATTTCACATCATAAAAGTGAATTTTGGAAACACAGCTGCTTGCCCTGACTCCTCGGTCAGAGTAAAAGCGAGCAAAAATAAATCTGGATGAATTGAAATGTTGTTTTTCTTCTGATTGAAAATTTCACTGGATAATCTACTGGAGTCTTAGCTGACCTCCAGAGCCAGCACCTGCGTGTGGCCACCCGTTCGTCCCTCTCACACTCCTTGTTACCAGAGGCCTCGTTTTCACCATCTCCTTTGGCTCATGGGGATCGCTGGTAATGCTGCTCTGGGAACTGCATGTCTCTGACAGCAAATCCACAAACATCTTTTACCTGGACACAGATATCTTCCTCCCCGGCTATTTAGAGACTCCCAAGAAGCATTAATTGAGAAGTTTCAAACAGTAAAGTATTCCCAGCTAAAAGCAGCCTTGCCCTGAGGGGTAACTATTCTGACTTTGGGAGCATCAACCTGCGAGCTCAGTGTTGGAGCAAGCATAAATAACCCGTTAGCACATTGAGAGCGTCTTTGTCATCCTCAAAACTCTGTGCTGGGGGATCTTTTAAAAAGAATACATTGTCAAATCTTACCAAGATCTTGTGAGATAAAGATTACGAAAACAGAGATCTCATTCGTGTCGTAGCTTGTTATGATTCAACTGTTTTGGACTATCAAGTTTATGGCTTTTCTGGAGGTCGTTTGAGCTCCATAGGGTATGGAGTCCATGAAATCAGGTTTCATATAATAAATTTTATATATTTCATCCTTATGTCTATATGACTCATCTGTTAGTATCACAGTTTTATACAATATTTGGTGCAAAATTCCTTCTAGCTTTTCTCTTCTTTCCGCACCTGCCATGCAGGATAATCCAGCTGATAATCAGGAGTCGAAGGCAGTTGTGACGATGGTTCCTCACGTACGAATTCCTGCGCCAGCTTAGCTTTGACAAGTGCTTTCCTGAAAGCTGAAGAGTGCAGGACTTCAATACACAAGCGTGCGGTTCAGACGGCAATCCGCGAGATACCACTGCTAGGGAACGAAGTTTGTCTGGCCTCTGTCCTGACACTGGCAATTTGAGCACTAATTTCCTCCCCAGATGCTGTACAGTTTGAGAGAGTTTGGCTCAAGAGGTTAAAAAAATAACAGTCTGGCAGTAAACAGCTTTTTAGAAATATTATTTGGAGACCTACTTAAACTTGTGCAATGCTTTGTCTACAGTAACGGGAATTGCAGCAAGTAATGGTATTAGGTACACAATATGTATCTTCAAATGATCTACTTTGAAGAGAGAGCCCTGCTGGACTTTGAAAACTTTCTACTAGGACATAACTTTTTCAGCTTCTCTTTTTTTATCCTGCTTGAATCAGTACATAACATGTGTCGAACACCCACAAACTTTGGGAAAACTTGAATCTGGGTCTAAATGTCAGGTTTTGGTTCTGTTCTACAGATTTAGTGATTTATTTGTCTATAAAGAAATCTCACAGCTAATAAATGAAGAGATAAATGTTTGATGAACCTCAGAGCAATAACCAGCAGCCAGCTCCACTTCCTTCTTTCCCACCAAATTTGGTCACTATTTAAAAATCGGTTTCTTTTAAGTCAGTCAGTAAGAGGCAGACTCTTCCCCTGTGAAGATGAACCATTACTCAGCCTCTGCATCCTGATACTTAGCCTAACGCTTGGCCCTAGCTGCTCTGCGTTTCAGAGGCGAAGTGGGGGCTGAAGCATTCTTCGGCTCCTCGAGGGGTCTGGACCACTGAAAAGGTCAAACAAACAAAGTTAAAATAACCACGAGACTCGCTGGCCAGCCAGCGCTCTGGGTCCAAGATCAGCAGTACTGCTGCTTGGTGACTAACGCAACTAAATCAGCTCTTGGTCCCGTCCCGCAGAAACAAATCTTATAGCGTTGCATACTGCTGCCAGATGGATTGCTCAAGCTTGGAAAGCTCCCTCATGAGCACGTACTTAATCACGACAGGCCCTATTCGTGGAAAAACGTGGCACCGACAGAGGGATTTGTAGCCACTTTCCTGTAGAAAAACAACAGCAAGGAACAGACTTCAATGTGCAGGCTGCACATGGTGAAGATGGGCTTTATGGGTCGCAGAGACCTGTTTATTTTTTGGGAATGGCAGTAAAGCGGAGCCCGGAGGAGCGTGTGCCAGGAGGACTTGCTGGAGCACAGGCCAGCAAGCACCGTGGGGCGGCCGCCGGCACAGGGGGTGCTCTGCCAGGCTCCCCCCACCAGCTGCAGCAGCCCCCAGCCTCTCCCAGGGACAGGCGCTGGAGGTCTGGCGGTGGCTGCCGCAGTTGTTGCTCTGGTTTGTGCGGTCACCTCGACCCTGAAAAATTAGTAATTGGAGTAACAGTGAGAAAGTAGATGTCTGGAATTTGTCTGGACTAAATGGGATGGATAGTTTCTCTGCTTCCCACTTTGCGAGGCATTAGTGGAAAGCTGGAAGGAAAGGACGGGAGAGCAATGCTAGTGTCCGAAACACGCTGATGTCACCCATTGCACAGCTGCTTAATTCACCAAAGCCTCCCCATGGTGACCCTTGCAATGAAAACACCTCTGCTTCCTTTCCTTCTCATCAGGTACTCCTGGCTTTGTCACAAGCTTCATTATCACATGGAAGGAGAAAAGCAGCATCTGTTTAAGGCCATATATTAACACTAAGCTCCATAAATTGTATATGAAAATGGAGCATCAGCCAAGAGAGATCATTCCTCTGCTGCTGCTGCTGTTGGCATCAGTTGAAGTTTGAGAAGTCCTATGGAGTAACACGGTAGTGAGCTACTCAGTTTTTAATGGGAAAGCCCTTTCCTTACTTCATTTGAATTCTCACAGGCTTCTGGGCAATTAAACTGGGGGTTGAGGTACTGCAGATTGCTCTTAGCCAAAAGAAAAGCGATCTCACATTTGACCACTGTGGCTAAATCTATGTTGTTACTGCTAGTCTGGACTATGGAAAAAATGAGATACAAGGAGGAAAGCACGACCTGCACCTTCCAGTCTACCAGTAAGTCTCCCAGATGCGTTAACACAGGAACAGTTGTGCTATGTCAGACTAAGGGTTTATTCATCTTGGTATCTTTCCTTCAGATGCATCCTAAACTATGTTTGTGGAAAGAGTATGAGACCTTTCCCCCTGATGTGAAGCCTGCATTCACACCATAATCTTTTTAGCAGCCATAAATGAAGCTCTATTCCACAATCTCTCCAATTCCTTAATTCTTGTGGCCCCTGAAGCAGCTTGCTGTAAGGAACGCCACAATTTAGCTACACAGTCATGAACAACTATTTCCTCTTCCTGATTTAATATCAGTGGTTCACTGTGTTGTGAAGACCCTGAGCAAACTGTTCTCCATTCACATTTTCCCTGGCCATCATCATTTCACTGGCCTTCATCCTATCCTGCCTCGGTCTCTCCCTTCAGACTTCAGAGCTATTTAGTCTCTCTTCATATGAAAGCTGTGCCGCACTGAACATCCCCGTCCTCATCCTGTACCGCATATAGTTCTAACACAGCACCACCTGAGATAGCGGTGACCTTAAGGACATCCAGGAGGTAAGATATAGATAAACATGTAAACTCCACAGCTATTAAGTTAGGAAGGAAGTTATTCCATTAAATGTCGCTAACTCAGATAACTGCACTGAAAGAACAGAGCCCGCGCCCCGCTTCGCTGGGACCCACGTTGGCCTTACATCAAGTCCAGAAGTGTCCTCTTGGACTCTTCCAGTTGCTCCCAGGCCCTCCGAGACTTGCCCTAGCACAGAGCGAGGTTTGCCCCAAACACGTGCCACCCTAAAGAGATGCCCCTCCAACGGCACCGGACGGGCAGGAGCGGCCTGCTTGGTAGGACTAGCACTACGGCGGGGGAAGAAGAGGGGCAGTTATCAGGGGTAGGGCCTTCGGGCAGTTGATTTTTAAGACAGCCGAGGCTAAAGTAGGGTTAATATTGTGAAGGGAAAGTACTGAGGGAGGGGGTAATGACAGTAGCAGAAAAGAGAGTGGCTGGGGTCGTTGAAGCCCCTGGAAGAATTAGACAAGGATGGTGTACAGGGAAGTACCGTGTTTGTGGATAAGGAAGGCTGAATATGCATATTTTGGGTGGGAAAAACCTGTCTTTTTGTCCTCAAGACACACCACTGAAGGCAAAGGATGCATTGAATAAATAAATATATACACAAAACCATGCTTGGGTGATTATATCAAGCTATATGCCAGACTTCATTATGGCACCAGGGCCAGCAATAGGTTGGTTTATCATTTTGATGAATCAAGATGGGCAGAAGCGCGTGCCTCAGTTCAGGGCAGCCCATGGAAGTATATTGCAGAATATCACTATGTTTTGTTGTTGTAAAGAGAAAGTAACAAAACTTAAAGAAGTAACATGTGAGCTTGGCTGTAGTCTCTAGAAGAAGGTTGTTAAAAGGTTTTGCAAAAAATAGTTCACAGACTTCTCATTCTCCCACTCCCTTTGCAAAAGGCTTCAGCTTCTACAAGACATAGCTGGCTGTCCAGGCCAATCGCTTTGCTGTCTATACCCCAGTTGGAGGTATGAGCTGACTCAGGATGAGGAAATGGGAACATGGGCGCTCATTTTCGGACAAATATAAAGTAGCCACTGGCAGCAAGACACAAACTCAAGACAGCGCTAATTTGCTGTTAAGCCCAGGTTTCTGGACCCAAGGACAGGGAAGTGTTCAAGCAGACACGGGACTTTCCCCAGTTCTGCACCCACAGGTCAAACCTGGCGGCTGATTGGGCTCTGGCGGAGCCAGGCACGCCGGTGGGCAGGGGGAGAGCTGCCGGCTGCGAGACGCCCCTCGCCTGGACACCCGGCTGGGAGGGGGTTGCAGCGGCACCCCGATGGCACAGGCGGGGGGACTGCGGGGGCGCCTGGCTGGCTGACACGTGGTGTTGGTTCCTGTAGGAGCTACCAGAAGCAAGTAAAAGGGCACGGCACAGAGCTACGTGAAATGTTATTGAACGACAGCGAATCGCAGAGCGCTTTTCTTTTGATGCCACTCAGAAAATTTATTGGACAAAACAAATACACTATTATTTCTGAAGCTTCTGTCTGTTGCACACCATCTCGCGGAGCTCTGCTTGGAAACTTCCCCAGCTCCCCGCCCTGTTTGGCTTTTTCTCTTTGTTTTCAAGAAATATAGTCTCATCAAAATGGAAAAATATCCAAACTGCTGCACAGAAAATTGAACCGATAGACTGATCTCCTGACTTGGAGCCTGGAGGGTAATTGCACCAACAGCAAAGTGATTTTTTTTCCCTCCCAGTCATACATTGCTTAGCACGGAGATTTGCCTCTGTCTTAAGGGTTGCTACAAAGTGGAATACGATCAAAAAGTGAGATGGTGTGGTAGATTTTCTTCAGAGAGATAAAGCATGCCCTGTATGACAGGCAGAGGATAAAACCAATCATCTGCTTTGTTTTCAAGGAAAGGAGATTAGCAGAAATGTACTTTCTCCTGGAAAGGAAACCCCCAAATTAATGTGACAAACACTATTCTAGTAAGTACTAGCATCCAGCCCTGGGAGGCTGGACCCTCCTGGTTATGCTGCAGACTGATCTGTTTTCTCCCCTAAGAAAAATCATTCAACCATTTAAGAAAAAAAAGTAAGGAAAATGATACAATAACAACAACAACAATAACCCCTCAACTGTACTTATTCCTCTTTTGTCATTGAGCACTTGCTGCCTCATTGCTTTAGGATCATGGCTATTGGCAAAGTCTGGGTCTCATCACTTCTGTGATTTTTGTTTATTTCCTAAAATGTGACAGTTAAATGACGAGAAGATTTTTTTTTATTTTGCCCTGAAAATGGTCCAGCTTCAAGCGAGTCTTAACACCAGCTGCAGCCACCGTGCACCATGCGAATCCGTTCAGCAGATTTGCCGGAACGCTGCAGGATCTGAACGGGACGTTCCCCAAAATGCCTTGCTCCTGCTGCACCAGCTGAGCCTCCCCAGCAATGCATGAATAAGTTGTCTTGAGTGAAATACTCATGGCTGTGGTATTCAGCAGGAAAGGAATAGGCTGGAATGAGCACCTCAACAGATGACCTAATGACAAGGTAAGCAAGGAGAGGTGATGAGGAGAAAAGGGGGAGTGAAAATACGGGACTGGCACAGGACAGATTGTAAAGAAAGATGGGGAGGAGGCAGGGGTGCAGGTGGGCAGAAGGACTCAGAAGAGCTGTGGTGGCTGGAGCACGTTCTTCTTGAAGCACAGCCAACCCTTCAATACCCTTCATCTGTCTTTTTAAGCAAAGTATCTCGGTTTTTTTCATATTTCCTATGTTACAGGCATGACTCAAACCAGCCTCAACTGACATATAGCCACGAAACCATTCTTTATGTTACTGTACATATCTGCCTCGTTTGATATCTGCCCTAAACTTCCTCAGTAACGCAGTCCACAGTCCTATAGTGGTTTTTGTTTTTTCCTTCTTTTAAATCTGCCACCTGGACAGTCTCTTAATGCGGCGTCAGGTTCTGCAGTGATTGAGAGGTGCATCCCGTAGGAAACACGTTCAGCTCATCGAAGGCAGTTGTAGAGCACTTGGTAGAGTGAATTGAGGTTGTACCACCCATTTTAATTCTTCTACTTGCTATCTTCTAAGAACATTTGACTTTATAGTCTTTTTTAAAAAAAATAATTGGAAGACAGCAAGAGAGTACAATATATTAATAGGCTTAAATACACAGATTCATTACACAGGCAAAAGGAGATGGACAGAGGGAGAAAGCGTTAGGTATTTCCTTTTAATTTGCCTTTGGCATAAATTCTGGTAGTAGTAATTTTATCTTTCAGTAGTAATACTATTTAGCTATCCAGTAGCCGTTCTTACAACCATTAGACCACAAAGGTCACATAAATACAGAAGTTCAGGACTAAAAAAGCTTTAATCCTTAGCAACACTTTTTTCTGGCTGCTTATCTAGTAATTCCAGCTCTAAATGGACCATATATGCTCATTTTGAAGAAACATTTTTTTTAAATTTTTGAAGTGCCTCACTCTAAAAGTAATATTTATGTGGTCTGACTTTGACGATAGTGAAGACCAGAAGTTGTTTACCATAACAGAGAAACAATTTTATAGGCCATCAAAGCAGGGAAAGTTAAAGCCAAAAATGCACAGGCAACATGGTTCCCTTAGTATGCAATACCGGTTTATTGGATTTTATTTCTTTACTGTCCAGTAGATGGCAATCCAGTATTTGGCCAGTAAAACGATCATGTGAAGAGACTTCTCTGTATACAAGTCCATGGGGGCTTTAGTTCCATAGAATATGTAACTCCGAACCGTGAACGTTATCCAAGTGAATCACTTGACCGGTGTTTTATTATATTGCTGGCCAGCTTGAGACAACGCCAGAACAAATAAGACCTGAGAAGTGTGTGTGGAAATGGCAGCGCCTTTCAGCAAAGGGGAAGATTTTAATGTCTTTAAGGGCTGCTGGTTGTTTTAGTGATGACAGTGTCTTACACTGATGTTTTCAGAAGACTTGGGCGGTAAAAATGTAAGTTTTGCTGTCTACTCGTTCGGAATTTTACTTGCTCTTGGAGTGGCGTAAATCCATTTCTTGTGCTTAAAAAAAAAGGCACAGAACTCCCTGAATCCTCTCCCTTCTGTTTGACCTTCTCTCCAGACAGTGGCTGTGTGTCACACGAGTGTCTACGCCTCTTCTGCTTGTTTACATTGCTCCAGGGCCATTTCTGGGATTGTCGCTGTAAGATCAAACCCACAGAATATGTTCGATTTGGCACGGACCCTGCCGCAGCTGATGATAGCCTGGCTGTTCAGCTAGCCCACCTGCCCAGGTCACCAGAGCCTTCAGCAGAGTCTGGGGTGGGTGAGAGTGGTGGTATTTCCCTCCAGAGCAGGCAGCGGGGGGCGGGTATGGATTTAGGGGCACCGGCAGGGAGGTCAGGGGGTTGGGCACCGGCCGTGCGTTGTGTGACACGGTGGTGGCTGAAGTGCGCCTCATCATCCCACGGCTGTGTCCCAGCTCCGGGCTGCGCAGGCAGGGAGAGCCGTAGTCCAGCCAGGTTACCTGAAGAGAGGTAGGACGCATCCTTCTGCGAAAAAGGGCGACAAGTCGGTAAGACACAAAGTGAAGGGAAGGCAGCAAATCAATAGAGATTCAAGTGTATTTTGCTAATATTAAATAACCTTCCCCATTTCTAAGTCCTCATAGGTTTTTTTTCATCATTTCATTTATACATTTGTTTTGAAGCTTTGTGATTTCTAAAAGTATGGATTGATAGAGGCAAAAATGTCCTTTTGTGAAATGTTTGACCCTTCCGTAACAGAGATGAAAGCATCAGCACTTCCAGAACAGTTTACATTTTCAGAGCCTTGTACCAACATCAGTTACTGTTTGCATCCCACTTTGGATTGAAGAGGAGCTGGAAGCAACTGTAGGTTTCCATGGGATGCAGATAACGGCACCAAGTGGCAGAGTTTCTCTGCAAACGTGGTTGAGAGATGCTCCCGCTGGTTTTGGCTAATTGCCTCATTAGCAACAAGTGTGGGGTTGCTCATTTGGCGTGCTCTCATCATTTGGATTTTGTTTGGGTTTTACAAAGCCCTTGGGTTTTAGAGGTAGTTAATGCGATGGTGATGACAAACCTTGTAGCTGCTACTGTCTTTATAAGTCAAGCCAGTGAGCAGAAACTATATGTCTGGGAAAACTAACAATCTATTTTATGTTGCCACTGCTATGTGTGAGAAGGGATGAATCGGACGCTGTTGTGATTCGGAGTTAGCGACAGCCTGCTCGGAACAACACAGAAACAGGGAGCAGCGGTCCATGCTGAGAGCCTGATGTCTCGTCTTGTCCAGTAGTAATTGTCCTGAGCCACGAGATGCCTGTTCTGGGGGACAACAGCCCGTAGTTCCCACAAGCGGTTAGAAATAAATGAGGACTTTCTTCTTTTCCTTCAACTCTTTATATATTTTAAGTAGTTCCTCTTCGAAAAACATCTTCTGAAACTATCTCATTAAATGCATGGCACAGCCTTGTCTAATACACACCAAATATACATCTGAGAACGCGAGACCTCAGTGTTCCCAGAAGGTAGAAACGCTGCTCTTATTTTTATGACATTCATCAGCTTTCCACTAGTTTCTTCATCCAGCCCTTCCTTCCTTCCCTCCTCTCTCCCCCAGTGATCCTCACTACCACCTCAGCTGTTCCATGAGCTGGTTGATCCATTTTCCTTCCTCTGCACCCCTAACGCAGCCAGAGCAAGCACATGCCAGGAACGCTCCGGAGCCGGTTTTTCGCCTGGGCTGCTCGGAGGCCCCACCGTGCGTGGGCGGCTCAGGCACACCTTGGGAGGGCACGGAGGAAGAAGAGAGGCACAGCCCGTAAATGTTATTCCCACACGCAGGACTGAACAGAGGTGAAGAACACTATTGGGGATGGTATTGGAAATAATAGAGAACAAATAACAGAAATAAAATGTTTCCTACTCTGGCACTGTGCAAACCTCGCACAAGCCTCGGGGTGCAACCTGACAGATATCTTTGCAGTTTGCTCTAAATTGGATTTATCTGGATTTATTTCACTTACATCAAGAAGACAGTGTCTGTGGGATCTCACCGTTATCCAGCATACCTTCCTGCTCTCCTGGGCCTCTCATTGCTTCTGCCTCAGGACCCAACGCTCCTGGCAAAAGCAACATTACTCAGAATTAAAGAGTGCATCTGGCCTGGATGCTCCTCTCGCTTACCTGATTGAACTGAATTTCTTTCCTCCAAATAGCATCTTGACTTCACAGAACTTTACACAAGTGCTCAGGAAAGTAGACACACCTGGAAAAATAAGCAGAAATAGTTCCAAGCTTGGAGGGCCTCTGGCTGTTTGGTTTGTTTTCTCACCTCTGTTTCCCATTTGAATGCAGGATTTTTGTGAGGCCCTGACGAGGTATTCACCAAATCAGTGTCGTGTTAACTGCATTTTCCCTGTGACTTTACACCTCTGGTGCTGCTTGCACGAGGAGTCACAGAGCCACTTTTGGTCTTGCACGCACCTAAGTGAGCACCAAACAATGAGCCAGAGACCAGAACTTGGCAAAACCTTGGCTTTGGTCTCCTCACACGCCAAACAACTAACGTGACGGTAGGATGCAGTAGGATGCAGCTTGCAAAGGTGCAAGAAGTGAGGCTGAATCTATGCAGACAAGCACAGACAAATGTGTTGCTTTTATGTGTTCCTGGGCATGAAACATCTATGGTTGGGAAGCTTTGCCTGCAAGGTTGAATGTGGTGTGTTGCAGACACTTGGCTGCTCCAGCGGAGGCATATCTACACGCTGACAGGTGTTGCATGGGAGCTTGTGCCATTGCTTTTAATGTTAGCTTGCATGAATCCTCATAGGCTCAGGTAGAAGCCTCCCATATTCCTGAAGCAAGACATGACCGACTGAATTGCTAAAATACACACAAAAGAGAAAAAAAAGTAAGTTTTTGAGCCCCTTGGATGCATTCCAGAGGTTTTCCCTATGTGCCAAAAGGCAAATTTTGATTCACACTCCCATGTATATTAGAAAGCAGCCTGAAACCCTCTCCTGCTTTGCCGTCATGTTGCGGAGAAGAAAACTCAGAAGGAAGCAACTGGTCCCAAGGAATGTGCTAAATCCAGCCCTTGGGGGATAAAAAAGCCTCTCTCAAAGGGAAGAGGCTTAATGAATGGAGAGAGCCTCTCATCTCTAATCTCATTTCATTAGACAACTTTATTAAGCACAGAAGTGCTTATTTGTGTAATTGAATTCATCTAAGCCACCCTCCTGCTCTTCAGAAACTGCACTGCTCCAAATCCAAAGCACCTTCTCTGATGCTCGTATTTTGATGCTCACAAGCAAGTGCAGCCTGTGCCGCTCCGTCCCAGCAGCAGACCTGAAGTGGTGAGCAGGCATCGGGTGGGAGGCGGGAGGGGGGCAGCCCTGCTCGTCACTATCAGCAAATACCGTCCTCCTCATGCAGCAGCTCCTGCGGACGGAGGGTAATTCCGTGCTGCTAAAAGAAAACACAAAGGTGTATAGTGTTTGCCTGTAGTTTCAGTGTGCTCAGCAGCAGCACTAATCTTGCTTTCAGATAGCCACTGTAACTTACAAAATTACTGGCAGCTCGGTGTATTAGATGGTCCACAGTGTTGCCATTTTTTTTTCTTTTTTTTTGGCTTTGTAGAATTGCTAAGACCTGACTAGCAGATCCAGGTGGCTAAGACCTGGAAGTTGAACTAACCTCAGCTCTTGGTACCAAGCTGGTTCCAGTGGGGACTCTGGCATACGGACATCGGAGTGAAAGACAGATTATTCTACCACTGCTGGTACTGTACAGGAAAGGCTCACCGTGTGGCTGAGGTGGCATTGCATTTTGTTTTTAATCAACATTGAACTTGCAAGAGAGGCGATTTGGTTTCACTCTTTGAGGCAGGGAACTGGTCACAGGTGGTGGGGGTTTTGTTTGGCTAACTGCAAATGGGCAACTTAAATCAGAACTTTAAAAGTGAACGCCAGTATTAGATAATGGCTTACCTGTGCTTCAGTAAAACATAAAAAATTGTAACTTTCATTTTTAGTACCTGGTGAGTACATATTCAGCATCATAGGAGCCAGTGGAGCCAAAGAGCAATAATAGCAGATTTGATAGTCTAATTCTCAAACGTCCCCCCCTTAAGGCAGGATTTGTGGACATAAATACGGGTCTTGTTTTCATAAACTTGCACAGCTGTATATGCTTTTTATGGCTAAATGGAGAAATACAACTCGTGGGACTTTCAGAATAGCACGTGCCAACATAACAAGTGTAGAACTTGTCAGGGACGCAAAGCGCTCTGCCTACCTGGGATGGGATCCGCCTTGGAAGAGCCAAGTCTAGAGCCTCCAAGCCTCTGCAGGAGTCGTCTCGGAGATGGTGAAGTTAAAAGGCTGGGCTCAATAAACAACAAAGCTGTTTGAAGTGCAAAATTGCAATCTCAACTCACCTTTCTCTCCTACTCGAACCTGTCTAGTCTTGGAAGCAACTAATCTCACCAGGCGTCTTCCCGTTTGACCTTAGGCACCCAGAGTTTTTATGGACTCCAAACACAGCAGCCTAAGCAACAAGGTTCCCTTGAAATAAGACCTATGGCTTTGTTCTAGTCTGACTCTTTTTGGAAGCATACTAATTCCATCATAAATGTCCTGAAAAGTTTTTGAAGAGTTGTTTTTGGTTTTCTTTCTTTGGTGCAGAATACTGTAAGTTCATTTATGTGTGTAAAAATTTTCCTTCTGCATGGAGGCAGGCCCAAACCCACTGGAAATGATAGAAGCTCAGTAATATCAGAGCTTTGGGGTCGGGGCTTGGACATCACCAGTATGCTTACACCTGTAAGCACAGTCATGCAGGCATAAGTTCAGCATAAACTAACAGCATCGCAGAATTGAAGGACAAAAATAATTCTGTCTGTTTGTGCAATGAAAGACTGCAGTACCTGCAAAAGGGCAAGCTTAAGAGCTCGTAAGGCTTCTGCTTTATATTGCTTCCTGAATGTTAAATGATTAACCTTTAGTAGTCTCCTGAGGTAGCTCTGGTGGTGTATGTAACATTACATTCACAGCTTTTAAGTCTCCATGGGCTTACATGTGAACCTTCTGCGCAGGCATAAAGTTTCTTTTTATAAGTATTAGTAGCAAGAACTTTAACACGTTTCTCCCATGTCTCTTTTTCTGGTGCAAACACTTCCTTGTGGAGAGAGAACTCTTAGAATAAGGATAGGTACGTACGTGTCGGGGGGTGGCGGTGTTCGGTTTTGGCAGCGGCTCTGGTGGTTAGCACACATTTGGATCAAACACGCTGGCAAAAAGCTGAGAGCAATAGATAGGGGCTTTGTGTTTCAGCTGCTCCCAAAACAATCCTGGACCATAGCAGTCTTGGAAGGGAAGCAATACTCCTTCCAGCTGCAGAAATGGCAAGCGCTCTGGCTTTTCATGTTGTCTGTCCAGTGTTTGTTTTGTTTTTATTTCTGTTTTGTTGCTTGAGAGACTCTTGGAAACGGCCTGTCTTGGAGCCAGCGGCAGTCCCCAGAGGCTGGCTGAACGCTCTCCTCCAGCCAGCAGAGCAGTGCCCTCTGCTGCGCAAGCACAGCAGTGGCCTGGTCCTCAGCTGAACCGAAAGATATTAATAGGGGAGAAAAATTAAAAGTTCACATCTGACATGCTACCTCATTCCCATGAGCTGTTTGCCACGTTGTACAGTTCTGGTGGGAGCGTTGCCTGAGGGGAACCGAAGATTCAGCTGCCTGGATCCAACTCAAACGACAGAGTTTTTGTTTGTTTTCGCTTTATGTCATTTCCAGAGTTAAGCTTCTGGTTAATGACAACTAATGCAGGCATAGTCCATCCCTGTGACTTAGGGCTAAATCCACAAAGGATTAACTTCCAGCTATGGTGCACTGTTACCGTGTGGACCCGCCAGCACTCTGTTAGGTAGCTAAGCAGACCCATTAATTACACAGCAAATGTAACTAGACCAACAAACGTAACATACTAAGCAAGAACTCACTCGAGTGAGCTAGAAGGACGTGCCAGGAGTCATGTCCTAAGGCTCCTTTGCCCCAAAACCTGGACATTGGCATCTTATTACAGACTGCAGAGATTACCTGACTGCTCAGGAGTCACAGCTGTCCTCTCCAGAGTAAGGCACCTCGCCAGCCCAATGAAGCGGAGCTGCATTTGAAAACCAGGTTTGAAATCCCTTCTTGCAGGCAAGAGCTGTCACTACAACTCCAGAGCATTATACTCAGACGGTCTTTCTCTGGTTCCACCAATTTTTAATTATTCCATTGCAAGTGGAAAAGCTCCCAAGGGTAGACCTGGGAGACCTCTCGCACACATCCCTGAGCCCAGCAGCTGGACATCCATGGGATACGAGACACACAGTTTGGACACTGATGATCCACATCCCATGCAATCACACTGAGGGCTGCTTCTAGTCCTGGATTATCAGGGCTTTTAATCTTTTTTTTTTTTTTTGTTAACCTTTTTCTCCTGCTGTAGGTAAGTGTTGAGAGTGCTTAGAAGGTGAGGAACTACAGGCTTGGTAAGCTGGAGGGAGAGGGCCTGGGATACAAGCAAAGAAATTAAATAGCTGGACGAAGATCTGTTAGCTAAATTAAACACCACCAAAAAAAGAGAGAGACCAAGGAAATTTATTTACTTTTTATCTATGAACAGTATGACATATAATTATAGACAAGTTTTGATACACAGGAAAACCCTTTTGTCAACCTTTTTTTTTTTTTTGCCAAAGGAAACAGCACAATAATCTTTACACATTCATATTTTGTGGTTTTTTTTCTTTACAATAATCAGCTTTCTTGGGTTGAAGCAAACTGCAGGACATATTGAGTACTGGTATATTACAGCTACTTACATCATTTAAGAACAGCAAATGGAGAAAAATAAGTTATTTAAATATTGATTTCATATACAGAAAGTGCAACTTTGTTAGTTGTTACATAACTTGCTTGACAGTTTTGATTCCCCAGAGGGTGTCAATTAAAGATAAAAGTATCTTGGACCAAAAGTATTATTTATTCTAAAAATAATACAGTACAACTGCACAGCTGTGACTTGGTGAATTGACCACTATTGCTGCTCTTAGAGATGATGACCTGTTTGAATAATGCAATGTTTAATGCTTCTGATCATGCTCCCCGTTTGCATTCAAAGCCAGGCTCGTAAGAGAGCACAGGCAACTATGGGCGTCACTGCCACCTGCGTAGTGACAGAAGGTTATCGATCGAAGCTGACAGTTATGACGGCATTTGGTAATATTTTGGGCTTGCTGCTTATACTGTTAAATAGCTGTTTGAGTTACGACGGTACAATGGATAGATACTTAACATTGTTAGCCTGAGCAGAGCAGATTGGGATTCCAGCAGCAGGTTTCTTTCATGCTTCCCAAGAGCCAACGAGCAAACTTTTGCTTAGAGCGCTACACGGTTGCGAGGAAATCTAAGAGGTTATGGCTCTCCTACTGCACCGCCTCACCTGCTCAGGGAACGCCACCGGTCACTGAAACCACAGCAGGGAAGCTAAAACGCTGAGAAGCTTAAGGCTTTTTTAGATTAAAATAAAAACTAAAATGGTAATTCAAGTAAGACCACAGAGCAAAGTCTTAAAAAGAAAAACGAAGCAACTATTAAAACTCACAAATCTCAAACTGCTCACTCTAGTCCCGATGGGTATGATTTGGTTTCCCTCGGCTACATAATCATTTAAAAATCACGGATTTACAGAGTGTTTGGCACACAGGTTCAGCTTATCCCTGTAATTCTGTTGCTGTTATTAAGAGAGGGGAAAGTAGTAACACGGGAGAGCTTTATTATGTGACTCGCCTTCCCTGCAGCATGAGGAAATTTGTTTCCTTTTTTATTGCATATAGCCGGCTTGGACTTTTCCCTTGCTCCAACGAAGCTGCCGTCTACTTATTTCTACTCAGTTCTGGCCCCTGCCAGCAATCCCAGGAAGTCTCAATACTCTTTCCATCTCCTGCTTACTGATAGTCGCCATGTAAGCCTCAGAGGGGAACAACAGACAAATCATCATTATTAAAAAGACATTTCATTTTTTTTCCCCAGAGTTTTTTTCTTCTTTTAGATTTTCACTAGCTGTGCAAAAAACTATGCTGTATGTTTCCTGATGCCGTCATATGAGAACATACTGATTATCCACACGCCGAGGAGAACATTACAGAAAAAGATCTGGAGGAGCTCTGCTTGAGAACAATTTCAAGTTACATCAGTGAATTAGTTGCCCTCACATGACGGCGTGCAGTAGACAGTGGTGAAATCTGAAACAAACAGTAAACCTAACACCAGTTCCACCAGGAGCCAAACTAATTATCATCTGTAGTAAAATGTATCGTTCATCTGACTTAAAACATGGCCACGTAAGGACCATATATAGTAAGGAATCATGGAGTAACCATAATTTTTCATTTATCAATCTGAGAGTGTTTTATCAGGAAAAGTGTCATTAGCTCAATATGAGGCTGGGATAACTGAGGCACCGAATAGTGAAGTGCCTTGTCTGGTTTTATACAGTAAGTTGATGTCAGAACTGATAGTGGGAACAGCCACACGGCCTGGCCTGTGCCCAGGTTTCTATACTATCCCCCTCTACCTGCCAGAGTAAGCTTGCTCTGTCTTCCATGGAGCATTTGTGCTACGAGAAGCTGAAGGACATAACATATATGGACCCCAAAGAAAAAGCTAGTTACGTGCTATTCATGATAATCTGTATTTGGTATATAAAATGTGTACTCATATAGAAAAATAAAATCTGTCATTAGCCACATATGTGAATGGAACGTTTTACATGGATTTAGGCAGAAAAATATCATTACATCATTGAAGAATGGTTCACCACATATGCCAGAACAATGCTCTCTTCCAGTGAGAGGTAACATTAACACATAGTCATGAGGGATATCAACTGTTGTAAAATCACAGTGTAATTCATAAGACTATATAGGACTTTTTTTGTCCATGCAATGGAGTTAGTGGATCTGATGATTTCTATGGGACACAATTTGCTTTTTTGATGCAGTTTATCTCCCACAAGTAAATTTTCATTTGCAGAAACCCACTGTTTGGAATCGATATGGTCAGGATACCAAGTCAAAGCTGCAGCATAATGATTGACAATATAACACAGTACACAGAATATGATTAAAATGAAAAGCAGTTACATATATACAAGGCAGTATATCTTGGAACTGTTTAGTAGCAACAGTAAATGCAGACTGTAGTGAACAAGAAGTTAGCCTGACAACCAAAACCTAGCATAACCCTGCATTTGTAAAAGCATCTCTACAACACAGAAGGTGTTATGATGAGGCATTTTATAGAAGCTATTTCAGCTGGAAATCACCCTAAGTGCAGCTTAAGGGCGACAAGTTGAAACAAGGCTTGGGAAACATGAATACAGGTAAGTGAACACTAGGTAACTGCTTAAAAGCTTATTTTAAGGCAAATAAAAAGCTGATTGCTAGAAAACAGTTATAAAAATGACCTCAGCTCTGTACAAATAAAAAGAAGCTTTCTGACTCTCCATGGGTTAGTTGCATTGGAGTGACAGAGATGGACCATACTGAAAACTAATTCCAGTCCATTAACTTTGGCCTAGCTAAAGGCTTTGTGGCATATTGGGACCTATACCAAGCAACAGCGAAGATGACTGGGGAGGTTTGTGTTTAGCTCTAGGTTGCTAAAATAAACAAAAGGCATTTGCCAAACAGCTTCTACTGGAGTTTGCACCTTGGCTTGTACCTGGTCTTTAGGACTGACTCCAGGTACCTGGAACCTAGATGTACAGAAGACCCCCCAACCTAAGGAGCTCGCATGGAAACAGGGCCTATTACTTTCACAAACTTGAGGAAAATGCGCAAGGGTCCCTTAATTCTGTGAAGCTGTCCGACCCTCAGGCCAACCCTGTGCACTTTATGAAATAAGAATACTTTACAGGGGAGTGAGGGGGGAGGGAAGTACCACATGTCTGTTACCTGGTGGTTGCTTCTCTTCTCCTTCAGTTGCCAAAGACAGCAATAGAAATATTTCATGTCCTTTGAAGACGATATCTGCCTGTCCTTGGGAGCCACTTCCTTGATCCCTTTAGCTATGTGAAGTAATTAGAGCAATATTGGTGCCGGAAGAAGCAGTGGATTCTTGACCAGGCAATGCCACGCTATGGAGCATGTTAAATTGCCTCTGGATCAAGAGGTTTGAAGAGTCTTGCCGCTGCCAGGAGCTTGCTTATGTGCCTTTCCTCTGTGATGCCAGCTTCTTGAAGGCAAGTTTGTGACAGAGAAGGCACTTTGCTCAGTGTGTTGAATCCTGCTTCTGTGAGCAGGCTGGAATACATAGGTAGACCAATGGAAATCAGCCAGTCAGATACAGAGGTGATAAGTCCTGGAGATACAGGTTTTCGGCAAATTTCAGTGAGTCCTCCACTTGGAATCTGGACAGTAAAGAAAAAAAAAAAAAGAAAAGAACCCTTACTGTTAAACCTAACTTCTTGTTTTACAGCAAGTCTTTTGGTTTTTCTTCCAAACTGGCAGAATTTCATAGCAGATGTTTCAACTTCTCTCATGTCACATTTGTCAGCATGAGAGTGGTGTGGGCTGAAAGGCTAAGATCACTTGGCACAGGAGCAACAGCAATAATTTTGGCAATGCAGATGCAGCGGGCAGTACCCAGCTGCTTGGACGACCATCATGTGCCATTCTGAATTAGTTTGAGATCAGTAAAAAATGCCCAGTGACAAGACTTTCCAGGGTGATCCGCTTAATTTCTCAAGTAAGGCAAGAGAACACCAACCTGGTAATCACCGGAGTTGGCTGGGCAATCACCAACCATATGAAGTTTAACACGGGCAAGTGCCGGATTTTGCACCTGGGACATGGCAGCCCTGGATGTACATACAGACTGGGGAACGAGAGGTTGGAGAGCAGCCTCGCCGAGAGGGATCTGGGGGTTCTGGTCGACGGCAAGTTGAACATGAGCCAACAGTGTGCCCTGGCAGCCAGGAGGGCCAACCGTGTCCTGGGGTGCATCAAGCACTGTATTGCCAGCTGGTCGAGGGAGGTGATTGTCCCGCTCTACTCCGCACTGCTGCGGCCTCATCTTGAGTGCTGTGTGCAGATTTGGGTGCCACAGTACAAAAAGGACACAAAGGTACTAAAGAGTGTCCAGAGGAGAGCCACGAAGATGGTGAAGGGTATCGAGGGGAAGCCGTATGAGGAGCAGCTGAAGTCACTCAGTCTGTTCAGCCTGGAGAAGAGGAGACTGAGGGGAGACCTCATCACGGTCTACAGCTTCCTCACAAGGGGAAGAGGGGGGGCAGGTGCTGGTCTCTTCTACCTGGCGACCAATGATAGAACCCAAGGGAACGGCAGGAAGATATGCCAGGGAAGGTTTAGGTTGGACATAAGGAAAATGTTCTTCACCCAGGGGGTGGTGGAGCACTGGAACAGGCTCCCTGGGGAGGTAGTCACAGCGCCAAGCCTGACAATATTCAAGAACCAACTGGACAACGCCCTCAGACATGGTGTGAATTTTGGGGTTGTCCTATGCAGGGACAGGAGTTGGACTCAATGATCCTTGTGGGTCCCTTCCAACTCAGGACATTCTATGATTCTCTGAATACCAATTTTGCCTATTACCTCCTCAGACAGACCAAGCTCTCTTATAAAAACCCATGAAAGCTTTTAACAGTTTCCCCCTCCTGCTTTTGCTAAGGAGGAGTGGACAGTAGTATAGTTTAAGAAATGAAAAAGGAGTGTTTCAATACAGAAGTGTTTAATACAAGCCACCCTTAGCGAGCAAGTCTCTGTTACCACTGCTTGCAGTCAGTTTAGACTTTCAAGACTATTATTCAGTCAAGAGAGAGGGCTATCCACTCTCCTTTCAATTACTAACTTGTCCTCCTTTGGGACAGGGGGCGGTACCTCCTGCCCCTGTAGTACCCCTACTGACGTTGTACCTGCTGGGTGAACACAGGGAGCACTTGTGTACCAGGACTTCACAGGTATCTCCCTTTACCAGTGGTCAGTCCTTTTTAAAAGTTCACTCATAAATAAGAAAACTGGGTCTATGCAAATACTCACTGCCATACGATGCTGCTTCCTCAGTTGCTTTACTCGGATTTGGTCCATGTTTGTGGCAACATCCTTTTCAGGCTGGTCTAAGTCTTCAGAGTACCTCTGTACCAAAGCCTCAGGAATGCCACAGCGACCATGCTGAATGTTCCCAGCCAGACACAAAGGAGAGAGGATAGATGAAAGTGTATCAATACAGACCAATCAATGCAAACAAAGAGAAGTGCAGGATGGGAGCAAGAAGGAGTTTTCCTTGAGATTCCATGAAAACTGAAAAAGCAATCCCTGAAGGAAGGACTGGACCTTAGGACTCCTTCCTTCCCAAAAAGATGTCCTAATCACTACGCTATCAATTCAGATTTTCTTGGGAGCATAAAATCTAATCATGACTTCCTTTTTCAGCTCTACTTCCCCACACTAGCAGAGAAAGAGACATTTCTGTGCCCAATGCCACCAAGGTACTAGTGGCCTGAAAAGATGAAGGTTATCCCAGAATAAGTCTGAGATTTTTCAGCCCCCCTCCCAACACAAGAGTTACTTTAGGCACAAGGCCTGATAGTAAAGACAAACATAGTTATAGAATATCTAATATCCCAATAACTTATGGTTTATCTAGGCTGGTTACTCACAAAAATACATCAGATCAAATAAATGAAAGATTATCCCTTGGAATGCTAGTAGAATAAAAAAGTTGAAGCAATGTCCTCCACTTACTTTGTCAGAGTATGGTTCTTCAGTAAGATCAATGTCTTCAGACTGCAACTTGTTTTCTATTACCATTTCCAGATCCATTCCCCTGCTACAAGAGACTTTCCTCGCTGAAGCAGGACCCAGCTTTATCACATGCTGCTGAACACTAGCAGTCTCTGGGAGCTCTGACAGCCAGGGTGGCAGTGGGCTAGGAGGGGTACTGGGCTCCTGTTCAGAAGATGTCCTATGGACAGGTACTCCGTGACAATCAATAGGAGTGGATGAGCTGGTCTTTTTTACTGGCAAACACGGTGCTTCTAGACTTGAGTGGTTCCCACTTGCGGTCACGGAAGGGTGATATAATCCATTAGAAAGGCGTTCTCGGCATTTTTTGGCAGGGACAGGTGGCGGCTGAGAAGGATTTTTTGGTTGCATTCTTGCCTCATTTGTGCCTTTTTGTTCAGTTTCTAGACCTCCCTTGAGGACTGGAGCATAATCAGCCCGTGCAAGGTCATGAAAGCCTTTACTTTGTATTTCCAGAGGCATCCTTGTTGCAAGATGCATCACTAAGGCAGGCTGAGTTTCACAGTTTTTCAGGGGGAACGGAGCAGGCTTTCCACCTGCAGTCTCCATTACAGAGCAGTCCAATTCCTTAGCTCTTCCCTTCTGAGAACTAGCAGCTCCTTTACCCTGCTTAGCCATCAAGTCATCTACCATACAGCTGCCTCCATGAGACTGAGGTGGCAGTGCAGAGCCAGTTGCCATTTCTGCTATATCCAGTGAATCCTGAGGAAAAGAACCTACTTCCTTGCTGGCGTCCTGTAGGTTAGTATTGGATTCTCCCTGGAGATCATCCAGCGAGTGAGATCTTGGCCACGTATCTACACTCTGGGGGCCATCCAGAGCTTCATAGCTCCGACAGACGGCAACTGGTAAACTTCTACGGTTCTTCTTCAGACCTGTAACAGCTGGAGGTTTGACAGAGCTCTTCAGAGCACGATGCGCACAACTCAACCGGCTTTCTTTTTGTCCTTGCTGTAGAGTTTCTATTGACTTGGTCAGTGGAAGCGTAGGATAATTTGATAGCTGGTTTCTGCTGAAGTCCTTAAAGCTATGCTCACTTGCTGATTTTGAGGGCAGAAGACAGGTCCTTCGAGTTTTACCTAGAAGCAAATAAATCACAATCCACCATTAAAAAAAAAAATCTGCAGTGTAAGTAACAGATCACTTCTAAATGCCTTTGAAACAAAATGCTTTACTCTCTTTTTGTTAACTCTAAACATACAAGAACTCAAGTGCCATTTTAAGCATATGAATTGGTGAGCTTCAGATTTATTAATGAAGAATTGGTAAATGTGACCACGTAAGGAAAATACATTTAAAATACTTAATATCCTTCGTACTCCCCAATTTGCAGAGATTTGAGGTTTAGCTCATGTAAACCTCTTTCAGTGTAAAAATATCCTACAGTTAGAACTGATACCCTATACCCATTATATGAACTGGTCTGACCCCACACAGAAATAACTCAAAAGACTTACCATTTTTTTCTACTTTTCTAATTTGTTTTGGATATCGATAATTATGTTCACCTTCTAATGAAGTTTACTCGATTGCTCAGGAGAGCTTTTTTTTTAAAGAAAAAAAGATTCTGTTTATTCATTTTAATTACAAAGTGTGCCAACGGTGTTATTTCATCTTTTAAATGAGCAGCAAACTATTTACAATGGCAAACCAGAGAGCAAAAAAGTGTTGTTGGAAGACTGGTTTTGCACCAGTCCCTTTGTAAAGTTACTTTTAGAGACAGCAGAGTTTTATGGAAAGAGGTCTTATACTATGAGATGGAGAAGTGTTTCAAAAGGGAGTTTCAGCTGCGACTAATCTTAGTGTTAGTCTCATGTCATAGTGTTTTATTGAAATGGAAGGTCTTAGAGATGTGGTGTTTTATTATAACCACTTGAGATGACATGAATCAATATGAACCACCTGTCCTTTGTAAGCTTTATTTGATATTTTTATGAGATATGCACCACTGGTTTTTAAACAGTGAAGTCCATCAAATCTGCTTGACAGAAAAATTCTGATCAAAGAGACTGAGGCCATTAGAGTATTCATTAGTATGAAATACAAGGTCATTTCTCAAATACCGCATAGATTTTTAAAAAGTTTCTTTTTAACAAGACAGAAGTATATTTGTCTCAAAGCAGACAGCCTCTCGGGATGACAGCACATCCTGAACAGTTATTGTTTTCAGGGTGACAGGGATCATTTCCCCCACGTACAGTAAGCTTTCTAAAATCAGGATGGATAGATGAAAGTTGAAATTTCTTTTTCCAATGGAAAAAACCAAAACAAAACACCAAAGCAACCGAAAAAACACCAAACCAACAGATTTGGCTAAATGGTATCAAACGACTGTAATAACAGGCAACCAATAGCTGCCAATTAAAGGACCAGTTACTTTTAGAGATCTGAGAAATTTTGCTAACTTCATTGGAACTAAATTAATCTGGTGTACTTTCAAGCAATACATGCTTTTTTCTCATACAGCTTGTCTTCCAAGCTTTATCCTGAAAGAAGCTCAATGCTTGGCTTTTGAATAATATACACTGCTTACTTTGAATATGAATGAAAGAACCTGTTTAACCTAAAAGAGAAATAGCTTGCTTTCTCTCTCTTGCCTCTTTCTCTGCTCAAGGAGTTTAAAAAACACAGTATCCAGAAAACTAGCAAAGAAAACGGAGGCTGCATTTAAAGAGAAATAAGGAAAACATTCCCCTCAAAAAAAAGTTGGTTGCATTTACCAGTATGCCAGCAAGGTTATTCTATCCAAAAGTCAAGGTGTGCCTACAAGGATGAATGCAAGCATACAGGAACTCCTTTCTCAGAAGCTGTACGGTTCACAGCTCAACTCAAGCTAAATATTACCATCTCCCCAAAATGCTAATAAAGACACATCACACATTAAGTTGGCTCCCTTGCTACTACCTTGGGTTCAGGTAGCTCAGAGAAGTAACAGAAAGACTTCTCTGCCTGCACCTTTCCATGGAGTTAGGCCACTGCCTTCTGAAAATAACTTACAACCACATTAAAAAGACGTGTAAAAAATGTTACATTCATTTTTTAGTGCCTTCAGGCAATAATGTCAATATGTAATGAGTATGGAAAGGAGTGTTCTCTTTTCATTATTCATATTTGCTAGTACATGTCTGACTTGTGCAGTAATTCACCATATTTTCTGGGGCTTGCTGTCACAGCTCACGTAACAAAATCCATGTACCTTCTTTTCAATCTGAAATATTGATCGGGGTTATACTGGTTTTAGGAAAGCATACTTAGGAACCTCAAGACTGAAAGAAAAGTTGTGGAAATGCTACTACTGTGCAATATAAGCTCTTATTGAGGCCATAAGGGTATCTAGTAAACAACATTTCATTTATTTAGAAATGGGATATGTCTGTGTACAGCCAGTAGCCTGGGAATCAAAAAAAGAAGAAATGGGGAATAGGAAAAGGAAGAAGAAATAACCAAGAAAAATGAGAAAAGAAAAATTTTGGGCAAGTAAAATCAAATCTTCAGTTCATTCCAGCCCTGTTTTGCATGAAAATACAAATGTGGAGAGAATGGGAGGAAGTTCAAAACATTTTGTCTATAAAGTATGTAACTGAACATGCAATCTTTAAGCTCTCTGCTTCAAAATGGTTTAAAAAAAGTGCTGGGTTCAATGCTACTGTTTTGGACAAAGGACAGGGGTTCTGAATGTAATTTCTCTTACATAGATTTAAGTCAAAAGCAGTATCAGGAGGGCAGCTGTGGTTTCTCTTTTTCTGGCTATCCCTTCCCTCCTCCTGACTGCCAGGTGCAACTTCATTATGCTTCTGAGACATTAAGAAAGGAAGGTAATATTTCCTGAAAACAGACACTTAAATATGTTTTAAGCTGTTTTCATAAAGTGGAGAGCTATACAAACAACATGCACAAATGTAACATTCCCTCCCTATCTCAGAAAAAAATGAAAAAAATCTACAAGGGTTAAAGTGTATAGCTAGTAAGGTTTACAACACATTTTTACTGTTAGCATTTTTGATCAGAATTCATTCTTATGATTCCCTGGTACAGTTAAGCAGTGTAATGCCTTTCATAGTGCTGTCAACCACAGTACCATCTCTGATTTACATGTGTGCAGAAGGACACAGGTGTCTGGGTGAAAAATGAAGATAACAAAGGTGCTCCTTACACAAAACGAATGGGAAGTTTATATTGTTTCCAGGTTCAGTTCAAGCTACAGGCATACTTCAACTGTTTTGTTTAATGTTATGGTGCAGTTTTTGTTAGACAAAGCACTGTTCGCCTCTCATGGTACTTCTCGTTATTAGAAGGAACTTTTCAATTCCCTGTCATCATCTGCCTCAGAAAAAAGCAGATTATCTTGGGGAATATTTGCAGAGGTACCAGAGCTACAGCAACGAATTTTCAGTATTTCTCTTCGTACTTTTTCCCTATATGGAAGATCATTCTCAGAAATTTAAGTACTTAAAACCAGACACAGAATGCATTCAGTGGCCTGTCCAGATCCTAGATTTTAACTTCATTTTGGCATTGCTTTCTGTGGCTATATTTTGCGTGCGTTTCAAACAGCTCTGTTGACATAACAAATAAGATGGCAGGGTAGACAATCCTAGCCTCATGGCTTTTTTTACTGATTACAAACTAGTAGAAATGCACATTACATTAGGCAATGTGGCCACCTGTTCTGTTGCTTCCTTTTCTCACTTAATTAGCACTTAAGTGCTTAGGATGCCTACTTGGCATTAAGCTTAAGTGCCTAGGATGCCTACTTGGCACTACAGAAATCTGGGCTTCAGTTTCTGAACAAATCAGAGAACACCCTTATCCCACCTGATAAAGCCATGGTTTGTCTGCTTCTTCAGCTCTGCGCACTGTATGTGCAATTCTGATCTCTTCACATCCCCTCTCTCCTTAAAAAAACTACACAGCACAACAAGAAAAGGTTCAAAGAAGCCAGGCATGATCAGGGACATGAATGACCTATAAGGAATAATTAACAGGCCTTCTCAGACTAGAAAAGAGATGACTTGGGAAGGAGCATGACAGAGGTCTATACACAGACACTGTTAGGTATGAGGTTCTGAAGAAGACCAGGGATGTTCATAAAGAGAAACAGTTTCAGGAAAATGGATGAATGCCAGGAAACAGTACCCAATTTTTGAAGTCCTTAAGTTCTTAAATGATTCATTCCCCAAGAGTACCCTGGGAAGTATCAAATATGCTTGCTCTGTTCCTATACTGTTCTCTAGCTATCTGCTTTTGGCCAGTCCTGTGAGAACTAGATTTCTGATACGGTTTCCAAATGTGTCTCAGACAGACAACGCTTGCATGCAAAACAAGCCCAATAACTGCACCATTGTCGGAAGGCTAAAGGAGAGCTTGCTCTCTGCCTTGTTTCAAACCGAGGACTGGACTATCTGGACTAATGGTCTGATCATGGATGGTTGCCTTCTGCTCTTACGTTCTTCCTGTCTAACACTGAATAGGTCACAAACTGTATGTTCCTTGCTCTCTGTGAACTGGAATAAAATCACAATGCTGCTGTAAGTACATTGTGGATACCTATGAGAATACCCAAACATTTCTGCAGTGGGACCCTGAGAAGAACCTATAAAAGATACATCTGTACCACTGCCATAGTACACAGCAAACCATTTTCTAGCCAAAATGCAAGAGCAGCTCTGAAGCCTTGAACTGATGCCAAAAGGTCCAATATCAGCCCAAAACAGGACACTATACCAGTCATCGAAATATGACGTATAACCGTTCCCCAGAAAATCCGAAGACCAATTCCTTCTCAGAATGCATTTCCCTTTTATGAAGCGCAGTTTATTGTTGCTGACCTGCACATTATGAGTTTATACTAGACAAATGATTATCCTTATTTTAACAGATGAGAACCCAACATATTTTGAAAACAATATGCATATAAACAACTATGGTCCATGAACTTTGCAAAGAAGGTGGAGCACCTTGCAGATTAACCAGCCTTGACAAAATCTCTGAATGAATCCCATACGCAATGTTCTTTTCATAACGGTTTTCAAAACAAGCACTAAATGCATTTGTGAGCAATAATGATGCAGAAATGCAGCAAGCCATACAAGAAAAGCAATATAAAAATTATCAGTGGTATTTCACATTCTGCAAAACTCAGATAGAAATATTAGTTTAAATGTAATAGTAAGTATCTAAGCAGACAGGCAATGCTTTCTAAAGATTTTATTATATTGTTAAAATAAGGAAAATGTACAGGCAGCAATTTAACTTCAGTGCTACAGCTACCATTATGATGGCACTTAGAGATAAAAAGGAAAGAAAATTGTCACATATGCCATATATTTAGCTATGATTATATTCCAGCATGCCTACTGTATGGGGATTCACATTCAAGAAAAAAATTCTCTCTGCCTTCAGGAATTTAGTATATTGCCGATTGCAGGCATTCAGCTTCAAAGCAAATTGCAATTTTCTTCAATAAATGGTTATTTCTGAGCGGCACACTGACAGAAAATGCACATACGAAGAGAAAGATCTTTAGCTCATATTTTAAATTGGAAAAACAGCTGCTACAAGGGGTGTACAGTATCTCTATTTATTCTGTGTGTGGTTTCCTGTTTATGCTGGATGTTAGTGATGAAACCCGGCAGTCTGAGGCCAAGCCATGGCTCAAATGCTTGGAGGGATAATGCCAAACTCAGACTAATTTCATCTATTTTAATATTTCATGGCTATTGACAAGTTTACACCATCCCTCAAGTAAAGCATGCTCAGTCAGCACAACAACATGATTTCTTCAGAACAGAGAAAGTGATCTCTATTATCATCTGTCTTGGCAATTTTTCAGTGCCTCACCTTTCACTGATGCAAGATAAGGAAATGGGAATTGATATCATAAGCATTTTTTTCATAGTTTATTTCCTTGCCAACTTCTCAATTAATTTAACTTGCTGGTGTTCATACACTAAAAAGTCCTAAATCTCTGAAGTTGGCTTCTGATCAGAGGAGAATGCAACACGCAACCTAAGCAAACACAAAAATATGGCCTAAAACAGAGAACATTTTTTCTAAACAGTTTTTGGGTGGGTTTAGAAGAAATCCTCCTAATCTCAGTGGAGTTCAGTGACGTCTCCATTGCCAGTGGTCCCTTAGGCATGGGCTGTTGGAGCGTAAGTAGTGCAAGCCTCATGAGGCATGGTTGCATAAGAATATGACAGGGAGTGGAGAAGGCAGGGAATGGCAGCGAGAGTGCCTGTTGCCTTAGGATCACAAAAGAAAGAGGATTTGTGAAATGCGATCTGTTTCCTACCAATGCAAATAAATAAATTAGAAACAGTAACAATGAAAACCAATGGCTCAAGCCAAGAGGGAAAGAGGCAGTCAGAGCAAAGGAGAAAGTCAAGCATGAGGTAGCTTGTGTTAGTTAAGAACAGGAGCAGAAACTGTATGAAGTTCTCTACTGAAAAAAGGCTGCAGCGATTATAAGGATCATTGCTGTCACCATTACCATTCTCCAGGTTTTCACTGCTTTCGTAGCAACCAGAATCCCGAGGAGAGCATCCGGTTAGGCCTTGGCCTTCAATGAGAAGTTTCTCCTGAGATCCTGACTGGTCGCTGTTACCTAGGGGATGTGAGAATACAGTGAAAAACAGGCAAACAGAAAATCCGGCTGAACTTCTCAACCTCCCATTTCCAACACCATTATCTCGCATGTCCCAAAGAAGGGCAACAAAGCTGGTGAAGGGTCTAGAGAGCAAGTCATACGAGGAGCGGCTGAGGGAACTGGGGTTGTTTAGCCTGGAGAAAAGGAGGCTGAGGGGAGACCTTATCGCCCTCTACAACTACCTGAAAGGAGGTTGTAGCCAGGTGGGTGTCGGTCTCTTCTCCCAAGTAGCAAGCGGTAAGACCAGAGGAAATGGCCTCAAGTTGAGCCAGGGGAAGTTTAGACTGGGTATTAGGAAGAATTTCTTCACCGAAAGGGTTGTCAAGCATGGAACAGGCTGCCCAGGGAAGTGGTTGAGTCCCCATCCCTGGAGGTATTTAAAAGACGTGTAGACGTGGTGCCTAGGGACATGGTTTAGTGGTGGGCTTGGCAGTGCTAGGTTAACGGTTGGACTCAATGATCTTAAGGGTCTTTTCCAACCTAAACGCGTCTATGATCATTCCTGTTTTATTAGTTGTATCAGATCACTGTTTTAGAAAAGAGTGAGCATTAGGAACAGCCATCACAATGTTGCAAACATTCATCCTGTTTGGTAAAGGATTAAGCAACAGCCTCAGCACAAGTGTGAGGGAGCAGTGTGGTACATAATGAAAGCAGAATGGACCATGTGTGCGCCTCAGCTGCCTTGGGGCCAAGTCCTGCAGCTTACAGTCATGGAAATTGATTTTAAAATGATGGTGTCAAAGTTCTTTCTAAGACTTAAAAAAACACCAACACCCAAAACAAAAGCAAAAAGCACTGAAAAGAACCAAATCAAGTAAAAAAGAATAAAATCCTAATCCTGACCTACTTTCCAGAAGGGACCAAGAGGAAGGATCAGGAGTGGGTCTGGCAAAGTTAGATAGTGTCCCCTAATGAAGGGGAAAGGGACAAGGGAGAGACTAGTGGTAAAAATTCCCTCCTTTCTTGGTCTGTGCGAAGAGCCAACACTCAAGTGTGGTCCATCCAGGCTGCATAGGCTGGATTTCAGGAATTTACCCAGAATGTTTGGTCAGAAATCATATTTTGTAAAGAAACTAAATCTGGAGCTGAAGATATAGAAACTCGGCTTCATGCTGCAAGGATATAGTTTATGCTGTGTTTTTTTTCCCCTGCAATAAAACGTCAGAAATGGCTATTACAGTTCCTATTCTCAGCACATAAAAGGTAATTATGGGGTGGAACTAAGTGCTGTTGCTCCTCCCAGGTTCCAGCTGTCTGGTCCCCACTTCTCTTTCTCCTCATCACCCTGACTTGGAGCTGGAATTTATACTTTCCAACCACCACATCACATAGTTCTTCAAGGTTTCAAACCAAAATTGAAGGGCCTTAAAAAAAATTATTACTTCAGGGAAGTGAGCATTCTAAATAGGTCTGCAAATAATGAAGGGAAGCTCATATTAGGTGACGAAAAGCTACTCCGATATAAGTGAAAAGAATCTAATTATGCAAATGCAGTTTTACTGGGGGGTAGAGGAGGGAGGAGAAAGTGTGGATGCCTCTTTGGGAAATGAAATGAACAAGAAAGCTACGTGTCAGTGAAAGCTCAGGCCACACAGCACTGTCTAGAGATACTAACCACACATCTCTCTATAACAGAATTAAACATTGCCCACTTAATATGCAGCTGTTTAAATTGCTGCTATGGCAGTTTAAGCTAAAACACAGGATTTTGCACAGAAGCAGCTGAGAAAGCCCTCACACCATCCATTCCACTGATTCATCTCTGTGGGATACTTCTGCTGACACTTAGGGATAAAGGGGAAATTCAGCATTGGCTTAGGTTGCTACAACTAGGTATTGAGAGCATCTAAATTCCTGTCTCAAGCTACACTTGCTTTTCAAATGACTCGACTCTACCATGACTCTGCCATGACTACTGCGTGGATGGCACAGCCCTGCTTCCTCCTGTGCAGCAAAGATGCCATTGAATTTGACTGCCATGGCTTACTCTGCTTTCCCTCATCTTCACAATCACTTGCCTGAGACCATCTGTACGATGGGCAGAATTGAACTGCTGCACCTTAGATAGCTGGGTCACTGTCTTTCACTCTGCACTTGACTGATATATTTTCTCCCTTTGAAAATCGCTGTGTTGTCATGTGTACAACCTGAAGCTACCTGTACAATCCTGCAATTCACAGTCCAAGAATCATATCCATGTGCGGGTAAAATAAGAGAAAGTTTAATTCACATTACCTTTCTCCACAGCCCTCTGGGCTTTGATCTTTTTCTTACCCTTGATAACCTCAATCTCTTCCCTCTAGTCTAGAAGTTTCTTCTTTCCTATTCTCCATGCCTCAGCTTGTTATTTTGAGTAGGTTATCTCAGGATTTATTCCTGAACATCAGTATTCTAAAGGGTATGTGTTGTACACTTGACATCACTTGAATAAGCTGGGCAGCAAGGCTTCCATGAACAAAAGAATTCTGACAGAATAAATGCAAGTCTTAAGTCACTCCTCAAAAATCTACATGCTGTTACACAGGATTACCCTAAAAATAACTAGATTAGGAAAAAAAAAAAAGGATCAAAATCCTGGAAGCAGTTTTCTGCTTTAGGGGGTTCACAAGGTTCTTGGCAGAGCTCTAGTAAAACCGAAAACCTCAAACATCCCACGTACTATCATACTCCTGTAGAAGTTCCACTGCTGTGAGGAGAACAGCTCTGTGTTCAGGATCTCGGATGTTCAGTTCATCCAAATCTTCTTCTTCCAAAAGCTTAAAGGTATCCAGATCTTCATAACCATTGAACAGAAAAGTGGGCATATGCTCCTGCATAAAAGAAAAAAAAAAAAAAAAAAAAAAAAAGAGCTGTAAGACAACATATTAATTCAACTTATTTTGTCATTAAAGATACTAGAGGAGATTTTCACAACCAGCAAAAAAAAGCAGTAGTTTAGCAAATGCAAACCACTGTAAAGCAGCAAAATTATAAGATTATAGCTTGTATAAACATTGCTCAGAGTTCAGGGACGTAGCTGTGCCAGAACTAGAATGCTGAACATATTTTTGTATCTGGAACGCACTGTATTAAATGGCCTGGGTAGCATGCTACCCGGATGCACAACATGGCACAGCTCTGTATGAAGGGAGAAGTACAAAGGGTGAATGACAGCTGCATTATCCCTAGCTCTTCTGAACAGAAACGTGGAAAAAAACCTTCCTCTTTAAAGACAGGATAACTACTGTTATTTTACACTTCTTGCTTGCTTTTGAAGTGTGTTAGCTAGTAGCCATACTATGCAACGATTTATGGTCTCCGAGTGCATACAACTTGCAGCCTGCAGCACTTCAGCAAGCCTGACAGGCAGTTCTGCCTGGACTCAGCTATTTTCACTGTAGCTAAGACCCGATTCTGCTAAGTGGTGTCATGATCCTTCGGATTATGAATCTGGTGTGCAGCTTTCAAAACTAACAACTCCAAAGGTGTGGCCCCCTTCCCACAAGCAAAACTGAAGGGTAAACAGAAGGAGAGAATTTGGACCTTTAAGTTGATGCGATCCAAGAGATCCTCAACTGACTTGGGCTGCGGTGGTCTGCTTTTCCGGCGTCTCCTGGTGGGCCGCTTCGGCTTCTCTTCCTCTTCATTTAACACGTCCACATAGATAAATTTGAAAGTGCCAACTTTGTTGTTCAACAGGCCCATCCAAGTGCCCATGGGGGGTTTGCTGATTATATCAATGATGTCACCTTTCTGTAGACCAAAGCAGCAAGAAAGCCATTTAGGCATGCTTTCTGATGGATATTCAAGCAAACACACCCACTTTCTCTTAGATTTTCACGTACACAGAATGGACAACACTCTTTAGTTTTCAAAAGGTTAATTGCAGCTCTTGCAAAAATGTCTGATTATACTTGTTTTACAAATGGAAGAAAAGGGAATTAAGTGACATGCCTAAGACCACAGAGCAAGTCAACAAAAGAACCTGGAATGGACCCCAACTGTCCAGATTCGCAAACCTGCTTACACCCCAGTAGTGCATCATTGCTGTTTTGTACAAATGTCTCTAAGCTGTGCAACTATCTGAAATTGGTGCAAATAAGAACATGTGCAGTGTATATGGGCACAATCTCACATGAGATCTCCTGAGGAAAGGGGGTGTATGCAGAAGGAACCGTGCAACACTGTTGCTTTTCCTAATGTGCTCCTGACCATAAAAAAGAAATGGACACACAACTGTTTTTGTATCCTTGAAGAGATTACCTTACTGCTTTAATAGGAGTTAGCTGCCCTTGGAATTTTAAGTAATGAATGTAGGGAGTCAGATAGTTTGAATTGAATACAGCACAACTGAAAATAATAAAATCTTATATCCAGAAAAATTAAGGGGGGGGGGTGTGACAACTCAAATCAGCGAAGTAATTCAATATTAGCTCAAAAAAAGTTATATTAACTGAAATGCCTTTAAGAGACACTGTATGCGTAGGCGCATCCACATTTCTTCCAAGGATTTTGAAAATTTTTCCATTGATGGCTTAATTTATTGCGACAGACAAAGTATTTTTCCAATCTTTCAAACAAAATCCTTGTGAAATGGAAATGAATTTGTGGCACATTTTTATTTTTCCCCGAAACAAAAGACACAAGTGTCTTTCCCTGGGCGTGGAGAAATACTAATACTTACTACTTATGCTCTATAACATTTTGCTATAATTCAGGCAAATCTTAAATGTATCAGAATAAGACAGGTTAAAGGGCTTCAAAAAACCACATGTAAACTCATTAAAAGACTAAGAATTGTACGGTTCTTGCAAAGAGCTCTTAATTAACAATCTTGCCAATATAAATGTTTGACGCCTTAAAAAACAGATATAGCTGGTACCTTGAGCTTCAGAGAGTCTGTATCATAAGGACTTGGAGTAAAATCAGTGTGAACCCTAGCTCTTCCACAAAAAGGTCCTCTGTAAGGAGGCTCTTCATCATCACCATCTTCTGATTTCACACTCTCTCTGTTGCTGGTTGAGGAATCTGTTGTGCTCACTGTCTGACCACCTGTGTGAGAGACATTGTATCAGTCCACAAAAAAGAACCTCTTTGTGAAGAAGGTTCAGAAACAAACAGAGGCAAGACAGAAAATGGGCCTTCTTTCTACAAAACATGGTAATCAAAGTTAAAAATTCTTAAATGCTGCTATTTCTTATATACACATGTGATGGGAGAGTTAGTTATCTACTTCGCACTCCTCTTTTCCCAAATTCAACTCCTCAATATTTAACTGAGAAGCTGCTTAACTAGTGTCTCATCTATGGTACCTCACAGGAGATGTCAGCTTTCTGGGAAGTTGTGCCCACAAAAAAGCACAGTGGTGTGAGGAAAATAAGCTCTGAATCCTGCATGAGGGTTCCAGAATCCCCTTCATGTCCAGAAATTTGGTTTTATGGCAACACTTTGTATTGATATTAAAAAAAAAAAAAAAAAAAAGGCAGATGATTTCCAGAATACACTTTCAGTTATTTAAAAACGGGAGCTTTCTCTTCAGTTTTTTTTCCCCCTGTATGTTCTTTGTTTCTAACGGTCAGTAATCCATAGTGAAGCAAGTTCTACAACATCTGTGTCCCACTTAAGCTCTGTTTTGTGTAGCGACAATCTTAACCAGAGAGGTTTTAAATAATACTCCTCTAACTAATTAACAAGAGAACCTCAAGGAAGTCCATCAGGAGTGCCCAGGAGAAATCTAGTGTAAAGACGAGCCTGTTTACTACTGGCCAAGAACGGTAATTCTCACTCTAATCATTTATACTATAATAGCAGGACCCAGCAGACCCAGCCAGAAAGCAGGATTTCACTTTTTCAGGGCTCTGTATAAACACAAAGCAAAAAAGATTGTGTCTGCACCAAAGAGCTTATGGTTCTTTGTAAACCCTTAAATGACTAACGCATCAGCCTTTCTACTTTTTAACCACTGCTTCTGCTTTGACTTTCTCTGATTCTGCTTACTGTGGAGATCTCTGCTCCCTGAAGCCACAGAAATGGAGTAACGCAATTACAACCGAACTTACTCATTGAGCTCTGACCGCTTAAGGAACTCCTCAGGCTCTCTACTGAGCCACCGGCTTTCAGCTTGGGTTTATCCAGGGAGTCAGTGTCTGGCGGCGGCGACTGCGGAGAACCTGGCATGACCCCAGGGCTGGACTCCTGAAAGGGATTGAACCATTTCAGTTTGGTAAATGAACACAGGCACTGACAGGAGCTGCTGCTTCATCTCCAAGGAAAGAGATTCTCTTTTCCTGCTCTTTACCAGACAGGATGAAGCCTTCTGTGTTTATCTACTTATTTCATGGGACTCAGCTGTGGCAGAAACCCCACTTTATTAGGCATGATAGCGGGGACAGGAGCAAACAGTCCAGTCTGAAAAAGCTAGCATTGTATGTAGAAAGAAACATTACACAAAACTGCCAATTCAAAATTTTTAATTACACATGATATTTTTGCCAGCAATACTTGCACAACAGTTAACGCCAAATTCAGCTTTCTGAATCAGGATTTTGTACAAAGATGAATACAAACAAATCAGACAATGCAAGTGAGACACACGGCAATGTACTTTTTTTTTCTTGCAGTGAATTGTTGATATCTTTGCTCATTTACTTTGAAGAAAAAGAAAGAATTAACCAGAAAATGCAGCCTGTGCACAGTATAAATACTCATAAACATAAATGCATAAATATAAAAAGATTTTGCTACATATGCAATAGGTAAGGCAGTTTCTCTTTTCATTCAGTCAAGCATTACAGGAAATCAAAAAGGGTCTTTCCTACATTGAAATTCTGTCATCCTCTGCAAAGCACAGTTAAAGCAAAGCAGCAGATACTTGCGCCAGAATAGCTTTTGCTTGTTTCTTTGAATGCAGAAAGAGATACTGGCACATAGTTTGAGTCATGATGCCAGAGAGGTAGAAATATCCTAAAATGACTGTGCCAAAAAGTTTGAAAACAAAAGAACTGTAGCTTGCATACAAGAAGAGTTTCTGTGGAGATGTGTGGTCATAAAACTTTTAGATGAAAGCTATTATTTGCATGCTGCAGAATCATCAGAAAAAAAGTCATCCCAGCATATGGCTTCAGAGGTCAAGTCAATCTTGGAGAGAGCTAGAGAGCAGAAGTATTGCTAGCTCACTGTAAACCGATTTCTCAAAGTATCCCTTTCTTAGGCAGACTTTGCAGAGGGGCACTGTAAGGGCAGTCAGACACCAAAGCATCTTCTTATCAATATCAAATCATGTTAGACCTTAAAAAGTTTTAATTGTAAATTTAAATTAAATAACCATAACTGTAGCACTGCCTCTGGTTATGAATAAGGATGGCTATTAGTCCTACAGGAAAGGGATTCTAATGTTGCACAGCACTGCATAAAACTGGTCACTTTTCTGCCTCTCTATGCTGTCTCCATATTTTGCAGTCTGGGGGTGTTATTTTGAATCTTACGAATTGCTCCTTTTACAGGCACTAATGCTTTGCATTAATACGAAAAGGCAGATCTGGTGGGGCATGACTCCCTTTCCATTTCCATTTCTCTATGGCTGCAAGCATCCCCGGTGATCCAGCGGCCGGTACGAGACCACTTGAGGGCGACGTCAGCCAGAGAGAGGTCTGCTTTCCTGGCGGCTTTCTAAGCTATTGCTTACACATTTAAGTGGCAAGATCGGCTTTAAACAAATGCTGAAGAATTTCTGACACTCCACCAAAGCAAGGACCAAAGCATGCCAAAAGGGAAAGAGACAGCAATTGTTTCTAGGCCACTGAAATTCAAAGCCTAATTTACAACTAATGTACTTCAGGTTTGCCTTTAAGAATAAGCTATAAAAATCTGTAATGAAAGAATAATAGGAAAATCTTCTGTGGGATGCCCCTTTCTGACTACATTGTGCATCTGTTTTAATGGGCTTCTGCAGAGGTCAAGCTATGATGGAGAAAAGATCTGTAATAGCAGAAAGGAACTGTGTATGCGAAGTTACGCTGGGAATTTAAACTAAGGTGTCAATTGCAGATTAAATATATTACTGTGACCCTGTGTCACAGACCAGTTGCCTTAATAAATAATGATGATAGATAAAGAAATGGAAATATAGAGCGAGATGTGTAATGCCATCAACCACAGGCTTCTGCTGATGAGCTACTTGAATGAAAATCTGAAAATGCATTTTCATGGTTTGGCATCTATAGGAAGCCATTTCACAGTGAGGGATTTTATAAGAACATAGGAATAAGCCACTCCACATAGTCTTGTTAGAAATTTCTTCAGAGATGCCTTGAAGCATGGGAATCAATATTGATTATCACTTCTACACTATTAAGTGGATTCCATTGCAGACCTTACATACCTGCTCAGACAGAGAGCTGCTATATTTTTTAGACATCCTTTTCTTCATGGTTTCTTTTACAGACTTCACCTTTTTGCCCAGAGATATACGGGAGGCAGACGGTGATTTGATCACTTCTTTATAAACAAAGTCTCCTTCTTTGCCCTGCAAAATAAAACAGGGTTTAAGCCTATAAAATGCAAGAACCATTTTTCTCCTCAGTCAGCAGTCATTGCAGAGGTACCCAGGCAGATGCAGGACGGCAGCATGGTGTCTTGTTTACTGCTCTAAATTCACTGTTGAGACCTTGTGCAAACCAGTGTAGCAGTCCACTGTACCTTACTTCTAAGGGCTGATTTGTAACCTTTTCTGCAGGTACTGTGTGTAGATGTGTTGGGGTCTGTTAGGATGCCTTTATCCCTTTGAGTTTCAGGTAAGTATGTGACCTGATAGAGAACTCCATGGTTTCAGGCTAAGCCCTCCTGACAGCAGATACAACAATAGTTGTGGCTCATGTTAGTCAATACTACACGCAGTTTAACAAGAGTAAAGGTACCTCTGAGATTCTAGCCAAATATATATCTGTGTGTATATATATATATATGGATACCTACATGTGGTTACCCAAATTTACTTTTTATTTTCAGGCAGGCGTTCAGTTAACATCTCTTGATGACTGTCTTTGTGGTTTTACTGTGGATTGTTCATAAAAAAAAGGCAAAAAAAGCTACTAAATCCATCAACCATGGTAGAAAGTTACACTTGCACAGCTATTCTTAGGACACACAACAGGGTACGGCCAAACTAAATTAGCTGGTCCATATATAGTGGATGACAAAGGCCAACTGTTTTGAAGGCATTTAACCTTTTCTAAACCAGCTTAAGATACCTAGCATTTACTTATGCTATAAGCACACATGAAGAATTAACATGGATCAGTTGACTTTTTGCCAAACTTGCTTGTATGACTCCGCCCTTATTCAGATTGTCCAGGCAGCATGTTAGACACGGTCTTTCGTTCTACAGTGTGCCAGGAACCACAGCAAGGCAGGTCTATTAGAGCTATTACCAGCACCCTCCACTGGCAAGGGTGCACCAAAAATCACAATGCAAAAAGGACCAAAATCTGTTTGGCCAAATAGGTTGACTACTGAATTTGGTCTCTGACTCGGTTCAGTAATCCTTCTGAGGACAATTTAGGTACATAGGATAACAAACACTAAAATAAGTGTACACTATATTTTACATAAAAGATTTCTCTTTTTTTCTAAGTTTATATATGTTTGCTACTTTACTAATGTTCTCCCAAAAAGCTTCTCTGAAATTCAGCTGATACTTCATTTCTGGCAATTCTGTCTCTTTTCCTTCACAAGTTGTTTGTGATTACAACTTCTCTAGTAACTTTTGGTCTTTTAGCAGAAATTAAGGACAGCTCTTTGCCTTATCTTTTTGGAAAGAAAAAACCTTCCACTTAATGGACTTAAACATTTTCAAGGAAAAAAACTTGATCGGCATACATTGTTCTGGTGCACTACCTCTCTCCCACTCCTGATCCTAGTAGGGAAAAATGTAACATCTAAATTTCACACTTTCCTGTATCAAAACCAATTCAAACAAAATATGCCAAAGTATCTATGTTTAAAGATAAACACTGTAACTTTGGAAGTTAACTTTTTTACTGAGTTGAAAATAGATGAATAAAACAACCACCCACAGTTTCGGCAAGTTGAGGGGTAATTTGTGCTACTAAAAAAAAAAAAAAAAAATCAGAAAACCAAAACCCACTCCAAAAACCCATTTGACAAAAAAAAAATAATATAATGCTGGCATATAAAATGTTTCAGAATTTAGACTTGATTTAAGTGAACAGAGAAGTTATCAGAGCTAATGTTCAAACAGAAAAGAAAAACATATGGGCAAAAGGAAAAAATATGTTGGCAATTTCATTTGATATAATGTTCTGGCTCATTTCTATTCTGTTATTTTTGGCCGCAGGCTGACCAACAGTAACACTGGGATCAACATGAGTAACATAAAATGGAATTAATTCTCAGGGGAGGTGGTTTTTTTTTTTTTTTAAAGACAAAGAGAGCTCTGAGATCAATTGCGCAGCACCCAGCACAATGGGATCCTGGTCTACTCCAGAGCTCTTAGATACAATGAGAAAACAAATAATAAGTCTCTTATGTAATGACTTCCACCCAAATAACTTGCAGATCTTCAGCAAATGAAAGTTTGCCTCATCACTCCAAATAGTAAATATTTTTACCAAGAAAGTATAATAATTATATGTTTTGTCTGGGGTGATGCTCTGAGGAAGTCAGACATAAGACTAGCCCACAGACATACCCCCAGACCTGCTCTTTGATCACTTGTTCCTGCCTCTTTACACATATGGTACATAAATACTTACACACACACGGATATGGGTGGGTATGTTATTCTCAAAGCTAAGGAAGTTTGAGGTTAACGAAGATACTCTGCTTTCTTGGATCCCCAAACAGTTATTACAGACCTAAATTACACTTCAGTCTATTATAACTCTATTGCGCATTTCATTTTATGCTATTTCAAGTCTGCGCCTTCTTGTTTTAAACTCACCATTTGGTCAGAACTGTTTCCAATATGAAGAGAACGATTTGTCAAGTCAAATCCTCCAAAGCTACAGGTTCTCTGCAAAAAAAAAAAAAAAAGGATGGATACAGTTCTATCACAATGACTAGCTCACTCAAAACATCTGTGATTTGGAGAACACCAGTGAAAACACAAACGTCTACAAAAATGGAAACAAACCAACAAACAAAAGGATGGGAGATTATAAATCAAGAAATCTGTTATAAAGCAATTTGAGTCATTCGTCTTTTCCAGAGACAACTCCTTGGCCTAAGGTCTGCTGCTGTTGAGTCATCTATTGCCTACTTTTCTTTTTAAAAAGAAAAAAGACTTTTTGGTCTGAGGAAACTGTTGATCTTATGCATCAAGTTTTCCAGGGTGCTGGCAACTCCACCTCAGCACTCCCGTCTGCCTTCATAAATAAGTCCACAGTAGCACTGAAACAGAGAACCACCAATCTTTTAAAGCACTGAATAACCTACCTTTGGGAATAGCTGCATAGACTCCATTTCCACTGAAATACAGGGAAATGCTAGAGGCCTTGTAGGGCAAGCCCTTGGTAAGAGGAGGGAAAAACCAGCCCGGCTATCCATAAGCATTGTGTGCCCAGAGACTCAGCAAGCCCTGGTTCCAGATTAGGTATTCACCACCACACCTGTGGCGATATGTGGCAGCTCTGCTACTTCTGGGAAAAAGTACACTATGTTTACAGTGCCACAATCACCTATTGGAGTGACGCAGTTTTGGCTGAATGCACAGATGCAGTTTGTCATAATCATCCCAGATAAAACAGAAAATCAGCACTATGACACTGCTTCCCTCCCAACAGCAGACAGCAACCAAAGTCAGTACAGGTGCATTTCCACAGCCAACCACTATTTAACTGTGGCAGATGAATCTCTGCTAAAGCTTTGGTATCACTTGAAAAAAGACCAGACACTTAGGGGGCTCAGAGAGCATCCAGCTTTTGCTTTGCAGTCCAAAAGGTAAAACCTTTGACTTTTCATTCGGCCACTGAACAACCAGCTGCACAGTACTCAAGTACCTGGCCCTGCCAGAAGTCTCACAGTGCAATCCAAGGAAATGAAGGTATGGCAGTTACAAGTTACTTGCACAACTTCAACTCTGGGCTCTGCATGTGGGTTGCAAGGCAGGCAGATGTCTATTTGAAGTATTCTCTTCAGAGTTAGAGGCAAACAGGAGGCAGAAGATCAACCACTTGTGAACTGGAAGTTCTTAGGGCCTGAACTACCCAACAGAGTAACTTCAAAGAGACCTTAAGACTCAGCTAAGCATCAGATCAGACCTACAAAGGATTGCCCAATCAGTACCATCAGTGTGTACTTAGGAGTCAGTGAAGAGCCACCACCTGAGAACTACCAGTCTCCTTCGACACTCTGTTCGGAAGAAGCAAGCTCTATAAACTGTGCCACTTAATAAACAATCATATCAACTAGTTCTATTAAAGTAAACATTCTTCCTGCCCTGTTCACTGCTAATCGGCATACTTACTAATAGCTTTTAAAAAGTTTCCTTTTCTAGCTTTTATGTTGGGTGCTGTGTACCTACAGTGCTTGGATGACAGTTTTTGTACCCACCACAACTCTACTAAAACTCAAAGCCAGCTTTGTCTAGGCCCCACACACATTAAAAAGAGTGCTGTGATGTAGAATTTTTTTAAGTGTTTCTTTCCAGAAGGCAATGTGACTATGGCATAGCTTTTAAAAATTGTTTTTGGCAAGCATTTGAGAGCAACCACAAATAACAAGATCAGCTTTTAAAGCACAGCACGTTTAGCTAGGAGTAACGTTGTCCTGTGAAGAGTGCATTCTAACTAAACCTACGGTATACAGTAATCCCAGCAACGAAGACAGGACATCAGGAACCGCTCTGAGCAAACTTGTCTGTCAAACCAGCCAGAGCTCCTCCTAAAGCACTCTTCTCAGCGAGCAAAATGTCTGTTGGTTAAAAGCTTCTGAGTAAATGTACCACATTAAGGATGCTTATTGTTTCATTATGGACCTCCCCATACGTTTAACTTCTGCCTTCAGATTCCAGTAGCAACCCTGGCAATACTGTACCAAACAAAAGGTCTGTGGATGAGGAGAGGGATATTCAATGGAATGGCCATGCAATCAAAAGTATTATCGTTTTGGGAGAAAAGAAAAACTGATGCGATTTGAAAATTTCATGCATGTCCAGGTCACTGAAACAAATATAAATGACAAAAATGAATGGCAAGGCAAGACAGAGTGACCAATTCCACTGAATACATAGGTGTTGCAATTTCCCTGAGGTTGCAGCAAACAAACATTGACTGTTTCTGGGAAGAAGGAGTAGTATTAGTTGAAGTTTGCCAGCTTTTCGCAGCTTCAGGAAGAAGTGTGTTGAAAAAGCTAGTAAAAGCAGTGTGCCTCCACCATTTATCCCGTTCAAACAAGGCTGGAGGAGCAGCTGACTGTGGAGTTTCTCAACAACAACACGCTATCCATTTCTGCTCTGTTTCTATCTGTGTGAATTAGCAAAAGTCAGTCCAGATGGTTTTCATAATGAAATTACTATAGCAAGACTACTTATTAGAAGAACTGAAAAGTTTGTTTCTGTCATCTGTATTTACAAAGACAGTTTTAGAGGATATTTTTAATTATGGGGCATCTCTAGCACATACAAGTATGCTCTTTTGCCCGAGATACCTCTATTGTTCAACCCACAGATGGACGAGTAAGGTTTCTCTTATCATTGTAATATCCTTATGGGAAAACAATGTCTTTTGAGTACAATGTCTGTGAAAATAAACCGAACCCTGTGAGTGGCAGGGCAAGCAGTCAATGCAGATGAAATAGTGAAGCTGCCAAGAGAGAACATTTATGGTATTGGCTAGAAAAAACCTATCTATTTTGTGGCTGAAGAGCAAAAGCGAACCATGAAAGCTTGGTCACCTCCCACAGGCTATTCAAGGAGACCAAGGCTGTGAATTATATCAAGAATACCTCATACCTGAAGAAATGAAGCAGAGACCTTTCAAAATATAATCTGTAGTTCAAGAGAAAAAGCTGTTTCTACTATATTGTTCACTGCAATATCTTGCTTAACATTACGGGTGCACTGCTGTTTCCACCCACTGAAGTAGGGAACTTATCTCCATTGTCAACTAGACAACAGACTAGCTGGCTCAGCTTTGGAGATTTGGCTGGCCCCCAAGGCATGCTCCTAGGAAACTCAGCATGATGGTTAAGGGAACTGTCAAAACTGGGTCATATAATCAGGAAGCAGTTTTGGATCTCTCTGGAGTGCTCAAATCACTTAACTTCCCATTGTACAGCCCAATTTCCTTTTTTGGCCACCCCTTGTTCCCTTTCCACAACGCTCTGAGGGAAAGTGCCACCTTCACCCCATGCTAGAAAGAAGGAGCAGTGGCCACGGACAGAGCAGAAAGGGTACTTCTGGTGGTGGTGAACAGCAAGCAGTAAGGCAGCGCCTAAATAATGTGAAACTCCCTGTTTTTCTGTAGCTGTGTGTGTAACGGAGAATACAGAACTGGGTGGGTCAACTGATGAGATGCAAACTGAGAAGGGGAGGGCCAATATGAGGCAATGACAGCAGGAGAGAAATAGAGCACAGTTGACTAAGGATGCTCTAATCCTCTGAAAATTTTGTTCATCTCTCGGTATCCCTGTAAGAGAATACCGACTCCCAAAGCATCACAAAGAACACGTTTATAGCATCTCAAAGCTCCTCTGTTCACCAGTGATCTCAATTTCTGCACTAGGTGAATTTAAAAAAGCAGCATTTTGTCATATTTGCTCTCTCTCATTAAGTTATTCTGGACACACAGAAACTGCAGACTCAACAAAACTCTTCTCTGACGGGATTATATCAAACTCTTCCCTTACAGCTGAATTACAGTGCTTAAGAGCTTCTAACAGCAAGGAAAGCAGAAGCCCTGAATTTTAGTTAAAAGTATGAATCAGGAAGTGTTGACTGCAACCTCACAGAAACTGGAAGACCACCTTCATGGCAACTCTTTGACTCACAGACTTTTGGTGGATTCTCAAGAGAACCCTTTTAGTACAGCGATCCACTGTGGCAGCCCACTTCCTCTTGGCCTCCTCATCCTCCTCCAGCAGGCATCTCCTCAGGTCCTGCTTGTCGGCCTTGCTCAGGGTCCTGTCAGTAACGGGACGCACCAGCTGTGAGAGGTTGAGGTGACTGTACAGGCTTCTCTCCACCACATAGGTAATATTGAACTCGCTGACAGAAGTGCGCCCTCGTAGCCTTCTGTTTGGGAAGCCACAACCTCCACCCCCTTTCATTTTGTGCCGCAGTAATTGTAGGTCGCAAGTTGCAGGAGATGCTCCTTTCCTAGCAGGGCGCTGGCAAAGAAAAGCTCTGGAACAGGAATAGTTAGTATCCATTTTCTTCAATCGGATCTGCTTCCTTACACTCTGAATCTCCTCCAGGGACACCAGAAGATGGTGCTTGTGCCTGTTGCTGTCATAAAAGCAAATGCTTTCTGTACTTACCCCGTGGCTCAGCGAGCCGAGGCTCTTCTTCATTTCCCCATCTGTCAAGGAGCGGCAAACTTTCTGGGTCTTCTCCTCTTCTGGGTAAGAGAAAAATGTCCCGAGTTTCTTGGGAGGCTTGATAAGGCCACGGCTATCAGTTTTGCTGAAGGTCTTCACCAGCTTCCGGTTAGCTCCCCACGTATCAAGACTGCTGGATGAGGGAGAAGTAGTAAGTGAGTCCAAGTTGTCCTCTGGCTGCTTTTCGCAGGAGCCGTCAAAGTAGAATTGCTTCTTGTGAACTCCAGAGTAAAGTGCCGATCTGTCATCCAGTATAGGAGAGCTGTCAAGTGAGTGCTCTTCCACACCTACAGGGGACAAAAGCAGCACAACGCATGTCATTGTTCATAATTCTCCAAGACGTTTCCCTGTAGAGCCTTATTGTATTTATTTAAGATATCGCCCACTTAAAATGGAAGAAAACTCTTCCTGATATAAGCAGCCCAGAAGGTATTTGTCAGTGGATAAATCTGAAGCGGTTCCTTCCATTTGTGAAGTGAGAGTTCTGGGATGAGTTAACAGTAGACAGATGACAGCAACCTGTAAGTAAACTCATCGGTTTTTGTAAGTTTCTCTCTTTCATCTGCAGCTAAGCAAGGCCACAGATGCTCTCACTAAGAACCCCTTAAAAGCTGGAACTGGGATCTGTTTCTCACGTTTTCCTTCTGATACTTGCATATGATGCTCAGCTCTAGTGAGATTATAATAGGTCAGAAGTATACCCAGGTATCAAAAACAAAACAAGTATCTCTCAGGTCCAGTTTTCCAATACCCAGTGCTGCTGCGGAAAGCAGTGTTTTTCCCAGAAAGCAGAGCTCCAGGATGAAATTAAAAGTTTTGCGTTTTCGATGGGGGAAGAGGCACCAATTTTAATCACACAGAATTTACTTAAACAGATGCAAAGAAAAAAAAGCAGGTGAAATTGCGGGTGTGCCAATTTCAACAGTGTCCCGGTAAATACATATTTCACAGAAAGGAAAGAAGACTTTTTGCAACACAAGTACTGGAGATGGGCAAAGAGCCAGGTCTCCTTTTTGGAGTGAAAAGAAGGGAATAAAGGACCTAAAATTGCAATTCCTTTTCACATTTATCATTTAAGAAACTTTTCTCTGGCGTTTTCTTCTGAGCAAAGTATGGGCTGAGGTATCAGATGCAGTAACAAGGAAAGAGTCAAATAAGAGTACACATCCTCCTCAGTCCTGCCTGACAAATTTCACAGCGTTCATGGGTATGTATCAGAAACACACAGAAATGTGACTGTATTTATTTCTTGCCAAAATAAATTTCTTGCCTGACCCAACTTTGCCTTCATCTTTGATTGCTTCTGCAGTCTTACAGCAGAGCTAAATTTGAACCATTACCAAAATACCTATAGTTTACTAAACTTGCTCATTGAATAACAGGGGACACACTTCAAGACGAAAGAAGATTATTTGCCCTGTACAGGCTTCCTGTCTCACCTTCGGTTCACTCTGTTGGCAAAACATATTTGACATGTATTTGCTGAAACCTAAGATGCTATTTTACCAAGATAAAACTCGCTGTGACAGTGAAGGGATAGTGGATCACATCTGACACACAACTTTCACTCTTGAGTACTTTTCGGGGGTTGGTCTGCAGATTGGAGTCTGATTTTGACACCAATTTCATTGGACTGTCCAACTTGCTCTTTTTCCGCTCAACTTCTCAATTTGAACAGAAAATAGACATTCTCCTGGGACTGAATATGTGCTGATAAACAATTTTAGTACACTGAGTAAATATGTTTTTAAACAGCTTGTAAAATATGCATTGTGTGTCAACACTGTAACAGATGTTATTTGGAGTGAGTCCATGACACAAAGCCATAATGACACAGATGTAGATGTGATTTGTTTTTAAATGCTATACAAGAATGGTGCCCAGGAATTAGGAAGCTTCAGTTATTTAGCTCACTAGGAGCAGACTAACACAAAATACACAGGGATTCAAGATATTGGCACATTCTAGTGAGTATCAGATCATCTAGATGTATATGTAGTGTGATAACAGAGTCAATAGCAGAAGTGTGGGAGTGGGAGAAGGATCTGGGACTAGTGTACTTTTCTTTAAAAACTACAGGAACATATATGGGAAATTTGGCAAACTTGTTCTTTGTGAAGAAATTTTTGAGGAGGATTATGAGGAATCTTTCTTCTGGGGAACTGCACGTCAGTTTTCAAACCAAGCCTACTCTCACACTTTGTTAAAGGCTGTTGAACACTGACGAATTTATTGAAATTTTACTGACGTTACTCAATGAAATTTTATAGCCAACTCTCCAAAACCTAGCCATCTAGGATTTCACATTACTTCACATTCATAACACAGATTCAAATAACAGCAGCAAACAGCTCAAGAACCGATCCAGTCAACTGCAGGTAACTTGGAAGGCCAGGCAGCAATCCCCAAATCTGACTACAGTATTTTTTGTCATCTGGCAGAGCCCTCTGACATATCCAAATGGAAATACAGACCTACATTATGAGATATGGGGAGGGACAGCATTTATTTATGAAGCACTTTAAATTTGCCACATGAAAACTTGGGTGTGGGGAGAATTTACTGAAGGAAAAGTCATAGATACCTACTCCTAATGTAGACTTGGACATTTAAGGGGCCTTCTACTTATGTTGAAGTTATGTAGAAGTAATCCATGTTGTTATTTAGTAATAATTGTTTTTGCTACAGTTTCCCAAGAGCCAATCTAAAAAGGAGCTCCAGAGTGCCAGATAAAGTACAAATGCAGAGTTCTAGATAATTTATTCAGAAAAGCCTGGAGTTAAAACAGAGAAGACAGGCAGGAGACGGAGAAAGAAGTAAGCAGAGCAAATTTTTTTTTTTTTTTTGAGACAATTGTTAATTCAGTGATTTTTCTGTGGGGGACAGGGGTGGAAAACTGTGGGGAAAAAAACTGGAAGGAACTGGGACACTGAAGGAGAAAAGGAAATAAGGAGGTGAAGCGCTATACGAGAGGGAGCAGAGAGCAAAACAGTTAACATGCTGAAGAGAAAGTCTGGTCAAACTGCAAGAAGGCGTCTGCGCGCCCAGCGGCCCCTGGGCTGCCTGCTCCTGCAGCTGCTCCCACCCCTGCAGCCTCTGGCTGACTGCTCCCTGCAGCTTTTCCCAGGCCCCCAGGGAGGGAGGGAGGGGGTAGGACAGGCCTCTCTGGGGTCCTTCTGTCCCCAGAGCAGGGGAAAAAATGTCCTGTTTTGTTTGCCCCATCTCATAAACCATGGTTTTGCTTCCAAGTAACCCAGCTTTATGCTCATCCTATGAGGTGACAAAACCTTTGTAGACCAAGACAGCTGCCTGGTCCAGAGCTCTGGGCTGGCTGTGCCTTTCATGCCAGCCAGTAACACCACCATCATGCAGGAGAGGCAAGCTAGATCATAAATCTGCCAACAGCTTCCTGCCACATACCCAAGAAGATGCACACATTCTCCTTAAATGCACTAGGAAGGAATCATAATATGGTTCAGCTCACTGCAAAGCTGAGGGGAGGCCACTAACATAGAGGGCTGCCCACAATTCCAGTGAGGACTCAAGCAGGGCTGTGCAGAGAGGCTCCTGAGGCTCAGGCTCCATTAATCTGAGTGCTCACACACGGACACAGGTCATCCGGAGTTAATTCTGCGGCATGCTGTTCCCAGGGACAGAACTCTGCTTCGCATTTCCCCACCCTCCTCCTCCTCCCTTCTCTCCCCCTCTCTCTTGGCAGCAGGGCTCATTCAGCAGCCAAACTGCAAGCAGGCTCCCCCAGAAGTAGGAGTTAATATTACAGGAGGCAGTCGCTATCCCACAAGAATGTCTGATAGAGTTTCTGTACTTTTGCCACAGGATGATGCCATGTGGTGCAACTGCACCACCAACCAGCCTCTACCCTCCCAAAACTAGTGAGAGCTTCACCTGTGTGCTGTCCCAGGCCTCAGAGGAGGGAGCAGCGTGGTGGTGGCTCTGCTTACCTCCTTGCTGAGTCCGCGGGGCAGCCGGCTGGGATTGCTCCTAGTCTCATTCCCTCCCCAGCATGGGGCATAAAACATAAACCAAGTTCTAATCTCTTAATGAGGGGCTCTCCAGCACTGCTCTGGGAATACCAGATCATCAGTAACCACATCCTAGGCTGTCATTTTCCTCCTTCCACAGTCTCAAAATGCAAGTACTTGGGTAGGGCATGCACCATAGACAAGGCAGTCTTTCCTACTGTCCCTTAAGAACACTCCACCCCTCCCTCCTCCAGCCCTCCACTTTCTGTCCCCTCTCAACAGAAACATGTATTCATACACGCAGTTTTAACCATATGCACGTTGCTTTTTACCTTCTGTGCTGGGTTTTTTCATTTCTTCCACTCTTATGAGTTTCTTCCTGACTCTGCGAGTAGAATTCACCAGCTTGTGCAACCTCTTAAACTTCACCGACTCCTCTGTTTCATCATCGGATTGTTCTCTTGACTGGCAAAGAAACAAAGGGAATATTAATAAAGTAGTAGTTCCACGGCTTGCTCCTTCAAGTCAAGTTAACCCAGCTCATCTGCCGCGCTGTGTCAATGCAGCTCTGTAACTGGTGTTATATTTTCAGCCCAGGTCACATAGAAACATTTAAATTACTGAGGGTTTTCTGTTTTTTCTTTTTTTTTTTTCCTTTTTCTTTTTCTGAAAGCGTGACATACCATTTTGATTTCTAAATCTGTGCAACGTAAGATCCTAGGCATTGAAATGCATTCCTGCCCTTTTATTTCTTCCCATGCATTGTGTAATAACTACTTCCACGTCCTCTCTCAGTACGTTTCAGGCAGGGCTCTTTCCCAGGGCTCTTCTTACCATACCAGTTATGCTCCTGTGGTTTGGGTCAGTCACTGGTCTGTCTGGCATCTCAGAACTTGCTGTTTAAACCTGGTTATAAACAGCTTCTCCACACTGAAGCTCTGTCATTGACGACTTCTCCTTCCCCACCTCCCCCCCAGTCTTCCCAGAAAATCAAAAACAGCAGCACAAGAAAGGGACGGGAAGGAAAAGGAAGGAGGAGACCTCATCTGCCTCACTCACAAACTGCCACAGCTACAAAATATTCCTTTCCTCCTCCCTGCTCCCTACACTCCTCCTGAAGGCTCTCGAGCCTGGAATTAAGATGGACACAACATTCCTCCAGCACTGACCAAGGGAAAACTCTGACCTTTTCAGATATACAGTGCAGTCCATATTCCCCAGCATCCCGTTTCGTTTTGCATCTGATCCAGTATGCTCAGTTCCAGCTGTTTTCCCTCAAGTATCAAACATTACAGAGACAAAAAAAAATTCCCCTCTCTCCAGCAGCAGTGACACAACAAGTTGAAACAATCCATTCCTTGTGAACGAGAAGACAACTTCGATTTTCGAGCCAGATCCAACGTTCAATGTGCTACTTCCTCTGTTTTAATCAGTTCAGAATGTGGAAGGCGGCAGGGGGAAGGGAAGGGGAGAGGAGAGGAGGCCGGCAGGGCTCTCTGGCTCGGCCAGGACAGCCCTGGCACCACGCGCTGCTGCACATTCCTGCGCGGGCTCCAGCTGGAGCACAGTATGGATCGTATACCTTACTTTGTTTTCGCCCGCGGTCCCAGCCAATTCGCCGCATTCCTAATGGTTGGCTGTAAAAGCCCTCATGCAACTTCCTGTCAGCGCAGCTATCTGGGTTTCCACAGCGCGCTCATCCTTTTTTCTCCTTCTCCTTAATTAAACTTTTAAAAAAAGAAAAATCCCTAACAAACGCAAGCCAAAAAAAAAAAAAAAAAAAAAAAAAAAAAAGAGCCACCCTCTTCTCTTCCCCAGCAAAAATGCTGTCTGCTTATCCGGAGGCTGAATAAAAGCCAGGCCAAATATAAAAACGCTTTCTGCTTTTCTAATACACTTAAATATCAGGATGTGCTAATAACAGTAGATGCCATGGGGCAGGACACCAATTAGCACTTGCATGGGCACACTTTCAAAGGCACAGACAGTACCTGAAGGAGCCAGGGCAGCTCTGAAAGCCTGCCTCGCAGGCACACACCTCACAAGGCCAGCAGAACCACACCAGAGCAAACTTCAGCCGCTTTCTGCAAGGGCACTGTCAATTACTGATTTCCCACAATCTTCGTGTTACTCCAAAACAAGAAGGAATATCAAATGGACCACATATGGCAGTAGGAATTGCCATTCTGCCATCCGAGAGACACAGGAATGCGTTTATTACGGGTACAGGCTGGCTAGGTAATTAATAATCTTCCTTTGGGAATAATAGGGCTGTAAAGAGGAGTACCAGACTTGTTTATATCAAGATAAATTAAGCAGCAAGATAAGCATTAATTCAGAGATTATGGCTGGGACAACTTAGTGACATGTCGAACAACGAGACAGACATATTTAGATAACAAATGGATTATTGACTGTAATCAAGAAGTTCAGTCAAGACTTCTTACACCATCAAACGCATCCTGGCAAGCAACCATCATGCATACTTTGCACTCAAGATATGTTTATTTTAAATGCAATTACTCTAAGTCATTGCTTTCCTTCATTACTTTTTGTACACCCTTGGTTTGTAAGACTACTGCTTGTAAAACTGTGAGCTCTGCAAGACTTCGAGAATGGCTCATACCTGGTCCTCCCGCCCAGAATTTCATCAAAGAATAAACAACTAGTCTTACTGTTGCACCACTGGTATCCGATAAAGAACTGTCCCCTTCAGGGCTATGAAGACTCAACGACCACAAAAGCTTTTACAATGTCTGACACTTGCATTCACGATTACCACCACAAAAGCGAGCGCCAAAATAGCATCAGTGCAAGAGTACTGGCATCAACCCCGAGTGGGTGGTACAGGGGGTCCCTACCACACGTCAAAATAAATAAAGTCCCATCGTAATCAGGTGCCAGCTGGTTTTCCCCGCCGCTTCAGAAGTGCCGGCACCCTTTGAGCTGGGGTCCTCCGCAGGCAGCGTCAGACCCTTCCTAGCGCCGGTGCTTGGCCGAAAGAGGCGAGAACTGCTCGTGCTTAACAACAGGAGCCGCCAGATAATGGGCTGACTGAAAACCAAGTCAGTCCCTCTCCAGCAGCCTACTTCCTATCATATCGGGTAGCATGTGGCACGGAAAATCTTCTGTAAAGGAAAAGAATGGCTAACAAGTTTATGCAAAAAGGCCTAAAAACATCAGTGACTACGCCAGTGGTGCCGCTCAGGAAACTTTCTTGTCAAATAATGCTGATTCCTTGAAAATGAAACCGTTTTGAAAAAGGGTTACTTTTGCTTCGCTTCCTGTTTTTGAAACAATTTTTTTAAAAAAGGCCTTGAAATTATCAAAAGTTTCCATTTTGGCACATGGGAAACAGAGCTTAATTTTCCAGCTCAAGCAATGCTTTCTTTTACAGCTAATATTAAACAAAAAACAGAAACATAAAGCGTTCAGGCCATAAGCGACATATTTGGAAATCATTGAACTTCGACGCTTTGACTTCCCCGACCCACTCTACCCTCCCCGCTTCCACGGTGACCGAATTGGGTTTTTTGGTGGCTGTCCCTGACTTCAGATGGGAAAATAACTCCAATCTCCCCAGTGCGTGGCGGGCCGGGCAAATGGCTTCCTGGACAGCTCTAGCAGCCAGGCCTTGGCACGGGACTTTGGCACAGCCGGCTGCCAGCCCCTCTCTCGCCCTCTCCCCCCTTAATGAGCATTTCAGTGTGCCGCGGCACTGCGAAAGGCTAGACACAGTCTGTTAAAGAGGGAACGAGGCCTCTGCAAGAGGCTAAGCTGGAGGCTCCCCGGCACAGGAGGAGGCCATGCTGCACCACCCTCCGCCAACGCCTCCCGGCCCCCGGCCGTCCCCCGTTAGGCCAAGCCTCGGCATCGTTAATGCTCCGGTAAAGCAGCCGGGGCCCCTCCATCTCCCCGTCCCCTCCACGCGCCGCCGGAACAGGCCTCTCCCCGCGCTCCAAGGGGAAAACAAACGGATTTGCAGTACTGTAAATAGGAACAACTTAACTTCCATCTCCTCTGCTCCAAATTTTTCCATCCGAAAGCCCATATGGCTCAACTTTTAATTATTTTGGCTAATACTGTATGTAGTAATTCTGTGGTGAATGCTCAAGTGTTTCATTTCTCGTTTCCAGGGCAACATTACATCAGATTGCAGACAGCTGGCTCCACAGCCTTAAACCATAACAAATTGGCCAAGCCGATGCACAAAAATCGTGCTTGCTTTAAAGAGAGAGCGCAGGGCTCCGCCGGGCTGCCGGGGAGCCGGCGCAGCCTGCGGGGCCCCCTTGGCGGGGCCGGCCGGGCGGAGCCGCCTCTCCCTGCCCTGCTTGGAGCAAGTGCATCCCCGACACATCTGCAATGCTCTCACGGTGCGGAAACCCGCCAGCTTGGAGAGCTCGGCTGCACAAACGCGTGAAGGACTACAGGGAAACAGGGACTAAATTAACAGCATCTGGAAATACCAAGGACTGCATGCAGAGGACTGCAGCCACCACGTACCACATGGCTGGAAAAGGATGGAGACGCCAAGGCCCATCCCCACCACCCAGCTCTTCGCCGCTAACAAACCTATGAAGATGTGATCAAGTCCAGGAGAGAGCAATTCCCTCTGACACCTCTAGCGTCCCTTCTGCTTGGAATACTTTTCCTACTCGTGCACCTCTGAAGGCCACGCTTTGCATCGTCTCGTACGTAAGATCAAAGTAAAAAGCCTTACGTTCAGGAACAAATAGGAAATTGGCACATGTACTTTGATATTCAAGGAGCTCTCTACAGTTCTGCTCCCGGTGCCCCCTCTGCCTTCTCTCCCACTTTTCTCACGCAGGCTCTTTGCTGCTGCCTGCTCTGGAGGCAAGGCACACGCCTTGCTCTGCCGCGCTCTAACACCCAGCCCATTTCACATGCCATAGAAATAACAATCCTAACCTCCCCCTTTGAATTAGTCCTTCACACACGCGCGCACACACACACACACACACACACAGAAAACTAACATTTATTAGGGTACTTGGAATTAATTGGCAAAATGTAAACCAGAAGCAAGTAGCTAGCTTTCAGCAGGACTATGTTTGGAAACACTTCAGGGTTATAGCAGCAGCCCTTAAAAAACACAATATCGGCAAAGCCTGCTAGCCAGTCCTAAAAAAAACATTTAAGAAACACTAGGACAATATCCAGTTAAAGCTATCATAACTGATTCATCTGTTTCAGCTCCATAAACAAAAACATACGTGACTTTTACATGAGCTCTGTGAAGCCATTTAGAGAGATGTTAAAATTTTACAGTTTGCTTTATGCCCAGTAATAGTTCAGCCCCAAACTGAAATCTCTAGAAAACCTCCAATCTAAGAAACCAGGAAATCTCTTAATATCTGATAAAGCCCAAGCTGCAATTATTTTTGGCTATCAGACAATTCTTGTTCAGCAAAGTGGGTAAAAAACACACATTCAGACTTGTGGGCATATCACATCACACCCCCCCTGGCTAGCTCACTTCGGAACTACGAGCTCTATAGTAAATGCAAAGAGATTTTGCTGTTCCCTTTAGGAGACGTGGCTACACGTGTCCTTTCCCTCTAACAGCCTTTACATCCGCCAAAAAAAACAACCATTCTAACTTTTTTTAAAGTTTTATTAAAGATGCCTGGATAAAGTCAGAGACAGGAAAATAGAACAGAAAAGAACTTAAAAGCCCAAGGAAAGGAAGAGGAGAACTGAGAAAAGCTATGCATGCTGTGCTGTGCCTAAGAATAGCCACAAAAGCCTTTTCTCTTTCTCCCTCTCTGAAACAGGAGGCACATCCTCTCCACATCATGCTACATGCTCAGTGACTTACCAGCTTCGGCATTTATAGGCCTAAAGCTCAGTTTCGAGTAATTCCCCCTGAGTCCTCAACTGCTGTCAGCTTCGTAACCCTAAAATTTAGGATCAGACCCTTCTTCTTAAGTATTCTATTCGCTCTGAATCCTGCGCACAAAATGCCTCTTCTCTGGAGTTACATTATCAGACACCAAACTGGCTCCGATTCCAGCGCTGAATATGTAAAGAAGAAAAAAGCGTGATGCTGGACTCAATTAGCTGTTTTCTGCTCACTGATTGATTCCCCCAGTTACTCGCTAGCTGCATAACTTGCAAGAAAGGCATAAGTCATCAGCTCTAAGCAAATCTTCTATTCACCACAAGGAAAAAAGGGAGTGTTGTACATGGCAAACAATCCCTGTTTTCACTGACGAAGGCTTGCTGACCTCTTGCTGGCCTTCAGTTCCTTAATTACTGTCTATGGAATTTCAGTGAAAGAAAAAAAATACAGAGAATCTCCGCAAAGCCAGGACGAAGACTGACCTTCAAACACGACTGCTAGAGTGGAGGCTGTCTCTATAGGAAATATAACTTAAGCCCTTTACCAGGCTTTTTTTATTTTCACTTTTTAATAAATTCTTTTGACAAGAAGCCCCCCTGAGAATTTCCCTTTATAAAGGGCTAATTTGACAGAAAAATATACCTTGCTTAAATGTTTTTTAAATTAGTGAACTTAGATACTTTTTTTTTTCTTTCCCCTTGGTTTCAGTGCTATAAAAAAGAACATCACTGAGAACTGGAAAGCCAAATGATGTTTAATTTGGAAATCTCAGACTGGTCTAGAATTAGCCACTTTGCGGCTTTATGAAGCATTGTAGCATGACGTCCAACTTCTCCTCCTAGGCTGGGCTCAGACCTCCCATCCTAAGAAAAAGACTCTGAGATGCTCAAGTAAATTGGCACTCCTCTTATAGTCAACCGTACCTAATCCCAAACCTTGGGACAAACCTAGAATTTGGACAATTCTTCTCAGAACACAAGAAAAACACGGACCAAAACCTCTACTAATTCGGAGCACTAGCCAGTGGTGGAAAGCAGTAGCGAAGGCATACCACAACAGCACCCTCTTTAAGCCAAGAAAAGATTCCCCTTACTCAGGACCATACCATCAATGGCCACTTCATCTGGATTCGCCGCAGATCAATCACACAGTGAAACCACAGCGGGACTAAATATCTTTTGATGACTGGCTGATTTTCATGAGCCACCTAGCCAAATATCCTTTTTCAATTTCTTCATCTTTGTACTAGTGACCGTACACAGCTTTTCTACTCCCTAGTGGTCTTGTAAACTAGATTTACTGGTGTGTTGTAGTAGGGTTCTTACCCTTGAATTACTTCAGCCCCAAAACTCTGATGTAAAACCCTATAGAAAATTCTAAGCTTCAGATAAAACCAGCCAGTGTTCTCCAATTTCAGTAACATACCAGCCCACATCAAATGAAACATGACAGCGACTTCCTTGAAATGTATCCCAGATTCCCTTAAAAGTTCATGGCCATGAGTGAAACTGATCTAAGTTTGGGGCTTTGCAACTTGAATTTTGAAGGTTTTGGGTTTCATTAAGAAAGTTTCGCAAACCTCTAATCCTTGCAGAGGCTGTTTATAGAAAACTGTGTGAAGCTCAGATGTGATAATCCGCATCATATCCTGAGGTTACAAATAAAGGCCTCCAAAATTTTTAAGAAAATTAACAGAGGTCATAAATGTTTTTGCCACTTCACATAATTAACTGCAAGAGTATGAATTACAAAGGCTGTGCAAGTCTGAAATGTGCAATGGTAATGTCAACCCCCCCCCCCCCCCAGGTAAGCTGAAGGGAACAGCAATCCCATGTCTGGGTTTGGTGTACGATTACTTACAAGGAAATCAAAGGAGCATCCAACGGCTACTTTGGTGAAAGATATATTACACATTCGCTGGTGACGACACTGCTTGCTGAAATTAGTGGGAAATATTTGTCATAAGTAACGAGAGCACAAAAATTTAATTCTCCCAGGAGGTCTGTCTTGATACTAGAATAGCTGCTTAGGCAAATTCCTAGATGTTAACTGTTTCCAGGTTTTAGCTAAATAATTTTTGAGAAGCACATTGCTGATGTTTGCATCTGCAAGCCAGACAGACTTCCTCATGGCAAAGTGTTTCTCTCACTGATTAGCATAATTAATTTTAATGACAATACAACTGTACTCATGTATGACTTGTCATAGGTATATGTGGCAGAACAAAGCTCTGCGTTACATTATTCCGTATCTGTTACAGTACAGCATTCCTTTCCAATTCTCCTGCAGACTCCTCAGTGCATGGGAAAGATTCTCTAACAAGGCACTCTCAACTGCATCTTGTGTTTTGGGAAGGCTAAGAGGGCTTGGGGACAATCCCTATTTTTTGGTGTAGGCTGTACTATTAATGAATGGAGTACACCACTGGTGCTGGAAACCAACCTCCCCACATTTCAGAAAACCAAGGGTGCAACGGCAATACATGACATACAGTGAAATTCATATCAGGGAAAAAAAGAAAAAAAAGAGAGAATGAGAGCCCTTTAGTGAAGGGTGTAGTAATGTAAATTAACATTCTTATAGTATTTTCAAACAATCAAACTATTAACATTACCATCCTAAGTGCAAGGAAGGAAACACCAGTGGCGGGGACAGGGGGCAAGTGGTAACCGACAGGAGCGCAATTAAAATTTTCTATTGTACCACAAGTAAAGATTATTCAGCCTGGGTCTGCCAAATAGGGCAGTGAGACACATGGCTTTTGAGATTCCTAATTCTTGAACTGAGCAAGGCTTTGTTCCAATTTAATAGGCTTGGTCTCAGAAAAGATGGGGGCAGGGAAACCACATTATGGATTACAGCATCTCCTGCTGGCTGATGCATGCAGGGAGAATAGGAAAAAGCTGTTACCACTGTCCCCCACCCTCTAGGTAATAAGCAGAGAAATTAGGCAGCTGCCCAGGGGCAAAAAGGTATAAAAAAGCCAAGTAATGTGTTAGAATGAATATTAAATTAATTTGCCTTCCCACCTCCCACCCTCCCCAAATATGCAGCCAAACGTTTTGCGGTAAAGTAAGTCAACAGGGCTTGTCTGAATGCAGTCAAAACAGAAGTGGTTATGAACACGCTTAATTACAGTCACTGCTTGCGTGTTACTGTAAGCTCTCTTCTCTGAGTCATGATAACAGGAAGATTTTTCTCAGAGACCTTACAACAGACTAATTACATCCAGTCTTCACATCCACAGGAGCAACTCCTACTGGCAGTGAGCAGGAGGTTTACTTGGGCTACGTTACTGCCAACTGTTCAGTACAATCCTGTGGTGACAATGTTTAGTCCCACTAGGGACACATACCTAGCCAAGCTGCATCTGATGACAACATGGGCAGGTCTTGCATAGTAAATAATACTTCAAGAAGTGATACAGTTTTATTCCTAAGTAAATGCATTTCTTCTGCAAATTCTAAAGCGTTCTGCAAAATTTCAGACCAAATAGGTAAAAAACTCCTTACAGTGTTCTACAAAACCAAATATAAACACATCGATGGTCTCTTGCTCTGCTATCATTACTCCACAGCACTGACCTTACTTAAAACTTTGCATTGTGTCCTGGGAACTGTAATGATGATTTGCGTTTCTCTCATGAAGGTTTTTGTATTACTACACCCATGGGAAACCCTGCTTTTATGCATGGATAGAGAAGGGGGAAAGATCGTAACAAAATACGCTGTAATTCTTTTGCTACTAGCTTTCACCAAGACGTGCTGGACACCGTCCCTGAGATCAGCGGAAAAGGAGGGCAGCCAGTGCCTCCCAGGACAGGTTCCTGTGGTAGGCACATAGCGTGAGAATTTAGCACTATCATTTTGAAGCCATGTCTTATTATTGGCTCTTTCTTCATCATAACTGTTACTAAGCACTGACAGTATTATAGGAACTTGGATAGTAATAATAAATATACCATCCAATACAATGAGGCACACCAGTGCCTTTCAGGAAATCTTAACAGAAATTGGGTCACTAGACTCTCTGGAGCAAAGATGAAAGCTCTACATTCATTGATAGCCATGCTCAGCATCAGCTGCCCTCCATTACTTCAAAGAGCATGCAGGATCTGGAGGCAGCAACAAGCTGTGCAAGAAGAACTGAAACACAGAAACATCTTCTTCTACCCTTTCGCCTTTCATGGAAAAAAAATAACTTAAAAAAACTGGTAAGTCCTGTGATAACAGCGAAACCAAGGCTAACATAGTGCACAATTTTCAAAACGCTCGAAGTATCTACGTTGCTTTGGTTTAAACACTACTGTTTAAATTAAAAAAAACCTCACCATAACCTAGCCTCCATTGATGTCCAGTGCTGGTTCCCAATATGCATTGGCTTAATTCTAACCAGTTAAACTGATGATACCAAAAGAAGGGCTTTTTCCTGTTTACTGGAACAGTCCTGTAGTATAAGCAATAATAATGTTAACAAATGGTTAAAGATTTTAAGAATCCATCAGTAATATGAATAAAAATCAATTTAAAAATTGCTGTATTTAGAAAGCATCCACAATCTGAATCACTGAAATACAGTATAACCCTGAATAATGTGGATTTGCTGTAGTTACGCTTGGATTTACTCTTGAGGTAATTGGTGCTGCAGAAGTTATACTGTAATTATTTCTTTTCTTCCTACTGTTCACACTTACCAAACAATACAGTAATGACTGTCGTGAGTCAGAGATAATTCTACCAGACTTCGTCTTTTGTCAGAGTCGGCTTTCCACCATAGGTAATACAATCCTGATTCAACAGCTTCAGCATCTCTCGGATTGAAACGAATACAACCCAAAATCCGTTCTCATCTGTTATTCTGCCTTTGACAATGGTAGTAGACACAAACCCAATACTGCACACCCTTTCAACTTCTAGCTCCATTTACTGATTGGTAAATGAAAACGTCCTCAGGAAATAATATGAAGGACAGGAGCAAAAAAAGATTACCTCACTCCAGCTAGAGCTGCTGTTGTGTGGACTCGATTTGCTGCTGCTTGTTATGAAGCAGATTGCCAGAAGACGGAAAAGAGCGGCAATGCAAGGGGGAGTTTTCCCCAGCATCGGCCTCACGGCAGATGCAGATGTGCATGGCACACCTCCACGTCTGCACAACTGCTGCACCTCTCCCCAGCAAAAACAAACGGGGTGCCAGTTTCCTACTGGTGACAGCGCTGTGCTGACAGTCCTGGGTAAAGAAGTGTTGGGAGGGCAGGGAGGTAAAACAGCACTGCGGGCTTCCCGCCACCCACCCACGGGCCATGCTGTTGGAGGGAGATGCTGTTTTTGTTCTCCCCGCTCGTAAATTTTATGGCCTCTCTCCCGAGGCTGCCAAGGCCATATGTGGCAGGTGAGGAGGTCCCGGGGGAGCCCGGCACCGCTCACGGCAGCACCCTTCAAAGGAAGGCTGGCTACGCTACCTGGAAGCTCGCGTTAATGAGCTGTGGATGGCTGACCATTATCCGCTGATCAAAGCCAAAACACAGAAGCCCGATGAGACCAACAAAACAGTTCAGTCCAGGGATAATTACAACTTCATTTAACTTGCATCTACAGAAACTGTCAGCGAAATTAATTGGTGGTTTGTTTCAGTGGCAGCACACGTATGATACACACTTCTGTCACAATCTCCCTCCTGCTTCTCTCCCCCACTCCTGCATCAAACATGGCGATTGGTACCAATTAGCAGTCTTTCAGCAGAGGGCACAGGAAAGGACTTATACCGGTTTCTCCTAATGCTGGTCCTCCAAGCTGGGCTGGAGCCGTACCAGCGGGCTCTGGGGACGAAGCAGCCCTGTTTTAGATGAACTGAGAATTTCAGCACCCAAAGTTATCAAACGGGCTTCTATCTTTAAGAACATAAAAGGCACCTCAGTATAAAGAAAGAATGTGCTACAATTTTGAAGTCCTCTCTTTCCCTGGACTTTCTGACTCCTGAGAACAAATAGGCCCTTATCTAAAATCCAGAAAGGGATCCATTTGTAATCTGCACCTGCTTTACATCCCAACATTTGGCACAAGGCAATGAAAGCTTGTCTAGAGTTACTGTGAGCAGCCCTCATTCCAACAGAGATGAAACAGAAATATTCAGAAATAAATTTGTAAAAAATGATGAGGCGTTTTAGACTTTTGATACATCTGACTAAAAAGAAAAACAGTTTCAACTGCATTCCCACATTAGCAAATAAATAACACACATACTTTGCTGTGAAACAAAGGGATCACAGTAGCGAGACTGAAAGCTACAAACTGCTCTCAGGTGGCAGAGAACCAAGTCACCTACTGGCTTGGCAAGGCCTTTGTTTGTTTGTTTGTTTCTTAAGAGCAAACGAACAGGACATACAATTAACAGCACAGCAATGACATCAAGCTGCCTCCCTTCGAGTGCTGAGATGACAACCCTTCAACCCTTTGTGGTTCATCTTTAGGGTTTAGTTTTGTAAGGGTATGAAGTGCACGTTTCCATTTCCTGGTACAGTAATTTACAAGAGGAGGAGCTGGAAAAAGAATCCTTAAATCAATCTTTAAAATGAGTTCAGGATCAAACCAGTGATGTTAGTCATAAACACATGATAGTTATACACGCTAATTAAAAAAAAAAAAACAAACAGAGTTGTCTTTTTTTTTTTCCTAGAAAGGAAAACAACAACAACTAATGATGTTGTTTTAGATGGTTTTTTTAGATGTTATTTTGTAGGTGGATGTTCTTATGTTGTGGGCAGAGCTGGCTTGAAAGTATGGAGTACTTAAACCCTTAGAACACTCCAGACATCCTGCCTTCGTTTTTAGATTCTCCAAATGCTTAGATTCTACCTTTTTTTTTTTCCTCCTGAAAGGTAGTCATTGGGCAAAGCTAGACCAAGATTCTCCACAAAAAGCTCATCCTCCCAAGTCCTCCTAACTACCAGCAGGTCTCTCTGCCTGGGAAGATAAAATGTGAAGGAAAAAAAAAAAGCCACTATACTAGTGTCTTGATATCTCTTAAATCCCCAAGGTTACCAAACAAATGTATTAGCAAGTAAAATTATTATTTCCCTAAATTCCCTCCAGTTATCCTGCAATTTGCTTTTACCATTTGTGTGTACAAAATGTTTACAAAATGATCAAGTATGATCACAATGTTCCATTAAAAACTGCCTAGTAACAATTTGGCCATGAAACTGAAAAAAAAAGAAATCGGAAAAAATGCCAACAGAACCAGAAGAGCCATTGCCCAAGGAGTTTTAATTCAACCCAGAAACTTCAGTGACTCATATTTTCAATTACTTTCTGAGGTTAGAAGGCAGTGGGCTATCTAACAAAATGTTTTTAATATATGGAAAAACATCTTTGCTTCATGGCCTCTATAAAATGAGTGGGGTAGTTTTGAGATTCCAAATTCACAGAGTACAAATCACACAAATGGCAGTGAAAGTCAAACCATTTGGCAAAGAGAGGGCTTAAAAACAGAATCATCTTTGTACCTCTCAAAAGCTGGTCATTTCAGATTAATAGAGAAGTCCTTTGGTAAAATAGTCCGGGTGAACACGCGCCCTATCTCTAGGCATATCTGATACTTCGCACTGTTTGTTTTTCCCTCTTGCATGTCAATTATAGCGCAAAGTTTTTCAGCCCAGTTAACCCTGATTTCTTTCTTGTCCACAAAAAAAGAAGCCAAGCTGACTTCTGTTCTAACATGAAGTTTCATTTCTGCTGATGATCTGATTTTCCCTTGAAGGCAAGCAGTTTCACAGCTTCTGTTAAATGTAACCAGAATAAAAATTAAGAGCAAGGGCACAAATCTTGAGAGATATCTACAACAATGGAATAGAGATCCCCCGTCGAAGTTAGCAGGAAGATGGTTCAAATTCTACCAGGACAGCAGAGAGAAGCAACAGAGCTGTTAACTCAAAGTGCAAAGATGGCTTAGGAAAATAATTTCAGAGAAAAGGTGCAAGTCGTTCCATTAGGGAGCAAATACTGAGTCATGTTCGGTCCTCAGAGGTATACACAGCTTTCAGTAACTTCAACACAAGCATAAACCACTATCAGAAGATCTAACAGAGAAACTCAGTATCCTTCTGAGATTTGACCATGCTAAATGAGAGTTTTGAGGCTTTTATGCTGTAAGTACCTTAGCCAAAGGCCTTAAGAGGGGAAAGTTCAGGCTATAAATACTAATGAGGAAAATATCTAGACATCTTTCAGCTGGCTAAACAATCAGTGCAGAAGAGTCAGGATCCTTCCTTCTCTATTCTTTGCACATTTCTGATATATCAGAACAGAGTATAAGGCACATCAATACCCCTCTGCTCCCATCTAACTAAAGTTGGGCATATTTTTTTGAATATAAACAAGAAAATCTTTCTCCACCACAAAATATTGTAAACATCTCATAAAATGACATAGCATTCCTCTTTTCATTTAGGGAGGAGAAGCTAACTGTCTGCTGCAGTTAGCAGGAAATTCCATTGACAATAAAACAAATAAATCAATCAGTGGTCTCAAAAGCCTATGATTCAAGTATATGGGTTACAAAGAGCTTGGATTTGACAGCCGAATGTGTTCTTCTCCATGATTTATCTGTGAACTTCCAATTAGAGAAATGAAGTGGAATAAACTACTCAGTGCAAATGAAGATATTTGGGAGGAAAAATTAATTAATTCAGTATGACATGACACAAAGACTGTCTGGTGCCCATAAAAACAACAGAAGCTACACAACTCAGAAGTAAAAATGAGGGAGGAAAGCTGCCTTACTGCTTATGGGTCTGGCAAAAGCTGCAAACTCTCTCAGCTGAGAGTTTGCAAATGCAGAGGTAGAACTGTCTGAAAGCAGTAGGCAGTGAGGACTTAGCCAGACCCTCAGCTAGGATGCATCAAAAAGGGCTAGGAAGGCCCAAGAAACTCTGCTGATTCACGGTAACTGAGAAGTAAAGTTAAACAGTTCCCTCTAAACAACATCATAAACCTTTTCTGTGCATTTTGGAACATGGACATTTTTGCCTGAGATAAATCGTGCTTCAAAAGCTCAGTGACAAAGGGTCAGATTAAAAAAAAAGAAAAAAGAGAGATTATACAATAAGATCGTTAAAGTCCACGACAACAGACCTCGAAGATTGAAAATCCATGTTAAAGCTTTTCTGCAGACAGAACATAGCATCACAAGGTCAAATGACACATTTGCTATCACCAGGTAAATCAGGATATTTCTGTACTGAAATTAAAGAATTTAAATATTAAATGATACTGGGGAGCTATATCAGAATGACAGGTACTTACATTACAATTGGAAGACCCATCAAATGTTGAGTAAGAACCATCAGGCCATTCTGTAGCATCTCCACTGCTTGATTGCCTGTGCTGGGCTTCATACTCTTTCAGCTGAAATTTAAAAAGACAGAGAGAACATTTTCCAGTGAGAAGAAGCTATCAATCTTCATTAAAATAGCAAGAGTTAACGTCCTTTCAGGTTTCTTTTTCCCCCATATCATTGTGGAACTGGGAAAATCAGAACTTTGGCATTGTATGCCTCACTTGTTCAAAATAAATTAATTTGATTTAGAATCAGAAGTTTTAATTATGCGGGTTTTTTTTAAAGGATGTGATCTGTAAACACTGAATTTTGATTAAATGTCTTTGGTAAAATATGTTATATATCCCCATCTCAGAGGCACAGTTTCCATCGGACAGACTAAATCACAATAGCCTGCCAATTTCCTTCATAAAGAAAATGATGTGCAGTAGACTAGGAACTACCTTTTAGAACTTTAAAACTAAAGACCATCTTTCCCACTTTCCAATAAAAGGCTTAAGACATAAAACCAATCCTACTGGAGTCAAACTGTTGAGAGGACCATCAAGAACTGATGATACTAAAAAAAAAAAAAAAAAAAAAAAGTTGCTGCTAGTAGCTCAGGCCACTAGAGGGAAACAGTACAAGGACATATATTCACCATACAGATTAGGTACAAACCTACCCCCAAAAATTTTTAACAACAGAGAAGTAAAAGAATTCCCAATATTACCACCCGGTAATTTTTAAAATTTTGCATTTTTTTTCATTATATGACTCCCAGTAAAGCAATATTTTCTTCAGAAAATAACATAACTTTCTATTCTAGGATAACCTATTTCAAGATATAGTATGTCAGTACAGAAATTTATCTGAGTGCCAATTCACAATCTAAATCTCGTTTTCTGCACCTCTAATAGAGCCCATACAGAATACCCCATGTTCCATCACAGTATTTTGCACAAGGGTACAAAATCAAAGGTGGTGTGGAAACTTGAACACTGACCTTTTTGCTCCTGAGCAATTAAAATCTCAGCCCTATTGCTGCACAAATACAATTCCTTACAGTTATTTTTCTTTGGTTTATTAACATTCAGATTTTGTAAAGAAACACTTCTGACAGCCACTGTACCTATCAAAAAATACGTATGTGTTGATTTTAATGTCAAATGCCAAAAACAGATGAATATGTTTTCCTGAAGGCTATTAAAACAAAACACCACCTTTTCGGCTAAGAAATAAGCAGAAGAAATTTCAGCTTAAACATTAGTCTTTTTAAAAGTTTTAATTGCTGAAAATGGAAGCCTTCAAACTGCCCTTCAGCCATTAGCAGCAGGAAAATAACAAATACACACATTCTAAACAAATAAGGCAAGCTCAGCAAAACCTGAAGCATTCCTTTTAGTACTTAAACAAACCTACGAATGAGCGTGATAAATACGGACTAATACAGGTGGGATTCATCTCCCTTACCTTTAGACAGCTGCAATGAAAACGTATACACTTGAGCTTTTCTCTGATTGGCGCCCTTTATTGCCAATGGAGAGAAGCAAATGCTTTTAGGTCTCGATTAATTTGCCATACCTTAGACATCTGTTTTTGGTTGATCTAAATCTCACTTTTTCTCATAAACAAAGGAATTGCTATCTAATTTATGTTACCTAGTGCGATGGGACAAACCGGCAAGCTTTTTCTCCTTCTCCTATGTTTTGAAATGAAAACTCCAAATTGGTATATCCTACATCCTAAAACATGTTTCTCCAGGAAACTGAAGTGTGTACGTATCATACCCTAGCAAGTGCTTCCTCAATGGTGATCATCTTCTCTTTGACCATCATCATCAGCTGGATCCGCTCCTCATCACTCATTGTGATCTCACTGGCCACGTACCCTACGTCCTCTCCTGCAGGAAAAAGCACAGAGATAACAAGCATGCGTAAGAGGTCAGGCACAGAGCGGGGTATATTGAAACTGGATTTTACCCAGTGCTCTGAAATCTGGTCACCATGTGGATCTGGCTGCCCAGAAACAGACCTTCCTCAGAGCAGTCTCACAGCATGATTTCAAAGGACTGAATGATTTTGAAAAGGAAGTAAAGTAGGCCAGAAAGCTAAGTTTACTCTGACACCAAGAGCAGGAGAGCATGACAAGGAGAAGTAAAACGTGACTGTCATCACACAGTTATTGACCCTGAAAGACAAGAATCAAAAGAGAAAGTGCTAATGCCAGAAAAGTCCTGCGCTCAGCCTTCAGGAATACTGTAGTCAGCTGCCAGAGCGGATGGGAAGCCCTTCCAGGAATGGTGTGCTGGGCTCTCGCAGCTTTCTGCTGTGGACTGGCCACATCCCCCGATCTATCCAGGCTATCTGATCGGCCACTGAGCTGGCACATGGTGCTGGATGTACTGGGGCCCTCGACTCCAGGACCTCACTTTTTGGTATGAGCTTCGTGTGTCGGCGCGGACAGTTAGAACTTGCCTTGAGAGCCAGCAAGGACCCACGCTTAACTGAGAGTGTCGATGTGCCCCTTTTCGACCTCGTAATTGGGCTCCGGTCATCTTTCACAATCCATCCGAACACAGACATCGTGACGTGGGGAAAGCATGTTTGCAACAGAAGGATCTAACAGATACACATGGGGAAACAGGAATTTTCTGTGCAAAGAGAAATACTTAAAGCAATGCACAGCTGCATCTTTGGGACAAGAACTAGAGAAGGACACCTGACAGTTTACGTGGAATCAATCCTACATGTGCACTAGGCACCAGATGCACTTTTACTACTTCTTGTAGTGTCTTCTCCTACAATGAGAGGCTGGATTCAAGCCTAAAGCAAATGGGTCAAAGTAACCCAATGCCAAAGAAAGGAGAAACATCTTTCTAATTAAAACAGATCAGCATTTCTCTCATGATGCCAGGATCAGAAAAAAAGGCATCTTGTTCATTTACAGGTATAACTTATAAATATATTAACTGCGTCACTTTGTGCATGTGCATTCACTGACAGTCAGGAGAGAAGGTGTCCCAGCCTCATACAGATGCAATCTCACAGAATATGACTCGTCTTTCTTTCATGACGAACCAAACATACAATAATTCCAGATCCACAGACCCCTAAGTGCCACACGGTTGCAAGTAAATTTTATTCCTTTGTGATGCTGGCTCCTTCTATTTTATATGGATAGGTTGCGTGTCCTTAAAAAAGATTTACCTTTTGAAGTCTGCCTCATTAGTCCTTTCTGGTTCTTTCGGAAATTCTGCCAAAAAAACTTATTTTTCTTTTTCCAGTCTGTTTTCCCTAAAAGGAAAGTGGGGAGGGAGGATGAGGGGAAAGGGAAAAAGAATTTCAGAAAAAAACATCAGTTAGTAAATGCCAGAGAAGCTTTCAAGCATTAAGTTATATTTTTTAAGTCAAAAACAAGAGTAAAAAAAATCTCAAATTTTCTGTTTTTCTTGATTTATTCTGTACTAGAACTATGCTGATGTAGCCATTTCAGGGAAATGCACATTCTTTTATAATTGCCAATGCTATAGAAGACTGAGATAAGCCAGTAACTTACATATTTTGAATTATAAACAGAAAATATTTTACATTCATTTTGATATCTGTTGAATTGTTAATGTCAAGTCTGGATGTGTTTTTGAAGTATTTTGTTGGTTTATTCTCTTTAACTGAACCGCAATTATGCAGCCTAAGCCACAACTCAGATAAGTAATTTTCTAATATGTGTGTGCAGATCTATACAGAAAGAAATACTTTACACATATATAAATGCACACACGCATGCACACGCATACTCACAAGCACACACGCATATTCCGCTACTTGGCGTGAGAAATTTTGTAAGACCATCAGCTACATCTGACTCTTGCTCTTTGTATGTCTGGACTGTACAGGGCTGGGTCTCCATGTCCATTAATATCAGATCTGCGTATGGTTTGATGCTGCAGAAGTAAGTAATTTGTTCTAAAAAAGAATGGAATCTGGCTCAAGGTAGGGCATATAACTGTGCCGTTGAATTAACCAGGGCACATGCTACAAAGTTTATGCCATCTGCAAAAGAACGTACCGTGCCTGATCTGGCAGAAATGCTACTAATACAGAGCTACTTCATCCCTCTGCTTTTGAAAAATTCAAATGAATACAGCTTATACCGTGCCACTGAGTTTCAGCACGTGACTATAGTATTTTGGATCTCACCCTAGAAGCCCTAGAGCTGGGTTTACTGACTCTCTGAAACACAGCTTAAGTTTAGACTGTGTGGAAATGTCCCTAGAAAAAAAAATAAAAAAGAAGCAAAGAAAAAAACCTCCCAGTTCTTCTTTTCCTCTCCAATGAGCAATATAAAATCTGTCCAAAATTGTATCAGCACAGCTAGTAAGTTAGGATAGCAATACAAACTAATTATAGTAAGTTTAAAAAAAAAAAAAAAAGGAAAAAAAAGAAAAAGTGAAAGACAATGGAAAACAAATACATATTTATGCAAAATATTTCAGAAACAAAGGAAGAGACTGGCGTGACATGAACAAAAATAACAGAAACCCCAGTTATTCACTGGCGGTGGTAATTTTCAGAGTACAAACGGACAGGCTAAGAGTGATCTAACATGCAGACATTTTAAATTCAATATAACAGGTCAAAAGATGCATATTTATCACATGACAATGCTGGTTGGGCAGTCTCAGTGATCACTGAGACACCCAGCATCCAGCTTTTAAAGCTGCTAAGACTCGCCTCCCCACCCCCCGCACAAATGCTACTGACTTCTGCCAGCATTGTGTTTACTCAGCTCTTCACATCCCAGCACAAGCAAAACTCAAAACCTGTTTAAGAATTCTATAGGAGTATCAAATAAAATGAAATATACTGACCTACAGAGCCTTCTTCCGAACTTGATTTATGAATGGAGAGCCTAGGACAAAAAAGAGAAGTGGACTTACTGATGTAGGCTTCTTACATTTCATGGGAGCTGTCTGATTACAGTAAATTATAGTTTCCAAACAATATATCATGAGCTGTTTTCTCTTCCCTTTTCTTCCCAACACAGCAAGTTGAAAACAAAAACTGAACCCACTGGTCCGACCACAGTAACTGAGTTCCCGTCTTAAACATGCCTTTTGTGACCAGCATAGAAAAATACATACCGACAGAAACCTACGGTTAAGGCAAAGGAATCTAGGGATCCCTCAGAAATACACTTTTTCACATACTTTCCCCCTTTCCATTTGTAAAACAGTATTTTGGCTGCCTTAGAAACCGTAGCACCGGGATGCTGTATTTGTTTAGCTGTATAACAGTTTTCGGCCTATTTGTTTTTTATCTGAAAATGCTTTATAAATATTTATTAAACTTTCGGAAGCCACCGTGTGGAAGAGAGGAGTAGAGATCTTTTTACAGACAAGGTGAAGAAAGCTTGTCCAGACCCTATGAAGCACAACCATAGATGACTGCAGACTACAGCTTCTTTCTCCCAAGTCCTTTCTGTGTGCTTTCCCACCAGCGTATACTCCCTTCCTCATAAGCTAGCTGGAGCGGCTTATTTTAAGAGAACATGGACTTCACAAACAACCCACTAAAATAGTAAGTAAATCTTTTGTTCTCGGTCTTTATGTTCATTGAACTAGTTTTCCATAATGGATTCCAATTCAGTGCCAAAGGTTCACTGTGGGACCTCTGATGAGACATCGCCCCCCTTCACTGCCTTTTTTTCTGTCTGTATAAATGGACCTAATAGAAATTACCAAATCTTGTGCAATTCTTTGAAGCCTTCCTATGGGAATCACTATTTAACCAAGCTGCGCCAAGCCAGTGAAATGACTTCTGCCAGCTTCAATGGCTTTGCTGGAGGCTCCAAGTGCAACGCATTACTGCGGCGTCTTTGCTGAGAGCTCGGCCCCGCGACGTGACAATGCCCTACTGTGCGGCGGCTGTACCGCAGCCATGCGGAACGGAAACATGCGTACCCCAGCATAGCAAGACGACCTCAAGCCAAGTCGTTCTTTGAATGAGGCCATATGATAATACACGCACGCTACACTCCAGTTGCCGTCCACAGTGTTTGCACAGGCTCCTTGCGCTTTCTTAGACCCCCAGAAGAGGGCAATGAAGAGTTTTTGATCAATTCGGTAAACCACTTGAAGGAAAATTTTAGTTCAAGCCAGTTCAGAGTTTAGAAGACGTAAGCAATTACAGGCCAACGTTTTGCAAGCCTGAAAAACATGCTCATCAATTTGCAAAGACATCATTAAAGGGGAAATGAGACAGTATGAAGTTTCAGTTTGATTTAGTAATTTAGACAAGGAGGGTTTGGCACAGTGAAGCTCTGAAATGTAACCTCCTTTGACCTCAGGCTGATTAGAAATTTAATCCAGCACAAACTACGAACCAATTGAAGCAACCAAATTTCAGATCTGTAGTGCACCAGGTGGAGGGAGACATTTAGTGTTTTCCTTGCTGATAAAGTTTACCCTTGAAGGGAAAAAGTGAATGATATGGCTGATATCCCACCAAATGCTTAGTTTTTAAGAAGCCTGAATAACAAATGCAGAAGGAAAAATACAAACCCCATACTTTCTGGGTAAAAACTCCAGAAGAGCCAGTGTCAAAATTTAAAGACTTTCAACAGGGCCAGGATTTCATCCAGACACTTCAAAGTAAAGTTGTCAGCGAGTATTTTTCTAAATAAAGGTAAATCAGATAAAAAGTATGTGGACTTGTATACAGAGACAACCAGGTAAAAAGAAAGCCAAGTTCTGTTGGAACTGACAGAATTAATCCACTACATGTTTTGCACCCGAGCACAGACCTCACCCATCAAGCAGTTATTCTATTTATCTTAAATGAATTTAGTATCCATGAAATGCACCAAATCACCCTCCTTACAAAATGAAATCTGTTAATGATCAGAACTTCGCCTCACTAGTGAAAGCAGCCTCGAAACGGAGAGGCAGTCTCCTGTGCTCTTCAGCCTCCAAATCCATTTTAAGCCTTTTCTTCTCTTGCGCAGTTGCCAACAACGACGCAAGTAAGTAGCAGGTGTAGCGGCAATGTTTGTGATGTGGACATCTGTTCACTGGGAATTAGCCTGAGGCCACCAACTTGTCGCACACTGGCCTCCAAAGAAGGGGAAGAGCAGCAGGAGCAAACTTGTGATGCGCCTGAGCTAGAGGGGGTGAGAAGAGTAGGATCCACAGCAAGCAGACCACCTTCTCCTTTGTAACTGATTTAAGAACTATGCCGAGTTTCATCAGAGGATGCAAATTCCAATTATCATTTCATGCATTCCCTAAAGAGGTAATCTTCCATGCCTGGGCTGACCTTGAAAATGCTAACAGCTGGTCTGAAGAGATGGAAACGCCGACAAAACCTACCACATAGAGCCTGATAAGGCACTTGCTTTTTAGTTCCACCAGACAACTCTGACGCTTAAAAATCCTCAGTGAAATCAATCAAGTGTTTTACTTCCTAGATGTCTGGTGAAAAATTCCAAAGTACCTTGGAGTCGCTGTGTGTTTGATTTGCCAATTACACTCCCTTACTCTGTTAAATCGGCAGCTCCTCTGTGAACGTGTACTGAAAGTGATTTGTGTTCTTCCATTCATAGACTGATAACTTGTACTGAAAGTTAATGATGCAGTGACATTTGGCAGAAGTTTCAGCACTGCGTGTCTGAAAGGGAGCCAAATGCCATTACTCCACTGTGGAGGCCTTCATTTTTGTTGTGGTCTGATGTACAACTTCATTAGCAAGCTTTCACATGAAAAGTACTCTGTCACAGCATATAGCTGAAGAAATGTATGGGTATATATTCAGACAAGAAAGAAGAAAAAAAGATTTATGGCCAGAGGGAAAGAGTACTTTCTTATCAACCTATAATCTCTAGAAGTGAGCTGCAGAAGGGGTCAAAACTTGACTCCATTAATCTCACAAATTCAAAAGTATCTCTAGGCCGATACTTTGGACCTCTTAGAGCTAAACTGCTGAAATAAACAAGTGAGGGGGAAAAAAAATGCAGCACAATAGATAATCTAAAAATGGAGCTACTTTTGGGAGTAACCAAATGTTTCTGCCTTAGAGAGATGATGGGTTTCAGCGGAGTTTAGTAAATTACATCAGACCGCTCAGTGATCAGTGACACAAAATTTAGTAGCAACAGCCGGCGTGGAGAACCTGGACCAGGAACTAGCTGATTAGGAAGACTGGCTTAACAGAAATGAGTTTACATTCAACGCTAAAATGTGCAAGTACACAAACAGGACACGAAAGTCACTCTTTCAAATGCTGGAGGTTTGCAAATGACAGAGTATCTGGGGATACCAGCTGAAAAAGTATGACTGAGAAAAACCCAACCCGTTAATCCTAAAAGGCATAAGGATGGGAAATTCCAATGGCAGCACAAAGAATGAATATATATGGGAACGGCTGTACAACCGTCAAATACTCATGCTCAAGAAAGATGAATTCAAACCATAAGCAGTAAAGAAAAAAGCTGTTAGAATAGTCAGGGAACTGGACAGCTTATCTTACAACAGAGAGCTAGAAAAGTTTTGCCTGTTCAGTCTGACAAAATTGAAAGCTGCAAGAAGATTAATTTACTGCCTATTAAATAATCAGGCACAGGAACAGGTAGACATAATCTGGAAAGAAATTAGAAAAGAGGAGTTAACATTTCCTAACTATTTGGACAAACTTCCAACAGTAGGTAGAGAAAGGAAGGGCAGCTTTAAAAACTAACTGCTTTTAAGAGGGTGCTTGAAAGATAGAGACCAGATGTCTTTGACAACAAAGATCTGGACATGAGGACTGCCTCTGGAGGGCACTTCTGGTTCTTCTTTTGCAGCCTGTGGGTTTTGTATGAACAATGGCAAAGCCAGGAATCCAAAATGGCTTTTGAGTCTATCTTTCCATAAAAGCGCTGCAGTGGGGGTGACTTTGGTATACCTAAGCAATCCCTTTCACAAATTAACCCTTGAATCCTGGAGGTGGGCTCCAAAACTTGGAGCTCAAGGAAGAATCAATGTATGCATTTGCTTCACAAGCCAACTGAGACTGTATCTGATTATTAATTTGATTATTAATGAGGGTTTTAACTAGGCTGTATTGAGCTACTAGGCTACAGCTCTCCCTGTTAACTCTGGACAGATTCTGATCTCAGACAAAAAAACGCTGGGGCTTATCTTGCATACAGAGCGGTTGATGTTACAAGAGACACAGTCATACATACCCCGAGACGTGAATGTGCTGGTACACTGCAGAACTGGGAAAGGAAACAAATGACACCATGTGCTGCTTTCATGAATATGCCTGTTGATTTTTGAAAGCTCATCATTCTCGAAACAGAACAAACATGAGAACTGAGAATGACAGGATTTCTGATGGGTTTTTGTTTCAACACTAAGTATTTTAAATGCAGATGTGCTTTAACACATGGCTTCGTCTCATTTATGGACCATAAAATCCACAGGTGCATAGCACCATCTGATAATGAAACACTACTGTTATGATCTTCAATAAACTGATAGTGGCCCTCTTATTCCCTCCCAATGACTATTTATAGCCCATTGAGGAAAATGCTTTGGATGGTATTTTTAATCTACAAATATTATGCACATTCATAGCGGTGAATAAACCAATGCAAAAGCGCACGCTGGCTCTGCTGCAAAGCCATTTGGTTATCCGCGTACATTAGAAATGGCCCAGTCACATAATTAGTATGAAAAACTGACAGACTTGTAACTGCTCCTGACTGAATACAAGATAATTTATCTAACCAGAGCTGGCACAGGGAAGAAAATGGGCCTTTGGTATTTTTATCAAATTTGCATGAACCTGAAGAGAAAGCAGGCCTGCAAGGTTCTGACCTTGCTGGCACCAGTGTGAGAAAGGGATGGAAAGCAAAGACGTTTCATTCAATTATCTTCTCATTAGGTTTCCATAGCAATGGCTCTTTAAGCAGGTCAAAACTTTCTCAGTGGAAACAAACACTGAGCTGCTTGTGGGCCGTGCGTGCGTACGCGTATTTTCTGCCACCACCAGCACAGAAGCCACCACGTTGGTCCCACGGGCTCGGTCCGGTGACTGGCAGCGGGCAGATGAGGCTACATCATGTACTGAATAACCAACCAGCGGGTCCCAGCCAGGAGGCAGATAATTGTCAGCTAAAAACTCTTTGATAACAAAGAGCAGGGCCCAACGTACTGCATGCAATGCACCCCACTCTGCATGCACTGCTCACTCGGTGCCGTGTCAACTAGCTGCGACAAGTCGGGCTTTCTCGTGAAAGGCGCCCTTCATGCTTCCTCGTACAAAATTACCAGGCTTGAAATCTTCTTCCAGCTGCTCCAAGGCGCACTGGTTTCCCTCCTCACGTGTCCCAGGCGGCGTTTGGCTGGCCTCTCGCTCCCATTGTGCGGGTTATTGTGGGAGTTTCCTGCCCTACTTCTCTTGAGGAGGCTGTTTAAAGGCAGCATGAATAATTTGGCTTTGACTAAATCAGGCCTCAAACAAGTAAAAACAGGGCCGTACACATTCACCGATTCTTTTCGATTCCTGCAAGCACAGGGTATTAAAAAAAAAAGGTATCTTAAATGCAGACATCTCAAGTACAGCAAGCTCTTACTTCTTTTTCTTCCAATATTCCTTTCCATTTTTAAACAACGCAAAAGGAGCAATTTATTCTGTTAGTCATTAAGTGTAGCATTTAGGACCCCTGGATTGGGGGATTTCTTTGTTTTCTGCTTTGTTCTTCTCAGTTTCTGCCCTTTCTCTGCCTCACACCCTTTGTCAGAGCCACACTCCTGTTTCTTTGCAGATGAGCTTACAAATACCTGCCGAAGTTAATTTGGGCACCTTGAGAAGTTGCCAGAATCAAACGTGATGGAATTTAAGGCCCCCCATCTATGACCTGGAGGGACGATTTAATAACCTTCTGCATTCAAAGCCTGACCTGCAGTTTGGATGCTGCAGGGGAAGAGGATTAGGAAATCTAGTGTTGAAGACTACTGGCAAAGGCCAGTAGATTAGTGTACCAAAGGGGGCAGAATTGAGGCTTGCATGAATCCTTGGGCAAAACGAAAGCCATTTTTAAAGAGACTGCTGCTTTCACTGAAAATCACTGTGGAAGACGGAAACTCTGAACTGCAGGCACTCAGGCTAATTTGGAGCTCAAGTTTATACCACAGGATGGTAACTAGCTTTACTATGGCACATCCATTGCAGAACATCCTTAAAAATAGATTCAGTCAAAAGTTTCTCCTGCAGAGACAACAGCATGCAGATAGCAGCCACTGGTGTTGTGGCCTCACTGGCTGCCTGCTAACAACCTCAGAGAAAGCCGTAACGCCCGAGCAGCCTACAACTCCTCTGACATTCCCAACAAGCCATCGGGGATCTGGCCAAACTGTATGAACTGAACGTGCGAGGGGCCCTGTTTAAGACGTGCGTCCTGCACATGCAGAGAGGATGACAAAGACATTCACTCTCGGGAGCAGCTGAGGCAAGGAGTTGAGGACACAGCTGCTGGAGGCACAGCAGCTCCCCCATGCCAGGGGAATGCAAAGCCCCCGAGCAATGCTGCCCCGTGCCGCCTGCACCCCACACGTGTGTGCGTGCTTTTCTCCAGCACCTTCTGCTTGACAAGTCTGTTTCTGCTCAGTTCCCTGCTCTGGCAGAGTCTGGGATTTAGGTCCTGAGGATCACAGGGTTGAGAAAACTGTACTGTGCCGCAGGCTGAGGAGTACAGCAGGATGAATTGTGGCACTTCATATGAAGTATGACCATTTACTTGGTCAGGAGCGTGCTTGAGCGGTACAGTTCAAGAAACAGCAGGTGATTCACATAGGAGGCGACAATTTGTAACACCCACTGCCATGGGAAGGTGGTGGGAATGCTTGCAAAATGCCAGATGCAGCCACAACTGCTATCCCATGCGTAGGGTTTTGTCCTTCCTTTCTCTTGCAGCTGCAAAGAAAAAAAATAGTATATAGGATTGACTGCACCTCATCCTATCTGTATGCAGTGCTCTTGGGTCTTTCACCCACTTCCTTCTCTTTCCTGGCAGCTCTCTGACACACCACATTTGAAACTTGCCCAGAGGCCGCTGGAGCAAACACTGACAGCAAACAGATCTATTTCCCAAGAGGGAAAACACACAACTTCCCCTCTGCAACATCCCCAGTTCTTCTAAAAACAGGATGAGAGTCAGGATGCAGAAGCCTGAGTTCAGGGGACTGGGTTTAACCTGGATTTCCTGGCAAACATGCAGAGCTCATCAGTCTGTCATGTAGACTTGAATGCTCAAAAACGGGAACAGGCTAAAAGTTGGATTACATTGTTTTAAATGCTCTGTTTACAATTATGAGAAAACCTTGCTCAGTCCCCTGACCAAGTAAACATCCTTGGGGTGTTGCCATCACTTGGAAGTAATAGGGATTGTATATACAGTACATCCCCAGATCAACATGGTATGGGTACAACGAAGCAATAGCAACTGTTAAGAACACATTTACTGCCTATTTGTTACACTGATGATTCTTCTAGCAAAAGCAGAAGTCAGTGTGCTTATATAGGAGCACCTGCAGTTCTAGGGAGATTTCTGTTGAAAATGAGGAATATCACTGTTAGAGATGCTGTTGCCACTGTGCTGAAGGCACACTGAGAATCTGCACACTGACACTAGTACCACCAACTGACTGCAGTTTAAAAGACGTGAATCTTGGAAAGAGCAGAGGGAAATGAAATTTATTATTAAGAGAAGAAAGCTACTAACATCTCATTCCATGCTTTGCGTTATTTGCTGAATATTATATGACTCGGAAGCCTGCCCAACTGTTTCAATTTACAGAAGGAACTCCAGTATGGTCAAAAAATCACAGCAATTGTGAAGCAAAGCTTGAACAAACGTGACTTTGTTTTCTGTTGTTTACGGATAGCTTTTCAGGCCACATCAGTACCCTTGCTGTTATTCACATAAATCTCAGAGGTCTTTGCTACAGCAAAAATTCTTCTCTCTTTGTCAGAATCAATCTAATGAAAACCATCTTTGGTAGGGCATTTTTAATGCACAGAGCAAGTTCATATGTGCCATCTTTTTTGTAGTTTCATCTAATTAACAGGAACAGTGTTGCCAGCAACAGAGGAAGGTAGTATTGCCCCAAATGCCTTTTGGAGGGACAATGAAGTGACAAGCAACTCTGCCTCCAGACTCCTTTAACCCCTTTTGCCTCCCTCCAGGCACTATGGCTGCTCTTCTGTGTTACAGCACATCACCCACTGACAGATACTTGTTGAGCAACTTGCTGGACTTGAGGGCACTGACTAATTTCATGCTGGCTTTGAACAGACAGTAATAATAATGACCAGGGCAGCAGGGTTAGTAAGACTCAAGGCAAGACCGAACATACACTGCTTGTCCACACAAACATCTTTTCCTACCATGGAGCACCAAGGCTAATCTGTTTTCAGTGCGGTGTACAGTGGAGTCTGTCAGGCTCTCTCTTCGGTTGGGCACCACAGAAAAGGAAAACCAAATCAGGTTAAAACAAACATAACTTCTTCCAGACTCCCTCAAAGCCTCTTTCTGTCTGGAGTCTCTCAATTCTGGCAAATTAAACAACCATCCAGGTGTGTAATTCAAAACTTCAGACCATGGCAGCGTTAAGCCGCGGGGTGTGCAGGCAGCAGTGCTGGGCAAGGAAGCTACCGTCAGCAACCACGTTCCAGCTGGCTGCTTGCTCTCTCCTCCCCATCCCAGCACGGGTTTTTCCTTGGGACTGCTTTTACTTTCTGAAGCAACCCGCACAGAACACCAGACCAGAAACAACTCGCCTCACCTCAACCTGGGAAAATGTTTGTATTTTCAATATGTAGAAATATAACTTCTTCTTGGGCAAGCTTTTACTTGGGCTTTGGAAGAGTACTCACAACAACAGATTCTTCAGCTCCTGAAAATCTGGATGGCTATTTTGGGACAAATCTTTCCTTTTGCCCCCCAGATCTCTTTGTGAATATGAGAAACGAATGCACATCTGCATCGAGTTTCAGGTTGGGCAAACTGGAGTCTTCTCACAACAAAAGAAGTTTTGTAAAAGGTTTACCCCAGATATTTCATGCAGCATGAGGGGGCCACAAAAGCAGTGTCCCCAAAGGGACAAGCTTTCCCATCTTGTAGCGTGCCCACGCAGCAAATTCAGATGAAAGCCATCAACTAAAACTGAACCCAAAAAACCCCTCCAGGGCCAACATGCCATCCTCCCCCAAAAAAGACCAAATTCAACGTGTGAGTAGCAAGCACAGACGTATCGGATGGACTTGGAAGTGGTCATTTTCCTGCAGATCAATTTTGTAAACTCTGCCTCCCTGGAAGAGGCATGCCTGTGACAATTCAGCTGTCCAGGCTAGAGGGATGAAAGCAGCACTGATATGGCAGGCTGTCACTAATAGACACAGGCCTGTATAACTTCAGTTTTGAATAATTTGTATGGTATTGAGTAGATATCATTTATTATTTTCAACACTTTGCCCAATTAGTACGCATCACGTTGCTTTGTTTCTTACTGCGCAAATATTTGACACAACCTGCCCTGTGCCAGTTTCATATATATGATCACGTTAATCATCTACGCCCTTCAACTGACAGACAAATCCTCGAACGGGACACTTCCATTCTTGAAAGGTCCACAAAAATCACAGGTCCCTTCCATCTGAACTAAGATAACGAGGTTAACTTCCTTTCAGTGAGGTAAATGGGTGCTCTCAGAATAGAGTCACTCAGGAGATGCTTTTGTGGATACTGTCTTCTCACTCAGTTATTTGTGGTACAACACCTACATAGACACACATTTTAGGAAACTGGCTAGAACTTGTAAGAGGAGTTTATTCCCATTTGTGTGCTGTCCTCCTGCGAGATCTTTATCTCATTGTTACCTGAGGTGGGATGATGATATTTACCCATGGGGAAAGTGCTTTGAGACTGAGAGAAAAGTATTATGATTATAGGATAACCTTGGAAGCTTACTTCCCAGATTACAGTTCTCATAATGTTCCCATCCACTTGTGGCACTTCTGGTTTCATTATAATGTTAGACAGGGAGGTATCCTTGAAGAAAACTTTTTCATGTTTCAGTATCTGAAGCACCACTTTTAAACTCTAAGCCTTCTAGGCTTTCTCTGTTAACAGCATGTAACACGAGGGCAGTGATGGTACCCAAGGTAAAATTCACCTTATCTGTCTTAAGCTGTTTTGAAAATGAGCGTCTACCTCAAGCGAACCATCACGGCTTTCTCTGAGTGATGGAGAGAGAGCAGGCACCTCCAAAAGATAATTTATCGCTTTCCAAGATCTTTAGCATGAACCAGCTTTCAGACGATCCCACAGGGAGCCCCTAAGCAGCTGTTCCCTACCGGACAACTGACTTCCATGTGGCTGGCGCCCAGGTGAGTCTCATACCCTGCATCCACCACAGCTCCCTCTGGGACTGACACTCCTTGCACTGAACCAGCAAGAGCAAGGGCAGCAATTTCTTACAACCTTCCTATTACCATCCAGTGTTGAATCACTAGAAGATATTCAAATGTGGGACTGCAAAACCTTAGGGAAGCGCATCACATCACAACTGGATTCCTGTACTCCCTCTGAGCCAGTCCAGTTGGCACTAGCCCATGAAGTGCAGGCAATTGGAAATACAGTGTCAGTTGTCTCCATGCAGCGCTGCACGTTACCCTTAGCAGTAGGGGTCCAAGATCTTGGAATCAAAGGAAGGAGGCGCAGAAAACAAGCACACGCATTGCAGCAGGAGGTGACAGTAACCCTCTCAGTCCTCACAGAGAGGTTTATATTAAGGACTGCTAAAACTAAAGCTCCTTTCAACTTGGTTTTAAATACTTCTTTCCCTTGGCACCGTCTTCAAAAGCACAGTTACAAACCCAGGAGCGTACAGGAAAGTGAAAGTGATGCAAGTTTGTAACTCTCCCTTCCCCTCACCTACCTCTTTCTGGCTGCATTTAGATCTAGTCACAGAAAGTTAATTTTTAAGCAGGTTTAATTTGCAGAGAATGAAGTCAGTGATGTTCCTCAAAAATGACTATCAGTCGTATTGGTGTACGCCAAGAAAAAATAACCCTCCCCAATCTAAAAAACAAAATAATAAAAGGCCAAAAGAGAATGAGAGAAGGAGCGGGTTCCAAAATGGGTTCCATTAATAGTGGCTGGATCTGAAATTCTGAAACACCAATACAATCTAAAATGAATTTACTCCAAGGAAAAAGAAAACGCACCAAATTCCCCCTCCCTTCTTTCTCACCTCCTGTACCTTCACTTACTTTCTTTCAGTGTCGGGTGTTGACGCGGTGCTGCTGAGACCAAGTGACTCCTGCAAGAGCAGAGACATAGCAGCGAGAGCAGACATGAGAGCAGCATTTGCCTAATTCATGCAGAATATCAAATTAAAGAACAAACAAAAAAAAATGGGTGATCAAAATCCAAGTGCTTACCTCAATCTGGGATCGCAGCTGTAGAGATGTGGGGCTGGCATCAGGCTTCTCCTAAAGCAGAACAGATGTCAGGTTAATGAAATATCCAAACACTAGAAAGAAATCTGAAGGGGAGAAAAAGGGAAGAAGAAACAGGGTAACAGAACCTAGGACTACCTCAAACCCATTCAAACGGGAAACACTAACCTCTCCAGAAGGAACCACTTTCAGGATAAATTCTGAAATACTCCAGTAAAACAGTTAATTCCATCCTTAACACTGGAGAATATAGAAGAGGGTAAAATGGCCAGACAGAAGTGATTCAAAACATAACAGAAAGAGGAATGTGTTATTTTCACAAGATCATCACACAATTTGTTACACAAGTTCAAGTGCAATTTCCCAACATTTACCTTCAGGAAGAATATACAGGGAAAAATCTGGCATTAAAAGAGCATTCTCTGAGCCAAAAATACTGAGAGGATTCCGATACATTTCAGCAAGGCCTGTTTCTCACACAGAAATTTGTCAACAGGACGGAATTCAAATCACTTTCCTTCAAACATCTAGGATATAACCATCTACTCCAGGACCTGGTCATCCAGGCTCCCTTTGCAGTCAATGGAGAGAGACAAGAACTCTTACTGAACAACTTGCCCAACAGGTTTCAGCTGCCTCAAGTTAGATGAGGCAAGTCCCTCTGGTGGTACGTAAATTAAGGTTGCAAGCCAGCTACAAGGCACCTGCTATTAACAACGAGTCAGTGGGAAAACTCCAATGAGAATGGAGGAAGAAATTACAGTTGTCAGTACCGAGAACTACACTTTGCTGGTTGATCTGCGTGTGAAACCATGGGGGAACCTACTTATGGCTATTTTATTCTCAGCCAGTCCTACCCCTAGTGAAGTTACTGCAAAATGAGTACTGTAACCAAAAGGCCATCATAGCTGAGTAAGCAACCACAGCAGTATACACACTTCAAAAAAAAAAAAAAAAATCAGAGTACATGGATTTATTTCTCAATACTGGAGGTCTTTTTGTTCACGCATTCCTCAGCCTACATGTAAATCTCTTATCTCTGTGAAATTGTACTTCCTATGCCCTTTGTTTACAGAACAGGTGACAAAACGTTCTTAAGATTTAACACAAAAAAAGAAAATCAGACACAACTTTCTGGAAATGGAGCCTTTTAATACGAATTAGGAAGTTACCACTGACTGCCATAAAGCGGTGTTGGATTAGCCCACCCAGCAAGTTTGCAAGATCTGGAGTAGAGAGGAGCCTACCCTGCCATCACACAACTGAGTCAGCTTGCACTGCTGGCCACGGCAGCCAGGAGGGCACAGGATGGCTCACAGCCATGTGCTTGCTAGTCAACAAGGCTGACACAGGGTCATTGCCCAGCTGGGGGATTTTTCTTGACCATGCATGGTCTACGAATCTGCTTTTGCTGATTTTATAGCATGAAAAGGGAACTGAAGTTCTTGAGTGGAAGTCGGCACGAAAAGGCGACTACATTAACCTACGGACAGATCCAACAGGACTCCTCTAGTCAAGAAGAGCTGGACTGAGCCCAGGGAAATTCCACAGATGTTCACAGATTAGGAAAGTGAAATTAGCTATTTGGAACCAGGCATCCCTCTCTTTCTCCATTAGCTCTGTCAAAATGGAATCCGAGAAAGTTTTGCATCTGGAAAAGACTGCAGGCACATCGCTGCGAATCCTCCTCGGGCACCCTCCCACCCCCGCCTAGCAGTCCACCAGGAGGGAGGGAAAGACAAGCCTCGTGCTCCAAACGCTTCCCATTCATGAGCACCTTGTTTGTCCACACACTGCTGCACAGATGAAAAAAGGAACATTTCATCAGCGATCCCATCTTAAAGTTTCACATAGCCAGTCAGGAGAATCCACTGTCCCCCCAACATGCCTTTAGATCCCAACTTCCTGATGCTTCATCTGTTGCCCTAAAAAGCTGCTTGCTGCAAGTGGTTTGTTTTGTTTTTTTTTTAAATATGCTAGTTTTTGTAAACTATCATTTACAAGATGCTATCTGGGCTCCCAAGGCTTTACAGAAGTCTTTTGCTTGAGCAGTTGTTCATGAAGCCTGAGACTGCAATTAGATGGAAAGTTACTACTTTCAGCCTAAAACTATTCAGCTGAAGAGCCAGCTGCATCCCATGTAACAAAATCCTAAAAAAAGCTGACTGTATTTGCTTTCTTTTTTCTCATTTACTGTCAAGCCCACCCTGTTAGAACAGGAACAGTTTTATAGGATCAAGATGACTGTGGAGGACAGAAGCAAGGACTACTCTCCCTCCTCAAAACCTCTACTTTGCAATGCTGGAATGCAAAACACCTGACAGTCCTGTATTGTTGTGATTAATATACCTACCTGCCTTTCCCGCAGAATGGTATTTTTCCTGTTGCTATTAGACAGGAAACCAAAGGAAAATACTTAGGAAAATACTACTCTTGACTGAACTCCTGGCATAGATCTATAATACAGATCACAGAACTTTTATCAGCCTCGAGGAATTCTATTTATTTAGGTTAAAATCCATTAAACCTCACATAAAATCCACAGGTTGTACTGACTTTAATCCAGAAGGATCAGGGCCTTTTTTATACCAAGGGCTAATTCTAGAAGGTTGAGCAAATGTACCGTTGGCATACTCTCAAGCACGCTATAACATCTTTTCAAAAAATATTTTCAAAGATTAGTTTCATGAAAGTACATCTTTCACCCTTCTAAACTGAATCTTAAAAGGTAAATAGAGGAGAGCTTGGGTTTATGTGAACAGCCACTGCAGTAACAGACATCCCTAGCCTGCATTTCCAGGACTCTGGTCTGGACAAAGCAGGCATCAAAGCGATAGGCATTTTCTGTCCTAGCAGTCTGCTGCCCCAGATAACCGCCCTCCACGTGCGCCCATAAAGCTTGCCTGAGGTGTACCAGACATTCACACCACCTATACACTATGCAGTGTTGGTGCAAGAAACCCAATGATCTGAGAAAGTACCTGATCAAGTGCAGACGTGATTAAATCCAGTGTTTCCCAGAAGCGTCAGATTTACTTGCATGGTTTCTGGATTTAAGGGGCCCTGCCTGAGTCACCCATCCTGTACCCAGACACTGTTGGTCCATATTGCACACGTCCAATACACTGTTCAATCACAGCAACCCAGATCTGAAGATTCTGGAGAAACGGAGATATTCATAAACTGTATCCAGCCCCCCAGGGAACACACAAGAGGGAGGGCAAACGGTGGCTTAGCACCAGCTTGCCCAGCTCCCCTTGAGGTCCAAGGTTAGCGCGGCACAGAATCTCAAATACTGATAATAAAGCCAGAGGGAGCTGTTAAAAATTAGTAATGCTAATATCCTGTAGAGTGAAGCCCATTGAATTTAAACTAGGGATTCCTCCATCGAGACCCCTACAGCCAACTTAAAACAATCTCCACTTGCAGAAACATTTTGTTCTCCCAGCTTTAAAGCCATATTCTTAGCAGCCCTGTTTCCTTCCTATCTCCTCCTTCACCCAAAGCCGATGCCACCAAGACGATGGCTGCAGGACAAGGCCCGGAGGCCCCGGCTGAAGCTGTGATCCAGCAGCTGGAGGAAGGGCAGGTCCGCAGGCGTCGCGCTGCCCAGCTGCTGCCTGCTCTCACCGGCCCTTCTGCACCGCGGGCACTGCAGAAAGCAACTGCGGAGCCGACCTGATAAGGCTTGGGAGCTCTGGTGCAGAAGTCCGAATCGGCAAAAAGTGCTTTTTACAAATCTCTCATTTTGAAAGAAAACGCGAGCTGTAAGCTTAATAAGCAGGATTTGTGGCTTATGCTTCAAGCTTTAAGTTGCTTGCCTCAGGGGTCAAGAAAGAAACTTCCTTCACAGGTAGCTTTTCTGCTTACTTTGTACAGTGTGATTTATGTGATCATTGGGATACATTTTCTTTTCAGATAATTGCAGACTTCTAAATATTGTGATTTTGATTTTATATACTACCTTTTTCGTAAAAATCTTGAAAACAGTTTTACAACCATTTATGAGCTAAGCCTGAAAAATGCATAAGGGAAGAAAGTACAAAGCACAAAATACACGGAGATGAAGCTGGAAACGCATTTTCTGACTGGAATGGCAGGTTCTGAATTCATGAGGGACTTTTTCTCCTGCGATAACTTCAGTTCAGTTGTTCTGTATGTAACATAACAGATACAGGACATCTCCGCCTATCTGAAGGCATTGCTGTTCTGCTCCCAAAATACACTAGCATGGTAGAGAAGAGCATCCAAAAGGAAACCTGGGCACCTCGGGTAGGGCTCACACATTCTAGAGGGAATCTAAACATTAAGCTTCATCTGTGCTCCGCACTGCAACTTAGTTTAGGAAATGATATTCATTGAATGAAGCCCTTCTAATTAGAAATTCATGAACCTCTTCACAGTTTCTGCCACAGGAGCTGTATCCATTTGAATTATAAATTTAAGCACTCCTCTGCAGATCCCAAGACATCATTAATCTCACTGTGCAGACAGCAACTGTGTAAAGTGAGACCCAGGTGAGTGCTGGGAAAATTCAGTTAACATAACCAGTGGAAAAGGAGATGGCTAAAATGCTCATAAATTTGTAATTAATTTTATGAAACCATTTCACAGCAGGTGTAAAGAAGGCACCTACAGCAGAAAGCCTCTGTGAGAAAATTCTGCTGGTCTCTTCCCCCAAACATTTACCCTGTTTGCTCTGAACACGCGCTGCATGTTCTAGTCTAGCTTCAGGAATGATTAAGCAAAGCTACATCTGAAAGACAGCCAGAGCACCAAAGGTCTCTAAGAGTTTGTTTTACTGTGAAAGCAGCCCGAGGGTCCTCCACCACACACCCTATTTCAGCCTCCGCAGAGGTTCTGGAGAAGGTGAAGGGAAGCCTCTGTGCGGAGACAGTGCAGGTATGCCGGTGTGTAATGGAAATTGCCTACAAGACACTAGCTATAGGACACAGGTTAGAACAAAGAAATAGAAAAGATCTAGCCCTGTGGCAATCCCCTCAGCAAGCGTTTGAGGGAATTAACCAGCTCAGTGAGTTTCCAGTGGTACAGATTAGTAGAAGTCCCATTCTGAGTCTCAAACCGCAACCTCTGGACCATCCCCTTAGCCATTTCAGTGAAGAGTGAAGGCTTTCTGCTCCATTACTCTTGCACGTTAGAGCCAGAGCTGACACATGCTAAATGATAACATCCTGCAGCAGCAGCAGAACTCTGGATCAAGGAAATGAGCTGTGCTGGAAGAATGGTTAAAAAAAATGGGATTTCAAACAATAAATACTTCTACATGTGAAATAACAGTCCAAGCGTCTCAGTGCCTCATACAGCCGTGCAGACACAGGTAAACACTTAGCTTAACTACTGATGAAATGCAGCTTCAGAGAGAACATGCTGCTACAGCACTCACATGCCTGCTTTGAGTATTAGGTAAGGAAGAAAAATCATGCCTCTCAGCTTGATGCAAATGCTGAAATCTATCGAACGTAACACGTCATGGGGGGATGTGTTTGACACCCTCCCCTCTGCCAACAATAAAACCAGAAGGGTTTTTTTGTCCATCTCAAATACATTGCATTCAACACTAAGGCTGGAAGCCACAGGGGCTGAAAAACATTCCACGATGATTTTGAAAAACATAATTCGTTACCAATTGCAAAGAAACTGCAGCTTTTGTAAAGCTCTGTAACAATGAAAAGCGAGGCAGTGCTAACTCATAAATCTACTTGTAACAAATGGGGGCTGAATTCAGTGAAATTATGGCACAAAGACAAAAAACCACCAGCAATGGGCTCCAGAGAAAAGAAAGTCAATAGAACATAGCGTTCTGCAGCAGGGAAATCAAATACCTTCTGATCAATTTCCCAAACAAGATGAAGCAAGCCCATAACTATGGTAGCTGTCTCTGTGCTAAAAACATATTAATATAAAGGCATATATACGTGACTGGGACACAGCGGGTCTTTGATTGATGTATTTTTACACCCATTACCCAAATGGTAAAATAGTAAATTGCTCTTGTGCTGGCATAACTGCATCTATACTAGAGCTCTTGCTTGTATAAACAGGATGAGTAAGATCTGCCATCTTTGCCTAAAACTCACTCGGGTCTGTCAGCATTGCCTTTTATTGTCCAGGTAAGGCCAAAGAGAACTTTCATGAGGAGAAATAACGACGGAAAACACAGCGAAAGATGTGGGTTTCCAGGGAGGACTTTAAGATAGCGAGGGTGTTCGTGGCACTGCGAAGAGCTGTAATGTTTCAGAGGGATGAAAAAAACAAAACACCAAACCACATCAAGAATGGTTAAATGTGAAGACAGAGAGGGATCAAGACATGATGCAGGCAAGGGAGGCATGAGGCAAAGCCCAAGTGGACATTGCCCAAAGCGAGGGGCCCTCCTTGTGCAGGAGTTGACCAGTGGCCTGGGGAAGAGTTGCCACTTCCCCCCCAGAGAGGGTTTAGGCGTGTCGGAAAACGACACAAGGAAGGGAGAAAATAAATGAATAAACAAACAAACAAGTTTGTTACAGTGTACTTTGGGGTAGGAACAGTCTGGTCAGCCAGGTACAGACTCCTTGCCCAGCTACTGGCCCTCCAGCAAGGGCGGCTATGGCAGCTTGCAGGTACCTCGGCCTCAGTCACCACCTGAACTGATGCCCTCGAACAGTTGGGAAGCCAGCATCTCTGTGAACATGTCCCCCCCACCACTCTGTACCTTGCTTTCCTCTAACTGTGGGGCCAGGGATTTAGAGTAGTTTTGAAGTGAAGCACTCACAGCATCGCTGATAAGACAAAAATAATCACAAGGAGCTCCTCATCTTGAAAGCCATGGCAGAATAGGCCAAACTTCTTTTTGAATATTGATGGTCCTGATCCATTTTTATATGCTCTTCAAATTCAGGATACCCATTCCTCTGGGTCAGTGGTGTTCTCCATTTCCCTCTGTGAAATACTTTTCACCGATTTTTCATTTTCATGTACACAAAGCTGTACTACATTTGTGTTAAGCTCATTTGCCATTTTCTCAATTTCTCTTCAATACTTCCAAGACCAACAAAAGATATACTTTCTTTTTGACAACTGGCAAGGAAAGAGAAAGGGAAACCCAGGCTAAGACCAAGGCCTCCAGGAAACTTCTACAGCCATGCTATAAATCCTTTCAAACTGACATACCATGGAAACACAGGCTAACAACAAAGGTCCACTGTATGTTGTATTTCTATTGAAACTGTATTTGTGCACGTACAGACCAATGCTGTGCCTCCAGCACATGAAATTTCATATGATCTATACTGCAAATGAATAGAAGCTTTCGTGCAATCAATACACTCAAGGCTCAGGGATTCTTGTGAAATGAGTTGTTACTGTAATACTGATGAATTTTTACAAGTATACTCCCTTTCACATCATCATTTATCGTGCTAGCTAACATTTAAAAACTCTACATTGTTTTCACTTTATGTTGTGACAAACAATAAGCTACCAATAAATTATTCAGAAGACCTATAGTAGAAACCACAAACTACAGTTGACTTTGAGTTACTAAGGCCTTAAAAACCCTGGTGATATTCAGGAGTAGGTAAATCAGAAGAAAGCACTACTCATTAGGAAGTCCACAAAGAAGGCGTTTTTTGTATTACCACAGATGCATGGAGTACCAGCAATGAAGTCCCTCATTTCGGCGGGGCGGGGGGGGGGGGGGAGGGGGGGGAAGGATACTTTGCATTAATTTCATTCTGGGAAAGCAGTGATTTATTTTGTTAAAAAAGAGACAGATAAAGTTACAAGAGTTATCTAGTGGGAAACACAGGGTATTTTAGTTTAAAACTTCCCCCCCACTTTTTTTTTTTTTTTCTAATTTATGTCAAGCTGATAACCTGCAATGCATTTTGTGTCGGAAACTTCCATTATTACAGTCAGTGTAATGCGCAGATTGGCTATGGCAGCAAAACTAGACCATTCTCCCCATGTCATTTACTTGAGACACCTCACATTACAGAGACTCAAAACAAAAACCAAATGCATATGAAAGAAATCTGTCTCTTTCTGTTGGATCCTTTAGCTGTGGTGGGCAAAACCAAAACTCAGAACTCAACAGCATCATGGGCAGTGGAAGAAAAGCACCAATTCATGAGAAACCTGTCACCAACATTGTTTCTACAACTGCTACCCTTTGGGCTGCCTGTTGCTGCTATCAGGCCATGCTCTTCAGAGCTCATGACCTCCTCTTGGCTTCATACGCCTCTGGGAAAATCTGCACCTATATGCAAGTTTCCAATTTTAATAAGTCTGTACGTATAGAGGTGCTTACACCTTCTCTGTATTTTCTTTTAAACGTGAAATCAAACCTTTCAGAACAGGACTGAAACCTTTATTAAATTACAGAAAATCTACCAGATTTAAGATTTTCTCGCACCCAGCACAGAATTTCTGAAAGTTTTAGTGCTACTGCTCAGGAAATGGATTTTTCTTTCCAATTTTTAAAGAAGTGAAAGAATCCAGTAGAAAACAGGAAAAAGAGGCAACAGAACCGCGTAACAGAATTAAACTGAGCCACACTATCCCACATCCTCAACAAGTAGTCTTATCACGAAGCTATACCTCCACGCACATTTACTGGTTTTCTCATCTTTCCATGAAGAAATTCAAAGAGCCTCCTGTTGCATCCTTTCATGCAAAAACAATTCTGTCAAAACTTTAAACTTTTGGATAAAATGGATTCTTGCTTTCCAAATGTCGGTAAGACTGTACCTCTTTTTCCCTCTTTCAGAGGTTAAAAACATCAACAGCCGCAAGCTCAAAAATGCAAACATCCTGAACTCAGGTCTTCGTTGGCAGAAGCCTTGTAGGCTCTAGCTTTCAATCCATCCATTCACAGTATTTTAGACTCGGTAGGCCTTTTCTGCTGATTTGCACTTTCAGTTTAATGTTTTTAATCCAGTTTAGTTCCCCCTTAGTGACTCCTACGTTCATTGTTTCATGAGAAGACCCCAGTCAGAAAGCTGTAATGACATGAGATATGCCGTGTATTTCATCACTTATAAACATGGAGGGCTGGTGAGGTTTCACTCCCCTTTCAGCCACTCTGACAGTGGAAACAGCAAGAATACAGATGAGAAAAAGTTTTGAAAAAACTTTCTATCAGACAAAGTGGTGTCAGTGTATGGGGAACTGACTCTTTGCTAACATTTTTCATTACAATAAACTAATTTTGAAGAAGCAGTTTCTTTCAGAATCCTTTTTCAGACAACACACTTGAAGCAGGAATGAAACTGGTCATACTAGGAAAAGTTTGGTTTTGGTTTTTTTTAATCTGACTTTTATAACCATTTAAAAAGCAGAATCAATGTGTAACTTGAAATCAAACTGGTTTTGTTTACTACGTAGGCATGTGAAACTGAACACCTGAAAATTAAGATGGATAATATGAATTCATTCCCTAGAGCTAGGCACTGAACTACTTGCTCTCAACCTGCATAAATGCACTCCAGGAATGTGAGCGGGTGAGGGAAGATAGACAAAGGTGGATAGTTGGATGCTAACTTCAAAGTCTCCTAGAAAGTGAGGGAGAAATTAATTTCTTGAACAAGAGAACTGAAAACAAATTAACCATATTAATGCAAAAAAGGATTAGCCCACAAATTGGTAGTCTGTATTTATACATCCTCCCTGCTATAAAAACCACCTTTGATAAAGAGACTTTTAAATTAGCCATTCTCTCTCTACCTTTGAAATTGAAGCCTATATTTGATGGATGCTTTGGGCCAGATCCTTACTTAAAATTTAAGTCTTCATCACTGGCCATCACATGATAATTATTATCAAACTGAATTTCAAATCAACTCTGATGCATTGTATCACATATTTTAGGCCCAAAGACAACATGGACGATTGTTCCCATCAGAGGGGAAAAAATTATTATTGAAGGCCATTATACTATTTGGCACAATTCTGTGTATTTACAAAGAAGATATGCAGCATCTTTGATAATATTAAGTAGTAATTATTGCCTTCTACACATTCATGACAGAAATCTCTACCTACACAACTATTGATAGAAATATTCGTCATTTTCTATTTACATTTAAAGTAAGACTGGACTAGAAACACTTAGGCCATAAATGGAGTAGTTAACAGTAATGGCCCCAAGTGGTGGTGCAGCAAACAGAAGCCATGCTCTATGGGATTACCACTGCATCAATTTTGCTTTGAAGGGTAATGGTGCAACAGTGACATCTGACAGCTCCAATGCTGATCAGCACAACTGCTGGTAAGGGGTTAAATTAAAGGCTTCAATCATGCCATTAACAGCTCCCACTGTTGGGCAGGGCTCCAGCCAGTTCTTGCAAGCTCAGCTGTTCTGCTGAAAAGGCACAAGTGGGCTCCTGCCACATAACCAGCACTTGGGATAGAAGGTGAGTTTTGCCCTGGCACACCGGCCAGACAGCAGCAAAGTGGTTAACACATGTTTCAGTGATTCTTAAATTTAAAGGGCAACAAATCTGAATTCTGAGGATCTGTCAAATAGCTGTAAAACGCTCCTCCTTTCCTTTGTCAAAGCAGGAGGCTGAGAGATTCTCCCCAGGAGAGGACAGTGGGGACCAGAACCCTCTGCCCAGGGCCACAGCAGGCTCCTGGTGAGATCAGGCTTGTGCCATCCCTGGGACTGACTCCCGCTCCCTCCAGCCCAGGGGCACTGCATCGCTTCCAGGCTAGCACAGGATGGCTATACACAATTTTGCTTAGCCTAGTGTTTTTTTACACAACATGCAGTTATCCCATCACAGACCGGGTCAGGGTCTTTCCCAAACAAAAGGCCAATTGCTGAATAATGAACAAACCTAGTACCAAGAACATCCGTGGAGAAAAAAATAATTGACACTGTTACATGCTGCTTACAGAGAAAGCATTTGAACCTCAGCAAACAGCTGTCCTTCAATAATCACAGAAAACTCAGACCTGAAGAATCTGCAAAGAAAGCTGCCACCGCTGCTCCAAGCAAATCATCTGCAACCATCATTCACAACCATTCACCAGAGAATTAAGAGTGCTCCAGCAAAGCCTTACAAACGATGCTCTCACATAACATTTTTCTCCCTGTGCAGTTAGACTACATACTCACAATTCAGCTGCTTAGACCATTTTATTCCTGAAGTGGCAACCACAACAAGCTGCTTCCCAAGTTCCACTTGCAACTTCGGCCTTTCTCTCCACCAGACTGTGGGTCACGCTTGACTTTAAGAAGGACGCACAGAATTAGCAATGCAGAAACAAAAGCAGCACAAGTGCAGAGCAGACTTGCACTCCAAGAGCGACCCACAGTTTTTCAGTGATGTAGTGTGTACAAGTAGCACATACACTTCATGCCAGCAAAGCCTGTACAGCTTTGCACTCCCTCATGCACCTTTTTATTCACCCTATCAACTCAGTGTCATATTTTACTATTAAAGGAGTATTGCAGTCACAGTTAATCAAATTATGGCATTAAAAATGCTGGCATACATTGCTTTGATTTTTTATAACGTATCTTCCAAACATAAAGCAAAACAGAGCCCTCAGCAACCAGTAACTATTGCTGTTTGGAGGTCCATTCAAAACCCAACCCCTTTGCTAATAGCGCTAAACAGTGTGCCTACACAGGCGTTGCAGCAGCGCAAGAGCTGGCCATAAATTACAGGGATGCCACGACGAACTAGGTAAAACTAGCAAATTACGTGAGTATGCCTCATCTGTATTGCTGCAGAGGAAGTTCAGCCCTCCACATGCCTTAACAGAACTGTAAAACTAAATAATTGGAAGGAGGTCACTTACGACTGTAAATGCAAGAAATGCCTTTGTAACCCTGGAGGCCAGCTAGAGCAAGCATGCTCCACATTAAGCCCAGTTGATTTAAGGACAACATAAAGGCCATCTTTTACCATCTTGCCACAGAAACTTGGGGCTTCGTCATGACTCCTACTTCACCTAACTAAGCCTTCCCAATCATCTTCTGAAGATGTGTGTACATTGAACAGAAATAGACCAAAACCAACCAAACAAAAACCCAGGGGATAAATGAAATATTATGAGCAATGGCATAACAAGACTAGAAGCAACAAAAACAATGTTGACACCTGGGACATGCGTGTGGTAAGAGAAAGAGCAGAGCAGACTGTACACTGCAGTCCTCAAGGTAATAAGTGTTGAGCCAGACCTCATCCTGGAGACAGATAAAATATCTGGAATAGAGAGTCATCAGCAGAACTGTTAAAAAACCCAACCAATTGCACAAACCCCTCAAAGAGAAAGGCAGTAGCAAAGGTACAAAAGAAACAGAGCTTACAAACATGGAGTAAATCAGACCTACAAGTCCAGAGGCCCTAGTGCCTCTTAGAGACATTGCAGTATTGCTATGAGCGATAACAACTCTCAATTTCAATCCAAACCAAATAGCAGTCAAAAGCTTTACTCTAGGAAAAATCTATTGAAATCAAATCTTTTCAGTTAATAATTTGCTGCCAAGTGCTTTCAGTGCTGCTTTGTCATTGCTGGCAAGCCCACGGAGCAAGTGCACTGCAAACTGCCTGCCTGAAACAAGCAAGGGTTTGCTGTGGGAAGGCAGCGTGCTGCGTCTTGTCTCCTCTTCCCTCCAGCAAATATAAATTATGCATGCAAAACCCGGCGAACAAATGACCAAACAACCCATCTTTGCAAATCTCTTTGTGTAAGCGTTATGACTCAGTTTGCCAGTAGGCCCTCCAACTAAATTAATTTACTGTGGTAAGGAAAGTCTGAGCAAAGTAAAATTTAAGCTGTACAAACACCTGCAAGAGTTTCTAAATGCCTGGGTTTTTGCAGCCAAGACCTGCTTGTTTGGGCAGGTGCTGCCACTGTTATGGGAGTGTCCATGGTACAAATTCCTCTGCTCAACTGCCTTCAGAAGGGAAAGCTGCCCTGGCTTCTTGGAAACAAGTCTGCCTTAATCACAACAGCAACAAAATGTCTTGACCGAAAGCTTCATTTTTTTTTTTTTTTTTCTGCTCAGACTCCCCTTAGTATCTTCGGGTTTTTCTCAGGTTATAGCCCTAACGGGGTTTAGTTACAACAGCTTGAGGCTCTCATCAGTGCATAAACCGTTTCTTTAAAAGTTTGTCTTGCTTCAAATGCAGTTCTAACACAAACTGCTCCTCAATAATATTTTTTGTCTCTTATTCAAGGTTACGAGCACTCTGTGAGTAAGCACACACCAATGGACACAGAATGGGTTTTCAATTACACAAGATTTTGTTAAAAACAAGTGAAAAAAATAGTACATTAGTAGCTGAAACTACCGAACAATTTCCCATATGCTACACTAGGCTTTTGCAGATACCAACAGGTTCTGCTATACGAATTAGATCGAGTGTATTGCAATGTGCTCAGGGTGCTACTTCCTTCTACAAAGAAACTATGGTTTTATGTAGTTCCACTGGCTTTCAAACCAGGAGGAGACATGCAGTGCAGTGCATCAGCATTAAATTATCTTCCCTGTCTTTCTAGTCTGCTCTTCATTTAGCTTAATCTATGATCATTCTAACATATACGTTTTTAATATCATCTTTCAGAGAAATTGAGGGGTTAGGACAACAAAGTATTGAAGCACATGACTGGCAACAGTACTCATATGTTCAAACTTCGGCATGTTTTTGCATGCTTTACTGGATGGAGTCCTGATCCCACAGGACAGCGTACAAGCAGTAAGAGAAGTTAGTAAATAATACAGGGTACCTTCATTTTGCATTGCATGGGATTGCAGTTCCTCTAGAAACTGCAGCTTTCACGTTTCACAATGCATAAGCTGCAGTTTCTACACAACTAACCAAGCCTTTAGAAGATAGACAGATCTTTAAATCTGCAAAACCACTAAATCGCTCACTGTCCAAGCATATCCAGAGGCTGCTCTTTGTCAGTTCATCGGATCGCGTGAGGAAAGACGACACAAGGGGGGAAACCAGTCAGTGCTAGGAAAGAGCGGGGGCTGCAGCAACGACAGGGAGATTACCTGAAGCCAGTTTCATTATTCACCATTCCTCATAAATGCATGCAAATCCTCACACCCAGGTATGCTCCTCGCACACTGAAATTCTGTGAGAGCTCCTATGACTGCTAAATTGCAAAGGCAGATGTAACAGAATTCCTTAAATGTCAGAGACCTACTGGGACTCTGCACTTCTGAAAACAAGCTCCAAACCCTGACAAAAATCGCAATGCCAAACCCAGATTAATTTCCGATTTGAAGCAATGCTTCAAATAGAGGGAGAAAAAAAAAAGGGGGGGGGGGGACCAAACCCTGAAAATCAATCCACCAACTGTTAACTTTTTCCAAAGTACATGATGACACTAGACCAGTGCTATACTTGTATTCACAACTGATTTAATTTCTTTCTTATGTTTCCCTGTCCTTGACAAGTACCCAATTCTAACTCCTTGTAAAAAATGCATGGCAGACGTACATACTGAAAAGAGAGGCCCATTTTCAAATCACGTGTAGCTCGCTAGAACTTTAAAATGTCAAAATTTAAGCTTAAATAACATGGGAGCATTGATTTGACGTGATTTTTACCTTTAAACTTTAAAAAAAAAAAACACTAAATTGCCTCCCAGCTGTCAGCTCAAATTAGACACTATTAATTACATAAACTCAATTATTAGCCTTTTATATTAACAGTTTTGTTTGCTCACTCCTTCAGTACCGTTCAGATCTAATTATGAAACAACTTTTAACACCACATCATTGCACATTTCAGAAGGCGTGGATTGAACGGCTTCTCACAACTCTCTTGCAGCTGCCCCCCTCGACGAGGCCTTGAAGTGCCTGCAAAGATTCAGAATGCTGCTACTGTTGTTTAGGTACTAAAATGTGAGGTTATCTCAGTAGATCACTCCCACTCCAGTCCCTTTGCTGGCTATGCAAGATATCTGCTGTAAAAACTGTTCTTCACAGCCTTTGCCTATTTGCTACTAAATTAATCTGTTTTCTTTGCACGTCCTTGGCTTCTCTAGCACTGGCCAATGCTCGTCTTTTATACCGTCCCTTTCTATCACTTCAAGTCTCAGTGTTAGAGGACAAAAAGACATTTTGCAGTTTACTGAAAAAAGAAAAATGTTAGCTGGTCGGAATGAAAAATGAATGATCTGTTTGCTTTAATATCTTGAAAAATCAGTTTCTTGGTAGCTATAAATGTGCCTGTAATGTGCTGAGCTTGAAAATAACAAAACTGTTTTGATTAGCAGCCCATGTAAAATAGGAGGAGTTACAGAAAGAAGACCACTGCAGTTTTAGAGGCTGGCATGCAAGGCTAACTTGAGCCTGTTTGTCTCCTTCCAACTGCATCTCCCATCTCTCTAATTCCGGGCGTACTGCAAGCCATGAATTTTTATGTCCTCCACACCAGGGGAAGGGGAAGTAAAAGTCTTCAAAGAGGTAAAAAAAAGTCTCCTCCAGCGTTTTCTTCTGCATATTTTGCACTTTGTACTGCCTCAAGTGAAATAGTTGCTTTTTAGAGCTGTTTTTACTATAGTACTAGTACTAGACTAGTTTCTGTGGGACCTGCTCCCAAGAGGGCTTTCCACAGCTACACACTTAGAGAACTGATTTATGTGGTGACCATGAAACACACAATGCACTGATATTTCCAGGAAGAGAAAAGCTAAACCAAAACCTACTCAGCCTTGAGACTGTGCCTCCCACCAGGACAGCCACTGGGTTCACATCTGGCGTACTGCTTTGAACTCTTTCATTTGTACTGCTGAAGAGCAGACCAGCAACTCCATAGGCCAAACTGGGAAGAGCATCCTGTGATAGTCAGAAGAGAACATGGCACAAAGCCCAAACACACAGGAGACTACTTCAGAAGGTGGTGCTCCTTGGGGGTAAACAGCTTGAGACAAAACCAGCAGCGCAGTGCTGATGTATCTGTAGATTACACTTGACATTACTTAGACAGCTGTGGTCTTCCAATGGACAGTGAGGCTCCTCATGCCTACTGCTCCTCCTGCAATAAACTAGCTCAATGCAGTGCTGAATAACACTATGGTAGGTTCATCCAGCAAACCTACAAAGAAAAAAAGTTCCTCTTCCTTATTTTCTTGTGCTCTGGCTGCAAATACTATGAACAAGCCTCTCAAGGATTTACGAGCATAAACTGGAATGACCCAGGCTATCACATCAAAAAAGTAAAAGATAGCTATTACTGGTGCCTCTTCTGCCTCTAACTGCCAAAAACTTTCATAACATGCCTCCTACACTGTCCAAAGACAAAACAGAGAATCATCTGTTACAAAGATAAAAAGCACATCCTCTAGGGAAGGTGGGAGGAGAACCACAAATAAAAAAACCACGAAACTACCACAAACACAGCATGGAAACGAAAGCGTTCCCCCCCTTACCTTCTGTGAACAGCATTCCCAAAACAGTAGGAGAGAAATCTAGACATTAAAAACCCTCAGTCCCTCTTCCAATTCTGCTACTGGCTTTCTATTTTATCTCAAGGAAGTTACCTAAAACCTATGTGTCTCAATACATTTGTCTGGAAACAAGAATTCTTACTTACTTGCTATGCCAAAGTTTTTGTGTAGCTGCCTGAGCAGCTCAGAAAAGACATACGGAGGTATAAATAACTGGCATTACAGCATGCATCTCCTTTCCTCGGTGCCCTGTGTTTGCAGCTGATGGCCATCAACACACTCAGTCTCAAGTCAGACCACGGCGTGCAGCCAGCTGCCCAAAGAGGACTCTGCTGCTGCAACCACCTCATTGCCAAAAAATTAGGACTTGATCACCAAAGGCAGGGGTAGCTATCTCTAGGGGTCCAAGAAAGCAAAAAGAGGCACCACAGACAGAAAGGAGCTATTTTTCACGTAGCCTTTGTGAAAGCATAGTTGCAAAGGCCACAGCAAACAGACTAAGTCTTGTTCAGTAGGTTAAATAGTTCACCCTACCTTATGGTCATTGTAACCGTTTGACTATTGTCAGGTCCTTAATTTTTAGAGTAAATAACCATTTTGAAAAAATAAATGGGGGGCAGGGGGGAAACAAGAGAGTGTAACCACATTTTTATGACAATCCAATTCCCTGAAAACTCATTCTTCTCAATTTGCCCTGCTTTATTTATTAAAAGCGTGCGTGCCAAGCTGAGATAACATCAACATCTCCTACCGTTATAATTTTGATCTATGCAGCAATTCATGATTTGCTCTTTGTCAACTCTGGCTCCAATTCTGGGTACACACACACAAGCCACCCTGCAGACTTCATGGACTGTGACTATACTTCCACCACTCGCATAAAAAACCCAACTGAATTACCCAACTTAATTTACCTCCTCAAACTTCCCCTGTTTTGAAAAAAACATTTAGTAATTGTGCTCTGAAAGCAGACTTTGAGGAGAATGTGTCAGCAATTAGCACTGTGCCCCTAATTAAACCAACATATTTATGCGCTCCATAAATTCCCTCTGTAGCCATAATGTAATTGTTTCTATATGCCAATTTCACAGTATACGCAAATGTTTTCATATTATCAGCACTGCCTTGCTGACTGCTTAAGATAAGGTCCTCATCTAGCAATGCAAAGGAGACTTAAGCTCTGTCTGCCACGTATTAATGAGAAACGGAAACCATCCACAGAAAGACTTCTGCTTCTCCCAAAAAAATCTCTCCTGACTGCACAAGAATATTACCTTTTCTAGATAATTTAAAGGGACAGCATTATGAATATACTTTTTTCCCATCTTTTCTGGACCTAGCATCCCTTAAACAGAATGTCCTAAATGTTTGTTGCAGCTCCTTCAAATGCTAATTTATGTTCCTTTGGTGACTGTTGCTTTCTTCACTTCAAGAGCCCTTCACATATATCTGAATGAATGTCCTGAAATTTTCATCAAGTTCAGAGAATGAACATTGCTACATTCACACTTACCAGCTTAATTTATTTTCTTGCCATTTTGAGAAAATTTATCTTGGCAAATGAAAATCCAGAAATGGCCCGCAGCCAACTGTCAAGAAAACCAAGAGCAGCAGAACATCGCGTATGCCAAACACCAGGAACACCGCTGGGCTGTTTTATTTCTCAGTGCCACTGAAGAGGCCTCATTTGTCTTTAGTCAAATCCAGTCACTGTCCCAACACAGGCTTGATCCACACCCAGTCAAGAGTACAGACTTTGTCAATAGGCACTGGATCACACCCAAAAGTCTTCCAACATAAATTATTTAGCTTCCGTATGCCTCTGTTTAAACATCTTTAAAGTGGATATTTTAGCATTCAGCTTTATGCAATGCACGGATGCAAATCATAGGTAACAATAATCTGTCTGCATACACAGTAATATCATGGCACAACAACAGTAATTCCTCGCAGTGCTGTAGCTACAAAATCTGTCCTCTTCATGGCAGTTGTAATCCACTACCTGAAAACAAGTCTTCAGAAAGAGATGTAATGATGTTGGTGAAGGACAGAAGCTATTTTACATGATATTCCCTTACGCTTCTAAAATGATTTTTTTAGAGACAAATCAAGTGAGCACCACAGAAGTATCCTCTCCTGCATGGTTTTAACCTTTTTTGATGAAGAATGGTATTTTCCACAGAAAAGGAGGGGAAATAAAAAAACAGTGAAGTAATTTCAGCAGGAGTATTTGTGAATAGGGTACTATTTCATATTGATGAAAATCAGGTCATAAAATAGTCTGTGAACTAAGAAAATGGCAGACAAACACCTATATTAAAAACTATAGAGTTTTCCCCATCATAAGACGTGTTCAGGATATTGTATTTGACACAATAAAAACTAAATCAGGATTTAAAAACACAATTCCAGAACAACAAAATAGCCGACAGTGGGAAACAAGTTACACAAATAATTTTGTTTCACAAAGCAATTATATAATTCTAAATCTATGCAATATTGTTTGTAATTTGATTTCAAAGTCATCAGGATCAGTAGGAATGCAATTGTGTTTGGTTTGTGAACGTATCAGGAAAATTTAAAAACATACACAAAATAGCAGGTATTAATATTACATAAAATTGAGAAAAAGCAATAAACATTTGCTTTTACAGCTCAGTTCCATTGAAAGGAAGGTTGGATGGCAGTCATGTTACTGCCTGAGTTGACCTCTTGTTTTTTTTTCTTTACTGTAGCAAGCAATAAATAAGGCCTTCAGGGTTCAAGATCAAGTAATTCATTACTAAATTTATGGAAGGCTCCACTACAGAAATCAATAAATAGTGACTAAAGAAGGCATTATGAATAAAACAACTTCATAGTACTGCTAACTCCATCTGAGAGGATGGCTAAGATTTTCTACATAGTAAGTATATACCAAATCAATCCATGGAATATAATTTGCATTGAATAAGTTATTTAACATTTTGCACATGACCGCAGTGTTGAGACCAGTTAAGTTCTCTCCTGTCTTTCTGTAAGGTCACATGAAAATAGAGGGGGTTCTCTGGACCCTTCACTGTCACTCTTACTTACAGACTGACCCTTTCCTACAAATATCCAGTGGCACATGCTTTTCAGAAGGAGTTGAAAAATAGCTACATCAATTAAGAAGAGAGCACATAATGCTCAATTAAAAACTGCCACCCCAGAATCTTGACTACTTTTTGCCAAAGCTAGCATGATCTATATAAATATACACATATGTATTTTTAATATATATACACATATACATATTAGATCAATAAAAATATGCTTGATCTCTGCTGACAGATCAAACAAGCAAGGTGCAAAGAGAGACTGTTGTCTACTTCTATTACCAAGGAGCAAAGGGCTGGAAGGCACTGTCATTACCCATTACACAGATAAAGCTTGCTTTCCTATAAGGCTCCATTCTAGAAAAGCAAAAACATGTCAATCCACCACCACTGCTAAGGAAATAACTGATGAAAAACAGGTTATTCTGGCCTGATGTTTGGAAATCAGATGCTATTCAGTATGGAGAACTGAAAGGTACTGCGTTTAAACAGGATTACCCAGACAAAGAGATCCAGGGTGGGGAACATCTGGATAGCTAACAGGTTGGCAGAAAAGGATGTAGAGATTACCATGAATCATAAGATAAGCATGAGTTTTTGTGTCATGCTGTTGTATAAAGAACTGCCATTATATTACAAATATAAACAAGATAATGGTGTGCTACCAGCCCTTCTGCTCCAGTCGGTCCTGCTAAGACCTCAGGTGCAATCACGTGCTCAGTTTTTGGTACTGTTGTTCAATAAAAGAGGCAGCAAATTGATGAGAATCCAGAAAAAGACACAGTCGTATTTGTGAATGGTCTAAAAAAAGGTGGTGTTGGAAATTAGCATTGTTTAACCTGTGGGGAGAAAAAAAAAAAAACAACAACAAAAAAAAAACGAGAGGAAAAGAGGGAGGGAGAGAACATAAAGGCCTTCATAAATACAAAAAAAAGTTGCTGTAAAGAAGAACAATTTTGGCATCCATGGAAGACAGCAAAAGTTAAAGAGATATGTCTGTAAGATACCAATAAAAACACTCAGTGGAAAGGACTCTATGCATGCTAGAATAGCTTGCCTAGGGAGACAGTGGAATTAACATGCTGGGGCAGTTTTAAAGACAGGTCAGATCAACATCTGTCAGGAGTGATAAACAGAGCTGAACCTGTCTTGGGGCAAAGGATGCACCAGTTGATTTCTCAAAATTATAAGATGAAGCCAAGCTAAATTCCATGTCGTACAACAGCAGTAAAAAACAGAGACTGAGGCAGCAGAAAACTTAAAAAGAATAAGTTTGGTAACCCATCTTCAACTACAACAAAAAAAAATTCAGATCTTGCTATAATTGTGTTTCACTTCCAGTTTATACATTTCACACACAGCTACAAAGAGAATTTCCACTCCTCCATTTGCAATAACAGGCAACTTTAAGGTTGCAACACCTGCTCACGGATAATCTGGTGTGGTTGAGATGCAGGCTGCTTACAGTGACGTCTAATCCAAAACTGAAAGAAGAGAAGCTTAACTTTTCATTTATTTTGTGTTTTAAGAGACATTGTACCTTTGCGCTACTCTCAGTTCATCAGTCTTCCAGGGTATGTTTTTGTGTAGATTTCTGATCTTTTAAATTCTTTCTATTGCTATTCTGCAAAAGTAGCATAGCTGCTTTCACAAAGCTCCTGCTCTCCGTGAGATAAGAACATCCAACTCAGGGAGGTAAGTATGGGAAAGAATAAAGAATACAGAAGGGTAGAAGAAAAGCATGGTGCAGGAAGCACTCAAGGAAAAGAGAAAATGAAGCATGTGGACAAAGTGAATGGAGAAGGGGTGCTGCAAGGACTTTTCTACTCTGAATGCTGAAGAGAGAAAGGGTTGTGAAGCTTTGAAAAGATGCACAGGTGGAGTGAAATGAGGAAGGCAGGAGGGCATAGGCTGAGCTGCTAAGGGAAGGGGTGGAAGATGAAGATGATAGGGATGAGCGAGAAGAGTCTTGAGAAAAGAGATGGTGTCAGGGAAGGAGAATTATTACAGATAAAAGATGGAGGTGAGAGATAGGCATGTGTTAATTCTGGAACAACGCGGCTTCCTCAGGTATTTTATCCTATATCCACTCAGGGAAAGAGGCTGACAAATCCAGTGGTGGTAATCAAAACCTTTCATTTGCCATTTAGCAGCTCTGTAACAGCGGTGGAAATAGAAGTTTTATGCTCAAACCCAGAGACAAAACCCACTGTATTAGAACAGTAAAAATGCCTAACACATGGTAATAGTTCATGACATCTTCCGGTCTGAATGTATCTTGCCACTCAACATAACTGCATCCAAGTTGCTCTGAAGCTGCTGGTAACAGAAGGGGTACAGGGATTGACATGCTTATGTTTCAAGAAACCTATTTTTTCTTTTGGAGAAACCTCTTTCTGCAGGCTTATAAATTCTTACTCAAAAGGGTTTACCATGTTCTGTGGGTAATGAATCAGGTTAAGAAACAGGTCCAACTTCTGTAAGCTTTGCTCACCTATCCAATCCTCAGATGAGCAACAGCAGCTACTGACACCAGGATAAGCAGTGTGATTCATGCCAAGTAAAGTTAATTTTCTTAGTACGATACATAAGATGAATTTTTGTACACTCTTATTATAAACACCAAACTCCAAAGCTGGGGACACGGACAAGTCAATAGGATCCTTAAAAACTTCTAATAGGCCACTTTTAATAAAAAGAGCTATTAAAATTACATTAAATACTCATGAGTCACACTCGTTCACAATACGCCTCAATTTCATTTTCATTCTACTTTTCAGACAGCTAAAAGACCAATTTATGTAAGATACCTTTTAGCTTTCCAAACCTCCTTTAGTGTTTCTATCAGCTGTTAAGTGGAATGTGGCATTTCCCTCCAGTTAAAGAGGTGAGACAAGACGCAGCTCCTCTTGTATCATTCCATTTTGGGTGGGTTTGGGGTATGAATAATGCAAGATTCTACATGCTATGGGGTCAGCATTTCTGTGTTACAAGTGTTACATTACCTAAAGCATTACTATGATAGAATATGTGTTCATATAGAAAAGGAATTATATGAACTTTGCCATCAAATTTTTAGGTTTTACTCATTGACGAAGTGTCTCTCCCTGCAAGTAAACAAAGCTGATGACTTTCAAGGTGTCCCTCAGGTAACAGAGATCAACCAGAGGGAATTGCATTAGCAGTAAGAAACAAAATGGCCCTGTCTTATGTGTAAGATTAAAATAAGATTTTTTTTTTTTTTTTTTTTTTTTTTTTTAAGGAGGAAATTGTTAGGCCTCAGGTCCTGGCAAACTGTTGCAATCTCATACAGAAAATTCTATATTCCTGTTTTCAAGGCCGCTAGAGGGTGAAAAAGCACTGTGGTCACAAAATGATAATGAGACATGGGTGTTAAAAAAAAAAAACCCACACCCTAGAGATCATGAAAAAAATTTCAAGAATGCTAGCTGTTTAAGAGAGTCCATAAGCTTATAGGTAGATATTTGAAAAATGCTATAATCATCTCTAATGAAAGCTTTCATACTTGAAGCACAATTCAAGAGCTGCTACTGTGCAACCAGAAATATCCTTTCAAAGGAATCACCTCAAACTATCTCAAAGATAATGATAAAACATTCTTCAGCGCTAGGAAGACCCCAAGATTCAACAGAGAAGAATTAAAGAAGCCATTTCCATCAAGGCTAAAAGGAAACACAACAGGTAATTTGCTATAAGCCAAACTATCTTGAGAGCCAATTGCGATGTCTTGCCCTAACTATATTCCTTTTACTGTCAACAAAGGCCACTATTGAATAATTCTTGTTTTAGAAATCTGAATAATTTCAGTCAGAAGAATCTCAATGCATCACTACTAAGAAGAGAAGATCAATTGTGTTTGCACTATTTAGAGAAAACAATAAGTATTTCCTGTTCCACATAGCACGGACATAGAAGAAAACACAAAGAGCGTTTCCTACTATACTTTGCTATGCTTCCCATGAAAGTCACTTGGCAAAATGCCCATCTCCTTAAACTTCATTATGGACCTTAGATTTTCAATATCACTCACTCAGCTAAAATGTCTTCCTGCCGCCTTCTGCATTTGCTGCCTGAACTATGATCAGGAAGACTTTTCTATTTTTGTAAGTTTTAAGAGTAGAAGAATTGCATTAAAGATGCAAACCCCAGGGATATTCATACCCTGCCATTGCTCCAAATGAGGCTATAATGCATTGTATTCCAGGATCTTCTTAGGCTTTCACCAAACTTGTGCAGTTTATTCTTAACAGTTAACACTTTTAAGTCCTCCTGTCATTTTGTGAAGCTGGACTAAGATATGGCTAACTTCAATTTTATTTTTTTTCCCCTAGGTGCTTTCAAGTGTATAAAACACTCTGTGAAGAAACTGTTCAACCTTTCCATGACTCTCTTTTCAATCCTTTCATTTCTCTTTTCTCATTCATCTTGGAGCTTTCAAAGTTTCAGAGCAACCTGTCGTAGTGGGAATCAGAGCCTTGTCTGTGACTCACTGCTGCTCCTGCAGTACCTATAATGAAAAGGTCAAAACTGCTATTCAAAATCTCCTCCTTTGACCTCATGCCTCATCAAATTGAGCCTGCGTTATGGCCAGTGACCACGAGAGTCACAGAAAAAGAGTGCACCACTGAGTGATGATGTTTCTGGCAAGCCGTGGCAACCATTCTAGCTCTAACTCTTAACAAAATTGAAAGATTTTTTAAAAGTGCCTTAAAATAACCAAAGTTGGGCTATGTTACTGGGTTGGGTTTTTTTGGTTTTTTTTTTTTGGTCATTACTTATTATCATATTTTAAAGTATGTTATACCGCCATGGTACCCTGATCAATGCAGCCAGTTCAGGGCTCACATAACCAAAAATAGATTGCTGCTTTGTGGCAGTTTTTTCCCCTGCAGCCAGAGTGCATCACCTGTTTTTCTTTACCCCAGCTTAGTTTTCTAGTGACCTACTCACTGAAACTTCTAGCATTTCACTCTTCACCCTTGTGGGTAAGCAATGACCAAATTCCTCTCTTTCCGCTTCTTCCACCTGACAAAGGCAGTGAGAGGTCCCGGCTCCTGGGGCACCTGCTCCAGAACCTCTTGGATTCTTTATTCTGCTCTCACTTGCCCAAATCTAAGGCTTCTTTCTTCAGCACTCATCACCTCCTGTACCTGAAAAGTCTAAATATCCCAACAAAACCTGCAAGAGTGGAAAAATTGAGCAGGGAGCTCCAAAGAGCATGTGCAATGGCCAAAATTTATGTCCCTTTGAACCAAAAAATTTGGTGAGAAAAATTCATGGCTACTTAGCTTCTGTAGTAACTGTTTACCTTAGCCAAACTGTAACACACTGAAAATAATATATTTAATTTGTTTTTCTCCATGTTTCTAACAACATGCATTCCATGTCTAACTAGCCCTTGTCATTCAGTCATGGAAAGCTTCCTGAGATACTTCATATGTCCACATTACCAAAGACAAGTCTAAGAGTTGATGCAAATCATAGTGTTTTTCCATTTCCTTTGTTTAAAGAAAATTTGAAGAACATTAACATTTCTTAACAAATCAGGATGACTGCTACAAGACATTTGTATATTTCAAGAGCAAAAATGTAAGCTTACAGGTACCACCTGCAATTCAATAGCCACAACAAAATTAATCCACTAATGCTAAACATAGCTCAGTTCAAAGGAGGAAAAACAAATAAAGTCACCAAGTCCCTCCAAATGCTCATCCAGTCAAGCATTAAGCTACGTTCTAGTCTTGCTGTTGACTTGGGAGGCTACTCATAAACAAAGAGATCAAGAGAGATAATTTGCCTGCTATTGTCTATCCTACAAACAAAAAGTTATCCAAACTAGTTATGGAGTCAAAAACAGCAATCAAGAAAAATAAACTTGAATTTCGCTAGAGAGTCAGCAGCTTGGCTCTTTTTTAGAGTATCATTCCGATGTGAAGTAACCGAAAGACATAAAATAGTAAAAAAGGAGCCAAAAACCATTAGGCTGAGATTCATATTCCTACTTCCTTCCTAATAAAGCTGTTAAACCCCATTTAAAATATTTAAATTATTTAACCTGCAAGTGAAGAAGAAAAGATTCACTAGCTTTGTAGAGAAGATGCTTACCTGGAAGATGAGACACTGGTATTCCCACTGCTACACCAGGAACTGTTTATATATGCAAATAGGGTTGATGAACAGATAAGGTTAAGACGACTACAGAATATTAAATTGCAGAGCAGTCTGCTTCAAGATAGGAGATAAGAATTCAAGTTTCCTCAGGCAGAGGAGAGAACCAAACTTCGGTTTTCTACACCGCTGGATCAAACCACCACCTCCTACTACTTTGCATACTATGACCTTCATTTCTCATACTTTCCCACAGGTGTTCAAAATGAAGTATTTAGTTTGGGGCTTAACGAAATAGCATTTTTTTCAGCCATCACCAGCTAACATTATTGCAGTGAAACTAATGCATAGTTGAAGAAATGTAAGCCTGCTCCACAGTGAAGTAGAACAGCTCTCTGCCTCTGCGTTTGTGTTAGCATTATCCCTGCCATATGTCAGACAGTCATTTAATGTAGAGGCAGCATGGTAGAAGAAGAGATGGCTGGCAGTGAGCTGTTGACCGGTAGAGCTGGACTCTTCACCAGACCTCCGTACTCCAGGGGAAAATAGGACAGTTCGCTGAAAGATGGGAGATCAGGAGTGCTGTAATAGTCTGGCACAACTTTAAGATACATCTGACTTCTGTTTTTTTTAAGTGTCAGACAGTGGACTGGACTTTAGGCTTGAGCCACAGGTCACCTAGGTTGTCTGTCACTCACTGCCCATGCACTGCTTAATTAGTTCTTGTGGCAGCTACACTGAGGGTAGACCCAGACTAATGGCATTGTCTGTTATTACGCTGTTCTGAATTTACCACAGATTTCATGCTACTCTGTTGCAAACTTAGTTACAGAAGAGGAATTAGGGAATTACACAGCTAAATCTTCAGCAGCAGCTGAATCCCAGGGAGGTGAGGCCTAAATAGGGATAATGGTACTCAAATTACCAAGCTCAAAGGATGCAACAAAGGCTAATTAATGTTTTTAAAGGACTTCGAGGGTGGAAAGTGCTATATAAAGGAGAAATAAAACTATTTTGTGAGCTTCTGTGTAGGCTAGCAACTGAAAGCTCCAATTATGTGGCTTTCAATAGTTAACCACGTGAACATAATAAAGCAACTCTGATGACTGACTTCCTTCTTACTTCTCATTTGCATGACTTTCAGCACCTCTCACATGCTGCAAAACTTTAAAAGCTATCTCTTCTGTCAAAATGGACTTGAACTATGGCTTAACCTTTGCTGGGACACTAGAGCGAGGAGAAACCTGAACAGGTCTATGGATGCACCAAGACAGAGAGCTGACTGAAGCCTGAAAAGCGTGCCCCTTGGAGGTGAAGGGGAGATAGACTTCTTTCAAATACTGTTTAATTTATCAGCCTAGTTTGTCTTAAAGGAAGCTTCCAAATTCTGATTTTTCTTTTGCTAGCTTTTCTGTCTTCCTAATTTATCTGGATGGCTTGTGAATAAAGACTTACACAATTAAAAGCTTGTCTATTTTTCCACAGCTATATCCACTGATTTAATAAGACATTATTCCTGCAAACACTGCTTTCTTTACGTCCTTAAATGAGCCTGAGTACACAACCATACTGCCACTATTTTCACATGGAGCCTAAACCAAATGATTGTAACTGCAGTCTTATCAGGAGCTTCAACAGCAACAAGCAAAAGACACAGACATAAACAAAAAATTACCAGTATGTGTTTGGTAAGGAACTTATGAATTCCAAATTTTGCTAATAATTTCAAGTCTTTCATCTTTAATTAGTTTCTAATCCATGACTGATTTTGTTCATCATGCCCAGCAACACAAGAAATTCATCCCTCTGTTAAGATATGAAATTGAATCCTCTGGCAAAATATTACCCATTCATTTTCATATGTATATTTTTACAGGATTATTGCCTTCCCCAACTCGATTTGCTTTAACAGCCAAAAAAGACTTAAGAGTCAGGGAAAATCTGGATGTAGTAATCTCAGTTACTCTGTTCCCTCATGCAAGATACAGCTGCAATCTAAACTGTTGGGGAAAACTTACAAATATAAATCAAGAGGGATATGACATGGGAGTCAGGAAGAGGGGTTTCCAGCTGATAGGCATTCCTTTTTATTATTTTGTGGAAACCAGATTGATCAATCACCAAAGAAGTCACATCTCTTCAAAATGCTTGGAGATCTCCTTCAAAGACAAAATTCACAGACCATCTTGTCTGAAACAGAGCATTTCTCTGTGTTCTTCAGGTGACCCTGCTGAAACAGGAAACCTACACAACACTGAGAGAAGATAAAGCATGGAGAGATCAAAGGAGAGTAGCTGTGCAACATCAGAACTTATATCATGAAGAGCAGGGCCAGGCTGGCAAAAAAAAAAAAAAAAAAAAACCAAAAACAACCAACCAAACAAAAAAAACCCAAAAACCAAAACCCAAACCAAAAAAAAGAAACCAACGCCTTTGAATTCACAGATGAAGGCCTGCCTTCCTCTGGGCATCTTTGTTGGAGGAGCACCCTTCTCCTGAGGGGAAACAGACAGTCCAAAGCACATCCAGATGTGCACAAATACTCATGATGTGTTTCTCATTCTCATCACAACATGCTCTTGATTTATTCTTGATTAAGACCTGTTTGTTCTCCCTGATGACCTGCAAGGCTGTTATGGTTCTTACAAGTGCAGTTTTTGAATACCTCTCTAATTTCAAGACTTCTGTCTTGAGCAATATCCTTACTATTCCTTGAGGACCCAGGGTGGTGTTCCTCTACCCAAGGACTTAGATGTGCAAGCTAGTGCAACAATTACTTGACATCTGAAGCTGCCATCAGCCATCCTCAGCACACATAGATGGACTGGACAGCAGTGGTTGGGAGACAGAAGGAAGGTACACAGAGGCTGCCTGGGGAGTCAGGCCGAAACTACACAAGCACAAAGAGGAGTAATCTAAATACAAGACATTACACCTTCTAGGTTCATTCTTCTGTTGTTTTAGCTGCTACCAAGTCTGACACTCTTCTGACCCAGCCAATACACATTGCTGTCCTCCCAGAGTAATGCCACTCAGCTTGGTATTCTGGAATTCTTCTCGTAATATGTGAATGGCAAGCTGGGCTGCACGCCACAGAAACTGTTCAACACAGAGTCTGGGTGTTTTGGGGGTTTTTCTTTGTTTGTTGGTTTTGTTTTTTCTCTTTTTTTTTTCCCTCTCCCCTCAGAGATCCACCTTCTTAAATGACAATTTAATTTGCTATCTTTTTTAACAACCGTGTCCTTTGCAATGAAATTTACCTAATGGTCCAGACAGCATGACGCTGTCATTTTTAAATTCAGAGGGGAGAAAGGAAAAAAAAAAATACACAAAGGGAGCTGAAGTTAGTGAACCAATTCCCCCCTCCCCTCAAAGTCCTCAGGCTCCAATGAGATTAAATCAGAGAGTTAATACAAATCTAGTCTGTCAGTTCCAGCAGATACACACTGCTTCTAGGATAAAAGAACAGCACAGTAAGAATATATTCAACTGATCTTAGGTTCGAAGTAAAAGTCCTGCTGAATGTAAAGGGACAAGAAAATCACTACAGATGATGCTAAAAGATTAAGAATAGCTAGAAGAACATTTATAACACTAAGGAGAATTTCTCCCCGCCACAATTACCAGTCAGACTACTCAGAAGTGAGTTATCTTTTCTATTTATAACTTTTCTATTCTAATATCTTTTCTATTTATATGTTATCTTTTCTATTTATAACATAAATATTATTTTATTCATAACAGTATTACCAGTTCAGAAAGAATGTTACCTTTGACAACCTGTTCTTCCCATAACACTGACATTGCCAAAAATACGAACATTTTCAGAAGACCAGAAGTGTTAAACTGAAGATCCTGCTCCAAAAAGCAGGGACCCTCTGAATATATGCAAGGAAGATAAGGTCACCCAAACCACGATAGCTGTGCAGTCTGCCGAGTCTCCAGCCTATAAACTCTGCCTATAAATAGACAGATTTTGCTTAAGGGATTATTCATAAATGGGCTTCCAACAAAAACAGTGGTGAGACTGCAGGAGATCATTAGCTTACAGAAAGTTGAGAGATTTTCACTTAGTCTGCTAGTACTAAGTGGACTAAGAACTGTTTTAAGAATGGTATTCACTTTGCTGTGTATGGAACAAGCCTTGCTTTATTTTCACGCTTAATGCTAGCTCTGTATTTAAATGCCTTTGCTGTCTTGGCGTGTGATACATGAGACACTAAAAATAGCCCGTCTGTTCCAGAATTGCCATTGTGTCTACCTTTGAAAAGCTCCATTAATGATGAAAAAATTACTATGAATTTAACTTGTGGAGATAAAGCCTAAAATATTGAGAGACTGAGACTGCACACATGGTAAATATCTATTATATATTTTCTATGTAAATCTACTTTATGAACCTCATATTTAGGCAAACCCCCCCCTCTATTTCAAGCTATACTGGAGAAAAAAAAAAAAAAGCAAGCTTGAAAGTCCATGTCTTTTACGGCTACTTTTTCTTTTGTGTGTCTGCCTGATAAGGCCTGGAAACTCTCCAAAATTTATGAAGTCTTATCTATGTGTTCTCCAGCTCTTTTTTTTGCGCTGTAGACACCTTTTTAATCCAACTCAGATGTTGTTTATACTTTGGAGAGCCTCTCACAGCCAGTAAGACAAAACAAAACAGTGGGATTCTGTTCCAGCAAGATATAGAGGTGTCCTCTCAGGGCAAAGGTAAAAGCAGCCAGTATTGCATTTGCAAAGCAGAGCTGATCATTTCATGGCAGGGAATAAGCCATCTGTTTTAGGATCTTGAGATTTTAATATATGTAAGATGTAAAGACAGCAGACATGGCTAGAGCCAGCTATAGTGCAGGCACAGGCAGATTCCACAAAGATGTTCAGCATCGTAAGTCCAGCTTCGGTGGCTAACTCCCTCGGAGATTTCTTAAATATACATCAATCACTGACTGCAACGGTTCTGGGTATTTTAGTCTCTTTTAGTGCAGGTTGGCTAGTTTCTCAAGTAGCCTTAGGATATCGCCAGCCAGCAGTACAGTATCAGCCAAATTCACGCCTAAAAAGGATAAAGCCTAATTACTCCATCACTCAAATTACTAATTGCTCTACTTGTGCCACTTTTCCTCCACTCTGCCTTGCTGGACACATACCATTTATACGTGATGACATTGTCTAGATGGTCGACTCCATTTGTGACCAAACAACTGGTTGCTGAGCACCTTTCAAAACCATGCACGGCCAAGACCTATGAGGACTACATACATGTTGGGCAGCAAGGCAAGAAACTTCGGTTAGTTTTGCGTTCATTTCTATTTTCTGACTTTGGATCTGTACATGTGCAGGTACTGTAGAAACACATGGGATTAGGCAAGTCAATTTATCAAAAACATGCACTGTACTTTACCACCACGTACACAGAGAGATCCTGAACACTCCCCCTTTTACACATCAAAATGAATTAAATGGATGGAGGAAAAAAAGGTATACTTGTGTGCTTTATAGCTTTCCAGTGGCATTCATTTTAAATTTATGTAATTTACAAGTCAAAAGATTACTGTAACTTCTCAGTGCCACAACCGTAGCTGTCAGAGTCCGTCAGAAAACTTCAAGCTGTTCTTTGACTTCAAGATCATCCGCTACAATACAAACCTTGGCAGCAGCAGTTAGCTGGCCGCTGTCAGTGATGGATGAGACAACAGAATGCAGTTTGCTCTTTCACAGCTATATCAATGCCATCCTGCCCTGCTGACAGGCAAGGCGAACCCGGTTTTGTCAGTGAGCCAGGCAGATATGATCCTGAAGACACAAAGGAAGCAGATATGAGCGGTAACAAGGTGCCATCCTCACTGAGTCACTTTTCTGGCCCTAACTGCATTTTAGCAGATGTCCAGCTCAATATTACCAGTGATACATCCATTATGGTCCTGAAAATCCACTATATCTACTCCGACTGCAGTTCCTCCTCAGCCAAAAAACCACATGGTGCACAGGAATAGGCCAAATGCTAGGAAATGTGGGCAACTCCCATGCTGTTCACAAACATTAATGTCCAAACCCAAGCACATTCTGCATTACAAAAACAGAGGCAAAATTCCAAATGCAAAAAGCAGTTACTGTGGTTAGGGACAACTAACAATCCTTGACGGCACGACCATTTGGAAAAATACTCTGTGTTCAGCTCCATCTGCAGCTACTGTTTTGTTACAAGATATGCTGCTCTCCCAAACAATTTTACCAAGTGATTTTTTTTAAAACTTCAACTCCAGAGCAGGATATCCAGACTGAAATGGCTGTGGTCTGATAGGAAAGGTTGGAGAGCTGATTAGAAAGTACAATATACAATCAAAATATCAACACTTGCTCCCAAACAGCTTAAAATGATTTCAACATGTACAGAAGCAGCAATAAACAGCTCATATTTCTGTCCTTCCCATGCTACAAAGGGCAATCTGGGCGAGCCGGTGCTAAAGACCTGTTCCTGGCAAAGCTCTGCCAGCTCAGGCACTTCTTTGTTAGTACGCTGCTCCTCCTGACGCAGCCTCTCTGTGCAACTTTTAGAGGACGCTTCGACCCCTGGGGTGACCCACTCTTTCTCTTTGTTCAGAGCATTCAGTAAAAGCAGCTCCAACCCTAACTTTGGCCTTTTATGTTTCTGCTACATAGTATTTATCACTCATACTGAATTTCAGAGGAAAATATCAGAACTGCCATCCAAAAATCAAGCTGCAGTCTCCCAGCTATATCACAGCTGCTGATTGCCTACTCTTTCATGATTATAAAATCTAAAGATGTATCCCAATACCTTTTGCTTTATGAAATTTTTTGCACACGGGATCTGCAGGTTTGAGATAGCTGTTAACAGAGGCTCTCCCCGCTGCCTCCTTATTCCTCGTTTAGACCTGATCTCAGTGCAGGGGTTGGGTTTATCCTATGGTACCCCCCTCGCATGATTCAGTAACCTTCACTCCAGCAAACCCCTGGAAATTTGCACTAGCACTACATGCATATCAGCTCTGCTCTGTTCTGTCGTTTTGCTAAAGAGAGGGAGAAGACCATTGGCGGGGGGTGGGGGTAGATATATACAGAAGGTATATATCTATATGACAGCACTGTCTCTCCTCATCCCAGCTAGGACAGCAGTGTACAGCAGAGCAAAGCCAGGCTAGACTAACAGCCCAATAATGCTGGTGCATAATAATTTTGGGGGTGCATGTATTTGCTATTCGGTGCATATATTTTACTATCATAGCACATCAGGGATATGCTATGAAGCTGGCATTTCCCCCAGCATTACTCCCCATTCACTATTCCAAAAGCTCTGCAAATACACTACCTTTCCCCAAGCTGTAAAGAGAGGAAAAACACTACAACAAATGAGTTGCTCTTCTGTTCTGTCTTTCACATTAGTACTTTTGCAGTCACTTCAGCAGCTCTGCTGTTTAAACCAATTCTTGTTTCTGCAGCAGATTAAACACAAGCATACTACTCTGTCACACTGAAAATGCGTTCTAGTCAACACGGCCATTTCCCACGCCCTATGTACCTAAGTCAAGCCTGCCTACTTATGGATGCGAGCAAGTTTCAGCTGCAGTCAGCGCTGTTTGGATGCTGTTGTTGTGGAAGTGAGCTAATATCTATAGTCTCATGTGTTATCAACAGAATGGCTATCTGATGTCCAGAAACTGTATTATAGTGGTGACAGATGTAGCAAAAAATTGAGCACTAATTTCATTTTCAATTGCAATATCTTCTCTCTGACCTGGCAGTTCAAGAAGTCATCACTGGACTACTAGAGTGAGCAAACTCAATATGAGAGCCACTGAAGAGGAATCTCCAGGACACCTTTTCGCACAGCCACTTTCTCCGACTACAGCTTCTCTTGAGCAGAATGAGCTAGTGAATCCCTTGCTGGTCTGTCTTGGGTTAGCTCACATCTATTTAAACCAGCGTGAAGCTCTGCACCTTTGATGTGAGTTAATTAAGCTCACATGGCTTTCCCCAGCCTGGCTTCTGCAGCTTCCAAAGTGAAGGGAGCCAAATTAGGCCCATCTGTCTAAATGGAAGGGAGTCCTCTCCCACCACAAGGCATGCTTCATTACTCAGCACAGGAGCCACCTTCCAAGAGCGCCAGGAAAGGGGGTTTCATTGCTGCCAACAGCTACCCAGAATACCAGGTATGCCGAGCGTGAGGGTTTTCACGAGAACCACGATTCTGTGCCATCAGCTTCTTTGCACAGAAGCCTCAAGGGTCTGTCTACAAAGGGATTTCCCACAATAACCTTTTGTTTAACACTTGGAACTTCTTGGCAGCAACAGATCTGCAAAATACGTTTGGTTTGGGGGTTTTTTTGTTTTGTTTTTTTCATTTAAAAATAAAGAAGGAACTAGGAAACTTCAGTGGGGCAGAGGAGATGACTCTCTCTGCCTTGATCCTGCAGTCTTTCATTGTGTAACTGAAGTTTGTACTGTGTACGAGCTCTGGAAGCCTCTCGGTTGCTAAACTGGAATCCTAAGAAGAAAGAAAGTAGCCTTAAGTAATCTATGTCATCAGGTACAGCTGCTAGAGAAAGGACACAAACCACTCCCTGCTGCTAGTCAGTGCTAGGATCTGGGGAAGCAGAGGTAGAAGACACAATTACACAACTTCAGGTCCCAAATTTGTCTTATTTGATCTTGTAGAGGAACTGCAGAATTGTGATCAGATCCCATGCTGGCTCTGCCTCAGCAGAGGTATTAACCATACTTTGCTTATGAGTTTCTGTATGTGTTATACGAAAGTTACCAACACAGCAAAACCATAAGTGACAAAAAAATAATTCCTTCAGTAATCTGTTTTCTGCAAGACAAGACTTGAAGGAAATATCTGTAAGTCCGGTATGTAAAAACATACAGTACAGTTGGGAAACACAAACTTAACGCTGAAGACGTAACTAAGCAGACCTAAAAGCTTTTTGCTCTGTCACAGATGATCTTTATGAATGTTATGAAAACTAACAAAGAAGTTTACAATGAAAAAAGCACAGCAATCAGTAATACATACCCTAAGTAGCGACAAACATTTACTAATGTTACAGGACAGTAAGGAAATTGTCCAACAAGTGAAAACACTTGATGTTTTTGTGATAGGCCTCCTAAAAGGTTCCTCCTTAAATCTAACAAAAATGAGGTATGGAGATGATGTGCATATAGATTAGTTTTGGCTAAAGTGGGACCCCCCCAGGGAGTCTACACAACTGAATGGGTGAAAAACTGGCTAGTTGGGCTTTCAGAGTAGCATTTAATTAATGTGCTGTACTTGGAGGCCAATTACAAGCAGAGTAGTGCAGAGGCCTATCCTGTTAGATACCTGAGGATGGGGCACCCCTGTCAAGGTAATGGATGATGCCCACCTCAGGCTGCAGTCAATACGCTCGAGAGCAGGGCTGCCATTCAGAGTGGCCTGGAAGGAACCTCATGAGATTCAACTTGGACAAACGCAAAGTCCTGCTCCTGAGGAGGAGTAAGCCCATGCACGGGCACAGGCTGGGGACTGACTGGCTGGACCAGCCTACTCTGCAGAAAGGGCCTGGGGAACCACAGGCTTAGCACGAGCCAGCAGCACACCCGAGCAGCAATGGCAGCCAGCAGCAGCCCACACCGTGCCAACACCAGTGTAGCCAGGAGACCAAAGGAAGCGATTCTTCCCCTTTCCCTGGCACCTGTCAGGCCACGCTTGGACCACCGCCTCTGGCTCTGCAGTCCCGCATGCTAGGCAGGCATTGATAAACTTGAGTAAGTTTTGGGGGAGGGCCACCAAGGTGCTCAAGGACTTGAGCCCTTGCCCTGCAAGAAGAGCTAGGAGATTCAGCTTGGAGAAAAGACAGCTTCGAGGAGACCTACTGGCAGCCTGCTGGTACCTATGGGGAGGTTATCAAAAAGATTGAGCCTGGTTCTTCACAGTGGTGCACGGCATGAGAATGAGAGACAACAGGTATAAATTGCCATGGGGGGTATCTCATAAAATATCAGGAAAAAAAGAGTAGTTCACTATGAAGACAGTGAAGCAGTACAACAGGTTGCCCTGAGAGGCTGAAAGCCTCCATCCTCAGAGGTCTTAAAAACCCAGTCAGATAAAGCCCTGAGCAAGCTGGTTTGAATACAGTGTTGACACTGCTTTGAGCTGAAGGTTGGATTAGAGACCTCCTGAGGTCCCTTCTAGCCTGAAGGACTTGGTGACCCAATGTCCCCCGCTACAGGTCCTGTAACGTGCAATAATGGAAAAGGGTTCACAAAATTGAAGATTGCTTACATTTGGGAGCCTGAAACCAGTATTTGCACCTTCGAGTTCTGAGAAGCAGTACTTCAACAGTTTGTACAGTGTAACTGAAAAACAGCACAGTTTTGTTGTGCTCACACTGGGAGCATCTTGGAGCAAGGAAATGATGCTTTTGTCAGACAGTCTTGCCTCTTAAGAGTTGAGGTTTGCAAACACATGTGCGCAAGCAACAAGTACTCTAATTAAAGAAGAACTAAGAAATGCAGGCTCCAAGGCTTAATGAATCATAACAAATACCTAGAAAAAAAAATAATCCTGCTAATTTCCAAGTGTTTCATTGAGTTGGCTGAAACATTTGTGTGCGTGAACACAATCACATATAGTTATTTCCCTGGGTAGAACTCCTCAGGCTGAAATATTGATTCTTCATCCGAGGCATGAATGGCAATCATTTGTTAATAAAGTCATAACTTCTCTACCTACCATATCAAGGTCTTGGGAAACCCTCCGTTTGCGCAGCTCTTCCATCCTCTCACACACATCTGTGAAGCAGGTGTTATAGTAGTCTGCATACTGCTGTGCCAGGTCATCAATATTTCCCAGTGACCCATCCTGTGGTGGAGACAAAGAAAAAGAAAAGACATTAATCAATTTTGAAATTCTAATTTAAAGGTAACACCACAACCCTGAGGGAGACTCTCTCCCTGCAGCATGTCCAACACACAGCTTTTGGGTCATCCTCTTAATCCTTAGCCTCAAGCATGCAAGAACAGTTGGGAACTGCAGTACCACAGTAGCTCTTCAGAAACAGGTGGGTCCTTGCTAATTCCTACACAGAAAGAGAAGGCAGGGACAGCAACTCACGGCAGAGGAACAATATATCCCCAGGCACTATCTGCCTCAATTCCCTCCCACCCACATATATTCATATTCCATCTGGTTCTCCCAAGCAGCTGCCCACTCATCCAATAACCAGTCATTACATACGTTTCACTGACCTTATTTACTTGGGAGTAGCCCTGCTTTCCTTGAAAATGACTAACAGCAATTTAAAGCATTAAACTTCTTGCTTATAAGCACAGTCAGCCGGACTGCAAACAATTCCGGCCAAATGACTTTAACAGGCAAGTTTATGCTACCTACAAAGACGCTCTGCCAGTTGGTCTTTTAAGATATACTGGAGGCAGAAACATGGTTTGCTCAGTCCCAAATGTCTGCTTTGCTAGGCAGGATTGTTACCCTGTTAATAAAATGGCTATAGCCAAGAATCTAATTATAGTCATCTGTTAATTACAGTCAAAATTCATACTTTTTAAATGATGGATAAACTGGGGGGGGGGGGGGAAGAAGGAGGGACACACCAAACCAAACCAAACAACAGTCTGGATTTTAAGTGGCATGAGAAATCCTTCTAAACTGTAGATATGTATGCCATAGAGGGCCGGGCAAGGGGATGGGCAGGGTGTAGTAACAATTTTTTTGGTACAATATGCACACACTTAAAATAGGTCCAAAAGATGGGATGGAGTAATTTTGTTTCTCCATTTGTCTAATTTATGAAAGAGTATATATGTTATTGTATACATTTTTTAAAAGGTAACAATCTACACTTTGTGCATATTCTGAGAGAAGAACAGGAATACACTGCAGAGTGTTATTTCATTGTTGCTGTTAATAAAAAACTAAGCAATCGAGAAATCACTTAAAAATAATTATGCTAATAATATACATAAGTTGCAATGCAGACTTTTAGCATATGAGCTGGGAGGAAATCTTTTTATCAGAAACCACACCTTACTGAAGCTGTTGCCATTTGGAAATAAGTATGTGGTCCTGCTCTCAGGGTTCTTAACTATGGTGAAGAGGTGGATCCATTTTAGTAAGTATCACTTCCAGAGAACTGGAAAAAACATTCCAGTTTAAATGAAAGTGAAAGCCTACTAAATCTCAGACTCCGTGAAACACTTTCTCTACTTTTTTAAAGTGCAATTCCACAGGTGTAACAGGTATCTCAAATTCCCCAGGAAGTTTTGTAGAGGTCACATTCCCAAAATTCAGAACAACTTGCAGTTTCTTAAAACTACTGCGTACAGTAGAGGTGGAAAACAACTTGCATGTCACTTGTCGGAGCAGCAGAAGCAAAATAACTACACTAAATATGTATCTATACAGACACCCTCCTCTGTACGTGCCTATGTATTTTTTTGTTGTATTTCCTCTCTCTCAACCAGCCAAAGATCTCAAAGGGGAGACGTTTCAAACGTTAAAAGATCGGGTTCTTTAGTGTAAATACACTTCTGCGAACTTCAGACAAACAACTTCCCACACCACTAAGCAAGTGTGTAGTTTAGGAGGACAAAACAACGGCGACTTTGAGAGCGCGACAGCGCTACCCTGCCTTTCTACCAGAGCAGCAGCGTTACCCACCCAGTGGGCAGCAAGCATACATCTTCTTCCAGCCACCTCCTTGCCGTCCGTCACTTCCCAACAAGCTGGGGAAGAAACTCGGACTCTCTGCCTGTGCCACAGGCTCCACACATCTGCCTGTGCGACTGGACACTCTTCCAGTGGCTGAGGGCATGCTTGCTGATCCCACACGCACAACAAGCTGCTTTCACAAGGTTTGCACACTCAGTAGGGATAACTAGAGCTGCAGTGCTGGGGAGGAAAATGAACACCAAACAGAAAAAGCAACCCCAACACTTAACCTTCATTTGCTTGCTGTTGCAGGCAATAGGAAAACCTGTATGGCTTCCAAAGTGATGGCGTGACATCTGAATCCCAGACACTCCATCATAACAAACATCCCTCTCTAAGTGTTACCAAAAATTCCCACTTTGGACTATCTTTCCCAGACAGCATCCGTTTATTCCTTGATAAGCTTCACCAGTTAAGAGTGTATGAGCTGAAAACAGTAATGATACAAGGGCAAGATGGGAACCCATCATTTTATTAGAACAATATGAAATCTGCCTATTTACTTTATCAGTCCTCTCAATTCTGGAAACCGTTAAATTTTATGTAGTAAACCTGCTTGAAAATAGGTATAACTTATGAAGGTAAAGTTATGGCTGAAACTGAATGATATACTCCAAATCCGAACATATCACATGAACTTCAGCCTAGCTGAGAGCCAGGTGGAGCCGAGGAGAGGATTTGCAGCACGCTCCAGCACTCCACGCACCTTCCCACACCCGTGCTCCTCAGGTTCGTGGTCACGAGCCGCTTGCGGGACAGCAGCGGTGCTGCACAATGGATCAAACCGAGCTGAACAAGTGCTCATTTTTGACTTATGTTGGCGTGCAGTTCACTGTGCTTTTTTAAAGGTGGTCTCTACAAGGCTAAAGGCTTGTGACTGTCCCCAGACCAAAATTAGCTCGATTGCAGCACCCCAATTAAAGCCCACAGAACGTGGGTGGCCCCACCGCCAGCGAGCACGCGGCTGCAAAGAAAGGCCTATTCACCAGCGACCCAGCCCGCCAGTGCCACAACGTCCAGAGAAGCTGAGCTGCAGGCACCAGCCTGACTGACTGACTGACTGACAGAAGGGATTGTTGTCAATGCTTGGGACTCAAATTAGGGGCTATGCTCCAAATACAGCTCATGTCCTGTGTGAAAGCAAGCTTAACATCTGAAAAAAGATGAAGGAACAGAAATACCACAAGATCTTAGAGATGAGAATTTGTAAGTCAAACACGTACTCATTGCAACCCTGCTTTTGCTGGGTTACCAGACTGAGGGCAGATAAGGGCAGATAGCTTTACAAGTTAAACGCTCCACAAGTGGCAAGCAACCTCCTGACCAGATGTGGACAGCTTTGGGGTTTGAAGTCTCAAGCTTCAAAAAATGAAAACAACAATGCAAACATTTGCATTTACATCGCAGCTCGCCAGGAAGCTGTCGTGGAAGATGACGACTGAATCATTTGTCTCTGTGGCAAAGAGCTTCTTTTATGAGTTTATGCGTGCGGGTATTCAGAAAGCATTGCTTTTGTTGAAAAAGAAACAGATACACAAATCAACCCAAGCCAAAGACAGCCAGTATTTCACACCCACGTTACATATAAGGAAATAATGTCATAACTATATGTAAGGACAAAATTTGAGGTAATATAAATCAGATGTACAATTCTATGTTAAGTTATCTCCATTATCCTCCTTTATTCTTCAAGTACTATTAAAAACATGGCAAAACTAAAAAAAAAAAAAAAAAAAAAAGAGAAGATGCTTCATTTTTCTGCTGCACTGATAATGGCCGAGAGGACCTACTTTAGATATCATCAAACCACAAGTACAACGAATCAGAAGATGAATTTTGCACTATGGCGTTTTGCCTGTCTATTCATTAAATTGACCCCCAGCTTCTCCAAACAGTTCTGAACTGTCTCACACAAAATCACCACCGGTGTGCTTTGTATTTCTATTTTGTTTTCAAGTTAATTGAGTATTTTAAAAATATCCATATGCAAAACTTTAGCTCCAGCTTGAGAAGTCATTCATTCCCTTACAAAGCACAGAGAGTCAAAGGAATTGTCTGAAATGTTTAAAACAAATCCCTAGCATTATTAATAAAATAGAACAATAAAAGCATTCATAATAATATTTTAAAAATATTTCACTCTGATGCATAAAGAACAAGAGCCAATGTTAATTTTCATAAGTTCCTTTTACATTTTTACTTTTATATGCAAGCCAAAACCTAGAAGACTTTTAAGATAGAGATAAAAGTCTAAACCCATCAGTTTGTTCATTCCTCTTCTTCCTTATTAATAGCCCTACATTGTGGGCTTGATTCCAATACTAATACAACAGGGTCTAAACAAATGTGGACTGCCATTTTAGTTTCACAAGTAGGAAAAAGCATACAGCTATTTGATACCAAAAATAATAAGACAATGCGATTTATAATAAGCCTTCAGTTATGTGCCACTATGTCCCATTTTGATGTAGACGGGTCCCATATTTGAAACAGCTTACGTGAGTAAGGAAAAAAAGACACAGCTTTCAAATTTATTCTTACTGGTATGTCTGTAATTCAGCAGCCACTGATGTGCTCTTAACTGCTTTAGGTCCGTAATATTTTTAAAACCAAGACCTCGTAATAAACTCTTTCTCATTTTGTTACAAATTTAACAGTTAAGCAAAGCCCTACCATGAAGACTCCTTTGCACCAGTTGTGTTTATTGCCATACAAACTGCAATGTTCCAGCTATATAATCCCACAGATCTTCTGTGGTGGAACAAATTCGTCAGCAACACAAATATTGAGCAGAAATACCATTCCTGGAATGCTTTTAATTTATTCGTAAAAAGTTACGACATGTTTCTCTTAAGACTTCACTACTGCCTGAGACCTTTCCATAAAATAGTCTGATAGCCAGGAAAGTAAACCACCCACTAGTTTTAAAGGGTTAAACCTAAAATGAAGATTTACTAAAATATTCTAATGAAAACAGAAGTTATCTCAGATTTCTATTTTCAGTTGTCAAATATGTTCCTAAATTTCCATCTTGTAATGTATGCATGCAACATTTTTTGGCATCATAAAACACAGATTAAATGATGAATTGCCCTGGAATTCCCAGAGAATTAGTTCTGATATGCATGTGAATACCAAAGGAATCCATCAGGATTCCTGTTAATGGAGTGACTACAAAGAAAAGTTGGAACAATTTGACACTTATTATAAAGTTAGGATTTATCGGTCACTACACATCAGTTAGTTTAACGCGCTGGCAGAATCCTTTGTATTTGACATATGAAAGTGTAAAAGAGAAAAATGTTTTGTCAGAGAGCAATGCTGGCAATAAAATTAAGTAAAAATACATTCATATTTTAATAACAGTAATAAAATAAAAACACTATTAGCTAAGCAGGAATAATGGACTCTGCTAAGTAACGTATACATATCATGAACCTGCATATGGACCTAAACACTAGGCACTGGCACAGCATACATACTTTCTGCATAAATTTCCATGCAGAATAAGAGTTTTAGAAAAAGCTACCAAAAATACAAGTGTTTGAGTGCGTACTTTTCTGTCTCAGATTCTGAAAAATGTATTACAAAACTGCATACTCCAGCATATCCTCCTCCTGTTCCAGCAGATGTTAGGAATGTCAGGGAAGAGGACATGATTATCAGATACATGTGCTCACTCTCCAAGCCACTGGGTGAAATTCATTTAACTGCATGAATCTCCAAAGTGTAAAAAAAGATGTGCACACTACAAGCCCCTTCGGTCAGCAAGACAGATGGGTCTCCATCTGCACATGGCAACACAGATTACAGCACACAATGCAGCTATACAAGTTCCTAACTTAAAAACCACTCCAGCTACGGCCACAGCACGTGCATAAACTGGGAGGTTAGGCACAGGTCAGAAACTGGGAGGGGGGAAAAAAAAAAAAAAAAAATCTGACTTTTTCCTATTAAAAGTATAAATGTATGTGGAATGGGCACAGATGAAGGGAAGATGCTCTTTCACAGCACTTTGCAATCATGCCCTGGCAAAGGCATGTTTTTGACCTTCACAGCCCAAGATGAGAAAAAAAATCCACTTCCGTGCCTGAAACACAAGACTACTGTGTGGGGAGTCACTGTAAATATCAGCAGCTTATTTCTGGCAGTTGGATCTTAACAGGGATGCCTACCAAAAATTTGTGGAACACAACTCTGCATTTCAGTAATACCTTTGGTTTGGATAGCTGTAAGAAGTGCATAAATGAAAGGCAGAATGTGGGCCAGAGCAAACAGGCTTGTTTGGGGAGAGGAGAGGGGTAAGAGGCAGGAGGGACCAAAAAAGTGGTGAAATGAAAACATCTGCTGAAGGAAAACGTGCTTGTGCCTAATAAACACGTTTTCAACAGGACTTCATCTGCACAGCACACATCCTACGAGATATTTAAAGTTAAGCAGCACTAGCTTACCTAGAAAGCAAGGGATGCTTAGATTTTCATGGGACTACTTTGAATAAGATACCAGTCCTTTTTAGATATTTTTCCTAACGTGGACTCATAGAAGCTTGAGAAAATTGTGCATCCTTCCCTAGGCAACCTCGGACTGGCAGCCTACCTTCCACCACTGCAAAATATACCAATACATGAATTCAGGTGATCAGTCTGAGAGAGACTGTGTTTCACATTCCTCCACAGTTCTTTCTAAGCAGGCAGATTTAAATCCGATCCACATCTTTTCAAAACAGAAGAGTTAAATCTGCATTTACCTCTCTGGCTAGGGCTTGCATCTCTATTTGCTACAATAACACAGACTCACACAGTGAGGACAGCCATCCATAAGAAAACCTGCAGAGCTTCACGGTAATTGTATCTGTTACACATTTCTGACCCTCTTACCTGTCCCTGGCAATGTATTTCTGCCAGGAATAAGGCTGATGTTTTGCCTTCTGGCTCAGCTTCAAAATGGTTGCCATTAAAAATAAACCCAACAAGCTGCTAGAGAAACATTCCCTTCTTTTCCTAGGGCTCGGAAAGGACAATCTTCCATTCAGCAGAAGTAACAATTCCACTATCCACGAAGTGACAGGTTCAAAGTCTGTCTTGACAGTCAGCGGGGTCACAAATGTGAATGAGGCAGAAGCACGAGGCCAGGCAGCCCAGCACTTGCCTTGATATTCAGGGGAAGGCATAAAATAGCGTAGAAGTCATGACATTTTTAGATTGAGAACAGCTATTTTAGAGGATGCTGAAGGGTTGTCATGGTTCCCTTGACCTCTCTATAGCTGGACACTGCGAGAACAAAGAGAACATACAGATCAGACCAATTCAATGGAAGACTTTCCATTAATTTTTACAGCATCCGAGGGTCGAGTCATTAAGCTATGCGACTTTACAGAGTTACAAAAATAGATCTAATAAAACTGTGTCAAGCTCTCTGCAGCATGGTTAAAACAGTTCTAGATTCTGTACAATAAGCAGAATGCACAATGGTACAGTTTGACATAAAAGCTTTTGCAGCAGCTATCTGAAATAACTGATACAGCTCACTGAGTTCAGAGCAGTCACTCTAGACCCAGAAACTTTATACTAAACCACACAGCTATGTAACTTTTTTCTAATATATATGAAACCTTGCCCTACGTTTACATCAAAACAAACTCTTCCCCTTTTCAAAATTCTGCAAATAAAGTGTTTCCTTCACCATTAGCACCATCCTTTCCCCCCCCCCCCCCTCACTTTTCACTGTAAAGCCCTGACATCTTTGTCAAGAAGGTGTAACAAAGCATCTCTGGAAAAGCATTCTGAACATGATTTACTTTTTTCCCTTTGTAAATTAAAATCGATTTGAAAGCACACTACTGGGATCCCTCCCTCTGGCATGGAACCAAGGAAGTCCTCTATGTAAAAAATAAAAATATGTGTCTGTGTATACATATATATGCATGATGACAAAAAAGTTGTATCTATGCAAATGTACATTCCAACATACTTAAAAAGCGGGTATTTATCACAAGTAGAACCAGCTCTTTCACTTGCTCATTATCTTGACAGACAAGATTACATGCAAATTTTATTCATGAAAAGTTAGTTCAAAGCACCCTTAATGTCCAGCTTCCCTAATAACAGTATATTGTCTTCTATCCTCCTTTCCCCGAGGTGATCTGCACTAAGCTCATCAAAATGTAACTCAAAACTCTTGTCTGCTCTGACACCTGCCAGGCCACCACTACCCACCAGGCTGGTCAGCAGTCAGGCACAGGTTATCATTGCCAGCTTGTAAAGCAGAACAAGTTAACAACTCCTTAAGCCATGATAATAGCTGCAGCTGACATCACCTCTCATTAGTTTTGTTTCCCTTGCTCTCACACCCTCCTCCTTTTGCACACTGTGTTTTCTGAGACATTTTCTCAAATTGAGTGGAAACGCGTCTCTTCCTGCACACCAGCTGCAGTGGGCTTCTATCCTGACACTTGGAGCAGAAACAAATGGTAAACAGAAGAATGGGAAGAATTAAGAAATGAACATCTATGTGATTAAAGCACCATTAAGGAGATGGAGACGAATTTCTTGTTTCATAATCGTGAAGTTTAGCGTACGTTATGGGGTGGGTTCCTGTTTGAGTTAAGTTAGAGTCTAATGAAATAGATATGCGAAAGCCAAACATCTTAAGTAGATGATGAAATAAATCTTTATCTCAGCGAGATGGCCATATCAACTGCAATAGTGGTGGAGGTCTCATTAAAATTCATATCTTCTTTATATATAGTAGTAACACAATATGACAAAAACCAATCTTCTGTGATTGTTTGGGTCTACAACTGAGGTGTGAGCAACTCATTAAAACACTAGCCTAAAAAAAAACCCAAACAGAAAATATGTAAAGAAAAAAACCAATTTGAATATTTAAAGACAAAACAAACTGAGAAGACAACAGTATCTCAGGACAACTGCGTAAGCTCAGCAAGTGTGGTTTATGGCACTTCCCAAGGTGCTAAAGTTGTATGGTAGATTCAGAGAACGCAAACTTTGGTCATGTTTATGTCCAAGTTTTACTACAAAAAGCATAGTCAAAACTCATTTCTACTTTATAGCAGTAATCACTAAGGGGCACTCCCTCATAGATGGATGTATTGGTGAAACACAATAAAACAATAAAATGCACTAATCTAAGTCAATGAACCCAAAGGCACTGAAATCCTATTTAACAATGATTCCGCTGTATGAAATTCTGGTCAGAAACTACTGTAAAATAAGGGTTTCACTATGAACATATAAGAGTATGCTGAGAAGTATTCAAAGGGTGATTTTATTTTAGGAATAGGCAATTATTTTTCTACTGGTTTTGCAACTCTAATCATCTGCAAGTCAACCTCCATACATGAATGACATCCAAAATGTTAATACTGGTACACTAATATTCTGCTCCTATATGGGATTTTATTCTAACCTAATCCTTTTATCCTTTAAGTGGAGTACTTTATCAACATCATAAAAGAGTAAGGAAAGCATTTACTAAACTTTGGATTTGTCAATCTCTATTGCATCAACACATGGCAGTAAAACCTTTATAGCACCCCATACCCTACGTATTTACTGCACAAGTTAATTCTTGCCCGAGATGCAGCATACACAGGTTCCTAACAGGTATATGCATAAGGGGCATATACGTAATTGTCACCACACTACCCAAGGCAAAACAGTTGCCTGTTTAGTAAAATAATTTTTTATCCAATTTGGTGGTCCCTAAATAGTTTCTCCAAATAAAATGCACTAAATTTGTTTTGGCCTATGAAGTGTTTAATTTTCTTTTTTTTTCTGACACTAAGAAGCTCTTATAATCTGTAATTTCTTTGTGGAAGAAATGGTATTTCATTCTGCCTTGTGCTAGGTGCTGTATAAAAAAAATGTTAGTGACAAATACCTACTCCGACCTTTGTTCCTCTCATGTATTTTTTTCCAAGTGTCACGGTAGTAAGAATAACCATCTTTATCTTAAACCTGGCTATGCTTTTCACCAGGACAGTTTGGCACAAGCAGGACATACCTTGCCCAGAAAAAGGAAAGCTGACTCAAAGGAATTTCTTATCCTTCCTTCTCTGTTCTCCCTGCCCCTTTCCCTTGCTTCTTCAGTGTACCACTGTGCTCCCCTCGCCCCTCTATTTCTACTTCTCTGAGTTTGGGGTTTCCCCCACACACACCCTTTTCAAGAGCCAGGCCTGAGATCCTGAACAGGGCTCCTGCCTGGCCCTCCCTAAGGACCGCAGCTTGCCCCAGCCCACGGAAACCCGGCAGTACTGGCTTCAGGGATGCACCGATAAAGGAGGAGAGCCCTCCATGCCTTCCCTAATTTCTCACCACCTCAGCAGCTGAATCGTGCACCAAGGCCTTCCCCCCCAGCTACAATTACTGCCCTCTCCTGCTCTGCAGGGAAGCCAGTGCCCAGGAAAGCCCGGCGGGGATGCAGTCGCCCCAGGTTTCTTCTGGCTGGATGAGCCTATCGCCTCATCTGCACTTGCATGGCAAGAGCTATGGGGCAGCACTGCGCCTTTATTCATGCAGCACCCAGCTCAGCAATGAGCATCCCGACATTTAGAAATGCTACTATGCTATTACAAAGTTGGGTGTGACAGTAAGCACAATTACTTATTCCTCCATGTACCATTTAAGAGGCTTACTTCCAAGAGACTGCCACTCTCCTGCTATCCATGTGAAGGTTTTGGAAAGGGGGAAAGGGAATCTTGGAGTATCTGCCTTCACCCCAAAATCCAGTTTTATAAAGCATAAAAAAAAATACTGTTCTGCACACCAAGGCACAATGGGGTCTCTCCTCTTGTTTTGGGAACAGGTATGGAAATTAGTTATCCTGGTTGCTGTGCCCAGCGGTAGAGGGTACTGTGCACCCCAGAGATGCAGCCCTTGATTTACAGCTGTGAGCGCAGAGGGCAGCCTAGCTGTCAGCTGCGGAAAACCAGAACATTGACGTCTAAACTGCTTTCTCCTATTCATCTATTTTTTTCCTGCTAGAAATTCAGCAGCTTGCAGCCTGGAGCGTACACCCAACACTTCTGCATACCCAGGGACTAACCTCACCTTCACTCCTACCGCTTCCTGACGGGCTGTCTTTTACCAGGAAAGGAAACAACCGTAATTGAGCATGGCAGCAATCCATGTTTCCCCATGTAATCTTAGCAGCAGAAGGAATGGTTTCCTGTAGCTCCTGTAAGCAAGCTGCGCCCAGGCCCCCCCTCACCGAGGCCGCCCGTCCCGCCTGCCCGTGCTCCCCCCGCACACCCTCGCTTCTGCAGGGACCGGGTGCCCACCGCTGGCACAGGCACAGAGGGGTTCCCGCTCTTTGGCGGCATTAATAAGCCAGCTTAAATACACACTCTGCATTAATACGAATAATGTAAAACCAGAAAGACTGACTCTGCCCTGAAGCACTTCAGCGAAGCCTCAGCTTTTGACTCTAGCAGAGGTGCGGCCCTGCTAACACACACTCTCAGCCACTGCAGGTAGCATACAGATGCACTAAAAATAAAGCTGCTCATGCAAAACTCCATGGCGCTGGGCTCAGTTTTTTTTATTGCCTCAACTAAGCATCTTGAAGTCTCTTTGGAGAGTGTTTTATTTAGGAGCAGTAATGCGCAGTTATCAGGGGGTTTCAGTTCATTTAATTAAGTTGAATACAATTACACTCTAGTGGGTCTTAAAAATGCAAGAATCTATTTAAATATTATTTAGATGCGTATCTTTTAGCTACCACAGACTGCACAGGGCTTCATGTTTATATCAATTAGGGATATCAACCTAGCAGTAAGAACTGTATCTCTTGCCAATTTATAATCCTTTCTACTCTGGGATCTCGTATTTTATTTGCTTATTTTCCTTTATCTGTGTACAGCGAAGATGGGCTTTTTGCGTTCCTCTGTGCTCATATTGCTTCATCATTGCCAAAGCACTTCCTAATTAGGCTAAACAGGCCTCTTACCCAAATAAAAGAGAAATATTTCTGCTTGCCTACAGAGCAAATCCTACAGAGTCTGGGCTTGAATAACTGTGTGGTTGCCATATCTCCCAGGTGTTTCAAGCACGTATTTCTTTGAAGGGGCAACACGCAGTTTATGACTTACAGGAGCTCCCCAATAAGCAGGATGCTTATTGAAGGAAGCGCTTAAGCCCACGGGCACTGTCAGTCCAGTGGCTCTGCCCACTGATAATAAATGTTGCTTTTGCTGGAGACTGAATGCATTACTCAAGTGTTGCACATCACGGATGCACCTCGAACTGAAGCATGAAACAATCTGTAGAGCCCCACGGGGCTAAGGAGATCATAAAAAGCAGAAGCAGGCAGAACACCAGTGTCAATAAAGCTCACAAAAAAACTGTGTCTCTACAAAACCCAGTAGCTGGTTCTGACCAACCCAAGGCCCTGAACCACAGGTTGAAAGACAAACAACTGTAGATAAAGACACTTGGACTTGGAGGGTAAGCTACATTCTCACTTGAGCCATTTCTCTAGGCACAGCAACTTGAACATCAAAAGAAGATGATCCTGTTAACTAACCATTTGTCACAAGAGTTGTCATGCCAAAGAAAAACATCTCGCCTAGTTGTAAAAGCAACTAACACAAGAAGAAAGTCTCAGATGGAAGGAGTTTCCGCACAGACTCTGCTTCTGAGATGAAAGAAAAGACTGCAGTCTCGGGGAACACCAAACCGTGAACGCAGCAAGAGAAGCAGGACAACCTATGTACCAGGATGCATCTGAAGCACCACAGAAACAGCAGGGAGCTCCCTGAGCAAAAGGAAGATGTTACACCACTTTTCACAGTATGCACCATTATCAGTTTCATATCAAAGGACGTAGAGTAAATAAGTTGCCCCATGCATAAAGAATCAGGACTTGAAGGGAAACAAAGGTTTTCCCGCATGATTCTCTCAAGGAGAAAGGAGAAGCACACGTTTTCAGATGTGGAGATCTCTTCAAAGCGCGAGAGGTACAACCCGAAACGCAAAGGCTGGTTCAGAATGAGTTACGTGTGAACAGGGAGTCAAGGCATCAGAGTGTCTCTAGCAAAATAGTAAATAGCACTCTCATCCTCAGCCTGTTTTAGCTAACCAGCCCTCTGCTACAAATTACCCATTCGAAGCATCTACTGGCAATACCTGAATGGCATAATTTTACATGACTCACATGCACATCAATGGTTACCCACCTATAGTCTGTATTTGTCTTGAAGCAAAACCAAAACAAGGGGCAACCAACGAGACACGAAGGCTTACTTTGCCCTCTGATATCCCTACTCAGCGCCTGAAGCGAGCCCTGTCATTCCTGAACCAGGCTGAAGTCTCCATTGCGTACTTCCCACTTGCTCCCTGCCCGTCCATCCACGCCGCCCAGCCACCTCCTCTGGGCCTCCCCGAGGCCGGCCTGCGCGCTGACCTTCCCCTGCCCAGGGCCCACCGCGAGCTCCGGCCATTTCCTGCCGTGAAGGCGGCAAGTCTTCCTTTCACAGGAGCCTCCTAAATCCCCCTCCCGAACAGTCGCAAGTTACCCTTCTCGGCTGGGACTCTCTTTTCACTTTTCTAGCCACAGAAAAACAATTCTGGATACTGAGCTGCTGCACCTCCATCCCTTGTCATCCTCCGTTTCCTCTTTATATGAGAGGTATTTTCCCAAGAGAGGCATGAGTCTGGAGAAAAAAAAACCTGATTGCTTTTTTTTTTTTTTTTTTTTAAATTGCTCAAACACACACAGCAACAGACCTAGCTAAGAAAGGCAGAAGGGCCAGAAAGGAGCTAACATAATTTGTTACCTCCCTCCCCTCTCTTTTTCATGGCAGTTTACAAAATAAGTAACTATCTGTAAGCACTTTGCAGTAGTTGTAATTAGGTTTGGCAGATGAAAAATGAAAATTTGTACAATCTTTTGTATTCTAAGTACGCTTGAGATGAGGATTAAAAACCACAAGTAACTTGGCAAAGATTACTTGAAGAAAGTACCGTTCCGTCAGAGAGAGAAAGCAACGTTGTCAACATCCACCTCTTTCTTCTCTCTCAACTTTGGCAATTAGGAACTCGGTCTCCTCGCTGACTAAACCCAACGAGACTCATCATGAACCGGTCTGTAACAAGGATATGCAGAAGCATCCCTTTCCATTCTCATTTATGCATGAACACACACCATATGCGGTATGAAGCAACTCTTCATCGTCATGCCAATATTTTGATTACGTCCTTGACCTTATGTTCTCTGTTAACTTCCTGAGTTTAGATAGCTATCATGCAAAGCTTAGGTTTTACAAATTTTATCCATCTGCATGTATATACTCACTCCCGGACGCAAAATCTAAACAATACATTGCTGGATCCAGGCTGAGCAAGAAACAATATACCTCACTGAGCCAACACGTCCCAGTATCCCTTCAATTTAGTACACAACAGCACACACCATCACACACCATCACAGTGGAGAGGGATGACCCAGGATTAGACTCCATTTCATGCCTCGTTGCAAAACACTCAGAATAAAGGTAGCAGTAATTAACGGGGAAAACAGCATTTTTAAGGACCGACAAGCGTTTTGCACTACCTACAGCCAAGCAGTCTCCACTGACAAAAGAAGAAATAAAACAGACCTTTCCCCCAAACCTCTCCAAACAATGAACAGGATGCATCATCATAAAATATAATGAAAAATTCAATTTCAATTTTTATTTGTACAGTGCACAGCAAGCAAGGTGGGAACTTCCACATTACAAGCTGAAACACTGATAGAGAAATTTGGATAATTAAGAGGAGACACCAGGAATTTGCCATCTTCCTCTATAAGGAAAACACGACCTCAGAGAAACTTTAAATAAGCGCAGTATGTAAAAACACAGAGAAAAACGTCCGAACAATTTGCCATGTACGGAGATTCACAACGTGCCCTGCCAGCAGGAAATCTGCCTTTACTCAGCCCTTTTTCGCCAGTGCAATGAAACCAGACAGACCTAAGGAAACTCATCCCGTGGGGGAAGAGAGGTTTCTACCTGCTCCTGCAGCCCCACCAGTGCTCCAGCCGCACAGGGACGTTGGTGCCCGCGCACCTTCACTGCAGTACCTGGAGCTACCCCTGCTCTCAACATTTTTCAAGGGATATAAGCAGCCTGTTCTTACTTCCACCAAAATTGGTGGGAAATCACAAGTAACCTCAGGGAAAGCAGGAACACAAACAGTTTCTGTGGTAGAGATCCCCCGCTGTCTTTGCTGTGCCAAAAAAAAAAAAAAACACCCAACAACAAAAAAAACCCAAACAAAAACCACCCCACATTTATATGCCAGAGACACAGCAAAAAGCAAATACCTGTTCTGAGCCTAATTAGTCCTCAGTCTGACACAAAGTATCATGTAAATCCAATGAAGAACAAGTCAGAAACCGGCCAACATGGCTCAGTGCCCCAAGCACTAGCACCCCTGCTCCACTGCCCATCAACTGCTGTATTTTGTGGTATCCCCAATGCAACAGTTGACGATGAGCTTTTGACTGCTTGCTTGACTAGAAATTTCCTCACCTTACCAGTTTTTTTTGTTTTGAAATACAGTATCTTTATTAGTCCAATGATAAAATGTTGCACGTGGAAACCTGTTCTCCCCAACTTTTATATAAAACATGACATATTCCCACTACAGACTCTGAAGCATCCAGTTTTGGAAGCATAAACATAGTCATCTTGAAAATAGAAACTTGCAAGACAGAAACCACGACTGACACACAACATGCAGCCTGCCCCCGTCTGTTCCCATTTTACCATGGTTATTTATGAATTCTAAGGTAGGAAAGAAGCCTAATAATGGAGTGGAAGCCACAACCTGCAAGTTGTGGTGCATATTACGTATAAATACAAATACATTGCTGTATAAAACAGGATTTTTCTTATTTTCATCCTTACAGAGTATACATTTCAGTTTAAATGCAAAGCATTCATCGTCAGCTTTCAGAGCTACTGCACTAAGCTGGCCAACCACTGAAAGCTCCAAAACTCACAAGTATTAAAAATTATTCCGTGTAACTGAAGGCTACGTTTAAGTCTATGCAGTGACATCAACAACAATATGAAATATGTCTAACAGGGATAGTGAAAAGAGGTGAGCCTCAATTTAGCTGCAGAGAAATAAGTATCTTCAATTTGCACTGCATCCCTAGGATTGCACTAGAAATTTCTGGTGTAAAAAAAAACCCTTTCGGCTGGGTTGGAATAGGCGAGAAGCTCCTGCTGGAAGACTGCAAGCACAAAATCCGAAGGGGATGAATGTGTTTGCAGCACTGTAACAGATACGGATAAACAGAGATAATAAACATAGAAAACAAACATCCAAATACCTCCCCAGTTCTAAGTGCATAAAAAACACAGACTCTACAGCAATGACATAGCACTTCTAGAGATATATATTATGACTGGTAAGATATTATTCTGGCAAGCAAAATACCTTAAAAGCCTTTTTTTGCCTTTTTCCTGAAGTGCAATGTAATGCTACGCAATCAGCCCTAGCACGTGTTTTCACCCAAGCTCCAGCTGTGGACATACACACACTCATTGAAAGAACTTGTAACAGTGCCACCGTGGCGCGATGAGCTCTCATGGTAAGTGCTCTCAAATCCACTTTTTCCTCCATCAAGTCAGACCGGGGTGACAGTTGAGCAGAGAGCGAGCTCTGCACAGCAGGGTCAAGTTGGTGCTGGCATTGAAAAGACCAGGAGGCTCCTGGTCCTTTCATCTGAACTTGTGAAGGAATGACAAAAGTTGCTTTTTCCTTTCTTGTTGAAAACCTACGGGCCACACACTGCTCCAGTATAAATAAACCTTGTGCCTTAGGCTGATGGAGTTTTTATGTAAACAGGGCAGAAATTAGACCCTTTATCATTTGTTCTTTTCTTCATCTTTTGCTTCCGTCATACCCATCAGCACTGCACAAAGCATCTTCAGTTGCAAGCGAGAGGGTTATGAGCGTCCTGCAATCAAGAGATTGCTCATGTACTCTTGATTTAATATTGTAACAATCATGGTATTGTTTTCACTACCATCTATTGACTCTCATCATGCTCACTGTGAAGCTTTCAAAGTATTGCTTTTACTATTGTATTAAATAGTTACCTAATCTCCTTTACACACACACTCCCACACACAGAGAATATACTGAAGGTGGAGAACACTGCGATACAAAATTTTAGTATGCTGTTACCAAAGAGCAAAAAGCACTGTATATCATTGTAAATACAGTGACGATAATGAAACAGAAAAGGATGTACTTATATTCCTGATAATTATATTACCATGCTTGTAAGCTTCAATGTGTGCGTTCACCCACGCACATAAGAACAACCATGTTTTTTTCCATCTGGAGGCCTGATCATGTAAACTGATCTCAATAGTATACCCCCGTGTTCATGCAGGGCCACAGGGAAGGTAAACCAGCAAAATCTAACAGGCTTGTAGCAGAGCAGACCTGCAACAGTGCTCCAACCAGATCGCACTCCGATCGCGACATGGATATTAGGAACCGGTTCTCCAATTTATCATATGACTTTCCATAAAAAAGCCTGAAAGTGAAGTGTGATTTATAAATCATTGTTGTATTATATTCTTAAGCTTGTCTATCTAATTTTCTGGTTATACCCTGCTTAAAAGTGTTTTCCAGATAGGTTACACAATCCCCACTCTCAATTTCAAACTCTTCATAGGAAGCGTGCCTCTAAAATTAGCACACATAGCTCAAAAATGCTTATCCAGGTGTCATTAAAACTTAAACCATTAAGTATTTTATTATACTAATCTTAGTTCCAATAAAAATAGTACATTATAACTTTGTGCTTCAAAACATGGCCATAGACAGGAAAGCTCTCCTACTACCATAAGCCAGGAAAAACGTTCCCCTCACCTCAAGAAGATCGAAGCAGCGGCGGCGTGCCCACACCTGACCCACACCACAGCTACTGCACTGCGCTGGGGGCAGCTCCTTTCATTTTCAGAGTAGCTCTTTTCCATACTGGAAATCTGTGTTGTGAACTCCGGGGTTCAAATGTCTGTCAGTGAACTGTGTTGTAATTTCTTCCTGCCAATGGGGCAGCTAAGTCTCTTGATGACAGTAAGAAATAAAAGCCCTTCATCTCTCTTTATCTAATCGCACAACCCGTGTCTATGTACTTCTTCAATGGAGAATATGCTTTTATAGTAGAAACTTAATTTTTACAGACTTGCACATATTAAACCCAGTTCCTTCTTTGTGTTCATTTCCTCATGGAAAAACCTGGAATCCAAATTCTTGCAAAGCCACCTCAGCGTTCCCGCAGTCACAACAGCCACCTTCCTCCTCTTCCCACTGCCAATAATGGCAACAGACAAAGCGGCAGGTTCATTAGTCATAGCCTGCACCACGCAAGAGGAAAATTAACAGCACTTTAAACAGGTATTGTGACACATCGCTTTGCTGGGCCATTACAAAGTCATTCTTATTCATCCTGCGTTACTGGACACCCTGAATCTGAGCACAACGTGTGCTCTACAACCATTAATACCGTGAGAATGGGGTAAGCGCAAAAGGAGAAAGCCTGGGCTGCTGCACGAAGGAAAAGCTACAACCAGAGACTCAAATGACGGAGGGAGACCCGGGAAGGCACAGGCAGCAGGGCTGGGCGCACCGGCACCCTCTCCTCCGCCCCACCACCTCTGGAGGAAGAAAAGTCCTGACGGAGCCGAGCCCAGGGCCAAAGCTGGAACAGTTCAACCGGGGTCTGGAAGGAGAAGGAAGCCTCTTCTCCCCTCTGACTCAAACTCCCTTGCCCCAGGCACTGCCCATTTCGTCCACCCCTTGGCCCTGCGCCACATCCAGCAGCGACCCCGCTCTGCCACGCACAGGTCCCTCCGCTCAGCTCACGCAGCTCTGCTCCTCTGTTTGCACAGCACCTCGTGCAATCAGCACTAATTTACATTGATTTCTAGACAGAATCTGAATAAGTTAGATTAATCGTTATCTAGTTCTGTAAAATGTCATTTGCTCCGAGATGAACTAAAAAAAAAAAAACAGTTTTTCACCTGACTATAGAAAATGGTAACAAGCACGTGTAGCATAATACATCGTGTTCCACATAATAAAATTCCTTTAAGTGCTCCCTGTACTGCATGTGCAACACTTTTTCATTTTCCCACACCAATTTTCACATTTTCTTTCTGTTTAGATACTGCCATTTTTTCACATCCACAAGAGGAAGGAGGCATCATTACAGGCAAATTCTGGCAATCTGGTATTCCACTGCTCTTAAAAGACAAAGAGAGCTTGGTTGATTGATTTTCAAAACAAGAAAAAATACGAAGAAAAAGAATATTTCTAAATATTGATAATGGAGCCAGTATTCACAGCAAACCAGCAACACACTGGAAAATAAAATTTTATCACAAAGATTCAAGTTTACCTTAAATTTAGTTATTCTCTAGTAAACAGCAGTTCATAGCAGACACTATATAAAAATCGTCCCTACTTTTTCCTCTGCAATTCAAAGGCCAGGGAAACCCAGAGTTTGCTTTCAAGAAAGAATGAAGAGGGCACCAGAACCAAAATCTCTTATCATTCCTGACTGCACAGGGTCTTGAAGGACTAAACTCTCTGATGGAGACATCTGTTTTATGTGACCTGACGTGCAAGAAAAAGCCTAGACCAAAGGTTATCTCTATGAGCTATCTATCTTCATAACAGGATTAGCGTTGCTAGGCGTAACACTGCATGGAGATGAGAGGGAAAGGAGATGCAACAGGTTAAGTTTAAAACATAAAATTGACTCAAACACCTAAACTGACAGTTGGTCACTCTCCATTTTGATGTCTTTATTTGAAAGCAAAATACACTCCACAGTTTCGTAAAATAGAAAAAACAATACCTGCTGGTTCGAAGAGCAGAGGCCAGGCCTTCTGGGTTGATCCTTACTGTTGCAACTGGGATATGCTTTAAAAATGCACTCCAAAGTAGAAGTCGGAACATAAATGTTTTGAATCAGAATGTCCCAAAGTGCTTTTTGAGCTAATTACACAGTGCCACAGCCATTTTGCTGACATGTCAATAAAAATCAGGGAAAAAAAGAGTATATTGCATTTTCAGAAGCACGTTCTACTTGGAGCAGCTACTCGTTTGCCTGCATTTTTCCATACAGCCGTGCTGAGCGCCGATGGCTTCAGCTGGAGCGGCCTCTCGGCACCAAGCAGACATCAGAGAAACGGAGTCATCCGAACGAGACACTGGGAGAACAGTGGTGTAGAGAGATTTCCACGGGAGGTCACGGCGAACTAACCATGGTTTAAGGAAGAGCAATCCTGGGAGAAATCTGCAGCTGGTGTGAGCTGCCACAACTCCTCCTTGCAGTCCTCCGACTGCTTTTATCGGTCAGGGATCTACTTCCCCCATCTCTCCAGATATCCAGGCTCCCTGGCTTAATATCAAATTCCACTCCCCAAAGTATGTTAGCCCGTCCGTAATTACATGTTATCACAGTAGTACTATCAGCTGGCGTCTTTCTCTCTTTCAGTTTCTTTCTTTATTACTTTGATAAGAAATTCAAATAGTTGCTGAAACACAGAGAGCAAGATAGATTATATATGTAAATATTAGGGCTCCCAGTACAAACCCAAGTGAGCTTTATTGTCCTCAAAATATTCTGTTCTCTTTAGCTAACAGCAGATTGTGGGAAAGCACTGGTTTTCTCTCAGCATAACCACAAAATATTATTGAAAAATAAAGAATTTTTTTTCAGCTCTTATAATTGATTCAGTAGTTTGAAACAAGAAACTAGCTATCACTTTGAAATAAAAAGCTGGAAAGACTTCTAATTTCATTGCATCTCTTGCAAGTTCCTATCTTTTGCATCTTGGCCATTGAAAACAAAAGCTCCTCAAACAAATAGACATTTTCTTCAGTGAAATCCCTGCTGTATCAAAACTGATCAGAGTATTGCCAGTGATTTCATTAATGTCAGGATTTGACCCAGATACCTGTTCCAGCTATGCTATGTGAGAAGGAAGAACATCCCATAAACAAGACAGACACTGAAGTGTCTTCCCATACTAAGGTCAATAGTCACGTTTTGAAAGCGCATCTTTAAAAGACTAAAGTTCACAACTTTCACTTCATATTATGATTTGTTCCCATATCTGATCACATACAAACCTTCAGACTCTTAGCAACAAAGAGTTTGCTATCGCCACATCAATAGATGATTCTATGCCAAAAATATCACTTTTTATGGTGTTGAGTTTTGGGGATACACAGAATTTCTATATTACTGCTCACGATCCACCCACTGCCATCTTTCTAAAACCTTAACACACTTCCACCATCCATTGTTGCTTTGAGACACCGCGAACTGTAATTAACCAGTACATTCCAACACGTGCTTGATACAGACTAAGCAAAAGTTTTTAAGGATAATTATCTTATCTAGTGAGCTCCATTAACAGCACAAATAGCTTTAAGGTGCTTTTACCACAGCTGCACCTATAGAATATTTCATTAGAATAAGTGCAAAAGGGAAAAGTCGCATTTACTTCAGCGAAATCCCAATACAGCTGTAAGTACACTCAATATTTGTCAAGTATAGAGAGAGTTATTATGTGGCTTCAAAGTCTGTAAAATATGCTGCCTACAAGCAGCATTTGAAAAGCATTTGCTTCCCCTCCGGACCTGGGATCTGCCATCACAGGTTCCTGCTAATAAGGTCCTATTTTAAGGAACCTAACTAAATGTACACAAACACAGAAATATGTTTATCCATTGAGCGAGAGGGGCTCAACTTGTATTTTAAGTAACTGCAGTACCAAATACCAGCTGGGCTGGCTTCCATGGCCTCTCCTAAACCCACACCGAGAGGAGACACCCCCATGGCCACCACCGTGCCCCACAAGGCTTCCAGCAGGGCCAGCGGGAGGAAGGCAACATCTTCCCCTCCTCCTCCCCACTGCTGTAACTCCTCAGTATAAGGAGGACAGAATCAGGTATTTCATCTTTTTTATGAAAAGCATCTTTTTCACTGCAAGGACAGCGAAGCAGTGGAACAGGCTGCACAGAGAGGCTGTGCAGTTTCTGTCCTTGGAGGTTTTCAAGACCCGACTGGATAAAGCCCCAAGCAGCCTCACCTGGCCTCAGAGCTCTCCATGCTTCAGCTCGAGGTCGGGCTAGATGCTGCCTGCGGTCCTTTCTAACCTGCATCATCCTGCGATCATTGCTTAAGAATGCAATTTTCTCTCTCTCATTCAATCAACAAACTTTCGATGATCACCTTCTTTCTTCAGTTCATTCTAGTTTTCCCCTCCCAAGGTCCTGGCTCTTGTCTCCTGCCTCTTCCCCCCTGCTAGTGCATTCCTTTGGTGGCTTTCAAGCTATTGCGGGGCCAACCTAGCCAGCCTAACACACTGCACCAACTTCTTGGTTCAGAGAGCCGTTCCCAGTGAATCACTCCAGTGTCTACCTCTGTGCTCCCTAAACATTTTGGGTCATGAATTACTGTAAATCCCAGGAATTTAAGACGCATGCTCTCACTTAATTGATGATGCAAAAGAAGTAAGCCAGCTCTGCAGGCTACTGTGTGGCCTCACGGACCATGACCAACCATCTACAGCCTTCCATTTGGAAGCCACAAATCTAGTTTACTGTTTGCCTTTCACAGCGCAGGTTTGAAAAGGACAAAGCTTTACGTACCACAAAGACGAACAGTGAAAATGGCACTGGAGCTACCTCTTCCTTGCCTTCAGACAAGGACAGAGCACTAAATAAGTTTACACTCAGTTCACATTAAGACATATTTTGCAGCCGCAAAGACTAGAAACTCTTTAAAAACCTAAATCTGAAGAAACCTGACAGCTTGCAGTGAGAGGAGCTTCCGTCTTCCCTTAGGTACGTTATTATTTGAGACCCAACACAAGGGTATCCTTTCATATTTGTAATTGTGTTGCAACACAAAACACTGCAGTAAGAAAAGATAATAGTGCTGGTTGATGCTTGCAACCGATATAAACCAGCAACTTCATAGTTACAAGATGATTCCTTCCTGTAAAGCAGACGAACTCTAAGACAAATGACTTTAGCTTAGTTTTATTAGAAGACAAATAATAATTAAATAGCTCTGTTTTCTCAGGAAGGAAACTAGCTTGTGCAGCCAGAAGCAGCCTATTCAAGTTATTAGTTGTGTGAGAATCCGATCTTTTTCTGCACTGAGCTCCAGCATGCTAGGCTGTTGGTTTGGCCTCCTCAAACACTCCTTCCCGGGCATCCAATAGCACTTTGCTCTTACTAAATGCAGTACTGAAACCTGCCAGAAAAAGAGAGAAAGAGACTGTTCATAAAGTACCAACTGTGTGCTCCCTACAAACTGGCAGAACTGACTCTGCTTGCATTCTTACATTAAAATCATTAACAGTGAAAGAGCGTACGCAGCCGGGTGCTATTAAACTGAATGCCATGTCAATGGAGAATTTCTACGAAGAAAAGGAATGAGGCAGGTTTTCTCATCTTACTTTGAATATTAACAATAAAGTCCATGCGGAAAAAAAATGGCAGCGTAAAATGCTAATTAAATTCTCCCTTCAAGTCTATAACGCTTCTGAACTAGAGCCTATGGGTTTACCATTCATTACATTCCGCAGCAGTTTTCCAAAAGGTATTTCTCATAATGTTCCTCAAGGTCTGTCGGTTAAACGTTAACAACAAAAATTAATACACATCAAGCCTGTTCATTTGCTTTTAAACAGGCACTCCACTGTTGATTACCACCTTCCTGTATCGCTGGAAAACTGCCCGCTCCAGAACGTATATAACATCAGTATTTGTTTTTTTGCTGAGTGGCAGTCCTCTGTGGTAATTATCATCTTGCACCTAAAGTAAATATTATTCTCTCGCTGCAAGCAGACATAAAGAATTGACTCTTCCTGTGTTTTTACTGTTGGCCACCCAGTCCACCCTGCCGGTGCGCTCCGCGCCCACCCGATGTCACTCCTTCAGCCCCGGCTGCCGGGGCCGCCGCTGCTGTTCGTGGCCGGCGCCTCCGGAGGGCTGGTCCCTCCTCAGCACACCCCCCCGCCCAGAAACTCCGCGGGCCGCGGCCCCGCAGCTCGTTTCCAAAAAAAACCTGCGGGGAACAAGAGCCCCACAAGCGGCACCGGGGCGCGGGGGCCCAGGGCGCCCCGCGGCAGCGCCCCCCAGGCGCGAGGCTTCACCCGGGCCCGGCGCGGGGCGCCGCAGCACGTGCGCGGCATGCAAAGGCGGCCAGGAGCCGGACTTTCGCCCAAGTTTGACGGAACCGGCCAGGACGCCGCAGCAGCGGGAAACAATGCGCCCATTGATCGGCCTCAACAAGCGCCGCCGGCCGTGTAAACAGACGCGGGGTCCGCTCCGCTCGGCGCCGGTAAACAGCCCCCGCCCCAGCCCAGCTCTACAGCGGCGCTCGGCGCTGCCCCTCCGGCGCTGACAGCCCAGGAAACCTCGCTCCGGACCCGCGAGGAAAGCGGCCGCCCGTACAACGCTCGGGCTTGCCCACGGACCAACTTTTTCTGGGACGCACGAGCCGGCACGGCGAGGACACCCGCCCACCCGGGCGAACTCCGCAGCAGGTGCCGGGCCGCCCCGGCCAGGGCTGCGCCGCCCGCCACCCCGCTCCGCAGCCCACCCCCGCCCCGCGGCAGACTCCCCCCGAGCCCGCTGCCGCCCGGGCCCCCGCCCGGGCCCCCGCCCCGTCCCGGCCGCACTCACCAGGATGCCCATCACGTCGGCCCACAGCTGGGCAAACGCCTCCGACGTGCCGCTCTCCGCCGGGGCGGCGGGGCCGCCCGCCCGCTCCCCCTCCATGCCCCGGCCCGGCCGCCGGATCAGCGCCGGCTCCCCGCCGCCGCCGCCGCCGTCCCGCCCCGCCTCCCCAGCCCCGGCCCCGTCCCCGTCCCGCCCCGGCACACCGCGGGCCGGCCCCCCTCAAACTTTCGGCCCAGCGAGCGGGCGGCCGGCGCTGCCACTGCGGCGCGGCGCGGCGGGGGCGCCCACCCGGCGGCGGGGCGGCGGCACGGCCCCTCCTCCCCCCGCCGCCGGCCCCGCACCCCCCGCCCGCCCGTGGGCTCGCCCGGCGCACGTGGCCGCCCCGGGGCGGCAACAAAGGGCCCCGGCGCCGCCCCGGCCCGGTCCCGGGGCCCGGCGCCTCCCCCACCCCAAACCCAAGAGCTCGGGCCGGCGCGCGGTCGCCGGGGGAGGGCTCGCTGCTGACCGGGCTCTGCCGCCGCCTCACCTGAGCGCCTCCTGCTTCCGATTACTACCCCCGCCCCCCCCGCCCCCAGTATACTGAAATTAAGTAATCACTAATTACAGGCAGCAGCAGGGACGCTCCGGCGCCCCTCCCAGCAGGCGGCCGGGTGCCCGCGCACGCACCCCCGAGCGCGCTCCTGGGGGGGCACCTGAAGCAGCGGAGAGGCCAGCGGCGGCCGGGGCGGGAGGGCGAGCCCGGGGACGCGGTGCCGCTCCTGGCCTGCCCGCCGCCGCACGCCTCGCTCCGGCCTCTGCTGGGGCGGGCTGCTAGGACATCCTTTACTCTGAGCCTCCGTGCTCGCCCCCCGGCCTTGCAACGGTTAGGTGCGTCTGGAAGAGCTACGGCTTCGAGCCGATGCTTATTGGAAGCACGTGCCTGCGCGGGGCGGGGGAAAGGCGACGTGTCTAACGGATACACAGCTGCCACGCGCCGGCCAAGCGCGTTCGGAGCTCCCAGCCCCGAGCAGTTCGCAGTTTCTGCAGCGTCCCGCCAGCCCCGCTGGGTGCTGCGCGCCCTGCGCCACCCAGACGCGACCCAGGGCCGGGCCCGGGCCCGGCACCCGGGCGCCCTCCCCGCCCAGCCCCGGGGTCTCCCGGCACCGGGCCCCCGCAGCTGATGAGGCCGGCGGCGGCAGCAACAAATGACACCATTTGCTAACAGGGCTTAAAATAGTTTCTGAAGTAGGCATAGAGCAGAAGTGGGGTGACCTATGTGCTCCTCATCTTCTCCCCACGTTCCCAGCGATGTTCTTTCTCTGTCCTCAAAGCTCAGATGGATTATTTAACTCCGTGGGCTAGCACCAGAGAGAAAAGCTGAGCAAAACGCTCCCTTTCTCAGCGACTGGTACGCACAGAACGGAACGAACATTTTCAAAGCGCTGCGTTGTTACAGCTGTTGCTGTAGTGGTGAATGGCACTCGCAGAACAGGCGAAAGGAGGTGGGTGGCACAGGTAGAAAAAGTGCTGGAACTGGTAAGGAAACCCCTGATGATGTAGAAATCTGCACATTTTCCTTGACCCTTCTTTAGGATGCACACTGTGTAATTCATCATATTATTGACTAGGAATGAGAAATAATGAAAGGCCCAAACCAGGTATAAAGTCTCTACTAATTGACCTTTAAATTGTATGTGACTATAAGCCTATGAAGTATGAGGATAAAGGCGTGCCAGTGAAGTCTCCCTGTACTCTGAGATGGCTTGCATAACTCAAAACTGGTTTAATTAGTCAGGGGTAATTTACTTAGTGACCCTCTGAAATCCATGTTGAACCACTTACAATCATAATGTCAACCTAGTTTCAAAATATCTGAACAAGGCACACTGTTGATCTCAGGATTTAAATATGATGGGCTCCTCTTGCAGATACTGTTTTATGTACATTGCCTTTTTTATATTTTGGAGGCATATTTTTTAAGAAAAAACAACAGCTCTGCAGCACAAAGTCTAAAAAACCCTTATTGTTCTGACTCTGGCAGTGTTGTGGTTTAACCCCAGTCAGCAACTGAGCACCACACGGCCGCTCGCTCACCCTCCCCCCTGCAGTGGGATGGGGGAAGAGAATCAGGAAAAAAAAAAGTAAAACCTGTGGGCTGACATAAAGACAACTTAATAAGACAGCAGAAGAAGAGAAAATAATAATAATAATAATATATACAACTCAAGTGATAGCCAATGCAATTGCTCACCACCTGCTGACCGATGCGCAGCCAGTCCCTGAGCAGCTATCGCTGCCCCCCCAGCCAGCTCCCCCCAGTTTACAGACTGAGCATGACGCCATACGGTATGGAATAGCCCTTTGGCCAGTCTGGGTCAGCTTCTTGTGCACCTGGCAGAGCATGGGAAGCTGAAAACATCCTTGACGGGTGTAAGCGCTACTCAGCAACAACTAAAACATCAGTGTGTTATCAGCATTATTCTCATACCGAATCCAAAACAGAGCAGTATACCAGGTACTAGGAAGAAAATTAACTCTATCCCAGCCAAAACCAGGACAGGCAGCAATAAATTAAGACCAAATAGGTGTAAGGGGCAGCACTCCCACTTGCCTTGCCCCTCCCTGCCAAGGGAGGTCATTGCTCCTTACAGAAGCAGGTCCTGATTATCTGCACTTTTCAGCCTTGCAGTACAGGTAATAGAAACTAGATTATATATTGTGGTGGTCCAAGAGCTGCTTCCTGAGCCATGATGTCATCCCTTTTGTGAAGGCAGCAACTTTCATCAGAGCAGCATGATGCATGGCTGTGGCAGTCTTCCCCTCAGCCAGCCGACTTTAATTTATTTGAGACACAGAGCCTTTGATTTTGAAAAGGGAGACAAGGAAAAAAAGATCTTGCAAAATCACTTGACTCCGGGAGCAGTTGCTTTAAGAAACAAATTGACATGAGAATTACAACAAACCCATAGCAGTTTACAGTAGCTACCATCTTCTACGGTCTTGCAATTATAGTATCTATTCATCTTCAGACATTCACAAGATGCCATTTTTCTAAGACATTCAATGACTATGACATGCTAAAATATTCCCTGCTCTCCTTCCCTCAGATAGACACCCCTGCCCCTTCTAGATATCACATCGTCTTTTTTAGTGACGCCAATGTCCTGCAGTAATAAATCCCAGGGGCATTTTACCAAAAAAACAAAACAAAACAAAACAACAAAAAAACCCAAACAAAAAACAGCTGCAGCAAGAGTATTAGAGTTCTAGAACAAGCAGAAACTCAGATCTTACAAGGGTTTTGAAGCCCGGCTATTACTGCAGTATTTTATTTGTGTTACAACTGCTACTACAGAATTACAAATTAATAGCAATTTAGCGTGTTACAGTACAGTTTTTGTTTGCATTTTTATCTGTAATTGAGAAGATGGTAACTCAAACATCCACAAGAGACTATGTTCTAGAAGCATGCTGTACTGGACCTCTTTATGCTACTGGGAAGAAATAAATCTGGTCAATTTTCTGAGATTTTTGGGACATGTCACAGGAGCTCTGACCAGGCACTTAACATTTGGAAATCTTGGAAAATGGTCACTGTGCACCTACAGGGCAGCACTAGGCAGTGGGGCAGCGATCCTGATATGATCCCCCAGTGTGTCGGACTCGCAGTGCACGGGCTCGTGGTTGCTCTCACATACGCTCCAGTGCACTCTGGATGGAAAGTCCCTCCACAAAGCAGCTACGAAGCTCCCCGCAGTTGTTCTCCTGCAAATCTCTACACAGGAGATGGAAACGATCAACACGTATGCGGTGAATCTAGTTTCACCCAGTTAAGGCAGATGCACTGTGCATGTGAGTGTATCCTCCTATCACACCATCAGCTACATGTGGGCGTGTAGTTAAATTTCCCACATCTACGCAGCAGGCAGGATTAACCAGCTTGGAGAGCACTCTTCTTTATTACAGAGAGACGGACTTTCTTCTAGAGGGCTACTCGGAGCAGGATCCTCACTCCGGGTTAAGGTGGCCGTAGAGAAGCTCATCTTTCTCCTTTCTTTACTGAGGGTTTAGGGAGATGGCCTTCACCACGCCAAACTCTTTCTCTGTGAATGCCTCTTCACAAGCACAAACCTCAAACGCAAGCCTCTGAGTCATTAAGACAAAAGATGACAATCTTGCTGTCCCAAAGTAGTGTGTATCATCTCACCACAGTGTCACACAAGAGTGACACAATGGTTTCAACAAAGTATTTAATAGTGAAAAGTTGAAATAAGCATCAAAATAAACTGGAAAAGCTGACGTGCGCCATCAGAACCAGACTATCACAACTGCTGGCAAACACTTAAAAGGCATTTAATCCAAGAAATCTATACCACAAACAACAGCCAGCACTTTGATATCAATTTTAAACTACATGCAAGAGGCCGGGAGAGATCAGGTTGCCTTGGGAAGTGGATCATGCCCCACAGTGTAATGGACACCAAACTTCATGGGTTCCCGATAGATGGCCTGAGGGAAATGGCTTCCTGCTCAGAGGCCTGGCAATTAACTCTGCGTGCATGAACAAAACACATGAGGTTTCTCAACATCACTAACAACACCCTGCCCAGTATATCAAGTCTAAATTGGAACATCAAAGCTTCAGAGAAATAAATAAGCAAGCCATTGTATGCACAGAGCATAGGTGCAGGGGAATAAAAATTCCACCTAGCCCCTACAAGTGACCTGCAAAAGCCCTAAAGCTCTTAACACAAGCAAATTACAATGCAACACACTATTAGCAGGGATTGTACCTCCTTTCAGCTCTCTCCCTCTTTCCCCTTGGTGGAGGTCATCAAATTGAAACATGCAGAGTTTCACATCACAGCCTCTGATTGGAACTGCAACCCTGACTGGTTGCAGGCTCCATCCCATCAACTGAACGCAATCCATCTTGGAACAATTTTATCTCCTTGTTCTCACTAGATTTTTTTGAAAGTCCTTCTAAAGCACCATTTCTTTTAATTCTCACCTGTTAGTTCATTTTAAAAGTATTTTTCCTTAACAATTATTTATGATTATTATTTCTGGTAGCGGGGTTCTCTGCATCACCTGTGTCAGCCAAAGGAGCTGGCAGCTGCTCTCCAGCAGAAAGCAGACGTGCCAGCGGCCGCTCCAGAAAGCCTCTAGGACGAGGCAGGATGGGGACCCACACACCCAGCCCATCAGCCGTTCTGCCAAACAGGCTGTTGCTCTGTCTCAGACACTCTTGGTACGTACAGGCATAAATTATAAGAGAGTACTAGATCTATCATGTGCATTTGCAGATCAGACTGCTATATATATATTCCTGAAATGATCAAGTTTCAGCATCCTCTGCCAGTTAGATAACTACAGAAAATACTCCTGATTTTAAAAGCGGTGCAGAAAATACTTATCCAGTGGTTTTAAAATAGACAGTATTTAGAGCATAGACTCTTTGCTGTACAGTCAGATATCATTATTTATTCTTTTAGAGGCTTAGCTGTCAGTTCCCAGTCTTATTGCCAGCCTCACGACTACAGAGTATCACATCACAGCGAGAGCAGTACACTAATATACCCAACACGAACCAGATGGAGTTACGTCTGTTTAATTCTATCAGTAGAAAGCAGTTATGAACAATGAATTGCTTTATTCTGATAAAAGTCTGAACTCTCCGCATTACACTCGATCCATCATTCCCCTAGATATCAGTACCCTACTAGATTAAAAAATAAGAAGGAGGGAGAGACGCATGCCCAGGAAAATCATTCCAGTAGTCTTAACGCTTCGGGCTAGCATCACGCTCAGTACATACAAATACTGATAAGCTTGGCAGGCTTCAGTTAAAATACAGTGGCTGTGACTTTGCATGACAAATCGTATAAGGAAAAGAAATCTAAAACAGCACACAGCGAGTATCACGGCCCTTCTGGAAGGATACCTTTTGACTCATAAGGAGAAAGGAAAGGTCCGTATCCTCCCTTCCTGCCCGCAGATGTGCTCCACAAAGGCCTCTCATATCCTGCCCAGTTCCCCTCCCCGGCGTGGAGCACAGCACCGCGTTTCTTAACGGGGCGGCAGCAGCACTAGCTCGGCCAGCGGAGGGGCTCTGGGAGCCAGAGCGTGACCAGCAAGGAGCACGCATCCCTGGGGACAGCACAGCTGCAATCCTGCTTAGGTGCACCGCGCGCTGCTCCAAAACCGCCTGCGGATCAGGACTCTATTTGCCTCCCATGATGTCAGGCACTGTCTGAACAACTTCCAAAATACACTAAGACTCTTGCTTCTTTGTGTTATTTACTTCTGCCTTCTCCACCCAAACTCAGCATCCCCCCTTCTCTAGCTGCGTGGCAAAGCCAGCTTTGAAGCTTTGTTATTTCCTGTCAACATTTAAATAGTTAGCATTCATTTTCTATTAGTTTTCTGCAGCAGTTTTTACAAAATGTTTTATAAACCTTAATTAATTTTTCAGACAGGACTTCAGCATCCTTTGGGATGTCTGGGGGTAGTTTTTACACTGTTGGTCACAGGAGCTTGCTCAACTTCTTATATTCTTTTCGTAAGTGTCTGCTAGAAAGGATGCATACAAACCTTTTTTTGTAAGACTTAAAAAATCCACAGAGACAGAACTATTTACCTTAGTGTCCTTTGGCTGCTCTTATCCCAAATAATTGTAGAACTGGGGAAGTGAAAAAGGAGAAAAGCATGGCTCAGAACTGGGAATAGGACTTTGGCCTCTTCTTTTTCCAAACACGGTGTCCTTTGATTCCTTTGTTGAAGCTCTTAGTAAATTACTAATGAAAAGGAGTCTGATGACCTCATCCCAAAGCGCATCATAAAACCAGCCAAGAATAAGGTACAACTTAGTAGCATGTGGTAGCCGCGGATTTCAGAGGTGCTCAGTGCTGACATAAATATCACACGAATTGGCTGTAGTAAGGCAGGAGGAGCACCAGAGAGATGCCCAGCCTCACACAGTGACTGTTTTATTACTAGTCACTCCATGACCAGCTCAAATTTTTAGAATAAGAATGGATACACCTCAAAGAAGATGTTTATTGCATGTCCCCTTTGAAAGGGAGAAATATTTTTCCTAAAAATAATACTTTCTCGAACAAGAAACCCAAGAACTTTAATTGTGCCTTTGCAAAAGCAGCCAATTATGCAATGCAAATGTAGATCTTAAAGTTATCTGCTTTCAAGGGAGAGATAAAAATTTACAGAGCTGCCCTTGGCAAAACATTACAGCAAAGTACACATGACACAGACATGCCAATGGTAGAGACTTGCAAGAAAACAAAAGAGGAAGAGTTGCTTAGTTTCTCTTCCAGAACAGACTACTTCTACCCGCAAGTCACCTCCTCCACACTCCATCTAGCACCCACTCCCCAATTTACTAATTAAACATTGCCCCAAAACATAACAGAGTACAAAGGATTTCCTCAACTGCTTCTTTGAAAATGAATACAGCACCGTTCTGAATAAGCAGCAAACAGACCCTCCCAAAGCCTGACTTTCAGTCCTATAAGGATGCAGTACTGAACTCAGACTTCACACTTTTTAAGCCTATATCCCAAGTCACATAGATGTACTATTAGTGAAGGAGTAGGTGGGACTACTTAATGCAGATGCCAACCAAACAGCTAGCCACAGGTGAAGAAAATAAACCAGTGACCACACGCGATTATTTGATGTTTGCTTGCAGATCATGTCAGCTTAGGGTCAATTCTCCCTACTACTGCCACTGAGAAGAACATACAGGCTTCAGCCTCTTCTTTCATGTCGTTTTCTGCTAGGATAACTCCTGCTCCATCACCGGAGCTTCTCCTCTTGCCTCCATCCCTAGAAACAGCTCTCACGAGCAGGCTCTGATGGACACAGAGCACCCAATTTTCTCTCACTTTCCAAACAGCTGCCTTACCTTTCCTTTTAAATGCTTCCTGCCCGTTCCCTGGAGCACCAGATCAGACCAAAACATGGGTGTCCTCCCTGTCCTAGGGTTGTGCCCCTGGGTTAGCTGTCCTGTGCACCACCGAGCAAGCCCAGACATGCACATTAAGGGATAATTTATGGAAAAACAAACAGCAGTTGACTAGCAAGCAGTAGGTAAGCACTTGTGCTACACGTGTTGTCGCAATTTCTGTTGTAATGATAAGTGTTCAAAACTCACAGATGTCAGGCACCTGAAAATTACACTTTCATTTAAATATAATGGGATTTTTAACATAAGACTTTTGGGAGTGCTTCAGCTCCAATTGTCTGAGTCATCAGGGCATGCTTAGGTCACATTTTCATACTTTTATTGGAAAATAAAAGCTGGAATTTACATTTCCATTATTAAAAAAACAGCAGCAAATTGAGGTTTTTACATCACTTGGCTCCAGGTGGTAGGATGTTAAATAAATAATCAAGCTAGTGATGAAATCAGGAGCATTCACAAGACTGTGACAATGTAGTCAAGATGATAAGTATTCATTTCAGCTGTGGCTGTAAACACAGGCATGAGCTTGATTCACAGAGCCTGTGCTCTTCTGGAGAAGCCTTACTCTTCACTGCCTTGCAAGCTGTACAATCATTCAAGCCTCTCTCTCTCAAATCAGAGTTTCAAATTGCCATGGAAAAATATATTAAAACCTGCTCTAGGCTCACTAACAAGAATTAACAAGGAAGCGGAGAATCATATCCAATCTGTACATTTCGTTTTCCCTATATTGTTAATGACGTGTTTCACTTCATAAAACTACATGAAGTAATAGACAAAGGAGAGAAACATCCCTCTGCAGCCAGGCACACCTGAAACCCTGGAACTGTGCATTTTACGTCCATAAATTCATTGAAGGGACATGAGACTGCTTCTGTAACACGGCAAGGAGGGGGAGTAACTCCAAAGAGCAGCTGCTTCCAGTTAGGGCAACTCAGTTGGAAAGCAGAGGTGCCTGTCAAACTAATTAAAACGAGGAGAAGCCATCTATCTGAAACCCCAGCTTTTAAGCACTGGCCAACCCACTCCCAAAATGTAATTAAAAAAAAAAAAAAGGCGAGCGGGAGAGACAAGTGAAAACAGGCTTAAGCATTGCTGAAAACATACCTCCGAGCTATTCTCTCAATAAATATTTTGGGAAGCTTGTGAACAGAAGGATTATTGTGACCGTGGTGGTGTGAGTGGGAGGAATTTACCCTCCACAACTCAACCAACTGCATCGATGATGATACAACAGCCCTCGAGGGCAATGAGCTAACTGCATTGGCTCCATGTTGATGAAGTTTTAGAAGGAAGTAATTTTGTTTATGTAGAGTAGGCTGGTATCTCTAGTTCTCAGAAAAATGAATCTTCATTTGCAAGGATTTAATAATTAGGCAATTCTGTTTGAAGATGGCCAAATATGTTTCTTCAGTACAATGTGTATCCTGTAGCAACATATGCCTAAAGTAATTGAGATTTGGGGTTTTGAAAGTTACTAATACACTTGATCCCAGAAGTGCATCACACGTTCCTTTTGACTTCTGTGGGAAGATGTGATTTATGAGAATAAATTTAAACAAACAACTGTTGCTTGGCTAGATTAAGGTTAAAGGGACTGGAAAGGATGCAGTGATTATCTGAAAGCATGAAGGGTGTGTAAACACCAAGGGGAAAGTCAGATCGCTGAAGAAAGCTCAAGAGGGTGTAACTCAGGGCAATGAGATAAATGTATGTGTTTTTAAGCCCTGAAATATTGGCTCCTAAAACAATGACTTTATTTGTGTATGCAAAAGAAGCTCTGGTCATTTCAGAAGTCATCGCTATTTGTCATTGATGAATAAATATGTGAAAGTGGACAAAAAGGAACGAAAGAAATTTGCTATATTGGTGAGGGGAATGTGAGAAACAGCAGCAGTAAATCTGCATCTTGGGGGCAAGCCAGGTGACCTTCTGGAGTCCCTTTATATTATCTGCCATCTCCACCACTGAGGAGGCAGCAGCAGGGGCGGGTGGTAAGCCCACAAGGCTCTGGGCTAGATACAATCCATGACTTAATTTCACATGGCTTGCAGCTACATGAATTATTTTGGGTGTTTTTAATGGATAATTCTAAGGGGTATGCTACCTGGGCAATTGCCTAAGAAGTCTGAAAAGCCTATGCGGCCCTTAGGTTCCCCATGATTACACATGTGGCATTTGGGGAATACATAAGTATGTGGTAAGATGCCAGCAAGGTATTGGGCCTCATTTAGGTGATTTTCATTACTCACCAGCTTTCAGTTTTTTATATAGAAATTTAAAACTACTGGAGATAAAAATCATTATTATATTTATTGTTTAGTATTATTTATTTATTATATTTGTATATGTAAACTGCATGAGCAGAGCTAAGAAAAGACTGCATTTTGACTTGTCAAAAACACAAATTCTTTCCCTCCTAAAAGCATTCTCCAAATGTCATGATACCATTTTATCTCCTTGTATTTTCCAGGTAACACACTAACAGACATGGACTTCTTATGTTAGAAACGAAACACAATTGTTCTCTTGGCTAGTTACTTAAAGCAGCTTTCGATGTATCAAACATGATTTAAACTTATGCCTTCTATTGCCTGTACTTGCCCAGCTATTGTTCGTGTTTGTCTGCAACCAGAAAGGAATTCAAAGGATCTAGTTATTCACAGCACCCCCAAACACGCGCAATATTATCCTGATCTCTAACAAGTTCAAATGCATCCAAAGATTTTGGCAAGGGAGAAACAGTTTTAAAATATTTTAGCACCTACTATTTCCCAAAGAAGTCTGTGTATATATAGGTAACAAAGGTTAAATAGCTGAATTGTTTTTATATGGATGTATAAGAAGTAACTGTAACAGGCTTCACATATGACAGACAATTCACGTCAGTGTCCAAGAAGTAAGCAGTATTAGAGGCTACTTAGTGTGCCTGGTGGTTTCAAATAAGCTTAACCTGTTCACATTTGTCCAAAAATGCCCAGGCTTGGCTTTAAGATACAAAGATTTTGGCAGCAATAATGACTGCTGCCTCCATCTCTTGTTCTCAGCCCTGCACCACGGTAATTACAAATGAGGACTCCTGAAGAGGAGAGTTCAAGAAGGCTAAGGGAGGGCAAGCATGGGGCTGGAAAGATACACAGACGAGTTATATATAACGTTTCTTTTTCCACCCTATTATCCTGTAGGAGTTTAAAACAGCCGAATGGATTTGTCAAGAATTAATTGTGTCAAATCAATCTAATTTCCTTCCTTGGAGGATAATTGGTACTGGATAAGAAGTAGCAGCAGATGGAATACATATCGAATTTAATAAGGTTTCTACCTTATTCAACACAGTCAGCTGATACCATTATAAAGTGGTACACAACTGGTTGAAAAAAACACTTTCAGAGATTAGTTTTCAGTGGTTGGCAGCCAAAGTGAAAGAATATATCGAGTGGGGTTTTGCAGGGATCTGTCCTTCAATATTTTAATTAACAGCTTGGCTGGTAGAATAGAGAATATGCTCACTAAATTTACAGATGACAGAAAGCTCAGAGAGCTTGAAAATAACTACTGAACATGAATCAAATAAGTCATCTTGTTGCAGAGCAGCAAGTTTCATAGTAGGACATACCCAGTGCAGCCAGTAGGATACACAACCACGTGCAAGACGTAGCAGTCTATACACTGCTCACCAAGGCCAAGCCCTCAGCTGGAGTACTGGGTCATGTTTTGAACCAGCATGCCCTAGACCTCAAGACAGACAGGGACTAATGAGAGAAAACGTAGAAGACAACTACATGAATGAGACGTTTATGAGCAGAGATTGAACGGACGAGGATGCTTTATCCAAGACAAAGGAAGGTTGCCAGAGAATAGGCTAATAATTTTCAAATATGTAAAAGCTTTGCTTTACTGAGAAGAATAAACTTCTCTGTCTGCTGGGGATAGGGCAAGAATGAACAGGTTTAACTGCAGCAGGGTGATGTTAGGTTAAACACTAGAAAAAGCTTTCTAACTGCAAGGTTTGTAAAAGTGGTGGAATTGATTGCCTGGGGTCAGTGTGGAGCCTTCATCACTGTCTAACCTGTTCTTGTGAGCCTCCCAACATCCCATTATTTTGGTACACCTGATTTTACTCTGGGGATTGGGGTTGGCTAAAGAACCTCTTAAGATTCTTTCCAGTCTTTTTTTTTCTAATACATTTTTGTGTTTTAATTCTTTAAAACCAGACTGTGAAAGCCCTATGTACAGCAGCCAGCATTTATTCAAAAAGATATCTGAATGGCATTCATGCCGAAAGGCCAATATATGATGCCACAAGTTAGAATTAGAGCCTACGGGTGTCAAGGATACCACAAAGGGCTTGAAATGCTTTGTATGCCAGCGCCACAGAAACAACTACTGACACCTAGAGAACTGGAGAAATTTTATACAGGTTATTTGTAAATCCTGTGATTTTGATAGAGACCTGAAGATCTATCCCAGAGTTTGCTACCACCTGGCCGGCTTTTAATATTAACATTTGCACAAGATGCATGAGTGGCTGTGGCAGCATGTAACTGATATGACTGAGGATGACAGTTGCCAGAGGGACAGGCTGCTGCACAAGGAAGCCAAGAATCTTAAACTCAATACACTTCATCAGAATAATCCTAAAAATTACAGCTGCTCAAGGGCAAGGGGTTTGTTTGTTCATTTATACTCCAGCTGAAATGCATTAAATATTTGTTTGGGTATTCCGACCCCTCTTGGTCATATCCAGTGACAATCACCATAAAACACAGTCTAGCTACCTTTCCAAAAGTGAAATCATCGCCTGCTTTCTTCAAAGAAGCAATTTCTGGGGAAGCATATGTGTCTATCGGGATTTAAATGCTGGAAGCACATTGCAAATGTGGTTTTCTTGTGCAAACCAGACCTGCAAAGGAGTCTAAAACCTTTAGCAGAAGTTACACACAAAACAGTTATTCTGTGTTTTTCGACGATCCATAAATATATGCAGGAACTGAGCACGATGGTGGCAGATCAAGATTTGCAGAAATGATTGGGACAGCTATGTTCTTCTCTGAGACCTTCGCAGGCACCAGCCTTTTGGAAACCAGACTTTCCCCATGTCTGGAATGCCGAAACCGGACGTTCACAAAATCCCTCCTTTGGGAGCCTGAGAGGGGGAGGAGGCATGGAGAGACGTGTGCATTCACACATCCCCAGAGACGGCGTTTCACAGACATCTTCATGTATTCTACACATATTCAATTACGTATGTCATTATGTGATTGCATAGACAGACAACACTGCTATTTACATTAAAATATATGCACATGATAGCATCTGTGGCTGCACATACACATAATATAATGTATGGTAGCCAAGTCAACAGCAAGTGACCAACCAGCCAAAATGGCAAATTCAGCAGGAAGAAATCATTTCCCTGGGTTATGAATTGCCAAGAGGCTTCACAGGCCAGTTAGCAAGTTATCGCTCTCACTCTTCACCTGGCAGTAAGTGAGTTAAGCAAGTTGCTGATGAGGAAAAAGTGCTCTCCAAGACTCCACGGCCCACACTTTCCGAGGCAGGATGCATGGAGAGAGTTAGTAAGGTTCTGTCAATTAGATACAACAGTAAAATGGCATCCCATCTGCTCTACAAATGTCAAAGAGCTTCATGGCACCTGTCTGGGGGAAAAAAAAATCATGCAAGAGTTTACCACAGGTTTGGATATTCCAGTGAAACAAAGGACTCTTTGTACTAGACCTTTCCACAGCAAAAGTCCTTTGGAAAAGTTTGGAATATTTTTTGCAGCAGTATTTTATATCAGAGGGTGAAAAAAGGGAAAAACATATACATATCCTTTCCAGACTAAATGCCTTACCACAAAAGTCAGAGTGAGTTTTGTTGTAACTTTGAACGTGCAATAACTGTGGCTAAAGACTGCACTGGTAGGAATACACTCCTGCTCCTCAAACACAAATGTTGAAAGAGGAATGAAGTTGGCAGCATACACTTGAGGTATCTCATTTCCCTGCCAGAAGGGTCTAGACCCATTCCTAGTAAATGCTAGGTTTGCACATTGCAAAAGGTACAATGCCAATCGTAAAGCTCCCACTCCCTTTCCCTGGAACAAGAGCAGTTTCTGGAAAGGACAACAGAGCAGCAAGAAGTTTCCTCTCTCCCTCATAATCCAGGCGGGACCAGGCAGAGGCAGTCCATTCTCCCTGTTTCATCGAACAGAGACAAGGTCTCCCCTGAAATCCCAGCGCTCCCTTCCTGCATTAGCCACTTATGCTTGATTTAAAATGTCCGAAAACTAATCCAATTGGCACAAAACCCAGAAAATGAATGTTGACACAGATATAAAGCAATAACCACAGCTTCTGAAAAGAGGGTTTATTTTCTCCTTGGTATGACTATCTTCTGTGTCAAAACCCAGACAAACTCGATCTAAAATCATCAGTGCTTTGACTCTATCATAGCTGACGATGACCTTGGCAACTGTGAAAGGGAGCTCCCTCTTTTCTAAGCAAGTTGCTCTTGCTGTCTGAACTGCCACGATGACACTCATCCACAGTTCGAGATACTATAATTCTTGCAGTAATAATGAGTGACAATGTTTCCAAAGTTAGAGTTACCAAAGTCAGAGGAACATATGAAGTAAAATGGGAGCTTTTGTCTATGCATAAGGTTCTGGAAAGTCTAGAAATAAATAATGCAGGAATAAATTCAGGACCAGGACATGACAGGTAGTGGGATCATGATGAAAATTTTCCTAACAAGTATTTGCCCAAATAGATATTTTATGTTCTTCCAGTTTCTGACCGTTTTGTTACTTGACCAAATATTATTTAGCATTTAGCATGTATTTAGTGTTTATGACAGAAGCATCTAGACACCTCACCTAAAGAACAAGGTCTTTCTTATTGTACTGAACACTGCATATAGATTAAGGGAATTTTCACTCTACATCTGAGTCAGAAATAGCGGGTGAAGATGCACAAAGCTGGTTATTTGTGCTGGGAAACACAACAAATAAGTAGCAGAGCCAAAAAGGAAATCAAGGTCTTCCCGAGTTGCAGTCCAGGGCTCTGCTGCTGGACCACGCCACGCTCCTCATGCTGTAAATAACCATGCACCAGTCCAGGCTGCACATCACATGCGCCGTGACTCTAAGAAAGCAAAGATATCTTAGGAAATGATCTGTTTTGCTGGACACCTTCTACACAATGAAGCATAACAGAAATAAACCTGTTAAAAACATTACAGCAACAGCCACAGAAAATATGCAGCTGTAAGCAGATACTTACTCTTGTAACTGGGAAGGGGAAATGCTCTGTAATAAAGTCCCAAACCATGCAAAGACGTGGGAGCGTTTGCTGGAAAGCAATACTTCTGTACTACAAAGTGCATGCAAAATGCAGAGTTTCACAAGAAACTGAACTGAAATATCAAATATTTTTAAAGTCTTTTTGCAAAGAAACTTGATATCTTAGAACTAACAGCATTATAGTCAGCTGGAGAACTTCATCAGCACTGTGATCTTTCTGGAAAGGAGCATAGTGACAGGCAGTCATATTTCAATTGTATTCTCCATGTAAAATGATATTAATGATAATTATAGAAGTAGCGGACCCTATATCGTATTTACCCATGGTCATCATTTGCTGACGCAGCACTAAAGATGAAGAATCACAGAGTGTTCAACTACAACCGCACTAATATAGGTTTATAAGAATCATAGCAACAGAGTTTTCTCTCTCTTCATTTCAGGCTCTCACATCCTTCTGTATTTCATGTTACCTCCTCATATTGAAAACTATATGCCAATATGGTGAAAGGGGAGAAAGAGAAATGAGACATTTAGAATAATCTAGCTCCTGAAGCCCCTTCCATGTCGATATCAGTGGAGTAAATGAATTGCTTTTGAAACCTCTACTGCTCATCTTCACTGCTGAAATAGATAGCAGATGCTTCCCTCTTATTTACTAGCAGCAAGGCAGGTAACAAACACTGTGAATTCACCATGAATTCCTAATATATTGTTTCTGAAGCTGTGGTTTTCAGCTTGTGGTTCATGGACTTCTGAGGCCTTACTAAGTATCTTAATGAAGTCCTTATAAAGTAATTAAGAAAAATTCTTAGGTTTTGATAGCCTTAAATTCACCATACCAATTTGCATCTACGCCTAGACATCTTTAGGAACACAGAAAGATTGCAGATCACTTTTTCTGAGTTTCAACCAGAGTCTGAAACTACCTAAATAAGTTACGGTACCAGATCAATGGTTAAACATGCAGAATATACCGTTAAATTATGGTATAATAATAATAATGGAAGCCACAGCTAACGCGTAGGAACTGTTGCAAGCAAAAAGTATGTGGGATAATTAGTTATTCTGGGGCAGTTTAGTAGTCAGTTCAACATGGCAAAGTCCTAGCAGTTAGGTGACACACTAACTAAGTAGCACAGAGGCCCTCAAATACACGTACACGGTACTAGACTGCACAGTCTTTACAGGAAGAAGCAATCAAAAGGAGGAGGTGGCCATTTCAAGGAAATGACAAACTCTCTTTTAAGACGTTTAAGCCCTTAGGTATGCAGGATTTTTCTCCCAAGTTGTTTTTTTTTAAAAAAAAAAAACTATTTAGAAGTTTGTTTCCCTTTGTTAGAGTCTTGAGCCTCTTCCCTTGCCTGTTGCTGGCTTTCAATTTATCAGGAGCCCAGGCACCTCCAGCCCGAGTGGGAAGCACTCCTTCTCCTGCTCCTTTCCAGGTGTTTAGGCACCTTAGTGACTTCCCTTCATCCATAGTTCTGGCCGCTTTCAGGAGGGGCAAGAAGCTTCTCTTACTTCAGAAAGCTGAGCAGGAAATTCACAGAAACAAACCCATGGATTCCTAGGGAAAGCGGGACAAATTTAGACAATAATTGGGCATAAGGGAGAAGGCACAAGGGCTCCCTAAGCCTCACCTTAGACCCTACCAAACTGGTGTAAAAGACCAGGCAGAGGAGCGGGGCACCCATGGACGTGAGTGCGTACATGCACGCACACACCTTGGGGCTGGATGCAGCGGCTGCGCAGAGGATACGGCCAAGAGGGCTTTGACTTCTTTGATCATGGGATAATGGCTCCGCGACAGATTCCCTGCTATTCTCCTGTTATCCATCTAGCGAAGACAGACAGAAAACAACAAAGTGAACTAAATTCTCCCCTCTCAACCAAAACAATGCAGACAACGGTCAAAACCCAGGGAAGTGATGGAGAGGAGGAAAAAAAAGAGCACAAACTCTGAAGAGGGGAAGAGGGGAAAAGAGATACTGGGGTTCACTGTAAGGTCACAAGAGGGACCGGCACAAATAGCAGCTCAGCCTGGCGAAGGTATTTAAAGCCTGTGTGTTAATAAAAGAGCTATGAGGAATAAAACAGGAGGAACTGGAAGTCTTAATGCATAATAAAGTATGAGATTTAACTGGCGTAACAGAAACTTGCTGACAATTCACACAACTGAAATATTAATATAGAAAAGGTACAGCTTGTTCGGGAATGATAGGCAAGGGAGAGGCCTGCATTTGTATTTCAAAGGTAACCTACGCTTGTCCCAAACTCTGGAAAGACAGAGCAGAAAGCCCTGTTGAGAGTTTTGGGGCATTAATAAGAGGGAAAAATAACAAAAGGTCTGGTACTGTTGAACACCTACTAGAGAGGACTAAATCAGGTATAAAGCAGGGTGAAAAAGGATTATTTTTGAATTGTGTCACACAAAGCAGAACCTGCTAGTAAGCAGAAAGACCTAACTACCCAAATGCTGCTGAAACACAAACCCCACAGACCACTAAGCGAGTCTTTGCTATCTAAGTGAGAGAAAGTGGCTAGAGGTGGTCACGGTGGCAGATGCAGCCTGGGCATGAAACAGGGAGAGAAACTGAGCCCTACCCACCCCCGGAGAGGTCACCTGGGCGGTCTGGGTCCCTGCAGGCCTGCGGGCCCCTTGCAGGGCTGCCCCACGCCATCGCCCTGCCCCACGCCGCCTCTGCCCTCCGGCTGCCTCAGCCAGGGACACCGAATTCTTCCTGGCACGGGTCTGGTGAGGCCAATAGCAGAGATCCAGGCACAGCGATACAGGCAGTTAACGTGGCAGGAGACAGAAAACAGGCAAGTAAATGCTCATCTTTGTGGGCCGAAAGTAGGTTTCACAGGGGCCCCATTGACATTTATCTGACCTACAGGAAAAAATGCTTGGGAACAAAGAATCACACGTGGTATTTGTAAGCACGTAAATATTTCAAGGTCATGGGCCTTTGTGAGAAACAATGTAAATTATTGTCAAATAAAGCTAATTTTTGTTCAACAGTACAATGATACATACCTTACAAATAAGAAGGAAGCAGATGAGATAGATTTCCATTTTCATAAGGTTCCTGTTGCTGCTTCACACGGCATATTCATGAAGAGAATGGGTCTATATGAAATTATCAGTGCATGTCAGTGCATGACAGGGAGACCATATCAAAGAGTATTTATCAATGGTTCCTCATCAAATTGGAAAGATGTGTCAAGACATTTTGGCACTATTCGATATTTTTACAACAGACTCCTTTTAGGGGCTGTTCACATTTTGAGAGTTGTGACCAAGGTGTCCATTTTGAGGCTTTTCCAGGGACAGTAACAGCCCTCTCCAGATCACATTGCTCAGCAGCAACCTGCAAGAAATGCCTGAGCCTGCAGAGGCCAACAGAAAGCACTGAAAATCATGAGCGAGTAAGACAGGGCCATGTCGTAGGCTAGCCTCCGGTGCGGATGATGCAACCTGATTACTGAGTTTTCAGATTGCACAAAGCTAGAAGGAGCTGCAGGCATATCAGAGAGCATGATTAGATACACAGATGGATATGGAAATTGGAGAAATGGGCTAAGACAAACAGGAGGCAAAAAGGACATATTGTTGCAAAATACTTCACTTGGGAAGAAATAAGTTAGGAGGATAAGCAGCAGACAAGAGACAGCAGGCCCTGCAGCAGTTCTCACAAAAGGATCTGAAGGCTGAACATGAGTCAACTTCTGTCTTGCTGGCGTGGAAAAGTAGCCATTATATAAAGATTTACTAACAGACGGCACGTAAAATAAATCGTTTGTTCTCCTCAGCATTGCAGGACCTCCATCAGCTGGGCTATGAGACTCATTGCTGACACTGCACTTCAAAAAAGATCTCAATCAATTAAGAAGAGTCCAGAGGAGAACATATTAAATAACCTAGAGGTCTAGTTATTAGGTCTACAAAATATGTCCTTCAAAAAAAAAACCAACTGCCTGGGAGTTAGTGCTAGCTCAGTTGGAAGATCTTCAACCTAAGAATTTATAACAGCTGTCATTTCCTTGTCCCTCTACAAACACATGAAGTTATGTGGACAGAAAATATTTTTTTTAATGGAAATGGAGGTTAGGAGAATAAAGCAGGGATTTTTAACCCTCTTCATTTTACAGCGCATGAAAATACAATTTCAGCATATTTCAAATACTGAAAAAAACCCCACCTGCCATAAAAAGTTACCAAAAATGTATTGGGGAGAATTGCTTAAAGAAGAATCCTCATTATTCAGGAAGCCTAACCTAAGCTTGAGCAGCTGAGATCAAGAATACTGCCTATTTACAACAGACTATAAGAGGAAGGAAACTGAAAGTATTAAAAAAAGGTGTTCTTCATATTTTATGAAGAAAAGAGAATAAAGCCAGGTTTCTTTAATTTTTTATTAGATTTTATCTTAAAATAGATAATCTGCACTTAGAGGTAATCCTCCCACCATAATGATATCTTTATACAGTGTTCAAGTGATATCTTTCAAATTCATTTAAAGCAAATGTATGGCACCACTACCTTTTATTTCCTTTTTATTTACTTTACTTACTTTCTCTGTTCAGAGAAATACAGATTTAGCCCCTTTAGGGTGCAGTGGTTCCCACCGATACAGTGAGGCAAGCAAATAGCCAAGTCTTCACCAACCAGAATGACTCAAGTCCTGTTTTTGTCAACATCATTTTCCCTAATGAGTCTTCTGAACGTGTAGGGACTTTGGAAATGTATTTTCAGTACTTCTCGATGGGGATACATTCTGTATTTATCACCACTGAAGGAACAGTGAAACTGAACAGTCCAAATTTTTTTTCTTTCATTTTAAATTCTTATGTACTAGTATAATACGACAGTATGTAAGATGATTACACTTGTGGAAACCTGCTTATTTAGTTGGAACAAGAGTCTCTACTGGAACTTTTAAAATAACTTGGTTCAGTTCTACACATAATGCTAAGAATTAAGAATTTTAAGCTTGATTTTATACTATCTATTATAATGTGTATATACTGTAAAGTACTATATGCTATAAAGCATACTTGATACTTTAAAAATTTTTAGCATTCATTTTGCTGAAGCATAGTCTGCAATTTTTTTGGAAACTAGGCATATAATTGAACAGCTTCTGAGCTAAAGTTACAACTCGCTTATATAAAAGGCACTGACACTAAAAAGGTGACAACTCCTCATTTCAGTGCCAACAAAGAATCGTATTTTTGCAAGCTTTCACACACAGAAAATTTGTAAGTAAGTCATGTAAAAGTTCCAACTGAAACCCAAACGTTTTCTGATTTTATTTTCCTAAAGCCCTTTGGTTTGACACCTCATTTAATTCCCAGAGAGTGAGAAGGGAACATTCTGCCTTATTGTGCTCTGGGATCTTAAAGCTCAGCATGTTGCTAACATCCGTGCATCACTGGAAACAGGCCTTGCATGCCCCCAGGCACTTTTTTTTCACATCTTGACTGCATTTTCTCAACCGAATTACCCCCACCCATTTGGCAGACAAAAGGCTCAGAGGTACGCTCTGATTCAAAGGCTTTACTTTGTAAGGGAAAGTCACTCTTAATTGAGATTTCATTTCTTGTGCCATCCCTGGGAAGTACTAACAGCTTCAGTCACTCAATGAATCACTGAGGTTTTATGTTCTCCGATATGGGTGCCCTGAACAGAAAATTATATCTAGACCAAGTGAATACCTAGGAGCAACATTCAGTTTCTGTTGGCTCAAAACCAATGTGAATAGGTGAGTAATCAGAAAATGCAGCAAGTGAGAAACAATCTGAATTCAAGCTAAGTTCAAGAAGCAAGTTTTCACTAGTATTTAAAGCAGAGACAGAGAAAAAAAACCACGACTACCCTTTATCCACATCCTGCTGCTCCACATTTGTATTTATTGGTCTCTTTCCTTTCAGTTTAAACATTCCTCGCCTTCATATTTATCCACAAATTTTATTTAAAGGGAGAAATTAAAAATATAAACCAACACTAAAATCTTACCTGTGCTTATAAATAACAGTCTAATTTAATTTCTTACCTTTCTGTGATAGGAAGAGAGCAAGCAGCAGAACTGTTCACAAATGGTAATATCAGAAGTAATATTTCTATTTCTCAGGGTGAAACCAGTTTGAAAGTAACTATTTTTAATCAAATATGCAATGCTAGTAACTATTAAGTTCAGCCATAATTAACCATACGATAACTTTGTAAAAATCATCAATGTAATCTGGACATAGTTTGGAAATACAGGTAAATAGCTATAGAAATATAGGAGGATGGAGTGATCTACATGACTTACCATCTGACACCAATGAATAGCAACTGTCTCAATAAGGAGTGTTAAGTTAATTCTTCTTTGTAGCCTAGACTGTTCGCCAAAGCATCTGTGCCACTCACTTCTCCACCAACTTCCAGACCCAGCAAGGGGAAAAAAAAACCATCAGCCATCAGCACTTCATACTCCAGATGAAAAGCATCAGCAAGCCAAACAGTCCCATCCCTGAAGAAGAGCCATGCCTCCTACAAACGCTGGGTAACTACTCACTAAAATGTGAAAAAGTATATTGACAGGTAGATACAAAGGCTCAGAGGAGCTGAGCCAAAGGCCTTGCTGACTCCCCAGCACTACATTTCACACAAAGGCAGAGCTGCCCAGCTGCAGTTGTCCAGCTGCTGGCCTTCCTTTGACAAACACCTTTTTCCCTTTCTGCTAGACGTGTGTCATTTCCACCACTGCGCGCTGGCTACCCACTAACGCCGACTGCCAAAACAGCGGTGCGGCAGGGCTGCGCCGGGAACGCAAGGGCTCTCCGGCTTGCGAGGGGAGCGGCCAGCCCCGCTCCCCGCCATCACCCCAGCATCCCCCCAGCATCACCCCCAGGCTGCCCCTCGCATGGAGGTCGCGGTCTTGGCCCCGGTGCCCAGCCCAGCCCAGGCCCCTTCGCAGCTTCCCCTCCAGCCTGGACCAACCCGACTCCTGCCAGTTATGAAAACCGCTGATAAGGATTGTACTGCCAATTTGTCCTGGCCTTCTGAATCTTATCTAGGACTAAATACAGCAAAAGCTTTGTAACTGTGCAAATGAAAGTGAATTTGGAGTGCAGAAAGCAAGCCAATGTGTTGAAAATTGTGACTCGTTCTTATGTACACATACACACACAAATTTCTCTTAGACATATGCATGCACGCACTCACAGAAGACTTTAAATGTTAGGCCTTTAGAAAGGTCCCTGCATATAATTTTCTAAAATACCTTTCAGGTTCTATTTAGAAGCTAATTAAAAAATAAAATACTGTATCAAAGACATCTATCACTGTGAATTCAAAAGGTGTAAAATGATTCTGAGATGGAGTGCCATATATCAAGTCCCTCCACACTGTTGTAAGTCACTGATGTTCTTAGACTTTCCCTTTTCAGGTTAAAAATGTCTTGATTCCTTTCTCATATAAGCATTGCTGTTTTGGAGGACTGGAAGAGCAGAAAACAATTTTCTACAGACAGTGGTGATTGTGGTGATTTTACATCATTTCCCCACAGCCCATTATTTTCATCAGCTCACCTTTGCAGCTCTGCAATTCCTGCATTTGCAAAGCAAAGTGGTGCTCTGGCAGCAGCAGCAGTAGCTCTTTGCAGTCGCTGTAGGTGGCATCTCCATCTGCAGCTATTAATCCGGCAATTCCTGGAGGGTCCGGTTCTCCTGCACTCCCAGGAGGAGAAACAGGGCCTGACCTCAGTATTAGCGGGACAAACAGCGTGGGCTAGAGCTGCACACCATCCTAACCCCGCCGCCCATCCCTACTGCTGTGCAAAGAGGAACAAGGGCTGAGATTAAGCGAGATCCATATGCCAAACAGGCACCGTCCTCAGGCTCTGGGACAGGGATTTACACCTGTATTTACACCCAGCGACAGTGGCCTTGGGGCCAGAGTGAGCAGGAGCAGCCTTGGCCCATCTGAGCACAGGACCAACTGTCCAAGGGGGGTGAGGGGCAGGAGCCCCAAGGGAAGGGGCTGCGGGTGGGCTGGAGGGGGTGCAGGAGGGTCCGGGGCTGTGCCCAACAGCTGAGGATCGCTGGCAGGAGCAACACGGGAAGGAAGCAGGAAACACGCTGTCGCCTATTCTCAGGATTTCATTTCAAGTCTTGAGAATCTCCTGTTTTCATTAAAAGAAAAGGAAAGAACCCCCCTGTTTATTCCTTCTGGTATCAGAGAAAAAGATTAAAGTGAGAAAGCTTTAAATGCTTCCTTACGCCTCCACAGGGTTTAAAATTCAGAAAGTAAATATGAAGACTTTACTGATCTATTTTTAGCCTCATGATTCAGTCTGATTCAAGCATTTCAAATGTTTGTATATGGCCACGGAGGGAATAAATCCGTCTTAACAAGACTTCCATATGCTTAATGTGTTTGTGTGAAATTTATATATGTTTAATGACAAATGTCCAATTAGACATATGCATGCATTCAAAAACACGGCACAACTACCCCATGCTAAGAAATCAAAAGCAGAAAAAGGACAAAAGGACAGCATAAACTACAGAATTCAAAAGACAGTGTCAGACAGACAGAATTTTTGGTTTTCAAGTTGATCAATTTCCCCACTGAAAGTAGAGCTTTACAACCTCTGCTGAACAGCCACAGTGCCAAAAAAAAGGCTTAAGCTTTGAAATTTAAAGTATGAGTGGGAAGTAAGCCAGTGAATTACCTTTGGCTGTTTCTCCTACCTTACTCCCATTGAAGAGAACAGATGCACAATGTATTTCCTGAGGAAACTTTATTGCTGTCAATCCTCCGAAGTGCATGGCTGAGGACAGTCTCACTGCATGTGCTGGCTCCGCTATGCGTTGAACAATAAAGGTGTGGGGAGAGAGGGCCTGAACTTCTCCCAGGGCCACAGAGGACGTTCCCACAGCTGACCATAGTGTCCCCGTGCCAGCAATTCTGCGTGTACCCCATGTCCTCCCAGTGTGGTCTTCTCTAGTCTTTCCATGCCATCCATGTCCCTGTGTCCCAGGTACCGGGATCCTTCAAGTAAGCATGGACATTAACCCATGTGTGACCCCTTTCCATCCCTTGATCCTCACTGGATGCCACAGCCTGTTCCAGATATACAACATTTGTGTCCCCTCACCTTGCCTCTCCATGTCTCCTGACCAGGATGCTTTAATGCCCTCCTGCACCGGGACCTCCATCTCTTCCCCTTTACCTCCCTTGCTAGATGCCTGTCAGCTCTCTCTTCCACATTTTTCCATGTCTCTCAGCCAAAGATTTTTAAATGCATCTGACTCGCCTACCAGAGTTCCTTAGGCCTCCTCCTTTCCTCATGCACCCTGTCCTCCTCGCTGCTTGTCCTCTCCGTTTTCCCACCTCTCACTGCAAGAGAACAGCACTCCCAGGTGTCCGGGCATCGGCTTCTCAAACTGTATTGGGAGAGTAAGTGGGGAAGCTGGTTTACTGGTCGCTGTTAATGGATATGACTCTCAGCCACTTATTTATTTATCTGTCAATGAAGTTACTCTGTTATCTATTATCTGTCAATAAGGGAGAGATGTTCTGTGGTTTCCTTTAATGCTTCCACTGTCAGTTTGCTTGCTTCAGCCCAAACCCCCCAATTATTTATGTTTAAGACCATGAACTGAGGTGGTCATGCAATGTTTATGCATTTAAATATAAATTTATGCATTGTTTATGCATTTAAACATAAACATATATGCATTAAATGTTAAATGCATTTAAATGTTGCGTTTAGACAATCCTGCAATGTTTAAATGCTACAGATGTGTAAACAGAAATGGCGTCTAGTTGAATGAAAGATCTTCCAGACTGCCCAGTTAAAATGAGGTTTACACGCAGTTTTCAAGGTGGAATAACGATTTATTCCATGTCCTTCCCTGAAAAATCACAAGTGCAGAAACTAAAACAAAAATGGCGTAAAACAACCCAAGAAATTATGTCTCTAACACATGCAATCAGTAAGTTTAACAATTTTTAAACATACAGCAACTTTCTACCTAATGTTCTTGATATGCTTTTTCCAGGAGCAGGCTCAGGATAGCCAATCTGATTATGATAACAGTGTATTTCATTTCAGCAACGACGGCTTTATTGCTTGTCCCTTGCTATGGCTGCCCAGATTGGAAAACAGGAGCGCGAGGAGAGCGTGATGGTTTCAACAGACCCTCCTTCAGCTCTCCCACAGACAGGGCTTCCCCACAGCCGTACCTCCTCCAGCTGAGGAGCGCCCCAGAAGTCGTCCTCGGCCAGGCGAGGAGGTTACCACACAGACCAGACAGACTCATTACCCCTCGGTGGGGAGTTCACGTGCTTTTGGGACTGTGGAAATCCAGATTCTCTTGATGGAGGTGGGAAATGTCTCCACCCTTGATGCTTCAGCAAGCTCAAGGGCTGTTTCTCAAGCATAGCCAGCTTCTGCTGCAATAAGGAGAAAACGGTTGTTTCCCAGAATCCATTCTGGCTATTCTGTGTCCAGCAGACAGTACGGACTTCCAGTCCAAATGACCAGAAAAGGCTCAAAATTTATATAATGCAACCTTTCCGAAGCCTTACTGAGTGTGAGCCTTGCAACAAACTGCTGTCCGAAAGCCCTGACAGCTTCGTGCACCTTTCCAGCAGCCCTCCAGGCCCCCGTGCCCGGCAGGGGTGCCTGGGCCAGAAACCAGCCTGGCAGCCCGCCGCAGACGGGGCTCACCGCTCAGCATGCCCAGGCACCGCGGTGTGCATCCCTGCTGCGGCCCACGGAGCATCCTCCGGCCTAAATCCCACCTAGGGCTGAGACGGAGAGGGCAGTAAATACACGCACACGTGCTACTCTATATGAATGTCTGCGCCCTGTTGTCCAGCTAAGAAAAACTCTGTTGTCTGCACGATGAATGATCAATGAACAGGTCTCGGTAAGTTATTGCTTATTGCCTCTTGGTTATTAGTCTGTTCTCCGCGTAAAAGTCCTAGGCAAATCGATCATGCAAGCACATAAGACTTTAGGGCCTGACTGCTTTAAAAATACAGCTGGGTTAAGGGACGTGGTTACAAAATGGTTCCAATTTGTAGTGCCAACAGGACCTTAATAGTATCCCATAGGCAAGCACAAGCCCTAGGCTGTCTCATTTGTATTATTCCTTGTTCTGCTTTCTCTTTCTTTTTAAATAAGGAACAATACAAAGAATGAGAACTCAAAATCCAAGTCATGCTGTCAGGAAGAATAATGGATCTATTCTGTACAAAAATGCCTGCATTGTTGGTTTGTTTACTTCAGCTGTTTCATGGCCATGCTGCTGTCAGAGCTCTGGAGACAAAGCCCCAGCTCTGAGCTTGCTTCTGGGTGCTGGGCAGGGAGATCTTCCCCCTCTGCTGCTTCTACCAGGGTGGCAACAGAAGCTGGTGTCGGGGCAGCACACTCCACCCACCCCCATGAGCAACGCTGAGGACAGGAGCTGTGAGATAAATCAGGGACATCCAGGCTTCCCATTAAATCCAGCCCTTCTACGAAGATCCAATCTCTCAATGGCACATGGGGATTTATAGGCAAAAAGCCTATTAAGCATGCAAGGGAGTTAGGCATGGCTAGTACAGCTCAGTACATCTGTGAGGAGGCTTAAACCTCGGTGTCTTTCACTGAAAGGGCGTCTCCAAACACTACACTCTGCTTCATGTCACCCCGGTAGTGACTAATACACTGTCGGAACATCTCTATTAGATTGATGACAAGCAGGGGGTTTTAGAGAGTCCCAATTCAAATAAATAACTCAACAAAAATAGTCCATTCCCACATAGCTATAGCAACCACAATCTGCTAGGAACTTTCTAAACAAAATAGAGCATTGCAGTCCTACCAGAAATCTAAACAAGGATCTAAATAAGAAAACAAAGACAATGGGTAAAGGGAAGGCGTAGATTGCACAACCTACAAACAAAGAATCCGCACAGTGGACTGACATGGATATTAATGGCTGTGTATTTTTGTTTTTCTGGGTTCTGATCTCTTCTAAAATCTATTTTTAAGCAGTTTTCTCAGTTTCTGGAATGATGGTTAAAAAAAAAGTTCCAGTCATAGGTTACAAAACTACAAGAAGAATAATTACATCTGACTGGCAAGTTAAACCCCAGAACAGGGAAAGCGATTTCCAAATCTCAGAACAGCCTATGGAAAGAAACAATCCTGCTACTTTATTCTGATAATTTTTAAAGAAGTCATTCTCATTCTAGTTAAGTGATCTGAGCTTCTTAAATAGCGTCATAGCAGGCCTTTTTGACTAAAACAGGAAGAAGTGCATTTTCATAATCAGTTTCTTTAATTGCCAAGAAAAAGTCTAAATCTAGCCCCCACCCCCACCCCCATCCCGCCCTGCACTGATGAATTAGCTGTGCTGCTGCTGCATTTGTGAAACAACACGTCAACAGAGTGGATGGAGATGCTCTCTGCAACACAGAGCGTAACACAGTGGAGCTGTAAACAAGGCAGGGACCCAAAACAAAAACACCAAACATTTTGATGGCAAATTTGATTTAGTTGAGCCATCTTCATGCAATGTTATTTTAATTCAGTGTCACAAAAATACGCCTTCATGTGAAGTATTTTCAAATGCCTGTAACAATGTTAGTGTGAAAATTTCTTTAACTCATCCAGTTCATTCCTAGACGATGTTTCCTGCCAGCTACATTCACCACAAATGCTGTCTGGTAAATAGCAGCTGCAAAGGAAGGATAGGGATGCCAGGGTACACTTCAGTAAACACTCCTTCTCAGTAGCTCGCTATATCCCGGGCCAAGCAAACTAATATACATTCACAGCCCTGTTTAAAAATCCTCAAACACAGTAGGACTTTGCTTTTGTAACTCCCCCGAAGGTGAGGATAGGAAATAAAGATTAAGGGCATGCCCATACTTAGCGCTGCCTTTGTGCAAAGGGACTGCGCGAGGCGCAGCAATTGGGGCCAGCAGCCCGCCCGTACCACGCTGCTGCTCAGAAAGCGTTTGCCTCGCATGACTGCGGTCGCGCTCCCAGCACAGTCTTGCGGCAGCACGCTGCACGCTGGCCGCACACCCGGGGTGGGCACGCTCCCCTGCCACCCATCCCGGGCTGTTCAGGCTGCACCCTGCCTTTTGACTGGCAGCACTGAAACGCAAAGGCCTGGAATTAAACCGAGGTATTCTCATGCCTCTTCCTTGTTTCCTCACCTAGCCCGTCTTGTTTTCACAAGCTGACACCTTTCCCCACGCGCTGCCAGGCTGAAGGTGAAGGCCGTGATGGGCTGCAGCCAGGCTGGCTCAGCACATAGTCCCTCGGCAGGGCCATCACGGCACCTGCAAAGGATGAGGCTGCTGTTGAGCGGCTCTTCCCCGAGAGCTTGTCCAGAAGCAGCTCCAGGGTGGGCTGCCGGAGCTGGGCAAGCTGTGCTGACCAGCCTGGGATACTGTCGCAGGCGCCAAAAGCCAGAAGTGGAGACAGGGTTTCCAGGAGCCACACCTGTGAGGATAAACACGCACGCAGGGCAGGCAGCTCTCCCGGGGGAAAAGATTACTGCCTGCTGGCGTCACTGCCTCTCCACCAGAAGTTATCAGTCTCCGAAAAGCACTAAGGAAACTGCCGGTGTGAATGGCCCTAATCTGCTTCTCCTGCAGCCCCTGATAACCCAGGGAGCGGCTGGGCAAACAGCACGCTTGCCCAGCGCCACGAGGAGCTGGGGCAAAACTGCCTTTCACCAGTGCGGAGGATGCAAAAGAGCAGGATCTATCTATAGCCCGATGCAAAGTTATCCTAGAGCTACAGTAACCAAGCACCCTGCGGGGCACTCGCTTAAAGTACAAGTACAACCCCGTCTGTGGTTTTAGCTGACCTTGACTTAGCAGGAGCCAGCCAAGGGGACGCTAGCAGGCATGCAGTGCTGTCCAGGAGCTCATTCCTCCCACATCGCTACCGACTTTACGCTGCTGAAACCTTCCCTGCGTTCTCCCTGGTATCTTTAGTTATACAATTGTTTCCCAAGGTGGCTACGTGCCAATTTTTTTGATTAACCAGGCATCGAGTGAGGTAAGAAAATTGTGGACTGCAAGGAAAAGAGACAGAAAAAGTGAAGAGAAATGACATCATCAGGAAGTTGCATGACAGCTTTTGTCACACAAAAAGAGACAAAGGTCGGAGTGGGCAGGGGGCCTAGTTCGTAACAGTGCCAGAAGAATGAAAAGAAATTAAAAAAATTAAGAAACAAAAAATAAAAAATTTGTTGCTGCCTCTCTTCTCCCATCTCTCCCCTCTCCCCCTCAAAAAAACGAGGGGGAGAAAAGCAGACACATCAGCAACACTTCCAGAAGCTCACAGGGAGGAGAGCACACTGAACCTCCTCATCACAGCATGGCTGTAACCAAGTGAACCGCACAGAGGGGAGAACAAATGGAAAAATTGACTATTCCAACCTGATGAACCTTTGCTCCACAGAACCCTGGTACATCAAAGCTAACGTTGAGTGAACATCACCGGCTCCACCTTCCCAGCAACAGTCTTGGACAATAAACGGGAGGTGTCAAAGGAGACCCTGTGGTTGCTAGTACAGCACCAGTGTCTGTACGGCCTGAGGTACCCTGGTCATCAGTATTGCACTCTATTAATTAAACAACCTAAACTGATACACCGAAGAAACCCATGGTCTATGGCTTAGAGGCTTTTAAGCAGTGTTTGCCATAGCCATCACTGGCACTGCTTGAATAGTACATTGTGACAGAGATTTTAAAAGCAGTTGACAAAAAAATAGCTAAATAGCACGAAAGCCCTGTAAATAAGAGTAAGCTTTCCCACATACGGCAAAGCAAGACTCTCACTGATAGGTACTGGGGGAAAGCAAAGGGAAAAATGTGGTGATATCATCACATAAAATGAAATTACTTCTATGGTGCAAAACTTTCAAGATTTTTTTCTCTCTTTCTAGCAACCTCTCATATTTTAGTTTCCATTACTTAGGTGGCTGAGCCCACTAAGGACTCCATTTCTAGCCATTTCACCTTCTCCAGTAGTTTACTGACATTTATTGCCTAAAATACAAAAGTCCAAACAGTTCAAAACAAAGAAAACACAGGTCAGGAGAGCTGAAAAAAACCAAGAGTGTGGGAGGAAAACAGTCCTGTGAGAAGCTGCTTCGGCACTAGACAAATAAAATCCCCTCTCTCTGGATACAAAGACATAACTCTTATTTATGTGAATGGGAAACATGCTCATGCACTGAGGGGGGAATAACTACCATAGATCAGCAGAACGACTGCACTGGAGATAGCTAAAACCAGACTACATGTGCAATGAATGTGAAAAACATTTCAGCCATCTGGGCTATGTAATTTTTCACAGATGCCTTTGGAGCTGGATGGACCTTGTTGCCTCTCTTTTCCTTGACATTTCTCCAATGTTTGCAAATTGCTTTCTGTGACCTGTAGGATGGTACTCCATAAAAATTTAGTCTGTTCCTTTCTGTCATCATCCCAAGTGTTCAAATGGACCTCTGTAGCCAGTTTTCCTTCCAGAAGGATTCTGCAAAACGCCCTGTTCAGTCAGATGCAGCCACCTGGCAGGTATTCAGTCCAGTGGTATGTCCACACAGACTGCAATACAACCACCTCCATAGATGGAGACCACCTCAAAAATCTCACACTGCAAACAGCCATTGTGTACAAAGCTTTTTCCTGGGTACCTAAAAAATCCACACCCCCGCTGACTCATTAAGAGGTAGGGATGCTGCTCTCAGTTGCTATAGCTACCAAAATTAACCATCTCCCCCTCCGTAAAAGAGGACCACCACGAAAACAAAACAAGAAACTTATTACTTTTCGTTCAGCTGCCTCAGAACAGTTTTGCAAGTCTGAGGCATTAAAAAAAGTAGAGAAAACTGCACGCTTCATGAGCTACTGGCGGTTTAGCGTTTGTTAGCTGGATTTTAACCAACTTGATTTAGCTGGGGAGATTCTATGATGATTTTTTTTTTCATTCCTTCTGTAGCTCTTGGGCAGAATATCAGGTTGTTGTCACACGATGTGGTAACTCTGGTTCCAGGGCACATAGTACCAAATAAAATAAAATCCAGCGATTTGACATAAAACACTGAACCTGCCCAAACCTACATTTCTGGTTCTAATTTGTTTTAAAGTATTTCTGAAGCATAACTTTTGTTCTGACAGGCGTTACTCCTGACTATGAACTGTCTGTCCTCTGAATCCAGCATAAACAGAAGTCTGAAACGTACGCTGTTTTGCAGGCTTGGGCTAATTGAGTAACCACGTGCCCAAGTCTGATTTGGGACATGTCTATGTTACCAGTTGATCTGGATCTGGTATTGCTCAGACCTGACCTTAATGGCCAGGTAAGCAGGATGGATGTCTGTGGGATCACGGTACTAGCATCACCCATTCCGATGGTCACTTTTATTTACATCTGGAGGTTGCTTTTTTACAGGCACGAAGCTACATCTAGATGGTATCCAACAAGATAATATTGAACAACCATAACCAGCATGGTTCATAGCAATGGCACACTGAGAACAGCCCGCGCAAAAGAAACAGTTCACGGAGACTCTCATATTTGTATGCAATGGCTTCCCAATTTTGCAGAGGTTCCTCATGCACGCTGAAAGCAGCAGGCAGTCTAGACCTGTGCTTTTGCACTTCATGCAGCGGGGACTGTGGTTCTTGGAGCATTTCTCTGATGGCAAGGATAGTTCCCTGGCTCTCCTTCTTTGGACACTGGTGCCCACCCCACTCCGCTCCCTGCGCTCTGCCAAAGCCAACTATTTATGCAGCTGTGTGGTGAAATGTATCAAGGAGCTGATCTGGGTGGGGAGAAAAGAAACTTGAAATAAAATTCTAGGCTATTTTTCCGGCCAGGTCACTTCTGTGATCAGGTACATCAGGAAGCCGCATGAACGCTTTTGTTGGCACAGCCTGGGGTGGGAGAGAGGGAAGAGGGAAGGCTGCTTTATGGGAGGTGTTATTCAAACAGGGCTGCTCCTGGATGTGGAACCACAGCCAAAGCAGTCTCCTGCGGCCCTGAGAAGTGGGATTTGTGTGCACAGTTCAGGCATTTACTAGTAATGGCTGGGCCCCCTTTTTAAACCTTCCCTCCTTCTCACGGGGTGTGGGGGGAAACAGGCTCATGCAGTTCTGCTAGAATAAAGTTAAAGCCTTGTAAAGCTAAATAAAGCTCGGCACCATTTTTATAAGCTTGGTAATAGTGCCCCGTGGAAAAAGGCCATGATTACAACCATGGCAGTTTCTAACTGCATCTTTAAGCAGCGTCCCAAGTCTGTCACACTGATATTTTTAAAGGGCTTTGAAGCAAGAATGATCACCCTTGTTAAGACTAGGCAGTTTTATATCTTTTAAACTCCAGCCATCAATGAGACAAAACTAGGTAAGCATTTTATATAAATCTGCAGAAAACTGAAAAAGTTGAGGCTTGCTCCGTGACCTATCACAGTTACTATTAATCTTAATACACAAAACCAACTACACGTAAGAGCTTGACTCATTGCATTCCCTCTCTTTACTCCAGAAAACTGTCTTGTATCTACTGTTACATACACAAAACCTAGAGATTGCCAAAGAAAAAAAAAATCTTTACCCCCAACTCTAAAACCTCAACTTCCAAATCACTGTTTTTTGAAATAACTAAAACTTATCAAGAATAAGGCTGCCTCTGGCTCCCAAGGTTAGCCAAGCTCCAAGAAGCTTCATTTCAAGCCTCTTCTCCCACCGTAGGGAATACTGCAAGCTAAAACTTCCCGATACCTCCTGGAAGAAGGGCTGTCTCAATGACAGGAACCGTTAAAAGGACGGGGTGCTTTTCTTGCACAATGTCAGAGGCCACATGACAAAGTAAGCTGAAACCTAAGCAACCAAAAGAAAAGGTGGAAGTCTGAATTTCCGTTAATTTGTGATATGGAAGCACACTTTATTTAAAGGAAGCAAGAGGTGTTGGACAGTCCAAACATTTTACAGCTAACTGACTCAGCTGCTCTCACCCTTTGCAACGTATACCAGTTTTGCAGATGGGACCTGGAAGACTATGGGAAGAGAGCTATGCACCATGATGTGACAGAGATCAGGAGTCTTCTAAGAGGTGCCCTATAACTGTTTTGAAACCTGTTAAACAACAAGACCATGTAAAACCGAAGAACTAAATACTCGCTTTCCTTGTCCTACCACAGTTCACAAACAGAAAACAATTCACAAGCACTGCAAGCCCCCGATGGGCCATTTTTAACTTGATTTTGTTTTTAGTCTGAAAACAATCACAAGCATGCAAACACAACACACAAAATTCATTGCTCTTCACATGTTGGCTCTCTTCTTATTTAGAAATAAAATACTTCCCTCTAAATAAACCATCACTCCTACAATAACCTTAGATGTGTTGTAGCATTTAAGGACTTCTGAAAGAATTTAAAGATGACATATAAGCTGACATTTATATATGATAAAGTGAGACTACTGCATTCAGCACTGAAACCTAATCCTCGCCAGGGCGGAACGCAGCAACTTTTTCCCAGCCGGAGCAGCATCGTGCCAGCCCCAGGAAGCACGGAGGTAAAAGCAATCAGCGACGGCTTGGAAGCGTGCAGGACTTGGGCAGGAGGTAGCTACTGCTGCGATACTTGATTTAACACGGGGCAGCAGAGCGTGGTTTCACGGTGCTTGCAGCAGCAGAAACCTCTGCTTGCAGACGGTGAGCAGGCGGGAGCAGCACTTTTGGCCGTGCAGGGCCCCCTGGAGCACGGGTTCAGAATTGGGACAGGAATATCGCTGCCCAGGGGGATTCCTGCTCCCTGTTGCGGGCCAGTAATTCCTGCTCCGGTTCAGATCAACACCATTTCTTGAAGAATTCAGCTGGATTTTTGAAATTGCCTTGCTCACAAACTGGCCATGCTCATCCACACCACTCCACTCACCGCATTGAGCCTGCATGTTAAGATTTATTTTTTGGTCTTGTTTTGGTCCTAGCAATGCAAACAGATATGGCCTCACCTACATTATCTTCCCCACTAAATCTTACCGGCCTAACATTTAGAAGTTTGAATTCTTCCATTTCGGAAAACACTACCACCTTCTGATTTTCAAAGCTATTTTAAAAGAGCAGGAGGACACTGCATATCACTTTTAACATGCATCTGGTGTTATCGGGAAGTGCCTGGTTCCCCAGTGGCTTCACCCATTCCCGCCTCACTGGGCAAAAGAGGTTTAGCAGAGACGCGGTGAGTTCGCTACTACCGTTTTATGTGTTACTCTCGAAGCTAGCAAGGAACAACTGGTCTGTAATGCATATACCGTAGATTGTGGACATCCCACTCTCAAATACTGTTGCTTGCACTCCCCAATGTCCTACAGTGGCTTAAATTCATGTGTAGGAGGCAGATTTCAGGGCTCTTTTTCCATTTGGAGCTTTGCACATCCAGAGTGTATGTTTTCAAAGTCTTTGCAACAGCAAGGGCTGAATTTTACCACTGATGCAACTTCTCATTTATTTTATTTTAATAAAAGCTGTCTTTCTCATGTAATCACTATATTCAGTAACTAGGGATTAGCAAAGATACCAAATATCATGAGAAATCTAATAGAACGAAAAGAGACAACAATATTCACCACTTGCTCTACACTCCCACTATTGCTCTTGCCAGTGGATCTGGGCCAACAGTTTAGATAATGGAAAACATTTGCAAAGAGGTCTCGATGCGTGAAGAACACTTAACTTTTCATACAAAGGAATTCAGCAATATTTTCCTGACAGTGTGGGGCAGTGCTTCTCCAGTGAGATTTGCTCTGAGTGCTTGCACAACCTTACGTGACTGACAGAAGTTCTGCTGGCTTAGAAAACTACTGCAGCAGCCAAGTTAGTCCACTGCATTTTTGCACAACAGGTAGGAACAACTGTTCAAAAGGGGATTTTTTTTTCTTAGGGATGTAATTTCCAGTCCCCCAAGAATAAAGGGGAGTATCAAACATCTCAAAAAGAAACTGTGTTTTTTCCTGGATTCCTTACAGAATACCTTTACAAAATCATCTTGCCAGATGAACTTTGACACGTGAAGAACAACAGTAAATAATCACATATACCGGGCAACAGTGAAAAGCTGTATTTTTTTTTAAGTAAGATTCAGAGACACATCAGTCAGAATGTAAATTACTCTGTGGAATAATTACTGGCTTAAGACAGGGCAAATACCTTCCCTGTACTTCCATATCTTACACCTGAATCAAAGCGCAACCTGAGCTGCAAACTGGCTGTGTTTGGAGGCCTGACAGGGCGGTACAGTAGCTTAACCCGAGGGACCAGGAAATGCTTTGATCCACAGTCCAAGAGGAACGTAAAGCAAACGGGCACTACAGAGCCCGCTAATGCATTTAAAGATTCTGTTGTTTCTGTTTCACTAACCATGTTAACTGTTATCAGGTGTCTAACACCATTAAGATGAGTGACAAAGGGGTGAGAATTCAGGTCAGATTAGGAAAAAGAAGAGGTTACAGACTACTTAGATAAATTGCAGGTTTTCAAACAGGCTAGTTCAGGTTGAAATTTACCCCGAGGAAGCCAGAGAATTGTCTGAAGGGATCTCGAGTTAGCACTGCCGCTGGACCCTCCTGAGTGCAGGCTGGCATTCCAGACACTGTGAAAAGGCAGCGCCTCATTTTGCTGCCTTCCCTTCAGACAGCACTTTATTATCTGTCTTTCTGTCATAAACTTTAGAATGTCACCAGTAATGCCTTTGAAAGCCCTCAAATTTACATTCCCCATGGGTTTGATAGTCTGAAAGAGGTTACGTCTCTTGCAGACCAGAGAATTTTTGGTTTTGACAAAGCAGTAATTGCAATGATGCTCACGACAAATGGTAACAGAGAGAACAAACGTAACTTCTGATCTTCTATCTGCATGCCCAAATGTATGTACATTCTGAACTTTAAAAAAACGGCATATTGCCAAGCAAGCAGAGGTTTAAAATACAAGACTTTTAAAACATTACAGAATACAACAGAGTGTATAATTTACACCTGAGTTTTTGACGCTTATTTGTCCTTTATGTTATATGGTCTATAACTGAATAAATAGGACGAGAGGAAATGGCCTCAAGCTGCACCAGGGAAGGTTTAAGTTGGATATTAGGAAAAACTTCTTCACCGAAAGGGTAGTCAGGCACTGGAACAGGCTGCCCAGGGAAGTGGTTGAGTCCCCATCCCTGGAGGTATTTAAATGTTGGGTAGATGTGGTGCTTAGGGACATGGTTTAGTGGTGGACTTGGCAGTGCTAGGTTAACGGTTGGACTTGATGATCTTAAAGGTCTTTTCCAACCTAAACACTTCTATGATTCTATGATTCTAAAATGAAGAAAACCTTTTTGATAGCTGCCTCTAAGGTATTAACCTGCTTGCAAATCATTTGGCATAGCTGCTAATTAATAAAAACATATAGAGTATTAATCAACACACATCATCCATTTCCCTTTAGAAATGCTGAGATGATAGAAATCCTTCAAAAATTAGAAATAAAATAAACGTCTATTCCTGAAGTTAATGCATGAAAAAATAAGCATACAGACCATATGTCTTAACATAAAATAAATATTTCCCATTGAAAATGAGGATCTTATTTTTTTCAGAAAAAACTCCAATAATAAAATCAGTATTCAAGATATGGATATGCATTGATGTACAGGTTATAGAAAGTCTTGGTGATACGGTCAATAAAAAGTCATGAACTGGTTTATTATCTTTCTCCTCCTATGTTACATTCCCCAGTCAAAACTAGAAAGCTACTCTTTGTTGAGTATCAACTTTTTAAGAAGTTGAGAGACGGTACGTTGTTAGTACTGTCAGTGTTACCTGTGGCTGTCGAAAGAACCCCATCATTGAGGATGGCTACAAACAGAATTAAACATCAGGGATATTCCTCAGCCACCATAATGGTGGTTCAACACGCACAAAACAAAAATTCCTTCAACCAGTCAACCAACCAAATAAGAAATAAAAGCCCCATAATGGTGGACAAAACCAGTAGTCTTATAGCTGGATGTCCCGATATGGTTACAAGTATAGCGCAGACATACCCATACATAGTTTATGTTACTTTGTTTTGCCAAATAATAAAACAGTGTCTTGTTCTGACAAGATGCTGGAAAGTGCTATGGTGTCAGTCCAACAGGACAATTATACACGTATTTAAGAATAAAAATGTGGGTCATCTCAATTCAACTATCTACGTGATTACAATTAAACTCATGCTTAAGTGCCGTATCTGGCAAGATTGTGCTCTAGCTATGTTAGAACAAGAAATAAGAGTCACTTGAGCACGTGGTGTCACACTGTTTCTGAGCAAATCAGCTGGTAGCATCCAAGGCAAGGCATCAGGGCTTGCAATAGGCCGTTCACCACTGCGCCCTGGGCTCAGCCAGCTGACTACCACTAAGCAAAAATTCTGTAAAAGTTAATGTATTTTTCCACACAAAAGCTTCATTATCTAATCTAATCTAATAGATGACAAATGTAGACTTCTCAGGGGGAAGCTAAGGAGACAGTGCCCTTCCCTGATCTTACAGATACCCAGTAACACTGGTTCACGAGATGGCTCAGCACCCATATCGTTGCATTGTTCTTTCTTCCTCCACTAATCTATATGGCACCATCATTCGGTCTGTTAATGAGACCATATTTCATGTTGATAATTCGTACATGAGTAATTTAGTAAAATAATACTTACACTTTTGGCTATTTGTCTGCTGACTATTTCTCCTACTCTCTGACTACAGAGTAGAGATGACTAACGCCTGATGACAACCTGCAAAGCATGCAAGGCCAGGAGCAACTTCTGAAATTTCAGGGATTGTGCAAATATTTCAAGGCAAATTCTGTGGATACCAGGTAATCTGACACATACAAGTTAACTGTAGAGAGAAAACAAACAAAATAACTGTAGTGAGACTAGTTAATTTTTTTCTCACAAATGTTGTCATGTTTCTTCAGTAATAGCATACACATAAACCTAAATTAATAATAACGGTGCAGTAGATTTTCTTTAAAAATCCAGCGTGCGTAGTGGTAAAACATTCAAGTAATGGTTTTTGTTCTTTTATATAAGTAATGCAGAAAGACTTACGCGAGCACAAACAGCACATCCCTATCTCACCCCGAGACAGCACTATCTCTCTGTTCTTTGCGCTCCCCTTCCATGATGAGATTGTCAGCAGCAGTGCCAGTGAATCAAAAACAAGGGACAGGTTCTTAACTTTGATCTAAAATGAGTTCAAGGACAAGATGAATACAACCACCAAAAGATAACTTCCCATTCCTATTGATCTGGAGTGATCTGGGTTTTCAGAGATGGAAGAGCTATCCGTTCATCTGTTTCTTTAACTGACTCTCAATGATCCATTACTCAAATGGTGTGAGCTATTGGCAATCTGTTAATTCTACTATTCAACTTTTTCGGACCTTCAGTGTTAGGTGAACACAAATAAGCCACAAAAAAAAAAAAAAAAAAAATCTGGCTGATCATAAGGTGAGGATGGTCCCACGGCAGTCTGCCGTTATTTTTGGCATAAACGAAAATCTGACATCATTTAAGGGATGCTGGCAAGTTCCCAAAACAACAAAATTTTGGATCTTCTAAAGAAAAGATCACCTCTTGGCCAATATATCGTTACTTCAGTTATGGGAATCTTGTGTAACATAAATTCTCTCAACAGCACCGCAATATTTATGATCAATGGACTTAGAAAAGAGAAAGTGGTAGCTGACTAGATCAGATTTTGCTCCCACTTTTCTGACAGCTCTGAAAGAAAGAAAGGAGGAAAGGAAAAAATTTTCCCAGTGACTCTTACCCCAGCTTTCCAAAATCTTCTTAGCTTTCATTATTTCTCTTATAATGAATCAACAAAAATCCTTCTTTCCACTTTTGTCAGCTATTTGGCTCTCTATTCTTCACGTGGTTTTAGTCACTGGATGTAACTCATACCTCCTGCAGGGAGTCAATCTTTCATTCACAGCCTCATTTCCTTAAAAATTGGGTCTACTGCCTCCCACGGTCTTGTCCTGTCCCAGGCAGACAGTCCAAAAGCAATCAACAAAGCGGTTGTCCCATCTCTCTTTGCGCTAACCGCTACTTGAACTCAACTTATATCTAGATGATTCAATTTTAATTTTTGTCACTGTTCTTCCAGATACCAAGAAGCGACTTCATTTTCCACACAAATGCCAAAACAATGAACTAAAATAGCAAAGCAGTGTAACTTTATTCATTAACTTTTTTAAGGGAGGTGAAACAGTCAAGGGCAGCTTCAAAGTAAATGACCAGCTACAGCAAAATGCTCCATGTTTTGCTCAGTCACCTCTGCCATAAGCTGGTCCTTAAATACATCAAAATGCTGAAAAGCAAAATAAATGAAGAGGTAGAAAAGCCAAAGGACTTTGATAATAATTATAGCATGGTTTATATAGTTTTAAAATTTTCAGATACTGACATATTGCTTTTTAATTTGCTAAAATGAGGTTTCCTTTGATGAAAAAAATTTAGGTCAATCTCACATATGCTTAAAATGAAAAACCTACCTCACTACTGGACTTTTTAAATACATTTTGATGGTTACCAAGACGCAGTACTGACTACTGTGTTCTCATTACCCGAGAGAGGTAAAAATGCCCATGATGTAAGTAATTTTTCAGTTTGTGCCAAAGATGGATCGATCTGAGGAAGAATGTACTGTATGAATTACGAATAAGCATTGGCTCCACAGAGTTATAGTCTCCTGCACAGTAAGAGCAAATCTAAAACACAGATTAGAGCCTGATACGAAGCTAAGGAGGCACCGGCATGCCTAAAGATGTTAGACCATATTTTCAGCTGAAGGAGGCAGCAGCGATGCCCATGTAACTGACTGAACATCTACCACTTACGTGGGTGAGGCTGAAGCGAACAGTCCCTGATGCTGTGCAGCACGTATCTCCTTGCTACCTGTGCAGTCCACTCTTTAAGCACATTATTTCTATCTTATTCTCTAACTAACAGTGGGAGGTGTTTTTAAACAGAACGCTTATCTTGTGTATCTCTGTTAATCCAAGGAAGAAGTTAATTGCTTGTAATTCCACCATATTTTATTTGAAAATGTACTTCCCAACTGACTCATTTCTAGTGTATCAGCAATACTGATGTAATGCTCTTTAATGCGGATCTGTTTTCAATTCAGGACAGATGCAGGCTATTTTTTTGGAGCCACAGGGATAATGAAATCACTCTTAGCATGGTGTATAAAACAGAGGAATTGATTCCCGAGGCTTACTTAGGATTCCATCAAACTGTCAGTAAGCATGCGGAAAAATTAAGGCTTATATAACTAACCAATTTTAAAGAAAAAAGATGGGTTTTGCAATGTATCCTCTTAAGAAATAAACAAAATGTTAAGCTCTGCCATTAGGTGCCAGCCACGCTATACATTTTAAACATCTCCTAACCAGATGCTGTGATTCAGTTGTAGTGTAGTTGAAAGGCAGCACATTTCAGGTGCAGTTATAAGGTCTTGCAACCCAAGTCCCATTTTCAAAATTGATTTAAACATTAACTGCTTGAGTTTTGAAAATCAGGAATGGAGCTCCAAAGGCACTGAAATCCTGTTCAGCAGTATAACCACTCTTAGGTTTCTCTCTTGCTTGAATAAAAGCCAATACCTCCAAAATTCCCATTTATGAAAACTGAAAAGCATTATATATTTAAAAATGCCCTTGCAGTAATAAATATAGAAATACTGACATCATACTTCTCCAAGAGCATCCATGTGTGCTTTCTGCCTTCCTCCTGTATAGGACTAGTCAGCATGCCTCACAGTAAAATATGTGCAAAAAAAAGTTTTCTTCAGAATTTAGGAAATGTTGTGTAATACTTTCTGATTTTTTAAAAGCAAAATAGACAAATTACTAATAACTGCTATACACTGATAAAAGCAACGTAAAAAGGAATATAAAATTGAAGATGGGTCCATTTATCTTTCTCTAATATGTAAAAAATCAGCATTATAAAACTAGCCATTTAATTGACTTTCCGTGCTTAAAAATAAAACAATGAATGTGTTTGTTAGAGCAAGATCACATGAGTAATTGAAAAAGTGACCTATTTCTTCTAAAATGATGAGCCACGTGCCACCCAGTTCTTTTTCTTAAAAAACCAAACACCTCAAAGCCCCCCAAGCCCCCAGGTTAAAAAAGAATTTTGATCTCTTTACTGAAGACTGTGATTTTTGAAGCCCCATTCCCCCTGGAGCGCAGGCTTCAGCCCCGCAGCCTGAGGCGCGTCTCTCCGGGTGGAGCCCTGCTGCAGCCAGCGCAGCCTCGCTCCCCGTTGAAGGCAGGAGCAGGCTACTCGTGCGCTCGCCGGATGGCTTCAGCGCCTGCTCATTTTTCAGAGGTTCAGAGAGGATGCAGAGCTTCCAGAAGGAAAAAGCTTGCACTTGTGTCTTACACCTCACTGATGCACGTGACAAAGTTTGTTTCCTTCTTGAGAGTCTCCTCTGCACCAGAGCTGGCCTTAGTCTTAAATTTGCTATTTGTGAAGCCCTTCATTAGTGAAACCAGGATTTCCCTGGATAAAAGAAGTATGAATAAAAAAATCTTCTTATATGATTATTTGCTTGTGCAAATCCATGCTAGCATTTGTTCCACGGGGCTGGATCATGGCCTTGAGGAACCTTGTCCCCAGACGTTCACGGCCTACATCAAAGGCAACGTGGACTTTGTGAAGTGCAAATTTTAATGTGGTCCAGCCATGAAAACCTCAATGTTTACGCACTGAAACAAAAGCGAACAGCACTGGGCCAAAGACTGGAAAAGAAAGCAATTCTGATATCCGCATTGTTACATTGCAGATTACTGTTGTTCTATCATTCATCTTTTTGAAAACACTGACTAGTGCCAGGTCTTGATGCCCCAGTATCCAATTTTTCTGCTTTGAAAGGCTTTTGCCTGCACCGGAATTTGCAGCTGGGAGGAATGGCCCACAAACTAACTCCATACGGCGAACTTTGGCATAAGGCAAAGGCAGGAACATCTGCTGCCATCATGAACAGCTTGTTGGCTGAGTTCAGCCGCAGAGGAGTGCCAAACAACTGATCTGCTTTCCCACCTCTTAGGTTTGGCTGGTAGACCCCATATGAATTAATCTAAAACACTCAATACACTGAGCATCGCCTACTTGCTCTGGGAACGACTGATTGCAAAGGCATTATTTACATCGATTCCTCCAGAAAGTGAAGATTTGAGGATCTGTCTTTGCATTCTGAGGACCACATTCCTCAAATCACAGCCGCTTTCTCTGTCTTTTAACTTTAGCTTTACTGCTCATTTTACTGCTGTTTGGCTTTTTTTAATATACTTTTGAGTTTTTTTTGTTCCTGTAAATTGTAGTCATTCTAACACTAAGAGCCAAATCCTACTTTCATTTGTGGAATTGGAAAACATTTTCTGATTTTCTGGCAATTTATAGGTATATCCTGTCATAAATGTTTTTTTCAGGCAGAAGTAGAAACCATTTGGTTAACTCATAACTTAAATATGCACAACACTCATGCCTTCCTCAGACCGTCTTCAAATCATTTTTACTAAAAGTGTAAAGATACTAGATTTAAAACACACATTAGGTATATAGATTAGGTAACCGAGACGGCTACATCGCTAAGGAGAAGGATTGGAAAGTTTTCCTTTTGGCCCACTTAATGACTCACTGCATGGACCTCTGGAAAAAGCTGAACCATTGTGTCTCAGTTTTCCTGTCCCCTATATGGTGGTCGTAATGTTTATCCTCCTATCTTGCTGAAGTATTTGGAGGAATGTTTAAGTAGCATACCCCTGTGTTGTGCTTTAGATAATGTACATGGAAAGGATGTTTAGCATGTTTTACTCATCTGTATAAAAGACAAGTTTTATGGATGATGAAACTTTATACATACATGTTAAACAGTTAGACAGGCAATGGATATGACTTACAGATGAGGTTACCTTCTTCCATTGATTGTATTAATTCCATAGACTACAGGAACTAATTTTCCTGTCTATCCTCATGTCTCCATTGCTACTTAAATAAAAGTACGTGGAAATCTCAAAATGTTTCCTTTTAAAAAAAAAAAAAAGGCAAAAACTAAAAAATCACCCATAAATATACTGGGAGACCAAAGAAGGCACTGATATAGCCTGGCCTGCCTGGCTAGCTAGCAGCCTTGCAGAAAAGCACTGGGGCTCCTGTTGGACATCAAGTTGCACGTGAGCCAGCAATGCACCCTTGCAGTGACAGAGACTAGCTGTATACCACGTTGCATGAGCAAGATAGGAAAAAGTTTTTTCTCTTTTCTCCAGCACCTGAAACCACATCGAAAACACTGTGAGCAATTTGGCCCCTCAGCACAAGAGCAATACTGGTAAATTGGAGAGAAATGCAGCAGAGGCTAAAGAGTTGTGAAGCTGGACCCAACCCAAACGCTGCCACGTTTGCTTACCCTGGCAAAGAGAAGGCAGAAGGGCAACCTAACCATAGTCTTCACCTACCAAAAGCAGAGTTGTAGAGATGACTGAGCCAAACTCTTACTCAGAGATGCATGACAGCAGGAAAAGAAGAGCCAACAGTCACAAATTGCAACAAGAAATTCTGATTAGACACAACGACAAAATTCTTCATGGTGAGAGCGGTTCAGCACTGGAAGGGGCACCCAGGGAGTCAGCAGAATCGGCATCCCTGAAGACAGTAAAAAGTTGACAGGACCTGATCTACCTTTGAAGTTAGCCCTGCTTCAAGCAGACGGTTGGGACTAGATGGTCTCCATAAACCCGTTTCAACTTAAATTACTATGTGATTCTATAATTTATGACTAATAAGAGGCATCATTAATGTTCCCATTATTTGCTTTCTCCTCTCTCTCTCTCCCACCCCCTCCTTTCCCTAAGGGGGACATTGGCTCACCAAGATGCACATAATTGCCTAAGAATATTCTCAAAAGTACACACTGTCCATGGTAAGGTGTCAAGTATGAAACACTGGTGTTGGCAAAGAGCCAGATGCCAAAATATAAACTTCTGGAGCTCAGCTGGATTTTTTACTTGTCAGATCTGTGTCATAATTGCTGTTTATCCACATTCTTCTTTGCTGACATGTATTTGCAGTCTTGCAGTCCCACCGATTTAGCTGGTCATTTTGTGTCTGTAAGGAATTATATAATTAAATATTGTGATTTAAACTCTTCAAACACATTAATGTTACTTGCCAGAGAAGTTCACCATGGGAAAGATGACATTTTCAGGGTCTGTATTTATGCATTAGCTTTACATGTTTAAATGAATCTAAGCATCTTTTAGGACCTGTCCCCACTGGCAAGTATATTGAAATTGAACATGATTCAGGAATAACTCAGTAGAAAAATTTATATTCCAAAATTGGAATGCCTAAGTTTTGGAAATTACTTAAACACACTCTCCAAAGTGTGAAAAATTAGTATGAAGATGATATTCTTACTTTGAAATAAGCATGACTACCTGTAGAAAGCTAACCAGGAACATTTGATCTGAAATAGTTATTCCTTAATTATTACTCTCCAGACAGACTGTGCAGCCTATACATGAAATTCAATAAAAAAGCCAAAGTTCGATTACGAATAAGATAGTCATATTACTATATTTTAGAATGATGCCAAATTTTAAACGTTAACAGCCTGCTTTGGTTCCTCTCAGGGCAGATGGAGGACACCTTCTCCAATGGATTCCCAAGACTTTTCAGGCATTTCCAGCTCTCCCATTCCGGCCTAGGAAGACACGTGACTTCTTTGGCATCTTATGATTGCCAGATAAATGCCATTGCAGTGCTAACAAAGCACAAGATAGCCTCAGAAAAAAGTGAAAGTTAGACCTATAATAGTTATGTTGCTTTGAAGACATCCCAGTCTGATATTTTGTATTCAAGTTTCAGCTCAGAGGTAGGCAAACTTTTATGGCCGAGTTATTAACTCCTGAAAATAGAGCTCTGTAATAGAAATGCTGACAGACGCTTTAGTACAGCAGTGCTATTGGGCACTGCTATAGTCATCAGTTTTAATGAGAGCTGTTAATATCACCTCAATCAAAATGGTTGCCCTGGGCTGACCTCTTGGGCTGTGCACAGGTGCTCTCAGCCAAAAATGTAATGAAGGTTATTACATTATCAATGAGGCACAGATGTACATCCCGTCTGAACTCAAGGTGGTGTTACTGCCAAGCAGGCATCTCTTTCAGCAGGTCCCAGGTCTGTTTATATCAATATGCTGTTCCAGCTCAGTGAACCCAAGCACAGCCTTCTGCTTCTCCATGGCATCGCCAGTGAGAGAAGGAGCAACTTTTAAGAATGCAAGACAGATTTACCCCTGATGTGCGGGTGGATCACAAAAAATAAAACTGAACAACACCAGCCCTGGATTGGTTTGTTTGAACTTTGAATTAATGCATTTGGGTCTGGATGGCTTCACCATTTCACAGCAGTTCTTCCTTTTCACCAAGCACAGCAACAATATTGGCTTGAGGGAAAACTCCCTCTCACATCTGCGTTCCCTCTTTCTCTCATCTGAAATCCGACATACTTTTCATTGGATTTGCATGCTTTCCAAGCCATGCTTCGCACTTTGCTCATTAGTGATCACGTTCACTTACTTCACTATACAAATCACACAAACAAGTCACATTTCTTTTCTATTTTTTTAAAGCATCTCTTGCTTTTATAGTAAATATACACAAAATTTTCAGGCACATCCTGAGTAATGAGATTTATACTGCCAGACGTGGACACTAGAATGGGTTACATTTCTACTGAGATAACACCTGGGCATTCAGAAGCCAAATTGAAATGAGCCATAATTCTCTGCTGCAGCCATCCTTCTTCCTTTGCCCTCCCAGGACCCCAGCCTGAGGGATGCAGCACTGCAAGAAGGCTGATGTAAATGACAAATGGCATCTCATCAGAAGAAAGAGCATGTTTGCTTTAGCAGAGGAGGACAACTGCTCACAGATCTCAGCTGGCACGGTGGTGTTACTGTGCTCCCCAGAAGCATATGTTATACCTGGAAGGACTGACACGTAGGTAAAGGACCCAAGCTAGCATCACAAATTTTATTGTGTCAAAGACTACGGGTGTGTATGCATTTGTGTATGTGCACGCATATACATATGTGTGCATGCACACAGGAAAGAGACAGAGCTGGCCAAGGCAGCCACTATTGCTCAGGCATCCTAAATGTAATTCTTGGTGGATTCTGCCTGGTGGATGATGAATGTGCTGCCTTCCCCCTAGCCTTCCTCTTCATCTTTGTTCACTTCAGACTTTACAAACCAATGCAATCAAAGTGCTGAAGTCAAGCTATTTATGGTTTCACAACTGTCCCTCCATAACTTAAGGGACAGACAAAGATGAATCCTCTCTGCCAGACTGCATCTGGGATCCCTAGCATTGATCCAACATAAATGATGGGTTGAATGGGCTCCATGCCGAAATCCCTGGCACTGTATTGTGCAGGTAATACCAGTGATTCTCTGGCATTAAAATCTGTGCTCTAGAACCATGCTGGAAGCTGAGCCACTGCAACAAGAGGACAACATGGAGCTGAACAGTGGAGGCAATCAAAGCGGAGCACAGGCTGCAGTGTAACAGCTAAAGGTAGAGATAGGTACCCTAGAGACAGAGGTAATGGTTAAGACACGACTGGATCAGTCAACTCTGGTCCTGGACACTGCAGGTGCAAAGTAAGCTCTGGTTCCCAAATATCCCCCAACACATTTGGAAGTGATCTGACAAGTCAACCTGGAAATGCAGCAAGACAAGAAATCAATGAGTTTGATGGTTTGAGCTTTGAAATTGAATGGCTTTAGATAATTACTTTCCTTAAAAAATACCAGCCTTGTTCTTGTAAAGGATTAGATGACTGTGATAAGCAAAGCTGTATTTAGCTGAGCAATACTAAAACTGGAAGGAAACAAGATGGGAGCTATTGCTCCAGCCAAGCAGAAGCAATACTGCCACAGAGCACTGTTTTGAAATCAGGAGATGCGGGCTAGGGCTGTTTTATTTCTAGCTAGAGTGAAGCTGCACTCCCTCATGCCTCCTTAGTCGAATGCCTAAGTGGAGAAATATTATATGAATGGAGATGCTCTTGTTCTGCATTTCTCAGAAGCAAGTATAGAGTAATCTAGTTTCAATTTATTCTGGCTACCCTAGCGTGCTCCTGCATTCTTGTTAGCATCGAAGTGGAACAAAGTCAGTCTGTCTTAGTATGCACAGACCTCCCCTCTGCCAGCAGGCAGTCTCTGTATGCAGGGCTACATACCTTAAGCCCTGCCTCTGCGAGTATGTACACACAAATCCTGATCTAACCCTGAAAACAGTTCCCCACAAGACTTCAGCGTTCTTGACTCATTTATACATTTCAAGCAAGACTGCATAGCGGACAGATAGCAAAACCCACTGCAAGTGACCCAGTTATGTCCTGGAGGAAGCTTATGTTCAGAGTAATTGCTATAAAGGAAATGTTCAGCTATCGTGGTCTGAGTAACTTTCAACCTGGGGCTGCAGTGATAAGGGCAGACCTTCGCTGCTGGCGCTTCTCCACAGCTGCCACTTTTCTTTGCTCTCTGGTCTTTTGACTGCCACAAATCCTGTGCAGTGTCCCAGGAGGTGGCCAGCGAGGGGTGCGACAGCACAGTCTGGTTCAGGAGGAAAGTCATCAAAACTTGCTGAAGCTCCTTTTCCCTAGTTATTACATACATATGAAACAGGCAATCCCAAACTTTACGTATAGCAAAGGCAGTCAAGCACTTCAAAACAACAGTGGCAGCAGTTACAGCTCCCTCCCCCCCAGTATAATAGATTGCTTAGCAGGAAATTAGACCGTGATTTCCTGAAATGAAATATAATAGCCTGATCAGCAAACAATGCTTGGTTTAAAAATGGGGGGTTTCCGGCTCAATTTTCTGCAGTAATAATAATGAATGCTGTAAGATGATGATAGCACATAGTAATGTCAAGGAAAGCAAAACTCCCAATGTTGCACAAGGAAACGTTTGCTGAGGGGAGGGGCAGGAGGTGGGCTGACTTTGCTAAAAACTTTGACATTTTTATTTCCTTCCATCTCTCATGTGCATGACTTCCTCTAATAGTTTAAAAATAAAGGATGCAATCTGTATTCCAGACAGATCACATGAATAATCTTCTCTTATCACAGACCAGCCACAAGTGTCCTTGGGTAGCTAACAAGAAACTGCAGGAATTGCTCCAGCTCCCAGCTGGAGGAAGCATTAGGTTTATAAACACATTTTAGCATTTTAAACTCAACGGCACTACAGCTCTCTTTTGCACCATGACATTGAAAAGAAGCAGTACGCTCATCTGTATGTTAAAATAAGACCAAAGACACAACATTGCTCAAGAATTTAGATCTGTACTGTCAGACAGTAGACTGGTTTCTATGAGCATCCCACTGGCATCAGGAATCTCTTTCCTGTGCTAACCCCTTTGCTTCGTAAAAGATGTGCTTTTGCTGGGAGCCCAGGTGTGTCCCTGGGGGCCTTCACTCTGCGTGGGGCCTGAAATGCAGAATGATGCTGGAGCCTCCTCTTTCACCCCCCTGCAGCTCCTGTGCCACTTAACCTCACTGATGTGGGTGTGCTCTGGCATTTTACTGGGAAAAGAAAGGGGTGCCCCTGGACAGAGGGCATGGAAGGAAAGTGTGGCTGCCCTCAAGCCTCCCCCAGGAGCAGGGGCTGCCCTCACCTCCCCACAAGGAACAGCCAGGTTGGCATCAGTAGCACCATCCCACTTCGGGAGCAGAGGACAGCAAAAGAAGCAGCACAGAGGGGGGGAGAAATGCTTAATTCACTGATTTTTTAGTTTTGTGAACCACACAATAATATTGGCAACTCCTAGTTTCAATGCTGTCTACCAACCAAGTCACGATGCTGCCACGAGATTGATGCATGTCTGTCAAACAACTGTCAGGCTCTCCCACTTGAGTAGTCCATAATGGTTCATTAGGAGATGACTTCTCATGGGTGCCCTGGACCTGACAGCTGCCAGAGAAACAAACTTTGTTGTCAGTCCTGAAAGAAACAGCCATGACTTTCAGCTGCGTAGACTAAAACTGATAACTTTCATGTAAAGATTCTTGGAATAAACAGCTCTATGTAGCTATATCAGTCGTGGCTGAGAAACAGCTTTTTCCTGAACTGTGGTCCAGGAAGGCATCAAGAGTAATACTAGCCATCATACTTGATTAGCTACAAGCTGATACTACATTTGTTTGTGCTAATAAAATAAAAAAGAGCAAGACAAAGACTGATGTCCATAGAAATTCAAGAGAAATGGCTATCATGAAATCGAGCCACACAAAAAGGGAGCACAGGCATATCCCCATAGAGACTACTTACCTAACGTACTAATATTTTGCCTTACATTTCCTTGCTAACTTCTGGGATCTTCCAATTACACTTTCCCTTAAAAATACATGTATTTCTCCTACCCCGCTGTTATCTGAAAGACCTATATAATCCAAGAACTATCAACCATTTCAAGAGAGCTACGTCATGAAACGTGAGGCCTTTTACAGACCTATGGAAGAGTGGTTTCAATTAACTGGCAACTGTTTCCGTAGCTGGGAGTTAACACCGTAATAATTCCATGAAAAAAAATCATTAAGTATGAATTAGCTATCCAAGAAAACCTGTAATTCTTTGTCATTTTTGATGGATTATGGCCAAAACAAATTTACCTTTCCTCACAAAACTTTTTTACTGCTGTTGACAATACCACTCCTCTTTCTATCACTCTGGTCCACGTTTGGGGGTTGTGTTTGATTCCTTCCCCCTTAGCCACATCCAAACCATCTCCAAGTCATGACACATCTCTTCAGCATCTTCAGAATTCACCCTTTCATCTCCATCCTTTGAGTGCAATCCTTTGCCCCACCTCTCACACGTATCCCATTTTGATTACCGCAGCCTGCATTCCTCCTTTCTGGCTTCCCATGTGCACAAAGGCGTACAAATCAAAGTGCTGCCAAATAAACATGTGTTTCTTGCCTGGAAGTTTGATCACCTCTTTTCCTTCCTCTCCCTCCATCCCTTTCTTAGCTTCACCGTTGGCTTCCCTCCAAAATCATAACAGATGTCAGCACCTTCCAAGCTCAATGTAATCCTGGGTCCTTTTAATTTATTTTCCTCTTGTTAAGCTTTATCTTAACTTCTTACCCCCTGCCCCTTTCCTCCAAGCCCTCCTTCCTGACAGGTTTTCAGAGTTTTCTTGTCTTTTGCTCCATCTGTTCAAATTTCCCCAAAAGCCCTGCTTTACCTGAACCTGGCAGATCCACTTGCGACATGCTGCTTATGAAAATACATTGATTTTTAAGCTGCGCAAAGTAATAGTATTTCTTTTTGCCTTACCAGTTGTCCAAGCTGCCATCCTCAAGTGCTTAGACAGTGCCCAGCATACAGCTGGCACTCCTGCAAAAACTTAGCAGCAGCAGCCTGGGCACAACACTGAAAACTGATTAAATGATATGCTAGGGGATACAGCAAACACAGCTATCCTCGAAGTACTGTCAAATGTGCGAAGCAAGCAAGTTGAAAGACATGAAGAGAAGAAAAAGTACTTCATATGCATTTAGTTACAGGACCTTTAGCTTCTATTTTTATGAAGAATTGCTGTTTCTTTTTCTAAAGAATATGAATGTGATCTCTACCTCCTCTGTTTATCTAGCGAAATTACGGCATGTATTACAGCAATTAATTTATCTTCCGCATCTTAACTGCCCTTCTTCAGGTACCTGTTCCCCTTTACACTCTGGTAAAATCTACGCTAAAGACACTGTCTCAAGGGAGTTACTCAGGATTTACAGCATTGCAATTGTTAACACAAGCTAAACCATGCTCTTACAGGAATGGGACAATATGTCTATGACTCAAAATACCTATCTGACACTTTATTTAAAAATTAACATCCATCTACTGCAAGTCCAACTCAGAAGTTGCCTGTTTACATCAATACATGCATGAACATATCCATGTGTGTGGACATTCAGACTTCAGCCTCTCTGCCAGACCCCTATAAGACTGCTGCTTCTGTCTGTGAGTAATCACTAGGAGCCACCCCTATACCAGAGTTATTTTCGACTGTCCCTTCCAAAGGCATTATAGTAAGAATTTCAGCCACTGTAGTAGAGAAACCCCCGCATTTCTTATTTTTATAGCTATTCAGGGTCTCAAAAGGGCAAACAAATGAGATTTGCTAAATGATCTATCTGTTCTCCTAACTATTAGTGGACACTTCCAACAACTGCACTAAATAGCCACCTTTAGGTGAACAAGCTTAAGGTACCTTAGATTTGAAAATCTGAGCCGGTGTACCAATATCAGATCACTTCCATCCTTTCCTCAGTATAGCTTTTCAAATCCTGTTAAACTATATGATTTCATATCAAAGAGCCATCCACTTTTAAGACCACTGAGAGCCTGCATAAGGTACCATCCTTTACCCAAGCAAACAAAAAATTCTGGGATAGTTCTTCAGCCCCTGACTGTAGCAAGAGATGAGTTAAACGCTGTTTATGTTGCCAAAGGGGAGAAATTGCATCAACCCCCCATATTTAAAACCTCAGGAGCTTTCAGTATTTCCTCTCTTAAGCGTGAGGCAGCTGTTTGTCCTGGGAAGGATCCTGGATGACATGTGAGATGAATGCAGGAGGCTGGAATGTGGGATGGACAAAGGAACACCAGGACAAGACTTCCACTCTCAGGCAATACCCCAGCTCTCCATTTAACAGCTTTCACAGCCCTGCCAGCTGCTCAGCCTCGGCCCTTCCGCACCCCCTGCCACCACTACAGCAAACTGGGGATACAGTTAATCCTCCTGGCAAGGGGCAGAGCTCTTCAGTGCGCACCTTCCCCCAGAGGCCAACGGGCAAGCACAGAGGGTGGAAGGAGGCCAGCCTTGGCAAGAGCCCTTGCTCTGACACATCCTCACATGGTCGCCCACTGCAAAGCAACCACCCAAGGCTCCCATTAGAAAACACAGAGAGGATTTTTTCAATGAACTCAAGATAGCCAATTCAGAAGGTTCAGGCGTATAGCTTATATGCAGGGACATGTATCCCTATGTGTACATGAAACACAGCTACACTATTAAAAGGCCATAGCACACGTTCTCAGGTGCATTTAGATTTGAGATTCTTTTAAAACATATCTAGAACAACTCAGAAGGATAAAAGAAACAACTAGTGAATTGGGATTAAAATAGTGTTTTATTATAACAGCATGCCTCGCGCTCTGAGTGGATACTGCTGGCAAAGAGGGCCATAAAGGGGAAGTATGTGCTTTATGGCAGTGGCATGTAGCTGGAGGTCATTTAGTTTCAAGGGAAAAAAAGAAAACCTATGAAAGGATATGTAACTACGTGACTGGAAAAGACAGTATTTAAAACAACAGGAACAGCTGCTTATAAACTTGCATCCTAAAATGTGACTCAAACATTTGCTGCCCAGTTCCACAAGCAAGGAGCTCGCTCTCCCCTGCAGCAGCTTCTGCGGGTACGCAGCAGCACTCACTCCGCCTCTGATCCGCCGCTAGAGGGGAACGATACAAAGAGAGAGAGCTGGATTGTTAAAACAGATCATGCTATGACAAATAATAAAAAGCCCCTAGCCAATTTTTCTTTCTTTTTTTTTCTTTTTTTTTTTTTAATACAGGTGAGAAAAAAGGAATCTTGCCTACCTTTTTGTCCCTTTTTATGTTCTTTTTTTGTTTTTAAGAATCAGATGTTGATAACACTAGGGTTTTGTTTATGTGGCACACTGACAGTCTAGAGTGGTCCAAAGAACAGGTCTCCTCCTTTATCCCCCTTCCACACCAAGGAGAAAAAGCCTTCATCAGAGGAATCTGATGTCAACTGCTGCCAGCCACATATCCTAGAATTGAATGCTTAGGGCTGATTTGGGTTGGTAAAACTCTGTAATTAAAGCTAGGTTTCACATTTCCCGCCCCCCCCCCCCCCCACACACACAAAGCAAAGCCCTCTTCCACATCCAAACTGATGGATTGTGCTGGCAGAGGGATGGGGGGAAGATCCAAAGAGCCCACTGGAGGCATGAAGGTGGGAACGTGTGTACAAAAATGACTTCATAAGAAATTGCCTCATCGTCTCATATAACACATGTAAGAAATTCCTCCTGCAGCTTTAATGATGGAGTGGGAAGCTAAACCCCATAGGAGTTCCTCCCTCTATTTACCAGAAAGGCAAGATATGGGCTCCAGTGATGAAGTGTTCTATTAATATTAGTGCTAGAGGAAATAAAGTGACTTAATTGTAAACTAACGACCTCATCCTAATAACCAAATTCTAAACAGAAAAGGCAAGAAAAAACCCCTACTTTCAGCCATACTGCCAACTCATAAATTAAGCAAATGACATTGGGATATAATTATACTAATTAGTACCGATGCCATGCAAACACTATTTATGGATATGCATTCACCCCATTTCTAACCCTAGAGCCTAAATCTGAAATAGTAGCTCAATCAGAGCATACTTTGGATATTCAGTGTTATTGTTTATGCCATTGTGGATCTAATTTAATCAATACCATATTCTCATTAAATGCAAGGTCTGTTAAAGATGTTCCTTTCACAGGCCCCACAAATGAACTCTATTGGATTCGTCTCATTACATTATTGCTCTGGGCTTAACTATGCATCATTAACAGAAACAATATACAAGTTAAGTACGAGGCTCTATAGATCACCTTAAAACGACAAAGTCACACATAATTACGGTCATAAGTGATTGGACTGATAAAAGCTAGCGTCTCCAGTGATTGTCAGATGCTCTTTGGCTCTTTCATATCAAAAAGGATACCTGAATTCCTGGTGACCTTCGTAGTGCCAAAAGGGAAGATAATGGAGACGGGCTCCCTGTTTCCCAGATGCCATACTGCATGGGTTGAGTTTTTTTTCTTTCCCGCTACCACTAGAGAACTCTGAGAATGCCATTTCTTACCCTGAATTTACGCTACAGCTTTCCATGTAGTCACAAAGAAAGGACTGTAGCACTATGGTGCAGTGGGTTTTAAGTGGTCAATGCAAGGTATCTCTATGACAATATCCTGAAAAGATCAGCAAGCTCTATATATTGAGCTACTAGAAGTAAGAGTAAACCCATTTCTTCTCTTGCTCCTTCCTAATTAATACCAAGATGCATATTATACACATGAAGAGTGTACCAGCATTATTTAGCTTTGTGGGCTGCCTCCCTGTTTTTTCTTGCTTTTAGATATGACCATACATTTGTATTCTCCATGCCTACTACTACTCTCTGTTAGTCTGTGTGCTGTGCAATGACAGAGTAGCACATACATAACACACATGGGCCTGTCTGGTTTACATTTGAAATAACCACACATAGAAAAGCTGCCAGTAAAATTTTTCATCCATTTTGTTATGGCATTAAGAGACATTATTAAGGCTTGCTCTGCCTTGCCAGCATCCATTCACTTAAGTATACACTTAGTTGCAAACCTCTAGCAACTTCATTGACTTCACCAAGTTTGGGTTTGTTTGTTTGTTTGTTTGTTTGTTTTTATTCTCCCCCTCCCCCGCCTTGTTTTTCTTTTCCTAGAACTGGCCAACAAGGTCTGTGATTGTCATTTAATTGTTTACTGGAAACATATATATATATATATATATATATACACATCTAGAAAGAGAGAGCAAGTGCAGAAAACAGCAGAAAATGCTTCCTAGTCAAAATTCTTTTCTTGATATTTCTGCTGACCATTTCCATGCAGAGTTCTTCACTGATTGTAATTGCTAGAAAATTGCATGTTTTTGCTTGTCCCTTTGGACAAATGGGCTGAAATTAGTGGTTGCACAGATCTGCAGCTGACTCATTACAACATAAAGCAGCCGACTGCGGGGCTTGGGGTTTTTTTGGATCTGTTATTTTAGGATGGAAATTGCTGAGTTGGCAGGCAGTCTGACCATATAAATCAAAGAGCAACTGCATACTTTTAAAATGACACGGTGCATAATCAATTTAATATGTGATGTTTGAGGCAAAATAGCTTTATTGGGGAAGTACTGCTAACAAAAATTCAACCTATGGTACCTCTTAGGTCACTAAGGGCAAAGCCATAGGCCAGTATTTGTAACACCAGACAACTGGCTCTTTCTTAATCAGCCTGCCTTTCTTTGGATTGCATCTGGATGAACAACAGCACCTAACAGGATTGGTATAAGTAACAGAAAGAGACCACTGGTATCTAACGGAGTTATTGCTTTCATCAGCACTTGAGGAGGAACATGAATATTATTAGAGTGCAAAACCAGCACAGATAGTTCTGCTGTGACTCTTTCTTGAAGATCTTTTCTCCACTTTGCAACAAGAAGTCATGAACACCTCTACAGCGTCACCCCCCAGGTCTTCAGGTCCCAAGGCAGCTTTTTGACTAACGCCGTAAGAAGAAGCAGATAGCCTGGAGGGAACGTGCATCGTTCCCTTCTCCCTGTGGTGGAGTGGCATGAACTGCAACTTCTCTTTCTGGAGGCATCCTGAGAAGAGGAGGACTTGAGGGGGGCCCTGTTTGTAGAGTCAAGGTGTCCTATCACACTAAGGAATAGCAATGGCCAAGTCAAGTCTTGGGAGAAGTTCATGATGTTTTATGCGTGGGGAAAAGTTCGAGCCTCACTTTCACGCAGGATACTCTAGGGCAGAACTGACAGAAGTCTTCTTAGGGTTGTCCCTTCAGGAGGGTGGAGTAGGGGATGGTTGGAACAAATGCACTGAAAGATAGTGCACAATTTTGCCAGTTACAGATATCAAGATACTTTCTGAGAATGGGAATTTTCAGATGGAAAGGTGTAAAGATAAGGGAACCAGGCTGGGAAACTGCACAATGGGACCCACAGCTCTCTCACTGCCATTACCTGGAATGCCTCACATCCAGCCGGGCTCATGAAGCTCCCATTATCTGTCTTGCTATGTATTCAATAGCTGATTAATGGAATTGCTTATTCTCATGTTGCAAACAGCAAAGCAAAAATCTGCTCATATATAAATGGAATATATGTTTTCTATTCAGTTATTTCATAGGTCTTGACAAACTTAACTGGAAAAATAAACCCAAAATGTTATTTTTCAAGCATGATTGAAATTGGCAAGTTGGTCTAAAATTTGCCAAAGAAAAAGAGCAGAGAGTTAACACATGGTAAAAATTTTTGTTCAGCAAATGGTTTTTTGAAAGCAGAACTGATCAATTTAAAAATACGGGGGATAAGACCTTTTGTTTTCTATTAATCATGCATTATGGAAAACATAGAGGCAGATGTAAGACAACACAAAATTGGCTTCTCATCTTGAAGAGACCAAGGTGGCGTTCAGTGCATCCCACTTGGGTTTTGACATCGGAGGCATCAAAACTGAACAGATTAGATACAGCTTATTTCTTGAATTCAAATATTGGAGGATAGAAACAAAACAAAAATCCCGGAGTTGTCAATGTATTTGACTAAAATGCTGCAACGGTTTAGGGGAGGGGGAGAGGGAAGAAATATCGAGGGGCCCAGATTCCTGATAGGAACAGAATAAGTGTGCTTGAATTAAAAGGGACAAAATAAAATTGATAGATTTTAAATTCTAAAATATTTTCTGGAGTAATTTATTTAATTCTAACAATGATTTAACAGTAACAAATGAACATTCAAATACATGGAGGTGTTTTTTGGGAGTCTTCTGGAAAAGCAAAAGGCACTGGGAAAAACAAAGAAACGGGAAACCAATAACCCATTTAGCTTGAATAACTTTTTTTAAACCAAAACCTGCTGTAAAAAAATAAAAATGAAAAATTCTCACTTTTAAGCAAATGAAAGTCCTTCTGAGAATCAACTATTTGCTTTCATTCTCCAGAGAGCCTCATAAAAAGGCACAAAATATGTTTTAAAGAGGAAAAAAAGGTTTCGTTCTAAAATATAATTCCCACTTTGGCATTCATTTTTAGTGCAGGTAATGGACGTAAAACAAATTAAATGTTTAGAAAATGGCTTCTAAAAATAAAGTGCTTGTGCAGCATTTTCTACTTTCGTTTGCATTAACAACACTGTTAACCAGAGGCAAAATAATTTTAATATAAGGGGCTTCATTCATACTCTAAAACTAAAAGGAAGATTTAAGGGAAGATTTTCCAAATGCTGGGGCAGTACAGCTCTGACTGATTTAATGAAAAATGCATAGTTAGTAGCCTTTAGAATGGCCTGATGACATATGCCCTGAATAGGATGTGATTATTGATGTACCACTGATATGCAGGAAAACAACTGTCACCGCACACAAATTCTAAGTCTGTATAAGAGCTATTCATTTCTCTAATTCTTTTTCCTGCACTCAACAGTACTGGCTTTTAAAACCATATTATCTTGTCATAGCAGTTTTTTGCAATGTGTAGTGCTACTGAGAATAGGTACCATGAAAAAACCTGAATTGGTAAAATGAATAAACTTCCAAGAATTCGATGCATGCATATCTTGTTCCTAGAACTGGTTTGATCTCAGTTATTTTAAATCAAAACTTCAGAAAGACAGAGTAAGCAGTACCTGTTGATCAACATTTGCTGACTCCATGAAGTGCAGTGGAAATTACTACGTGTTTGTCACAAACTTGACACTCCAGTTCTAGGACTGTAATTAAACCTGTTATTTAAATTACATTTGCTCAGTGCATCAGCTCCGTTTCTGCCCACTCTACAGGACCAGACATGTATGTGTATAAGCAAGACAGCAGCTGGCTCTTGCTCAGCTAGGTGGAGAACATTTCTCTCCAAGTTCAAAGAAGAAACTCAGGCAAATCATACTCGTTGTACCTGCTTTTAGATGAGATTCCCCCTCCGCCAAACTATTCCACTGATGATAGATGCAGAATTCTTATTTGCTACAGCTGTAACTCAACGTTTGTGGATTTTTTCAAAACCTCTCAACTGAGTTGTCAGGATTTCTGGATTCAGTAGGACCAGTGCTACAGTACTGAGTGTATATATACAAGCCTGTGTATTCAGCCATAGGCATCTATTGCAGCGGCAAGAATAGCAACTATCGCGTTGCACGAATATCTCTAGTGGATCGTCTTGATTTTCATACCTTTACAGCTACAATTACTATTACTTTCTAGACTCACATCATCTGTATTTCTTGTTCTTGGAGAATGAATTTTCTAGAGTTCAAACATTTTGGAGAACTATGAAAACCTAAATGTTGTTTTCATAATTTCTACCATTTCTTAAAAAGAGGCTTTGCCCCCAAATACCTAGCAAGAGAAGAAAAATATTTGCTACCAAAATATTATCTAAGGAAGAATAAGATGCAACTTCCAGTTTTCTGGTGAAAAAAAAAGACTTTTTTCTCGTCCAAGTGTCAGATTTCAAACATACATAGTGGTGCAGCACGCAGGCCATCCACATGGCAAGATGTTTAGCAAAGCTGCACTGGTGAAAATGCCCAGCATGCTGTTTTCTCATTGAGCAGACTCAAGTAATGCAGCTCAGAAGGTGCTCAGGGGAAGGAGCCTCTGTCATAAGCTCAGCATGGTGTGTTTGGATATGTCTTTCTTAGGGCTTTTCCCATACACACTAAGGACTGCAAATTTTCCACTCCTTTTCCTTGAATAATGAGTTTTAAAAGATCTGAAAGGAATGTATCCATGCAGTTTAAAAGATGTGTTTGGCTGAGATGAGACAGTCTGGACCAGTGATTTCAAGGGGGAAGAGGTGGGGGGAGAGGGAAGGGAAAGAAAAAGTTCTCAGGGTCCCTCCTTTTTCTTCTCTAAGAGCCTCAGATTGTGGCTGGCTGTAAGAGGAAGGCATTTCCTGACTTCAGTCTATAAATTGAGAGAATAAAAAAATCCACATAAACTGAAAACTGTAACCCAGCTGGATACGTACCCCAGTTCCTTAGGCCTTGAAGGAAATGGTAGGAGGTATCTCTCCCTCCTTTTTTCCATCACTATTGATATAAATACAGATGAGGAAAAAAAGCTGGGGGGGGGGGGGGGCGTGTAGAGGGGAATAAGGGATGGGAAAGGAAATCTGAGGTTATTCTTGCATGCACCAAGGAGCACATACGATATCTGTAAGTCAGGAATTATACTGTCATGGCAAGCATCCCAGCATCAGACAGGGGACTTACAGTATTAGGGGAAAAAAATGTAAAAACTTGACCAAAACTGATGTGTGAAAATCCACCAAGGTTAACTATTTCATCTTCTCAGTCAGCGAGCTGATTTCTTCCTTGTGCTTTTTTGTTTGGTGAAACAAAATAGGTCTAAATCATTACACTGATTCAAACAGAATGAAGATGATAGGGGTTTTTGTGGGTTTTTTTAAGTATTATTAACTAATACATTTCTGATATATGTTGTGATACATCAATCTAAGGCAATATTTTTGCTCTCAAAAAAACCCAATGGACCAGATCTAAAAATTTACAAATTAAACAACAACAACAAAGTGATTAAGAAATTTAAAAGCACTGGGATAGGGAGGAAAAAAAAAAAAAGCAACAACACATATTTCTAGCTATGCTTTGAAATTAGATGGTGAACAGATGCTTCAGAAAGATAAAGGAGGGCTCCTTTCAGGCAGCACAAGTTTTAGGCAGCCATTGGTAGGACCAAAAGGCCATGGATGCTAGATGAGAGAGTGAGATCAGACAAAAACTGTGTGAAAGCAAGGCGACTTTGAAAATGAGGACCTTGCATGAGAAAGAGAAATCTTTTAAGAGAGTTGCCACACATCTGTCCTGTTTATGTAGAACGACCTCCTTCCTACTGCCACCTCCTCCTACTGATAGCACAGGAGTAGATAGAGGGTCTTTGTCTTCCTCTGGCTTAACTATCCTGTGTTTCCATCATCTCCACCCTGATAGCTCCCTGCGCTCCACAGCTTCACAGGAATCGTATCAGAAAGGCCCTTTTTTTGTCAGTCGCACGTGACAAAACCTTTCTAATAAGCCAAAGCCATCCGGCACGCTTCTCACTGCAGCACAGGCAGGGAACACCACACGTCAGCATACGTGCAGGGCTCCACTCTGCTTGACCGGTGCTCAGGCTAAAAACATCTGCTTGAAATTTTTGTACGCTGCATCCAAGGTCTAAAATTTAAATACAGCTTTCTGGATGTTTGAAAGCTAAATGAAACTGCCAGAAAGCCTGTAAAGATGAAAAAACCCCTAACCCTCTTGACCTGATGACAATTCGTTCTCTTACTTTTCATTATACCATTACATTGCAAATAACGAACTTTATCGCTAAAAGATAACCAGCAGCAAAGAAATGCTAGGAAGAAGCAACTTGTGCCCATTCAGCTGTTTGCAGGAGGCAGATTTTATAATTAGTTCAGAGCAAAAAATCGCCTTTATTAGCATATTAATCTTGTTGAACGGTATTAATCTTTTTCACATCATTTTATAGTATGCTATTCCTTTATCAATCATTCAATTATAACACAGCGAGATTATTGGAATTTAATCTAGGTGCTTAACACAAGGTTTCTTTCCTCTTCCTTTCCCTTCAGAAAGCTTTCGGCCACATGCTATACACATCAATGCAATTGCTCAACCCAGATTATACTGTAGTCTAGTCAATGTAACAGGCTTTCACCTTGCATCCTGAGCCCACAGGACTGAGACTCCTTAACCACAGTCCAGGGGAAGGGACTGCTAAGGAGAATTTTATCTGCATTTTGCATGGATTTGAAGGGACTACTTTCAAGAGTAGAGTCAACTGCAAATTTTTTCAATGAACACATCCTGTCTTTATAAAAGATTTTCATTTGCCAACCACAAAACGGATTGCAAAAGCTTGTCTTTTCTCTGGCAGTATTTTTTTTGTTGTTGTTTTGAAGTATTAGTAATTTTAGACCCAAAAACCTGGCAAAACAAGGTGAAAAATGAGAGGGAAAGGGCCAGAAAACAAAAAGAGATGTTATAACTCATTTTTTATTTAATTATTTTTAGTTTGTGAATTTATGATGCTTCCCAGGATTTAGGCTTTCCACCCTACTTTCAAAATGAAAAATGCGTTGCAATACTATAAATTCTCACTGCGTTAAAGAATTACTTCTCTACCGTGACCAGTCAGAAAAAACCCTTTCTAAGTTCAGAAAGCTCTAAGGTTTTACCTGTGTTGCAGCAATGCATTAATGCAAACCTTGCCTTATTTTGGGGTACTGGTAAGAGGATCAGCCCTTCTTCGGATTCCCCCTCTTTACCAAGTACTTCTCCCCCAGCGGTTTTTGGAAGGACCCCTTGGGGACCACGCTGCCAGCTTCTCTTTCTGTTTCCCAAGGAACCCTAAACCTTGGCTTTCCTTCAGTCCTTCGCTTTGGCAAACGTTTTGGGTAAAGCATGCCATCACATCTTTCAAATAAAGATGCCAGCCACGCCTAAGCGTGGCCAGATGTGACATGTTAAATGCAGCTGAGGAGTTATAAAGGGCTGGGCAAGATTTAATACAAGCTGTGACTTCCCTCATTAAGCCGACAGCGAGGAGCGACGAGTACGCGTGGTGACAGAGTGGTTCTGTCACCCTTGACTTTGACTGCGTAACAGAACAATTTGGACAGAAACACTAAATGAAGTCCAAAGGCAGGGTATGCCAAAGAAGGCAGAGATACTATTTTGATTTACAGATAAGAAGGACAGCATGACGTCTTGTTCTCTGCTTGAGTTTCAAATGCAACACATCACTGTAGGGGGATGGGTGCTTAGGTGAAGTTTCACCCCTCCATCTCTGAAAATAAGAGATATAAGCCTGAAAATAGATAAGACAACAGTTCTTTCTTTTTTGCTTTGTGCTGCAATGATAAAAGGTATCGCAGAGTTCCTAGAGGTAAAAATTTACATGACAGATGGGGTACCTTCACTGAAGATAGCACAGAAATTCAGCATCCGTGTGGGATAACAGCTCTGCTTTGTACAGGGATTGCTATTAAACAGTTAAAAAAAGCACACACAAGTGGTAGTATGTCTTCTTACAGAGAAATGTCTGCTGCAGCTAGGAGAAATTAACTGACTTATCCCAGCACTTTCTTGCATGTCAACGTCTAACTTTTTAATCACAACCACCCTGCGTAATATGGAAATTAAGAATGGCATCATTTTCCAGTAATTACCAGAAACATACACATTTTCCAACAGGGTGACATTATGTCATGAATTCCCTTGTCAAGAAGAAAAAAAGACAAAACATATCATACTTGTTTGAGAAGGCAAAGTGATAGATTTGTCATGAGGGTAATCATCTATAAAAAAAAATCCACTATTATCAATTTTCTGAATTTCTGAAAAGGGATTTATTTTCTGCCTGAGCTAATAATGAACATTTTTCTTCTATTCATCATCTTCAGTTATTTTCTCTCTTGAGATTCATTTATCACTAACTACTGAACCCAAGACATCAAAAAATAGGCAACATCCCCTTTTGAAATATTGGCTTAGAAGACTATTAAATCAAGAGGCAAAAAATGGATTTTGAAGATACATGTTAGAAATTCTTGTAACAGCTGCAGGTTTTTCACAGGGGATCTGCACCACTGGTTTAGTCAAGGTATTGGGAAAAGTAAGTTCATCTTGTGACAGCAGAAAGTGGTGAACAGTAAATTGGGTTTTTTGTGGTTTTTTTTTTGTTTTTTTTTCATTTTTTTTTCCAGATAAAACTCACAATAAAAGGAATGAAATTGCAGAAATAATAAGATCAATAGCACTGCAAAGTACAATTCATGTTGCAGGAATTAGTCTAGGATGATAGTTCAAGCACATTTTAAATCTAAAATAGCCCACGTTAAAGCAGATCATGCAGATGCTTGAAGCCTTGTGAACCCTTCTGCTCGTGCACAGCTCCCAGCCTGTCAGAGGCTTGCCTGGGGCACTGATTGACTGTTCTGCACTCTCAAGAGATGGAGTGACAGCCACGTTGGGGGGAATGGCCCAAAATGCTTTTCCAAATGGTACAGTGGGGCCTGAGGCTCCCCTGAGGATCTTGGAGTCCCAGGGTTGCTGAGCTTTTTCTGGCATCCCTGCTCTTTGGCAGAGCTAAGAAATGGGGCATTTCTGGAGGGGAAAGGAGGAAGACATAGGATTTGCACTTTAATTCCTGTAAGATTGTGCTGTTGTATTATCTTGCTACCCTTACCTTGTATTTTCCAACAAAACGAGTCCTTATATCATCAGCCTGTGGAAACATGGGAAAGAAGATCCCTTACAGACAGGAGATGGAAGGAGCAGGACTTTCTTCTTTACTTTTAAGTAGGATGGAGAGAAGACTTCCCCAGATTCCCTCTTACCTCATCCCTTGCTCAACCTTTTCTGGCACGCCAGGTAAAAACCATACAAACAATTGCTATTGGAGGTGCTTGCCTGATGCTAATGGACGCGCTTTCGCAAGGTTATTGCGTAAACGCATTCAGATCACTCACTTGGGTCCTGGCAAAGGTCTCTGGGCAAATCAACGAGCCTGACTTCCAGGAGGAGACTTCTGAGAGGTGTGCTTCAGCAACTCCAGGACACTAGGATTCACATCAAGGTGCAGGTTTCTGACATTAATTGGTTCCATACTTTCCATGCTGTCTCACTGGGATGCTGTCCAAACACAGCTTCTTGCTCTAACTTGCTATGCTAAAGCAAGTGCATGGGATTTGAGAGATTACTCTCTTAGATTCTAGCTTGTTGGTCTGAAGCCAAAATGCAGACAACACCTATGAAGTCCCAAAGCTAAGCAATTTTGCTATGCGAGGATGCCTCTGTGCAGGAGAGACTCAAATTCACCGGCTTGCAAAGCTGACAGCAAAGCACAGACCCTCTGCGATTAATTTCTACAGTGTTTCCAAAGCCACGGGGCAGCAGGAAGGGATGGGTGTAAACTCAGTCTCTGCATTTGGACAGTGTGACAATATGCTTTTTGTTTTTCTGAAGCCAACACCAAGAAACTGTCTGTATGGATATTCCCTTAAGTTAAGCCAATACAGCGGCTCTCCTCTACAGAATACGTGCATGGGTTCCCTGCTTAGGCAGCAGAGACAGCTTTCAATAGCAAATTCTCATCTCATTGTTGTGTGAACTAAGAGTAGGACTAGAGGAGGAGCAGAGGCTTCGACATCTGGTATTAATGGCATCAAATCATGTCACAGGTCAGCAAAACAATTTTATTCACTAGGTGATTTCTTGACACTGATTGCTCTAACACAGAGTTGCCAACAAGCCCAGCTATCCCTAGGCAGCACCCTAGAAGTAAATACTCACAGCTGTTTCTAGAATTTTGCATAGTGGGTATTGAAATGGATTCTCTGCTCAACATAGCAGACAGCGAGAAAGAATAAAGCATGAAATCAAATTCCATCAATCCCTTAAATTTGTTTATGCAACCCATTGTTACTGCTCACAGAACAGCTTTGGCATGCGAAGGCCATGACAAAACGTAGCCTTCGTTTATACAGAGCGATTTTTCCCATCTGCCATTTTTGTTGTCAGTCGTTTTATATTGATTTCTCTTCATGCAGTTCCAAGTTTAACCCGGGCACAGCTGCATTGATTCAAGAAAGCTGAAGTAATTTGTCTCTTCTAGTGAAACAGAAATGGGGCAGGAGATGGTACCTATCACCATTTTTCTGGTAGGAATATGTTAGAAGCTCTTTCCTGTAGCACTGATGTAGATTAAGCCTGCACTTATGGCTTTTCATACAAATATTTCTGGTAATTCCATTTTATCTCTGGCAAGCGAGATGAAATTCACACCAAGGAGCATGTTCTCAAGTAATGCCTTCCTTCATGTGGGAACAAGCTGACTCAGCACATGAATTATGGAATCACAACTATGCGGTGCCGTATCACAGCCCTTAGATTTATAAAGAAGATTTTTCATTAACTATAAGCAGCATTGCTTGGGCTCTACAATAAAGGGATTTGACCCGTATCTACCTGGCCCCACTTTATTTATTTGCTGAACTGGCACACGGGATGTGCCCTAAAGGTCGTTCTCAGTAGTCACGAGTACCTATTCATTTCTGTGGGGTCCCTTCTTCAAAACCCTTGTGGTCGCTGCACAGTCATGAAAGAGAAACAGAGCATCTAGCGTACACGATGAGAGGAGCAGAGGCCGTTGACCTTAGTAAAGTGGAGTCTGAGATGGAGATCTGCTCACACCAAGCAGAGGGAACAAAACAAAAGTTAAAAACATCTCTCTAAGATGACCACAAAGGCATCCAAATTAAAGGGTTGTTGAAGCAGTGAGGTTTGGGGCTGCCAGCCTAACTACCAGTAAGGCTCAGAAGGTTCCTCTCAGTCCCTGTGTTTCTATGGTAGCTGTAGCCCTGACACGAAAAATTCCAAGTGGCACAGGAGTACTAGAGATACGTTCAACAAAATTAAAATGTAAATGATAGAAATCATTATACGCTGTCAAGGAATTAATCTGGTTTAATTCTAAGGCTTTTCAGTGAGAAGGTTCCACAGTAACAGCATTCTCCTGGAGAAAACGGCTGCTCATGGCTTGGACGGGTGTACGCTTCACTGGGTAACAAACTGGCTGGATGGCCAGGTCCAAAATTGTTGTGGTGAATGGAGTTAAATCCAGTTGGCGGCTGGTCACAAGTGGTGTTCCCCAGGGCTCAGTATTGGGGCCAGTTCTGTTTAACATCTTTATCAATGATCTGGACGAGGGGATCGAGTGCAGCCTCAGTAAGTTTGCAGACGATACCAAGTTGGGCGGGAGTGTTGATCTGCTTGAGGGAAGGAAGGCTCTACAGAGAGATCTGGACGGGCTGGATCGTTGGGCCGAGGCCAACTGTATGAGGTTCAACAAGGCTCAGTGCCGGGTCCTGCACTTGGGTCACAACAACCCCATGCAACGCTACAGGCTTGGGGAAGAGTGGCTGGAGAGCTGCCCAGTGGAGAAGGACCTGGGGGTGTTGGTCCATACCCAGCTAAATATGAGCCGGCAGTGTGCCCAGGTGGCTAAGAGGGTCAATAGCATCCTGGCTTGTGTCAGGAATAGTGTGGCCAGCAGGACCAGGGAGGTGATAGTGCCCCTGTACTTGGCACTGGTGAGGCCGCACCTTGCGTATGTTCAGTTTTGGGCCCCTCACCACAAGAAGGACATCGAGGTGCTGGAGCGTGTCCAAAGAAGAGCAACGAAGCTGGTGAAGGGTCTAGAGCATGAGTCTTATGAGGAGAGGCTGAGGGAACTGGGGTTGTTTAGCCTGGAGAAAAGGAGGCTAAGGGGAGACCTTATCGCTCTCTACAGCTACCTTAAAGGAGGTTGTAGCGAGGTGGGGGTCGGTCTCTTCTCCCAAGTAACAAGCGATAGGATGAGAAGAAATGGCCTCAAGTTGAGCCAGGGCAGGTTCAGGTTGGATATTAGGAAAAATTTCTTCACCGAAAGGGTTGTCAAGCATTGGAACAGGCTGCCTAGGGAAGTGATAGAGTCCCCATCCCTGGAGGTATTTAAAAAATGTGTAGATGTGCTGCTTAGGGACATGGTTTAGTGGTAGGCTTGGCAGTGATAGGTTAACGGTTGGACTTGATGATCTTAAGGGTCTTTTCCAACCTAAATGATTCTATGATTCTATGTAACAGTAAATGTTGTTAGAAAGTATGATCACTTCTATTCATAGCTACCTTTCAATGCACTCTGAAGTCAGACGAAATCCAGTGGGTTTTATTTACCACCAAAGCTTCATGGCAGATAAAGCATCAACTGCAAGAAACCTGCAATTCTTCTTTGCTAATGAGCATTGTTAGATTATTGTGTGACATGAAGAATATGCCCAGGGAATACCTGCCCTGAACATTTCATCCTCCCTGGAATATGCTTTTGTGAGATAAGTCATGATAAATATAATGTACCAATTGTCTAACCTATTGGGAAAGAGCAGGTACATGAACAATTCGGTGCAAATATGAGAGAACCTGCTCACAGCCACGGACATGGTTTAAATGCCATTTCCAATCAGCACTAGAGTTAAAGGCCAGGCATGTAGCCCAATTGTATAATATCTGGAAATTGTCCTCTTGCTGTTGACAGGAATGACTGACAATGGTAAGTCACCTCTTACAACGTCTGATGCAAAAATTCCGGAATTATCAAAATGGCCAGCAGAAAATCATAGAAAAAAGAGAGGCTGAAACAGGCATCTGATAGGAGCCCAAAATGACTGATACAAGCTGAGAAATGCAGCATGTATCTTTGTAATATGGAATTCCAAACTTTAAGCATGCCATCAATGAAGGGCATGAAGTGAACCACATTTTAAAGGTCTAAAGACTACCTGATTTATTGTTCCAACTAGAAACTTCTAATTTATTGATTAAGAGAGTCAACTGATTTTTCTTTTAAAGGGGTTAAGAGCATGATTTGCATTTTCATTCTGCTGAGCACCCAACCAGAATGTCCTTCCCTTCTCCCATTTGGATAGCCATCATCGGACACAGCTTCTCTATCTGCTCCCAAACTCCCAAACCAAGCTGACAAAGCTCTCCCCATTAGCTAAGCATATAAGGAAAAAGCTCCAACAGTTTTCAATAAGAGAATGGTAGACAGGATGTTGAGTGGTAGATAAGGATATTTGGAATACATCTGTGGACATATACTTTGTTATTCGCTATTCAGTGCATCTCCAGCTCAGAGGAATGGATTCTTTTAGGTAGCAGCAGCTGTTATTGTTTGGATTGTAAATAGTCATAAACCATATGGCATGGCAGAAGAAAAAAACTTCACACTTTCTCACATGGACAAATATTGTTGCAAAGCATAAACACATCAATATATGTGTATTTTCTCTGGGGAAGCATATAGCCTTCAACCTGATTCTAAAAAAATTACTGGCTTCCAGATGAGCAGATTACCTGTAAATATTGGGTTTGGATTTTCAGAATTTGGATGACTTGACAGAAAACAAATGCAGGTGTGCAGCAGATACAGTGCTTTCAGTTTCACAGATGGAATGAAAAAGAAACACAAAAATAGAGATAGTAAAATGGGAGAGAAAATTAGGGGTGGCGGGGGGGGGGGATTTTCCATAATAGTTGTGTATAGCATATATTTCAGTATCTTTTGCTATCTACTACCTAACTGCATCAAAAGCAGCAGGACTGTAGCATACCATGCAAATGGATCAGCAGTTTCTTCATGCACATGAATTTGAACTTTCCACCTGGTCAGTGATTGGTAAAGCATTTCAGATGTTGGCAGACTGTACGTAGACAAAAGCAGGCCTCTCAAAACTGGTGGGACCTCTGCTCAGCAAGGGAAGCTGGCTACAATCAGCATTTTGGAACAAGGAGAAGATGCAGCCCACTCCCTTGCTGCACCCGAGCTTACAAATCAGATTTCCCCCCCTCTACACCTGAGACTGCGGAAGACCTGTTGAGTTCAGAAGAAGGGTTGCTTTCTGTTTAAACCATGATTTCTTCAGTGTTCTTTAACTTCATGTTTAAAACCTACCAGTGCTTCTGTTATCACTAAAGCACTTTTTAGCTCATCTTTTTACTTTAACCACTTTAATTAAAGTGTGATCACTCTTTCCATTGTACGGTGAAGCTGACAACACACAGAGTTAACTTACAGTTTTGCAGAGCCAAGTTTTTGAACTACATCCCAAAAATCTTAGCAGAGTGACACTGCACTTGCCTATAGCAAACCCTTGCACATCCTATTCCTATGGTTAGACAGACCCCACAAGCCCGTGACCTGGCAATTAACAGTTCTTCTTTTACACTCTCCTTCTCTCAGCCCATTTCAAACACTGCATTGACACCAACTGGCATGCCACAGCAGTTCTGCATTTATATGAAGAAAACCCCCTTCACTGAGAGATTTTGTTGGTGACTAGCTGCACCCCAATTGAAATGCTCCAGCAGATGATAAGGACGGCAGGGCACTCCTGAGCCCACAGGAGTGACGCCCAGGCTCAGGATGCTGGCAGCCATGGAGGGAAGTCCAGAGACCTTCCCCATTCATCAGCCCTTGTTGAGTGTCACAGTTCAAACCTGACCCATAGATACAAATCATGAAGGAGAAACATTTCCAAAGTTGTCACCGGGCACAAGCTCACTCGAAATAACTAAATTGCAAAGGTAACTTCCACGCGTGGGAACCTGCTCAATATACATGTTCAGACAACCACAGACGTTGTCTTTACCCACAGCACTCTTGGTTTACAACCAGACTGCAGGACCATGGCCTAAAGGTTCAACAGGATGATAATTTCCACTTTCCTGCTGTCACAGACTAATGATGTTTGTACAAATCATATATATATAAGATAGCAAAATGAAGAACTTCATAGCTTGCAAACTTCAACTAAATTATATGGAAAAAGATTAGCATGACTCCTACATGTCTAAAATGCAGGTTGTTTATGTACTCCCGTGTTTTCAGCAGCTGGACAGCCAAATGGTTACTTTAGTTGCCTTTTTTAAACATGGAAATACAAATAAGTCCTCGCAAATTTGAACATGTTTTATATTAATTACTCTCTCCCAACTGCACTGCTGCCTATGGAGGAAAGACCTACAGATGGCTGAAATGGTGTCATCAAACACTAAGCACATCAAATGAGTAAGAATCATAGCAGCCCTGTGAAGGAGACAAAAATTACTGACATTTTAAAAATATGGAAGCCGAAAGATTTGGGGGGGTGGGGTGGTGTACCTTACCACATGCATAAAGTACCATTCACTTTGCAAGTGTAGTAAAATTGGTTGTACAGCGGCTTCCTCAAACTCATCTAAGGTTGCCTGTGGCGGTGCCTGAGACGATAAGCCAGACACACTGATTATACGCTTTACCAGCTAGATCACACTGCTTCTGTCCCTCAGAAAACAAAAAGTGTTCCTTAAGTTACTTTAGAAAACCTCCAGTTGATTTTTTCTTTTCATCAGGCTAACAAGAATGTCCTGATTACCATCAGCAACAAGAGAAGGCACAATGAAGTTTACTTGTCCTAACCTGCAGCTACGCATATGGTTACCTCCCTATACTTAAGCAGCATTATTTTGTCTGGCCTCTTTACTCTTATGGGCAAAACTTGGACTTAAAAAAACCACCCTCTCTCCTTGGATAAAATTGATAATACAATGACTGAAATATTATTTGTATTCTGATGGCAAAAAAAGAGAAAAAAGAAACAAAAGAAAATGGCTACTTACAGAACATGCAGAATACAGTTAATACAGAGAATGCAGTTTCCAGAAAGAGAACAATGATAATTAGTCATTTAAAGAGTTTTCACCCATCTGAAATAAAATTAAGTTTTGATTTTCTTTTTCCCTTTTTTAAAGTTAAAAACCCAATCTCTTTAAATATCTAGATAGCAATACCACAAATGATTTTGAAAATCTAGGTTACTATTACATTAAAAGCAGCTGCTCAGACAAAATGCATCTATTTAATGAGCTGACATGTTTCCCTTTCAGAAGAAGTCAGATGAACTAACTGTGAATCAGATTTGTATCTCGATATTAAGAGAATTCACATTCCAGTTTCCCATGGAACACAGCAGCAAGCATGCCTGTTACTGTCTCACCCCTTCTTTAATCAATATGTCATGTTTTCCACTTAATAAAAACCATATAGCCCTGCCTTCAGAGCACCAAAATCACTTCCATCTTAGTTTTCAGAAACTGCTGAATAAAACTCGGAACAAAAATAATCCCTCCTTCCCCGCTCACATGGTTTACTCACCATCACCTTATTCCAAAACTCAGCTTCACTTGAAAAATGATCCATAACAATGAAATTATTTCTTCCTTGTCAAAAGTATCACTCCAATCATTTAAATTAGCGACCGAAGAAAAGGAAACATTGTGCTCCACAGAGCACTCTAAACACGCACTGTTGTTTTCGCTGATGCAATGAGGCTTCTAAGCAAACGAGTTTGCAAGCAAGCTGGGTAGTGGCATTTTCCTTATGATTCAAAAGCGAAGTATGCCTCAGCTAACTGAATGCTTGCACAACGTATAATAAAGGAACTCAAGGATTCATAAGTCTCTAACATAACCATTTGTAAAACTTCAACTCGTATTACCATTTATAACTCTGCCACACCTCAAAAATGACGTGCCAGACACAAACTTTTACTGGGTGCTATGTGCAGCCAAGAGAAAGATAGCTTCAAGCCAGAGGCTTGCATTTAAAAGTCTCTGAAGTGTAAGTCCCTAAGGCGTATGAAGTTACATTCTGTGTGTGGAACATAACTGTAGCTTCCTGCTTGCTACGTATATAAATATCATAAAGTTCATCATAATCCACACGTTAAAAACATCTGCCACAATGCATTACTAGATCAATACACAACTGTTGTGCTAGGAAGAAGTTATAAAAACGTATTTAAATGCGCTTATAATTGTCACTTTTAACAATTAAAAAAGTCCCCTAAACTCCAAGAAAAGGACAGAAGAATTTGCATGGCGTTTTTTGAGAAATGGGGATAACAAGATCCAGGGGCAATCTAAACACTGCGTCTTCTTTTCCACAGACACGCAGTCCTGGTAGTGCCCTGAGAAGAGAGGCTGAGGAGTTTAGTAACAACTCTGCAGTAGATTGAAAAGGGGGGAAATATGACCTAATGACCGTCTGCTCGTTGGGAGACTCCAGTGCAAGATTTGTCATTTATTTCATCCGCCTAACTTTAAAACGTTTGGTCAGCTGCTTTCACAGGTAAACCTTGCGAAGGTTCAAAATCTTTCAAGTCGCAGTCTAAAAATATCACTCCAAGCAAATAAATGCTGTTGCAGACCTTTATATGACCATCCAGCCCTCAACAGATTTATCGGATAACCCTTTTTTGTTTGCAAGCTTTTGCTTTTTCTGACACATTGAGGTCTGAGGTAGCATTCACTCCACACTTCTTCATGTTTCCTAATGAGTTGGGATCACCGCATGTGCTGCAGCCCTTACTGCCTTGGAAATTGCTGAGACAATCTGGATGAGTGTTGTCCAGAGCTCCAAGTTTTAATATTTAAAACTTACACTTTCTGCCAAGCTGCTATCTTTAACAACTTCCTCTGACACCCTTGCTGTGCTTGTGGGCTCTTCTTGTAACTAGGAGAAGTGGACAGGCAAAACCAAGTCACGAGGTGGATGGAAGCGGGAGCGGTTCCCTGGGGAGCCCGGGCAGCTCCTGCTGGGGCCGGGCCGCTGGAGCAGCGGGGGGCGGCCGGGCCAGCCTGTCTGGGGGGCAGTTCGGGCTGACGGGCAGAGTGACCCCTCAACAGCTAGGGTGTGAAACATCTACCCGCTGGTTTTCTGCTGGGTAAGATGTTAGTAATGCCATCGCCCTGTTAAATCATTTAAAATGTAGGAAAAGCCTTCCACCTTCTTACAGCTTAGGAAATTCTACCTATATATATAAAATACCTAATAATATAATGTATATAGTAGTGTAATATCTACGCTATTATAGCCTGAACCACTTACACACTTTCAAACAGCATTTAATTGTGGGACAAATGAAATGGAGAATAAAAATGCCATGTCTTCACGCAATAGAGTTGCCCAGGCTAGTAAAACATGCTTACCGGACTCTGACTGCACACTTTGGCCTGGGATAGACTTGTGCTATTTAACACACCGATCAACACACAATCCAATGATCTGATTTCAGATTTCCCGAGTCTATGCCATCCCCAAACAACGTGGGATAAATTTAGATGCACCTTTAAGCAGCAGCTATTCCCAGTTAATCCCTTCAGTGTTTTACTTATACAAACAAAATTAAATAAAACAGGATGCCGATCATCCTGTATCTGTCCAGAAATAAATAATTACAAAGGATGTTGATCAGCAATAAATCTATTATTACTGCTTTTCAAGCTCTTTGATTTGCAAAAGCTAGCAAACTGTTCCTTATTGGCATGTCTGTTTTTCCTGCTTTATTCTGTTATATATTTGCAACTTGGCAAATGAATACAATTCTTCTGGCATTTTGTGGAACACAGACATCTTTGTCCTATTGCAAAGGATCCTTAACCCTCTGGGCTTTCCAGTTACAACCAGGATGTCTCCAATACTTTATCTGTTGTTTTGAACCATGTACATTGAACCCAGTGGGTTGGAAATATGTCCCGCCGCTGAGCTCCACTGTAAGCTCTACGGAATTTTTGTAGATCAGTTACTTGACCATGATAATACTACTTTATTTTCCTTAAGCATTTTATTTTGAGGAGCATTTGAATTTATGCTATGAAATTTAATTTACACAGAAAATTACCTCATCTTAGATTAGTTATTTCAGAAACTAGAAAACAATTTTGACAGAAATACCGTGGTGAAAAACTGTGGTGAAAATTCTAAGTGACTCACTTCTTGGTTTCAAACTAATATTTGGAGGGGGAGGGTGAAAAAGAAGAGCAAAGGGGGAGTGATGGCAGCTTGTGCATTACTGGATCCTACAAGCAGGAACTTGGGATAGAGATGGCAAGGAAAACCACAGAGGTGAAATGGCACACAGTAGAAACCAACTTTAAAAGCCTATTTTTTTTCTTTTTTCTCCCTTGATTCTCGTGCTACACAGCATAAAATCTTCCATCAGGATCATAATAAACATCTATCAAAGATCTTTCTCTGCTGCCTTAACAGAAGGCCAAATAATTCAGAGACCAGTTGAAGTTCAATTACATTTTTCTGCAGTAAGCCAGAAAAAAGTGAAAAGTAAATCACCTTTATGTACCCTTCCTGAAGTTCTTTTATATTGATCCCCCCAGAAAACATGTTCTGAACATGTCCATCATCTAGCTCCATGCTTCTGCCTGTACCAGCCAGACCCCCATCCAACTTTATCTTTTAATTTCAATACCTATGTAAATAGCTCCATGTTAAAACCATGCACTTGTACTAATGTCTTGTAAATATTATTCCTTAGCACTTCAGCACAGTGTACATGCTTTGACTTGTGAAAAAGATTTCCAAGGTTTGGTTTCTGTAGCAATTACAAGTAGATTCTGGTTTTAATGACCTGTTTCTGAAGCAGACCTCGGTACCACAGTCACATCCTAATGGGCCATCTCTTCTCTCTCAGCTGTGGAAGCGCAGCAGTTCCCCCCGGTGAGGGGTCATCTCTACGTACTGGTGTAATGCTGCGGATTTCCCTTATCCTGTGGGCGATTAGGACAGCCCACTGTGACACTACTGTGCCAAACATGATGTGCACATGTGTCTCTGTCCCCAAATTTAAAGCACGCTCTTCTCCAGCATCTTCTCGCCAATCTGACACGGCAAAGGAAGATTTCACTTCCGGTTTACTGGGTAAGGTCTGGCTTTTGCAGCATGAAATAAGGTTGCAGATCAACTTTTATTGACTGATGAAGTCTTACACTTGCACAGAAGTCCATCAGCCTGAACGTTAGGATCTAAAGTGAAATTCTTCTAACTGCTGACACAAGTATATGCATTGGCTAATATGACAGTTAATCATTTTGGACTTCACTAAAAGCAAATTACATGCTCTTGGAAGGCAAGCAGCTAACTTGCAGCAGAGGTCTACATCTCCTGCAGCTCTTTGGAAAAAAACCCTGATCACCAACAAAACTATTTTTAACTGCTCCGCGAGTATCAACAAAACTGAGATTATTACTGTAGAAAATATCCTGTCTCCTATTCCTACACCACTGTGGCCTCTGGACTTGCTCACTCAAGTTGTGATCAAGTATGGCTTTTAAACTGGTAGCAACTGGCACCGTGAATACTTCTAGATACAGTCAATCTGAATACCAATTTTAAAAAACTTAAAAACATGCGTTATTGCATGTACCAACCCAACCATGCTCGCGTCCTGGGCACAGGCAGAGCCTCTAGTGGACAGGGCAACACCTAACATTATCACTAAAAACAACCAGGTGAGAGCTTTGCCATACGCGCGTGACCTGCCAGCATCTTGCTTCCTACTTGCAACTGCCCGTTTTATGACTGCTGCGCATACCCCTCAAACAGGGCTTGGTGAAGCTGTATTCCAGGATGTGGCATCGGTAGTTTGATATTGTCTTAACGGCCTTCAGCAACTTTCAAGCTAAGGAGCACTTGTACCAAGAGCCTGGCTCGAATTAGCAGCATCAGAAACCTGGCATACTCCTTCTCCCACTTAATGCGCAAATGAGTGCTGTCAGGTCAAAGCTTTATCTGCAGCTATGCAGGATGCATCTCACTACGTGATGCAGAGAGGAACGTGAGGAACATTGTGGCCTCCACTTCACTCAGGTTTGTAAGAAATGCCACTTTGTAGAAGAAGAGATTACAGGTTTGGAAATTATATAAAGTGGCTGAACTCTTCCAATGTATGCTTTAGGGGAACTATAACGTAAACACAGAATATTGCACAGTAAGAAGTGAAAGCAGAACTGAAGGATTCATAACCTGCAATAGTAATTTAATAATCGAGCCCTTATAAAATAACATCTAACACCAGCTGACACTGGGAGCTGATGGCACCTCCCCAATCAGTGCTAAATAATGCATCCGTAACAATTGCCTCTCAGTTGATTATGCTAATGTAGTTGATATTAGATGCAATTCAAAGATTATTGAAGTCAATGAGTGTTCTTCATTAATGCCAATGGAATTTGGATCAGATTCATCAAGTTAAAATATAAGAGAGGAGCTAGAAGTGTAGTAGGGGCATGAGCAGCCATGGTGGTTCTAGACCTTGGATATTAAATATTATGGTATGCTCACTATGTACCATGTTAGAAGATCCTTAAAAATAGTTGTTTTGAGTTGTTCGTGACAAAGGTAAGCGGTCAAACACAAGCCTGCTATAAATCTCCACAGTTATCTGTGCACATGATCTCTTTTTCATACTCCAAAATCCCCTTTGGGTCGTGAAATACCAAGAGAGTTTTGATCATAAAATCCTACAGTTCTGAACTCTAAGTAAACTCTCCATATTGGATTCAATTTTACAGCTGAGATTCTCATTACATGAAATAGCAACATTTCTAACTACAAAGTCTGAGGGGTGAGAGGAATTCTTCTTCCTGTTTACTACAGAGCAGTACATAAGGATACAACAGAAAGGACTCTGGTAATTGATAAAATAAAGAGAAAATGGGGCAGGAAGGTCTCTAATCTCTAACAGTAACTCCAAATGCAAACTGTAGAGTAAATCAGTAAATCTGCACATAGCTGTGCTAAGGGAACCTTAAATTCTACCATTTGTCCTTGCTTGTTATGCTACAGAGATTTGTAGCAGATCAGGACAAAATTTAACTAGGAAAAGCTTTATCACCCCTTTACTGCATTTTCTTCAGTCCTCATTTTCATTCATTTAAAACACTGAAAGAGCAGGAAGACTTCAGAGGGGTTGGGACACTAAGCAGGGACAGTAAAGTTCATGGCAGGTTTGGGAATTCAAAGCAGAGATCAGCATCTTCACCGTCCAGGAACCCCTACACAGGTCTTCAGCATCAATGGGTACGAAAGCTTTGTCATGTGCCCAGATACTTCTGCCAAAATGGAGGAGCAAGGAAATGCTGCTTTTAGTTTTCTAACTATTTACACTTTTTTTTTCCTCTTCTTCCTCCTCCTTGCAGGAACAATGCTGCCTTTTGAAATCAGGGTGCTGACAGGAAAAGTTCCCATTGCTCTTTTCCTCTTCATAGATCCTGTAGCAGAAAACCCTGCTACGAATAAAAAATTTGCAGTAGCAGGTGTCCTTTCACTGCTGAAACGAAGCTGGGACGTCAAGATCAACTCCTATGGGAGGTGTGAGAAACATTTAAGAAATATTGCAAGCAGAGGAGCACAAAGGCATTCCCCTGCATCAGATCTCTGGTCTTTGGGGCTGCGAGTTAGAGGTAGCAGATGGCGTAGCTCTCCATCTGGAGCCAGTCTAACTCAAGACGTTTATCTGTGCACACACATCCCATGCACAGATCATGACACTTGGACACCAACACAAGTAAAGCAAGGGTTTAGTGTGGAATGAAGGAGCGCACAATAAAATATTCACTGTTTTTAAAAAACGTGTTTTTAGCTACTTTCCAAGGAAGTGGCTCAGTATTTCTTCCTTAGCAGAGCTCACCAGCTTGGATAGACTGACAACTGCAATTTTAAGCTTAGTTAAAGACCAAACCAAACCAAACCAAAACAAAAAAACCCCATCTGCTCTTCAAAGTGTTTGATGTCCACTAGCTGCCTTACTTTCATCTGACCTAGGTTTTGTGTACTTAGGTTGTTGACTATATATGCAGTGCTGTATGTTACAGACAATGTACGCAGAGCTCTGCCACTCCGGAGGGGGAAGAGAAAACCATTCGGCAGCTCTGCTGCCTCTGCAGGAGTGATACCAGAAATCTCTGTGAAAAGTGGGTTTGTGCTTACATGAATTTCCCATACAGCACGTTATTATTATCCTATAATTTGCCTGTGCTGGAAGGTAGGACACAAAGCCACTGATGCTTTTTGTTCAGTCAGGTCTAACCAGACATGAACATTATGTGTTTTTTGGAAACAACGCAGTAAAAGTTGACACTGATTTTAAAAAAAGTTACCATCTCATTTACCTAAAAAGACAGAAAGAGAGAGGAAAAAGTCATCTTACTCCAGACTTTCCAGCGGCTCCATAAATGATGTTGTTCACGTTGCTGGCTTCCTACACAACTTTCTTACCCATTAACAGGATGCTGCTACCAATTATTAGAGTTACTATCCTAAATCCTGGAAGCTAAAGTAGTTTTCAGTCAACAGATCTTGATTGGAAACAAAAAGAAGTTGATTTGTTCTTGTATAAAGTCCTCCAGTAAACAACAGTAAATAATGCTCTTCCTCTCTTCTGTTTAGACTTGCAAACAGAGATTTTTAAACGTCGTTTTCTTGTGCAGCACCGTTTTCTCTCCATCTATGGCAGGCAGTCCCTGTGTTCAACTTAATGTAGCAACGTGAGAGCATGGGAAAAACATTTATAGCACAAGCTAGATTGCAGCAAAGACTGATATGATTACCTGTCAAAAATAAGCCAGAATTATATAAAGTATATAAATAATCAGCAAGATATTTATCAAACTCCTTGACAGTACTATATGGAGGATAAGTCAGGCTTTCATAGTTGATGGGAAAAAACTGTCCAAGGCTAGAAGTCACTATAGTCCCAACCTGGCTCTTAGCAAGAGGTGGTTGCCTCCCCATCCCTCCCCATCATGTAGCTTTAATAGAACAATATTTAGCAGTACTGTTGGTCAGTCTCATTCCTGATTATCTATATATAATATCCACAGATGTTTTGATAACTAAAAATGGCACACAAAACCCCAAACCCCCCAATTACTGTCAATTAATTACCATAATTTTCGTAACTTGGAGCTTTCGCAAAGGTATATAACCATAGCTTTCTTTTTAAAGCTTCAGCTCCTGGAATCACGTTATTTATGAGAAGCTCAGTTTTCATGATAAATATCATCAAGTTTTAAGTACTCAGGGTCACAGAGAAGGGATACATAAAGTCTGATGCCTAAAAGATATAAACATAATAAGGTAAATAAGACTGGTTTTTAAAATGGCATTAGAAATGGGAAATCAAAATCTCTTAGCACCAATGGATCCTTCAGCATTTTGCTTATATTCACAGTTCTCTGCCATAAAACACAATGGAGTCAGTTGCCTCATCTATTTTTGTCGAGAATATCATAAACAACAAATTTTCTCTCTCTTCCAATGTGCTCGGTTCCACTGATTTCAGAAAGGTGGTGTGGCATAGCAGGAAAGCACACAATGAAACAACTTTTCTGTGCTATAAACAGACTACTGATCTTGCAATGCTTAATACCAAAATACAGTGCAAATACTAGCAACCTTACAGTAGTGATCTTGGATATGAAGTGGCTGTAAATGGCAAATAAATCATAGTTTCAAATCTAGGCCTTGGAAAAAGCCAAAGGCATAACTTCATTTCAATGAATAGATGACAGATAATTTGAAAGAACAGTTTGAATGGCTAAATTATTTAAGCCATATCATCCTCCTTATCAGAAGTATTTCATTTTCAGAGAAAAAATTGCAAGTAAAATTATGATTATTAAGCCAGGACAAAATATCAGCTCTTTCTTCTATATTGCGTTTAAGTTGTAATCTTGTACCTAGGCAAATCATTGCTTCCCTTCTTCTTTGGCCTGTTTAAGTTAAGTTGTCCTATGGTTTTCTTCCTTTTTCCTTCATTTTGCTGGGGTTTTGGGTGGGGCAGGGGGGGAAAGGCTGTTTGGCATAGACTTTTTTGGCTGACGCGGGGTATTCCTTCAGCAAATATTTACTTCTTTTGAAATACAAAAGTTGATTTCTCCCCCGTTACTGATGTTGTGAGACCCCTCAAAAGCCCCTGATGCCACCTCACAGTGGGCAGCCGGCTGCTCTGGGCGGCCCAGACAGCACCCCCGCCCCCAGCCCCCTGCACCCCCAGCCCCCTGACTGCGGCAAGGAGGGCTGTGCCCGACCCAGGCGACCACGCGCCCGCGCCCGGGGACCCCCGTGCAGGCGGAGCATTCGGCGCTTGGCGGGCTTTCCCCTCCCCGGGTAATTAATCACGGAGACCCCCAACCCAACCACAGCCCCAAGGCCCTACCGTTTAATCCCAAGGGGCGTTTTGTAGCTTTTCTTTTTTTTTTCCCCTTTCCTTTTTTTTTGAGGAGGGAGAGGGGGTTGGTTTGTTTGGGTTTTTTTTTTTTATTTGTTTGGATTTTTATTTTTTAAATTTTTTTATTTTTTTTTATTTTTTTTTAATGAAGTGACGAGATGTGCCACAACCGCCAGAGGTACGGATACCCCGGCCCCGGCAGAGCGAAACCCAGCGGGCGCCCGACCGCGGGGCGGGCACCTCGGCCAGCGCCGCTCCCCGCTCCCGCCGCCGGCCGCTAGGTGTCAGCCCGCGCGCGCGAAGCGGCGCGGCGGCGGGCGGGGCGGGGCGGGGGGGGGCGGGGCGGGGCGGGGCGGGGGGGGGCGGCCCCGCTGCCGAGCGCTGCCCGGGGCGCGGCCCAGGAAGGGGTTTTTGGGGCAGCGGTGACGGGATAAACCCCCTCCCCCCCCCCCCCCCCCCCCAACTGCCAGGGACAGCGGCTTGGGGATATGCGGTCATTTCCGCAGAGGGTGTGTTTGGATAAAACTTGCTACAAAACTTACCAGTGGTCTGAAAGACGATTATTTATACCCGAAATGGCCGTAGAAACACCGCGTCTGGGTTTTTTTTTGTTTGTTTTGCTTTTTATATGTAGCAAAGCAAGTTTTGAACAGAACGACCCCACCCATCGCTGTTTAGCCCAACACAGAGACCAAGCAAGCCCGCTCCACCACCGATGGCATTGCACAGGGACCAATCGTACGGAGCACTGGATATATTGCGCGCTTCCCCCTAAGGAGCCACGATTGCAAAAGCGTCTCAGATTTTATGCGCAGTTGAATAGCGCCTATTGGACTGGAGGCCCGGTCTGACTTTGCCACCCCGGGTTGCCTCCTCGCAAAAAAGCAACGCAGATCCGTCCGTGATCTGAAAGGACACAGCACTGTTTTGCTTTGCACGCTGAAAGAGACAGGAATGAACTATTCTGCTGAAAATAATTCTCTGCAGAGAGAATAAAAAAACCGAAAGGGATATGCAACCAGAGACAGCTTTCAGAGCAAACAGAAGTGGGTGAATTTCAGCCGAGTGCTCGCTAACCTGGGGAGGGAGGGAGGGAAGGCTGGCCAAAGCCTGGGTAAGGAACGGGACTGGAGCTGGCAGTTCCTACCCACTAAGCACATCTCCATCACGCCGTCCGGTATTCTGACCAAGGACCGGGCCAGACAGGTAGCGCAATCCATTCACTGTTAAAAAGCTGCGGCTCGTCTCTCCCATCGCCAGACATCGAACGCTGAAAAAGCCGTGTGGCTGGAAGAAGGAACACAGATGACTACAGATAAAATATTAGCCCATCCCTTCATTTTTATGTCAGGGATATTGTACGCCTACAGTTACACAAGAAAACACAAATTCTGAAACACAGAAGGTACGTTTAACATCGGCGTGTATTTACATTCATGTGGGTCTCTCTAGAGTGCGCACACCACAGCAGAGCACTTCCAAGCCTGTTGTAGGCCAGGGAAATGACTGCCAGATTACACTGTAGAAATAAATTGCCATCTAACTTTCAATGTTGCATTTGGATGCCTTTTTTGCAGTTCTTTACGACACAAATTTGAGGCTATATAAAGACGTTTGATTACCCTCACTGTATATCCTTGAGCTAAACTCACAATCTGACTTGTCCCATTTGAAACGCAGTACAGAAAAGATTGAAGAGTAGGATTCCAACAGCTGCTTTTAACACCTGTATAACAGAGTTCCCACATAAGATACGTGCTTTCTTCCCCCTCAGAGAGATTGGTGTAAAACAAGTAAGAGCGAATCATGCAAGCTGATGAACACACGCAAAATATTCAGCAGTTCAGGAACACCCTGCAAAAACCACTAATCAAATAAATAACTCCAGTCCAGACAAGGCGAAGCATGGGAGGCTGCATGTGGATGATGAAGAGATGAAGAGCAACCCAGCTTTAGCTCAGATTTAATGGTTTCCGCCCCCTCCTTTTTTTCTTCTCTTTTTCGGTCTCCAAGAGTAACATCCAGTGCTGCCAATTTTTCTGAACCTGTTGTTGGGAAACATTGACAGTAACAGCAGAGCCTGTCCCATAATGAACTGTGATATCTTGTACATTGAAAAGTCAGCTTCCTTAGAACATCTCTCTCTGAACGAGGCTTGTCTTTCTCCAGCCAAATCTTGGTAAGACAAATGACCTGAGAAGTGTCATGAACCTTCCTGCTTTAAAATCAATTATTTCTTCAGGTTGTAATAATCAGAAGTCACAAGGGTTTTCAAGGGGATTTATCCCTTTGCAGAAAAGTACTTTTTAGTGCATTAATACAAACAGAAACCTGGTTTGGGCAGTTCAGGCTCTGGAAGACTGCTCAGCAAGGGAAGAGGAGGGAGGGCGAAGTGGATTTGCTCCAGAAAAGCAGCCTGGCTGGGGAGCGAACAACTTTTCAGTCCCTATCTCCCGGGAAATGCGATGCAGCTGAGATACTGACCTGACCTCTCAGCCTGCACAACCTGTGCAGCTCATCTTCTGCCACGGTTATCACAACTCGCAACTCTTCCCGGAGTCGCGGACGTGCTGCTCCCCACCTCTGCAGGGCGCAAATCAAACCGCAGAGGGATTGTCTTACCCAAGACCATGCAGAAAGTCTGCAGCAAAGCAAGGACTTGGAGCCAGGTCACCCACGCTTCCAGCTAGTCACCTCATCCCTTTCCCAGCCTTTCCCTCAGTCAGGAATCACGCTGCAGCCACAGGCAGGGTGGAGAAAATGAGGGACGGTAGGAAAGTGGGGTGCTGAAAAACCGAGTTAAGGATCAAACATCAGAAGCCTGCTGAATATTAACAGTAAGACTCATCTTTTTCTCAAATTGAACTGTGAAAGAAAGCTGTGATAGGAGGTTTTCAAAGGCAGCTGGAGCTTATATACATAGGGAAATGATTAGACTTATGACTTAAAATGTTTATTTTCAGGGCGTTGATGGGAATGTGTGTCCTGCCTAAGGCCCTGGCACAGCTCGGCAATTTTTTTTCACCATGAGCAATGCTGTCCTGAGCATCTCAGATGGCAGCCACCTGGCACGCACCAGCTGGCAAATGGCCTCGCTGTACTTGTATGGCAGCACATTGCCGCGGTTACTCTGGTATAAACTCCCTGCCCGGGCGCTCCTCCTGAAACAAGAGTGACCGAAGGAGTTATACCTGTGTAACTAGAGCAGTTTAATTACATTGGCAAGTTTTCCCTGCAGGCAAGCACTGAGAGAGCTAATTCTGACTCTTTTCCAGGAGAAAATCACCCCAGATGTCTCTGCACCTTTGTGAAGTCTGTGAGTGCTTACAGCGCCTTCACCCATAGCAGGAACAACCTGCAACCCTGGACTTCCCAGTTCCAGAGATTTTGTTTCAGAATACCCGACTTGCCTGCGCTCCCACTTCTGCAATCAGTATTCTCTCTCTCTCAGAATACTGATATTGCTTAAGAAATAATAATATAAAAATACTAAAAGAAATAAAAAGACACATGCACACACAAACACTACGGAAAACCCCCAGCACCACATAGTTTGAGAAATTAACGTCGTTTTTTCACTATTGTTGTTGTAAAAGGCTTAATTTTATTACCTATTAAAGCTTTTCAGTTCTCCTTGGAGAATTTCAGAACGCCAATAAAGAAACTAAGCAAACTGATCCCCCCCCCCCAAAAAAGAAGAAACCACACAGTACCAACGAGGAGCGGGCACACAGCTTATTAACAGCACACTTGATGAAACACAACCCCGACTTCTTCTCTTCCAGCCTGGCACTGGTCGAACGCAGCCCCAACCACAGCAGCGCATGCCAAGCTGTGCCGCAAGCTCACGACAAGGTCTCAGGCAGGTGACCTCCTGACACTTCCACTTGTTCCTGCTGCTTTGGAGGCAAGAGACCGAACACATACCCCCAGACCTCGCGCCTGAGACTGTTCAGCATCTTTCTTCATCATTTTAGAAGCAGCCAAAGCTAGAGCTGAAGAAACTTAACTCTGGGTGTTGTACTGACACTAGCATTTAGGTTATGACCTAGGTTTTGACAGCTTCCCAGTCAGCAGCTTTCAAAGCAGTGCTGGGCCTGCCCGGAAACTTCAACTTCCCAAATCAGGCACACCAAATGTATCAAAGAGCAAATTTGATCCAATCCCATCAGATTAGATCCCATCTAATCCCATACAAACATATGAAAAATTCACTTACTCGTATAGTTGCAACTTGTTATTAATCAACTCTAAATAGCTAGCAAAGGCTGAGTGAAGGGAAGGTATCGGGTTTTACATGCAATAACTCTCTCAACTGAATTCAAAGTATGAACCCTTGATCATGAATATGTACAACACTTGGGCTACTTATCTCAAGTAACAGAGGTATTTGTGGGGGAGAAAAGTGCCGATTCCCATACAGCCTAAGAGTCTGAGCAAGTAAACTGCTTATTCAGGAATCAGAGTTTGCTGGCACTATTCCTGGTTTGAGATGATGGTTTCTGTGCTATGAAAACATAAGTGAATATTTGCTTTCTCTGGAAACTAGTAAGGGTTTGTTGACAGTCCAGTTTAAGGAAGCATTATGGGATCCTTTTTCCTGTTTCTGGGTTTCTTCACAGGAGAAGAAAAGTCCTGCCACCACTCAGCACATTTAGAAAATACCGGCAACAAGCGTGACTAGGGCTAACCTGAAGAAAATGGCCACAGGGACTGCACAGGCTGTACGCTGACAAAATTACAAGGGCCTTACATGGAATTACTAAAAACTGCAGAAATACTCAGACTTTGGGCCAAACCATGATTTATACTACAGTAATTCTACTCATTTCATTGGATCATTCCAGTTCCAAAAAAAGTTTATTTTAAGGTTTTTACATTTCTCCCCATCATTATAACGTTCATGCATCTTCCACATAACAGCAACAACTTTAGACAAAAGTCTTAAACTTCTCAACTCTCTGACATTTTCTTTTCAGAATAAAAACTATTTTGGCAAGAGTAAAAGGAGCTAAGATTTATGGATATAAAGCAATGCCAAGTAAATATCATCTTCTTATGATGGAAAGTAATTTTTCATGGTGAACAATGGTCAAACTAGACGTTCACCTAATATTTGTTTTTCCAGGACCAGATGTTCTTGACTTTCTCACAGAGGTTCACTGATGAATACAATTTTCAAGATGATGACATTCTAGAGAAATGCAAAGTAATTAATTGCTTTTGAACACCCTTCCGCTGGTTTTGCCTTTGAACTAGCAGATTAAAAGATTCACCTTGTTACAGCAAGGTGAACAGAGAATGAATGTGCCTGCAGCGGGGAAGAGAAGCAGAAGGGCTGCAACTATGACCTCTCAGATGCCCCTTTGAATTGGGGAAGGAAGTGCCAAAAAGGAGTAAACAAGCTTAAAACTAACAGGCTGTTGCTGCTGCCACTACGCCCTCCACACAAAGATGGGCAACAGATCCTTGTTAGCAGGTTTAGCAAGGGGTGACTAAAGCTGCTGGAAGGAGCCCAGCATGAGCGCCATCCAAGGGGCTGTCCCAGAGGGCAGCCGGACAGCCTGCCAGCTGGGAGCTCTACTGCATTTTTGCATGCAGCTACAAAGCCTATAAATTAGGATTGCTGAGCCTGGAGTTAATATGTGCACAACTCACAAATCTTTATTAGGGAGGAAGGAGTGACATCTCCAAGAGAGCCTGAAGCTTTGAGGGGAGGAAAAAAAAAACAAAAACACCACCCCCCCCCCCACCCCCGCAAGGTATTGAAGTTGTGTGGAGTATCAAAAAGGAGCTCGTGCTTCTCACTGCGCATAGAGACTGTAAGACCAAAATAACATCTTGGTTTAGTTCTTCAGCGTTTCATCTTTTCATCCAGTGTTACTTCTATGTTTGCTCCTTTTCACCCACAGCCTGATTTTCTGCATAGATTTTAACATGTTAGAAGCAGAGAAGATTACTGTCATTTGGGAACATGCCATTAAATGTATGTGGGACTCTGTGTGTGATTTGTGAAACTTTTATGAGTATATCATTGGCAGTGAGAACAAGTTTTTTCACTAATTCTCCCAATATATGTATAGAGAAATTAAAGAGGGATGATTTGACTCTACATACACTGCCTTCATTTCAGAGTTCCCATTCACCCTCTGCAATCAGACCACTCAGTTGTGTGAGCAGGCACTTGCTAGACTACTGATTTTATTTTAGATCAGAAGAGCTTACAAATGTATAATCCTATTTATTGGAGGTGTTTCAGTGAAAAGTTGAAGCAGAATTTCTTTCCCTTTTCAATGATGTTAAATTTCTCTCCATTAGCTAAAGATGGAGAGTGAGATCCTGGCTCCTCTCTTTTCCCATCAAAGTCAGCTGGAGTTTTACTATCAATCAGCTTCAATAACGCTTTGTTACTACCAGGTAACAATTTTATTCACAGGCTGATTGTACAGCAGAGCTACAGCCCAACTGTTTTGTGCATTCTTCATTAGCTGATCTCAGTTAGAGAGATTACACAAGCATTTAATTGGAGAGTGTTTGAAATGGAAGAATTATTTGCAATTATTTAATTTTCCTTTTTCATTTTTCTTCTAACATTGCATTTCATACTTCAATGACTTTTTAATAACAACAAAAAAAGTGTCTATTTTAATGGGGGTCTAGAGTTTTTAGATAGCTGGCCCTGCGTATCAATGCATTGTCACTATGCCCTGGTCTAGACGGTTACCTACAGTAACACTTGCATTTCTCAAATACATATAACCACCCGTTCAGCAGTTTAACAGTCCCCACTCATTTAAGACACCTTTTTTAGGAGTTTAGGGTTTTTTTTGGTTTGCTTGTTTTTTAATCAGGCCTGCAGGTACTCCACAAATACAGTAAGAATTACAGTAACAGCTTCATTCCTAGATTAGGGAATTGACAAAAAGTGGCTTACAATATACATCACTGGAAGATAACTTTTTTTTTCTGTGACCTCTTTACCTTTGCTGCAGTGGAGCAGAGGGACAACGGGCAGGAAAGAGTTAAAACATGAGAAATCATCAACTCCAGCCCATGCCCACACGAACTACGCTGTAGGGCTGTGCTCTTTCTTCCACCGTTATGCCAATTCACCTTTACACCTCTGATATTCCCAATATAGGTTCATGAGTCCATCAGCACTTCTTCGCTCTCCCCAATTTCTTTGCATTACAAGTACTAACTAGTGAGTAGATTTACTGTCTGGAAGAAAGACAGTAAACAGAAAATGGTTTGTAACTACACTATCCTTGCTAAAACTGTCTCAACTGTTCCAACAGATATTCTCTAGACAGCCTATGTCTCTGCTCTCTCCACTAATGCTTTTAACCTTGTCTGCCCTACCAAAACCTGCCATTAAGTTAGTCCCATTCAGTTTGTTGAAAGAGCATATATATCAACTTTGGAAACTCTGACTTAATTCACTGTAAAAAAAAAAATGACTTCTCTATTAAGAGAAGAAATTCATTTTACTGAGATAAAACTAAAGGCTCAGTACTTAGAATAGTTTAAAAAATCATTTTAGTTTTCAGTGTTTGCAGGAGCAGAGTTGCCAAATCACTGTAACAGCACCATCTTTGACAATGATGGAGCTAACTTCTCTTTCAAGAGATTTCTTCCAGCACATCGTATCTTCATATCATCATAGATCGGTTTGGGTTGGAAGCGACCGTTAAAGATCATCTAGTCCAACCCCCCATCTTATGAGATATTTTGTATGCTCTACCAGAAGTACTTCGAGGCACTTCCGATAACATTGTGCAGAATGCAAAATACATCTGCAGTATGTAAAATAAAGTTGCTGCTGTAAAGGGAGGACTTGAGGTGCCTGCGTTTGCAGTAACCTCTGTGAGCACACAAAATGTCTGCAGCTCCCAGTACAGTAAGTGCACCCTTCTAACACCACCAGTGCTAATGCTCTGGCTTAGTCTGGCTTTAGCTCTCCAGCACTGCTGAGAGCATGATGTGTCCTTTTCTGCAAGCCATGTCGCTGCTCAAGGCAAATCATCCTCAAATAGAAAGTAATGTAAGTGATTAAATGGTCTGGCTAGACATAGGTAGATCTGTGAAAGATCTAAAAACGTATATCTTTTCTTCATCCCAGCTTAAATGTTTTTCAGTCTGGGAATTAGAGAGAACTGATTTACTATATTTAGTACCTGAATTAGCATTGACAACAGTATAAAAAAAAAAAAAGCAAAGCCCAGCGAGAACCTTTAATCCAAACCTTCTCAACTTCATTGCTCTGAAAGTTCAAATAAAAACAAAACAAGGAACTTTCCTTGGAGTTTTTGCAAAACCAAACCCTGACTGACAAGGTTTTATGAACATAAAAGCTCCCTTGGGCCATCTTTATGTGCTTTGATTTATTACAGCTTTGTAGGTAATAATTACTTTCAGAGGGAAAAAGAAAAGGTAGTTCCAGTTTGTAAATTGTTACTTCATGATGTGGAAGGACAGCAATAGCCGATATGGTGCACTGAGGTGTACTGCTTTAATACATTGCAAAGTCAGGACCTGTAAGGGAACAGCTTTAACCCCAAGCAAAGCCCTCAGACGCCAGACAGCCACTGTACCAACAGCAATACTGCGTGCCTCACTGGGGATGAATGCTTGTGGGCAGGGGTGACAGCAAGCTGCAAAATGGAGAATAAAAATTACAGGTGCTAAAGGGATCCATCCGGTGGATCTGCATCTAATAATTCCTGAAAATGCGGTGCAGGTCACAAACATAAAAACTGCATCCAGATAATTTTCTCAAATAAGGCCTTGAGAAACATGATTTGATAGTCAACATCTAGACACTAAACCTAGTAAAAACACAGGTGGGGGAAATGCAGTGTTGTTAAATGAATTTGACCTTCCTTCCCCACATCAAAATAAATCATGTTCCTGAATAATAGCTATGGAGTTAGCAAGGTTTTGTACTTCGTCATCAAACCTATCATGAAAGAAAATGGCATATGATGAGCTCTTTGCAAACACTGTCTTGCTTTGGGCAATCTTTCGTTCTCCTGTATTATGAGAGTGACGATTACACAATCAGAACCATTAACAATATCGTATGCATGGGCGTTTGATTGCAACCCTACCACCGGTACAGAGCCACTGACAAATGCAGTATTTGTGATTTTTTTCTGGTATATATAACTTGCTGATTTTAGAATAACTGAACGTAATGCTTTGTAAAACCCAATACAGAGGCTGTTCAAGAGTGGTGCCTGACTAATGGATTTATGGAAAAGCAAATGCAAGAATACAGACACTACTGGAAGAAGCAGCAGCCTGTTGTTTGGTGCTTGTACATCTAAATAGTTTTAAATTGCATGAACTAAAATAAGTCCATTTAATGTCTTTCTCCCCTCACCCCCAAGTTGTAAGGACATTTATATTCTTGATTTACTGTTTTTGAAAACACAAGATTTTATTTCTGTATGAAAATACTTCAAAAGGTTTATTGCTTTATACTTTCTGTAATGGCTCTCGATTTAACCTGTCTGCTACCCATTAGAACACAATCACAGAGAATATTCCCAAATCATTGGGCAGCCTGTGTATATGTCAAGACAAAACTGAACTGCCTAATTGGATTCACTGCAGCAGTTTCCAATAACTAGAATAAGAAAGTGAAATAAAACTTATTACTACTAAAGTAATTTATTTCCTTCCACAAAATGTAAAGCAATCATCTAATCACTCTAGGAAGGACAATAACTATTCTGAAATAACGCTTGTTCCCTTATTCCTTGCTAGTAAGTTGTTTCTATTGTACCAGAAAGAGGTTCTAATTCTTTTCAGACAGAGAATTCTTACAGAGCCTCTCTCAAAATGCTTGTGATCATCATTAACTTGCTTATAAATGAAATTATTAACATTAGACAAAAAAGCAAATCAACATTCCCTTCCACAGAAAAATAGCAAGAAAAAGTCCAACCACACCAAGTAGATGAAAGCGTGGTGAGAAAAGAAAATACAGCCCCTGGAAAACATACCATCATTTTATCTTTTGCCCTTCCTTCAAAGACTGCAACTATGTACATTTAAAAATTTTCCCTTACATATGGAAAGCAACTAATTCTAGGACATACCATAATACACCGCAAATAAAGTTCTGACACTTTGCTATGGGCCAACCATTTGCCCATGGTATTCCTAAAGGAATTACACCAATCTAACCAGTAGATAGGAACGAGGTATGTTTAGATGATCGATGACTACTAGCTAATAAAGCCTGCAGGCTGAATATCAAATATTTTATAATCACAAATTGCATGCAATCCAAAGAGTAAAAAATAAAACAAAAAACCAAAACAGAGCAGCAATTCTAAAGAACAACCAAATTTTGAGAAATTACACTATGTTTGAGGACATTCGGTGAGCAGATACAGAGGCTAAATTCATCAAGAAAATTATTCACTCAGCATTAGCATTACAGCTGTGTTTTGCCTCCCAAGACTTTTGCCTTTATTTGCAATTGTGTTGATTATGCATATGCAAAATATTTTATCTATTCTATCTATCCCTTTTCCCTCTAAACGAAGCACTAATCCGTAATGACAAGCATGGCGCTGCACATGGAAAACTCGTCTTCAGGGCAAGCAAGTGCACTTGGTTCATATCTAGCAACTTTCAAAAATCTGAATGCAAAATGAAATTGATATAAATCTTCTCTAACAATATAAATGTGCCGTGTTACACAAGAATGATGCTCTGGTTTTAGGAAACAGTTGTGGTATGTCAGTTGAATTCATCACTGATTATTCTGAAAGCATGGCTGCGGCAGCAAACCGGCACTTCAATTTTAATTTGTGAGCCTTGTGCGGGGTGACAGACATTTGCATAAGACTGACAGTAACTTTAATCCCCCTCTACCCTTGACTTGTGTCTCGGTTTCTTTGAATGCGGTTCTAAATCAGCAAAGCTTCAGTCAATTAGGAATTATAATACTTCTTGGAAAAGAAAAAACGTTTTCAATCCCAATATGATTTCCCTGAAATAAATTATTTGCATGCAGCACAGCCAGTGCCAGTAACAGTATTAAAATGCCATTGCTAATTAAATTGTATCCTTTAAAGCCTGACAGTTTTAAACAGTAAAGGAGGGGAAAGTGTTAAATATATGTATAATTTCAAGCAATATTCTAAACACACATTACTTGACAAATATTTCCTGAATATTTCCTGACTAAAACGCATAGTGATAGCTGTTTTCCTATTCCCTCACACAAAAGGGCAAGACGACAAAAGCAGCTGTCTGATTAGGGGCACTGTTGTCCTGAATCAATTACATCCCCGCAGCAGACAGCTCCACTTATGCACCTGTTTTTAAATAGAAAGCTTCTGCAGCTCCCAAGCCTTGTACAAGGGAGATGGGGGGAGAAACCATGAGTGAAAGAAACAATAATTCTTCTGAAGGTCAGCCAGGGCATCCTGCATCCCTCGCTCTCCACGCTCACTGATTGCCTCTGAATAGGAAATCCGCCCAAATCTTCTGTTATGATCAAGAAGGGGGGGGGAGGAGATCCGTGTTGAACATGTGCCACTTTCACTTGGTTTTGAAGGAATATAATTATTGTGTTTAACTGACTGACTTATCTCTTTCCCAGAGCTTCTTGAGCTGAAGGGTGGCAGAGCCGAGGAGCCTAAGTGGCTCCTCATCCCGATTGCAACATGCCTCCAGGTACCCGTTAGCCCGTCCCCACCTCGCTCCCCTTCTCTCTTACCCTCCTGGCCAGGGCTGCTGCTTCAAACTCTGCTCACAGCAGAGGTACCCGGGTACTCGCCTGCCTCTCTGCACTGCGTGCTGACACAGGCAGTTCGCATTTCCCTTCCAGGCTTAGGTGCTGTGCCATGAAAAATGGCTGCAGACTGAGAGCCCACAATCTGGTTATTTGGATGAGCTCAAATCCCAAAGAAGGGACTCTGATTAATTCTGTTCCATAGCTTCTGATAGACACCTTTCTACAAGAAATTCACTACCACTTACGACCTGGAATAAAAAGGAGGTTGTTTATGCAGTCTTTTACTATATGCATAAAGATTTCCATATAATATGAAATATTTCTCCAGAGTATTTCCATTTACTACCTCTGACCTGTCTAAGCACACTTTTTTTCTTTAATATTAATAAAGTCTTAGTCTTTGCTTCATACATATTTATTTTTTAACAGGATGAAGAAATCAGAATACATTGTTTTCTTATTATCTGAATGCATGAAGAAAAATGTAATCGGACTCATGAAACAGAGTGGGCTTTGGCCAGGGCAACTGTTCTGCAGTTTGTCCATGTGTTCTGTTTTCATTTCCACCATTGAAGTGAAAAGTCCCCAAACCCCTGTTTCCTTGTGTACGCAGCAGAGGACAACTAGACAGCTACTTTCATGAAAACTGCCACGTAAGTACTACAGAAGGAAGAACGCCTCTCCCCCCCCAGTATACATAGAAGTATGTTTTAACATAACTTCTGAATGCTTTTCATTTTTCCATTTTGCTTTTACATGCAAAAACGAGTCTGAGAAGTCTTTCAGACTTTAAGATCAGCCTTATGGGCTTTGTGCTAAATATGGACAACAAAAATCAGGACTGAAAAATTCTTAATCATAATTTTATAAATCCTTTCAAGAATTTGATTTTTCAGGCCTTAGATATTAAATTATTAGAGTAGATACACTCATGCTATTTAGGCCCAAATATAAACATATATTTAATCATGGCAGCAGTATACAATCTAAAATTGTACAGGGCACAAGCAGTCCGGGAGGTTTCTCAATTGCATTGAAGAATTCACTGTGTGGTGGATCTGTCTCTCTCTACTGATGGCTGGGGGAATCTAGGATACTCTCTTTGACTACACGCTTAAGATGACTAAAGTTGAGACAGGTAAAGTACGATGAAGATAGATACCCAGATGCTTTGAACAGTCCCACTGCTTGTGTAAATCATTTGGTACCTGGCCGGCTTTAGAAACACCACCTGCCATATCGGAAAATGGAATTCAGGTTCTTCAGTAGTTTGATGTCAAAGATGTAAGTTTTTGTGCATGCACATACAGGCACAGGGGAGTTTCTTAACTGCAAAAATTACATGCGGATCCCTGAACTGTGATGGCTTAGGGACTGCAACTACTTAGAAATGAACTTCTGCATTCTCATAGGACTTACTTGGACAGGATATCTGTAAGACCACATTTAAAAATCAGGCTAAACAGAGTCTGCCTGAAGGCAACTTCTGAGGCTGAAGGATGACCTTTTTGAAAGATACTGTTATGCAAACAAAGCTTTCCACTAGACTGTATTATAAGTTGTCTTTATAATTAATAGAAATAATTTCCACTACAGATATACATTTTTAAAAAGCGTAAAAGAGAGTCTGGCACAGCAAATTATTACTTATTGAACAAACTATAAAATTTTAGCATTCCTTTCCTTAATGGTCTCTGCTGCCTCTTTTATTAAACGGCAAATATCACTCATTTTGATTTTTACTCAATAAAACAAAAGCGAAAGGCCACTCGTTAAAAGAAGAGATTCTGGTCCAGTCAGTCAAAAGAGCTGCTTCAAAAATTTCCAAAGAACAGGGATAAACAGTGTCAGCAAAAAGCACTTAGAATAAGGGAAACATATGGATACTTTAGAAGTAAAAGGTCAAACAAGGAAAAAAGCAGGCACATTTGACTTCGGCGATGCTTTCAATACATCTCCCACAATATTCCTGAATCCATGTCAGGATGCTACAGTCTATATGGGTACAAAATTGACTGGCTGGTAGGGCTCAGAGGGTGATAACAGTTCGCGCTCTGCCCGGAGGCTGGTTACAAGCAGAGCGCTGCAGGGGTCCGTCCTGGGACCTGTCCTAGTTAACATCTTTGTCAGTGACCCAGCTGAGTCGGCGGAGCTCATGGTCACCAGGTTTGCAGCTCACTCCAAAGCAGTGGGAGCCATCAATACGCTTGGGAGCAGAGCTGCCGTTCTGGCGGACCTAGACAGGCTGAAGGAGAGAGCTGACAGGAGCCTTATGAAACTCAACAAGGACAAATGCAAAATCCTGCACCTGGGGAGGAATCATCCCTAAAACAACAACACTGGCTGGGGAACAGCTCTGAGGACATTGCCCTGTGGGTGTGAGCAGGCACGAGCTGAGCAGAAGCCAGCAGCGTTCCTGGCAGCAAAGACAGCCAGCAGCACCCAGGGCTGCGTGAAGAGGAGCCCCACGGCCACAGCCCCGCTCTACTCAGGACTTCCTAGAGCACAGTTTTAGGCCCTCCAAGACACAAAAGACACTGATAAACTGAAGCAATTTCAGAAGAGAGCCCCTGGTCAGGGCCTGGAGCACTTGCCTCATGAGGAGAGACTAAGGGAGCTGGGCTTGTTCAGCCTGGAGAAGGGACAGCTTTGGTGAGACCTGACAGCAGCTCCTGGTACCTACAAGGAAGTTATTGAGAAGTTGGAGCCAGGCTCTTCACAGTGGTGCATGGCAGGAGAATGGGAGACAACGGGCATAAGTTGAAATGAGAAGTCCAGACTGGATATCAGACAAAGGTGTTTTTCACTTTTTGGACAGTGAAGCAGTGGAACAGATTGCCCAGAGAGGCTGCGCAGTCTCCATCCTTGGAGATTTTCAAGACCAGCTGAACAAAACCCAGAGCAACCTCATCTGAACTCATAGCTCACCCTACTTTGAGCAAGAGGTTGGAATAGATGCCTCCTGATCTTTCTTCAAACCTGAATTATGCTGTGATATGTCCAAACAGCAATAAAGGAAAATGAGACCAATCTATTCTTGAATATAAAAAAATCCAAATTTTCTAACCTATTGATAATACCTGTATAATTTTATATTCAAATCTCTTGTTGATAATACTCGCCAAGAAATTAGGCACCTTGCTAACTTCACACCAACTGCCATGCGAAATCTCACATTTTATCAAGAATGTGGATAACTTAGGCCAACAGGCGAGACAAATGCACTACTTGGAAGGAATAATGCATATTGACTTTTCCAAAGACTCATGATGAGATTATTTTATTCATCTTTCTTTGCCTAGCAAAACTGAGTAAGATTGAGACCTTTGGTGTGTTTTAAGTGCCACATATTATAAATTTGTGCAGCATATACAAACTACACGTCAAATTAAGTTACAGTAGGTTTCTCAAAGCACCCGTTATATTAAATGCAAATTGAAAGAGGGAAAAATCTGCTTGATTAGACAATGAAAAACAAAGTATAAAAACCTATGCTTTTATACAACCTGACACTTTTAAAAAAAAAAAATCTGGAAGCATTTTGCTCTGCAAAAGGTTTAAAATATTCTTTGCCTTATGTTTCTACACAAGATTTTTTTTTTTGCAGGGTGGGTGTTGAGTTTATTTTGTCATTTAGTAAGTCAACCTCAAATGTTGAAAGTTATGGGTTTGAGACTACCAGGCAGCATACAACCAAGAGCAATATGCACAGATCAGAGACAGTTCAAATATTGTATTGGTCACTCTGCCACAGACATGCCTAAGAGGTAATTTGTACTGCCCCTATTTTAAGATGGATGATATCACAACACTGCTGTATTTAGACACAATGTCCTATTGAAAACTAAGTCCCTAAATCAATTAAAATCTAGAACTGTACTTCAAGAATAATACATATTTGTAGAATTCAGTCACTGGAAAATGAACAGCTTTGTAGCTCTCTTTGTAAAGGGAGACTTCCAGTTGCCTATTCAGACAATTTGAGCAACGATCTTCCTGGCAGATCATAACTAACACTCAGAACTAACCTCAGCAGTCTAAATTAGAAAACTGAGAGATTATAGTTCCAAGACGACTATTTTATATTCTATTCATCTCTATATACCAGTTATAATCCATACATACTTTCAAGAACACATCACACGATTGACAAATCTGTAAAAAAATTTCTAGGGACTTAAAGGTCTAAAATATTTTGCAAAATCTATTTACACCAATCCTTAGATGAAAAGGATCCCCATGATGCAATAACCCAGGTATTATTACAGTTTTCTAACTGGTTCACACGGCTTGTATTTCTTTACGCTATCTGCCAAGTGAGCAGCTAACACCATCAGGCAGTGCATCTTAAACAGTAAGTGGCATTTGAGATGTTCAATGACTCTTCATTAAGTTAGTGAAAGGAAATGAGTGGAATAATATTTTTCTATTTTAATTATCTGTATACAGTAACTATTGTAGCAACTGTGCTACTATTTACTTTCATGGTAACAATGATGAAACATGCCACAATGAAATGGAAATAAAATTAGCTAAAATAAGATAGAGAAGAAATAGAGGAAATAACCCTTGAAATTACAGCTCGAAAGAACTACCTAAAAAGACATTCTCCCAGTCAGGGGCTCTGAAGCTGAGAGCACACCAACAGCAGTACGGGCATCACACTCGCTGGTCTCTGCACTTTTAAGGTTTCCTTGACCTGATGAGGTTGGAGCAATTTCCGTGTTTGACCTGCAAGAAAACTGTGCAGGTGCATCCTGCATTTCTTTGCTCTGGCACAGCCAGTGTGATAGCCTTGCTTTTGCATTTCAAGTGTCCCTTTATGGGAAATCATGCCTGAGTCACAAAATAAACTGGGCAGACTGGTAGCAGGTCTTTGTCAAGGGGCAAATTAACATGAATAGAGAGAGTTAATAAGGTTTAATATTGCCCTGTTATTAAGCCTGTACCACAAGCCTCTGGAATTTCACTTGAATACGAGATATGTCCACCCAGGTTGCAGTACAAGTAGCTGTAGCCAAGCAAGCATTAACTCAACCAGGAAGCCAGTAGGATTCGCTAGCGAGCACTATGTGGCCACAGCAGCAGACGGCTGAGCACGGTCTAACCGGTGTGTGTCCCCAAGCAGGCTCCCCAGGCGGCACCTGCCCCAGCAGGTCTGCCACCCGCCCCAGCGGAGGGGTGAAGCTGCAGGGCAGACGCCAGAGACGTCGGGCCAGGCCCACCGTCAGAGCAGGACTTGCAGCTTGGCAGAGGTGTGCCCAGCAAGGGCTTATATTCTGAATCTGAAATTCAGCTACAGAAACAAACCCCAGAAATTGACAGGTTGGGATTCATCACTGAAGATGAGACCCCCTTTGCAGCCAGAAGACCCGTTCCCTGGCTGAACGCTTTTTCTCCTCTCAGTCCGCTCTGGTGGATAAATACTACCATGCTCAGGGACTGTCTACACCCATTTTTCACAACTTTTACTTCTCCCAGACAGCATATTCTTTCAGTGATATATGGGGATGGAAAACATCGGCAATAAAAGATGATAACTACAATGTCTCAGCCCTGACAAGGTTACGTATTTTCAGCATTTCACACTGTTCCCGTGGGAGCCCAAAGCAGCTCATGCCATCGTATCTCCTTTCCTTCTAGAAGCAGCGAACAAGTCAGGTGGCTGCCTCCAAAATCCGAGCTCAGTTTCAAAGGCCTTCTTCTCCTGTTCTCCATGTAAATGCGTTATGCCCTGTAACTCTCCATACTCTTTTTCAACTCTGCCGGTTGCAGCTCCATTATCTCTGGAAGTTGCTTTAACACCTGCCTCCTGTGCCAGCCAAAACAACACCATCTGTTGCACAGCCTGTAAGGTCTATGAGCCACAGTGTTTTCTGATTTGCCTAAAATATAATGAATCCTTTCTCCCCAAGCGTGCCAGGTCCAGCAGCCTTCCCAGGGCTCTGCTGGGCGCTTGTTTTGCTCCCCTAGCTCCCTTTGTTCCCGCCTGGGCATGGGGGCCAGCCCCACGCCAGCTCACGGTGCTCGCTGCCTAAGAGGTCAGAATAAAACCTCTCCCGAAAATGGCTTGCAAACTCGTGCCAAATCCACAGCCAAGGCTGCATGAGGTTTCTAATTGCAGTCTGTGGGACAGAGCGTGGCGTTTCAGACTCCTTGTTACTCTCCAATTCGGTTTTTCAACAGATGTCAAGGGTAGGTTAGCGACAGGCCAGATCTCGCTGTTAGCAGAAAGCACGTGCAGGACTCGGGGCCAAGGCTCCCCTGCACTGCTCTGCGTTCCCATTCACCCCGTGGCTCTGTCCCGCTCCTGGTCCCCTCTATTTCCTTTCCAGTCCCTCCTTTCTTTCCTGCAGTATCTCAGGCCTCTTTCCTCTTCTCACTTTAAGACTAATTGGCATTGGAGTAATTAATTCATTTATCAAGGCGATAAAAAAGGATGGGGGTGGGATGAGGGAGGTGATACTTTCAAGTAGTGCATTACAGGCCATCAGGAAGATGATCCTGAACCCTTGTCTCGGGATTGTCTGTGGATTACCTGAAGATTTATCCTTTGTCTTACCTTAAAATTTGCGCTTGCCTTGCCTTCAGATTTGGGAAGTTTAAGTTCAGATTTCCTAGCAGTCTGAGATACTGTAGTATTCTGTGGAATACAAAGGTTCATACAAACCACCTGGATATTAAGGAGGAGTGAGAAGTCCAATCCATTTTCATTAGCATGTCTCTGTGGATATTTCTATCTGTTGTCTTTTCTGCCTGTTCACATCAAACTAAGGAGAAGAGGAGAACTGGAAGCCAGCCAGCCAAACGGCCAGCCCAATTGCCTACACTTTGTTTCCTTGGAGGAAGGGGCAGGAAGGGAGCGGTCTAAGCAAAACTGGAAAAAGCTCAAACAATTCTGAAAGGAAACAATAATTTTGCATGTTCTAATGCTCATTTGAATTTAGCGACTTATCTAAATCTCAAATACTACATTTAATAGGAATAAAAATTAGCTTTCTGGGATTCAGCTTGGCTGAACAGGCAAGATTCAGCTTGGCATAAAACAACATAAAAGCGAGGCTTGTCGGAAATCAGCAGTACTTTCAAAGGAACTGGGAGTCAGAGTGCTCAGATGAAAATCAATAGTCACGAGCAATTCTTCCAATAAACAGACTTTTCAGCTTCACCCCTGGCTAACACACATTTCTTGCCTGAAAGTGCAGGCCTGTGAAACTTTCCATCTTTGCCACAATGAAGGAAGCTCCCAGCTGCATGTAAAAGACAGCAATCCTTAAACACCCACAGTTATCAAGTAGGTAATGCTGCTGTCATGTACCATTACTTCTTTCCTACCTGTAATCTTCAGACTTTACATTAAACACAAAATTGAACACCATTGAAAGACGCAGGACTCCTCACAAAGATCATGCAATTTGTGTGCATCGGTACTTAGGGACGAGGAAGTCCGTGTGGAGACATTTGTCATTCACGGAGGCTGCTGACCTGTCCAGCTGGCACGCTTCGGGGGTAACGGGGAAGGCTCTGCTTCAGCCTTAGACAAATTACTCTTTTGTAAGACTCAGGTTCCAGTTTACTTTACATCTGGCCCTGATTCTCTACTGCTACCCACAGAGGTGAAATTCAAACATCTTTCTCTCTGCAGCTTTGTGTCTACATCATCTGTGATCAGTAAACAGCGATCATTTTTAATGTTCTTTGGAAAAGGTTTTGGCTGCATTTCAAGCATTTTTATGTATTCTCATCATGATCTTTTTCTGTAATTAAATTTAAGATAATTAACATTTTCCTTATAGTCTGTATCTGCACATCTTTCTACCCATGTTCCAGGACATCAAATTACATTTAGTGAAACCTTCATTGTATCCTAGAAAACAACTGAATCACTGAAGGTCAAAGCTTATTTTTATTCCATGTAAATAATAAATGATAGTGCATACAATAATGCAATATTTACTCCAAATTCTCAAATGGCATTTGACTGGAAATTGGTTTTATATAGCTATTTACTTCCCTTAATATCTAAGATGTACCAAATGTACTTTATAAATACTGAAGGTGAGGTGAGTCACTAGTTCAGCAGAGCAATCCACTGTGGATTTGACAATAATGCAACTAACCCTGGTATGGCTGTATTTTTTTTAAGTGTTAAAAGATCAGAAGAGGAAAATTTGGTGTCATCAAAAAAATCAATAGACACATCAGTAAAACCAAAAAATGCAATTACAAGCTCCAACATTTGCATATTTCAGGCTTAAGATTTATCTAATACATATTTAATATGTGTATTTTAATGTCATTTCAGCTTTAACAGATTGCAGCATTTCCAAAAGAACTATCATGAATTGTCTTTGTTGAAGGAAAGCTTAATTCCTGTATCAGTATTTAAATTCACAGATTTCACCCCTATATTTACAAGTCTTGTAAACTAATTCTCAATATAATAGTCCATCTGCATTCAACAAAACACTAAAGCAAACACAGAAAAATTTCTACTAGTAATTTTAAGAATAAGAGGTTTATAAATGGGATATATTTTTAAAGAAATTAACAATTTCATAGTGCCGCTGCTAAGATTATGCAAGGAAATAATTTGTATAAATGTCATGGATAATTGTCGAGAAAACATTTTGATAAATTCATATGCAAAGAAAAAATAACCTGAAATGACTTCAAATAGCTAATGTTGCAGAAGCTTTAGTAAAGAGCCTTTAGTCAAAGTGATTATAGCCAGGATCAAAATGAAATGTGCAAAAATTCAGCTCCTCTGTGATAACAGGATAACTCAAATATTTTTCCAAAATTTTCCATACTATTTAAACAATACACAATCCTCACAAGTACTTTAAACACTGAAAAACAGTCAATAGAGAGAAACTTCTTTTTTGCCCCTAGGAAGGCAGATTGATGCTTCTTTTCATACCAACAATTCAAGAACTTCTGTATTCTTCTCAAAATTACATATTTCAGTTTATAACCAGAACTTCAGTCATGCTGATTTTATTTTTTATAAAGTCATGAAAAGGAGGATATAATTTGTGCTGGTGTCCTTTATTGAGCAGAATATGCTCTAAAAATTGCTCAGTAACTTCAAACTGGGTAAAAGACCAACTATTCAGTATAATACTTTGTATATATTACAAGGTGAGAAGTACTTATATTTAAAAACCTACAGGGCACAGTAAAAATATGGAAAAATCTGAAAAATGCACTATAATTCCATTGGTCCCTCTATTATTCTTCTGCTGGTGGTTAACCATTACTAGAACTATGGAAATAATTTTCCAGTCTGTTTTCTAAATACTGTGACAACCATCATCTGAATTTATATGAATTCAGTGAATGAATATTCAAAGCAAGCTGTCTAAACCCAGAATATCTTCTAGGGATTTTACATACCAACAGCAGCACAGCAAACCCATCCTTTATCAAGGTGTAGGCTGAGCAGCAGTACAGTCAGAAATTCCAATTGTATTTTCATTGAGAAAAGGCTCCTCTTTCAATCCCTTACTCTCCAAATACACAAAGGTGATTTACCTGCAGGCACCATGTTCTGCTACCTCTTTGAACTCACAAATATTACTTGATGTATAATTATTTAAATAACTAATCTACAGTGGATAAATATGTAATTGAGAAAAGTTCCAAGTCACTAAGCATACATAGCTATAGCTCCAGTGATTCCTCTAATATGGAGGATTTTATTATTAAAACCACATAATTTTCTCTGTAAATGTTTACATCTATGTAAAGTGCAAATCATTCCTGAGCTCTCTAACATTATCATAGCTGTTCACAATGCTGAGGTATTCGTCCTTCTCTCTTTTTATGTCCCTCCCCTTTCATTTTGAAGATGATTTTTTTTTTCCCAAAGTTGTAGACATTTGTAATGTCAGCAGGAACTCAGTGGAAGATGGATGCCTCTCTCTTCCCCAAGCTAGCATTAAGCCTACCCTGCCTTTGTGAGAGATGGGAGTCCAATACGCCCTGCAGATCATACCTAAGAAACACAGCAAAAATCACATTAGAGCCTGCTGATGAACTGATTGAAGGTGCCTTAGCCCTGGGTGAGATGCAGGCAGGGCTTCTGCAGAGCCTGAAACACCTCCCGTGCATGTAATCCTGCCTGGAGCACTGGTTCATAACGTTCACCCAAGTCCCACCCAAACTGCAGGTGAGAGAGAAATCTAAATGCAACACAACACAAGTTTGTAAAAAACACTCAACTTCCATCCTCCTCTTTGTAAAACTTCTGTATTCCTCCTGATTAATAAATAAAATGTAGTTGTGTTATTGAGACAGAGTTGAGATAACACCTGTCATAACAATCTGCAACTGATTTCTGTTTCCTAGTATTTGCTGATTTAACGTTTATGCCGACGCTCTTTCAGTACTCGGTTGCAACATTTAATACTGCTGTAATTCATCATGGGCTAACATCAGCCTGTTTCCATGCACCCTTAATGTAGAAACATTTTCGATGTTTTCTGCCATATGGTCTCTTTCTGACCCCAGAATTTTCAGTCCTCCATGTCTGTGGGACACGGGGATGTCCTTGCAGGTTTATTTGTTCTAACCCATCCAAAACAAGCCCCCAAGGCTTCCAGTGTTATGTCCTCATCTAGCAAATGCATCCAAAATTTTGAAGAAAACTGTCAACTCATACAAGACAACCTTTTTACACTAATAAAAATAAAGGCCTTACTTTCAAACATGTGGAACATTCAGCAGCTTTTACTAAATGCATGGCATGCTCCTACACTGAAAAAAGATCCTGCTACTTAAGAACCTACCTAAGATTAGTCTTTAAAAGCTTTTTTTAAGCATAAGACAACACTTTTCTGAAGGACAGACTACTTATGTGAGGATATTAAGAGCATACATAAATGTCTGCAAAATCAAGGCTTTTAAATAATGTAAGATGTACTGGGTCAGTAACAAGCAGGAGTACAGAGAGAGGCAAGGTGCACATACTGCTCGTAAGCAGGTGTGTTCAGGTTGCATCTCTGTCAGTCAAACTCTGTATGAAAATGCATCATGAATCCAGCTGTTGAAAAACTCCAAAGACTAGAAACAATCCCAACAAGATTAGGCACTATTTTTTTTTAAGTGCAAATTCCATATGAAATGGTTTTTAATTTCCATATTTACAAAACAACTTAAACGGGTTCCTGCTAAGCAGCAGGCTGGCATTGCCCTTGACAACTGGTGTCTATGGGTAGAGGTCACTCAGAAGAGAACCTTGAGCAGGGTCTGCTGGGAATCACTCTGCAGTGCTGAGCACAACACTTCATGACAGCAGGATAATAAAAGGATCAGAGATGTTCTACATTTGGATCCTCTTTTACTTGCTTAAAATAAAGTTACTATCTGAGCTTGACGCAAAAGCACAGAACTGTCTTTCTGAACAAGCTAGACTCCCAAGGAAAAGTCAACTACAAAGAAAGCATTATGTTCATGAACTTTGATCACGATTCTTTGGTTTCTAAATCATCTATGCTTACCTGAGTCTTCCTTCCTTAACAAAAAGGTGGGGATGAACAGAAACCCTCTGCTGATATCACATGACAAGTTCAGCCATTACAACACTTCTAAAGGGGTAAAAAGTTGCCCCAGAGAATCCACATGGCATTCTGGAGGAAGACTTATTTTATCAGCCTGAGGGGTCACTACTAATCCTCAGACAGCTGGGCCACAGGAATCCGTTCTCAGGAGGAGAAAGTCCCTAACAGATGTGTCCTCTAACGGCATTCCTGCAACACCAAGCTAAGGACTTGGTCTGACCTAGCAGCCTCTTCCAGGAGGAACAGTTTGATCAAATCTGTGATATCAGAAATTACATGATAGAAATTTTCTTTCTTGCAAATCAGTGATAAAGACTTCTGTTTTTCCCCCCAAGGCTTGCTGTGTGCTCAGTTAGTTGACCAAGAATATTTGTTCCTACACACTTTTTGCTATGGAAACAAATAAACCAGTAGTTGTAGTAGCAGCAGCAGCTTGCCATCTGCTCACACGTTTTCATCTGACACTGTCCTTTGCACTACATTTCATCTTTGCATTTGTATAGAAACATCTAACCATCCCCCTACTAGACCTAGTAGGACAGTTGCACAAATCTGCCTGTATGCAAAAGGTCATTGAAGCTGGAGGGCCATCACTTGATCTGAAGTGCCCTACTGTAAGATCAGAATGATCTTGAGCTACAGCCAAAGTGAAGCGTTTACAAGACGCAGAGGGAGGAGGGGGACTGATGTTTGGAGCAGTGGAATATATTCAGAATAATACAAAGTAGTAGTTCTTAGTAGGAGATCTAAAAAAAAAAAAAAAAAAATCCAAGAGTTGTTGGGAAGACTCAAAGACACATGCTATTCAGTGAAGGAAAACCAAGGAGTGACATTTTAATAGCAGAACAAAGAAGCAAATTGGCTGTATGTAGGCAAGAGCAAGAAATGAAAGACACACTCTCTGGCCTGGATGAAAAGGCAAGTGCAGAAATCTGATCTAAATGGTCTGTAGCTGGCTCACATTGGGCTGATAAGCTCTGTGCAGCTCTGCTGATGTCTCCCAAGGAAGGAGTTCACAGTCTCCCCTTGGCACAAAAGCTGGAGAACTACTGACTTGTTTCTACTATGGCATGGATACAACCTCTGAGACTGAAAAAACCCCTTAGGAACATGTTATAGTGGGATCTTAACATGATAACTGAGTAACTGTTCAGCTGGGGGAATTTTAACAAGACTGTAATAAAGCTCTTACTATTGTTCAGTCTGATCTATTAGAGAATCTTTTCTCCATCCAGCTTCATTTAAGCTTTTTCCTCCCTGTCCCTCCACCCCTCTGTCACCAAGTAAATCCAATCAACTAAGTAGCCATTTAGTTAAAATCATCTCAGGGTCAGAGCCCTCAATTCCTTCAGGACTCTTATCATCATTTCTTCAACTCTGTTTTTCTAGATCATTGATTTTTTTTTTTTTCAGGGCCGTTTGAAACTGCTCCTCTGGTAGCATTTGTGTAATAGCCCGTTGTGTGGCGAGCATCGCCCAGGTCTGACACACACAGTTCCACACCAGAGTGTGCCTCTGACAGTCCATTAGGGTTGGCCCTCACCGCAGAGAGAACTGCATCAATTTTGATTGTTTTATTTAAATTTTTTTCCACCTTTGACACAGAGATTAATGCTGTAATTCTCTGAAGTCTGTTGAATAGCCTGGAGAATGTGCATGGGTCTAGCTGCTGTCTTACAGCTGACAGTTGACTCTCACAGTAATGCAGTGTGAATGAAACTGGAGGGCCCGCTTAGCAGAAATTCATGCAGATGTTTCTGGCACTTCAGTGTATCTTGGATCTCCACAAATATCTCATCTAAAACATGGACTGAGGAGAAATTCTCTCAATAGCTATTGCATTTTGCTCAACTGAAAACTGCAAGGAGAAGGCACGCACTGCTGGAAACCAGAGGTCCTTTCCAACCTTAATGATTCTATGATCAGACTTAGCCAGATCTTGCAGCAGCTAAAGAGAGAGACAAGGCAAAAGCCAAGACTGTGTGGGTCCTGGAGGCTGCCATGAAAACAACAAGCATCTACGACAGGCAACTATGATCACAGATAGCAGGGCATCACAAGAAGTAGGTGGCATCGCATGAAGTTGTCAACCAAGATAGGCACTTTTTATACAGAAGTAGGTGGTGGTATCTTTCCCAGGTCCCGGAAGAATGGGATGCTGTTTAGCTCGATAAAGTCTCAAGTGAGAACCTCAGCAGGTGAAACTGTTGAGTTTGAGGCACAAGCAGAGTTACCACAGTTAAGACTGCTCACACTCTGGTTTTACTTCAGGGTAGCCCCGTCAGTCAACACAGAACAGTGCAGGACCCCTCAGTAACTGATTATGTATTGCCATTTAGTTAGAACTGATGGATTGATTGCAATTGTTTTCTTGTGTTTTCCAGTGGTATTACTGTTGTGTTTGGCTAGGAAATAAAAATGGGAGAAAGTGCTGTTAACAGCTCCTGGCATGAGCTAATTGAAACAACATGTTATACAACACTGCACCGCTCAGCCTGATTTTCTGGTATGGCACAAAGTACATCTGCCAAGCACCTTGGTTCCAAGTAATTATCCCCTAGCGTGAGAACAAGAGTAGCCACAGCAGAATTTGATAGACTTTAGCACACTTGTAATTCCAAATAACCCTCTCCAAGCTACACTTCTGGAGAAGCATTAAATGATGAGCTACAGGCTGAACTTTTGTCCTCTCTCAGAAAGAGCGTGAGAGATTGAAAACCATCTATGTTAACAGAAATAGCGTTTTACCATCAGAATTTAGTTTTCCAGTATTGCTGGGGTTGTGATGGTAGGCAATTGGAACAGTCTGAAGGCCAACTTTTAAAAACCAAATTGCCTTAATGCAGTCCTTAATTTGGGATGTTAATAAAATTGATTAATTTCCACAAACTGACGTGAGGAAAAGAGTAGCTGAAAATGCTGTTTTAAAATCAGGGATACTATCATTCTGGCTGCGTGGCCATGTACAGATATACTCAGAAGTATTAGGTTGCTGAAATTTACTGCCCATTACTTCTTTCCTGTCTTGAGTATACTGCATTTAAATGCAACAATGAGCTAACATCTGTATATTCCACAAAGGAGAAGGCTGATAAATATTAATGAAATTTGCTCCTCATGTATCTTATGAATTTTTATGTATTCTTTCATCTAGGGGCATCATTGTACAACTTTCACGTAAATGATTGCAGAGATCCCATTTCAACCTTGAATTTCCACTTTGCACACAGGCCCCTGCAGAGCGAAAGCCAACAGAGCACTCACTCGGGCTGACAACTCTGACTATTGAAAAGACTCTAACCCTTGCAGAAGAGGCCTTTTCTCATCTGTTTAAAGAACAGTGGTAAGATGAATTCTCTCCCTAAACAGATTAATTTTAACTCAGCAGCAGCAGAATGAGTCCTTACTAGATTGCCTTCAGATAGGGACACTGCCTGCTACACCTAACCATGCAGCTAGCCACCATAAAACTGATGCAATAGATAACAGTATTAAGCTACATTTCATGGTGTGTAAGAGGAAAGGAAGTAGAAAATCTCTACTGGTAAATAAGACCATGCTTGAATACACCAATATCTCTCAAATGCAAAATGCTTACTCTTCTCCTCTTTTTCTGTACTTTTCCCCATTCCAAATTCATGCTGTAGACTCAGTGCTCGTAAGCCTTTTTACAAGAAAATAGCAAAACCCCCTTTGGATAAATGCAGCCCACTCCACAATACTGTGTCTGTCTGACCCCTACAGAGAGAAGCTTAAACAAAAAATTCAAACAACTACAGTTAACTCTTTGACCAAATGCAACATGTAGTTTGTGGTTTTTGCTCTAGGCATCCAAGGTTCACTCCCCACAGAACGACAATTTCATTAGCCAAGAAAGTATGGGGTTTTTTTTTAAACTTCTAAGTTCTTCTAATTAATAAAGAGGAAAGAAGAAAAGATGTACTCTATAAAATACAGAAACTATCTTGTGACAATTTCTGCAGTGTCTTCTGAAGTTACAAACTGACCTTAGCATTTGATGCATTAAAATATGCAATTTTAAAATGCCTCTATACAAACATATATGCATCCCTCAAGATTTATTCCACCAAGTATTGTTTGCTGTTTCCAATCTTTCCTTGCCATACATTAATCATAACAGTTAAATTCGTTAACACTAGGGATCAGAACTTGTTTTGGGGTGACACTAAGCAGAAAATGCCCCCAACATGCACCACCTCACCCTTCATCTTCAGTGATTCCTTGGGATTCGGCGCTCTCATAGCCAGGTGAAGCACATGATGCACGTGAGGGAATCATGTTTCTCCATTCTTTCTTCATTTACTTAAAGTTCCATTGTATTTGCTTACATTATTGCTTTGCTATTAACAAATGTCATTTGCTATAACATTGTTTATCCAAAATCAAGCTAAGATCCTGAACAAAATCTCAATCATGCTGACCTGCACCAAAGTAGCTCAAACACACAATTTGAAAAACAACGCACACACCAGAAAAACCAAGTAATGCCTACAGTAAAAGGCCACTCATGAAGGTAATCGCTCAACTTCAGATGTCAGGAACAGACTCGCTGGGCATGGAGGAGTCAGAACAGACAACAGGGAATCTCTGTAAAGGCATCTGCAGACGCATGAAGAAGATCACAAGGGTGATCTTCCTCACATGTCTCTAAAATACAGGTACTTGTACAGCATTCACCAGCTCAAAAGGATGTTATTGTACCATGGTGTACAATGAACCTGAAGAAAGTGTAGTGGTTAAAGGTTTTTTCTAAAAAACATGCCAATAGCTATAGAACAGAAAGGTTTCTTACAGAGTCACGACCTTACAGCTGATTAAATTACTTATAGCCAGATTCAATACTCAAGCTGTTGGACAATGTCTTTCTTGATACAGAACTCTGTCGCTTCTAAAAATGTGATTTAATGCTACTGTTTAAAACTGCACTGATCTCAACCCCTGAAACATATTCCTCCCTTCAATGAAGATATATGAGAAAAAGAACTAGCAAGATCCCTTTATTTCAGTAATTAACAGTTGACTTACTGCAGTGTTCACCCCTCCACTATAAACAATTTACTGAAAATGATCAGCGCATAGGCAAAAACCCATCAAAAGCCTTTCAGCACATTCTACCTAAGATATTTTCATCTTTAATCCTTCCACAGTGAACAAAAGAGAGTATCACAGTCCTTATGCAGATATTGTAGTAATAAAAAAGAAGTTGCATGAATTTTCAGCAATGGCATCATCATAAGGGCTGAAGTCTACCATACTGAAATGAGCTTTTTTTTCCTTTTTGAATGAAGTATTGGCTGTACAGTTGACATTGTCACCTCTCTCAAGAAAAAAGCAAAAAAGTAATACATTGATATGTGTCTACATGACTTCCAGTAATGGCTGGATGGTATGTTGGGAAAGCAAAAGGCCTAAGAAGTCACCTATTCTTCCATGCACAAGATTCAGGCAAACCCAAGACTGCTCTCACCTGTAACAGAGATGGGGTATTTCTTTTCCTTCTTCCATTAGTTTGCTCTCCAGCGTAACAGAGCGGAGAGCTTACTGTCAGACAGCTATTGTCTTTTTCCTACTTATCACTGATGCGTGCTGCTGAACTGAACCTCTAAGTATTCCTCAGTTGCCATGGAAGCCGTGGGAAGAGCTGTATTATTCCAATACACTTAAGAGACCTGATAACCAAAGGCCCTAATAATGGACTTTCTATCTGCTTTGAATGATTGAGCAAGTCAGATTGAGAGAAAATACCAAACTGCCCAAACATTCTTATCTGCCCGCATTCCCCAATTCAGATTCTCTAGTTAAAACTGTACCCATATTTTCACTGAAAACACGATTTTGCCTGAAGGCCACCAAAATGTTTCCATTTGGTTTTATTTATTTATTTTAAAAAGCCGTAGATTCCCAATTACTTTGGTACTGTGTTACCATAGGAGATTTTTGGTAAGCTGGAAAAGGCATTTTGGAGATGAGTTTGGCTCTGAAAAGGAAACTCATTTCAAAGTTGAAAGGCCAGAAACATTATACAGCCTTCAGGAGGGCCGAGAAATTATCACCACAGACCCAATCCTCCTAGCAATGAATCTGTCAGATAGCACCATAGACAGCACGTTCGGAAGCTGAATATAAAATAACTGCATTTTTGCATAAGACCAGTGTGGAACAGCTGATTTAAACACACTTACAGTATGGATAGCTCTGTTAGGAACATATTTGTGTTTTATAATGAAGAGAAAATAGATTTCTTAATATAGAACACATACTGTCCAGTTCTTTCCTTATGCTGTTACATATTCATGAGAAAGCAATATCTGCACTACCACATCAGAGCAAAATTTGTGTCAGAAAGAAAAATCAAATCTACAGCATCTAAACTATTCAGTGTAACCTTGGAATATTAAATCTTAGATAAAAATGGATGACAGTAGTTTTCACCACCTTATGGTAGAACATAGGTCTCGCTGGTAAGATCATTAAAAGGTTAAACACACATCCCACCCCACCCCCCCAATCCTGGAAAAGTGAAGCCACTGTAATTTTATTTTAAAAGATTGCTTGTGTTTGACACCATTATACAAGTTAAACAGTCTTTCAGGCATGCATTCATATTGAAATTCTACATAGAATTTAGCCTTGGAGACTGTGCCCAGTTCCTGCCGGTTCAGAATCTGTGGGAAGTCAGACAAAATTAATATTCCCACAGTGTTCCTCTGCATTGTCTAATCCAAGATGACTACTAAACTAAAATACTAGTAAATTAAATAATGTCAGCATTATAAAAGATACAATTTATATCTATTTGAACTTATGATACCCTTTTGATTAATCATTCCTGATATATTGTACATCAATAATTAAATGTCTTCCAGAAATGTCAGTGCTTATCAGAAAATTACTTAGTTGGTAACATATTAGCCTTATAATTTACCTAATATTTATCTTTAATGCCTGAATTTATGAGCCTATTTCTTACAAAGATTAGTAGTGAATTACATGTTTAAAACTTACATCATGAACCTGCATAAAAAAAAAAAAAAAAAGGTGTAGAATGCTCTGAAGACCATCCGAGGTGCGTTTCAAAGGATTATGGAATGAGTGTTATACAAAGAATTGTAGGAATAACTGGAACAGGTAAATAAAAAAATAACAACATTAAAAAGAAGTCTCAAGAATATTCTAGCAGCATCATCATTTATTCAGTTGCCTACAACCAGGGCGAATAATCATTCTTGTCTTTCAACTGGAATGTGTCAGGCTAGTCATGAAGAGAAATATGTTTATAAATTATCAGTTAGATCTTGTCCTGCTTGGAAAACAGAAAGAATCTCTTTTTATTTTAAGATTAATTTCTAGTTCTTTTGAACAGCCACTGTGCAGAACTGACTTTTAAAAGAACTAACCTTGCAGAAGGATTAATAAAGGGATTTGGCATTTATAGGAGTATTATGAAGATCTACAATTAAATTAGATGGAACAGAAATACTTCAAGGCATCCTGGGGTTAGGAAGGAACTTTCCCTTAGAGCAGCTTATTCCATAATTGTCCACTGTGGGAGTTTTAGCACTTTTCTCTGAGATCTAATACTCTCCACTGCTGGAGACAGAAACACTGGGACAGATAGATAATTGTGCAGATCGAATTTGGAAATACTTTTTTTTAAATAGTAAAGACTTGTCTACCCACTACGCTTTTTTCAAGAATTGATCATACTTATTTTGAGGAGTCAGACCAAATAGCAACAGCAGTGCTGAGAAAGTTGTAGGCATAGCTGCCCGCCTGGCCACTGCCATTATTTGAAGCCACTGTGTCAGCCAACTCTCCATAAAACCGTTCCGTTCAACGGGGTGTTTAAAACAAATGGCACCAGTTGTAGCTGGTCTATACCATTTACACATGGAGCAGATAAAGCTTTAAAAATACAGTAGCTCTCATTCTCAGAAGTGTCATGTTTCACGGGGAGAACACACAAGCTAGCTATGTAGAAAAGTATTTTTATAAACTCTGAGAGAGGAAATACAAATAGTATATGCTTAAGGGAGAGTATCTCTGAGAATATAAATGATTTCCTATGCGTTTATTTCTCAGGTGTATTTTTGGTTATATTAATCACTTGGAAGCAGACCCAAATTCTGCCACAGTCAATATACTTTTGGAATATTCTTTTTTCTTCCCTGTCTCTCAACCTGCTAATAAACCTCAAGTGCAGTCAGTATTTTTTGCTGTTGTTGCTGCTGCTGAAATTCTAGGGGGTATTCATCAGAAAATGTCAGGACAGGCAGAGATGTAGCTAATGAAAATGGAAGTTATTATTGTCTTGTCTGTACTCTCCTCCTCATCAAAAAAAAAAAGGCAAAAGCATCCCTATTTTGTAAAAGGAACCCAAGACATTAAAACCCCTTGAGAAATAAATACAGATATAAACACTGAACCTCCTAGCACTAGGGATTAAATATTCTGATGCTTGCTGGGAGAACATTGCCATTTTCTCAATTCTGAGCATGAAGTACTGCAGGCACTGAACCACCTTTATTTAAAAAAAAAAAAAAAAAAAAATCACACAGCATAGCTGCCATCCACAGCCCTGGTGAAGGCTCAGGAGGCTGCAGAGCTAGGGCTCATTTTCAAGAGATCCATGCAAAGTATCTGAGTGAAATGAAGAGTGAAAGAACAGGCTTCAGGAATGATTACTAAAAAACCCCATGTTTAATTAAGGTAGTAAGCTTAACATAACGTTTTATAGAATCATAGAGTAGTTTGGGTGGGAAGTCTTTAGTAGTTTGGTTGGACCTTTAAAGGTCATCTAGTCCAAGCCCTCTGCAATGAGCAGGGACATCTTCAACTGAATCAGGTTGCTCAGAGCCCCATCCAGCCTGTCCTTGAATGTTTCCAAGGATGGAGCATCTACCACCTCTCTGGGCAATGTGTTTCAGTGTTTCACCACCCTCATTGTAAAAAATTTCTTCCTTACATTTCTTCCTTACCCCTTGTCCTATTGCAACAGGCCCTGCTAAAAAGCTTGTCCCCATCTTTCTTACAAGTCCCCTTTAAGTATTGAAATGCTGCAGTAAGGTCTCCCCGGAGCCTTCTCTTCTCCAGAGTGAATAACCCCAACTCTCTTAGCCTTTCCTCATAGCAGAGGTGTTCCATCCCTCTGATCATTTTTGAGGCCCTCCTCTGGACCCGCTCCAACAGGTCCATGTCTTTGCTGTCCTGAGGACCCCAGAGCTGGACGCAATGCTCCAGGTGGGGTGTCACCAGAGCAGAGCAGAGGGGCAGAATACCCTCCCTCGACCTGCTGGCCACACATAGGTATACCTTTACGTTACTACTAGGGCAGTCTAATGCTAATACTACAAACCTAACGCTAGCATAGACCTGTTTATCAAGTAGGAACTGTGATAGGTCTGAAAAAGGGATGAGGATGGCCAGACATTAGAAATACTCTCATGTTCCTCTATTCTGCTTTGTCCTCTAAGGCAGCAGTTTCAAAGCACAGGAAAAGAAAATAATTGCTCTCACATTTTATATTGCTATTTCTGCACTCAGACCAAACCTAGTCAGGATCTTCACATCACTGTCCCCAATATACAGTACAGGCACTGTGTCTAGCAGAAGGAGAAGCTGCTGGAGAGTCTGGAAATACAGCGAAAGGCATTATTTCATAGTATAAATAATGCACATAATGGAATTAAAGAGAAAGGTGGAGGGTGTATTACGTACGATTTTTAAAACTTTCATGTGAGGTTAGAATATTCCTGGATATGCCTCTGATATTCCTGAAACTAATGTCTATTTGAGTTACAACATGTCTTGAAAATACTGAGTCATGTTCCATTGATGTAGTTTAGAAAATCCATCCTTGATTGGGGTACATTTTGCCAGTGTTTATTTATCACTATTAAAAGCAGGTACTATATTTCTCTCGATTTTGCCTAGCTTCCAGTTGCTAGATATATTTATCAGCTAGATTGCCAAGCCCTCTAACATCACACTTCTGTTCTCTGTATAAGTACTACTGAACTAATAATTTAGTTCTTCCTCAATCATTTTCTTGACCAACTGAACCAGTTAAGATCCTTTAGTCAGCCACTGCAAGGCTCTTACCCGAGACCTTCCCAACTTGCCGGTTTCCTTCTTGTACCGGGGACATCAGAACTAGACACAGTACTCCAGCAGTACTCATACCAAGTTCAAAATCTAAAGTTGGTAAGTAGCTACAGATTGTAGATAATATTAGCCTCACTGTTGCCTTGGGAAATAATGTTCAACCAGTATCTGCTGTCATTAATAGATGCAGAACTGCTGTTTCTCCAGATAACATCCCCCAAGCGGAGAAGGACTGCTTACCTTCCTTCTCTTCACCATTTGAACTCCAACTCTGCAAGAGGGAAGATTTTGTCCTAATTACTGCAGTCACATACTCCTCGGTTTGCTCACCTATCAAAAAGTTTGTTTTGGTAAAGAAAAAACTGATCAGCCTGAGACACAAAAAGTGTGAGGACAGGTGGAATTACTTGTCTAACCCAGTCATACAGGGAAATCTCAGGGCTTTATATGAAACAGCAAGGCACTCCCTCTGCCCTGGTAAGGACAAAATACTCATATGAAAGAGAGCTCTTCATGAAAAGGGCTGACAAGATAGAGGAATGGAGGGATAAGTGGAACTAAAAGCAGTTGTCAGCCATGCACAGCTTTTCAACAAATGCCTGAATTGATGTTTAAAGGATAAAGGAAAAGTTTTTGTAGAGGCAAGGAAAAACTCATCAAATTTCACAATTAGATGCCACGTAACTTGGAAGTTGCAGACAACTGCCCAAATATTTTACAAACGGAGCAAAGATGAAGGCATCTGGTGTGGAATAAAAACACAATGTTATGAGATTAAGACACAACTGTAAAATATGTTGCTCCCTTCCCTCCATAATGCGGGTAGCAGATTCACAACCTGAAGACTTACTTACTGCTGGGCTGCTGACAGATTTATGGCTGTTGGTTTGGCACAGCCAAGTGAGAGACCAGGTGCAACCCCAAGACCTGCACAAGGGTGGTAACAGAGTGTGTACCCACAAGAGAGGTAAGCTGAATCCACACCCCCATGACCACACCGACCATCCACTGCCAGGACATGCCCATGCAAATGCTTGCAGCCCTTTTGAAAAGCTGAATACCTCTTGAGGTTTGCTGTAGGTGTGACTAATCTTACTTTGTACCAGGGCTCTCAAAAAAGAAGAGATGCCAGCCTGAGGCCAGTCTGACTCAATCAACCCATCAAGATCATGTGGATCAGCCTGAGCAGTGCAACAAAAGTAGCAAACCTCGTCCCTGATTTGGAGTGCTCAAAACTGATGAGAAGCACTTTAAACCTAAGAAAGAAAATACTAAGCAAGTACTTCACACTGAATTGCAACGTGTTAACAGTTCAGAAAGACTGCAAATGTACACGCTACGGGATTCTGCAGCCACCTGCTCAGGAAGGGGTGTTTCAAACGCATACACTCCTCTCCTAACTTCATGTGCACAGCAAAATACAGTCCCAAGGCAGCCTAATTCGTTTCTTCTCTTCTGAAAAAGGAAGTTGCTAACAGTTTGGGTATGGTCTGACATTTGAAAGCTTGGCATTTCTCCTTGAAGTTTCAAAGGTAAAAAAAAAATAAAGCTGGGTTTTTGGTTTAAGTTACGCTATTTAGCTGTCTGTTGTTCTACATTATAAGGGAACTAAGCTGTGGGGGCTATACTGTAACTTGTTTGTGCAATTTCTTATTTGGCTGAAGCATGATTTTTTCCCCAACATCTATTATTTTATATTTATCAGCAAAAGGATTTTAGCATGCTGTACCCCTGCAGAGCAAAAAAACTTATATTCAATACTGGCCCTTCACTCTTGTATTCCTTTTTAACCAACTATCGTTTGTTGTCCTCAGGGTGCTCATTAACTCTGAAGTTTAAAAGATATCCATCAGCAGTGTCATAAATTCATAGATAGCTACAACAGGAATATCTCTCTCTCTAAGCATGACTTTTTCTTTTATGGTTTAACCTCTGTGACTAACTCACACTTTTGTGTATTGTAGCATCTTGTACGTAAATGGCAAATTTCTTATAGAAAGACCTTTTCTTAATATTTAACACATGCTTTCTTGTCTCTCATCTCCAGAGCACAGAGAAGTGACATTGTCTAACTGGCAGCACAGTAACTGTGCATGTGAATAGCTAGTAAAACATGGAAAAGCATTTATATATTGGTGAAGTTTCAGTGCCATATCTGGATTAAGTAGGGTAGGAGAAGGTTAAAGCTTTTCAAAGATTAAAACAGTCTATGAAGTTTTAATTAACCCATGGTTTCAAGCCATCAGATTGTGACTTACAAGATGCAATTACTATTTGGACCATTAATGGAATTTTTCCCTCAACTTGAAGAAAAAAAGTTTTATATAGGAGACTATAAAGAGGATTAGAATGATTCAAACAGCAATCTAATGAAAAAAAAAGATAAAATGTTCTGTAGTTTTGTAGACGTCTGTTAAGTTTCATGAAGTGAACGATTTTCTGCTCCTCTACCTCCAGCTAAAACCCTGCCCCCAAGTCACAGCCCAAGCCTGCTGCAGACAGAAGGAGCTTTCTGGGTACTTGGCGCTTACCATCACTCACTGCAGGTGAGCCCAGACTGCAACCCCAAACCATTTACCTCCAACTACCAACATCTGCCAAATTCAAGTAGGATGTGTCAAACAGTGGCATTCAGTATAAGCAATCTACAAACTGCATAATCACCAATCCATTTATAGACCGATGCTGTGAAATAAGCTTCCTTTTCCTGCCAGTTGAGTCACAATTTCAAATTCTTATTAGCAGAGATTACAGGTGGTGGAGCAATAATGGTATAGTGTTACTGTAAACTAAAGGTATAGCGACATAATTACAAAAGCTTCAACCAGCATTTATGTTTTAGCAGCAATTTCAAGTCGGGTAACTATTAAAGGCCCATTCAACAGAAGCTAAACATATGAAGGGGCAGGAGCACCAATTCCACACGGCTCATCCATGTTTCAAAATTACCAGTATGTTATTTTCCACCTCTCAGTGCTGTAATGCTTTACTGCATACCATTGATGAAAATGGTTAAAGCACACGAAGGGCTAGCTCTCAGGTACAGTGAGGAACTACTGAAGCCAGTGGTGTAGCTGCATAGCCAGAGCTGCGCAGATTTTCACTCCCTTTGTGTTTACTTGCAACTTAATTTTGGAATGTTAAATTCTTTTGAAATACCCACACACGACATACAGAGCTTTCCCAGCTTGAGACGTTAGGCTGAACAGCTTGCTTCAGTTCAATTATTATTCAAGCACTGATAGCCAGCATTATCCTAGATGAAATGCAAACCAAGTGAGAAACAGATTCCACACAAAAAAGCTCGCAAGCTAAAAGAAAATGAAATCAATCCTCAGCCTTTCAACTCCTTAAAGTGATAGGCAATAACAGGACTGCCAAACCAGAGTAAACCTGAAAAGAAACATTTTGCGGCCCATGATTGAAAGGGAACATAAAAGGATGTCAGGTAGATGGATGCTTTATTGCTATTTTATATTTGAAACCAGCAAACAAGGCCAGGCTGTAGCTGAAGACATGAAATTGCAACTCTTCCATCTATTTTAGGAGATCTGGCTGATATTGCTAACCTTGTTGTCTAATCATGATCACACCCCTTCATCTTTCCTATACATTGATCAGCTGTTTCCTTTGAGAGCAACTTGTCACTAACACCTCTAGAGATTTATATTTATATGCATGTCCTTTTCTCCCCATTATATTTTTATTGCAAACAACCTATGAATACAAGTATGTCAGCAGTAAATATAGCGGCATAGCAGGGAGGAGCTGATACCAAGTTCTTATTTCCAAAAGGAGAGACTTGGCCTTTTTCAGTGTTTCCACTCTTTTCACTGTTAGGTCATCACAGACTGTGGTGGGCTGACGCTGTCTGGCAGCTAAGCACCCAGTCCACTCACTCACTCCCCCACAGTGGGATGGGGGAGAGAATAGGAAGGGCAAAAGTAAGAAAAACTTGCTCTCACTCTTGAGATAAAGACAGTCTAATAAGCCAAGAAAAAAAACAAACCAAATGATACAAAGGCAGTCACTTACCACCTCCCACCAGCAGACTAATGCCCAGCTAGCCTCCAAGCAATGCCTACTTTGGAAAAACTACCCACCCCTGTATTATAACTGTGCATGATGTTATATGGGCTGCAATATCTCTTTGCTCAATTCAGGTCAGCTGTCCCAGCTGCCTCCCCTCCCAGCCTCTTGCCTACCCCCAGCCTACTTGCTGGGACAGCAGAGCAAGAAACAGAGAAGGCCTTGAAGCTGTGCGAGCTCTGCTCATTGATAGCTAAAACATTGGTGTGTCATCCACACTGTTTTGGCCACAAATCTAAAGCACAGCACCATACAGGCTGCTCTAAAGAAAACTAACTCCATCCCAACCAGACCCAATATAAAGATCCATCCTGCAGCATCCTCATCTTCTGGTTGCTCTCTCCTTCAGCTCTTTCAGGAGAATAGATACCCTGACAACTCTCTGCTATGCTTTCCCAATTCTAACTTGGATTTCTCCAACCAGTTAAACGTTTTGGGATTTTTTTGTTTTCCTGAAAACCAGTGTGCTTTGGTATTTCACACACATCTCATTTTAATTTAATATGAAAAAAATTAATAAAATTAACAAAAAAGAAAGGAGAAAAATATGCATGTTCCTGACTGCATCAAAAAGCAACCTGCTGAGTGAGTCCACAAAAATATCTAGTACATTGCCCTGGGATCTCTCCATTTAACTGAAGTGCCAAATACATCAATACTCTTCCAAGTTCAGTTCCATACTGAATTAATCAGGGAATGAATCACCTATCTGCACTAGAACTTCAAACTCAATGAAAGGGAAACAGTGTAATCCAAGCTTTTTCCTTTTTGACCTCCCCTAGTGGAAATGGGATGGAAACATGGACACGGAAGAAATGGGCCATGTGTGATTTGGCAACAGAGGCTAAGAAACTGCAAACTCTGAAGTCGGCCACAAATGCCACTTTCTTTTGGCCAAGAGATGGATTCTCATATATTGTAGACTGATTGCTGTCTCAAATGCCTCAGAGCCATGGCTGAGCAAGGACAAAAAACCCAAGAAATCCTCTGCTGCTTGAGACCACCATATGAGGAAGCTTTTTCCCCCGAAGAGAAACAAACTCTCTTTCTTGAACAAAAGCAGGCATGCCTCTGGTTGCACACGTCTGGTCTTCCTCTTTGCTTATTCATAAGACGTATGACCAGAAAATTGTCTGACCTGAGCAATAATGGAGCTGTGAACTTACACCTGTATGCATGTGGGTAACTTGTGACCATGCTGACCTGGTTCCTTTTATCAGTGCTTCCTCAGAGCGTCTGGGGTAACATGAGAACCTTGAGTGCTGCAGAAGGACCTTTGCGAGGATCTTACCATGAGTACAAATGGACTGAGCTCTACTAATGACATATGACTGCATTAATGATCAATATCACAGGTTGCACAAAGAGCTGTATTGCGCTATCATACTGTATTTTGTCCCACCCTGACTCTATTCTGCCTTTTAACCTAGGGAGTAATGAAAACAATTTTTTCTTTTACGTGGTCTATAACGTTGACCATTTCTAAAGACAAGATGTAGATGCCTGCTTTGATAGATGTGGGATGCAGTTTTGTGATCAGCACAAACCCCGAGAGCAGTCCACCACATGTTCATGATATCCTTCTCGTGCTCGAACATAGCACTGAAAACCATTAGTTTCTTTTTCTTAAATATTTTCTTTTTCTTAAAAAAAAAAAAAAAAAGGTCAAGCTATCGGATGCGAAGCTTTCCATTTTATTTAACATTTCCTTCTTCCTCTCTCTAGATGACTCTCAACTCAGCATACTGGAGAACCGCTTCACTGTCAAAGCTTAGCATTTCTGACTGCCAAGTGAATATCTCTACCACTTGGTGATACATCCAACAGAGTGTTATCCATTGTTTTTACTGGGAAAAAAAAAAAAATCTTCACTTTCTCTCTTTGGCATATTGCCCAACTAGTTATGTGAAAAACAAAAACAACTTCATGAATAAAAGACATGGAAAAGGCTAAAATACTAAAAAAGGAGGAAAAGTTTGGGAAAAATGGAAATTTTGCAAGACTTTTTAATGAAAATTCCTTTTCAGATAGAGGTAAACCTTTTTCAGAGAAGAGCTCTGAACAAGTACAAACAACCTTTTATAAGGAATCACCAAAAAGAGCCTCTCTTGACAGTTTAGGAAGCCCTAGATCAGGCTTTTAGATAATAGACTAGGAAGGAAAAAGCAAAGCATGGCTGGATATCACATCTTTTATTCTACTCATCTAAGGCAAGTAGGGAACAGCCAGTGAGTCTCCACAATTGGATTGAGACTTGGACTGGATTTCTAATGCTAAATTGATAGGTGTTCAGATACTAGTGTGATAAGTAGGCTATAAATACATAGAGGCTGACAGCTTAAATAGTTTGCTAAAATAGACAGCTCTAAGAGCTATTCTGGATAACCATTTATCTATTCATCCATCCAAACTCACTCTCTAAGCTGTCGGTCTGAGTTTTCAGACAGGATATTTTAGCAGGATAGCCTGTTGAAATATAGCTATAGTAGCTATAACAGAGAGATAAATAGCTAAAACAGATATGAAAGCTGAATTAGATACTTGGTAATACAGAGAGAGCTCCAGGAATCATGGAGGGGGAGAAGGAAGAAGGAAAAAAAAAAAAAAAAAAAAGGGGTGAGTATGGACAACTAAAGAACAAGTTTGCACCTTACAAAAGAATTAGAAAAAAAAAAAATCCTGCTGTTGGCAACTACATTTTCTCATAGCTTTCTGCTTTGCAAAGAAGGTCCCTTGAAGATCCACCTTCAAAATCATCCCAATCCAATTCTCTCAGTAGTGACTGCGGTGCAGGTACATCATTCCCACCAGCAGTGTAGAGTGCGCAGGGGTTTGTATGGACTGTACACCTGCACTGGTGCTCTGAGTGACAGGGAAAATCATTACCTCAGTTACTCCCCTGCTTTAAGTGTCCAACATGTCTTTCAGCCCCCAAATTAATTTTTTTCCTTTCAGCTATATTTTTCTGCAGTTTGCTCTATCTTATCCTTCTGTAATATTGGCCACATGGCTTCCTGCTCACTAACGACAGCGCAAATGTGTCCAGTGAAACATTCCTGCCACAGTTAGGAAACTGAATTTCCAGAACACAGTCCATCCCTGCCCCCTTTCAGCTCTTCACAGACTCATATCCCCACAGAAACCTTAAAACAATTAAAGCCATAACTGGATTTTACCAGCTAATTGGAGTTCTGGGTCTTGAATAATTTTGTGCATTCATTAGCTACATTTTTAAGTAAATCACCCTACATCACAGCTAGATAGCAGAAGACATTTAAAGGTCTTTTATATAACAAGTTGCTAGTTGCCAGCTGTTTTTCTGATCTTTATGATAAATCCTGCATTGAAAGATTGCTGCCTAGAAGGCAGGAGCTGACAGTGATTTGAATCTACTAGCCATCTTTGTAGATCAGATGCCATTATTACCAGTGGAATCAGTATTCCTTCCACATGCTCTTATTTTTCCCTCTTGGAAAATGCTTTACAAGAAGTAACATGGAAATATATATATTGATAGACTATGGTTACATATGCTGTGTTCATCCCTTTACATGTTGCAGCATAGCTTTCTACCAGACTATATATAGCATGCATACACACTTTGTATTCTACTGTCACACATGCTTTTTAATGTATCCATCTTTCACGTAAATGATACAATAAAGGTGTTCATTTAGTGGATAAATACTGGTATAGTCACTGGAATTTTGCTCCTCCTTTAGCATTTCTTTATTTTAAATATAGAAGAGCATTATAAATATAAAATATATATAAAGTAACAGCTATTCTGGTAAAACTTTGATACTTAAGTTTTATTATTATCCTATACAAATCATTTTTGAGACAGAAAGTTTATGCATTTGCTCTGCAAAAAACAGAACAGCAAGAAACAGAAGATCTGTCTGCTTAGTACAGACAACAGAAAACACATAAAATTGTCTTAAGCTGCTATTGTTAACTGGAAATGACACATCAAGCAAAATAGGGGTTTTGAATTAGAAAAAGACCAGTGAACAATTTTGTCCTTTGTTTTGACATGCCAAGTTGCACCACAATACATTGTCTTCAATATCTTGACCACCCATGCCAGTGAAACGGAAATATAGAGGTGCTGACCAAATGAACATCTTAGCCAGAGGTCAAAATTTTGGAATTAGCCATCGTAGCTAGTTACATTAAAAAAAAAAAAAAAATCCAATCACCATCTAGGCACAAGGCAAAGATCCATGCATTTACACAGCCCAACATAAAAAGACTTAATGTGATATATACATAGTTCAGAGTGGGTTAACACGTTTGTTTCAATTGTCAGCTATGGCTTTTAACTAGACAATCTTGAGATAGCAAAGATGATACATACAAATGTTAAAAAAAAACAAAACAGGGAAAGGAGGTAAAAATATGGAACAAACAATACAATGTTTGCATCAGATTTGTTAAAAATGAATCTTGCAACATTAAAAGAAATACAAGTCACAGAAAAAAAAGAAACCAACCTTTTGAAGACAGCAAATAATTACAGTGTGCTAAAGATTTCTTAGTATATTAGCCCACCCTTAGGGGTTCTTGAACATAATCCATTTCAATAACTTTCTCTTCTCCATTTTCTAGCACAAACAACATGGCAGATTAGATCAAGCCAATTCTTATGCTAGCAATATTGTTCTGCCAATACCCACTAAGGGGTATAGCTTGAGAGGAGGAGTGAATCACAGTTGCACAACCTGCTCATGAATTCTGCAATCTGTGATTTAATCTAAGGTTATGTTACACATGCAACAGTGAAAGAAGGACAAAGCTACAGATTAGATGCAGCTTTTAACTCAATACATCATAAGGTCAATATTGTCTACTGGAGGCAGTAGAATTTCCAAAACCAGAAGTATTTAACATGTTTCTCTGCCCTCCCCAGTGCCTCCTGTTCAACACCTTTAATTTTGCCTTCAAGTTATCAAAAACTTGGTGTATCTGGTGTATTGCTCTAGGGCACTGCATTGCTCACATTACTATCCCTCTGCATCATGTTCATGCTCAAGTAAACTTAAGAACTGTGCTGCTCCTACCTTGCCTGCTCTCGTCTTGAACCACACCATTCTCCATCTCTTCTTCTTTTAGTAATTCTAGACTTTGCTGTGCTTCTCATATGTACTTTCTTTATGTTTCACACTCTTGCTGTCCCTCATTTATGAGGTGACTTTCTTGAATTTAACTGTAGGACCATGGACTTGCCTTCCTGCAAGGCCCACTCTATCATGCCAACATATGGCTGTAAGGTGAAGGAGATGGCTAGCACCGAGATGAAACCTTATTTCTATGTTTGAGGTTACTAATATAAATGTTTAAACAAGGTATAAGGCATCCAAGAGCCTGAAGCTAATGTTAATAATGCTATGTACATTTGGGTACAGGGTGTGATGAACAACAAGGGTGGAGGGAGAATGGTGTTTGTGAAAGGGAAGCTGTCCCCTGAGCTGGACTTCACTTAACTGCAAAAGCCTGAAACTTGTCACCTGCAGAGGAGATGTTTGCAAAACAGGTTGTGCAACAGCATTATAAAGCAAGCAGTAGTTCCTTTAAGAGACACCTGCAGCTACTACTCTTCCTCTATAAACGGGACTTTCTAAAAAAATGTTTAGCAGGAAACTACAAGCTGGAAAGCTTCAATCAGCCTGTACGTATCCCAGAAATTAGAGATGGAAGGACACATGTCAATCTTTCATTCTGTGGCCACTGGTAGATTATTCCCTATTACATACTCCTGAGCTCTTTGTCCACTGCAGTTTTAAATGACTCAAGTGCTTGGACTTCTACCACTTCCCTTGGGAGACTTATCTATTCCACAGTCTAATAGATCTCACTGTCAGGAAATGGCCTCCATTTGTCTTTGCTCAATCTTATCCCATTACTCCTAGTTATGGTAGTTTTTTCCTGTTGTGCTCTGAAACACCCTTATAATGGCTCTTACCTCAGAATCAGGGTGGAATAACAGCCATAAATGGAAACCCCTTGCCTTCCATTAAGTGCTCCCTTGTCCCCTCGCTCCTGCAGCCTGGCACAACACACCGGGAGAGACAGGAGCAGTAGCAGCAAGCAGGACCTGGACTAATGCCACCCGAGACAGGCCATTGCGCAAGGCTCAGCCGTAATTACGGCACAATGGGACAGAGGGAACAGTGCGGGATAAAAGCAGTGTCAGCGGGCAGGGACACTTCCTTTTAACCCAGGCAGTCTTTAAGTTACATGCTCAATTTTGTAAATAGCCCAATTTTGTAAATGGGCATTAATCATCTTTGTGAAACGTTTCATCAGCATCAGCGCTCCTGCATGGTGTGCCTATCTTGCTGCCTCACTCCTCCCTTCTCATCTTTTTGCTGAACTGTAGCCAAACATTATGCTGTGAACTGTATGACTAAACTTTCACTATTTTAGGAGCTCATGCAAGACTGAATCCAAATTCCAGCACCACTCCCTTTTCAGCACAGCAAAGGTGAGGGTGCGCATTAATGTAGCTTCCCAGTTTTACACGGCAGAGATAGGTGTTCATATTAGTTAATGATCACACTTTGATTTAAAGACATAAGTAGTTTGCTTTGATCTCTTCTTGGTCTTGAACAGTAGTGACAGCAAAAGTAATATAGAAACAATGGTGGATGGGTCCCAGCACATAGAAAACCCCCAAACCAGCAGAGAAAAGCTCAAAAACATTGCCAGATGAAGAAAAGAATGGTGTACTGCAACAGATATATGCCTTTCATCATCATGTGAGATGGAGATACAATGTCACCCAGGTAACAAAGATGTAAAAAGTTGGTATCAGCCTATCCGTAATTTAACTACCGGTTCATGTTTACTCCTAGACAGACTTTAGGCAGCAAACCAAATGCAAGTGATTTTATTTATGTCACAAAAAGAAATTATCAGAGAATAAGGGACTTTACACGCATTTCTCAAAAAATCCAGACATAGACAACTCCATTTCCTTTATGTTTTTCTAATTTAAGACAGCTTCAGTCACTTCTGCTGCTCATCTCTTTCATTCATTATGCTCCTTTTAAGATTTTTGCCGAGATTATCTTACTCTGAAGCTTGGTTGGTTTCAGGGGTATTTTTGAGAGACTTTTTGTTTGTTATGATTATGGCCTACCATAGCCTATTTTGATTTTTCCACAGGTTTCCCTGTGGTGTCCTTGGAAATACTCGATCTGTATATTATAATCTGGGGACTGACAGAATAAAAGAAAACATAAATATTGGTGCCGAGTTGTCTGTAATGTATTATGCACTTTTTACAGACCTATCTTTTATCAACTTCTTCACTTTGCTGTTTCATGTAAGAAAAAAGAAGTAGCCAAGGGAGAGGTACTGGAAAAATATTTCTTCAAGTTACATTTTAGTCCTGAATAAATACTATCAAAGCAAACAGCATATGTGAGGGTGCTCTCTCTCTAACACCAAGAAATCCAGGTTCTTTCCAACTAACTTATTTCCCAACCACTGGAAGGTGCACAGAGTCTTTGAGTATCAGGACAGATGCCAAGTTATTAATTTAAAAAAAGCCTCGAAATCTTTAAAGAAAAAGATGACCAAAAAAAAGGCACCTACAATGCATAAAGAAATAAAAGTGGGAATGCTCTAGGCCAAGATGTTTTGCACTTTAAATGCTGTGCAGGCAAAGGAAAGCAATACTCCCACATTGCTGAATATTTTCTTAGGTATGTTAAGAGACAATGCAAACAAAAGTAAAAATGTTTTCTGCTCTTTCTTAGTCCATTTCAGAGAAAATAAGGAGAGATTGCAGATAAAAGTCCAAAAGGAATTATTAAGAGAGTCACAACCCACCCCCACCATAATAACCTCTCCTAATAAGCGGCATAATGAGGGGAAATATGGGCAATTCAGTTTTTTATTAAGATGAGCTTTTTTACAACTATGCATTTCACATTGTGGTGGTGTTCATTCACCATCTGAAGGCCTAAAACATCACATGTTCTTTTCTACTCCATACATCAGAAAATCCTTAGTATTTCTGCAGAGAAAGTTGACTCTTTTTCCTACCTGAATCTGCCTGCTAAATTCCCTTTATTTTCATGTGCGTAAGGTCAGGCCCATAAGATTTGACAAGAAATCCTGATGTTGTGTTAGAAAAGAGTGCAACTCCTTTACGTTTGGGCTCCTTCGCTTAGTGTAACAACTGTCAAGTGCCTGGAGTGCAGCATCACAACTGCTCTCCCCCCATTTTCATTCGCTTACAGCTTACAGGCCAGAAAAGCGACAATGTTGTTGTGTGGGCACCCTGTTCTGCTTCTCTGAAGCACATAAGAAAGAATAAATAGGATCTTGGTCACCCAGGTATTTCTAACTGCTGTAAACACTTTCGATACACGATGTACTTCAGGTACCATTGCCTGACTTTTCTCCTTGCTCATCGCTCCACAGAAACACATATTCGAGGTTACCCAAGCTCCAGGCCTGGACCCCCATGACAGGATTATGGGGTAGGGTGGGATCTGCACTTACAGCGAGGCTGTGCCACTACAGAAAGTGAAGCCATTAAATTAGCGGCTAACTACCCTTTTGAGGATTTGATGACTTGATGCGTGAATTGTCTGTCATACTGTTCACCTAGGATTTGCAAACTGGCTGTCTGTTTTTGACAAGAAAAACTGGGAGTGTAGTCCAAACTGACAGAAGTGTATTTTTTTTTTAAGCTTTTTTTACATTTAGTTGATATGTATAAATAAACATGAGGAAAACATTGTGGTAGACTTCAATTATTCGTCTAGTGGAAAGTACTGTATTGCAAATGTAAACTTCTCTGGGGAGATTGCTCCTGACTGGCCAGCAAACCCCGTCAAAATAGGACATTTGCTTCAGCTTAACCGTATTATACACTTTATCACCCAGTGTCTTGTGTAATAAATGTTACTGAAAAGACTAATTTAGGATCTGAATTTATTTTAATTAGTCTTTGTTATACTGCAGCAGATGTTAGGCTGTATAAAAGCAAACCTGCACTTGCAAGGAATCTCAATGAGAAGGCCCCCAACATTTGATACTCTCAGACATGCTGCCTCAGATTGCAACAGCAGACAGGAGTGGAGAAAGGAAACTAAAGAATGAACAAGAATCGGGAGGGTGAGGAGAGAAGAAGGCAGAGATTCATTTTGTTATAAACATGTCCTGTTATCAGTCACAGCACTGTAAAGGTGAGGCTGCAGAGCACCATTAATAACTGACAGTTGTTGTTAACTACCAGGGAACACCAGATAACCTTCCTGAGAATATCTGTACCCCCATCTTGGGCAGCAAAGTAATGAGTCCCAGTGGAAAGAAAGCACTGGCCGTCTTTGTTGTAGCTATTGATCTCCTGATGTGATTTAGATAAGGGAGGAAGAGATAATGGCATTGATTATTCTATTTAGGAGCCAGACTGAGACTAAACTCAAGTATAATACATAAAGAGGAAAAATCCACACTCGATCACTCCTTGTCTGTTCTTTGCAGTTCAAGGCAATGCTAGGTGGTCACGGCAACAGGGACACACATCTTAATAAACATGTGGGGTTCGGTTTCTGGGACAATTTGATGTAAATGAATAAATGATGGTGGGTTTTGTTTTGTTTTTCTTTGTCTTCCTCTTTTTAATGAGCACGCAATTATTTTCATAAAGCAAAGCACGAGCAGAATAGGTTGTTTTCCTGCCAAGGAGGTTGACAGAAGTCAATGATGGAGATCTCAGGCTGACAGCAGGACATGCATAGCTAATTCTACTTTATGGTCCCCTCCCCCATTGTGAAGGGTAGTCAGCTCAGTCAGGTAGTTTACAGGGAAGAATCTTAAAAAAGACAAAGAATGCTTTCGCCTGTCCACAGCAAGATGTAATCGTTCTGACAAGCCTTAACTGCAGGTCACCTGGAGACATGGATTAGAGCCTCAGGCCTCACCTCGGAGTTAAAAAGAATCCCTGTTGCATGTAAGAGCAGACACCAATGAGATTTAGAAGTACCTTAAAAAAATGAGGGGGCGGGGGAGAAAACCTTTTCCAATCTTTTTAAATCTGCTGAGCATAAACTGCCTCTCAATATGTTAACAGGTTACGGAAGCCACTGTTCTACCAAGGGAACCCAGTGAGGGGTAGGATGGATTGACAGCCATACTCTGTTTTATATTCTCTTCCATACTCTCCCATATTCTTTCGAATACTGTCCTAGACCTGAAAACCAACATAAGTTTGTACTTTTACTTCTGTCCCCAGTGGAGGTTTTCAAATGCCAGACTGAGCTTCTCTTAAAACCGCGTGCATTTTAAACTAAGTACAAAATTATTCATCTTCTATTGGTGTGATTGATAGATATGCTTTGTAAAATATAAAAGGAAAACCAGATAAATAAAGTGTAAGATGTAGGAGCTAAAAATAAAAAAAGCCTGTGTTTTGTTGTTAGATGTCACCATAAAGTTTCTGCGTGTGATGAAGAGAGTACTTTCACCTCTTTGTGGCCCTGCCCTTGCCAGTGTCAGACAGCTGTAATTCACGTCAAGCAGAACTGGCCTGAAGATTTTTTAGGGAAGCACATCTTATCTTTTAAAAATGAAATTTTAAAAAGTCAATCTTTATAGCATATTTACAGGTTTTTTTGTGGGGTTTTGGTTTTGTTTGTTTGGATTTTTTTGTTGTTGTTGTTTTTTATGTTTTGGGTTTCTTGAACACAAGGCTGTTTAAGGAAAGTGTGGCTGGCTTCCTTATAGGTTTCCCTGGGCTGGGTGGGGGGGAAAGATGCTGGAGCTTCCTGCAGCTGCTATAGTAAATTGATGTTTTACAGAAAAGCTAACGAGTGGAAGACGTTGAAGCATCCAAACCCAATTTGACCTAAGACAAATTTTAGGTTCAAACTGAAGTTTCCCAAAAAATACAGACTTTGGCTTTCTGACAGTTTTAGAGCAAACCTCTAAGATCTCATAAGACTGCAGAAGATTCTGGTACAAAATCACAAAGCACTCCAACACCTTTGTGTATTGCACTACCTCTTTTTCACTGAGCCTCAGCAAGCTAAATGCAAACGACATGCAGCTCAGACGCAGAGACTACCGGCATCACTATGGAGAGCACTCAAAACCTGATCTTCACCGTGTCAACACAATCACTGGAAGACAGAACGCACCGACTATCGCTGGCTGCATAAAGCACTGCAGAACCGTGTGAATCTATACTGCAGGTCCTTGAATCACTATGACGTAAGAGAGCAGAAGTAGCGAGAACAGCCAGCCTCACGTAGGCAGAAGCACAAACTGCAATGCTAAAACCAGTCCTTGAAGGACTAATTGTAGTATGCGTACCACAAACATGAACTTCAGAGCAAACAGTCTGTGTGGGTCTAGTTGGTTTATGGTGGAAAAAAAAAAATCCCTCTAAATCCATTGCCTATATATCACAGTAGAAATACTGACATTGTTTGAAGGTAAAGGAAGCACAGGCTTTCCCTTTCAAAAGGAAATTGATTGAGCCATGCAGGAAGGATGGATTTACTCATTTCCTTAACACAGAAAACAGGATCAGTAGTGCTAGTGTTGGAAATAAAACACACTTCTGTACATTTCCCTGGACTCCAGGGGTTGTGCCAAAGAACAACGGAAGATTTAACGGCAGGGGGAGGAAATACCTGGCATGGAAAAAAAACCCCAACTTTTAATTTCATTGCTGTAAACAAAAAGAAGAAAATACACAAAATTGTTGGCACAAATCCTTGTTTTTCCCATATATAGCCATAAAATACTATGACCAAAAAGTGATTTATGAATAGTGCATCAAGGATTTAGATGCGGGCTGCGGTGGCCCCACAATCAGAAGTCATATTCTATAGTTCTTGTGAAAAACCATTAGGATAAGCCAAAATCCCAGGCATAAAACACACCAGAATTTGGTAGGACCTTGAATACCTGAAATTAAATAGTTTTGGTTCTGAATAAGATGGAACCCTAATTTCAGAGCATCTTTAGAGTAACACTACAGCATCTGTATTGGTCCAAGCAACTCAAACATGATCTGCTGAAGTGTTTAATTTTAGCCTTACTCTTCTTCTGATATAGAAATTTATTTTCAGGTAAAAGCTGCCTTTAAATGTTCTTTGTGCTTCTAGCAATTTGGAAGATGATTTTGTAAAATGTTAAAATGAAGCTGTGGCAATTTACCTGTCTGTCAGCAGACATAAACCAAATGAAGTCATTAGATTAAACCAAAATCCTCCCCAGTGGCATCTTTAATTCCATTCATTTTTTTTTTTCTTGCTCTAAGGCTATTTGTAAGTGTTTTGACTGTATCACCACTTCTTTTTGTTTTGCTGTTTGACAGATCTTCCAGAGTTAGGTGAATTATTAAAGAGATAATAATTAAAAATATTTTCAGAATAATTAAAGAAAAATGTGAATTTCTTTACTGCAGTTTTAGAAATAGATCCATACCTTGCGGCTATAGGCACTAGAAATTCTAATACAGATTACCCATTTATACCATGATTCTAAGTCAAGTTGCTGTTTTCAATACAAACTGTCAAAATAAGACAGACAAATCCTAGTGAAAGTGATTATGTTTCTAGCAATATCTTTTGGGAATTATCTTCTAACACGTCTTTCATTTCACAAGGCATATTTTTTCCCCCTTCTCAATTTTGCAATTCTTTAGCAAGAACACCTAGGTATATGGTCAAACACAAACTGGATATCAGCTAAGCTTCAGTTAACAAAACTAACTGATGCTCTGTCTTCTGCTTAATTGCCAGTTAGGCAGTGTCAGTTCCTCCAGCTTCTACTTCATGCTACTGCCGTGATACGGAATGGTCCTGTCTGACGATAATTAACAAGTCTGGATAAGCCTTTCAATTGTTACGGAGACAGTTAATATCTAGAAAATACTTTTGTTGCCAGGCAAATGACAACGTACAAGGGAGCTTCCTAGTCCAGTTTGGTTGTAGTTTTTGAGCAAACAGTGGAAATGCTATGTTACCAAGCACCTTTACTAGCTGTTGGGTTTAATTGGCAAATGCCCTTTAGATCAATTCCTTTTGTTTAATGTTCCAGCCCTTTCTGGTTTCTAGGCAAGCTGAACAAACACTGAATCCAGCACTAGAAATGTGCTTTCATGCAATTCCTTTGGGCCTGCCTTCAAGCCAGCTAAAGTCCATGGAAACAACTGTTCAGTGCTCACCTGAGAAAAGGTTCTGATCAAAACATTACTAGATGATGGCATTCATTTTTAAACACCTGGTTTGTTTTCAGGAAACATACGTCAATTGTCCTAGAACCATTTCAATGGGACTTGATGGAAGTCATAATGCTACGTAAAATAAACCAAAAACTTGAGAGAATAGTGTTTATGTTGAAGAGAAACAAAAGTACATCTTTCTCACTGTAAGAACTTTTGAGAGGGAAGGAAATTGTGCTAGAAATAAGTATATTCTTTCCACTTAATCATTCTTTGTGGTAGATACCTGCCTGCATATAGAGAGGATGAAAATAACCAGAGAACAGACATTTAGTTTCCAAAGGAACCATATTTTTAGTTTATCATAAAATGATGACTGAATAATTGCAGTGCTAATGTTTCTTGAAACTTAAAGGCTATACAAATGACTAGCCCTATAGAGAATATTTCACACATTATATATGCATGTGGTAAGGGCAATTTCAAGAGAAGATCACAAGACACCATGTCTTAAGTTTAATAACCCATTTAATATTGCCTTTCAATTCCATTTCATGCTCAGTAAAGCAAGAATAACTGAACCTTTCACTGGTGTTGGCCTTAGATGAACGGCTTTTGTTTTGAGGGCTTTGGTTTCAATGCCTTATCATGGTTGACAATTAAGGGCTTGTAGCAAGTGCCAGTGATAGTGTTAGAGGAACTGCTTCTGCACCCGAACAAGGATACTTCTTTAATGGGCTATTTTTCTTAACTAGGGTCATGCTAGCTGCTCATGTGCCTGGGGAAAAGGTATGGCATGCACTGCCTTTGTCCTTTCCCCACCACATTCCCCCATCCTTCTTGTAATGAAATACAGCACCTGCAAATGGGCAAGGGGTGAAAATGGGCATGACATGCTGAAGTAAGCAAAACACAGCGCACTGTCCCATCAGAAAGGTTAATGGCAAAAAGAAGCAAGACATCCAAACTCATGACATGCTAAAAAGCCACTTTAAAAAGGTTAATGGTTATTGCTCCCAGTGCTTGCTTAAAGAACAAACTGTGTTGGGACTCAGCCAGCCGAGGGAAGAATATAAAAAGAATGAGCAATGGCTTGAATCAAAGATTACAAATTGAACCCCTACCAGAGCAGAGAGCAAAGGTTTATAGCTCAGTTACGCACACAGTACAACATACCATTATCTTATATTGCTCATAAACAAAATGATTTGATCAGTAGATTAGGGAAATTGTACAGAATTTTGTATTTCAGGTCTATCCATACAGCATAAGCAAGATGACAAGTCACTAATTCATCAGGAAATTCACAGCATGTGGTTTGGTATTTGCAGTATAAACTGGCTCCAGCCGTGCTACTCTAAAGCCTTTAAAGAACGGCAGGTGCCATATTTGCTTTTGCCTTTGCATAACCTACTGAGAAATCTTGTGTTTCACCTTGGAAAAGGCAACAGATGTCAGTAAAATTAAGATAATGTAATATTATAACAGCGTCTCAGCCATCCCACACTATCGTTATTATAACCAACTCGAAATGGAAAATTAAAGACTTGGTGAAGTTTGCTGTACACACCTACTAGAAATATGAAAAATTATTTCCTTGCAGACATGCTGCCTAGCTACAGATTTCAGCAGTTTAGAGACTTTGCATTAAAGTTGTACTAGGACAGAGGGTTGACCTACCTGCTTTGTAAAAGGCTGAAATTCTTATGTGTCGTGTACCTCAGCAAGTCACGGTTCCGCCTTGGTTACATCAGAGATAGAGACAGATTCCAGAGCAGTGCAGAGAAGCCAAAGCAGTCTCAGAGAAAACAATTCCCCGTTATCACCCCAGACAGATAAACATTTGTCTTTAATTTTCATAGACCCTCTCATTGTACAGTTTTGGTTTTTTTATCCCCACTACCTTCACAAAAGAGGAATGACTTTTTAACTGTATCTGTACTTATTATAGCGCTTTGTCCCTTTTTCTAGCACAGCTCTCCTCAATGCCTTTCCCATAGATGCTGCTTCCCCCTCTCCTCCTACGCAGTTTCATGCTCCTTTGCTCTCCCCTAGGACCTTCTGAGAAGACAACAATTAATCTAACCATGTGTTCACATTTCCCCAAAACGCGATGGTCCTCTCAACCACAACATGATTGTGCAATACTGCCACAAATTCCCCCCAGTCAGCGTGCAGACTTGTAGATGCGATCTCTACCAAAGGACTGTAGAGGCCATAGAGAATCACCAGCTAAAAAAAGATGTGCGTGCATTAAGTCAGAAGAGAAAGGGAGGAAGATTACCAAAACAGAAAGTGATCAAGTTAGACTTTACTATACACTGATTTACCATAGGTTCTGTTACCTCTTTTTGATAAAATTGCCTGTGCTATGCTCTGCGCTGTGACGAATATACCACATTAAGGGGGAAACTGCATTTGTGAAACTATCTTTAAAATACGAAGTACAATATTTTGAGTACTTCAAAAAGGATATATCCCACAAAATCTGGTTTGGAGAACATATACCAATTCAAATGAAAAGACATGCTGTTTGAGTCTACAGATGAAGTAGCAACTGTTTTCTTCCTGCAGGGCTAGTACTGTTTCTATTAGCAGAAGACCATAGTTCTAGGAGGGGTGCCACCTTGAAACCTCATGAGTAGCACAGGACAGACAGGGTTTAAAAAGCTGTTGTAATTCTGTAAGCATTTGTATGCAGCTTTTTTTTTTTTTACTTTTAGCTTCTTGTTACTCTCTTATGCTGCAACCCTAATCTCTATAAATGGCTTCAAATCATGTAAAACCAACTACCTCAACTTTTGAATAACATATAAGCCACATCATGCGTGGAAAAAAAAATTAAAATACCAACTGATATGATCCTGTAACATGATAAATCTCCCTGATCTAATCTGTGCTTTTGAGAAGTGCTTGACAATTCTTATTTGCTCTGAAGTAAAGCAATCTTCCAACTAATTTGTGGAAGCAAAAGGAAGATTATGGGAAGAGATTTTGCTGCCTGATTTTATGGAGCCATTAATACTTTACATCCCCTCACATTATATGGAAAGTGTTTTGCAAACCCAACTATATCAGATGTGACAAAGCACCTATTCTTAATGCTGTCCTCCTCCTTTGATAAATGGCTTAGACTTCTCAGGAAAAAGCTGACCATGTGATATTTTATTAAAGCCCTCTCACCTCAAATTAGTGACAATTTTGAAATTAAAGCAATTGAGAAGAAAGGACAAACTTAAAATTTATCTTCTTCCTCAACCCCATCAGTATCTCCATTTTTATTAAAATGCATTTTCAGTAACTGGTTTGTCACAAAATTGAATTCAACTCCCATGCAGAGCTATTACCTCCACTGCTGTGTGACTGTAGGTCTTCACATATTTTTTTTTTTTTAATATCTTCTTTGAAAAAATACAAATGTGTAATTTAATGTATGGCTACATTTTGTGAACCTTCCCATTTTTCTTCAGAAATTTACTAGCTTATACATTTGATGTTATGTATTTTTCTACGTCAACAGATTAAACCAAAACTTCCACAATAAGATGATTGCTGCTTACTTTGTAAATCAAAAAGAAAAGCTATTAATGCTGATAATGTCAACAGGTAAAAAAAAAAAGCCATGGTTGAGATAGGAAAACAAAGAAGAGCTCAGCAAAAGGATCATTTAAAAGAACTATCTGAAATCATGCAATAGTTTGGGAAACAAAAAAAAAAGTTTATATATTTTCAGACAGAAGCTTCTTCAGATTTGTAAAATCAGTTATAAATCCAGAAAGAAGTCAAAACTAATCCAGTGCAAAGGGATTTTCATGACCGTTCCCTGCTTCTGCACCATTAGTTACATACTGTACACTTTACAGAGAACCAGAAATTACTGTGCAACCACAAATGCAGTCCCAAAGCCATGCTGTTTCTGTGTTGAACTATTCACTGCAGACACTGTGAATCTTGAGTAGTTCTGCTGTCCACCCCCTGCACAGGGAGCATCCATGTGCCAGATCTCAGCTGGGTCCCGTGCTGTCCCCAGGAGGGATGGCAAGGGGGGCTCCCTCCCACCGCAGGCAGAGGGACACAGCAAGTGAGCCAGCCTGCACTCGGCCACAGGAGCCTTCCTGGGATTTCCCCGCCTTCCTTCTGCTTTGAAGAACACAATCCAAGACAAAAACCCAACGAAAATAAAACCTGGGTATAATCAATGACAGAAGGTCTTTTTAATATAAAAATTACTTTTCCCACAAAACAATAAATGGGCTCAAAATAAATCAGGTTATTAAGGAGCATGTTTTTGATTTTTTTACCAAAATTGCACACTGGACCACTGTTTTCCTTTGGGTGTTATAAAACATGGTCTCTTCAACAGACCACAATCCTATGCAGCCCATTAGACCTACATATTTTACAATATAATTTGGAAACAAGACTATCTGTGAATTCAGAAGTTCCCACAGACACATGTATGTGTCATCTGGTTATTTTTCAATAATAAAAATTGAATCCAATTGCTGAAAAGGAGACCAACTTTTCAAGAAAAACCAACCCATTTAAAAAAGCATATGAAATAGCACAGAAACAGGCAAGTGCCTTACATGAAGACCCAGAGACTATGAGACCTATGATAGCGTGAATGTGGTTATTTATACTGATTTCTCCCTTAGTTGTTTTTTCTCGGTATTTTGATATTTCTTGGAAGTATAATATGAAGCTGGGATCTGTAGGGAAAACATGCATCATCAAGCACAATTATACTGACTTATGGTTTTGGCTGGTAACAAGATTTATTAATCTTTGAGATATAATAATGTCATGGATTTGCTGAAGTCAATATCTCTCATGCCAATAAATCTTGATATTGGCAAGAGAAGTCAATGCCTACTTAGGATTTTTCCAACCATTGACAAAGCATCCTGTTAACATCAGATTTGCAATCACGCAATACGCAGTTCCTCTCATATTTCGTTCTGGCAATGCAATCTGTTTTACTTAAAAAGCAAATTTCTTTCCAAGTCCCATCTCTTGCTTAGCTTTCAAGCACACAGTTAAGCAGAGATGGACACAAAAAAAGCACTGCTTCTGTACCTGGATAGGGGATGAATGGTACATTCTTGTGCTTCAGCAAGGTGGATAGTAGACGATGGTGCATAACTCTTGGCAGTTCCTTAGAAGCCTAGCTTAGCGAGACATTTTTTGAGACAGCTGCTTAGCCTCTTGGTATATAAAAATACAAATTTTTCAGCATGATGTTTTGAATGTGGAACACTCTTGTAAAGACTTGGAAAATAACATTTATCTGGGTACAGTGGCCAAAAACTGGAAGAGCAAATAAAAGCTCTTTTTATTTGATAATAGCCAAATCTGAAAGTCCCAGAGATACTTTTGTTCAAGTCATACTTGTTTGTTACAATTACATTTGCTTCAACAATGCTGTACTGTCCTTCCCCAACGCCAACAGTGATATTTTTGATGTGAAATAAATAGCAACAACAACAACAACAATAATTTGGAATCTAATTTTAAAGCAACTTCTCTAACTTATTTGTTCACACTCTCTATTTCACTCCTGCTAGGTTATTCCTTCATATAACTGGTCATATCTTAAAACTAAAATTTTCCCTTATCATCCAATTTGATGTACCCTTTCCTGGCAAAATAACCTCTTCATAAGAAGGGAATGCATTTTAAAAATAAAATCCTAACTTTGTTAAAAACTAAAAAATATCAAACTTGTCAAAAGACTTCAAATATTCCAACACTGGTTTCTAATTTAATTCTACACTTACTAATCTGTGCAACAATATACAGTGAAAGTCAATGTCTTGATGGATCACTCATGGAAAACTGAAGTAATTACCCTCATTCTAATATTCCTATTTAAATGCATGGAAAAATGATTAGCTGAAAGTTCTTTATGTAGCAGAAATGGCATCTGCTTAATATTTATGCTAATGTGAAATACCTTTTACCCTAAAGGTTAGGGGTGATGCATGAATGAAAAATGAAACCAAATAAAACCAAAACAAATACAAATTCCTGTTACACAATGCCACTTTAATTAATTTTTTTCCCCCTTATAGCACAAATTTGGCATTCTTTCTTGGGCATAACTCAGTTTCTCGGAGGTTTCTTTTGCTGATATAAGCAGAATCCTATGCAGGTGTGTTTTTTTTTTTTCCCTCCTCCTCCCCCTCCTTTTCCTGGTAATACCTGCGAGGCCTACGTTGGGTTTAATCCAATGCACTAAAGATGTCTGATAGTCTCTTTAGGGCATATTCAAATCCGTTCCACATATGAGTGTGAGGTAAGAAATGGCTAACATTACCTGAGTACTGGATAACTCTCTACCTGTTCCCCGTCATACAAGCACAGCAAAGGGACCAAGAACCATGCCGGCATTTTGTCTGTCCCATGTCTATCCCAGCTCATCCATGGACTTGCGCTTCAACAAACAGTCCTGAATCAATTCACTCTCCTTTTATAGATTTCAATGACAAAGCACAAAAATGCTCACTTAAAAATATTAAGGACCTTTCTGCCAGTCATTACAATTGGTAGGGTGTTCCTCTCTCTTCTTCCCATCTTTTACCTTTTTATAATGAGTTAAATAAATGAAAAAAACATATTAAAAGCGACAACTTAATTCTAGTTTTCAAATAAATGTTTGACAGCTTAAAATGAGAATCTTACTGGTTGAATTTTAAATCAAAAAGTGTTTAAGAGGTGCAGGGAAAGAGAGAGGATGTAGTCAGGAGTTAGAAGACTCCCTCCCTCCTCTTGTCCCTAAGCAAAATATTGGAGACAGGCTTGCTTCAGTTGCACTCTTTCCTTGATCTCTGGTGTTCCCTCCCTTTGCTCACAAATAACTCAGGACTTCTTTTCTTTTCTTTTTTTTTCTTTTAAGATAAGCCCACTATTCCTACTCTTTTTTTTTTTGATAATGAAGTTACAAATGGATTAAAACAACTTCTCTAAAAATAGCTTCCCTTTAAGGGCAATATAGCTATCGTACATGACAACAAAGTAAATTACAACTAACAGAACTGAATTAAAGCCGTGAATACTTTGCCATGAAACCAACATGTTTACTCTCATCCACAGTAGAAAAGGAACATGATCCAGCCCCAAAGCTCACTTCCAGTCCCAGCCTTCCCTAGTCCAGGGCTCAGGAGGGATGCGGGAGGTGGGAAAAGAGACAGGTTACAACTTTGGATGCCACAATGGGCCAACATCTCATGGAAAATTTAAACAGTGATGAGGATGGCAAAATAAAGTAAGACTAAAAAAAGGTAACTGAAAGAATAACAATTTTTAAAGTAGACTTTCAAACTAGAGTTCTCTTTCAGCAATTCGAATATACAGAGAATATTTTGTACGTCTTTTCATTCCTATTCTCTATATTGTATTCTCAGTTTATACAAGGTATTTCATGAGAAACAAGGTAAGTTTTACTTCACACTATGGGAATTGACATTTTCTTCTTACAAAGACCCACAACCAGTTTTCTGCTTGGTAACATCATATTTTTGACAGTAGGAAATTTTTTTTCCATTTCAATACTGTTTCAATTTATGTGCATTTGTTTACTAAGAAAAATAAACAACCGAAGAAAAAGGTTTTCTCTTTTTCCTCACCAGCCATTGAATATTTTCTATTCTGGGGAAGAAAGTGGGGTGAAAGATAAAAGTATTAATTAGCAATGGAACAAGAATAAATTCCTACAAGACCCAACTAGAAAACACTCCTTTGGGAATTACCCTCTGTTTATACACACTGGTTCGCAATTTTAAACCCATTCTGTGTACATGATATAAATTTTGAACTTTTAACCATGTGATTTCAAATCAAATGCCACGTAGAAGATTTAATACTAAATCATAAAATCACCAAATAATTAAGCCTGGGATCAATTTCTGAAGGTGACCTGGCCAAACCGTCTGCCCAAGCAAGGATGACTTTCAAGTTTAGATGTAACTTCAAAGCTAGATCAAGTTGCAAAGGACCTTGTCCAGCCAAGTTCTGAATATCTTTAAGGGTGGAGAGATGAAAACCGCCCTGGGTTTCTGTTCCAGTGCTGAATCCTCATGGGGAAGATTTTTTTCCCCCCATATGTGCAACCAAGTGCCTGTTGCCACTTGTCCTTTCGCTGTGCACCTCCAAGAGGAATCCAATTTCTTTCTCTATAACCCTCCTCCTCCACATGTTAACTGAAAATTGCAATTATATCCCTGATTATCTTTCTTTTCTTCAGGCTGTAAAACCCACCTCTTTCAGCCTCTCTTCCTATGTTATACTCGCCAGTCCCCTAACCATTTTAATCATCCTCTGCTTTTTTGAGCTTTTCAGTACTATTCTTGTTTCATCTTTGAAGTGGAGTGTGATTACCAAGGCCATGGATGACTTCTGCTCAGCAAATACCTCTGAAGTTTTGCTTTGAAATTCAGTGTCCTAGAAGCAGAGCCCTGAAGGGCAGAGCTGTTTGCTCTCCATAACTAGTGAGTCTCCCTATAGAAATCTTAAGTAACAGCTAGGTTAATATTACATACATTACCTGCCCAGATTTTATTCTTTTGGGGGGCTGATGTTGTTGTAAACTACATACCACTGAACATGTGCTTTGATGTTTTAAGAACTGAAAGGGATGGTTTTAAGTGCTAGCAATGCTGGGAAGTCATCTTTGGCACATGCTAGATAGAGCTTCTTTTAAAAAGCTTGGTACATTTTCCATAATGCATATTTGTTTTATTTATATTTGCTACTATTAACCTACACTTTTGTCTGTTCCTTTTAACTAGCTTGACCTTCTGGTGATCTGGACATATGAGGCTATGGGAATTATCTGTTACCCACAGTCAGGCAGCTGTAGGCTCTCCAACACATGACATGTCGCTAGACAGTAGGTTTGATCTCTATCAAAACTTCTATAAACTACTAGAAGTCTTTACTCAAACACTACCTTACAAGGACATAGCTCCTCAAAAAGAAGGGATATCAGAAGAAGAGAAGACGCTCCCCCAAAAAAAGACCAAATAGGAGGACTGTTGGCAGTAAAACAGCAACATCAAGAAAACCAGAGGGCTCAGAAGTTGAAAAGAGCTAGGACTCATCTGTAGACTCCACCAAAAAAATACTTGTGCAAAGCTTCAAGATCTAGAAATGAGCAACTGGGCTCAGAAATAATGAAAACTCAGTAATTTTCTAAAATATCACAGGACTAAGAGCTATGGAATCGCTATGCACTAAGTCAAGATGAGTTGGGCCATAAGTTACAGTGAGGACATTGAAGAATACTGCATGAAATTTGGTGGGGGGAGCAACAGTTATATGAAGCTGGAAAAGGAAAATGTGACAATTTTTTGTGACTAAGCTTAAGCTAATGAGTAAGACACAATGATGAGACTACAGAAGATTTCATGACTAGAAAAAAAACATATAAAAAGGCTACTGAAAAACCTGGAAAATCTAGAATTGGGAAAAGATATGAAGATGCGTGCAATCCTTCAGAAAGAAACAAAAATGCATGAAGTCTTTGTAGAGACTGTGTCTGTATATCTTATAACTATATATTGAATCTTTACAATATTTCTAGGCCTAACATTTACATGATCACCAATGGTAAGCTCATGAAGAAAAAAAAAAACTACATAGAGAAAAGTTCAGTAAAACTGAGGGTGCCTAGTGGGGAACTAACATCTGCTGAATTACTGTATGACCATGAGTTGAAAATTAAAAGGAACCAGTAGAATTTTTATTACTGTTCAGTACCACACAGAATTTTTAAAATACCAACAGAAACATATACCTTAAACCATCCATTGAGTGTCTTATGGGAATGAAAAAACTCAAAGAAACATGCTGGCACATAAGACAATGTTGAAGACATAATCTGAACCAGGCATTAATATTTACACACAAAGGTTACATTTTACTATTAAATTATGCACATTATAGAGGTGTCTAATTTTCAAAAAACACCCCCCAACACCAAAAAAGCACAAAATAAAACAGATTTCCACCTGCCCCACCCACCAACTAGCCACTACTTTTTATACAACCTACTTTCCTCTAAGTTTTGCTTCTGCACATGCTTTAAGGCACTAAGTCCTTTATCAGAGCTAGTACAGTGGTTTTAAAAAGCACGACCAACAAATCAGAAAAATCCTTCCAATCTTTATTTGCATTTCTTCTTTAAAAGTTCTTTCTCTTTGATTTTCTTGCTAGTTTATTTTAATCTGGTGAAATTGGTCTCTTTTAATACTTAGAATTAAGCCCAAACCACTAACAGCCCATGACAAGTTTAACCATGAACACTTAATTATCACTAATTTTTGTAAGGTGATCAATTTTTTTCAATTTCTTGTTTGTTAAAATGAGATTTTAGATAGACTTTATTGTTAGGTGCAACACTGGGAAATGTATGGGAAATCAAACCCTATAATTTTTAGTAATAATGTTTAATACACTAGAATATAAATTACAGCAACCACATTCCCTCTGAAGTGAAACAGTCACAGTTGCTAGCTGGCAGCTGTAATAGAACTAAAAAATATAGCTCTGTAGAATATAAGCAAAATGGATTAATATTTTATTTCCTCATGGAGGAAAGAATTCACACGGTAATGAGCATCCCTAGAACAGATTCCACTCACTGGGAAATACCTTCACAGTTCACATGGGAGTTTCAGTGTTCTTGAGATATGAGAATTTATCTCACTTCCAAATCCTGGGTGTGCCCTTTAGGTCACCTCTTTCTAATCCTTTCAGTTTGATGTTAGCAGGCGATAATGTCGTAGATTTAATAGCGACACTATAGTGGTAGGTCACGCCAATCATTATGCCTGTTGCGCTAAAGAAGTCTAAAAATCTGCATTTTTAAATTCAAGTCTTCAATCTGCTAAAATATATATATATATTTATCATAGACTGTTTCTGTCAGCCAGTGCATTATGAGGGCCCCTTATCACGTACATTATACCACAGGCAGGTTTTTGAAGGGTTAAAAAGGCTTTCATATAGGTGAGGATGTTGCTCTATGAACTGTAAAATCAGTACTGAAAGCAACTTGGCAAAGGATCTTAGGCCCTGGCTTAATTAAAGTTGAGCTTGTCGCGCAAGTAAACGGCACACAGTTGGGATTTGCTCTCTGCATAATTTACACATCCCTTGTTGGCTTGCTCTCAAAGCAACAGAGACTAATTCTAAGGCAAGCCTTGCCTGATTTGATTCAGGGATCATGTCATTGGAATAAAAAGAAAGAAAAATCACGCACTGATATGTTTAGAAAAGCTTAGCTCAAAGTTTCAAAGGCCTGCACATTGTTAATCATAGTACGCAGAAGATATGACATTTGGTTTGATAGTCTTCAATAGAAGAGTTCAAGATTCTGCACACAAAACAAAACAGGGAAAGATTTATAAGTGTCTTACTCAGTTCAATAATAGAGTACTCTATATCAGAGATTCTTAGAGTGAAGTATTATAACTACTTATTTTTAAATTATTATGGTTATAGATCCTTGAGTGATCATTTGATTGTAAATAAGAAAGCTACTGCAAATGCATTTTTTATGTTAAAAACTGTATATGTCCAAGTGTACCTTTTGCATTTTGTGGGTCAAATGAGATCTTAGATTACAATTTCTCTAGCAAAAAAAAATGTTGTATAATTTCATGTGTTCTTGGGCCCATATGTCAGACAGTTTGATGCTTTCTGGCTTTCTACCGAGATAGTAAAGTTATTATGCTCTCCATCTGTTGTTCCTTACACTGTTGAAGTTTGGTAACTGCCAACCCTCTTAAATACATGGGGTATTTAAATACAGAGGGTCTGTAAGCTATCTGCACTTGCTGGCAGAGAAAAATATTTTCAAGTACTTCAAGCACAGAAGAATGAAAAACCTTGGGGTGTAAATCGAGCTCATGTCATGTAAAGGAAAGTTTCAAGTCTGTAACGTCATCACGTTTTAGACCAGAACTGTACTTTTAAATCATTTGAGAGTCGGTGAAAATGACATTTTCACAAAGACTGCAAACACCTGTATCCTTTGCTTATAAAAGACTAAATTCTGCCTTTGATACAAGCCCAAGGGAGAAGCACATAGTTGCAATCATATCAGGCAGTAACTCAAAGGCAAGGGACATAATCAGCCCCAGCTTTATGGTGGTCCAGATCATTCCCACCTCTGTGTCAGCTCAGGCACACTGACTAGCAGAAAAGGAGCAGTGAGGAACGGTGTCTACCTCATTTCTCATCCACGCTTAGCAGCACTGGCTTGCTCCCCACTGGGCTATAACTTATAGCCCAGCCCAGTGGTGCAGAAGGCTTAGGGGTGCTTTATACGATTCTTCCTCTGGCAATAGGCATCGGCCACAATCTGGGTCAAAAATGAGCAAGGTGATACTTCATTATTACATTCCTAGTCTTACGTTTGAAACATTAATGCATGAATGCAAATGTAAGATTCTATAAAGAACAAAAGAAAGAAAAAAAGCTTTTCTTTTAAAGGTTTCAGTGCTGTAAAATAGATACTGTGAAAATATGCAAGCAAAGATGTAAAAACTGTTTAAACTCAGATAAAGAACAAAGCAGTAAAGCAATTTAACTGTATAAAAAGAAGGCCATAAAAAGAATACACCACTGAAAAAGATGATTTTTTTTTTTTTCCTACTACATGCTGATCACAATCACACAATGAATCATGATTTATAACACAATCTTTGCAAATAGACTTTGTGCACTGGATTGTTCTAACAGGTCATGTTTTTTTTTATGACTTCAGAATCCTCCTTTCATAATGACAAAGCTTAATGTACAGACCTTGAGATTACTACTTGGTCATAAAACAAGGTGATTCCTCTTGCTTAAAATGAATTAATCTTAGAAAGTCATTCTCCTCAAGATATAAGACATACTGTTGGCATAGATCCTACTGCTCATTCTTTTGCCCTCTTTTCTGCAGGTCACTGCTCAGATGGAATTTTTGTTTTCATACAAAGTGATTGACGTGAACATATTCACAGGCAACTTTTATAATATATTTTTTACATGGCAGCAAGGGACTCACTGGGAACCGCATGTAAACAAAGTAGCATCTTAAAGGAAAATATCACAGAAAATGCCGCATAATAGTAGCTCTCACCTTGGAAAATCTGCCTCAGTATACAGTAATTACACCATATATATTGGCATCAAATTGGGGATTATTTTCCATAACAAACATGCTAGACCTTAATGACCAGTATATTTTGAATTTTAGTTTTATAAGTACCTGTTCATATTAAAAAAAAAAAAATAATAATTAAATGGTCAGGTATAGTCATATACTTGAAATATTTTTCAGATAGCTATTTTGACCAAAGATCTTAACAGACTTTTTTGTCTACCCTTATTCAGTCCTAAACCCATAGAAAATCCAAAAAATTTACTGTTTATCCCATAATAACTTCTAATTTCAGCAACAGCTCTGCTCTTAAAAGAAAAATGAGAAATACAGTGGAGGTTAAAAAAAACAAAAATGAAAAAAAACCCCAAAACTAAAAACCAACCCCAAGAAGCTTTCTTGGTTTTGTAAAAACATTCATAAGTTTTACTTTGCTAAAATTCGACAATGTGCACTGATATTCCCCTTGGGAATATCTATCTAGATTTAGATCTCTATTTTAGATTCTAAAACAAACCCTAGATGTTTGACATTAATAGAACTAGATATGAAATCTCATTAGTACCTTGATTCTGTCAATTATAGTATTTCTAATGCAAACCTTTTTATTAATACCCAGTGTCAGACATTTATGCTTTCTGCCATTTAAAGTTACAATTTCGTTGTTACAGATAGCACACATCATTGATTCCATACCTAATAATTCTCAGGTTAACAGTCATCAACTGCATTAGCTTGGGAAGAACAATAATAATCAGAGTGATGGAATTTTTTACCAATACAGTCACTCTTGGCTTTTTAAAGGCATATAGCATACACTATTAGTCTGAATGGTGTGGAAGACATTGGATATATTAAAAAAACAAACAAACAAAAAAAAACAACCAAAAAGACCAATGACCCATCAGGTTATAAGTTTTTTGGAACTAGTCCAGCACAAACTATCAAGATTTTCTATCTTAATTTAGCATATTTATTAATCTTTCTTTGTAGGCCATTACTATATAACATTGCAGAGAACAATCAGACTTAAAGAAAGTCATTCCAGCCAACACAAACAATTGAGGATACATGTATGCCACCAAATAACACGGATTTCTAGTTCGATCATGGGTCATGTCCTGTGTCGTGGTTTAACCCCAGCCAGTAACTAAGCACCATGCAGCTGCTTGCTCTCTCCCCCCCACAGCAGGATGGGTAAAAGTGAGAAAACTTGCAGGTTGGGATAAGACACTTTAATAGGTAAAGCAAAAGCTGTGTGCACAAGGAAAGCAAAACAAGGAATTCATTCCCTACTTCCCATTGGCAGGCAGGTGCTCAGCCATCTCCAGGAAAGCAGGGCTCCATCACGTGTAACAATTACTTTGGCAGTCAAATACCATCACTCTCAACATCCACCCCTTCCTCCTTCTTCCCCCAGCTTTATATGCTGAGCGTGATGTCCTATGGTATGGAGTAGTCCTTTGGTCAGTTGGGGTCAGCTGTCCTGGCTGTGTCCCCTCCCAACTTCTTGTGCACCCCCCAGCCTCCTCGCTGGTGGGGTGAGATGAGAAGCAGAAAATGCCTTGACTCTGTGTCAGCACTGCTCAGCAGTAACGAAAACATCCCTGTGTTATCAACACTGTTTTCAGCACAAATCCAAAACATAGCCCCACACTAGCTACTCCAGCCTTAATGATTCTATGATTCTACTATGAAGAAAATTAACTTTACCCTGGGCCAAAACCAACACATCCCTCTATCTGTGTCTCTTTCTTTGAAGAAAGAGAAAATGTTCACTCAGACACACCTGAGGTGACGTTGTGGGGACTTGCTTTGGCTTCTCCTTCCAAGGGACTATCAAGTCAGTCTAGAAGGGATTAATGTGAATGCTGTGGAATTCAGGGACTCTGGACCTCTTTATTCTACTAGCCAGAAATCAATCTCTAACCAATGATTTACTATTGTAGGTTCAACTTGTGATTTTCTCTTTCAGCACACATCTTTCTAATACCAAGCTGTCCAGCTTTGGTGCTGTTGCACCAGAGCCTGATAATGCTAAACTATATCCTTACTATGAACAGAGATATCCCCAGCATGACAAGATCTCTTTTTAAACTAAAAGTGCATCTGTTGGTTTTTTGTTTTGGTTTGGGTTTTTTTTTGTTTTTTTGTTTTTTTTTTTTTTTGTTTTTAACCTATGATGTATAACAAATGAAAGGAGGCTGTAGCGAGGTGGGAGTTGGTCTCTTCTCCCAGGTAGCAAGCAACAGGATGAGAGGAAATGGGCTGACGTTGTGCCAGGGGAGATTTATATTAGATATTAGGAAAAATTTCTTCACAGAGAGAGTGGTTAGGCATTGGAACAGACTGCCCAGGGAAGTGGTGCAATCACAGTCCCTGGAAGTGTTCAAAAAACGTGTGGATGTGGTGCTTAGGGACATCGTTTAGAGGTGGACTTGGCAGTTAGGTTAACGGTTGGACTTGATCTCAGAGGTCTTTTCCGACCTTAATGATTCTGTGATTCTATGAAATCTAATTTGTTATTGCCTGTCTATATTAATAGTTGCTTTGTGTTCCACTTCTTATTTTCTCTTCCAGTTTAGTGTAATCAACGTTTTATAAATATGCGTTTTATAAAAATGCATTTTCCCCCACAAAATTACTACTAAAACTCTTCACTCGGCATAAGCAGGGCTACCAACAACCAGTGACGCCCTCAACAGATCCTCCTTCCTATAGTCAGTGCACTGTCACAGATCATTCAGTGGTTTTGGGTTACTGTCTGTCAGTTTTTCATCCACCAAAGGGTATTTAAATTTAAGTCAATTGGAAATATATTTCCAAGTGACATTTCATATAATCTCATAGCAAATGAAAATTTATTAAATCTAGATAACATTGTCTCCTAACTACAATGATATGATCAAATGAAAGAATGTCATGAAATAGAGGCCATTGCTCTTCCTCTGGGTGGTTCCTGCAGCTTGTTGGTCACTGAACAGATTAATTCCTTTCAAGCTTATGACTTCATCATACTAAGAACTAACTTTAAATTTCTGGAAAGAACATTATACATAACATAATATTTGGTAACTTGTGACTTCTCAGTTCTCAGTTACTTCTTACATTATCCAAACACAAGACTGCCACATTAATTTTATTGAAATACTTCACCTTCTTAAAGGCATACAAGAGCTCACAAGATTTTAACAGTAAGCTCACCAGTTCAAACCAAATTTATTTCCAATGATCCGGTCTTATAATTATAGGTGTATGCAATACTTGTAAACCTTCTCCAGTGCAAAGAGTTTGCACCTGCAGTCTCAAGTTTCATTTTTAATCTGGTGAAAAAAATGTCCTAAGACAGATATCACGCATGGAAAACACAAAACCAGAAATTTAAGTCTGGTAAAACTATAAGCTACAGAAGCAGGCTTTAATAATTGAAAGCATCAGGCAACCTTATTTCCTTGCTAGTTTGCCTAAAATTATTCTGTCAGAAGCAATTTACCTATTTCCCCTTCAATACATATGCTTTAGGGAAGAAGGAGCAATTATTTTATAAAATGCAGTAACACCAGACCGTGTTTCGGGGGAGGATGCGATTACACTGTTTTACAAGAATTGCAACATAGTCAGAGGACAATTACGTAAAGTCAAATTTGGTCTGGACATCATTAGTTGTCACTTCTGAAAGCAACTTATGAAAGGTGAAACAGAATGTCAAAACTTTAACTGATCAAACCTTAGATTTACAACTTTTCCAAGAGAATAAACTTTATGTAATATTCTCTTAATGCAACAATTTATCCCCCTTTGCCTTCACCAACCAGTCCTATGAATCATCTCAAGTTCTTAATGGATTTACCAACCAAGTACTGACCAGCCTTCGCTGTGCCTTGTCCTTTAGCACAGTGAGAGAAGATGACAAAACACTATGGCTATAATATACTATGTTTTTCTGTAAAGTTAACACTGACCAGTAATATTCAAAGAGCAGTCCTCTGGCCAGTAATTGAAGAAAAGAACAATACATCTGCCTCATGTACTAGGCAGGCACTCAAATATCTCACAAAAGGAAGAGGCTTGTAATACTGTGTTCCTTTATCCTTATTTAAGAGAGGAAAAAGTGCCATAGCAAGATGCATGGCAATGCCCCTCTAACCTCTTGAGCTGCCCAGCTTCTCCCTCAGTCTGGATTCCTGTAAGCCATAGCTCTGGATATGGAGCAAAGTGTTTGCTCTTATTTTGCAACACCTCTTGCCCTGCCCCTGGTACAGTGCCATTTAAGCATATTTCTTTGAAACTGTTCCCATTGTCCTAGTCTGGTTTTTCTGAAAGTGCTCCTTCTGTAAAATGTTTTGGCTTGGAGACAGGTATGTATCTGCTCTTCCTCTGCAGTTACCCCTATTTATAACCCAGGTGTTAGCAGCTGTGTTCTTGGAGTCATCAGCCACAGCTACCTTAAATAATCTGCAGGTCTGAAAAAATATTGCTTCAATGAATCTGCTGGCAAGGGGAGACTGATGGTGGGGTGGGCAGTCAGCACAAGTGCTTTATCTCAGACTTGCTCCATTTTACCTACTAATTCTTCTTTCTTACAACCCGTCTCCAGGGAGGAATAAAATGCAAATCTTTTCTTCTATAGACTGCAGGTGACACTGCAACAGGAAAGAAAGTTTCCTATCATGACCAGGTACAATAATTGGAGTGATCTCTAGAAGTTTATTTATTTATATAAAGGATGACCTAATAATTTCATTTAACTTGTAAAGGCCCACCTAACTGGGAAAAAATAATAAATAAAAAGATCCAAGAGCTGGCTTTAGGTCAGCTAAATATACAACATCCTTTTACAATTACAAAGGCAAGTTCTATATATACTAGAATTTTAATTAAACCCAAATACGTTCTGTAATATCAGTTAATGATATACAAGTATCTACAACACTTAATCTGATGGATTTATAACTTGCTGTTTAATGATCACTTGGTGATCCATCTCCAGGTATATCAGTTCTCTTAAAGTGCTGGCTGTTAGATATAAAGTCTATAAGGGAAATGCTTAAATACTGGTATAAAAATGTCTGTGATAAAACCAGAAGCTCTGAATTTCATGGTACTTTAATGCTGCCTCTGAAGTAATGGAAAAGCCATTTTCCAGCACTTGCTTCAAGGACTCCACTAATAACATTATTCACAAAGGACCTATCTTTTCTTAAATAAGTTATTGTGAAGTTTTTCTAAAGTATTTAAAATCATGCAACTAAGTTTGATCAGAACTTTTCAGCCTTTTAATTCTGTTTAATGAAACATTTCTTAAATGATTTTTAATCATCGTTTCTATTGCAACTTGATATGCAGTCCAATAACAAGAATAGTATTACCAAGTTATTGCTTTACTATCACCTATGACTCTTCTGTACAACTTACTCTGCCAGTCTATCACCACGAGCTAGTTTAAAAATCCATTTCTGGCCAAAGCTGAAAACTGATTTGGTGGCTTCAGACAAATCACTGTCATCTAACCTTCATCGCAAAAAAAACATTGTGCCGCTTGATGTTTACCAGCTATTGCAAAGAAATAAGGGGGGCTTGCATAGTGTCAAAATATGCTGACAGAGCTGTGCGTGAAAACACATACAAATATTCAGTGCTTGTCTGGAATACAGACAGAAGGAAAACAAGTATTGTAATGGAAAGTGCAGCGACTCTTGTCAGCAGCAATATGCATGTCCTGATAGCTCTGCATAGAGGATACACCCTGCTCCCCATCTTATCACTGAAAGAGTCATGCTGCAACTATGTAAAAGCCTGCTCATTTTCAGCAGCCAATTAACTAAACCAAGTTTTATTTTGGAGACAGCAGTGAAGATTATGCTGAATTAATCTTTTTTAAAAAAATGTAGACTAGAAATATAATTAAAGGGATTCTTCAACAAATGCTGACTTTCATTTTTCAAGAGACAGCAATTTCTTTTAATTTCTAGCACTGAATGCATAAATTTATTTCGAGCCCAACCCATGAGGCCTGAATCTAATCAAGATTTAAAGTCTTTGGGCCAGAGGACTGTGCTTTCTCAAAAATCATTTGATGCAAAATTATTCACGAGCTACCCTAACTGCTTTCAGAGACACGTGATCCAGACTCTGTTCTGTCTTCCAGGAATTTTAACTGAAGCTTAAGGGCCTTTGGATCTCCCTCATTCAAGCTACCCAAAGAATATAAATCTGTGCTGCTCCTTCTTCTGATTTGCAACCCATAACTGCATAGGTAAAGGCACCTTCAGATGTAGTCTTCCAAATCAAAGCCTTGTATCAGTGGACATAAAGGAGAAAACTGCAGAAGCCTACATTTGCTTGCCTCCTGTCAAGTGCGCTCTCTCCACTTGAGCTTCCTTCCCTCCAGCCCAGAGAGGAGTGTTTCCTTGACAAAAGAAAGAGGTACAGCTTTTCTTCTTCTCTGGGGTGCCAGGACATCCATTCCCCGCACATTTTCAGCTCCTTTAGTCTGAGAGGGTTAAAGAGGGAAATTATCTCTCCCAAGACACCAAAAGGCAAGTTTCCTTTAAACAAGTCTGCTTGTTCATCTGGCAGAGTGAACTCCAAATGGTTGCCACAAAAACTGACTGAAAAGACCCAAAACCATTAAAAACCCATCCCCAAAAGAAAATAAACATCTATTTTTTTAACAAAGTTTTAAAAAGTCTGAAATTTAAACCCTGCATCAAGACCTCTTTCTACCAACTGAATACTCAGTTACAACAGTTTCATGAGTTTATTCAGTTTTCAAGACGAACAGCAATTGAACTAATTTCTGATTTGCTAGGTAACAGGTTTACTAACTCCAAATGTAATCAGCATTGGCCATAAAGTGGGAGAAAGACAAACCGATCATTTTCAAAGGGAAAAAAAGTTATTTTACTGAGACTAATATCTGTATACAGTACCAGTTGCCCAGAAGCCCACCACCAACCTTCCATGGCTCCACACCTTACCATTCTGTCCAAAGGAGACAAGGTCAGTAAGAAACACAGTACAGCAAAGGTACCATATTCCAATTCAGAAAAATACCTCTCCAGCTTTTAAAAATGTAATTCAAGATTTAATGTATTGACGCTACCAGTGAAATGTTAGGGACTGAAGTGAGTTGGCCAGTCCTCCAGGTCATTATTAAAAACTTGACAGGTATAAAATTCTTCGCTATCTTGGGCTGGAGTGGTTCAAACGGATGACTGTTAAGTGGTCAACAACCCACAAAATGATAAAGCATTACAGCATTATCTTGTGATCATTTCTTAATTCTGTATACTTGCTTCAGATGCACTTAGTTTTATTTTTTCCTGCATATAATTCCATAGCAAAAGTATTAAATTATATGAGCAAGTGTTCCGAGTTTCAGAATGCAAAACATTTTCTCCAGTAAGCTAAAGTTCAGAAATACTGAAGCATGTTATGATTTCTACAGATATAGCCAGTCATATTCATAGTATTTTTAAATTACCTCTACATTTAAATGTATTGATTATGTAATAACACATATTTATAATGTCTACATCTAGCTAGCTATCTAAATATCGAGATATATTTTGTTAGCCTCATTTTCAATGAAGAGGTGACCCAGAGGTCACATTATCAGTACTAGAATTATATGGACAACATGAGAAGAGAGCCTCCTAAAATTTTTTTATGGAATCCAAATCCACAATGAACTGATTAAAAAAATCACAGAATTTACTAGTATTGCTCATGAATAGAAAAATTACAGTGACTTCATTTCTTCATGACAAAGCATACTGATGCAATACAAAGGCTAAATTATTTCTTACCTGCACAGCCACTAGCAATATTAGCTTCAAGTGTACATGAGTTTTTAGCTTAAAAAGTAATATACATATTCCACACAGGATACTGGTCTGAATTATCTAGGCACAGCATGGGTACCTTTGAACTTAGGGCCTTTGAGGGCTGTGTTTAGAACACGTATTTATCCTCCACATGCAATTAACTAAATTCATATGGCATTCCTGCAAAAAATTTCATACGCTCCTGATTAATTAGAGATTAAAAGCCCCGAACCCATGTTTCCGACATTATCAAAGAGAAAAGTAACACGCTCCTAAAGTTTTTATGCTTGTAGGCAAATGAAATACTAAGGAATTATCTATGGACACAAAATAGATTTACATATAGATGTCAGACAGGTACAGCAAGCCAATACACACAGACCTTCAGCATAACTATACGCTGCAAAAGATAAATCTGAGAACAAGCATTTCTCTGCTGCAGCCCCAGTGCCGTTAGAATATCCCTCCTGCCTGGCTACACTTCCTAAATCTTTAAACTGCTCTGGCAGACCCGTAATTTTCTTACTAATTCAGACTGGGCAGCACTTGGTGGCAATATGACAGACGCAGGGAAAGGTCTGAGCCATATTTTTGGTGCTACTAAGATAAACTGATCTTGCAGTAACCAAAAAGTTTGCTTATCAAAATGCTACCAAGGAGTACCTGACCTTTAAGGGGCAGATCTTTTGCTACATAATAGAAAAAAAAAAAAAAACACACACAGAAAACCTTTTAAGGTTGACATTACTAACACTTGCTATTTAACATATTGCCCTACGACAAGAGGAAATTTCTTTGCCGTCTAAAGGGTCACACTAACAGTGATGCATTCGGTCTGACAAAATGACATTTTCGAATGGGGCAGAGCAAGAGCTGAACAACTGTAGTATTTCCTGCAGACAGTGGTGTTCACATAGCTCCGTAGGCAGCCAGGGCTGGTGGTAATTGCAGTTACAATCAGCGCTCTTCTGTGCTTACTTACTTTGGGGAAACTCTAAAAGCCAGTGCTATATTAAAGAATCTGTGAATATCAAGTGCACAAATGTTTTGACATACCGTATTAACAATAAAATGAGTTCCTTTAGGCCTGAACAGACAGCCGTTAGCTCCAGCTACAGAAAGGCAAGGCCTTGTCAAAGCTTGCCCTTGACCTAAGTGGAAGTCATAGACTGAAAGACACAAATACATGACATGAGAGGAAGAAACAGCCAACAACAGAAGAGCACACCCCTCAAACCGTGCTGCTGGCAGAGGTGTGCCCTGGAGATCAGAAGAATTGTTTCTTCCTATGGAAGTGAGACTTATGGCCTTTCCAAGCTACTCATATATTAAAATAACAGTGTAACGCCTACACAAAATGAAAGGTGCAATTTAGATCTCTAAATATTACACTTATTGCTAGAACATGGGAAATGGCTCATTTGACTAATAACACTCTGCTGCAGATCAGCTAACCAACAGTATTAGGGATACTTAAAAAGATCACTAAAATAGCCTGAATGCTGTAACGTTTTTATACCACGCAGCAAGCAAAGAAGGAACACCCAAATGGAACATAACCTAATCCAAGGAGAGAAGATATCTGGGAGTAGCAATATATATATTAGAATTTATCTTTAATGAGTATCATTGATTTTCAGACAGCTCCATGAGATGGTTTCTCTATACTCGCTGCTCTCCAGCACCATCATACTACACATTTAGGGTTGCCTTAGAATGCAAGGGAGGACTGAAAATTTCCAAATTGTCAAGTTAACAAATAATAGTACTGATAAAGGAAAATGTTTAAGATCATAAGGAAACCAATAATTATCAGGTTTCTTAATAAAAGATATTCCACACAAAGTTCACATTATAATAATTGCTATTTTGAGAGGAAATTTCTGAGTAGAAAATCAGATGTCATACAATACAAATTAATCCATGGAAAATACCAACAGATTTGATTGCTGTTTTCAAATATTTGCTGGAAGCTGTTTATTGACTGAGGATGCATCATTAATATAAACAAACATTGCAACTGCAATTCACAGTTAATAATATAAAATAAATCAATTCATCTAGAAACGTAAAGTTTCATGCAATTGATTATTATTTAAAAACACTGGAAATGAAACATCTTTTAATACTAACACAGGATTTGAAGAAGTCTTCAGATGTATCCCACATTCTAGCTAATTCTGTGCTATGTATAGAGACAAAGAATCTATTTTAGTGCTGATTTCTATTTTTTAGATCTGGTAATGAGGCTTAGTTTACCCCAACTTATGATTTTTTGTACCTATTCAAGAGTCATCAGGGTGACTTGAAAAAAAATTATGATATTAAAAAAAAAAAGATACACCCAGGGTTTACATAATTTTTTTTTTAATTGTTTTTGCTATATTTAGTTTCAGAGTAACAGCTTTAAAAATTTCATTATGCGCTACCAAAATTTGGTTTCTTCTTACAATGGAAGACAATATGCTCATATAGGAAAATTAAATTAGGATACAGGCATTCAAAAAAGACCTCTGGCTGTAAGACTGGCCAACTGTCTTCTGTACTGTGCTTCAGGAAGAAAAAAACAAACCAAACCAAACCACTACAAAAAAAACAAAACCAAAAAAACATCCAACACCAAATCAAGACCCTCTCCACCAATCCTTCAGTATCTTCCCTTTGACCTAAAGAAAAATAGCTTTCCATTACTGTTGGGTACTCTGTTAACTCAGTCATCATTTGTGGGTAGTCCTACAGTTTCCATTCCTGACGACATAAGGCAGATAATAAACAAGATGTGTCACATTGGCTGCTAACTGCATTATATATCTTTAAAATTGACCAGATACTGTTTTTCTTCACTCTCTATATGAAATGGGGTTGGATATCATGTACCTATCCTTGGGGATGCATAAAGATTACTAACACCCAAAAAATTCTTGTGTCATTTGTTTCAGGCTTGGGGTTCCCTCTGCCCCACTGAAAGCTGGAGAGATACTGCAGAGAAAAAAAAAAAAAAAATCATGCCTTAAGGATGTTGCCATGGTGAATTTAATTCTGCATTTACATATTCAATGTGTGAGAAGTTGGAATATTGGACAAATCAGAACCTTAACTTTCATAGATGGTTAAATGTTTGCATTTCCCATTGTCTAGGTTCTCAGCTGAAGAGTCTGGTTCAAAATTCATAGCTGTGGAACCAAGCAGGAGCTGTTATTTTGAATGAAAGAGTACCCTGAGAAGCATGATCCCAGACATCTTGGATCAGGCAAGTAAATTTAATTGCTATTTTTGACCATAGTCTATTTGCCTCAGTTCTAGACTTACTACTACTTGTAAACCGGCATTTTTGATGCTTTCTGTGATAAAAGTCTGGAAAAACTAATCTTTCATAGAATCATAGAATCATTAAGGTTGGAAAAGACCCTCAAGATCATCGAGTCCAACCGCTGACCTATCACTGCCAAGTCCACCACTAAACCACGTCCTTATGCTCCACATCTACCCGTCTTTTAAATACATCCAGGGATGGGGACTCAACCACTTCCCCGGGCAGCCTGTTCCAGTGCCTGACCACCCTTTCGGTGAAGAAGTTTTTCCTAATATCCAACCTAAACCTCCTCTGGTGCAGCTTGAGGCCTATCTTGTCCTATCGCTTGTTACTTGGGAGAAGAGACTGACCCCCACCTCACTACAATGTTAATACCATTTCACAATAGTATTGTCGATAGGTTTATTAACATTTAAGTGTTTGGACTGTATAATGATAAAACACCTTAGAAAACTCACAAGGATATAAATTGTTCTATTTGAACAGGATTTAAATAACATGCAGTAAAGCAGGTATAGGGGCTGTACACAAAGAATGAATGAGAGGGGAAGAAAAAAAAAAGAATAATCCTTCCTGAATGAATTAAGAATTTGGAGGTGAATAAATATAGTGTATGCAATATAATTACAATGCATATGCACAAGAAGATTAAATGGAGACCATGAAGAAAACCTTCACAACATCTCCTGAAAGCTAAATTTTATGACCCTAATAAGGCTACTTTAACACTGCTTTTGTGCATAATATTATATAATCTTGGTTTACTTATGATTTATATGATGTCTACACACACACACATACATTCCCCAACAAACATACCCTCACATTATTATTTCATAGTGTGTATTTTATGATTTCTGTTTCACTTACACCTGGAATATTTTGGCTTATGCATCTGCCAGGTGCAAGATGAACAGCAGATTACAATGCACTGTACTATCACAGCATTTAAAGCAAGCTCATCTGTTTTTACACTACACTGCATTAAGAGTATATAGTGCAGAAGTAGTGCACTTCAGTATAGTGTCAATGCTCTTGTAGGAAGTCTTTACTGCCACCATTTTCTCCTTTAGCTCACCTTAAGCTGCTGCTGCCATTGCCCCATTCATTTCCACAAAGCTATCCAGACAGGGCAGAGTTTGATCTAAGGAGTCCAGCAGAGTTTAAGAGATCTAGTACCCCAAAACCCCCCAAATGCTGCTGTGCTGGCACTAGCATAGCAGCGGGGATGAGGGTGCTGGGCTGGGTCCTACTCTCTGTAATGCTTTATTTCCCAGCTCTGCAGTGGACCTATGAATGACCTTGGGTACCTTCTTTCAGCTTACTACAACACTGGTTTTCCTTATAGTCTTTGTCTGGCCTGTTTGTGAATTTTTGGAAGACAGATGCTCATTAACATGTATAATGTCAAATGTGATAAAGCCAATTTTGAAAGGAGCCTCTAGGTGCTACTATAATACAAAAAATAAATCATTTTTTCTCTATTCTTGATAAAGATAGGTCAGAGCTGCTGATGCTTTATATGCAAAGCCCCAGAGAATTTAATATAAATATTAAATCAATTCCCCTCCTTTACTACTATTGCTAAAGAGAACGTAGGTTTTTTATGTCTTTCCCTTTAACGACAACATGAAAGAACTAAGGAAAACAAATTTTGCATTAGGAAGGCTGTGTCAAAAAACATTTCACTTCAAACAAAGCACCACACATAGAGCTGACAAGATGAGAGATTTAAACACTAATTAGCATCGTTTTCTTTATTGAATTATGATTTCAAGAAAATGTCGTATGACCCTCTGATTTAAATACCGTTTTCCCTTCAAACACGTTTTCCATTGCCAAAATGGGTTCTTAGATTTATGGGCAAGGATCGTACATTTTGAAAGTTTGATTCTTACAGATTAGACCATGTTTCCACATTTATAACCAAAGGCTGTGAGGACTATATTCATCATAGTATGCATATTCAAGACCAGAACTGTTACAGAGTATGCAAGGCACTATCTCCATATCATATTTCTACGTGAGAAACAACCAACTTCTTTACATATACCAAATTGGCAATAGAAAAGGTATAGTCTTTACCCTCTTCTAACTAGAAGTCTCACCTGACAAGCAGACAAATATGCTCTGGACTCCAAACTTCCCCAGGAAGACTCTACACCAATGGCAAAACTACACATAAGTGGCTTCTTTTTCCTACAAACTTACCACAATCACCCATTTGTCTCAATGATCACACAGAGGTAGAGGTTCGCAAAACCATTACAGGTTAATTCACATCTACCTCATGTAAATCCTTTTCTTTAATATTCGTGTGTGAAAAACAGATTTCATGGATGAATGAACTTAAGGAGAAGTGGAAGCTCTGAATGCTTCTTTCTGTACAGCTTTCCCACGTGTAATGAGAAAGGAGATTTACACAGGGCAGATGAAAACTGACCTAAAACAATTACATGATAGGGGGCCATAAACAAAGTGAAAGCTGGAAGTCTCAATTAATAAGGATTATAAGCAGGTGTGTTGTGACTGAGATGCCAGAACACCAAAAAGGCACCCAGGGGACTAGCTCACCTCTATCCTAATGAGGTTTCCTTGACAAAGAAGAAATATGATGATACAAGCAGTCTATATATAATTTATGAATTCTTGGCACCATTATAATGTTGACACGTAATTGCTTTAAGAAGGAGTGTGTGTCTGTGGGAAGGGGGACTGTAACATGCCTCTGTGGGAAGCAGGATCAGGTGAAGTGGTCAACTCTAATGTTGCTCCCCTGACCCAAGAGTGGGCAGGCTAAGCAAGCTGCCTAGATGGGCAACCAGTTTGTCAAAGGTTCTGTGCAAAGGGGTGCTGAAGTGGTCAGTGAAGAAGTCAGCAGCGTACAATAAAGGAACTGATCCCCCAACAAGCATTGGCACCAAACAGAAAGGGAAAAGCCTGCTTTCTTAGCAGGTGGAGTCCTGTCTAAGTACGGGGTCAGACAAAGGGTGAAAGCGAGTGGGTTTAAAACAGAAGGAGGGTTCTGAAGGACCTTGAGGCAACTGAGAAAATACATTAAAGGGATTTCTATCTTTTGCATTTCTTGTGCAAGTTAAGAAAAAGTTACATTCTAGTCCTATGCAACATGAGCAAATCTGTATGTTATAGCCTACGATGCATGCCTGAAAAGATAAATTGTAAATACGAAGCATTCAGTGGGCAGAGTACTAGAGCATGTAAGTGATTTCCAGGTCAGCCTGAAAGCACAGTTCTCATGAAAGGAAGGCAAAAACTTTTACTCAAACATAAGAAAAGAAAAGAAAAAAGAGAAGAGGAGAGGAGAGGAGAGGAGAGGAGAGGAGAGGAGAGGAGAGGAGAGGAGAGGAGAGGAGAGGAGAGGAGAGGAGAGGAGAGGAGAGGAGAGGAGAGGAGAGGAGAGGAGAGGAGAGGAGAGGAGAGGAGAGGAGAGGAGAGGAGAGGAGAGGAGAGGAGAGGAGAGGAGAGGAGAGGAGAGGAGAGGAGAGGAGAGGAGAGGAGAGGAGAGGAGAGGAGAGGAGAGGAGAGGAGAGGAGAAAACCTCACACCACCACAAAAACCAACAACCCAAATACCAAAAAAGAAAGGTAAAAAAAAAATAAATGAAAAGCAAACAAAGAATCCTGTCGCTTCATATGCCAGGAGAAGATTCAGAGCACAACAGTCCAGTAGGTAAACTCCAACAGTGTGGAGTTGCTACAGCATTGTGATAACTCCTAAACTTCAATGGCACAACATAGTGCCTCTGCCAGGAAACAGCAGCAACTGGGATAAGAGCTCAAAGTCACGGTCATAACTAGGTTTCAAAACACATACAACCCATTTTCCTGCAAGGATACTGGGCCAGCTTTTAAAATCTCAGTATTTTCAGAAAAGGAAAAGTAACAAATACAGCATAAACCAAAAACCAGGCTGTAAAGCCCTCGTTGATCTTTCTGTGTGCTAAAGTGGATATTTAAAGTTTACAGAGAGAAGTAAACGAAGGCTTATTTTCTACATTTATGTTGCAGAAAATTAACTTTTGAAATAAAACACTTTATATATTTCATATTACTAAGCAGCAAATTGTGAGCTGAATTATGCCAGCACACCCTGGTACGTTTACCCAGAGGCACTAGAATATCTCTCTATATTAATATTCAGAGTAAGATACGCAGAGACATACTGAGGATTGCTGTGGTCCCTTTCCTACTCCACTTGCCTTACCAACTGGTATGGTTATGTGCTCGCTGCTCAATGTCTTTTAATCACAGAATGGCTGTTTTCCACCCTGCGTAGGAGGCGTGCCTGGCTTTTTAAACTAGTGATCTGCAAAAACAATTAGAACACTGTTTACCCGATCACAGAAAATGCTCAAACGATACAGCACATCTATGCAAAGCACAGGCCTCAGAGATAAAAGGATTATTTCAAATCAAACAATCATGATTCTTTCTCTACAATTTATACCACTGCATTGTGTGTTAGAATATCGAAAGCCTACCTCAGTACTTTGGTCATAATGAGCTTTAGAACATCTCTAGGGACACATCTGTGACTTGTTTCAAAATATACAAGTTCTGTTTTGCTGAGAGATACCATGGTTTTGTCCTCTGGTTCATTAGGAGGCAATGAATAAAGAGACAAAGAAAAACATTTTGAATAATCTCAAGCATGAAGGAACAGATAAAAAAAAATAAAATCAAATGGCATAATGCCACAAGTGTTTCAGAGGATCTGTCCTTCTGAAATGATCACAGATGTCTAGACTTGCAAGAAGACCTTCTATTATAAAAATAAAATATATCAGGAGTGTGAATGGCCTCGATGCATTTAAAGTATTTTTCAACTGACAGTTGAAGTTTACTCTGAAAAGTCAAAGCTGTTGTAGCAAAATCAACCTGATTTTCAAAACACATTCACCCTGCTCTTTTTTTTCAGGGAAGGAAAAAAAAAAAAAATCACAAATATCTGTATGTGTCTTATGGAGGGTGATTTTAGTGTTGTGGATTGCTGAGACAAATCAGCAGCTAAATGCAGGCGTTTTTCCCATATGAAGTTAAACCCACACTATTTATGTTCAGCTTTCACTGAAGCTCTAACACATTCAAAGACTAAAGTTGCCCAATTTAGCCCAGAAATTCCAAGTGACAGTACTATCATTTAGTGAGCAAGAACTCAGCAACCTACAGAAATGCTCCTACCATGTCCTCATGGAGCAGTGCTGCAGTTTGAGGAAATTAATGTTGAAAGCTTAAGACTACATTCATTCTTACTTTCCAGAGCTAGTTTAAACCCCTCAGAGAGTATAAAGCCCAGTATTCTAGCCCTAAATGACAACCAAAACATCCAAGGAAGGTGGCTTTTTCCACTAGTACAAAGTGGTGTAGTTGACCAACACGTTACTTTCCCTGTGCAATGGAAATGGATGGTGAGTGACTGTACCTCATCATAGATGGAGAAGACAGGTCAGGCTGTCAACAGGGCAAACTGCAGCTACATGTTGCCAATTCTCAGTACCCAGGACTGCAGATGAACAATAAGGCTCAGCTATGCACACATAATCCCCAATTCTTTTTTTCCTCCCACAGGCATACAATTCAGGTGGAAATTTCTTAGAATTACTGCAGTTTTGCTGATTCTTAAGATTGCCTTTGTGGTACTACAAATCCTATGTGGCCCACTGAGTAGAAACACTTGGAGTTATTTTTTGGTTTTGATGGGTATGGTTTTTTTTGTTTTTTTTTTTTTAAGTTAAGAAAATACAGTCAGCCATACAACAAAACCCATTTGATTTAGCCCAAAGGATGGTAAGTATGAGGAATGTATCAAGATCTTCTGCTTTCAGAACTGCCAATACAAGTAAATGAACACTTTATGTGGTATTTTGCTTTCATATGTTAATTTCAGATTCACAGTTGATACCATATATTTGAAACTTAAATAAAGCATAAAAAGGTTAAAAAATACAGACTCCACTGAATAAAAGCCAACATATCTATCTAGTTAAGCTACATGAGATAATAAAAAAAAAATTGACATCAAAGAAACTACCTCATTCAGGCCTTTCAAAATACTTGTCATTAAAAGATGGTTTGTTGAAACTTCAGACAGGCTAAATGTATGCCACGTTTTGAGTGAAAGAATTACCTTTCCAGGGTTGCAATTACAACTGTACTTAGTTGTCATGGCAACCTGGCAACACATAGATGTTGTCAGATGAAGACATCAAGGGGCAGACAGTGATTTTCAAATCACCGCATGCCAAGTGTCATTTTTCACGGGTATATCTGTGCTTCAGAAAAAAAAGATTAAAAAATGGAAAATTAGCATTTTAAAACAATGTTTGAATAGCATTCAGATTGCAATACCAATACTCCATTTTGCTGAGCTATTTTAGTATTCTTAGGTTAGTGTCTGCTTTTTCTTCTCTTTTCAGTTAACATGTTCCCAAAATGTAAGCACGACATGGGGAGCTGAAAGGCAAAGAGGTCAGGCTCAGCTATGAAGGTTACCATGATCTGGTGATTGCTTAAGTCCTGCTATTATTCTTCCCCTTTTCTTTCTGTTTTAATTGTCGTGCTATCTTGACTTGGGTATTTTCAGTCAGATACTCTTTTTGACCTGTACTCCAATTCCTTTTGAGAGAGCAAAAGGAAAAATGGATCTATACTAAAAGGCAGTGTTGAGCATGCCCCAATGATGTAAAGTTCTGCAAATACGCCAGCTGTGATCCATTTGTAAAGGTTGAGGCAGAATCCAGAAAACATGCAGTACCAACACAGCTTTCAGTTCTCTTCAATAGGCAGCTCATACTGTGGTGCTGTCATCTATACTGCTATTTTTACTTCTAGTGACCAAGGTGGCTTTGCTCTGCTTTATATTAAGGGTTCCAACAAAAGTTTTCTGAGTTGGTGTTCAGTATATTTACATGGGCTTCTCATACCATGATGTCGTATTCACTAATGCCACACCATATAGTACCAGTTTGAAATGGATCAAGCCTGAAGATATGCTTGTGCATCCTTCCATCTAACTGGAGTGCATGCAGGTGTTTATGCTGCAGCAAGACTGAGGCACCATTCCAGCATAAAGTTTGCCTGAATACCAAATAGCGTAAGCAAGCAGAAAGTACCCAATACAATCTGAATCTTCTTTGGACAAAGCTGTTCTTTCAGAGCTTTTAAACAAATTGGAACTGGAATAAATTGTTCACTGTTTACATGGTTGAGATGTTTTTGATCTAGTACTAAACCATCTCAAAACCCAAATTCACCACCTAATCAATCCCCACCTTGCTATAAACATGCCTGGCTCACTGAAATACCCACACAGTACAAAACCAGATACTGAAAATGCCGAGTGGAAACAAAAATTTGTTTAACTTATTCATCAAAGTATAATTCAAAGTTACTACACTTAATGTGTACACATTTCTTAAGACAAATGTCAACATGAGTGAGTTAGCTTGATTTTTTTTTCAATAAACTCAAAAGCATTTTATTCTGTTATTCCTAAACACCTTCAGTAACCTGACTGATTTAACAGAACGCTATTTCTCTTCTGCGTAGGAAGAGACAGTGTCTACAGCAAAGAGTTAAATAACAAAAAATATAATAAAATTTAAGTAAAATTGCTATAAGTACACACTGGAAAGCAATTTATTTTAATGGAAAATAGTTTTAGTTAGTATTTGTAACGAAAGCTTAGATTGTACAAAGCACCTAGAAATTTTTCCATAAAACTATATGCTGATTTGAATGGTGAGATGACTGGTTTTGTGCTTTCAGATTTTCACTGTTAGAGTGCTGAAGAAGGATCATCAAGAAGGTAAGCAGTGCTCCACCATATGTCTTTTCAGAATTATGGCTCAATGTTTTTCTTGTCTTTGTTCCCCTAATGCTTCAGAAAAAAAACACTACTCTTATTGTTAAATTCTATCACCTCCCAAGCTTGTAGAAATGAAAACACTGATAAATTGAAATAGTGAACATTTTTACTTCTCTTGTGTAAAGAAAGACAATCTTATTAGTTCAGCTTAACACAAGAGAAGAAAAAAAAAAGTAATCTAAGAAAGCCCCAAGAGCCCAGATATCCCACTGTGTGGTAATCACCATCAGAAAACAGAACTTAGTCCATTCCTTAGCAAACACTGTGTAAGAGAAAAAAGAAAGAACGTTGGAAGTACGTATGCATATGTGTACAAAGAAGGAAGTAGAGGTCTTTTATTAGTGCTAGTTCTATAGTTGGCCTTCAGTGACATTTGAAATTTCCCTTTAAAATTAAAATCTATTGGAGATTTTCTTGACGGTCAGCAAATTAAATACAAAATCTGATCAATAATTTGGAATTCCAATCTGAAAGGCCTTTCTGTCTTGCATTAATGAATGCTGATCAAGGCAGATGTCTGTATCTATTTTTTGAAATATTTTTCTGGAACTCATATCTCTATCAGTTCTCCCCTTGTATTCCTGATTTGAAACAAAATTAAACCAAAAAAATGTAATGAAATATTTGCTTTGGCCAAAGAATGAATTATGCCCTTATTTATGATCTTAACATGAAGACAATTTACATCAATCCTGAGTTGTGCCTTTGCCAATAAAAGAATCTATAGAGATACAGATATCTGTCAACCCAAGTTTAGCCTGAAAGAGCCACCTCATTTTGTACAAGCCTCCAAATATCCATCAGACTATAATGGCCCTCAGTTATGACTAGCTACAATGGGCTACAAGTTGCCTCTGTATGGAGTCAGTTATTAAGACTCCATGTGCTTCCATGGTCAATCAAAGGTCATTGTTAATCTGTAGGTTGCCTGGGATTGCATTTATCGCTTACATCATCTGAAGCGTTGTAACTTTCCCAGCAGGTGAAATAGCATTTCTAAAAAGTTACAAATCTTTCTTAATTTCTCTCCATCAGGAATTTTAAGAGGCGACACCAAGATTTGAAACCAAGGAACCTTAGCACACTAGCACATTTGAGCCACAGCCTAAGACTTAAGGTACAAAACAAATCGGAAGAATGTCAGACCTATGAGAAAACTCTTTTTCCCTAGCTGGAGGACAGAGAGGAAAACACAGCTGATTAAGAGGGACCTATACTTTCCAAGTGGGATGAGAAATTAACCTCCTGTACCAACAGGGAAGAGAAACTGCAGGTAAAAAATTGCTCAAAACCCCTAATTTTTCTGAAATGAATAGGTGATAAAAAGATACAGATCCAAAACTGAAACAGAAATTACTGAGGGCCAGGCAGAGTGCAGCCTAACCCTCTAGGAAGGAAGCAGAAACAAAAAGCCCCTCCCCCTGCCACCCCATCCATTTGTGTAAAAAAGAAAAAGGACGCCAAAACCTGCTCAATTACAAAACAAGCTAAGATTTTAGTGAATTTTCTTATGTGCTCTTTCTCTCAGAAATAATCTCTCTTCAGTTTGACTTCAGAATCAAGCATTGCTATAAAAAAGCACAGAATATGTTACATGAAATCAGAACACAAAGTACCAAAGGAATTTGCAAGAGATGTTTAAACCTTGAAAATCCTACTTTCTAAAACTTTTTCCTGCTAAAAAACCCCATCAGTATCTTTAACATTCAAATGCTATTCATTTTGGATATAATTTAACAGGTTAATCTTAAAATGTTGAGACCAGCTTTGATAGTAAACACTTCAGAATAAATTATAAGATAAGGATATCTACAAAGAAGTTTACATAGAGAGTTATGGCAGTAGTATTCCCAGCCTTAATACATACATACAAATATATATGCATGGGAATATTTTACATAGAGAAGGAAATATTTCCAGAATTGATTAAAACCAAACACCTGTTCTACAAAATAGTTTTTCCTCAGCCCAAACGCATGTGTCCCATTATGTCCCTAAAAAGTTGTTCCTACAAAGAAGAAGAATCAGTCAGGTGTTACTAAATCACAGCAAATTCAGTTCTACCCAGTTACCCCAGTATGGAGCCAAGCATCTTGCATGTGACTTCAAGCATGCTCTGGAAGTATGAAAAAAAAATTAAGAAGTCATTTTAGCTTATGTACCACCAAGATGTCAACCCACCAAGTTTCAACCAGCAGGGTCTTGCAGAAAACTAAAAATCTCTTTATAAACAGGGAGGGGATTAAAACAGGAGACTCTGGAACTTCCAGTTCCTGAGATTGAGCATTGGAAATGACATTTAACTTTATGCTATGTTCCCCCCTTCTTCCCTCTGTACAAATATCGCACTTGCCTATCTCAGAACTGCATATAAGATTAACTAAATGTTTTTAAAGTATGTTCAGGGTGAAATGAAATTGATTATTACATGTGTAATTGTGGTGGTTTGGTGGTGTTTTTTTTTTTTTGTTTCATTTTTTTTAAACATGATCACCCCACTTTCTTCATGCATCGGAAACATCCACAACTTTCATCTTTTCTCTAAATATTGCGAGAGATCAAATCCGTTACCATGTCAACAGGAGTGAATAATTCAAGTCCCTGTCAAGCCTAAACTTCTCTTTGAAGGCCAAGGTGGTGTTGGGACGGGCCAAACTCAAGAGTCTGAAGCATCACTTGAAGAGCAGAAGTAGTGCAGTGAGAAGCCACAACAGAAATGAGACTTATGAGGAGGAGATTCAAATTAAGACTCTGGTAATTGGCAGAAGAGAGAACTGGTCTTAGAATTCCAGGTGCAAGCAGCATATACTGCCATGACTGGGAAGAACTAGAGAGGGAAAAAGACATCTCTTTCCTCAATACGCATTTAGAAAATTAAGGTGTTGAAACTCTATTAATATTTTTTCTGTCAGCATATTTCTTCAGCTTTCACTCCTTTCCCTTTTCAAGCCACGCTGTGGCTTTGTAAGGCACAGGGGTCTCTGGTGCGATTTACAAAGACATGTTGGCATAGGAAGTTACAAATCATCTACATAAGACACAGAAGTACTTGCACGAAGCAGAGGAACTTACTAGGCAATCTCTCAATCCATTTGTCAAAGCACCTGCAGGACTCATTTGAAGGCAGGTGAACTAATAAAACCCAGCAAAGCAGCCACCAAGAGAGCATTCTGTTTTACTAAAAGGATTTGCAGCCTTTCCTCCCATCCCCCATCAAAACGTAGACACTTTAACTTACTGGCTCTTATCTCTCTCTCTACCATAATAAATCAGAGGTTGGAAAAGCTAGTGGGGAGCAGAACAATAGGGTTGGAAATCATGACCTTTGTATGTAGTAATTGAAAACCACAGAGAGTTCAGAGTGCAGAATGGACTTCTGGACACATCAACCCTGGGAGCTTTGAAGCCTGAAATTATCCACTGTTATAACTCTAGGCTTATATAGCAGTGTTGTCAAATTGTAAACTGGGGGTGGGTTAAATAATTATAGTTCACAGCACTAATAGGTAATTAGAGAATCAAAGATCCTATACAGATATACTGTTATCTTATTTACAATAATCTTATTTTTTTTCCCCCGCCTTGGGCAGCCAATGTTTGTGCCACCTGTTATGATGTATCAGTTGCAGAAGTGTTAGCACAGAGCAGCTACCGAGACTGCAGTGTCTGTAAACAGCTTCAGAGGGCAGTTGTACCTTTCCATACCAATGCTCCCACCATTACACCGTGCAGACAGAAATAATACCAGAAAGATTTAAAGAAAAAAAAAAAATCCAAGTGTAGTTAAGGACCAGGGTAAAAATCAGAGTATTTAAAAAATAGTTCTCTGTTACCACCTCAACATCTCTCACTTTATTCACCAGTAACTACTGTACTATTGCCCAGGCACAGGTTACATCACTCAGCTGTAAAAACTCTTGACACTGCTACTTCCATGTCTGCCACCATAAGTGAAATGACAGCATCAGTGACTTCCGACTCTGGCTTAACTCACTAATGTATTCCATAAGTTCCTTATTCTTCACCTTCAGATCACTCAAGTTAGAAAAAAAAATAAATAAATAATTGTCTTGGCGACCTCACATTTAGAGCTTCACAATCCCTTTGCCTGCTACACCTTTCAGTATAAATATTTTATCAATGTCTTTGTCTTCAGAAGAAGTGTTGTCTGACTGCAATGAGAGAATTTATCACCAAAAGACTGAGTGCCTTTTGATTTTTCAATAATAATAAATTTCCTTCAATTGAAAAGACACCGTCTTCGTTGGCAAATGAAATGCTCCTGGGGAAGCCTGCTGTCTTCCGTGCTGTTCACCGGGAGGGTGCTGAATTTGTACCTGGACATTTCTATGCGGAGCAGTGCTAACCTCCAGGTTCTAAAGACTTTGAAAAAAATTAAATTAAAATCCATTAAATTGCAAACACATTTACTGCAATGGAATGTAAAGGCCAATAAATAAACATAAACAGAAATATATTAAGAGAAAACATTTCGGAACTACGTTACTAAATCAAAATGTTAAGCATAGTAAAAGAAGAAATTTGAAGCCGTATCTATTCAGGGCAAAACAAAATATGTTTGATTTTAAAAACTGCATTGTTACCATTTTAGTGGAAATGAACATCCCACCTGCAATACCCCCCACTCCTTTTTTTAAACACATAACTTTCCAGGAACAATTTGGGGATGCTGCCACTTCACACAATATTGTCATAGTCTACCACCACCTAATTAAGAGCTTAATTAACACATCAATAGAACAACATGTTAGCCTGTGTTAGAAACTCGTTTAAGCTGTATTTGTCCGAAATTGTTGCAAATCAATACCAGCACCACTCAAGTCAGTGCTAAATTAAAAATTCTATAAATTAAATACAGAGATGGTGTAAGAGAAAGCTAAAGAATAAGGCTTATAGCCATCTGCAGAAGTAAAAATCATATCTAACCTCTTCGATCACAGAATGCAAGAATGTTTCTGTCTCTTCATCATTCTGCACCATGAAACACAATCACACTTATCCCCATTAGCTTTCTTTTTCCTTGGCATTTTCAACAGGAATCATTTTCCTCTTCCAGGGGAAACACTTTTTGCCCCATCTTTGCCTTTCCAAGTAAAAGCCAACAAGCCCATCAATCCCAAGTACTTCACCTTCTCCACTTATCCCAGTTATGTATTTGTCTATAAAACCATTCAGACACCCTGGCCATAAGGACCACATGCTCTTACCAGTTGAGCTGAAAACAATGAACAAGGCTTTTTGTGTATTGTAGACCAAGAAACTGAAATACCAATGCCATACAAGTAGAAGGCAGGAGTGGAGTTTTCTTAACTTTAGAGTTCCAATTCAACTTTCCTCCCTGAAGGTGAAGGCTCCTTTCATTTTTCTTCTCCTAGCCAGTATTTCCATTCACTTTTCCAGAACGCTTCAGAAATTAACCATTTGCTAGAATGAGCCATCTCAAACCGTTTTCCCCAAGGATAGCTATGAAAACAGCTTGGGTGCAGTTCTTTTACACCATCAATGTCCTAGCTTTTCATAGACATGTCCAAACATGATTTCCTAATTATTTTTTTCAATGCATAGTAACACTAAGATTTATAGAAAACAAGTAACTTGCTTATATTTTAAAAAGAAAAGTTTGTTTTAAAACTGGAATCAGAACATTTTTCTTTATATCCTAATATCTATATACAGATCCTTCAGACTGAGGTTCAAAAATATATTTCCATTAAAATCTTAACAGTCTTTTTCAAGATGATACACAAGAGGAAGTAAATTACACCTGCATCCCCTGAACAGCATATTATTCACAGCCACATTTTATTATGCTTTTAAAGACTTATCTAATATTTGTATTTTATTGCTACGAGAAACAGGAGAATAAAAATAAGAAATCTAAGTTCCCTGACTCAATTTTAATTTGAAGCAAAACAACCCTTGTGATCTTAAAATCCTTAGCAGAACTGCACTGTTTCAGAACAGGGAAACCATCAGGAACAGAACTGAACAAATACACTGCCCGTCCTCTTCAGATGCATCTGTGAATTCACTTTTGACAGAGCCGATTTTATTTCTCTCTGTGTTCTGCTTATGTGTAGCAGTATTTGTTACATGTGAAGGCTACAGTACAGTAATAACATAATTTAGGCTTCTATCATGCCAGCCTTAGAGAACATATATGCTTTAAGACCTAAGAGCAGGCTCTAAATCAGGCTCTTTTTCCTATACTTCCTACACTTAGCAATTGCATTCAATGTTGCTTGCTAAATCATCTGAAGCAATTTTGATTACAAATGATTATACAATGTAATGCCAGACTAGATTGTAATATCTGTAAAGTGTAGCATGTCTATGCAAACATTGTGAGCAACAGGGAAGCTGGAAAACTACAGAAACAAAAGAAAACCCTAAGTACTGAACCTGGGTGGGCTTATTTCTATTAGTAGAAAAAATAGAATAAAAGAAAACCAGCATGAAAACACAAAATCCTTTGAGGGGAAAAAAAAAAAAAAAGAAAAAATGTCAAAAGAAAAATAACATAGCTTTAAAGACAGGATATGGCATATAAGCTGGGCCCCCAACTGCAGCAGGTAGGCATACAAGTAAAGGGCAGTTGTCAAAACCCTGACATCAAAGTAGGGAAAGGAAACCAGGAATCCCATGTTTAGAAATGCCATTGATACATTCTCCATATCATATTTTATATACAGTTTAAGACATGCCACACAAGTTTAAAAAGAAAAAAGCGCCTACATGCAGTGGCCCAAACTGATATGGGACACACAGCAAGGAATCAAGTTCCCTGTAGCATGCAATTTAAGAAAACGTAATTATTATAGAACAGGTACTGGACTACGTTACTTCCTCAGACTTACAAATCCAGTTCTGCCACACTTTTCCCCAGGCCTTCGCCAGCCTCTCCCACAGTTTAGAAAGCTTTAGAAGAACCATCCATGGTTCCTCCTCTCCGGGAAGTACATAGACTGCATCTGTAGTGGAGCCAGCCATGGCTTTGGCAGGACCTGATCAGATCTTTGAAACACAGAACAACAGTAATTTTGAAGGAACAGGCCTGTGCAATGCAAAACAGAAAGAAAGTAAAAATGGTTTGAAATGCAGATGCTGAGGGTTCAGCTTGCTAGAAGTTGTAGTCTTGCACTCGGGTCAGTTGCAAGCCATTTGAAAAAAGGCAGAGTTGATTTCTGCCATTGTATTCCCATTGATAAGGAAACAGGTTGTCACATGTAATGATAATATGAATTGTAGTGAAATTAGAAGAAGCCAGAGTTCAAACAGAAGAGTATAAATAAATACAGTGGCAACGTGGCTGAATAAGCAACTCATTTTCACAACAGACTGCATTGACTGATAGCTAAAGAACACAGCAGAGGAAAAACAAGCAAGCAGGTAGCAGCCAACTCTACATCCCTGTTTTCCAGCTGCAAAGGCAGCTTTATCAGGAGTTCAGAGAAGGCTGAGCAGCGTGAACTGAAGAAGCCACACACTACATTCACATCGAGTACTTGGCATAAGGCTTCTCTCTGGATTCAGATAAGTGTGCAAGTGTTTGCAGGGTTTAAGACAGACCAAGGAACAGGAGGAGCTGAGGATCTGTCATGATGCCCGTGCTTTGAGGGAGGCATATGCAAAGGCCAGGACAAGTGGCAGGGTCACTGAAGGGCAGCTCTGCTGGTGCTTTCGCAGTATGTGGGGGAGTATTTCCCTCTGCCCTTCCAAAAGGAATCCCCCCTTTACTTGAGCTGAATGCCGCAAATCAGGAGTCTGCTACTTGAAATGCCAACTGGAACAGAAATACATCCTTGACTTTATTATTATTTGGTTTTGTTTAACTCAAACATATTTTTTTTTCCCCAAGAGAAGACATACTGGAATGCTGAAAGATTATCAGGTTACTCACTGATGGTTAAGTGAGGGAATTTCTATTCCGCTTGGCATGCACAGCAACTGACACAAACCCCAGGGAGGTTTGTTCTGTTTTGCCTTTTTTTTTTTTGTTAAATTGCACCTGATACATGTTAAGCTACCAAACATTTATATAAATGCACATACACTTACAGAAATTCTTCTCAAGTGTGTCCAAGAAGTATCGTGCCATTGATCTGCTGTATGCAGTCTAGACAGTTATCTGGCCACAGGTGGGATTGATTGTGACACTGTTCAAATTTAATATTCCAAATGGTATTGAAGTAAAATGTGAACTAACCCTTAAGACCAGGTTCTAATTTATTTGATAAACTTGATTATTACTAACTGATTTTCAATGTGTTTGTTTTTAAAAGTATAGATTTGACCATCCTTTAAAGTATCCCTGTTCTGATATCACAGACTATGGATTCCCTATTGATGAAATGACACTGACTGTGTACAGTCGCTTCACTGAATGTTATATAGAACAAAATTCTGTTATACGGAAAATCACCAACCAAATGAAGCTACAGGTGTCAGATGAATTTTAGAAGAAAAGGTTCAGACTTTATGTGAACCATAAAATCTACCCTGTACATGATCTTGTTCGATCTTCCACAAATATTTCTTTCTTTTCCCATGAACAAACGATACATCTGAGCACAGAAAACATGTTGCTGCTCTCAAACAACAAATTATTTTTACACATTTACAACAATTTTCTGTATTTCCATATCATGTTACAATTTCACATATTATCAGCTCCAAAACAGATTATTCTGTTATAGAACATTACATCAGTCCTTATATCTTCACTTTAAAAATTATATGATGTGATTACTATAAATATGAACGCGAGTAGGTTAATCAGAGAGAGGGCTTCAGAAGTAGTGGCCTGTACTTTATTCAGTGCATTATTGTTTTTAAACAAACAAAGCAATATATTAAGTTTAATTTAGCATATCAATATCATACTTTTATAAATAAATACACAAGAAAATATCATATTTTAAGAGCTCAGCCCAAGGTACTACAAAACAAAGCAAAGATCTGAGAATAACTTGCCAACTATTTTTTTTTTCTTTTTGAGCAAGATAATTGTGAGATATTTAGTAAAACAAACTTAAACCAGACTACAAAGTGGACAACAGTATGATACTTCCACTTCATTTCTGTTTGGTATCACTAATTTTGCTGTTTCAAGCTCTACTCCTCTTAACTTTCCTTACCCCAAAGGGAGAAAGAGTGAGAACAACCTGGCCTGCTGCTATGTGACCTACTATGTCCTTTGGAGGAGATGATGAATAGCTGACAGGAAAGCTCATGTTGCACAGATAAACAAACATCTCCATGAGGCTTATATATTAGCAGACATTTAATACCTGAGCTGCCACCACAGCCACATAGGAAGCAAAGTAATGCCAAAGGCATTCCACTTCATTGACATACAGAGTCCAACAAAGTCCCGGAGGCACACCGACATCTCAAAGTACGTGGAAACTGGATCGTGCTCCCATGGCCTCTAGCCCACCCTAAGAAATCATCCATATGGTTTTTAGGATCTACTACCATTTCCAGGGCCAATTCTGCACTGTGTAACAGATTCTCAGGTTGTCTTGCAGATTACTAGAGAATCAAGTACCCATGGCGTTCTAAATCACACCGGCAAAAATAAGGTTTGTCTGCAACAAACTTGCTTCTTAGAAGAGAGCACAATGGCAATTGCAAAGATGTATGTGCAACAACATCAGGGTGCCCCATTTCTTATACAAACATGCATTCATCATACTTAAATGAGATGTCATCCGTGTTGATGATAGATAAATCTTTTTCTAACCAATAATTTTTTGGGGTTTTGTGACACGTCTCAGTGGCTTTCTAAATGTGCAATGCATTTCCCTGTAAGAAATTTAAATAAATGTCTGACAGAGAAGATTAAGTCAGCTATCACTTCAATTTGCAGGACTGAAGCATACCAGAGATCATTTTGCTGGATTTCTGAGTGAAGTATGACTATAACTTCATTTTCAGCAATATGCATCTGCTGAGCAAATACATTTAATGGAGGTGAGTTTTGTTATCAGTTTTCTGGTGGTGTCTATTAGCAGCAATGATGTAGTTGACTAAAGGCCAACATCTTTGACTCAGAAAAGAAACTATGGTTTTGAGCATATTACGTAATATTGCCAAAATGCTGTGCTGTTTCTATGTTTGGCCTTCTTCTGAAAAACAGTTTATTAGAAAGGAGTAATAAGAGTTTGAGGGTTTTATGATACTTAAAACACAGAATAGTAAGAATCTCAGCAAACAGGCATGTTCCTTCCTTGAATAGCTGGGTATAAGACAGGCTGAAATGATACACAGCTTTTACACAACTCCTACACAACTCAAAAGGTAAACAGATACATATTCACTCTAGCTGTTGCATTTCTATTGGTCAGAGATTTATTCTGTCATATGACCAAGACAAACAGATACCTAACAGATGAAATTTCTGCCTGAAAGAGAGTATAGGCTGTACCAGCACTATCACTAACCCACTCAGAATAAGGTTAGTTAGATATCTTAAGTCCTTTTTAGTCAGCATTCTTTTCACATTGATTGTCTTGTCAAGCTACGCAAGATTTCAGCCTACTCTTAGAACTAAAATTTCAAATTTATAAGATTTTTTTTTTAATCTGTAGAAGGAAGTATAGAGTATATTTAATTTACATAGATTTCTTTGAGTAATAGCAAAATAATTATGTACTTGATGAAATGTAAAAGTACTGAACACCTTGAAATTTCAGGCTGATGGCTCTGAAGACTATTAACAGATACCAATGGCTTCAAAGTTGGTACTAAACATCGCTAATGTTGATCCTTTTTATAGTTTGAACAACAATCTTTGCAGATAAGCAGGGCCTTTTAAATCATTTGCTACTTCTTCCATACAAATTAATCATATTGTGGTAAAAATAAGCTCAGGACAAGTAGATACACAAAAATCTCTGATGATGAAGGTCAATAAAGCAGGATACAAAAAAGTAAAAGTCACCAGTAAAAATGCACAGTAAAAAAAGCAAGTATTAATTTTCATTTGTACACCTTCAGGTGCTTCATACTACATGCTTGAAAAAAAAAAAGAAAAAAATGAAAAAGAAATCTCTTAGCCACTGTCTTCTTGATGGAAATAACTTACAAGCAACCAATCTGCAAATACACTTCAAGCTCCCTTATCCACTTTCTACATGTACGAGTATGCAGCAGCAGCATAGCAGATGGCTATCAAGGAAACAAAGCTGAGTGCAAACTGGTTGTAGATGTTAGTGAAGTTTGAGAAGTCACTTATACCTTCCACAAAATTTATTCAACTTTTTCCATACTGAAACCCTCAGAAGTTGGTCATATAAATAACTTTGAGAATCTGGGCTTTAACAAGTAACCAACACACTACTTGCAGATAATGCTAATTGGTAGCAGGTGCAGCAAATGATCAGGGCAGTCATTGCTGAACTCCTGAAAAAAAAAATCCTCACTACCAGCTGGTGATGAGACTGAGACTACCTCAGTCTTCACTGAGTGCTGGTAGATAAGCCCACCTTGCCACCCCGGGCACCTTCAGAGGGCCCAGCACTTGCCAGGCAATGTGAAGGTCCCCAAGCATCCTCACAAGCCATGAACAGAGAGGCTCTTCTAGAGGGAAATCTGGGGGAGGAAAAGCCTAGGGACAGCTACAAAAGACGACCAAAGTGGTAGTTTATGCAAACATTCCTTGGTCTAAACACTTTCTAAGTCAGTGTCCTATTACCTTAAAAAAAATACTCATCAATACAACCAGTAAACCAAATCCTGAAAGAAAGAGGGAAAGAAAAGTCAAGATTGTTTTATGGGACACGCCTTGATACATGACAAGAATAAACATCCTAATAAAAGGAGATGTCCTTGCTGAGCTTTGGACAATCTTCAGCTAAGGAAGTTTTGTTCGATTTGAAAAACACTTGTATGTACCGGTTCAGTCTCTACCATGTTGTTATGATTAAAAAAACCCCAATGCCTACACATTTACCATAACCAGCAAAACCAATAGAAAATCACATATGCTTGCATGAAGTGCTAGAGATGGGTAGATTCTGTTTAGCTAAGACGAGTCTAGTCACTGGGGACAAGTAAAAACATGGTGGGAGGGGAAGAGGGACCTAGATGAAAATGATTATTCCTGAAAGTGAGGCTCAGGCTGACAGGTGGGTCACCAAGAGGTTTGACGGAGGCTTCCCTCATTCCTCAAGCCCAGAGTTACACTTCCCTCACAAGTGGCTTCTCACATTGCTGAGTTTGTACAAGTGTTTCTAGATCACCCTCAAGAAATTCAACCAGAAAACTAGAAAAAACCTAGGACTGATGAGCTGGCATTTTACCTACTGCGTTTTATCTCTATGTAGAAGCGACAAGAGTTGAAGTGTTAGCAGCTGGTTGCCTCCATTTGACCTGATTAATATCCCACACTGTGGTGAGGCAAACAGCATTTCAAGATAGGAAAAAGTGCCTACAAAATTCCAAGTCTGAGACTCTGAGCTCCTAAAAAAAGAAAAAAAAATACTCCCTTTAATCTTCCAAACTACTCTTCTTGAACAGAAATTACAGACCACAGAAACAGAGAGGCAGACTCAGAAGTTTTGCTTCTTGCTTTTCAGTAAACTGCAGGTTGAATCAAGGGTGCAGAACTACTTGTAAATAAACAAGTTGACAGAGGAAAGGTCAGATCGCTAAGGAATAAACCTGCTGAGACTTTTCCTTGTCATTGAGATTCAGCAGAGAGCTTTATATCTTGGGAATGTAGGAATATATAATCACACATGGGAAGTCTGCCAAGAACAAAGTCAAGAGGAAGGGAAAAAGAGGAGATAGTCACCAATTTTGCTTGCTGCTTTGTTTATTACTTTATTTTAGTTAAAAATAAATGGAATATTTACTTCTGTCACAATATAACATCTGTATATGGGGAGATTAGTCAAAGGCAGCTTACATTATTTTGGCTAATGTTAATATCTTTTTTCTATGTGCCATTCTTGTTTTGAATTTGTTCTTAATTCAGAAAACAGTTATTAATAAAAACCTGTCCTGAGCATGAAAATAAGCATTTATTCAGTATTAAGAACTTCCTAGTTTTCAAATCAAAGAAATATAAGCAGAATTCTCTAAAAGACCTACTTATTCTTCTAATGTCTTTTAAGTCCTGATATTTTACATATCAAGAGTCAAAGTGACCTGAGGTAAGCACCATTAACTAGGCAAAAAGACACATAAACCCCATCACGTTATTTATTTTATGTTGAGGTTGCATGAAAAACATATATAAATAAGTATATGAAGAAACCTATAAACACTTATAGATTGCTTTAAGGATTAAAGCCAAGAATGTTCTTCCTCAAGCCTATCCGCAGGAGGAGGGCTGGGGAGGGGGAGAGAGGAAGCATGATGAGACCAGAGCAGTCTTGTTTGGCCCTTCGCCCCATATGAATAATGGTCAGATTCTCCACTCTTAATTCTTCTGCTTCATACAGCAACACTTCTAGAAGCAAAGCTGAGAAGGAAGCATGGACATGGAAGGAATTAACCTGTTTAGGGCTCGATTAAATTGCATAGAGGGAAGATGGGAAAATATGAGGCGATGGCCACCTACCTACTTTTTCCCATCACTTCATGTGCTTAAGGACCTGTAACTTGTCGCTAAGGTGGACACTGACAGGTTTGAGGCAATGCACTGTCATCAGAACTGTTGCTCCATTTAATTTCAAAAGGCAAATAAGGCAGCTAGGTAACGATCTTACCAGTTATTCACAAAGCTGAATAATAAGAATCATGTAATAAGAATCAGGTAGCCTTCTGGTGAATGTGCTACAGATTAAAGATTAGGATAATTTCTTTGAAGAAAGATAGCAGAGGGGTGGTGGTGTTTCTTTTAGTGGAAATGTTTGGATAATTGGTCATTTCAAGCAATTAACCCAGAAATGTCCTATTTTTCAATTAGACAAGAATCTCATTTGCACGTTCTCAAAGACAACAGGATATTCTGCTCCCTGTGGCTTTTAAATGGTGCAAAGTTAACCTTATTTGTCCCTGCAAAAATATTTCACTCACATTTTCAAACAAGTTGCTGGATCTTCCCTGTAATGGAACAAGGTAAAAATGTGTCAGATACAGGAGGAGAGACGATTGCAATCTCCAGTCCTGCACTGAATTTAATTTCCTGCCACAGCTGCACAAGCGTATTGGGATGGGGCGGGGGGGGGGGGGGGGGGGGCATGAAGGTTTAGAGTTTAGTGGAAAAAAAATCTATCCAGTATCCACGTTTTGCTTACAAATATATGCATATAAAGCTTTTTATTTTATGCCTAACATTCAGGATTTCAAATGTGATAGCTTTCTCTGACAAAAAGAAATTCTATGTATGTTACTTGAATAGTATTTTCAGATCACAGAACCTTTACATTATGTTTAGCCCTCCCAAAGCCTAGGGCAGCTCTAACTCCATAACTCCATGCTCCTTCTTGTACTTGCAGCATACAAAATCATGTGCCTCAAAATTTCCCTCCTCTAAAGAGTACATTTGAAATACACATGGCAGAAGGATGAATCAACAGGGAATTCCCCTGCCTCCCCTTTGCTAAGACTTAGGGAAGAAAAAAAAAAAAAAAAAAAAATCACCTTCCCAGGGAGATCCAGAAACCGCTTGAACTTACCTCATTGCAGCATTCAAGATGTCCTTGTATTCTATTCTAAAGATCACATGAATCAGAGACCTGGAGCTAGACAAGAAGTTCTCCTCTTTTTCTTTTTTAATCTCATTAGCATTGCCTTCACCATCTCTCAGAGGTGCTACCCTAGTTCTCTCAGGTCTGCTTCAACTCTTCTCTTTCTTACAGTGTTCCTCTTTGAGCAGAAGCATTAACAATAGTAATTATTCATTGCATTATAAAATACATGGTTAAGTCACGTTTAAATAGGCTGTTTGATTCTCCCATTACGCAAAATAAGTACTAGGTAAACACAATAGAAAGAGGGGGGCATCGCTGCAGAATTGTCATGTATGTGCTGAAAAAATCCCATGATTCTAAGGCCCAACAAGTCTTCGTTATGCTGAACTGGGACCTATTTAAAACAAAATGATACATTTAAAATGATTTCCTAGTGGATTCGATTAGAGAAATAAATTAATGACTGCTATTAAATAAAACATTTTGGCACTGAATATTATGGTAACTTGATTTGCATAATTTAACAGTTGCAGGGACTTCGGGAAATAACAATGTAAATGAGTGCTGAAAGTGTGCAGTAATGAAAGAGCAGATTCTACCATGCATAAGAGTCTCCCCCATGATTTTATTTTAAGGTTATCTTTTCAGTTCTTAATTACATTTGTAAATAAAGGTTAAAACAATTTGTTGTCAACTCCTCTGCTGTCGCTCTATTCTGGTGTTGTTATAGATGTGTACAAGTTTCTCTTCCCATCTCTTTTCCATAAAGGGAAAAATAAGTTCTGAATATAGAAGAATGAGAGAGAAATCCTCACAGGTGGGAAAATTAAAAAAAACCCAAAAACCAGCCACCATTACTAACAAGCTATAAAATAGCATTTTACTGTTTCTTGTCAGACAAACCCTGAGGAAAACAGATATTTCATATAATTAGGAAAGCACTCATTCAAATAATAATCACAAAATAACAAACATTTCACTTAAATATTTCATAAATCATTTAAAAAAATGGATTTCAGTTGCAGTTCATAAATTCCACTTTGTTTCAAAAAAAATTTCATGGTAGTAAAAGGTATAGATCAATACTTATGTGGCAATCCATGATATGATTGTTAATTTTTGTGTGTTCACAGCAATTAAATACTCTGGAATTATTCTTCTCCACAAACAACACTATGATTCTTTTTTAACATCTGATTTTGATACACAACACCAGATAATAATTTGACTTTCAGTTTGTCCTCACTAGCTGATGGAAAAAGCACAAAAATATCATGATATTTTCAAGCCTTCATAAAATGTTTAAGGCTAGCCAACTGCCCCAGTAACATGTAACCTAGCAGATGCTTAGTTTCAACGTCCTGCTTTGACCGGCATAAATAAAGGCAGGGAAACATTGAGCTAAGTGCTCTCAAAAGGATCTTGGTCAAATCCAAGAGCTCCAGTTTAACAAGACAATGTGTCACCTCTAACTTACTGCACACTGGGTTTGTACAAGGGACATTGAGAAAGCCAAGTAAAACAAGTAATCTGAAACCACATCGCACAGAACCTCGCTATTATTACTGCCCGTAGTGGTTCAACTCACTTCAGCATAAAGAAACAAATCCTACTATGAAGGATCATGTGCATCTTCTGGGACTATATTGTTTCCGTACAAATTCACCCCTCACTTTCAAAATTAAGAAACAAAAGACAAAAAAAAAGCTGCATCTACAAGCTTATTATTAAGCCTTTCAAATTCAATTTAATAGACTAAAAAGTACAATGATAAGCTTCTGACCACAATCCCTCCGGTCTGGACTTCTGAATTAATGCAACTAACATGCTTTATGGAATGTGAGTCAGACTAATCCCACCAAAAACATGGTAAGGTAAAGGTGAGGTCACGGACTACAAGAGATCAGAACGCAATACAAAATGTCTGTGTACAAAATCAGAAAAGCAACATAGTTCTGATTGTCAAAACAACAAATTGGAAAGTATAATCTAGATAGGTTGGTATTATATATCTGCTTTGTTACATACATGTTTACACATACACACACACACATATATTCACATGTATACAGCTTCAAAACTTTTAGATTATTATTTTACTGGTTTAGTTGAACGAAACCTCAGTGGAGGTTGAAGTTTCTTTGACAGATAACCTTAAACCAGCCTGCTGTAGAAGTAAGGCCACTTAGGAAAATCTCATGAAAAGCAAAGTTAGACGTTACTTAACAGATTAATGCAGTGGAAGTAAATTTATTAGAAGCAATCTGTCATTGCAAATTTTACATCTGTTCCAAAGACAAGATGGTTTGTTTGGGTTGTTCTTTTTTTTTCCCCCCCCACCATGTACTGTCAGAAGACTGATATCTTATTTGCTTCATTCTTGTTCATGAAACATCTTGAAATGCAATGATTTGTCCTTTAAGATAAAAGCTTAAAAAAGCACTTTCTGGAATCAAATATTTTAAAAAATCAATTTTGTTAATATACAAGCAGTCTAGCAAAAAAGTTTAAAAAACAGTTTGAGAAACGTAGCAAGTGAAAAAAAACCCAAACCCACCAAAAAACAACACACCACCACAAAAATACCCTCAACACTCCCCACCCCTAAAAGCTCATAAATCCAGGGTTCTTCCTGAAATGAAAGTTATCCCATTAGGCAGATGGAGAAACTTTATGATACCCTTCATCCACCTAGGAATGCACACACTCCAGGCACGGCTTGAAATCACGTTCAGCTGAAGTAACCTGCTGAGCTGTTCGGAAATGCTTTCCCCTCCCATACATGCGTAGCAAACTTCACAGGTCTACAGTAATTACTATGAATACCAAATCCAACATTTATTACTTTAACTGTTATTTTGAATAGCTATTTTAAAACCAGAAGATTTTTAGTGTTTACAAGTTTTTGATAGTGTAATTTTACATTTGGTGTTTCCTTTCAGCAGCAGCAAAAGGCACAGCTGTTTCTTTTGATGCTTTAACATCTTTACCATAGCCTTTGTCTTAGCTATTAATGCAAGATTATAAGCAACATGGTAGTAGAAGTTGGAAGCTAAAGGTTTTTAAAAAAAGTTAATTGATTTCTGAAAATAAAACTAAAACTGATCAGCAAGAATGTAACAAGTAATTGAATATGGAAAAGTGACACTAGAAACATTTACAACCTAAAATAATGATGACCAAGAAAGCCTGCAAAGCCAGACTAATTAAAACGTTTGCTGGGTATAAAGGATTCAAGGCTTACTTTCCAAGTTTCTACACAACTGTTTTGTTTTACTAAGGTTTCTCTACAGAAATTTGAAAGCAACCTGAGCCGCAAAATGAATTGGAAAATTTTGAATATCTGCATTAATCCCAAATTCAGTTCTTAACATCTTGAAGATTGCTGAAGTACAATGCAAACTAAGAATATCTGTCACCACTAAAAAACAAACAAAACACCCCCAAACTTTACTATGTTGAGTACAAATGAGGATCACTACGGGTAAGCAGTATTAAAAAAAAAAAAAAACAAAAAACAAAACCAAAAACCAAACTATGACAAATTGTTAACTGCAGCTTTTACAGTGAGCAACTTCAGGTGTCAGGAACGAGCACCCTCAAACCAAATGCAAAAGAAAAGGCAGGCTTACCAGTATACCATTAGCACTTGAAATGGGGTGCAGCTGTCAAGCTGCTGGACTGGAAAAAAAAGCCACAGCACAGGTTTGCCTTGACACTGGTGTGATTTGCTCTGACCAACCTCCTTTGACATGGCTCTTCAAACATCATCTGTATTTGAGTGCCACTGTCATTCTCAAAAGGGTTCAAAGCACAAGTATGAAAAAGCCTACACAAGCACAAAACCTGACCTTCTTCACCTTCCCATTTTTCTATTTTCTGATCTTTCTAGTCCTGCTTCTTTAATAGAAAAGAAAACTATAACAGGGTTGGAAACAGCATGAGGTGTGGACCTCAACCTAGTATCTAACATCTGCTGTCCTTAGTACATTTCAAGAAAAAAATATTTGTCTGCCAGGAATTAATTTATAAGTGTTCTTACCCAACAAGGAGATAAAATTTAAAAGCTGAAAAAATAATATGTAACTAGGCTTGACACTGATACAACTATGTTCCCAAGCACGCAGTTTTATTCACGCATAGACCACTAGCAACTCATCAGCAAACAGTTTGTGTATAACATTACACATGCACATGGCTCCCTTCCCCCATTACGATGGGTATCACTAGCAGGATAGTTTCTGGTCTTTCTAACCACATAGCCAACGCTCAACTGAAGCAACAGGGATGACAATTTCCATGAGTTTGTTTATTCAACTTTGGCATGAAATGTTCTTCCATTTGGACATTTTCTGTTTCTTAGAGTTGTCAGTTTTCTAGTCGACATTAGCAGGCAATAAAATATTATTTGTTTTGGTACGGGTGATTGGAATTTTAGTTATTTTTAATTTTTTTTACCTGTCTCTTTGGACAACAAATTTAATCTTTTTTTGGTAAGATCTGAAAAAAAAAAATCAAATGTTTTAGCAAGCCTTCAGTGAAAAAAGTAGATGAGGGAAAAGGACATTTGAAGCAAAAGAGTACTTTCCCATTATAAATTCCAAATTTTTGAAACAAGAAGTAAGCATATTTTGTACTCCTACCTATATCTTATGGTTTCTTTATCAGCTCATTGAATCCCATAAAAAATTACTTTGAATACAACCTACTTCAAACTTACATGTTATCAAAAGGTTTTTTTGTTTGTTTGTTTTCTCAAAGTTACTTTAAGCACCGGAAGACTTTTGAATCATTGGACAACATCTTAAAATAAAAAAGTTCATATATTTGTATATGTACAGAATCACACGTGTTGTGATTTTGTCTGCTGTACTAGCTTCTCCTTCACCCCAGTATTAACTCTGCTGTTGCAATGATCTATAGCCTTTAAAAAAAAAATCTATCCAGTTTTGAACTAGGTATAAGGTTGAGTAAATGTTTCCCTTAAGCAAGAAAAACAAAAAGAAAAGAAAAAACATGCAACTGGGTATCCTCCAGCAAATTGACATACACCTTGAGCAACACCTGAATTTTACAAGTCTGGGCTTAACTATACAACAATCTTTTTCCACAGAAAACGGCCATGCCAGTGTAGATGAACTGTGCCAAGCCTTCATATCATCATTCTGAAGCAGGACATATTACAGCTCCATCACTTTCATAGTTAATAACTGATTATTTAAAAAAATTAAGATAAGTATCATCATTGTTATATTTTTGATAAAGCAACAAAAGATAATCACAATACAAATAAATCAACCTCATTTGGCTAAAAAAAGTGAACTGTACTTTTCTGTTACAGTGTACAAACAGTGTATGTCTTTAAAAAAAAATACTGAAAAAAAGCCATTTTAATGAAGTAAAGAGCTATTCTACACCAGCATAACCTTCTTTAGCTCCATCCAAAAATACCATCAATATAAATAATGCTGTTGGCAAAGGCTAAACATGCTGGATATACTTAAAATATTACCACCATAAGTAATGCTTATGTGCTTAATTGTTTAATCCAATACATAAATGAAAAACACATAGCATAAAGATTTATGGCCACAAAACCCCCAAGCCCCTCCAAAAGAAACCAAAAATCAAGCAGGGTCATAAAATTTCATTTCAAAGCCACGTATAAACAGATCATGCTAGAATATGGGATCACAGTTCTTTCAACAGGAGGATTACATGTATATTGACAGTCCCATGACAATGCCAGAAACACAAAAGGAGGTTTCTCCTGCAGTCCACTGGCTCATTCACCATACACCTGCTTAGGCAAAAAAACCCTGTGGAATTTGCACACCCTAAACAGAAAATACCCCCCTTACCACCTAAAAACCAAGTTCCTAAAAAACAGTCCTTCCTTCTCTCTCACCCAGATATAGTATATCAGGAATGGTGTATTGGGTTTGTGTGGCAAGGTTTTGGTAGCCAGAGGCCTACAGGGGTGGCTTCTGTAAGAAGCTGCTAGAAGCTTCCCCCGTGTCAGACAGAGCCAATGCCAGCCAGCTCCAAGACGGACCCACTGCTGGCCAAGGCCAAGCCCATCAGCAACAGTGGCAGCACCTCTGGGATAATGTATTTAAGAAGGAAGTGGGGGAGAAAACCTGAGCAACTGCGGCCAGAGAGAGGAGTGAGAATACATGAGAGGAACATTCGAGCATTCATTTTTACTCTGAAAGAACTCACAGCTAGGTTGTTGGGTTTTTTTTTTTTGCCTTTCATACACACATGCAATTTATAAAGTAATTTGCAATTAAAAAAAATGCATACAGCAATAAGTCCGAGCCACTAATGATCAGAACTGTGCTACTGCAAAGCAGCATGAAATAATGCTAAAGGAGGTGAGGAAAACAACATTTATTACTATAATTGAACACATGAACTTTGGAGGACAGGTAGTCAAAACAGAAACACAGGTAAACCACTTTAGCTAACAAGCATCTGTATTGTAAGACCAAATGTAACGTAACAAGCTAATGCTAAACCACAGCTACATGAATAAAAATGAGTGAGGATACCTGCAAGCTGTGCAACTGAGCAGATCCGCAGAGGACAGATCATCTTCTGTATTCAAAAATACCAACACCTCGTGCAGGAGAAGCATATATATATATATATACATATATATATATACATATATACAACCTTCTAGAAACCATCTGCTGCCACTTCTGAAGCCAAGTTATGGTGTTAATTTACACACAGCTGATCCCTATATTCATGTGATAGAGAACACTTACCACAGCAATTAAAGGCCTCCCTGAGTCATGAAGAGAAAGCTTCCACTTACCTGAAATAAAAAAAAAAAAGATGATCAAAATAATATATCAGGAAATCTATGTTACAGACCTGACATTTATGGGAGGGAAAGAAGTTTTACTTCATTCAGTTTTGACTCTCCGTTCTTCCCCCCTCCTCCCACAAAAACCAAAACCATAAGAGCTGTTTTGCAGGGCATACAAAACTATAGTAGTCCGCATGTGTAATAAAACCAGCACACACATTTAATCAATACACATCATCATCATCAACATGCCTCTTATCCAAAGCAGAAATTCAGAATACTGGGAAGGGGATATATAATTTAGGGTGACGGGGAGAACCGAGGTGGAGAGACAAGCCCTGTCTGGCAGGGATGGAGGGAATGGCTGCTCTGGCTAATTCCCTGACGGGGGTCCAGCCCCCCAGCTCACCTGCCCGCTCCCTCCCAGGGCTGTGTCAGCACTAATCTTCTGCCTGCAGCAACAGCCAAAGGTCACTCAGTCAAGGCACACCTGAGGCCGCTCCGCCCCTTCTGAATGGTTTAATTGATTTCAGTGGCCTTTTACTTAAGAGCAAGTGAAAACTAAATTCATACATTATTATAAAACCAACAGCTATACAGTTGGCATAGTATTTAATCCAGTACACATAAAATAGTTCTTAATAAATGGAGTGGTGTTAGATTAGAAGTCCTCCATAATTCGTTAGCTCTGTAAGCAACAGTTGTGATAATAAATACGAATTTAGTGAAATCTGAAATAAGATAGTATCTGAAAATTACTTCAACATGGGCTTTTTAAAAATAGAACATACTGTCTCTGCTGTAAATGTGTATACAGACATTCAAAATCTTTCTAAGTACTAGCATGTATTATCAAAGAAGGGGCAGTTTGAGAATACACCACTGTTCAACCACATGAAATGCCTAATGCATAAGGACACTTAAAAGAATGGTTAGGAGGAGAGAAAAAGGAAAAGAACAAAGCCCCTCATTTACAATTGATACCACCTTTGAACTGCACTGCTCCTTTTCTAAGTTTGCCGTCGTAGGAAGTGTTTGAATCATTTAAAACATGATGTTGTGCATTTAAATAAGGAACTTTGAAAGCCTGTTAAGCAGAAACAAAGGATTTCCTACACAGTATAGTTGACTATATAATAAACCTCTAATTCTCAGAAGATTTTGAATAGTTTGTATGCAGTTGTGCCCTTCCAACATATATTTAAAGTGCATACTTTTTTTTTTTTTTAGCACAGCAAGAATGTTCCTATTATTTTGTAGACAGAGATGCCATCTAGTTAGCACAAGGCTGTGTCATGCAGCATTGTCAGAGAGCCTCTTTCATCATAAAGCTACAGAGAAAAATGGATGATGTGCCACCCTCTGATCCAGGGGGACTGAGCTGCCCCTCGCCGGAGCCTTGGCAGACTGGGGTACTTGCGCAGCAGCTCCATAGCTGACTGTTCCTCCACCGGGACCTCCTGCCTGGGCATGAGAGTACAGATCAATGCTGGCACACTGTAGATGCTTTCTGCTCGTACCCAGCATTCAGCAGATTTCACCTGTTACCCCCATCCTTTATCCAAGGGGACAGAGGGGAGGATGAGGGGGGACGACACATGACGGGGATGACACAACACCAAAAAAAACCCCCTCTGTCAATCTATGTAGAGCTCTTCGTTAACTCTCATTTTTTTCTAAAACTCATATCATCACTAACTAAGCTAAGACCTTTTGAGAAATGCATTTCCCTTGAGCCTTTCACTTACTGTTTGCATATTACCCACAGCTAAGACATTGCTTTCCTGTGTCCTTTCATCCAAACAGACACTCTGCAGGGAAGGACTCAAAGTGGGCACTAAACAAATGCTTATATTTGGACAAGAAAATTCATATTCGCGATATATTTGACAAACCAGGATTGGGGACACTGAGCACAGGTCAGATACTGTTTCTAAGGTACCTCTTATTTCTACCACTATGTTACTGCTACAGGATAGTTAGAAACACAGAACAGTTGACTTTTAACAAATGTATATAAGCATTAAGAGTTACTAAACTGTAAGCAGCAATCCTGGAAAGAGTTACCAAAATGTTTAACTTGGGTGGCTGTCAAAATCATGGGGCGGTGTCTGATGATACAGTTAGGAATTATCTTGCAATTCTACTGCTGCTGCTCCTCCTGGGCAGTGCCGCACAGCGAGCTGTGCTTTCCCCCTCCACATCACCCCGCTGTTAGGTCACCTAACGTGCTGTTAGAAAAATCCCATAGTTCACTTTTAATTAAAATAAGAAAATTAACAAAAGCAAAAAAAGCAAAAGCATCTACTTTCTATACATTTTAGTTCTAGTAGTTCATTACGAATCTTATTAAGACTCTGTCCTCCCTCCAAACTATGACACACTGTGTATATTACTCCTACATAAAATGTCCTATTACTGCATATATTTAACATATAGACTACTCTTTATGAGACCTTGTCTCATCATCCTATTCATTTATTTAAAAAAAACCCACAAACCAAACCCACAGCACATAGGTACTGAAGGTTCTACCAGCACACTCATTAATACTAACAGGTACAGCTGTATCCAGAAGAGAGAAGCTGTGCTGCAGGATAAGCTTTTGGCATGAATGGCTCTGTGCCAAGTTTCCAGACTTCAGTCTCAGAGGAAGATAAGGACACCTTGAAATCCCAGATCAGAAAAACCTGTGTGTAGTTAACCTTGCTTCAGAGTCACTTCAGCTTCAAGTCTACATGCTTTGCCAAACTGAGATTTTAGAAAACAAAAGCTTAGTATGCTATGCAATGGAAGGTATCTTTTATTTAATTCTCATTAAAAAGAAAGCTAAATCATAGAAAGTTATGGCTTTTGTACATATGCAAACACAGTTTGGTTTAGTCCATACACATTAGAAGAACCAAAATAGTGCAAGCAATAAACAGGAAAGTTTTTCTTGCCTTAAAACTGTTTCTGTTCTATAGCCTGTAACATCGCTGAACCTTTCAGCACCTACATATATTTCACTTTAAATAAAATCTGAAGTATCCTGATGTTAAACTATTTGTCTCCTACCTCTTCAATCCTGAGCAGTCTAGGCATCAACACACAGGACACTGCCTTGCTGCTAAGTGCTGCACATAAGGAAAAAAACACAAACGTTGTTCTTTCTACCAAGCGTACTCAAGAATATCTATAAACCCTTAGTCTGTATTATAACCATCCATTTTTATTCTTCTTCATTCGATTCAGTTTAAAGGGATTTGTTTCTGCACCAACTGTGGTGAACTCACAAAAAATGCCTGTAAGATGGAGATAAGCTGTGACCACAGTTGCTGCTCTATTAGTTTGCTTGCATGGTGGATGTCTTTGTGATTATATTTACTCCACGATTTAACGGTAGGAGGCTAATGGAAATGTTACTTGCTATGGTAGCAGGCTAAATCAGTTGGGGAAAGGAAAAGAAATGTGTTTACACTTGAAGATGCCACATAAAACAGTGGGAAGCTCCCACCCCTGACACCAGAACTGGCATGCTCATTCAAGGACTCATCTACATTATTACATGCTCCTTCACACTTAGAAATCTATTAATTTACAATTAGTTGTATTGATTTTATAGCAGATTTGTAAGTTCTGTAATAACTTACAGACTACTGAAGAAATTAACTGCGCCCCTTCCAAAGATAAGCATTATTGATAAAGAGGCCTTGGCACGAGTTACTGAACACATCATCAACAGTCTGGAATTTCTGCTTTAAATTCTGCATTAATTACAGCAGAACGGATTGGTAGATTCTATCTGTCCCACCAAGAGTTTCTTCCCTCGCTCCTGACAGTAATCCGCCAGCAGGAAATGTAATCACCCACTGGAGACAACGTCAGCTCAGCCTCTGATGCCTTAAGTTAGAGAGATTTAAAATAATGTAGTTATTGCCTATACCATCTCACTGGCAGGCACACTGTGTTCTCAAAAAAACCCAAACCAACCAAAAACCAAAGAAGAAAATCTGAAAAGAAATGCTGCATAAAATACAATTTCATCACATTTTGAGAGCGATATCTACTGTGGCACCGAAAAAACTGTCAGAGGCCCAGTGATTGAGAATGAACTACTTCTAGAATATATACTGTATAAAATCTGAGAATATGTTTCCCAGAACAATGCCTGTCGTTATTTTATAAAATATTTCGTAAGGGGGGGGCAGTCTGTATTATTTTCATAAAATAGTAAGCCATTTTATAAAATAGGCTCGTGCATGTTAGTTCTGGCATATTTTTGCAATTCCTCCATACAAATATGAAAAAATTTACTTCCGATAAAAACCAAATATCTCATTTTTCTGCTTTGCTCAGTGCCTCCCTCAGTGGCAGTGTGAACAGAATTCATTTTAATGTTGGATGAATTCCTTTCAATATAAAGTTGGTCACTACATAAAACAATTGATGCCTGATTCATAAAACCATGCTACAGAAACACCTTATCAGTGCTAATCATAAAATCTCTACCCAACATTGCCCATTGTTGAGATATCTTTTGGTTCTGTGTGTACCTTCTTTAAAATAAAAATTCGCCTTTTCACTGACAGGCTTTCAGTAAGTTACTGAACATAACTTTGCAAACTCTCTGTGTCTGGTATCTTGGCACCTAAATCACCTATTAACCTAAAATGCATATAAATATAAAGCCAAAAATAAATACCAAGCGGATAAAACTTGCATACATAAATATATTTCACAATGGTAAAAGTATGGGTTGTGCAATGTTGGTACTGAAATTTTATCTCTGTGCAGCACCTGCTCAGCGGGCAGGCAGACTTTATCTTTGCGAAATTGTGTGTTAGCCCAAGTTGTATTTACAGCACCCCACCAAAATCCTGGCAGAATTGTTAAATTGTGGATGGTTAGTTATACGCCGTTCAATCACGGCAGAATCTGAGTGGTGTACTAACTCTGATGAACTTATCTTTGAACACTTCTAAGAGAATATACGTATATACACACACGCCCATGGTAGTTGTGCAATTGGAGGCATTAAAATTGTGCATATGGGGTGTCAAACTTCTAAATAGGAGAACAAATAAGGCAGATGATCTACAGTCAATGGCATTAGTTTTCCATATAGCACCCATCAAGATCTGGAGTACTAGATGAGGTAGTGGCTTTTGGGGAGTAGGAAAAATAAGGAACAGCATTCCATAACTCTCACAGACCAAAGAGTTGGCTGTAAGCTGCATGGGCAGCCTGGGCAGATGCACTCTAGCTTTGAGCCCCTGACTTTGCAATGTCACTATGTTCTTTTAAACAGACTTTGTAAAGCTTTGGAGGCAGGGACCAACTTTTTCTTAAAAGGTAGTAACGTATTAGCTCACTGGGGCCTTAGAAATACTGTACAGTGCAAATAGTGAACAAAACAGTATCTTTTCCAATTATCTTAATATTCCTTAAAGCTAAGTATCACAAGAAGTCCTTTGCTGTAAAACTGAGAGCTGCTTGAAGATGAGAAAATGAAGGTCCTAGAGTTACAAAAGAATTTTTCCTGCAATATTTAGGAGCTTACCAATTAGCAATACAACCCAGATCTTGACTGTCACTTGTGTTTCAAATGCAGTCACACCTGTCCCCATGTCTCTTCTTTTAGCCTATCTTCACCACAAGCAGGTGAGCAAACTAATAAAATAAACATGATAGAAGGGTGGAGAGAAGACATCACTTGCTTTTGGTAGACCATGTCAATGTGCTAGATAGAACATCAGAATTTGTACAATCCCAAGATGATGCCACCAAGAGTGGGAACAGAAATCAAAGGAAATGTTATAGACAAGTAAAATTAACAATGTCTAACTGGACATCAGATACTATTTCCATTTGATAAAGCAGCCAGTTTTAACACAGATGTTCTTTTGACATGTGCTAATAGCTGTAGACTATACACAGTTTGTAAATGCCTTTTATTGAAAGTAGTTTCAATTTTCTCTAATTTTTATTAGAGGCACTGCCTAAAAGATTTATTTGAATAGCGTAGGCACAAACACTCAATTATCCAGTAGTAACACATTCCAAGTGCTATGAGATAATGCCAGGCACTTACTATATACCAGCTTTGTAAACCCTCATACTATATATCATGTCTAAAAATTTGTGAAGTGTAACATTATTTGACTGTCTCATTTCTTAGCAGCACGCAGCCCTGCTTTCCTCCATCATCACCTGTTGCCATACTCTCACCTATCTCAGTAACAAATGAGCCCTTGGTGTTTACTCTGATCAAAATTCATAGCTACAGCTAACTGCTGTGGTTCCGCACTCACCTAAAGGAATAAAACAGGCTGTGGGTCTGATTAGCGATCACCTGGGCTATGCATTGCTACTAAAAAATTCCAGACAGTCACAGTTCATTTATGCCTCACTGCAATAGATGCAAACAATCGTGAAGAGACGGTTGAGAGCCACTTACACATACTTAGACCATTAAAACGGGCAGTGTGAACCTCTTTAGGTAAATCACAAAGAAACACAGTAAACAAGCAATATCACAAAACACTGGGTTTACTATGTGGTAAAACATTACCATATGTCAAGGCCATCACACTTAAGACAGAGTCTCCAAAAGACTCACTAGATCAGGACAGAGACAGACAAACACATAGTCAAGGTGTTTGATCTGTACAGGAGTGCTAGAAGCGACCTAACAGCCATCATCTACCCAAGAGCCAAGGCAGGAGATGTCTGCTTGGCAGGGGAGCTCAGAGACATGCTTTCTGCTGTTGCAGTTCCTCCTGACCACTCTACCAGGAGCTACTTAAAATTTTGGCCACCCATTGCTGTTAATGAACACGTCCCCTTACTGATCTTGTGATATAGGTCATACAGTTTATTTAACTATCTGGACTGGTTTTCACTGGGATAGAGTTAATTTTCTTCATAATAGCTCATATGGTGCTATGTTTTGGATTTGTGCTGAAAACAGTATTGATAACACGAGGATGTTTCAGCTAGTGCTGAGCAGTGCTTATACAGCATCAAGGCCTTTTCTGTTTCTTGCTCTGCCCCCTCAGCGAGCAGGCTGTGGGTGCACAGCCTGGGCAGCTGCGCCCAGCTGACCAAAGGGATGTCCCACACCGTGTGACGCTGTGTTCAGCTTATAAAGCTGGGGGAAGGAGGAGGAATGGGGGGACGTTCAAGTGACGGCATTTGTCTTCCCAAGTAACCATTATGGGTGATGGAGCCCTGCTTTCCTGGGCGTGGCTGAACACCTGCCTGCCGATGGGAAGTAGGGAATGAATTCCTGGTTTTGCTTTGCTTGCGTGCGCAGCTTTTGCTTAACCTATTGAAGTGTTTTCACCTCAACCCACGAGTTTTCTTCCGATTCTCTCCCCCATTCCACTGGGTGGGGGGGGGAGTGAGCGAGCGGCTGTGTGGGGCTGAGCTGCTAGCCGCTGCTAAGCCACAACACTATCCTAATTTAAAACTCAATCATGGGGGCTCTTCTAGGGGGAACCAGAGCTACCCTGCGGTCAGAAAGGTGTCTAGAAGTGATACAAGGTGCTGCACAAACAGACAAGGAGGTGGTAAGTCTGTATCTCGCAGAAATATAATGTATTTCCAGGATATGTTGGGTTCGGAGGGAGGAACAAAAACCTGAGCTTTAGGAAGGAAGGAATGCAAGTGCTTGCATTACAGTAATAGTTTAGGGAGGAAGGAATGCAAGCGCTCGCATATAGTAAGCATTCCTTGCATATAAATAAGGACAGAAAATTCAAGAATGTGAGCAGTTACATAATGAAGAAAGTCCAACCTCTAGGAGAAAAACCACATAGCACAGTAGTTAGGATCAGGAAAGAGCTGGAAGGCTGGATCGGTAGAATATTGTTTTCAGTGCAGGGAGCTATTCATACACATCACATCAGACTGTGATGTTATCTGTGAAACAGCAGATAGCCACGGCAGCAGTGACCACATAGCGCTCCATTAATACAAACGCCTGTTCAGCTCTGCGTGGGCCCAGATGTAACAGCTCTTCCCAGGGGGAACAGACCAATTTATGGAACCAAGGCTTAATGTGTATCTAAGGAGGGCAATATTGAGCTTCACTGTAAATATCACAAAGATTACTTAAACTTTTTTTTTGCAATGTGACTGGAACGAAGATCACGAAAAAGAAGGAAGAGCTGACTCTGACAATAAGAAAACTTAAGATCATCAAGTTGCTGAGCATTGTGGAAAAACAAACAAACAAAAGACCCCAAACCCATCTCTAAGAAGCTATCACAAATTTCCCACAGCTCAAGCCTGTCACCTTCCCAATTTAAAATTATCGCATTAATTGCTTCAGCTCTACTCTCAGAATAAGCCTGCATGTGCATGGAAAGCACCTATAAGAAATTATAAATTACAGAAACCTTTAGAGGTATTGCAGCTTCCTTCTTTTGTCTAACTTCTGTGTAGTATTAATATGCTCCAAACACTCTCAGTTGAACCCAAAACACAGCTTGTGGAATGGCAAAGGGCAGATGTCTACAGAAGAAAACCTGCACAACTCTAAGGTTTTCTTGTCAGGAACCCCCACTGAAGCTATCCTCTGTAAATGTAAGAGCACTACATATATCAAAGCTCAGTATTTAATAAGTTAGTGTGTACATGCATATACACACACACACACAAGAAGTTATTTCATTTCCTCACTTTTTTTTTTTTTAAGAATTATACTAAATTTCTACAAATTGTACCTAAATGCTTACTTTATTCATGAAAGAGTACAAATATTGAAAAATCAAGAGAGCATACGGTAAAGAAAATGTCCCTCTTCATAAAGAATCACACTATGTTTCTGAATATTCACAGTTGCAATTGGTGTTTCTTTCAAAACCATGCTAGATTGAATAAATGAAGCCACATGAGCCCTGTATGTCAAAATGCACAGAGCTGATATAAACAGCTTCTCACTGAAGACTGTTAAAGCTATAAATTTGGAATAAAGGAAAGTGATATATAGGGATTCATTATATTTTTTTCCCCATAAACTTCAGTTTAGAGAAAACTAAACACATAAAACAAGAATACAATTTTATAACTGCAGTATACACTATAAATTAAATCCTTGGAGCTCCTTCTGTTTTCCCTTATTCTGTCAGCATATGCATGCAGACTGTAATACCCAACAATGGAGGCACGTGAATTCTCTATCAGTCGGTACAGCAGCAACATGTTTTGGAAATACTATTTTCCGCAAGCAGACGTTTTGAGCCCACCTTTGCAGGTTAATGCTTCAGAGTAAACAGCCTCCCTAAACTATTCTTTTACAGCTGATAAAGACTTTAACCCACCAGCTATCATCTCTGTGCCTGGAGTATCACTCTGGAAATAGTACAAGAACCTCGGTGGCAGGAGGGATAATAAAAAAGTGTACCGAGCAACTTGTAGATGTAGAACTAGTGAGGGCTACAGACAAGAAAATAGGGAAACAAAAAAGTGGGGCTGATAAAACACTGGGTAGGAGAACAACAAAAAAACTCTAAACCCTTACGCCACCCCCACTACTCCCCATAATCAAGGTTCAAACATGTTGAAAGTTATTATTCAGCAGTTTGCTCAATTATCAGCCTGCTTTTGGGATTTAGTGTTCATTAAGCATGATTTTGGTTTGCATTGTTCCATTTGTGAGCCAAAAACCTCCATAAAGGAAATAGCTGGGTTTGCTCTGCAATTCCCTTGTTAATGACAGCAAGGTTTGCCTAAGGAAACACAAGAGGAACTGTGCAGTGTTGCAATCATATTTCACACTGAAGAATCTCCAGACATCAACGGAGAAGTCCTAGTGCCAACCAAAACCAGTATTTCGGTACCTGCAATGTCTTTGTGCAGCCCTTCTTCTTTAAAATCCATTTGGTGCAGATAAACGTATCATAACTCAAATTACTCCTCCTCCTTTCATTCTCATTTTAATTTTCCTTTCACCTGCCTGGTAGGTTAATAAACCATGAATGCCTTTTCACAGATACCTGTTGCTCTTTGGGCATATTTATGAGCTTCTAGGGATGGGAGAATTTTTTTTTCCCCTGCTATTTAAGTAGAACTTGATCTTGCTATATCTTATACAATTTATAAGTGTAAAACTAGAAGATAATACATGATGTAAATGTGGAAGTTTCAACTATCAGTGATCACTAAAGACCTTTGGTTCAACAAAGAGCTCCATGAGCATGAAAATCTCAACCCAGTGATTAGATTACAGTAATTATATTCTACCTAACTGAATTCTCTTGCAGTTTACCTTGGATAAAGTATTCCCAGCTTTATATCATAATACAGAGCAAGTGTTTAAAAACAATTTTGTTTTATTAATAGTTGATGCATGTAAAGAATTTGTCTTTTACATAATCTCACAGATGTGTTATAAGATTTTTTTTTTTTTTTTAAAATGTTCATACACCATTTGGACAAAAGATGACACAAAATTAGAAATGTTGTTTATTTTAATCAAATATATTGTCCTTTTATATAAGTAATGAAAAACTGCTTTGCCACTAAAGTTTTAAGTGCATAGAGATAATACAACCTAACTCTATTTTTGAAAAGCCAAGGCAGTGAAGTACACATTCTTTCCTGCACAGGAAGATGCTGTTAGCCCACAACATCACACCGCTTACAAAGTGATTTACACCAGGAACTCGGTTCAGCCTTCTGATATGCCAGTCACTTGATGACTTTAAGGTATCCACACAGAGTGGGGTGAGCAGGGAGAAGGTTTATTGTCTTCACTCAAGGAACTTCAAAGCAAAGAGGAGGCAAATAAGTTGCTAAAGGCCATACAAAACTGAGAATGGCACTGCAAATCCCCCAAATTCGCATGATGCATTGCCTGCAAAATTCTACACCAAAGGCTGTATCAAGGAGTCATGATTTCAGGGCTGTGTTTCTGGGAAACAGAGCCCTTGTGATGGGTATTAGGAGGTGCTGGTGCAATGAATTAAGGTATCGGTTTGTATCAGAACATGTTTATTTCCCATATGAGTAAGCTTAGAAAAGATGTGTTTTTAAAACCTGATTATACAAAGAATTTTGTAGGGCATATCAGCAACAAGCTTTAAATATTTACAGAATGGACTCTACAGAAGCATTTTCCAATTGAGATGCCCACTGTGATTCAAATAAGAAATTCTAAACTTGCACGTAGAATGTTCTCAATGTTACACCTTTAAATATAGTAAATAAAACCTGCCAAATAAAACAGTTCATTGCAAGAACAAAAAGCCACATCTTTCTCAACTGTTCAGCTAAGAACCAGCAGGCATAGTTTTATGAATCATCATGGAGCCCTATAAACTATAACATTGTGAGAGTTTAAAATTGCAAAAAAACAAGGTTTGAATTGACAAGTAAAGTCATATTGAAGTGTAAGTGGCAATATTCCTGAGGCGTGATATTAAAATTGATAAACACTGCTAACTCATATAGTTGAAGCCAGTGTCTTCAACAAAACTCACTGGAGCAGCAAGTATAAGAATTTGTACTAGATGGTTAGACCCTATCTAGTCAAGGGCATATTGGCTGCTAAGGCAAAATAAAGCAACCATAAAGCTGGCTTCATGCTTTTCATCTAAATTTTGTTAATCTGTCTTGCCCTGGTGGCTCGGATTTGTTGCTTTTGAACAATCTGTTTTAATCACCTTACAGAAATCACCTCAGAAACATTAATGTGCAAGGAATTATCAGGAAAAAATAATAGCACGCTTTACATATCTGCTTATTAAAACACAACGTTTAGGATGCTGGGGAAGCATCCCTTCAGCAGAGCACTCTAGAATGATGCAGCACTTTGGAACAGAGAGCAGCAGTAATAAACAATTACTCTTCTATAGTAATGAAAAAAATCACTGAAGTAATTTATGAGGAGATCACAAGCACTTCAAACAATGGCATTCCAGTTCATGTGTGTTCTCCAGTCAAGAGCGCTCATACTTAGTTATTCCTACAGTGATTTCCATATTTTCCTGTCTAAAATCTTGTCCTCAGCAGTTCCTAAGCTTTCCAGTAACTTAGTCAAATGAATATACACGGACAGAAAATATGCAAAGGTGATGAGTACATGACTTCCTCCAGCCTTACCCAGTTTTCTGATAGCTTGGATTGATCTGAGTAAAGCCAAGTCTTTAGCTCTTCGTATTCCTTCAGAGAAAGGAAACGAGATAAACTCTTCCTAATTTGCTACTTAGTTGTTAAATATTTCATGATATATATTCACAATGTATATAAAATACAAAAAATATGTGCTATATTGTTTCACTTTGATATTGCTCTAATGGGAACAGAACTGAGATGTATTTCAGAAATCTCATGTCAGATCTTCCATGAGGGGAAAACAAAGTAAAAATATCATCATTAAAATAACCTAGCTGAAAGAGATACTAGGAAGGAGAAGGAAAAACAGTGAGCCACATGTCACCCCTACCAGCTTTAAAGATCAATAGTTCTTATGAAAAATCTCATTGCCAAATCTGTAATGTGGCATTCACATACACTGAAACGCACTCTTTAGGTCCACTGTAATTAGACCTCTTCCACAAGCTCTAATTTAGAGCTTAAATTGTTTGGGTTCACTGGCATTGAAATGCTATTGCCAAGTATATGTTACAAAAGGCCTTCTTTGAGGTTGGTTTTTTTTTGCATTTTCCTATTTACATTTTTTCCCCTTCTTTCTGAAACACTGTCACTTCTAAAAGGGTATTTTACAGAACTTGACAAGGTTAAAAAATTATAGAGGTTAACTTTTATATCAATTGTAGAAAATGTTGTTTGTATGCAATTTCTAGCATGCCTGTTGCAAATTGAGGCCTTTCAACAGTATTTCCCTTTCCTCATATGATTTGCAGTTACTTAAGGAGCAATTCATTGTGTTCTCTGGTTTGATTCAATAGTTTGTGATATGTCCCAGCAGTACTCCCTCCTGAGCTTTAGTAGTGAGAACATTGATATATTTGCATTCAAAAACCTATGCTTCCAAGTTATCAAAACTTGTAGTTACAACATCTGATGTAGAGCATGTAAATGATGCCTAAAACATTGTTTTTAAGGTCAGGAATAATTCTCTTATGTCAGGAGTGATTTCTGTTTGTATACACACACAAAAAAAAAAAAAAAAAAGGAAATGTAAAGAGGGAAGGGACAAAGATTAAGATCCGTTTTCATTAACTTTCCAAGAATAGGAAGAATTTTGTTGGTTTATTTACATTTGTCAAACCTTTTGTCCTTCAAGTAGAAGGATAGCAACTGAACTACTACTACGTTGATTTAACATTTTCAGGGTGCTTTGACACATTTAGTACAAAACATCTAGTTCTTATTTTCAAATATGCCTTCAACTGGTTGGTTCTTATCTACAAGGATAACCAGCATCGTGTTGCATTCAGCTTGATTTCCTAATGTATCCAAGGTCAAATCAGTCCTAACCTTTTCTCCAGTTCTTCAGTACACAGGTCATCAGATTTGTCCGTCCTCTTACTTTTTATCAGTTATTGGAGTCAAGCCTAGGGGTAAAATCATTCCCTTTATTATTGCCATTTGTACAGCTTTATAGCATTAGCGCATGTTTGGAGGACATGCACAAAATCCTGTCATGGTCTACCCTCTTATTTTCTCATTTATTGCTAAGGACATCTCTTTCAGTGCTTTTAGCAAACATGTGCTGGCCTCAGATTCTATTCTAATTTCTGTATTTCACTCTGCGGTGCTGATATATGTCACCAGCACTGACGGGAATATACTTATAAGGAACTAAAAAAGACCCCAACAACCTACAGCCCTGAATAGAATGAATACATCCTAGTTAGAATTCCTATGGGATGACAAAAGAAATACTAACTAACTTGAGTGCTTAAATAGGGACTTCTCTCAGGTGAAAAAAACCTGCATAAATTCAGCTGCAACAGTTGCATTTTAATGTCTTTTGCTGCTGGATCCAAACTACAAAAGCACACGTTCTAAGAAATGACTTTTTTTCTGACCACACCATAAATACGTGGGATTGATGTGAATGAAAAAAATCAGTTAGTATTTTGACCTTGTTCCTGCTTTGCTGCTAATTATGATTAATTATTCCGAATGGCGATTCTCTTTTGAGAAATAATACGCATACACAACACAGCATGACATAGCCCTTTCACAGGATCAGTGGCTGTGATATAATAAAGGAGGCTGCTGCAGCTTAGACTGCTCTTGACATGGCTCACATTTTACAGGAGGAAACTACAAACTCAAGTATAACCATACAGTTTTCAAAAGGAAATTTAAAACTATCCATAGCTGCACACGTGCAGTCCTTAATACAGCTGCATAAAACACAGGCATTTACGAATGAATGAGGAAGGAAGTGCATGAAAGAAAGAAGATTCTCAAATATTTTCAAGTTGAATGTGTGCAAAGTATTACAGTTATTCTACAACAAAACCATCATATGGTGTAACATTTCATTGTTGAAAATGTAGTCAATCTTTACTCGTTATCTCATATACTGAAAAACATGTGATGGTGTTCTGCTAATTAGGAATAATGTGATTGCACTAACACTTTACATATAAATCATAAGCCAAAGATCTAAACAATTGCACAGTGCAAGGAAAGAAGAATTTTATTATCAGCTCAAATGTATTTGGGTATTTTCCTCTGCAAATGGATTTTTGACTTAACTGTTTAGCTTCCCTCATATTTTATTCTTTTCTGTTGGTTCTATGGACATAAAGGGGTTTCACATAAGGTACGAACGTTTCAACGTCACTTCAAAACAAGGATTTAACTGAAAAGGTGTTTTTAACAAGGGCTTTTATAGGTGCTTTGCTGTAATACTTGCAACAAATTACCAGTATCTTATTACTGAAGGTAACTTAATGAACACTACTTCAGGGCATTTCCATTAGCATCTGTGTACAGTTTCTTTGAATACAGCAAACTGAATTAAATCCTGTGGGATGCATCCTCTGATAGCCCTGAGCAAAGATTCAGCCAGGCCAACAGAATCTCCTAACTAGTAGATGTGCTAGTTTCCACTCTATGTCTTTGCCAGTTCAAAATTGCTTATAGCTCTTACTTAGTACTCGGCAGCCAAAAGAGAGGCTTTCAGAGTATGAAGAGCTGTCTTCACACAATAGCATGGAAGAACTAAAAGAGCATATACACTTACACTGATGTTGCTGGCTTTAATCCCCCAAATTAGCTGCCTGAATACTCAAGAGTATGCACAAGAGTAACAAGAAACTTTCTCATGACAACTTAAAGAACAAATCATAATTACTTCAGTGGTCATAATAGTGAACTACTAATGCAGAAGACTACTAAATCCTATGAGATCAATGAGGCTGATATGTTGAATAAATTAGCAACAACAACCCCCTTTCCCCTCTTCCCAAGCATGTTTAGAGAGGGTTCTTGTCTTCAAAAGCATTACTGTGGAATTCTGCACGGGGAAGGAGCAAAAGATTCAAGAGGAGGAAAATTCTTCTTGAGCTCTTCATACAAATGTACTTAGAAAAAAAAGTGGTGAGAGAACATTGTGCAGTGAGGATGTATCCAGCTATTGTATTGAATGCAGCATTTAACAGCAAGAAATTACCTTATCGGGTAAATCCTAACAGCTGCTTTTGTGGCTACCTATTTTGCAGCTGAATTCTGCACTTGAGTTTGAGATTTAAAAGCTTATTAAACTAAACTAAATTTGCAATAATACCGTCTACTGTGACATTCCTTCTCTTTTCCCTGGCAGGGAGAGTTCAGTTCATAGGGTATTTGTACCTCTCTTTTTATCCAGATTTTCCCCTCTGCCATCATCTGCCGTTAAATCTTACATAAAGGCGCAAAACTATTTTCAGTGTATGTGAGAATGAGAAAATTTTTCTAAGTTACAGAAATGGCTTAAAAGCTGCAAGTTCCCATCACTTTCAGAGTGCCTAAGGTCACAGTATGGTCAAACTGTTAGGCAGCTGCATCTTTACGTAGACTCTTCCCTCCACACAGAGTTTCAGGAGCTACCCCATAAATCAATAACGTTCAGATGCACGTGACTCCAAAATCCTGCCAGGCGTTCACTGCATCTTTAGGCACCCCACACATTTAGAAATCTTGCCCTAATTGCTTAAGCTAGTTTTTAAGAAAGGACATGGAAATGCTAAGTATCAAAGGATGACCCTTAAAATACACAATCCTTCTGGATGTAAATTTCAATCAAGTAACACTGACTTAAGTTTCATCCAACGTAGTCAACATCCTGGTTTTAGAAGTTGCTTATAATTCAGCAGTAAAACAGTTTCTTCTACAATACACTTAAAAACATTGTCAGCTCTCATATACAACCAACTAACTTCAGTTATAGTATAGCAGCACTTGTAAAGCTACTGAATATGAAACTAAAAGGTAAAGCTAAAAGGTAAAGCTACTCAATATGACACCCACTGAAAGTTAGTTTTGAGACCAAGGACACATTTCTAGCTCTCTAAATCAGCAAGCCTTAATTCTGATGGTTTATATTTCCATTTTTTTCTCTAAACTCCAGCCTATTCTCAGTAACAGGTAAGAAGACGTAAGTAACTGGCTTCTCCGGCTAAATCGCTTTTCTGTAAGTGATATACATTTTTTCACATTACATTGATGAAGATTGCCACCTGTTTTGAAGGTACCCATGGACTGTCTACTTAAAGGACAAATAGATATTTCCATTTCAAAATTGATATACATTTTCCTAAGCACGGACTTATGTACTTTATACAGCATACGCGAACTAATGCAGGAATATTATGAAGACATCGGACCATCTCTAAAGAAGTGCAATTCCTTATTGTTTCATCTGTGTAAGAGAACAGTTTTTCTTGGCATGTATTTCTTTGAAGTTCTAAACATCAGCATGAAAAACTGGCTACAACAAGCACAATTAAGAAAGCTGCTTTGCATCTGCTGGACCACCACCAAAAGCCACTCAGTCAGTGTGGGGGAAAGCCTAAAAATCTTATTCCATCAGACAGTACAGAAGCCTTACATCCATTCATCTCCATCCCTCTTCCAAATGAAGTATCCCTTCACTCACATTTTTTTCCCAAGGTCAAATGGAATTTAATGAAAAAAATTACATTTACCAGAAAAAAAACAAACAAACAAAATTTGAGGAACTCCTGTTGAAAATAAAGGAGCACAAAAATCAAGAGATAAAAAGATTTCTTCCAGCAGCAGCTCCCTTATTCTGTAAGTTTATCACTGCAAACCTAAGTAACAAAACACTACATAACTATACAGAATAGGAACAGTGACAGAGATCACAAGAACCCCGCTTTTTATTTTCCTGACTTCTGTGGATTTACATTTTTATCCATATCCCAATGTTTGTTTTGAATCATATTTAATGTAGCTTTCATAAAATGAATCAGAAAGAGAGGGAAAAATATTAAGAGCAATCAATCAACATAGAAAAAAAAATCCTGCTTTGACTCGTGTTAGCACATCTTTGTGCACCAGTTAATAAATGAATAGGTTTTGCAATACTGAAAGATGTATTTATGTTATACAATTAGAGAGAAGGAGCTCTACATTTTTAAGGCATGAATATTCAGATAACCAGTTTAGATCACTTAAGATTTGTCAATTCCCCAGTTGTTAGCTCTCATTCTCCATAAAAGGTCTCCTTACATAACCTCAGCTCAAGCATTAGAAAATGCAATTCCCCAAAGCATTTGTCACTTCTGAAAATTTAGGTCAGAGAAGATTTCTACACTTCAACATCAAAATGATATTTCCCTGAAAACTCACAGGGATTTGATTCTATTTCCTTGAAAAGTTCTTCTGAATACAATAGAAAGCAAAGCACAACCATCAAACCTTTATCAGGGCCTCATGCCTGCATGTCAGAGAAAAAGCTCGAAGAGAGAATGCTGGAAGGATGAGACCTCTCAGGTGATGTGTGTCAAGTGAGGAAAAGTATCATACTGATTTTCATCAACTAGACTCCACGAGTATTTTCTTTAATCACAAAGCATCTCCTCTCCATTTACCACCTTAGAAAAGCTATAGCAGATTTGATAGTTGGCTGAAGCAGGGAGGGAAATAATTAGAATAATAATAATTAGAGGGAAATATTAGAAATGCATATGCATAAAACCAAAAATACCCCTCCCAGCCCTCTGGGTCATGGAAATTCTTATTTTATGCATTACATGCATTATAAGCAAGTGACCCTTGTCTGTTAAACCTCCCTTCTAAATTAAATGAAAATTAGATACAGAAGCATAGAGGGGGAAAAACTAATATTTTTTTTTTTTTTAAATACATAATTAACAAGTAAAAGTTCATAGAACTCAATGATGAGTGATATCACTGCCATGGTCCTCCTAGTAATGTACAACTGGTAAACCACATCGTTAAAGAACCCCCCCCCCCCAAAAAAAATAAAAAAAACCAAAAAACCAGTAGGCTGATATTAACCTCACAACCTAGTGCTGTGGCTTTGTGCAACTCCGCTTTTATATCCTTCTCTCTCTACCGAGTAAAGAAATACTGCGTACATGTGCTCCCTGCTCTAGCAATACATGGAAAGGGCCTAGTCAGGCATTTTTCTCCCAGCCAGTTGTACTCCTCTTCCCAACATGGGCTGGAGCAGAGCAAGAAAATCAAGATGACTGCAGGTCCCATGAGGACAGGAGCTGAAGGGAGGAACTGTTACGGAACAGCACTACCTGATATCGTAACTTTCACCATTGGTGTAAGATCCCCATGAACGTCTGACTTCAAAAGCAAAACCAGACCGACCAAGAAGCAGCGGAATGATAAAGGCATATAAGTCACCGTTGAATCCTCTCAAAACTGTCCTACAGAAAGTAGAAATAGTATGGCACACCATAGATTGCAGTGTGCTAATTAGTGTTATCAACATCCTAGAAGATAAATTAAGTTTCCTCATAACTGCAGAATGTGAGGACTGTGGCCATCATAGAGCCACGGGGAGAACACGGAGCTTTCCTGGCCAATTGCAACTGCAAAGGTAGGAAGGAAGCACGTTCTTCCTAAAGCTGTGGGTCTAAAATGTATCCGTTATGTTCCCGGGCGGGAGATCTTGTTCTCATATGGGATACTAGAGAAGGTTACCATTGTGTTTTGAAATTGACAACACCCATTTTAAGCACAGAAAAGAGTTAGCTCTTCATCATGTATTTTGGCAAAAATACTCATCCCAAAATAAAAATATATATACTGTGGAAACTCTTAAGTAGAAGACAGTTTTTATTTATGCCAGTTGCAACTGTGTACTTGAAGTTACAACAAAAGTCTGTCTATAATTTTTTCAAATGAACCCTGTTTAAATATGGATGCATTATTTCAGCATTAGCTACAAACCAAACTTGAAACAAACCAACAAACAAAAACCCCCGCTTTGAACCCTGTAGCCTTCAACTCTATTTCTAACTCTACAATGTAGAAAGTGCTAATTTAGAGAGGCGAGGGGAAGTGTAAAAGTGTCATGATTGCCACCTTTAAAAATCTATTCTCCCACTAGCACTTTGCTAGCTTCACTACTAAGAAATAAGACCCAGAAAAAAATTTTCAAAGTCTAGGTTTTAGTGCAGATTGTAGAATCCTTTGGTAGGACTTCAGCTGAGACTTTTGCTGTCAGATGAAAATTTCACTATCCATCTGTGATTGTTTCTAGTTTGAGAAGGATCAGTGGAGACTAAATGAAGGTTAGTCTGCTCAGTTATATAATTACTTAAGGGAAATGATATTATAAAGACAACTGAGAAAAAAGAATTCTATCAAAAAGTGAGCGAAAAGCCCAAATACTTGTTCATTTTAAAGCCCCTCTCTGGAGACACACTTACATAATCATAAAATGTATAAATTAAAAAAATAGTGTCAGTAGATCAGAACTGAGTTTTAAAAAGCATTTGCACACTAGAGATACTGGAAATATTTAACTATGACTTCAGTGCTCCTGCTGCAACAACTGTGTAAGAAAGACGTGCTTCCTCACATGGCTTGTAATGCTTACGGAATGCAATTGTGGATATTACAACTTGCTCTCATAAACCTTAAAAGAGCCAGGAATGTAATATTAATAACCTTTTTTTTTTAAGAACTGCCAAGGGATCAAAAGGATTGCAGATTAGCACGCCATTTGAAAATGAATGTGCTTTAAAAAAATACATGTAAAATATACATTATAATATTTCTATTATATATACATTTATATATATATATAAATAAAACGTAGTTGAAAGTCTGGGAGAAACTCCTGATGAAGTTCACACAGTTTGCAAATTGATCCTTCTTTGTCTGGTAACAGCACCCTTGCATAGTATTTCCTGAACCAAATGAATTTTTCTCCCACCCTTGTGTTACTTGAACTGAGGCATCTTATCAGTGGGTCACTAAATTCCAGGCTTGCTTTTAATTTCCACTTGTTCCAATCAGTTAACTGTGAGTAAAGAGAACAGCCTCTATTTAGCGTGGAGTTTCCATTTTCTGCCTCATTGAGCTTTCATTTGCATGAAGTCAGAAATTCACCTAAATAACCAAATTATCCCACCCATTCACAGAATCACATATCAGAATATGTTAAGAGCAAATTGAAGTATTTTTCTATTCTTACTCTCCTTTGGTCTTTGCATTTGAAGGAAGAAAACAACTCCTTTCTGAGTGTTGTGTTTGTTCGCTCAGAGTTAAATTACACTACTATCAGACTGCTCTTCCTTCACACGATTCACTGATACTGTAATGCGGACTATATAACTTCTATCTCCACATAGTGATGTTCAGGTTGCGAGCCACCCTAGAATCTTCAAATGATGCTCTAGGAGGTTACAAACTGCACTAATAAGTACTGTTCCTGGTAGCTCTCACGTACTTTATAACACGACACCGCATACAGCCATTAATAGCTCCCTCTTGTACCCTGGAGTGACCTCGATGAAACCTTTTCTTTGTTATTTTTCTTTTTTAAGGTCTAACTAAAAGGTGCAATAGTTTTTACTCTAAAGCTTGCATAATGTTAATTAATTGAACTAAAGAAATGCTTGAACTTCTGTCATGTCTCTGTCAAAACTTTCCTAAATTAAGTCTTTGGGACTTTAGCAGTACTTATAATGGTAACATGGGTTAAATTCAATGTTTTATGTGAGAGGTGATCTGGTAAAAGCCATATCACAAACACCACAAAACACATCAGCCTCTCAGACAAAAAGTTCTCTTTTAATTTTAGGATACCGTGGCTAATTATACAGCATTGAAAACAATTTCCGCATGTAAAAACACTGAGACGTACAGCCTGAATTCCAGTCTTCTTTCATATTTATATATTATCTGGGTAACTTTATACGGGAGAAAAGTATAGATAATTCATGCTTTATGCTCCATTTACCCCTCAAATGATTTAAAACATTTACCTGTGGAGGTGTTATGCCTGTTTGTCCAATACATACATATCAGAATTCTTTCTTTATTAAAAAAATTTTCTCTGTCTTTTAGCAGATTTTTATCTGCACACACCTCAATTTAAACAGGCTTTTTAAAAAAACAACAGCTTCTTTCATTTGATACTTTGTCATGTTAAACAAACACAGAAGGTTGTCTTTTATGATTCCAAGAAGCTTGTATACCATTAACTTTAACAGGAAGGTTGCATTCTTCTGTCAGGTCATCAAGCAATTAGGACATAAAAGACAAGCTTTCTCCAAATCTATTGTAATTCTTTGAAACTGCAGACAGAGGCATTCCACAAAATCTTAGGTAAGGTGTGACACAAATCAGAGCCTTCACGAAGTCGCGTGAGAAGCAGTGTGGAAAATGATGAGCCTCTGCTAGTCTCCTGCACAGGAACAGAACAAGAGTCACTGTCTACCTCGTGCCCCCTGCAGTAGCATGATAGAGGCACAGCTTGTGATGAATTACAGCAAAAAATGTTACGTGGTAACTACCTACAGAATAAATGCAGTTTTTATGCAGTAAAAGTACTTGATAAATTGCTTTTATCATGCACCTCTGGCCATCTTCACCTGCCCTCTGCCCACAAATCCCTCTCTCTCTCTCTCTCTCCCTCATATTTCTGACATCCCTAGGTATTAAGCCATAAAGCACATCTATTATTTTAAAATTATCACCCATTTAAAAACAAATCCTTGTTTTCTTAAACCCCACAATTTTTCTTCCAAAAGAACTTAAAAAATACACAGCAATTAACTTGAACACATGGAGGTGTTACTGACCCCCAGTAAGCAATGCTCTCACAGTCTGTCTCTCTGGGCACTTTCCACATTTGAGGAAATGGTTGATAGAAATGTCATTTTACTTGTCTAGAGAATGACAACTTCCAGATGACTTTTATTGTCAGTGCAGAGAAACAGATCTTTCTGTTGTATTTTTGGCCCTAACCTTAGGATGATCTTGACCACATCCTAGAAAGACCTTTTTCTCTTCACTGACTACGTAAGGGGGTCTACAACACGAGGTCACTTGTGGATGCCTGTGTTGGGATTGTTTTAAGTTAAGCAAGATGTACCATACCCTCAGTGTAAAATAACGAGGCAGCTCTGTCCTGCTTGGCATTGCTATACGTTCTGTAATACAGAAGAGTATATGGAAAAAATATAGTGAACACTTTACTTGGCAACAGGTAGGGGAACATAATTCACATACCATGGCCGTGACATACAAAACACTCGGTATGTCTGGAAGCAAGTCTTGCAATGACTGATGACCAAAAAACTACAGCTTGAAAAAAACAAAGCTAACATCTTCAACAAGAGTGTTATTTCCACTTTCACGCATAAAGGAGAAACTGATCTACAGAAAAAACCAGATGCTTAAGTACTTTCAAATGCTGCAGGAAAATACAGAATATTAAATGGTTTGTAGCAAAAGCCAATATTCTGAGATAACTCCTTACCATGATCAGTAACCAAAAAACTCACAAAAAGCAATGTTGGACAAGAATAAAAATTCTGTTCTGAAAAACATATCACTGAACAGACAAAAGAAACATAAAAGACATCAGGTGAAAGCATTGCTCTGTCAAATACCACCTAACTGCTACAGTTTTTTTTCTCCCTCTTTCAAAAGCCACCGTAAGTTAGATCCTTGTTTGTGCTTCCCATGTTGTTTAGCAGGATGAGAAAGGCTCAGAAAGGAGCCAGAAGTTTATTTAATATAAAAATGCCATTACTAGAAAACAACAACTAGTAATAGAATGGAGATAAGAATCAAACTTGAAAATAGCAAGTTTACGTTCTCTAAAATAACTTGATTCAAACAAAATCATCTTATTCAACATCTAAAGATAACATTGATGCAGTACCCTATGTAATAAGGCTGCTGCATAATCTTCAGGGGACAATCTTTTACCTAAAAACAACCTCTTATCCACCTTTCTTTATGCCCAGAATTTAAGCAGAGCAAAGGTTTTGTAAAGCTGACTTAATAACATGCAGCACAGCCTGAAAGACCAGGAAGACTGAGCCAAAATATAAGAACAGCCCCCCCCCCGCCCCAAATCTTATCAAGCAGCCAGCTGTCTGTAATAAGGGTTGTAGAGCGCAAACAAACTGAAGATCATCTCTGTGGAACAGCAAGCTTTTCAGCGGCAGCACAAAAGCTTCAGTCTAATGTGTTGTAAAGCTAGCTTCCCAATAAATGTAAGAAAAGGTCATTTTTGATTGAAAACAGCATTTTGATAATAAGAATTATCTAATCAACTTGTGAACTTGCTTTTCTTTTATTACCAAAGTGTAAGAAACAAAGGACCATTTATGTAATGGAGGTTTCTGTTTAAGAGATTTTTCATAAGTTCTATTAAAGGAAGCGGTCCAGCATGGTTTTTCCTGCCTCCTGCTATGGCGGGTATGGCAGAGTTTTGACTGACAAATAGTCCAACCAAAGGAAACATTTTCAGTTCACATGTGTTTACTGCCTGCAATACCTGAAAGTGGTACATTATGCAATGCATCTCACCAGTTCTCTTCCCTTTCCCCCAAATTTTTCACCATTTACCCACATTTAAAATAGTACAGCGTAATACATAATACAAGTATTCACATTCACCTAGCAAAGTCTGCAATACATAAAAAGAACCATCAAAAGAGAAAAGCTACCACATCAAATCCAGCATATTCTTAAGGTTTTGACAGCTGGTTCCAGCAGACACCACAGTCAGTTTTCCAAGTCACCTGCTAAAGACTGTCTTTTGCAAACCCAGCTCCTTGCCCATGCTCCTTTCTTTCTCCCACACAGATTTCATGGCTGTTTCTCCTTGAGAGTTCCGTGCAAAAGTCTTTGCCCTACTCACATGTGAGGGATCCCAGGCCATATTGGACCTCTGCCTTTTGGCTCTGACCATACAAACATTTAATATTTCTCCAATACCACTGAATTAATATCATAGAGGCATAAAAAAAAATACATCAGTATAAGAAAGATCTGCATAGGTAGTCTTGTCACCTAAATGATAACATTTTAAACAGAAGGATCGATTACTTGAATATTACAATGGAATATACTATTACAGTATTAGCAGTTACAGAATTAGCAATTTCTCTCAATAGTAATGTTATCATGAGACAAATTCAATCCCCATTTCACATAGTTATGCTTATACCAGTGACAGGTAGAGCTTTCTGCATTGAAACTAGGCCCAGGCATACACCATTCACCCAGAGGATGCCCAGACAACGCAGGCCTGAATAGAGTTGCAGAATGTATTTCAAACCAGAGGCAGCTGAATGTTTTCTATGTTCTTGTTCATAGACATTTCAAAGTAATTTTTTTTAATTGCATTTTGATTAAAAGTTAGTTTTACAAGCCAGTCAAAGGAGGTTGTTCTGCAGACCAAGGCAAACTTCATCTCCCTCTCCCCTCATTTCCAACCAATAATTTCGTGGAGCTTCCTCCCCCAGCAAATCCTAGTGTATTTAAGGACAGAGACCAAAGAGGGAGAAAAGATCCCCGTGCAAAGTGATAAACAAATACTGTGGAGAGAAACATAACTGGCTGAAGAATTACAGTGTCAGAATATCTGGGGTAAGGTCCTAGCAAACAAAGAGGAGGTAAATGACTTTCTTGGTGGGCAGAGGACATGGACCGCACAGAAGACCTCCCATTAAGTCTTTATTGTACATTTTTCCAATCCTCCTTCTCCTGGGAATTCTCATGAAGATCTGTATGGATGATACCATCTCAGAGAGATGCAGTTTGAGCCCACTGAAAGGTACTGAAGAAAAACTCCATACATAGAAGGCAGTCTAAGATACTGGCACTTGAGTAGAGAGGGCATTAGCTGTTTGTTTTTTACACCTGAATTTTTTAAACAAAGTTCAGGAAGCTTTGTAAAGGTTGAAGTTGCTACTGGATGACTGCTATCATGTAGAAGAGACCAAGCATGTACCCGTGCCTAATTACAGACCAAGTTTAGTCCACCAGATTATCTGGCTGTGCAGAAATCTGGCTGGAGCCATCAAGAAACATCACCTTGAGGGACTCAGTATAGGCAGGCTTCAAAAGCTTTATTTCACTTTTGAAACATTTCTGCAAGTGCACCAGAAAGCAGTTTAAAAATTAGCTGTTTTCCACTGTAATGAAGCTTTTAAAACACTGAATGTTGGTGAGCAAATTCGGCACATACCCAGAGCCAAGGAGCTACAATATGCTACCTAATGATGTGAACATAGAGTATCCTGAATGTGTCTTCTGAATATCACCATTAGTTTTCCAGATTACTTTATTATGCAGGTATTTTACACAGTATCTCTTGCCTTTGACAACCAGCAGTAAATGAAGGCAGAATGAAGAGTTTCTGGAACAGAGTGAATTATTTCCTTAACTACCAGTAATCACGGATATTGTATTTTCACAAAAGCAGCATTAGCACTTGATTTATTTCTATCCAAAAGTTAATGCAGTGTTACAGCAAGGAGGTATAAGAGACAAGCTTTCAGACTGCTCTTCACACTACAACCAGGAAGAAGTGAAAACACCACAGATAATAGTAACGGCTGTCTATCTGCTAATCAGTGTTTTTCAGCCTTTTCTGATTCATAGATAAAGAAGACTTTTCCACAGAAGACAAGCTCCGTTTAAGATACGTGTATCTCTGAATGCTGGATGTTCATTTGACTTTTGTATTTCCCAATGCACACACCTCAAATGCTGGGGACCCCGACGAGGCTGCAGCAGTGCGGGCAGGGCAGCTTCTGCGCTCCCAGGGAGGTGAGCCTGCTGCCTGCCCATTACGCTCCTTTCCTTCCAGCCCCATCTTCAGAAAATGAGCTTCAACAAATCCCTGTGCCCAGGAGGTGCTTGTACACATCTATACAATATAACAAGCTTTGAGCTGTATGTTTGCAGTGACTCCCTAAAAACCAAGCAAGCTACAGTGCATGAGCAAAGGATGCATCTCAAGTCAACACCCCGCATGGCGGCTGTGCCGCAAGAGGAGCGCGGCACTGCCCAGGGCACGCATCCCGTGCCCCCCTCATCTTTTTTGGGGCCACACTTCCTGGTCATGGAGGGAAGCACGGCCTGCCTGGCCAGCAAGGTCCTGCTGACCACCTGAGGCAGGGCTGCATGCCCGCCCGAGGCCAGGCCAGGCCACCCTCCTCCCAGCCACAGGCCAGGCCTGTTACCATAACCCCCACCCACCCAGCCCAAAAGCACATTTTCAATCCTTTCTGCTTAACCAGCTCTCCCAAGGACACAGTTGTGGCCTCTCCCCACCCCAAAAGTACAGGGGCTTCGCTCCAGCCCCTCTCCTTTGCATGTGGGTCCCGGAGGCAGAGGTGGGCTACAGCACCAGCTGCTCCTGAGGATGCCCGAGATGGGTGACATGTGGTAGAAGAAAGGCATGTGCCTCGGCTTGAACGTGCCGCTGGGGCGGCTGAGGGAACACGGGGTGTGCAGGGGCATTCTCAGAGCCTGTCTGTGCTGCTTCTTCACTGGGAAGAAGGCACGGGCCAGAAATATGGCCAGCTCGGTTGTGACCTGAGCCCTCCTAGCCTGTGCTAGGTAGGAGCAGCTCTCAGGCTCCAGAGGGATCAGCTCTTCAGGAGGAAAGTCCTGCATTTCATCCGCCTTGCCGTGGGAAAGAAAAATGTTACCATGACCAAACACCAACAAAGACATGAACTGCCCAAATGCGCCCCCGTACCTGAAATGCCACACTTGAGAGGTGGCACAGTGCGCACACTTCAGCACAGCGTGACTGCTCCTGCATGTCACAGCCTCTCTTTTTTTTTTCCCCTCTCATTGCCAGATTCTACATTTCTTGCCACTCCCACCATTTAATAGCTGTTTTTGCAAACAGTCAAATACAGAAACCCTGCTTGAGTTATCCAATACTTCCTTGTTTTAAGATCCATCTCATGACTGCAGTGTACACTTAGGATGGTTCTATGCATCTGAGTAATGATTTGAAAAATAAGAGAAATGCAAAATAATATTTAAGTAGCTTGAGAAATAGTCGGTATTCTTCATTTTAGTAACATTCTTAGTGAGAATGACTAAGAAATACATGACAACACAGATCTATGCAGCAAACTGAGAAGCATTAACACTAGACTAACACACAACAAGCTTCAGCATGAAAAGCTCTTCAGAAAATGACAGAGGCAATCTAGCCCTGAAAGGACACCTATGTCAGGGTTTGTGGACTCTATTGTAGGGAAGTAAACTTGGACCGCATCTGTCACTGCCTGATGTTGGCTCTCAGCAGCCAGGCTCTGGTGAGATAGATCATGCTGACTTCTACTGGCACCGCTGCCTCTGCCCTGCATCCTTCACGTGTAATGGATGATCTTGGCAGAGGATGCCATTCTGCTAGACTCCATACTGAAACTCCTCCAGTGACCTTTCAATTTGTCTTGAGAGACTCACTTTACCATTTTTTTTTCTTGTTTATTTTGATTTTAAGACTTTAGGCAGAGACTATTTCAGTGCCATCTTGGCATATGTGCTTTAATGCCACAGCCACTGCTTCTGCTCCTACTGCCAGAGGCACAGGAGCAACCATTGCTTCTATCAATCAGTTCCTTCAGAACAAACTCAAAACAGCAGAGTGGACTGCAGCAGGGTCGCAAAGCTTCACACAAAATGCAGAGCAGCCCCTGGAAGGCCAACAGCTCATGTTTTGTTCAGGTGGACTGGGAGGAACCATGCTGGCAGCATCAGCTAATTCGAAACCCAGGCTCAGCTTCAGGCAGGCACTGGGGCTGTGGATGCTGGAGGGAGAGAGTGTGCTTCTGTGATTCCTTCCAGCAGTGCTGCCGGAGCTGCTCAGGGCGCTGACCTCTCACGCTGAGGAGGGCAGCGGCCAACTAAAGCCGGTCTGCAGGGCTTTGCCTCAGTGGCATATGACAGCTACCGACAGCTAAGCTGTTTTCTGACATCTTTCTCACTCAGCTGCACTTTTCTTACTTCTCTTTATCTAGGCTGTTTTGTTTTTTCTACAATGTTGAATATTTTAGCTGGGCTCCTTAAATAAACTTTCATCACATGGATGCAAAGAGGGGAAATTGAATGAAACTTAAAAGCAGCACAAGATTTTGCAAGTAGCTTTGATGTTCTCTAGCTTTTTATTTATAGAATACAGATTAACTTCCTTTTGTTAACATCTATTGTTGTTTTATAATGGGTGCTGCAAATGCTTTGATAAATGAATTGAAAGAGTTTTGCTGCAGCTCCCTGCTAAGTGCCCTGACTTGCTAAGAAGTGGGTTCTGTAAAAATGCGTTTCTGACTGAAAAATGGAACGAGGAAATTACATCCGATTTTGGATGGTTATGAAATAAAGCAATTGCTTTGAAGCTGTGAAATGCGATTTCTTTACTCACATGTAACCCATAAAATTCAGCCTCAACCTAACCCACATATCTGCATTGGACAATCAGTAAGTCTGCCCCTTAGCTTTTTACCCTTCTTCATATAACTACATTGTTTTGCTGAGACCCTACACATCCCTTTTCCTCTGCCTCTTGCATCTCTATTACCAGTACCTCTTTATAATACATTGGGATGTTTTGCTTCTGAGGTGGATGTCAGAATCTTTCTCCATTAAATATGGACCTGTTTGAAATTTTATACAGGTGTCTAGAATCTTCCCAAAGGTGGCAAATATTCTGAGACTTCTAGGATCACTAGAAAGATTTAGTAGTGAAATCTGTTATGAATGAGGCTAGGTATGTGCACTCCAGCAGTAGTGGCTACTACTATTTCCCTTCTTATTTCCATTCAGCCACCTCATGTTGTTTTCATACCTGTTGCTGTCCTCAGTGCCACTGTTCCTAATAGCAGTGCTTTGGTCAGAGGAGGTTTTCAATTCAGTACTTTCACAAACAGACAGATAACCTGAAACTCAAGTGACAAAGGCCTAAAACAGCACAAGTGCTGAGGCACCTAACATGCAGTTTAAGTGGAAGATAGTGGCTCGGATCCACGGAAGATGCTTCACAAACTTCCAGCTGTCCCCACAAGCCATATCGGTACTAATAAATTAAACAGGCATAACCTCAAGGTCTGCTGGTAGGTACACAGTAGTTATTTATAGCAAAAAGTCAGAAAGCAGTCGTAGATAAAACACCCTTTTCAGCCTGTACGGTGTTCAAACTGCCATTTCCCATCATGTAGTATGCAAATGACTTATCTTCTCCATCATGCTCCCTTTTGATAGCTCATTTTCTGGTCACCGACAGCTGTATTCAGCACAATGGTGCAGCTCCTTTTACTGAACCCAGATGTTTTCTTGCGAGATAGCAATGTGCATTTGAGTCTTCTCAGGCCACAGAGGAAACTGAAGTCAGAACCCGAGAGCACTGGATGAGTGCTCCAACTGTGAGGCTACATGTAAAGGTCAGCAACTTGACTGTGGAAAAAAAAAAATTTGGTATCTCTCCATACTCAAAAGGACCATTTTCAGGGATTAATTCCAGATTTGGGATGATGAATGTCAATCTTTTAGAGTTCCTAACTCAAGTGTTCAAGGAGGTATCTAATTTGTAAAAAATACCCTCCTCCACAGCATAAATTGGTAAATATTCTTATCAAAATGAATTTTTTTCTCAGATCTATATGATCATATGACTATAACCCTTTCCTGTTTGCTCTTCCCACTAGCTGTAAGTGCAATAGCAACGTGATTCACCGCTTCACCATCTGAAGATACCCCTTTATGATATACACTAAACCTTGGGTTACTACAACATCCAGCTTATTTTTTTAAAAAAAAGAATCTCTCCTTCCAGTCTAGTAAATTTTTCTCATTTATTTGATTTCATCTGCAAGGTGATTTCAGAATAGAAAAACATCTCACCTTTTTTTCTTTTCTTTCTAAGCTCTTTAAACTATTCAGGGCTCCTTTCTCAGCCACCTCTTCCATCTAATTGGCCAGATGAGTAAAAGGTGCTCAAGTAATTGCACATTCCTTTTATTAAAATTTAAAACCATGTCATTTTCAGTATTTAATGATTTCCAGCTCAGTTTTGCAAAAATAATATTTGGGGAATTGGACACACTCGTTAGCTGCCATTCCTCTCCTCTTTCAGCTGCTTCCCACTCTTTTCTGCAAGCAGAATGCTCTCTTTTCATCTCAGCTTTTTAACCCCAAGGACTTGAACTCTATTTTTAGCCTTTGTATGAATTTCCAATCTAATGCATTTAAAGAACCTATCACAGATGTCTAAAACCTTGGAAGTAATTAATTAAGTCCCGCTATTTCCAGACTACACCAAAACAATTTGTCATTCCATGTGAAATGGTATAACCGAGTAGTATAAATGTTTTCAGGCCAAGTCTTGCTATGAATTATTTAGTTCATCTCTCCTAATTAAAGACCTATTGGAAGATTAATGTCTCATAACCTGACAAACTACTTTACTAAGTAACAAATTATCCATAAAATGACCTCAAACTAAATTTATGTAACTCGAGTAGTAATTTGCATAAGTATACAAAATCCATTGAAATAGAGGGTATTCTTCCTTGATATTCAAAACATATATTTTCAATCTGCAATCAAGAAAGGAATTTGGACCAAATGTAAATCTATACTGGAAAAAATAATTCACTGGATGTCTGTTTTTTTCAGCATTTACATAAATATCAGTTTATAAGGACTGCTTCTGTGAATACAGCAAGATAACATAGTTATGCTGTGAAGTGAAAGCACAGATGCCCTCATGGAAATACGACTTACTTTCATCTGTCATGCATGCAATACGTACATTTCCTGGTTATAGAATTTGTATTATAAACCTACAGCATATGCTATGCGCCTGAAAGTGGTTGTGAAAAGAAAACAGTGGCAATGGTTTGAAAAGGTAGTGAAAGATGAATATATAGAAAAATATATATATAAAATATAGGTCAATATATATTATATTCTATATAATTATTCTATATAATTACTCTATTATTATTCTATTCTATATATTCTATATTCTAATATTCTATTATATATACTCTATTATTATTCTATATATGTAATTTTTATATATATATATATAGGTCAATGTAGAAAGATGAAATATTGGGTCAATATAGAACAACTGCCTATACTGATGTAAGGAGGAACGCAGGATGCAATGCTATGCTTCCACAAACAAAATGTTCAGAATTATTTAGTTGCCAAAAATTGATAAAGCTAAATATAAACAGTAAAAAAAATAGGCTATAGTAAAAACAGATAGTGATGCTTTATACACTCCCCCTCTGTCTCCTAGGGCCCTGGCCGTCTGTGCTTCTAGGACTGGAGGCCCAGCTCTGATCCAGCCCAACTGTGTAACTGTGCCTCCGGTTTCTGAGAAAATTACTAAGTTGGGAGAAAGAGCTGCGTGAAAGAATAGAAAGACAAGAAAAAAAAAAATTACAAACGGGGTACAGTTGTTGAGATGGGGCTTGTTAGTAGCTCAAGGATTCAATCGGGCAAGGTAAGCCAAGAGGGAAAGGTATAAAATCCTAAAGGGAAAAGCCACAGATGCTGGTCAAGCGAGTTGGGAATCATCAGGTAATGGGTCTGAGCTGCCAGTGACAGCAGTGATGACAGAGCTGGTGGCAGACGGCAGCTCAGCAGCGCTGCAGAGCCATTGCCGGGGGCTGCAGAGGCTGACCCTTCCCCGCCAGGCTCATGCTGGCTGGAGGTGCCGCATGCTTAGCCTCATAGCTAATGCTAATGCTTATGGACTGATGCTTAGCCTAATAGCTCATTAAATCCTACCTATCTTCTGTGTGCTAGTTAGACAATAATTGCTTAATACTTTGTGTTATATATATCCTGTACCCTACACCTTTTTGTACCAGCTAATGACACCTGAACAAAGTGATCCAAACTAGCAAAAATGCCTGCCACTTTTATATTTCTTCCCCCAACTACGTGACCTATTTCTGTTAAGCACAGCAGATCAGGCTACGACTGGACAACTTCCGAGTCCCAGATTTTCAGAGTCTAAGCCCAATTACACCTTACTGCTGGTTTCTTTTTGTCCTGCCTTTACCAGGCCACAGTTCTCTCAAAATTTTTAGCGAAATGCAAAACAAATGTCAACTCTTCTTGTCTCCCTTTAGCATCTGCAGAAGCAATTACAATCAACAGACATATTCCAGTCTGACTGGAGACAAGAAAGTGCTTAGAGTACATAGACAAGAGAATTTATTAAGGCTGTCTGTCTTTGATCCCGCAAACTCTACTATAATACACATAATTATAACAGACAATGCTGAGCAAAAAAACCTGCACTCTTATATACAGCAAATGCCCACAAGATACATGAAAAAAAGCCAGTCAGAACATCTTACTTGGTTCGTAAATAGAAAGGGACAAATGAATTTGGAGCTGACTTCCGTAGTTTTGGGGAGAGCACATGAATAAACATGTTTTACTGAAGAACCCATAGCAGGGAAGGCTAGCAAATTCCCCAATTCCATAACAAACATGATTTTAGTACTCATCCAAAGCCAAAAGTAAAACACAGAAAAAATCCAAAACAGAGTGAAATTTAGAACAGACAAACAGTCCTCCCTGACCAGGGGTTTAACAAGCCTCTGAATTACCTAACCTTACAAAATTACTTCTGAAGAGGAAAAAGCCCTTCAGATAATAGAAAAGATGCCTCTGAAAATCAGACAATAGTTAAAATGCGTAAATGCTAGCAAACCCAACAGAATGGGTCTTTAGGGTTTGGTTTGTTGTATTCTTGGAACAGAGCATGGCATAACTTCCAATACATAATAAGGGATTTTCAAAGTTCCTGAATGAAAGATGGAAGAGAAGAAAAATAAAACACCTGCACCATATTCTAAAAAAATATTACAGGCAGTTAAAACTACTGGAGAAGTCTATTTTTAAAAGTTGGAATAGTCACAATGCAAAATATGCTGCAATTTCTCTTTGAGTTAATGCTTAATAAAACATAGAGAATAACATGGAAAATATAGTGCCTTCAAATCAATTGTAACTGTCTTTGTATTATCCATTCCCTATTTAGGAATGTCTATGCTTCTGTAAAAATATCCTTCCACCTTTAGAATTCAGGAAGCATCAGCTTCACTGTAGGTCTATACTCTGTGTTTCGTAGAAACTACATATGCGCACAAGGCCTTCTGCGGAGTTGAAGGAAAAAAAAAATCAGTTTTGCGGGGTTCACTTTTCTCAGGGTCCCAGTCTTTATATATCTCCTGTACAGCTTGCCCTCTATACCCACTCGTTGTTATAAGATCCAGTGGCTGACCTGTGTGCCGTTCGGTTTGGCGGAGCCCAGTGATAAAACGCTCACCTGCTTCCTCAACTGGTAGTTAAAACCTACTTATGATAAACCCTGCTCTACCTATATTGCTTCTGCCCTATCCCAATAACCCCCACTACCAAGTTCAGCTTGGCACATGGCACAGCACCTTCCCAGACAGAAATTTAGGGAGACCTGAGGTTAGCAAATGGTGCAAATCAGAACTGAAGAATTAATTTTGACAGACTTCTTCTAGAAATAGTTAAAATAATACAGGAGTTGTGTAATTGGTTACCTTTAATATAGAGATTGCATTTGAAATATATCCAAAACACACTACGGAAGTATTTTTGAAAATTTGCTCCTACAATTCTGGAGGGCACAACTTCTTGAAAACAGCAGGGGAAAAAAGTGACAAGACAAAGTCTCATGTTTTCTCCTGGGAGTTGCAAGGTCAGTGCTGATTTAACTGAGATCTGGGGAGCACAGCTTTACCCAGAGGTATAAAAGAGAAAGATGCTACAAGGAGATTTCTTCTCATGAAAATTTCAGTTGAATCAACATGAAAGCTACACATTTGGATCAAAAATGGCAGGGAATCCTCAAGGACTCTTCTTACAAAGAGCTCACATAATCTTAAAGCAGCCTTTGATAGCCTGAGAGAGATCATTTTGTGGCTTTGAAAATGTAGAAACATCTGAAAAAAATCAATGTTGCTGGGATCTTTACTTGAAAATTAATGTCAGGCAGTGACATTTCTAACTATTTTGAGTGCTTCCATGCTAATTTCTTTCTTCACCAATAAGACTCTTCTTAGGAACGCTACAAGTTCTCTAAGTCTTAATGAGGGTACTTGAAGAAACACAAGACAAAGGTGGAGGGCCACCCTTAGACAAGTCAATATATTACCTTGATTAAGAGTTTGTGCTAGAAAAATGTTTAACATCCCAGTATGTTTAGTGTCTCTGTTTTTCTGCATGTCTGTGTGTGTCTTTCTCTTTTTTGTTTTGCAATATGTATTTTAAAGGAAGCCCTCACTGATTTTTGTCCTTCAAAGGCAAAATTAAAAAAAAAAAATACAAGCTAACATTACTTAGGTACCCTATTATAGTGGCTGTATTGAAATATTTCCATCTATAGCATCGCCTCAGTTGGATGTGTTTTCCTATAATCTGATACTAACACCAAAGCCATTTCCTCCTAACCCCATTTTAGACCAAATTATACAGGTCTGGATCAAAGCAGGCCTCATATTAGTAGGTGAGCTGGTCTGAATATTGGGAATTTCATTTGAATTTGTCTTGCAGGTTTTTGAATCAGCTTACAGTAAGTAAAAATATGTCTATAGTGTATGCAATATTTTGTTACATTTTTATTAAATGCACTGTATATATTTATAGTTTATATTCTACTTATTTATCATATTTTTAAATATGAAAAAGTGAAGAAAACACCTAGAAAACAAAGGAACGGTGTTTAAAATTATCTGAGATTTGTGAACTACAACATTAAGTACCTTTAAATTTTGTTACTGAAACATTTTTACTTTATTTATATCACAGTTTATTTTGGAATGCAGCAGCACTGATAATCTCTTTGAAGAGATATGTGCTCAAAATCTATGACTCAAAACCCAAACCATTTAAAAATAAATAACTATCAGGGGGATGTGTAATAAAGTGAACATTAAAAAAAATTCTAAGCTGATTCTAAGATTATTTATGCATTTTCTTCCCTTGTGTGGAATAAACGGATATGCAATTTGCTTTGGATTTATGTTTAGATTTAATCTACATCTGAAAAAAGGTTGCTCAATGGATTTCTGGGATAACTAGAAAATCACACCAAATTAAAACACTCATTGGTCTTATCAGATTTGTCTGCTCTTTATACATACATATGCACACACAGACACAGTTATATGTAAACCCTCCAACTCGTCATTTACTCTGCTTTTTTCCCTCGTGATGATACTATCATCTCCAGTTCCCACAAAATGAGGCTATTGCTTCTTCCCTACTGGACTGCAATGAAGTGATACGAAAAAGCTGTATCACCATTGGCCAAGTCACCATCACCAGTTACAAAATTTAAATGTCTTTTTAAAAGGACTGTATTTTGCCAGAAAAAGCATCTCAAAAGTGGTAAATAACTCATACAGCATAGTAATATTTTCAGATCCTGCATATGTTTGAGTCTGGATACAAAAGACCTAGAAATAATGGAGCTCCATTGTTTGGCAGTAGTGCCACCAATTGCCACTTTTTTAAACCATGGCATTTACTACCAGGAAAACTGCATGTACTCATAGCTGAGTCAAAATAACGTAGCTTACATGCCAGGGGAGAATAAAACAGGAGGTATATGGAAGATCTGGGAGGCTGTTACTTTAAATACAAATATTTGTGACTTCATAATTTTTCCAGGCTCTAACATTTCTGACTGCTGTTGATTCAGAGGTGACTAGTAGGGCTGGAACTTGCCTGGCAGGCTTGAATATGAGAGTGTACACAGCACCAAAACTTATGAATCTGACTGAAGTAAAGCAGATACTGTGATCAGGCACAGACCTAATATACTTAATTAAACAATAAAGAAGAAAACCCCCAAATAACCCTTTGGGCTTAAACTTTGGTCAAGGTTTAAGAGTCACTGACCATTAGAGATAAAAAGGATTATTGAAAGATAGTAGGACAAGACAGATAAACAATATAGATGGTGTGAGATTTTAATTTGACTGACTGACTGCTTGAATGAAATTGTTAACACTTTGTCACTGTGACAGAAGGCATAAAAGCTCAAGAACTGACTATGAGAGCAAAATATAGCTACAACCTGAAATGCCAATTAAAAGGGGGAAAAGTGCCTTTGTAATGGCATGGAAAGTAGCTCCCCAAAAGTATCACCAGATTGAAAATACAACTAGGAGTAAGTGACCTACCTTTTATTTTAACTATCAACTGAACTTTTTCACAGCCCCAGAGGCTAAGCGTGAACTTTCATGCAACCAGAACCAACTGCATCTCACACACTTCCTAAAAGGCAGTTGTATAAAAAGATAAGTAATGACCACACTAAAAACCACCACAGAAAGCCTCTCCATCCCCAAGCAAAAAATGAACCTTGTTCTGCACTGTGATCTTTACATGACACCAATTTTTGCTATCAAAAAAAGCTATATTTTGCTATTTTTTTCAATCAGTCAGGTCCAGGCCTTTCTCATCCTTTCTCCTGTCCTTCCAGATATATCAATTTAGTAACTTGAAACGTTTATGAATCAAGTGGTTTGTTCAGTCAATCCCAGTCTCAAATAACCTTCTTGTAGACGCTGAGACCAGTAAGTGTCATGAAGAAACTGTATCTGTTCCGCAGAAGCAACACAAATAACTGAGGTTCAGAAAAATTAATCTCTTCCCTTCATTCCTCTGTAGGCATGAAGTCACGCACAACCTGCATCAGCCAGAAAGCCAGGCCACTTGGGTCAATTTGATGTCTCAGCATCTCATTTTGGAGAATATTCACTTTAACATTAACATGGGACAATGGGGTAGTAGAAGGATTAAGAAGCAGGGAAGACTGAGGCAGATATCCCTTGTAATGACTTCTGAGAGTCAACCAGGAGTCATGAAATCATATATATAATTTCAATAGCCATATTAAGAGTAAACTATTCGTTATCCACTACAAAACTGGTTAAGATTTTAACTTTTGTAACTGAAATCTAGCGAAGGATCTGAAAGAGCTCCAGATCTCATATTTTTGATGCTGGATAAGATGAATAGCAAAAGTTTAGAGGAATATTCTCCTTCCTACTAACATAATTTTAAGTTTCTTACATTGGACACCCTCTAGATACTTCTGATGTTTCACTGCCTCTGGTGGCTCTGTCAGCCCGCACTTCCTCATTCGCTCTCAGAATTGTGCCCGTCCACGTTAGTGGTGCAGGGGGGAAAAGGCTAAATGCCTCCAGTCATTCAAGTGTGCCTCCTCTCCTGGTCCCGCACCAGTAGAATAAGCTAAAGCAGAAAGAACGGAGAATTGGTGACTGGTGCGTGCTCTCTCTCACACATCCATCTTTTTTGTGCCCAAGCTCTGCTAAATGAAGTGAAGAAATGTCCCTTCCTGACCTGAAACATATCTTTTCAGTCTGCAAAGATTCAAGATTTTCCTTTTGCATTTAATAGTATGTGAAATTACACAAGAGCTATAGTAGAAGAACATTAAACGCAGAGAAAAATTGGAAGTGAAACACATAGAAATAGGGAGCAGGCATCATCTTGATCCTTAATCTCTAACTGAACCCTACTACTACCCCTAAAAATAATGTTAAGTCATGTAGAATATTATAGAAATGTCACCTAATAAAAAATACAATCCCTTTAAGAATTTAAATGGCAAGAGCCTTGAGCAGTTGACAATAGGCTTCTCCCAGAGAAACAACTCATCTGGACAGAGGAGTCAGGATTACTGGAGCTAGCCGTCATGCAACTCTGTGAACTTTCTACATTTCTGTTAGCTGAGGGTATTGGCCCGCGCTGACCTTCTGTACTCTGCTTGAGGCAATCACATCAAACTCCCTTTCTGATGAGCCAATGTGAATGGCACTCTGCTAATGACTCTTCCTGCCACATTTCAAGATTCATGACAGTTACATCCAAAGGAATTATGGACTCCATATCTTTTGCCTGCAATTAATGAAATCCTTTCAGTTCAAAGGCCCTTAACTTTAAAGCTAATTCAAAGGATATCAAAGTAATTGATAGTCTGCATGAATAAATCTGTGTGCTTTCAAATACTTAACCTTCAAAAAACCCATCAATTTATAATCATGGTGCCTTAAAATGGTGAAATCACTAATCAGAAGAAATTCCTGAGCATTACATATACAGTTGGTTAACCTATATTAGGAAAGGCAGTTAATTTCCTTATCAACTGATTTCATAGAGGAAACTCAAACAGCAAGTAACTACATCCTGCTTCTTCTATACAGGAGCTCTTACTTGACCACTGCTTGGAAAATTTCTGCTCAATGCCAGTTCCATAGCTTGCATTTCCAGTGCTATTCCTGATTAAAAAAATCCAAACTAATTAGCATGTAACAACCAACATTAACAACATATGCTGGGACTTAAATGAACTCCTAATTTGTAAAATGTTCTCAAGGAGGCTGTATTATTGATTAAAAATTAACATTTTCTCTTGCTCTGGAGCAATTAGTGAAAATGTAAGATAATGAATATTTATAAAGCTAAGGTAAAAACCTGATCATACCCTAAGACACCAATTTTGTGCTTAATAGCAGCCAGCAAACTGCTGGCAAGCAGATCTTATATATTAGGTGTTCAGGGCAGAAGTTTGTTCATTGCAGTCCGCTTTACAGCTGGAGCTGAGAATGCAAGAAAAGGGCAATTTTCCTCACAAAAGCCAAAAGGCAGCAGCAATAGCACCAAATAAAGCACAAAAGTCAAGTCAAGCTTACTTCTAGTGCATATTCCCAAGTGCTTGTCATCAGAAGAGAAAGGTCAAACTGCCAATTTAACTAACACCTCCGATAAAGTCAACAGCTTTGCAATTTCAGTTCAGAAAAAACAGTATGTGCATGCTGCATTGCACTCATTTGCTAGGACTCCTTTGATGGAGTGCAAGGCCGTAGCTAGACATCTTTACTGCGCTGGCAAAGGTAAGATTTGGCCTGTCCTTCAGTCTTAGTAACAGCAGCTTATTTTTATGAGCTGTTCAGCTAGCTATGTACTTCAGTCTACACTCATCACAATGATTATAGCTATTAGCACTTTGTCTTAATATCAACTTTCCTTCCCTACAAGATTTAATCCTTCCATAGCCCAGTCTGGGTTGTCAACAAAACCTTCTTATTTTGTATTTTGTGGTTTTGGTTCTCTTAACCCAGCAGATTTCAAATGTACTAAAAACTTTTATATTTATTAAAGACATTGCCCCTGGAATTACCCGAGGTGATAAAACAAAGGTGTAAAACCTTGAAGGTATATATAATTTCAGATATATTCAGCACTCAGAAATGAGTTACATTGGAAGAAACACCAAAGTAGTTGCTAATGCTAGAGATGCTAACTTCTGGGAATTACAACAGAAGAAAATACAAAGGAACAGCTGTCACGGGGCTCTTCCTCAAGATCAAGAAAAACATTATTGTTACATAGCCCATGGTCTTTAGAAACACAGAGATATATTAGATGGTCACCAGGCATGGAAAAATCTGCCTGTAAAGGATGCCGTATCCACTCAAAATACAAACATATCCCTAGCAACCCCTCTTTTCCAGCCTGAACGGAAAGCTTGGTGTACAGGCAGACAGGTGAGTATTAAATTTCTTGCTTACTTCTTTTTCTGGACCAGATGGGAATTCAAACTCTTCTTGAGAGTTACCATCTCAATCTTTCTATAGGCAACTGGGACTTCACGTGTCATGCTGAGAGCTCAAGGTATTAAGTTCTTCATCAAAAAAGATGCTTTTGTTTTTGAAGAAAAGTTTTACTTACAGAAGAGCCATGGCAGCAGAATCTGCTGATCACAGCTGTGGCTGCAATACTCATCTAGCTGCAGCCTTCAGAGAGGGAAAGGTTGTTAAAAGCTGTGTCTGTCACAAACTGCGGTACCACAGAAAGTTCTCTCTCCTCCTTATTTGCTAGCTCCATAGCTCTGCTTCTCACAGGCGAAGCCACAGGTTCATAGTAAGTAAAATATTAACACCCATTTCTGACAAAAAGGAAAGATTCAATGCTTTTATAATGTAACTCAGAAAAAAACTTTTATCAGCACCTTTTTTTTTTGCCAGCTAACTTTCTGAAGTATTAATAATGTAATTAAATATGAAGGTTTTAAATTAAGTCCTTGACTGCAGAAGGACTGACTGTAGCATTACCAATCACAAACGAAATGCTGAATAACAGAAGCTGACTACCTCATATGCATTTCCTCTTGTTAACTTCAGTAGATGTGACTTATCAAAGGATATTGTTTCATATTTCCTCATTCTCAAGGAAACATCCAAATCTGTTCTTCACAGACTATAGTTTTAGCAGGGAATATTTCTTGCTTTCTTATTTTTTTTTTTTTTAATCATAAACCTAGTGAACTCAAAATTAGGAAGCAATGTCTCATCCCTTACTTGATTTGGATAGAGGAAATCTGAAAAGTGTAAAGCAAGGCTGAGTATCCATGTGCTCCAGGCTGCGAAAGAGCGAAACCTCCTGTTAAATCCACTGGAGACCTCACCTGTGAATTATGTGGCTGTTGAAATCCTGAGCGGGTCAGAGATTATACTCAGCCACCAACTGTTATGTGTGGGAAAGAAGTGAAGCTGTTCAAGATGAAACATGAGAGCTGCCTGAGGAGACCCACACACCATATCCCGATACAGGCAGAAACACTGTAGGCTCCTACAGTCTCTGGAGACGGGACTGGAGTAGGGCGAAGAGGAGAACTTCCCAACATTGCCCTGCCTCTCCAGCTTGGAGGAATCATGCCCGTACTCCTCCAAGTGGGTATGTAGTGCTGTGCTGAAGACCCTCTATTTTTTTCATCTGGCCTTACCACAAACTCAAAATTCCTCCCAAATATTATTTTGCATTACTCTTCTCTGGTGCTAGGGGTCATATTATAGTTAATTACTTTCTACACTGTACCTATGCTAATTTTGTAGCAAACAGGGGAAAAAAATCCTTTCACTTGCAATCAGGCAAGCCACAAGGGACTGACTATCTGATTGACATTCCAGCCACAAAAGTTTTGTTAGGATAACTGAACAGTTTTGGAGAAGGAGGAGTTACCTGGAGCTCTTCTGCCTAGTTCAATTAATTTTATTGAATGATTATCCTCTGAACACACTGCTTGCTTCTTTTATCCACCTGTTTTGTCAGACACTTGTATAATTTTTCTAGGACATTCTCTAATTTCTGATCATACTAACTATTGCAAATGAACATCAATCAAAATCCAAGGTTCTAACATATCGTAGAGACAAGTAAGCTAAATATATTCTTGAATTACAAATCAGAAGCTAAGAGACTTAAAAGTATATCCTATGATTTTCTTTTCTCATGTCAGAATGCAAAGTTATGTATTCAAAATCATGTAAACAAAGAAAAAGAATTGTATCAACTTCATAAGAATTACAGATAAAATTAATTACAATGATAACTTGTATAGGTCAATTTAACTCCTAATATATCTGTCTATTCCAGATTAGGTAAACATAAGATTTTTTATTAATGCTATCTTTATAAACTTTGCAGAGTTTAGGTATTATTTACTTAAGCATAAAACCAGCAAAACCAAGAGATATGTAGCCCTGCTGCCAGCAACTGTTATTCTTTAGTGTTCCTGATGTAGTTACATGATAGGTGAACCCTTCACTGTGGTTTCCAATAGCCTATAAACTGCGGTTCTACTAGGCTTAATTTTTAGTGACCTCTCCCTTAAGATCAGCATGGCAGCTGGGCATCAGCAGAGGATGGCTTCAGCTATGTCCCATAGGGAAGAAATAGGGTAACTCCAAAGTGGAGGACTGATTTCTGCAGCTCTCGCCTCCGGAGGTTGCCCAAGCAGGTGTGTTCCCACAATCTGAGGGTCACTTTAGCACCTAGACCTTGGCACCACAACGGAGGACTGCTTGCTGTTGCAGGCAAGTCAATGTGGCAGGTTTAGGATTTCACACAGGACCAGCAGAAATTTCTTTTGTTGCTCCTCCATTCCCAAATTTTCTCTTCTTCATGATCTCATTATGGGTTCCAAAGTTTGTTCATCCTATTTTTCTATACAATGTATACTATTGCCATTTAATTTGTACAACCATTTACTAAAAAAGTCAGATGTTCATAGGTAATAGATTTACAAAACACCCTATAATTTCTCTTAAATTTGAGTATCCAACATGCCTGTAAAACATTCAGCACATACTTTTTATCCATCTCTAATTTTTTCAAATTTGCTCTTACATTTTTTGTCTTCAGTTGTCCTACTCATTATGAGACTTTTTAACCTCTGTATTATTTATTTTGATTTCCAGTAATGTAGACTACTCATAATCTATCTACAGTTTCTTTTTAGATATTTTAGATTCTCATTTCAGATGTTTGACTCTTAAGTGAAATTATTAAAGAGAAGATGTAATAGAAACCAGAGGAATGTCTGCAAGTTTTCTACTGTTCTAATTCACCATAGCTTTACACTTGAATTTTTAATTTAATAGATTCAGCGTGTGTCACAGTATTATTGTTACTTAACCAGGTTATGTGATGACCGTTGAGATATAATGGAATATTAAACATAGATAATAGACACCCAAACCCTTTTTAGCATTTGTTAACTGAGAAAAATGGGGGAAACACACAAGGGACAAGCATTTTCATCCAGAGGATTTCTGCTATAAAAATGTTTTTTATATCTTTAGTGACTTTTGTGGTAAAAGACCTTTCATACAAAGTGCAAACTACACTGCTAATTTGAACAATTAATCTTAAAGCAGTATGGATCAGCAAAAATCTTTTGTCAATATTAAATAATGCTAGAAAAATAAAGTTTAACAACTTCCATTAAGCATTTTAAGCTCTAGTGTAATGCAGTACTGATAGCACTAACATATGGCCTTTGCCATCATGTCTAAATTAATCAGAGCCCATGTTCCTAGTGTTCTTTTCAGTTTTAAAAAAAAGAGGTTTTATGGTTTCTTTTCCTTTAAAATCTTGGTGATTTTAACACAAAAAATAAGGAGTCGGTAAAGGAGGGTGTTTATCACAAACAAAAGAAGAATACGCTTAGGCAACAGGTGAACACTCAAACAGTCAAGTTGTTGAAGACACGAATTACCGCTGTGATAATTAACATCATTACAGCCAAGTCAGGTATAAAGCTGAGGCCACTCTGTAAATATTCTAAGATGGACCGAATTGTGATTGTACCAACTACTGTTCCTCAATATTGCTCCTCAATTACCAGGACACACAGCCACAGTTTCTGTGGGTTTGGTTTTGAAAGGAGCTAAGTATACCTATAAGCCACTGAAAATCCATGACTCCAGTCCTCTGCAGCTCCCCGTGAACGCTGATGAAACTGGGAACACCTTACACCTTGAAAAAGCATTATGTAGTTGGCAACTTAAAGCTCCTGTTTTTAGAAGTGCTCAATACAAACCATCAGGGACAGAACTGCAATAAACTGGTAAATTTGCAGGCCTTTGTTTTTTTTCAGAATCAGTTATGAACTACTAACCTAGAGAAATTCAGTGCTGTTTTTCAATTTCCATAAGGTGTAATTTATTGTGTAACGAGAGTTTCCTAGCAATACAACTTAGACTGTTGCTTCTTATTTTTAAAAAAAAAAAAAAAAAAAAAAAATCAAATACAGGTGTCAAACCAGAACAGAATCTGTGCAAGTTTTCAGGAATATCGACTCACTATATTTCAACTATATTCTACATCAGCATTGACCAGACTCAACCCAAGGGTTTTGCTGTCTGACTCTGGCTGGAGTTACTATTTGCTTTACTAATTCATGCCTAGAAACCTTCTGAATGAATTACTCTCTGGCCAGTGTCAGAGGTGCCATATAATATAAACACTTGCTTAGAGTTATCACTATTATCCTTAATTTATTGACATAAATAAGGAAGCCCTTGGCACAACTAGTATTTTACACCATACAGAGCAGGCTATTTTGACAACAGTCAGCATTATGGGTTCACGAGTAATTACTGACATAAATCAATAGATGCTGGAAATACTGATTATACATTCACTGTTAATTTTCTGGCACCGTATCTCTAGGATATGACCATCACATCTTTCACTTAAGTCTTCCAAAAAAGCCTAAAAATAAATATAAAATTTCAGTCTCTGGCAAAGATTAAATAATCAGTTAATGACTCTTCAGAGAAAACCTTTCTGTGTCACTGCATCATCAGACTTTGAACGATCCATGAAGTAATTTATTACCTCCTTCTCAATTAGTGTAAAATGTTAATATGGGTTAAAGGGAACTTTCCAACAAAATGAGAGAAATATGATAATTGTCATAGGGTTTCCTGGTTGCACTTTTTGCAGTTCTGGTGAATGGAAGTTAAATGTCATCTCCACCTTTAATGTGTTCTACTTGGACTGAACTGGGCAGGAGGAATATGTTCAAAGATCAGCGTTTTATATTGCGTCATGAGAGGAGAGGTTTTTAGCCTGAGTTCCTAGCATTGGGTAGTGTAATTTCAGAAAGCTTAAATGGGGCTAAATGGGAAAGAGGAGAATTTAACTGTAAGGGATAAGAGCAGAGTAGTTAATTATAATAGGTTTTTTGTGTGTGTGAATTAGGGTATATGCACAAGGAAAATTCTGCCAGAGGAGGAAGGTACAAGCTAGACTGGACATCCAAATAATATAAGGAACCAGAGAGATGCTTGGGCGCACAGACACTGGGGAAGAGCAAAAGACATCAAAGCAAACTGGTCATGCTGGCAAGAGAAAAACTGTGTATAAGCTAACTACAAATAAATTTAGCCTGGGAATTAAAAGGAAATTACTAGTCTGTATAAGCAAGGGAGGCAACTGTTCTAATTAGTTTTCAAATGGAACTTGATGAATTTATCACCAATAATCCATCAAGCTGTAGCTGTAATCACTGGAAACTGCAATCAGTTTTTCCCTGCTAAGGCACATCCCCTGAGCTTGCTTTCCCCAAGCACACTGGTCTCCTGGATTTTCGCCCTGAAAATATGTAGTTACATTTTGTGTCTGCAAGCACCACCAACCCTCTTTTTCTAACGAGAATTCTCCTGCCTTAGAGAATTTCTTAGCCTTTTCAAAGAAACACCAGCTGTATTTGCACTGCCACTGTTCCAGCTTCTGCCCTAGGTCAGGCATGCACATTTCTGCAGAACAGCCATCCATACCTTTTCAGAGCAGCGTTTCTTAGCAAGGCTGCAGCAGGACCACCTCAACAGGTTGTAGTTTTGATTAGACCTAATAGAGAATGAAATTGCTGATAACTGAAATTTTAGTATTGTAGATGCTTTGCTTAGTAGGACCACACCCAGCGGCCTTCCAGAGCCACTTCTCACTTAAAGAGACCCTGATGCAGCCCTGAGCTTGGGCATTTTCTTAGTACAACATGTTTATTTACAAAAAGTTATTTACAAACTCCCTCTTCCTCAAGCACAGAGGTCTTATACTTAGGATGCGTGTAATGTGCTGGTGCAGGAATACCCCCTTGTGCTCCCTCTCTGATTTTCACGAGGCTGTTGAACAGTGTTTACCCCACAAAGAAAGAGGTCACTCTATTCCTCGTTGTAAGAAAACTGATGATCACTACCCTGGTAAGACAATGGAGACCAATGCAATCCCCGTCATCTTAAAAGCCACTCAGATCGGTGTGTAGCACAACACAAATGAAACTTCCCATTTACTTCATGCAATGACCAGGCAGACAAGAACCTTTAGACTGAAAACGGGACCTGTAAGATTTGTCTGAATCATGAATGTGCCATGTAATGCATACAGAGTCACATGCCTTGGTTTAAAATATATTGTCAGACTGAATATTAAATTAATTTTACCAGATTTATTTCATTCATTTTAAAGAACTGTATACTCATCTCTGCTACAAAGTGTACATCTTCTTTGGCTGTATTGTACATGCTTTAACAGTAATAAAATTAAACTGCAGATTATCTCTTTTTTATTCTATTGATTCTTTCTTAAATCTGGGAAAAGCACGCTGTATAACGTTTTATGTCTGCACTTTGAAATGATGACTTTCAATACCTTTTTGTCTGTGCATTAAAATAAATGAAATTTTAACAGTAGACCAAAACTGATTGATGCAATCCAGTTAATTTTAAAATGCAAGTAAACCAAGTTCATTCCAGATGGCAGCCTGATTCACTGTCTCTCCATTGTAGCACAGTTTTGCTCTACTTCACACTGAATATGGTAGGCTACCCTTTTTAACTAGGGAAGTAGATGACATATGTACTTTGTAGAATTTACCTCTGGCCAAATACCATTACACCTGGTTTTGACAATGTCATCAACTACAGTGACAGTCAAAGGTCTGTCCAGAAAGGGACGGCAGCAACCCCACAACCTCAGCTGTGATCTTCCAAAGGCAACTAGACCTGGATGGAAGAAGGACAACCTGAGACATGAATTATTTTGTACACTTGCACATGCACCAGCCCTCTAAACACCAGCTTTCCTGTTTGATGCTGGAACCAGACTAGAATTGAAAAGCAGTTAGCTGGCTATTTATAGTAGGCTACTGTATGAGGCAGCCTATTTTTTACACATGCCAAGTACACGAACAGGATTTTATGGCCTGTCAGGCAATATCTCTCAAATGCTAAACAAGGCTTCAGGCACAGTCTTTGCAACTATGTTTTTTACCAAAGATGAAGCAATCCTCTGAATCCAGGTAAAAGATGCCCCATGTGTATATACAGTCATGTTCTACTTCATGACACAACCTCTGTAAAAGAGACAGCATCTGCATAATCAGCAGCTGTTCACAAACAAGTCCTTGCTCTTGCAACAGATGGGACTGCTAATGACAGTGAGCATGACCCATGCTGAGGAACCCCTCCCCCAAAAATACTTATTTTAAAAAGGCACCTTTTAGACTTTTCAAATCAAAAGGTACAACACAAGTTGCTTTGCAGTTCTTACTTTGCAGTTAAATTTTGGTCTTCCTGCATACAACCTGCCCAAGAAAACTTTCTTTTCCCTTTTTTAGTAAAGTATATAGTACATTTGGCATTCATACTCCATTATTAAATTACAGTTGGCCTTTAAATTACACCTTTGCAGAAAGCAAAAATATCAACATAGGCTGTTACAAAAAAAGCTATTACTTTTTTTTTTTTTTTTTTTTTTTTTTTTTACAATTTTGGATGTAGAATAAGAATGTCTATCAAACTGTTAGTTAGTTATATAGCGCCTACATAACCGCAGGAGTGTTATGATTGGTTCCACAGAACCTCTGCTAAATTCAGTGTCACACGCTGTTCATTTCTGAAATACTCCAACATAAAATGGTTTCAGAGAAAGAATGGGGTCCTAGGCAGCAGATTCAATCCAGCTCCAGAATGTTTTGAATTCTTCTTTTGGGATCATAAATAAAGTTGATGCTGGGAATTGAAAAATCGTTGACATATAACTTGTCTCTGAGATGCATTGTGAACTGACTCAGCTGTTGCAGCCACAAAACAATAAAACATTCTGATGTAACTTACCCTGTTTTTGGCATCACGTTTCATACCTCCCTCTAGATAATCTCACTTAAATTTAAGATGCTTGTGGATTTTCTTCCTTCCTGACATGGGAGAAACATCCTTTTCCCACCAGTCCCAACCCCAGATCAGTTTAAAATCTGGAACAGAAACTACAGACCTCACTTTAATGAGGAAATCCAGTTCAATTCCTATTTAGACATAGTGCACTGGCTATATTCCCATCTTGTTAACCACCCTATTCATCTATATCCATCAATCTCAACGGATGAAACAAGTACTGACACTAATAACTTTGCTTCCAGTTTCTGAATGCTGCTGAATGGAAAGAGAGTAAATGCAGCTGAACTCTTCTACGGAATGGGGGCTTTATCCTGTTCTCCCAAATATTGTACAGTGTTTTCCACAGAAAGATTCTGAAGATGTTGCACTGGTGTTATTTAACATTAGGCATTATTATCACCTGTATTCTCAGAAATTTTCTGATACCCATTTCTACACAACTTGACATTGTATAGGCTTCTTGAAATCAGCAGAAGAGGCTGTTCTCACCTGCAAGGTAACACCTTCTGAAACATTGTCTGAAAGTCCTGCCTAGAAAGCCTCAGGTCCCTTCTTACGCACTTTGCAAAAAGACTAACTGCTATATTAATATATTATGAAGAGGCTGAAGACTGATTGAGTTCCCACCTCGCTGTACCCTCAGTCATATCATTAACTGTTCTTTCTTTCAACACAGGCAAGATCAAATCTAACTACTTCCAGCTTCCTATTATATCATATATACAATATAATATGTATATTACATATGTAATATTGTATCCTATGTACACTTAGATACATCCTATAAATACTGGTTAATCCCTGTCCTTGGCTGTCTTCCATATATCATGCCTACTGTTACAACCTTACAAGGCTCAAATGCTGCTTATAACAGTAATACCATTTTTTTTCAGTCACAGATCAACCACTAATAAAGTCTAAGTGCTTTCCTAAACCAGCTGAGTGAGACCTTATTAAACAAGGAACATAACTTTGGGCAAAAAAATTTGCTTTTGCTAATAAAAAACTGGCATTAGACTATCTCATTTAGGAGAATTTGGGCATTATCTGCCTCCCTCTGCAAATTACAATATTTGATCTTTGCCAAAAGCAGAAGTACACAGTTTAATATGATAATATAGGACCTGTTGTGAGGTAACACAGACAAAAAAATCGTAACCAGGTCATAAATGTTAAAATGCAAAAGGAAGGAAATGCCTGTTATTCATCTTCCAGGCAGTATTCAGACATTCATGAAATTGAAAGTTAATGTACCAGGGACTTTCATTATCTGACCCATTCTATACTATCCATTAGAGTCCCATAGTACTGGAGACAGAGGACCAATATGTCACTAATACAAGACGGAAAAGGTCACAAAAACTAAGCATCAGTAAGACATTACTTCTCTATTAAATTTCACAACACTCAGCAGAAAACACACTTGCTGGAACCAGAATATTTTATTATGTAATGCAGCTAAACTGAGAGAAATATATGTTTACCAAGGCAAGGGCATAATGATTAGTTGTCGAGTGAAAATAATGACTTTTTCCCTCCATTTCCTCATTAAAGACATTTTGTTTATTTAAAGAAAAAGTATTGCATGGTTTGTTTTGCTTTTTAAGGTTATTTCTTACAATAGAAATATGTTGTTCCTTTGGCTATAGCAAAGGTTTCCTTTCACGCCACTGAAAATACAATATTTATTGGTATGTTGTGAAGTCAAAGCAAATTTGCTTTCCGTTTCCTCTAGTGGAATATTTCATTTATTTAGAATAGCTTTCAGTAAGAACAATATCACTACTACTGCAACATCATTTTCATGTAGAAAGATGATGTACTGATTCCCTTGAGCTTTCTCCATCCCATTTCTCCCCTAACGCTGTTGCCCAAGCCACTCCGTACACTTTGCTCTTACTACATCGCTGAGAAAAATGCACAGCAGAAACTGTGATGTGTGATTAAATTATTATGAAGCAACTTATAAAAACCACTCTAACTTTACCATTTGCTATTACAGAAAATATGTGAACATTCAGAATATTTATTTTAAGTGCTGGAACTGGTTTGTTTGTGAGGCAAAGCTCACTGTCAAAGACCTTGGGACTCACTCAGACAATAACCTTTTTTCTCATGCTACTCTATCCAGTAATGGGTAAAGAGGAGGACTTCTCACAGTAGACCACCCATCCATGTAAATGAAAAGCAGGCAAGCAGGTGGTTATGTGCTGGTGGACACCAGGCCACAGGATTTCATTTACCACTTTGTGACTTTTGGGGAATGCCACAGGAACAAATGGTTACAGCTGGCCAAGTTCTACCTTGATACATTGGTTTAATGGTGCTACAATATCACCAATAAACACCTGGAGACTGGGATAAAATTTTTAATATTTAAATGTAAACAAATACACCCAACTCTTTCAGCAAAACAATCTCTATTAAAATCATTTGAAAAGGTGTAAAAGCAGCCTGTAGACTGCCTAGAGTACCTAAGGTGTTATAAAGAAGATACAAAAATGAAAATACAATGACATTAAGGAAAGGAGATCATAGGAAGGACATTTTCATTTGGGATTCCTAACAGTAGGCTGGACAAAGTGACACAATGTACTACCGCATGCATGATTTAAAGAGCAACTCTAACCCCCTGGATAAGGGACACAATAGATCACTACTTTCTCCCTGCCTGACCCCCCTACCCTTTTCTGTTAGGATGGTTTGAATTTCATGTTAATGGTGCAAACCAGAAAGTGGCTGAAGAAAAGCCTGACATAATTTCAAGGCAGCTGGAGCCCTGGGATACCAACTGCCTCCCTCTTTCTTTCAAGCATCCTTAAAGACACCAAATATTTGCAGTCTTTAATTGAAGATTTGCAGTCTCTAAGACTTTTTTTTTTTTTAAACCAGAAGAATTACTAGAAAAAGATAATTGCAGCTAAAGAAATTCAGAACTGTTGCGTGACAAAAAGTAAACAAAAGGGCTTGAAGACAAACTATTGCCTTGCCTTCAGCTCAGCGACTCTCAGTGTCTAGGCTTAAACTCCTTGCCGTCGTATCAGAGGGCACGGGAAAGCCCCTCATCTTTTCATCAGCTCAGAGACTGGGCTTCCCAGTGCCCATCGGCTTCCAGCTTTCCCTGGGTCTCCCCAGCTGTGCTGAGCTGCAGGCTCCTGCTGGCTGACCTGCTCTACTCTGCTGTCAGTGACAAAAGTGGAAGCTCAATGGCTCTTGGGAAAGAGAAACCTTCTTCCAGCATCCTCGCCAGAAGGCTAAACCCAAGGAATGGTGACCAGGACAAAGGTAGATCTATCATCTCTCTCTCTCTCCTGTCTTTCCTTAATGATTTAAAATTCAATATTTAACCAATAAATACGAACAAACATCTAAAAAGTTCTACTGCTTATCAAAGAATACTATATCCAATTACCATATTGATCACAGGGCACATTTAAAGCATATGCATTTATTTAAAATTAATCCTACTGTTTAAGGAGAAGACAGAAGGGCACATTTTAGATATTTTTTGCTCTTGTTTTGGTAAACACTTTGCAATGGACTGTGACACAATTTTTATTTAGAAAGTTGTCTTTTTAACTGCGCCTGAAAGACAGAATCAATAGTAACGCAGACAAGGTTAGCAGTTACTGGCTAACCTCTGTCCAAGCTAGAAGGCCCCTGAGGCACATGGAATTTATGCAAAATCAAAGTTAATAGTGCTGAAAATAAAAAAATATCCCTAAATTCTTGCTACTTGATGTTGCCTCCTATCCAATATGCTCAATGTGTTTGAGATAACAGAGAAGATAACCCAACAATCCTTTCCCATCCTAATCACCTTTTTTTTTTTGGCAACACAGTATTATATAACTGAAAGCCTGAATGACAGAAAGAAATTATGACTGAATTTTGTTAAAATTATCTTGAAAAAGACAAAAAATAAATTAAAAAAAAAAACCTTTCAACATTATTGGAATTCCTTGATTTAAAGTATCCAGAAAAAAATAGTAGTTGCATCTCTGTGCCCACTAACCTTTAACAAGGGCTAGATTGAACTAGAGCACTAGACGATGTGACTGCTCCTCCTATGAGGACCACTCTGAAGTTTTCAACTCTCCTTTGAAATAAGGTTGTTTTTCACATGACATCTTCTGCCTACAGGTGTGCTATTCTGGAGTGACCCCAACACATAAAGATGGAAGACGCTGAACTGCAATCTGAAGATTTTAAGTTTGGTAATATCATTCCTTACTAATTTATTCAGCCTCTGCTCATGACAAACTTGGAAAACCAAGAGAACATTTCCAAGCACTACAAATCTAAAAGAATTGCATCTCTCTTAGTAGACTACAGCGAACACACTCCATATGTCTTTACATGAAGAGATCAGTATTACGGTACTAAGCATTAGAACCCAGAATCTATATTTTCCAAAAGAAAATGACAGCTAACTCAGCCAGCTACCTTTCAGTAATAGGGCAGGCCATATCGTTGTTTTACTGGGAAGGAAGTACATGACAAGTAAAGCTTTGGTTTAGACTTAATGTGACTGTATCCCTAAAAATAGTTAACCACCACCAAAAAAAAAAAAAACAAAAAAAACTTCTTCAAATAACAAGTCACAACACAATATGCAAAATACAGCACTGCACAATATTACAGCTTGAATTGGCTATGAAAAAGCCAATTTATTCCATAAAGTCTCTCAAGATACCTATTTATTTATTTGACATGCTTCCATGTATTACTGTCACCATTTACTACTATTTACTTTAATTATATCCTCCTGCCAAAATTAATTATAGAAGAATCTGGTACAATGAAGAATAATAAATGCTGTTCGTTCATATGTTTTTAAATTATTTTGCTCCTATAGAACAAAAATGGTATTTCCTACCTTGGCTGCTAGTTAAGAGAGTGCAAAAACAGTCACAACAATTCTTTCAAAATCTTGTGTCAGTCGTAACTGAGTTCACATGATCTACTGCTAGAGCTTCATTTAACATAGCTGTACAGGATATCCAAATGGTAATTGAGTGCTGTATTACTGAACCCTATATATCTTATTATGAGCGAGACTGAAATTGCTGGCTAGGTGGGGTGGGACAGACACTCTCCAGCCAAGCCCCGCCCCCAAATAACATCACTGCAAGAAATGTGAAAAGCTCCAAACTTTCAGCTGTGCTTGATTACCTGCTTTAAGGACTTGGGAGGAGACAGGTGGTACCAAGTCTCAGCCTAGTGGCTAGAGAATTTGCCCAGGAAGTAGGAGTCCCGGATTTAATTCTCTCTCCATTGAGAATGATTTCAAGGTAATTGCATTAACAGCAGGTTTAGGGACCTCTTTCTACTTAACTTGTCAAAGGAATGCTACCATGAAAATATTGAAAGGCTTATAATTAGTTTTGCCAAGCTACTAGGTACATATAAGTATATCCATATTCATCCCAACTAGCAATTAGTTGTTGAACACACATAAAAAATATATGTATCATCGCTCTCTTATTTCACGTAAGTGAGAACTAGAAACAAAAGAAAGGATGGTCACAATAAAACTGCATTGATGGAAAAATCTGCCATCAACTTACCGCGCTAACTCCTATCAATTACTGCATTACAAATCTTCATTACAACACATTTTTATAAATTACCACTATAAAAATTAAATACTTAACAAGTATTTAACAAGAAAAATGCTCATTCTCCCATATCAGCCTATCTGAAATCCCAATTTTTATTTTATTCTTTCTTGTTTAGATACAAATGTGTACACATCCTCCTCTTCCTAAGCAATATCGTCTTCAGGCAAATATTATCTAACTCCTGTCCTTTGGGGGGGGGGGGGGGAGCAGCGGGAGGAAGAGAGGAAGAGAGGAAGGAAGGAAGGAAGGAAGAAATTCTGAGTCTTGTAGGAAATCTAAACCATTTTGAAGCTGATGTAAATTCTTAGACAGATTTCACTGAAGGATCCAAAATCAAATGTATAATGGAAATTTCTACTTTAATTATGGAGCAAATACTGATGCCACAAGAGAAGGTTTAATACTGGAATATTACTTGGGTTACCCTGATTCTCAGTGATATCCAGGGTGATATGGTTTGAAGTTTCTCACCAAAATTCCACAAGGATTAAATGGAAATATTACAAAAATTTTCAAGGAGGTTAGAGGAGATGGTGAACAAAGACAGGAATCTCCTTTTCTGCCTTAAACTAGATCCGTACTCCAAATTAAATCCTGCAGGAAAGGTCAGGATCCCATGGTGGAGGCTGCAGCCCAGAGCACTTATGGGGCCCTCTCTACATTCTCCATTTTCCTTGGGTACAGGATTGCCTCCCTGTGCCAGTGCCCCCTCTATGACAGGACAAAAATGACAGCTCTCTTCTGGTACTTCAAGGGATAAGGAAAACCTGCTACCGGCTAAGGAAAAAAGGAGAGGAATATGGCTCATCACCAGGTCCTCTCTTCCTCCATTTCTGTAAAACTTCTCAGCTCCTAGGGCACAGGTGGAGCACAGGTTGAGCTGTGCAATCTCAAGGAAGAATTCCCTGCATGCCAAACTGCAGATTTCATATCACACCCCTTATTTAACTTTATCATTGTCTTCTAACACCATGGAAAAAAACACAAAACAAAACATCAAGGCTTCTTTTTCCTGCAAGTCATGAAGAAACTAAAAATGCCTTGCTATCCTTTCACATGAACTCTGTCTTCCATCAGTGGGCTGCACTCCAAGAGCAACAAGCACGGGTAGGAAGAGAGAATCCAGGTACAAAAACTGAGCAGTGCAGATGCTGCTAGAGATAAAAGTTAAAGGAAGAGAAGAAGGAAGACGTGAGGAAGCAGCTATATTCTCAGAGTCTACAAGATGAGAACAAGGTTTATATGAACCTTTGTGCCTCATCCTTCTTCCTGGGCCTGGAAAGGCAGTATCAAATAGTTTCTGAACTGCTGAGAAGAAGGGGCAGCAGGCTTAAGCAAAGAGAAATAAATGGTGCTCTGAAGGCCTGCTGCTTATCCAGGGTGCAGTTTCGTTTAACAGCAGAGAAGACCTGAGGAAGGAGTGGAAGCCAGCATTAATTAATTTGATTTGGCCAAGATACTAGAATTAACTGACTTCATTTGGCTGGGCACAATTCAATTACAAAAGGGTTAAACTGATTAATTTGAACACATAAATGATTTCTTTCAGAGAAGTAAAGACATATGGATGGAAATTAACCAAAGAAATGCAGGAGGCGGAACAGGTAGCATCACAGAGCATTTCTCATCCCCTTTCAAGTAAACTGGCTTAATACTTTAACTCTTGGGGTCCAGGAGATTTTCCCCTAGGAAGAACCCTTAGAAAACAGCATCTATAAACATTTGGCTTGCTTAAAGTCTTGGCAAAACACATTTCTAAACAATCCAGCTAAGTAAACAAATGTTCTAGTTTTGAGTCAGTCTGAAACTGAGCACCAAATGGTACACATAAGGATCAAATGATTGTGTGCACAGTCACCTAACTTATGCATGGCAATGAATGCTTGTTAAAAAGTACTTGAATAATTTCAGATGCCTCACTGAGACCCTTCTGAAAAAATGGCTTCCATATTTTATTGAATTGCTTGTTTTTCCAAGTAGAAGATTTAATGCCAGATAAAGTCATGTGTGCATGAATTTTTCACATGTAAAGCTTTTAATTGCATGGCACCTGTGTTATAAAGCAGAATAAAGTAATGCTGTCTTGAATGAAATGCTCCAAATGCCAGCAGGTTGGACGGAAATAATTTCCTTTCCCCTCTCTGGGCTTTTACATAGCAAAGATAAAAATTAGCATCAATCATACGCTGGCAAACAGCTCAGAGTATTTAGATTGAGCAGACTGATGGGACTCATCTGAAGTGGATGTGAATCTAAGTGCGCCAGCAGTGAATAAGACTCTGCAGTCCTCTCGGCCAGTGAGCACGAGGGGTGCTGGCACCCTCCTCTGTGGCGGCAGTGTGTGTAAGGTGGCAGGCAGTATTAATTCTAGCAGGTGTGACTCAGTTTGTTTCTCACTTTCAGAAACTGCATTTTATCCAACTTCTGTGTGAGAACAGCTGCTCCCTACCCAAGAAGACTGCACATATAAGAAGCTTCCACAGTGTTAACTTCAGACTCTGTTTTCAGTTTAGGGTTAATACCAGAAGAAAAGCTAACATTGGTTCTAAATATACCTTCCCTCACCTTAAACTTGAAGAGTCTGATCCTTATGTTCCTGAGAACCAATTCATTTCACTCAAACAAATCAATCTCTATTTGCAGTCTGAGCTAACTTGTCAGAAATGCATTCACAAAATGCCTTTATTTGTCCTAATTCTCTTAGCTCATCTCATTTTCTGTTCTACACCTTTCCCTGGCCAAGGAAGATGATCTGATTAAGACTCCTGTTAAAAGTAGCACAGTGTTGGCTGAAGCCTTCTTTTGTACCCTTGCCAGCAGAGAATGATCGACATTAATAATAACCCATTTTGTAGCTAGTCACAAATAGTGAAAGCAAAGCAATGGCTGATGCAAAGCCTGGACCAGCATTTTGAAACAGGCAGGGAAACAAAATGGACCCACATACCTGGCAGCAATAAGAGTCCCTTCACTGATGGATAGGAATAAATATAAAGGCTGATAGCACAGTAATAAAACAATGATGATAACCCAAAATTATTTATTACAAGGCAAGAACACTGCTGCCTGCTCAGGCTCTGCTGTAAATGGAAGCCGACATCAATGGATGGCTCTCAGCGAGAAAACATGGCCCATTTTAATTTGGGAAGTGTCATCTCATTTTTTAAGGTGAAAGCCATTATCAGAGGTGACAATGATCTATAGTGAATCAAAAGAAACAATAAAACCCCATACTTAACCCCTCAGTCCAGTACATTTGCTACAGATAGCGACTTCCTTACAAACACCAAAGCGACATCTTAGGAAGTTGAAAAACACCATCATCATCTTCTCAGAAATCAAAAGTCCTATTGGGTTTATTAAAGAAGGACCAGAAGTGATACTGATAGAATATTTCCTTTGAAGATAATACAATCAGCCAATATTATTCCGAGAATGACTACCACTGAAAAATAGGGCAGCCCATCAGAAATAATGAAAGAGCACAGAATAAAAACCTGGAATAAAGTAAAATTCTGATGAATTGTGTTCGATAACTCCTAGAGAGTCTAGTCACCAAGGGAAACATTACTTCTCACTATTACCTGCCTTAATATAGCTAAACCTACATTGACATATTTAAGACAGCTAATGCGCAAAAGAAGCCTTATGGCACATCCCGTGTAAGTTCTATGGCCTCCGGTAAAATGTTACCATAGAAACACCTTTGCCACAAGGAAGGTGTACTTTGGCAAAGGACCAGGGGGTAAACTTCAGATTCCCATGGCAACTGTTGTGTCCAAAGGCTGAAGTACCATGTGTCAATGTCTTTTGGAGCGGCACGCAGGAGAAAGAAGAAAAAGAAAAAAAAAGCCACCCAATATTTTCTCCACTGGGACTGGTAATCATAGCTGATAATCGTTCAAGGCACCTACCTGAAGGTGGAATAGCTACAGACAGTATTTTGAGTTAAAAACTGTGTGTGAGTGGGATAATAAAGCAATGGAAAAATAAAGAGGAAAAGTAGTATTGATTAAAATGGCAGTGAATAATCTGAAACACTCTCAGTGAGTAGCACCTATTGGAGCTTTATATTTTTTAAAGTTAGAAGAGGGTCTCAAAATTCCCTAGACATGCTTAATACAAAAAGAACTACAATACAAAAAATATCAGAGTCCTTTTTGCCCATCAGATTTTATACTTCCCAAGACAAGAAATTACTTTATTTTCCTATCACACATTCAACCACACTACTTCTTGGGAACAGATCTCACGTGGAGAAAACACCCCTTGACAAAGGTGGAGAGTAAGACTATATTGAAGGAGGGCTACACGTTTCTCATACTTCAGCAACTTTCCTATCGGCTAATCTAAACCAGCCCTGTGGAAATCCTAACAAACAGCAAACATTTATTAAAAGCAGACTGCCAGATAGTACTTGTATTTTTAAATGACATAAGTCCTTTTCCCTTCTACTGACAAAATGGAAGATATTTTTGAGAACAATCTCTCTGGCCATCCTGCCATTATTTTCTTTTTCCCTAAATTACTTCCTCAAAGATTGCTTCTGCAGTCGTTCACATCTTATAGTTTTGTGTTGTAGATCTCAGGTTCAGGTCAACCAAAATTATCAACCCTCCTCCCACAAAATCTAAGAAGTCAAAATGATCTACGTTTCATGTTCTGCTAAATAGGTCTTCCCATGGGACCCATTTAATTCTCTTTGACCCCTCCCCCCCACCAGTTAGTTATACATCTGGAATATTTTTAATGATTATTTAACAAATTGTTCTAGATATTCTCTTGTTGAAAAGCATGCTGAACAAGGAAGGGTTATTTCCTTCACTAATGTGCATATAGTGCTCCATGATCCTTTATAGTTGGTCAAATCTTACATCTTGGAGTAAAAAAATAGAAATGAGGGAAAAGGACGGATTTTTCTCTTTTGTTAGAGCCTTATGTGATCCCTGTTTTGTTTTTTTTTGTTGTTGTTTTTTTTTTATTTTAATTATTATTACCTCTGTTTTGAACCTCTTTAAATATGGTCGAATGTTTTAGTATTCTATGTTTAAATGCTTTAACCGTGCTTTAAAAGGGAGTGAAATTCTTATATATCACCTGGATAGAGGAGTAAGACTCTCATACGTGTCTCCTTTTTTCTGAAAGTAGAGGTAGAAAGAGCATTTTGCCCATTTTAAGCAGCAGAAATCAGATAGGCAACCAGTATGTCCAGAACTCAAAGCCAGTCCCAGCAGCAGATGACTCCTGCCCCAGCTGGGAAGACAGCGAATGCTGGAGGAGAGGAAGAACTGGTGGAGAAGTTTGGGAGAGCAGAGGCAGGAAGATAGGGATTGTGAGGATGTAGTAGTGCCATTTATTGAACAACTTGTATTTTTCTTCTTCTCTTCCCCTTTTTTAAGTGCCAAGTGCAGAAATGCACTGAAAATATGGAAGCCAAGCAGCAAATTGATAAAATCGAAACATTGCTCTTCTTTGCCCAAGAAGCAGCCCTGTTCTTTAAGTGAGCAAGGAAAACCTTTTATGAAGCATTACATGCACTCAGAAATGTTTTAGGTATGTAGACTGAAAGTAGTGGACAGTGGTTAGTAGTACCTCCTAGCTGTAATTTTTCTCTTCAGTGATAACTGTTGCATTAATTTGGTTGTGTCAACCAAAGTCGCAGTCAACTAGTTCAGCTGTGAAAATCCTAGAACAGAGAGAGACAGGTGGATGTTTTTTAATTCCAACCAAACCTTTTAGAGGATAGAAAATCCTGCTTTTGGCCTGAGAGCCACAGTATGCAAAGGAAAAATGCACACATAAGGATTCCAGATGCATAAGCTGTCAATACATACTAACTCTATGGGTCCACTATAACTGCTAATACGAAATATTTGAATAGAAATTTCTTTTTAAAAGAAGTCTCCCATCTGTAAAATTATCAAGGGTTCAGGGAATAATGAGAATGAAATGATTAAGTACAATATTTTCCTCCTGGAATTCTCTATACTTATTCTTGCAGACTTAGTTTAAGAATTTGGGAAATTAGAACATGCTGGGAAAAAGATCCAGAACTGGAAGGAAAATTAAAGAATGCTTCTTCCACTGAAACACAAAATTTCAGAAAACTAGGATATGGGTATAATTAACAGTACAGGAACACTAATGTATTCCTCAGCTGAATTTTGAAATCTTGTCCTTTCTGGAGCACAATAAAGGTCAAGTTCTTTAATGAATGCCTAAGTCACAAAATGTGTGTATTTTCTAAGGCTGACTGAGAAACACAATGATGTTTATTGTCTGGAAGGTAAATCCTTCAGTTTCCTGTCCTGAAGCCTAAGACATGAACGTCTAGGAGTCTGAGAGAAAACTGCTTGTGGATGCTGAATTGGTATATGTTAAAACTCTGATAGTAACTGAATTATTACATTTCTGTGAACCGTCGAGGGACTCTGTTATTCTCATTCTCATGAATCCTATTGGATCTGGTAAAGCCACTGACCTTTTTTGTTCAGATGTAGGCACTTGTAATAATTAGATGCCTGTTTTCTGAGGTCTTTGAAATGATCTTTAATGAGAACTTGGAAAGTAACCAGCATTATATCTGGTCACTGTCAAAGTAACTGGAGTTCCTTGTGAGCAAATACTTAGATATTCTTAGGAAAAAAGCAATGGGAATTTTTTCTTTGGTATCTGAACTAAAATCAGGAATATTTTTTTAGAATAGCAAAACCTGGGCCGAGAATAAAGGAGCACTTCTGGAAAAATTATGAAAAAGCTGAAAAGTGTCTTCAGCTGAAGGATTTTGTCACTACATACATATGTTATCATTATCAACAAGTTGCTTATGCATTTCCTATCACAATCCAGACACACGTTGCAGACAGAAAAAAACCAAAGAGGACAAAAAGGCATTGCCTGGAATCAGTCTACACTATGGCAAAGTTCAAGAAGGACTGGTGACTCAGAGAAACTAACACAGAAGGGGAAGCTTCCTTCTAGGATGATGAAAAATCATGAAAGTCCAGGACATAAATATTTTTATTTCCAAACCAGGGGGGCCCAGATTCTGTGAAGAAAGGGTTCTTCCAGTCAGCCGGGAAGCATCAATACTTTGCAAAACTCTCCTTCTGTTACAAAGAAACTTAAACACAACCCTCCAGAATCCCTTATGGAAAAAAAATAGTTCTGGCGAAAGTGATTCACAGCTCTATCCTGCCTCTTTTGTAGAGGTTAAAGAGTTGTGAGAATGCCTTTCTCTGATGTGGATTATTAAATTTCATTTTCAATGCTTGAAAACTTAAGAGCTCTCTTCAAAGGGAAAACATACACTTGAAGCAATTGCATGCCACCAAATCTAGTCCCCTGCTATACCAGACAAGCAATTGTGTCACATAATCCTGTTTATAACCTTATCAAGTGTCATCTTAAATCTGGTTAGATTTCCTATTCCCACTGGAAAGCTAGTGCAGTGGTTGTCTCAGTACTCGCAGAAATTTTCCAGGCAAGAGGTACACACAACTGGCTGACATCTAATTGTTCTTGAACAAACATGTCCTTTCCTTGATAACCTGCAATCCTGGGAGTCCTTATTTACAGTGATTTAACTATCATTTTCATCCTTCTTGAAGACAGACATGCCCATGGCATTTCAGAAGGAAGCCCATCAACATTTTAAATAGTTGATACTACTCAGTACAAGGGCTAGAAATACCTTATCATATGCCTCTTGCTATTGTGTGTTTTGCATAGCCAAATCTCATCAGTATTTCATAAACATCCTATGACTGCCTAATGCACTTAAGTCTTTTTTATTCTAACTGATGAGAGCTCAGAATATAGCAGAAATTATTATTTGCTTCTGATGCATGGCTTTGTCTTTTCTACTATTAAAATCCATCTCTCTCTATTCATTTCAGCTCTTGGTATTACCCAGTTCATCCTACTTGTTATTCAACTCCTCTTCTGCATTGAGATTGACCCCATCTCTGCTTTATCTGCAAATTCCATTCATGAGTCAAGGTCATTAAGGAGAATATTAAATAAGATTGTTCACCTGATGAACTTCTCTAATATCCTTTTTCCCTGAAATACTTCCACTTTCAAGATAACCCATCATCCTGGGCAGATAAGGAGCATACATATAATAGACAAAGGATCAGGAATGAACTCCATTGCTTGGATCCTCTTCCTGGAACAGCAATAAACTGAAACCTGTTAGTATTATCAAAGGTATTGCATATTAATGTTACTGTGGTATCAGTGGTGCCACACCTGTGCCTCGTTCTGTGGTCCCACACATGGTCTGGCCCTTCGCTAAGCCACTACATTTTGTCATGCCAAACTCATCCCAGACTGGCCCAAGCATGGAAAAGTGCAGCAAGCATGGCTTGTGCACGCTAGCAACGTTGCAAAAGAGACTTCTGCCAGCAAAACGCCATGAGTGAGGTCAGAGGCTGCTGGAGGGAAGCTGGGGGGACCACTCATGAGGGACAGAGAGTCCTCACAAGCTGCAGCAAAAGAGCTGATAATATAAGGCAAAATCTCCCAGAGAAATGTCCTCATATCCACAACAGAACCAAGACCGTCTGGAAGACAGAGTGTTAGTGAGGAAAAAGAGAGACCCCCAGACTCTTAAAATGTAACCTAAATAGTTTCATAGCATCACATATTTTGCAGTATCATGATTCTTATTTTTTTAGTATCAATATTGTGAAAGGTTCAGATGATATTATGCATCCTAGTACAATAACGTTCTGCAATCCTTATGGCTTTGCTGAAGTGGTTTTATAGCTGTGCAACAAAATATTGCCCTCTTGTCCTTTAGTGCTGACAGGCTCACAACCATTTAGCCAGTCCACTGGAGCTGGCAGGCCAATGGTGCGAGAAATTAGACACGCTCAGCAATGCTGCTTAGATAAAAGCCATTGCTAGGCTTAGTAAGATTGCAGGCTAACTCAATCTGGCACAAATAAAGAGAAATTGGAAAGAAAGAAAGAAAGAAAGAAAAAAGCTTAATTGAACCTCTTCAAGCATATTCCAGTTACTTTTGCACCTGTTGGCCTATGAAGACTGGCAGTACAGGCATTGGCAGTAAAAGCAGGTATGGAGACAAGATGGTCCCTAAGCAGAAGGGAAGCCAAATGGCAGCCGTGCAGGCTCACAGACCATGCTAGAGCTTTCTGGACTGTAGTCGAACCATGAGGTAGAAAATGAAGCAGGGAAAAGAGGAGAAAGGAAAGGTAAAACGGGGAACTGGAATAGATTGGTCGCATCTGAGTGACCTTGATTCAAGCACACTGCCTCATGATATACGGAAGTACAAATTGACTTTTGAAGCATGTTGGTCTATTTCATAAGGATTTATTGTCAAAAATTGTGGTTTGGTTGCAGCTAGGTTACAGGAGTCCACAGAGAAATTTGATACAGGCAAGTAAATTCTTGCATTTCTATTGCTCCTCTGCTGAAGCACAGAAGCCCTCAGCTGGCATATAGCGGTCATACAGATACATCCCAAACACAGCCAGGTTGGCAGCTTACAGAAATCTAACTTACAGAACAGCCTGATGGTAAGCTTTTCCTCAGTAGGTAAGACTCAGGTTTTTGGGTCAGTCTGAGGAATTTAGAATTTTCAGTTAAGCTTTATCGAATAGTTATAAATTGAGTTTTAAAAGCCCTTACAAGTACCTCTACGAAAAATACCCATAAAATCCAGTTAAACACAATTTAATTTATTTGAAGATAGAGGCTAATAGTATAATGGAAAAAGAGCTGTGCAGTCAATAGCCAAATGAATCAAGAATTAATCTGGGATTTTCATAGAACCCTGAAGAATTAGGTGAGCCTCTGAAAATCCCTTTCTTAGAAAAAAAGCTAAGACCTATGGCTTCAAAGAAAAGTCAGTTGTCAATCAGTCTCCAGAAGCAGATGTTGCATGCAAAGACAAGATGTCAGAATTCAAGGTCAGGGTTTTAACTAGGTAGAATCTCTTTCATTAGCTATTTTCCTTGGATATTAATCAATGCGAGAAAGCAATAGTATGTCTAGAAATGATCAAAGTGTTATCTGAAAGAAGTTTCTAATGAGAGCATCAAGAACTGTATCAGCACTGATAGGGTACTTGATTATAAAATCCTCATGCAGGAGAACTTTAGATTTAAGAACACTCAGTGATTAAGGATTGTACCAAAAGTCTGCAAGAACAGGTTATAAAGATATGCAACATCTCTCAGTAATTTCATTGTTTTGAAAACTGTTATACTGATGCCCCTTTCTCTGGGCCTTATTCGGTTACATATTAGTACGATGAAACAGATAAAACTGCGGAAGTTCTCTGTTTCATTTCCACTGCAGTCTTGCACAAGTTTCTTAGAACACTGTGGCTGGAAAACATTGTGTGTATAAAAAAGAACAACCCTCACCCATCAAAAAAACAGCAGACGTAATTCACCGGAGGGGGGAAGTATTAGGTGCTTTTTAGAAATGGATATGCATTATTGGCTGTTTTAAGGGAGGTCACGTCATCTTACAAATCAGGACACAGTTGCCAGAATCCTTTCTTTTCACCTGCCTCATCCTGCATTTGCGGTACAACGGTGAGGACATATATCCATAGCTGTTCAAGTAAGCAAAGGTAAGTCATAACAAGGAAATCATGTTTGGATCCCATAAAGTAAAGACAGAGAAAGAAAGGCTGGAAACTCTGCCTCTCTAACAGAGGTAATCAGCTTCTAACAGAGGGAAACCTCAGTGTTCTGCTGTAAGGATAATTACCGGTACTGCAACATAGCATTCAAGACATAATATTCTCTCTGTGCACTATTCTTATTTAAGTTCTTCCTGCAACTGAGTTAAAGAAACCAAAGCATGATTTTATTAATCAATATTTTAATTTCAGATGCTGAGACCTATTTTAGAGCAATCTACTCTTCCACAGTAGGCATCATTCTTCAAGATTTACAAATTTCCTTTTCTATGTCTGCTGTTTTTACCGTCTACGTAAATGAAGTTACAATCACACAATCTATTGACCTCTTTATGAGAAAAATCTAACATGTAAATTAGGAAGACATCCTAAGGTTTAGTAAGTAAAAGTGACATGAAATTCCCTTTTGCTTTTTCAGCTAATTAACTAATTGATGCATTTGCTTCATTAAGCTTTAGGTTTTTTTCTTTTTTCAAGTAGCAAAATGCTAGTTGCCATGCATTTTAAAAAGGTATCACTTTCAACCAAATGGCTTAAGGAACATTTTACAATGATGTTTCTTATAATCTTTCAGCAAGTAAGGGTTCAATTATGATTTATAACAATGTCATACAGATCAACATTTAAAAAGTTGCACAAATACAAATTCAGAAGAACACAAACTGCATTATCCACCTTGAATATCTCAACACTAGTTACGCACAACAGAGGTTCTTTTCCTGTTGCAAGATGTGTGGACTTCTAAAGTGCAGCTTTACAGAGTTCAGAAATTAGGCAATTCAAGTTAATATTTATACACACAAAAATTACTATGCACGTTTTTGCAAAGGAGAAAAATTAGTACCAGATAAATACAATTATTAAAGCCAGTAAAAGAAATTGAACTATGTGTGAAAAGCCTGTTCTCTTGTAACAGGTGAAAAGCCTTTTCAACATGAATTAAAGTTAATCCTATCAGGACACGGCACATATTCATAGAATAACGGTTACTTCCTTATTTGAGCTCCCATAAGAGACATTATTGCTTTTCCACAACACTGTTCTTTTTGTTGAACTTTATTAATAATAGTATTGAATGCAATCATTAAGTATCATTAAATAGTGTAGTAGCACCACACAGACTGTTGAATCTGCTAGCTAAAAAATGGATTTAAGCTTAGCAAAGAACAAAGAAGCTGCGCTATTTTACATAGGTTTGGAGAGGTATGTCGTCTGTTCTACAAGCAATTCGCTATCCACTCTGCCTGTATCATTAAAGAAGATTATGGCTACTTTTCATTGAAGTTTCTGTTTCAGAAGCAAATTACAACACAGAAGAGACTGTAAAATATCTTAGGTTTTGGAGAGAAAAATACTCACATGTAATTAATGGAATTTTCAGTCAGCCTTGAGTAACTACTTAGTAAGGTCTATCTATATCGAGGCAGACAGGCTTCCAGCTACAACTGCTTTTTCCATTTTTCATAAACAACAACATAATCACGCAGGATGGAACCAGGTGTCACCGCTATATTAAAGTAGCTGGAGAGGTAACAGAGGTGCTAAAAGATGTCAGAATGCAAAGGAATACTATTTTGGAGATGTGACAAAGAGAAAGACTGTCTATTTGAAAGCTGCATTAACTGTTCAGCAAAACCTACAAGCAAGGGGACAAAAATCTGTTTTAAATTTGACTCTTGTCAAACACCCTCTTTTCATCTACATGCACATGCGTCTGAAGTCTCAGGGTGAAAGGCAAAGCCTGTATCTCTTTGGTGTGCAGAACAGAGCTCATTCAGGGAGGTGGGTGTTCAATTCACAACATCCTTCCAGCCGCTGTGTGGAAGGACCCAATCTCTGTGCAGCCTTCTTCGAGGGATCTATCTTTTTAGTAGAAATTAGACTTTTATTATGAAGTGTTCTTACAGTGATTCAAGTTTCCTTAATAGGTCACATGCTATGACAACAAATCTGAAATCCATGTAGGTAAACTTTTGCTGAGTTATTCATAGCTGATTTATGGATTTCTCTTTGAGGCTCCAGAGGAATTCCATTAAATCCATCGTCTGTTTTATCAGATTTGATTGTGTCAATGACTCTGTTGCCCCTCCTTCTTCTCCTTTGATTTCACAGCCAGAATGAGCAGAGAGTATATAGAAAGGAGTATGTACCATATAGCTGAAAGCTCCAAGCTTCCGCCTCTGTAGACTTCCAAATTCAACCTCAAAATACAAACTCGAAGGGCATTTTTATGTTAAAAAATATACATGCTAATAGGATGCTCCAGTGCATGGCTTTTGAAAAAGTTAGCATAGTTGAAAGAACATGAACTTCACCAGATATGCCTTTGACTGTTCTCTTTCTGTAGTGAGAGCAGATGGATGTAATTGTCCACCTTTCTGGGGCATTTCTCAGGTATATATTATAGAGTGGGAACACTATTTGTCTGGATGAGAAGGGGGAATGGTATCATTGGGAGTTCAGTGAGCTACTGTGCAGGAGGTTTCTGCTATTTCTGAATAAATTATCAAAAGTGCAGGACAATTTCTGCCCTGCATTGCAGTCTCCTTTTCTGTCTCATCAACAACCCATAGCGTCTACACAGTCATACAATATAGAACTAGGTTTTTCCAGTATATTGAGCAACTAGAGAAGTAAGGGGGGTCCTAAAAGATATCAGAACATAACAAAAATTTATTTTGTTTGGAAGACTGGATGCCTGATAAAAGCTTGCACTTCAACTGAGTGTCTGGCTAAATCTGTGTTATCCTTAGGACAGCAGAACATTCAGAAAAGCCTAAAGATGACACACAGAAAAGACACAATAAAAAAACAAACAAACAAAATCTGGACTTCCTTCTATGCTTTGTGGCTGTTATTAGGGCAACAGGTGCCAGGATACACAGATCCACTTCTGAAAAGAAATTATCAGTCTGTGAGACCCAAGAGCTAAGCCTTTAGTCTATATCAGTGCCTATTTTGTGCATGGCATTTTGCTTGCAGCTTTGGCTCTCCTAAACCCATCCCTGTGGACTTGGACAGTGTCTCTATATTCCTCCTGAGTCACCTACCCCTGCTTCCACCTCTTGCCTGCTACTTTTTTTACATTTGGGTTCTGTCAGGACGTCTTTGTTCATCCACGCAGGCCTCCTGCTAATGTTGTCTGACTTCCTGCATGTCAGGCTGGACCATTATGGAGGAGAGCCTTGAAAATCAACCAGCTTTCCTGGACCCCTCTTCTTTCCAGGGCCATATTCCATGGGATCCTTCCAAGCAGGTCCATCAACAGGTGAAAGCCTGTTCTGAAGCCCAGAGCTGCGATCCTGCTTTTTGCCTTGTTACCTCCTTGCAGGATCCTGAACTTCTCCATTTCACGATCACAGCAGCCAAGACTGCCCCTGGCCTTCAAATCCCCAAGGAATTCTTCCTTGTTTGTAAGTATGTGGTCCAGCAGAGTGTTTTCCTTTGTTGGCTCATTGATCACTTGTGTCATAAATGAATCTCTTTTTAGCTTCAATTCACCCCTTTTTCCTTCATGGTATTGTCTCTGCTCAGGAAGGCTTGTAAGGCAAAACTAGCAGAACCATAAAGAATGAGAACCAGAGGATGAGATGAATTATAAAGCAACAGTCAGTGGTATAGTTTCCTATTTGAGCATTCATGCAGCTCTTACAGAAACAGCATACATTAAAATGCAGTCAGGTCTTTTCTTGGAGAAACTAAGGCAACGGACAAGTTCATCTCCAGCTGTCCAGCAGGCTTAAGGTAATTTTTTTCTAGAATCTCTTGCGGCAGGTACTCTGGTGGTATGCCTAAATTAAGAAATAGTGCAATGGGAGATCCCATGGTCTGCTTATGTCTCGTTATGTTAACATGACATTGCACAGTGAAGATGTTTGTCTCTTTGTTCCATGCGACAGGAGCATCCTTTCTTTGCCCTCTCTCTTGCACAGGTTTAGGAAGTCGGCTGTGAAACCCACTGGCACTCAGTCAAATTCTGCAGTGGACCAGACAGCAAAAAATAGTTAAGAATTCAGTAAGGCTTGCAGTCTTGAGGTTTAACTACACAGTGGCACTTCCCATGCTGTGTCACTGCGCTCAGCAAAACACTTATAATAGTCCACTTAGACTGCCATTACATTTCTCATTTTGATTCTGCACTTATAATACCTTCACTTACAGTCCAAATTATGCAATGCATTAAAACATCTTGAAAGTGGGAAGCAAAGAGGCACCAAAAATTACTTTTGGTAACTCTTGCTGTGTGGAAATTGAATGATAACACCCCCCCACAGGGGTGCAGAGATTTACAAGTAATCATATCTGTCTGTACCAACCATTCAGATCCTGGACAATATGTAAATACCGTGTCCCTATAATGTATCTAATAATTTGCCTATGCTCACTTTCAGCTAATAATTTTTTCCTCCCCAAAATAATTTAATAAGCTGTAAAAGTTTGGTTCAAATCAGATTTGAAGCTTTGTGGATAAAAAGACAAAGGATTTGGGATTTAGCCCTACATACAACATAACTAAGTACTTTGAATGATCTCAAAAAGAAAACAAAACCGAGAGAAAACCTGTACTACACAGCACGAAAGCCTTTAAAAATTCATTAATCTATCATTTAACATTGCTGTATGTGATTCCTTTTGACAAACATGAATTTAATGATTTTAGCTACATTGTGCAATGTGTCCCATACATGGCATGATGGTAAGTTGTGGGAGCTAAGATCAGATAGAGGTTTGCAGTTCAAAAGTTGTGTGTGTACCAGAAGTCCATATATTTTATTGGTGTGGTAGGGAGAAGAGAGACGGTTATCATTAACCATTTACCTATCCTTTTGTCTGTAACTTTAATTCTCTCAGACTAATACATAACAATAGAAACTCCAACAGATTCTTCTTCTTGTCTTTTTTTCTGGCATCTCAACCATTGATAACTTCCATGGCTTTTTTTTTTCACTTTAGATAAAATACAGTTTTAGCAATTTTGCCTTAGAAAGAAGCTGTTCTCACTATATTACTCAAAAGACAGACACACACACACACAACTCTGACCAAGATGCAGCCACTGCATCTCATCTACACATGAAGAACAACCCTGTCATGACCAGCTTGCTCACTTGCAACTTCTCCTGGTTTCTAGCTTCTCCACTTCCAGAGGACATGTTTCATGTTCTGCTTTCACAGAGACAAGAGAACTTTTATACGTCTTTCAGGTTTTCTTTGAAAGATTCCTCATCTTTCACTGACCAAGTCAACATAAAGCTTTTCCTGGACACATTTATCCCTGCTGGCTCCATGTCCCTTCTGCCTACTCGCTGCTAAACACAGCAACTTTCAGGTAAGTTTGAGAAAGTGAAAATAAAGTATACCCGCATGTTGGTGTGCTCTATATCACTTTTACTATGCAAATGATTGTTTAGAGAAGAATAAAAGGCTGTAAATATTTTGAGAAGTGGGCCCCCAGTGCCTCTTCAGTATGCCGAACGGCACCGTGTGCTTCGTAATTATGTAATATAGAGAATACCAGCTGGTTTGAATCGTTCTCAAGGGCTTTGGATGATATCGAAATGCTCGGCTCCCCCAGCGAGAGCCATAATCAAGCAAGAAATACTGTAAAGTCAGACCAAATTGACATTGAGTTGTTGGCTCTTAACACACTTTAAACCAGATGTTAATGCCGTACACTGTGATTTTCAAGTTTTGGGGGCTTGCTTTCTTAGATAAAGCATTATTTCTCTGACAAAGTAATGTTCTGGTATGTAGACACTCTCTCAGAAGTTGCATTTTATATTTTCTGAAGATACAGATAGCCAGATGTTTATTTTCCACTGCTATGGCAAAGAATGGAAGGGGTACTTGGTTTGCTGTCACAAAGTAGTATGGGGAGGCAGCCAACAGACACATTGTTATGTATGCGGCATGACAATTGCTTAAAGCACAGTCTTGGAAGCAAACTTGTCAATGCTTACAGTGGCACTAACTGAGAAGAAGTGGTAGCTGCTTTTTGTTAACCTGTAAAATAAGGCAAGCATCTCCATTTACAATTTTTTTGCAATTGGTTCTCTAGTGCTTTATAAGGCAATAACCACCTAGAATTTCTCCAGAGCTTGTGGTCTTTAGCTCTTTACAAAAATGTAGTATGAAACTAATCACAGAACTAGAGTCTATAATATTATATCCATTTTGTGCAATCTAATATAGAAGCTGAGAAAGCTCTTAAGCTGTTGGTACAACTACTCCCCTACTGAAACATCACAGTTAAACCACTCTCCACAGAGATTATGTATTCCTTCCTCATATTCTTAATAATTTTTTACAGCCATGCTGAGACAACTTTCAATTTTTATGACAGGGCAAAGAGCTCCTTCCCTTTACATACCCCACCCTCCCAGGTCAAAGACCCTGTAAGTGAAAGAATGAATCATGAACCATTTATCATGTTTTCTATGCCTATGACTATTAGTGGAGCTGAACATAACTGAAGGGGCTGCTCTTCTTTCTGTTTACAGTAGCAAGAGAAAAAAACACATCTCATCTCCTGCAGCTCTCTAATGCAATAGTAGGATTGTCCTAACAGAAAACTCCACTTTGCAATATGGACTGGAGGCCCAGCAATCAGGGTGCAGCTCACTGCCCGGGTGCTCAAGAGCCAATCCTCCTGCCCAACCAACGGATACTTTACACAATGCCCACACAAATCCTATTCACAATTTATAATTTTCTCACAGTGTTAGCCAAAAATCTGCCAAGTCCTAAGGACTCAAGGATTGAAGCATGGCTGCCATGTGTCACACGTGATCATGAGATCAGTCTATGCTCCTCTTCATCCTTCCTCCCCTCCTCATAGCCTTACCAGTTTGCCACTCTGATCCCTTGACAGCCATTCTGCTGGTTTTAAGCTGCTTTGCATGCTGCCATCTGATCCAAGATGCGGGAAACAAAGAGTGCTAGGAGATTATGGTGCTGTTAAACTAAGCTACTGCGTAAGGGATAGAGTTCAGCAACTGCTTGGCTGAAAGAAAATGAGGAACGCAAAAATGTATTGACTGCCTACTTTATATCATTATATTCCAAGGTGAAACCTAGTGACATTTCCTCCCTGAGACACTAATATAGCATACATTTTGTATAAATATGTAGCAATTCTTCACCAAAAATCAGTATAATACCATTTTATCCTCTTGAATAAGCACTAAAAATGTTTTCTATATTATCAGTAGCCTCCTTCCAGATAGCTATGTTAAAACGGCAAATAGACAAGCCCCTAGGTAATAGGAATAAGCACAAGCAATTACGTTATCAATTATTCAGACAGATAACTACTTTAAAGAAGACAACACAGCTGCTTTAATAATTAATAATATTTAGGACAGTAACAAACAACAATGTCACTTAAAAAGATTTTTATGGCCTACTAGGCAAATATTTTTTGGAGGAACACATCAAAATAAAGGAGCATTTGAGAGACTTCTACTTGGGTTATAGAAAGATTGTATCAGCATTTCAGGTTAGATTGCACTTTTAAAGTTACTTTCCACAACGATCTTCTATCCCAAATAAACTGTTCTAAAAAAACCCATGGTAGTCTTTTACTTCAACAGTTAATATTTTGTTTTCTATTGAGTCTATCTTTTTGAGATTCTTTTTTCTTATGAGTTACATTATTTTCAATATATCAAAAACTAACTTTCAATCCTTCTTTTCCCAATGGCAGTCTGTCCCAAAATTTGTTGGGAACGGGTACTGAGATAAACCTCTTGCTTGGAGTTTGCTGGAATTTTAAGAAAATAAGAACAAGAAAATATCCAATCAGGTCTTGTATTAATAAAAAAAGTTCCTTTTGAGGAGCTTAACAAAAATGTATGCAATTGCATTTTTGTACCTAGGACACTAACTCTACTTTCCTTATCTGTTTTATTAGGTTTTGTTAGTTCCATTTATCCAAGACAGAGGAGGGAATAGAAATTTTTGCCCTGAAGAGCACTCAGAATTTTCTTTACAGGCGTGCTTAAAGACAGACTCCTAAATCTATACTTAGGTATCTACAAGGTTTGGGTTTTTGGCATGAAAAACGAACAGCTCTCTTTGAAGGCATTCAGCACCTTTTAAAATAACTGAAGGTAGGTTTTTATTCAATGTCCATTAAAGAATGGAAGAATCTCTAATTAGGAGGGCAATTCTTGTATCATTTAAGATTAAAATCATTATTACAGACCTGTGCCTTTTCAAGACCAAGATCCTGTGGCAGGTTCAATACACATAATTTCAAGGAATAACCTGGAGCTGATTGTGGGATCAGAGCTATAGTTTTAATGCTTACATTTGTCCCTCTAAAAGGTAGTTATTCCTCAGGTTTCTCTCCCAGAATCATCTCCTGCGACCATGCTTCACTGATTGCTTCTGATTCAAGGACATGACTGTGCAGGAAATTCGTCACAGCAGGCTGAAGGGGTGTTCCATTTATGTTTGAAAACCTGCAGGCTCCATGGTAATATGTCTTCAGACTTGCCCCCGCACAGTAACTACAGAGCAAACAGCTTCTCAGAAAATATCAACACCTGCCTTCCAGAGGGAGCAAAAAGCAACATGATTTTTGATTCACGACATGACGCCTGGCCTACTGATACAGGCATATTTAGAAAAGGATTTGCACATGGAAGACATTTATCTACATTGAAGTTTAAGGTAATAAAAACTTGTTTCAGAAGATACAAGCAATTTCTATGTCAGACCTTAACTATCTGCAAAAGCAATGTGTGATTTCTTTGGCTAAACTGATAAATACTGTTGCTTTGCTAAATTTTATTTTACATCTATTTTTGATATTAAAAAAATCCTTGACTTTGGGATTATTTATTGGAGCTGCTTTTCTCATGATTTTTAGGAGCTCATTTAATATTAGTTAGAAAATTCTATACAAACAACAAAATATTACATATGTCACTGATTTGGTAAACCTAAAAATAAGCAAAGATGAACTTTATTCAAGCACAACTACACAGGGACTGAACTGGAATGAATCATAGGATTCAACTGGTTGATATTTCTCCCTTTCTACCTCCACCCCCTAAGGGCTGTAGCTAATGCCAAATCCACACCAGAGATTTTGACTTGGGGGAAATTATTTAGCTATCATTACCAGTGCAATGAATGTTCTTAGAAACATGGGGATGAGATCTAAGATCAACCAGAATCAAATCACAGATGGCAGGCACGCAGCCATTATGAAGAAGGCATTAAAATATAGTAACAAGAGAAGACTTAGTAATAGTAAAAACTTCAATTATAGATGGAAATGATAAAACTTCATAACATGCTGATGAGGCTCAAGTATTCAAATAATACTTGTATTTGCAAAAAGCAGAATGTGGTACTCATCACATGAGAATGATGAAAGGTTTTTTCATTCTGTGAGTAACGTAAGTGGATAAATACCTAACATGGACTAGGGATAAGGATTACGAAATCAGCTTCTTTTTTATAATGACTTCCCAAAGCTCTGTGGAGATGGTTGGAGAGATATTTCAACCACTATTACCGGTTTTTACATAAACCTTGTAATACTGAGGAAACCTAAGAAATCTGGAAACATGCTGACGTTTCAGTATGCAACGAAGGCAAAGAAAGAAGTATGAATGCTGTGCATGGTAAAAGAAAAGATTGCCAAAGATTTGGTTTCTAGAGGATGGGAATACAATTAAACACTACATTTGGGGTTACATAATGAAAGTCTTGGCAGCCACACCTAGTTCTAGTATTTTAGGAGGTTATAAATTGCTAACTATGAAGTCGGGATATTCTTAGAATTTTGTATTGGTTCAGTTAGAACCACATTAGCTACTAATTAGAAACCAGCGCAACACTGGACAATACCAGTAAAGTGGACATTCAGAATACCAAGTGATCTGAAATTATCTAATACTGAATCATTCTCAAAATGCTGAAAGTGTGATTTTGTAATGTTGACTACTAGAGAGAATCCCATTAAACACTTTAAAAAATAATCTAGGAGTAAATACAAAAAAAAGACATTGCTGATTTTTCAAATTACACAAAGACTGCTTGTAAACTCTGATATGGAGAAGGAAGTAGTGCATAGAAACTGGGAAGTTAAGCACACCTAGGAACTGAGAATACAGGCCACACTAACAGAACAGGAGGTTTGAACCCTGGAAAATGGTGAAGCTGAAAAAGATTCAGAGAGAACATGAACTCCCAGGATGATGTTATGACAAGATGTACTAATGAAATCCTTGGGCATGAGCAAGGAGTATTAAGCAGAAATAATGACTTCACCACAGTGCTAAATTGACATGTGAGCATTTCACAAGTATTTGGCATCCATAATCCAAAAATGATTTTCAGAAACTGAAGAAATTTCAGGGACAACTCTTAGAAATAATTTGTTTAAGATATCTCTGTGTAAAATATTCAGAACAGATCCATATATATCGTACATCAAGAAAATGATTGCAACACAATCAGATAAGCAGCTTTTTCTTTTTTCCTTATCCTCCCCCAGTGCCTCTATCCCATCCCATGCCTGAAAGGTGCCACTGCCTCATGCAGCAGTTCTGCAGGTAGGAGTCACCCCACAAATGGTGGGGTGCACCCCCTCATATGCATTCTCTGCTCCCCTGGATGAAAAGGGAGAACACAGACTGGACTCCTCTGCTGGAAACCCCCTGGGTCAGGTTGCAATGGCCAGTGCTAGCCCCTGAAAGAAGAAAGGAATAGCTGGAGCTGGAGCCAGCCAGTTCTCATGAGAAACTAGCATGGTGTTTTAACTGTGGGTATGTGCAGGTACCACACAGTGAGCCCAGGTGTTTGGCACTTTGGTCTGCCTGTTTGTGCCCAATAAACGGCATCGCAATCCAGAAGCAGCAGTTAGGGCAGCTTGGGAGAGTGCCACTGTGTGTTTGCAGGACCCGTCCGCACTTGCTTTTCATGATCAGGCAATTCAATATTAGCTGTTCTGGAGAAACAGATGTGGCCTGACTCCATTCAGCTAATTGACCAAGTTCAGGTAAAAATCTTACAAGGGAAAAACCAGTTGAAAATTAGCAATGTTGTACAGGCTGTCTTTTCAAACTTTATTTCTAAGGTGGGAGGAAATAGATTGGGAATATGGAAGACTATAAAAGACGAAGGGAAAAACATGTTTAGATATTTCTATAATTAACATAAGACATTCAGCATTTGCCTTACAGGTTCCCTGAAAATATAACAATAACCTTCCAGCACCATCATGTACATGACAAGTCAAGGCATCAACACCTCCCATGTAACTGCAGATTGTGCCAACTATTACGACCACGAAAGCCAAGGAAATTCCCCCTCAGAAACAGAATACTTACATACCTATTCCTAAATCATACACAGACAATGTAATATAGAAGATACTTGCTAGATTAGTACTGTGATAGCCATTTTTTCCTCTCTGTTAGTAAGTGCTTTTATATTCACCCAACTACAAATGCCACAGAAGTTTAAAGACTTATAAAGATTTACCCATTAGAAGAGCTGTTTTCAGTCAGAACCATTATCACTGGAGGAAATAATCCTTTCTGATTAGCCATTTAGATATATTTTCAGAAAAAAAGATGCAAGTATTTAAAATCTGTTTGGTGAACAGTCTGAATGAAGCTTCTGTTGTTTGCAGTCTTATTAAAAGTTACAAAACACTGCATTTTTATGAAAACAACTAAACGCAGATGGGTCTGTGACTGTTTATAAATTGAATTAAATTCTGAGGTACCATCCATTTTAAAGTTTGTCTTCCACTTTAATCTGTTTCTCCTTTTGCACACAGAAAGCTTGGCGAAAGTTGGAGGAATTGAAAGAAACCAGCACAATACACATTCATCTCAGTATGCGATAACCTTTCCTCCCACCCCAGCTCTGAGATCATACTGCTCAAGAAGCAGGATTTTAAGGTTTTTGACAGCTGATATTTTAGATGTTAGGCACCTAATATATTTTGAGCATCCGGCAGAGAAGTTTAATCTCTTGGCCAATCGTTTTTATGTCTACCCATCCTACAGATTCAGCATTCTAGTTGTGCACTGTTGGAAGCAATATCAGAACATTTCTGTGGCAATTTTTTGTTGTAAAGGCTTTATTTATTAATGCTCACGGAGATTATTTTGCTCCAGATTATAAATGAGGTTAGCCAACGTCCGAAGAACTCCTCTCACTGTAAGACATGGTCAAAATGAACCTTCTGGGCCATAAGCTGATCCTATGGCTGGGCACTTACTGCAGCACATACAGCCCCAACTTCTCAGGAGTGCAGTTCTACTCATAGCGAGGCCCTATGTCCTTTTATGCCAGCAATACAGAATATGAAAGCCACAAAGGAGAATGAGGAAATATTGGTCTCACTTTCATAGCACTACTGTGAAAAACACCATTTTCCATAGCTTACATTCTGGATGACTGAGAGGGGAAGCAAAAAAGAGAGTGAGATGTAAAAAAAGAGCTAGCAGATGGATTCTTAACAGACGGTTAGAGGGTCTCGAAGGAGGAGAAAATGTAAGTGCCCCCTGAACTGTGGAGAAGAATACAAGGATTAGAAAAGAAGAAAAACTGGTGAGATGAGGCAGAGGGATGCAATACATGGAAGCAAAGCAAGCAGGTCATTTTTACAACAGAAGAGATCTTGAGCAGTTAAAATATAACAATATACATATGAGAGGCAAAAGGAGGGGTATATGTATTGGGTGGTCATGAGATGTGGAAAGAAGAAAAACGTAGGAGCTTGCAGGAAGGAGAGGATAAAGAAAGGGTACACCTCTTAGAAGGCAGATGGGAAGGCATATTTTGAAGTGGAAAGTATCTAGGGATGGTGTGAAGGACCATTTGGAGGAAAAATATCAGGAGGCTTCATGCAATAGAAAAATAGAATTTTAACTTGAGGACGAATGAAATAGATGCTTGGTAGAAGTTTTTGTTTTTTTTTTTTAAAGGAGCTTCAGAGTTAAATGGTTAATAAAGGGCCATTGATAGAAAGGTGGTATGGAAAATATGGGTAGTTTACGGAAGAAAATTCAAGGAATTAGTATTGGATGGGATTTTTCCGCTTCAAAAGGCTGACTATCTACTCAAGAGAGATGCCCAAGGTAAAGAAGATACAGATGAAGAATTTGAGTGGGCCTCAAGAATGGTCAGAAGCTAAACCAAAAATGCAGTAAGTGGAGACTGGTAAATGAGTGTTGGCAACCAGAGACACAAAGACACCCTGTGTCCATGACAAATGGCAGAACCAACATTAACCAATCTAAGCATCCTAAATAAGCAAATAATTAATCAAGGCAACATATAAAGAAATTGTATTTAACAGTAGCTGAAACCACATGTTTTCTCAGGATGAACAGCCGTGAGTTTCAACAACTTCCAGAGGTCTTTAATATTCCCACCTGCTGTATTCTTTTTTTTTCATATGCTGTACACCTGCAAGCTAAAGGATATATTAACAGCACTTAAGTATGTACGGCTCTCTCCAAATACTCATCTCAAATTGATTACTGGAGCATATATTTACTGCCTGTCTAAGCTGCAACTTAAGTTACTGAAGGACTCAAAACAATCTTAAAAAGATAATAAGCAACGTTACACAACAAGCACTTATAATTGTTTTAAGCTCTGCCAGAGAGCAGACATGCGCTATGATGCTGATATGAAAAGATCAGTTACTTCCATTGAATTAACAGGAAATGACTTGACAAAGCAAAAGGAAGAAAAGGCACTATGTTTTTTCCCTCTTCTGGGTGTCCACTTGGAAAGCTGTGACATCTTGTCATGATCAGAAGGAAAAAATCTCATAAACTTTTTGGAAGAATTTTTTTTCCCAAACTACTTAATCAGGTACACCTAAAATATGTTTGGAAGTAGTCATTTTAGTGGAGGTCTGAAAAGTTACTCAAGTCTCACTCGACCCTATGAATCAGCAACTGAGATATGTGTTTGTCCAGATAAGTCAGGCAGCTTCTGGGTTTCTGTAGCAGGGATCTATTATTGCACTTCGCTCACAGGTATCTGTCAAGCTCAATCACCTTTGCTGGTGTATTTCTTCTATTTTGAACTCCTCCATTTCACTTCATCCTGTCTCAGCTTTTGGGTCTAGGAGTTCAGAAATGCAATTTCTCTCTTTCACCACTTCAAAAGCATCCTGTTTGTTCAGCTGTGAGTGCTTCAGACTCAGTGTTTCAGGTTTTTTCCTCACCCAGGACAGCACAGTACCTGTGGGATTTGTCCTTTGTATCTTCACAAGACTGAAAACAGTACCAGTGAAGCAACACATCACAGATTTGTCAGTATTACTATATGGCTGCTTGTGAAAGGTGCTGGCAGCAGCACAGTTCAGGAGCTCTGTCTGTTGGCCAAAGAAGGTTATTATTTGTTATCATCTGCTAGTACCAATATAAGCCATGTTTTGGGACTATCAGAGAGAGAACTGTCCTTGAAATAATTTTTAGGACCATTTTAGCTCCTTAGCTTTAACAGATAAGACCTTGGGCCAGAGCAAAGTTTCGTTCTGCGTCAAGGAGTTCCATGACTGGTGAAAAACTGTCCCCTTTTACTGCTCCAAACCTGCCTCCAGTTCAGCTCCCTCTTACTTATAGAGGAAGATGTGATCAGCCTGTCCAGGCCACTCTCGGTTCTCCTGAGTATTAGTGGTGAGCTCAATGCCTTCATTTTCTTTGTGAAGTTCAGGCGTTTTTCTACGTGCATCACTTTCTATCTATTTACATTGCATTTCATCTGCCATTTCACAGCTCAGTCACTGCTTATAAGTTCATCTTGTAGTTTGTTACTGATGAATCTTGTCTTTACTATACTGAGTTAATTTTAATATCATTAACAGACTTGGTCATATCTGTATTCATTCTAGTCATTTCTATTCCTTCATTTCTGTCTTTTGGTCCACTATCTGTCTATGCAAGGAACTGTATAGGTGGCAACCCTTTAGCCACTTCATTTCCTTAAAACTTTTGGGAAAGAAGTCTTGTTGAAGGCCACCTGGAAATTCTGACAATCTCCTTTACCCATGTACTTGCTGACAACTTTGAAGATTTTCCAGTGGCTTTGTGAGTCAAGCACTCCATTTAAAAAGCCAATATGAATCTTCATCATATTTATCCATGTGTCCATTAATTCTATTTTTACCATAGTTTTTATTCATTTCCCTGAAAATTATATTTGTCTGTTACAGACTAACATCTGTACAGATTACAGGTCTATATTAACCCTGGCTTCCCAGAAAGCCTTTTTAAAAACTGGTGCCACTTTTGCCACCTTCCAATCCTCAGTTACTAGAGTGGTTTATGTGATGAATTATAGGCTGCTGTTAGTTACACAACAATGATGAATAAACACCTTTTAAAAAACAAAACAAAGCAATACAAGTCTTTTTCAGCTAATGATGTGTCTAAAGGATTTAGAGCTGTTGCTCTACTTTCTCTCAACTGCACCTGACTGCTTATGTACTTTATCCACTTAAAATTGAAAGTACTATCCCTCTCAATTATCCAAAGATAGAAATTTTCTGATGTACTGATTATGCCCAGAAACTGGTTTGTATGCAGTACCTGCTAGTATGTCTCTTTCACTACTGGCAAAAGGAGCCACAAGAACACAAACCTTAAACAGCATCCTTCCCAAGAATTCCTGCTCAAATTTAATTGGCTGTGATGACTTCCTGTTGTTTCCAGACTTTGGTGTAATTAGGTTCATATTTTATTATAACTGAAAATAGCTAGATTTCCATTAGAAAGCTGTTTAGTTGTCAACTTTTGTCATTTTAAAGGCTTCAAATGAAAGACTGCAACGGATTTAACAGAACTGAATCTCTCTCACGTAGATACCTGTTATCTATGTCAGCGCTTCTCAAACCCATCTAAACAATTTTGTCCTTGTGTCTCACCAGCAACTGAAGTGGTCAGGCAGTTGGACTAGATGATCGTTGTAGGTCCCTTCCAACTGAAATATTCTATTCTATTCTATTCTATTCTATTCTATTCTATTCTATTCTATTCTATTCTATTCTATTCTATTCTATTCCATTCCATTCCATTCCATTCCATTCCATTCCATTCCATTCCATTCCATTCCATTCCATCACCGTTATTCTGGGTTACTTCTAATAAATACAAATCTAAATTATGCATTAGCCATAATGCAATGCTATCTACAAATGTTCATACTAGGTTAGGTTACTCTTCGTGCAAAGAACATTTGTTCTACTATGCAATAAGTGAGGAAAACATTACTGTAGATAATATATCCACATAAATGACCAAATGATATTTAATATATTGAAAACAGTCTGTACATACACAATCTCATTTTATTCCAGGTACAAAAGTTGTCTCTAATAAAGACACAATAAATGGCACATGACTGAAACACCAACACATTTTCTTCCAGCCTTGATTCGAGGAGGGTTCTCTATGCTTCATGAAGCAGAGAAAGATGGCTTTCTTCCTTGCATCAGACACAAGCAAGTAGAAGTTTTCGTATATTTGTCTCATGACAACATTTCATCTTAATACAATCTGGTCACAGCAGCTACTGCAGAAAATTGCTCGCAGTTTGCTGGCACCATGGGAGACCATCATTACTGACAAGATTGAGAAACCCATCAGTGACAATTCAGGACTCAAACTAACTGTGGCATCCAAGTGCTGCACTTTTTTATTAGGGCTATTTTCTTGCATCTCTTTAATTCTTATTCATGTCCATTGGTCCTTGACTCACATTGCAATTCAATGCAATAAAGGCTTCAGCTCAACTGAATTCAATCTTAGAAATCATCAAAAAGTAAGATTTATGTAGTACTTTTTAGAAAACCTTATGAAGGCCACCAGTTCAGGTGAGGAGATGTAAGCTCTTCTTGAACAGTATTACAGAGATGTTCACCTATCTCCTTCACAAAGGAATCACACAGGGCAGCCTATTCTGTATCATGTTGTGATGACATAAGTCACTTTCTTTGTGGATGTTTGGCAGAAACCAGCTACCACCTGTGCCAGCAACTTTGTTTAATACGTTTGTTGGATTAATTGAAACTCATCTATCATATGGTAGTTTTTTACAGAAAAATATAAATTCACCTTTCAGTCTCACTGTCACTCACTCCAAATCAGACTAAAGCCATCATTGCTCTTAAAAATTATTTAAATAGTATACAGAACTATTTTTTTGAAAATATATGACTTGCTGAGCTTGTAAATGTCACACAACAACCAGTAGAAAACATGAACCAAATATCACAAATACACAAAATACACAATACACAAAATACACAAATACCACGCTTCCTTGTTATTGCAAATGGTATACCTCTACCTGCAAGGGAGAGACACGCTAAAATTCTAGAAACAGGACAAAAATACATCCTTTTCATGAACATGGCATAAGACACAAAGATTCATGCTATCTTCAGCTGAAGTTAATGCACCTGTCATTCCTATGCTGCACCAGTTCTCTGGTCTTCATCTGCAGTACAAATCTTGTTTCATACAAATCTGTTATTCCATACGGTGGCAAAAAATCACAGCTAGCTTTTCCCAAAGCAGAATTAATCAAATCTGTAATCAGAATCTCATGGGGGGTGAGGAAGGGGAGAGAGAGAGAAGTGGGATTCTTCTTTTTTCTTGTTTTCTTATACTAACCTTCAGTCCCTATTTGGAAGATCTCTCAAAAAACTACATCCCCAGTCTCCCACTGGCAAGTGATAGGGTATTCTAGCTTTTGATTTTCATCAATTATTGAAAAACAATATCTTGAAAGACACTCAAAACACCTTGTTTCAAAATTTAATGCAGATTCCCAATTTCTGAATACCCAATTTGGAGAACTAACTCTTGGGTTTTTCTGCGGGTTTGTTTGGTTTTTTTTTAATGTTACATAGTCAGGCACAGAGAATGAGCTCGGCAGAAAGTACATCACTGCAGGAGAGTGCTGAAGATAGCTCAGAAGATTTTTGAAGGTATTTAAAAAAAAATTCTTTGGCTGGCCTTCTTTTGTAGCCTAAGGCTGGTTCCATCCCAAGTGAAGTCATCACAGACTAGCTTCATTATGGACATCACATTAAGCTATCATATAATTAAACAAGCAGAGTGAATTAGGTCAATGCTAAGAAACAATCCCTCTCTCTCTTCCATCATTACATTACACAGATCCAAAAAGAGATATCAGATAGATCATGGACCAAAGCCAGTATTGGCAAAAACACTAGCAACCCAGCAAGACACAGCCAAACTTTCATCTGGGAAAGCGATACTGTGCAAATGGAAAAAACACATCTGTGTGCTAGGGTATGCTGACCTGTTCTGAACCATATATTCAACTGACTCTCAAACAAAGCAGGTGGTGAGACCTATTCTTTCTTTACGTAAGTAAAATAAATGTAAAAAACACAACAAATAAAAACATATCCGGCACTTAATTAGAATCAGGAAATAGAATAAGTAGACATACAGTTAAAAAAGCCAGGATGTTTTTTTGCCCAAATTCATTTCCTTACATGATTTTTTCTTTTTCTAGCCCCCATCTGTTTTTAATCTTTAGACTGTGAACTGTTCTTTTGCCTCTTTACATTTGTCACTACGAACTTTTCTTCATTGAAATCTCCGAGTGACACAGTGGGATAATTATTACTAATAATATACCTGGGATTTTTTTTTTTCCTTCTGGTACTTCTAACTATCCAATTTTTATTAATTTTTAGGATGTCTTTTCAATATTTATGTGTTTGTTTACTTATTTCAAAAAAACCCCAAACCCTATACTGGGCAAAGATAATTTCACTTTAGCTTACAGGTTCCTTCTTATCAGGTACATTTAAACTTGCACTGGACAGTACTTACACTGAAATGGTGAAAAACACAGTATATAAATATTACTATTTATATTGAGTTTTGAAGTCTCAGATTTGAACATAAACTAATATAAAATTGTCAGCTTCACACAGATATACATATGTGCACACACGCATTTTTCATTGTTTTACTTGAAACATCTTAAAGATATAAAAGTCTATTCAGAAGACTTTAGGTTATTGTTGAACGAAACCACAATGTTTTAATTCATCCCTGTAATTGCTCTCTCTGAATTTACTCCATAATGGTTGCTACTTTCTTCTTTACCTGCAATCTGATTTTGAATAAGGTTTACTTTCAATAAGGCTTACACTATGGAGGACCAGTACTCTATGGGGAAGATAAAAAATCTTAATGCTAATCCTGGAGAAAACAGTGTGGGTAAGATCCAGCCTCTTTGCCTGTTTCTTCTCTCAAGGTCCCCACAAGACAATAGTTTTTTTCTGTCGTCTAACTTGATCACCTGTGACAACCACTCTGTCCTAGGAGTACAGTATTTACACTCCAGGGAACATATTCATTTTTATAATAGGGAGAATATTTATTCAGCATAGAAGGGTAAAGCACTGATTCTTTTATACCTTACACAATAGAAGTAGCGCAATGAAATAGGGGATCACTCTGTGGTCTAAGGAATGGGAACTGATAGTTACAGATTATACACAGTCTTAAACTAAAGCCATTCTAAGAGTTGCTAGGAGGATCAGACTTTTGAAAGGGATATTTGTCCCATGGTTAAAGGCTACAAACTGTGATTAAAATCAGGGGCATGCTCCATTAGAGGTAAATCTGTAGATTCTACAGGTCTTCATTAGGTGAACACCTAGCGATCAAATCAGAAAGGAAAAGAAAAGCATTTTTCCTTAAAAAAAAAGCTTGAAAATTATGTTATTAATGCCTGTATCCTATGTTCACACAAGGATTTGTAAAGTAGAACAAGCTTACTTTTGTCCTAACCAGTTTTATGTCCACTTTTCAAATAGGAAGCAGTGGATTCCACAGGCTAAATGTGATGATACTTTTTTAACTATGAAAAAACCCCCACAATCCAAAACAAACCACAGAAAAACAAACAAAAAACCCAGTAGACTGAACAAAAATCTATTCAACTCCAAAGTTACAAAATTAACTGTTCCTTAACTTGAGGTACAATGGAACTGTATGAATTTTCCCACTGGAAAGACCTAGTATGTTTTTTTCAGCGTGAGATGCATCTTTGTAAGGCACTCTAGTGAGAGAAAAGCACTGGCAGAAGCCGGTCACAGAGAAGAATAAAGCTAGCTGTGGTGAAAGTGGCTTTAGATAGCAAATATACTACCTATGGTGCAAAAATACATTTACGCTGCATTTCTGTTCATTGCAGCAAATACTGTATTTATAAAATGATCAGATTGCACATGACAAATCTGTACGGAAATACTACAAGTCTCTTCCACAATACCGTTCAACGTACTCTGATTCTTCTCCCCTAAACCACTCAACAGCACTGGGATATGCACATGTGCTTAATCACAGATACACAGAAGTTCACATATGCTCAGCCTAATCAACTACTCCTGGACACAGGAAAATAGTGATATAACCTAAGCTGTTCGGGCTGGACAAATAACTTATGTAGAAGGGTAACAAAACCCTGGAATATATTAGGTACTTGTGGAGTCAAAGCTAAAATTGTATTGCTTGAGAACCTTTTCCATACATCAAGAACATGAATAGAAAAGAATTTGCTGCCCTTAGATGTCTTTAACTGCTCACTCTTCCTCATGGCAACAAACACTACTCATGTGCAGGACTTTTTTTTCCTCATTATGTCAATCCTTTCTAGTCAAAACAAAAGCCCCGGAAAAATTTTGTCTAAAGCAAATGTCTACTAAAAAGTGCCCTGCCCACATGTGGAGGCATTAAGTGAAAGGAAAATTATTTGATTGCTGAAGCTATCCTAAATTTTAGGTAAATGGGCATCTTAAGTTCATTCACTCTTCAGGTGTTTCTGGGGTCAGCAGTTTATTCCCATCTACTACCTGTGAGATCAGAATCACATCAGTGTCATGCCTCTATTGCCTGAAGCTAATTTGGGTTTGCTTTTTATAACTTGGAAAAAGATAATAAATAATCACACATACAATTACAGCAGTGAGAGACTGCCATTAAAAGTGCTCAACATATGCCTAGTTGCTCAACTAGGATAAAGGCAGTCTCTCTTTAACACAAATCTAATTAAAAACAGCTTACAGAGAGCGTCTCCAGAGTATGCTGAGACAATATGGAAAATATGCATATTTAAAATCCCTGGATTTAAATCTACCAGTGCAAAGAATGCAAAAGAATGCAGAAGGAGTACTTGCAATGAAATTTAGAATCCTAAGTATTTTTTTCACCTTTGCAGGTAGGATCTTAGGTTATTTGCTCACATATGACAACTTTATCTGTGGTCTGTAAGACAGATTTTCCAGCTGCGTCTCAGATTCCATAGACAACACCCCAGATGAAGAACCTGGCTATCTTCACAAATACCACATGATAGAAGAACTGGAGCTTTACATAATTCTGCTCATTCTTTGGAAGACCCAGGAAGATCTCATGAAGAAGCACACTCTCCATTAAGCAGAAGTGACTAAAAATGCACCCCTAAGTAAGGGTCTCTCTCCAAGCACTGTGGTCCAAAGCGATTTCTGAACAGCATCTAGCACCAGGAAGAAAATAATTTGAGCAGGAAAGATGAAAACATCTGGATATATGGGAGGCAACTGCAAGAGATCTAAACCACATTCTGTATTTTAAGGGATGGGTGCTGGTGAAAAGAAAAACATGCAGAGAATAGTCTGATAGCAGCAGATTCCTGTGTTCTTGATGTGTTTTGGTTGGCAATCATGCAGAGGGACCTAACTGTGCAAGTGCATTGCATATAGCTGCGGAGAGTTATACCTCATGTAAGACCGACACGTTTGTTTTAAAACATATATGTTTTAAGCTTGAGGACAGAAGATAAATTAAGCCTTGAGAAAGGTTTGTGGCTGATCTAAGGCTGAAAAGCTGTTTGCAACTCTGAGAGGATTAGCTGAGATAAAAGACCAACTCTTGATCAGACTACAGGACAGAAATCTCAGAGGGAGATTTTGAGGAGACTTAGAATTAGTCCTTTACAAGGTGATTCTCATTTTCCCAGCGACAGCCACCAGGCTGCAGTTTCTCACCCCGTAGGCAAGATTAAAAATGCAAATGTATCACAAGCAAGGGCCGGAAGCAAAAAGCAAGTGGAGCTGGTTCAATGTATATTTAATAAGACTTGAAGCTTGCACAAAGTGCCAAAATTCAGATAATGTTATTAAGCAAAAAAATACAAGGGATGCCACTTATTTTTAAGAAAGGATACCTATATGCAGAAATAGCTGAGATACAGAAGGAGGGCTAGCAGCACTGTGACTGTATGACACCATACACCAATTGCCTACAGTCCATTAGGGTCCCAAAATAGGTATGCCTGGATTGTTTAGTCTTATGCCCATTCTTCATTTTCAGAAATGCAGTCAAGAAACACCTCAATTTCAATTTCCTAGCCACAAAATAGATATCTTTGAATATGGAGAAGCACCTTAGTCTGTGGAGAGGCATCTATCTGTCATCTAAGCTCTGGTGTACCTACCTCCACCTAAACTCCCCAAAGAAATAAAGTCAGTAGATGCGTTTAGAACAAATGACTTGCAAATTACTAAGGCAGCCTGCACTGACTGAAATGGGAAGCTCACACTGGGCAGGTGAAGCCATGCCTGCCTCTGTGGGGCATCCAGTAGTTAGCACAGTTGCTGACAGCGGCAGGACCCAGGCGTTCCCAGCCTGAGAGCATTTGAAGTCCACAGCTCAGGAATGCCCTGCTCATCTGACAAGAGGCAGGACTGAGAGGGAGCTGCCTCCTCTCAGAGCTGGGAAACCAAGAATGGAAGAGGCGAAGGGCTGAAGAGAGAATAAGTAAGTGTGAGAAAGGCTGATACAGTAGCTCTGTTCCCATTCAAGGATCATTGCATACACCTTAGAAATGGTTTTGAGAACAGGGACCAGCATCCTGAACTCCCAGACGAGTTTGTTCTCCACTAGGCTATGTGTTGTGTACTTGGCATTTCACTTTAAATTTTATAGTCTACTACTACAGTAGACTATAGTTCGCAATTTGCCATTACAATTTCCTAGGAAACCATCACAATAACTTACAGAAGCCGCCTAAGCAGCAGTCTGGTCTCATAGTCAGGTCTGCCTGAGCATTTGACTATACCAACAAAACCCCAGCAATTTATGAATGCTTAAATTACATAGGTAGGAGAGGATGGGTCAAGGTCATACTTCTGTACTTTGCATTTCTGATTTTATACAGAAGCAAAATATGCAGGGCAGCTCTCCGACGTTTTACATGCCATTCAGTTCTTCTGCTGACCTGCCTAAAAACTTGAACTTTATTCTCGTGGAATGACTGAGAAAACAGTGTGAAGCTGCATTTTCCTTGATAGTTCAGATCTCATCAGGAAATGTCCAGTTGCTGAGTCAGTAAGTTTTTTAAAAAGCTTCTCCATAAAGCAGCTCTAATACTGGATTACTTCCAGTCTACTTTTTTGTCCCCTTGTTGAATTATGGGGCATGGATTTTTCAAACAAAGCCCTCGCTGCCTGTCATTAATCCTTTTGGGTAAGCAAATCAGCAAGCCTTTTAATCACTGGGATTGATACAACCACTCCTAGCAAAGCATCACAAACCATCTGCCAATTTCACAACTATCAGATCCATGAGTGAATGAAAGTACAAGATAAACAGCATGGTACAGAATGCCACAGCTGAATAAAAAATTAGAACCATCACAGGGGAGACGGATTACTGCTTTATTGTACTACAATCCACAGAGCAGTTAAATCTCAACATATCATTCCTATTATGGTAATCTTTGCTCCAAACTGCAAGTCTAAGCATAAACACATTTCTGTGTATTATGAGAACATAAGAATGCAGTCACATACCTAACAAATACGAATGCAATGTACGTTTTCACAGGCTACCTTGTTCCCATTGCCTACAGTCATGCTATATCTGAAACAGCACTTCAAAATAAAGTCTTTGTACCCTTCTCACTCACAAATGTTGCAATTTGTGTCCTACATAGTTATAGAAAACCAAAACTGCTCAATGGGATATGAAATACTCCTTCAAAACGATGACAGGCCAATCTCACAGCAGAGTAGCTGCTCAAACTAGATGCAAAACAAAACGCAGGGCAGGTCTCTTTTGAAACAGTCAAATATGGAGGGTTGTAGGGGAGGGGAGGAAGGGTCACAGTCCTCCCTCTGCACATTTGGATTGGAATAATTTATCCATTGATTTTTTTAACATACCGAACCCTTCTAGAGAAAATAATAAAGGAGAAAAAGCCCTAAACTATTTTGAAACCTAAAATCACTAAAAAAAAAATAAAATTAGTATGTCTAACCACCATGACAACTCATAAGAATCAATGCTGGCTCCAAGCAGAATGAAGGAAACAGTTTGGAGCTCAGCTCAGAAGTGTAACCTGATGAAGTTTGCAGATGACACCAAACTGAGGGGGGAAGTAGGCACTCTGGAAGGGAGAGCCACCCTGCAGGAAGATCTGCATAGGCTGGAAGAGTGGGCTAACCTTAGGAAGTTTAACAAAGACAAGTGTAAGGTCTTGCACCTGGAAAAACATAATCCAGGAGTGCAGCTCAGACTGGGATCCACCTGGCTAGAGAGCAGCTCCGTGGAAAGGGACCTGGGGGTCCTGGTGGACAGGAAGCTCAACATGAGTGAACAGTGTGCTGCTGCGGCCAAGAAGGCCAACAGGATGCTGGGTTGCATCGAGAAGGGCATCACCAGCAGAGATAAAGAAGTCATTATCCCACTCTACTCGGCACTTGTCAGGCCACACCTGGAATACGGGGTACAGTTCTGGTCCCCATTATACAAAAAAGATGTGGACAGGCTGGAGGGGGTCCAGAGAAGGGCCACCAAGATGATCAAGGGTCTGGGAAGCCTGCCGTATGAGGACAGGCTGAGAGAGCTGGGTTTGTTCAGCCTTGAGAAAAGGAGGCCTAGAGGTGATCTCATCACCATGTACCAATACTTAAAGGGGAGCTAAAAGAAGATCGAGACTCCCTTTTTACAAGGAGTCACATGGTGAGGACAAGGGGTAATGGGTACAAGTTACTCCCAGGGAGATTCCGACTGGACGTAAGAGAGAAATTTTTCACAATGAGGACAGTCAATCATTGGAATAATCTCCCCAGAGAAGTGGTTGACTCTGCTATGCTGACTCAGCTGGACATGGTGCTGGGCCATCTCGTCTAGATTGTGCTCTTGCCTAGAAAGGTTGGACCAGATGATCCTTGAGGTCCCTTCCAACCTGGTATTCTATGATTCTATGATTCAAAAGCCCTGGCAACCAGTCCTTGGGGGCCCCTTTTGAGCCTCCACGAACCTTGCAAAGATTAAAATGCTCACCTCAAGCCTTTCCAGTGTAAGTTCAAAACTCAGAGAGCTGACTATTTAACAGTTACAACCAGAAAAAAAGGCCAGCAGTAAATACAAACTGTAAAAATTATAATTGCTGTTTCCCTTCCCCTTATCCCAGGCAGAGATTTCCACCTCCATAGACAGCAGTTGCATCAAAAATTTAGAAACAGTATTTGATTGGGCATTAACCACAGATTACAACTGACAGGCATAAACTTCCAGTGGGAAGAGAAGACAGTGAGAAGGCAGAGACTCTCCTGCACTAGTTTGGCTGCTTCTCTCCAAGCCTCTGGCGCTGCAAAAAGCAGCTGCTCACCCCCTCGGCTGGGCAGGCTCATCCCCAGCGCCGTTTCTGAGGGCTGAGGGAAAAGCCACTGCCGGCAGGGCAGAAGCAGGCAAGAATCACTTTAACTGATACCTAACCAATTACAGCTTATGAAAATGAGAATAAATAAGGAAGCTGCTGGTGATCAGCTCTGCCCGAATGTTGAGAAGGGAGTCAACCTGGACCTGCAGCTCCTGGATGCATTCTTAAGGCTAAGGCAATCAGTAGAAAGGCAGAAGATGACACAGACCTGTAGCCCAATCTCTGCCAGCAGCACGTGGTAGCTGCAGCCACACTCTGTGAGGAGCTCTGCTGGCCGTGACCTCTTTGGGATATTCTGAGGCACTCAGTGGATCAGGCCGCTCTGAATATTCAGGGAGAGGATGGCCTCCTTTCTGGATCCTGACTTAGAACAGGCACCAGATTAATTGGAAACACAGGTTCCCTCCATGATGCTGAATACAGGATGGTCAGAAACTGCTCTGTTCGAGTTCACATTGCTCAGGACCCTCCACCATAGCTGTGTCTGGGTTTAGAGCTAACTGGAGAGGCCAAAACAACACGTGGGGCTGTTCCTATGAGCAGTGTGAAGGCTCTTAGCTGAGATCACGTCCTGGGCCTCTTCATTATCAGTATCAATGTACCCACAGAGAGCACAAGGGATATTTTTACTGAGAAAAAAAAAACCCTAAAGCATTAAAAATGAATTTTTTTGTTTGCATTTTTTCCTAAAAAGCACCAAACCACTGTTGGCATGATGTAGAAGTTTGGCCAATCCTTTCAAATTTGGATGGCCAAGTTGTATAAAAATGGAAGCAGCCTGATTTCCAGAAATGCAATTAATTGAATTTCTACGATTTGGAACCTTTGGCAATCAACTTAAGTGTTTATTTCTGATGTGTAAACATGGACTTAGATACCTTACTTAAGTATCCCAGTAAGAAAATGCCAGCATGACTATTCAATGTCCAAACAGAAGGTCTTAATTAAAATTAGTTTATCTAATTCCAATTCTTGAATGACATTTATCTGCAGAACACATACAAAACCTGTTCCAATTTAAAACTGGTGATATTCACTTACAAAATGTCTATGACTTCAATGGCAGAAGTGATTCAGCAGGCTAAATGGCAACATTAGTACAGGAGACAGTTATCCAGAAATGTATGTATTTATTGGCAACTGTGTCTGAGAAATCAGAGCAAATCAATCAAGAAGAGAGTTACTAGATGCTGACTGTCTAATACTGTTGAATCTATTTATTGCGCATGACTACAATTTTTAATAACAGTTTGTTATAATTTAAGTTTAGGCTTACTTGTTTTACATTATTTATTATATTTTTATTATTATTTTTATTATTATATTTATTGTCTATCTGAGGAGTCATTATTGGATGCACCAGCCACTTCCTGGAAATCAATGACCAATGAGAAAAACAGAGACTACAGTGAGCTATTAACCTTTCCAGATGACAGAATTACCCCTTTGAGGTAATTTATAGACATTTTACTGCCTTAAGAAGTTCAGAAGTAATCACTGTCTGCTTTTTAGCACAACTGTTTTTGAGAAGAGCTACAGTTTTGTTTGTTGCATCCCTTTCCTAAAGCCTTTGAAAGACCTTCCTGATGTGCTGGGTCTTTCTGAAGGCTTCAGGCTCTGAAATTTGGCACATTCAGCCTCGATTACAATTTCTAATGTTCTGCCAACAGAACCTGTGGTTTTAAGCATCAGGGGGGATGCATGCTTTGTTAAATTGGGTCAGCTGGCCTGCTCCTACGGGAACAAAGGCTTCTGTGTATTCATGGAAGGACCAAGCTATGATCTGGCTTCAGGTTTGCTATTATCTCTTGAATCTTGGAAGTCATCATTATTGTTAGATTCTGTGAAATGTTTATGTAAGTAAACCCAGAAAGTTACAGTCTCCTACAGGCAGAGCCTCCCAAACTTCCAGAATGGTCTTTCTACTTCCTATATATTCTTCTTTTTTGACATTTTCTTAGTGCCTTTTATCTTCCACATCCCCCATTCAACCACCGTCTCTTATTCTTTCTGCAAAACAATAAAGGGGTCATTTTCACACTTCATTATTTGAATTTTCATAGTTTTAAACATATTTCTTATTTAAGACTCCTGTGAAATGGTAGGAAAAAAACACGTGTTGCAGAGTTCAAGATCTGAAGCACAGAAGGGTTGAAGGCCAAATCAGCTAATACCCAAATCAAAAGAAGACTGATTACCTTTGCAGACATGGACCAAAAATATATTGCTTTCACATTAATATTGAAGCATTGCTGTAACAGTGGAATTGAGGCTGCAGAATAAGGTGATTTGCTCTATAGTGATTGTAGTAGTTATATAAATTGCAGAGGCACTAACCTTGCTCTACTCTTAACCCATACCTCAACCAAGCCTTGTCCTCAACTCTGACAAGAGGAAGGGGAGACAGTGTAGCTTCATGACCTATGCCAGGTTAAATCTGCTCTGCCACCCAAAGAAGCACTCCTGCCCTCCCCATACATCTGCGTTCCTGTTTCCCCTCCTTCTCTTGAATCAGCATATAATTTTTGCAAAGGTACTAAAACTCTTCAAAAAAAAATTAAGACATAGCAGTAATTTTGATCCAACTTGAGAGACTAGAAAAGCTGAAGGAAGAGCATCAATTAAAGTGAGCGTATTTGCTGGCTGGTTTGTATAAAATCCCTACACAGTCCAGGAAGCAAGGAGCAGAACCAGAGTGAGGATGTGCAGGCAGCTGCCCAGGGAAGCCCATGCTTGCAACCAGCATCCTGGTATATGTCACTTGTGGTCTCAGCACTTTCTTAACCTGATCTGAGTCTGTGCCAATCCTGAAAAGGTCAGGTCCTCTCTTCTCTGCACTCTCTGCTTAGTGTTTCTACTCTCCATTCCCTTAGTCAGCCTCAGAGCTTGGGCAATCGCCTACAGATTTTGAAGGGAGAGAGAGATTTTCACTAGATCAAGTCTTGAAGCATTCACCTAAACAAAACTCATTGGTGCTACATCAGGTTATTTGTCATTTACTTGAAAGATGCTGGTTACTTTCAGGCACTTACAAAAAAATAATACATATAGTTTGATATTCCTAGTTTCTCTACTGAACCGCTACAAAACTATGATTTACAATCAATGTCTTCACATCTCAAGAGAGTGCTATGCCTTTTACTGGTGATTACTACTGAATAAAGTTACTTAGATGCTGAAAGGATGCATAAAACCCAATACAGTTGCTTTGTGCAGTCTGAAGCCCTATTGTAAAACCATGAAATGCATTTCCCTACAGTTATTGTGAATATACTTGAAAAGAACGCAGTCTATTTTTTATGATAGAGTATTCCCTGCCAGAAATAAGGAAGTGAAGATGAAAATTGCTATCAGATTAGAATCCCCACAATCAAGCACTCATTAGAAACTCAAAGGTACCCTATATGCAGACATACATGTATATTTCTTACATTTTACATCTTAAAGACTACTCAGGGTGAATTTTGTATATCAACTTCGAATCCTTTGAAAACTTTCAAACATACCCTTATAGTAATTGTATGACCTTGTAGGTTTGTTCCATTTTACATTACAGTCATTTGCAATTGAAGATTAGACTGAGTGAAAGAACCGTCAGTCAGTGCAATTTTAGAGCATTTTAGAGCATTTTAGAGCATTATGTAAGCAAGAGTAAACCTGCTCCTTTCATTATGTGAACATGAACAAGAAGTGACACTGTGGCAGCTGCAGTATACCTCCTTTATCTTCTTCATCAAGGCTTTCTTCTCAGCTTTTCTTCATCACTTGTGTACTTGCATAGGCTTTTAAGCAAGCTATTGTAAAAACATGGAAATGACCTAGTCAGTCCTGTCATGGATGGGCATGCCTCTTGACATGTAGCCATACCTGTTGCCTCCCATGTGATCTAAAGCCCACTGAGTCTGCCTAGTGACTAATGATGTCTTGTGGTTCTAGAGGTCTCAAAGGCACTATCATTTCTGGCATCCCAGAAACAAGGGGGATCAGCCATCTTTAAGTCCAGCCAGAGTATCCCCTACTTTGTGACTTCAGATACTTAGATACATTCCTCCCAAATGTATGGATAGTAGGGCTGGGAATAGGCTCCAGCACCACTCTGTGTTCACTTATTGTCAAAGTTGTAATTAATACCTTCTCTGGTGCTTTTGGCTCACACCAGATAGCACTGGTGTGACTGGGTAACAGCCTAGTTGTAGCAGAGCCCAGGAACTGTGCTGAAAAGGCTGTGTGGATGAGGCCAAGATATTTTTTGGAGGAAAAACGTTAGCTACATGGGTGTAAACTCTGTTGTGCCACTTGAGCTTAGGGCCAAGGAATGGGTCCTTGCCCATAGACACTGCCCCCACATAATCTACTTCTCTGCAGATGTGCTAAACCTCCTGGAGAAACATGGCAAGAAGGCAAAGAATCGAGTCTCGGCAATCAAGTTTCTTAACTTTATAACACCTCTGTCTGAACAAAATATTTTGGAGAGTTATCAAACTGACAAAGAGCCATGACAAGAGTATACTCCTTATGTGGCATGGATCCTTTTGCTGATGAGTTTGCTTGGGCTATCCAGCTAAGCCTGCCTTGTGAGGACCTTGCTAACTATGATTACTTCTCACTAGAGAACTTCAGGGCTTTGTCTTCTCCTTCCCTTCCCTCAAACACCCACACATACATATTCCCCTCTATTTTCTGTAAAGACTGATTAATAAATGAGAAACTATCACTGTAATAGGAAAATGTCTGTCAGTCAAAGGCCTTTTATTGCACAGTGACCACTTGGAGCCTGTCATTCCACTAGCTGTCAAGCATCTGTGACAAAATTGTTGCTGTAACCCACCCCAGCAGACAGTGACAATGACACTGCAAAGGGAAGGCTGCAATGCAGAGCTAAGCCCTTGAAATAAAATGGCAGTTTACCAACCTGACACATTCTGATTACAACAGGGTATTACTTTTTCATATTACTGAAGGTTTTTGTTCAGAATGTTGTTTTCTGGACCTTAGATTCAAAACTTCTAAAAGAAAGTATTGTGTTTTCTTCCTTACCCTTTCTTGATACATCTCCCTTCTCAAACACATGATTGTGGATGATTTATTGAGAACCTTGCAGATGTGTGGCATACACTATCCTCTTCCTTTTTGCTATGCTTTTTTTAACAGAAAATCTTAAGATACTCTCCAGAAGAACCAGTAACAAAGAAGAACTCTGTATCAGTCTTATGAGTACGACAGAAGCCAGTAACTCAGTATATTGGTGTGGACAGAAAGAGATCTCAAGATTGTGTTTCTGTTTTAAAAAGTCCTCCCAGTTTCTTCTTTACCTTCTTCCTCTTCTATTATACTTCTAAATAAATGCTTATAATCAACACATTACTTCACTCTTGCGTATGAAAAACTACACATCAGCTGTCAAGGAAAACACTTGTCAGAGTGCTTAAAATCCTCATTCTAGAGCAGCTAGATTTCTGAAAGTATGCATATACACTAACCTAATAGCATGAGCAAAGAAAAAGACAATTGTCATGGTTTAACCCCAGCCGGCAACTAAGCACCATACAGTCACTTGCTCACTCCCCCCCTGGTGGGGTGCGGGAGAGATTCAGAAGAATAAAAGTGAGAAAACTCGTGGGTTGAGACAAAGACAGTGTAATAGGTAAAGCAAAAGCCACGCAAGCAAGCAAAGCAAAACAAGGAATTCATTCCCTACTTCCCATCGGCAGGCAGGTACTCAGCCATCTCCAGGAAAGCAGGACCCCATCACCCATAACAGTTACTTGGGAAGACAAACGCCATCACTCCGAATGTCCCCCCCTTCCTTCTTCTTCCCCCAGCTTTATATACTGAGCGTGATGTCATATGGGATGGAGTAGCCCTTTGGTCAGTTGGGGTCAGCTGCCCCGGCTGTGTCCCCTCCCAGCGTCTTGTGCACCCCCAGCCTCCTCGCTGGTGGGGTGGGGTGAGGAGCAGAAAAGGCCTTGACTCTCTGTCAGCACTGCTCAGCAGCAATGAAAACATCCCTGTATTATGACCACTGTTTCCAGCACAAATCCAAAACATACCCCCATACTAGCTACTATGAAGAAAATTCACTCTATTCCAGCCAACCAGCACAACAATGTACCTTCAAAAACTAATCCTTCTTTAAAAAAAGGAAATGAAAAATCAAGCTCATACTCAAAGATCCAATTATTAAACTATGCACTGGAACTCACGCAAAGGCTGTCATGAATCCTTGTCTTCATTAAATGAATATAGATTTTAAAGATCAGATATATATTTTGCCTAGCAACCACCCACAGTAATTGAAGATGCTGCTGTTTCACAGCAACATGTTACTGACTTGGTGCTGGAGGTTACTGCATCGACCTGCATTCTTCAGCCACTTAGTGTGAAATCCAGCAGCTTAGCCCAAGTCACATTTCCATGACAGTATAAAATAAAACCACTTAACTTTGCACTGGTTGAGGAACTCTCACATGGCCTGTTGATGCAGCTGTTCAGCAGGAGCAGGCAATTGGTAGGCTGTTCTTTAACTTTTGCAGCTGATTGCCATGTGACATGCACTTAAGATTTTAATAGTAAAAAGCTGAGAATTAAATGAAAGCTTAAAATTTGTACCCCTAATTTACTCCTTCAGAAGCCACGCTGCTCTCTGGAGCACTTCTTGGTCTAGTTTGCAAGTAGGACTGCTCACAAGTCTAGAATTGGTGCTTCAGACCTTTCTACAACCAACCCAAAATTAATACACAGGTTCAGATCTTCCACGGAGAAAAAAGTTTTTTTTAAATACTGTCAGGGTATGGATTTCATTACTCGGTCTCTTCCTGCTACACACTCTAAACAAGCTAATTTAAACAAGGAAACTTGACAGTTATGGTTTGCCCTGAGGCAAAAGCCCTAAGGAGATATTGGTTGCAGAATTAAAGCTGTGATGATCTGTACAACATATGTAACTGTAAAAAAAAAATGACGGAGTGAAATCATCGAGCATCTGAAAAGCAAAAAAATAAAACTCCATTCTCTACATCAGAAGTTATCAGTACAGTAAGTACAGTAGTACCAGTATACGAAGTTTACATTATTGATTAAGCACATATCACTTTCAGACTGATGGAAATGAAGAGGCTTGTAACCATGTTCTGTATTGTCTGAACAGTAGCTCGGGGGACACTTTTCTAATAGTCAGAGTGGAGAAATGTGCTAGTGGCAGGGGACCTGAGGAAAAAATGCCATTTTCAATTATTTATTTGGTTAGCTCCTACACTACGCAGCATAATCACTTCTATAAATTATGAAAACTTTACCCTTGTTGTAATGACTTGATAATAAGTCCAAATGCATTGGAGCATGATATAATATCCTAAGCATTACATGAAGTGTAAAAGATCGTTACCTGGTTCAGAAATTATTATTGTAAATAACATCTTGTGCAAACAATTAACAATCTTCATTACATTTGTAAAATGACAAGTCACTTTCAGGCAGCCTATACATTGCTTCTCTAACATTTCTGTTTTATTGTGAATCAAAGACATCTTTATAGTTAGAGCCAAAACTCTTGAAAATTTGGAATGTATGTGTTCGAGGAAGAGAGAATGTGGATGTCTTCGCTGGATGTCGTCTGTTTGCAGTATGTGTTGAACTCCAGGATGTGATAACCTCAGACACTCTCTGAACCGGATATACATTTTCTGCTAAGCAGAAAATAATCTAGATGTAGGTCCTAGCTATCATATGCTATCCATATGCTTCTTATCTATAATCAAAACATAATAAACTTGTTTCATCATAAAATAAACTCGTGGAATTTGGGGAAAAAGGCTTTTAGATCAGTGCATGATGAAAGCTACTTTCTCCGTTCTCTTCCTTAGGGGAACAGAACAATTTCAGTTTTGAATACCACACAGTTGGAAAGTTTCTTATAAGTTTTCTGAGAGCACAAAATCCATTTTTATTTTGATGCTTTATGGTTTTGGATCCTAAGCCATCAATGTTACTGCTTTTAGTGAAAAGGTAATATGATTACAATGACAGCGTCCAACTGATGACAGTGTGGTCCTCTATTTCCAAAAAAGACTGCCCTCTTTTTTTAAGATCATTTATGAAGCGAGACATTGAAAACCCTAGCATTTTACAACCCTTTTATGTTGAGCCCTTTACCATCATAAAGTAACCAAAGTGACAGCTCCAACCTCCCGTGCTTCACCTCATCAATAAAAAAACAAGAAAGGATTTTCCCCAGCTGGAGAAAAATCTACAGCAAGTTCTCCTGTCCTTGTCCTAAGTCCAGGAATGCACTATCTAGGGGATACTGCATAGGTGCTCATTACACTGTTACTACATTTTAACAAGTTTCAGTAGCCTCTTGGTTTACCTTACTTACTTTTCTAGCCCTTCCTTTTTTCTCTCTCTCCATCTTTACTTGCAGTGTACGGAAAACACACTAAATGCAATTACACTGACTCTTGAGTTTTTGTTCTTTATTTCAAGATTTGGGCACATCATCTGTTTCTGAAACAGAATATTGGTACTCTGATTATAGCCACAATCAGGGAATATTACCTTATTTCTTTAAACAAATTAATTCACGTTGCCGTATTTTGTAAGTCAGACACAAAATGCAGATCTGGGTTCCTAAAGAAAAATGGGGTGTTTATATATCTATATATGTATATGAGAAGTATAACCCATTGCTCTTTAGATCTTCATAACACATAACATTAAGAAATAACATGAAATCAGATGAGCAGCAAAACCAGTCTTGACAAAAGAAACTATGTTCTCTTTCCACTGCCTCTTTATCCAAAATCCAAATCACAGTGAAACGGAACATTTTTTGAGCTTTGAAAAACTTAGCTAATTTTTTCCCATCAGCATTTTCTTTTTCTATGATCTCCAGATCACAGGAATCTCAGACAAAATGCAGCTCTTGTGGCCAGACTGATGAGAAGCAGAGGTTTCTTTTCAGTTGTGCTGGACGGGTTTGTGGAGTCAATATGTTCAGTGACTGAATGATCCTCTAGACTGCTGCAAACACATTCAAATTGTTCGAGATTCTTCCAGAAGCAATACTAGGAAAGGCAATACTTGCAGTCTAGCAAGTGCCACTTTTATTAGCTAACAGCTCCATACAAAAACTATGAAGAACAGGACCTGTTTTATACAAATCCACAGCCCAAACCACTACCCATTTTTCTTATAATAGAGCAGCTATTCCAGAGACTTAACCAGCCTTTTAATATGTAACGTGATTGTTACCAAGACTGGGTCAAAGTCGCCGTAATGTCTTTAAGGTATTTCTGACCTGCTAGTTCCTACCCCTATTGAGTAAATACTGCAGTACAGCTGAACAATTCCTGGAGGTGCAATCTGGGAAGCTATTAATTTATGACCACAGACTTAAAATCCCTCTGACAGGGCCACACAAGATGCATGTGGGATACCAGATACATTCAGTATGCTTTAGGCAGTGAGATTTCATGAGAAAGTATGTGACTGAACTACATCCCAAAACAGAGATTCGCTAAAGCAAAGTTGTGAAGCTTTGACATATAGCTGATATATACAATCAGGTCAGTAACTTTTCCAGATTCTCCTTTCAGAGTGGGTGCTGAAACCTTGTGAGTGCCTTCTTCAGCGAAAGCAAACAGAAAAATACTCTAAGATCACAGCGTGATCCTGTGTACAGATAAGCTGGATAATGCACCACCATACGCAATCATTATTCTTCTACTCTATGCATCTACAATTGTAGGTGTCTTCTGAATCACGTACCATGCTGTAATTTAAATGACTAACTGTCCACACGATATAGCTCATTAGTAAAAGAGCAAAGCTGAACTCTCTCCAACTTACTCTATTTCCTTAATTAGTGCAAAATCTGCTCTCTCTCACTGCTATAGTGCATATTAATGAGATACATTTCATTCATCTACTAATTTATTATAAGATTTTTATTTCAAAAACTGGATTCTGAAAGGAACATTCATGGTTACAGTTGTTTTCACAGTTCAGTTTTTTGATCATCCGATAGTTAGGAAACACAGTAGGAGATGCCTTGTATCAGGGAGGTAATGAGGGACTTACCAAATCAGAGAATTTATCTGTAGTTAGTTGTGCTATCAATAAAACAACAGAGCTCCTGCTAAGGAAGCAGTTTGTTGGGGGCATGTAGCACAGTAGGAACACCATGTCTGTCTTTAAAGGTGACCTGAAAAAAATGTGACCTGAAAAAAAAGGTGACCTGATACAGCTGAGCTGTTTATTACGGGGCCTGTTCATTTTGGAGAAGAAAATCTGTCACACTCAAAAATTACTCCAAAATGTTACTCCAAAAATCCTTGTTTGAGAAAACCTGCAGGAAGTGCATCCCATTACACAAAGAGAGAGTGTCGGTAGACATGCACAGTGATGACGTAAGCCAGACACAGTACAAGTTCACACACTGATAGACAACAAGCATTTACCAGGGAACAATATCACTAATCTTTTGCTATGCCCTTCATTACTTCAGTAGTGACACATCTTAGTAAGGCTTGTTGCAATAGGACAAGGAGTACTGGCTTTAAACTAAAGGAGGGTAGATTCAGACGAGATATAAGGAGGAATTTTTTTACAATGAGGGTGGTGAAACACTGGAACACGTTGCTCAGAGAGGCGGTAGATGCCCTATCCCTGGAAACATTCAAGGTCAGGCTGGATGGGGCTCTGAGCAACCTGATCCCGTTGAAGATGTCCCTGCTCATTGCAGGGGGGGTGGACGAGATGACCTTTAAAGGTCCCTTCCAACCCAAACTATTCCATGATTCTATTTTTATTTCCTTTTCAGAAGATATAGATCAAATCTTACTTCCACCCCATTCACCACCATATCTCAAAATACAACCAGCTCAGGCTGTTGAATGACTATAGATGTTGTTCAGGTGTCAGAGCTGGGCTCAGCAGGTATCGGTTCAATTCCACAGTCCACATCCCTTTAACTTTACTCTCTCTTGTCTTTACACACTTTACCCTGCTCTTTGGCAGGTAGATCACCTTTTTCTAAACATATGTACACTCTATGGGCATCGGAGCACCATTCTCAGCACATCTCAGGGATATGACTGAGGGAGACAAACAGGCCTTGTAGGTCAGCGGCAGTTACCCCGATTATATAAAATGTATCAACTATGTAAGTTATCTCAACTATATTAATTCATAAAACATCTCTCTCATCTTTTTTAACTATGCTAGTTGCCTCACACCGACGTAATAGGTGAGATGGCAGTAGCTTTTGTAAATAAAGAACACAGTAAACGATGTAAATAACTACAATTCATCTATCTTAATTTCCTATCCAGTTCTTCATTAGTTTAAATTCATACTAATCTCTTCTTAGGCTGAAGATAAATATCTTCATCATTTCAGCCTTTAATTTGCTCAATATTCTACTATCTTCTCTTCAATGGGAATGAAAATGTGATTACTATCTTTAATATACATATGTATGTAAAAATAAATCCTCTCTCGATGGTATGGGCAGATTGCCTAAATGGCAGCTGAGCTACGTTACATCCCCAACTGATGTTTGTGCAGCATAAGTTCCATATTTTATATTTTTCCTTTTGGAGGTTTTGGGTTTTTTTACTTCTTTCTGTTCAGCCCAAGTACTCATGACCCTAACAATCAAAGAGTTAGCAGCACATTGGTCTTTAAATCTATGTTAAACATATCTTGACCTTTAATTTGTGCTGGCTTCAGTGACATTGCAAATGACCATAAGGTATCTATTAACAAAGAGAGAGATAATCTTAACACACTGGTGAAATACGTATTTAATTGCCACAAAATGTAAGGATAAATACAACATGATTTTATCAGGAGCTACGATGCATGTCTTTAACTTTGTATTTTGGCAAAAATGTCATGTGTCTTTGAAATGGAAAAATAAAAATGTCTGATGAGTGCATATCCCTCCCAGAATGTGGCCCTCTGCACCAAGGTCATACAGTTATGAAGATGCTTTTCCTCCATTAGAGCACAGTGCCATTATGATTTATGACTGCAAAAACCTTTTCAAATTAAGATTTGTTTGATTGTCTGTTTCTATTAAGGGTATCATAATAATATTTTTCCCTTTTCCAAACAAATGTTCTACACAGCCTAGCATCTACAAGACATGCACAAGGATGTGACAGTGATTAATTTCTGTTGCTGAATTCTTTATTTCCAATAACTAATTTAAGATAGTCAACACTTTTTAATAACTAAGAGATATAAATTCTGCATGGTATTTTTGCTTAGGTAATTGATAAAACATCTTCATATTAATGACTGTGAATTATGACTGTATTATATAAATCTGTCTCCTCGGAAGTCTCCTGTAGAATATGGCAGTATAGGCAGCTGCTGTGCACTGAGGTATAAAATTTATACTATGAAAAAGAACACATCACCACAATGCCAGAAGTTGTCTGAACAAATATAAATAAAAATATTTTTTCTGCTTGAATTTTATTTGTATGATAAAGTTCTGATGACATCACGTATAATTGAAATAAATTATATATATATGGTTGTTGAGATTCATTGAATATCATCTTCCCACAGGAAATGGCAAAAGCACAATTTGTTTTGGGTTTTTAAAAGCAAATTAGACAAACCACTGGAAAATTGCCCGTGGAGAACAATGGTGCAGTCTGCAATGGCAGACAGAAGGACAGGTAACTTAACAGAACTTTCCTAATATCTAAAAATTCCTCAGCCTCTGGTCCTTTCTTAGGTAAAACTATAATCAAACATAGAAAAATTTGGATGCAATTGCAAAAGTAAATGGTAAACTAACTCTCCATTCTTAAAGCAAGCTCATAAATGTTGAACAGAAACCCATTCTTCTGAAACATTTTGTCAAATATTCTCTGCTAAGAACAATGTCTCTTTGGGCATTTGACAAGACCACAGAGGGGAGTAAAGAAAAGTTCTTCAGATACTCAACAGCTGATCCTTGTTATGTATTTTACTGGGATTCAAAGATGACAATATTTCAGTAATGCATATAATCACAAGTATTGTATCTATACAGAGTGAAGGCAGGGTCATCATTTACTCGTACTGCACTATCTTTGGTTATATTGCAGCTATCCTTTATAGTTGCATAGAAACAACAGGAGCTATGGAAGATACAAGGACACTGACACAGTCACTTCATCATACCACACTTGGACACCTATATTATACTGGTGATTAAAATCTCGCTAGACTTTCTATCCAAGAAACCTTATATCACTTCTATTCATGCTGCTACCTGCCATTTTTGTGTGTATAGGATTTTATGGTTTATCAAAAAAACCCACTAAGAAGTTCCTGCCAAACAGCTCCTCTCGGGCAATACACAGGACAGCAGAGACCTTATGTGTGAATATGCAGCTGAATTTTAACAGCCCTGGAAGAGACGACAGAGAAAGGATTGCAAAAGGAAGAGGACTCTTAGTCTATAGGCCAGTATACAAAAATATTATCCTCCAAACTTGTAAGTGCTTCTCAGACATGCTTTTAATAGCATTATTGTATTAGTCAAATTTAACAACAAGAAAGAAAATTCAGCTGATGCCGCAAGGAGAGACAAGTTACTATTTTTTAGCATTTTGTCCTTTTAGCAATATCATGGGATTTATTCAGTGCCAGTCGGTCATGTCTTCCTGAAAGTGAAAAAGGCATTGTGTTACATTATTTTTGTGCTGTAAAGCAATTTACCAGGCATGGAGCAGCGTAGTAAAAGAAAATTACAGTAATTCTCAAATTGACCGGGATGAACATGCTCGTACCTTAAGTACACACTGAGTATCACTGAAAGGAGAGCTCGGAATTCCAAACAAACCTTGACATGCCTCAGCCTGCAGCTGAACACACCCTCCTTCCCCTTCGCTCTTACTCAAAGGCGCTATGCTGGAGTCACCCCAGGCTAGACACTTTGCTGGGGTCAATTTTGTCTAGACACTTTGCTGGGGTCAATTCTGTCTTACTCCAACAAGGCTATTGTGTTGGAAAATTTTAGTTTTCAAACTGCTGCAACTATAAACACCGCCCTGTTTTTGCAAACAATAATGTAATTAGAGACTATTATAAAATAATCAACTCTGAATCATAATTTTGCATGTTTTCACTAAAAATGCACAGACTGTCATCTTTAAGTACTGTAACTATTGCTTTTATCATTCAAGTAACGTTTCATGGAAAAGTTTCACTAGAAGCAGATTCTGAAAGACCCAATACCTTAAACAGTTGCAAAGTCATAAACGAACTAACAGTTCCTGCCTGTACCTTAAGATTTTACGAAAGAAATGTGCTAAAAGCCTTGAAAAACACACAGATGGTGTTTCATATCAGTATGTCACAGAAGTAAGAATTAAAAAAAAAAAAAAGAAAAAGAAACTAGGAAGAAAAAAAAGAAAAAAGAAAAAAGAAAACAAAAGAAAAAAGAAGGGAAAAAACCTATAGGCTAAGGAGTAATTTTAGGGGAGTAGCAAGGCTACTTATACTGGTAATAGACATCTTTACAGTTTCTCTCAAGCAAAACCTTTGGGTTGACTGTGGACAAAACTGTGAGTATGTCATATCATACAGAGGATCCAAATTAGCGAAAACTTTCTGACAGACTGACCAATCTTTAAAATATGTAAATGTATGCTAATGTATGCCATGTTTTACTTCTGCTTGTAAGAATTTATTTGAGAATGGACTTCCATCTCAACACCTTCTTCTCTTGCTCAATCCAACACTGAAAATACAATGGAAGATATGCATCAATTCCAAATCCAAGGACTTAACTGGAAGGAAACTTTAGGCCTGATAGGTACCTACAGCTGAAGAATGAAGCAGCTACACGAAATATCAAATTGAAGGAAATACTATCAAAACATAAAGTTTCATAAAATCACTAGAAATTAGCAAATTCTGAATCCTTCACTTTCTAGGAAAGCCTAACAAAGATCCTCAAGTATCCTATGATTTGCACCTATAACTTAATCTAAATTTAAATATAATCTACATTTACCTTAAAGATTGTATCTTTAATTTTAATGTACAAATAGAAAAGCAGTCCAGAAAAGTACTACTCTACAGTTAAACTCTAAGCCTTCTGGTTTTAAGTGAGAATTGAATAGGCGAGAACCACAGTCTCGGAATCCTATGGCCCAAGGCAGCTCTCCCCAGGAAATAATTGCCACAGGTTTTCCTCATGCTGACAAGCAGCCAAGAGAATAGAGAAAAGAGACACTGTGAATAACTGGAAATGGATTTGAGATTTAAAGGTGATACACATGAAATATTTGTACATTTTATACTTACAAAGGTATCGCGTGCATTGAAAATAATTTAAAAACACAGAAGCAAAACTACAGAAGGTAGATTTGAGAAATACGGCAGTGAAAACTATGAAGATTTGAAGGGAGTTCTGCCATTAGCTTCAATGGAACTGAAAATGTTATTGAATTAAATTTATAAATTTATAAAGTATTAAGATCAAACGTACATCACAGGATAACAGTTTTCCATCTCTTTTAGTAGCAATATCTGTCAGGAGCATGAACAGGATGTTTTGCCACAACACTAGGCTTAATTTATTTTGTAATAAAGTAACTTGTCCATGAGTATCTCGTGTTGCGACCAAAAAAGCCTGATCCCTTGCTTACTTCTGACAAAGAAATTCCTTCAAAATCTAGAAAAAACAGAAGACGTGAAGTTTCCCATGTCTGAGCACTCAGCTATTAAAGCAGTGAGCTTGCTGTTCACCATCCATGCAATGGCTACCGACGTATAGCTGAGGGCAATCTTGAAGCTGATAACACAGCTGAGTCTGCCTAATCCTAGTATAGCAAGATGAACTCTTACCATACTTTGATGTGTACGTCTGATGGCGGCAGACATGGAGGCACTAGCAGAGCAGCAAAAGAAAAAGCTGTGTTAGGCTACTACAGAGCGCTGACCTTCTACACGGCAGTAAAAAGTTGTTTTAATGCCTTGCTGGGGCTTTGTTTTAATAATCATTGGGAACATTTCATAACCAGTAATTTGATTTTAAAATCCTAACACATTATGCATTTATGATGTACAGATCTTAATTAATATCCTTGGTTTAATTAAAAGCCTGGCCAAAAGATAAATTCTCAGTACAACTAGACACTTGGCTGCCAACACAATCCAATCTATGGCCACATGGAAAGAACTAAGTGTGGAGTAAACAACACACCCTCACTTGCTTCCCCCTGAAAAGGACATTACAGCATGACATGTGGTACACACACACAGTGACATATTGCATCTGCTATTATCCTGTTCCTCTTGCATGTTATGCCCTTTCTCTGCCTTGACTTTTTCTGGTCAATAGAGCAAGCTTGGAAGGGACCTTCTACAACAGCATTCGCAATGCAGCTTTGAATAAGAATACTGCACTGATTCCACATTTGGTTTGACCTTAACTGCAACTTTATCAAGGAGAAACTTGATCACCAGGCAGGTAGAAGAATTTGTTTAGGACAGAAATTAAAACTGGACAATGCAGAACAGCTGCTCCACAACTCCTACAAATACTGCCACTGCTCTTATTGTCTTTATGTGTATCCATCCATTCCAATTCAACTTGTCACAATCTTTTATCTTTTTTTCTTAAGAACCATTATAATTGAGCTGTTCATTAAACTATTTTTACATAAAATGTGGGGAAAAAAAAATTGTGTTTAATTTCCTGCACACTGCATTTATTTTTCTCTTTTTCATGTCTATCTTGTTAGAAATCTTTCTCCATTCTAACCATATTATTTCCTTTTCTTCTTATTTTTCTCTGTTATGCAATCCTTTATTGCCCCCATTATTTCCCTATGTTGCAATTGCCGTGCTTATCACTAAAGCTATTTCAATCTCCCTCTGTGTCTTCTCTGAATATCCCTTTTCTCTTATCCAACATCTGCATGGTCCAAGTCCTTCCTCTCTTCCATTAGTATTTCTTCCTAACACTCTGAAAATATGATCCCACTTTCACATTATCATGTATTTTTCCTGCTTTTCAGTTCTCCCAAATTTAAAACAAACACCTCTAGCAAACTTCAAAATAATCCCTGAATTTCTTGCTTGGACTTATACCTGCCCTTGCCATGTGCTAGAATTTAACTCCCTTATATGACTCACATGGTGGCTACATCACCAAAGAAGAAAGGCACCACAGGAGTCCCTCAGGAAAAGTACAGATCTCCTAGCAGAGTCAAGAAGAAGAGAAAGGCTGAATGAGCCCTTCTCTCACCATGCTATGCTGGAGCACATTCTGTGATATCCCGTGGGGGCACAGATAATTAAAGCAACAGACAATTCAGTAGGACACAACAGGGAACAAATAAAGTAGCATGCATATTACTCAGCAGGCATTACTAAGTGAGCCACAGAGGAAGTATTTTGGGATACAGAAAGAAAACAAAAAGGGGACACCCTCTGGTGTACACAGAGACAGAAAGAATTAATTTGAATATGAGGGTGTCTTCTTCCAGTTGTGGAACATGACACGACACTAACTGGCAAGAGCACACGCTGTCCTTGTCAGATTTCCAAACCAAAGGAAGGAAAAAAGCTTTCACTTTTGTTACTGCTTTTACTGCACTGACCATCACTGACATCATTTGGAAAAGAACAACTTGTGAGGGCAGTGTCCTGCTGTATTTTAATTGCTGCTCTCATGTGGCTGATGAGAATAATTTCATAGAGACACAGTTGAAGATATTTTCAGAATGATTTGAGTAAGATGCTGCTGCCCACACAATTCTCACTCCCAATTCAGAGCATGAGCAAAGTTCCTTGAGATCAGCTCAGAGAACACACAACGTTCCCAGAGTTCACCTTGCGGTCTGGCAGCAAGTAAAAAGTTGCTACGTTTACTGTACGGAGTTTGCAACTGTTATTTAATAGTTTCCATGTTTCAGTTTCTACTGTACAAAGGGAAAACATCAAAATGAAGGACAAATTTGGGTTTTTTACAGGCCTTTCAGATCATTAATTGTTTCCCATGTTTCTAGAAATGCACATTTATCTATGGCAAATACCTATCTTTCCTCTCATCTCTCTTCTTCTATACAATAGGGAAAGAATATATGTTTCTGCTGCTAAATCTTTAAAGTATGTGTGAAAAAAAAAACCAAACTTTTGAATGCTGTAACACAGTACATGGCTACAAGGCACTGTAGCCTTAAAACACATGACAAGCCAAGCAGAATGAAATTTGGATTTGGGTTTTGCTTCGTTTTGTTTTATTCAAAGGACAAGCACAGGAATATTTACAGGTGGGGCCATCTGATTTCATTTCATTTCTTATTGACTGGAAAAAGCAAATTGCTTACTTCATTTCAGTTTCAGTAATCTAGCATTTGATTCAGAAGATCATAGAACAGCTGCAGCACATTCAAAGATAAACCTTCAGCTTCTAAAGTGAGGTCTAAAAATGTAATGAGTCTTTCCTAAATGAGAATTTATATTCTCATTTTTGAGTAACTAGCACCACCACAAGAGACTATATAATGTACAGTTGCATCAGAAAAGCATCAAGATTATTTCCTTTCATAACTTAGTTCAGGTAAATATTAATGGACACGTGTAAAAAAATAAGTTTAAGATTCTGGTTCAAAACGGAGCTGATCTGTGATACGGTCTGTGTGTGCATGACTAGAAGAAAACAAGCATGCAAAAAAAAAAAAAAAAAAGAAGAGTATCCAAGCCAATAAGAAAAGATATGCATCCTGGTGAGCACTGGCAATAACATTCATACATACAAAGTGTAAAATGTTCATTATACAACAGTGTGTTGCATAGTCAACTTAATAGCTTGGGTTTTTTTCATTTATGAGTCACATTATTTGCATAAAATATTAATAACATTTATTTTACAAATTCAACTTATTTAAAGGGCCCCCAGGCGAAAGTCAGTTTTAAAGTCTGAGACCTTAAGCACTGTCTACCTCACTTTGGATATTAGCCTTTGAATGGATTTTACAGCCAAAGCAATTCAGTTTCTCTGCATTCTTGTGTCAAGGATTTTTGTCTGTCTGCCTTGTGTCAGATTTAGTGAATTATGCGACTACACGGTGAGTTCAATTGGCTCATCCTGTGGAAAACCAACTCTGCCAACACAAAAAAATGGAAAGTTTTCTGATGGAACATGGTGTTGGGGTAGGAGAGCAAACAGACTGTTCCTTTACTAGCCGCTTGTCACAGGGTCAGCTGAATCATAACACCCTTCACATGTCCCCACTGTATGGGTCATTCCTTAAATTTTACCATCCAAGATTTCCTCCTTGGCTGTGACCTAGCAGTACTTCCCACTCCTTTTTCTGGGGAAGGTGAGATTGTGCCCAATGACTTCAGTGTGCCTACAGCACTCTGTCAACAGATGATAATTTTCAAGCTGTTGTGTGTATGTTATTAAAAATGTTGTGATACCTCTCCCAAGTTATCCATGATTACTTATCTTTGCAACTTACCCCTTAAGAAGTCCTTAAACCATATCTTAGGAGGCGGAATAAGTGTGGAAAGCACCTGACTAGGACTGCCTCATAAATTTGGAGAGGGACCATTATTGAAAGAGGTCTTCATGAAGTACTCCTTGCTTTCTAGTGACTGAAAAAATAGACGTACAAAAGGCAACCAGGTACTCCAATTCCTCTGAGAGAGACCTTGGAACAATAGGATCATTTAAAAGAACTTCCTTTGAAAGAAATTCACAATCCAGTGAGACTTTGACATCCAAGGCCTATAAGGCTCCTGAAGAACACAGGACACTGAGAATAGATGATCTGTTGCTGTAAGGAAAACGTTCCCTTTTTCATCTTCTGAAAATGGCCCAATGTATTGCCTCCTTCTATGAGATCTGTGATGGAGAAGTGACTGGAGAGAGCACCCTGGCTTCTTTTCAAAGAGACAGATGAAAGAGAGACAAAAATCATCCACTGAGGGCCTAGATCTGCAGAGTGCCAATTTTACCTCATGCCGTTTTAAGTGGAATTGGAGCTGGCAAGTACCTGAATATCCTATCTTTCATGAAGTTTAGTAGGGCAGATTTCAACACTGAACTAACTCATAAGCTTGGCCAATGTCCTGAGCAGCTTCAGTGATGAGATGTTCAGTGCTGAGCTATGTGGCCTGACTGGAGTTGACTGGTGCTAACACCAAACCTGTGGAAATCACAAGTGTCTGTCTGAGGTGCTGCAGAGGAGAGAACACCAGAGGCAGCATAATCCTTTGAGACAAAGAAAACATTCATGCTTACAGGCACAGGTCTTGGAATAATGAGTCTAGGATCAAGAACAACAGCCCTTGACAATAGCAGCCTTGAAGTTTTTCCTGGCTTCTCAGAAACAGTTGGTTTGGATCCTCTAACAGCAATAGCTTAATTGTTCAGCTGTCTCCAGAGCTGATGAAGCCACAAGAGTGTTTGCATGCTGAAGAACACAGCAGGTAGGCCTAAAAGCCAGGAGCCTAGGGATCAGCCACAATGACTAAAGTAGCCTCTTGAAAAAGGTAGTTAGTAGGGAGAAGCTAAGTGTACAGATAAATGTAAAGTTACTTTTTTTCCTTCCAAAGACCAAATTTATAGAAGTCCAAAGAATAGGGGAAATAAAATCCAATCACAAAATGAGAATGCAACTGTCCCTCACATAAGTAAGTTCTGTCATAGAAGGAGACAGAGCACGCGGCCAGCATTTGCTCTCACACTAAGCTTGACCTGCTGGTCCTTTGTTGTGGTCAAGAACCATTTCTTCAGTGTGATGTACTTTCACAGTCTATGTGAACATTCATGTGAGAACAGACAGATATTTGACGAACAAACACAGTTACAAGTCAACTAAGCAAATTAACACAGCTGAAAGGTGGTGACTAATTCTCTTTGAAGTTGTTCTCTCTCCTGAACGTATACTTCACCACAAACACTATGGTAGTCTCATAATTGATATGTTTTCTCAGCTCAAAGCCTCTGGTTACTATATACTGAGACTGATTTAACAGGGTTAATTCAAGGGAGCATTTTAGGATCATCTTAAAATATTTTGTAGTCTCCCCTGCAGGACTACTTTTAATTATGCTGTCCTTGCATAATTTCCTCTCCTGAGCTGATCGAACACCTCGAGCTCCTCTTTTGTTGCTTAGGTAACTGGCAGTAAAAGTCCCATTTGAGAATCCTAGACTTCCTTCTTCTGTGTGTACTCAGCCCAATGCAAATGAGTACTGAAGAACATCTCAGCATGTCCTCAGCATTCGACATGTTGGTCATGACAATGGAACTCCAGAATCCAGCACAGGTTGTGCTACTCCATCAGCTCAAGGTGCTGAATATAGTGACTGTACAGAATCCAAGATCCAGGGAGAAATGCAAAAAGTACTTCAAATGAAGTGAAGTGAAGTGAAGTGAAAATCAGATCTGTATTTTTCCTCACAACTAAAAGATGAATTCTCTTTGAAAGTGAGAAGACAGATTTCATTGTTGTTTGCTACTGATCTGAGAAGAGTGCAACAAACATAGCTAAAGCTGGTGACCATTTCGATCCTTTTGCTGTTAACTAGTGTTGGGACAGCTGACCTGGGGGAGGTTGAAATATGCCCTCAGCTTCTCTGACCATGAGACTGAAGTCATTGGACAATGCTAATAAATGGTTGAAGATATGCTGCACATTTTCTGTGGAGCGTGCAGCAATTCCACAGTCTCCAGCGACCGTCTCTGGATTTAGATTTGTCTTCTCATGTGGGATGTTCACTTCCACAATGACCACTGTATGTTCCTTTTTCACAGGCTGAGAAGGCTACGGGCAGCATCACCAGGAAGGGAAAAGGAAAAGGAGCAGAGGACCGCTGATGACAAAGCCCTCTGGATTGGACTATGTGATTATACCAGCGCCTACATCACTGAGGTAGCAGATGAGATTACAGGATAGTGCAGATGAGGACAGACCAGTTTTTTGAGGATCTTTCAGAGACACTGTACCTTCTGTCAAAATGCCTAGCTAGGACTATCTTATCAAAGATTCTGCAGCCAGCACATAACTGCATTTGCTCTGAGGAAGTACTTTGTCAACAGAAAGCAAGTTTTTAGATAAGCAAGGGTAATCTTATGCCGGGAATTTTCAACAACAGTAGCATCCGTGGCCACAATATTTACAGTAGTACTCAAAATAAATCTAGTCTCAGGTACATGAGTCACACATGAACCAAATATAGAATCTTTGCAGACTTTCATTCAAAGAAGAAACAGTACAAGAATTGGGTTGCCCATGTAGAGGACCAAAACCATCAGTCATTGGTTCTTAATGCTAAGAAAAGAATTAATTCATACTTTCTCCAAAAAAAGAATATTAAAAATAACCCCAAAACGTAGAAGTGGAAGAACAAAGTCTACAAGTTTAAAATAAAAAGCTATAAAAGATTTGGATTGAATATTCAAGAATATTTTTTTGTTCAAAAATACCACAGGGCTGCCACAATGCTGCCATAGACATTAGCATATATACTATATATATACTGCATATTCTGACCTTTAAATTTAAAATGACCAAAATCATTGTAGATTGTATGACATCTACAAGATGCTCCTTTTCTCATCCGACTACTTTCCTGAAATTTAAAGTAAAGAAAAACTAAAAAAAAAGGGAGCAGGAGTTAGAGTTGGTAATTTTGTTTGTTATAGGTCTTTTCCATACTTCCTTCCGTGCTCATTTTTTAGCATTTGCATTTTGGACATTTTAGATATGCAGTCTCAGCAGACCTCCTGAATGCAGGGCAAAGAATTATGGAAAGGAGAGCAAATTACACAAAAAGCACAGCTATACACAACAGTTAAGGAAAGAACAAACATTGTAATCATACTACATATTATTGTTAAACTGCAGAGAAAAAAATCACCAAGTACTTTTCCATTATATCAAATAAAGCATCTACTTTCTATACCAATAATTATGGTTTTTATTCAGAACTCTCTCTCCTAAAAAAAACCCAACTTTTTAACAAATCATACACAATTTCCACAGGAAACAAAAATCTGTGGTTTTGACCAGTTTTAGAATTACATAATCAGTGCTGCTCTGGAACCACAGTGGAGACTACCTGTATCTCCAACAGTTTGACAAGGCACTGCTGTCATTCCTCTCACGTGTCATATCAGAAATATTAGCTGAGTGCTGCAGGTAACACTGTTAGATAAAACATGGGATGGTTTTCCTGTTGCAGTCAAAGTACTATGGTGCTGAAGTTCTGTTTTTTAGATGGCAATATCTAACTATGAAGGAGGTGGGGGTAATAGAAAAATATGACTAAATAATGTATATGTTGTGGGGGTTTTTTGGTTTTGTTTTTGGTTTTTTTTTCATTTATTTTGAAAGCCCACAATATTCATCAGAGGAACAACACACTTATGGAGAGAAAATTCTGCTCGTAAGAAATGTCAATACATCTCATTACAGCAACAGCGCAATAGCATGGCTTTGATATTATTAAATTCACAGCTTTGATAAACAGCCCACAAATTACCTCTTGAAGGGAGCTGCATAATAATACCTGAAGCGTAAAGAGAGGAAATGGAGTTTAATTAAGTGTTGCCCAGCTAAATCACACCGAGAAAAGCATGGGGAGGTGGGAAGAATACTGAGGACTTCAGCTCTGCAGAGAGGTGGTAAGACAGAGTGGTCAGGCAAAAGGCTGTATCTGAAAACACGCTGAAGCTAGAGTGGGTTACACATCGGCAGGTTTTGATGAGCAAAACCACCCATTCTCACTCCTCTCCACATAGTCCCTTTCAACATGCAACATTCATTTTCTCCCCCTTGTACACAAAGGGTGAAAAGAAGCATCATAAAACAAGGAAAAATGAGTAAGAGTGAACTGTATGTGTTCTAATTCATATTTAATACTTAAAAAAATACAAAGCTGTAGTGCAATGTGCATTAGTAACCCAGCAGGAAAGTCCTGGGGGAAAAAAAAAAATTACAAAAAGGCAGATGGAACCATTGTTGAGAAGAGTTGCCAGTGTTATACTGTGGTTGGAAAGTGATGGTACTCAAACATTTTTTTCAGAATCACTAGGTGTTTTAAATCAGGATTGGCATGATACTAAAAACTAGCATATACAATGTTTTCCTTAGGTATCACGATTAATACTCCAAGAGGAGTACTGATCATGTGGAATTACCTAGGTGTCGTACCCTAATAGATTTGGAAAGTCTGTATTATTATCTTTCATTTTTCAGGAGTCCAACTTCTGTAGGAACAGGTAGATTCACCAAAAGCATGTCGCCATAGTGCTCCAGTACTTACTCACATCTTACAGATTAAAATGAGCTTGCATTCAACTTTGTCTCTTTACTAATAATCCTTGACTCAGACCATTTTATTTTGCATTAATGTTCTATTGTCCTAAATAAATGAACTTTGAGAAGCAGACAACAGATTAACAGTGTCCTAAATTTAGTGGCATTTCTAAGATTACTTTTATAAGCAACAATTCAGCCATTTGATAGGATATAAATTTCTAGGCTTTTATGACTGTGAAAAATAATTCCAGCTCTAGTTCCCCACTCTGATTCCAAAATTGAAATGTGCCTTCAATATATGCGAGTGTACGTACGATGCCTAATAGTTTGAAAGTGGAGTCCAGACATGTATTTAATATGTAGCTAGCTTCACAGAAAGATGATCCCAATTGCAATGCACACTAATAATCCAAGCTAGCTTGCATTGAAGTCAAGGAATGTTTTGCAGCTGACTCCAAAGCAGTGCACTTGCCCTTTACAAACAAGCACAGGCAGATATTGTAACATCTCTTGCAGTTTTGCCTTTGCTTAATTAATGAATAAAAAGCTCTTTAAAGTGTTTTATGCAACATTATCCCATAGAAATATTTCTTCACAGAAGTTATGAAATTTCTTAACAATGCCGATTGGCCAAATGCTAACCTAGAACTCCAAGAAGGCAACTGTTATACCACTTGTTCTTCCATGGTGATCCTAACTCTTAACTGGAGACTGAGCAGTCAAAACAGAAAAGAAGTTCAGCAGCAAATTGCCTGTGCTAATAATAGAAACAAGGCATGATCTACCAATTAACACACCAATAATTGAATATTGATTATAGTTTGTCACTTTTAAAATAATTAAATCCATCTCGCTTCTAACAACCAAGAGACTGTTAAAGATTTGTAATAAACAAAGGATCTTCAATTCAGGAATGCTTTGTCAGCTTTCCCATTGTGTTCTGTACACTGAAAGACACATTCAAAATATTTCCCCCTATTTGATAATTTTCCCTGTTTTTCAGTTCCCAGAGAGAAAACATTTAGGATAATCTGAATGCATAAAATTTATACATACCATCTTGTTCCCAGGTACAAAAGTAGATCCAAGTAAAAAGGATTTAAGAGAAATAGGATGTAGTGATACTGCTAAATGTTACATCATTTATTGGAAATTCAGGATAAAATTATAAGGTTTGTACAGCAGCTATGAAAAGTCAGTAACACAAAACAGAAGGGATTTTTCTGTTGTTTCCCTCCCCCATTATTTTTTTGAGGCTGAATTTTCAAAGAGATGGCTAAAGTATAAATTGTGCATCTACCAAAAGCTTTTATGCGATTCCATGGAGCCATTGAATCCTGAGAAATGGCAGCACTTGAGATAAACTGGAAGAATAATGTCTGGAAAGGTATCTGCATGGTTAACAACAGTAACGAGTTAAGGGTATAATCCTGTTCCCTGTCTGGGAACAGAAATGCCATCAACCTTCAAATGTTTTCTTCTTGGGAGTGAGAGGAATATAATGGTATGAGACCAAAAACCAAACCCAAACAGGAGAAATGACAGTAAATGGAATACTGTTCAGAAATATCTCCTTTGAGTGTTTTTAACTCTTCATGAGTTCCGTCAGTTTCAAGTGTCTGTAGTCCTTAACAGTAAAGCCTCACAAAGCAGAAGACTGGTTATAAAACAGTTGCTTTTAAAAGAATAACAATGACCTTATCATCGTCCATCTGGTTTTCATTATAAGATTTCATGTTTTCAAGAAAGGTTACTTTCTTTGTAAGTTAAAAATTCACATGTGAGAATATATATATGTGTCATATATATGTATACATACATGTGTGACTTGCCAAGATAGTTTTTAAAAGGCAGGATATTAATTTAATTCAATATTAATTTAAATTTAATTTCTAAAAAAAATGAAGCTTTTTCTGCAACAGGCATTCAAGAAACGCATTTATTAAAAAAAAAAAATAAATAAAACAACTGACCCTGATTCCACCATTTTGTACTAAGCCAAAAAAATTTGTGATATTTGCTTCTCAGATGTTGAAGTACAGGGAACCTGATAACTGAAACTGCCTGTTTACACAAGCGACTTCTCAGATCTGTATTCTCCAACCTGAAAGAAATGCAAGGGCTTAACCAAACCATAAAGCATGAGAAGCAATTTCTGTGGTTAAACGGTACTTCAATTGTAACAAAAGGAGGTGTCACTGGTCAAATAAATAAATGTATTCCATCATGTTTAACTAATAGATCAGTCCGTAGGTATTCCTTTGCTATTCCACGTTTCTTACAATACTGAACTGAGGGGCCCTCTGCAACTTATGCAGCAGCTGGGAAGAAATGGTGACACATATCCCACCAAATACCCCTTTTTGCCTCACAGAAAATTTCTTCTGCGCATGGATTTTGGGGGAGAATATTCTGGATGAAAAAGTCAATTTTTCATTAAAAGTCACTGAAGCTCATCTTTAAATTGGTGCCAGAAATGATTCTTGCATTGTGACCTTTTGTGTCCGGATTCATCACGTAGGGAATTTTTACAGCAAATTCTACACCTCCTGCAAAGCATGGTTTAAAATGGAAGCTCCGACACAACATTAGCAATGGCCATGCTATGATAAGAGAGAACAGAATACAATAATTGTTATAGTTTGCTCAGCTCCACCTGGAGGACCTGGTGGCTAAATGGATTACTCGCTGACTTTTCACCTCTGGGATTCCAGGCCTGACTGGAGTGACTGAAAATCATTCTGATCAGTCAAGTGAAAAAAGACCAAAGTGAAATTAGACTGGTGGTTTCAGCTCGGTTCCCTCAGTGCCGTACTTCCAAATCACAAAACCACAGCACGTTGAACACAGCTAGCAGGGGAGAAAGTGAGAGGCTTCGAGGCTTAATGAGCATGAATACAGCTGCCTATCCAGCTCACAAACACCTTAATATAGACTATAACCACCCCATACAAACAGGCACAAAGTAGAATAAATGACTGTGGATTACCATACAAATTAATCAGAAGCAACCCCTTGCAAATGCATATTGAAATGTCTGCATTGCATATCACAATAATATAATTGTTAATCATATTAGATTAACTCTGACAGCCAAATGATACTTTGGTAAATGTTTAAGGAAAGTCTCTAACAGTATTTGAGTATTTCTGTTAAAAATATATATGCCTTTCTATTTTCATTGCACTCATAAACACTAAATAATCCTAGCATATCCCATGACCTATGTGTGCAAGAATTATTTCAATTTCAAAATGGAGAGACTGGGCAACAGAGGGGTTGAAGTGCTTTATCCATAGATTTTTAAGGCCAGAAAAGGACATTATGATCATCTAATCTGACATTACACTTCCCACCATCTCTGTACAAGGCTGGACAGTGAGAATCAATAAAAAGAACCGCTGTTAGGATGCAGGAATTCAAGATTTCAAACCCTAGGCTCAATTCCCTGTTAATTTATAGAACTAGGCATAGAAAATTTGCCTCGAAGTCAGTGTTTTACTGCAAATAAAACAGTCTTGCCCTGTGCTGCTGTCTTTAGCTGTAGCTCAGCCAGCAAAGACAGACAAAATCCCTCTTCCTCCAGTGAGAGAATTTAAATGGGAAAGAGAGCTAGCATACATTAAATGTGTATGGAAAATACCTCATTAAATTACTGCTTGTAACCAATCAGGAGAAAGATCTCTGTCATAGTTTGAACAATTCAGGGTTAGGTTTTTTGTTTGGTTGGTTTTTTCCTTGTCTTAAATCATTTTATAGACTGCTTCTTTATGGCAGAACCTGCAGAAAATACTCATTTGCTATGTGAACATGAGTGACACTGTAGGTATGGAAGAAACTTTGATTTTGCAGGCTGGAGCTAAGATGTCTCAAAAAGAAGTCTCATAAAGAATGCTGCCTATAAAAATAAACATTTTTATTTATGAGATTATTATTTGGGGGCATCTAGCACATTGTCATGTTTTTCATTAAATGAAAAATCAATAGAGGAAAACACAGAGCCTGTGAATTTCTCTAGGGGATCAGCCATTGTTCCTCACTCAAAAGCAATGTTGGTTTTGCACCTCAGAGCTTTCTCAATTCTCACATCAGAGCAACAAACAGAACAGGAGTTCTTACAAAGCAGCCACAGCAGCTGAACTTCTGCTCACAGAAGTCTGACATTATTCTCCTCCCCTACCAACTATCCACCTTCCATCCTCTGCTTAATGAGATAAGGGAATATTAGCAAATATGCAACATTGGACTGTTGTGAAAATGTGGGAGAAAAATTTAGAAGGCGATTGAAACATCCTGTGTACGTGGAGAATTTTCAAATACGGCTCACTGCAGAAGCCTTGATTAGCTAGATATGATTGCAATCACTAATTCTCTTCTTTAGGGTCATATGACTGCTCAGATGCCCAGGAAATTTCAATTACAAAGCAAATAGGCTGTGTGTGCTCCACGACTGTTGCACTAACTTAATACTGAAAAGCCTTCTTAAATACTGTATTTGCCCATAGCTCATACAAGGAATTTCATGCTTTAGAACTATTTGTCTTTATTTAACAATAATTGCTTTAAAGGATTTTTCTTGGTTTATTTTAAAATGGTATACAGTATAAAACTGCTTGTAGAACTTTTGTACAACTTACATTTAATGACATAGTATGCCAAAAGACCTTCTAGAAACCTGAAAACAATTAAAACACCTGATAGCTACCTGGTTATTGGCAAAATATACGTTTCTCCAAATTAATTTATTTCCTGTAGTGCACATACCTTGTACTGCAAGGCCACTACATGTCTACCTTTCAGCTCACTGCCTTTTATGCTGTTGAAAAGAGACTGTATCCATAAGCTGGACTTTCTTTTTTTGGATCCGTCTTTGACAACTGAGACCTGGATTACTTACTATAGTCTATTGAGCTAGGCTGCTACTGAAAACTATGTGACAGTATTTTTCTCTGGTAAGTCATACATATTATAATAAGAACTGGTTCAGTGAGAACCTCGGTAAAAACTACTCTGTAATTAACTGGTCTCCATACAGACACAAATATGAGACAAAGGACCTGATACACTCTGTCATAAAGGAAAGATCAGATTTGCTAATGGCATTTACTGCTATGCAAAATTAAGGAGTTAGATGCAAGTTAATTGCATCTGATGTTTCATCTATTTCATCGTAGAAACTCTTCATGTGCTCTGCCTTAGAAGAGCACCACTACAGAAAATTATGTTATCTTTCTTTTGATGCATCACCAGAAATTGAAAATGGCTTTTTAAAGAGTCTACTGGGGAACCAACATATCTTCCACAATTTTTTCATCCTTTGTTTCCCCAAAATGGATTTTCTTATTGATTTTGGAGCTATCATACATTTTAGTTCACAGTAGCCTGGCACTCTGAAATGTTGCTGGGCACGTCTATTTCTTTTGCTGTTATTTAGATTTTGCACTATATAGTCATTCATCTCCAAGTGTGCAAGTCTGCATCACTTCCATCTGTGAAATCTGTTAATAATTTTTAACTTTACTTTCACATCAACCTTTTTCTTACCAAGGTTGGTAAATCTTAATTGAAAATAAAAATCTAAAAATCTACTCAAGATTGTTTTAAGTAAGCCTATAACATTTTGTTTCATGCCAAAGGGAACATACTCATTTAATTCCTATTTTCCTGTTTTACACTTGCAGCAGTATCCAATGAAACACCGCTGCTCCAACAAAATACAGCTAATAGAAAAAAATGTTCTTCCAAAATATTTCTTCCAAACATGCTCTCTCTTCAGAATGGCTATCTTAAGTCTAGTTTCATTCAAGAGCTAGTAATGAGGCAGATGCATTTTTCTCATTTAAATGCAGGCTTGCATAAAGAATCATTATCTGTCTACCTTTGTATCGAAAATGTAGCTCTCAGAGCATGAACAACCTGAGCTGTGAGCCACTACCTGTGAATCAGATGAAATGGTTTACCTTAGAACAGGCTAACACTGATGCAAGACATCATTGCTAAAATGTTGAGAGCTGTTTACACATTCTTCTCCCTGCCTGGACATGAGATTACAACCTGATACCACATCCAGGTTTGCATTTCTAGAAGCTAGACACTGCATTCAGTAGTCCTTCAGGGATATTGCTAAGGCATTCTGAATTACTGTCTTCCTCTTCCACAGAAGAGCAATGGAAGGAAGAGAATGCACAGCATCCTCAGCATCCTAGGCAAGTTTGGGCACATAACAAAACCTGCATCTTCGAATCAGGGCTCTACTCAGCAATAAAAGCCTAGGAGAAAGAGTCAGTATCAGACTGGATCCCAGCTATGATGTTACACAAGTGTCCCCACAACTTGCAATGAGATGTAACAGAGAGAAAAATATTTTGGAGTTAATCACAAGAATAGGAAGATATGAGCCTGATTTTTCCTGTATTTTGCTATCTCAAATTCTAATACAGGTGTTAATAATATATTTACCATGGTCTAAGTATTAACATCTTAATTTTATGTGAAGATTCATCTTTCATTAAGGATGTTTTTTATTCATCTTTCCATACCTGTAGGTATGATCAGTGGGGGACTCAACAGCGCTCACAGTACCCAACACCAAAGTACAGTAGTCAAAAGCAGGAGGCAGGGTGGAAGGGCTCCTGCGCAGAGCTGCAGTGGCTGATGTGGCAACAGGTAACTCAAGGCATCATTCAGAACAAAATGCCTTCCAACAACCAGCCTCAGCCAGAGGGTCCTTAGCAAGCAAGGGCAGTGGGAGAATGCCTAAACCCCTGTGGTTGTAACAATATAGTAACATTTTTCCTAAGGGAGCCTTTTAGGTTATTTACATTTCTTTACAATATATTAGTTTCTCTCCAGCATCTTCACACAGTGGGGACTATACGCAAGCAATGGTTAGAAGCTCCCATTCCCTGAATCTATCACTACTGTGATAAGGTATTTAAAGTGGAGGCATAAAAGTTAGCCCCATTACACTGCAATGCCATTCCCACTGCATTTCTCAGAGGCGTAATTCTCCTCTCTCACAAAAAAAAAAACCAATAAAACACATTTAATATGCCAAGAGGAGACCATCTCCCTACCAGCTATCTTTGCTAGAAGGGCCCTTGAGCACCCTTGAGTTCATTTATGCTGCTGGTATTGGCAAGGCTTTGTTTTCCCCTTACTGGTGATTGTTGCTATTTTAGGGGAAATGCCGTTCAAAACAAAAGCACCTGTAATCACCGACACTTCATAAAGTGCCCTCAGGCACAAAAGCAGACGAACAATGGATGCCTCCTCATACATTTGCATATATTGGGTCTTTTTATTCAGAGGAAAAGTTATTAGACATACATAATGTTTGAGAATGCCAATATATAAAGATAATTGCATGATATATTTAAACTAGCCTTTCCCCCCCAGTAATTCTTCTTGGAATGGGTACTTTTAATATAGCACAAACAGAAATTTTAACAAGACTAGGCTGTCATGTTAAAAAATAGGGGTATATGAACAACTGAGATCATAGCAGCATATCCTACAAATAACAGCTGAGGTTGGTAGATGTCCAGACACGGTCCCTAATGAATCAACTTTTCCACCACTGGTAATACTGGATGTACAGCCCCAGAATGCAGGTGTTACCCTGAAAACTCTTATGTCTCTCACTAAAATAACAAACTTTTAAAAAAATAATAGCAACTTTTTTCCTGAAGAACTATACATTTTTACTCTATTATTGACCTTCTCCCTCTACAGTTTGCCCAGTTATTATCAGATCATTGTACAGGAAAAAGAAACCATAACTGGTCACAAGTCCTCTAAAAACAAATGTTCCTAAATTCTCCCCTTCCCCAAATAATATCTTCAAGAGCTGCAAAAAGTAGCAGCACCCAAAGTAAGACTGCCAAATTAAGTGTGGTGTTGAGTATTATCTCACTACTAAAAGTTGGGAAATGCTTTTATTTGGTAAACTTTGGCTAACCTAATATTATTCATTTTATACCTGGATGAACTTCAGAAATCACAATCCCCAGAACTACTGCAAGATTAAATAAAAAAGTGATGGGGAAAATACAGCATTAAATATTCTTATGTATCAAATAAGCTCTCTTAAAAGAACACTCTAATAACAAATACATAAAATATTAATCAACTTAAAAAAAAATAAACTGGAAAATTGTAGCCAATATATATCATAGATCTCATACAGCCTATAAAAGCATTACCATTTTATACTTATAATTAAGAGCATACAGGATTTATGCAATTCATTTCACTGTGAACACAAAAAGAATTTTTAGTTTTCTTTAGGAATATAAGCTTATGCTATATCCAAGATAAAATGAAAGAACCATGACTCCTTGGGGATGTTACTGGCTTCCCGTGGTATGAAAACAAATAAGCCTAGATCTATTTCAAAACTACATTTCATCTTTGAAAAAGGTCAACAATAAAAGTGGGAAACACTGGCATTTCATAGAAGGTACTTTGTGTCACTCAAACTTGATTTTTAAATCACAAAGATTTAACTAATTAGTAAAATATAAAAAAGTTTATTTGCATTGTTTTCTGATGTACACAGAGTTTTTATTCTTTAGCACTAGAGGATCACTGAGTGTTTGCAGCTTCTTCCCAGTACAGCTTAACCTGAGAAAACTAAAGACTACTGTTGGTATTGTCCTGAATGTGTTTGACGTTCAAGCTCATTTTTCTTTGATGGCCAAATAGTTTTGCTCATTCCGCTAGACAAAAATAAGAAGATAAACCTGGAAGGGACAGCCCAGGGAGTGCAAGCAATTCCATCTTTTAAATTTCTACGCTGATCACTGGTCCTTTCACAAGTCACCACTGATCCATTGTAAAACTACCCAGTTTTTTTGCTCCCTCTGCTGCTCTTGGCAGGTTCCTCCAGAACCCTATCTGTCTCATGGTGAGAAATCTCGCAAGCCAAATATATCCAGGGACAGTTACATTCATTTTGCTCTTGTGCTACCACCGCCCTTCAGCTGAAACAGCTATTTCACTTCCTTCTCTGGTGCCTGCCCCTGAAGGAGTAATCGCTCTTCTCAGCCTTAATTGTACTACATTTAACAAGCCAAGCTCTTTTTGTCCCCTCCACATGGCAAGCTTTCCATTTCCTTAATGACCCTAGCTCCAGATGTCCCAGTTCAAATTCATTTTCCATGAATGTGGCTAAACAAAACTGTCAGGCGAGGTCTCTCCACTGTCCTGCACAATGTCATGAATGCTCTTCTATCTCTACCAAGATGCACTGTTTCCCACTGGCTAATACCACAGCCTGATTTATGGACTCAGCATGCAAGTACCTCTGGTACATGGGGTCCTAGCAGGTCTTTTTTTCTTACTTGTTAATTTCTGATTGAAGGGGGCACCTCAGTGCAGAAACTGGTAGCCTGTAAAGCTAAAGAAAACAAGTCCCAGGACTTCTCTATCCCTAAAGCCACGTACACACTACACAGCATTAGGGTCTAAGATTGGGTATATTTGGCGCAAGGATGACAATGACTATCATTGTTACTATTAGTATTATTACTGTTGTTGTGTGGGGTTTTTCAGTTTGAAGTAACTGAAATAATGAGAAGCCCATATTGTAGCCCACCACTGTAGCATTTTTACGCTACAAAATAGAGGTTACGTATAATGTGCAGCACAAGTGTGCAGTATGAAAGCATATGGGAATGTTTGAAAGTGCAAAGCCTGTGAGTTAGGTGGTGTCAACGCTGACATTGTCGTGTCCAAACTGGCTGTCAGGAATGGTGTTTGGAGCACACTGTTACCTGAGCCATACCTGACCATTGTCTTGAAGAGGGCTAGTTGGCATGGCCTAAAACCACATCAGGGAACATGCTAATAATTAGGGACCATGCTAAAAATTACGCAGTACAATCTGTAGTCACTGCCTGATCTCATGACCTATCTCCATTTTATTTAGCAGTCTACATGTAATCTACAAAAATGATCGTGCATATTCTAAAACGGAACTTCTTTACGCTTCTGTTATTATAATCTTCAAGTTCATCTGGTTCTTCCTGTCCCACTATCTCAACCCTCTTTCTCTGTTGACAGTCTCTCCTAAGTTTGTGTCAACTGCAACAGCAGAGTGCTACAACTTGCTAAAATATTATTAATGAAAATACGACTAACTCTATTAACTTCATCTTTGGGAAATTCCACTGCTTTTTCCCCCTCAAGCCAGTATTTTCTTTTTCAATACAATCCACTGTCATGTCCCGTTAGCCAGCTATTTCACTTCCTAATATTTCACATACTAAGCCCCATCTTCCCCAGTTTTGTAAATAGTTTTTGTCATTCCTCTCTAAAAATAATTTGCTATGCTTCAATATTATTCCTGTCATTGTAGGTTCCTTCAAAATTATTAATTTCAAACCAACAATCTTATTTGCAAATTTCCTCAGAAATCTGGGGTATAAACTGTGCAGTTCTCCAGAACTGAGCACATTAAGCTCTGGAAATTCAGATGCAGTAATTCCCATTCTCACACAGTCAGTCCACAGCTCCTTGTGCTTAAGCTCAGTGCAGTCTTAACAGTGTAGAAAATCCAATTCTTCATTACTCCTTTATGTACAGAGTTGAAAAACTTATTTCTAAAGTTTTATAAAGATTTAAAAGTAGTGTAAAAGTGCCAAAATATGAGTCTTTTACAGTACTATGACTTAACTTTTATTACACCTTCATGGCAGAGACTCTTCAGTGCTGTCTTAACACTCTTCAATTAAATAGTTATTTAAATGTATGCTTTGGTTCAGAACCTCACAATAATGGTAATGTAAGTTCACAACAATTAACAGATGAAACAACTTTTTGAGCTTTTGAAATCCTGACCCTACTGATGAGCTGCTAATGAGTCCAAATTGTATTGTTAAAATAATAAAAAAATTGGACTTGATTTTAACTTTACATTTATCTTGATTTTTTTTTAAGCGTGCTTTAATGAAACAGCTGTAATACCTAGTAGCAAGAAAGTATTTAGGTTTAAGAATTCTTGATTTGATTAGAAGTGTTGTCTCTGTTAAAAATAAATGGTATCAAACATCATGCTATCAATTCTTTATAGGCTATTGCTGAAAGGCATAATATTTTCTCTCCATCACTTAGGTTTTGAACAATTAGATGATAACAGTATTTTTCTTTCAATAAACATTCTACTTTGGAACAAACTTCTCAACTATTCTCCCCAGCTACTTCCAAGAGCTCCTAAATTTAATGTATCTCTAATACAAGTAATTAAAGAAACAGAAGGTGAAATGCAGTCTCTATCAGAGGGAGAGAGCAGATAAGGTCATATACGGATATAGATGTTTTACTATTTTACAACTGTGAGCTTGCCAAAGATCACTGGCTACAATGAAGCAGTGAGCTCCTGAGTCATTCCCGGATGTACTCCACTTTCTGGCAGTTCAGACAGGTTATTTTTTTTCAGTTATTTTCTTTGTGGAAAAAAAAAGTCATATTTGTTCCATTTTTCCTATGAGAGGAATGGGTTTAACAGTGGCATATCTCCAAGAAGTGCTCCTCTCCTCCAGCAACTCTCAAACTGGGACACCAGATTCAGTGAAACTTTCTTACTATCCTAAAAGTGTTTGTGCCTGACACATTCCAAAAGAGACCATACAAAGGTGAATTTAAAGAGTTTTGTGCCTCTGTGTGGTGGGGCTTTGGGTTTGGTTTCTTTTTTTTTTTCCCTAACAGGAGGAGAGGATTCGCTTTTTCTTCATTCATTGAGATGTATAAAAATCCCTCTAAGAATATTTATTTTCTTTTCTTCGCCTCTTGTTCTATCAATTAAAAGACAAAGTATAACAAAAAGCATATTCTGATTAGTATTCCACAAAATAACCAACCACCTGAGCTTATTCTCCTCTCAACAGCTGAAAGAAAAAGATAGGAGCTAGAGCCCTTTTATCATAAAAAGCTGTCTTTCTGTGCTGTCTAAGGTGCAGTTTATTTATTATTTGTACACTCTTCCATTCATTCCAGCAGCCCCTTTGACCGTAAGAATTACTTACACCTGCAAGAGTAACACAAAAGCTGACTTTTAAAAGTTGTTTTTCTCCCTCCTTTGCCAGTACCTCTTGACCCAGCTTCCTCTATCTCTCTGGAATTAAATGAGAGCCATATGCTGAAAACACATAACTTGAACACTCTTCCAACATTAGCAACCTTATGACTTGCACTGACAGAACAATGTTTAGAGGAAAAAACAGCTACTGTGGTATCCTCTTTTCAGAAGCACTGCACACATCCTGACCTACTGCTAGTATGCAGAAGCACAGAAAATTGGTTTTGGAGACAAACCTGCGAAGTAATCTGATGGATGTTCCTCCTCCTCTCCTGAAACAGCTAATTGTAGGATTTGTTTGAAGAAGAAAAAATTATTCCCGGGTTTATATAGAGAGGTAAAAACATAGTCTATTTATGGTCTGACTGAGAATATCCATGTAGACAGAAACACATACTGCACCTTGCCAGATTTTATTTTCTGCAAAGCAGTAATGTGTGAGTATGCAGTTTGCACAGGAGGAATGCTTTAATAGAAAAGAAGAACCAACAAATGCTTCAATATGCTCCATCTCAGCAATACAGTCCAACAGCACAATGATTTCCGAGAAGTATAAATGCATCCTCGCACAAAAGGACCCAAAAACCTGATCCTTTTATACCAGAAAGCTCTAGCCAAACTGAAATCCCTCATTTTCCGGATGGATTAAATCATAAACAAACTCCTAAAGCAAAGTCATACAAGAGTGAGTTGTGGCTTTCAGAAGATTTCTTTCCTACTTTAGCAGGCAGCCATTTTAGATCTGCTCCATATATCATAAAATTAAATTCCATTTACAAAAAAGCCATATTATTCTATAGAAAACAGAAAGTAAATTCCTATCAGGTGCATGAACGCTTATTCTTTTGAAGTGCCATTCCTAAATAGTGAAGATTTGCACATAACCTCCACTTCTAGAAGCGGTGGTAATGCTGATGATACTCTCTGAAATTTCATCATCTGCATCAATATTTAAAGAACATTAACAACCTCCATGTTATGGTAACTCCAACAAGTAAACATATTTTTAAAAAACAAACAATTTTTTTTCTCAAAGATATGACTAGAGAAAATGAGAGCTTCCTTATATAAGTTGGTGTTAATGAATTTGCATAAGTATCACCTACAATTCTTCCTCTGTTGTTCACTATATTTTAGGTACAGTTCCCAGCCTGCTGAGAATGGATGCGGGTTCACTTCCCCAGAAGGTGATCAAAACATCTAATTTTCTTTCAGTGGGAGCTTTTCTCACAAATTACTTTTTGTCTGAATGCCCTTCTCTAAAATCTCAATAAAGCTTTTCATGGGCAAAATTATCTTTTACCATTTATAGTTTCTTTTCTTTTAATTAATAACTCAGGACATAATTGCAATACGACATTTCAGAGAGTGCAATTATAGTTTAATAAACCACGCAGGGCATTTAAAGGCAAAGTGCCCCATGTTTTCAAGTACTCTGCATTATTTGCATACTCTTTGACATGCTTTGTGGCTTAGTCTGATGTGGCTTTTCTAATTAGAAATAAACAGAAGTTAATCATTCAGGAGGCAATGGGAAAGGGAGAGTCAGAAAAATATACCTATTTTGCAGTTACATCTTAATTCCATGCAGTAATTTAGACATAATTTATCCTTTCTTTTTTTTTTTTCCAAATAGACTGAAGAATTAGAGTGAGACTGACAAGGGAAAAAGATAAACCAGATAATTTACAAATGTTAAGGCAGAAAAAAAAATCTGTTAATATTTATTTAAGAGTCTATATATCACCTCTGTCCACACTGGCTTTTCTGAGCAATACCTTGTAGTGTTCTTCCATAGGGAACAATAAACACAATTAGTTAACCAGATGATTCAGAAAAGAAGAATTTGATAAGGATATCACCCAAGTTGTAAATGGAATCTGCATGACTCATTCGTCACTTAAGAAAGTCCATGGTATCATTCCATTACTCATTTCCTAATATTTTGGGACTGTCTAACTTCAGTGGGGATAATTACTTGGGAAAAAAGTACAATCAAATTATCTAGGAACAAGGTCAAATGTCCATACAACGCAAAGACATTATTAAATAAAACAACTGTTCGGCTGCTGTCTTGCGGAAGCTCAGAAAAGATAAGGAAGCTGTGTGCATGTAAAGATTTTGACACACTTCATACTACTGAGTGGGAAATGCTTAAAATAGTCATCCTAGTGCCTAAGTTCTGATTTAGGGTATGTAATTTAGCGTCCACTTTCAAACTTCACAAATTTCAAAAATAAGTCACGACCAGAACTGTCAAGGTCTTTAGGTGCTCATTGCTACAGGCAGGCATCTCAGGACCTTCTCAAATATACCAAGTCCTCCTGAAAATACGATCTCTTCCTACTTCAGACTACTACTGAACTCAACCATTTTTACAACAAATATTTTTTGTGATGAATCATGCTCTGAATGAGGAGAAAATGAAGAAACAGGACCAACTCATTAAGAGAAATCATTAGGACTCTGATCGAAAAGAGAAACAGTGTTCTTGTTATTATAGTAATGACAGGATAAGAAATTACGTATTATTCATTTTTTGCAGTTCTCTACTTAACCTTGTAAAAGCTTACCTTCAAATATTGATTTGCAACTATTATCCAAATAAATTTCTAATTGTTCTTCTAAATGTGTGTAAATTAGCAAGCTAAGGGTTCTGTGAAGCATGCAGCGTGTCTTCAGTCTTGCTGTACACATATCCCAGGTGTGTAAACTTTTATTTATTTGACTACTACTATCTTTTTCTCTTTCCCTACTTAGTATTGTGTGTTCTTAAGTGGTTTGCTAGAATGGGCCCTCAAGGAATAACCATTATACACTTGGTCCTCAACATTCTCACCACTAATTTAGTAATCTCACAACAGAGAACTGAAAGGTACTGTTAGTTATGTTCAGAACTACACATATTTTTCAGTCGAAAGAAACCTCATAGTAATATGCCAGAAGCTTGAAAGAGCTTTGTCTCACTTTGTTTTTTTTTTTTCCTTTCACTTGTTTTTTTTTGCTTTGCTTTCTTTCTCATTTAATAAAGAACCTTTCAAATGCAGCGACTTTAAATCCACAGCTGCTAGGAGGACTATAGAAAAGCCTTCGACCACCAGGCGCCTACCTTACACTTGAACTGGGAGACTTTCTTTTGCTAAATTCCAATGGAACTTTTAATGAGGTATTTGGTTCAGAAGGTGGTCAAAAGTGGTTGGCATTTTTATGAGAGAACAACCCCCAGTTCCAGTAAATGGAAACTATTTGCTGTATGTGCTCATCTTCCCAGCACCAGTGGGAGCTGCTAACAAAGCAGGTGGCCAAGGGAAGGATGAAAAGAAGACGGATGAAGGAAAGAAGGAACCAGATGGACAAGCCAAGATGGTATTCATCTAGTTCTTCCCAGTTCTTTTTTCCTATTTCCTCCCTTCTGTCTCTCTATCTGTTCCAGTCTAAAAATCAGTTGCCCTTCTTCAGTACATTTTACAATTTTACAAGCAAACTAAATGAACTTATTAATTCTGCTTTTACAGTCTTCCAAATAGTGAGCAAAATAAATGTTCATTTATAAGAGCAAAAATGTTAAACAAAAAGTGTTTATGCCTGCAATAAAATGGCTTTCTGATTACGTGATTCTCCCATCACATAAGCACAAAATTGTTTCACAACAATTCAGACATTTCTGAATTTATCCTCCTCTATTCCTGATTACCCCTGCATTTTACCTCTGTGTCTCAACTACCTGACTCCATTCCTGAAACCTGTTCTAATACACATGTAAACCATTACTAAAAAGCATATAATTAGACTTAAATCAATAGCTGGATATCTGGATTGTGCAGTGGCAGAAGTCAGGCAATTCCACAGAAATAGCCCCTGAGGAATATCCTCTGCTGCTCTACGAGGTTTTAGATTTTACTTTCTGCATTTTGACTGATTAATACAAAATGTTCCTTGGCATTTTTGCTGCTTGTAATGCAAAAGGTTTGCAACATTCAGCAAGATACACTTACATTTGCCCAATATTTCTAATACAAACACTGCCTTAAATTTTCTGAATTACAGCAGCAGATTTTTATTAGGCTTTTTTCCCCTCTGTTGGTAAAAGCAGTAGCTATTTAATGTTTTTTAATGAGAATTAAAAATCTGTTTATTTGATTTAATCAGCTCATTAAGCATTCTCTTTGTACCTCTAATCCCTTGAATGGGGATGTCAAGGCATGTGATAGCACGCAGCCGTGACAATAACCTCAGGAGGTTTTCCATCACTGCCATTTATAATAAGTAATGCATTTCAGTGCTAAAGAGACACCTATACTCATTACAAGGGAAACCTACTCCTCCCCATGCATAAGAGCAGCAGCAGCAGCTGGCTTTGCGCAAGGAATTATGGAGGCATTCAAGGTACAGAACCCATTTCCAAAGTGGCAGCTGGCTCTGTAGCCCTCCACAAAGGCCCTGCCACTCCATCACCTCTTTTCCTTCAGCCTCTAGACTAAGGAGCAAACGATAGGTAGCTCTTACTCAGTTTACCTCCAGAGCTTCCTTCTGTTATACCACATTCAGAGGCTACCACGGACCCACCACTCTACTCTGCCACTAATTATGAGCACTAGGGGACCCACCAGGAAAAAGAGCCTTCCATATCCAGTTATGGACAGCTTTCAGCATATACATGCATGTGGTATACGTAACATTAGACTCTGAATGAATGTCTGTGTACATAAAAAACATGCCCATTTTTACCTCAGAATTGAGCACCTTCAATTAGCCATCCCTGCAAAAGAAACTCTTTTCAGAGGTGTTGAGTAATGGCTCTAGCAAAGGCTGCCGGAACCTCAATCAGGACAAACCTATTTTAGCTGTTTCAATACCATTTCATTTTCTTGCACTCAAAATTGAATATTGTTGGCCACAATCTGTAGATACACATATCTATGAGCTAGGTTAGAGAAAAATATGCTGCAACAGCAAACAAAATTTTTCATCTGGAAATGAAAACGTAGGCTGTCCCACTTATCTTATTATGTATAAAATGTGGTTTTTTAACACAGAGTCAGTTTCCTCCCACTCCAGTCTCCTTTTCACTGCAATAATTTTTCCGCATACTCACCTTGCTTCTCTTTACAAACTCATCAGTGCCTGAAGCTGCGCTTCGTTATGAAAAAAAAATCAGCAACATTCAAAGGTTCATGCAATGCTGACTAGCATTCATTTGAATGACGTGTCCACTCAACAAGGCAGGTATAATACGTCAATATGATTATCATGATTGCTCAGCCATTCTGTCTCTGGAGAACTACACAATCATTTCAAGTAAGGCAATTTTTGCCTCTTTTCTTAACTTACTGAGAAAGGAAAAGTTGAGCCATTAGCCCTTCTACCTCAAAGAGAGAAGATAACTTGGTTTTCCCACTAAATTGCAGCTCCAAATTTTCAAAGAACAATGAAAAACCAGACTGCTAATGCTAGTGTAGGAGGACCATAAAGTCCTTCAGGGTTTAACACTGTCAGGTTTGAACTGCATTTTGGGTTATTTTTTGGGTTTTTTTTGGGTTTTTTTGTTTTTGTTTTTATTTCCCCAAATGCAACAGTTACTTGCATTTGTAACACTTTTATATTCTTTTACACTTTGTCTTATGTGGGACATGTGGTTGCCTTTAACTATGCGACTGGAAACGTTTCTGGGATTTCTACTGAAGCTTAAGTCTGCTGCCTATTTGAACATAAATATTTATATTTCAGCTTTAGTCTGCAGAGACACTGTGAATATCAATCACAAAATTCCCATCTCAAAGAAGCAGCACAATATAACCTCTGTGAAGTGACTAGATCCTTACTAATTGTCAGTTTGAGGTAGCAGGACAAGTTCTGTTCAGCCATGTGTAGAGGAATAATAAATTCCTTAAATGCAGTAGAGTTACCCAAGAGTCTTACTCAGTGACACTGAGAGCAGAACACAACCATAAATAGTGGCAGATAAGACAGCACAGTATATGCAGTGATGCCTACCTGTTTGTGCTAAAGCTGACTCTGATCTAAAAAATGTATCTATACAGAACTGAAGAACTAAGTCTGAATAACTATGATATCCAAATTCCCATTGACTTCTAAAGATAAATCTCAAAGGCTGCAGAATCAGACTCACTTTTTTATGCAATAAATGGGTTGTTTTAAGCATTCATTTGCTAACCACATGATCATATAGCCCAAAGCCGCAACGAAGGATACTACAAAGTATTTTACAAAGAAAGGATAATTTCCATACCACAGTTTTTCAGTGACATTTAATGGCTGCTCAGTCATCAGACTGAAACTTGACGTTGATCTCATGTCTACTCCAGGGAAAACATCTTCAAAGAGTGCATCCCCTTCCCTCTGTACAGGCAATTGCACTGACTAGAAACAACTGTAGCTCCCCGCTAGAGCTGGTTCAGGAATTCGTTCACTATACTGAGAGAGGTAGGTTTGAAATCAGCTTGGGATCCTGACTCACTCCACTAACTAAAGACATCTCCTAGTAAAATATTCAGGGCTTCTTGAGCAACAGAGAAAAATTATGGAAGCAATTAAAGACAGCTCAAGTGTCAATTTAACCATGATATAGTCTAGTAAGAATGGAGTATTTCACAGATACCTGTTGTACCCCCTTAAAAGAACCCACATGCATGAGAAACTTTAAGGTAACAAGTTCAGGTGGGTAAAAGTGAGGGACACCAGGGCTGCCTTGTGCAGCGAAGCGTGCAGAACAGGAGCTTTTTCCACCACCTGTAATGAATTCTGTGTATGCACATTAACAAGCCACTTGCTTCTATTCTGATTTATCTTTGTTATCAATTAGATAACTTTTATTTATGCCTTAGGGCTGTGCTGTGTTGGCACTTACTGTGCACTGTTCCCCCAGTGAATTTATTAGCCAAAGATATAATTTAATCAGTGATTTCAATTTACCACCAGTAAATCATATTTACCATCATTGTTTCCAATAATATTGTTTTTAAACGATGTGGTGCTTTGTTGTGTCTCATTTTTAAATAGTGTCTTCAGTATTGTCAATCTGGTCACATTAAGCCTCAGCCTGCATAAAAGAATGTGCTAGTTCCCCTGAGGACCAACTCTCTATTCTTCCACAGCATACCACACATGTCAAAAATATCATCAAAATTTAAACTAATGCCTCAGGACAGTTGCTTGTCTACCTTTTCCTGCCCTGTTCCCATATATCCTAAAAAGCACTGAGATACAAAAGACTGAATCAGAGCATCATATGTTCACTGATTAAATTACTTTTGTACCTCAGTTACAGTTCTGTTACTTTCTGGATACTGATCCCAATGGTCTCAACAAAACTCAAGAGAAAGTAAGACACCTGATCAACTAAACCTGTGTGAGTAGTGTAAGAGTGATAAAGGGTAGAGGAGCCGCTGCTCTGTTTGCGCTCTTCCTCAGGCACCTTTTATCATTACTTTATGATATTGCCATTCCTTGTGAATCATGGGCATGTCTAGGACAGGAGCTGAAGTAGCCAGGGAGTAGTTACCATAATAAATAAACTGTCTGATTTCATGGATATCCCAGCTGATTATGCCGAAGAGCCTGCCAAGTGGCTTATACCTTGCAGTAGCTGCAGCAGGAAAGACTTTATGAGGCTCCCACCTACTGATGCTGCTAACAGCCTACCACGGGGAACAGACTGCAAAAGGTGAGAAGGGCCCTGACTGAAGTCACAGCAAAAGAAGTCCCTACTAGGGATCCTACAGGCTCTGCAAAAAAGGAAACAGACTTCCTCAGAGATTTTCTTGGCCTATAGTGCTGAAGACCTGTGTTTGTGGCTTGAGGGTAATTCCTTGCAGTCCTTAAGGCCTTGATTCCTTTGTTACCTGCTTTTCTGTGGAGTGGGGAAACAAGGATCGCTATGATTTTTTTTTATACGTACATAAATAAAACAAAACCAAGGGAAGACTGAAGAGCTTCCTCCAAATAAATGTAACATTTTTAATTTTTAAAATGCAGGCCAATCTAAATATCTGACAGTTTTGCATACAAGCTCAAGGCACCGAGCAAAAAGGTGCTGCAACAATGGTCTTCAAAAAAAAGAAAGTAAAAAAGAGATGAATGGTGAAAGATGAACAAGTAGTGAATTAATTAGCACTTAAAAGATGTACTCACTTATTAAAAATAGGTTCTCTCATTCCAACTACTCACGATTCTCTTTAGTTGATATTAAAATGAAACCATTAATTACAGATTATTATGTCTAGAGAATTTGGTATGTGTATAAACTCTATAATTCAGATGTCAAACATCAGGCTGTTATTGAACAGTATTTTGTGATTTATTGGTTGTGCTGTATAAACATAATTTTTACTGTGGTTTTATATACTCTGCTTAGGGTTAAAAGTTAACATTTTTTCATTCAATACTAGGAACTGTGGACTCACTTAAAATTACTAGCTCATGTGGTGAACAGGTCTCAAAAATCTCATGTGAGAAATAAACCTCTGTGAATAACAGTATTTTATACCCATACTTTTTTATGAGTAAAGATTGTTGATAGCAGCAATGAACTCAATGAGTGAAAGCATTTGTAAGTATTAGTCTTTATTTGTTCTATAATTTAGTTCTTCACATGCACATTTATAATTAGCAAGCATTATGGAAAGCAAAGAAAGTCTAACCCTTTAGGTATCATTAAACTGGAATATGCTTTTCCTGAGGTTCAAAAGGCTTCTTAACATGGTACAAATAGGTGAGGATGAAGAATCCCATTTCTTCAAATTAAAGAGACAGCCGCTTAAATTCATTTGGGAAACGTGCATGTTTCCTGGAAATGAAGTTTGAAATGTGAAAAGTTCCCCCACCTACTGCAGGTCTCCACCCTGTCAAGTACATGTGCTCACACCCCAATAGCTTCACAGGGCTCAATCTTATTACTTTAAATAATCCAGGTCAAATCCTTGGATGCAACAACCTGCCTTTTTGGCAGGTCCATAGGGACAGATTGTAGGCAGATCATCCCACCTGGCATATCTAACCTTTACCTCTCTATCACCCACTATAACATATATGTTAAAGGAAACAGGATAATATGGTCAGGGCTCTTTTTTACTAAGTATTGTAGTCAATTTATACACAGAACACACTCAAAAAAGACTGTGCTAGGCCCACATTGGCACAGACTTTCATCAGAATCAGAAGCTGCATTGTTGGGCAGCTAGAAATCCAGGCCACTGTCTTTACTTGGCCATTTACTTGGTAAATGGCTTTGGTAATATGCCTGCTGTCATCACCAACCTGCAGCATATTCACAAAATGAATTAAAGTCCCAGGTTATCATTCTGTGCAATAGTAGAGTAAAATGAGCTTTCAGTTGCATGGATACAATCCTGTGGAAGATCCTTTAAAGTGAACTAAAGCCAATGGGGTAAGAACGAAAAACCCTAGAAGCTCTCAGAGGACAAACCATGATACTTTCTGAAGCTTACTCATTAGTTCACAGCATACAAAATAGTGTAATGGACTTGTGCCTGCTTTGGTACAAATTTAATTCCTTACTTGACCTTTTCTTTCATCTGTACCACAACAAGAATAAGGTTCTTTACAATATATTTAATTTGTGCTAGCACTCATCTTCCCATTGGAAACCTAAGTAATTTGTTTCTAAAAGTGAACCTAAGGTTGAGTCTTGCTGTATTTAAAGAAGGAACACTGAATTAAAACAAACAAACAAAACAAACAACAGCAAAAAAACACCCCAGCCTTAGAGCTTTCCAGATGTCCAGATGGGACTATCAGTTGGGCAGTGAAATTTTCCTGCATCACGTGTCTTCAAAAGCCAGCAGACAGAGGCATGCTTCCACACAGTATAGCATGAATCATCTCGGTGCTAATAAATAATGAAGATTGGGCATTAAAGATTTCAGAGGTATTATCATAAAAAATAACCCTTTGTGCTTCATCACTGCACTGAAAATAACATCCAAAGATAATTTAGGTCTGCAGCTCTCAGAGGAGTGAAAAGAAATCATATTCCATTCTCAGGAAAATTTGGCCAAGAGAGTACAGTTGATCAAAGGTCCAATGTATTTTGGGTTTGCATATACATTATGAGTTATCTGAGGGAGCTGCGTACAATGCTAGTTAGGCCAATAAAGTGTGGACTAGTATAAGGTTATCCTCTTCAATACTTAAAAATTGAAAATGGTTTAATCAAAAGTCATCAAAATGCAAAGCTAACATAGCAAGCGACTCAGCAGCTAAATAGTTCATGCTTCCACCTGTATGCTGCCTTTTAACTTATCCATTTCTAATATAAGTATTAGAATACTAATATATTGCAAGGTAGCACAAACCTTGCGAGGGCATGAAGAGCTGTTATCTCCCACTGAGGGCACTGTGAAGTGGCAGTGCTCTGCACCTTGCAGGATTACACCTACTTAAAGCCAACGGGAGCTGGACTGTCCTAAGACAGCCTTCCTTGGATGGTTAAAATACAAAGGCACCTTTGGATAGGGATGCAGTGAAAAAGCTCAGTCCTTTTTTGATAAGAGGAATGAGGGGGAATGAAGGGAAGCATCTGTTCAGATGAAGACCAAACACACTCAAAATACATAGTCTCAGTCTGCCAGAAACAGGACATAAGAAGACAGCACGCTGGCTTCTAGATTACTTTTTGAATATGTTAGTGCAAAATGAAAAACTCATCAAGTTAATTTCCTTGAAGCGTATCCAAAAACTTGGGCTCCCAAAAGATGAGATCTACAAAACAATAAATGTTTTTTTGTAAAAAGTTCTTTGTAAAGATGTATCAGCCTAATTCACCATTTAGCCTGTTAAGGAGCGCTTCTTCCAGCACTCCTCTGTGGCCTATGTCAACCTCATTATTCTTAATAACATAAGAATGCCTTGATACATGTTTCATTTTCTGTAATAGTCAAAATTGGTGATGCTGGAAAAGCTTTTCAGGCATATGACCTTCCTCTACATAACTGGAAGTCAGCTCTTGTTTACAAGTGCTGGTATGGTGTTATGCTGGTATCATTATCTATATTATCTGCAGCATAAATTGCATTATAGATCTCAGTTTTTAATTACTTATGTTTTGAATGAAAATTCTGTTTGTATGATACCACAAAAAACTCTCCAGGCAGAACAATATTGGCAGTTCTTAATTTTTCCAAGCTATTTTTACTAATAGTACTTCATATTTCTGCCACAAGTCATTCACTGGTACCCAAGTGCTATATAAACAGTAATTAAGTAGATTTCTCAACATGCTGGTGAGGTACCGTGGCTATTATTTCCATCATACCAAGAGATTAAATGACTTGTTCAAGGACGCAGAAACAAATCAGAGATTCAGATGGAAGGTTTGAATCCTAGGTTCCTGCTTTTAATGGTGACCAACACTTCCTCTCTTTTCGCTGGAGAGAAGCCATCATAAAAATTCTAATGAGTAATCTGTTAAACATCTCATAGTGCATTAAGCAGACTATCAGTATCAGTGAGCATAAATACATGGTCTCCAAGCATTTCATCTTCACTCCAAGACAAATAACTTCAACAATAATGAAAAGGGAAACGTATCAGAAAAAGAGACCAGAGGTTAATTGTTATCACATTAAACACTAAAAATATGCTCCCCCTTAACACCTCACGACAGATGCCAGAAATGCAGACCGAATCTGTCACAAGGGAACAAAAGATGCTAATTTGCAGATAAGCCAACTATAGTCTACAGTAATAAAGTCAGTTCTTGATGTTTCTTAATAATGGCAGGATTATAGTGTGGTTTGACACCAAACTACTTCTCACGGAGAACCACAGTGTTGTGATGACACTTACCTTCTTCACTCCGCTGGGATATTTCAATTCCATTACTTATAAAATGGAACCCAATTTCCTGTGTAGTACAAACCAACTTTGAAACCCTTAACGTAATTCTGTGGGGTGGGCAGGCATGAGGGAAACCGCTTCATAGGCAAACAAAATCCCATTACTAGATTATCATTTCTCACAAATAGACTCCCTACTCTGCCTAGTACCCTCTCTCTTTTTCCCCTTGCCCCAGGGCACAACACAGTACTGTGCAGCATATTGCCTTATGAATCTTCTTCAAGTACCCAATTATCCTGGTGCACCAGACTTGTCATTACCATGACAGCTGTGTGCAGTATGCAGTACGTGCTGTCAGAGGTGAAATATTGTACACAGGCATCCTGCATTTCCATTACAACGTGGGAAGTGAAGGTGAAGGAAGAGACAGACACAAACACATACATACCCTCAACAAACAACTTTGCTAAAGATGCTGATTAAAAGCAGAGGTTAGGATAATTTTTAAGGGGTAATATAATTGCCAGACGTTCTGGTGCTGTCTCTGCCTCCAGCAAAATTCCTCCTGTGTATTTTTTGTCATGACAATCAAGGAGGTGGTGTAAGTACCTTTTGAGCACTTTTAACAGAGTTGAATAAAACAGTCCATCAGCCTGCAGTTCCTCCAGAAGGAGAATTAGGCTTTGTATTTTCTTCCTCTGACCAGTTTTCTTCTTTTTAAAAAGCAAATATCCCATCACCACTCACACAGGGAGACTCACCCATCCACAAAACTCTGAGGGCTGTCACTGCAGTAATTGAGCTGTGCTGGCTCAAATAGGCTCCCAGGTCCAGAAGTGATACAGGACACTCGCCGTCTAGGTGTACAATACCGGCTGAGCACAGAGATCTGACCCAGGACACATCTGGGAAACTGCATTGTGATGGATCAAAGCTGGCACTCGCGTGGTGGGAGGTGACTGGTGTTACCCCTCTGAGCGTAAGTTCATGCAAGGTGACATATGCCCTCAGTTCCCACTAATATCAACGAGAACCATACCCTGCAAGCATCACAGTCAATATCTCACAGGATCAGGCCTGTAAGGACAAATATGCAGTGCAGATGAGTGGTCACAGTTCGTAAGAATGTGCTGCAGATTTTCTAATTATACACAGTGTTCGGCACTTGTGTTCTGTGTCTCACTTCCTTCTTCCCGAATTATCCCCAGCAGGCCCCTACCAATTCTTCATGTGATCATGCAGTTCATTACAGCTGTAAATATAAACATTCTTTTTTCACAACCTATCATTATTAGGAAACCAGATGGGGAAAGATATCCAGATTAACAGTAGACATTGTACTGAGATTTCTTCTTCCCTTAGTAATGGATGTTCTATTTTAAACCAATGAATAATAAGCTTGTAGAAAACAATAATTACAGTATGTATAGCTAAGACAGTTAAGGATTCTTTCTAAAGACAAGCAGGCAGAAAAGGCTGTGTAATTGAAATAACTCATCATTCAAAATTAATTTCGTCTACATCAATAGAGACAAATGGAAGCAACCTGAAACCTCTGGTCAAGTATTCTAATAGCAGCACTGGAGGAGATATATCTTCACAGTCTGAAACAGAGGAGAAGGGGAGCAGCTGCGGAGAGAGAAGGGAAGAAAACAGAGAACTCCCACTTCTCCTTTGCAAAGTGGGAATGAGGTGTTTATTACCCAGCATCAGCTGCTTGCTTTTCATGGGATGATGTAACACATGAAGCTCCTGAACAAGAGTTAATACCCTGTGCAGACAGCCCATTTGTCTAGCTAGAGGACCTGGGAGGCAGAGGTTAGGGGGAGTCAGCGTAGCCTAGTGAGACGCTTTTCATTCAGCTCTGCGCATAACTAGAGGGCAAACTTTGGTTCCTTGAAAGAGCTATACAAAAGACTGCTCTCTGAAATCAGCATCTTATCATGAATCATGATAGGGTTGTTCAGAAAACACCACTGCTTACAGGACAATAAGCAATCAGATAAGCAATCTCACTCTTATTTCAGAGTTAGTAACGCAGAAGACATAAAAAATGGGTAGACAGGGCATAAGCACTGAAAGGTAAGGATTCAGAAGTGTTAAAGAAATAGGAATTAAAACACTTACTCTTCAATATCAAACATTTACTCTTTCATAACTTTTCTCCTCTGCAAAGGCCCAGAAGCATAACTTTATCACCTTCTTAATGGTGTATTCACACCAATTTCAACAACAGACTTAAGCCTGTTTGAAAAAAATTTTTGGAGATGGGGTGGGAACGATTACAGTGAGAAAAAGGAGTGGAAAAGAGGGAAAAAAGGAGATAATAACAACAGTAGCAATAAGAGTGAGCTCTAAAAAGATGAACTTAATACTTGTGTCTTATCTTGTAACAGCAGCTCTGACAAAAACCAAACCCAGCAGTTAATCTGACAAATATAAAACGTGCATAATTTTTACCAGTTAGTACAGCTGTTTTATAGCAGAAGGTTATAAATTTCCATATGGTTTAGATTATTATAATTTCTTTAAAAATCTACAGCAAACTGACAACCAAGTGTAATTCTCATCTCTCTGATAATGATATTTTTCTGTCAAGTGAATTGCTTTCATTTTAAATGATGCAGTATCGTCTTTTTCACAAACACTAAAATACTTATAAAAATTTACAAATACATGGTTTATCATGCATTCCTAAAGTAAACATCCTCTTATGAAGCTGCAAGGTCAGAGGCATAAAATGTACACACGACCATGTTAGCAGCAAGGAGGAGTTATAAATATGTTAATTAATTTTATTACTAATCTTCCTCTCAAGCTCCCTTCAATTTGTTAAAGCTAGTGAATTTTCTTCACGTTGCTGAAGTTTTGTAAGTGGGAGCACTACACGGCTGGAGGACGTGACAACTTTTCAGTCATAAGGATATGCTTCATAATACCTGGCCAGCATCTACGTGAAGGCTGAAGGAAGGCAGAGAGCTCTAGTCTTCAGCTTTTTAAGTGTGACCAAATTCTAGTTTGTCTTAGCTCTACAAAATTACTCTCAGGCTTAATTTTTTTTTTTTTTTTTTTACATCTATTTTCCCTCTTGGCATTTTGGTACTTCTGAGTGTTAAATAATTTGCAATTCTGGCTGTCAAAAATAATTTTGATAGCCTGGGATTAATAGTCTTGAATGACATTGCGCATTTTGCTAAACACATACAAATCTCTTCCTAATGTGCTATGTAGGAAATCAGAGGTGCTAAATGCAACTTCCATTCTGAAAAGCAACATTGTAAAATTAAAGTATACATGTCTGAGTCTTTCTGAAAGGCAAAAATAATGTACTATATTGATTAACAGAATGAGAAATTCAGAAATCACTTGGTGATAAAAAGATCAATTTCCTTGAGAGGAGGAGGAAAATGCTCACTGAATATTTAGCCCCTTGCCTCTCTGCACACACTTACACCCCCAACAACAGAAACTGAAGATACCACTCTGGGAGATGAAGACCTCAAGTTACCAGAACTCATAGGACCATTCACAGTCCATGAACCACTGATATCGGCAGGCTCCCCACAGGTACACCAATGAAGATGTATCACAGCTCCCTTTCAAGAAGTTTTCTTATTTTAATTCTGATTAAAATCGAGCCTTTGATTTTGAAGGCAAGCATATTATCCCAAACCTGCACTTCCATTGCTATTACCATAATTCAAATTACTAAATTAAATTTTCAAGATCTGAAGTTAAAGTATACTTTAAAATTACTTAATACAAAAAAAGCAATTTGGCAATGGAAATTAGCACCTTTTTGATTTGAAGAAGGAAGAAAAAAAGCATGTATGATTAAATTATAAAAAAATACAATTATAAACAATTATAAAAAACTATTATAACATTATAATTCTAAAAATAGCTAAAATAGTATTTCCTCATTATCTCAGTACACTTATAGGACTATATTGTGTTCATACCTTAAGTTAGTTGTAATTATTATTGCTGTCAATATTAAAAATTACAAAAAAACCTAATAAAGGTTAGTGAAAAAGGACAAAAAAATTGTAGCCAAGATGTTCTACTTCAGTAAAACAGAGTGAATAACCTGCTTGCATAGAGAATTAGTTTGAGCCTTTAAAAATCCTTCTGTAAAACATGCAATGCTGGCAGACCGTGGTGCTACTCAGTGCGAGATGTCAACTGTTCCAGCTGATCTTGTACTTCAACAACAGAAATGGCTACCTTTTGCTGACTTCCAATTTATTTTCCTTTAATCTGCTGTTATGTTTTATTTCAATATTAGGCCTCCCCTACATAAATCCACCCAACTGATACCTGTAGGTCACTCTCAAGAAACTGGGAAAGAGTCTGAGGAGTGTTTGTAGAACCAAATATTCTAAAAAACTGTGTATACACAAGTGATAAATTCTGGCTGATTTTTCAAACTGTCAGAAAATGCCTCACCGTACCTGGAATCCATCATCTGTTGTCTAAATCGTAAAATATATCTGCCATAGCAAGAACAACAGAGAATCATTAACTTCTGAAGATGATTCTTGCACACCTAGAATGTCTTTGAGGAACCAGCAATAGCATGGCCAAATCACAAAAGTACCTACTGCCATGGAGGACTAACAGGCAGAGAGCCTTCACCACCATCATACGCCACTGAGCTCAAACAAAGCAATAACAATACAAACTACTTGTATTAAGGGACCGTGAGGGAAGGTTCAAAACACGGAGCTCAATTGTTTAGGACTCAGCCAGAGCTGCTATCTGAACATTCAATAGAAGGAACTCTACACTGTGACAGTATGTGCCTTCTAACTGTTGTAGCCATCTTGTACTACAGAAACAGGAAGATTTTGTTCACTAAACCTATGGTGAAACCTACCTGAGGATCGAAACCTACCTGAGGGTTAAAAGCAATTATTTATATACCTGTAGGGGAAACACTGCTGTTACCTATTGCTTGCGATAACATCGGGAACTGAAAGAGTCTTCATTTTTTTCTTCACAATATCGTAGTACTTTGAACTGGCAGAAGTTTAAAAAAAATACCAAATGCAGCAACATATTAGAAAGATTTGAATGTATTAGCAATGGAAGTCTTCTGGAAAATTGCCTTCACGCATAGACAGTCTTGTAATTTCCAGCTTTTCTGTTCTTCTCTTATGTGCCTTTTAATAATGTGGCATATTTAAACTGCCATGGGACAAAAACATTTATTAGCAGAAATACTTGATAGTAATAAAGCTAGGATGAAAGTTATCTTCCTTCCTTAACTGTGTTGCAGAGCAGCAGCTCCTTGGTCTCTCCCATGCCCAGACTCTCTGTAGAATGGCTGCTAAATCTGTGTGACAGCAGGCCTACCAGTTTTCCTGATCTTCTCCTGCTCATTGTGACCTCCATCTCAAACCCTGTTCTATGGGATTGCACAGACATGTCTGAAAAGATGGTCCGTTTCTTGCAGAGACACTCTGCATAAGCTCCCCACAATATTTTAATATTCTAATGCAGTAGCATAACATAGACCCTTATCAACACAATCGAATCAGGGGGTATGGAAGAAAAAGAATTGCTCTATCTGCAGTAGAATTTCACTCTCCATACTACATCTATGTTCTCAACATTTCTTTTCAAAGTTTTTTCTTAGTACATCCTTCTAAGCAAAGATATTCTGCATTTGTTTCTATCAGTCTGACATTTAAGAACACTTACAGAGGCAAAAAAAATGCAACTCTCTTTGGCGCAACTGATCGGCAATAAAAGTAAAGATCATTTATGAATTTTGAAACTAATCACAGCAAATTGCTAAGATGACTGACATAAACTAGGACATAGCTTGCTTGGCTTTTTAAGATTTTTTTTTTTCCAACTCATTTACAGAAATGTGTTTAGCATTTAAGGAATGCTAAGTTTGTCTGTGGAACTGTTGTCAATTTAAATTCTATTGCCATTTAAAAAAGGAGAGGTGGAAGTAGAAGATGAATTCTCCATATCAGAGGAATTACATCCAACAAATGGCAAAACAAATTGTGACATGTAGTACGCATTGCCCAATTGCTCTTCTGTCACGGCTTGGGGCCAAGCATCACTTGTCTATTTGTTTCGCGCTAACAGCTGGACACACTTATCCATGGTAAACTGCCTTCCTAATGAATTACGTTTAACAACATAATTTATAGACCTTCTCCAAAACCAAAATAGACACACTACAGAAACCTGAGATGTATTACAGGCAGAGACCAACTTTCTCTTCCTACAAGGGCTCACACAATGGAGGTGTGCACAGCGAATACTTCTGGCCACACAAGAGGAGATGGGCTGTGCCAATCCTCTCCAAATGTGGGGAGGGAAGACAAGAAGCTTTCTAGCAGGACTTTATTCAAGCATGGAGCTACACTAGGAAGCACACTCAGCTGCAGCACAGCACAGCAGTCTCCAAGGTAAGAGGCAGATGTACGAGCTTCTCTCTCTGGTATGTGGGGTCACAGACTGAAGGGAAGGCCAGTGCCATCCTTCAAACCTGCAGGATATCATCCTAGCCTGGGAGAAGCTGGACACAATCATGTTTCACGTGTACTAGGTTGGGCAGGACTGAGATGAAGCTGTGCATTTAAAACAGTTTGCAGCTGATGTAGAAACGGTGCTGTGGAGGTCTTGTCAAAGTGCCCCTGCAGACACTGTATGTGTCTTAGCCACAGCTCTGAGTGATGTTGCTTCTGGTATGCAGTTCCCCGCCTTGGGGGTCTAATACCCTCTTTCTCCCCTCATGTCCATGCATGCTCCGACTTCACTGCAGTGTGTAATTTAAAGATATACTTTAGGACATAATATCTCAGTGTAGAAAAATATGGCAACTATTCAGCTTTCCCAAATATGTTCTTCACGTTTCAGAACTTAAGCTCAGTTATACATTGGGAGCTGGGGTGTAGCTTCTACTCTTTTGCACAGAAAAAACTTTATTAATTTGCAACAGTAATTGTTATGGGGTTTTTAGTTAATAATTTTAAGGATATCATAAAAAGATAGCATAAAACCGGAGACCATTATCGTCAAAAGAACCTGAAGTTGTCAAGGCATCTTTAGTGGTTGTTGCTGAGTACTCAACTCTGAGTCCTTAAAAAAAATTCAACACAATTCATTAGCCATCTGCTAAATAGCAATGTTGGAAAGTTCTCATAGGTCAAAATCTCCAAAGAGGATGACTTTTTTTTTAAAAACAACACACACAGTGGTACATGAGGTATGGTTTCTGTGCGTGCTCTGAAAAGCAATAACACTCCATGAGGAGGCCTCTTTTTGCAAGCAATATTCTTTAAGAATAACTCAGAAGAGAGAAACAGGAGTAGCCTAGAAGACAACTTATTAAAAGTACTCCTTGGTACACTTACAGTAGTAAATTTTACTGTGACAAGGAATGTTCCTGCGTACCAAACCTTAGTTGTCTCTACTATTAAATCACTAGGATATGCTTTTGGGCTGTGATGACCAGTGTGCTCCCTAACAATTTCCTGCCACGGTTCACGGGTTAGTATACACTAGAGACTGTTCCTAATAGGCAGCCTGCCTACAGCCATGCTGCCTCTGCTTTGGAGGACATGAAAAGAGTGTGAAAATGTATTATGGGTGTATGGATACGCCATAACAGTTCTTGGCATGTTTAATTTAATAATGACAGTGTGCGTCAGTTATAGTAGATCCCAGGGGTTGATTCAAATATGTTCAGAGCAAGCTATTAATAGTTACTATGTTCAGTAAAAGATAAATGTTTTAATTTTTTAAAGTACATGTTTACCTTTGCACAGCTGGTGTGTCTAAATGGCTGCCATAAATGAAAAGAGGAGACAGAAACCATTACTAAAGAAGTAAAAATTAACAAAAATTTGCATAAAATTTAGAGAAACAGTAAGTGCATTAAATTATGTTTCTGGGCTCAGCCAGTGAAGTTTTATTTGCAAATGTAGTTAAGTTACTACAGTGGGAAAACATCACTTCAGGGTAAAGATCTTTGTTAACAGAAAGGAGGTTTCTGCAGTAGCAATCTTCGTATGCTGTGGATACACAGTCCGAGAAAAAAGTGCATTGCACTCGTGTGGAATAAACCAACTAGTGTAATATAGTAATTGCCATGAACTTTTCAAGGTCACTACTTTCTGAGCACTGAGTGAAAATAACCAGTATAAAACCAGAGATTCAAGCAGTGTGCAATTCTCTGCTGCTACCAGATGTATACTGTCTATGTTATTTGTTTTTACTTGTTTAGGATATAAAGGAACTTTTGTTCTTCAGAAGAAAAGAGACTTGGCAGCATTCCACCAAACGCTCTTACGTGCTGCACCTTGGGGGTCTGGTCAGTAACTTTATTTTGCTTTTGTTTTGTCTTTACATAAGGGTCTCCATATGCTTTACCAACATATCCATATGCCTTTTCTTTGTGCCTCCGAATAAAGAATTTGGTGTTTTCTTTTTTTAACTAACAAAGATTTTGTTAACATTTCTCTCATGTGAAATGAACGCATGAAATGGAAATTTAAAAAAAAAAAAATCTAACCAGCTTTCTTTTCACCTCTGGAAGCTCACAAATGGCTAATCTTTTGCTACCGTTCTCAATACTCCGAAGTCAGTTCTAATACTTGGAGCATAGCACATGATCGTGTATTGTAGGGAATTTGGGACAGAGCCTTCTAAACAGTATCTCCTCAAAATATACAGCTAAATTCCTCTTCCAAGAGCATATAAACAAATTGAAAAAAGAATATATGTCAGAAGAAATATGGTATACAATTTTGCTTGAATGTCTGTCTTTATATATACTGGGTTTGCTAAAACTTTAAAAGCAATGGCCTTAAGAAGTTACCAGTAACTACTACATTGCAGTTTATTACATGCAAGTGTGCTTTTTTACAGGTTGTGCATCTGCCATTCTTCTTTTTATTGTAGATTTGTGGATGACTACTAAATAAAAAGATGGAACAAAATAATCACAAGTAAAATTGCTTTCTCTTTCAAGGTCTCTCTTTACTACAGCCTCTTACTTAAGTCCATCCAAATAATACCAGTTTGGACACAGACGAGGAACTGTCAAGTGTTTACCAAAATATACAAATAATTGCAGAATTTAGAATTTAATATGGGGAATAAAGACCCAAGTCTGGGGAGACAGACCTTCTTGTATGGAATGACTTCGCATTGTATAATTTGGGTTTCTGTTTTCCACATCTCTTAAGTCCTTTCTAATATATCACCTCCTGTTTTCTATCCTTTGTGTTTTTGGTTTTTTTTTTTTTACAATTCTTATACATACAGCTTTTAGCCATCTTATTATCCAGTGACACTTTATATATTAATGTATATATGTGTACAGCCATTGAAAGAGATAATATGTAAAAAAAAAAAAAAGATTGCCTTACTCATATATGGTCAACATCTGCAGCTGGTCACCCACACACTTAACAGCAGTAACTCTTGTAGACAGAGAAGTTAAAATACCAAGGGTTTTTCTCTGGAATCATAATAATATCTGGCCTTTGCTCTTGTAGAAGAGCCCTTACATTAAATACTGCTGTTTCAGTCTTTCTGCATTTTAAACATCATCTTTTCAAAGGTTAAAACCCCTACACATTACATTTACCTTGTAGAAAAACGTAATATAAGTACACAGAATATGACTTAGTATGACAGATAGAGACTTATTTTATTCTGAACATACAGCCATTTCCTTGTGGGTTTTCCATTCCCACATTGTCCTCTCCAGGATACCTCCGTGGAAAGGGAACATAAACCCCACAAAGACGTCATCACTGAGTAACATGACTTTGTAAACTGAAAGCTGGATTATGTAATCAGGTAGCTACACTGAGAGATAAGAAAAAAAACTAGCAGGTTAATAATACTTAGAAATCTTCACTGTGCAAGTTTGAAAGCAAAGAAATCACCATCACAAGGAAGCATCTGCAAAACTACATTGGTCTTGCAATGAAAACACACAGTGTATGCTTTAAACCTCATTTCCCTTAAAACATTGATGGATGCTGGCAAAGTCTCTGCACCCTTATAAAAATGCAACCTAACATGTTCACGTTCAGACCAGCCATAAGTCAATACAGCTCCTGCCCACTAATTTTATTTGCAGTAACTGCCAATGACTCCCAGGAAGCCTGTGATTTCTATCACGATAATAATTATACGTTATCTCTCTTCCCTCTGCCTTTATGCATCAGATACTCTGTCTTAAAGAAAGTTTTCTGTTAGTCCTGTCCCACCGGCCACTAACTCCTGTAAAAAACTAGCACTTTCTGGTCACCACGAGCAAGTACAACATGAAATGTAACACTGCTTGTGCCACTACAGTAGCAAAGGGGCTATCTTGCCTCTTCCGTTACCTTACTTTAAGAGTTATGTCTGTGAAGTAATGCAAACTTTTCTACTTCTTAAAGCAGCAATCCATAACCACCCAAGACAGCCAGAGAGAATTGCAGCCCATTTCACGATGAGAGCTCAGACAAGAGATATTCTGCAATAACAGGGGGAATTAAAAGCCTGTGTGAAAGCCCATTGTAGAGGAGCGCATATTTCACTCCAGTCTGACATTCAGCCACCATGTTATTCAGGTGGTGATATAAAATAAAATTAAAATAAATGTGTTTCATAAAGCTCAAGGCTAAGAAAAGAATCATGAAAAAGACAGGCTGGCAGATCATAATTTTTTGTTATGCAGTGAGACTGGCTAAAATCATCTGTGCCTGGCTTTCCAAATATTCTTATGTTGGCAACAATTTCAGAGTATCTTTAAGTGCTATCTGACTGTTAATTTGATTTTTGTAGGATTCTTTTTTCTTTCTTTTTTTATTTTAATATCATGCACAATTATAACCTGCAACAGAATAATTTTTGCCACAGACTTCATATCCTGTAAGTTAAGCAAGCAGGCAAAAAATATATGGAGAAATCTAGAGAAAACAAACTCTTCATAATTCTCATATATTACTCTGACATCAGCCAAGAAGAAATAGTCCCTCAAAAAGAAGCTAAGAGGTGAGATACAGACTGATGAAATGGGCATCTTCTCCATAGGTACTGCCTCATGATTAGATTCCCACCCAAAGACAACCCTTCTGAAGTCATTTGGTTAGAAAACTCTCCTGATCAGAAAGAGTTGTGGCTTTGAATCCCAGTAGTCTATTAGGATGCTTCAAAAAAAACCTCCTTAAGCCTTGATCCCCCACACCCAAACAAAAAAATCCCCTAAAAAAATCAACTACAACCAACAAGAAAAAATAACTTTGAAAATTACTATGCTGCTGTGATTTGTGCCAGCTCTTTGTGTTTGGTTAGGCCTTTGCTCTTCAGACAAGAGTGCTTCTGGCTGCACATGGAAGACAGCTGAAATATTTTAGGATTTAACATGAGATACTAAAATGGTTTTGCTTGACTTTGAGCTTTCTATAGCCCTTTCTTCAGCCAGAAAGCCTAGATTTCACTTGAACACAGCTTCTCTGTATATCTCACTGACTTCTGAGACTTGAAATGAACTTTTTCCCATCAGTAAAATTCACGTGGCTTTGCTCTGAGAAGCTTTTTAACCTAGTTCATGGTGAATTAAATTTTCTTTCTCTAAACTGCTCCTGTGTTTTCCACAGCATACACAGTTCTGCTCTGAACTGTTGATGACTTGCACACAGTGGAAGATTTCCTTGCATCTTTGTCCTATAGCCTGGAAAACTGAAGTGAAAGACATTTCACTTCTAATTTTATTTTTCAATGTCCAGTAACAAAGTACGTGGATATTATATAACACTGCCACAACAGTATCCACATCTTTCCTTATAAACATTTTGTTTCCACTTTTCCACTTCTTTATGAAAGATGACAACTCAACTGATTTCACCATCGCTTATAGTTACAATTTCAGAGTTAATTTTCATTTTGCTCTTTCCTCTACCACACAGCTGAGTCACACTTCAATTCTATGGCTACTTCATTTTTAACATCTCCAAGATACTGCTGCTGCTTCCTATAGTCTCTTACCCAGACCCTCATTATATCCCACCTTGAGCATTGGTAAAGCCTGTTCCTTGACTTGCCAAAAGACTCCCCTCATTCCATGCAAAACACAGCTGCAACAGCCATCTTCCTCACCTGTCGATTTGATCATGTCAAGTCACTCCCTCTTTGAAGCCTTCCACTTCTATCACATGAAATTTAAGCTTCTTGTCATCACCTTCAAAGCTTTAAATTGCCTGTCACTGTCCGCCATTCCCTTGACCAGTTTTCCTTGTGCTACGAGTTCCCTAGAGCAAAGAACGTCCTCCCTGAACACTTGTAAAGTGATTAGTTGTATGACAGAGGCTATTACTACAAATAAATCACGAACAATAAAGATTGCACCAAACCTCATTTTTTATTTCACCGTTAACCTCACAAGCTAATTTCTAGAGCTCAGACAATAGTGAGAGAAATTTCACTTTCTGGGTGACATCTGCAAAATTTCTAAATTATTGGCCTCAAGAACTCTCTTCCCCAGAGTAACAGAGAAAATTGCAATGTAGAGAGAGAAACAGAGAAACGTGCAGAATGCACGGAATTTTTTTCTCTGACAGAATTGAGGACAAAAGAACCAATATACATTCTCCTCAAAGGAGGCTAACACAACAACAAACAAATGCTCTTTGACTTCTAAATAAAACCCTACAGAAGGGTTTTATGACTCTCTCTGCACATTATATCACACCGTGAACTAATTGCTTTCCTACATGCCACTCTGCAGAGCAGCCCTCTGTTTCTCACGTGTCAAACATGGAAGAAAATTTCACACTTGCTTTCACTGCTTTATAAGACTATTCTGCATAGTAATGTAGCTACTTTATGTGCTTTCTCATCTACTTTAATATAAAATTCATATCTGAGTAATCCATATTTGGTAGTAGTACACTGGTGTGGTGCTTGGCTGACTGGAAGGAAAGACTTCCAAACTGGAAAAGCTGAGAATCTCCTTGCTGTTTCTTCACCAATTTTGATTTCCACCGTTTCCCAACAGTTTGCTACAGATATTAGGCACAACAACTTTTTTACAAATGGCCTTTTTGTGGATAACCAAACTCCTTAACCTTAAATGCTGAAAAAATGAGAGACAGTTGTGCTTCATCATCCAACACTTCTGTCCAAAGTCATGTCATTCTGAATTTGAGATGAGAGCAAGCTGGCTAACTAGGTGAAAGATCTCCTATCTGCTCTGAAGAGCTTTTCTCTTTGTATGTATTCCAGCTTTCTGTGTGTTAATTAAGACAAGCTAGATTTCCACTTGAGCTAACTACAATATGTCAACATCTGTGACAGATTTAATCCCTTTTTCTGTAGCCGCCATTACGTCAAATGCATGCTATATTTTGATCAACTCACTGCTTGCTCGTGACAGATTTAAACACCCATGACAGCTCAGCACAAAGGGAGGATTCAAGCTTTTGAGAATTCCAGCAAGTGCCACTGGGAAACCTCCTTAGGCCACCACACTGCCCTACAGCCTTCACGTTTCCTCTGTGTCAGTGAAAGTACTCGTTGTTCTTACCACTAAGCACTCCTCTCCTTTATTACTTAAATATTTCATTCACACACTGAAATTAGCCTGTAATGTTTCTAGTGCATTAAAATAAATATCTTATCAGTATCTGTTATGTTCAGGTAAATATTTCAGGGGAGGCAAATGGGAAAACGTCCAATAAAATCTATTGCGCTTTTTTTCTGCAGCAGCTGTAATTTTCAAAACCCTGCCACAAGTTCACAAAGACCATAAAAAAGCACGATGACAGCCCAATTTGGTGGGTACAGGGTTCCTGAGCTAATTCCCAGCTCTCTGATGCTACTGGCATCGCTGCACCTCTGTTTCCTGGCCTCAGCTTTACCTGCTCCTCCGGTTATGGTGCTGGGGAGCAGTGGCATTTTATGACCCGAGCTGATCTGAAGTATGCTGCTACTGAAGAAGGAGCTCCCAGTGTTGCCAGCTCTTCTGCCATTTCCCCCCGTCATCCCAGTTGCTTCATCTGCCCCTCATCCTCCTTTGTACCACCACATCAAGTGCTTGTCCGATTTTGCACCAGGTAGAGTCATTCATCAGAAAAGAAGTCCAAGAAGAGGAACTGAAGAACTTTTTGCTGAATCAGCAAGTTGAAGGAATTAAATTAAAAGTTGGTGGGAGCCAAAGCTGTAGTTGAGAGGGGTAGAACTGTGTGCTTAGCAGCAGACAGGAGGAGCAAGGGAGGACTCCTCTCTACAGCTCTCGATGAGCTCAGTTATGACATGTAACTGCACCTCCAGGCTGAAGCTCTACTGCAGGCCAAACAAACCAGCTACTGGCTACTGGGATCAGTGTTTTACTGGCTTAGTGTGGTGAAATGCAGGTTTGATGAATACCAGAACTGGCACAAGTGAGTAGGATGAGACCACACAGCAAAGAAAGGAGGAGAGTAGGACTATGCAGCCAGTAGTGGGATCAACTTAAATTCCTGTTAGGTGCTTACAAGAACTTCAGTTACTTTTCTGAGACAGGAACTCGTCTCATCTGCATTCATACAACTTCAAACTCAATGAGGGCATTAAGTGCAATCACACTGGAAAAATACAATAAAATAAATAAGAAGATGTCAAAGTGAATGTGCCACTTGTAATGTTTGCTGAACTGGCCATATTCTTAGTAAGTGATAGCATCAGATGCATGAGAGATTTTGCTTGGAAAATATCTCAGTATATTTGACAGACCTCCTACAGACATTCAAAATGGAGTCCAACATGAAGTGCTTTCATTTTGGAAGATCTATGGGAATTAGAAAGAGAGCCATAAATCCTTTCTTTTTTGTTTCCAGACTATTTTTTGTAAAACAAGTAGGAAAGATGTATCAATCTAAATATACTGCACTAATGTAGCAACGTGTGGGACCTTGTTTAGCAAACTGATGCTCTTTCTGTGACAATTTCTAACCCTTTCTAAAGGCTCTTCAAAGCTTAAATAAAATCTGACAGTTTTCTTCCTACCATATGTAGAGGTAATGAATCTATCAAGTCTCTTGAGGCAGCCAGCAATTATCTCTGACATTAGATACAACACACTTGCATTTACCCACACAAGCATAATTTTAACTGTGGGCAAGAATAATTAAAACTTTGGAAGCTACTATGAAGTAAGGACAGAACAGCTGGTGAAATGAAAGAACACTGCAAATAGATTTTAAAACTGCAACGTGCTGAATTTCTCCTGATTGCATTTGCGGCAGTTAAGAAAGTCCATCAAAAGATGTTCATTGCGACAGTTTGGCCCAGTCCACCGCTGAACAGTTAAAACATCTGCAGACCCACTAGCTCTTAATAGATCCAACTCTCTCCAGGTCTGACGCATACCTCCTCTGAAAATTTTGGTGCCACTTTGAACTCACTCTTCCTCAATTCTTCCCCTGACTGCAGGCTCCTCTTGTTCCTAGTTTTACCAAATCTGGCTAAAGAAGGGAATTATCTAATCACAGCCACTATAGTCTAAAGGTTTTGTTCTGTTTTTTTAAATTCTAATTCAAACCATAAAGGTACTGGGCTTGCCCACTCTTGTCTAATCTTCCTGTTTCCTGAGTCTAAAAATTTCCAATGTTCTGGGGCAGGCAGAGCGTCTCTTGTTTTCCTGTTCTCCAGTCATCTTTGCACAGGGCTGGTCAACAAACCCTTGAATGCACTGTCTCTCTCTGCCACGTAGGAGGGCTGAGAAGTGTCAGATGTTATTAGTTATTCAGTGATGCTTCCACAGAAAACTAGCTGTCCCTTCTAGCTGGGGCAACTTTTGAGAGACAAGCCAAACTGATGTCCAGGATCACCTTGTGATGGCTCTCAGGTACAAGCTGTCAAGTGCCCCTCTCAGCAGGTAGACTGCAGTACACTGTCTTGGGCAAGGCTAGATGTGTTCTTGCTGTAATACAAGATGGAGAACCTAATACAAGATGGAGTGACAGTTTGACACAGATGTATCTTACTGTCATTCTTGGAAATTGGTAGTTTCAGGCCTATGCAAGTTACAGATAGACAGGGATTTCCAATATGCAACCCAGCGAGAAGCTTCCCGTCTCCTCCTTTTCATCTTTACCTGGGCTATCAAGTCCTCAAGCCTACATCACAGGAGAAACTTGGACTGCTTTATCCTCATTCCTCTCAGAGCAGATAGTTACTGCAGATAAGCAGAACTTTGTTTCCAGATGGCTGCATATACTAGCCAGACTTGCTTAGTGAGTAGCATATATGCTGTTTGTATAGGTCAGCAACTACCTGTGAGCAAACAGAAAGCTAAGAATAAAATGGAGCTATTGATGTGCCTGTTCCTGCTCACATCACCTCTGGTGTCCTTCAGCACTGGAACAAGTCAAGCACTAGACCTCTTCCGCAGCAGTGCTCAATCCTGCAATGAAGTGCTGTGTATGCATATAGGGCAGTAAAGTCCATTTTCACTGTAGTGCTCTCATCTCCGTATAGAAACTTTATGCCTTTGGAAATACAGGGTCTGTTGTATAGCACAGATACAGATCAGGAGCCTGGCATTGCAACTGAGAAAAAAAAGGGGGGGGGGGCGGGGGGAAGAGTAACACAGTGACTATTTTCATGAGACAGCATGTCTACACTACAGCTGAGAAACACAGCTCTATTTTTAATTTACTTTTAATTTCCTTCACCCACTCCCTGGAACTCATGAATGCTAGAGACCCCTGAAGTCAGAGTTTCCTGGCACTGAACATCAAGCCTGCTTGGGTTATGCTCACTTTGGAAAACCCCTGTTGTCAGCACCATAGGAGTTTTTCAGGCTTGCCTGAAAAACGTTGCTTTTAGTTTCAGCTCTACAAGACAGACCACCCCCCCCCCAACCCATTCCACAGTTATAATTATAAACCCACCACATGTTTGAAATAGACATGTGTAAATTAACATTTGCCTCATAAGCTAACTAAGCCTTCAGAATGGTTATAGTTAAAAATTATTTTGATCACCTCTACAGCTTTCCATTGTGAGAGCATAAAGAAAATTAACAGATCTGATGTATGCTATGGGGGTGCATGTTAACTTTTGTGCCTACCTGATATAGCAACTGGAGGGAGAAGCAGAACAGTAATTAACAAACTATCTGGATGCTGTGGCAGTGTTAATTGGATACTGCAAAAGCTGATTTAGCTCCACAACAATTTTCACTGAGGTAGTCACTTCAAGCACTTCTTAAGGGGTCTTTCTGTCAATCATATGAAAGGATTCCTGTTTTGCTTCTTTTTTTTCTAAACTGTCATAACGTACTTAAAAAGTTGGCACACAAAAGAATAAAGATCAAAGTATGCCTCATCTCATTTTCTCTGCAATCAAAACAAACTCAACACTTGACAAGTCAAGCTTATTTAACTTGTGCAGAATATGTCCTAGCGTAGCCATATTTAACTGTGGAATGATTTAACATACTAGACCACAGGGCAAAACAAGAGTTCAGTCACTGCTTTCACTCTATTCCTCAGAAGTGATCTATGTAAAAACCAAAAGTATTTAAGAAATCTACATATTTTCCACTGGAAGAGAAAAGGAGGCAGATCTAAGAAAGCAAGACAGATTTCTGTGGGAGAATAAAATTGTCAAGCTTGTAGTCCTAACGTACAAAGCACGCAAGATATGTCATGTCCACAAATTGTTGCACTTGTAGCTGGCATTTTAGAATGAATTAGGTGGGTGGACGGTTAAATGACAACAAGTACTGTATATCTTTAGCCCTCAAGGAAAAGACTACTTCAGATCCCCTTACATGTCTTTTTTTTCTTCTTTTAGGTAATAAATTTTTCCAGGAAAAGGTCAGGCCAGTGTGACAGAAAATCATTCTGATTTGAAGGCTGTTAGGAGTCATGAAAGTAACACATCCTGCTATATCCAGCCTGGCTGATATACAAAAACACAACACAAAAACATGGGGGTGGGGGGAGAGGCAGAGAGAGAGAACCAAAATCCCCACAAAGAAGGTTTTATCAAAAATACAACCAAGAAGGGGAGAAAAGAGAGACAACAGTATTTGCTTTTGAATACAATGCCTCCTATATTTCTTCTAGCCCCATTTTCTACTATTTTCTCCACAAGAAAATAGCTCTTTCTGTAGCGTATTTTGGAACTAGTTGGGCTAAATGCATTTTTGAATGGCAGTAAAGCTTTCAAAAAGCATGGAGGGCCCAACTGTGAGGTGACTTGAGTCTCTTCTCTTAAAACGTGTTGACCAGAAGAGGTGAGCTAATGCAGAGCAGAGATAAGCAGTGGCAGGTTTAAAGCTCGTGATAATGCAGTGATCTAGCTCCAAGACACGTACAACAAAGCTTCTTCGAAGACTTATTTCACTGCATTCTTTACCAAACAAGGAAATCTCCTCTAATCTGCAAGTAAAGGAAATGACAAATGTGAGCAAAAAAATGAGCTGGTTACAGACTATTCAACCTTAGATTATATTACCCTGAACTGTTAATTAAACTCTTTTTATAACTCTCTCCTGAGTCTGCCTGGGGCTATACCTTTAAATTACCTTTTAATGGGAAATTGATGTGAACAGCATGCAGCCTCAAGACCAGGGAAATGTGTCCCCATTCTTAGGATGTCTGCTGTACACACCAATGGACATGAGGGGTCCATGTAGAACTGCTACCTCTATTCTTGGCTGTGTGAAGAGCTAGCCAATTAATTGGCTGTCAGGAAACACATACAGCACTCTAACACTCGGATGGAAAATGAGCAAGAGCATACAAATCAGAGAAGAGAACATAAGATAAGCAGGTCAACTATCACGAAAGTGTGAAAAGGAAAAATAGGCACTGGAAATACATGAACACACTTCCAATTCACTAGAGTTATACTGAGGTAAGCTTGGCCTACATGTTTATACAATGACATATATCACACTGTGATATATTCTGGAGCATTTCCAAAAGCTTGATTTACACTTAAAAGATAACCCCTGGTAGCACATGTCAGATGAATGGTGTAAATGAGATTATCAATATGATAAACTGTTACAAAAGAAAACTGAGAGAAATAGCAATGGCTTTATTTTATAGTTTTGAGTTAGGAATGTAGGGTAATGCTAAAGGTTTGATGGGGGTTTGTTTCATTATTATGGCTGCCTCATTTTGCAGAAAATATAGGTCTGATTCAAGCAATAGCTTTATCATCTTAAAGCTCTTTTGTCACAGACAGCATTTTCCACTAGGTCTATCTTGAGAAAATCCAGATGAAATATAAAGATTAAGATACAGAGTATGAACTTATAACTATAAAAAGGTGAACTGAAAACTGTGTCAAAGAGGTCACTATTAGAATGAAACAAAATCAAGCTAAGTTCTATCCTCGTGTTGCATCATACAAAAATCAGCTTTCTCACAGTGTGCAAGTGCATTCAGGGGAAGACTCAGAACAACAGGACTGGCAGAAAACATTAAGAATTCTACAATTTAAAGAAAGTCAACAGTCACCTTTTTTGCACAAAAGAGAAACTACATGAAAAAAAAATTACTATATAGCATATAAATGGTTGAGATCTGGTTGAACTTCAGCAGTGATATAAATCGGAATAGCTATGATGGGACCTGAATTCATGACAGAATTACAGGTTGGGTCAGTGCCCCACTGCTGAGACATTCCCAGGACTTGGGAAGCAAAAATAAATTGCTCCAAGGAATAATTACTGAAACAGTCATTTTTAAAATATATATTCAGCTACACGAAATTCTCCTGTCCTTACCTGATAAACTACTATATCATATAAAAACCAAAAGCCAATGCACTTTTTCAGAGTTGCAGGGCAGACTTTACCCTTTACTAATAAAACCAAATGTATAAATCTAAAAATGATGTTAAAGTTTGAATCTCATAGCTGTTGATGTTTAGACAGAAATTATAATAACTGCATCAGTGCAGCATCATGTTGTGCACGTCTGTTCTTAGTCATTTCTAAATGAACATCACAATTTTAACTAAGAAGCATGAAGCTAATCACATGCAGTAGAGCAGAAACAGGCCTAAGATCACAAGCCTGAGCATCTTGGTTCCATAACAGCAATGGTTATAAGACAATGTTAAGGATGGATTACAAGAAAAAGTCTACTTCATTAAACATTTCTGAAATAGCACCCGTATCTTCAGTTGGAATACACAAGGGCTGATCATCAGATATAAAAGGAGATAATTCAGCATTTCATATCCAAAATCTTATCCTCCTTTTTTTCCTCCTTAAGCAGAGCCAGCAGGAGAGGAGTAATAATTTGCTATTGCAACAGGTTATCAGCTAATTGTTACAGTCTTAGAGGGAAGAAGCAGCAAGGAGGGAACCGTAGGGATTGGCCACATCCTGCTGACTCAATGCAGCTTGAAGAAAAAACACACCTTTATTTGAAGCAGGAATGCAAATGCTCATGATGGATAAATTCCTTCCCGTTTCCTCAGGGAAAAGAAATGTGATATTTGCATGCAAACGGCATCCCCATGAATGATCATTTCCATACTGTATTTCAGGATGTTGACATGTTACCTGATCTTTAAAATTCCTGAATATGACTCCGTTGAACCATATTTGTCTCTACTGACATTATACTGCAATTGCCAAGAAACAGCATTTCTCTTGAGAGAACCTCAGGAAAGGTAATCACGTAGCACGCAATACAAAGTTAGAGGCCAAGTTCCCCTCCTAGGAAAGATGTCCCCTTCTTGACAAGGTCATTGACCACCCAAAAAACCACAATAAAGTGTAGACCCAGTTGGCTAAGGGTTCAGCCTACCTAGTAGTTTTGAAGCAGATAAGTGGAACATTTTACTGCACAAAATCTACAATGCACAGCTGGAAACAAAAGAGCAAGTGCACAGCATTTAAACTTCCAAGTGGTTACAGGCATATGGAGACATCAAATAGGATGTAAACATACCTTGTCAGAATTTAAGAGGTAATCTAAGAAGCATCCTTTTCATGGAAGGGTTATCTGTAGTGGAGTCTAACTCTTAAATGACATGATTTTGCTGTTTACTGTCATACCCAGTAATGCTGATAAAATGCCACCGCAAGGAGAAAAGGAATCTTTACAGCAGGCCAATGGCTTTGCCAATGGCAATGCTGAGAAAGTAACTTTTAACAGACAATCAGTTATAATTGTAACAAGTTACTGGATTTTTTTTTTTTTTTGTACCCAGCTCCAGTTTCAGACTACTTTAAAATGTAATCAAGTGTAGTTAATTACTTTCAGTTACTTTTTCTTACACTGCGTATTGGTACATGTTGAAAAGAAAGATTGCTAAAACACATGGACACTTCCTCACTCCCTCCCCCTGGGAAAGAGGAAGATTCAAGGATCCAGGTAAGAAGAGAGGCTGCTGCTAGTTCGAATTGCACTGTATCACTCTTTCATTCAGCTGTATAAATGCAAGCTACAGAATGAAAAATATTACTGATATTCCCAGTGCACCTAAATAGAACATGCATTTTACTTGTATACATTTTTCTTGGGTTTGAATGCTGATGTCCACAGAGCCTTTATAATAGATTTTCTATTTTTTTTTTTTCCTTGTGGGGAGAAAGATTGGGGGAAGGCAAAGGAGGGAGAAGGGACACACAGACTACCTACAGAAATAACAGAAAACCCCTCAGATTAAAAGCTCACAATTTCAGACAGCTTTTAGTCAGGATAAATACAAAGCACAAGAATATTAACTCACCATCATACTTGGGAGAAATTTCTTCAGAAACCCCTACCAATTCTCTTCCCTCAAATCCCCTTAAAACCCTCTGCTGTCACACCTACCAGAGCCTGATAACGGTGTAGACAATGCATTACTGCAGTACTATTCATAACCTTGGATTTTACAACTTATTGTGGAACATTGCTATGAATATACATTGATTCACACTTTTTTTTTCCCCCTACACATACTATTTCTAACAGAATTTATTTTTAAGCATGATTTACAGATACACACAAAATTGTAGAATGCGTATTTCTAAAAATAACATTTAAAAACTGTAGAACACACACAGCATCAAAAGGCTGCCTTCAGAAAGGACTGTGTGCCAGGATGAACGCAGCCACAGCCTAACGAGCAAGGAGGATATGCATCCTCAGGCATCTCACAGGGCACACAAATACACTCCATTCTCCCCTCTCCTCCTCCCAGATGCCAGCATAGATGCTGCTCATAGCTTACACCTTCTTACTAAAAAGTGTGTATAGCTGTCTAGACAGTTCAGGCATTTCTTCCTTCTACACAGTGACGTTATATACTGGTTTAGAACGTGTCATATAACTTCAGTCTGCTACCTTCAATAGCCATATTAAAAACATCATCTAACAAAAATATCAAAAAGGGAACAATGACCTATATTTGAGATCAGTGTCTAGGTACTTTTTGAGTACCTCACACTCCATGTACACAATGAACCCTCCTTCAGTTCAGAAATGTGCACAAGTACCACGGTTTTCCCAGATGATGTTTAATTTGAAGGAACAGTTTACTGACTTGATAGGCTATAAAAACCCCTTTGCTTTAATTAAAAGAATATTTAGAATATATTTACATTAACTTTCCCATACTTTTATCCTAATGCATTATCTGACTCCCTCTGCTACACACAAGGGGAAAGATGCAGGAGGCATGCAATACTGAAGGTTTTATCCCCGTTTCATATTACCCATTTTAAGATTGATACCTGAGGGACTCAAGCAACCGGATAGCAAAACATGGCAGAAAGCCCAACAAAACTAATGCCATTACAAGAAAATAGTCTTAGGCACTAGAGGGAGCATCTGCCTTTACAGTCACTGAACAAAAGTTTCTATGTGCCTACAACATATTCCATGTAATATGCAAAAATGATTTTGCATATTATATATAAGGTACAAGTCCTACTTTTCTCACAAAAATCAAACAAAGGAAATACCAATATTACTTAACCATCTTTTTAAATAAATGTGCTTTCTCAACTACTTAACTTACTCAACCATCATTTTACATGATTTTCTTAAAGTTCAGACTCTGAAAGTAAACTTTTTTTGCACAAATGTCTAAATAGCCTAATAGTGTTAGAATACCATAGCTTGCATTGCTCAGGAAATGAAAGCAATGACATTTTATTTTAAGGACACAGCTTCGGACTTCTGTAACGCAGACATCCGCATCTTGGCTAGTTGCCTAGACTCACCATGAGAGAAGGGCATTTCTGGGCTGTGATTCACCTGACCAGCTCTAGACATCTGTCAGAGATGAATGTGTGAATCATTTTCTCCAAGTGCCACTTCTATGAACTGCAAAGGTAGCTGAATTCACATGTGGATGTGTACACCTCAGACGATTAGGTCACAGGATCCCCGCCCAAAACCAAACAGAACACACTAAGCAAAAATAGGCATGACAACATTAGTGAATATAAATTGGGGGAGGGTGAAAGAGCATATAGTATTTCAGCCATTAAGACTAACTAACCTTGCTGAACTACCAGCACTAAGGTGAATCGTTTAAAATGGAAATGAGTGCCACGTAGCACAGCTACTATGACAGAGTCACAAAGCCTTAAGAAAACACAGTGGCAACATTGTCAGCAGAGGACTGTATCAGCCGGTTACCTGGAGCGCACTGGGACCATAAACTCACTGTACATTTCTGAGCACTGTAAAACTCTTCATTCTTGCTACATGCAACAGATTCAGTTAAGAAAGTGAAAGAGACAAAGAGCAGAAATCCCTTATTACAGCCTGTAAGAAATAAGAGAACCTAAACACCTACCAAGCTTGTGTACAGATCCATTTGAAACATTAACAGTATTTTTCTCCCCTGAAAGTGATACGAAACAAAAAGTATTGCCATCTATATTTCTCTTTAATGCCTCAGCCTTGCTATGAATTCCCTTGCTGACTGGCAGGTATATGTGCTCACTTCAAGATAGCCCTCAGCACTCCGCCTGGATGCTGATACCTGAAACACTGCTAAGAATCATAGCTTAGTTTACCTTATGCAGTTTAGTAGCCATGGTTTTAATATCAGGCATTATGCTCCCAGACTGCATGCCAAGCCCTGAGACAGGAAATTCTGTTTTCAGATCCATCACATTGGTACTGCTGCAGTCAAGGATATTAAATTATGTAGTTTTAGTTTGTTGTGTGGTTTCTTACTTTTGACTACAATCATCAGCCACATAAGACAGGCTGTAAATTTTGGGAAGAAATATTATCTCCACTTATGTCCTCTGAACAAAGCACAGAGACTGTGGTTCTCTGGAATTTTCATTAGAAAGCTCCTTTCTTCTTCCCCTCGGCATGAAGGTCCTTGCTCATTTCTAGACAATGAGGACTACACAGTGCAAAGGCAAAACTGCAATGGTATCTTCAGTTATCCTCCCAAATTAGCAAAGTGATCTCTGCATACGACTTTTACTGAAACAGTGTAAGATACCAGCAGCCTCCAAAATCTTAACTTTCTAATACTGCTAAGAACATTCAAAGCTGGAAGATCTTGCAAACGAATTAGTTTGGACCCTGATAAAGCTGAATAGAAATTATTTTACCAAAAGTATTCTGAGCACCTGTAAATTTCAGATCTCTCTCAAAGCATTTCTCTTTGCCCTTCAAACATTTTTTTCAGCAGTGTAGCATAGCATCCACAAAACTAATACAAGCACTTATCATTAAAGTAATAATAAAAAGAACATAGGAAAAAAAATCACAAAAATAGTGCTTAAAAGGTAAAATATTCAAGATGTACAAGACACACAGGGTTTCAGAATATAAAAATCTCTCTAAATGTAACAAAATTTGCCTTGTAGTCCTACAGCTAGCTCCTTTGGTGCTGCAGTAACAAGGCAGCTGGAGATTCCCATCAGCACTGGGGCTTGTTAGTCACAAAGACTCTGTCTGAACTGCAGAGCACCCAACCTGAGTGTGCATGGGTGCAGGGAAAAGATGGAAGGGAAAAAAAAGAAAAAAAAAAGGGGGGAGGGCAACGGGAGTAGGAGGAGTTACTGTGTGGTCTAGACTTGTCCCAACATGAAGCTGGGGCATTACAAGACTCATAATTTAGAGATGAGTAGCGGTGAAGAAATAGGCTTTCATCTTTCTCACTTTCTCCATTCACTCAGTGTGAGCCTCAGTACAAACAGAAGTGCCCAGTTCCCTCAAGTTACATATGCAATATATTTCTCATCCTACAGGAGGAAAAACTGTTTTTCAAGTGCTAGGTGAACTTAGATTCACTTGAGAGAAGATGTTTATTCTGAGCAACTAAGACCCAGGGTAAATCCAAATCTTTGATTAACTCCTATGTACGTGGGAGACATGCTGTTGGCCACTGAACCGAGCCCCGAGGCAGAGATGATCACGCTACAAGCATGAATCAACTGAGAAAGCAGACAACCCCAGTTTTTCCCTTGTGGAAGTGAAACACAAGTTACAGTGATCAGTAATATTATGCTATGAATGAAGGCAGAACATTTTAAGTCTAGGAAATTACTCCTTCCCATTGCTACCTGCTTTTAAAAAGTAGGCACAAGTCCTTCCTCTATCAACTTCCTAGGGACTTGTTTATTATGTTCTCCAGTCATTTTTTGTCCGACTCTTTCTAAAATATGCCAATTTTAAGAAAGCAGGCACAAAGACATGCATCAAAAGTGATTGGTTCTGATTCACAAGCTTAATTCTTTTTAATTGGGACACAAAAATCAACAGCTATATCCTGTGCTGGGTGAATTAAGTACAGCAGAGTAGACTCAGTCCAGGAGAATGAAGAAGCAAAAGTGACCTTTATGTCTCTTAGATGTATTAAACTGCTTAGAGAATGCTCCATAACTCACATCAGCTCCTTCCCCTAGCTACCAGAGGAAAGATTCACACCCCAAAATAGCCACAGCAATGTTTCTGTTTGGTCCACAGGCTTCCTCTCAAACACAACGGATTGTACTGCTTGTTGTGAGTGGGAAGGCTACAGATTACCTACATCACTTCACTCCTTCTCCATTCCTTGTGCTTTGGGGAGGCAGGGGAAAAAGGAAAAAAAAAGGGAAAAAAAAAATATCTATTTCAGGGCAATTGAATTCCTGCCATGTTTCCAAAGCAAAGCCTTAGTAGCTATACAGGCATGCTCTAAATTTTTTTAATTTAACAGTGAAATCTGCTAAGGCTGTATCTCTTCAAAAGAAGGTTACAGATACTGTTATTTTTCCGCAAGCTCTGAAAATTACATAGTAGAGCCCTGTGAACCATTTTCTATACAAACTGTGGAATACTTCCTGTCTTAGAAGCAATCCATAAATATGTATTACTAGTTTATAAATATGTATTGTATTACAAATGAAGAAAACAACTGAAGAGAAGACCTCATAATTGGTATGATCCTTGATTTAAAAATAAAAAAAAAAGAATTACATAATTCCACAGAGAATTACTTTTCATGCAAGCATGGAAAGACAGTATAGCAAAATAGTTTCTAGTTCTTTGTACTTGAATGTAGCATTTGTGGTTTGGGGTTTTGTGTGGTTTTGTTTTGGTTTTAGTTCTGTGATTTACAAACTGAGGCACTAGTGCAAGTTAAAGGAAACAGAATGAGCTGTATGGGTTGTTGGGAGAAGGAAGGAAGATAGGGCTGTTCTGTATCCATCCACATGGCTACAATGCTCATGCAAGCCCACAGCATCTTGCATCTTGATTATGGCATTATCTTTCTCTCCAAGGCTGATAAATGCAACAGTGCTCATTTGTCACCATTTCCTCAAGCTATTGCTTTGAGTATGCCATTCACATATTGCATCTCTCATGTTCTATTGCATTGGGAGAAGCAAGTGTAAAAACATGACTGTAATTTTAGGCAAGTTCTTCCTATCAAGAAAGCTGATCCACTATTTGAAGTATGGCCATATACTTTGAAATTCATAAATACAAGAGCAAAAAATTAGTTGGTTGAACTTCCCTTAGAAAAGTATGTATTTTGTCAAATCTATTTCGTCCATCTAAAATGTTCCCAATTTAAAAAGATATCCACAGATCAGCCAGGTACTGCACACCCCTAAAAAAATGCTGGGCAGAGTCACTGGTGAAAGAATCCCCAGCTGCTTAGCACTCAGCTGACTGGGTACTGATGTGAGCTGTTGGAAGAGACACACACAGGTCCATTAGTTTAGGCTGTTGAATCCTGGACATTAAGGGAAAACACCAGGAACCTGAATCAACCAGAGAGGAAGAAAGAGTCTGAAGCCAGAGATTAGCCATCTAGAAAACTAAAATTACTAACATTCTGCTTTAGTGCAGAATTAGATGGCGTAAGAATGGACTGTGTATAATTTTTTAAATAAAATTAAACAGTGATAATATCAGTAAATATGGCAATTCTTATTTTTAAAAATGAGAGAATAAACAAATAAGGATTATAACAAATGAAGGAGGCTCATTATTCACTGGAAATATCACCTATACCTCTGTTTATCTATTAGACATTATGCAACTCTACAGAGCTATATCAAAAGTGTGTTTTATGGATACTGAAGATCTCTAACCAATTGTTACCAGCTGTGTTGCAGGCTGGTTTTCCAAAGGTCAGACTGTAAGACTAAGATCCATAATATAAGCATGGTACATAGATGGGGATTTGTACATAGATGGGGATTTAATCAGAATCACCTCTGTGCCCAAGGATATGATCTTCAGACTCTTTACCTTGTCTTTGATGTCATGTGTAAAGGTAATTCTACCTCCATTCCCAGGGTTATACCTGAAGAATTTAAACCCACAAGGCAAGTTTTGAGCAAATGTGATGCTGCAGCCTGATGATCCAGCTCAAAGTGAGCTGCTCTACTCCAGAAAGAGAATCAGAAAAAAGCCCATCATTTGAATCGCAGGAAAAGCTTGTGAGTTGTCCTAACACCCTTGCCCTCGAATCGTCTTGCTTCCACATAGCTTTACGTATGAAAGCTGAAATTTCAGAGATAGAAAGAGGTCTCTAATACTTCCATAGCATCCATCACTCTCATTTTTTTTCCACACATAAAATTAATCCAGACTACGGAGCTCTTTAGAAAAGCATACCAAAGACCAGGTAGGCTATGGAGAAGGGCCATTACCTAGAATGTTGTGAAAAGTGACATAGTCACAGACTGCGACCATATCTTCCATGTAGGACAATGCAAGAGTGTAAAGGAAGCAGGTGGCCAGGGCTGAGTGGGACCCTGACTTTCTATGGGACCATCTATTCTTTTGTGGCAGAGGAAGATTTGGGTCTTGGGCTGTATGTCTTCTATTTGCAGGAGAAAAATGGCACTGCCATCTGAGTATAACATATCACTGTTGTTTAATGTTCTGCAATTTAAATGAAAACAAAAGCAGACTTTGCAATTCAGTAACTTAAGGCTTGGAATTAATGAAAGTGAGATGAGAAGGGAATATAAATGAGAGGGCTCAGTACTAGAATTCCCACGAATAAAGATCCAAAGATTTGTGAGAAACAATTTCCAAAAACATCTGATTATTTCACTTTTACCCTTCAGTAAGGACTAGAAATATAGTACCATTTTCTGGCAATCCACTAATGTATCTCTGTATTGAAATTAAGTGTTTTGTTACAAAATGAAAAGATAATTTACTGGGAGTTTATGAGTAAAGAAATTATTTTACACTTTCTAATCTCCCTCCCACCCAAATACCATAAATGTCTCATTGTTCTCCTGAGAGCACATCTCTGGTGGAATATAAAGATGGTGCTTACAGCAGCATTTTGAGACAGTTAGTAGTTAATCATATGTAAAACTGTTAAAAACTAGGGGACCAAATAATTTTTAAACCTCCCTCATGCATTCTGTAATTGTACTGTGGGAGTCTGACAGCCTGGGTCAAAGTTTCGCAGAATGCACAGTGTTTAGGTGACTGAGTAGGTAACAGAGTAATAACAGCATGGAAATTACAAGGGAAAAAAGGCTTCCAAAGAAAATACTACTACAGGAAATGCAGACACTTAAGCATTTTCCTCAGGAAATTCAGGTCTCGGGCCAGCAAGGGTTCTAAAAATCAAATGTCTGGTCAGACTTGCAGAACACAAGAAGGGCAAGCACGGTATGTTGTATTTAACATACCTCCTTACTGTCATATTGAAATGGGATGCAAGAGTTGTCTCCAGCATCTCATGAAATTTAAGCCCTTCCTCCATTTCCCTTTTTCCTGTTCATCTATTGGGACTGACTGCCACTTCATTTTTGGATTCTTTGGATTCCCATTTGATTCTTGTTTTGGGGTGATGTTCCTACCACTCAAATACATGCAGCGCAGCATGGAGTTCTTATGTAGTCAAACCCTATTATAAAACCAAACTAAGTAAGTAGAAGGGAAGATATTGTCTCATAGGAACACATGTACCATAGTGACCATGTTAATCATCATTAAAGGATGACCTCTGTGTTCTGAACAAAGTCTCTGGATTTTGTCCCACGTGGAATCCATTATGAAGGGTTTTTACCATTTCCCTCTTTTAAGCAATGGCTTTAGGGACTTACCCATTCTCAGACTCAACAGGAAGGCAGGAGACAGGCAACCTGGCATTAGCCCTATAGTCATGTCATAAAAGCTATTGCTCATCACATAATCTGCTGTAGGGGAGGGAAATCCCTCAACTGATGATCCTGCATTTCATTAAAAACAAACTCACTCATCTTTCTACAATAGGGTAACAATCCTCAAAAGGTAGGAAAAAAAAATGGGGCCAAAGTCCAAGTATGCAAGCTTCATGGGTTGTGAAAACAATGGGGGTGCCACAGAACAGGAACTACATTGCCCTTCCTTTGGAGAAAAAAAAAAAAAAAAAGAAAAAAAAAGAAAAAAAAATGCTGCAAAGACCCACAGTTTAGACTCCATGCCTATTTCCACTGGGGGAAGGCAGCAGAGGATGGGTTTTGTTGGTTTGCTTCTAGCACACCACAGTTAGCAGTGCAGCTCCATCAGCTCACTGCGAGCAACCTTTGACTTCTTGGCTGCCTGCTCCTTTCAGACATGCAAAGATTTGTATGATTTCAGCAATCAAAAAAGCCTTTGAAAGCCACGCTGATTCCCCTACCACATCAGGCAATAAAAGATGATACCTCAGCCTCCTCCTGAAATCACTTATATTTCAGCATAATTTGTTTCTAACTTGTTTTCCACGACTAATTTGTTGAAATCAAAATTCTAACATTTTAGTATGAGTTACCTATGGAGACTGTGAACCACATTCACTGACTTGCCCAAGAAGGAACAAGGGACAAAAAGAAACCTAAAATCAAAACTAATTCACTTAGAGTGTTGGAAGTCCTCTCAACATTACAGTGCGAGGTTTTGCAATTGAATAGCATAGCTATACACATAAAGCCATACAAATGTCTTTTTCTTTTTCCCGTATTATATAATAATATTATAAAATGTGTCACAAATAAACATCAAATTATACTTCCTGGACATTCAGTATGTCTGATCATCTTTGCACAGTACCTGGCTATTAAGTGTGGAAACTCTCTTTTCATCTTGTACAGCACTGAAACAACTGTTAACACCATTTACTTTTCACATCTTGGGACTAAAAGGAAGGAAAAATATTAATAATAATATTCAGAACAGCATATTCAGTATCTTGGAAAAGCAAAAGAGAACAGCTCTAAAATCTGACCATGTCACACAAGTGAAAAACGTGTCTATACTTACTACTCAGCTGGCAAAGAAGCTGTTTGTGTGAATGCCAAAGAAAATTAAATATTATTCATTTGGAAGCCATTCAGGGTTTAGTTTCACATGATTATAATGAATTAAATGCAGCCAGGATTCACAGCATCAAAGTACTCAATCAAAATAAAACAATGAGAAAATAGGCAAGCGAGCTTGATGATTTAAATATGAACAATTATATCACAAAGCAAATAATTTTCAGTGACACAGCCCGGGGAAAATAGGTAAACCCCCTACATTATGCATTTTGCCTTTTGGTATTTTTGCACCTACTGTAGAATGAACACCATTTGTTTGAAAATATATGATACTACATTAAAAAGTGAAACAGACTTGATTGACAGGGAGGGACAGGGATTAAAATCCCCAAGGTTTACTAGCCTCGAGGCAGCCATGACAAACTGCTGCCAGTTGCCCAAAGCCTGCACAGCTACTCGAGCACACAATCTTCAAAATAGTCATATGTGGCTGAGGACAATCCCTGCTGTGCAGAGCTGAATTTCAAACTGGGCTCAAGAGAAGGGAAAACATCAACACAATCACACACCAGTCACTCACATCTTACATTCATTATCAGGTTTTTCAAAGGAATCCCCAAGGCGGCTATATTTCACAGAACTGAAGATTTAAAATAAAAGAAAAAGAAAACCAAAGCAACTCCCTCTACTCGAAACTGTATTTATGCTAGTTTATAAACTCACAATAAAACATATGAAATAAAATTGCTCAAGTAGATTTTAAGACAAAAATAGTTTCTGGAAAGTGAAAAATAAATACTAAGAGTGTAGGTAACAGGAATAATACTGCTACCAGGCAACTGAATGCCATCCAATATATAGATTCTTAGCCAAATGCTATATAGTTACAAGAACCTTACTTTCCAGGATAACCTGCAAGGAGATTTTGATTTCCTGTACAGAAAGCATAGCTACCCATCTTGCCTTTTCCTCCGTGAAAATTCTGTGTATCACTGCAAGTAAATACAATGTATCAGCAGTAGGATGTGATATGTTAATGTGCTCTAATTTCCATTACTTCAGCAGAACCGATGTGTGAAGAAATTTGAAGTCTGTGCATTAGACGGATTAATAGCGTCTAGGAATGAATAAAATACGCCATTAGAAAATTCTGTTTAAATTAGGAAGAGAATTTGCAGAGAGGAAGGCACATTACATTCATGTGAATGGTAATCTACTGATTTTTTTTTTTGTGCTCTCTGGTGTCAGACTGAAATTTTCTTTACTAGGGTACCCTAAAAAGAAAAGACTAATAAAAACTTCAGAAGGATTTATGTATATTTTACTGATGTAGGTATAACATACTTCTTCGAGAAAGCCAGTAGTAGTGAAAAACAAGGCAACATTTACCAGTCGCTCCTGCAGATAGTAAGCAATCCAAACAAACATACATCGCTTATTGATACATTACGTGTATAGATGAGAATGTTAAGTACAGCCTGGGAGTTGCTGGTTGGTTTTCCTCTTTGTTTTATTGTGAGACATCCGTAGCCCATGTACAGCACTGCACTATCCTAGTGAGAATCCTTCTTCCACATTGCCCTTTTTCACTAGTGGGAAGTATTTAATAAAAAACCCCTGAGATTAAACATATCAGAGCAGCTAATGAGTCTGACTGCAGTCAGCAAAGTCATTGTCACTACCTCATTCTACGAATTGCCCATCACTCTTACAAAGGAAATGTGGCAACCGGCAAACCCTGGTTGTGTCAGGCACAGATGGGAAAGCTCTCTCCTCTTGCTAATTGACTGGGAAGGAAACTCATTAAATAGCATTTTTCACCTGTCACAATCCAAGAGCAAACTCAGCAGCCCTCTCGGCTGCCCACCTGTTGGGGAAGGCATAGCTGATGCTACACTGGATGCTCTCCTGCTACTAAACAAATGCCCTGTTGCTGGACAAGAGCGAGCAACAGATCTTCCCCCTGACAATTAAGCTCCTGTAAACCACAATGTCATATGCACCATTAAGTTCTATATTTCCACCACAAAAAAATATTCTAATCCCTGATTTTCATAGGCAATAAATAACAAATAAGCTAGAGGATGAGTTCTGTATTTCATCAGGGCTTTTCCCCCCCTCCCGTTTAAAGCACTGTCAGCACAATGAAGCTTTATGAAAAGACATTTTGATTTAAAAAAAAAAAAAAAAAAGAAAATGCATGAATTGTTTTCACGTGGCTTCTACTTTTTTCATAAACAGGCCCATCACTATTATTTGCACTTATTAGAAAAGAATGCAAAAAAATACTGAGAGATGTAATTTGTTTTGTGCTCTATTTTATTAGTATGCTTCATTTAATAGCAGCATATTTTTGCAAAGTCCAGAGAACCAAATGACATTTGTTGAAATCCATGCTAGACAAGCAAATCCTAAACTTCTGTGTTACACTGGTATAAAACAGAACAGGATTTGGCTTGTGGCACTTGCTGGAATAGTTAAAATAGTTAAAATAGACACTTGTGCTACTTCACCGGATTGTGAAATTTGACAGTGGATTTAAAGGGCAACATGCTCAAATACCACACCTAAAAATTAATGTATGAATGTAATATGTTAGGTTCAAATAGAGTGGATATTGACACCCTATAAAGGAAGAACCTACCACTGTAATGATGTATACTCATATATAGAAAATGCCAGGGAGAGGGGAAAAAAAACAAACAAACAACAAAAACCCACAAAAAAACAGAGCTCTAAATCTCACAAGAAATCATACATACAGTTACTTCAGAGTACAACAACAATCAGCAAGAACGTGCAGTTCTCATCGAGGGAACAGTGGAGAAAGATAGTGAGGTGTTTTAGTGAATGGCTTTGTGCAACCTCAGAAACACACAGGGTGCCCCATCCCCAAAATACCATTTTAAAGGGAGTTTCACCAGTTTCCTGTCAAAAAAATTGGCAAACCGGGAGAGTGGGCATAAATCAAATCCGTAATAAAAATTTGTCCAACTGCTGCTCTTCCCATACCTCTTCCACCCCAAAGGAAACCCCACTAATTCTTATCTGTACTGCTGCGTATCGTGGCTGGTCTCCTGCGCACAAACCAGTTCTTGTATGTTAAATGAACAGGGTTGCAGGAAGAACAGAATTTTACTTCAAAGCAGTGCTGCTCTCAAGAGCTGCTTAACTACCAGTCTGTTTTAATTTTAAGATTTGCATGCCAACTCTAAACTACAAAACAATTTTCCCTCAAGAGCACTGGAGATGATAGATATTTCAGGGAGCTGACACTGAAATTGAAAGAACAATCAAGAAAAACAGTCCTGAAAAAAATCCTATTGCAAGGAACGGTGCCATGTGCCATCGGTTCTAAAAGGACTGGTCCTGATACCTCAGCCACTTTTCTAATTTAGCACTCTTCCTGAGCATTGCTCTCCTTATCCTTCCATGCAACTTGCTAACAAATACGAATAAGATGACTTACTGTCCACCTTACTCATGGATCAAGATCTCACTGTTGTAGAAAACAGAATGAAGAACAAAAGGATAGTCCTTCCTTTTAGTAAAATATTATCCATAGGGAAGGAGGGGGAGATGAATTTGGAGAGATGGAAGTCCAGGAAAACAAAAAGTAGGAGCAGTGTGGGTCAGTCCAACAGCCACCTACAGAGTCTGTTTCCCATAGGCCTCATGCTGAAGGCCAGTTTAAAGGAGGGACATGAAGGAGAGCAATGAAGTATATTTCTGCAGATCTTTGCCATGAGCTCCAGCCAAGTATGGAAAGCTGCATGCGAGAAACTGCAATGGGTGCTCATTTGAGAATCTCTTTAGTAGGCAATGGAGACAAAGATCATAGGCTGGTGCAAGGGAGATGTCCCCAAGAGTAGTTTCATGTTAGACCTATCCAGTGCAGGAGCAGGCTACTGCCAAAAGGGAACGGATCACAAATAACAAGCAAAGACAAGTATCTGTGGTAGCTGCGTAGTAGAAAAGAAGGAGCAAGTGCTCAGACTCAGCAGCACAGCCAATGCAACAGGCCAGGAAAAGGACATACCACGCAGCAACCTGAAATGAGGTAAGAGGAGCAAGCTTCATTTACAGGGGCAAAGAGAAGGATGAGTGCCTACAGAAGAGAGAGGATGAAAACTAAGTTTGTCCTCCTTTTTTCTGCCAGCTCCAAGAGCTGTTGAAGAAATGAATGGAAAACAAATAAGTAAAATACGAAGAGATATTCTCCAAAATGTTATTTTTCAGATTCACAATTCACACTTTATTGTTTGCCCACAGGGTAGAATCCAGAACTAAGCTGCTTTCCCTCTTAAATTTCTTTCCATGAGACATGATGGTAACAATCATCAGGTTAGACCAAATTTGCTGCATAGCTAAATTTGCCTATTTTGCTACTTTGTGTCCTACTTTAACTGACAATACTCCAAACAAAACTATTGCGTAAACTCTTTGGTTTGGTTGGGCTTTGCAAAGATTACCACAATGTTATAAAACATCTAAAAGAATGCAAACAAAAACCCACATTGTGAAAAGTTATTTGGTCATTGCCATCCTATTTGAAATGCTTTTTTTTTCTCCTCCTTCCTTGATTCAGATGGAGTGGCCCCATTATGTTTTCGATGTCAGACATGGTTAGTAAACACAATGCTGTCAAACTATAATGGACAAAGATTTTTTTTCCATAATGTGTTTTGTTTGTGTGAAGAACTGTGCCAGGAATCTGCTAAGTTATATCATTTCCTTCAATGAAACTAATTTGCAAGGAAAACGAATCATGGGAAAGGCAAAGAAGATATCAACTATTCTGTATCCACCCTGTTCCTTCCTGTATCTGTGCCTGGAAAAACGAAGCAACAGAAGCACAATAGACTAAACTCAGATCTGGTGTAATGCCATTGAAGTCAATGATGTTACGGCATGAATGAATTTGGCGTAGTATCAATTTAATTTTTAGCAATGCCAAAGCCAATCCTAGCATGTAAACGTTTGCCAATTACTTGACAGTGTGAAGATAACTTTTGTGTTAAAGGACAATATGCCACATCCATTCTAACTGGGAATTTGCAGGTAAGCAGGAGGCATACCACATACTTAAAGCTAAGTTAATGCTGCAGCAGAACAACAGAATAACTGCTCTAACACGCTAGAGAGGATTAGCAGTAACAGCAGCAATATATTGCCACAACCAAACAAAATCCAATCTTGTTTGCTACATCCAGTACATAGAGTTTAGGATCGGAGGGATGTCAACTGCCTTCAAAGCCATAGAAATCTAAATGCCCATTTGAAGTATCTCTGAAAATCTAGTGCCAAGTACTGCCATTATTTAACATGTGTTCATAGGGCTTTAGTGGGGTGTAATATTACATACCTGGATTGCCCCCCCGAGCAGTGTCGCATGGCAAACACCTTCTCTCTTGTCTAAGCTGCAGCAACTGTGCTTGCCACCGCTATCCATGGCTTAAAATCACACAATACATCGAAACTTCTACTCCACCTTTTAAAATTAAGCTTTTATATCCTTATTGTTGAAAACTGATTTCAGGTTAAGAATGTGTAAGTATAAAGACTATTATGGAAATCCATCAACCTTTGTCAAACTGTAAAAAGGTTTTAAAATTAAACTAACAGATAAGGAAGAAACAGACAGATGGATCAGATACAATATGAAAACAAAAGACTAAAAGCACAAGACAATGACTGATTCCAGAACATGGACAGATATTTAACAGCATTAAAGGGAAAAAAAAAATAATCTTTCATAACCTAATAGGAACAAGCAGACCATTCACACAGTGCTCTTATGTATCCAAAGAGCACTTGAATCAATCACATTTTCATTGACAACAGATGAGCCAAACAGAAGTTAATGGCCTACTGTACTGTGCGTCGGGCTGACGCTGCGGGGACTAAGACCTGCCAATGCCTCACTGACCTAGACATATCATTTTGCCACTTTGTGCCTCAATTTCCCATTCTTCAAAATGAAGGCCAATGGCCGTAACCTTACTGAAGTGCTTTCAGATTTCCTCAGGACAAGCACTACAAATGCTAGGAGCTGGGTGCTGCTGCAATTAGCAGTATGTCACATGTTTTTAATCACATGAGCTTTATTACTTAGGACTAAAATATAGCTTTGTGCAGGAGAGTTCTGCAAATAAAACCAGTCTGGTTCCTGTTAAGAGCCTAAAATGGCATTTTTTCTAAATTTGCAGTCAATGCAGGTCCCAAGGAAACAGGACAGAGTTGTGCAGCCTCAGAAACAGTCTAAAAGGGAGACTGACTCCATTTGTATTCCTCTCCTCCTCATGCTCCAGAAGAGAGTAAATCGAGTCTATATTGTTGCAATATATGTTCCCTAATGCTCCTCTGCTGCATTTCATTGAGGGGAGCACAGCACAAACTCACCTGAAGATATGTGCCATATTATCCAGTTCCTTAGGTGGAGGGTTGCTTTCTTTGGTAGGTCCTGTTTCTATTCTTGTTTTCCTACCAGCAACTCAAGTAAGTGACGGTCAGTTGCAAAAGGACATCTCTATCCCTTCCCCATGAAGCCATTCTCCATTTCTGAGGGTTGTTTGCACTGTCTCAAAAAACAAATCTGAGCCATGCAACAAGTGTATAGCAAGGGCTATAGTCCATCACTTTGTTTACGAAGATACCATAAAATTTAGTGATTGTACTTCAAGCAAAGGAATGAATCTAAAGATCGTACATAAAAAAGAGCAAGCAAACCTCAAGGAAGGGAAATAGATGAAATGGAAGAAATAAATATAAAGGCAAGGAATAAACAGGAATACTTATGGTTCCAGATATTTTTCAGGGACCGCCAAATAAAAAAATAAGTAGAAAAAATATGGGTTTTAAATTGATTTCATAAATGTAATATGGCAAAGTATACTATATTGCCAATTAAAAAAAGGCTACAGCTTAGTTAAAATAATAGTAAATATGCTCCTTTCAAGTATCTGCTAAAACAATGTTTGAGCTATAACAGCATGATTCCAAAGTATAGCACTATTTGTCCAGAAACTTATCACAAGCACAGACATAAAGAAATGAAGTAAGGCAGACAGCCAACATTTACTGAAGGGAAATAAATAATAGTATCTAAAATGACCCCAAATATATGCAGTGATATAGCCATATATTTAGGAGAAAAAAGTAGCTGATCAACGCTTACAAACAGCTTCAGCTAGAGATCTTGGTGTTTACTTTTTAACCATGTAACATTTGCATACGTGCACATGCAAAATAGAGAGTAGTGCTGAAAATACATTATGTTTTCTTCAACATGTACAGTAACATGCAGTACCATCTTAATCATTCCCTAGGTATGTTAGCAGCAGGGCAACACAAGTGGGAGCTGCAATTGAATTTTCTTCTGTAAAGACCAAATGAGCTTTTAAAGGTTTAGAAAGGAGAAGTCCTGAAGCAGCTTATTATGTATGAAACCACTTGTTTTTCAACAGAAAACAAAACAAATTCCTTTTTATTTAGACGCTATTAAGGAACACAACCTAGTAATTAAATTCATTGTTTAGAGGCTTTAATTAAAATACTCTCTGAAACATCACTTAATGGTGATTTTTGCTGCATTATGAGCAGTAAGTTCATTTTACTGAAATGAAGCATATACATATGCTGAGGTGATAACAAGAGTACATATATTTTATCCCTCCACACACATTGAAGTAGTTATGCATTCCTCTCTCAATTTTTTTCCCAGAAGAACACACAGAAAGCGAACATTTACCTCTCTGAACTCCCTTCTATATCTTTTTAACACCGTTCTAGGTTACCAGAATGATACATTTTTCATATTTATTGTACTTATATTTGTTAAGTTTAGGAAATTAGCATCATTGAACATTATACAGAACATTATCACGTAGTATATTAGGCATAAAGCCAGCATCTACCTACTTGCAGGTGACTGAAAACCACTAGCAAAATTATATTACCTTTACTCTAAGATAATTATCCAGAGAAATAATTTTGACCCACATAACTCGTTAATCCTAATCAGCCTTACTGCTAAATTCTTTCACATTGGACTAAACCACAATGTTTAAGAGATATTTCCTACAGTATAATGCCCTGCTATGTAGACTTATTGCAATTAGCTCTAAAAACACAAAAGGTCTCATTGACTTCAGTTCAGGGGTAAGCACCTGCACTGCTCTATATTGTTAATTACTCCACACCAACAGATGCAGATCCTTACTGTAAATTGCCATGGATCCAGAAGGAGAGACTCCCACCATTGTATCTGAGCAGCATTGTTATGAAAAGACATGCAAAAAACCCCCAAACACAATAAAGAATTCCAACAAGATTCTCTTCTTTTTGTTTTGAAACTGAAAAAAATGTAATTATAATTTTTGAAAAGAAGCTCTTCCAGACCTGCTTGGCTTTTGATGACGGATCAAATCATTTCACTTTTTTTTTTTTACCCCCTACTAAAAAGCAAGGAGGTGGTCTGCTTAAAATATAGCTACTTAAAACAGGGTATTGTTTCCTTTCCCGCCAAGACCACCCAGATTTTCAATACTGAATCATCTTTGCACTAGACAGATTAGACTACTACCACAGCGCTCTGTGCAAAGACCTGCTACTCTGCAATATATTTATCACTATTTACCACCATCACTGCATAAACAGAGCATACTGTGCGGGCTAAATGCATAAACATAAGAGACAGTAAAAGTTAGGGGGAAAAAAAAAGTGAAATCTTAGGCATTTAGGGAGGGGAGAGCCATGACTAAGGCCCTCTTCAAAGCTCAGGAGATTATGTTTAAAAATAGGCTTTCTTTTAGGAACTCTATGTAAAGCCCTTTATTTTCTTTATACATTTAGAGTTTTGAGTCTTATGTCTTCAAGCTGGGGGTTTAATTAAAATTTAAAAAGGAAATTGAAGTTATCATATAATAACCTAATTCCAAGCTCTAGCATTTGCAAAAAAAAACCAAAAAACCTAAAGGACTCATGTTACAGTTTGTTCTAGAGGTTAGAGCAGTACATTGGGAAGTTGAAAATACAGATTCTAATTATGGCTTTCTTGTTATCTCTTTCCACTCTCAGCTCATGATGCTTCAGTTTCCCACCCAGAAACGGGTATTTTGCTACTGGTCTCCACTGTGTTTTGAAATCCACAAATGAGAAGTAGAAGGTATGAAAAGAGCTATGCTGTTATGAAAATGAAGTTGGGAATTACACAAGGGATAGATACTGCTTAGGTGCAGGATTTATCTACCTAGTTTTGGCCAGCTTAAAAAAAAAAAAACCAAAACAGAAAGAAAGAAAAAGAGTCCAAGCACATACTCTTCTTTTATCACAGGAAAGAGTAGAGAGCATCTTTGGATGTAGGCAAGAAAAATCACTGTGTAGATGCTCAAGACTGGTGCCTGTCCAGACAGCTAGATTTAGGTGACTCAAAACTTATCCTAGGCAATAAAATAAAGCAAAAGTATATGCATGAAAAACATGTCAGGCATTTGTCCTTGGCTCATCAAAGCACCACACTGGCACCAGCGTTGTACTGTATTTTATCACATTTAGCATGATCAATTTTTACTGTGATCAGCTGTACGTATTCTTTACTAATCATGAACTTGCCACCCCACACTTTATGTAACTGGCACAGAAACTATCCTATAAATCACAGCAGCTGCTCAGCAGTGAACTGGGGCAGGCAAAGGACTGCCTAAGAGGACGAGGAAGAGAGGGCACTTCTTTCTGTTACGATATGTATCAAGGAGCATGTGAAGACAAAGTTATGTTTGAACTGAAGACATGTCATTATTAAAGCTAAATAACTAGTATCAACACATAGTCAGACTGGAAATCATAAAAAGGAGGAAAGGTGTACACTAGACTCTTGTCAGTAATAATATTTAGAGCCTATCTTGATGTGGGTTATATTTTAAATATTGTATTAAGATATGCATTTTTTAAACCAGGAAAAAAAAATCAGACAGAAAATTATTGCTCTGTTGCTACTGATATTTAATACGACACATAAACAAAATGCTGCACTTTTGATGTTGGGTTTGTATTCTTAATTGCTCATTCTGGGTCCCTGCAAAACTATGTGAGTCTGAATGTGCAGCTCCTCTTGGAAACAAGGCTGCTTGTTCTTTCTTTCCATTTACAGTCAGGATGGATATAACAACACTGCAATGTAAGCCAGCTAAATGGGGGGGGGGGGAGGTTCTGAGAAGTGCACAAGGACAGGATGAGTGACACTGACACGGGCTGCAATACAGGAAATTCCAGTGAGGTATTAGGAAATCAGTTTTCACAATGAAACAGTCGAGCGTTGAAACAGGGGCCCTGTCAAGTTGTTGAATGCTCATCTTTGGAGATACTCAAAACTGGGTTGGATGAAGCCCTGGGCAACCTGCTGTAGTTGGTTCTGCTTGGAGTGAAGGGCTGGACTTCAGTTTCCAGAGGTCCCTTCCAACCTAAATTACTGTTTCTAAACCACCTTGAAATATCTTTGCTTTTTCAATGGCTACTATTTCTAAGCCATTTAAAATGACTACAGTTAACAACAAGATACTATTGTCATTGTTTCCATCATGCGTATTTACCCAAGAGGTGTATTTCTGCTTCTCAGGTGGGCAAATAACCCATGCACCAGTGACTTGGGAGCCTGCCTTGAACATCTTAAGCTTGCTCAACAAAAAGTGATTTCTTTCTCGCAGTCTTGGCATGCTTCCTTTCCCCTCCATGCCTATGCCCAGCTGCAGCCTATAACGAGTTTTCTGCCTGTAAAATAATCAGCGGCATTAGTGCTTTGCGATAACTACATCACACTTTTGCCAAACTGCAATTTTTAATGAGGTTTGCTGTTGCCCACTTCCAGCCTGGGCTTTGAATCCCTTCACAGGCAGACAAGGAAAAAAATTGTTTGTGCTTCTGTAACTCAAGTTTAACTGCCCAGAAATAAGTTACTTGTTGGGATGGGCTGTTCCCAAAAATAGATGTCTCAAAATATATTAGCATATAGCTAAAAAGGAGATGGTTGATAGGCTTTGTACCACTCTGATAGCTACATTGGCTCATACTAACTCTCCAATAAAATCATACACACATCCAGAATCTATGCAAAATTTCAATACAACAGTTTAGTTTCTGGGGTAGACAGTTGTTCCTCTTCTCCATTTTAGTACCAACATAACTTCACAGAAATCAGCTCAACAGTAAAAGGTCAAATGGCAACAGGTATTTCACAAATGTAGAAAATAATTTATGAGTGAAAACGTTCCTGCCATTTTTTGCCAATCCTCAATTTGCTCCTAACTTGGTAATGTGGAAAGAAGAACAACCTCACAGGCATCTGACATTGACAACTGCATCAGATTAGGCTTTGGACAGAGTAATAAATTGGTATTCATTATCATCATGATTGTTATTATGCTGTATATTCATCAGCTACTGGGCTTTTGCACACTTCAGGGCAGCAAGAACATCTGTAATGTTACAAATACCAAACCCATCTGCACGAGTGAGGAGACACAAAAGAAGCAAAAGGGAAAACAGGGAGATATTTAAACTATGAGAAAATGCTCAAATGGAGCGGTGGCTGTTGCTTTCAAACTATTTTAAGGCTAGAGAATATACAAACATATTCACATATTTATGACATTGACTTTGTCAATTGAAGGTTAGCATTTTTTTCATGTCATTCATAATGATTTCTTCTTATGCCTAAGAAATATAGCCTTACCCTATTTTTTCCTCCATTCATAATTTCCAATATGAAAAGCTAGCTTAATACAGTATTAATGCTAGACTGAGATGGAAGCAGTTTTGCTGTCGCCCAAAATTTCAATATTTTTTTCTAACTATGAACAAAACATCAAAAATCCAAACATGGCCTCAAGCCAAAAGTAATCCTAATCAATCAAAATGTTTTATTTTGATGCCTGCATTTTTTTTTGTTTTACTGTAAATTATTATAGCTTTTGAAATAAACACCAAAGAGTAAAGCAGAACTATTTCATTTAAATAGTGTGAAATTAGAATGTCACAACAATTTGAAAACTCCATCAAAAACATTTCAAAGCAGGAAATTCCTGATCACTTCCTATTAAGGCTGAAGCCAGGAAAATTCTGGTGTAGCTTGCTACTTAGCCTGGCCTTCGTGTGCGTGACACAAAATATTTCTATTACAGAACTACAGTAAAGAGATAGCATTCTAAAGTGAACCATTTGCGAAATTGGAATGAACTGTGAGGTACATTTTATAAACTATATTTACATAAATGAATTGTCACTGAATCAGAAGAGCTTAAGTAAGAAATAAAAGAAAAAACAGAAACTGCCTGCATATAGCTATGAGAAGAAATATTACAGTATCTTATGCTTTGATTTTTAATTCATTGCTTTTATCAGTGCAAAAAGTATTTGAAAAATGAGTGAAAAGCTAATAAGCTTCTGTTGTATACTCCGGGTAGTGAGTCAAACTCACACACTCATCCACAGGCATCATGAAATACAGCAGAAGGGATGCTGTAGATCTGTGGCTCCACATTGAATTAATTATTCTGTCCCTGGATCACCACATTTAATCTTCAGATGTGTTACAGATGGTCTCAAGATTTATTGTTAATTCTTCAGATGTACAGGATTTAAAAGTGTTGCTATGTTTTGAAGACGACTATCTGGAAAAAGTAAAATCATTGGCTCTTCAGCCACAATGTTATACGTGGACATGCTTAGCACATGCTGCCTCTGTTGTCCTGGTACAAACTTTTTGCAGTTTTCAGATGGGGAAATCACCCGGGCTAATGCTAATCATGAAGTTGAAGTGCTTAGGTAGGCTTCAAATCCTGACTTACAAAGTAAGTTTACAGGTTATTTTCTCTTGGACAGAGAATACAACTTGACAAATACCTTCTCTAGGGAGAGAGACAGCCCCTGTGAGGCTGAGCTACCTGCTGCCTAGATTTCATTGACAAATTTCCAGGCACTGTCCGTACAGTCCTGAGCTGAGTACCTGTGCACAGCACTCTGCATTCACAGGGAAAGGAGGTGCCTCACAGGGCACCCTCAGAAACCAGCAACCTGGCTAGGGAGATGCCAAAGGTAGCCAACGGGAACCATAAATGCTAGTAGGGAACCTAATGGTGCATCTTCAACCCAACTTCCCCTGTAGCACAAGCAGCAATGTGCCCATTTAAACAGCTTTGAATGTAGTCCAAGAGTCAGATGCATGAACATTAAAAATCTAAACTCTTGTGTTTATTGTTTTTAGAGAAGTCTCACATCTTTTTGTGTGCAAAAAACAGTTTCAACTGAGAACCATCCCTCAGTGTCATCTGCAAGGCAGGACACTTTCCTGGGGAGTCTGGGCTAGCACATTCCCAGACAGAAGAGAGAAACAATTTTCAATTTCTCATATCCTTGCTGAGCTCTCTAAAACAGACATGGGAAGGCTGCCCCCTCCCTCACATTTTGGGGTGGGTTTCCCCCCCCCCTCTTTTGCAGCCCCATTGTGATTTTTCATTGTAGCAAAATGACAGGAATAATCATGTGGATATGGCAGACACTTTAATGCCTAGGCAGAAACAGAGCTTCTAGCTCTCAGAAAATTTTGATAATGAAAATCTGAGCACTAATTGACTTGAGACATGTGTGTGGTTAGACATATCTTGAGAACATAGTTAGGCTTCTAAATTTCTTTTTCTATCTAGTTTTGGGCCCACTGGGGCTTGGATTTCAGTACTTCACTGGAATGTATGAAAATGGAAACAGAAGGAGCGAGGCGGCAGAAAGCAGTTTGTCAGTGAACACTTCACAAGTATGTACAGAGTGTAAGATGCTCCGCAACGCCCAAGAGTAACAAAGAACATCTTCTGTTGCGTCACATCCCACAGCAGAATCTTTTATATATTTAAAGTGTTCAGCATTACGTATGCTTCAGTTGCTCCCAAACACAAATGCTTTCACTTGGAGCCTGACACAGTCATGAAAGACTGGGAAACGGAGGCCCAGGACTGCACAACTTTCAAAAGTTCTGTAGCAGAACTGGGAGGCCGTTTACAGCTTAAACCTTCCTCAACAATCTTCAGGTTATGTCTAAGGTATTAGGTGGTTTTACAGAATTCATAATGTCTTAGTTATTAAATACTTAACAGATTTATTATAACCAGAACAAGAACAAACAGCAGCTTTTCAAGAAGCTTCACATTCTGGAGGAAACAGCATTCTTCATACTTGACGTATCTCTGACATTTGCTTCATTTTGTCAATGAAGTTGCTACTTTGTAGGCATCTTTTAGTGCTAGTTGGAGTAGTTGAGAAATTAACTTTAGTTGTCTCAAGCTACTAGTAATGAACTTCAGTCCCACCTAGTTTTATAGCAGAACAAGAACAGCATCGATGGTTACAAGAATTTATTGCAATAGAAACACATTGCTGGGGTGTTCATGGAGACTAACACACCATGCTCCTACTATTTTCCCAGTAAGTTATTTCCTTATTAGAAACAAATAAATAAACAGACATCTATTCTGTATTTCTGGAACTGGTGGGTGGGGGGTTGTGTTTTGGTTTGTTTGGGTGGGGTTTTGGGGGGTTTTTTGTTTGGTTGGTTGGGTTTTTTTTGCTAGGTCATGTTTTGGGGAGCTCTTTCCCCTTGTTTAACTCCAGCAGGGATGAAATAGGTAGTTTAAACTGCTGAATAGCAATTTCAGCCGAATTGACAGTTCATGTAAATTACCTACCCCCTGTGGCATGTTTACTAACCAATCAAAATATTTTCTTCAGACAAAGCACTGCAATAAATTTAAATGAAAATAAGGACAACCATAACACAAGACACATAATAAGAGATTTGTGCACAGCATGGAAAGTATCTTATAAGTAAGAAAATTATGTTCATGCTTTACAGTGCAGAGTTTTCAGAATAATATAGCATATTTATCATTTGCTGCAGTACAGTTATTTCCAACAACTTAATGAAAAAACTCCAGTTATAAGTTGCTATTGGACTTGCTGGGCATAAAAAATTAATCTGAGCAAATAATTTGTAAAACCATGCATATTCTCTCAGAGCACATCTTTTATCAGAATCTTTACTATAAAGAACACTTATTGAAACGTACATTGCAACCCTGCAAGAAAATTCAGTATGATGATTTCTGGGGTCCATCACAAGTGTAGATGCAGTATAACACAGCTCTCATCAAAAAATATAGGACAAGGCGCAAATACCAGTTGAACAGAAAGGATTTATGAATACCCTGCAAAGTAACTTCACATCCCTTCAACAGACTGATGTTAAAAAGATCCTCATTGCTAGCAAGCTCAGAAAGTCTCTCTCTTTGTTTTCTTCTGCTTACTAAAGAAATGCCATACCCAGAACAGCATATGAAATTACACCTTTGGAAAATGACATCTATCCCAACACAGGGTAGAAAGTATTGCATAAAATACCTCTGCATCTTCTTCTAAGGGGTACAGCCCTTTGTTATGCTTTGGTCTGTGAACCAACCGTCCCAACATCTTTCTGTACAGCTTTTCCCTTTGGCTTAATTACTATGTCATGTATAAAAATATATACACATACATACATAAATACACATTCACACACACACACACACATATATATATATATAAATATAAAAGAACCTGTACTGACATCTTGAATCAAGATACAATAAAATTTCCTCCCTCTCTGAATCCAGTTTTCCAATATGTTGGCATTTGGTAGAACTCACCTGCTGCCACAGCTCGAGGCTGCCACTTTCGGACTTCTCGGCGCAGGATCCTCTAATGTGTGTGGCTGAAGTAGACGATTGCCTACAGCAGCGGACTGCTGGGGGCAGGAAAATAGTCCTTCCCCTGCTGCCTGGTTTCCCGTGCCAGATCTCTGAGGAGCGGGTGGTGCTGACGGTGATGCCGAGGAAGGGCACAAGGCATGGTAGCGACTCGGGCCTAGGGGGTGAAAGAGCCAGCCCTGCCCTCCTGGGCAGCCAGCCTGCCCCAGCTCCCTCATCTCTCTCTGCCTGTCCAGCACTGCCCCTCACCTCTAGAGGAGAAAAGTTCAGTTTTGCTTGGAGGGATGATCCACTTAGACCTGGAGACCTGCAGCCTTTGCGGGCCCTACGGCAGAGCCCAGCAAGCCTCCCACATCACAGCCCCCGCCGCTGCCCAGCCTACCCGCTGTGCACGTCCAACAGGCCCTGGCATGGCTGGTCTGTCAGGCTGGGCCTCCAGCCATCTGTGACAAGTGAGAGCTGCAAAGCCATCTTAAAACACAAGTAGCACTCACACCGCTTTAGAAAAAAAAAAAGGCATTTCTATGTGAAACTATTTACAACACAAAGACCGACTGTTGTCTGCAGGTAACTAGGAAAGGCCTCAGACAAGCCCCACCACCATCCCAGCTTCATTCGCCATTTTGCCTCACCAAGAAAAGTCATATTCTCTCCTAAACGGGCCCCTTCCCTTAGCTCTCCACTGCATTGCCACCCCTTCCTGTCCTGTCGCTCTCCACCAACAGTTCTCAGACATTTGTACAGAAGTTCACTTTCTGATGCTTATTTTCATTACTACTTATTTTGCCTCCAACACCTCCCTGCTGAACTGAAGTTGCATACTCAAACAGTAAACATATCAACAATATACCAATACACTTAATTATGCAATCCAGGCTGACCAAAGAGCAAATTAAATTCATCACGCCTGTATTATGTTGGTGTTATTAAAACGAGTACACCATGAAACAGTAAATTGCCACAAGTGCTTGACAGGCAAGAGACAGAAACCGACTGGCCCAGCAGTTTCCAGCCACCTCCATTACTTGTGCAGCCAGAGCGCATGTTCATCCACCCAGCTGTATTGCCTCTTGTCCAGAGAAGGCCAAACATTTGGGATATTTTAAAATAGAGAGGACATCGCAGAACTAGTGGGGGCAATGCAGAAGCAAATAAAAGGCAAATGCAGCTGGGAGTACTGTGAAGAGGAAAAGGGAGAGGCCGTACACACAGGGAAATGTGCAATGATCTGTCATGGTCTACCCACTAACCTGATCTGCACCGTTCTGATTTAGGGAAATGGGAAAACCTGGTAGCACGAAACTGAAGAGACTGCAATTTTAAGTCCTTTTGCTTTGTTCAAGCAAAAGAAGAATAAGAACAGCTAGGATGTAACAGTAAAATAGCAATTGCATAGAGAAGTTAGAATCGGAGTCCCCTGTCTCGTAATACAAGAACAAGGAGTCATGCAATGAAGCTGAAGGCAGAGAAATTCAGAAATAAAAAAAGTTATCAGTATTGTTTTACAGGAAAAAGAAAATCAAAATAAGACCAAGGATATATCTGAAGTTTTGATAGCCATACATAACTCGCACAGCTGTCAAGGATACTCAGATTTTGTGAAACCAACATAACATTTTGAAAGGCTATTAAAGTCTCATGTTTTATGGTTTTAAACCTGTCTTTAAATATCTGTAATCAGGGTGAAAACAGTTGTGAAGAAGAAATTATCTGCCTACTGTGCCATTTTTACAACTTCAGTTATCTGATGCTGTCAAATGCACTGTTAGAGCCAGGACACCAGCTAAGGCAGCACTGGGAACTGGTATTCCTGCAAACAAAGGGCTCATTCCTCATCACTGAGGTTTCCCATAGCCATGGTTCTGCAAACTCAGTGATTCTCAAATAAATCAGCATTCACAGACCAAAGGAGCAACTACTGGAAAAAAAGGCTGTAATGCTGGAACTGGATTTACAAACACCAGAAAATTGGAAACCACTGATCTGCATGTTGTACATTAAATACGCTGGATTTTGGTTAAAAGTTTAAACATAGAATTATGGTATACAGAACATAGAAAGGATATATTTTTGAAAAATCCCTTATGTTTTTAATTTACTTTCCTTTTTTTTTTTCTGAACCAGGGAAGATTTTAAAAAATTCTACGTAGCGTCTTCGGCTTAAATAACTATTACAACATCATGACAGCTTTAGCTATTCAGTTAGAGCAAGAGTTGCATCATACAAAGTGAAAATCAAGCCCAGAGCTGAACTGAAGAATTCTGCCTTGGAATGGTAAGAAGAAAACCAAAACCCACTGATTCCTTTCAGGTCCTGAGGTTGTTATTTTTTTTTAATATCATTATTTTGTATGGAAACTTACAGTTACCCCAAGCTTCTTTCAAAGACTGCAATTTGTTTGTGTATTATCTCCAACTAGAGATACAAAACCAAACCATTTCAGTCCAGAAAGTTAATGACAAATAAAATTAGCTCTGTCCTTTTTGTATTATCAATAGTTTAATGTTTTTACTGAATCTTGGCTGAAACCTCCTCACCTCCACAGAGACAAAAGTTTAACTTGAGTCTGGGTATCCTGAATCCTAACTAGCTAGCGCAGATGGCAGTGTGGCTTAGAGCCCAGGATCTAGTTTAAACCGAGTTAGCACTTGCCCATTTTGTAGAGAGAATACAAATAAAATAACACCAAGAATCCTCCAGTGCCCCTCCTGCAGTTCCTGTTTCCCTATAAGAAAGGCTAGTTTTCCACATCTGGCTGGGATACCTTTAGGGCATCTCAGGTCTATGGGACACACTTGCAGACATGTGTTCAGTCCACACTGTTCACCAACCAATACAACAGCTACATTTAAAGAAAAAGATAAAGTAAAGCTTGAGGTTACAAGCATGGACTTAGGAATACTGTGTTTCCCAGTCTCCATCACCTTGGATGAACCAGTCTGGCTAGCTGTATATGAAAGTGTTTCTGATTAACTCCATGCATAGGCACCCCTATTGCTAGGGTCTGGATGTGGTGCTGATCAGACACAGCTATTACATTCTAAATTCACACTGCTATAATGAGGAACATTTGGAAGGGGAGCTAAGGCTGAATTTTCAGAAGTATTGAGGCCTCAGGTGGCTGACAACTGGGATATGACTGAGATCAGCCCGTGGGAGCTCCACAGCTCTGAAAATTGCAGTAGGTGGCCAGCTGTATCTGCAAACATGGAAGTGGGCTCGCTGGTTGGTAAGTGGAGATCATACACAGCCTTTCCCATCTCACATGGGCAAGGTGCCCTGCAGCACGCAGTGCTGGGGAAGCAGCAACACTTGTCCACTTCTAGAAAATCCATGCCTGCCTAGGGGCTTTCCAAAATGCTTGCAGTGTTCAGCTTTATCAAAGAAATAGAAGGTGGATTCAGTCAGTATCTTTTCACTCTTTACTCTCTTTTTACTGACACTGTTTGGAATTGTACATCTTCCTATTTCAGATCCTCCAGTGGCTTCTGAGGGGTAAACACAAAAAAAACCTGACCACTTACAGCACTACATTGACTTTTAAGAGGGGAATGAAATCATACAAACTGTAAATTTAATACAAAATGTAAAACCTAAGAAACTATATATAATCTCAAGCATTTGTATTAATATGCTTATTAAAATAAATCATATACAGTAGCTTCTAGTTTTCATACCAGTATTTACAAATGACTTTTCACCTTCCATTCCCTTACCATGTTTTAATCTCCAGTTAAGTGTAGCATCTCATAACCTTCAATAAACTTTTCCTTCCAGATATCTGGCAGGCAGGGAAGTGCTATTCTCCCATGCTTCATAAATATGGTGCCTGGAAACTCATTATTAAACCCATTTTTGTGAATGCTCAAGTTCTAACTCATGACTTCTCTGAAACTATATAATGAAACCAAGATGTCTGATAGTCAAGAAAGTTCTTCCAACGGGCATGAGCAACACAGATCTTTCACAACCTGTTAGAAGATGTGCCAAGACTAGTTCCTTTCCTGTGTAATAGAAGCCACAGGAATCAAAGTTTCTGATCAAAGTCCAACACCTCAGCAGTGCCAAAAGCTGACAAGCCCTTTTTCCCCTCTTTCCTGAAAACAGCTCCGTAATCACACTGGATATTAATAGGATAACTATCTCTTGGACTCAGGCTGAACTTGGTTGTATTAAACTATGATTAAACCATATGATGGTTGCTACATATAGCATTACTTCATATATTTATTTTTAAAGTGTGCTGAGATTCTTATGCAACCTACTACCACAGACCAGGATGTTTGTTTTTTTTACACAAAGACATTTTTCCTCTGTCAAGGATATTGTATTAAGCACGAAACAAAAGATTCAACCAGTAAAGTGACAATTCTGCTGTATTTGCTGAATGCCAGTCCAGAATATATACCCTGGATTTAATGAAGCTATTCTATTTTGACCAGCATATCTACACAGAGATTTTAAAAACTTGGAAACAAATTCTCCTGTACATTCTTTCGCACTATGGAGCAGTGCGGAATAACTGCTCCTAGCCTTTTCATAGCCATGGTTCTTGGGAAATTGTCATGGCTGCAAAATTCCCGCACCAAGATTTGGGGACTGAAATAACAAACAGACCAGTACAGGTCTCGCAAAGTTTATCTGCTTACATTTTGCATTGCAGCTCATAGACAGTTTATTTCCAGCTCACCAGTGAGGCACATCCCACTGGTGGGGGATGTAAACTGAGGCCATGTGAAGTTGTCTTTAAAATGTGAAAGTGGTATAAAACTGTTCCTGAGTAAGAAACAGCCTTAACAGGGTCTCACGTAGACAAACGAAAGGAGATTTAAATATAACATATATAATATTCTGAACAGCCATTTCGCACTCAAGGGGTGGGGAGGAGGAAGGACACCGAGATCCATGCGTATGGCTTTCCACAGCTATGCTGATGCAGCACTTCCCACAGAGCGGAGGCACAGCCACATGCACAGACTGAGCAACTCAAGACTTCACTGAGGAGCTCATGTGGACAAGTGTCACTCCAGGTAGCCAACATCCTCCATCAGTAACACACCCGATCTTCTTAACTAATTTCATGCCGCTGAGATCCTTTAAAAACTAAGGCTTCTGTCAATTGTTCTCATACAAACTGGTAAAACTGCTTACCAGTTTTGGATGTATAGCTAACCTTTAGATGTTATTTAATTAAATATACCAGAGGAAATAGGAGTTCAATAGTAACATACAGCAGTCTGGACTCCTGAATTTCTTATCTCTTTGTATTACTGATTTAGTGTACAGCCATAGCAATACCCCAGAGCTTGCTGGTGCTTCAGTTACCAGGAGAAAAAGTAAACCACTGTCCAAAGTGTAATGTTTAATTAACATTTGCAGAATACCTTGACGGCCTCATTGAAAGCTTCTCTGGAACTGCAAATTCCAGGATAGTTAAGTTTGTGAGTTTCTGATCACTGCAAAGGAAGCGTACTGCGTGTCTTGAGTTTCATTCTGGAATTTTTAACTGCAAAAATGTTCCAAAGCGAGTACTCACAAGCTTCAATTTAAGAGCTTGAGCTCAGCTCCCTAAGTGTGCCCAGCCATAGCAGTTATCCTGGCCAAACAGTGTGTCTGGTGGGAAGGGAAGAAGTATCCTCTGGTACAAAAAGGTCTAATTCTCTAAAGGAAGGACAGTAATCTCTTCCTCTAAAGGAAGGACAGTAATCATAACGCAGCCTACAATGAAAAGTCAGAAGGACTTTAGTACACAGAGAACTGGCTCTTTTCCTTAGGGAGCAAAGAAACAGTTCCAGTTCTTCTGTTTGAGTCAAATCACTGTTAAATGTGTGCGCCAATGACCTAATTCTGTTTTCTAAAGATGTATTACTTACGCAAGAGAGACCATAACAACCTTTTCACAACTATTTCCAGTCAATTGTGGAGTTACATATTTGCAATACATACAGTGCATAGTGAAATTTAACAGTAAGAAAATAGGCAGAACCTAATTTAGCAGAGGGATTATAACAAGTTAATAGAGCCTCAGTTACATCTCAATTCAGTAAAAACAAATCTATCAGATTTCACACCACACATTTATGGAAATGTTAGCACCTACAGAGAAATGAGTTAGCTTCCTGAGGCATTGATATTTTCAAATTTAAGATGTTACAGAAGCATAAAAATACCATCAATAAATGATAACATAAACCTCTAATCTAGCATCATTTTTCTTTTAAAACTACCAGATGGGGAGAGAACCCGTTTTCTCTCACAGCTCTCTCCACTCAATAGTTACTTATATGCCCACAATATTCTTCAACTAAATAGGATCTAACAACTTATAACAGTAGAATCATCACAGTTAATATTTTGAGGAGTTTCTATAGGAAACTTAATTTTCACTGTATGTTTGGACTTGTATTAAGAACAGTCCTTGTGAGTCTAATGTTTTGTGTTGATTCAGCTGCAAAATGCTGACATAAAGCCTTACAACTTGCTACATTGGCTAAATTCTCAGCAAGGACTAAATCACACCGAGGTGTAACAGGTTTGGCTATGACATATCATTCTCTCGAATTGTAATTTTGTGGCAGACCTGGTAAAACTGTCATTGCAACCTAACCTAAAGATAACTAGACTTTTTATGCCTGCCTACACCTACCCATGAGTGGCTTCTTACGGGCAGGAACAATGGGAACATGCAACAGACGCCTCTGTATCTGGTGATATTTAGGTCTGTTTGGAGCAGTTCCAGTCAGCCCAGGGCTTCCAGCATGGGGCTGACACATGCAACCTCCCAGCAGTCGTCGTGTGAGAAAATGCCATGGGCTTCGGCACAAGTGGAACCAGCTTGGTGTCAGAGCACGATTCATTTTTTCCTACCCATTATTGGCCTGATACTCTTCCCAGTCAAGTTCATGAGTTTTTCCTACTGATTTCAGTGAGAGAAGAATTTTAATCCCCAAATACTCTCATTATTTTAAAAAACCTTCACATAAAGGTAAAACATTCAAGCATCATAAAACTGGAAAAAGGGGTATTTCTCTCTCTCTAAATGCAGAAACCTTATATTAACAGAAGCAATTTGAAGAAACGCCCAATACTCCAAAAGTTACTATTTACAATGAAAAAGCTAATGTGCATTGCAAACTTGAATGGGTTTTACTCTATATGTCTAAAATGTAGCTGTTCACCTCCAGGCACAACCCAACCAGCCAGGCTGTTCTGCCAACAGCTACTTTACAGCTTGAGCAGGTATTTAAGTTGCTTCTCATTAGCTTGAGTGCTAGTTTAGCTGAAAAAGCCAGCAGACCAAACTCTTGTTGAAATGGTCTTTATTCACCCCACCACCACCCACCCACCCACACGCACCCACCCCTTTCCCCTTCCATGTGATGGCTGACTTTGCTTGGAAATTCTTCCCAGTGTAATCCTAGCGTGGCAGAAGCAAAGCGGATCCCTCTGCCAGTGTTGCTGCTTGGCCAGGGTGCAGGGAACAGTTCCCTTCACAGTGCTTAAGAGGAGGCAGATTATCTCATGTTATTGCCAAATGGGGGAAGTTAAAGTCACAACAAGTGATCATGTGCTTGATAATGTTTGTACACATGATGATCACACTTCCTAGTAAACTAATTAGGGTATTTTGGCATGCTTATATCCATAAATGTGTTACAAGACATCTATGCCTAGATATTTATAAGATAAATTACCTGCCATCATGAAAACACACGCACAGCCAGAAAGAATTGAGGAGACCGGGAGCAGTTTTCTAAGTTATTGCCAGTAAGAAACAAAAAGGTTTAAAAAGAAGAGCTAAAATTTAGGTATGCCTTGCTGTAGCAGCAGCTTTGCACTTGCCTTGAAGCCAGGCAGGAATCATTTGCTAACCTAGCGGACAGTGTAATCCTGTAATCCCTGTGCTACAACCCAAAACCAAAGTGCCAACAAAAGTACATAGCTAACTCGTAACAGAGGACCACTTGGTTTTCCACAAGACCGGACATACTAATGTCAGTGCTGGATCCTCCTAACTACTACTTTGTTGCAGTTTGCTAAAATAATGTTTGAAAATGAGATGTGAAAATAAAGGCTTTTTAAAATTCTCAGATCAAGTGTTAAAAGCCCAGACATGCTCATTCCTCATGTCTTGGAATTAAAGCTACCATTATTTATGAGGTTTCAAATAGGAAAGTACACTGGTACAGTAATGAACAAGAAAGTGGATAAAGACTGCCTATTTGATGTACACAAGAGAAATTGTAAAATTTGTATTGTGGAATTAAAACTGATTAAAACCATTTTCCTGCATTTTTCTTCAATTGCATGATAAGAAGAAGAGCAAAAAAAGGGTTGAAAATCTTTTTTTTTTTTTCTTTCCAATTTTAGAGACCAATATACCCTAAAAATACCTCCACGTTTAGGCAAAATTCTGTAGATGCCAAATCCTAATACGTTGTTTTTCTTATCTCTTGCTGGAAGACACACAAATTTACGGTGAGCAGGAAATGTTTACTGTATCTCACATTGCATACTTCAGAGATTAGATGGGGGGAATGAAGGAATATTCATTCACGGTTACAATTTTCTTGAAACATTACTGCCCCATAAAAAGCAGCAGCAGCACTGCAGTACGTCTTTCCTCACACATACATATTAAAAACGGCCAGATACAGAGAGAGGAGCTTGTTCACAAACTGAAGACAAGATGAAGCATCCTGAAATGTTTATTTTCCCATTAATTGTTTTGACATTACAAGATAAAAAAATCTGTGAAGAGACTTTCACAACAAAGCAGTGTCTGTAAAGCATTTTGTAAAGATAGTAAGCCTTTACACATCAGATTTTGGGCTGGTTCCCCAAGATGCCACCTATTTCAGTTTGTCAAATAAAATTAGATAACTAAATAGCTACGAAATTAAATCAGCATTAGTGTATGCTTAAATTTTTAAGTTCTGAGAATTGTTACAGATGTAATGTCAACCATATGCTTAGTATCTAGCTGAATTATTATCAGTTTATCTAATGGTAATTAAGAATTCTCATGTACATGTTGAAGAAATCTAACTATTTGCATATTGCATAAACCATAGTGCATTATGGCTTAATCAAAAAAGAAAACCCCATGTGTTCATTTTTTCCTGTCTAAACAGAATTAGGCTTCTTTAAAGAGAAATGACTTCATATCATGTGCAGCTTTTTATCTTACATCAAATATATCATAATATGCCTGATTAAAATATCAAGGAGTGTTTATATATTTTGTTGCCCAGTCATTCTTATTTCCTCTATCAAGAACAATCAATAATTCATTGCAAAAACGTGTGCTTCACATTTGTTTCCAGTAGTCATTCCATTGCCATTTAACTAACATGGAGATGGCCATAATCCAGTCTTGACAAGTACCCATCTCATTAATGCCTTTTTAATCATCAAGGATGACATCCCTGTCAAGTTCTAGATAAATTATGTCAAAGCACATTCAACACACAAAAGCATCTTTCTCTCATACATTTGAGTATAAATGAGTTTATTATGGAATACTGAAATGAAAAAGCAGTGGGCAACAATATAGGAACAAAAGTAAAAGAAAACCTATAAAAGCAAGGGTTGTAGTGACATTGAAGAACCAAGAGGGTTTTGTTTTGGGTTTGCTTGTTGTTCCCCCCCCCCCCCCGCCCCCCGCCCCGTTTGCTGGGGTTTTGTTTTGGTTTTCCTCCAATCAGTGTCTCCCCCTGTGTCACAAAAAGATATGAACTCTCAAGATTACTGTTTCTTTTTCCTCCCACTGCTGTTGTTCCACTGCCACTAAAACACTTCGGCCCTGCTCCTTCCTTCTTGCTTTGCACACTCCTGTTCTTCCACAGCATTGCTGCAGGGCCAGCACAGGGTTCACCAAGAGCACAGCAAGATAGGGGCTATGATTTCAGTTTCAGTGCTAGTTCTTCAGCCAGGAGCAGCAGTTGGAGTAAAATGAATCCAACTTTAATGATGCAGCTCCAGGCTAAAGCATGTTAAGTATCTCAGGGGGGTTGATCTGTGCACAGACTGGTCAGCACAAGCAGAACTAAAAAGTGCAGCAAAACGCTCACACACAACTTCAGAGAATTCAGGAAACCTTAAAAGGAGTATTCATCAGGGCTAACTTCAGTCAACTGAGTTTTCTCTCCCTTGACTTCCTCCAGAAGTAATGAAAGAAGAGAGCAACTCAGCAGGAACTTAACTTTGATCCTTTGAATCAGCCCGGGAAGAACTTGTCTGCTATTAACTACAGAGAAGATTAGCCTTTTTCAATACCTCCCTTTTGTCTCTATTCAGCCCATGCAAGCAGACTTTAAAAGTTTATAATTTGGCAAATGAAAAATGAAAGACAAACCCCTGACAAAAAGGCTACCTGCTCCTAAATTTCAAGGCTGTGCTCCCAATTATGGAACTCAGTAGATAAAGCTAATAATAATAAAAGCTGCTGGATTTATTTTAAATGTAAAACATTTTTTCTCCTCATCTCATTTCCAGAAACCGTGACAACCATTTTGCCAGAAACTTTTAAAAATACTCAAATTAAAAATTTAACTAAAACAGAAAATTTAAAACACGTGTATACAAACATAGTGTTCAGTCCCATCAAGAATATTATATCTTTGCTCCCATAGGTCATTCTGGTGAGATACAAAGTTGTCTCAAGTCAAACAATAGCAAATTACCATACCTCCAAATACATGCCATATGGAGAAAAAAACCTACAGGTTTATTACACACTAAATTATAATGTCATGCAACAGGGAGAAGTCGTGCAGAATGATCCATTCACAGGGGTCAGTTTGCAGCACTATTAAATATTATCATCACTAGGCACATACAATATTTTTTGACAGAGATCTTTATCTTCAGAAAGGAACCTAAAAAATGTGAAGGCTGAAAGCTCTGCTAAACATCCATCCTCAAGATTTGTCCCAATAAAAACACATTCCTCCCCATCAAAAAAGCACCCCCTCATAAAGCTCCCAACCCCACCCCTCCTCACTTCCCCCCTGCCCTGAGAAAAGGGACTAGCACTGTAGGAACAAACACTAACTTAGCTGCGTTTCACCAGATGCTTTTTAGGTAAAAATGTATAGCTTGATTACTGCTGTTATCACAAAGTGAGACCATGAATATATTCAGAACATACAAAATTGGTACTCAACCCTTAATTTTAGCAGCTTCTGTATTCAAAAGTTTAACCAAGTAAATGCATTTCATGAAGACATGCTTTTTACTGTTTTTCTAAATGGATTAACTAACCACACTCTAAAATTTTCATTATAAAAGTCTCTTAACATTTTAAGATCTTAAAAATGTATTTTCAAAAAGCTGTCTAGAGTAGTCAAGGTAACACAAGACAACAAACACAACTGAAGGAAATTTTGAATAACGTTTTCAATCCTTTTCTATATGCCACTTGTTTCAATAAAGAGCAACTAAGACATAATTTGACTTTTCTGATAATATCTGATGAAATGAACTTTCTTTCTGTGGCTTTCTTTCTATCCGTGGCTGGCATTTGGAAAAGTTCATGGGGAAGCTGATAGCCGAGTGGTAGCTTTAATGTATTTTATTTTTTGAAACGTTAAAAAAGAGTAACATTGTTAATACATTTGTATTCACTGAAGGCTTCTAGGCGTGCCTTTGAAATAAGGTTTTGAACACCTGTCATGGGAGTAAAATTGCATATCTTCGCATCATCTCATCTGACTCATATTGGCTAAATATCTACTCTTCTCCTCACTAATGCTATAACTGGAATTCGACCACTCAGGCTTTCTGCTTATCATCCATAACTCACCCTTCCCTCCATAAGAGATTATAACCCTTTCTTACACACAAGCTTTTCAAGACAGAAAATACTGTTTTATTATATTTCACAAAGATCAGGAGAAAAAAAATCTAGTGAAATATGTTGATACTAAAAAAAAAAAATAATCAACTTAGAAGAATTCCTGCTTTTCCAGATATTGCCCCTTTTGATGTTTATTAGGTTCCATCCACTGAACTTAATGGCATTGCATGAATGTATCCGAGAAGAGAATTTGACTAAGAGTGGTTAGAAAGCATGGCAGTCGGTCAATATTTAGACTTCTCTGCCAAGGGCAACAGAGTGTTGAATATTATAAACATTCTGCTGGGCTTCAGTGTCACCGTATGCCAAGTTGTTCCCTTCCCACATATGGGCCATAAACCTCTGGAAGCAGAGGCGGCAATCTGGGGCTTTAAAGTGGCTTATGACATTTAGCCACTGAATGCCCCATTGACTGGGCATGTAATTTCTTTTACTCCCTCTAAAAAGCTCAGCTTTCTTCCACAGTCTCCTAGCATAATGGATGCCATACATATAAAATAATGTTCCCATACATCAGATTTCTAAAGTTATTCAGCTGTCTCAGTGCCTAATGGGATTTTCAAAGGCACTGAGTAATTTAACATTTATTGATTTCAATGAAGGTAAGCATTCACATGATTACCTGCATCTGTAAGTATACCAACATCTATAATTTAACTGGACTTATAATGAGATCACCTAATTGGACACTCCAATTTTGTCATTGCTAGTGGTGTGACTTCCAAAGATGCTGAGCCTTTGCAAATGCAAGTGACTCAGAGCTTTGTAGATGCTCAGCACTTCTAAAAAGGCAGGCTCTAAGCACACCTGCCCTAATCAGAAGTGGAAGGCTACCTTTGATCAAGTATGCCTGACACAGCATGTTTATTTAAAGTGCTGAAGTATCATGCACCGTATGCTGAGAAAGTCTCCCTAAATAGGAGACCAAGGGGCCTTTCTGCTTTCATTCAAAACTGACTTGACATTCCAGGAGCTGCACTTAGGTAGGCTGGAAGAACAAAAAGCTATTCATAGTTCAAAGATCCTTACCACAGACATCAAAAACCAGAAGGTTCAAACTAAGTTACCTTTAAAAACCTGTCTTTGCCAAACATAGTGTAGTCTTCATGCTGTCCTACCCTCTGAAGAAATGGGACCAAAGGTACAAATCCATTTCTGTGAAATCTACTTTGGAATTTATTTATACCTGTTTAGAAAGTTGGCTGGCATGTCATTCTCTCAGCTTTCAAAAGGATCTTGTTATTCACATAGCAAGGATCTATTGTACTCGACACCATCCTGACAAAGTAAAAGTTTCTCTAAATACTACAAACAGCTAGCGTCAAAGGAATGAAACAGAGCAGGGTGGTGAGAAACTCAAGTGCATAGAAGAGTTTGGCATGGAGGTAAACACTATCATTTCCTGAAATAATTTTACCTTTGAGGTATGCTTTTAGCCTATGCCCTTCAGTGACTTCTCAACCCTAGCCAAAAGTGGAGCTTATTGTAACAAATTACCTACTTTGTCCAACCTAGAAGGAAGTTTCTCATTAATTTGTAGAGATCATAAACCCATATTTCTTCAGCACTTAATGTGGAAGTCTATAATAGAGAATAGATATAAACAAGATGGGCAAAAGGTTCTGTCTTATTGAAGTAGTCTTTATTAGCACTAGTGTAAGATGCAGAGTAATATAGCAGTGATAGCTATGTGGTGCTTTTTTTCCTAAGTAGGCTAAAGAGGTTGGAGTAAATATTATAAATATAGCTTTGGTTAAGACACAAAAAGGGGAAATCAAGACATTAGTAGAGCCAAGACTAAAAAATGAACCTTTTGATTTCACTGCCAGGAAACAATTTCAAAGGCACAAAATACAATGACATGCTCCAAACTGTCTTGTAGATCAGCAGAACTTGGGCACGTCTTAATTCTGCCTCTGAAAACTTCCCAACCCAGGTTTTGGACTGCACTGCTTATCCTTGAATTTGAATCCATGAAAACATTGAGGCTGAGGTTGGATAGCAGGATTTCTCAAATGTCTTTATATTGCAGACTATGTCTTAACATAGTGTTATATTTCTTAAACATATATCCTTCCTTTCGTAAGCACAGGCAACTTTCCTTTTCCATTCACAAGTCATATAATACCTTTTCAATGACTATCTAAATTGCTTACATAAGAGAGAAATATTGGCAATGTGGTTTTGTCTTCCTTTTAATGCAATTTTAAAATTGAAAATGAAGAGGACAGTTAAAACCATACAATTTGCTAGCTCTCTAAGGATCAAATACTTGCCATATACTTCCCAGACCACCAATAACCAGTGAACCACAGAGTGAAAACCTCTATGACACAGTGGAAAGTCAAGATAAAAGCAGGCAAACAGTGGGTTTTCCTCATTTTCACTTCACTACTCAAATGATTCTTAGCACTATTCCCTCAAATCCACCTAATATACAGGGACTAATACAATAGAAAGTGACTAAAATTCTAAAACTAGATAATGAATTGAGCTTAGGATAGGGGGGCTGGGGGGAGATGAGAGCAAGGGGGGGTGTGGGGAGGTGTGAGAGAGACAGAAACTGTTCTTTAGTTTCTGATTAGCCAGATTCCAAAGATTCTTTAGTCAGAGAAAAATATTTAAGATGCAGCTATACAAAGCTCTCCAACAACACTATCATTTGTTTCAGAGGTGGTTACTCTTTTCTATGTAATACTTACATAGTTAAGGTTCTGTTGTTTGGGGGTTTTTTTTGGGGGGTGGGGTGGGTGTGGCTTTTTTTTAACATTTATTTAAAAATAATCAAGGAATGATTTTCAGAGTTATTGGTATACAAACATATTATATAAATTACAAGAAAAAAAACCCAAAATACTACCTGTTCAGCTGCCACTGAAAGTTTTTCAATTAATGATACGTCAGATTCATTTTTTTAAATCCCAGTGAAAGAATTTAGAGGAACAGGAATACTGAATTTTTTTAAAGATCAGCTAAATAAAGCTTTTGCCCTTGAAGCACATTGAGGCTTTTCCTAATTCAGAAGAGTTTTATAGAGCTAGGTTTTCTATTTTCTTCCTTTAATAGATTCAGGATTTATTTCCTCAGTTGTTCAGCATTCTTTCTGTTTTCCAGTTAGCCCTCTGTGCTTGGTTAGCCACACGCAGACAGCTATTGATATAGTGCAACTGTAGGCTTCTGCACAGCATAGTCCAGACAATAAACACTTAACAGTTATCTCTAGCTCAGTCTATAGCTAGAAACAGAATTCTACCCTCGCTCAGTCTTCAGTTCCCAGAACTCAGCTGGAAACTGAGCCAATGTAATCTCAAAGCTCCCTAAAATATCCATGTTAACACTAAATTAGACGGACAGAAGCTGAAGGAACCTGAACAAGATTTTTCCTGAGTAAAGCCAGTTTCACTCAGGTCTGAGCTCCTACAAAGTTTTATTCAAAGTAGTTGTTTCTTGCTGCCAATAGTCTGCATAAGTTCAATGCCAGCTGGCAAAACCAAGACTGTCACCTCAGTAAAACTACCTTCCCAAACAGCTCCAGCCTCCAGCAAAACGTCACTACGGACAAACTCCAATTGAGAACATATGCCCTCAGTTCCTCTGACACCATCCTTTCCCAGTATAGCACCTTTCTCAGCAAGGACGCATGGCACTGGGTAAAGCAGCCAGCTCTGCATATGTTCCAATAATACAGCAACGTTGACAGCTGTGGGCTGGCAAGTTTTGGAGTCATGCACACCAACACAGGAATATGAGAGGTGTGGATTGCATTCTAGGATTTTAATTAAAACGAATACAATTTTCTTGAGGCTTAAATTCCTCCTCCTTACCTTCTTTTGTACCTGATAAAGGAAAAGGAAGGGAATTTTAAGAGGAAGGAGTGAGAGGAGAAATAAAATAGGTCCTTGTCTCCGAGGGAGACAATGTGCTAGCAAAAATGCAGTCATGGCAGCTTAGCAGTTACATTCCAGCCTGTTGTATGATAATTAGAACTGACAAGGTAATTTATACCTTGGCTTCTACAGAACAGAGAGGGAAGCACGATCACCAGTTTCATTACTTTTAGATGACTAAGATTTCATTACTGAATAAACTGAGAACTGTTTAGCTGTGAAACAAAAGATGCTAAACACCAAGACTTAATATTTAATTTTGGAAACCCCACTTTTTCAAAAGAAATTACAAACCAAGCAGACCAGCACAAACATGCGCAGCATATCCTATATATTTCAGTATGCAGAGAAACTTTTTTTTTTTTTCAAACCTGTGCACATAAAGGTATGCATAGTGTGTGGTCAGAGTACTTTCCATTCCTATGGGATAAACAGTATCGGTCAAATTAAACCAGACAGGATGACTTTGCCAGACTTGACCCAAACAACAGCCTGTTTTCAAGCTGCACTGCGAGGCAGCATGCTGCAGATAAGAACGCACCTTCGGGAATGATATGGCGCACACCGCTTTCACACGGATTGGTCTCCCTGTACCAAAGACAACGTGTAATCTCTAGGTGAAAGCAGGCGTAATAACTTTCCCTGTCCTTGCACATGTATAATTTGAAATGGAGAAGAGATGAGCATGTGGGAGGGCAGCAGCAGGTTCACCCGATCTTTAGTAATGGCTTATTTCCCAAAAGTTTTGAATAAAATAATGACCTTGGGCTCAGCAAGTGTGTTCCCATTCAGTAGTAAGGAAAATACCAAACATATCCAGGTAAATGCAAGAGTTCAGCAGCAGCAGCATTGTGGTAAGATCATGACTTACTGGCACAAGGTAAGCAGGTTTTTGAAACTGAAAGCAATTAAGCTATGTGCATGTTTATATGGTAACATTCAGTTTTGCAAGAGCTTTTTCTGGGTCACTGGAAAGGATGCATTTGAATAAACAACCCCTTAGATTTTAATCACACATTATCTATTCACAAGTATGTCAGGTGGCTGAATGGAAAAAATAACCAGTGATAATTAAAAATAGATTTTTATTCAGAGGAAAAGAGGAAAAGATACAACTCATACTTTTAACAAATCCAGCTCCTGTTTAATACACAGCCAAACAAATGAAAGATTCTAGTTCTTGGTTTACAATAATTCAACAACTAATATTGCTGCTCAAGGGACAGTATCTCAGTAGACATCTGGAGAACCTACTGATTAATTAATAGATTCATTAATTAGACAGCTGTAGTGTTAGAAGAGAATTTAATTGTTTGGATTAATAACCCTACTAATTAGTCCTAAAGAAAATCATCATCAACCCGTAGAGTTGAGAAAACGCTGACTTCCTAAATGCCCATCTGCGTGATTAACTTCATGTTTCTAGAACATGTTAGCTAACTACTGACTGACTTACAAGACCGTATGTGCCATGGGAACATCCGGGGCAACTCTAAAAGCAGTGATATTTCTGGTCTCTACCACTGGAGACAAATGCTATTAAAAATCATTTACCTATTTCTTGATTCTGAAGCATGGCACCAACAGGGGAATCTGAGAAAAACAATCATAAATACCAAGCCTGTGAGGGGATACATAAATCATGAGGCACCCTATGAATATTACTTAATTTAAAATCAACAAGGTATGCAAGCGATACACAACATCAAAGAGAAGCCTACGCAAAACCACGACAGGGCTGCAGTGTTTGTGAATAACCTTATTTAATTGTCTTGTCTCACCAAGATGATGGGTATATCCCCTTTCCACAAAAGAAATAATGTAATTATGTGAGGTATTTAATATGAACCGTAATCATCTACAATGTGTGACAGCCAGCTTAGAGTGTTGTCTAATGACAAGCTAAAGACCTCATTGAAGAATGTTTCTGTCATTATAGTTGAACCTGACAGTACATCTATACGATGTTAAATATGCTAAAAATTCTGATACTGGCTTTCCTCCTTTGTGCCTAAGCTACCCAAATGTATAATGGAGATAGTACATCAAGAGATATCGTGAAAATAAATTCATGAACTTTGTGAAGCGCAAAGATGCTTCAGTGACATCCACCTTAAAAGCCCACAGAAAAATGAGTAATTTTGTATTAAATATAGTTTAATTGGCATACAAAAATGTACTAGGGATATAGTGAGGAAAAAGTAACATTTTGCACATGACACATCCCATGTGATGAAAAAAGTTTATGACCAGTTAGGAAAAAAAAATTATCTATGAAATAGCATACACATGGAAGGAGAGGAGAAAGGGTAAAGAAGTTAAAACTGCACAGGTAGCCACAACTTGATATTTTCTCCATTCTGAGTGCTTGTTTCTGCAGCCATAATAGTGTCTTCCCGAATTCTTTAGCTTATTAACTCTTTGCATGCTGTTTATTTTTTGAAAATTAGGTGGATTGCCAAAGCCCAAGACTGAAAGAAACCATTCCATATCAGACTGTAAAAGCTACTTAGTAAAATAAAAAATTCACTGAGGTGCCTGGTAGAATCTCAATGGGTAAGAACTATCAAGAATTTTTTATTAAATCCTACTCCATCACTTTATGCCCAACTCCCTCTGGCCCAGGAAGTCAAAGCAAACTTTTCATGAATGTGTGTCACATTATTATACTAGACTACATCACAACAGGAAAGAACTAATTTATAACTCAAGTGAAACTGTCACTTAAACAAATATATAGGATCCTTATCATTGTTAGTTTTGTTCAGGGTGCTTATTTTACCTGCAATGTACTGCTTGGATATCACTATCAAAACCAAAATTCCTGCTCACAAATGTCCAAAAATTCTGCAGTTGTATCAGAAGTTTTTTAACAGGATATTGATCAAGTAAGTTTGGCTGATACGTGCCATTAACTTAAGTCCACCACGTAGCTGCATGCTTGTGTATACTGTAAGCCATTACATCTCACCAAGAACGCAATCTGCAGAAGGAGAAGTGAGTAGATGGTAGGAAGAGTTCTTAGAAAAGCCTTCAGAGACCACTTGGGTAAAGATGGAGTAGAAGGAAGTGTTTCAGTTTTTTCACAACTTCAAAACAAACAATGGTAGTAAAAATGTAGAGATTTAGTAGGGATTTAATAGGAAAGTGTATTTTTGGTGGAAAACACCAGTCAATACACAGTTACAGTTGCAAGATTATAGAGTAGAATGGGCAGTAGATGACCTGTGACTTCTAAAATCACACACACACACAGAGAAACTGAAGCAATGCAGAAACTATACCCTTCCCCGCCACTCATATGTAACATGTGGTCCATCTTCTAGTTTCTTCCCAACCTGGGTCTGTTAAAAAGGTAATTGAAGAGCCTTAAGCAGTGATGCAGAACTTGGTGCTATCTCTGCACTCTCTACCCTCCCATGTCTCTCACCCCCCAAAAGCATGTGCTACTCCAGTCCGTGACAAAGGCATCCATCCACTGTTCTACCAACCAATACCTTTTCCTAACAGAATTATCTGTTTTATCCAATTACTGTTTCCTACAAAATAGAGATACAGGTAGCAGAATAGAGACCACAATGCTGAGGACTTCCCCATTAAAACTTATTGTCTACTGGTTTTAGCAGCTTGCTTTAATTTTATTGCACAGTTCTCAGAACTGGAACTAGTTAAAGAAGTCCTCTGGATAACCTGAAAAGAAGAAAAATGAATCAAAGAAAATTAGGTGGGTCATGCACTGGAATGAAGGAAAAAACCCCATTATTTCAGCCTTCTTTTATACCACATTTATAGAAAACAGCAAATGATTGTTTTTACTGACAGAAAAAGAACAAAATTTTATACATTAATTTTAAGAAACAAGTGCAAAATATAGCAAAGTATGTCCAAAGGAATGTTGCATTACAGGAAACCACATTCTTACCTTCTGTAAGTATTCCAAAAGTTAACAAAAACACTCTAGACAAAACCAAACATTAAAACCTATGGTAGGAAGAATTCTTTAAGTAGATTTACTTCAGGGATATAAACCCACAAATTCCTATTACATGGTGTTAGGGAAAGACAGGTATCTATTTAGATCGCTGCGACTGCAGTCAATAAATGTATTTTATCACTCCTGCTGCCAAAACAGTCTGTACAGAAATGTGTCTGACAAGCATAAAGAAAACTAAAAGAAATTGAATGACTTATTGTTTGCATTACATTAATAACTGAAGTGTCTGGAGAAAGATGGACCAAGTGGGATCAACTAGTTAAAAATAAGTCATCGATACTACATTTTTAAAAATAACTTTTATCCATAACTTATATTGTGACTTTTCATATTACTTTTTCCTCTGCATTTGACACCCTCTCCTCCTGATGCCTATTTAAGAAAACATCACATACAGTCAATGATTCTGTTTACCTGACACACAGAAAAAAAAAATCCCTAACATAACAGTTACCAAATCATACATTTAAATTGCAAACATCAGCTAAAAGTACATTATTTTCTGAGCATGAAAAACCTAATTGAACAGAAAAGTCTTAAAAGAATGCATTGAACCAAACTACTGGAAATAAACAGCAGAGGAACACTATTGGTGACTTAAGTAGCACCTCTATGGTCCTTTAGCTTTCCATTTTTCCTTCTATTTTTTTTTGGCATTTTAAAAAAATATATAATTCAAACTAATTAATTATTTAGGGTGCTACAGATTAAGTCAGTTAAAAGACTTGTCTCTTCTCTTTTTCAACTAAGTATCAGAGAACTTAACTTTTAGCTGTGTTGAAACATAACTGCATTCAGCCTTTAGTAACTGGTCAGCATCCACAGATGACAGGTAATCTGTCAACCAGTAGATTAAAGTAAAGCTAAATGTCCTTGCTACTATTGCAAATGCTTTCTGTAATGACTTTTTTTTTTTTAAAGCATATACAGTAAATATTGTTACTGCTACAGTTGAAGTTATTGGAATACCTCTTGTAGATGAATTAATTATTATTAAAACACTCTCTCCTTAAATTTCTTGCATTATTATGCTGCATTGACAATAGGAAAGTGCAATAAAACTCAATTCACCAATCCAACAGATGTGTATTTGTTTTAAGAGAGGCTAATTTTTATGATAATAGAATATACAAGAAAGGAAAGAAAGTTTATAGGGGGGAAAACAACGATCACAAAATAAAAATCTGAAAAGACTGAACAGTTTGGAAATACAAAACTGAGGACTGGAGTTCTACTATGTGGAAAGAGGAAATCTGGGACAATGAGTTTTTATAACTGTGCTTGACCATAACAAGTGTCTTGTGACACCAGTACATTTAAATGTGGTTGTCACTTCTTTGTTTAGATACCAGCAGTGGAAAAAACAGGGGGTTGTGGTTTTTCTTCTTGTTTTTTGTTTTTAACATGAATGTCAGCCAAATCATTTAGAGTGTCAAAATATAAGTGTCAAAGTCAGCCTGCCTCCCCTGTCAAGAACACAGAGAGAATATGAGCACATTGCCAACTTCTACAACACTGTCAGAAGTGCTATCAGCACTTTTTTTCTTTTCCTGAGGCATATGGTTAAGTGACAACCCACTGAGCATCCACTCTTTAATAATGTGTTCTTTGTAGCTGGGTGAAGAGCTTAAAAAGCACAAAAGTAAAAACAACAGACAAAAATAAATTTCAGAAGAACTGAAAGAACCTGAATTGATCTCATGGTTTTCAGTCAATTTCCTTATTTTGTTTTTTTGAGTGGTAATACAGCTGTGGTGGCCTGGAAGAGCAAATAAAGGGCTGCTGCACTCTCAGTAAGGTCTGTGGATGGCAGTGCCCTAAACCTAGCCAGGAAGGAGTTGAAGTAATTAAGTCACTATTAAGAGGACATGTACCACCAAGGTAAACACAGCAAAGTCTGCAGTATTTGTCCCTTGTGCAAATGGAGAAACATGACAGCTCCTCACCCCATCCAGCACAAAAAGACAGATTTACTGCAGAATCCACTATGTCCCTCATAGGTAAAAATGATGGTGACGAACCCAGTCAGGTTTTTGTGCAGGTATCTAAATAGGCCTCTGGAGGAAATACCTTCCACTGCCCAGAGCTGGGTTAAATTATAAAATCATAGAATTGTTTAGGCTGGAAAAGACCCTTAAGATCATCAAGTCAAACCATGAACCTAGCACTGCCAAGCCCACCACTAAACCATGTCCCTAAGCACCACAACTACCCGTCTTTTAAATACCTCCAGGGATGGGGACTCAACCACTTCCCTGGGCAGCCTGTTCCAATACCTGACTACCCTTTCAGTGAAGTAGTTTTTCCTAATATCCAACCTGAACCTCCCCTGGTGCAACTTGAGGCCATTTCCTCTCATCCTATCGCTTGTTACATGGGAGAAGAGACCAACCCCCACCTGGCTACAACCTCCTTTCAGGTAGTTGTAGAGCACGATAAGGTCTCCCCTCAGCCTCCTCTTCTCCAGGCTAAACAACAACCCCAGCTCCCTCAGCTGCTCCTCATAAGACTTGTCCTCTAGACCCTTCACTAGCTTTGTTGCCCTTCTCTGGACACGCTCCAGCACCTCGATGTCCTTCATGTAGTGAGGGGCCCAAAACTGAACACAGTACTCGAGGTGTGGCCTCACCAGTGCCAAGTGCACAGGGACGATCACTTCCCTGGTCCTGCTGGCCACACTATTCCTGATACAAGCCAGGATGCCATTGGCCTTCTTGGTCACCTGGGCACACTGCCAGCTCACATTCAGCCAGCCGTCAACGAATACCCCTAGGTCCTTTTCCATCAGGCAGCTTTCCAGCCACTCTTCCCCAAGTTCCCATTTAGAGGCAGATCTATTACACATACCTACATATGTGATAGTTGGGTTTGGTTTTTTTTTCCTTTTTTTTTTTTAAAGGAACATAATTGTGGTCATTGGCATTACACAGCCCCTGGTTCCCAAAGAGACCACGGAGAATGGAATTAAAACACAGTCATAAGGATAGCATCCTTTCTCCCCCATTCACATCATCCTTCTCATGGCATAAATTCTCTGTGTTCTGGGCAACAAATCTGGCCCTGCTAAAAAGTAATATGCGTTTCTGTATTTTCACTTCTTTATACATACTGTATCCTAGGCATTTAACAAGTAGCTCATGGTTTTTGATATACAAAGCTTTAGAAAGAATCTCACTGCTCTGCAATGGATTCTAATCTCAGAAGTCCCACATCTTTCCATGGGACTTTCTGTCAAGGTATGTCAATGGAAAAATAAATAAACCTGCACCATAAGCAAACACATCCACACCTCCACAGTGCAGGGGGTTCATTTAATGCACACATCAAGTATAACTACACTTTCACCGCCTGCTCCACCTTCAGATCACAAATGCATGAAAATATTGAAGACTATCATAAAAAGTAACAATTATGGTTTGTTAATGCTTGCATTTCTCATTTTCAAGGGGGAAGGCAGCCTGCATTGGCACTTTCCTGGAACAGAGAAGCATTTTTTGTGGCTCTGCAGTATGCTGTCTTATGTAGTATCTTAAATCAAATCAAGAAAATGCATACATCAGTATAATATAGATACAATTCTTTTTGGATTAATCTCCACTATGTAAGAGACTGTCTTTACATATTTTCACTGTGCATTACTTTAAAAAAGGAAAAAAACCCAAACAAAAAAACCTCACAGAAAACCCGCACCACAACAGGTTGGCTTTTAGGAATAAAGCAGATGTTCAAATAAGGGTCACAAATATCCAACATTTAATTCTCAATTCCCTTTTTAACAGTCTCAAGTTACATGATTCTTGATAAATAAGTAGTAATAAAAATAAAGGAAAAGACACATTGGAGAGAGAAAAGGTATTGCAATAAAAAAGTTCTGAAAGCAACTATTACACTTAAATGCAGTTACTCTGGATTTATTTCAGCTGTGGACAGTATTAAACCCACTGGAGTCCTCTGTTTCTTGCCATAAATTTCAGTCTTTACATCTGCAAATCAGCTTGCTGCTGAAAGTACAAATAATGAGATTTAGGGTACCTAGGAAAATAGCAACAAACATCTCCAAGGCCTTTGAATCAGCAAAACTATTCTTTTTTTTCAGGACCTACTAAATGATATAATGAAAAGGAAGACATCTTTCTGAGTACAATTCCAGCCATTTACATTTTCACAACTGAGAATTTGGCAGAACATTTCTTTCCATTCAGGTAGCGGATAATACATGTAAATCTTTCACAACACTTGCACCAAAATATTATATTACTCCAAATGCTGTGACACTTAAGCCATGATAATATGCTGTATCATAAGGGATCGGTGAGTATTTTTCTCCCTCTTAGTTGTTTTCCATTTGATCCTACCCCTGTAGGACATCACACCATTCTGGGAATGGTAGGCAAGGATGGTCCCAGGCTCTGCTCCACTCCTCTCATTAGAGCTCTTTAGTGTTTTCTGCACTCATACACAGTGTTGTTCATGCAGCTCTGTACTGCCCAGAGTCAAAAGATACTCCTCAAATCACAAATGCAAACAAACTGCAGGCAAAAGACCCCAACCGAACAAAACACCTCATACATTCTTAGAGCTCCATGTTTCTAGGTTTTGTTTTGCTCCGTTTTGGAAAAGCATGAGGCAAAAACTATTTTGTCGGGAATTCTTAAATCCTCTTAAAATTTTAATCTCTCTTCCTCCTGCCCTGGCAATCCTTCTCCCCCTGAAGTAGGATGATGGCTGTTGTTCATCTTGCAGCATGCAGCAGGGAAAAAGATGGATTTACAGAGAAATCATTCTATTTCTGTACTACAGATTTCTATTGTACAAGTTATTGCAATAACTTATTCTTAGAAGCAGTAACTCAGATTAAATGAACAGATACACACAGGTAAAATACAGCACGCAAACTTCAGTTTTGAAATACTTAATCTAGGGTGCTCTGTAGCCCTCTGAGCTGATTTGTGATGACATGGGAAAGTAGGTCCAAGCCGGGAAGCATGTCTGAAATCAAAGCAACATGCCACTGTGTTAAGTGCTGCCAACAGTGGCTGCAAAAGCACTCATGCAGCAGTCATAGGATTTCTGTGTAAACAACCAAGGCATGTGCCCTCTCTCAACTGAGCTGGCTCATAAGCATCTGACTGACAGCTTGCTGCCTTTAATGAACTGGAAAACTGTATGTTTCCTGCCTCTGCAGATTTGGGCAAGTTCAGCTCTATGAGAAATCATGAGCTGCTTTCCTTACCTTTGCCCTCTCCATCATCCCACTCCTTTCAACAGCCCACTCTGGGTAATTAAAAAGACAAAGGCTTGTTTTGCCTTTTGAAAGGTTTTCTTGACTCCTAAGACCTATCGCTTTATTTTCCCTGTAGCTTTGTATCATTCAGACAGAAGATTCAGATATGTTTGGAAGCTACAAGGCCTCACTGACAAAAGCTTTTATTCCCAAATGAAATGGGGTCTTCCTTTTTCTTCTTAATATATGTTTGTAGTCATTAGCAAGATGACATTTTTCCACAAAACTGCATCCACAGAATGGAGTATATCACATTCATGGCATGAACACCCTACAAATAATCATGCTGACTCAGGACTGCTGGAGCCAATATTCCCATAGGGTATAAAAACATTTTTGCACATTATGGAATAAAGATAACCGAGTTGCCTATCATCTAATTTTAACTCCAACTTCTTTTTTCTTGTTACGGTTATTCGAACTAGGAAAGGCATTTTGATTAAAAAAAAAAAGGGCGGGGGGATGATAGGAAAGCTGTTTCCTGAGCAAGGCACTGCTAGACAGGATGTGGAGGTTGTGGCAATTCTTCCTTGCTGTGAAATTAAATTAGTCTCAATTTAGAGCTGACTAAATGCTGCAACTGGTCCCACTTAACTGTGCAGCAAGAATCTAAAGTTCGTATCCCATTCCACCTTTTTGTAAAGTTGGTTTTAACTTCTGTTCTTCATCCTTCCCTCACTTTTACAGTTTTCACTGAAAAACATGCCCAGAAAACATGTTTCCAGATAGGTGTGCCTGATTTCCTTCTGCAGAGGCCCAAGTAAGGTTTTTCCTCACAAGGCAGGGGAATCTGCTTCTGACACCCCTCTTAGTGATGGAGCACTTTGCACAAGAACTGGAAGAGGGCCACTGCAATCGTTGCCGATGTTTCATAGCTGCCAAAGGAGGAGGAATACTCTTTGTGATGAAGGTTTCTGAATATGTGCCCTGACACTAGAATACAGATATTGCAAGTGGCAGGTTCTACTTCTAATCTCAAAGCCTTTGAGTTCTAGCTTACTGCACAACTCTAGATTTCCCTCCTTTCGGTAGTTTCCTAATGCTGTCAGTGCATGGAACAGCTATTCTTCTCTCTAGAGGCCCCCTGTGACATCTGTTGAAACATCTGCTCATTTTCTATTCTGGAAAATATCCATAAAAAAGCACTCAAATAAACCCACAAAAAAGCATTTGCATTTTTTACACTTAAAACGTAACAAAGGCACACAGCATTTGTAGAACTTCTAAAAACTTGTTCTCATTTTGAGCAACATAGTAGCATGTTTTACAGGGAGAGGATGTGCACCAGTACGCCCAGTGTATCCCCTGACATTTACTTTTCTCTACCGGTTCCAAAGAAAACATGTACATATACACTATGCAACAGAAAGTGGAAAAATGTATATCTCATCATGAGCCTACATTTGCAACACTGCCAAACTAAACATGATCAAGGGTAACCAAACACTACTTCTTTCATCAGAGCCCGACTTTCTTCCCTCACTTGTCCTTATTCCTTTAGCACACACAAGGACAAGAACTCAAAGATTTTTCAGCAAAGGTCTGTGTCTCTCTGTGCTTTGCTTCATCCCTGAAAATAAAATCAAACCAGTGTAATCTGGCATAAGAAGATTAGATAAAGAAACAGCTTCTCAGTAAAACAAAGAAATGTTTTAGGGATGGAAATATTAAGAATTACTCTTCAGAAAACATTGTTCAAATTAAGTTTAGCATAGAGGAGCTTAGGAAAACAATGCCTCCTGCGGCTAAACATTTTTATACTGTTCTCCAAATTACACTCTTGCTTTTCTAGACCTGCCAAACAATCAAGTTTGACCTGGACCACATATGTTTTAGGGAGCTTTTCAGCTCAAGCTGAAAGCGCAATCCACTAAAAACCCACGTGTCCAGCACTTGCATCACCTCAAACAGCCTCTTCTAGGCACATCACACCAGGGAACATGCTCCAAATACTCTAGCTACCTAAGCAGTTGCAGTTCAAAACCGTCTGAGGATTTCTAGGCACTGAGCAGAACAACTTTGGCACAGACCACGTGCCAGGCTTCCCAGAGCACAGCTTACAGCACAAGACATAGCCTGGTGCTACTTGTATGTGGGTTCACACAGATCCAGAAAGTCTATTCCTTTGCACCACCCCATTTAGTTCACATTACTTTACTAGTCAGAATTTCAAACCCTTCATCCTCCCATAACAATTTTGATGATTATATGGTTCAACGCAAGGCACGTAAGGTGGACTCTTCTCCACACTGATCAGCATTGTGCTATATAGGAAATCTAAATAACAAGAAAAGCAACCAACAAGGTCTGCTTGGAAATCTTGGCCTTTTTACAACACCCAAAAGTGCTTCTATTTTAAAACTTAGCCAATGTTATACCCCTTCTTCTGATTTTGAAAACAAGACCTTTTGAAACAGCCTCAGGAAGAGCAAGTTACAGTCAGCATAAGGAAATTAGTCATAAGCATAAAACTATGCACTATTCCATCCTTGTAAGTGTACATGCATGCATTTTTATCCCCATATTCCCAAGGAAACTCATTTGCAAGTGCTAGTTGTCTCTTCCAAAACACTATTTCCTACTATAGAGCATATTGATTTTCAACAATGAGGATCATTCAACAATGAGGATCAAGTTAAAGAAGGGAGAAGTAATTGTTATTTTTCAAGTTCTGTTGATAGAAAAGTTTTGAAGAGTAAAACCTGATGAGCTGTACCTCATTTCTAATGTACCTACCCTTATTAAACTGATGCAGGTGTTAAGTAGCTGTTTTATTCCCAAGCAACTGTTGATCTCAACCAAATCATGGGATTACCATACTAAATCATTTAACACAGGTTTTCATTTTCTAAATTAACATTCTTTCTTTATTAACATCACTGAAACAAACTGGTTTTTTTCTCTTTAAAGAAAAACTCAGTTTTAACCATTTAGCAACACAATGTGTAAAGCATCATAATACAACATGAAATAAAATATTAATTATATTGCAAGCTTCCCTAATAATCATTGTCAACAAATCCTTAAACTAACTTGGCAGGATTCTGAAATCTTTAACAAAGGCAAGTGCCAACTAATACATTTTGACAAGTGGTAGACTGGAAGAAGAACATTTTGAAATACTGAGAGAAATAAGAGACCACATAAACTGTTGTGTAAATAGCTGTATTTCAGAATGCTTTACATAGTAACGGGCTGTCAAATACACATTATCTCTTGACATACCAACGATTTAACAGATCTCTTAATTTGATGCATGTGATTTTTGCAATAATTTATTTCACATTACTGTACAGATCTACAGTCTCTCTCTGTTCTGGGCTATTTGTACACAGCACATGAGAATTTTAAATTAACTTGTTTTAAACATATCCTTTTAAATGTACATCTATGCACATTATATTCGTTTCGTGCTGCAGCTCGACATGACATTCCATTTGCTTTCTTTATTATATAAAAAGGGTCTTTTTATCAAAGTTGTTGCCTTGATTTTTAATGAAGTATACAGTTCAAAAAGCAGTAAAATACAGGGTTCACAAAGAGTCCAAGTGATTGTTCAACTAGATTTTCTTCACTTGACGTATTTTGTTTGTACACACAAGGGGAAGGATTGAAGTAGGAAAGGCTTTTTCTTATTTATATCAGTTTAAGTAGAGAATAGTCAGCCACTGCGTTTAATATTATTCAGAAGGACACTGTAGGCATCTGCAGTTGTGTTCAACTGCATCCTGCTTTTTGGGATAGATTTCAATTCAACCACACAATTTTGTTCTCAATTTTCTATTAAATTTGCTCTTATATTTAAGCTAACAGAAAACAAAGAACTATGATGAGCTTATTCTGGGCAACACAGTGTTAGAGCCACCCACTAGAATGTTTCTGAATACATTTGCAATATTACACCTCAGTGGAAATATTGAGCAAAACTGTTGTATGTTATATCCATTGAAGCAAACAACTTGGTATTAAAACTTATGATCCTGAATAAAATCTTCAGAGACAGCAAATACAGAAATGACTTCTGGATGAACTGAGGGGAAAAAAGATACAATTAAAAATATACTAATAAGTAAAAGAGCTAAAAGAGCAAGGTAAAATGATGGAAGAAGAAAGCATACAGTACTCATGCCACATAAATTGACCAGTGAGACACAGGGATGATCTACAATAACACAAGACACTCCATTTTAACTGTTCTTGACATACACCAGGAGCCTAAGATCTAATTATACCAATTGCGCTACACAGTTGGTTTGGAAGAGCTGGTATCTTTCATGATAAACACTGGAGGCTAGGATGGCTGAACCTCCAACTCACAAAAGTTTCCTTTCGAAGTGAGAGGACAAAGACCTTCAGGAAGGTAAAACACCACAGAATATTCCATTTCTACTTACTTTAAAAATAAAAACCACACAAAAACCAAACCAAAGCCACCCACAACAAAAAACTCTAGTTTTAAGTTAACATATTGTGGTGGGTTTTTTTGTTTGTTTCTTTGTTTTCTGTTTTTTGGGGTTTTGGTTTTTTTTTTTTGGAGGGGTGGTTTTTTTTGTTAGTGGTGGTTTTTGTGGGGTTTGTTTTGTTTTGTTTTTTACTACACACATTTGTAGGTTACTAAATTATTCACATCATGAATAACAGGGGAAAAAACCCAACAGATCAAGTTACTTTATGTAAGAGAGACTACACAACACAGCACGCAAACCAAGACATACAAATACCATTTTATGCCATTCAAAACATGGGTAGAGAGATGCAAGGACTGAGCAGGGGAGGGAAAGATTTTCAGTAACAGCCAGCCTCCCATATTTAAACTTTTCTTTTCGTATTCTAACATCTGAACAGAAGTAACTTTTTTTTTCTCCAGAAAGCCAAGACCCAGTTCCTGAACACCACCTGAAATTATTCTTTAATGACTATCTTCTTTACTTAATATTTATAGACAGCATTACACTGAAACTTTTTTGTCAAAATAAAATGTTTCCATTACCTTGGAAGTTTGTTGTTTTTTTTTTTTTTTTCATTAAAACTACTGAAAATAATATAAGCAACGATTATTTGATGTTTGATTTTGATACAGTAACTTCATCTATTTAGTCCAGTTCAGGAAAGAAATGAACACAAACTTCACAAACACAGTATTAAGATACTGATACTTTTTTCCCATGTTTGTGCTGGTTAAATGTGCACCTTTAATTACAGAAATGCACACTGCCCCTAGGCAACCTGAAAAATGATTGATAATCACATTTACAATTTGTTGAAGGCTTCTCCTTTATAATTAACCTTCTTACAGCAAGTAGAATACATATTAGACATACAGTAGCATGATATTTGACCGTTTTTTAACTTGTATGAGGCCTGACCTTAAATTATCTCACTGATGTAAGATCATGTAAACCAGTGCATTCTGCAAAACATTATTTTTCTCTGAAATATTAGAAAAAAAAAACCTATCAAATACATTATTTGTAAATCTCTGTTAACAATCATCAAAATAATAACTACTTCTTCCACAAAGAGACCTAAACATTTTAAAAGTTATTTTCATTTTATGCTTACAATTCATAACATGGTCAAATTCTGATCAAATAATAAAACCAAGTGATTAGAATTCAGTATTTGTAGAAGTTTCTTGTTTTAGAAACTGAATTTATAGACTTAATTGAAAATCTTGAATTTCATCTAGCTAGTAAAGGACATACTTAGTATGGCTAATATGGAACAAGCGAGATTAATCTAGGTTATTTAAAATAAGAGCATCCAATCTAGAAGAAGGATTTTCAGGATGGTAGCAGAAGGGTGTAAAGATGCAAACTCAAGGCCTGTCACTTACAATCAATCACATCTAATGCATGCATTTCAAAAACATTAACATGTTAAACTCATGCAAAACCCCCTGTGCTAAGTTTCAGATCTTTTTGATTAATTTCTCATCTCAGTAACACGCACTCTTTACAATTCATCATGGAATGCTTCAACTTGTTTCTACAGCCAGATTTTCTCCTCTCATCTATTTCGTACACTAGAAGGGGATGGGAAAGGAGGTGGCACGTGAAACAAATATTTGAATGAGACTGGATTTATTTCTGTTACTTTAATTCTCTACTCCAATTAATAGTAATTTGACTAGACAGCAAAGTAAATTCATATATTCTTCAGCACATGTTCAAATTTATTGAATGCATAGCTATTTTCTCCCCTTACTACACACGCTTCCTATGGAGAATACTTTAGTTTTTATTATTTTGCTTATTGCCTTCCATACTTCTCATTTGTGCAGCTTTTAGATGCAACTCTCCAAGCTCTTCTCCCCTCAATCTCTACCCTTTCCATTCAGAAGGATGACAGAATACGTTTGCCTGCCATTTTTCCAGGGGCACTGACTCTTCACGTTCTTGAAAATATTTAGATTTTATTTTTTAAATGTGGGTATTTTTTGGTTTTTAGATTCTGTTATTTTCTAGTTTTCGACCTAGTAAGGCCTCTGGCATCAGACTGGGAGGGAAGGATCCACAGATGCATATGGTTTGCTAAAATGTAGTATGGAGTTATGGAAATGAAAGCCTGGTAATGTATCATCTCACAATGGTTTTTGAAACAAAATTGTAACTATATAGGGGCATGCCAAAGTAGTTAAAACGGCACCATGTTAAAGAAAATAAACTGTGGAAACCACTATTAAGGCAGGTGCTCACAAAGCAAGATATTTTGTCTTTGTTTCTCCTTCTTCCCAATTACAAGAATTAAGGATGTCTAACATTGAAGTGTTACTATGAGACTGACTGTAGCTATAGCTCAAGTGGCAGTTTTATTAACTCTTTCTGAAAATTACCATTTTGATTGAAAACACTTTGGTTTACCTTCAGTTAAAAACATAATTGATTTATGATAGGATCAGTAGAATTCTTGGAAAATTGTTTCAGTTGTAAGACTGAACTGTGTTTTTATCCTCTTCGTATATCCCAGATGATGCCCTCCCTGCACATGCAATCTGCTAGTTTAAAAAAAATGGACAATTTTTTTTTTTTAGTTTCACAATGGACTTCGAGTCCTCAATCATCTATATTTGACTCTAGAAGGACACGCCTCAATCATCTATATGCCTGTGGTTCACTTTGCCCAGTCAACATTTTAAACATTAATTTTAACATTTGACAAAGTATACCTTTTTGTTAATAAACACAAGGCCTCCCATAACACTTCTGGCTTGAGCTGGCACATAGCTGCAGACCATTGCCACCAGCCTACACCTGCTTTACTCACACTTAGTCACAAGCATGACTTGCTTTCAATGGCAATCCAACGAATATTTAAGAGAAAACAGTAATAATCACAAAGTTGTTTGGTTTTTTTTTCAGAATATGTGCCCATTGTCCAAAATTTGGCAACCAAATTTCTATATACAATTACCTCCCCGTTCATTGAATATACAGAAGGTCTGAGAGCTGCCCAAGGCATGCAGGTTCTTTCCAAGGAATGGCAAGGGAGAATTGCTGGCACCATTGGACTAATTTGTTGATCTTGCAAGAATAAAAACAATAAGCTATGGAATTCTGCAGGTCACAATAAATCTAAACAGTTATTCAAACTATATGAAAAAATATGCTTCTTAACGTTTGTTGGTTTCTCTAGAAGGACCAAGTTTCAAGATCCTTATTCTTACGAGTAGCAGCTTATACATGGAATTTGGAAATACTTCAAGAATAAGGTGTTATTCAATGGAAATAATGGCATCAAGTATAGTTCTACTGCAACAGTAGCTTTAAGTAAAAAGACAAAAAGGAAAAAAAAGAGAACATTTATACTGTCTGAAAAGAATAAACAAACTGCTTCAGAGTTACAGGTCCCTCAAAAAAACCCAAACCAAATCAAAACAAAAACCAACAGGGAAATATTTTTAGGATGATATTTGAAAAAACCCTGAAGACCCCCCACACTCTTATGTAAGCACTTGCATTGTTGAACAAGCCCCAGAATGATATTTCAGGGACTGGGCAGATTTCTGTATTCTTAGAGGATTTTACTGAATTAAGCCATTAGTATATGAACTAGTTGCTAAGAATGTTAAACACTTAGAACCATTAAAACAAGTGCAGAAAACAGTGACATGCCTGACATTTGGTCCCAGGGATGTACTATTTTTTCCTGTACATATTTGAAAGACTGTTTCATTTTTGAAATAATAAATGTTGTCATTTTTATAAAAGTCATGATACAAAATACAACCATAAAACATTTTTCCGGTCTTAAATTATGTTTAAAAGTTTATTTCCTTCCTAATGTTCCAGTGGAATGACTTTTTGGCAGAACTAGCTGGAAAGTAGAAACAAGATCTAAATGCAAAGATTAACCCATTTATTTCTGATCTGAAATTAATACTAGTATTTATAAAATTTTGAAGTCTTCCCAAAGCTGTACATTACAGAAATAATCCTTTTTTATTCACTTTACCTAATTTGCCTTTTGCTATTTATTCTCCTGAGAAATTCAGGGGAGATTACTTGAGAAACTAACTGAAAAGCCCAGCTTTCCTTTTTTCCTTCAACTGGCTGACTTGTTTCTTTGTATGACTCTCAATAGCATGTTCCAGTGGGAAAAATTACTACTGGCCTGATTCTGTAGTGCACATGAATGTGCACTATCCACTGCAGCCCTGTAATGTTTTGTCTGTAAGAACTGCCGAAACAGGAGTTAGAATTAAATATATGCAATTATCAAACACTCATGTAAAATATGCTCCATTCTATAATTTGAGCTGATCACCGACTGTGGCATGCAGCTATTGGCCCGAACCCAAAGTGGAAAAAATTGAGACTAACTAGTATTGTTCAGTTTGGTATCACACCCCACAATAAAAGGGAAGATGTCTGAGGCTTGAATGAAAAAGAAATGTCAGTAAGGCATGTGCAACACATTAAACCAAGAGATGCTCACAAGAAGAGTATAAAAAAAAAACCGCACAAAAAGCAAAAAACCCACAAAACCAAACCCAACCCACCCACCCCCAAAAAAAAAAAAAAGACCTCCCAATCTCCTAGTCAAAGCTTACTTTCTCTTCAGGAAAGCATTATCTGTCTTGTGGAATATGCAAAAATGTAATAATCACATTTTTATACTAACTCTCATTCCAGAAAACAGCCTCCATGGGATTAACACTTCAAACAGTTGAATGTTTCCTTAACTTTAGACATGAGCGAGACATACTTTTTTCTTTGAGTGGAATAGCTCACTTGTATAAAACTAAGCTAACATCACAAGTGTTTATAGACCCTTATTCTACAAAGCCAGTTAATTGCTCAGTGTATCAGTTTTATTAGTGCACAGCAACTTTATCTATATCCTTCACTAGCTATATTCATTCCCACAGTGGTATATTTCCCCATAAGTCGCTTACAAATTTCCAAAAGCCAATGCATCCCTCCTCCTAACCAACTGTTCTTTCTACATTACAAAGGTGTAAATAATATAAATGGTAAAAAATCCATTTTCTATGCAAGTAATAGCTGAAATGCACCCAGGATTTTGCAGAGTTTTACATGGAGCTTCTGCAGCATTTCTTAGGACTGTTTAACACAGGGCTCTCCAATTCTAAGCATATACTTTGCTATTAGTTAAAAATTAATCCAGAGCTCTACTGTACAGCTTCAAAGTTGTCACTTGTTTATTTTGAATTAAATAATTGTAGTTTGTACAAAAACAGGTGTCTCTTCTTTCTGTAGAAATAGTATTAAAGAGAAAAATAGAAGTAGCAATGATGAGCTTCCACAGAGACTATGAGAAAATATCAGTCAGGATGTTGTATAGTGCGTAACTATTCGGGGCACAGTAACTATCTACTTACCTGCCCTCAGAGTAATCTGGGGAGAGGGGAGCTGTTCTTTCCCCGCCCCCCATGCAGATTTAATTTGGACACTTGCTATGTCAGAAAGTTGAAATTCTTTTCTGAATTGCCCCTTCAAGGAAGTACATAAAATGGGTTATTGCCTTCATAAGTGGTGTAAATTCTCCCCAGCTTCATCTGTTGTTCTTTATATTCTTCTCCCACAACAACATGACTTACCAAGAGCATCACAAGCTCAGCAAGTGGGTTCACATGTGCTATGGATGAATTTCAATTTGCATCCCATTGTCAAACTTGACTCTACTATTTTAACTAATACACTAAATACTGTACTGCTCGAGGATGGACAACAAAGTGCACACCTCTCTAAAAGAGATGAAGATGTTTGAGGATAACACAGATAACTTATTTATTACAGTAAATTTGATTCTTGGCAGGAACTCCATCATCTAATAGTTCTGTAAATATCATGTGCGTGTGTGGATATGTGTATGGACCAGTGTTTGTAATAATTACTGAACACTTCTACAGCATGCAATTTCTACAACAAAAGTCATGTTATCACTGTAAATCCCTCCTATCATATAGGGTCATGTAATTAGAAAGCTCAAGTCACTTAAATAGCAATAGCCAAATAGAAGGGAAATCACACCATGACCAGCAGCAGCTGTGTCTTCAAACAATATTCTATTCTAGTTAAAGCCACACACACTGACACAAAACAAATTATTTCTGTATGCATGATTCTCAGCAATTACTTCACACATTTCATGATCATTTCTCCATTTAATTACTTTCCTTGGGGATTACTTTATACTACAATACTTTGTATTCCATTTCATCTCAAAGGATTTTGAAAGCCAGGCCTCTTTCATCATTAAATTTCCTGCTTTTAGTCCTTCTGAAAGAGTCTTAACCAAGGGCTCATTCCTCCTACCTTCCTTCCAAAAGAAGGAAAAAAGTGACTTAAAATACAAAGGCATTTTCTTCTCGAAAAATAAGCAGGTATCACAAACATTACTGATAATGAAATTCACTTTACATTGCACTCAACTAAAAGCAGCTAAGCTAATGAAGAACACAAAAACCCACCATATCATATTTTATTACTGAAATCCACCAAGGAAACACTGAGCCTGTGCTGGAGAATGTGTATATAAGTTACATAAAATTATGTGCTGCATTATCATGGCATATTTATCCATGGCATTGTAATTAATAATCAGCTGTCAACATCCTGGAGTGGTTTTGGAACACATTAAACATAGGATGCTTAAATACTTTTAACTTCTTTTTGTTAAGATGCTTCTTTGAACAAGCAGAATTTTCTACATAAGCACTGTATTATTATGAATGCCTGAATAGGATTAAGAGGCTTTCTTGAAATGCAGAGACCCAGTGGATTTCATCTGCTATGTGGGAAGCCAACGCTGTTCATGGGCTTCTCAGGTTTATATTACATTCATTATCTTCAAGCACTGTTAGGTGTTGACAGTTAACTGCCTTCATTGGGATGACGGTCCCTGCAAAACTGAATGCGAGCAGAATTTACGATTTACCGCCCATCTGTCAAGGCAGAAAATCAGCCCTTCAGAAACGCGCGTCACGGACATCTCCCCCAGCTCTTCTGGGGGAGATGAGAGTGGCAAGTCAGGGCGAGGAGCAGGAGGGGAAGGGAGCTGGGGAGGGGACGCCCAGCACTCCCTGCGAGCTTTAACTGAACAGCCACACTCCGCTTGCTGCAGGAGATCACATTACCTCCCAAGCACCAACAAAAATCTTAGTGAGAGGCTTACGCATAGCTTAAATGGAACATGTCTGTGCTTCAACCTGCTGTTCCAGAGGAGTCAGCATGAGCACATACTTTGATAAAGACTTCCAAGAGTACAGGCACAAGTGAAATTGGGAGAGATTCTTTGGTCGAGGATATGAAGATGTTTAGATGATCTTGTGCTCTGTTACTGTCCTAAAACCCAGGAACAACTTCCCTTTATTTTACTATTAAAAGCAATCCAACATATTCTGAAGTATTCTTAGACTTTTTAAATTTTCGACCCCATCAAGAACATAAACTTTGTCTGTGGACCACATCAGGTTTTTTCAAAGCATACTCATATTAAAAGCATATTTTTCTCATGAAATTTTTCATTATACTATTATTCTAAGTTGCATTAAACCAACCAACATTTTTTCGAGACTGGAAATAAGTCACACTTGAAATAATTGCCTGCTGGTGCCAGTATGTTAACTACTAGGCTATTATTAATTGATTTGGTATCCTACCAAATTACGTAGTGCAACCACTAGTGCTAGATGCATTACACAGAGAATTTCACTCATGCATCTTTTCAAAGTACTGCTTATCGTAGTTTGGGGTTTGTTTGTTTGTTTTTGTTTTAAATCTTAAAATACTGAACTAGGAAAATTAATACAAAGAAAAAAAAAAACAGTGTTTTAATACAAAACAAAAATAGCATTGTGTTGTTCCATATCAAAAAACCCACTATCCATCCTTTACTAGTGAAATTCTTCAAAGAATAAACTTTCAACCACACACAAAAAAGAATGTTTTATCTTATGTCAAGTTGATAGTGAGAGACAAGTCAAATGATGACATGTAAAACCTTTAAAGAAATTCCAGCAGATATCTACACCATGCATTATTGTATTTAATTTTTTAAAACATGTAAGTGAAATATAAAAAAATTAAGCCTTGACATTTGCTCTTGAAAATAACCCTTTGAAAGGCCCTCCAGTCCCTCAGAAGTTTGCTCTGACCCTATTTTATTCTGTTATAATCTTAAAAAGAAAAGTCCCACATAAATGTACACAAGATAAGTAGTTTTGAATTCAAAAGAGCTTGTCATAGCCTATTTTAAGCATTTAAGTAACTGATGAAGAGGAACACAGAAATATGATCCTGTGAAGGCTTATACGTATGCTTAACTTTCCACAATAAACGTTCTCCTACTGTTGGGCTGCTCACAGCATGCATCAAGGCGAACATTCACACAGATCACCAAAATTTTGCTGTATCAAATTCATCTTAAACACAAATCTGAAGCTATGAGTGAAGAGCAGTGTTTTATTCAAGAAGCCACAAATACACAGTTATCTCAGTAACTGAATCTACCACATAGAAATTAATGAAAAAAAGAGGAACTAATAACAGCAAGGGTCAGTGGCTGCTGGAAGAGGTAGAAAATTGATTCTTTTATGTCACTAAAAAAAAGTTTGGGGAGGATAGTGTTTAAATTTAAGATATGAACAAAAAACTAGTTTGGCTCAGCTTTCAATAGCAGAGGATACAGAACATGAGGGCAAGAGACAAACAAGAGAACGAACTCAGACTATTCAAGATAGAGGTTTATGCTTGAATGTCGAGAACGAGATGATCTGCTTTCCATAACTGTGAGCAGGAAATAAAGTCATCAGTTCAGTGGGAAGATTCTTGCACAAACCTAACACATCACTTGTGGCAGAACAAGAAAAATGTCCTAATGGTTCAGGCCACTGGTCGTTTTAGATCCATATTCTGCCCCCAGCAGCAGCAGAAGCAGCAATGGGAAGGGGTATTGAGAGAGCAGGCATGGGAAGGGCCACTTTCTGCAGTTCATCTCCCTCCTTGTTGTGAGGATGAGCAGTTTTAGAAGTTCCCTACTTGCTATGTCAGGAACACTTTCTTCATCCATTTTATACCCATATCCTACAAGTTTCAAGTCCACTGTAGTTTTCATGTCACAAGATTTGGGGACTAGCAAATGCAGTCCATGATGCAGTGATCTTCCTGAGTTCTGACTGGCATTTCCAAGTTCAGAAACATGTAGGCCTGGTTTGTATTATTCTTCCCCTCAATGTACTACTTACATATTTTTTTCTACACTGAAACCATCTGGTGCCTTTTTGCCCCTTCACTCAGTTTTGTGAAGCTCCACCTGCAGTTCCCTGACATCACCACAGCATTTGACCACTAAAAAAAAAAAGCTTAACATCACCTATGAGATTAGGGACTTACTGTTTCAGCTCTACTTCACATCAGTGAAGAAGATACTGATCAAAACCTATCCCAGTATAAATCCCAGTGGGAATCCCTGTGCTGACTCTGCCCCAACCTGAAAATTTACTATTAACCCCCAATTCTTTCCTTCCCGTCCCTTAGCCATGAAAGTACCTTTCTTCCAATTCCATGGCAATTTGGCCTCTTTAACAGTGTTCGGTGTGGATTCAGAGTCTTTCTGAAAAGCCAACAGCATTATGTCCACAAGATGCCCAAGCCACATTCATGCACCATGGACACATTCAAAATCCTTGCTGGATTTCCCTTTGCTGAAGCCGCGCTCACCCTCTCCCAAGAGCATTTAGCCATCTTTTCACTGATCTTATCCTTTATCATAGGCGCTGCCATTGTACCATGGATACAAGTCAGACTTACTGGTCTCTAGTTTCCAGGGTGGCCACTTAAGCCCTTTTTGTAGATGGGAGCCATACTAGCAATCTGCACAGTGGCCATTTGAAATGCAATGTTATTCAACTTGGCCAGCAGCTCAGCAATTTTACATGTCTCAATTGAGTCCCTTCAGTACCCTTTGGTGAATGGCATCTGGTCCTGGTGAACTGTTAACACCTCATCTGTTCAGTCCCACATTTTCTCCCAATTTGCATTAAATTCATCTAGTTTCCTAGAGGGGCAGAGGGGTGATTAGTACATGAATTTGAAAGCAGTCAGAGATGTAGCTAGGTTATAGTGAAAAGGGAACTATGCAATGGAAACAAGGCTGTTGCTGGTGTTCTTCAATGATCAGTCCCAAGACTGATCTTATTTAGTATTTCCCCTCAGATGAATAAAGGAGCAAGTGGAATTTGTGAACATCATAAAGCTGGGGAGGTTCACCAACACACAGGAGGGTCAGTCTTACACAGGACTGAATGATCTCACGGATTACTGTACGGAAAAGGGACAGCTACAACACTTCAGAGTGCAAGGTCAGTTTATATCAAAACATTAGAAGAGGAAAGACTTGAGTATAAACAAACTGTAATTAACTGAGTGCCAGCAGGACAAGACTGCCCACAGGAAAAGCAAATATAATCCAGTGATGGATCAACAAGGTATATACAATAGAAATATTCCATTTCAGATGAAATAAATCCAATTTATGTATACAGGGCATTTATGTTAATGATAGAAATAAAAGTTTAATCCCACTTCAGAATTACTTCCTTTGATCTATGCCGAAGGCCAAGAATAACCAGTCTTACAGCTTTTTCAAAAAGCCAATACCAAGACCTCTATTCAAGCTTTAAAAAAAAAAAAGCCACACAACACACACCACCAAACTTTACAGAAAAAGAGATAAATCTCACTTCATATAATAAACCAAATCCCCTCTTTTTTTTTAAACGTTCTTTTAAACCATAAAGATTGATGTTGTCATTGGAGAAGAGACGGCTTTGTCTGATTGAATTTAAAAATTATATTAACTTGCAGATAATTAGGAATATTAATGATACTTATATAATAAAATATAACCTTGCAGAGAAGTATATTAACCTTGCAGATAATTAGAATAATTAGCATTTGCAAAGAGTCATGAGCAGGCAAGCACTATATATAGCACTATAGGCACACACATATGCTACCTGTTACTATTTTTAGTAACTGCCAGCTATTCTTTTCAGGAAAAAACTGAAATTTCAGGAAAAAAAATGGCTGCACGAGGAGGTATTTTTTATTGGAAAGAAAACAAGAGAGAGGCACAGGAAGATTGCATTTTATTCCCAGATCTTCAACTGATCTAATGAGCACATTCAGGTGATTTATTTTGCTACTATTAATAAGTTTCATCACCTGTCAAATGGTACTTATTTCCATTGTAAAACACTTGAGATCTACTGATGAAGACCTCTACATAATCAAGTACTTTTATTTTTCAGTTCACTAAGTAGGCGTCTAGGTCAAGAGATTACAGAATCTACAGATTAAAGGAAGAAAAAAATTATTACATGCAATATTAAAAAGTATTCCCACAGCCTTGAGAGTATCACTGCTGAGATAATACAGATGAAAAAAAAATCCAAAACCCTACTAAAATAATTATTCCCACTTTGCAAGAAAAGCATTTTGTTGGAAAGTGATTAATTTATTCCAAAAATCACCTATAGCTTTCTTGAAAAAGAAAATAAGTCTCTCAATTCAGCTAAACTAAATATTAATTTAGATTTGTATATATTTTTCTACTTCAGAAATATGACTGCACTGGCTAGAAAACCAAGGAACTTATTAACTATGAACTGGCCCTTTCTCAACTCCCATGAAACCCAAACTGCTAGAACATTAAACATTAACTTGAAACCATTGATACTGAGCAACAATGTTTAAAAAACCCAACACTATCAGAAACAAAAGCCAACAGTAGCACAGAGCAAAGTAGTTTGTAATTATGTTTTACAGTACTACTGTCTTCCCATCTCTGGGGAGACATTGCTAAGTCTTTGTCTACTTGAAAACATAAACATATTTTTGTTGATTATATTATTTTATTTATGCTCAGGTTGCTCTATCACTGAAAATATTGTGTGTAACACTCAAAAACTTTACATTTGCTAAGTGAGAAAAATAGCTTTGTCATCGAGAGGGTTGGAAACATGAAGCAAAACGACAGTGTTTGCAGGATGAAAAGGAGAGGCAGATAGGTACTGGGAGGTTGTGGGCCAGCTCACCAGCCATCATTGCTACCCGCGTGAAGGGGGAAACAGGAAAATTCTTATGTCATTCCTGTATACTCCAGGCAAGATAAAAAAAATTCTATCACTTGGCACAACGGCAGCACCAGATCACCAAATGCAGACTATATCCCATGACAAACCATCAGGCTTCATACATTAAGAATCACCCAAAAAGAAGATTCCCAGAGGAAAACTGCAGGGCTGCTGTACCAAGGACAGGAGTAGCTAGGAGAAAGGTCCCCATTTCCCTTTATCAATAGTCAGCATAGCTTTGAAGACAGGTTATCAACCTGGAAAACCTAGTCCCAGTTCTGATATTCATCAGCTCTACCCTTCACTGTTTTTTCCTTGTTTCATAGTTCATCTTGCCTATTCAGATGGTAAGTCCAAGCGACAGTCTCCTTAACAGGTTCATAAAGCAGCATGGCAGCAAGTGCTAACCTGGTACAAAGACAATGCTCATTAACAAATATCACAACACCCAGTACCAAAACAGAGATTTTTTCAGCCTGCCACCTCAGGTTGTACATCCTGTAGGCTACGCTGGAGCCTGGGTGATACTCAGGAATTGAGTAATAAGTTCAGCAAATCTCCACTACCTTGCAGGTCAGATCTTTAGCAGTAGTCTCCCAAATCACTCACTGTTGGCTGAACTTGGTACATTTAAACTATAAAGGATATGAGAACTATCTAAGATTTACTGCAATAAAACACTCGCCTGCAATAATTGTACTTTAACTAATGCTGAAGGGGTTTTTGTTTGGAGGGTTTTTTTGGTTTTGTTTTTTAAAATGGCACTAGATCCCATCTCACATTGATCACTCAGTTCAAGATCAGAACATAACCCATTTCTCTCCAGAAAGTTTCCCATGAAAGGCTGGGAACCTCCCATTCCTCCTTCTACCATCCTCAAAAATTTCTTATCTTCTGAGAGCTGCTGCTTCGTGTCGGAAAACGACCACACGATGTGCAGAACAGTCTTGTGCAGAGGACAGCATACATTCTGCACACTGATTAACTCTGTGAAGTCCTGGAACTGGAGGAGTGCAAAAGAAATTAAAAAATGCATATAAACCCACATTACACAAATACATATTAAACATCCCATTCAATTGCATTTATGTACCTGTTTTCCTGACTCCAGCTCCAGGACTTCAATCACTGTCCTTCAGTTGTTTAAAGATGGAACACCATAGTGCCTTTTAATTCTCTAAGAAAGCCTGGAACACTTAAAATAATAATAATAATAATAATAATAATAATAATAATAATAATAATAATAATAATAATAATAATAATAATAATTTTAAAAAGCAATGTCCACTTCAGTAAGCATTCCTAGTGTTGTTTTTTAAGACTCAAGAAACAACCTTCATTCTCAAATGCCTTGCTTTTTCACATATATATGGCAATGAGGAGTTCAACCAAGTCTGCTATTGAGAAGATTTTATTTTTTTTAGTATAGAATTTAACTGCATCCATTTATCTCTGTTACAGCCCTTCTGCCATCTGTGACATATATTTTTTGAATTCATCATCAGGAGATGACTTGTTTCATATGTTACCTCTTTACGCTGCCATACATGCATTCCAATCACTGATATTTTACCAGTAGGAAAAGAATCTTCTGATTTCGAGACACAGAGGGAGACTGATGACAGAGCCCTCAGCAGGACACTGCATCTCCTCGACACCAATCAGAGATTACATTTCCTGCTTTCCACTGCAGCAGGAAAGCACCAGCTGAGCAGTTCAGAGGAGATCCAAGCAGCTTAGGAAAAAACCCAGAGCCAACCACAACTGCCTACTGGACACAGCAGTTGCAAATAACTGGATTAGTATGCAGAGCAGGAGGAAGACACAAGTTATTAACTCAGTCATCTGGGTGCCTTATTAAACAACTGGAGAGCAGGCAAAAGAGAATATGATAAAAATAGAGTGCTAGAAAGAAAAAAATCCCCCTTCTCCTATGACAAAGACTAAACTGATTATCACAGCTATTCAAATACCAGTGCTCTTAGACTAATGATACAATTACTCTGCTGTCTTATCTCCACAGGGATTTCTTAGAGGGCCAGGAGGATGCAACAGTCGGCTCCCTTCTCAAATATGTCACCCTACATAGAAAGGGCAAAGGCTGGAAAGATGAGGTCCTGAGACCCTCAGCCAAACAGCCTCCTGAACAAGAAAAGGTCATCTTGTCCAGACAAATGGAAATCTAACTTGAGAAAGAGACATACTATTCTTAGACTGGGCTGCATCCTTCATCGGATATCAACAATAATAAACATCTGCAACACATTATCAAAATTGGCATATATAAAATGGGAGAATCTCATTCCTGAAACAATCTAAATGAGGAGGTGCAACATGTAGAGATTCTCTGCACATCACCTATAGAAGTCAGCTTGAACAGCTTGATGGTATAAAGAAAACCAAAGTTAGCAGTATAACTTGAAATGTTGCTATAACTGGAGTAATTTGATTAGGATGGAAATTGCATCATTTGAGATCCCATACAACAGTTGAGGTCTGATTTAATTTCAGAGTTGTATGAGCATAATGAGACCAGTTCCGTGCAAACTTTGTGTCATGCACTGTATGTACTACCTGGAGTAGAGACCTGGTTTAGGGTGTATGCAGGAAGAAAGACAATGGAGAAAAAGCTGCTATCCTTCATCACAGATCAGAAGAGAATCTGGAAGCAATCCGTTACAACAAAGCATGATCAAGAGGAGTTTAGGGTGTCAGCAGAGAGACAAATAGTCATGTAATGCCAAGACCCAAGTTTATTTTGGAATAATGATATGCAAACCTTAAGGGTAGAAACAAACACCCAGAGCATGTAGACATGCTTTAGAAGACTCCAGTTATCTAAAGCAAGTCAAATATCCTTATCCAACAGCATTTAGCTATCACTGTTCAAACATGCAGCAAGGATGCATCAGTTAACGTGGCAGGGCACAGCTTTATTTAATTCTTGTAACAGGAAACAAACTCCCCCAAAATACAACCATAATCAGGCACACACTAGGTCTGGTACTTTGGCACAGGATGGCTATACTCACCTATGCTTCCATCTCAGCCTTCTTTGTATTCCTTTTACTCTGCAACATTTCTATCTATCTCGGTTTCCAAAAGAAGAAAGAATAAACTTGCGATGGCTCTCCTGGGTGGCCTCCACCCCATCGTATTCCTTACTTCCATCTCCCACATTCCTTAGCTGCCAAGTCTTGCATCAGCACCTGCTAATTTTCTTTATTTCAAAGGAAACAAACTATCACTTCCATTTTCCAGGAAAGAATCTCATCATTTCCATAGGGGGTAAAAATAAAACAAAAAAGACCCCCAAAACACAACACATTCATTTGATGTACAGCCTTATTCAAATAAAATCATAGAAACATTTAGGCTGGAAAAGACCTCTAAGATCATAGAGTCCAACTGTAAACCTAGCACTGCTGAGTCCACCACTAAACCATGTCCCTAAGTGCCACATCTACACATCTTTTAAATACCTCCAGATGAAGTACTCTATTCCAAATTGTCCACTTGAAGCCTTTTTTAAACTGTAATGAATGTTGCTGTTTCTTGTGAAAAACTGAAACATTCCACAAATGCTGTAGTATCAAATCCCATATACTTAATCAAAAAAACCTGCTTCACTAGAATACTGTCAGAAAAAAAAAATTGGACAGTATAGCTGGTTGAATTTAAGTGTAACAGCAGCTGGTTTTAAAATTTGGACAAGGGAAGCCACAGGTTTCTGAAGTTTTAGGCCTATAATCAGGTGCAGAAAACTGTCTAAAGAACAAACAGGGGAGCATTATCACAAAATGCAGACTCCAAAGAGCTCATTTGTGTATCAGTGACACCTAGCAGGACAAATAAAACTTAGCTGCTCACAGGAATACACGTTTGCCACAACAAAAAAAACAATGCAATGGCTTCCCTAGTTCTTGAGAGGCAGAGTATTGTGTTTGTACCACAGTCTTCCTCATTTATTTATATTTAGGACAAGAGAATATTAAAGTTGCAGTCTGCTTTTTCCTCAGTTAATGTATTGCCTCTCTGCACCCTCATGAGATGTCCTTGGCAACTAATGATTTACCTCACCTGTTCCAGGAACAAGCTGATTGTAATAAATTACTCTGGCTTTCAACACTTCTTCTCCACCCATATGGCCCCTAGTATACACTCATCATTTATCTGCAAGGTTTTCTGAAACAAGTGGTGCTGGTGAAGGAAATGCTCACACAGTAAAATAACATTTCCACTTCTTTACAAGAGGCAAGATTTTGAATGAATAATATGTTCATGCTGAGCTTCCATACTGAATGTGTCGTAGGACTGATCAGTCAGAAGTGTCTACGGTTCCAACCAAGGCTCTAAAATTGCACCTTTTAAAATTATTTTTAGGCTAATCACTGAAATAGTGTCTACTACATATTACTTTACAGACGAGGTACAGCACTACTGCTGTAGGAACCAATACACCAGATATTAATGACATAGACATTCATTATGATCACAAGACAATTTCAATTTCACACTTGAAATTATGTAAGTTCATACCAACTGCTGCCACTTCATACATGTACTCTTTATTGCTCAATTTCCCTATTTTAATAATTTTAAAAAACTTGTTTGTAAATAAACAAAAGTATAACTTTGCCATAATTTCTTACTTCCCTATCATACCTTTGTCATACAAGCCTCAAAAATCAGTCGCTGGTGTAATGCTTCTGCATGATTTGGCATCGCACACTTACCGGAACACATACAATAGAAGTTCAAACATTTGCAATGTATTAAGAGGGAAACCAGTAAGAGGGAAAGAGACTGGCGTGAGCCATCTTCTTTCTCACACTTCCACAGATCATTACAAATTAATATAAAAGGACTAATATATTTTACAGCAGTCATTCTAGGACAAAGACATGAAAATTCTGATTCAATAAGGAACAGAAGAAGGGATGGCTGTGATGCAGTTCTGTGACTTTATCCAGAATAATTAAAGAATTAGCCCACAGGCAAATAATGCAGTGCTTCAATTTTCCTGAAGTCCCCATAAATCTATCTTGTGACAGTATTATTTACCAAACATCATGCCTTAAAATTTACAGTGTCTGAAGTATAAATCTACATTTGTTTTACTAAATATTGTTCATCCTGCTACTACTGTTTTCATTTGAAAAGACACAAACCAAAACATACCAGATTCAACTCTATAGTGGCTCCACAAAAGTTTTGTACGCTACATCAGGGACGAATCCTGCCCCTCAAGTTTTGTGAGCAGTCAAGCAAAAAAACCCAATCCTTTATACTGTCAGTCATACAGGCACACAGACAGAATACACCTACACCTCTCCAGAAGCCAGCCAACCTAGAAAAAAGCACCAATCCCACAGACAGTCTGAGAGTTAGCATGCACTCACACATGGTCACGGCAGCCCGCTGCCTACCTGTTTTGCACGTGTACTTGCTGTGAAATGGCACAGAGGCCAGCACGGTCTCAGGCTGCGGGTGTGGAGAGCAGAGTACTAAAGCACTCCGACTGCTTCAGGTGTGTTGCTCTCAGACATCAGAGAGATGCTGTTCTGCTATCAGCAAACCAAGTGTGCCCAGACATCTGAAACAGCAGTGAACACGGCAGCTTCCACTGCTGGTGCTTCTCAGTGCCCTGACTGCCGTTTGCAGGTACCTAACAAAGCTCCCAAGCAGCCTATATGGAATTTATGACCTAAAAAGTTGATACAAGCGACTGGAACGTTTGCTGACAGGTTATAGTAAACTATCACAAGTTACGCTCGTCTCATATGCAGCCACTGTAACATATCTCAAACTTGTGTTTTATATTTGCTACAAGAAAATCTGCACAAATAAAGTTCATGTAAGTCTTCACATGAGAAGTCTCTACATCCTAGCAAACTTAAAGATCTTCTTTATACACAAAGACTAACCCCACCAGTACCTTCAATAAATTCCATGTCATGTTTTATTACTTCTGAGATTAATAAACAAATAGTCAGTTCCTCCCTGTCTATGCTAGCTTAGCCCAGGTACTTCAAATACCCTTTCTGAGCCCAAAGGCTTACCCAGCAGTCTAACTCGGCAGAACAATGAAGCTTTAGCTAATTATGCTAATTAATTAAACTAATTAGGCAACTTCAGATAATGCATGTAAATGCAGCTGGTTTCAGAATATTTCATCTTAAAAGGCTAGCATAATTTAGCATGACTGAAGGCAAACAGTCACTTTTATAGTGTTAACAAACAGCTGTAGTGGGTTGTTTTGCACAGGAAACTGTTTCTGTCTTTCACTCCCACAGAGAGAAATGCTCAGGGGACTCAACAGTACTTAACGAATCGAAAAGACCAAGCTCAGCTCCAGGACAGCGAAAGTGTAACTTGCACATGTACCTAGTGCATATGTCTTGCTGTCCAGAAAATTCCCAGCAGAATTTCAGTCGACACTGAAGTCTAAACTGTGATATTACTACTATCATCTAGCTAGCTTTAATCTAAAAAAAGTCTGATTTTCCCTTCATGCAGTCAGAGGTCGTGTTTGTTACAGTCGTGGGTCTGTTTTGCCTTACAGACCACAAATGCCTTATTCAAGCTTCACAAGCTAAATGATCAATATGGAATTAGCATGATATAATATATTTTGGCTTACATATTCAATCCCTTTTGGAGTAGAATATTATAAATATTTCAGTGTTAAAAAGGTATTAGCACGTCTTTGATTTTACTAACATAGATTAGCTATGGATTACTACTGTCCCTTGAAGGTCCAAAGGCCTCAAATATAATTTCTATTGCTAGGCTGATCTTCAAGTAATAGATTCATTTGAAGTCTGTCCATTTTACATTTTGGTAAGCCATTCAAAAGTGCAAAGTATATCTCTTCCTCATCTTGCTGCATAAAAGCACTCATTAAGACAACATTAAAAAAAATAATATCAATATTAGGGTGGATGAGCACAAGGCTAGAGAAAATAAAAGTGGCAGAAGGAACATCTAAACTGAAACTCTGACCTATATTCACTTCAGGTAATTACTAGAAGGATGAAAGGCCAACAGCCTTTAAACTAGAACTTGAGACCATGTATTTTGGTAGAAAAAAGGTACTGAGATCTTAGCAAGAAATAATTCAACATAACAAATGACAGTTATGATTAAATAAAACTAAGAGCAGCAGCATACCAGCAGCCTATCCCATTTTTGCTTGCTGTTTATCTTATTTCCTTGTCATTAAGGAAATACCTGTTTTCCCTACATGGGACTGTAGTGACATTTGACAAAGTAATTAAGAGAAGGACGGTCACGATCAGCTGCCTTTGCCCTGTTACCAAACACAGTCAATACACACTTCATGACTCCAGCAGATGTTCGTGCTTTACAGACTTATTGGGAACTTAAGGTCTTACTTTTTGTCCTTCCTGTATTACATGGAAAAGAGTCTAAACAGAGAAACCACTGAATTATTAGCAGCAAGTATTAACCCGTTCGGCACAATCCACTATACAAATAGACAAAGAATAAACTCTGCCCATCAGTTTTGTTTCTGCAAATCCATAGCTATTTTGAAACAGGAAGACTTGGACTCTCTTGACAAATGGAAGAAAAGCTAGTTTGAGCAAAGGACTCTGTCAGGGCTGTTTGCCACTCATCCATCACTCACTACCCCTTCCAGTTAATATTGGGCTGAAATAATTCTGCTCACAAAACATGAATCTACGGCGCACAGGATGGAGGGTCACATTTTAAGGAGGCAGAGGCAAACCCTGACTCTGAAGAAGCATTCATAAATTCCCCCCATCCCTCACATCCTCATCTCTGCTTCTACTCCATCTCCTAATGCTCCTTATGCCACCCGTCTTTGCATGACCATGGACTTGTGCATACCATAGGAGTAATCCAAGTCAAAACTAATCCTTCTCACACCAAGAGGAGGTTTTTGTGTGTGTGCTCGTACAAGAGAGGAAGGTAGCACAGACTTAAAATCAACTGCCCAAGAAAGGCTTTATTTTTTTAAAAATCAACACAAGCAGTTTAAACTGCTTGTAAAATAAGGGCCTAATTCTGATTCAGACTGTTTCAGCTAACACAGTGAAAGTACAGGTTTCATCTCTCCTACTTGCATTTACAAATGCTTAAGTCTTTAACCATGATAAAATAAAGATAAAATCTTGCTATTCTAATTTTCCGGTACACCCCGTCTCATTCTATCTTAACCACCTAAACAAGGTGCTAAGGTGGAAAGAATCTGCCAGAGTATGCAAACTCTAGAGCAACTAGTACCAAGGTGGTCTCTGCTGCATTTCAAAACTCAAATGAAGAATTTTGACAAGGAGAATTTCCCAAGGCCAGCACTTAAGATATTTTGCACACAGTAAGATTAAAACTTCAGTCAACTATGGGCTCCACATAAAACACAAGCTAAAATAGAGTATTGTTAAGTTTATTCTAGTAACACTATTGATCAAAAATAACTGGAACAGTCGTTTCACGAGAGCTTGTAGAAACAAACCACTGTCATCCAACAGTTCAGAAACTTCTCTAGTTTTGAGTTTTCCTGTCAGTATTTCTAACAAACAGCTGTATAATCAGTAACTATGCAAGTATGTTCTACATCGTGACTTGACTGCTAATGTACCTGATCACTATCTTATCTTAGTTAAAATCCAGGTTTAATAAGAAGGGAAAAGTGCTGTTTATGCTAACGCTCAAGAACATTCTAAAGAAACACATTATTGTTAAAATAGCTTTAACTTTTATGGTTCCCAAATGCAAAGCCCAATTCAGAAATAATACTTCTTAAAGGTGGTAATCTGTTCTCCTTGAGTTTTGATGCATGAAGGTATCAGTAAAGAGGAAATATTCAGGAAAGGAAGAAAATGGACAAGAAGAAGTATGAGCAAAAAGCCTCTGTATTCTTACCTTATTCCAAAGGTACTTAAAAATAATTTGCAGGTAAAATATGTCATCCTTCTTTCTATATGATTTTAAATGTTCACAATTACAGTATATTAGCTACCTTTTAATTAATTCATATAGACCTAGATATGCATTTGGAGTATGGGAAGGGGTGAAGAAAAGGACTTATTTACATTACTTGCTAGACAGAAATGAGTCTGGCAGCTAACCTTAAAATTCTTGGACTGTAATCGAAACTAAGAGGAAAAAAAATATGTGACTCTGGCTGTTGTAGTACAACTACTTCATTTTAGTTGTAATTAATTTCCAGCAACAAAAGAAGATACAAAGGGTTACATATGTATTCTTTACTGTACAAGATTATAATTAATATAACGTCTGTTTTAAATTTACTGTTATCATCTATTAAAGAATAAATAATTTTACAGCTTTCTAACATGTAGCTCAAGCTCTAAATCACTGACCATAACTAATAAGCAGTGTAATAGCATGAGTATCTGAAGTAAAACCACAGACTGCAATTTTGTTGATTGTAAATCATCATCATTTTTAATGCAAAAGCAACAGCAAATCTCCGTAATTACTGGGTGCATTTTGAATCACTTTTATGATTACTGCTCTATACCCATTAAAAATCCAAAACACTGAACTGCACAGGGTATAAAACTAGACTTATGATAGACTACAAGCTATAATTGAAATCCATAAATTCCCTTACTAGTGTTCAAGATTATTTTATTGCCAAGAATTGCAGCCCTGCAGAATTAACTTTAAAAACATTTACTTGATCTAACAGAGTGGTAGTGGCAGGGACAGCAGTAGTTGCTTTGGAGTATTTAACAAAATATTTTTAAAGTGTTGAGGATCAAATTTGGCACTCCTGCTTGTTTGTATAATACATTGGGCCATCAAAATCACAAAATTTAAAAAAATCTGTTCTAAGTGTTATAAATAAAAACTGAAAAGGCCAGCAGTGGTATACAAGTAGTTTGGACCTGTAATTACAAGCTTCAAGACACAGCTTATAACACCTGGTATGACTTACCACCAACACCACCACCCAAGAACATTCCACAGAGTAGTAAAACACTGTCTAGGAATTTTTTTTTTAAGTGCCCACACACTACTTGGGCAATCTATTGCATTTCTTTGCTAATAAAAAGAAAATTGGCTTCTAGAAATACATGTTTTCTAGAAGGGGTGGAAAGGAAATCAGAAAAATTAAATAACTCATAAAAGGAAAAGGCGTTAATGTTTCTAGATATATGAAAGTGTATGCTGACTAGACATCTCAGAATACTAGAATAAAAATTCATCTGGAGTAAACCCACATTCAAAAAAAGAGTAATAAAAACTTAGATGGGTGTAGGAAAGGGATACCAGGATTTGGACAGCCCAAATTACAAGGAGAGACTGGAAGAGCTTTCCTTGTTTGAGCTATCAGAATGGAGACATAGAAGAGAGATGACTGCTCTCATCATGCTGGTGAATCTGGGGTATTCCTTGAATGGGAACTACTGTGTGGGTACAATTAATCTCTACATGCAAGGAGACACACCCATATTGGAGACACACCCATATTGGAGACACACCCATATTGGAGACACACCCATATTGGAGACACACCCATATTGGAGACACACCCATATTGGAGACTACGCACAGGTGGAGGGGCACCATGTTGTTCTTTTTACACTGTAACCTACTTAAACTAAGTCATCACTAATTTAAAAAAAAAGGAATAACGAATTACTAATAAATGCAGGTTGGAAATTAGCAGACAGTTCTTATTTAAAAAAAAAAGAAAGCAAAAAAACCCCAACAGTTTTGAGGATCTGGAAGTGCTTTTATTAGGATGAATGACAGGAATAAACCAGTTTCCTAAATCAGAAAGATTCTTCCACACCTACATACCGATGTCATTGTCTGCTTCCACTGGTCACCAAAGTTTATTTTTGTGTAGGTAACAATTGTTTTTCATTCTGCTGGGGTTTTCTTAAATTAAAGACACTAAAAAACCAAAATCAGGACAATTTGCAGATCCATCCTGCAGAACCTCCAGGGACAGAACTTGAACAGAACAAGGTAAAAAGTATACTTCGTCCTCCCTCTCCTCTCAACTTTAACACAAAAATTTCTACATGACCAGATTATAACATCCTATCATGAGCCACAGTCATGGTTGAAGAAGCATTCTTTAATCTCAAAGTCCTTTTTCACTGATTTTAACTTCCCCTAAATTATTTCCTAATTTTCCCAAAGCTCCAGGCTAGGAGCAGCCATGCAAAATATTTCCCCTAAAAGCAATATATTGAACTGTTCATTTTCAGGAACAGCATGCTTAAAGTGGGTAACATCAGCATTATTTAAGAATATTTTCAGCTATTTAAAAACAAACTGTTGAAAATGCCAAACTTCACATAAGTACATGTAGACGAATGTGTGGTTCAGTAATTAAGTATAATCTCCAGTATGCTGGAGCTTGCCCCCGTCATATTAAGATCAGCAGTTGTGAATCAAAACATATTTGGTCCATTAGAAAAATAATGCAGACAACACTTAAAGACACTAAATTAGTTCCCACTGCATTAACCGGAAGATCTGCTGATTAGACAAGTAAGGAGTAAGATAAACAGCACTAGAGAGAAGCAGACATGGGGATGCAGATGCTGCTTTTCCTCATTTACCCCTTCCATTGCTAAGGCTTGAAGAAACACAGGAGTCATAGAATGCTTTGGGACGGAAGGGACCTTTAAAGGTCATCTAGTCCAACCCTCCTGCAATTGTCAGGGACATCTACAACTAGATCAGGTTGCTCAGAGCCCCATCCAGCCTGTCCTTGAATGTTTCCAAGGATGGGGCATCTACCACCTCTCTGGGCAACCCGTTCCAGTGTTTCACCACCCTCATTGTAAAAAATTTCTTCCTTATATCTAGTCTGAATCTACCCTCCTTTAGTTTTAAACCATTACCCCTTGTCCTGTCACTATTGGCCCTGCTAAATGGCTTGATGTCCAGGCGGAGATCAGTGATGAGTGGTGTCCCTCAGGCGTCCCTACTGGGGCCAGTGCTGTTCAGTATCTTCAGCAATGACATAGACAGCAGGATCAAGTGCACTCTCCGCAAGTCTGCAGATGGCGCCAAGCTGAGTGGTGTTCCTCACACCTGAGGAACAGGATGCCATCCAGAGGGACCTGGACAAGCTGGAGAAATGGGCCTGTGTGAACCTCATGAGGTTCAACAAGGACAAGTGCAAGGTCCTGCACCTGGGTCGGGGCAATCCCCGGTATCAATACAGAGTCACTTGGCTCTGGTTTGCTCTTGCCTGGGCATTTGAACTCTCTAGGGCTTTTCCATGAACTTGATTCCTTTCAGCAGCACATCCCTCCCCACAGTTACATTACTGTGCTCTGTTTCAGGATGCTGTGCATACGACTGAGCACTTGTTTTAGGGTCAGGAAAGGATTTCTTCTTGTTAGGACAAATGCTTAAGGTGTGACAGTCAACTGCTCTTGCTTCTGCCTTTTGCAACATCACAGCAGGCAGATCCTCACAATGTATAGCCATCATGCAGTGCAATTAATAGAGAAAGAGCCCTTCTTCAGGGTAATGGTATCAGAGATTTCATTACTGGACTACTTGTTGACAGAAGAAGAGATTGACAATAATCCTGCTGGGACTCTCCCACATAAGGGACAGGTTAAGTGGATTTAAAAAGGGATGAAGATCCTAGGGATTAGAAGCATGAATGATAACTTTCTGGCAAAACAACAGCAAGAAGCACAATGGGGAGAGAAAGGAGAAGGCACCTTTTCTCTGAGCAGAATGAAGGGAAGTTGTGGTATGCCCTGTAAGTCTGCTCCTGTATCACCCATTCAATTGCTCATACTTGTACAGCAGGCTACTCTGGGACCTTTGTGCCTGGCATGTTTTGCAAACTAGAGCAAACTAATGAACTGGTTTTTGGTTTAGTTTGTTTGGTTTTTAGTCTACCCTCTCTACCAACAAAAAAAAACCAAACAAACAAAACAACAAACCGAAAAAACCCCAAACCCCAAAACCACAAACAAACTGCAGGATACTTATCTGACCATTGCCAGACCTACAAAAAGTCCATGAAACTTTGAGGTGTTGATGCAAGAGGAAAGATGTAGAATAGCAGACACTCCTTGAGAAGAGCTAATCCACCAGGTTATCCAGAGAGAGAGAGAGATACTTGCAAGTACACAGTAAAATCCCAAAGGCCTGCGATTAAAAACCACATTAGTCCTACCCTTAGTGACCCTGAATCGGGTCAGTATGCCTGCAGGGAGACACAGAACAAACACATTTATTTTTACATGACATGCCTAGTAGGAAAAGTGTTTCCTGCAGTTTATACTTTTGACTCAGACTAACACAGAATAAAGATATGTCTGAGGGATCAGAAATGTAATCATGATTCATGTGTGACCCAGGCACATTATTGTTTTCTTCGTCTGCATCCTGAACAACAGAATGCCACACAGCATTCAGTATGCATCAGACCAGATCCTTGGCAGTGGCCAAAATGCACACAGCACTCCCCAGGAGACAATTTATGTCAGTGTCTCAAGGCCTTCCTTGGCAGACCCCGCTTGTGCACGTGCACATTCCTGTAGTGCCTGCAGACAAACTCTCCTCAGGCACAAAGTGCTAAAGTGCAGCACAGTCTCATCCGCAGTTCCCTCTACCCACTAGAAAACTAGCAGGAGCTGAAATGCAGAGGACACATAGGTGTCTGCACTTGACAGACACCATGTATGTAGGGGCAAAAAGCTCTACAAAGGAGTTCACCTACTAGGTTAGGTTTATGATCACAACTAGAGTGGTAGCACGGGGGGGGAGGAAATGGACTGTGTGCAAGGAGATGGTCTGCTGTGTACCAAGAAAGCAGGCTACCATCTCCCAAAACTGGTGGTACAGCAGTGACCAGGAGCAGTTACTTTTCAGGTATGGGTAACAGAAGGATGAAACAAACCTGTATTTGTTGGAACAAGATTATTATGCTGTATAGGGAAAACCTTATTGATCCTCCCACATAAAAATGCTTTTGTTTCATGAATCAAAAAGTGACAGGATGTTTAACAGTCAACATAGACTTGTTAAGAACTAATTATGTCCAATCAACCCAATCTCTTTGTACACCAGACAACAAGCCTCCCAGCATAAAGGAAATAAGTAGATGCCAAAAATCTTGACTTTATTATGTCTTTTGATACTGTTTCACAAGACATTTGTATTTGCAAACTAGGGAAGCACAGCCTAAATGAAAATAGTAAGTGAGGACAAAATACAAGGAAAACCATGTTTACAAACTATGTATGCCAAAATTTGAAGAGGTATAAAGGGAAGTTTTGCAGGGAGTACAGCAATAATCATTATTTTAGTACTAATTTGGATGATGAAATAGAGAATGCTTTTTTATATCACCAGGTCACATTCAATTGGTTGGAGTGTAAGTGCACAGGAGGCCAGGCTTAGACTTCAAAGTAGCCTTAAACTGGAGGAAGAGCCTGGTAAATGCAGGGATGTTATTCATCAGGAACAACAGCAAGAAAGCACACCTGACAATGAATCATTACATACACCAATAATGTGAAAGAAATGGCTCGCCCTGCTACCTAAAGGTCTCGGGGCCTCCTGTGGATCCACGGCACAAGCCAGCAATATCATAACATTTCAAAAAGGGTAACAGCTATATGGGGGTAAATGAACCAAATTATAAACTGCAAAGACAGAGTAACCTATGTTCTGCCCAACACCAGCAAAGCCCCCATTGGGATACCATGTCCAGACCCCTTCAGACCAATGAGGGAGAGAGTACAGAAGGGACCAACTTCAAAGAATGAGAATTGGTCTAGAAAGTGTAATCTAAAAGGAGGATTAATGAACCATCTTTATTTTAGCAGAGACCTTTAGGTAGGACTTAGTAGTACCCTCAGGTAGCTAAAGCTTGCTGCCAGAGGAAAAGAAAAAACCTCTATTCTCCACACCTCTGGCAGATATGGCAAGAAGTAACAAGGTAAAATTGTTGCATGGAAGATTTAGGTAAGATACTAGGAAAAAATTCTAATGGCAAAGACAGCTTAGCATTGTAAAAAGATTAATAGCCAAGATTAAGATCACCTGTAATGCAACCTCTCTAAAGTTAGATAACTGCTTGTGAATCACTAGTTTCAAAATCCAGCTCACATTTGAGGAAAGCACTTGCCACTATGTCACCTCTATTCAGATGTATTGGACCAGTATTTAAATCGCAAAAATTACTAAGTGTTGGTACTATCAATTAGCCAAACAACAGAAGGACACTTAAACCCCAGTGTGGATCTGATGTCACATAAACAAATTATTTCTACAACTTTGGCAATCTCCATTTAGTCAAACCTTAAATACATTGAAGGGGAACACATGGAAAAGTGCTGCACCAATTTCACTGCTTTTTCTGCTCTTTAGGGAGATGCAGTTGGTTCAGTTCCATGCAGCACTACCACTTATTTGTACAGTGGAAAATCAGCTTGCATAAAACTGCAGGAGTCTTTTTCTAAAGATGTTCTTCAGCTGCAAGCTGTCTAAACAACATCCAGAGCTGTGATTTAAACATGAACCTATGAAAAAAATAATAATGCTTTTCTCTTCCAACTTTTACTTGTATTTAAAAAACACTGACAGTATTTGGAAAACCAAGGTTTAAGTATTCTTTACACACAGTTTTGGGAATATAGAAAGAAAACAGCCCTAGAGTATTATTTGCATACCTTTTTATGCCTTTTTTTCAATTCCAGGCTGACATAAACTGGTCTACATAGTCACAAGCAATGAGCTTACAGGGTCTAAAAATGTGTGTGTTTATCAGGAAAGGGAGCAGAAACCAGAGATTCTGAAGAAAAAGGGAGGAAGCGTGTGGGTAGACGGCCAGCAACTCCTCTGAACACATCACTTTAAATTAAAAAAAAAAAAAAAGAACAGGAAATCAGTTACAACGTCTGCCAATCTGAAAGGTGGAAATTTGACCGAACACATAAGTAAAACCAATCTACCCATCTCCAAACAAATCCCACCATTTCACCAGAGTGATCTCCTCCTTGGGGCATATAGTTCCAGAACAACGGGATACAAACTGTCAGTCTAAAAAACCTTTTTCTCAACTTGGCTGCTCATGAGATTTCTTTACTACAGCTCTTACCTCCTTTCCAAGTTTAGCTCCTCCCAGGCAGTTTAAGCCCAGTAAAGCACCAACAATTAACGTATAGGATTACTCTTCTTAAATAGGCTAAAAATCCTTTTGAAAGGGCTATCCAACATCAAGAAATAGTTATAGCACAGTTAACAACTTCTTTCATTTCTTGCCTTCTAAATATTTCGCATGTACCAAAAAGCATCTCCTTCTTAGTGATTATGTTTTCTATTCCCTTACTTCTAGCTGAAAAATGGAAAACCATCCAGAATTTCACCACACTGACAGGCTAAGGCTTACTTCACAAGCCTCTAAACTGAAAACGAAAAGGGCGGGGAGGGATAAGAGGAAAGCAAGAAAAAAAAACTAAGAGAGAAAAGAGGTACAGATAAATTTAATGGTATGTAGATGGCAACAGTAATGGGGGGGGGGAGTGAGGCAGCACCCATAATCTCAGCAGCTCGTTCCAAAGAGAAAGGACTGTTACCAGTTCATGAAAATAGCAGCTAATAAAAATATGTCTAAAAAGCCATTTAGATCAAGGCAAGGTTTCAACCAGAAACCATAATGGTTACATTTTTTTAATTTAGTACTTTGAAAGCAGAATTGTAGGTCCTCTGCAAAAACCTCAGTCTGTTCCCAACAAAATCAACAGCAAAAATTTCCACCGACTTTCATGAAGGGGGTAACAGGGTCAGAGCCTACATACCTGCCAGAATCTATTGTAAACACACTTTTACTTTTGAAAATCCTGCTATAGAAAAGGTAACTGATAACACTTGCTGCTTAAACTGCAGAAGTTTCCTCTTATATCAAAATATCAAAGAGCTATTTACCTACCAACGTACCTGTTTCAGTTACATATTCTGCACATCTCACTTTCAGGCAGCTAGCAAACAGACTGCAGGAAAGTACACAAAGACAAAAATTCAGTGCTGTAGTCTGTTTAAAAAGCATTACAAAGTCCCTAAAACCTAAATATTCATGCATGCCCCTAAAACCATGCAATATAAAAACTGTAAATATTGCTCTGTTAGTATATTATTCTTTGTCTGTGTGATATACATAAACACTAATAGACAACTACTATTCAGGTAACTACCTTTAAAAGTCTACAGAGAAGTTTGGTGGTTTGGTTTTTTTGTTTTGTTTTTTTGTTTGTTTGGGGTTTTTTGTTGTTGTTTTTGTTTTGCTTTTGTTTGTTTGGGTTGTTTTGGGTTTTTTTTCTGTAAATGCAACACTTCGCAAGACAAACCCACACTAAAATAAAGAAGGACTGGTCAAAAGCAATGCCATTTAGAATAGAATTTTTTAATCTTTTGTCAGCAGGAGCCAGAGAAGTAAAACAATGTATCAGCAAATAGGAAGGAAGGGGAAGGGGGCGGGGAAAGGCAGCAGAAAATTAAAAAATAAAAGCAAGCTTGTACTACTAAAGAGCCAAGATAAGTTCTGTGAGGGACTGTCTAAAGAAGCAAGGAAGACACCTGAATCATTCTGAAAGTCATTCTTATGACATCACCTCTAAAAGTTCATAACAGAATTTAAATACCATAGAATCATTAAGGTTGGAAAAGACCCTTAAGATCAAGTCCAACCGTTAACCTATCACTGCCAAGTCCGCCACTAAACCATGTCCTCAAGCACCATGCCTACCCATCTTTTAAATACCTCCAGGGATGGAGACTCAACCACTTCCCTGGGCAGCCTGTGCCACTGCCTGACTACCTTTCCAGTGAAGAAGTTTTTCCTAATATCCAACCTAAACTTCCCCTGGCACACCATGTTTAACTTGAAGGCAAAACAATGCTACCACTTCAGTTAAAAATAGCGTATCTTGAAAATTAGGCACTTAGGAACTGAAAACTATGAAGTATATATGCATACTGCACAAACTATCAGGGAAAACAACAAAAAAAAGGAAGATTAAGTTAGAATGTGCTAAGGAAAAGGATGAAATTGCTTTTGTCCAACTACTTAGCAAATTCAAATTAGAGAAAGACATTTTTCCATGGTAAATATGACAAGAAAGGCAAGGAGAAGAAAAGGAGAATAAACTTGAAATTCCTTCACTACCTTCACCTTGAATTGAATTCATATTCATTGTAAGTATGAAGCTAAGATGATGCGCATTTCCTTACCCCTGCAGGAAGAAGTGTGCTCAGCACAAAGGAATTTCTGCCTTATTTTCCAAATCTAGATCAATACTATTAACTATTACATCGATTTCAGCCACTGAAAGATCTATAAAACAAGTTCTATGAAAACAATTAGTTCTCCTGGACAAATCTGTGCTCCTTGCAAAACCAAAACCATCACGCATACAGAGGAAGGATATACTGCAATGGCTTATTTCCTGTTAGGCACCATAGGAATTGATTTAATGAATCCAGTGGTTGCATGAGCAGGTCTTTTTAATATACTTAAGTTTAGAATATAAATTCTCTTTTAAGTAAGTTCCCACCTCTAAGATGAAATAATTCCTTAGGGAAACACCTCAGTCCTTTGCACTTCCTATATAGGTGAATTAATACCCGCTACTGAAGGCTCATATGAAAACCACCCAATTTTGTAAGTGATACAATATTTTATAAAATGCACAGCACCCACACTATCACATACTTGCTACAGTATCAGCACAAGCCAATTTCCACAAGGAATTCAGACTACCTCTCATTACAATAATCTCTGCTTTCATTGATATGCATAAAACTTACCTATGACAAGTGGCATTGCAAATTATCTAAACTTCATTGGAAAAATATCCCAAACTAGTTCAATCCTACATAGTGCTACTCATACTTATAGAAGTAAATGAGCACTGAGGTCATTAGCCTGGGAGGACCCAGGAGCAAGCCTGGCTCAGCTGATTTCCATTGCTACCTGATAGCAATTAAGTTAGTTCCCTTCCCTTCCCTACGCAGCACATGCACGCCTTTCGTCAAAAATAAAAAAATCCTTTTCCTGGGGGATAATTGCATCAGGACCCAAAGAACTACTGAAAGGGGAATTTTTCAATACTGCTTCAAACACTGAGTTTCTAGACCACAAAGCTGGGAAATAAAGTCAACTTTTTAGAATTTTGCCATAACCTTTGCTAGGGATATTAATCTTACTTCTTACAGAGATACAAAATAAGTGACGTTGGGGGGTTTTGTGTGGTTTTGGCATTATTGGCAATGACAAACACACATTTTATTACTTCTAGTCACTGGCTGCACAAAGTATGTTCTTACTGCATGTAATTTTTAAACCTGGACAGAAACCAGCTAGTGGTATTCCTGTCAAACTTCCTCTTGCTCCATCTTGCTCCACAAGCTATGGAGCATTATTTTTACCACTGTGTAAATACCAAGTGTATGTGAAAATCCTCCCTCTGAAATACTCTCTTGGCAAAATCTTCTTTAGAAGTTATCATAGCAAAAGGCCAATAAATTTTCTTCACATGAAAATAACAAAGCAGGTGAAATCAAAATGACTTTTTTTCCAGATCTCTTGGTACAGTTTCAGTCACATTTCCTTATTTTCTGTTTTTCCCCTTTTTTGAATGTTAACACCTTAACCTTTCCACAGTTTTCTTTATTAACCCTTGAGTTTCTTCAGGATAGTGTTTTAAAATGAGATTTCCTTGTGATGTTTGGTCTGATATGAGAGAGAATGTAGACTCAGAGGCTGAAATAGTCACTCATTCTCATCTTTAGGTTGAGATTTTTAGCCTAGGAACTAGCACATGAAGATCTGTAACAGACCTCCTCAAGTGCAAATTCAATTCTTGATGATTCTTTATTCTGGTACTTCTCATTCCCTAGCTATGGAAAAACTTCTGCTAAACTAATAGGTGGATATTTAGGGGGAAACCTTAACTACGATGTATACAAAAGATCATAGATGCATTTCTATAAAAATTCTCAATGCAGTACGACACAAGCAGTTACTAGTAGAACAGTTTTAAACAAAATTTGAAGAGAAACATTTTGGCAATCACTAAACAATTGGACAAGAATGCAGAGATCCTGCAATAAGAAGCAATTATGATCACATGATTAGCACTAAAAACTTAAGCCAAAAAAATCTTTCACAATTTTTGCATTGAACTCATAACTTTTGATGAGGTTACAGCTTATTTTTTTTAACAATACATTCAGTCTTGCTTCAAAAAGACCAAGTCAGTCCCATACTTAAGTTCGAAAGCTATAATACATCCTGCTTTTCCTAGATCTCTCCCTTCTTTCTGCCACAGAACTGGGGCTGGAGGGACTTTGGGTTACTGCAGCTTGTGGCAGTTTTAAGATCAAAATTTTTAAGATCGAAGTCTAGAGCTTTGGCTCTATGAGACAACAACTTGGGCTCAGCCACCTGCATTGGTCAGTGGGAAGGCAGCTGGGGGCACTGAGGGTGAAGGAGAGAGAAGTGATGGCCCCACTCTCCTGGGTGGGAGAGAAAGCCTTTCTTCTCAACAGAGGGTGGGGGAGGAGAGAGAAGGATCCAAATTACAGCCTGGGACTCCAGGGCAGCAGGAGAGGGAGACTGAATGAAACTCATACAGGGCTTGGGATGGGATGGGATGAAGTGAGAAAGACACAGCATTGTCTCAAGCTGTACAAAAAGGTATCGCTGCATCAGTTCTGTCTTTCTACCCAAACAGATCATGGTTAACACTCCTCAGCTTTGTTGAGTCAATGTAGATTGGGGAGAAAAAGGTTAGGGAGACCTAGGGCAAAAGATGTACATTGTTAGATGGGAAACAGATTGCTTTTAGGGAAGAAGTAGCATGCCTTGAGGCAGACTTAGGGGAGATGATTTAGGAGAAGTCAGGGAATGGGTAGCTCTGGGGTACACAGAGGGCTCTGGGGCAGCAGAGCTGGGAGATGTGGAGCCCAAGGGACAGGAGCTTGCTAGTGCAGAAGAGTCACTCCGAGCAAACATCTCTATCCACAGACCAAGGGCACTGATGCAGAACTGGTGCCCACTCCTAGTTTTGGGTTTTGAGGGTTTTTTTTCCTCTATGGAATATTGAATTATTAAGTTTTTGGTTTATACTGGCTTTTGGCCTTCTTCACAGCGTGAATAGCCTAGCTCCAGCTCTCAGCCACTGAAGTTCCCAATGCCTTTTTCTGCTAATAAAAATATTTCCTTCCGTGCATGTGAGAGCATGGCCAAGCGGCCACTTAAACTAATTCTGGGAAAAAAACAGTACAAGCTTTTCTTAGTCTCTGACTGAAAGGCAATGTTTTTTTTCCAGCTTTTTAACTCTTTTCTTAACCGCACCAAATTTACCGTGTGGTTTCTGAGGCATAGCCATCAGAACCGCACTTATTTTCCCCATAAAGTTCCCACTGACATCACATGCAGTGATAACACCACATCCCTGCTTCGGGGTATGGATCCTCAAAACCAATGCAATTCTTCTTGGGAAAAAAGAATTTGTGGAAGATATACGTTTGTACCTGGTTGTAAGTTTTATTTGCTATATATTATTGCCATTTCTCCCTGATTTGAAGTTACTGAGAGGACAGCTGTAAACAACTACATGTACTTGATTCCAGCCAATATACATTAGTGTAGATTTCAGAGAATATTTACCAAATATTTATTCTAGCACAAACCTGTAAGATCTATGTTCATAAGTCTGCCTTGCTGCTGTTCAAGCTGCTAGTGGTGATATTTAAAGCTCTGAAAAGTTCTGATTTCTTTTTCTTGCATGCTACTGCTGTATTTATCGTTCTCATCTCATGTCATCCTGTTCTCACCCACCACAACAATTACAGACAGTAAGGGTGTGCTTGTTAGCTGATTTAAATTCGAACGCTTTACGCCAAACCCAGCATCAAATGAAATCACTGGCAAAACCCCCACTGACTTCACTGGGAATGAGACCAACCGGAGGAGCAAGGCTCCCGTGAGAGGCATGCATCACTGTCATTCACATCCTGCTGACTTTGTGAGAACCAGGACAAGATACTATTTGAAGGCCCTTCTACTTGTGTTTCACGTGACACACCACTTCTCTTTTGTTTTGCAGTAAGAAAAGTTTTTTACTATCTGCAAGGAACAAACCGAAGAGGCTGGATGAGTCTCTGGAGATGGTTTTGGGCCAGCCCGGCTCGCAGACTGCCAGTGTCAGGGAAGGTTCACCCAATTCTCCCCTTCCTGCTGCACAGCCGGTCCCAAAATAACGCGGCAGTGCTAAACATAGCGCTGTCGTGCTCTTTTAATAAACGACAATTCCTGCAGCGTGTACAAGCCACCACATTTGTCAAGATAAGCACATCAATATGAGATGTCATATTAGCCTAGACAAAGAGATTGAACCAGATAGCTTTGTCAAACGCCAAGCAAAGGGGCTCATTCAAACTGACAAAGCAAGAAATTTAAAAGTTGAACCTACCAGTCTAGTCTTAACTCGTTCCGTCCTCTCCTGCTTTGGAAGAGTCTCAAACCTGTAAGTGAGCTCCTGTAAGTGATATAATAAATTCATTCCTAATTCGCAATAACAATATTCCTTTCACTTCAAACCCCTCTGCTGCACTTTTCAAAAATTCTGTAAGAGCTGTTAGTATGTTTCAGATTATACATATGGATTGATATACCTTAGTGGATAGGGATTCTTCATAATGGCATATGCACACAGGGTATAACTAACAGGCAAAATTAACAGGCATAACTAATTGCCATATAGGCAAGTTACTGGTTATTCCTTGATCACTTTTCTACTACTTACACATAAGGAAGTTTAGTCTTAAGGCAATGGACAATGACACTGCAGTAGTGGGTCCCAATGCTGCATCTGTCTAAAACTTGTCATGACTTTAGGCAAATCCTTCAATTTCACATCTGAAATCAGGGACACAGCTGCCTGTATATTATGGTATATGTGAGATGATAGGGATATTGGTCATAAACAAAACTAGAAACATGGTTCACAAGATTACTGCGTTGGTGAGAAATTATCTTGGCTTCTTTGGTATTCCTCACACATGGTTGTGTAGCAGTATGGGCTTCAGCATCCTACATATGGCGGAGACAGAAGCTCTGGGGGTGGGGGTATCAACAGAAATATTTTCCTTAAAATGTGTTTTCTCCTCAGAAAGACTTATGATCACCAAACTTATTTAAAACAAGACAGGTATATCAGTGTGCGGGAGTGAAACTGGTAGTTAGACTTTTGCCACACCACTGGTGGTGTCCCTATTGATGTGCAGCACACATCCAAAACCCCACATTATGTGAGAAAATTCAGTTCAGCTTTGCACCACAGAGGTCTGACTGAATCATGTCCTTTGGGGGAAGAAAAAGCCTTCAGGGAACAACAAGAGGGCAGGCATTTCTCTTTTGCCAGGGACCTGTAAGTTCAGCTTTTCCTTCTTTTCCTTCAAACTTTGAGCCATTTGGAGGACAAAGGAAGGATTCCCTTTACAGGGCAGCTGCTGCTGCTCGCAGTGGCAGGCTGCTCAGCCCCACGCAGTTCCTCGGAGCTGGGAGCCACACGCTCCCCTTCTCCTCTGCCAGCCCTCACCACGCCCAGAGCTGAGAAAATACACTGGGGAACTGAGCGTGATCGTACAACGGGAGCGAGAAGGCTGTGGAGTTGCTACTGTCCTCTCTCAGGACTCCACCTTTAATATACCCTAATGGGATCTTCCTCCCCTCAAAACTGAGAGGTAATGAAACCCAGGAAGATTTACATTCAGCATTTCCAGAGCAGACTGAATACATTTTAAAATATTCAGGAACAATTCAAATGCAAATACGGCACAGTACTGTATTATTCATATTCTGCAACATTGTGCATTAATCGTCTGACTGGAAGAAGATCTTTTCCAGTTTGTTTTCTTTGAGTTTAATAAACCAGGACTTTGAAAAAACTGCCCACTACACGAGGTGCTATATTTTCTTTAAAAGAAAACAGAGTTATGAAGTCAAAGGCAAATTCAGTGGTTTCTTCTATAAAATACCTTTTCACTTCCTGAACATTGCCTGTAGCTTTGCTAATTTATTGCCATGAAAATATTGTTACTACTTAATGCACTAGTACTTTTGTCAATAGGCAGCTTTCCCCAAGGCATATTTGAGAACGCTCTGCTAATCAGAGTTGATGCAGTTATTCCAAAGCAGCTAGGTCTTTAGAAAAAGGTTGATGTTTAATTCTAGTATGGGTGAATATTGCCATTTTTTCAAAGAACAATATTTTTAATTCACTGAATTAACTTCTGTAGATACCTTAAATGCTGACTACATCATCCAGCCCCAGACTCGGCTTGAACCAGTCTATTTCAAAGCAGTATTGCTGGCATCTTCACCTCTTAACATTTAACTTATGTGAAATATTCCTCATTTTGTAGTGGTGAGGATTAAACAAAGATTTAATCAGAACCACAAATCTGTGCTATATCATCAGCACAGAACTTAAAAAAATGTGGTTGGGTGTTTAAGCAGATACTCACTTGGATCTGACTTCTTACTTTTCTACATCTGCTTGAACTCTTGAGATTATGACCTCAAATGCAGCTGAATTTTTAGTGTTTGCTTTCCAAGCACGCTGATAATCGTGAACAGCACAGTGAGTGACAATGAGGTCATGTACACATATATATGTCACACTACAGCTTTATTCTCTCTAATAAATACTGAAAACTACATGAGTATAACTTTACTGAGGCTAAGCAAATCATCTTAATTGGTGTGGGAGCTTTTAATGCATGTATGTTTTCAGTGATTTTTAATGTATTTGCAATTCTCCGCAGATGAAAAATTGAATAAAGTTCCTCAAGAAACAGGTCAGGCCATTTATTTCAATTAGAAGTAGTAATGAAATTCCAGTAAACTATTAAATGTCACTTAATCTATATTCAAGATATATAGAATACTTAATTTCTCTTGGCATGTTCCACATGTACCCTACTTGTCTTTATATTGACAAAATTGGTGCTTCTCTGCTTTCCCTACCACAGTGACATTTAGTGACATTACTCCTGCTCAAACCCAGCATGGACATAATCCATTTTGCAACAAGCCCACCAATGCAAGTGTCTCCGTACGGAGGTAAAGGCTCCAATTCCTCTGATCCGGCTGGTTCAGGTCAGTGCTACGCTTTCCTTCATTCATCTTCGCTGAAACCCAGGGGGGCTGCTCATTTTGGTTTCCTTCTGCCATCAGACCTATCCCCCAAAATTTCTACATGGCAAAAGAATATTAATACTACTCCTACACTGGGCATAATTACTTTCCTAATCAAGGACAGAATTACAACCATCGAGGAGAATTTTTTAAAAGCAGACAGATGTTTTGAGATGAGACAAATGTTTCACTTGACTCAGAGCAGTACCACAGGTTCTTGTCTGAACGGCATGCGAGCCCATCACCTCCACAAGATGTTTCTTAGATATATGAGACTTCTAAGGCTATCAGCCAGCAAGAGCAGGTGTGAAACTAAAACAGAAGGCTTTCAGTATGAAGGAGCATTACCAACATGGAACAAAAACTGACTTCCGTAGAGTTCTCCTCAGTTACAGTTCTATTCCCTGGTTTATACCTGAAAAATATATAAGATGCAATTTGAGGAGGTGAGACCTTGCTCTAATTCTCCATGGAAATAATCAAGATGGCTTGTGATAATTCTCCATGTCTGAAGTCACCCACACACATGGCTTCAATTCAAAGTGTGAACATCTTTAAGAGATTTATATTAAGCTCTGCTAAGTAGTTGTTAGTCACTTCTTCTGACTGTAATCAAACTAAGTTAAACTAAAAATTACCATGCCAATGGGTATCCCTCCCACTCTGTTATTTCACTCTTCATCTGAAAATACAGCAACAACACTGGAAGGACAGCAAAAGGATGCTTTTAACATCTCCACATCCACATCCAATACTAATTTTTGATCTTTTGCCATGTCTACAGCTCAGGCAGCTAGCAAAAGGTTATAAAGAAGGCAGAGGAGCAGCACTTCCAGTTCCCAGGGACATTTTCAAGTAAAACTCCAAAATTGTCTGAGAAGTACATAACTGAACACATGAAGTATTCTTCAGGAAACAAGTAAAATGCATATACATATATGTATACATACATACATACACAGACACACAAGCATGCTCCTCCATTCATAGATACTACATTCCATTCATAGATATTAAGAGGAAAAGATGATGGCATTCTCCACGTAAGCCATGGAGGGAAGTGGAAGGCCAGTCAGCAGCTCAGCACCACCAAAAATGCAAACAGGTGTCCAATAGGTTGGTGTCTAGTGCCCTGCTCCAGAATATCCACGTGACCATCTGTAGATGGATGTGTGATAAACGTAGAAAAAAAACTTGACACAAACCTCAAACTGATTCTTTAATCCTGTCCACAACAGAGAATACATCCAGTTCCTTTTGACATGCAGAAGTCTGTACACTGCATATTCTATATAAAAAGTATAATACAGGTTGCTTAAACTATAGCCACAATTTTCTAAAGTTTTGTTGGTGCTTTTTTAAAAAAAAAAAAAAAAAAAAAAAAAAGACACTGTTATAATATGGCTCTTTCCCAAATGAAAGAATACAGTATTTAATTTTTCTTGCTCTAAACAACATCCAATGAATAATGTACAGTGATGTGATCTTTTGCTATTCCCTTTAAGCCGTTTTGGAGATGGATTACTACAGTGGGTGGCATTCAGAATAACATGTTGAGCAACACACACTCAAATCTTGCCAGCTTTATGGTTTCTTACAACATGCTATGATGTGAAGTGATTCACACTGAGGAGATGGAGAAAGTTTTTCTATTACAGTAAAAAAATGATGTTATATGCATTTATCATCCAAAATAAATACATTGACACCACAGGCTGAAATAAAACTAAGACAGTAAGCTTGGTTCCTCTTTCTATTTCAAAATCTGGCATTTAGATTTAAACCAATTAAAGCTGAATGATGCTTTCTGTGTAAGATGAGCTTGCCCTGACAGTTAATCCACACTATTATCGGACTCATCAAATTAAAATAAGGTGAGCTAAAGAAGAAATCAATGCCAAAGATTTGAATTTCCTTGATGTCATATGCTGGCATCTTAGAAATTTTACAGTTCCTAAGGAGGAGGTGTAGAAGAGAGAAGGTAGAGGATCCACTTGGTAAGACGGAATTGGTGACTATGAACATAGGCACACACAAAGTCAAAAGCAGAAGTGAAACGTAGCTATCGAGGTGGGTAACGTGCTGCAGCTGCACTGATAAGCGAGAACTTTCATAGAAGTTCTTTTATATAAGACATGTAATGGTAATTTCAGAAGGGTGTCAGTCCAATGATGTATCACTTCAAAGGGAGGGAAAAAAATATCTCTGAAATGATACAGTAACTTTCGGAAGATGCTGTACTTAGACTAGATGTTCATGGATGTTTTGTTAGATTTGGCTACTGTCCTATCAGATTTGATACACTGTCTCTGACAATGTCATCAGCCAGATGTTTCAGGAAAAGAGAACACATAAATACTTCAAACCAGTCAACTGTGCCGTACTTGAGAAGTGACTAGTGGCCCTCTATCACCAAGCCATTAAAAAATTACAGTCCTGAAACTTATTGTCCTATCGGTCTTATTATCTGCACCTCCAAATCATTATCCAAGTTGAATTTTACTCATTATCCTCACATCCAGGTCCTCTAGAGCAGATAATTCATTCTCAATTGTAATTCCTCACATTTCTGTAACCCGAGACCTGCAGACTTCCTGGTCACCTTGCTTCCATACCTTCATGAGCTTTTCAGAGGTAAAAAGTACCCACAAGTTGAAGGTCAACTGCAACTGCTCAGTCGTTCTGAAAAATCAGACTTCAAATCATTAAAAAAATACAGGCAACTTGGGTCATCAAACAACTTTGAAGCACTTCATTCTGAACTCTGAAGCAACCATGCATTGTAATACTTTATTTTCTTTCACAAATCCTTTTCTCCTCCATGGTATTATCCATTTAATTCTATAGTTTTATTTATTCTGCATGCGATGTTTTCAGCAGGAAACCTACAGAAAACTTCAGACAAAACAATTTCTATCTTCCAAACCACATCAGTCTTACATTTTAACCTTTTCAAAAGACAAGAATTAGGTAAATATTGGGGTTTCATCAAACTGGAATGTACTCTTCCGAGACCTGCGCTTTTCTGGCCTTTCAGCAGACCGTGTGTCCTGCATATAGACCAACCTGTGCTGGAGCGGCTGATGAATAGTTTTGACATTCACCAGTCACTACCATCCTCCAGTAAATAAATCCAGGCAGCAGCAGGAGTTGTTCCTCCAGTCACATTACCACTTGGTTCATGAGCCATTTCGCCAACAGAAACTGACACTAAAATATGACCTTTAACAAAAGATGAGAGAAGCCATCGCTTTCCAACACAATGGAAAAGTGTCACAGAAAAGAAAAAGAAACAAACAAAACGCCAAACCATTAAGACTGTCCTGTCAATTTCTGCCTTCATGCCCCAAACTAGACTGGACTAAAAGAACTGGTTAATGAAAAAAAAAAAAAAAAATAGAGGTTAAACCGAAACACAGCGCAATACTGCACCACCCTGTAAGTCCACATCAGGCCAACAAACGTTGGTGGATCTGACCCGCGTTGGCCCCACTCCTCTTCACACCTGGCTGGCGCCAAGTCCTGACCATGCTTCCCTCCGAAAATGCCGCAGGCACAGCCGAGACGCTCAGCACTGGTGCACGGCAGAGGTGGGACCAGGCCCTGCCGGACCCCCTCCTCTCCAGCTGCAGGTCACCCAACCTCTGCCCGTGGCAGGACTCCTCCAGCTGCCACCACCGCCCCCGGGACCACGCTCCCTCCTGGGGGCAGCGGCCGGCGGGGACCCTCTTACCTTGTTGGAGTAGGGGGGTTTACTCAGGTTGATGCCGTCGCGGATGAGCTTGTCCCGGATCATGATCTTCAGCTTCAGCCGGGGGTAGGCAGCCAGCCCCCCGCCGCCACCGGCCGCCCCCCGCCGCCCGCCGGGCCGCTGCCGGGGGGCCGCTCCCCGCCGGGCCTCCTCCGGCCCCAGCGGCCGCCGGGGGCAGCGGCCGGCGGCGGGGGGCGGCGGCGGCGGCTGCGGCTCCAGGGTGAAGTAGAGCCCCGCCGCCGCCTCGTCCGCCTCCTTCAGCCGCCGCACGGCTTCGTGGATCCGGCGCCGGTGGTGGGGCACGGCAACGCCGATGGCATCCAGGTCCGGGTCCCCGATCTGCTTGCAAACCTCCAGGTCGTCATAGCCATTATCGACGAAGGACTCCGCGTACTGGGGGAGCTGCAGGGTCTTCAGCCACTCGTAGACTATGTTGGTGCACATGCTGGCTCCAAAATAATGATTGCAACTTTCGGGACCGAAGCCAGCCTCCCCCTTTCCACTGCTCGCCAAAGGAAATAAAAACACAAACCAAAAACTGCGATGCAACTACAAGGTCTCAAAATCAAGGTCAAGAAATCAACATCCACCAGGAAAAAAAAAAAATCCTTAAAGCTGATCAGTAGGGCATCGCAAGCACCGCTGAACGAACCCCTCCTGTTTATTCCTCCTCCTGTTCTCCTGCCACCAAGAACAGCCGCTTTCTGCCACCGGAGCAGGGAGGCTCGGACTAGAGAGAAGCAAAATGTAAGGGTGCATCCCCTAAAATCCCAAGTCGCTGCCGCACAACATCCACCCACTTTCTCTGGAAGTAATTCGCAGTCGCTGTCTTTTTTTCCCCTTCTTCCTTTCGGTGTTAGTTTCTGTTTCTGTCTCACCTTCCTGCGCTCCGTCGCATGATGAATCTGTTTACTATGTGTAGCTGCTTTGCTACACGACCGTGCTGGGGGAGAACCGAGCGCAGGATCCCGCACCCTCGCCCAGCAGAGGCAGGGGTGCCGGTGTGCAGTGCCCTCCTCTCCCGTATCTCTCCCGGCAGCGGGTGCACCCGGCGGCTTCTGCTTTCCTTTTAAACGGGTCCTTTCGGATTAGGAGGAAAAAAGAAGGAAGGAAAATAAATAAATAAGAATCCCACTCACTTTTCCGAGTTACTTTCCCAGTTCCCCTTCATCCCTGGGATGATGGTTAAATGCCCTTCGCCGGCAGCGAGCCCAGAAGCTGCTTTCCAACCCCACTTTCTCCGCGCTGATGGCGGCGGTGCCCTCCTGCCCCTCCGGGGCACGCAGCCCCGCGCCCGGCGCTCACAACTTTCCCCGCTCTCCCCGTCCCTGCCGCCGCTCCCGCCGCTGCCCGCAGCCGCCCTCGGGAGGCGGCGGCGGGGCCGTGCGGGCAGCCGGCGCTCCCCGCATCCTCCGCCGGCGGCGGCCGAGCGGATCTGCGGCAGGTCACTGGCGCTGCCCCCGCTCCCCCGGCTGGTGGCGGTGCGTTCCCCTCCCTGCCAGCGGTACCCCGCAGCGGGGCTCCCCTCCCGGGTCCTCCTTCCTCCCCTACCCCTCGGGCGCCTGACGCGCCGCCAGCAGATTTCCTCCGGCTCCTCCCGGTGCTCCGCTGCGGCTTCTCGCCGCTCCTCCTCCGCGCCCGTCGCCCCGCTGCCAGCCCCCTGCCCCGGCTCTGCCCAAGGCCCTGTCAACTTTCCCCGCTGCCAGCCCCCCGTCTCTGCCGCCGGCCGCCCCCTGCCCGACCCGCCGGGGGCGCGGGGAGCCGGCGTGCGGCCGGCCGGGACAGGGCAGCCCGGCCGGGCAGCGGCGGGGGGCCGCCCCCGCTCCGCAAGCTCTCCGGCGGGCTTGCCCGTCCCCGTTCCCCCCGGCAAGGGAGAGGCACGGCGCCGAGGGGGCACGGCCCGGGGAGCTGCCCCCAGCGCCCTTGGGACGGCGGGACCGACGGCGGCGGCGGCGGCTCCCCCGCGGGGGCACCGAGCACCTTCGCGGCCGAAGGGCGACCCTTCGGCGGGGCGTGGGGAGCGGGACTTTCGGCGGGGGCGACCGTCCCCCCGCGTCTCCGGGAAGCGGTGAGGAAAGGCGGGAGGCGCTGGCCCCGCTCTCCCACCCGCCGCCGGCGGCTGCCCGGGGCCGGCGGAGGCTCCGCGGGCTGCCCGCCGCGCCGGCCCTGCAAGGCCGGGCTCGCAGCGCCCCCGCCAGGCCGCCGCGGGAAGCGCAGCCCGGCCCGGCCCGGCGGGCGGTGGGGCCGGGGTCCCCGCTCCCCTTGCCGACCCCCGGCGGGGTGAGGCGTGGACACCTCTGCCGTTTTAATCTAAAACAGGTTGAGACTTGTTTTCTTACGAAAAGCCCTCTCCCTCAGCAGCCCCTTCAGCCCCTGGGGTGCCTGGGGTAAGGAGGCAGCCAGAGCATTTCGGGCTGGCCCTGCCCGTCGGAGCCCGTCAGAAGGGGCAGGGGCTGCGGGGAAGCTGGGGACCGACGGCGGGGGCAGCCACCCTGCCTCCCCGCAGCACACCGCTGCTAGCAGCAGGTGTGCCGGAGGAGCAGCACACTCCCTTTTGTAACTTGGTGGGGTTTATTTGTAACAGGCTTCCTGAAGGACCTTTTTTTAGCCCACGTTTGCCCTAAGTACTTCACAGTAGTTCAGCACAGGATTACATAGCATAGCAGCATTCTCGAAAAAAAAAAAAAAAAACAACCAAAAAACACATTACCTTGCAAGATGTTTTGAAGAGGTTAGATACTTACAAGTGGTTAAAGTACAGCCTCTGAGTATAAAGCCCAGAGATCACAGATTCATGTGCTAGAAGGGGAGAAAAGGAGGAACAGCATTTTATTCCATTTAAAATCTCCTTCCATCCCTCTTCTTTTTCTGTATCCTATTTTCCTTCCAGGCCACATAATATTTCAAAGTCTCTTCTCAGGCCAGAGACGGAGATTGAAGCAGCAATTATCTTCTCTTCACAGACCTGGTGAAAGACAGACAACGCCAGAGAAATTAGCAATGAGGTGCTGTGAACTGGAGCTGGAATTGATGGTGTCAGAGATAGGAAAAACTGACTGGTACAGCCCGTATTCATCAGGCTTATTGACAGTACGTACAGAATTACCTCATTTTTATGTGTGCGTTTTAGAAGGGTCCTGGAAGGCTTTTAAGGTATTGTAAATGTTATGATTCAGACATGCTTGGAAAACTGCAGGTCTCCCACCTGTAAAAGGGAAGGATCTTAGTTTCTGAGGGGACAGCAGGAGGAGAAGTCGTGCACTCCTGTGGGAGCATGGAGATTGGCAGCAGGTTACAACATTGTGAAACTCTCTCTGGTTGTGTTTGGCATTGATTTTAGTTTCACAAAATGAGTTCACCTGGTAGCAAATACAACAAAGTTTTACATGACTTTGAAATACAAAAATGAACAATTAAAAAGAAAATGTTATGTCCACCTTTAAAAAAGACAATCAGAAGTCCAGGCAACCAAAGACCAGTCCACCTCACCTCACCGCCTGGGAAAACTTAGGGGCAAATCTTCGTGAAGACTTACTTACATGAAGTTTTCGTGGGTAGTTAGAAGGGACGTTCCTCAGGGGTCTATACTGGGGCCAGCCCTGTACAACATCTTCCCTAATGCTCTCAGTGACAAGGTGAAGTGCATCCTCAGCAAGTTCCCAGACGACACCAAATTGGGAGGGGTAGTCAATATGTTGGGAAGCTAATTTGAGAGTGAAAAAGGAGAAAGGTCACAGAGCAGTGGAGCAGGAAAAGGAGGCATGTTTTGAGCGATAACAGCAAGCTTAGTTTGAAAACCTCCTTTATGTGCTTTTTATTAAATGCAAAATTATTATTAAAGATGATTAAATGCAAAAAACATTAATTTCTGAGATACTGAACTGTGGTTTCAATCCAACTGAAACCTAAGAGTGTGCTTGCTGATTTTAAAGCCCCACCAATCTTGCGTATTGTATCTATGGAACTATTAAATCAATAGGGTAGTATCGCTCTAAACAGTATTTGCAGATTAATTTCAGTGGTGGAATATAGATACTGTAGTTCACCTTAAATTTAGCTTCTCTCTGCTGTGCACTATTTATACTTGTGTTATATGCACATGCTAATTAAAGTGTTTGTGTGCTACAAGATGGGAGAAGCTTTCTCTGAATGCATAGGGCTTCCTGGCATACCCTGGAAATAGGCTGGGCCTAAACAAAGAGCTGGAGCACAAGCAATGTGTAAATGAAGGGAGCACAAGCAGACAATTAATAAGGATGAGACAAAGCATGGACAGGTAAGTCTGCCGTCAAGTTCCGGGATAAACAGCAGAAAGAAGCTATGGTGAGTTAAAAAGTAAACATATTAGTGCCACATATCCCGGCTTTCTTCATTTAGTATCATACCCTACTCTCACCATGCAAATAATCATCCTCTTTTCTAGGGTTACCTAAGCCCGTGCACAGGCTGTGGAACGGTCTGTTGTCTCTGACCTTGCCAAAGGACTACGTAAGAAAGGATGAGGCTCCCAGAGGAAACCTGAACTGTGTTGTCCTAGGAGAGACACTCAGCACGTGGTGAATGATATTTTCTAACCTTTTATAAATAGGTGAGAAAAGGACACTTCTCCCCGCTCTCCATACTTTGTCGTTTGAATAAAGACCACTTCTTTCCAAGCTTGTATGAGCTTAAGTTAATCAATCCACAGTTTGATTGGAACTTATTTGTGTGGGCTGTTGAATATTTGACACAATGGGCTTAATTTCTGAAGCGCTCCATATGACTGGATTGTCTCCAACATTTCCAAACTCAGTCCTGACTTTCTTTTTAAATTCAGCAGCTAATAAAGGTGGGAAGATGTATTAGAAGTCACACTGACGATACAGGATTGCTATGTTGCAGCCACAATATACATACACACGTATGGAGAGCAAGTACAGAAATGTTTGCTATGAAGTTGCTGGTAGAGTTTTTACACATAAACAGTTTGGTAGGGGAAGGTAAGGACCAGATTTTTGCATTTAAGGACAGCTTCCAGCAAAATGGATAAAAGTTATTTCTAACTTGTATTCAGAAGAATCAAGTCCAGATGAGATGCATGGCAGAGAAAATACTATTTTTCCTGAGGTTTTTTTCTGTTCTGTAAGCTTTGCAGGCCCACTATGAGGAAAAACTGAGTTTCCTGGCAGGTTTCACCATGTCAGACTATATTTTTCATGTAATACAACATAAATGTGATTGATATTTCCAAAAAGGATATGGCACAACAATGTCAGATTTGCTTAGCAAACATAAAGGATATTTTAACAGAATCATTGATTTAGGTATCCTTTAAACAGAGGGCACCCTGCATCTATGGTTGGACTCTATGATCTTAAAGGTCTTTTCTAACCTAAATGATTCTGTGATTCCGTGATTTATGCAGCGTGCCAAGGAATTAAAAGTTTCATCCTTGAAATTCTGTTCTGAAGGGGTTGCTATTAAAATATATCATTATCTGTTGGATTACATTATCTGACAAGAATGTATGACAGATTTTGAAAAGCTATGGTCATGCATTTTTTCTATACCGTGAGACGTTTTTATATATAGGCATTTTGCTTGGGATGAGATAAATAAAAATGTAGCTGAACGCTAACTTACACCTAGGTACAAAATGTATTCAGGAATCCTTAGAGCTGTTTATTTTTTCTACCTTTATCAGTACTTACTTGATTTTTGACACATTAAGGAAGCAATGTGGGCCTTTGCTCTGGATAGCTAAATACTTTTTAATGTTTTGAACCATACGCTATATGTATGTCTGACGTATTTGATGGTTGAAAAAAAGCTAGACAAGAACGCAAATACTTAGAAGAGGAATCACATAGTGGATGAATGAGAGGAAGACTCTGAAATTAATACAATTCCGTTAAGGTATTTGTGAATTTGTTCAGCTGGAAAAGGAAACTCAGATTCACACACAGAGTGGGGGAGCGCCACGTGATTATGTTGCAATGAAGACCGTGCAATGAATGAGTGCGAGCTAATATTTCTGTACTTTTCTGAAACAACAGAAGCAGATTATCAAATACTTTTCTAGGGTTTCCACCAGGGCACAAATGGAATAATTCACAAGAATGAATGGAACTGCTCATACACAATGGCAAATATTTGCAGAACCAGGCTATTAGTTCAGGTAAATAGGGCTATTTATACTTCTGTGTAAAATGTTGCAATTATTTGAGTGTACCTGGAGTACATGGGCAAAGAGTCCAGAGGAACGTAATGATGATGGTGAGAGATGGTTTGAAAATATCCTGTGTCTTATCTAAAGAATATATGAGAACAAAACTCAGCATCTAAAGGAAGATTTGCTCATGTAGACTCTGCAGAGAAATAAGCTTGTGTATAACGCTTAGAACTTAAAAATTTAGTACACATCATGTCAACTCCCATGAGCTGTACTAACTTTAATGAATAGTATTGACTGTTAAATATTCTGGAGATTGATTTTTCCTCATTAAAAATCAGATGACCATTATTTTAAGTACTCTTTCACAGAAGAATAGGAAAATTTAGATTGGAAAGGACCCCTGGGGGTCACCCAGTCCTATACCCCGCTCAGGGCAGGACTAATTGCAAACTCAGATCAGGTTGCAGATGGGTTTGTCCAGCTGACTTCTGAAAATCTGCAGGGAAGGAGGTTCCTCAGCCTCTTTGGGCAGTCTCTTCCAGCACTGACCAAATCTCACCATGAAGAATCTCTTCCTCCTGTCTAGTCAAAGCAATTGTGCCCTTTGTCTCATGTTGTTTTGCTGAGCACTTATAAGAAGGATTTGGCTCTGTCTTCTCTATAGCTTTCCCCATAGATAGTGAAAGACTGCTTTTTAGTTCCCTTTGCCTTCTCACATCTAGGCTGAACAAACCAAGTTCTCCTAGTCTTTCATCATATTTTTTCAGCAGACAAAAATTTGAAAAGATGCTGTTTTAGAGGTATGAAGGTTTATTTAAGCAAAAGTTCTATCACAGAAAAGAAAAAAAAAAAAGGAGACTAATGAGAACATTGCAATAAGGAATTTATATGAAATGTAAGTGTAAAAATAGAATTGTTTACAAAAACAAATTTATCACTTAGTACTTTATATAAATAAAGCAATGTTTTCATTTTCAAGGAAACTTTAAAATATACAAAAACATGACCCCCTACCCTAAATTTACTCTCTATATTTATGTTTGTAATAATTTAATGCTCACTGAGACTATCTAACTGGGAATGTAAAAAGTCTAGCTGATGAAACACCCTTTTTTTCTCTGTCACGAAGATAAAATTATTTTGGATTTGAGAGTGCATTTGAAACAAAGTAGCTACTTTATTTACTGTGGTGCTCCTTTCCCATTAAAAATTTGCAGGCATTAATTTAAGATCAAGTCTGTGATAACTAGAAGATCACTTTCTGAATGCAATAGAGAAGGAAATTGAATAGAAATGGGAATAAATATCCAAATCAAGGCTGCTCCTTTCCTCAGACCAAGTCCTGTAACCAGAATTCAGTCTAAAAATGTGGCCTCTTTTTCCTCAGTAACAGAAGGAGAAGGTGTAAGAGCTAAACATCTTCCATGGAGCAGCCAATTCTCTATTCACCAGCCAACCTCTAACATGTTTTTTTGTATGTCCCTGTCAATGAGAAACTAAAACTGACTTGCACAAGTACTAGCTTCTTGGCCTTTCATGGCAAAAACTCTATCCTGAAAGAAAACAATATTATCCTAAACAAAGCAAAAATACACTTTATCCCTAGAAATATATTGTGACTGCTATTTTATCAGGTGCTGACAGACACCTTTTTCATAAAGAAATGGTTCCCTACAATAATTCAGGGTGGGTTTGTCTTTACAAACTTAAACCACTGACCAACTCTCATCACTAGTGGCTTTGAGCCAGAAGATAATGCCAATATGGTGTGCACACGGTTGAATTTTACCTGTACTCAAAACATTTTGCTTCACACTGAATGCTGTTTAAATGAACTACTTATTGCAGGTAAATATAAGAAGACATTCTAAATTATTGTTAATAGTAGTGTTCTTTCTACTGCTTAAGTTGTGGAAGTCCCTAGAAATACCATCTGAGTATCAGCACAGTGGGTAGAAAACTAATGAATATTTACATCCTCACAATTTAAAATCTAGCACATCCATGCAATACCGTCTTGGAATCATAATGAACAAAAAGCTGAGAGCTTTGCTCACTTGGACATTTACTGTGAGCTTCTGTCCCCTTTTTTCTATGAACTTCCACAACTCTTCATCAGACACATGCACAAACCATGAAACAACAATCTTTATGCAGCTTACAAGTTGGTTGTTTGTTTTTTTTTTTTCCAGTGAGAAATTGAATTACAGAGCATACAGCTACTGCCTAATAAAATTGAACACATTTACAGTCAGCATAGTCATATGTCTTAAACAAATACATTTTGAAAATCTGCAAACATCATGCATCAGATTTCCAGGACACCAAGGCATTTTGTGGAGAAAAAAAAAAAAAAAAGGAATTTAATAAAATGGGCAAAAATGGATCCATCATTTCTAACTAGCCTGTGCAGCTTGCCCTAAAAATTGTGGCACTAGCTTTAATTACCAGCTGTAATTACTGTGGGACAGAAAGCATATGTCAGGGCAGGGGGAACCCTTGAACCCTTCAGAAATTATCCTCTCCATTCCAAAAGGGTCCTCCAGTGTCCTAGGACTACAAGGTAGTATCCTGACCCCAGGGGAAATTAGGGAAAAAACCCTGCCATTCCCTTCAGAACAGCTGAGGCTTCTGTGCCCTTCTGGAGCAGTGTCACCCATTTGTTTTACAGAGCTATCAGAAAAGCTGCCGTATGACAACCAGGTCCTAGTTTCTCCCATGTTTGTTTCTACTCTGCCTCTCTTCAGAGGCATACAGGCAAAGGCCCAGATTTATAAGGTATTTAGGAGAAGATAGACAGAAAATCACGACATTTTCAAAATTACTCAAAACTCAGACTCTTTTAAGTACATAAGCATTAAAACTGTGTTCTTAAACTCCTTTCTGTTACATAGCTAATAGTAGGGACTGGCTGTTCTTATTACCCGCTGGCATACGCTCGCTTCCCTTATTCCATGAGCTCTTTCCCTATCTGCTCCATTCATCCATCCTTCTTCCATGTCTATTATCCCAACCAATTTCCTGCAGCTCTGCCTGCTTCATGGACTGTGTTTTTCATCATCTCCTATTTCCACAATTCCTCCCCTTTTCCTTCACGACTTCTCTGCTGAATGGCTTTTTTGTTAACACTCTTCACTTTCAGTTATTTTCTCCTTCTCTTACTATGTCCAGATCTAATTCTTTCCCCCTGCCCCTCCAACAAAAATAGTTAAGTTGGAAAATTCCCTTGTAATGTTTTCCCTGTTCATATACTTATTTTTTTGCTTAGGCACCTGCTACCTAGACAGGATATTGGGCTAGAAGGAGTTCTTGGCTGATTCAGCATGGCCATGTCTATGTATGGTTTTTGTGAAAGGCCAAAGCACTCTCCTAGCTTTCCCGTTCTCTCTTGAGCTCAGCTGCTGTAGGTGGTATAAACACACAGAGCTTCCTGAACAGCACTTGAGACACAAGGCATAAAAGCAGGAGCCATGCAAGGTAGAAATTAGCAAGAGTAAAGCAACAAATACTTATTCTGTTTCTTGAGGGTCATCAAACGTAAAGTGCTTCCTTGCAGGAAGAAGTCAAGATTATTATCCAGGTGGCTATCAGGTAAATATTCCTGGAGACAAGACGCATTGCAGGTTAGCAGTCATGGTTTTTCCTCTTATGGGCCTGAGCCCAACACATCAGCAGGACCTATAAACCTTGAGGAGGAGGAGAAGGAAGCAGATGGCATGAAAGGGTACAGCATGATCCAAGTAAGTTAGACCCTCTGAAGCAGCTAAGGATTTGGCTCCTGGCTTTGAACTAAGGAGTCTCGATAGTGCTGAGACTCTGAAGAACCACCACCAAGAAATTAGAAATCTCCCGCCATACCATTTCAAAACAAAGACAGGATAAAGTGTTTGGATTTATGTACAAGCTTCTTTCAAAATAATCAAAGTTTGAAAGAATCAAATATTTCCCTGAATTCCCCTCAGATAGTCCCATTCTGGATGAGTAACGAGAAATTAATCATCCTGTCAGAATAAACGCTGTGAGACCTTTTAGTCATGCTCGCCCCTTTCTCCGTAATAGATTTTTGTCAGTCATTCAACTAGGTCTCCCAAAAGACAGCGCCGCATCCCAGCTCCTGCGCCTTTTGTGTGGTCTTTTTTTCCAGCTGGGACTCGTTTTGCCATCCCTTGGCATGTCAGGAGTCAATCACCCGTCACAAGAGCCTGACCCATCACTCTTGCCTTGCCTCTGCCAACTGCCACACCGCCCGCACGGCACTGACTCTTCATTAAGCCAGTGTTGATTCCAGTCTGCCTGCAGCTGATACCCAGTATCTTCCTGACACAGGCAGTCACGGCTGGTACACCGGTGCGGTTTTAACTGTTTAGGTGGACAAATAGAAGACTAACGGAATATTATAAGATCAGGGAGTTAACAAACAAAAGTTCTCACAATCATATGAATTCATTTACACCACACATATTTCTGCTAAAGTTGATATAACAGCATAATTAGAAATGCAAGGAAGAAAAAGGAAGAAGTAACATGTGTTTTCCGTCCTTCTGAGAAAATTTTTCCTTGTTATAAGAGTCATGCAAGCTAAAAGAACCCAGAGTTTTTCCATAGATTCAAAATCGGAATGATGGCTTTTATCTCCAGGGAACACATCCAATTTTTTATTTTTGATGTATTGTATTTTAATTCCTTTTTCAACAACCAGTAGCTCAACAGCAGTTTTTTATCTTCATATTATTGAGTCTTCATTTCTCTATGCCATGCATGCAGTATCCATTCATATAAAAACACTTTCATTTAACTGAACCCTCATCCATCTTTAATTATCAGCTTATATTTGAAGTGAATCTGGGAATGTTGCTGAGGGGTACAGACCTTGGTTGCAGAAAGATAGAAAGTTCTATGGGTTAATCTCTGCACCTCTGGTGGGAGAAGACAGGAGAAAAACAAGTTATAAAGCAAACAGTTCTCAAATTTCAAAAATACCATGTCTAGATCACTGCTGCTTGTTAAACCTGGAAATACTGGTAGCGGGATGAAAGAAATGTTTTCTTCCCTTCCAGTCCGCTGCAGGCTTTCATGTCTCACCCACTTCAGCGGAGTATGCAATGTAGGAGCAGACTGCTGTGTAAGTGAAAAGGGGCTGCATATGTGAGATGATCCAAGCTGTGACACCAACTCTGATCTAGGTGTGGGTCAGACCTAGTCCAGAAATGGCCTCATTGACAACACTTTGGCATTTGTCAACATCCTGATTCTTATCGCCATTTCAGGTTGCCAAATTCAGAAGACGCAGTTGTCTGTCTTTCTCAGAGAAAGGCTATGTCTCAGCTTGGTGGACCAAGGACATTTCTGAGCTCCCAGGTGTCCAGGTGAATTCTTCAGCTGTGTCACAACCTCTTACCAAAGTAGAATTTGGGGGTCCAGGTAGCTATCTGTGCATTTGCTCATATGTCACACATACTGACAGACAGCTATTGCTTATGTCAACCAAAATCTTGATTTGGGTGGTTGGGAGACCAGGTCTCAGAATTGTGCCATGAAGCACAGCTGCCTTTCCATCTAACGCCAGCCTCTGGGGTTCAGTCTTGCTAATGATTTGAAACAAGCTAAAACATGTCCTCATAAAGTTCAAGGCTCTGATCCAAGAGCCTAAGTCTAACATTAATAAAATAATGATGAACTAGCTTAGTTTGGATTAGTCAAATATTAGAGCAATTCCTGTTTCGTTCAAGTCCAATTAAACACCCAGGTAGCACATTAATGCATCTTTATCTCTGACCAGCCTTAGCCTCATAAAATCAGAATTGGTTCAGAGTGGTCAGCTGAAGTGTCAGATTTAGTCTGCAGAGATGTGGTGTGATGAATTATTTTTCCCTCGCCAGATAATATAAAAAGCCAACTTTTTCTAGGGATGCCAGTCAGTAAATTTATGGGCTTAGTATCTCTTCTGCCTGTGAATGGTTAGAAGATATGGACAGGTACATTAACAGTGAGCTGCCACTGTAGTCAATGTACCCCAAAACTGGAATGCACTTCCTCCCTCCCCAAACTTGACTAAAATATCAGGTAATCAGAAGAGCCTGGTAGCACGGTAGTAGCACATTCAGAGATATCAAAACACTTAACAAACACAGATAAACTGAACTTTAGCATCCTATTGCTGTATTCATTAGAAACAGTTAGATATTACTAGATTAGCAGCTGTTTCTGGACTTCCTTGCTTCCCGTTTGAATGCCAGAATAAACACCCAGAGATCCAAAAAAGCTGCAGGAGTGGAACTCCCTGGAAATTTAATCCTGCCCATGGCAGTGGCAGAGCGTGCTAAGCCAAGGCTACTCTGCGGCTTCACCCCTTCGGTTCTGACCCTGCGGGCGCTCAGCACAGGCACGGGGCTTTGCCTGCGTAGCTGTTCTTGGGAAAGGATAGAAATAAGCATTACTGCTCCTCTGCCTTCCCTCCACCGCAAACAGCCCAGCAGTCGTCTGAGTGGCAAGGACTTGTCATGCTTTCCTTCATCAATAGTGAAATGGAAATCTTGATTGCCATTAAAGGAGCTTTTTTTTACATTTTTGCTAGGCTGTAACAAGCATTTCAACTGTTCATTTGCGTTAATGTTGCAAGATAGGGTGTAACCTGTAGAATAACTAATTAAATGCTCTTTGATTTTGAGTGAAGTGTTTGGTACAGTTTAGACAACAGAGTCTAATTAGCGCTGGATATTTAATGGAACTAAAGACCCATGAAAAGCAAAAGGTGCTGAAATAAAAAGTCAGTGAGAGAGACGTGAAGATAAATGAGAGTAAAATAAGGAAAATAAAATAACCCTTTGCTGTGGTAGAAATATCATTCCCTCAGAAAAGCCTATTTTAATTATGAAAAATTGATAAAATCTCATCAACTCAAATGTCCAGCTGTTTAGGGTAATATAATGGAAAGCTATCCAAAACACATTATGTCAGCAAGCAACAGATTAAGGTATTTCACACTACATCACTGCATTTCATTTCTTCCAGGCAACAAATTCACCCCAGTATTTTTACAATGGAATAAAACCTCTGTATGTATTGCTTTGTGTGCTATGATTCACAGCCTCTCAGCAGGAAATAGAATGTTTGCCTTAGCAGCACCTTCTTCTGTCAGTAAATGCAGCTAATTTATGGTTTTCCTTGGCTGAGAAAAATGTGTATGCAACTTTCTACCAGTGTGTAGTTAAGTCCATAAATTTAAAAAAAAAAAAAACAAAACCTCAATAGATGGGTCTACAGCATAGCCTTAAAACCAATAAACTTTTATTCAATGCATGTGTCCTCTCTAAGAAGGGATTAAGCTGAATGGTTTAGGAATAACAAAGTCTAGATTGCATCCCCAGCTCTGCACTAATCCCTTGGTACTATCATCTGATGAAGACCTGGGAGCAAGGTGTAGCAAATCAGCGCTAAAAGCCATGGCCAATTTAGTTTTTCAGCACTTCTGGTTCCCAGGCACCACCTTTTTTTGCAATGGGGAGTTAGTTTTAGTTTTAGGTTTTGGTTTGGTTGGGCTCTTGGTTTTTTTCTCTTTTCTTTTAGGGCTTTCCAGTGTATTTTCAATTCTTTTATTCTGAAGGAAAGAAGGGGAACAATGAAGTCAGCTGGTAATACATCGTATGTTTAAACTACCACCACTAGTCCCTGAATAAGGGTGATGGAAAAAAAAGCACCCAGAGTACGAACACAGATGCCTTAATCATGCAGCAGCAATGTGTCAGTGAATGTAGAATTCAGCCCGTGCTTTCTAAGAAATAACATTTGTGTGATGATGTGCAGCATCCCTATCTGGTGGCGTGTGGTAGGGCAAGGATGCCTACGAGGGCAAACCTTCCTGAGGAGGGACGTGTGCCCTGCGCTCTGCAGCAGGCTGCCAGGGAGCATAGCGGTCGTATGGGTCGATGCAATGCAGAAGTGGTGCCTCGCCCCTGGCAGACATGGGAACCGGTAGCTTGAGCAGCTCAGACCTTACGCGTAGCTGTCATGGGACAGGAAAAAAATGGTCCAGCGGTTCTGGAAGCCTCTCCCTGCCTCTGAGCCCTGTGGCCTGTCTCCTCACACCTCACTGCCCACATACAGTGTCAAACGGTGTTTGCTTTCTACACACAGCCACTGTACCCTCTTCTATCTCCCCAAAACATGGAAACCAGGACAAGATATTCCCCAGGTCTGGACTCCTGTGCAGTGGGAAGGCATGCTCTTTGGGAGAGGCCTGAGTAAGTTATGGCCAAGGTTGCTGAGCAGGACTTGCTCACGGTCACCAGGAGCTGCTCCAGTCACTGAGAAACTCACAGGGGAGTTTGGAATTGCAGCCTCACACAAGCTTACATGAAGCCCAGGCCCCAACCCCAACGAGTCATGTATGATCAGACCCTCTGACACAGGCTTCATGCCAAAGGTCTCTATGCCAAAGCAAGGGCAGTATGTTCTGCTGCACTACGGCTGTGTTTTTCTTCAACAGGCTTCAGGTAGGCTGCCTTTTTGTGTTTGGATTGGCATCCTGCACTGTTAGAGTGAAAGCCAGCATCGAGCAGTTGCTGAGCTGTCTTCTTATATTGCTGCTTGAAGCAAAGTCCAAGTCACAACAACTGCAAGCTAGAGCGTTGAAGTCACCAAACCCCTGTGTGCTTTGGCCATCGGTACAGAAATGACTGGCTGCTTCAAAACCCACCACAGGCAATCTTTTACAGCACGATGTCTATGTGTGTCATATGGAGACTTGTATGTAGCTTATGAGTGAAAGAGGCCACAAAGGTTGCTGCGATATTTTTGGAAGATTACATCAGTCTTAGAAAGCCAAACAGTTTTGTTTACATCTGCACTGCATCCACAGGCATGGGGCTTGGCTTTAGCAGCCCTCTCATCACATCCATGTTTTCTTGCTGAAGGAAATGGTTAGTTCAAACCCATTTCAAAGCCAGGGCATGAATTAACAATTCACAGTTTGGACATCTGTAGGGAAATGAACTGGATATTAGATCACACACAGGGCATTGCTGCTACAGATGAGAAGTTTAGCATGTATAGGGTGTGCTTACATTTATTATCTCCCAACTTTTCCTGCTTACCGCTTTGATAAACTTGGTAGAGCTTCGCAAATGCTTGGTAGGCATCACAGAGGAGCCTTGGAGCACAGGAGCTTGTTTTCTTCTGGTTGAAACTAAACAAAAATACATGGTCCAGCAACACATGCAGTGTGCTTCGTCTGCATATTGGGGTTCAGCCCAGAATCGACCTAGTCCGAAGCAACCCTCCTGACTTGGGTATAGTCTGAAAGTCTGGGTGTTTCTCTCTACAAATATCTTTCTATTGGGCAATACAGCTCTAATGCAGCTGTAGCCAGAGTGCTCTGACACTGGGTTAAATGTTTCCACCTTCTATACCTGTCAGTCTTGGAGCTACTGCCATTGCGGAGGAAAGGGAAGAACTGACTCAGCAGCTACAGCAGCAGGGTTTTATACAGATGAGCACAGCACACAAGGTGGCACCATATGTTCCTGCCCTTCAGCATCTAACAAATATCAATTAATTCCAGCAGGCACCAACACAGAAGCAAATACTAATTAGAGATTTGGAGAAAGGGGTCGTATTAGCAGTCTAAATATTGGGGACAATTCATGCTATGCTTAGAGGCACTTAAAGGAGGACAAACTGAAGGTCATTTGCATATTTGCATCAAAAAAGCTGTAAAAGCAGTCAGCTCCCCCCGCTAAGCCACAGCTAGCTTGGTCAGAGCTAAATCACAGGAGATTTGGAAAACAGGCCTAGAAGCTCATATTCAGTACAATGAAGAACAGCAAATCAGCAAAGGCTCTAATGTGAGTGGCTAAAATGAATGAAACACTGAGTTACAAGAAAGATACCTTCCCTCTGGAGTTTTGTAAATGTCACAGAGCATCTTGGTGCTACTGATACAAAACTAAGTAACACAATAACAAACAATAATTTCTTCAAAAGTACAAATTTATGTAATTTTAATTATTTTGGGGAATCCGTCACTAGTTATAAGTACACTAAATTTTAACTTGGATTTACTGCAGTCTTTATAAGGCATTTATTCTTAGGGGCTGGGAATCTTACATGGTCACAAGGAAAAAGGATTTGGTTTTAGGCTTAAGAGCTCTTATGTTTCCTGGATAATGACAAAGAGTTGTATCTTATTTTCTTTTTTTAAGGGCCATTTGTTATATATACAAGGAAAATCTGCTGATTTCTTTAAAGTCTTTTAAGTACAGTGACTTGATGACAGGACTCTGCTGCCAACAGGGAAGTGGAAGTTGCAGCTAGGGGCTCTGTTTCAGTGAGTCCTAGCAGGGGATGGAAACACTGTAAGGCAAAAGTTCAGCCTTCAGAGGTTGGGTACCCAAGCTCTTTCAAAGAGCCCAGTCCAGAGAATTAGAATGTCATCAGCAGTGACATCCTCTTCAATCTGTGCAGTTGATTAAGAAAAAAAAAAACCTCAACAACAAGCCAACACATTTAAATGCAAGTCCAAATTTTGAAAGGCAGCAAGAGGAAGAAGGGACAGAATGCCTAAAGCCATGGAAAAGTGGCTTTCATAACAGTGATGACAACTTAACAAAGTCAGTGACTCTTGTGAGCTTCCACCCCATCACCTGCAATCTGTCAGACCATTTCTATTGTAATATACATTGTCAACCATAATTATTTGCAGAGAAGAAAAACGAGTAAGAAATAATTACTGAATTTCCAGGTGTACTTTCATAGAACTTAGTGGTTTTCATATCCTCCAGTGCCAGTGGCAATGAAATCTCTGGAGACCAACGATACAAGAATTTCTCTTGGAGCAGAGGAAAGTCATGCCACTGGTGGCGTGCCCTTCTCCATCAACTACCCTTTTTTTTCAGAGGTAGGTTAATGCAGTCCTTTGTTTTTCTGTTTTTTTCTGTAGAATCTTTGTTGATGCTAGAGGGGAAATGATGAAGAGCTAGTTCAAGCTGAGAAGATCAGAAATGTTGAAAACTTTACTCCAAGGCTGGTTTTCGTGATAGAATCATAGAATCGTTAAGGTTGGAAAAGACCCTTAAGATCATCGAGTCCAACTATTAACCTAGCAATGCCAAGTCCACCACTAAACCATGTCCTCAAGCACCATGTCTACCCATCTTTTAAATACCTCCAGGGATAGAGACTCAACCACCTCCCTGGGCAGCCTGTTCCAATACCTGACTACCCTTTCAGTGAAGAAGTTTTTCCTAATATCCAACCTAAACCTCCCCTGGCGCAGCTTGAGGCCATTTCCTCTCATCCTATCGCTTGTTACTTGGGAGAAGAGACCGACCCCCACCTCGCTACAACCTCCTTTCAGGTAGTTGTAGAGCACGATAAGGTCTCCCCTCAGCCTCCTCTTCTCCAAACTAAACAACCCCAGTTCCCTCAGCCGCTCCTCACAAGACTCGTCCTCTAGACCCTTCACCAACTTCGTTGCCCTTCTTTGGACACGCTCCAGCACCTCGATGTCCTTCTTGGAGTGAGGGGCCCAAAACTGAACACAGTACTCGAGGTGCGGCCTCACCAGTGCCGAGTACAGGGGCACTATCACCTCCCTTGTCCTGCTGGCCACACTATTCCTGATACGAGCCAGGATGCCATTGGCCCTCTTGGTCACCTGAGCACACTGCTGGCTCATGTTCAGGTGGCTGTCAACCAACACCCCCAGGTCCTTTTCCGCCAGGCAGCTCTCCAGCCACTCTTCCCCAAGCCTGTAGCATTGCATGGGGTTGTTGTGACTGAAGTGCAGGACCTGGCACTTAGACTTGTTGAACCTCATACAGTTGGCCCCGGCCCAACGATCCAGTCTGTCCAGGTCCCTCTGCAAGGCCTTCCTACCCTCCAGCAGATCGACACTTCCACCCAACTTGGTGTCATCTGCAAACTTACTGAGGGTGCACTCAATCCCCTCATCCAGATCATCGATAAAGATATTGAACAGGACCGGCCCCAACACTGAGCCCTGGGGAACACCACTCGTGACCGGCCGCCAACTGGATTTGATTCCATTCACCACCACTCCCTGAGCTCGGCCATCCAGCCAGTTTTTAACCCAGCGCAGAGTGCACCTATCCAAGCCGTGAGCAGCCAGCTTCTCCAGAATGCTGTGGGAGACAGTGTCAAAGGCCTTACTAAAGTCCAAGTAGACAACATCTACAGCCTTCCCCTCATCCACTAAGCAGGTCACCTTGTTATAGAAGGAGACCAGGTTAGTGAAGCAGGACCTCCCTTTCATAAACCCATGCTGGCTGAGCCTGATCCCCCGGTTGTCCCACATGTGCCGCGTAATGGCACTCAAGATGACAGATTAAATAGAAACAACTGGAGCAACAAGACTACTGCTAGGTCTGCATGTCATCTGCTATTCACATGAATTAGTGCTGAGAATGAAGAAATTAAATGGATGACGCTCAGAAATGTAGACAGTACACTGGCACACTGCTCATGCAATTAGTTGAAATGAAACTCCGCAAACTTAAATTAATATCTGGTACCGGGTGTTTCTGAAGTCACAGCTGTTGCTTTATGAGGAGGGAGGTGAGCGGAGGGAGACTTCAGTGTTGCTCTTTGTGCTTAACTTGCTGCAATAATACCAGATCTCTGAAATTAAATCACAGCCTCAAAGTATGGCCTTTTCACTGTCCATCAATTCATATTGCTTTGAAGACTGGGAACGGCACAAGGTCACCAAACTTCAGAAAGCATACAAAAAGCCCTTTAAATGCTTATGAGAGAGAAAGCAATGAGGTTTAGGAGAGAAACTTTTGCACCAAGAAGCGCATTCACAAGAACACAGCACCTACTAATCCTAAAAGATTGAAGGCCACGTGAGACATTGCTTCAGGCCAGTTTAGTGGTTAGACAAAAATGGAGGAAAAATATCAAAACAAATAGTCATTATACCCAACATGGACTACAGTTTCCAGTGTTGTTTTTTGTTTTTTATTTTTTTTTTCTCTCCCCTTGCCTTTCTCAGCCCAGTGGCTCCCTGAAGACTTTACACATCAAATTGTCTATCTTAAAGACAGGTGGGCCCTGACTTTTTGCCATTGTCACCACCAGCAGTTTTCCTGTTCACTCTAACAGGCCAGCATTGACTTTCTTCTAGATCACGTCTTTAGAGTCCTTTAGGTCAAGGACTCTAAAATTCCCTGCACTAAGCTTTGTTGGTCTTTTGAAAGAGCAGGTAATATTCAGGCAGTTTACCTACCCAACCCTACTGTCTAGAAGAAAAGAGAATACTCACAGGATGTCCAGAGCCCATTTTCCCTTCAGCATACTATTTTATTCATGACCTAGACCGAGGAAAAATCTGAAACCTTCAGGGAAGGTTAGGTACGTAGGCTTACAGGTAGCTTAGAAGTTCTGTGCATCATATGAAAACAAAATCCAGAAGACAGTAATGGATGCTAACCATGCAGTACAAAACAACAAGTACACTTGCAGTCACACATTTTGGTGTTTTAAACACCTAAAAAATTGGGCTTTCAATTCACACTGCAAATCTCACTGGGGTTTTTAAAAATCCTAACCTCCAAGCCTGGCCACCAGGCATGTTTCGTCCTTGGTGGCACCTGGAGGTGCCCAAACTGCCAAAAGACTCTCAAGCAACGAATGCAAAAATTTCATTTGTGTGGATATCCTGCTCTCAGGAGGGTGAAATTCAATAGCAGAAAGTAAATGTTTTCTATTTTTTTTCTTTCTGAAAAGACTCATCGTTTGTGATAGAAACTCTAAAATGCTTAATCCTATTTAAGATATGTCTCTATCATACTTGGTAAATGTGTGAAATGGAAAGAAATGGCACTACTGCATTACTTGTCCAGTGAAAGCCTTGAGATACTCTTTGACTTTGAAAGAGTCTCACGGGAGAGTTTGCTAGAAAGGAGAGTGATGCTCTTCTGATCCGACTGACAGCTGGAAAGGCAGCAGCAATTTTCCTGTTGAATTCAGACTGCTGTATGATAAACACTGTTTTAAACTGAAAGCTTGAAATACGAATATAAATTGTTTGCATCAAGAATAGCATTGCTGACCAAAGGACACGAGCTAGGCAGCACAGGTTATCAAAACCATATCATCCCAGCCCTGCTGTTCTTAACAATTCTATATCTAACAACAAATCAAAGGGAAGGTTTGATTCATCTCGTTTCATGAACAAATTGTAATTTGTATTTGTATAGTCCAAAGGACTATGGAATTGGGATTTGTAATTGGATCAGAACTATGAGCACTCAGCTCTGCGGCAGTGGCACTGGGGGAGTGCCTGTGTTTCGTTTCACTTCCTTGTCAGTCAGTTCAGGAGTCTGAGGTTTGTAGCTCACTACAAAATGGTACTGAGATGACCAAAACATTTGCCATTTTCAGGACTAAATACACAAGACACTTCTTTGACCTCCTGTCTGGAGAAAGAGGTAAATGCAACTTTTCCGCTCAGTAGTCCTGGGAGGTGCTGGGATGTTAATCATCTGTATAAGGACCTCAATCAGTAAATTGTGACACAAAGGCAAAAAGGAAAAAAAAACAACCACCTACACAGAAAGCTCCGCTGAAGCTGCACTCAAGGTGCTTTTATAACATAAATAACAAAAGCAATTTTACGGTGTGGTGACTGAAAGCAGTACCGCATGGAGCAATTATTAAAGTGGACAAAAAGCAGATTTTCCCACGGGGCCCAGCTTAGACCCATCGCTAGGGCTGTGTAAAGCTGTGGGGTGGAGGAGGGGACAGAGCATTTTACACCTGGCAACAGGCTCTCTGGTGGAAGGAGGGCTCCTGGACTTCAGAGTGTGCCTTAGTTACTCTTCTTGGTGTTCAAAGGTGGGGAACACTGAGGGAATCAGTGAAAATAAAATAATTTGCTAAACCTTGTCTATTCAATTCAGCAAAAGCTTGTCAAAGTTTTCTTCTTTTCAGGCAGAAAATTATTGATTCAACCCTTTTGGGGCTGAAGGAGGGTTACCTGGGGCTGGGAAGTCAACACTGGACTACGGAACTGGAGATGATATGGGTGAAGAAAGTCAGGTTGGCAGGAACTATAAAAGAGTGATAGGGTAGGAGACCAGAGAGGGAGCAGACTGCCCTAGAGGAAAGGGGAGAGCTGAGCTTGATACAGACACCAGAGATTGATTTGGGGATAATCAGCAAAGTGGGTTTAATAGGATCCTATCTGGACCTTCTAGGGTCCTCCTGGCATGAAGGCAGGAGAAATGAGGGCACGGCTGAAAGGTGTGAGGTGCTGCAGGGGTAGCTGGTGAGATGAGCTGCAGGGCAGAAGGAGCAGCAGGATGGGTATGGTGGGGACCAAGCACTGCTCTGGCAGGAGCCCATGGTCCCCAGCAGTACTCGGGGCACTCAGGCGGGCTGGGGCAGTGGTGGTGGGGATGGGCACTGGCAGAAAACCTAGTGTGTGGGAACAGGGGCCAGGAGAAAAGGTCTGCCTTGTAAGCAGAATTGCCCCTGCAACATACATGCAAAGCAAAGCTATTGTGTCTTAAGTGGCTTAAATTTTCACTGTCCAAAATAGGAACGCAATCTGTTCTGACCTGTTTGCTATGTTTCAGGTTAGCACAAAAACATAGATCTTATGTGCATAAAACATAAAGGATTAGCATAATTTAACATCTAAAGTTCAACTTCCCATCATAGCTGTCTGTATTTCTGTTATAGATTTGAAAGGTGGGGAGGAACCACTCTTTGTTTTAAGCCAGTTTGTTTTCCCTCAAAGGATTTCCTTCAGAATAAGCCCTGCTGACCCATCTGCCAACAGATCTCTGTGGCTTGAAGTGGATTAACTTTCCACCTGCCATTATGCCAGCATTTGCTAAATTTCCTAGATATTTTTAAAAGCAGAGAAAAAGGAAATGGCAACTAGGAAACCTCCAAGCTCTTATCCCAGATTAACAGATTTTGGGAGGAGTTTGATGGAAGATGGAGAGCAGGCACAACTTCTCTTATCAACATGGGGTTTTCCTTCCTTGGCTTTTAATTTGGTACAAACTTTGTTAAATGTTAGTTACCATTAGTTCTATTTGCGAAGGTCCAAACTACAGGTGTACACTTCTAACAGCTGAATGAGTGATTATAAGTAAAATAAATAGTACACAAGCTTGGGCATAGCAACACAAATTGATAAGAGGGACTGCAAACCCTTCAGCCTGACACAAGAGAGACTTTGCTGATGAGTGTGACAAGAAGGGTCGTGAATGAGGTGAATTGAATCCAGACTGCCTGCCTCTGTTTTGCAGAAATCTGAAGTAGCTTGTCAGATGGAAACTGTTAGGAGACAGTAAGATCATAACACTACTTTGAAGACAACTCTACGGAAAAAACCTCTCCTCATACAACCAACACATTCTACTCTTGGCTCCTAAATACTAAGCGCAAAGCAGCTGTACGAGAGCCCACACACCACCACGGGTTGATGAACTTTACTTACCCTGGGGAAAACTATTTTTCAGAGTTGGTCCTACCAGGGGTGAATGCTCCAGCACAGAGTACAGCATTTATGCCACCATGCCACAGAGGTCTCGCTCTGAAACACAGGGAAAGCACAAATGAAAACATAAGATGTCTGTACAGTCATTTTCCCGGGGTCACAAACAGTTGCTTTACTTGACATGAAGCCTTAATGTAGCACCTCAAATCCAGAGAAAGAAAAGAAATGGAGGCTACACAGCGGTATTTCTGGAACCTGTTGCTGAAAAAAGTTCCCGATTCTGTTTTTGCTTTCCAGTAGCGGCCTTTGATTAATTTATTGCAGTTTTTAAAATTATTTTTTTCTTTGCTTATAATAGCAGTGATTATATGACAACAGGGAGGAAAACCAGCCATGTGTGGCATGGGCTGTGCTGTCCCTTGGCTGATGGTTGTCCTTGGCTGGTGGAGGAGGAGTGGGGCTGAGCTGACGGTGGCCCTGCCATCCCTACCTGTGTGGGGTCCAGTGCTCCTGTCTCACTCCCCACCTCCCTGCCCACCCTTCTCCTCCAGGGAGGGAAATGGAGCACCTCAGCCTCACCAAACCACCCTGTGTCACCCTACAAACCTGGCTCCATCACCGCCTGGCTCCCAGTGAGACCACACCTACCATTTCAAATAGCAGCTGTGTTGGCGCTGCAGTGTAAGCCTGCAATTAAATTGCAGGTTGAGGTCTTTTATGAAAAATGCCATGGGATTATGAATGATCACAAACAATCAAATAAAACAGGACATGTCTAGCATGAGGGGGCTGCTGCTGCTTGTTGGTGTGTCAGGGAAATCGTTCAAGTACTTATCAGCTGTGATACCATTTACCTGTTGTAATTTAATGAGATCATAGCTCCACAGGCAGGAGTCTCAGTGATACGTAGATACCCAAGCATGTGGACAGGCACCCAAAAGCAATGCTAAACCCCCTAGGTTCACAGCTCCCAGAGAAAGCTGTGATAATTTGGTGCTTAAGTGCTTCTGAAAATTCCCCAAGAAGCAAAGCTTTACAGGTAAACATGACCTGATTTCCACTAATTTCAAAGAGCATCAAGCAGCCAAATATCTTTGAGGATCTGGTCCTAACTGCTTTATGACATGGGGCCACAGCATAAGATGGAGCCAGACCCTAAGCTTGTGCTGCTTTGTGTTTTCATTAGCAGTGGCTAGTTGTTTTACTGGTGTACATAGGGGTGTTAATAGCAAACTCCAGAATGATCTACATATGGCCAAATGTTACATAGGCCACACTTGGATTGACTGGCACACCGTTCTCATTGTGTGTGTAATTTTTTTGTTGTAAAATGTAAAGAATTTGAAATATTAACTTTCTACCACATCTCACTTGAAGAGAAACATCTAAAACTCATTTTTTTTAATGTACCAAAAGAGTTGAAACTAACAAGTTGCTACTTTGCAGCTGGCATTAATGAATCTACACCCTGTGTGTCTTCTACCAGTCAAGAAGCTCTGCCATAATGCACAAAACTATGGAAATGAGGCTGGGGTTGCATAGGGATACTCTGAAATAAAAACACAAGCAGCTCTGCGAGAACATGGTCTGTTCTAGGGATACCATGTTAGGAAATGGGAGCTGCAACCCAAGTAAAATGCCTGAGTAGACTGAAGCAAAGATAAGACATGATACAAGCTCCACTGGGCTCTGGCTCTCCCAGGGAACAAAACATGATTTGTTAATGCCCGCAGTAGCTGCTTGTGGCAGAAATATATCAATGACTATTGCTCGTATGGAAACTCAGCAGAACTCCTCTCTCAGCAAAATTGTTTGAGAACAGGGTTTATCGTAAGTCGCTGATGTTACATGCTATCATATCAAGGTGTTGAAAGACATTAATTTTTTTTCTTCAGAACAACTGCGGGAGACATACCTGATGGGTCGATGGTCTCGCTATGTGGCAGGAAAAACTCATGTGCCTCTTCTGTCAGGAATGCATAAATAATTATTTGCACTCATTCATTCTGGAAGAGAGAAATTGTTTGCATGTGAGCAATAATAAATTAGGCATTTTAAATATTTGGTCCTCTGCTGTCAGAAAAATGTCAATACAAAAGCAGTTTCCAGTAGCTAAGATTTGTAATAGAAATTCAAGCCCTTTGTGGAAAAGGCCTTGGATTTAAGGATCTCATCTTTTTCTGTAGTGGAAAAATAAGTAAGAACATTGTCTATTTAGGTGAATCTATACGCTTGATAAAAACTTTATAGGTTTTTCAACTGGCTATTAGATTTAGAATGAACCCATTTAAACATTGTTATTCTTCCCCTTATTCTTAGCTGAAATGCTGGATTTTCTAATGCACATGGCTGGTTAATGGGGTCACTGCAAGATTGAAAGAATAATTGTCAGAAACAGGGTAAATTGTTTTCTCTGTGGTTTATTGTTACCATTACTATTTTGAGATGTATATCAAAGTTACTTAAATTGCCTCTGAGAACCTCATTGCAATGTGATGGATTCCTACAATTTAGCTGGAAGAACAGATTGCCTTGTGGTCTTAACACACTGCTCTGCTCCCCCCCACAATTCAATAGACATTTTGGTTTAGTTTCTGTATAAAAAGTTACAGTTGTGCTACTTCACCTTCATCACAGTGCTGTGACTATAAGTACTTCAAAGAGACTTTCTATATTTTTTAATAATTTCCCAGGGCAAGAATAATTATGCAAGTTATAATCATATTTTCTACAAAATACGTTATAGTAACCCTTATGAAGAGAGTATCCCTGTAAAACTGAATGAAAAGACAAGTACCCAAGACTCAATTGAGTCTTGCAGTAAAAACTTAAAGAATGTTTCCTCTGGAACGCAGTTATGTAAAAGTGACTTCTGATTTCCCACTGAATAGCTCTTTACAATATCCAGTCACATCTGCTTAGTTGTTTGACAGAAATGACTTTTATTGCCTCTTTCCCTTGAGATACAGTACATACAAATGCCATTTTAAAAGTCTCCTTTCAGTGCAGAACCACGTCTTGCAGCCAGAAAGAAACAAAGACTCCAGCAAGCCCTTTCAGACCAGCCCAGCTCTCCTCTCCTCCCGCCTGGGCACACACGTTATAAAGATGGTCTTTCTCTAAATTTCTATTTTTGTTGTACAACTTGTAATTTATTGCAAGTATCCAGAGAGGTAAATTGACAGACAGCTGCATGTTAGGGTGATATTTCTCTCCTGACAACACTAGATGGACCCAGACTTAGGAAACAATGTGGTATCATGAGATATTTTTGCTGAATATGATGCTTTCAATTCAGCATCTTCAAGACTGCTTCAGCTTTAAAGCTGAATTTGCCAGATATAACAAGGATTTGACATTGACCCTTCACCCGACAGTAATACATATTTTATCTTTTAATAACATACAGTAGTGCTGCGTAGTGATTTCAGGAAGGTCTTTGAGTAAACAAATCATATTCATCGCCTAGAGACTAACATGCCTTCCCAGAGCCTATAAAGATGAGAGATAAGCTGAAAGATAGGCTTGGAAAAGTTTTCAGCTAGCTAACAGCAGAATTTCTTTAAGAGTACATTGCTGCACCAGTTAGAAATTAACATTTAAAACTGTATTTTTTTAAGGTACAGTTGTTTATATGATTTCTTGAATTGATTTCTCAAATTGATTTCTCAAATTGATTTCTCTGTACTGTTTGATCCAAATGTACAGAGTGTTTCAAACCGGGTCTTTAGCCCAATTTTTCAGGAAAACAAGTTTTATGTGCTCATATAGTCTAGCTGCCTATGCTGAGAAAATTTTTTTTGAACTTAAAAGTCAATTTACAATTTCACTTAAATTTAACATCACGCTAAAAGCAATCCCCTCCAAATTCTGATTCATTCTCTGGTCATCAACTATTAGAATGAGAAATGCAGATATATTAGTGCTATCACACCCCCACCCCATGGCAGAAATGCTGAGGTGTGGACAGTTTTTGGTCTGGCCTGGCCTGTCCCATGGGCAGAAATGAGTAAGGGTGGGAAAGGTCGGTCTTACAGTGAAATAAAGCTTTTAGACAGTGACGCTTTTAAACCAAAAATGAAGACCACACCGATAAAATTGAGAAATTTTGTTCAAAAGGCATTCTTGCAATGGCTTTCCAGGGAAAATCGGCATTGCAGTGAGAAACCAACAGAGGCGTCAAACACTGCACGTACCTCTGGGTGCTCCCAGCAGAGAGCAGCACGGACTTTCCTCCAGATCCAATTTTGGATGACAGCTGCCACTTACAGGGGACTTCGATTGGCATCTGGTGGTAGGAATGAAACGCGTCCAGCACAGTAGGACAAAAAAAAATTAATTAACTGTGGGCTAGCTTGGGAAATTAGCTGGCTGAGGGGAAGCAGCAAGATTTGTGTGAAGTTAGAGGAATAACTTAAGTGAAATATTTTAGAATATAGAGGGGGAACATGAGCATAATGGCCAACTGAGAAGGTTTTCCAAGTCTGTGTTTGGAAAGTGAAGGCGGAAAGACACACAACACTGAAGAACTGAGAACCGAGCATCACCCCCATGGTCTACATATGTGTCTTGAAATTTCTAATGAGTTTTGAAACTGTGTTCAAACTGGAAGGGAATATTTTTGTGTAACACAGCGGAGAATAATTACTGACAGATTGAAACGAACAGCACGCGTATTGTACCATTTATTTTATCAATTGAATTCTATGATTAGTTCCTCATCTTACAGTCTCCTAATGGCATTAAGTGATGATTGTGTGCTAGCATGGGTAATCAGAATGAAAATTAGCCTTTTTTCAGTTGAATTAATTGTCTCTATTTATTCTGCTTCCAATTCAGTTTTTAGCTATTATTTATAGTCTGTTTGAGAAAGATTGCATCTCTTCTGCAAAACAACTGTCTTCAGCAAAACCACTGTCAGAAATAACAGCAGTTTTACAAAAACTGAAATAATGCAGCATTTCTCATTTCAGTTGGATGTGCCTTCCATACTCAGTTTTTGGCTTGAAAAGAAAGCCATTATATTCAGATAATAGTTTTCCCAGCCAACAGCATGCGCTCATATGGAAAAGATTGACTGTTAAACTCTAGCAAAATCTGTAATCTACGCACAATGACATTTTATAATCGTAGCCTACGCTGAGTAAAGGCATTTTGTTTTTATTTTTAAAAACTCTTGAGAAACCACAGCGTTGACATATCTGAACCCAGACCAGGAGCCTAATGTCTCATTGTGCTTTTGACAAAAGCTGATTTGTTCAGCACTAGAAAAGACCTGGATGGTTGTATCAGAGTTGTTGCAACATGGCAAAGGTCGTTATCTGTAAAACCATCATCTTGTATAGGAGCTGGATACATTAATTCATGAAATGCTTATTATTGATCAACAATAATAATTGCTAAATGACCCAGGGATCACTTCATTACAGTCAGACCTAGGTGAAAATCCACACTGTTGCCTTCATTATGTATTTTGAGGCAAATTTTTCCCCCTGCTCCGACTCTCAGCCCCTCAGATGGGCAGTAATCACAGGCCTGTGTAGAGGATCCTCTGAGAAACAATTTCCCAGCAGACACAAGTTAGAGGTGAGTAGGATTATATAGGGCGCAACATCCCCAAGTGCTTGATTCAGTCAGATTTTGGGTGACCCACATGCTGCTGCTGCTGTCCCTGACCTCGGGGGATTTTCTCAAAGCTTAGAGAGATAAAAGGCAGTGTGCATAGCTGGTCCTTCTATTATACTCTGTTGGTTAGAGGATGAGTTTAAATTGAAAACTAATAGCATGAGTTGGAAGAGTCAGAGAAGCCAAACTGCTTCTTGTGGGTCTCCAGTGATGCCTAATGTTTGCAAAATAGGACATTAGGTCCCAGCAGGCAAAGCCTGGTTCTGCTGTGCAGTCAGAGCAGCAATGCTGCCCACACAGACCTCTTCCCGCCATCCTTGGCCAGCACCACCTCCATCTCCAAACTTGCCAGCTGCCCACCACTGTGTTGGCAATCCACAGGCTTTTTTCTTCTCCCAGTCCCTCACCTGTCCAAAACACAGCTGTACCCTGCCTGGGCTGCAGCAGAGCCAGCTGGAGCCCTGCCTAGCCCCCTCCCACACTCAAAACACCACCACCGCCAAGCCCAGGTCCCTCCAGCTATTCCCTTCCTGAGCAGCCCAGTGCCTCGTGGCCACGTCTGTGTCCGGGCCCACCTGAGGTGTCCCCTCCCGTGCCTAGGAACGGGGCACGAAGCAGGGGCTGGCCAGCAGCAGCTGCACAAAACCTTCCGTATCCTGCCCTGCAGCCTCTCATCTCTCCTCCCAGCGTAAACACCATGCTCTTCACCCACCTGATGGGAAAAGGGAGACGATTTGTGAAGAGAGAAAGTCTTGGAGGAGCTTTCCTCTTCCACAGGGTACATCTGCCATGCCTCTGCTCGTCTGGCCCAGCAGCATTTTTTTGGCATGAAGAACAAGGAAAAACCTTCACAACGAGCTGCTGTGCTGATCCAAAAAACTGGAGAACAGGTTTTGGGAAAGCTTTTCCTGTAGCTCACACACAGGTAGGAAGAGTTAAAAAAAAAGAAGAGCTGAGCATGTGAATCTTTTAAGCGACCTTATCAAAGCAAAAGTTTCTAGAGACCCATATTTTAGTTATACAGGAACATTTTGTGGGAAGTTCTACTATGGCATATACTAGTTACTGTATTATTCAGGTGTGCAAAGGACTAAAGGATAACGCTATCGGGAAGACATACAACTCCCAATTGCCTACACAGTAAATCTTCCAGTGGAGGGGAAGAGAAGTCTGCAATTTCAGTCATCCTTAATGCCCTATGATGTACCAGCACAGCTTTCAATTAAAACTATGGAGCAGGAGGGGTTTTTATTTCACTCCAGAGCAGGATGGGTGGTAACAATGAGAACGGGATGGCTCTCTACTTATTAATTTGCAATGTTACTAGTACTTCTCCCTTCAACATCCATCTGGTGCCCAAGAGCCACATGGCTTATTACTTACAGGGCATGTTTGCTGCCGAGACTGTGAGTTTGCTGAAGATCCTGCTCACAGCAGCCTGGCAGTGAAGCTCAGGAACTTGGCATGCCCACGAAGCCCCGTGTTGTGTGTCTTCAGCCAGAATGTGGTAGTTCACTGTAAGCTCTAGGAATAACTGAAAAAATCTGCTCCTCTGTCACTTCAGGGAGAGTCCCAAGATAAGGCAGACCTGAAGAACAACAACTGTGAAGTCAAAAGCTACTTGAAGGGCACTCTGCAACTAACTGTTTCTTCACTCAGAAGGGTGCTTGCATCTGCAGTGCCCTGTGGACAGAATGGCCGCATGTCAGCGCACTGAAGGAAGCCGCACACACATTGTGCCTTAGCTACATTAAGCAACATTGCCAGTTAATTTGGTCCAGAGCAGTGGGGTTTTTCATTTGTTCTCTTAAGGAAAAAGATCTATAAAATTAAAGGCTGATTAATTATCACCTTCCCTGCTAAAGAAACCCTAAAAGAAAACCTGTCTTTTTATGTTTGGTTCAGAGCCACCTTGAAAAACCTTGGGGGTCATGTGCCCTGGTGTCAGCATCAGAGCAGCTGGCAGGACCGCACGAGGGGTCCCTGGCTCACCTCCTACCAGCTGTGAAGAGCAAGAAGCCCACTTGTATCCCTTTGAGGAGGACAGAGATCCTGGTCTGGATGCTGGGGAGGAGGCAGCAACATCAGACTCTTGCTCTCAGTTTCCTCACTGCTGGCAGAGGAGCCAGGGTCAGTGCTCTCCTCACCCTGGCTGCCAGACAAATCTGGGGCCCATCACTCCTGGGCTGTCACAAGCTGCAGTGCTGCTCCAGGTGTGACTGTGTTTGGAAACACGTGGCCCATATCTCGTGCTGTCTGTGTGTGAAGGGATCCCTGGGATAATGTGGGTCCTCTGTTTGGTCAAGCAGGTGTCTCCTCAGGCATCGTTTCCTGCTCCTCTCCCCAGGCGCTGACGATGGGGCTGCCTGCTGTCTCACAGGCCCTTTTCTATGCATCGCTTCTAAAACAAAGCCTGTTGTATACGTCTACATGACAAAGCTTCACATCAGTGCTCGTTTACATCCTTTCCTCTGGTTCTGACAAATGCCATCATACAGAACACAGCCGGCACAGATCATTTCAAAGCCTGCTGTGTCCTGCTTGTTGCCTCCCCCTGTTCTGCCTTCCCTTTGCTCCCCCCTTCTTGACAGCAGCAACCACAAGCACTTTGTCTCAATGTTTATTGCCTTCTCAGCACCCTGTCCCCTCCAGCGCTGTCACTGCTCCTTCAGTGGGATGCCAGATCTCTCCGGATTGGTGAACTATGCCAAACTATCAATCCTGGTTAGATTTTCAAACGGTCCCACTTTGCTTTTTCCATGCTGCTGTTCATGTCAAGGAGCAGCTCCCTGTAACTACAAAACCAGCTACTTTTTTTTCATTTTAAATGCATTCTTAAAAGCTTTTCTTTTTGCCACAACAGCTGCAAAAATGTGGCAAGAAGTGAAGCAGTGCTGTGCCAACCAGCTCAGCCAAACCTTGTCTCCCTGTTTCTGCCCCCTTGCCTCTCTAACCTACATCAGTTGTTCTTTTACCAGGCTGAAGCCTACGGGGCCAGGCTAGGATCAACATTTTTTCCTACACCTGTAATAATAAGGTAGTAGACCACGACTAGGGCTCTCAACGATATAGCAATACACCCAGCCCACACTCGGACCAAGATCAAATCACAACCTTATAGTTTATAATGCAAATGTAAAGAAATTCTTTTCAACAGCTACAGGAGAAATTTTAGATTATTGCTTGCCATCAGTCCCATGTAGGACTATGGCAAACAGCCATTATTCACATCAGCTTTGCCTTTTCTCCAGGTTAAATGACAAGGAGCAGTGTTTTCAGGCTTGAAATTAGCTCTCCAGGATGTGATACGTGGCCAGTCCTTGTCACTGTTTGTGTTTTGGAAGGCCACGTCTATTCTTTGCTTGAAGCTCTGTATTAAAGCCCTCAGTAAACTATGCATCCACTTCAGGCTGACAGCCATTCACATTCCCAGTATCAAAGTACAAGGAGCTAGTGAAAGGCCTTGGATGCAATGCTCCCCGGTTCTGACACGGTATGAGTCCCGGGGTGTTGCGCTGTGCCCTGCAGAGTGCACAGGGAGAGATTTTCAGTTGTCCCTTAGGGCATAGTTTGCTAAACACATTCAAGTAGTTGTGATACTGGTATCAGAGCCTCCTGGCCAGCAACGCTTAGGTATTCTTCAGTTCTCCTTTACCTACAGGAAGGGAAAGCTTGCATCAGTGACAGCCCACAAGCTACTTGCTGAAATTGGTGCACGCAGCGTGACTGGACCACTGGAGCGGAAGCAGCAGCTTCCAGAAGAATCCCAACAAGAACAAGCAGTTTTGTGTTAGACTTTTAGAGCCAAACCAACTGCTGGCCTTTTACAACCAGAGGAAAGCTCTAGAGGTCAATGCAGCTTCCACGGATCCTGCTCTGGCAACAAATTACATTCAGAAATGTGTTAAAAAAAAAAAAAAGTTTTCTAAAGAGGGTTAACTGGAACAGTAGAAGAATGGATTTCTATCTTCCCAGGCGCTTCACAGATTTCTTTCAAGAAATGCTAGAAACTCTCAACCAGAAACTGCTGTGCTTAAAGACAAAATGAAAAGTAGGTGAATATTGGGGCCTCCTAAGTTCATGGCTAGAATTGACTCTGAATTTAAGCACATTAAAGAGAAAACCTGATACAATGACCTTGATTAGTCCTTTTTTTTTTAATTACTAAATTTTGTCTACTCCTTTCATAGGGGATGGATTTTAAAAAAACCCAGTCCTTCCTTATATGAATTAGTACCATGTTGTGATATACATCTTGAATGACAGGCATGTGCATACTCAGTCTAAAGACAGTAACCATAATGAAGAAAGCCTCACGAGGGGCCTGGCCCACTGCGCTATGTGCTTTGAGATCCCAGAAGAAAAAGCACCGTAGTCCGTAGGTGACATTCTGACTTTCAGATAAAAGGTGAGGTGGTATTAAGAGACTTGCAGGTGCCCAAGAGAATTAGGAGATACCAGCTTGAAATTGTTTTCTGTTCACTCCCATGCAGGAGGCTGCATTCCACATTATTCTTCCCAGGGGTCTCTTGTACCCTGGAAATCAGTTATATAAAATTTCTCATTATGCCTGCTTAATTAGGCAGAGGAGTTGGTAAACTTATCAGAACATAAGCACAACCTGACATTTTGATTGCAAACCCCTTCAAACGATCAACTCTCTCTGAAGCCCTGCTCACACTGCAACTGGATGCAGAAACACTGTTATCTCCTCTAAAACAGAACATCAGTCTTCCCATTTTTCTCTTGACCGTGGCTTTGCCACAATCCTCCATCACCCCTTTTATGTAGTTTTGGAGTCAAGCAGCTCTGAGTGTTTGAGGCTAAAGGAGCACTCCTCAGGTCTCAGCCAGCCAGGAGGTACAGCTCCCTCCTGAGCAGCCTGTGCACAAGCCTCAGCCCAGGCTGTCTCCTGGGGCTGAAAAATACAGAAAACTGTTTGCTACAGCAACTGAGCAGAACTCTGCTACTATAATGAGTTACATATGCAAGCCCCCAAGCCCTTACTAAGGGAGCATTAACTACACATTGTGAGAAATCAGCCAACAAACTAGAAGGTGAGAAACTGGTGTGTTGCTGACATTCTGCTCTTGTGGGCTTATCTCAGTGCAGGACTGTGGGGGAAACATCCTATTTCCCTAGGCCAGATGGATGCCTCCAGCAAGGCTGCTACCTAAGAGGGAACAGTCAGTGCCCCTTGCTTGGCAGACCCATGGCCAAGGGAGCAGCCCAGGTGCACCAGGGCTAGGATGCCCCTGAGCACCCACAGGCCAATGGGCAACAAGGAGGAGCTGGTCCGGTGACCCATCCTGGATAAAGACTGCCTCCGCAAGCTGGGACATGAGCCTGCTCCCTACGTCTGTACTGAGTCCTCAGCACTGCCCAACTTACAGTCCCTCTGTACTGGACCTCAGTTGCCCACTGCCATGTCCTTACAGGGCTTCCCAGCCTCCTCCCAGGCAGAGTTGGCCAGGGGCCATTCCCAGTAAAGAATTCAGGTAAGGAAAACTTTCGGTGATTAGCACAGTTTAATACTAATAGGCATACCATTGTGTGTCTATATGTCTTAGGTGCATTTAATTTACAGTACATTGGCACTGGAACTGTCATAACACATGACGTGCAAAGGGAGCAAGTTTTATGTAGGTCTCATCAAATCCTGGCCTTCGCTAAATCAAAGTGCTTCACTTTGCAACCTCAGTCTGACAATCCCCTCCTCTTGTCAGTCCATTGATGCTATGCGCAGCCCCACAGTCCCCATAGGGAAGCAGCTATTCTTGCTACACTGCTGGTGAGGGCAGAGGTTACTAGAGCTAGTGAGCAGCTGGAGGCAGTGTGACAGCTCCAAATACTTCAATTTAATTGGACTGAAGTTAAAACGATTTTTTTATTCCAATGCATCATCCTATTTATAGCTCCATGTGCTGCAGAGCTTAAAGTTCAGGATATATAACTATCAGATATGAGAGAAAAAACAGGAAGGCAGAAGAGGTCTAGAACCAGCAGACTTCTCCCACAGATGAAACTGCATTCTCACTACATCAATCACATAGTAAAACAACCAGCACTGACATATTTTACTATTTAACATCATGAGATTCCAAAAAACCTCACTGAGGTGCAGCAATTTGACTTCTCAGAATTACTGCCCCAGCCTCTCTTCAGATGCAGTATTTGTGCATCATTCAGAGCATGTTTACGAAGGTGTTTCCCCCCCACCCCCCCCCACCCCCCAACAGCAGAAGACAGAAAATTAACAGACTGCAAGCTAGAAATTGGTCTGTGGCAAAGCTGAGCCTCAACCAAAGAAAAGAATACATCTGCCATGCCATTAATACGTCAAAGAAAAAAAAAGATCCACTTCATCTCTTCTCCCCTTGCACCCCAGATTCTTACATTAATGAACACTGTCAAAATGCAGCTACAGAAAATACTTTGCTTTACTGTGCCTTTGTAGTATGAATGACCTTAACGTTTCCGAGAGCTTAAAAGGGTAACAGGACCTCGCATCGTCACCATCGAGATGTGCCTTTCAGAATGTTTTTAGACCTGCTTGGGAACATCACCACGGATGAACCATTTCACCTTTCGTGCTCCTGAGGGGCTCCTCGCTCTCAGCTGCCAGCGCTTCAAGCCCACACCGCTCCGCTCATTACAAAGTGCGTCTCACAAAAAAACTTATGCAAAATGGAACAGCCTCTTTTGGCAAGGAGTCCCCGCGCGCTCCAGCCAGCGGGAGAAGAACTGCTCAGGAAGAAAAGGAGTGAGCTCCACTCATTTCAGGAGAGATTTGAATAGTTTATTTTGCCCAATCAGAGCCCTTCAGCATAATGACACATTCATATACACATATATGAACATTTTTTCTGAAACATTAATGTATAATACATTTTCAATTTAAAATACCAGCTGCACAGGTATTTTTATTTACAAAAATATTCCATACTTAATTTTTTAACTTTGTTATGATGACATAGTTCAGTTCAAGTACATGTAAGTAAAATAACTCTATGCAATCTAACATAGTTGTGTTTGTAACAGTACAGTTTGCAGTTCATATGAAACTATATTTGTAGACAGATGGATTTGCAACCCTACCTAAAATGCATATTCCAGTAATCACCCTCAGAAGAGCTAGTGGGGCTCAGCAAGACTTAACTGAAGAATAAGTTGCCATGAACAAAAAGAAAAAACCCACACATGTACACACTAAGATATACATAAACGAGAACTGCTACACATCAAGCATGCTTACCCACAAGCGGGCAATGTTAGAAAAATTTACTCATGTTGTTTTATTTTTCCCCCATGGTGCTGGTACAATGAAACAGTAGCATAACTAGAAAGCAGCATGTTTTCCTAGTTCTAACCACTACAGATAGCAGAGCTCAGGTCTAAAATAACACAGTACTGCTTATTTACAATTCTGTTTTAAAAGGGAATATTTAAAACATGTTCCCACCCCTCTCCCTTTGCATCACCTATTACTGAATCGTAGTGGTAATCCACATACAACTCCTTACATGTTTTCAACTGAAACGGTTTAACTTCTAGTTATTATTTGCCTGGTAATATGTAACTTAGGTACTAACAAAATCAAATACAAGTGCCAAAGAAACCTACAACTGTATGACTTAAACATTTCTAGGCGCTTTACATGAAAAACTAAAAGGAATACCGATTGACACCTTTCATTTGATTGTTCAATGTTTGTCTCATTTCTCCCCCCTCCCCTTTTTTTTTTTAAATGAACATCCATGTCTTTAAACTTTATAAAGTGTAAAAGAACCCAGAAACACAGTACACTCATCTGGCTTGAAACAGTAGTAAAGTAGATGATATCCAGCACATCTCTGAACATGCAGAAGAAGGAGAAATTGGCCCAGCTTAACTTAGCTTTTCAATGAAAACTGAAATAAAATTGGTTTAGCTGATTCGCCTACACTACACATCTTTTCTGTTTTACTTACTTCCTCCCCTCAAACATTAATTTCTGTCTACAAAGTATTTGAAGATTTTGTGGTAGTAGCAAAGCTATCAACCTCCACCCCAAGAGATTCACCTAGGTTATACAGGAAACTGGCTAGAATGAAGACGAGGTTCAACCAAGGAGTTACCCCGCGACAGGGAGAGGGAGGAGGCGAGGCGCTGCGCACCGCGCCCCCCCGCACTGCGGCTGCTCTCAGTGCCCGCCCGGGTGCGTTAAACCATGAGGAGTAAGAACAGGGCACTTCAGCCACAGGCTCTAAGTTTTCCAATACATGTCCGGTATACAAAAAAAAACCAACCCTGATTTACATGTAAAGAGCTGGTGTATAATCCAGATTCGTACATTACTCAAAGAAAATATTTATTGGATAAACCTCACTTCAATTTTGGGGAGTTTTAAAAGTCCGAGGAACAGAGCTGAAAAAACATCTTTCACATGTATACCTAAAAAAAAATAAAATCATAGAAAAACCAGTCAGCCACAGACTGCAGCTATTAAGAAAACTTTTTCATTCGGTTAGTTTTCTGAATGCACTATCTTCCCCCTCCATACTTAGGGAACTGTTTAAGAATGTTCAAAACAGGAGGTAAAAGTAAGTATGATTATTTTCTGCAAAGCAAAATGGGCTATTTGTTTTCATTGCTTAGTAAATGTATCATCTCGATATGAGATATGAATGTATTCATAAGCTTAAAACAACTTCTTCTATGGATAATATACATACTTTAAGTACTTTGACTTAAAAATTGAACATAAGTCTTTTTAAAATTAAAGGTAGAAGTGTACATATAAAAATTATTTAAAACTAAAAGTATATTCTTAAGCAGTATGTATAAATATAACAGATTTTATTGTATTATCTAGTAACAAATCTGAAAGTGTTGCAGTAATTTATAAACTGAATGCCGACACAGGATAAGTGCCTTTCATTAGATTCTATATTGTATATACTTGTATATACATGTTTTGCTAAGAAAACACACATTCTAAGTGATAGTCACATAATTAGCAAATGTGCCCAAAAGTAAATCTGTTCTAAAGTCTTTATTGAATGTGTGTATTTATATACAAATAATGAACCTGAACTGCACAAATGTCGAAACAAAATTAAGGAATAAAATACCATGATTGAATTAAAGTGCAGGAAAAATTCAAGTTTAAAAGTTCAGGCAAGATCAGTGCCATTAATGAAGCAAAAAAAAAAAAAAAAGGAAAAGAGAGAAGGAAAACAAAAAGGAAAAAAAGGAAATTAACTTGCTTCCAAAAATCCTCCTTTGGATGTAGCTTTCCAACATCACCTGCTATGCAAGTACCACCTCAGGCAAAAATCTTTCCATAAAGACAGACAAGGAACACAGCTATATATTACTATATTTTATAACTGACTGTTTGCTGAAGAACAAATCACTGAGATGCCTGTGGTGTAACACTTTCAGACTTATTTGGAATACACGCGTATTTACACATATCAACATTCAAAAGTTACAATTTGGCAGGACTAAGGTGAAGAAAAGCTTCTTCAGTTTACAGTTCCTAATGAGACACACTACACATAAACAGATAGGTAGCAGCAGTTTCTTACACTTCCATCAAAAAAAATAAAAAATAGCTCAATTTTATTTTATAGTTTTCCAGACACTCTAAAAAAGTTTCACACAACTAAAATGCTAGCGAAAAAACCGGGGTGTTTCCCCCCAAAGATTTCAATATACTTTGCTGTACAAAAGGTGCCCCACCATAGCAGAATAAGATGCAATTACGTGTGTACGATTACCTTCCTTCCACAGAAGGAAAAAAGGAACGTTTTAGACTAAAATTGTACATAGCCCCTTTTATTGACCAAGAACCATTTGCGTATTCATCTCATGAGCATTTCATTAGTTTTCAAATCTAGAAGCCTGCTCTGAACATATGCAACAGAAAAAAAGATTCAACTATGACAAATTCTATAATACCAAGTAAGCCACTACTCTTTTTGTACTGGCAGACGGTCTCTCGTTGCCTCTTATTTTTTTTGCTTGCTCGTGGTTGTCAAATGCTTCTTGATGGGAAAGTTAAGTATGCTTTCCTTTCAAGCCAAGGTCACCTTCCATTGAACTCATACCACGATTTGCTGAAGAGTACTTTTGCCATCCTCTCCCCCAGAACCTGACCAGACTAATTTTCCAGGATTCTGTTGCTCTGAAATATAGTTCATCTTCACCAGGTCAAATAGTAATCAGTCATCTCAATTTATAAATGTGAGACAAGGAAGGGGACAAGTGTCAGCTAGGGTGTTTTATTTTTGGAAATGGTACGGATAGTAGTTTATCTAGTTTTCTTCTACCTGGATTTTTACTAAAGTGGTGTTAATTTAAATATGCATTAACTAGACATTACAAAAAAGAAATTAATTAACATGCAGAGGCAAAAATTGTGTGGTAAGCTGAGTTAAGTAACCAGAGTTAACATTGCCTCAGTAGGTATGGGACAGAGTCATCAAGAAATCATAATGCTGCCTGTTCAAATTGTCACGTTCTCATTAGGTTATTTGAACAGTGGACATGGTATGGCATGCCCTCGTACTGGCAACAGAATTCACTTGTCTTTTTTAATTAGATGTTACTACACATAAAATCAGAAAATTTATCAACTTGTGCTACAAAGCCCAAACATATTTGCTTTTCATTTGAAAAATGAATTAAGAACCATCAGTAACTTCAATATTTGGCATCCTTTAAGTGTTTTGTAAGGTTGCCTTACTTATGTACCTGCAACATCACTTTACAATACAAATATAATCAAGGTTTTGTTTTGGGAACATTCAGAAAGAGTGCAAAAAAACCACGCAGAATGTGATGCTTGGAGAAGCAAACCCAAATGATTAAATTTCAGACAACGTAGACCTATCAGCTTCTAAGTACTCCCTTTTAAAAAACAAAACTAGCCAGTAACCATTCCTGCTTTGAGGGGAAAAAAGTCTAAATAAATTTTTGAAATGTGAATATTTAAGGAACCCTCTCTTTTAAAGAAGAGCTCTGGTCATTTCCACTGTTCTAGCTTTAGTGCAGCAGCCATTAACAAGGTAGCTCAGCTATATTATTTACCTCACCCAAACTGAACACGATCACCAGTTCCTGAAGTTTTAGTGAACACTTACCACTGCCAACATTGAAAACACTGCTTTAGAGACTAAATCCAAAGTTTAGGCCAACTGCCTTTAGTGCTGGGTGGGGCTGAGATAGGTACTTGTAAAATAGCTCTACTAGCAGGGTTTAGAAATTTGCTAAACAATATACTGACGATTATTAAGTATTGGATGCTTGCCATTATTCATGCATCAGCACCTCCATGGAGTGTAAAACTGTTTGAAAACCTGAGTCCAAGATTATCTGATTTCATAGTAAAGGACTAAAGGGGCATCTGGAACTTAAGTTTTGAGCAAAACTATCTCAGCTATTTTAATTAATGGCTGTAAAGATACATTCTGTTAAACATTTATAAAAATTCACATCATGAATGGAACCCACAGCCAATTCTAAATGTTATACAAACTGAACCAATAACTATTTTTGGCAAAAAATAATATTTAACTGAACAGAAGTTAAAGTATTCTTACCACAAAGAAGATGTTGCCACATTTCACATTGCACGGCCATAACAAATGAAAACTCCCAGCATGACACATTCCAGTCATATTATTCACTTGACTTCTTTAATGCAAAAATTGTGTATTCTCTTGTTTTGCACTTCACAGAATATGATGTGAATACAAGAATACTAGATCAGGGGTCCAAGAAAAGACTGTGCACAGGTCAACTATGTATACAATTTTCAACATGAAATCTTCCAAGCTTCCAGCTTTTTCGACGAAAGAAGCAACAGCAAACTTCAACTCTTCTTCAACAATAATGGTAAATATAGTGAAGTCCTAGAGAGGGTAAGGGTAAGTCAGCTACTGTCCAGCAAGACAAACAACTTTATTCCAGCTCTTGGACCCCTGATTTATTGCCTCTCCTCACAGGAGGGTATAACACTGGCAGCAATTACAATAGCACAAAAACTTTTGGCATATGAAATATTAACACAGGATTGACCCTGCATTGCCCCTGCCCATCTCACACTACATTTTCCCTTTACTCTCTTTTCCACATGTTCTAGTTACCTTCTCTGTTCTGACTCTCAGCTAACCAACAGCTAAGAAACACTCAAGTTTGGTTTTTTGTGTGTGTGTTTCTTTTAAATATAAAGCTCCTCAGTTAAAGCCAGGACTGAGGTAAAACAGTGTGTGATTTGTGCTAGGAAACAACCGTATCCAATGGTGAATACTCCTTCAAATTTCAATTGTCCTGCCAAAATTAATGCAAATCCAAGATTTTTCCATCAGGACAAAATTAAACAGATGTAATCGATGAGCGTCATCAGAATTGGTACCACTTCTTGTCTTTGTACTTCAACATCATCTAAAAAACAAAAAAACCCAATTTCTAATTACTGTTTCTATGATGTACCAAAAAGGACAATGATACAAACAAATTATATGCTTACAAAGGAGCATGAGAAAGAGGGACTTTAGTAAGGCTTCTCAAAACTGCAACAACAACATTGCTGAACAGTGAGGGTTTAGCATGACAAATTTTCTAATGGTAGCATCACTGCTGATGATGTGCTGATGCACATTTTTGGGAGAATGGGAAGGTTGCACAAGAGTTCAGGGGACAGAAGAGATCTGCATGAACATGGAAGAGAACAGCCATCCTATGTAGTTACTGAGGAAAAAAATTAGGCTGGATTCATGGGGTTTGCATACAACAACTGGATTTTTCTTAAGAACCACAGGAATCACACAGAGCATTACTCATGCAATTCAGTGACGAATTCTTCAAGTAACAGGAACTGAACTGCACTTTTGGAAGTCTACATGCCACTTGGGCAGAGGGTATGCTCTAGATCAACATGCCATAAGACAAAGCTGCTTACATTAATACTTAATAATTAAGAGCAATGACTGATAGATAAAAGTGAAGTGGCCTTTATCAATGATATTGCATTCCCTTTAGATACCTCTAACATGCCTTTGCAGAAGTCAGTTACTTGCAAAACTTGCATTTATGTGATAGAGAATCAGATTATTGCTCTCAGTTTAACATGCAATGGACTCACCTCATGAGCATGTTTAGAGAAAGAATCAGCACTGTAAAGCATAGCTGCAGTTTTTTCTTCCAGTTCTCCTAGTTTCTGTCCTCTTTCATCTAGTGCCAACCGGGCTCGTGCTAGTTCACCAACTACACCAGATGCTGCTCCTTTGACACCTTCAATACCCCCAGGCCCTGGAATATGCTGGGCAAGACTTCTTGATGCCTTCCCAGATGCTGATTCTCCAACTGGAGGCATTTGCAAAGCAGTAAAAACAGAGTAGTAAGGTTTTCTATCATTATTACATAAATACCAATGTAACTAGTTTATAAAGAGGTGTCATTTCTTTGCATGGACACTGAACACCAAATCATAGGCATGACTACAAGCAATACTCACTACTCAATGTTACTAGATGTTACTATAACAAAATTGAGATTTTTTCAAACGTATTTCAGAGCTTCCAAGCAGGTTATAAAATTACAACCTTCTCACAGCTCAAGTGTGAAATTAAAACTCTCTCAACAGTGCTGCATCAGAGTCATCAGCAGAATTGTGCTGGTGAAGTGGTTTTTAACAATATAGCTTGCTTCACAGGGAAGATGGTCAGAGTTCAGCAGACAAAGCAGGAGAATTTTGAAAACACAAGCTGTGCTCAGTTCTGGAAGTGCTTTGCTGGTGTAGCCAGCCAGTATGACTCCACCAGCACAAGCTTCCTTTGATGGAAGTTCAGTTTTAGATGCAGACACCTGAAGATTAGGTGTCTTTTCTCCCACTACTGTAAAAAAAAAAAGTATGTAAATCATGAAAAGGCAATACAGCTGTAGGAACAAATCAGCTCATCCTAAAGTAAACAACCATGAATGGTCAGCTGAACAGCTCTCTAGACTCCAGTGACCGCACCGACTACATCTCCTTTGCTCATAATGGGACATCCATCTACCTAGTTCAGTCTAAACACTTAACGCATGTGTCAATCTGAATTTTATACTCTATAAAAATTTGAGTGAAGACCAGAACATTTTTGGATGCTGAAGTCAAACCAAATAATCTTTACTTTTTTTTTTTTAAACAATTTTTTGTTTTACATGGTTTAAGTATTTTATTTTTTTTTTTTTTTTTACCTCTAGGAAAAATAATATTAACTTATTTAACAAGTTTTGTTGCAGTATTTCAAGATTTTCTGATTTGATTTTATGCTTCTAGGAAGAAGAATTTAGATTTCGACTAACACTATAAACATTTTTTGTCTTGAGAATTTATAGGACGAAGAGAAATCATTTCATTTATTACAGATTCTGCTGTGACCCTCATGTTAAATATGACAATTCAAAAGACATCTGAAAACATGTTTAAAATAGTCATTGAACTCACTTTCAGGCTACAACTCATTAGGCTTTTTTCCCCTGTTCATTACTATTTTCCTCTTAAACATCTGAGCCAAACCAGGTCTTTCTATTAAAATCCACAAACAAAGCCTGAGACTGAGTTATAAAAAAAATTGTCATCTCCTTAAAAATAGGTCAGAAGAGTCAGGGGGCAAAATGGTGGAAACTTGAAATGATGTAAACAGATAGCTTCTAAAGTTACAAGTGTGCTTTTCTGTTGCCGTGAAGAGGTAGTTTTCCCCTGTCCCAGTCATACTAATTAAACATATAATTTGTGCACACAAATTTCTCTAATAGAATACCCGACCAACCTTTCAGAATACTACACATATATAAATACAAATGGAATTTTTAACACAGAAAGCGACCTCTGAGTATTTGATATTTATTCAAAATGTACAGGCACAAGTAGTAAAGACTAATTTAATTTTTCCTGAATAGATCAAAAGAACCAAAAAAGAAAGGAGTGCCAGGGAGCCTTGTCTGTTTTAACAGCTACGTTTCATGCTAAAAAGGAAACAGTTCTTCTTACAAATAAACTTGCATAATATGGTGTTTCATCTAGCAAATAACTGAATACGTGGAAGTTATTTTCCTTAAATATATTAAAATGCTGCATGCGACCACAGGAAAAAAATAAAGCTATGATCAAAAACCAATGAGAAAAAAGCAATAAAAATTGCCAAATCTGAATTTTACTGTCCTATGAACATAGGATTGAATTGAACTATCATACAATTCTATCCTTGCTCTCATTCCTAAGGCATCTCTGCACATGTCAAATGAGGAAAAAGAATCTAGCAAATGAACTGAAGTAGAATGGAGTTTTAATTTTCTCACTGTCCAAAATAGTGTTCGTCTGAACCAGCCCCTTTCTGTTTAAAAGCATTAAGAAAATCATGGTGAGTACTATACGCTTCCTAAAGATGAATAAAAATAAGATCAGTTGTCCCATATCTTGTTTTATTATCTGCTCCTGAATAAATGAGGTAAAGAAGCCTGTGAGAAAACATTACCAAGCTTTTCTGATCTTGTTGGTAACATGTACAACAAAAGCTATGATAAAGTAGTTGCCATTCCCTTTTTTACTTTCCTCTTTGCAAATGTAATGTTCTATTAACATAGGTAATAGGATCGCTGGCTTCCTTGAGTAGAAATACCAGAAAAATAACAAATAGTAAAAACTTACAGAGTTCTTCTCTGTCAAGTGACTGTGCCCCACCTCCGAACAGCCCTTTGAAGAACCCCCTGTTTGGTGCTTCTGGTGTTTCTACAGGAGTGAAGAGCTCACCCAACATTTCCTTTGCAATGAAGAAGAGATACAACAAGGCATACGTTATTAACACAAATTAACGGAATATTCTTTCGCTTTTAGGATTTATTTTGTGGATTTGAATTTCCAAGTGAATATGCTTTAATAGGCATCTGCCTTTGCAAGGTGACTTAGGAAATAAAAATAAAAACATATTAGGAAATCTGTCCAAACCATCTGTTCCGATAGTTGGAAGCTTATAGCTCATGAAATTCAGTAGCAAAGAAATGGGTTTGAGTAAAGCTGTATTTGTCCTTCAACAACTTGGGCAACACTCCTGATTCTGTTCTATTAAAACTGTATCTACTAATACTCATATCTGCGCGTAGTATGAACATAGAGCTTACAGCCTGTATCTCTGCTATTTCAGTATTCTATACAGCTTCCACACTGAATCATGGCTGAGAATCTTTTCAAGCCATTAATACCCTTGAAACATAATGGCTTCCTTCAAGTATCCTGAGTTAGCATCCCCTGCTTGTGTCAGCATGCACCGCCACCAGCATCAATTGAACAAGGGAGTTTTGTTAACTGCACATGTTAAATTTCCTACCGATCAAAAAGGAAATTAAGTAAGAAGCTGTTTCAAATACGAGAGGATGGATGAAACAGTAACATTTAAGAGTCGGGGAAGTGATTCATCCTGAATCAGACTCTACAGTGACAAAAAAAAAGTCAAAGTACGAAAGCCAAAGTGCTCAGCTTTATGAGAAACTGAATCACTGTAAGCACTGTGAATCTAGAACCATGAACCTCAGAGCATATCTATGTCAGAAAACAGTCATTTTTTAAAAATTCATTACCTGAAGATTTTCACATGTTTCTTGACTGTAGGTGAGCCTCTGTATTTCAGTTGGTGAGACAAGATAGAGTGCTTGTCCGTTATTGGTGAAGCAGAACGTTCTGGCTATCCGCATATTGGTGAGTGGCAGGTAACATACATCCAACAATGGCCTTAAACTTGGCAAACTTAAAAAGAATTAAAAAAAATTTAATATAGCAGGTTTGTCTGTTATTGATAAAATGGCTCATTTTTAAACTGCAATACATTATTTTTCTCTTCACCATCTGCATAAGTACCACATAAACAGGGTATCATTTAATGCAATTACAAAATCTCAAAACATGAGATTTTTCAAGGTAGCACCTCAAAAGTGAAATTTAACATCTGCATCACAGATGCATTTAAAAGCATCATTTAAATGATACTCTGAGCATGTAAATCACAGACTCACTTAAAGCATTATTCAGTAATTACTAATGAAGTATTCTGATAAGTATCTGCCAAAAGTTTATAATTAAACATCCTGCCTCTTCTCTCAGGTGAGGAATTTCTCCTTGACTAAAAATACAAGTCTAAAAGATCTCTCCTCAAGAACACTTGGAAATACACAGGGGTGTGCTTCCAAAGGAAAACAGAATTCAGTAGCCTCGAACAACAATCTTAGGAATTATGTCCACCTTTTCTGTCTGACTGCATATTTAAGAGGAAGTCCTTTTGGAGTAAAGTTTGCTTACCTTGTATTTTCTGATTCTGCACATGTAACTGCAGTACTTACTGCATCAAGCTACTGAAGAACAGATGCGACACACTCAGGCTGTAACAATGCTCTTGCTACCAAACCTTCCTCTCCCTCAAAGTACCAATAAATGCAAGTAAGAAGTGACTGAACAGCTGATGTCTTGATAAAGAGAACCCAAGCTAAACTGCTGTCTCAAAAACATCCCCTGTGAAATTTTTGTAAAAAACATAATTTACGCAAGATGTTACCTGCAAATGTACCAACAATACATTAAGCAGCTTCTGCTGCAGATACCATCTGCATAATATTATTTCTAGAAACCAGAAAAGCAGTAAAGGGGCAAAGCGAAGCAGAAAGCAATGAAAAAGATGTAGTAACCACAACAGTAAGTGCTGGGGTTTTTTTTTGTATGATACTGAGATTTTGACATGTTAAGCTTGCATTTTACAGATTGTGGATTATCTCCTAGCAGGAGACTTCATATATAACAAAAAAACCCCAAAACTGAGGTAACATGACTTTGGAGGCAAGTTCTACAGGTAAGAAATAAAAAGCAACATTCTCTTGCAAGCGCATCACCCAGAAATGACATTTCTGCCGCGCATGTATCTAAAAAAAGAATATTCCTAAGAGTGAGTAACAAGAAAGCGCTTTGCTTCAGACTGATGGAAGGATAAAACATCCTTACAGCTTCAAGACAAAACACAAAAACATTAGATCAGATAGGACAAGCATGACATCCATGATAGCGTTTTCAGAGTATCAAACAAATCTGTAACAGAATCATAAGTCCTATCTAAACTTATATCAGTAGATAAATATTGGGCATCTTGGGTATGATACAATACTCTGCCAGTTTTACACAAACAGCACGTTAAGTCCACTTCCTAGCAGCAATTTATGCTTATGAAATGGAGTTAATACTTAGGAGTTCAACTGCCCTACACAATGTAACAATTCAGTATTTATAATTTAGCACTTAAGTTCTTTAGAAAACAAAATGAATCCTGAGGAAAACAGAATTTGCTGGAATATATAGTACCTGAACATTATTAAGTTCAGTTTTAATTAGGGAAAAAAAGAGTGCTTGCCCTGCAAAGCAAGCAGCATTTTCTAAAGATGTTTAGAATATATGTTGGGATATAGATCAATGGAGTTAACAGATTTCATCAAAACTTATTTTTTAAGTGTAGTATGCATCAGATCAGCTTTAGTTTTATTCCTAACAACTTCCTGAAGAAGTATCTTTTTAGAGAATTTCCCAAGCTGAGAGCTTGTTTTTGTTTTTGCAACCTTAAAAATAACCTTTTAGGAATTTTACTGGCACCATTTTATAATACCACATTTGTCCTGGCATCAGCCAGGACTAAAATGTAGGTGCAAGAGTGTAGATATATACACACTGCCGTTCAGAACAAAACAGCATTTGGAAATATTCAAGGAAAAGGACGGGTTAATTACATAGGTGGCATGTAAGTACATTCAAACATTACTTTTAAACATGTTTAAACTCTTAACTTAAACTCCTTACTTTAGATTACTTATTCCTATACTACAACTGCTAGCAATTAATCTTGCCTTTATAGCCTGAGTTTAAGGCCTTAAGACACGAGCAAGCTACAAAACAAAAAAGCTAAGCTTGAGGCATGAGTGTGATGCAAGCAGCTGCACAAAAATATGCAGAGTTGTGGTCAGGTACCATCTGAAGGTCTGACTCAAGGCAGTTTTCTCCATCAGGGAGTAAATTCACATTTGAGAATCTTCATCAACTCAAGGACCTATATCACATGTTTGGAACTATTTGTTGAATCAGGGTAGCTTGAGCTAAACTGGTAAACTTTTTCATGTGTTAAAGGCATAACTAATGGGAATGCATGATCAAAATTATCCAGGCCCAAGTTATACATTCACGAACACTGAGTGAATGCAGATTTTTTTGATTCATATTCTTATGGAAAAGGAAACTTATCTAGCAGAAGACTGTTTGTTTGTTTTATATTTAAGTTACTTTTGAACAGGTCTTACCTAAAAGTCATAATATGTCCATTGGCACAGAAACATGCAAGGCAGATACTGTTACTCAATGACACTATATCTCCACGAAGAACAAAAGAAGTCTCTGTTATGTTTTGCTTATAAATACAGTTCTGGGACGGCAGTGAGATAACTTTTGCTTGCTTTTCTGAACATATCACTGCATATTGGTTTTCACTGATTTCCTGAGAGGAAGAGGGGGACACTGAGACAGGTCGTCGTTTTTTCGATTTGTCTTTTTCATCTTTATCTTCAGGAACATTGTGTTCTCTCCAGGGTTCATGTGCTGGTGGGACCAAAGATCCTGTGGTATCCAGAAAAGCCATTCTCAAGATTGCCCCTTTTAGCCTCAGGATGGTTCCTAGGAAAAAGAAGTTGAGCACATTTCTAAAACAGTTCTCCTAAATTGTGTTTCAAGCTACAAAATATTCCTTTAAGAAGCTAGCAAAATGAGAAGAAAACAAGAACTCAGGCTTACCTCTGTAGCAAAACAGACACACCAAAACCTTTGGATGTTTATCTAAAAACCAATGAAGCACATGCAAGAGCACATACGTATTCAAGAAAACATTAAACCAGTTTTCAAGGGTTAAGTGTATGCATACTCTTCCATTAATTTAAACAGAAACATATACATTTATTAAGAGAGACAAGCTGGAATGCACATTTGTATTCAAGTTTAGCATCACAAATGCAACTAATTTCATTCCCTCCTGAGGAGTACACAGCATGCTTAATATCAGCAACAAGTGTTATTAGTCAAAGGTGAGCACCTCCCTTTTTCTTCAATACAGACAGGTTCAGAAACAAGCAATGCGTGAGGCTTTTTTCCTGCTGCAGTTCACACTTGAATCTACTTCTCTCTAGCATAAACTGAAAAAGTTTTCCCTCCCCACTGTTTAAATCACTATCTCTGTATGCCAGATCTTAAGCTAATACATTTCTTATTTTACTTATATTTATTCACATGCAAGTAAAAAAAAAACCCACAAAAACCCCAAAAAACTAAAAACCATAAACACTTGTTAAGTACACAAGGAATCATACACATGGCAGTACCTTTGAAGGTTCATGCTGCAGATCCAGTGATTAAACATACTGTCCAGTCTGCAGCCTTGCCTTTATGATCAAATGTTACCAAATCTGAATACTGCTGCCAATACCATATTCAATAAGCACAAATCAAATACAGTCCAGAGGTCACACACTACTCCTAATCACTATTTCAATCAAATAGCATTGCAGTTTGCATGTCCTGATACCATCTGTGTCAGCAAAGTAGAGCAGAGCAGCATGTTCTGCATGAGACAGTGGTAGCAGGAAAGCTAAATTTATGCCTAACAGCACATTCAGCAAACTATTAATACAGAACTACAATAAAGTCAGTTGCTGTATATCAGAAAAACAAGATACAAGACTTCTCACAGCAACCCAAAGGAATATTTTATCACTAATATTTAAAGCTAGTTGTTCAATATACAACCCTTAATTTGTATTCCCTTTTCATAATGCAGGAAAACTGAAAGTTCCCTGCCTCATGACTAAAAAAAATTTGAGCATTTGAAATACTCATCTCTTCTGCTATTTCTGTTTAACAATTGCCAGGTACTACATTAAGGTTAGAAACATGCATTTCTCAGCAAGTATACGTTAAAGTGGTATTTTTATATTATATGAAATCATATTTTCAACTTTGCAACTTTAAAACTCTGGAAATGAAGTAACCAATCTAGATTGTTAACGTTAGTAACTAAACCAATGAAGTATATATCAAGTTTCAATTAATCTATAATGGAGAAAAACATTTTCTTTAAAAAATCCACGAAGAATGACAACAATACTTTATCAAAGCATACTTTAGCCCATCTGCTTTGTACATACCACTAGGAGAAACAATTACTGGCTGAAGAAGTCTTTGCTCTCCTCCTGGGGGTAAGTTCAGTACAATGACAAGCACTGTACCCAGCGTGGTCCCAACCCACAGGCACGGGGAAGGTGATGTATCGGCCTTTCTTGTGAAAGTCTCACAAAAATGAAGAGCTGAAATTGCCTCGCGTGACTCCTTATCAATGCTAGTTACACTAGAACTCCGGGATCGACTGAAAGAGTTGTCTTTGACATCTGAAAATAAATCAGTATTAATTAAAAAGAATGGCAAAATGCAGGCATTAGGAGAATTCAGATTTTCATTTTTGTTCTTTAGCATGAGGTATATACTAACTACTATTCTATTGATTATTACTCTTGTATTCTTCCTTAGTCATATTTCCTTTTGGCCCAGTTTTCACTGCCATATCATGAACAAAGCACACAATCTTTTTTTGCAGAGGTTGCCATTAGGTAATTGTCATGACAGAGAATAACAGTCATCATCAAACAGGATTCCTCCATTAAAAAAGTTGAATTACAAACCTCTCTGCCAATTAGTTCATTGATCAGATTAAAAAATATTGGCCTCCATGGAACATGGTTTAATAATCTTATGAAGATGTAACTATTTTAGTTTAAGAATTGCAGTGATATCCAGACAGCATGATAACATGTAACCTGTAATGACCCACAAAAATATTGTCCTGCTTTAGGAAACTGTATGGGGGAGGTCTGACAGGCTATTTACACACACCTGAACTTTTATTAAGAGAAACATCAAATGCTACCAAATGCCACCTGGCATTAGTATGCAAAGCTGAAGATTTCTGTTTTGAATACTGTATAAAATGGCACCAAAACTTTTCAGAACCTCTTGCTCATTGCTTAGCAAATAAGGTCCTTGTAACAGAGAGTGAATTCTAATATTAACAAAAGCTTCAAACCACTAAGTGTGCTGCTCCATCCTAGCTGTGTGCTGTCTGTACATGTGGTGATACTTAACACAACAGCATGTCTGAATTTATCTGTGCATTCACAAATTAATGCTTTAACTCATAATTCCAAAATTTTAGCATGAGACAACCCTTACTATTAAAAGCTTAATGCAATTTAGATCATGACTTTTAAAAAAATAAGTTATTGTTTTGGATCTTTGGGTAGGGTATAGATGCAACAGGCATCTTTAAGGCAGGATTAAGAGCTAAAGAATAACATTTAACCACATACTTTCTGGAAGTATCACTATGCTAATTTAATTAAATCATTGCAAAACTTTCTACAAAGAACATCTAACATGCATTTTAAAAGCATACACACTAGATTGCAACTGACTCACAGACATGTACTCAACACAAACAGTAAATCTTCTCAGGAGATACTTGTCTTATTCCAACAAGGACAGAAAAATTATTTTCTTGCCGAATTTTAGCCAAGTCAAATATAAAACATGGATTATAAAAAGAAAGTAGGTCAACCACTCAGATGTTGACATCTTAAGTTTTCACATTTAAAAAAACAAAACAAACAAATCCAGAGTAAAACAATGGAAACAAGTATTTGTTTTTATAATTCTTCTAATGACCACAACCTCTTAAGATGCTTGTTTCTTCAGGCTTGAATATTTACTAACAATGTTTTTTCAACTCTAACATGGATTAATCAGTCTGAATATAATCATACATTAACTGCAACAGACAAAATTAAACGTGCATTTGTTGAGTTGCATCTGGTTGAATATTTGCATGTGTACAAATTCCAGAAGCATTGGAACAGACAGGAAAAACCCCATAAAAATTAACTTGCCAGACAATACAGGCATTGTGGAGAGTGGACATTCATTCAGGAAAGAGAACTGGGGGTAAAGAGTTTAACTGCATTAGTGCATATTATTTATCCTGAAGTCAAGGAAGAAACTATGGTTTGTTAATGGATTAATTTCAGATGAAGAGGAACAACAGTGTGATGACCCACTACACACCACTTCATCAGAAGGATGGAAAGATGAGGCTCTCTTGAGCCACTAAACCAAAGGACAGGACCTAGTGGCAACGGTACCTTAATCATCTGGATTACAACATTGAAAAGCAATGGTATAATGCAGCCTAGATTATGTTCAAGATAACTTCTGTTTTAGAAAGTGGAGGATAAATACAGAAGCACATACTTTAGATTTTGTTTTGGTTATTTAGGGAGGAAAAGGGGTAGGTTAAAGATCTAAAGACAGAAAAGTAATTTGAAAGAACAAGATCATGGAAGAGTAGGTTTCAAGAAGCCATGGAGAGAACAAAGAGAAAGTGATACAGATAATGAACTTGGGTTGAAAGTCATTTCAGCTGTCTCCTAGAGCCAGTAGATATGGCCACATAAGTGAAAAAAATACAAGCAAGCTGACAACCTCTGACGTACACTATGCAAATCCCTCTAGGAGAAAAGATAGAAGTAAAATAAAAAAAAAGATTGTAATTGCCTAATGGAGTTATTTACAGACCTGAAAACCTAGAAGAATTTTACACAGAACAAAAGGAGGCACCTAAGTGCAGATATCCACACATGCGCAAAGTCAAGCAAAACCAGTCAAAGGCTACTACAATTCGGAAGGTACAAACTATTTTATGAGTATATGAGAAGTGAGATGACAAAAAAAAAGTCCATTATTTCAGTAGAAAGAACAGCAAATATTAAACGATGTAGAAAATGCTGAAATTCTTTCAGGATCAGAAAATACTGAAGGAATTTCAGCATTCTCTTTTTCTCCATTCTTCATAAAAAACTTCTAAGTACATATTGCTATGAAAGAACCGGGAGTAAAACAGTAGAATTAGAATGAATCGGATAATATTTAAGTACAAATGTGGTCCAGTTTGCAAAATATGATAAAATTCACCATAAACTGAAATTATCCCTAAACCATTAGTAAATGTAGTAACAAAGAACAAACACAGATTGAGAAGAGAAAAGAAGTTTTACTGCTCTTTCATGCCAAGAAGGCCACAGTTAAATCCCTCTAGGTTCTGGGCACAAGAGTTTTAGAAAGATGAGGAAAAATTCCAAGTTCAGAGGAGATTAACAGAAGCCCATCCTAGATTTAGACAACATAACCTAAAAAAGGAGAAGGAACTGAACTTTGTAAAAAAAAATTATCTGCCAAAACAAAGGTTACAGATATAATGACAGCTTTCAACATCATAAAAGATGGCTAACAAAAAGACAGGGAACACTGTTATCCCTGCTCATCGTGGAAATGACAAGAAAAAGTTAATATGGAAGCAAGGAAGATTGATTAAATAACAGGAAATTTGTTTAACTGAATATAAAACATAGGGACTTTGTCTGGGATATTTCTAAAAAACTTATTTATTGGAGCCTCATGAACAGATGAGAGGTTAAATTGTCAGACATCTGGATCCTTGCCATAGCAACGGATTAAAGGATCTCTGAGGGTTCTTTCCAACTTCACATTTCTCTGAGTGGAGCAAGCTGTAAAGTGTAAATCAGGTCCAACTCAGTTTCAGAATATCTCAGTGCCATGGACTCTTTCCTTGCTGATAGCAGCAGTTGTCAAATACACAGTTCTGCAGCTGCCAGTCTGATCCTGGTCTGTCTTCTGCTGGGGTTGTGGTATCAATTGTGCCGCAGGAGGGGGAGCGAGCTGTGGCAGGCAGGAGGCAGCTTTCACAATCAGGCTGCATCTACTGCTGTAGGTCTACAGCTGTTCCCCATCGTCTTTAGAGAACAAGGCAGGGGAGCTGAATCTGATCCACAAGCTGGCAAAGTACTAAAAAAAAAACCCTACTCATTTTTATGCTGGTTTAGTTATGCAATATAATGACCTCTATTACTACAGACTTCATAACTGAACTGATTCTTATATAAAAAAATTACTGTGCTTTTTCAAGAAAAGTGAAATTCTCAGACTGGTCATCCATCCAAACAGCTATATATTATTTTAATTTAGAGAGGGTGGTCACAAGACAATTAATATTTGTAAAACTATGTCCAACTATTTGTTGAGTGGACCTCAACATATCCTGTTATTCTTAAGACACTTAATTTTTAAATTTAAAATGTATCAGATGGTTCTAAACAAGCAGCAATTTTCCTCACATTACCTGCTTATTCACACTTTTGCTATCACAGCACTGCTGATAAAGTGAGTGACAGATACTTAAAAATTAGGACGAAAGTGCGATAAGCCACGTACAAGATTTGCAGGCTTACCTTATGACAGCAATGACATTTTGTGCCCGAGAGCCCCCCAAAAGAGTGGAATTAAAATTTTAGTTCTACACTTCAGGTAAATGCAACAAAGTCATGATAGCTTACACAATTTAGGACTCTTTCTTTAACACATTCTGTAAAACAGTTTTAGTGAAAATAAAATCAACTATGTAAACTTACCTAAATCAGGCTTTAACTCAGTTGGCAAACTTAGCTTCCTGGACATCTTTGCTGAAAAGTGAAGTATATCTTTTTTTTAAAAAGAATAAACATGATTCTGCTGGCCTTCATTTGCTTCTTACCATTATTTAACATGTCATTACCACATTAATTGCAGTACTTAGCAGGATTTCTACTAAAGCAGAGCCCCACTTCCACAAGGGAGGGGTGAAAAGTAAAACATGGAAGATACCAAAATCCCCAAATACAGCATTTCATGGCTTTTGCCAAGCTTCATTGCTCCTCAGGCTTCAGGCAGAACTTGATGGATTGGATGAATTTTGCTTTGGCTCAACCTCAAGTTTTGTCTCCTCAGGTCAGAGGACAGAATACAGACTCTTGGCTATTGCAAGAATGTGCACTCAAGTTTGCATAAAGTTAACATCCCATCCCCTCTTCTTCTGCCCTACTTCCTGATCAAACCTGAGATATTTAAAACAGAGAAAAGATGAACTTTTAATTACACTAAACCATTAATACACATGTGTAAAAAGCTAGTAATCTGAGATGCAATCTGCAACCTTAGAAGAATGAAGACGTTACAGAGAATAATTATAAAATCAGCAGCATACAAACACTTGCAACACTGTCAAACAAAAGACAGTATAATTTTGATAATATTGCTGAAGTAAAAAATAGCACTTGAACTCATCCCGACTCAGAAAATTCTCTTTCTAGGAACAGAAATCTTGTGGTCCATTTAAAATGCAGTATGATACCAACAAATGCTACTATAATAAAAGTCACTAGTAAACTAGCAGCCATACATCCCTCTTCCGTCTTTCTTTCAACAATTACTAGAGAAGGAATAATTTTGATGTAGCTTAACTACTAGACCAGGGCTAGATTCTGAATTTATTTCCCAGCCACATGCGTGAATTTTGATACATCATTTAATTCTTCACTATCTTGTAAGGATAATAGTTCTCTACCTAAAGTAGATGTTGAGAATAGCCTCATAAGTCTAGGAGTACCTTCTAATGGATACCAGTCATAAGGCAGCCTGAATCTTGCTGCTTCTCTCAGCTAAAAATGGAATTAACTCACTCTAATTATCGTTTTAACAGATATCATTCCGTTTTCTACATATCCTGAAGAACAGCGTGTGATTTAAAGTTACTTCCACTTCTCCAACAAGTGAAATACTTCATTGTATCATAAATTACGCACATCAATATTGCAAATACTAGTTATCTGAATAGTTGAACAGTTTTATTCCCATCATACATTATAAAAATTTGAGAATAAGACTCCAAAAATAATCTTCTCATTTCCTTCATACGTCAATGTTACAAAGTATGTCCTATTCAAATTAAATTGAAATTACTTACTTTCAGACTGAAATGCTAGTCACTAACTTATTTTAGTGCAGGCTGAAACTGAAAAGGGTAGTCCAACTACACATTTTCTACCCTCATCCTTGCATTAGCACTGGCATCTGCCAATGGTGAGGCCAGAACTCATCTAAATGAAGTTTCTGCCAAGGGTTGTTTTCAACAAGATGAACTCCTGTTTCAGATCAGAGCTCAGCTATACAAACAGGAAACCATGGTACAAAACAGCACCAGTGACCAGAAGCCCAACTTTTTGCTGTCAGCCTGAACTTACATCAGCTTAAAAAGAAATCACGAAACATCATCTGGAATTGTGAATTACAAGAGAGGCGTTCCTCATCATAAGACTTGTTTTCTGTGTTAGACATGTAAATCATAAAAGCTGAGATACTGAACAAAAGCTCAAGTATGCATACAGAAAATGATTTGAGTCATTTTTGGCTTTTCACAGCTTTTACCATGCGTGAATACCAGCAATGATTAATTAACTTAGTCACTTTGAAGACCAGAGCAGTCACTTTTGGCTTTTCAAATAGACATATTTAACACACAATTTTAACAACTTGGAGAAAACTGACAAAGAAAAAAAAACCCTAGGTAATATAGCAGGTAATAACAAGTACAGGCAAGTGTGTTGGATTCTAAGAGTCAATCCACAATTTTAGCTTTTTGTTCCCTAATGAAAGGCCAGCTGTGTGAACTAGGTTGATAAGGTAAAACAAATTTGTCAGACATCATTTTCTACGAACACTGAACTGCCTCATTAATAGGACAAGAGGATACATGAATTGTTAAAAAGGATGTCATTATTAGAAATCGTGAATTAATGTGCTATGCATAAAAATACATTTCAAAACATACATTAATGTGTCAAAAATCTCAATAATTCAAATGTAAATAGGAAACAAGAACCTATTTAAATAGCAGTAGTGCCATCTTGTGTTTAAAGAAAGAAGTGCCCGAAGATGCAATACGAAAACAGGAGTATTTTGCCAGCTAAGACATTTTTAACTAACATTACTTAGTATAAAAATAACCTGCTTGTATTCATATCTGGCTTATAGTTTACAATAGTTTTGAAAAATTCAGTTTTGCTATGCCTCAGATGAAAAACAGCAACATGCTAGACAACTTCTATGACATGAAAGATTAAATCAGAGAAATGAAAAAGATAGGATGGAGATCTACAGAGAGTACACCCAATGTCAGGCTTTTTACTGCAGATGTACAACAGGGCAAAGACGATGGGGATTGCTCCTGCTGGATGTGGCTGACCTAAAGTAGTAGCTGTTATATCAGAGTTTAACACCTCTCTTGGTGGTGGTGGTGGTTGATGGAGCATTTACAGCCAAGACTACCCTTCTGCAGCTGGCGTGAGACAAGGAGACAGAGACTGGGGAGCCGTTTTGCTCCTCCTGGCACCCTTCTGCTCAAGGCAACAATGACTATTTTGCCTGTGTTTAGACCTACATTTAATACTCCTCTAAATTAGAAAACCTAGAGTCATACACAGGCACACACACATTCTTTCTGTTGCTAATATATATAATTAAATAAATAAAAGTATGATATTAGGGAACTGCCCCAAAACAACATTCAGGATTCTTGGAGATTTCTCATAGGTCAGGCTTGAGGGGCCAGGTGTTAAAATATGAAAGGTTACCTCGGCATAGCGTGTTATATTTCAGCATAGCAGGCTCAACCAATTCAATGAAGAAAACCTGAAGGCTGAGACATGACTGAACTATCAATAGGAAGCTGTGGCTTAAAAGTAATAGTTACATTTTATTTGCGGTGTGTTATCCTGAGCTGATACTTTACAATGTATAGCACATCAGTTTGAAAGCTATAGAGTGATTTCTCATCCGTTCCTTATTTAAGGAAACAGTCTAAGCCCTTTAAAAAAATTCTAAAGATTATAAGAGACAAGCATTCTTGGTGTTTTGACAGAGAACAGTTCACATAAAGCCTATTCCATTTAACATTTCATGAGAAATAACTAAGCAGCTTAGAATTTGTTAGACATACCAAAGTTCCCAAATTATTCTATATTTGACAACTACACAGAAGTGAAAGATTTACATTACTAATTTCAAGATGCTTAAAGAATTGAATACTGTACTGGTGACTGTATAATAGAGAAACAGATTATCAATGCTGAAATCTCCAAATTTGATATAAGAATAATAAAACCATTTTATAAGAGAATGTAAGAAAACATGTACTTGATATATCCAAAATTACATCAAAGTGTTAAAAACACATTGGAAGAAAGTCTTACTCTGGCATTAGGGCAAATGAGAACTTATTATGAGCATCTCAAGATTTGATTCTATTAAAACAGTATTAACAGTCAGTGACTTTAGCACTGTTTGAAAGATTTAGATGCACACTTAGAATGTAATGAATGTGAGAAACCTTATGTCAATAGTAACAACAGGAATTATAGAAGTTTAGAATTAAAGCTACTCTGCTTAGATCTGCCTACTAATATTGTTTGCAATTGTTTTTAAGTTTATAAACTGCAGAAAATAAAAACAATTTCCTGAAAAGTATTTGACATGTAGCCTACTGGAACAGTTAGCTAACAGGACATTACAATACCTCTTCACTTCTGATCTGATTCATAGCTATATATTTAATTATATATATCTCTTCATGCCAAATAATTAACTGACCAAAGTGTGAGTAAAACAGCTTAAGATTTTGCTTCCACTGAAGTTGGATCACAATGCCTTTCTATAAAAATCAGATGGCCTTAGAAATTAAACACTTCCTACAAATTCTTCTTCCTGTAAATTCATCTACATTTAGTACACTTCTCTGTACTACTTCACAGCATGTTATTTATACTTTCAAATATTTGCCATTCCTAAGAGAAATGGCTGCTTTTAATAATGGCCACAGTATTTTCTATAATTTCTAGAAATGGTTAGTTACACCAAGTATCTCCATATATCCAAGGTAATTGCAACTTTTCCAAAGTTGACCTCTGATGCAAATAAAACGGAAACACGACCCAAAAGCAACATATTCACAACAGGTCTTCAACTTGAGTTACTATCCATTCCTTAACACGGAACATTCACAACTGAGTATTTAGGAAAAAACAGAAGACAAACTGATCTTAACAGTATATATGGCAAAGCTGAATGTTGGTACATGAAGCATTTACATTTTGTTTATGCTATTGTCGCAGTCTTAGAAGGTTTTTGATCCTTTAATGAAGCAAGAATAAGGATTCTTGCTTCTGATACTGTCACTAATAACAGAAATCTGTAGAAATGAAGACATTTCTACGTAAGTTTCAATAGTGATTAAAATGACAACGGCTTCATATTTCTAAATGCATGTGTATTATGTTACCACCTTACAGCCCTATCACTGCAATGATATTACTTCTCACTTTGCAAGCAGTATTCCCCTTACTCACTTTTCCCATGTGACAAAAACCACAGGAGTGATATTAACAGCAACTGAAATTATCAATGTAAGTAATTCTTGTCCTGTTCTGTAATCCATTTGACAGGTCATATTTCACACACTGACAAAGAATGGAAAGAAGTTGAACTGATTGCACTATACACCAGTGCAAAGAGCTACAACCATGCCACATACATCAAATTCATCCATGTGAACATAGTTGATGGTAAACAATTTATTTCATACAACATGAAGTTAATGACAGTAAGTGACACTCATATTTTACAGAACTCATTGTCCATTCACATTTAGTTGGCAATTAAGCTTAAAACAATGAAATGCAAAAACATGCAACTATTAACACCGAAGAAGAGGTGTTTTACTTATGCTGAAGAGCTTAGAACATAAGTTCAGAAAGAGCCATGCAGAGTAAACATGCTAGATAAGGTATAGAAAACATGGAAGTGAAAAAAACCCAAAACATTCAGTGCATGGCATCAAACCACTCAAAACTCTAACAGAAAGCAGATGAAATAATTAAGTTACTTTAAACTTCCAATAAACTGTGCAAGTTACACAAATCATAGTATGGGCTGACTGGGAGACACTTACGAATTACATGTCAAATGCATTATTTTCTCAATGAACTCTGTGTTTAACTTACACCCTGAAGAATGCATTACTTATAAATAAATGTTTTGCTTTTTAGCTGTGAAAAACATTCACAATACTTCCAGTTGAAAGGCTTCAAGCTGAAACAGATGCCAATATTCCATAGAATTGTCATTAGCATGTTTTATTAATACTATAACATTATTCTTTGAAAAAAGTGAGAAAAATAATGAAGTCACACTCAAACATACTATGTTTTTTGCACAAGATAGGCTGTCTTAAGTTCAGAAGAGACTGCTTTGGGACAAAAGGGAAACATTACCTCATCAACAGGCATTGGTATAACATGCACAAGATCAAGTGTTGTTTTTCTCATCAGAAGAACTGAATGTAAGTTTCTAGTTAGCCTGAATTTCCTTTAGGAGAACATATTAATTGATACCCATGTAAATGATACTAATTTTTTTTTAATTACAGATGAATTAATATAAAATATTTTTGACAGCCATTTGCTTTCCTGAATTATATTCAGGCTTCTACTGTCTCAGAACTCATCTTCCCTAACATTTCTGTTATCACTTCAAGGAGAGCTCAACGTAGTACTGAGCAAAGGCCATATTCTTGCTCTTCCTCATTCTGTACCTCAGATTCCAAAGACTACTTCATCATACATGTATTTATTCTTCTTCTCAATTACTGAATTGCAATGAAAGGGATTAATGGTTTAGGATAAAAGTTGATTTGCCAAACAGCAAATCAAAGGGAGACTATAGGAAAAGAAATCTCTTCCTTCCCAGTCTTAAACTAAGGATGAACACAACCTATGAAATAGTAGTTTATCAAAAAGTTTTACTATATAAAGTAGTTTCAACCTTTTTATATGATCAAAGATATGAAACGAAATCCTCCTACAATGATATACGAATGTACTAAACAAAAACAAAATGAACCATTAACACTGATTTTGAAATGAAAATAGCCATATCCCAGTTAAGGAAGAGTCTCTTTCCCAAAATTAAATCATACAGCCTCTCACTGTCATTTATTTAATGACCCAGTTGTCAGAAGCAGAGTTAATTTCCATTCCAATCATAAAAGGGTTCAATCTACCTGCATACAACATATTCCAAGGCAATTTTGTTGCCAAATTGTTAAGACACAAGTCTGGAACTGATAGGGTATTGTGTCTCTGTTGGATGCAGAAAAGTAAATACAGTTCTGGAACAGTAATGGGGTGTACTTATATAGATGTGACCAAGTTCTCCTCCAGACAATTAAATGAAAACATGATACTACCTCTATCTTGACCATAGTCATATGGAAATCTGACCATATGGCTATGAACGCAACACAAAGAAATAAATCAGCCATATGTTCTCAAAGAGAGTGTACCTTTGCAAAAGTACTGGAATAATGTTGCGACTTGCATAGACTGAACTCTTAGTACAGATTAGAATTTCACCCATCCAGAAAACAGAGAAGTACAATTGTAAAATCAGAGAATTTAAATCACCAATATCCTTGATTTTTTTAAGAATTATTGTGCCCAGTGTATTTAGTACACAAGCAGCCCATAGAATCACCAATTAGCATAAAGAATGAAAAATTAATAAACTTAATGCATTGAAATTTGAATTTTACGTTGGTTTTTGCTGCTGGGTTAGTGTTGCATAGAGTAAGGCACAGAGCAGAATTTTTCTAGTTCCTACCTATGTCATTGGCTACCATCTTGGAAAACTTTCTGCTTTTGGTCTTCACTGTAAATAATATTTTAATAAAAAAGGATCAATCTAAGTGTATCAAAGGATGAACTGAAGAAAAAATAAGACTATAGAAAAGAAAAATACTGTACCCTTTTCTATAAAATTATTCATTTTTTGATCATCATCAGAATTGTTTGGTGAACCAGAACCTATGAGTGAAGACAGAATGAAATGGATATGCAAACATGTATCTTTGACACAAAACCAATGTATTAATACAAGCTTTGAGTTTTAAGGAAAATACAAAGATGTATTCAAATATCAAATACTGATACTGGTATTCTCTGTAGCTGTACTAGATACTATAAAGTCCAAATGATTTTGGCATGACAGGAATTCTGCTATATTGAGATTAACCACAAAAATTATAATGCAAGGTACAATGTTGCACAGTGCAGCAAGTTTAGTGCTAGAAGTATTTCTCTCACTGAATAAAATATTTATACTGAATAACTAGATTGCTGTCCCAATCATGGTTCCAGACACAAAGATTAACCTAAATTATGATTCACAGAACACTGCCGTACCAATGAACTCAGGTTTTGAAAATTTGAGGTTTTTTCCAATGCAGTAAGTCACTGTTGGGCCACAGTTCTTCAACTATTCTGCAGACAACTCAGAGCCAATACTGCCACCTGAGATTTTTCTGAATCCTTAATACTGAACAAACAGTGATGGCTATAAGCCACAACTTGAGGCTTACCATTGTCATGAAATTCAAATACAGTTCGAATAAAAAATGCCAAATTTCATTGGATTTTATATTGTGGAAGTGTGAAATAAGAATAGAATGCAAACATTTTGACACTCATGAACACAAAAGCTTGATGGCTTACAATGCTATACAATGTCTTATGCATTAGATAAATGCCCCCGGAGTCTAAGCTTATTACCATTTAACTTCTGCAGAAAAAGTAGGAGAAAGTTATTATTTCTCTCGCATTTTCACAGTATTTCTGTAGCTCTGTGTTATTAAAACTGCAGGATACTCTCCTAACCCGCATAGGCAGGTAGTCCCTTTCACAGTCCTCTCAACTGTATAACCATCCACTGGAGGGAGTCTAATGGAAGTTAGCTTCCACTTCTCTTCACCTGGGCACAGAAAGGTGGAAGATTTAGATCACTTGAGCAAATACAAACTACAGCCCAAACAGCGGCTGGTCTGTTTTACATATCATATTGTAACAGTCAAAGCCAACAATGCACTCGATTGCCAATTCCATCCTCCAATCTTAAAGCTAGTAACAAGCAAACTTCTTGTGCTAGTGTATTCTCCTCTTAACTACAGAGCCTCTAGACCAGAAAGAGTTCATTTAAATCTGGCCTCTGTCTTGCATCTCAAGCTCACCAACACTGTGCAGCTGATTTCTCCAAAATGACCTCTCTTACTTCTCTGAAAACTGAATGCCATTTTCAAGCTTCTTTCCAGTCTTGTGCTCTTGCCCAGAAAAGATATAAAACTTAAACCAAACCGAAGGAACTGCAGCTCTTCTCTCTTCAAAAACATCACCAAACCATTTCCATATCAGGGAGGTGCCTCCCTCTGAGTACCTTTCTCAAAGGAAAACTGAAGAAGCCTGCCATGACCTCATCTCATTCACTGAGAGCTGGGAGGAGAGGACAGAACCAAGGGAAACAAGGCACAGTCCAGTCTCACTACCTCATGATTCTGTTTTACAGGGGAATGCAACAGTGGGTTTCCCCCTCCATCTTTTGTCCATTCACTAGTTTTTGGTACTTTAGACTTATTTCTTTTTAGTATTGTGTATGTGCTTAAGACATTATATACTCTTTTCACAGAATAATCAGTTCTCCAAACATCTAGATTTTATTCTAATATGAACTAACTTCAAAATAGTCTTCTCAGATAGTCAACTCATAAATTGGAGATTGATATCTACCTCTGCAGGATTAGGAATTCCCCCCTAACTCTGTTTCCTTTCAGGACATTTGAATCCATCTATTCTAAGTTGCTTCCTTTTTTGATCCTCAAAGAAATATCCAAATTGCATTAATTTTTAACCTACTTCAGCTAACACAACTCAGGAGGGAGGGAGAGAGGGAGGTAAACAGAGAGGGAAGGGAAGCAAATTGTGAAATTTAGGATTTTTCCATATAGACCTTGATTTTCATCTTTGGGCTTGCTTTCATTGCACTGTTAGTGGAAATGGTGAATTGAGTTTTACTCCACTTCAACTCCAAATTATGAAAGAAACCCTCTAACTCAAATTAAATAGTGTTTTAAAGTTTTAGCAGTAACAGTTGGAAGTGGTTTGGGCTGACATTTGAGTGATGCTGGAGCAAGGGGAAAAAAGGATACAGATTAAGGTTTACAACTCATTAGCTGTTCATTGTACACAGTTTATAGCAGTCTGTCAGAAATTAGACTTAGCCTGGACTTTACATGGCTCAAATTCAAATACCTTAGTAAGAATTATCATCAGCTTCCCCAGTCTTGAAGGAGGAAGTGATTTACTGGAACTGCAGCACTGAACAACAAGTTGTTCACAGACATTGATCTTTATATTTAAAAATGAAATAGGAAAGATGTAATTTATTCTAAACACCACAAAAAATGCTTGCATTAAAAAGGAACTTTACAACTTCAGCATGCCAATGCTTTGCATTACACAGGTTTGTCGTGAAATCACATGTTCAGTTAAGACTTTTTAATTAAAATTTCCAACCAAATTTTGCTTTAATTATAAATAAATCTCATTTACTCTAAGAAAGTGTTAGCAAAAAAGAAAGTGACATTGATTTAGATGAGAGTTTTGCACAATTTAACATCAAGACAGCAGTTGTCAAATCAGAAATTAAAATCTATGTTAAAATTTCTACTAGAGCTACGAACAGGATATTTTGTTTCATTATGCTTTCAACTTGGCTTTGAAAGGTACAATAGAAAAGGACTCTATCTTTAGATTCCTATATTGATTACCATTTTGCACTGTATTGCAAAGAGTACACATACTACTTTAGGTAGTTGAGTAAACCTGCAATTTTGTTCTTTGTTCCAACTTTGAGTACAGCTTTGAATGAAACAGATAAATTGACATATTACTTTAACAATTTTCTTAGAATAATGGTGAAGGTAAGTGACAAAATTTTAGTTACTACATGAAATATTCATCTCAAATACTATATATTGATATGCACTATTAAGTACATACATGGCTATAGCCTCAACTAGCCAATATTAAACAAAATACTAAGTATTACATATTGCTGAAGTTTTAATTTAAAATATTCACATACAGTAGTGGCAACTAAAAAAAAAGGGGTGGGGGTGAGGGGGAATGTTAAATAGGGAACTCCTACTTTGTAATGATGCCAGTTTCTGAAGGGCTCTGATTCCAAAGAAAAATAGTAATTTACCACTTATGAGGAACCAGAAGTAAACTAGCTCTCTTTACAGAAAAAATCTTTACCACTTTTAACCCTAACCCTAACTCTGAAACACAATCATATGAACTATTACAGGAATTTGTGCATCTCTTATCAATGATTCAAAATTCCATTGTCCAGTATGTTCCCTGAAGCATAAGAATTTCAGATTAAATCTCTCTTCACTGACCTTTATGACATATTCCTATTGCATCTCTTAAATCAGCCTTGTTTTAAAAATGCATTTGTGCAATGCAGCAAAATTTATGACAGCTCAAACAGTTTGTTAGAGGACAACAGGTTTTATGTAATTACTTAACTAGTAAATGTTGACTTAAAGCATTCCATCTTCTGGGCAAATAAGAAGCTGAAGATCAGAGAAAGTTATGATTACCTGAAGTGGGTGATTTGCAGCGATCTTCTGGCACCACCGTACCTTCATTAATATCACAAAGACCTGCTGGAACACAAAACCAGCATATAATAAATACAGCTGCTATTTTATCCTTTCTTCCACTGCAGTTAGGAACTTCATTTCTTATTAGCTACAAACCAGCAAGTTGTAATAGAGTTTCTCTTACATATTACTTTTTTTTTTTTAATTTGGGCATTACCCTATAGAGTCTATATGACTATAGGGTCACTTACTTCTTCCTACTAAAGTTTTCTTTACAAAACACATTTCCTCATTAAATTTCAGTGAAAACCACCATATTTTCAGCAAGACAGACTGTTTAGAACAATTATTTAGATGCTATAGATATATATTAAGTAAAAGTATCATTTCTGTTTTGAAAAAATCCCATGTTAAAAGTGTAATTGCAAAAGAAAGTCAGATGAAAGAAGATCTTGAAGATTACAACCATGTGTGCAGTATGATGTGCGAAACTACAGTGCCTTTTTTCAAATTATTTTCCCACTGTTACAGTGATATGCTTTGTATTTGCTGTTGCATTGCCAAGTTCATTTTCCAGCATAACTCTTTATTGATGTCACTTACAGAATTTAGGTTCTAGGGTGCTTACGAAAGTGTTCTTCCTTGTATGGAGGAATTTCACTAAATTCTTACATCACCAAATCTGATTATTTGAATAACTGCAATGTGTTAATATCTAGGAGCTCACTCCTTCCATTCCAGTGAAGGAAATAAAGCATAGGAGTCCACAATCAGATGCTAGAGATAGAAGTTGCCTCATAAGGGTCCTAAATATTATTCCACAGAACTAACTAGAAGTATATAAGGAATTTTTCCATTTTCCTTTTTGACAAGAAATTGCTGTCAAGACTGCCCACGATTAAGAAAAGTGAATTTTATTGATATCTTAAGGCTAGTAATGCATCTTTAGGTCTATATAATAAAGTTTTTGTTCAGAAATTTCATGATGCGATACTAATGCAAACAAGCACATAATACTTAACAGTAATAGTTAAGAAAGATTTATTAAAATGAAAGGTTTTTGCATGCACACAAATATTTTAAATAGTCAAAAAGCTTGACAGTTGTAACGGTAATGGTTAAGGCAACAAGGGCTTGCACATGCAAAGCCTGTCTATACAGCTGTATTCTACATATTCACTAGTGCATCTGTATATATCTGTTGATAGACAACAAAAAAAATATACAGGAACAGCACTACTCTTCTATCAAAGCTGTAGAATTTCCAAATAAGAGAACAGAAGTTAATAATTTAAATGAAAAAAGGTTCTCCTGAAATATCATATCAATGCGGAACACATTAGAAGTATTTTGCATTCATACACAGTTTCATTTATGCAAAGTAGTCTTTAAGATTAGTAAGAGCATGTACAGCTTCAGCCTCAAAACTCAGTGACTAGGATTGATGTGAAATTGTCAAACGACCACAAGGCTTGGTTTAGCCTACATTTAACAACAGTCCAGGAACTGACTGCAATTCTAAAATGTATGGTGAAATCCCAGGTGGAAGCTATACCTTTCCACTACACAGGAGAAAGTAAAAAGCTGTTTGTTCATTTATTTATCTATCAGTAAATCAATGATTACCTATGGGATAATTGTGGTATATATTCTCTAACAAAGTATGATTTGACCTCTGAAAGCACCAGCATTTTGAACATGCATGGGAGTCTAAATGTTTTGTACTAGATAGGGTTGTGTAAAAAGATATTTCAAAAATCCAGGTGCTGCTCTCCCGACAAGCAATACAAGTTTTAGATAGCAGAAGTGCTGGGAGGACAAACCTGTACTGTGCTTTTAGAAATAGTTGTGTTTCTAGATCATGCTCCTCCAGGAGCCAAACTGTACAAATCCAAACATGCAGTTCAGGAACTTAATTTCATCTTTCCCATAAATATTTTAATTCTTTATCTTCATAGGAAGAGTTTAACTTCTCACACTAGTTTTCCTATGAAAAGTGAAATCCTGCATTGACAGGAATAGCCTTAAGCCAAGAATGAAGTCACACACCTGCATGCTTGATTTCTTTGTAAGAAGTCTTGAGGCTATGATTTGATTAACATACATCTTAATGAATAACTTGTATCAATTGATCCAACAGAAAACCCCCAAAACGTTCTCTCATCATAAACCTATACATTAATTTTATGCATTAGGTAAGACTTATCCCACTGAAGAGTAAGTGTGCATTATGACAATCATTATGGCACATAAACCTTGGAAATTAAGCATAGCCATCACTGCTATTATTTAAGAGAGAGAAGAAGGGACAGGAATAGATAAAAAGTAATTTTATCTATGACTGTATTAGTAGTTAAACTAAGCAGAGAACAACAAGAATGATCTGAGTTAAGTCTGTGTACTATAAGGGTCTGTCCCTGACCAATGAGAAGAAGAAACTGGTGTAACAATCATTACTGCTGTTCATCTTAAAAGCCCAGGTACCCTGATAGAAGCAGTGTGCGCACTGGCAGTAAGACAGCTCTCTTGGAAAAGTTCTCTGGTTTCAGGCTTACAGCATATGCGCAAATTGCTATGGATTACTGCAAATTGCTATGGATTATTGCAAACTGATCCAAGATTTTCCATTTCAGAACTGCAAAGACTACAGCCTGACTAGGACACAAATATATGGAAATTGACGACCTAATAAGCTTTTAGCTTATCTCTCTTGAACTCCAGTAGCAAGGAATTTGAAAAACCCAAAAAATGAATAGAAAAAAAATAGTGTAATTAAAGACAAATTACTGTAACACACCCTGGAATTACAGCTGAAATTAACTTATGTATAAAGTAAGTTTCATGAGACATTTGTCAGTTTGTCACATAAGCTTTAGACAAATATATCTGAAGAAACTACAGCTTGACTGGAAGCCAGCCTAATTAAAAATTACAACTAGAACCAGCTTGATATGAAGGTATGAGTTAGAATTAAAAACAATTAACCTGAAAAAGAGTAAAAAAAAAAACAAACCCAAACCCAACAATCAAACTTTCTGATTCAGTTCTGGACTCGGCTTAGCCACAGCTGATGTTGGTCTGGTTTAGTTGATGTTTAAGTTAAAAATTCAAACAGAGTTCATGTCCAGATCCAGTTCAAGGAGAAAGGGGACAGGGAAAACAACTAGAACTCTTGTGGGGTTGCTTGTTCCAGGCACATATTTTCTTCAGGTTTGTCTCAACCCCAGTTCTGAAACTCTTGTAAATTCCATTCAAAAAAGGCTTTTTGATGTATAATAAAAATTTTTAAAAAGTCACGTGCACGCAAGAACTGCTTCTATTTTGTTAGAACCCTAAACTGCCTCTAGTAGAACTAAGAAATACTAACTTATAAAAAGTTGTATTATATTGTACTAGTTCAGAAGTCACATAAACCTTGTAACTCCCATCAATAGCAACTTGCAGAAGAGTTAAGATTGGTGTCTTATGTGAACTTAATTATGTAACTAAGCATGAAAAAAAAATAACAACTGTCTGTAAGTTTCAGTGTTTAGTCATAAAATTACAAATTGTTTGATAAGTTGGTACCAATATTGGCTTTCTTCTTAATGGCTCCTGTCATATTTAGCAAACTATATCAAGCAAAGATCTCCAAACAGTGCAATCCTCCATTGTGTAGAGAGTTTTCATCACACTATAAAGCTTTTACTTACACACAGTGTGTCTTTTGGCACACGGCCAAAGTTGGGTTCCACCCCCCGCCCCACTATTACAACCTGAAGGCAAAGGTTGACTTTATTTTTATCCTTGACAAGCAGCTGATGACACTGTCTAGCAGGCCTTTACAAAATACATATACTGCATGCTTCACGAACTATAAATTGCTACCCAAAACATGTGATTAATATACCTGGTATGAATCATTGATAAATTCCAAAACACGATCCCAACTGGGAGCTTGTATCTGTTGAGCTAGCCTGAAATGACAGTTTACAGTCTAGCTAGTGTAGAGAGCCTTTTCTCTAAATAGATGCTGCTTTAAGACGGGAATCTGAATTTCTTTCTGAGTAGAAAAAATAAGATGACAGAAACATACATCATATTCTTGCAACACAAGTGAAGGGAAAATCTCGCATTTTTTAAAAAAGTCTTTTTAAATTTTCAGTTGATTGACTGAGGACATGCCATTTACTAAGTTATAAATATGTAAGCAGATAGTGATAATCTATTAAAAAAGACATTTTATGCTGGAACATACAGAATAGCAGGGTTCTTAATGAGGAAGGACCAATTCTTGCCGAGTTTTTTGGGCAAAACCTATGGAAGTGGTTGAGTAACAGCAAATGACATTTTTGTACTCCCCTCTATATTGAAATAATTTAATTTTTGGTTCTGCGAATCTTGGGATACAATGTACAAAACCAATATGCTGGTCTGTTGTATGCTGTCTGAACCTGAACTTAATGTAACTAAAAAGTTGCCTGAATGCATGAATAGGCCAGTATGATTTTTTTAAATATATTGCAGTTGTCTCAGAGAATGGAAAACATAGTCAGTTTCTCCAAAACAACCACATTAAATACATAAGCACTTTTTCTAGGAAGATTTAGAAATTAGGTACTAATACTCCCTGAAGGTTATTAGAGCTGTACAGTAGTTGAAAGTGTCTTATTCGTAGAAAAATCAATTTAGAAGTATTAAAATACAGGTGTTTTAAAGATAAAGAATTCAATGAAGGCATATATTTCAAAACAAAACCAAGGAAGCATAAGTTCCTTGCATCTTTGAAGACACTAAAAACAGATATTAATGTTCAAAAAAGGGAGAATGCAAAATCCAAAAGTGTTCTGACTAACTCTTACAGCTCCAATCCTATAAATATAGCAAAGGATACTTCTTAAATGTAGCAGACTTATTTGTGGAAAATTATACAGCAATAATGCTTTATAATTTAAGCTATTGAAGTCTGGGCAATACCTACATTGAAAGAATTACAAATAATGAGAAACATTAAATGATACTCTGGAGAAATTATTTTTGGTTTTTAAAAAGACTGTAGCTCCAGCTAATCAAGATACTGGGAGGATGGTGGAAGGAAAGAGCATTAACTGCATGGTTAAGAAATTAACTTTTGTACAAAACCTGATTAACTTATTCCTAAATTAAATAGTCCAGGTAAATTCAGCTTTACAATTGTCGGCTTCAGAAACCAGTTTTGGGACTTCTGCCCATCTTTTGCTTCCCTTCACAATAATAAATCAGTGGCAGATTCTGGTTTTCAGTTCTGTATCATCTTAAGGTAGAGGCATTTCTTTTACACCTAGCTCCCTTTCTCCCTTGGCAGCAGAGGATGGAAGACTATACAGAAAGCACTATTTGGCTATTGAGCCTACCCTCTCTGAAATGTATTTCTTTTTTCTTGTGCAGGAAAAGAAAAATAGCAGAACTAACAGAATTGGACTACAACATCAAGTTGTTTTTTTTTTTTTTTTTAACTCCAGGTCATTCTTCCCTTAGCTTAGTTTTATTCTGCTCTCCTTCGTTAAAAAATTGGGTGAGATTACCTACCTCTGCCCAAGGGCTGGAGAAAACTGGCATTCTAGGGAAAGGAATAATGTTATGCTTTTAAAAATCAGCTTTACGTTCTCCAAATTCTTGGATGCTGTGAATGATGGAGTAAGTCACAGAAGCCCTCAGGTAGATCATGGTTCTGATGGCTTCTGACCTCCATCACATACGCTCCTGAACTTCAAAACTGCTTGGAAACCCCACAGGGCTGTGCAATACATAGACATCTCCACTCTTAATCCCTATGAACAACATCTTTTAGAAGTAAATTTTCATTTCTAATAGACAAACCACTGTCTTTTACAATGTTAAATATTATTAATAATAATAATAATAATAATAATAATAATAATAATAATAATAATAATAATAATAATAATCTAACACTAGAGTTCTGAAGCTTTTTCTGCCAGAAAGGGGACCAAGCAAGGGATGATTCTAGCCTCAGATCTCAAAACAACACTAAGTTTGGCAAGTAAGATCCTTGGGTCTGCAGACATCAGTAACTTCTGAGACAGGATCTCCTTTTGATTTTTTTATATTTATGTCTTCAAAAAACCAGAATACAGAGAGTATTATGATTGCCTTTTTTCCTTCAAGTTTCTTTTAAAGATGCCATGAACAACAAACACAATAGATGCATGATGGATTAAAAATCAGTTTCTAAAAGTAAAACAATTACTTAAAATGGACTAACAAAAATATTTATGGTGAACGAACAACTCAAAAAATCAAATTCAGATGTTCAAAAACATTTTATTGCCATGAGATGACTTACTTATATAAGAGGTGCGAAGCTTTTTCACAGACTCTGAATATAAGTTAGAAAGGCCGCACATGCAAGAAGCCACAGTCAGCATACCTTTAATGAAGCAATGAGAAAAGGAAAGACGGAGACACTAACAGTACATTTGAGACAGAAAAGCCGGCAGAATAACTGGTATAATGAGGTTTATAAAATGCTCTTGCCATGCAGATCGTTAGTATTAAAATGTAAGATAAAAATACATGATTTCATGTAACAGTTATATTCATGAGCAAAAAGAACTTCATTCATTAACATCTTAGAGACACAGTTGTAACTCAGTTATGCAAATCCAACACATTAAAATAACAAAAGCCAAGAAAACAAAGCAAGTAATGTTTAACACTCCAAAAGGCAGTTTATAATCTAAATGCATGAAGCAGAATTTAAGCCCTTTACTCCCAAGAGGAATTAAACACAGTCAACCAGTAAAGTTATTTCTTTCTCCCTTAAAGTAATTTTTAATAAAGTTTTTATTTATTAGAAGGAAATATTTTATCTGATAGGATACCAACTGTGTATGTTGTGCTCTACATTAATGATTTTTAGACCAGTTTCCTCAGATGGAATAAGCTGACTGGTGCTAACCAGATCTTTCTCAAACCAATGATTTACTAAAATACATCTTGGAACATCCATTTCAATTTGAATAAAATATTACCTAAAGAACTTACCTGGATTTTATTCTGGATCTCAAAATAAAGCAATCAACACCAGAGCATGAAGAAATTTTTTTTTTTTGAACATTTTATTTCCTACAGAAAAATAATCATTTGGGGCAGCAGTGACATTGTTTACCATTCTGTCTTTAGCCGTTTTCCAAATTAACTTAAAAGTATCCACTACATAACAAGGAGGAGAAAATTTCAAAAGACTAAATTTTCCTTTTGGCAATAAAAGCTTGGAATTTTGACCGAAAAGTCACTTTCCTCCTCAGCTGCAAAGAAACACCCTTCACTATAATTTAAAAATCAAAGTCCTTTTTTCATAAAAGATTTATTTTACCAGTTTGTGTTTGGAAGTTTATTTGGTTCATTTAAATCAAAGGCATTCATTTAAATCAAGCATAACATAACAGCATACACAACACAACATGCTTTAGCTTGTCCAGGACATTTCTAGTCAAAGTTTAAAACAGGAAGCCAAAAGATCCCAGCAGATACCCTGGCTATCTACAAACATTAATGGGTTTACACAAGCATGTGATATGGGTACTAGGTTTATCAGAAATACCAGGATACTTCTTCTTCTTCATCCTGTGTTAAGTCAAAATCTTGTAAACTGCATAAATCCATTGTACATTTATACTTATATCTATTCACACAGATAATGTTTTCCCATCTGCTTTTTCTTAAAACATACATTACACTGAAAAATAAGTAATGATATAAAGCATCAGTAGATCCCACTAAACAACAGTTTGGAAGGAAACATGAAGTAACAAACGTGCAATAGTGACATTAGGGACAGATCAAGAAGAAAGGATGAAACCACAATGGAGTAAAGTATGCTCGTATTCAAAGAATATACGCTAATAGCCCAGGATAAGCTCAGAAGAAAGGCACAGTTAGTTAAAACAAGTTTTGGGTTACTCACCTCCAGATGGCTGTCGAGTTTTTCGGGGAGATCGTGGCTCCCTGCGATAAGGATCATTAGAGCCATACAGTTCAATAGTGCCTAGATTCAAGAGCACTGTCTTCTGGAGGTAATCAACCATGGCAATACCATTACAGTTTCCAAAAACTACTCTGGAAAAAGAGAAGTGGAAGGAAAAATGGTGCTAATCAAACGTTGGTAAAGTTTTATATTGGTATTCATTGCTGTTCAGATTTTTAAGACTTCCTAATTTTTATGAATTACCCGAAATTATGCATATTTATAAATTACTAGTTTAGAATGCAGCATTGTTTAATTGTTCTCTTGTAAAAACATGTGACACTGAGTAGAACAGATCACCTTCATTGTACTTGCCAACCTATCTGACAGAGCCTTAAATTACATTTATTCTTGGCTGTACAGTGCAATGCTGATTTGTTTCTGATGTTAGCATCATCAGGATCTGCCATGACCAAAAAGGAATCACCTTTTAAGCACAGGAGACTGATTGCTTCTTTTGTGTTGCTGTGCAGCTCATGTGAACACACATGGAGACTAATTTTTTAATAGATAATTTTAAATGACTAACAGAATAATGAAAAAACTGTGTAGAATATACTTACAGGCCGTACGCTGAGTTGATTGCTAAGCTGGTTATCTGTTGAGGAGGTTCTCCACTCACCCACACTAGCTGGATAACTAGCTCAATTTGGTAGCCTGGAGACTGCTTGAGAGGAGAATTTTTAACTCTGCAAAGTAAACATAACATGGTATCTTTTTGTGTTTTTCCAGTCTCCATTTTTTCCTTATAGGCTAAGAATTCATTAAACTCTACACCACACTGGACTTCAGAAAGCTGGAAAATTGCCAAAAAAAAAATCAATACAAATACATAAAAGCAACCAGAAAAAAACCACATTGGAACTGGTTATTCCCTTCTTTTTAAGGGCTCTTGATTCATTACCTAATTGAAAATTAATTGAACAATGATCACAAATATTTCATTTCATCCCTCTTCAGAGTAAGGCATAACAGTGTTAGCATGTTGTATTGACTTGAATAGATAAAGGTGTTCAGTGTCTAAAAGGAAAGCGTTATCAATTCTTTTCAGAGTTCCCAAAAGAACTCTGATTTAGAGAATGGAAGGGGGTGAGGGGTGCGTGTGGAAGAAGCATACTGAAAAGGGAAACGGAAGCACAATGTATTGAGACAAACGCAAACAAAAAGCTGACAATACAGTAGAAAAAAATGAAAGCAAGGTAAACTATAATGGTAGACCAGTTGTATGGAATGAACCTGGTAATGGCAGAATTGAAGCACCTGGAAAGATTTTTTTTTGCACGCTGATAAACAAACTTATCAATGTTCTGCAGAAAGGATTAGGTCTTTCATCTTTTAAGGTGAAAAAAGTTATAGAACATAAGCTCCTCCCGTTCCTGAATTCCCCTTATTTTACCCATACACTCTCATTAATGCATATTTTGGTTTGCCAGTATTTTATAAAAATTCAGAATTTTCCAACTTTTCTACTCCGTCTGGTTTTCTTTAGAATTTACTGTCTTTAAAAAGACACTTCTGCAACTCAGTACAATCAATGAGATACAAAAACTCCCACCCAGAGAAAATAACTCCATCAGAATTAGTTATTTTCTGGATGGATGCACTCAGAATTAAAATCCAAGTTGAGACCTTAAAACTTCAGAAAACAGGAAGTACGTACATATGTTAACTTTATATCTGAAAATTAAGTTCAAGGTACATTCTGTGAGGAAAAGGTGATGTACTAGAGGCCTTATAATGCTCTCTTGCAGAAGAGTAACAAGATTGTCTTCTTTTAACCTTCATTTCTCAAATGAGTAAGAGTTCACACATGAAGAACCTTAAGAAAAAAAATCTTCCAATATAAAAAAAATCAGAAAATTGTCAAAGACACACACTGCAAAGCATCATGCAAAATGAAGATCCATGAGAGTGGGACATATATTTGTTTCCTGTTCCCAAAATACAAAGTAGTTCCCTTGGAGAGTTATGAAAAAAATACGTTTATAAGCCTAAAAAGAGTTACCTTTCAGTTAGTTATTTGTAAGCATTTTCATTGCTTTTGATTTGGCTCTAAAAATCTAAGGCTCTGGAAAATTAACAGATGAAATCTATTCAGACATACTTAGCCTAAAGTTAAGGAGACACACAAAACATTAAGTTGCCTACTCATTTCAATAGACAATAAGGTTTCAAATAACTATATTGCTGCTACTGAAAATGTTTGCTCTAAAGCATGAGCTTCTACAACTATACTAACATCTATGCCAAAATTTCCTAAAGCAAGCAGCAGTCATAAGGTAAGAATTTTCAGATTTTTTTAAAAATCACTTTATGAAGTTTAAAGAAACTAAGATTGCAATATTAATTTCTTCAAACAGAACTCAACTTTCAGATATTTAGAAAGCGTTGCTCTAAGAAATAAAACATTTTACCAACAATGACATTTCTGAAATAATATCTAAGTACATATATTCTCATCACATATTCTTGTGAAGTTTCACACTCAACAAAAGTATAACAGAATATACTTACTTTAAACATGGGACATTATCACGAAGTCCGTCAGATGAACTGCTGCTAGTAGATGGATGAGACTGGGGAACAATGGATTGAGGATTGGAACCTGTGCCTGGAGTTGGTAAAGGTGGCACCTGCTCACCATCTGGAGATTCAACATCATTTATTTCATATAGCAGACGTACTTCTAGCATCTGTAAATGAAAGTAAAAAAGTTATCAGGAAATTCTGCCTTTCAAAAAACTATACACGAGAAAAATGAAATGCAACTGAAGATACGAGTGATAAAAAAGTGACGTCTACAACTTTTCCATCTTTTAAAAGATAACAGCAGTTTAATAAACACTGCCACCTACACAGACACACGTGGTCTTCAGAAATACAACACTACAAATACAATAATACAACAACTACAGACTGAATATCTGAAGATTGTAAAACTTGAAAATCTAACCTATTTCCCAATATTTAAAAGGTTGCTGCTTAATATTGGAAAGAAATTAAATAGTGGATAAAAGAACGATTTAATTATCATTCTGTGCACATAATAAAGTCTCAGTTATAAAGATGACTTGTTTTATGTAGTTCAGGAATGCTAAAACTAATACGAGCTGAAGGCATGTAGACAGCAACGCTTTATACTGTTGTAGCACCGTATGCATGGGACTTAGTTCAATGTTTAATGTTGCACTGAACTAGACCATACATTTTGAAGAACTAAGTTCATCATGATTTCAGATTTCCTTCTATTGAGTCTATAACAGTATTAGTATTAATTGTAGTGCAGTGTAAAGAAAGTTTTCTGCTGTTTTAAAACCCGAAAAAGCCAATGAAAACCAAAATCTTGGTGTGCAATTTTCATTTTTGCTGAATTTCATAATTTATTATTTTGCCTCCACGAAAATACATCTCCTCATTTCGAGGCAATTGGTTTTGTCCATTTCACTAATAAAAAGAAACAATGAAGAACTAAATTACTAGAACAGTCTTGTTATAGCTAAATCCTACAAAGTTAAAAAATGGTTATACTAATTACCGGAATGACTTCTGTTGTCACTTCCTGCTTGCTGAACCTGTAAATAATGACATGTGCAGAAACTCCAGCTATGCACAGCATTCTACTTTCTGGACACCATGAGATGATCTGAATAGCGTATGGATCTTCATCTACTATATCTGTGTTTGGCTTGTCATCTTTATTCCGTGATTTTTCAAATACTTTGGCTGTTTTTAGCTTATAGAGCACTTGCAGCGTTACTAGGAACAAACCAAAAGAGATAAAAATTAGTTTTGATCTAAACAGATATTTCTTTCTTGTTAATTTTTCTAATTCAGTAACTTCTCTTCATAGATAAAGCCACTAAATTCAGCAAAAGAGGGCAGACCAGAAGCACTGAATGTCTGTGTTGACTCTGCCCGTGCAGTGCACCACTTGCCCAATGCAGGATCAGTTAGTATATAAAAAAACCAAACACTTCTTTTCCTGAGATATATACTAAGCTTCAGTTATAAAATAAGCCCTCACAGCTTCTCAAGGCTTAACTATACTTAGGGATCTCTTTATAACATCTAGTTACATATGCCATACCCACAACTTAAGCCTACCTATGGCAGAGAAAGTGAAGCTCCTTCCCTTTCTACTTACAGTATTTCAAATCCGTGGCCTCTCACCTGTGTTCTCAGACTTAACAGCCGCAGCTCCTCCAATTTTTATTTTGTGCTGTCTGATCACTCAGAAGTGCTGCCTTCTGATCAGTCCACATTTTTCTTGATAGCACATTTCCTAAAACTGTTCTAGTGAGGCCTTGCCACAGTTTAAAATTGTGAAAGAAATACTCCATGTTGGTTTTACGGATATTCCCATTTATTTATCCCAATATCAAGTTTCTTTTTTGTGCAACACTGACACTGCAATCCATTAGGCCTCCAATTTTTTTTCCCCCAGAATATAAGTTCTGAGTGTAAATCATTGATCCTATATTCAAATAAGTGGTCTGGGATGCTATTCAATGATTAGCAACATCATTCTCAACTGTAACTCTAATTCTTACTTACATTTTCTTTCAACTGTCCTGGTGTTTCTTTCAAACTTCACAAGCATATTCTCTAGTCAATGGCCCAAAGCACTGCTACAAATACTAATCACACCATTAGGAAAACCTAATTTATATCATCCTTCTTCCATATTTCAGTGGTTTTACCTGAATCACATTTTCTTAGTTCATCTGTAAGACTGTGCTATTAGAGAGACTTAAAAGTTTTAAAATCAAGATACAGGATACTTGCAGTTTCTCCCTTAACAGGTTTATTTATCTGTTTTAGAAAGAAACTGAATGTCTTTAACAGGATCTCCTTTTGACAGATCTACACTGAAAAGAATTTTTAAGCACACAAAATCAATTAGGTTTGGGGGTTTTTTTTTGTTTGTTTGGTTTTTTTTTTTTTCCTTTTCTTCACTCCCCTCCCCCCCCTCCCAGTTCCACCCCCACCCCAAACTGAAGTTAAAGATCTGTAACACTCCAAATACTCCTCCTCCCAGTTTTTAAACATATACATTGCATCTGTTCCCTCCGACGCCCACACACCCCTTAGCATTTTGGAATCTCACCAGTCTTCCACAAGTTTTCAAAGACAACTGATAATGATTCCAAGATTGCTTCAGACAGCCTTTAAGTACCAAGAGTAAGGTTAGTCAGAACTAGATGAACTAAAACATCTAACTCTGTGTAGTCCATTCTAATTTGAATTCTTACTGCAGTTCTCACTGTTAGCTGTGTAGACCATCAGATGTAACTGGCCCTTTAACTGAAGAGAAATGTAAAACGTTATCGGATTCTTCAGGCCTGTTCAGTGTTCCACCAAAGAAAAAAAGTGTTTCTAATTTACTGTTCTCCTCCCTTTCTTCACAAATGCCTAGATCATTTTATTAGCACAAACTACTACTGGTTCCAATTCTCATTTTTAGATACTGTAATTTATGGGGAGCTGATATCTTATAAACACATGCCTCTCTCCTGTCTAAAAAGACAAAAATAACTTACTGAAATTCAATTGTACTAAAAAGGAATGTATTTCCCTGTCATGCCACTCTGTGCTCAATAATGTGCTTCTAGAAGGTGCTGCTAAAAAAAACTTTAGAATTCTTCTATTGTAGCTGGCCCTTGGCCTACCAGTGCATTTTCACTGAGGGGGTAAAAACAGTGAAGAAATTAACTAAGAAATAATGTTAATTTTATTTAATTTTAAACCAAAGTTTCCTATGGAGTTACTGACTATACATGAGGCAGGAAATAATGAGAATGACTAGTCTGCAATTATATTCCATTAGAGAAATCAGTATGTTTAGAAAAATCCTACTGCACAGGAAAAAATCTCTACTGAAAACACTTACTTGCTGAGGCATCCCAAAACTTGATTGACCCATCAGCATGCCTATGAAATATTAAAAAATTAATAAGATGGTAAAACGGTTAGTTGGAGTGTTAGACCTCTTTGCTACTGATTAGAAAATATATGGCTAACATTCTATTTTTATTAGTATTCTTAGTGACACTTTATTTTCACAATTTATGGGAAGCCGTATTTCACAAACATGTGCCCCAATTATTTTTAGACAGAAGAGATTAAAAAAAAACATTTGGAGGCTAACTCCCTGAAATTCCACTGTACTAATATTAATTTATCATTTTAAATACTGACTTCAGTTACCTGAATTTCCCATAAGCAGTTTGGTATACCTTACCATGTGTTGTTTCTTAAAAGATGCCCTTTATTTGGAGCAACACTTGTAAAAGAGATGCCTAAATATACTGTATTTCAGTATAAATGAGTCACCTAACTTGCTTATTTATCCTTGAAATTGAGAATCGGATGACTAGATTTTTTACAGGATGTCTCTCAAAGCCTCTGCAACATGTAGTATAAAGTGACAGTAATCCTCATTAGGGCTAATGAGCTGTTTGAAAAAAAACCTTTAGGTAGCGCTCTCACTTTCAGTGATGCACTGCACGGTTATAAATTAAATTTTATTTATGCTCCTCAGAGTAGTATTAGAAGGATCAGTCTCAAAAGAGATCAAAATGAACAGATTTAAGTATTGGGTTGTCCTTTTTAAAATAAAAAACTTGGCTTCCCTTTGAGAACTGAACTCAATAACTATTTAATGGACTTCCTATGCTTTAAAACACTACTTAAATATTTTCCAATAGTTAAAGAATAAAAGATAAGTTTCATACAGCATATTTTGACAGCAAGCAGACAATCACAATACCACATCATAATAATAATCCCTGTAAAACACCTGCTATCATTTTGTTCCTACCTTCTCTTCCACATTTTGCTTTACTTTCTTGTTAATGCCTCAAGAAAAGTATGCAAATGACTTGTCTGGTAAACATAATTCCTTAAATTATTCAAATCACTGTCAGAACATTGTTTTCTATAAGAGGAACAAAACATTCTCACTTCTACTTAATCAGCTAAGAAAGATATCACTATACTATGGTGTTACTTACCCTGTAATAATTATCTCTGGATAGCTCTGAGTGATCAAACCCCAGTTGCCTCCACTGATAGGCCATTCCTGGAAGATTAACAAATACACTGAGGAAGAAAATATCATACAGTGCAAAGTTAAGCCATTGAAATTAGTGCAGATACTGCAGATTCCAGTATTTCACATGACTTCAAAAAGTAATTGGACATGTCCATTGCAGCGGGGGGAAATCAACAAGGGCTATAAACAACACCCCTGGCCTGGCTCCAGGAAGTCTCTTAGCTTCCAGTGATATGGCCATCAATAGGAGCGTATCAGGAAAGCATAACTATAGGCTTCACATATGCTATATCCTCTCTAGACATCTGCTGTTAGCCACTGCCAGAGACACGATAATGAGTCAGATGGAGCTTTGGTCTTAGTATGGCCACTCTTATGTTGTTTAGAGCTGTTGATCTTCAGTATTTTCAAATACGTATGTATGTACTAGATGTTGTACCTTCTTACTGTAACCTTGACGTTTCTGTCGAGCGCCAACTGAATAGAGTGCAGGTATGAGGTCCACAGGACAATCGGCAAAATATTCACAACACGTAACCGGAGATTCATGTATAGTCAAAGGATAGGGATTCTCAAATATAGGGTACCTTTAATGGATGAAAGGGGAAGACTGTTAATCTAGGAAAAACTTTTTTCTTTTAAATGCAGAACAAGTAAAACACTGAAGACTAAGTTTGCATTCTTTTCGTATAGAGGAAAATAAATGCATATCAAATGAGATTATGAACAAATATACTATGCAACTTCACTGCTCATCCAGTACACTGTGAAGATACTGTAGTGCTCTAGATGGAACCTGAAGTTTGTACTGTTTCTAGAATATTTATAGAACACTGCTACTGCCTATAGTTTTGTATTTTTGCAAGCTTATTATTTTAATGGCCTGCAGAAAAACTGAAATTACCAAGTCCTAATTGTAGTAATGTGGAGCTATGAATTTATTTCTAACTCTTCAGTCTATTCTTTCAGGGAGAAAGATAGGAAGACTCCACTTCTCACTTTGTATTATTAAACTGTTCATAGACAAAGTTGTTCAACACTTCATAACCTACTTGCAACTCCAAGAGCACTTTCTGAAAGTTTATAGATAGCAACACTCGGTTACCAACTAGAAGCAAACACACACACACTCCACACCACCACCTCCATTATAAAAGTGAGAGCCTTAACGAAGAAAAAAGCCAATAATAATAAAGAGGTAAATATATCTGTGTTCAAAACACACTTATCTCCAGAGAAATGCATACTATGCATATGCTTTTTTCTTTTTGCCCCCCCTTTTTTTTTTTTTGAGAGAGAGGCGAAAAAGGACACAGCTTCTCAATCCATATAAAGGAAAAATTAGCAACAACAGATGAAAACATTCTGCATACCAACAACTTTACACAGAGCTATCTGGAATACTAAAACAATCCTCTAAAAATTTAATGAAAGAGGCTTAATTTTAACAAAATATGATAAACCCATATGACAACACAGGGCAAAAGAAAACCTCCCATAACAAAAATCTATTAATTCTGTTGCTTTTTTCAGGTGTGAAACAATTAATACTTTGCAAGTCAATCAAAAAGGACTATAAGCCTTTTTAAAACATAACTACTGAAGATTTTTTGACATGAAATGGAACAAGCTTTAACATAAAGTTCAAATTTCAGACACTAAACTATTTCACTTAAGAAAAAAGCCTTGTACAAACCTTTTTATTTCAAGCTCATTAAAACTTGTTTTATTAATCTTTCAACATATGAATGTTGAAAGCTTAATGCCATTGGTATATCAGAAACAAGTTTTGGATACAGCATATGGCCATGTAACATTGGGAAAATCTAAATGAAATTGCTCATTAGCTGCAGAGATATTGGGACTAAACTTGACCTTCTTCCAAATTCGATAGTCTTCATTATCTAAGGTATCACCATTGACTTTGAGGATATATATTCACAGGTTTGTTTTGCCCTAGAAGCATGTTCTTCACAAGGATTTTTCTTCATTGACCATTGGTGACTTTTAATCAGGAACACTAGAAAGATCATCTCCGTCAGGTTCCTCTGCTACTAATCCCTTAGTAGTTAGTTGTTACTGCCTATACTAATTTCAAAACCCTTGATAAAAAAGTTTGCAGGATCCAGAATTTTTAATCACCATCTAATAGAGTATACAGACTGTTCCATGGACAAAGTAACAAGAGATTAAAAATGTGTTAGGCAAGTTTTAGTCATGAAAACTGTAATAGGATACTACTTTTAAGCAACCTCTTACGACAACAGTCAACTAGGGACTAGATGTTACCATTCTAATTTTATGTATATATGATATGATATTTATTGCATCAGCATTGAGTTACTTAAAACAATACAGACAGCAATTCATTTGGCAATAAAATCAGCATATATTTATGTGATAACAACACCACTCAGTGTCAGCCAAGATTAGCTGGCTTATCTGAACAGTTCTTCCCCCTGCTCCCTTCCCCAAAATTCCAACCTCCCCTCATAGCACTAAGGGATCAACTTAGAAATAAACTGTGATAATTAAAAAGCAGCAGTGATCCGAGTAGTTTCTGTCATTCAATCAAATCTGGAAAAAGTCACATAATATTCTACTCGTCTTCTAAATATTAATTTGAGAAAAGTTGATCTATAAAGATTCTCAGTTCTGCTGAAGAAACCTTATATTTCATATTCAAAATTTTATGTTCTGGACAGGGAGGTATTATGGTAGATTAAAAAGTTATAGAGGAGAACAACAGGCTGACCACTGCAGCCAGCCATTAAAAAGACTACATAAGATTCTTACCCATTTTGTGCAAGGTCAATCAGTACTAAGTCCTTTTCTAGGAGAACAACTACAGCATATGGTTCCTGAAAGTCTGAAAACAAGAAAGAAAAAAGTTACTTATTAGTAAATGTAGTTCTTGCATGCACAGCCTCAAGCACGTGATCAGTCCTTGCACTCTATCAGTCGAGAGTAGAAGAGCCACTTAGATGACTATACAGTTTCTGAAGATATTTTATACACTCAACCCCCTGAATGCTCCAAGTTAAGTTTGGAAAAGCCACACTCTCCCTTTAATTCAATATTGTCAACACTTCCAATTTGCTAGAACCATTTAAACAGCTCAAATAACAGGAAAAGGAACATGCAGAGGAACTTGTATAAGCAGTATTTTTGAGAAAGAGCCAATTACTGAACAATAACACCCTCCCACCCCCAAACTACTTTTCCTCCTATTCAGTGGGGTTTAAATTCTACTTTCTCACAGAATGGATTGAAAGACAGCCGACTTGACACTAAAATAAGAAAACAAAGAGTTTCCAAAGTTTATCTTGCCCTCTTTCAGGCAGACCTCAAATTCTGAGCTAAGCAGTTTTATATACTCTGATATAAGTTGACAGCTAAAATCACTGGAGTCATCAGAAATATAATGCTATTAGTCTAGGACAACTACTTAAACTATGATAAAAAAAATCCCCTTCTGAAGAAGAGAGATTACTGGTTAGTGATGAACTTCATGTGAATATTGGAATGAATAAAGTCACTAAAAGTTAAGAGTACTACACAAATGCTAATCAAGATTTAGCATTGACTGGAAAGGTCTTATGTGCTCAAATAAATATTGATGAACACATCTGCTGCAGTAACTACAGCTTAAAATTGTAATGCTACTTTTTGTCCGCACATGCTTTTGGGATTAAAAAAGAAGGAAAAACCATGCAACCAGTAATCGGCATTCTTCTAGAAGCAAAACAGGTTTCATAATGAACTATTCTATTATGATACTTTGGGAAGCAGAATAGACTTCATACAATAGGGATAACAGATGTTACTGCTGCAGTATGATCCCCAGAGATACAACAGAAAGGCAATAGTAAAGAATATTCTGATGGGATAAAACTCTAGAAAGAAAAGGTTGAAGTACTGAGAAAAGTCTTTACAGAGCCTACCATTAGGATATGGTGTTTCACAGAGGGTTAGAAAGTCAACAATAGAATAATCCATTTCTAGCACAGCAGTACTTTTCCCATGCATAACTGTTAAACAGGGTCTTCTTCCTACAGTGTCATATGATAAGCCTCCTGAGAGAATGATGAAAGGCTCCCTGGAATAAAGCAGAGGCATTTAGGATCAAGACAAGATAGATAGTATGTAAAAAGAAATTGGGCAGTTTTTGTAATTTTATAATAAAGTTCAATGAGTATAATTAAGCAGGAAGACATTAAGAATAATGCAAACCAGCTCCCCATGCAATGTGTAGCTTGGGTACGCATTTCAAAACTTAAAAACCAAGAGTTAGAAGACTACAACTCAAGTCAGACATTTCTTCCAAATCTTTTATTCTATATTGCTTATTTAAACCATCTTTGCAACTGTTTGCCAAGATGAGATTTTTCTAATGTTGTTGAACTTTAGAATTGTTTCTTTTCTACTGAACTGCAGATTTGGATTTGCCAACAGCCCATCATATAAAATATTCCAGCAGGATCAGGAAGAACTAGTCCCATTTACTTCCTGTACAGAATTACCCTAAATTTTGGAGGATGAACAATTTTGCAAACATTGTAAAATAAATTTTTCAGTCACAATAATATGACTGTCTTGGAGAAACAACCAGCTGCTCAGTAAGCTTCAAAGACCTAACATCTTTTAAGAAGCAAGGACATAAATAAATGCACATAGTTCTCTAATCACACATTTACTCTAGATGTTTTATCCATTCCCCCCCCCCCCCCCCCCAAATTCAAGGAACTACTATGTCATAGACTACTCCTACTGCATAATTAAATGGCTGAGTACAGCAAAGAAAAAATATTTATTCTAGTCTTGAGAAAAGAGATTAGAGGCTTCCCTTCAAAAATTTTTCAAAAGTCTTTACAGAAACATATTTTTAAATACATCCACATTTTCTCCAATATGCACATAATACACAGTTTAGTATTTCATTTACTGAAAAACAAGATGATTAAAACCAAGATGAGGTAAATGTATTCATTTACTAGGTATTTTCTTCTTTCCTGATTATCAAAAGTCATCACTCATTTTAATACTGTTTATGTTTAAAATAGGGCATAATACCTTTTAAAGAGCAGACTGACCATTTATAAGTATACAGCTCAAGAAATTTCACCTGTTGTTGACTATTGTCTCAAATTCCAGGTATATTTCTGGAGGAAAAATAGGCACTTAAGAGTATGAAATTTGTCTGGATCTACTTTTATGCTCACTTTAGGTAGGAATCCTACCCTTTCTTTGTGTCTACCTTGGAAGCAGCAATTATGTCAATATCTGGAGAAAATTTGTAGGGGAAAAAAGCCATCCTGACCTATTGTGAAAACAAGGCTGAAGAGATCTTTTATTTTTTGTCTTTTCCTATACACTATCTTTCCGATACTGTCTAAATGGTTTTCACTAGCTAGCTTTTGAAACACAAATATGAGAGATTAGGTACATCTTTCTTCTTGAAAACTGTGCATGAATGGTTCAGTTTATGCACATGCTGCCCTTCATGAGTTTAAGGCTTGGCTGAAATGTGTTCGGTGTTTGTAGCATTGAAGGCAAAGCAGACCGAGATAAGCTTTCAGTTTCTACAATTATTTCACAATCTGCCTGATCTTTCAGAAAGCCCTGTGACTGAAGAGTTGATAGGATCAGTGTTCTGCTGGCTGAGGAAGAGACCCCAAAGGAATGGCCATAAATTAGACCATGGGTCCATCGAGTTCAATATCCTGCCTCCAACAGTAGCCAAAAGTGTATTTCTAGAAAAGGAGTAAGTTTTCTCCAAGTTTTCATTTAATCTCAGTTCTTCATATTGGAACTTCGCACAATCTTTTATGGTTAGGTCAATGAAGTAATTTCAGGAAAAGGACAAACTTTACTTTAAACTGATATTTTTCAGGATGTCAATGAAGAGAAAAATACTGGTGTGATGTACTTGTAGTATCTCATTGTGCTGGAATGATCTATTGCAGTATTTTTTGTCTTCACAAAATCATTAGTTTTTTAAAAAATAACGCTGCCAGGACAATATGCAGTAATTATTAGACTTGTGGGTTCACCAAGATCAACTGCCAATAACAAAGTGACAAATTTCAGTTCCTAAGTTTCATACATCACAGTGAAAACTGCATGCTGGTTTCATTTCTCAAGGTAATCATGTTTCTTTGGGCAGGCTTGCCAGAGTCTGTATCCTTATGAAGCAGAGAATGGAAGAGCTAAGAATAGATTACACAGATCTGTCACATGGATTTTTCACAGATGAGTCAAAGATTAAAGTTGACTTTAGTCTGCAAGGAAGACTAATACAGGTTTGTGTATGAACTTTTCATATTTTCATGAAACCATGGATTTACTGCAAACACAAGCTGTGCATTTTCTAATTAAATACTTGGAAGTGTTGTCCTTCAGTTGTGCTATATATTAAAAGGATAGTGCACATGAATGTTAAATAGAAATGCATAAATTAAAAGAAAAATTAAAAAAATGTACTTTACATAATAGATGAGATGGATCCAAGTTTGATAGTTACATTTTACCTACCTGAAACAATGGAAAACATTTAACAAAAAGGAGTGCTCAGCTCTTAGAGAATTGCTATATAGCATTTTTAGCAGCTGCTAATACAGAGATTCTTCTTTGAAACAGTTCTGCTTTAGCAGATATGGAAGCAATCCCTTTACATTAATTTCCTTATCAGTTAAATCTGTAAAATCATTGGGGAACACTATGAAAAATTCACTACAAGGGGGACAATGTTTCATTGAAAAAAAATTTCAGAAAACACAGGATTAGGTCTTGCAGTGTATGAAAACATAATACAACTGAGAGCTGAGCAGCTCACAACCCTGGAGAATGTTTCTGCTCAGTTTTAGAAGTAAACTGTCCAATGTCAGTCAGTTTCTGGCAATCTGGATACGAGAGAGAACAATATATACAGAAGTCAGGCCATTGGTACCAGTTGGCTTACTTTTCAAACCATACGTGAATTTTTCAAGAAACTAACCCCTAGTAATAAAGATGGAAAAGACTTCAAGAGTTAGTTTAGCTTAAGACTGGAAATCTTGAAGTAGTAGCAAAGACAAATTACAAATTCATTTTGGGAAGTGTGCTTTTGAGCCGACAAGCTCACACAACAAAATAATACTATTCAAACTAAATTAAAAGATCAAAAACTTTTACTTACCTGGAGACCTCATTATTATTATTATAACCTCTGGGTCCCAATTATATGTATCCATCTTGCTAAAGGGTACTACTCTACAGTTAGTCAAATGACAACTGCATTAGCTACCAAGACAATACCCTTTTGATTATGTTTTATGAGGCGACTTTTGAGCTGTAATTTCTATTATACAGAGCTCTGTAGCAAAGAATAAGCTTGGGCAATTTTATCATAATTCTAATAGCAACCAGAGTAAATACTACAAGGGGCTGAATCAGGAGGGGTGGGAAATGGCTTTAGGAAGCTCAAGACTGTCTCTAAATTCACTTTGGACAGAAAAGTACACATAAAAGGCAACATGGAAACCATTTCAGCAAGCTCAAAAGGTAACCTACCTTGGAACTCATGGCTTCACAAAGAGATGAAGTATTTTAGGTGAACTTAAATGGCAGAAGAATAACGACATTATGCTCTGGGATTGGAAAATTATGCCAGTTTGCTCAAGGAATATACCACGAACTTGCCTTTCAACCCCCTATCTCAGGTACAGTAATAACCTTTCTACATACATTCTCCCAGAAATAAAGCTACAGACATATTATTGTTGTAAGGTAAACAACTTTGACTTTGGAGACTTCACAGGCACTATCTGCAGTAGACTTAAAAAAAAAAAAAACAAAACAAAACCACCCAACAACAGAAAAAAACCACAAACTTCAAAGATAAATAAGTGGTTTGTAAGAACCAGAAAAACCCTCATGTCCTCATGTTTCCCTGACTCCAGCTTCACAATATGGAGAACATAATGGAGGACAAAAGCGAGAAGGGATAAAGAAGAGCTGCATCAGTAGAAAGAGTAGTGTCTGTAGCCCCTACTACAGGTTGCAATCAGTTATGTTCCTTCCTTCTGTGTTTTTCTGGACACCTTTTCTCAAAAAAAAGTTTATTAGAAGCAGTAAAGAAAACAAGTAAGGTTACATCAATGAAGTGTTTTCACATGAGGAGATACTGAAACCAACCTAGATCCTAGACCATTCTGGATAAGGGAGGAGCAAGAAAGAAGGGGTGACAGAAAGATTAGAGTCCCATACTGAGCATAGAAAAAGTGAACTTGGAACAGTTACTCACCGTTTTTCACAATAAAGAAGTTCAGTGAAATAACTTAAATATACATTAAACAGTACTTCTTAAATATATGGCAAGCTTTATGGTTTTGTTTTCTTTTGAGTTTTTTGTTTGTTTGTTTTTGAAAGAACAGTTAGAGCAGACTGCTACAGAAGCAAGTTTATTTCATTTGTTTCTTATATTCTTTCAGTAGGTAGAAAAACTTTGGTCCTGTCCAGGAATGATTCTCCTCGGTGCTACAGAAATTAAACCATGAACAACAAAAGACAGTGCTTTAGCTAAAAGTGAAAACTGAATCATGTTCATACCTAATCAATTTCAATTGGTAAAGAGAAAAACTATCAAAATTATAAGATTTGAAAGGTAGTTCTGCCTTGCCTTAAAATTCTTGTAATAGATTACAAGTAAAACTGAAAATTCAAGTGTGAACTGAAGTACATGTAGCAGTAAATGAATGGAGATTTTCAGTGCACTGCTTCACCGCCACAGTGCAAATTGGGGTTTTTGTGTTTGGGTTTTTTGTTTTTGTTGTTGGTTGGTTTTTTTTTTTGTTGTTTTTTTTTTTTAATTAAAGTTCTGGAAGAGTATCACAATAGTGATAGACTTACAAGTACACTGAAGATGGAAAAAATATTAGAGAGAAAATATTAAATTCAAATGCATCAAAACATTCAGTTTCGATGAACACTGGAAAATAAGAGGTGTAAGAGAAAAAAGCTCACACTAGCAAAAAGCAGTCTCCCCAAAGAGCTATATATTCTTAGAAGTTCTGCTAGAATAACCTCCTCTTTAAACTGTATGAAAGTCAACTAGTTTTCACATTGTAATATTATAATTGCATAGAACAAGCTGCAAACTAATCTTTTCCTTCAAAATGACTACTCGTAACAGAAGGCTTTTGATTGCAGAAATTGTAACTTGGCGAAGCTGAGACTACTTTTGGTTATCTGTATCATTTTTTGATCAGCTTTTGACATTTCAGTGGAGAAATGAATATACAGACAGATGTAGACCGCTGCAAGTAAAATATGGCTTTCCAACTGATCATAGACATTCCTATATCTAGGAATTAGCCACAGTCTTAAATTTCTATTTACCTCACTTTTAGCAAACAATAAAAATATACAAAGCCCCTGAGAGTATATCTATGGGTGTACTGATATAGAGTAGAAACCTATATTACATCAATTAAGTAACAATCTTCTATAGAATTGAATGCCTAGAAAACAATACATAAGCCCCCCAAGGTCAAAGAAAATTAAAAAAATATGGAAAAAAAACCCAAACATTTGCAAATAGCTGAACAGGTTTCCATGAATATCTTATCTTTCTATTGTACTTTTTACTCAAACACTTTAAAACACTTTAGAAAAAAATTCCATACAGTTCATGAAATCCTTCAATCCTAATCGCAGTCTTGGTAACAAAACGTGCTACTCAAGATACTGTAATTCCATCTGAGCCTCTTGTTGCAATTAAAGCTTTGTTGCGTTCTCAATGTGCATAATTAGGCACAATTCACTGCATAAATTACTGCACTCTACCAGAAAAGCTTCTGTCAGTAACATTTTTGGGGAGCAACACGCATTCAGAATTTAGAATATTCACATCAGGCTACTATTTGTCACAGTTCAGTTTTTCAGGTCTGTGCTCCAGTATCTTCTGTGCTTTATCAGCTTTTTTTCTTTAATATTCTCAAAAGATTGAGCAAACACACACATGAGTTTAGTAGCATGGAAGAAGCATGTAGATAATGCATTAGCAGTATCTTTACCTAAGTTAAGGTTTGTATATGGTAATTTGTTCACATGTTTTTGTAGTCTATTCAGCAATACCTGATTTATCAAAACTATTTCAGCTGTTTTACCACAGCTCAGTGCCATCAGGATGTGTATCCCAACAACTGGGAAAAAAGTACATTCCCGGAGAGCTTTATTTATTTTACATATGTTAATTTTGCATACAAAACAAGCCTTACCCAGCTCTAGTTGTTTTATATTCCACCTTAAGGATAGGCTTGCAGGGTTCTGGCTTCTTTCCATCCTTCAGTTGCTTTCCTAAAGTGAATTATTTTCTTACATTAATCTTACAGTTCCACAACATGATAACAAATTACGAAACTCACTATGCAACTTGCAAAGTAGAACATTCATACAAACATATATTCAACACCTCTGACAATTATAGAGTATGCCTTGGAGTAATATCATTAAATATTTGTTAAAACTCTCAATACACCAACCTAGAATATTTAGGTTTAGAGCTTTTTTGTGTGTGTGTGTTTTAGGTTTTTTTTTTTGTTTTTGTTTTTTTTAAAGCATTGTAGAATATTTATTTTCAAAAATATAATCCTCCCCTAAAAAAGTTGTTTTGAGTAGCACCGGGAAATTTATAATTTCTCATGTCTACGGTTTTGCAATTAAAATTGGTCAGCTTACAAGTAAAATGAAGTTTATTCTGAGTGTTATCCATAAGGGCCAAGACCTGAATTTGAACATGAAGGCCCACTTTTTACTGTGCATTATTAGCAACTAAAGCTTTTACAGATACAGTTTCCCATGGGGCCAAAGGTAGTCTTGTCTAACTAGTTTTACTACTACAGTAGGAGTCAGTTTTTTATTTTTTTTGACTGCTACAGGATCATATAGAAATCCACAGCTTCCTTTTTCCACTCTAGTCCACACCCAGCACAGTAAACATGGACTTTCTGGAGGCTCATACAGGTAAACCAGGATGCTTAACTATAACATCTTGTATTACAACTGTAACCTCACAGATTATCCTCACTGTTACATTCACATTTAAGAATCTAAGGTAAATAACTTGCTAAGTCATGACTTAGACACATGCACATCATATAAGCCTGGCATTTGTATAGAACTTTTTTTGAAGAGCAGCAGCATATTTCCCAGAAGAACAACATGTAATGTTCATTTCCTAGATTAACATTAATGCAAGACTTCTGAGAAGTGGAAACATCTTACCAGATGCTAGTCTTACTCTGTTACAAACCTTTCCAAGAATTTATATGGTAATCTACACATTTATACATGAAGCAGATGCTTGCTTATATGTATTTTAAACAACATATGGGATTATAATGTCAGGCAAAAAGTAAGCCCTACAAAATATGTATTTGTTAATTTTGAGATCAATGCCATTGTGTGAAAGGCCAGCTTAAAGTTCAGAGATTTAGACAAAACTGCACTGATTTGTATTCTTATTTCATAAAGACTGTCCATTTTTTTTTTTTTTAACAAAATCTATCAGAATTTGATATGGCAGAAAGTTTTTACTTGCATTGCAAGTGCATTTTTAATACTTGGTTTTGCAAAACACACTTCTATTAAAAATAAGTTCTGTGTTTTAAGAGCTGTCAAAAACAGTGGGTATCCATTTTCATCTTACCATGTGGAGTGATTGTCTGGAATGGTTTGGTAGGAGATTTTACATTCCATATGGTCAAGGTACCATCTGAGTGACTACAAATAAATTGTTTTCCTTCATGATGCCAAGCCACAGAGTGAATAGCCTATGCAAGAAAAGAGAAAAAACAGAACGGTGTACGTAGAGTATCCTAGTATCATTTTAACCTTACTCCTTCCTCAGTGACATTAGACAGCAAAAGGAAATTAAAGAAAGTACTAATTAAATTATACTGCTCTTAGTATGTCCTAATTCACCCATAGTAAATTTTCCGTTCATAAGTACTTCTTTCAGACATAGTTCATCCATCAAAAATACTGTCTTCATTGCAGTAACATGTTTAAGGGAAAAAAAAAATCCTCCTCAGAGTACATTATTAAAGTATTTTCCAAAAATGAGTAGCATGCAGAGAATAAATGCAAGCACTTATTTGAGCTTTGCTAACCAAAATTTTTTATTATTGGAAAAATACACTGTCCATACAAAAAATACCTACTTGATGGGATTATTAAGTCAAAGTTCTAAATGGCATTTTGAGATGTCTATGTTGATATGCACAAGAAGCAAGCATGGGCTGAGAACATAAGTAAAATGAGAACTGAAGTAACGATAAGATTTTTTGGAAATGATGATGAAAACAAAATATTAGCTTGAATAAGCGTTCTAATGTTGCAATGACAGTTCTGAGGTAGAGGAAAGCATGGAAATCTACTAGTAAATCTTTCCATGAATACAGAATCATCTTTATATTCATAAAATTAGGAATGCAATGATTAAGCCATGCCGCATGAAATCTTACTGCAGAAAAAGAGATGGCTAAATGAAATCTAGTTGCTGCCTTAAGGTGAGAGAAAAAGTAAACAATGAAGCAAAGAGTACAAATAAGGCAAAGAGATTAGCTAGCAAAAGATTGGTGCCATTTCTGTTTCAGCCTCTCTATTAGTACATGGAGACATTATGAAACCATTAGGTGATGTTCAAGGGAATTTTAGTTATAGCATGAAAATATCAACAAACAATGAAAATCTAAAGTATTTCTCTACTACCCAAATGGTGCAGAAGAAAGTATTACCTGCTAGAAATATGGAACTTTGATATTACTGAGAAGGTAGATTTGCTTAATACTTATGGTAAAGACTTACTCTAGGTAAACTGAAAGCAGGACCTGAATATGCGAATGCTGATGGGCTGTACAATACCATTTTTTGAGTGGATACCTTCAGTAGGGATTCTGTCTGTAAGCAGGCCTTAGATTCACTCCAACTCCTCAGGGATTTCCTCTGTGAGGAAACCTGGGTGTGCGAGTAGTAGGGAACCCTAACTAGCAGTGAACTAGCTTAGGCAGTAAATTACTAGGCGAAGAGCAAATCACACAAGACAAATCTAAGCTAGCTTTGCCTAAGCTGATTATACACAGATCAGATCTTCACATTTCCTAAAATTATACAGAAAAACAAGGCAGTTTCCAGCATTACGACTGGGAGACTCCAGATATTAAACGACTGACAGAGGAAAATGACTACACTACATGATTGTGGAGTCTCCAGTTACAACTTCTCCGACTTAAAGTAGTAGAAGATCTGGATATCTGTAAACTACAGATTAATTAAGTTTAGTATTTCTTAGTGAAATTTAATCTTGTTCCCTATGTAGTGTGGAATCACTACAGATTTTGTTTGAAGGTAGATTCAGTGTACCAATATCACATCTACATATATGTAGCTCAGAAACCTAGACATCTCACATGAAGTCTCTTAGAGTCAAAGTGAAATAGTCTTGCTCATTCTATCCATAAGATAAATTTTTATTTAGCAAATAAAAGCAGGTATTATAAAAGAAATTTTGCATAAATATTGAAGATTTGTTTTCATTTACCAATGTAGTACCAAAGTCAGGGATCAGCAAGTCTGAAAGTGCACTCGGTAAAGCAAAGGTTGCATTTCAAAAAGCTCTTTTCACTAAGAAAAAAGTTATTTATACTATGATTAGCAATACAATGTAATAAGTATCTTGTAAATAATCCCCCATGTGGAGTCTAACCCTGACAACAGTAAGGAGCACATAGTGTAAATGGAACAGTTTTTTATACATGTTTATGTAGAAATAGGTCTTAAGAACCACTAAGAAAGTAAGCTTTATAGAAGGAAGGATAAATCTGAGAAATGAACACTTTTTCCTTTTCTTGAAAAAGAAGGTCAAGAGGAAAGGAGTGCAACAACCCATTACTGTTGAAATGGCATTAATGCTTATGAACATAAGATCTGATAAACTGAGCACAAAGGAGAAGGATGACTGCTATCACTTAATTTCTGCAAGGAACCTGATGTGATGGAAATAAAAAAGAGACTAATGAGGCCTTTGGCTTTATGGCTATTTATTGTCTAGTTTTATAGAGCATCTTGTTACATTTAGCAATGCAGCTAAGTATTATTAAAAGCATAACAACAATACATGTTTTGTGTATTTTTAAAACAATCCAACTAACAATTCTGTGGGGTGAGTATGACAAACTTTGGTACAGTGCACTATCCTTTGCTGTTACATAATTCACAACTTTTTGTAAGCCTGAAAAATAAAACCAGACCTGTAAGTAGCTATAGCATAATCTCTAGGTATATAACAGTCTAGTATATCTGCAGTGACAAGTGTGTTACAATGAAAGAAGTACAGTAACTTTAGGTGGCACTAGTTGGTTGGTATCAATAGCCTCAATCACCAAAACAAAACTGATAACTGAAAAATCATCCCAATACTCAAGAGGAAAAGTTTTGACTTTTTTCCATGGTTAATATTTATGCTAGAATTTGAAGGAAAGCAAAACATCCAAGATAGAAAAATCAGGCAGAATGCACTGAGGCTGCAAATCTGTACGTAGCTTCTTAGACACTAAAAAGCCCCTAGGAGTAATAAATTTTTTTCCCAGTACTGTACAAAAAAACCTTAGTGATCCAGAATAAAACTCAAAGCTTTAATCATAATTCCCATCTTGATTTAAAACTTCACCTGGTACCCTTTTGGTACCATAATGCAGCAGTATGCTTAAATCAGCTGGTACTGATTCAGCTGTGTCTCAAATATTTTTGTGGAATACATCACTGGTCATATGCATCCCAAACAGACAGTAATCCCTTCTGACAAGATCACGCACTAGTACCACAGAGGACTGTTGCTATATTTAAGGCACAAGGTGTTTGTATCCTTAAAGAGGAGCTGTCTGCACAGATAACCCAAGTCCTGACCTTACTAACATTCTGAATCCTTCCATTTACAAACATGCACCGAATACAGGGAATCTTTATATGAACTTACATAGAGAATACTCTACTAAAAAAACCAAACCCTTTATCTAAATAAATCTTTAAATTTACTTAATTTTAACTAAAGGTTTCTTATTAAAAGTACTCCTACTACCCCCTTCACTTTGATTCGAAGTTAAGGTAGCTGCTTTGGACTATATGGAAGTTTGTTTCAAAACTTCTGAGACAGTTATATGGTTTGGGGGGGGTATCAAATCTTACTGTTTCGAATAATAAACCCAGCATGACTGACTGCACTGTCCTACATATGCCAAAAACTGAACCAGAAACGTAGAAACTAACCATCCTAGAGTATTATGTGGAGAGAGGCTGTGCACAAAGGAAGCCTCACTTTCACCAGCTGTTCCAGAAGGATTATCCCATGTGGAAAAGTGACTGCTATATTGCCTGCATAGAAGGTGAATATATCTGATTTTCAGAAGGAAACATTCTTGCAGTGACAGCAACAGTTACCTGAGGGAGACTGTAGGACTGTGAAGTGCAATCACAAATAAGAAACTGAAGAAGTCTCAGGAAGAAAATTAAGAGCATTTATATGCAAGTCTCCTACAGAAGTATTTTAAGTAGATCACTAGCTTTTAAAGAGATCAACGTATGTTTAAAAACATTTATGAAAAATTGAGTTTTACTGCTGCAATAGCCTGTCAATATCCCTAGAAATCACTATTATTTCTTGATTCTTTGAAGAGGTACAAAAATTCTAAAATACAACCTCACAATTTAAGAGACAAGTTCATCAATAAAGACTCAAGTTTTGATTGTGTTTTTCCACCAAGGGGATTTAACTGTTTCAATTCATAAAATACATATACAAAAAATCCCTTTCTTTTCAATTCCTACAGACTTATTTTAATCCTACAGCTAAGGATACGAAGAACAGTCTCAAACTGTTCTGAAATAGTATCCTATTTTCCTACAAGACACATGCAAAAATTTGCTACTTTGGTGTGAATATAAAAATTATTAATTTAAGCAGTTTCCCCTGTTTCTAAGAGACTTTTTTAATCCATTTTTCTAATACCAAGTTTAGACTACAGCAAATACAGTTGCTACAACTCAAAAGAAAAAATCTAGAGTAAACTGGCTTTTTTTTTTTTTTTTTTAAATAATATGCACCTCCTTGCTTGCTTTTCAAGTGTAACACAATCTTTGGCAAATGTTTCTGCACATTCCACAGGAATGCACCAGAATCATGAAGAATTCCTTTCATCATTCTTTGGATTTGACCATGATCCTTTAGTCTTTTGTGCCATTAATTGAGCTTGAAATAAACTGTGTATGATTGGTACGGTCCACGATATGAGATGAGTTATTCTGCAAACCAGACTGTTTACCATAGCCTATTCAGATTTTACTGTCATAAGACAGTCCTCCATTTCCATAGACAGTATTTTCTAGTAAACTTGAATGGATGATGACTTCTTTTCTACAGGTTTACCAAAATACTCAAAGCAAGCATAGCAACTTTGGCGTACCTATGCTAACTCTCTTGTCAACAGCCTAAGAAAGAAAGGGAAAAAACGCTGCAAAAGAAAGAAAAAAATAAAATAATGTAGCTGCTGAGACTTACATGGCAATATATCATTAAGATTGTTTTGATGCAATGAAATCTGCTAGTGCCTAATGACTGCATTGACATGCTTTGGTTTCTGGTAAGTCACATATCAGGGTTGTTCCCCCCGCCCCCCCCCCCTTCATCTCACAGGCTACTTTGACGTGATTTTAGTGCTGTAAAATAATCTCTTACACTCAGCCATGTACCAGAACATTGAGCTTAAAAATAGTAATCTATAATATATTTGCCGAGTTAATGCTATCAAAGCTTACTTTAAATTAGAACAACAAAATCCTACTTGAAAAATGGACGTTAATAAAAAACTAGTTTTAGTTTTCAGAAGTTGAGATTCAATTTTTTAGAAACAAAACTAATAGTTGAGAAATTTGTTTTATTTCTTTCATGGCTGAAAATATAGAATGGGAAACGTTTGTAGTATAAACTGTTTTCTAGAAATGCATAACTTTTTTTCATATCCCCAATGTTTGAACATAAAAGGCTTAAGAACGATGCAAAAAGAATTCACAGTCTTATTTCTCCACTCAGCCTGCCCAAGACAAAAAGGATATTTTGAGGAAAGGGTTTCAAAGAAACTTTCTAAAGAAAAGTTCATTCACAACTTCAGTTCCATTATGTCACAGAGAATTTCCTCCAAATTCTCTGAAAAAGAATGTTACATTTGTGCATTCTTCTAACTAATTCTAAATATGCAACATATTACTGTTATAATAAAAAGTATACAGTACTAGAAGTTCAGGATCTCATTTGTAATATAGAAAAATCAAGAACAAATTCTAACTAAATTCCCTGTTACAAATTAGGACGTTGTGGAGGGAAAAATAGGCCAGCAATCAGCACTAAGACTAATCATGACCTAGAGCTCCTTCCCCCAGCCATGGTTAAGCAGAAATATGATTACAAAGGTTTTAGGGGTGGTGATGCTGCCCACCCTATAAGTATTCCTGTCTTTGGGATGAGTGTTCCTACTGTTCTTGTGCTGCAACTATCAGAGCAGGGTGCCGGGCAGGCACACATGCTCAGACAGGAAGAAAACATGGACAGTGTTCCACTGACCTAGCTTTCAGGCAACAAATGAGATTTCCCCGCCACAAAATAGGAATTTGCTTCAAGAAAGCCTCCTAAAGGTCAGGTAGTTTGGAATGAAACCAAGCAGGAAGCTACAAAAAGATATAATAGGATTCAGCTTCTTCCCTGAGGAAATCACCCAGATATCTTTCCATAAATGTCTGATCGTGCAGGAAGTTTGACCCTTATTGTTCCTTCGCAGAGGAAGATCATAAAGGATGACATTTAGATCCCTTCACACATTTGAAATTTTGAGTCAAAAAGAGTTGCATCAAATGACGGTGGTAGACTGTGCAGCCCCTCAAGTTACATGTTTTAAGGCCAACATCAACTATAAAGGGATGAGAGAAGAGGAGGAGATTAATCCAATGGCAAAGCTTCTAGCAAACAGTCTTTATGGTATGAATGTGCCTGGCCGTCCTGTTCATGACACCTGATGGAGCCTAGTCACCTATTAACAGCCACCATCACTCAAACAAAACAGAGAAGTGTGTTTTGCAGCACTGCTGCAGGAAGAAGACTGCACAGTTGAAGAACAAGTGGAGAACCAAGGACATAAATCCTGAGGTTTAAAATCCTGCTCCTGCTACAGGGCAGAATATCACATGCATTACCCTCCGTGAGAGAAGAGGTGAAACACATTCATGGATGAAATACAGCCCTTACAGTCAGCATATGAAAGAAGCCTCTGGGAAAGCCACTGAACCAGGAAATCAACAAGAAACAAGAGCTAGAAAGATTCTGTGCATAGAAGTATTCAAATTTACAAGGTTTGCTGGCAGAAAACAAAATGGCAGAGAGCTTTCTCTGCTCGGCACCACACTTACCAGAAGCAGGGGAGATCTCATGAGATAAAGCGTTGTTCCACCACTGCTTAGACTCTGTGCACTCTCTTGAGCAAGGAAACCACTACATTGCCAGAAAGTCTAAAGATTTTCCTCGAACCTTAAGTTTTCATGTGCAATGGGTCTTTCCAACTGATAACTTTTCTTGGGTGTACAGGAAGAGTGGAAAGAGTTAATTATACCATGACTTGCTGTATGATCATGCAGCCACAACTAACTGTGGAAAGATATTGCTGGGGTGGTCAGGGTAAGACTGCCTTTTTGAAAGGTCTTGGCAAGACGTTACAATACTTTAATAATTATATGTCACCTAATTATTTGTTATTGGGGATAGAGGGGAGAAGGAGCTAAATAAAAAAATGAATATGGCCACCAACTTTTTAGGCTCCTTTATTATAAAGGGAGCAAATGTCTTAGTACTCCAGGCAACAAGAAAATATATTCCAGAAAGCCATTCAGGAGCAAGCTTAACTCTAAAAGGTATGAACTGTGTAACATCCTGGCTGTAACATCCTTGTTAGAATACTTTGGTTACTCCTATTACATCTCTTAAAAATCAGATTGTGTTGCATCTTCTTAACTGAAGTTTTTCAACTCTTAAGTCAGTATTACATGTTAAGAGAACAAAACTACTATCAGTCTCAAATGTGGAAAAAAGAAACAAGAAAGTATCAAGGTGTATCAGTCAAATTTAGACTAGACACACTTTAAATTACTTCTGCCTACAACTGTCTACTAGTTACTCTTCTCTTACCCAAAACCTTGGTTAGCTGTACCTTCCCTGTGTCCTGCTCAATTCAGTCAGTTTCGCTGGTTTCTGATTTTCCATTCTGCTTTAAAATCTACACAACTCTACTAGCCTTCCACTGAAAAGAATTATTTGCTTACTATACATATATAGACATTTCATTTTTAGCTAAGTATTTGAAGTGCTAAGTCATTCAACTAGAATGAACAAGTTACCTTATTATCAGAATCCCAACAGTGTCAGTCAGCATTTTTCACAGTATCACTTGTCTAAGACTCAAAAAGTTACCCACCTTTCTAGAGTAACCTCTTTCAACATTAAGCAAGTGAGAATGTTTCTCTCTTTTCTGTTAAGGAAGCTGCTCATAAAAACTAGCAAAGTTATTATTTGGCAATTACATTTTGTTCTTGCAAAATGCAATTAAAAAAACCTGTTTCTTCTGCATTTCTTAACATTTACATTCACTTACTGGAAACCGTGCTAGCTAAAAACTAGCAAGAACAGTATATTTATATAGGCTACTAGTTAGTCAGCACTGATCATAATATGATTAGAAAGACAATATTATGGAGTTGAATATTCCTTTCACTGACAAATTGAGGGGGATTCTCCATTTTTGCAACTAAATACAAAACTAAGAGGCACTGAAGAATAAAATGAAAAAAGATACAGGAGAAGCCCCACCTCACCTGACTCACACTAAAAAAAGGAGATAGATAAATCTAGATTTATCTATCTATCTCATATATATAATCATCCACTTTCTGCAGCTTTCTATTAATTATCTTTTCTGTATCTGATAGGATCTTCTCCCAAGGCCATCAGTCCAGAAACAATTACAGCACTCTCTGCAATAGCACCTTTCAAGAAACATGTATTTTTCAATTCTGTTAGACAAAATTAATCATTTTATTTCTATGCCGTTCAGGCCAGAATCCAAGAAGAACTTGAAACTGCCTAACTGTATCAAATCCAAATTCGAAAAAGGGGCATTATTCTATTCTGCCTTCCCCCTTAGAAGATTAGATCTAAATAACTTGCCCATTGAAGAATAAACTCCTTGTCATATGATATTAAATGGATAAGAACCAACAAATTATTACTGCATACAGTAATTCCTTTTCCAAAGATATTTTTCTTAAAGGGCAATCTGAACTCACAGAAAAAGCATACTTCAACTTTTAAGACTTGAATGGCCAATATTTTTTTTTTAAAGCAATTTCATGTATGTTGCTTCTCACTAATAAGAACAGTGAAACTCATCAAGGTCACTCTATAGATCTTCATTTTTTTTTTCTCTTGTTCCTATCCATTCCCAATTTATGATAATGCACATTTCTTTACCAAAGAATCTGACCTGAGGTATTTCATTAGCTCTTCTGCATTCAAAAAACAAACTGAAAAACTAGATGCGTTCACTTATGAATCCTAAAGGATATCAAAGATGAAACGGCTGAACTATTCACTGCTGTTCGCAACCTCTCAAATCAGGGTGGTTCAGGAAGATGACAAGTATTTGAGTCAATTTTTAAACAAATGGACCACAAAATCCAAAGAAAAACAGAATAAGCAGCATAGTGTCTACCCTGAGTAAATTTCTAGAAACAGCAACAAAACTTTAATAAAGAACAGACTTAATCAACACACGGATGAGTATAATATACCAGGCAAGAGAAGTCAACATGCTTTTCGTTAAAGGAAATCATATGCAACCACCTCCGAAAGCATTAACAAGCATGTGGCTACTGGAAACACTAATTAAGCTGTCTACACAATTGTCAAAGTCTTTCAACAGTATCTCTCAAAGGAAACTAAAACCAAACAGACTATAGATCCTTGAACAGATGAATAATTGGTTAGGGTATCAGGAAGTAAAGCAAGCTAGAATAAAGACAGGCTGGCAATAATTGATTAGTTCACAGATGAAGGTAATTGGTAGAGACCATCAAGGATCTGTAATGCTCAGTTTATTCATAAATAACTCTGAAAATTAGAACAAGCATATTAAGGTGATAAGTCTGCTGACAGTACCAAAGCATATTTAAGGCAGAAATCAGGATTCCAGTGAATAACTGCAGAAAGACTTAAAAATTTTTGTTATCCAACTATGTAAATGTGAAGTGATGCATAAATGCAATGGACTTTGAGCTGACAATTAACACTGAAGAATAGGACTCTAGTTTTATAGTAGGTTGTTCGAAGGAAGTATCTGCTTAATGCTCACAGCATCAAAAAGGCTAATCCAGTATCAAGATCAAGAGAAAGAAAACAAAACCAAACATAATTATTCCACATCACAAATCCAGCGTGCCCACGTCTTGAATATACTATGTTGTTGTGTTTCTAGTTTATAAAACAAAGACAAAATAGAATGGTTAAAAAGAAAGTTAGAGAAGAGCAAGAACAATAAGAGGTATAGGAAGAACTTGATTAAGAGTAGAAAAAGATGATGGAGATATAAGTTTATGGAACAAAGCAATAGAGGGAATTAATTAGGTGCATGCAATGAAACTGGAAGGTAGAAAATTGCTCTTCACACAGCATACTTTGAGGCTTATACCGACATTTCTGAACACACAAAGAAACCTCATTCAGCTCTGATGTTCTAATACAGCTCTGATGATCTAAGGCTTAGACTACTTCAGAGACTCCCCCTTCAAAGAAACCCTTCATCGGTAGAACTAAGCACACACAAGCGTGAGTACTGAGCCAGATGCACCAGAAAAAAAACAAAACAAAACAAATCTCATCTTGTGAAAAGTTCAGCACACAGCTAAGGAAAACACACCCGCTGTGATACAAGAAACAGGCCTAGCTGGTACTGAACAATGATACAGACATTTTACAATCAATGAAATGTAATTGAGACTAATTTTATATTATTTTAAATAAAATACATCAACATGCATATTATGTTGAATGATTGTTCTTAATCTTAATCCAATCCACACCACCATTCATTGCTTGACAAACTTCAACTCAGTGAACACTTATTCGGTCTGAAGCTTCTATTATTCAAACTCTACGGCTCTTTTAGAGAAAACTTCACGTATTTGCAATTTGAAAGAGACCTATTTATTGATCCACTGGTGACAGAAGCAGGAGAAAAAAAAAATCACTATTAGAATAGCAAATGATATCCTCATAGTAAGTAATGCAGATGAAAAAAATGTTACCTCATCATGTGTGTATCTGTAATCTGCCTTCTTTGACTTCAGATCCCATAATACCACTGTTCCAGACTCAAAGCCAATCAGAAGCTGCAATAATAAGCAGATACATTAAGTCTTTATAAGCATAAGAAAAATACCATTTGCAATGCCTGTAGATCTTGCCCCAGAGATGCAGCATAACACTACATGTAGTAACTGCAAGTAGTTATGAAGACAAAAATTAGTGAGAAGTGAAGACCGCAATGTTAGAGAGGTTTACTTTGTATTTGTTGTCATTCTCCTAAACTTCCGGCTAATACAACTGACATTCATATAAAATTAGAAAAAAAATAATGCATTCTTCTGAAGAGTCCTTGGAAATCCCTTTGAGTTCCAGAAAGGTCAACATTAAAAACTTTCCTAAGTGTATTCCTTCCTGAGTGAAAATGGGGGGGCTAGAAAAAAAAAAACAAAACAAAACAAAGCTTTTTACTGTGCATTTCCCTCACTGGAATTTGTTCTGCTTAGATTTGCTGGAAGAACACACTATCCTTCCTGAAGTTCTAGGTAGCGGTTCATTGTCTATGGAGAAATTATGTAATAAGTTTTCTCCAGACATTAATTACAACTGAGATAACTGGCTAAAGGAACACCAAGAACATTCATTATTAATAAGAGGAAAGCTAGAGAGAAATTAAACAAGATAGTTTTCCAAATAATCTTTTTGCTTGAAGCAAGATTAAACCATTTCTGCAGGGAGTGAAGATTCAAATTGCTCATAATAATTGGTCTAACACATCATTGAGTATCTAAGTGTTTTACTCTCCTAAGTGACACCTCTCAATGAAAACAAGACACAGCCAACATAGGGCAGTAGTAACAGTCTTGGCACTTGTTATATAGAAGAAGACAATGCAGCTTTATCTTTCATAGTTGCTGGATCTACCATGAGATCTTTCCTTTGAGCAATGGTGCTACAGGAGTAGCAGCTCCTAGCATTAAATAGCACGCCTTCACTCCCACTTCTTTTTCCCAGCATGGACGTACAAAAAAGGAGCAGTTGGCTGCTGGGATTTACTTGCTGTGGAAACAGCCTATTTCTTGTGAGCAAACAGAAGTGCCCTGATGAGCATCCTTCATATTACAAGTTAGAAAACACTGCCTTCTCACACATGACATTGTAGTGAAGGACAGTTCTAAATCAATATGGTCTATTGCCATACCTAGAGGTTTTGCCTGGATACTCTTTTCAGTATGTTAAGATTTTCAAGGTGTACAGTTATTTCCAGTATGAAAAATAACAGAGGATCTTCTACCAGCTTACAGATAAAATATTTGATCTATTTCAGTGCTATACAGCACTAAAACCCACTAAAGATATTAAACACATTTGATCTAGTAAAAGTATTAGATTTTTTTCTCACTACAGTATCATGTATATTATTTTTAATTATCTTGCTTATCATAAGCCATATTTTATAGTTTTCCTATTTTAACTAACATTAGAAAAATCACAGCTATTAGAATGCTAATAGCATGAACAAATTTTAAAAATGAGTACACAGGAGGTTCTTGCAACTGCACAGGTTTTTTTTCCAGCAGTATTTTTCTTATGAGAAAGAAGAGGAGTGTAAGGTCAGATTCTAAAATGCTGACTGACAGCCTGATTGATAAAACCAATAATTCTTAAGCTTTAATTGACAATAATTAAATGTGGTGTGGAGGTGGAATACACCAGAATAAATAGGTCATTTATCTTTTCTGAAGTTACTGTAGCTTCATTCCATTCATATTCTAGGGTCCATGATTCTGGACTGTGATTCAAACCTAGTTCTACAGAGAAACCCATTAGTTATGCACTTACTCCAGTGAGCTTCATCCCAGTGAAAAAAAGCTACTCATGAAATTCTCCTTGTTGGACTGAAACCTCAGGTGTCTAGGATACCAGCTTATAAACTAGCATGCTATTAAAATATTCAAACCACTGCTGAGAGAATAGTATCATTCCCTCTCTCTGTTTTATCCACCACTAACATGTCAAATGAAAAGCAAGTAAACCAAAAAATATTTCTCCTGAGTATGTGGAACAGTAGTAAGCAAAATTATTTTCTTTCTCCTTGAAGATTCTTCACAAATGGGAGTTCAAAACTCTAAGATATTTCTGAGACCTTACACTGAGAAAAATATTAATTCAGAATTTAATTCAATCTATTAAATCACTTATGCCTGATTAATCTAGAGCAGAGTCATTAATGAAAATCTGTTTAAACTGGCATCAAGGTGTCTCTGGCTGAGTTATAGCCATACTTTTGTCAGGGGTCTATGCACTCTTGGAAAAGACACATGTAAGACTGCTGTTTTCAAATCCTTTCATATTTTGCTTTATTCCTATCGTCAAAATTAAGGAAAACCCCTCCTGCTTACTCTTCAGTGTGGACCAAGGGATCTGAACAAAACTTGCAAAACCCCTACTGCTTATTCTTCAGTGTGGACCAAGGGATCTGAACAAAACTTGCAGCAGACCACTAAGATTTGCTCAATAACTATATGGGGCACACAAGCTAAAGAGGCTGAAGATCCTTCATGGTGTGGGATCACATGACTTCCCCTCTAAGACTCACAGAAGAGGTCTGTTACCTTGAAGCACAGACTTAGTCTTGCAACCATGACTTAAGTGGATAATGTATGAATTGGTACTGTGGTAACTGCTGTCACCTAGAGAAGGCATACTAACATTTTAACTCCTTACTTTCTCTTTTAATTCATGAAGCCTTCGTTGTGAACAAAATTTATGCATTCTACATTGTTTTTGCATGAGCCTCATAACAGATGTCCCAAAGCAAAAGGTAATACCTGTAGATTTACTTTAATAATACAGAAGGAACTCATGACCATTGAGTTCATAGCTCAAGTTCTTTGTGGCTATGTCACAGGACATAAAAATTATTGTCTTGCAAGGGCTTCAAGAACAGGTAGTGTAAAACTTTTTGTCAAGATAAAAAGATGATTATGTTAATATTATCTCAAAAGAAGGAAAAGACAAGTCTAATACATAGCTCTTTCTTACATGTTTTAGTTGACTTTTAGTACCTAGTTGTGCTACAGACCAGTTAGGTTTTAAGCAATTTATTATAATCACTAGATGCTGTTTGCTAAATGAGAGTATGTCAGTTAGACCTTAAATCCCATAAAAACTGCTGCCTTGGATTAGCTAAACTGAAGATGAAGTACACTGTATTCAACATAAATATGCTATATAAATAAGCATTTTAAAGTTGTGAAACAGCAACACCCAAGACCATTATAAAGTTTATTTAATTTCGATTCCACTATTTCCGCACTCAGGTCATGACTGGAATTTTTTAGTAACACCTTAATTTTTACCACCATAAGTAAAGTTCTTTGCTTTTATTTTCAAGAATTTTTGCAATTAAGCACTTTCAGCTGTATTTTCAAATGTTTCTGATTACAAGATGCATTCAGTTATTCCAGTAAAGGGTCCTACAGTCATATCTCCACCTTGCTTCACATTATTTTCAGAGCCTAAAACCTTGATTTAGCATTCCTTTATGCTTTCAACATTGTCCTCATCTACTTAATCCTTCCTTAAAAAGCAGTAGTATCTATACTTTAAAAAAAGTCTTGCTTAAAAAATAATGTATTGAATAGTCTTTAAACATATCCTACCTTTCCTTCATCCATTGGATTGTCACTAATGTGGACAATAGGTCCTGGGTGAGATTTGGACGACCTAAACAAGAAATATTTCCATTTATTTAAAAAAACAAAAAATTCCCCTGCCCAAAACTGCATCTCAAAATGATTGCAAGTAATACAGATTCTGCAGATAGACTCCATGTAAGCAAGCTATTGACATCTCAGCATGGAGTCACTTTTATCTTCAAGCCCATAAATATTTTCTGTCTATTTTTAGGCACTTAGTTTCTGTCTTTCTGTAAGAAGGAAAGGCTTATTTACTGCTTATTCACAATACAGAAAAAAATTGCCATTAGCTTTATAATGTCTATCTCAATGTTGTTACAGAATTGACACAGTTGGATAAAATGTTTATTTTTATGCTGGAAAACAGGTCTTGCCATTATTCATAAACTTTCCAAGCTGGGCATTGTGAAAACAACACAGAGTTAAGACTTTGTTGACTTCTTGCTATTGAAGATGATGGACTAATAAGCTGTGTTTGTTTCAACAGCCTTTGACAAGTGATGGATTTCATGTATGTTTTGAAGATAGACATAACATTCTGGAAACAAAATAACAGCACAGGAACAGCAGCCCACAAGTACATGTTTTTACTCATAAAACACTATATGTACATACACAAATTTATTATTAAAAAGGGAGGAGCAATGACAATAACTGTAAAGTATATTTTGCTCTTGGAACAGGCTTATTTAAATTTATATTTTCAGCCAGTAATTTTATACTCAGCATGCATCAGCCCTCTTATAATGCGTATCTTCATACTTTGGGCTGTACCCCCAAAACTGTAGAAGTAACATGCTTGCCCAAGTACCAGCCACATCATACTTTAACATATATTATTTTTCTAGTTCTTTATCCCTACAGATAATGATGTTATGTCTATTTTTATATTGTCTATTTTGTCTATTTTTATGTCTATTCCAGGCACTATGATAGTGTAATAGGCAGAAACATATACATTAATACTTCATATTTATGAGAATAAAAAGTATTTACATGACTATTTACATACTTTGATCACGTACATGGTATAGTGAGACTAATATGGAGGCCACTCGAGGCAACAGTGACATTTTTGCAACTGATGTTAATAACATCTGGAACACTTCTGTTCCCTCCCCTCAACAGACAATACTTGATTAAACTCACAGTTCAATGGCTTTATTCCACATGATGACATAGCCTGAGAGAGTAAATGATTCCACATTGACAATGTGAATGTTTCCTCTTTCGGTGCCCACATAGAGCCATTTACTTTGGAAAGGCAGATGACAAAATGTTATCCTGAAAGAGAAAGCCACCAAAAAAGGAATTAAAGTCTTTTAGATATCCTACACTTCAAGGTCTACGTTGCCAAAAAATAGAAGAATGGCAATAGGCAAACGGGAAAAAATAAGACAAGTTACAGGTAGAGAAAAGTAGCAAAGCCAGTACATGACAAGAGACAGACATGCACAGACAATGTAGAAACTTAAACAAGAAACAGAAACCAAGATATTCTAAAACTAGTAAGTCTCTTAAAGGTGGCTGTGTGATTTTTATCTGAATGTTATCATATTGAATGTATTTGCTCAAGATTGCTGTCATTTTAAACTTAAAATACAATATCCCTATGTTAAAATCTCTAAATCTCCCTTTGAAATCTATCTAATTTCACATTTTAAAGAACAAAGGATTTTTAGAAGTAGCCTTATGCAGATTCAGCTGGTTCCAGGCAAGGAGACAAAAGGCAGAAAACAAAGTATAAGAAAGGTAAGTTTACATGTAACCCAAAGTATCCCCTAAAAAGCGAACCTAAAACCAACCATAAACAATTATAAAAGTCATATTAAAAAGTAGTTAAAATTTGGGGCTATTATTCTACTTAAATCACATTTTAATTTTCTGCCTTATAGTTTTTTCTTCTGCTAGAAGGAAGTACCTGAACAAAACCCAAAAGCTAATGACTGTACCAGCAGAGAACTCTTTGACCATAGCTCCAGCACAAATATTTGAAAGCTTGGTTATTTCTGTCCTCTTGGGTCCTGCTTATTGTTTACCATTTCTTCAAAACTGATAAGGAAAAACTGTCTGTAGGAACTGAAGCTGCTAAAGGTTCTGATTTTTCTATACAACACAAATACTAACTTGAAACTGGAGTCTAGAATCTTTCTGGAAACTGGAAACTCTAAACCATTTTAATCTGACAGGGCCCAATATTGAAAGAAATTGCCAAATTACTTGGACTAGCAAACTTGGGCTTTCAGAAATGTTTCAGTTATATGCTAAAATAATTATTCAATGGAAATTTGTTCTGTCAGCTCTAATCCTTAGCTTTACAGATATTTTGTCCTTGTTTTCTCCCAGTTGAGCTCCCTTGCCAAATCCATGCATCACTTCACAAGCCTGTTAATAATTACTTATGCAAAGAACAGCTTTAGATCCTTTGCATTAGATGCTGTATATACACATTTAACCTCAGCACAAAAGCAAAGGCTAACAGCAGCAATGAAAAAAAATTGCTAATGGCTGAAAAGATGTTAATTTGTATTACAGGTTTCAAAAGTTAAAGCTTCTATAGTAATACTACCTGGATCAAAAGTGTACCACTTTACTTTTTATTTCTTTCTAGTTAGGGAATGCAGTTTGCTCAAGCAAATCTTTTATTTATTAATTTCCTAACTTCCTTGATTTCTTGTGCTTGAATATTTAAGCCAAAAGGCCGCACTAACTTTTTTCATTGATGTTTCACAGAAAAAGGACTATATACAAGATTTAAAATGCTCTTCCAACTCACTGAACTTCTAGAAGTTGTGACATTTTTACTAACCACAGTAATCTGCAAACACCACAGATTAGAGACTTGAGTTTCCTCAACATCCTTGAAAAAAATATTTTATTGGAAGCTAAGTCACATACATCTGTACATGCACCTCCCAGGCAGGCCCCAAAACCTTACTGCCCAGTAACAGAGCTCTTCCACTACAAGCAAGTCTTGGGGAAGGGGAAAGAGATGCAGCATGAAAACATAAACCCTCCACACTCTGCAGCGCCACAGCTTCTTTTCGTGCCAGGACTCGACGTGCTAGAAGCAGCTGGCAGCCAGAGCAGTTGGATCTAAAAACATGGCCCAGCAGCCAGAAATAATATTCAGGAGCAGGGTCATGGGCCTGTCTGTCTTGATCCGTGAGTTAGTATTGTGAATTACAGTTGTCCAACACTTTCATTATAAAAACCAATCTATTTCATGTCATTTAAAGATGATCAAAAACATAAATTGGGGCTGCAACTTTGACTGCTATATCAAAAGGGCAACACTTAAAGAAGTTTCCAGCTCCTCAATACTCTTGATACTCTTCTTGAATATAGAGCCATATTCAATTTATTGTCTCCTCTGTGCAAGTGAGATTAATTTTTGTCAAGAGTTAGCAAGCAATGAAATGATTCCACACCAAGAGTAAATTAGAGTCGAACAAGTAACTTCACAAAATGTTTACAAACTCTCAAAGACAGGAGGTTGAAGAGACTTCAAAATTGTTAAGTACAGGCACATATAAAACAGGGTTCTTAACCTTATCCTTCAAAGTGAGCTTTTACCAGTCTTCTACAATCAGAAGTGTCTTGTATGATTCTTATATAACCTAAAAAATATTCTTAGAGCTTTTATGTTTCACAGAACAACTGACGACTAGTTAAATCCAACATGTATTTGTCATGCTCATCCTACTATAATGAAAGAATCACCATTTTACCTTGAATGTGGTAAATGTTTCTCCATTTGCAAATATAATTTTATTTGTTATTTCTTTATTTTCTGAATAGAAAAAGTATGTCTTCTAACTTTCAGAAATTCAATTATATTTTTGTATAAAGTGATTCATTTCAGATAACTGCATTTATTTTAGCAATTTACAGAATAACATTTCCGACATTACAGTCCATGTACTGAGCTTCTCTCTCTTCAGTGATTAAGGCTTCACCTTAAACTATGTAGATTTTAAACAATATTGGGAATGTTACAGCCCTCTTAAAAACTAAAATTCAGTGAAGCTATGACCATCTGAAAGACCAGTGACAACACACTACCATGTCAACATACAGGCTACGTTCAGTGGCCTCGCTTGCTCCATTGAATATTAGACTGAGGATTAAAGGGATTCAAACTTGTTTTGGAGGATGGAAACAAAAGGTCAAGGTCGTCTTGGTGGTGAAGCAATACTTGCTTATTTAACACTTGGCAAAGGACAGGATATGTTTTTTCTGAAAAACGCAGATTTTTTTTTCTTTCAGAAACCTATCTTTCTGCCACTACAAGATTAGAATGATATACTCCATATATTATCTTTGTGTATATATATATTTTAAGATCAACAGAAGTGGAAGTTGTCATACAATGCTCTGGCCATTTCTACAGCTCAAGCATTCTTCCACCTCTCTCCTTACCCACAAATGGATACATACATAAATGGGGAAAATACAATTAATTGTTGGGAACATATCAAAAAGACTACAGATACACTCAACTCAAGTAAAAAATTTTTGCAAGTCTTTTTTGCACACAAATCCCAACTGCATGAAAACAATGTATCATTCAAAAGCAGAGTACTATACTCTGCCTCTCTTGTATCAAGCCATTCTGGCCAAAAACACTAGAACAGAAGCATCTATACAAAAATAATAGACCAGTTTTGTGCATCTAAAGAGACAGCCTGGGACTGCAAGACAGTGATCACAGAAAGCAGACTTTTGCAGGCAGCTCCTTCATGGCACGACAGATTCCTCATGTTATCTCCAAGAAAATTTCAGCTACCTCAGCAAGTATAGTACATTTTGTGAAGTGGATTGAACTTTTAGCATAATGCAAGTATTGTGCACAGCACTTTATTCCAAATATTCCACTTCCCCATACCTGTACAAAGAAAAAAAAAAATCCCTTTATGGAAAAAAGTAATGCTTTAAAGAGATTTTTTTATCCAAAGTCTACAGTATAATCTTAATATATGCTAACTTCACTGCTAAAATGAAGTACTATTATGCAACCACAAAACAGTCAGGGTAGTTCTAAACTCTACTGTAGCTGTACTTTTCCCGAAGTACAAAATCTTCCTCGTCACTGCATATGTATTTGCAAAGCTGCTCCTTCCCCTGTTGCCCCTTCCGAAGAAAAACACAAGAAATTTCACTTTCCTGTGAAGTTTATTTGTAGGAGTTAAACCAATAGTTCAAGAAAACAAAATTATATACAGAAAACCCAGTGGTACACTAGCAGTAGAAAACATTGATAAAAGAGAAACCCTCACAAAATATTCCTTGTCCTTACTGTACTTAAAATATAATTTGTGCTATTGCATATGAGAAAGTATTAGCAGTGACAGGAGTGTCTTTAAGCTGTTTGTAAACCTACTGAAAGGATTTCCTTTCTTAACTACAGACCATGTGTCTTTTCTGATCATCTGTCAAAGTTAGTTAAGAAAAAATTCTTAATTGTGGTTGTTTCACAATATATATCAAAACAGTTATTATAGCAAGTGACAGTATTTCCTCTAGGAATTTAATTACAGAAATATCAAAGAATACAATTTATTAAATTAATATGTAAGTCAAAGAATTAGGCTTTTAAGGGAAATATTAAGTAAAAATGACAGGCTGTTATGTTGAGTGCGTTATTATGACAACAAAAACCCTTCTAAATTAATCTTTACCTTTCCTTGGTCTACTGCACTATGAAGTATTATATGTTCTTCAGAATTTTCCACTGCTTTAACAAAGCACAGTGACAAATACTTTCATGAATGACAAAAATAAAATCCATTATCAGTGTTTAAGTCACTAGAACTATTTCTAGAACCTCAGGCTATCATTATAGGTCTGCAGTTACTGTAATTACACTAGCTGCTTAGATCATTATTGTATAAGCAAAATAAAAATTTTCTAAGAAGAAAAGTGTTAAGCTACCAAAGTTATATTCTGCATACCTCTGTCTTCAGCCTTTCATGTATGAGATAGACACTGCACAAAATTCAGAAGCTGAAAAGTTTAATTCTTATGTTAGCCTAGACTCCATGTCCACAGTCTCTTGTTAAGTCTTCAATAGGCATAAAAAGTTAAGAGCCAGTGTCAGAATGACATACTGATGGAAGCAAGCAGTGCCTGTGATTTTGCCAGGCTACTGCAAGGGGTCTGTTTTCAGATCTGGTAACTGCAATAAGCTTAAAATACCTACGTGTACAAAAAAGGCCTGAAGGGACAAAAGGAAAATGTATAGGAAGAGTTCCTCTTCAATGAATCCCAAAATTGTCCCTCCCGAAGACTACGTGGATAAATGCAGTATATCGTAGAAACTGGACCAGGTACTTCAATTCCATTTATATCCCATAATAGCACTTCAAATGATGCTTCTCCAAATATGTCCACTCGAAGGGCTGCCTCAAGACAGCTGAAAAATACCTATGTTCAATATCTGAGTTGTGGTGTACACTAGTGATGCCAAGACGGAGTAATGAGGAAGCAAAAGCCAAGAACAGAAATAAAATTGTCACCACCAACGCGATCAATACTAGGGCCATTTAGATAGTTTTCCAGAAAAAAGGCTCAATTTTAGAGGTTTTTTAGGTTGCTGCAGGTATTTGTATTTTTACGATATAATGTTCCTAATATATCTCATAGCTTACATGTTCTTTCTTTTCTGAAGTCACATTTCACCTCTCCGTTTTAAGATGGCTTTTCAAGCTTCAGTTGTACTTCACTCAGAAGGGGTCTCTACATTTTTATTTATACACAAAAAGAGAAAAGGACTGCTTCACTGCTTGTAATACTGACAAAAGTCCAATGCACACATGCCTTTTGCGGCAACTGATTTGAAAACTAAGAAAATTTTTCAATATTGAAGGAATCCACACCAAATACCCTAAAGATTTGAGGATCTCTTACCACTGATAAAATCCCCTGCACTACATATTTATGAGCTCCTATTGGTATACCTGACATGACTCAAAGTAAACAGACCTTTGGCATCAGAAGACACTTGGGTAGCTTGCTCTAACACACACAGTTCAGGCTGAACATTTAATCTGGGAAGTCACACACCACAACTTAAAAAATAGCCATGTGAGAGATGTAGCTTTCCCATGGGAGAAAGAAGAATTACGCCCATCGCTGATGGGGAAAGGTCTGTCAGACAGGCAGGACTTAAAGACTAGATGTCGAATTCTGCCCAGGAACATGGCAGATGGCCATTATGTGCCTCATACCATTGTGAAAGTCATCAGTGTGCAAGGAAAACAGCTAACAGGACAATGGAGACAGTTTTTTAAAAACCGTTTCTTAGAAACATGAAATCTTAGAAATGTGAAATCTCAGAGTAATAGGACTCAGCACTTCAGTTCTGCCTCAGTGCCAAAGGCGGCAGAAGGTGACTGATGCAACTGCAGTTCCATGAACTGCACTGACACATGGGACCCTGAGTGCATGCGCGGCCTCAAGAAAAGGTTTTTCAAAGGAATCTGATCTTGCATGAAAGAGATTCACATCTGCAGCAAATCCAGACAGTCAGGAAGTTCATTTTCTCCTGCCAACTTTTTGAAACAAGATAAAACTCCTCCTAATTACATCATTTAGTGGATCACCACTGAGTAACACTTTTAAGCCAACCAGGTAAAAGAAGGCTTTATATGACACCATAAAGGTAAGCAGACCTGGTGATCATTTCCTTTCACTCTCAAGAAGAAAGCCAGTTTAAAAAGTCTACAAAACTTAGTTATGTGTGAAAAACTTAGTTGTGTCATATTAAACTTGTGCTTGGTATATCATTGACTCTGCAAAGACTCCAAATATTTAACTTCTCAGAAGCATTGTTTGTATATGTATCTGTAATCCTTCTGTTATACTATAATCCTACCCCAGAACACAAGACAAAGGGGAAAAAGCCAGCCCTCAAACAAAGCCTAGAAGTGAAACAATGATATTGATACACAGAAAGGGGAAGAAAAAAACCACAGCCAAAAACCCACAAACAATGTCTATCATCACCTGCTCTCACAGGCAAGATGACCTGTACGTCCTTCTGCCATCCACAAAGTGGCAGAATTGGTCAGTTTATAAGTTCAGTGAGGTGGAAGGAAAAATTCTCTCGCAACTAATGTCTGCTAATGCACAGGCTGGGTAGAAAGCTACAGTATCTAACAAGGTAAAGTATATGTCATAATAAAATTTAAAGTCTTGTTTATTAATAAAGAAGTAAATACAAGCAGGATTTTTCACTCACTCACTGTAGACAGACTGTGTTTTAAACACAATGCTGAAGTTGCTGTTTACAGCAGGATACAAAACCAGCGATACTTAAAGCATAATTTTGTAAGTCTGAATTGTGCAGTTTCATGCTGAGGAAAACTATTTAAATCCCATAGCACAAAAGTTGACATATTAAAAATTAAACTGCTATCAATGCATTCAATGATCGATATGCAAAGCACTCACACACTAAACACTCATTCTATTTTTATGCTACGATTCTGGTTCTTGTCTTTATGCTAAGTCACAAAGCAAGTAAACTTTCTTTGGGCATTAGAACAGGGAATCTCAGCTCAGGAAGCATGCAAGTCTTAGATAACTAAACAAATTTTTCATACTTGTACGTAAAGCTCGTTGGTTTGGGGTTTGGTTTGCAGTAAGGGAGACTCAAATTTGTCATCCCACACAACTTTTTTTTAATCAAGTTAGTCTGTCACTTCACCCTCTCAAATTGGTTCTGTGAAAGTCCCCGGTTCATCAGTGATGTGTGTTTGACCTTTCACACCTTAGATCAGCACAAAGTTTCACAGTTCCTGCATGGCAAGAAAACTAAAGCCAGACTGGATATCTCTCTCACAACATGCTTTCAATATTTACTCTAATAACAAGTGTTAACTACGCTTATTTCAGTGTTAATCTAGCCTAACATTAACATTTGCTACTAAGTCAAAACAGGTTTGACCTGAGGCTTGCATTACATGTGAACACACAACAATTTTATTATGTGTAGGGTATTTATACAGGTGTGTGGATGACAAAAACTACATTGTGATTCACTGAAGAAATCATAGAGAAGTACAAGACTTGATACTAAATAAGTTCACACACCAAATTGTGCGTTCCGCAAAGAGGTCCTACTTACACACTTTTAACTTGCATGGCAAGTCATGCAAGCAATGCCCCCCGCCCCTGCCCATGTAAGCATCATCATGCATTTTTTTCCTGGCCCCTACATACTGCTTCCCACAGTGAAGGAACAGTGACCAAGCTTAGTAAGACATTGGTTTAGTATCTTCTAACTTTTGTTTGGTAACTAGAACATGAAGCAGCCACAAAACCCACACAAATGCAACAGGAACAAAAGGCTAGAAAAATTCCAAAACTAGCTTGTTTTGCACTGTGCTTCTGACATCTGCCAGTAATTTGAACTAACAATTTGTTATACATCACAAACATCATCAATCACCAGTTCAGAAGACTTGCTTCAAATTACTAACCACCACTGGTACAAAAGGCAGTCAAGAGTTATGAATCTATTAAATGGCCAGTTTGTTATCTACAGATACTCAACTCATTTAACGATTCAACAGAAAGCAGCCTGTTTAAAGATTCTTGGCCACTACTTTTAAAGAAATGTTTTGCTCAAATCTAAAAAGCTGCAAGTTACCCAATGAAGACGTTTTCCACAGCTCAGAAAGAAGTCTGTAACAGGCATAGAATTATTTTAAAAGAAAAAGCAACTCTCTCACCAGTCCCTGTTGTTAAAATTCGTGACTGGAAAAGCAAGAGTTCACAACGCTTTCCAGTCATATACTAGACACTGCATTCTGAATTAGTTTACAGGTAACTTAATACTACAATTCAATTTTCAGGTAAGTATGCAAAATACACAGGACACAAGCATTTATAAACAAGCTATGTTTGTTTTTTAGTCCTTATTTGAAAGATGTTCAAAACAGGCCTGAAAGCAAGCTAGCCAAACTAGATTACCAACAGGAGAAACAAATCTGAAATCTAGAAATTGCATTGCTAAACACTGGGCAGTAATTCTTCCGTATGGCTAAAAGCAGGGAATTAGCCAGAGCAGGTAAAAGGCTGTGCCAGGAGAATACAGAATTCACTAACAAGTCATAGCCTTATCATTAATTTTTAATTTTTTTTTTTTAAACATAGTTCAAGAATAGTTTTCAAGAGTAGAACATCCTTTAATCTGGGTAGCTAACTGCTACAGTTAACTTTCTATGGTACAACCAACCTTCTAGTTCACATCAAACTCTGATTTGGAAACAAAAGCTGAATAAAAATTGGCCTGTGACATGTTGAGCTCAACTCCTAATAAATAGGACACAAATACTGCTTTTCCGCAATGTCAACACACTTCCAGGTACTTCCAGTCAGGTATATAATTTTAAACCTTAGCATCTTCAGAGGCCTAGAGCAAACACTGATATAACTGGAACAGCTGCTTCAGTCATGTAGTAAGATTTGGGTTTGTTTCCCCTCCAAGGACATTTTTTCCAGTTTGTTAACATACTTATTTTTTTTTACCCAAACTAATTTCCAAGATATTGAAGTTGCCTACACAAGCTGGCAAATTAAAGTATCATAAGAGAAGATATTGCTACAAGGCTCTGTAGTAGTATTTAATATTTTAATTAATTCCTATTTGAGAAGTTAGTTATCCTTATAAGCAAACCTTAATCACACAACATAAATTATTTAAAAGATTTTATTAATTAGGTATCTAACAACTTGGCATTTGTGAATTGAGGAGACCCAGTTTTATTCATGAACACTCTCCTCAATAAACTTAGTAGTTAATATACATCATAAAACTGACCTAAACAAAGCCCATTTACTTCAAATTCACATATATCAAACCTATTAGGTATAATTAATTACTAAGAACTCAATGTTATAAAGACACCTATTTGGAATTATCAACGGTGAATTTGTACAATTCTCTAAAGTTCAGAGTAATTCCCTTGTAATGAGATTACACTTTATTTTATAAACTAAAAATAAATAATATACAATTTGATAAACTTTTCAAAAGAAAAGAGAATATTTGAAAACAGTTAACAGTCATCCAGCATGACTTAAGTGGCTATGACAATGTATGGTTCTGGGATCTTAAGTGTTCTGGATACTTCTATATGCTATTATAATGGATACTTTAAGATTAAAATTACTAGAAGAATAAGGCCTTGTATCAAACTATACCTTCACCACTCTTGGCAATTATGGTGCTCTCATTACCTATTTTAGCAAGGCACAGGTTTTCCCGGAAAAATCAGTACTCTGTCCAAAATAATAACAAATACAGCCACTGAAGTGACATGAGTGACCTAGACTCCTTTCTACTCCCAACCCTCTTTCTGGTAAGAGTACATGCAGTTCAACTCCCTGTGACAGGTTTTGCTAGTGAGACTACCACATTTACAGGAAAAGGATGGTTTAAAACATCCACTCTGTTTAACCAAAGTTATCCATACATCTAAAACTCTAAGCCAACTTCCACCAGATTTGCATACAACCAGAATCACCTCCTCAGATATCTACTTTAAAGCATTAGTTAGAAGCCAATGTCCAAGTGTGGTTTCAGGCTGCAAATCCAAGTTTCATACTGACACTTAAGTAGGTGCTACAGGCAAGAGAAAAGTCATTTAAGAAAGAAGGGAGAAAGGAGAGGGAAAAAATTCAGTTTGGATACACAACTATACTCCTATAGTTGGACAATCCTTATTAAACTAGAGGTCGTGAATTGCATTTCTCTCCATTTGATTTTTATACTGCATAAAGGAACACCATCACTCCCTTGGGGAGGAGATCTTTGCTCTGTCAGAGCTTTCTGTTTCAAGCATGAGTTTAGAATCACAGAATGGTTTGGCTCTGAAGGGGCCTTTAAAGACCATCTAGTCCAGCCCACCTGCTGCGGGTAGGGACAATCTTTCACTAGATCAGGTTGCTCAAAACCCCATGCAACCTAGCCTTGAACACTTCCAGGGATGGGGCATCCACAGCTTCTCTGGGCAACCTGTTCCAGTGCCTTACCACCCTCACAGTAAAGAATTTCTTCCTTATAGCTAATTTAAATCTACCCTCTTTCAGTTTAAAACCATTACCCCTTGTCCTATCCCTACAGGCCTTGGTAAAAAGTTTATGCAGTGATCATAGAAACAACCTCAAAAGGGACTTAGAATCACTTAGTCCTCTACCCTCAAAAAAAACCCTGTAATCTGCATTTATGTTATTCCTGACAAATTTGTTTATAACCTGCTCTTTAAAACCACAAGGTTACTCTCTAACCCACCCAACAGTCTGTTTAGCACTTTGTATGACAGTATGACATTACATTAGAAGGTTTTACATAAATATTTAACTTACTCTTTCTATTGCTACCCATTACTTAAAGCTTATTACTTCCTGCCCTGTTCAACAGGGGTACAAGTCACAGATTATTCTGTGTTCTTGCTAGTATCCTTTGAGCTCCTCAAGCAGTCCATCTCTGAAGCACACTGCTCAAAAGTAGACATAGCATTCCAGTTGAGACTTTACCCATACTGGAACAGAAGGGCTACTTCCTAAAAGGGAAGGACTACTTGTTATTAAAAAAAGACAGACAGATTTTTTTTTCAGAAATTTAATCAACTGACTTTTACAAATTTAATCTAAAATGTCTCCCTAGCTTGCTTACAACACTGTTACTTGAGTCTCAAAATTGGTAGTCAAAACGCACGTTGTTTTCAGCTTCTCTGATACACACAGGAGCTACAACATTGCAGAACTCTGACCTGTCACTGAGGAGGTAAAACTTCCAATTAAAAAATTGAACTAGTTTTCCTGTTTTCTTGTTGGTGCACACACATACACGCAATTTTTTCTTTTGTTCCAAAATTCCTTTGGAGACATAAATTGAAAGTCTTCTATCCCTCCACATTTTAAAGATGGGAAAATTGATGTTGAGCATTGCAATATGGAAAGTGATAGAAAAATAATCTCAGGTTAGGTCACTAGTGTGTCTACTCACAAATACTTTGGGCCCTAACAGCCTGCAACTCAAACCCAATGTAAATCCAGTTTCAATTATTTAACAAGTTATGAATTGGACTGCATTAATAAATCTGATCTTAGAATAGCACATAGTGTGATGGTAAGGAGCAAAGAAGTAATAATCCAATCCCTACCGTTCTCGGTTAAATTTGAGTGAATGAAGTATAGCAGGTCTCTTCTGACGTAAGTTCCACAGGTGTAAGGTATCATCAGCCAAGGCACTCACAAGAGCTCCCTAAGAGAAAGAAAAAGTTTTAGTCAACTTATTTTCAGAACCCTAGTAACAGTGTATTATCATCATGGTGGAAATATATTACGTATTTGCTACCAGAATGAAAAAAATATTTATAAGCATGTGCATAAATACCATAACACAGGTAAGTTCTAAGTAGTAGTAACGAGATAACTGACATGATCACATGTCATTCAGCTCACCCACATTTGGTTCAGTGCTATACTGAGGGGTGGCGGGGAAGGAGAAGCTTTTTCTGATGTATGCACATCAGTTCCCTCATGCCCACCTCTGCAGAGAAATTAAGCAGTGAACTCAGCTGCTAATATTTATGTGCTGACAAAGCTACTGAGGTTTGACTTCACCATTCCTCTGAGCTAGAAGTCCCTCTACAAATCTGGCCCCAGCTAGCTCAAGAACAGCACTGCTGTCAGATCTCAGCTGCTACACCCCTAGAAAAAACACACCTGAAATTACTGTGATCAGATTAGAGATCATTGCTCAGCTCATGTCTAAAACAGTAACTCTACCAAAATAAAATTAACTACCTACTGAAAGTGTTAATACTATTGAAAACGTACTTTACTATTTCAAGAGATAACTTGTAATGTTCAATGACATGAATAAAAACAACTAGGAAAAAAGTTCTTGCTTATAGCAAAAGAGTACTCTAGAGACAAGGATATTTTCAGCAGTTAGTCAAGCATTTTCTAAAATTAAAAAGTTAATTTATTTATAACTGTTATTACTGTTTGCCATTCATGCTAAGAGTCACTTCTGTTAGCTGATTTTGATGCTTGCTTATTGAGAAATTGAAGAAAATACACTCTGTCTTCTCTGAATTATGGAATATGTACATCATTTTACTAACCTCATTAATCAGGAACTGAAGCTGGATTACTGCAGCTCCACTGTCATGTTGGCAGTAGCATTCAACCCCTGGCCGACCAAAGCTGGAATTGGTATCATTAAGGAATAATTGTATGTAACGTAGGAGGAAAAAAAAAAACCCCAAACACTATAACCAACATTGTCACTATCACTAATACCACATTCAAACAGGTTAACATCCTGCTTCTAGCAAGTGCATTCAACATATTTAACCACATGATCTGAGTGATCACCAAAAAAATCATTTATAAACAACAAAGTTAACACAAAGAAGTTAAAAGGCCCATCTTATTTACCCCCATGGAATACAAAAATTATGTGTAACTGCTTAACTTATAGTTATTTAAGGGATTCTTCATCAACAAGAACATAATGGAGAATGATGAAGCAGTTATTTTACTAGTGTTAAATATCAGGACTAGTATAAAAGGAAGTTAATCTAAATAAGCATCATAATCAAATAGTCACATTTTTCAAGTGCTAAAAGAGCTTTCTCTCCTTTTTAAACACTACTTACAGATGAAAGAGCTGAATAATGCAAGGCATGTTAAAAAGAATCTGCTGTGACAGAGATAAAAAGATCAGTAGCCAAAATATGGAGGAGTCAATGGGAAATTATGTATAACGTAAATTTCCAGGATCTCTGTATCAAGACTTCCCGGATTCACACCAACTATGAGATAACAAAAGCTTGCTCATTTTTCCTCCCACACATAAATCAGTCCTATATTTCCATAATGAATATCAAATACAAGCAGCAGCAACACAGATTCTTTCAATTCTCCATACTTGATTCATTTATTAGTTGCAAAGATTCTGTATTTCAAATGTGGTTATCTCCTTTCTTCTGATATGAAATTAAGGAAATTCACCAATCTCCAGGAGGCAAAGCAGAAATAACACAAGTCCAGATGAATGATGCAAAGCAGTCAGTATTTCATCTATATAGTATGCCCAGGGCTTCTGGAGTATGATTTGTCAAAGAGATGAACACCTCTTGTTTTAAACAGGCACCTTCATTTTTTGGAAGAAAGGAAATAATTCCGAAGATGTATGCAAAACAGGGAACATAATGTACAATTTGTTCTCTCAGTATATGCTAGAAATTAATAAAACGGTACAATTCTCACCCATTCTGCAAGTTTTCCATTTACTGAGAAATTGTTGATCAAAACCAAAGTGCATACAAATACCCTTTAAAAATATACGCATTCACACTAGAGACAGCTGAAAGGCTGAAGAGGCTATTAGGTTGCATGCAAATCAAAACTCAAACACATCTCCTGTTCAGCCTCTTAACTGGCAAGATAAAATGTAAGTAGAACTACAACAGGAACAAGTCTGCTTCAATACACAGCAATATTTTAACTTTTAAACTTCAATCACGTTCTTCTCCTAGACTAATGAATCTGCATAACATCCAGCCAAGTGATGAGAGATATACTAAACAGATGTTGAATAATCCAGCAAACTTAATACCAGCTTTCTTCCCCGAACAGAATTAGTAATTTAATTTTGTTCTGGCATGGAAGGGCTTAAGGAGCCTGCTTGCCTCACCTGTTTTTTTCCCCATGTATTTTTATTTCTTATCAATGTGTTTCCTATACAAAGAAGTCATCTGTATTCCACTGACAGTTTATGGCTCTTAAAAAAAAGGAAAAGACAAAGTTTAAAACTTGGAGGGGGAGTGTGTCCCCATAAATAATACCTTCCTACACAAACTGAGAATACTTCTAATGTAAAATCATTGCTTTTGCATTAACTATGTATCGACTACACAAATTGCTAGATTGGAAAAAAATATCCCCACAAGGAATACCAGAAGTTTCAGAACAGATTTGCTTCAGCCTTGCTCATGCTTTTGCATTCACTTGAATTAATAATTATTTGCAGAAATAGAGAAAAAGCAATTTCTGAAAGTGAAATTCAGATGTTTACAGGAATTGAATTTTAAAACTTGTTAGTATTTATCTACACTGGCACAGGTAGTTTTCCAACAAAAGAAGATTTCCCCAGCTCCTCCCCTGAACATCAGCTTCCAACATAATTAAATGTAACCCTTGTTCGTTCACCCACCCACAGTTTATTTGGAATTGAGGCTTTACAACTGCCTTGTCTCAAAACAAGAGGAGTATGACCCAGAAAAACAGAGAAACCCATGGATTCCTCAAGTTACTCCAACCTTCAAATTCTATCCCTCAAATATTTTTTAAGCATTTTTGATACAAATATTTCCGAAAGCACTGTTATAACTAGTCATTAAAGTTTTCACTATTAAGAATACTTGAACATTTCTTTAAATACAAAATTCTTTCGCATTTTCCAGGACATCTGAACCAGTTCTCTCTCCAGAAACCAGTAAATATGCAGCACTGCAAGTATGTTTACACAGGCTTTAAAAACATTCAGAGCAAGCTTTTTGGTTTTGACAAATTAATAGAAGCCTTATACACAGATCTGAAAATAGAGTTTGGCCTCCTTTATAGTGCTTACAGTTATCAAAAAAATAAAAATAGTCCTTGTAGCTAGTCCCATTTAGTTCCTTCACCCAAGGATTATGTCATCTTCACTTTTTCACCTACTAGCTAAAATTATTCTTCTCATCTCAAATTAATATCATCCTCCTAACCAGCATTAATCTTCTTTTCTAAAGCAGTGCAAAGCCTCCCAGTTTTGCGGGGTATGCTGAGTTGAAAAAGCACATCACAAATACTGACTGTAGAAGGATAATAATACATGCCCATTTCAGTACATGTTAAGAATTTCTCAACCACACAAAACAGGCAGCATCCCAGGGAATGCAGTTTGTCCAAATCCTCTATACTTGCCTATGTGTGCTTAAGACAAGGGAGCTCACTGTACTAAGCAGTGATCATCTACCACATAGTAGTCCCCAAAACAGGCAAAAATTATAATGAATAATGACAAGACAGGCAAAGCATTTTAATTTTGTAGACAGCAAAAACTCTCTGCCAAAGACCTAGGGTAGCTCTAGAGGAAATAGGCTGCTCTGAGCAGTTTTCTAATCTAAGACCCATCCTTCCTCCTTCACTTCCAAGCATTTCTTTCTACTATTCCTGCTTCATCCCCTATTCTAAATATTAACAAACAGGGTAAATTAATAGCTTCTCAGGTGTACCTTTGAATATTGCTTCTGTGTTCCCCGCTGCCATTAGGAAATTAACCCTGGAAAGCACTAGTATTTCATTGTCTTCACTGCACGTTTTTTGAAAAAGCAAGTAAGAGACAAAAGCTGTGGCTGAGAGAAGGAAGAGATAACATACTCATGTCCTAACATCAGTGTCCATTTTTGTAACTACTAGAAGTGTATAAGAACATATGCATAAGAAAAGCACAGTGTCACGCTAATTTAATATCGCATGACACTGATTTTGCTTTGATTTGTGAGAAAAGGCAACAGTTCCAAAAGATATTTTTTCCAAACAAGCTTCAGACCTAAGCTTACACTTTTTTTTTTTCCAGGCAAAATTAAAGCATTTCAATTAGTGATACGTGAGTTCTCTCTGCAAAATATTCTTTTTAAAAATTATTACTATTATTTATAGCTTATCTACATAGGAGCAACTCAGTGTACATCTGCCCTTAGAAGTCACATTTTGAAAGAGAAAACTAATTGCAGAATATTTATAAAAGCCTCAGAAAGGTTTTGGTTGTTGTTTTTTTTTTTTTTAATTCTTTAAGCTAAGTTACTCTAAGTAGACCTAGGGACTATTGGGTTCTTCACCTGTGGTTGACCCATCTGACATAGGAGACAGTTGCAAAAACTGTAGCTATCAATTAAATTCCTAGCATAAGTCAGTTATGTATACAGAGACACATTTATAATATCAATCACCTTCTAAACTATCACCAGATATTTGCATCTTCATGTCATTACACTGCTATAAAAAGTTTTGATGGTATAGCGCAAGATATGGACCATGTTCCTCTATCAGATTTGCCACTGTTATTATAGCTCAAGATTTTTAAGACAAATCTGAAACTGTAGCAGCTTTTCAAATTCATTCCTAAATACTTCTCAAAACTGTAGCTGTAACACATCACAGTATTTAAACATTTGACAATTTTGATGCAAAAAATAGATCTCCAACTAGAGGGAAACATACCACTGATCTGAATGACATACAAAACACTAAGGGCAGTAGACTACTCACAGTATTCTTATGTATACTAGTCTGTAGCATATAGCTCTCCAGGACTGCTTATTATACCTGCATGTTTTACTATAGCATTGCTATGTAGCAGTATTCCACTTTACTTAATAATCAGACCCTGAATTATTTTTATAGACAAAGCCACCACTTATTTTGCACACACTTTTGTATGTGCTTTGATTGCAGTCCCCAAGAATTATTGTAACATAGAAGAAACGCACAATGATGGTGAGACTTCCAAATAGTATTTTAAGTATATAAAGATTAGAAGTCTGTCTGGTATTACTCACCATTGCCAAGCCTGGATGCAATCCAACAACAGATAAAAAACAAAGACTTAATTTACATCAAGTTACAGAATACCATAAAGTCCTGGTGATACACCTAAGCAGGACTTAAGCAGCACAAGAGCAGCTTCATGCAACTTTCCTAACTGTTTGTCACTTACCTGCACCTAGATCTACTCAGCGCTATTACTTCCACATACAAAAGCATGATCTCTCACAGAAACAATCTCATAAAGAACAATCTATCAAGACACACAGCTATTTAGCAAGAGAGAGTTATTCAAAAAGTCAGAAAGTACTACAGTCAACACTGTCTACTAAACCGACTTTGACCTTTCACATCCATGTATTACCAAACAAGATAAAATAAAAATCTACAAAATACTTGTGGGAGAGTTTTAGACTTCATACCAATCCTGATGTGGTATCATATTGCTGTTTTTCCACAACTTTAGGATTTTAGAGTTTCCTTCTAAAGCTTGAGGTCTGCATAGCATCTTGCTGTGTTTATATCACCCAGCTAAGCAGGTCTTTTTTCCTCCCCATGTCTCAGTATTTATGTCTGCAAAAGTATACAATAATATTTTTTAAAATTTCAGATCTACTTTCCTATATGTAAATAACAGCACCAAGCAAAACAAGCTAGGCCTTTAAAAGTGAGATTAAAGTTAGTCAGGTAGAAACACTATCAAATTACTGGTAACAATTTAGTATGGGAATTCCAGCCAGACCATTATGATGCAGTCTCCTTCTGCCGGCTAAGGAGACTGAGAAGGCAAGAAAACTGACGGTAAGGGAGCAGGATAAGGAAAAGGAAGGCATCAGATACAGACAGTCAGAAGACACTGGCTGCAACTTCCATGCAAATATAACACTTGCAAATTAGCTGATATCTAGATACAGTTTGACCTCATTACTTGGACAGAAAAAAAGTCAACATCACATATTATACTTGGAAACCAAATCCAGCGTCCCTAGAGAGTAAAGAACTAACTTCCAGGCAATTAAAAAAATTCTACATTCAGCTTCATTCTGTTAGTCATGAGGATGAAAATAATGCAAGGCACCTCAGAGATGAAAGAGCTAGGATCTCAGGCCTGGAAGGGTACCAAAAGGTTTTTCCCAAAGGTCTTCCCTTCTCTTGTGATAAGGAAGGGGGGGACAACAGGAAGATAAATTGGAAGAAACCATTTACATGCCAAAATATTGGAAAATGCATTATTTTTCTCGTCTTCTAGGAATCTTAACATCATACAAAGGTCCCAAATATTTTTGAAAGTGCAACGGTATTGACTGTTCAGTGTTTCATTTTTTTTAAATAATAGCGAAGGCTGAGAAGCTGCATTCAGATAGTTTATGTTTGTCCAAAAAAAGTATTTGAAATGCATTATCATTAAATTATTTAATACCATTTGAGTTCAGCAGTTTTCACATCTCTTGACACTCCTAAGAGTTCATGCTTTCCTAGGGAGAGGCGGGGAGCATATCATTTGTCCTTTTCCTGTTGGGGGAAAGGGAGCAACAACAGGTATGGTATTTAAACAGCTGATGTCAGATCTTATTACAAATATCATATTACCTTAAAAGGTTACAGCAAACTACTACTGCTGTTTGCTAATGCAGCTTGAGAAATTCCAGTGAAGTGCTGACTACACAACTGCCTGGAAGCTGAATTTCTCAACTTCCAAAACAGCTACCAATAACATTATTTCCTGCACAAATGCAGATCAACTTCCCTAAGTATTCACTTTGTTTATAAAACAATGCTCAGCTCCCTGACTTCCATCAGAAGCCAATTGATTCAATGCTAACCTTAAAAAAAAATAAAATCTTAGATTGATAGGGTGAAAAAGGAGCTGTTTTAAAAAATACCAAAGTACATAGATCTCAGTTAAAGTTCATTAACTAGTTTCTGTATACAGGAAGTTGCAGCAATTTTAAAGCACAAAACCACTTCCTTTTTTTGCTTAAATTAGTATGAGTTATATCTTAAAATTAAACAATTATTGAACTAGCTTGCATAGAAACTGATAGGGAATGGATAGTGTTGTTATAGTTAGAGTAGTTATATTCGATCCATTTTCTAACAATGATAATAGCTAGGAGTCAAAGTGCATCTTAAACTTCAAAGTTACTTACATAAATATGCACAAATACAGTATTTCCCAAACAGCTATGAGGAGTGCCAGCAAATTTTCTGTAAAGGCTTCATTTGGTAGAATTTTCTTATAGCTGCCAGTGAGAGGCAATCGTTCGTTAGAACAAGATGTAATTAAGTAGTACAAATGCAAACAGGATTAAAAAAATCTCTGATTTAAAATCAAACAAGAAACAAAATTGTTTTTAATTATAAGTTTCTACATGCACAATTCACAGATAGCAAAGCATGCTGTTAAATGAAGAGGTAAAAACATCAATTTAGACTAAACATAGTACTGAAAAACAAAATCTAAAAGGCTACAGGCTTTCCATGATTTTACTCATTTTGTTTCCTGATCCAGGTTCTAGTACTAAGAGGTTCTACTACTTTTGTCTAAAAGCTGTATTTCAGCACTAACTGCAAAAAAGGTAGACTAATATGGTACTTTTTTGGGTGGGATGGAAGGGAAGGAGAATGGTAGAACACAAAGGGAAAGAGTAGGAAGTTGCTACAAATCCATCTGCATAATGGTTCCTCCAACTACACAAGATTCAGTGAAATGAGTAGTAACTGCTAAATCACTAAAGTTTTTCCAAAGGTTTTTTTTTTGTTTGGTTGGGTTTTTTTTTTTACAGAAAAGTAAATCCAGGAAATAATTATATATTTTGAAAGATCTTCATCGAAATTCAGAGGCAAAAATCTTTGTGTTCTGTTGCATGCTTCCAAGTCCTGCTCTTCTGTCATCCATTTAAACCAGTTTAATTTTGATGTCAAATTTTAACATTTCTTACAGATATCCTACCTCATCCATCCTTTTGGTAGCACATACTATATCACAATAATTAACCAGGCTTTTCCTCTTGCATCCATAGCTTCTTGGCCAAGACTAAAGGCAGGGCCATTCTGTGCTCCTAGAACTGAGGAATACTTGCAGTAAGAATGATGTCTCTTCCCAGTGTCCAAATATTTTGTACAGACATTGCCAACAGCAGCATTAACAAATGTAATGCTCTGAACTAGATGTTAAGTGAATTTATATACCTACTTAGTTTAACTTATGAAAGCATAAAGAACCACAGATATTATCTAATAAGAAGGACAATTTAACATTTTCAAAGAACATAGCCAATCCTTGCCCAATCAATTATTGTCCATCGACACTGATTTCTGACTGCCAAGCAATTCTTTGCTAGGTCCAGAAGTCTCTCTTCATTCATACATCATGATCTAAAATACTTCCCTTAACTCTTGCCTGCAAAACAAATCCTCTTCAGTTCTTTTCAAGTCACTGACTACTGGATATTCATGACAGAAGACACTAACTGTAATCACTAGTCATTTCATCTCAACTTTGTTCAAATACAAGCTCATTCTTCAATCCCCTCCCTACAAACTGAGTAGTAGCTAGTCTAGTCTGCTTAGTCCCACTTTTAGTTGTATCTCATTAACCCTTTACATCATTTTGGGGTTATATAGAGTAAGACCACAGGTACTATTACAACTTACATAAGCTACACTGTTTCCCCCCCTTCCCGATCCTCTGCTTTCACTCAGTTAATATTTCTCTCCTTTTACAGAAATTGTTATTCTCACATCATCTTTCTTTTTGGCACCAATGCCTTATTTCTCAAATTAACTATAAATCCCTTTTAACTCTTCTCTTATCCCAAACCAGGTTTTGCACCATCCTTCACCTTTGCTATTCAACTTATCACTCTTCATATATCCACTTTTACTCACTTTCTTTGAGAAATAAGGCATAAAAAGCAGGTGACTAAAGCAGACAGAACTAAAAACATTATCAACAGAGTGCCGGTACATCTAGATGAGGAAAAGGTCTTAAAGACCACCTTAAGTTAAATTTTAAGCTGGTCATGTGTACAGATTTCTCCCCCAGATTTTGCTGCAGTCTACCAGTACCAATATGAGCTCCCCCGTTTGGACACAATCCTTCATCACTTAACTTGTGGATGAGGCTTAAATCCACGCTTCTGCTTCCCACACCATTTTGCCTTGAAACAATAATGGAAATAACTCCCTCTTCCAAACGTCCTTTTGGAAAAAGTTTATTTCATCACTAGGAGTTTTATCAATGTAGTGATGCAGGTATAGCAAGTTTTTTTTGCTTATGCAGCCTTTTGGAATATTTACCAGCAAATTCACCTGCGGAAGTGCTAACAGGGTAACAGATTAGAAGTACCAACGCTTCCATTATATACACAAAAAGTAGAAACTTAAACCCCAAATTAAGGTGGTAGATACAAGTTTACCTCTCTGTCTATACCAACCTGACAGGACAATCTGTCCCCAGACTTATAGTGGTAGTGGTCACAAGCTGGAAGATGTTCCAAATACCTGAAGTGATGTTCACAAGCAGTACTGCTGCAATTGCTTTTTAAATATTTCAGCTAGCAGTGTCTAAATCCTAATTCAAACATAATGCAACAAATGGGTGTCAGGAGAAAGTTTCCCTGAAGCCAGCTCAAAGGCATAAGTAGAGAGACATCTTAAATCTTCTCCATTCAAAATGACACTTAAGATTTTTAAAGTTACCCTCAAATGTATACGAGCCACCAATAACTATCCTCTCATTGCTACTTTAAGTATTTTGCAATATAGACTCTAAGAACAGTGTTTTCAATTTTATTTTAAGCCTCCTCAGGTTCCACTATAGCATAATTTTTAGTTTTGCAAATCACCAAAGGAACAGAGAAACTTACTATTTCACTACTATCAAAGTAGTAGCAGCAACTTTATATAAGGTTTGCTCAAAATTACCACTACAAACGAAAAACTAAGGTACAATTCAAGCAATTCAGTAGATGGCACTCTTCCACCAAAATCAAAAGGGGAAACTATGTCCTCATATAAACAAGGGGTACCTTGGAGCTGGAATTCTTATTTTTAATACGCAAAACCAGTTCCCACTTATTAGAGTGTTTCTTAAATCTTCTGTGCTTTTCATAGAACTTGGAAAAATAGTTTATTACATGCCAAAATATTAAGAGGGATTACTATGTTTTGTTGAAATACCTGTAATTTTACTTAGCTATTTTGTCCAGACATTTGTGCTAGTACACATAGCTCCATTTCACACCACAAAAAGAGCTGCATATCAGTGTTGCATGAAGTGGTATTTTTGTGGCTTGTGTTTACCAGAAATCCAACTTGAGATGGACTATTAAAACGTGGACATTGTCCCTATAAGTTGCTTATGCAACCTTAATTCATTATTTCCTCAAATGTATTACAGTAACTTATTTTTAAAAGTTTATGCACTCTCTCAGCATCACTACTAAATGTTTTGCATTATTTAGCTTAAATTCTGTTTAAAAATAGTGTCAAAAAGAGATAAATGGTCATTAGAAAAACCTAAATTAAGTTGCCAGATAAGAAACCTAGCATTAAAACATGCAGTTCTTCAATATCGTTAAAATGTGAAGCATAGCATTAAAAATAACACCACCCATTCCATCTTAACTCTTCTTTTTAAAGTTGTTGCAGATGCCACCTTAGATCCTATAGTCTGCTCTCAGTGTACTTGACGACCTCAGATTGGTGCTTTCCTTGGTCCCAAGAAACGCACCACTCGACAGTGCTAGAGCTCCCATGAGAGTATGAACAGAGCTACTGTTTCGTACAGGCTGTGGATGTCAGAAACAAATAGCTTTTATTAGCACCGGGAAAGGGATAATTCAGACAGTGTTACGGCATTTCCGAGTACCCACAGCCCAGTTCAAGACTGCAAAAGGATGGAAAACAGATCATCAACAGAAAAGCACAGTCCAAGGTAGTTCTCCTATGCATCTTTCCTGCAGTTTTTCTAGTAGGCACATTAACTACTAGATGGAGGGAAGGTATTACCTTGCAAATCTAGTTTCAGTGACGTTTATTTTTTTTTTGATATGTTAGAGAATCTGCTCATCTTTTAGCCTTGTGTACTTCCAGTTCCTGTCAGATTCCAAGTAACATCTGATACTTCAGGCAGTGATTATCTATCTGCCCTGCTATTACAAGAATGTTTGTTTTACTTGTTTGTCATCTGCTAGTAATTTCTGAGGCTGAAGAGCTATTTTGATCAACTTTGACAGAAGGGAAGAAGTCTTGCAGATAATACTTTGCTGTAAGTTTTATGAAAATAGGAAGCTGAAGAGAGGGGAGAAACCCAGATCAGGCCCAAATCCCATCAAAAGGAGAAAGGTGGCAGCATTACCTCAATATCTTAAAATAGAGGCTCTGTATAAAATGCTGCAATCACAGGAAACATTTCAAAAGGTAATTATACTACAAGATAGAGCCATATGATAGCAGGTTTCACAGATAAAATGTCTGTTTCTTTCCTCTAGATAAAAGTATCCAAAATAATGAATATCCATATATTACAACTCGCTTCCTATAACTGAAACTGTTCCAGTTCCAAGGGAAGGGGAAACGCCATTCTCTTCACATGATGGCTTGAAGGAAGTGTTATTACAGCACATCAGAGTTTCGAGCCCTTCAAAGATGCAGAGCTATACTTGTTTATGCTGCTCAGCACTTCTAACATTTCTCCACAATCCTGTAAGCTTAACTGAAATATCTAGCAATAATTCTGCAAGAATGAGATTGTCTTAAAAAATACACACACTGAAATTTAATAGTTTGACCTCTGATTTATTACGAGCAAGGAAAGGGTCATGGGGGGTAAAGAAAGCTGAGCATTTGTCTACACTTGCTGCATAGTCAAGGAATGCAGAAACAGAGTAGAGGTTTTCCTTTCCACACAGTGCTGCTGTCTCCTTCACTACCACCCTGCTCCCCTAATGCCAAGGGAAGACATTCACACTTCCACTGTTCCTCCCCCTTTTTTTAAAAGCTAAAAAGAAGGCAAGGTAAAGAGCAAGTCTGCACAAAGAACTGCTTGAAGAGAAATACAGTGAGAATCCTCAAAAAATTACTACTTTCAAAATGACAGTTTTTAAAGTACAAAACTAAGGAAATTTGGACTTTTTTTTTTAGCAATTTGGTTCCCACTGGAATCCTCAGCAACTTATTTACACAAGAACCACTCCAAGAGTGAAATGGCTGCTGCTTAGTTAAAAGAAAAATATTTAAAAACCTAGCAATCATGCATCTTCCAAAAAAGTAACCCCTGTCATCAGCACTAGTCACGGTACTAGCCCTGCAAATAAAATTTTAAAAAGACATTAAAAAAACCAAATACACACTGTTTGAGGTAGACTATCACAGTCCAGAGCTTTACTGAGGTTTTTATCTCAAAGCCTGTAGTTACAGATGTCAAATAGACAGGGTTTCCCACCTTCTCTAGGGAAATTTCCAGCTGTGAAACACAGCGCTTCAGAAGGGCCATAACATGAAAATATCCAGGGCCTCAGACAAAAGAAAAGTATTGTCTGGAACAGGACTCTTCATCCAACCTCAAGATGGTTTCTAAGCAGCAAATCCAGATCATTAACTTTAATGTGGCATTGTAGCCTAGTCAGTTCAGACCTGCTTTGAATCAGGAGAACCTGCATTGATACAGTGTAATTCACTGCTCAAAATGTTTTAAAACATTTGTTTTGAAGTTTTGAATGTCAGATAACTTTTTCTACTCAGCAATAGAGAAAATGAAATTAATTAGTTTTCAAAGTTCACTTCTGTAAAACCTTCCATCAAAAAATACAAGAGGAAACCAGCGATGTAACTCTCAACCAGCTACTGCAACTCACTAGAGTTGCAACATGTGGAAGTTTTACATGTGCTTTGCATGGTGAGGAGTAAAAACACAGGAGGCTCAGATATAGGCTGGAGTAGTAAGCATTTGAGATCTGTCAGACTAAATCACCTGTGATGTTCCCTCTTAAACATTTACTAGAAAGAAAAAAATAAACACAGGGGAAAATATTGTTTCCAAGATTTGGCTAGAAAAGTTTGAAGAGAATAAATACCATCTTTACAAGGTACCATTCAAAGTTTATTTCTTCTTTCAAATGTTAGCATAGCACAATGTCGATCTTAATCAGGAAGAAAAAAGCCCATTGTATAATTACAGTGGTCAGTAGCTCTGTGTGAATTGAAAAAAAAATTTCAAGAAAAGCATTAGACTTCTGATGGCAAAGAATTCCACCAGAGCTAAATTCAAGTCACATACATATTATAAGAAAAAGATAAGTGTATTTTCACTTACCAGAAGAGAATCTTTACTGGCCAACTGCATGCAGATTCACTTTAATCCTTTGAAGCATTACAAGTCTGGAAGTGTTTTGCTTGCAAAGTATCCCAACTTCTTTTGTAACAAAGGACTATAAAAAAAACCCAATTGATATTCTAGCACTGCAACCTTAAGTCTGATTACTACTCATTTTTCCCCATGAATGCCTAGGTTCCCAACTTCAGCCTCCAGGAACAGCTGAAAGAAGTAGGCTATTTAATCAAGAATCTCCTATAAATCCCCACACACATTCTGAGTCTGCTTCACTCTCTAAACTTGGCGAATCTACAGAGAACAGGTAGTCTTCAAATTCACTGTGTGGTAACAAGGCTGCACAGTCGGGACAAAGAAACATTTCAGAATCAAGCCTCATCCTTCCTCATAAGCCACATACATACACAAAGTTGATCCTTTTGAAGCAGGGGAGAAAGAGGAAAGAGTTAAATCATTCACCCCAGACTACCAGAGATGGCCTCTTCCAGGATGGATACATGCTTCAAAACTATTATTGGACAAGAGCTACAATTAACTCCACCAGAAGCAGCACTGTACTAAAGCTCACCTGAAAACTGTAAAATAGTATTTCTGAAGAATCATTTAGTGATAAAAAGAAATCAGTCATGTACAGACACTGAAAACTGCATATGTTTAAGATAAAGACAGACTAACTAGGTTTTGAAAGACAAGCAGAGATTATTTCTATTAACCAATAATTTCCAATAATTCAAAACAGCAACTATAAAAGGAACAATCTCTTCATATAACCTCCTCAAACACAAGTGAAAAAAAGAACATTAACTAGCGGCCTATTGTGCAAACCCAAGATGAAGTCTGTTTTACTAAAAACCACCACAAGACTGATACATGCATTCCAGTCACACATCAACAAAAATAGTTTGCTGAATGGCATTTATTAGTAGGCCTTTAAAAAAAGACAACCAAAGTAGTAACATACCAAATAATAGCTGAGACCAGCACTGAGCTACTAAGATACTTTAGACTACTAAATATTTTTAAAAGTTCTTATTAGGAGCTGAAAATAATATATTTATAATGATTCAGTATCACTCATACAGAATGCACTTACACTAACCATTTTTAAAGATTAACCATTAACACACTAAGACAACACTAACAAGTATCCCCAACTCAGTCTAGTTTCGTCAGAAGTGAACTCCCCCCCAAATTAAGTACATTTGTATAATTTACAATTATATGCTTTTAATATACTATAGCAGACAATGAGAAGTTTCAGAATACAAAGGTTTCTCTACTTTTGGATGTTTTTTTTTTCTGTAGAACAAATTATGTGGACAAAGTTTTCAAACTACGCTTTTATGTATTTCGTAACTGAAATCTGCTGATTTTAAGTTTGACGCTAAATATAATTTCAGGAATATTTTGCAAGAAGTCTCTTTCAATGAGCTTTCCCAGCAAGTGAGATTATATTCCTAAAAATGCCAGTCCATTACTCTGCAGGATAGAACAGGAAGCGTTACTAATGTCGTCTTTGTCAAACTGGATACAACTGTAATAGCACACTATGACATTTGAAGAATGGCACAAAGTAGTTTTTCCCCTTAAAACTTACTCAAGGCCGTTGTTTTCTGAGCTTGCCCAGCACTCTCTTCTAATTGCAAGAGTAACCTCCATTGGAGACAAAAAAGCAAAGGCAGAGAACATTATCAGATCACAGTGTGATTACCACACTCGAGTTCTCATGTCAGCTTCCTTGATGTTAAAACTCACCACTACACCACACCAACACTCTTGACATTTTATGTTTTACCATACCATAGAAACTGTTTCATCAACTGTTCAGGCATCTGATAAATTTTGCTTAAGCAGCAAAGATTATCTCCTTGCTAACAAACCACAGAAGCTGAGAAAATTTTAAGTTGTGTTTATAAAAATGATTACATCGTGAAATACTGAGTTGAAATGAGGCTTGTGCAACCATACAGTTGAACAACTTCATGTTTAAGGAATTCTTTCCTCTGACAGGAGTCAGCCAGACTAAGAGCACAGGAGCCACCATGCTGACTCAAGCCAGAGGTCCATGCAGCCCAGCATTGTCTCCTACAGCAGCAATCAATGTTATTGAAGGAGCGCACACAAGCCTGGCCACTTTTTGCAGCCTTTCCACTCCCAAACCAAACACTCCGGGTGGATTAGGTGTGTTAGAGAACAAAGCCCAGTCTAGTCCCTTTAGCATTTGCTTATAGAGCTGTTGTCTGCGAGTTTGTCCATTCCCCTCCCAAATCCACCAGTACAGCCTGCCAACACCATCTCCCACACCCACAAATTCTAGAATTGCACTACTCATTATATTCAAACTAAAAATTGCTTTTTATCTCTTTTAAATCAGTCTAATAGTACTTTAGTGAATATCCCCTAGTTTTTGCACTGCAAATTTGCTGAATGAGAGCTCAGCATGCATTTTAACCAGTGTCCTCTTGATTTTACAACCCTTGATCATATTTACCCCTTCTCCTCCTCTCTAAACTAAGGAGACCAAGCATTGTTAATCCTCTTGTAAGGCAGCCACTCTATTCTCAACAATTCTAGTTTCCCTCCTCGAAATCCATGCCACTTAAAATGCAGAAACCAGGAAAACACAGGACTCAAGATGTGGACACACCGTTGTTCTATATAACAGTAAAATGATGCTTTTTTGTTCACCATGCTCTTCCAAGTTTGTTGGGCAGATTTGGTAAAAACAAATCAAAAAGCCAAGTTTCAGTGGCTGGTTCAGCGAAAATACGTATTCACTGATTTGAAGCTTTGTACTTTGACTGCTATGATCTTTATATCGCAGCAAAGACCTAGTTTAAGCCAATCCTATTTTTCTTTAATATATTGTATATGCTACATATAATATAGTACATTAAATATATAATACACTAAGTATTAGTATAATCTCAAGTAAATATCAGCTTGAATTCAGACAAGTGAAATTCTATGAAGTTTACACAAAACTTGCAAACTAAACATTTAAGTAGTGTTCTTGGAATTGAAGTAGTGTCTCCCAAGTTTCTTCAGCCTGACTAGGAATTTATTCTGCACACACACATACCCCTGCCCCCACCCCCCAAGTCAATCTTGAAAATAGGAGAAGCCTACATTCATAAAGGACAACCTAACTTTCACTGAGTCATGAAAGCTTGTAGGTAGGCAACAACAAAATAGTTCCCTCCTCCCAGTTTTAGAAACTATCCTTTTCTAAAAGGGTTTCACTAAGGTAACAGCTAAAGCCTGTAAGTATTCTGCCCAGGCCAGGGTGCACTAGACACAGGTAAGTTGAGGCCACTTCTGAGCACTTAAGGGAAAAGACCCTGTCCATAACCTTAACAAAAGAGTAAGGATTTCTACAACTTTAGTCCATTGAAGTGAAATGCAGGCAGCTCCTATTTGCCAGAGGAACTGGTGACAGTGATCACCTCTACTGCTTATTATACCGAGGTAGATGACCTTACCCTCTGGCACAAGAGCAGTAACAGCCTCATTTTTAGCTATTTTATAATCAAGAAAACCCATCAAGACAATTTTTTTAGTGACTACCATATACACACACATTTAAACCACACACCATCACATTTCTGACCCCTTTGGAATTGTCATCTCTGGCACTAAAATAGAGCTAGCTTTAAAGAAAGTCTGCTGCAAATACAAATCAGTTCTGCAAAGTAGGGGACCACAGAGATACTGATGCATTCAAATACTGATCACTTAGCTCTCCAATTATAGCTATGCACTAGCTGTCATGTACATATACTTGCAGACCTGTAGAAGTTTTTATTTCTGTAGAGCTGTATTTGCAAACTGCTGTAACAGGAGCCTTTACAGCTGTTAGCACTAATACTACACTGAATGTGCTACAGGTAACTTTCCTGTATTGAGATGTGTTTACTAAGTTTCAGTCAGTTTATCTATAGAAAAATCACAGGAGGTGAAAGAAGCTGCACAAATGTCATTGAAAAACCTGGTCTGGAAATGACAGAATGCACTGTTACGTGCAACAAGACAATCACGAAGTACTGGAACTGCTTCTGGATAGGATATGCTAAAATGCAAAACTGCAGTTCCCAAATATTTTGTAACCAAACTTCACTGTTAGCACCTTCTAATGTGCTGCTTCTCCCACTGGGAATTGCCAGCAGAAAGAACAGATCATCAAAAGTCAGTAAAGTTTGCTCAGGAAATGCTACCACCTCCTCCTCCTATTTTTTTTTTCTTTTTATCCAGAACAGTATTTATTAGATCTGGAACTCATTGGCAGAATGTTCATGGCGCAGAGGAAAGGGTGTGCAAAAACCCCACAGTTCTTTTAAACTGCCATAATTCAAAAGTTAAGCAGTTTTTGTCCTTTGCTACTTAAATAAGAAAAGAAACAATATCATAAAAGTTAACTCCTGCTGCCTCTTCCCCACAGCATCCTCTAAAGCATGTATAAATCCCATTCTATTTTACTACTTTTTTTTTTTTTACTATCCCTTTGACTATTAACATAATAGGGACTATATTCACAGTACTTCCATGGGCAATGTCTGTAAGAAAACAAGTACAATCAAGTGCTAGGCAGCCACGTATACTGTGGGTAATTGAAAAAAGTTTTTGGACCTATGTTTTCATTTAGTGTTTTTTAACTGAAAGATAGAGAAGCAAGTACAAAACAAGATTAAGAAAATGGTAGTATTCTTTGTGAGTGGCTGTTATTTAAATACTATTTCCTTTGGCCAGGGGCCCTTATGAAAACATGGGGACATTACTAATAAGACTGTGTACTTTAAAGAGGCAGGCTACCTGATCTCATTTTTCCAGGTTAGTAACTCACCAGGATTTCTTTCCAAAGTGTTATGTTCCCCACCTAATTATTTTAAAGAATGAAGGGATATTCACCATGCCAGCAAGAAATCTCATTATATTCAGTCACTTAAATGGAAGTTTACTGGGGGCTTTTTTTGGTGGCTTTCCTTTTTATCTGACATTTAAGGGCAGCTGTGAAGCTAATCTCACTGCACCAGTTTACTGCACAAGTTTGGAACACGTATAAAAGGGAATGCCAGGCAAGTTATTGCTATGCAGCCCATTCTGCGTATTAATAAGCATCACTAAAGCTTAGTAACTGTTCCAGTATCAACACTACAAAGTTCAATCAAGAATGTTTTTCAACTGCGAAGATGAACATCTGCTCCGTTTAACAAGGTAGTAAGACTGGATAGAGCATATGCTAAAAAAAGTTACAGACAAGCTAATCCTATCAATTTAACATTAAGTGATCACGAAAAATTAGCATTCTATTCTTTTTCTCTAATGAGCAAGTAGAAAAAATGCAAATTGCTTTTGTCCATCTGCTTCTATTGACTACGAGTTGGTGTTACTTGGTGGGAAAGACACAGGACCTTTAGTAGAAAAGGTTATCAAAAACATTGGACACCAGCTGGATTACCTCTTTAGTTGGCTAGTCTTGAAGTGTTAAACATATCATCTTAAAGTGAACCACAGATCTAATAATGTTAATCAAACACATACAGAGTACAAGTCTGGCAGCAGCTTCAAGAGGCTCTGCAATGCAATCCCCTGCTTTGAAATGGCATAAATCACACAATACAATAGTAGCTCGCTAAGCAGAAGTACAAAGGCCTTGCTTCCTTTGGATCCACATTCTTTCTTTAGTTTCCTGGTTTCCAAAGTTAAAACAGCTCTTGTAAAGATTTTTCACAAGAATACAGGAGCAGGAGGAGACAATTAGTTCTTGGAGAATCCATGGGAGACACCTCATAAAAAAGGGTGAGTTTGGTGTACAGCCTTCTTGGAAGAGAACCTGACCTCCCCTCTCCACCAGTGTTGCTCTTACGAACACTGTCTGGTTTGAGTGGACCAGGCTAAGACTTATTCTGGACATGGAAGCAGTGGTCACCGCAATTATCTCAATTTTAGAAGGAAATTAAGCTTCAAGTTGCCCAAACAAAAGCCAGGTTTTGTTACTACCTTTTTAAGGCACTTAGGAAACAAAAGCCCATGACATTCAGTAAAATGAATAAAGTAGCCTTAGTTATTTCTATGAAGCTATGAACTTCTCTCTGTAGAAGAGTGATCAAGTAGTAGGTTTTGCAAACTGCAACACTTCAGACTGCACTTTTTCAAGTATTACAAGATCAGCATCATTGTTATTACGAAAAATTTCAGTTTCACATGTTTTAATTAGCTCAATCAGCATAACCTAGCATTCCTCAAAGCATTTAATCTTGCACTTTGTTTTCTATACTATCAGACACACATTTCAAGTTGCACCTACTTTCACTATTCTTGACACTTAAGATAATTAAGATAAAATTCAAAGTAAAAGAAATATCCATAAGTACAGAACCACTAATGCAGAGTAGAACTACTGTGGACAAATGACTACGGAAGATCTATTCCTGAACTTCAGTGAAAAATTTTTACTAATACAATATTAGAATCAATCTTAAGTCAGCAATTAATATACCTGCCTCAATACAAGCACTATCAATAACTAGAAACTTTTATATATAAATATATATATTTTTAAGAGAAGCTTAGGGATTCAAAGTAGACTAAGTCTTTGCAGGAAGCGATTAAGTTAGAACAACTAGTACACAGATCAAGACCATCATCAAGTTGTACAGATCTCAGACATAAAAAGCAGTTTTGGAATCTCTTACCAAGGAGAGATTTTAACTGTAAGACAACACAGTTCTCATTTGTGGCATAGAGTCTTAAACTGAACATCAAGGTGTCAGATCAGGCTAAATGATAGCCACAGAAAAAGTAATTTCATTAAAGCATTGTAAAAAAATCAAGATGAATCAGGATTCAGTATGAGTCTCCACAGGCTGACAGAATTGCTACATATTTTAGAAATCTACTAAATATGGAATTATACCACTCTACCACAGTCCTTACTAGTGAAATATTTCAGTTTTAGCTATTTCCAAGACTTTCACTATTTTAAACTGTGCTAAATCCAGTGATAGAAATATCACTACTTGGCGTTCCCTTTGATAAACATGTAAGCTGTATTATTATCAAGTGCCTATGATAGAAGCGTTGACATGAAAAAGGTCACCCAAGTCATCACCAGTTGAATCCTAAGAGGCTATGCTGATTAGCACCCAAGTACCAATTACGATACCACAATTTAAACTTATGGTTCAGCAAAATAAGGTAAACTCAAAAGCTGCTGAAAGACGGCATACTTGCAGCAAGTAAGCAATGCGCTCTCATATGCTGTTTTGGTGCACAAGTACCACAAACAACTTCTTCAGACCGGCAAACAAATAAATACACTTCATGTCAAAGAACTGGATCTCTAGAGAAGTAGTCTTTTCTACTTAACCAGATGTACTTTGCAGGATTCAGAATCTGCATTTTTCAAAAAAAATTAGAACGATCAGTTTGATGGTACATTCCAGGATGGGCCACATCAAGAGTAGCAAGAGGAAAAGAAAAGACACAAGAGATTAAAGAAAGACCTACTGCAGAATTAACTCTCTCAACACTGCTAAGGACTCAATTTTTTCAAAGTGTGAAACCATTACCACATAGCTAAGATTAAGGACAAAATGAACTGTTCCCGAAATCCACATCCTCCAGTTTTGTTTAATTTCATATAGAATATAATAATTCACAAGTTTTATTCTGTTTTTCACTGAGCTTCTACAAAGATAACCCTACAAAACCAGATGTGCTATGGGAACCCTGATAAATAATGCGGGTTTCTACTGTTCCATTGAACTGAGAAATAACAAACAGTTCTAGAAGAGCCATAGGAAACAAAAATAACAACAGAGGGCACTTATAGTCACCTTAAAGGTAATGTGTAAGAACACTTATATTTGCCTTGTGAAACCTTTGTAAAAATAGAGACCTGGACTCTTAGAAGTCTAATGCAGTTAGAAAATTTCTGCCAAACAGTAAGTTTTGTTCAGAAGGGTTTACAACCTTGATTTGTACTTTCAAGCTTTAAACACATCTCAAATGTGAGCTGCTTCTACTTTTTCAGACATGACTTTACTGAAACTGCTCATTTCTTCTCCTGCAGCAATAATGCTACTTCAGTTCTAAAAGCCCTTCTAGAATGACTCAGAAAGAACAAATCCAGTAAAATGTCAAATTAAGAGCCTAGTGAATTGAGCACTGTACCAGAAGTCTGAAAGCCCAAGATGGGCCCCAGCTGTCCAACTCCCTGGTACATTTTACCCTAACAACATCAGATCACACAATCCATACCACCTCGGTGTTTCACAAATAGCTAGGAGGTACAAGGAAACAGGCTATCGAGTGCTACGGTAACACCTGCAGCCTTGCAAACTTCACGTGCTTTCTGAAGACATTTCCTTCCCCAAGCTCACTATGACCCAGCAAGTTTGAAGCTGCAAGGCTATATCCATTAGGCTTCTACTCTGTTGGTAAAATAGGGAATAAAAATTTTTCATTATGAAAAGTTCATTTTTGTAAGTTACAGTATGAGATTTAATACAGTTATATGTCAGGTATTTTTGAACAAAAGCAATTACTACTGAAAGCTGTTTAGTAGAACTACGGTATATGCAATAATACATCTAATCAAAGACGCATTTAGTTTTCTTGCTTTGATGGAAGTATTATCAAGTCTCCCAACAAGCGTAACCATAGATTTAACAAGTACACCATCCTATTTATTATGAAGAATTCAATCATAGCTTTCTCTGTGTAGGACTAACTTGCTATAATTCCATACATTTTTAAGAGTTACATGTCTCATCATGGCATTTTGGCCTTATTTCACCTCAGAATATGCAAAGGTAGTTGATTTTCTTTATTTAAGGGATTGGGATTTTTCATGGAAAGAAAGATGTAAGAGAGTTAACAATACCCACATGAACTAAGTGTTGGAAGATATGATAAGAAATGTGGTAGTGTTAAAAGAAATGGAAATGTGATAGGATTAATGTATGTTTTAAGCAAAGCAGTTTTCTTGTTTAAGCTACTCTCTGTGAATTAGGTGGCAAGGTAGCCAATAAACATTTTCTTATTAACAGATAATCACAGAGTTGCTCTGGCATGACACTATTGCAATATTTTTAGCAGCTTTACCGATGTACCCCTCCCAAAACAGGAAGATTTCTTTGAAGTCCAGAAGAACGTTGGCAAAGGTTGAGACTATTCTTTTCAGTGTACAAATGCCAAAAACCCCTGACAATCCACAAAGCAGTAGTTTAGTTCAACTTTGGTATATTCACAGAATAGATAGAATAACAGAATAATTTAGGTTGAAAAGGACCCCCCAGGTTCATCTGATCCAGTCTCCCACTTGAAGCTGTGCCAACTTCACAGTTAGACGCTCAGTTTGAAAAACTGAAATCTTCGCTCTGCATACTGTAAACACAACTCCAGCCATTACCCTACTGTCCTTTCTCCAGCAGGGAGAAAGAGCAGGTGTAGAGCTACTTCAAAAAAAACCCCACATCTCAAGCTGATGTTTCAGTGAAAGAAAAAAAAACCAAAAAAAAAAACCAGTCAGACTGCCTTCCATAGTCTGAATGATCCAAAGGGAAAGTATTTTTAATGGATATCACAACATCAGAGTTTGAAATGGAATTTTGTTAGAGCTTCAGAGAATTCACCGAATGGCTTGAATTTTTTGGTATACATCTACAGCAAAACTATCCAGATGCAGCAACATAAAGATTTCATCAGAAACTGACTGCATGGAACCACATCCAGGCTTTGAGCTATTTTGATCGAAGAGTAACAGTTGAATTCTTCTCACAAAAGGCCAGAGAATGGAAGTCACAGACAGCAAGTTTTATATGCCTCAAATATATGAAAACTTCAGCCATTTGTTTACACAAAAGTCATCTTTTACTGCTGAAAAGAATGTGGGGAAATGAACAGACACTGACATTCAGAACAATTGGGACTTTCAGATATTTAATGACAGAATGACAAACAATCTAATTTTTCTCCTTCCTGTGAACTGGGTTTGCAACAGAAAAAAAACAAACTTTAAGAAAAGAACCTATTCTGCTTGGGAATAAAGAGTTCTAGGCACAATTTGGTCTGTGTGGAAGGCACAACGCTTATTCTACAGGTACCCCCTTTATTCTCAACGCTTTCTAGTGGAAATGGTCTTCCTTTTTAGAATTCTCTCTATCAAGAGAGAGACTGAGCTCCAGGCCGCAAATGAGTATTTTTAAGGCACGAAGCACCAATAAAGATGTTGCATTCATGTTGGCAGACAATCAAAATACATCTCATTTGATATACTGTCCTGGTTTTGTTATTGAGAAATTAAAGCACAGAAAACTGAAGAAACTTGTTTAAGATGGAGCAGTTAAACAGCAGGGAGCAGGAGAATTCCTTCAATTTTTCTGCTTTAGCTTCAAAGCTTATTCTACCTCTTATAAAAGCAAACAAAAAAGCTCAGCTGACTATTAAGTTCAGAGCGCTGTACAATTAATAATTTAAACTTCTGAGGAACAACATCCTAAAGACAGACAAATCCTGAAAAAGTCCATTTGACCTTTCTCAAACCTCTTTACAGTTTAAGTGCTACCCTGTTCACATCACATTCAACTTCCTGAGGGACTTTTAAGCAGAAGAGTGAAAACAACGAACAGGACAGAAGCAGGGCTACTACCTATGACACTGAACACAGTCAGGATGTCACAGGGTAAAGTCTACCCAATCACACCATTCAGGTAAGTTAAACCTTGAGTACATACACTCAACTCCAACTCATTAGAAGGTTTTGATATCTGCTGGGAAAACAAAGCACAACCAATTATGCACAAAACTTCCTAAAGACTACAGACTATGTGTCCTGCTGTAATGACTTGGGTATGCACAGGAAAGCAGCAAAGCATAGATGAACTTTTAACTACTTGATATCTAACACATTTGGGACAAGAGATCAAAAGGTGAAAGCCACCCTAGTAACAACAGCTAAATCACTTTAAGTATGGAGAAAGTCAAAGATATTGGCCTGCAGTGACAAATGAGGCCACTAGCAGCTTACACTGACCATTGCAGCTTGAAATCAATAGTGAGCACAATTGCTCCTTGTGGGGAACACATCCTCAAGCATCCAGCGCTGTGCCGAAGGGTGAGCCTGAGGTGGAATTGCCACACATAAGAGCCAGGCCACCAGCCAAGACTCAAACACCTCAAGCAGCTGGAACAAGTGTCCTCTGATCAGCCCCATGAACTCAGAGGAACAGCATGAGCAGATGAGTGTGGGTGTATGTGAGAAATAAATTTAAGGTTTTATGTCACTCAGCACTGTGCTTCTGCTCTTGTGCCTACATCATCACTAAGTTTCCCCTGCAATACAGAGAACAGAATCAAACAGCTTAACTGTTTTCAACAGATCCTAATGTCAGGGAGAAGGTCACATCAGCTGGCTGTTCTACAGTCAAGAGTAGTGGGTCCAGCATCTGACCTCTCTCCAAGGTTTGTATTCTACTAAGCTATACACTTTGTAACTTTTCCTCATACACAGTAAAGGAACCAAGTTGTTGTCCATAGCTGAAAACAGAAGAACAGAGCCTTTGTTATTAATTGCTCAAAATGTTCCTTTCTATGGAGGGCACAAAATACTTCTCTAATCAAGGATAATACCTGAGCAGTATCAGTCTGCCTCAAACACTTGCTTTTAAGTCTCCTAGCTAAATCAGAGTTAGAAATATTTCTAAGTAACTCTGGAAATAGAATCAAGGGGTTTTTTTTTTTAAAAGAATACAAGGGATACACTGCGCAAGTTAAGCTAGTGAATAAACCCAAACTGTAATTTTGGTGACTCATAAGGTTAAAGTTTTACATTAAAAGCAGTCTCCTCCCAATATTTTTATGGACTTCTCTCCCTCTTCAAACTGCAAGATCTAGAACCAACTGCTGCTTAAGGGCACTGAAGTTCAAAGTACTGCCTCTGGCACACTAAGTCACCAACTCCACAATGCTCTCCTCCAATTTCAACCCAAGCCTAGGATCGAGGACAAAGAATACTAACAGAGTAGTAACTCTACTTCTAATGCAATTAGTGAAACACGCCACCTATAGTTTAGGTATTTCCATTTTCACAATTACTTTGTGGATTCAGAGAATTCACTACAGTGTTGATGTTATTTTGTCCTTAATTATTGCTAATCGATAAATACACTAAGTCAGTGAACTCCCAGTATATTTGTATCCACAGATTTTGGTTCTTCAGAAAAAGCTTTAGTTTTGTTTTTACATATCCCTATATCAATACTAGAGACAACGTTTCGTATTTGTGTATTAAAATTCTGTGTTCCTCCAGTAGTGGTTACAGAGTCCTCGTAAAGAAGAATGAGATGGGAGTGTGGTTAAGAAAACTCCTGCTTACATTAATCTGTTCTCATCAATGCTGGTTTTGACGTTAAAATACCTGAATTGAAGACTGCTCAAATACAGAGAACATGTTCTGTAAAGGGGTCAGCTGAGAAATTGCCCAAAGTCAATCAGGACTGTAATATTATTTTTTTTTACATATTAATGAAATCTAAAACTAGTTAGCTCATTTCTTGACTTAATATTTTATCAATACCCTTTCTAAAAAAAAAAACAAAACACCACACCTTGCTTCACAGTTCCTCAGATCATTTACTTGCAATAGGAAGGAACCGAAGGCTTGACAAGACGCACCTATACTTGAAGATGCAAGGAAAACACTAATACCTAGCTCCCATCTGCTGGTAGTCAATGAAAGAAGCATTATCATTCCTTTACTTCTATACTCTCATAACATGAATGCAGAAGAAAATGAGGACTGACTTTTCTCCCACTTTTAAGATTTACTCCTCAATGAATACCTCTTTCCTGACTCTCAACCTTTCTAGTCCACACCTCGTTTCAATTAAAAACAATTCTGCAGCTCTGAAGAGTAAGTGGCTCCCACTTTAATGAATCCTTGCACATAATTTATTGTTTGCAAAAAAACTTACCAGGTAAAGCATCCCGTAGGTCAACAAGCACTTTTTGGTTGTGTTTTTATCTTTGAGCAATAGAATGAAATAAGCACTTCTTGCAAGTTTCACTCCTTCCCAAAGAATGTTTTTCAAACTGGTTTCACTAGGCAGAAAGCGAGAGCCTGGTTTTACATTGAGAACATGTCCAAGTCTATCCCTTCTGCCTGCACTCCTCCATCCCAAAGAGCAAGTAATCATAGAAGATGTAACTTCTGCAGTGTTGTTTGGTTACAGGGCCAACTTATCAGGCACAGCTGAGGGCCTTTAACCAGTTCTTCCAAGAATCAAGATCTGTATCAAGGTACAGAGGAGCACATTCATCTCCTTCATCAAGTTAGGGGAGCACAAACGTTTCAGCTTCTGCATGAAACTTCTTCCCTTAGGAAATACATTTTTCCGTCAATGTTACTGCTTCCTGTCACAGTAACTCTTTCTTCCCTCACAATCTTGCAATACTTCTCTCGATTATTTAGAAAGCAATTCACACTCTGAGAATTCACAGGTGTAGTCATGGGTAAGTGCCAGTAAACAAGTTTCATCAAGTCGTCATTACCCAAACTGCAACATCATGTTGCCCAAAATTACAGGTGAGTAAGTTCTAAACAGGTGCATTTTGATATCTCCTTTTCCTCCAACCCAAATCCTTACTTCTAGGTCTTTGTTCTCTCATCTATTCTACCAATATGAAAGTAATTAGCAGCACCACCCACCCATGCTTCATTTAAATCACCTTTACCACCTTTTTAAAACCAAAATTTATGGATCTAACAGTAGTTTCAAATACAGCATTAAGAACACTGCATGGTCATTACTGTTACTCATACTTTGAATTAAGAGATCTTGGGAGTTCATAATAGATATCATTATAGATACCATACAAGCTACTTCACTTCAGCCTCTTCTTCAAGCCTTTGATTTGATACTGAGGTTCTAATTTTTCAACTTGTAAAAGACAACCTTCTTAAGGCAATTAACCTTACAGACAGCATAGTGATGTTACAGAAGAAAACAAAATAAGGTCTACTTGCAGACTAATATAAGCAGCAAAGGAAAAGATGAGATTTACCTACAGTTTAAAGAGGATCAAGTCAATTTTTCTAGCAAGGTGCCGTAAGCCTTTCCCCAAAAGGTCACAGTTCAGACAATTTCAGGACAACAGAGAACTGAATTCATTCTGTTCTGCTGAAAAATAAGGTTCGGGCAATGGCAGTGTGGATTAAAGAATCTACAGGGCATCTTCTTTTAAAATAAAAGTTTAAACACATGTTATTACATGGCTGGGATACTACCATATGGCTATGGTACCATATGCCTATGAACATATGGGTAGTTCACTTTTTAGTGAACAAAAAGAAGCAGGGTTACTGGTGCTTTATTCCATAAATTCATTCTGCTCATCTCAGTCACTTGGAAACTATTAGCGAGATACAATTCCTGTACCCTTTAGCGTCCCCACTTGAAACCATCTTTTGGCAACACAGAAGCAGTACCGGGTAGATACGGTATTACAAAGCTCATCTCAAGAACAAGACCAAAAAAAAAAACCAAACCAAAAACAAACTACAAACCAGCATGGAATTTGTCAATCCCAGAGGATATAGCTGAACAGCAAAACAGAGCTCAGCCCAGGTCTCTTTAGATTTACAGTCAGCTGCCATAAACTGTCAGCACACTAGTAACCCTCTACAAAATGTATATATTAACTCGAGATAATGGGGACTGAGCAGCCATACCTCACATCATTAATACAACTTGAACTGACACAAAGAACAACCAGAACAGCCAGGCCACCCACCAACCGAAAAGAGAGCTTTTTTTCTCCCCTCCTACATACCTGGTTCCCACCAGACTTCTGAATGGTTCCAGCAGCTGCATCAAAATATCACTTGCGTGAGGTGCACTAAATCCACTTCAGAATATAAAAGGATACAGCCTTAGTGCTCCAGTCTGAGTCCCGATGGCCAGTATTTTCTGAACAGGGTCAAATGCCAAGGCTGACGGTTGATAGGGGAAACCATGGCGTACAGTCTAACAAGTCAGAGCATCGCAATAATGACGGGTCAAGCAGCAGACCAAAAATAAACAGAATCAATATCGCATGTTAGGAAACAGGATTCGGTGTTAATCACAATTAAGATAGGAACTACAAAGCATTTTAACAACAGACTGAGAAAATCAGCTGTCTTACATGAACCAGTTATAAAAGATTTTTTTAGTCATAATTACTCATTCACCCTTGATCATCAAGTGACAATCATACTTACTGAAACTTAATTTGAATTTTGCATTTCTTCTGTACAAAGAGTGTATGAAGTCAGCATTTTATTTTTTCACCTACCTCATTCTTCGAGTAATCTTATTTTTAGCTCTAACAAAGGCACTAAACTATTAAAATCTGAGATGTTCCTAGGAAGTTTGGCAACAAAGCCAGACTTGTCATTAAAACTATTACAAATTACTAGACCTGCTTTTCTGAGAATCACTTCAATTTCAATCCAACAGGCCTCATATGACAGTGCAACCTCTCAGCACATTAAGAAAAAAACAACCCAAGCTCCACAGAACCAAGCTCTCACCCTCTGCTTCCCTCAAAGAAGAAAAAAACCAGCCCCCGAAATAGACAAAACCAAAAAACACCCCACGAAACAAAGCAAAAAAACCCCTCAAGATTCTTTCTTAACATGAAGCTATTGGCACATTCAGCTTTTTGGTTAGCCAAGACTAATTTGGTAACTGACCAAGCAATAACTCCATTACACTTTCAGGCTGCAATTAATCAGAATCGGGAATATAATAGAAGTGTCACCTACTCTTATTTCTGTTATACACACAATGTAAGCCACACAAATGGCAGCTTTTCCATTTCAAAACCTTTAGTTTAAAGTAGAGTTATTTTAGAACCTCATAAATGCATAGCAAACTTCTGATATACTTCTTTTACTTCACTGAAGTTGCAGGCATACCCCACAACTCTCAGATTTTATTCACTGTGAAATACTAACTGGTAACAGCTCTGCTGTTGTCCATGTCCTTCATGAACAACTTGCCAAAGTGGCAGAAACACCTGCAATACTAGATAAAAGAAGGAGGAGGATCCACAAACAAGCTCATCCATCTCAAGCTAGGCCATGGGTGCATTGTAAAGATAAAAATAGGTATTGATATTCAAATCAGTGTTTATTCCTCTTGGTACAGCTGGTGGATTAATTCGCTGCATCATTTTCTGAAGTGTGCAGACACAAACTGCAGTTATTGTATCACACACAAGCAAATAAAAAACCAGGAACTTTTCCTCTGTCTCTGGAGAACATTTGCAATAGCAGCATCGGCAGCTTGGCAACACACTGCAGCGAAACCACCACAAACGTCTACAGCCTTCTTCAGGCACAAGGGAAGGGGATAAATGCATTTCCAAATAATGCAGAGCGACAGATGCCCTGTCCTTCGGGCCCATGAGCAGAGGCTCCTACTCAAACGCCGCGATAATCAGATCTGCACTACAGCTAGGTATCACTCCTTCCCACAGCCATCCCACTCTTTCTACGAAGCCTTCACGGACACGGTCAATATTACACGCATGCAGGAGCCTAGAAGACGACAAACCCTGAAACTCTCCAGGAAAGATGACTACGGAAATCCAGCCGGACCCGTACAGCTACACCCACCGCTTCCTTCCCTTCTCCCCCCCCGCTCCCCAAAATAATAAATGCAAACGAGTCAACAGGAGCGGCGGGCAGGCTCGGCGAGGTCGGCACCGAGAAGCCGAGCCCGCAGAGCCCAGCGCGGCGGTGCGCCCCCTTCCCCGCCCGGCCGCCCGCTCGGGGCTGCAGCATTCATTCACCTTGCAGAGCTGGAAGTGCTCGGACTGGAGCGTCTCCTGGATTTCGGTCTCCCGGTTCCCCGCCTGCTGCTGCTGCGCGGCGGACGACGCCGAGGCGGCGGCGGACACCGCCGTCAGGCCGTCCAGCACCTTCCTGATGTTAAATTTCCTCATGGTCTTCGGCGGCGGCGCTCCACGCACCCCCGGCCTCGCCGCCGCCGCGCTATCACCGCCGCGCCGCGCCGCCCGCCCCGCAGGCGGCAGACGAGCCCCCGCCGGGGAGGGCGGTGCAGGGGCGGCCCGCGATCAGGGGCGCCGCGCTCTCCGCCGCGGGGCACCGCTCCTCCTCGTCCGCGGGGACGGCGGCGAGGCGTCAGTCCGGCAGCGCAGGGGCGCTCTTCATCGGGGCCCGCGGGCTCGGAGACGGAGACTGGAGCCAAGCAAAGAGGAGCCGGTCAGCCCACCGGCGCCGCCGCCGCCGCCGGTCCCAGACTCGCCGCCCGCGGCCGCTCCGCTCCGCGCCCCGCCCGCCGGGGCGCACGGCTCGCCCCGGGCCCGGCCGGCCCCGCCCCGGCCCGGCCGCCCCTCCCGCCGCCGGGGCTGTGCGGGTCGCCTCTCCTCTCCTCTCCGCGGAGCCTCCGCGCCCCCCCGCGCAGCCCGCCTCACATCGTGGCGGCCGCGGCCGCCGCTGCTGCCATCCGTCTGCGTGTGACTGCGTGCGTGCGTGTGCCGCTGCCCTCCCGCCGCCGCAGCCTCTCCCCCCTTCGCAGCCGCCCGCCCCGCGGCTCGGCTCGGCTCAGGCACCCTCCGCCTCCTCAGAGCTACGTGTGCCGCCAGCCAGTCACCAGCGGGGCTTCTCCCGGCTGCTGCCAGCGGCTACTGCTGCTGCTGCCGCCCGCCCCCACAACCATCCTCCTCCTCCTCCTCCTGCCGCCGCGGAGGGCGCCTCCCCCGCCTCACGGTCGCTCCCCCTTGCCTGACAACGCGGAAGCGCAGCGCCCCGGGGAGGAGCGGCGGCGACTACCGCGGCGCCCTGCCTGGCAGCGGCGGGGCAGCCGCGCATGCGCGCTAAGAGCGCCGGCACCCGGATGTGGCGGTGCCCGCTCCCCCCCGCCGCGCCGCGACGCCCCGCGGGGACCGGGGCGGCCTGAGGGGTGCGGGGGGGGCGCGGCGCGGCGCGGCGGCGAGGTGCACCGCGCCGGGCGTAAGCTGGGGGTTGGCCTCCGGCCAGGCGGAGGCGGGAGCAGGTAACAGGTGGCAGCGCCGTCCCCGCCGCTGGCAGGGCGCTGGAGGCGCACGGCGGCTCCCGGGGAGCCGGGCTGCCCTGGAGGGAGCCGCGCTTGGAGCGTGGTTAGGCGCGGAAAATCCCCCAGCGGCTGCGGGGCGGAGGGGCTGCGCCTCATCCCGCGGCGGCGGCGGCGGCGGCCCGGGCGTCGCGGCGGGTGTCAGCCGGCCAGGGCCGGGGCAGCGCCGGCGGCGGCCCTGCGGCGCTACCTCACGGTGCGGCGGCGGGGCTGGCGGCACCACCGGGGCCGGGGGAGCGGCGGCCGGGCTGGGGGCGAGGCGAGGGGAGCGTTCCCAACGGCAGCAACGGTTACCGGCGGGGTGTGATCCCCCCGTGCCCTCACCCGAACCACCGTGCCGGTGGCCAGCGAGCGTTAGCTCTTCGTAGCCAAAACCGGCCGCTCCGAGGGCTACTGCGGAGCCGGCCGGCGCCATCCGAAGAAGTCACCGCCAGCCCTCGCGTTGCGAGGCGAGGCGCTGGGGTTGCGAAGGTGCTTCCATTCCTTCTTGCGGCAGCCAAAGTGGTTTAAGCAGCTGGCACAGAGTTAAACGTTTCTTTCCGCTAACCGCTGTTGTACAGTATTCTGTATTCTGTATTCTGCTTTTATTTTTCTTTTAGTACTAGATGACATTTTTGGATTACCTAGTCAGTGGCCAGGTAATAGATATTACTCTTGTCTCAGCTGTTGTTATATTGCTGAAGGTAATTATTATTTGTGACTCTTTCCTGAACTTTCTTTTCAACTAAAATGAACTGGAAGATCAATCATCACTTTTGGAGGGAAAACTTGTAGAGTTGTGATTCAAGACATCGGCTCGCATCTCCTAGCCACAGCGTCAATGCCTTAGCAGTAAAAGGCTCTGCACATGGTAAAATGGTCCTTTTAAGTGGTGTTTTCAGCCTGATGGCCAGGCATGCTTTATTAGCACAGTAAAGGTGCACAGAGGGATAAGCGTCATCAGAATGCAGCAAAATAGTTATGATACAGCCGTCATCACAACCTCAAAAGTAAAAATTCCACAAACCCTTAGACCCTTAACCCCATGACAGTTTACAGCCATGTTACCAGCAGGTATATGATATAGCAGCATTTGAAAGAAACCAAGACAGTTTACATATTCTTACAAAAAGTGACTATGAACTTACATAGCTGTTCCCCTGTGTTACCAGGACTATTGGAGACTTCCTCAAATCATCTTGATCAAATGTGAAAGAATGCTTCCAGAGGTGGCAAAAGTCCTAGAAATAAAAGAAGTAGACTTAAATAAGGATCAGTAAATATCTGATATAAAAATTAATTTTAAGAGAGAAATGTGTACATTTTCAGTATGTCTTTAATTGTCCATTACATATTTTAGCCAACAGTTTATAAGTTACAGAAATAATGTCTACTTTTTCCATCTACTCACACATGCTTATTGTAACACACTAAACTGGGAAGAAAACTTGTAGAATTTGGCCATGTTTGACTAAATGGTAAATACAGACCGTTACAGGTAAAGACGTGTACAGGTATAACTTTAAGAATGTAAGTTATACTCCATTTGAGTTCTGTTGTCAGCCTATGTTAGGCCTGGCCCTGCAAACACTCCTAGTTATAACTTTCATAGCACAACTAGCCTCATTATTTATAGTAATATTAAATTACAGGAAAAAAAAACCACAACAATAAAACTCAAAACTGGATGAAGAATTAAAGGACTTTGAAAGCACTGGTTTTGCATACTACAGTCACTTTCATGTTCTTACCTCCTATGTGCTTGGCCCTTGAATCTGTTCTTCAACTGGGCTAAACATTTTTAGAAGAGAGATTGGATTTCAGTTTCTGTTTACGTTAGCGCGCAACACCAGGAGAACCTCATTCATTATTGCAACATTGTACCAATACTTGCAAACATTTAAGCAAATGATATACACAAGGTTGAGACACCAGCAGTCTCTTCCCGCATACTTTCTAGTTGATGCCATTCAACAAAGCAATGCTTTCTGGGACTTCAACTCTTCCTGTAAAAAATTAGTGGCAACCTTCCCTCTCACTTGGAGGTCAGTGGGAACAGTAGTCGGCCTTTTAATTTTATAGTTCAGCGAACGTCCCCATTATCTCTCAGGATTTAGCTGCTGTATTTCAGAGCTTCTCTGGGCCCTCCAGCTCTTACCCAATAACCACATCCTGTTTACAAAGGAGACCAATTCTGCTTAACCTCCTTACTTCATGTTGCCCACTCAGACCTTCCGGCCTCTGATGTCTGAAATCTCTCAGCAGTGTTTTATGCCCCAGTCCAAAGCCCAAGCATCTTGCACAGCTGGGGAAGAAGCAATCAGACCCAACTAGTTTGCAACATCTTTGTACTCAACTATGACAGAGTCCAGCTGTGACAGAGCCACTGTTAAATGTTCACGAGTCACTTAGTCCCCAGCAGTGCATCTTCATTGGCCACACAAATCCCTGATACCAAATGAATCCAGTTGGCTTTGGTCTTCTTTGCCCACCTTTTCTTACTGATCCTGTTATTTACCGCTCCTAGAAAAGGAGAGAGACGATCACCTGCTTATTTCTTGATCAGTATTCTACAGAGAGACGATCACCTGCTCATTTCTTGATCAGTATTCTACAGATACCACATAAGCAACCACTATTCCTAGCAGATATTTGAGGCAATGGGGAATGTAGTGTTGGCCTACATACCAGTGCGATCCCACAGATCATTAGTTGGTGCGGGTCAGACTTGCTGGGTCTTTTGCCTCAAGAGAATCTCAATAACTTCACAGATAACTGCAGAGTGCAACCATCACTGTGCTTACAGTCTTTTTTTTTTTTCTCCTTTTTTTGTGGGGTAGTATACCACCAGCTTTAGCATGAAGAAGAAAGAGAATGATGATAGTCCCACACAAGCCAGAATGAGTAAAAGCCAACCCAGTTATAATGTATGCTAAGATTTGATGGAATAATCCCAGAGCAGTGGGTAGGTAGTGAAGTGACAGGTCCACTTGTGATGTTTGTCATTGGTTTGTACATAGGCCCCTAAAGTGTTACCGGTTGTATCCAGAGAAGGCAGTGTACTCCAGGTGATTTGCACACCGTAGTAATTATTGCACTACTCAGCATGGATGAGAAAAGGACCACCAGAAGTGACCTCAAGATCTCTACTTGGCCTCTAACTGCACTAAAGCTTTTGACAGTCAGTCAATCTAGGCTTTGAAGACTAACTAAGATGCTTAGCCTTCCTGAGAACTTCTTAATGGTGCTTAGTCACTCACACTGCAAAGTCAGGATCGACTGAGCCCTAGCCAAACATTTCCTTGCCATAAATAGAAACAAGCCGGGAAACATTTCTGAACTAATCCTATTCAGGTTGTTCTACTCAAATGTATTGGAAAAGGCAGTGTAACCACAGCTCCAAGTGAGTTTTGGAATCTTTCCTGGCTGCTGGGAAACTGCTCAAGCTTTCTAGACTCAGAGCTTTTGCCAAACAAACATCTGTGATTTTTTTTTTCTCCCCCAATAATCTGCATTGGTGACAAATCCTAAGGAGGTCTTCCAGCTACAGGTGAACTTTTTGATATTTCTGCAGCTTAATTTGAATAATCTGTAAACAAGAAGGAAATGAAGAGCATGTGTCAATTAGCTAGTCAGCTCCTGGAAAAAAGCTATGCTAGCACTTGCCATAACCTCAATTGGAAATTAACTGTCTACTGTTTGTAAATTCACCCATTTCAGAAACACCCTGATTGACCATGCCTGTACTGATATGATGAGTTGGTCTTTGACAGGCTCACAGATCCTGGGCATCTTTTATTAAAGACTGTTGTGGTTTAACCCCAGCCAGCAACTCAGCACCACACAGCCGCTCGCTCGCTCCTCCCTGATGGGATGAGGGAGAGAATCAGAAGAGTAAAAGTGAGAAAACTCACGGGTTGAGGCAAAAACAGTGTAATAAGCCACATGCACAAGCAAACCAAAACAAGGAATTCATTCCCTACTTCCCATTGGCAGGCAGGTGTGCAACCATCTCCAGGAAAGCAGGGCTCCATCACGCGTAACGGTTACTTGGGAAGACAAACGCCATCACTCTGAACATCCCCCCCACTTCCTTCTTATTCCCCCAGTTTTATATGCTGAGCGTGATGGTTTTTTTTTTTTATATGCTGAGCGTGATTTTTAAGGATCACGTTAACACCACATTTTTTGTTTTCAAATTCACTTTCATTATTTTGAGCCATGTCTTCAGTACCTAAGGTTAGGTCATCCTAGCAGCATAGTCTGACTGATTTGGCTCCAGCCAATCTTTTCCTTTTATCACTGTCTGAAGGAATAATTTATTTTTCTGTTTATCCAAATCTTCTTTGGCCAGTGCAGGCATTTAATTAATTTCGTTCTTATGTTGTCCTAAAAATGCACAGTTCTCTTTTGTTCATGCAGGCTGTTGATTTCGTCTGCTTTCTATATCGCGTTTGACTTGTGCCTGGGCCAGCTCTGTGTTAAGAATAGAGGTATTTCAACCCTAGCATGTACTCTACTCGCCTGCTTCACACTTGTAGTTACAACAGCTTCCTCGGTTGTCCTGTACCCTTTAAATTAATCTCTTGTGCATTCAAAACAGGCAGTTTTGGTGGCAGAGTATTTCTTTTTTGTTCATGATTTTCTAGGGTATAGTGCATAAACAGTCCTAGCAGCAGGGTTCACTGTTCAGGATGCCTCCCTTCCAAGCGGATACTTGGTAAGCTGCAGAGATCATCTCATTCTGTCACCTACTTTCTTTTTGGAAAAAAAACAGTAAGTAGAGGATAGATTCTCTTCCCATGACATTTTGCCCTGGATTGTGTCTACTCATTAGGTGGAAAGTGTGGTGTCTGAATTAAAATTCTCATTTTCTTGTCACGAATAAGCACCACCAGGGCTAGGCAGCCACAGAATGAGCAGTTTTGAAGTGCAGTGTTGTGCTTAAGCTCCTAAAATCCACGTCTGTCATACTTTGGATCTTATCCTTTGTCATTTTCCTCTATTCCTAACTAATTATATTTTTTATGGATTTTTTTGTGTATGAATTAATCTCATAATGTTTATCTCTCACTCAAACTGAAGTGTTTTGGGGTTTTCAGTCTGTGTATTTATGACAAAATCATTACTCAGATACTGCTAGTGGATTGTAATGATTTACAGGAGGATCATGTAATATGTACATTCAACATTTACGTTTGCTTAATATGTTGTAGTTGTTCTTTATGTACCAAAGCAAAATTACAAATAATGACACTAAGGAATTTCTAATTTTAACCCGATATATGCCATCACTTCAACATGTAACTAACCTTATGTTTCCTTCAATGCAGTCTGCACCTTCTTGTATAAGCTTAAGCTATATCAGGAGAAGACATGATTTACTCGACTAATAGTATGACATACTTGTCATCAGTACAAAATTTGCATCATTACTTGCCTTATATCATATTGCTTCTGCAATTTGTTCTGTTCTGATGGATGTTTGAAACGTATTAATGCAGGATCATATAAGCACTGAATAACTGTGTCCATTCAGTCATAAATTGAATCCAACTTCAAAGTCAAATCATGTTCCTCAGGGTCATGTCTAATTTTTGTGTATCTCCAAAGATGGAGATGCTGTAACCTCTGCTTTTTGCATTATTACAAAATAAAACTACAATTTCACATCCCATGTGCTGCTATTTCTGTTTTATCAGTTCTACATTAATAGTAGGCCTAAGCCTGGATTAAAATCTCAGACATAAAATGCTAGTACAGTCAGACCAAGTTTTAAACAAGGTCAGTCTTTTATCCATCTAGAAGAATATGGGCTGATACTTTACTGAATGAAGAATATTGTTTCATATGTACTTATCATACACATTTTATGGTATTCAGTAAAGTATAATACAAGTGCTTCTTATTACAGTGCCACTTAAGACTTGAGTAACAGAGTGAAGTAAATATGAAATACAATCTGTCTCCATTAAAAGGCAGCAAAATATTACAAGTGAAATCAACACAAGCTTTATAAAATAGCCAAATTAAGATGAAGTACGAGTGTCTGCCAAGTGAAGAAGGATTTTCTTGGACTAAATGAATTAAAGCTAAAATATGATGGACAAAACTAATTTATCTATTCTTAGAATAGATTTATAGTGTTGCAATTTTAAAAATGTCTTTCAAATATAGTGATCTGTTTATATGCAGTATTTTGTACAAAGTGTAGCCTTTCAGACAGGATCTGTCATCAATGAGTCATTTTAAGTGACTGCCCACTACAAGAAAAAAAAAAGCTCATATGTTTTATTACTGTCATTGTAATTACAATGCATTAGTTGGAAGGGGATTCCTGTTGTACAGTTTAACAACCTAGACAAGTACTCATTTAGTCTACACAAACATTAGGCCTTTGTTAAAAATGGCTACTATTTCACTGGTATTTTTTCTTCTTACTTTAAATTAAAAGTGGTGAATTACAGAAACTGCAAGGCTAAGCATGCAAACAAGCAAGCGGACAATCCCTTTAATGATGTTGAAGCTAGAAGATCCAAAATGCATCTATGCTTCATTTAATTTTAGGCTTTTTTTTTTAGTACATTTATTTTCATTCATGTTAGCATTTTTCTGTGAATGTAAGCCTTTCTTGTAACACCAGTTCAGAAATAATAATACCAGATGCATATTTAAATTTTCTGATTAGCTCAGTTATGCAAGAAAACGTCAGATTTCAAGACAATTAAAAGATTTCCCATAAAAACAAGAGTATTCTGTATAGTTTTAACTTCATTCCAAGCATGGCAAACAGTACCTCTTTCCGCATCTTCCCCCGTCCCTCCCAACAAGTGAAACAGGAGGTGAAATGCAAGGACAGCTGAGACTTTTCAAAGAAAATGCTAATGCCCTCCAATTTAAGAAGAATGTAATTAATTTGAAATTAACAAGGCAAATAATTGTTTCAGAGAAAGTAAATGGGTAACAACGTAAATGAGTAGGAGAAGCCTAGAGTATGCAGAACAGATTCCAATTTATTAAAGTCAATAAGCCTGACAATTCTCATTTCTCTCATTCTTTACATTTTTTTAGATTCTCTCCCAAGACACTAGTCAGCGAGCTTCTTGAGTAGGCTTTAGGTCCAATTGGTGACTTAATCTAAGACTTTTTGAAACCCTAATTGAGGCAATTGAACTTTGGCATGTAGTAACTGATTGAATTAAAGCCTAGAGGAAATTGTAAGCTTTAATTAGATCAGCTCAGCAAGTGCTATAGTGCATGGCATTGTCCTGACCAGAATTTAGACCTATTGCTGGGATTAGGTTCAGCAACTTGATGTATTATCACAGTTTTGAGCTTTACTTCAGGCAAGGTGTGTAAGGAGTCATTAGTATCTGCTCCTTCAGATCTCCTTGTGAGTCACCATCCCTTCTGCTGTAGCACGCCAGTTAGGGCTGGTTAAAGCGCCAATTAGGAATAGCCAACATTTATTAATCATGACTATATTTTATAGTGCATTACCATGTAGATGGTCAGGCCAAAAAGGCAGTTTCTGGGAAACAGTGGGAGAAGGACTATTGGCGCAGAGGCCCACATCTTTAGGCAAGATAGACAGGTGAATGGGAAAAAAGATTGTCTTCATTTTAGCAACTGGAAATTGAGACACACACACAAGTAAAGCCGTGCTGGTTTACCTGTGCAAGTATCTGGTACAATTTGTACTGCTTCATATAGCTAGGCCTAAACTACGATGTGCAGGGGAAGCTGTTTAATTTGCATTAGATTTGCATTTTTCCCCTTACCCATAAAGCAAATAGCTTTCCTGTAACAATGTTGAGGCGTGTCTGGAGGTATCGCGGAGGCTGCAGGCACAGCCTGAGGGTACCCACAGCTCTGCCTCCCTGCCAGGTTGAGGAGAAATTTTTCCTCTTCCCTTTCCCTGGCCAGCCCCACTCCCTCTCTCCTTTCCCTCAGCACACAGTGGGCTGCTTCTCATGGAGGCTGAGCGGCCCTTAGTTCCATTGTGAAGTTTTTGAGGCAAAAATGACAGCCAAGCTTTTGAAAAGCACTCCAGCCTAACTAATAAATACTAAACTGCACTAACTCTGGGCCATGAAGATTTCATTGTAAAGAAGGCTTGATACATGTTCTGTCAGGGTGCTGTGAGGGCCAGTGGCTCCCTGGGTTGTTGGGGGCTGACCATGGGGGTCCATCGGGACAGGGCCTGGCAGCCAGGGCCCGACCCACCCCCATCCAGGAGCAGGCAGCCAGCAGGTCCCAGGGCAGCCCCAGCCCTGGGCACCAGGAACCTCCCTGGGGATGGGCTGAGGCTGGGTTAGGATGTGGGCCTGTGGCAGGGCAGGGCTGTGGGGAGCTGGAGACCGGCCCTGCTGCAGCATTGCTGGGGCAGGGGCTGAGGGCCCCAGGGGCTGACGTGGGGTCCTGGGCCATGAGGGAGCCCCAGGGAACCGGGCAGGAACAGTCAGGGCTGGTGGTGCCCCTGGGGCCCTGACGTTTTCATGCTGACATCTAAAGTAGCAATTCATATCTGAAGGGCAATATGCTGGTTTTGGCTGGGATAGAGTTAATTTTCTTCATAGTAGCTAGTATGGGGCTATGGTTTGGATTTGGGCTGAAAACAGTGTGGATAACACAGGGTTGTTTTCGTTACTGCTGAGCAGTGCTGACACAGAGTCAAGGCCTTTTCTGTTTCTCACCCCACCCCACCAGCGAGGAGGCTGGGGGTGCACAAGAGGCTGGGAGGGGACACAGCTGGGACAGCTGACCCCAACTGACCAAAGGGATATTCCATACCATAGGACATCACGCTCAGCATATAAAACTGGGGGAAGAAGAAGGAAGGGGGGGATGTTCAGAGTGATGGCGTTTGTCTTCCCAAGTAACCGTTATGCCTGATGGAGCCCTGCTTTCCTGGAGATGGCTGCACACCTGCCTGCCGATGGGAAGTAGGGAATGAATTCCTTGTTTTGGTTTGCTTGCGTGCATGGCTTTTGCTCTACCTATTAAATTGTCTTTATCTCAACCCGTGAGTTTTCTCACTTTTACTCTTCTGATTCTCTCCCCCATCCCACCAGGGGGGAAGTGAGTGAGCAGCTGTGCGGCGCTTACTTGCCAGCTGGGGTTAAACCACAACAGGCATTCTTAATTTATGTCCCATGGAAATCTTTTCTATGTCATAACTATTTTTGTCTAGAGGTTCCACAAAAGCAAAATTTTTAAAAGAGAAAAATGTATCTCATAAATAATCCTTATATCAAATGTAAGTGAGTTATTTCCTTGCTGTGTGTTTAGTGCAGCATTCATTCATATTCCTAGAATGATTTTTGGGGAAAAATTATATAAAGTTGCTCCATTCCCAAATTTAAAATTGGAAAATCTGGTAATAGTTATGTAATATGAGTGATATTATTAAAGTTTTTTTTTTTGTTTCACTTAATGTGAAAATGAGTTTACAATTTATATTGTGCAATGTCACTTACTTCCTATTACAGAAGTAAATGGAAAGATCTTCTCATTCTCAGTCTTCTGACTCACAAGCAAGAGAGTCCATCATTTTTGTGAGAGCCAATTTAAGAATAAATAAAACCTGGCCTTCTCTGATCTGTGTCACTCACACTGTCTGTCTCGCTTGTCGCATGTTTTCATTTGACTGCATAGTGTTTGCCACTAAAATAGAGTTCTCCTGTTTATTTCCAGCACTACATGGTGGCTTCACAAGTGACAATGAAAGGAAACAGGACTTGTAATAAGTTATCACAAATAAGTGCAAACAAGTAGTTTTCTTTTGTTTGCTCTTTATTATGCACTGTAAGCCTAACACAGATTTGGAGAACTACCTGTATGTATCTTAAAATCAAAGAAATGCTGCATTTTAAGCAGTGATTATGAAAGATTTCCAAAATCTATTTTGCTATTCTTGTTCTTTTGTCCCCAGTCTTATCAGAAATAGTGTGCAGTCCCTAGCACTAGCTTTTAGGATAGTTTGTTCCCTTGAAATTGAGCAAATCCATAAGGGATGACCGATGGCTAGGCTAGGCTAGACATCAGGTCACCTACATTTCCACCACTTACATGGTCCTCAATTCCTGAGCAGGTATTTAGGAATTCTCCATATATTAGATGTTATATCCACATCTACAGACTTCCTCCTGGCTACTTCATTCAGGTTTGGAGGCACTCACAGGCACACTGTGTTTCAGGATTCCCCTAGAGCCACCACATACCAGAAGCCACCACATACTTACAAGAGTCGTGAGGCTGCTCTTTCTTTTGTTAGGTGCTTTGACATACCTTTGTCTCTCTCACTGATCCTGCACTAAACACAGTTTTTTAGATCCAAGAATTTAGGCCATTGAATAGTATTTTCAAGGATTTATTCTCATTTAAGCATACATTTGGTAAAGTGTATCTCTAACAACTGGATTCATAATGCTTGTGACTTTGGAGCTTTCAGGTGTGGACAGATTTATTGAAAAGGTGTCTTCCCAGAAAAAAAGCATATTAGAGTTACGCTATGATAAAACTTCAGCTCTTCCGAAATGCAACATATAAGCATTAATGAACACTGCCCCAAAAAACCCTGAACATACATGAAACTGTTTACATGACGCTGAAGAATAATTCTTCCTCACGTCTTTTGAAAGCACGGTATCTTTGAGCTAAGTAAATGATTAAGTGAAATAAGAAGTTTATCTTGTCTCCCTATTCCGTTCTGCATAGGTTCTTATTACCACTATCACCACTGTAGCTGTTGAGTGAACACCAGTTTTGTATTCAGCATTATAACTCTCATCTGTCATACACAGCTTGTTCTCTCTCAGTCTCCAAGGAGAATTATGTGAGCAGTATAATGTTTCCCTTTGGTACTTTTCTTTGAGGTGGAGAGTTGGTTGCACATACGCACTGCTGTATTTTTATGTGAGAGAAAGTATGATCAAAGAAATGTGCCTTATGCTTCAAGCAGAAAATGATAATATTTGTGACAATCCATATTTCATCAAAACTGTAAATTAAATTTAGTGAAAAAATAGAACTTTGTTTAAACAATAAATAAAAAGCTTTCATAAAGGCAAAAGCAGAGAGAAATATTTCTTCTAAGAATATAAATAGAATAAGTAAATACTAAAAAATGGGAATGTTTTCTAAACAAACTTTCCCCACAGAGCTCTTGCTACTCAAAAACTGTGAGACAGTTCAACCAGCAAAATTCATGCCTAGTAGAAGTAAAACATTCTAACATTTAATAGGAGCAAAATGTGCTCAGGTATTTTCATGCTGGAAAATACCAAAATTAAACAAATTAAAGGAAGAGAATAAATAAGGAAAAGCAAGATTCTGCCTTGCTTTTCATACAGTTTGAAAAAGATCATAATCTACCACTGCCTAATATTTACTTTCTGAAGTAATTATGTGCCTTGTGTAGTGTTTGTGAAATAAACATGCAACTTGAAACAGCGTTAAGGTATCACACCCACCCCAGTCAGAACAAGCTGAATATTTCTGTTGTGTAATACAAAGTATATGAGTGGGTTAAAAATAGTGTGACCTGGAGCTCCGGAACACCTGCAATACATTAATGACATTATCGTGTGGGGCAATACAGCAGAAGAAGTTTTTGAGAAAGGGAGGGAAATAAATAGTCCAAATCCTTCTGAAGACTGGTTTGCCATAAAACAAAGTAAGGTAAAGGGACCTGCACAGGGGATCCAGTTTTTAGGAATACAATGGCAAGATGGACGTCGTCAGATCCCAATGGATGTGATCAACAAAATAACAGCCATGTCTCCACCGACTAGTAAAAAGGAAACACAAGTTTCTTAGGCATTGTGGGGTTTTGGAGAATGCATATTCCAAATTACAGTCTGATTGTAAGCCCTCTCTATCAAGTGATCCAGAAGAAGAATGATTTCAAATGGGGCCCTGAGCAACGACAAGCCTTTGAACAAATTAAACAGGAGGTAGTTCATGCAGTAGCCCTTGGGCCAGTCTGGGCAGGACAAGATGTAAAAGATGTGCTCTACACTGCAGCTGGGGAGAACGGCCCTACCTGGAGCCTCTGGCAAAAAGCACCAGGGGAGACTCGAGGTCGACCCCTAGGATTTTGGAGTCGGGGATATAGAGGATCCAAGGCCCGCTATAGTCCAACTGAGAAAGGGATATTGGCAGCATATGAAGGGGTTTGAGCTGCTTCGGAAGTGGTTGGTACTGAAGCACAGCTTCTCCTGGCACCCCGACTGCCAGTGCTGGGCTGGATGTTCAAAGGGAGGATCCCCTGTACACACCATGCAACTGATGCTACATGGAGTAAGTGGGTTGCACTGGTTACACAACGGGCTCAAAGCAGGAAACCCCAGTCACCCAGGAATCTTGGAAGTGATCATGGACTGGCCAGAAGGCGAAGATTTTGGAATATCGCCAGAGGAGCAGGTGATACATGCTGAAGAGGCCCCACTGTATAATAAACTGCCAGAAAATGAGAAATATATTATTATTATTATTATTATTATTATTATTATTATTATTATTATTATTATTATTTTACTTTATTTTATTTCAATTATTAAACTTTTCTTATCTCAACCCATGAGTTTTCTCACTTTTACTCTTCTGATTCTCTTCCTCATCCCACCAGGGAGGGGGGAGTGAGTGAGCGGCTGTGTGGTGCTTAATTGCTGGCTAAGTTTACACCACAACAGTGCTTCAACTGACCTCAACTGCCACAGTATTACATGAGTGAGAACTATGCAAAGGATGATATAACCCACCCTGCCCCCATATTTTTATGCATTTTTCTCTTGGACTTGTCTTATTCAGCACTCATGACCCTCAACTGTTCCTTTTATTGCTCTAATGTAAAGGTATATGTGATACTTGGAAATCCAAGGGAAAAGTATTTAAAAATTGCTTTCAGTTTTATGAAAATGTTTGAACCAGAAAAGATTTACTGAGATAATTTATTGTGTAGATTTGCATAAAATTTGAGGACTTTCCAGTAACAGGGTAACAAAAGATACAAAAATATTTACTTGCTATACCGCCAGATGTCAGATAATCATCAGGAGCAGTATCAGATATTATGTACTCTTGGCTTTTCTCCATCCTGGCTACCTCCCCATGTGGTTCGTTGTCCTTCATACTTTATTCTGGTGCATCCTGAAGGAACTTTGAACTTAATGTTTCCTGGGAGCTATCTCATCACAGTTATAGTTACCATCTCTTGATGCTGATCTGTAAGCCTGTCACCCTTCACCAAAGACCTGCACCATCTCTTAACTATGTCTTGCATATACCCTTGTTTGCCTTCAGTTAACACACAGAGAATCAGACCCCTTGGTCTTCCTCCCAGAACATCATGTTGCTCATACATCAGACACAGCTCACAGTGTGAGCTCACACTACCAGCACTAAAAGTAGTATATTTGAATTCTCCCTCTGCTCCCTCTCTACAGCAATAAGAGCTCCAATTTTACTTCATGTTCTTTCTCAGTGTCACAAAGATTTCTCTCCTCAAGGGTGTGTTCCTTTCTCGGGCCCTCATCCCATAGCAACTAATGTACCATCTCTCTGGCTTCTTTAAAAACATCTTTTCACACATTTTTTTCCATGAACTGCAGCAACACAAGTTACCATCCTTGCCCATCATTTACCATTGTATCGTTCTTTCTCTTTACCCCTACTTACTCTTCACCTGATATTATCTCAACTGCAAGCATTTTGTCAACATTTTCAAGTTCTGTAAGACCCTGTTCCTCCTTAGGTACCTAAATTAATTTCTGATACTTATATTCCTAACTTTTGCTATTTTCTTGGGAAGGTCTCCTCTTTTCTTCCATGCTGCCCTATGCGCATATACATAAAGTTTCTGAAATCAATTTACAAGGCTGAGTAGGCCTTTCAGAAAGTCCTATTCCTTTCATGCAACTGAAGTTAGGCTTAAAAAAGGGGAAAAAAATGTTTTTTATGTCTATTATCATATATAATTTACCACTTTTCTCATAGGGTATGAACTTCTTTTCCTTCCTACCGCATAGTAAACAATGTCACAAAAAAAATCATAACAGAAATGAAAATAATGGATCTGAATTCATATACCTTATACGCAGAAGTCTTAAGCATCACAGGAGATTGTTTTGAAAGAAAATAAGAGCAGTTTCTTTTCTAAAGTATCTTTGTACACATAAGGATTATTTTAAGTGTCTGAGGTTGCTCTAAGACTATTTCCTTTCTTAACATTACCAGGGACGCTGAAAACAGCCTCAAAGTGGAGGTACATTTACTTTACCTTTAACAGAGTAAAAAAAAAACAAATAAAGCCAATAAAAGCACAATAAAAACCCCAGCTTTACTATATTGAATATTTTAGTAAAATGTAGTTTGTCAAAGGAAACATAGATAAAGGAAGACTTGGTTTGTCTTATTTAATCTTTAATGATGTCCATCTGAACAGCTATTATGTAAAAAAAAAGTCATTGGCTAGAGCTGCGTAAAAGACAAAAAAGGAAAGTAAAAAGAAATAGAAATAAGTAGTAAATTAAAAACAATAATAATGCTAACAGAATATTCCAAGATATGCTTAATGTATGTATTGCTATATTATATATTTATTAATGATCTGGAAAAGACAGTCAATGACATCTAGGTGAGAGAACTAGTCAGAAGACTTCGCAAAGCTAAAAAGAGCCATATGACAAGCAGAATAAAACGCTGGTAAATTAATATATAGAGTGGGAAAATTTGAAATATAAATATGAATATTTATTTTCACATTTTAAATTACCAGCATCATGCCTGTAGAAAGCTCAGGGAGAACTCTTGTGCTTGGTAATAGCAAACAAATAAACCGTTACTGTGCACAATCAATGGAACACATTTCTAAAAAGATATTAGTGGCACATTGAATTGAGACTTAATGTTGTCATTCTAAACATTGTTGTAAAATGAAAATAGGTAAGGAGAGTCTGACCTGTTTAGGAAAACTGTAAGAAGATACTGGAGAGTGGGTCTATGACATTCAGGAAAGATGAATTGAAGAGGCATCAGTTATATACAAATAATAGTGAAAAAGAGAAGGTTATGAGGTGTTATGAGAAGGGGATGAGTCTACTTTATACTTGGTCATCCAAGAAAAAAATGACAAATATTTAACTAAGAGCTAACAAATTAAAAATTGACAACAGGGAATATCTCTTATACTACACAAAATGAAGTGTTGGAATTTCATGCAAAAAATTAGTCAGCCAAGAGTTTTGAAAGATTTTAAAAGGAGATATTTGGATGATTAATAAGAACATCCACTGATAATTAGCTGACAATTTTGAAAAATATTACATATAGACATACATGACTAAATTAATCAGAATTTAGCTGGAGTAAAGAAGGAATTTCCTCTACAGAGAGATCAGTTGTATTTCTTCCTTTTGGAGTTTTTTCTAACTTCCTGTACCTATCAAGTATTGTCCACTGTCAGAAACAGGATTATATGGACCACTGATTTAATTCCATTGATAAACTGCTGTTCTCCTCCCAACTAAAACAGCATTTGTTTCTTTTGTGATAGCTTTTTACTTATGACTGAGTTTCTTTCTGCTTACAATATTTGTAAGTATCTCACTTTATTGTTAGCAGAGACTGAACCTCTGTGCAGGAGCCTTTCTGTTCCTGAAATTATTCTCTGAATTCTGAAATTTCCCTTCATATCTTGGAACAAGCATTTCCCACCCTCTAAACAATGTTAATGGGAAGATTCATCGCTTCGTAAGTAATATAAATATGAAAATTTTCCTGTATTGTTTGTATGTGTTTAAGAAACCATGTTAAACTTTATAAATATCTGGCAAACATAGTATCTGACATTTAAAATCTTATCAATATTTGGACAAGAATCCTGGAAGACACTTGAAATTCAAGCAGTGAATATGCCTGGATATCTGTAGGAAATTTTCATTGCGTATGAAGAAACTGCTTCTTCTGTGAAACATTTGTAGTGTTTCAGGATTGAAGGGAGTTACAGAGGATGTTCACTTCTAACTCGAAGAGCCTTTTAAAAGAACACTGCATGTACATATAGGTCTTCAAAGATTCTTTACTATATTATAGACTTAACATGACCATTCACATACATAATTTTAATACTCTATATCTGTTTTTCAGCTGTGTTGTGCTTCGAGAGTGAACATTGGACTGGTTATTTCACTTACAGGTTTTCATATTATCACAATGCTTTTTTATCCCAAAACATTGCAATGAAATTCACCCTTGAATTATTTGTTTCAAAGTATGCAAATACTATAATTACATATATATATATACTTTTATATATACATATTTGTTTTTAAAATGTAATTTATGAGCATTGGGTTTGGTGAATGTTTTTATTGTGGAGATTAAAAATCAAAACAAGAAGGAAAAGAGTGAATCAAATGCTAATCTGAAAAATCAGAGCATCACGCCCTGGAGGGTATGAGATTCAGGCCTTTGAGGGCAGCACGTCCCGATGGTAGAATCACTCAAGTGAGAAATTCCTGCCACTGGATATGACTGAATTCAACATTGACATGAAGCAGGAGTGACTCCATAATTGCTCAGATACTAGAGTGGCAGGAACTCTATAAAATCCCTAATTAGAGAGATAGAAAGCTTGGTGTTTGATACATGTGTTGACTTAAGTCTGTAGCTGGCGCTGAACAATTCGCTGGGGTTGTGCCAGGGAGCCCTCTGACTGCCCTGCAGTTGTTCTAGGCTGCCCAGGGCTTCAGTCATACTCAACATCAACATCTTAAAAGCAACTCCTGTCTTACCCTCCAAGTAAAACTCAGTGCGGAGGTAAAAGCTAACATGCTGTCAAAGAACAGGGCAGAAAAAACTTCTATCTGCTCCCCCAAATGCCTTTCTACCACCAAACTTCAATCCTGGACTGAGCTGTCCCTTGCTGTCAGAGCTGGCAAAGGAATGAGAAATTCAGAATTTGTGTTTAATGAAAAAACATTGGAGATATTAAACTCACTATGAAAGTAGGAATCCCCTTGATTTTTTTTTGTATAACTCATGAAACAAGAGAAGGGTCAAAAGAGAGTACAGTTTGTTCAAGGAACAAATCAATTCTCTAGCAGTCTGGAATCCCCTATCAAAGTGAAATCCCTGAAATACATCCATATAGGCCAGAAGTACATTATGGTCAATGGTGAGAAGACCTAAAAAATCAGGACAATTACTTCTGATTCTTGCTGTGAGGAGACCTTCCATCAAGCTTAATATCCTGTTAGTCTGTACAGTCTGATTAAGATAAAATAAAATGAAGTCTCTATATATGTCTATACTTAGCCACTGTTGTGGTTTAACCCCAGCCAGCAACTATGCACCACACAGCCGCTCACTCACTCCCCCCCCAGTGGGGTGGGGGAGAGAATTGGAAGGGTGAAAGTCAGAAAAATCCTGGGTTGAGATAAGAACAGTTTAATAATTGAAGTAAAATGAAATAGAATATTAGTAATAGTAGTAATAATGATAATATAATACAATAATAATATACAAAGCAAGTGATACACGACGCAATTGCTCACCACCCCCTGACTGATGCCCAGCCTGTTCCCGAGCAGCAATCCCTTCCCCCCCCGGGGCCAGCTCGCCCCAGTTTATATACTGAGCATGATGTCATACGGTATGGAATAGCCCTGTGGCCAGTCTGGGTCAGCTGTCCTGGCTGTGCCCCCTCCCAGCTTCTTGTGCGCCGCGCAGAGCATGGGAAGCTGAAAAGTCCTTGACTGGTGTAAGCACTACTTAGCAACAACTAAACCATCAGTGTGTTATCAACATTATTCTCATACTAAATCCAAAACACAGCACTATACCAGCTACTAGGAAGAAAAAATCAGATCTATCCCAGCTGAAACCAGGACAGCCACCTAACACCATTTGAGATAGCTCTCTAAAAGGAATAGATGCCAGGCAGGACAATAATTTGTGAATCTGTTGGTATCCAAAGATAGCTGGAAAGAAGATATAACCATTGCATGCCTGAGCATAGTCAGCAGCTTGTCCTTATGAAAGGAGGCATTAACAATTCTCAGCAGTAATATCTCTCCGATTATTAGTGTGTCTCTGCTAACTTTAGTCAGCCATGAAGAACATACTTAATGATGGTGCATAATGATGTAGGTCTGAAATTTTTAATAGAAATCTTCTGTGTGACAAATGATGTATTAACTTTAAGTTGGACTGGGGCTTTAATATCCTGCCCAGTGAAAAAGTCTCAGGAGTCTTATGGGTAGACCAATTTTACAGCCAGCTTTCTCATAATATGAAAAGATGACTTAGTCTTTAGAGTTTCCTCAGTTTCATCTTGCATCTGGTAAGGAAATTAGTTAATTTCAAGGGGTGAGCAGCCTCCCAAATTTGTGTGTATATGTTTTACTTTCCTAAATATACCAAGAGACCAGTGTAGTAGTTGTTGCAGTCTCTGCACTGTAAATTGTACTTCACAGTATGTGCAGTTGAGAATAATATCAAAAAGAAACTTGTTTGCATAACGAAACATCCTTTCCTTACATGAAATATTAGGAGGATGCACTTCTTAAACAGACAACATGAACTTTATGAAACTGATGCCTCTTGATATTCATGTGATAAATGACATTTTCTAAATATTGCATTTGCTAGGCTTGTGTTCAAGTTTGTTGATTCTGTTCTGAAAATTAGAATTGACTCTCTGTGTTTTTTGCTAAAATTTGCCAAGATAGATTTTTCATAGATAAAAAAGATTTTTCTAATTGGCAGCAAAGCGTACTACTTCTGGGATGTGAAAACCAAGATTGCCGTTTTACTGACTTACGTGTCATGATAATGGACCACCCCTTTGGCACTCTAAACATATTAGAAATAGTTGTTTTGCCTCTAATTACACTGTTGTAATCACACAGTACATATGGAAGATGGAATAAGTGTTTTGATTATTGGCAATATAGAATCTGGTTCACTTTCCCATTGTCTTGTTGGATCTGTAACAAAACTAAGAAATACTATGTATATTGTATGAAAATTGATGTGGTGTAGCTGACTAAAAGCAGAGAACACAGTTAAAGTGATGCCCCATGTTATGTAGCAGAATAGAGAAGAACTGCACATTAAATGCAAAACCAAAATCTGAACCTAGCAAATAAGTGTTAGCATTAGGCTGTTGCAAAATCTGGAAGTCTGAGTATCTGCCACTTATGGGAAAGAACGCAAACATGCTTAAATTTACCTCTAAAATAGCAAAAGCCAATCCTTCCCAATAATTATTTTTTAATGCTACTGCATAGAAAATATTGTTTGTTTTTAACTTACGCAGAGCAAAAGCTGAGATGATCTCAGTAAATGTAGGCACAATCTTACCACAAGCCATTGCCAAGCCTAATAAGAGCCCTAAAGGCATCAACCAGCATTATATGCCTATGATACACAGATTATAGGCACCAAAACCATTCTCACTATAAAACTAATAAGTTGTTTGTCTTGAGCAGATTTTAAGATTTTTTTTCTTTATGCATGTGTCTGTAAGGAAAATAGTCTAAAAGCCAATGGATATAGTGATGCATTCATCAGTGCTTTAACCTAAACCAATAGCTGTAAGATGTGTTATCAGCTCAGTTTCTCTAAACTATGTCTTATTTGTAAACACCATTATTTCAGAATACTAACATTGACAATTTTGTCAGTAGACTCCAGTTCTTACTTTATGTGGTTGGTTACCATAGCAGTTAGACAGCGGAAGCCAACATGTTAAAAGTATTCAGCTGCCCAATTTGGTTTTTTCCCTCTCTTAATTTTACTTAGCAGGTGCTGCACTGTTCTTGGGGGAGAGGTCGAGGCAGGAAAAGTGGGGACAGTAGGCACAGGGGACATCTTATGTGTACTGGACAGGCTGAGCCGCTTCTTGACTTTTGCCTGCTGTGAAAATACGTTTCAAGCTCTCAAATATTACACTTCTGAGGGAACAGTGACTTTTGTTTGCAGCTGCCAGAAAAAAGTGCCCTTTGTTTGCAGCCTGTCAATAGAATGACCTTTCCCTCTTGCCAATTTATGCTCAAGAAATACATGTGATTGTTTTCCCTTTGCTGCATGTTTCAAGAATCTTCCAAATTTGTTTGATCAATGGTTCAGAAGCTTTCAAACTGACATGAGAAAATACGCATTTTTGCAGACTCATTTTCAGTTGGACCTGAAGCAGCTGAAGCTAGAGATCAGCTAGAATTAACCTGTACTTAATGAAGGAAATTTGCTGAATTTCTATAAATGCTTGCCTATGACACATATCCAGAGTTACATAAGAAGTCTGCCATTTATGCAATCTGCTTTGGCAATATTTATATTTGTATTCAAATTGTCTCCCTTGTGAAAATGAATAAATCAAAACCTTGTAATTGCCTATCAGACAATAACCTGCATTTTGGAATGCATATGGCTACCTCAAAGGCAAGAACAGGCTTCAAAGGCCACTTTCAGATTTTCAGAGTTGGTCTAGCCAGCAATGCTTTCTTCCTGCTATGTTGAAAGCAGGTGCTGTCTTTGTCTTTAATGAAACAATGCAGATGCACCATAATTTTATATAACTGCAACAAAAGTTGAAAAAGTAAATTTAGATGCATTCTTGTCTGTGTGGCTATGTGGCAGGTATGGATGTACTCAAATGACTTTTGCCTGTACTCCAGGTTCTCTGGAAATCACATAGCCATGTTAGCATGACATTGTGCCCAAGCTGCAAATCTCTGCTAAAAAGAAGCATATGTTATCCTGAGCACATGTTGCATGTTAACATTGTGATACTGCTTCTGATCTGCATCTGATCCGCATTCAGCCTTCTGGGAGCAGTGTAGACCTCCTACTGATCTCTTTTCCTTCTCTGAAGGTAAATGAGATGCAAAATTGGCATTAGGTCCTCTTCTTAACTGCTCCATATTGACAGTACATTTCATGTCAGCAGCATCAGTTAGCTACTGTTGCACTGGGTAATGCCCGAGACTATCTACAGTGGAAGCTCATGCATGTTATGCTTACATACAGGCAACCAGTTATGCCAGTTCTTTATACCTTAAGTGCCTTTAAATAGCAAGTCTTAGAAGTGGCTGCCTGCACTACCACGTGTTCTTTAGGAGGCAGGAAACATGGGGTCAGATTTTTAGGAGATTTTTTAAAAGACTGCTTGTTTGAGTGGGGCAGCACCTCTCCACTAAGGTGCCTGATACCCAACGGATTTTAGCAAGTACCATGTTGGTTAAACAACCATGCAGTGCACAGGACGGGTTACTTGCCTAATTTGCCAAGTCAGGAGCCATAGTTGCATTACATGCATTGCATATTAATCAATCTGTTCTTCCCTATTGACTTCAAATCCAAAAATCTACATTATGTAAATCTCATGAAAGCTAGGGCACATGCAGAACTCAAATCTCGTTGACTCAGAGGGGATGGGTTATACATCAAAGTCAGAGCACTGACAAACAGAGGTGAAGTCCCTCAGCCTAAGCCTCAAAGAATAAAGTTGAAGTGAATTTTAGCCAAACAGTAACATGCACAAGGAGCAAATGCAGCAACAGCTATAGCAGAGTAATTTATTATGCTGTGGTAAATTTGGATGGTGTCTCTGAGCCCTTAGTAGCCTGTGACCAGCAGTTGAATTCCTCTTGTCTTACATGTGGTATCTCACAGAGGTGCACTGTGCTAACTGTGCCCCTCAGCTGTGTTTTGATGAGAGCTATACTGCCCTTCCACCCTCTGGCAGCTGCATCCAGACCTCTTCCAAAAGCATCTTAAAATATTATCAGCTTACCCAGTAATACAGAAGTCATGCCAATGTCACTTACAGCCAAATATGTATTTAGCATATGCTAAGCTAACCTGTGCTTTCAGGCAACGACAGCCTTGATGCAGTAGCATACTAAACTGACTCCCAGCTCTTCTTGACTATGTTAATGGTCTTTCGCTGTTGCTTCTGCCCAGTGTATTCTCAAATAAATGGTAGCCTTAGCTGCATAAACTCTTAGCAGAAATTGCTTCCTTACTGCAAGCACTTAATCATGTTGCTCCTCCATGTTTGCCCTACAACAGAAGGCAGCAATCACTCCCACAGGCAGGGAAAGACCTTTCCTGGAAGGTACAGAGACCACCCTTCAGCTTTTTGTTGTGGCCTCCCAGGTGATACTACTGCCTGAATTGTGAATGTTTCTCCTTCACTGCATTTCAGTGCAAAGTGCCAGTGATTTAAGGCCAACCTTTGAGGGCACAGCCCTCAAACAAACATGGTCTGTTGCATTAGGATGCAATTCAAGGAGTTGCTCAACTGTTAGTTACTGGTTCCTGGGTGAGAACTGATAAAAGGCAATGCAAGTATTTCTAGTCCCTGAAGCTGACTTTGCCTTGAACAGACTGGATTACTTGGGCAGCTACACGGGAGGAACAGTAAGCAAAGAGGCAGTAAACATCATAATCCTAAATACCTCCCTGTTGTACTTCTCAAGATTACAGTCTTATCCTTCCCTTTCAGCATCCACATGTCCAGACATGCATTCTTTGAGCGAGTGTTGGTACATCTGCTTATTAATGGCATTTGCCTATATTCCTACTCAGAGCTACATGGCCTGGAAAGCTGTCATGTTTGTACCAAGTGTCAGGCCTCAGAATGAGGCTTTGTGCCAAAATACAAAGGTATGGGACATGGCACAGGTATTGGGTATGCCCTGAAAAATGCTCCGAGACGCTCTATCTACTAACTTAAAATCCTTTAGCATCTTCAAAGCTGTGACTTGAGCTAAGGATCTGAGCAGCTTGCAAACTGGGAGGTGGAAGCAGCATTTAGGCTGCTAGCAGATGCCAGCAGATGGAGAAAAAGGATATGTCCGTAGTGCAAAAAGGAGCATGGTCCACAATATAGTTATATCAGCACAGTGTCATCCCAAGCTCATTAGGCTTGCTGAGATGTAAAGCTTATTAGTTCATGCACATTGGCTTCCTTTCACAGCCAGACTCCTTCCTGAGGCTAAACTAGCACGCTGGCACATGTGCTACACCATATTGTCATACCAGCTCATTTGACAGAAGTTCAGACAGCTATGCACTCCTCTCCTTGTGCACTGTAGCTCTGCTCCAGGTAGCTGGGAGGGTAAGTAGTGACGGAGCTGTGGCTTTTGACAGTAGTACTTGCATGACGCTGATAAGCACCTATAATCCTGCCTTTACTGTCTTTAAAAAACTAGTCCTAGATGTATGTAGGTTTCTAGAGTTGATACATAGTTGATAACAGTCTGATGATTGCAGGAATAGTCACTTTCTTCAGTACAAGACACATTTTTGTGGGCCACTGGTATACCTTCCTTTACAACATGTGAATCATTCTTTCCCAGCTCACATTGATGCTCTCAATGGACAGGTGTGAGTGCATACATCTAAACAACGTGATCTTCCATGGACACCTCTCTTAATGAAAGACCCATATTACTGTTAGTCTTAGGACAACGGACAAGTTTAGAACAATTTCTGGACCTTTACTTTCCTTTTCTTTATGTTTCTTTTTAACCTTGTTTGTGTTCAGTCTTAATTATTCTCAGGCTTCCTCATTTATTAGACACCACCATTTAGAAATCCATACCCTAGCAGCTATGACTTGAGCAGCCAACTGCTTGATGACTTTCCTCTTAGGAACTCGCTAGAATACCTGCCTGTTCAGCAATAGCAGATTCTCTTTCTACCATAGTAAGTAGGCTAAGAGTGTATCCTTCAAAGACCACTAGCCAAGTAAGTAAAATACATGGAGTCAAAAAGCCACATGCTGAGACAGTAGATGCTTTCCCACATTTCCCAGATGCTCTCCTGACAGTTCCCCTCTGACCCGTTGAAGCCCTTCTACCCCAGCCAGATAAGTTGCACTGCTACTGCCTGTTTTCCTCATTGTCCTCAAACCAGCTCCAGTAGCTCCATGCCAAGGTGCCATTTTGCCACCCCCAAACCAAGCATTATTATTTCAAAATTTTACTTCTTACTGCTACTGAAAATCTAGAGTTTTGGGTCATGAATAGGGTCAGGCACCTGTAATCTTTGTATTTGGATCATAACCACAATACTGGACTATGTAAATTTTTTTATTGATTTTGTTACTTTTTGTTTTCCTCTTTTATTCTTATTATTTGGTGTCTTATCTTTCCTCCTCTCATGCAAAATTAAAAAAGAAATTGCTTCAGAACTTTTAGAAAACTTTGCAAAAAAACTCCACCCTAAAAATCCTTCCATACTGTTAATTTCACATCTGCAAAAGCAGATACGAAAAACCTCTACCACCCACCTTTGGTCAATAAATATCGTTACTGCAAACAAGCATGAGTTGTAGGAGCTGAACAAATCAAGATGCGCTTTTGACAGGTTCATTTGGCAGTGTAGGAGGATATTCTACAATTCTAAAAATATGTTCTATTTTCACAGACATTTTGAGATGTCTCTGTAAGTTCTCTTACAGAAGATGGCCCAGGGCCCATATGGTACAAGTCAATCTGACAGATGTTATATAATAATCTTCCTTGATTAAACTGGTACAAGACATTCTCTTCTCACCAACCAAATAACAAGCAGGAAAAAACCCATCCATTCTGAAATAAAACATCACCAACTAGATAGACACGATAGAGCCAGAGACCTTGTTATAAAGAACGTTGTGTAAAGAACGTTGTGGTCATGTTTGGGAAACCCCTGTCCCTCTATATCATGGGAGGAGTCCACCATCAGATGAGGTAAAGTAACAAACAGGACTTATTAGTTCTAGAGCTTATATCTGTGTTATTAATTTGAAAGCCAGATTAGGGAATAGCAATATACACAAAAGTAATTCTTTAAAAGGAAAGCAATAGGAAGAGAGGGACATATTACAGCACTGATAATAATTTAATTACTTTGCACAGAGAAACTGAAAGCAACTCATTTACAGAGAAAGTTTGTATGATGTTTTGTGGGAACAGAAAAAAGGGTCTTTAAAGATTTTGTATCAGACATTGCAGGAATAGGAATCAGATATCTTCTGAAATGGGAATATGCTATTACTTTTTTGACCATATCCGTGCATATAAAGGGCATATTGGGGTATTTTTCCAAGGGAGTTTACTGAAGTGGCCTTAGGCATGCAGCGTCTTCTAGGAGCTTGTTACAAATACCACAAAATAAAAAAATTTTTTCAGCTTTTCTTCAAGATGCTCAAAACTGCATCTGAGTCTCCAAAGTTCTGGATGTAAGGAAAAGGGATGTAATGAGACCATGCTTATACTGCCAAAAAAGACAAATGAGCTCTGAAACACCTGTGCTGATCACCTAAATTAAACATGCAAGAAGAAACCCAAAACTATAGCTGTCTTTAATGACTATGGCAGAAAAACCTTCAAGCTTTTGCTCATAGACATTTGATTTTCTTATACCAAATATGCTCATGGAGGCTGCAGTTTCTGGTTTTCCCTCATTTTTTGAGTTGCTAAAATAGCTTTAAACATTTAAATGTATTTTATGTGTTACACGTATTTTATGTGCGCAGAGCCTCACCATATTGTGTTATGATTTGGACCTAATTTTGCAAGCCTGCTTTTTTGGTGTTTTATTTATATTAGTAGTCATGTGGAAATGACTATAATTCATTGCTTTCATGAATAAATTTTTACAGGATTGGATCTTTAGTCTAGATCCAGTAAAACTGAAATCAAAGGGCATTTTATACCATAATGCTTTTGTGGATCTAGAACTTTGTTACTTTTTAGGATTTCTTTCTCTCCTTCTCCTTCTCAGAACAGTTAGTCATCCTATTTTTTTTAATTGCTCAAAACTGTATGTTTGTGTTTACACAGCAACCTCAGAGACTGAAGACAGGAAAAGAAAATCCTTTGGTCTAGAGATATAGTGCTATATCTTTTTCAGGACTGTCAGTCAGGACTCTCAATTTCTTGCTATTGATTCTGATGTAAAGATATTTAAACATGTAGGAAGACTCCCATTCATTTTATCGGTCTTAGCATGCTTGTCTAAGTCTCAGCTAAAGCAACAATCTTCTGTTCATCTTGCACGAAATTAGACTTCATCTTATTGTACCAAAACTCCTGGGAACTAATTACAAGTCTATTTTTATGATAAAACAAGCATATTAAAAGTTTACAAATTGGGTGTATGTTTACTTTCCTTAGCTCACATACTGTGCTCTGGAGTATGATTCCCATATGTAAACAACACTGCAAATATAAATTGCCTAAGTGGCTTCCCTGTTGTCAGAAACAGCTGTTCAGTGTGGTAGTTACTTCCTCTTTTTTTCAAAAACAGATACTAAGCCTCCTGAACTAGTTCTCCTTCAAGTGAGTAGCAAAGTGGAATACTGTAGTGATTATTTTCGTAACTGATTTTTTTTATTTTATTTGAAAGTAAGTGTCCATTCATAGAATGTATATACTAACATTGAGTGAGCAAAATATAAAATCATAGGCCTAAATTTAAGCACTCAAGGGTATGTGACATTCATGTGCTTAATGCTAAGCATGTGTTTTAGTATTTTGATAACCAGAGTTCTAAGACATCAGCTTTCCCTACCTCTTTGTGAATGGATGAGGATGAATTTGATTCTTTGTACTCACAGTCTATGTTTTGAACCTTGAGCTATGCTTTTGTCATTCTTTGAGAGGTGTTTGTTTTGTGTTTGTTTTTGGTTTTTTTTTTTTTCAAATGCAAGGGCTAGTTATATTTTCATTTGTGAAAATTAAAAGAGGTGCACATTTTACTTGGTAATACCAGGTGACTGGATTTAAAAGAAACACCAGACACTATGAGACTCATGATAAAACTATGAATTTCCAGAAAGGGGCAAGAAAGTCACTGCTATATTCCAGATAAGGGGACAGGGCAGCTGCGTGGATACTCATATCTGTGCCTGCAACCAGGGTAAGCACAAAACATAGATGCACAAATGTTAAGAGGCACAACTTCCCTGATATCTTTGTACCTGTGTCTCTGGCAACACTCTAAGCCAGTATCTACTTTCACCTGCCCTAGCGTTTGAGGCTATAAGGATCATAGACAGTATGCAAGAACCATCAGCAAACATCACCAATAGAATATTAAGATTTAAGCACTCTAATATTGTATTACTAATCTCAAATATCAACCTTGGCATTCTCCAGACTAATTCTGTGGGAAGAATGACTGTCTGTCCATTTTTGGTACACTTACTTTAGCAGAAGTCTCAGCAGCTACAGTAGTTTTTATCTAGGTGGGAATTTCAGAGCTGAGACCACTGAAAATGAAACATCTCACAAAGAGATGATTGAATGGATGTTAATGGGTGCATATGTGGTAATGGAATAGTCCAGTGTATATTGTAGGTACTATGACACCTATACATTGTTCCAAACAAATTAAGTACTTTGGAACAAGTAGCATTATCATTAAAACATTAGAAGGATTAACCAACACAGTGGAGCAAGGCCTTCCCCTTGATATGGAGGGTGTGGCATACATATTTGAACAGGCACTCCTTAAAAACAGTCCTAGTTGTACCTGTAGTGAACAAACAGGCTTGAGTCACCATATTTGTCAAACCTTAAAAAACTATGTCAATAGCAGCATGGATGTTGCACATGACTTTCTCAGGAAAAGAATTAATATCAGACATCAGTCTTAATTCCCTTAGCTATTGTTTCCATAGACTTATAAAGATCACATCAAGTCTGGTAAGAAAAAGACATGATCAAAGTACCTGTATTTTCAAAAAGTTATTGTTAGAGAATGATCCAAGTAGTGACCAATGGCTGAATCCAATCCAGCCTACATATGGTTTTCTGCTACAGGCTTAAGAGAGACGTGGAAAAGCCCATCATCTGAATGCCTGTGGCAGCTGTGTAGGCACTGGGAGCGGTTCAGGAAGGGCCTCTGGTTTCCAGCCTGGAGAAACCATCTGCTCCACCGTGCTCCATGGATAGCGCTAGGACTGCCCATTACTGTGCTTCCTCCATGTCAGAGCTGCACACAGAAGGAGTCTACCTCTACAAGAAAGCAGATCTCAGAATAAAATACATACTGTGTTATCTGTCCTTTTTCACTATTGTTGTTTCCAGTCCTTTATCTGGCAATGTATATTTCAGGTTTTAATACCTTTGGTTTAGGGCTCTCTTCCTTTCTGAGGAAGGGATGTGCTGTCACATATGTTTGAAAAGGCCCTAGAGTACTCAAGCCTCCTTTATTTGGCCTCTCGTTTGGACCCTAATATATGTCTGTGTAAATAAATGAACAATAATAAATATACACAAATAAAATCATATAGACATAGATGTTTTAGTACTATATGTTACTCATAACATTAATAACACTACAAATAAGATAAACCAGTAAAGTCTAACTGTTAATGTAATATTTAAAAGTTATTATTATAAATAGACTGTAGTATGTGCATCTTAGTGAAGAAATCCTTGTTAATGCACGGAAAACTATACAAAGAGAACCAGTGGAGATGTACAGTGATCAGAATATAACTTCTGAGAGCTATGATTAGGGGACAAACCTTGACGGATATGTCGCTCTATCCAGAAATCCACAGGACTATTTAAAAAATGCATTTTAATGCCATCTTGGGGGCAGAGAGGAGATATAATATTAGACAATAAAATAAATGCATATTCTTTTTGTTCATTTTTGGGAACAATACATTCCTAAAGCTCAAGTGTATGTTCAAGAATAATTAACTTCCCCACAGCAGAGGTGACTCCACTGGAAGTACGGAAGTAACTTCAACCCTCGCCTTGCATATTTAGTAAAAACTGTGATTAGGCACTTCTGGAAGCTGCCAAGAATAGCTCAAGCACACATCACTTCACTGCTTTGCTCCTGAGTAACTTTATTTCATGCTATTTCCAAGCTCATTTTCTACCTTCCTCTACAGTTTCAGTTGCAGAAATTGTTTTCAGTTCTGCTCATAAAAACATTACTGCTTACTACTGTTGACACAATGTACAGTGCTGCCAGTGTAGGAGACTGATTGTGCTCTGGATGCTGCTGAGTGGCAACTGTGAGTGAAGGACCCTCTATAGACTCTGTACAGATGCCTAAACAGACTCTCATTTTCAGAATAAAAAAACTCACTGTATACAAACCATTTTCGGTGGCTAATTACGTGGCCAGTCTGGGGAAAAGAAGCAGTATATTCAGCATGATTTATCAAGAAGAATAATTTCCTTTCTAAATTATAGCTACTTATGACCTCTTATTTTAAAGTTGGATATCTTCAAATATTAATATGTTTCAAGATTTCAGACTGAAAGCATGTGTGAAGATTTCAGGAGGTGAAAAGCAAATAAATACCTGGGTTGCAGTGGAAGCAATTATTTCCAGTGCTGCATTGTCTGCACATACTGCAAACACCAGTGAATGGCTTACAGCATCTCCTGCTGAAGGGGGACATGCTGCTATCCCCAAAGGAAGGAATGCACAGATTAGTTGTAGAGATGTGCCTAGGACATTTGGAGCAGAGTGAAGCGTGAAACTAAGACCTGCCAATGCTGCCCCTGTCTATGGCACAGCCGTATACTTGCTGCCAGAGAGTCAGTGGCTAGCATGCAATGAGATGTACACTAAGGACTGAACAGATCGTTTGGGGTCTTAGGTCATAAAAGTACCAAGACGTACAATTTTAAGACCAAGACATCCAAAAGGCAAGAGCCCCTTTAAATACAAAGGCGGGACTAGGCAGCTGAAAATCAAGGAAAATTTGGAAACTGGAAAATCACCCATGTATCACATATCCCATGTATCTAAACAGATACTTTTTAATGATGAGAAGAATGGAAATTTTCTAATACTTTTAGAGGTTTGCAGATTTTTAAAGTGCATTTTTTAAACATTTGACAGTTTAAAAAAAGAGAGCTCTTCTGACAGTATACAAAATACAATTAGAAGGCCAAACTGTGTATTTACCCTGTTGTGATGAGGGCCTGTTTTACCTAGATATCCATGGATGCAGAAGTGGGACAAGATTATTGTTTTATGAACTACTACAGGTGCTTCATAGGGAGGGGAAAAAAAATCTGCTTTTGCTTCTTTTTTCTTACAGATATCAAGCTTATGCATTCTTAGTCTGGAGCTAACAGAGGTAAACTAAGGAGGAACCAGTTTTGGGTTGGCAAAGGGATAAATCTTGCGATTACATTTCCTATGCAGGGATTGATATGGAAAAATTGCAGAGTAAAATAATAAATGCTAAACAGATCTCATTCTTCTTTCACTCAGGTCTTCCTTAAAGAAAATTTCTTCCGGGGCTCTGCAAGCAATATTTGATTTGCTATGTTGATTAATTTTTTAAAGTAAAATCTGCAGAGGTTTACCGTGATTAAGGTGTGAAAGTTTTTGAAACAAAAATATTGTTCATTTTTAAATAGGAGCTCTGCCTTAATTATTCTCATTCATAATTACCTCAGATTTTTATAAATCATGCCTGAGGCTGTCCCTAACATGTTTTTTTCTTCCTAATGTCTGGAAGCATTGCCTCGGAGTACCTCACTGTGGCACTGACTAGGATACCAGTGACATGTTGTTTTCCTCATGAGTTTCTGAGACAGAACTTGGTCCTAATTTAGTGTCAGACTACACATTTTCTCTTGTGAGGCCTAAATCTAATTGGACTGCATGCAGTTCCATCCATGGAACTGATTAGAATTTGATTTCTTGAAACAAAACCAGAAATCTAAACAGTCTGAGCAGAGGAAAGAAGATTAGTTCATCACCACTGAGGATGTGGATTCCTCTCTGGCTGAGACTGTAGGAGAAGTAACCTTCAGTGGAGAGATGCCTGAGCAAGTCCCAGGCAAGAACATTCCTCGAGTGGTAACACCCAACTATTAGGATGTACCAGTCTCAGACTGGTTTATCCATGCAGTTCCGTGCCCAAGCTCACAAGCCTGCCCAAGCTAAGGAGTACATCAACATACTGGAGCAATCCCACAGAGGCCTGCCAGGATGATAAGAGGGCTGGAGCACATGGTGCTCAGCCAGGAGGGGCTGAGAGAGCTGGACTTGTTCAGCCTTAAGAAGAGAAGGCTCAGGGGAGACATTTCTGCTGTCCAAAACCAGAATTCGACTCTTCTTGGAGGCACACAATGGAAGGACAAGAAGCAACAGACCCAAGTCAGAAAAAGGGAAAATCTGACTCAATCAAAGGAAAAAAATTAACTATAAACTTCTGCAAGGAAGGAATTGCTGACAGTATGGTAATAGTATATGTACAGAGATACATTCAAATAAAATACAAAAAGCATTTAAATAATTTCAGGAATGTTTTAAAGGTCTGGGGGATGGCAGAACATGCTACCTTTGCATAACATTTTAGCTTGTCTAGCGTTTTAGAGAGGTTTCTGGTGGCAAATATATCTTTCATTCTGTAAGCCGTATTCATTTAGAGCCAACTAAACACTGGAACTATCAAAACTCTCCTTTAAAGATTAAGTCCTGCTACCTAGTTACTTATGCTTTAATGAGGGAGGAGCACATTCCCTATTTTCAAAAACCAAAAATATCTGAAAATCCATTTGAAGAAGACATTATTTCTGCTTAACAACCTCTGTATGCAATTTCTCTTTGAAACATCATTTCAGCTCTACTGTGCCTAGTGTATATGCTCCAAGTTCAGGTACTATTCTTTAAAAAGAGTGACTCAAATGTGGCATTAGCATTAAAATATTCAGTTACAGGGTTAGACATTTGTTTTTCCCAAACTAGTTCTAGCATTCTCTGACATATGATGGTTTTCTGAGAACGAAATACTGCTACCTTGTGATCAAGAGTATTCAAGAGGATCACAGGAATGTATTTTACTGGAAGGAAAAACAAATGATGAAAAGACCCTTTTCCCCATCTTCTCCCACATGAAAATATTGTGATAGTTTCCAGTAATGAGAAAAGTACATTGATGCTTTTTATTGTCCCCTCATTACGCTATCTTAGTTTCTATTCCTTTTCCTCAAATCCAATGCTTATTGTGCCACCCCCCTATATTTCTGCTACCATGCTCTCTCATTCACCTACAGTCAAATGTTCTTTGAATTAACCAGTAGAATTTAAAAACGGTTGTGGTTTCAGGTTCAGCTCCATTTTGCGTCCCGTTTGCATAGCTCCAATCACAAAAGGAAAAATGAAAACCCTTATTTTATCAGGAGTTCAAACCTTTCCTGCTACTAAGGATTACTCAAGTGGTGTGGAGTTGCTATAGATGCCTTCTGGATCACGCTTTCATAACTCTCCCATCTTTTCAGATGCATCTTATTCGGTAGGGATTGGACCAGAATACCTGCACTATAAGAAATGGCAGCTGATGTCGAAATTAGGTACACTTCAGAGTAATGCAGAAACCACTTTCCAAACTTCTAGTGGTGGAGCAAGCAAGCAAAAAAATTCCTTTAAAAGAGAGTTTTAACTACGACTTCTCCTTTGCCCCTTCAGCTTTTATCAACCAAAGATGCCTTTCCAATCCCGAAATAGGATGAAACCAGAATTTCAAAGCTATTTAGACATGCAGATGAGGGAGGTTTACAAAAGTGCCTGAGTGATTATGTAAACTTGCAGATTTCCCTGGTGCCTCTCTGTATCCAGAAGATCCTAAATAGCTTTGCTAATCTGAGCCTAAGGAACCAGTTTGCCTATTAAGCAATAGCAATATTCAGGTGACCGTGTGATTAAAATTTCATTACTGCTTACTTTATTTCTCATTAAGTTTACATTTTCATTCAACATTAATGTGAGCTACCTACTCTAGGCAGAATATATGTGAGCAAGTGCTGTTACAAAGCATGTATTCTGGATTCCTTCATATATAGACATCAGGTGACAGCAATAAGAAGAGGTAGTAGTACTACAGGGTAGTTTATGAAAGACACAGGAACTGACTGCCTTAGCAAATGATGCTAATTTTTTTTTTCTTATGGGACAGCAGATATTTGCAAAAGGAACTCAGCAGAAACCAAGTAGTATCTTTATCCCATTTAAAAATTGCCCATGTGTTCATCCAGCATGTTTCAATTCATATTCTTAACCTAATAACTCTTCTCAGTTACTACTATCCTCATTTAATCTTTGGACCAACTCCTCTGCTGCCTCACCTGTTATATGAATGCAGAACATTTTCTCCAAACTGGTAGTTTGAAATACGGAATTAGAAATAGATCCTGTATGTTATTATATTTAAAAAAAAAAATAAAATTGCTGTCAGTTGGACAGCTCTGAATTACAAATCTGAAGCATAAATAAAATTCAAACACCCCCATCTCCTCTTTATTTCAAAATCTCACACATATACATCATCTTGACCTTACTAACTTTATGAAATAATCAGTGTTGAGCTAGGCTTATAGTGTGGGGGTTCAATAGTGTGAAATTAATGAGCTGGATGGGATCCCTTATATTTGGGAGGCAGAAGGAAGTTCTGTGGGGAGGTGTGAAGTCTACTCATGTCAGTGGAAATGTGTTGTGTGGGCACTGAGGTGCCTTTAAGAGGAGTTCCGTAATCTGACATTTTCTTGCTTTCAAGAGTTTTCTCTGCATGGATGTCATACTTACTCAGCCTTAACTGATTCAAACAAAGTTCTTCTCTATGGGAATATGCACAGTGAGTAGGGAAGTACTCAAAGTAAGGCTGGTGAAACCAGTCATAGGTTCTGACGCCACAAGAACCTAAATTCAGCACTGGTGTGAGCAAGCTTACAACGTCCCAACCTTAACCTAGTCTGAATTTGGAGAAGAAATATTCCATTAGTCACCATTTGGATATGACATAGTCTCTGGTACCTGGCAGTGTAGTATGAGTGGGACTAGAAGTGCTCAAAATCCTTTATCGTCATCTGAAAGCACGCAAGCCTATCTACTAAGGTTGGGGTTTTTGTTTTTTGTTTGTGTTGTGTTTTGTTGTGTTTTTTTTTTTTTTTTTTAACTTTGGAGTCCATTTTCTTACAATCTTGACCATCAACCTTACTTTGGCATAAATTTCATAACACTTCAGAATAAGTGTGGGTCCACTAATGGTACGTGATATGTTAGCAACATGACTGTGTAGGTCTGTTAAGAAGTATATTTGTGCTTTCTGGATGGAAGTTCATGTAGAATTTTTTAATTTGACTTCTTTTTTAAATTGCTGGACTTTGATGCAGACTTTATTTCAGGTGATTTATGAATGCAACACGAAGAAAAGACCAGCACAAAAGTTCCTAGTTAGCACCACTATAGTCAGTACATTCCTCAGCTATCATCTCTGAACTTTCACCTTCTCTTTAATGCCAAAAGCGAATATAATAACCAAATATGTGTTTGAAAATAAAATATTACTGGGTATGTATCAAATTATTTCTGCCTTGTTAAACCTTTCACGAGGACTAGAGGAGAATTTTTGTGCTTTTGTGCATTTTACCTCAGTGTCTGCAGATAAGTGTTGAATACGCAGGTGCTGCAACTTTGGGAATATTTTGTACAGCATGGGTAACCCACCCTGACAAGGAATTTAGTAACTTTTAATACCAGGCTACAATTAAACTTTGATAAAGCCATACATTTAATTCTACCTCTTTTCCCAGTGAGCACACACCTCAGGTAATCTCACTTTATTATACCAACCTGTTATTTGATTATACTGCTAACTAAAGCTTTGGTTGAGGCAGCATAATGATTTCCCTTTTTATTCAGTTATTCTCAAACTCAGAAAAAATCAGCTTTTGGCTAGAGTATTCCTTGCTTGGTTTCTACCCAAAAATAATTTTTAAAATGTTTGATCAGAAATTCATTTCAGAGTGTGAGCGTGGGAAAATAGACAGACATTTCTCATTATAAAAAAGGCAGTGGTGTTATTTTGAACATCTGTACAACTGTAATGGAGAGATGTTAAAAGCTGAAATTGAGTGAAAAATTGTTTTGATTTGCTTGAGTTATAGGCTTTTGAAAACAGGACTCTGCACTTGGTCAAAGCAATTTTTTTTTCACTAACATAGCATGCTGTGATGCTTTTATAGCTAATATCCTAAAGAGCCAGGTGCTGAGGGAGCATTTCTATACATTTTCAGCTGGAACTGACAAAAAAAACTCTGCAAAATGGTAAAAGGCTTTCAACAAAAATGATTTGCCCTTCACTGAAAATATTCATTGAAATAAAACAAATGCAAGTGCAATCATTTCGAATCTTGAAAAAAAAGGACTTTTTTTTTATTATTATTTTTATTTTTTTGTTTTCTTTTTTTTTTTTTTTTGGCAAACATCTAAACTACTACTAAGAGAAAAAACCCACCCTCAAAATGGAATGGAACTTCTGTGCTACTTGTAATATTCCAGTACTGTTACCTCCGATCAGTTCTTTCTGTTTACCAAAGGTGTACACAGCTAGATCTTCCAGCAATGCGGGCTACTGTTTAGGAACATGGGATTGGTGATACTGGATCAGATCTGAGGTGTATTGCACACAAACTGCTGTCTGTCAGCAGAGGTACAAAAACAACCAGAGCAGGCAATTATGAAGCATCCCAGTAAAATTATTCCAGACTCGGGTAACTACAGGTTATGCCCAAGGGCGTGCTTTTAAAATTAGAATTAGATTGTATTATCCTTACTTCTACTGAATTTATTGAGGTGTTGCCTTGCAACGAAGCACACAGGGAAAATTTTGGTATAACATGTAGCTTGGCATAAGTAAATTCATTTTAGTCAAAAGAAGGTAGAGCTGATTAGGAGAACAGAGCAAAAGATATGAAAATTTTGATCACGATATATGAGCTGGGTAACAGAATTGTTTTGATACCTGGAATTTTAATGAGTCATTTGCAAAGTAAAGTTGTGCTAATAATATGAAAACATGATGTTGCGATCAGTGCTGACTTCAGTTGCTGTAACTTGATGTCACTAATCTGTATAGCCAAGAAGGTTTAGGCATTGCTAGCAATATGCAAAATGGTTAAGATGTATAGAGGACATAAATATGACAAGCAGATTGAAAACCATAGTAAAAGCATATTTAGGAGAAATAGTAATTGTTGAAGGAGTTAACTTTCTGTAGCATGATGTGTATTGATGTTAGATTGCACCCTTAAATAAAATTAATGAACAAGGTTTTGTGTGTGAAAGGATATAACTAAACACCAACAGATTGCTGTGGAGGGTTTGATGGGAGATAACTGTTGCTATTCACAATAAAAGAACATTAAACTTACGAACGGCTCGCTGAAGTAAACCTGAGAACTTGTAATTATTTGAAAAATATTCAGAGATTAATTAACCAAAAATAAAAAATACTGACTCCCATCAATTTCAGTCTAACATGGTGCTCAATCATAGAATTATAGAATAGTTTGGGTTGGAAGGGACCTTTAAAGGTCACCTAATCCAACCCCTCCCTGCAATGAGCAGTAACACCTTCAACTAGATCAGGTTGCTCAGAGCCCCGTCCAGCCTGACCTTGAAAAACTTTAAATTTTTTTTTTTTTTTTTTTTTTAGCTTCTGGCCTCTGTAAAACTATGGAGAGTAACTCCTTTTGCTGCATTTTGTGCAAAAAACATTCTACAGCAGGGATGGACCTGATTATAGGATGAGGTTAGTATATCTTCTATATAGTTTTCCATTCCATTTCAAATACATTTTAACATTTGTTTCATTTTAAATGCATGAAGATTTCCATTGATTAATAATGTTTTGTTGAAAATATAATGAAGCAAAAGGAGTCTTATGATGGAACTTTGATACGTTTCTGGTTTTTTACAGATGTAGCCATTTACTGTGATAAAAAAGACCAGGTAATTTTTACTCTTTTCTTACTCTCATAACATTTCTTTCCATAATAATGTATTCACTTCTTGCAACATAATTATTTCTCTTCTTTGCCGACCCATGCATGTTCTATAGTGTCACTGCTATTTATTTCTTATTTACTTTTAAATAGAAATGACTGTCTAATAATAATGGAGTTATTTTGCCTCTCTGAATCATAGTATCTCTCACTTCAGTAAAGGAATTTTTGTGTGACAGATGGTGGTATTAATTCCTTCATTCAAATAAAAATAAACTATTAATAATTTGTCTGAAAGACCTTTGGTTCTTCTACCTATATTTTTAGATACAGCTACTTAATGTTCAGTACTGTAGCTCTCATACAAGAACACCTTCCAACTCTCATCTACAATTGCAGGAAGAAAACTAAGCTATTGGCTTCTATCCACAGGGCCTTTAATTGCTTAGCTTCTCAGTGCATGAGGGTTTTATTCTTTTATTTAAAGCGCAACACTTCTGGAAGTAGAAGAATAACTGGGAGGAAGTCAGAAACTTTCAAAGTTATACCAGAGCACTGTGGCAGAGAAAGTTAGGGCTGGCCCCCAAAAAAACCCACAAAAGGGAAGATAATCAAGGTCATGAATTGTTTGTTTATAGATGTTTCCATGAGCTAAATATTCCTTGTGAGGATAAAACATAATGGCTTCACTTATGTATTAGGTCATCTCAGGATAATCTGTAAAGTATTGCATTCTTATTTCAATATCTTAACCTGCTTTTTCAAGTTTCTTAATGTTCATAATTACACCAAATGAAAGCATCAACTTTATATAGGCATCTTTGAAAATGACTGTTTCATGTCTATTGTAATCAACTTAGTTTTAAAATGCACATATCATTCCTCACCATACATCCTTAAGAAAATCAAAAGGCTGTAAATTAACCAGTTTCACAGCATGCAGATAAAATAAACGGCTATGATTTTTCAGGCTTTACGTTTCAGGTGGCAGTTCTATATGACCATAAATAGTCTTTATATGAGAGTGTTGTTCTTTTAATTACCCCATATAGTATATAAACTCCTAGAAGATTAGTCTCCCCAATCACATACAAAACATGCCCATCATTTGAAGAACTATGGCTGGAGGGTCGCTAACACCATTGGATTTACAGGTATGAAATGAAATCAAGTCCCAAATCACAACTGGATGTGAGCATTCATCAGAATTCCAAAATTCCCCTCATCTACTTCAGAAATGCACAGCTGCTTTATGAATTTTTGATTTGCTCCTTTTTATTTCAGGCTTTATTACTGTTCTGACATTAGCCAAAATACTATACAAGCAGGAACAGATTACTGCAATATATGCAGCTTATCTTTAATTGGTTCATTCTGGAAATGGGAGATTCTCCAAATAAATCTGCATCAAACGTGATGAAGTTCATGTTTACTGCACTGATGTAAAGGAAAGGAAACTACAAAGTTCCCCAAACCATAAAAAAATAAAAAATCAACACCCAGACTCTTATAAGTATTGACAAACTACTAGGTCTCAATCTTTCATTTAAAATATGCCTTTCTGTCTATGCAGTATGCCACTGATTTTCATGAGAACCTGTACCCTTTGTGCCTCCATCTCTGTGGGATTCTCGCTGTGAATAAAGCCTCGGTGCATTATTGCTGGGTAGCTACAAGTATAAAGGTAACCTAGGGACCTGTATGCCATGGTGGCCTGCAAGTTACTGTGCAAGATCAGGAGCGAAGAGGAGTTTATCAGTTACCCCATTCCCTGCAAATGCAGTGCCCCAAAGCCAACAGAGATCAGAGAATTGCTTTTGCAGCAAGTCCCACAACACTTTCTAGACTTTACTAGGTTTGTCAGTTTTTAAGGACAAACTATAGAAATTGATCATTCCCTTGAAAAGGCATATAAAAAGTCTTTGATCTTAGATGAATTTTGCTCTCATTGGGAGGGATGTATATTATTACATTGTTGTTGAGAAAACTATTCGCATATTGTTTCCCTATTTGAACCCAGAGCAGGAGCTGATTTATAAGCATGAGTTTAGTTACATGTCCTGGATAATAATAACTGCATTAGCTCCTGGGCCAATATATTAGATGCTCTGTGTGTAAAATAAAGATACGAATAATAAATAAGGAGGTAAGTTTGTAATAAAGTCAAGAGGGAGTCACGGAGAATAACAGGAAATTACAAAAGTTTCCAAATTCATTGTTGTTCTGAATTCATATACCGTCTGGCACAAGTGGAATTCCCTCTTGTGAATATACAGCCCCTAGAGTTGAGAGCAGGCACGGTGAACTAGCCAGTTCGCCATCCTTCTCATTCTCACTCTGCACACAGCTGGTTGAAACAATAATTAAAACAGGGTTTAACATAAACCTGCTAGCCCCATCAAAATTTGGGATTAGCTAATCTGCATTAACTAACTGGTGACATGGTTATTCCTGCTTGTCAGATCTGGTGATGCCTAACCATAAGGTCTGGAACATGATTTAGAAGTTATATGTAGTGTAACACTACTTCTTCAAAGATTTTTCCAAGGCATCAGCAGCTTTGTATAAAAGCCTTTCTGACGCAAGGACACCTAAATCCCATTTGTTTCTCTTACTGTCTTTCTATGGCTGGCTTGAGCCACTGCTTATTCTTATAAGATGGATCTGACATTGCTGAACAAAGGCTTTGCAATGAGTTTACAAATTATGATTAATTGATTGTGCTTTCCAGTCAAATGTGCCAAGGATTTGTGTTTGGATGTATATAAAACGCAACACATGCAAATGAATAATTATTTCATTGAGTAGAGTGCTAGATCTGTTGGCATGGATTCTCATTGTTGGTATGCATTTTTTTCATTACCAAATTACGTGTTTACTGTCTGCTGACTCTATTTTTTTTTGGAATAAAAGAGATACTCTTGTTTACAGTTTAGCATTTTTTAAACAAGTTAAAACAGTCATCTGTGAGGACTGGGTGTTTTTGATTTTGTTGGGTTTTTTTATAGGTGAGACCATTTTGGAGTTGATTGACTGCAAAAGAAGCACACCAAGAATCTCATCAATGAACATAATTTTTTATACTCTGAGCTCAGTCAGGAAAGGCCAAGTGGAATTTTACCAAATTTTACAAAGCATTCACTTTTTAGCAGAGAAAAGTCAGAGAAAAAAAATATTTTTCTCCCCTAAAACTATGAAGACTTAATGACAGAGATTTTAATGAAGACACCTCATCAACCATAACATCTTCATTGACGAACTGCTTAATGAACTCTGAAGCCATAGAACATACAAGGAGCATCAAATTGAGGAAGAGTCCCTAATGATTTTACAATCTTGCAATTCCCGGCTGAAGTTATGACTTTAGAAGAGATGACCTTTGATTCTTGGAAAAAGGGTTCTCAAAAGGCAGTTTGGATAATTTTTCTCTGAGAAGAGTGATAAAGATGCTGATTAAATAAAGATCTGATCTCTCGAAGCAGACTACAGAGAACTTCACTAATTCTGCTAAGAGCATACTTGTTCTGTTCACACATTCCGGGCGGTCACAACAGAAATTTGGCTAATTAGGAATAAATTACTTTTTCCCATAAAATCTTAGGTTAGACTGGCAAGCTAAAAGTGAAAGAAATGAAACTGGGACTCACAAGAAATGAGCTTATATTTGATTAAATATGATACTAATAATCATGGATAGATTTATTAGTTGTGTCTAGGAATGGTAATTATTCTTCGGCAGAATAAAAATCTCACCTCCATTTGTACATATGAGATGAACTAACACCAAAAGGTTAATTTGTATATATGAGACATACTAACAGCAAGGAAAGGAGGAAAGAAGTATAGATCTCTAGGAAGACATATCTATACATATAGATCAATGGAGGGTGAAAGGAACCCCAGGGAGGTCCATTTAGAAAAAGAAGAGCTAGGGAGAGCAAACAGAAAAAAAAATCATGAGAGAAATGAGGCTGAGGAGAACATTCATGCTATATATAAGGCTTATGACCTTTGAAAATGATGCATTGGCAGCAGATGAATGGTGCAGATATTTGTATTTCCTGAATGGCATTATTTCCATAACTGATTTCCCTTGCTCCTATATAAAACAAAAGACCTGCTCCACTGGTTTTATGAATGCTCTACTCAATGTGCCATGAAACATCACATTAATTTAATGTTGACTAACCTAGCCCAGCTATTGGCAACTCCTTTCTACAGGTTTTCCAGCAATCCTCTAGTCTGGGGCTTGGAACATGCTAATTAACTACTTATTCAAAATATAATAAAATTAAATGTATGTCTCAGGACATTCAGATTTTGAAAACAGTTGGCTGGCTAGGATAAACCAGTACATTCTGAAGACCTGGAAGTTGTACCAATTTACACAAGCCAAGGATTTGGCCTACTGAAAGGAATAAACTTGTTCCATTTAATGTGCATTGTTTTATGTTGTTTTAGAAGTGGGGTTTTTTGTGATATAATTGTGTGTTCTACAAGAACAGCATGGATTCTCCAGAGTAGGGCTTTTGAAATTAATTTCCAAAGATTTACATAAACTCTCTGAGGGAAAATCATTTTAATTTGAAGGAACAGCCCTACCCAGCTGTGCTGCAGATTTTAAGTAAATAAAATTTTTCCAGGGGTAGAAAACAAACAGATCCCAAACAAAGTTGGAGAATTAACACCACAGAACAAATACTATTTCTGAGCACTCTGATAAAGCCCCTGTCCCTATTACTTCAGAGTGAAATCTTAGAAGTCATTACAACTTTAGATATGTTTGATCAAAAGCAGAAGAGACTTGCCTACTGAGTGGGAAAATCGTTGAATCTGGAGAGCTTGATAAACAAATCCTGCTATAGGTAGTTATGCAGATTTAATACACATCATGGTATTAAACAGGTACAGCAAGCAGCACTGTAGAAATAATAAGGTCAGGAAGAGCTAAACTCTATCAAGATCTAGCCTCCAAATAAACCACTCAGATGGTTTCATAGTTCATGACACAGGCCTTGATCCAGCAAATTCTGAAGTACATTCTTAAGTATGCAAGCAGTCTTTTTAAAGTAGATGGTCCTATATTTGAAGTCAAGAATATACTTAAATAGTTTATTGGATCACTGTTGTTAGTAATTCCTTGTGTTGCGTGTAAGCTGCTGGGACAATGGAAAAAAAAAAAGAAACTCTGCTTTACTGGTTAGCAAGTTTTCTTCCTTCCTTCAGAAGAAAACTCTATTCTTCTCCCATCTTCTCTTGCATTTGCATTCTTCTCCACACCCGCAATGTTAGAAACCACTTACCTGAACGGCCAGCCTGTCTTTCTCAGCTTTCCATAGAGTTAATGGAGAGAGAAGCTCCTTCATGGGGCAATTTGCAGCAGGAGTTGTGTCTGGATGGGTTGCCTTCTGGAACAGGGCTTTCTGCCCTCTTGCTTACAGAGGTTTAGGATATTATCAGCTAACAAAGATGACTACACTTGAGTAGCTTAAGTATGCTCTCAATACAGCCTGAAACCTCAATGAAAATTGTAAACTATTACAAAAAAAAGGTCAGCACTCCTCAATAAGAGAATTTAACTCTTACCTCTTTCCTGAGTTACAGAATTTTATGGAGTTTTATGTTGTACGAACCTTGTGTGAACATATCAGGACCTTTCCATTCAGTGAGTTTGTGTAGCCACGTGGCTTTTATTTTTAAATCTGGTGAGTTTTGGTAGATTAAGTTTGCTTTTTTAAATATATTTTTTTATTTTGCATGTGTGTGCCTGTACTGCCAGATTTAATAATATGGATTTTTGTTCATTTGTGTAATACCTGCAGAGATCCACACTCCATTCTTGTAGTTTGCAGTGCCTGACACTGAGGCTACGTCATATTCCCAAAAGGGGACAGAATGTGTTTCCTGGATAAGTTACACTTTGGCTATTTGCAGTAATTTTCTGCCTTTGTGATGATAAGGGAGGGTTTGAAGGTTGCCTTTCCCCTTGCTGAGAAGTTCAGCCAGAATGTGTTGCTGCTTTTAGCAGTCCTCTCCACCCTTCTGCTTGCCCTCACAATGACACCAACTTTTACTTTCTCCCTTCTTTTATTTCACCACTATGAAGATACAGTGCATGACCCCAGTCTTCCCTGACCCTCCATGACAAACACAGTTAGGATTCCTTTCCCTTCATTTCTGGCCATGAAGAGGAAGGGTGGCCATGACCTCCCTAGGACCCTATGACGCTAATCTAGATGGAGAACTCACACCTTACTCTGACAGGGTAGAAATGCATGCTTTTTTGGCTCTTGTTACCTCAGTTAGCAGAAGAACTGCCTCAAAGATTTAGCAGCTATTTAAACGTAGAAGAGTATCCCCTTGCTGGCTTGTGCTGCTACCACAGGCAATTTAAAAATTGGTTCTTAATCATCAACTGTTTGGATGTTTCATTTGTTTTACTTTACACCCTTGTATTGCCATCAGGACCCCAGCACTCCCAGCTGTTATATTCTTAAGGCCAATGCCATGGTATCTTCTCCTTGGGCTCTAGTTTACCCCCTCAGTACATATTCTGTCCTGAGTACATCTGGCTTTGTACCAGAAGTGCATTTCCATGGGCCTCCATCAAGTAAAAATCTTGAGCAGAGGACCAGACGAGGGAGGTGTACACTTTTAGGTTAATATAATTACCCACAGATAGACACAGCCCACCTCTTTCCCTTCCTACTCTAAGTTCTTCAGGTGACTTCAGGAATTAAAGCTTAAGAAAATGGACTAGAAAAGCTGAATGGTAGTAGGGGTATATCACTGATACATGCTCTCCCACAAGCGCACTCTTCATTTCTTTCCCTTTATCAACTAGACCTTTCTTCTCATTGGTTCCCAGCTTGCTTGCTCACTCTAATAACATGTACAGGGCTAGCTGAACAAATCCCTAAATCAATAAAATCACTATTTTAGAGAAGAGCAAAGAAAAAACTGTTCTGGGAAAGCAAGCAATATTAGAGCTGGTCAGAAACACACAGGGAATATTTTTGAAATCTTGCTCGATTCAACTCTTGTTCAGCTGAGCTGAACCTGAACTAGTTACTGAACCGAATAATTTTCAAAGTATGTCAGAATATATCTTCTACATCATTCTCATACTGAATCCAAAACAATGAGATGGGGGACCTGGTTATGCAGGATGTGGAAAAGGCTGAAGTACTGAATGCCGCCTTTGCCTCAGTCTTTACTAGCAAGACCGGCCTTCAGGAATCCCAGGTCCCAGAGACCAGAGGGAAAGGCTGGTGCAAGGAAGATGTACCCTTGGTAGAAAAGGATCAGGTCAGGGAATGCTTAAGCAAACTGGATACACATAAATCCATGGGCCCTGATGGGATGCACCCATGAATTCTGAGGGAGCTGGCAGATGTCATTGCAAGGCAACTCTTTATAATCTATAATCAATCATGGTGACTGGGGGAAGTTCCCGAAGACTGAAGGAAAACAAATGTCACCCCCCTCTTCAAGAAGAAAGAGGGGGACTCAGGGAACTGCAGGCCAGTTAGCCTCACCTCAGTTCCTTGGAAGATGATGGAGCAGGTAATCCTGGAAACCATTTCCAGGCACATTAAGGACAGGAAAATCATTAGGAGTAGTCAGCATGACTTCACCAAGGGAACGTCATGCTCCACCGACTTGATAAACTTCTATGATGAAGTGGCTGGCCTGGTAGATGAGGGAAGAGCAGTGGATATTGTATACCTAGACTTCAGTAAGGCCTTTGACACTGTCTCCCACAAGATCCTCATAGACAAGCTGTTGATGTATGGGCTGGATGAGTGACAGTGAAGTTGGTTGAAAACTGGCTGAATGACCAGGCCCAGAGGGTGGTGTTCAGCAGTGGAAATTCTAATTGGAGGCCAGTAACTGGTGGTGTACCCCAGGGGTCAGTATCAGGTCCAATCGTGTTTAACATCTTCATCAATGATCTGGATCATGGGACAGAGTGTACCCTCTGCAAGTTTGTTGATGACTCAAAACTGGGAGGAGTGGCTGATATGCCAGACAGTCATCCTACCATCCAAAGGGATCTTGGCAAGCTGGAGAAATGGGCCAACAAGAACCTCAAGAAGTTCAACATGGAAGAGTGCAAAGCCCTGCACCTGGGGAGAAACAACCCTATGCACCAATATATGCTGGAGGCTGACCAGCTGGAAAGCAGCTTGGCAGAAAATGACCTAGGGGTTCTGGCGGATACCAGGTCAAACATGAGCCAGCAACGGGCCCTTGCAGCAAAGTCTAATGTATCCTCCATTAGACAAAGTATTGCCAGCAGGTCAAGGGGAGTGATCCTTCCCATCTACTCAGCACTGGTGAGGCCACACCTGGAGCACTGTGTCCAGTTCTGGGCTTCTTGGTCCAAGAGAGACATGGACATACTGGAGAGTCCAACGAAGGGCCACAAAGATGATGAAGAGACTGGAGCATCTCACATATGAAGAAAGGCTGAGACAGCTGGGACTGCTTAGCCTAAGGAAGAGAAGGCTCAGAAGGATCTTATCAATGTATATAAATACCTGAAGGGAGGGTACAAAGAGAAGCCAGGTGCTTTTCAGCAGTGACAGGACAAGGGGCAATGAGCACAAACTGAAACACAGGAGGTTCCCTCTGAACATAAAGAAACACTTTTCCACTCTGAGGGTGACTAAACACTGGAACAGGTTGCCCAGTGAGGTTGTGGAGTCTCCATCGTTGAAGATATTCAAAAGTCATCTGGACACGATCCTGGGCAACTGGCTCTAGGTCACCCTGCTTGAGGAGGGAAGGGTGGGACCAGGTGACCTCCAGAGGTCCCTTTCAACCTCAACCATTCTGTGATTCTGTGAAGCTGAGAGTCACCAATTGTATTTGAAGCAAAGTATCAGTGTATTGCACTCAGCCATCCTAACAGAAGCAGCACTGGGCAGTTTTAAACTGGGAACTTTCTGCAGATTCCTCTGTGCTTTGGGCTCCTGCTGGCTTAGAAGGGTGGAAAGCTCTTAGCAGCTTCTGAAAACACAACTAATCCCAGAGAGCACTGATCTTTAGTTCTGGAAATGCTTGCTGCATTTGTATTTGTGAAAGAGAAGGAAGAGATATTTTTATGTGAAGCTGTTTTGAAAAGAAAACATGGTTTGCCTTGGAAGACATTGATGGGTTGGGATTATCAAAATACTAGTGGCGTTTGCCTCTCCCTTTGGTTTGTGCAGGCAAAAAACTAAAAATCTAAATAAAAAAATAAAGGTAAGATTTTTTTCAAGAGTGCTTGACTCTTCTGTTATGAATAAACTTTTCAAATTCGGTGTTTTCTTTTCCTCCAGAGAATGGTAAATTTGCAAACTCAGCATTATCACTAATATCACTTGTGAAATATTAACTTAGTCCTCACAGTTAACGTCATCCGCAACCCAAGATGTCTTTGATCCAGTCACCGATAAACTTACACTTATCCTTCATTTACTCTCCCTTCCTACACACTTGGGTCACGTCACATTGTTTTTCTCCATACTGCCTGGACATGAAAGCAGAGACAGCTGCTTTCAGTTCCTTGTATTCCCATGGCTCCCGTATTCCCGTGGCTCCTGTATTCCCATGGCTCAGGCCAGAGCCACGCATGACAGACAAAGAGCAAGTGCAGGCATTTCCCTTCGCCCAAGCATCGTGGACTGGATTATTCTTAGTGTGGCAGAATGGTGGGGGTGTTTAGCTGGAATACTCAAAGAAATTTCCGTTGAGCATGCACATTTTGAAAGGCTTTTAATTTCTATTTGAGCAGAGTTTTCCCAAGGGACAGCTCCTTTGCTCCTGAGTTGGCTCCCTTGTCAAAGAAACACAGCAGCGTCTGAGTAGTTTAACTAAATGGTTGAAAGTATACTTTGAAAATGGTAGAGCCTGGTATTTTCCTTTAGTCTCAAGGTCAGAAATAGCTGATCTTTTTTTTTCCCCTCCCACTAAACATTCATTCAAAAGCAGACACCCACATTATAATATTACAGTTTAAAGGAAAAAATTTGGCAGGTCCGTAAATACTTCAAGGCACAGCCCTGTTCTGGAAAGTATTGGGCAACCTTCATTTAGAGATTACTGGTAGCCTTATTTGTTATATACATATTTCATGCCAGTAGTTTATTATGTAAACACATGCTTATCTCTAAAGTCTGGAAACATTTTTAAAAAGAAATCATAACCACAGCAGTATATATTTTAAGCTTAGTGCTTGTCATTCAGTCAAAACACAGGCAAAATACTCATGTTAAATTACTTACATGTTTTTATCTAGTTTCTGCTAGCTATCATAGTTGTAATTTAATTTTTAATGATTTTTCATATTGACCAAAACACTATCACAAAACAGTATTTCAGGGCCCTCCAGTGTTCCTATTGCATGAACAGACCCAGTGATTCACCCGGCTACTGATGGGTGTGAGGCTGCAGAAGGGCTGTACGCAAAACTAGCTGTGCAGCTTGTTTACCTTTACTGTATAGCTTCATACTCTGGTGCCAGGAGATGGAAAGACTGCTGGATTGATTCTCTCATATGCAATGCCAGCATCCTTTAAGACTTCTATAGAACACCAAATTAAATGTCAGTAAATAATTAATACAAATAAAACAGCAATTGTATTTTGAACATAGCAAGGGTTTTGTGTGCCAAGGAGAGGCAAGAAGTCTCTAGGAAGAGAAGAATGCATTCTTGCTTCAGAATTGGTGGGTTTGATAGATATCAGCAGAGTTTTATTACTTTGTGTTTGGCATGGTGGGGGGCCGGGGGGTGGCAGGGGGGGCGCAGGCCCTGTGTGGAAAGGCGGCTGTGTCTGAGGAGGTGGCAGTGTTGTGTAACCACACTGACAGAGTGCGTCACAACGTGTGACATGTGGCAGCAGAACAGCCTTAAATAGCTCTCACCGTCTTTTCTCCTCCGGAGGTTTTGAGGAAAATTTGGTTTTCTGAGTAATGTTTTATCCTTCCTAAAATCACCTGATAATATGGCTCAAACTCCTCTAGAGGACATGTCCCTGAGTTCTCGAAGAGTTTTAGGGGAGAATGGGTGGGGATCTTGGTCTTATAGGTCCAGATGTTAAAAGCATATTCCTGGGACTATGGGACGAATACATGTTAATTAATCCTGGTGTTAAAATTGATCAATGTCCCTTCATGACCTCTGCTGTAACAGAAGCTAGGGGCTGAATTAATTCCTGCTTGCACTGAAGCCATTATTAGAAAGGTGTCCGATAATGACGAAAAATTTTCCAATGACAGAAGATCCATTACAAAATATAAAATTTTCTTTTAACAGTTAATTATCTTTTCTACTAAAATTTAAACTTTGTTCCTGAAGGTTCAGGAAATTCTCTGGATTCATCACCTGCTCAGGATTTTGTTATTCATTTGTCTGCTAGACTTCAGAGACCTTATTACCACATTTCTGTTCTTTACTCTTGTACTTACAGACTGAGACCAAGTCACTGTTTATCTGTGTAAGCTAATATATTGAGTTCTTTCACTCTTTCTCCCCAGGAGTTGTTTCTGCACTATCCTCATTGCTCTGATCTCTCTCCAATTTATCTGTGTAGTTTTTGATCTGTAACACCAAATTTGGACTAAGTGTTCTAGTAGTGGCTGTGCAAATGAGGAATACAGTGGAAACATAATGTCAGTAGTGCTACTCAATATTCCCTTTTCAGTCTCCCCAGAGCTATAGTGGCCATATAGGTATACTGAGCCCTCATGTCCAGTTCATCAGTGCCCCGAGTCCTTTTCAGAGTCACTGTGTCCTGGGACCTCCTTCCTGTAATCATGGCTTTAATTTTTCATTTCTGGTTGAATAACTTTGCGTGTGACAGTACTAAAACGCAAACTGTTGCCTATGCCCAGGAGAGCTGTGTTCCAGTGACCTATGCCCTTTGTGCTTTACAACACCTCAGATTTTGGCATGAACTCACAGTTTCTGTAAATTGGCTTCCCTCTTGATGTGCAGAAACAGCCAATAACCTCCCCAAAGTCTGGTGGGGGCCTGGAGCCCCTTTTCTGCCCCCAGAGCTTCACTCCTCTTTTGCCAGAGGGAAGAACTCATTGTCCAATGCACTGCTTCTCCACATCTCAGACTGACCCAAATGCACGTCATAGATCAGCATTTATTACTGATCCCCAGAAGGAAATCTTTTTTTTTATCTCAAAGTGAGCTTTCGCAGCTGGCCCACCAGGCCGTCTGGGACACAGCCCTGTGAAAGATATTTCACTGCTGGTTAGACCCATTCAGAGTTCATGTTTCACAAGCACAGGTCTTCTTAGAATGGAACTTATTAAGTTGAGACTTAGTTTTTCTCAGCTATTTCAACACCCGGTGTCAGAACACATAACACAAGTGGGATTTCTTATCCATGTTCAGCACTTGGCATCACCAGGCCAAGGATGGGGCATCAGTTATGGCTGTCAGTAGTCTCCGGTGTGGGGGCTAGTGTGCACTGATGGTGTTTGGGATTTAGGGTGAAGGCAGGAAGGTAGAAGCCACGCCAGAGAAGTTTGCTGGTTTACAAGCTATGCAGGCAACAGGGTCATGTGGAATACTGCTACTGAGACCATGGATGGCAGCGAGGAAGAGAAAGGCAACTGTCAGATGGGTGACAACCATCATGAACGAAAATGTTTTAATCAGGAACCAGTGACTGTGAGCTGAGAGCAGAGACTGAGGCAGCTACAGAGTGGAGATGAGCTTGGGCTCCCTCCCCTCCCTCCTCTTCTCTTATTTCCCTTCTCTTCTAACCCGACATAAGCAACTTTTTCTCCAGGCAGTCCTTGCAGACAACATCAAAGCTGTGCATCCAGAAGGAAAAGGACTGCTGGAAACAGCCTGCAGTTAAGCTATCCTGGACAAATAAGTGTGTTTTCTATATATGCTCTGGCCATTCAGTTACTTAGGGATGGTATTTTTCTATTTCTGACTCTTTCTTTCCTTTTCCCTAAGATTGGCTTCAACACAACACCACTGTCTTTTATAACAAACATGAGATATATGAAATGTAACAAAGGAAAAAGGCAGTATCCTCCTGTTTGTTTCCAACCCTTCCCACCAATGCCCCCCAACTTCATTTGCCATGCAGCAGCAGTCTTTTGTAAAACTTGTCTCAATGCACTGCTCAGTGAATAAGCATTAATTAAAAGAATATGGAGATCAATGTTGATTTATAGACAGAAGATAGGGAGCTAATCCTGAATGGATAAATAGCTCTGAAATTAAATCTAGATCTAGAAAGTGGATGGGAAGAAAAGAATAAAATATCTGTCAGGTTCTTGTAGTGGAAAAGTAAGAGCCAAATTCTGCTTGGACCCAGGATTTCCATAAGTCTGATGAAAAGGGCAGGACTACACAGTTTGCAGGATGCTGGTGGCAATGATGAGCAGGATGAGGGTACATCAGGAACAGCTGGTTTCTTTTCTGGGCTATGTTTTTTACTTCAAGTTAAGAAAACCTTCTCCTCCCCAGTGTGCTGTCATGCGGTCTGCAAAATGCTCCCAGTGATTTCTGAAACACATTCCTTGCAAGAGCTTTCTCTCCACCTTTGCCCCATAGGTTCTTCCTTTCAAACACTAAAAGAATTCTTATTTCCAGGATTCCCTTCTCATTAAAAAAATATAATCTGATTCCTTCCAGCTTCTCCACCCATTTCTTTCTCTCTCTAATCCCTAACAGAAAATTAGTTTCAGAATATGACACATTTCCACTGTGCTATATTAATGTCATACAGAGGGCAGTGCTGCCTCTTCACAGGCTCTCCTGCTTCCAAATGTTGCATTGCTCCTTATGATATTTTTTTAGCAGGATTTGCTACTTTTTAAGCCAAAGAGGGATCCACTGCAGGAATGAATTTACACTGGCCTTGTGCCACTTAATCTTGAGAACTGAGGCACTGAGTTTAACATTTCTGAGACAAACTGTAATATGTTATAGGCAGTATGTAGCTTAACTTCTAAGGAGGAAGAGAAGGTGTTTGAATGGGGATGGTTTAACAGAAGCAGTATTTTAAAAAAAGACCCAGGCTAGCTGAAACAAAACCACCCCCTCTTAGAAATCAGTGGCAAAGATTCGCTTTTTGCCTTTCAGAAAAGGGTTTTTCAAATTACAAACTGTGTCAAATTATGCTTCTCAGTCAAAAAGCTCATGATTTGCACCATGATTTGATGCTTGGTGCATGAACATCTGTGAAGTAATGACTGAGCAGGCATAGCAGTAATTTCCCGTAACTCTCTTAATGTGCAGTTTCTGCAAGGGAAATAAGAATTTATGCTGTAAGATATCCCCCAGCCACTTAAAGTACAGGTCCCTGGAGGCCTCATTAAATTGCCATTATGATGAACCTTGGGCTGTGCTGTTCTCTCCCCCGGCTCTCGCGTGTTTTGTGGCTCCTCAGCAGGCTCCCTCATTATTTTGGAGGGAAATGCAGTCAACAGATTGAAGATCAAAAAGAGTCGAAAGCGAGATGTGAAATATCAGCCCAGACAGAACTGAACAAATGCCATTTGATTTTCTCTGCAGAGGAAGCAGTCTAGCAACAAACATACAGCTGTGCCTACTGTTTGGCACATATTGGGAGGTGTTTGATCACTTCAGTCACCTACTTGCCCATCAGCTGTTAGATTTGTTTTCAGGGCAGTGATAGGGGAGGGTGAGGGGGAGGTCAGTGTCACCCTGAGCTGTTCCAGAGAAAGAGCAAGAGATGGGCGAGATGTTTCCCCGTCTGCTGACTGTAATTGGTTTCCTCTGTTCAAAGCTAGTGTCACTACCCTCCTTCTCCTTCCGTATATTTCCAATTGCTATCACATTATGTTCCTGTGTGCCGTTCTTTTGGTGGAGGGTAAAATAGATGTTCTGGCCTGAAATTAGACAAACAAGAGAGGCACAGCCTGCCCCACAGTTTCCGACATAGCAGAACTGGCTCTGAATAAGTCTTCAAGGGCTGTGCAGTGATGGTAAGTAAGTCTTGTCCCCAAGCTTTTGGTCCGAGCAACACCACTGTTATGGCCATACAGGAACCCTTTATCTACACTGACAGGAGTTTCTGATAGCTAGACATGACCCCACTACAGAGCTGCAGCGACAGGACTAGATGATCTCCAGAGGTGCCTTCCAGCCTCTGCCATTCTGTGAGTCTGTATCCCAAAAGAGAAGCCAGACTTGGGATCTACTGTTCTCAACACCCTTGAACAGATACCCAGCTTTGATAAGAGATGCTAGCAACATTTTTATAGGAACAAGTAAACAAAAACTAACTGCAGAAATCAACAGCTCAGGAGTTTGAACAGGTTTTCCCATTTAGTAATATAAGCATTTAATTTTTCTGCTTGGCAGCTTTGTACAAACAGGTGGAGAGGAAAGCTCTGGGCTGGCTTAACTTGTGTTTTTTGACACAGCCAAATGTCAATATTCAGAAGTGTGTCATGCAAATCAAAGCCTCAGATCTGAATGGCTCCAGTCTTGAGGAAGTTTGCACAGAGATCCAGATTTTACAGATGGCTTCTATCTTTACGATGATCTGGCAAAGGCCTCAGGGCTGAACTTCAGCATAGACTAGAGCTGCATGCTGCAGACGGAACTAATCCGAAAATTTATGGACTAGGAAAGAAAACAGTTGTTGCTCTCAAATACAAAAATAGGCTTTCCTTGCACTGAAAGCTGATGTTGTCCTAGTAGCCAATTGTTCTTACAATAAAGTAGGTATTAAAATGGCTGGCAGAGCAGAAGAAAGCCATTCAGGTGTGTCCAGGACAACATACAATGAACAAAAGGGAAGATGCCATTCCAACTTCTAGCTAGTAAAGGTTCATTGAACACTACTGAAGGATTCTGAGGCATTTGGATAAGGTCTTGAGCAGTCCAAGTGAAAAACAATCATAGCAATAACAAAATAATTCTCCCTGAACAGTCTTGTGAGCAACAGTGAAAACAAAAGGAAGAATATGAGCTACATCCGAGGCAACTCAGAAGCTGACACAAAAATCTAGTAGCCAGAATCTCCTACGGTTTCCTGTGAAATGTTCCCGTTCATCTGCATGAACCTTTTACACAGCAGTCAAACGTGAATAAACCTTTGTGGGGTTCCTGGTGCCCTAAGGCCAAGCATATTAACAACAGGCTTTGCATATGCCAAAAAAAGAGAGTTTCTCTGCATTACTGAGCTATGCTTCTGCACTGAAGACTCATTCAAACACAAGGTTAGTTTCATTCCGGTTCATAGGTTTTAAAATGGATAGAGGTAAAGTAACACAAGCACATACTAGGACACGTATGCCCAGAAACACATGATAAGGATGCAGTTACATGCCTAGGGTAATAACAGCTTTTTATAAATTCTCTCAGGCTAGATAGTGTACTGACTTTACAGTCAGCAAATAAACTCATCTCCACTCCTAACACTAAATAAGTGTTCCCCTACAAGGAGATGAATACTGAGATACTGGAAATAACCAATTAGGGAGAAAGGCTGGATCTGTACTTAGAGCATACAGTCGGGTCCAGTTCCCCTGATCCCATAAGCCCCTGTGGTACCCCTAGACACACTGTTTTAACAAAATCTTTTGGGGTATAAAGGTGTCTGTATCCTACTGCTTTAATTTTTTTCAGATGGGGTTAGTTGGAATTAATTATTTAAATATGTAGATCTTAGCCTTCCAATACATCATTTTCTCCACTAATAAATAAGAGTAGCACCATTACATGTCCTCACAGCACAGCTAGACAGTAAATGCGTCAAAGCTTATGAGGTTCTGAGGTGGAGGTAATGGACACTGCACAGATATCATACACGGAAAATATAATGGTGTATATTGCAACCACTTCCTACCTGCAGCCTGAGGGGACTTTTCACAGAGGCAGCATGGAAATTGCGTCAAATCAATCAATTGCAAAACTCTGCCCAGGCAAATTAATATATTTCCTCCTGGCATCCAAGGAGATAGGCACAGGAATTGTTATTGTTTAATTTTGTTTGTTAAAAATCACAACACTGAAGAGAAGGTATCTTGGCAAAATCTGGGCCCTGATGCCCATTGTCATTATGCTTTTTGGGGTTTTTTTGGGAGGGGGAAGGAGGCAGGGAAGAGAAACAATCCTCCTCTGTTTTTCCAGCTTTGAAAGTCTGTGTGGTTACAGTCACACCAAGAATTCTCTTTCCTTTCTGCTAGCCAGAAGTGGGTCATCACTGGCTTACAGTGTGCCAATCTTTTTATTTGCAACTTATTTCAGCAGCTTAGAAAACCTCTGAATACAGACATCCTGTGGCTAGCTTGGCTGTGTCCATTCCTGCTTCGCAATGCCCATTTAATTATTTCATTGCCCTGCCTCCAGGCCATCCTGCTTCTATCATGAGAAAGCCAGAAAGTGAACATTCCCTTACCCTCTTGGCAGAGTTTCCAGTGTTTCATTATTTAGCATCCTGTGTCATTGATCTATTCATGCATATAGATTTTAAACAAATCAGGCCTAAGATATATTTGTAACCCAAATGAAACATTTTAGAAGAGCATACATTAGGTTTTAGTCATTCTGGCTACACTGTGAACAATCAATGTCACAGGGTAAAAAAAGTCTAGTGGTTATAAATTGTGAGGTGTGACAAGCCCTTGTATGTGTCAACAACTGAAACAATTACTTCTGTAATAAGCAAATACAGAAAGTTAAAGAAATAGGGAGATTATCCTTCTAAACAGTTTCTAATAGCAATTTCATTTTACCCAGCATATCTGACCTCTCCTTTTCCCATCTATCTCATTCATTCATTTGATCATTTCTTACAGATTGAGTTTATGAAAAGAAAATCGTCAGTATAGTTAGTGGGGCAGAGTGCACTTGAAAGCGAGGGCAATGGTACAGAAAGCATAAGAAACCTTTATTCCTAGCTTGGGTAGTTTTGTGTATCTTGTCTCACTCCCCGTTGCTACATTATATTTACAAATAAACTGTCAGAGTGATTTTTGCTATGAGGAATAGATCCATTTTCTTCGTAACTAACCTACTTCCTTGTTCTATAATGAAAATGGATCAGTATAAATATGTTAATGGCCTTACCTGAGGCAGGCATTTCAGAGAAAGATAACTGAGTGTGATGTACAGTTTGAGTTCAGAGCTTCCTGTTTCAAAGCGTGCACAGATTTCTATTTTTGTAAAGCAAAGAAAAAACTAATGAGCTTTAGACATAAGACATTTGGTACCATCATGCAGCTGCTGTATGCCACAAATGCTGACAAACCTGTTTGTAAGTCTGCAAGAACCACATGACACAGTATGATTCACATTCATGTTGACCTTTGTCTTGTTTGTGATTGAAAACAATTAAAATTACCAGAGTCAACAGAGTGCAAACTCTGTTGAGTAATTGGGTTTGGTTATCTATGCCTTTAACTGTATTTCTGCGTTTCATCATTCTGGCTTTCATGTACACAGAAGCTACTGAACCATTCATGCGTGCTCATGTGGAGATGTAGATTCAGTGTGTTTGACAGCTCAGGAAAGTCATAAAGCAATGTTGTCAAACAATTGCATAGAAGATGCAAGAGGCATTAGCTAAACTGTCAATAAGCTACAACATTAATGTAAATTATCAAATCAAATTTGTCAAGCTAAACCCAGTGTAAACATGCATTTATCTTAATGGAACAGCATTTGGATATTTGACAATTAAGTTCTCTTCCAAGACAGCGGGATAGAAGTATAAATTGTATTAATGTTTCCCTTATTAACCCAGTGTCTTTAAGTATTTATTCAGGAACTATTTGTCTAGGACACCTTATTTTGAAGGAACACCTTGATCACGTGACAATTTCTTCCTTGCTCACATGATTTCCTTCAATCGGGTATCCAACACAAATACTCTGTGAGGCCTCCTAGTGCTGGTGGAAGGTGATGGCAGCCCCTAAGTGGGATTCAAATGATGACTTTTTGCCGACAGGTAATGAGAATGTCTAGGTGTACATCAATGTGCACGAATTAGAACAACTTGCTGGCATTCAGGTGGCCCCAGTCATCCTTGGTGCATTTGCAAGACTCATCTGTATTTGCAAGACACTCAGAAGATCCAGGGACCTATCCCTACTAGGGATTCACAAACTACCCTGGTATGACACATTAAGAATAATCATATTCCTTCAAGTGTGAGCTTATCTTTTCTCTATCAACAATGGTTTCAGGATTCAGACAGTCTCTGTTCAGGTGGTGTTTCTTTAAATGAGAGCTCCAAGACCTTTTCTCAACTGTGGCTATTACATAATACGAAAAATGCAAGAAACAGCATGTCTGAAGTCTTATATTTCCCTGAGCAGGGACACTGTGTTTTTCTGAGGTGAGTTCAGTGCCAGAGTTTGCTGCAGTGTGTAAGCAGACAGGCAGCCTAGAGACTTTAGATATTGTACCTCTGAATGTCATCTCACAGTGTCAAGAATCTCAAAAGCAAAATGCGCTGCTGTTGCAATTATCTAGCAAATAAATAACACTGGCCACATTAATTTATTTCAGTATGAAGGGGTTTTATTACCACTTCTTCACAGCAGGTTATCAGATTGTACGGCACAGTCACAGATAAGACCTCTAGCTCAGGAAGTCCCTAAGCTCTTCTTATCTTAATGGTGTAACCCTTCCAACGGCATCATACATGGGTAGGTTACACACATGTGTTAGTCAGACAAGGTTAGAAACTTCATGTTAGGAAAACCTAAAACAAAATCAGTGTGAGGAAGATTATTGACATGAGAAAGTTCAAGAGCCCTCAGCACTTCTGAAAGTATTGTTAAGGAAAGTGGCCTTTTAGATTTCCCTCTTTTTCAATTATTTGCTTCTGCTTTATTTTCATTGTTCTACGCAAAGACATTTCTTCATGCTTGAGCACTTTGTAAAAGGGAGTAAATTTGCACTTAATGTTTTATATCTCTCTAGTTTCTATTAATTGGTACTACAGTGAGCGTATTAAGAGACATAACATACTTATTTTCTTCTAGTAATAGTATCTTTAAGATTAGGTTTTTAGCTATGACTTAGAATATTTTTTCATAGCAAACCTGTCTTTTATTTGTCATTTTGTTATGTTCTTTTCTTTCGAGAATGTCTCCACATATGCTGACATTTTGCATTTGTCATCCCTTAGACCTAGTACTCTCTTTATTTGCTTCCTAGTGCCGCAGAGTTCATTCATATAGTCATTTCTTTTTATTGCTATACAGTCCCAGGATTTCCATCATGTAGCATTTCATGTAGCATTTCATTCACTTACAGTAAAAAGGTAAAATCTTCATTTTTACATGAGTGTCTAAGCCATCATTGCCTTGGGTACTTTTCTCCTTTTCTGCAGGAACTGGCAACGACTATTCATGTCAGGAGTACATTTTTATCTTTAACTTACTGGGCTTATCCAGGTTAATATCGCTGTATTTTTGCCATTAGTCCTACTACTTTGTTGGTAATTAACGTCCATCTTATTTCCTAATCTCTGTTCCAAAGTCAGTGACTATTTCTGGTCTTTGCTTTTTCCTAATGAGAGGAGATGGGGAAAAATGTTGAAAAGTATAACAAAGAGTATGTTTCAGGTTTTTTTCTTTTAGTTATCCCTCCCTTTAAAATCTCCAAAGCCAGAATTATAGTCATACACACAATAATTTACAGGAAGGATTGTTTTTCCTTTGAGAAAATGAGTACTTTTGGACCTTCGTGCTTCAGCATATAAACCAGTGATGAACATACAGGATTAAACAAACTTTCTATCATATTTTTTTACATAATTTTCCTCTACAGAGTTTTTCTAATCTTCCCCTGAAGCAGCCAGCAGTTTGTACAGAACAAGACAAACTGAAGTCTGTTGTGGAAGAGGGTTTCTTTGGGCATATAAAATAGAAATGTACAATAGGAAATCCCATAACAAAAGTCAATCATGCCACTTCCTTAAGGCTTTAGCATGAAAATGCCCTAGAACACATTACTTCCTAATTCAAGCTCCTAAAATCCTGTTTATGTATCTGTTTCATGGGTAGAGACCTACTCATAGGGAATAAAAGTCACTATTCAGAATATTATAGCATTTAGATGCCTAATTCATGGACAGATGCCCATTGTCCTTGGCACTGTGGAAATAGGAACCACAAGACATCCTCTGCCTCTGAGAGAACTTAGGCTAAGTGAGAAGACTAATAGAAGAGTAAAGAAACAGTATTTATTGATTATCATATGCTCTGAGCATTCTGTTGTCAAAAGTTTATAGGCATCAGAGCAAAGGAAAATTATAAGGAAGATGATAGGGAAGAAAAATAATGAGGTAGTTCTGTGACTAGTTGTGGACCTTTCTTTTAGAGTATGAAGGAGAAGAAAAACGAAGACTCTGTGTTTGAAGGTTAACAACAGAAGTGGAGGCTGGCATTATACCTGGCCAGAGATCAGGATTTTTATAAGAAATAAGTGCATATGGCCGGGATGGGTATCAGCAGTCTTACAGAAATAAATCAAGCAGCATGGTCAGTGAAATAGAGAATGGAAGCCCAGGGGTGAGGTGCACAGGGAAATCTTGATGGTCAATGTTGCATGGTAGGAAAAAGACCTTTGCAGCAGGCTGGGTGGGTGGGAGTAAGATTGAGACCGCCTTTCACAAAGAAAGAAAAGGATGTTGCAGTAACTGACATGTGAGATAAGGGCCCCACTTTAAGGAGGATGAGAAGGCATTTTCTTAGAAATGTAATGTAGGAATAATTTCTAAATTTTTTACACAAAGAACTGTGAAGATTTTGAGAGACAAGTTGAAGATGACATACTCTTCACAGGCCTAGAAGACAGGAACAGGGTTTTAGCCATACTAAAAAAATTAAGTGAGAAGTGGAAATTTTATATCATGACCTGTAAGATTAACATGGACTTTTGTTGCCTGCTGTGGCTTATTTTATTTTCTAGAACGTAAATTATGTTGGCATGGTGCAAGATAAAGACAAAGACTTGATAATCTGTTCTTTAAGGAGCATACTTCCTAGGAAGAAGTGTTCCAGAGATTATTAGCCATGCACAGATTTAATTGTTTTGGTGCCTTATAGCTGACATTAGATAGATCTTCACATCAGTGCTGTCACATTAATTATACTAACATCATAGAATCGTTAAGGTTGGAAAAGACCCTTAAGATCATTGAATCCAATTGTTAATCTATCACTGCCAAGTCCATCACTAAACCATGTCCTCAAGCACCGCATCTACCCATCTTTTAAATACCTCCAGGGATGGGGACTCAACCACTTCCCTGGGCAGCCTGTTCCAATGCCTGACCACCCTTTCGGTGAAGAAGTTTTTCCTAATATCCAACCTAAACCTCCCCTGGCGCAGCTTGAGGCCATTTCCTCTCATCCTATTGCTTGTTACTTGGGAGAAGAGACCGACCCCCACCTTGCTACAACCTCTTTTCAGGTAGTTATTTCATTGTTAGAGTTTTATATTAAATAGCTGCCTTTTTATGAATAGGCGTTAATCCGTACCTCTTTCCAAACAGAATATATCATGCCAGCATGTACCCTAGCTGCATACCAGTAATGCTATCAGAACATATATGAGAACATAAATATGTATGTTATATATATATTTTAAAATATATTTAGATTGTTAATAGTATCCAAGCCAAAGTACATGAACAAATACTTGTTAGGGATTCCCACTATCCAGAGTACATGTGTACTATCATATAAACTGCAGTTCCCTCATTAAGTCTTCAGATTTATCAGGTCATATTTGTTCTTGAGTCTAGATTTATAACAAAAGGCTACATCGAATTTTTCAGTTTGTGCAAATGCAAGGGTCAATGAATGACAGATTCTGGCAACTGAGCAGGTACAGGAAAAAGACCAGGAAAGGTTTTGATAAAAAAGCAGATGTCTCTTGGAAATGGGCCCATTTTCATACTTGTGAAATTAGACAACTCTAGTGATATAATAGATTTTCTGATTCTCTCTGCTTACTTATTTTTTTATATAAGACGAAGGGGCATTCAGTAGTTTGCATAATCAGATTTAAAAAATGGGGTTTTGTTTTATAAATCTTTGAAGGTACATCTGTTCAAAGGACAAATAATGAATCAAAATACTTCATATACAGCATTCTGCATAAGATGATATTATACACGAAATATGTGGTATTTCCTCTTAGGCATTAATAGAAGTCATCAAAAAACAATAAGGGTGAGGTGGGGCAGGGAAGACTCCTTGGGCAACATTTACCAGCGTGACATGATTTTTGTTTATAGAAAGGTGTGAAACACCATAATATAGCACCAGTTTTCAGGAGTGATGATTTACTAAGTATATCAGCATCCCAATCTAGTTTTTCACTTCAGAAAACAGGTTTTGTTTTTTAAAATACTTTGTAAATGAAGCAACAGAAAAGACTTATTTTCATAGTCAAAGAAAAAATCCTTTTCATGTTTTATTATCTAAAACTTGGCAAGGAATACTGAGGTCTAGAAGTCCATAGAGACAAATTTAGAGGAGGAAGATAATTTTCAGCTTCAATTATGCATTATTCTAAACTTAACAAGGGCTCTGAAATACAATACTTAAGAAAACATAGCCCCAAAACTGCAAACTGTTCTTTTGTTTCTAGACTTGCAAAATTGCAAGATGTTGCAAGGGACTAGAAGAACTCTACTAGAGGTAAAAGTTAGAAAATTATTAGCTGTAGTTTAAGACTGGAAGGGTAAAGTGCACTCCAGATCCTGCAAGCTCTCATCTCCCTTGTTAACTCTAAAATTATGATCAATTTTAGAGAAATTAATGAGACTATTCAGGGAAGTAAAGTTAAATATATGCACAAACACTGGCAGCACAAGAATGAAAGAGATCACAGCATTCCCTAGAACAAAATTTCATGAATATAAGAAAATTGGGATTTGCAATTTTCAGTGGTGCCATTTGCCATGCTTTCAGAACATACCAGGGAAATGCAGGCTTAAGAAATTCTGCTATAGTCCCTTTGTTTTACAATGCTGGTATGGTTGTTAAAACATACATTTAGACATACATTTTGACAAATTTAGAACTTACTTTTTGAAGGATTATTTTTCAGCTCTCATTTAAAATAGCAAATTTATTTAGCCTGAATCACTGATCCTGATATCACGTCCAGCTGCTTACCAAAAGACTATTTGCTTTTATTGCTGCCTCTATTTTACATCTGTTTATTGTAGAATAGTAAGCAGTTTAATCTTTCCTTTCAAAAAGCATAACACACTCAAAGTTTTTACTATAAAGTACTAATAAAATAAAGAGAACGTACCAATAAAACACAATGAATAATGGTAATGCAATAAACTACAAAGTACCTTTTTACTTGCTTGCATTAAGATGGAAGAACTTTAGCTAATCTTTAAATGCGCACATATGCACAAAATTATTTTCTGAAATACTGAGCCATGTGACAAAGAATTAATAGTGCCTTCCAAACAAGAGTTGTCAGGATGAAATATTTTTGTTCTGACACGGCTCATTTTCTATACCGTCTTCATAAAAAAAGTTGTCAGCCATTTTCATTTCTCAGAGTAAACAGGCATGCAAATCCATATTTGTTACATCCATTCAATAATTTTGTTCTAAAATCTTTAAGAGGCAAAACACTAACCACTTTTGTCTTTCCCATGCTGTTTCTCTGGTGGCACTCATATTGCTCTCAGAAAATACAAAGTCATCAAATACTACCTGAAGTGTCCGTAAAAGCTTGAGAAATTCTGCAAAAAGATTCTTAACAGACACTATTTCTGCAGCACTGCATTTCCTAGAAATAAAAGTCATCAGCCTCAACATGTGTGAGGTATGTATAACAGCGTGCCCTTGCTGACTTCAGTGGGGACAGCAAGCCTTGCACTAGGTAACAAACTGGCCAACTCTAACTCTGTTTAGCTAGAAAAAAAGTAGTGGAAAGAATGGAGAAGAAATACATTTTTAAAATGGGCTTGTGGAGGGGAGGAAGAGTATTGTCAAGAGTATTGTCAAGAAAGATAGTGAGTCAAACCTTAATTCTATCTGTTCAGTTTTCTTCTATACAAGCCTGGCAAATCAGCGTTTTCTCAGTTCCACATCTTTGTTATGGTGACACTTTCCCTCCAGCCATCCTTCTTGTCTATTTTAACTGTCTGCCCTTCAGTGCAGAGGCTCTCTTGGGTGTTTGGGCAGCTTCCAGCTCGATGGGGGCTGGTGCTCCCCCAGGGACTCCAGGGACTGGTCTAATAAGCCATTTACGTACAACTTGCCATACAAATTGAGCTTTGTCGACCCCTGCTCTGAAATAGGCAGTGAATTGGAGATGATAGCTTTAAGAAAACTGTAACTGAGAATTACAGTTGACAAAACAAAGACGATCGGCCAGGTCTCTTCTCTGCCACTGCAGGATGTCAGGGGTAACTCAATTAAGCATAACTGAGTCACAGCAAAGCAGAGGAATGGAAAATCTGGACTGATGCACACAAAAATGAACGTTTGGCAGAGGAGCAAGGACCCAGACTGTGTCTGAACTAAAGATTGCTGGCGAGGTGGCTGTAAAGTTGGTTGAGAGGGGATGTTAAGTGTGAGATGAAGGTCAAGCTGAATCAGCGTATTTGTAGGGAGAACATTAAATACCAGTGAAGTGGCAAGATGAGGACAATGCAGATTAGCCTGTGGAGACAGAATGGGTTATGCTGTTTTATCTGACTTGAAAGGGTGGCCGGGGGAGACGATAACACTGGATTAATAGGACATAAATAAGATGGTTTCTTCACATTGCCAGAAAAACCCAACACATCCATACCAAATAATGTATAATTGCTGGCAGTACATTGGGTTTATAGGCCCACATTATAGACCTCATTTTTGTCATATCACTTCTTTACTTTATGGTCTTTTTTTTAATAGAAAACACTTCTTGTATAGCTATGCATATACTTTCCCCTTTCAAAATGACTTTTGAATAGCTAGCTTTCACCTGGCTCTGAGTTCACTCATTGTTATAAAAAGCTTACTTTAAAAATATATTTCCAAAGCTATCAATGCTTCATGTGGATGTGAAAAGCAGCCAGTTCAGAAGCATTGTGTATCTTGTACCAGTCTGTCCAGCCTGCCTCTGCTCAAAGGGTAGTGCATCAGCATCCCTTAGCAGTGGTATCTGGGGCAAGCTGTGTCCACATCACAAAATGCAGCATCTCAGACACCAAATGCAGCTTCTCAGGCAGACCTGTTGCTTCTTGAACAAGAGCCCAGGGAAAGGAGGAGGGGGGGGTCTGCTGAGGGACCTCAGCCATGGCTTGTTGGTGTGCTCAGGGGCAAGCAATGCTGCTGAGAGGCAAAACCTCCCCTGGCAGTTCCCCTGCCCCAGGAGGTACTGGGCCTGCTGAGGGCACCCTGTTGGGGAGGGACTGATGCTTTTCCAACTGGTCTTACAGGCTTCACTGGGCTGTGGACAAAAGGCTGTGTTTTCATTTATGAAAGAGTTTTTTTTGAAAGGCAACCATCTCCCATGTAAAGTTTGTTCATTTGCTTTTCTCTTTCCCTTTCCAACTAGAAACACTCCTTAATGGAGAGCTGCTGTCTCACAGGTACCTATACAATCCCCAATCTCCCACCCCGTCCCAAACACACACAGTGCTCACACCGTGTAACGCTACACATGCCAAACACCGTGAAGTATTGCTTCATCAATAGCTTTCCTCTGACTCTCTCCATTACGGCTGAGCTTTTATGTCTGTGTTTGCTAGGTGTTTTGATATAAAACAGGAGTTTGTCCTGTGTCAGCTATTTTAATGCAAATTATGGTGGCTGTCAAAAGTGCCAGTTAGACTGACAAACCTATAAGTTCAGGTCTTACTCTCCACAACTTAGGTAGTAACACATTATTTCTGTTATTGTATTGAGGCAGCTGTCAGAAACTAATCCAGTATGCAGGCCTCATCCTACAAGGTAGAGTACATACCTTATACAGGAATTTAAAACCTAAGTGTAATGTAAGTAATGAAAAATGTCTGCTGAACCAGGAGGCGGAACAGAGAGATAATGATGACTCAATACTAGTTAGCCTGAAATGAAGTAACCCCAGCTTATCTGCTGCCTGAATTTTAACAAGCATATGCTTTTTGTCAGCATTAAGACAAGAGACAGTTTTGAAGTAGGAGAACTTCTGGAGACCTCTTCTTACATGAGAGGAAAACACAAGACGACTGGTAATATTGGCAAAGCCGAGGAAGGGGTTAACAGCAGAAACAAGGGGATAGTCTAGGCAGGTGTGTCACAGCAGAGAAAGAGAGAGAAAAGTTTTGTAGTGGATCATAGCTGAAGTGACAAGTAGTGCTGTGATAATTCTTTTTCAGATGAATAGTTCCTTCTACCAGTGAATGCAACCTCTCCACCCTCCTCAAGACGGTACTGACAAGCCAGGAAAAGGATGGTTGCAGGAGCCTTCTGGTCATAGCAGGGGACTAAGAAATTTATCTGTGAGGGTGGAGAGGAGAGGTAGCCAATTTTCAGAAGCAGCTTTAGGATCAAGGAGAGAACTATTGTAAAGAGTGAACTGGCAAGGAAGATGGAGCAGTTTCTGCAAAAGAAAATAAAAAACTTGTCAGGTAAAGACTGGGAACTCTGGTTTGTGCCTGTGGTAGCAGGACAACCATGAAGAGACTCAGAGACTCAGGCCAACATTAAGACATGATGAAATAAGGCATAATTTAAGGTAACCAGGGTAAGCAGAAGAACTTACACAAACTAGCTGTGTGCTCAGTTTCAAGGCTGCAAGCAAGTTGAAGTGATATAAACAAGAATATTGCTGCAGTTAGCCTGTTCCATGCCTAATTTGTCAACTGCAATCATTACTCTCCATGGCACCATCACAACCTCCACAGCAAATGACTGCAGTGTTACAGACTGAGGTGTATGTGAGGAATAAGCAGCAGGAAAAGATTAATCCATCATTAATAATTTTGTCTCTTGGAGCGTGTGTGCCCTGAGAGGAAAAAAAATCTACTCAGAAGTTGTCTTTACATGCCATATATTTTATATTTTCAGGAAGGTTTTGTTAATTTTTTACAGATGTCAGTGAAGGTTTTATCTTTACTGTCTCTCAGTGATGTCTGTTTAACTGTGTTCTGTCGCCCAATAAACCTAAGCTCCAGTTGAAAGTAAGTTGTGTCCTCTGCAGTAATAAGGACCATCAGTTGAAGTGTAACTCTTCTCCATGAATCACAGTATAGCTCGGCTCACTTTTGCATTGTTGCGTTGGTTTTAGAAATGAGAACGTTAGTAAGAGCTTTTTTGGCAGAAAAAATACGCCAACGAAGAAGACTCATTCAGCAAGGATTACATACAAGTAGTACCAATTTCTTTCGGGACCATAAACAGACTCTTTGCTGTACACATGGTTGGTGCAAACACAAAAAAAAAGAGAAAGTGCAAACCTTACATGGAGACTTCTTCCATAAAGAACTTCAAATGCCACACTAATTCCACCATCTGAGCAAGCAGTGAAGGAAGTATGATATTTTTCAGGAGAAATTTCATAAGTCTGAAAAGTAGCTTTTGGTTTTCTGGAGGAAGGTTATTTCTTTAGAAATATTTTATGTTTGTGAATTTTTATGCGTGCCAGTTTTGGTCCATCTATCATGTTATGAAAGAGGAAAATATCTTACAATTAGCAAATCAATTCTTCTAAAAGATCTAAAAAGCAGTTTTTCTTCTATATATTCTCTACTTAGTGAAGGAGACCACTTTAAAACTTAGGTATACATTTCTGCAGAGGAGCTACCGATTAAGATGTGTGCAGCTCTCTTACTGTAACCCAATGATTTCTGTGTCCTTGAAACAAATTGTCTGGCAGCTGCTTGCGATCTAGCAAGTGTGTCAGCAAAAGTGACCCATATGTCAACCTTTCACTTCGCAAACCTCTGCTGATTGTGAAAAAAAGCGTGAAAATATTCCAAAAGGTTCCAGTTCCCTCACTTTAAGTACTACCACAGGTAGGTGTTTCAGATCTACAAGTTCTTGAGTTATTAAAAAAAAAAAAAGTGGAAGTTTTCATAAGGACAAATGTTTGCAAGATTTTGTATAATTCTTTCTTCTGAGGAGGCTAGGTGTTTCACATGAGTAACTTCACCTGAGGTACAGTGGACATCTTTTAAAGTGTACCCCCTATCTCCTTCATAACTTATAATGTTTTGGGATCCCTTGTAGCTAGCAAGTAACACTGAAAACTGTGATTTTCAAAGGGTCTCCTTGTACATGAATGCTCGACTCCAGCTGAAACAGGATCTGAGTGCCTAGCATCTTTTTGATGGTTATACTGGCATTTCTAATTCTAGTCCCAGGTATGACCAAGTGAAAAGATACACAGAAGCTAAGGGATGAAAGACAAAAAAAATAGATCTTATTTTTCAAAATTCAAGACCAGTTTACTTAGATTCTTGTACATACTTCTTCGAAAGTAGATGGTAAACTTTTCAAAATTTTCTGCCTTTTCACAGTAAACTATTTTGTGGTTATAAGTAGGTAACATGGCTAGTGTCACACTAAAGCCAATCTCTCAGAATAAAAAAATGCCAAAAGTTAACAGAGATCACGTAAGAGCTACTTTTCTGTTGAGTAAGACAGTTTTTCAGTGTTAGTTTTCTGGAGTAATTACTGTGTTATCTTTCATTTTGAAGGCTGAAGTTCTGAAAATTTTCAAAATCTTGCTCAGCCAATTTGAAGGAAATTATTCATGGCCTTGTTCTGAATTCTTAAAAAACCAGCGAAACCAGTAGGATCCTCTCCATTTCTGTGTTTCTTTGTTGGTCTCTGCAGGTTTTTCTTTGCAGATGGCATTGTAGACACTACATAATCCCTTTACAGAAAGTACATTCAGGACACCGCATCCTGTCAGCAGTATTTCCTTGGCTCATCAGGTTAGATGGTGACACGTTGGCTTTCACACATGCACATATTGGAGCAGCATTGCATGCAGGGCACCTCAAGATAGAAACCTGACCACTGACTCGAGTGAGAAAGGGTCACTGAAATGATACATCAAAGATGGTACTCTACTGCATCTGATACACAAAACCAATCCAACATAATAACATGCTCCTGTGATAAGACACCACCAGTGAAGTGGCACATAAGAGTCACAGTAACAGAGTGAAGTATAACTATAATTTTGGTGATTTTGTCGAAGATATTACTAGGACAGTGTGTATGTTTTGTTGCCTCACTTTATGCATGGCACTTTCAGGGACTGCATATTATTTCTCATGGCATGCGAAGATATGATCCTTACAAGTAAATGGATTATTTTCTGCCAGCGTGCTGACAAGCATAACTTCTCCTCCATGAACTTTGGATTCTTTCTGTGAAGCTGTGTTCTTACTAAGGATAATGCCGGACATGGTGAGACTAACCACAAAGCTGCTGCCATAACGTATGCAAAGCTGAAAAGTTATTCTGTCTCTTTTGGGTCTTTTCTACAGCAGATAGGAGAAGCTTACTTTTTTTCAAGAGATTTTATCCTCCTTTTTTTCCTGGAACTCTTTTTCCCGGAGCATTTATTTCCTCTGGCTATATGATAGTAATCATTCTGCATGGATACATCTGTGACCCTATGAGAAAGGTGAGGGCAAAATGGACAACCATAAATTCTATTTAAGGATCAGTGGCAAGGAATATAACGAAGCTGGCCAGAAGGCACTGATGTTAGAAGAGAGTCTTAATATTCCTCCCTCCCCATCTCACTGAAGTTTTAGTCTTGGAAATTGTCCTTCAGGCTAAGTTTAATGTGCAGCAAATAAAGACTTATCCACATGACCCTCATTAGCATTTATGGGGAGTTGTTTTGGCTCTCGTTCTGGGAACCTTGCTGCTGGAGTCTGCAAAGCATAGCAGTGTAGCACAATTCATGAGTTACAAGCACAAGTTACAAGTGCAAGGATGGCAGAAGCTTCTCATTGCCTTTCGCAGGAGAGAACGCTGACAGACAGGTGTGTAGGAGAAAGCTTTCCTGAAGTCACTGCTGAAGGAGCCGCCATTTAGGCATTGTAGCTCTAGGCATTTTGGATTTTTCTGAAGGCAGATTACAAAGCACCTGCCATTCAGAAGGCAATAGAGATTTCCTAGCTACTCCTGTCAAAGATGCAACTGCAGCTCATGTAAACTATATTTAAAGTAACTACAAAAAATAAACCGCTAACAGAATAATAATGAACATAATGCAGGACACAGAGATCTGCTGGACAAGTACTTGGGGGTGAGGCTTGCTCTGAGCTCCACTCCATCCTGGTAGCACTGCTACCTTCTAGGCAGTCCAGCTTGGTCTGAGGGACAAGAGAAGAGAGACAAAACTGCAAGGTCAGTTCAGGGCAAAACCTGGAAAGAGAAAGCAAAAAGAGCCAGCAGAAAGAGTATCTTCTAATGGGAAGGTAGAGGTGTTTGGCCTCTGAAATGCGTAAAGAAAAAGTTGTCTGAATGCTGTCCCAATTCCCCCTCTCCCTGGCAGGTGCTGTGCAGATGCGGACTGCATCGCCATTGCCACTGCCACCAAGGTCTGCCCAAGAGAGCCTGCAGCAAGGCCCTGACGCCCCTCAAGGAGGGTGATAACTGTGTGCCTGCATAACACGGCAGGGCTCTCAATCAGCATCACTACTCCTCACACCTTTTAACCTACTTCCTTTATTCTTAAGGATTATTTTTTTACGAGCTAGGTACGCGATTAGGAGTACAAGTGGACTTGAGATTTGTAAGATTCGGTATCGAGAAACAGACTACCTACTTTATTTGCATTCTGCTGTAGCAACAGCCTCTCACTATGCAATGGGTGAGAACAGAAGATCAAAAGTCTATTTTGAGACTGTCTGGAATTCACTCTACAGATGTTGCTCTTAACATACTTCTTTTAAATTAAGTCTTTTTTTTTTTTTTTTCTTCACACTCATACTACCTTGCTTGCAAGTGACGATTCCAGCTGGACAAAAGATACAATGCTATATCCGGGAAAAGAAACCTTGTTTAATTTACATTTTAAAAAGTAGATCCTGTACAATAGACTTCTTGTAGCCCATTTTTTCTGACTAAACCCAGATAAAACACACATTTACCTGGTGAGAATTTAATAGGTGTAAAAGATACAGATACTATGCCTTGATTTGCAAGCAGCAAGCAGGATAAAGTTTTCCAGACTGGTTCCCTGAACTATGTAGTTCCAGGTATTTTGGGAGTTCCCATGGATATCCAAAACTTACTTACATTTTTATGCATGAAAACAAGTGACACTTTCAGATTTTCATTTGTGATTATTTGCTGTGCTTGCATATGTAGCTCTCAGTGGATGCAAATTAATTTAAAATTTCATGGCATTATTGGGATTTTTGTTTTTAAGTTTGTTCCTTAAAGCCAATAAATAGCCATCTGCTTTGCAAACTCTTCATTTTTAGCGTCCAATGTGCTTGTGATTCCTCAAAACTTCAGTTTTTTTCCCCCAGGTATTTACATATTCATTTATTTAATCTTGACTCATTCCACTTAATACACTGAATAAAGAAAATATTGCAAAGTCGCCTTCCCATAAAATGCAAATAAAAAATATTCCAAGGGACTGGAAGGTGCCTTCTTAGTTGCCCCTTAGGACTTGAACAGTTGGGTGGGATGTGAACCCCTTGGATGTCACAGTTTGACACTCTGCCTGAAAGAGTATTGGTAGTTTGGTATGTGACACTACAGGAGATGATACTTAGATGTAAGGTGGCAGAGAAGGAGGAAAACTGAGGACTCTGCAAGCAGCCATGCGGTGGGAGCAGGTCCCACCACTGGGGCTGGCAGGGGGCAACCTGCTCGCACCCTCACATGGAAGCAGCAGCAGCTCCTCTCAAGCAAAGGAGGTTGTTGGCTGGCTCACTGGCCAGACTGCCCTGGGCTAGCAGGACAGCCTTCAAAGCCAGTGCTGGCATTTTTACCAGTTGCTGCTGGGTATATAACTGGTTGGAAAATTTCTGACAAAATAATGTTTCCGTTAAAGAGACAGTTCTATTAAAATTGACACATTTCACAAAAAGATGACTGCATTGATTCATTTGGACTCTTCCCATTTGAAAAATGAGCCTTCTCATTTCAATTCTATGCTATGAAAACAGCTCATCTCAACTTTTACCACTTTGGTTTACTGTGCACTTAAATACTAAATGAGCTGTTACATACATGCAGTATAGATAGACAGTATTCTGACATAAGAGCGACCTAATGATTTAACTTCATGAAAAAGGTTTCACAGTATCAGAAGCAAACATTTTGATAGCAGATTCACACTGCAGTTTCCACAGTGCCTATTCATAGGAAGCGTGAGAGATGAGGCTTTACAAAACAAAACGAGAAATCAGATTTGCCTATGCAGTGCGGCTAGTCAGGTTTCTGAACACCTCTGCATGGGAACCACTGACCAAAGCTGTCGTGTTCTGTGGGCTTGATCATTGCCCACAGCTAAGCTAAGGAGCCAGCATGACTATTGCTTTCTTTCCTCTCCGCTTGAATCTACTGTCAGCCCACTCTGCTCTGCTCTTCTGGAAAGCCAGGGAGACGCAGGACTGACCACAGCTGCTCATCAACCAGCCTTCATGTCCTTCTCCCTCCACTGACTTTCAAACTGGGATGCAGCTTTTTAGTTAGTGGCTGGCCAAACACAGCTGTTAGAAATGTGATGTCGCAGCAAGGCTGCAGGACCCAGCGATGTGGGTGTAATTGAACAATAATGATTGAGGTGTAGGACATTTCCTGGGGAACTGATAACGAGCTGGGAGGAGTTAATGGCCCACATTGTGCTTTGGCTCATTAACCGCTAGCAGATATTAATCCCCAGAGAACATTCCTGATGGGGGCTGGTGTTGCTGTTTGAAACGAGATGAGGCTGTATTTTTTCTTTATGCCTACCTGTCTGTTCCTACCTGTGTTATGAGTTTGATGGTGATCTCTTTGTCACAGAGAGACATAGGGGTCCTAAATCTCCTCCATATGACCTAGTAAAGGTCTTGAAGTCACCAGGTGGTAACCGGCTGTTCCTGCACAGCAGTGCCTAGGTGTGCTAACTCCTGGCCCATGGGCCAACCCCAGATTCCCTTACTGCTGCTCAGTTCCACACTGGCATGGGAGTTTTCTCCTCTTCCATAGGCAATGCAATACAAGTATGAGAAAGGGAAATGGAGATAGAATGACTTATGATGTCTTTTAACTTATTCAGGGAAACTTCAAGGAGTCCTGTAATTTATAAGCTAAAATTAATTACTCTTTAAAGGGAGCTGTCCCACAAACCGTTTCTGAGAAGAAAAAAGATGTAAAGCAAATAAGCAGCTATTTTTAGAGGACATAAAAATATAATAACAGAAGTTATTGATGGGTGTACCTTTGTCAGAGAAGCTCAATAAGATTATCAACTAAATCACATCCCCAGTCTTTTACAGCTTGCCAAAAGTAATGGAAGATAGCCTCTTATTTTTAGTTAGTCCAATAAAAGAGATTGCATACAGTTTTATGTTACTTTTTGTGCATTTAAAGTTATTTTATTTTCTACTCAGAAGGGAAATACTCACTGGAAACACCATACTGAAAAATCAAAACTCCTTTTCCTAGCCTCTCTCCTAAAAAGACCATGGACAGCTCTGGGAATCAGCATCAATGTAAATAGCTCCTCCTGGGGTATCCACTGGGCATTACCTGAAAGTCATTTCTTGTGGAACTCCATTGACCATGATAAAATGACACCAAAGGCGAATTTGGTTCTGTCTACAAGGAGGAAGGACAGAATCATTGTAGATACCATGGTATTTGCATCTGAACATTTGGCTTTCTAGTGGGTTTGGAATTGTTCTCTTTGTATCTGTACTGGGAACATGAGGGAAAATCATTAATGGCAGGAGGAATTAAAAAGACAGAGGCTAAGGGCAGCTATCCAGTGAGATGCAGCTGTTATCTATGTACCCAGCGTACTTGCCATGAACTCATTTAAAAAACTGCACTGTTTTATAGCTGGTGCTCAAGAGAAATGCTCATTTGAATTACTTTACAGCAACAGTGCTTTTTATATTAAAGGTCAGGTGAACTTAGGCTACTGTTGTAGAAAAATTCCACTCAATAACAGGGCTGTCTCTGAAAGACAAGAGGTTTGAGAAAGTTCTTTTGTTCAGTTTCTTTGTATTGGTAGCCTTGGCAAGAATAGAGAAATTAGGCAGGGTTGGCCTTATTCAACTGTCCTGGTTTCGGCTGGGATAGAGTTAATTTTCTTCCTAGTAGCTGGTATAGTGCTGTGTTTTGGATTCACTAGGAGAAAAATGTTGATACCACACTGATGTTTTAGTTGTTGCTAAGTAGTGCTTACACCAGTCAAGGACATTTTCAGCTTCCCATGCTCTGCCAGGTGCACAAGAAGCTGCTCGGGAACTGGCTGGGAATCGGGTGGTGAACAGTTGCATTGTGCATCACTTATTTTTGTATATTCTTTTATCATTATTATTATTATTTTCCCTTCCTCTTCTGTCCTTTTAAACTGTCTTTATCTCAACCCACAAATTTTACTTTTTTACTTTTTTTTTTTTTTTCCCCCATTCTCTCCCCCATCCCACTGGGGAGGAGGTGAGTGAGCAAACAGCTGTGTGGTGTTTAGCTGCCTGCTGGGTTAAACCATAACATCATCAAGAGCAAGGTGGTTGTGGCAAGGCTGAGTGGACTCCGGGCACCTGGGTTGCATTGGACTGGAGGGGGTATGAGCATGGAGAAGAACAACCAGCCAACCTGACTGAGTCTAAACAATTTCACGAGGGAAACTGCAGATGCACAAGGAATGTTTTATGGGTAGAGTTTTGACCCTTAATAAGCCAAGCAGTTATTAAGACTGGGACTGTGGGCTACTCTGCTGATGCAGTGGGGTTTGTTCACTTTTATGTATATGACTATATTGTATATTTTCCAAATAAAGTTGTTTGCCATTTCATCTTCTAAAAGACTCTCCTGTGATCTTAAAAGGTTGAAGAATACCTGGAAAGCAATTAGGAAGGTCACAGCTTCAGTCCCTGAACCATGAGAATAGACACATTTTTGGACAGGGAAGATTTAAGGCAAGACCGCTGAGAAAACTGAGTCTGACTATGGCAGTAACCACTGACATCTGGTACGAAGTCACAAAATAAAAAGGGAGAGAGACTGAAACATATGACCCCAATGAAATAACTGTTCCTGTGGCACGGTGGCTGGGTGGAATAGTATGAGATAAATATACTTACAGTAAGGAAAGAAAATAGATTGACCACTACTCCTAGGATGCTATAAAATGCAATAGAGTAGTATTCCTCTCTCTTAAACTTTGTAAGTGTATTACAAGTAGAATGAGGCCTGAACTTAAACAGAGTAATACTTTAAGGGACAAATAATAAGAAATTGGTTTCTTTATTCTTTTTGTTGTATTGTCTCATACCACTTTTATTGTTCCTCTTCTGAAGTGCAAGAAGGCCTCAATATGTGTGTAGGATACCAAAATACACTTTGGATTTAGAATTAATATTCTACCCTTATAGCAGAACAGTCATTCAAAAACTGTCATAAATGATATACCTAATACCATAAAACAGTTCTGAAAGTGGGTGAAGTGAGGACTCGAGGCTTCTTTTTTTATATTTCTTGAGTGCTTATGGGGCTCCCACTGCCACGGAATCTTAAACTTGTGACTTTAATAATTTATTCTCCTAATACTTAGATGTTATTAGAGAGCTGAAGGAGCAAGTCCATGAGAAGTGGCAACTTGGAGTCCTAGAGTCTTGATGGTGCTCATCAAGTTTTCTGCTTAGTTCTTTGAGAAATTAAAAAAAAAAAAAATTAGCTATTTTGCATTTTCACTGATAAGTTCCCTGAAGTTCTTCTGCTTAACTTCAGAGCAAGTCCTCCATCTCGCAGGCTCAACAAATTTATTTAATTCCCAAAATTGGACAGGCTGCTCAATTTAAATATTTCTTGGCCATAGTGAACCAGACCTAGCAGACGTCCTCAGCACACTCTTTAGAAAACATATACATAAGTAGGTTTGATCCCCAGTGAAAACAGTGCTGGAAGCTGTATTCATTTAAAGCTACAGAGAAAGAAAGAGGAGAAATGCCATTGAGTGTCCCTTCCTCACCATATGAACACGTGCATACTTACTCCCTCCAGTAGCAGGGAGTACCCTAACTATGAGTTAATTCAAATTGGATTTGCTGTCTCTAGCCTTGGGATACACAAAACTTCTCAACTACCAGACCTCTGCTGATATAGTACTCCCATCCCAACTCTTGAACATGAACCTCCATTATACAGATGTGAAATCACAGGGCAGCAAGAACACATCTAACCTTTCAGAGCCTCAAAGCACTAACTGTAGTAACTATACTTTTCATTCATTCATTATTTGTCATCAAATACATGCCTGGCTGATGTTAGTTCATACTAGTAGGACTCTCTCAGGGATAGATGTTTTAAAAAAGAATTGTGCCTCCTGAGTCTTTCAGGCTCCCAGCTCTGGAAGTGATTTGGTACTCCGGACCACTACGCTAAGTAGTCTAAGTAACATCTGGAGTCCTATAACAAGTGAAGCTGTATGTGATTCAGAAAAAGGGTAAGATTTAAGATACAAACTTGTGTCTGAAGCATTTGCTATTTACAAATTCAATGCTCAAGCTATTAGAAACATCCCACCAAAGTGCCAGCTTCCCCAGGGAGGAGAGGGGATCCAAGGTTGTTGCTGTTTAAGTACCAGATGCAAGAATGTGGGTTCAAACTGTGAACTGAAGTCATAGAAACCTAGAAGATGAGTCCTTTTGTAGCTTTAGCTCTATGTGACTTTTCAACTGTCCCAGCTGGGTAGGGAACTGAATGAAAGGCTACATCTCAGCTACATAAATGGCTACTTTAAGACAGAACTGTATCATTCATGTTAAGGAAGAAACACCTCATTTATGGTTAGCCATGTTAGATATCTGCTATTGTCATGTGCATATCTCCTTAGCTGGTAGGAAGAGATAAAGGCTGAACAAATTATTCTTAAGAAGTGCCTGCATAGTTTATTGTAAGAGCATAGGTGAATGACCTGGAACAATTTTCTGATGGCTACAGCTGGAAAAGACAGATCCCATTTCTTTGTGATTAACATTATCAAGAGGAGATGCTAAGGCAGTACTGTCAAACACCTGGTTTTCATCAAGAAGAAATCTACCATTGACACATCAGTCATATGTATGCTTATTTAGGCCAACAGCCAAATTACATAGCCATAAAGTCAGAGATATCTCCCAAGCAAGAAAACAGTCTTAGTTTAGAAGTGGTGATAGGTTAGGTAATAGCACCTGGTCTAGTTGAAATCTCACTGTTTTTTTGATTAGAGGATATAACAAACGCTTCTTTGATAAAAATCAGAAACCTGTTTTGGGGACCTAAAGAGCATGTTAAAAAAACCTTATCTTGGAATATGTGCAATACACCCCCATGAGCCTTCACCAGACAAAAGGGGAAGGGGGGAGCTTGTGTTGTGCTTTCACACAGGGTTTGCATATAATGTGAGAGTAACTGTCAATGACAGCATTTAGCTGGTTGAAAGGATGTGTTTTTCCAGTGTCTTCTTGCAAAATTCTGTTTTCCAGCAAACTCCTTAGATACTAAGTTTCTCAGAATAGAGCAAACGGATTGCCAAAAACCATGAAAACAAAATGACTGTCACCATTGATTAATGAAAATAAGATGCATGCTGGTAGGCGCACACTCACTAATCATATTTTCCATATACAAGTCCTAATCTTATATTTACATTCAAAAATACTTATTTTGCATAAAAGGGAACAACAAAAGAAGCTAAAAGTAAATACTCTGTGGGAGAACACAGGCTGCATCTCCTCTGCAACAGCCTGTGTCTGAACTGAAGATGCGACGGTAGCAGTCTCCAGCTGATACCAGATTCCTAGTGACTGAATGGGGTTATACAGAGAGAAGATCCTGATATTTCCTACACATCATCACAGTCTTGAATTCTCCAGACTAGGAAAATATTGCTTTGATAAAAGTGACAGATAACAAATTGATGAAAGTTAAGCATGAGGAAGTAACTCTTTCTTTGATCATTTCACAACATTAAACCTTTCAACTTTCTAAAATAAACACTGTCAGAAGGACAAGACTGATGTAATTCACTGCATCACACATGCTTAGACACTACAAATTGTCCCCCAGACAAATTCTGGCCATGTACTTCCAGTACCAGGTTCTCCACCTTTCTTCTTTCCTAGCAGTCTCAGCAACTTCCAAATGCTGGGCACGTCCCATCTGTAGCTAGGAGAACAACAAAAGCTGTGCACACAGAACAGTGGTCAACCTCTCCCCTTCTCCATCCTTTAGCCCTGGGCCCATTTGGCACCAGCCACCTCACTGTGCAGATGGTGGCCTTCCCACTCCTCCTGCAGTCCTTTCTTTTCCTTGGTACTGACTGCCAGCTTTCTGGTGAGAATCTAAATTAATTTATCTAGTGGAGTGATGTCACCCCTTTAGTTCTAGCGTGAAGCCCTGCTGAATAGAAAACAAAAGGAAAGGAGTCAAGGCTGGAGGAACATGGTGGGTTTTTTTTCCTTCGTTCTCCAATTTCTGCTACAAGGCTGCAGGCGTAAAAGCCTTAGGCAAATAGATTAGGTTTAATGAGCACCCAACCTGCACCCAGACCTGTATTTGTATGGCGCATAGCAAATAGCCTGTTTTGTATTTTCAGTATTTGACTGAAACTCAGAGCATATGGAAATGACAAGTACCAATCACTGAGCAGCCAGCACTTTTATAGCTGGCCAAACCACTCTTATATTCAAAATCTGACTTTCTTTCTCACAGTGCACCTGAAACAAAATCTCAGATCTAAACTTCCTCTTGACCTTTGCAAAGCTACAGCCTGGTGCTGAACTGTGCAGTGGCAGACCAATGTGAGCAAACATGTTGGAAAGTCTTGTTCTGTCCTGAATGGCTAAAAAAAAAAGAGCCTTATGTTTACGCAGCTGCATCCAGGGAAGGCACTCAAAACAGCTCTAGGTGAGGGGCCTGGTTTTCCTGGCCATTATAAAGTATTTTTATCTCTTAATTACATCTAGGTAACTGGCTCTGTGAGTTAGAAAGGAATGCAAACAACCTTCCTGCAAAGGAGTCCCAACACCTTCTCACCTGTGTGCCATGGTTTCTGCCCCTGCCGTGCAAGCCAGCGAGACACAGCTAGTAGATCAACTAACTGGCTGTGGCACCACTGAGGTACTCCACCATAACTTCAGATGTAAGACGGGAATCTTGTCCTTTCCTCTGCCTTTGCAACATGATAAAGTGAGCCATGAAATGGCTAGCTAGCAAGCAGGGTTTTTTTCCATTCTTTTAATAAACCTGTGTGCACATTTAGTAGGGTTTTTTTGCCGTTTGAGGAAATTTTTCTCTTTGGCCCCCAGACCAGCATGGTACAGACTGCAGTTTATACCCAATCATAAACTTGACCTAAAAGAAACTCTAAGAGTACATGATTCCTAGAAAGGTTGGTGTATTCATCCTCTGCTAGCGAGCACAGCAAACCCAAAGTTTTCATGAGGAAAGTATCTGGTTTGGTGTCGACACAATGGGGGTGTTGTGTGGCAAGTTCAGGTGTCTTTTGGCCACACAGCTGAGAAATACACACTTACTTCACATAAATATACGCATACAGTAACTGACTTCTCTTTCCCAGCACCCAGGTCGTCTGAAATCAAACTACGGAGGGAAGACCTGCATTTTTACTATTGCTGAGCACCTGTCAGTCATTTATAGCCACTCACTGCAAGGAGAAAACAAGGGTCTGCTTTTTTGTAAATAACACCCTGAGGCGAGAAAGTGTCAGAGGAACAGGCTCTGTTACATTGCCAGCTGGTCATTGCCAGCTATTCAGCCATACAAAATATCATCTTTATAATTATTTCAATAAATTATATAATTAAGTCTGCTTTTAAATTTGTGTTCACAGAAGGACTTAGAATTCCTCTGGTGTTAGTTTAAAAAAAATAATTTTATATTTTGCATAGTGGTACCTTTTTTAGAATGAATTTTCTGATTTTTCTTCCTTTTCAAAAAGAGATATGTTTTCTCCATTTCTTTGAGCTCTTCTAACTTACAAGATAAATGTTAATGGATTTACATTTCAAGCAGTAATTTTTCTTTAGAATGTTTTTGACCCAGACAAAAAGAGCAGAAATATTAAAGGTCTAAAGTTATTGCTAGAATTTTTCATAGGTGAGTTTCTCAAGGAAAGCCAATATCAAGTAAAGATTCTTTACTTTTAACAAAGCTTGATTTTGGAGCTGGACTCCTGATGGAAATGGTACCAAAAAAACAGTAGGGATGTTGGAAAGCACAGGCCATAAGCAAGGGAAATAATTCAATTTTTAATAGGAAGGAGCTGGAAGAACCAGGGTCATCCAAGGGTAGAAAACCTGGGAAAGACAGTGAAATGACCCATAGCCTGCCATTTTCTCTTTGAATAGACAGCGGTTAAGACGACAACGTTGATTTGGTTTGGCTTTAGAAAGAATACTGACTCTTCTTTTGCAAAGAATCAACCATTATCAGTTCATTAAAAATATCATCAACTCAAGTACCAGCCAGCACTCTGCGGGCTGTACACATTTAACTTCACAGCGATTTTTAAAACAAATACTGAAGTCACATTTTCCTCTACCTTTTGGTAAGAACTACCATTTTCCCAGAACTTAAGATTAATGCATTTAAGTGAGAATTACGGACCCTATATGTGTGCACACCATGAAACAGAGAAGGTGTGAAAGGAGTAGGAATTGGATATGGAGGATAATTAATGGCCTGGACTACATGTGGTCATTACTCCTTCGAGGAAGAGTAACCAGGAGCAATGCTTACCTAGGTTGGGAAGTTAGGAATGTTTGGGGAGTGGTTCTTTTTTGGAAGTCAACAAGCATATCCATATGGCAAAATAGAAAGCATAATGTCAAAACTTGATTTGATTACTGTAAGAAAGAGCCTTCTCTGCCTGTACAAGAAGTAGGTTTCTTTTTTCTTTCTCCCCCTTTTTTTGTCAAGAATTATTCTTTTTGTTAGCTTTAGATTACATAATCCTTTAATGCTTTGCTGTTCTTTTAATTAGTCTGTTATCACTATCTTTTAAGTAGCATTTCTGAGCAATCCTGCATGCCCTTTAATCCTGTCTGTTCAGTGTCGCCTCTGTGACCTGTTTTCTATACAAATATTTTCCAAATGAAAACCTTTCACCATCCTTTGTGTCTTAAATCTTCCCCTCTCTAGCAGAAAGAAGGTATTAGCCAGTAAGTATGGCAATTCTAACCTTCTCAGGTATTTGTCATCTGTGAAATATTGCAAAACATCAAAAGCACTTCAGCAGAAATTTTAAAAGTATGCAGAGAACATAAGCTAGTTTAAAAAGTTTGCAGTGATTGGTACATCTAACAAGCAATACCCCACCATGACCTTTTAAAAGCATTGAACGCCTAGTGAAAAATTCTAAGCAACAAGGATGCCAATTTTTTCGTGTTTTGTGTGTGGCCTCTCTTTGTGAAGGAGGGGAAAAAGAGAAGCTGTTACCTTAAAAGCACTCCCTTAAGAGGCACTCTGCAGCCGCAGTTGTGCCATGATGTCTCTGTCTAAATTAAACTGCAAATTTCTGCAATTACTTTGTAAACTACTTCTATTTCTCTGCTTTCAGGGAGCTCTGGCTTCTCTGTAACCACCAGAGCACAGACAAAAAAGCAGAGTATAAAGGTGAATTCATTAGTTTCGGCTCCAACAACAAAGCAGTGCTAAAACTGCAGCTTTTGGAGAAAGAAAACAGATATAAGACAAAGGGTAGGCTTAAGACAGGGCTTTTCCCAGGAATCTGTTTCTAGTCTTCCTGTTTGAGACTGAGCATTTATTAGTTGGGTTACTTTGGGCTCAGTTACAACTCCAGACTTTCAAAAAACATTTGCACCGGGCACAGGAAATCTGAAAAAAAGAATTCCTGCAGGAGGCACAAGTAGTGTAAATATTGTCTGTAACACAGTTTGGAGCAGCCCAAGGTGGTAACACTCCAGAGCAATCAGTGTACATATATAGCTGTATCCAGTTTTGCTTCTAACTAACCCTGTGCTTTGTCTGAGGAGAAGTCTTCTGCCCCGTTGCACACACACAGAGCCCCATAGACCATGCTGCAGGGCATCCATCGATATGCAGGCTACAGGGGCTGCCCTACAGCTGTGGCTGCCACCCTGAGGCTGAGCTTTCCTTCTGAAAGGAGACCAGAGCCAGAAGTGGGCATGGCTGTAAGGCACAGGCCTTGCTCCTGCACGGGCTGGCACCTACCCTCACCAGTAAGGACGGTTTCTTCTTACTGGTTGCAGGCCCCTTCCTATATGCTACTCTAGTGCAGAAGAGGCAAACTGGTTCCTCTGCAGCTACAGAGAGAAAGCTCTATTCTAACAACAGTCACGGAGCTAAACCGTGCTTTTGTTTGCACTTTGTTTACACACTTCTTTTGCTTGCATATATATATATATTTTAAACTTTTTCTCCATGATTTTTTTTAATTGTTTTATTGAAGTAGCTTCCTGCTCTACTGATTCCCTATCAGCACTGCAGTCAACAGTCCTTTTACCACACAAGCCACACACACGGCTGTCTGTGGGTTTGTGGCCTGGGAGCTAACCTGCTTCTGATACTCTATAGGAAGGCTCTAGTAAGTCTTGACTTTGACAGTTCAAATTGGTATAAAGCGCTGTGGTCTGACTTGCTCTGGGTTAGCGCATTCTTCCCGTTTCGAAGCCGGTAGCCTGTTTGGCCTGTATTATACATGACATGAGCACCACTGGCCTCCCCTCCAGGCAGTGCATCAGCTCAGCAGGCTGCTGGCTCAGCTTATGTCCTACGTCACATGTTTGATTCACTGCTTCGGGTCTGATCTGAGTTTAAAGTTCAGGTCCTGTGGGTTTAAGTTTAAGGCATTTTGTTGTTGTCCGTCAAGTCCGAAATATTTTCTTTCTTGATATTCATGAACTGACTTTTTGTCAGTGTATTATCTCTATTTAAAAGCCCACAATCCCTTGCTAAAAACCAGTGAGAGCTGTTTAAAAACATTGCTAATAGTTTTTTTTTCAGAAATACGGTGTATTTTAATCTGGATCTTTGTACATAAGTGAAAATTCATGAAAGAAACCAATAATTTTAGATGCCGCCAATTCTGCATTCAGGACTTGTCACGTTAAGGAAGTTTGTTTTTCCCCAGCGTAAACGCTCAGCACTTCTGGAGAAGTTAGGCATCCAGGAAACCTCTAAATACATTTTGAAAATTTAAAACTTGTTTGCATTAAGATGTCAGTCCTGCAGTTCTTCACCAGAGCTCCCTTTCATTTTAGCCAACGTCTGATACCAAGCCTATTTTTCCTCTCCTCCTTCCACTTTCTGCATCTATAATGATTTTAAGCTCTTCGGCACAGGGCCTGTCCTTCCATACTCCCATGCTGTCTGTAGCGCACTCCGAATGCTGTGGCTGTAAATAGGACACAGGAACAGAAGTACTGATCTTAGTTGTGCCCGCATCCAACCTTCGCTGTACCACGCCCAATTCCAGCACCCTGCTGCAAGGTTCAGCACTGAAGATGCACCTCTGAAATTGCAGCTGAACTAAGATTTTGGCAGGAGAACTACCAGCTAGAGCAAACACAAACTCCAAGAAGGTGAATTATTCTTCCTCCAAATTGATTTCCTTGGCCTGCTCTACACAGATGTGGTTGTGCAGTGTAGCTCCTTATGTTAACCCCTAGTAAAGCTTTTGTGTGATGTTGTAAGTGATTGACAACAACGTCAGCGAGCAGCCAGCTAGCTTTTCCACGGTACTACTCCTTTCCCTCCTGCCGTTTATGTGAACATACTATAGCTTCACTAGGCAGGCTGGCACTTAGTAACTGCAATATTACAGCAATACAGCCCCCCAAACCCCACCCCAGCTACAGAGACAAAGCTTTTGCTACAAGAGGTGTCAAACGGAAGACGATGCACTGTGTGCTTGGTTTACAGGATTACACAAACGGACTTTTTGACAGATTTTCTTTCTAGGATCAGCTGCTCATTTAAACTATATTCCTTTCATAGGCTCTTTATTAACACTGACGCCCAGGCTCGTTAATTTGGCATCCAGTGCTACCTGTGCATTGAGACATTAAGCAGGTTTCCTCTTCAGCTGTGCTGCCTGTACATGTGGGGGAGCAGCAGGACCTGGAATGTGTGACATCCCCTGCTGACTGCCATAAACCAGCTCTCAGGTGCCACTGCTGCTGGGACAGCGGGCTGTCAGTCACTGCCTGGACAAGTGCTTTTTTTCCCCGCAGAGTCAACTCAGCGGAGCAGGGGGCAGCGAGCCAGTAGTCCAGAAATAGTAGAAACAATTTCTGCAAGAGAATCTTAATAGCCATTGGAAACTTTTGAAGCTGAATCATGCCAAAAATAAGACAGAATAGACTAGTACCTAGAGAAGATGACTTGGAGGAAGCCTGTACCTCTCCAGAGATTTATCCCTGATTCGGATCTCATTATTTCTCTCCTTTTCCCTCAACATCTTCACAATCCCTCCTCTTAGCAGTTTTCTGGGGATAAGGCATGACCTATGAGCACAAAGCAGCAGAAATCCTCTCCCCTCGCTAATATTGAGAGACAAATATTGGTAAGTCTTTGCTGGGTATTTGCCACCTGCAAGCCCTCCTGCAAGTGTCGGGTAGGGGGGCGCAAGAGACCCACAATGGCAGGGCATTAAAGAAGACAGAGCTCACGAGGCCGCTCCTGTCTGTGAGTGCCAGTGTCTATGAGTGCAGCAACTCTTCCCTCCAGACAAGAAACTTAACTTTAAGAAAGTGGCTCTTGAGGAGGTGCAGAGCTAGCTGACCCCTTGCCAGGGGGTACACATGGCTGCATTGCCCCATAAGCACATCCCAGGCAGAGCAGCCCTGGCTGAGCTGCAGGGAAGGGCTCTGTTCACCCTCTGGCTCAGCAGGGCCACTTACTGGGCTGCATCAGCACATGTGGCAGTACCTGCACCGCCATCATCATTCTCTGGACAGCCAAATGCTGTTGACATCATTTGCCAGAGGAGGATCACATCCTGCTGGCTCAACATGGTGGCCAGGGACCTGACATGTTACTGCTGGGACCTGAGTGTAGACATGCTATAAATGGTCTCATAAAAATTTAGGGACCAGAGGAGAAATCTGCACTATCCTTACCCCTGCAAACATTTTTTCCTGCTGTACCTTACAATTCACAGCGTCAGAGAAACCAAAGTGTCATTTACTCCCATCATCAGCCTTCTTGCACAGAGCAGCTTTGCACTGGCCACTAAACCGCCAGAAGGCTGAAGAGACAGGAGGTCACCTGTACTTGCTGAGGCACACACAAATCCCCAGGTGCCAGTGAGAAGGAAGATGTGGCACCTGTTTGAAGAGAATCTCTTATTTAAGTCATGCTTTTTTTGCAGAGAACACTAAGACTTAAGCCAACCCAAAACTGAGTGGAATTTTCCCACCGAAGCTAGAGGAAGAAGTAAAAAAACTCATTTCCTATGAGTTAATCTTATGAAAACCACAACTTATTATGGGATTGGAGAGGATTATTTCAGTTTAGGTACTCTCACAAAACATCCTCTCTCTCATTTATATTTGTGTCAGATGCAGAGTGAAGAGGTAGAAACTCAGAAACACAGCTGGTGGTCCTGCCTCAGAAAAAAAGTCACCTGTTATGAATGACCTGGTGAAACACCAGTTACCCAGAATGGTTTGAAGATAGCCTCTTTTCCAAGTTTGATTCTGAAGTTCTTGCTATCTGGGAAGCGTGTCCTTCTAAGAGATCAAAGACTACTATTCTTTCAAGCATTAAAGCAGGACTGAAAGTGAGTCAGAGCTGGGATGTTACTGAACTGAGAGAGACAATTCAAAAACAATACTAGAGTTTCTTCTGAGAAAAGGCTTAAGTTTTTCTTATGGAATATGCTTTTTTCAAGGCTAAGAAAATCCTTGTCAGGAAATCCAGTCTTCACCAGATACTATGTTTGTGATCTGCTACCGGTTATGTGCTGCTTTGACTAGTTAATATTGATAACGTCTGGTACATGGCACTTGAGGTGGAAGAACGGCCACTTCCCCCCAGCTCACCTGTGTGATGCTGCGCCAAGGCGAGGCAGGAGGAGCCCTCACCAGGCAGCGATGCTCCCAGTGCGGCGACGGGTGCACAGATCAGCTGTCATCCCTCGAGCCCCAAATGCAGAGCAGATTACATCTATGACTAAGGGTCCCTTGGGCCACAGTTTAATGATCTTTTAAGTAATTCTAGATCAGTGTTGATCATGCTTTCAGTAATGGATACTCATCCAAGGCTTTAATCATGTTTAACTAACCATTTACCTGTTCCCACCAAAATACGAATGGTTTTTAAGTGTTCAAATATACACACAGGCATCTCTGAATTGAATCTACTTTAAATTCCCAGCTTCCCCCCCCCCCCTTTTTTTTTTTTAATATAATGTCAACACACTGAATGTCTCCAGACATTACTCAGAAAGTTTGCTAGAGAACAGTCAATTACAGTCAACTCTGAATATAACATGTTTCCCTTTTTGTTTGAAATGGAAAATAACCTGAAAGCCTTTCCCTGGTAATAAACCAAGCTCTGTAACATGCATTTTTAAAAGAAAAAAGAAATTACGATTTGGAGTATTCACAAAGAGAGAGACCTCATCATAGAATCAAAAATAATACATACTCCTAAGCACAGAATATAACAGTATTCTCTTTGATGAATAGGAATTGCTCCATTTTTAAGCAGGAAAATGTCTAATGAGGAGACACAGGCTGGCAAAGCAAACTCAGAGCATTTGCATCCCAGTCTCAAGTTGCCAGCAGGTTTTACCCACACACTGCATTTCAATACACACTCATGGCTGATACTTAGATCAAATTTCTCTCCTTGACCAACATTTTTCCTTGTTCTTCCTTATTTGTTGCCTTATTTAATTAATGAATCTGTTTTATTCTTAGACTGCAGTACTTAGTAAGGGGAAGAAGAATTTTGGTTTTAATTTAATAAATCAAAACAACAAATCTTGCAATAAATTGTAGCATATTAAGAACAGCTGTCTGCAGCCTTGTCCTGTTCTTTCATGCATCCTATTCTCTCTTCCAGATTGGGAAGATATCATTTAAATTTAATCACAAAAAAAGAAACCCAACCCCAAACCAGAAAACACATTTTGTTAGAAAACTTCTAAAGAAAACAATGTGGCCGTTTAGAAGAGACTTCACTTGTGTGTGAGGAATTCAGGACTCCACACAAGTGGAAGAGGCCAGAGGTGTCTGACAACCTGCAGACTGCTAATTTCAGCATTACCTTTGCTTTAGAAAATTGGCTGTTCCCTTCATGTAGCATCATCAGGTTGGCTGCGCTTTCAATACTTATTCTATGAAATGCCAGTCTCCCTTAAGTGACTAGCAGTAATATATGGTTACAGCAGTCCATGGGGGTTGGGGTGGGATAGGGGAAGGGAGCTTTAGAAAACAAATCTGGACTAATTAAAAAGCTGAAACAAAAAATTCTTTGCGAGTTATACATGTCTAATTTTTACTTAGTTACTAAAACTGGCTGGAAAATCTCAATAGAACCAAACAAAATCTTATTATGTTGGATGTGAGGGTTTTAATGAAATTGGAAAACAGTTTTCAAATCAAAAGACTTAGTTTCCATAAAACCTATTAAAAGCCTAATCTATCAGAAATAAATGCAAAATTTTCTATAACAACAACAGCCCCCAAAGTATTTCCCTTTTCACAACCCGAGCTTAAATTCATGGCATAGTGCAATTACACCAGATAGAGAAAAACAAAATATAGGATGTGACTCAATCAAGTGTATATTGACTATTATTCCTTGCTTTTGACATTTCTCCAGTTCCCACCTATAACTGCTTTTAAGGCTGTAGAAGTCCTGATTCAATTTATGTGTCTGTAGAGACTTCACTGCCATACCTAATTTACACATAATCAGCTCATACTCTGTATACAGACTGTGCCACCTTGAGAGAGGGTACTCATCAGCTCATCAGTAATACCCTGGAGCTCTGATTCATTCCTTAAAACAGGACTTTTTCTCCCGACTAGCTATATCACAGCCTGTTTCCTAACCTAGGCTGTTGTTTAGTGGACATGATTCTGCAGGGTTTTTTTTCCCAGGCTGTCAGGGAGCACTGACCTTGCGAAAGAGCGCATCCTCACATATGCTTGGTTCAGTTCTGCACCCAGACACACTATCTGGAGAGCATAGACTTTGTTCATGACACAGATGATCTTCCTTACTCCACTATGTTTTAATTATGTATGCAGTTCACCAATCTCAAAATGACAAGAACACCTGAAACCCATGGCATTTTCAAGGAAATGTGATATTTGTAAGGAACAGAGACTATTCTTCTGAAAAAACCAAGACTGAACCAGAGGTACAAAAGAGCAAGGTAAGAATGAAAAGCCTGAGCCTAAACTTATTTATATTTGAGATAAGCTTGCAAGTATTTGTATACATATCCAAGATGTTTTAAAGTTGTTATGCTTATTCTTAACTCCCGCTATAAACAAAGAAAGATGTGATTGTCTGATCTTCTTTTATGAACTGGAATTACTAAAGCATTTGGGCAGCCTTAGGTCAGGTTAAAATAAAGAGCCCTGCAGATCATGCAAGTAAATTAATTTATAGGCTACTGCTAGGGTTTTTTTACAGGGTTCAACTTCTTTTGATTTATTGTGACCTTCTGATTTTTTCTCTCTCCTCTTGCTACCAACAAAGACTTTGTAAACCTTATGGTTTCCCTATCATTTTAGGTAGATCATATCTTGGCTAAGGAAAGATGAAGGCAGTAGTCTTTTTGTTTGTTTGTTTACTTGTGAAGGTTAATAGGACAGCATCCCATAACTTGTCTGTAATAAAGAACAGGAGTTGTTCTTCTTCTCTCAAACTACAGCTCATCACACTAACTGTTTCAGTGTACAGCAGTTTTTAAATCAGTGTTATTTGAGCTTCAAAACCTGTGCAAAAAGGACCACCACAAAAAGTTTAAACCCAGTTCCAGTACAAGCTCTTATCAGCTTCAAGAGTGCATTGCTTTTGTCAACTTTTAGAAATAAAAGTATGTGAAATATAGGTCAATTATTATCTGGCTTTAACAACAAAGCTATACTTCTGTTTTGCACTGAATGAAAAAGAAGGTTTCTAAACTCTTTTGAAATCCTAATATTGTCAAGAGGAACACTATTTTTTGAAACTTAATATTTATGAAAATGTATCAGGCTTTTGGAAACAGCAGCACATTAGGGCCAATGCGCTTTTTGCAGATGAAAAATAGTTGGAGATAAAAGAGATGTCATTTTAATGCCAGGGCTATAGACATCCCAATGACACTGAGCAACTCGCAGACAGCAGAGAAAAATGGCATGCCTCTTTTTAAATGCATAGCCTCATAAGTAACGTGCAAATGTGAATAACAAATATTGCCTTCTCCTTCAAGCACTCATCAACAGATTTTCATAGTCAGAAAACACATCTCCTACACCTATACACAAAAAGTGTTATATTACCCCTGTGCACGCTTACCCACTTTGCACATGTGGTCCAGGTTATTGAAAGTCAAGGAAACAGATCCAGTTATAATTCCCCTGTGAATGTCAAGCCAGATGGTTTGTGTCTCCACAGCTGTGAAAATCTGCCTTTATAAGGCAGATGTAAGAAGGACCTGCATGTACATCCTTTTCCAACTAATGCTCAAACAGGGGCTCAGTGAATAAAGCAGCAGTTCACCATCAATGACACTGTGTTGCCATCTGCACTTGCTGAGGGCTTGCAAACCACATTCCACACCTGCCCCCAAACAGGACTGTTTGGGACAAATCTTATCAGAAATCTCTCCCGATCTTTTGCAGAGTAGCTTTTGAGGTAGCTCCCTTTACCCTATTTGAAAAGAACATTTTGCAATTCATTTTTAGAGTTAATTGCAGCACATGCTCAGTAACACTCAGATAAAACATTGCACCTCCAAAGCTCCCTTGACTCTGCTTGACAGTCCCAGCATAGCTCCACAATTCAGCTATGATTCACCAAGAGCCACAGCTTTATGATAAGATTGGGCTAAATTTCAGTGAACCTTGACCAAGTTTTCTGCCATATGCTTCCAGGAAAGGCTATGATTTATGACTGATAAGCATTGGTGACCATAGCTGAGATTTGATGCAAGTTTTTGAGTTTTCATACTGGGCCCTGAAAACAAGGCACAGACTAAAATGCTCAGTGCTTCTTGAAAGCCAAGATAGCAATGTTTCTACTAGAGCTACTGTTTCTTGTAGCACACGAAAGAGACCTAATGTCAAGCAGGGTGCCTTCTGAGGTGCTGTGGATTAGAATAAGCCAAGTGCCCATTTTATCACACAATGGAAAAAACATTTTCCCATACATCTCCACAAAGTGTTTCTACCTTACTTGATTGTCATTCAACAGAAGCACTGATGACAGCTTAAAATAAGGTTGTCTTTCTCTACCTAAGGCCTCAGAAAGAATGAACTACACAGAACATTAGGAGAGGAAATAGTAAGTAAACATATCAGACAGGGGAACGTCAAGGTGTTTGAGAATTTGAATGCTGCAATATTATGATTTAAAACTAACAGTAAAGTAGCTCTGTCTTATTGGGGCAAACCTTCCTCTGGACAAGTCAAACTGTCAGCAAGCATCCTGCTCACCTCTCCCGCTCTGTACTTGTGTGTGTATATAATTCTTGTGGCACAAACCTTGCATTTACACCTGAAGTATTGCCTCCTGTGGATTGTTTTACTTTCACAGCCATAAAGAGAAGATCTGATGCATCACAGTGTGAGGTTTCTTAGCTTGTTAAGTACTGATGTGTTAAACCCTTACAGAAGAATAGCAAAACAATTTTTCTCTAGCATATCAGAGTTCAATTTGGCCTGGAAATTTCAAGTAATTTCAAGTCTACTGAACATTTTTCCTCCAAAGTCAGAAAACTCTTAGCAATTTTATATCACTGATCACTCCATTGCAAATTTGTTCTTATGCACATACTCCATGCAGGAATGCAGCCTTTTGCCACTTCCGTTCGTTTTTCATTCCAATTTTCCACAGTGAAAGAGTATTCTGACTGTCCAGTCTGCTCAGTCAAGCAGAGTAAGCTCTCATGACTGCTGACAAAAAGGTCACTGTGCTAGCATTTTGTTTTTCAGTGTCTATTCTAAGTCGTGATTTTTAACTCAACACTAAAATAAGTCATTTGGTGTTCTGCAGGCCTCAAAGGTTGCCAAACTGTTTTTGGAGTGATTAGAATAATTTATTTTGAAGGTGATGGCTAAGACTCTTTGCATGTACTGAAAATACTGAATTCTTATTATTCTGGTGTCTGCCCATGGAAGAATGTACATACTCTCCTCCTCCTCTCATATTTTAGATACAGGTTAAGATAAAAAATAAAATGGAAGGAGCTACTTTTATTAAAGCAAAATCAAAGGTCCCCATAGGGTACCAGAGTTTATTCAGAACTGTAGTCTTATAAATCAGTCTCTCAGTATTTTTCACAGAAGTAAGGTGCTACCCTCCATCACTTTGGCTAACTTCCTGGTCTCATTCCTAATGTTTTTTCCAATCTGTTTTTTAATTCACTTTCTATGATAAAGCCAATCTTCACTGCCCATCCCAAACTACGTCCTAGTATTGCAATTAGGCTGTTAAATGCTTGCAACAGGATCTCCTCAGGCAAGGTACACAGAAGATCAACAGTGCAATCTATGCTTATCATCTTGTATATCATGCTACATCACTGAATTTTTTTGCTTCTGCAGAATAGAGGTTTGCAGTAGGACCCTGCAGGTCTTTTGGTTGTGCTTGCAGTACCATGAAAATAAACACACACTGCTAGTGCTCATTTTGATGGGAAAGGAGCTCAATCTTGCCCTCCTAGTAGGATTTCAGGGAGCCTGTCCCCTCCCCACACCCTTCCCCCACAAGACATTGGGCAAAAAAAACTCCCAACAACTTCTATTTCTTATTTATCATTTTAAGTAGATCACAGATAGGCTAAAAGCTCAATTTATCTCAGAATATTCAAGCTGAAGTAGGTTTTACAGCTTCTCAGGGTACCATGCCATAATCACATATAGCTTTTCACTGTGAAGCACTGCAGACTTCTGCCCAGAACTCTGCCTGCATGAGTGGGACTTCAGAGCACTAGAAAAGATACAGTCTCTACTGGTTATACACTGGAACAGATTCCAGCTTCTGCTTATGCAATTGTGGAAAGAGAGTGAACTGCAGACTTATTTTTAGTGGCACAGACGCACCTACTGTCTCTCATTGAGACTGGCACGAAGACACAATGGCACATTCCCAAACTGAGACAGCATCTGTCCTCAAGTGTTTTTCCTCTTTAAAGCAAGAGGATTCTTTCCTTCTTTTTCACTCTCTGTCCTTCCTATTTTTAAGGCTGGGAAAGGTCAGCACATGGGCTCTTGCCGTCTACCAATCTAAGCGATGTTTGCCACAGATACTCCTCTAAAACTGGATAAAACCATCAGCCGATACTAAGTTTGAGGTTCAATACCTTCATTCAGCTTGGAGTTGAGAAAGAAAACCTCCTCCACCTGTAAAGGCTTTCATTGAATTCAGTTTCCTCCGGGAATCTCCCCAGAGAGACATGCTATTTAAATCTACCAGCTGGGAGTCCTCCCTTCTGCTGACTCGGTGCCTACAGAGTGTAGCTGCTTTCCTGAGCCATTACAGGGCCCATCCACCCTGCCATGGAGGGACATTCAGGGTAAAGGCATTTCAACTATGGTCCCAAAACACTAAGGTTTTGGTTCAGATTTGCATTAAGAAAAAGCAAGAATAGGACACTTAGTATATAGAGATGAAGTACCCACAAGCCAGGTAGAAGTAAAATACTTGAAGAAATTGATGCATTTGAAATAAAGGCACCTGACAATTCACTCCCCAGAGTTTTAGGGACAGCAACCAGCGATATGCCAGGTTTATATGGGAGGTGGGGGTCAGCTGTGTTATCTGACTGAAGAACTGCAAATACAATGCCCTTGTCTAATAAAGGCACCAGAAATTATGTTGGCAGCAATGGAGCCATCTGTTTGGCTTTGCTTTTACCAAAACTTAAGTGAATTTTAAAGAAAAGAATCATTATAGACATGGAAGGAAATAGGTAATAGCAAACAGGACAAGACACAATGTGAATTCGCCAGTGTTAGGTCAGATTAGACTGATTTCTTTCTCTGGTGAGATAGTTAGTGTTCACACAGGGAAATATATGGCTGATCTAAAATCAGAAAGTTATTTAAATTGCTACCACATAGGAGGTTATTAATTAATAACTGGAGAAGATAGGGAATACCTATGAGAATTGTAAGCTGCAAGAAACAGCTAAAGAAGGTGGCTTGGAAGGGAGTATCAAGCTGGAAGGAAAGAAGGCAGGCAGTTCCTCAGCAATTGTTCTCTTGGTCTCATCTTACATAATGTTCTTGTTAGTATTTGGAGCATGCTGGTGAAGTTTGCTGACCCTGTGAAGTTGGGAGGCATTATGGAGATGTAATAGGGTTAGACAATTGTATTGGAAGAAATGGATGACCTTGCAGACTGGACTAATAGAAATTGTAGGAGTGAATGTCATTCCACATAGAAAGCTTATTCATTTCAGGACAGACTGCAAAAACTGCTGCTTTAAGGGATGGATATCAACTAGAAATGATGGGAGAGGAGAAAGGCCTCATTGTTTCCAAGTATGGGATAGTCACTGTCCTCTCTGATGATTAGGAAAAGTATTTCTGTAACACTGCCACAGTCAGCCATCTTCACAGTAGGACAGATTTTCCTGCCAGGCCTTTTCCATACGCTTAGAGAAGCGGCACATTAGGTGGCTGGCATTTAAAACACCGTGACAGGGCATTGTGACGAATGGAACACTCATACCTTTGCAAAGCCATTCTCTCAGGTTCCCAAAAACGCAAGCAGACATAGCACCCCAGTGCCACTACTATACTGACAACACAGCTTTCAGAGCTTTCTCAGTGACTGTTTGAAACTATTTAAAAAGAAAGAAAACAGATTCTTGGGAACAAGATGTCAGTGAGAAAGAAGTGCCAATATACCGTTCTGTGTTAGGTCAGCTGAATGTGAGCCTGGAATGAAATCATATCCAAACATTTTATACATCTGGCCAGTATGCTTACCTTGGAACTAATTCTTCTTGGGCTCCTAGTTTTTTCATTTGTCCTGCTTAAACTCAGCTTAAATAAAATCACAGAATGTCAAAGAAAGGCAAACTGCAAGACAAGACGTTATAAATTATTAAAGATAAGGGTTGTTCCAGCAGAAAATCTGGCTCTGTATTTTATAAGGCTGTCACATTAAACTTTATGAAGGGCTGGAAGTCTGAAATTGGGGAACACATTTATTCTGAAATTAACTTCCAAAAAGCAACAAAAAAATGTGCTGCTTCCAAGCCAAATAGAAGGTACATCTCTTGAACTTGGTCTTCTATAGCATAATCGCATGGTAATGCAAGTATTAATTAAAGTAAATAGCCCCCTAAAATGCAACAGAACTTTTTCCTTCACTTCAGACCAGAGCGGGACCCATCCTTCCAAAATAAGAAGCTTCCTAAACACATTTGTGTCTCAAGGGAGGAGGTGAAAAAATGGACACTCAATAGGGATGATCACATTGCTCAAAACATTATTAAAAGAGGACTCAAAGTGAAAACTATAGAATAAAAAAACCTTCAGAACACAGCCAGAGACTGTATTGCCACCTAGCAGAATATGTAAAAATGGATAAAATTGACTAAAATATCTTTTAAAGATTAGTGAGGAAAAGCTCTTGATTTCCTAACCGAAGGAAAAACCTGAACTAATGATTGAAGTTGGGATACTGACTGCTGTTGAAATTGAGTGTAGGCCTGCACACTCAGACATTCAGCCCTGAGCATGGCTACAACTCCAAGTTTGGGAGAAGATAAGAAGAGAGAAGCTTTGGCAAACAGACAAATACACCCTTCATTGGAAATACTTCCACCACAGCAGAGGATCAAAAGTTCCCCAGTTCTGTCTACTCCAGGGACAACCTATGACAAGTGTCCCATGAATTACTGCAGGCTTCAAAACACTCCACAGCTGCTAAGGGACAGAGTCTGGTGAACTGATCAATCAATGAAAAGATTAATCTGGTTCGTAACAAACATTCTTTAAAAAAAAAAAAAAAAGAAAAAAGCTAGAGAATGACCACAGTTTAATTACCAAACAATTTATCTGTTAGACACGCTTTTCCCAAAACTCCTGTTCAAATTTTGCAATGTTAGCAGACCTGAGAAGATAGCAGGCTGTTCAGGCACGGCTAGAGCTGAGCTCTGCTCCTTCATCTGCTGCAAGATGGCTTTGCGGGCAGTGGGACATCACATCTCTGGCCATCAGAATAGTACAGCTCTCCAGACGACAGACAGCTGGAGTGGCAAAGCAGCCTACCATTCACTGACTGCTTTGTCATTGAGATAGCCCTGGGTGGTGGGACTGGTAACACCCCTACTGCCAAGGAAGGGCTCAGTGCTTGTAGGTCAGGCTGTTGCTGGGGTCTGTAGCAGCAGTAAACTCTCCCTTTCCCACATCCCTTCCTCATTAAGCCTTGGAAAGAGCAGTAGGGCTAGATCTTCTGGCAACCCCCACAGCCACCTTCCATCTCAGCCCTGCTCCTCTCTAATCCCCTGCCTCCCCATCCTCTTCCTATAGCAGCAATGGGCTGGTCCCTGTCCCACATCCTTGTAGTAGCAAAATTCAATTTTGCCTCCTCTATTTAAAAGTCCAAATGAGTGCTGAATTCTGTAGGGCCTACAGAGTTTGGTATTGAGGACTAGTATTGGCGCAGTTTAATGACCTTTTACATTTCAAAGGGTAGGGCATGACTTTCTGAACACAGACAACAATAGTGTAAGATTGAGTCTCAGTGAAAGACTGCAGGATCTCAGGTATTCCTGGGATAAGGAGGACTTGAGTCAGAGAAGCACCAGTTGTTGGTCCCAAAGGAGGTGGCATCTCCTCTGCAAGCTTTGTCATGGTCACCTGTGAGTACCTCACGTATTTCTGGGAGTGCACTTTGGGTCAGAAAAGCCAGAGGTTTCAGAGCCCAAACCATTGCTGCTCTCTGTGGGGCTACAGGGCAGGAAGGGCAAGTTTCCTTAGGTGTCCCACAGCAGGGAAAAAAAAAAAAAAAAAAAAAAAAAAAAAAGGCGTGTTTCTGGCTATTAAAAATCATAGGGAGAGAACCAGCCTTACAACAAGATACTGAGAACCTAAAGCATTCCTTAAAGGACTGAAAAGATTGAGGGTAATTGGTAAGACTTCAGTTTTCAATGAGGGAGTTTCTCCTCTTTGGGCTTGGTGGCAGTGCTTAGTTCCAGAAGCAGAAAGCCTCTGGAGCCCAAGTCAACGCTGCTGAGGCTTTCAAGGGCAGAGAAGAAGCATGGGGATTGGTACAAAGTTGCACTCATACAGGACTTAAGTTATTTAGTGGTGGTCCCATGACAGATTATGTATATCAAGGGTCTGAACCACTTCTGATCTGAGCATGACTGTATTACTATTTTGAATGCCTTGTGCCAATTTAAACAGAGAGAAAGAAAATATAGTCAAGCTCTAAGGTCACTTCACTGCTAAGGTGTGTCATCCTCCCCAAACCCCAGCTGTGGTACCTCCTTCCACTTCTTGGTTAGTCACTTACATGGTGCACACCATAACTTGAAATCTTAGGGAAAAAATGGCATCTGGAAAACTTAAGGTTTCTGCAAACCCAAAAAATTTTGCAAGGCATTTACACTATTGCTGCAATTATGAAAGAGTTACTGGTCATTACATGTGGTCATTAGGAGAAAAACAGTCAGTGAAAAACTGCAGTAGGGGAAAAACACAAGAGTTGAACACCAACAAAATGAACAGGGAATAGCATACAGTTTCTGTTAGTAACCCTCTGCAAGGTAAACACATTCAATAGATACATTTGTCAGATACACTTCACTAAGTTGTCATTAAACAGAGCAACTAATGTCAGGGTTGGGTCTCAGAACCAACAGTTTCAGTTTCATGGGCTGGCATACAGTTGTACAAGGTAGTACAAGTTGTACAACGTAGTGCAGAATAATATTGAACTGTGCCAGCTCACAGTCAAACATCTGATCAGAATGAGGTTAAAAACTAAAGACAAATTAAATTTGTGCTTATATTTCATGGAGCATGTTGAAAACTAAAACATACTGAAACAGCACCTTTTCACCTACAGCTGGGAAAGTTGTATTCTTTTCGTATACAGACACTTAAATGACCATCAACATGCATGCAGAACAAAACACCACAGTCAACGTGAGTCAGTGCTGATTTTAGGAAGCCAGGCTTCTCAAACGCTTCTGAAACTCCCAATTAGCATCTACCTACCTTCCTGTTTACACAGCATCATGACTTTGAAAAATCTGACCCCATGCCTCATTTGGGACTTAAGTACTTTGAAAATTTTACCTCTCTGCAACATGGATCAAATTCAGACTTTCCTTCTAATCCTATTGTTGCAAGTTTCACAGAAATCCTGGTATCACTGACATTTATGATCACATTCAACTTGAACTGAGTTTTGCAGTTTCCCTGTAGCTTGGCAGCAGAGCTCAAGCAATAGAACAAGGACTGCAGAGTTGATACATGTGAACAGACATTTTTAGGAAAGCGATCGGAATACTTTACAATTCAATAGCACACTCACCTGGATCTGGGGTTTTGATTATACTGAGATGCCAAGTGATGCAAAACACAATTCATTTCTGTTCTTTCCCCTCAGAGACCTGTACTGTATGAGTGAGACTACAGCAAAAGGCTTGGCGTGAGAATCATTTATTTGAAGGATATCATTAGCAACTTGCTGTGTTCTCAGTCAACTGCCTGTTCCTATCCACCTCAGTATTTGTTAAGGATTATATACTGGTTTCATTTTAGAATATTCCTTTATGTAGTTGTCTGTAGGAAACTAATTTGCCATGCATATTAGCCAGATTCTTCAGCATTAATATGCATTAGTTCCAAATTCTTTTCTAAGTGGAGTGTGACAACAGTATTTTCTTATCCTCTGCACTCTTTCAAGGGGGCTGGACAATTCCTTAGGTTAACTGAATGTAATCTGTCCTTTATATGATATGATAGATCTAATGCACAAGAAAGACCTTATACTATGCACAGCAGGTAAAAGGGCTTTTCTTGCAAGAGTCCTCAGCATTGTTATTGTTGTTGTAACACAGTAGTAATATCCCAGCTCTTTTTGGGTGAGTTCAAATATAAAATGGTTATTTTTAAAAAATAGGTTTCCACCCCCTTCCACCTCCCTGATTGCTGTTCTTGAGCAGATGCAGAGTCCTAACACGTTCACATTTTGGTTGTTGATACTTAGAGAAGTCCCTTGATAGTACACAACTATATTACATAGAAAATAGGTAGCAACTCTATAAACAGATTGCAATTCTTCTGCCCTGATTATTTTTTTTTAATTTATTTTAAACAGAAACCATAAAATCTAAGATAAAAGCAGTGTACAAGGGTGGCAAGACCTTGCATATTTGCATGCAGTTCATTTCTGGGTGTCTCACTCCAGTAAGAACTGCAACAAAAATATCACCATAAACCCTAAAAAAAGTATATGCCTAGAGAACACTAGCACCCAGCTCTCTAAAGGCAATGTACTTCTCAGAATCAGAAAAGGATCGTGAAGAGGGAATCTAAGTCCTGAATATACAGCTGCTCTGAAGTTACACCAGCCATTTAGGCTTGTATAACTGACACTGCTATCCAACCCATACTTGGAGAGTTTACTACCAGCACACCTTGGCAGGTTAGATGGCAACTGGGTTTAGCTAAGCAGGTTTGAAATTCTGCTGTGATTCTCACCCCATCAGGAGGTGTAGTAGTACAACAAGCACGTGCCTAGGAGTATTGCAAAAGTTTTTCTGCTGCTGGAAGAAGTCAAACTTGTATATAGACACTTATGTAGCCATTTGAATACTTGCAATATATCTACATAAAGCTCTAACTTCATTGCATATGAAGAGTTATTTGAATGTGCGACAGGTTGCTTAGCTGGCCTTGTACCAATACAGATGCATACAGACTTAGAAAGAGTATGGTTTCTGCATACAGATGAAAGAACTTTGCTATTTATGAAGGAGTTTAGCAAGGTGTGATAAATGTGACATCATCATCTCTTATTACCTTTATCAGTTACACCGCACGCATTTCCAAAACTATTCCAGATATTTAATAATTATGTTTATCATCATCATATTATTTGAGCATTTTTTTCCTTCTATTTATACAGAAAGGTGAGAGGAGAAGAGGGTACTTTAGAGGAAGAGAAATACCAATTTTCTGAAAATGTTTATGGAAGCATTTATATCTCAGTATCTTCTCTGTAAAGTAGCGAGATGAACAAAGGACCCTTCACATACTTCCTTCATGACTGCAAAAAAAGTTGTTCAGCTTTAGACAAGTCTCTCCAAAACCAATAAATGGATTTCAGTTTATCCATTTGTAACAACATTAGCTTTTAGGAATATGCTATTTTCCTGGATTATTATCGGATTGGACAAAGGGAAACCAAATAGGTGTGTCATGCAGTACAGAAAGAAGGAAATAACGCTCTAGGGGCTGCAATTCAAGAGGCCTGGCTTTGCTTTTGGACTTCCAAAGAAGGAAGCAAGACACGCTTGTGCAGAAATGCACTGTTGCGGACATTCTCCATTAGCCTAATGCCAGGAGGTGCATTCCCTCTGGGAGAAGGGGGCATTCAGGATCAGCTCTACCTTACAAAAACATTTCTGCTATCAGTAGACACTATGGAGGGCAATTAAACGTCTGTTTCAGTTGCACAGTAGACTAGATAGAAGTTGAACCTCTTTCAGTTGCCTTTGCTTTTTGGACTGAAGGACCAAGCCTGAAAATTTCTGGCAAATACAGGAAAACAGAAACATTGTATATTTAATATGGCTCTGCAAACAAGCTGTGGATCATTCATCACTGCTTCAGTTTAATATGTCATATAGGACTACCAAAGCCATACATGTATTAATTCCATCTGTGATGGGCTTAAAAAAAAAAAAAAAATAAAGTGGAGATACCGCAAAATGAAGACCAGTGGGTCTATCTGAGTCTCTCTGGAGTGAAACTATGGAGGAATTAGATTTGTTCTATGAAACTGTTGGGGAAAACCCTTAAAACAAAAACCCTCTTGACCTCCTTTCTTCCTAGGTATGATTTGAGCCAGTTCAGTAGCACAATTGTTAGTATTGACTGTTGGGCTGATTATATTGCTTATTACCAGTAGATAGTACATATCAAAACACTCATCTGTACCCTGTCCCTTACACAAATAGCCCGTCCTTTGGGAAAATTTGGTGGAGGAAAATGTTATCTCTCAATGTCAATAGCAAAACAACCATTATCTTCATCTGGGTCAGGATTTTACCAGCTGTCTACCTCTTGACCTTAACTAGACAAGACAAGGTCAACTCACAACTTCAACTAGCCTTTGGGCAAATAAATTTATCGTATAGAATTTTGTATAAAACAATAGCTACAAAGACACAGAACATAAAAGAAGCGGGAACAGAAATCCAACTCAGACACCTTGCACAGAAAAGACACTCCTCTGCATTGGTGAATACAGAGGTTGACGTTGCTCTGAACCTTAGCTCCAAATGTGAAAGCTTTTTGATTCTGTGTGGCAGTGTTTAAGGTATTTCCAACCCTAACAGTATCTTACTCATTGAGTGTAAGTGCCAAAAGCCGCACCAGGCTGAAGTGTGACCACTTGGAACAAATCCTGGCAGGAACCTCTGGCAATCCTAAGTGGTCTTCTGACTGTTGGTGCAAAAGAGGTGAACAGCAAGTTCAGCAGAAAACTGTGCACAAGGTATCTGCCCACGTGCATGCATATGCACACAGATGTGTATATATATTCCTTTAGACTACAGTTTATCTTATTCATGACATACCTGTTTAAAAGTGATTGCTACATAATTACCATATTTCTTGATGACAGGGTTAATTTATCAGATATGTAAACAATCTGCAAAGCAAGTCAACTTGGAGATTCACAGTCCTAGTGCTAATCCCAGCAAGATCCCAGATTGCTTCCAATTAGGAAAAATGTTGTTAGTATGGGAACACAGGATCTAGAAGGCTCAAATATGAGAGGAGCTGAACACTGCCTCTCATTAAATGATTAGAAGCAAGTGCTTGCCAGCTGAAAGAAGTCTGACTCTGTACATGCTGAGCCATCATGGAAAAAAAAAACTTGAGCCATAAAAACAGCTTTGTAGAGTTCCACATTAAAATGTTATAATTCCTCCCCATTTTTCACTTTTTTTGTATTGAGAATGCATGGGTATGTATTTCCATTTTTAATTAATTTGAAATAATACTTGAAAAGAAGCTTTTTTTTTTAAAATTACAACATTAAATGGTACATAAGTTAATAAGCACAACAAATAACATAATAGGGTGCTTGCACTACCTATTGTCCAGAAGTGAAACTCAAGAAGATTCAGTTATTATTCTTACACAGTACCCTAGTTATATATGCCATATTTGTATTGCACCAATAAAGGAAGTTAAACCAGGAGCAATTAGGAGTTTTGATATGCCATAAAAAAGTTGTTTTCTTCCCTAAAAAGTGAGGAAGGTAATATGCACACATTCTTGTATTGTGTAAATTTGAATAGAGTAGTGTAAATAAGCCAACTTCAAAACATTACTGAAAAAACTAACTTGATCATCAACTTACATTTTTCTCCATGAATTTCTTAAAGCCATTTATTTTTGCTTGGGTTCCCCACCCCCTGCAAACTGGGTACTGGAGCTCAGCTGTGGCAACCTGTGAAAGTTTTAAGTCACCAAAAAAAAAAAAAAAAAAGCTGTTGCGTTAAGCAATATAAAGCCTGTTGTTTGAGACCAATGATGCGCACTTCACCAGATCATGACTATAGCCAGTAACAGCTAGAACACCTATGCCTCTCTCTGTACAGCTATTTTCAGTAACTTTCAGGTTCTCTTGCCTTTCTCACAGAGCAGCTCTGCCAGGGTTTTGCAGGACCACAAACATTTGTTGTTTAATAGGGACTCTAAGCTGGTCAAAGCATGAACACAAGCACTATGACTTACAACAAGGTGAAGCTTTCCAAGAACAATTTTCCTAATACACAAAGAGTCTGGGAGCAAACGTATGCTTTGTACAACTTAATTACTTTGCCTCTGAGTGAATGGTTTTGGGGCTGTTTTTACAGGCCAGGCTGAAGCTGCACCCTGGCCTGTCTCATAGGCTACGCTGTGATGTCACATCTGTTTGCCAGGCAGTACTGCTGCACTGCAATGGAGCACAACAGCAACACATCGCTGGAATGGTCAGCCCCACTCTCAGTGCAGCAATATTTATATTAACTCCGGGCCAAGCGATCCCCTCATGAGGCAAATGTGGTAGACAAACTCATGTGCCAGGCTGCTTCAATAGGTAACTGCAGGCAGAAGGAGCAAAGGTGCTGGTTTAGTTACTAATTTAAAAGACATCTGGCAAAAAAAAGTACCTGGCTGATGGGGATATGTTTCCCTTACACTTAGGCTGGAAATGTTCCCATTAGACTCCAAATCCAGAAGACTGGCTGTTTCTTGTTTCATTAGAGTGATCAAGGAGCCTGAAACTCTAAAAGCATATTTTTTCCCTCCCCCTTCATTACTCCCAGATTGCATATCTCCAGTATGCCTATTAAATACAATGTGCTTTTAGATGCTGATGTAAAAGTTATTTTGTGGGTGGGTGGTCTGTGAACTTAATTAGCTGTATGCTGTATCTGGACTCAGACCAGCCAAATCTTGTTCACCTTTTTCAGGCAAGACCCTCTGAATTTGCAGGAATTAACTTGTGAAACGTGACTAAATAAACCAGATTTTATTCATATCAAATATATTAAGCAGTGCACAGAAAATTAAAGGTCTTTATTACAAACCTTTTTCTGTCTTCTCAACTGTCTTGCACTTGTGACACCAATTATATAGTTAAAACTGAAATTTTGAAATATAATTTAGAATTTTATTGTCAGTTCATAAAGTCTACTCTCTTTTCAGGTCTGACTCATTCTTCCCACTCAGTAATAATCTTGCAAGAGTGACTTGAGTCGCAACCAAAATACAATTTAATTTACATGTAAATTAAATTAAGTACAATTATGTTTCATAATTACCACTTGCAACTGAAAATGCCTCTTTCAGAAACTTAATAGAAATAATTTCTCAGCAATTTCTTCTTTGTAATTAAGAGAGGCTTAGGTAAAAAAAATAATAATCCTACTAGCTAGACATGCCTTGCAGACAGTACTTGCGTATGAAATGATATCATCCGCTGCACAGTAGTTTAAGTCACAGCATTTTACACTCGTCTTTCTGCTTTTGAGGTTTCTTGACGGTCAATTTGCCTCAATTGAGACGGCTGTATACAGGAGGAGACTACAGACATTGTGTCCTGTTGCTGGTTTTTTTGTTTGTTTGGGGTTTTTTTGTTTGTTGTTTGTTGTTTTTTTTTTTTCCTTTCTTTTTTAAACTCATTGGCAGTACAGTTGGACATACCAGCCCCTACCCAACAGAACTACTTGGAAACAATCCTTTGTTCCATAGCTGGGGTTATGGAAATGAATAAGAAAAAAAGCATTTTCTGCTAATGACCCCTCACTTCTGCCACCACTTCAGGCCACAGCAAGTGATAATCCCTGGAGCTAGCAGGTGCTGGAGGCCATTAGATTTTCATTGCTGGAGAAGGAAGGCTTCCTTCATCATTCAGGTGTTCACAGTCCTTCCCAAAGGATGTATTAGTGCCACATCAAGGGGGAAGCAGGAATCACTTTGAGCAGCAATCCCTGCTGGGAAGAGGTTAAACATGTTTTCACCTTCTGCATAACCAGGTGTAAGTGACAAGACAGTTAGATATGTTCTGTCTCCTCCTTTTCCAACCTCCAAGCTTATTTGCTGCATTTTAACTTTGATGACACTCAAAGCGATGGTTTCACCACTAAATAACTTGAGGACTATAGGGAGGGGAGACAAAAGTATAATTGTAGAAACAAACTATCAGGTGCTAACATTGCAGTGTTACTCAATACCGAAATATGTTTGTATGGGAAACTTAGGTGGCAGAGAATCAAGGTGGGAGTGTGACTCCCTCAGGGGCATTTTGTTTTTTCCACCAGAACGCCTCCAAGATGATGTAAAATACCTTTGACCTCTTTTCTCAAAAGGCAGCCTCTAGCCATATATTTAAGTCACCAGTCCACAATTTGAGAGATTGTTTCAGTTTATAGAAGGTTTGGGATGTGTCCCATGATTTTCCGTCACAGCCTCTGAACACCTGCAGTCCCTTTGTTTTGTAAAGGAGAGAAGTTTTTCCTAGTAATCCTAGTAGATACATACTCAAACCTTAAGTTACTACCTCAGAAAGGCCATTCACTTGGAGAGCAGAACCTTCTTCCAGAAGCATTTTAGCATTTTATGAAGAGAAAAATGGTGCAGTCATACATCAGGAAAGCTCAGACGTGATGCATTTAAAGAAGCCAGGCATATTAACATGAGTAGATATTTTATATTCAGCAAACAATAACTGTTTGCCTGTTGATAAGGCTTACACAACAAGATGCAGTTTGTAAAGAAGTCTATTGTGGATTATACATTGGAGAGCAGTGGACAATACTGGTTTTGCACAGATCAAAAGTAAAAAGATGGCATAGCATTACCCCATGCCTGAGCAAACAGCATGGGTTACCTAGCAAATGAAAGAAGCAGAAGTCTCTTGACCTACCTGCATAGATTAATCCTACCACAGGATTGCTGAAGTCCTAATCCTTCAACTACACCCCTGATTTTATGCACCCAACTTAAAGCCATTTATGAGCTGGACATGCAGCCAACAAAAAAAGAAAGCCTGCTCCACAGGACAATCTGTCACATCCAAATGGAGGCAACCACAGTGCATGGGAGGAATCAAGCACTGGAAGTACTTTCCTCTGTGCATCAACTACAGACATCCAAAACAACTTGCCTAGACTAGTTTCAGAGAACAAAGTTCAGGCAAAATAAATCCTATTTCACCATATGTAGTGCATCTTATAAATGAGCAGGCAAATTTAACTTCACTAAAAACCATATTCAAGTGGCTGAAAATACCATCGCAGTTTCTCATTGGTCTTTCAACAGCTGCAAGCCATTAAGGCATATAACAAAAAATTAAACAATCTCACTGAAAAATAAACTATTACTTGCAACAGCATTTATGCTGGTGTTAGAGCCCAGAAGAAATGTTAAGTTGTGATTCTACCACCACTGAAAGAGATCAGAAAGTCCTTGTAAATCAGCATCTGATCAAGGAGAAGAAATGAGACAGTGATTGCAAAGTTTTCTATGAATGCCTACACACTGTATTATATAATGCAGTGTACATCCATGGAATTGCTGGTCATTATGTCAAGATGTATTTACAGGGAACAATCATATTCCCTCTTCTCAGATGACAGCAGTAGCTGGAGGGACTCAGGCATACTTGCTTTGGTTTGGCACTGCTCCCAGAGGGGTGCCCGCAGAGGGTGTCCTCTACATGACACCCTGCCTGCTATTCTGGTCACGGCACAACACAGCATTAAAAGCTGGTTCAAATACACTAAAATAGAATTTCTAACATTGAGTAAGAGAAGAGCTCACTGGATAAAATTGAACTAAAATGCCTCAACCTTATCACAACTAAATTGTTTTGACCTTCCCAAGATTAAGCATTTCAACAGAATCCAAACAAAAAGAGTTGGTTTTGGCAAATGAACCTTTTGGGACTTGTTTTGTGACACATTCTGACAAATTTTAGTGCACAGACAGGGCACAAAGCTCGCTGCTAATGGGCCAGTTGGATCAAAGCATTAGATGTAAAACCTGTCATTGCTAGGAAGGTAACAGCATGTCTCCCTTTACTCATCTCATTACTAGGCATTTTTCTCATCTTTCACAGGAAGACAACGATATATGTGTAGTACACAAGAATGTGCCCACAAGTCAGCTGGACTCATAGCATTAGGAAAGCAAATATACAATGAGGGGTTTTTAATTACTTTTAATAATTACATTTAAAACTCGGATGCAACTCCTCTGATATGTTAATCAGCCTTAAAGATGTAACTGCACAGGACTGTTCTGGTTAAATATATGGCAATATTTCAGGATGCCCACATGCAGAGAGCTGCTACCAGCAGATATTGCCTGTGTTTCTTAGTAACTGATAAAATTAATTTGTAAGCAGGAAACCTCACTGAGTAGCCTTACCTTTATGTTAAGATCCTCCTAAAGATATGCTCCAAGACATGCCATATACAACCAGAGGAAGCAAAGCTCAGGTTAGACCACTACTCTCCCTAATTGCTTGTTTTAGAATGACAAAGTCAAGTAACTTCAAAGCAAATGATGCAGTTAGGGATTAAAATAATTTCTGGTGTATTTTTAAATTCTCACACTTATCTTTTCCTTTTTACTGAAGGCCTGCTTGGTGCTTAGCAACTATGAGCTATCAGAACTGTTCATTGCAGCCACTGCCATCCAATGAGAGAGACATAGAAAAACATCAAAAGGTTATGGAACAGGATCATCAGGAACTCGTTTATTATATGAAGTCATAAAAATGATCCAGAATTATCCAGTTCAACCCATGTGGTGGGTTGAACATCCAAAACGCAACACAAATTCCCTTTTATTCATGTGTATGTATAATTTGTATATACATAAAATATATATATGGGGGGGTTCAGTGTTCAGTGAGTGCACAAAGGGCCTAAGTGAGTACCTAACTATTGCTGATATCTAGAACAAATTTCAAGGTAAAAAAAAAACAAGGAATCCCTGACCTGATCACTCAGAGCTAAAGAGAAATGAAAATTCTTCTTCTTCACAGCAGAAAAATTACTTGCAAAAAGTCCGTACTCTATGTAAAATTAAAGAAAAACTTGTTAAAGACACAGTATAGCTAAAAGAATTACATCCTTATAATCAAAGCTGTGTAAAGCCACCATATTGGAAGCATAGAGCCAATAAATATAATCTACTGAGAAATCCTCGAGAAAGGGAGCAAAAGGAGTTCACTATTGCTACATGGTACATTAATGGAGGCAGTCCTCAGAAAGCTGAAGAGGTGTGTCCAAATGAGTGGAATAAAAAGGATCATGAACTCCTGCAGATTAAAGCCTACACAGTGAAGCAGACAAAAATACTTTGAGGCACAATTGATAAAAGGTATCAGTAATAAATCTACTTTTAAGTACATGAGGAGCAGAAAACCTGTCAAAGATTATGAAGAGTCAATTGATCATAACGTAAGAGCAGAAACCTATGAAGAGAAGACATGTTATTTCTTGCACTGCTGTTCATTCTGGGAGATGCTGGGAAGATTCCCATGTCAAAACAAAAAAAAAAAAAATGGTGGGGGTCTTTTGAGGGATTTTTTTTTTTTTTTAAATGAGCAACTCGGAGGATCTCTCTGAAATTGAAGCGACTGTAGAATAAGTTATGGAACAAACTGACAAAATGAACTTAACAAATTGCCAAGACCAGATGGTATTCACCCAGGAGCTCTAAAGGAGCTCAAGGATGAAATAACTGAATTACCAAGGATAGTGTGCAGCCTCTCATTGCATTGGTACCTGAGGAGCGTGACAAATGTGACATCAATTTTTAATGAACAGTTTCAAGGGAGCCCCAGGCCTCTTGACCTTGTGTTTGCAGTGGGCAAGTAAGTGGCAACTCCAATTAAAAAAAAACAGAATTAATAGGCATCTGAATGACCAATTTCAGGAGTCAACATGGTTTTGAAGACAAGTTATGCCTTGCAAAACTATTTTGAAGGGGGCAAGAAACTCTATGGATAAGAGTGATAAAGCTGATAATATCTACTTAGATTTCCCAAAGGATATCTTATTAAAGGGGTAGAAACAAGCAACTACAGCAGAAAAGAGGAAGGTGTTAGCATAGACAAATAATCAGTTGAAAGGACTGGAAAGAGAGGTTGGAAGTAAATGCTCATTTCTTGCAGACTACTGGTTCTACCTGGACTAATGCTAGTTCTCATCTTGGTGAAGGACATGAGGTAGGCTGAACAATGCAGTAAGAAAGTTTTCTTATTTTGTAAATATTAAATTATTAAGGATGTGGGCCAACAGAAAAACAGCAGGACCAGAGAGCTGAATGGACAATAAAGGGGCAGGGGAAATTCAGTGGAGGTCGTAATAAAGGATGCACAGAAGAAAAAGCACAATCCCAGGTTCACCTATAAGTGATGGCCCTTACCACTGAGCTGACCATTACCGCTCAGAAGTGGTATCTTGAGACTATAACAGAAATAGGAACATAATATATAACTACATAAATGTAATAGGAAGCTCCACAAAAAACACCAGCTCAATACTCTGCAATGCTTAAAAACTTAAAGTTTAGGCACTGTTAAGTAATAACGATGGTCTCATTTTGTTCTCTGTTTATGCCATGGTTCATTTGGATCATGAATATTATATCATTAATATTATGTCTCGTCATCTCTTGTGGGAGTCTGGAACAGATTCAGAGATGGGAAGTAACAAAGAGTAAGGATACAGGATTGGACTGCTCAGTCACAAAAAGAGATGACCGAAGGGAGATATGGTAGAGGTCTACAAAATCATGAAGCTCACAAACAGGTTAAAAAGGGATTTCTTGTTTGCCCTCTTTGCCAGTAAAATAAATGAGGCATTAAAGAAAGTCATTTGGAGCCAGGTTCAGCGCAAACAAAAGGATAAGGTTTAATATACAACATTCTCCAAGACAATAGCAGCTGTAGCTGGGAGAATATTTGGGGTTATCCATGTTTGCACTGTTTTCACTTTTCCACATGCCTCCATTTGTGGCTACTGTAGTAGCTAGAACTAGTAGCTAGTAAGCCATATGGATCCTTAGTCTGACCTGTAGTCTCTTTTCTATTGTCATATTAAGTTGAAGATGCATAGCACCTTGCTTCTAGATTAATTCAGATACATGGGAACTACAGATCCAGAACATCAGCTTATCTGGCTTTCAGGATAAATATGAACACTGTTTACCACAACCAACAGCTTTTCAAGAACAAGGTATCATGGATCTGAATACCATCTCTACAAAAGTATGCATGTAACAGATGAAGAGGTTTTAAAAGAAGAGGGATCTCTTGAAATCAAAGAGATGATTGTTTCACTGTGCTTTCCTCTTGGCAATTAACTATAAGATTTTCAGTAGCTAAATATCAGTAGAGCTTCTGTCATTTCACTGCAGCTCCCCAGGAACACTCAGCAAAGTGTCTCAGAAAGGGAATACTGGTGCTGTCTATCCTCATTAATTAAATAACACTTGAGATTGTTCCTGGGAACGGGGATGTGATGGTCTATACTGTTAAGTTGTTCGCATGGTCCTATCAAATAGCACCATACCAAAAACTCATAGGCATGCTTCTAAACCTAAGATGTTACAGGGACCCTTGCCAGGTCAGTTTGCATATGGACATCCTACTTGAGGTCAAGGGAGAAGACATGACTTTTCTACCAAAGAAAAGAGTGGAAGAGGAGGAGGGGAAGGGAGGTGGGAAGGAGAAGGTAAAGAACTTCTTTATTCTTTCATTGCCATAAATCTGTACTCAAATTCCATGCTACTGATGCATTTCCCATTCCACATATTTTTCTCTTGCCTTCCTGCCTTAGTATCCTGGCAAGCCCTGTTGCTCAAACCCTTTGGTCTTTCCCCTCAACTGATCTAAGTGCAGCAGCTGTTCACTCATATATTGCTCTGCTTGAAACCCTGAAATCCCCCACTTTTCCCCATTGCCACATCATCTGCAGCCTCCCCAGTGTAGGAAAAGCTATGGGTACAGGAAACAAGGCCAATTTTGTTTCATTGGTGTTCCCTGTACAAAGGCTACAAAAGCTGGTAAATTTCAGGAATATGCCAGTATTTGTAGACATTAAGTTCTAGGAAGCCATGTTTTTAGAATCAATATCTATTTAATGAACTATGTTTTCAATTTCCTACTGTCCCTTGCATTTGAGGTAATACATATAGCAGAACTCTACAGCGACCTATAGATGGTATGCAGCCTACTTACCTTTCCAGCTGAGTATATTTCTGGCTTGCCTTTTTGTGTCAACTTCCAAAGCAGCAAAAGACTTAATTGAGACTATGTGCTGCATGACGCTTGTTCTATGTGCCCAAAGCTTGTGTGACCAGGGAAAGGCTGGGTGTACAGCTGTCACCCACTCCAGGAGACAGCTATGCGGCTGTGAATGGTGTGTCACTGGTATGTAGCAAAGAAACAAGAGATCAGCAGTCTCAACAGTCTGAAGCACATTTCCTTTTGTTACAGATGAGCGTTACATGATCTACTGATATAAAGGAGCTGTCTAGTATCCCTGCCACCGTCCACAATCCTCTAGAACTCCCATTCATGAAATGTGCGATTCCTCCAGAGCCCATGAAAAGCTGTGGATGAGGGAAGGTGTATTTGTCCAATTCACACTCTCCAGTGGTTTTGGCAACACATTTGATCCTACTGAAATCCTGACTGTGATGGAGGCTGAAGTCTTTATGCTATTAATATTTCTGTTGCTTACTTTGCAATGAAACAATAATATATGAACTTTCATAAATGGATCAAAGGGCAGCAAGATGGGTTCAGTCCACGCTAATCAAGTAAACTTCAGGAATAACATCACACACCACCCACACCATATTAAATAGCTGAAGTAAAGAAATACATTTTATCTCCGGATATCAACTGTGACAAATATCATCCCAATAAAAACTTAATTATTGCTCTTTAAAAAAAAGCCAGTCTAGATTCTGTGTGAGGACCCTACAATTTTCTTGCATCTCATTAGAGGACTCTCAAAATCTTTCCCTCATTTCAGCCATGTTTATCTCAGTCACTATTCAAACCTCTTGGGCATTTACTCAGTATTAGCCCAGTTGAGCCTTCTTTCCAGCTGTCCTGTTCTCTGCTCTTGGGAAACTCCACCCAATTAATACAGCTCAGTTTATGAGCTTATGAGGCCATGAAGAGCATTGAGATTTTTGTAGGTCTTATCTGATGTAGTCTGGCATTTACTTGTACACAATGAAAGGCCCTTTTACACACCACTTGAAAACAAATATTCTAGCCAAGTTATGCAGAAAATCCATACTTTTTGAGGTATCTCAGAAATAGTATCAATTACTGGTTCACTCCTAAATTGTAACACTATAGGCACTTGTAGAAGTTACACTAGCCTCAGTAAAAGTGATTTACCCTCTTCTCCCATATGTCAATACATAAAAAGAATGTAATCCCACATGTAGGCAAGACACCACTCCAGTCACTCCTTCTACTACCATGAGCAACCTGCTCTGAGCAAATCTGCTCCCTCCCTTATTCCCTGCAGCACAGAAGAGCACCTAGACTTGGAGGAGGCTGGGGATCCACATCTAAAACAGAGTTCAGGGACTCATGGCAAGTTAGCCACTCTAACCTCTTCCTAACCCTGTGGGCAAGGAATCCAAGGGAATTGTCTTGCTGCCAGAGGCACTGCTTTGCATATATACAAGTATACACCTTGGATTATGTATTGCCCCCCCACACACACACACTTGCGAGCTGAAGAATCCACTTCAGCTCAACCTCTTCCCATCCCAGACACAGCCTGGCTAATCTCAGGGCAATCTTCACATTCTATCTTACATCTACTGTTCTTGAATAGAAAGGGGATCTCTTTGTAAATGCAGGTCTCAGTCTGTCAGTTTAAGGGAAAAATAGAAAACCAAAAGATTATGCTTTACCTTCTCAACAATCAAATAAATAATTCTTCTGCCACTTCGGTTATATTAAGTAGAAATGCCGAAATGGAACCGATTCAAATAGAATTGAACATATCACGTCAGACTTCAAAATCTATTAGCTCTGCTGTAAACATAAGAAACTATATATTTACCTTCGGAAGTTTTATTTTTTGCAAAGTAAACAACAGTTGGGTGGATTTAATTTCAAGGGAAAAGTGACATTTGTTGTTAATTTTTTTTACATAGATTCCTGCAACAAACTGAAATTTAAAGTCAACATTTTCTTCTTCACAAAACAGCCCTGGATACAGACAAATAAAATCTGAGATAAGAATAAAATTGAGATCTACATGGAAAAGCTAATACCATTCCCTCTCAAAGAGCTTAAAAACTCCCAAATCAGAAGCAATCTGTATGTAAACAGATTTAGGTAGGAGGGCCAAGTATCAACTCTGTTCTGGAAAAGGTTTGTAAATCTCTCTTAACCAGAAGCTTGATGTTAGGAAAAGACATTGTCAGTGGTCAAACTGAGGACTGAGAAAGGATAGAAAAAATTGCTTTGAGTACAAGTGAAGACTAGATATTTTCTAAAAATACCCCTTAAAGGAAAACAACTCACCTCCACATCAGCTGGATGAGTCTTCAAATGATTGAGCATCCCTTTTCTTTTGAGAAGAAAATGTTTTGTTTTGTGGTTTTGATTTTTTTTTTTTTTTTTAATAAAATATGTTGAGAGATTCTGGCACAAAGTCATTCCACCGTATTAACTTTACTGTAAAGTTAATGTGAAGGGACTATAAAACCACAGAACTATGCTGAACATTAAGTTAGGTCAGGGAAACCACAATTTTTGAAAAAGCAGCCCCTTCAGTAAATAAAATAATTTAAACGTAGTCAGGGAAAAAAAGCCATTGACTTGGCATCTTCTGTGATGAATGAGGTTCAGCTAGATCCAAACCCTTTTCTTCCACCTGTGGAGGAAGTGTCTTGGGGTAGCACGACTTAGCCCTCTGAATAATATCGTAAATATAAAGACCTTCCTCATTGCACCATAATTTTTGCAGTAGTACACCACTTTGCTTCTTGTTCATGTCAAAATTTCTGTCCTTGTTACCTCTTCCCAGCACTTGCCAAGTGTTTAAAAAACAGAAACCTATTCCTGGCCTATCCACTCCCCATGACTCACAGCAGTGCAGCACCAATGGGGTAATCACTGCACTACCCTGAATCCAACACCTGAATCACAAGGTTTTTCACAGGGAGCCTGAGGGTTTCCAGCTCATATTCATGGGCACAGAGAAAAGCTTGAGAAATGTTTGGGAGGAAGTTTAAGAATTAACCCCATTACAGTGCCGCCTTAGCAAGCTGATAAAATGGGGTGTGATAATTATTCACCATTTCAGAGAAAACAACCTCCAGCTCCTGTCCCAAAACTGCAATCATACACAAGTTGCTTAGCTGTATTACAGAGCCTGGGCTTTATCTTCCAAAAGCTTTCTGGGCACAGCAATACACATTTAGGTGCCTTTTCATTAAAGCAGCCAAGGTCTATTAGCATATCTGTCCCACTGAGATTTTCTTTTTGCCAGAGAACAATTACATCCCATACCTCTGAACTGTCGTCCAGCCTTACAAAAACAGCCTCCTGCATGTGTCCCACAGAGTTTTCTAAGGGAATAACTCAGTGTGGGGAGGTCAAGCCATCACTTCAGTAGAGGATCAATTCACTAGAATAATTATTTTCAGACAAAGCACAGAGTTCATATTCATGTCAGCCGAGATCATTGTCAGTATTACAACAGCTCCTCCTAGGATTTGCAGTCCCGCTGCTCAGGATGAGGTACAGAACAAGCAATCCAGGAACACCACAGCATAAGAGAGGTCCCTGTAAGGTGCAAAAAGCAGGGGACTGAAAATAAACAGTGCATTTTTATTTCTGCTGTCTGGGAACTAACTCTAAGTATGCGATTTTGAAATGTCATACTATTGGGGTTATACTCACTAAAACAGAAAGCAAGAAGATATTAATGAGAGGTCACCTGCCTACACAAACAGGAATTCTGCCTGGTTTTGCCCAGTGCTATTAATGAAATCAAGACAGGAAAGACTGGAATGGCATATGGCTGACAGATGCAGGCATGTAATTTGATGGTGCAGTGGAAAGAATTACTCAGTACATCATTATCAATTTAGTATTTTCCAGTTTCTTAGGAGAAAAAGACCTCTCTTCTGGTTCAGCCATTCAGAAGTTAACCTTTCCATGAAGGCAATATGTGTGTGTTCCTTTTCAAATATAAGCTTTATGCATAAGTTACAGTACTATACGACAAGATGGTTAGAAGGACTTTATGAAGTGACATACTGTGTGTGTGCCCAGGTCCAGCTTCAGTCTTGCCATTTCTGATTGAGGCTTGTCCAATCTGTTCTTAAAGACCTCCACAGCTTCCCGAGTCTAAGACAGTATCTCATTATCTTTACTTTTAGATTGTTGCTTTGTTTGGGTTTGTTTTTTTCTTTCTAGCACCTGATCTCTACCTCTGTTGTTGCAATTAAAGCTCACTGAGCAAAATGCTCAATGAACTCAGATGTTTTTGCTCTGTTTTTGAAGGGCTGAGATCAGATTATTCTTTCATGCTTTGTAAAAGCAAAAAAAACCCCAAAACACCCTTTCATACAAAGAATCCATCTTGATATCTCCTGCTTGTATTTTGAAGTTGAAACATTGATAACCACATTCAGACTGCAGCTTATCTGGAGATGATAATTTTTTCACCCAACCCACTTTCCTAAAGACCATGTTTCCCTACTTAATTCAGAAGAATTTTATGTGAAATAATGTCAAAACATCTCTTCCCTTTTACGACACCATCACCAGCCAGAATTCTAAGTTCACAGATAAATACTTAATGCTCTAGCGAAGTTAACTGCAGGCTATGGAAGACGGCCAATAGACCATTCAAACTATTTTTCATTATTAAAAATTGTAGGTAGTGACCCTGCATGTCTTCTCTTTCTTGCTCCATCTTCGTTTTACAGGATGCATCTCTTGGAGGGAAGCCCAGAAAGATTATGGGATGGTGGTATACAACTAAACAGGTCCACCTCACTTTTTGGTCAAGGTATTTCAGTCCAATCCAGTCTCCTCTTTCACACCACTGAAGTTGGTACTTGACTTTCACTTGACATTGCAAAGTGAGCAGCAGCTTGAATTTTGAGTCATCTGGCGGGGATACTCTCTAAAACAGTAAGTTCAAAGTTGCATCCTCTCCACCGTTCCTATCTATTTTTCCATCCTTTTAAACATGGGTCATTGCAGAAGAGTGAAAAAGGAATTCTTCTGTTCAGAAGTGAATATACTGCAGACATTTTGTTTTCAGAACAGCATGAACTGTACCCTACATTAGAAGCTTAGATATCTATCTCAATAACAGATATAGGTTTTCTTCCCTGGTAAATCACATACACCCTGGAATATTAAATTACCAGAACCTGAAAGCTATAGGGAAATGGGATTTGATACCTGGAGCCAAGGTCCAGTCCTAGTTTGCTTAAATTTAAGTTACTTTAATCAATTATTTTCGAAACACAGATTTATCGCATTTAGCTGGTTTAGCTGCAAGTATTTGCTTCACTGGTAGCTAATATACACATTTAACAATTAGAAGAAGAGAACACTACATGTTAATTACTTGTGTTTTTTTTTTTTCTTTGCTCCAAAATGTAGCTCAAGCAGATATTTAGCTGTGTTTAGATCAAGTACTAGGCACATCCATCCAGACGCTTACCTGTGAGCAGCTAAGAGGTGGTTCTGCAAGATCTGTACTTTCTGTAATTGGAAACACCTAAAGGCAGAGTTGCAGCTCACACACCCTTCAAATGCTGATGGAACTAGCTGAGTCCCTACACATTTTTCTAGAGTGAAGTGAAATACATACACAAGCAAAGGGACACATCTCCTAAGGATTCCCTTTATTCTTAGCTGAACCTGCTCTCATGCAAGCAACCCACACACATGCACTAGCTCAGACATTCATACCTCTGAAGTAACTTGCCCATCCCATGCCTTTACTGCATCCTGCACCTGCTTTTTAATCTAATTTCAGAAACATGGCTTCTGTACCATGATCTCTTGTGGAGGTGCACAATACCATATGACTGTATGCAAAGCCCAGTGATGAGAGATTGTTTCACTAGCAGTGCACGCAGCCTTGGTATGCATACCCAACCCAGGGTATGCAGCTGTGTGACCTGTAGTGAACTTTCCCCTGTATGATGCACAGGCTTAATTTCCACACGCTCCGTCTCCCCCTCCCCATTAGCATTCTGCCCCAGAGGGAAAAAAATAGAGAGGGAGAAGTGGCAATATTTCTGCCTCACTTAATTCTGCACATGGCCCAACTCAAAAGCATTAATGGAGAAGGAGAGAGTCTGGAAAGTGCTCTTGCAAAGCTGCCTTTGTTCACTGGTTTAGATTGCAAGGGATGGGTCAGGTATTGCTCTTGTTAGCTGTTACACTCCCTGTGCTGAAGCACAACATTTTCTGACCACTGCTCATATTTTGGCAGCTACAGAAAGAGGCTATGACTTGAGCTAATGTCTGAATCTGAGAAACAACCTTGAAGGAATTTGCTTGTTTTGCCTTCCATACAGCAAATCAGATTAACTCTAGCTTAAACCTGACGATTTACATTAACATGTCATTTGTCTGCATACCATGAAAAAATGTTCCTCAAGTTAGAAAGGGCCATGTTTGGGGTCACTAGTTTCAAAGCCTGGAAATGAATCAGCAGTTTTGAAATTACACAGACAGACCAACCAAGCACTGCAGCAAAACATAGCCCGGGACAGCTCTTCTGCTTGCCTCTCCGGTAAAACAACACCATGAGCAAAGGCTCTTGTCTAAAAACAATCCTTGGGTATTTCAGAAGAAAAGAAGTGATTCAGGATCACATGCTCTTAGGCTGAGGTTTGAAAAAAATCTGATGATACAAGGCTGTGCAAAACAGAACGGCTGTGAACAAACCTTCCCCGGGAAGGGAAGGGGCTGAATCACAAAACAACAGAAACAGGAGTGAAGCCCTGTGCCTTTATGCTAAATTTACAAAATACCTCTGTCAGAGATCTGGGATATTACTCAGAAAGGCCATCTCCTTGCATGAGATAGCCCTCTACTTTGCCTGGTTCCAAATAATGACATCTTTGAAATCCCAATCAGAGATGTTGGCAAAGGAGACAAATCCCATGTGAGGCCTGTAAAAGGGCTACCAGTGCTTAAACAGATGTCTCTGCCAGCACAACTTTGATGAAAAGAGTCTCTGGAGACCCATGATTCTTGCTATGCCCCTGGCTTTTACATACCCTAGACGTGGGCCTCCACACTTCACACAGGGAGCCACGTCCTTCAGTTTTGTGGTGTCCCAGGGCCTCACCAGAAAGGACTCCCTGGCTAGGAGACAACAATCCTCCTGGCAGTATGTGACACTTTGACTCTAGCCAGCTACAGTGTGCTATCCATGGACATTGGTGGAGAACAGTAAAATCAAGTTCAAAAGCACTGGCCCTGTTCAACCTCTTAATGGAGACTGCTCAGGCAGGCAGGTGTTGCTTGGTACAGAGGCAACCCTTGCATACAAAGAACTGGATTCTCATTTGTATCCTCTTACATCCAAGAGCTTTGTCTTGAGCTCTTACACGATCATTTTTACACTTACTGTGTCATACCCTTTTTAAACTTAGGGAGGGAGGGAGGAGAAGGCAGGATGATCTAAGGACTCCCTTTTAAATTGCAAGTTGGCTTTGGCCATGAACTGTTCACATTAACCCAGAGATATTTGATATACATGCAGACAAAGCCTTGCTGATAACTTGTCTCAACTCTTTATTGCCCAGCAAATAACAATCCAGAAATGAGTACTTTTTCATTGAAGTAATGAATCCATTCCTCTTGTCCTGCTTGCAGATATTCCCCCTGAGCTCCATAAGCTGGCAGCTATGATAAAGGCCAAATAACTAGGTGGGCTGGGTGCTGCCAGTGAAACCCTTATAAGGCTGAATCAATCAAGTCCAAAAACCAAGAATAACAAGAAGAGTGGTATACATGCTGCTGTCTCCAAATTCATAACACTCCAGGTGATATCAAATGGCTGCTAGACAATAAGGTCATGCCTTTTTTTATCTGTTCTACAACAAAGACTGAAAGGTTTAAGCATTATTACCTTGCAATTCTCATCCAAATGAATAGAGAAGAATCATTATCTGTAATAGTACTTCACTGTAAAAACGTGCTTTTTTTTCCCCTCACCCCTCCAGATTATGGCCTCTTCCTTTATACATAGGAAGACTGTGTTTCTTTCAACAAAAATTATTGAACCTACCAAAATTAGGTGGGAATACAAACGCAGAATTGGACATTGATTGAATAGGATTTTAAAAGGATTTTTTTGTAGCTCTTTGTTCATTGAGAGAGAAGATAGAGATGCTGAGAGTTTAAATATGTAATTGCCTAAAGGCATATGAAGGAAGCCATGCAAGTGACTTGTTTCCAAATGATTTTAGCAGGTCTTCAACCTTGCAGCTCTTATTGAACATATGCTCAACACATTGTACAGCAGCGCTCCTCATATATTTTAGTAGCCTGTAAATAGGGATCTCTCTAGCATCCAGTTCCCACTCCTTAATGCCTTGGACATAGTTTTCTCTCATTAATTCAGCTAGTAGTTAAACAAAACTTTACAGAGAAGCTAATGTAAGAAAATATTCGTTTGGGTACAGAAACTCATAAATAAAAATAGAAGTCTATTATGCAGTTGTATTTTTTTTTTCCCTTTTGTGTACTGCAGCTCAGTCCATGTTACCAGTTTCCCTTATTGTCCACCCCTGCCTTAATCAATAATGGAGCAAATATTGACTAGCACAGGCAAATGCAGGATGGATTACAAGCAAGCAACAGATTTTTTTGCAAGCAGATTGAGAATGTAGCCTGTGTTCCTCCTGCAGTTTTAAAGATCTTTTTTAGTTCTTTTGATTTAATAAATTTCATAGCTGATGAACAATTTGGCTGCAGAATCTAAGAAAACCTAGAGCCTAAAGCATAACATTAATCAACACAACCATTATAGCAGTCCTTATTTACTTTTGTCTTTTTTTTTTTAAATACAAAAAACCTACAATATATTTTGCAAACTAGAGAAAACTGTGACCACTACAGTAGCAACACAATAGATTATAAAGAGACTATAAATAGGCTGTTATTTTTAGAGCTCTGTGTTTCTTAATTGCCTATAAACTTACCCAGTTGTGAGCACTTTGTGAAGACTCTGATGAAAGAATGCACTCTCCAAATTTCTACAGGGCATAGAGACTCTATATTGTATCTTGGGGATGGGACGCTGACATTAACTGACAGAAACAGAGCAAGACAGATATTTTTAAATGAGAGAGGAGAGGAAGAAGGAGCCCTATTAGCTCTCCCCCCACCCCCAGCTCTGCTTCACCTGGCTCAGCTGTGGCTCACAGCTGTGAAGAGTGGAGGGTGCCCATCAGACCTCAACCCTGACTGAATTTCAAATCGCTTCTGGTGGGACCTGGATCTGTATGGATTTGCATATACCAAAGAGAATTGAAGCCAGATGGGAACATCCTAGTGCAAATTCCTAGAAACAAGCTTTTGTCCTCACCAGGCATAGACCCCGCTGATGATTTATGCAGCATGCAGCCTCAGTCAAATAGTAAAATCCTTTTCACCTTAGGAACAGTCATTCTGAGACAAAAAGTGTCTGCATGTCTGCATCTGTGTGCCTACTCATCATTAACAGACAGATTGAAGTGACTGATGTCACAATTTTAATAACAGAAGCCAGAAACACTAGCAAAACACTGACAAGTGGAATTTGTTCGCAGAGGTTTTACAAGACCCTTAAGAGAAAAAACAACCTTAACGAAGACAGATGCAATTATAGAGAAAATTACTGGGTGTTATGCACTGTTTCTTTCAGTCCATGGCACCAGTGAGGTAAATACTTCAGACTGGACCAGCAGTCTTCTGAGAGGTGCTGCTTCTTCCCGGGAAATTAATAACCACTACTGAGTGCCCTGTGGCCTTCCCTTGCCCCTTCTCCTCGGGGCAAACTTCCCTGTCCCCGGGTGTACCTGTCACAGCCCTTGTCATTTCTCTCCAGTCTTGCTGTCCCCGCAACACTCCACACATGTTTCTACCTCAGTTTCTCAAGTGCTTCCACCATTTTCTTGCTGGTGAGTCTCCTCATGTTTCCAAGTCCTTCTCCCTGTCCTCTAAAGTTCCTCAGCTTCACTTCAACTACCGTCTTCACCCTGTTTCTGTGATCTGATGACCATGTATTTTTATAAAGATTTTTTCCCTACTAGAACTGAAGTACCCCCTTGGTTTGTGTGGCTCAGGTTGCTTTGCACACATTTGGTCTTGTATTACCCATCTAGCCTCTCCATCAGTGCTCATGGGCTCCAAGATGGACTCCATATGACCCATGCACCAGTATCCTGGAAAGCATCCACTTCCCAGCAGAGGAGAAGTCACTGACAAAAAGTATGACTATTCGCTTTAAAGTATTCATTTATTTACTCCTTTTTTGCAACAGAGGTACTCGGCATGCAAACAACCCCCTTTATCAGGAATTTGAACAGTTCTCTAAGGCCAGATCTGTCTCAAGTATTTTCTTTGGTTTGATAGGTGAGGCAGGGAGCCAATGCCTAGTTTTTGGACAAGGGCATTTCACTAGAAAATGAGCAGCAATGCAGAATTTATTCAAAGATGTTACAAGCTTTGCACAGCTGTAAAAAATTTTATCACTATGAGTAACAGTGCCATCTGCTGACTCCTGCTATAACCATATTGGGAGGGTTCCATAATAGATAATTAAGCAATAAATTTTTCCAAAATCCAATATCTTTTCACAGAAAACAGCTGCTGTTAGGGTTTTTTTTAAGTCATCTTATAGGGTTCTGGGGTAAAAATAATTTTCAGTATGACTTTTGAAGTCAAGAAATCCTCAGCTGTTTTTCTATGGACCTGAGAGACAGCAGAGTCTTTTATTAAATATTGTTCTGACGTCTGCAGGGTATTTGAATTACTTTACTTTATTACACAAAGCATTGGAAAGCTTTGCATAGCTCTCCCCAATTTTCCACCTCTAAATGATTTTCTGGGCCTGATGAACTGAGCGCCTACCTTTCCAGATGGAAGCAGGACCCATGAGGTTTGCAGAGAAACTCAAAGCAGCAGTGTCTGAGCTCAGCTATTTGGAAGAGAAGCTGTCGCTTTTTGGAAAATTAAAAAAAAAAATTCCTAGTTGTTATGTACACTCAGCCTGCCAGTCTCAGGAGGCTAAAACCCAATTATTGGTCCCCAGGGATCCAACACAATGGGGACTGATGCTGATGAGATCCATTTTAGGTGCCAGTCTCCAAAGCCCTGATCACAGCCTTCTTGACGTTCAGGCACATTACCTGTTTTTATTATGATTTTTAAGTTAGTGATCAGTTATTTTTCAATCAAAATGTGCTTGATGGAGCATTCCTTTCTAAATAAGGAAGACTACTTCCATACTTGTATCATCCTTGTTCTTGCCAGGGGAAAGCTTTTTGTCTACTGTTCACTTTGCCACAATTAGTTTCATGCAAAAGATTTTAAAGATGAACCTCTAAGAAAAACAGAAGGTAAAAGAAAGATCCTGGTGTGGGGAAGCAGTATAGCTGCAAGACCTGCTGAGTCAATCCAAATCCTCAAACAAACGATGCTTTATCACATATTTCTTAGCAGTCCAGAAGAATTTGCCTTTCAGACCGCTATTGCTAGGCTGATGTGGGCTGGCTGTAAACAGAAGATGTGATTTGCTGCTTCTTCAGATGTTCCTTTCCTGCCACCCCAGATGGCTCAGTAGCGTCTACAGTTTACACACTATAGAGACCTTTGCTGTGGGGCTGGCATCACTATATAATACTATCACCAATTCTAAAACATTATCATGTCATCATACCAAGTTTGCTAGACACAAACTGGCAGAAAATGCAAGCAAGGCAGATTTACTTGTCTAATCTTTATTCTGTGTTAATATGACAAAGCTTGGATGGGCTAAGCATATGTAAATTAAACAGCTGAGACCTAAAGTGCAGAAAATAAAGAGCAGAAGCTGCATACAAAGTCTACCTTAAAGATTAGGGATAAGTTTTGGGCTTGTACAGTGTTGGGCTTCGTGTGACACAGCCAAATTCTGAGATTATGAGGACCACAGCAGTGGTTAGGGGTAATTGTGGGAAGGTAAATAGCAAGCAAATTTCTGAGAGCTGTGCCTGCCAAGGAGGGATTTCACTGAAGGCTTTGGCAGAGGTTTTTGGAGCCCTGACTGAGATGCTGTTAAAGAGTTTATATGAAATAATTAAATAAGAGAAGACTGAAATTAATAATGCCATTGAAGAGAGGCCTTTGACTATGTAGCCATGCACACTAGCTTGCAAATACACTGGGAAAGGTTTATGCAGTAACCTTTTCTTCTGGGTCTGGTCCACTCAAGTCAATGAGCATTCTGCAATTCCTTCCAGTGGGTGTAGGGCAAAACTGACACAGGGCCAATGTTCGTATGTGTATATTGCTGCTTCCATCTGGTAATGTGAAAAGAGGCTGTCTGCTTCTCCTTCCAGACTGGAAAAGAGAACTTGGGAGGTAGATTGAACTGTCATAATCAGTTTGATGGTAAATGAGGCAATAACTCTATCTCTGGCTTCACTTTCTCCCTTTTCAGTACTACTTGCTGTGCACAGAATTCTTATCTATTTATCAGTTTTTCTCCTCATCTGGCTTGCTCTTTCAAACAGGAGAGAAGAGAGGGTTTTCATGCTTAAAGAGGCCCAGTTGAATAAATCCTACCTGAACATCCACTGCCAATCCACCCAAGGGTTACTGCATGTGTCTTTCAGGCTGTGCTCCGGTAACTACAACCCAGCATGAAATGTGCTATTTTCTTTTCAGTGTGACGTTTCTGATTCCTGTTCAGCTTGTTACTCTCTGAAATCTCTAGCAGGATTTGTCCCTGGACAGCTGATACTCATGCAATTCATATGCATTCCTGTATTTCTGCCTTGGCCCACCTTACTGTTCCACATCTCATGTCATTGTGAAGGGGGTCATCAATTCATCACATTCTTCAAATTAACTTTGATTTCTAATCCTGTCTCCAGCACATTCACAGTCCTTCCCAGACTGGTGCAACTGCAAATTTAATACACCTATGATGATGTTGCCGGTGACAAGCATGCTGCTCAAGATGTCTTCTGTGATGGCACTTCAAAGATCCAGGCTGGACTGCCAGCCTGTGAAATCACTTAGAGGGCTGGGAGAAAATGTAACTATAATTCTGGAGTTTGTACCCAGGGTTACTGGGTAATGAGATTTGTTCAGCAGGAAGTAGTGGGTAGGATACAGCTCTGCCCACACAACCATATGATAGATACTGGTTATGCTGGGAACTGTGGCAGGGCACCTCAACTGGTCCATGAGAGATCCAGGAGAATGGTTCTGGAGTTCCTCCTGTGGCATTTCCTGCATGCCACATACCCAGACTTTGATAAAATCCAGCCAAGACCTATTCACAAGACATATATACATCATTCTGCTCTGTATTATTCAGCAATGACCCTAGGACCATATAGGAATGTGTGTGGGCCAGGTGTGGGGTGGCTCTTCCAGCTATACTGCAACATGTAAGGTTCAGTGTATGGCCAGGTACCCATAGAGGTTCCCATGGGCTCTGTCAATGGCATGGAGGCACCTGCCTCCTGTCCTACCTTAAAGAGAAGGGATGGGGCATCATGCCTGGCAGGGAAACTTGTAGTGTCTGTTCCACAGGGGTGCAGTGTTCCACAACCATGCCTCCAGAGGCACAGAGTACAGGTGATTGTTTTGGATTCTCTCTAATGGATTTTCTGAGTAATTACAAAACTTAGGAGCTCCTCACTTCCTCTCTCTTTTTACCTTCCTTCCTTTCTTGTCTCCCTCTTTTCCTCTCTCTTTCCCCTTCTCTCTTTATTTTGACAATTTTGGCTTTGATTTAGCTCCAGGTTAAGGTAATTTGGTGTAGCTGCATCAACAGTCTAGAAAGATATTTCAGCTCATCTTAAATAGACTACTGCATTTGATCAGCTGTGTATTTCTTCACGGTCCATTGCCTGAATTTACCAACTTTCTATTGATTGTACTTGGAATTTAGAGACCCAATTTACATGTAGACATCTACATTGAGGTATTTGAATCTCAGAATTAATCCTACGCCTTTTGTCATGACTCTGTGCTGTAGCTCTCTGCCAGGTCACTGTGCAAACTGACAGCTTTGAAGTTCACCAATATCTTATCCAGGTAAAATAAATCCAGCTTATCCAGATTAGTCTGTTGGTGTCCAGCTGTCCAGACAATCTTGTTCAGGTGTGGTCTTTAATTATACCTTTGTTTTTCTTTTCCCACCATTATCACAACTACTATCCAAACAATTCTTTCCAGGGGATACCCATACCAACAGGGATTTATGTTCCACGGTTGTTTTTACTTGCATTCCCAGCTTTATTTCAGTTTTTATCAGGAGAGACTATCTCAACATCTTCATTTCTGTGATGGAGCATATGATGCCTCTCATTCATAATTATCATTTTTTATATATTTTAATAGGATGAAAGACAGTTAAATGCTTGTTAATTGAACTGCCCTCTTCTCATTCCTGACATAAAACTCCTTCCTGCTAGAGGACTTTTATACCAAACACTTTCAGTGCTATCTTAAACATGACAGCCATCCTCAGAAACTTCTGAACCAAAGCATTTGAATCCTTTACTCTTCAAAACCTCCGTTCTATGGTAACATTTATAGTGGTCCACCTACCTGCTCATAGTGGTAAGATGTGTTCATGTCCCCTTCCTTACCAATATTCATTTCTGTCAATCCACCCTGTTTAAAGTTGGCTTGCAGGACATCATTGCAAACCAATTTACATTAACAAGAAACTGGTGAACAGTCACAATGGTTTTAGGTACTGGTAATAATTTTTACTTATTGAAAGAATTCCTTTTTCTTGAATGAATTATAGCTGGGATTTTGTCATGATCATTATCACTTGAAAACTAATAATCTTTTTTTAACCAGAAATAGAACTCCCTGTGGACCTCCTGCTAATCTGATGACAGGACTGCTACCGGCTGCTTTGCATGAGGAGTGAAATCAGTGTAGTTGTGGTACAAGGAGTTCTATTACTGTAATACAAAACAGGCTCTTGTGCAGATACCTATCTGCAATATGAGTGGCAATATTCAGTACTGTCTGTACACAGTGGGAATTTTTCTGTGGAACCCGTATAGCAGAATAACTTCTCTAATTTCTATGCCAATCCATTTCTCTATTTAGAAGCAAAAAAGTGCTCAGGGAACAGGTTAGTCCTAATATCTATTGCCTAACAAAATGTCTATATGATGGCTTTTGATCTTCAAAGTAGACAAAGACTATTAAACATACAACACATCCTCAAACTGGAAAATCTCACCTGGACCCAGAAGCAGATGTCAGAATCTCCTTTCACAGCTGTGGTCACCCTACGTGCAGTATATACAAAAGCTAAGGCCTGGGGGTCTGATGATGTTGAGATGTGGGGTTCCAGTCCCATCACACATTAATACTTTGATGCTGGATCATAGTTTTGCCCATCATGGAGATAAAGGGATTTGGAGCTAGATCTACAGTCTTTGTTTATGGTCCTTATTTTGATGACTGACTGTGCAATTTAGATTTATCAGCCTGGGAGGACCACAGATTCTGTTATGCCCCTGTACTATTAACTGGAGTAGTCTGTTTTTTAACAGAATATTGCAGTGGAGAGAATACAAAAGAGAAGGCACCAGTCAGTATGCTGCAGAGGTGCTATTGTTCTGGCACAAGTTTTTGTTTTATTTTTGGCTGTTCACTGAATTCATCCTTTTGCACTTTAGATTATGCAACACAGAAAGAATCAGCAAACTGACATTCTTCTCCTTTAATACCTGTGTGTGATCTTAATCCCCAAATTTCTCTTTATAAAACTGAACATAATTTAATCAAAAAAGAAAAGACTGCATCTACAAAGATTAATAAGTTGTGAGAAGCTATTTCAGCTACTTTCACTAAGAAACTACTCAAGCTAGGAACTACTCAACACTTAAGTCTGAATCCAATGTATTTACTACATGCACAAAACCCATTCAAGACTATAAAAACTAACTGCTTGTTCTGAAGATTTTTAAAAAATCATAAAATGAGTCAGAAATGTCTGCAACCCTCCATTGGCTCATTACAACCCACGAGTTTAGGATTTTTTTGTTTGTTGGTTCTTGTTTTTTCATGGCATCTTCTGTAGCACAGCTTGACTGCACTTGGTGCTTTGCAACACCTTCCCCAGGTACAGGGGTATCATGTCTCCACATCCTTGGTGGCTCCATCTATTTGCCATGGTAGCAATCATCCATGGAGCTGGTACTGCTCACTTATAAGTCGAACCTCCCATCTAGGAACTGTGGGGAGAGGCAGGAGACCATGGTGGGAAGACATGGAGGCAATGCCCACAGCTACCAATCTGGCCCTGTTCTTTCAGTGCTCTTTCTGCACTGAAAGTCAGCAGCATTGACCATGTGAGGATGTAGTCCAGAAGCTTAGGTTCAGTGCTGCATGCAGAAGGGCTCACCTTTAAGAGTGGGGCTGCATCTGAAGTCGTCCGCAGCGAGCACTATGGTGCTCGTCGGCTCCTCGCTGCAGATGACTTCAGACGTGGCCCCGCTCTGAGGCAGCCTGGGCCTCTATTTTTGTCCCTTTTCATTTGCTAGTGGAGCCATGAACACAAGATTATTTCTTCAGATGTCAGCAATACCCAGTGATTATTCCCCTGCTCACTTATAACTGTTTAGTAGCTGAATCACTTCCCAGCCAGCAATTGTGAGCTCAGAGATGGAGGCATCTGTTCACACAAACTGAGGTGTGGGAACAAATTAACTCTAGGTTTGGAAAGGGGCGAGGGGGAAAGGGGAGACTCATTTTCAATACAAGTATCTCAAGCCCTAAGGCAGGTAAGACAGTCCGGGAAAATGCCCCACACTGCCCTGCAGTGCTATTTGAAATGGACTTCTCAAAATCACACAGAAGCAGTTTTTGAACTAATAAAAAAATCACAAACAGCACTGAAGTTGCAGGGTTGCATCTTATTATTGTCTGTTGCGAGTCCAGTTCATATCTTCATTTTGTAGCTTGGCCTAAATAGTTTATCAGATTCTGTTGCTATGCGTGGCGATATGATTTGATATTTGTTCTGGTGCAGAAAAGCTTTCACCAGTGTGAGATGATTAAGGGCTCATCAGTCTGGAATTGCTGGGTTCTGCTGGCTGAGGTGCCCCTAAGCCTTTGAGCCACTAAACAGAGAGCCCTGTTGTTTTTTTCCATTTCTTTTGCTCTTCTATATGGCTGTTCACTGTATTTCCTAAATGCAACAGACTGCTTCTCAGCATCTGAGCTGGCTTCCCACCCCTCCTTCTCTGATGGAAGCCTATTCAAGAACAGTCTTCACAAGCTTTCCCCAAAGCTGTTATGTGGTCTGATAAAAGCTTCATGGACAAACACGCAATCAGCCACTTAAAAGCATCTTTTCCAGGGGAATACTCTGCATTTCTGATGGCAATTTTCCTGAGGTTAATTAGAATATGTCCAATTTGCATTGTATTTCCATCATCACAGCTTCCCTGCAAGCTGCTATAAAGCAGCACAGACCTTTACAGCTCTTACCTCTTACAATGACAGCTTTAGGCTTGGCAAAGGATGAGCAGAGAGGAGAAAGGAGGAGGGAGGGGGAAAAAGGAGAATGGTCAAGCCTGAGGCAGAAGGAACAGTGAGAGTTTGTAACCTTGCAGAATTCACCCTGGAGCCTAATCCCTGCAGCCTTTCACACAAAATCCTTCCCCTGTAGACTAATGCACACCCCACCGTGCACCCTGCAGCCACTGTTAGATAACAAAAAAGACCAAACCCCCAAACAAACAAAACCCCTGAGGTCCGGCATAACTTTAAAATAAAAGAATGGAGCCTCAAAATCAGATTTCGAAACCTATTTCTTGCAACATGCCTGATCTGGACAGCTTCAGTCTCTTTTTTAAATTGCCACATATATGTCTTCAGTGTGTAACTGCCCTCACCAGTGGGTGTGTCAGCATTCCCACAGTCTTTTATATCTGTGTGCATTAGCGTCAGGAGCTCTGAGGGATGTTTAATGATTTCTTGCCTCCAAATCTGCAGGAACAATAAACATAGACATTTTGCAGTGCGGTTTGGGCTTGGGTTTCTGCACGTGGTGCTTTGGGTCTGTGTTTGGTTAGGTTTGCTGGCCCATGGACACCAAGAGTCAGAGCAAAGTGCTGTGCTCTCCAGAACATGCACGCTGTGATGCAATTAACAGTTACCACCTTTTTCCTTCGAGGTTAAGAAGTAGAAGCAGCAAATTAAATGTTGCGCCATTTCTAAAACCACAGGAAGACTTGCACGCGCAGCTGACTGAACAAATCTTCAGAGCGGGTCCTGAAAAATGGGAAGAGCTGAGGACTCTGTTTGTTTGTCCTGATAAGGGCTCAGGAAACAAGAGAGTTAAGCAAAGGTACAGGCCACACTGCTGCACTTTGCAGCAAAGAGATTAGGGCCTGGGGCCACTTGGATCCAAAGGAAACATGTAACAGCGGTGCTGGGAACCTTCTTACAGAGAAACCTCTGCAGGGGCCTCATTTTCAGCCCATGCTTCAAAGCAAGACAGCACAGCTGTAGGATTTGCCTCTGGAGAAACAGCCATGTGAAGGACAGGTGTGCATTAGGGCTGAAGATGAAAAGTTACTGTGACTTACTATCTTCCTTCTTAATTAATTGGCTGATGAGTAAAATGAACTGATGCAAAAGAAAACTGGACCCATCTTCCCTTGCCAGTAGGCTGTACCTTCAGTAGCACTACAAACTCCTCTTTCCCTGGCTGACAACTTTTGAAAGCATAGGGAAACCATAATTTTTGTGAGCTCCATGTTTCCAGCAAATTTGGCTGAAATTGGCCAGACAATCAGAATGGGCAGAATCACTGGCCAACCTGCAGGCATCCAGGCCTCATCTCCACAGAAAACTAAGCCAAAAAGCTCTTCTGCCCAATGCAGGGCAAGCTCCAAAACTGAGTCAGAGCATCTGTAAGATCGCACCTGAGTGTCAGCTCTATCCTCCACTTTGGTTCAGTACTGCAGACAGACAGTTTCAGACACCCAGATCTAGGGTGACTCGGGAGTTTTGTGAACTAGATGGGCTTGAAACAACATCCTACAGAAAAGGACTTTGCAAACAGGCAGCTCTGAATTCCCATCAGCTGTTGCATGTCTGCTCAAAGGTCAGGCACCGGGGCAAACTCTTTTTTCTTTTCTTCACCATCAAAAAAGTAGGTAGGGATTTCATAGAGGATTGGTATTATTATAAGCAAAAATTATACTTTTACTGGCACCTAGATACTTAGGTGTTTATTCATCTTCCACTCTTGATAAAGTTAATTAACAGATCTCAGGATAAATGGTTTAGTTATTTACTGGAGAGCTGGCTATTTATGTGATAATCACCCTCACTGTTCGTATTCAGTTGATTAATCTCTAGAATAAGCTGAGGCCCCACGTGAATTGATAACAGCAGGTCCTCATGCCGGGTGAGGTACTCGGCAGCCCAAAATGTCAGCCGCTCTCCAACATGCCAGCAATCACCAGGTGAAAAAAAGAAAAAGGGTTTAGAGAACGAGAAAGTCAGTGCCTTGGTAGACCTCACAAATCTTTTTCATCAGGAAAAGAAAAACTGTCGTCTCCCCTTGTTATCTTTGGAAAGGTTAGCAGTTAATGAAGGCGAGCAAATTTGCCCTGATAAGCTGAGCTGGAACAGTACAGCACTACCACAGTCAAAAGAGCAAAAAAATCTTTATCAGTTCTGAGGAAGCCTGTTGTTTGTGAGATTGTTTAAACAAAAAAAATTATATCAGAAAAATGAATGGGAGAGTTTGGGAGTTAATGCCAAGACAGAATATAAGACAACTTCCTGGCACTTGCCTGCTCTGCAAAAATGCTGCGGTTTCCTCTGGCCAAACATAGCACTACTGCACCTAAACCACCACCACCAAAAGGAGCAGAGGAGAAAGGCGTTCTGAAATGTTCTGACATTTTGAGTGTGCAGCTGCAGATGCAGGAGATGATCACTGGGCATTTTCAACTGTTTCTGGAGGAGCCGTTTAAAGAGCATTCGTCATTCAGCATCTTCGCTGTGCAGAGTCGGGGTGCAAAGTTTAATGCTGAAACATCCCATGATGAAGAAAAGTCTCAGATGATAAGTTGGCAATTAAATTTGTATTGGTGAAATTCATATTGGATCACATGTACATTACGTACATTCAGAGAATAGAGTTGAAGGGATTGAAGTCAAATTTGTCAATGTAGTTTATTTCTGTACTTAACAACGTTATATATTTTAATACACTGAGCAAAAATATAAGCACATACCAGGAAGACTCCTCAGTTAAGAATTTATTTTAGTTGTTTCGCATTCTATTCCCTTAGTCCTTTCAGGGAAACAAAGACTAAATAGAGCAGTCACCAAGCCAGCAAACTTTGCAAGAACAAGTATTTCCATCGGTATGGAACTGGGAAAGCCTAGGTTCCCATAGATCGGTGTCATATGATTGCTCTGGCCGTAATAATTCTTGCTAGAAAGCTATATCTTCCTGGCATTCCTGTTATTGATCGTACATTTTCCCACTCCTTTCATGCTTGGAGATAGTTGTTTGCATCTACCCATGAGACATTCCTCTCTGCTAACTTGGCGTCAGCTCTCACTAGCTCTCAAAACCGCCCAAGCAGCTAAGAGGAAACAACGCTCTCCTCGCTAAGTCCAAAACACAAGCTGGATAGTAGGTACTGCAAGTCCACCTTGTCATGTAATCACCAGAGAGCACAAAGCATCTTTTAACTGAGTTTGAGATTAACTTTCATTGTTATAAATAAAGTAAATTATGCCAATTAGTCAAGTGTATTTTATCAAAGGAAATGGTTAAGCAGTTGAACAAAGAACTGGAAATAAAGAACATTTTAAATGTAGATATTTATCTTTCCTTGGTTTTGAGACTCAAATTTCTCCTCTCTTCTCCCTTGTTTTTCTTAGAAGGTATTTCCATTGCATTCCTCAGAAACAGTTTGTTATGGGAAGCATGAATTGTGAAACATCTCATTTGACTCATTGCTTTTAATTCAGTCTTGAGTTCTGCACCAAAAATAGACAAGATGAGTTAATATTATAGATAGAGTTTTGTTCCTGGATTCCCTCTTCTCCTCATCACTAACTTTAGGGGCCTTGCACTCACACACACGGCAATATCCCCAGTCCTATCTGCAGTGCTTCCAGTTCCCCAGCTCCACTTCTACCCCTGCTGCAGATTTCTATCTCCTGCGCCCAGCACTCCTGCAATCCCTCTGTGCCCTTCCTGTGGCCCCCTCCATCCCACTGCCACATGTAGCCTGATCCCATCCCACTGCCTCACTTGTGTTTGGCCTCTCAATTGCACAAAAAGCAGAAAATAACTGGACAAAAAGCAGCAAATGACTGAAGGAACAGGGAGCAATGTATGCAATGACTAGCCAGTGAGCGGCTGCAACGCAATGGCTAAAGCCTGCCTCTCCCTCAATGGAGGCTCTAGTAGGGTCTCTTTCTCTGCATCTGGTTTTGGCAAAAACTGTAGGCACTTAGTATCTCTGAGATATTATCCCTCAATTCTTTTGACAAATTTGACTGAGGTGACAGCTGATGGAAAAGAAGAGGAAGGGCAAGGGGAAGGAAGAAGATTAGACAAAAAGAGGCAGGCAGAACTGTCACGTTATCTTTGTTTTCTTAGGAAAACAGCCAACTCTGAAAACACTATGTCCTCAGATGCTGGCCTATGTTCGGTTTGTCTTCTCCTTCCCAACAGTCTTACTGAAAGTGAATAACCAGACGAGGGGCAGTTTAATCAGCCACACTGAAGGACGGGAAGAGAAGCCTTTGAAGCAGAACGTACGTATGTATGCTCCTCCATTCACCTAACATCCATCCTTGCAGTATTTGAATGAGATGCAACAAAGACTGGACCTTAAAATATCGTTCATACATACAAATTATCACAGCCTGATTCCATTCACACCACACAAGTGTTTTATAATTTGAAAACAAGCTCTTTGGTGGCATGACAAATACAAGATGTCAGATTCTGGTTGCACAGATATTCATTGTTCTGTTGCCATTAATACTCCTAATCTATGCCAGTGGAAACGATGCCCTTGCATTAACAACACATGAACCAGACAACTGAGAGGATTACTTCTAGCAAGGCATCCACTCCCTGTCCCCCCAGAGACTGCCTGTTCTCCTGGGAAAGAAGTGATTACAGAAATGTCCTTCAGGTGTGCATGGAGGAGCTCTAACTGTGGTGCGATCTGAGGCAGAGTAGAGGGAGAGCTTGGAAACATGAACTATCCCAGCATTTAGCCACATTGCTCTGGTTTTATCATTACGGGGAGGGATAGGTAAAGACGAAGGGAGCCCATTAAGTTCTTCATAGGCACGAGGGAAGGGAAGGCCCTAATTCCCCTGCCCAGTTACTGCTCTGAGGGCAATGGGCACCGCTGCATGGGCAAAGTAGTTCTGTGCGGCTTCCCTCTCCTGTTATGGCTGGTTTTCTGTGCTTGTCCTCCGAACTTCTTCCTGTCACCCCTGGTCTGGTTCTCACTGAGATGAATCACACACTCTTTGCATACTGCACATCCCCAGGCAAAATATCTCATGGAAATGCAACCACAGTTTAGTCACAGTTTGAATTAGATCCACTCAGACACACACTATAGGGGGGTTTTGTTGATTTGTTTGTTGCATATATACTGGCTGTTAATTTTTATTGCTTGTAAACTTTCTCTCTATAAAATCTGTGTGAAAGCTGGACTACCATGTTAAAGGAAAGTTACCAGATGGGGAAAATATGGTTGATTAAAGTGGCTGTTTCCATGTTTGTTCAGTGTTGTGACACATCTTCACATTGGGTAAGGTGATTGGCAGAGAAACAACAGCAGTGAGCACTGATGAGTGTATGCGTCATGTATAAATGCCTGGAGCTGAGTAGGGCTTGGGTTTTGCAAACTTCACAGAGCTTCTGAGTCTGATTTATTGTAGGTTTTGCTGCAAAAATGAAGAAATTAAAAAAAAAAATCAAAAATAAGTGTCACACCTCCTGCTTTAGACTACTGAATGCAAAATGAAGGAAAAGCAGGGAGACTGTTTCAGGCAGGGAATTAAGGTTATTTTAATACCACAAGTACTCTACAGTAGGTACAATCCTATTTATTCCTGTGTATTAGCTTCCCTCTTTCCATTCCAGGAAGGAGGGATTGTTTTCCTGTTAACCCTGGAGGTTTAGGCTCAATATCACAGATGTTGAGTATGAGCTGAAACTCATGTCATCTCCTGTTCCTGTTCAGCACCGCATCTATAAAATGCAGATAACACTTCTCCCACCTTAGTCTTGAACCCTGCATGTTTCAAGTGCAGTTTATTCTACGTGTGTGTGTGTGCATGTGTGTGTAGATATCTATCAAGATATAGACAGAAACATATAGACTGATCCTAGTCATCTCAGGGTCTGATTTTGCTGGCCTCCGGCTAGTATTATAAAGTGAGAACAAATGACTTTTAGTAAGGAGCAAGCATAGTGGATAATTCATTAACTCACCCACCGGTCTACAAATGGACACCAATTAAACCTGTAAGCACTGGTCCCATTATGTCCTGCAGGTAGCAAACAGAGATGCAATGGACAGATTTCAAGAAAATTCGCACCTCAGGATATTTAAACATTTTAAAAGGGCTTGTTTCATTAGAGAGGGACAGCAGTGTTAGCCATCCCTAACTGCTGGGGTAAAAAGCCCAAACGCATCCCTACCTAAATTGTTCCCTGGGTGCAGAAGCCCCTGTGATGGTTACTCAGACACTGTCGGACATCTTGGCCCTGTCACACAGAAGGATGTTGGCAGCTGGTCCCATCCTCACTGCATTGCTTATGGCAGGCATTGCTTCAGTCCTTGTGGATGCTGTACCAGCCGCTGCTTGTCTTATCCGACATCCATCCTGATAAAGCCTGTTTTTCAGACTGTCAGCCTGTACCCAGTCATCTTCTCCATCAATAGCCTCTCATCATTTAACTCTGCTCTCAGTCCATTTATTCACAGCAGCTAACCTAGAGCTGTCTTTTCTTCAGCCCAAAATATACCTCGATGCCAAGAGATCTGCTTTGTATTTGCTGCCAGCCTGAGGCAAGGTTTCTTTTTGTGTGGTCCCTTCACCAGGCATTGCTTGCTTTCTTCATTCGGCTTTCTTCTGCTTAGGCCCAGCTTTCATGGAAGGCCCTAACCCATCCAAGGATTGAGCTTTTTCTGAGCTAATGTCAGGACAGAGGTCCCAGAGAGGTTTCCCCTTCCCGGCTGGCACATTGCTGTGTGGGGCAGAGCAGGGATGCAGCCCTTGGGAAGCAGAGCTGACAGAGCAGAGCAGGGAATTAAGGAAGTGTTTAGACAAGAGTTTCTTCTGAGCCAAACGGACCCTGGGTTTGTATGGAGGAGGGGTACCGTCACCAAGAGGCCTCATCTGACTCTCGAAGTCTTGCCATGAGATCCACTCCTGCAGCACCGAAGCCTGCTCCATCTGTGAGCTGCTGGTTACAGCTTCTCCTGGACCACCCGCACATTGCTGAATTCACCGAAGGGCATTACTTACGTTGTTAATCATCTAGATGATTAATTTATAAGGGGAATTAGGTGTCTGGATAACCCTGTGGGGTCTCACTGAAAACAAAGGGCCTTACTCCCAGGTCTCTGCATTTGCATCCAGTTATTGCAACTGTAGCTAGCAAAGCCCTACGGGGAAAAATATCAGCTGAAATGACAGAAGAAAAGTGTTTGTAGCTCTTGCAGAGAGCACCTGCAGTGCAGGAGGCTGCTCTCCGATTGCTTCAAAAGCCGGGCTGGACATGTATGTGCTGTGCAAAAACAGGTCTTCAGTTGGACGGAACAGGGAAACAAGGTAAATGTAGGTGGTGATGTGATGCGTTTCAGAAGGCTTCCCAAAGGTGGTAATGAAGTTAAGCTTGGCTGAAAGACTGCGGAGGGGCTGGATTGACTTTTGAATTTCCCAAACAAAAATCAAAGTCAAATAAGGGCAAGCAACCCAGAGTTTATAATAATGTTAAGCTGACCTGATTATTTGTAAAATTCACTGTATAATACGAGAGACTTTTGCTGTTCATGGAAGATGGTTATCCTGGTGGCTGGGTGAAATTCCCCTGCTCCCAGACCCCAGGGGCAGCAGAAACACTAAAGACCTGGAAGCCAAAAGTGGGTGCTGAGGCTGGCGCTAGTGCAAGGGATGTTTCTGATGAACACAACTTTCTTTCCATTTCTGTCACCAATGTTTTTGTTCCCCAAACCCTGCTTGATACCCAAAGAGATACACTGCCTGGGGAAAGGCTTTGCCGTGCGTAACGATTTATAGAGGACCAACCAACAAAGTGTAAACCTTGGTGGTTAATTTTATTTTAAATATTCTTATAAATGGAAGAATAATCAGACTTGCTCTAGCTTGGTAATTTATGAGCTAGCTGACAGGCGATAGCTTATGATCTTCCCTTAGAGGGCATGAAGTTCTTCCTGACAAAATTATCAGTCCTTCAGACAATTTTTAACTTCTGTAAGCTAGGCTTTTCCTCTCGGGCTTATTAGCAAAGGATGTCTGCCTACTCCAGGCATGTTCTGAAAGGAAAAACACTGTATGGGATAATTTCTGTGCAAGAGGATGAAATGCAGTTTAACTTGGTGGCATGATGTCAGGCAAAATAATTCATTTCAAGGGAGGTTTTGCCATCACAGCAGTTAATATTCGAATGTAGCCACTGGCGAAGAATTCAATCACCAAGGTGTCCCCTTTTAGGGCTTACCTTTTGGGGCCTGATATGCAGAGAACAGACACCTTTGCCTTGACAATTCTCCCTCAGTCACTCTGACAATCTTAGCTAAAGCTTCTGTTTTCAGCATCACTCTCATGGTGCTTCTTCTGTTGGTGGCCAGTTAGCAAGAAGAAAAAGAAAAAAAAAGGGTGAGGAAGCCATTTTTTTTGATTGTTAAATAATCATTTACTGTTGAACTTCGCAGAGAATTTGGAGATATGGAAAATGTATGTCCAAAATGAAACATATCTCCAAAAAAACAAAACATGGGCATAAATTATTACAGTATTTGGTTCTAGGTGTGCAGACATGATACAACACTCATAAAAACAAACAAACAAATAATGCTCATTCTGCACTGTCATACCTGTTCCTTCCCTGGTATCCATGAAAGGCAGCTTTCTAAACTGACACTTCTCGTCTGTAGCTCTGTGGTCAGCCCAGCGCTGGCACTCTGGACACGTGGCTTTCCTGCAGTGGTCACTTTGTGGCATTTGGGAGAGCCAAGCCGCTACGTGGTGCACACCACTGGACAATCCAGGCACTGCGACTCTGGATGCCATGTATCTGGAGGTCAGTGCAGCATTTGGTGATGGACTATCAGCCCAATTTTACTCCCACATACAAATAACATAACTGATGGGGATGAGTTATTTCACCTTTTTCCCCAAGTTCAGAGCACAATCTGTTTTGTTGCCAGGTCCATTTAGGCTACACAGATAAAGATTTTGCAAAACATCCTTGACCTTGCCACAGTATTTTCCTAATCTGTACTGAATTTCAGGGTAAAGAAAGAGACACATTCTGCTGGGGCATGACAGGGAGAGGAAGAATAATGCTACTGTGGTGCTAGCAGTGGGCAAAACACTGAAGCAGATTTAAAATTTCAAATTAAATTTGAGTTTTACAGCACCACAGGAATTGATTAAATGTATGCTTTCTTTTGATACAGTACTCTGTTTGCTCACTCTGCTGACGAGGGAGGTAGGAGGGACTGGACTCCAGTTGGCTGCTGCACAGTGAATAACGCTCCTGGCATCGCCAGGACCTCCCCTGCCTTCAGTCAGACTGTCTGTGGCATGGCTACTCCTCATTAGCACTGTCCTCATGGGGAAAGAACGCTTCAAATCTCAGCCGAAGGTGTGTGACTGAGCGCCTGCGACAAGCAAAGCTTCCTGCTTTCACTCAGAAGAGGGAAAGCCCACACAGCGCCCACGCAGACCTGACAGTGTCTGCGAGCCCTCCCTTGCCTCTTGCCACATCTCATCTGTGGACAAGGGGACAACCCAGCCTCTCAGCCCACCCATTTAGCTTTTCTGCAGCACAGCTGAGTGCTAATTGCCTTGTGGCAACTCGCTCACTGCAGCCTTGAGCCAAACCCTGCTGAAATCCCGGGGAGACCTGCTGCTGATCCCATGGCTCCCCACGGCTGGGATTGAAACATCCCCATCCTCCTAAAAATACACTCCCTTCTAGCCTGAGAATACCCCATTTGAGGTTTTTTTTTCAGATCTCATTTATTTCCCATCACTGTGCCTGTGATTACTCTCCCTCAAACCCACTCTCTCCCTCTTACCAGCATGCCTTGCCTAATTCCTCCCGAGACATTACCAGCTGGGATGCTGAGCAGCTGAGCTCCCTGTATTACTGCTGACGCAGGTGGGCTGACAAATGAAAGAGCGAGCACAAGCCTCGCCGGGTCAGTTTTATGGGGAACGGGAGAGGGAGGCTGACAGGCTGGCAAACAGCAAGAGCTGGTGGCTCTTGATCGCCCTTCCCTTTGTGGCTCTGGGTGTGGAGCAATGCAGGAGAAAGACCCATATGCTTTACTGCCTTCGGCTTCCAAGAGCCCTGACTACCTGGCTGATCTGAGCCCTGCCCAGTGCACTGTTACGCTGCCAGCTGCCAAATTTGCAAAGGGATTCATTGCTTTTTATTAAGTTGTTTTTGCTGGTTTTTTTCCCCTTGCATGCACCTCTACGATAAAGATACATGCGTGGTGTGACTGCCCAGGGCCTGCTCTAGCAGAAAACACTGCGAGGCAGTGGGAGGTGAAGCGCCATTTGAAGACCGATGAAGCATGCCCTTAGTTTCTCTCCTCAGAAGAGGGACTGGATCCTCAAATTTTCACAACATGGTCCCTGTGACCACAGGGGCTTTGGGGTCAGGAGCTAATCAGTGAGCAGCCAGGGGCACAGTTTGATTCTGCTTGTTCAAAAGCCTCACTGCAAACTGGTGTGTCCTCTGCTGCTGGCACAATATAGAATGCACTGGTGAACAGAGCAAATCTAGGATTAGCCGTGTTTACCTTTGCACAGCACACAGAGAGAGCAGCATAGCTCAGGAGGAGGAGGAGGATCGGGGAGCCTAGGCTCTCAGGTTCATGCACATTTTTCACTGCCATACTGGCTCCTGGCAGCAGCATTAGCACTACGATATCTCACAGGGTGAGCAACTGGGGAGGAGGTGGCAGGTCAGCCCCTGACAGATGCTGAGCTACGCAGGAGTGTCTAGTTAATGGGAAAGGATCTGGCATCAAAGAAAGGAAACAGCACAGAGACAGAAGACAGGCTGGGGACAATTGTAAGAAGGGGTGAAAGGGTGGGAAAGGAGGCCTTCTGCCCTGGGAAGGGAATTACAGCATCCTTTGCTCTGTGCCGCTAGAGAATCCTTTGCCGATAGAGCATCATTTGCTCACAGCTTCAAGGGCAGAACTAGAAATGTGCCTTTTCTTAAACACAGGAGCGCTTCTCTGGCACTGAACTGGTGGCAAGACACACGTGGAACCAGATGGTCCCAGGGATAGTCGGGACCAGCCACACTTCTTCCCTTGCCAGTTCCAAAGGGCCATCGGGCACTTGTCATTTTGGTGTGTGATTCCTCCTCAGAAAAAGTTGAGTCAAAAGGTTTTTTTCTTTTGTTGTTGAGAAGAGGTCTTTTCTCCATTGGCATAGCCTGCAGACCTTGTTTCAGCAGGAGGGAAGGGTGAGAAGATGCTGTGGGCTTTCTATTCGCACTGCCCATGGTGGGAGCAGGGCTACGAGGCCATGTGGCTCACCCTCGTCCATTCTTCAACCCCTACACAACTGCCCTGATTTTAGGACTTAGGATTTTCGTTAAGCCGCAGTCCTTGGCATCAGCTGAAAATATGGGAAGTTCACCTTTGTCCTGAAAAAGGGTGGGTTTCCAGTTCTGCACTTGGAAATGTGCACTGAGTACACTCAAGTGGATCCCAACTGTGGGAGCAATTTTACAACATGATGATTTCTAGGTGACTTGCAGGCATTCAAAGTCTGCTTTTCCTCAGAAGACTGGCACAACACCTTGAGCTGGGCTTGTTGCATTGCAATTACTGTGATGAACTGCCAGAAAGTCAAATCAGGAAAATGATACATAACCAGGCAGTATTTCTCCACTCTGCTTTGTTATCAGCTCAGCCACCTTTCCCTGTGTGTTCCTCTACTAGCGATGCTTCTGGTGAGAAGGTGTTTCTTCTTTTATATTTGACCGATTAAAAGAGAATTACTGTGTTTATGCTCTGCTTCACTAATGGATCTGTATTTATTTGTGAAAGAAGGCAAAAGAGTTTGGGAGAAAATCTGCTCTAAAATGCAAAGATCTTGAATGTCCATTCCTGCAACGGGCACATTACACACTATGACAAGTAAATAAAGCTTTAAACGGCCCTTTATCCTGTAAAATTCTCACTTAACTCCTGGGGAGCAAGTCTGGTGCTGGCGGTCATTGTACCCAGGCAGACAGACCCTTTCTGTATCTCATCGCAGGGACAGAAAAACCTCAGGCAGAAGAGCCATTAGTGTCTGCTGCTTGCTTAACTGCGGTTGGCTCATATTATTTTCCATTAGCCTGCGTAAAATAAATCCCACAAGGACAAAAGCTAAAATAAGCGTTACTACATACATTCTGCTTTAGCTTGTTAAAGTGCAGCAGAAACAAAATGTGTCGCCCAATGCTCTTTATGGAAAGCAGTGGGCAGATGGTGGCCCTTGGGGTGTCATCGAGTGGGTTTGTTTCACCACTAGATGACACTCGTGTCTCTTGAAAAGGATCCTGCCGCCCCCGCCGCTGGCTGCAGGTTGAAAGGTTAAAATCTGAGATTAACCTGGCATCTCCTCTCCAGGTGGGAACTCCTGAGTGCCTCTCAGACACAGTCACTGCCTGGTTAATGCAAGTGGTTGCACATTAGGAAGCCTCACTTTTTATTTTGCAAAAGTTAGGTGAGAAAAAGGGATGAGTTGACTTTTCAAATTTTGGTTTCCCTCCCAACAGAAGGAAGGTAATGTGTGCTCAGCCAGCGGGTTTCTCCTGCTGAGTTGTGCAGCATGGCTACAGATTAATGAGAGAAGGCATTGATTTGGTTGTCAAAAGTATGGTGTGCCCAGGGCCCAGGTCCTGTAAGACCCCAGACTCACTATGAAACCGTGGCCATGCTGTGCCTCCCACCTAACACCACTTTCAAAAGGCCACAATGCTTATGTGGTATTACTGCTAATACCCAAATTATTCTCTGCAAAACTAGGACAACTCCTTGCCACCCAGCGCTCCTAGGAGACAGAAACCATTCCTGTATGCAAGTGCTCAAATACCGTAGGGTAACATGCTGTAGCCACCACTGCAATGGAAAACTTTTTGAGTGATACTCTCCATTCTGTTTCAGTGCTTGACTATAAGTATTTGATACTGCAAATTTTGGAAAGAGGAGTCAGTAAAAAAAAGCCTGAGATTAAAACACTGGTACAGCTTTAGGTTAACACAGCCATCATGTAGCAGAGTGCTAAGGACACAGGAAAGTGAAGAACATGGTGTTTAAGGACAGTTGTAATTATATATCTGAAAACTCTCCATGAAGAAATTTCCATATACTTCTGATTGTAGATATATGTGCTCGTTGATGGCCAGACAAATACTGAAGGGGTGAAGACCCCCATTCTCTCAGAAATAAGAGAATACAACAACGTTCAAACATAGCCTGAGGTGGCAGCCCTAACCCCATCCTCTGATTGACTTGACCAGGCTGGTAGGGCCATGCAGAATCCCATGGGACTGTTCTTCCACAGATCTGCTTGCAAGATGAGAGATTTATGTTTTTTACAGCTTAGCAAGTGATTCTAGACATAATGGGGGCAATTTGTCAGCAAGCTGACCTTTGCAGAAACTTCCTAATATGAAGATCTTCCTCTCACATTGTGCATCTTAACACGAATAATGATAGTCTCATGAATTTTGCTACCTCAGTTTTTCCCTGGCTTTTGGTCTTTGCTTCCTCTTTTTCTACAGAAATGGAAAGCGGCTTCCCAAACACGTTTCCTCACTTGCAGTGCTGGCCAGGCAATTAACAACTTCACCCACAATCAATACACAGAGTTTTCCCGAGTATATCATGCAGTAGGTAAGGAGATGAAGATAGATTTTTCCCGTGTAAGCTTTCCACAATAAACCTGAGTATTTACTTCTCTTGCAGTAAATCTACTTACCTCCTTTTAATCATGATGATGAAATCAATTAAAGATATTTTACTTGTCTGTCCAAAAACTAATGAGGAGAAGATTTACAGGCAAGCAGGGTATTCTTGGTAGTGAATTATTGGATGGAGACTCAAGAGACTCAAGCTAGCCCCTAAATCTGCCAGCCTGAAAAGTCTGGTTAAGACTTTTACAGTGCTGGACAAGTCTGAAAATACTCCAGACCATCGGTCCCTTAAACCTTACTTTGTTCCTGTGGCAGAACAAAGCAAAAGCTGTATTACCATACAAAGGGGAAACCAGTCCATATTAAGGAGCCAATTTACAGGAACAGCTTGTTTACTTTCGGACAAACAGTACTGCCTATGAGAGCCCGGTTGCAAGCACAGCTCCCGCTGACTTCAGTGGGAATCTGGTATGAGTCAATAGTGGAGGCTCAGTAGTGCTCTACAGAGAAGCATAATCATAATTATAGCAAGGATTATAATTGGAGACTTTCAAAGTCAATCAGACTGCTTCTGTTAATATCAATAGCTGTCTGGTGGCTAAATTGCCTAGACTAATTCTTTTTTAACACCTCAGCCATAAGACTCATCATTAGACAAATGCCATATCCTAATATATACTGCAGCTTAAACACAATGAGAGCTTCAATCTGTTTTTTAATCTCTGTGATATTCTGTCTTGTTGCCCACATACTGGGAAAAAAAAGTTTATTGTAGGCAGAAGACTGCGCGGACTGTGCCCCGTCAGAAGGTTCTCGCAGTCGTCTTGTCCCTGAGAACTGATGGGCTCCTGCAGACCTTTGGTGCATGCTGACATTTGAAAAATAAGTAATAAACAAAACTTAAAACAAATGTAAGTGGTTTGCTGCAGCTCTCAGCGCTGCAACTCAAAAATTTGCTGAAAGAAAATAGCATGCTAATATGTATCAGATTCATAAATGGAAGGAGAAGGTCAATCAGCTGTTCAAAAACCTAAGCAGCCCCTGGTATGATTCAGCTTGCTTGTACAGTTAGCTGCTCAGTCTGTGCAAGAGTACTTGGAGGGGACAAAGCAGACCCTCACTTATCCCAGTTCCCCATTTTCCTCTTGTACAACATGCAGAGCGTGGATTTGTTGTCCCAGCTGAAAAACCTGTCCAGGGTCAAGCCAATGCACATCCAGTGGAGATGGCACTTGTACTGTGTCTTCATTCAAGGCGAGGGCCTCCAGGTCAACTCCTCATTGGCACAGGCAGGGTCAGTGCCACTGAACAGCACCCTGAAGTTGTCTGGAATATTTTTATGCTTGTTCATTCCCTGGATCTGTTTTAAAAGGCAAGCCTTGTACTCGGAGATGGCAGCCCGTGTTTTCAGAGCTAGACTCCACCAGCAGTTAATTCAAACTGGCCTGATTTTCAGTGCCCCAATTTGAAGCAAGTTCCTCAGCTCCTCACAAAATCAAGTCATTTTTAGTTAGAGACCTACCTTTTGGTAGCTGATTGGGAACATTATGACCTGCCTTTAAACTGTAATGTGTTACAAAATTAGAGGGACAATTTATGGGACAGCAGATACTTCCCTTTGCAAGTTACTGACTCCGCAGTGCATTATATCCTTATAATGAGTCAATAAACCAAGTCACAGCTACCGCACAATGAATGTCAAGAGGCACAATGGACAGTAGGTATTTTTAATGATTTACTCTATCAGTCTCCTGAACAAGCACTTGTACTTTTTGGAAGTTCACTGTACTACACTGTACAGGGTAAGTGACTATCGGTATTTCAGCTGCACCTCTTGTACTGCAGTGAGATCAATAGTGTGTACCGTTGTCAACCTTGCTGGAGGAGAAAGGTCAGCTGAGCAGTTATCTGGCCTGAGGACAAGCACTGAAAACAAAAAGTGGAAAAGTATTCCAAGACTCAAAGGCTTGAGGCAACTAAAGCTAGACACAGCGTCTGCATTCACGGGGGTTCGCAGCAGTGAGGATTCATCCACTGGTTAGCTGCGCTGTGTTTGAGATTTATTGTGGAGCAGTTACACAGACTGTCTCTGAATGGGCAGAGGGATTGAAAGCCACGCAAAATCCTTCCAGTTCACACAGATTCATTCGCCTTCAAAAGCAGAATAGGGCAAGACATGGCACAGCTTTGAAGGGCCTAGCTGAAAGCACTAAGCTTTTGTTATTTTGCAGACCAGTGCCTTTCAGTTACTATTTTTTACTTTACTTATAGCGCTACTCAAAACTGAGTACATATTTTGCTGTGGGGTAGATAAAAGACTAAAAGGATCGCTACCCTTGCCTGCAGTCTCTCTGAAATAAGCCCAGGTCAGCTAGAAATTCAGCATTTCTCTCTTGCAGCTGTGAATTGTTCAGAGATCAGGTTTGGTGAAGCCCACCCAGGACACAGCTCAGAGCAGGACCTCCCCTGGGGTCCCCCTGTCCCCCCAGTTTGCAGCACGGCGGCTGGGCAAGGGGTGAAGGAGCAGGGGCAGCACCGCAGCACCGGGCCCGGGGACAGGGGTCGGCTGCCTGCCCAGGCAGGCAGCAGGCACAGAAACACCTCCCGCTGGTGAGCAGATCCGGCAAGCGCTGCCGGGCGTTCACGGGTGGTTGAGCCATTTCAGGCTCTGCGTCCATCCTTTGCTGCCAAGCTCGGCATTTGGTCTCGGTTTAGGCGCAGTCTAGGGAAGGTGCTTCGCCCAGTGCTGCCGGTGCCTGCGCGGTCGCTGCCTGCCTCTGCCAGAAACCGGAGCACCAGGCGCCCAGCCGGAGCCTCAGCAAGCTGAGCTCTGCAGGGAAAAGCAGCCCTTCTGGGCAAGGGGTCTTAATAAATACCTCCTTCAGGAGAGGAGACTAGTGCATCTGGCCCAGGATCTTAGGGAGCCTTAGGCTTGTGCTGGGATCTAAGCTCGTGGTGGAAAGACACTTCTTTTTGCAACTACTCTGAAAAAAAATTGATCTTCAGTTTGGCAAAGAAGCACTGGAAGTGCACTCGGGTGTTTGCCTGGTTTGTATTTTTATGAGACTAGGAAACACCTGATATGGGTAGAAGGTGTTAGACTCCTCAGAATGACTGTAAAGCTGTCATATTTTGTTTTAATAAATAAAGCATTTTTGATTTTTACATGAGAAAACAGCATTAGGACTACACAAAAAATTACAAGCCATTTAGTAAGCTGAATACTCTCTTAATTACCTTATTCACAGTGTACATTACCTGTTGGCATTGACACAATTCACATCTCATTTTAGAAATTCCTCCAGGCAACAATCATCATTATGAATTTTTAAAAGGGTCTGAATGACTCAGCCTCCAGATTTAGTTGGCCAGTTATGCGTTGCCTCTATACTATCTGTACTATCTTTGATTAAAAAAATGACTGTGGCACAACCTTTCTGTAGGTTTCTATTTAAAGGCATTTCCACTTTATCTGTATTACTTCCCCATCTAGCTACACTGCTACCAGGGTGACAGTATGAAAGCAGCAATGAGACCAGTGGAAGCAATTTTTTAGTGGGATGGAACAAGGAGACTTTGGGCCCTGTAGCAGCTGAAAGCAAAGTACTTAACCAGGCTGTCAAGGGTGATATCTCGCCATGTCCTACCCTGTGCAACCTACTGGCGAAGTCCTGCCCTTTAGCAAAACTCCAGCTGAATTCCACTGAGCAGGGACCTTATCTTACAAAATGTCTTGCACCTGATTTGCAATTGTTCTGCACTGCATGTCGGCACTGTTGTACCTGTGCTGACTGTGTGTTAAATTATATAGATGATATACTCAGCACACGTGCTGATAGATACGTGGGAGAAAATAACAGATCTCTAGCTCTTGTTAAGGTCAGTGAGAAGACTGGAAATAGAATGCCACCTCATCTTGACTTGCTTTTCTGTGCATCCGATTTGTAAATGGTATGACAGGGAAATGCATTCTTCTCATCTTAGCCAGGTTTCCAGATTTTCAGTTTCTTAGTTTGGTGGTGAATAAATCAGACTCTTTAAGAAAAAGCAGATATGGATATAGATGGACAAACACTCTAAACAGCACTTGAATATCTGAGTCTATGCATAAATGGTATTTCAGAGCATCAATTATCAAAACACTTGCCATCTGCAACGTTGCAGCTGCTATGTATTAAGCCAGTAATATATATGGGAGCAAAAAGAAAACACTCAAACAAGCTAAGATGTCAATGAAATCTTTGAAACTGTTAACACTGAACAGTTTCGGTGAAAGCCACTTAAGCAAGTCTGAGAAATACGCTTTCGGGAAACCAAACTTTTGCACTGGAATGATAGAAAAGCATTCCCTTGCTTTTCCTAATGCTTTTGATGATGCCAGGGAAGTGCTGTGAAACTCATTCTGTTAAGAGTAAGGACAAGGTGAGAGGAAGCAGCTTCTGATTCCTTCATTAGCTGAACCTCACATCCCCTAATGCCCCATTTGTGTGGTATAAGAGAGAAAAGTATAAGCATTGCTTTAGGCATTTGTGACTAATTTCTGGTCTCTTATCTTTCTCCAGTTCCCAAGAATCATATTTTTACAGGATATGTAAAACCCTGTGACATACAAGTTTTCATCCCCTTGTCTACCCAGATGGCTGGGAGCGGAGTAGCTTTAGTCTTTCCTGCGTTTCTAGATTTCTGGTTCTAGCCTCTGCCAACAACCGTCTCCAGAGCCGACTCAACATTTTTCTGTAGTGCAAAAAAAAAAAAGAATTTTGTGTCCTTAAAGTTGAAGGGGCAGAGTCGCATTGTGGTCTCTGGCATAGGCAGAGTAGAGAAGGGGAAGGATGGATTTTTCTCTGCCCCTTTGTGTCCCTTTAGGCACTTTCTGCTTTCCTTGTGTCTGAAGTAGTTCTGGTTGCTCCTAGCCATGCCACAGCTGATTGCTTTGATTGCCTCTGTATCCTGTCTGTAGCTGATGTCTTCTGGTTTTTGCCGCCTGTAAAATGTCTATCCATGGAATGGAAATTAAATCTAGAACACTCCAGGCAACAAAACAGTGGTCTCTTTTTAGCAAGACACTTCATTTATCTGACATATTAGCAAGTTAAACCTTACCAACGTCCTTGAACATGCAGCTGCTCGCATGTTCCAGCTTTGCAACGAGCTGGCTCAGACCTGGAGTCAGGCTCTCTCTTGCTGTGCTCTGTACCTGGGCGTGGGAGCATTGCACGGTGGCCCCAATTCAAGGGCAGCTGGGAAAGATGTGTGTTGTCCTGCTGAGTGGGGCACACACCTGCAGATCCACGTCAGCTCTTGCAGGCTGAGGGTACAGAAGCCCAGCTATTGCTTTCCATGGATTGTGCTGCACCCACTGAGCTACCATGTGCAAGGCAAATGCCACTCCTGTGTCCCCGAAAGAGTGAGCATTTTGGTGCTTGCCCTTAGGGAGAAGTCCAGGTGCTGGGGAGAGGAGCACAGGTTTCAGAGAGGAGTGTGCATCCAGACCTGACCCGAAGTGACGTGTCCTGGCTACACTTGGGTCTGTACATTACCTCATTCTCAGCTCAGCCTGCCAGTCCCTGAACCACTGTCCCTAACCACATTCTTATTGCCACAGAAATAAAAGGTCCTGAGTCCTACCTGACCACCCCCCCATCTCTTCTCTCTTATTTTAGCTAGTAACATCCTCAATGCACCTTTCTTTTGTGCTATTGTCTCACTTCATACGATGCGAACTGTTTCCTCTTCTTCCCTGACTTTCTACTTCTTTCCTGTCTTTGTCCTCCTTTGAGATGGAGGACAACAGCATGTTGTTTTTCCGCAAGTAACAAGAATATTTAAATCATTGAAACACTACCTGGACTGTGAATCTATTAGGGCTGATTCAAGAAACGAATGAGAGGAAAAAAGGGCTCTGAAAGTGAGATTTCTTTCATTCTGCAAACCGCTGCGTGATTATGCAAAGCTGTTCTCTTATGTTTTCTGCCAGACAAAATATGTAGACGCTTTTCTTGCCTTTTGGAGGGGAAATGCTGTGCATGTGCATAAATGCTGTGTCTCTTCCTTGAATTAAAATGAGACCTTACATAGCTGGTAAATTGCACATTGCCGGGGTGAGCAGACTGGCAGCTCAGAACCGAGCCTGGTTTCACAGCACATTGCTTGTCTCAGCAGCGAGGCATCCTGGAACGGGCTTGGTCTGGTTTTTGGTCTGTAACTCATTGTGTAAATGCCAGCCAAATTAAAGCAAAGCAGATGGGACAAGTCATTTGAAGATTAATGAAGCCGCTTGCCTTAAAAAGTAACTTTAGATACATATTTTAATGAAAAAGATCCTTTCTAGTTCATAATAGCTGGTCAAAAGAAAAGGATCAAGCAGTGAAAACCGCTAAAGCTTCGCAGAACACACCTACAAAGAATTATTAGAAGTGATTACCTCTTTACAGAGTTAATCCCCATTAAACTGAATTATCAAGTCAAAGACTTAATTTCCTCCTCAGGTACCTGCATCGCTTTGTGAATGCTACCTTTTTTCCTAAAATGTAGAAGTAAAGCAAGCAAACTGTAAGGAATTCTTTAGGGATTATTCACATTGCAGTCTAACATGTCAAAAAGTTTTCATTCTCCTGTGGCATTTGCAGTTTCCATCAAAACTTTTCAAAACTTCTGCTGAACACTGACATTTTCCTTTGTATAACCGGCTACACTTCATATGAAAGAGAAATGAATATCAGGAATCAGTATGGCAAACAAATTTTTTTTGTTTTACCACTACAAAAATGCAGCTCAACCTTAAAGATGCTCTGAAAGATGTCCCCCTCCTCTAAAGAATCTCTAAATCTTTAATAAAAATTCCAGCCAATCACAAAGTGTAATTGTAAAATATTTCCAGTCTTGCCCTAAGCTCTGAGCTCATCAGGTCTCTCAAACTGCGTAGCTGGTCCAGAGGAGGAAAGCCAGGTTTGTCTCTCAAATGCCACTGTGCTGACGCCTGAAACTGCTGTTCCTTGTGCAAGTCCTCAGCAATGACCAGATGCTAAGAGACCGTCCCACTGCATGTGAAACACAGAGATTGGAATTAGCTCTGCATTTGGCTCATGAGTTGGAGGTACTTAAGGTGTGGGAGAATCACAGAAACACGAAAAGAAAATCTTACCAGAATATTGGAGACTGGCTCTGTAAGAAGCCCACAATCTTCTGCCGGAGACAGATCAGGACTTCTGAACTGTTGGAGTACCCCACCCTCTTCACCTGTGAAAAGAGGTGGCTCTCACCATACTCTTCTTCAGGAGTAAGACCTAGCCTTTCAGGGGAGAAGTATGCAACTCTCCAAGTCACAAGACAACTAAACTGCAACACTTAGAGATCAACATAGTTATCTCTGCTGTTCTTCACACACAGCATCCTTCCACGAACAAAAATTACAGGCTGTGTAAGTGACAAACTGTGCAAACTTTCTCAGGGATGATTTTCTGTAAGAAATGTTAGAAGGCAACTGGTCAACCCCTGCTCCCGCTCTCCCAAATCCAAACCCTCTCTTCTGGGACTTGAAGCCACCAGACACCTGGTAAAGCATGCTTTGATGCAGCCATTCCTCTATTGCACCTCCAAAACGACTGTCATCTTAAAAGATCGAGAAATCATGTCTTGATTCAGAAAAGCTTTCCCTATCTATTCTGTTCTGTAAAGGCCTTGACCCCATGTTTCTGTCCTTTGCTGAAGTTCTTTACTGAATAAGAAACTGCATAATTTAAAGCTTGTCCTTACACCCCTACTGAATCTGGCCCTGAATGGCTAAGCTGAGTATAAGCAGGAATGATGACTATCTGAATTCCAGAGCTTTTATTACAGGAAACCTTAAGAAAATATGAATGCTTGATGCAATATGGCATATTTCTGAAACGTACAATCTGTAAAAACAGAATTTGAGCAATTTCTTGCACTGAACACAGCCAGCACATTCCTTTGATATAAAGGCTGGTTAAATTTCATTAAATTATGGTGCTTAAAAGCTCTCTTACTCCTAAAGGGCAAAAGAATACAAGTGCTTTATCCATGTGAACTCACAATTTGACTATTGGGCAACTTGGTCTGCAAACCGGAGGCAACAATCCTAGCAATTAAAACACAACGTAGAGTTCTACTTGTTTGTTTTTCTCACAGGAAAGTGCTAAACATGATGGCTCCTTAAATTACTGCAAATGGCTGTTTTGAAATACAGTTACATTTTGGTTTAGTTTTTGTACATCTTTCCCCACTAACTTAGCCTGTAATATAGTGCACCACATAAAAAGCTGTTGTGTTGATGTAAAACTGATCCATATGAAATTTCATCAGTCATCTCTTTCCAGGTCCAATGTATGTAAATTCTTTGGCACAATCCAAACAAGGCCTTTTCTCTCCTGGGCTCCATTACCAGGTAAGTGGTTATTTTGTTCTTCTGGAACATGCACAGGGATTTAAATAAAACTGCTACTGTGCTTCTCTTAAAACATTACATACTCCAAAGTACGTGCAATTAAACAGTGTGACAGTAATGCACTCCCTCATCATATCTGTGTTGTTGAAATGATAAATGAGCCAACAGAGACATTCACAAACCACACAGCAGATTTTGATGATGCCACATTACTCTTTAAAATGAGGAAATTATGAAACGTAGAATTGTGTATAACAGCAGAACTAGATTTGATAATGTAGATCTGAGTACACCGTGTCTGAGTTTAAGTCAGTTTATAGCTGATTACATGCGGGGATGGGTTGTGATCATGCAGGTTATTAGCTGAATTTTTGACATTTAGATGTCGATTATACTGGCTTTTGGAATTGGATTGATTTTTACAACAGAATGTCATTATAGCGCTTGCACTGACATCAAGAACAGAACTTCAGCTTGATCTTCCTCTACAGAAGCTCATTAGAGATTCATATAAGACGACAACCAACACGTGCTATTGCCATGGAAACAAGATGGAATATTACGAAGCAGTATAGCCCATATTCCAAAACAGAGAGGACAAAGTCAGAGCAATTATAGCACAAGACTGACATGCTTTATATTTGCAGCCTGTATGGGTCAAAGCAAAACTTAGCTCCTGCTCTTTGAAATAAAAATCACCAGTGAAGTTTTAGGACTCTGGTTTCAATTCCTCCTTTTCAAGCAAAAAACTCAAGCCAGTTAGTGTAGTTTATGTTGTATGGGAGGAAGGAGGCCGAACGGAGGCAGAGGCATCACAGCAGGTGTGTAGGTGTGATGATGTACAAAGAACAGACATCACAGAACTGATAGAGGAGTGAGTCAAGTTCAAGGCAGGCAGCGAGGTACTGATAAAACAGAGGTCAGCAAAGCCAGCAGAAACTGGAACATCTGGTATGTCATTAAGATGCAGAAGAAAGGCCAGTTTCAAATGCAATGGCTAGCCAGTACCAGCAGCCAGAATGCAAAGGATAAAATTTCTTGTGCTTCGCGTTAAATAGGTGAGTTTCGTGGTTTCTCATGTTGCCTAGAAAATGAAATGCTTTTGGACATCCTGGACATATTGTATGTATACACTATGTAGGCAGTCCAACTTCCCAAGCTTCTGCTTGAGACTACATACACAGAAAGTTCTTTAAGCCATTTAAAACAGCTCTGCCTGGTCTAGAGAGAGTTTTCAACATTGTAAGAGTTTTGACCATTGTCTCTGACTACAGAGTGCTATCTAGTGAGTATGAATGCATATATTTTTTTATGTTTGATGACAATACCAAAACCCATAGGAATTCTATGCTAATGGAAGCAAGAGCTTAGAGGAAATTTTTTACCCTTTATGTAGAAAGCCTGTGATTGCCACTTCATTCATGCATTGGTTCTACGTCTAAGAAACATTTTTAAATTCCAGTCAAATGTCTAGGAACCGAAGGTCTATTGTAATCACTTTGAGCAAAGCCACTGTGAGCTACACATAGCTTAGGAAAGATAAACAAAGCAAGTTATAGCGCTTTAAGGAGTGTTCAACAAGCCTTGGAAGGTTGTGCCATGAGTTTGCCACTACAGAGAGTTACTGGGAGATTCAGAAACACATAAAAGAATGATGAATGGGAAAAATACTACAGTACACAGAAAGCTTGTGAGTGCCTAGTGAACCAGGCTTTGGGAAGCCTTCCAATGCCTGCATACGACATGTGCGGTATGCCACTATTTAATTATTATAAACTCTGTAAATTGTCATCCACTTAAGGAGCTCATGTCTCTGCCAAGTTAAATGACTTCAAAACTGCTAGGTTACATTCACTGTTTCAACTCTGGTTCATTCTTCACTGGTTCTGTTTTGATTGGAGAAAGAGGACAAAAGACACTGTGATTTTGGGAGAAGAACCTGAATGGAATATGAATTTTTGCTGCAAAATTTTATTCCAGTAAAACATGCAAACTTTAATAGTAGTGAGTACCTTTATGAGAAGCAACATACCAAACACTTTGTTAAAAAGAAGAATACTAGATCAATTTTTTCACTAGCACCAGGCAAAGAGATAAAACGTGATATAGTTGACAAAAATACTGGAAAATAACAAACATTCTTTCTCATCTTTGCATGTAAACTTTCTTTCCCAAACTGTTAAATACAATTCAGTAGTGCTAGCAATTACTTTTTTTTCCCTAAACCTTTTCCATGCTTTTTTTTCTGTGCATTTGAGCTTCTCCTCTCTTGCTCTGCTTGCAGGACTGCTTCATGAGCTGCCAGCTCTTCTTGTTTTCTGCGCTCAGCCTCTAGCAGCTTACTTCTGTATGCTTCCCGAATGCTGTGAACTCTGCCTCGTGCTTCATCTAAGGATGCCTAGCCAAAAACAAAGAGCAATACCCCCCAACACATGAATCTAGATTTCATCACAAGCAACTGAATCCTTCCTGTTATGTTTCACTTTGTGACTCTTTAAGTACAGGGAGAGCATCTCTTTTTTTTTTATGTGTATTTTTATTGATTTGTCACAGTGACACAGCTATATGTTAATCTTTTCATCATGAAGAAGAGAAAGTTCATGAAAATCCTTTTTAAATTGCTGGCATAATAAGCTGATTGTGTGAAAGGAGGATAGGGCACAGACTAGTTACCCAGCTGGGCCTAGTTCCTCTTCAGTTACTGGCTTACTTTGTTGTCTTAAACAAGTTCCTCAAAACCTAGTTTTTAGAAATGCCGAAATGGTTTAGGAGTTCTAGTCTTTTAAGAGACTAAAGGAGTCTAAATCATATTGACCTTCAACAAGACTTAGGGCAAGTGGCATTTGGACACTTCTGAAAACTTTTTCCTTTACATTTCCATCCTGGAAAATGGAGATACCTGGATACCTTTATATAGTTCTCTGTGGTCTACAGATGAGAAAACTATAAAAGTGCTAATCAGCACGGTATGCATAGTCAGAAGTAACTCTCATTTTAAATTCATACTGTGAAACATCTTTAATGGACATACTTTCTAGAAAGAGCCAAGGAACTGCTCTTAATAAAAATTTGCCCTTCTACTATATGATATATTACATATAATAATATATATCATATATGATCCAAAATCATAGCAACATCTGAAAACCTGGACATGCATGTTTATTAGGATCAATCAGTCACTGGTAGAGAGCTATGGCTCCTTGCAGACTTGTAGTTAAATAATATAAATCAGGCTGTCTGGGAACTTGTTAAGGAGATGTTTTCAAGTGATTTCTGTAAATAGGTTGGTTTGATGTAAAATTATCTTTACTGTCTCTTATCCAGTTTTAAGAGCTCTGAATAGTCACCAGCTGACTGCTAGTGGTTATTGTATCACCACTGCATAACAAAACATTTTGTTCCTCTTGACACTCAAGGGTTAAGCCAATTTTTTTTAAGATATTTGTACCAATTTCATGTGCGATGCATTGGCTGAGTTAATCCTAACAATGGATTCTACACTAATGCTACCAAATTTATTATCTATAGACATGGTCTTTTAAGGATTAATCATTCCAATTTTTTGTTTGCTGCCATCATGCATATTCCAGGAAAACTGTGTTCTCTAACTTTGCTGTAAGACACATTAGGTGCAACTCGTCCTCCTATATCAATTATGTTGTTCTTTATTACTTTCCAAAAAGCCCTATACAATTCTGTAACAAAATAACCAGCCAAACCAGAGATGCTTTTTCTAATATGCATCTGGTCATGTATGTCAAATGGTCAATTTATTCTCACTTACAACTATCCTTTTATGGTGATATTCTTAAAATAGTAGTTTTGCAAAGAGCTGTCTCAAGAAAGTACTAAGAATATCATATTAAGGATGTTGTGTAGTACTAATTTTTTTCCCTAGCACCTTTAGTTTTGATTTTTGCCCAAGTGAAATTTCAAGCTTGTTCAGTTTCTAATTATTGGTACTGAATACAGAAGTCTTGAGAATGGTTGATAAAGATATTCATACTAGTGGTGGATATCACAGTAATAGTTATTGGAAAGTAATCTTGAAAACCTACCTGCAGATTCTCATACATTTCAAGTATATTTTGCTTCAATAAAGCTCTGGCATTTTGCTCTTTTTCTCTTTGTTCCAAAGCCAGCTCTCGAAGTTCCTTAAAATGGTTGATTTTTTCCACTTTACGTATCTCTTGCTGTTGAGTGATAGACTCATTTCTTAGCGCAGATTCAGACATTGTTTTTCTGAAGGAAATACAAAGATATTTCTCCCATTTCAAATACAGCTTTGGGTGGTGTATATTTTGCTTAACACCTATATGTATACATTTGGCTTATATACTGCAATATCACCATCATATGGTTAGGTATGGCTAAGGAGTCAGTTTTCCTCTGCTTATATATAACACTGATGAGAAAGCACGTTCCTGAGGCCAGGTCTTCTCATACTTGAGTGCCTGTTTTAAAAATATTTGTAAAATCATGCTCATCTTTGAGCATATGAAAAACTCCTACATGTGACACTTATTTTTAATTTGCAAGAGATATCATATTTCCAGAAGTTTTTGATATTATAATTCAGCATTGAGACAAGCGTAATTTTTTTTTTTTGCTGTTGGCATAATGGCAGCTAACATATTTTTATAATATAACTTAAATGGCTAGTGTAAAAGCCATGGAGTTGAAGACAAATGAAATGCTTACAAGACTCAAGCCTGTGGAAGATATTTTGCCATATTTTCTACTGTTTTAATGTTATTCACTTCAATATAACACCAGTCTCCCTTTCAATTTAAAATTAAATTTGGGGATTTTTTCAGCGTGTTCTAAGGTCTTTTGAAAATCAATGAGCTGCATGAATGCCACATTGAATACAAATGCAATTAAGCATGAACTGGGTCCTAGCTGCAGCACAGCAAACATGCAGGTGCATGTAAATTAGCTAGATAGGTTCATATCAACACATGTAATAAAGAATATAGTTCTTTTGAATAAAGAATATAATTAATATAATTATTTCAGCTATTAACTATTATTATTAACTGAACTGCATTTGTTAAATATATTATTTGAATCTAGCATCACATCTTGACAATATTCATATGCGCTTCTTTCAAGATAGCCACTGAAATAAACATATTTGCCTGCACATGCATGTTCTTCAAATTTTTATGTCACATTCTCATTATATGCAGCACAGTGATTCAGCTCCTTTGACATGTATTATGTTAAGGAAAGAATGTAAATTATAAATGGATGTAGGCAAGTGCAGATTTTAAAATACATCCATGCCAGGAAAAACAAAGCTGAAAACTGTATCTTGATGCCGTATACACTTCTGCATTCACCACTCAGTGATTCTGTGTACACAACATAAAGGAGAGCTAAAACATGGGCCAGGATTTTCACAGCAACTTTAACAAGTGTGTGACAGAATTGTAGCTTACTTCAATGACGTGAACGATAAAGTCTAAATTCACATCTATAATACTGCATCCAATTACAGATAAGATACAAGTGCATAAAAATACATTGTATTTACTAATTTCTATATATGAAAATCCTTAGCTAGCCTTTCATTTTGGTGTTTCACTGGGACTTAACTGTTCTTGCTGCAGTTTACCTCATGTAAGGACTAAGGTCTATAGGCTCCCATTTTTTTTGCTGCGTTTGTAAGCTTGAGTCAACAGCTGCTTGTGATGCTTTCTTTCCTGTGGTAAGAGAATCTACAACAGAACAGATTAAACTGATTATTCAGCTATGCTAGGATGCTCCACCTAAATACTTATATAGTTTTTTCTTCTTTTGGCTCAGCAAAATACATTGCTAAATAAGAATACGGGTTGGAGAGGATATAATATTTCCGCCTTTTTATTTCCAACACTCATGATAGAAACAAACATGCTGCAAAAAAACCACATATGCTAGAGTGAAATTAATATATGTATTTTAGCTAAATCCACAGTACTCAAGAAAGTTTGTAAATCTAAGCAAGAACATTCAATTTAAAATGTTTACAGAATATAAGAACAACTTCTAATCAGCACGGAATCACGCTCTTTTATTTAAAAAAAAAATCAATAAAAATCTGATTGTTCAGTCCTGGCTGTAGTTTAAAAAAATTTATTCCCTTTTAGGCAGAGATATAGTTTGGGAAATACCAGTCTAAAGAAAAAAGGTCCCATGACAACTTAAAATTGTCATTCTGAAGTCTTAGAATTTTTTTAACCACATGGATAGTAACCATGTTATGCTTTAATGTAGCATTCTCACAATACAATGACACTTCTGATATTAAGCACGCCACTGTGCTGAGCTGTGTTGTGACTATCCCAATGCTTCCTTCTTTCAGTTTGTCTGAATGTGCTGAAAATGCCTGTGAAATTTGATGAGATTTAACGATGACTGCAGTAGTTTGTTCCCATAAAAACTCTCTTATTACCCTACTTCTAGTAGTAATCAATTGAAACATTTAAAAAATATTACTGGAATCTTTTCACCAAAAATAGGAAAGAAGCTTCTGAGTATTAAAAAAAATTTACTGTCTATATATTTACTGTCTATACATAGCCAAATATACCAGCCTTCTTTGTTGGTCTAGAAGGGTGACATGGACTTTGGGAGTGCCTTAGACACTGCCCATCAGAACAGTATTCTCCAGAACATAAAAACTCTCATTAAGATACTGAATATTACAGAAATATTCAAGCACATTATTGCCTATTGCTGCACTCTATGGAACCAAAGCATAACAACTTAAAGTCACTGGGGTGTCACCTCTTTACCTCATGAGACTGTATTAGACTCCACATGCTTAGTTTAGGACAAAGCTCTTGGTAGACAACCATTAATTTTGAAGTCCTTATCCAATAACTTAGAGGAAATAATATTTTTTCAAGTTCCTTTGGAATGCAAGAGGTAACTAATGATGTGTTTGTCTAAAGTATAAGGTGAGGACTGCTTCTGCTTCAAGTTCTGAAACATTCACAGGAGGATTACTGACTGACATGACTGGCAAAACACTCCTCTAATGTACTGGTCACAGGTTCTAGTTCCATACACATGAGCCATGACCAGATATTGTCACAATCAGACTGGATATTACACTTTCCTTTTTGTAATGGCCTGATCTCAGCATTATTCTCAGAAGAAAAGAAACAACAAACAGCCTTGCAGCCTTGCAGCCTTGCACTGAGTTCCAATTTTCATTAGAGTCCACTAATTGCCAGGGAATACAAATCAAGGATCCACAGAAGTTGTAACCACTAAATATAATTAGACAACACTTATGGAAGCTGCCAGGAAGCTGATGCTACTCAGTATGCACTTTTTGACACCTCACTGCCAGAGCACTGTCCATGAACAGTTTCCATGTACGTTAAAATAAAGAAAATGCACATTAGATGTATTAGCGCCTTACTGACATAATATTTCAGCTGCTAAAAATTTTTTTAATATTTCTACACTAACGACCTCTGGTACTCAACTTGGAATTGAGGGAGTAGGTATTTTCCACTGAACTTCCAAAAATTTCAGGTTAATTTAGGGTTAGAATTCTAGTGCAGAAGGACTGCCTAAAGTTTGCTTAAGGGTAACTCGGCAGCCTCCAAGAGCCATGAGGCTGTATCTGTGTCCGAAAATAGAGCAATGCAAAGAAGGGATAGAGAAGATAGAAACTAAGCATGCCATTGTGCATTTGGACACCTTTATTGGGGCTCTTCTATCCATTTACTACTGGTATTTAATGTAAAAGTCTTTTCTAAGGAGCTGAACATGATCAATCAAACTTTCTGTTATACCATTACCTGTTTCTCCTGAACTAGATGTTAAACTGGCAGTCTCAGTCACAGCTGTGGGCTCCTCTGAATCTCTCACAGCGTATTTATTAATAAACCGTATGCGTTCCTGAAAAGCCTAGAGATCAAAGTTTTAATCTAGATAAGAAAACTTCTACCACATACTTTAAATCCCAAAGAATTTTCAAAAGTGGGAATCTATAAGTGGTCAATAAGACAGTAAGTCTTCAAATCCAGTGCATGTGAGATATGATGCTACTTCGTATTACTGGTGAGTATATTTCACTGGTTTGATCGATGAAAACATCACCTCTAACAACAGGAATACCATTAGTGAGTCACTGGGTAGAAAAAAGGATAAACATAAGAAGATCACTTTTTATGTCAGAGTCATATTCAAGCCATCTCTCCAATAGATTTTTTTTCTGAAAAAATAACCTATCAACATTAAACATCCAATTTTTCTAATAATATTTTGGAATCTTCATTTGTTTAGTCTTATGTGTTGTATAGAGGAGAAATAAATTAGCATTAGTACTTAAAGTTCATCTTTAATTTCTATATCAAGCATGTCTTGAGCATATGAATACGAATCCCTAAGTAAACCTTTGTGAGATGGTAGTTCAGTAAAATGAAAAGTAGACAGTACACTTTGAATGGTTTCACTCCACTCAAAGCATCCTGGCTATATTTAGTACATATTCCAAATGAGAAAACGATACTGTCAATAACAAACCTAACACCAGGGTGCAGTATGCAACTCCGCTGGGGCTAGAATCACAAAAGATGCTAGGGTTCCCATTGAATCAGTGCTGAGACACTGAATACTTACACTAAAAATCATCATACAATGAAATACTGGAAAATCACCAATCTCTGAGCAGTTTAAAATAATCTTTGGATTTAAAAAAAAAAAAAAACGAAAAAAACCCAAAAAAACAAACAAAAAAAACCCTGAAAAGCAAGGTTCCCTCATAGCTGAATGTATGGTGAGAATACATTCAGCTAGTGTACCTCCTTAGGGAAATATCACTTCCTCCTAGGAGCTCCTAGAACCTGGTGATTTAGACTTCCTCCTGAGAAATGGGTGCAAACCCTTTCAGACTCAATTACCTTTGATGCCAAAACCAAGCATCACCACTTCTGCCTGTCTTTTCAGAAGGTGACTTTGGCTCACTGGGCTTTCTCATAAGGGCTCACATTGTCAGAATGGATGGAGAAGCCAAAAGTCAGCCTGGAGTCAGGCACCTAATTCCCAGAGTCAGAGGGCATGTGACCCCTGAACAGGCAAACGTTGGGGCTGCATGAGCAGGAAGAAAGGAGAAGGGAAGGAACTTAGTCTGGATAGCAGACCCCCAATTTTGACCTTCTTCTTTATAGTGTATTACATGCAGTCACTGCAATTTTCTTAACGATAGTTGTTTTAGAAAAATGTCACAGACCAAAGGGGCTTTTAAAATGTAACCCTTTAGCTGTAATTCAGTTGATTTTCTGATCAAAAAAGGCAACTGGTGATAGAACCAGCATTCTGAAGAGACTCTTTACACATCAAAGGGGATTAATTTCCAGCTAATCTTTGGGAGGCTGTACTTGCATTTTCAGTCTCAGCATAGCCAATCAAAGCTGCAGAGTAATGCATCTCTCCTTAGATCAGAATTTAATAAAGTAGTGTCAGAAAAAAAATTGAGCTTTGGATACACTGAATAGAACTGAGAAAATCTGAAAGTGTAACTGGGAAGACCCATGTCTGAGGTTCATTTATGAAAGGTAATATAAAAAAGGCAAAATGCTTCTGAGCTGTGGTTTCTGGCCAAGTATCTCTCACTGGTCAATAGTGGTGGTGGTGACAGGGGATGACTGTCAGGTAAGTTTAAAGACTGCATTTTGTTCTTTTATTTTCCTTTTTTTTTGTTAATGATGCTTCCAATTGTGAATCAGCAGCGTAACTTTTTGCTTTGCTAGGAAGAACTTGTATTATTTTTCCATCTTAAGCTTACATCATGTCAAAAGAGCCCAGCTGCAGCTGACATCTGAATTAGTATTGCTTCTCCAAAACAGTGAATTCATACAGAACAGCATGTACAGGCTCATGGGTAACCTGCAACTCAGAATGAATTTGGGAATCCTGGCTGCAGGGGACAATTTGAGTGATGATATGGCCAGGTGCCAGTTCTTCAAGAGAAATCTTTCTGGCATGTTTATAACAGTGTATTTCTCACTAGAATCTGTTCATGCTAAACATTAAACTTGTCATAAGTAGCAGCTTTGCAATTGTGTAGAGGTAGTGGGCTTTCTAAGGAGAAACTTTTCTCTGTTTTGTAAAGTAGAATCTAAAGACTCAGTGATCTACAGAAGTCTAAAGTAGATGATCTGCCCAGAATTCATGCACATAATCACTTGATTCTTTCAGCTGTGTAAAATTTACTGTCTCCCATGGAGCGGTGAAGAGGACAGCCATAGCAAGTCAGGTCTCTGTTGTGGCAACTGCTCTACCACCACAGCAGCTCCTGGAGATTGTGAAGAAACATTACTGCAAAGATTGCGCTCTGATATTACCTTGATAGCTCTTCCTGGCTCTGCAGACTCCCATGCTTGTTTCATGGCTTTGATCTCATCTGCTCGCTGGGTGTCTTTCTTCAACTCCAGAATGTCTGCCTCTCTCTGTTCACTAACTAGACGTAAAGTCCAGTACGGTTTGTTTGAAACAGCTTGCTGAAAGTGAAGTATCATAAACATAATGTATTAATTGGTATACATCTACTACCATTATTTAGGATGAAGTTATGTTTCTGTATCCTGGTAATTTTCCCCACTGATATACATTATACATCAATAGACTTTGACCTGCATTACTACACAAACAGTGGCCACCAAAGGAAAGGAAAATCACTTTGCAATGTCTAGAAGCTCTTTGAGGTATTTTGTTTACATGCTTCCCCCCACTCCCATACAGTATTCTCTACACACCCAGTTCTTCTGAACAGTCTGTCTGAACAAGAGTATTTTGTAGCGATTTTTCATACAATTGTCTTATCTCCCTGCCAAGCTTTTTTCCTTTCCTTCCCTCCTTTCCTTTCCTTCCTTCCACAAGCTTTTTTACTAGAAATCTTATTATATTTAACTAGGCTTTTTTTGTAGAAATACATCTTGCTCTGTCTTATGAGGTATCAGGTTCTTTCCAATCACTTCCCAAACTCTCTAAACCACCTTAACGCATGGTTTCTCCAGAACCATAGGGTACAAGTAGTGCCTGAAATGTAGGAGACTATTCTGTTGTCTGACCGATGAATGAGATATTGTGCTGCATATATTTCTGGAAACCGTACCATCTGCAAAAGCTTTAAGCCCAAGATTTAGAAGTAGGTATGAGTTCAGCTTTTATTTGAAACTAAAGGTGGGCATCTTCTTTCTTTGCAAGCAGTCCTGTCTCAAAACTTGCATTTGTTTCAGTGGCAGACTGAAGAACTCCCAAGAACCATCATCCCAGCACCCGCAGCATACCCCATCATTGGCGCTGAAGGCAGAAATCTGACACAGCCTGAAGCCGCATTGCATTTCTGTGGCCAACAATCTCAACTGCAGCCACTCAGACTTCTCTGAAAGAAGGGTTAAGGCACTATTTCGGAACTCTGTATAATTAGGTGTGGATATGAATCATATCCTGTGCAGCAGGTTTAGTCATCAAAACAATTCAGTAGAGATTTCTTCATGAAAAACTCTATGGAGGTGCCCTCCCCTTGAACTACCTGCCATGAGGCAGCAAAATTCCCAGCAAAAGCAATACCATTAAACAAGGAGCTGTCAGTTTCTTCTTTGCCTTCCATTAATCTGTTTGCAATCCATAAAGTCAGTTATTCCTTTTAAGGCATACAGGCTGGCAGTAGCCTTTTGGTCAACCACAGAACACAGATTATCGCACCACAGATGAGAAGAATTTGCAAGCAGGCAAGTAGGTACCAATTTTTCTGCCATTGTACGACCGCAAACTAATGACAATTGTGATGTACGAGACAGGAACTGACTACAGGGGAAAGACCTATTTCATCTTCCTGGGAACGCATGAAAACCACTACAATGAGGGACTAATGGGACATGAATATGGCAGATTCATGGAATTTAATAAACCTTCAGCAGCGACAGAAACTAGACCAACAAAAAGAACAACCAGTAGTTGCTTTATACATAAACAAAGAAATGAGCACGTTACATCTCTAAATGCAGAATGCATGTCTTTTACATATGTCATTCAATCTCTCTCAGGTGTAAAGCTGAAAAGGTGACAAAGCAGGGCATAGAGAATACAAGGGATACACTAGAAGTGCTAGTAATACTGATCTGCAGACCTGAAAATATCTTTACATGAAATAAAATGATGGCACATTCAGCAAATCCAGTTTTTGGCTTTGTTCTCACCTGAGATTCAGGTCGAGATGCAAGAGATAAAAGTGATCCTTTTTCTTTATTGGACTTCTCTTTTTCTGTCTTCTCAGATGCTTTATCTTTTGATTTTCTGGTTGTTTTAGGAATACTTGCAGACTTTTGTCCATCAAAATAATTAGGCATTAAGGGAAAGCTGTGCTCCTCGTGCTTTTCTCCATATACTATTCAGATGCAGTTATGATGCATGATGAATTAGAGGATACCATTGTCATCCATAAATATATTTCCCCATATAATATCCAGGGTGGAATAACAGCACAAAACAGCCATACAGAAAGACAAAGAAAAGTCAGTTAATTAGTTGACACTTTCAAGTACTACACTAACATTTATTGTTAGATCAAGAAAGAATTTGGGGACAAAACAACTTTTAGAAACAGACTTACAAGGTGGACATACTGTGACAGCCTTATCTGTCCTAAATGGCAATTTACCCAGGGCTTAACTGTGAGTTTGCCATGGTCCCTGCACATCAGTCACTGCATTGTTGCCTTCTGTATGGGTCAGTACAAAGATTGCAATATACAGAATCACAGTCTGACTCTTACTTCTCTTATATAGTCTCATACAATCTCTGTCAGTGTTATGCCCCAGGCAGGTGAGACCTCAAAGTAGGTAAAGTCAATGTTCTCACTGTCTCATATCCTTGTAAGCCTGAAAGTGTGAAGAGCAGAAGGGAAGATACGCCCCACCAAAAATGCAAGGAAGTTAAGGCAAAGAAACATATTTGAGATTTGATGCATATTTAAGAAATTCAAAATTATTATTCTCAGAACTATCTGAGAACATTTTAGATTAATTATTTTATCAGTACATGTGTATGCTATATGTATGCTATACATTTGAATTAAAGATACTGAAAATTGACATTTGGAACACTTATTCTGCACTGTCTTAGCTGGTCGGAGCTGTTAACAAGACTTTTTGCATGTCATATTCTTGTTAAAATAAATAAATAAATAAATAAATAAATAAATAAATAAATACATACATACATAAATAATTACATAAATAAATAAAGCCTGTAATGGCATATAGCTTTAATAGCATAAGGAACATGTCAATTGAAACAACCTGGAATGGACCGACAACACTATGAGAAAGATTAAAGATCTGAGTCCGAAATCTCCGTTTCCTTCCATCTTCATACTGCTTGAAACATTAAAACAAATGCTGAAAACCTAGATTTAGTCAATACAATAAAATGGCATTTCTCTTAGAAAAAAAGAGGAAATCAGTGACTGTTTTACAATCTGACAATAATAACAAGGTACCTTTCACTTAATGCTATGCTTTTCTAATTTCTTTCCACTGAGGACAAATCACTGTGCTGCATGATTTGATCCAAAGTCCACTGAAGATATTCCACTGGCTTTAATGAGCTTTGGATCAGATCTGCAATGTCATGGCTGAGGTTATATGGATATATAAAATTGTAAATATGAAATATATAGAAACATTTATAATACACATATAACTACACATACACATATATATTATATGATATTATGTGTATTACATCATACATTATACATGTGTTTATGTATAAATTGTATTATTCTTATCTCCTCATGCTACTTAAATAATGTATGACGGTATCAAAGTGCTAAGCTTAAATTGATTCAGTGCTACCACAGCATACATTAAAGAATGAAAGCAAAAATTAAAGTGGTCTCCACAAATATTGAAGATACTAAAACAACTCCAGAGGAAATGCAAATATAAAATAAATAGTGCTGACATTATTTGAAGTTATAATATCATTACCTAAATGGCTTTCCATTTAATTTCACATTATCATAACATATTAGCACCATAAATCAGGCTGGTGTAGATGCATTATTCAGTGAATTATTAATTTTTAAAGATAAATTATTTATTGTTTATACAAACACTCAAGAGACATTCAGTGTCATTAGCTAAATCATAGAATCATAGAATTGTTTAGGTTGGAAAGGACCTTTAAGATCATCAATGATATCAAATGATATCAGACAAAGACTTTCTATGTCATGGGATATCAAAAGCTTTGTCTGGCTTCTATTAATATTTTACAACTCTGAATTTTAACATTTTAATGGTCTGGACTTATTGCACACACTGAGAAGTTAGTAAATAACAAACAAGCATATGAAATGACAGGGCTAAAATGAGGTATCCTACTTTAACTCCAGATATGAAGGCTTAGGGCAGGATACAGTTGAGTGCTCTTAGCTAACTGTCCAGGTTCCCCCAGCCCCCTTCCCTCCCTCAGCAGAGCAGGCAGTCCTCCTGGTTTTGGGCTCATCCTCCAGATATTCCTGGAGGGGGCACTGGCTGCAGTTTGGCACTATAGCATGCAGCCCACTCTGACTCTAAAAGCAATGTGAGTAGTTCCTCGGGGCTTTTCCAAGGCCAAAGCAAGGCAAATGCTTTGTATGGGATGTGATAAAAAGAAAGGCAGGGAGATGATACAGAAAGTAAAAGGCCATTCCAGCTCACAGCTTATGCATCAATCATCACAAACTTTCAGTGGAAGTTACTGTATATGTATGGCACCAAGAAAAGCTTGGGCATCACACCAATTGAGAGTGATGAGAAAAAACTGATAGCAACTCTTAAAATTAGCTTCTCTACCACTTTCCAATTATTTACTCAGAGATTCATTTAGTCTAAGGGACTAAAGGGACCATAGTGATCATCCGGTCTGATGTCCTGACTATGACAAGCTAAATAATTACACCAGATGATTCCCATCTGAAACTCATAACTTCAGATTGAGATACAACAATTCTCTTTTTTAGGCAAGATAGACAGCTACTCCTGATTTATGAAATTCAAATTACAGAGAATGTATATCTTATTCATAGGTAAAATACAGAGAAGTTTTTTTCAAGTTTTCTTTGAGAAGTTATCATGCTCCCGCTATCTGAAATAGGCTCTGAGCATTTAGTGGGATTACCCAGTAGTTGGCAGAAATGACTGTTACTTGCCCCATGAGAGACTTTCAGATTTGGTTAGGAAAGGACCGAGAAGTTCAGATGTTGCTTTTCCTGTCTCTGACCAGACTCTCAGAAGGATTCTTGATAGATAGCAACGTCAAAAATCTTTCCAAAGTTGGGCTCCTCCAGACGTTAAAGTTGCAGTAAAAATACACCAGGACAGAAGCGAATCACCAATATGGTTGCAGTAGTAGGGTGGGGTTAGAGCATGGCTTAGAGGTCTACAGGTCTTTAAACTCTAGCACCATCATGTATCCTCAGTGACCTATTTTTTCACTGAACACCATGCAAGTGATTAATCACTACAGACAGGCAAAGGAGGAAAGGGATAAAGAGAGGGAGAACGGAACATACTGTTAAACATCTCATGAAACCCTGCCCTTGGCATGAGCCAGCAAGTTCTCCTGCGGGAAGAGAAAACCTGTGGGAGAAACTTTTCCAGCTCTGGAGAAAAAAGGAATATTCCAAAGGATATTGCCTTTCCTGCCTTTTCAAACCTACCTCTACTACATGGGTTGGGTGCCCTATCTCCCCCTGCTCTCCCAGTTGGATAGACAGCCTTCTCTCATCAATGGCCAATACTCTTGAGTTAATTTAAGGCAATATATAAAATACATGCTGCAGTCAGCATTCAGCACACACTGATGATTCAACTCTGGGTTGTGACAGTTGCACAATAAAACTTCTGATCTTACTACAAGAAAAGTACAACCAAAGAACCCAAAAAGGCAATAGCTGAAAATCATATATACAAAACGAATCTTAAAATAATTTCGTTTGCACAGTCAAGCAACTTAAAATGGTATTAGGAGTTGCAAGATTGCCTGCTAATTTTTCTCTTTTATACAAGAATTATGATCCAGACCTTACTTTTTTTTTACTGTTTTTCCATTGAAGTCTTGCCCCCTTAATAGTTCCCAATGGAAGGAAAAAAAGAAAAAAAAAAAAAAGGAGAGGAAAGAATGAAGACTGTATGAATAATAAACTATCTGGTACTTTCTAATTCCTGTGTACTTGGGTTTTCCCGGTTAATGCCTTTTTAATGTTTTGTTTGTGCAATGTGCTCTTTAATAAAACATTTAATGAGATTTCATATATAATACATATGACTAAACACTAGTAATGAAATAACTTTTGCAAACACAGTTCTTTTTACAAGTACTGCCAAACTGTAGTATTAAGGATTTTGAAGAAAGAAAAGAATAACAAACATCAACAAATACAAAATACAAAACTATCATAGCATCTGTATGCCGGAGAACGAAATTTCTTAAAAAATGTTCTTAATAAATATTTATAACATCGGTGAATATTGATAGTATAATAATATGGGTCTTCATTTAAAGGGAGACTAGTTTAAATGATTTTAGTAAATGCTAATACAAAGCTGAAATATGCTTTTGCCATGATAAATTAGCTTTAATATAAACTAACTCCAGATGGCACTGTTGTCTTACTTAAAAAAGGATACCTGAAATGGTGAAAATTTGTTGCAGGAATTTTCCACCTGGCTCACTGCAGCTTTCTTAAAAATCACATGGTGAGAAGATGCCTTTTTGGTTACACACCAACATTGCTATTATATGAATTGTGTGCCTGGCAACTGGTGCTGGCAGCTTTAAATGGTGAAGCTCACTTTTCAAATGGCTTTAAGACTGGTTCACAATCAGAAAAAGATTCAAAGATTAAATGTTGTTTTCTCCAAAATGCTTACCTATAGTAAGCACTCCAGATAAATATTGCTGTTAATAGGGGTACATAAAATAAATACCAAGTAGTAAATACAGGAAGTGTTGGTGTTTATGATGTATGTTGTTTCTAAACTCTGTTGGTGGCCTGGGCAATCTGTTGATATCCTTGTATAAACAGAAACACCCAGTTAATACGAACTGTGAAATGGATTTGGGTTACTTTGAAATACAGCAATTATGCCAGGACACAGAAATCACAACATTTAAAAAGAATCCTAAGAGAAAAGTGCTCATTATCACTGACTGTGGCTTGAGTATGGTTGACTGCAAATAAGCATCAGTTAACATGGAGAAGGGAAGCTATGAACTGGAGTACTGCTACCTTGTACTAAACATGAGAATACTCATGACATCGACAAACTTCAGTAATAACAGCTGAGAACTAACTAAACTTAGAGACTAAGTGACCTTCTTTGACCTTCAGTTGTAAAGACCATGGTGACAGCTGTATGAAAGGATACACACCAGTAGCATGACTGGTGTGTTAAGTGCAAGCTGTTACTATGTAGCCAACTCAGAAGGATAAGACAATGTAATAGGATGTCTATTGTAAGCAGCAGTCTATCATTAAAGGGAAAAAAAGGAGAATACATGGGGTTATCTAGGAAGAAAATATGATTTTGTGAAGAACACAACAAACTAAAAGCAGGTGAAATCACCACTAAAAAAGCTGTGTACAGGCCTGGAAGGCTACATGACATAGCTCCTCAAATATTACTAAAACTGACTAGGGACGACAGTAAATCAACAAGATACATCTTTGTAAAGTCCTGTAACGCTAGCTGCAAGAAGACTGGAAAAATCTCCAATGTTGCACTCATCTTAAAAACAAGAAATGAAATAATATATGTCAGCAATTACTGCTGATGAATCTAACTTCAGTCCAGGGTAATAGAAATTAAAAAAAAAATACGATCAGACGTTTAAAAAGAAATATGTAACCAGAGTAAGAAGTGAGAAATACCATTAATAAATAAAGATCAAATCTTCATAAGAAAATTTAAGGGTATTAGCAAGTGTGTATATATGAGCAAGGATAATGCAAATAATTTCTCCTTACCTCATATTTTAAAAATTGAGTTATAGAACTTTAGTATTAATGATACGAGAAATTTACTGAATGGTGGAAAGTAATATTTTAGGTTCTGCAGGAATCTAGAGGTGAGAGCACAGGGGAGTCAGCTGCGTGTGTGCATGTGTGCGTGTGTGTGTGACAGTCTGCACCAGCATCTGGCGTAGGGCTGCAGCCTCAGGAGCTCATATGGGATCCAGGGGCAGCTACTGGGCGGACTAGGTGTCTAAGTCCAGCTGCTGGAAGGATCCACCTTATATATATATATATAGTCTCTCTAGTGGACTTCCATTCTGTCCAGCCAGAGAGGGAAGCAGGATGAGGCCATTGGTGCTGTCTGCATTTGTGTGAGTGCTCTGAGTGTCTGTGATCTGTGTGGCTGGCAATGTATATATGTGTATATGTAGCGTCCATGTGTGTTTTGTGCGTGCGTGGCTGCTGGGACGACATCTTCAGCCTCGCTAATGGTTGGACCTGGGGACACGGAATGGCAGCAGCCTCGCCTCTCCCGGCTGTTGGATCCAGCATGATAAATTTTCCTGTAACTCTTCTGTAATTTCTCTATCCCCTTCCTGGCTTGAATACACAGCCGGTCCTTGGGACCTTTCCTAGTCTTGCCTCCTGCCTCAATTCTTCTCCTAGCAGTACAGAAGTAATACATATCCCAAAACAGGCCTTTTTCTCCCTCTTGTCAGTACATATTCTTAAATTATCAGCAGGCATGTTTCTCTAGTTTCAGTAGAAACTTCTATGTTTGGATGCACTTTATCAGGGCACTATGCCTTTATATAACATTTCATCGTTCTTTCTGACTGTAGAAGCAGTCATACTTCTACAACTTACATTGATTGTGTACATGTAATCCTTTAGGCATAAACTGTTGACCAAGTCTGGGACTATAATTGAATCCATCCACACCTAGACTCCTCTGAGTAGGAGTTTAGAAAGCAAGGGGGTCTTCTCTTAACCTTGTGACTCAACAGGAGGGTCTCCCCAATGCATCTGACTTAACCTGTCCTCTGTGCAGTAAATAATCAAGTGTACCTTGCCATCGAATCTTGTTAAAACACTGTTGCATTTTCTATCAAACTTTGTTAAATCACTGTTTTATACCAATAAACATATTGCTGCTTCTCTCTTATTAGTGAAGTGCATCACTCCATCCACAACAAACTGAGTAGTCAGCAGGATGGCAAGTAGTATCACTGATTATTTGTGGAGGCATGGAGTGAACCTGAGTCCCAGCTTCTCAGAATGGGCTCATGACAATTGGCATAATTGAGAAGCCGCTGAAGAGAGCATGGAGAGGTAACTAGAGGACGTACAAAGGATGGAAAAGGGAAAGGAGCTATCTACAAGATGCTAGGTACCTGTTTAGAAGCTGCATATCAAGAAAGGGAGAACAGAAATAGAAAAGAGCAGGACCTAAAGAAATAGAAGGTAGAAAAGCAACTGAGTTGTTACTGCCTTTAAAAATTGAACAACTGCAGAAACAGTTACAGGAGGAAAAGGAAAAAGGACCAAAGTTGGGAGAAAAGGTTGAGATGATGCTTATGCAGGCTTCCCGTACCCCTGACTTCTTACAGATCAGGAAACTAACAGTATACCCTGAAGACTGGGGTTGGGACATCTGGGGTGAGCCTGATGATAGCAAGCCAGAAGACGGTGATCCTTCGTTCCCCACAAATCCTCCTGAATATGAAGCCAAACCCGTTGTTAAAACAGAAAGAACTGGAGGACCTTGGGGTGGTCATCCACGACATACTACGTGAACCATCCCCTGGGATCCGTTGCAACTGACAAATTTGCAAGAGAGATATAGCAGAAAACCAGGTGAAACTGAAACTGAATACTTGTGGTGAGTATGCCTATGTGGCAGTGACCAGATAATGTTGAGTGAGGATGCAGCAAATGGGGTCCGGGAGTTTTCTTAAATTTAGGACCTGACCTGACAAATATACCCCATTCTATCACCAGCCAAGTAGCTTATTGGGATGGAGAAATAGAATCATAGAATCGTTTAGGTTGGAAAAGACCTTTAAGATCACCAAGTCCAATCGTTAAACTAGCACTGTGAAGTCCACCACTAAACCATGTCCCTAAGCACCACATCTACAAGTCTTTTAAATACCTCCAGAGATGGGGATTCAACCACTTCCCTGGGCAGCCTTTTCCAGTGCCTGACTACCCTTTCGGTGAAGAAATTTTTCCTAATATCCAACATGAACCTGCCCTGGCACAACTCGAGGCTATTTCCTCTTGTCCCATCACTTGTTACTTGGGAAAAGAGACCAAGCCTCACCTCGCTACAACCTCCTTTCAGGTCTCCCCTGAGACACCTGGGCACACTGCTGGCTCATATTCAGTCGGCTGTTAACCAACACCCCCAGGTCCTTTTCTGATGGGCAGCTCTCCAGCCACTCTTCCCCAAGCCTATAGCGTTGCATGGGGTTGTTGTGACCCAAGAGCAGGACCTGGCACTTGGCCTTGTTGAACCTCATACAGTTGGCCTCAGCCCATCGATCTAGTCTGTCCCGATAACTCCAGGAGCAACATGATCATAGATACCATGGAGTGACGTGAACCCTCCATAATCCCCATTAAATCTCTAAGTCAGCTCTCTATAGCCATCACAAAAGACGCTTGCATAAAAGCCATACACGAACGAGGACCCCCATAATGTCCCACCATCTGCTACAGTAGATTTCGCAATGTTAAAACCACCGATCAGAGGAGCCCCAGCAATTCTTAAACCCCATCTAGCTGCAAAATGGGATGAGATTAAAAGAGATACTGAATATAATAAAAAACAGTGCAATGATGCTCCTAAACAACTCCCTAAATGGGCCAAATTAATGCATGGCATTGTTAACTACAGTTGTGAAATGGGCTGGGACGATGCACCAGCTTAAAAAAAGCCCTAAAGCCCCGGTGGAGGCGAGCATAAGGTGAGACCTGTAAAACAGGGAACAGAAACTAAATCAAAGGGAAATAAATCTAAAAACCTGCAAACAGAATCTCAAGAACGGAGAACTGAGTTATGTAAGAAAGCATTAGCCCTAGGCATTCCCAGAGACACAATGCAAGGTCAGCCTACTAGCATTATCTTGAGCCTCATCAAAGCATTCCAGAAATGTGATAATGGTGAAGGGGGGGAGCGTATTTCAACTCTGATGGTGCCAGTTCCCAGAAAGGGAGATAATCCTTTCCTTCCTCTTCGGGGGGAATTGCAGGACACAAAGTCAAAAAACGAGTAATGCCCAGAAAGCAATTGGGTCTGCCTGTCCAGAAAGTAGAGGCTTATCAGTGGGTAAGTGATGATGGCCCATATATTTTGATTCCAATTGGTACTCAAGGACAATTGGTGAAGTTTTTAATAGATACGGGAGCACAAATTTCACTACTAACACAACAAGACGTCAAGAAGCTGGGAGTGCAATCCAGACGTCAAAGAGTTAAGATTACCAGTGTGAACGGAGAGACTATTGTGTGTCAAGCTGCCAAGGTCAATTTATGGCTCCAGGGCAAGAAGCACATGTTGACTACTCACTTTGCAATTAAAAATCATCATGAAAATATTTTAGGTTTCAATGTTTTAAATGGATGAACCTGGTGCCTGCCAAATGGCAGCGTGTGGTCCTTCAGCTCAAACATCGATCCCAAACCTGGTAAAAATAGGGAGGGAAATTCAGTGTGTGAACTTTGTGCAGCCCCTGCACTCCCTGATTGAAAAATTACTAACGAACCGCAATATCCTATTTCTGCTGTGGCATGAAATCAAATTTCTGAAGTCATAGCTGATTTGGAGAAACGACAAATTATCTCCAGAACCCACTCCCCATATAACTCGTCTGTCTGGCCAGTCTAGAAACAAGATGGGAGGTGGTATCTGACAATTGATTATCGGTGCCTAAATGCTAATACAGCCCCACTAACAGCTGCTGTACCAAACACTGCAAACTTAACAGCTATTTTGCAAGCAGCTGCACACCCATGGATGGCGGCACTAGATGTAAAAAGTATGTTTTTTATGATTCCCATAAAGGAGGAGGATAAAGAGAAGTTTGCTTTCACTTGGGAGGGAATACAATATACCTTTAACAGACTCCCACAGGGGTATAAACGTTCATCAACAATTGCTCATGCTGCACTTGCTGAACTTTTACAGATAGTCTCACTCCCTCAAGATGTTAAACTGTACCAATATATAGATTATATTCTGATTGGAGGAACTTCCCCTGAGAAGGTGGGGGAAGCAGCAACAGCAGTATGGCAAGCACTAGATAAAGCAGAAATTGAAATTCCACCCTGAAAATGTCAGGGACCAAGCAAAGAAGTAAAACTTTTAGGTATTTGGTGGATAGCAGGCAGTGATGCATAAAAATCAAAGCGCTGCAAATGCCCCAATCAAGGAAGAGTTACAACAACTAATGGGAACTTTAGGATATTGGAGGAAGCATGTACCTGGATTTTCTGTCATTTCCCTTCCATTATACTTACTCTTATGGAACAGCAAACCCTGGGTGTAGAAGTTGGAACATAAAGAGGTGGTCAAAACTCTAACTAACTGAAGAATTAAAAATGTATCAATCACTGGGACCAGTATACCCCCATGACCCTATTATAGCTGAATGGGGTTTCACCAAACATGCTACTTACTGTAACCTGTTCCAAACGGGTCCTGATAGGCCAAAAAGACCTTTATTGTTTAGCTCAACCACATTTAAAGAAATGGAACAATGATACTCTGAATGGGAAAAGGGACTTCTCTTTAGTCTGGGCAGTTAAACAAGTTGAGAAAATACATCAGGGACCACCTGTTCAAACCAGAGGACCACTTAATTTACTAGAAGCAATCCTAAAGGGGACTGCTCCCCCAGCAGGAGCTGCACAAAAACCCACCATCTGAAAATGGTATGCCTACCTAACAGGAGTTGCAGAAAATATGCAATTAACTGAATGCCCCACTAAGGTTTCCAAATTGCAGATACCCATAAACACAGACCCTTTAGCATTACAACAATCTTTTAAACCTTCACTAACTCTGAATGCACTGCTCCTCACTGAGAGTACACCAACAGAAAACATTTGAAATCATATATGTAGACTCTTAAGCTGTGTGGGGTGGTGCCACACAGTGGCTCTGTCAGTGGGAAACCTTGAACTGGGCAGTAAACAGATCCTCAGTTTGGAGAAACAAAGATTGGCAGTTATTACTAGACAAAGCCAGGAAAACAGCTTTCAAGATAGGATGGGTAAAAGCTCATGCTAAAGATAATCAACCAGCCACAAAGTGGAATCAAAAGGTAGATGAGTTAACTAAAATTAGAGAAATCACCTTAAATCCTGAGTGGTATCGGTTGGGAGAATGGTTGCATCAAAACCTAGGTCACACAAGTAAGGAAGCTCTTTACTTTGCTGCACAGAGTAAAGGCTGGCCCATACACTGGAAAACTTGTGAAACTATTCTTACAGAATGTCCCCAGTGTAGGCTGAAATTACAAGCAGATCATCCTGCTAATGCCCCACCTCTACATATCAATGAAGGGAAAACTTTATGGTCTACATGGCAAATTGATTATATCAGGCCATTCAAATCCTCTGCGGGATATTGATACATTCTCACAGGAGTGGAAGTAGTCTCCGGCTTGCTTATGGCAACTAAGTGTTGGAAAGCTGATGGGTAAAATACGGTGCGAGGGCTATTGTTTTGGTTCTCAAATCTACCTACTCCTGATGTTACCCAAAGGGATAATGGCTCCCACTTCTCGCATAAGGAAGTGCAAGATTGGGCAAAACAAGAAGGAATTAAATGGGTATTTCACACCCCATACTACCCTCAATCAAATGGGATGGTAGAAAGAGCTAATGGCCTACTGAAAAGGAATCTCAAACCACACGAGGCTCAATGGGACACACAACTTCCCAAAGTACTCCATCAATTAAATAATCTATACAGGCCTACTGGAAGCCCTGTAAGGCGAGCATTCTTTGTAAAAACTGGGCTTAGTGCTCCATCTACTGGGAAGAGAGAATATCCGACAACATTGCAGCCAGGACAGCTAGTCAGTTTACCATCCATAGATACTGCGCTTATGACATTAACTAAATCTCACGGCCCACTTGCCTGGGAAGCTACCGATAGCAGTGCTGCACAACATAGAATTAGTGCACGATGGATTTTTCCTTCTTTTTAACGGGGTAACCTGTTCAGACTCTCCCCACCCTAACAAGTCTCTCTTTTCTCTTACAGCACCTCGCAGGATGGCAGATGGAAATGCTGTGTTCATGTTGCTAGTCCAAACGCTGACAATACTGCTCCTCCTAACCTGTGGTCAAAGAACCCTAGAGTGGCCATGATCCCAAGCCCGTGTTATATATACTAGAAGTACGGGACTAAATTCTAATAAAGACTTGGCCCTCTTAACCGTAGTAGTGCATGGAACTGAGGTATATTTAGAAAATGAATGGAGCAGGGATCCTAAGCGTTTTGACTGACTCCCCCGACTCCAGGGATTGACAGGCCAGGAAATAAAGGTAGGATGCCTGGTGATCAATGGATCCACCTATGAGAAGGCAACTCAAAGCACTGTGTACTCTATCACACCAAATGGAACACCAAAGGATACAAAACTTTGTGCCACTGAAAGATTAGACTGTTGGTACAATTTTACCTTAGTACAACCTGTTTTTGTAGTTTGCCTCTGGGACCACCATAACGTGAGACGACTCACCTTACCATTTAAATTTAAAACAGGCATTACTAGGCTTAGTACGAGAACAATTACTCCATCTGTGACAGAGCCCTAAGAAGCCCAGGTGAGTTTTGCAGAGTATTCTCTTATTTCTTTATAATTTGTGAACTGAGGGTATAGAATCATGCAATCAAACTTCATTTCTATGAACCTCAGAACAAAGAGCTTTGTTGCTTAATTATTTCACTCAAGGAGTGAAAAAAACAAAAAATGTCATGTGGCCCTGGCTTGTAGCAATAGAACATTTTTTTAAATCAGTAACATTATGCATTTGACTAAATACATACTTAGATCGACCTACCTTTGATTTCATTTTTCTCCACTTCTTTCAGTTCCTGAACAAACAGAGACTGACTCTCAGTAAGTGGCCAACTATTATACAACACCAATGCTTGTATGATATACTTGTGAGACTGTGAAAGGAAACACAATATAACATGCTGAAGACATAACAATCATAGTAAGCATTCGAAAGTCCTGTAGGTTAGTAAACTGCCAGCTATTGAACTCAGCAAATAAAAGACATAATTAATTTACAAGCTCGCATGTTACAGTATTCACAAGAAGCTTAAAACATTAGTGCTAATTCCACAGATTTTATTTTAATTCCTGTGAAATTAAACAATTAGTCATGTGTTTATCAAGTGAAACTAAACTGGGCTATACAATAAGGAGCTACATTCCATTAAGATTTCCATGTAACTTTCCTATGTGTGCCATGTACTAAAACAAAGACTTTTGTCTTTGATTTTAAGACCTACTACAGGGCTTTGAGCCCTAATACTAGCAATAATGTCTTAATTTGAGGTGGAGGTGACAGGGTCCATGGGTTATTTTAAACATTGTCTACACTGAACAGGAAATTATTGTCTTTAAAAATTGTTTTCCAAATTCTAAAGCCAGTTCTGAGTCTAAGGAATAACCCTGGAATTTATTTCTCAATAACCTCTTTTATTTTTTCTTGGAATATTTTGTTGCAATTGATTATCAGGAAAAATCACAATAGAGAAACACTTGGAGACAGAGAAACAAGAACTGTTTTAAAAAATAAATGTTATTTTTCTAAGATAGACAAATAATACTAGGTGAAGTCAAGAAAAATTCACGTTTTTGTCATCCGTCTCTGAGAAACTCAGCTCAAGTAGCAGCTCTTGTGTGTGTGTCACTAAAACTTTCAGCTGACTGCCAATAGGTGTTTCTCTATTAAAACTATTAAAGATGGCCTTTTCTTACATCATATTTCAAAGAAAACCCACATTGAGGCATCAGAAGTTTAATTTCATTACTGGTAGTTTTTGGTCCTTAGCTGAAAGTTATGCTATAGTTGAATTAGATTTGGCAAATGAAGAACATTTAAAGATTGAATATACCACCTTGATTTGAAAACAAAAATGACCCCTTGTTATTTGGTTATTCATATATGTACCTTATCCTTTCTCCATAGCCTCATTTAGAAGCTACCAACAATCGTAATTTTGGATTCCTTATTCTTGCCTCAGGATATCAGATCTCAACATGTGCCAAAAGAATTATCCATACCCCTTCACTGGTTGGTTGTTTGGTTTGTTTTTTTTTTCCAGATCTCAATGATTTGGAATCTCTTACTTGTTGTGGAGTTCCATCATTATTTTGAAAGTTTTCCAAGAGGAAAGAGTCATCTTCTAATAATGGTGGACCTTCTCGTGCAAGTCCTGGCTTGAAAGAAGTTTTGCTGTCCTTTGAAGATGAAATATGACCTTTTTTTTTGGATCCTCCAGTTTCTGATTCCTTCCTTGTACTACTTTGAATAATCTGGGTTTTGCTTGCTGAAAGATGATAAAAAATTTCAGTGTTAATGTCCAGAAATTCTATGAATTATTGGTATGAGGTAAATGGATGCCCCCAGAAACTATAAGAAGAATTATCATAGTCAATTTTCTTATGCTGTATTATGCTCACAAGGGTTCAATTAAAATTATGCTTATCCCAAATATGATCCTGATTTCATTCTGCATGCAAATCACAAATCTCTTCAAAGTAAATAATGAGAAATTTGAAAGACCGTATATATAACTGTTGCTATTGTTTACCCACCGTATAATTTTTCCCCCCAAATCCCACACTTCTTTCCTGCACTAACCACCACAGCACCATGCTATGTATCACATAATAGAGATAGCCTTGTATGCTGTATGATAGGATCTCTGCATAGCTAACCTAATTTAATAAATTGTGTGCACCTGTGGAAGGAGGGGAGAGGGGCACTGGCCACAGTTCTGGCAACTCCTACCCTTGCAAAAGTCTCTTATGTCAACCTGACACAAAGATCATAGCTGACTAAAGTTTAAAAAAAGCCAATCTTGAAAAGAACTATAGAACTATTTGTGGTCTATCATTTATAAAGTTATATCATTGTCTCCTAAGGAAGGAATTAATGTGGAAAAATTGTGAAACCAGGAATGTGCTAAAGAAGGGCTGTAACAGAAGTATTGATCCAGAAAACATAAACTTGTGTTCATTTCTAATGATACTGATATCTATGATATTATCTTGCCTGAATGTCTACAGAGAAAGGAAGGAGAATTCTAGAAGGAAATATCTCAAAGAGAATTGACTAAGGGCAAAAATAACACTTCTGAGGAAGCAGCTTCACCTGTGTTACACTAACATCAACTGGACCATCAATTGGGAAAGAGATATCTTTTTGACTTCACTGAGGACAGAAGGCTTTACTCTTCCAAAGGTTTATTGTAGAAGCAAAGGATGGTACTGTATCATTGCAACACTTCAAAATAAAAACGTACAGAGTTTCATGTGTGTTGACAAAACATCCACGGAAGTTCACAGGAGCTGACAGGATTATTAGACCAGATTCAACAAATTTTACAGGTGGTGTGTCAGTGTATAAATGCCAAATAAAAGGTTAAGTGTGCCACTAGAAACTGAAAGAGAGCCAGGAAATATTGTTTCTTATGAAAGTCAAATGTCATGGAACACTTGCTGTCTCATCTTTCCTCTGCATAAGGCAGTGCTTCCTTTTTCCTAAGAAAAACAGTAGAAGTCAGGAAATGAAAACAAGACCTTGCAAACATGCTTTCTTCAGGATGTCTCAAACTCCTGATCACATGCTATGTATTGCTCTTCTGCATGACATTCAGAATCTTTAGCACCAGAGATATCCCTGTTGCTGTCTCTGTGGTAAGAAGGCCTGTGAGAGAGACTTGAAGGAAGAAAATACTTGGTTTCTTCGAACCCATTTTTTAGAGTCGTGCAGCTCTGTGGGTGTTGTTTTGTAAAATATATGCCTAATGAAGCCTGTTTCTGTGGAATAGTTTCTCACTCAAATAGAGCCTGCTGAGCTTTCCAGGTATCAGTTAGCTTCCCATTCTGTGAAGGTGAGAGGACACATAACTCATAGTGGTTAGATTATCAAGTCTTTCATCAGAGTGAAGAAAAATCATGATGTTTTCACTCAACAGAACTGCATTCAGATGAAGAAGAAACATTATCCAGAGACCAGACCCTTGCATGTTCTTTTATATCTGTGTGAAAACCTGCTGCAAAGAAACAATTTGGATTCCAAACAGAAGAATAACTCTATGTACAGATATTTTCCAATTGGGTAACTTGCCTTTAGGGTACCATTTGTAATATTTGCATGAAAGTTTCTAGTCAGGAAGGATATTCAATGCCTGCCTGAGCACTGTTATCAAGGGGCAGTGCAAATAATTTACAAAAAGGTAGCTTTAAAGCAGTGAGGCCAACTAAATGTATTCCTTCCTGTAGTCAACAGAGAGGTGAGCTCCTCTCCAGGAGGTCTGATTTCTGGGCTTTAGGAGCTGTGCACTGCCATCTGAAGGAGCATACCTCTACCTGTCAAGGTAGGTGGGTTTCAAGGGAGGTTATATTCTTTAGGCTATAATTAGCTTTCATGAATGCCTCACTGTCCTCCTCTCTCTCCTAAACCTGAAGAGCATAAGTATTGAAGAATTCTGTAATGGTTTGCCCAGAGGATGATCCTGCCATGAAGATAACTCAGCTCAGAATGGTGGAATCCTCCATAAGACTCATTTCCAGCCCTTGCGAAAGATGACTTGGAAAACTTCCCAAAAATTCATACACAAGCAAAATAATAGTTCTAGCAATGGTCACCAGGTGGTGCTGTAACACCAAATTTCTTTTCTTACTGCATACATAAATATTCAGTCTTGGTTTTCCTAAGCAAAGCTCCGCCTAGAAGGAACTCATACCTACCTTGGTTCCAGATTCAAACAAATATCTGAATGAGATTTTGATACTTTGAGACTGGATTGTATCAGACTGCTACTATGGAAAATAAAAGGATTATGAGCATTCACTTGTCCATCTGTGCTACAGAACTGCTGTGCTTGTTTCAACAAAACAAGTTGTGCTTGCACCATGTCAATATGCAACTCCTTTATTGGCAAGCGAGTGTTCAAGGTCCAAGACATCTGCTACATCTCAGAAGAGGTAAATATATTCAAAATCAATTGACTGAATGTAGATTTTGAGCTATAAAAGACATTTATAAAACAGCTGTGACTGGAGATGAATTAACAGATTGTGGGTGGGAAAGGGGGATCATGTTTTATTGCTCATGCTTGCACAATAATTTCACTTAAGAATACCTCTGTCAACACAGCAATCAATTCTATGAGAGGCAGAACATGTGCAATACTGAATAGGTCCCAAATGCGAGGACTGTGTCTTGCTGAACTAACAAGTTTGGTGGTGATGGTATACCAGTGGTTTCTGATTATTCCTAGTCTGTGAAAACACACTTTTTTAGAGAACAACTTGACACTCACAGTATGAATCTTATACTGAATGTCAATTGTGCAAATCCCCACCTGAACTTGGCATCAGTGTTCACGGAGGTTCCTATATTGGTATTGTACAGACCATAATTTCCTAAAACTTTTGACAACAGCAAAGAAACATGCTTTTACAATGCCATAAATTGCACCTACAGACACTCAGCAGGTTGGGTAATATGGTACTGTCATATTGGTTATACTGAGTACATTTCATAATCTTTTCATTTAGTTTGGATGCTCTGAAAGATCTGGAACACACAAAATGTCTTCTTTGTGATATACAGGCTGCATATAGATAGGAAAAGAACTTCAACGTTAAGGCCACTTGGTCTAGTATTGTAAAAATAATAGTAATTGTAAAAAATCCCAAACAGTGACAGCTTCACAGTTGTACCTTCTAAATGACAGCTCTCTATACACTCACACACACTTAAATGGCATCAGAATATTCATTTCACCTTCAAATATGGTCTGAAATCATAATACTTTTTTTACAGTCCGTTTTCCAGGTCTAGAAACTCTTTTAAATTCCCTTTGAAATAAAGTACCTTTCATCACCAGTTTTTCCAGTTAGCATTCACTGGCTCCACTGCTGAATAGGAACCTGATATGACAAACCTTCCTATTTTCAATCAGGTTAATATAACATATTTCATTGAATGATTCACAATGGATCAAAATAATCTTAAATTAGCAGAAATTATTTGTATGACAGCACATAAGAGATAAAAGCCTAATGTATGTGTCTGATTTCTGAGGATATTTTGAAAAGTTCTTCTCACCTATGTCCCCTGCTAGTCTGGCAAAGACAAAATGTCCCCCTTAGTTATTCTGCCCCATCCTCTCCCTTCCAGCATCTGTTGAAACCCACTTCTCTTTCATCTGATTGTGCCTTTTAACTTATTTCAGTCTTCAGACTATGATCTTTGCCAACAAACCAGTTTCCTGAAAGATTCTTCTTCATTTTACTGAGGGTAACTTGGCAATTTATTTCAAGTATTTGTGATGCTTATTCTAATCTGAGCTATTTTACAGCTTTCCTGCTTCTATTTCCACCAGTCTACTATTAAGTTTACTAATACATTCCCACATTCCAAAAACAGCAACCAAAAATAGCTACTGATTATCTTGGCAACTCAGTCACGGAATCATGACAGCTTCTCCATGACTTCCTTTAAAACCACAACATTGTAAAATGATGAATTACACTTTAAGAGCATGGTCTCCATAGTATTTAATTTTACATTTCTGGTAATAACAAGGTGCAGTTGAGACAGAAATCAAAATGTTTCATAAACATGATTAAATTAGTTATTTTTCCCACACAGCATTGGAAATTTAGATAAAACATTTTTCTAAAGGATCGTGTTAGAAAACTACGCAGTTCAAAATAGTGGAGATGAGCACATGAAATATGATGCTATTTTGGGGCTTTAGTGAAGCAATAATCCAGTATTTGAACAATTTGTCTTTGCCTCAGGTTCTGAATATGCTCAAACAGGCAGAAATTGATTGATTTACAGAAGATTCATTGTTTTAAAGTCTTCATAAAAGGACTAAAGACTTTATAGTCTTACAACATTGATGTATAGTGGTGTCCATGGAGAGTACAGTAGCTGACTTGTTTGCTTATAAACAGCTGCTTTATTTAAGCAAACTTGTAATGTTTATGAAGCATATACATTTTCAAAATGAAACCTATAGATCTAATGAAAAATTCAAAATAGTATACAATCTTATGAATAAAATGGAAATAGCTTGATTAAGAAGTTTAACTCCTTTACCTCCTTCTGCTAAAAGGAGTGGTCCTCAGGATGGTGCATTTAAACCATAAGGCTCAGTGTAATCTGTGAATTATCTACCATGTCCCATGGTCTGGGAATCACTTCCTAACAGCCAAAATTTTTTTTAACTTTAAAATTAAACAAATAATGGCAAGATCTTGAAAATAAAACATATTTCAATTCTAAAGGGCAAGCATATGCATAAAATTTTCAGAACTGATAAGCTACTTCAATTATCCACACAACTCTACTCAGTTACTGTGGTGGGTTGACCTCGGCTGGACACCAGGTGCCCACCAAGCTGCTCTACCACTCCCCTCCTCAGCAGGACAGGTGGGAGAAGATGGAAAAAAACTTGTGGGTCAAGGCATAAAGGCAGTTTAATAAAAAAGAAGCAAAGGTTGCATGCAGAAGCAAAGGAAAACAAAAGATATATTCTCTACTTCCCATCAGCAGGCGAAGTCCAGCCACTCCTGAGGAAGCAGGGCTTCTGTACACATAGTGGTTGCTCCAGAAGACAAACATCATATTAACGAATGCCCCCTCCTGCTACTTTCTCTTAGTTTTCATTGCTGAGCAGACTTCATATGGTATGGAACATCCCTTTGGTCAGTTTGGGTCAGTGGTCTTGACTGTGTTCCCTCGCAAGATCTTGGCCACCCCCAGCCTACTGGGTGAGGGGGGGAATGTTGGAGAGACAGCCTTGATGCTGTGCGAGCAGTAGCCAAATTACTGGTGTGTTATCAACACCTTTCTAGCTACCAATACAGAGCACAGCACTATGAGGGCTGCGATGGGGAAAATTAACTCCATCTCAGCCAGACCCAATACAGTTACAAAACAAGACTAACAGGCAGAGGAAGAAAATAAGGCTGGACACCTTATTTTAGTCAATCCTTTCGGTACCTTTCCTCATTGCTGAGTACCAAGGACTCCTGTCCATTGCTCAAAAATATAGCTGATTTCACTTAATCATAAAGCAATTATGGAAATCATGGAAAAAGCAGGAAAAAAATATCTTCTGTGATTACCTAAAGTTACTGTATATCCCTCAGTGAATAAAATTATCAAATACAGGATACAATACTTACAGTGGGAACTCAAAAGTGTTTCATTACTCAAGAAATTAAAAGCAGGGATGACTGCATGGCCACTTCCAGTGACACTCACAATTTCTTCCTCATGATCTAGGACTTGTAGTTTAATGAATACATCTGATTTAGAGGTTTGTACCTGCACTGTAGCAATATGCGATGCTGTGACTTTTACTGAATACCTGAAGAGGAAGAAAAAAATTATAGTAATATAACGAACTATACCAGATCATTCTTCTTCTACAAGTACCTAAACCTTGTGCAGACCTGGAAGCAAACACTTAAAATTGAGTTTGTAGTCAATTGTTTTCTTGCAATCTGATGGGCTAAGCTTCCTGTAGTGAAGTTCAGTGCAGTCAATCCATGATCAAAGCAAGTGCTGCTGCAAAAAAAGGTGTAGTCTTGCCATTTCTTTTTTTCACTGCCTTAGCAAATGTCCAGATACACATTTGCATTCCTGCTGTACTAGTATTTGTTGAAAAACATGGTTAGGCAGATGAGGGAATGCTTTCAATCAAAAAGTAACTGAGCAGAAGAAAAGTAAGAAAGATTTGCTTTCAAAAGGGTAGAGCTATCTCATTTGATAGCAGCTGCTACTCTGGTCAACTGAAAAGACTGTGGAATTAAAAGACTGTAGAACTAGAGTCTTAGGATAAAATTTAAATAATATTTTTGTTGCGACTCATAACTTTATATATTACTTGCTTTTTGTTCATAAATACTAACTGTTAGACTAATCTCAGCAACCAAGTAAACACCACCACCCTGAAGTCAGCACATTTGGAGTCAAAACTATACAAGTATTTTAAAATAGATATTTTTAAAGATTGTTGACATTAGAGGAGAAAAAAAAAAAACTCATCAAGGAAGAGACAGTTTACAAAATTTGATTGCAATTGTTATATTTCAATTACATGTTTTCTTCATTTATATTGAACCTGATTCTTCTTGTTGAATAGACCTCTATCGCAAGAATAATACATTGATTTGAAATATTGATAGAAATTGTCGGGAATCAAGGCAAAATGTTGTAGAATTAACCTTCAAAATATATACATGTGATCAGCTCTAAGCATGGGGCCTGTTTTAGTGCAGTGTGTAGTCCCTTCTGTAAAAACTTAAGCATAATAATTTGGTCAGGGTCACTTTTGAACTGAAATTCAGCTAGAATAAACTGATTTTAATAAACTTTAATAAATTTAAAAAATATTAATACAAATTAAATCATCGTGTTTTTATTAAATGTTGTCCTAAAAGAATCTGCATGCTAAAACAAAATGTATATAAATTTTTCTTCCAACACTGCAAGATGGAAATTGGTCTGATATATCAGAAAATAAATTGTTGCATTTCTGGATTTTATTTAAAACTTTATCTGAATAGCTGAAAAAAATATACCAAACTTTATGTCTCCTCCTCACCTGCAAAATCTCCATTTTAATACATATTTAATCCCTAAAAGTACTATGGAATTTCAGTAATCGACTTATGCATAAGATTTCAAGATTGAGCCTACAGAAATGCCAAATACTGTTGTTAGGATTTTAAAGTTACAGTCTGTGTACTTCATACCTGTTCTTCATTAAGTGGCAGTTATTTTCAGAAAATAACACTTTCATAAATGAAATGTTAAATTTGCTATTTAACATTGACAGTCCATAAAATTCAGATATTTGCTTGAATACTTTCCAGTTCTAAGAAAGAGGAAAGAACATACTTTTCTATCAGGGATGGTCCATATAAAAAGCAGGATTTAATCAATCTTCTGTCAATATTTACCTGAACATTACATGCCTGTCATTGGGTATGTAATATTCTCTAATTTCTTTAGTAGAATAGACATTATTTACAGCCTCACGGGAGAGGAATGGGAGCGGACTATGAGAACTGATAAGCCGGAGCCTCCATCTTCCAGCTGCCACAGGAAGGTCACCAGTACGTGCTTCAGCCATAAATGTGTATCCTTTCTGAAAGGAGAAAAGTCATTTTTGCTTGGTAATAACACTACTCAAAATGCACTCTATGACTACATACAACACACTTTTTGTCCGTGTTACACTTATTAATACAGTAAAATGTTCTTCATAAGCAAGCCTCGCTTAGTTCTATTACAGCCTAACTTCTGAAGCATCTCTTACTACAGGAATTTGTATTTGGCAAAAAGTTACATAGCAAGTCAAATCCAATCTCATCTAACTTCAAAACTGGCCTTACTTTTAGGGGCAGGTACAATCAAACTCCTGAGGTTACTTTCTAACCAAATTATTTAATGACTCTAAGTTGTTTAATAAAGTCTAATTTAACAAATATTAATGAGTTCTTACTCTTTTATTTAAGCATGTGCAGTACTGTATTCTGAGAATTCTTCTTATAATATGACTAAAGTTCAGTAAAACATACTTATTCAATGTATTTTCTTGCTTTGTACATCATGCTACCACACAAACAGCTCCCAGTTAAAACACATCTATACATCTCTGGGTTCTGTAATAGTATAATTCTTTTTCTTGTAAAACCAATAGTATCAATCAAAGTCTTTTCATTTGGTACAAAATATTTTTTCTCTCTTGATATCTTACCAAAACTATATGTGGTGGTGGTGGTGACAGTAGTAGATATAACGAAGAAAGAGTTATAGACCGCATAAGCCAAGAACCTTCACTCCAAGCTCTGAGACAACCACATTAAACCTATACTCTACTATTGCTGGGAAACATCTGGCCTGTATGCCAGATGTAAGAAAGATATGTATTGTAAAGCGTTGATGTATTTGAAAACTGCACAACAATTTTGAGATTATAGATGCTTTTAACTCCAAAGGTGACCACAGCTGTAGATAAGGAAACTAGTATCTTGGCAATTCACACACAAGGCATGTAGCAAAAACTAGCAGTCCTCACACATATGAAAGCAAAATTAGATAAAGAAAAAACATAAACATGAAAATAACTGCATTCACTGATAAACCAGAGATTTTAAAATGTCCCTTCATGATGTACACAGTGTGAAAGAATGTGTGAATGCAATTTGCTGCATGGAAATTCAGAGATCAGATTCATTCTGTCTTCAAATCTGAGATTAAATTAATAGTGCCCCTATTTGTAATAATGTCATTGTAACCACAGCATTAAATGTCAGAATATTAATCTTATTTTTATGAATACGTTGATTTAAGAAAAAATATTTCTAGCATTAGAAAAATAAAATAAAAAAAAGCAACACACAATTAATAATCCTGATGCAGATTTATCTGCTCTTTATGAATCCTGAGAAGAGGAATATGAGAAACCAGAACATAATTTAAAATGTTTCAAAATATGATTTTATTTTGTATTTGAAAAAGGAAGGCAATATCAATGCGATTACTTGAAAGGCAGGGACAGGAAAAAGGGATATAATGAGTGCAATTGGCAGTCTTCTGCTAAATTTCAGTTAAAAGAAATCAGTATTTACCAGTAAAAAAGCTTTGTTGAAAAATTCTTATAATTAATAGGGTTGTGATTTCAGGACTATCGAATAATACAGAGTTGTGACTTCAGGACTACTGAATATTTAGAATGAAAGTAAAAGAAATGATTCATGATTCCAATTTGTGCAATTGTAACTGTAAGGCACTTTACACCCTTTAATCACTACAAAGTATTAGCAACCATTCAAAGCTGTGATTCAGGAGAACTCACTTATTTAAATATCTATTTAAACATATAGTTAAAGTCCCCCCTGTTCTTAACAAGTACACTTGGAAACCGAGAGGGATTTAGCCAGCTATTCAAGTGCTTTCTGATAGTATGGTGTGCATGAGAAAAACACTTTCTGGTGTATGCTTATTTATAAAGATAAGGTTGTACAATCTTAATGTTCACTACAAATATGCAGAAAATTTAGACTTAGATTAAAAAATTGAGTAAGCACTTTGTGAATACTATAAGCAATTAGAAAGCACAATAATTGAATTTTGCAGCTGGTAGGAAGACAGAGTAATCATCAGTCACTATTGAGAAATAAGCAAATAGATCTAGACAGCCCCATCAGATTTATGTCTCTTTCTTAAAAACCTTTGAGAGATTTCATTACCTACTTAGATATCTTGTTACAATTCGCTATCTCTAGAATCAGAAAGGGTTGTTTTCTAATATACCACCTAAACTAACTTTTTGGTAAAGTAAAAAGACTTCCTTATGTCCTTCTATAACTAGTCAAGACAAATAACTGGTAAGTGTCCTTGCTCAAATAGACTTCTATTTTCTAGACTAAATAAGTTGTTAGTGATGATTTCTTAAACTGTTATCTTCATTGGTCAGCTGAAGCTTGAGGAATGTTTATCTCTACCATTTTCTACAATCTGTTCAAAAGACTTGTGAATAATAAAAAGAACAGAATTAAAAAACAAAGCAAAACAAAACAAAACAAAAAACTGTGTCCAGCAGCAGAAAAAATTACCATGTAAAAAGAAAACTTAATGCAAAAAAAATCCAAATAATGCAAAGCAAGTAGCTAATTTCTATCTAGATTGTAATGTGTGCAGAAAGATGACAGACATTATTGCTAGTGTGCAGATTTTATTCTTATTGTCAATCATTCTGAAATGAACTTTAATGTGTTCCAGGAGTGTCTCTGCAGCAGAATAACAATACCTGTTGATAGGATTTCTTTTTAGCTCTATTGTAAATTGCTGATTCATAGTTTTGAAGCAGAACAACTAACTGATAGGTTTATTTAAAAAAAAAAAAAAGGACTTTTTTTCTGTAATAATATTGACATTTAGGAATTCAGCCATACTGTATAATTTCTTGCTTGATGCATTACATCACTGACTATTTTTTACAAAAGACTGCTAAAAAGAAAGGCAACAGTCAGATTAAAATAATACCACTGTATTCTGTGTTTCATAATAATTGCGCAATATCTTGTCAAAACATCAATAGAGCTTTCAATAGCTTTTGCAGGTCCACTGAAACATTAACAAACCATTTACAAAGAAAACAAGCTAAATTGTACAGTATAAGGTTATATTCTTACTGAGAAACTCAGTAGCAGTGATTAAGAAATGTAATAAGAACAAGTAGAAAAATGCAGCATACCTGCACAATACTCTTAAACCAAAATCACTCTTTACTGATATTAACCACATTTAATATTATAAAATATAAGTAAGTCATGAATTTAGAGAATAATAACAAAAATGTCTGCTTTAAGTGGGGACTTCTTCAAGGAGGGACAGGAATAAAATAAAAAGGGCCATTTTCATTAGTTAATGACAGAATCACTGAGGCTATTGCACTGTACCCACGAAAAAAGAAATTATTATGGAACGTACCAGGTGGGGTAGTGCACAGAAAAACAAGCATTTCCAATATTAAAACCCTTGTACTGCACAAAGTGTCGATAAGATCTTATTTGGAATATTGTGTACAATTTTGGACAGCATTATTCAAGAAAGATATGTTAAATGGGAGGAGATCTGAGAAAGAGTTAGTAAAATCAGGGAAATGGAAAACCTGCCTTACAGGACAGAACTAGACAGTTGTAACCTGCTAAGCAGGACAAATGCTGAGCTGAGATCTGAAATCTGAAGTTGTGATTGTTCTTTCCACAACCCGTCACTTTCCTGAAAAGCAGTAAGTAGTGTCCACCACTGAGATTTCTTTTTGCATCCCGCCACTTGCCACTGTCAAATTCCAAACTGAATTTTCCTGTCTGGTGGAACCTACACCCAATCTCTGAGGATCCCAAATTAGTTTTGAGAGCTTGAAGAGCTTGTCTGCAACCCTTCTTTCTTAAGCATATTCCTCCAGAAGTAGCAGTCCTTACCTGTCACACTCAGCTAATATTCACTATAAGCACTAGATAAGGCAAGTTCATTCTAGTGGAAAAAAAAAAAAAAGTATGATGAAATTGGAAGTAAAGTTACAAAAGAAAGACAAGAAAGCTACTCCTAGCGCTAGACTATCAATTCCTTGTTATTGACAGATGAGACTGAGAAGGCTGAAGTGTAAGCCTGTCTTCATGAAAAGGTCAGCTGTGAACATGTGGCTAGAATAGTTAATATTAGGGGTAATATTAAAGAGGTAAGAGGCAGGCCAGAATAGGTAAAAAATTAGTAAATGATTATATAGACAAATTAAGGTTTTGGATTAGTTAGGTCTGATGAACATCTGAACTATCTAAAAGTTAAATAACAGGTTAAAACAATCACAAAACTTTTAAATTACGTTTGATAACTGATGGAGTACAGGTAAGGTACTAGAAGGCTATAGAACTGCAATATTGCATTTTTTTTACATGGACAAAGGTGTCTAGAAAATTATCAGTCAGTGTAACTCCAATGGTTGAAAACATCATGAAATAACTAATAAAATGAACTCCTTGCAACCCCCTCAACATAACAAAAAGACTGCAAAAAACAAGTCCTGTCAAATCAATCAAGCTTCCTTCTATAGGGAAGCACACAATGGGAATGAAGGAGACAGCTGACACTGTCTCTTTGATCATTCTAAGGAAATTCTAAGCCTAAAGAAATTTTGTCATGAAGAAACTAGCGTGGCTGTTGGACAATCACATCCAGAAAGCACATATTCATGGCTCCTTTTGGAAGAGCAGGATGCAATCAGTGAGATTTCAAAGACCTAACCTGAACCTGATTCCATTCAGTATTTTTATTAGTAATGTGGATGGTGGAATGGAGTACACATATGTTTAATTAGCCAATACCACAAACTAAGAAGGATGGTAACTTTAGAGGAAGAGAAAAGAAGAATTCAAGATTATTTTAAACTAGGGAAAGGGTCTGAAAAAATAGCATTAAAATCAGTAGTGAAATACACTATATTTAGTCAAGAACAATAAACTACAGGATTCAGTTCTTCAGGAAAGCACCTAGGGTTACAGAAGTACATGAGTTAACAATGGTGCTGCAAAATAGGGCAAGCATCACAGTTAGATATATAAGCAGAAGTAAAGGCCACAAGACATGTAAACTAATTGTTCCTTACTCATCATTTGTATGGCCACAAGTTAATCCTTGGTGCAAAGTTTACTGTGCTCAGTGTTGTGCATGATAAACAAGAAAAAAACAACAGCAATTGGAAAGAGTCCAGAGGAGTGAGTAGAGTGTAGAAGATGTAACTTGCAAGGAAAGACTGAGCAAACTGTCTTCTTTAGCCTAAAGGTAGAAAGGCAGGAGGAGGGGAAGCTGTGATCTTTATTTAGCAATATAGTTATTTTTTTAGAAGCAATTTACAATAATGCTTCTGAGGTAACATACAGGCTTTGAGGGGGAGCATATCTAAAGCTGTATTTGGCATCAATGCTGCAATTATCAGTAGCGCCTGAAGATGCATGTTAATTTAATTATTGTAAGCATGACTTAAAAAAGGCTACTCAAGCCTCATTCTTACTTTGGCCCCTGACTCTTGAAGGTTGTTCTGTCAGATGGACAGCAACAGCAGCAACCATATTGCCATTGAGTAGCACAGCACAGAGAAGTGGGATGACCTTAAGGGTCTTTTCGAACCTTTTCCAACCTTAACGAGTCTATGATTCTATGATATTCCTCCATTTAGCGGTACTAAAAAATAGGAAAGAAAATTAAGACTATTCCTGCACTGTAAAAGGTTTAGCACAGAAGCAGATCAGTGATAGCCTCTGTTCAAACTTGCGAATAAATAAGGGTGCACTTCTAAGTAGAGCATTATGACATAGCAGAAAATGTCCACAGAATTTGGGCAATTGTTGTTATTTTAAAAATTATACTTTTCACAGCAACTCTTTGTATTTACCTTATTTTTGGGATAAACACGAGGTGCCACTTTGAAAAAGACATGTGGCATTTCCTCCAGTGTGTCATTATCAACAACATGAAGTCTACAGGAAGGGATAGTGGTATACACCTTTGGTACTATAAGCATGTCTTCTGGAACAAGAAATATCTCTCTAAAAAAAAAAAAAATCAAATTATATTAAAATTATTTGTGCAAATAAAATGATTTGTGTAACATGAAGTAAAAGTATATATTAGAATTTAAGGAAAGTACACTTATGTAAAATCATGTTTTTAAAGCAGGTTAGTGAAAAACCACGGTGTATCAATACTACTTCCCCATAAGAGTTATATAGCGCTGTATGAAACTCACCTAAAAACCACAAACCACACATTTGGTGGCTGATCTGCATAGGTTACAGCATAGTCAGCAAAAGAGATCTTACACCATTCATCTTCATAACAAGGAAACTTTTCAATTGACTTACAGTTTCTTTTAAACATTTCTCTGGAAAGCAGAAAACAAGATAAATACTTAAATCTAATCAGGAGGGCACACATATCTTGACTTTAAATTAAAACAATGATATAAAATGTGTTGCTAATGTTTCTCTAGTAGCTCTTCACTCTCAAAAAATAATAAATGATGTAGGAATCAGCTCTTTTAGAGCTAATGGCCCATAATGGCCAAAACTTACATACAAATATTTCTATCAGTCAGTCTATCCATGCGTACAACTGCTTCCAATAGCCCAAAATGTTACGGTTTCTACAAAACTTTACTTTTTTTTTTTTTTTAATAAATAAATATCAGTTAGCATAACTTACATTTCTTTATATTAAGCTGTCATCATAAAGCTGTGGCATCATTAGGAGAATAAAAAACCCTTTATTTACTTTTAAAACTTTTTTGAACAAGAAAGGAATAAAAGCAAAACTAAATAAATTTAAAATGGGATGAAAGATATTCCTTTCACACAGGAAGGAACCCAAGACTGTAAATTCAGAAGTTACTTGTAAGGCAAATAAGCTTGCAGGTGTTATGAAGTTCTCTGAAATTAGAGCTAACCTCACTGGCACCTAACTTACACCATGAATTTTTATTTATCATATGCAATATCAAAAAGTTTTGCCCCTCCGGACAAAGCAATGTGAAGACCAGCACACAAAACTCACTGTTATGTGAATAGGTTGTCGGGTGAAAGGCAGAAGAAAGATAACTGTCTTAACTCCATCTCTGGGCTCCTTCCAGTGATTTTTTTCTGGAGATTATGAGTGAAAATATGCCTACGTAGAGGTGAAGGAAAGGATATCCTCTCCCTGCCACTCCCTCTGCCTTGGGTTATTCTTTGACTACCTGCTTTCTGCAGTAAGTAAACGATATATCTTTTTTGCTGTCTTTTAATTGCTCTGATTCAGAGTTTGGTTTATATGGTTTATGTAAAGGGAATAGTCTAAAGAATCCTCACAACATCCATTTTTGTTGATAGCTGTCTTCTTTTAGTGTCAAATATGAATGTGTTCAAGTTGTTCAACTGCAAAACTTTTATCCACAAAATTTGGACAACACTACTTTGATGTTCTGCTATTCCTATATAGTAATTGGAATTACAGAAACAATCTCCACATTCATGTTTTTAGCAATGATAATAACTGACCTTGACATTTAATTAAGGTGAGTCACAAGAGTGGATGCAAATATTGCCGGAAGTAATTTAAAGCAGAACAGTTTGAAATCGTAGTCCATGAAGCTTTGCAAAGGTTCCTTCCACCACTGATAAACAGCGCACGCACAGACAGAAAAAGCCCCTCAGAAACCTCAAATTTTTAATTCATTGAAAATTATAGTAGGGACAAACATAGATGAGCTTACACAGGTTGTATAATGAGAAACAGGTGGAAACCCCAGCACAAACTGAGAGGCTTTAGGGCATTTTAAACTGGTGTTTGTGTTGTAAAATGGTACTGGTTCTGGTCTCCAGTAAGTCTGGGTTTAGAGAATGGGAAAACTTTTACCCTAATACTGAACTTCCAAAATTCCTGCATGTTACTTTATTGGCCAAGGTGCTAGCTTGTTATATTAAATGCAAGTCTGTCAGCTGTTAAAAAAAATGAAACAAAATCACATTAGCATGATTTTAACACTCAAATGTATCCCCTGGGACAACGCTTAAGAATCAATCCCATAAGTTTTATAAGTCTGAAGGTAGACTAAAACCTGCATCTGATCTTTGCTGATTTAGAGATGCTGCAAATCTAAAACTGAGGTCTAATATTTGGAACAAAGCTGTGGTTGCGAAGTCCTGATCCCATCAACATACAAAGGTTTTACAGGATTAGAAACACTAAAAAGTGAAATAAAATTATACCCCATATGAGTGTTCCTCAAATTGCTGGCTATAAGGAGTGAAGATTTATACCCACAGCCAGTAATCATTGCCAGTTCTGACTCCTCACCCCTGGCAGAACTGATCTACTGCTAGATCAGTTGTGTGAACACTTGCAGAGAGATTTTTGAAGGACTTAATGAAAATATGTGATCCCCAAAGAGTGTCATGCTTGCAAATAATTAAGGAACACTGTTAAAATTAGAGTAGCTATCTTTGCAAAAGCTGTAATTAAATAACAGGGAAAGCATTTACCTAGAAATACATTTACTTTCCTTCAAGCAAGTGCTACAAACAAATCCTCTGATGATATAAACTGTGGTACAATTAAATAGTATAGCTATCTCCTTTCTAATGTCAATCAGGATTTCTTAACAGATAGTATGAATCAAAATGCTTCTTTAAATCAACTGGTTAGCTGCTTAACTAAGTAATCCGTATCAGCTTTATACTTATGAAACAGCCTACAGAATATTAAAAAATTAAATACAGAAGAAAGGTAATATAAGCTAGAGCTCAAGCTGTAGGAAAAAACCTGTAACACACAAACCTAAAAATAAGATTTGTTATAGTTTTACTCATGTAGGGTACACAGAATAAAGCATAGCATATCTTCACTAAAAGCATCTCATCCCTTCCAACAGAGTTTTGTAATTTTAAAACTAGTAATGCTCTTACCATATTTATTTTGTGAACCAGCAATTTATGGCAATTCTATGGTACTGTCTGCAATAAAATGGTTTAATTTATTACATGATTACCTTAACAGCATTACAGCACACTGTTCAAAATTTAACTCAATCGCAGTCCACAATTTTTGCAAGGTTTCTTTGACATTAGCGTTTTCTTTAGTACCTGGAAATAATAAAATAAGTTAGAAAATATAAGATCTAATTTTTGTATTGTTCTAAATGTACACCTGCCAAATACTTGTGAAAAATGCCACCTGCACAAGTAAATTGTCTTACGAATCACTAGTTTTTATTTGGAATTTTACAGAAGTCTCACTGAGCTGAAAACAAATTTCTCCTTTGACAGAGCAAATTCCCTTCATCATCACCTTTATACTTTACAGCACTCCTACAACTGCAAAAATAATGTGATCAATATTTTCTCTGATTTACAGTTTTTTCATTGTAACATGTTGTATTGATATGAGGTGATCTCTGTCCTTGGAGAATATGCTGTTTAGCTTGCAGCACCTTTTATTTGCAGATACCATGAAGGGGTAGGTATGTGTCTAGGCAACCTGTGTAGCTAAAAATAAAAGAATTAGGCAGCTCCAGCAGGTAACTCATCCCACCGATGTTTGATAACTCTCAGATGACAGGATGTGTTGTCGTCTCAAGGTGTCTACTCCTATCCACAGAATACAAATGAAGACTAGGGAAGTAGTTTAGACCTGTTGTCTAACTTTTCAAGACTAAAGTTAGGTGAAATCTTTCTTTATTCCATAAGCAATTAGTGACAGAAATGGAGGGGGAAAACTAAAAAAAAAAACCAGGGGGGGACTAATAACACTTTACTGTAATGACATGTAAGAGAGCAAAATTATAGATAATGGGGGAAAGGAGGAGAAGAATAGTATGACTGGAAAAAAAAAAAACACAGTAAAGCACTGTAGAGATAATATCAGAATTAAAGGTAACAGGTAACAGAGTATCGATAAATCAGAAGTTAAGAAAGACATTATAGACAATGGAAGAAAAGAGTGGGAATACTCACATAGTGCTCAAATGACAAAAATCTAAAATCTAAACTTCAAAAGAAGAGCTTCTGGGCTCTGGGATTTGTAGGAATTGATAATACTAGTGAAAGTTTACGGAAATTCCTAATTTACATGGCAATTCATAAACAAAAATAGAAGGGCACTAGACTACTTAGTAGGAAAGCTTAAGACGACTGGGCTACAGGTGATAGTTTGGGAGAAAGGCAGCACCAGATTTACCAATGAGGGGATGAAGGTACAAAAGATAGCTTGAAAAGATCATCTGGTGCAGGTAAATATATAGTCAAAGGAACGCCAGCAATGATGGTAATGCAAGAAGGAGCTTCCAGCAGAATGGGAATGACTTACGAAAGAGGGAATGTATATCTCAAAATGGAGCAGGTTTTTTTGTCATGATCCTCAGGCATTCATATATTGTGAGGCTAGAAGGAATCATTGTGATCTAACTTTCTGTGTAACAGTCCTGTTAACATATTAATTGCTATTTCATCATATATAAATGACTAATCCTTTTTGAATTTGATGAGTATCTGTTTGATTTTAAATTTTTCAGTAGTACAACACAAATCTTGGTTTATTCCAATAAATACCTTATCCTTTTAAAAATAAATGCCACTTCTTCTAGTTTGAATGTGTCTGGATTCAACTCTCAATCTTTGAATCTCAGACTAAAGACCTTCTTGTTATCCCTTCGGATCTCAGACTAAAGACCTTGTTGCTATCAAATTCCTTTTCTCATAGGGGCACTTGCAGATTATAGCAAAATCATTCTTAATCTTCTCTTTCTTAAATTACAAACTAACAGCCCGCAAGTACAAGGCCCTTCTTTAATCCTGATCCTTACAACTGTACCCAGAATTTCTCAGTTGTTACCTATCTTTCTTCTTGGACTGTGAACACTGCACTTGGACACAATATTCCAGCTGAGATAATAAAATTGCTGAATAAGAAATGTAACACAAGTCTCCAACTGCTATGTAAGATTCCTCTATTTATATACATAAGAATGAAGGATAGTATCAGCACAGTATCTTTTGAGCACAGTATCAGCCTTTGATGTTGTGTTCTGCTGATTATCCATTATGATACTTAGATTCTCGTATGGCCTTCCCTTACCTTTCCAGGAAAGAAAAAAAAACAACAACTTTTAGCCCAGCTCTGAGCTAAATCTACAGTAATGTAAATTCTGGTTTAATAGCTACAAAAATCTAGGGGGAGTGTCTTTCCTCTACTTTTTAGTACCATATGTGCTAATTGAGTAGTTAGGTTGATCACTATTCTTAGTTTTATAAGAGATCAGAGATTCAACTATAATCTACTGCATTTCAGTTCATTTTAACTAGATATTAATTAGTAACAAAATCTTTACAGTAAATATTTGAATAAGGTGAAGTATGAAACATTTTTTAAAAGGCATTTTTAAAGGACACACCTGGTTTTCTGCTGTTCAGTACTTTCCTAACATAGGTCCCTCTCCAGATGGCTTGAAGTTTAAGAGCTGCTGCTTCTTCTTCATAAGTGGGAGTTTGGTTCTGCCAACTACTAAGGGAATTCTTCTCACAGCTCTCTGAAAGAAGGGGAGGAGAATGAGCAACATCAATAAAGCTGGAAGTCCTGTAACTGCTTGCAATAAAGTTAAAAAAAAAAAAAAAACCAAACAAAACACAAGAGAGCTATATTCCAGAAACAGAGGGGTTTCTGCATAAAACTTCCATTTATGACAAAAATACCACTCTTAAAATTTTGCTCTTATCATGATAAAATTAAACAAAATATACTGTGTAATTACACAAAGTCAGAATGCAGCTACTATGCTAATTCCAAATGCCAAATCACTGAATTCTTACTTCTCTTTACGGACAGCTATTGCAGTGCATTTTTTAAAATCAAGTCTCCTAACGTAATTTCAAAATATCCTTCCAAACATGAACTAACTGGATTTGATACTTTAAAGCCTAACTCTGAATATAGCTTAAAAGAGCTTCACAAGATTTTAAGTGCTTCTGTCTCTCAATCTTATCATTTTATTAAGCAATAATTTAAACACCAATGTTGTTCAAAACATTGTGTTTAACCTTTGCTAAGGAGCCATGGGATAAGAATAAGATCTATGATAAAGCAAGAGTTCATTTATCTGACTGTGACTTTCTGTTACCAAGGAGTTTTGGAGTGGAACAGAAATTAGTAGGTTCTGACAGGTTAGTAATGAGCTCTTTGAAAGCATCCTTGCCTAGAAGTAGCACCCTGGGAGCCATCAGCACCAGGGCTTAGGGGCAGGGTGTGGGGAGCAGCACTACAAGGAGCCAGTGGCAGGGGGCCAGTTTGGAACTGCACAGGTACAGAACAAGGGCAGTGTGACAGCGTGAGAGGAAGGAAACAGTGCTCCAAAAGGAAGTACCAACAAACAAAAATTTTCTTCCCTTGGCTTAGCTTCCTGCGAAATCAGCAAGCTGATCTGATTCCCTAGCATCTGTGCAACTGCTCATGGTGGGAGTACATGTTCTGGGATAGGAAGGGAAGAAGGACAGGGCTTCAGTAGTAGCATTTAGTGAAGCTGCACCTTAAGGTCTAAAAAGATCAGAACGTGATCTGCATTTAATCAATGGCTTATATTGTATTTCAGTATTTGTACTGCCAGCAACAACATTCATAATATCCAGAGAACTGTGAATTGCCTAAAAGCAGACTCTTAGGCTCCAAAGTGACTAAAATTGACTTAGATATCATGATTCTAATTTTTTCTTATTATTGGGTTACATTTCTGCCAACTTAGCAGGCTAAATCAACCCAGCACAAGCTTTGATCAGTGCTGGAGCTGCAAGAAGGTGTGGGGATAGTACCGCAACAGCCTGCAGTTACACTGGTTTAAGCTGCTGTGGAACCTCAGCTTCAGCTTCACTTGGGAGGGAGAGTAAATATTTATAGCTGTGGTCAGCAATTACAGCCGTGTCTTACTCTTCTACAGTAGAGGAGTTTATTCAAAGACAGAGGAACTGAGAGGGCTTGCATTTTCCAAAAGCTGAATACATAGTGCCATAAGCACTTATAACAGCATTTATGTTTTCATATACTGCTATTGATCACAGAACTGTTCACCTGTACCAGTTCAGATCTAGTCCAAGAGATGTTTCCCATCTGTGTGGCCTTTGTATGAGACCAGGCTGATGAGTTCAAATTCCAGCTCACCTGTCACTGGACCAAGACCTCATTATCCCCATTACTCCTCTGAACAGAGCTGTGAAATGCTTACAGGGGAATACACATAAAGTGTTGGCTTCGTGTTGCCCTATGAACAAACTGAAAAGTTTAGCCACTAGGGGTGACAGGTGGACTCCATAACCAGAAATAAATACCTATGTCACTAGAAATAATAAATTTCATTTGTGAGGCTAAAGAATATATGGATATACAGTCACTTAGTTAAATGTTAAATTGTTTCTGAATACATAAATATAATAATTCGGATGCAGTGTCACACACAGAAATAAATTTTATTCACAGATACTGTCAAAAGTTACCCCAGCTTGGGCTGAAAACTGGAAATGCTGAATGTTTTCTGAAATTATATATTTCTAAAGATTTAAATTTTTTTTGTTCTAACTTTTTTAATACAATGTCATAAGAACAAAAAATTATTTTTCTTTCTAACATACAAGTCAAAATAATTAAGTCAAAATAATGAAGTCAAAATCAAATATTCTGATCTTTAAAGGTTTTTTTGACTTAATGCTTTTTAGTATTTTGTCTTCTAAACAGAGATGTTACTGTGAAATGCTTTAAATCAACCAATATTAACAAGTGCATGCTTCAAATTTGACATTAAGATTGAAAACTGATTAGTCAAAAATTTCTGACATGCTTTACTTATTAATCAGAAGATACCCTGCTAATAATAAAACTGAAGTTCTCAAAGCAGCCTAGCAAGACTTCACCATAAAATCAGCTGCAGTTTTCTTGTAACAGTGTGGATGCATCTACTGTAGGCAGTGTAACATAATGCTTTTTTTTAAAAAAGGTTTATTTTGCATGTACTGGAGAGGCACTTTACATATTCAACCGAATAATGGCAAACTTTCCCTTACGGGAACTCAAGTTCAAATCCAAAGTGCAAGAAGAAACAAATGTCGAGAGTTCTCTCTCCAGTCACACAGCACAACTGTCTGATCATTGCTCTTAACTTATGTTTCTGGAGGAAAGAGAAGCTTGTTCTGGAAAAGAACAGGGCAGGAACAGGACCTCTCAAATATGGTTTACACAGATAAGATAAGCTTATAGCTAAGAGCTTGACTTCTAGATAAAAGAAAATTTCAGACCAGAAGGTTTTAACAGAACTGCAAACAAAAGGCACTCTACTTCCAACTTCAGAGTTGGAATTTATCCATGAGAAACAAATGTACGCTTTGAATTGTGCCTAAATGACTGTCAAGTGCCTGAGACTCGGCTTGGAAATCAGTGCCACAGACTTACAGTGAGTTCATGAACTGAGCTGGCTCACTATTGGGCCCAATGAAACCAGGACAAGGTAAACAGAGAACATGTGCACCAGGGAGCAGGCAAGAAGTACTGACCTGTCAAGACCAGTCTCCCCCTCATCTTGTGTAACATCATCCTGATATGCTTCCTTTCCCAGGAAGCATTACATACATCCATAAATTCAGCATCTCATGACTCCCCAAAGTTCTGCAAGGTCCCTTTATCTACTCTCTTCCCAGAAGACCATAGAAGAGCCATACCATGGAGAAGCACTCAGCTTCAGAAACTTCCATCTTTTTGTCATATGTTCACATGGAAAGGTCTTCCACTTGTTCCTTGTGGTTCCTCTGCTAGTTGCTCCATGTAGATGGATGGTATTTGGCAGACAAATAAATGTCACTATAGCATTTGCAGGATGGCTTCTCAGAAACCTTACCAGGCACGACTGCTAACTGCAGTACATCATAATAACCTTGCCCTCAGTAAATCTTGAGCTGCATTTAGCACACAGTGCAAAATGAATATGCTAATATAAAATGGAGGTGGCATTTAAAAAAAAAAAACCAAAAAGCTCAGATTTGACCTGATTTACTCTCAGGCACAGACAACAAAAAGATTTCATTCATCTGTTACAGTAGTTTACATTGATGACTGTTAGGTTCCAAAGGGTTATAACTCAAGTCTTGACAAGATCAGAACTAACCTGACAATGCAGCAGTGCTAATGTGGGCCAGGCAAATTAGGCGATGCCAGTCCTTCTGGGCCTTCCTACAATGCATTTCTCACCTGTTTTTTCCTGCTATTTACCTATTTTTTCCTGACACTTCACTTGATTTATGCTTTTTTGAATGCAGCTGTCTCCATTTCTTTAGAGTTACGGGATGGAACCTGAACAAAAGCATGCATTTATTCCACACAAAGGGTGGTGGTAAATAGCTCTTTTTCAAACTTGCAACCCTTCACAAGTGGGGTCCCCCAGGGAACGATATTGGGCCCAACGCTATTCAATATCTTCATAAGTGATCTGGATGATGGGATCAAGTGTAGCCTGATGAAGTTTGCTGATGACACCAAACTGAGTGGGGAAGTAGACACTCTGGAAGGGAGAGCCACCCTGCAGGAAGATCTGCATAGGCTGGAAGAGTGGGCTAATAAGAACTTGATGAAATTTAACAAAGGCAAGCATAAGGTCTTGCACCTGGGAAAACATAATCCAGGAGTGCAGCTCAGACTGGGATGCACCTGGCTAGAGAGCAGCTCTGTGGAAAGGGACCTGGGGGTCCTGGTGGACAGGAAGCTCAACATGAGTGAACAGTGTGCTGCTGCGGCCAAGAAGGCCAACAGGATGCTGGGTTGCATCGAGAAGGGATTCACCAGCAGAGATAAAGAAGTCATTATCCCACTCTACTTGGTGCTTGTCAGGCCACACCTGGAATACGGGGTACAGTTCTGGTCCCCGTTATATAAAAAAGATGTGGACAGGCTGGAGGGGGTCCAGAGAAGGGCCACCAAGATGATCAAGGGTCTGGGAAGCCTGCCGTATGAGGACAGGCTGAGAGAGCTGGGTTTGTTCAGCCTTGAGAAAAGGAGGCTTAGAGGTGATCTCATCACCATGTGCCAGTACTTAAAGGGGAGCTACAAAGAAGACGGAGACTCCCTTTTTACAAGGAGTCACATGGTGAGGACAAGGGGTAATGGGTACAAGTTACTCCCAGGGAGATTCCAATTGGACATGAGAGGTAAATTTTTCACAATGAGAACAGTCAATCATTGGAATAATCTCCCCAGAGAAGTGGTTGACTCCGCTACGCTGAACACGTTTAAGACTCAGCTGGACACGTGTCCTGGTTTCAGCTGGGATAGCATTGATTTTTCTTCCTAGTAGCTGGTATAGCGCTGTGTTTTGGATTTAGTATGAGAATAATGTTGATAACACGCTGATGTTTTAGCTGTTGCTAAGTAGCGCTTACACCAAGTCAAAGACTTCTCAGCTTCCCTGGCGCACAAGAAGCTGAGAGGGGGCACAGCCAGGACAGCTGACCCAGACTGGCCAAAGGGCTATTCCATACCGTATGACGTCATGCTCAGTATATAAACTGGGGAGAGTTGGCCAGGGGGCAGCGATCGGTGCTCAGGGACATGCTGGGCATTGATTGGCGGGTGGTGAGCCAATTGCATAGTGTATCACTTGCTTTGTATATTATTATGTTATTATTATTATTACTACTATTACTAATATTCTATTTCATTTTACTTCAATTATTAAACTGTTCTTATCTCAACCCAAGAGTTTTCTGACTTTCACCCTTCCAATTCTCTCCCCCATCCCACTGGGGTGGGGGGAGTGAGCAAGCAGCTGTGTGGTGCTTAGTTGCTGGCTGGGGTTAAACCACGACAACATGGTGCTGGGCCATCTCGTCTAGATTGTGCTAGAAAGGTTGGACCAGATGATCCTCGATGTCCCTTCCAACCTGGTATTCTATGATTCTATGATTCCAATGCAACCTTTACTAAGCAGGGTAAAATGTATATCCAAGGTCAATAAAGCCAAAGGTAAACAATTCACTTTCCAGTCTGACAGGAATCTTTTGTAATTTAAGTCTGGAAGAGCAACTAAATTAAAAAGATATATTGGACACTGGAGGTAATCGAACTGAAACAGAACTTTCCTCCTCCATACATTTATTCCACTTTTTTGATTCTCCCCCCAGATCTTAAAAAATATTCTGCCACAGTGGATCTCATAATTCAGTAATATATATGAGGTCTTTACTACAACCTGTCAACTATGTTAATTATTCAAATCTAATTAAAAAATGTCTTCTATTGCTGCCAAGTGTTTAAATTTTTGGGGGGGAATACAGAGATCAGTAGCACAGTGATCTTGAAAAATGTGACAGGTGGTGTTGACTTCAAGTGGTGTTACAAATGTCAGTATGCTGACCTTTAAAACTTATACGCTTGCCATAGGACACAATTCTGTGAAAAATACAATGAGTTATTCAGTCATTCTGGCTGCTCCTTCATCTCTGATGTCTCAGAGAAGAATAACCTTCAGAAGAGAGGAGATTTGGAGGAAAGTCTGCATTAAAGAGTGAGAGACAAGTATATGTGCTTTCTTAAAGAACATGAGTATTACATCATTTTGTCAATAAAGATATCTGTGTAAATGTTAATGAAATTTGTTTATACCGATTTTCCAAAATAAACTGACTAATGAAGGGAAGTTAGTATCATTTTGAGTGACCAAGAGGAAAGACTTTATACTGTAAGTTCATAATAGCAGAAGGAAAAGCTAAGTCACCCTGAAAGAATGGCTGTCAAATGGTGATGATGTATCTTCCTGCAAATTTTTCAGATAAATTATTTTTCTGTCTTAATATGAAACCATATACATAAAGCTTCTATTAATAAATTAAATAGTAATATTAATAGACTAAAAAGTTCCATAGACTGCAAAATAAGTCTCTTAAAATGGAAAAGAGCCACATACGTGGTTGCCAGGCAAGCTTAATTCTAACTGCTTATGCCTCCAGTCTGCATACAAAATGAGGCAAAGAACCTGCAGGAAGGGAATTATCCTGCTTGTAATAAATCCATTTGCCTTCCAGTGCCTCCTCCCACAGCACCTTCAGGTATCCAGCATACCTTAATCATAGGCTGAAGAAGAGGTGAATGGTGCTGTAGCTAGTTCCCCACTACATGTGTGTGACTAGCCAGCCAACACGATAAATTTGCCAAATAATAGGCTTAAAAACCAAGCAAACAAGCAAGCAAACAAAAGAATCCAAAATACCCCCCCAAACAAACGAAAAAACCAACCCATTACCAAGAAATAGTTGAACTTTCAATGAAGGTACTAACTTGAGTCTTCCTTCATTCTCATTCCATGACCAATGTATGCATTTAAAGTCTTTTCAGCTAGTAAATTGAACAAGAGCCATGATCTGCAGTACATCAGGTAAAAAAAAGCATCTGTAGATGCTTGTTAATGTTTGTCAATACTGACAAATGCAAGTCAAGGAAGACAAAGGGTAATTTTATAAATTAACAAAACATGAACAGACTTTCTGGAACAAAGAAAAGGATCATTTCTACTCTGAGATGAGTCTCAGACGTGCTGTCAAGAGTAGAAGGCTTAGGCATCTCATAGGAAATGAACCACACCTACTTAGGCAAGAAAACACAAGATTAGTGAAGAGTTTGCTTCCTTCAAAATAAGAACAGGCAGATATATTTGAAGTGATTAGCAATACCAGTACTGTACCTGAAGACACAGTGTAATCCTCAGAAACCTCAGTGTCTTTAAAATCCAAAGTGAAGGACCTGAAGGCAAATTTATAGCTGTAAGGAGACTTCTTGCCTAATACATATTTGATCAAATACCAAAATGCACTATTGAAAACCTGAAATCAAAAAGAGGAAAAGCATTCAAAGAATGATTCATTTTTAAAAGCTGATTTACATTGATTCTCATTATTGTTTCAAAAACTGTTTAGCTCTTTTCTTTTTTCATGTAAAAATTAAGTCTTTAACTTCCTCTAACAAATACAGTATCTGAAAACTAGTCCCAACTGTAGGACTACAATGCTTCAAGCCAACAATCAAGAGAAAACCTGTTTATTGCCTGGCTTATTAAATACAGGACTGATTCTACAGCATAAGTTTTTATCACTCAAAAATATCTTAGTAGTGTATGTGAAGTGAGTTGATGGTCTCATACCAGCAGACAGAAGAACACAGTATAATCACCATCATGACAACTGGCATTCTTATTAGAGGTTTTAGAACAGAGACCAACAACTGAACAGGCGTGCTTACTAAATTAGGAGATGGCACCACAGGGAAAAGTAGGAATATATTGATGGGCTAGAGAGGAAGATTTGGTGTCCTACTTATATGACTAAACTGATGGCTCTATTTTTATTCTCAACATATTGACACTCTTTAAAAAGCAGAAATCCAGTCTCTTTTTCCTTCTTCCAATAGATGGAAATTTTAGAGTGTGTTTTTCAGAGCTTGTTTCATAATTTGAATTGAAGAACATAGTAATAACTTAATGGAAAAGACATATTTTTTCTCTGTCATTGTCCTTATTTTCAGATTTTTCTGCTTTCTGGAAACATTTTATCCTAAGTTATGTATTTTAATATTAATAAACACTTCTTTTATTTGGAAAGATTTGAGAGTGGTGAAGAAAGAATCTACTTCGCTACATTCTTATGTTCAGAATAATTTTTCACTGTATTAAAGACAGATAATTTCTGTATCTCCATTCTTGAATCACTGTCGGCTCAGTGCCTCTCACTTATTTCTGTTTTTTTATTCCTTTATAACTATACACTGGTCTTCTTAGAGGGTGACAGAGGAAGAGATATGTATGTTCATGCTTACTGAATTTTTCTTAAGGTCCCTAAGTTCTACACATATTTCATATGTGCATATACATTTAAAATTTTTATTTTCTATTCCAGAGAGTTGAAACTGATTTTTTTTTGTTGGACTTGGCATGAAAATTACCTCTTGCGTGAGTGGTGCATCTGGAATCATTCTTTCTTCTGTTGTTTTGCTGAATTTGAGCCTGGTGTCAAGCCCATGTATAAAAGCACTGGCTTAGGTGTTCTATTTTTTAATATCAGTGATTATAAAAATACTAATCCCTTTCTTCTACTCAGTCTTCTAAAATATACTGTCTAAACTGCATGAGCTTTCTAGTACTTTGATGAAAGTAAGTGAATCTGGAATATATAAAGTACTGACTGTAGAAAAATCAAGTTATAGCAGTATTATCAACATTTCAATAGACATAAAAATTAGCATATCTTTTACATAACTTTTTTGTTGCTATCTTTTTGTAAAGATACTGTAAAGCTACAGTATAGAGATCTACAGAAAAGTGTAATGTTTTCATCTTGTATCTAAAGACCCTTTAATCTATCACACACACAGAGCAGAAACATTGAACAAGAATGTTGCAGTCTCAAAAAACAAAGAAAAACAACTCAGAAATACTGTGAGTGAAAAAAACTCATTACTGTCTTCAGTAATATAAGCTGTAATAATGTTTTCCTGTGCCATCAACACTAGGCACAGAAAGCAATCAGTCTGCCTTTTCAGCATTTCAGGTAGTGTCTTTTAAATCCAAAAGCAAGTAATAAAATAAAAAAGCTGATGCTTTCTGCCCCAAAGTGTGCTAAACTAAACTGACAAAATTAGAGACTCAAATTTAGAATGTGCTACTCTGTGCATAATAAAATTTGATCATATTAAAAGAAGATAATTATAGTACACAGTTGCAAGTTATGTCATTTGGGCTTAGACTTAATAACAAATGCCACATACTCTCAGGAGGTCCTTTTTAAAAGCATAGTCATTGGTTTGAAGAGGATAACGACAATGTTAAGCTGCTATCCAGCTTCTGTAGCCTTTAGATATGTGCTTATTAAAACTGTTTGTTCACCTTGAAGTGTTCTTCAGCCATTCCAGTGCCGTGGAGGCCAGAAGGACAGTGAGTTAGTTCCAACTCCTTCAAGGCTTTAGAAAGTTCAGACTTACTGCTGAAATTATTTATCACATTTCCAACAGCTTTCAGGATAGCTGTAGCCTGTTCTATAAACCGGTAGCTCTCCTGGAGAGAGAGAAGAAAATCAACCATTGTTAGAAAGATTGCTTTAAGATTTTCTCTTGTTTTCTTTCTATGCTGTGACAGCATGCAAGCATTTTTTCTGTGCTGAAGTAAAAAACTTCTCCTAAGTCAAATAATTGTTATTAATTTCATAAACTGTAAAATCAATTAGGTCTCTGGTATTCAAAAGCATACAATTTTTTCACTGGTTTTAGTGATTGAAATAAAAATGTTACAACACTGTAACAGGCAGCATAACATATATTTGTTAAAGATTTTATTTTTCCTGTATCATTAGTTCTAGAACATTTAATCAAAAATAAGATGCACACAGAGACTTTCTACTGCAGTGATAAGAAGACTCTTGTTAGCTGAAATGCGCAGTATCTCTTCTATTATAAAAGGACAGATAAGTATTTGTATCCCACTGAAAACGTCCAAATACATGCTGCCTAAAGCACCATTAATCTTCATCAGGATTTCTGTGTAAGAATGTGGACACTTTCCAGTAAATGACATTCTGCAGAGAAATTGCTGTCTTCAAAAAAAAGTGCAGAGAAGACCCCAGGATATAATTCTGCTTTATTTTCTTTATGAAGAATAGCTTTTCATCCACAATCTGAAGACAAGGGGATAGTACAGCCACAAGACATTTTTAATGGACCAACTTCTTATATTTAAACTTCTTTGCTACAATAAATGTAATAAATTTGCATAAGCTGCTTTAACGTCCTATAATTAGGACTCTGAATCTACACTACAATATAAATTTGCTGTTACACTCACTTTTCAAAATATTTTGGCACAACTGTGCTCTAGAAGCTATGCTCCCTCCCCCCAGTGCCCATGACAAATATTTGGGCCTACTGCTTGCTGAAGAAATCTTGAAAAAATGGATGGCAGTGATATCTGTCTGGATTGTAGGCAACAAAGAACAAAAGCTGTAGTAATTACTCCCCTGGGCCTCTTATCTCAGCTATGAAAAGTTGTTTGAATCAATTGTTCATTTTAGGTATAAAAGCTACTCTGGGACCTAGTGAGTAATATGTGATCTCATGGGACAAAACACACTTTACTGATGTGACAGTTTATTTTACTAGGCAGGTATTTTTGAATATTAATTAATGTCTGTACATGATTTTATCACTTTTATCACATGCCTCAAAAAGAGAGCTTATACACCACCTCTGACATATGTATTTAAACAAGAGTATTTTTAACATTCCATTTCATGCTGCTGTTCTATGTAAACCACAATACTACCCAATGCTTACTTACATATTTATATAAGACAATTATTGCAATACCCACCTCAGTGCCTGCTCTGTTGTAAAACACGTTTCTTTTATGCACTCATCCATTTCATATTGAAATTAATATTATGCCATTAAATATAATAACTCTAAATGAAGATCCAGCAGTGCTTCACTTTAAAACTAAATAATAGTCAGAAACACCTTTATCACAGTGCTTGACTAGTTCTGGTTATGCATACCTTTTCAAGACCTGGCATCACAGTATCCTCTTCTCCAAAGACACATGGCACCATGCTACACAGATGAATATGGTGCCCTATGGGAGAACTTACTGTGAAGAGCAATATGTGTCGCCTACATTGAAGAAAAAAAATAATCCAAAAAAGCACTTTTTCTTTTTTTAAATCACAGCAATTCTTAAGCTTTTCCTTTCATACATTTGGCAAAAATGAAATCCATTCCTAGATATACTGGCTCTTCAAATCCTGCATTTCTATCTCCTTGCTTCTCAAGAACCTCCAAACATAGGTAGTTGGTGAAATCAGAGAAGTCACTATTATTTTATTTTTATTTTATTTGTTTAGGTTTTATTTTGGTTTTCTTTACCAAAATAGGTAGTTTCACTATTTCAGATGGATACAAACCCAAAGTTTTTTAGTCGGGATTATAGTTAGCTACACTTAAAAACATACTTGCTCTAGAAAGCTTGAAGAAGTCTTCTGGTCATACATTACTTAAGATCATAATTTCCATGTTTGCATTGACAAAACCAGAAAAAATTAACATACAGTCATGTCAGGCTAGACGAATACTACAGAGTGACCATTTTATGGAGCAACTGTGGGCCAAACCACCCAACCATAACCTCCTAACGTGGCAAACAACAGAAATTCATTATGTCTTATTTGGACACACTCAGCTCACTTTTGTTTGCCCGATCGCATCCTATAACAGATTCCAATCATAAAAGAAACCATTCCTAACTATAGTTATACAACACAGGTGATTCGTGCTCTCCTCTCCAGGCAACAATGTCCTGCAGTCCCACTGAAATACTTGAGGAGCTTGCTGATATCAAATGGTGAAGCTTCATGGTCTTATATCATTGTCGGAATGGCATTTAGCTGGAGAAGTTCATCCAGGCCACAGCTTCAAAGTGTTAACCAGAGATCCGGCAGTGAGAATAAGAAAGGAGAGTTACCCCCTGACACACACTTGCACATTTTTAATTGTATCTTCTTGTGAATGAAATTTGAAATGCCCCCTGGCCACCAACAGACAGACGGAAGAAAGTGCCTTCCTGGCTTAGCAAGTCATTTCTCATTTGGAATGAGATGGGGAAGCAGTCAATAAGCCCATTTGTCTCCCACACACGCTGAAAATTAAAGCTTCCTGAAAGCCTGCTGGCTCTGCCTGAAGTAGAGAGAATCAAAGGTGAGAAGCTTATCAATTTGAGCTGCCTGTAGCTCTGGTAGCTTTGAAATTTGCAGGTGCAAAAAGATATATGTTTTTGGCTTCCCTACAGGACAGAAATACGCAACTTTTGGAAACTACAATAAGAATGTGGCAGCAGAACTAACCTATAAACACAATAATAACATTTCCATTTTTAGTCTGAACCAAAATAGAAGGCACTATTAAAGGTCTTTGATTTAATATTGGTGCGCTAGTATTGTGATATTTTCTTTCTGTGCTTACTTATTTGAAGCCTTACTTGATTTTTTTAAAATACATTTTGTCTCATCTCTTTGAGATTAAACTGGTGATTCTCTATTTTTGGAAAAGTAGAAGGCCTCAGTGAATTAGTCAGCAGCTTTATGCTTATGGGAACATATGAAGATGTCATCTTCCTTGTTTCACTGGCAGCATTTTCAGAAACTAACAAAGGCTTTTGCCTTTTACCTATTTATTTATTTAAACAATCAAGCAATGCTTTACACTGAACATCTAGAGTTACATGCAAAAAGAAATAAATCATATTAAACACTCTGTAAATGTGAAGTAAAATAAATGTGAAGTAAGATATGGAAGGCTTCATGGATGACCTCAGAATTTCGCCTGTCATATTTCATAAACCAGGTTTCAAGAAAAGCTATGAAACCTCCTATGGTATCATCATTCTTTTACAGTTCCACCGTAAATCCTAATTCTTTAATTTTTGTTGGTACTCCAGGAAACATCTCAAAATCATTCTAGTCAGAAACACTTTTAAGTAGGAATTTGTATTCTAGTTTATTTTTTAGAAAATCAGTGTGATTTTTCTTGCTAAATGCTCTTAAATAAGAGTAAAGAATTCAAAATCTTTATAAAGGTTTTGGCAATTATTTTAACTTCATAGCAATTTTGCAGTCTTACCAAATCCTAGCTATCAACCAGTTTGATATTCCAAAAGATTATGTTTTAGGAAATAAACTCTTAGTTACTGTGTAAAGTAACTGTGTAAAGAAGATAATCTCAAGCCTTAAGACTAAAGTGTTAGGACAGAGATGAAGCCTCATACATACCCAACAGGAAGATTTAACACAGTAGCTTTGGTTGCGGATGTATGCATTTTTAACACAAGTTCTCCAGGAGTTATGCATTTCCAAGAGAAACGTTCAACCATCAGCACACCCTTTGAAATACTAGAACATTCTCGTTTAGTACCTAGAATAAGAAAGGAAAAAAAAAAAACCACAATTGGTGGGGGGGAATAACAGTAAAATGAAGACAAATACACTTATGCAGACTCTGTGTCTACTTCACAGTCATTGAAGTCTTCATTTAGGCTTTGATAATTCAGAGAAAAGAGCCAGTCATTCAAAATGCATAGGTGGTACAGAATGTGGCTTATTTGTACTATTTACAGAAAATAATGGTTAAAATAATGTGTTAGGAGGATGTATAAATCAGACTTCTTCCAAGTTGCTTACGGCTGCTCTAAAACTCCATAAAAATCCATTCTGTCCACATGCAAAGGAAGCAAACAGCCATACAAAGCTTATATTTATATTATAGTTTCATTATTTTAACGGAATGGTCAGTTTGGGTTTTTTAAGCTTTCCTTTCGTTCTATCTACTCTACTTTAGATGCACTAAAATTATGTCCATATCCAATGGTTAAATGTCTGATTAACTTAAGCTGATTGTCATAACATGCATTAGCTTTTCTGAATGCCATTCTATGACTTCCATAAAATACAAGTGATTTTTATTTAAACCATCCAAGCTGTTGGATCTTGAAATAAGCCAGCTGTAAATATACTTAAGAGCTTACAGTGCATGAGTTTAAAAATCACTTCAAAAATAAACTTTGGTCATATTGCTGATTTTACTGCATTTTGATCAGCTAAGGCATAAAGTAGCTTGCAAGAATGGAATTTGTAGGAAAAAAAACCCTTAAGAATCACAAGGAAATCCATACCAAAAATACATTGATGAAAAGCTTGCAGCACATCGTAATAGAAGTAAAGGGAGGGATCATTTCAAGAAAATATTAATCATCAATATTAAATAACAAGAAAGTATTACTTGAATATTAGTTTATTTCCTAGAATCAATTTGACTATTTAATGCTAACCTCTCAAACTGTGCCAAAATACAGCATAGCCAAACACTACAGCACAGACATATTCAAGTATGGGAAAATACAACATTAACATGCACTTTTCTGTGTTGGCCTTACCTCCAGTATCATCCCAGCGTACTAATGCAGAAAAGCTCACCAGGATTTCAACGGGCATCAGACTGTCCACAAGTAAATAGTAGAAGACTCGGTCATCAGTAGACTGCATAGAAAAACAGGCATTTATTCATCTTTCATTTTCATTTAATGCTGTCCACTTGGGCTTATACAAAGTATGACTAAGATTTTGGATATGGTGGCCCTAGATATGGTATGGGAAGTAAGTAATTAACTGTCACTACTTCTTCCAAATTTCAGACATGTCATTTAAGCCCAGAACCTCATGCTGCATGTATAGCATGCATAATGTTCAGTTAAGAGATAAAAGGAAACAGAAAAGTTTCTTGAATGAGAATATATCTACTTTTATATTATATTCTTCCTATGTACCTCAATTTAGCAGTTCTACCTGCCAAACAACATCCAATGGAAGACCAAAAATTTTGGTTTGTGCTGCAACTTTCTGATTCTAATTAATTTCAGTAAGCTTGAAAGAAATAAGCACTTAGTTTGTAACACATGACTGCTTCTGCCTCATCATGTTTTTTTCTACAAAAATATATGGAGGCACCATTTTTTACTCTCAACTTTAATACATAATTCCTGTGCCAATATTAGAAACTATAGAATGATTCTATTGTTCCTAGAAGTTCTTCAAAATCTGAAGGTGAATGAGCTGCTTTGCTTCAGAACTGTTTTAACATGTCTTCCTGCATTCTCCAGAGTCATATCAATACATTTTGTGTATTTGATCCTGGAATACCACTACTATTATCTTCATAGCATAATATGAAAGTGTTCTTTTATAAGTCTGATACAGAATTTACTTAATAGTGTAAACACCTCATCTGTATCATTGTAAAAAAACAGAATGGTTTTACAGCAAAGGGCTAGTTTTTTGGCACAATAGCACACAGGCTTACATAGTTTTGATGCTGATTATGGCTTGTGAAAGTATATCATGTAGTGATTGGGAAAATTTATTGTGATGTGATTACAAATATAGAGAGGTGTGAAACCGCAGGTATACTACAATTATGAAGCATAATCCATATAGTTAACCTTCTCAGTACAGGATTTTACATAAAGTTCACGCCTGGAGTTTACATTTCAGTACTCTACAATTACACTTCAGTTACAGTATAAAACTAGAGCTGGAACAGGATATTCAAGCATGTTGAATAACCTTCTGATAATACAGACTAATGGCAGGTTTAAAGAAATACTGTAATTTCAGTGCAACGAAGGGGTATTTCTAATTCCTGCAACAGAATCTTGTAAGTTGCTAAAGGACTTAGCGCGTAAAGAGAAAATGGAGGGCTATGCTATACAGACTCTTGATTTGGGTTTTAGGTGACAGGTTAAGATGAAGGAGAATTGAAGGGCAGATTCTGCAGCTGAATCATCATTAAATTTAATTTAGTCTCTGAATTGTTATAAGGTAGATTTAAATCAAGATAAAGAGAGGACAGAGATCTGATTCACTGTAATATATACTCTCACTACCAACTTTCATGATTTACATACTCAATTTTTTTATTGTTGTGCAATATCATTCCATAACATTTTTTTCTTGTCTTAAACACAGTGGAATACTTCTGGATACTTGCTAGCAAACATTATCTTTGTATTGACTACAGTAATCTTAAGGCATTGTTTTAGTAATAGCAGTTCTATGTGATCTACCAACGTTATTTAGGATATATATATTATCTAATTATGTAAGACTGACAAAAATAAAAAAAAAGCACATAAAGACTCAATACAGTCATATACCTTAAAATCTGTCTTCTGATAGTTATAAGCATATGTATATGGCTTGTGGAAAACATACAGGTTCCTAGGGAGCAAATAAAATAAAAATACATGTAGGAAAATAATCTTAGTATAGATGATATATTTCAGGTAAATGTCTATTTCATAGCATAAAATACTAATTTTACTTTCATAAATCAGACTCCCAGCTATTTCTCAAAAATGGTTCAACATTTTTAGTTTCATAAAAGGTGACTACAATTCATCTCCAGAGGAAGCAGCTGACATTAATTTCTACCTTTGCTGCACTTCTACAGTTTTCCATTGGAGGTCAGGCCACTAATTTGTCCAATTTTAATCTATAAACGGTAATAAGCTAATATTACTCTAAAACTTCCATGCCTACCTGAAAATTACTGTAATAAAGTTATCTATAAAGTCTCACTGTAAGGAAGAACTGTTTTGTACAGCTTATTAATGCTTTTCCAATTCTGTGGTGTTTGCATACCTTCAGAAAGCTACTTAGTTCCTGACAATTTTTTTCTCTTTCCATGACACCTTGATTTAACCAAGGGCAACATAAATGATTTCAGCTTTAATTGAGGATGGAATTGGATGTGAAGTCCAATGCTTTACGTAAAAGAAATGTTTTGATTACTCAGAAACTTCACAGGGATCCTGATGCATCGCTGACATATCAATTCCAACAATGACTAAAATTTTCCTCATTTCTCGAAGTTGATATGAACTCTGAACATTTATCTTATTTTCACTGTATCTGAGATATAGGCATGTCAGACAAGGAAATGCTTTCAACAGAACTGACTGGTAAAATAAAAATCTTAGGTGCCTAATTTCTTCTGAGTGATAAATCCTCCAAAGGTCAAACAAGATGCTTTGTTAACAGCTACTTTATCAGTTCACTGTGAAAATAAGTAAACTCTCACCCATTTAGGGACAGGAATAAGAAACTGACAACTGCTCTATACATTAATTAATATTACAGTGGTCTACAAAAGGTCAACAGTATGTTTCGCTAACAAGTTAAAAATGTCATATTTTACATTCTCCATGTATGCCACTGTGAGCAAGACTTTGAAAGGAAAGGAAATTACTTTGCTTGTGATGCTTTTTTCTAAAGGCTCCTGGACCTGGGGCTCCCTAAAATTAGACAGGCAAGCCTTAACAAGGTCTAAAGTGCTCTATGATCTTTTATTGCTAAAGTTCCTGTAGTGCTGCTGGTACAAAAGTTATACCTTCTGCCTCAGAGAGGGAGCAGAGTTTAATTTCTGCTCAAGAAAACATTCATTTATGAAAACAAAAGTTTCACAAAGAAATCTCAGTTACAAATTCAAATGAAAAAAAACTGGGTGAATTTTCTCTGATATAATTACTCCCCTCAGCAATGTCAAATTCTCTAAAGGATCTATAGTGTACCAGGCTTCTTGAACCTGAAAGACAGAAGCTAAAGATATTATGCTACAGTTACACTAGCTTTTTTATATTTGCAGAGGTATAAATGCCTTGGAATAATATTGAAAAGGGAGGGAAAGAAAGCACCTAGCTGACCAAGCTGAGCTATGCTGATGGCAACAGAAGATTTCAACAACTTTTTTTTGCCTTAGAATTGTGTTGTTCAGTTGCAGACGGTGTCTGCCCAGTGGCTGATGGGTCAGGTACGTGAACACACTAATGGCTGCACGCTCCATGACCTGCCATCTTCCACCCACATTTCAGTCTAACATATGCTTTATGAAGCTGGTGGTTGTGTTCTCCGCTGTACTCTGGAGGACATACTGAAGACACAGCGTGGGGCTGCACCTACAGACTCACTGTCAACAGGGGCAGTACGACTGGTCAGAAGAGTAGCCTTGGGACTACCCTGAAAGGCAGGATAGTTACACAGAGAAGATCTGTTGAGAAGATACAGTTTTTATATAGTTACATTTCACATTTTACCATTGTTATACTCTGTATTTAATGGAATAAAACCCAAAACCTTTGTTCCTTACTGGAAACAAACACAGAAGTCTTCAAAGCTAATCCAGGTTTCCCTGGAAACAGAAGTCCTTTCTGACTCGATTCCTTCCTTTGATTTATCCCCTATCTGGCTGTTCATACCAGTATCAGCTGTTTCTGACATTCGTTTTGCATCAAAACTGATATTCTCATGTAATTCTTCTGCAGAGATAAGACACACAGAGTCAATACAGTGACAATATGCATATTAAAGTAGTATCATTCTTATATTGAAAAATTATCCTAAAATTACCAGGATATTTTCCATACATCTCAGAGTTTAAAAATAAAAACTAAAGCACTAACCTGCTCAAAGGGTGACTGAAAACAACTCTGTATAGATATTCATTGCTTACATCTGCAGCTGCTTAAGTATTCTGCCTCAATATACTATCATATATTGAACTGTGCACTAGAACCTTTAATATGAGCATGTTAGGTGAACACACATACAAATTCTGCAAACCTAAAGTTATCTATATAAAGAAAAATACAACCCCTTGTCCAAAGCTCCTATTCAGTGAACAGCTGATGGGGCAGTATCATAAAATTTTTACAACCCACAGAAACTAAAAAATACAGAGAACTGGGGAGGACACAAAGACCTATCCTTGCCTCTAGTACTTAGACAGTACCCCCTGTGATGCTGCTCACACAAGTCAGTCTATTTGTAAACAGAAATAGATTTGAACTACATTACATGAATTTTTTGTAGGAAAATCAGAACTACTGTCAGATTCATACCAAAATATAAAACCAGAAATGTCATGTAGACACATTTTGCAATCATTTAATAACTTTTTAAGTTGTGTTGTAGTGTCACTTTCTCTGCCTTAACTCTGTGCAATTCATATGAATAGTTATTGAAGATGTTCATTCTGTCCCAAAAAGTTTTGAGAATAGCTCAGAACAGCTGAGAACAGCTCCAACATGAACAGCTTTAATACAGAATGTTTGCTGAGGAAAAAGATGATATAATATCCAAACAGGTAAGGTGTAACAAATGAAAAAGCTAATTAGAAAAATACATTATTTATATTTAAATGTGCTTTGTAATACTTCATGATCAGCGAGACACATAGCGATGTGCTGGATAACTACTGAGTTTATAAGATGTAGGTGTCTCTAAATTAGTTTGCAACTAGTTTTTCAAGAATTGAAAGAAATGTAATGTAAGGAAATGCACCAAAGACCTTTTTCTCTTCCTTACACTATGGAAAAACTACCTGAAAGCTGTAAAATCTAGGCTTTTTCTTAGATTTAAGTTAACATAGGTTTTAGGCCTCCAGTGAAATAACCACAGTGTTTGGCTTACAAATGTGCCTATCACAGAGAGTATGATGGAGGGGTCACCAGAGCAGAACTATGCCCAATATCATCTTCCTGTCGCTCAGTGTTGCTCCTCTTTGTTCATTCTGAACACAAGTACTAGAGTATTAATAGACCTTCTTCAGCATCAGTACAGTCAGTAGATCTCTGCAGCCTTCAAACAGAAGATATGATCCACCCTATTTAAAAGTCAATACATAAACCTTTCTGTTGACTATGTATGCAGACTGGTGTCAGAGGGAAGATAGCCCTTCCAGTGCAGCTAAATGAAAGCAAAAACAGTGTCAACAAAATGGCTGAAGTTTCCCCACTTCTCTTTGAAGAAGTAATGAGAATCTTGTGAGAATGTCATCAAAAAGTATATTTTATCCTTTTTGACCTATGCGTTCCAAAGACAGTGCTGTTCAGAGCTTCCTGGCATCATGCAGAAATACAATTAGAAGAAAAAAGTAAATCAAGCTGCTAATTATTGTTTACCTTATATGCAAAAAGTGCCATTTCCAGCTATGAGAAACTGCAAATGCTAGGTGATATAATGAAGATATAATTTATGAAATAAAACTATAAATAAATTTGAAGCAAATCTTAAGAGATGTTCAGTATAAAGTAGTATTTTAAAACTGGCATATGGGAGATAATTTCAGCAAATAATTGTCTGTAATTATCATATAATTTATTCCTTGAATAAATGCAAATACTACTCAAATACACAGGGATATAATATGAGCTTATTAAAGTTAAACACTGCAGAGAGCTTCAGAAAAGGGAACAGCATATTTCAATTCAAGAATTTTATGCTACTTAGAACTCAAGCAACAAAGATGAATGTTACAAACAAGTTAAGAGAAAAAAGTAACGATGCATGAGGGAAAACATTCAAGTAGAGAAGTAATAACAAAACATGCATTGTAACAAAAAATAGAAGACAAATAAAAACAGATCAATAACTAAGAGCAGAGCAGCATGCAAACTAGAATACTTAATCCAAAAAGGGAAAAAAGAATGAACAGCAAATGAACACAGTGAGTTTTGTGAGTTTATCAAAAAAATCCCTATTTTTATGGTAAGAAAATACTGTACTGCATGATCCCTCCAGAATTATTAGAAAGAGTAATGCTCTTAAGAAAGAGAGAAGACCCATTTTAAAACAGTTTAGCATCAAATGCTGTCATTGCTTTTGGTAAGTGCTCATTTCAAGCACTTTACTGAGATGCTTAAATGAAAATCAAGCCCCCCTCATCAAACTGACTACAGTTTTTGGTGCCAACATTTATTCAGTATCGGGACGCTTTGTATCTGGCTCTTTATAGTCATGAGCTAGCTCTTTAGGAGAAAACAAAAATAAGCAAATTAAAATGTCTCCTAGCCAAATAAATGAAAAAGCACAAGAAAATACTACCTCGTAAAGAAAATGTTCAAAATGGTTCAAAATTGAAATGAGTCCCCTGCCTCAATTTTCAGTAAGAAGGGATAGACAGGCCGGCTTATTGGAATAGAAGTACAAATATGGAAATTTCCCATTTACAGCAGAAATTGCAAGAACTTAATGCAGTGAATATGAAGGTTGTAGCCAATTTCCATAACAGAGCACAGAGATAACGGCACAGGAAATGTCCAATCCACAAAATGGTACTTAAGACTTCTTTAAACGTAGGTTTCCTACCATGAGTTTGAAGATTAGCAAATGTTCTAAAGAAAATATGAAAAGTGATCTAACCAACTACAGATTATTTAGTCCAATGCCAATAAACCAAATTTCAAATGCAGGCAAATGGGTAGATGAACCAAAAGGCAAGACAGCTTTATTCAGGTAGAACATGTCAGACTAGCTTAGGGTTTGGGGATTTTTCTTGGGGGCAAGGTGGGGGTGAGGGGTGTTGATGAAAAAATCACACAAAGAAACAGAAGTATTATACATGCTCTGCCTTAAACCAAATTGCATTTTCATTATGAAAAAAGTGTTATATAATGCTGCAAAGCTGAAGGTAACCAACTTATCAGCTTCAGGTCCACTTTAATAGAATGTCAAATTCTAGCTAATGTTACGGAAAATATAAAGATTGTCCACATCATCAAAGAAATTTTCCACCTTACTATGTACTACTTCAATATATCCTGTATACACTGTACAACAATGTCATACTTAATTCCAGCATGCTCATTTGAAATTTCACTTTCTGGTTTTGTCATTTTGAGCCTGTATTTTAGTTTCATTACACCTCTGGACAAATACTGGAACAGCAAGATTCCTGTGAGATAACAGATAATCATGGGAATAATGTGATACTACAAACAACTTCCATCAGATCCAGTATCTGCAAAAAAAGCGATTGGAAATCATAGAAAAGCACTTCATCTTAAGAATATAACTGCTTTATTGTAACATCAACACAGAATAAGTGTAAATATACGAATTTTCATTTTACAACAAAGCAGAATTAAGTGTAATTATAGGTTTTAGGAAAAATTTTTTGTTCTGGTAGATTTGCAAAGCTATGATTTCCTACTCTGAGGACATTCTAAAGAAAGACAGTAATGCACTATACTTTTACAAAAAATTTTCATTGCATTTGGTGAACCTCAATAGTGCAAAACTTCAATGGACTTTAGCAGCCTAAGTAGTTTAATGAGAATATTTTAAACGTCTTTTTTTTTTAAACAAGCATAAAAGGACAGAGATTCCAAAACCAAAAGGTACTGAAGTATTGAAAAGCAATTATTTAACCAGGAAAGGATTTGTTTATATGTATGAGTTTACTTGTAAAATATCACTGTTCTCAATAGGAATGTGTTTCAAATCCACTTCAAGTGAACAGAAAGAACTTTCCTGACATTAGAATATTCATATATTTAACTGTCTAATGACCTGTAACCAAACTTTGAAGAAATAAAGTTATTCAATTCTCATTCACATACTTTGCAAAATTTGAGCAATTTTTAGCCATGTTAAAAAGTGTATTAAACCCCCCATACTCATAAATAAAACTTTTTTTAAAATATTTCTTTGTTTCTCTCAGTTTTAGTTCATGATTCATTCTCCCAGATACTCTGTGGAGTTGAAAGTCTCATAATGAATTGTTTTGAAGTAATAGCAATATGAAATAACCTTCATAACCTACAGTGCATGGCACAATGCAAAGCATTAAACCAAGATATATTACTAGGCCTCCTTTCTTCAATGATTTTTTTTCTTTTAAAAATAACTTTATGAAGATGAGTTTAGTTAATAACTAATTAAGACATTAAAAGGAATTGTATTATTTAAAGAAAAGTAATCATACCTGTACCACCTAATAGGAGCATAGAGCTCCAGTCTTTGAATCCTGTAATGATGAGTAATATTTTCTATGTAAAGTTGGAATAAATGGATTTTGCATAGAGAAATGACAACGTATGGGTTGAGATGGCCTGGAGACTGTGAAGAGAACCTGAGCACAAAGGATTTTGTTACAGTAGTAATGTGAATTATTAGTATCATAGGCCAGAGAATGGAAACATGTCCACTTCATCCTTTTCCTTGGTTGTGCTATGGGAGCTTTTCTGCAGTGGGCATTTCTTGAGTAGACTTTTGAGTAAGCAGAAAAGATGGCAATCTGGCTATTGAGATACACTAACTTCAGAATCAATTAATAGGGACAGCTACAAAAATACTCCAAGATCCCAACATATTCATGGCAGGCTTAGAGTCACTTACTGCCAACTACTACATTTCTATTAGGTTTTGGCGTTGAGCTGTGACACAATAACTGAAGGATATATTTCCAGCTTATTAACTTGTAGCATTTTGATACAGTGAGATTCTTCTGGTTTGGTTCTTTTTTTACTGGGATAATATTAATAATAAGAAGAATTCATAAGAAAAGACATTCAAGCACTATAGCACTTGAAATCATTACCAGTTCTTAAAAGTATAACCTCAAAAATATATCCTTGTCCTGTACTGAACATACAGTTACCAAATTTGTTTAAAAACTATTCATTAGTATAGGTTTTGGAGAAGTATTATTTACATTTGCTTCAAGATATTTAAAAATCATAAATGTATTCTCACTCTTCATTACACTTTTAGTATGACCCAGGTTTTTGGCTTTTTTTTCACCCCTCTCTTTATAGCCTTATCTTGTATTACCCTATTTGGGGGTTACTAGAGATAGTTGATAGGTTGCACATTTTTCCAGAATGAAGATAATGTTAAAAACTGTGAAAATATCTAAATGCCTTGGGTAAAATTACTGGGTTTAATTACTGTAGAAGTTAGGAAGTTGTGCATATGCTTTAACTGAGAGGATACTTAACTGAGAGGATAGTTCTTATATTTCTCTATTATTGGAAGAAGGGATCATAGATATTTTACAGAGAACAAAATAAAAAATAAAAAATGTGTTAAAAAATGGCATTCTATGCCTTTTCCCCCCATGAGAATCAACCTCCAGAAATGCTTAAAAAGCAAAGGTGCATTGCACAGGCTTCTACATGGACTGAAGACTTGAAAACCAAAACCTAGATGAGTATCATATGTATGAATCATGGTGTAAATATAGCATGAATCCTATTCACATTTCACATGTTCTGCTCTGAGACTCACTTTCAGAACTCTGGTAAAAGGAAAGGTGTTTCCTAGCAGTCAGTTTTAGGAAAGGTTTGAACCAAGCAAATCTGGTCACTTCTTTTAAAAAGAAGGCTCTTACTAACTTCTCTTGACCAAATCCTTAAAACATTCACTTAAACAAAGAAGTACTCATTTTGAAAAAATTACTCAGTCCAAATACTCTTCAAATACTAATCTCAAACACTTTAAAAAAACAGTAAAATGGAAATTGTCCTTTTTTTCTTGCCTTTTATTTCAGGGGGAAAAAAAAGTATAATTCACAGTGACTAGACAAAGAGCTCTGTGTACAAAACCGAGTATATTTTACTGGAAAGTAACTTATGAGAAGTGTTATTTTTTTCCAAATATTCTTTTAAATTAGGGTTTTTTTTAATATCAATCTGAACATTCTACTCTATGTAGTTATACATGCTATTACCAGTTCTTTGAAATCTTTTCCCATAAAACCAACACTTGTAAATAAGACTGTTGATATTTGTACATGAGGATTAACATTGAGGCCAAACAATATGGGAATGGCAGAAGTCTGAATATAAACTTCAAACACACTTACCTTTATTGGGTCTTTCTGCATTTTGCTGCCAAAAGAGAGTGGTCTCCTATATGGTGGAAAAAAAAAAAAAAAAAAACCACAACAAAAACCAACAATAGTGATTATAATCTTGCATTATTTTGTTAAAGAAAATTCTTGAGTTTGGGGCAGTATTTCCTGAGATGGAGAAACAAACTAGTAAGTTATCATTGTAGTATTTTTTTAAAGAAAAGTAGAAATAATAAGATTCACCATAATACCTACATATACATCACCAATAGACAGACCGATGTCTAGAGAAGTACATGTGTCTGGAGTCTAGGATAAAAGCTGTCCCACATGCCTACTCCTCTGCTACTAAAAAAATGTTCTTTGATATTACTGTTCTTTGACAATGAAATAAGTTCTATTCTAAGAACTAATTAGTCCTATTCTAGAACCAATTCTGTTCTTTTCTATGCTGTTTCCATTCTTGCAAAGTATATGGAGGGCTCCTTTTCCAACAAGCATTTCTTGCTGTGCAAGTGTACACAGCTGTCATTGGCAACAGCATGCCTGATAGCTACAGCATCTTTTGTTTTCTATCAGCTGCATAAACAAAAAGTAGCCTGCTCTTTTTTAATGTTTTTGGCAACCAACTTTATCCTGGTCAATCCCATTTCCAAGCAAGAGCTGCTGAACTAATATGAATGCAATATCCACTTATGTTTAAAGTTGAAATCAAGTTAGCCAGCCTTTCAGAAAGTCCATTCATTAAATTTGCAAAGACAGGGTCCTTTTCTTGAGAGATTAAAAACTTTGATACTGTTAAAAATGCGTGCCTAGTCATCCTTCTTTCTGACTGCCCTCTTACCTGCAATATGACATACTCTGCGCAAGACTCACTTGCACTTCTTTTTTTTTTTTTTTTTTTTTTATGAGGGAGGGAGAACGGGAGAAAGAGATTCCACAGTTCCCAGCTTATTTCTTATTTGAATGTGGTACTATTAATGGGTTAACTGGACTAGCTTTGCCTTTGCAAAGATAACTATTAAAGCCTAAAAAGGGTATTGCAAATTTGCAAGCTTCTTTTCATCCCAGGTCTCCCTTTAACACGATTTGTCATCCTTCTCCCCACCCAAACTCCTCATATATACCCATCTTTACAGTGTCAATGGTGCTAATGCTGAAACTGATAACATTGAGCTGGCCAACATCTGGACACACACAGTGATTTTTTGTTCTGCTTTTCAAAGAGGAGTTGTGGGAGCTATACTGATTTGGAGCTGCTTTTATGCTTTCTCAATACAATCTAGAAACATTTTTGAGGGGCAGACTGACATAACTTAGAGAGTCTGAGTACGTTAGACTGGATGGCAGGTCACAACAGTACCTAAAGCTTGCAAAAGGTCATTGTGCTATAACTCCTGGTCTGCCTCAACCCTCCTGTTACAGACTACCCTGCATACACTATATGAAGGGATCTGTGAATGCTTCCTTAAAGGAAAGCCTTATGGCTTTCTACTTTAATTCCTAGCTGCAGTAAAAGTCTTCCTGAAGTATTTTACAGCACCTCCACAGGCCCAGAATAGACTCAGGAATCTCATCTCTGTCAAAATTTTAGGTTTTTGATCTTCTCTGCACTAACTAAAGGAAAGAGTTGAGAGAATAAACTACAGATTTAAGTGTCTCTGTCCCAAAAAAGGAAGTAGCAAATAATTTAATACTTATAATTTAACTGCAGTATTGTTTATTGAGAGAATTTGAAAGTCCCATTTTTGCACAAATCCTAAATTCTATTCCAAATCTGTTGTGGGTTTTTTAAAGAATGTTCATGAGTCAAAGCTGGGGACAGATCTAATATAAACAGCAATTAAGAGAAAAATACATACATTGTTGAAATTGTTAACGGTTGAACAATTTGGTAGCTGAAATATATTACATCTTACATGTCCCTTTTCAGATTAATTTCTTGCTTTTTTAGAGCAAATGAGCTGAAAAGGACACAACAGGATTTTGCAATTGCCCATGTACTTCAGCTCCTCTTTCCAGACTTCTGTGCATACAACTGTGCAAGACAAAAGGCAAGCTGTGATTACTTGTCACGTGACATTGACAATCATGACTCAATATTTGTGTCTGAAAAATCTCTAGTAATACCTGGACTATCTCTCCCCTTTAAACTGTGACTTCAGAAGTACGCATGCATAGAGCTGTCATATTTCTGCATGGGAGTCTAGAATTTGCAAGATTCCAATATTGCCAAATTTCTTGTAGGAGTCGCAGGATTTACCAAACAGGTACATGTCAACTGTACAATTTATCAAGTTTCTTCTCAGAAATCCTGGGCATGTCACGTGTCCAAAAAAGGGCAACAAAGCTGGTGAGGGGTCTAGATCAGAAGCCTTATAAGGAGCGGCTTACAGAACTGGGGTTGTTTAGCCTGGAAAAAAGGAGGCTCAGAGGAGACCTTATCACTCTGTACAACTACCTGAAAGGAGGTTGTAGCGAGGTGGGGGTCAGTCTCTTCTCCCAAGTAACAACCAATAGGAGGTGAGGAAATGGCCTCAAGTTGCGCCAGGGCAGGTTTAGGTTGGATATTAGGAAAAACTTCTTCACTGAAAGGGTGGTCAGGCACTGGAACAGGCTGCCCAGGAAAGTGGTTAAGTCCCCATCCCTGGAGGTATTTAAAAGACAGGTAGACGCAGTGCTTGAGGACATGGTTTAGTGGTGGGCTTGGCAGTGCTAGGTTAACGGTTGGACTTGATGATCTTAAGGGTCTTTTCCAACCTAAACTGTTCTATGATTCTACAACCAAAGTATAAAAAGTATCAGATCTACTGTACAAGCCTTGGAGACTGTAATGTTTGCACCACAACTGTAGCACTTTCTGCCAGACTTACTGTTCATGGACAGTACACATGACCCATGGTTCTAGTACAGACCTGTGGCAGCTTACTATAGGCAGCTTACTATAGCTATTAACAGCTGGCAGCAGGAAGGCCTGGAGAGATACAGAAAAACTCAAAAACTGCTTCAATAGAATTTCCAGTAAAGGAGAATGTACCCTGGAGAATCTGGATGCTTAGTAACGTTACTTAAGCTAGTTTGAGCTGTGAAAGCAATCCAGCCACAGCTGTGAGAGTCTCCTGTAGGCTCATTTACTCAGTTTTTGGAGCGCAAACATAACATAGTCAAAAGCTGTCTGCTTCTCTAATGGCACGGGATGTGTCCATCTACCTAAACCTCAGTGATTCTGAGACAACGGGGAGTGTCAAGGAAGTTCTCATTCAGTTATGCTATTGCCTCAGCTACAGCAACTACGACATTGGCACAGAAAGAGAAACTGAAGGCATTTTTCCTCCTTAATGAACACACATTGTCTGAAAGGTCAGCTCTGCTGCCACAGTATCTGGTAAAGAAAGAAATAAAAAGACTTTGATCCAGCTGTGAAACATGAAAGGATGCACACAGTTAGTTTCAGGGAGAATTTAGTTACTTATTGTTCTTCCTGCAATCAATGGGAAATCTGAATGCAAAATGTGAGGAAAAGTCGCCGGTTAACTTAATCTAATTTATCACCTATTATGTTTTATAATCATTAACACATAATTGTAAAAATAATGGTAATTCATAAATTTATAGCTATCTTGTTACTTTCAAGGATTCATTTGTATTGTTCAGCCTCCTAACATTAGCTATGTCATTATTTTATTCAAATTCACCAAATAATATGTTTTAAAATCTATCTGATATTTTTATAAAACCAGTATCCTTTTCTATTGTAGAAATGATGCATGGCAAAACTTTTCACACCAGTTTTTCTGTAAAAAACAGCAGTCTTCTTCCAAAAATAAGCTCTCTGGATGTAATTGCAGGTGAAGGAATAAAGCTTCAAATACATCCTTTTTAAGATTAAAAATCCATTTTAAATCTACCTCCAAAATGATGAAGACAACCAAAATATTTCTTAAGATCCAACCCTGTATTAAATTTCTAGGTTTGATGTTGACCTGAGAGTTATATCATCAAAGGGTTTTGCATCTATAGTCACTTGGATGCATTCTTTTTTTGCCTGCTCCTGAGTCACTGTTTTCACTAACCGGAATATCAGCTCTAGTTTTAGCTGTGATGTGGGAGAAGGTAACAGAGGTGGCTTTTGAAAAAAGGCAGTGGTACAAAAGAACAAACAGCTGCAAAGTTTTGCACAGATGGAGGTGTAGGAATGGCTTAAAAATACTGGATTACCAGCTTGGCTTCTTTTTTATTCAGTCTCTAATGTTGGAGCTGTCCCATTCTGTATAAGCAAGTAGATATTTGCAGGCCCATCACAAAGATTCTCTATACCACAAATGTCTAAATTGAGAGCTCAAGTCCCTCTTCTAATTCATGTGCTTATCTCATCTATAGGTTTTTTTTCCTGAAAAAATAAGCAGAGCATTTTCATTTTGCACAGATTGAAGTAATTTGCCAAACTATAACATTTGTAAAGAAAATAGAATTTTGTATTTGCTACCCAGCCCTCCTGTTGACTCAAGACCAATTCACTGGGTTTATGAAATATGTTGTAAGAAGGATTAGAATGAGGAGAAGAAAAAGCTCGTTATGACACAACCGTCTGGAACGTTTATGGGGAACATGAAAAAAGCACACAACAGAGCATGCAAACTAAATAGACTGATATCAGTTGCAAGCAGAAGATAAGACTGAGTTTTCATATATAAAGGATAGCACTGAAGTAAGAAAAATGAGGTAAACATGAACATTAAAGAACAAGTGTATTGTGTTTATGTCACTGGGAGAGAGTGGCAATTTTAACCCTTCTGGTCTAGAAAGTAGCATTGCCAGGGAGCTTGACACTGAAGAAGCCACAAAGAGAAATCAGAGTGTTCTGCTTAAGATTTCTGAATGTAGCAATCAGGTGAGTCTATTAAAACATCTGGTAGCCATGGCAAATTCTGACGGTAAACATATTTGGATTAGATTTTTCTTGCTTTGTTACTGTTCAACATTTCCTCAAACAGAAGGCAAAGAGCTTTCTTCTCAATGGAATTGGAGATAACTTGTATTAAAGAATTCATCACAATGAAGAATACTCAAGTGGGCTTTTGAATGGCAGAGCTACAAGGAAACCCTATTCCAGGATAATCTTTTTCTCAAAAGAGTTTGCCAAAACTACTGTTCCAGAAAACTGCAAGACACTGTGCAGTTTACATATGATGACATTTTTGCTTTTTTCCTGACCACAAAATTGGATAAGGAATAAAAATGAAAGGAAAAATCAAATGCTGAAGACCTTCTAGTTCAGGAAGCCATTATTCCACAAATATTTTTTTCCAATCAAATGGAACAAGCCAAAAATGTACTTTCACATGCATTTCAATGTGTCTTACACATATAAATCACTTATCTTCCCATTGAAGAAGAATAAAAGCGAGCCTCTTCATTAAAGAACTGGGCCCTATTTTATGGAGTTTTTAAACAAAAAATTCACAAAATATATTTTCTTAATAACAGTGTGTTTCAAGATCAATTTAACTACCAAAAAAGATATTTTTAAAGATTTTCTTCCTAGTGCAAATCCACAAAGCTTTCAGAACTGTAAAATCAGAGGGAATGGGAAATTCAGGGGAAGTTTGTAAAAATCAATAATAAAGCATTTCTATTCTTTGGCATGAGTACTTTGGGGACACAAGGAATAATGCTGCCTTTCAACTTGATATTCTTCAAAGAAGGTACATCCAGCTCCTAAAATTTTATCTTTCATTTATCACTAGTCTCTGTTTCTGTGACAACAGACCTTCGGAACAGGGAATCAGATATTCAGTGCTGTAACTTCATACAGTTTACATCAGAGTGAATTGAAATATGCCAATTTAAACTTGCTGAGGATCTGGCACAACAGCTGACTGAATTTCAGTCAGCTTAAAGCATAAAACTGCTGCATCCCAAAGATTTACCAAATCTATATCAAAGGTTTTAAAGCAGACGTCTCCTGAATAGTAATCACACAGGTTAAAATGGAGACAAAGTTATTCACACTAAGCATACTACAATACACAATTCTACAAATTAGCCATAACCCAGTGAGTTGGGGATATCAAAGTTTCTCTTTCACTGGTTGTTTTTTTTTAATCACTAATTGTTTTTTTTTTTGAAGTATACAATATACATCTATATGTATATTGTTATTTCAAGTTTTAAAACTATGGAAAGAAATCTCTCCCATAATGAATCTCCCAGAGGTATCCACATAATTTTGTTGATTAAAAGATTTAATATGTGAAATAAAGAAGATTGTTCTGCAAGTTAAAAACATTATTTTCTTTTGCAACCCATACAAATGCAGTCCTACTTACATATTGCAGCTATTAATAGGCATAGCTTTTTTTAGCTGAGATTTAAATTGAGGCAAAAGTAAGGTTCAAGTATAAGTCAATTAGCTGCTCATGACTTCTTACATTTCATGTCTGAATCAGACTGCCCTCAGACTAAGTCACACTCATGTCTTCTTCCAACCATTCCGGTTTTATCAATGTCTCTCTCTCATATTTTCTTACTTGCCCTTGTCTTTCTTTGACTTCACGTCCTACTGTGACAGACCAGCTTTCTACAATCACATGGTTCTTACACTCTTGGACTAGGGGAGAAAATCAAAGTGACATTCCAAACTACTTTTATGCTTCCAGTACAGAAACGTCTATTAATTTGTAATTAACTAAATCTATATTTGTACACTAGAGAGACTGAAGTCATGCAACAAATAATTATTATAGATGCTACTTACAGCTCCTTTTTACCCTGCTGCTTTTGTAATGATTTTCTTAAGTTGCAGTTATTAAAAATACTTTAGAAAGGTCATGAAGTACTTATTAAACTATTGTTTATAAAATGTAAACAAAATAAAGAATAGCTAAATATATATTCTATTGCAAAGAATTGTCCTTCACTACAGAATCACCTTATTTTAAACTAATAAATACCCAATAACTATATCCACACACGTACATTTTCTATACACACAATAGATATAGAACAGTTTAAAACAACTGAGTTTGTGATCTGAAATACAAAAATGGTATTACAGTATACTCTGAAGAGGGAACATGTAAATAGGCCCTCCAAAAATTGCAAAGAAAATTATTTCCCTTTTATTTCAAAATTTACTGAACTAAATCATGTTTTCTTTGTTCATGAAGATACCTAATACTATCCTTAACAGTATGTCTTTGGTCTTCAAACAGATTTCGTAACCCTACAGGCAGTCACTATACATCAACCAAATACCACAAATGTTATCCTCAAGTATATTTACCAGTTTGTCCCAGAAAAGAACAGTGGAAATTTTAAAATAATTGGGTCATCCTTACTACAGGATTGTGCAGATAAGGACTTTGTTACTGTCTTTCCTTTATGCAGCACTATGGATGAATACATTTTATAGATTCTTTTAAACTATTTTCTATATTGTAATCATATCGAATGTAACAGATACGGAAGACATACTCATTCTTTACTTGGAATAGAAAATAAATGTAGAGGGGAGAACCGTAGTAAACATTTACAAGTTGAGACTACATCTTCCCCAAAGCGTAATTGGTTTATTGAGCTGGATCCAGATTTTGAGTATAACTTCATTGAAAGCATTTTTGTATTGCCTAGACTGCTTTTTCTCTCAATTTTCTTAAAGTCAAAAAGAGAAATGTTATCTGATACTCTTATGAGCAGTGTTTGCTGCAATAAGGATGAAATTGGGGAGATAATGGCACTGCCAAGTTGGGTTCTTTTGTAGGTGTTGAGCAAATAACTTCAGTGGAGCTCTGTTTGTTTCTTTGAATATTTAAGTCTCTATTTCTCCATGTTGCGAGTTATTTCCCTATATAAAATATTTTGCTCAGGAAGCTTGAGCGTCTAATTCATGGCTGAGGATTCCCTTAGAAGGTAAAACTTCCGAAATTTAAGAGCAGGCAAACTCAGCATTGAAGTCTTAACTCTTCTTCTAGATCTAGCCTGAAGTCTTTCAATTAAGAACCAAATGAGGATGCCATTTTTAAGGCACGATTTTATAAAGTTTACATTTTTCAAGTAGCCACGTGCCTGGGTACATCCTTCACTGTAGATGAAATACACTAATCGTAACATGAAGTACACATTTATTTATAGAGACCCCTGACTATCTTCTTAAGACTTTCCCATCAAATTGATTTTAAAGGGCAAAACCAAAATATTTTGTAGTGTTAGCAATAGGACTTTTAGAAACTGAGGAACAAATCATAAAAAAATAAGGTTAAAATGAAAAGCATTAGGAAAGATTTCCCACCCAGTACACATCAATATAACTATAAAGTGCAAAGAGCAGGGAAATTACTTAAATACCATGGAAAAATAAAGCTTACTGAAAAGTCTTTAAAAATCTACATTTGAGATATAAGTATTTTCTATTTTGCCTTACACTATCCCTTGGAATATAAAACTAGGTCAAGTTAAAAAAAATTAGGAAAATTATTACCTGAGGATAATCTTCTGCATTTGAGTGTCTCCCTCTTTGATTCATATCCACATTACTGTCACTTACACTTTCATCGCTTTCAGTAACAGAAGGGAGACAGGACATGGAATGAAGTCCTTTTTTGATGGTAGACTGTGGCAAGTGGCTAAATAATAAAAGAAAACTCAAACACTTTAATCCATACATTTACCTTCAAATGACAGTCTTCATAAGTACTATTCTTAACAGAATTTTGTCAAAATAATTTGTGCCTCCTTTATTTTGACAGCTTAATAGGACAGCACACAATATAGATACATATATTCCTTATCATTCCTGGCGTGGCACTACACACATATCTACGCTCAAAAGATGTGAACTGTTGCCTTCCTCACTAACCCTCAAAAAATCAAAACCCAAGTTAGCTGAGGAAAACTAGATTATAATGCCAGAAGTGAATAAATTTCTGTGGCCCCTAGACAAGAAAAACATTTATAATGCACACTACCTGAATAGAGGCAGGGCAAAAAGAAGTGTTTTGTGTCAGAATAGTTTTTTGTATTTTCCCTCAAAATGGGTCTCCATAGCTACCAGACAGCTAAAACACACGATAACCAAGGAAACCTGTGCAAGGCCTATTCTGGCTATAGTAAAAGAAGCTCTGTCGCTGACTTCAGTGGAGGCAGAAGTAAAAACTGATGGAAATATAAATAACTCTTTGCTTGTTAAGTGAACTAGGAGAACAAGATGAAAATAATGTTGCACACATGCCAATTAGACATAAATACCTAATTGTGTTATTGCAGCAATGAAGAACAAAGAAAAATGTAAGCATGTGTTATCTAACCCTCTTCTTAAGGATTGAGATAATGAAATAACAAGATCTTTAGCAGTAACACAGTCACAATTATCTTCCCTTTTAATGCTTCAGAAGATTTTATTAGAATAAAAGCAAGAGATTAAAAACAGTTTCAGTCCCAATTGTGTATCTAAGCCCCTTATCTTATTTCAGCAGCTATATTACTTTAATGAAATGCTAATGCTTGCTATATATTTTTGGTTACTACCTGTTAATTAAATCACGAGAGATTAAATTAGCTGATTGTCATGGAAACGAAGCACGTTAAATAAACTGTCCTTGACAAAATGGGATAAGTTGACCATTAAGCAATCTATTAAATATGAAATAACAATATAAAATATGTTAACATGCAAATACTACAACACCTTAATTATTATTCTCTCATTCTTTTAATAACCTATTAATGGATATTGCTTAGAGCATTTTTTATGTATTTCTACTCCTACTATTTAAAAACAAATAGGTAATTTAATGTATTTTTAACCAGAACAATGCAACTGTATCAGCAAAACACTGATATTCCCAGAATTTTCCAAGGTCATTTCTTCTATGGACAAATGCTGCTGTTCAAAAAAAAATTCTAACTTGTTTATTATCAGTCCATCCACTCATGATGATCAAAATGCAGAACCTGTCAAGTATGTAATTTATTCAGTTTACTTAAGAGATGTACTTAACAAAAGGTGTGCACACCTTTAAAAAAATACATACATCTCCAACAATTTACAGATTGTTGTTGGACTCAGGCTTGAGAAAAGAAATATCCTTCAAAATAACATAAACTTTTTGCTGCTCACTAATAGTAATCCTTTTCTTGTCAGTGAGAAAGTATTATGCTGAATATTGAATATTGACTAGAAGTCAATTTCTGAAACTTCATCTCTAAGACACCCTGTTTAAAGACCCTGGTTTTCAAGGGTTTATAGGACTTCCAAACAGTCTTTAACACAAGGCATTTATACAAAGTTGTGTTTTGAGCATGAGCTGCTTCACCTGCACTCTCAGGCTTCTTGTAACAACTATAATGAACAGAGAACAGCCTGTTTTATTCATAAACATTAACATTAGTTGTTCCATGCCAGATATGTGATGCCCATGAAAGTACTGACTGGCCTGTCAATGACTTTCTTGTTATGTGCAAGAATTGAAAAAGACCGGTATTTTGAAGAAAAAATTTGAAAAATATCAAAGAACATTCCTATTTCTGGTGGAACTGATCTATTGAATATTCTATGTCTTTGGGCCCACTAAGTAGAGATACTGGCAAAGTGGTTTTGCCTGACAGAGCTCTGGGTCCTTCAATGTTGGACTGTCCACACAGGGTGTGACAAGTAGGGATCCACCCCTCAGGTATGTGCATGACCACCTCCTGGTGGGCTTTCTCACCAGCATGTAGATTAGCAGATTGTACGGAGCAGCATATAAAGCATAGAGCATCCCAACTTGCATCTCCAATAGGAGGTGTGTGCAAGTAGAAGAACCTGCACTCCCAAAAGAGAAGGTGTGCTTGTAATCCAGAATGCCAGGAGGATGCATATAATTGCATGTATATGTCTCTCTGTGTGTGTGATTAGAAATTCTTGGGATTAGTTACAGAAAGGTGTTCAGAAGTTTGTAGGTGTTTATTAACATTTTGTAAGCATCTAGTATCGTGGTTTATCTGTTATATTGCTGATATTGATCCTAAATGTACAGTTCACTGGCAATTAATTATGTGACGTCAATAAAACAACAGAGTGCTGTGATCCTGATATGCTTTAAACTACATGAACTGAGCAGTTTTTCCCTGTGACACAAGTAAACATAAGCCATTGTGCTTTCACAGTGAAATGGACTAACAATAGAATGTTAAGGCTGAAACTACATTGAATACTTACATGTCTGTGGGCACTGTGATAAGATTCAACTTGTAATTCAAAAACAGGCTAGCAATCTCAACATGTTCTTCAGGTTTCTTTACCACAGGCTCTGGAAAAAAGCAACTTGTTAAATATATATTCATAAGAAATATTTAATACTATAATTTTGACAAATCATTTCATAGGGGATTCATCACCCCTAAATAATTGTATTTTCCCAGTATCATTGAATACACTTGAATGGAAGAGAACAACCATGGGTGGCTTTAGGTGACATATCATGAAAAAATAAGTGCTTAACAGTCTGATCCTCAGCCTGCAAGGTATTAAAAGTGTGCTTAACCTATATGTAAGGTTATCCAAGGTAGCTCAGAACAACTATGGCAGCACATTCTGCTTTTGCTAATTCCCTCTGTTTCTGATCCTAGTATATTTTTGCTAGCGTGACTGTAACAGTTCCTTATTCAAGCTATCTCATATCATGAATTTAACTCCATTACGCAGTATAGACAAACTCTAGAACAAGTTTACCTCTAAAACTATGAGTTGTTGCAGCAGGAGTAGTCACATACTTTAAAAGGTTTAAAAGGTATTCAGAAGCTTTCATGGCTCTGCATCAGAGAGCTTCTGTGTTGCTTTGATAATGCTCCCTCTTCATTTTCTCCAGAAGAGTAGAGTGCTTTCTTAGAGATAAATTAAGACACTTCTCAAAGCATTTAAGAAACAATAGGGCTAAGGGGAAGTTATGCAAAATTGGTTAAAAAAAAAAAAAAAAAGAAAGAGTAATCCCTAGGGAAGTTCTATTGAAATTAAGCTAACAGATGATAAGTATGGCTCTGAAAATGTTTATAATAATTAAAATGTAATTACAAATTTATTTTGGAGGTTTGAGAAGACAAACCTTGAGGTTCAGATGTCACAACAGTTTCCTTTTTCTGACGGAAAAGCTTCCAATGAGGAACCGGTGGTGGTTGTGGTAGTGCTACCAGAGGACAGGACCTAGTTCTGGTAATCAGGACGGGATGGCTATATATGTGGGAAAGCCCATATTGCCTCAGCTTCTCTGAAGAATCAGCCTATGAAACACAGAAAGATAATCTGATTGGAGCCAGCTCTTATTTCTGATCATCTCTCTCTCTCAAAAAAGAACAGCATGCATACAAAAGCACCTAACAGCTTGGATAACAAATGAAACAAAAATCATTCACTTGACAAGGCTATCCAAAACCATTCTAATTAGGATTTGATATTCAGCAGAAAATGTATAATTGTATACTTAGAAGTGCTTACATATATTTTACTTTTCATAATAGAATAATCACTTCTTTCAACTTATTTATATAACCATATTCTTTTAGGTGCTACAGAAAACATAAATGAAGCAGAACGAAGATGTAAGAAAACAACAGTGACACAATATCTTGTTTTAAATGAACATATTTAAAAATACTTTTTCTGAGGAAAAAGTCCTTACTTCATGCTTCATTTATAAAGTAGCAGAATTCTAAAAGCAACTGGTCTTTTAGATAACTTGTGAAATCTCCATAATGTATTATCACTTTGAACCAACACATCATTTAAGTTAAGTTTTTTATGTGCTGGCTAACTTAGAAAACACATTAAAGGCACTACAGTTGACCCATATACCAAAGCCCTTAGCAACAGACTTAAGAGCAATTTTAAATGTGGACATTGAGTGGTGCTCTTCCCATTAAAATAATAATGGTCCAGTACTTAACATTTTTCACTAGTGAAAGTTCTGTTACAAGATTTGTACATCCTTTTTATTTTAAAAATACACCTTCTTTTGCTTGCTAAATAAATAATCCATAACTTATTCCTTTAATATGTTCATCAGCAAGTCTCTGATTGATCTTGCTCATTGTCAAATGTTCCTGAGGGTCTATAATTACAAACTGCAAAGAAGAATGTAGTTGTGGTTACTTAAAGGGAGAGGATCAAATTAAACATATTAAGGTACACAAGCAATATATCAGCCTCATTTGATCTCTGAATTTATAAAGATATATTACAGGAGTGGTGACTGGGTACACACATATTCAAACAACTTAAAAATCAACTCAAAACCTCCAAGACCATAAAGGATTTTGAAGATGAACAGTTAGGTGCCATGAAGGAGAACTTGTCAACTGCTGAGTAGGAAACACACTTGAATGACTTAACTGTTGATTTTTTTCATTTTATTTGACCAAACTTAAGACAACTAAAATCAAGCCGGATCAATCCAAGGACATACACACTAGAAAACACAGCTACAAGGGATACTGCAAAAATTCTGCAGGGAAATTCTGGCACAACTGCAGTAATGACAAAATTTCCTCCAAATTCAGGGAGCAACTCTTACCGCAAACAATGAATCCACTCTTCCAAACTTTAATTATTTGTATCGGTGTAGCACTTCTCAGACCCCCAAAGAAAGCTTTGGGCTTTTTTAACTGAGGCTCACAAGAAATCCACTACACTTCTGTATTTAATTTCTGTCAACTTCCATTTTTCTGTCAGTCTTTACTAAAATACTGTTTTAGACATATAGATTCATCTGCCTCATTTTATCTGGCCTGCCATGCCTCTTTTTCAGTAATCTCCATACCCTAACAGACTAAAGTCAAGTTTGAGGCTAAAGGCCTTAGGTGGCAGGAAAGATATAACCCTATGCCACTGTTTCCAGTCTGCTTTTTGATGACTAGTATTACTTATTATTAGCAAAGAGTCAGTATCGTCTGAGACCTTAAATGAATATAAATTAAACTAAACTCACAGAGAACAAGCTAGTCTTCAAAACAGCATAAAATACACAGCACAATTTTTAAAAAGAAAACAGTGCAAGAATTAAGAGCAGTAAAGCATAACACCTGTAAAACATTTCTAGAAATTTCTTTATTTTATGAAGCCTACCAGTTTTATGAGAAGGCAGCTTAATTTTTTATGTTCTAATTATGATAAATATGATTTAAATGTACAAAAAATTTAATCTAATTAATAATCAACTCAAGAAAGCCTGCTCTGGCATTATAAATAGCTTTCTGTAGAGTGTGAGTGACTAAGTGGAAATTTAAGCATTGTTTTTACCCCAGCTGCATGAAGTGCTACAGTCTCTCCAGCTGCTTTCACCAGTTAAAACACTAATGATAGAAATGGATATAAACATGATATTTCTTATAGAACAACATATTGGAAAATGTATATCAGAGAAGTCATTAATTGCAGTCTGAAAAAAAACTGAAATTCATGTTTTTCAAGTAGCCCTTAAAATAATTAGTCTTTCCATTCAGAAGTATCTCATCATGATGCATTTGCTAGTCCACATCTAGCCTCTCCCAGGAGACTTCAGCTCCTGGGATCCAGAGGAAAGTGGAGTAAAAGTGAAAAAATGAGCAGGGCTGTGGCAGAAAAATGCATGATCAGAATACAGAAGTACCGAAATATAAATTTAACTGATAGTCATTACCTGGTGACTGTTTCACTATATTAATTTTATTATTTTTGTTACAATGTAGTTGCTACAAAATGAAACACCCTGATAATAAAATAAGTAATGCTTTCTTGTCCTGAGAGCATAGAATCTTACCATCTGCCCTAATGAAAAAATATCCTCTTCAAACAAATGCAGTGGTATACAGCCAGCATACACGGCCATTTCTGGCTGGGTTGGCACAGAAGATTCTACAGAGAAAACATTAACATGTTTTAGAACAGGGTAAAGCATAAATAAATGTTGTTGTACCTCACCCTAAATTATTCTGCTTTCTCTGCCTTATTTTTATTATTCTTTTCTTTGTCTGACTCTGTTATTTCATTCAAAACAAGAGCTCATTGTAAAATACTCATTAGAGAAGCCATGGATGGAAAAAACACACTGTTTTAACCCTTGCCTATTTAAACCATCAACAGCTTTTGCATATTTTACTTCTTTTACACAAATGAATAACAGAGACTACAACTTAGAAATGCAACAGCTCTCGCCATTGTTCTATTATTTTTCTTCAAACTTTAAAAATACTAGATACTAGCATGAAGAACATCTGGGTAGATGAAGTAAAAACATACTGATTGGTCAGTACCAGCTAAAGGCTTCCCAGTAATGAAAGCAAAATTTAATCTTGCCAGGAAAAGGATCAACAGCCAGAGCTGTGGCCACTCCTGCCAATGGATATGAAGACTGAGATAGGTCGTTTAAGAAACAGAGTGCTTGTAAACCAGGGCTACTGCTCTTACTTCTGCCAAGAAGATGGAAAAAAGGAGGTAATGATGGCTGCTTCAGGAAGTGTGAGGGGTGACCCCATAGCTCTTATCCCACATGCCTTACGGAAGCTTGGTTTCCTGTAATTCTGCCATAGGCAAGGCATAAAAGCAGGGGCACATTCACTTTGCTACCCCTAGAAATCTATTGCACTAGGCAACCACGCAATTGTCTCATACCTGTACCTGTGGAAGAAGCCATTGTTAATTCCTGAATGATGAAGAGAAACCAAGGCTGTCTGGCTCACAGCCAGTTCACTCATGCTGAAGGGAAATTAAGAGTCTGAAAAATATAACACTAGAAATATAGGTCTGTGGTTTGACCTAAAAGTCAGCTCAAAAAGAAGGATATCTATGTCTTTCTATTTTTCCTTAGTCATCTAAGAAAGCACGTGAAGACAGGATTTCAGTACACAGGTGGTGACACCTGTTTTTCATGAGAATGTTTTGTCTTTGTTCCCTTCAGCTCCACCTCAAATATAGGATAACTGCTTCCTATGTTTAGTAAGTATTCAATTGGAAGTTCCTCTAAGAATAGGTATTTTCTGTGAAATGGAATAAAACAATGCTGTCCGCATACAAAGAAAAAAGGGAAAGGAAAAGAAAAAGGGAAAGAAAGGAAAAGGAAAGATAGGCAAGTGGCTAGCAAATACAATTTATCAGACTTAAAATCCATTTATTTGGAAGGTATGCAATGTTTTTTTCTTAAAGTAGTGAGACATCTCTGCATCTTAAATATTCTTCCAGAAATTCAATTACTCAGTTAAATACAAGCTGATAGTAAGTCAGAGTTACTTTCCAGTGGATTCTTAATATTTCTCACTACATGCTTGTGATTCCTGTGTTAATCACAGCTCTCATGTTAGCTGTGGGTTTCAATTTATTCAACAGCAAGGCTATAATCTTGGTCGGATCTCAGTCTCTACTGGCCTATCTGGTCTGTTACAAATACAGCTGTAGTAGCTATGATGTACTACACATTACAGAAGAGTACATGCCACATGGCACACCAATCTCGTTGCATGTGAGAAGTATTTCTCAAATAAAAGTATTTAATCAAATACCAGGTGGAATATAAAACTGTCATACTCAGTCCAGATGGGTTGTGAAATAAAATGTCTGCAGGGCAGACAACAAACAGTAATGAACGAATTATTAGAGCATGCAAATGATTAACCAGGCACACCATATTCACTTTAATAATACTATTACAATAGTGTAAAGATTTTGTACATTATGCTAGTACCTTTTAAAAATAATACATTATTTGATCATTTTTCACTGTACAAAAAATGAGGAGGATGTATGCAAATTATTTGCCACCAGGTGTACTGTTGATTAGTGTGAATTCAGCACCTAGGGAAACTAGTTAAAACCAAATAGCCTTGATAAAATTGTATTATTAGATGCAAAATGTTATAACATATGGTACAACAAAACAGTTAGATTCAGCAAAGCCTATTATTTATATCCATCAGTGTGGATTTAAGAATCCTGTGGAGCTTTGTTAAAGATTTCTGAATCCTTGTAGCTGCTTATGTTTCACATTTGTGGCTTTGCAAATTCATCTATAGAGAGTGAGTACTACACAATCTAAATAAATGTTTCAGTCTCTGTGAAAAGGGAAAGTAAAATTTGAATTGATCCATGTTTTATCTCTCTCTCTCTCTCAATCTCTCCAGCCACTTAAAAAGAAAGGCCAAGAATGAAAATTGTTGGTTTTAATATTCTTAACCATTTTTTTTTTTAAATCATAGGTTTGGAAGACTTGCAAAAAATTTTCTCAATGTATCTTAAGGTTTCTCTTAAATATTTATTTGTCAAACTAGCTGATGCTGAGTTTTAACTTTCCAAAACACTTCAGTCGGCTTTCAATATCCTTCTTATCAGGTGTGCAGCTCATATTTTAATCTCTGTTGTTGTGTTAGGCATGGATTAGCTTTGCCTATTGGAGGGCATTTTTTTACTCTTCAGAAAAATGACCTATGTGCTTTTCAGAATTGACATAAATATTGAAGAATGATAATATGCATTTGAGAAACCAGAACAAAATATTAGGGTCTTCTCCCTACTTATAAATGAAAACTCTTTTGAATAGGCAGAAGGAAAACAAAAAGAACTTTACAGTTACGTGCTATGCATCTCATCGACTCTGATGTTTAACATTACAGATCTACTTGCATGACTTCAGAAATTTTTAAACATAACAATAATAATCTCCCAACACCTCTGTGACATAGAAAGTGACATAGAAAATATTATTATCTCTAATTACAAAGCTGGTATCAAGGCACAATGAGACTTAGTAAAAATAAATGGCTGGTTTGTAGAACAAACTCCCAAATTCCTGGCTAGTGCCCTCTCCAGTGGAATAGTATTCCCTTTCCAGCAGTTCAGAAATTATTAGGAAAATCATTAGTCTTGAAACATAAGTGCAAAATGGAGCAGTCGCTCCTCATAGGAACAAGGGGCTCATATCATGTCGTCATAAAAACTCTGCATGGAATGAATGGCCTCCCTAGGTATGAAAAGAGAAATAGTTACTAGACGAAAAGGCTGATGAGTGGAAAAGTCCAGATTGTGTGCTAAAACAGGCCAGTAAGAACATATGAATTGTCTACAAAATCTTCCCAAGGACTGGCTGGCTGATAATGCTTCAAGGATCCCATAACTCATATTGTGTTTGGGGGGTGCAGCAGGCATTGGTCTGAGTGCGCAAGTGAATCAGAACTGTATTTATAAATTCATGTTGGGTCTGGCTGGGATGGAGATAACTTTCTTCAGAGCAGCTCGTATGGTGCTATGTTTTAGGTATGTGACCAAAACAATGTTGATAACACACCAACGTGTCGGCTAATGTTGAGCAGAGCTCACACAGCATCAAATCCTTCTGTTTCTCATTCTGCTGCCCCAGTGAGTAGGTTGGGGGTGGGCAAGAGGTTCAGTCCTTCTGATTTTCTCACCTATACCACTGGTGGGGAGTGAGCAAGCAACCTTTCGGCCCCCCCCCAAAGGTGGGGGGCGGGGGGGCGGCGCTTAGCTGCCAGACAGCGTTGACCCAACACAACATTATAGCCCACATGAAATCAAAAGCCTGTAAGAGAAGTTTCCGAATACTTAGAAGTAACTGGTATGTCAATGTGTATGAAACTAAACAAGGTAATGACTATACAAGGTAATGAATACAAAAGGTCTTGCCATTTTAGAAGTAAAATATAAATGATATCATGAGTAGTTAAATACCTCTTTAGAAATAATTCATATTTATCACAGAAAGAAGAACGATTCCCTTGAAGTCCTCACACTCAACAGGCAGAGTGAAAACATGCAGTAGGGAAATAAGCACTTTTATGGTGCTGGAAATGAAATACTCTTCAAGCCACTTACATTAAAAACAAAACAAACCAACCAAACAAAAAAAACCAAACTGTTGCATTAGGTAAAGTCACTGTTACAAAATTCCCAAGAACAATTCAGAAACTTTTTACAACTACTGCCTCTGGAGTCTGACTTTGAACCTAGCCCTGGTTTCAAATGTTACTTTATGCACAAATACGGTTCTACTGTCCTGGGTCACTCTCTGCAGACCATCTGTCTCATAAAGCCTGCAAGCTTTTTATGTTGTGGCTACAATCTCACAACAAAAATGCATTTTAATTCAGTATTGTTTCAAATTGCAGTTCTCCTTTTTTTGTGTATGTTTCTTTGCAGTCTAATAATCTTAAATTTGCACCATATCTTACAGCCTCTGACTTTAAAATCTCCACATTTACTTCTATTCAAATTATTTTCAAGTTTATTAGTGAGATATCTACCTCTTACTCTTTTTCAAAAGTCTTTTCTGGTTCACACCTAGGATAACAGGGTTCTCTGACCATCGTATCTGAGCCCTGAACTAATAATCTTTCTAAATAACCTCTTCACAGGCCACTATGTATCTTTCAGAAAACAGCATAAACTGTGCTTTAAATGGCAGAACAAAGATCAAAACGTCATGTGGTTCTTCATACAGAAACACTGCCTGATGATTTTTAATGCTCTTTCATTCATTTCGCACGATATCTAGAATTCATCACTTGGAACCTTCTGCTTCTCCTTTGCTTTCTTTTCCCCACAGCGTGCTTGAGTACTGGGCACATTCCTTATATTCATGTGAAATGCCTCGTTTCCTATTCCACAACTACTACCACTAAAGCAAACTATGTTCCTGCAATACATTTTAAAATTTACTGCTGTTTAACTCCATTAGTAGTATCTAAGGTAGGAATTCAAATGAATATATTTGCTGATGAAAAACAGCAATATTGGTTTGATATAAATTAAAATCATTTAAACCACCAATTTTAATCAGAGTTTAAATCAAGAAGCAGGAATCCAATTTACATAGTGAGTTTCATTCTTGTTATAATTTTTACTTTGCAATTATTTTTCCAAAGAAAGATGCTCTACCTGTTCTTACCTGTTGATTTGCAACTAGATAATATTCCAGTTAATAAATATGTTTCCTTCTGCTAGCCATATGGAAATGCTACGTGTATGCAAATATGAGCAACAACAAAAGCAAATCAGCTTAATGTACATTTATGAAGTCTCGCCATATGATAGTAAGTATGGCATTTCTTATTGACTGATTAGTTGAACAATTAGTATTTACTTGTGGTTTGTGTAAATTGTATTTTGTTTTGTTTTTTTTTTAAATAATTAAATTTAAATGCACAAAGCAAGAATTTACTTAATTTTTAAGCTATCATGAACGTATCAATACAAAAAACAAATTCATCAAAATATATTTCCAGGATAAAGGAAAAAAATTTATTAAACAATCACGGAGTCAATTCTAATAAACATTTCTGGTCCCTCTGCCCCCCTGCCCCCCTGCCCTTCAACAAAGAAGCATTCCTGTTCTTCCAATTGCAATTCACTGAATAAAGTAGATATTGAACAAGTAAGTTATGAGAGAGGAAGCTTTTTTTTTTTTTAATACAGAAAGACAGTTTACCACTGGAACAAATCTTGGTCCTACATGACTGGCCAGCAACTTCCAGATATTCTGCATAGCATTACTTTACATTTTGACATTCAACACAAATTACTGCAATACTGTTCTTAATATAAGTTATAGGATTTTAATAGGTTTTAATGACTTCAGTCTGTAATGCAGCCTGTAAAGAATTCCAATTTTTTAACAAATTAGTATATTTAACCTCCCTCCAATTAACTTCAAAACCAAATAAAAGCAAAGCCCTTTGCTTTACGTGTATCTCCTGTTTGTATTGTTAGCTTCAAAAGAATAGGACTTACTCTCAGTTAAGAGAGAACGTTGGGTTTCTATCACCATTTGTGAAGACTGAACTGCTAACTTGCTTTTTTCTTTTTCTCCTTCTCTGCTTTTCTTCTTTCCGATTTCTCTCTGCTCTGCTTTTTCTATTAAGCAAAACAAAGATTAAATATTTTCTTTTTCAGACACAAACTTTCAGTCATAAAGTCTCATACTGTATAAATGCTTTAATGACATTTTAGATAAATTAAAAAAAAATGAACCACAAACTATTCCAGTCAGAAGAGTTGAGATACAATAAAGAACTAATGTCATTCAGTTTAAAAAAATGAAAAATAAAAAATAATTCTTAAGATGTAAATGCAGATTTACTGAGAAGGGGCCAGGAAGGCTTCGGTCTCACCTTCCAGTTAGTGCAGAACTCTCATGTCCCTACTCTAATGTTTGGAATTCCTGAATTCCTGGCACTGTGTCAAATATTTTCTTCATGTCCCTGCTCCCATGCATCAGTAATTTCCAAAATAATCTAACACAGATGAGGCAAAGGTTCCCAATGGACATGGAAGAAGAAAGTCTCCCACAGTCAGAACCTTCTTTCAAGCCTTAGAACTTAGACTAAAGGAAAATACACTTCTAATTAAAAAACCCCCGAACATTAATAGAGTATCAGAACACAGCTTATAGCCTCAGAGTTGGAGATTACAGAGCTGTATCGTAACATAATGCTTCCCTGATTCTTAGTCGTTTCAGTTACTAAAATAATTTCAAAGTCTTAGGTAGGATTAAATTTACAAAGTTTTCTGAGAATAAATTACAGCACCCTGTTGGATGAATGACAGTGCTGTTCCCCAGTGGCTGCATCCTTGTGCATATCCATTCCAAACTGAAATATCCACTGCGCTGGTGGGTGGGTCATAAAATGATAGTAAGAATTCCTCAGAAAAGAGAATACCCCCCTCAGCCAGGTCTCTTCTAATATTCTTATAACACTTTTGACATTAGGACTAAGTATTTGGGATTCAAAGTGGGGAAGGCAAGGATTTTTTTTATTTTTTAATCTAGGAAGAAATAGAAATTTTAGTATATGATTTGTGCCTTCCAAAGACATTAGAAGTGCTGTGAAACTGCATCTGTGCCTTCAAGTTAAAAACAACGACTAAGAAAACTCAGTCTCAAATATAAACATTGAAGAATAATATACTGGAACAAATAAGTTTCTAAACCTAAGTTTTTTCATTTAAATGTAAATAGGATTAGCAGCTCTTGAAGAAAATTAATACCTACACCTAGTAGCATAAACAGAAAAGTTGCTATAAATGAAAATGCAGGTAGACATTAGAACGTACTCGTCAGAAACCTCTGTAGCTAATCATGCTTTGTAACATGCATTATGAAATGTATAATTTATTGACGATCAGAGCAGTGTTGCCTTTGGGGAAATTGTAACCTCTCTGTTATCCCTCTGCAAGGAACCAGTCTTTAAAGAAATGGCTGTGACACAGAGCTGAACAAATCTCTGCCATAAAATGAAGCCATTTTCATAAAATAAGAGACGAGTACTGCTTCTAATGATGAGATCTATAGTTAAAACAATTTTTTTTTTTAATTTACACCATTGCAACATGTTCAGTGAAACAACAACAAACCCACAGAGTTGCATGTGGCATAATAAAGACATATACATTCAAAGCCAGAGGTTATGTTAACTTTATGCTTGGCCTACAAAGATAACACTACCTAAAATTACAGACCTTTGCCAATTTTATCAGCTTTCTCTGCTTTCTCAGGTTTATCTGACTGCTTATTCACAGATGAAACTTCATTTTTTAACTCTGAGACTTTGGTTGCTTTAGGTTTTGCATCTGACTGAGGATTATCAAGTTCTGGAGTTTTCTTATGTGGCATCTTGAATTCTGGCACAATCTCTTTCAAAAAGCCCCAGACTTTGTCCAAGTATCCAGGCCTTTAAAAAAAAACACATGTATGTCAATGATAATGATATTTGCAATAAGAAAAGAAAGTGTGATTTTCATTTAGATAACACTATGCTACAACTGACAGTCCAACTTTTCTAAAAGTTACTGGGTTATTTTAGTAAATAAAAAACACTTGCCTGATTTTGTGTATCAGTCAATTTGTTAAGAGACTGATTACGGACAGATCCATAAAGAAAGAGATGGCGATTAGAGAAGCATGTAAATAAAGCATCCTTTCTAAAGTTTTTTAGTAGATAAAAGTTGCAGCAGGGAAATTTGCAGACCACTTTGCAACTACACTGTATAATAACTTGATTCTGGCTCGGTACATTAATAACCTTCTCAAAGGTATTTCCAAACTATGTTTCCCTAACTGTTTCAGCACAGGTAGTTCCATGACTCTTCCACTGATTCCACCAGCTACAACAGCTTTTTGATATGACATGACAGTTGCAGATATAATGGTTCTCCACAGAAACTCAGTGATTCCAGAAATAATCTAAAACTGAATGAATAGTTCAGCGCCATGAATAAGTTTCATTCAAGCTAACTGCATGCAACCTTTTTTTAAAAAAAAAAAAAATAATTGATTGTACAATGAGCTAAAACCATCTTATACTACTATTGCAAAGACTTTGTGATATTCACATTTTCTTATTCCAGAATATAATATATTTGCAGTAAGTGCCAGATTCATGAATATTATTTTTTACTGTTGCAAATGTAAAACTAGCTACATAAAGAAACAAAATTTAGGTTGGTTTTCTAAGTCCATGGACTACATACACATTTCTGTAAGACACAAATATATCAAAAAACTAAATTGCAGGCATAGCTTGGGACATAAAAATTGCTGAAATAAGAGCTAAAATAGCCCTTGACTGAACTTATTTAATACTGAAATACTGCTATAAATAATTATACCTAAATAGATTATATATAAACCAAAACTATTTCTTATGCATGTATTCATTAGAATGTATACATCAAAAGGCAAAAAAAGAGTGTAATTTAAAAAAAATGTCTAGATATTTAGAGCCTGTATCTCAGTCATTCATTCAGTAAAAAGAATGTCAAGCTGTAAAAACAGAATGTCTGTTCTCTAAAACTGCAAAATGGACTTAAACAGAGAGGAAACAAGAAAAAATGTTAGTATAGGTCGGAAATACTATTTTTGGTTGGAAATAAAAGTATATCAACTGTTCCAATGTAAAAAGTGAAAACACCATGCTAGCTGAAGTTGATTATTTCCAAATTCATGACGTATACTTTCTATAGTACATTCAGATATAAAGTTATTATTACTTGCAGACATTTCGCATCTGCACACTAGATGAAACATAGATTTCTCTAACCCTGTTTTCACAAGTGTTTAATATTAATTAAAAATAAATTATATTTTATATATATTATAAAGAATAGGCATCAGCTTACATGATAAATAGCTTTGCAAGCAACTGTATGACCTACAAAAAAAACCAAAATAAAATTGCATTCCTTGAAGGCACATTTCTCAAGTGCCAGAATTAAAAAATGTACACTTCCCAAAATTGATGCTGAAGGACTTTTAGGGCTCAGCTTTATTTTTCATAAGGCCTTACAGAATTAAATATTAAACAACTAATATGTAAATTGTTTAATAGAAGAGCTTACTGGAGAGGAATAACTTCTGGTATCCATCCAGTCAGTGTATGTAGAACTGTAAATTCTTCCAGCTCTCTTCTTCCAGTTTCATGTATACTGTAAGACCAAACCAGACATTATACAGAACTATAATATAATCAACTCACAGTAAACTCTGTAGTCTACATTGCTTTCTGTAGGAGTAAGACCATACACAAACAGAATAGCTTGCCGAAAACCAAGTTGTTACTTGCAATTTTAGGACTTCCTCTATCCACTGCTGACTACTAGCCTAAAAAGTCAAATTTGCTTTTATGCCTTTGCATCAGGCCCATTATTTTAGTGTTCCCTCTGGTACAATGGCATAGTTTCAACATTGTTACCAAGCATACTATGTACACTTGCACATAGTAAAGCCTCTTTTTGCAGGGTTGGAGATGTGGGTTTGAAATCCATTGTGCTAGAAGAGCGATGTGAATCTAGAACTTCCATTTCCTGAGCAGCTGCTCTAACTCCCAGGTTATCATGCACGAGTTGGCTGTATTTCCAAGTTTGGCTGTACCACACTCCATTCTTACAAACTGATACAGTCTCCTACTCTCTGGAGAGATTTCCGCCTGTAGATCCTGAGAGGACCAAGGCTAGAGATGCCAGCACTTGACCATGACAAACCCTTGTGCTCTGGAGAAACACAGTATTTCAAACACATTCCTGCAAACAGCGTTTCCCAATGGGCAGCTCTAGGCAACTCCCTGGCCTACGTAGAAGTACTTTGGATCACTCTTCCAACAAACATAACTTGATATGACCAGAACAGGGAAGCTTGACTACCCAGATCAGTGTTTTGAATTATTTTCTGAAGCTTAGTCGTTTTAACACTTGGTGTTCATTGCCCATCTCATAGGAAACTGCAGCCATAATTGTCAATCATTTGCACCATGGGCCACCTTCTCCTTTCCAGCTCAGTTTTAGGGAAGTGGATCACCATACCGCCCACAACAACAGAACTGTAGCAAAAGCATCAAAAGTAACTTATTCTACTCTATTTTCAATACTGGCTAAGTCAATACTGATAAAGGTTGACAATTAAAACTTCATTAAAACTTCTTGGACATTTCTATTTGGCAGAAAACCACATGTAAAGCTTTTCAGGAATAATGGCAAACAGATAAAGAAAACAGGGAGAGTACTCCAGTTTCTTTGCAAAGTTTTTTGTGTATAAATATACAAAAACACATCTAAGAAGTAAACGCTGCACCTTCTGTAGCTACAGGGGACTTTGCGTTACTGATTTACTGTGTCGCCTTTCAGAAAAGTGTATATTTGCCATTGTAAAGTTTTCAGCAAAATATATTTCCCATTATACTAAAACAATTTTTTGCAAATTCCATGTGACTTCATAAAATAAACCAAGCTGACTAAACATACCTAGTATTTGCCAGCTTAATGATAGCTTTGGACAGCAACATTGGCCAAAGTTCAATTTGACAGGTTGTAGCTGGCAGTAATAAATTATCCTCTTCATTGAAAGGCATAGTGTCATCCACAACGATCTTTCTCCAGCACCCCTATGATAGAGGGAGAGGGAGGAAAGATGACAGAAAAACCTGAGTTTGTGGGCTGGAAAGAAAATGTATGTGTACAAGAACTTTTAACACTTTCCCAAGAATTCAGTTCTACTGTAATTTGATTTACATTACAGGTGGCTTTAAAAGAAGTTCTTGTATAATATCTAAGAAGCATTGAAACAGTATTCATAGCATTTTATTACTGCTCTAACTTATTTATTTCAGAGATTAATCTAATCAGCTATTTCCAAATATATTTCCTCTCATATGTGTGGTCCATCATGTGCGTGCGTTCATTGCTGTTTCTTCAGCTACCATGACAGAAGCCTAAGAATCAGCAATGATTAAAGAAAGGCTTAACTAAGATACCAGTTTTGCAAATGCGTCTTAGTCTGGAAAATACTTGTGATATTCACAGGAATTTTTTATAGTATAACCACCAGAGTAATGGTTTCCAGTGTAGAAATAGAATATGAGCAATTTTCCAAGGGTCATGGAAGTGTTTGAGTAATTATTTTGTATTTGTAACTGTGGAGATTTCTGAAAGAACTCTGCACTGAGGTGTTTCTAAGTGATGTGCTGCATGCAACTGCGAGGCTCTCCATACCTCCAGCAAGAAACTTGGCACTGAACCATCTGAGGCACTGAACTGCTGCTGTCCCTCTCCAGGAGCATCATCTGCTGCAGATGTGGTGCAAGTTCCTTTACTTTGAAGTTCTAAAAACACTGTGAGATGGGAAGTTTGTGCCCTCTCCTTTTGTAGCACAACACTAATTATCTCAAATAATGGTAAACTAGAGACTTGCCATGAGGACCATTAGGAAAACAAAATCTCTTCACTCTTCACCAAATTATACATATATTCTCTTCCTCTCCTCTGGTATATTTTTCTGTCTCCTATTGTTATGCATTTAAGAGTGCTGTCCTTGAGTATTCTGACCCGCACTCTTACATTCCATCTGCCAAATCCTTCCATTAACCACATCAGCCATTTTCATAAACACAACCTTCACAAAGCCTCTTTCTCCCCATATTTAAAAGTTTTATTCATATACTTATTGTTGCTCTTTCTTTTGACTGCCTCCTATTCGCTGAGAACATCTTCTCAAGACACCTCTATTTTTTATTTCTTTACCATGGGTTAAAAAATTTGCAGGTTGTTCTTTCCTGATTCTCATCTTCTCCTCTTGCATTTCTTTCAGTCTTTGGTGGTACCTTTTTACTGTATGAAGTTTTTTTCCATGCACATATATTAATAACATATTCTCCCAGAAAGCAAAATGAGCCTTTTTTTTTTTTTAATTACTTCATCACATTTTAAGGACATGAAGTAATGCTGAATACACCATTTCCTTTGGAAAGTCTTTTAATATTTAATTGCCTTTTCTTCTAATTAATTATGCCATATTGTGGATTGAACTTATCTAAAGTCAAATTCTAGCTATTGGACCTTTTTGTATTTCACTCAGAAGTTCTCCACTAGGATTATCTTCTTTTCCATTTGTAACTAACTATATGCAATGCCATTGTAACCTCCATTAAGCTGTAAGAGACCCAAGTTAAGCACATGACAATCTAAAGTCCCAATGATGAAAGTCCGGAAAAGAATCCAGGTGTCACCTTTTGGTTTTTGGTCCCATGATGTACATTTCTGCAGAGCAGTCATAGCTGTAGTCATGGAACTTTCCTTGCAGAAACTAAAAGTTTTGGTCCTTAACAGCTGAGAAGGGAAGAACATTCAGTTCTTCCACTCCTTCATGAGTGCTCTAACCATCATGTTTTACGCAAAAGGAGAGGTGGCAGCCATCCGATAAAAGATGTGAGTGCTCTCTAACTTTTCATGCGCTCTCACAGAATAATCTAGTGCTTGGTATCTGCACAGACAGATGTATCGCATACAAAGCCCTAAGTCAGCTGCTTAACCTCCAGGAAAACTCTCAGAAACTCTGAATGTTTGACTAATTCTAATGGCTTCTCACTCTGTATGTGAGACAACTTAATCACACTTGGAAAAAAGCCATACCTATCCCCATTGATAATAACAGACCACTTCACCACCTGAATTAATCTACTTAAATTCTGCTGCTGGAGACAGTTGGTGTGGTGATGCCTAAAGCAGGTATCTCAAGCAGGCACTCTGAATATGTCCATAGCTTACCTGGATCTATTGATGTGAAAATGTTTAATTTGAGCAGCTGAAGCCTCTAAACCTGCTTTGTTAGACTTTGTTCAAGTCACAGTGTGACAAGGAACAGATATATCTCTTTCAGCCTTCCAGTGCACAGAAGAAATATTCACTGAATAACTGCTTCTGGTGTTTTTTTTCCTAATGGTGCTGTTTATGTTTTTATTATCAGTAACTTGCGATAGCCTGGTTTTAAATATTGTATATCAATACTATTAGCAACTTAAATTTAATTAGTACTTTTGGCCTGCTTAATCAGCTGTCTGCAATGTCTTAGCTGTTCACATGTATTCATGAGCACTGATTTTCACTTTTTTTTAAAAAAGCTTTTACACATTCTTTTTTAGGTTTTATTTCCTTTTTTAAGTATAACTTTTTCTGTTTCCACAAATTCTATCTTTTTAGAAGTCCAATGGGATGCCTTTGAGTTTTCATTAACACTTCCAACTTTATGTTGCCAATTGACTGTATAAAAAACATTTTCAGGTTTGGGCAACTGGAAGTCTAATAGGGTCAATTATACGTCTTAGTGTTTTGTGACATACTCTGTTTGCAAAAGACAAATGTCACCAGAATAACCCTAACAACACAGACAACTTCTAACTTTTAGGTCAGTGATTATTTCTTTGTTTATCAGTATGAGGTTCAATATTAAATTAAGCATTCCCTATTGACTGTAAAATGCATTAATTTATTGTCTGTTATCTTTAGAAAGTCCATGGGATGTTTTGGTTTTACCAGTACATCTTCAGTAAATGATCCTCTCACTGGAAGTCTTTAATCACCTTTAAATACAATTGGATACAAATAGCTCTGTAAAGTCAGCCGAGTTATTTAAACAATAAAAAACATTCTTAATCCTAATACACCAGAGGTGTGGGCCACTTGTCTGACTCTACTAAACGTTTGCATCAAACCTCCATATTCTATCATTCACTACACAGGAACAGAAATATTTTGCATATTATCTCAGAACAATTAATGCATGCACAAAAAAAAAAAAATCAGCAGATGAAATTAAGACTGAGACAAAAATGGGGTAAAAGTTACTGACTGAGAATTTAAATCATACAGTTTACAGTGCAGTGCAAACCTCATAATCAGTCTTCATATTTTTCTTTCTAGCAAAAATTAAATAAATGAATTATTTAGTAAAAGCCAACCAAAACTGAGAATTCAAGTCGTAAAAAGGAATTTCCATTCAGGAGCACACACATGTGATGCTTAGTACTGTCATAACATTTTGAGACACAGAGTAAAAAACCCTCAAAATATCAATAAGAAGTACTTTTAAAAAACAAAAAGAAAGAAAGAAAAGAAGAAAATTTCTGTAAATATGCCAAATGAAAAACAGTTTACATTGGGCTATAAGAAGACGTGATTTAGAAATCAAACCCTGTAGAAATAGGATGTCAAGTTTCACATGCAGCTCAAAGAAACTACAAATGGTGAAAATTAATCACATCTTAAAATAACATTATTTTAATGTGATACAGAATGAACCAATTATTTTCTATAAAAATTATTGAAATTGTGCTTTGGGCTAAAGAATGACGTTGAAAACTGCTGTTTGACACACGAAAAAAGTCACAAGTATCAGAAAACAGAAGTTATTTCAATAGATAGTTTGAACATATGCAACATTAGCAACTGCCTTTATTGGATTCTCTTTCTACAATGTAATAAACAAATGAATTCAAATGTAGTATCTACTTGTAGTGTCCAGAGGAAAAAAAAATCTATCAGCAAAATTCTACATAATCTACAAAAAAAAGAATACTGCCTTTTCAAGTAATAAGTGTTTTATCAAGTTCTAAGTTGTACAAAAATCACATGAACTGTAAAAGACATTTTTATTAACATGCATCAACAATTTGTCAACACTTCTACTCCTACAAATCCATATCTTTTCAATAATAATAAATACTTACCCTACCCATTAAAATTTGCCATGCTAGCTGCATAATATTTATATATTGTTGGAGGGAAGTACTCACCATCCAATAAAGTTTCACTACATATTTTCCATAGCTGTTGTACAGCGGCATGTGTCCCCTGGTAGCTTTACATAAGGCATAAATGTGTTCCCACGGTTTCCAAAACAGTGTGGATGTTCCATTAGTTAAGGCCTTTTCATTATATATCCTCCAGACTGCATAAATTTCACTTATAATCCATCTCATCAGCTGAAAACCGAGAAAAATAGAAAAAAAATTTTTTCAACTTACATCCTTTAGAAAAATAAAATCAAGTCATATTATGACCAAAGAATAAAAAAGCTCCTGTTTTAAATGAAGAAGTGACATAAAAGTATAGCTATGGTTTCATGCAAAAATTAATTTCACTGGTACAACTTTTCTTAAAATCATCATAATGTCTATCTACAATAACACAAAACTTCATGAGACTAAGAAAAGGCACAATATAAATTATGCTGTTCATTATTTACTAAAGAAAAATGAGGACACATGATTTCAAAATAAATTATGTTACAGGACTTGTGAACTGTCACTTGTTTAATTGCTTATTACTAGATATAGCTGCTAAAAATCAATACTGGCTTTAATACTTGTTACTTGTACTCAGTAAAAAAAAAATCCTAAGTCATTAAAAGTATTTAATAATTTTTAAAATTTAAAATAGAAGCTTTAACTAATCATGCTTTAGTGCATGTGTTTTTCCAACATGCAGATTTCTGATGTATGCTATAGTTTCACAAGTATTACCAAACTGTTACAGTGATTTATGTATACAAGAATAAGAATAAACTTTTACTACAAGAAACTTGTCCTAAAATTATTTAGTGGTTCTGTGGACAGCAAACTTTACATCAGCTCTTTTCTGGTGGCTTCTTCCCATACAGTTTCTCTGGTGCTGAATTTTAAATTTGCATTGAAGTAGAATGAAATAGAAATTATCAAGTAATATTATATTCAGTAATGCACTCAGATGCTTTTGTTCCACCTGCTTTATTGTTTCCCCTGATCTGCAGAAATTCAGTAAACATTTATTCAGCTCTGCAGAGAATGAAAAGACTGGCTGGGTGACAGAGATTTGCACATATATGAAGGCACACTAAGAATGTGACTTCAGGAAAGCTTAAATGAAAAACATAAATCCTTTCTAATATAGCTTTTATTCACTCTTATTTTTAGAGAATATTATCCAGTAATAATCTTTGTAGATCATAGATTGAATATTTTAAAAAAAAAAAGTTTGGAAAATCTCTTACCATCATTGATTTAATTTTTCAAATTCTAAAACAGATAAACACTAATTATACAAATCTAGATTATTTCTTGCCATTTTATTCCCATCATTCTTTTTTCACTTAAAAAATTCGTCACAACTTATTTCTTCATGGTAGAAATTTGGAGTGAAATCCAAAAAGTTAAAGAGTTAAAAAGAATGAAAGAAAATATTTTTAAAAAGGGACATTAATGTATTTCTACCTACCTCACTACAAAATATATGCTCATTTGCTGAAAAAAGGTCAAATGAGGTTTCATTTTTGACAACCACAGGAATCTAGAAGAAAGTAAATTAGTTAAGTCCATAGCTAAATTAACTGGAAAAAATTAAATGAACACTAATGTTTAACAGTAGCAACATAAAAATGTTAGACATTTGGCAAACATTTGTTAGAAATTTGCAAACTAAAGGCTGTCAGTCTGCAAATCGTGTAGCTGCTTTGGTATTTCCAAATAAAAATGTCTTAGAATGTAGATGTTCAGAATTTTAAAAAATCATAATTTTTACCAGGAGATTTAAAGAGTATCAAATGAAATAATGACATAATTAAATTGAGATTCCCTCAATTTATTCATAATATTTGCAGTTCTGCATCTAAATCATGATCATAACTGTCTCATACTTTGAGATTTCCTTGGCCCCCCACCAAGATTCAAAGGGATTTGTTTCCTCATGGTCAGTTAGATAGTAGTATTGTCAGTATGAACGCTGACTTTATCAAACTTTTGACTGTATTACATCATAGTTTTGATGACTATTGCTTGTTTATACAGTCCATTTTCTTTTTGTAAGCAGTTTAGAAATAACAAACTGGATTGTAGTTTATTGAAGTAAATATATCTGTGCCTCTTATCACTTCTTGGTGATCATTGCTTGATTCTTTGCTTAAATAGCCTTTCATCCCTTAACATTTACATTAATTTTTAACAACTTACAAAATTTCTAGTAATCATAGCTTCTTGATGCAAAATACATTGGGCCAAAATAAGCACCAAAGTCTTAATCAGGTCTTAAAGAAAACAAATGCTTTCTTCATAGTGCTCTAAAGATAGATTTTAAATATTTTTAATACAGATACATGTTTTCATGGCTTTCTGGGCTGCCAGCTCTCTTGCCCTCATCTTTCAGATACCTCTACTCAGTTTATGCATTTTGGCAGCATTTCTCATCCAATCTTTTGGTCCTGTCAATTACTCCCCTGACCTCCCCCTCTACTTCCTGCATTAAAAATTAAACTTGGACCTGTTTAGTGTCTAGTTAATAAAAAATAGAACTGACAAGCTGATAAAAGGAACACTGACAAGCCTGAAAAAGTTGGAAGGGTGGTCAAAGTGTTTTAAAACTTCAGCATTTCATCTGAAGCAAAAATGCTTTAAAACTTACATTAGCAACAGCATTGGAGAACATTAACCTTTGAAATGGTAGGCTGTTTATTTTCTTTGCAATTAATTTTAAATACAAACTGAATAAGAGCTTTGCATAATTTTAAAACGTTATGGTTACCTTCCAGACAAGTACTGTCAAAGATGTGGACACATTCTGTATGCAGACTGGAGAAATATAATAGTTGAAGTGATAAAAAGTGCTATATTTCTGGTAAAGCTAATTTATGGTTTCAGGATAGATATTTATTTCAGATACCTGCTCAAGGGAAGACTTAGTTGGAACAAACAGAACTTGTTTTGCCATGACAGTGATTTTTAAGTGAGAAAACAAGAACACAAAGAAAAATGGAAGCCATCTCTCTGTCCAGGTGTCTTCTAAATGAATGTGCAGTCAAAAAGCAGAGCAGCCTTGGGAGGATACACTACCATGATGCTTTGCACCAGGAGGTGCTGGTCCATGGTGATCCTGGTAAGAAAGCCACTCAGACTCCATATAGTATCATTTAAAATGATATTATTAGAGATAGCTATAAAGAGAGGAATTAGTATAGATCTTATGTCCTTTTAGACACTGGGAATCCCAAGTTGTGCGGCATCAAACAGGCTTCCGATGCCCATGCAGCATTCTGTGCAGACCCCATCCGTCAAAAGGGTTATCCCATTTTGCTATTATTTAGCTATGATAGGATTTGAGCTATTACAGGATTTTCTTACAAGAAAACAACTCTTTTAATCATTTCTACTGTAAAACAGAAAGGATGTTCACATAAGAACTTCCTGCGGCACTTAGATAAAGGCAAGGAGACGCAGGTGGTGTAATTGCCAGTAACAAGAGGGAGCTGCCTGCAGGTTCCTCCGTTACAACACGCTGGCTGAGTTTATCCACTGGCCAGGGATCACGCCCGGCACCACGCAGGCCTGAAGCACAAGCTGTGCATGCAGCACAGGTTAACTGATATATGGATCACTGACTCCTTGGTGTACAATGGTCTCCTGGACAGGATGACTATGCATGGTCAAGAGGGCTTTATCTGTGGAACTGATTTCCTCTACTAATTTTCCTCTACTCGTGACATAGCTAGGTGAGTAGCATTTTTTCATTATGACCTTGCTTGTTTCTTACCTTATTTGTTAAAAACTCATGTGGACGTTTCCATGAATGCACTTTTAAGGATGCGGGCAATTCTATTTTCCCTTCAGGATCCTCAAAGACATACTACATAAAACGTGCATGAACAAAAACGGAACATTTTTTATTAATTACAGTATTGTGTCTTCCACAAGATTTAAACTAATATATTGTTCACACGATAATTCACTTAAGGGGGAAAAATAGCATAAAAAGGAACTAATATAACTGAACTAAAAGAGTGCAAAGCCCAAACTGAAGATTCAGCATAAAAACTGCTTGTATTATTCTGAGAAGCCTGTGTGGCCTGCACTGTAGGTCTGTATAAAATGTTGCCTTTTTTTTTCCACCTTTCAGAGAAACCTCCCAAAAAACTGTTAAAGCTTTTAATTCAGGCACTCTTCTACCAAGTCGTTTCTAAGTATTTTTTCTAACTCTCTTATTTCTAAAGCTTTTTAAATTGAAGACTGAAAGTAAATATCTAAAGCGATATTTAGACACAAACAAAGCAGGTTCCACTCATTTAAAACTGCTATAGAAACTATTAAAGAGACAGTCTCATATAATTTTCAAACTTTCATTTCCAAAGTAATACTTATTCTCCATGTGGACAGAAGCATCAGGATGTATATCTGTTTACTTAATAGTACAATGTAGGATGAGGAGATGTCTCTGATACTGCTCGTGCTAACTGAGAAACTAATCAGTTACATGGTTAGTGCCTTTTATTTGTGCCTGGAATTTTAAATAGCTTTTAGCCTTATTATATATTTCGGTGTGTTTCACAGGCCACGATGTACTCTATTTATCTTCTACAGACCAACCAAGGGGAAGTGTTTCTGGGAAGGAAAAACTACGATGCTCTGAGTACTCACTGACTAAAGGAAGGCAAAAGAAAATATATTACAAAAGCACAAAAAACAAGCACAAACCCAAACCAAAGACTCCAAAATAGTATTTTCACCACATTTTTTTCTTATTTGTTTCATTGTGTAACTTCCTTCAACATACCAATCCGCAACAAACTATTTAAAGTACCTGAAGGAAGCAAGATAAGTTGGGGGGGGGGGGGAGGGGGGCAGTGGGAAGAACTTTTTAGGAATAATTATTTTTCTGAAAGCTTAAAGGAAGCCTTGTAGACTGGACCATACAGAACTGTATTAACAGAGTTTATACTCTGCTTTCAGAGACATCCAACCCTGACTACACGGTGTAACAGGAAAGTTTAGCACTTAAACACTAGATAAACCAGAAAAAGGAGGCAGGTGAAAACGATATAACACTACACAAAGAAACACTAAAAAAACACCAGAGAGATACACCTTTCTTTAGCTTACAAGTGAAAAAGTACTTTGAAGAAGGGTATTGTAGGTTCAGCTAAACTTGGCTGATGAAATCAGGTTTAACTTATCTTTTATTTAAGGTGGCTATAACAGACAACTGCCAGGTCTCAGGAGTTCATGCTCTAAGGACAGGAGCCTCAACCACAAGTTCTACAGGAAGGACAGGCAAGAAACAGGTACAAGAGAAACAGACGAGGTCAAATGCGCAATCTCAGCAGCACACTGCACTGCTCTAAGAGAGGCTACTGTGTAGGGGTGCTTGATAAAACAGCTTTAGGGTTACAAGGAAACAGATCGCTTCTGATTGATTGATTCCTTTTCCCACAGAAGAAAACAGAATTGTTTATATTCTTGCTCTAAGTGTACTCAAAGGTACTGGATGCCATCACTAATTCTGTTGCTAACTGAAATACCCTACAGAATGTTGAATTCTGGCTAGCTGCTTGGATCAAAAGAGGCCACATTAGAAAATTCTTTAGATCTGTAAATTCGTCTGCTGTGACCGATGTATTTAACAACTCCTTTATACGTGTAAAAAGAGCAATGTTTCATACAGCTTGTGGCTGAAGAACTGAATGGTCCAGTAAACACCTCAGAATGCCTCTTATGCTAAAAAAGAAGAAAGATTTTCAGTTACAATTATTTTTAAATTTTATCTATTATAATAAAGTCTGGCAGACCTAACAGATTAATGGTAGATAAATGTTTAGAGTACAGCCCAAAGACACCAAATGCGGTAATGGGACAGAAAACGAGGCAAAGGAAAATTATTTATCTGTCAAGTTAATGGCAGCATTCAGTACAGAACCTATAACTTCTCTCAAAAGAGTACTTTGGCACCATAGGGCTACAATATATTTATGCTTAGGATAAGAAAAGCAATAATCTGCAAACACATAGGCTAACATATACATAGCACACAAGAATATATACAGAACAAACATATGAACAATGCAGAATTTGCATATAAAATAGATGATTAAGCACGGTATTAAATGGATTTTAAATATCACTTAAAAATCCTACGTTTAAGAAACTCTTTCAGGAATAATTTTACTACTACTCTGCATAAAATGCACATACATTCTGTAATGATAACCAGTTTGAAGGAGTAAAAATCTAGATGAGATTTAAAAGTCATTCCAAAGTTGGAAAGACTAAGGAACTTTTCTGCATCTGGTAGGTGCTTACATTTCTGCAAAATAACTATATCCCCTCAAACCATTCTCTGGACACTAGAACTGCAGACAGTGTTTCACATGTCCAGAAACTGAGGTGTGCAAAAGACTTCAACATCCATTTTCCCCATAATAAAGATGGGTGTATTTAACCTTTTGAGTCCACAGAAACTGCACTGCCCAGAGAAGGGATTTCTCTGACATACTACAACAGTTTAGCTGTTCCCACATCCCCAGTTTTAATTATGCTATGGAATAGATTTTGGGGTTTCATTTTTTTTAACCATTAATGTGCACATATTAATGCACACACATATGTTAACAGTTTGTTTAAGAAGCAACAAATAAACAATGCACAATACTTTTAGTTTATTATTTTAGTTTAGTAAGGAACTATTTAAACTTATTGAAAAGATATGATTGAAAATTAATACATTTATCAGTAACAAATTATTTTGAAGTTGTGACAAATACTCTATTAAATACATGTACAAAAAATGAAGTGGAAATAATATATATGTGTTGCACAACTTACTGAAATGGGGCTTTTTCCAGTTTTTTCTTTCTCTTTTCCAACCTTTCCAGTATCCCATTTTTCTGCATTGATATCTGCTTCATTCCATTCTGGCCAAATAGGAAATCTCCACTTCTCATTGGAAGCACCTACATGGGAAGACACAGTTGCCCTGGGAAACAGAGGCATGAATAAAAATGAACAGTATATTAGGCAAGGGTAGTAGGAAGATTTTTGTCTCGTAAAATATTCTTTTTTTTAATGTACCGTAATATAAATTTTAGCGTTAGTAACTAGTATAACTTTTTGTCACTAAGATAAGCAAGCCTATAGAAGTGCTAGATAGCATTATTAGGTATAAATCAACAAAATATTTAAATGCATTTATATGAGGAATCCCGTTGAAGTAAATGGGACAGCTGAAGCACAAAGGCAGAATCCAAGGGCACAGTTTCCTCCCTCTTCCTTTTCCCCTGCTTCAAGCCATATGGTTCTGCTTCCCCTCCTGTGCCAGTCCTAGCATTCATGACCCAATTCAACTCACTCATCCAATCGATGGCTTTCCTTTTATTTTTTTTTCCAGATTTTTTTTTTCTGACTTATTTACTTTAACCAATCAAAAGGAGCTTGCCATGGATAAAAGACATATTGGGGAATAGGACTCCCACTTCTAGGCACCTGTGAGCTGCTAGACCAGCCAGTTCTGTTTCCAGTTAGTTTCATTCTCAGAGCCTCTTGTGCTACCGGTACTCTCACTACCATCATCTTGGGATTCACAGCTCCGGTAAAACGTTTGCTGAGACTGCAGGGATTTTCACAAGACTAATACACCGTGTTCATAGCTACCAACTAGCACTAGTAGTGCCTGTGCGCACCATTTTTCCAGTGCATATGAAGGGCTGAAAAACTGAATTAGAATGAGAATACAGCAGCTCCTTCCCCCTTAACTACCAATCCTGGAAGCAGACAAAGTATGTGCAGGTCACATAGTAATTATATTCTCCCAGACCCACTGGCAATAAACTGTAGATGTTGTCCACTCTAAATAACAAAGGGAAGAAGCTGCAGGGACCTGAGAAGCAGCCTGGCACCAAATACTGAGCAAAAGGGTTTAAATAAATCCTATTGCAGAAAAAACATATGGACTTCAACCAGTTCGAAAAAAGGACTAAGGTCAGAATTTCCTCTTTGATACTCAGCAGTGTTTACAGGAGAAATGCAACATCCGACGCTTTTTTACTACTGGAGCCTTAACAATATACTTACATGATACTTCTATTTCATTATGTACCTCAGCTATAAAAAGCTAAAGATATTGTAATCTTCTCTTTCCTTTAGTTTGGTTACCACACACTTTTTTTATTTTTTTATTTTTTTTTTAAATGAGAAGCAGCATTATTCCTACAAACGTGTCCAGGAGATTAGGAAGGTAACAGTGTTTTGGGCCACAGCTGGAGGGCTATTTTTACAAACTGGTGCCAAGAAATATTTATTTTAAAAATAAAAGCTTAATTTCTTTAGAAACGGACATCTTCAGGTGACTTGAAAGGGAAAGCTTCCATTTTTTTTTTTTTTATATTTGAGAACAGGTTCTTTTTAACTCCTGGCCATATATTGCATATCATATCATGTGGATATTTATACTGATATACAAATCATCAGTGATATCATATAAAACCATACTCACATTTTAGATTTTAGAATTGTAGCTTCCTCTTGAGATTTTGGTCACTCCACAGAAAAAAAAAATGAACCCTGATTATGATTTACAGCATCACTCAGATTGTGATTTGACATTTGACATTTCAGATAAAATGGTCACAGTGTCATCGTTCACATATGCTCTTTTTTGGTTGTTGTACACAATAGTCATTCATTGTTCCTATATAGGTGCAACATTAATTTTAACTACATTCTAAAGACAAACACAGACTACATAAATTAGTAGTCTGGCTAGGGGAAAAGGGTGTGTAGCAAGTGACACCTGAAAATACTATTAAGCCCTGTCTCCCAGAAGGTGGAAGCAGGGGCAAGTCACTTGGGGGAACAAAGACATTGCTCAAGTGTAGAGCAATGAAACTGCAAAAGCTCAGCTGGAGTTGAAATAATCAAAGGACATTAAGGGCAAGGAAAAAAGCTTCTGTAAGTACACTGGCAGCAAAAGGAAGACTAAGTAAGGAAAGTGCACATCTGCTGCTTAATGGGACAGGGAACTTAGTGACAAAGGACATAGGAAAGGCCAAGATACTCAATGCCTGTGTCTTGGATTTTGTTGGCAATTTTGGCTCTCAGGCCTCCCAGTCCATGAGTCTACTAACAGAGTCTGTGAGAGCGAAGCGTTATCTACAGTAGAGGAAAGCAGCTAGAAGGCACTTAAGTGGACACACACAGGTCCATGAGACTAGTTAGGATGTAAGCAAAGGTACTGAGGGAGCTGACAGGAGTCACTCCAAGGCTCCTGCTGATCACATTCAAAAGACCATGGCAATCGGGCAAAGTGTCTGATGGGTGGAAAAAGGTAACCATCACACCCATCTTCAAAAATGGTAAGAAGGAGGATCTGCGGAACTACAGTGCTTGGAGATACTTTAAACTGAAATGGACAAAGACCTAAGCAACCTGATCTAAGCTGGCCCTGCTTTGAGCAGGTGGTTGGACCAGATGGCTTCCAGAGGCACCTTTCAATCAACATTTTTCTGTGATTACATAATACTTTGTTGTTAGCAATAATAAGGACAACGACATGGGTAAAAATAAAGATTTCTCACTCTCTGGACAAAAACTACATTTATCCACACTACCAGTAACTCTTACTGGAAGACAGTTGTGAAAATTCAATACCATCTGTGCCTTCTGCTGTGCAAGTAAAAACATAGCTTCTACCACTGTAACTGGAAGGAAGATGTATCCTCTGGAGTGATACCTTGCTTTGCTTTTCCATCTTTGTCATCTCAGTCATCTGTAAATGGCCTCCAGCCTCTCTCTATTTAATGTTTGGTCTTTCAGTAATGGTATAATTTTTTCTCCAGCATTTTTTTGAAGACTCAGATGATGCTCAATTCTATATTCAGTAATACTTAACAAGCAATTGAAAACCCTGAACTGTTTATCAGTTTCTTTGGATTACTAGGAATGTCTATATCAGTTCCAGTTGTTTCAGAGAATCTGCTGTATCTGCATTAACTGCACGCATGAAGAACAATGAAAACCAGAATGCTAGCTGTACCAACAGCTTCAATACTTGTGATATTTTGAAGCTTTGCCCCTTTCAACATTGATTTAAATACAACTCCTGGCAGCTTCTTACATATACTTAAAAGCAAAAAATGAGGAAGTTAAAATTCTTACTTTTTCTGCTTTTTTTCTCATTTCAGATTAAATATCAATGACATATGCAGCTATTTTAAGACTATTATTCAAAGACTACTTCTAATTTTTTGTATCTTTTTTCTTTAAGTTTGCATTTTCTCTTTTAAATATTTATAGAGAAGCACGGAAGTTTCACGCAATCATAATAATTATAATCATCATAATAATAATGATAAAGATGTTCTGAAGTCATTCCCAAAGACAATTAAATAATAATTGCAATAATTGCTATAAGATTTCTGACTGCTTTGGGACAATAGTAGAATAATTAAAAAGCATACTTTTTAAAAAAACAATGAGACATGGAAAGACTTGCCTGGCTTACTATCACACTAAGACAGAAAATTACTTCACAATACACTTTGATATAATAGAATACCCTCAACACTAACAACGTGGAAGACATGAAAACAGTGCTGTCTATGACTGAGATGTCTAAACTAAGTTGTGGAAGCCCAATGCTCCTGCTTCTCAAAAAGGATGATTCAATAAGATTTTGGAAAAATCCATAAAGAACTGCAATTTAATTGGACTCCAAATATAAATTAATAAGTGAAAAAAGACAGCTGAATTTATTGAAATACTGTATTTGAATAAGGCTATTAAGAATTTCCTTCGTTACAAGAATTGAATAATATAATTAATTGAGAATTCTTTGAAACAAACAGACACAAGGACAATGCAAAACATTACTAGTGTTTTCATAGAATCATAGAATGTCCTGAGTTGGAAGGGACCTACAAGGATCATCAAGTCCAACTCCTGTCCCTGCACAGGACAACACCAAAATTCACACCATATGTCTGAGGGCGTCATCCAAATGCTTCTTAAATGTTGTCAGGCTTGGCGCCGTGACTATCTCCCAGGGGAGCCTGTTCCAGTGCTCCACCACGCTTTGGGTGAAGAACCTTTTCCTAATGGCCAACCTAAACCTCCCCTGGCATATCTTCCTGCTGTTCCCTTTGGTCCTATCATTGGTCATCAGGGAGAAGAGATCAGTGCCTCAAGCTGATGCTCAAGCTGGATGGCTTCATTGTGCAACAGTATTTTAAACACCAACTTACTGGCAGACTTCTTTTTAATCCCATGCTAAACCCTAAAGGAGAAAAAGGAAGAATAAATTGCCAAATGAGAGAAACACTATGAAGTTGGCACTAATTCACCTCTGACCCTCTAAGCAGCTTCTACAAGAATACTGGTACAGTTGATATAGTGCCAACAGGGGAAACAGGGAACGGCAGCATAGACAAACACAACAGGAAAAAAAATTGCAGACCGATTATGACCTAAGTTTTTCAGAGACTTCAGGTTTAATAGAGAGGCAGGCCCACAAGGTACTGGAAGTATGCTCTCTCAAGTTAAACATAGTAATTTAGTCTGTAGACATACACACTTTAGCTGCTCACCCATTCTGTAAGCAAGATCTTGTCAATATGGTCAACGGAGTCTCGGGAGCAAATATTTTCTTCTTAAAGTAAATAAAACTACCTGTAAACTATCTATGACCATTCCTCCCAGAGGGAACCCAGCAACATTGAAGGGAGTCTTCTCAAGAGAATTACAAAAGTAGTGGTATGTAGTTTCAGAACAGCATGGCTACTCCACCTTTCCTCTCCCAGTACTCATGTCATTCTGGATCACCAGACAACAATAACTTTGTGACACATGAAAATAACTGATGCACCATGCAGGGTTTTTAGAATTCAGGAAGACACCATTCTTTCTATTTCATTCTTTCCTCCAGATAAAGATTTAATACTCTCCTTCCTAACCCCTTCTTGTAAAAGTTAGATTCACCTTTAATCTTGCTTAGCATTTTGATGCAGTCACTTTCCTTAACAACAAAACCCAAAAAAGGAAGGAAAAAAGAATTAGTTTTTCACTTTTGCTTATATGAGCAGATCTGAGGATGGAAATGAGACATCTTCTCACAGTAATTTTGATTGGGAGTATTTGAAACAGATAAAATTGTTTAATAGTTCAATAATAATGCCAGCATTGCTTCCACAATGACTCTGGGGCTTTATGCAGAAATCTGGTTGGAGCCTTGACAGATAAAAGTGCTTCAGCTTTTTCTGTCTCCATGGCTGTACTTTGGAAATCAGGAAAAAAAATCCCCAGGGATTCCACCATATTGATGACTTCTTCAGGGTTTCTGGTTAGTTATTTGCATATGGATATATTCATATTTTATTTATATTTTATTCTTTCTGTGATCCTTGTCATTCCTTATGACACAGGTTGCAAAGATGGTATTTTTGGCAGCTAAATCCTTTTCAATTTCTATTTTAATTAAGGTTTTATTTGTTTATTTCTATTAAACCTACTTAAGTTTCAAAGTTTAAGATCTGCTTTATATTATCGTTCTAAGAAATCAATACAGAGGTTTTCATGGACTTGGGACATAGTACTGGGATCTCTGCCTGCAAAATTGAAAGCTAAGTTTTGATTAACTTAATGAATTGATACTCAGCAGCTGAGCTACAGTTACTGTCTATGCATCTGTTCTTAGCTAACATCAACTATGGAGAAAAATACGTGTTTGCTTAAAGCACATCTTGGAGAATCAAAAGACTGAGCACTGGTATCTGTAACAGCAACTGTTTAAACAAACCAGCCATTTTATTTGCAGCATGATACATTTGGATGGTACAGTATGATTAGGTATTTATATGCTAGCCTTTCTGTAGATGCAATGATTGTAAGTTTGGTCATCATTTGATTCACCGTATTAAGAATTTGTTTATCTCCACAACAGGCCATTTGTTGCTAAGTAACTGCCAACAATCCATCACTTCATCCCATCTTAGTGCTCCCTGTAGGTGTTTTAAATGGTCACCAACATTACCCATAGCATGTTTTACAGATTAAAAAATAAACTGTGACTTTCATCATAACAATACTCCAACAGAAGACGAAATCTATCTGATGCCCATCATTTTCACCTTGTTCCCTGGAGAGTGTTGCCAATCTTTTCTCTTTCAGTAAATACTACCTATTCTTTCCATGAAATGTCTGCAACCATTACACTGTACAGCTTAGTTTCATTCAAACCCCAGAAAATATACTATTAACATATATCCGATGTCACACTGACTACTGTTCTTGGGATGGCCAATAATTAACAGAAATGATTCAGTAACAGGACACAATATTTAGGTAACTAATACCTGGCAGGTCAGTGAATGAGGCTCAGAGCTGAAACTTTTATCCTTCTTTCCTCCTTCCACTCCTCTGGATGCTCTGAACTCCTCTGTATGTACAGAAGTAAGAGCAATCTGAAATGAGGAATCTCACATCTCATATTCCCCATTGAATACCAATGTTGAGACACAGGGAGATGAGAATTTGGGGATTTTTTCCATTAACCAGGAAGCGATAAAGAAAAATGTGTCCCTTCCCTTTGATTGTTTGAGCAGTCAGAAGAAACAATTTCTGGCCCCTTTTTATATTAGGAAAAAGAGGGCAGAGAACAAACAGATAGCTCAGCTTCTCCTCCAAACGTGTCCTGGGAGGAAGCTACTTAACTTTTCCCCTGATCTCTTCAGAACTCGAAGACAAAAGGCCCCTTTGAAGACTTTATTTATGGCAGAAAGTTCCTTTAAACTCTAATCATTGAAACAGTTTTTCAAAAGTAGCATCTGAATATCTTAGAAACCCACAGAAGAAACCATGGCAACACTCAAGTTCCTAAGAATCTGGAAAGGATATGAGAACGTTTGACCAAGTATCAGTAACTCTGTTGCAAAATCATTTGCTCTTTTTCTTCATACCTAGTGCCATTCTTCAGAAGAGGACTGAACACAACGAGTCATGATAAGACAACCTAATAAGCAGCTAAGGCAATACAGTCTTCTCTTTATTATTAATAATAAAAGCCAACCGTATCCTGGGCTGCATCAGAAGAGGTGTGGCCAGCAGGTCGAGGGAGGTGATTCTCCCCCTCTACTCTGCCCTCATGAGACCCCACCCGGAGCCCTGCGTCCAGCTCTGGAGCCCTCAGCACAAGAAAGGTGTGGACCTTTTAGAACGGATCCAGAGGAGGGCCACTAAGATGATCGGAGGGCTGGAGTACCTCTGCTATGAAGACAGGCTGAGAGAGTTGGGGTTGTTCAGCCTGGAGAAGAGAAGGCTCCGGGGAGAGCTTATTGTGGCCTTCCAATACTTAAGGGGGGCCTATATAAAAGAGGGGGAGAGACTCTTTATAAGGGCAGATAGCGATAGGACAAGGGGGAATGGTTTCAAACTGAAAGAGGGGAGATTTAGATTAGATGTTAGGAAAAAATTCTTTACTCAAAGAGTGGTGAGGCACTGGAACAGGTTGCCCAGAGAGGTTGTGGACGCCCCGTCCTTGGCAGTGTTCAAGGCCCGGTTGGACGGGGCCCTGAGCAACCTGGTCTAGTGGGTGCCGTCCCTGCCCATGGCAGGGGGTTGGAGTTAGATGATCTTTAAGGTTCCTTCCAGCCCAAGCCATTCTATGATTCTATGATTAATATAGTCCACAGTAATTCCAAAATAAAACCAAAATATGTATGCGTTGTTTACAGTAACTTACCATTATTCTTATCTCAGACACTGGAGCCAAAACTGAAAGGACTCTCTGCAGAAGAAAAATACACTAGTCTAAACGCTCAGAGCTCTCATGGTTGGGGAGAGACTCAAGGCATGGATGCAGTTCAGGTACAATAAGCAGAACAAATAATTGTAAAGCATCTAAATTGCAATGACAGTTGCTTGCAAAGCCTATGATAACAGGTTTTGTTGTCATTTCACTTTTGTGTACTAGAGTAGGATTTCTTCCTCAAAAAGCACGGAGTGCTTTCTCTGTGAAGCAAGATCAAACTGTGGAAAATTAAAGTGATGACAGAAAGATGAATACCAACTGATTATTCTTTATAGACATATTATTTTTAAAGGAGTCTGTAATTTGGATCACTACTTTCAAGTGTAATATTCTCATTTCTAAACATAGCTGACATCCTTGTAGGTGTCAGACAAACTACTAACAGACTTCAGTAACTTGCCAAGAATGAGCCCATTTCAAATGCTTGGGCACATTTGCTATGAGAGAATGGTCACCTAGCCTCACGTTTAGCCTTGACAGCTGGAAGTCCACGTTTTCTTATTTTTCTTTGCCTGCATATTAATGGGAGGTGAGATGTTCGTTCTTGTTTTCTTTCCAGGTTATAGAAGGGGGAAAAAAAAAAGCTACATGCCAAATCCCTTGCCCAAATTGTACACAGTGGTGTTTCCTGGACATTATTTCAAAGAAAAAAATGATGGAAAGTAGTGGCCTAGAAGCATTGCGGTTTTTAAAACTTTTTTCTTTTTTTTTAGTTTGATCTCCTGATTTTCAGCCTGATTCCATTTGTTGCCCTATAAATATGGTCTGAATTTTGGTCTTTATCATTTTAAAATTCCAGCTAAATTTGAGTATCTTTCTTAAAAGTTTGGCTCGGTTCTCATCAACAGAATTCATACTTGCTGTTTTCATCCATTTATACCAACTCTACCTTTTTGCTATATAAAAATTTGAACTGACAAAAAGGTCAAAAATGAAATATAAAAAGCAGAATAGAGTACTAGACTGGTGGCATGTGTTAGAGAAAAAAGATGAAGATGCATTCAAAAAACTGATGACAAATACAGTGATAAGGCAACTCAATATTTCATATAGATCACAATAGATTTGTTTTATCTTGTGTGACTAAATCTTAGCAAAGGTAAAACAAAAATACATTTTTTCATGTATTTTTTTGAAGAATTCATGTGAAATCCAACCTTCATGCTCATAGTAAGCTCATGGACAGTGTTAGAATTTTGGACTTTTTTCACCTTCTATTCTTGCATTCCAGGAAGAAGAACAGTTTTCATTATATAAACTATCATTAGTAAGCGGCTCAAAGACAGAAGCAACATCAGGTGACGTTACAGACTTCAGAAAGAATAATGTGGACACTGCTGCTTTCAATGGCAGCGCAAGTCAAAATCTGTAGCCTCTGAAAGCAATGCTAGAAAAGCTCAGCTTGTCATTTTCAGTGGCAAGAGCCAACTATAGTAAAAATTCTCTGCTCCTGATTTTATGGAGCCAAAGGACTGCTCTCAAAAAGCTTTTAATATGGAATGGAAAAAATTACTATTTTACATATTTGAAAAGCACTCTTGATGATGAAATTTATCAGATGGCCTGCAAGTCATTCATTTGCCAGCCTTTTATATTGTACTATGCTGGAGGTCACTCAGACTTTTAAAAGACATCCTTCAAAAATATTTTTTTTTTTAATTTACATTCCCAAGAGTGGAACACTAATCCCAAGAGATGCCTGCCAAAGCAGAAACCTTGTAATATCTAGCTCTTAAATGAGCACTTTTAACCTATATAAACAAAAATAGTTTACAGAGTAGGGCTTTATATCCAGTTTTACGGGTAGAAATATGATATACCAAGACTTAGCTAGAGGCATAGCAAAGGCCTGGAAAGAGGAGTGCCTTTCCTGGTGATTTTCAGGTGCCAATATCAGCCAAGAGAAGTGATCTCTGACTGATTCTTCCAAGGATGGTTGACTCTGGGTTGTGTTCCAGGTGGGACTGTTGTCAGCTGGCCTAAATCCTTTATGGTTACCTGGTTTCAAAAGGTGGAGGTGACAGGCCAAGTGAACAGAGTACAGAATAACATAGGCACCCAGGGGTCCCAGATGCATCTTGCAGTCTTTCAACAAGTCACAGGTTTGAGTGCAAATAACATCTACATCCAATTTCTAGACCAAATTTCTCTTTGGTCAATGCACTGTCCTTCCAACTAGCAGCAAATGACAACAGGTTATATAGTTCTCAGTTAAGGATAACTCTTCAACATCAGATGCTGTCTGTCTTTATGATAGATCAGTTAAGATCTCTGTTCAAGTACAGTCAAGGAAAGCAAATAAAACACTAGGACACATTAGAAACAGGATGTCCAATATGTGAAATTAGTACAATGCCACTCAGTATAATCAATTTTATGTCCTTTGCAGGAAATACTATGTTTGGTTCCAGTTGCCCTACAAATGTAACAATAACTTTGGAAATTCAATGACAGGCAACAGTTTAGAGCATGGAGGAATAACAAAGCATAAATGTACAAAATACTAAGTAGTATGGATAAGAGTATATTATTTACCTGTTCTCATAACATAAGAAAAATAATGCATCTAACATAAAACACAGCAAATTTAATACTGATAAAAGGAAACATCTGACTGCTCAGCACATAATTAGCCAGCAGAACTCCTTTACATCAGATTCCACTCAGATGAGAATAATGATCTATAGCTACTGGAACAGCCTGTCTCAAGCAGCACATACCTCTGTCAAACTCAGGACAAAAAAAGAAAAGGAATGTGCCACTCGGGGGACCGTAGTTCCATTCCATTGAGCTCTGGGTGAGAAACCACTAATAGCACCATCACAAAGCATCCACTTGTTCTGGTTGTCCTCCAAGGCAGGAAGCTGAAGATCTCTTTTCAAATCCTTTTTCACTGTATCTGATTCAAAGAGGGAACCTGAAGTCGTGTTTCCCCATGTAATTGTACAGCACCTTAGAAATTATTGAATCGGTAACTTTTCTGAGTTTGTTTCTCCCAGTGTTTCCTGCTAAAAAGATTGAGTTGGCCTTAGATTCAGCTATAAGAACGCTGGGAAGATTGCAGCACGTCTTTCCACACTGGAGTTTGGTACTCAAGTATCTTTTAAGAACACAGCTTGTGCTTTGCTCCTTTCTTTGGAATTTCTTCCTTGTTGACTTCTGTAAAATCCTTTTGTGCCTTCTGTGTGGCACCTGGGTAATTAAGAACTAAAAATCTCTGCATGGCAGAGCACCCCAGTACTTCCATGGATTTAGGTCAACTCATTTACAAAGCACTTACCATGCACTGATAAGAAAACCAAGAAATCCCATTTCTTCAGTGGTGGTTACACAGAGCTCTCAGAAGCAGCCAAAGACCATTCTGCTTAACTAGATGAATGATCCTCTAACAGAACCTCTAATATGCTATACTAAGAATGCTTTCCAGTTTTAAAGCACAATTATTATTATTTTTCTTTTGACAGCACTTTTTCTGCTATGTAGTCCTGCGGAAAGCTGCTTTTCTGTATTACACTGCTCATTGTAATAGAAGTCTAGACTTCTATTGCACAGTTTGGTTGCACAGTCTCCAACCAATGGCTCATGGACAGTGTTTGCCTGCAAGATCCCCTGACATTGCTTTGAATTACAGGGAAAGAAAATCTAAAACTAAGACTAGTAGGGAGCACAGCATTCAGTGTGATATTGCCACTGCTATATTACTTAATGTTTTCATGCCCATGAGTCCATGGAGTTTGAAATCTACAGATCAGGGTAGGCTGAGCTCTCAGGGGTTCATTGTTTTAATTAGAATTAACTAGGAAAACTAATGTGAATACACAATTTCCTAATTAAAATGTAATCTACTTAATCAGATATTCAACTTACGGGTTGGCTTATATGCTATTTTAATGTTTATCATATTTACTTGAGGAAGAACCCATTGTCTCACCACAATGCATGAAACTAAAAAAAATTTAAAGGCAGAAGAAAAGGAAAAAAACAGTACTACCAAATTCACTGTATAGATTACAGTTGTGCTATGTTTGCACACTGAAACATTTCAAAGAATGAAGCACAGGTGCTGAAAGCAAGATCTTCATCTTTCTGGCCAGAGAACGCTAACACTAAGAATTCTAGGTGTACTTAACTTTATTTCTGAGTCTAACAAAAATGCTAGCCTTGGAAATATGGGTTGTGTACAAAACAAATAGACAATAAAAGACAATAAATGAAAAGCGTCTATTTTTTGCTCAGGCACAGCTGACCCAGACTGGCCAAAGGGCTATCCCATACCATATGACATTACGCTCAGCATATAAAGCTGGGGGAAGAAGAAGGAAGGGGAGGACGTTTGGAGTGATGGCGTTTGTCTTCCCAAGTAACTCTTATGTAGGATGGAGCCCTGCTTTCCTGGAGATGGCTGAACACCTGCCTGCCGATGGGAAGTAGGGAATTAATTCCTTGTTTTGCTTTGCTTGCATGCATGGCTTTTGCTTTACCTCTTAAACTGCCTTTATCTTAACCCCTGAGTTTTCTCACTTTTACCTTTCCAATTCTCTCCCCCATCCCACCAGGGGGGAGTGAGCGAGCGGCTGTGTGGTGCTTAGTTGCCAGCTGGGATTAAAGCACAACAAATGCTTACACAGAGTCAAGGCCTTTTCTGCTTCTCACCCCATCCCACCAGTGAGGAGGCTGGGGGTGCACAAGAAGGGACCAGAGGGGACACAGCTGGGACAGCTGACTCCAACTGACCAAAGAGATATTCCATACCATATGACGTCATGCTCAGCAATAAGAGCTGGGGGAAGAAGCTATGCAAGACAAGATACACCATTAAGCTACCCTCTTGGACCACAACCATAAGAAGGTGTGTACTGATTCAGAGCATGGGTGAACTGTAGCCCAACATCTTGTCTCAAACAATACTCGCAATTGAAAGCCTATGAAGAGCATAAAGGCATATATAGTATATTTCTCTAATACTTTGATAGACTCCAATTATTTTTAGCTCGAACACTTCCTGAGCTATATGTGGTTGCTATTTATTTATATAATCTTCAGTGGATTTCTTTTCTGCAGACTTGTTCCATGACCCCATGTAAATTTTTAGTGCCCATTGAAACTTAAACTAACCAACACAAGTGCTCCAGCACAACACTAAAACCAGCTTCAAGTTCAAACACCATGCTGTTATACACAAGACATTAGTTCTTGCCATTCCCAAACTTCAGTCAATCTAGCAAAACCCACGCAAAACATCAAAAAATCAATCTGTTGAATCTATATTCTCTAAACCACTGCTGTAGTCTAAACCTTAAGAATACTTACCTGAAGAACACATGCTGGCAGTGGATAAAACCTCAATCACAAGCTTACTCCCTATCCTAGGCATATGGGAATTCAAGTATGAATTATCAATGCAACTATTTTTTCTGTTCCTACTGTCCCAGCCTTTAATCTTAATAACAAACATCAGGTAATCCTAGGCTTTGGTGCAGCAACCTGCTACTTGTTGCAATCGATCAGGCACACAGCTAAACTTAAATAATTTCTTCCAGCCAGTCCAGGCTTCAGCCTGTCTCTGCAGGTCCTTAAGGATCCATCAGAAGTAAATATTGCTCTTAGTTACTGCTATCCCTAATTAGAACTTCAACACCACTCTGACCTTCCGCTATACATCAGTGACCTCTGCCTGTGCCACAATTATCCCTAAATCACTTGCCTCTCTTGGCATTGACCATTAACTCCTCACTTTTGTTCCTAATAACCAAAAACCTAATTCACATTTTTCTTTGTGCTGGCAGATGCTGATGACTCAAGTTCAATTCAGAAGATTGGGCTTGGTGGCATAGAGTTTCATCAAATTCATTTAAAAAGCATTTTAATTCATTATCCATTCTTATACTAGCCAGAATCTCTTTCATTGCCGACAAAGACATCAATTCCTATTCACTATAGCAGTTGAAACCTGGGAAAGATCAGATTCTCAGTAGCCTCTAACGATGCAATTAAGGAAAGCTATAAGGACAGCAGTTCTTTTGAGCTCTTCAGTCTGTCATCTCTAGCAACTGCTTAGCTCCTGAAGGGAATTGCTACCTCATTAGAAAGCAGTAATGAAGAGAGACCCAATGAAGCATCCTGCAGAGACCCATGCGAAGCCTGCCTTCTCCGTATGCTTCTGAGGTCCCACTCCAGCACCGCAATATATCCACCAATAATCCCCACTGATATTCCACAGTACAGATGTACTGCGCTGACTGTTGTAAGCATTTATGGGGGGACAAGAAGTCTGATCTCACTAGAAATCAAGCAAAGTAATTTTAAGGTCATCAAAATATATTTTCCAGCTGTTTTGTTTTTTTTTTTAATATGTCTAAAAAATGTTAGCCTTTTTTCTTTTTTACACTACTGATATTTCTATTCAGTATTTCAATCATTGCAGACATATAAAACCAAGAAGCATTTACCATCACGAAGACATTATTAGACAAAATGCAAAATATTTTTGACATTTTTATCCCTGAAACTGCAAATTGTGTTCAAAAATAAAACAGAGGTCCTCAGGGAAAACCTACCTTGCAATTACCACAGAATACTAACCTGATGGGACAACATTTTCTCAGGCAGCCTGCAAACATCCATTCCTCTTTCTGATAACAGGGATAATAACACTACTTAAGTTCTCATAGACTTACACAAAATTTGTACACTACAAGTTGTCTCTGTCTCACAAATGCACCGAACAAGCTGGGTAACAGAATGAATGTAAATAGGAAATATCTGATAAATAATTGTCATATCTCCACTGAACACAGCTCCAATCTTAGAGTGTATGTGTAAGATTTACTTCTAATCTCCACATCCCACTAAAAAAAGACTTGGCAAACTGCCTTTGATAAAGCATTTATGATCATAACTAACACTTGCCTACTATTAGGAGAAAATCGTTATCTGAGGAAACATAGAGCAATCTCTCCAACGCAGGGTTTGCCAACCAAAATGAGGACTAAGTCATAGGGTTACACAGTACAGTTGTTTTACCACCATGTTCAGTGATTTTTCTGAACAATTATTAAGAGCAGCAGTATTAATCATTTTGTCCCAGAGCAGACTCCTGCAGAATCAGTTCAGTGCTCTGCTGATTCTTCTTGACAACAACGATACCAATCTAGCCTGAAATCAGAAAATTGAACATTCTCTGCATTTGGGGCTAGAACTGTACTTTCTAGTAAATGAATAAGATTTGCATCTTCTTCTCATGGACCTGAAAACACAGAACATCTTTACTGTAACATAAGTATTCCTTACTATACAGCATCTTTCCATTTCCAAATAAAGAAATAACATGTCGATCTGTCTGCTATCATCAATTGCATTCCCATCATTCCGACATCACAAATCCTATGACAAAGGGGAAAGCACTCTAGAAGCAGTGTTGAAAATTGAAAAATGAAACATAGCTTCCATTTTGCATAAATCAGTCTGTAGTTCTAAGTTTCGACCATAAACCTGATCCAAATAAAAAGCTCCCTGTAGACTTCAGCAGACTGCAGTTCAAAACTTGAAACTGCCTAGTTGCCTCTTCTCTCCATTGAAATTCTGTAGCTTATAGCAGTGGTCTCCAAAGTAGGGTGTACACACAAGCAAGAAAATATTAGAACTTCAGTAGTGTATGTATATAATTTATAAATAAATAAATATACATATATGGGGGGGTGCTCAAGAATTTTTTACTGATAGGGTTGCATGATCGAAAAAGTTTGCAGACCATTGACATATAGCATGACTAAAGAAAAGAAATACATGTCAATGTTTCAGTCCTTGCAGAGGGACTAAGAATGCTAAAATATCTTTTTGATATTGGGTTTGGGGTGTAAATTCCAGTCCATCTGGGCAACAAAGGCAAGCAAGGAGAAAGGCTATTCAAGGTGTTAAAAGTGTTCTCAAGGGTGAACTTTTAGCCCCATTGTGTTCAGTTCCCAACTATCCACAATTTTCACTGATTTCGGCAAAACCAGATTTTCACCTACATCTTTGACTAGAGAGTACTAAGATGCATGTGGGCTTTCAGCAGGATGAAGATCTTACTGAGACTGAAAACTGTAGTAGAATAGAGACTTTAATCAACTCAGAAAGCACTTCCAACTTACAGAGCAAAACAATATGATTAGTGTAGCAAGTGCTGAATTCAAATTTTCAAATACTTTATAGCAGCATTCTCCACTGTCTCATGAGAAAGTGGGACTACATTTTCTGTAAAATTTTTGTTTCAAGACAAAAATTTATTTACGCAAAAGTTTAGAATAAGCTGTCACTAGCTTTCCCTCATTTAAATTCATTATCTACAGCTCAACAGATGGTAAAGTAAAATCCTTCCTGACAGCTTAAACAAGAAGGTTTCTTGGGTCAGTTGCTGAACTTGGCAAGACATGCATTGACCTAAACCAACATTTTTTCATCCATCCATCCAAAAGGCCTTAGTAACATTTTAGAATGATAAAAAGTGAGCAGGGATAAGTTAGCCAGGAAATTACTATCATCGAAGTTGCTGTAACTTTAGATTTATTGTGTCACATGTTTTCTGGTTTCCCCTTTTACATTACTAGCATTTCTGGTAATATATATATTAATACAAATATTAATTGATACAAACACAAACAGAGGTAGTTCTGTATACTAAAAGCTGTTCCATTAAATAAGATTTTTTTTTTTTTAGAAAAAGGTCACTTCATCTCTTCATATGCCTAAATATTGTTCAGGACAATAAGATGTCACATGGAAACGTATACAGCACATACACTGAAACATCTAGACACGTACTGCTGAGACTTACTCCTGTTAACAACAAGGGCACTCTGTATCACAATGGCAGAGCAGATAAACCCAAAAGACATGCTACAGTTTAAACAGCAGTTACAGCCTTAATGAAAAAAAAAAACAATACAAGCTATATATTCTGTGTTACGAAGGTTCTGCATTACAATCAGGCTATTGTAACGGTTTCTTCCATAGTGTAGTAACATAAGTCAAGCTACTACACTTTATGTAAAATAGCCTTAGTGAAGTGGGTAAATATTCCTGTGCTCTGATTCTTAGCTAATGTTAAATCAACAGTGGCATATCCTAGACATTAGTTCCATTGCAATTAGTTGATAATTGCAGAGTGTCATGTCTCCTGTCCTTTAGGTCCAACATGAGATTTCAAATATAATGCGAGCTTATCTGCTAGATTGCATTTCAGAGGTGTTTCAGTAAAACTTAATATCATTCAAATAGTTTGTAACCAAATATTCTCATCTCAACTTGACACTGGGAAAACAATTTTCTAATTTGATTTATCCATCATGGTCTCATTTAATAAAGCCTAAAGTAACAATGTACTAAAGAAAAAGACTGTTCTAGATAATCTGATACAAATAACTCATTTCATAAGAGTAATTCTTTTACAGGTTATTATGTATGATATAGGACAGAATTAACAATTTTACTATATAAAAAGTACATATTTTTAGACTCTCCAAAAAAAGATGTATCTTAATTTAATGGAATAGCCCAAAACCTCTCACACTGTAAGAATGTCTGTTAGGGGACAAAACCTGAAATACTGGACAAAATCTTTTGGATGACAGCCCATTCAGTTTCACATACACTGGAAAGTAAGAAAATACTTCTTTTTCTCTAACAGTGCTCAAAAATAAAAGTGTCCCTGACAGCTTAGATATCATCAGAAAAATTTTGATAAACTGCTTGAAGCAGTAAATATGAAGGACTGCATGGCTGTGGCCAAAACAAAAAAAAGAGTTACTAAGCAAATTGATGCAGTGAAGGGAAGGAGAAGGGAAGAATTAGAGATACTGGCTGACTGCAACAACAGAAAAGTTATCAAAATGGGAATCATGATGCGAAATATGAAACAGAAGTATGAAAATATGAAACAGAAGTATGAAAATACAAAACAGGTAAATACTTTGTAGCAAAGGCTGGGTAACTGGATATGAAATAAGAACAAAAGGGCAGGAAAAAGAAGAAAAGGGAATGAACACATATATCAGATACCTTTTTCATCTGAATCCTGTCAGTGCCATGCATGCAGGCTTACATTAGGATGGGAAAGCTGCTCAAAACGTAGAAATAGATCTTGCAGGTCAAAATAGCAACAGTGAAAGAAAGTCAATGTTTTCTATTATTTATTTGTCTTTGCAAGAAGAAATATACATTTTCATAGAAATATACAAATTCACACTAAATACCTAGCAAATAGTGAATCATTTTAAAATATCTCAAGAGATGCTACTTACACAGAAATATTTAAGAAATGAATAGGAAGAGTTGGTTTTTTATTATACTGAATTTCCTCAGATTCATTCTCACATAAAGCAAACATTCAAGGCATGGGAATTGTGCTTCCCTTCTGTCAATGAAACTGACGTGCTCTAAGAGTCACTAACCATTTTGCCCTGAAAACTTCAGCCGGCTTAGTTCCGCTACCTGATGAAAATGAAGGGCGTGTATTCCCAAAACTATTGTCCCGATTCACAGCTTCGAGGTTCTTTTAAACCCAAACAACATTTCAGTGAACACTTAACTTCTGTCTGCTCCTGACTGTAAGTTGAATGCTTCGTACCATGAGCTGTGGCCAACACAAAAACGCACACAGAAACAGCCACATCGCAAAGCCGCCCACCCATGTACCACATGTGCCGTGACCTTCTCGCTCTTAGAGTCATAGAATTGTTTAGGTTGGAAAAGACCTTTGAGATCATCAAGTCCAACCGTTAACGTAGCGCTGCCAAGCCCACCACTAAACCATGTCCCTAAGCACCTCATCTACCCATCTTTTAAATACCTCCAGGGACGAGGACAAAACCACTTCCCTGGGCAGCCTGTTCCAGTGCCTGACCACCCTTTCGGTGAAGAAGTTTTTCCTGATATCCAACCTGAACCTGCCGTGGAGCAACCTGTTCCTACCGCTCTCCTCAAGGTCCGAGGCGCCCTGTCTGCTAGACCAGGCACGGCACAAGAAACACGCAACATCGCTTTCGCAGGGTGACGCTACCGGACAGGGGCGTAAGAAATACCACAGGAGGAAGAAAGCACAACTTCCACACCAAGCTGCCCCTCCAGTTTAAACAAACAAAATAAAACAAGCGGCAACAGCCAAACCCCACCTTGCCTGCTGAAACCACGTTTAATTAAGTATCCGCTTGAGCAAGCCAGCTTTCGAAGCTCTTTGCGCGCACAGGACGACGGGCGAGCCCCCCCTCCACCTCCGCCCAGCCCCTGTCAGCGGCGACCCGCCGGCGACGCAGCCGCGCGGCCGGCAGAAGGCGGCACCGTGCCGCGGCGGGCGGCCGCCGCGCAGGAGGGGCGGGCGCGCGGCCGGGAAGCCCCGGGGGAAGTTTCCAGACGGCGGCGGGGCGGCCGAGCCCCTCCCCGGCAGCGGCCGCAGCGGCCCCGGGCCGGCACCGCGGCGTGTCCCCCGGCGCCCCCGCCTCGCACCCCGCGGCCGGCCGGGGCGAGGGGCAGCCCTCCTCCCGCGCCCTCCCTCCTTCCCTCCCGCGGCTCTTACTCTTTGGCGGAGGCGCCCAGCAGCCCGGAGCTGTTACGGCTGCCGAGCTCCTTCTTCTTGCTCCCCTTGGAGGCCATGGCCGCGGGTCCCGCCGCGTCCGCCGCGTTGCCGGGCGACCCAGCCTGCCGGAGGTAGCGCCTCCAGCGCCGCCCCGCGGCCCAGGAGCCGTGCGGCCAGCTCACCCCCGGCATCGTCCCCGTCCCGGTCCCCGTCCCCCGCGGGAGGAAGGGCCGGCCGGCGGCGCCCGGCAGGTGCCAGCCGCCGGGCAGGAGCGGCCGCCACCGCCGCCTCAGGGCAGCGGGTGAGGGGCGAGCCCCCACGCGCGCCCCGTCCCCACCCCGGGGCGACGGGGGGGGCGGGGGGGCATGGAGCGCTCCTCGCCCCCTCGTCGTCTTCGAGGAACCAAAAGTCTGGGATAAAGGGCCTTTGCGGGAAAAGACTCGGCTTTGAAGGTGGTGGAATACTGCTTCCTGAGCTCCTCCAGTAGCCTCAAGGATCCCTCCGAAGACAGTAATTTGTAAAAAGCTACAAACATGTAAAAAGTGCATTTTAGTTATAAATACTCTAATTGCATGGCTACGTTTCTGTTGAACAAGTAAAGAGCAAGAGTAAGAAGTGCTGATTTGAAATGGTAGCAGCTTTTTGCCCCTTTTTACACCAGTATGTATAAACCACATGGGAAGGAAGCAAAAAAGAATTAGTGCTGGAGCCTGGAGAGATTTTAGAGCTGGAAAGTATTTATTTTCATTTTTCATTTCAAAATGATGCAACTAATTAATTCCTGATATGAAGCCTATGATTACCAAAGCGAATGGAGTTCCACCAAGGTCAGGTAAACCTAACATTAACCAGCTACTTTTGAATTCAGCGGAGAGTTGACTTGAACTAAACTAAGCGGACTTTTTCAAATACATTCCAGGGATTACATTATTGCCAGCAACTCCTGTTTCTAACTCTTAACCTATTTGCCATTTCCCAATCTGTAGCGCATGATGAAAAATCCATGAGAAAACAGAACATACTTGTTCACTTATTCAAGCTAAGTCTTTTTGAAATATAAAAATCAATGAAAATTTATTTGTCAAGTTGCAGAGAGCGTGAGTAGATAAAAGATACAAGGAAAAATATGCAGATGTTGCTACATCTAGAGACTTATTTTAGACAAATGTCAGATCTTGATTTATATCAAGATGACAGAAGGCTACTTTTAAATTTCAAAGTGGAAAATTCTTCCGCATCTTTGCATTTCCTTCAGCATTATGTCCAACAGCATCCATTTTAAATAAGGTACCTAGGGACACTTCTCACTTGAGAACCAAGTAAACATTTCAGGTTTATTTATTCCTTTTCAAACTGAGCAGCTGGTCTCTCTTCAGACAATTACACTATCAAATATTGATCAGGGCACGCAGATGAATAATAGCAGAGACAGAGGTGAGTTCAAACAGCTGGCTACCGCTTCAGTACCAGTGCAGGGCTGTTAACCTCCGCACCTTGCTCGGTGCTGATGCAAGCTTGCAGACTGAGGCTGGAACTTAACAGGACAGAGTTTGTGACCCAGAACACAGATAAAACCACCTCAGATGATCTGTGATTTCTGTCCATTCTGCTGAATCCCCTTTCCTTTCCTATGCTTACTGGGCAGACAAATTACTATGGAAAAGTATCTATGAAACATAGGTGTAAGAGGCACCTGTGAAAGTTTTCCTAGTAGGAAAATTTCCTTCCTGATCCCATTGCAGATGACCAGTGAGGTCTGCAGCATCCTAGCAAATACTTTTTTTGTAATACAATTATGTGAAAGACAACAGAAAACAAATGGAAATTTGAGGGCATCTGTCTGTAAACATTTTTGGGTGGTGAAGGAGGAAGGACAGAAATCAAAAGAGAATGTACATAAGCTACAGAGCCCTTCATTCTTTGCTCTGTTAAATGATAGCTGCTACATATGAAGTTCAAAATGCACCTTTTACCATAAAATTCTACAATACATTTGTTTGCAAAGAGTGATGACAGTAAAAGCACATATCTAGGTGCTTTGTGAAGAAATCTGCATCCATCAAGTTACATCTTTTTATTTATTCAAGAACTTAATTTAGAATTCCATAACCTAATAGCAATGACAAGGGCAGCTTATTTGGAAAGAGAAGTTAATCTGAATTTTAAAAAAGCTAGTTTTCTAACTGGCAAAGAATCTGTAAGGTCAAATCAGCTGTTTCATTGGCCTAGTGTCTCAAGCCATGAAGTATATCTGACAGATGCTCCCTGAAGGGGAATGTTGTTAGGGTAGAGGCAGCCTCAGAGTTGGAAAATGTGAAATAAATATACATGACAACAAAACAAGAAGAATGGTGCAGTTGTATCTTAGGAACCCACTGGGATGTAGCTAAACAGATACTAAGATAACAGGTACTGGTTAAGCGATGGATGGGTGGCATTCTGGTCACCATTCTTCTAAGATACCGCTCAAAATACTGGCGCTTTTTTTTTTTTTTCTCCTAAAACCATCACATCATCAACCACTATAGCACACATAAGTCACTTAGAGGAAAACAGCCTTTTAGTCCTAAATATTTTGCACTTTTTTGCAACTACAAATACTAGTTGGAGAGAGCGGAAAAAGAGTAACTATGAACAGGAACACTACCAAAGCTCCTCTCAGGCGGCTTGGAGTTCTGACTTAACTCTCCTCTGATTTTACACAAGGCACAAGGATTCCACAACAAGACAGGAAAAAATTTTCATGTTAAGAAGAGAAGGCCTGGGAGTATGGTAGGGGGTGAATCTTAACGTGTAGAAATACCTTATAGGGACATTAAAGACACTCAAGATTCTTCTCAAGGTGCCCAGTGACAGGATTAGAGAAAATGTGAAAATGCAAATACAGGAAATTCCACTTTAAAATATTTTTTTTAATTTTTTTTTAACCTACAGGAAGGGTGGTCAAACACTGGAACAGGTTTTCCCACAAGACTCTGGAGTCTCCATCAAACTGGACATGGCCATGAGCAACTTGCTCAAGCTGACTCTGCTCTGAGATGGAGTGTTGGACTTTATGACCTCCCAAGGCCCCTTCCAACCTCAGCCATTCTGTGATTCTGGCAAGTTCTCCATGAAAAAAAGGTTAAAGTTAGACACAAAAGCTTGTGTAAGAACAGGTGCTGTATCTTCAAGCATGAGGTTGCTACAAAGTTAGATAGGAGATGAAAGGGAAGTAGAATGGATTTTGGTTTTCTTTTGTTTGAGTCTTGGAGATTTTATTTTTCTTCTTTCTTTTATCAAAGGATAGGAAAATTTAGCTTCTAAAATTAATTCGTTTAGCAGAGTGAGAGTGGAGACTGGCAATGCCTGAGAAAAAGGAAACTGCAGTGTGTGATAGAGCTTGGGAGGAGCAGCCCGTGCACAGTGAGGAACAGTCGGCTGCTGAGGTGACATAGGACGGGGAACTGAACTTGAGCAAAACCGTCCTCAAACAGACGGACTGAAACTATTCACAAGCAGCTGTATTCTGTTAACTCTTAAGTCAGCCTGACGTTAGGGAGCAAAGTGGGGAACTGGATTATATGAATATCTTGGGTAAACTAATGGAGTAAGACAAGGTAGGGGAAGAAAACTGCAACCAGCTGCATTAACAGAAAAGAGTCTTCTAAGCACAGGACCTGCTGCCCACTGCCATTTCAAAAACGCCTTATGGTACTGTGTCTCATCTGATCTTGCCAGGGACATGCCTTTTCTAGTACTCTAGCCTCCCTTGAATTTGACATGGTGCTAAAAAGGATTCTGATGAAGCCCAGCTCTGCTATTTCCCCTTATCTTTTTGTTGAGCTCTTTCTTTGCTAGAGCACCTTTTGATCATATTGTCATGATACAGTCTCATTTTGGAGAGAGACAGCCCCAAAATATTCAATAAAATATTCAGCAGTACCATTGAGTCCTACGGGCACATATTTAACTTCAAGCCAAAGCGTTTTCGTGAACTGGGTCCCACCGCAACTTTGATCTTCTCTCCACTTAAATATTGAGGGAACAGAGTGTAGGCAGTCAGAGCAGGCAGCAGAAGAAAACTAAAGTAGCTCAGAGAACCAGGCAGTGCCATTGTCTTTCTTTTGTAAATTTACATTTGATGATTCATAACAGGACTATCTTTCTACACCAAAATGAAAAACTTCCTGTTTTTGATACTGTGTGAAAACCCCTATCTGAAGTTTGGAGTTGAGGGCAACTGTGGTACTCTAGCTATTGGAATTGTTAAGAAATGGGGATACTGACAGAGGAGGTAGTATTACCTCTTAAAACAATTCTAAACCTTTGGGTAAAAGATATGATGAATTTTGATTGTAGCCTGAAGGATGGAAGGATATTTCTGTTTTTAAAATGAGAATACACAATCTTAATGCAGGGTTAACTACTGAGCTGTAGAGACTATTAAATCTCTTAGTACACCATTTTACTTCAGTATTTTATTATTTACAATTAAGGATGTAATTTTTTTGCAGGAGACTTAAAAAGTTAAGTCTTAAGTCAAGGCATGCTGCAGATCATAGCAAATCCTTTTTAATAGTTATTAACTTCAGTGCAGTTTTAAGTGTGCTTCCAGTTGTGTATACAGGCTAAAAGCAAAAAGTTATACTCTTTTAAAAATGCAAAATATAAGATTGCTAGATAAATATTTTGTAATATAAATGTGATTAACATTCTTCACAAAAAGTCAGGAACAAGACCATAAATAGGTATACCTGTAAGATGTCTTCAAACTTGTTTTTCCAGTCTACCAAGTAAAACCAAAATCATCTTCTCTAAAAAAAAAAAAAATACTGCAGTGCAGTTTACATTCTGAAACACGTAAAAATGACAGAAGTCATTATGACACAAGTGCCATCATAAGAACTTGAACTATAGTAAGCCTCATCTAATTGTGCTTAAAACAATAGTCCAATGAAAACAAATGGCATCCCGATGAACAATCTGTCTCAAAGCCCTTACTCCTTAAACTACTAAATACTAGAAGGCAGTGATTTGGGGTACCTTGAGGCAAAGCAGAGTTGAAAACAGAAATTCTCTAAGTTTCAAGCAAAGTAGTTTGCCTGTACGTATATCCATAGAAGCATTAGCACTTCAAACAGATGCTGTCCAGGGAAAAGAGACTAGAAGTAATTTTTGTGCACAATACAACTATTTCAATGTTATACTGTACTGGATAAATACTGACCGAGTATAAAATCATGTTTGAGGCATAGTAATTTAAAGTTAAGACTGAATGTATTTTGGTGGGGCAGACATTTTGCTACATCAGTGCTGGGATTGCACTGTCAATTAAAATTCACTCATTATAACCAAAGATGCTTTGACATAATATGAACAATGGAAATGGATAATGCAGCCCAAGTACAGAGAGGTTACTACAGAGTAAGCTTCAATATCACAGTCTACAGGACACTTTTGAAATACAGAAGTTAAAAACCGAACCCATCTGAATGTGAGGGGTTGAAAGTCCATTATTCTGGATGGATACTACATACTATTTTGATACATACCAGGAAGGGCAGAGCAGTTTAGAAACGGAGTTAGCAGAATGCCCATGCTATCTTTAACCTTTAGGGAGTTAAGGGCTTTCCAACAGGACTGATAATTATTAGCATAACTTAAGCTTTCAGAAGGGTCATGATAATAAGCAGGTTAAACGTTCCTAAGTTCCAAAAAAAAAAAAAAAAATGACGAGGCAAAACATAAGTCTGTATGTTTTATCAAAGGACTGAACACTTTGTTTCATTTCCTAGAACCTGTAAAAGATAGATAGAATCCCTTAATATTAAAATGCCACGTGACATGTAGTAGATACTTTTTACTCCCAGTTACAAGTTAAGGGCAGTAAGGCCAGGAATCCTGCATATTTTCATTTCATTTAGAGTTCAGGCCAAATGATGATTTACCCAATGATAAAAAGATGCAAGATCATTATACTCATCTCTTATTATCTTTGCAAAAAGGATGAAGGAACCAATATTGAGATGCTGGCCCTCTACTTGTACACCTCCCAAGCCAAAGCTATCCAAAACACCCCCTAAAAAAGGAAGTTTTTCTTAAGGTACTTGGGGCAGGAAGCATTTTGTATGTACACAGACTGAAATGATAAAATAACTATCTAGTAGAATTTATTCATATGAGTATGTAAGCCACATAGGATGTCTAAGCTAGAGATTTTCACTGAATGAACACTATCTTAGGTGGTGATAAGAGAGTCCATAATCATGTGTTTAAAAATACACCAGGTACTTTTTTTTTCCTGTTTAGACACAAATTGAAACAGAGAAGTGAGCTTACAAATAGAGCTTTATAATGGTCAGGTACAATACAGGCACAATTTCTTTCAAATAATCTTCATTACAGAGTCAGATCTGAATCTAGCATGTTCCTTATTTTCAATATTATTCTGCTGTAGGACAAAACTCTATCTGAAGTGACCTTTTGTGTACTGCCAAGTAAATGATGTATTTCAATTCAGAATCATTATTTATCTCACTGGCATTTTGCTAAAGTATTTTTTACTCCTGAAAGTATATTTCTTAAATTCTTTAGTAATTCATTTTATGAAGGATGAAGGCATACACACGCTTAGAGAACAGTCTTTCTGTACCAAATAAGGTGTTCTGTAAAGGTAGAAAGAGGTAGCCAGTTCTGTTTTGGAACCAAGGAACAGTTTTTAAGAGCAAAATGTTTCACCATTCAATACCATAAATTTACTGCACATACTTCTTTTATAACTATTTCCTCTTATCACCATGTATCAAATGGTTACTCAGGCACTGAATCTGTAAGAATGATTCAAACTATTCCCCAGCAATTAATCACTACCAATAAACAAGGATTTGCTCAATTTAAGAAAACTGAATGCTACTACAACTCAATAGGTCTGACACAAAGTTTAAACAAACAAAACTTTGGAGCTTGGAATAGCTCATGTTTTCTACTACTGCCGTTAAGATACACCTAGAAAATCCCATACTGAAAGATCACTAATTGCTCTAACTCCTTTCTAGTTTTGTCAGCAATTGTAATGCCTCATTAAGCTTTTTAAATTAATAGAGGCTGACATTGCATTAACTGCAAAGACATACTGCAAAACTACAATCCAGGAAGACTATATGCCATCTCCAGCCTTTACAAAATTAGTTGATGGAAACATGCCAGGAAAGACATTTTCTGAGGCACTGATTCAGATTTTTACTCAAGTTTTTAATCTCAAAACTGTCCCTTAAATATAGGGAATAGGAAGTCAGGTACTTGCTCATTTAAGATTGACGTATTTGAGATTGCAAGAGATAATGAAATAAAATAGCATGGGGCCTATGTTCATCTGATTGAGGTGAATCATCACTTTACTATATATCCTGTACATGTAACACAAATGATGTTTGACACTTTTTGCTCCCTTATTAGCCTGAAGTTAAATTGGGTCTGTCTAAACTTCCACATATCTTTCCAAATCAAAGTTCTTGGGTTAATTAGGACAGGGCTTCGTAATTAGTTTAATTGACCTAAACACTTCTCCACAAACTACAGTCTCATTCTCTTCTACCAGGGAGATGCTCCCATTCCCTTTCTCAGGCTAGAATGCCAGCCTTTTCTTACAGTTTTCACCTTCTGGCTGGATCAGATTTTCTGATCCACCCCACCAGTCTCAAACATAGTAACATTTTCTCCAAGGAACAGGAATGAAAATGCAGTTTGCAGCACAAAGGAAGACTAGCCACCTATTAAAGCTCAACCTTTTTTTTTTTTTCCCAGAAAGGTTAAAGAAAAAAAAAAAAAGATACTCCATCATGCAGGTAGAAGTCAAACTGGTTTTTATACTACTAGACTTAGGAAATATCAGAGTCTGCTCTGTAACATAATCTGCAGTCACTTTAAACCTCTAGGTTTTTATTTTTCTAGTTGGTAGGTCCTTAACCTCTGCTTCTCCAGTCAGTGACAACCTGTATCAAAACTAGTTTGAGAGTCATGGCCATTCTACACTCATGTAGAGCTTTAGAAGAACACAAGCTATGTACAGAATAAGGAAAGTGCTCAAACATAGCAGCAATAGCTCTTCAAGCAGAAATTTAGACATTCTTGAAACTAATCTGCATAGGATTACACTATCACTGACAGCACCCAGATAAGATTCATGCATTCAGGTAGAATCCCGAAGCTTCAGTTTGGTTTTCATTCTGCTGTTGAATCTGAAAACAAGAAAAAGCACAATAGCTGTTTGGAAAAAAGTCTACCTCCACTTGCAGTTTCCCCAGTAAAGTAGGTATGTAAGGAATTAGCATTTGGATGTAGGCCAACCTTCTATACCATACTAGACAGACTCAAGAATTGGCCTTTTTTTGCCCACTAGTGACAAGCTTCACATTATATTGCGTAGGCTCAGTAAACTTGCAATTTCATGTTGACTTGGCTTCAACTGTATCTTGTTTGACTAGTCAGCAAGGTTTATCATGTTTTGATCTAGTCAAGAAGCATCAAATAAAACAGGCTATGCACATGTTCCACTCGTTAGTTACTGGATTTGTGCAGCTATAATTAAAGTTTAGAAAAAGACAGTACACTGGAAATTAAACAGCTTATTAAAATTGAGTTTAAAGTCTAAATGGAGTTGTTCTGCAAGTGACTGAATAGGAAGATTATGGTAGTTTCGGGTTAGCTAGAAAGGTTAACAACTCAAACAAGCAAGGAACATGGATGGGGTTCAGCTTCCTTTCTGAAGTGCTACAGGTTTTAAAAAAAATTTTAAAGTAGCAATCAAGCTTTAAATGTCCAATAAATCTGCACAAGCCTAATGGATGCATTCATTACAGTGGTGCATGACTGAGAGACCATGGACATAAGTTGAAGTTAGAGATTCCGACTAGATAACCTCTGATGAGGACAGTCAGGCATTGAAACACCTTTCCCAGGGCCATACAGTCTCCATTGTTGAAGGTTTAAGACATGAAAGCCTGAGCACCCTAGTATGACCTTGCTTGGAGAAAGATGTTGGCTTAGAAGACGTCCCAAGAACCCTTTCATCTGAATCATCTGATGATCCTAAGCTAGCCAAACCCAGTTTTAGCTTATGCCAAGCCTTACTGTGGTAATTTAAAGTAAGCCTTTAACACAGCAGTTACTAGAAGATAAAGTTGTTTTCAAATGTCAATGAAAGTATTTGTGTGTAGGGTGTGACACATGATGTGAAGATTCATGTTCTGAAAAGCATACACCAACATACAAAAGATGCCCAAATATATTTATTTGTCTCTCAAAAAGTACATTACTCTTTAGAGAAAAAAGACATCCTAGGAAATCTCAATACAGATTAAAGTATATCCAATCTGGCACATAATTCATGCTGATGTTTAAGTAAATATCAGCACTATCAGACCAAGCAAGATAAGACTTCTAAAGTCAGTAGCAATGAGGTACCAGGACAGAAGAAATCTTTAAAATAAAGAGGAGCTTCAAAGCCTTTCAGCCAAGCAGAGCCAAAGTTCCAGAATGTATTCAAGAACCGTGAAATCTCTCTAATCCTTTTGATCTTCATTTGCTGCCAGAAATACATATTAGTTATAACAAGGAAATATAAGCATCTTGGTATACAGAGTTACAAACTGGTAAGCCAGTTCACCAGATCCAAGTAGTCAGAAGAGTGCAGCACTGTTCTGAAATTGAAAAAGTTATAGCTTTTTTTTTTTTTTCATAGCTTAACTGGTTCTTGCTAGCCTATTTCCTTCAAGACCTCTCTCCTCCCTCATGGTATCCAGAACCATCTGAAGATGGAAGGAAAAAGAAGCAAGTTCATTATCACAGGACAGTAAGATACTTACTTTTTGCAGTCCTGGTAAAGCTTTCAGTGTTAGTGCATGAAAAAGTTACTGGATGTTTATTTCCGGATGTGCACATGGGTAAGGTTATATAACTATGTGCCAGCAGTAGAACTGTATTCATTAATGTGTTTCATATGTAAAGTATTAGCTGAAAATATTCTGCCCTCAATGGCTAGAGATGCCTTTTTGCTAGTACCTCTATAACCATGCCTTTCCCCTGTTAAATACCATCATTAATCCATCTTGTTCTTACTCAGTGGTAAAAGCCATCTACTTCACTCAGTCCTAGTGAACACACCAAGAAAGATACCTCCCCAGCTGTCATTGGCCCCTTCAAGATTTCTGGGATGTCTCAACCCAGGAGAACTAGCAATGAGACAGGTCCTCATGGTGGGGGATAATAAATAGGGACAAGTGTGTAGGTGAAAAGTCAGGCTAAAGTGGGACATTACTGGTGACAAAGGAAAAGTTTACAGTAAAGGTGCAAGTGTCCATTCAGCTAAAACCATGGTAAGCAAGTCCTATTTGGAATGTAGCATATGTCCTAGAAGCAAACTGGAGCCTGAATGTTGTCTTTGTTCCTTTTTAGGAGTGTAAACACTACCTTATGTTCTCAAGAAGACACTAATCATAGATGCAGCCACTCAAGCAAGTGGAATGATAACTCACAAGATACTCAGTTTCATGCTAAACAAGAATATGTAAACACCCACAAGAATCACCTATTCAGATAATACCAGACACCCCATATGGATTGTCACAACGCAGCACCATAGCAGCGGTTTGAGTTAAGGAACAGTCTTGCTGCTCATCCCATCACATTTACTGAACAGTGGTAGCATTAGCAGCACTGTGATTTACTCTCTGCTTTCAATGGGTCTAGGTCCAGTTTTGGTTTCCCCACATCATTCTCTTCATTAGGGAAGGTTTTGTAGTTGGCAAGGATGTTTTCCACCAAGAATCGAGCAGCTTCATCTATGTTGATGTTGTCCTAAAAATGTTGAAAGCAAAGAAGTCAGTGATTATTTTTTTTTTTAAATAGTCACACATTCCTATTAGAAGCTGGCCAAATAAAAAACCTCTTTATACTCTCATCAGCACAACACGAACAGCTTAGACACACCAGGTCATCACTCATACACTTGCTTATTGAAAAAAGTTACCAGAAAAGTTTGAGACAAAGTTATTCACCCATATTAAAAATAGGATACTTCAACTCTAATCTAGTAGGCAGTCGGGGGATAAATGTCACCTGCATTTGGAAGACTCAAAAATGCTAAAGTACATTTCTGCATCGGGAAAGATAATAGGCAATTACACTGTTCATAGTAGTGTTCTACCTTTTGGGGCCTCTTTCTGCTTCTGCTGCAGTTTGGATGCAGTTACTTATGTAAAAGGACCTTTTCTATCAGCCTTAAAGCCCCAGCTAAATCCTAGTGCCTCATCTAGCCACTCTACATTTTCTTGTGCATGCTTTGAAAAGCACCTTAACATACACTCTAAAGAGGTGTGTATATAGGATACCCTGATGAAATACAGCTCTATGTATCTTAGTTACTGAGAGGCTAAGCTGGCCAATGCCAAGGGGCTTTTGGCCACAGCTTTGAGCTGGCTGGGCCACCTACTAGCTCACCACAGGGTTGCCACATTTCGAATCACTCATCTTTGGTTCCAAAAGAAATACCACTGCAGTGCACTGTCTCCATAATTGTAGATCTAAACTCTACATGAGCAAGGTTAGATCATGAGAACATCTGACCCATCGCTACTGCACTTCACAAGTTGTGGCTGTCAGCCACAAACTGCCTCTGGCAGTTTGCAGATAGGTACTGTTCCCTGCCCAGAGTGGAAGATGATTCTTCTCATTTTAGTGTAAGGATTTTCATAAAGTATTTCTATGAATATTTATACTCTCTGCAGTTCTTTTGCCTTTAATATTCTCACTAATCCACAGGGAGTGGGACCTATATTACCAATGACTAGACTGAAGATTCAAGTATCAGTTCCAGCAGAAAGACAAAAGCAGATTATCAGGATATTTAAGTGGGCAGGACTTAAAACCATCAACCGATTTGGTATGCTTAGAAAACAAAACTGTCATGACTTTTTGCTAAGCTATTTTAACTACCTCTTCAAAGTCCTAAACAAGTGAATTCATAACTGAACTAGAACTAATATTATCTGGACTTTTCTCTGCACCAAGAACACTGTCGTACCTTAAATGCGACCTAAAATGGAAGTTGTCACTACACTTCCATGTTAGGTTTTGTTCCAATGTTAGCTGCATTTTTTTAACTCATGTTGAAGTTTATGCATAGCAGTGTTATGGACAGGTGAAGCTTCAGTGAAGACATAACCCAAAGCAGAATCTTGGTATTCTTCTTGAGTATAAAGAGCCTTAAAATGTCAGTTTTTAGTAACAGATGGGTGGGTTTCAGAATTTTTTGTTCAAATGCAAACAAAGTTATTAGCTAATTTAAGTAATTCCTGTCACTGTGTACACTTTTTCCTTAAAGTGGTCAGGAAAAGGCTTGTCACTTTATTTCCATCATATTCCTCCTACAGACTTTTTCTTTAAGAGTTATCTAAGCATCACTTTGTGCCAGTCCATTAGCAACAGCTAAAGGAAATAGGCAAGTCAAGGGAAGAGAGGGACTTTGAGGTTTAGCTTACCAGATAAAGGAGTTGTTAACCAGACCAGTAATTTGGTCTGTCAGCCACATTGTCTTCATCTAGAAGAATCTTTCTTTTTAAGGATCAATTGGGTTTTAAGGAACTGTTGGATTCCACTTTCAACTAAGTTACCACAAGCTTATCTGTGCATTGACCAAATCTGTAGACTAAAACTATACAACATATGAAGTTACTCAAAGTTATCTGTTTGAATAAAGTAGCTGTCCATCTTAGCTTAAGTTAATACACAGAGCAATTTGTTTTTCTCCAGTGTCAGTCTTGACACTGCCTGATAAACTAGGAAAGTTCTTTAGTGACATTATCATCGGGGTGGGTAGTAACAAGTGAGCAAATAGCTTGTTCACTTCTGGAGTCTTACTACTTCCTACATGCAACAGTGAAGACGGAAGCTGCAATTTAAACACCTGCACCTAAAGATTACTTGTATCTTTTGGACAGTTTGATCAGTGTTTAATAGTACTAATAGCTGAAGAATGACACTGATCCTGACACATGCAAGAAAAAAAAAGCTTATCGAACTCAGTTAATCAAGTTTTCCAGTTAGTTTTAAGGTTTTCAGAATTTAAGATGCAGTTCTAGTCTAAATCAAATATGCTGCAAGTCTTCCAACTTTTGCTGAACACTGGAGACTTGACTGTCTCTTCCTATACTTGATGATTTTCTTCCCCACATAACTATATTCATCCATTCTTATGCCGATACTTAGAAGAATTAAAATACGTTTCCTCTTTATGCTCACCTTGGCAGAGGTTTCAAACCATCCAGCAAAGCCACCTTCTCTGCAGAACTGGTCCATTTGAGAGGGATTCTGGCTGCCATCTTTCTTCTGGTCACATTTGTTTGCAAGAAGAACAGCAGGGATTGGGCTGCCATTAGGAAGTAGTACTTTACTGTCCAAATCATGCTTCCATTTTGAAACAGCCTCGAAAGTGGAACCTCTTGTGACATCAAAGACCACAAAAGCGCCAACTGCCTCTTTGTAGTATACTCTGGTCATATTTCCAAAGCGCTCCTGGCCTGAAAGAGAGGACAGTGAGAGAGTATATTTATATTTAAGCATGAACTGTCATCAGTGTAAATGGGCTTCTGTACCAAAATTCGGCATTTAGGTCTAGTCATCTAGTTCATACAACATTGCCTCTTCTATCCTATGTTATCTCATTGTAACAGCCATTATTTGTATCACACAAGTCAGATGCTAAAAGCAGTTTGCAATCCCAACTATCGCTTTGATTTTTTTTTTTTAATTTTATTTGTTGAGTAGTGTTCTTTGAGAAGTAATGCCTAAAAATACTACCAGCACAACTATACACAAATTCTGTCCTCAAAAAAGCTTCTGTAAGATTTAGCTATAAACCTAATCACTTCAGCTAGAGACTTAAGCATACCCAGAGACTTTTTCTGGAGGGTGAACAACAAGGGTTTCTACAAGCTCCAAGGCTAACAGCCTTCAAAGCATCTTCTGAAGAAGTCGCCTACATTATAGACTTTTTTCTTATGAAAAAGATCAAAAGGAGCTAGTTTAACGGTTCTAGCTAAACCTATTATCTTTGACTTCATCTTTTAAGTCGGAGACCTTCGCTGGAATAATTACCAACTGTAGGAGTTCTACAGCAATCCCAGGATTTGATACAAGATGACCAGAATAGTTAAAGTACAATTATTCACAAAAAAAGTCAAGAAGAAAACCAATGGTCAGCAAGTACAGTCAACTAAAGCCTTTTCTTATTAAGCATAATTACTGTAGCCACTATACTTGAAATGTAGAATTAGAGTGCCAGTTCAGTTATTCTTCTATTTGGAAGGTCAGACCATCATGCTGTGCTTGTACTGGAGCAGACAAAGCAGTGTCAAATGCAAGCATGTTGCTTGGGAAGTTCAGGCTACTAAAATGCCTTCTGCTTTCAGAAGTCTTTGTTGGGAAAAGTAGTCCCTGCACTTTATAATTCAGTTTTACAGTGTATCACCACTTCAGCTTTTAGCATTTAGTGCATATGCAGTTTTAGAAGAGATAACATAAGAATTTTAATTGGAACATAGTTATCCTCTGTTTATAAACATTCAAGTCTGCCTTTGATTAGCAAGGACAAACAGTTACAAGAGCAACTGGGTATTATGATCTTCTCAGCAAGAACCAGAAATTCATTAAGTGAAGGAACATGACAAGGGATCCTGTTCAGCAGCATGCTTTGAGCTCGATTGCCTCATTTTAATGTCAGTAGTTCAGTGTACCTATTAGCTCATTCCTGACAGACATTTTCAGAAAAGCTTGACTAAGCAGCTGTTAGAATTGCTAGAAAGCAGCAGCAGCTACAGTGAAGTTCCAGAGAACTATAAAGCTTTATAAAAAGAGGCTGTTCAACTTTAAAGTATGATGCTGCACAAAACAGTATCACTAGCCAGCATATTCCGAGAAGTGGAAATTACACATTAATTTCTTCACTACCAGCTCATTATCCCCTGTGTGAGAACAGGAAGCATGCAAGAGGAAAGTTCTTTCCTCCATATTTAAAGCTCAAGTTTTAAAGCAGCACTTATGCTGCGGACTCTAAGGCCAACAAGCCAGGCACCAACCTGCATCTCAGTGACTATGTCACTGGAAGAGGCACACTGCTGACACAAGTCTCTTAACAGTGCACACAGAACTTGAATACAAGTAACTCACATTGTCTCCCTAGGCATTTTTCAGGCTGATTCTTATGCCTAAAAGGTGTTTTTGGTATAGCCTTACTGCAAATTGTTGTACCACGTGCTTACTGTTTTCATTAATCAAATACCAATAAGAAAGAGTTTGGCCAGAAGGGGTTTACTACTGCAGATCAAGTGTGCCACATCTGAAGAAATTTTAGATTTAGATTGTGGGGATTTTTTTAAAAATGGAGCTGCACAGGGTCAAATTTAGTTATATTAAGCCAGTCACTGCATATGGCACCACAGAAGCTATGAAGAGCTCCCTCTCAGCTTCCCCATTTGGTTAGCTGTCAGTCTCACCATCGATTCCTGTTACATGGGAATGCCTCCAACTGTGCTAAAGCCCTGAGTCTTGTGTCCAATTCAGGCACTATATCCCTTCATACCATAGGATGGGCCCACAAAACAAACAGGGTAATCTCAAGGTCTACAGTGCTCTGTACCAACTTTAGTCTTCTACAAAAAGATTTCTTCAAGTTTGGCCCTGAAATGGCCTAGAAATGGACACTACTTGCTGTTATTTACCTGAGACTGCACATGAATCTGAAGCAGTGAGGGGAACAGTCCCATTAGTCCTCCCCATTCAGTTGTTGGAGATCTGTGGGGATTTCAGGTTTTTTTAATTAAGGCTATAAGTTTTCCCAAAAACTTGATGGATGTTTACATAAGAAAATTAAGTTGTATCGATTAGTTGCAGAAAGGGTTGCTAGACCGTTACCAGCAAGGAATAGAGACAGCATAATCACTACATATGAAAACTAAATTATTTGGAAATTGTGGAAGAGGTTATCAGGCAGCTGTCATTTCTCAGATAGTTATGCATGCTGTAGGTAAACATGCCTGTGATCAGTTACCACAGTGAAGGACATTACCCTTGACTGAATCCCTTCCTGCCTACTGCTCTCCCATCCAAAAAAGCTTTAAAGACAAAGAACACTTAGCAAGAAGGCCATACTAGCCTCCTATAGCAATAACTCTTGCTGAAGCCTACACAACACAGTGGGTCTAAGGTGTAGGAGAGAGATTGAACTAGTAGAGGGTCACATATAGCTTCCAAAGAACAGAAACAAAGTTACAAAGTATATATCATAACCAAACTTGTCCTAAACACCAAATGTTTAGGAGGCCTAGCCTTGGCCAGGAAGTCTGGTCATCACCCAGGTAAGTTTGTCAATTCCATTTCCAAGAGAATTTGCATCATCTTACCATAGTCAGTCTTCCCCACCCACCTGGCCCAATGCCTTAATATACAATGAGCTGGAGAGCTGCACTGACTGGTAATCAACCAAGAACACCTGGCAGTTGCTTCTTGACACTGGTGACTTCTCATGACCCAGTATCCCCCAGACTACATAAGCCTTTAGCACCACGGCAGCCCTTTCCCCTGTTGGTAAAATCCAGATATGCTATACCAGAAAGGCAATGACAGTCTTGTAGCAGAACAGCAGACTAGCTGAATCCCCTCATGGGGTCCTGATCAGGAGAGAGGCCACTGCAAGTGGGGTTGTGCTAACTGGCAGATTCAGGAGCTCTGGAATAATACAGAAGCCAAGGTTAGCTTTGTACAGTAGCTTTTCCTCATCTTGTGAGAAGACAGCAGTTCTGGTAGGAACATAAGCCTGCACTGAACTGTACTTTTCTTTGTACTCTATAGCAGTCACTTAGAAAGCATAGGCTTCAGCTGTCCAGAGCACTCACTTAAGTATTATTTCTAGCTGGCTTTATTGATAGAAGTTCTTGCTCCTATAGTACGAGTTTTAGATTTGGAGAAACATTAATACATATTCTTCTGAATTTAAATTTGAGTGAAAGTAGACAACTGATATGCATATTGGCATAAAAGCCTCTATCTTTACTTAGTAAATTTAAGCTCTACATTAGGAGGATTTGATACCCCTTACCCCTAAACACACACAGAAGCTCAACACCACTGTAGTATTACAATTAATGCCTTTTAATAGGTCAAATACACTCCAGTATGAGTGCTGCCCTTTTCTAAAGTAGCCCAAATTCCAAAACAGTTTATTACAGAGCTGCTTTCACCTCTAGAATTCACATCCACTAACAATAGATCCGACCTGCATAGTAGCTTATGACTGCTCTTCCATCCTGTCTGGAGGTCTAATGAGGATGGATATATTCTTTTTATTCCCTAGAAAGAAGACAGAAGCAGTAACACATGGCCTGCCTAAAAGCTGAGTTTTGTTGTGGTAAAAGGTATATGGCATGAGGCAGGAAGAGAATTTAGTATAGACTGAGTAGACTTTCTTTACAATCCTGTTATTACTGACAACACACAAGCTTTAGGTTGAGCTTTTGTAGGAGTGCAGGGCATTCTAGACCACCTTTTGAAAAGGTAACAGGACTTTCAGGCAAGGCTTTTGCAAGTGCTTTTCTGCTTGCAAAAAACTCATACAGAAAAAGCAAACTGGAGAACACACCACTCCTCCAAAGTCTGGAGTGTGAACATCATTCTCTGTTTAGGTTATTAAAACTAAATTGACTCCATTTTTGCCACACTCAGTTCAGCCAGGGATTTGTCATTCCCTTTCCTATGTCCAGCAGAATTTTTGCTGTAGTCATTTCACTATGTGTGAGAATAGTGTTGAGCTGTAGCAAAAGTGGATCATACCCCCAGAGGGGAAAAAGTCTAAAAGTGATCAGATGAAACTAGACTTAATCTCCAGTGTGTATAATCATGGAAGGAAGACGACAGGAAAATTACTTGCTTACTACAGCAGTATGAAAAGGACATCAGAGGATTAATCATTCTGGTAGTTCTAGTGCCTTGACAGAAAGCTGATGGTACCACAAAGTTACCTTCCTCTGTGCTTTAGGGGTTCAGGTGTAGATGAGGAGCTAAGCTACAGGGCAGTCATGGGGATCAGCGGTTTTGTTTGGGGGTATGGAAGTGGCTGCATGCAATGCAAACTTCTGCATTCTCTAACCACAAAGTTTTCACATCTAAATGACTCGGCATATATTGTCACCATATTTTCCATTAATTGCAGCAACATGAAGTGAAATACTTGCATAATGTCATGCATCAGGAACTAATAAAGTTCCCTACAGCAGCACCACAGGAATTAAGTTTAGTTTAAAATTGTATCAGAACTTGGGAGCTATTATTGCTTCCTAGTTTACAATGCAACAGGAGTAAACCGTAAGTTAAAAACAACATGAAAAAATTATAGCCAGGTCTGACATTAGAAGCTTTATCTTTGTCCTTTACTTCACTGCAAAAGATAAGTTATCATCATAAGATTCAGGCACTGACAGCCTTGCCTTGAAGTACATTTTAAAGATTTTCTACAGCAATCTTTCTCAGTGTAAGGAATAAACAAGAGAATCCTGTTTATCACAGCAGTGTAACTTATCATTGTGGAAGTTCTTGCTTTTAGTTAGCAGGAGTTACCCTACACTCCTACCATTATTTTTGCTCTTAACTATTTTTGTTCCTCCTATGTGATGGGAATTGAGACTAGAAAAAGCAAGTTAAATGTACAAATGAATGCTGGATATGCATGATATTCAGTCTGTCAGGGTTCCATCTCCCAGACTACTTACCATACCTAGAAGTCTTAATACATAGTGTATATTAACTAACAGAAACCAACTCAAGGAGAGTAAAATGAAGAAGCTTCCCCAGCTATACTTTTTTTGCTATGAAGGTAAATTCTGGTTCATCTCTGTCAAGACCAACAGTATAGCATGAGTTCCCCTACCTTGTAAAAACCTAAGCTCAGTCTATTCTGAAGCCACACAACTCAGAAGCCAGAGTTGTGTCAGTTGCATTTAAACCCTTAACATCTCATCAGGAGTACTGATGGACAACTGGACAAAGTCTAACTTCTCTTTCAAATGAGACTAGCAGTTCTGACATCCTCCAAAAATTGTGTCATTAATGAGGAAGAGAAAGATGACCAAGAGTTATAAAAGCCTGACAATTAGAAGAATGATGGAACAAATAGTTTCTTTTGTTGAAGTAATGTTAGTTTAAGTTATCTTTGACAGGCTAATCAGCTTAATGGGTGTCCAGAGCTCAAAATTTTATTTTAACAAGTTTGGCAGTTCCACATCAAATAATCTTAACCTAGAGATGCACAGTTTAGACTAAAGTAATCCAAAAGAATGCACAACTAGAAGAGCTCTATTCCGAAGTTGTTTGCTGCTAACTAGAAGACCATTGCAACAAAGTTTTGCAGTTTTTCCCTGGACTCAATAATACAGAGTTGTCAAGTCCGATAAACAGCAAAAAGTCCTCAGTTTATTAATAGAGCCAAGCAGCTCTTGCTAACATTGTCCTTCAGAATGCTGAAGTTCAGTGTTCAGTTAGTTTACAAAGCAGTTTAAGTTCAACAGAAAGGCAGCATATACAACACAGGATAAGTCTAACCTATAAAACCAAGCCAAAAAACTATCCAGCAATACTCCAGTAGTGAAGAAAATAAGAGACCTAGTGAATCAAATTAAGAGAGTTCAAAATGCATAGAAGTAGCATCCTGCTAGTGTATTATTTCAGTTATTCTGCTTTCCTGTCAACAGGTACTGTACACTGCAGTGAACTCAGACATCACAGGACGCTTATTAAGCTATAGTGAACAGTTGTAATAAATCAGTTTTAGTCTGGGAATACTTGAACATTCTCCTTCCATCATGAGAAGGGTTCTCAAATCAACTACTTACCATGATCACTAATAGTCAATATTAGTCATACCAAAATTCAAGAAGGGTCATTAGTGACAGCCAGACTAATTTTAATTTGACTGCCAACACCATGGCTCATAGGTCCTTGCTATCAACTACTCTGACCTTATTAGCCACACAGTGTGCAAGCACAGTGCCACTATTCAGACTTCAGTGCCAAACTCTACAAATCAGTTGTTTCAGACAATTTCCTGGACCACGAGACATTTGCGCTTTTATTCATCTAGACAGGAAAAAAACCCAATTCAACAGTAAGTGAACCCCGTTCTCTCCAGTCTTTCTTCTGCCAAGGGAAGCCCTAACCTAATGAGCACTCTCTTCCCTGCTCCAGTTGTGCTGCTTTACAAAAAGTTTTCTCCAGCTCCCTGAATTTCTAGGATCAGGCTTTCACATACTAACATCAAGGAACAGCTGAGTGGCAGCTCCTTATTTACAGTTCCATCTCTCAAAGTTTTAACGGTTGGATTTTATGATCTTAAAGGTCTTTTCCAACCTAAACGATTCTACGATTTATTTCATTCAGTGTGGTAGATTTAAGCTAAAGCGCCATCGAAAATGGCTGGGCACGCAGCCCAGTCCTCTCAGTGAGTTAGAGTCACTGTCCCTTTCAGAACTCACCTAAGTCCTTTAGGAGCCACAGGCAAGAACAGACTACAGTTTGGATGCCTGTTGCTCCGACAGCTGGATGTTTGGCACAATACAGCAAATATCCAGAACTGCCCTGAGGACGCATCTCCCAGTTCTCCAGACATCTAATGTACATTTTAGCACTACCTGGGTCAGGTGAGAGCCGACTGAGGCTCCTTTTTAGCCAGATATATCAATATGCTACTGGCAAGCTACCACTGCTGACAGCATTCCCTTCTCCCCAAACCAGCACAGCTTGTCCCAGAACTGTCTTACCCAATTAGATTGAATCTGTTATTCAGCAAGAAGTAGGTTAACCAAACCACTATCAATATTACAGGACATGTTCAAGTGTGTCTACCTGCTTTTTCACATGGGTAGCAGCCGTAGATTGAGAGTAGACAGACTCTGAGATGGTCAGTGCTAGATGTCTCTCCACTCCTCATTCTTACCCATTTAAGGTGTTAGTACAAAGTTGCCAAGTGTTTAAACCACAGAGGTGTTGAACTATACTAGCAGCTCTAGCAGGTATTAGAAACCTGTGAGTTAAAAAAGGCATGTCTAGCCTAACTTTTACTTTCCACCATTGTGGAAGTAATATTTGGTATCTGTGGTTCTGATGACAAACACTAAGAGGTTAATAAGCAAGAACAAAAATATTATATCTTCCTGTATTAGACAGTACTAGAAACAGTTTCACTGACTGCAGCTCTTAAAGTTTAACAGACAAAAAGCAATCTCAGATGATTTTAAGTGAATTGCTAGCATCCTTTCTTACTAAGGGTAGTGTGGGAAAGTTAACTGATCACTGGATGGACCTCTTCCCAACAGTAACTGTCCCAAACCCTTCAGAAGAGCAGTGTTCAGGGAAAAGGTAACCAGTCAGTTAATCCCTGTTCAATTGACTCCCACTTGACCTTAAGAGATGACTTTTGGTACTCTCGTTATGTCTACATTAGACAGTGGCAAGGTGCAGCTGAAGCAGTTCTGCTGAGCGAGACTGTCAGAGACCTGACAGTATACTATATGCACAGTGTGTATGAGAGACTTACTCTGTCGTCATTGAAAAGTCACTGAAGAATATCAGTTCAGGTGCAGCAGTATTTTGATTGTTTAGATTATAACAAAGTGCTTTCACATGTTCTTAGAATTCACTATTTCATTCTGAAATGGTAGGAAGCAGTTTGCTCTAAAGTTTCATTGCACAACAAAGCTGGTTTCTAACCTAATAATTTGTTAGCTACCCGGATTTTCAACATCAGTGAGTAGTCTTTCCATTCACTGTTTGCTATTGTTATACTTTATTCTAAAGCAGGGCAGTCGTGTTCACTACCAGTCAAACCGCAAGAGCACTGACGTACAAGTGCTCGGAAGTTAGACACTCAATTTCCATCAGCAACCCTGACCACATCTATCATCCTAATAGATGGAAAAAGGACACCATTCTCTTTTGCAAAGACAGAAAGCCTTCCTCAAACAATTGCACAGCTCTCGCAGGGAATTTTACAGCAAGACTGATAAACTTTTCATTTCTGCCTGTAGCCTTAGGCTAATCTAATGATTTAAGATTGTCCAAACTGACTTTAACAGCTTACTGTCTTGTCTTTAAGAAGTTTAGAGGCAATACCCTGCACTTATGGTCCAACTGGCTCTGTCCAGCATCAAATATATTCTATGTAGAAGTATGACAATCATGTTTGTATAAGAAAGTTTCGCCTGTTTTGCTTGCATCTTTCATAAACAGCAAATTAACAAGAGAGGAAGTCTGTGACTAAGCACTTGATTTCCATCCCCAGAAAAGTACAGTTCAACCAAGCTGAATGATTTCTAACTAGCTGTCAACTGCAACCTGTATGGAAAAACTCTCCTTGCATTAGTATTCAGAAAAAGTTGACATAGTCCAATTAGTGCCAGCAACAGCATGAATTGCTATTTCCTACCTTGCTTTAACTAGACTTAAACAAGTCATCTTCCAGAGTTAAGCTGTTTTCACGCCTGACACCATTTAATCCATCTCCTTTGGTGCACTGTCATGCAGCGAGAGCTGTATTGCGTACTTAAAAGTGATGCCTTGTGGCACTACAGTATTTCACAGCACACAGAAGAACAATCCTAAAGCCAGTTTGTCTCAAGAACAACTTTATCATGAGACTGAAAAAATGTTAATCTCTAAAATAGTCAACGTGTCATGGCACATTGTGTGAGATTGGAATTTTGTATCAAATAGCTGTCACTTTGCTCTACCCAGCACTCTAGCCTGGGAGCATTTGAAGAACAAGTTCCTATAACCTGTTTGCGGTAACGCTCAGGGGCTGCTTTTTCATCTATTATTCGAAAAGCTGCTAAAATCCACACAATACGGACTACTGGTTTTCATTTGCTGCTAATCTAGAAGCCACTGCTACTGAAAGTTTCCTATGCTTTCTCTAGACAGAGTTAAGATATTTATTTCTAAACAAGCTCTATAAAGCCCCGAAATCCCATCATTTTTCAAAGCATAATCTCACCACCCCATCTACCTTTGTTCTGTGTCTCCATAGCCAGAGGAGAACTTTGAACATCTAACATTCTACCACAGGTAGCTTGAGAAGCACGCTGTGCTTTGCAGTCATTGCTTGCTGCTGGTCATGCTAGCTTTAACACTTGCAAGAATTTCACAAGAGTTATTCCTATGCTTTCATAGGAAAATATAAATAGAAATTCCCTTACTGCAAATCACTTCCTTCTGACATGCCATATCACACTTCGGAACTTCTGAAGAGAGTATTTGGAGGGAACAGTTTACAACAGACTGCAAAGGCAAGGCAATGGTTACCACTGGAGTTCAAGGAAGGTATTTCTAACAGCTGCGAGACTGAATCCCAGTGGCCTTGCTGACTACTGAAGGGGAGAAACTTGTTTTGTACAGCATGTTGGTGCCTTTTTTGGAACCAGGCAGCTAAGATTATTTTCTTGCCTGCATTTCATAAGACATGTAATCAGTTTCAAACAACCCCTTTACAGCACTTGCCAACTCAAATTGTACTTGTGTACATGCCCTTCAGTGACACCCTGTCCTGGTGTGCATATAATGACAACCAAACTGGTAAGAGGCAAAGTGGAGATGTAAATAAGGTGAAGACACTAGGACTCTGAAGCTGCAACAGTGACACAAGGAGAGTTGATAAAGGTCTATTTACATTCATGTAAACTCCATACAGTAAGTGAGAAGTGTATATTTAATATTGTCTACACTAGTTTGTCTCTGAAGGGTAATGCACTGGACTCATCAAACCAGCTTAATTTCCAACTACTTGAGTCACTATTACACGAAGGGCAAGAATTTGGCCCATACTTGCCTCAGAAAAGCTTATGATCAATGTAAGTTAATTATTTCTGCAAAGATTTGTTGTTTGTTTTTATAATTTGACCCCAAAATTAGTTATGCTGTGTGATATATACTATTTTTCCTCCTGTCTGCTATATTACACATAAGAACTTAGGTATCACCTCCCTTTAAGGTAGCTTCCCACCTGCCCATTTGATGGATACCCATCCATCCATACTTCATTCTCTGTATCAGAGTGCTAGTGAAGTATTTTTATTGTGATGTTGTAGAAAGCATAAAGCTTCTGAGCAACTGCTATATATGATATGAACCTTATCTATTTGAGAATAAGGCTGAAGCTCCATCTATTCCACAGTGATTAGAAGCTCAAGCACTAACTGCATTTCCATTATTGACAGAAATTATGAGTACCTGCAAGATCAATACAGCAAACTTTCTTTTAGGCATGTACAGGTGGTCTTCTGAGATCACATCTTTAACCCCATTTCTTGTAGGACACCTAGAAAAACCTTTGGGGAAATTCTAAGCTTATTTCCAAGACACCCAAAGAACATCTGTCTCAATTCTACCATTTAACTGAAAATTAACTGAACAGTCCTGTCTTGCATAATCAAAGTTACCATACTAAACTGCCTTACAACACCAACTTCAAGACAGTAACATTTCCCATATGCTTATGGAATTCCATCAGCACACAGGCTTTAAGAAGTTTAGCTCAAGATAACATATACAGTACTTCGAGTTGGTATATAATATAGTGCTAAGCAAAAGACCCTTCACCAATACGAATGATTCAGTACCCCACTGGTAAGAGAAGGAAACTGCTTCATCAGCAAGACCAAAACCCATGCCTTGCTTGATAACATTTCGTAAAAAAAAATTACTTAAATAGAAGAATTCAGAAAAAAAGAAAGCATGCTGACATCCAGAATCTGTATTCAGAGGTGTCTGAAGGCTGGAGACACACCAAGAAGAAACAAGTTTAACATGTTCAGGACTTATTTGGATACTTAGCCGTAGAGCTCCAAGTACAGCAAGTCATTCTCAACTGAAACCTCATAACTCTAATTCAGCTGTTCCTGAAGAGTCACAACAAAGGACACCCACACAAGATTTCCCACAGAGGGGTGGTTTCTAGAAGGAAACCTATAATACACCTACAGTTCTGTTCCTTGCCTCTACTGCTTCTAAGACAGTGATCAAAACCTTTCAACATTATCAGGCTGTCTACTTTCCCCTCCTCAAACTTTATCTGCTAGTCTTGCATGTTTCCAGCTACCATCATCCTTAAGTAATTTTTCTCATATGAGATTCATACTTAAATGTGTGTAAGCAGGAAGCATTCAGAAATCAGTCACAGGTCTTTCAAATCTTTTTCATCAGTCTGGACTTCACATAAAATTCTCCAGCCCTGACTGGGAGCTTTCTGACCTGCCTCAGCTGTTACCAGACTGATAGTACTCCCATCTGCACATGTATGCAGCTGCTGCAGGAACCTCCATCACCACATAAACTAGGAAATAACCTCAGATCACTTACTCATTTCTGAAAAAGCTCTAACCTCCAAGTGCAACATCCATTTCTGGTGCAGTTATTTATGTGCACATTTTTCACTCTTCCTTCCTCATCATACTCATTAGGTATTTTTATAGCAGCGAGGAAAAACCACAGTTTAGGGCAGGTTCTGCCTAGATTCTCTTGCCTCCACTCTATGGTCACTTGTGTAGAGCATGTTTAGAATACTGAAGTACAATCATTCCTCTTCTGTTTGGCCAATTTCATAGCCACAGTCTTCCAGTTAAAGTAGTACTTCAGTTTTAATAAACACTTTTACAAAGAAATTCAAATGAAGTCCTGGAAGAAGAGTGCTATTACACCAAAGTTAATGCAGAATTGCTCAAAGCTTTAAAAACAGTTTTGTCTACCAGTTGTCATTAGTGACATTCTTCAGGAGAAGCCAAGATCTAGTGGTCATCTGTGACTTTTACCACCCCTGGCCTCCAGAGAGTTGCATGTTCATACAGGCTAATGTGACTGACAGTGGTAACCAATGTGATCATAAAGCAGCAGCTAACACTACTCAGTTGCTGGTCTTATTAGCTCAGATCAAAAGTTTTTATGATACAGAAGGTCCTTAAAGTGTTTTTTCAGTGATAGTTGTCCAAGTTTCATCTATATGCTATATTCGCCTCCTATACTACATTGTGGTCAGTGCAGTATACTTGCTAAAACAGCATGCCTGTCAAGTAGGAATCTTTAGTGTATTATAACAGACTTTAAAAGCACTTCCCTATCATTAAGATTCCTTTGCTTTGTATCTCTTTACCACAATGACTCATTCCTATCTCCTATTTATTTTGCCAATTATTTACGTCCTTTGATCAAGGGGATTAACCTGGTTTTAACACTTTCAGAATTTATCCAGGAAGAAAGATTTATCATAACTCCATATGTCAAGATAAAAAAAAAAAAAACCAAGAGTAATGCCTAAGGGCAGCTAAGGTTTAGAAGTTTTGCTCCTGTATGAACATGCATGTAATCCGTTCAGCTTCTTTCAGAACACTTCACACTGCAACCAAGATAATTTGACAGCGACTGATCAGTCTTATTCCAAGCTTTTTGCTCTCCATTATTCAAGAAGCTACAACTTGTGTCTAAAAACTAAATCTAAAAACTAAAATGACTGAGTATTTCTGGAATATACAAGTCTAGGCACAGCAGTACCCTTCTTCCCCCTTCACTCTTTCACACCCCCTCCCCTTTGATCCTGCTGCAGGAATTTGCATGACTTTGTACTTTCCAACAGCAAGACTATTTTCACCAGAAAAACAGCATAGGCCCTGTAACACTGTCATCCTCTATTCAATAGAATTATCTAATCCCTAAAAAACCTCAGCTAGCACAAGAAATTGAAGTCACTCAGGAACCTGCTGCATTGCAATACACAGCACAACATTCATCGGTCTGGCAACAGTCACACCAGAAACCAGCACAGTATCTGCATTATAATCTTTAGCTGATGACTGAACTACATGGTTAGTTTTTATCATTGATTTAGGTACAGACCCTTACATTGCAGCACCCAGCTATTTGAGGAAAGCTTTTTATGATGAACTATTAAGTACAAGCTTTGATCTAGTGAAAAAATAACATGCCTTACTATGCTTAAGGGTTAGGCTTTAATTCAGAAGCCTTTTTAAAGGCATCAAATCAATTCAGAATGCCAGCACCATATTGCTTGCAGGGAAGTCACATGTAACATTACTTACCATAAGATTTAGATCCCTTCAAGAGATCTAAAGCTGTTTGTCTGCACACACCAGCAGACAAAATTATCTACATGAGCTGTTGAAAGCCAGAAGACAGTTGGGCTGATGACTTAAAAGGGAATGACTATCACATGCTCAGATACTTTGTTACACACTTTAATAAAGCGCCTTAGGGAACGTGTGCTATGACTATAGAGAAGCCATCGTCAACCTGGTTCTCTAATAATTTCTATATAAACCTTTTAACATCCTCAGGCATTTAGAAATATTTATGAGTATAGATGTAGAAAGCTGTAGAACACATTCCCAGGTCAAGGACTTTAGCAGGTTTAAGACCATGAAGCAACCCTTATGGATACTAAAATCCCTTTTATTTTTATGATTAACGCTTAACTGAGATGTCAAGTTCTACAGGAGTCTGAACTGTTACTCACACTGGCTAAGCACAGCCCAATCAACTAACACTAAGACTAAGATTACTTCTCTTCCTGGTCTTGTTTGTTTTTTTTTTTAATGGGGAAAGGACCTCCAGCCCCTTGGAAACAGAAAAGCCTAAACTACCAGGTTAAACATAAGAGTTTGGAGTACAAATTGCAAAACAGCTGTATTTTCCTTTTTCATTTTTTCTAGGGAAAGACTAGTCAGGAGTTTCGTACAAAACTATGCACCACATGGTAATATAGGAAAATTTTTGCCCGTTTAGTAGGGCATCATTTGCAATAGGTCTGGAAGTGTTATGAATAGTATATAGTCATTTTGGTGACAGGAAAAAATTTATTCGTCAATCTATCAGCAATATTAGCACAAGCCTCCAGGAATTTATGAGCAGCTCTTAACTCAGTCCTCACCTAGCAGTGTCCAAGATACACTAAGGACAATAATCAAGAGTGAAAAATACTGTCTTGAAATAGATCTTGAAATTAATGCATGGGTGTATTGACAGGGCTTCCCATAACCTCAATAGGTTCTGTCCAAATTCTGTTGTAAGTTACAGCTAAGTTTCTGCCTAGCCTGTTGAAAGAGATTGCTTTGGCAAAGCACACAGCCTACCCCAGTCTCAGAAACCAAGGGCTGAAGAGAAGTTAAACACAAGCATGGCAGCCTGCCAAACCCCAGGATCCTGATAGTCTCCCCTCTTTAATCTTTGGAACCCCAGACTTGCTAAAATACATCCAGAGTGTTGTAGCAGCTTGCACTGATACTGCCAATTGATTTAAAGAAAGTTAAAACCGATATGTGAAAGGAACATGTCAGAAGAGAAAGCCTGCCAACATTTTACTCGCTCTCCAAAACAGCAATTAGACAATATTTTAGTTTGCCCTACAGGCCAGCAGCAGAAAGATCTACGGTGTATTTCAGCATATGGCAGTAAGAACCAGGCTTTTTAGTTTGAGGAATCATATTTGAAGTGTTTTAAAGATAACCTTTAGAGCAGAAAGACCAGAAGCTGATGTACAGCTGGTCTGTCACAGGGTTACAGCAGCCACATGCTGTGCTTCCTCTTTTCCCAGCTTCCACTTGATAAAGGGTGGAGATCATGGAAACAGTAACTACCAGTTGTTATCCTAGTATCTTCCAGTAGTATAAGTTTAAACACAAGCATTTGAAATATAGTCTACTTTTTCATATCCAAGGAGATACTCTGAACATGGTGGAGAGGGATGGAAAGAGCTGCAGGTTAATACCTGGGCTGCACACAAACCTAGAAAGGCAATACCAACTTGAGATGATTAAGGAGTTGAGGACACTGACTTCTTACAAGACCACAGCAAAACAGAGTTTGTTCTGTGGCATTTAACACCACAGCATAAGTAAAGTTAACCGTGATAGGTATACAGTTGGAGTCTTTAAGACAGAGGTGTTAAAGAACAGTTTTGAACTATATATAGGAAAGGAATGATGTGTGGTTCGGACAAGCGAACAGGGCTTTTCTGCTTCCGTGTGCTCAAAGTACCTTTTTGATACACAAGCCCTTGATCTGGATGTAGAACTAAGCATAACACAAGTCCCATTCCCTCACTACACATTGCAGGGACACAGGTTGCTTCTGAATTAAATAGGTGACTCCAAACATGCAAAGTTTGACCATACTTCCTTTGAAGGCAATTTTAGCTATTTGAGTTACCTTTAACCTGTAACGTGTGCTTATTAAGCACAGCCTACTTGGAAAAGATACTTATTTCATCTAGAAGTGTTACAGAGCCATAACCATGAATGAATTTAAGCAGTAGTCATAACCAAGGCCACAAGCACCTGGGCAAGTGGCTCGGGAGGAGCAGTATGAGCAGGAACCCTCCGGCAGCCCTGGGGCCAGCAAGCAGAGCAGAGCAGCTTTTTGAGGACTGCTGTAAAACCCTGGGCCAAGCCAAGAGCCCCACAACATCAGCCAACAGGAGCACGCACAGCCTATAAAAAGTCAAAAACTTCACTCCTACATCAAGACCTCCCTCTACTTATGCTCAAACGCAGACAAGAGGGGTTGCGGGCAATAGGGGGAAGGAGAAAAACAAGACGACAGACTTCACAGTCAAAATACACTTTCCTCGGCAGAGGGCGGGCCCCGCGCCCCCCGACAGGCGGGTCCACGGGCCTCTGCCCCCTCGGGGCTCACCCTGCAGAGAGACGCCCGCCCCCGGCCCTTACCTGCTATATCCCAGAGCTGCAGCCGCACCAGGGTCTTGCTGTCCCAGTTGATGACTTTGAGGGCGAAATCCACCCCGATGGTGGCCCGGTAGTGCTGGGAGAAGAGCTGGTGCACGTAGCGCTTGATAATGCTGGTCTTACCCACGCCCAGCTCCCCGATCACCAGCACCTTGAAGAGGTGCTCCCGGCACTCCGGCACGCCGGAGCCCGTTCCTTCCCCGCCAGCCATCCTCGGGCCTCCCGCGGAGCGGAGCGCAGCGCTGCGGGGCCCGGCGGGGGACGCCGCGGGGAGGCCGGGCTGCCGGGGCCGCGGCTCTCCCGCCTCTAAACTTTCCCAGCCGGCAACTTTCCTCCAACTTTCCCCAGCCGGCTCCCCGCCGGGCCGGCCCACGCCAGCGAGCGGGGGGAAGAGGGGAGCGGGACGGAGGGAAAGGGAAACCCCGCAACCACCTGACTGCAGTCACAGGACGCGGAAACTCCGCGGTCTTATAAAAGCCCGGGGCGGGGAGGGCGGCGGGGAGGGGCAGGGGGAGGGACCCGGCCCGCCCACCCGCTCCGGGGTACCGGGGGGTTGAGGGGGGGGGGATGGCGGGATGGGGTCCCTGGGTACCCCCGGCGGCTGCCTCGGCTCCTCGCCCGGCGGCGGAGGGAGGCCGCCGCTCCGCCCCGCTCTCCCCGGCCGCTCCCCGGGGCACGGCCGTGCCCCGGGGAGCGGCCGGGGAGAGCGGGGCGGAGCGGCGGCCTCAGCGGGAGCTGAGCGTCAAAAGGGGGCTCACGCCGTGGAAACTCCAGCATCCTCTGCCCGCGTTTACTGGTAGCGGCAGCCAAGTTTTCTCTCGGTCAAACACTCAGGTTTTCTCCCCTCCGTTCGGTAAAGCGCGTTATGGCAAAGAGGTTGCTGGGACAAAAAGGGCTTTATCAGGATGACTGCTAATAGGAGTACTCCAGTAACCCGGGCTGGCACCCGCAGTCGCCTCTCCGTTCCTGGGCCTGCTGGCTTCCCCACCTGGAGCCAGCCTGGGGCCCTGTGAACGCACCCGAGCCGCCTCCCTGCGCTCGCACGCTTGCGATAAGGCCTGGAACCGCACACCGGGGAAGGATGGTGCTGAGCTCACCCTGTGCAAGCAGGCCGAGGGCGGAGGCAAGAGCAGTGACGTAGTGTAGGCCATCATGCGTAAAAGGCTCAGGTAACGGGATGAAATCACCTCCTCATCTGCAGGGTTCCTGTCAAACACCTACAACTGAATTTGGTTCCCTTCTGTTCCTAAATTAATCCAGTAAAGTATTTTTTATCACTCCGTGGTTGTTTCAAAAAATACATCAGACGAAGCAGTAAATGAACAGACACATTGTTAGAACCCAAGATAAAATAAGGTTCCTGTCCCTAGGACCATGTAGTACCATATGTGCAGATTGTAAGAGCTGGGCAAAAAAAAAAAACCTTTGCTAACATGCTCTCCAAATGAAACACCCAACCCCGGGCATTAGTGCTTGCAATAAGAGGATGGAGTTGTGCGGCTGAGTGGTACTGTCTTAGTGCTGTGACGTTTAGCTATCATGCAAGTTCCTTAACAAAGCTATTTTGTGCCAGAGAGCAATGAGGACTGGTCCAAAAGGGAAACATTACGTGACTGTCTAGACAGCATGCGTGCACCAAAGTTAGGAGCCCAAGTGAAGATCTGATTAGGAGTGACGGGATGCCTCCGACAGGAAACAAAGTAGTTAAAACATCTGGTAACTGATCTGGCAAACAATCATCAGTTGCTCCTCATTTTATAGTATTTTATTGTATATACTAATTCCTTTGCTACGCTTTTAATTAGTGGCTTGAGTAAAATAATCCAGACTTTCTCAGTTGGCTTGAAGCATGCTTACTTCATGTCACACAAAGTTGATGCATGCAATGTAGATGGAAGTGGGTGAAGAGAACAACTGTCTGGCAAAATGAGGCAAAAAAGCTAGACTTCTTGGAGAAAAATCATATTTAGCAATTTCGGGTTAAATTTATTCATTTAAGCTGTCATGCTATATTAACTTCAATACAATTGTTCTAATTAGTATTTACTTTACAGCAGAAGTAATAACATCAGAATATAAATTAAGGGAAGACTGTTACTCAAAAATTAGATGGTTTTTTTGATGGAGGGTGCCACAGGGTAGCACAGGTTCTCTGGCAAGAGATGAGATAAACAAGAAACATTGTCATTAGTTGGGAGGTTGAAGATGAATACGAGACACCTTATTTCAGGTGCGTGTACCTTAACCTCTATGGGTTCTGGTAAATCTCTTTAGCTGTATCTAGACTGATAGTCTGTCTGCGTGCACAGCTATGGTCCATTCAGATTGGGGATCTGGCTGGCATGCACTGAAGATCTCTCCCCACACAGGTGCCCAAGTTTCTCTCCTTCTTCCAGTTGGGATGGAAGTGAATTGTCACATGCTCACAAAAAGATATGGCTGGGGTCTAATATGGATGCAGAAGCCTAGTTCCTCAGGCTTAGATGTAGTCTTTGTGTCTTCATTCCTCACCTGTCAGATGGTGATTATAGTACTTTCCTATCTTACAGGAGAGCTATGTTCATTGATTACCAGGCACATTCTGCCATTACATGGCAGAAGGTGGTATACTTGATTGTTCTAATTGCAGGCTTCTCACAACATTAGATAAATTGTTTTTCCTTGCATAGATGGGGTGGAAATTTTAGGCATTTCCTACCATTTGTTAGGCCTGCCTACTACCCTCTTTGTCTTACATGCCACAGAACCTCATTACTCCCATTACTTTCTTCATTCCTCCTCCTCGTTTTGTAGGGGAACATAGATCATATCAGACAAGTAAGTGAGCAACTATGCTATTGTTAGTAAACTGAATACAACTACTTCAGTGTACTTGAAATTTGATAGCAACAGTACAAAAGAAGCCTGTAGGTTAATTTTTCAGGCTCACATACTGATTTTGAGCAATTAGAACTAACATTGAAAACAGAAGTCTATAAAAGACACGATCTGCTCACAGAAGAGTCACTAACAGAAACAAGGGCAAAATGTGACTGATAATTTTCCACGATTAATAGTTTGATCAGTTCTAATTACATTACAGCATGCCAAACATATAGCAGTAGATCTTGCTTGAACTAATAATTTGCCTTAATTTCATTATTATTCATTTCGTTCAAGTTGGCTGATATCTGTATGGAACAGCTTGGCAAAATTCAGTCATTTGCAGTCCTGTTATTACTGTTATGTCTCTCTGTGGTGCAGTATAATCAACCATGCACGAGGTTATAGAATAAAGTATAATCACCATCCACCTAGTGCAGGGCAGATAGTCTCTATACTGTGAGCTAAATTTTGGTCTTTTGCATGTAATTCTACTTTTTAACTGACTCCCCTTTACCAGTTGAATGTCAGCAAAAATCCTCTATTGAACAAGGGTTGTTGGCATCATGGTACAGTAATTGGGATTACATTATTATATTTTACCTTCAGTTGCCTACACTGGGAGACCGGGAAAGGGTTATTATTGTGCCATTTTAATTAGCTTATCTGGTTGGTTGCCTTTAAATAAGATGCCTGCTTCATATTTCACATAACAATTGTAAAAGCTATTTGTTTTTTTCTTTCCCTGCACTGGAGATATCAAGAATGAGGAAGAGAAAATGTAAATCTTACAAAACAGGCTTTTGGTATCCTCTCAACCTGAAGGCTGGAGGCTGGTCTTAATAAAAAATAGCCATTTTTTTTACAGTTGCTGTTTGCTGGTATTAGCCTGCACATCCACTGGGGTCCTTTGCTACATTATCAGTTTATCCACATGTCAGAACATTGGCTTCTGACAGCAGCTGGGTTCGAGGAACTGGCTGCTCACTGGAAATGTTTCAGAACTTTTAACAGCCTGATGATCATTACACGCTGAATACCAAAGGACTGGTGAAAGAGCTTTGCTTGTAAGATGACATTGTAGCTTCCTTTTTTTCAGATCCTTAGTGTCTTTTTGTATCTCTTTTCCTTCAAGACTGCTTCTTATAATCTTTCCCATGTTAGTCTCTCCTCCACTTCCTCTACATCACCATTTTGCCTTATCTCCCTTCTATTTTCACCATACCAACTGTAATTCTTCAATATCTTCCCTTTTTGTCTTTTTTTTTTGTTTTCTGTTTTTATTTCCTTTTTCCTTGAATGTTCTTCTTCACCTGACTTTGGTTTAGGCCTTTCATTTTTCAGGTTTTTTTTCATGATTTCTCCCTTTCATACTCACTTTCCTGTTCTTCTGAGCTTTTTCTGCTCTGAAGCGAATGAGGAATTCTTCATGTTTCTTCTTGTCGGCCTGCGGTGAGGAAGGGACAGCAGCAGGTTCAGCCAGTTAGTCGGGCCAGGAAAGCTGAAGCACCGGGAGGCATTTCATTTACTCACCCCTGTAGTTGCATTAGAAGCGAAATTCATAGCTGAAGGGGTGGTATGAGTAGCTGGAAAAGTGGAAGAAGCACAGCACATGGAAGATTTCTCTGTATCCAGGTGAGGAAGCACAGCTGCTTGGACACTACGACTGAGCGGATTTGCGCACCATGTTACCGATCTCCATGCATTTCTCTGATCAGGTGGAGGATTGACAGAACACTTCCTCTGCTCTGTGTAGCATTTCCCAATAGTCAAGGGGAAAAAAAACCCTGTGTTGTGAAACAGTATTGTTGTAGTAGAGAGATTGTACTGCCTGGAGCAGCATAGGTGACTGAATGCTTTCTTTTAACAGTGGTTTTCTAGGGAAACGTCCCAAAGTACTGCTTTTAGTGACAGTAACATAGAAACAGTAGAGATCAAGGTAAGCACGCAAGGCTGGGGGTCTGTTGGAAAAATACTGCGGTGGCCAAGTAAAACACTGGGCAACAGAGCACATATACAAGAGGATTGAATTAAAGTTACATGAAACTCAAATATGAGTTTATGGTCTGCAAACGCATGCTTAGTTTTTACCCACTGAAAATATTCTCTTTCAGTTGTGTGAGACCACCCATGAACGGAAAGCTAAGATTATATGTTGGTATTAGCCTGTCTGGGGCTTTACTTCCTACAAGGCAATATGATATACTGTTGTCTCCTGACCACAAATATAACTGTATTATGTGGACTTGAACTTGTAATATACACACAGCCTACATATAGGACAAATCTACTTGAAAGATGTGGTTGCAGAAATACAGGTACTGCCTCTGTGTCAGTTGTAAAATGCATCTTGGACGCCTGCAGGCAAAACTATTATTAAACAACCCCTAAATATATATTGGAAAATCTAGAAAAATAAATATCAAGGTTTTATGAAAACCCATAAAATAATGGTGTAGACAATGGAGTAATAGATGAATGCTTTTGTCTGGAAGAGGAAGAGAAACCAGCCATGAGGAAGTCACGGCGAACAGTGATGTTTGCTAGTCTTCGGCAAATGTCTGGAGAGAGCCCTGATGATCACAGAGGCCTCTCTCACGAGGCCTGATGGTCTTGCACAGAGGATAAGATATTCTTCCTCAAACTAACTCATCTGTAATCTATGCAAATAAATGGTGCTGAGCTTGGACTGCCATCTTACATGGCAATTGAGCTTACTTGTTCCCCATTTACAGGCTTGCTGTTCACCAGATTCTGGGCTATGTTTGTTTTATCGTTCATTCTGTTCTTTTGAAAAGTCTTTTGTGCCTTTGTGGTAATCAGGAGGTGAATGGATACTGCTGGGGCAAGAAGAGGGACTGAGAGACTGTCTTGTCCTCTGGCTGTGACTGCAACACACGATGTGGGAGCAGGCAGTAGTGAAAGTGCTAAAGATCTGCTGAACTCTTCCTTGCCTTCGTTTGGTAAATCTACATCTAGGCAGACAACAGACTGAGAGAAACAGCTTTTGAATCCTCTCCACTGCAAATATTTATTTTTTTCCTCTTTGCATGTGAGAATGGTAAATCCTTTGCCTTTATTATCAGCACTCTGAAGAAGATAATAGTTCAATACTCTAGTATTGAACCAGAGCAATGCTCCCGAGGAGTGTCGTTGGCAGGCAGATTTGTGGCAACATAGCGGTACTTGTAGAGCATCATTGCAGGTCTGAAGACTGAGGGCCAGGAGGGAGGACAGCGGTTGACTGGGAAGCAGGGAAGCAAGACAGAATAGTTTGTGAAATACTGAGGGAAGTATTATCGTAAACTCTTTCTTCCCTCACTAGCTGTTCACTCCAGTTTGTTAGAGGACCTTATTTCCCCAAATTCCCCCAACACCTTTTCCAACATTCACTAGTCGTCCCCCCATTTTCCTCAGTACTCCCGAGCCACGTGCTAGGAAGGGAACAGAAGTTCTTCCACACAAGGCCCTTACTTTCCATCCACAGTGCCTTCATGTGATCTCTTCCACAAAGTGAGGGTCATTTTGATATCTCACCAACATAGAAGACTAGGCAATGGCCTACCTGGTGGTGATTAACTAATGGCACCTACAGGCAGATATCAAGGCTGTGAGCAGCTGAAGGTAGGGGTGAGGTGAGAGGATGTACTCTAGCAGCAACTGGTAGCACCTTCAGCTGGGCAAGGGCAGACTCTGCAGTAGGCACCAACCAGATACGAGCTGCCCTAGGCAAACACTTTTCATGTGTTTTAAACCAGTTCTGAAACTGAAGTCCTGGAAAGCACTAGAAACTCCCAATTATGTTTATGTTGATGAGACAACATAATGTTTTATGTCATTCTCATCTAAAATTCTTATCGTTCTTAGCTTATCTTGGTTGACAAGCATACTTTTCCTGTACTACGCTGAACAATATCTGCTGCTACACAAGTATGACTAAAGTAAGATGTGACTTGGAAACACAGATACCAAATTACATAGATACTTAGAGTGACAAGAGTGAAAATGGGACACTACTGTAAAGAAATCCATGTTGATCCACATCTTTTATTTTAATTATCTAAAATTTATTTCATTTGTAACAACCCTTTAAAGCAGCAGCATTTGTTGTATCTTACACATGGAGCAAAGTAGAAAACTTGAAACAAAAAGCGTTTTGTGGCCTTCTTTAAACTATGTAATACTAAGTGCCCATTCTGCTGACACATCTAAGCAAGTGCAGAACTTCAGACACTGGGAGTCATCCCGTCCGCCTCACTTTCTAAAGGTTATTCATGTGCATGAGCTTTGTCACATGCAGCCAGCTTCTTAGTTTTTGTGGTGGGACACAGAATGAAAAAGATCAGTATTACACCAGACCTGAAAATACAGCTCATATGCATGTAAACATAAATATACATCATACTTATTCACTCACCACAGGTTCAGCTGAAAACGTAGATGCTTTCCGCTGCATTCTTTGCTGCACAGTTTCACAGCTATGACAGGAGAGATGAAGATGCCCTTTCCTTTCTCTGTTCCCATTCAAAAAGGCAAGCTTCTCTGACAAAGATTTTTAAGGAAACTAACCACACTTACTGTATTTTGTGTTGGCCTCAGTGCTGTTCTGTGCCTTAAACAGACCATGAGCTCATGCAGTGGAGTAGGTCATATTATGACCAAAGTAAATAATAGTTTCGGTCTAATTTATGTGGAGATTATGATGGAATTTAGGTTGTAACTATCAGCTGTAACTACAGCTGATTTTAACTGCCAGTTGCTAAAATTAATGTTTGAACTGAGGTGTCTAAGAGGGCCCTGACCAATTTTAAGAGTTTTTTATGGATATGTAAAGTTTGATTTATGCTACCCCCCTGCTACCCCTGTGTCAGTTTTCAAGATCCTGCTGCCGAGCGTGGGAGTTCAAACCTTTCCAGTCGAAAGAAAGGCTTTTTTCATTGACTGGGGACAGTATTTTTTTTCCCTCTAATTTGTTACTGAGAAATGGCTGAAGAGGTCTTGCTGACAAGTTTTAGAGGTTTTCAGCCTGAGGCAGACACCTGGCATGGATAAGGTTTGCTGAAGTTTCAAGCAGGCTAAAGAACAATAATGGAGATTCCCAGCCTTCATTAATGGGAAAGCTTGTAGGTCCTGCTGCAATACTGTATCATCTTATCCCCACTGCTCTTCAGTTCTGTAGGTATTTGGATAATGGCTTTATAGGTGTGGCACTGCTCTGAACCATAAAAAAAAAAAAAAAGAAGAAAGTAATGTCCTATCTGTTTCCATATTGGCGTATTCTCTCCATCTAAATGTTCTGTCTGGTATTCTTTCTTTAAAGACCTTCAGACTTGCTGTATCTACATAAGAAAATGTATTTTCCTAATCATATTAGCGTTTCGTTTTGTTTTTTTTTTTCAGTCAGCATTCTTTAAGGGAAAGTGTGGAAATAACATATTTGCAATACAAATATAATGTGTGACTACTGTGACTGGGTGAGAATGAAGCTGGGTTTAATTCCCCAATCGCTTTACCTGTGTTTGCAGGCAAAACAGTCTTCAGGTTCATCATTCGCTGAGAAAAGCACTTCTTTTCCCTTTTTTTTTTTTTTTTTTGGTGTGTGTGCAGGATTAGAGTGTCCTTGAAGCCTTTTCTTTCTTGAGTGTGTACTCCATCACGGTGCTCCAGTTCTTGACCTGCCCCCGGCTGTATGTGCCTTGTTTGCCAGATCCTTCCTGAGGAGCAGCACCACTCAGTCCATGGAGAGCTGGCAGCTGAGGAACAGGGGCTAAGCACTTTTGCCAGCTGGCTGATCAGCTGAGGGACAAAGACAATAGCTTATCTGTCCTTGCTCTGGTCGGCTCCCAAGACATTCTTGTCCTTCAGACTGACATGACTCCTGGGTCAGTGCCAATTTTCATCACTGTCCTGCTGATCTATGTACATTTTGCTCCTTTTCGCTATAGATACTTACCATTTTTCCATAATTTTACTTTTATTTGTGGGGTCACCTAAAACACTGCTGCATATTTTGTGCATTGTTAGCAACAGACAGTTAAACATAAGCTACTGTCAGTTCGGTCTACCTAAGCTGTAGCATTATTCCCTCAACCTCTATTTATTCTATAGAGACCTCGTTGCCTACACATCTCTAATCTGTCTGAACATAAAAGAAAATAAAGAGCTCGCTCTAGGCAGAAGTCCTGGCAACTGAATATCTGTGTTTAATGCTAATGATATATTCTTCTAAAAGGTAGCTGCAGGATTTTTTTCAAAAAATAATTGCACACTTATCCATGCCTAATGTTTCAAAAGCCCAGGTTCATTGTTTTTTGCTTGTTTGTTTTTTTTTAATTCATTAAGCTCCATAGCTAGTGAGAAAGGTGAACTAATTAAACAAATTAATGAGCCCCAACCCATATCAGATCAGGATCTTTGGCAATTTTTTTGCAAGCTGAATAACAATCAAGCTGAACATTAGGATGTAGATGTTGCTAATTCCATGAGCAGCAATGAGCAAGGAAAAGGGCATCTGGCTTATTGTCTGCTATCAAGTTATACTAGAGATTATTAATGACTAATTATTATTTGCTAGTTTTCAAACTACTGCCAAGAGAGTACTTAAAACTGCCACTGGGTTACATATTTAGGTCTTAGCATTATTATTCCAACTGGACAACTTGGAGTGCAATTATAATCTTTATCTCGCTTTCCATCTCACCACAGTAACATGAATTACGTAGCAAATCTCTCTACTTCCAAATACTTTGTTTTGTGAGCAGTCTGTTTATGTCAGAGATAATATTCTCAGGCTTTACACTTTACATAATTCACAAGCAATTAATTCAGCACAGAGATCTCACAGTCCAGTCACGATGGTTCCCTAGCAGCCTATGAACAAGCTTTCGATTTGCTCTAAGATTTCCAACAGACATTTGTCTCTAAGCTTACTAGAGGTGACTAATCACTCTTGATTAGGGGACAGCAATTGCCTTCTAGTCTAGGAATCTGGAAGACGGCAAGTGTTTTCCTAGGGTGCTTTGGATGAGGGAAGAAGCTTTCATCCCAGAGTACTTCAGCTCAGCATAATTGATTTTCCTAGGGCAGCTTAGAGATGTCAGTGAAATTTAAAAACATGGCAAGTATGGTGAATTCCTAAAATTGGACCAAGCAGTGCTGCAAGGAAATCTGGAAGAAATGGGAAATACTCAATTACTGTCAACTTTCAAGAAATTAAGGAGAAGAAAGACAGACAAAAGAGAGAGAAAGAAAGAGAAGACAATGTGCACATTTGTGCCTAATTTCAGAACCTTCAGTTTCAGGAAGTCATCACATCATGAAGAGAGCCCCAAAACACACAAATCAAACTAGGCAAAACCACAAAAGAGACACACACAATTGTAGCAGGTTCACAATGAAAGTAGGAAGGCAACAAGAACTTTCTGTCACTTAGTGGACTTCATCACAGATTCCTCAAAACAACTTATCACAATGTTTGCCTAGCCTTCAGTCCTAAGTCATCTCTCATTTCTAGGAAGGCACCATGGTGTGAAATGTCAAACCAACATGCCAGAATCACAGTTTGTGTTTTATTTCCAGCCACTACTAACATGCCGCATAATGCTAGAAAAGTCATTCGTTCTTCCTCAGTGGGGTTCCCCATCTACAAAATACAAATAATTATATTAACTTTGGAAAACTTGAGATGAAAACCTATCAATTAAAAATACTTTTGTAATTATTAGTCTGATGCGTAACTGATGACCTAGTGTCCTTGAGTTCATATCTAATTTTGATAAAATACAAGAAAAATATTGTAGCCTAAAATGAAGTATTTCTATTGATTTTCTATCAGTACATATTTATCTTTCTTCAATTCCTCTTTTTATTCTTTTCTTCTATTTTCTCCTGGTAAGATATTCTACTAAAGAAATGTAACTTCTCTAAATATCTTTTTAAGATACTCTGTTAAGTTTACAAATCAGGCACTATTAGTCTGTCATTTAATTTATAGGAACAAAAAGTTCCTGACAACTTTAGAAACACTGCAGTCTGTGGTTTGTTCCCTTGTTTGTTTAATCTAATCATCTAACTACTGGTATCGATCTCAACAATTTTAAAGGTGTCTAACCACTTTTGTCATAGAGATAGTTCTTAAATGTTAACCCGATCTCAAACATCCTCACAGCAAATTCAGTGGGGATAAAGTATTGCGGACCACAAAGCGCAAACCCATTCCTTTCCATGCTGTTGCAGCTCTGTGTCTGTGATTTGTCTGTGATGGAGTTACTAAAAGTTCTTCACACATAACTTCCAGATGATGGACATTTTCTTCCTGACAACAGGTTGGCTGGTCGTAGAGCTCAGGTGTCAGCTCTTCTGAGCTACTTTTGCAGTTTCTTGCTGTAATAGATACAAACCACCAAAGAATCCAGTTCTTGGCAGAAGGAAACTCACTTAAAGAACAGAGAGAGTTACAGATTGCGTATATAGAAGTTCCATTTAGAACTGAAGGTGTTTATTTAAATGTCCCAAAGCTAGAGTCGACATTACTTCCTTACATGTTCTTGTATGTGTGCTGCAGATCAGAGAGCTTTTCTTCCAAAATTGTTTCTCAGATGCGTATGAAGTTTTAACAACCATAAACAGTCTTTTCAAATAGCAGCTTGTCACATGACATGTCATAGATACCAACCAAGGTTTTTTTTTCTTTTTCTAAATGCAAATGTTTCTTCTGGCAGCCTCTTATAAACTACTTCAAAGAAGTCTTCTCAAGTCCTTTTTTTTTTTTTTTCAGTTGACCTACTATTCTGCTTCTTCCCTCCAGAAAATTACCCAAGATGTTTGAAATTTGAAGAGTTTTACCTAATAGCAATTTTGATTTTTGAAAATAAAAATGTACTTCAAGACTTCTGATTTTATGATTCTGATACATGTTTCAATGATTCTTTAGTTTATATATCTCAACTACAGTGAAGATCTGTTTATAAAGGGGTGAGGCCTGAGGCAAATTTAGTAGTTTTTGAAAACTACAAGACTAACAAAAAAAACCCAGTCTCAGTCCAACACAGTACTTAGGATATGCTTAGTTTCAAGCATATGAGTTAGGGTAGGAAAGCTGAGGTGATACTTGAGACTCATGCCTCAAAGCTAACATGTTTAAGTGCTTTATTAAATGACTGCTGGGAGAGCAAAGTCTACAGGTTACCTACACAGGTTGGCCACATGCACCAATGGGAGTTTCTCCCATGCCACTCATCTTCTGGACTGAAGAACCCGTCATCCAGTGATCTCTTAACCTCTTTGTTTAATATGCCACCAACTGCTACCCATTCTACGTAATGCAAATTATAACCACGTAGTGTCAAGTTGGTGGATATTTTTCAGTAGACTTTTTTCGCACAGTACAGCTGACTGAAACTACATTTTTACTTAATTAAGAAATAATGTTCTGTTTGAAAAGCCAAGCATTCAAAGTTATGAAATGCCAGAAATGAGGCTGACCATGCAACTTTAATCTGGCACCATGTATGTGCCAGTCCTTAATAACACAACCGTATTCTTCCCGTGTTCCCAGCTTCATCCAGTATGGTGGGGTATGCTTAGAGAATCCAACATCTGTTCACTATTTTTATTACTTAACTAGTGGTTACACCACTAGCAGAACTATTCCTTTCCTTGTGATCCTTTCTAGAGCATTCCTCACAACAGCACCGAAATGAATCATAAACTTTAATGATTGTATCTCTGCTATTAGATGAAATGCATCGTTATCTCCATTTACTGTTCATGGAAGCAGAACAAAATCCCTCTCTGGAGGCCATGTGGGAAACTGATGGCAGAACTGGAGCTGGAATTCAGGGCCCAATCCAGTGCTTGTTCTCCTGGATCAAACCACTTTCCTCTGGGAACTGCCGAGCAGCCTCGGCTCTCATTGACTTTGTAGCTTTGAGCATTCATAATGCCTGTTCACACTCACTAAAAAAGCTCAACCAGAAAATAAAAGCCCAAACAGGCAAAAAAGGTTCTGTCCCTGAAGCAACAAAAACAAATACCTAGATTAAACAAGCTTTTCAATGAACTGATGAAACTGAATGAAGTTGCAACTTTTCATTGTCCTAATGCTTCTCCATTCTCACTTCAAAAAAACTCAGTACACGCTGAGGAAGATACCACTCATGCTAGGGATGGCACAGAGCTACGCTTGTGCCGACTGTCAGGCCAGAACTGGTGTGGCCACTGATGGACTGGCATACTGCTGCCCAGCTGAATGTAGGATGGACAAGTTTCACCTGCTTTCCTGTGGTGAGATTTGGGCATGTATCGTAAATCTAGTTCCTGACTTTTTTGAAACTTATCAGGACTTAAGGCTGTAATGTTACTTCCCCTTTCTCCATCTATGTATGACTGAAATGAACCAGCTTGTTCAACACCTAGTATGGGAGGGACTGATGGGCAAATGAACGTGCAGACCATATAAACACATAGGCCATCTTTCCTTGGCAAACCAGAAGCAATATCCATTTCCTACAAAAAATCCTCAACAAGAGAAGGGTTTCTAGCTCTGAGAAGGCAAAAATACCTGCAGTTACATAAAGAGATTTTGCTCTTTCAGCCACCTTTACATGAGTGCTGTTCAGATATTTGCAGAGATAATGGCAGTATAAAATCTTTGGGAAAGTAAGTAAATATAGAGTTTTCTTTCAACTCTCATGTTATTAAATTAGACAATAGAGCGATAATGGTTTTCAGACACAAAAAAAAAAAAAATACATAAATCAGTTTTAAAAAAAACAATCTAGAGACTAAAAGCTCTACACTTTAATACCAGTGCCTGGTGTCGTGTAGCTTCTTTAGATGTTCTGAAAAAATATGCCTCTTGGTTATTATAATTTAGTTCAGTTAAACTTGTTAAAGAATAAAGGTAAAATCACCTATGATAATCTCTGTATGGTGATCCTTCATTTTTTGCTAAAAGATCTTCCTCAGTATGTCTGGAGTGCATATTTTTCAAAGGAATTTCAGAAAAAGGACCCATTTCCTGGGCTTGTCTAGAATGTACATGTTCATGGCATAACAGATAATTAGTGAACCCTTCGTCTGTTTGGAAGCAGATAATTGGGTTTAATGTGGTAATACGCCTCTGAGATTTTTCAGATGAGACTTTAAAACTTAAAACTAGATCATATGTGCTTTGATTTGCAGGCATTTTGAGTAACCCTAATGCATACAAGGAAACTCTGGCCTTCAGCAGAGATTGGCAACACACTAGAACAATTCTGTGTTTAAAACATAACAAGAAGTGAAGTCATCTGGACCTCTGGAACTCCAAGTTCATCATTGACTAGCAGGTCCATTTGCTGTCTATCTCATGCCATGCTCACTGTTCTTCCAAATAGTTCACTATGATTAAAACATGCCACTGAATTATCATAGAATTGGGTTCTGAATTTAAGTGCTTCTTGTGCCATTAAATTTTGCTCAAAGTTTGGATGAAAACTCACCATCTCTGCCTGCCTTAAGCTATCACCATATTACACCTGTGTTTTCCATTTTGTATCCTCACTCCATGAGAACTCTGAACAGCTGTGAGAATGATAATTTTGGGGCTTCTGGTATCTACTACAGTATTCCAAACAGCCCCAAAATGAAATACTTAAACTGTTGGTTTTTTAATTTCATGTAGCCTGTGTATAAAGACTGGAACTAGAGACAGTAGCATATGTGTGGCACATAATTAAACCTCTTTAATGACACCCACAGAGCTCTCAGTGGAGAAGAACCTCACAGCGGTGGAAATATTTGTAGTTACAAGGGGAAATTACTGCCATTGTAACTGCTGAGAACTTGCAGCCTACTTGCACATAGAGAAGACACCAAGGAAGGCACTTCTCCTACGCTATCAAGTTCACAATCTAAACAAGGCCAATGGACAAATTGAGCAGAATTATACAATGATTCTAACATAAAGCATGTTGTCTATTAATCTATTTTGCTTTGTTTCGTATTTCACAAATGAATAAAAACTCACTCCCTTAAGTGAACTGGGCTCATGGATATAATATTAAAAAGGGACTTCTAAAGAGGAAATGTTCCCAAAGATTTAAGGAGCATATTATTTGGAAAGAAATCGTACAATAGGCATGGAAGCATTTCAAAACATTTCCACACAGCATGACATGCTGCTAGGTTGTTATTCCGTGACAGCTCTCCCCATTTGCAGTGAAACAAATCCATTCTACAGCTAATGAACAAGATGTGGTTGCCCTTTCTTTTCACCTCTCCTTTCTTCTAGGAAGGACTAGCAGGACTAGGAATGACTTCTCTTGTTGAATAACGAACCGTGCTTGATGTATTCTTACTTGCTTGACAATGAGTTTCTTGAATTGTAGGGTTGCTGTGAAATGTAATGAGCAGACTGCACGTATGAAACTTCACGCCAGAGGATCTAATTTCTTTATATAATCATTCATTTCTACTCTGCAAGCTTTTGCTCGTACACCATGTTTCTCAGCTTTGTCACCCTTAAATTAAAAACAAGCCTGCAGGGACCTATTTCTATTTAATAATAACCTCAATAAGATGAGTCTCATAAGGTATAAGAAGTCTATAGAGAGTGTAAATCTTTTTCACATTCCGGTTCTTATCTGTAAACTAATCACATTTCCTTGTTTTACTCGTTAGAAGATGTAGTCATTGGAATTAATCGATTACTCCCTTGGTCCTAAAGAGTGATAAACCTTGTTCTGATTTTAAAACTGCTTACACTGCTTACAAATCTGCTTACACTGCTTACAATTTCCACCAAACTGCATGGAACAGTAAGGATATCATGTCTAATTGCAGAGGCACAAATCATTAGTTATATGGCTCAAGGCCCCTGTTCTCACAAGTTTTTTTTCACCCTTTTTGAAGTTCACTGCAAGACCAGGTTATGATAATTTTTCAGTCACAGTATATCAGTTTTTTCCAGTAATCTGACATCTTCTCGCTATGACCTGACTTACAGAAGACTGAAGTGCCAATGACATATCTAATTATCATGTTATTATAGCACATTGTCATTTCTTTACCTGTGTTCAAAGTTTATGTGCACATGTCCAACTGTTGAGTTGTAGTCAAGAGCCAGATGAGGAGAGCCATAATATTGTTAGTTATATTCCATATTAGAACTGTGAGGCAGTGATAATTTTTCAAATATCTAAAACAGGTGAAAGCAAATTTGTGCCTAAGCATTATGAAATGTAGGAAATTAGAATGTATTTTAATTCTAACAACACTTATATACCTCCCATTTCTGTGATCTTTTTTTCCCCCAAGAGCAAAAGGATGTTCATGCAAAAAGCAATTGTAACAGTAACCACACACCAGTTTTCTCCCATCTTTCCCATGTTTTCTCCTGAAAATATTACAACAGCTTTTATCTTTTTTAGACTATGTTGAGATACTTTGAGTCCAGAGTTCAGATTCTTTTTCCTACTTATTGACAATGTACACAGAGGAGCATCGCCGCCCACATAAAAAAACGCACACAATCTCCAGACAGGAGGAAGGTTCTGCTTTTATGATCAACTGTAGTAAAACCAACACGTGAGCAAAAACAACACTTTTATAATTTCCTGCTGCACATGTCAGACAAAAAGTGTTCCTTGTCCTTTGTTTTTCCACCATCACTTTTATGATTTAATTTGCACAGCAGTATTGGTTTTGGAGAAAGAGAGGATGCCTGCATTTCTGTTTGATTAATGAAGATCTTTTCTGAACTATTATTCTGCCTGCCTGACCTCCCTACATTCCTTGCTATTGTCTAAAATGGGACAAGGATCTTCTGCTGATGCAAGGTCAGCCATTGCTGTGCTAAACAGCTCTCGATGTAGAAGCATTTGAACTTAGCATTTGAACAAAGCATTTGACTTCTTAATAGGATAAGTTCTAGTTTCATAGCAGTCAGGTTAAATACTTGACAATTATTCTGAGAATGACTAATCAATTATGGTTGCTATTTTTACAGGCTGACTTAACTCTTTTACTGTGAACTACCAAGGTTAAAGACGGATCTGAATCCTGTGGATGTGTCCAGACTGAATGCTGCTGCTTTGGAGGGTAGGTCTAGTATGAGCTGCGCAGGGTAGCAGTGTCAGCTGGAGCTGCAAAGAGTTATGTCACCTTTTGGGATGACACTATGCAACCAGGCCCCCTTGGCAGATGTAACTGTGCAGAAGGAAGACAACTTTTGTCAGCTCCACTTATGTTGTCTGTGTAGCTGATGTAACCAGACCAGCAGGGAAGCTATTCATATATGCTAAGTTTCCACTCAGGGGCTTTGCAGAAAAAGCCTTTTTCACAATTCAAAATTTTTGATATTGCTTCTCCCATCAAAATCTGGGTGCGTGAAACAATAAGGACTGTCATGTCTAATCACATATTCACAAAGTATTGTTTGTATACATCAAGCCATCTGTTCTGATAAGCTTTTTCCGCCTATATGTCAATTCAGAGCAAGACAAGGTTATAATTATCGTTATTTTTATATATATATATATGCCAGTTCTCTGTAGCATGCTGACATCCACTTGTTGTGATATGATTTTCCACAATGTAAATTAGTTACAGCAGTAGAATCTCTGTAGTGCAAGCACAAGATCCTTGCCACACATATCCCAAGTGATAAGGGGTGTGCAAGGCCAGGTCAGCTGCCTCTACCCTGCACATCCGGAGGGGAGCTTTGAGAAGCCAAGGCAGCAGCCCCTAGGTAGCCTAATAGTTACTTAAATAGCCTAATTATTACTTAAATTTTGTGAATAAAATTGCATACCACTTACTGTGAGAATAAATATTTGAACTTTTTTATGTTTAAATTTTCCTGGACTTAGAGAATACAACAAAGTATTTTGTGAAGAGAATAAGTAGACAAAGTGCCACAGGCACTTCAAAGCAAAATGGGGAGCTAAGACACCACAAGAAGCAAGTACCAGATAAATGAAGCTGAGATTGTCTGAAAGAGGGGAGTGGTTGAAAGGATTCAATGGAGATGCAGAATATAATCTAAAACCTATGTAGTCAGTCTTTGCACTAAGCACTGAGCTAAATAAGCTTTGGATCATGGCCAAAAAGACAAATTGTGTACCAAGTCACCCTCATCAAAAGTTTTTCACAGGCATTTTGATCCACTTAGTGAATAAGGTCACCCAGCCACGTCCTTTCCATTTCTGGAGTTTATTTTGCAACATACTGCGCGTATCTTACTGAGGATTCACAAAATCCATTTTAGTCTACAGATGTTCAGGAAATTGCAATGGACACCTTGAAGAACTGGATCTCAGATACAGTCAACAAATACAGCACTTCACAACTGAAATGTTATCAGTCTTATCCTTTCACATATCAATAGATGAGTGTTCAAAAAGCTATGGTGACGTAGCAAAGGTTGCAGAGCAGGTCCAAAGAAAATTTAGGAGCAGGACACAGCCCTGGGTTGTAACCACTGGATGGTTACAAGAGTATTCAAGACCAGGCAGCACTCATGTATCTTTAGGTGAGTATCATGTGTATATGTCTTCTCGTGCTTTTTAATGTTGTTGCTCTTATAAAAGTAAGAGTAAGATGTTTACTCCTAAAGTTTGTAGGCATGAATGACACTAAGAAACAGGATTTCTTATCACTAGAAAGAATCTTAAAATTATTAAATAACAAAATATTGCTCTGAGCACAAAGAAGTCAGTTTAACATAGAAATATTCACATGCCATTGTGATTCTTCTATCTCTTAACCTAAGGCAATCACAGTTTATTAAAGTGAAGACTCCATGCAGTTTAATGAAAACCAATATGACAAAATCTTAACTGCATCATGAAAATAAGGTCATTATAAAGTAGTTCTAATCTGGAATGGCTGCCTCACAAGAGTAAAATGAAAGCTTTACTCAGTTTTAAACATACTGAGAACCTCTCTGAAAATACTTCATCTGGAGATCAAGTTTTACGTTCTCATCATTCATGTAATTATTATACAAGAGAAAGGCTGTTTAGTTCCCCTTCAGTGATACTAAGTTTATTGTTATATTAAGTCCAACAGCACTTGGAGGATGGGCATTCCACCATGCCAAGTGTGATCCCTGAGCACAGTGAGGGGGAATCTCTCCACCATAGAGACAACGACAGAAAAAGGCTTATGAAGGATTGTTGTTCTTGTTTGACAGAAGATAAACTGAACACCAGATGATGTTACTTGCAGAAAGTCAGCTGTCAACAGAACAAACAGTGGTAGACTGGATTTTCAATTCACTTGCAGGCTGGACGAATTGAAAAATGTTTTCCAGAAAAATAACAATATAAAGGAGATGATTAAAAAAAAACATTTTGAGTATTCTGAACATTTAGAAAATTAAGTACAAAGGAAATTTAGGTAAAAAGTCAAACCATTTAGCTATCAGAATGTTAAGAAAAGTACTAACACTTACAGAATTAAGAGCTTCTTGAAAAAGATTATATAAAATGCTTTGGGTTTGGGTTTGGGTTTTTTTTTTCTATTTGTACTAGCCTTTTTTTCTTGGAACAAATAGCAAAATAGTTAAACCTATATGTGTTTATAACATGGATATGTACCCAAATCAAATATTTTTGAAGAAAAGGCGTGTTTGTTTGTGAACAGGAGGTAAACTTCAGAGCTAGGAGCTGAATGTGGCATCGGTGCCATACTGATCCCGAAATCCTAGTCTGTCTTACAACCCTGGTCTTTCAGCAAATTCTAAGGCTTATATATGTATTACCTGGTATTTGATAATAAAAATTTTTAGATAGCACTGACTGAGAAGGTATTTAAGAAAAGAGTTTTGTTAGGAAACTAATTAGTTGAAACTGTAAGAAATCAATTAAATACATCAGTTTTGATGAAATTTTCATGAGAAAATAGTTAAGCCTACAGTAGTTTTTCTGTTCAAAATCAGGATAATATCACTGATATATAATTGCCAGGGAGTAAGTATAGGCAGTATAACAGAATGGAGAACCTCTTGATTCAGAACAGGGCCTTAAATGAAGGTTTCTTGCATTGCTTCTGATCGCAAGGTGAGTCATAGCCAAGGACTCATCTGGAAATAGATACATTTTCCTATAAAAACCCCAAATATTCAGTTGCTAAGTGACTAGAGATAGGAAAGACAGAGGTTTCTCTACCCATTGGTATTGGTCTTTTATGTCTTGAAGTTGTCCTGTACCAAGTCATGTAGCCCGTTGCATGATATGGCTCAGAAGGAAGGAGATGCATACATTATGCAATGAATTTCAGCATGATACTCCTGTATGCTGAGTTTCTCATCCAAATATCATTTAACATGAGCAACATCTCTGGAGATGCTTTCTATGAGCAGCTCCTAACACCCACTCAAGGTGAGAGCCTTGAACGCACTGCAGCATCCATGTGTCTTTGGCCTTTACCTCTTGGAAAAGCAGGAGAAGCTAGAGTTATGCTATAGAAACTAAAAAAACGACTGGCACTGTTCCTTCTAGCTTAAAATCCCCACCTACTTATTCAGAAGGGCATAAAAGTCTCCACATCTTCCCTCTGGCCTTGCCTACTCGGGTGCTCTTGTAAACAGGACAGGGTGCGGATGGCTGTGTTCCCCAGGAGGACAAAGCATGGCCCAGTCTGGGCACTTGTAAATAATGCTGCTATGTACCTGCCTCCAAGTGCAATCACATTTACAGGCTTAAATTCACACCATCATGCCTGGCACAGAAGCTGACCATGATTTAGTGTTTGGGTTGAAAACTACATCATGCTGAAAAGAACCGTGCTGGGTTAAACGGCAGGGTAGAAACAGATAGAGAGGAATAGTTGATTATGCAAAATCTCCAATGAGGACTGTGGTGAGCGTTTCATCCAAGCACAAGGGAAAGCAGGAGGATCTGAAAGCTCTTTTTCCTCAACAGCAGGTTGATGCAGACTGGCAACTGCAGTCATGCCAGGCCCGTGCATAGCCCATCCACTGCTGCTGGATGTTGCTGCTCTCTTGGCTGTGCCATCTCCTATCTGTGCCACATGTGATGGATAATCTGTCACTTATGCCAGGCTTTGTTTCCTGCACCTGCCTCCCTCTTTTATCTACAATATCTCCTGAGTCCAGGAGCTTTGTATCGAGCTGGCCACAATTTTTTTCCAGGACTTCAACCTCTTGGCAAACTTTGGAATCCTGTAGTGTCAACAAAAATAAATCAAAGTGGCAGTCTCCATAAATTAAAAGATTTACAGACTTTTAGGACAGTAGAGAGTATCTGATCAACTAATCTGGTCCCTATGTAGCACAGCTCATAGCACCCATTCAGTACTGAGCCCAGTAGCCAATTTTGGCTGATTCAGAAAGTAATCTATATCAATTGATTCAAAAGTGTGGAAGAACGCTGAAGCATATACCTCCACTAGGGAGAGAAGAAAGTTTTAAACCAGAGAGGACTGGAAAACTCAGAGCTTGAATAAACATAATCTATAGCACTTGCAGCTGTCTATCTTTTTTTCTCCAGATGTCTGCCACTATCTAGGTCATTCTGGCACCCTTGAGCTTGAAATGTTGTGAAATTTAAAAACTATTATTCTGAATGAAAATGATGCAAATGAGATAAGACATAGATAGTGCCTGAAACTAGGGCCAGTGCCTGAAAAGAGCAGGCACTAAGCAAACCACCATCTGCACAGCCTGAAGAATAATAACACTGAAATGCTAATCTATGGATTGGTGTTGCTATCTGCTGTGGTTTCCAGCAAGCTTTCATTGAATTTTTCACTGCAGCTGATACCTATTGTCATGTATCCTCTAAAAAAGGCCAATGACTCAGCAGAATTAAATTTCAGTTTTGTGCATGGCACTAAAATACACAGCAAACTCGAGAGAATCACATTCCCACCACCATTCAAGTACAGTCCTGTGCTCAGTCTAACACAGAAATTTTTGCATTTCTTTGGTTTGCCAATCCCAAACCAAACAATTTCAAGGAATAAGGAACTCCATCAGCTGGTCTGGTCAGATCTTTTCTTATGAAAAAGAAATTAAGGAATCATAGAATCATGGAACAGCTTGGAAGGGACCTTAAAGATCATCTAGTTCCAACCCCCCTGCCATGGGCAGAGATACCTTTTGCTAGACCAGATTGCTCAAAGCCCCATCCAACCTGGCCTTGAACACTGCCAGGGACGGGGCATCCACAACTTTTCTGGGCAACCTGTTCCAGTGCCTCTCCACCCTCGTAGTAAAGAACTTCTTCCTTCTATCTAAGGAAGATGCCATTTTAACAATGTTCAATGTAAGAACTTCTGGGGATTTTAAGAAAATAATCTTTTTCAAACACTGGATACTGTAAATGAAATATTTTCACATTGCTTTTTGTCTTTTCCTCTGCAAAGCAGTTTTGAACTCGCTCAAATTTTCTGTCTTGCAGGATCTGGCAAGGCTACAATTTGTTCAATCTACTGTGAGAGTTTTTGAAAGTAATCTGCAATGTATTTTACTCTGCACACCCTTAAATACTAGCTGCTGTGGCTTGCTTGGCATTTTTAAAACAGACAACATCGTATGTCTGGAATTACTTCTTGACATTACTAAGCAGCAGCTGATCCTTCAGTAACTTTTTTTTTAGCAGAACATTGATTTCAATAGGATCTGACTGGGGCTGAGTTTGCGCACCTTGTTAAGATTCCTTTGGTGCTGCCTGTGCTGAGAGGCCTTAAGGAGAAAAACTGGTGACACCCTCCTGCATAAGGGGAAAGGGAGGAGGGGGCCTAGAAAGGGAAAAGTTGGGAGCTCCCCAGGTCAGAGCAGGTGAGGGAGCACCAGGTCATGGCAGATGAATGAGACTGGAGAATGCCGTCTGGGACGGCAGAGATCATGCTGCCCTCGGTCACTGCCCGAGCATGGATGATCCACCCGTTATCTGCCCAAGAAAACTAAGCAGAGCTAATACAGTCTGTACTATTAAATTGTTTGCACAGTCCTTTCTTGGCATGTTTTTTGGTGCATGCCTACAAGGAGTCTCCCAAGCAATTCCTGGGTGTTGGTCAAGGGCCAGCATGGGCTGGGAGCCATCCCCAAAGGCAGTCCAAGTATGACTACTCTGTGTTGGAGAGTAAGGGACTTTAGCCATAGGGATTCAAGCTGTACTGTGCAAGTATGCTTCAGGGCAAGAGATTAGGTCTGATTTATTTTGTTTAGCATCCCTGTAGCCACTGGGGCTGCAGTGTACAGTAGCAAACGTTGAGCTGGCAAGCACAGAAGCCTGCGCCCCTTCCTGCTGTGCAGATAGCGCTCGTGTGCTGCATGCTGCTGCCTGACATTTGGACGTAACAACTGTGCTTGTCACGTACGCTGCATGTTGCAGACAGTCTGACTGCAGCCACCATGCTCTGGACACTGCTGACCTGCTCCACATGATGGTTGTGGTGAATATGAAGTGAATTTGAAAGGTCGTACAGTACCACGTACCCCGAAAGCAAATTCCCTGGAATTGGTCAACCTTGTTCACTTGGGAAGAAGCAAGATCTAACCCACATTATCTCCTCAACCTTCCCATTGGAGAGGCTTATCGGTGAGGAGAGCTCTGTAACACTGAGCCGCATTCTCACCTGCGATAGGCTTTATCCTCACCCAAACTTTGGTGAGAATCTGAAAACTCAGCTTCCAAACTCAAGAATAAATTGTACTTTAGGGTAACATAGATGGAAGAAACATTATTAAGAACATTAGCATGGGCAAACTCAGACTGTGCATTCCTCTAATTGGCTTATGAAAGCAATTTCTGTACAAAAGTTAATGGCCTTTTTTCTATAAAAAAAAGATTTTTTTGTGATTTACCATCCCATGCTCTTTAAATTGTTTTAAATTATTTCTGTGCCTATGATGGGAATCAGCTTTCAAAGAATACTGACACCATTAATAAAAATGGTAGTTCAAATGTCACTGTTAATTGTGTACTTTGATCTGTGACATTTGCATATTAATATTGCAATCATCTGTGGAACTGACCTCAGAAGGACAAAAGCTTTTGACAGCTGATTTTGTTCAGCTTAGATTCAAATGATACTGTGTTTTAACAATCCAGTGAGATCTGTGCCTTTTTCAATCCTCCTGTGAAATTAATTGTCTTTTAGCTAGCAGAAGCTGATTTCTGACTTCCTCCTTTTTATTTTTTTTTTTAATCTAAACACCAAAATAGTGGAGTGGCTGAATTAACAGTTGAATGCTTGAATTGTGGTCCAAATTACAGCGCATAATTAAAGCACACTCACCTTCAGTGAGTCTAGCATTAAACCATAGAATGGTAATAATTTTTTCTTTTACTGAACGAGTTTTTGAATTATTTAATCTAAATGACATCAATATTTTGAAAGTTCATGTTTTAGACTAAAAAGAGGATGTAAAATGTATTTCTCTGTACTCATTATGCAGTCTGTAGACAGGTCATGTAATATATGCCTCAGTATCTCATCATCAGGATCACGTCGCAATTTGGAAATACAACGAACAGTAGCTGGAGGTTCCAGCAGTTCTAAGCTAATCTCCAAAAGCAATAAGATCATCCATCATTTTTGTAATAGCCTCATGTGCAGTCTAGACTGGCCATTTATCTTGTTCTCAACAGGTGTTCTAGCTAATACACTGTCAATAGTGTCATTATAAATCCCAATTTCCAAATGTTTACACAAAGATCATAAACATCTTACAGTTTCTTATGTCTCACAGATTTTATCTGAATTTTAGCTTCTGCTAAATCCATACAGTCTCCCTGACCTGAGCACCAGCAGTGCAATAATGTGTATTCCAGCCTAGGCTGCTGTAAAACAACATACTGCTGCTGCAAATGGTGAGGGAGACACATCAGATGCCTCCTTTACAGAAAATGTGGAGAAAGGAAACCATGGCATAGCGGGAAGATACAGGTCTAGCTATGAGGCTTGGCCTGCAGAGGATACAGTAACCTCAAAGCATTCAAACTACAGCTTCCATCGGGCAGAGACAGAGGCAGATTAACAGCCAAACCACTCTAAACCGAAACACTCCTATAGTTTCTTCATGGAAAGTGATGATAGCTCCTCAGTACTGAGGAATATTCCATGTGGACAATTTTAATTGTGCTGAAAATTCATTTTCCTCAAATCAAGATGCACAGTTCTGAGCAGCTTTACCCAGAGATACTCGCCTATGCACATTCAAATTCTGGATAAATGTATGAAGTTTGCTGATTAAACATTTTAATGGAGCAGCCAGTGGTCTACTTGGCCTGGAGGCATGGAACATTCTCTTGCTTACTTATTCTTTCATTTATTTTTTTAAGTTATGATGTGTCCTACGATATAACAAAGTGGTGAAGTATCACGGTGATAATCAATCAGTGTTATAATTCCACAAACTGCTCTCAAGCTTCCCTTGAATGCTTTCTTTCACCACTCAAGGTTACAAAATCATCAAAACAAGAAGCCCCATCTTCTGTTTGTGTATATTTTAATCACAGACCTTGATCCAACCTTCACCAAAAGAAACCCTGTGAGCTCTGCTAAGCTCATATTTAATTTTTTGTCTTCAGTCCCTTGTCCAACGCTGACAGAATTTCTCCAGTAATCTTCCTGTGATGCTTTGCATAGAAAATCTACACCACTTAAGTATTTGGAATAATTTTGAGTACTTGGGGGAAAAAAAAGCTTAAAATCCCTAGAAAATCATCTCTTTCCTTCAGCTGTCATTTCATATGCAGCTGTTGAAGTGCCCGTTGTCTTCTGACAAAACGTGCCTGCCAATGCATTGACCTAGCTGGGCTAGTTTTACCAGCAACCTCTTTCGCATTAGTGACTGCTTAGCAGCAGAGAAGAGCTCAAACCCCAAGGCTCAATTCAGAATGCTGAATTGAATAGTCACTGAATATTCAGAATATTGTTGTCTACTAATAACGTTCACCTGCAGGAAGAATTATTCTTATCTTAAATATCACGCGCTGAAATTGAACCCTTCTTTTTCTTATTTCTTCTTGGTCATTCTATGCAAGGCATTTTGCTAGTTAGCATGGATTTCCTCCCTGCCTCATCACGACTTGACTGAATGGCACGGAGCTTTTAATGAAATATTTAATCAGGAGGAAAAGATATAGCTTTGTCAGTTCCAGGTCCCTCCCTCCTTCATTAAATCCATGTTCTCTCTCCTAGGTGCAGAAGACAGCCATTTAATAAACAATAAGGTGGTGTGAGGTTAATGGGCATGACCACCTGGCCACCTGCCAAGCTGCTGGGCAGTTACGTGTTCCTGCCAAAGGCTGATTTTGATTAGTTACCACAATTACACTTGCTATTTAGCTTCATATTTACCAAGAGAAGAACCACCCATGCCTTTAGACAGTAACCCATTGCCAGATATTTATGGTATTCATACCCTTTTTGGGAAAACAGGATTTTTCAGAGGTGTCATAGTAAAACAGCACTGGAAACTGGGTAGTGGTAAAAGCAACAGCCGACTTCAGAACAAACTTATCAAATAAATATTAATTAATAAATAAATTCAGAGCAAGTTTCCAGAATTATTAAAAACTAACAGCTGAAAAATAATCTTACCTGTGTTTGCCGTCTCCCTATTAGTGTGGGAGATAAGGTGTTGCAGGGTACATGGTGCCCTAATTCTGAAAAGCAGCTATAAGTCTTGCTGGAAGAGATGTCTCCTGTGCTGTGTCAGTAAGGCAGGAGATGTGCTTGGAGCTTGGATTTTTACAGAGTCTCACTCTGGCAAAGTTTCTGTGCACCTCAGACACAAGGGCAAAGCAACAGTTATTGAGGGATTGCCATCTTCTCTGTGGTCTTCAGGGTTGCGCCAGTTTGAATCATTTAGTATTATTTGAATGAGTTTTTAGACATATATTGAATGTGTTTGTGTGTGCGTGTGTGTGTGTGAGAGAGAGAGAGAGAGTGTGTGTGTACACAGATATTTTTATCTTACTGGAGACTTAATCCTTTGGCAGTCAACTCTGAAATGCTTTGGAGTGCAGCCAAGATACTACTTTCTGAAATCTTTTTGAAGTTGGTTTTTTTTTTGAACTGTGAAAATACTTCATTTTTTTCTCCTCAGACTATCTTTTCTTTTTTTTTTTTTTTTTTTTCAAAAAGGATACTGCCAGCTTTGTCAGCCTTGCATTATATATCACCAAGCATGCTTTGTGAACAACCCCAGATGAAAAGAGGTCTGGAGTTCCACTGCATGTGTGCGTTGGCATCCTATGGAGAGGACATGCTCAAGGACTCCTTGTGGATGACTGAGGTCTCTGTGCATCACTGTGGGATAATAAAAGACTAGCTGCTTAGTGATGTTATGAGACCACAGCATCTAATAAATGACCTTTTTACAAAGACTACTGACTGTGAGTGATTTACCTGTATTTCTCACTGACCCTGTAGACCCAACAGTGATTAGATGCACCAGTCAGAATGGATTTGTACAAGAGACTCTGTTTTCTTTCTGTCTTCCGGTAACAGAAAGCTCACTTATTTGTGCAGGAATAATGAGTTCTGTATTAATGGAATCCAAAAAAGTTCCAGGTGCCCTGTCTGTAGGACAAAAGTTTGTATTTCAGGGAGAAGAAAAGAAAGGAAGCAGCATCTAAGCAAAAGATACAAGCACACATTCTGTTTCTTTCTGATTACCCCCAGTACCACTTGCTGTGCTCTTGCTAATTACATAAAATGCCCTTTTTTCTTTTTTCTCTTTTTTTTTTTTTTGCTATTTAATTCTTTCCTATTGGTTGATATATACATTTTTTTAAGTTCAGATGTGTAAAAGAGGGGAGAGTTGGAATATTTCTAAGCTGATGAAAGGTTTAGTTAAAATATTTAAAAATCCTCATCTTTTTGTCCCTTATTTCAGATAGGTTGCTAAAGCTATAAGTAAATGGCCTAACATAACCAGATTTTACAGCATCTTCTCTTTTTTCTCCCTGTTTTTCTTCAGTGAGATTCTTGGTTGTCTTAACAAACACAGGATATCTTTTATCCCATTTTTGAACCATAAGAATATTCAAATTTTCTTTCTTTTCTGATTGCAGATGGGAAGAGTTTTTGCTTGCCATGGAGAAGCTCACTGAATTTTATTTTGGATGTGAGAAAAGAACAAGTTGGCAATACCAATTATTTGTCATTTGTAAATGATTCATTAGGGACTATTATATCATGTTACATGTATCTGCATTAGGTAAGTAGCTCATCCTCACAAATAATGTGAATTATGAGTTAAAATATTAGAGCTTTTTGGTGTCCTCATAAATCTGGCTTTTATTTCACACAGAGACACCAGAGACCTGACAGCCCCTCTGTGGCTTCTCACCCCCACCACCCACAGCAGCTTATGCTCCCTTCCACAGAAAGTGGCTCATGAAACACCAGGGCCCCGCTGCACGTGCACGTAGTTAAACCAAAGAGAAATGGACATGGCGTCAGGTGGAATAGGGCTGGATGTGCGTGGCTGCCAGTGTATCTATATGTAAGGAGCTATGGGAAAGAAGGAGCTTTCTCAGTCTTTGCTGCCTACTTTATGTCCTTCGTTTTGTGTCTTGCATATTATGTCTAAGCACGTGACACTATTGAAAGCTATTGCAGAATCCTCTTTGCTAAATTGATGAAAACTGGCCTTATAATGAGACAGAATATCAAAATTAGCACTGCCTAGCAAAGGAAGTTGCCAGATTTCTTAGATGAACTATAGCATGAGCAAAAAAATGTGATTGCCTCTCATTTGATTAATTGTAGTGGCAACAAAAGCCCAAAATACCATTTATATTGCCAAGTGATTCCCAGATGAATAACTTTTCTTTCATCTAAATAGCACACAGTCACAATAAATGTCAGGGAATAATGGACGCATGTAGATTTTCAACAATCAAGACAGACTGCTTGATAGTGATTTAGAACTGCAAGAAATACCCTACTGAACAGGAATATGAACAGCAAAGTGCTTTCCTGTACTTCTGAATTTGGCTGACGGTCTACCCCAACATGTGTCGCTGAGGGCTGCTACCCTGGCATTGCCTTAAACCTTCACAGCATCTCCTGCTGTAAGACTTTGCTTGCAGCTGCTTGAAATTTTGTTAAATGGTTTGGGCTGTGACTTTCCAACAGTTCAACCAATCTCAAATCTTAAAAGGTAAAATAAAAGACTTCCTTTTGTCAGTTAAAAAAAAAAAATTGAACAGCTTCTTTAACAGGCACTGAAATTCAGTCCAAATTTACTATGGGGATCAGGCCTGCAATGTGTCTGCCAAGGGGGTACAAGGTACTGGGTATGGAGACCGGGACCCTCTCCCCTGAGCAGGGAAGCTGTAGGAGGTCAGTGGGGAAGCAGACACATCTGACACAGATCACTCCTTCCAGAGTGAGCCAGTGGCCCTAACGCACCCTCTAAACTCACCAGCAAAGCATCCCACCACCCTGTAGCATTGGGCTATTGAGGGGGTGAGAACCCCTTATTGCCACTTGCTTACTGCAAGGACTGTGCAATGACTCAATGCAGCCCAAGCCATGAGCAGTCGCCACAAGGCTGGCACTGCTCTGCTGCTGGCTGCAAACCCCAGGCTGTGTTTCAGCTTGAAAAAGATGATAAATTCTGCCCACAGGAACAGTATTAATATGCACTGTCTGCAAACTTAAACTCTTAAAAAAACATAACCTTGCTTTGTTCCCTTTGTGTAGACATGTGAAGACAGCTTTTAAAGACGGGAGCAAACACCATTTTCCCACAGGCTACTTTTCTATTCACTGACAGGATGAACTTGTTTTAGGAATGAATCAGGTTCATGTGGTAAATGAAAATCATGTCGTAAATGAAGAGGAGGTTTGAGAGAAGGCAGAAGACTGTCTTTCATCAACTTAAAATATTAGGCTTGATTTCCAGCTTTGGGCAGTCATATGTGGTACCAAAGTAACAAAGCTGTGATTTTATGTATGACTTCTATATAATAATATAATGTTATGTAAACTGAAGTAGCTTGACCAAACTGAGAGGCCTCACAGTTAATGGTTTGACTGTTCTCTCTTTCTCTATCTCAGTCTTATGTACAGCTTTGTGGGACTAATAGTGTCCTCATGTCTCATAGGAGAGGTATACAATAAAATTAATTTGATGAATTTGAATGATGCTTAGTAAAGAAAGCTCGCTCACCTTCTCATCAGTGAAGAATAACAAAATATTGAGAAGCTACTCGCTATCTGAGCACAGTCCATCCCCTGCATTGAAAGAGAGGGAGAGCTCCTGTAAAAGGCTGATGGTTTTGTGGTGACATAATTAAAGGCTTTGTCCTAAGGAACGTCTAAAAAAGAAATCAGAACTACAGATGAATAAGCAGTCTTACTTTGGGCATGTCTTGTTTCAGAATGCTAGACTTGGGGCTAGATGGTACCAAATTACATTAGTGTAGCTTTTAATGTTCAAGATGAGTATTGATAAATAATCGTAGGGTAGAAAGAGGAGAATCACTTCTCTTTCTGCTCAGTGCCACAGGTCCCCACTTGTGCTACAGGATCCTTCCCTTGGAGCAATAGTTTGCAACATTTGTTCAGAAAGGCACCTAAATCCATTAGAAGTTAGATCAACAACCCAAGTTTTATATATATGCTTAATATCTGTAGCTGCCATTAACTTCAGGAGAAGATGAGAACTGAAACAGGCTATTTTCTTTTTTTCTTTAAATGTCAAAGTAAGAACTTAGTGCTTAGCTTTAGGAAAATATTTGCAAATGTTGGTGTTAGTATATGATGTGTCAGCCTCCTCACCTGCCAAATGGGGAGGACAGTGCTACATCCCACACAAACACGCTACATTACAGACAGACTGAATCCACAACTATTTTATGCTCTGTAAAGCTCTAGGAGAGGAGTGCTCATAGCCTTCCAGAAGCCAGCCTTTGAAGAGCCCAAGTGTCTTGTACCAGGCTGAATAATGACATAAATGTCAGAGGCAGAAAGGACTTGGGACTAAGCTGTTTAAGTGTGAACACAGTATTTTGTAAGATGCCATGTCATCAGTTTAAAAATCTTGGAGGTACTTGTGAAAGAGAATGCAGATATTCATGAGGCTTAAATCTGTTGAGTAACTTCAGTGTTTCAGTAGGCATGAGAAGGTAAGTTTGTTTACTCCCTCTTATATTTTCCAATAAAAGTGCTGCCTACTGACAATTAAAAGGTGGACTTGTGTCTCTTAGTTACTGGATTAAGACCGGTAACTACTTTTTCTGCATGGCTTGAGGTGACTGTCAGTGATGAAGACTGACCACAGTCATTAATGACTGGATATTGTCTTATAAATATCAGGCTTTCTGTCTAAGTGCAAAATCTCTCTTTTTCCCCAAGGAACAAGCTTTACACTATTTCTTTCTGTAGGGCAAACATGTTTCAATCTTTTGTTGAGAAACACTGCATTACACATTCCTAGGAAAAGATACAGTACAAAGTGTGACTTCTTTATGGATTTATGCAGGGCTTTCCTCTCAAAATAAAGGAAATAAATAATTCAAATCTAGTCTTCTGTTAAAGACTATTTTTCTTTGTCTGAACCTGCTTAAATGCATATTAGCCATTCGTGGCAGTTATGAGTTGCCCGTAAGGGAGCTACCTTTTAGAAAAGTTAGCAAAACTGGCCTGGCTGGCTTGTTAGCATCAGGCATTAACTCAATACATCAGGTGTTCAGCCTTAGTCAGGCAACACAGAAAGCCTGCATGCTGCATCTTTAAATGTAGTTCCTTTAGTAGAGAAGAAAACATGACTAAGGACCTTAGGAAAAATGCTCATAGTTGGAGGATCCTCTCGCTTTTCTTCTTTAGGTCAAGCAGTACGTAACGCCGGCCCAACAGCTGATGTGAGAGCTGCAATACAATTTCTATATATACCTGACGGTCTGCAGGAGGCTTATTTTTTGCAATATGGTAAACTAAACAATAAAATAAATACTTCAGTGCTTGAGTGGACCTTTCTTGGTAGGGAGTGATACAAGTTTCCTTTGATGTATTCTACAGATGCAGTGATACTTTCAAATCTGGGTTAAAGAAGAAAAATATTTTTTGCCGCTATATCCTATAACCTTTGTATTAGAAGCTGGACCCTCTGTCCTGGTCACTTCACATTAATCATCCTTGTGAAATTTGGGTGTTTGGGCACCACTTAAAAATTTAAAAAAAAGAGTTCAGATTTCCTCAAAAGAGCAGAAGATGGAGAAATCCTTGGCATAGTGTTATTACAACAACACTATGAGGCTTCTCGTTTCTTGATACCCTGCTAAGCATTACTCATAGCCTTTGGCTGGACTGAGCCTAAAGCATTAGGAGGAGAATCTTGAAATAACTTGTAACATCTTGGCTGTTAAGTTCGGTAGCCGATATATCTCTTAAGAATTAGCTCTTCTTGCTGAGAGATGCACTTGTTGACCTGATGGGGCTTCTTCTCGTTTGTGTTTTGCTTCTGTTGTCTTTTCCAGTGTGATCCACTGTGACAGTGGGTACAAACTCAAAGAAAATCCTCAGCTGACAGGGATGTCTGAGCTTGGCCCATCAGGGACAAGACACAAAGGTCTAACGGACAGAGTGCACCACTTCTCCCATCCAGCCCAGTCAGAACTCCGGATTTTCATGATTTAGCCAGTATTTCATGTATGTCAGAGTGACACAACTCACGGGGGCCATTCGTGCAGCCTCTTTCCCTTTGTTTCTATCACTATGTGCTGTAAGTGCAATACCCACACTGTTGGGTATTGGCACCGTTGCTCTCCCTTCCCAACTGGGACAGTGACAGGAGACCACCCACTGGCTCCCATGCCCTCAGGGGCAAGCATCGGTTCTGATTTCAGTTTGCATTTCGCTTAGAGTCCAGATGAAAATGCATCAGCGGGGAACCCCCTGCAGCAAGCAAACAAAATAACCAGAGTCCCGCAAACCCCTGCAGGCATCTTCCCCTGGGGAAGGAGAGAAACCACTAGGAAGAGCCAGGGCTGGAGCTCAGGAAGGCCCCGAGGTGAAGAGAGGCTGAGGCTGGGCAAGCTGCAGGCTGTCCCCGACATGGCAGCAAGTCCTACACTCACGTGGACACCCTGACCTGAGTCTCTTGGATGAGCACAGTGAGGAGGAACTGCCCGTTCTTGCCGTTTTCAAAGTTCTTTGTCCCAAACTGGTCCTACATGTGTCTTGGTTGCATTGGTGAACAGCACTGGTGAATTGCCTGTGGTCTCGAAGGGGCCGAGAGGGCTCCGTCCGCCCTGTCTGCCATCCCCAGGCTGTGTGCCAGCACATGGGGGACCCTCCTGAGGGCCGTGCCTGGCTTCTCTAAAACAGTGTTCCCAGGGGCACCTGTCTTAACATTGAGAAGCCTTTACACAGAAAAGCATCTTTCTTCCCCGTTTCTTCATTCAGGCTTGCTTCTTTGTGTCACAGGTGAAAAGTTATTTGTGACAGGAAGATGAGGCACGTAGGTAAGGGAAAGTTCTAGGAATTGAGCTGGGGAATTGAGGTCAAAAGGTAAATATTGCTTACTGCAGTGTTTTCTGCCAGCTGCGTGTTGTTCATGCTGCTGTGAACAGAGGTGCTGAGGCTCCCAGCAGCCAGCAGAGCTCAGAGAGCAATAAATGCAGAAGGAAAGCACATACAACACTGCCTCAAAGCAGTGTGCTGTGCGAGGAAGCTCGTTCACTCCCTGGGTCCTGATCTTGCTCCAGCACTGCACAGTGCCCAGTCTCTCATGGACCACGTGTGCTTCGCATTGAAGATGATGACACCTATCTTGAAAAAGAGCAGTAAGAAGAAAAAGGTTTTGAATGTTTTGTAAGTAGTGGTAACAAAGTGAGGAAAGGTCTGTGCACAGCAGCCATTGAAGATGATGATACCTATCTCAAAAAAAACAGCAATAAGGAGAAAAAGGCTCTGAGTGTTTTGCAAGTGGTGGTATTGCAGCTGACAACACAGCATTATGCTGGAGCTGGGACTCAAAGCCTGGATCTTGCTGGGAAAATTATTTCTCCTTAGACCTACTGGCATTTCTGTCCTCCTGGGGTTAACTGTGCTGTGGATTGTGGCCTTATATGATGATTTATATGGCTGCAGCACCTGAGCTAGCCCCAGCTGATGTGTCTGTTGTGCCTCCTCTGTGTGTGGTCTTTTTATTCCACAAGCTTTCACAGACCTCCAAAATCTTCCTTTAGCACTGATCGTGAGGTAACTGGAAACACGAAGGAAAATGAGAGGTCCCAGCCAAAACTATCAAACTAGATAGTGCCACCTCCACAGCTATGCCATATACGCTGTAGAAAAAGTCTGGAAAAGAATGAGCAGGAGCGAAGTGGCATTGAGATGGAGCTGGGAAGCAGAATAAAAGGGCTATGGAAATCTTCGTGTCGTTATACACCCCTCTCTTGTGACCAGACCTGAAACGGAGGGAAAGACAGGCTGAGTTTTCAAAGGTGTCTAAAGGATTGCTGTGCCCAGTTTTTACTTGCATTAATTGTAAACTGGCACCCAGCTCCCTTATGCAGCTTTGAAATACCCCTGGGTAGATGAATGTCTCGAAATCTCTACATGAGTCAACAGCTGAACTGGGGGTAGAGCTCGGGGCCAGGCTGCAATGCACCGAGTTCGTTCCCAGCAGCGTTGACTCTTGCCAGACTGCCCTATATGAGCACCAGGCCCATGGGTCTGTGCAAACCCTGCTGCCAGGGACAACCGGAGGGCCAAACTCTCTTATTCTGTGTTTTTTAAAGTGAACAACCATATTGCCTAAGGGCAAAGAGCAGGATGGAGGGGAGGACAGGCAGCGTAGCCACCTCTCGAAAAGGGAAACAGAGCTCAGAAGGAAAATCTCTCCGCACTGCTGGGGAATTACAGCCTGACAGGCACTTTCACCCTGCAATTGTGCCAAGGCTGGTAAAGGCACCACACAAAATGATAAGAATAACGAGCAGCAGCAGCAAAACCAGAGATAAGCCAAAGATCCTCACAACTGCAAAATGGAGCTTGGGGTCAGAAATGCATCTTTAGGAAACTCAAAAGTTAATAACACAGGTACTGGGCCAGCTTCTCATGGAAAATTACATAATTCAGGACTTACACTGATTCATACACATTGAGGATCTCAGAACTTAAAGGCTTCAGTTTCTAAATTAGCATTGCACAGATGCACATGAAAAACCTGGCACAGTTAATAAGATTGCTAGGTATTCCAGGCATTATTTCTAAGATGAAAAAAAAAAAACAAAAAAAACCCCAAACACCCCCCCCCCCAAAAAAAAAAAAATTGCCAAGGTACCTGAAGAAGTAAAATACAGTTGAATTGTTTTGCTTAAGTGTTAAAGCAACACGTGTATAATACGTCCCAGGAAAACACATTAGTTCTTGCCTCCTTCCCCAAAGAAAAAGACATGTATTTGTGAGTGCATTTTTAAGTCTAAAAGGCACATTAAAAAACTCCTATACTGTAAGTTTCTGAAAACATTGCTCAGATTCAGCTTCGATGAGAGCCATCACTCCCAATGGTGGTATTTAAGCATTTTGCTTTGATCATTTTGCAGTCTGTCTATTTTAGTGTGGCTAAAGAGCGAAGGGCCAACTCTTCAGGTCCGGCCAAATGGAGATCGCAGGAGCTGACAGGACTTTGCTAGAAGAGAGGCTTTAGCTGAAATCTTTAGGGATACACTGCTGGCTACGGAGCACAGTCCTGCCCACCCTTCTTGTAAGAGAGATAAAAGCAAGTTGTCGTCTCTCTTTTGCTCTTTCTCTTTCCCTGTGTCATTAAGGACAGCGAAGGCTACACCAAGCCCTCTGTGCTGCTCAGCTCTCCCAGCGCCAGAAGCTCAGGGAGCAGCAGGCGTGATGTTTCCACCAAGCACATGTGCAGGGGCTGTAGGCACACCACAGACATTTGGCAGCATGTGCTGCTGGGCATTCAGGAAAGCAATGGTTCATCACCCTCCGGATTAGGGCCGTAGGATTGACAGGTCTGCTTAGCCGTAGTGGGGGAGACTGGTCTCACCTCAGCCTTCATGCAGTCTGTTGGAGGGGATCTGGGGAAACAGCTCTTGTTAAAATATTGACTTCTTTCGAGGCCCTCCACAGCACCAAAATCCCACATCTCTAGGTGGTGCCTGTAAGGAAAATATGCTCTTGGTGCACTGCAAAGACAGCCTGTGTAAGGAAGCCAGGGAGCCAGAGGGAGCCGACCAGAGACGTCTACTCTGAGCCAGTCCCCCAGGCACACCACCTTTCCAGGAAGGCGGTCTCACAGATCCCTGTTCCTGATACAGACTCAGAGCAGCACCGGGAGGTAGGAGTCCCACACACCATACCATGGCGTGGGTTGGGGGGATGGATCTCATGCCACCTACATATTGCATGGTGTGCAATAAATAAGTGGGTGGATTGAATGTCATAGATACATACCACTCCTAAACTCTTATCTGTCTGCACTGGTATCTGTGCCAGCTGCTTCTCCACCTACCTAGAGGCCTTTCGGTTATGGAAACCCACAACTCACAATGATATTTTACTTCTGTAGAGATACACAGCTTACGCCCACCTTTGAGCAGATAACAGATGCTCTTTCTTGGTACCAAATAGTGACCTGCTCTCTCAGGTGGGGAGCAGTCCTCTTCTGTGTGATTTACTGAGAACTGGAAGTTGAATTAGCAAAGGCAAAGAATACCCTGCTTGTTTTTTGAGCTGGATAAGATTTACCCGTAGCACTGGAAATGGCAACCAGTCACTCCTGCTCTCATCTACCATCTCTGGGAGCTTGCAGTGTTTGCCAAAATGGGGGCCCAGGTCCAGACATGGGGCCTGTGGTAGTACCACACACTTGGCTGCATGACATTCCATATCTCCCTTTTTGCTAATATTGCTGGAAATCTTATGCAGATAGAAATAGGCCTTGATATTTGCTACAGAGTTTGCTTCTCCTTCCCAGTGATTTGCAGGCAGGTACTTGCCAAGTGTCTAGTGACTCATTTATTTGGGAAAAAAACCCACCACAACAATACAATCTGCAAAACCACGCTTTTCCCACTCCCATGTAAGAAACATTTTTAACAGCCGCTCAGACCTTGCATAGAATAGCTATTAGCAACCTGCTTCTCTGTTCTTCCCTAAAGAGTGATGAATACAACTCCAGGGGCCCAATTTCCATTGCCTTTTGCTTCTGGTAGCCACCTACTCCACGCAAAGTGGATGTGACAACTAGCCTGGGCCCACAGACCCAGCTTACTGAGCAGAGCTTGAGCAGGTAGGCATGGCCCGGGCTGGTGGAGATGCCAACACTCTGCCCTTGGCCAGAGGGTGGAGACTAAAGCTGAAGTATGTTAAGCTGCTTTGCGGCCCTGTGGTCCTGGACTAGTCATCCATTTACTCAGTGTAAAGCTATTTTAGATGGGCTTTTTTGGCAGCTTGTGAACATTATGGTCATTTAATCTGACCCCCTGCATAGCAGAAGCCTAACAATTCTACCCTGTGAATTCTTCACTGGTTTGAAGACTTAAAGAAAATTTGCTTAAATCTCCCAACCATCTGCTGCAGTACTCAGTTATCTTGACAATTCAAGATTTGCTTATTTCTAATTTAGAGCTTTCATACTTGTGTCTCCCCAGCCCTGGATTTTGTTATGCCTTTTCTTAGGTTAGATTAAGAGAAATGCAGCTGAAGGCCTGTAACTCTATTGCCTTTCCACCTGTCACGTTATCTGCCCTTAGGGCTGGGGCCAAAGGACTCTAAAAAGACTCTATAGCACCAGAGCAGTGTTTTTCTTTGTCAGACTAAAGCACATTACAAACTGCTCTGGAAATCTAGAGACTAATAAAGCAGCTTTAACAGGCTGGAGCATCTGGCTTTCTACATATTTTCCTTTAGCACTTCCACCAACTGTTGTTTGCTCATATCTGCTGGAGTCTGTTTATATAGATTTTGCCCAATCTGCTCTTTCTGGTATTGTTCATATTGTTGTATGTTTATGTGGAGAAATTAAAAAAAAAAAAAAAGAAAAAGAATATGAACTGAAATATTTATGTGGTCTAGAATGACTTAAACTGAAATGATCCTTATCCATGCTGGAAGCTCAAAGCACAGCAATTCAAAAACTGAAACTGCATCAAAAAGAAAGTAAGACTTGCTGGGCTTGTTATGCTAGTCAGGCTGTTTGGAAAGTCATGCATAAAGCAATTAATACTAACCTCCTATGTGAATACTGCAATTTGAAATGAATTCATTTGCACAGCATATGTGTAGCTAGTTAGGCACCAGATAACAATTGTTATAATATTTCTTAGATGATTCTCAGATGTTACCATCATACTTATTCCCATGTTCATTGTACAACGTATCCCCAAATGCCACATGCGACTGCTGAGACATGCAGTGGGCTCAGGAGCAGATGCTGTGGGCTCGGTCCCACAAACAGTAACTGGTTGCAGGAATGGTGCTGGCAGCAAGGCTGCACTGCGTGCTCTGGAGGGGAGTAACTGCTGTGCTGCCCTGCGGATATTTCTGTAATTGAGTCCACCTGATCAGCAGAACCTTTACTAAGACATAGGTTACCTAGACTTTAACTGAAAAAGAAAAAAGAAGGGGGGGGAAAAAAAAAGAAAGAAAAACCGCTACAAGCAAAGAGACCAAACTTCTGGCACTTACCTCTGAATGTAATATCATTCTCTGTATGCCAGCAGCGCAGTAGCTGTAGGTGGACTGACTCCTCAGATGTGGGCTCTTGCAAGGCCAGATCCAAACCAAGAAGCCACTAGAAACAAGCCTATTCACAAGCGTAAAGAGAAAAAGAGCTAGATTTTCTATGTTTAGCACCACTTGGGTCTGAAAATCTCAGCAGAGCTCCAGAAAAAACATTTATATTCCCATCTTACTGCGCCCCTAGCTGAGGCACGCAGCAGTTCAGCAGTTACCAAAAAGCCAGAGTGTGTGTGAGTTGCAGAGCAGGAGTCAAGAGTCCCAGTACTTTGCTCTATACAGAGGCAGTAAAGGAAGGAGGCACAAGATGCCTGGGATGGATCAATGCCTATCACTTATAGCTGTCAAGAAAGCATATTTGAGTTTCCCTGATGGGAGAAACTGACATCTCAGAGTCAAACATATGGAGTTTTTCCAGCGAAGGACTGGTGTTTCCCTCTGTCCTTGGGAAGCAAAATTTCCTGTCATCTCCCATTGAATTCTCTCCTACAACATGTCAGCTCAAATGCATACCTACGGTGCTCCTGATTTTTACTAGGAAGCCAAAAAGCTGGGGTTTGTTTTCTAAATAAAAATCCTCCAGCTCTGCACCATCTCACCTACATGCCACAATCTAATCAATACCTACCTCCATTTGAGCATCCCACCATCTCTCACACACGATGCTGAATAGCCCTGGAACAATTAATTACTAGACATGGCTATTTTCTACTGAGGAAGCAAAAATTATCAATCTTGGCATTCTATTTTTAAATAATAAATAGAAAATATTTATTTTACAGCATTTTCAAGATCATTTTGACAAAAAGGCAGTTTTCATCAAGCATTTGACAGACCAAAAGAAAGAACTTTTACAGGAAGTTTCATAGCTTATACAACTACATACACAAGGTGAGTTCTTGCTTTTTAGATATATTTACGTATGTGTATGTTTCCAGTTTTAACAATTACAAACTAAAAGCTAATATATTGAATTTCAAGAAAACTCCTACTCATGATATAATTACATTGCAGTAATAAAATCAGTGCTTAATATGTTCAAAACAGACAGATATGAAAACAATATAGTACCTTGCCACATTGCCGCCTCCCCATCCATACGAATCTGTTACGTTTCTTTTTCTTATCTATCGCATTTCTTCAAAAACCGGCTTCCTAGTACTAGCTCTGTGCAACAGAGCAACATATGTTTGTGGAAACAGCACAACAAATCTTATACTAAGATTATAAGAACATAGAATTCATTGCCAGTGTGGTGATCAGCAAAGAAAATATGGCATTTTTCTCATTGCTTTAATGAGTAACTAGCACTAAAAAAAAGATACAACAAAAAATATCCCCCTAAAAGCCCCAAGCAGACAAAAATCAACCAACTGACCCTCAGATGTCTTCAGCTGATTATAGGGAGATCAATCTACTGACAAAGACATACCCATGTCTTTGGGCAAAGTCATTTCATGCTTTCCACATCAGGACGATGATAGCAATTGGCCACTAGTCATGCTGAAAGGAGCAAACATCGTGAAAAGAGGATGAGGAAAAAAGGCTCTACCTGCTTTTGAGCACCAGCCAAACCTTCCAATACCACTACTATATAGTAAGATCAAAACTATGAGATTTGGATCTTCAGAGAACTGATGACTAGCAGCAGGACTTCTTAAAATTCAAGTGAAAAGAGAGAAAAAGTGTAGAAATATGCTGAATTCAGAAAAACCCTGATAGAATATTCACAGGAAGCAAGGTTAAAACCAGGTTTTGCAACTCTATTAGCATGAAGAGATTCCTTAAAAATATCTTTGGAAATAAAGTGCAGAACTGTGGGACAGATCCTCAGCTAAATTCAACAGCACAATCAAAGTTCATAGCCGCTAAAATCCTGTCCTGTATACGTATAACACGCACATTTATAAATAGGGTAATAATAAGTATAATTAAGTTCAAGCCACAGCAATTGGACCTGGACTTTGAACATGCCAGCCATTAGGGAGCTTTGGATTAGGCCCACCTCTAGGAAACACATGAAGGATAGAGGAGGAGGAATGAATGACAGAACTACAGCTGCCTAGGAGTGACCTTTAAGATACAAGATTGTATATTAAATAGAAGAAGTGAAAGCATATGGAAAGAACACGCAACTAAACATCACAAAGAGATTAAAAGAATTGTTTATAACAAACCCTGGGAATTTACGCACACATTAAGCACTGATGAAATTTCCTGTCTGGACATGATTTTATTTTAAATTGTGTGAAGAAACAAAATAATTTAATTACTTTTCCTGTCTCGCCTTTATACTGGCATGTGCAAGATTTCTAAAACAGACTTTTTTTCTTTTTGTGTTTTCTTTTTTTTGTTAACCACACTTGCTGCAAATGTAAAATAACAAGTTCTCAATGCACCGGTTATTAATACCATATGCCTACTTCATAAAGTATCTGCAAAATAAAGCACCCTATTATAAGGGTAACAACTGTCTCTGCTTGTACATGAAAAAAAAAGTGTTAGCACAGCATACAAACCTCCAAAGATCTATCGAATATTTGTAACAATGAGATATAAAACATGATTTAAACATAAAAATATTCATAGTATATACGACAGTCTTCCAGTGGTTGTTATTGGACATTACGCTTCACACATACCATACACACGCATACAGAAACACAAACGTACGCTCACTCTTTTGCTTCGAGACTGACTCTATAACCCCCAGTATGGCATTGCCTTTCTTTCAGAGTAATAGTTGTTGCTCTAAGTATACAGCTATTTTCCAATGTATTTGATTCCAAAGAAACACAAAGGAATGGTGTAATCACATGGCAAATATGTTGTATTATGAAAAGTTAGTCAATAAATATTGTTCTGCTACAGGAAATGTTGTGTAACAGTTTAGCCACATGGTTTGCAATCTTATACAAAAGGGCAGTTTTTCTAAGTCTTTATCATATTACAAGTACTACAGCAAGGGCTTTCTTCAGAAACCTCTTGAGTCTTAACTTCATCATATTTCTCGCTCTGTTCACAATCAATGTTAAAAAAATCCCAGATCCCCCAAAAAGCAGCCTAGTATGAAGAACAAACTGTTCAGACAAAAGTCAGTAAGAGCCACGTGCGTTCACATTAGCTCAGCTCCTCTCCCCCAAACACATTACGCAGTTATACCACCTATAGAAACCAGGAAAAAAATATTTATGCATATAAGTCTCATATACAAGTAGCTTCGTTCCTCCTCACCACACTCCACCCTTCCAGCACCTGGGTGTGTTGCTTCCGTAGCAGACAGACAGCAGTCACAAGATGTGCTAATGACTTCTCCAGGTCACACTTCCCAGAGTCCTTTTCAAGCATTGCCAAGAGAAGGTGTGACTTAAGTGTGAATATTTTTGTTTTCCTGTGTGTTTATTCTTTTTTTTTGCTATAGAAGTTGTCTCTTGGGTTTGTGCTTTGTTGTGGTTTCCTACCATTTTCTCAAAGTACAATATTTTTATTTTTAACAGCTAGAGAATTTTGAGCCCTCAGAATGGATTTTTTTTTCTTTTTCTTTCCTTTTATTTATTCAAGTGCAGGATGAAGTTTTTGCCCTGTCATATGTGACTTTGTTCTCCGCTCTCTCTCCCCCCAGCCCTGGGAGACTTGTCTCCCCAAGACCTCCCAGCGGGCAGCTGCCAAAGTCCTTCTCATCTTGTCTCTTGCAGCGTCTACAGGGTGGATGAGCTTTGCTTATAATCCCTCAGGATCACAGAGGCATAGGTCACATCTGGGGGGGTGCAGAGCACCGACTCCGAGACAGGGGAGCTGGGCATGGAGCTGCCCGAAGCCACCGAATCCCGGAAAGGGGACGGGGGCGTCAGCGCCGGAGAGTCTTCCAGAGTCAGTTTGCTGGTCGCTGGCTCCTCGTCCTCCTCCTCTGGGTTCTTCTCGTAGACGTATCCCTGAATGAGCTTCAGCTTCTCACTCTCCGCTTCCTCAGCTGGGGGAGACAGGGGCTCCTCGCTGAAGGCGGCCACCTGGAGGGGCGGCAGGGGCAGCTGCTGCGGCGGGGGGAGCTGGTAGGGGGGCCGCACGCCGTTCCCCGAGCCGGGCGTGGGGAGGACGGCGTTGAAGTCGGGGATGCCGGTGGCAAACTTGTTGACCACTCCTTGCAGCTGGTCCATGAGAGACCGTGGCTGCAGGGGCAGTGTCTTGGGGGGTTGCTCGGGCAAGAAGAGTTGGGTGTCCTCTGCCGTGGCCTGCAGTGGGGGGGTCGTCGCCACCCGCCTGTGCACCACCATGGAGGGGCTGCCGGGCTGGTTGAGGCGAACGGGCTCTCTATCTTCTTCCTCCACCACATTGTACAGAGTCTTACTGCTGATGTCGGTAAAGGTCAGGCTCTTGCTTTGGCCGTGGTAGCTTTTAGTGAGGGGTTTGATCACCGCTGTCTGATTGCACCCTGTCTCCTGGCTCTTCACATGCACTGAGAGTCTGTGCCACATGTGTTCCCCCTTGGGAGCTTGTCTTCCACCTGGTTCAGACCATGACACAGACTTTCCATTAGAACTATGAATAAAATAAAGATGGGTTTATTTGCATTTACATTATGCAGACACGGGCAGTATAACAAACAATCCTACAAAAATACTGACTGCTTTGCCTCATTAATAAGCCTCCCCCCTCCAGTTCTTCGTGTCCTCCCAGAAGTACTACAGAAGGAAACAACAGTGTCTTTCAACAGCAGCAATTACTGCGATTTTCATCCAAAGGCAATTACTCCTTGCTAGTTACCCACCCCACGGCCACCCTGGAAAGCAGAGCCCACGGGAAGGGTGCTGGGAGGGCCGGGGGTGTTTTGAGGACTCTAGCTGTATCATTTTGTATCTAGGTTTGCTCACCCCACCTTGCACAGGGAAGAAAAAAAAGGGGAAAAAACTCCCAGGAAGAGCTTTAATTAAGCCTAATTTATAGCTTATAGGAAACATTTCCAAAGTGTTGGAAGAAAAACAACCCACAGCCTTAGCCTTTAGCATCCTGGGTAGAGAGAGGAATTGTTACTAACCCCTCCTTTCCGTTTTAATTCCCTGCCCCCCCTTTGCATTTCGGAACAGATTAGCTATTACAGAAATGAAGGACTCACAGGGCCTCCAGCAGGCGGGAGGCAAACACACTTCTTCCCAAGCGACTATTATTTACAAACCAGGATAAAATGCTGGGATTGAAAGCAGTTGGTTTGTGTGGGTGGAGGAACAAGCAGCGACACGAACATGGCGAGTTGAACCCTCCAGTATGCGGGCTGGATCCCATAAAAACCCTGGGGTGTTTGGCTGAGTGAGAACCTGAGGGTCAGGTCTGTCCCTGAGGAACTGCAGTGAGGTTTTTTGCATTTCTGTGTACCTTTGCAGGGAGCAGCACTCAAAGCAGAGAGATCTCTCATTAGCAGCTGGTGGGAGAGGGAGCTGAGCAGTACATAAGAGGACCAAGCAATTGTTTAATTGCAGGTCAGGCACTAGAGGTAATTTACAAATTATAATATACATCACCTGGGTGGAAACCAGAGACTGGCGAGAAATTCTGAGATGATTTATGCGAAGCAGCCTTATCTCAGGGTTTCATCCCTCAGGGGGCAGAAGTGAACAAAGGATTAAATTTCTGCCCCTGTGACTGCAGTGCAGGTGGGAGGCAATCTAGGTGGGAGGCTGGCACAGCAGCGTTGCCTCCTGCTACGGCACACACCAGTGGAGATCGCTTCCCCTACATACAGCCTGCAATATTGTTCTGAGTATTTTGCTTTTCCTTGCTCGGACTCCTGCGCTTCTCTTTTCCAGGGAGTAAATAATTACCACTTCAATTTTGCAAAAAAATAATATTGACTGACTTTGTGATAGCTGGAAGAAACTGGTACACTACAGATAATGTTTTAAATCTGGCAAAACGGAAAAGAACTGTACATGACAATGTGGCACTTTTCTGCTGAGCAGTAAATATTCCTGGAGAAAAAAAGAATTTGAGATGGATCCAAGCTGGGAAGTTCATCTCCAACTCCAGACTCCAAACACTGGACCTGCGACTCACCACCTCTGTGGGAACGGGCTCACAAGAACAGGCCAATCTAAAAAATTCGTAACTCTCCAAAGCATGTAGTTGGTAGGACCTGGAGCTGGTTAGATTTAGAGCTTTAACCTAGAGGAAAAAAAAGCCAAGTTCCCAGCTGAAGAATGAAACCTCTATATTATAGTGATCAATGAAAAGATAAGAATGAAGGTTTAGAAGCATTCCTGTTTTGATCAAAATGAGCTGTGGGATGTCATTTTTTTTTGAAGTGCTATAGAGATAAGCAAATGAATGTAACTGTTGGGCGTCAAAGATTTTTAAAGTAATGTTTTAACATACCAAGATCTACAAACTCTTCACACAGAAACACACTTTGTCTGCTTTGACTTCAAAACAAGTCTCTTCTTGTAGAGAGGAAAACAAGTCAAGTGCTCTCATATTGTATTTTGCTGATTCTATAGCTTACAAATACTGCAAAGGGCTTTTCTGAAAAAAACATGATGATCATCTGCTGTCTCTTATGTTAAGTCCACTTCTGCATCATTTACTTCTTCATATCTAGCTCTGGTGCGTCATCTCACTTTTTGAATCCCTCCTCATACCATCTGTTTAGTCTCTGTCTCATTTTGTTCCCAAGATTTTGTATTTTACATCAAAGGCAAGCACTGCTATTTTAAGGAACTCACTACCTCTGTCTTCAGATCCTCCTATTCAGTTCATTTTCCTCCCCCTCACTCTCAAATTTTGTTCTTCTGACTTCTTTCTTCTGTAGCACTCTCCATAACGTACTTAATCGAGCCCAAGTCAACGGCCGTACTTAAATCGAACTGCACTGGGGCTGCAATACCCAAATGTGAACAAACTGCTTAATCAGGATTTGTCTGTTACCAACTTGCTCTACGGGGAAAGCTGGTGCTGCCCGAGCACCTTGCCTCCGCTTGCCAGGCCTTACTGCTCATGACTCCAATGGCCTTGTGACAAACAGCTTTAGAGAGCCGTGCTGGCCCTCCGTGGGGTCAATCTGCTGATTTCCACTGGGAAATCTCTCTTTTCTCTTACTGTTCTCCTCAGTCTCTCGTTCCAGCTCTTTCCTCGCTGTGTCCGTGCACCGTTAGCCTGTCAATGAGTCATGTTTGAGACGGAGTCACAGGCTGTCATAGAAATACCTGGGCTTTGTCTTGCTGGACAGCTGGTAGGGAGTCACACCGAGATTGACACATTCAGGCAGAATTAACAATTAAAATGCAAGAAAAATGCTTGTTATCCTGGAACAAAGACCAGCCACCTTGAATGGCATTAATCAACATTTAGACAAAAAGTGAAGATGGGGCTGGAAAAGCTCAGACCTGAACTAGGAGTCAACTCACTTGTGCAAAGCAATGATGACAATCCTGACTGTATGTGGGATGCACGGTCACCATTCGCTAAGTGATTGTCACCTTCTTTTCTGAAGGAAGCATCCGTGGGAGAAAGTGAAGATCAAAATAATCTGCCTGGTATAATGGGAGAAGGGATGATTTTTCCATATGAAGGCAGGAGAGGGCAGCAAGCCAGATCACAGCTGGGGTATTGAAAACGTGGTGTTCAATTGCGCAGTGATGAGGTGGGACTAACTGTTGTTTTCTTGCTTTTATCAATAGGACTATTACCCATTTCTTGTCCATCATGCATTTATTTGCCTTTCCTAACTTTCTCTTTCCTTTATACAATTTCCCATAGGATTCAGATTTCACACTTACTGCCTAGAAGTGAACTCCTTGGAGTCTCAAGGGATCTTAAGGTTTGCAGTTGTGTATACCCAGTGTAACACTCTAAGTACTACTTATTCAAGTTCTTGCATCTAGCCTAAATGTTCAGACAGGTTCTTGGATATTCTATCAACACGTAAGATGGGCTTGCTTTTGCTTTATAGGCAAGGACATACATTGAATTTAGCTGCTGTTTCTCAGTTTTCACCACAGCTTTGTCTAGGTTTTTTGTATTTTGAGGGAACAGACATAAGTATATTTCCTGTGTGAATTTTTATTAGTTCCATGAGCAGATCTGTCACTATTTTTGGTAATTCAGAGTGTTATTTTTAATACAGGCATCGATCTTTACAATGTACTCTCTGCATGACTCTGGGGCAGTCATTTTCAGATGCTTTCAGCTAATGATTCTAGACACTAAACAAAAGAACTGATGTACCCAAATCTGAGACTGTGGTCCAAAATACCCCTGCCCAGCCATTTCTTACCTGAGGGCATGCCTACGTCTTGTTAGATGGCTCACTGTTCACTGTTCAATCTCCATCTGCCCAAAATCCCCCTCTGTCTTGTGACTAGGACTGCCCCAGACTCAAGTCCAGTCACAGGCCAAGAACAGAGTCCTGCTCCTGCCAGTGCCTGGGGGATCTGACCTTGTTGGCTTCCTTGGAGCAATGTTGAGTCTGAGCACCTCACAACAGGTGGTTCCTCCCCACACAGCAGGGTCCTGAAGATGTCTTACTTTAGACATTGGATAGCAAAGGTTTCTTTACATCTTAGAGACTGAATGGTCCTGAGGTGGAAGATGATTGCCCCATTTCTGAGAGCCAGTGGTCTAAAGTAATCTAGTCTGTGCAACTCCCTGATCTTCTCCCCAGTGAAGCTATAGCCTGAGACCCAGAGCATAGAGAATCAGATAAACTTTCAGTCGTGTGTGCCTGAACCTTTGTCTTTTTTGCCTTGAACATTTTATGCATAACAATCCCTAACTGATACCACATAAAATGGTTAAACAGAGTGATATTCCCAGGGTGCTCTGATGAGGTTAACTTTAGGAACAGACATATCGGGAAATGGTTCCTCATCTGATGTAGGGCTTGTCACTGCCAGAGTGAAACAGCTGGAGATGCAGTCAGGCAAAGTGCTTGATAAAGAGCCCTTCCAGTTAAAAAGGAAGGGACATTCCTTGATCTGTTAGAGGTCATCCCCTATTTCATCCCTTTAGGATGCCAGAGTTGTGGTCTGTTATCTTCTCTAAGTGGCCATGAGCTGAGGGAGCATCTTAAGCTTGCTTAGACGAGGGATACAGTCATTTGGGCCAGGCCTGGTGGTGTTAGACAAGATTCAGGGCACAGATTTATGTTGTTTTTTTTTAAAGTAGCAATGACAGTTAACCAGTGGAAGAGGTTATAGGAGAAGTGATATATGTTCCCTTTCTTTCATTGTCAGACTGATGCTTTGGCCAAACCTACCTCCTTGTAGTCACTACATTAACTGAAATGCCACAGCCAGTAGGAAGCATTGGGATAACCTAGTGGTCTCTTCTATAAGGCTAAAATTTTATGAATGAACATTAAATGCAACCTGAGAAGGGGCTATCAACTCTGTTATCAACAAAAATTAGGTCCAAACCCAACCCTGAACTATCTTATCAGCAACCAGACGAGGTCAGTGTCGGGGTACTGCCCAGTCAACAAATGATGCTCCCACCTTCGCAGAGCGGAGCACTGTTACTGGCCACCTGACAACTCTGCTCCAGAAAGCAGCCTGCACAGGGCTGTCTCTTACCCAGAGATGGCCAGCCTTCAGAGACAGCGGGAAAGCAGAGCAAAAGCAAGGCCCCATCAAAAAGCTGTGCGTTGGACAAAACCTTTCTCAGACCAAACAGCAGTTGCTGCTGGACGCCTTCCTAGGGAAGCCAGCAGAGGAATTTCTGCCCTGCCCACAGAAAGGCAGTTAGCCATCCACAAGCTTTCTCCAACCCTGCAATCACGTAGGAAGCGGTAATAAGCCTGAGCAAAGCTCTGTCCTGCTGCGGCCTCACCGTTCCCAGGACCCAAGCTAACAAGCTTAAAATTTAAGGTTAGTACCTGCACTGAAGCACATTGCAGCTGCTTTGCGGTATCCCCAAGGCCTCTTCCATTATTGCCTCTATTTCAGTAAGGCCACTGGGGCATGAAATTTGATTAAGGGAGTGAACGGGTTTTAATCCAGGGTAGTGATACCTCCCCGTGCTAAACAGGACCCTCCTCTCTGAGCTGCAGCAGTCAGTCAGCCCTGCCGCTCATTAGCAGAGCAAGCTGTGCTGGTTAGCGTGTTCCTGCATGCCTGATTTTTGGCGCATTGCTTCTAGGGACTCCTGTCTTTTACTAACCCAGGTTTAACCTCTCTGTGGCTCACCCAAAAGTGAGGGAGCCATCATTGACCACAGTGTCTATCTGGTGTATGCTCGGGTTTTTTGCCTGATAAGCATCAGTTATTATCACCTGAAAGAAAAAAAGAATCACAAACCAACTTCAGCCTTCGTCCATCTACACTGTAATCTCTATCTCAGTGATAAGAGGACCTTGCAACAGTTCTCACAGTGGGACTCCAATGCTTTCTGTGGTGCTGTATAATTAGAGTAAAGTTTAACCTCCCACTGGTGTTTCTGGAAATTGAAATTACTGAACTAACTTTTCCGTGTTGCTCCCCTCCCTTTTCTTTAGGACAAAATTGCCTTGGGCATGGGACACGATGTTCTATGTAAATTAGAGAGCTGCTTTAAATATGTGATGGAAACTGCTACACAAAATACAGGAAAACATAACACTGACAGGCTGTCTCACAGGGGCAGAACCTGATCAGACTTGGGGTTGTTGTGTGTGAGCACAAGCCCAGAGCCACCTTTCCAACCCTTCGTCTTGCCACTGGCATATGTCAACTAAATCTAACCTAGTTATTTCCTTCATTAGTTATTCAGCTGCAAAAGTTAAACATTACTTTGATCTGAGCTACACATAGGCTTTCTAATGTACATCGACCCTATTGATAACTGATTTTTTCCTGATTTTTTCTTTTTTAAAATTGAAATGTTAATAGTATACAGACTGTAATGTGGATGCAGTAGCTATGTCTAGCCTGAATATGTTGTGATGTGATCCTGGTTCCCATCCACATGGTCCCCAGGTTGGGGTCAGACCCCTGGGGCAGGATCAGAGGGTGCCAGCCCCACCAGCCTCTATGCTCTGGTCACCCAGACGGGGAAAGCAGGAGCCAGGAGTGGGGACTGACACTTTACGCTCACGCTACCATGGAACTGAGTTGCTGCTAGGCTCATATCTGGTTCCAGGGCAGGGAAGCACTGCCAAATCCAGCAGTTGAGATATAGCCAAATATCCCTAAACAAATAGATTTATTCGCTTTGGGACTTCACAATTACGTATATGTACATAGGCACTTTTATACAACTTTAAATCTGGGGCGCAGGGGGCGAGAGAGTGGCTCTCTGCAATGCTTCAACGTAGTTGAAGTCCTACAACTTTAGTATCACAGATCTTACTTACCTAGCTGAACAAAGGTATGAGAATATTACACTGATAATGTCTATAAAGGGCTGACTACTAATTATAGCTACTAGTATTAATTTTTAGTCTCATCTGAAATATGGAAGCTATGTCACATTTCAGTCATCCATCTAATTATTAGTGAAGAAACTTTTGGTTCAACAGTGTGTTTTGTTATAACAAACGGATTAAAAATAAGTTACTACAAATAATTTGGAAAATATATTTGCAGAGTTTGCAAACTGCTTGTGATCCATTGGCTTGGACATTATGAAAGTGTCCTCAAAAGTGCAAAGCAGTGTTGCAGCTCACAAACTCTTCATTAAGTATTTTGAAAAAAATAGCAAATAGCTAATAACGTGTTTCTTGGAGAAAACAACTCGCTCTAATGGATAATACAAAGTTCATTATAATAGTTTGTCCCAAATAGCAGGCAAATTCTTCCAGTGTTCAAGAAATGAAGATCAGAAACCTGCAAATTAAAGTGAAATTAAAAAGTGCTCTTACTAGTGAAAAAATTTTGAATCTGTTTATTTTGTTGTCATGAATAAGTAAACCCCACCAAAAATTCAGAGTGAATACATCCTACTGGATCACCTTTGTCATTTTTTTTAAGTATTTTAAAGATCGTGCACAGAAAAAGCATGGTGTAAATCATCATAGATCCTCTGATATCAATGGAGAAGCACATTTGTGTTGTCTGAAGATGTCTCTCATGCTGCACATTCGAATAAATGTATATGACAGTGCAGCCAATGACAATACCTGAACTGAAGCATTTATTCAGACAGGCTCAAAAAGGAGCACAGCTAATAGAACCTGAAAACTGAAAATTACCATGTGCTGAGCAAAGGGACCTGGAAAGCTTAGGAACACGGGAAGAAAATGATAGAATGAAATTAATTTAGGAAAAGTGTGGGTGGGTGCAACTAAGACAAAATAGTGTGTAGGGCTGGAAAGCTGTGAAGATCAACAACCTTCAAAAAACATTGCATCAAAAGAAATACCATCGAAAAAGATCTCGAGCTCCTGTTGAATAAGAAACACTAATTAATGACTTTTGAATATAATAAAGCCACAAAAATAGCCCATGAATTCTGTGTTTCCCACTCAAAAGCACCACACCATGGTACAGAGATTAGAAGGTCTTTCCTATGAATGTAGCTTGATAGTAATTAAGACAGTTGGAGGTTTGTCCTTGCTTTCTGTAATCCTCTGTGGTTCTGATGGAAAATGATTTGGGGCACCACGTTTTTTACTAGAAAGATATTGACAAACTGGAAGCTGCATACAGAACAGCAACAAAAAAAACATTGGGGACAGAGAAGAGAGTGTGTGAGAGAAAGCTAAGATAGCTGAATATATTCAGTTTGATTTCAAACATCCGAAAGGCATTAGCGCCGAGCCTAGAAGGTATTTCACATAGCGTACAGATGCACAACTGAGAGCCCTAGCTGAAACTACAAAAGGGAAAAATTATGCTGAAAATCCAGAATATTTCCTAGTCAATAGCTGTATCAGAGCAGGAATAAATTCCTAATGAACTGGTAAAAGCCTGTTGCTCTGCATACTTGCTGCCAAAAAGTGTGCAGCCCTTGCAGAGGCAGCAGTCAATGAGGTCTTTCTCCCCCTATAACTTGCCAGATTCTCTGGTATACTTGAGAATTAAACAAAGTCCCAACAGTTTAAACAGCGCTGGAAGAGCCATCAGACTTGCCTTAACATGCCAGCACTCTGAGTGCAAACTTAACCCAGTTGCCACAGGAAGCTTAGTCATGAGGCCCCTTGTTTGTAATACACAGCTCTCCCTAATATGCTGTAGGAGATAAAGCAGCTACTAAAGCCTGCGGGTTTTCTGGGTGTATCTGAAAGTTTCCATGGTAACAAATGTGCAGCTTCAGAAGAAAAGAGCCCTGAAACTCAAAGGTGATGTTTCTGAGTTTTTTTAATATGATAATAAATTTTTATTATTCTATGTTTTCATGATTCTACATTTTTGGCCATCTCCAGGATCACACGGAGAATGGAGATCAACATTAGCACAATAACTGGCGCTACGTATTGTGTATATCAAAACACAAGAGAGTCTCTAGTCCCTACATTTATTTGCTTGTAACTGGAAGGCGAGGGAAACCATAGCACCAGTGGTGATTTCTAGCATCTTGGGGTGGCAAAGCAGGGCTTCCTCAGAAAAATCCAGACTCTCAAACTGCTGCAGTTCTGGTGACTGAGACTCAGGCATGAGGCCAGGCAGTGGTGATGGGCATCTGGTGATATGAGGGACACGTGGCTACTGCTCAGCCTGCGCTGCGTGGCCACAGGGAGATGAGGCAGCCGGTCACGGATGGGGGACGTGCCCTTCCCTGGGCCGCAGTGCAGCACTGTCGGGGCTCTGAAAGCATCAGCCCTGGCTGGAGGGAAAGGGAAGCCTGAGGGGCAGGGGCGGGGGGAGAAGCCAAAACAGCAAGCTTCATGCTCAGCAGGTCTGAAAAGCTCCGCTGCTTTTTAAAGCCTTTCTTATCTCTGCAGCTGCCACAAGCATTTGAAGTCCCATTGACTGGTTGGAGTCCCACCAGAGGTGTTTTTCAGGAGCTCATGTGGATGATGATTTTTTTTTCCAAACTGAAAAAAAAATCCCAAGCATCATCATGCAAAAAGCAGGAGGTTCAGCCTTCCCCGTGCTCAGGAGTTTTACAGCTTGTTCCCATGCTTTTTGAATATAATCTGTTGTTGCATTCGCCTTTCTTTGCCTTGTACTGGTATGCCTGTGTTGGACTCCCATTTCATCAGCCTTTCCAGACAGACAATTGGCGATCTGTCCCCTGGGAATCTGCAGCACTTGCTTCAGATCAGAAAAGAAGGGCATATTGTTGTCAGACTGGAAGCTAATAACAAAATGTTTGTACTGCTCCTTACACTGGCTTTGTAAAGTTTGTCTTTAAGGGTGGCAAAGCTGGCTGCTGCACAGGCCCTGTAAAACCATCACTACTGCTCCAAATATGTGAGACATCGTCTGTATTTCTTCTGATCTGCAAATCAGAGGGGCAGATTTGATTGAATTAACATCATTGCTACCTGTCCACAAATAGCATAGGCTGTCAGAGGCATATACAGAGCTAGAATGCTTTGTCGCTGATTAGAGGAGCTGAACAGCATCTCTGGCGGTACAGAGACGGCGCTGCTCAAAATGCTGTGTCAGTGGATCACAGGCAGCTTTCCACCTAGTCACTGCACAACCTTCCCTGGGGCAGGGAGCAGGACTGTTTCACATCTGCAGTGTATCAGACGGAAACGAGCATAAATCTGTCCTGGAAGAAATGAGGCGAGACCTTTCTGTTTCTGCAACAGCTAGCGTGTTTTCTCCACCAGGTTTGTGTTTGCTCAGAGAGGGCAGTATTTGCACTTGTTTCTGAAGAGCTGAACTTTGCTATTGTTCACTGAGTAGAGAATGTGCAGAATCTGAACATCTTTCAGAAGCTGTAACAGGAAAACTTTCTCTGTACTGTTTTAAAGATACTTTAGGGTTCCTAGGCCAGATTCTGCTGGTTTTATTTACGTGCACCTGCTCATGATTTCCCTGTTCTGCAAATCCCACCAAACCAGTGTTTGTTGTGTTCCCTCTGCTGGCTCTGCAGCAGCAGTTCGCTAAAAAGCACAGTTAGCAGGAGCTGTGCACAGCAAAGGCATCTTGCCGTGAGACAGCCACTAGGTTGTTGTTTAAAGCACGCAGGATAATCTCATCTCCATGCAAAACTGTAAAAAAGAAAAAAAGTGTTGGCTAAATGGAAAAAGAAGATAAAATTAGTACAAAAAAAAGATGTATTTGCAATGTTGCAGTCATTTACAAATAAAACTGAAGGCTTTTAAAAAAAAAGTAAAAGCTGCAAAAAAATTATTCAGTGTCCTCTTCATCACATCTGGACAATCAGATTAAGGCATTGTGCAAAACAGGGGACATAAGCAAATTTCCCATCTTTAATGTCATGCACCACATTTGTCCCATCATTAGACATGATAAACCAATGAGAAAGAGAAAGCAAGGGGTAGAACCACTCTTGGTCATGCAGCTTCTCTTACACATTCACTGCAGTGTGGGATTTTTCAAAGCTGCACATGTGCCGACGGACACTGGCTGGTGGGCGAGAACTCTGGCTGCCTCTTCCTGAAGATTGAAAAGAAAAAGACACCCAGTGAGTGGTTATACACATGTGCACACATGGTGGCTATACCACTCAATAGGGTGCCTATCCCTGACCTACGCCTAGTGGCCACTGCGGGCTTTCCCGTTTTTTCTCCTCTTGCTCATTGGGCTGGTCACCTCCACTTGCACACAGTTTTCTCCTCGGCTGCAGCACGGTGTTGTTTAAAATAGGTTCTCATGGTGTTTGTCCCTGCTTCCTCTGCTGAGCCCCGATGCACTTTACATACCAGATGGCAAGGGCAGCTGTGCATTTAGCTGTCAGAGGGACTTCTCCCCTGGTATTCTCAATGCAGGGTGAAATGATGAGAAAGGAGCATCTGCCTTTCGCATCTTATTTACAAAAGCATCACCAAAAGTTTTTGTTGGTGGAGTTTGTAATATATACTCAGCTGCTGCTTTTTCTCTGTGCCTCTTATTCCCATAATCTGCTTTTCTAAATGTTGCCCTTCTTTTACTTTTTAGCTTTAGCTGAATAGTCGCTAGCTTTCATTATATGTGATTTCACTGTATGTGCTTCTGTTTTCTCATGGAAATGTTGGCCTTATTGAGGTAGACACAAAATTAAGAGTCTCCTAGATGCTCTGTCTGCAATGGTAGTTCCAAAAGGGATTGCAGATGGCAGTTTTGGCCATTAATATAAGACAATTTCCACTTCATTTTTCTCCTTTCTCTTACCCTATCAAGCAGATGCAAACTTTCATTTGTCTTCCTCAGTATCAATAAAAATATACACACACACACACGTGCTTTGACAAAAATCTCAGTTATTTTTGCACATGGAATGTATCAATGAATTTCTGCAAAAAAAGTTGTCATTGTATTGCAAATAAAATGCAAATCAAAATTCAGCATTTCTCCCCATCAGACAAAAAATTGTGCATGCTTGCCAGACTTCTGGTTACCTCAACACAACAGATTCATGGATGGTATGTGCATGTACTACATAATCAGTACAGCTGCTCGTGAGCCAAGCAAGCCATTCTTCTCACCACATACTAAAGCACGGGAGCACAGCGTGATGTACAGAGAATACATGCATACCCATTTTGGAGAGGTAGATGCCTTGAGATGACTTCTGAACTATTATGAATAAAACACAAATAAGACATACTGCTGAGCAATTTTGTAAACCTACTGCCTTTGAAGTCTCTAGAATAATTAAATTCCTTACCAGATGTAATTGAGATTTGACCATTTAAAGGCAATCATAATTAGGAACTTAGCTACCATGCTCTCTCCTACACCCTATTAAAGTTATAGAGATTATTAAGCTCCCGATTAAACAGAATATCCAACATTTCTACAGACTTTCAGTTTTCTTCATCTCTTGACAGAACAACAGCTTTCTACTTTCTGTGCTTGCTTTGTTAAAAGTCAGAAATTAGTAGTTTATTCAGTCACAGGTGCTAATTTTACAAAACAAGTAGCAACATGCAGTTGATTATCGTAGAGAAAAATCCAGTTCTAAATTTATTTCACACACATGCATCGCTGTATGCACAATAGAGGGCACACAACCACTGAGACCCTTGCTCAGGGACCCTGGCAAAGGTGGAAGACGTTTGTTTCAGAGCACTGCTTGGGACTTGGGTCTTCCTGAGTCAACAGGCTTTACCAGCTATCATCTCTCAGCTACTGCAGCTTGCAGCTGCTTCTGGCTTACTTAGTGGCATCCCTTGTTTCCCGCCCTGTATTTCTTCTTATTCAGGTATATCCCTGGAGTGAGTTCAGAGCATTTTGCTCTCCAAGCTCTGGGCATCTGTAGGTCGTGTTATGAAGTCCTTCTGTGTCAAAGGAAGAAAGAAGCCTGCTTCCTCAGGCAGTCCAAAATGCTTCCTAACATGTTCAAAATACAGTGAACTCTTTTCTTACTGTGGCTGTAGTTGTGCTCCTCAGCCAAAATCAGATATTACATGTAACAGCGTATGCAACCCCCAAATGCCTCGCCAGGTTTGCATTCTGTGGGAAGCTGTTGTTAAAATGCTGCCAAGCTCCGTGAAAGCAGTGGTCTGCCTTTTGGTCAAGGTCAAGGACATTTGGATTTATAGTGTTATGGGAAATGTAGTGCATGTGTTAATTAAACTTTATTAATTATTTTGCAATTATCAAATCATTGTCAACTGCACAAATAATAATAAATGCTTTTGAAGCATTCAATTTGAAGTATCCTTGTAGGCTTGCTTTGTCTTACTAGTAGTGTGTGCTAATACTGCAGAGCCCTGATTCAGGATTAGTGCCCAGATCTCTTTTTTCCTTCTATTTTTAATTATGACAATGTATCCCCTCTTCTTCCTCCCAGCCTTGCAGGCAGTGAGGGCACTTCACATACATTTCTCTGGTTACCAGAAAATTAGGTAGCCTGCCCATCTTTACAATATGAGGATTAATGGGTCATTTTTTGGGCAGTCTTCTCAAGGGTAATTCCTGCTGAGTGGTTATTTGTATCCTGAGCCCAGAGGCAGGATGGATCTTCTGTGCATTTGAACAAGGAGTTGGCATACCATCATGAAAGTGTCTGAACTGCTTTCTAACAAACCCCTGGGTGCAGTAACAGGGAGTCTGGCAGAGGAAGCAGGGTGGCAGTGCAGAGGGTTCCTGAAAGAAGTGGATTAATTGCTTTACTTTATGTTCTCTGAAGCAGAAAAATGCCTCTAGCCAGTCATTCAGAACAGGGTAGGTAACAGGCCCGTTGGAAACTGCAGCGAGGAATATAAAGGATCTGAGGGAAGAGTCACTCTTGCCACTATTTTTTTCTCTTAAGTGTAAATGAATCATCCCACGAGGCAAACAGCTGTGTCAGGATTGTAGGAAAGTGTAAATTGCTATCTGTAATGTTTTATATCTGAACAGCTATGAAACTAGAAACATTCACCTTCTGCTCTGGAATTACTCTCTCTGCTCATCCAGACTCCCCAAACTGACACAAATTGAATGAATCTGTCTGGCGTCCAAGATAACTAAAGCGCAGGACACTGTGTTACCTATCATCTGAAGCCGCAGTCAGACGTCCTCCACACTAGACGTTGTCCGAGCCGTAAGAAAACCTTTCACATTCCCCACAGTCAAAAACACCCAGAAAAGCACAGCCCCAGATTTTACACAATCTAGTCTGAAACAATTGACCATCAATGACATTAGGAAGAAAGCCAGGTGGGGAGGGAATTCAAGAGAAGTGATGATAGCATCATGCTGATGCTTACAGTGATAGCCCTGAATCATTCCCTAGTTTTTAAGAACTTACATGTAACCCATAGCTTTAATACAGGAAAGGAGAAGCCTTGTGCCGTCTGCCCTGTGTAGAACTACTCCTAGAGCAGTCCTGCTCCAGCATTCAGACTGACTGCCCTCCGCACTCCCAAGGGACAGCTCAGCAACACCACGAACTTTCTGGCCTGCTTTTCACCTCCTCGACCCTCTAGCAGTCTGCAAGGTGACTGGGGAGGTAAGCACACTTTGTATGTAGACCCAGATCAGTAAAGTGCTCCACTAAACAGTGATCCCAAATCCTTTTGCCTTTCTATAGGTAGCATCTTCCTAGGCAGAAGAATGTTCATCTTCTGATGTTTGTCTCCTTGAAAGGTCAGGTTTTATGTATGGTTGTCATGGCTGGATCAAAAGATATCTACATAAAAAGAAGCAAGGCGATGTCCTTTTCCTGTAGGAAGAGGAGCTGAATTTTCAATACCTTTTGTATGAGCCAGGATCTGATAGAAGATTTCTTCAATATATTTCATTAAGCCAATAGGTGAAGTTGGGAAGATGGACAGGTTTTCAGTAGAAATTAATTTTTAAAACACAAGCCCTGAATTCCAAGCTAAGTGGTAGTTGGACGTAATTGCTCTGAGTTTTAACTTAATTATGCTAATCAATGGTGCAGTGGCAGTTTTTGGAGAGAAAGAAATCATTAAGAGCTGTGGAGCAAAGAGCACTGCAGTTAGGAGGGAGGTTATAGGGTCATTCACCCTTGCCATGCGGTGTGAGACATACAGATAATTATTGCCCATGGAGGACTGAGGAGCCGGAGGGATTTCACAGCACACCCTGTCTGTCGAGGTGTGAGCATCTGCCGAAGAGGACAGAAAGGTCACAGTCACCAAGGAGAACATAGTCCCAGTAGGATGCGCAGAAAGACCCAGCACTGAGCTGCACGGTGGCTGCACTTCAGGACACCCCGGGCCAGCAGGAGCCAGCTGTGCGCCCAGGGGAGCGCTCTGGCCCCCCGGCTGCTCACTCCTGCTGCTCCACCTGCCCCTCCGCCCCAGCACAACCCTTGGTGCAATTGCTCAATCAACTGGCAGGGAATGACAGGGACAACTAATCTGGGTCACAGCTAAGCCAGACAAAGAAAGAGAAAAAAAGAAAAATTATCAGTTCCCTGCTCCAGTTCACAGTGTGGCCATCCAGGCTCTTGTCCCTGCGTAAGTGAAAGGACAGCATGGGGTAAAGGAAGGCTTTGGGTGTCATTTCTGGCTTAGGGCAGCTTAAAGCATTTGTGGATTTACACACTATGATAGCCCAAAGTAGCTGCAGGCAAATCTCTTGGCTGTCCAGGACGGTGGCAGAAGAGATTTTTGAGATAATTTAGATAACCCTAGGGATTAAGAAATGTGTATAATTTAGGTTTCAGAGAACATGAGAAAGTAAAGGAGAAAGGACTGCTCACTGAGTGGCGAGTACGGAGATCCCTGGGGCCACGCTTTGCACCCCACAGGAGCCCGTACTGCCCACACACATGAGCTCCCGCTGCACACACAGGCGAGTCCCCGCTACGCACCCATGCGAGCTCCCACTACACCCCTGTGAGCCCACGCTGCGCACATGCGAGCTCCCGAGGACCCTTGCAGAGCTGCTGGGTTGCCCCTGTGTGCTCACGGCGTTAACTTGCCACCTGGGGCATGCAGGAGAGCCGGAGGCAGTGCGGGTTAGCACGGGCTGCCCCAGCCCTCGCAGCCCATAGCTCGGCGGCGTTAACGCCATCCACATGCTTCATCTGCTCGCTGGGCATTTTTTGCAGTCATCTGTGCTGCTGCAGCTATGCTTTCAAGTGTAGCCCCTTGTCAGTCCTTGTCAGTCTGCTCAAGGTAGATAATCCCTCCATGGGGGCTTACACAGACTGTGGGATTTGCTTTTTTGTTGTTGTTTAGTTGTTTTTTGGGTATTTTGCTGCTGGCTGTCTGGTTAGTTGGCTGGTTTTGGGGGCTTTGGGGTGCAAAAAAATGAGTAAAGTGGAGTAAGTCCCAATTTCCAGACAATGCTTGATCTGGGAAGGCAAGGCTTGCAAGCCAGCCAAAACGGGCTGAACTGAACTATCTGAAATGATCCAGCTTGTGCCATGAAAAGAATTGGCCAGAAGAAAACATAAAAAGACATTTCCCGTGGAAGTGGAGAGGAAGACTAAGAAGAGCGTGAAGTAAGAAATCAACAAGAGCAGAAGTTCCTGGCTTTAACACACTAAGGATGAGAGAAGAGTAATAGTTTGCAAACACCATGCTGGGTAAAGAGAAGGAGGGTATATGAGCTAGAAGGTGGCTTGCAGATGGACATTTAAACTGAGCCTGTGGTTCTCTGGGGATACCTGGGATGGATCAGACTGAAACTGCAAGCACCAGCAAACCATCTGCTAGTGAGAAGCTGCTAGAATCAGATCAGGGGGCACTTGTTTTGCTAGAGTTTAAGATCAGCTTTGACATCTCCCGGCTGTGGTGCTGCAACACAGCTGAGCTAATCTAATGATTTGCTGCTGAGAGGGACAACTCTCACCCCTGTTCCCCAAACCAGGGGCAGCAGGGACAGCTTCTCTGGTGCTGACATTAATGTTTATCTGACCTTGAGATCTGGCTCAAGGACAATCCAGCAGACAATAATTCACTTTCTTTTTTTTTCTCTCTGTAAGGTTAATTTTACAGGGTGGAAGAAAACCACATCCTGCATGCCACAACAGAAGAACCACAGAGCAGAGAAGGGGAAACAGCTTAAGAAGAGATAACGAAGCAGTAAGCTAGAAATGGTAAATTGTTTATAATACAGTAGTAAGAAACCTGGAGCTCTTAGTTTTCAAGTGGGTTTTAAAGTGACAAATTGTGTGATTACTTCTAGCCTGCACAATTTTTTGCTGTTTACAGTGATAATGCCTTTTAACCTATGCTTGTCAGGTGTGGGAGGCTGAATGCCAGAGCGCATATATGCTCTGAAGAATTAGCTGACTTGTTATTTCAGAATTAAATAGTCTTTAACAACTTTAATGTGGAGGCAGATGTTCTATTGATAAAATATACTTTCCTTTTCAACCCACACTTAAAGTGGTTTCTTAGAGTCCTTTGGCATAGCAGAGAACATAACTTCTGTTGTTGGCCATGATTTTTAGTGACTCTTTCTTTGACAGTAGATGTCTTCTGTCTGGACATTAAATCTGTCATAGTCTGTTCTGCCAAATTCCAGACCTGGGCCTGGAAACCCCAAACAAACATCTGGTAATGCTGATTTTGCCCATTCAGAGTCCTTGGGGCACAGAGCTGAGAACTGGGAGAACACAGGAGACTGGGGTCAGATCTCTGCTCTGGGTGTGAATGGTACTCAGTGCATTTGGGACAGATGGAAAACAGTATCAGGAGACAGGTAAAAAAAGCATCAAACCGTACTAGCTAAAACCATATCAAAGTCAAGCAGGAAGCGAAGATGGAGATTTTGAAATTCCTCACTCTTCCATTTACAAACTCTTAAATCAACATAGACCAAAATAAAGAGAAGAGAGTTGCTCTATTACAGACATCTGTGGGACAGGCATTTAGCAAAGACTACATCCAGATTTTGGGCTGAGTAGTGCACCAGAAGTTAGCCTCTGCTTTGCCACACATTGTACGCAGCACCAGCCTCTGCATCTTCTGTGTTCTACGAAGTAATGTGAAGAATGGAAACATTAGGATAGCATTAAATGTTGTAGGAGGTAGTACAGGTGTTTGTAAATGAATGTGTCTGAATTTTGGGGTATTTTAAGAAAAATGGACTTCTGCAGGTGCCTGGCTAGTGTGCTGTGTCCTGTCCCTGTAATAACTGGAACTCAGCTGCTGCCGATGGTAAGGCGCAAAGGTGTGCAGCTTGTGGTCTCACAAAGGCTAGTGGAATCGGCAGTGGTTCATGCTGTTGAGGCATATGTAAGCTGAAACTGCTTGACATTTTGTTACCAAAGTTTATTAAAACTCTTGTAGTCAAAAATACTCCCAGCTCTGGGAGCACAAATTGGGGGGGGGGGGGGCGGCGCTAGCCTGAGCTATTGCTGGTGAGAAATTTTTTCAAATCCTTCTTTAGGACAGGGAAGAGCTGTGGAGAGCATTCCCAAATTACAGTGATGATATAAGTCAGAATAGTCAGGTCTTTGTGCCTTGGTGGCAGCAGGCATCATCCTGACAAATTTGCTTTGAAACACATTACTGATCAACTGATAGAGCCATGTGCAGGCCTCTTCCCACAGCAAACAAAACATATGTGCTAGTGTCGTCCAGCAAAGGCTTCGACAATATTTCTCTAATGAAACATAGAACAATACTGGACTGAGACTACCACTGTGTAATTAGGATAAAACACTGCTCAGACAATTTAATTTCTAACAGGGTGGAAAACCATACACACCTACAGTCCCTTAACAGAGATGGACCGTCTTCTCTCTCTGGGGGTGTGATTTGCCTATGAATTACAGAGTCTTGCTAAAAATCAGGTGCTCTGTCAGCATGTGTTTGCTGCGTCTGCAGTTTGGCCTGCAGTGTTTTGTTTTGTGAGGCATCCCTGAGCAAAGGGGAGCACTCATCGCAGGCAGGGATAAGCTCGGTGGACAAGCCAGAATGGGAGATGCCTTTCACATCAGTGAAAGAGGTGACATCCAAGAGTGCTGTCCTCTTCTTGGGCTCTTACGTGCTTGTGTGTCCCTAAGCATGAAAAAGGATTAAATAAATTAGCAGTAGTTCTGCATTTCACATTAGTAACTTTGCACTGAATTGCTGGGATGAATCAAGAATATTTTTCAGACTACATCTTAATTTGAAGAAAAAAAACAACCCCCTGTATTAATTGTATATAGATGTGTATAGCGCTTGTGCTGTTTTATAGCCTTATCCTTATATAGAGAATATCAGAGATCCACATGGTATCCTTCAGTACCCAAATTTTTGTTCACCTCTAAATTAGCTCAAGGATGTATGAAATCACAAGGTGGCTCAGAGATCCCTGCACAATAAACACTTGCAGAATATCCCGTGTGTTTATTCTAGCAAGTATTTGTACATGAATTATCATGTGTTCATGAAATGTCACAGCTCTGCTTCTGCTGAGGGGAGGTGAATAACTGAAGCACAGGGCTGAAAGATTACACCTGTGAGGATAGGAAGGGGGTGAAATGCATTCTTGACTTAAAAAAAAATCTTAAAGTAGCCTCTAGGAGACTTGTATTTTAGTTCTTTATTCCATTTCCATTTTAAAATGCTGAAATAAATAAATAAATGGCTGTTATGCATTTAAAAATGATATTTCAGACCACCTCTCCTTAAACATGGGTTGCTGTTTGTTTTTTTTTTTTTTCCTAAGTATGTGCTTATGAGAGTTGGAGTCTGACTGCTATATGTAATATAGGGAAATATCCAGGGTTTTAGGTGCTCATCTGGATGCAACCTTCAACACCAATTTATTTACCTGTCACTCTTAAAAGGAGAAGATTTCTTCCTTATTTTTCTCACAGAGAGAATTCTAACCAAAACAATGTGCTATTATGCTGCTAAGCAGATAAACATCATTTGCTTATATCTACATGTAAACACAATTGTTTGTATCACTCACTGTTGAGTTGGTGTATTTTTGTTGCATCCTAACTGGATTGTTATGACTACATTTCAGAATAAAAATGCAATAAATAATACATACAAATACAAAAATACAAGGAAATGTAATAAGTGATCCAGTCAAGCAAGAAATTAAATTACAAGTGATGTCCTTATTCCTGTGTTTTATGCCAAGAAACGTACTAGTCTTCCCCAGGATTTCTGTAGTACTGCCTTTGCTTCCCTTCAGTGAGGAAGCAGAGATTGTGGTACATAACTGTAAAGCTCCCCTCTGATGTGATTGTGTATCTATGCGTCATTGTGTTTAAGTATTGAGATTCATTATGCAAAGCTGCCTGGTGCTACAGCAGTGCCCGTAAGTAAAACAACATTTTGTCATTCAGCATCTTGAGAGCAGCAAAACAAGAGAAGGAGCTGTAAAGTGAAGTTCTCCTGGAGTCCTTTGGTAAGAACTTGGCTGCGCCCAGAGACCATCCCTTGGGTTTATGTCCTGTCAAAATCTCCTGGGAGAACAGAGTTGTTAATATCCATGAAAAGAAATTGGCAAAACTGCCCTGGACTGGCAACTTCTGAGAAAGGGAGGAAATTACATAAAACCTTACACAACAGCCCTTTCACCTAAAGGGGCCATCCAAATAAAATGTGGCTCTGACTGGTGACAAAGAAGCAGAAGTCTGGATGGGAGCCCAGGTGCAGGTACTGTGCTCTGTAAACTAATTCAATATAAGCTGGGTTTTGTCTGAGGGGGGTTTATCCCCATTGCTCTTAGTGGGAGGCCACTGCTTTTCTTATTTATTTCTCTTAAATGTAGTCTCAGGCAGCCTTTGTTTGGCCACAGAAGGAAACCCAGAGGAATAAGGCTAAACTGCCGGATCTCTTGGCTTGTACTTAATGACAATCATCCCAATCATATTGTATATCTGTCCCTGCTCCTTCTCCTCAGCTTGCCTTAGGAGTGGCATGTGATTGGTTATGCATGTGCTGGGACTCCCTTTAGCTGGGGTAATTTGCAAGGAAAACTTACAGCGCCTTATGCAGCCTTGCCCCTTACTTCTCATTAGATGGAAAAAGTAAATTCTCTGTCTCCAGACTGGTTATATTGCACCTATATACAGAGATACATAATCTGGTATATAATTTGGTATACACAGTTGCCATGCCTGGTTTTTAAATAAATATGATTTTTAGTATTCACTTACATCACTAGAAAGAATGCAAGTGCGGAAATGACATCTCAGAGTTATTTGTCACCTATTCTGTGCTTTTTCAGATGCATGGGACAGAACCACATCATACCTATTAAAGCAAATGCAAATTCAAGGCTAAGAGGACGGTATTAGATATAATTACATAGCTCAATTTTAATGGGCAACCCTGCAGCAGGGCTAGAAGAGATTGCTCTTGGATTATTAAGTTTCAGACTCCCTTATTTGTGTTTCTTCCCAATTCTTCAACATCAATTGTAAGAGTCCCTTTGGAAACATATAACTGTCTTCTGGGACTTTTAAATATTCACTTAAATCAATATACTGACAAGGACTGAACAGCTTGACTGAGTTTGTTGAATTTTCTTGTTTGAAATTCACATCACATACATGAGAGAGCTGGGTAAGAGCTGTTACCTGTCACAGTGCTATGTGTCCACAAAATCATTAATGGTTTAAGCCCAGTAAATAGCTGAGCAAAGCCAGCAAATGTACCAACTGCTGAGAGAGATGTTTGGCATTAAAACCTTCAACTGTCCCTGTAAGCATATAAGATGCTTTCCCAAAAATGCACTGCAACCTCAGAAAAGGGTGAAGGACTACACCGCATACAGAAGCTAGGCAAAGGCCAGGGAGGGCTGCGACGGGGAGATGAGTTGGGCCAGACCAGAGTTGCCACCTGTCTTCCCCGTGACAGCTGTGGCACCAGGTTGCCACACCAGAGCTGCCACAGCTCCATCTGCACTGCGAAGGAAGCAGACTCCTCCGGGATATTCCCTGGGTGGGACACAAGGGTGAACCAAGTGTCCTGTGGTTCTGGAACCCTGTGCCCTGACGGGGAGCCGGGAGCCAGTCCTGTATAATTTTTCCCACTATCTTTTTTTTTTTTCTTTTTAATCTTTGTGTTAATTCCCACTTGCAGGAGCTTACAACCTTACTGCTGTTTCAAAATTCTCTTCTGTAATATGCCTTCCCCTCTGGGGTAAGCCTCAGCAGGATGGCTGTGCAGGCCCAGCAGGTTTAAAGGCATTCTTGAAAGTGCCTTGGAATTTGGTATTTTCCAAGGTCTGTAATGGTAAAAACAAAGGATTGTCTTATTGTGTATGCATACTACTACAGGACATGCGAAGTTTACCCACTGCATCAATTTTCTAAATTGCAAAGCAAGCTAGCCTACCATTTCCTATTAGATTCAGTGATTGTCTCTACGCTGGTTTGGCAATGCTATAAGAAGATAAAACTACACCAGGCAGTAATCTGTACAACAAGCATTCAAAGATAATTCTTACATGCTGCAGGCTAGGCAACACAATTTAGGACCAAAGATAATACTTAAATATATTGTAGACTTCTCAGGTTGGGCTTGTCTCCTGAAGTGCAGCAGTTTAACAATATATTCTTTTTTATAGGTGTCCTGGTTTTGGCTGGGATAGAGTTAATTTTTTTCCTAGTAGCTGGTATAGTGCTGTGTTTTGGATTTAGTATGAAAATATTGTTAGTTGTTGCAAAGTAGTGCTTATACTAAGTCAAGGACTTTTCAGCTTCCCATGCTCTGCCAGGTGCAAAAGAAGCTGGGAGGGGGCACAGCCAGGGCAGCTGACCCAGACTGGCCACAGGGGTATGCCATACCGTATGGCGTCATGCTCAGTATATAAACTGGGGGGCACTGGCTGGGGAGCAGCGATTGCTGCTCGGAAACTGGCTGGCCTTTGGTCAGCAGGTGGTGAGTGGTTGCATCACTTGTTTTTCCTAGGTTTTGTTCCTCTCCCTCTCCCCCTTTTCATTATTATTATTGTTATTATTATTATTATTATTATTGTTGTTGTTGTTGTTGTTGTTGTTGTTGTTGTTGTTGTTGTTGCTGTTGTTGTTAATTATATTTTATTTCAATTATTAAACTGTTCTTAACTCACTAGTTTTCTTACTTTTGCCCTTCCCATTCTCTCCCCCACCCCACCAGGGGGCGAGGGTGACTGAGAGGCTGTGTGGTGCTTGGTTGCCGGCTGCGTTAAACCACAACAATAGGAGAAGGTACAATGGTGACCAGTTATTATTAATCCTCCTTGCACTTTCCACTAAATCTTCTTGTTTAATACCTTTTGATGCATTTCAGCCAGACAGAGTGAAATATTCCCTGTGCAGCTATGCCAGGTTGAGACTGGTTTTGTTCAATTTCACACACTTTAGCCTGCAGAAGTCAGGACAAAATCCATTGTTCCTACTTACATTAAAAATGTTTCCATGTCTTCTGTTCACATGTCTCTCCCCTCCCCCCTTGCCTCCATAACCCCCTTCTTAAAGACCGCATATTGACTGCATGGAGTAGTAACGTGAGAGCGAGAAGAGAGAATACTCCTGACCATCTCTTCCTATGATGAGGCACTCAAGTTGGATCAAGTGAGAGCCTGTAAGAGATCGGCATTTGTATGACTGCAACTGAACATGCTGAACATTTACTCTCTGTTTCTGGAAGCTCCAACTCTTGCCATGCTGAGCTGTGCATTTGCCTCCTCCCACCACCATGAAAAACAGTGAAACACAATGTCCTGCCTTCTGGATGTACTTATGGTAAGATTCCCTTCACTGTGTGGGAGGGAGGCTTTGAAAATGAAGGGGCTGAGGAGCCCAAAAGCCTTTGTAGACTGTGAGTCGCCAAGTGAAATGAGTCCCAGAAAAATACGGCATGTCAGCACAGCTTGCTCAAGATGAAATGGCAACTCAGCAAGTCAGTTTAAAGAGAAAGAGTAACTTAAGAATACCTGGAGATAATTTTATAACTGGCAAGGCAAAAAAGCAGATGGTTCCTTAAGCCTTGGTAAGGGAACAGACACATGTTACTAGAGGTAACTGAGAAACCTCGTTCCCAGCTAAAAAGCTGTATATAGGGACCCAGTACAGAGGGAGAGAGGATGAAGAACAGGAACAGGCTCCTGTAAAGGAAGCAGGGAGAATGTACTAAGGGATGTTGGGTTGCCCAACCCTTTCTATTGGAGTAGAATAAAGCCATTTTGAGAGATCCTTGGCCCAGGTGACTGCCTGGACACTGCTTAGAGCGGATGCCTGTGAGAGCAGCCTAGAGGCATGGACTGCAAAAGTGTGTTAAAAAGATAAAGTACATGTTTGGAAATATTTAAAAACAGTCATTCATTTCTGAGGGCAGACAGCTGGAAGAAAAATAGTTGAATGCAAATATATTAAAATTACAAGGAAGGAAGCAGGTGGCTTACGCATTAATGTGGAGTCCTGGCCACTCAGTGAGTCTTGCTAGTTGGCCTTTCCATCAGCTCAAATTTTGCTACACAACTTATGTTGACAAATAAATCCTTATTTACTCTGATTCAGAATGCACTAAAATGGTGCCCAGACCTGAAGTCTCAACCATAAATTTAAAATAATTTATATGTGAAGACTGAGGCAGTACCTAAGCATCACTGCCAAACCTGGAGCTAATTACCCAAAGATGAACAACAAACTTATCCCCTGTGGTCCCAGCTGCAACATTGATTCTTCTCGTGCCACTGCAGCCTGCAAGAAGCGTGGGAGAAGAGGTGAGCCTTGCTGCATGGCTCAAGCTCTGTTTGAAGTGTGCGTGTGGACTATAGAAAAGCAACACAACAGACCTGCAGGTTGCAGGCCTGGCTCCAGCCTCCTGCACATTGAGTAGGGTCCATTTGAAGCAGTGGCTGGAGAAGGTGTTTCCTGAACCCTCCTCAAGATCAGCATCTTCAATGTCACTGGTTATTTTTTCTGCATGTAGTACAGAAAGGAGCATTGCTTCCTCAGGGAAGCAGTCATACAGGCACTGTACAGGAGTGCTGCTCTTCAAGCTGATTGACTCTTGTAGACCAAAGTAACATTTGTGGTCAAGAACAAGGCTAATGATTGCAGCAAGATCCGTATCCAAAAGTTACAATCTTATAGCTGGAAAAGAAACCAAGAAGATTAAAAAATGCTGCTATGTCATCATCCTGTAACAGCCAGGATCTCGTAATGTCATCAAGCAGCAAACTCTAACAATAAATGTCCCCACAAAGCTTCAATAAAAGCAGCAGATCTCACTCTCTCTCAATGTCTCCTGATGGAGCTGTTCCATTTTTTATAAATATTTAAATATTCATTTGACAAGAGGGAGAGACTGAGAGTAGCTCAGTACTGAAGACACTCACAAGGGATCTCTCAGACCCAGATTCAAGTTCTCTCACAAAACAATACAACATATTTCTCTAGGGCTTGCATCAGGACTTTTTTCTCTGTTCCAGGACACATTGCTGGTCAAGAACAGAGAGAAAGGAGGAGACTTGCCCTGGGACAGTGCCTAGTCCAGTTGTAGGGCATTCACCTGGGAAGTGAAGGAGATGCTCTTAACCTAAGTGAGTGCCTTAACTAATGGCTATTGGGGTAAAGTTCCCTCACACTTTCTCAAAGCCTTCATCCCTCCATGGGAAAAAAAGAAAGTCCCCCTGGCCCAGAGAGGATCCCTTCCATAAAAGCCCAATTCTATGAAACATTTTGAAAGGCCAGAATTTTCTGATGGAAAACATATTCCACTGGAAAGTTCCCAACCAGCTCTATTTAAAACAGTGCTGGCTGTAATTGCTCATAGTTTAATTCAACCAATTAAGATAGACTTCAAACCACATGATTGCACATAGCATCTTTGGAGTGCAACAGGTCAGTAAAGGCAGCGTGCTTTGTTATTTAAGTGAAGACCAGTGTTATTAAACAATTTATTTTCATTGAAACTCTGTTGGTAATGCAGCTGGGACAGACATTTTTCATGAGGATTTTCTGACCTCTGTATCAGCACCAGATATAGCTGAAGGGTTTAAACTGACTAATAGATCATGTGTTAATAGACTTCCCCGGTTAATTCTTTTGCTCTGCTTTAGGAAGGAAGAGTGGGTTGGCTTGCTCTAGTCCCCAAGCTATACTAGTTAAACTAGCAGCACAACATTGCATGTGAGTGCTTTATCAAGGTTTATATAAGTTTGACTTGCCCTTGTAAATGTAAACTGGTTTCCATTTTTAAAACTAACTCAGTTTATATCTGCACATCAATTTAATTTAGGTGGATGCCACTTTTCTGTTTATAAATTGGAATTCACTGGATTAGCAGAAGAGGGGTTTGATACAGACAGGAAAAGAGAGATGAAAATTGAAAAGAAGAAAAAGAAAAGCAAGCTAGGAAGAGAGAGAAGAGATAACAAGAAAATGGATGGAGAGTTGTTGTAAGACAGCTGGAAAAGAAATCTTTTGAGTGAAGCACTGCTGGACACTTACAGACAGAAAAATGCAGCCATAGGGAGGGACAATTACAGAATCAAGAAGCAGACCAACATACTCAGGGATCTGAATTACTGAAAAACTGGCAAATAAATCCCAGATTTTGATAAGAAATGAGAAAAATGTTGAAAATCAGCCTGGAGGCTATTCCTGTGGGCATTAAGCATGTTCCAGTAGTTTCAAGTCCTGTTTCAGGATGGACCTGACTGCACATTTGAGTTATCTAGATGCTTCAAAGGCTTCAGCAAATTCTAGTTTTTCCTTCTTGGTTTCCTCATTGACTCACAGTTCTTTGTGTCCGCACAATGTCCTCACAAGCTTTGCAATGGACTCTGGTAGGAGCTAAAATACCCTCCAAAGCCCTGAAATGACTTTTTGTGCTGTCTTGTGACTTTATTTCCAAAGCTGCATGTTTGTATATTACACTGCTTTCAGTTCTTCATGCCCAGATACAGAGCGGTATGCTGTCCTTCTCCATCAGCAAACCTAGCATGCCTCTGCATCTGTGCTGGTTTAGGCAAAGAACGTAGCAGTAACTGTACCAGAGGTTTAGGTCAGAGGTTGGGATTTTGCTGTGTAAAAGATCTGGACGTTTGACCTGAGACAAAAAATCGTATTAACTAGGTGCTGAGCTTTTAGTTTAGAAGAGCACCTTAAAACTCTGTAGGTCTTTTTTGCTTCATACCACTCACACAGGCTCAACAGAGAGGTCAAGAAAATCTTACTAAAATTATGCAACAAACAAATTGCTAAAAAGCTTAGGTAAGCCCCGTTGCTTTTTTAAGGTGACAATTCTGAGGAGGAAGCTTGGTTTTTGAACAGGATGCAATATTTTCTCATATTATGAACTGTGTTCTAAATATATTGCATTTGGGACTTTTAAAGTACAATTTTTTGGTGAAAGTAGAGCAACAGTAAGCACAACAAAGAATTAGTTACTAAGTTTCTCATGATCTAAAATACTGAATAGTCCTTTTTTTTGTCATACATCATCTTAAAGATACCAACAGTGTTAGCCAGAGACTACACTGCAAAGACACCACACTAGTTTCTTGCAGACATGTCAGACCCCATCCAACTTCCATAGGGTCAGAGGAAGGTGGATCAGGCTCCATCTTTCTATCTGCATGGAATTCAAGCTCTTGAGCTACAGAGATTTTTGGCCATCTCCCAGTGCTGCCTGCCACTCCCAGCTCCCTCTGTGTCTAGCTCAGGAGCTGGCAGTCTTATCATGGCCTCCATGGCACAGTGAGCTGTATATTTGGGTTACTTACATCTCCATTACCTTCTCTTCCGACCCCCTGTCTGGCAACAAAATAAAAAGTATTGAAGTAGCAAAAGGCAAAATTGATCACAGCATGGGTTTTCTATGGTATTACCTCCATCCTTACCCCTTGCATCTCCAGGACATACGAAAACGGTTCTTATGCAAACTGAATCAAAACAAACTCGAGTGACTCAGAAAAACCTACAGATCCCAAAGAGCTGGAAATTAACTGAATTTTAATTCTGTCAGGAAGCTCAGAAATGTAGACTTCACTGGTTCTTTATTATTTTGATAATTTTTTTTTAACTGGGACAAAAATAATCTAAGCTCATGTCTAGCCCTATGGTGCTTCTTTAAACATTAAAAAGCAATAAGATAACAATGCAAATGTTCAGACAGCTGCTCACAGGGAGATGCTGTTTGAAGTAACAGTTCTCTCTCCCCCTCTGCTGCAGCTGGGTTGCTTTTAATTATTAGCAAGAAAAATAGCAGGTTCAATAGATGTGGATGCAAGTTCATTTTCACCATCAGTTGACTTCTGCAGCTTTCACACCAACACTGGGTTTGAGAACATGGACAAGTTTACACTAATGATGATTAAGAGTATTGCTCATAATTCTGAATATTAAATAGAGCATAGGGATAGCATGAAGGGTGCTTTTGGACCACAATCATGAGGACTGTCACAAAACACTACCTTACAAACTAATGTTCAATCCCCAGCTTTCACACGCACATCCCAGTGGCACTGGACAAGTACATGTGATTTACAACCACTTAGACATACATTTCTGGTCCCCTTTCCCAAAAGGCTACAATAGCACCACAGTTTGAACATAATGCAGAGCAACTGCACGCAGGGGCGTTAGATCCCCATTACATGCACGGAGAGATGGGAGAAGCTGCAAATGGACCTTGGTTACTTTGCCACTGCCTGACCTGCCCCAGAGGTAGAGGGAATTGTGTACAGGGCTGCCTTCAGAGCAGAAGAGAAAATAAGAAGCAACATGCCAATATCCATCTGAGGCTTAGATCTAAAGGAACATTTCCACCTTTTGTGCTACACATGAGACGAGAAACTGTTACATACCTTATTATTCAGCAGACTACGGTCAACCAAGAGAGGATGGCAAAGAGAGGGACAGATACAAATAGATGTGTACCTGCAGTCAATCACTTACTTTGGATTTCCGGCCCCTGGCTTCTTTCTCCGGAATATGTTGAGGAAAGTGTTGGACTTGCAAGGTGCCTTGCCATCCCCGACATGCATACGCACCACATCTGAGGTGGTGAAGGCACTGCGGACGTTCCTCTCAGGCTTGGCTATGATGATGTACATCTTAGGAGTGAACATGCACCCCAGCGCCACTGTCACGCTCAGGCTTACTGCAAAACAGGTGGTGATGATCTTGTAGTTGCTCCCGAAATAGATAGGCACAAAGGCCAGCCAGATGATACAAGTGGTGTACATGGTGAATGCAATGTACTTGGCCTCATTGAAATTGGCAGGCACATTGCGAGTCTTGAAGGCATAGTACGTGCAGCTCATGATGAGGAGTCCATTGTAGCCCACAGGAGCCACAACACCTAGGTTGCTGGTGTTGCAGATAAGGTAAACTTCCTTAATGCTGGGGTAGGAGAGGATGGGCATCGGGGGCTCCAGGATGATCAACGTGATCACCAGTGTCAGCTGCACGCTGATCAAAATGGAGGCAATGACCACTTGGGCCCAGGCGCTCATGAAACGTGGCTTGCGGGTACAGATCTTCTTTTTGCTGCCTGCCAGGATGCGTGCAATGCGGTTGGTTTTGGTCACAAGGGCAGAATAGCACATGGCAGAGGAGAGACCCACCAGAAGGCGCTGGAGGTAGCAGGATGTCGTGGTGGGTTTAGCTATAAGGGTGAAAGGGCAGACGTAACCCAGAAAGATGCCAGCAAGGATAATGTAGCAGAGCTCCCGGCTGGAGGATTTGACAACAGGGGTGTCCCTGTAGAGCACAAAGATAAGGGTGACAAACATGGTGACCAGGATCCCCAGGCAGGAAAAGACCACAGCCACAATAGACTCTATATTGCTCCACTGGAGGTACTTTACAGGGATGGGTTCACAGCCTGCAGTATACAGAAAAGAAACAAAGTGTTAGAAAAGTAGCTGCTTGAAGAAAGAACTTTTTTTTTTCTGGCTCCCAATATAATCCAAACATTAGTTTATGCCTATGTGCCATGGATTATTAAAACCATTTTACAAAACAGTGAACTGCAGCATGGAAAAGTTTGGATGAAATATGTTCAAAAAACAGCCATCAATTTTGCGTGTCCCAAACATTTGCTCATGATGCTACAAAGGGAAATGAGATTTGGAAATTTTTTCGTAATTTTTCTTGAGATACCTGCTGACAAGCCCAGAATATCAAAGGCAGAGCTGGGAACAGAACCAAGACAAACTCAGCACTGTCCCTTCATTTCAGCAGGGAAAGCATTGTTACAAATCAGAATGGATAGCTTTTTGACCTCCTCAGACTAACTTATTTTAGTCTTTATCAAAATCACTATAACTTGACCCACTACATTTTTGTGAAGGTGTGATTTTATAATTAATAGAAATTAATTAGAGATCTGTGGGCAGAAAAATGGTAATAAATCCAAAGTTGTAATGGAACTACACCATAGATACTGTACCTTCTTAGTATATTTCTGATTTTTTTCTTTTAATGTTACCTTATTCTCATTTTGTCAAACCCTCTGTTCATTGTTTTTCCACTAAATAATGTAATTTAGTTATTATGGAAAAGCCATACCCATAAAATATGCATGCCTTCAAAAAATAACCGGAAAGGCTCTCCTTTGTGACTAGTACAGATGTGCAAACATAGGTATCAGTTAAGATGGTACTTAACTGCTCTCTCCCACACTCAAGTTAAAGGAGTCTCTGGCTACCTTCTTCACTGTGCTAAAGATACAATACCAGCAATAATCATTACAGAGAAAATAAAATCTCCTATGTTAATAGGATGTTATGGTTGTGAAGGTGAGTTACTGAAAACCTTCATTCTGACATTTCCTAATTTCTGTTCTTGACTTAATAGTGCCAAAATGTGTTTAACATGTTTCTGTATCCCACGGTAAGTATCCATGGCCTCTTCTACTTATTGTTTCTGTCCTCCTCCAGTTTACCTTGGACCCAGCTCACCTTTCGTGGCTTTCCCCCATCTCTCAATTATCTTTCCTCCCAGTCCCTCACTGTCCCAGTCTCAGTTCCCCTTCCAGTTCATTTTTTTCCTAGCCGGTCACCTCTCCACCCAGATGCCTCCATTACGAACACTGCTGGTCCAGCTTTTCACATCCTGGACCAGCTGCTCATCACCTCTGCCTGTCTGAGTTGTTGGACACAGCTGAGAAGAGCAAGGAAAAGGCAGTAGTGTCAGCGAGCTTGTAAGAGTGTCATTTTTTTCCTTTCAGTTTTGCTGCTAAATCTTAGCAAGGGCCCTGATATTGTGATGAGCAAAAGCCATGCTCAGCCCCTTCCTCCTCAGTCTGCAGTATATCTGCAGAGACCAACCTCTATGAACTAGAAGCTTCTGAGGCCCACAGTTTTGCTCAATTTATACGCATCTTCCACAGGGTGACACAAAATTACCTACTGATACCTCTACCAAAATGTAAAGTCCTTCCAAGTATGGGAGGAATAAACAGAGATATGGAACAGGCTTGAACAGTTTTACTGTAACCTCATTTTGAGGAACAGAAGAAGAAAAAATTTTTCTTGTTGAAATTAAAAAAAAAATCAGCCTGAGGCAAAGTCCTGACATGGAAAATTTCTGCTTGAACTTTTAATGTCTGCCAATGTCATATGAACTGAAAGAATGTATAATTCTGTACTTTTTGTCTCTAAGAGTACCAGGCTGACTTAACTACACATATTGTTGTCTACTTAACTACCGGTAATGATGTTACAGGTACCTGTAACATCAAAACCAATAGAAATTACAGTATGTGCAACTGGAGGTCTTGTTTTATAAAGAAAAGGTATTCTGTTTTGCTCAGAGTGGTCTGTTCAAGACTCAGGTAGGTGAGGAAACCTGTTCTTCCAACCAGTATTTTTATGGTGAAATATGAAGGAAAACATTTTTATTAGAAGTGCGAGCCTCTGGCCATTTGCCGCAGCAGCCCTGGCTGGAAATTGGCTCCTTCTTTGATTTAATAAAAGACTAAGAATCAGAAGCTCCTGCTCGTTGATTAATACATGCAAAACTCTTCTTAAACAAGAAGCCAGTCTGTGGTTGCTGGAAAGTTTCAGTGTGGGCTTTACGGTTAGCAACATCAAGCCATACTCATTCCATCTTAAACAATATTTTCAGAGCCCTGAGTCAGCATGGTGGTTAAGCCTATCGATTGCTTTAAGCTTATCCTGTGTAAGGTCTTAGAAATCTGTTTCGTTAAATCAGTGTAATTCCTGTGCACCAGCAAACCCCAAGAGCCACGTGTGCTACAAACACTGCAAAAAGCTGCCTGCACTCCTTCCATCAGCAAACAGTTGTTGGTTGTCAGCACCTGTGAAGGTGAATCATTTCCCAGTTAGGAGAAAGTGGACTAGGGAACCTTGCTGAGACTGGGGGAGGATACCCAGGAAATGGTGTACTTACAGGTTAAAAAAAAAAAACCACACACACAAAAATCCCCCAAAAAACCCACAACACCTAACCCAAGCCTCAAAAAATCAGAGAATTAGTGGCAAAAGCTTCACAGTTAAAAGTTTCTAGTAAAAAGCTGTTTGGTAGCTTTCATCTACTATTTTCTGTGCACTTTAACCATGAATCATTTCCTAGAGCAGAGGCTAATCAATTTTTTTTTTTTTTTAAATTATATTCATACTGCAAGGCCAATAAGACAATCCAGGATGTTTTCTGAGGTCATTAACACATCCCAGGTAACTGATGGCCCCAAACCTTTACAATTCATTTCATAATAACTCTATGAAATTTCCTGTCCTATCTTGTTTTATTGCTTATTTAAGATGATTTATGTAAACTGGATTTACTAGCTTGACATTCATTCTTCTTATATTAGATTCTGATACTACAAAAGATATCTCTTCTTGGCACAAGGCCTTAAGGTACTGGTTTGAGTGACTATTTGTCAGGTCAAGTTTTTATCATCTGTGGTGAGAAATCATTTGTGCCTACTGACTCCACTTCACTGAACACATATTTAGGGGAAGCAATCTAAAAAAAAAATTGTACATTTAAAAATAAAATTAAAATGTCAGGAAAGGATTGCTGAGCAACACAGACATTTCAAATGGAGAGTATGGGCACCTTGAAAAGCATGTCTTAGGAAATGGGTTAGTATGTGCTTCACGTTTCTTAAAGGGACTAAGGATTTTAGAGCCTCCATCTGTGGTGGAAAATGGGACCAAAACTGCATCCATGTTTAGCATTTAAGGTTTAAGGCAAAGGGAAAAACAATCTCAAATGTGAGATGTTAACGTTTGTGTCTAGATGCTATGGTGACTGGCAGGGTATGAATACAACACACAAAAGCAAACTATAGAAACATATTTGATGGGAGAAATCCTGGCAAGAAAAGAGAATTCCAAATTAAATGGTATCAATGGTGACTCCCACAAAGTTCAAGAGCCAGAGTTTATCTAGCTCAGTCTCCCTTTTCTAAAGGTTAGGATGGCATCAGCTTCTCTTCACAACTTTGTACTTTGTACTGCAATTCAAGTAAATGAATTGCAGGGGTTAAAAAAAGAAGTTTTTTCCTCAAGAAGACAGACTGAAGAAGCTGTGCGGGAGCAGACTGCCATTTTGATGTTCTCTAGGAAATCAGTCAATGGCTATGCTGTCATTTGGCCGATGCTGCTGTGATTTCAGAACAGCAGCAGTCCAGTCTCCTTGCTGAGAAGAAACACAAATCAGCAGGTCATCTACTGATTTCATTAAAAGTTAATAGATTGCAACATGCCCCTGAGATTTTTTCCAGCACTGATGCTTTCCTCAACTCCTTTCAGCATTGCCTGTCATTTTGACATGCCCCCTTTTGAGCTATTTTGGGCAGCTGGTAGCACTGAACCATATTCACTCAAGTGCACATTGATCTCTCACTATGTTCTTGTTCTGCCTTATTGATTAAAAAGAAGTCCCAGTTTTCTTCCCTGAATAGTAGATACAAAAAATTCTGCGAACCTCCAGGACTAACAGAGCCCAGTTGTCTATGGATATCTGCTTTAAAATTAGCAGACACTGGTGTCCTAGGATGTGGCAGTTGAATATGAGCTTTTCCAATGGTCAGGACATTTATGAAGGGTGCTCTGGATTTTCTGGTGCCTAGTAATACAAGATGTTTTTCCACAATTGAGGCCCTTACAGAAGGTATTTTTCAAGAACTCCTCTTCCTACAACCCACTTACATGAAACTTGAAGGAACTGAATGATCACTGAGATTTCTGTATCCTGACAAACCTGTTTGAATTATGTTCAGTTGCACACCAGAGAAAGGGGGGAGGGGGTTGGGGGAGATAGAGGGGGTGAGAGGTATGGATATAAGCAGACACACACACATCTGGGACATGACCATAGCTTATTTTCCATAGAAGACCAAGATAGCCAATGGGTCAAGTTTCCCAGTTTATTGTGATTAATAGTATATTTTAGCTGGAGAAGTGGCGAGCTCTCCCTCTCAAAACAAATCCTCTGAAAGCTCACTTGGCTTCAGTGACTAGCTTGACAGCATCTCTAGGAAATATTTAATCAAGGTTTGAGTACTTTGTCTATATGTTAAATGCTGCAGCAACATCTCATTGGCAGCCAGTCATATTAAAGGATAAAGATGTGATAAGTTGCACATTTGATCTTCAGCTAGGTAGTCAGATTGTTTCTCTGACTAGGAATGATGCCCTGCTGAATACTGGCAGCCAAGATTTGCAGATGTGACATGGCGCAGAGGTGCCAGTAGTCATTTACAGTGATACAAAGCAAACCCAAGGTCAAGGTGGTGCTTCTCAGTGCATTAAATCTATTTTCTTGGGGGTTACTGAAAAGCTTAGAGCAGGTGTGGAGGTTGACCTTGATAGGTACAAAATAATAGAAAGATGCCATAGCATACAAGTCAACCACAGCATATACAAAGAGCAGAGTAATTCTGTTTCCTTTTCTTCTGCCAGCCTTTCTCAGGATTTTGTTGATGTTCCTCTTGCTGGCAGGTGCAGTGAGAATGATCTTTATACCAAATGAAAGTCTGGTAGTCAGTTACTGAATGGCCTGAAATCCCAGACAAATTATTACTAATTGCATGGTAGAACGATCAGAAAGAGTATCGTCAATCTGACAAGGATGCACTGAGCTCTTGTGATAATCATTGCTAAAATTGCAGCAAATGCTGCTAAGTTCATTAGTAGTCTTAACAGCTTTATCAATGCTTATGCTAACTGAAGGGGAGGAACAGATAGACTATGTCATTTCTTCTTGGTATAAATTTTGCCATCTTTATTGTCACTGCTGTTGAACTGAGCCAAAAGATATAGCACTTTCACTCACCCTAAACTGCATTGGGATGGGTGTTTAAGTATGTACCTTTAATATCTCTGCATGCTGCCACCTTACTCTCCACCACACACCATTCTCCTTGTGCCCTGTAAAATGGGAATGCGTTTGGAGGGACATGTCCCTACCTGTCAGGTCAGCATTAGGCCACCAGCCAAGCTCACAGGCTTTACATGTGAATTCATCCTGAACAAATTCATTCTCCTTGCAAGCAGTGCAAATCCAGCAGCAACTCACTTCTCCTTTCCTGATCACCTGTAATGCAAAATACATCCTCAGCTATGATCCTTTATAAGACAAGACAGAAGCCCTCCCAGCAAACAGATACCACTGCACTGTTTAAAATATGACAGGATTCCTGTGTATGGCACATTTCAAACAACTAGAAAACATGAATCCTGATTCTGTATCTACCCCTGCATATTAAAATTTGTGCTTAAGAGTTCAAGAATAATCTCTGGGGACAATTCTATTTTGTTTTAGGGGGAGCAGTTCTGAGTTAAAAGTACAAAATCATTTTCCCTTTGGTACAGAGGCATGGGGAGCGTTATATTTTCAAACTTGAGAACAGGCTTAATCTGAGAGATGGTTCAGGTCAGGACAAGTAGCTCAGCCCACGCTTAATATCTATTGCATAGTAAAAAGCAGTAAACAAAGTCAAAGGTTAGAACAAAGAGTGATTCATGCATATACATATATATATACACAAGCACATGCACACACACATTAATTCCACTTTATGTGCAAGTCTCTTTGGGGCTTATTACACCAGCGTAAATAGAAATTCAAATAAGAGTAAATTAAAAAATATACTGCTAAAAGGATATCATGGGTCCTAGTACAAAATAAAACCAGTATGTAGTGACCAAGAGCATGCTTTGGAACAGCCCTTTTGGAGACAAATGGGCCTGAAAGCTGTATCTTTCTCTGCTCTGAAGGCTGCTAAGTGTAATGAACCAATGTTGAAAAGATGGTTTCCTCATCTTGACTCCTAGTTTCATTACGCTGAGGCTGAAAGAAAGATTAAGGGTATCTCCACCTCATGGGGCTCCAACAAAGACTCTGGCTCTGTTTGCCAGAAATGAGGAATCCAGTCTTCTCTCCAGGATCTTCCTATCCATCTATATGCAGAGCTAAGTGCAGTAGTGAAAAACAAAATGTTTGTTTTATTGAATGCTGGCTTTGTGGGCTTTTTTTGTTAACATTTCCTCCTGCAGTCTGTGGAGAGAGTCCAATAGACTTCAATGGGAGCCGAAGCTGGCATTTTGTATGCATGGTGTTTACATATACAAACATACACAAACTGCACAATCTCAAAAACAGGGAAAAGATGTTTTGGAGGGTAGTAAATACTGATAATGTTTCCCCTCCAAGATTGCTGGAGTATGTCACTACGCCTTTGCCAAATCATCAATCACTTATTGCTTAGAGTAGCAATATAGAATTAAAAAGCTGCAAATGTGCTTATTAAATGAAATTAGAAAGGAAGGTCTGCTCTAAGGTGATTCTCCTGAATGGGCTTCTTGCCATTTTAAACTTACTGCATCCATACCATTTTGATAGTGATGGAACATGTCTTTATGTCATCCAGACATGGCAGGTGGCAAATTATTTGTAGCTTGATACAAGTGCTACTGTTTGGTAAACACGGAGGGATTTCATTTGTGTTTCCATGCCTCCTGTTGTGAATATGAGATACAAATAGGCTTTTTTTTTGCCTTTTTCTTGCAGGTGTTATTGCTGGAACAAAATACTGGATTTCCATGGGTCACGTTCTTTTCAGGATCAGCCCCCAAGTGAATCACAGCCACTGAATGTTGTAGGCAATGACTAAGTGAAAATCTTGTTCTTTCTTGCATAAAGTGAAATTCAAATCCTGTCACACTAGGAGATTCTGCATCACTACAAAGAGCAATTTTAGAAAGCTTGGGCCTGTATATGGGATTGTAAGAGGAAGATGTTAATCTAGGACTCTTTCTATACTTTTGGCTTTCCTGAAGAAGAGGAAGTCCTATCCCTTGGCATGAAAGAAGCTTGCTTTGGTTTAGGGAAAAAACACTGACTGGTTATTCACATTTCTATAGCAGAAAGCAAGTGTCTGAGGCACACCTTAATCTGGCCCTTCAAGCAAGGCTCACTGCACACTGATCGAACCATTCCACTCTTATTCATCTGAATCCTGTAGTCATCAATGTTGAGCACGCCCTCGTGCCAGGTCCCAATGAGGACATAGTCATAGCGGTTGGGCTCTATGTACTGCAGGTTCATGATGTCATACCTGCAAGCGAAAAAAAGAGAAAGGAAGTCACTATCCTGAAACACGAAGGATAAAAATTTACCTTGCCTTTCTCCTTCTGCCTCCATAAATATTCATGTCATCGCTTAACACCAGGGACTAGAGTTTCACAGAAGCACCATATACTGTAGGATTTGCAGCAGAATCGTGGGAAATGACAGCTCTGATTGCCACACAATTACTGATTGCTTGCCCTGCTTACATAAAAATGTAGGTAAAAAGTTTTGTGTCCAGGGAGAACTGCACATCAAAGACAACAAGCTCTGCTAAAGATGCACCTGTAGGCATTGTCTGGATGGTGTGTTTTTCAACCATTTTTCAAGATGTCTTTAGCATTTGCTAGGTGCCTACATACAGGTTGGTTGCAGTATAGCCCCTGCTGGGAGCTCTAAAGTAACCAGTAGAAATATTCAAACTAGCTGAACTGGTATGCCATAAGTTCACTGTAAGCAGTAGTTCAACTGTTTATGTTACCCAGCCCAGTGAGACTGCCAGGAAAAGTTAGCAGCTCAGGCACAAAATTTACTTCCTCACCCTAGGGAAGTAGGAGAGATCTTCCCAAGGCTGATGTAAAGGAAGCATAAAACACTGGTACAATAAACATTCAACTGCCCTGTCTCCATCATTGCCTCCCATGTGTTGGATCTGATGTGTGCACATCCCTTACTGCTAATTATTCTGTTCCTTCTTTAACCCTTAGAATGTGGCTTGTGCAAAGCAGTGATTAACTGTGGTGATTTCTTAGTAGGAGTTAAGCAAGAATGGGAGAATGAATGTTGGAGAGTGCACAGAGAGGAAGAACCACAAAAGAGGCTGGACCCACAGCCTGGCCTCGTAAGATAAGAAGGAGGAGGGCTTTGTTTAAAAAAGGACAAGAGAAAGAGGGATGAGAATGAGAAATCAGGACTGGAGCTGAAAATCACAAAGCATCTTCTGTTTTCCAAGCCTGCGAGTCGCTGCCTTGTTTTTCTCTACTGTATTGTTTTGGTCTCTGGGGGGAAAAAAATCTTTTGTTTATAATGAGTGTTGCTGATCTGTATGTGCTTTAGGAATGAAAGGTAAGCAAAGTATGAGCCATAAATAAAACTGGGATGCTTGGTTGTGGGCAAAGAGAGAGACATATCCATTTCTTTCTTTTCCCTTCTGAGGTTCAAACATGCAAATTTCAACTCTCTCTGCACTTCACAGAAGAAAGAGGTGTTAGAATTACTCTCTAGATGTTTGTTTTTCTTAATTGAGTCTTTGGAATCTCTCTAGTTAACGATGATTTAAAGAAGTGCATGTTTACAGCTGTATTTAGACCTTGGTCTTGCAAATACGCATGCTCAGATAATATGAGTGCCACTGCAGAGCTCCACTGAATCACATGGGAAAAGGGATTCTTGCCTCTGAGTTCAATGGAGCTCCAAGCAGGAGACAGCTCCACTGCTTGGCAATCAGCTACTAATCGAGGAGTTGCTTAGAAAAGGGGTAAATTTCAAATTCACTAGGAAACAATTCCTTCTCATATCCCAGTTCTTGCAAAGGAATAACATAAAAAAAGGAATGCTTTTTTCAGGATTGTGAAGAATCAGGATAGCAAGAAGCAGTGAGAGCCCGGCACTTTATAATGTAGACTCAACAGACAGAAGTAAAATTGAGCAGGAATGTACATGTCTCTTCCTAGCAAGAAGAACCTACTTGGATTTTAGTGTGACCTGGTATTAGACTGATACAAAATCAGTTACTCCGGGCTGGAAAATAAGTTCAGGAAGGGGAATAAAAGATTACTAAAACCTCACATTCCCTTAATGGAATTTTTGAACCTGCACAGATTTTTTTCATTTTTGGAAAAACATATTACAAGGTGCAGAGTGGCATTAATGAAATATCAATCAAGAGTTGGCAATTTCAGGGATATGATTTTAGGTTGAAAGCCATTCTTATGTTTTCTTATAATACTGTTCCCTTTTCTATCAGTTATCTGTCAAAGAATAAAGTATGCAGACTAAAAGCTCTTATGCAGTCTTGCATATGACAAGTTGTAGTACAGTGTTTGCAGCTTTGATATGCAGCTTGAATTTTAAGTGCAGAAATGTGGTCTAACATACACACTTGGTATATGGAGACATGCATAAGTTCTTTATCCTTTTCTTCTTTTCCTTAATGAAAAATTTCTGCTTTGTGTAAGGACGAGTTCAGTGCTGGAATACCTCCCCCATCCCCTCACTCACACATGGACAGCTTTAACACTTTTGGGCTGTGTCCAAGCTAAAAATGATTATTCCAAAAGAAGTGGGTTTGACAAGAGTCATGAAGCTCTAAGAGAGCGAGGACCACGGAGGCAGCTGGATTTCACACACATATGGCAGCATTTACAGAAGCCATGGAAACATTCTACACATAAGAAAATTAATCTTTCTTTTAATATAAGGGCAAGCTCTCCAGTATATTGGGAAATGATGTGACCAAATAGGTGGTGTCATATGAACAAGTTACTTGTGAGGTGAGCCAGACCGTGAGCCAGCTGGTCACAAGCACGCTCTTACTCTGGTTAGTCTGAGATGGCTGAAGCTACCTTTCCTCATAATATCAGACTGGCAGTAAGGTATGCTATCCTGGAAGGCAGAATGGAAAACAACAATGGTGAGCAATGCTGGGATGAAACTGGCCAAAAAAACCACCCATGGAGCCAAACTCCAAAATGACATGGTCTGTTTTGAGACACATTCCTTTATATGGAAGCCACGAAGATGGTGAAGGGTTTAGAGGGGAAGCCGCATGAGGAGCAGCTGAAGTCGCCTGGTCTGTTCACCCTGGAGAAGAGGAGACTGAGGGGAGACCTCATCACGGTCTACAGCTTCCTCACAAGGGAAGGAGGAGGGGCAGGCGCTGATCTCTTCTCCCTGATGACCAATGATAGGACCCGAGGGAATGGCAGGAAGATATGCCAGGGGAGGTTTAGGTTGGATATTAGGAAAAGGTTCTTCACCCAGACGGTGGTGGAGCACTGGAACAGGCTTCCCCGGGAGGCAGTCACAGTGCCAAGCCCGACAATATTTAAGAAGCATTTGGACAACACCCTCAGACATATGATATGAATTTTGGGGTTGTCCTGTGCAGGGACAGGAGTTGGACTCGATGATCCTTGTGGGTCCCTTCCAACTCAGGACATTCTATGTTCCTATATACTATATAAGTTTGAAGTGTTTGCATTATGCATTTGATAATTTACTCAAAGCATTGGAGTTGATAGAGTTGCCATATCTGAAGCCAGAACAGCCACTGGAAATTTTGAACTAGATAGATAGAGTTATATAGGTCTACATCCGAGTCTAGTTGGGGTAAAATGAACAACAACATTTCTGTTAGCTTGTGAACCTTAGCATTTCTGCACACATCAGAGGTCCAGTGTAGGAGCTGAAAGTTCTGACAGTTGTCACATAGGATTTTATGGTCAGAGGCCTATGCAAATTGTTTGTCCTAGAGAGGTAATTTTTTTATACCTGCCATAAGCTAAAAGTAGGCAGTTAGTTACCCTAGAATAGACAAGAGCTCGAAATGGATCTGTCCCCTGCTCCTTGCATAGGCCCAGAGAAGGATGTGGTGTTGACTACTGCATCCCTCACATCTTCTCCAGCCATTTCTCGGAATTTGTGTGATACGATTACTATTGAGAAAGGAAATGGGAGGTACTCAATGAAAGTAAAAAGTTCAGCAATTTTACCAGCATGTTCTTAATGACAGTATAGCGAGCACATAAAGCTGTTGATTTTTCAGAGCTACATCCACGTCATTTTTTCCTGGAGGCAGTGCATTCAGTTAAGTGACTGCATTTGTGCCCTTCTGATAAAGCTCTGCTTCACATTTCTGCATAAAAGCTCTTCAAAGAAAAGATTCTGCACAGAAGAAATAAACCTTTGAAAAAGTGCCTCTTGTTTTCTAATCTCATTTTGATAAAAGCTTGAAACCATGAATTGAGCCTGAGATAGAAAAAGAGTTATATCTAAACAAATGGTTAAGGTTTGATGAAGCTTTAAGGGGTTCAACACAGGAAATTATGTGAGTGTCAGGCAAACATAACTACAGGCATCTCTACCTGCTCTGCCCATGATGATTGTAACTAGGAGCTTGTGAGAGTCAATTGCTCAAAGAACCTCACAGATTTTGAAAACAAAGTATGAGGAAGGTTGCTGCCTTCTAAGAAGGAATATTGATTTATTCCATCTTGTGAAGTTAATTTGTTCACATGGTATGTTAACATAATATAAAAAAATCTTTTTACATATTTGTGTGACATTCTTGCACTGGCACAGAAAAGCTAAACAATTAGGAAATTTCAGATCTGGCTCTCTTTGCTGTATTTGGGTGTTGTACATGGTGTTTATCTCTTCATTTTGCTGAGGTACAAAAGCTCTTTTGGGTATTGATACCATGGTATGGTATGTTCACTCATCCACAAAGAGCTTTTCCACGTGGAGCTGTGGTAACACTAGGGCTAATCTGGAGCTAAATACAATTCTGCATGGGCATAAACTACTGCTGGCATACAAAGATCTCGCATTTCAAATACACATCACCATTCTCTGATATGATATTGCAATGTCATAAATGCCACAGAGTGATACAAGGATTACAGCATGAATAACAAAAAGGTTAATTGAACTTCCTTGTCCAAACTTGCTAATTCCAGCTGTGAAAATGTAAACGAGAAACAGTAAAAAAAAAACCCTACCGAAAATAACCCATCAAATTCTAAATAGGCCAGGGAATCAAGAGAAATGAACCTTGCTATAGACCAAAATGATGGATGGAATAAATTCTATCATCCTGACCTACTCAGAGAAATATCCTGATATAACCCTCCTATATTTTGAATTCAGGAACTGTTCATTCTAATTCTATGCTTGGTACTGATGAGAGTTGTGGAAATGCTCTCAGGTGACAAGACAATAAATGAGATTTGGGCTAAAATTGGAAAATTACACCTAAACATCAAACCAAATAACTAACAGGCAGACAATGCAGCATATGCAAAGCTGGAGTAATGCTTTTATGGAGATAAATAGCGTGTAATAAACTTAAAGCTACACTAAGCAGTAATTTCTCTGTATTATCTAAATGATAAGTACAAAGATTTGATTTATGCATTTGTGTCAATAAGCATGTGTTTGACTGTAAGGGAATTGCTTGCCTCTACTTTCAAAGTCTGACCTAGCTCGTTTATATCTTTGACTAAAAAAATCTAAAGTATACAGAGCTCAACAAAAAGACCAAACTGACCAGCTTTTTCTTACTATTTAAATGTAACGAGCTGTTAAATGTATGTACTGTTTAAATATAACAAGCAATGCAAATAGCAAACGGTAAAAAAGTTGGTCAGTTTTGCTAATAAAGGCTAGTAATAGAAATAAGAGTTGCTTTAAGGCCACTGTGTCTTACAAATACTCTTTGAAAACATATGCCAGACTGCAAACTCTTGTTTATTCCAGAGCACTCTCTTTGTGCAGTGTTGGCACTCAGATGCATTTATGCAATAAGCCCAAAGATGGAGTAAGAGAGTCTTTTATAATACTTTAATCACTCAGTAGGAGAACTAACTTCAGTGAAGTAACCCCTGAGTAGGTTTCAGTTAATAATGGATTTTGTGCTTCAGCAGCTGAATTAAAATTATTTATAAAAAACAAACTCAAAAATAAACTCATCTGAGAGGTGTCTCACTTAAAATAGTTGGACAGAGCCCACAGAACTTAATGAAGAGGAAAAGATTTCTGTCAGCTGGCTCCCGTAAGTCCACAAAGTTGCTCTCTCACCCATTGCTCGGGTACATACTGTGTCTGCGAGGGAGGGGCAGATGGTAGCAGCTACCACAGCTGGAATTTACCAGACCCCAAATGAGTGAAACACAGTACCTTCTGGCAAAAAAAAAAAAAATTATTTGTCCTGCTTTACTTGGACCAGTCTTTAAACTCTGGGACAGCCAAGCTTATTTGGAGTGAAACAAGTTAAGGAGAGCACACAGGAGTTCACCAAGCAGAACTAAATAGTCTCTGGCAAGGACACAGTGCTACATCCTGGGGGCCCTTGGAGCAGCAGAGATCCAGTTGGAAAAGGATGTGCTCTACAGGCCTACCTTCAAAACCTTAGGAAGCAAATGTTTCATTAATTTCCAAGCAGTAGTAGTAGGCTTTATACCTATTAAAACCCTGGTGCTGGGCCTCAGTGGCAGCTCAGACACCAAAAGTCTGTGAGATGCAAGGTTTGTCCTCTCCTGAAACACTAGAAATGTTACAGGCTGTACTGTAGTTCCTGTCTCAATTTGAGCTGTAGCTATCAATATATCATGTGTTACTGGTGTTATTCCTGGTGGTAAGACTAATCCAGATAACTCCATTTATGTCTCACAGAATGCATGCTCTATGGTTCAGCAAAACAGCCAAAGAAATCTCCATCACCAAACCCAGCAGCGTTTCCCCCTTCCCAACACCTGGTTTAATTATCTGAAATGAAACATCTCTTTACCTTCCAGGAGCATCTCCCTTTTCATCAAACCAAACTTCTTCTCCAGAAATACCGATGAATGAGGATTTGAGGAGGAACTCCAAGAGCTTGCTGCCATCAATTGGCTTCATAGCATCACACAGCCCAACATGTCCAGGGCAAAGGGAATGATGCATATTTTGGAGCCCATGAGCCATAGCATATATAGCATTGATGACAAATCCCATTTTACTGTCCTGCACATAGTTTTCTTCTAGGCTTTCATTGCCTAAAATAGTAAGAAAAAAGTGTTGTTATTTACAAAGATGAAATAATATGAACATATGAAAAAGCAGTGAGATATAAAAGTTTTCTTATTTCTGTTATAAAGCTTTAGAAGCATAAATGACGTCCCAGCCAGGGCTTTTAATTAAATAAAAAAAAAAGGCCAAACCACTTTTTTTTCAGAAATCTTTAATTCATTGAAAGTGAAATGCCTCATGAGAAAGCACCGGTTTAATCCAATTGTCAGCTTTAATTTGTTGGTTTTGGAATTTTTGTTTGTCATTCCCCAATGTTATTTATGCTAAGAAGGGTTAAACAGCCCACCATCAGAATGATGCATTTCAGCTAGAACAATTTTTTAAAACAATTTGCTTGCAAATTTGACTTTTTGTCACACTTGAAGATTTTTTTTTTAAGTTTCATGGTTTTGAGGGCCAAGATATCAATGTCCCTTTCAGTGTTAATAAGCAAATAACCTAAATCAGCATAACTTCTCAAGTTATCGGAACTAATCATTTTAGCTAAAAGTAGTAGTAGGTATGCTAATTTGGGATTGCTACAGAAAGTCAAACGAAGTTCAAAACACTAAAGGACTTTTTATGTAACTGCAGCTTAGAAGATCCTGTATGAGCAGACATTGAAGTCTCTGTCCGTTGAGCAGAAACAATGTGGCAGTGAAGGTTTTCCCCACATGTAGGTTTTAGCTCTGATCTGCTGATGCACAGGCACTGCCAGAGGGTACCATTTGTGGTTGCATTTCACATCAGACCCTGCTGGGTCCTGGGCCGTTCCCCTGCTACCCGTCACGAGCTGCTGAATGCTGTCAGGGCCGACCCCGAGTCACAGCGGACCTGTGCTGCAGGGGTCCTGAGGGAGCTGGAAGTAAGAAACTTCCCTGTTGTGTTTCCTTTCCCTTGAGTCATTTTACCACAATATGCTCCAAACTGCAAGATGCTTTTATCTGTAGACCTCCCACATTACTCGGTGTTTAACAGGCATTTGCAATCCAGTTTCTGTTACTTTGTCTAAGTAACACCTTGTCTACGCTAGGGAAGTAGGATGTGTGAGAGACTAGGTGTTAACTGACACTTCTCAAATCCAGGTTGGAGAAGATAGTTGTCATTTTAATATGAAGAAAAAAGGAAAATCTACAAGTTCACTGAAACTTTCAAGTTAAAAAATAGTTCCTTCCCCTAATGTGGATATGATATGGCTTTCAAATCAAACCATGAAGACCATCCTTAAATTTATCCTTGGAAAAGGCTCTGATTTGGTAGGTGTTCTCAGCTCATTTGCCCTACAACTCAGAATGTCAACTAGGGATTCATTAGGATAGCAGAGATCCCAAAGGCAGGTATGTCTAGGTTTCTTTCTCTGGGTCTTCCTTGCACAGGGCATTCATTGCAACTGGGCAAGAAAGTCTTGCTTCAGTAACTGTTTTCCAGATGAGCTGAACATAGCAAACAGTTGTGGTGGTGAATTAAAAAAGCCTTGTGAAAATAGCATAGACTGAATGAGTTCATGTGCTCCTTTCACTGCCATACATTCACCACCAGCACCACCAAGCAAGGAGCAGCTGGAGAAATATTTCCCAGAGGCAATATATCTGCCACTTTCTTTGCAGGAGAAGGTTCATAGCTCCCATTCAAATTGCATGAAACCAATGCCATTCAGATCCATGTTCAGAAACACAGAAAGAATAGAAACCTTATATGCAAGCTGACAGAATATTTACCTGGGGAAGCAAAGAGTATGCCACTACATGTACCCTCGTTTATGTACTGCATATAGTATGTACGGCATGGTGGAGACATCTGTTGCCTGAAAATGTTAATATGTGGTCTGTATATGCTATCTCTAGGTGTGTTTTGTCTGCTGATTTGTCCCTTAGGATTAACAGACTGTGAATTTATCACTGATTCTGCTTTCTTGTAGATAGAAAATGAATGTGTTCTCCATCGCTATGTGAGAGGCAGAAAGCGCCTGAGCTCATCACCGCAGTCCTCTCTTTCTTGTGAAGCTTCTGGACAGCAAGTCGTGGAAGAGATCACAAAATGACTGATAGGGCACAGCACTCACTATCAACTGTCTTCTACCTGAGAGCTGATCTCAGATACCTCCTTAATTTCTCAATTAGTCAAAAAAAAAAAACCAAAAAAGGGAACGTAAACATCAGTGACACTTGCAGGAGATAATGATAGCATCCATATGCGTTTCCTGAGGCAAGCATTCATGTGGCTGCCAGAGGTGGAAAACTCAATGTAACAGAACGTGCCAATGTTTTAAAAAGAGGCCATTTACCTCAAGTATGTATTAACTCAGCAAAGCATGCATTTGGTTTCTCATATTTCAATATAATATGCATACCTCCAAAGAGAATAAATATTTGATGGTGGGAGGATTTGCTTTTGACTAATTAGGAGTGAACATCTAGCTTGTGTTGAGGTTCCAAGCATATAGTCCCACACCGCAGAGGTGACTGCCTTAACGTCACCTAGAGAAATAATTGTACTGCAGTGGAAAGCAACATGTGAAGCATCATATGGTAATGAATTGTCTACAGATCAGTAATATAAACATCCCTATGTGTAAATAAGAGATTTTCCAGTAAATCCAGCATGAGAAGTCATGCTTTACTTAAAGTTAACTTCCTGCAGTCAAAATCCATTTTATTTCATTTTCATTGCTATAAGTTATCAATATACTTATGCATTTGAGCTTGTAAAAATTCACTTATGACAATCAATAAGAAATGTGTGTTTTTTTAAAAACAAATGAAATAATGTAATTATGTTCAGCCAGAGACAAAACAGAGGCAATCAATGTTCAATTAAGTTTTCATAGGACAGCTTTTCAATAAATGCAAGAACTATATTATGTTTCTTATGGGGCTTCTCTGTAAAGTTGTATTTTTCCTCAGTAGGTCTTTGAAATGTGACAAAGGGCAAAGCAGAACACTGGACTGTGAAACTTTTATTTTCCCTTCCTCTCTCATCCTTTGGAAAAAATGCCATTGATCTACAAAGACTAATTTGAACACTAGGGTTTATAACATTAAAAATAGAAAAGTATTTTGTTAGCTTTCTTTTTTTTTTATTTTAGGGACCTTAGCTTTCACTAAGCAAAGAAAAATTATCAGCCATGTGAGCACTGGATTAATTGAAGTCACTCAAATTAGGCCATTACTTTTTTGAATGACCTTGAAGAATTCAGGTGTCCTAAATTTCATACTTACTTATTTTTGTATTGGATGCAATGCAACTCTTCCTTTAATAATTTCATTTTAACAGTTCCTCAATAGTTTGGGTCATTTTTTCTTATTACAGTTTTGGTTTTAGTCTTTGTTTCTGTCAGTCAACCTTAAAGCTGAAAAAGGAGGAGGGTATATACACACATATACTACTAAAACAAAAAACAAACAAACAAAAAAAAACCCAAACCCCACACTCTGACTGCACACAACTGAAAAATGCTCCCAACACTGCCAAAAGTAATACCTAAGTAGAGGGGGAAGGAAGACAGGACAGACCAACATTTCATTAAACTCACTGAGTCTTTCCTTTTACCATAATGTGCCTCAAGTCTAACTAAGATTAGCTTCAGCTAGGTACTTAGAAGGACCTGAATGTAAAGCAACCATCAACTTAGTCTAGTGCCTTTGCTGTGAAGTCGGTGTGGGGCTAACGGTGTTCTTGAGAGCAGAGTGGGTACTCGTGCAAATCCCATTTGACAAACTGAAATTAAGTAAAACTATACTATCAGAATTATGGCTAGAAATGAGTTAACTTTCATGTATGAAGTAAAGATAGGAAAAGTCTATGTTAATATTCAATAAGAAATTAAGCACAAAGGATTACTCATTTGCAGTCCCCAGAAAGGCTGGAGCAGGAAGGAATTTGGGATGGAAAGAAATGTAAAAACATTTTGGTTAGGGAATCTGATCAATACCTAGCCAGTTGGTAAATTTTGAACAAACACACACATTTGATAAAGAACACATTCTGTTCACAGATGACTCTTGATTAGAATAAAAAGCCAAAATCTGTTGAACAAAATTGTTATAAATGATAATGTTTCATCTGGAATAGACACATAGTTTTACCGTTTGTTACTAACTGTCATCTGCTGAATATTCCAGGTCACATAAAAAGAGATTTTGTTGTCTTGGTCCAGTTAGCAACTATTATGAGAGCTATCATCTTTTCTGGTGATCCTGACAGAGGTCTGAAGGTCTTAGAAATTGTATATACTGCCTTCTTTATTTGTAGGGGTCCTTCCTGGGATTGATATGCTTTGTGGGTAGGCCATATGAGATAGCTTTGTTGTGAGTTACAACATGGTGATGGGTTACATTCAATATGAGTGCTCATTTAAGCAAAAAAAAAAAATATTTTGGAAGCACAATCGGAGCTAAATTTCACTGGGAAGATGAAATACATACTTGGGCAGCGTGTGTAACAACTTTGCACAAAGTCATGCCAAAGAGTAAAGAGGGCTCCCCCACAAAACGCCAGGTGGCAGAGCAGGGGTTACACCATGCACTGGTAGAGCAGTACCCAGGCTTGCAGCAAATGTCCCTATGCATCGGAGAAATTGTGGAGGCAGATTTCTTATGCTCTCCTTCAGTCTCAGCATACTCCACCTTAACCACAGGGTGCTCAAACTTTGCAACAGGCTTCCTAGAGAGGTGGTCAATGCCCCAAGCCTGTCAGTGTGTAAGAGGCATTTGGACAATGCCCTTAATAACATGCTTTAACTTTTGGTCAGCCCTGAAGTTGTCAAGCAGTTGGACTGGATGGTCATTGTAGGTCCCTTCCAACTGAACTGAATTAAAAAAAAAAAAAACCCACAACAAAACAAAAGAACCCCCAATGACTCTGAGCAAACATGCCCGTCTGGCTCTGTACGAGTTTATCTAGAGATGTGCTAGTGACATAGCATAGCCTTGGAAAGCAATGGAAGTCACATATCTTGCAGTGTCTCATGTTAGAGAAGACCAGACAAACTTTGACCACAAGAAATTTGTGCCATAGGATCTTGCAAGGAGCAGGGCAGAAGGCCAACATGCTGAACTGATCAGTCATTTCAAATCTGGGTCCCTAAAGGTAAGAGCTAAAGATTATTGTGACAACTAAATGAGACATGAAAGGTGATGAACAGACTTAGCTTACTGTGATTTTAGTGGAAGTTTAAGATATTTGGTGTCTTAGAAAAATTAGAGCACTTTTATTTGGATGCTTAACTATCTAATTATGGTTTTATCTTTGGACACATAGGAGAGAAAACGCAATCAATTCTACATTTCTGTTTTGTTACCGATTCCTTTCAATATTTTTTTTTCACTTTGTTTAGTAATGGCTAATCCTCTGAATAACCATGCCAAACTAAGATTCTATGAAATAAATTTTGCAAAGGGTTTCATTTGTTTAAACTTATTTGCTGTTATTGGTTCAGATATTTTACAAATATTGTCAGTTCACTCCCTCTTACATTCTATTTATAACATCTCTCACTTTATCTAACAACAAAGATAACAACAAAATTATTTAACAAATTTCACTTTAAGGCACTGCAAAATTAATAACACAGATTATAATGTCTCTAAATGTAATTAGTATAACCATGGCGTGTTCAAAACCTGTGCACTAACTGGCTTTTTCTCTTCATATCACCTTCTTAATAACAAGTGCATTCTGTTCATTAATATTGTATGGCTGAATGAAATCCTCACCTCTTGATGGTATAAAGAGGGCTTTTATTCATGCCATTGCACTTGTTAAGTCCAAATGTAAGTCACAGACAACAAGTCAATTAGTAAAAGTCAGTTATTCTATGTGAAAACATCTAAACGCTCATTGCTGTCAGCCCACAATCAAATATACAGCTACAAGAATTTCTGGAGTTGTGTTTTCAGAAATAACTGCCTCTTTTCCGGGCAATTCCAGCTGTAGCTGACTGCCTATGAGGGAGAGGCCAGGAAATGCTACCTGGTGACCAGAACAAGCAATTGTGGATCAGGGCTGCAGGCTTCACTTGTTGTGGGCTGTCTCAATGACCTTGCTGTCTCTATGTGCAAGCTAATGTGACCGCAAACGATTTGTGGAAAAATAATTTATTTTTTTTGTGTTTTACCAAGCCAAAAGAGGGTCAGAATAAAGAGGCTTTGTTTCAATCTCAATTAAAAAATTATTTGCATTTTTCATGAGACAGAATGATAGGCTGAAAAATCACAGACCATAATAAATGCTTCATTCAACCTACAACAAATAATCCCATCATGGTAAATTATTGTTTCTTGTATGGCTTCTGCTCCCAGGAAATCAGTTATTATACTATTTTCAAATAAAAGCTGATCATGTGTGTAATGGTTACCCCTTCACTTCCTACTTTGATGTCTGTGTCTTTGCAGCAGGGAGGCACGTTCAAGAGGCAGCTAAACACAGTGAAAGAGAGGAGAGACAGCACATATAGGGAGGATAGTAGAAGAGCTATCAAAAAGACGCAAGATAAAACAGGTAACTCAATTCCCATTGTATGTGAACTATTTGTTTGACCGGATGAAGCTCCACTACTTCTCAGGCAAGGGTGAGGAAGGATGTATTATTTAAGAAAAGGGATCTTTCCTTAACTGCCTCCTGAGCATTATGTCACCAGTCTATAGAAAATAATGCAGCACTCTATAGAATTGCAAGTTGCTCTGCCCTTTGGCAAGAAGAGAGGAAGCAGAGCTTTCACTGAGGCAGCTAAAAGGAGGGAATATCTTACAATATGCGGGTTCTACACCAGATTTCAAAACACGCTGATAAACATTTGACATCTTACAGTACTCATGAAGCAATAAATGGAGTTCACAGGGTTGCAGACTTCATTTTCAGGATGTCATTAAATCAAAAAGGTTTCGCTTCCATTCTTCAAATGGTTTTTATTTCCCCAAGCAAAGAGATTCAATTCACGCAATTATATTTGATGTATTGTCCCCTGAAAAGCTAGGCTACAATTACAGTTACCAGTTGAGATACCTTGCTATTTTCTTCCTGAGCATGGGGAAATCTATGGGTTTCCCAGATACTGCTGCTTTGTTACATCTGGCGAATGTTGCTTTTTAATTGGGATTAGTGTACTTCTGTTCTTATATAAAACTACAGAAAGAAGTGAAAGCCATTCAAAAGCTGGGCATTCAGCAGAAGCTCCTCAAAAATTTGCGCTAGAATTCTCTGTCTAAGGTATTAACAGGATGCTGATTGCAGTAATATTTGTGTGCGATGGGTTATTTATTTTCACTAGCAAAGCTGGTCAAATAACTAATGAACCTTCTACTCCTGGAATAAAGTTGGTACTGAATTTAAAAGGCTTTGGGGTTTTTTTACTTACTTTTACCAACATATCTTTCACAGATGTCAACTCAATGGCTAAAGGAAACCAAAACATGAATTCAGCCATCAAGGCACAGGTTCTCCTTCATTTCAGATGTCTAACACCTAAACTTTAGAAGATTAGTCCCCTTTTTAGATATACTATACACCACCAGTGCCCTCAGTTTCCTTGTCTGTTTTTGTGAGGATGCCACATTATTCTTCAGCGTTCGAAAAGAAGTGTCTTCCTTTTGTCTCTGCCTCTGTGTCAGAAGCAGTGGGGAAAGATTTTAATTAAATTTACTTTCTTCGTTCTCCATATCATGTTATGTAAGCACATTAAGGCTTTAAGAGCTTAGTGTCAAAGACTCCAGAATGAGGCTGGCATACACAAATACAACAGTGCCACAGCGAAGCTGAAATATTATGAGGAGAAATGACTGCACAAGCTGCTGACTCACTCATTAATCAGATGCAGGGAGAGTCTCCGAGTCGCTAGGCACTGGACAGGAGAAAGGGGACTGAGCAAATGCTGCCAGCCCTACGCCAAGTCTGACCTCGCAGGTCCAGCCCATACGCTGTGCAACTTGGGAGCAAAACAAAAGGAAAGTGATCTCTTCCTAACTGCTTCTGTCTTTCCCAGCCTACAACCTTTGCTTAGCAGACACAAGAGCCTGAAGCTCACTCCCCCTCCCTGCCCTTTCTGCCTCTCCCCATGGACATTCAGATTCTCACACAGCTATATGACTCCAGGAAAAGCAGATCTGAGATGTAAACATCAAGTGACAATGCACATAACTCATGCTCGCACTGTGGGAGATGACAAAGTTGTGTTCAAATGTGCCTGTGCCCAAGAGAGCAGAGAGCACTTTCCTCTTACGTCTCTTTTCTAGTGACCCAAAGAAGCTAAGCAGGGGATGACAAGACTGTCATTTCCCAAAGGCTGGATGCAGCTTCAAGCAAATGGGAAGAGTAGGCATGCCTGATGGCTGTACCTGACAGTGCTGGGGTGAGCGGGCAGAGCATGTCTGGGGGAGATATTATATATTCACAAACACTCCCAGCTGATGTGCAATGCTGCAGCCCCTCTCTGCCTTTGGAAGAGGAAAGAAGGAAGGAAGGAAGGAAGCTGGAGGCCTTTGCAGCAGCTGGCAACGTGGCTTTGCCAGCACTGCGTCACTGGAGTGGGAAGCAGGTGAGAGCAAAACAGGCCTGTGGTGGAGAAGAAGTTCCTTTTCCCCTTCTCCATAAATCTGCATTGCCTGCTCTGTCTTTTGTGTTGGCTAGCAGTAAAAGAAAGGACTCGAAGGGAAATACAATATACCACCTAAGGGCCATGCTAACAGTACAGCTGTCTGCGTGCCAGCCACCCCAGGAGACGGCTGCCTCTTCCTTCACTAGGCTGCCCCTACTGCAAGGTGTAGCTCTGTACCATCACAGGTTTGCAATCTACACAGATTGTCCCCGTATCCTATCAGTCAGAGCTGAAAGAAACTCATCACAGAGTTGAAAATTTGCAAGAATATGTATCCACAGAAAGTATTTTTAGCAATAGGAAAAAGAGCAGGAAACTGGATAAGAAGAAGAGAACTTTCCTTGCAAGTTAATGTATATGGCATATGCTGTTAAATACAGGTCTGGAGAGATCCACTTATAGCAGATGGCTTGACAGAACCTCACCAGCCTAATAAAGCTTCTGTAGGGGATGACAGTATGGCCTGAAGCCTCTGTGTTTCTTCCCACTGGGCTAAAATTCTTCATAAGGAATTTTACTTAAGAAAAAAACTAGGGTTTATGGCCCTGTGAGGATGATTTGCTGAGATTCTTTCTCCTCTAAACAAGCCTGCAAGCTGGTATTTGAAACCTCTTCTGTACATATCCACTGCTATAAGCTGTTAAAGCCTTGGCAGGAAATTTTAGCATTGCTTCTCTTTGTTCCTACCTTTTAGTGGAATGATCATGATGAAATAGCTCTGCAGTGAAGACAGTTTTTTAATGAAACAGAAACTGAAGGATACACAGAGTATAGCTCAGTGCAGGGTAAAAAACCAGGGCCCTTCAAAACAAAAAGAAAGATGCACACCCGTGATATTTGTATGTGTTATTGCAATGAAATCAGCTTGAGAAATAAAATTCACAGAATGTCCAACAGTGAAGCAACATAACCAAAAATTGACAAGAAGCTTAAGTTGTAAGGTTATTGATTACCTCATTTTGGCTATTATCTTAATTCCTGTCCTTTGGAATTAATAGACTGGAAAACAACAGAGGAAAATAACTGTCCCTATTTGAGATAAATCAATTTCTGTGTCTTGGCCTCCCAGGCAAACACAGTTCAGTATCAGTTCAAATGGTTTGAAAAGAAACATGACTTTGTATTTATGTGCCATCCTTTTCATGGCTGCATTCATGCACCGAACTGGGACTATACTTACAACTGCCATAATGCACATTATGAACATAATGCAAAATTATGAACATTCATTATTATGTACATTCTAATGAAGATGCTTGGAATTAACTCCATCATGAAGCAAGTAAGCTGTAAAGATACTTGATGATCATAAACCCCCCCCAATATTTGGCCCTTCTAGCTTATGGAAATTAATCCCTGAATAAAATACTGTGATCACCTATTGGAAGACTCATGGAACTGACTGGGAATCTGGAATGGAATAACAGTGGCTTATTAGTATCTACGGTCAAATACCCAAATGTAATATTCAAGGCTTAAAACTAGAAGTCGAGAAAACTCTGCTTGTGATTCTGAACTTGGGGAATCCATCAAGTTGGAAGCAGTTTAGGCTTAAAAAAAAATCTACTCTAATTCAGGTACTTAGGACATAACATTAAATAACATGTTCATTCTAGAAACAGGCAACATAGAAGATAATCTGAAGTGATTCCAGCGCCTTTCTTAGAGACAGAGAGTAATTATTATGAGAGATTGACACATAATTATTATGATTAATTTGTTTTTTTTAAAAGCTGGACTGTGTACAAACTGCCTGCTAAATGACCACAACATGTTCTATTATTTATTTGAAATTATTATTTAACTTCTGCAGCAAGACATTACTTCTCAGCTCCTATTTTAATTAGAAATGAATATTTCATCTTATGAACAGGAATAAAATATGCCAGCTGATTTTTTTTTTGTTCCTTGATTGAATGGTTTGTACACGTAATCAGCAAAGACACTGATTTCAAATCACAATATAGCATTTGAAATCCATCTTATTATTTCGTTAGCTGACTAAAATTTAATGCTGACGAAGGCATTTGGGCGATCATGCTCAGCCTTTGCATTTAAAGGACATAGGCAATAGCAGAGTTATTTTAATGGAAGATTCACAAACAGGTTGAATGGAAAGGAGGGCTTTTGCCCTATCTGATCCTGGTCAGAGGCCATACTCTGATCTGGCAGCATGATCCCCCAGTCCCAATTTATTCTTTGACTTTGATTCTTTCTTTCTTTAAATTATTTTCTCTTCTTTTCTTCTGTTCCCTTTCTTGGGAATATGACAACAGGGAATTCAATTTGTTGCTCTTACTGTGTGTCCTATAGCTTCTCCTGTCAGTCCCAGTCCAACAATAAACTATCTCTGAGCCTCTCACTCAGACTCTGCAGGGTCCCACAAGTGCCCATGCTCCCAAAGCCTCAGGCACTGTTTTAATGTGATTGGTTATTATCGCAGGGACCTTGGATGTGCCTGTTTCTCTTGCTTGCTTTACAGCCTTCCTCCAGTGCCATTCTGGATCCTGACCCAGTCTCTCTAAGGACAGGATTCCACAGAGCCCATTTTCTATATGACCTGAACTCCTGTGGAGAAACTATTAAAAAGAAAGAAAACCCAACCTTCAGTCTTTCCCTCAGGTAGCTATGTAACCTTGCTGCCTTATTCACACACTCTATTAAAGACATATTTAGAACTACTATTCTTAACAGATTTATTATTTGGAACAAGTCTAGCAGATAATGAGTTGCTGCTACTCTTACATGAGACAGGAGTGAACACACTTAAAATCTAATTCCTTTATGAATGTAAAGAAATATTTGCAGATTTTAATGTTATTTGGCCAGCTCTAATCATGCTTTTTACTCTTAATAAAAAAAAAAAAAGTTGTGTCAGATACCCTTACAGCTATCCTATTATAACACACAATGATGGAAAAATGAAAAGCACGGGAAATAGGACTGATTAAATTTCAAGTGTCATGCTTTTGATATGAAGCCTGAGACTTTATCTGAAAGAAAGAGACAGAACTCAGTAATTGTGCTGCAGCTTTCAGAACATTAACCCTCTTAGATACTTAAATTAGGAACCCGAATACATATTCAGGCAGCTAATTAATTGACTTGATTAATACCTGAACTTCTCTAGTTACTGTTGACTTCCATGGGAATTATGGGAGATCAGTACCCTTAAAAATCAGGCCAATTTATCTAGGTCTCAAAGCATGCACTTCAGGAGCCTAATTTTGGGCATCTTCATCAGAAAATGCTGGTTCAGAATTGAAAATAAGCAACCTTCATATTAACCATAGAAGGTATTACCACTGAATGGGGCAAAGAAGTTAACAGAAATCTAGTCTCAGTATATGTTAAATATTTGTCAACAGTACAACAAACAAAACTATTAGTCAGGGTCTTTAGATCAGAGTGGAAAAATATGATGAAAATAATAAAATACACATTCATTAACCTATCTTCTCTGGAGATCTGTGCTCCTGTCTGGCATGGAGACAGCAAATGGGACAAATTACATAGACTCTTCTCTGTCCATTGATTTAGACCTACAGACATCTAAGTACTAGCTCATGGTCGTCAGTGTATGGGCATGAGATCCTGAGGACTTCAAAGGTATGAGTCAATATCTCATGTTAACATCAGACCAAGCACACCCCTCATGGTAGGATACCAGCCCGTGGCTGGCAGGCACAGACTAGCTGGCCTAACTGGTCTTTTCCTATTTTAAATTCCAGTGGTTCTGTATGACTCTGAAGAATAGTCAGGAAAGATATCTAATATTTATCAGGCTTTAAAACACTATTGATTTAAGATGGGTTTCAGAATTCTTGCATGACAGCGTACCACCCATCAGCCAGTACTATTGGTTTTCTTGTTTTGTTATTATTCTAAAAGAACAAACCACTTCTTCCTCACTTCTGTTCACTTCTGTTCTTAATGTTAAGGTGGTATTAAGAACACCAGCATTAGCTACCCAGTATAAATCAATATGAACACCAATATGTCTCACTTCTGCAGAAATATAGCTCCCTCCAAATTTCTCCTTTGCCAAGTTTACTGTTGGCTTTATGTTGGTTTTTTGTTTGTTTGTTTTTGTTTTTAAATAGACCATATCCTCATACAAGAAACCTCCTGTCTGAAGGGCTAGCTTCCTGAAACCACATGATTGCGTGCTGATGGGGTGGATTTCACATGTGCAACGTGAGTAATTGCTGCGCGTCCAGACTACGCAGCAGCCCTGCAGCCACACAGTTGCTCTCAGAGACTCCGCTTGCTTCCCAGGATCAACAGCAGCTGCTGCAGCTGCTCTGGAGCTGAGGAACAAAATGGCCTCTGCCACTCTAACTAGTGCCTGGTTGGACCATGTTATAATTTAACAGATCACACCCACACTTTTTGATCTAAATTGAGTGTAGTTTTCAAATGATTGTTAGGAGGATCCAAATATTCCCTTGTAACCCTTGCAATATGCAATGCATTAATTGCAAATACACAGATCACAAAGATCCACTTTATTTTCCCCTTAACTGGACATATGCCCAGAGCTGTGTTTAAGTACAGTATCACAGAAAAGATTCATTTTAAAGCTAAGCTAAGATTAGAAGCTTCTGAATGACGTCTGCAAATCAGAAGATAAAATAAGTGGCCCTAATCTTTATTCACATATTAAATTCAACAGAAAAGCAGAAGCAGGATTCGTTCAGATCTGAAAGAATTTAAAAAGCATTCATTTTAGCACACCTCCTTTTTTCCTGGGTGTAGCCAAATGTGACAATGCAGAAAAAAAGGGCTATCCAGCCCAGCCAAACCCAAATTACTGAAGTACTTGAGATCTCACAAGAAAATGGGCCCTTGTGATGTGAATTTTTAAACAAAATAAACCTGGAAAAGCAGGCAGAGTAAACTGGCCTTTGTAGAAAGTAGACAGCTTACTGCATATCATGATGTGTAGAGTGCTATTGCTTCGAAGAGAACAGCCCTGGTTTTCCATCCCTATAGAGCTAAGCCTGAATCTAGCACTAAATTAAAGATTCGAACTTGCAGGTTCCTCCAAAGCTGCTTTCTATTATATGAATCTCAAAAATCTGAGCTGAAGGAAACCTTTGGAAATCATCTTGTCTTGCACCTTGCTGTGCTGCAGTGGCTCTCTGGCTTAGCCAGCAGCCCAGCCTAGCTGCAGTAGCTGCTTTCATTATTTTTCACTAGTTCCCTCCACGCTAGCAGACTTCTGCACTTCCCCAGACCTCCCAGTATGAGTGGGAAAACAGAAATTTATTCTGCCAATGCTACTCTTTGGAGCACGCACCTTCCATCAGGTTATTCTCCCTGTGGATACCAATGCAGCTTATTCTGAGTAGGAAAGTTTGTGGTTTGTATGGTTCAAGTTTTACTACTCAGGCTCATAATTTATTGTTCTTTATGCCACTGCTTGCCCAAGATCTATTAAGAGGAACCCATTTATTTTAAGAACTCTATTGGCTATTTTTCAAAAAATATCCTTGTGCACTAAGGGTATCTCTGGGCTGCAGCTAGACATGTGTGAGTGTGTGGGTTTGTGCCTACACATGATAGCCTCTACTGTATCTCCTTTGCACCTGTATTTATGGGGTAATACTGCCAGTAATGACAACCCGTAAAATTGCAAGCTGAGTTTAAAGACTTTCCACCTACAGGTAAAGGAGGAAAGGGAAGATATGATCTAATGAAAGACCAAGAGGACTGACAGAAGGCAGTTGCCCTTGTTTCCAGATCAGTTACTTGTGTTATTTCATCTGGTTTACTTACTGATTTCATTAAATGCTTGTATCTAGGCTAATTGTTCTGATGCCTGACCTGCACAAACAATTGATTTCTAGGAACAAGACAATTAATTTTAATTGTGTGCTTTTGTCCTCACCACACTCCTGATAGAAGTTCAAAGCACCTGTGATAGTCTGAACAGTCAGGAGTGTCCCCGTCACTCTCCAGGCACAGGAGACAGGAGCCCCAAGGAGGCACAAGGGAGCAACGTTATGTGTCCTGTTCCTTTGCAGCAGGTTTCCTCTTGTAATGGAGAAGCCTGAATGTCACAAGCATACCCAAGGATTGTTTTAATCCTAGAGGTGGAAACTTTGACTGTTAAAACCCACAGTGGAAAATGGAGGTGTAAATACTAGATTCTGAAAACTTTTGTCATATCCTGCTTTAATATGTATATGTTCTGCAAACTGTCTTCTATGCTGTTTACAAAGCTATATGTAGACTGCTTCTTTCCTTTATTTGATGATGATCTCATTTTTTCATGGATCCCAAAAGAAGAAAAATATTTATTGTTATTGTATTTTGATTGACAGCCTCATTTAACAGTATTTTTTGAAATATAAAATATTAGATAAATGTAGTTGCTTTCTTCCAAACACAGAAATAAAAAGCTAGAAGCAAATGAACAAAAACCTGACCATAGATAATGTCTTCTCCAAATAATTCATATGATTTATCACAGATAAGCATATTATTAATATTCCTCTTCTTTAAGCCTTAAAAACTGTCTGCAACCTTGTCTGGGAAATAAAATGAGAATACTGCTCTCCTGTCTTATCTGCTGTAAAAAAGCCTTCACTAAAAAGTGTAGCAACTAGAGTTCTTTCAGACAAGTTGTCCCTAATAGGCTTCATTCCAGGTGCCCATGAAATTGATATCAGTTTTGATCACTGCTGTGGGATGAATCCTAGGATCTCCTGCCTCATACTGAGGACAAAGAGAGTGACACAGGACTCAGCTCCTTCTCTGCCACAGGGACCTAAGTATATAATGGGAATCCAGAGCAGGGGTTAGGGAGGGCAAGTCACAGGATACATAAGGTAAGACACATCTTGAAGAAGTCATGGCATGTCAATAGCTTGATTCCTTCTTCAAAAGCTTGTGAATGTGTCTCCTATATACTGCACAGGTGAGTTACAAGCAGTGACTGACCTGGCAGAGTGTGTGCTTAGGCTATTGTCTTATAATTAACTTTTCTGACGTATTGTAGTGAAAGTAGCTCCTACTCTATGTGCTTCTGCTGATGCAAAGTCTCATGGGACAGGTGCTCCATGGGGGAGCCTTGCAGACGTTGAGATTAAAGGGATGTTCTCAGAGAAGCACCTACGAGCACCTCTGACACAGCAGAATGAGCCCTGATAATGTCTGCTGGATCTAATTTGTCCAACTCACAACATGACCTGAAACAGTCTGAAAACCACTCAGACCAACTGTCACTGGAAATGAATTCACCCTTTCAGCAAAGTGTAGAAAAAAACAAGTACACATCCAGGGGTGCTTTGTCCACTGATATGAGAAAATGAGGGTCCCATGTTATCTCATATAAATTCATCAAAACTAAGATGGGTCTTGAGAAAAAAATCCTTGATTAAGAGAAGCTCTGAACTACAACACTGGTGGACTGGATGTAGTCTGAAAGATGCATCATCCTGGGTTGTACTGATAGCACAGCCAGTGACTGTGGCATGTGATTACCTCCTCACTACCACCACCCTTTACTTTGCACTCATCAGGGTGCATCTAGAATACTGCATACAGCTTGTCAACCCCCAGTACAGAAAGACACTGATAACCTGGAGCACATTCAGCAGAGGGCCATCAAGATGATATGGAGCTCCAGTCCTTGCCCTTTGAGGACAGGCTGAAGGACTTGTGCTTGTTCAGCCTGGAGAAGAGATGGCTGTGGGGGAACCTTACAACAGCCCCTCATTACCTACACATTGGTTATCGAGAAGAAAGAGACAGGTTCTTCATGGTGAAGCATGGTGGGAGGATAAGAGACGATGGGCATAACTCAAAACAAGGGAGGTTCAGCCTGGATATGAGGCAAAACTTTTTCACATTTAAGTAGTGAAACGGGTTGCCCAGAGATGCTGTGCCACCTTCATCCTTGGAGGTTTTCAAGGCCCCAGTGAATAAAACTCATAGCTTACCCTGCTTTGAGCAGGAGGTTGGACCACAGTCTTCCTGAGCTACCTTCCAGACTGAGTGATTCTGTGATTCTGTGACTCTGGCTGCACTCAGACTGATTGTTTGGAGATCTCTTGGGCTGAGACAGGAATTAGCAGATAAAGCAATCCTTACAGCATGACCAAGGTATGAGTAAGCATCCTACAGGGAACTTGGACTGTGACCTCCTTTGGAACAAAAAAAATCTGCATTTCTTGTTCTTGTCCACCACAAATATGTTCACTAACAAATAATCCTTATCCTCAAAGATCAATTGAATCAATGAATGAATCATGAATTGCCCACTTTGTTCCCCTTTGCTCTGTTGAAAAATGTCTGTGCTGATTGCCTGCCAATGTATTTTGTTGTCCCAGCAGATGAACTGCTGTGAATATAATCTGATGTTTGCATCAGTTCCATAACCAATTTCATAACTGTCTCTTGTGGTGCAGAGGAGTACTCATCCCACCTGGTTTACATAAACTACAGCCATTGTATTATCTGCCAGGAGGTGAATAAGGCATTCTGTAAAAGAGCAGTTAGACCTCCGTACAAGCGTTTGCACTGCACTGAGTTCTACACCACTTCTGTGTGAGTGTGACTTGCATTTAATTCTGGCCTATGTGGGCTCACCAAGTCCAACAGAGAAATATTTATCACTGTAGTTTCATGGGGAGAAAACCACTACCGTTAGGACTATTCTGTCAGATTAGGGAAGAGAAAACATCTTACAGAGCTGTTGGAAGGGTGTCTGAACTCTGTTGCCTGACATACAAGGTCTATCACCTAATCTTGCTGTCAGCATACAATCTCCATACAATCTCCAAAATGAGGAAAAAGCTGAGTTGTCTGGTGAACTGAGACAAGTTGTGACTGTTGCTTGGGGCAGTGCCTAAGGTTGTGGGCTAAGGGAACTTAGTGTCAGGTCCATCCTGAGTTAGGTAGCTTCTTAGTGTTTCAAATTCAGGAACAGCTTTTTTTCTGTTAGTGTTAAAATGGTCTGCTCTGTTCTGACTTTTCATCTGAAAGGCATGAAGAATGGTGTGAAGTTCTGAACCTCACGATGAGTCAGGGCTCCATGCAGAGTTGCGGGACACGCTTTGTTTCCTAAAGAATGTAGCTACTACATGGAAAACATTGAAACTACCTTAGTGGCATGGACAGTTTAAGAAGAAGAACTCGGTACTGCAAGTGTTTTTTGCCTGCTAGATATCAAGGAAACTACAGGACCATGGTCATATAGAAATACCTCTTTTCTACTGTGGTGAGTTTATCTTGGCTGGCTGGCAGGTGCCCACCAGGCCACTCTCTTACTCCCCCTCCTCAGCAGGACAGGGGAAAGAAAATAAAATTAAAAACTCATGGGTCAAAATAAAGGCAGTTTAATAAAGAAAAGCAAAGGCCATGCATGGAAGCAAAGGAGAACAAAAAGATTTATTCTCTACCTCCATCAGCAGGTGATGGCCAGCCACTTCCTGGGAAGCAGGGCCTCAGTATGTAGTGATTGCTTCAGAAGACGAATGCCTTAATAATGAATGCCCCAACTCCTCCTCCTTTCTCTTAGCTTTTATTGCTGAGCACGACATCATATGGTAGGGAAACTTTGGTCAGTTTGGGTCAGCTGTCCTGGCTACGTCCCCTCCCAGCCTCTTGCCCACTCCCAGCCTACTGGCCTTTGAGGGGAGGGTGGGGGGGTGGAGAGACAGCCTCAGTGCTGTGTGAGCACTGCTCAGCAGTGGCCAAAACACTGGTGTGTTATCAACACCTTTCTAGCTACAAATGCAAAGCACAGCACTATGAGGGCTGCGAGGGAAAAATTAATGCCATCCCAGCCAGATCCAATACATCTACATATAAAAAAATGTCTAGACTTGAATCCTATTGTGTTGAGGAAGAATATCTCCTATAGCATAGAGAGAAAGAGGGAGAGAGGGAGAGGGAGAAGGAGAGAGGCATTCCCTTATGAGAGCCATTTGGGTACAACATTAGCAAAGAATGAGTCAAAACCAGTTCCCACTCATTTGGCTGCCACCCAAGTGGGAAAAGCAAGTTGTTTAATTTTTGCAAGAAGGGATGATCCAAAAGACCAGTCATTGCAAAACTCTCGATGATTGTCTTCTCTTCCCAAAAATTTGCGCTACTGCCATGTAGTCGTAGTACATCCAGATGAGCTATTCTGAAAATGTGGCCAATTGTTAGGCATCCCACAGACTTCACAGAGTAGAACACGCTTGGAGTTGCTTCTTTCCAGTAGTGCTTAGACCAGGTAGACTTTTCTTCCCCAAAATTAGGCGTGTACATTCAGAGCTCAGTGTAAGATGAGAATTCCTGAAGCACAACATCAGTCTTCTCAGGGACTGAATGTGGGAATTCAAGCAGTAATTCCTGTCATCAGAGAAGGGGGATTTCTAGGAACTGGCTTTCCCTTGCTTCGTAGAGAGCCTGCAATCCCAAGCTAGTGCTGACTCAACAGTAACAGGGTGTGAGAAATTGCAAATGCAGCAGCTGTAATTGCTTGAAGAGAAGTCCTTGCATATCCATGAATGCTAAAAATTGAACTTCACATTCCAGTGGCAATTCTGAATAAATCACTCAGTAAAGTGATTAGGTTGTATATGAGCAAATTATACTGGGCAGGCAGTAATTGAAGATTCTCAAATACAAACTTTGTAATTAATCTCCTTTTCAAAATGGATAGGTCCAAGTATTCTGAATCTTTTTTAATAAGGTAGTCAGCGAACAACACTGCCTTTTCTTTTTTTGTTTCTGGCTGCTCCTAGGCAACCCACTGCTGGGTAAATACAAATACACTATGCTCCCCTAAATATCACAAGTATTTTTGTCCTTGGTTTTCTTTTTCATTAGATAGTTTCCTGAGATGTTAACTCTCCAGACATGGAAGATGAGCTTGAGCAGTCTACTGCCTTTGAATCAATTTCTGTCTATGAAAAAGTATGGGTGTGCTTTGTTTTCAATAAGGGCTACCAGTGCACTTCTGGAATACAGAACAGATCAGGACCCAAAGATAGTCACAATGCATGCTAATAATGTGCATGGACTCCTGGGACTACGGGCGACTCAGCTTTTTCCATAATGCAGGGCCTTGTTACAAGAATATGGATGGTATACTGTCAAGTAAGAGTGAAAGCTTTTAGATATAATGGAGTTAAGGCGCTTAATACCAGTATTGAATACTGATAATTTTCCTGGGGTGATGCAGTAGTAGCAGCAGTACTTAAATCTGTAGTACCACAAAGAAGTCAGAACTTCATCTATTGGCACTTTTAATGGATTTCAAATATTAGTGCTTATTATTTATTGAGCAGCCTGGATTCTCTCCTACAAATTTGTGCATGGAGATACTTTGTGAAGGAGCGAAGAGGTAATTCAGACTCCTTTTTTTACAGAGAGTTTGTGAAAAGGCCTGTCTCCAAGCCTGTGAGAGGTAAAGAAGGCAGTTTCTTGGCACTGTCATACTAGACCTCCTTGGAGAGAAAGGCTCCACCAGCAAGCTTCGAAGCTGCTAGTATTCGAAGTGACATTCTTAACCCTGCAGAAAAGTCAAAAAGATATGTGTGCAGAAAGCTCTGGTAGTGCCAGTCACCAGTCAGCTCTGTACAGTTAAAGAAAAATAAATGCAATATTTTATTGCACCCAGACTTGCTGGGGACATGTAGGTCTCTTGATTCTGTAGGTATGCCATTACTGGGAATAGATACCTTGTGGTACTTCCCTTTGGTGATTTGGGACATTTATGAACTTCTTAGTTGTGTGTGATAAGCCTGAGGGTTATCAGGGGTTCACCAACGAATTTAAGAGCTGATTGCTTGTCAGCAAAGCCTAAAAGGTATCGCACACTTTGAGGCTTCATGCAAAAAGTTACAGCTTTTTAGAGGGAAAGATATTTGAGTGCCTGAATTGTGACTATTACCTGCCAGAGTCTACCAATGTAGACAAATGTTTTTGTGTTTCACTAGTATTATTGGAATGTAGTGGTTCCTGTCTCTGATACCTGACACCTTGAGAAGCACAGAACACCAGGGCATGCAAGTAAAGGTCCCTCTGCAGCACCCTCTCCAATGTCCAGTGGCTGCAATCCTGGGATGTCCTGAGCCAGTTTTGGGTGGTGTTTTGTTTTTTATTTCCATAAAACAGCCCTGATTGGTTTTGTTCCATGAATTTGTTTAACTGCTTTTTGGCTCAAGTACAGTTTGAGTCTACAGCAACCACTGTCTGAAAACTCATCTACACAGTCTGTGCAGAAGTACCCCATCTTGGCTGTTTTGAACTCGCCACCTGGTATTTGCCTTTGATGCAGCAGATGAAGAATGACTTTGCTCGTTCAGACTAAAGTTTTTAGTTTCATAACCAAACAGAGGCTGGATAACAAGCTACCCATGTTCAGAACAGCTGCTGAGATTTTCTCAGAAGTGAGACTTTTTTATAGAGTATCAGCATGAAATTTATTTACATGAATGGAATGACCAAAACAATGCAATTTTAAGCTTCTTTTCTTAAGAAAGAAGGCTATGCATTTGCACTGGTAATCCATCATTCAGCCTTCCCTTAGTAATTTCTGCCCTTGCTGGCCTATATTAACTCCTTTGTCTGAGTTGAAGCAGTCTCAAAACCACTTAAATATATACACCATAAATCAACATTTTGGTAGAGTCCAAAGTTAATGACTCCTTTGAGGAAAAACTATCAGTATAACCTCAACATTTATTTAGCCCGTCTGGCTTGCCATTAGCCCCTCAGCACCCAGATGGGCAAGCCTGTCTGCCAGTCAGCACATCAGGCCAGTGTTGAGTCAGTGACAGTATTTGGTGATATGTCTTAGATGTTAATAGGAGAACTGGGGGGAAACAAAAGGTAATGTGGAAGGTGTTGTTAAGAAGCGTTACTGATGGAGAAGGAAAGAACTAGAAACACTATGGGCATTCAGCTCAGGGAGCACATGAAGACCAACTGAGATTACTGCTATGGGATAAAAGGGGTGGAGACATAAAGAACAGGACACAAATCCATGGGAAGCCAGTCTTCATTAGTTTTGTTTCTAATGGAATAACTCCCTTACTATCAGAATATACCTTTTTGACTAGAAATGAAATATTTACAAACGACAAACAAAATACTTGCAAAAATTATTTGGCAAGTATTTTACAGAAAATGGATCACCTCTCACTCAATTTACTAATAAATTTAATCTTACTGAAACATTTTAGTTTATTTTATCAGATTCTGCCATGGAAGAGAAAACCTGTCTATGCACAGAAACAATTCTCTTGCTATGAGGTGAGAGTTACTTCTATCTGTAGGACAACGTGTTTTTTATATGAGTGCTACATAGTGGAAACAAACTATAAATGCTTTAATGGGTGAAGAAAAGAAAGGGTGAAGCAGATAACTGGCCAATTTTAAGAATAATCAATTTTTCCTTAAAATTTGTTTTCTGCCATCATATTTTCTATGAATTTCCTGATTATTCAGCTGATCAGAAAAGCTGGCTTTGAGAAAAAAAGTTTAAATTTGTTCCTATTTTTGTTAAAATTTAATGGTTACTTATTTTTTACAAGTCATATTACAAACTTGGACACTATTGTCAGGCTCAGCATAGTCCTAAAACACAAAAAGGGAAAAAGTCACTCTATAACAGAGCAGAACTAAACTGAGAGGAGGCTGTGCAACCAGTGCCAGACATACTCTTGCAAGAGCTGGGATTTATATCTGTACAATTTGGGGTTGGGACTTTTCACTGGTGCTTTATACATTTAAAAAAACAAACCAAAACAAACCAAAACAAAAAAAACCAAAAAAAACAAAACAAACAAACAAACAAAAAAAACCCCACCACACAAAATAAACCCTAAAGACAAATTTTTGTCAGAGCACAGATTCAAACAGGAAAATAGTTGACAGTTTACCAGTGCAGTTCTTCTGGAAGTTGGGATTCTCTAGCGGGTGCCCTGGGATGCGGCACTGAAATCTGTGCTGCCAGAACTCAGGAAACCAGGGGTTGCGGGTGTTCGTGTCCAGACGCAGCTTCAGATAGTAGTCATCAAATGACAAGACCTCTGGAGACTGCAGTTTGATAGTGATGCCTCCGTTTGCCTCAGGTTCGTAACCTTCAATGACTTCATCTCTGTCTGCCCAACCATCACTGAAAAGAGGCAAGAAAACACTTATTACACAAAGACAGGAAGCTTGTTTTGAAAAAGCAACCAGCCAAAGGCAGGCCAGCACCCTTGGGAGCAAGTGATTAAGGGGGAATCTAAAGGTACATCTAAAATTCAGGCAGAGAGGGAAAGCAGAAAGCACAGTGATGGAGACTTGTAATGAGCAGTCTGACTGATTTCATGCAGAGTCCTCATTAACTCATCTGGAATGATGAGGATTTATCCTTGTCCCTCTGGAAAGGATTTTTGGGCATAGTTTCTGGTGTGATGTCTTTATGACTGAAGAGATTCTGCCTTATTTAGGCTGTCCTGTAAGGGGTGGAAACTGAAAGAATTAATATCAATGGAAAGGAAACTGAGCCAGGATCCTGGGTGTTTTGCAGAAGAGATCTCAGCATGCATGGATCTTACAGCTAGAAGAGTAATTCAAATCAAACATAAAGTGAGAAATGCATTGTGTTGGAAGAGAATGGAATAAGAATACTTGATAAAGTTAACCAAACTAAAAAGAAAACCACATGCTATTCTTGCACTGCATGGGATTTGTAATAACATGTTTGGTTTTTTTTCTTTTTTTTTTTAAACAAACAATGTCTTTCTCTTTTACTTCTCTGTTTATTCATGTAAGAGATACTTTTAAACACCTGAAGATAAAACTCTTTCCTGACAACATTATTTCATGGAAAGCCTATTTTAACAGGTTTGAACAAAGTCCGTTGGGCTTAGCATCTGAATTTTAGTTTAGTTCTTTTAACAAGAAGTCCATTGATTTAGTGTCATTCTCCAGTTCTTATTAGGGTCCCCTAAGAACAGTGCTATTATGGTCTAATTTAAGTGCAAATATAAGTCGGCCATTGCTTAATTTTAATATGCTGGGCGTGTCATGAGAGAAATAGATTGTTCTGGCACCTCAGACCTAGCTCTATCCACTCAGAATCAAATCAGTGGCACTGCTGCCATGAAAAGCAGACAGATGAAGCACTTCCAGCGGCAAAGAGATCAAGAGGAAAAATGCAATTGACCACTAAGAGAGAAGTCTCTGTTTCACCCAAAAGAGGCTTGCATCCTGAACTCCAGACGGACTAAAAGAAGGTCCTTGTTAGGAGCCTCTTACACACAGCCTTGAGAAGAGCGGCAGGGTGCAGACCATACCAGCTGAGGGCATTTATGAGACACTCAGCATAGATGTGCCTGGGACTCCGCAAAGGAAAACAGACAAGGTTTGAAGTAGCAAGCTCTGTCACAGTCCTAGGCAAACAGGTGTAAAGTGACTATGCATTGGGCACGTGTGAGTCTTTGGTCCCCAGACATCAGACTGAACAGCTGCATGGTTTAGCTGACATTCACGTTAACTGCTGCATCTGTGCCGTAGGCACCTGGAAAAAAATGGCAGGTCTCCATGGAAAAACAGGAAAGTCCATGTACTGAATGCTTTCCATATGGGACACATGACCCCAGCCTCTATTACAGGAAGTTATTTAAGTCATGGGACACCTGGCAGCTCACTGACTGAGTGATCAACAGACTCCTTTCAACCTGGGCCCGGGGACCCACAAAGCTATACTTTAAGACGGCACTACATGGCACCTTTGAGCCAGGATTTCTTCTTTGTTTCCCCCTTTGCCAAAGCCTTGCAGTAGAACTGCCCAAAATTTCTGAGCTTACAAACCACTGACCAATATCTTCATATAGCCAAGCAGCATGAGATACACCTATATGCATGTTGCATCTCACGTGTGGTATAGGTGGAGAGCAGGGGGAGGCGCAAGGAGTAGGTCACAGGAGGGAGACAGCCATGGCTGAAGAGTCCTGCTGGGGAATAGAGGTGGGCATGATGCGGTATCCCAAAGTGACTCTCTCTGCCAGGCTGAACCCAGCATCATCAGCTGGGTCACTTCTTCCCACAGTCAGGGATGCGGGTTACTCGGGTCCTGCCCTTGTACCAATATAGCCTGAATGATAAGCACGTGGCACAGCCTTGGCCTGACAGCTGCTCTTGAATTGCTACAGGAGTGCACAGGGTTCAAAAGTCACAATTTGTCCATCCCTGCTCCCTGCCCCAGTAGACTGCCTTGTGTTTTGGAGACGGAAAGAAGCCACAGCTCATCCTCTCTGAATCCCCCCACTCCTCACTTGTCCATGTGATGAGGGCAACGAGTAAAATGTACCGTGCACCCTGACTGCTTCATGATGGACCACAGTCTAGATAACCCTACAAAGGTAAAACCAGGAGAATGAACTTTCTGGATTTCACATAATTCAAGCCAGAGAAAAAGACACAATATTTATTTCTTCTTATGTGGGGGAAAAACAAGCAAGAGGTCACTCTTACAGCATAAGTAATTGAGTCCTAATTGCATGATTACTTCATTATTTGTCACAATGTTTATGGCTTGCAAACTGTAGACTCAAGCAGAAACATTAGTGAGCCAAAAAGATCAAGTAAATTGGGCCATTTTTTATAAGACTTTCTAGAAAGGAGGTAGTTTCTCTACTCCTTGGATTCCTACCAGCCAAACATTAGAGTGATTTATTTCCTCTCCCCTGTAAGTTTGGCTTGGAAAATTGCCACATTCACTCTGAAGGCAAAGCAGAGCAATTCTGCAAAGGCAAGAGAAAGTGTATTTCAAGTTCTCTGAGGGCAGCTGATGGAAAAGTTCCCCTAGATTGAAACACAGATTGTCACCTAATATTTCCTTGTCTCTTTCTGGCCCCAAATGATTTTTGTTCTCTCTTCAATTTCCTCAAATTGTTAAATCTGTCTGATAAGTTTTGTGTGCAGTGAAATGTGAAGAAAAGGCACCGGAATCAGAGAAAAAAGTTCATATGTGTTGCAGTTGGGAGCTTTCCTCTACTTTCGGTAAAGTCAAGGAAGCAAAAAGGAGTCCTCTGGTCTCTTAGGGGACCCCTGCCATGCTGGTGGCTGCAGGCTGGCTGTGCCGAAAGGTGCCCTAAGGGGGCCATGCAGCCCTACCAGCAGCCGTGGGAGGATTCTCAGAGACCTAAGATCCTGTTATAATCTCTGCTTGTATCTCTTTTCACTGTGAAGAAAGAAAGAGAGAAAGAGAGAAAGAGAGAAAGAGAGAAAGAGAGAAAGAGAGAAAGAGAGAAAGAGAGAAAGAAAGAAAGAAAGAAAGAAAGAAAGAAAGAAAGAAAGAAAGAAAGAAAGAAAGAAAGAAAGAAAGAAAGAAAGAAAGAAAGAAAGAAAGAAAGAAAGAAAGAAAGAAAGAAAGAAAGAAAGAGGATTGTCTGGGAACTGTGCATCTTTAGTGCTGTATAAATAAATGGCTAGTGTTCCAGAAGACAATGATAAAAAAACTGACATTTCTAATGCTGGGCAACAGCACGATACTGATGTCCAGATGACAGTGTGCATGTCAGTGACAGAATCACAAGACCAATAGCTGATTCAACGGAGAAAAAAAATCTCATTAAAAAAAGGCAGTGCATACTATTCTTTGATTGTCAGAATCAAGTCCTTTCCACCTACTTTTCTTCTTTTATCCTGCTAAGTAGCAAGCAGCACCAGAGGTAACACTTTTTGCAAAACCATCTTTATGTGTGCCTTTACTGCCAGTTTCAGAAGGTGGCCCAATATCCATCACCCAAACTGCCTTCCCTGATGAGTGTCCATTGTAGGTTTTGTGTGACTTTCTGGCCTTGAAATGTGCCAGGTATCTTGTGCAACAGTTGATCTGAAGCTCTGTGAGGGGGTTGAAAGTGTGAAGACAGAAACAGTGAGGGAGGGACAAATGTGTGGGTGTCAAACCAGCAACCACTCTGTTCGTTCATAGAAGAGAAAGAACCAACTGCTTTTGTTACAGTTTTGTGGTGTTTATCACAATCAAAACCGTCACTGATATTCTGCAAGCTACTCTCTGTCCAGGTCCCAGTCTGGTGGCTGACATTCATAATGCCAAATCCAAATTTCAGCATTCAGTCACAAACAAAAATCAAGCAGAAAGGGAAAAAGCCCAGAGCTACCCCACCTAGCTTCAGAAGTCCCATTTCCCATTATCACAGACTGAGTTTGAAGAAACAAAGCTATTTTTTTCTTAACCAGTTTACTATTCTGCTAATGTGTGACAATGGACATTTCTGAATTGTGGCTTCAGCATCTTAGCCTGTCTGTATTTTCCAAACTGCAGACACATATATTCCTGTGACTGAAATACCAGGAGAAATGTAATGGATTTCCAATTTCCTCTCCTCTTCCAAACATGAACACTGTCAGCTGCTTTTCACAAGGGCTGATGAGACAACCAGCAATCAGGCTTTCTATTTTCATCTCCTCAGGACTTAACTCTTAAACTATGCAGCAGCAGCTCTGCTTTGCTTCCCCACACAGCACTCAGAGCATTCCTATTCCAGATGCTTTTTCCAAATAAGCAAACACACAAAAAGAAAACATGCTGTTGTTTATGAAGACTACTTGCCCTGTGATTATTGTAGGAGGTAGCATCCTTTCACAGGTAAACAAAATGACAAACATTTGTCAGTTGTGGACACTGACGGGCAATTTGATCCCTGCACCCTTATAAGGCTTGATCTGATGGACCAAAGCTGTAGAAGGCAACTGATTTAGACTCCTCTGTCTGGAGGGCTGCATCACTGGCAGCTTTGTCAACTCCCTTTGCATTAGCTAAGGTAATGTTTTATTAAGAACTGTGCATTCATGATAAGGTTTTTTTTTTATGCTCTATTGGCCAAGTCATAAAATATATAAAAGAAATTAAGAGCAAAAAGCCCTTTATAAATGCTAAATGAATTCTTTTTGCAATAATCCTTCTGCCTACGGCAGATATTCTTGTCATTATAAAACCAAATAAATCAATCATATTAAAATAATTTCCATCTCTTTATTGGACAGGTTCTGTTCGTGTGCTAGTGGATATTTTCATTCACTTTGAAAACAATGTTACATGTAGCTATACCTATGTAAATTGGAAACATTAGTTTCAAACTTTCAACCTTCACAGAGGTTCCCTGCAGATATCCCACTCAGGTAGGGCAGCAGGGCCCCAGGTGACCATAAATGCCACACAAAAGCATCAGAGTCTGTATTCTTGCCTTTCTCTTTCCGCAAAACTAAAGCCCATGTCAATATACTTTCCTTGTCACGTTGATATACATTCCCACAGAGCATGTTTCTGAATGCCTTCTTACCATTGCTCTCAAGGCTGCCAGCTGGCCTGCTGTTATGTTAAACTTCTAATAGATTTAAATATGAGGACAGCACCACTCAAAGAATTCGGCATTCAATAATGTGCCATGCCATTTTGTTACATATGTCAATATCTTTATTTTTAAGGACGATGATTATATGCTGGATTATATAAATAAAAGACTGGACATTTGGCTTGGAAAGTGCTTTTTGCAAAACCGTCTTTCTGTGTGGTGGTCAGACACTGCTTATTTAGAGGCATTTCAAAACACTACAAACCCCTAAATAGTGATAACTGGAGTTAAATAATTTGTTATTTGGTTTTGATAAATGCCAGTGCTCTGGATTTCCAGAGCCAGTCAGACCTGGAAGCCTGCAAATTCAATTTTCTCTTTTTGTAAAAGTCTTTTCTGACAGCACCCCACTGGAAAATCCAGCATGGATTCTCCTGCCTGCATGCAGGAGTTGTTCGACTGTGACGGCCTCCTGCCTGCTCTTCTGGCAGAACGGATGGAAACTCAGAGCTCAGCATAAGGCCAACCCAGAAAGTACCAGTGTGGCAGGCGGAATAATTTCATGGGCAGCTCCACCAAAAAGATCGGTGTTGCTACTTGATACGAGCACAGGTGGCAGAATCAGGCCCGGAGTAATTTGCAAACAGTACTCTAGCTGGCTGCTTAGCTGCCCTCTTCTGGGAGTAGACTTTTAAAAAAATTCTTTATTTCACCAGCCTGATGTACTGGAAAGAAAATATACAATTACCTTATTGTGAAGGAGGATGGACCTATTCTCTGGCAATAAGGAACTCTACCAAAGATATTCAGTGTCTGTGTAACACATGCCTCCAACAGAAGATGCCATGTAAGGAAAATTGAAACTGTCCAATATTCACAAGTCAGCAACTGGCAAAGTGACTTTCCTCCTTAGGCTTATCAGTCAATCCCAGTGGTCACCAATGTCAGCCGAAAGGTGCTGATCGTTATTGTTAATGAGCATTATTTCAAACGTGAGAAAAAAAGACCATTTTTGCACTCATTCATACTGCTAATTCATCAGTACTACATACCTGCATTGAAAGGTGGGAGAGCTTTCCTCAGTTGCCAAACCATGAACCCTTAAAAAGCATAGTTTTACTTTTACATGTGTGACAAGCCCTGGCAATATTAGGAGATTAGTCCCATGGCTACAGATAAGCCTGTATCTCACTGCTGGCAAGACTAGGCTGAAAGGCCGTATACTGTCATGCTATAACCTGAGGCTTGCTGAGCACTGACTGACCGACCTCCTTAAAACCAGAAGAATCAAATTCACCAAATCTTGTCAGCTGAAAGAAAAAAAAAGAGGGTTTCTAGGCCAGTAGTTTTGCTCCTGTAGGCATAGATGGAGGTAGGCAGGAGTCATCACCTTTCCAAGCCGCCTGTCTTTTGCAGCAGGCATCACAAGGTACCGTGAGATTTGTACCCATTCCCTTTCCCCACAAACTGTGCTTGGCTCAAATGTACCTTGAATTCCAGCCTTTAGATTTCTTCTAGTTGTTGACCTTCATAGGTCAGTCCTGACTCAAATCAGCTGAAAGCAGCATGGGAATATCAGCTCTGCAAACTGGAAGCAGGAGGAGAAAACCACTGAAGGGAGGGCAATGAAAAATAAGGAGAGAGAAGATTGCTGCCTTGACAATCTCCCACACACACAAGAGAAGATACAAGAGGAGCATGTGGTGCCAGACTGTGCAGTTACTGATTTTAGACTCATAACTCACACAGTGCTACTATGCCACTGTGGGTTGTAATCCTGCCATGGACTATAGATTGAAGAGCATGTCAAACCTGGTCAGGACTTGGGCTGGACATCTCTAGAGACCACCAGCATGACTCACAAAGAGACTGGTATGATTTATCAGTCAACCCCGCTCCCTTTGAGACAGATACATGTACCCACCATGGTTTGAACTCTAATGTCCTACAGGAGGTGCTATTTTCTGAGAGAAATTGGAAGATGAAGTTTAAAAATAATTCCCAAGGCCACTTTCTGCAAGCGCTTTGTCATATTTCTTAGTAAATTTTCTGTTCTTGCCAGGTTCTGTTTCATAACATTGTGTACACAATTTTTCACTTCTCATCCATGATTACTGAAGGCGCACAGTCACAGTAGCACATTAGTTCTTAAATTTTATGCAAGCAAAAATTGTTCGTAAGGGTTTCCAATTTTTATTTACTGAATCAGTGGATTTTTTTGAATGAGTGACACTCTGTTAAGAATCTAAGCTGATAAATGATAGGCCATTATGTTTCAAATGATTATCATTCACTTTTGCGTGAATTTTCAGAGTTTTTGCACCGTTCATTTAAAAAATGTAGATTATAACCTTGTGGACCATGACGGATTGTATTTTGCAAATATGTGTTTAGGAAGGTTTTAATTATCATATGCGGTGCATATATTTGCATGCAATTTACATAATGTAATTTAACTGCCTATCATGCAGGCGTTATCTTGAGGAGTCTTTACTGTGAAGATTCTTGACATGGTTGGCATGTGCAGCTTTTTGTAAACGTAGTTGCTGCTTTCACGCAGGAAAGGTTTTACCATTCTCAAGGGTGCACAATGGTGCATATCTTGGAAAATCAGCAACCATACATATACTCTCTAAGGCAATAGCTGATTTTTCAAAAAGTGTACACATGCTTTCACCCCAGACTGTCAAGAGGCTTGAATCCTTGCTCTGCATATTTGAAATTCACAACATGAGGCATCATGAAAGTGCAATATCTTTTCCAAATGAAAGCACGTTTGTAGGGAGGAGGAGAGTATACAATTTTAAACAAACACACACAAATAGGAAGCCTTAATCTTAACATTGTGCCTCATATAAGGTGCTCCTGGGCTCTAATATGTGCAGCCAAATCCAAGATTTTTAATATCTTATTAATACACCCAAATCTGAAAATAGAGAGTTTATCTTTGCTTCGCTGTACCAGATCCTGGGGATTTTTGTTTACCCCCTTGCTGCTGCTGTGCTGCAAATTATGTGCAAGAAGACTCCACTGAACAATGAATATGGATAGTAAGAGGTAGTTCCTGCCATGGAGAGCTCAACTGTAGTCCCTTTTCAGGGAGGATAGTTAGAAAGAAATAGTCTTGTTAAGACTTCCATCCTGTCTGAAAGTCTTAGAGACTGAGGTCTTTTCTGTGCAAACCTGCAAAGGCATAAAGGGGAATAGAGTGCTTCCTATCTCTGCTTCAGCCAACTACAAACTACTCAAGTCTCAGGGCCAGATCTGAAGAACTGGAAAGAGAGACACCATATGGAGGGGAAACAGGCTAGAAATACACAGCAAGGTACAGGTATACATACAGGAAAGAGAACAGCTAAAGACACAGCCCTCTCCGCGCTATGCCACTCCAGCAGAGCTTGCTGGATGCTTGGATGTGAATTTGTTGCGATTCCTAAAAGATTAATTTATAGATGTCTCCCTTAACCACAAGTAGAAAAAGGAGAAGCACTTTTCCTTTCTTCTCTCCTTGCTTTGTTTGTTGAGGTGCTGAGAAACAGGGAAATAGAGAAACATCTTAGAAACACAGTTCCATCTCCGTTTTCACACAAACTCTGCTGAGCTCAAAAATACCTTGAATTTCAGCCTTTAGATTTCTCCAAGATGTTGACTTTCATAGGATAGTCCAGAATTTTCTTTCACTAGTTTATATTCTTATGCGATTCCCTCAAGCCATCCCTTACTGTAACCATCTCATATGATAATGCTTAAGAGAAATATACACAGAGTTTACAGGCCTTTTTTCAAAGGAAATCAAATTTCAAATATGCAGATCTAAAGAGGACATCCTACATCTTGCATCAGGTTGCTATTACTGGTTTGCATATATCCTATTTCCATACCTGTACAAGGTTTCTGGAATGCTATTTCCACACTCATGCTTGAAAACTGAACCTTTACACACATATTTATGCACGAATTCTCATTGCTTTGATAGCCCTTCAATGAAACCATGTCTGCAGAGGAACTGGTAGCCATAGATAAGAGGATGCTATCCATTCTATACCAAAGCATACTAACATGGGCTTCAAAATATCAGATTGAATAAAATAGAAGACAAAAGGTGAAATATGATGAAACCCATGATAAAATCACAAAACTTGTGAAGCTATTAGTCAAAGTTAACATGTATTAGAAGAATATTTCCATAAACAGCTGTTTCTATTTCTACCAAAGCTATTTTAAATTTGGTGATATCTGCCATTCTTTCTTTTTCACTTTCTGTGGATATTTGAAAATTCAGATTACTGTGAATGTTTATGAATAAGGTATTTTCCACTCAAATATTCATAAATTGTTCATTTGGAATTATATATTGATATGGAAAATACCCAGTTCATACTGGGCTAGTGAGCTGCCTAGGCACCTAAACCTTTCCAGTGAGAGAATCAAGTAATACTTTAAGGTTTTCATAGAATAAATAAAGTAAAATCATTAGACTTCAGTAACATACTAACACAGCATTGCATTGTGTCTGAAATGAACAGCTCATGAACCACTTGCAAACCAAGAAACCAATGAATAATTTGAATAATGAATTCACCTGAAAATTAAGCAATCTTTTCACAGTTACTCAACATTAAAATAGGTGTAATGCTTTGAATATTTTTTTAATAATCCACTTTGTTCAGGCAATACTATTATACTTGACCCAAAGCAACTGTTACAGAGCACTTTAAAAATATATAAAAGTATTATTGATTTACTCTTCTACACTTATTGCTGTCTTAAAGTCATAAATGTTTATGCATGTAGCTACACAGATATGAAATAAGAAATCTAAGTACAATCATCTGCCTGTCTAAACCAAACTTAGTTCAACATCGCCCAGCTAACCTCTAAGCTTTAAAAGCATCTACCTTATCAAGCAGAGCTACAGTAGGACAGTAGCAGCCTTTTAGGCTTTTAGGTGTCTGGTATCCAATCCATATTAAATCAAAATGTGCCCAGAACATAACTGGAAATGAGGAGGTATCTTGCTCAGAGGAACCACTGAAATGCTCCATCTTCTTTAAATGCTACTTATTAAAGACTAGATTGTAAGTTTATTATTCAGATTGTTCAAGTGTTACTCCTTCTAGGTATCATGCTGGCATCACTGAGAGAGCTAGGATGGCAGAAGATACTCACTGATGTAAGGAAAAGGTCCACACAGGCTCCTGCTAGTGTGCAGGAGCTGAATGGTATTACACTGCACCTCACAGTAACCTCATTTTGTGGCATTCAGGGCATGGAATAGCCGTAGCGAGATGCATACTTAAATACAGAGTTTGCATACAGCAATACCAGCCCGCCGGCCTGACTATCTAGGAATTAGAAATAGCACCTATTGAATCTTTTTTTCCTATTAAAAAAATGATTAATATGCAGACTTAGCCAAGTGTTTGAGAGAACAACATAAATGAAGATTTTTCTAAAAGTGATGGGTTTCATTGTAAGTGATGCTAATCAGAAAGGTATGTTGAAGATACTATGAAAAAAGGGTAAAACCCACTAATCTGTTATAAACATTACTAAAAATAGTGAAGTGCACAGATGTACCTTTAGAAAAAGACTAGAGTGATTTGCCAAAATCTTGCTCAGACTACATGTATTATAAGTACTTGAAACATGCTTAAAATCACAGGAGTAAAATACTTCCATATACTTTTTATATGGTCAAGCCAACTGATAACTAAGTAAATGTACCATTGAGTAAAATACTGACATTTCATTAGACTAAATAAGAATACAAAAATTCAGCAAAGTCACAACTGAGGCGGCCTCCATTCTTCAAAATGTCTAAATTACCAAATCACCAAATTAATGCACAATATAATCAGATTAATTTCAAAATGAATTAACCAAAGAATTATTCTTTGTTAATTCTGTACTGGAAATTGAGGGGGCATCTATTTTCCTTCTAGATCCCAAGTTGTACTTGAATTGGAAGACTTCTTCCAGGCAATAGGTATGGATATCTTTTCTGATATCAGATGTTTTCCTGATGGAAACTCCTCTTAATTCTCATCTTTCCCAAGAAAGGATGAGGGCTTTGCTTCTGATGTACAGGCTATGCTTTTGCCCTTTATTTATGCCGTCATGGAATAATTTAGGTTGGAAGGGCCTCCTGGAGATCTTATAACTCAGCAAGCTATATGGTCCATGCAATCTCCCTTCAAGTAATTTGGCTCATTCCTGTCATTGTCTTTGGGTCATTAGAGAAAGTACCAGTCATGTAACTAGGGAGACAACAAATCTGCTACTATAACTTAAGCTTTATGCTTTTATTTAGGAAGCCAAAACTTCTTTTATATTTTATTAATCTATTGACCCCAGAACAATCAAAGTGTTCCTAGGATCAAATTTTATTAATTAGTGATGATGTCACAACTTACTAATGGAAAACTGAAGTAAGCTTTTTTAAAATAGAACCTGATTTTGTCTGGCTTTTGCACAAGGGCACAATCAGGAAAGAGTGTGTAAGCAGCCTTTCCTCTTACATGGCGCAGTGAGAGAGAAATATTTTTCCTTTTCCATTCATGAATCCAGCCAGAGAAGAGGAATGTGTATGGACTCACATAAAATAGATAATTGTCACTTTGCTTCATGCAGTAGCAGGAGATACGCAAAGAAAAACTGAAAGGCACTGTGCAGAAATTTCACTTGAGTAAAATTGCTGTGTTTATGGACAAGGAAAAGCAGAAGAGTAAAAGCCAAATAGCATCAACTAAAGCCCGCTGTCAGGGTGCTGCATGGGCCAGCTGCTCCCTGAGGGCTGGGGAGCCGGGAGCTGAGGGAGAGCCCAGGACAGGGCAGGACAGAGCCTGGCCAGCCAGGGCTCAGTCTGACTGTGCCTGAGCCAGGCGAGCTGGGGAGACCCAGGGGTCATGGCCAGGTTCTCCAAAAGTTGAGGTCACTGGGGAGAGCATCTGACGGCATTAATCGAAGAGCTGACTGATGCCACAGCAGAAGTGTCCCTTGGGTTTTTGGCTTTTTTCAGTGATTTTTACAATCTCTTAAATTGAAGCAGGAAACATTGCTTTCTTAATGTTTCTGTTCTGCAAATAAAATTGCTATAGTCACCACAGGCATGCAACACGTGCAGACAAAAGAGAGAAGTACCCTTATGACAACAAACTGGACCAATTGCCATTTCCTGATGGCAAGAAAGAAAAGGAAATTCAAAGCCATGGAGAAGATGACAAGTCCCCAGTGTTGTTATTTCCTTTTACTTTATGGCTGAATGCTGCATGAAAGGTTAAGAATCCATCTCAAAGAAACTAAACCTAGTCTACCTCTATCAACAAAATCTGAAAGCAAATTTTTAAATACATGTTTATACATGAGAACCAGATAAAATAGTTATTTCTGGAGAAGCACTGAAAATAAAAAATACTTTCTTGTATTCATCCATTGAAAAACCAACAAAACTGATAGACCCCAAGGTAGAGTCACATGCACATTTAAAAGCAAACAAACAAAACAGAACAGTGGAAAAAATAAAGGAAAATAGCTTTTTCAATAAAAATGTAAGAACAGCATCTGAATCTTTGAATAGTTTGGATACAAGGACTGTTGCTCACAAAAAGATAGAAGAGATGAAGGAAGAAAAATTGATGGAGAGGACAGAGCCAGAAAAAGAGCTCTATAGATTTTGTGTATTATGACCTGCAAGCTGTAAATAAAGGAAGATTGCACAGTTGGTACTACCTCAGGAGAAACCTGGAATGTGATTAAAAACCAACACTTTCAGCTGCTTCCTGCTGTCTTAGAAAGGAAAATTGTTTGTGTTTTCCAGGGTGCCTTTTACCTTCTACTGATGGCCACCTGTGCTTAGTCCTCTACCTTCCTCTCTTCTTGATTCCTGATGCATTAAAACTCTTTATTTCCCACCCCACTGAGAACTAAAGCATGGGTAGGCTTAACATACCCAGGCAAAAGGAGTGGACACGGAGGACAGACTTATAGTAGCCTGAGCCTTGAGGGACCAGCTATTCTGCATGGAGCAAATGACTTATGCTTAGTGAATACCATGAGATTGATTCTGAACCCTCTAACTGTGGTCTGGTAACACTTACTTATCTGAGGGATACAACAGAAAATAAATGAGATGATTGCTCAGCATTAGTAAATATTGGTCAGTTAGAGAAAGGAAGGAATATGTGGATAATATCAAGGTCACGTTCATCATGTGTCATCACCTTTTCGGAAAGTCCATGGCAGACAGAGCACACAACTGTTGAGAAAGAATGTGGATGCGAAGATATTTTGAGAGTTTTTAAGTAAGAAGGGTGTATAAATATATAAATACAGATATATAAATACAGATATATAAGTACATTGGCGATACCATAATTTTATAAAAGTGACTTTATAACTAATGGAGAAGGGGGAGAAGGGAGGGAAACTAGGACAGGACAGTCAATGCTGATGGAAATATAAATAGTTCATAATCTATCCAATAGGTATTAATCCTATTTCCAGTTGTAAGAAAGGAAAAATATTTAACCAATGTCCCATTTGACAACATTTAGGAAAGAATGCTGATGGAAAGAACAGGAAAAAAACCAGAAGCATTATGTTTTTACTTAAATGGAGTAAAAATATAGCTCTTTAGCAAATTAGCCCTTATTTAAAATCAGACTTTGTTTACTAATCAATTAGAAAGAGTCGTATATTTTTAAAATTTGTGCAGTGAACTTCACTCTGCAGTTGTTATCGGGGGAAGAGGGAGGAGACGGGAGAGCTGTGCAGACGTAAAACCTATGTATCACCTGTGTATTAACCACAGATACAAGCCAAAGAGGAATTCACGTGAACGGGGATGAACTCTATTTGCCAATCAGTTTTCATCCTGTGACACTTGCCCACTAAGTCTCCCATGCTGTGCTATAGGGCCACTTACTGTCTCCTGTATACTGACTCCTGATATGGCCAAGCAATCCCTTGTCACTCCATGCTTTTCTTTTTCCCATCTGTTTGTCTGTTATCTCCGTAATTATTCTTCCTTTCTGCGCTGCATGACCTCTGCCCTTTCACACTGTCTAGCTAATGGGACTTCATTTGATGAAAGTCTGTAGATATTGCCATGATTTAAATGATAGAGAAACATAAAAGTCCTCACCAACTACATGAAGAAAATGACATTTTTTATTAGCTACTATTTTTGTGTGACAGACAGTATCTCCATGTGCACAGCCAGCAGTTGCACACTGGAAACTACATTTTAATCCCTACTGAAATACAATAAAATAGAAGGATGCCACATCAGTTAAAAAGAATTAGCTGTGAAAGACTGGCATTGTATTAATGGGAACTACACAGTTTTGGCAGAGGAAGAACAGAACTGTCCCTGGAAGACTGATCCAGTACAAAGAATGAGATCACTACAACAATGTTATTTATTTCCTTTGCTGCATTAACATCGTTTAACTGTGCTACAAGAAATATGAACTCCAGAAAACCTATTAATTTTACATTTCCTTATTGCTACTCTTGGTTTTATAATAAATGCATGTTTGCATTCTGAATAATAATTAAAAAAAACCCAAACATCTGTTTTTAACAAAATTAGAACTTGATCCAGTACTGTTCAAGGAGATGCTTGAACTGTCTAAAATGTAAATCCTAGAACATCATAACACTTTCACCAGGAACTCAGTTGACTTTGAAACTATATTTTTTCACAGAGGATAGAAGGGAAACTGGAAGTATGTCATCATGATGGAACTAAAATATCACTCCCAAAAAAGACAGCCTTCTGTCATATTATAATCATGTATAGATATTATATATGTGTGCCATGTAAGTCTGCCAGCCAAGAAAACAGGAAGGTAAGAAAGGCTTTTGGGGAAAAAAAAAAAAAAGAGTACCGCAATTAGCTGACAATGAAAGTAATATTTGCTAGCTCAGTTTTTATTACCCTGGTGAGGAAGTCTCTACCTCAGTACTCAAAATCCACAGGCATCAATTAATTGCAGCTTAGGACTTATTTTCTAATACCCAAAGAGATGAGAGGCATGCCTTTGTTATGTGCCTGTCTAATCAATGGCCAGAAATAGCAAGGTTTATTTTGCAGGGATGGTTTGACAGGGAAGTGTCTGATAGGATTTGGTTTAATAAGATAACCTTTTAAAATGGTATATTCGGGAAATCCTTTGAGAAGCACATACCAGTGTTAACTTGACAGCCTTCTCTGTAGAAATATTTTTTTCTTAAAAGAAAATAAAAATAAAAGTAATGAAGCTCAGTAAGGACAGATTTGGTTTTCTCTTTCTTTTTTTTTATGAAATCCCAGAGATTAATTAACCAGGCCTGAGTTTTTTTGTCGTATTGAAGCGTAAGCTCATTTAAAGCCAATGAGCCCATTCAGCAATAATGGAAAGAGATACTGCTGCTCCTTTCTCCTTTCCGACATCACCTTTACCACCCACCATTTCATCAATATAAACCAACCAGTGTTAGTCCACATTGGTCATTAGCTGCTTTGCAAAGACCTTACTATTTGATCATTTATTAAAAGTAAAAACAAAATCAGGAAAAATTACTCCTTTCCTCACTGAGGTGAGGAAAGCTACCTATCATACAACAGTAACTTCTGTGTCTATGCTAATGCATGGTACCACAAGACAGGATGCTTCACCATTACAAGTGTTGAAGTGTTTATTGTTGTCTCTTCACATCTTATTCAAGCAGATTGTCCCTGTGATTTTTACATTACCAATAACCTAAATATTTGATGACCACAGACTATAAAATTGCAAGACATGTTTACAAGTTAAGACATATTACAACATACAATATTTTCAGAGACTTTTTAGAGTCTTCATGGCCTACATATTTCAGTTTTTGAAGCTCTCTTTGAAATCATAAGAACCAAACAATTATTTTACGTTAAATGGAAATGAAGATTCTTATACGGTTGCATGCCTTCAGGAACAAGAACTGAACAGAAATACAAAATAATCTATAAATTACCAAAAAAAGGCCGCTCTGCTACTCCCACCAAGGACAGAGATGCACATTTAATAAGCTAAGTGCAGACAAAATTAGGGCTAGGAGAAACCATAGGGTTTCGTTCCATAATTTGCTCAAGTAAATTTCCCAGAAAACCTATTCACAAATAGCAGAAATATTAATGCAAGATATACTGCTGCTCTGTACTGCACTGACAATATAAAGTAATTTGAAATCCATCTTAGCTTTGCATCTTCATAGTACAAAGTGCCTTAAGTTCTTCAACTGGTCCTACAGACTCATCACAGTTTTGCAGACCAGAAAGACGGGACACCAGCTTCTCCTTAATGTGTTAGTAAAGCCCTAATTATTGAACTTTTTAATGGAAAGTCCTTTGGGGCATGCATCTGAAACAGCCACTGGTGTCCTGGCATTACAGAAAGACAACAGCTTCCAAAATCCCAAGAATGCCTGGGAAAAAAAGTAATCTTATTCATTTTCCTGAGCTGAAAAGAAAAAAAAGATTTTCTTTTCCTTCGTTCAAAAAAAAGAGGAACCAAGAGCACATCTGAGATCTGACATCTAAAAATTATGGAGGAAAATAAAAGGAGATGGAAATACTATTATTGGTTGTTTTTACTCTTCAAAACATTGGGACTTGCTGCTGCATGATGGAAAGTTTATGCTGAAAAACTGTTGTTAATTTTGAACCTCACATTTACGTAGAAATGCACCCAGAACTCTTCTCATCCCCCTCCTCTTTACATGGACTTGTCAGAATCTTATACTCTCCTTAATGATCTCCCTCAGTATATTTTTATATTGTGATTTATTTACATGCAAAACATAAATTTGAATCTTTCTTTTTGCTGCCTAACAGTTTACATCCTTGACATTATTTGTCTATTGCTTCATTTCTACATTTGATTTCTTTCTTTTATATGAGCAGCTATATTTGCAATGTCCTTCAATATTTTCTAGATGCTTGTGTGCCTCATCTTCAGTCCTCTTGAGAGAGATTTAAACCACAGCTAGTTTAGTAATTTTAAACTCATTATTTTCTATCTTTATTCATTAATTTACTTCCTTCCTGCTATTTATTTTATTTGTAACTGTATAAGCCTCTCCGATTTCTCTTAACACACCAGCTATCTCCTTCTATATGTGTTGTAATTTCCTTTCTTTGCACATTGTTCTTGTTTGGCTTACTGTCATATCCTTCCACTTGGCAGAAAACAAGAATGCTCAAATAGCCAGGCTGAACAAATCATCTTCTTCATTATGCACAGCACCTTATTGATATGCATTTCTTATGTACATTTTGAAATAATTGCTCTTGTAATTTATACTGCAAGTTCGTAGGAGGAAAAAAACTCTCTTTGGAATTTCAGTATTTAATTTGAAATAATGCAAATTAGAAGCAGTACTTCTAATACATATTTGATTTAATCTTCAGGCATATGTATATTACTTAGTACCTGAGGGGATGAGAATCCTGAGCATACAACAGTTGTAGGAGCATTGCATTCTTTAAGTAAATAATTTTGTAAATACCTCCTTGTTTCTTTCAGAACAGCCCCTATGTTCCCTAGCTACACAAAGATCTCACCACTCAGCTCGGCTTTGCTCCTGTTAGGTCACCCAGTACCTGCCTTGGACTTGGCAGGAAAAGTCACCAAGCCTCAATGAGTGCCAGGACACGTGCTGCCATGCATCCCCTATGTTTAAATGGATTTGCTCTTGCATGGGAGATGGAAAGAGGAACTACAGGACATTACTTCTGGCATTGTATCTCCAACAAACACCATGCCCCAGCCAAAGCTGCAGACTCTAACCCTGCTCAGTTCTCATCCCTGTCAACTCAAAATGTACATTAAACCCTTACCATACATGCAGAGAGGTCTGGGTTCACAGGGAAAGGGGTAGGGGAAGATGAAAAAGATCTGGACTGAACTTTCCTATCTGGGCACTTTGGCATCCCTGGTTGAAGAAGTACTGCACATGAGAACTGGGATATCACTGCCTTCAAAGCTTGGGTTTTGTGAATCCAGCTCTTTGCTAGTGTTAAATGGCCTCAGAAAATGAAGTGACTGACTTAGAATATGTCACAGGGCTGAAAAAATCCATTAGGATAGTGCTGTGCTCAGGAGGAAGCCCAGACCCTCTCATTCACAGCCCATTTCTCTTTCCTGAGAGAGATGATAGAAAGCAAGCTGTGGCATTTTGTGGGATTGTAGACTACCTGGCCTCTCTGTAGCATTTAGGCAGTGAAACTCAGAGATGAAGAGAAAGGGCGAGAAGGTCAGTGGGTAGTGGCAGGGGAGATAGTTTTGGGCAAAGGGATTACCCAAATAAAGTCTATTCCTGTTTACCTTATCTCTAGCTAAGAGTTTGTGCCCTTGTGCATGCCTGGCTGTGGACAGCACAGTTCCTTTATAAATGACAACAAAAAAAGAGTACATCTGGCTGTTCTGGCCTCTGTTGGGAGGCTGGCAAGACATGTCAGACCCAAGTAAGCAGCAGCTATGTGTGGTAGCTACTGAAATGTTATTAGGATATGCAAGCCAGGGCACTGGTTACATCGGCATCCCATGGCTGACCAGCGGCATCTCCAGCTCTGATGAGGTTGGCTGCTAGGCAGGCGTGTGCGTAGCAGGAGGCTAAACCAGTGGAACTCCAATTTATTATAGGCTTAGTCTGCAGTGACCTGTCAGTGTGTCTTCTGGCACGCATGCTGGTTATCTGGTATGGCTTTTGTCTGGGTTATTCTTAAGTGTGTGGTCCCAAGGCTTCCCTGTGATATTCCCAGTCCAGCTCCCTCTCAAATTTGCACTTGCTCCCAAGGTCTGGGTAAGTAACCTTGAAGGTGCTTGTAGGGACTTTGTAATGGGACAGCATCTGTGGGTCAGTTTGTAACAGCAGAATATGAGGGGGACTCAAAAAAACTGAATCAGAAACTAAAATACATATTGGAATTGAGAGCTTATATTGGGAAGCTAAAGTAAGGGAATGTGTGGTCTTGAATTGAAAGTAAAAATGAAACTGACTCAATTATTAAAATCAGTGGGAACAAATATTTTGGCCCAAACTCAGTTTTTAATTTAAAACATGCTGCAGCCAGCATGAGATGCAGAGGCTGTATGTCGTGAAAGAGCCCAGAATGGGTAATGTAGATGACCAGCTGTCCTTAACAGTATACGTACACTGGCCATAGGTCCTGTTCATTTAGAAATCTCTAAGCCAGAAATAGAGACAGAAACTCCAAGAGAAACTCGACCATTCACTTAATAAGTGATGAGAAAGATTAGAAAGGGCCACTACTAACATAAAAAAAAAATCTCCATTACTCTTTGTGTTTAGTTCTAAGAGAATTAAATAGATTGTTAAAAAAAAAAAAAATCCATGAAGTGACATGTTAATCTTGTAACTAATTTAAATGTAGGCACCTTGGCAGGTACCAAGGCAGATGCCTTGCTCTTACCTATCTCCCAGATAAGAGGAATTCAAGGCAAGCCACTTTCAGTGCCCTATGCAGGTTGTAGTACTTTCACAAGCTTCCTTTGGCTTAAAATATACTCCTGAGAATTTTCACTAAGAAGTGCTACATATTACTTGAGGGAACTGAATCTATTGAAATGTATATTGATGATGTTCTGACCTGTGAGAAAACAGCAGTAGAACATCACAAAAGACTAAAAAGTGCATTTGACAGGACTATGAAGTAGGACCCAAATTATAAAACAAATGTGAAGCTTCAGGCTCCAGAAAATGTTTGAAAGAAGGGCTAAAGAACATGGTACAAAGAAGGCAGTCAACTCCAAGCTATTCCAGACTTCAAAGATCAAAAGACAAAGGAGTGTGCAAAGTGGGAGGAATGGTAAAATCTGTGGGAAAATGCATACCAAACTTGACAGTCTTTATTAGTAGCTGTCAAGCACTGATAAAGAAGAGCACACAATGGTACTCAAGCTTGGACAGAGACTTTCAAAGCTTACAGGGTTAATAAAGTTCTTCAAGTATTTTGATACCAGTACACAGACCTAGGCATTTTCAGATGCTTTGGAAAATAGCTGAAGGATGGGATGCTTACAGAATAGGCTGAATACCAGGCACTTACCAAATCAGAATGTCCCTGTGCATTAGTGGAGAGGAAGAGGGTAGGTGAAAGAAGTTTTACATGTTCACTTACGGAAAATTGGCAATAGCAGGAACTAGTCACTTAACATTTGTGCCCACAGCAAAGGTGGTACTGGTTAAATATAACTGCAAAATAAGGTGGTTTTTTTTCAGTTGCAATTACAATATTTGAAAATATAGCATAAACCAGGAAACGTACTGATAGAGCCACTCTCAAGATGAATTCTCAAAAATAATGGAGTATTATTGCACATGAGAATAGTAACAAAAAGTCCATCTCAGCAACTACACTGTTGGATTATTTGTGTAACTATAAGGCTACATGGAGAAATTTGTATAAAAATGTTTTCATGGGACGAATTAAATCTGTAGTTGCCAGACATGTCCTAGAAATTGTTATGTCTGATCGTGGTCTACCATGTGATAGGCAGAACTGTTGCAGAGCATTATGGATTTCAACATGTAACATATGAAGTTCCAGACACCCTAAACTGAATGGTATGGTGGAAAATGGCATTAAGACAGATAAAAGGTTATTCACACGGAGCTCTAGAAGAGACGTATGCTTACTGCTGACGAATGCATGAGCATCATCTCTAGAACAGTCTATTACTAGCTGAAATTTTGTTAAACACAAAAATCAAGATCAGACTTCCTAGGTTAGTCGAAAAGACAATGGAAGACAAAACTGATTCTGAATGTAAAATGATACAGTCACATCTCTAGACCAGAGTTCTAGAGTATTAAAGTTTTGGAAGCCTGGAGGTGCAGACTGTATGCATAATGGCATTTGGTGGATGCAAAGGGGCAGTGACTCGGGAAACTGTGCTTTGTTCATCTTATGCAAACTTGGGAACATACTTTTATTGGAAATTTGAAGCCATTACAATGTTTTTCTGCAAAAACGAAAAAAAAGCGGGGGGAGAGGAGACAGAAACTGCTTTTCCCTGAAAGCAAACCGGAAGCAGGACTGTACACAGAGCTGCTAGAGGATTGCAGAGTGGTGGAAAATGGGTCAAAGTCTGAAGTGCTCTTAGAAGACCAACAAGAATATGTAGAGCACTACTAAAATAGTTTTTCTTATGACCCCTGTAAAAGAAAATTTAGGGTGAGATCAGTTTCTGTTTCTGAAAAAAAAAAAAAAGGAAACATGAGGAATTTATGTACTGGCCCTTTAAGAGTAAAATAACTTCTCTGGTCCAGTACAAAGAGAAAGTTTAAACATTCCCATATGGCTTTTCTTTGCAATGAAGCAGATGAGCTGTGTTCACACAACATTGAAAATGGGAGAGATGGTTTAAGAACCCATTTCTTGCTGCTTCCCACTGATTAGTCACTCCGTGCCTGCTAAGTAGTGTGCTTGGCTTCTGTCTTATGAATATAGCACATCCAAACACCAACAGTGAAGATGCTTGCCAGCATCATTATATATAAACATATAATTTTGCATACAGCTATAGCTGCAGAGCCACTTGGACCTTGGTTGCAAGTAGATGCCTTGCTCCGCATCAGCTAGAACAACTTCAGCCACATCAGTAATCTCACCAGCACCAGTGTACAGCAAAGCTTCATTGGGTACCTCAACCAAGCTACACTGATATGACATTATTGGCAGGGATCAGGCAGCTGTGGAAATGTGAAACTGGTCGGATTCAAACAATTCTGGAATAATTATACAGTTGGTTCTCATTCAAAAATGCTGGGAGATGAAAAATTCCCATGATTGATAGTGCAACCATTTTAACTCTGTATCTAACATGTAAGCTGAAACCTAACCTCACTGAGAGTAGACTCACTCAGGAGCAGCTGAAACTAATGGAGTTTCAGAACAATGTAGTAAAAGAAGTTGTATCAGGACTTATATCTACCTACAATTTTTTATTTTTTTTTTAAATCAGGCTTTCCAAAGCTCCTTGAGACGAAGGTGAAACAATATACCAGGATGGTATTAGTCCCTAGCATTCAGCTGCACTCGGCATTAATCTGCTGTCTAGTCTGCCTCTGCTCAGGACAGCCCAGAGCCAAGGGGTAGCACAGTGCACCAAGTTGATATTCAAAGACACTGAACAGACACAGGGCTGGATTATGATGGCTACTGCTAGTGTGCTCTTGGGGCCTGATCAGGCATTTAAATCTCCTTTCTTTCCCATAAGCATGACATTTCCTTTGTGGAGAATAGATGCTTAGGTTATATAGGGGATACTGTGTTAATGCAAATATGTGTAGAAGACCAGAGACACAATCATACTCTCTTGAGAAAATGTCTATCCCCAGCCTGAAGAACTACATCAGTTCTTGAAACAGAAAAGAGAAAAACTGAGATGATAAAACCAGCAAGACCTCACGATATGGAAGTGTGTGTAATCTTAAAAAGCCAAGAGAATAATCCACGCCAGTGTTACTTGTGGCATCATGAAAAATAGCAGCCAGCCATACAAAAAGGGAAAGAGGGAGAAAAAGCTTTATCAGGCAGTGTCAGGTTGAGTAAATGTCAAAAAACCACACAGTCTTCATAAAAGATCAGTGATAAAAATACCATCTCATGAAGGTTGAAAATAGCAGAATAACCTTACAGGAATAAGTATCCCACTTTTCTGAATGTGACCTGTAGGATGAATTACTAAAATCTTAGCATAGGAAGCTGAAGATTAGAAAGACAGCATGTAACTATAAGTGAGTATGTACTGGACTAAGGATCTTAAAATACATGCCTGAGGAAAGTCACAGAATAAGTCATAATCCATTTAATAAGGTTTAGATGTGAAAGGACAGCAGCAACAGGTAGAATATCTATAATGTGATGCTATATTTAAAGATAGATGACATATAGAGTAAATTAAGAGAAAGTAACTCTCTTCCAGCATTTTTGTTCCGTTATGAAATAGAATTCAAAGATAGTTTGGCCGACCAAAGTTGTTTCCTAGAGGCTGGCAAGAGTTTGAAAAGACTCACCAAATTCCTAATTATTGTGTTAAGGAAGCAGAGCCTTGCACTTTTAACCTGAAGAAGACCACAGATTATAACCAACTGATGACTAAATCTGGAATTCAAGCCACAGTTACATTATGTCTTCTCAGCAGGAATTCTAGGGAAAGGAAGATAAAACACATCCTCTGAGAGGAGAGAAAATTACAATGTGTAATGATCTACTGTGCCCTGCCCAGTCCTAGGAAGCATTACATTAGGTTATGAAGTACTGCATATGTACTTAATCTCGCCGCTGAAATGTGAAATTGAATAGAAAGCATGCTTGAGAAGAAGAGCTTCCTGATAGAAACATTAAAACAGTCTGGAGTAAGTACTGAATGTGTGCATGTTACTGGTTATATATGTTTAGCTAAATGAATTTAAAACACATAGAGCACCCACACAATTTTTTCCAAGATGCTGGGGCACCATATGATTATTCATTTATTCATCTTTAAATGGAACTAAATGCCCAGAAAGCAAATGTGTGAGATCTTGCTAGAGACAGCTTTAGTGTTGCTTCTACTCCCTCCCTTCATTTATTCCAGGACACACTCTCACACTGGACTTTTTTCTGAAAAGCTGTAGTAACCACTTTGCTGTGCGATGAAGGGAATCACTATGAGTTTTAAGACCGCACTAATTTATAGTCAAGGATAAAGCCCTGTCTGACAGCCCCAAGGACCAAGCAGAACATAGCTGATATACATAGCAGTTCACTAAAATCTCTGGTACCTACATGATAAAAAACAACCACTGCGAAAGATAATAACAGCAGAGTTTGGAGGTTCAGTTATACAAGTATTTCCTTGGATTAAATCTACTGAAATAATGCAAACCTTGTAATCCGGGTCTCAAAATCTTCTTAGAGGAAACTGAATTTTCCAGAACCTATTCATATAAGTTTGATTGCAAATATAGCAAAATGAGTGATCTTTTCTGACATGTTCAGATTATAAGCAGAATTGCAGAGACATGCAAATAATGCATCAGTTAAACTTACTAACCATTTTCAATTTAAGGACAAAGATGTGTAATAGATATTTAAGCTGAACTATTTTACCAAGCCCTACTCAAAAATCAATAGCAAATATGTTTTCTAAATTGCTTTTTTAGAAAAAATATCTCTCCAGATCTAAGATCTAACACAGCACAGCTGAGAAACAGTTACTTCTGCAAAAAACAACATAGAACAAGCATCCCAGGTCTAAAGTGATGAAATCCAGTCAGTTGTTTAGAGCACAACTACTAGAGGCCTGTTTCTAGTATTAGTAAGCTTTTAAGGTCAACACGAGTTTTCATATGAAGCCAAGGTAAAGATTTTTAAATGGTGCTAATGTGTTAAGACAGTCAAGTGGCAGTAAGATTTTCAGATACTGTCACTTTGTATAAGCGGGGTTTTGTAAACAACATGATCACAAAGACCCTGTAAAGGCAAAATTGCCTGGGTCTAACCTTTAAAAAAACGGAGGTGTTAACTGACTCACAGTGCCATTTTTAACTACCAGGGATCTTGCTTTGCAACTCCTCGTATCATAGAGAATAGTAAAACAGAACTGGTAGATCCAAGGTTAGCAATATGATTAGTCTAGTAACGTGAAGAAGAAATCATGCATAGAGGGAAATGCTAGAGGAAAAGCTTCACATATATTTAGAGATGAGTAATGTTATTTCCATTTTAATGTTATAAAACCATGGGACACCCATAGCTTAACACAATGAAAGCTCGCCATCGCAATCCATCATAGTGACAGAGCTAGAGAAATTGTGACATTAATGTTATTTTTAATGCTGCATAACTGAATCTGACAGTATTATACAGAAGCAAAGGAGAAGGACGTACCAAAATACAACTTTCTTGGCAAGCTGCAAAGTAGAGCAGGGATCTCAGAACTTGAGATGCATCCAACCTATTTCAAGCCCATGAAACACAAAGGATGCAAATAAACCATAATAACACTGGATTATAAAAATAATGGTCTACAGTCATATAAAAATAATGTCACCTACAAGCAGTGGAAAACAAGTAATTTTCCATCACATTAAGTGCTGAGGGAAAGAAGAATACAAAGAAAAACAATCTTGTCCTTTTCATACCATAACCATGTTTTTTCAATTTACAGAAAAAAAAAAAATCCCACATCTTTTATGCTTCAAGTCATTTGGTGCTCTTTTTTTCTTTGATGGTCATTTCAATAAGGGTTTATGAAAAAAGTCTTCCCTGTTCAGTATGCTTGCCTGGGTATGTGTGACTGGGGATTTCATGCAATATGTGGTGTGTGTATAGATATGCAGTAGCCTGTATGTATGAAGATAGCTAACAAGTGGAATATAAAAGTATAACAATGTTCGCTGAATTTATCAAGCTGTAATCACAGAAAAGTTCTTGTGATTACACACTTGAAAGGGCTTCCTGTCTGCACCTTCCTAACAGTTTCACCAGATCACATGTGCATCAGCATTAGGATTAAGAACCAAGCTTTACTTAACTCTCTGCTTTTTATTCAGGCTCTCATTTCTGACATTTCTCTCTGAAAGGCCAAGTTTCATTTTCTCTCTGAATCAGTCACTGGTAATCTTCCCCAGTCAAGAAGGCCTCATTCTGAGCAGCCTTAAATGAAAAATCTGGCAAACTCTCTAGATAAGGAAGTTGAATAAAAATTAGTAAATAAACCAACCAACCCATCCAGACTTAACATGACAAGACTCTGCTAAACTGGCCACCATTGAAGAATACAGATTGCTTGAATTATCTCACACTTTTTAATCCCACTGGTAACAGCTTCCACCAACTCCTTTCGCCCAGCTAGCACAACCCAAACATTTACTAAAACTTGGGCTGATCTCTCTGCTTATTACTAAAATTGCCTGTTACTTCCTAGGGTAAGATTTTGTTTACAGTAATTTGTAACTTGGAAAAATACCTGTGTGGATGGAAACTCTCTTTGCCTGCTGTTTACCTCAGGCTCTCTTTTTTATTTATATTTTTTAAAATATCATCCAGAACAATTTTGTAATTTCTGTTATAATGGCTGCAGAAAAATAGTTCTGCCTTTGCAAAAATTCTCTGATGACCTTCTTCTGAAAAGCTCTTGCAAACTCCACCTTGAAATTTGTGAGAGGGTACAACATTTTTGTTAGACAATTGTCTGAAAATCTGCCTGCAGTTGATGCTTATGAAGCCTCTCAGGTGGGCAGAGGCCAGGGGAGGGCTCTTGTCCAACCCCCTGCTCAAAACAGGGTCAGCTCTGAGGTCAGACCAGGCGGAACTGAGCCTAAGAGAGAGTAAGACAATAAATACAGACTAATCTGGGTGTCCAATAGGGACACCTAGGACCCAATCTTTCAGAATACCTAGAATTTTATTTTTTTAAATCTGTTCTGTATGTGTTTTCCACTGATTTTTATTACAGTTGAATCCATTCAGCACTTTTGCAAATCACAATCCAAGGCTCCAAAGCCTGGTCACCTGCTAAAATCTTATTCTAAATGACTTGGTCAGCATCACACAGAAATGTGATAGAAGTGTGATGTTGTGGCAGAGATAGGGATTTTTTAAAAAACTTTATCATAAATGATGTCATTGAACTGCCTTAAGCAACAGACTCTCCCTTCTTGTCCTATTGTCCTCTGGTTTGTTTACTACATCCATGGTATTTCAGTATTCCCCAAGGCAGAGTTTCTCCAAACAGCAGTTGCCTTCTGACACAGCCTTGCCTGTACCCAGAGGAGGTCTGGAGCATGTACTGCATAAGGCAGCGTCTTATGGAGAAAGAACCTTGTGGTTAAGTAATTATATAGCACTTCATTGCGTTCTTCCAAGTGATTTGCTGTATAACTTTAGGAATAAACTTTTGAAGTAGATCTCTCTGTGTGCATCTGTGTGTGTGTGCACGTGCGCATCATGGATGTTCTCTTCTTCCAGTTATTTCCATCCTTTTTAAGCAAGTATTTCCCAGCAACCTCTTGTAATAGAATATAATAAGCTGTATGTTATCTCCTCTTGTGAAACCATATCAGGCAAAAAATAAATTAAGAATTTGCACACAGCTTTGATGATTCATGCATCTTTCTATTCCTGCCCAATTACGTTCCAGATCCTTTTTGTGCTTTCATTATTTTCACAGTGATAAGTAAGGATCCTCATAACAAGAAATCAGGCCAAGTATATGCGGGCCAGCATAAATAAGTATATGACATTGAATATGTAGATTTTGTCCCATATTCTATGGGGAATCCATTTGATCTGTAAATATAATCATTTGGTGAACAACATGAGTTTTGACAGTTCAGAAAATTAAAATGGAAAGCCCATGTACTATGAAAATGTCTATCAGGATAAAATAATAATCTCTTTCCTTTGCTCAAGTTTTTGCATGAATGAAATGCGTCCAGAGGTGCTGACAGGTACCGATAAGCTTGGGGGAAGGTGTAAGTGGTAGTTAATCGCTACCTTGACAGATAGCATCTGCCCACTGGCCAGCAAGGAGCAGGTGTTGGGTTTGGTTTTGCTTTGTTTTTATTATTCACTGGGCGGACAGATTGCTCTATGCTAGTGTTATTAACTAAGTATTCTTATGTATAAATGCATTAATTTGGTCTTATGTAACATGTTGTCATATGTTGCCTCCTAAGGATTCTTTCCAGCCTTGAATACACTGCCTGCCTACAGTCATATGTTCCCTACAGGAAGACAGGTCCTACCTAAATGCATGCTCTCTTGGTGTCTAGTAGTGCCCTTTATGCTTCCCATCACTGAACTAAAATCCCTTATCTGCCATTATGAAGCAAATGTTTATTGCTCCTTGTTATCTAAGGGCATCTACTATTCTCAGCTCTAATCATCTTTTTTATTTCTTTGCTCATACCATGAGACAGCCTCAAAACTCTCAACACTACAGTGTGGAAGAAAAGTTCAGTGCTGACTGCTGTGGATGACAAGAAAGAGTAAGCTTGGAAAATATAAATGAAATTAAATGGGAAAACAGTGCTATGCAAAAATAAAATGCAGGTCTTAAGCTCAGGAGATTTAGTTTCATGTTCTGAGTTAGACATCAAAATTCTCAAGGAAGCATAATATTTTTTTTTCCTGAAAATCTACTTTGTTCAGGAAAATGTTGGTTCTAATTATCCATATGAGAAATACAGAGGAAAGAAAGTATTGCTTAGGGTGTAGCAATTAGGAAATTAGTAGTGTTGCGTTTTATTTGTTTTCTTTTTTTGACTTCCTTTTCATTGTTGAATTTTGATTCTCATTAAAAAATTAAACAACCATTTCCTTCAAAGTGCAGTAAGGGAGAGAAAAGAAACACTATTTCAATCCTTTATGTAGGTTACAGTCTTTTTTATCAATTTAGAGCTGATAATGAGATAGGGGCCTATCTCATTCAGATCAAATCTGACTACCAGATGGTAATGAGCAGATTCTTCTTTTTAATAGGACGTATGCATTGGAACAGTCCATAAGATTAGGAAGATTGCTTTCAGATTTTTCTATACAGTGTCTGCTGATGCCTTACCATCATTTTCTGCTGCTTTGTCCTTAATGAGTAATTTTTTTTTTATGAATGAGTAAAATGTTTGCCTTAGTAAGTGACTGAAAAATAAATATTATACTTAGGCTGATAAATTTGCATGATAATTTTGCAAACATACCAAATAATTAATAAGTAGCAAAGTCCAGAAATATTTTTCCATTTCTCTGTATTGACTGCTACAGGCTGTTTGCATGACTTTGTTGCTACGTACTTCCACCTCCTCAGCACAAGTTTAAAGCTGCTGGTCTTGACTCATAGTAATATGGTGAGAAGAAAATAAAATTCCAGCTGTTTTCATCAATACAAGGATATTTAAGGCCAACAGGAAATTACAGCTGATGATAAATAAACACCTTTGACACACTGCTTATGTCTACGATAAAGAAACTGATTCTCAGGTGAGATGTTTAAGTGAAATCATTAAAAAAAAACCCAAAATTTATTGGGTTTTTTCTGTTCATTATCAACCAAAGTTAAAAAAATCCAAGCACTTTCTGCATGCTAAATAGTGACTATGTCAGCTTCCAGGCATGGTAATCAGCTTCAGAATTTCTTTAACTTTTTCCTAAGCAAAAATATTGACACTATCTGACAGTACATTTAATACCTCACAGTGACAACATGCATATTTTTTTAAAAATTTTAGGAAACATTTGAAGCGGATAAAAGTCAGGGAAGGATATGATTATCAGGCTGAAATGCTTACGTACCACTCAGAACAGAGCTTATGATTTTTTTTCTCACACTGACCTTTTCTTTTTCTTATGGTAATGGCCACAAACCCGCTCTTGCTAACAAAAGTAACAAAATTCAGTAATTTGAATAACCTATTATCTAGAAAATAGGGTTCCTTCTACGTTTATCATTCAGTCTGTAGGGATGGATTTTCAAAATAACACATGGAAAGTAAAGAGAAATTAAGCTATTGCACTTCCATTAAAATCAGCAGGAGTCAAAGAGCTAATACCTTGGACGCTGCTTTGAAAACATCGGGGTGAGAATCAATTGACTAGGCAGTACTGGTATCTGGCAAAGGATCTGGATTTCAAGGTTATTGAGACAGCATGAGTTCTCGCAACACTAAATTACAATGGGCAAAATCAGAGATCATTCAGTGCAATAGCCATCACACAAAATGAGCTTTCAGGACGATCCCTGGTATATGAACTCTTTCCTCTGTGAACTGTCCTCGCCACTAAGCAATCAAATGGCTAAAACATGTAGCACTGTTATAGTCTCTGCAGTGGTCTTTGTGAGCCAGAATCAATTTATCAAATGGGATAAGTGTACAGAATTCTCTAGCTGATGAAAATGATTTCTGGATAATACCAGTACAGAGAGATATTTATTGCTAGTTATTCCTTTCTTTATCCGGGAAAGAATAAATTGAAAATGAAGTCCCAGGAACCATTACAGAGTGATTTCCAAGGAGGACTTACCCTTGTGAACTTTTGTTACATGAAAAACTGGAAATTACTTTTTGTGCATGAGAGAGAAGCCTACAGCATCTGCTTCTGTTTGCATTTGGACATGTTGAAAACTGAGACGGTCCTACAGTTGTAAGGAGATTGCTTCTCCCTTGGTATACTCTCATTATATATGCTGGCAAACACTATAATGCATGAGGAACATACAACAGCAAGCAATAATGAAGCTCTAGAGTACCTACAAAATACACCTTGCGCAAGGTTTGAAAGTGCTGTACACCAAAAAATAAATAATGCATCTGGGTGAAGTTCTGCAATATAAGGAGAAGAATTATGCCTGGTCGGCCTGCCCCACAAAGAACTTAGTCTTTCTATTAGCTGTTTTTACACATTAATCACAGAAATGCTGGAATCTATGAAATATGTGGCTTAAATAGCCATTTTCTAGATTTTTCTCACAGAGAGAAAATTAGATATCTCTCTTGGACAGATGTTCTTCCCTAATATATACAAGTCATGAATTTTTAAAATTGACTAGCAAAAACCCATATTTGCGAAAATCTTAACTGGACAGTAACATCTAATCAGGAGCAAATGCTAAAGAGTATGAAGATATGGGACTGGATTCAAAGTCTGCCTGAGGTTTTCTATTGATTTTAGAGAGGTCTGGCTCAGCCTGAGAAACCAGAAGCAACCTAGGACTAATGAATAGAAAGTGACATTCAGATTACACAGCTGCTGGTAAAGTGCATGGAATGAAGCAAAAGAAATCAACACCAAGGAAAGTTGGAAAGGAAGGTAAAAAAATCATAATCTACCAATAACTATAGTTTAAAAAGTAGATGTATTTGTATCACATGTTCCCTCTTTTAACAACTGTTGAATGCAAAAATAAAAGTTAAATACTAAAACAAAAAAAGAGACCTCTGCTGAATCATGGTATGCCACAGTTGCAACTGGTATCCTACCCTACACCAACAAATTTAAGAGTTGGAAAATATTATCATATGTGTATATTTCTAAGGAATTCTGGAATTCAGGAAATTTTAAACACATTTCCAACTATGAATATTAAGACATCTTTGCATTTAATTGAGGAGTTTTGAAGATGAATACTTGTTACTTCTGATATTGGTCTAATCCTGCAAAAAACCTCCACATAGACAGACCTTTATGGCCCTGCAGAGACTCGCTGATTTCAGTGGTTTCTCTACAGACCTATTCAATAGATCACTATTACATTACAAGTTCAGGTCTGTGCTCAGCAGAATATTTAACAGCACACTTAAATCCATACTTACTCATCAGAGCACTCAACTTTAGGCATGTACTCAAGACCCTCCAGAATCAATATGACTTAAATTCTTTACTGACTATGGGTAGATACTTCAGTTGGGACGCTGGCTGTATATGCCAGCACATCTCATTTCTCTTCTGTAGCTAGGAATATGGAATATTTATTGTGAATCATTCTACTATTAAATTTTTTGATTTAGTTAAAAAATTGTCAGATTATATTTGACCTAATACATTTATATTTTTACCTTCCAAAAGTTTATTGGGAACATAAGTCTAATACAGCATTTCTGTAACCTTTTTCACAGGACTTCAGTATGAAAAAGTTTGCTATTGCATTGCTGTGTTGGACAAATTTGCTAGAAACAAATGTAAAGATGACCCATCTATTTTCTCTGTCCACTAAAAGAAACACCAGCTCTCAAAATTCATTCAGACAAATGTACGTGGAAATAATTAAAAAAACGAATGTATTTAAACCAGGATTATAAAGCTGATTCGATAGTGACTTACTCTGGTTTTAAACTAGACTAACTGTTCTGAGAACAACAGAATACCTGGGGCTGGAAATAGAGTACAGTTAGGACTGTTAATCTGAAAGCATTTCCTATGACTAGCTAAATAGTGAATTAAACAAAGGTGAAATCTCTCATTTTAATTTTTCATATGAACACTTTTGAAAAGGTTGCTAGAAAAAATTTACCCACAGAATGTCTTTAAAATAAGATATGTGGCTCCAAATCTAGAGGTTGAAAGAAGACATCATTATTTCTATTGGTAAGGGAAGTGGAAGATACATAAAATACCACAAAATTTATTTTGTGGTTTATATATTTTTAATGCAATTGGTTTGCAGCCAGAGGATAAGGATGCTGCATCAGCTTGCGAAATAGAAAAACTTTGGAAAGAGAGATCAAAAAATACAAGAACTTTTCAAAACAAATAATCCACAAACCACTAAAAATGAAGGAGTCTTTGAGTTTAATATAATTCTGTTATAAATTGAATAAAACTGCAGTGCAACGTAAAACAACTGTCCTTTGTTCAGAATAAATGTCAAAAGCAGTTACACTCCTTTATGTAATCAGATAGCTGAAGTCTCTACAAAAATCAGTTGCATCAGTCACAGCACAAACCAAAGGTCAGTTTCATTTCTTTTCATGCTAAAAACTTTCTGGTGAAACAGTTGACAGACTCCTAAAATCTGTTTCAGCATTTCAATGTCTCTTTTTCGTTCTGTAACACTTCATTTAGAATTGTTAGCGTTTTGATTGGGTTTTGATGGTAGTCAGTTGCAGTAGTAGTTGCAGTAGTAAATAATACACAGAACTACAAGTTGCCCGATACTGCTACAACATGCTAACATAGTATTTGGAACAGTCAAAATAGCTGGAAAAAAATAATTTTAAAACAGCTAAGGCCCATAACTATTTAAAGCCAATTGAAGGTTCTCATCTTCTCATGTCTCCTGCTCATGGTGTAACAAACTGGCGTGATAGTCACCTCTGAGGGAGACGTGAGGGGTCTGTATAATAAGCATTTACCAGCAGCCAGAAGGAAACCCCACGAGCATCTCATCTTACGTTGCTATGTGGGTATCTGCAATTGCTGTTTCCCCTCCCACAGAACAGAGGGGTAACTTTGCGTGAAATGTGTACAAAATACTGTTGTAATGTTGATAAAACTATTTTTTTTAGGTTAGTAGATTGGATGTGTACATTAGGACAGTACATTTCAATGTTTGCAAAACAAGGAACAGTATGCAGACCGCAAAGGACACAGTCCCTATGATTACCCTCTTACCCCTGCAAGCTTGAACAGAGTTAATTATCAGCTTTGCAGTCCGCAGGTACAGCTGAAAAGTCATTAAGAGACCAGATTTTCTAGCCAATATTATACTCACCGCAGAGGGGAAAACCTTAGTTTACCTTAAATAACGTTAACAGCAAAAGTGAAGCAGTTCAAAGTTCAGGCTTTGTTCTCCAAAGCAGTATCTCGGTGTTTACAAGCACCACTGAGGGCAACAGGAATACTCCAGTGCTTATGGCAGCCTTACCAGAATTGTAGAAAACCTAACCGGGATAAAATCAGTCTCAGTGCTGAAAAATCAAATAATAACATTTGATTTAACCCTCAAAAAGACACACAAAGCTCCATATCCACAGATTATTTTTAACATAGAACTGGCAACACTGAAAGTCTTTAAAAAAAACCCCAAACACTACTTAATTTATTTTGAGCTTTCTGTGAATGCATCATTATAGAACACTTAGTGCTATGGACACAGAAGAAATATGTTTTTAAAAATATAATACTAATTTATTTGTCTTATCATATAAGACATAACTTCCCAGAAGACCTTTTTTTAAAAAAAAAATTTTGTAAGTTTTGTTATAACACATAGGAAGAAACTAAACAATTGATAAAAGAAATTCTGACAGGCTGTCCATACTTCCAAACCTTTGCATTAGCAAGCCTGTATAGTTGTTAAAGGTGCCGTTCAACAGTTTTCAACAAACTAAGCACTGAGTTGTCCTCTTCACCACTGAGTTGTGCTATATAAGGTTGACCAAGCACTGGCACAGCTTGCCCAGGGAGATTCTGGAGTCTCCATCCTTGGAGATACTCAAAAGCTGTCTGGACCCAGTCCTGGGCAACCAGCTCTAGGTGGCCTTGCCTGAGCAGAGGGGTTGGACCAGATGATGTCCAGAGGTCCCTTCCAGCCTCATCCACTCTGTGATTCTGTGCTAACTCTGAATTTATTGTCTTTCCTATTCTCCTCTGTAACTATGAATATTCCACTGAACTTTTCTGAAAAGTTCTTGGACAAAAACCTAGTCATGCAATACAAATTCAGTCTTTGGTTACTTTTTCATGTCCTCCTTTTTCCACTGAGCAGAAAGCAGCCTAAGCCCACAGATACTATGGAGAATGTGGGACTTTCGGTCTCCTAAATTGCTTTTGTACTGCTGACATCAGGAGGCATGCTAGCACAGTGCTTTCTGGGTGCTCCAAGGGAGCTTGCCAACAGATTGCCATGTGAGCTCAAATGTTTTATCAGGCTCACATCTGGATCCATCCCCATTGTTATTTGTCAAGTGTGGGAGAAGTCATTTGGAGAAGGCATCAATGACAGGCTTGAGGGCCTTATGCAAAATGCAGTTCACACCTTGAAGTGACTGCAAAAACAACAATCTTCATGCCCCTTGACAGAAACACAAGGAGGCACCAAGACAGCAATGTGCTTTTGCTTCTTGCATTTTACAGACAAAAACCTGTCTCAAAAGAAAGAAGGGCAATGAGCTATGTCCATCTGGTCCCTCTAGCCTACAGTATTGTTAGTCTTAAAATATGCCAAATGGAGGCCGCGAGCCCCTCAGCTTCAATGCTGACCCACGTGGCAAAAGCAATCCAATGAAGAACTAAAATCTGTGCAGTTCTGTGTGCCTTCCTCTTGTGAAAAAGAGAGCAGAGGGGATTGATAATAAAATGAAATTAAGAAAGGATATGTTCAACAAAGAATACTGCTGACATCAATAGAGAGCACTCGGCAGCTGAAGGAAACAAGACCCTTTCAGTCCTCTACAATCTTGATATTTCATTATCTTTTTCCTGGTAGTGTGAAGACTCAAGGCCTTGAAAACCATCATCTTTGAATAGCTCACTGCTAAGTCAGTCCAAAATGGCTAAGAACTTGCCAGGAACTGTAATAACCTCCCTCCCAACTGAAATGTACTTCAAGGATGCAACAGACAGTTTTAGTCATACACAGAAGCACTATACAGCAGTTTAAAAGAGAAAACAAAGAAGGAAAATTACACTCAATGACAAAATTCCAAAGGCATATGATATAGTTACGCAAAATGTCACGATTCACGTAGAGGGTTCAAAGAAGACTCTATGGGCTCTGTACAGGCTTATTCCACTCTGCATGGAATAGCAGACAAATAGTAGATCAGAGCACAAATCTGGGAGACTTGAAGCTCCACCTGAACTCCAAGATCCTGGAGCGTTTTCAAGGTCCAGGGCTCAGGTGAATGTCCTTCTTGTGTCCAGTTCTGTAGTGGATTCAAGGCCTAGAATGGACCATAACAGCTATCCTTAGTCCTTAGTCCTTCTGCTCTGCCCTTTGGAAAAGCAAAACCACACCTACTAACATTTGCTGCTCATATTCTGATGTTTCCGCAATGCACAGAGTTGAATCACCACAATTACAAGACTGGATACAGGAATTTTTGTGTGTACATGCACATCTACCTCGACAATTTCTGTGTTGGAGTACATGGGTTTGTTGGCAATCCCATAGTCAGACACTTTTCTCACACTATTCACATCTCTTCTATTCGTATTTCCATCTAGAACTCCACTAAAAAATTTCATATGCGAGAAAACATGCGAAACAGTAGGAGAAGCAGTTCCCTACCACAAGTGGCTCCCAGCCAGATCCCTCGTAGCGCCTTGGAGCATGCAAGATGCTTAGATTGGCTGTTGGGGAAAAACGTGTGACCCAGAGATACAAGCTCAAATGCTGAAAGCTGCTTGGAGTCTACAAACACTTACACCTCCCAGGAGGAGTCGTGATTCACAGCATTTCTTGGGGAATGGTATGCAATTTTTATCTTCTGTGTGTTTGACTGGAAAAACATCAACAGTTTTGCTGATTCCGCTCTCAAACTTATGGTAAACAAGTGAATTTAGGAAGAAAAAATAATCCTTCTTCATTGACCTGAGTGTGTTCTTCCACAACATTAACAGGTTGGTCAACTCCGAATATCACTGTAAAAGAGACACTCTGTAGTACCAAAAATGCAATAGAATGGTGCCTGTCTAGTGCAAAAATGCACTAGAATGCAACACTAGAATGTCTGGTCTTCTCTATGTCTGTTATTTCAACTTTATTTTATTTGGGGGGTTGGAAGGGGGGGGAGGGGGCGGTCATTGCTGTTCAGAGCTTAGTGCAAATGCAGCAGCCCACCAAAACTGTAAATGTAGGTTGCTTGGCAACTGCTTTTAAAGAGTGTTATTTGCTCTGAAAGAGACAAGCTGTTATTTCTTGTCTTTTAAAACAAAAACATAAAAGAAGAAAAAAATGGGACCAAGAAAAAAAAAGGAAAAAGGTAATTACTTCACCAGCTAATAGTGTAAATGGCTCCATTATATGCACACAGTGGTGATGTGCGAGGTCTTCCTTGTTACCACCATACGATTTCCAACAGAGAATGTTCAGCAAAGAAGTTGTTTTCTACAAGTGCAGTCATGTGGAACTGACATCTCATACCAACTCCAAAAAATAAATTATATGCAAGACAATGTATCTCACAGGAAAAAAACAGAGCTGTTAGAGACCAAGGTCAAACCAGCTCAAAATTTTCTTTTTTAAAAGTGCTTGCTAGCAGCTGCTTCAGGAAAAGCTGTAAGTGTCCCCCCCTGCGTACCCCCACCCAGCTGTTTCATCCCCAGCTTAGCAGAGACTGTGAAGGGGCGTCGTGCTCAGCCCTGCTCAAATGCTCAGCCGACAGAGCTCACAGTGCAGCCGCAGAGCAGAATTAGGCCATCCTGATCCCAAGTGCCCCCCGGACCCCCCATGTGGCATATGCAGGCCCAGCACAGGGCTCCCTACAGCAGCATTACAAGAGACAGGCTCCCCGAGGAGGACAACCCCCATCTGGAAAGCTTTCACACCTTCTCACACATCCTTTGTATCCACTCCTTATTTACACATCTGTTTCTACACGATTAAAATATCCCAAGTGTAAGCAGAGTATAAAGCATTTTTTCTCCTTCCCTCCTCCAAGCATTGCTGTGGAGATGGCCCTAACCCTGCCACAGCAGACACAAGCGGTGTGCAAGTAATGCATTTAAAGGAGCAGCAGCTACCAGTTGTACATCAAGTCCCAGTATCCACCTATGTTTGCCACAAGCCATAGTCTGACAACAGCAGTAGCAGTCTCTGGCTTGATCTAAAGTGTAGTAGATGGATAACTATGTTTTCTGGCTTCTTGTTAAAATAACCAAAAGACTGTAAATGGGGTTTGGCATATGTGGTATTCTAGAAATAGAGGAAAGATACTAAAATGCAAGCATACTTTAAAATACTTCTATTAAAATGAGCTTTCATCTCTATTCATTTTTAGTCATCTTTGGCCTTTTCTATAAATATTAATTCGTTGGAGGTCACATAGCCTCTTACTTTAGTGAGCAATAACTAACAAAGATGTGTCCTAGTTGTACTCAACATGAAGAAGATGACTTTTAAAGCAAAAAAAAAGACATTTTTTCAGGAATATCATAAAACTTAAGATGATTTTTTTGAGTAAAACATTACTTGTTTCTGGATCTGCTTACTAAAAGCAAAATGTTGGATGCAGAAGAGGACTTAAGTAACATCACAAAGATGCCTGTATATGATCAGGATGTTTACTTGCCAAGGAAGACTTGTATTTGTAATGTCACCCCTCCCAATTCAGAGCAGGAATCTCACGTGGTGTTTAGGATGCTCCCATGTACAGAAAGAAATTTCATTACTGTGCTAGTTGTTTTTTTTTTTCTTTTTCTTTTTTTAACTCACACTGTTTGTAATGTTCAGCTGAACATTACAAGTAAATGCTCACCAAGTAAATGAGATTTGCTGTAAAGCCTGGTAATCACGGCTGGACATCGGGCTTCATTCTAATTATTATTTTTTTAGGTGTTTATACAAAGTGAAACAATCTCAGCAGGAGAGGTGAGAGGCCGGGCCATTCCATTGCCTGTAGGACACAACATCCAGGTTTTTACATTGCCAGATTTCATCCCCAACAGGAGCAAAATGCCCCAGTACAAGAACAGTGGAGAACTTTGGTTCACATCCTTCCTCTAACTCTTAACATGAGTAGAAGCAATCTGGTTAACCCTAGATGACTGATCTGATGACTGGATTATAAGCAGTCTTATCAGTTCATCCTACCTAGCTTTGAGAATGGTATCTAACTCCCCAAACATGTTATTCAACCTGAAATTATCAATCAAATTTAGCTCACGAAACTTAAATCAAACCTAAATTAATTCTGGGTTGACTGAAACTACTCCTTCCTGTGCATTATTTACTGCTTATAAGTTGCTGAATGCTGGGGGAGTCTGGTAGTGGTACATCTGTAGCGTTTATGGTTTGCACCAGGCCTAACATCATCATTGTCTGGACAGCTGAAAAATGAATTGTAAGTCACTGGTGTCAGTGTTCTTAGTACTACTGTTGTAACTGCACCTTCTCAACACTTTCAGTAGGAACCCCAATGACTGTTTGGTTTGTGGAGATTGAAGTTCTTTCCGGATGGCAAAAAACATTGTGGCACACTACTGGGTTTGAAAAGACCCTGCTATTCTATCACACTTTCATCATTGCTGCATTGCTGCTGGAGAATTTGTGAAACCTGAATCTTTGTCCTACCCCCTGTGCTCAGATTATGCCCAACAAAACGTCACCTGAAACTGAAGCCCAGAAAAACAAACTAGCAATAACTGCTCAAGACAAAGATGTCACATGTCAGTAGGTTCCACCAGTTCCATCTGCCTCCTTTTTCCTCCTTCACAAGTAAATGACATATTAAAACTGCCTTAGCTGAATTCTGCATGGTTTGGTTTTCTCAGGCAATGGGCATTATGTTGCATGATAGCAGCACTAATAGCGGCTATTACTTCGCTGTGCAAAAAGACAGCTAGCTTGCAGAATACAGGCAAGCTGAAGGGACCGTAAAGTGATTCAAATAACATGTTCGAAGATTTGTTTGATATGCGCAGTTTGGGGGTTGCAACTTGGCATGACACAATGTGCACTTTATAAAACAAACACACTTATTTCTCTTGGAGGAAAATCTATGCCAGGCAGAGGTCCAATTCAGACTACAGAGGCTAACACTTCAAAAGAAAGCACTTGAGGTACACATATGTCCTCAACTCGCCTTCAACTCAAGGATATTACTCTGAGCCAGTAAGAGTCAGCTATCTGAATGTCTCTGCAGAACAAATAGAAAGGAGGAGAATTGCTGGTAAAAACTAATTTGTATGTCTGAGTAAATACAGTAGAAAGGTTTAAAACTGCAGGCTACAGCTCTGAAATATACTAGCAAGAAGATGGAATATGCAGCAGTTGTTTAATATTCTTCTAATACTGACAGATGACTAGAGGTTAATAGTAATCAGCTTTCTGTCAAGAATACCCTGCAAATGGTGAAAGTTCCCAAGTCAAAACACAATGACTAGCTCAGCTAGTCTTCTGAAAGATTAAGTCACTTGAAATCACTGTATGACTAGAGTTAGCAGGTTTCATTTAATCTACCTGGAAAGCTTTGTGCATAGTGAATTTTAGTATCTGCTATCTAGGAAAAAAAAAAAAAAAAAGCAATAATGGAGACATAGGTATAAGTCAATACAGAGGCCAAGACTCATCAATTAGGCCTGAGTACTTTGCATCATCAAGTACACCAATTGTGTTGCACCAGAGAAAATCTGTATTCAAGTGACGGACCTATATCTCTTTCAGGTCCAAAGCTGAGCCACTGCAGCACAGGTTACTTTGACTGCATGTGGATTTATATATTTTTTTTTAAATTAATTTTCCTATGTAAGAATGCAATTCTAACTATAATGCCTTAAACATTTTGCAGTTTCTTTGATGGTCTCCACAACAGAGCCTGATTCCCATATATTATATTCTCAAACCACATTTTGAGATAACATTTTAGGATAAAATTTGCTTCTGCAGAGGGGAGTTAAGGTGCACTCACCTCAGAAAATAGATTATGTGAAATGTCTTTCCTGATCTGGTTCCAACAGTAAAAGAAGAAACATGTTTTCTGATATACATTAAAAGCAGTTCTTAAATGAATTTTGCCCTAGAGATTTGTCTTCACATTTTGTATGATAAAGAGAAAGAATGCCCAACAGCACTACCAGAGAAACTCACATAAATCATGTAATTTTATTCCAGAAGGGTGGTATTTTTCTTTTTTTTTGGCTTGTCATTCAGAAATTATTTTCTTTAACTCTTTCTACAGAAAAATATTTCATGTGACTACATGAGATAATAGCAAAGGTAGACGCATGGAGTTATATAGCTGTGATTCCATACAATTTTATCATCGCCCCGCCAGTGAGAGCCAGCAGTAGTATCACTAGAAAAGCTTTTTATAGCCACTGTTAATAGTGCAGAATCTGTAATCATCGCAACCAACTTTTAATTTGTTGGGGTGTTTTGCAAGAACTTAATGATTGTAGCAGACATTAGGAAAATGTAGCGGCGCATATGCATCAGATGGGCAACTGAGCAGCTGGCCGGCTGCCAGGCCTCTAAACACAGCAGTGGTAAAGTTGCAAGGACGTCTCAGTTCAGTTTTGTCTTCATCTAAAGCAGTATGCAGGGGAGGTGCACGAGGGACTGTGGTGAGAAGTAATGAACTGCTTTTCCTTCTGTGCAAGTCATAACTGACTCCAGTAAAGCCACGAATGTTTCATCAGTGTGGTCCTAGTGTCAGTCAGACAGGTATCAGGTACCTTTAGTCCCCAGACATGTTTTTCCCCATGAAACTGTCAATAACATTAGCAAAAATGTAATATGTGCAGTAGTTACTTTTTGAGAGAACTATTTATATTTCAGACTGCAATTATTGCCAGAATCGTCTTGAACAAGTCAGAGTTTTTTCCCAGATTTGGAATTTGAGTAAATATGCATCTTTTTAGGCTGCTCAGCCCTTTATAGCACACGTGCATTATAATAAGGGCCAGATTCAAAGCACTGACAGCAGTCATTCAAATTCTGTACTGCAGAGGAAAAGTAAAAAGGAAAGAAAACATAATCGGAGTGATTTTGAGTTCTAAAGTTAGTCTCTGTATGTAGTCAAGAGAGGTGTAAACATCTCTGTTGGGCAGTTGAAGGCTCCTTGGTGCATCCTGAGCCAGTAGACCAGGAATGGACAACCTCAGAGGGCACCTGCTTCAGGCCTCTCCAGACAGGCAGGAGGCACTTGGATGGCAGAATCTGATTAAGCAGGGGCATCATCCACCTTTGCACAGTAACCTACTGCTAAAGCTGTTCACGCAGGCAGTGACAGAAACCTGGGTTCATGTTCTTTCTCAGTCTAAGAGATTTGAAAGGCCCATATTCCTTCTCAGGTGTGTCTCAACACATGAGTGAAGCCAATGGGCACTCTCATTTTCAGTAGCCTCAGCTAGACTGAAGTGTGGAAAAGAAGCTAAAAAGGAGAGCATGCAGTAGAGGCCATTTTTGTAGCCTGGAATTAGGCTACAAGGTGAGGGGAAAGACTTCTAGCTTTCACTCACTGTTTCCTGGATTGCTCATACATTTTACATGACCTTTTTTTTTTTTTTTTTAATGAAGAATGAAACAAACCAGGAAATTCCTAATTAAAACTATTCAGCACTGAATTTTCCAATTGCATATTCGCTAAAGCAGAGCAAGAAATTCAGAAAAATTATGGAACTCTCTATACCATGAGATTTTGGGTACGTTTTTAGGAGGTGGAAAATGTGTCTGGGTATAAGATCTTTTTTAGTGTCAGAACTAATTCAACAAAAAAATTACAACATGGTAGTCACTTCAGCTTCCATAATATAGGTGTAAACTTTTTTTTTTTTTTGGCATTCTCATTGGGCAGTGTTTTATGTCTGCTTAAAAACTACAATCACCTCTTAAGTGACATCACCAATCAACATTTGGGGCTTCCATAGTTCTAAGGATTGCAGCTAAACTGTAGCAGTAAAATTATAAAATACCATCTTTGACATTAAAATGTGACCTCAATGTGCACTACATGTCAGCTCCCAAACATTAACATTTAAATAAGATTATTAGTTACCTGCAGCTAACTTAGCCTTCTTACAATCGGAGGCACATGTATTAGCAAACACATTCTGCACTACTTCAGCAATTCCATCTGATGCTTAAATAAAGAACTTGTGTTTTGATAGTGTTTTGACTTTTGGATAACATTCAGACTTTAAATTAGAGAATTTTTAGTGAAGTACCATCCCTGACTGTAAGCTGGCAGTTGAATTTGTTATCTTTCCAGTAACAGCCTATACTGAACATAGATTTGTACTTCAGTTTAAGTAAAAGGTAGTAACAAGCATTATCTGTTGATAATGGAAAAATATATGTACTGAAAAAAGATGCTTGAGTCAACACAATGCATAAGTTATGATCTAAAGTAGGTATGGTTTCAAAATACTGACAATCATTTTCTGCTGATATCAAAATCCTTTAATTTGAGGGATAAGAGGGGGGGAAGAAGGCTGACTGAAGCCTGAGCTGATCAGACCCTTTGAAATGCAGCCAGCCCCCTTGTGTTTGTCTTCAAAATATAAACTGAAGGAAGCTGTTTCCAGCCTCCCAGGCCAGAGTTTCATCAGACCACAGAAGGATGCTGGCACATCAGCACTGCCTCTGCAAGGGAGAGGACTTCTAACTGCTGGACCAGACTGGGTAACATCCCTGAAAGGAAGTTTCCCTCCTTGCTGTCTCTTTTGTGGATTGCCTGTTCTCTCCTGCAGTCCTCCTTTCCAGATCAGAAACTTGCACCAGTTTTCTAGCATGAAACAAGCTATATGGACCCTCTCCAGCCCTCCCATAGTAAAGTGGACAACAGTATGATTGAGTGAAAGTACCTAGATTAGGAAAGTATCTTTAAAGGAATTTGAATAAAAATTAAATACTTGGCAAAGCACGGGCCTTTGATCAACCTGAAGCATCTTTCACAGAAAAGAGTTGCTGCTCATTTTCTGTTCCTCCCTTGGAATAAGGCGTTGCTGAAGTGCTTAGAGAAACAGAGTTTCTCCTCTTTCAGATCCCCATTGTAAAGCTAATTGCTGGAAATGCTGTTAGGTGATCCAGCAAAAGGACCAGACTAGCTTTTCTTAACTGTGCCTGTTGCCTTTTCAGGATGAGCCATTCAAGAGCATCCTGCTTCTCCTTCTCTTTTCAACAATTTCTCCTGTTGACAGGAACATTTACATGAGAATACAGAACAGGCACTGACTGACACTGTGTTGAGGCTCATATAACTATCAAATTATGTTAGATTAGAATAAATGTCATTGACATACAGGAAGATAACACGCTCACTAAAGCTTCTACACTAACAAGTTTGACTATTTACTGAAAACTATTTACAGGTAGTATAACAGTCTGTTCAAAATTAGGGATTTTTGTTTTGTTTTGTTTGTGTATTGTAGAGAAAGGGAAACTATCATTTATTTAAACTAGGGTGACACGTGACATCTGATCAGTTTTATCCTATCTCACATTTCTAATGGAGACAGGTTTGAGAATAGGCTGAAAAATGTATTCCAGAGATGAGGGAGATATTTCTCACTCTGTGTTATTATATTCTGTAAACAAATACACCTATGCATATGGACAGTATGACGTAAGTGAGACTTAAAAAAAATAGATCAACTACTAAAAAAAAATCTCGATTTTGGTTTTTTTTTTTTTACTATTTATAGTCAAGATGTATGGCTGAATCTCAAACCTGTAAGATATACAGGAATGATCTGCAAATCTCACAGCAACAGACAATTCCTATTTCTGGCCAGGCTGAGAATGGTATGTAAAATTCAGGAAGCAGTGAGAGGAAGACTTGTCCAATATTTTGGGTGGATGTAAAAGGAACTGGAACAATACACATACAGCCTGCTAGAAACCATTGGATCCAAAGGTGGTGGCTGAGACACTTACAGAGGGTGGAGGCACAGATACTGATAGTATTCTTTGCTTGGGAAGGTGGATGAAGTCACTCAGCAAACAACATTTTAAGGTTGTTTCCAGCTAGTAATGAAGAATGGTTTGAGTTTGCAAAGATATAAATTTGGGTCCAAGCATTCATGAATTGATACAGCACAATATCATAACACAAAGGATGGAATGAGAGCTGCCGCTATCATTGAATGAGCCTCAGTCAACTCAGGGAACAGATACATACCTTGGTAAGATAATGTGATGTATAAAAGAGTGTGAAAAGTGCCATTTACTGAGAGACACAGTGTTAAATGCAGAATGGCACAACCTTCTGGTGCTGTGGAAAATGGTAAAAACCCCACAACTCTTCAATAACAAGAAAAATTCAGCAGAAGTTGTAGATAAATGGCGTGTGTCAAATACGGAAATACAAAGAGAAGTGCAGGTATGAAGGGATGCAACTCAAATGAAAAAGAACATAAAGGAACAAAAAGATTATACAGGTCCACTTGAATGAAGATTAAGACCATTATTTAAACAGCAAAGGAGAACAAATAAATGATGCAGCACCTAATACTTTTCTGACCTTTGCCTTCAGTAAAGGATTAATCAGTGCTGACCACAATTTAGCAAAAGGAAACAAGAAACGTTCATGCCAAGTAAGGAGTAACTTCTGGAACTGTAAGATAAACTATGCGTATCCCTGTTACAAGGTGTGATGAAATTTACTCTTGAGTACTAAGGAATGGACGGAGGCCATCCCTGCACTGTTAACAGTTGTCTTGAAGACCCCATGAAAGAATATGGGAAGTCTCAGGGGACTGAAGAAGGACAAACACAGTGCCTATTTTGAAAAGGAGGGGAAAAAAGGAGAATTTAGGGAATTACAGAACTGTCAAACTGACTTGTAACCCCAAAAGACACTTGAACAATTAATTAAATGGCCCATTTATAAGCACAAAGAGATAACAAAGTGATCAGAACAGACTGCATATTTGTTAAGAACAAAAGTTCTTCAACCAATTCAATTTCCTACTTTGTCAGGTTAGATATATTAGTGGATTAGAATGAAATACTACATGTAAGATATATTCACTTTAATTAGGCTTTTGGCAGTCTGCTATGTGAGACTCATGTATGAAAATTACAAAATATGGTCCAGTTAACATTATCATACAGACTATATAAAATTAATTCAAACAGTATTTAGTGTGTCTGCTGTGCAGGGATCCAAAGATGTTTGTTGAGAATTCTGTGATATTCCTTTTTTATTATTACTTTTAATTTTAATTTAGACTGGAAAAGAGAAAATAGGTCTGTAATTTATGGCTATCCCAAATTGAGAAGGATTGCACACACACTGGAAAGCAGAATCAGAATCCAAAATAATCTTGAAAAAATAAGAATCAGCTTACTAACAACAAACTGAAAGTAGTGTCCCCAGGGAGAAATCAAAAGTCAAAGTAATAGACTGCAGGAAAAATGTATTGCAAAGGGACCTGGTGAATATTAAATGAATAACAAACTGAAAATGAGACAACAATATCAACTGATAGGGTAAAACTTTCTGGGACATACTAATTGACATGTGAGAATACCACAAATAATTACTGCAGTCTACTTGCTACTTCTGAAGCTCTAACCGAAGTATTCATCCAGTCATGACCATAATGTTAAGAAGTGACAAAAATTCTAGCATTCCAGGGCAGAGCAAGAGGAAAAATATAAAGTATGACGTATGAGCAAAGGTTAAAGGTAATGGTTTACTTAATCTCTTGAAAACTAAGGGTTAGGGAGACACTTTAACAATGTCCAGTATATAAAATCTGCTAGTAAAAGCATAGTGCAGAATTTTGTTCCATATCCAGAGGGGTAAGGAGAAGTAGTCCGCTTTATTTCTGTGATATAGATCAGGTACTAGGAAAATCCTTTTAAATAATAAGTGTGAGGAAAAGCATGAATAAATACAAATAAATAATCCTATAATTGTTATATTCACTTTTTTCTCAGACAAGGATTCATTCTGGGCTCAGTTATGATGATTGATGCATCCATGAAACCAAGGAGTGTCCAACATTTTCATTGTGAAAAGGCAACAAAAATGACAGCTTTTATGGAGACATCTATCTCCTTATAATTCAGAGGCTCTTAAAAGTAATAAGTCAATAAATTGTTGTGGCCTTTTAATCTCTTCCCTTATGACTAACGAGACTGTAAGGTAAAAGAACATAATTGTGCAACAGGTTCAGCTGGTAATAGCAAAAGAGAAAAATAATTTAAATTTGGGTTTATTTCAGTTTGAAAAGAGTGAAGACTCACCACCTAGGTTATTCAGCATTTCCTAAAATTGCTCTGCCAGAGATATACCAATGGTATGTAAGTTCTTAAATATTAAGCAACCTTATGGAAGATTAGGGATGATTTTTAGAATGATCCAATCAATGAACTTCAATAAGTATATATATATATATATATATGCAGAGGTCATTGCATTTTAACATTTTGACACATTTTTAGAATGACATATGGTTGCAGTTAACTTTTATTTTGGAGTGCTTATATTCAGAATACTTGATATAACAGAAATCAGTCTTACTGCATAGTACGCAAACATTCAGGAAATGTTTACAGAACCACTGGAAATTATAACATACTTCACCTTTCAAAACCTTTTTTCTTCAGTTAAAGAGAGCTTCAATGCTAGAAATACTGTTATGAGTTAAAATCCAGTGAAATTATTTTAGAGGTTAGAGTTCTGAGAGTAACAGAACTTATAAAAGCGTTGTAGTTTCAAATATAAGAGACCTCAGAGCACAGACATACAGACCAACTTTGTTATTGTGATCCTCTCACTTGAAGTCAGCAAGATTTTTTTCCCTCTTTTTTCTGTTTAGTTTTGTGTGTGTGTGTGTGTGTGTGGTTTTTCTTTTTTTAATCAAGGTGCTCCATGGCTCATTATTTGCTGTCCCTTTGATTAAAATCTGAGGGATTGCCCAAAGAATAATGATAAACAGTTTGCTGAGCCCAATATAAGGACAGAGTTCTGCATAAGTCAAAAAATAGTGTTAATCAACATATCCACTAACAACCCTGGAAATAAGGTCAAGAACTTGCTAATGAAAATTGAAAATGGTCACAAACTGGGAGAAGCCATGCATACTAGTGAAGACAGAAGAATAATACAAACTGAACTAGAGTTATTAAAACATGAATAGAAAATAGCAGTGCAAAATGAAGTTGGTAATCTATTTAGAGAAGAAAAGAAGGATTTTAAAAAGATACAGCATTCCAAAACCTAACAACAGTTTCAAAACTAGAGAGAACTGGAAAGAAGAAATAGAGGTGAAACTGGAAATGCAGTACAAGTAAACTCCACCATTACCAGTGGGAATTTCACCATTGACTATAACAAACTTGTGACAACAAAAAATCAGTGGATTAATAGACTTTATATGGGAGGATGTCACATTTTCAGAGCAGGCAGAAATTGAAGAGTCTCCTACTTCAGTTCTAATTAGATCCATCCCCGGATCTCTGGCATTTAACCTTATCACCAGAAAGACCGAAGAACTGGAGGAAAATGAGGAGAACTGGAGGAGTGGAGGGAAACCAAAAAACCTATACTGGATTATTTATGAGAAAAGAATAAATAATTGCAAATAAACAGTTAGACTGAGAGATAGCTATAGTCATGTGGAAAGGCTCAAGAACAAACCAAATATATAAACAAAAAATAGACTAAAAAGAAATAGTAGTTAAAAAATGTGGTGATATCAAGCAGTGGAAAGGAACTGGCAAAAAGAAAGCTTGAGATGTGTACCATGAGCATCTGACAGTTCCGTTCATTTGGCTGTGGAACAGCTCATTAGAGTATTATTATTGCCTAGTCTGTGTTGGTAGCAATCAAATATAAAGAAGACCCATAGAACCCAGACTATTGGAACGTATGAAAACAGTATTGATTGGTATTTGACATTTCCTAGGCCTGGTAAGCACCTTAATTCTCCTTGAAGTGAATGACTGGAGGTAGAAATTGTCTCAGCATCTTCAGGAGCTCCACAGAACTTCCCAGCAGATTCTGGCTGCTTTGAGAAATTCTGAAGTTTAGCATGTGAATAAGCAAAAAGGGAAAAATATCCAGACATCTTTGATCCTTACTTCTCTTGTCCAGTTGTAACCATCGTAGATGCATATTGCCTCTTCACACCTTTCTCTGTAGTTTTTGATCAAAATAGCATTTGTCCTCATTTCTACTATAAACTGTTCTGCAACATTGTAAGCTGTGAGCTTTCACTTTATATAATTAATCATTCTAAATCAAGAGAATTTCTGGAATAAGTAGGAATTAAAGGATCTCACTGGTGGTTATGAGTTACCAGAGGCATAATTATTAGCTTTTTTTTGATTTAGGAACATATGGGAAATGTCACATGCTATGGACATTTGATGTCTGTGGCTTTTCATTACTTTAGATTTTTACCAGAGACCAGAATAAGAAAGTTACCTGAAAAATAAATCTTCAAGCAATACAGTCCACAAGAATAGAACAGCATAGCAATATTGCTGCAAGTGTTGTAATCCAAAATACTGAAATACTCATCAGCTGAAGCAATTAACATAGGCAGAATCATTCCCAATTTACCAACTAACTCTGCTCCAAGTTAGAAGAACAGCAATGTATCCGACTGGACACAGAGAAAATTCTAGCACAGGTCAACAAGTCCAATATGTAGATGATCTCTTTGTCTTCAGAGTGGGGCAGGTTTGACAGCTGTTCAGTGTGTCAATGAAAATTTCCAAATAAGCACAGAAAACTTTTCTCATTTGAATTTGTGCTCTGACTCATAAAACCTTTAAACTGGGATTTCTCGTATAACATGCCTCTCAAAGAGAGACAAAGACTCACCCTGAGCATAGATATCAGCAGTGAGGGAGAACATGTATCAGTACCTCCCCTGATACTCCATGGAGACAAATGCATAAAGCATCTGCTAAAAGAGAGACAATAGCTTTAGCTGAAACTTTAAAACCAATACAGAAAATTTATGCTTTGGCTATTTAATACTGAAGACATGATGAGCTTCATCCTGAAGCTCACTGTTGTCCTAACAGCTGGCTCTGATGCTTAGCCAGAGAAATGTTTGTTCAACTTGCTGAAGCAATTATGAGGATCAAATTAAAATGTCAGTACTAGGAATAATATGCCTCTTACCTATTTTCAGCTTAAGGTAAGAGCAAGTATAATGAATTTCATCTAGGGAAAACACCCGGTTTCAAATAAAAACTATGCGAGAGGAGGTAGAAGACATCGGATGTACTGTAATGGATAGAACACTAATGGCATTCTTTTCAGAGGTTTGGTCAGGGACGTGCTGTAAGCAGCAGTTCTTGTGACTTTGAAAGACTAAAACACGGTTACCGTTTAGATTTTGAAGACACAAGGTGTCTAATACTTCAACGCTTCTTTGCTGCCCCAGTCCCCTGATCTATGTTCATTTTCAACTCTCCCCTTTATTTTGCTGCTCACACAACATTCCTAAGGATTCAGTTCACATCTGCTCAACAGAGCTCAAGTCCTGATCTGTCTGCTGCTTAACTTTTCCTTTGCCATGCTCGATCAAATCTGTACAACATAACCTTACTAGTACGTTGATTTAATCATGTTAGACCCAGTTCCTCTGCTGGTTCCTCTACACTGCAGCCATTTTTTCCCGACTGTCCCTTGTCATATTAGTTAGCTCTTTCTCCCCCAACAGATTCAGTACCCTGCTTTCCCGCAGCCTATTCTCTGCTGTGCTCCCCAAGGCTCACGCTACCTATCCCTCTGCAAGTCTGCTATCTTTTCCACTCATGTGTGTTCACAAAAGCCCATCTACAGCTTGAGAAGTGCACAGAAAAAATCACAGCATTCTCAGGATACAGGAAAAAAGACAGCTCCCTCACTATGCTATGACTTTGACAAGCAAACTGTAATTTTAGATACCTTCTCTGTGTCTCCATTCTTCTGGTCACCTTCTATATTATGGCATATTTTTCTTTTTAATAGGTCGTTTACATCAAAGATCATGTCATTGTATTTGCACTTTGCCATTCCTGCTTGGATTCTCTTCGCCAGACTAATGCAATAATGAGAATGCTGAGGTAGCCATAAAGAAAAAGTTCTGAATCACACCGTTAGGGTGTACAGGGCAGTAGTTGTTGCATTGAATATTAAGAGAAAGAAACCAAGGCAGGACTAGATCAGGCAGCTAGGGAGCCAAGGCAGGGCTAGAGAAAGACAGTGAAAAGCCAAGCTGGAGAAAACTGCTGACTTACACCTAGGCCTAGAACAGAAACAAGAGCTGTGGAGATGAGGCAAGTGCAAAGCAGAGGCTGAAAGCAGGAATAAAGAAAAAGCAAGATCAGGAAGTTAAGGCCAAAAATGGAAGCAAGGAAGAAGGAAGACTGGGCAGACACCTTGCAGTGGTCAGAGAAAAGCACCTTGCATCACAGCGTGTCCAAAGCTCCTTCTCTGGGAGAGTCAGCAGAAATACAAAAAGACAACTGAGGAGCTCACATTTCTCCTTCCCCACCATGAAAGAAACCAGAGTTCTTTGAATGATAGAGACAGAAAGTCTGTCCAAATAGGAGTCACATAACTTCAAATACTTAACAGTCACCAAGCATGCTAAGACTGTTACTGATTCATCAGCAAATTAATTTTCTAGAAATGAATACACAAAAGAAGGACAGACCTGGAAGAGTCAAGCAGACTTTGATCATAAACACCAAGATTTTTCTTAATAGACTTATGGAAAGAGCTGAGAAAAGACAATAATTTTTCAGATGCAGGAGAAATATAGGTATACGGCAGTGAACAACTCCTACCAGAAAGACTGAAACTTTGTCTTAGTGTCTGCTTGAAAATGGAGGCCTGCAGATATCCAGCGCACTGAAAATCATATCAGACAGCAAGATACAATTAACGATGAAACCCATAATTTGGGGGGAGAAGGAAGTATTCCTACCAGAAGGGTTATGCAGCTCTTCTATACAAACTCAGCAGAAAAATATTCAATCATCTTGATAAAAAATTAATAAAGCATGATAAACATTGTTCTAAATTTTGACTGACTCTTTGCACTTGTCCATTGATTTATGGAGAATAATTAAAGGAAAATTATAGTTCCACCTCCCATAAGAAAACAGCTCCTTCCAAAATTTGGACATAAACCAAGTCCTTTCTTTCAAGGGTAGCCGGCAGAGAAGAATATCAAGCAGCAACTGTTGTACCCAGTGTTGGACTTGCACATCATTCAGAGAGCTCCACTCTACAGAGCCAGCCAGGTGTGCCAATGACTCAGTTTGAGTAATTATTTTCAGCAAAAGAAGTACAAATATCTCCCAGAATTTACATCTAGCACCACAGAAAGTTTTTCAAGTTGACTACAAACATTAAAAATATTTTCAGAAATTATCTACATCGTATGTGCTTGAAAAGAATGGAGTTTGGCAACAAAGACATTTCCCTCTCTTTCAAATTATTGTGTGTGGTTACTATTTTGACCAGTCAGGTATGAGTCCTTTTCTTCTTTGCAGTAAATTGTTAAAGAAGGTGGGAACACTATTCATACTAGCAATTAGATGATTCAATGTTTATTTGTATCTAGTATTTGCAATAAGGTGATCTGCATTTTAGCTGGCTGTTGAGTGATGACATCATTACTGGCCCATTGCAGTTGCTATAGAAACACAACTGGATTTTTCACAGGCCAGGCAACTGAAAAGCTGTAGAGACCTGCTTGTTTCTAGTTTTGATAAATGGCTTGTCAGCCAAAGTGTAAACTCCTAATGCCTTTTACCTTCTGGAGAACAGAAGTATCGAAGAGTCAGTTATCTATATCCTAAGAAGAGTGGATTTGATAAGAGCACTACTAAATGATAGTTTTTTCCTGCAGTTCAACCCATATAAACAGACCATGATGCCTGCTAGGGAGATACTTACTCTTGTACCTGAAGTGAGCAGAGTAGTCTTAAATGCGGGCGTCCTCACACTGGCTTAAAGGAGAAAGTCCAAGTCATGGGTTTTATACCTCGCCATTACATTTACATTTAGGTGTTATCAACTCTATACATACTTTCCCATTGCTTACAAAACAAAAAAAAGCCAACAAAACCCCAAGCCAACAAGTGAGCATTCAGATGGACATACTCCTGTTTAAATCTCACATGAAAGTGAAAATACCTAAGAGACGCTTGTGGATTTGACTCTGCCACTACACCCTGAATTTCCGTAAATCTCACATGGCATATTCTCTGGGGATATACTCCCTGAGCATGCCACATTTTTTGAGTATGCAATATGTGATATTTGAAGTTCAGGAGAGAAGATACAATAAAGAAACTGCAAGACCTCGGTTGGCCCCTTTTTAAGATATGTTCATGAATGAAAGCACACCATGCTTGCATAGTTTGGTATAGAAACTGTCATCACAGTTGGGAGAGAAGGCAATTATACAGAAGATTTCAGAATTTATAGTTTTGAGCTATGTAGGTTTGAAGCTTAGAAACACAAATGTTCTCTGTGGAAAACATTCTGAAAATTTCTCTTTTGAGGAAAACGATGTTACACACAATTAATTGTTTCATTTTGGTTTAGTATTTTGTAGTAAAGAGTTATTTAAATTTTTAAAGTTGTTTTGAAAAGAGAATCTAAGACTCCATGATTTCACAGAAGATCTAAAAGTGTCATTTCACCACTGTCAGTCTCTCCAAAAATCTTTCAGAAACACTTTCATTAAAACTAATGCAACTTAAATTCCACACATTGTACTGGATGCTACACAATCTCAAAATAGATATACTGGTTGTGATTCAGTCTCACAGTATGAAACCTTAATTTACGTATGTACATGGAGGCATGTTTACTTATATGCCTATATGTGAGCTAGGTGTCAAAGTTGCCATCACAGTCAAAGAAAATTTAATCAAATGCAGGCAGCAGAGACTAGATGGCCAGGCAGCATGTGTCTGCTTTAGGGAGACTGGACTGGTTTTTAGGTTGTGTTGACTTGCTCTCCAGTAACTGTAGTGGGATCTTGGTCATATGACATACACAGACACCTACAATGAGACACTTCAGTTTAGATGTTTTGATCTGTAGATACATCTCAACCATAGATCTGAAAAACAGGGTTTAATCATTCCATATTAAAATAACGTAATAAAGGAGGCAGTTGTAAAAGCAGTAGGAGCAAACACAGCTGCTAAGCTTGGGTATTACTCCTCCCTTCCACGGTAATGCATTAAGTTTCCATCTGGAAAAGCAAAACTTGTGTTTGAGTATATGAAACTCCAGGTGAGCACTCATACACAAAAGTCTGTAAAAGAAGGGCCTTGGCGTGGCCTCCTACAAAGGAGTGAACTTAATGTCAGGGGTGGTTTTACTGGGCAAAGTGCCTAACTCGACCATGCTCTTAAAGAAATTTTTGTCATGCAATGAATGAGCTGCTGGAGACTCTTCCCGTCCTTACATCCTCCTCTAACAGCTCTGACCAGCTTAGTTCAGCCTCAAGTATATTAATTTACCTCCACGGCTCATTTCCATTTAAAAAGGAACAACAGCAGAAAATCAAGCACTATGCGTTTCAAACTTTTATGCTGTAATAATATTCAAACTCACTATTTTCCTAAAACAAATGTTAATCAGATTTGCCAAGTGCATATTTCTTTTCTGAGGAAGGAATACAGTTCCAATGCAGACATTCGATTTTGTCTGTTCCAGACATAGGTCCTAAAGCCGCAGGAAACATTCAGTAATTAAAAGCAACAACCAACCTAGCACATCTGCATTATCTTTATTTAACTCAGAAACATTGAAAGGAAAGGCTACATTTCCTTTCGTATTACCAGGTTTAAACACTCGAGTTTGAGACTGAACAAGCAGCATTGCATTTCTTTAATCACTGAGTTACTAGAAAGCAGCTTATCAGTATTTTCAAATGGGAAAAAAACATATTCTAGTATGATTTGCATGCATGTATAGTAGTCCTTAATGGTTTATTAAGACCTATCAAGCTTTAAGCCATTCTGCAAAATGAATCAGGTAATTATTTCCCTTGCTTAAGGAGCTTATATAGGAATTTTTATTCAAATAAATGCAAAGAAAAATATCCTATATTCAATTGGTTAGAATGTGTTATTCTTGCACTGGTGAACAATTACATGAATGTTTCTACTGAAGTCATCATGCCAACTTCAGTAATTAAGTGTTCAGCTAGATCAGTAAGAGAGAGACTGCGCAATTTTGTTTTCTTTTTTTACATTAATACAGGCAAAGCGTGTTGGTTAATATGCTATCAGACTTGCCTATGATGAAAGTTAATGATATAAGCAGTTTTGGTTAGATACCAAAGGTGAGAAATTTTGTCAAATGGAAAACATTTTTGGAAATTCTAAGTGCCTACCAAGGAAGGATTTAGAGAAAACGCCAGCTCATATGTGATTGCAGTGATGCCATCCCTGGGTATCCATGCATTTACTATGGCATTTAAGCAATGCAACCTCCCAAAATGAATAGCACAGAATGGCTTAGCAGAACACAGTGAAAAATAAGTCATTCTCCCTTCAAAATCCTTTTGGAAAACATTCTTCCTCTCTAGTCTAAAACCATCCAAATCCCACTATTTCCTTTTTTTGATTTGTTCACATGATTCATTTAATGCTGAAATCTTTTATTTATACAGGGTGCAGGTAATTTATTTATAACAGAGGTTATTTAACTGAACTGAGTTGTGTTGAAGTGAGTTGTGCATGAGGTCACCTGTGTCCATAGAGAGCTCAACTGAAGTCACCCAGGTCCCACCCGAATGCAATGAATCTTTGAGCTGTGACCTTAATCATGGCATTTAGCTTTTCCTTTTAAAAAGAGGGTTAAAAGAGGGTTCAGATGCAAAGGGTGCCACCAGTTCTACCATGTTCACCATAGATGTGTGTTGCCCATTTGTTGTTTCCAAGTTACAGATTTGTTAATTCCCATCACACTAAAAATTTTGTTATGGACAAAAGGAACACAACCTATATGCAAACACAATAATTTATTGTCAGTTTAATTAGTCTTAACAACAGCCTGATCCGTTATTTTTAATTTAGTCACAATGATACTAAAATTTTATTACAGACATAATATAGTGTGAAATGTAGTATAATGTATTACATATGTATGATTATACAGTTTAAATTCTATATATCCAAACTTTGATGCCTGCTTTTGATGTTTTGCCCACTTTCTTAGGGTCAAAAGTTTGGGGAGGATGAGGGGGCAGAGGGGAGGGGAGAGAAGAAGGGCAGTCTTCAGTATCCAGAGAACTTTTCCAGGAGGAGAGTCATGCTGATGGTGTCTTCCTCCTCACTCAGAGTAATTTTTATGTATGCTAACATGCTCTACACCTTGCTTTTTCTTCATTGGTCATCAAGTCCACATTATAAGTAAATTCACTGTATATTATCTATTTTTTTACTGTTCTTTGTTCTCTTTGTTATGCCTGAAACAGGTTTTACCAAGCTCCCAAGGTTACATTCCTTTGCTGGCCACTGGTGAGTTGCTTATAGCCCTGGAGCCTCCAGTATCAATCTACGCTTGTGCTTTTAAAACCTCTGCTGTCACCCCATGCCTTTACTGCTCTGTGCTGCAGTTTATTCTAGACTTACAGGTAGTCCATTCCACACACGGTAAGAACTTATTATTATCTACTAGTTACAGAAATAACACTAAGCATCACAAGCACACAATCATAGAAAGCTAAACAAAAGCTAAACAAAATAGGTAATAGTCACCTGGTCATTAGATAATTGGTGCTGCAAGCTAAAACAAATCTCTAGGAAGGCCAAGACAAAGCCTAGCAGAAAGCCTGTGGCTTATTACAAGCAATAACATCATCAAATTTTTACTGGGCTACAGGGCTACATATGTCATCTGAAAGGATAAAGATAAACTTAGCTGGTAGTTTCTAGGATAGAAAAAGTTCAGCAACAGATTTCTATAGCAAAAGTAGATTTGGAATCTACCTCTGAACACTATATGTGAGATAAAGATGACAGAATAACATGCTTGAAGTTAAGTTTACTGAGGTTGAGTTATGCATCCATGTAAGATCAAGGAAATGAGGTAGGAGTCATGCCTGCTTACTGCTATACACACGAGGATCTATTTGTATGCCTAATTGTCTATATTATACTTCAGAGTAACAAGCTGCACGGGTATAATACCTACAAACACACACCAGTCTTTCCCTAACCCTTCCTGGCCCATCTGCTCAGCTGAACAATCCAACAGACCAAATCCCAAAGGAAATGTCTAAAAAAGGATTTTGAACCCCGGCTTAAGAAAGCTCAAAGAAGACTTGCTCTTCTAATCTTCTATTTGGTCCTATAGTCACCACAAACCCAGAACAATTCATTTCATTGCATGATGCTATGTGAATGATATAAAATTTTTCATTCTACAGTGTGAAAGGTAAGATCTACAATTTTTCATGCAAGGCTTTTCTTATCTTGATCACTATATGTTGTTGACACCATCATGTGACTTCTTCCATAGATGAGTACTTCCTTCCTGCTGTTTGCATCACCTTCCATCTATGTCCATCTCTATTCTCATTGTTTATACATAAAATTTTAAAACAAGCCCGTGCTAGGCTACGTCTGTGATTAAAATATTTATGAATGTTGCATAGATGCCATGGGAACCAAAAAGGGAAGCTGTGATTTGTATATCCACCAGGTTGCTAAGCAAAGAAGCATCTTTTCCATTACTGCATGACTGCAGGAAAGCTTTAGGGAAGATGCAATCCCTATAGAAAAGAAACCCATAGGTCATGAAGTAAGAATAACTTACTCTAAGTTACATGAAAGCTTTCTGTTTAAATGCAGGGGAAGCCTGGTTAAAAAAAAAAAGAGAGTGTGTGTCCACTGCCAAAGGCTCCAATTTATGATATCAAATTGTTCCTTATTCTATTCATACTGTATGAAAGAATCGGTTAATTTTCACATTGTGGTGTTGTCCCTTATAATACAGGATTTCACAGAAGGTGATCTTATGAAAAGTGAATAGGAAGCCAAAAAATATTGAAAGGAAAAGTCCTTCACATCCAAGACAGTCATGTCTAGCATATTTGAACTTTCAAACTGTTGGTATGGCAACAAAAAACATTTATCGTTCAAAGTTAGAATTGATAGTGTGGGATATATTGTCTATTCACACAATTGTGCATATTCACATTCAAAAATACATTTTGAAGCCTCTGTTATTTGATTAGTTTTAAAGGCAGATGCTCCTTGGTATATATTTTCCAAACCCAGTAGATCCAATTAAATTCTTCCAAGAAATGATTGTAAATGATTACCACTCCCCCAAAAGCAGTAAGAAAAACATAGTTTTCTGACCAGTCCCACATAATTTAAGTTGTTATGTTTGTGAACAGAATTTGTGTATTGTTTTTGCTTCTCTATTTGGCACAGTTTCTGAAATTTCACTGCAGGGGAATCTGACTTTAAAGTAACAAATCATCAGATGCAACACAAACACAGATACCTTGTAGGTGCAAATATATAATTTTAAGTATCAAACAAGAATGGTATTTAAGAAAACCAGCCCTGACCTCAAATTAGCATCAGTTATAACCCGACATACAAAATCCTTTTGATGTGGTAAAGCAAAAGGCTCATCTAGATGTTCTCTGAGATACATGACACACGTGAGGGAGTCATCTCCTTCATATTCCATTCATCTATTTAGCTTACTCATTCATGTCCTGAATGTGCTGAACTACAAGATGTCAAAAATGTCATCAATGTATCATTTAGCCCTCTCACATTGAAGAATGATGAGTATTTTACTGTTTATAGCTGTACCAAGAGCACATACTGACAAATGCTTAGGAAGTTGTACTTGTTTCTGCCATACAAAATTAAAAGGCACATCTCTCTGATGCACTCCACTTGATGATCTTAGCCAACAACACCCATCAGTCCTGAGCAGAAGGCACCCAGCACACTGCTTGACTGAAACAATACTGTGCCATTTTTAAGGATGGTCTGAAAGGCCAGTGCCATCTGGGACACTATCTTTTCTTCTTGATGCATGAGAGCAGCAGTAAGCATAAAATACAAAATCCAGCATCTGAGTTCTACTGAGAGAGAGCATGGCCAGACGATTAAATTTGTGAGCTGCAACTATCGTGTCCTTGTATGCTGGTTAAAGGAATCCCAAAATTGTCATCTATCCTCTAATATAGAGGCAATTAAACACCCCAGTGTTGCTCTTAACATAGGCTAATCAAGCAGCTCTTACTGAAAGCATTATCAATGCCATGAATGGTAACTTCATGTTCATCACACATCACCATTCACTGCCTAGCTCATTTTCGTTCAATGTAAAGATGTCTTACTTCACTGATACATTACCGAAGCACATTAGATCAAGCAGCCAATGTGGATTTGCTTCGTAGCCTACTCTAGTAATGGCAACACTCCAAGAAAACTGGCAAAGATGTAGTTTGTGCTACTTGGCAAGATAACACAATATGTGAAGGCAATGCATCTTCAGAGAAAACAAACAAATCAACAACAGGCATTTAATCACTTTCAGAATTCATTAGCTCAAAGGAATTTAATTCCAATTCCTGTATAGGCTCCGTATAGCAGGGGATGTATGTGTGTACGTGTTCTGGCAAGTTTTCTGGTAGATTCTGCTTTAAGCATCAGTTGACGCTACACTCTGCAATTTAGCCAAATCCTTAACTAGAATTCTCTGACACAAGACCTCGTGCTGTATTAAATCATGTTTTAACTTTATTATGCCATAGTGGGTAGATACGGTTTCTGAGCAGTCAGCAAATCTCATTTATTGTGGCCAAGGTCATATTTTCTATTTTGAACCAAATCATCCATCTGTCACCTCACTTTGGCCAAGGCTGTTACTGTATTTGACGTCACTTTGTGTTAGTCTGTATGTACAGCAATGATCTCCTTCAGATTTAACAGGCCTTACAAAGGTCTTTAAATAATAACTGTAAAAAGAAAGAAATCTCCAACTTTTTTTAAGAGTTAAAAGTGTGTCCAACCAAGATCAGTATCCACTTTTTTGAGTGCAAATACAATGCTGGAAAGCTGAAAGAATAGTAAACTCCATTTGCAATGCTAATTCTGTTATCTTAAAGAACAATATCACTTTTATCTTTTCTTATATCCTCATTACAGTGGAATTCACTGCATTTTTCAGATCATGCAGTAATGAACACTTTTCCTAATGGGTATTCAGTACTCAGTCATTTACACCAATTTATTTCCATAACAAATTAATTTCAGAAGCATCACAACTAACAGAGCACAGATTCCCTATCTAGTTGGTTTCTGCATTTCTACATAGCCCTGCAATGAATAACCACAGATCCTCTTCTAGTCCCTTCTTTTCTTTGACCTCAGACTCAACAGAAGTACCTCTGGCCCCATCCATGCTGACTGCCTGGCCAGGGAAGAGGTGCTGCTTGGTGAGCCAGGAGGCAGAAGAGGTAACTTTAGCTCTTACTGAGATAAAGGACACTGCTTTGGTGTTTCCCCTTTGCACAGATGCTGGTTGTGGTAAGACTGGTAGGAACTTTAATCCTGAAGAATTTTACTTGTCTGCCAAATCTCTTTGAAACTGACCAAGAGGCTCAATACTTATTCTAGGCTGCCTGGTAGGCAGGCAGATGGCCTGATCATATAGGGTGTTTTTTCCTGTCAAGGCTAGGGTAAGAAAAAGAGGGAATTTCAGCTGAATTCATTCCCTTTCACATTCATTTTTAGAACTAAAATTTTAATAACTAAGTATTCAGATGCTTATCTCTTCCGGATCTAGCTTTACCAGTAGAAAGTGTGATTGTCCAAAAAGTAAAAGTTACGCTACATTATTAAAGAATGTACTCAGAACTTTTTCTTTTTCTTTTTTTTTTTTTTTTTCTTGTGAAGGGGAACTGTGTGTTAAGTTTAAGGGCATTCTAGCAAGACTGTGAAATAAGAACTTCAGCAAGCTTATAAAAGTAATCATTCTTGCTAATGAAATGTCCCAGATTCTTAAGCTTCCCCAGGACACAACCAACTCCTTTTTTTATTATTATTATTCTTTTTTATTTTTAAGGAGAAATGGATGCCAGATGTCTATTTTTCTGTTTGCATCTCTCTCACCATTATCCAGAATTATAGACTTTTACAGAATTATTTTACATAATATTTCTTATTACTGACTGATGGTACATTTCTTGCCAAAATCAGATACTTACTTCAACTCAGAACCAACTTGCATATCTATATTTTGGCCTCTCTCACCATTTTTTTCCTTTGATGACAAAGAGGTTTTTAAATCAAAAACAAACATATAATGACTGGGAAACCCTTAAACATTGATGTAAGAAACAAAGTAATCTTAGGGCTTTCAAATAATTGCTTTTTAAAAAATCAACATCCATAAGAACTGGATAGTTTACAGAACTGGTGATGGGATGTGAAGACTTCTATCAGTATTCAGGTCCAGCCTTACTACTGAAAGTAAAAACTTATTGAGTAGATCACCATACCAATGAGTGCCTTATTGAATGTTTATTGGTGTGAATCCAGTTCCTCATGAAACAAAAGCAGTGCCATTGGAACAAAAATGTAGTTGATACATAATTTCGTATCACTATTCAGGAGGCCAAAGACGGTTGTCCTCTTTCATTGGGAGCAGTATATTGTTGGGTGCTACACTATATCTGTTTGGTCCATAAAGGACATAGATTTCTGCTGTTTTCCCTCTAGTATGCTATGTGAAATCTAACTTCATTTTTTTTCCAAAAGAAATTTAAAAAATGATTAATATATTCCAGTTAGATAGAACACATTTATCCCCTGTGATCTTCCTTATATAACCAAAGTATCATTTGACTTTCAGCACGTTTTTACTTCAGGACAACTGAGGGAAATATACAGACACAATCAGTATTCTTAGATAACACCTGAATAAATAGAGGTCATCTAATCTATAAAACAACACCAAAGCATTAACACATTAATTCTTATAACACTCCTGCAGAGACACAAAGACAAGGAAGAATTACTATGTCCATTTCACAGACTGCAAAAAGACCAGGCATTTGCAGTAGTGGTTTGCTCAGGGACACAAAGCAGAAATAATAATGATAAATCAGCATTTCCTTCCTATCAAGCTTTAGCTAAAGATTATCATCTCCCTTCTCTAAGCTGAAAACAACATATAGTCTCGAGCCTGTTCTCAGAAAAAATAGTCAAAGAGAAGTAGCAATACAATCCTAAAACCTCTGCAGAAAAATAGGCCAATAATGTAGCCCATGGCCTGATACAGCTAGAGTCATTGAAGGTTATTGCTTCAAAAGGTGCTGGAAAAAAACAAAGAACAAGTGTTTGTGCTGATGGGAATAAGGATGAAATCCAACACTTGTTTCTGTTCTCTTGGTAACCCTTACTCCATCATTTTTGATGTCCAGTCTTAATGACCCTAAATCTTCTGAAAGTCAGCTGTGCTAGAAATGTCAAGCAGTAATTCAAAAAACATTCACTATTAATGCAGCAGCAGCTGACCACAAACACAAAATTCAGGTTTCAGAGAGTTTGTCTCAGGACTCAGTCTTATCTGAAATAATAGAAACCATGTTTGCCACAGTCTTTTAACCTTTTAAGCAAGTAGAAGCCATGGAGTGTGAACATACTCCAAAAAACAGTCTCTAAGGTATGTGTATTCTGATGTATTAAAAGGTTTTAAAAAAAGCCATTTGACTGCATGTGTTCTCCATTACATATATAAGTGCTCTACGCTGCCATAAATGAAACATTTGCCAGGCTGCAAGGTGTAAAGATTCTTCTTTATGAAGCAAAAACTCATTTAGCCAGGCCTGATCATCGCCAGCAGTTGTTCCCTGAATTGTGGTCAGTAAAGCATGGTAAATAGTTCTTACCTTGTCCTTACCTTGACAAGGTAAGTAGGTATGTTATCAAAACAACTCTGCATCTGTACCCCCTGCACAGCACTGCAGTCCCTCCCTCACCACACACACTGACACGCCAAATACATGCTCTGTGCTCAGCAAACCTTGCATCAGGTCCTGCTTCTATATGATGGTCTGGTGAAAAGGAAAAATTAGGGAACAACTGATGTGAAATAATCACAACTGCAGAAGAAACTGATAGTTATCTAAACCTCTGTGCTTGACACTCTGACAAGCTCACTCCATTATTAGAAAATGGTAATTAGTATATGCACTCTGGTTTTCTCTCTGCTACTCGTCTTGGCATGTAATAAAAAAAATGGAAAATGAGTGTTAATTCACCTTATAAATTAACACATGCACAATGTGGAAGCATTTGACTATTTTCAGTTTGACTAACTTCATAACACTTAAAACCAAATCCTAGCCTCATAGATACGTGAAATCGTCAGCCAGTAAGAAACTTGTATCAAATATCACAGTCATAATGTGTTGATGAACAGAGTTTTTCATTTTGATGCAACTATGGAGAGTGTGAGCTAGTAATCAAGAAAGTGCTTAACAAGATTTTCTTACTTGCACTGAATTCCAATGGAGACAGAAGGTGTCTGACAAGAGACAAACCAAGAAGGAAGAAGATGGGAGAAAGGAAATTCTTGCTGATCAGTAGATCAGAAGCCCTGAGCTAAGGACACAAAGAAAAAACTAGCCCTAAGGATGCCAAGCAGTTCTGAAATCTCTCGGGCACGGCTAAAATCCCGACCAGTGTGACACTGGTTAAATAGAAAGGGAAGGAGAAGTGATGGCTTTCCTTCTCAAGGTAGAAGAGAATTACTCAGAAGTATTTGTGAGCCAGCTGTATGTGCCTGACACATCTGCCTATCTTTTGGCTCTAGCAGTGCATCAAAGGGGACTGTGCATTGTGCCCTGTGGAGAATCCCAACCCAGGGGCAAGGAGACCTTACCTGGGGGATGTGAGACCTGGGCAAGTTCTACCTGACCAGCAACACCTGAGCCACTGATATTTAAAATGGCATCAGCAGTTTTTGTGCAAGTGGCAGCCTGAAATATGTGATTGTACACTGAGAGAGTCTTTCTATACCCCCTAAAAAAAAAAAAAAAAAAAAAAAAAAGCAAATGTTCAGCGTTTTTCAGATTTTGATTGGTGAAATTGTAACATTGGGGGACCCTTCGGAAATAGTTGCTGCTAACTACAGAGAGATGATGACACTGATAATATGCTGTCTTTGCTGTAAGTATCACCCTTTATTCTTCAAAATACAGGGCTGCTATTTACATGTTTGTTGCAGCCAACGTTCAGTTTCTCCTGTAGGTCAGAGCAAAAGATTACTTAATTACATACTTTTATGACAGAAAATCACTGATTCACATCTGCCTTTGTATCAAAATATATCCGCCTTTCATCTAACTATCTTAATTGTATCAAGAGTGCATAGTCTGTATGCTGGTGTAAATGAAAATTACATCATCTAATTTTCTAATACAAACAATAGATTCAGGAAATTAGTCATATTTTAAATTGAAAAGTTAGGACACTGTTCTGCTTAATAATTTGTGATGTGTATTCATACCACAGCTGATTGTCAACGTGAAGCCAAATTACTTTTCTATTACCACAAATATGAAACCAGTCCTTAACTTTGATATAGATAGAAACTTAATCATAAATCTAGGTCCTGTTGTCACTTTAAAATAGCCCCAAGATTACTTCTGGCATTCATTCCCTTTGAGAAACTTCAAATACTAAATTTTAGAAGCCAGTATAAAATGTCCAACACTTTTCAAGTAAAAAAATTGAATTGGAGGAAAGTTTAATACACCACATCAGTGACAAGGTCTAGCTCTGCAAGCTTGCAAGCTTCAGGAGCACTCTAGCTTTTAACATAAGAGAAGTCAGTTGTTCTGTGCCACTCAACAGAAACCACAAACCAAAAAGGAGTCTGGAGGTACCGAAGCAGTTGCCCAAGGACCCGGAGATACACCAAGCTCTCAAGAGATTCCCCCCCTTGAGCTTCTGTGAAGACAGAAAAGCTTCCAATGCTGTTGGCCCTAGCTATAGCTGCCTGAATCACCACCCTTGGGCCAGTAGTCCCCACTCCAACGGTGCCGAGAAAGAAGCTCAGTGGAGACAACTTCAGGCTTTGCTTTCCCTATGAATCCCATCTTCAACTTTTCCAGGGATTGTCAAGTACAACTTCATCTCCTAGAGAATCTTGTGTCTTTGGAAACAAAATATTCCCATCTTACAAACAAATTTAAAGTTATCCAGAACAAAAATGTCTCAACATCACAAATCTACCTTCCGTTTATGTACCAGTAAAGAGCTTGTGTGCTACTTATAACAAAGAAAGTATGTAAAGTATACACATGCATCTTTTCCAACATTAAACTTATTTTGTGAAGGGGCATGAAAATGTAGATAATATGAAGTATAAGACTGGAGAAATGACAAGGAAGCACAGGCTAAATGGCCACCTTCTCACTTCTGAAGGTTTGGCTGGGTATTCTATTCACACAAACTTATCTGCTGGCTAACAAATATTTTGGTGTACAGACATGCCCTTCTCCTCTCAAACCATCATCAGCTTTTTTGGCCACAAGATATACTCAGGAAATGATGAGAGAAACTGTGAAAGTTCAATGAATTTACCCTTCAAAAAGATTAGTTCTTAAAGCATGAGACAAAAAAGAATTTAAATAAAACCTTAAACATAGCATAGAGTGAGTAAATAAAGAACAATGAGATAAAACAGCATCTTGACATGACAAGGAGATTACATATGTCAGCAGTATGAAATATGTGATTATACGGATAATATGAGGGAAAGAAAAAGATTAGACCAAAACTGAATTCTGTCTTAAAAATCACAAATAGATGACCTACTTATTACAAAGAAATGTTACCTCATTTACCTGAATTCCGAAACAAAATAACAAAATCTTGCTGCAGTGACAGACAGGGACCAAGGCACAAATGCAGGTTCAAACCCTGAGGAATACTGTTTTCAGAGACCTCTTAAGATTTTATCACTGACATAAAATTGTGTCACTCTCCTCCATGACTACTGCATAGGATGAATACTTAGTTATCCTTGAATACATAGATTAACAAACATATCTATCTCTGACATGTAATTTTATTCTATACAATGCTTACAAATGCATCTACTGGCTTTTCAATCAAGCTGATTTTCTGACCTTTGTGACTGGCAAGTCTCAGCTCATTTCTTGTTTCTGAATCTTCTTCCCTTCTGTGTTTCCCAGTCATCTTTAATCAGCACGATTAAAGCCAAGCTAGAGATATATTGGCTATAACTTTTACTCATTCTTTGCTAACCTACTAAATGTTATCCTGTGCTTCTTCTTAAACTATAGTATATTCTTATTGCTTACATTTTGTACTAGTAATAACTTATTTAGTAGTCCAGAATGTAAGGTTAAATTATAAATGTAAATGTTTCATAATGACCACACAACATAAGTCCTTTCAAGAAATCAGCATTAAATGCAAGATCATATGTGTTCTCTATAATGTTTAAGTTAGATCACTATAAAAGTCTCACATTTTTCTGTGACAGTAACCAGGCAGATATTTACCAAAATGTTATTTTGTGGAACTTTAAGCCTATGCTTAGGAGTTTTGCTGGACAGGAGCAACAGAATCTCCTTGACCTTGCAAAGTCAAGTCTTAAATAAGTTACTGAGGAATAGTTCTCTTTCTTCACTCTTAACTGTGTTTAGGATCCAGTTTTAACAGATTTTATATGAAAGAGTTAGCAATAAGTGGCTTCTCTGAAAATGGTTGGTGCCAAAATAGACAGATTTTTTTTTAAAACCTGGGCCCAATCTGCTGCTTTTCCTTTCCAAACAGTTATTTTGTGGCAGCTGTGGTGAGCAGCTGAGTGATCTTGCCTGTTCCCAAAGGAGCTCCATTTCTATGGACGGTCACTACTTTTCTGTGTTATGCATGTAGATCTGAGTGTAAATTCACCATTAGATGGGGGGATAACAGTAACCAAAATAACCAATTAGCCAGGTTAGCATGTTGTCAAAGCTGAGGGACAGTATCAACTTAAATCCATTATTATTATGAATATCCAGTGACTGGAAAATCTTTACATTTTCCTATCAAACCTCAAGTATAATGGCTGTCAGGACATAAATGTCAAGTATTGGAATAATCATTAAAAACTAGAACATAATTCAAGTTCAGATTTAAGGATTCTTTTTATTTTTCCAGATTCAATATTTTTGAAATAAGTATTTCCAATGTCACTCACCTCTCCACTGCACAGAACAGTACCCCTCAGCATTTTATTCTAATTTAAAAGAAAAATTAAAATTAACAACAACATAGAATATAATTTATATGATGTACAAGCTGGTTTTAAATTACTAGAAATGGAATCAGTTTTCATTAAAGGAACTATGATTGAAAATTCAGTTAATGCCTTCAAAGGGCCAAAGACTATGTGTGACTGGTTTCATAGTACCAGAACCTCCAGGAAAGAAGCGCTCTGTACCCTACTTCATGCCAGATACAGTCTGAGTTCATTTAAACATCACTAGGATAAGACAGCAAGCATTATACCAACAGGGACCCTAACTTTGCCTATCGACAATCTCCACAGGTGTTTGTACTGCAGTGGCTGTAATAACCTCAGAACTGAACTGTCAATTAATGGGATGGTTTAAGCGTGCAGGGTACAGGTTCAGTAAGCTGGATTTTGTGATGTGGAGTGAAGCTAGGGAGGAAAAAATGCAGCTGTAACACAGAGGAAGCAAAATACAAGAATATAGGGAAAAAATAAGTTAGTGAAGGGGAATTGAGTCAGTAAGCATAACATGAAAATGACCAAGTCAACAAAGGAGATGCGTGCACACACACACACGCACACCCACGCTCATGACCAACAACAGTAAGAAAAAGGGACCGTGAGGAGATTCAGGAAAATGAAAGACCAGACACGATGTTTAAGTGGGAAGGTGTGCATGACCATTTACAGAACTCCTAACCTGACATCTCACTCTTTGCTGCCTTTTTTAAACAAATCTATGCAGAACAAGGACATTGTCCCTGTCCTGGCCCATACAACCCCAATAAGAAATGCGAGGGCAGAAGTGGGAACCCTATGTGGGAGGAACACCTGCATTTCCCAGAAGACTGAAGTGATCCAGGATAAACAAAACTACACCAAAAGGCAACCTCCAGCTCTCATCTACTTTACCAAGGACCCCTCTGTTACCAGGGGGTAAGAGAAATAAGGTTGTTGCCTCTTTAGTGACAAAATTCCCTCCTTCCTCAGCAACAGAACTGATGCTGTCACCACAGGATCCTTTTCTGCCCTGAAAGGCAGAAGCGTTTCATGGAAAACCTGTTTCTTTGTCTCTATATAAACCTTTTCAAACCTCCATGTCTGATGCTGGAATTAGAGGTCCGGATTTCTCTGGCATGACGTTAGATACATGTTGCCCCTGTAGCCAGTGGAGCAGGGAAGCAGGGAGACAGAGGGATGGACAGACAGACAGATGCCTTCAGAGGGCAACTCAGCCATCTGTAGGGAGCTCAGGGTGACTGCCCTCCTTGCTCAGGTACAGCGGGAAGAGTCTAGCCTCTAACAGGAGGACTGTGAGGCTGAACAACCTCCTCTCTGGTTCTCTCCTCCTCTTGCTGATAGAGCATTTTATATATCACAGAGTTTTTCTGTTGCAATGCATGTTTGCAGCTGCTTGCTAGGGAGTTGTTTGTTTAGGGAGTTCTGTGTTCTCCTCATGCATATACTTTTATGATCATTGATGAGAGAAGCCAGCACTTAAGTCATATACCTTATACTCTACATCCTAAGGCCAGTCTCAGAGAGAAACTTTGTATTTTGCACAGGACTGCTTGACGCTATTACAGAAGACTCCCTTTTGCCATTTCGGTCAAGGCATTGGCCACAGTTTTGACCCCAAAGACCTCAGATGTCTTGTAGATAGCTTTGTCAAAGATCACCAAGTTCCTTAACAATAAAGGAAAAGCCAACCTTAAGTAAAGATTTTGAAGCCGAGTCACTATTCTATGGGGAGCCAATGCAAACAGATGATGGATTTGATGTGCTCAGGGTATCCCATGCTGCTGAGAAAGCATCTTGCAGTGTCCCATGCTCCTAAGGACTTGAGTCTATATAAAATTATTATATTGTGTTGGTGTAGTTCACAAAAAAAAAAATATTGGAGGTTTGTATTACTGTCATTATCCATGAGAACAGGACGGAGTCTCAGACTACTGAAAATGCTGGGAGATTTTGATTAGTGGAGTCACTATCAGCAGGGATTTCAAAAGCATTACTACAACTACAAAGAAATGGATGAATAATACATCTGCTGGAAATTACACTTGTGGGGAGATCAAAATTATTCACCAATTTGGAAAGCACGGAGGGTTAAATATTATGACAATTTATTTTGACATTCTCTAGAAGAAATAGTTTCAATATTTTCAAAATAAGAACATTCTGACTTTCTGTTTTGAAATAGCATATTTGTTTTGAAACTGACACAACATTGTTCTGGATTTAACAAAAATGTTTCAGGTTGGCAAAGAATAAAATTTTTCTTCCTGCTGAGAAAAGAAAACAAACTATTAAAGTCATTAGAAGTTGTTTTGGCTTGTTAGAAGCATTGCCTCCAAAATGTTTAGTTCAGCCACTAAACTTTCAAAAAAGATGATGAAATGCATCATTCCTACAGCTCTTTGAAAAAAGAGGGAAAAAAAAGCAACTGGAGATGCATACCTTTCAAAGACCCCGTTCTGAGGTTTGTTTTTCCTTGACTACTACCCACTGCAGCATAAATTGAGTTGCTATGTTGTAAACCCAAGATAAGCAGATTCATATCACCTAGAGCACTGTATAGCTGTTCCTCCCTCTGTGCAGTTGCCCCTATCATTTAGCTACCCATATACTCCATAGTGGTCAACAGAGCCTGGATCCTTCAAGAGGGATGCAAATTACTACCTACCTCGTGGGGGGATTTCAGTTACACAGCAAGGCTCCTTCTCAGTCTGAAAATTTGTGGCAGTTTCATTTAAATGAATCACAGACCTTTATATTAAGTTACATACAACATGGAATAATGTAGTCAATACAACAGTTGAAGTCTTATTTTTATGTTAAATTCAATTTATTCTTATAATGTCCCCATCATTTCAGCTTTCACTATGCTGCAGACTTAGGCATTGACAATGTATGAAGTTTATTTTAGAGGCTGCCAGAAGCAGAGAGCTGGAGAATCTGGACAGGTAAGGGGCAGGTACATGAAGCTCTGCTTGCCTGGGGACACAAAAAGTGATTTGGGGTTAACAGGAAAAGTAAATTTCCATCTGGTAAAATACCTGGCAATGAAACAGCAACTCTTAGACTGTAAAGCCTAGTTCTGCAGTGGGAACTGCAATCTCATAGTCATAGATTACATAGAGCCCTGAATATTACAAGTCACTCACAAAAATAGTTTTCTCTAATCCAAGGACTCTGGCTTAAGGAAAACTTAAGTTTTTAAAAGATGAAGGGCTAGATTCTGTACTACAACTTTCATTGGCTCAAGCCACGAAAAGGAGGAGCACAACTTGAGTTAGGTCTCCATCACTTTGCAGTCTCTGTTTTTGGAGCTCTGTCAGAGAAACTGAAGCTTTACGTAATGTGCCCATACCACCTGAAAGAACCCCAGCACTTTGATACAGACACTTTCCCCTCCAGACTCCTAGCCAACCTCTTTCCACGGTCATCAGGACAAGTGGCACAGCTGCTCATGCTGATCTTGAACACCTCCATGTAAGTGGAGGCCATGGCCCCCATGCAATGTCAAAATGGGGCTTTATTAAGTACGAATAATTTATCCTAATGCTGCAGCATGTCTCTTTTTAAAAACAGAAAAAAAAAATCCCCCTCTTGTGTTTGGGCTTTCCTGTACATTCTTTCCTAAGTAATTTTTGTTCAGTTTTAAAATATTATTACTATTTGCATGAGTTGCAGTAGTGACCAGCAAATCCAGTTATGAGCCAAGGCCCCATCCCCCCCACCATGTATGGCACTGCACAGACCTAAAAAATTGTCCCTTCTCCAAAGCATTTGTAGTCTGCAGAACCTTAAAAACAGTGCATTTAGTTAGAAAGAGACATGAGGACAAACATGATGTTATGTCTAACATAAATGATGAAAATTAATCCAGGTAGACTCCTGTTCCCTTTTCCATTAGGAAGACTTGATTCAATTAAAAGCCAGCAAATGTAAAGTACACAGAAGACATCCTCTTATATTCAGACTAATATGTGGAACTCACAGACGCCGCTGAGTTTTTATGGAAGTAAATAGCTTAGGAAGCTTTAAACAAGAATCAGACATTAACAAACAAGCACAACATCTGTAATTTCCATACCAAGGATTAAAATTACAAGGAATGTCAATCATCTGGCTTGAAACAAATCAGCCAGTCAGCAGATACTCCCAGGAGATGTTTTTTACAGAGGAGAAAAAAAATGGAAGTAAAAGATTTTAATTTGAATCACAAGCACTGGATGTTCACCAGTGACAGAAACACAATCCTAGAACACATGGACATTTTTCTGTTTTAACAGGTAAGCACTTTGTATTAGAAAGTTATTCTCATTTCACACTCACTTTAACAGCACTGTTGTCCAGAGGGTTATTCATGATTCACAGCACCATGAAAACAGAAGTCAGCCCTTGGTGTTTCACTGGAGAGATTCAGTACCAACAGAAGCATTCCTGTATTGAATCCTGATGGGCTAGCAGTGCATGACTTTATCCAGTTTGGAGTCATGATTCTGCTTCCATTCCATTTGTGCAATTTATAGAGACTCAGCTTGTTTCATGTATCTTAACACATCTCAGTCTGTATCAGAATAAATAGCCATTGCCTGAAACCAAAACCCTATCACTCACCATCTCTTTCTTACACACAGACTCTTATCTCTGCATCTCTCCACAACTGCAACTCTTACCTTGCTGGAGTAGCAGGTTGTGCAATTACTTGAGTTAAGTCTTCCCATCTAAGAAGTTTTCCCACAAACATAATGGCAAACAGAAAAAAGAAATCAGTCATACTTGGACAGCAGAGCTCTTGAGAGACATTATTGTGCTCCGTCATCCTCTATTTGTATTCTCATGCTTACCAGAGAGACGATGGCAAGTTTCTTGTGAAGACTTTAAACTCTCCATTCCCATTCTGGGTTCATTTAACATACATTGTAATCACACTGCTGAGACAAATTAATTTGAAATGCATGCAGATTAACGCATCTAATTTTGTACTCTAGGTGTTCCACTGTAAATCAGACTGGGCACTGGCCTTAGCAGCAGGTCTTTCACTCGACTTCAGCGTCTGGTTCATTTGGTTACATTGTGTTACCTCTTAATGAGTCCTCACATTTACTTAGTTTGCAACTCTGAAAATGATCAACTGCCAGCCTGCAAAGTTGGAACACCTGCCTAGTTTTTCCCTTTATACCACTGCCTATCGTCACAATTTAGTTTTGAAATTTTGATGATAATATGTGAGACCAGATTCAAGTCAGTTACCTTTACAGTACTTCAGGTCTGTAAAGGCAATAGTGGTTAATGATAACAGATGCTTCATGCTGTATTTTTTAATGGTGATAGTGATGCAAGATCCCATCCAGAACAATTGAAAACAATAAAGGGGCCAGTCTTACATACCTGCATAGCTACTTTTGAGGTTGGGGGGTCCTCTTTTTTTCAACTGCTGTCGCACTCCACAAACAAAACCAAGATACATCATTCCTAAATTGTTAGGTTTATTTAATTATGGCTTTGGGTGACACTTCCAAAAAAGTGGGTAGAGAGCCAATAGGAGCAAACAGAGAAGGCAGAAGAGTTGTGAAATTAACCTGTTCCTCAAGTATCTCTGTAATATGAGTAGCATTTTCAAGAGCACATTTTGCTTACCTCCATTTCTGATTAAGAAAATGCTAAACCTCCTCCTGACTTCACAGAAAGGAAATTATGCCAGCAGTGAGGACTTTTTACTACAAAAAAATAAAAGGCCCATAGTGGTGGCAGGTGCTGAAGAGTTCAGTATGTTAATTGACAGGAAAGTCTTGAGACTCAGGCAAATGGGGATAAGAAGACCAAGAAAGGATGGATGAAGATGCAAGGAACAAGATGCAGCATGCAAGGAACAACTAAAGAATGCAAATAATATATAACAACAAGGAAGCAGATAAAACTGAATATTCAGAGATGTATTAGAGGAAGAGTAGAGAAAATTTAGAGATCTCCCATTAGAAATAGCAACTTACAATGATTCAACCTGCTGTGAGAAATCAGCAGAAACCATAAGTGGAGTCACATTCAGGTTGTCATTTCTGCATACAGAAGTGCTTAAATCTGACCTATTATGCAGCTTTCCTAATCCTCATGTTAACATGCAAGAGCTGATATTCAGCCTCTTCTTAGCAATGCCAAGAAACCAAAGAATTCAGTTTTATTCTGTAAAGCAGAAACATAACACATTCCATTTCTATTGAACTAAACAACAGTAGTATATTTTTCTTCCTAACTCTGACTTGTATTGCATCCCTTCAATCTTTGAGGAAAAGAGGGCCAGGCAACTTAAACTCGCTCCCCAGAGAACGAATAAATACAGCCAAATCACCAGCATGGAAAATAACTATGAGCCCTAGGTACCAAAGCTTACCCACAAATAGCTCATAGTGAATAATGCATACAGTTTAAAGTCAGTTGAAATAAGTGCCAGGTCAGTTATCAGGCAGCAGTGAATTTGCAAGACTGAAACAAAATTCTTTTTTTTATTCTCCCTCTCTGAAGTACAAATAACTGAACTAAGATGCAGATAGTAATGACTGAATTGAAGTGTGGGCAAGAGCTGGCCAGTTCTGCAGTCTTTGAGTCCTACATCAAAACAGACTGGTGGTGCTGAAGAGGCAATAGTAACATGAAAGGGCCAGCTTTGGCTTTTTGAAAAGAGTTCTTGACATCATGTCAGGTCCTAAAGCACTGCTGTGCCTCAGAAACGGAAAGAATTTGTCTTGGCTGAAAATTTCAGCAGAAAAGCGGCAGACTAAGGATCTGTCACCATGGGCCAGTTGCCTTGATTCCAGTTTAATTTCAGCTTTAGAAACACTATGTATTTGGCTGTCAGATTAGAACCTTTGCACGACCTACAACTTCCACATTGTATGTTCATACAGATGTGTCAGGGCTAGCCTCCCTTCAGATAAATTCATCTCCTCGGACTGCTGAATGCTGGGTGTATTTTCCAGCCTTGGAAAGGTACCAGGGGTTCTCCAGCAAGGCCATTAGGTTGAGGGCATTTATGAAAGGAAAGGGAAAAATGAATGAAAATCAGGAAGTATATGGAAATATATGGTGTTTCCCCACGACATTGTACCCTGCTTTTTATTTTACCTTCTCTGGTCAATGAGCCAAAGGCTTTAACAAGCAGTAAATTGCTGCTCTGAAAATGCAGCCAGCTAATTATTCACAGGAGCTCTAAAGCTTTTCAGTGACTGCTTTCTAGGATTCAGTAGAAAGGTGTTTAAATTGCAGCCTAAATTATTTTTTCCTTGATGTGCTTGTCCCTGTCAAAACATGTGTTGCTTGTATGAACACAGCTCAGGCAATTCTGATTACCTTCAGTCAATACTTTACCCCTAATGGCAACATTTTCTAGTGATCCAAGGACTGGAACTGTTATTAACAGTGTTGTTATATATTTCTATACTGGAGCAGAAAAAACTACTTTTATACCAAGGCTTGGCAGGAAACATAAAAACAATTATTCTTAAATAATAATAAAATTACTAAAGTATTCCAGGAAAGGTTCATCTTTAATTTCTGTTTTCCTTGAAAAAATAGGTGATTAATTTGCTGTTTAGAATTAAGAAATCAAATCTGAAAAAAAATATGGAGCTTTATATTTTGAGGCAGGGGTTTTCTCATGTTTTTACTAGAACTGCATTAGGCTACATTTCTATTTGAGCACTGAAAAGCACCTGAAGTAAACTGCAGAAATTCCGAATTTTAACTGTTGTCAGTAGAAATATAAAGAGCTTAATTTCCTAACCATTTATAAAGAATCCCAGCCTCACACAGACATGCGTGAAAAAGTCTAGCACTAAGTAAATTATGCAAAGACCCTTGAAGTAGCATCATTCAATATGATTCAATCACACAAAAATGCAGCATATTCTTCCAGGTGAGCAGCAGCCGTCCAGCTACTGGTTTCTACAGAGGCATGATAAACCACATGCTGCCTAATAAATAATCTGTCAACAACACATAGCACTATGTAATAACTCAATGATTCTAACATCTGTATTAGTTCATAGACAAGAAGCAGACATTGAACTGTTGCACTTTTTCAGTGTTGGAAGACTCTGCAGACAATTTAAAGGTAAATTATTTTTGCCAAGGTTGTTCCTTCGTTGCGTTCTGTTGGACATCACTAGCTTAGACAACTCTCCCCGCAGAATCCACGCCAAGATAATTTGAAAATACTGAACCAGGTCTTAGCTTTCCTTTCCTAAGAAGCATAAACTGCCTTAGAATCATGGAAGTTTTTACCAGAAATCCAGAAACAAGAGGGGTTTGACCCCACAAGTTTACCATCATGAAGTTTAAGCGTCACATTTTGTATTGTGCTTCAAGATGCTTAGTTGTATGCTTCTGTCTCCTCTTGCTATTCCAGTGACTTAAGCAAGTGAAAGATAGCATTACTTTGCCTTGATAATCTATTGCACTATACGTTCAGAACCAGGAAAATCCCAGTCCCTTTTCTCCTCTCAATACAATCAACATTTATAAAAAAGGTACATTAATGACTACCATTAAAAAGTGTACATTGCCTTCAAACAGGTTTTCACATGTCCTGTTTGTTAAATCAGCAACCTTTCACATCACTTTAAAAAGCTGTGTAAGTATTTACTTTATTAAAATATCTTATACATTTGTATTTTAGTAATCAATACTGCTTCCACTTTAATTAGTCTTACATGTGTATTCAGGTTCTGGTAAAGTGTTCTTTTATTTTTTGTAATGTTTATATTAACAATCCACACAAAGATATCTATTCTTCTTCTGAGTAATAGCCTGGATATTGTTTTTCTTTCAAACTCCTGCATGGAAACCAAAGAAGTGATCTATGACCATTGTCCAAGAACAAAAGATATTCAAAGCTGCATCTAATCTACATATTATCTTCTGTGAATTATTTCTTATCATAGGTAGTCTGCAAGCACTCAAGTACAGTTTAAACATACTATTTCACATCTACTTGATCCTTTCGGGAAGTCATTGGATACACAGGCATGTGAGGACAGGCAATTCTATAGATCATATGGGAAAATCAACCTGGAAGGAAGATTGGGATGAAGGATTTGAGCTTTTTCCTGGGTCTTCAAGCTATTGGAGACCTAGTATTTCACATCTGTCAGTATGCGACCTCTCTTGGACAATCTGGGGCAGGAATTTACACAGACTGCTGGAATACAGTCTCATACTTGTTAGTGATGTGATCTGTTTTCTCTAAAGTGGATTCACTTTAGCAAGCACCATCTTGGAAATTATGTGTTAAAGTCTTCTGTGAAGAACTAGGAATAACACAGAGAAACCATGGCTGAAATTTATTATTTTGTACGTATTTTCATTGCATAAATCAGAAACTATCTCATTTTCAGTTACAAAAACAAGGGGAGGTTTAATAAAATTGAGTAACATTTCAAAAGCACCAGTATCTCACCTACAACTTTTGAAAATGTCATCCTCTTTAAAAACACTGAGTGTATCCACAGAAATATCTAAGGGTTAATACTTGCTTTTGAAACCAATTCTGGATGCCCGTATGAAAGAGAGAGGTTTGATTATATCCAAAAACCTAGTTTAGCTCATGTCACATAGAAGGGGGAAGGAAGTGAAAAGACTAAAAAAAAAATTAAATTCCCCACTATAATACTTAAATCCCATTTTACCATCAAAAACCATAGGTATATTTCTTGTATTTTCTTGTCTCTCTCTGTGAATAAGTGAACATTCTTCCTGTTAACATCAGCACGGAAGTGCTCTCTAAAATCACAGCTAAGTAAACCTTTATCTTACATATAATTCGTCATCACTATCAATAAGGAATAGCCATGGAATGGCTATCGGTGAGCTCTAAAAGCAAACTACAGAGAAACTCAAATCAAATGCAGTTCTGCTCTAATATATGCCTATTTGATTGGTGCTTGACATGTAATCCCATTTTAACATGGATTGATGTTATTTTAGATTAGAGGGTAAACAAAACATGCTTGTTCATAGTGTTCTTGTATCATGTAATGCTGTTTTCATCCACACCGATTACAAATTCTCATCATAGTTAACAGGTGCTAGATTGCAACTACAAATTGAACCATGAATGAATAAGGAATACGAATTTGTAGAGACTGACATGTGCTGAGGTTCCAGACTTTGAAATTAGCAATGGATCCTATTACCAACCTTGGTAATGTTCAGGAAATGGGCTGATGTTGCCAGGTGGGACTACCTTCATTGACAATATTTTGCTTAACTGACAACTTGAGTTAGATTTTGAAAGTATTTGAACATTGATCATGAATGATTTCAGCATTTCATGGAATCTACCTGAATTTTAATCCAGCAATTTGAATCCAAACCCAGCTAAACCTCTGATTACATATAAACATCTATTTAAATACAGCCTTCCACTAACTTGGAGCAGCAACAGACTCATTAGTAACAGTCATTCTGAGCATCTTTGGCCCTGGAGGCACCAGGCAGACAAAACAGTCCTCTTCCCGCTGTAAACAGCATGAAAAGTAAACCTTTTGCTGCTTAAATGACTATCTTCCTATTTGTCAGCACGCCACTTGTATTGTTATCTTTACTTTAGGCTTTTGAACCACTATGAGTTTTATCACTCAGACTACCCTCCCAAAAAACCAGCACATGGTATGCTAGTGGTTTGGGTTCTATCATATCCATTTGGCAATGCTGGATTACTACCAGTTTTCTTAACACCACATTTCCATTCATAGCAAGTTGGCATAAAACACTATCATGAGCAACACTGTGATATATCTATTATTTTTGCCGGATTTACAAGGCCCAAACCTATCCTAGATAATCTAGGCTAGCACAAAGCAGGGCTTTTTTTCCCCATTGACAACATACTGTTGGCTTTTATTGATTTCTTGGTAATCTCTTATGTACTTAAATAGTTAATCATATTTTTTTGGAAATGCAGTTAAACACATTGGCCCTGCAAAGCACTTCAGCTCCTTTGGGAGAATGTGGGCATTTCTTATTGATTTTTTCATTAACGTGGAGCAGCTCCTGTGGTAAATGAAGACACTGTGCAGTGGAGACAGAGTACAGCATCTTTCTTTAAGCTAGTCTAACTTTAAAGAACAGTAACATCCTTTGACGGTCATCTTCTTTATGAAAAACATCCCAATCTAGCAGCAGAATATTCTCAGTCTATTTGTAGGTAATGCATGAGCCACTGGCACCAGGGACTCATCTGGGAGGAAGAGGCAGGAAGATATGGAAGGTATCTTTCTAGCCAGATATGGAAGGTGGTATTTGTGATACTCTGTTATTTATGACATTTGTGATGTCAGAACTGAATGAAAGAGAAATACTTGTCATCATGCTGTTGGCAGTGCAACCTGTGTCATCTGTGGTGGGTTAGCCTTGGTCAGCAGCCAAATGCCCACCCAGCTGCTTGCCAGCTACCCCCACCCAACAGGACAGGGGTAGAAACTAGGATGAAAAATCCTATGGGTTAAAATAAATACACGGAGATTGCTTAACAGTTACCATCACAGGCAAAAGAGACTCATCTTGGGGCAAATTAATTCAATTTATTGCCAATTAAAATATATTCATATAGTGAGAAACAAAGACACAAATTAAAACACCTTTTTCCATGGCAGTCTGCTTCCCTCAGAAATTTACAAGATCACCCCTGAGGAGATACCTTGCCTTCACGCTCAACAGGAGCTACCTCCAGAGGTTGTGGATTATTGCCTCTGTTCCAATTTCTTTGTTTCTTCCCTGGTCCCTAGTGAGGTATCCCAGCTTCTGGGCTTCCTTACCTTCTAATTCCTGACGTCAGCCCCAGTATCCCAGCATCTGAGCAACGAGGCAGCAATCCATTCGGCTGGTTGGCAGATACAATCTTTCCGCGTATCTCAAAGTTCACTCAGGTACCAGATAATTTCTGCCTACAGAGTGACTTCTGTCACCTCCTTCTCCTGTTTCCTTGCTGAAGGACCAGCTTCCTGATCAGACTCTTCCTCCTCCCTTACTAATTGATGCTATGGACTTGTCAATTTCTGATTCCAGTTTTTCGACTATGGGGGTGATTACTGTAGATAGGGTTTGAGTCTCTGTCTTAACCATGGTGTTGTCAGATGTAGAGACCCTCCTTCCTCTGCTCTGATGGAGTTGAACAGAGTCTCAGTAGTCACAGTCACAGTGCTAGGAACTGATGGGTCTCATTCAGGTAGGCAAGGCACTCTTCTGTCAAGTAGTGCACCAATTCAATGGGATTACATGCCTGTTCAGGCATAAAATCCCAGGCTTTGGAAGGTGATAACTGCCCTAGGCACCTGCCCAATCCTCCCACACACCCTGCCACCCAGGGACTGACTGTGTCAGGGCACGTTTCTCTGTCAACTCACCAACAAGTTGTTTACTCTTACACCTGAATGAAATCAGGTTCCACACATCCAACAATAATGGGACCAAAGAGCTTACATTGACAATGCCTTGTCAGTATTTTAGAAAGTGTGAAGTTAAATGCCAAAACCACCATTATTAATATAGGCTTGTGAACAGAGGGCAGACAGGAAAAATTTCATCACACTATGCATCCTGAAAGCTCTGGCACCCTATGCTAAAAGGGTTTTATTAGATATAGAAAAAGATCTGACTTGCCCTCTGTCATGCACCAGGTTCACAGCACAGAATCCAACCATATCTTCATTGTGAAGTGTCCAAACTTTCAGGAGAGGTCACCCTACCAACGCTTAAAATTCATAGTTCTACAATAGCCCATAGAGCGATATTAATGAAGACCATAAAACACTGGAAAGCCTACGGAAGTAAAGCAGTACATAGTCCATTACCAAGTGTTATACTGAAAAACAGCATGTGCACTAATATATCCCTTCCTTCCCAAAGTTCCTCATACGTTAACACTAGCCATTGTGGGTAGGAGTTTGAGAGATCATCATATTGCAAAAGAGCATTTTCATTTCCAACCGTTTATCTAACATGTCTCTTCTCCAGTGATCTCCGAGTAACTCTTGAAATTGGGGATTTCGTTTGCGTCTTTCATTTGCTTTGCATTACCCACACAGATGCTGGAAAGTCAGTTACATGCCTTGTCTTGATGCATCATCCCAGAGGATATAGAGGAGATTAATCAGTTTTGCAAGATTCTCACAAAACCTAATTGATGCTTATTGAGTAATATAAAACCCAGTGGCCTGCGTAAACATGATTAGACACATAATGTTGAGTATCTTTCTACATAGTCTCTTCACATCAAAACTTATTTCTGCTAAAAGAGCTATCACCTAAATTCCCTTAAGAGTACAGTTTATTTTCTTAGCATAACTTTTGCCTTTGGTTACTCCAATACTATCCCAATCATTTTTTTTATACAAAGCCGTGATCAATTTTTGCCTTCTCCTTTCCCTTTGATTATTAGCCACTTTTTAAAGCTTTATCATCCTTAATTTCATTTCTTAATAAATTTTCTCACTGAACTCTCCACTACATTTGGACACTGTATCAATTTCAGAACATCCTCCTTTCTCCCTCAGGCAGGATTGTAACCTCTTCTCCTGTCTTGTCTTAATCCCATCTTCCCTCCAGATTCATAAATAGGAATTGCCTTTTTTTTCCTCACTAATGCAACAGACTCCCACTTCCAGTAGCAAAGGAGACTGAACTTCTAGTTACATCTCTAATCTGAATTTGGGAACACTTGCTTAGATACAGCACAAATAAGATCCTAACTCCATGCCTGAGAAGAGTCAGCCCATCCTGGAAAAGTCCCTAGTATTTGACAACCCAGTCCTGGCTCAATGTAACCCCCCATAATTTCCAATGTATCATTCCCAGATTAAACTGAAGTCAAATTTAGTTCCCAGCTCTCTTTCTGATACCTTGAATTTAGTTAAGCTAAGCTGTTCCTGTCTGGTTTGATCAATAGCAATACTGAAGATAGAGCAGGAAGAAAGCCATTTAGCCAGGTGTCCCTTTGTCAAGGCTTCCTCTTTACAGTGAGTCAGAGCAGATTACGGGGTTGATACAGTGTGGCTGATAATAAACCTGTGGGTAAATTAAAGGCTTTGTTTAGCTCCTTATTGCAAAAAATCTTGATTTCACATTCACTCCCACTTCCCTCAATTAAAAGAACGTTCTTAAAAGGCTTTTGGTTTTTGCTTAGCTGGGTACTTGAATAAAAAAGACTAAACAGCATGTCAGAGTAATGTTAATGCATGCCTTGGTTCCTGTTTGTGTATAGATGACCAAATTCATAGCACTGCAGTTTCGCTGCAACTTACTTGTGAATAAGTTTGCTAGATTTGCCATTTTTTAAAATCACTTAATTAGGACAATTCAAAGAAAATGTCTTTTCTTTTAGTTCCGCAAGCACATATAAAACATGTGCAAGCCCTATAATACTTTTTATTTCAGCCAGCTGTTGGGCACAATCTAGACTATGCAAAGCAATAGCCAGCCTGTTTTACAATCAGAATAGCTCACCCAGCCCTAAAAAGGAGTCTCCCATACTCAATTACCAGCATAAAAGAAGGGTACCTGAAAAACTCATTGTGATTTCCAAAGAAATTCCATTATTAGCATTTAATAGGTGAGAAGTTCTGACAAAAAGTTCAGAGTAATGCTGTTGCGCAGATTCTGAGACAAACAATTGAACTAAATAGAGTAGCGTAATGCTTGGTAAAAGCTTTTAGTCAAAATTTCAAGTTAAAATGTTCCACATATCCAAGGAGCAGGGGATCAAGTAAATGGCCTAATAGGAGAACTAAGGTTTGTATCACCAAAGTACCTAGTTTTGGTGCTTAATGTGGGAGACTCATTTCCTTTGGCTCTCTGTATGGATAGCGTCAAGAGAGCGCACCAAAATCAGGTGAACAATAAGATACCACGAAGGACAATAATACATGAAGAAAGCACAGCATTGCCTAAAGCTGCAGGGCATTTACAAAATGACCAGGGATGCTGTCACCCAAACTAATTTTATAATAGTTAGTTTCTTTAGTTCACTGAAAAAACATACTTAAAACATATCAGTCCTGAAGCATTCCATTATTAACTTCAAATGATGCATATTGAATGATGCAGACGAAAAGCACATGCACAAATCTAAAACATAATACCATTTTCAATACCGCCTTACTATTTGTTTCATTTTAATGCTGATGGCTTTCCAAATGTGCTATATCTTATCTACACATCCTTCTAAAGATACAGTCTCTGCTCCAAATAGATTGCATTCAAAGACTGCAACAAAAATAAATGATGAAAGGAGAGCCATTGATTGCTTTCAAAATTATTACTTGGGCCAGATTAGCTATCTGACTTATAAAAATCACAATTGTGGAGTTTGAGGAGCGATGAGGTCAGGGAAAGACCAATATTATAGCACAGGGCTAAAGGATAGCATCCCAGTCACAACAGTGACAGACAGAAAAACTTTAGGGAGAGAAAGGGACACAAAGAAGTCTGATAGATCCAAATGACAACAGACTAAAAAGGCAAGAGAAGCTAAGTAGGTAAGGAGACAACTGTCAAAGGCCTTGAAGGAATGGTGTTTAAACAATAGGTAAGAAAGAAACAAAGAGTAAATAGAAGGATTTAAAAAGACAGTATCAATCTAACAGACAAGACAGAAAGGTCAGCCCTCATCATTTGAACAGGATTCATTGAAACGGAAAACCAGACATAAAGACATTGCAAAAATCAAGGTGAAACTCAAAGAAGCCTCAAAGTAAGAACTACCACAAAAATGGAAATATGGATACACCATATGTGATACAACTGTAGTTGAAGAACTGATACAATCTAGAAGAAATGATAAAATCTAGAAGAAAAAAGCAACCATTCTCATTTTGATAAAGACGGTCTTTGTCCAATACACATTACTGCACTGTTACTCTGGTAATATAAAACCACACATACATACTGACTTGACCATCAGCAAGTTCGATGTTTTAAAAACAAACAAGTCTGTGTAATATCAGTGCCCTAACTTTCAACAGCAAAGATTAGAACAAAGTATACAAATGAGAATGACAGGTTGTAATCATAAGACTGTGAAAAAGTTCAAGTAATCAAAACCATTCAATAATTTGGGGTTTCAAATTCTCAGTAGACATCCTTAGTGAAATCACATGAAATTTTGTCACATGTCACACTTCCAGATCACATTCTGAAACCACAATTCTTCACTCCCTACTTTGGTTATAAAATCTGTATGAAACATTCCTCTAGAGTGCACAAAAGCACAAAAACAGTAACATCATATATCCATATAAAACAGTTAGCAACTAACATTTACTTCAGCCAAAGTTAACACCACCAATTAAGCTGGCATACATCTTCTTATCCCCTTCCTGAGATCTGCTCTACTGTCTTGCCACATCTTTTCATTCATTAGACAAGTAAATATGGAAATTATGGGTAGACTGATTTGCACCGTTCTGAAATGAAAGAACTGCCTGCAGGATGAGAGGGAGAGGATGGGCAGAGAAATCACACTCAGACCCTTACCTTCCAATTAGCAGGAACTCCCCAAGCACTCCCAGGCGCCTCATGGCAATGAGGATCCCCCTCACTGTCATTCCCTCACAGAAGCAAACCACCACTCTAGCCTTGGGTAACCTTTCTCGCAGCTTGCGGAGCAGGCGATCAAAGCTCTTTTCCCCAGCGTTGCTGTAGATCTTGTCAGAGTGAGCAATGCAGAGACCCTCTTGGGCAGCCAGCTCTTTGAAGGCTTCCATTCCACTTTCCCCATAATTTCCTGTTTTTTAAAAAAAAAAAAAGTTGATATTATATCATGCTTTTAACCAGTTAAGGGGAGCTGTGATGGGAAAGGGATAGTTTTTCTCAAAAAAAATCAACTAGCCAAAGGAAGAGCAAAGGAGGTCCACCAAAATGAACATACTCAGAGTTCAGTGGAGCAACAAGATATCCATGTATCAGAAGTACTGAGTAGTACTCAGTTACTGACCTGGAGACTGCAAGTTTCTTTTCTTACATTGATTTACCAGTGGATATTAAAGGCAAACAAGGGATGGATAGGTAGAAAAGGGGACAAAGACAGCTCAGACAGTAAGGATAAAGTTTTATTAACATTTCTATGGCAAAGATCACAGTTGTGTTAGTCCAGGAAAATAGTCACAGTAAAGAGAAAAAAGGATTTCATTCCAAACTGTTCTGTACCACAGGTAGTCCACGCTCATAAAAGTGAATGAAAGATGGATGTGAACTTAAAACATACTGATCTGGTAGCATTTTGAAAGCCACTTACACAAATCTGACTGACCACTTACCACTTTTGAAAGCCCTTTACACTAATCTTAACTGACAGTTAAAATTTAGGCTCGATGTTTCTCTTGGAATAGGAGACTTTTTGTCTGTAAGAACTTCAGAAAGAACTCTTCCTAATACAGAAATATTGGAACTTTGTGGTCCAGGCAGTATCCAAGCTGATTCTCAAGTTCCCTGCATTTTTCTATTTATACATTTTGGAAGCCAAATCAACAGCTTTACAAAACTCAGACTGCTTTCAGCTATGGAGACAGGTGAAATCTCAAGTTTTCTTTTAATATTTTATGCCTGTCATGAGCACAGGTTTTATGATGAACATCAATCAGGCAAGATGAGCAGATGGATTACAAAAAAATATCTATTAACAGTAACAAGAAATGGTTCAAAAAGAGAAGCATGAATTTTATGCTATCCACATTCATAATGTTTGCTTAATTTATTGAGGAAGTAACATCAGATATGCTGATCACTTCTACACCCAGACCTTTTCAAGCCAGGGATGACTGAAGAGGTCCATCTTCTCCCTTTGCAATGATAGTTTAAAATACCAAAGATTACTGAATCAGCCTAACTTCCTCCACAAAAAAAAAAATCATAACAAAAGGCTACCAGAGAGAAAATTCAGCAAGAGACGGTTCAGGCATTCTTTATAAATCCAACAAAAATAAGTGCATTTTTCCGAAACGTGGATTGTTCACAGCAGATCAGACACACTATGACAGTCATAGTCGTACTAGAATGCAGCCAAACCTGCCAGGTCTAGCGTTAAACAGGTCTAGTGTTAAACTCAAGTCCCACAGCTTTTTGCACCGAAGTGCCCTAGTTTCTCACAAATTTGCAGCACAGCAGAATGGCCTCTTTCCCAATCTGTGACTCAATGCCAGATACAGCAAGCAGGTCAGTCTGCTTTTTTGTCTGTGAGCCAGACACACTCCAGAGCAGGAGTGACCCATGGCCCTGCATGGCTGCGGGGAGGGGAGAAGGGAGGAAGGGCGGTGCCTAGTGCGAACACACCACCAAGGCACTGTGGGCTCAGCACTGCAGCCCCGTCCCATGACCCTGCACTTTGGTAAGTGACGCGGCCTCATATAGGGCTTGTCATATGCTGAGAAGGACACAGGCGGAGACATTTCCATATATTTATAGGCCATAACTTGCAGTCACCAAGGGATTTACCCCAGGACCTGAGCCTGGGCAGGTTGAGCCATGCTGCTTTCATGACTTGCCTCAGGTCCCAGACTAAAGCAGAACAGCCTCATTGCTGACTTGCCATTAGCAAGCACCCAGTCTTTAGAAGGAAATTAGGACATATTTCCCAGTTTCATGTGGAACTTCATGCAACACAGACTCATTTGAAACCAGTAGGATTATTCTTAAAGTCTTACCTAAGGTGAGCCAGGGCACTAAACTGAATCTTCTTAGATGTTTAGGCAATGCATATTAGAAAATAAATGTAGTAGGATTCCTACCTAAATATTAAGGTAGGATGGGATTTTCTCATACCTCGGTACACCACTAACTCTGCTGTGTAATTCAAGTTAATGATTTCAACAAATGAAAAATTAAATCCACTCGGAATGATTTTTCCCAGCTTTAACTTTGATGGGATTTACCTCAAACATAGTCATACCTGTACTAACAGTACAACAGCCTATGAAAATATAGGCTGAGAGGAAGTAAGATTGTTGCCTATAAATTCAATAAGTGTGGTAAAGACCTTAAAAGGAAAAAAGCAAATTAAGATCAAGAGCAACATTGGCACAAGATGAAATAAGCAAAAAAAAAAAAAAAAAAAAAAGGCAGAAACAATCTGAAACTGAAAATGAAAGCTTTCTAACCCTTATATGAAAGTAGTGGAACAGCTTTCCAATAGCAGTAGAAAGAAAGAAATCTGATGTTAGACTGGCGCTTGCTCAGCTCACAAGAGCATTATATAATGTAGATGTCTGCAACAGCAAGAGACGAGACTTGGTGACCTGGGAGGTCCTAGCAAAGTCTGTGTGCTCTGCTCCCAAAGCAAGACAGCATGCTGCACACCTTCCCCCTCCAGGGGAAAGGATCAGGGAGAAAATGAACATGTGACAGATGTTGGATAGTTTGTTCAATGCACTCAGCTAGCCGGGTATGCACAATGTAAGAGCATATATAGAATAGAAAACACTAATTAATTCTGTGCAACAGCCAAGAACATATCCATCTGTACCAGCTTGCTGGGTACATGCATTTCAATCCACATGCATGCAACAGCTGAGAGGGGAAACGAAAGAAATCTGTGTGAGATGGTAGTCAGGGAAGAGTTGCAACAGGGCCATGGGCTGAGGACTATTTTTGCTTTGAAAGAGCCATTGAAGAAAAGATCCAATCTTATCTGCTACTGCCTTTTGTTACCAGAATCATCTCTGAAAAGCCGAAGTATTTATTATTGTGAAGCTACAAACAACTGATTTTTGTTCCAACCTGCACCCAAAACCAGGTGAGCCAGTATCATACTTTGAGCCCCACAATACCTTGCTAATTTTTAACAATTTTTTTCTTTTTTTTTTTAAGCTCTGTTCGACTTGAACCCTATTCAGAGAACCAGATATTTTCCTTGTATGCTTCAAGCAGACTCTGTACAGCAGTGCAAAGGTAAATTCTAACCCTATCATGGCTGCAATTTTACTAAGAGGATTTTCATGACCCTTCTCTCAGTGGCAAAGACAGCTTTGCTTCACCACTGTAAAAATCCTGGATAAGGCCATTCCTGAGAGGGACCCACATATCTGAAGATGCTGGTGAGAGCTACATGTAGTGGGAATTATTTTCACTCCTTGCGTTCCGTACATTAAATATCTTAACAAAAACATCAAGATGCTGTAGTAAAAATCAAAGATGTTATCTTGATCAACAGAAGACAAACAAAAGAAGAAAGTACCAAAAATTTAGCCTCATAAATTGCTCCTATGAGACAGTAAGTATTACATTCATATCACAGCTACACTGGAAGTAATGCTATTTGCTTGTATTAACACTTGAGCAGTGTGGGGAGCAGAACCCATGAGCTCCATCTAAAAGGTTTATACTCTTTATTATAGCTGTTTGACAAATTTACCCCCATTCTCTTTGTCAAGAGGACCATTTATTTTTCATTTATGAAATGGAGCAGGAATGTAGCCTCAGCAATCAGATGCTTATGAGAATCCTGGAGATCATCTTCTTAAGGGATGCACAGAGTGGCTGTGTGGGTCTTCCCAAGCCACGTGACAAAGTGCTGTGTTTTCAGGGGGCTCATAATCAAAACAGTGTGTCCCACATAAATCAGTGTCTGATTTCATTCAAGGATAGGGATTATTTGTGGGGCAGCATACGGAAATATGAACTGTTCATATTTGTGCTGCAGCGAACATCCCCTTGAAATATAGGTTAGCACCTGTTTAAAAAAAAATCTTAAAGAAAATCATAATGCTGAAGAGGAAGACTGACTGTTCTCTCTCACTCTGCTTTCAGTGTCAATAGGAAATATCAACTACTTTTTAGAGACCCCTTTAGAGACACACCTGCAAAAACAACAACATAAACCCACAGCAGAGGACTGAGCCTGGAAGAATGCTCCAATGCACTTAAATAACAAAAGGCAGGAAGCGAGAGATACTTCACCTACCTGGGCCATGAGCAATACCTTCAGGTGAGGTCACCTATTCCTTGCCATTATTTGCTTATTTGCTGCATTTATTCCTCTAAACAGCAGCAGTAACCACAATCTAGATGAAAGGTGAAAACAAAAAACCATATACCCTGCAAACACGTAACGAAGGGAGTGCACTAATAAGACAACCACAAAATCTAGCTTCACCGCAGGGTACTAGAGAGGCGAGTCATATCGCAGGAAGGTCCCCCTTTTCACAAATAACAAGAGAGAAACTATTCCCTGTCCTCTCCTTTCCTCTCTCAACATTATGACTTGTTTGTTCACCTCTCCCAAGCTTGTAGATACATTGCTGGAGGTATGAAGTCTGTTTCAGGGTTCAGTATTGATTCACTATAAAACATCTCTTTTCCTCAGCTAATTAACTGCTTTTTGGCAGAGAGAAAAGAAGAGGAGAACAGGAGGACTGCATGACCTAACTGCAAGGGATAACTACTCAAAAGCTTCTCTACTGCAAAGGCAGATTATTTGGGAAGAGTAGAGCAAAGGACATGACCTGATTATTAAGTTACTTCCTGATATGTCGCAATAACTAATTTGTAAAAGCTAGTGGTAATATTAAATATGACAGTAATGGTACAGTTGTCAAATACAAGTCTGGGGAGACTGGGAGGTTTTGGACCAGTGAACAGAAAAAAAAGAAAAAAAGAGGCAAAAAAGAGTGCCAGTTTTCTCTCCTGTGTTTCCCTATGCCACAAGGGCATCTTTGAATATGGTCAGTTAATAAGAAAATGATGGATTTATCTCACTTTAATGTATTTCTTATCAGTTGAACCATATTAAATAATCATGTGCATACTCTTAGTCCATTGCAATCTAAAATTTAAAAGTTCAATCATCAGATTTAAACCCGTATGTTAGTAAAAGGTTGGGAACACATACATAATCAACTAATGTGTCTCAGATGACAAGCAGTCACTTTCTAAACTGTAATAATTCAATGACTTACATCCATTTGTCCACACCTTTGATTAGGAGAGTTAAAAATAAAAGCCAGAGTCTACATTTATTCCCTGAATGTAGCAGACTGACAAAAAAATGAAAAGTTGTAGAAATGGATCTGCCCATGTGTGTTGTTTTGGTATATCCCAAACATAGATACTACACTCATAGAAAGCAGCTCTGTTGGCACATGGCTTCCAGGACCATTGAACTGACACCATCCCTCCTCTGGGAGGGCTTCTGTCACTGTGGAAAGGGCGAACATCAAACACTCCTATGTTTCTCAAGAATAACTTTTTCAAGGCTAAAGCCACGGTGATGTCAGGAGGGGCTGCTTTTTACCAGTTATCGGTTACTCCAAAGCAGATTTGTGTTTCCTTTTTCAATGAACCCTCTTCACTTAATATTGACTTTGCCACCTAAAGCCCTTTACCACACAGTTTCTTTTCAGAGTTCAGATAGCTTTCTCAACATAATTTTCTTTCCTCTCTGAGTATATCTCACCTCAGATGTTTTTAAGGGCCAACTTCAAAGAAGGTAAGTTAGGCTATGAGAGCACTTCACAAACCCTAAAGGACTCACCACTTTACAATAAGAAGAATTCTGCATGGACGTGGACTCCAGTTCTGATATCAGTTGGGACAAAATAGTGGAGAAAATACCAAAAGAAAAAGCTTCACTAGACCTAAAATCCCAGTCTAACTGCAAAGCTTAAAAGGAAAACTCTGCCTCTTATTTTGTTCTAAGTAGTTTGCAGATAAATGAGGAAAAAAAAAAAAAAAGCTTTACAAAGAACACTGAAGTAGCTATTTTAATTTCTCCAAGTACAATGATTCTAAAGAAGACCGAAACAAGTCTTTTCAACATTGACCCCTAAGGACAGTTTAATGCAGGTTGAACATCACAGATACTCACTACAGTTATTCCTCTCCTGGAGACCAGCTGGATTGCCCACTGCTCCCTGTCACTTGGATCAGGTCCAGCCACCCAGCTCCTCGGTTCTAAAGTTGCTGTTAACCTGCTACCACCCATATGTGTCGCAGACCCCCTTATCACCACCAGCTTGCCTCCCAGGCCAGCTCATGGTTCTGTGGAAGTCAGTGTTTCCCTTACTTTTACCTGGTTATTTTTCTTTTACAGTGCTACAGGGATTTTGTGTTGGGTGCAGGCCTCACTGTCCTTCAGTTACGGAGAGAGTAACTCATAATTAGAAACTGGAATAGCAGTGTGTACATTCTGTATTCTTTTAAACTATCTTAGAAAATTTTCTGGGTTTACCACAGATTTCAAAGCAACTGCACTTTAGCTTGACAAAAGCCAGAAGGATGTGTTGAATTAATGAATTGAGTCATCTTTGGTACACTACAGACCTCTGCCATCTGTGCTTACGGCCTATTTTCTTCAGAACTTAAGGCCCTTCTAGAAATGCAAAAAGTGAGCTGTTGAGACCAGACTAGTCTTTTTGTTTTCTAAAGTCAAGTAAAACTGAGTACAAGTGTATTGGGTTTGCGTGGCAAGGTTTTTGGGAGCAGGGGGGCTACAGAGGTAGCTTCCGTGAGAAGCTGCTAGAAGCTTCCCCCATGTCCAACAGAGCCAATGCCAGCCGGCTCCAAGACAGACCCACCACTGGCCAAGGCCACGCCAATCAGCGACAGTGGTAGTGCCTCTGGCATAATATGTTTAAGAAGGGGAAAAAATTACTGCACAACAGCAACTGCAACCAGAGAGAGGAGTGAGAACATGTGAGAGAAACAGCCCTGAAGATACCAAGGACAGTGAAGAAGGAGGGGGAGGAGGTGCTCCAGGCTCCAGAACAGAGACTCTTCTGCAGCCCACGGTGAAGATTGTGGTGAGGCAGGCTGTCCCCCTGCAGCTCATGGAGGTCCACGGTGGAGCGGAGGTCCACGGTGGAGCAGATATCCACCTGCAGCCCTTGGAGGACCCCACACCAGAGCAGGTGGATGCCCAAAGGAGGCTGTGACCCTGTGGAGAGCCCAGGCTGGAGCAGGTTTGCTGGCAGGACTTGTGAACCCACAGGGGACCCACGCTGGAGCAGTCTGTTCCTGAAGGACTGCACCTCGTGGAAGGGACCCACGCTGGAGAAGTTCATGGAGGACTGTCTCCCGTGGGAAGGACCCCACGCTGGAGCAGGGGGAGAGCGTGAGGAGTCCTCCCCCTGAGGAGGAAGGAGCAGTAGAAACAACGTGTGATGAACTGACTGCAACCCCCATTCCCTGGCCCCCTGCGTCACTGGGAGGGAGGAGGTAGAGAAATCAGGGGTGAAGTTGAGCCCAGGAAGAAGGGAGGGGTGGGGGGAAGGTGTCTTAAGATTTAGTTTTGATTTCTCATTATCCTGCTCTGATTTGATTGGTAATAAATTAAACTAATTTCCCCAAGTCGAGTCTGTTTTGCCCATGATGGGAATTGGTGAATGATCTCTCCCTGTCCTTATTTTGACCCACGAGCCTTTCGTTATGTTTTCTCTCCCCTGTCCAGCTGAGGAGGGGAGTGATAGAGCAGCTTTGATGGGCACCTGGCATCCACAACAACAGAGAAAATAAGAACAGAAGATGAAAGGGTGGAGTTAGATGATTGTTATAGCCATAAAACAACACAGTATTCCTGTCATAGTCCAAGTTTTCAGAGAGACAAAACTATATTTCAGATAAGAAAATCTGCATGATTTTAGTAAATGCTAAGTTACAGCTCACCATAGTGATGTGTTATCTCCGCAAAGATGACCCAAATGTAAGTAAAACTCTGCTACTAGATACAGTGGTTACATTTAAGCCTTCATCCTGAATGAGGCAGATGCATCATCTTGAAAAACTAATTGATATTCTTGTCAGAAAGAGAAGCACAGGTGAAGTCAGTTCTGAAGTAATGAGGGTATTAATGCTAAATTGCACTTCCCTAATAAGAGAAATGCCAAAATGTGGTCTTATGCCAATATTTTTTTCCTAAACATATTCAAAGACTAGACCTAGTGCTTATTTATTATGTGTCTAACAAGGAGTTTTAGAGATTTATTTATATTCTAATGGAACTATTTCAGCTCCAACCCTGGCTGGTATACAGTATTTGTAGCAAATTTACTTGCTGAACTTCATCTTTCTGTTCATGACTTATCAGTAAGTAGCTTCCAGTTTTCTTCAAAATGTATTAAAAATAACCTAGTGATGCCTAACATTAACTGTTGGTTAGTTCTGCTGATTAGCATTGGTTGAACAACGGGTCACAGATGTGTTCTGTTTCGTGATGACACTGGAGAAAGTAAACATAAGAATAAAGTTTCAACACTCTCTTATGAATAAACTCCACTGTTTTTTCGAAGCTTGCTGTGAACATTATAGTTAGCAAAATCATTCTATATGTTATAGTTATAGAAAGAATACCCAAAAGGGACATCAAAGCAGGAGAACAATATTCTCTCTTCTTTTTTTTTTTTTTAATATGAGCAGACATTTCAAAAAGAAAGAATAAAGTATATGCTCAGTTCTGCTCATGTTTTGGCAATTATGCATTTAGTTTAGCTCACATTTCAAGCACAAAATTTAAAACTTTGATGCCAACTTTGAGCAAGCAAAAATCACACACAGCTGTACCCTACTATGGATGAAGGTTTGAACATAAAGGAATGAATGGAAATTTAAAAACATATTTCTACTGGTTATCTGGTTTTTGAACCTGAGGGCACAGAGAGGTCATAGTTTCTGGCTTTTCCCCACAGTTTTGAGAGTTAAACATAGTTATTTTTATTTCTGTGAAGGTATCCTATCTGATACTCACAAATCATATGTTTTCATGGGCTGGGACTTAGAGGGCCAAATACCATGAGATACTCCATAAAGAGTCACCAGGACTGTAAACCCTTCCCGATAACCTACATTATCAATGGCTTTAAGAGGTATCTGGAAAGTATGTTAGAAATGAGATTACTTTTTGAAGTGTATTTTCTACTCATTTTCTCATTAGAGAGAAGTTAGTGCTGGGAACTATTCCCACTGAAGTCCTTGATTTCAGTGGCTACACTAGCAGATGTTTATTAATTTTTAGGAGGGCCAAATGAACTATTAAATTTTATTCCTTACTGTCTGCTAACACACATCATTGAAACAAATATCCAAAAAGCTACTGACCTGAACTATAACCTCAGAGCTAAATGTTCATGGCCTTTAGGGCAATTTTGGCTTATATATGATTTTTAGACACCAATACTTTCTGTTGAAGTGAGCCACAGCTCTAGATGTGAATTACATCAGGTTTGGAATAGCATCTAAGTAATAAATCATAGTCTTCTGTCTAAAAAACCATACCTAATCATAGCTTATCTGTCACCAGAGAAACTGTCCATCTAAATGGAATAAATTTCTGGGTTTTGTTGCAAATGAGAAGATAGATAGACTTTTTGATGTATGCTTTATCAAATCCCTGGATACTGTAATCTTATTATTCAGAAGAAAATTATGTGATTTTAGAAAGAATGTTTTAATTTAAACGTGTTTAAGAAAGACAGTGGCTGTTTTGCCTTACATGTCCATTAAAGAATTTGATGAAAAGAAATATAATTTCCTAATATTATCTGAACTGTCTACCCTCACTCACAGCCTACTTTTGATTTTGACTACTATGACCAATCATCTGTAATCAATTATATCAGCACAGCTGGAAGAAACCTGGAATAACATATTAAACAGTTCTGCCTCTTGGATTGATACAAGAAGAAAGCAAGCTGGAAAGGTTTAGGTGATGAATCTGAAAACTAGAGATAAGAAGCAAAAAGATATTTTTAACAATTTAAGAACAAGGCCTAGGAAAAGAGAACTGAAATGCATAAGCGAAAATAAAATGTATCTAAACAGAAGTGTTTCATTTTTACAGAATCAACATTGTCAAAAAGATTTAATTTAACTTTATAAATGCTTTTTTCAGTAACATCCCCCCCCAAAAAAAGCATTTAGTCAAAATATTTCCAATCACCCCTAAGCTGAAGCCCCAGTTCTGCTAACACCGTCACAGATGGTGACTTGAATACTCACAGTGATGCTTTAAAAGACTTACAGCAGAGAAGTTAAATACATAGCAGAAGTGTTTGTAGGATTTGAGATTGACGGAAATAAATTAAAAAAAAATTAAATCAAGTCCTAAGTTTGAACGGTTCTCCCAATGATAAAATTGAGGTGAGATATTCATGCCAGCATTTCCAATTGAGTACATAACCTCAAGGATTAACCCAATATAAATGTTTGAATTACACAATGTTAAAAGGCATATCTGATGCTGATTGGTGAAACATTTGAAATACCTTTCCCCACAGGCTACTGTAGTATCTGCAGATGAAAAGGTGACTTAATGCTGAGAATCCAGGCAGAGCTAGTACAGGAAATGAATGTAAAAGCTGGATTACTACAAGCAAAGAACAAATTATTAGTTTACTTTGCGTAGCTCCCACAGAGGTAATATAAAAGAGTGAACTTTAGAAGGGCAGACCTGTGAGATGATAGAAAAAACTGTCTAAATGCAAGCAGGACAAAGTGATTAGCCTGAAAACATGAGATATTGTAGAGCACTTAAGAACACTGCTTGTGAAATAACAGCAAAATGAACAGTTCATCTTCTCTCCTCTGAATTGCCATTAAGCTACAGAAGCACAAACTGGGACTGAGCATAGAAATTGAGTGAGCCAAGCCTGAAAAGAACAAAACTGTCACAACTGTCACAAAACTACTTCACAAAACAGGTAACAGCCGTTATCTGACTTCGGCAGCTGGGAGCGACTGACTCCGTCTGCCAGCGCATTGCACGCTGACTGAGAAGCACAGTGGTTCTGCGCCCATATAGCTTTGCCAGGCTGCGCCCAGCGACGATGCCTCAGACCTCCTGAGTCCTCCTGCACCCACACCCACGCCCAGGAGCGCTCCCAGACCGCCCCCCGCGCTCTCGGGGCCGAACAGGGGAGGCCGTAGGGGTGAGAGGCCCTTGCAGCGCTCCTGATGTGGTTCTTCACACATCGTGCATCCTTGGGGAGATCCATGAAATGCTGCTATGCAGACCTGTAAAATGGCTCGTTGGCAGGAGAAAAGAAGGACCCTTTGCTGGGTTAAGAAACAGAAGAAAAGACAATTCATGGAGAAATACAAAAAGATTGGGGTTTTTTTCCCAGACACTGCAATTTTGTTTTCTCCACACCCACAGCCCTGTGGCTTACAGACAGCTCCTGAGGAACAACATCTGGGTGCTCACAAGTTGTACGGTCATCCCGAAGGTCCCAGCAGCCTCTTGTCCCCAGCTCAAAACAATCCGAACCCAAGCATGTCATCCCAGCATGGCCTCAGCTGCTCGGCCCTCAAATAAACGCTCCTGGGAAGACATGCTGGAGGAAGGGAACAGCCCTCTGTCGAAGGCCCATGAGCTAGCCACAGCCCCCTGCAAGCACCAGGGAAGACAGGGACAGACCTGCTTGCTCCCATCACCTTGTTTTTTCCCAAATTTCACTTGTGAGGGCCAAAGCACTCAGAGAAAGCAGGCACCAGTGAAGCGGGCAGGTGGAGAGGGCACCGGTGGCAGGCCCTGGAGGCCAGGCAGAGCTGGCAGAGCAGGGGTGCAGGCCCCGCAAGGCAGGAGCTGGCGCCCCTGCGGCCTGGCTGCCCTGGCTCCCAGGGGCAGCTGATGGCGGGGCAGGCATCTCTGCCAGGCCACGTCCGGTTTACTGACATGGGAACTCAGGTTGAGAGGGAAAGGAGGGGAGAGAGAGGGCATGGGGAGGTGGGTGACCCCAGATGGCAGGGTGGCAGGCGGGAAATGGGAGGAGAGAGGCCAAGGCCGTGCATATATCGAGTGCATCCAAATACAGCCGCTACTGAGGGTAAGACAGCTATGCTTATATACTTTGGTGCATACAAGCTCTCCAGGAACATTGTAATTAACCACTGTCAAAGGAGGCTGTGAGATGGCAGACCGCGAGGCAGATTTGGGTGGCCTACTTTGACGCTTTGCTGGCAGCACAGAAGCAAGGCTTTTGGCCTCGACAGCAGCTGAAGGGCAGCATCGATGCAGCTAGCTCTGATCTCATGGCTGTGGGAGCGAGGAAAAATCCATCTGCAGCAGTGCAGATGTGATCTTCTTGGCGAGAATGTTATAGGGGACTCCTCAGCCAGTCTGTGCAGTTGTTCCAGCGCTGTGAGACCAGGCAGCCCCATGCGTGCCAGGGTTTTTGATGAGGGTCTCCATCAAGGGTGTTGAGGACCGATGGGGCTTTTCAGGGTGTTCTACATTTCTGCCTTGACTGAATCAATAAATGACTACATGAGTGCCTCTTGATCTTGTGACAGCAAGCACGGTAGATCTGATCTGTGCACTAAAATACGCCATATATTTCTCTCCAGTAACAAGAAGATCTACTTTTGACAAAGGGGAGTACAGCAGTTCAGCAGATATACTTCTACAGCTGGGAGTATTAGAAAATCAGACCCTGAAGTCCTGACCAGGCACCATGGGAATATGATCCAAAAGCACAAGACATGACAAATTACATTTTGGTGTTGTATAACCCAGCATCACTAACATGCCTCTGGTACGAAGTAACATAATGTTCTGTGACAAGATGTAAGCAACATACAGTGAAAAGATACTGAATCCTTCAGACGCGTAGAATGTTTTCAGGCCAGATATCATCTGCTTCTTGTATATAATCCAAATACAATCAACTGAATTGGTGCTGATGGTAAAACACATGAGATCCAAAAATAAACAAATTTTCAGTTTCTAATTATACTAGACAATTTAATTTCTTTCTTTTTCTTTTTTTTTTTTTGCAGATGGGCTGGTAGGTTCAGTTTCTCTTTTCTGCATTGCCATTATGCTTCAGAAGCACAAATTGGTATTAAGCATAGGTGTTAGGTTGGCCAAGTGTTAAAAGAACAAAATAAAACAGTGAGGCTATTTATGACAGCAAGCTCATGAAAGGTTCATAAAAGTGTTAAATAGCTGGAGAAGAGGAACAGGTCTTCTTAGAGAAAAAAAACAGCAGTGCAGAGGTCGCTGCAAGTTCTATATACCATTGAGGTCTCACATAAACTCTTTCTCTCTCCAACAAAGCATTTCTGGCTTTACTTAAGTGAAGACCTGGTAGTCCTTTGTATGAGTCCCTTTGTATCTCCCTCTCCTCCACAGTAAGCAAGATATTTAAGTTAGATTTGATGATTGTTAGTACAGAACCAGGATTTCAGCAAGAGAACATAGAAAACCTTGACACTTCCCATACTTTTGTAGAAAGAAGCTAACGATTCTTCTTAAGGCATAATGAAGAGATATACTAGTCACATACCACTTTGGGTGGCACTGATATGATCCTTTTATTAATTTTAAATGTTTTCTTTCTTAGCACTATTTTTCATGCAACTGAGTAGTTTGCATGGTTTGCATGCACTTGCCTAATTGAGAAGTTGATCGTGATGTAGCGATTCTATAGGGCACCTTTAAGTAAATGAGATTTGCCTTAGAGAGGCTAGTTTGAAGAGCTCTCTCCTATTAGACGCTATGATTAGATTGGATTAAACAAGTGATGTTTCTGTAAGTATGTGACTGTATACAGAAACAAACCCACAGCTGCTTGGAATGGGGAAGTTCAGGACATCTGTGAGTCTGCACTACCTGAGAGCAGAGATGCTCAGGCACTGGGGAAATCCCACTTACACACTAGGGGAATTAGACTACGCAGAAAGTGTTTAGCTGTTTCATTATCAGCAGGATTTCTCTGTTTCTAAAATGCTGCTATATTTTTCACCATCCATGTGTTCAATAGTGAGCAGTGTTTTTATTTAAAATATGGTCTGAATGCAAATTTTTCTCTGTCTCCTTTGAAATTACCAGAAGGTAATATTGAGATTAGCCACTGCTCATTTCCTTTGGTGCCATCAGGATCCAGCTTGAGACTTCCTGGTTGCACAGACAAAATATCAATGGGGAAGGGAGGGAGAGAAGACTGCCAGTGATAAAATCATACACAAACTGTTGTCACAGATTTCAGCATATTTCCTTTATGGATTCAGCTTAAACCCCTCTAGGATGCTTACCCAGAGGAATAAGGAGATAAGAAGCTCCTGTATGTATGCAGTATGTACAATTTCCATGACCAATGCAAAGCAACTCATTCTAAGCTGTTACTCTCCCATATGGACAGAGAGCGAAAGGTGCCTGCCAAGGACTGTCTGGTCCTGACCCTATTCTGTTAATGTGATGGCCTCCCTCCCGCTGTTACTGCAGCCCCACACAGGGCAGGGGTGGTTGTGGTTTTGATGCATCTGGGAGGGTCAGTACAAATGCAGAAGCCTGCTCTTGAAATGTCAGCCTGATGACAGGGATTACTGGCACAACTGTGAGCAAGCTCATTCCTGCAAAATCCTTGGCAACAACGAACTTCGAAATTATGGACAGAATTTGTATGAACATATAGATCTTTTGGACATTTGTTAGACTTTTCTATGGTCCTCCTTCCTTCATAACAACAGTTATGTTTTGTATGTTATGTGTATGAGATTTTGTGTCCAAGATTAGTTTTATCCTTAAAAACATCTCCCACATTGCTATGGTATTTTCAGAGGAATGACAATCTTATCATATACATCTGTCCAGGTTTTAATATAATCAGAAAAGCATATGTTTATGCATATTAACATATTATGAGACGGAGATGCTTTAGGCAGACCTCAATTTTCAGCTTTAATAACTCGACTATTTATACACTGTTGGAAAGCACGCTAAATGACATGGTGAGGCCCAAAATCTACTCTGTTTTTAGGATGTGGATTTCACTGAATCAGGAGTTACGTGCATACACAAGTGCAAAAACAGGCACTTAGGGCTTATATTTTTGACATTTTAAAAAATGCTATTGCAACTTGGTGCAGAGAAAGGCCAAGGGATGAAAGTTGTGTAAGTCTGGAGATTTTAATAAATATCAGCAACACTTGTCTTCAAACTTTTGCCTTTCTTGGTTCCAACATTCCTCTATATATTCTTTGGGTGCACGCTGTCTACACAGAGACAAAGAAATTGTGCTGCCTGAATAGTTACAGAAGCACAGAGGGGCCATGTTTAAAAGCAAAAATGCATAGTTGACAAGGCATGCTCATAGGCTTTTGGGAGCCTAGGAGATAAACTGATTATCTCTTCTGAGATAAATTAATTTTAAAAAACCTCAATGTACGGAATGGGAAAGCCTGTGTGGTATAAAAAACACGGAAATCATTACTGAACTCTGGATGACCATCAAGTACATCTTATTAATGAGTGAAACAGCTGAGGCAAGATTACCAAGGAATCAGAAAAGACAAATGGCCCTGCAAGAAGCTTTTGAAGTCTGCTGAAGGTCAGTTGAAGTGAAAGGCATATCATTGTATTCTTTTTTCAGACTTCTGAAAAGGCTTTATTTTGGCTGATGACTATTGGTATAGTATTTTTGCATCAGGATTTCCATTTTTAGCTAAGTAGTTTGCCTGCCCTAATCTGAGATCAGAGCCTTCTGAGAAATTCCAAGCTCTTATTAACTTAAACCCAAACTTTTAAATGGAGCCCCTTTAAAAAAAAGTATGAAATTATCTGGACTGAATTTCTATTGATTTTATTTTTAAAAAACAGGCTGAAGCAAATGATTGCTGAAAAAAAATGAGGGTTGCAGGCTTATACAATGCCTCTGAGAATTCTTACAATATAGAATGGCAATATTTCCAAACTGTCTTATTGCATCTTCTTTAGCTTACGAAGAGGGCATATCAAACCAATAAGACAGGCTAAAAACAAAATGAAGGGATTAGAAAGCAAACAAAACAGGGTGCAATAAAAAATGTAAATCACTAGACTCTGCTAGAGGTAAATTTAACTTCTTATTTAAAGATAATCTTTAAAGATGGTATTTTTAAGACATGGTCTAAAAGCTTACTGCAATTATTAAAACAGGAAAAACAGGCAAACTGGTTATTTGCTGAATTAATATACAGGAACCTTCTGAAATAACTGACTGCATAGTAGTCTGTAGCCAAAGGAACTGTACCTGATGATTCTTTTTGTCCTCTCTGTTCCCTGCCCCCTAAGATTATTCATTCATTCAGGTGTGGGCAAAAAAACACACTCAGAAAGACAACTGAGCAGCCAGGTTCTCAGTGGCACTGGGACCATGTTTGGCAGCATACTGCTAGTTCACCTCCCCAGGGAGAACCGCCTCTCTTCAGGGAGGCATTCATTGGCCTCTGAACTAGTGCAGCGGCTTTGCGGCTTTTTGCCCTGTACTGCTTGCTAAAAACAGTTGTGGTTGATGCTTTCCTTGGAATCACTTTCATTCAGTAAGTGGTAGAGAAGCCTCATCATAACATCTGAAGGAAAGCTCAGGAACAGCAGAACCTTTATCGGGACTTAAATCCTGTTGTAGTGATGAGTTTCACTTGGCACTTCTCAGCCGCAGATTAGAGTCTATCTCAATCACCAGCAAATAAACATCATGACTAATGATTGTATCTGAAATATGTTGCTGAAATATCTCATTGGAACACAACTGCCAGGCTTGCTTTCAACCCTACATCCCAAAGACAGCTGTAATTGAAGTTTTTACAAGAAAGTAACTTGCAAGAGTTCCCCCCATAGCACTCCACCTTCTGTTAAATCTCATCAACAGTTATAATAAAATAATGTTTGCACTTCCAACAAAAAAAAATCCAACTTGAGACAGAAAAGACTGTTAACAAACTCATGCTTTAAAATGTCACCCCACACATTGCCTGGGAAAAGAGGTTAGACACTACAGTTTTCCTTGGCAATGTTAATCAGATTAATTACTTCATTTTGCTTACAATGTAAGAAGCTAATGGTTTTGCTATTTTTGTAGGTAGATATCTACCTATAACAAAAAGTATTGATGGTCAAAGATAAATGGATTTAAGAAAAAAAAAAAATCCAAATCGGAATTATCTATTTTACTGACATCATAGTGCTAGGAAAAAAAATTGAAAACATCACTTCCTGAATTGCATCCACTTTAGTCACATTTTGTTATAGGTGTCAACTCTGTCAGAATATCATCTGTCAAAACGAATTAGTGGAAAATTTAGTACTTCACTTTTAATGAAGAATAAGATTGTAATGGCATTTAAATTTTCCTTCATCCTCTTGTTAGCACTTGATAAATACTCCTCACAAGCACTGCTGCTCTTCTGACATGATGCCTACACTCTGATCTAGCAAATCTAAAGAAAGGCAAAGGTAGAAAGCTTTCTGGTTTTCTTAACATTTCTTGAGATCTCTGCAAGCTATTTTCATCTTGACAATTTAATTTGAGTGGATTAGGTGGTTTTTCTCTCCCCTCCTAAATAATGTTTTATTTTGAGTGGATATCCATATTATCAGAGTTTAATGAACACAAAACAATATGTGAATGAAAAACATTCAAAGCACTTCTGTATGTTCATGTATGTTTATACAACAACAGGGGATGAACTGTTTTTTCTCTTACCTATGGGATGCTGTGAAAAATTTTTATTTAATCACAAATTACTGGTTTTCTTTCTTGTCTCATAGAGTTGAGATCCATCATAATGCTACACTGGGAACAGACACGTCCCATGAGATATCTGCTGTACTTACTATCATTGAGAAACAAAATGTGGTTTTCTTCAATGCAAAACCCAACTGTAGGCACAGCTAAAGACACAACAACAACTCAAGTGGCCCAAATGTTGACTGGGCAACCTTTCTCAGCATCACCATCAGAGATTTGCCATCTTCTGAACACACACAGCAACAGCCATCTGCTACGCAGGGAGGTCTGTCACTGGAGCTGACTCAAAGTCTGTCAAAAGCATGAGCAGAGGGAGGAGAGGCCCTGAGATGCAGGGCTGGGTGAAAGCTCTGGAGCAGTAGGTTGATCATTTCTGGTAGTTGCCAAGACATGGAGGCCAGGAGCCCTGACCACTACTCCCGGGAGCTGTCACTCCCACAGCAGCAGCAGCAGCAGCAGCAGCCACTGTCTGGTATATCATCTCTTGCCCTTAATGACACGAACCAGCCCTGCCTTCCAGACTCGGCACGGACAAACTGGGCAGCAGAGCTGTGCTTTCTTCTGCCTCTCCCAGTAAGCCCACCCAGCCACGTTCTTTGCTTAGATCTGAACTGGCCTTCCTGTCTTTGAAAAAAGGAAATTATGCCATTTGGCTACAGTCGGTGGTATGGGAGTCCAAAAGGTAACAGAGAAACATTGGAAGCTGGGAATTGCAGAAAAGAAAAAAAGAAAAGGCTACTCTTAAAGGATAATGATGACGGGTCAGTGATAGAAGGGATTCTGCAGAACAGGAAGAAACATTCAATAAGTTTTTATGTTCTGTATTTTGGGAAAGAGACAGATAATGTATACATACCAGAAGATGATGACGATGTTGATGGTGATGATGAATGGTAACTTCCCTTCCCAATTCAGAAGGAAATCAAGCGGCAGCTCCAAAAGGCAGGCATTTTAAAATGGATGTGTTCAGATAACTTCTGACAGAAGTTGCTGACGAGCTCTCTGCACTACTAGAAATGGTTTTCAATAGCTGTTGCAAAGTGCCAGAGGACTGCGACAAAGGCAGTGTTGTGCAATACTTTAAAAGAATAAGTGAGTTAACCTGAGTAATTACAGGTCTGTCAGCCTGGCATACATTCTGGACAAAATAACTCAGGAGCTGACATGGAACTTGAGTAGGAAAAAAATTAAGGGGATGGGGCAGTATAACAGGTGCCAGTTGTTATGTGTATGTGGAAACTAGATCTTTCAAGTTCAGTTATCTAAAATATCTTTTATCAATGGATTTACAAGTTTGGTTATTAAAAGTAATAATGCAATACAGTTAGATTTCTACAGGACATCTACCTTCATTTTGCATGACATTTTGGCTATGAACCTGGAATGATAAGAATGAGTATTGCATACATAAAATAGATTAAAATCTGACTGGTATGTTTCAACATATACTTGCAGTGAAGGAACATTCATTGAACAGGTGTCTTTTTATTGTGTCCCATAAGGATCTGTTCTTAGATTTTACTAGTTAACATTAATCAGTGACCTGAAAAAACAAAAATACAAAAGCATTACCAATAACATTTGCAAATGACAGAAAGATTGGGAGACAAGTTACTAATGCAACATGATCTAGGTAATTCAGTAAACTGGGCATAGAAAAAGAAATATGCAGGTAGATACACACACAAATTTAAACTCTTGGGAACTAAAAATGCCGCACATACAGGATCTTGGACTCCATGATGGGATACAATTACTGGCTTCGGGATTATAATAGATAAGCACTGAAGGTAATACTGTGGCTAAGAAAAGAATATAATTGTTTTTTAGTTATGTAAATAAGTGAAATACTGTAGTAACAGAGAGATCATACTACCTTTATTCTATTTGACAGCAGTATGACTGCTTCTGCAATAAAGCCTGGTACTACAAGATATTGAAAAACTGGTGAAGTTTCAAAGAGTAGCCATTAAGATCATAGAATAGAGGAAGATGTTACTAAAAGTGAGCTATCCAAGGGCTCAATCTCCTACCCAGATAGAAAACAAAACAAAACAAAACAAAACAAAACAACCCAAAAAATTCCAAAGCAAGAACCAAAAGCAAAACATTAAGTGGTAGCTTTTAACTGTAGAAAGAATTAAATTCTAGAATCATAGAATACCAGGTTGGGAGGACCTCGAGGATCATCTGGTCCAACCTTTCTAGCACAATCTAGACGAGATGGCCCAGCACCATGTCCAGCTGAGTCTTAAACGTGTTCAGCATAGCAGAGTCAACCACTTCCCTGGGGAGATTATTCCAACGATTGACTGTTCTCATTGTGAAAAATTTACCTCTCATGTCCAATTGGAATCTCCCTAGGAGTAACTTGTACCCATTACCCCTTGTCCTCACCATGTGACTCCTTGTAAAAAGGGAGTCTCTACCTTCTTTGTAGCTCCCCTTTAAGTACTGGCACATGGTGATGAGATCACCTCTAAGCCTCCTTTTCTCAAGGCTGAACAAACCCAGCTCTCTCAGCCTGTCCTCATACGGCAGGCTTCCCAGATCCTTGATCATCTTGGTGGCCCTTCTCTGGACCCCCTCCAGCCTGTCCACATCTTTTTTATATAACGGGGACCAGAACTGTACCCCGTATTCCAGGTGTGGCCTGACAAGCGCTGAGCAGAGAGGGATAATGACTTCTTTATCTCTGCTGGTGATGCCCTTTTTGATGTAACCCAGCATCCTGTTGGCCTTCTTGGCCGCAGCAGCACGCTGTTCACTCATGTTGAGCTTCCTGTCCACCAGGACCCCCAGGTCCCTTTCCACAGAGCTGCTCTCTAGCCGGGTGGATCCCAGTCTGAGCTGCACTCCTGGATTATGTTTTCCCAGGTGCAAGACCTTACCCTTGTCCTTGATAAACTTCATAAGGTTCCTGTTAGCCCACTCTTCCAGCCTATCCAGATCTTCCTGCAGGGTGGCTCTCCCTTCCAGAGTGTCTACTTCCCCACTCAGTTTGGTGTCATCAGCAAACTTCATCAGGCTACACTTGATCCCATCATCCAGATCACTTATGAAGATATTGAATAGCGTTGGGCCCAATATCGATCCCTGGGGGACCCCACTTGTGAAGGGTTGCAAGTTTGAAAAAGAGCTATTTACCACCCTTTGGGTGCAGCCTGTCAGCCAATTCCTCACCCACTGCACAGACCACTTGTCGAGGCCATAACGCATCAGTTTCTCCAGGAGGAGGCCGTGGGGGACCGTATCGAAGGCCTTGGAGAAGTCCAAGTAGACAACGTTGACCACTCACCCCATGTCAACCGAGCAGGTCACTTTATCATAGAAGACCACCAGATTTGTCAGGCACGAACTGCCCTTTGTGAAGCCGTGTTGGCTTTTCCCAATCACGTGCTTCATTTGACTCGTGATGTCCCCCAGGAGGATCCATTCCATGACTTTCCCGGGGATTGAAGTAAGACTGAATGACATTCCAAGAGAACTATTGGTATTATGGAACTTACGAGGCTGGATTTTAAAATGGGTTAAGTGTACACACACAATTATACGATGTGGGGTGTCCATGAAGAAGATGTTTGAAGAATCACATTATTTTGAGTTGGACTGTATCTTGGGAAACTTCTGCTCAAGTGGCACCAAAGTTGGACCTCTGCCTCTACTCTGCATTCCTAAAATATGTTTCCTATTTTGAAGTTCTCGTATTCAAAACATGGAGTTCAAAACATGAAGTTCTCAATCATGGTTTCTAGAACACTTGAGAATATCTTAAAAAAGAATAAACTTTCAAACTTAAGTGTAGTAAAAGTAATTTATCTGTAATGTGTCCTATAACTTGTTACCACAGTCAGTCACACAGATATCCAGGCTACTTAAGCATGAAGCATCCAACCTGGAAACTGTGCATTAGAGTGCTCTAGGCTGTAAATCTAGATTAAATAATATTACACTTCTAAGTACTTGACCAGCTACCGTTTGAAATGTTAATGCCATTAGCTCTAACATGTTAGTTGTGAAAGCTTCAATATGCTGACATTACAAACTCAACAAGGCCTCTGCAGACATAAAAGTTCAAGTCAAGCAGTTCAGTATTTAGAGCGCTCATCAGAGAAGCAGGCAATATGGCTTCAATTTTGACATGAGAGGACAAGAAAATACATCTTTCACACAGGAGAGTGACTTACACTGAAATATGGTATTTCTTAAGCTGGACTCTACTGGATCTGGCTGGGATGGAGATAACTTTCTTCATAGCAGCCTGTATAGGGCTGTGCTTTGGATTTGTGGCTAAAACAGTGTTGATAACACACCAATGTTTTGGCTATTGCTGAACAACGCTCGCACAGCACCAAGGCTTTCTGTTTTTCCCACTCTGCCCTCTCCTTCCCCCACAGTGAGTAGGCTGGGGATGGGCAAGAAACTGGTTGGGGACACAACCAGGACAGCTGACCCAAACTGGCCGGGGGGTTACTCCATACTATATGACAATGCGCTCAGCAGTAAAAACTGAGGTAGAAGCAGGGTTTGGGCTTCCAAGGGGGTTGTTGCTTGGAGACTGACTGGGCGTAAGTCTGCCGGTCAGATGTGGTGAGCAATTTCCTTTTGTTTCACTTGGGTTTTTTGCTCCCTTCCTGCATCTATTAAGCTGTCTTTATCTCAACACACAAGCTTTCTCACTCTTGTTCTTCCTATTTTCTCTCCTCGTCCCACTGGTATGGGGTGGGGAGGAGTGAGTGAGTTGCTGTGTGGGTACATGGCTGCTGGTCAGTCAACCCACCACAGAACAACGAACACAAAAAGAGTTCTTGCAAAATACAGCAGTGTAACATTTGACAGGAAGGTTTCACAAAATGGTATTCCCACCTTTTCAGAGGAAAAGTTGATTCAGAATCTCTTCCAGTTAGTGTGAACATGTAAAATAAGAACCACCATCATGTTTCCCTCCCTGGCTCTTACTTAGAGTGCCCCAGGATAAAACATTTTTTTAATGTTGAAATAAATTACCTAATCACCTATCTCTACAGCTGAGCTGTAGCCAAGCACCATTGCAAGGTGAGTTAGGATTAAGGTAAAACATCCCCATTTTTTTTTTGTTTTCTTCATGTCACTGTGAAACATATTAGGATCCCTTTTGTTTACTGGATCTATTCCCTAATTAGCAGTGAAGCAGAACTCCTTGATGCAGGCTGAACTTAAATGCTCTGAAAGAAATCAAAGTTGCAGAAATTAAGGGTAAAACATCTGTGCTTGCAGGTGTGCATCATCCCCACCCTCTTGTTCTTTAAAATGTATGTCTTGCCTATTGGTGCTCCTGATCACAGTACGGAGAACATCCTTTTCCCTTTATTCTAAATAACAATGGCCTTTGTCACCACAAAGATAATTAGTAGTAGCATAAAGCCAGCTTCCCCTGAGACTGAAATTCAAATGTACATTAACCATGAAGAAATTCTTTATACAGATTTACCTTTTTAGAATGTATCCCTGAAATCTTCCTACACAAAAATAAGGCAAACTGAAGAAATATTGTTTCTATTAGTAAGATGTGCAGGCTTTCCCTCAGCTCCCCTGTTTTATAAGCCTCTTCCCTCATATACATGTACATTTTCCTCGTATGGCTGTACATTTGCATTGAAATTGTGTAATAATTATACCCAAAACCTCTTCCTACAGAAATCAGTGGTAAATCTTCCATGGACATCAATGGAATCAAGTTGAAAGTGAATTTTATTTTTAGATTAAAACTGACAATAATAAAAGGCTAATTATGATCTAACTGTAATGACTACAAAGCCTTCTTCAAATTCTTCGCCTGTCTGAAAACCAAGCTTGCAGGTCAGCTCAAACAGAATTCTTTTTTCAGTCTGAAGAAAATATACTTCCCAGTGACTGAGGGCATGATCATCAGCTCTGTATGGTCCAGAGATGCTTACACCTCGTTCAAATTACCAAAACATGATGGCTTATGGTAAAAACATGAAAAGAACAATACTGAAGAAGAGTGATTTGGCAATAAGTGTGTGCTTTTCCAGAAGGCAATACCTTCTGAAAACAATAAATAGTCAACTGAGCTTTTTAGAAACTGTTCTAGGTATTAGTATAGATTCTGAGATACAGGCCTGGAGCAGGAAGCTGTAGGAAAGACTAGGAGAACTTGGTACAGAAAGGTACAGGCTGTGATTATTAGGGGATGGGACAATGAGACCCAGAGTTAGAGGGAGAACCGGTTAGAAGATTCCTATAGGATGTTTCCCCCTTTAGAAGGTGCTGATTCAGTGAAATCAAGCGATTCTACAAGAATCTTTTTATTTCAACAAATTTCTCCCCAAAACAAGGCAACCCAGTGCTGTTTTGTGGCAGCTCCCAGTCACCTTCTGTGTTCTGCTGGCTACACAAGGAAACCTGCCTACTAAGCAATGAAACATACATAGTGCTTATTCTGAATATGAGCTGTAATTTGTAATTTTTTTTTTTAATTTCTGTTTCACAAAATATTGTGTATTCTGAAATTTAAGTTAGTATTTGTTAGAGGCTAGACAATTTAAGATAGCTTCCTTGGAAGTTAAAGTTTGTAGTAGTATAAGGAGGCTGTCAACACCAAAAAGCCAGTAGCCTTTTACAAGAGAAGTCTTTGTGTGATGGAGACAGAGTAGTTCCTTTCTTTTTCTGCTTTGCATGTTATTTTCCTGCATGTCTTATGATAAAAGAGCCGTCTGAGCTTGTGAATTTAAGCACATACAAATCAGCACTCTAAAAGTACTGATTAAAAAAGAGAGGAAAAAATCCAGGTGACATTTGCCCTAGTGTAATTCAGTTTCTAGCAAATGAGTAATAAAAGCAAAACAAATAAAATACTTAAAAATAAATCCTAGTTCTTCCATGGGCAAATACAATGAAGTTTCAGCATTCCGTTTGCTGCCTACTTACCTTGATCTTCTATTTGCAGAATTAGAAAAGATAGCCAAGCTAATCAGTTATTTCAGCACTCCACTTGAAATTAAGAAAGACAGCGGCAACTAACTTTTACCTGTCTCTTCAAAGCAGCACATCCAAAATCTTGCCCTTTTTCTTCAGTGGGCTTCAGCCTTTAGTCAACCCACCCATCAGTTTTCATAATCCTCTGATATGCAGAGTTCTGAGGCTGCTTGGTTTCCCCCTAGCCTTACCTACTACACAGACCTTTACAAGGCTTTTAAATGTTAGCTTTATCAGTAGAAAGCCTGTCTTTAATGTGAAATAAACACATCATGCCTCATCTTGTAAGGCACTGGACACTGCTGTGATGTGAGCAATCTCTGGAAACTGTGCCCTGTAAGTATATGGTTAATTCTTGTCCTCCGTAATTCAAGTGCTTAAAGTTAAGCTAGTGTTCATATGCCTTTTGGGATCAAGCAAGAGTATTCTGCACCTTAAAGGGTCTTTCCATACAGTCAGATGTATGGCTAAATTCCAGTCAATAGCTAATCTCCCATTGACTTCATTAAAGCCAAATCATAGTTCTGAATGTAAATACAGATGTATTGCCAGAATTTCAAAGAGCATTTTATTATTCATGTGTCCTCAGGATATGAACTATAAAAAGCAGTGATGTGACTTTGGGTATTTGTGGTACCAGCACATTTCTGCTTCACACTTCACAGGCAACAGCACAGCTATGACAAAAGTGGAATACATTATTTCACATATATTTGGACTCAGTAGAAAAGGCACAAGTAGGTGTGACAAGGACAACGAGTTTTCAGACATGACTATACTCTAAATTGCCTTGTAAGAGCACATTAAAATGTTCATTGCATGAAGGGATAGCATTTATATCATGCTGGTTGTGTTCTGAAACAACCAGAAAATATCAATGCCCATATTTTCTCTGTCAAAATTAAAACAAATATTCACAAAATTCACCACTGAATTCCTGTCTAGAAAAACTGCTGGGTAAAAACGTTAATTACCCTAGCTACCAACCTCTTGTTTTCTTCCATAGTGGGTTTTTTAAATTTATTTTGCATGAGCTGTCAGATGAATTACATCATTTTAGGTGCAAAGGAGTATTCTAATTAACGAGACCATAGAAAAATGTCACTGCATCCTTTTAAAAAACTTGCTGTTTTCTTCAGTCACTGGGGCCAACATTTATGTCACAAGTAAGGGAAGTGCACTATAAAATCCATGTGAAACCAAAAATTTCCCCCAAGCAAACAAAAACAGTAGGAACGAAAGGGCTCTGTAATCTAACAGTAAAATGCATAACAAGCACCAACTGCTGGTAAGGGAACAAATACTGACTTAAAATAATGCACGTAAATTGCAACAGTGGACTTAATTTGACTGAGGGGATTATTTCATCCTGAGTTTCTCTTCCTCTACAATAGTATCAACAGCACAAGATACTTTGAATTTTCTGAGACAGCTGAGCAGATGAGCAAACACGTGAATGTTAAGCTACTCTTTAAATTAAAGGGTTTTCCTGTCTGCTTACATAATCAAAACTATCCATAAATGAATAGGATTTAATGCCAGAAAGAACCATCAGCTGTTCATACCTGACCACCTGTACAATGCCAGCCCATACATTCGCTCCAGATCCCACTGTGCTATGTCCAGTGACTTGCATTTCGAATAAAACTGTTCGGGAACATCTGCACCAAATTTTGATTAGACAACATCAAAAGTCTGAAAACGTAACACTTTCCTCAGTCATTTGTCCCAGTGGTTAATCACCGTCACAAGTAAAAATGTTTGTCTTTTTTTCTAACTGGAATTTGTTGGCTTACTGGTAATTGGTGCTTGTTATGCATTTAACCATTAGGATACAGAGCCCTGTGGTTCCTACCAGTTTTGTTTACTTGGAGGAAATTAAACATGTTTTTTTGATAAATCAAGCTGTATCTCTTTTGAGAAACCAGAGGGACTAAGTTGGTTTAGATCCTGCTATAGGGCATTTTTTTCAGCCCTTAAATCATTTAGACTCTTATCCCTATCTTTTTTCAATATTTTAACTTTTTAAAATGTTGACAACAGAACTGAACAAAGAATAGCAAAATTCATACTAGTAATCCTTAGATTGAGGTGAAGTTCCCACTCTCTCAAGGATGACAATCGCTTTTTGTATTTTGGGTTGGGTTTTTTTTGATGCAGCTCCTCTATAACCATATAGTATTTTTAGGACTTCTTTCAGGGACACTGTTCTCCTGTGTAAGTTGCACATGTGCTTTATTCTTGTATTTAGGGTTGACATTTGACTGTATTAGCATGCATTTTCTTAGACTGGGCCTAGCTTACCAAGAGATCTGAATCTTCCCTTTTCTCCTCATAATTGCCATTTCACAAATCTGCATATCTTGTCAGCCATTATGCTTTGTATATCATTGATGAAGACAGTGAGGCATTAGACCCCTTGTCAAGCTCTGTGCAACACAGTAGACATAATCTCATTTGATGGTCACTCTTTACTTGCTGAGGTCAGTGTGCTGAGTTTTAATTTATGTGACATCTGTTTTCCTGTCATTGCATAGTGCTTTTTTAATAAAAATATCCTGTAATACTAATTCAGTGCCTTAAGAAATCCAAGATATTTCATCCGCATTGTTATCTGTAGCTACCAAGTCTGCACTTTCATCAGGGAATAAAATCAGGTTTGTTTGAGACCTATTTTCCATAGAGTCACACTGATTGGTTTTAATTTAATTACAATTTTTTGTCAGCTGAATCCTGAATCACCATCTTACTGTTTTTCTGGGGATTGCTGTCTTGGTAGGCAGAGCTGTCTGGCATAGCTATTTGTCTTTTTGTGTTTGGATTTTTGGCACAACTCAACACTGTCCATTTTTGGCTGTTCCATAATATATTGAAATGAATATTCATTGCCTCACTCAACTACATAACATCAGTTTTGCACATTACTGTCCTCATGCTGCAGACTCATATTTTTACTACATCCTTATCCTACCCTTTTGCGGGATACCAACATTGGAGGACACCATTGCAGGGATGCTTAGGGGCATGTGTTTAACAGAATACCAGCCATCTCTTTCTGAGGTCAGTGACAAATCCAGAAGGAGCTCCTGGCAAACCTTCTCGTCATTCTTGTAGTTTCACCTGCAGGTTGGCACTGCGTGGGAAGGAGGAGGAGTTCTGGCTCTGGGTGACTGGCACTGGCACCGTGTCACTTAGTATGCCCAGACTGAGCTGTCAGATGTTGGAGTCCCGGTCAAACTTGACAGTGAACAAAGACTGGTTTGAGTCGGGCAGGTATCCACATGAAAGAGGAAGGCTAAGCCTATTTAAAGGGAAGGCAGTGACACCTGAGGACCACAACTGCAGTGCCTTGAGGGGGAAGGGAACAAGAAAGGACTAATGAAAAGGCAGGTGGCTCAGCTGAAGAAGTTACAGCACGGTGTGCTGTGGCTAAGCGATACTCAGGCTGCCAGGGCTGCTGCCTGGCTCATTCCCCCTTCTCAAAATCTTGAACACCTTTGTTTCAGCAGAGCGACTGTCCCAGCTCAGCACTTTGCTTCATGTGGCTGTAGAGTTTTTAATCTGATCCTGAATGTGAGTTTATCCCTCTAGGGTATTATGGCCTGGCAAATAAGGGCATCGTCCGAGAGAATGCCATCAGGTCACTGCTGTAACCCATTCCGACCAGTTCAGTAGGAGTGGATTTTAACTTTCCAGTCTCTCAAATCATCCTAACAGTTTTTTGCAATGCTGATAATATAGCATTCCTTTACAGCACTGTCAATATTCAGTTTCACGTATTTTCTGCTCAGGCAAGAGACTGAGATTTATGCATGTGGAGCTTACAGTCAGAAAAATACATTCTCGCTAGGAGGATCACCATTTTTCCATACCCAGCACGAGGCTCTACATGACAGATTTCCATTTGCTAAAGCCTCTCCATAGCACCATGCAGGCAAGAAAGGCTTATATAAATAAGCATGAAAGGTTTTCTCACTTCCTGACAATTAATTACAAATTTATCTTTTATATTCTCCTCCACAGAGGAGGAGACATTCAATGTTCAATGGAGCCTGGCCAGACATTTTAAGAAAGTATTTATGAACACTTATTCAGATTTCAAATAGCTGTCACTTCAGCAATATTCATGCCTGGTTCTTATTACTGTTTGCCAGGATGAGTTTTGTTTGAATAAATGTTTCGGGAATTAGTAGCTTGTACAAATCCATCTGTATCCACAGATGAATAAGGATGAAAGTTGCTGGTCAAACAACTCCAAATTGTGACTGCATTTAAGAAAATGAAAGTTTGCCCCTCAAACAATTTGTGAAGAGAAAGAAGAGTGAAATTCACTGGGGAATTTGTATGGGGAGAAGTGAACTAGATTCAGCCTTCTTCTAGTTGGAAGGAAAAAATTATGTATATGAATATCCTCTAATATCTATGCAAATCCAACAAACACAGTTTTACACTACTTCCAATTAACCATGAGATCCTTCTAGCTGTGGGATTCACAAGCCCTGTGGATTTTTAGTGCTTTCTGAGGAATGTCAGCTCCATAACCTGAAAAAATAACATCTAATAGCCATGCTGAGTCCCATTCAGGATCCATTGGATTCAACAGAGGACCACCAACTAACTTCAATGAGCATTGGATCAAGAGCCTTACAGCTACACTTCCTCTCTGCACCAGCATGGGACATGATCTTCTTTGCTTTGTCTACCAGAACTGCCAAATGCCTATTCTTACAACATTTCTATCAAATTTCAAAGGGACTTATAAATCATTGCTAGTTATTAATATAATTCAAATATACTTTAAGAAATTCATTTGTTTAAAAACATTCAAGAGAGAATACAAATGGAAATTGTTCAAATGGAGGACCATGGCATTGTATAACAAACAATATGACTTTTCAGTAAAATAAAATATGTGTCACACTGGTTTTTGATAGACACAAGCCATCTAGGTAGCAGCATGTCACAAGAGGAAAGGACAGCTTGTGATGCACAGTACTTTTCATTAAAAAGCACCCCACGTGTCACAAAACGCTATTAACACACCCTGGCTCTGTACGTAGTACTGCCAGACTGTAGGTTAGATAATGGAAAATGAAGGCAAATCTTACATACTGTGTATCGGTTTCTTTTTCATGTGTGTTACTCATCTGCTCATTGAATTCTCAAAAGAAGACGCAACTCTTGATTTAGTCTTGAGCAGTATACAAGGCCTTATTAAGACCAAACTGTCCAAAAATAGTCTGTAATTGGGCTGTACTTTAGTCATATTTAGACAGAAGAAGTTGCATGTGAAATAAAAAATCAATAATAGTAATATTTAATTTAAAACAAAATAAATTATATAAAAATGAGAAAGCTAATTTCAAGGAAATTAAAAGGAGCAGCTAAAAGAGTGAAATACTAACAAATTACACGGAGACTATGCAGAAATATATGAGAGGCTGAAAGCTGAAGTCCAAAAGGATCAAAAAAGCCAGCATGATAAAGCAGAAAAGTAAATTTCCTAAAGCTATAAAAATACAACAAAACAAAACAAAATAAATAAAATAATACAAATAAAACAAAGAATTAAAAAAGTCTAAGTTGTGTCCTAATGAGGGAGAGAGAAGAGAGTATACCTTGCCAAATGAAATACAAAACCACAATAAAACAAGATGAAACAATTTTGAGACATAAAGGCATAGAATCTAATAACCCACCATTCTTCAAATATTCCAGAAATGGGAAACTTGCCTGATACTCGGTGATAACCCGTTATATAAAAAGAGCACTCAGGGAAGATAAAACCATAACAGAAAAGTTAAATTAATTCTCTGAGTCTGCACTGCCTGTGAAGGCGGTTAGGATGGTTCTCATACAAAGGTCATTCCTTATGTAGGATAAGACTGAACCGTTATCTCCGAGTGTCAATAGAATGTATTTTAGAACAAACCCATAAGATGGACTTTAACAAATTGCTGATACCAGCTAATTTTCTGTTGTGGTATGTTACCACCAGTTAAACTGGCCTTAGTGCCAAAACAGATGGAAGTGGCAAAGTAGAAAAAGTAATTTTATATTTTCAGATATCAGTTTTCATTTTTAAACAGAATTTATAGAGAGTATAGAGGCATAGAGGGTAATCCAATGAACAACAGACATGATATTTCTGCAGACTTAAGATACTTCTGCACAAAGCTAATTGGTAGGAACCATAACAAAAACGGTATTAATGCACAAGTAAATAAATACGCCATATTAGGGAAGAACCAACATAACTTTTGCAGAGAAAATACATACCTCAGAAGTTTAATAAACTTTGTTGGAGCAGGTAATCATATGAATGCTACAATCACTATAGAGTAGTTGGAATTTAAGAAAGCTTTTGATGAGGTCCCTTATTAAAGGCTGTGACAGAAGTAGAGGTAATATGGGATAAGACAGAAGGTCCTGGATTAATAATTGGCTAACAGATAGGAACCAAAGTGTAGGAAATAAATTTTGTGTTAATAAATGAAGTGTAATGCACCTGAGGAAAACCCAGTGTATAATGGCCTCTGAAGTAGGCTTTACCATTTAAGAAAAAGGTTTTGTGGTGATTTTAAAGTATTTTCTGACAACATCCATTCAGTGCATGGTGGTAGTTAAAAAGGTAATGGACTATTAGAAGTTTATTAGGAAAGGTCTGAGAGCAGAGTTGTTACTTCATGAGCGAGTTTAACCGTGGTGTACCCCCACCCTGAATACTGAATATAGCTCTGTTTCCCCACATTTCATATTGGAATTAGAAGTACAGAATAATGATCAGGATTAACAAATGATGAGAAGTTTTGTATGAATGTACAAAGGTAATGCAGTCTTCAAGGAATAGTTTTGAGTAAATAACAGGAAACACTTGTTCACACAACATACAATTAAGGTACAGAATTCATTGTTATGATACTATGGAGACTGAAGTATAAACAGATACAAAAAGGGATTAGACAAATTCGTAAAGGAAAGGTCCATTGCGGACGGCAGCCCTAGTATTTGGGAAGTTGCTACATACTGGAGTTGTGAAGGTATGCTCTGTACATGCCCTGCTCTTGCTTCTTTTAATATTCAGCCCACTGTTGAAGGACCAGTACAGCAGGTTTAATATGTTTTTAATTTTGATTTCCTTTCCTCAGCCAAAGACAGTTTATTTTTCCCATAAAACAATTACTGTGAAGAGCCTTTATATATACTCCATCCTTAGGCGTACTTCTTACACACCGTTTGTCTACCGTGTGAGGCATTCTACTTGGGACAGGGTTTTAAAAAATGGCCCTCATCCAAGTGCTTCTTCACTGGTAAAGAACTAAGATTGCCGTAAACTCAGTGGGCTTCAGTGACTTTGTGCTGCTCTAGGGTCCACGAACAGCCGCCTGTGGGCACTCCTTTGGACTAGACACGAACAGGGGCCGCAGTCCAGCAGGCAGCAATGGCTACAATGGCTTCAAAGGTCACAAGACTCCTGCCACCTCTCTCAATAGCCAACTTTGTGCTGCATTGATAGGCAAACCAGGTCTAGAAATTGTTCTTTAAGCCGTACATTAACAGTAATAATAATAACAATATTAGTGTCTGGGAAAAGATCCAGTCTGAAAAATTAGCCAGCAAAACCAAGCTGGTTACACACCTCTCTCCACCCATCTCTGGTGATACACCTTAGCCGCCCTTGGATACCCGTAGATGAAGGGATGGTTTCTTTAGGTGAAACGCTATTGTAGTTCATGTCCAGTCATTTTCTGGCCCTCCTGTCCAGACTGCCAGCACAGGTGTTAATGACTGCCATCTGTGACGGTGGCTTATGCTGCGAACACCTGCCACCCAGAAAATGTACTGAAATCCCTGCTTTGTTTCACATGGGTCAGTGAGCACCAGTTAGTAATGACTTTGATCAGTATTTTTCTGGGTTGTGTGTGGCAGGTGCAATGCTTCTGGTCTCCCGCTAGAGTTACCAGCTCACTGACGCATTAGACCCCTGAAGAACCTTTCTCAATGGGTGACAGTACTTCTAGTTATATGGTTTCACTTCACATAGCTTTTGGGTTTCTGTCTGAGAAACCTAAGCACAAGCTCCTATGAACCATATGTTCAAAGGAATATTTTAGAGGCATTTTCACAGAGCTTTTTGAGAAAGCCAAGATCATTTACCTTTTCTAAAACAGTCTTCAATGGGAAAAAAATCCTGGAGGAGTTTACAAGGACATACAAATGTGGGGCATACAAATCTGAAAGCAAGGGCATAATGCAGGAAAAATAGAAGTAAAGCACAAATGAACCCATGGTGCTGACTGATAAATATGAACTCTAGCAATATTGCTGAGAAGGCAGGCACAGAAGTTAGATGAGTCTTTTGAGTTGATTTAACTCATGCAGCTGACAGTCGTGTAGTTGAAAACCTAGATTATTTGTGAATTTAGGAGCACAGCAAAGCAATATATTTTCAAGAAGGAATTTCGCTCAATCTCTACCGTGTTTGTCACCCACAATAATTTTGTCAGCTTCAGTCAATGTAAACGATTCTCCCAGCACCTTCTAATAAATACAATTAATGCGTCCAATGCAGGGAATATTCTAGTCCCTACTTGTTTTCAAATTCATTTCTGTCCTCCTTGGGACATATGTCTCTCCTTTTTTCCTTATCACAAAGCCTCTGAAGATGGCTAGTGAAGTTAGTTAAATGGAGGAAAAAAAATAGATTGGAATATGCATTTATGAACACACATCTCGGGCACAATTCACAGCACTTCATGAGGTTAACCCTTAAGAGCATTTTTGTAACTGTTGGTACCTATAGAAATATTTGTAAACTCTGAAATTTCACACATTTGAATTGGAGTTGCTTTTCTCTATTGCCTGGTCATAATTTTATCAGAAAGTATCAATCATTGAGTGACACCATGGAATTAATAATATAACATTGTTAGAAACAGCTGTAGGAACACCTTGTGAGAAATTAAACACAACTGTATGGAAATTATTCCTTTGAGCTATTTGATGGATATTGCTCCACTTATCTTTAAACAGAAGTATTATTTACTAGCACCTCTAAAGCTACTTTAGTGAGTTCTACTGAAAGAACTTACTTCCTGTGAAATTTGTACAAGAGTCACTCCCTTCCATCCTCTTTCAACATATATAACCATGCCTATAAGTGTCCTGTACGTTACTACAACAGAGAGTGTGCGGCAGTCAGGTTATCAAAAATCATTGTGAAGATAATCCCTCCACCATCTACTTTGATCTGAAAGTCTTTACAGTTGTGCCATCTGCTTCATCATAGTTCATTTTAAGCCTTATACTCAAGCAAAAGGAACAGCCTGGCAATACAAATCTGACAAAATTGATCAAAACCGGAAACCTCTCAGTGCTCTCAGTAAAATTAATCTATAAACAGTCAAAATTTGGTGCAATGAACTTAATCATTCCATTTCCAAAGTTGTTTCTGCAAAGTCTGCATGTTCATCTGTTGGAATGGAAATTTTGTTTATAAAGGGGTATTTGTACACTGAAGTGTAAGAATGGTCCATAAATCGCAAATGACACTCAAATGGATCTATTCTGCACATTCGGATTTTGTTTTCACAGAATCAAAAATCTGACATACATTTTATAAGGCTAACACGTTTGCAACAATTTAAATGAAAAGCCAGGCACAGGCATTAAGTATTTCTATTTGCTTATTCAGAAGTGACATATTTGGAAGATGAGGTGATAAAAAGGCTTCTTACACCATCATTGCTCTTGCTTCATGTACAAGAGGAAGAGCTGAAGGTGAGGGATCTGGTGGAGACGCCGTGCTGATGACTAGCTAGGGTGCAGGCGTCTTGTGGGGTTTGGAAGTTGGTGTAACCTACAGCAATCTCACAACCGCTCTGCATTTTCTGGAGACAGCCATATTAACTTCTGTGCCTTCAGCATCAAAACAGCGCAGAGCTGGTGCCCGCCATCTCCGCTCAGGATTTCTTGCCTCATCCTGGCGGCAGCCCAGGTGCTCTTCTCCAGGGAAGGAAGAAAGCATCCCCTGTAATTCCTCCCAGTTTTACCAAATGACCAGTGGCTGCCTGGGAAGTTGAGAATAATATAAGACTCTGAGGTTATCTCACCGAAGACCAGAATATCTCACTTGGAAAGTAACCCTTAGCAAGCGTAGTTCCTTCTGCCCTTATCACACTTGGGGTTGTGCCCATCTTAACACATGTGCTTTTGATGCCTTTGATTTCCATAGGAAGCCTTGGCTCGGAGTTAGACATCCCCTTATGTGCATTTCCAGATAAGAATGACTTCGAAGCCTAAGAGCCGAGATACACACACGCCAAGAACTCCAACACTGAATTACCTTTGAAGAATCCTTAAAAAAATAATAGCCTTGAAAATGCCTTGCAGCTACTATACAGTCACACAGCCTTCCACCAGCAGATGCACAGATTTCTCACATCATTTAATGACTGCTGCCCACTCTGGAAAAAATGCACTCTCATGATGTGGAACTACGCTCAACTGAGATACATAATAAAAAAACCAAACATAGTAACTTGCCTTTCTTTGCTCTTGAATGTGGATCTTTATGTGTCAATTTTACTCTAAAAGGAGCTGTGTGCTCTGTGGGACTTTGAAAACAGATTTTATTCACTGAGAAGTTTCTGCCCAAGTCCAGTGTTTATATATCTTAATAAACAACTGTGCAAAAAACCCACACCCCAAAACAAGTATGGCATACCTCCATGCAACTTCACGTACTAGTGTGTAGAGATTGTATATAGTTAAGTGTCATCACAACTAGTTAACACTAATTATCCTATTAACACATGAAGAATAGACTTTCACGTCAAAAGCAAAGTAGGATATTAGGGACTACTTACAGACATCATGCTACATATTGCGTGACTTTATTATCTTCATTCTCATGGCATGTGCAGGCTTCATGTTAAGAAACATGGGTACCGAATTGTGTGGTATTTATTCCTGATTTTCATTAAAGGTATAATTGTGTAGACTGGTGTTCGGTTGGGCAGTCAAATCACTCCAGCTAGAGTACAGGAGTAGAGGAAGGGTAAACAGAGGAGTTGGATGTTTCGGACTGCCCGAGGAAGGGCACATCGCCTCTGGGCTCCTTCTGTGACCCTGGGCGGGTAGACTGAGGAGCACGGCTAGCTGACACAGGTAGCCAGTCAGCTCAGTGGTCTCGTTGCATCCCCTTGTGGCTACAAGAGCTGAGGATTGTCCATCCCCATGAGAACGGGGGGGTCGGGTAAAAAGTAGGAAGCTTTTCTGCTCTCAGGAGGTGACCAGACTGGATCTGGAGTACTCGGAAGGTGAAACAATTAACTTCTTCACAGTGTCAACCTCCGCATTTCCTAGAAACATGCCCATTTCTCACAGTCCCTGCTGAAGTGATTCTCCAACCCATGATACCCTAGAATTCCTCCCAGCACATTTTGCAGCCCACCATGAAGACAGCGTAGAGGCCTATGAGTAAGTGTGGAGGAGGAATGTTTCTTACTACACTTTATGCCCATATTTCCAAACATAGCACGGATGGAGCAGCTCCTGTTCACACAGACTATAATTCAGGGCGGCTTTGTGTTGTCTGCGAAGAGTGATCCTACCTTTAACACACCAGCAAGCAGATCTCTTACAGTGAACGCATGGGATTCGACACAACAGAAATATAACACTTTACACCAATTTTCATGAGTACTAATTTCACTTTAAATAAAAAAAAAAAAAGGTCTTTGGAATCCACCCAACAGCAATTGGGATGGGGTTAATAACTTGTCTTTCTGGAAGGGAACACAGAAGCTTGTTACATATTTCCAGTGGAATTTGTAACTTGAATCTAACAATAAAGGTATGGCAGATACAGATGAATAATAATTTTAAAAAGCAAATATGTATCTCGAGCTGCATAATCTGCAAAATCCTTGTGACATTTCCTAAGAGGAGACTGTTGCCTTGTGGAGGTAGAACTGATGCACCATTTTCAAAAGTATCCCTTTAAAGTCTATAAAAATATCTTGCAACAAGCATTTTTCATCAGTTAGTAACATTCATAAAAATAGATATTTAATTAAAATTTCTCACAAGCAATGACTGAAATTACTACTTATACTGATCTTTCAAATAAATCGAATGAACAAATAACACTCATAACCTGTTGTCTTTTCCAAAAGAGCTAAGTCCCACTAACGTTAAGAGAGCTACACCTACAGAGAGAGCAAGGGAGCAGTTCCCTGGAGGCAGCTCCCCGGAGGCAGCTCCCCAGGCTCTGGGCAGCCTGCTCTGCACAGCCCCCCGAAGTGCACTGAAGGGAGAGATGGCCACTTACACCAACAAAGAGTTTACCCCTTTCACGTTTATGTTTCACCTTGGCCTGCCACAAGATCTGATCTTATCTGTCAGCAATAGAGAATCTTAATAGCTCATGCCCAGCTCTTGCTAGCAGTTCGTTTTCTCATCTGAACAGGGCAGAAAACGAACTGCAAATGTCAGGTCCTTGCTTCCCACTCTTACTCCCCGCCCCCAACTCGCAGCGCTCCCATGGTTGAGGTGTCCAGTTTAATCCAATTCACCTTTGAATGTTGCATATGCAACTCCTCCTGGAGATTCTTTTATTTACTCCTCATAATGTATCTTCTTAACTCTTTTTACTTAGTCATCTCTGTGAGAATAAAAGGTGTGGAGTCAGCTCAGTAACCAGAGGGAATCATAAATCAAATCCGTATGAGAGAGACAGTCAGATAAAACAGAATAGCTGCAAAACTATAGCAATAATGTGGTCAGGTTTGCAATTTCGGACTTAAAAAATCCCCTTTTGAGGACCGTAACCGAACTACAGGAATGTCACAATAATCTATCAGAAGAGTTTGCTTTCTATTGAACGCAATTACTTCTGTAATTTATGTCGGTCCACCTAGGCTGGCTATAAACCAACGTCTCCTTTTTAAAATACCCTTACTTTTGATATTTTTCTTTTGATATTTAAAATCGGTAAAACCTGTTGACTACGAACAGACTGTGCAGAGCAGTATTTTTTACTGTTGCTCAAGCTGCATGAAGACGTGCCCGGACCTGCTGACAAACCACCCCCTGCCCTTTCCTTCCCACGGGACACGGCTTCGCAGGGGCTCCCCGGACGGCAGAGGGGTTTTCAGGTTTCGTTCCTCGGTGTTCGCAGTCCCCGAAAACGAGTTCACAGGCGGCAAAGCCAGCAGCTAATCCCGGAGTCCCTGCCGAGCCGTGACTCCCTTTTGCTCCGGCAGAAATACCGCCCGAGACGGTAGCGACCGAGCTACCGTGCGAGCCAGACCCGCTCGCCAGCCCCACGGAAAAACTCCCCGCCCCGCCACGGCGCGGCCAGAGCCGCTGCCAGCTCCAGCCGCCTTCACCTTTTGTGCAGAAGCCCACGAACCACTCCGTGTGCGGATGAGGACGGAGGGGACGGGACCGCCGGCCGGCGCCGGAGTTCTTGCGGGCTTCCCTGCGCTGCTGAGCCCCCGCCCGTCCCCCGCAGCCGCGGCGCCCGGGGCCGGGGGGCTCCTCCGCGCCGGGGGAAACTGTATCCCCCCCCAGCACCCTTCCCCTTCGCCCTTCCCCCTTCCCCCTTCACCTGACGGTCTCCCCGGTGGCAGCGGCCGGTGCTGTCTCGGGGAGAAGCCGGCCCCCCCGGGGTCCCGGGGCGGGTCAGCCAGCACCGGCGCGTCCTTGCGGGGCCCGGGGGCGGCCGGGGGCGGCTGCGGGCTGCCCCGTACCTACCTTCCGTGTGGACGGCGGAGACGTAGGTCCAGTTGTAGCGCTTGACGATGTCGAGCATGGCCCTGGCTTGCAGCGTGTCGGAGGGGACCACCCTGAGGAAGTATTTGTACAGCGTTTTGTCGCTCAGGTCGATGCTGGTGGCGGAGTAAGCGATCTGGGGGATGTCGAAGAGCTGGAGCAGATTTTGGACTTGGATAGCAACCGAGCTGGAGCCGGGGCCGATGACCCCCGCGATGGGCTTTTTCACTCGGGTCTGGGGCTGGGGCTGCGAGTCGGAAAGGCAGCGGGTGCCTCCGTCCCTGTCGTCCCTGATGGAGATGAGGGAGTCCCGTATGAACTCGATGCTCTGCTCCAGGGCCACCGAGGAGTGCCAGCAGGAGTCTCGGATCTCGCTGCCCAGGGTGATGTTCGGCAGCAGGACCGGGTCGGCGTTGATTTTATCCAAAGTGTGAAACATGGCTTCGACTCTCTGGATGCCGTACTGCTCCCGGATTTCCCCGCACTTCCTCTCGGGCACTTTCTCGGCCGGCGGCTGGTGATGGACGGAGAAGAGGGCCCCGATGATGACATCCCCGTCCATCCGAGCCACCGACCGCTGCGAGGAGGCTGCGGAGAGAAGCACCTTGCGCCCGCCGCTCCTGGGCAGCACGTCCATCTCCAGGAGCAGAGCGGGGAAAAAGACCAGCAGCACGCCAATCATTTTGTTGCACGATGTCATCCAGACCCAGGTTACCAGTTTCACGGGCTCCTCTTGCCTGCACATGGCTTAAGGACATGTAGGAAATGGCAGCCGCTTCCCCCCGCCAGCGCCCGAGTTGCTCCAAATACCATCACAGCGAAGTCTTACAGCATCGCTCTCGAAGGTGCCAAGGCAGCCGTCATCCTAGCGCCTTTTCACCTGGTGGCATAGAAATAGGGGATAAAACACGCTCATCGGGAAATCGGTGGCAAACCAGAGCTCGATAAAGCGACCCTGCACAGTCGGAGATGGCTGCTTTCGCAAACGCCCGGGTCAATTTGCTTCGAAAGGAAGTTTCACGAGGGATTTATAAATGTGTATTTATTTGCCTTGACGTACGCTCGTGCATACTCACATGTGTTACGTTTGCGTGATCCTCTTCGTGTCCGCTTTTCAAACCGAGGCGGCCGTTCCCCGCAGCTCCAGCCGGCACGCACCCTCCCCTCCGCCCCCGGCCAGTTTGGAAAGTTTCGGGAGGCAGGCAGCTCCTCGGAGCAGCCTCCTAGCCTGGCCCCAGCGGCCCGGCCCTGAAAGAGGGGTGGCGAGTGCTTCTCTTCTCGCGTTCTGGCTACCTGGAGGCATCTTTCCCAGCTCGGGAATTGCCCTTCCCAGTACAGAAAGGGGTGCAAAGAGAGAGCGAGCGGTCTGCCCCGCCAGCGACGGGAAATGTCATTTAAAGGTCAGCCAAGGGAGGAAGAAAGGAACCGCTTTACCGTGCAGATTAACTTTTCCCTGTGTGGGGGGCAAAACTGTAATTCAGCCAGGGACACACATACGCGAGCGGGGGAAAAATACATGTTGGTTACTAAGGCAACCGCGGGCAAAGCCCCGATGTGCCGTGCCGGCACGCCTGCTCGCATACAGCCTTCGGGCGGGGAGAGGCGGCCAGCCCGGCGGCTGGGCTTGGAGCCGTGAAACGCCCTGGTGGAAAGGGGGCGGGCGGCGCGGCTGCCACCGCCGCCGCCGCCGCCGCCGCCGCCTCCCGGGGAGGCGGGAGCGCGGCCGGGCCGGGCCGGCTCCCTGTTGCACGGCGCCGCCGTCAGCACCCGGGACAGCGCCCGCCCGCTGCCCTGCCCCGCCGGCCCCTGTCCCGCTGTCCGTCTGTCTGTCTGTCCCGCTGTCCGTCTGTCTGTCTGTCCCGGGGCTGTCCCGGTGCCCCCGTGTCCCGCTGCTCCGGCTCCGCCACCGCCGGCTCGGCCGCCCGCCAGCACCGCGGGGCGCTTCCCCCAAACTTCTGCCCTCCGCCCGGCGCTGCTGCCGCGGTCCGCCCGCACGCCCGCAGGCACGCAGGCACGCTCGCCCACGCACCGCCCGAGGCAGGGAGACCGGCCGCCCCGGACCGGCCGCCGCTCCCCCGTCCCTCCCCGGCGGCGGGCAGGGGGGCCGGGGCCGGGGCCGCCGCGGGGCTGCCCGCCCGGCGGCGCCGAGGGCTGGAGGCGGCCACGGGAGAGGCGGCGCTCGGAGCAGAGCCGCCGTCCTGGCCGCGCGTCCCCACATGCAGGCGGGCACAGCCGCCGGGAGCAGGCTCCCCGGGCGGCCCCGGAGCCCCTCTCCGGAGTGCCTTTTGGCTGCGCCGCCCGCCCCACGGGCACCCCCAGGGCTGAGCCCCGCCGTCTGTTTGGGGGTTACCCCCGAGACGTACCTGGCCGGGCGAGGCAGCGGCTCCCAGCCTGCTCGGAGCAGGCATTGGCGGCTCTCCGGCCGCCCCGAGCTGGCGCGCTGGCGGCGGGGCGACGGCTGTGGGCTGGGCGCTGGTGCCCTCTGTCTTCAGCACCGCTCCACCGCAAGGAAAAAAACAGGTCATCCCGGGCTCATCCATTATTTCACACGGAAGGATCAGTCATTTTCTCCCCCTCCTTAATTTCTTCGGCTATTGTCTTGTAAGCGAGCAAGGAAGCATCACCCGGAGCACGCTGCGGCTGCAGGGAAGGTGTTTGCTCTCACCTCCCGCGGCTCTTCATTCCTTATCTTCTTGCCACAATTAGCAAGAGCCAGAGCAAGAGCAAGAGACTGCTGCTCGAAGGGGGCTCAGACCACGCTCCGGAGACCCGAGACAGTGAAATGTGCCGGTCTGCCTCACGGGCAGGGTTTCGCTTTTAAAATAAATATATATTTTTTTTTTAAAAGGTACTTGAACAAGATAAATCACCTGTAAGGATAAAGGCATTGAGATTACAGTTTTCAGGTCAAGATGAATCTAAATGAAGCACGTGAGAGGCATGTCAGATTAAAATAATACCAGATTGAATAATCATAATTCAGACGACCTGCTTGCATCCCTAACACAGGTCTCGGGTGTTTTACTTGACTGTATGAAAGTTAAAGTTAGATTACCTCCCCGCTGGGAACTCTATAGATATTTGCCCTACTTTTGAAAGAAAGAGGCAAGGACAAACATTTAACTATTGCTCATTCAGAGAAGGGTTTGCAGCGAATGCTGCCTCAGGGGTGCCTTCTCCCTCTGTCAAGATTTGCGCTTTTCTTACTGTCACGCGGCTAGTTATTTGCTGTTTATCCATGTGTTTATCCATGAGGCACGTTCATTACGGGAGACCCAGCCGAGGGGGTTTGCCGGTGCCCACGTTCCCTGCAGGTCATGTTTCCCAAAGAGGGAGCCCGGGCAGAGGGGCTGCCTGTCCTCTGCCTCTGGGCATGAAGCTCCCCCAGAGCCCTACAGACCCAGCTCAGGGCAGCTCTGCCAGGACCAGGCCTGGAGGGGCATCCACATGTGCACATAAAGGGGAAACACATTCCCCTTTGTCCACACTTTAATAATTAAACTTTAGTCTCTGTCCTTGACACAATGAACCTGCCACATGCCAGCAAATGATTCCAATGGTTGCTTAAGAGAAAGGTTTGCTCCGTTGGCTCTGGCAGGGGAAGCATTTGCAAATGCTCCCATTGGTTCCTCCCAACATTTAACACCCTGTAGCCTTCATCCCCTCCAACCTGGCACTCACAAAGATGGCAGGTCTTTCTGCTGAGGCTCATGCATGGCTGTCACACAGAGAGAACTGCTCTCCCTCCTGTGATGGTCTGAGTTTTGCTGAGACTGGAGAGCAGGTCCATCAGGCCCTGATGCCCAGCCACGGCCTCAACTGCTGCCTCTCCAATCCCTGCAGTAGCAGGTGGGAGCAGGTGAGAGCTGGCAGAGGACTGGGACTCATGAGAAGACCCCTGGGATGTCAGGAGGCTTTTGGAAGGTCTAGGGAAAGAGGGCACTGGGACTGCAGGGGCTTCCATCTTCCCCGTTGGTGACAGGAGGAACAAAGGTTCCCCCTCGGTGAAGTAGCGACACATGGCCCTGCTGTCCTTGTCCCCCCAAAGAGGCCAGAGCCATCCCACTGCCTTCTGCCCTTGTCTCCTGCATACCCTGATCCTGCCCCAGCCCACAGATCTAACGCTTCTCCCCTCAGAAACAGCCCATGCCCCCAGTCCTACTGCCTTCCCAAATTTCTTAACACATGGTACCTTTACCATCTGGTAACCATCCTCGGGGCACTGCACGGGACTGCGTTTTTGGCAGAGATATGAGCTCAGATATCAGACAAGCAGAGGGGCAGAGGCAAGAACAGAGCAGGGGCTGGAGCTGCCTTGTAAGCAACGTTTGCTTTCCATGGGAAATTACCTGATGTTAAATATTTTTCCTTCCTGAAATGGAGGAAAAGTGAAGAATTTTCATCCTGCCATGAAACACAATTGAAAAATCACTTGGAGGTTGATTGAAATATTCTATTTTGATGGCAAAAAAAAGTGTTTTGTTCTGTTTTCCTTTTAAACATTTTATACAGTATAGCACAGTGTATCATTATTTTTACTTCAGATGAAATCAATCATCACCTTAAAATGGAAGTTCTGTACCAATATGTCTTCAAAAGATTATTTTTTTTCCTACAACACGCATACTACTATTAAATGTTTCTATTTCATTGAAATGACCTCTTTCAACAGAAAATTTTCTACTAGAAAACTTCCGGTCAGCTGTAATGAGAAAGTGTATTGTAGGAAACGGTTTGAAAGGGAGGTGGTTTGGAGTAGCAAAGACCAAAGCTTGGAAACCTGGTTTGCTGAGACCCCACTTTTGGTTTCCCAAACACAGCTCCTCCCTCCTCTATTTCCCACCAAGAAAGAAAAGTCAGATTGACTGTCTAGTTGTGCAGACTCTCCAGCTAAATTACTGGGGAGATTTAAAGCTATTCTGCAAGGATCAATGCTGCTAAAATTATACAATTATATTCTGCCTTGGAAACAAGTAGAAAGCTCATGTGTTCCTGTCTGAAGCCAGTTAAAATATATACCAGCTATCTGATAAATCATCTATAGTCCTTTTGATTTCGCTCACTCAGATGCTTTCCTTTCATGATTCACAAAAGCCACCTACTGCATATAAACAGTATGCATGCAAAACACGCATAGGTATCCCTCTGTAGTAGATACTGAATTGTTTGCTCGTGAACAAGGATTTAGAGTCATCTCATCATCTAGCAGGCTCGTTCAGTCGACAGAGGGATTTTGGTCTTCCTAATATATTCAATATATTTTCTCCTTTTCTCTTAGCAAAGTAAACATTTCTCATAGGTTTTCATTTAAAACACGTGCGAGCTACAACATCGTTTCCACTCTCCTTCTTATATTTAAGCTCTTAAGTCATCCTATCTGTTAAGAAAGAAAGCAACAGCATTTTTAACAGTTTTGATTACTTACACTTGCTGCAGCTGCTAGGAAATGGACATTAATGGATCGATGTCAGTACATATGGTGCTTCGTAAAGGTCTGATTGCTCAGCTGTTCCTTGTAGTAGTAGATCCATTAAAATGAAATAGGATTAACCCATGAAATTTAGGCCTCAGTTCTGTGATACTTAGGAAGTAGCACTAGCTTCTACACAAACTTTACATGGGGCTATTCTGCTCTTTTTTTGACAGGCATATACATCCCTTGACTCCAAGGATCCCCAGAAATTTCAAAGCTTCCATTGCTAGTCATCAAACACCCTCTTGTCCCCTGCTTCAAGTCACAGTATCTTCAGCATTTTTTACAGGCTTAGGAGATTTCACATCCTTTTAAAATATCCAAAATGCCTCCTCAGTGATTTACTCAGGAGGGAACCGTCTGCCTGGTTATGATTTCAAATGCCTTTCAAATAAGTATGAGATACAAATCAATGCAAAATTCAGCATTCGGGGATGTCTTGTAAATTTTTGACACTCTCTAAGGATCATAGACTCCATGAAGTGATGACGAGACTAGATTTATTCAGACGTTCAGCAGTTTCCATCTCTGGCTAGCAGAGCTGTTAATAAGCTAAGATTAATGCTTTCTACAGTTTAAAATAAGTAACTGATTGCTTTTATAACACCATATTAAAAAACTCAGCAGAGGTGCTTCGTGCCGACTGTTAAGGAGAGAGACTGGAAGAGCGTGCTCCAGAAGAGAAAGGGCCTGGCCTCTCCTCAAAGGAAACTCATCTCACAAATGGTTTCTTTGCCACAAACATGTGCCGTCCAAGCAGTGGCATGCAATAGCCAAAAGCACAAGGTTTCCCTTCATTACAGAAAGGGCACATGTCTCAAAGCATTGAGATTTCCCGGGCACTCGCTCTTGTGAAATCCAAGGATGAATTTTGGTGCTCTGATGGCTATGGAGACGCTCCCAAAGAGTGAACGAGGAGTCAGCTGAATGTCTCCTTTGCTAAACAACATGACTATTCCGTCCTGGATAATGTTTCAAAGCATTCCTGTATTTATTTATTTCTTAACTGCAAAAATGTACTTAGGGTGCCCTCTAGGCCAAAATGCTACACAATATTTACAACACGCTCTTATGCACACTGATTCTATCCAGCTCAATTAACTTGATAAAACTCTCTTGCCCCGAAATCCCCTGATTTCTCTGAAATCATCCCCTAAGAAACAACCTGAGTAAACAGATAAATCTGTGCTGGGACTTGCATACCAACAAGCTTACGCTACATCAGGCCAAAGAGAAAAGTGCATTTCAAAGTCAAAGGTCTGCAATTTCTGCGCTTCAGACTCTCCATTTAAAATCCACAGACTTCTAATTTAATTCGGAAATGTCAGTCTGAATCACTCCGGCTGAACTCACCAGACAGGGACTTATGGAAGTGTGAAGAGAGAGGTGGTATCTTGGATAGATGGGATTTAATACAGATTAACTAGATAGGTCTACTTAATTAGATTGTAACTAACAAACAGGACAAGGAATTTAACTGGAAGTCACTGTACCCTATGGAGAAAGATTTGGTACTCAGTTTGTGGGAAATATGGCAGCTAAAGCATCCGCTAGCCAGAATTTTCTAGTGATTTTCAAGGATAGCTCTGTGTAAAGTCATCTGCAGGAATCCAGTCTGGTACCACAGAAAATTGGTAACAGCTACATACGGGAAGGAAGCCCTTGCCGTGTAGCTGAGGGAAAGGTGTTCCTGCTCCCTCCTGCCATCTCGGCTTTCAGGCTGGAGCTGTGGGTCAGTAAGCCCTTACGCTACAAATTTCAGTTACAAAAGGAACAAGTACCTCAGGAAGGCTGCAAGTTTACTCTCAGACTGTACTATGAACAACACATCTCTGTGTCATTTCTGAAATTTCCCCAATGACTACAGTTAGCATGGAAAAAAACAGCTCTGTATTAACTGGCTGTTATTTGTATCCTTAATTTCTCCACATATTCCCCTTCTAGATGTTTTGTAAAACAAAAAGAAGAAAAAAAAAAGGCATATTAAAAATCACAAATGTCAGAGACAGAAAATGCTAGCAGTCTTTCCAAAATGGGAATATTTTACACGTGACAAAAGAATCAGTAGAGGTTTTACAAAGATCAGTTTAGTAATCAAACCACATGTAACAAATACCTGACACATTTTAAAGAACCTTTCCAGTGCTCAAAAAAAAGCCCAAATTAATGGATCAAAAGTGTAATTTATGCTGAATACCCCAGAACATTACTTTTCCCATTTGCAGTCTATTCCTGTTTATGTAACACTGTATACAAGATACTTTATCAGCTTCCATAAATACCTATTTTTGAAGTCTGCAATTGCAAATAAAGAATGGGAGAATGGAATACCTTAAAGATTAGTAGGATTTTGCAGTGACCTTTAACTGAAATGATCTCATTTTCTACCCTGCACCTTTTTTATGCATTTACATTTGCTCAGGATGGATGGAAAGGATGCCTTAAAATCGCTGCCACCAGTCTGGTTGGCTTTTATTCACTTTGCTCTCACTATGCATGGGTGTAAATGAACACAGAGGTGTCAGCTAGGGGAACTTAAGGAAGGACTATTGTTCTAGTTTCACAATTGTTATTTTGATTGTTTTTCTAAATGTAGGTTATGTGACAGAATAGCACATCACTGCAGTTAATAAAATAACAGAAGATGCATGTTTTAAAGGGGTTCAGAAGAAAAGATACATCTCAAAGTGGATCTGTGATTTGAAATACAGTGAGCTGCAGAGATGGGCATGAGTGAATTCAAAGGGACTGAGGTGCCATGGCTTTGCCCTCTTTCAGATTGTATTGGTCTTGCCTGGATTATACAGTGTATAAACAAACACTATGGACTGAGCAAAGTGAGCGAACGAGTGCATAAACTGAAGGAAACCTCGTCTGGATTCATATTATGCTGAATGAGACATAAAGAGGTATCGGCAATGCTTTGCATCCTGTAAACAGCCGTAGAAAAATACTCCACACTGAAAAAGGAAAAGGGAGCATATATTTATTTTTATAATACTGCCTACATATTTATATCTGTGCAGTTCACACACTTCTCATGCCTTGGTCTGAACCCAATGGTTCAGTCAAGGAAATACGACATAAAATACTAGGTAATACTTCATTTATTTTTAATACACAGCTGTTACTTAAAGCAAGACACGCAGAGTAAGAATCCGATACTCAGAAGTGGCGTGAGGGTATAGCGTACAAACTTCGCTCCTCCAACTATTTGCAAATGGCTTGATGAATTTGTTCAAAAACTTGATACACAAAACTACCACACCTACAAAATGAGAGGCTAGTTCAGAGCATTTAAAAAAATAGTTCTCACTGTTTACACATGTTCCGATATCTTCTTTTCTGTAATAAAACGAAGAACAATATCAGAGTACACACATTTCTTTTAAGTACTTCTTTTATTTATAGTCCTCATGAGGAATTGCCTTGATAACAGAGTTTGCACACAGGCTTTATCATTTTGACTTTCTCTCCAGGCAAAGCATTTCTGGAAGCATTTCATTACTTCAAGATCTATTAGAATCATTGTTATGACTCTCTTTCCCCTCACTTCCCTGACAGTATGCTGCTGTAGTTTTGGTAACACATTAATCGCCTTTTCTCTGTGATTTCCTTTTGATGAAATGGCTGCACTCTCTCACTGGCCCACTGCCATTTCAGGGATGCCAAGACCTTGATCCTCACCTGGGGCGCCTGGCTCCTCAGCCACTAGCTGGAACTGGCTGGTCCTCAGGGTGTTTCAAATCCCAGCTCCTCCAGGATCAGACTTTCTTACTCTCGTCCAGCTATGCAACTCTACTTGACTTAACACTGTATTTATCACAAGAATTGCCTTTATTAAGGCAGGAGAACAAACATCAAGCATAATACCACCATTGGTGATGAAATGGCTGAGGTCCAGCTGATCCAGCAGCTTGAATTCATTGACTGTGAATGCTGGTCCTCACTAAGTATATTCAAATGCTCTCTATCTTGCATTTCCATCAGCTATTTGCCTTTTGCCACCAATTCTCTAACTAGGCAATGCTTCATTTATATCTCCAGTCCACTTGTGATTAATGGCTCATGTTTGCTTCATGCATTAGGTCACAGAGCTTCAAACATCATACTTGGATATTTGTTCTCCTGCATATCTTCCTTATATGCTGTTATAAATTTTTTGGCTCTTGTTGAGCAAAACATAGTTATAAGACACTAACAGATCCTGATTTTCTATGAACATTGGAGTAACAATGTTCTGAAATACCAGACCCTCTCATATGCTTCGAACTGGATATTAAGAAAAAGGATGTGCCTAAAACCATTGGTTTCTTTAAAAAAATCTTACTTACTATCTGTAGCCATGGTGCTGAACTGAAAATGATCAAAAAGGAAGGCCAGAAGCAGTGAACAAAACCCAAAGAGAAGAACCTCACACAGTCTTAATTAAAGAACGTTTTTATCTTGGTTGTCTAAGGAAATAAAGCCAGTGTGTTTACTGTGCCTGCTGCCTCCACAGCCCCCCCTGACAAAATACCAAAAACTATTCAGTCTGCAACTGGGGAAAAAAATACTGAAATTTGAAAAAGTCTCAAAAATAAATACATTTGTTCAAGTTTTTGAAGGTCAGTGGTTGACTAGAAGAAGTAGACCTACATAAATACCCACACTGGGAGAGAGGCAGGTGAAATAACCAGCAGCAGCAACCAGGTGTCCAGTCAGCACAGCTCTGGGCCAGCTGCAGAACAGGGTGTCTCTGCCCTGGGGAGGGACAACCGGGTGCTCAAGAGAGGTGATTTTCAGAGGTGGAGGATGGAGCGATCATTAGGCAGCCTGATCATACGTGCCCGATTGATTACTAGGGTTGGGTAGGAAAGTGGGGTCCTCATGGAACCACTAATCCCCTCATGTGTGCAAATCGCGGGTATAGATTATTAATTGCAACTCACAAGGTGATTCTTGAAACCTGATTAGCAATGAATGGATGAAGGGACAGGAAGAATACATGACTGAGGTGCTGTGATGTCATACTGTAAATAAAGCACATCACAGGCAATCAACGCTTTCTTCACTAAATTAAGATAACTCACTTAAGAGAAAATTTCTAAGTAGCAGTTAGTTGTATTGTTTAGAGAATATCTGCATATTCATGATGATGAGTTTAAAACAAAGTGTCCTCATGGTTTTCAAATTATCTGTACAAGCCTGTTGTGTAAGCACATATTCATTTCATGGCATAGCCTTTTATTTTTATTCTAGAGGACGTTTTCTTGATAACTATAGCATGTTCTTGTTTTTATAGCATATGCTTGTTTTTGCTTTCCTTTTTCTTGGCAACAGCTTCTAAAAAGACTCTTTTTTCTCATCATTGCACTTTTTCTTTAGCTGCAAACCATAAGTCCCCAATAAATTACCCCAAACCAGCTCAATTGATTTGACAGCTGCTAACTGTCACTACAGTAATAGGCAGCTATTGATTTCCATGTCTTTATTTAAATTCAACAGACACTTGCTAGTGCTGCATATAAACATCTTAATTCCTGTTGTGTTTCTGATTTCTAAATGGTACCTGCGGTTAGTTTGTCTTCTTTGCCTTGTGTTCAAATATCAGGAAACTGTCTTTTTCAAATCTAGTATTAGATCTCTCAGCCTAACTGAACATCTTATGTCCTAGCTGGCTTTTATTTTTCTCTAAATTCCAACCACTGTCAACAGAGGAAGCAAATCTACACATCGTTCTTTCTTCTTACTCTCCTCTACCAGACGATGTAGTATGCGCCATTCAAAACATTTTCAACCTATTTTCTAAATCATCCTGAAATTTGAATGTCCTGCCTAAATCTGCATGAAAAGTCTTCCCTGTTTGCCTTCATTTTGTGGCTACATGTAAATAGACTGATGACACACGTATAGAACTGAATCCCAAAGAGTATTTGGACATATGCTTAACTCCACTCTCATTTAACACAGCTTTTAAGTTTGTGCCCTCAGTTTTCTTGTTAGAAATTGAGGAGGAGGGTAAGGAGAGGAATTCAGGGATATGTAGTGAGAAGACCGCCTTCAGCTTCAGTTGTCCAGTTCATTTTTAATTTTGTTTATTCATTTCTAATGCAGTAAAAGCCTCATGAATAAATAAATAAAAAAAAAGGTCTGCCCAGTAAACATTCAGAGGAACTACTGTTCTATGAAGGGAGCACCACGCATGTTTTCCATGCATCACAGCTCTGCTTTCCACCCATTTGTGTACTTTCTAGTTCAAGACCCCCACAGCTGAAGAGAGAGACATCCTGGCCTATTTGTTGCTGCAAGGAAGACCTGATGCTGCAAGGCCAGAATTAACATTGTCTCCTTGAGGTTGCAGGGTACATACGAGAGTGTGGAAGAGCTCTAAGGGGTGTTAGAAAAGAGTCTCTTAACATTTTACGGTTGTAAATTGTACTTTTTAGGATGCTGAGATTAAACTGTCTTATCTTTTTGCCCATTTTAACTGCCTTGGTTGGAGAGATGAAACGTGAGTGAGAGGAAGCTGTTATTCAGTTTGATGCTATTTTTGATTTTATAGTGTAGATAATGTATTCAGAAACCTTTTCTTTGAAGGCAATCTGCATTCGATGCTGTTAAAGAGTATCACAACTTTATATAGTTTACGGGATAATTTTGATTAGATGCAGTTCTTATTCTGTGGACAGAAGCGTATAATACCAACAATAATTATGGTAATTGTATATCAGAAGTTGGCTATTCAGGAGAAAGCTATTTGTTTAGCATATAATACTTTAGGGCTATGAGATAGGGAAGTGCCTGCATTTGAAGAATAAACACTAAAGACCGCTTTAGAGCAGATTATCTTTTATGTTACTTTACATTACACATATGTTAATGATCACTCAGATTGAAGTTATCTTGCTCCAAACAACATTAACTTCACCAGAATCTCTCAGAAATGCAAGGCATGAACGGGGAAGAATCAGCTCAGCTCCTCAGGGAACCACCTTGCTTGTGCAGAAGCAGATGTGGAAGGCGCGCATTGCCTGGGAAAGGTGGCACCAAAAAGTCAAACCACACCAAACTCTCATCGGGCAAACCAAAACCGAGCCTGAACAATTTCAGCTGGGCCCAATCAGGCAGCATTGGAAAATGCAGCTACCTGGGCAGGACCCTCCCAGGAAAGCTCTCAAGTTGCAAGAAGCTGGGACAAGAAGTCTGTGAGGGTTTGCTTGGTGCGGACGCTACCCCTTTTTTACCTTCTCAAACGATGGTGTTTAACTAGCTTAAACAAGGAGCAAAATTTTGAAACAACACCAGCCGCTGCAGATAATTCTTCTGGAGTTACGAGGGTAGCAAAGCAAAACAAAACTGAGCATCCCGGGTTATGTCACTTTTGGTGGATAACTTACAAGTAAGCAGCTGGTTCTCTGAAAATAACCTTGCCTTTCTCGTGTTACCAGCGATGCCTGTCATCAGGTCTTCTGACACCACGCACACTAGCAACGCGCTGACCTGTGCCGGGAGCTGGACCGGCCCTGGGGCAGCAGCAAGAGCAGGAAGCTCGCCCGACGCTTCTCTCCTTATAGGACCCCACCAGCAGCTGTGCACAGCAGTGCCACATGTCTAAGCATTTGGACTAAAACTGGATATCGTGGGTATTTCCCACTGGGTTAACCTTTTCTGGAAGACTTCCTGACAAATGCTGTTTCCAGCTGCAGGAAAATGGAAAAACCATCCTTGGCCTGTGGTAGAAGCACACTTGCTGCGCTCCCTGGGGAGCAGACGTCACAGGGCTCCCCACGGGAGTCCGACGGGGCAGGGCCTGGCAGCCAGGGCCCATTCCACTGCCCCAGCTGGGAGCGGGGCAGCTGCGGGCAGAGCCCCGAGCGGGTGGCCAGGCAGGGACAGTCAGGGCTGGTGGTGCCCCTGGGGCCCCGACAGAAATACACCGACTTATGCTTTGGGCAGGAGCCAGAACTCTTGCAATTTGTGATAAGCCATAAACAAGATGCTTATCAAGCCAGAAGATAAACATTCCTTGTTTTGCTGATATCTCTATACACAACATCGTAGTATTGTTATTTATATCCTATAACATCTTAATCATTTATCACTTTCCATCTGTGCTGCAGACCCAGGACTTCATCTATTAGGAACATCTGCAGGTCCATAAGCATCCTAGGAGAATATTTTTTGCAATGTTTTTGTATTCTGTTCCTATTGCCTACAGAAACAAACAAGTTAATGAAAAGTAATAATTTGTTGGAAAAAAAGGAAAAGATTTATTTTGCTCTGACCCTGTTACTTTCTCTCACAATCATTCTTCAAATAAAAGCCTGTTCTCCCACGTCTTTGCACCTCCCAACTGCCTCCTCAATTAAAAAGGTTTATTTTTGCCCAAGCAGGGTTGTGAGATGTAATATTTCATTGTTTTATTGCGTGACAAGGTGTTTTTTTTCCCTGAGATGCACAGTCATTTCTGCTGACTCGTTTCCCCAGCCAGAGAAGGTGGATGCTAACAACCCCAGCTAAGAAGCATGAACAGTCCTGTGGTACACAGACGGGACACCATGTAGGAAAATGCCTTAGAACAAAACAAGTCAAAAAGAAAATCCCTCAGAGCACTGAAAGCAGGAAGGAGATTGGGTTGACGCATGGCTTATTATTGAAATTTGTGTACAAACTTTGTAACTGTAGTGCTACATAACAGATCATGCATCTACCCTGGTGAAAGCACAGTAGCCATGGAATTATTTTTTGTTATTGTTTTACAGCTAGAACACAATCCACACAGCTGGGTTCGGTTGGATGGGGAAAGGCAAAGTAGAGACTAATGAAAAGAGAATATTCATAGATATTGGAAATTAAAGAAAAATATTAAAATTCAATTACAAATGTCTGTAATTGGAAAAGATGGCTATGTATAGAAGTACCAAAATAAAGTACTTAAATTGCTTGCACCACTTGTGTTGTTTATAAACCACGAACTAGAGCTACTCATTTACTTGGGCCGTTCCATCAGTCCCCACTCGGTTGGGCTCCCTGTGGTACCATGTAGAAAAACAAAAGAAAACACGCATTTGGAGCCCCAAACCAACTTCTCATTGCTCATTGCTCATTGCATTTCTAAGTTTTAGGCCAGAGACATGCAAAAACATAGTTTGAATAATAGAAATGTAGGTGTATGTATTATTGGAAGTACAATGACATTTATATCCAGAGAAAATATACTTTCTCATTAATTAAGGTTGCTGCCTTAGTGAGTTAACGCCCCAGGCCAAAGTGAAAGGTCAGCTCAGGGATGCTTCAGGCTCCTCTCCACTACAGTTGTGCTCCAGGGATCCACAGTGCCCAAGACAGCTGGGGGTCTAGAGGCTTCTCGTCTCTTAACAGCAGCTTCAGCCTTGTGCTGCCACACTCGGACTCTCCTGTTCCAGAATTACTGTGCCTTTCAGAGAAATGTTATAAGGGACCAGATCCCATTGCATTAGCAGCACACAGCAGCCAGTTCTGCTGCCCAGCCGAGAACTGCCGCGCTGTAATTCCCTCGTGGTGTACTGCCGCATAGGCTACTTCATACACTGCAGATAGAAATGTCCCTACGTCTTCTACCAGAAATGCTGTTTGGCACTAACAACATCCAGATATGGTGTAACTACCCCGAAGCACCGGGTAGTTAGCTGACAGCTTTGCGATATCTCCTCGGCTGTTCCGTGCCCTGTGCAGTCCGCGATTCAGCGCTGCCTGCTCCCTCAGCTCAGAATCAGAACAGATGCTGGGCGAGGCGGAGCGCACATCCTACCCCCATGTAAAACCAGGCGCTTCTTCTGAGTCAGTGTAATAATCCAGGTGGGCTCGAAGGTGAATTCTGGGCAGATAATTACATATAGCACTCCTCTAAAGAGAATGATTATCAATCTTCTGCCATGAAGCTACATCAATTTTTATGAACTAATTTTAACATCAAACCTTGTTAAACTTGAAGAAAACATCTTTGGAGGCAGATTTTCATCTGTGTTAAATAAATACATTGGTTTGTGGCTTGAGTACTGCAGATCTTTCTGTACTTCTAATTTTTTAGATCAAAGAAATAATATCCCCTGATGAAGTTCATATTTTCCTTGACAGAAAATACAAAGACTGCTTCTCACTTCTTTATGAGGAAAATGGCCAAAAGAAAATTATCCCAGAAGACTGCACATTTTTGTTTCAATTTCACTTCGAATTGCCTTTTTATCCATAGTGCAGACCACAGATAAGAATTTTGCACGAAGAAGTTTTGATTGGCTTAATTTTTATATTAGAGAGTCAGCTATGAATTCAAGTCTTCTCTTGCCAGAGTGTGAAAATAAAGATTTTTCACCACCAAGAAAGGCATCTCTAATAGATAATGTCCAAAATATCTCTGTCGTGTCCTTCAGCTCTCCTCCAAACCACTGTGCTACATATTATATTATAAACACCTATATTTTGAGCCTAAATTTCCAAATGTTTTTACTGATTTTATAATAAACATTTTATTTACTTAATTTCAGTTTTATTAGAGGGTTTGCTTTTTCTCAGGAGCTGCAAACTTTTCTGTTACGCATTTTTGTTATGTTAAAAAAAGCCTCATAAAAACAATATTAAAGCAATGAAAACACCTTATTTAGGTATATATTTAAATAACTCCAAGAACTGGATTCCAAATCCTACATAGTAATTCTAGACGATGTCCTAGATGCAATGACATGGTTATTTTTTTTTTCTGCTCTATATTTAGATAGTCTTTTTAGCTGTCCTTTTGTCTTGGAAAAAGGGAGATGGGCTTAACTCCCACCAGTGACTGATCAGCTGCTACCGTCAGTCCTGAGGTCAGGTGTATCACCTGGTTTTCACAAAACCAGCACGTAGCTCAGCTGAGCGGCAGATGGACAAGGGTGTATAAGAATTGTGCATACACGTGAGCCGAGACAGATGGCCTGAAGAGTGTTATTCCGTGGGGTGCAGATAGATTCCTCCAGGAGATGCTGTGTTAAGAGGTAGAAGGGCATGACTGATATACTGAACTTCGCTATTTTGAAGAAACAGAAGTGAAGCCCTGAAGAAGAAGTGAAAAAAGAGAGGCTTGCCATCCCGTGGCTCTGTGGTGTTGTTCCCCGCATGCTGGGGAGTTAGCCTACTGGCTTACATGATTGCTTTTGGCACACAAGAATACTCTGCTCTTTGCAGCTCTCTGAAAAATCCTTAAATCTTCTACTCTTTTGCCTGAAGCAGCATTATGCACCGTGGATGGTAGCAATTATATGATAAAACTTCAAAAGTCCCACTATGATAGCTAAATTACTTTAAAACACAAAAACAGTAAGGAAGTTGGATAGAGCTGAACCTACAAACATAATTTTCTACCAGGGCACAGAATACTGACTATGAGTTAATTAATCTGGAATAGACTGAAACCATATTATACCTCCATCGGGGTCCATCTTTTCATTTGTATCATATGGTGATTTTTATCTATAGAACTCAAAAGATTTTTCTTACTAGTTAACTAATCAATTAACACAGTGAGTGGTTTTCTACCTAGTTTGCTGAGGCACACAGATACTCAGCTCTTCAGCATAACGTACAATCATCGTAGGGCAGAAAATATAGTCTATCTGCCCTTAGTTTTATTATTTTGCTGCAACCATTCACATTTCCTGCCACCAGAACCAATCTCGAGACAAATACAAATTTGATTTTCTTTAGAAAACTTCTGCTTGCCTTTGCAACTAAAATACTGGTGGAAAGGACTCTAAAATATCACGTCGACTAACACGCTGTTTTCTCTTCTCCATCCTCTCTCAAAAAATAAACCCTTTGCAAAGTAGCATGCCTCCTGCTTTTATTTGCTTACTCTTTCTGCGATTTAAGAGTTGCTACTGAGAGCAAAGGGGGATTTGTATCCATAGGCAAGGGAGGCTATGTTCTCAAGTGTGGTCAAAAAACCCACATGGTCTCATTTTATGTCATATTCTCTTCTTATTATACTGTTCCTTTCTATTTTGTTAAATTAAATGGCAATTCTCTTTTTTCATGCATTCAAGTTCTTTAGAACAGGAGGGAAATTACTAGGTACTAATCACTAGGATCCTTAGTCATTAGCTGCTGAATAGAAACGGGCATTCTTCCACCTGCTCTTGACCCTTATTTCAAAATACAGCTCATTTATCCTGAGAACTAAGGAAGATATTTCCTACAGAATGGGGGTGAGAGAAAAAGAGAGGCTCAGACAGAAATCATTATGCAGAGCAGGCACCCTCTCGGTGCCACTGTATTTTCCCCTCTTCTGAAAGCAGAAAGGTTCCTTTCTTGCTTACTAATTTTTATGACATCCAGATGAGAAAATAAAGTTCACTTTCACAAGTGCATTACATTAAAAGTAATCACTACCATCACTACCAAAGACAGCACAAATCCCAACCCTGGAGAGGAAATCATTAAATAGAAGACATGCACAATATAGAAATACAAAAGTTAACTAAAAGACAAGGACTTATTAAGAGATTCACAGCCCTTAGCCTGTGAACAGAGCTTGCTGAAGCATGGATTGTTGCCTGCTATTTCTATATGGATTCTTGAAGTGTATGCTGTTGGAGCGGTTTCTAATAATGGGTGAGTGATTTGACTACCATCTGTCATGTGTTCTTTCTTTCATTCTTTTCCCGCAGGACAATATGCGATGTAATGTTTTGGTTCAGTCACTTTTGTCCTTTTTTGTGCTGTCGTACATTGCTGTTGGAGAAGTCTGAGTCAAAGAAGTGCTCTTTGGGCTTTTAGTGGGAATGGGGTAAAGCTCTGAGGGTCACCAGTTCCTGGGGAGGCTAGGGTAAGGGCTAGGTAAGATAGTCACTGCTAGAACGTTACATCTGCAATGTGTTTTTCAGTTTGAAGGAGATGAGGAAAATTTCTCTGGATGATTCATCAGCTGCTGGATTCAGAAGTGGAGGGAGCCTGTGCCAAAAGTTTAGCGCTCCTTCAGAAATTCAGAATATTCACTCTCACTGTGCTGGTTTTGGCTGGGATAGAGTTAATTTTCTTCACAGGAGCTAGTATGGGGCTATGTTTTGGATTTGTGCTGAAAACAGTGTTGATAATACAGAGATGTTCTTGTTATTGCTGAGCAGTGTTGACACAGAGTCAAGGCCTCTTCTGCTTCGCACCCCACCCCACCAGCGAGGAGGCTGGGGGTGCACAAGAAGCTGGGAGGGGACACAGCTGGGACAGCTGACCCCAACTGACCAAAGGGATATTCCATCCCATAGGACATCACGCTCAGCATATAAAGCTGGGGGAAGAAGAAGGAAGAGGGGGACATTCGGAGTGATGGCGTTTGTCTTCCCAAGTAACCGTTACGCGTGATGGAGCCCTGCTTTCCTGGAGATGGCTGAGCACCTGCCTGCCGATGGGAAGTAGGGAATGAATTTCTTTTTTTGCTTTGTTTGTGTGCATGGCTTTTGCTTTACCTATTATAATGTCTTTATTTCAACCCAGGAGTTTTCTCACTTTTACTCTTCTGATTCTCTCCCCCATCCCACCGGGGAGGAGTGAGTGAGCAGCTGTGTGATCCTTAGTTGCTGGCTGGGGTTAAACCACGACACTCACAAGGAGCTTTTGGGAGGCTCACAATTCTGAACTGGGAAACTGCAAGTTGTTGTCTGGGTAGATCCATCACGTTTAAGCAGGCTTTACAGATTTCTAATGAAGTAGGATACCACAATGTTGCTTGCTAGCTTTATTGCTAGTTGTAGATCTCAGGACATTAATAAAGTTGTTTTCTAATACTAATCTTAGGATCAGATTTGACAGCAATTATGGATCCTTATAGGCAGCCCTTTAGGCTACACCTGTGTGTATCAGGTGTGTCAGTGGATACAGGCTAGTTCCTGGGCCAGCGGCACCACCTGTGTTGTATTTAAGGCCTTTTGGAAGGAGCTGTGCCCACTCTGCATTTAAACAGGGCTCACCTTCAGCATGAGAAGAATCCGGTAACCTTTTGTATTTCTCTCTGTCTCACTCATGTCTGTGGCAAGCCCTTCATACCCTTTGTATGGGCACAGGCCTGACATACCTCTTCAGTCTCTAGTCTCAATAAGTGGACAGTCATGCAATGCATTGCCACCGGTGCTAGTATTCCGGGGAAGCTTACCACCAGAGGCCTGTCTGCAGAGTCATCCAAACCTGAAATAAAAAGGCAGTGATCCCCAATGGCCTAGGTGAAGTCTATATTCCCAAGTACCTTTGGTTACAGACTGCAGGCAAGGGGGATCATTCCACCTGGCAGGCTTCCCTGTTCTTTCCCATTTCTCATTGCTGATAGAGCCCAGACTCCATCAAGCAAAGGAGATGATTGCGCAGCAGTCACTGGTGGGACTCCGTCTTTCTCGCAGCATCAGGTCATCAACAGCAGGTGCAGGATACTTGTATGAAGAATCCCACATTTGGGGTCCTGCGTAGGGGGAACCCACGTTGCCCCAGACTGCCAGCATACCACTTTTACGACCCCTTCACCTCAGTACCCATGATGGGAGTTGTTGTCCTCTGGCTGCCCTGACTCCGATCATCAAGAGACCCAGTTCAGGATGGGAAAATCTGATGTTCACATCTTACAACATGAACCTGGGTGTCATCCCTTTAAAGGGAGCTGTCTACCCAAGCATATGGCTGCATGCCAGGAGGTGGGAGTGAAAAGTGGTAGCTTCATAAATTCCTAGAGAAGCACGTAACTTGAACTGCTCACTATCTTACCAAGCTAAATCCCAAAAGACATATCCAGAAATAAAAGACCTCCATTAGAGAAAAAAAAAAAAAAAAAAAAAAAGAAGGAGGATCGTCTAACAAGATCTTTTCATTAGGAGGAGACAGAAAGCCTCCCAAGGCAACTCCAAGCCACCAGCTTGGCAGTGCGTGCTGTAACGCAGGGACCCGGGGTGCCCGGAGGCAGCAGACCCAGAGGCACTGACGCTGGGGGGCAGGGTGCTGTCCTCCCAGCCAGAGACCATTAGAGTGGGGACGTGTGGGGAGCTGCCCCCAAGGTGATCCAGGTCTGGCCTTAAGCTTTTTGAACTAATACGACTTTCCTTCTCCTTTGAGCAAAACTAGCTCTTTTGCCACCTCCAGAACAATTTCTTCAGACAGTTGCCAGAGAACCTGCCAGCAGTAACGCTGTGCTTGCAGAACCACCATCAGCGTCCTCAGGGCACCACCAGCCTGACTGTTGCTGCCTGGCCTCCCCTGGTGCTCCCCACAGCCCAGGACCCCACGTCAGCCCCCGGGGCCGTTGGCCCCTGCCCCAGCGACCCCACAGCAAGGCCGGTCTCCAGCTCCCCACGGCCCTGCCCGGCCTGGCCATGGCCCTGCTGAACTGGGCCCACCCGCGGGCCCAGGAACCTCCCCGTAAAACAGGTTTGCTCACTCCTCATCCCCTCAGTTGCTGTTATTCCAGTTGCCAATGCACACTGGAGTGCCTTCCCTTTTGTCTCTGTTCTGCAGTAATTTACTGTTGTAACGTAGTGACAGTTTTTAAGTGGATTTTCATATAGGAACACCAAATGCTCGTGTAGCAAACTGAACATTGTGAATTAAAACGGCCAAAGCACCACAGCATAAGGGCCAACACTCTGAAGGCTCCCTTTGCTGTTGCACATCACCGTTTTGAGGAGCCCCACTGAACCCACAGGGGCCTTACCCTTCCAAAAGCGCTGAAAACGGTGGAAAATCAGGCACAGACACATAATGAATTCATTTGTAAAGACTAATGCTAACAAACAGTTGAAAGGATTGCTATAAGAAAAAAAAATACACTTCATTTTAAATGGCTTTCTGATTTGTGTATTTACAGCTGTTTTAAGTCCCCAAGTGTGGATTTATGTATTTCACGAGATAAATGTTTTCATAGTTTTTATTGAAGCGATATTTGTTGTTAAAAATTCATTGGACTAATTTTGCCTTTTTGCAGTGCTAACTGCCCAGATGCCCGCTCTGTACCTCACTCTTGTCACGTGACTTAACGGACCTTCGCGTGCCTCTCTTTTCTCTCAGCAGTATTTCACCTGACGGGCTCCATCGCGGTTTCCACCATCACCACTGCTTTCAGAAATCCTTTCTCAGCGTCGCCTTTCCCCGCGCGCGACTGGCCGCGGAAAGAAGCCGCCATCTCCTCTCCTCCGCCACAGTTTCTAAACCTGACAGACTTTTTAAAGCAATGACGCAAGCACTGTCGGCGCGCGTACTGGCGCTAAGGGTCACTCGAGCCAACAGCCTTGCGTTCGTTTCCCCCCACGGGGACTTTCTTCCATCACCCCTCACACGAGCACCTGCCGTCGGGACCTGAAACACCTCACAAACCCAACGTGGGGCTTTGGCCTACCCAATACCCCCCCGCCTCGCTCCGCACGGGCATAACCCAGCCCGCTCCCCCCGCCCAGCCTGGGAAGGGTCTGCCTAAGGCAGACGGACAGACCCCCGGGGCCGCAGACGGACACTCGCCAGCCCAAGCCACGACCCAGCCACGCCCCCTTGCCCCCGCGCCTGCGCACGCAGCCAATGCCGTGGCAGCCTCCCTCTTGATCCTCCCTCAGCCACGCCCCACTGAGGGCAAACAGCGTCGGCCCCGCCCCCTTGCCCAGGGGCCGGCGTCTGCGCCTGCGCCCTTCCTCGCCCTCACGCTGCTGTTTCCGCCGGCGCGAGGGGTGGGGAGAGCTGTCACCTTCTTCGCATCCCATTGGGCGCCGGCCGGGCCAGGGCGGGTGCGCGCGCATCCCCATGCCCGCCCCTTCCCCCCCCCAGCTGCCCGGGGGTCCTTCCGACTTTGCCGGTGGCGGAGGGGTCGCCACCCCCCCCCCCGCTGCGGCTGCGCGGGGGGGGCTGCCCCGAGCCGGGAAGGAGCCGCGGCCGCGAAGGCAGCCCCTTCGGTCACCCCTTCGGTGCGTTGGTGGCGGTTGGCTCTGCTCCCCTCACCCGCGCGGCTCCAGGGGGCCGCGCCCCGGGCTCGGGAGGGCGAGGGCCAGCCCGTCTGTCTGCCTGCTCGCCCTGCGCGCCTGGCGACCTACCGGCCCTAGCGCGGCGGGGCGGCCTCGCCGCGGCCGGCTGCGGGGTGGCGGTGCGGCCGCGGCGGGGCCGGGCGGCCCAGGGGCCTGTGCGAGCGCTCCCGGGGAGCGGTGGGTGCCGCGGGCCGGCTGCGCGTTTCTCGCCTGGCCTCGCGGGCCGCGCGGCAGCGGCGGGGGTTGCGGCGGTGGGCAGGCTGGCCGCGGCCTCGCTGGCCGCTCCGGTAGCAAGCGTCGCGGGAGGTGAAACGCTGCGGAGGACGCTCGTCCGCTGCTGGCGTCTCCTTTCCGACTCGCAAGTAACTTTCCTCGTTAGGGGCAACGAGACCTGCCCGCCTCCTGGCGACGGAGCCGGGCGGGGGGCGGCAGCGGCGGCTGCTTGCCGTGGCCTTCGTGCGGGGCTGCGGCGCGGCCGTTGCAGCGGCCCCGGCGGCAGCGCTGGCATCGGCGCTGTGCGACCTCTCCGCACCGCCACGGGTTGCTCAGGTGCCTGGGTTTGCAGGTTTGTTGCTTCGCGTTGCAGGCACGTGGCCGTGGGAGTTTTGAACAGATCTGCTCAAACAGAGCAGTTCTCTCTCGTTTCCACATCAGAGCGTGATGCTGAAGTTGGTGTGCACAGGCAGACCGGGTGATGCAGGAATCCTTCTTCCTTTGCTTTAAGTGCAATATTATGATACGTGTTCTTGCCCTTGGGGTTTGCTGCATTTACTGTCAGCAGCACTCTGTGTGCATGAGTATTATTTTGAGAAACTCACATGTTTTCTTTCCTTAATTCTCTTGTGTTTGAAGTTCAAACACAGCAAGATTTGTATATTCCTGAATTGTTTGTTTTGACTTTCATAAATTAAAAAATTTAGGGTTGGTTTGTTTGTTTGCTTTTTCATAAGACCCTGTCGCGAATGAGCAGTTAGGTCACTTAAATAATCACTGCCACAGATATTTGTAAATAGTGATTTTAATATAAATTTATAAAAGGGTGATTTAACAGAGTTTGGTGGCAAGGTTCACTCTATTACTTATTAAATGAATGGAATATATGGAGAGAGAGAGAGAAAGGAATACAAGGAGGGGTAAAGGAGGCCCTCCCATTGAGTCATGAGGTTCAGAATGGACCCCCTTGCTTTCTAAACTCCTTCTCAGGGAGGAGCCGAGGTGCTCTAGGAATTTTGCCCTGTTCCAGCATAAACCCTGGATTTAGTAGCTTAGAATATTTGCCTCTCATTTGCCTCTCGTCTTCCTGTATTTCTTTAAAAGTTGTATGCAGAAGCTGAATTGACATGGATATCTAAATATTTTCCTGTCTTTGTTGACAATATAAGGTCATAAATCTATTGCTGTGTTCAGGCTCCTTATAAAAACACTTTTTTTTTTTAAAAAAAAAAGGTTACTACTTGTTTGAGTATTTAAATACGAGCATGTAGTTTTGAGTATGTAGTTACTAATTTCCCAGATGGGTCTAATACTCCATAATCTGCTTCTTCATGTGTATTGTTTAGCACGTGTACTTTATTTTCTAGTATTTGATGCACCAAATCTGTTGACTGCCTAGGTTCAGTCAAGGAGTTGGACGTGTATCTTGACTTAGTTTTGCAGTTAGTCAAAATCAGTAAGACTATGCATTTAGTTTGCTGATTAGTCCCACTGAAATGCACAATAGAACAAGTAAGGGCTCCTCTGCAAGCAATTTGTATATTCAGGTCCCAGGATGCACAGTTTCCTGGGAAAATGAAGTATTCAATACTAGTAGGAAGGTCATTAGGGACTTCTAAGGACAGAACTTGATAGCTTAGGCTCTAAACCATATTTTATGTAGTGGCAGCTTCAGACTAGCCCTGTGTCAAGTTTGCTGAAAGTTTCATCTCAATGTAGGCTTTGAAAGGAAGGAAGAATTTTGTGTGTGTATTTTCCCCACCCCCGAATCTCCTGTACCTCCTGCACTTTTGTTTGCGGAGTTTCTTTTGCCGTCTCCTTCCACCCCCGCCTTTGAGGGATTCCACTGCTTCTCGTTTTATATCTGTCCCACAAGATTCTGAGTAACAGCTGTGAAATGTAGCATTCTTGTTGATCTCTGTCTGGAGCTGTTTGGCAAAATGATAAGATGTAGTACAAGGCAAATGCTTCATGTCCAGCTTTGTGTGATGGCACAGGGACAGGAGAGGCTCTGTAAAATTAAGTCTCTTTTGAACAGTTAGATTTCTTAGTGCATATGTCTGTGTCCAAGCCTTCTGCAAGTTTAGCAGCTGCTGCGCAGTGAAATTTCAGTGTAGGCATTTGATTTTGTAATACTTATTGCTGACTAATTTATTTCATCTTGCAGAGACTGGAAATACTGTTGAGAAAACGACAAAATGAGTAGTCGTCGAAAACGTGCACCTCCATCAAAGATAGATGAGGAGAAGAAGAAGCAGCTCTGCTGGAATATGCATGAAGACCGCAGAAATGAGGTGATAACATTAGATGATGAAATGACTAATGAGGACCACGTTCCAGGTCCAAGCACTTCTTCTTCATCCTTTGTTGTTATAAATGATGATAGCACTGATGAAGATCTTATTCAAAAAGAAGGCAGTGGCTCAAAATCTGTTAAGTTTTTGACAGTTAACGATGAAGAAGACTCTTATTCCATCTTGACTCCTGTGTCAGTACAGCTAAATATTATAGTCTTGCCATACCGTGCGGATGGGTCCTGGAAAGCTTTGTTGGGAGAATTTGTTCTTCGTCTTCCTTCTGAGCAAATTCTAACTAACAAATTCCATGAAAGGAGCTTTACGTTGATGAGAGGAGACTCTGATGATCAGTTGCAGGTCTGTGTTCATGAAAGAAGTGAAGAAGAGTACAGTAATGAAACAAAAGAATACCTGGGTGCTTATGAACAACGTATTTTGGTGGAAACAACTTTAGGTGGTGAAATATTGGAAGGCTTGAGATGGTTGCAAAAGAAAAAGATAATTGGACTTTATCAAAGACCTGGAGAGGCTCAAGCTTTAAAGGTATGGGTTCGTATATTTGTTTTGCATTTTTAAAGTTGTTCTTTTTTGTTTGAAATATAAAATAAAAACCTCTGAGCAACGAAGTCTGGCAGCTACCATATATTTTTATAATGTGATGAAAAGATACAGTTTCTACATGCTTATGTAAATGTTTTCAGTGTGTTTTTTCCTAAAAACTTCTTTTTACTGTTGCACCATTAGTAACGCATTACCCGAAGGAATCAGAGAAGCTTCTAGCTGCAATGTACTGTATCCTCTATATGGTGATTTTAGTAGATTTGTTATATCTGTCTATATCTGCTAATTTTCAAAGCACTGTTATTATTTTCATGCTCTTCTGTTTATAATATTCTTGTCATTCTAACAGTTAATTAAATGATTAACTGTATAACCATTTCACAGGTTGGAATTTACCTTCTGGAAGCTGGGCTAAGTAAACCGGAGTTTCTCAGCGATGGAGGTGGAAGACCCAAAAAAGCTAATCAGCTGATTCAAAAACTCATGGAAAAGTTCTATAGTTTTTTAATTCCAGGTAATGCGATTCAATTGAAAGTTGATGAATAATTTTTGTTAATAAAATACGTCTGTTTTTAGTAGTTTTAAATGTAAGAGAAAGTAGTAAGTTATTCCTGCCATCTAGAGCAACTTTATTTTCAAGGTAATATTATTAGGTAATTCTCTCCATATTATTATCTGACCATTAATCATATGCTGATTAGTTTATGGTCAAATTACAGGTGATAATATTCTTTCTCTACAGATAAGGCACTGAGGCACATAGCAGTTTGAGTCCTTAACTTTTTGGGAGTAAATACAATTTTCACTGATTAGTGTGGGTTGTTTGACCAGCTCTACAGTAGCTTGTCTGAGTTACACAGGAACTGTTTAAAAGAACCAGGAATTAAATTTGGAAAACTTTTGTTCCTAGTTTGGTGCCTAACACACAACTGTGGCAACAGGATTTCTATTTGGTTTATATTGTAAAGTAGGTACAATGTAAACTACTGCAAAGTGCACCTTTATGACAGTTTTAAGAATACACCACTGCAAATATACAAATATGGGCCTTGTTGTCATTTTGGAATTGAAGATGTGTTTGCCAGATTATACTCAGTAGTGATACAGATTTTTAGGGTGACCAGTGACTGCTTTATGGTGTGATGGCTTAGGAAACTCTTAAAACAAAAACAAACCTTGGTCTCATTCCTGAGTGTAGGAGGGATTTGAAATGTTAGTTGAAGACTGACTCAATAACAGTGACCGTAATATACAGAGTTTCAGTGTTGTTGCAGAAGTGACGGAAGTCTGGCACCCCCCGTACAATTGTACTTAGTTTCAAAAGGCAGAATGGTATAAAAAATTAAGCAACTTGCTAAACAGAAGCTAAAAGGAAGAGTTAGCAGAATAAAATCTGTACATCCATGCCTGCTGCAAAGAACAAACGTGCAACTGTCAGAAAGAAGTTGATATACCAAGAGAAGGGCCAGTATAACTATGTGGGGAAGGGAAGATATTGCACGTAAGAAGTCATCCTTCAAAAACTGAAGTAATCTGACTGAAGCAAGTTTGTCAGTTTAGGTTTTAAAGCACAATAAAGCAGATCCAAAAAGAAGTCTGAAGAATAAATAGTTTAAGATAGAGAAATGAATAGTAATGCTTTTAAATGCATTAGAAGAAATACATTATCATGATTGCATTAGAAGCAGAATAACTGCCAGAGAATTCATAGGCTTGAGATGATGGAAGGCATATGAAAGAGTGCTTAAGTAAAGTAATTCTGTAGCAGGAATCACAATTTTCTGCATATCTTCTCATTATGGACAAAATGAACAGTGACCTATTTTGAGATCCAAAATAATTTTGTGCTGGAACTTGGGGCATTTGTCCTCAGTACGCTAAAGGATAGATTTTTATGGACTACATGGTTGAGTGTAGCTTACAGGTGAAGAGGAAATATAGCTTCTGAAAGGGAAGACATCCCCCTCAAAGTTACTGGAGCAAGAATGTGGACCTGAGTGATTGGGTTGTTATGCCTTAACTTATGTTTTCAGAAGACATGCAACCAGCTCAGGTTCATAAAGGAGCTGTGTTGCCAACTGGTAAATTTTCTGACCATTTTTCAGCATGTACATTTTGATGCGGCGTAAAATAATGTAGTCTTGATTCTATGCCAATGAATAACATGTAAATGATAAAGTAAAATGGAGGGTGTGGAGAATAGAAATAAGCGGTTGTTAATTTGTATGAAGGTCACCAGTCAAGTCCTACAAAGGCATGTGCAGCTTAATATATTCCTAATGCTTTGGGAAGTACAGTGATTGGTGAGATGGTATCATCAACAAACTTTAAATGTATTATTCAGCATAATAAAGATGAACAACTGAAAGCTTGCAAGCAGACTAGGCAATGGAGATTTCATATAAATTCAATATAGATAAATATAAAGCGATGCAGAAAAAAAAAATCCTCACTTCACATTAGAAAAAAACGATGGCCTCTTTGCTAACTGTTGCAGCTAGGGTTGTTCAGTATGTAGGTGTATAGCTCAGTAAATGCATGAACTTAGTGTTCAGTGTCAGTCAAACACTGGATTGGATAAGTGCACTCTGCGCTGGGTTGAAACTGGCTGGACGGCTGAGCCCAGAGAGTGGTCGTGAATGGAGTCAAATCCAGCTGGCGGCCAGTCACAAGTGGTGTTCCCCAGGGCTCAGTGTTGGGGCTGGTCCTGTTCAACGCCTTCATTGATGATCTGGATGAGGGGATTGAGTGCAGCCTCAGTAAGTTTGCAGATGACACCAAGTTGGGTGGAAGTGTCGATCTGCTGGAGGGTAGGAAGGCCCTACAGAGGGACCTGGACCGGCTGGATCATTGGGCCGGGGCCAACTGTATGAGACTCAACAAGGCTAAGTGCCAGGTCCCGCACTTTGGTCACAACAACCCCATGCAATGCTACAGTCTTGGGGAGGAGTGGCTGGAGAGCTGCCTGGAAGAAAAGGACCTGGGGGTGTTGGTTGACAGCCTCCTGAACATAAGCCAGCAGTGTGCTCAGGTGGCCAAGAAGGCCAATGGCATCCTGGCTTGTATCAGGAATAGTGTGGCCAGCAGCACCAGGGAGGTGATAGTGCCCCTGTACTCGGCATTGGTGAGGCCGTACCTCGAGTACTGTATTCAGTTTTGGGCCCCTCACTACAAGAAGGACATCGAGGTGCTGGAGCGCATCCAAAGAAGGGCAGCGAAGCTGGTGAAGGGTCTAGAGGACAAGTCTTATGAGGAGCGGCTGAGGGAGCTGGGGTTGTTTAGCCTGGAGAAGAGGATGCTGAGGGCAGACCTTATTGCTCTCTACAACTACCTGAAAAGAGGTTGTAGTGAGGTGGGGGTTGGTCTCTTCTCCCTAGTAACAAGTGATAGGACGAGAGGAAATGGCCTCAAGCTGCGCCAGGGGAGGTTTAGGTTGGATATGAGGAAAAACTTCTTCACCGAAAGGGTAGTCAGGCATTGGCACAGGCTGCCCAGGGAAGTGGTTGAGTCCCCATCCCTGGAGGTATTTAAAAGACGGGTAGATGTGGTGCTTGAGGACATGGTTTAGTGGTGGACTTGGCAGTGCTGGGTTAATGGTTGGACTTGATGATCTTAAGGGTCTTTTCCAACCTAAACGATTCTATGATTCTAAACCAAATCAAAGGTAAAGAATTGTCCCGAAAGTATTAGAGAACAAAACAGGATCATTATACTATATAAGTCCATAGTGTGCATTATGCTGTGTTCTAAATTCAGAAATAAAACATGTCACAGAAGTGGAAAAGATTTGGGAGGGAAGACCCCAGGTGGCTACACACTGTGAAACCAGTTACATTTTCTAACAGTTTTTAAGCACATACTTTTTGATGTAGCATAAAATAATGTAGCCTTGATTCTGTGCCAATGAATGCATTCCTCTTAAGAAGTGTAAATTGATTTCCATTTCTAACAATTTAGTCTGTATTTGAATTTCACCTGTTTTTGAACACAATTAATTGGAATTTTTGTAAAACTGCATGTAAGTATGTATTTTAACACTTGTCAACATGCATGTAAAATGCACTTTACACAACAACATTCCAAGACGCTCCACGCTTCTTCTCCCCATTGGTGAGCAAATTCTTGTGTTGATGGAGTTGCACACAAGGATTTACACAAATAAGGGACATGACCTCTCTATCCCTACATTTAATTTTTATATATTTGTTTTCCTCAATGTATTCATCCCATTAATGTCCTTCTAGTTGGTTTTGAGACTGTGGCAGGAATTCCATCTCAAGTTATGGCAAGCATAGGATAGATGCATTAATGAAGCTGCAAAAGAGTGACAAAATATTTAATATGCCGAAGCTTCATGAGTTTTGAACATTAATTGTGGAGTTAACCACTTTTTTGAGAAATTTGTTTACAGAGATTTCTTTTTTTTGCTTTAATAAATAGGTGGTTTTATAATAGCTCATATCCTGTATTTGCTGTATAATATTACATATTGCTTTGTGTTGCTTCACTGAACACACAGGCCTAGATCACTTATAGACCCAGCTAGCTGCTTTCTTAATATGAAAAACACCATAGTCTTTATAATTAAAATAATAAAAAAAAAAAGACTAAAATGTCTGTTTAATTGCTGTTTGTTCTAGTGAATGGTAAATGTTTCAGAGTTTTTCCCATAGTGTCATGGAACTATAGTATGACACACAATAGCATGGCGATAGCATATACCATATACCGTTCGCCTTCAGTTTTCTTAAGAAGAATAAATTCTTTGTACAAAGAAGAGTTTTTTTGGTCTTTGTATGGCATTTTTTAATACCAAATGCGAAGCAAGAAGTTTTCCATTAATCTAGAATAAAGGGGGAAAAGATTACATTTTCATTGATGTAGATACTCTTATACAGCGATCTGGAAACTGCCCAACAGATAAAACTGAAAGATCCTATTCCAGATGCAATAACAGAACTTTAGTTCACTCATTGAAGGAATTAAGTAGAATACTTGATTATGAAACATATCATAGAAACTGAATTTTTTAATAGTACAATGCCATCTGTTTCTCAAAGGTAAATGATACTAAGATGAAAGCTGTGTAATTGAATTACATTTTTAAATGGTTGAAAGCATAATTAAATATTCACTGTTTACCTCTTCTCAGTTACTTATTAAACTTCCTTAGCATCCTATTAAAAATCCCTGTGGTACATAGAACCATTTAATCAGGCAAAAAAAAATCTTGGAGAGAATGAACAAAACAAGAAAGGTATGGACAAAGCATATCCAATTGTATGAAAAAACATTTTACTTTAAAGTATATTCTAGTCTTTGCTCCCCCGTAAAATTCTGGATAGACTTAGTTAATATAGAAGTCAATTTATTATGCTTTGAAATGTGAAATTTGAAAACTGTTATTTTAGCAAGTATGATGGTAGGTGTCATTATAGATCAACTTCATTGATTAGAGTTATACTTTGCAATCACTCTTAATTTTTCTGTTCTTTCCATGAAGTGAGTAATGTGTGTGAGAGGATCCCTTGGAATGGTTTCTGTAGTATATAAAGCTGCGTGCTCTGCTTGGTGCTTTTCCTTTGGCTGGAACATTAATAACTCCACATGTGCGCTTTGGTTGCTGCCTTTACGAGTCTTTGTATGTATAGTTTTAGGATTAGGGGAGGGCACTGGTGGCTGCCATACCTGGGCACATCATTTCCTGCTGTTTGTTTTGGAAATGATTCTTCACCTTCACTGTTTGTTTGACTGAAAGAAAGCTTTTGCTTTCTGTGAAAGAGAGTCCTAATAGACCTAAAACACTGTTAAAACTTGTCCTCTAAGTCTTTTGTTCCCTCAGCTTATGTCGGTTTCCCAAAATGCTGACCCTTGAATTTTTCATGGATTTTTGTTCTACTGTGCTTAGGTTCTGTGTATGTCCATATATCCAAATTATGTGAAAAATATATAAGTACAAGGCCTTCTTACCTGGAGGGTAGAAAAGAAGGGTAGGACTTCTGTCCCAGAAGGTACATACTTCTCTTGAGGTGGGGTTTTAATTTCTAAAGTATGCCTTGTCTGAATTTTTGCAATGATGCAAGTGGTGAGAATTTCTTGTTTTCCTACTGCTACAATTTTCTTATCGAGATGGGCAATTTAAAATTAAAATGAAATCTCACTGAAGAGAACCTCATGTTTTTTTTTTTTAATATGTTATTTTATCAAGGAAGGCTTTATTTCATGAAAAATGTACAAATCTTTGACAGCCCACTGTGTTTTTCCTCTTTCTGTGAGATCATTGACCCATGCTAATATTTGAATGTGAAATACGAGTTATTTGTGGTTTTGTATCAGTTGGAAATGTTTAGTGGAAGGTCTTTATCAAACAAACAAGGTCTGGTCATTCTATCCCTAAATTCTAAAGGAAGAGCTTTGCTGATTACGTGTACCTCTGTGATCGCCATAGCGTGTTAAGATGAACTTTCAGGAAAGTAGTGCTCATTGTTTCCTACTGCTGCTAGCCGAGTCAGGTGCAGTCATGACATATGTTTAAGTGATGTTTTGCTTTGCTTCATTTCATATGGTAACTAAATATGTTGCAGCAAAATTTACTGAAATATTGACCAAAGTTGATTGATAATGTGTGTCTTGAATTATTTGGTGTATGCAGATGAGCTGGAGGAAGATGAGGAAGAATCTGACATGGAACTAGAGCGACAAAATATTGAAGAGCTTTATGACTTTGTAAGGCACACCCATCAGCAGGATATCCAGTTACTGAGAGAGGATGTGCAGCATCCTGCGTTAATTCCTATTCTGAGGCCATACCAAAGTGAGGCTGTGAACTGGATGCTTCACCGAGAGAACCTCACAAGCACTCCAACCAGTGGCAAGTATATGGGTCTGGAAAACTTGCGTAATTGAGGAAAGTGGCATTGTATTGTCCCCAGTAATCTTTTCTTGCTGTTTGATTAGAAGCTTTGTTAATTATTTCATTACTATTTTTATAAAAGCTGTTGTTTGGGTAGTACACTAAATGATGACCTAACTTTGCTGAACAGCAGTTGATGTATCTTGCTGGTCATGAAGCACTGTGGAGGTAGACGTTTGCTTTTTGTCTCTAAATGTCATGATAAGGCTGAGCAATTCTAAGCAGCGTGCTGTTTATAGAGAAGCCTCACAACAGTAACATGAACTCTTTCTCCATAGAAAATGCACTGCACTTCTTATGGCGAGAGGTCATCACTCTGGATGGAGTGAAAATCTACTATAATCCATTTACTGGCTGGTATGTTTTTATAGTTATCGCTTTCTGAGAAAACCTCAAGGTTGTACTTTGTGAAAACCTTATTGGCAGCTTTTACCTGGAGGATATAAGATAATCCATAACTGTCATTTTTCAGTTAGCAACTAAAGAATTAGAACAGTGATCCCTTTAATTTGGAAAAAAAAGACAAACTGGAGTATATAATGCACCGGTAAATATGTAAATCTCAAGTCGAAGACATAATTCTTAAAGCTTTTTTATTTATTTCAGTGCAAATTTCTGGTTTTAAGATTAACATTTTTTTAAATTAGAGCATTGGAGACTTCGACCTTCTGGTCCAATGTTTTTAAAATCTAAAGGAAGGAGGCAGTATAATGCTTTTTATTAATACTGGATATTGCATTATTAATTCTGCTTCACTTTTCTCATTAATTTGGTTAGAATAGAACCTTTTGAATGCTAGTTTGCTTTTTATTTTTTCCCTATATAACTTTCAGATCTTTAACATATGTGAATATAAATATATTTCGATGTTTTGGAGACTAATGTTATGATATGCTAAGGTTAGCAAGGTAAAGCCTGTTAGGAGGGGAAAAAAAATCCAAAAACTTCTGGCATACAAATTTGTCTTGGTCAGGTTTGTACGCCCAAAAAGCTTGCTAGCTTTTGTCAATCTCAGCTTATCTAATAAAAGATATTGCCTCACCTTACAAACTTTGCCTTTCTGAAGCTATGCTGTTTGTGTCCCTGAACACGTGCTTCCCTATCACACCATTCTATAGTTCCTGACTTTCATTTGGGAATGTACTTGAATTTTAGTATTATCCGTGAATATCCGATTGCTGGACCCCAGTGGCCTGGAGGTATTTTGGCAGATGAGATGGGTCTTGGAAAAACAGTAGAAGTGTTGGCTCTTATTCTGACTCATACCCGACCAGACATTAAACAAGATGATCTGACATTACCTGAGGTAAGAAAACCAGGGTAAGATTTAGCACAAAGAAATACTTTTCAGAATTAATGGAAATGCACTTATCTTGAGTTTATTGCTTTCTGTTTTATAGAAGTCCATATTTAAAGCTGGATTAAAGTACAGTGAAAATTTTTGCTTTGTAGTATGTGATACTTGGTGGCATAAATAGTGGAATGTTTTGCATGAGAAGCAGTCGAGAGTTTGCCATTGTTGAAGGGTGTTAGCAGGCAACTGTGCTGTTAATAGGCTCTTGGTAGTTTACACATACTCTAGGAGTGTATAAATATGTAACTTAATCTACTATGTTGGAAATCATTCTCCCCTTCACTTCATTGTATTGATGAGTATCAAACATCGATTAGACATACATTCTGTGCTAAAATAGGGACGATTTAAACTCAGTGAATAAATCTTTATTTCTGCTCCCTCTCTATTTCATGTAATAAATAGGCTTATTTAGCAACAGTTTTCCATCTTTTCACTTTCCTCATCATGCATCCTGTGAAAACTTAGCACATTCACTAAAACCAAAAATTCTCTCTGAAGCAAGAGAACCTTTATCCTTAAGCAAACTCTTACTTCTGTGGGTTCTGTCCTTTTGAATTCATGGCAGCCAGTTTCATTGTACATCTATTCATAATGATCTCCTGCCTGCTTGTAATTTTATCAGTTAAAAAAACTCAATTCTCAAAGAGAGAGTAAGATTCTTCTTAAATGTATCAGAGGGTCAACACTGAGGAGTGTGAAGAGGGGAGTATTAGCACTGAAGCATCTGGACATCAACTGGCAAGAACAACTAGAGACCATAGCTTTTGGAGAGCTGGAGTTCTGAAACTGTTTCATGACATGAGTATTTGGGACAGACAGCTTAGCTAATATTTTGGGATCTTTATGAACATAATTATATGACATTGCCTGTCGTTAAAAGGCACTATTGCACTCATTCAGAAGGCCCCTTGTCATCTGTATTTTTCTCATCTTCAAACATAAAATGTCTTTGTATGATGTCCTGGGGGAAAAAAAAAAAAGTGCTTTATTCCAACAGAGACTTTCTGGATGACTCCTGGCTTGTGTAAGCCAATGTCAGAGTTACTCTGAGTATTTCAGCTCACTGTAGGGCTCAAACAGTGTCTGGAGTTTCACTGCGGTTACTGTTTAAGAACTCTGCAAAGCAACCAATTGGACAGGGCAGAGTGAAGTGTCAATGAATACAGCTATAAAACAATCATAGAAATATTGGTGCTGCATTTGTTCCAGCTTTGGGATTCTTTTTTATATCCCGGTTCTTGAGTATACATCTCCTTGAATTAAATCACTGTTCCTGAATCACTGAGAGTAGATTTTTTGGGGGCAATGCCCAAAAAGAGAAACTTACTTGTTATACAACTAACTAGGACTTTTCAATCTATATTGCTTACTTCCTTTTGTGTTTCTAGCTGTATATTAAATATATATTTTCCTCCCCCCATCAGTAACCTAGATGACTTACAGCTGTAGATTCCTGCAACTTAATTCTGAAGTAGTGGAGGACCCAAGCGGCTTGCAGGGCTGCTCTTTCTGTTCTCAGTGTAGGGTGCTGAACACCATTTGCCGAGAAACTGAACTGAATGGGCTGTCACTCTGTATACTAGAAATGAGCTATCTGAGCAAATTAGTGAGGTCAGAGCACACATCTGTAGCAGCTCATGCTTATTACCAAATGTGAAAAGATTAATGAAGTTCAGAATTACTGTGGAGAGACATGAGCTAATAACTATTTAATGTTGTCTGCATTAGGGTAAGCTCGTGAACTTCTTTGTTCCACCTCAACCTTTAGAAGGAAATAAAAAGAAAAAAACAAAGGAAATGGAGCTTAAATTGAAGGAAAAAATACAATATCCCAGTAAGTATTTCTGATGGCTTTTTAAATACATGTTGCTTTTGGCATAAGTCTTATATTGGCCACTGACTATGAGTTCAATGCTGCTCTTCACTTCTGCAGAATGAAATGATTCTTTTGCTGGGCACTGTGGTGTAGGATTGCATGCTACAAACAAGTGATCCACAGTTAAAAGTAAAGTTACCAACTCAGATGTGTGCTACAGAGCTCCGTGTAACTAAAGGTCATTGTAAGAGAGTTTATGCATTTAACTGAAATGCACTGTCTTTTTATAACTGTTAGTAAGAAAATTGAGTGACTCATTTCTATTGCTATTCAATATTGTCTTAGAATCACTAAAAAATAGCAATTTGTAGGGCTACCTCAAGTAAAGCACTGTCAAAACTGCCGCCTGTCTTTTGTTTTGCGTTTTTTAAATGAACACGGTGTTTAGAGTTCCTTTTCATGTGTCCTCTGAGGTAACTTTCATTTTATCTGAGCTGTAAGGTTTTTTTGCTTTGATTCTACATATAGGCTTACGAGTGATGATATTAGCAGCTGTAAAGGAAATGAATGTGAAGAAAGGAGCATCCATTATTGCAATATTTAAGTACATCAGTGCTATATATAGGTATGACATACAGAGAAATAGACGGCTTCTCAAAAGAACTCTAGAAAAACTAATTGCAGAACAAGTAGTAGAGCAAGTCAAAGGACATGGTCTGGCTGGGTCTTTCAAGTTGGGAAAGAATTACAAGGAACAGAAGAGGCGAGAAAGAACCAAAGAGCAGGTAAAACATGCTGCCGTACTTACTTCAAAGAATGTTGCAAAGGCAGATCTTATTTCTACCAATTGCATGCTACTCTCAGCTGTGTTGTCTGTGTGCTCTAGTTCAGTGGCACTGGCTTATTGATAAAAATGAAGAAAACTGCAGCATTTGCTTCATCATTCATGAACAAAGAAGCAGAAATCATAAGTAGATCAAATTTGGGGCTAAAATATTAACTACATCTGTCATAAATCTTTTAAAATAGCGATGCAGGGGCTGGCAGATGTATTGTTTTTACTGTGAAGTTGTTTTTTAAACGTTGGTAAACAGTAACCAAATCCTCAGACTGGAAATTGATACAAAATCTTAATATCTATGTCTTGATGTGTTTATACATTCCAAAAAAAAAAAAAAGGTGAGGAGAAAGTCTGACGTTCTTGATTAATTTTACTTTGTAGATAGCAAAGACTTCAGAAAGCATTCAGAAGAAGCAGTTGATTGATGCTAAAACTCAAACCAAAGAATCAAGAAATAGTGATGTCACTTCTGAAAATGTCCTTAAAACCCCTTTACGGGTAGATATCACCATGGAAGAACATGATTATTGTACAACTAGCAAAAATAACAAGAAATCTGAAGCAGATCATAAGAACTCTGTAAAAGAGAATAATGTTCAGCAGGAAGCTGGTGTCCCAAAGTCTCCTGATTTGCATGGCAGCCTCCGTGTTTCCAGTGACATGAGCAGTCATCCTGATTTTGATGTTTCTAAAACTACAGCTGGTGTTCAGCAGGAAATCCCAAAGGACCCATCCTCACATTCCCAAGAACATGCCGGCAGTAGCATACAACATACCAGTTCTGTATTTCCATTTAATACCTCTGAATATCGTTTTGAATGCATCTGTGGTGAGCTTGGGTTGGCTGACTATAAAGCTCGTGTGCAGTGCCTGAAATGTTACTTATGGCAGCATGCAGAATGTGTAAACTACAAAGAGGAAAACCTGAAGATCAAGCCCTTCTACTGTCCCCATTGCCTCGTGGCAATGAAACCAGTTTCCACAGGAGCGACACTGATAATTTCTCCGAGTTCTATTTGTCATCAGTGGGTAGATGAGATCAACAGGCATGTAAGATCATCTTCTCTTCGAGTTCTGGTAAGATTATATAGCTTCATATTCTGGAGAGCTATTTTATCAATGCTCAGGGCTTCCTGTCTGACATTGTATCACGTAAAGGTCAGAGATTTCTCTGTCCTCTGTGTCAGAATTCTGCATTTCTTGCTATTAGACCTATGCTTTGGCATCACACGGTGCATTTAGTTTTTCATTTTTTCCTTATTAGTTGGTCACTGGAAGATGATACAGTGGACTAGATATCTTTATCAAATGGAAGCAAATTTTGAGCAGGTGCAACAACAGGTGATTTCTTAGAAGGCAGGCTGGGGTTTTTTTGGCTTTTTTTTTTGTTGTTGTTCTGAAAGATTACCAAGGAACTTAGAAAGGCCTAACTGTAGGTGTTTTGGCAGTGTCGTCTCACTGTACATTTGCACCCAAGCAGCTCTGACAGTTGCTTCTCATTTCATTCTAGATAAAAACATATGTTTCAGTAGGTAAAGAGTGTACTTTTGAATTTGTGGTTCTCAGGCTTTACAAAGGAAGTCTTGGGTCTTGGTGTTTATTGGGAATAACACCATTACAACTTGGGCATTGTCTCTATGACATTTGCCATATTTATTAGGATGCTGCTTATCTGGAGACCATGTATTGTCCTTTTACTTGATTTCTAATAGCTCTATAACTAATAAACCTAATTATATGTATAGTAACTATGGCTATGTAGGATTTTTTTTTTAATATAGTTATCGCAGTATTCCAGGATAGCCATTGTCTTTTATTAATGATGTAGTCAAGTTTTGTCCATATTTTTAGTAGGCAAGAACCTTTATAATGATAAAGTGCTTTGAGAACTGTAGATCCCTTATATTTTGAATAAAATAACAGTAGTAGTAGATTGATAAAGAGAGGAAGCTTTGTATTCAGGGGTATATCTGGTACCTTGAGCTATCCTGCATAGATGCCCAATGTATAAATGAATTCTAGGCCTCCAGTAAGCCATTTGTGTGAGCAGTCTTATTAGCTTTAGTGCACCAACTAACAAATGTGTAAAACTGGCACAGTTTTCATAGGACGCAGTCCAAGTTTTATACCAGTTTTGTGAAAACTGTCAGAAATAGATTTGCATGGCAACAGCAAAATAGCTTAAATACTGAATGTCAGTACTTTAAGCTGTGTGACACTTTCCATTCTAAGACACTGTTTTCATTTTCTTTTAACTGCCAACTGTAAGTCATCCAGACTTGCTTTCAGTGTTGCTTCAAAATGAAAATTTATTGGTTTTTTTCTGTAAAGTTAAAACAAAAATAGTGCAGATGTTTCAAAGAGCCAGTTTCCCGTGTTAACAGGTTTTGCATTGTACATGAAGGGTATTTTTTATTCTTCCAACTACTTAAAACCCATGGGAAGTTCTAATGGTTTTATGTAATAGAGCAAGAAATTAAAATTTATCGGTAGGTCTTGTTTTGTGGCAGGTTGTCTTTTTCTGCTGCTGTGAAAACAATCAAAGCTTGGCCAAGTTATAAACCTCCGGAAAATCTGTTCATAAATACTTGTAAGAGATCATTAGACTTCAACAGCTATTTTTTTTTTTCTCCTTAACAGTTGCTTCAGCGAGCATGCTCCTTTTTTTTTTTCTTTTTTCGTTTTTTTTCCCCCTTTGCCTTCTCTCTCTTTCGTTCGTGTGCATTGGCCTGGTTGCACATGTTCTGAACAGAAATTTTCTGCAAGTGTTTCTTGCAGTTGACGTAAACGCTGTTGCCATATGCACAAATGTAGAGGAAGATTACTACTGGAAGAAAAAGTACAGTTAACAGTGAAATTAACAGTGAAATCATGTGCTGATCATCAAGGGATAAAGAGGGGGGAAATCAACTAAGATTTTACAGGGTCACCTTAATTTTGGTATTTTTAACTATTAGTTGTGTGAATTAAGAGAACATTTAAGTTTGTGACACTATGAGGGACTAAAAGACAGTGTGATTTTCTTAAATGGTAAAAGTGTTTGTAGGTAGTAGTAGATAAACAGTAACCAAGATGGTCCATTCTTATATAATTAATCATAAACTTGCAGAATGAGAGAGGAATAGAAAAATGCTAGCTATTTGAAGTTGAGACTAGAATATAGGTCCTTTCTAAAAAAAAAAAAAGGATATTCCTGTATCTGTCAGAAGAAAGCTTTATCTGTTTTAATATTGTGATTAGTATACAGATCTAGATGAGTGGTAAGAAGTAGCTGATGATAAAATTCTTAAAGTAAGCAATGGATGCCTGTAATTTTGAAGTAGGTTTCTGAAGTAAATTGGGAGCAAGAGAAAAAGTTTGTATGGGAAGGAAAAAAAAAGGCAATTGATATATAACTCTGGTGATAATTGTTTTTAGTAGCTCAAAATCCTGCGGATGAGAAAACATTCCTATTCTAAAAATATATTTTGATTGTGTACTGTACCCCACACTATTTGAAATTCTGAGATGTTTTGGTATTGTAAATATATTGGGACTTGTAATATGTGCTGTATTTATTTTCTTCAGGTATAGAATGCTACCATGGGGATGCATATATTAAAATGTTTGGTTTAGCTTGTTAATTTTTTTATTTAAACTGCTGTATGTTTCCAAAAGGATTATGCTTAAAATGACAAGGGAGATAAGAAAAATACTTCTGATATTAGAACAAATGTCATTATGAAAGTTTTATAATAATATTCTGTTGGTGCATAGGGATTGTTTCTTACTAGGGTATTCTTTTTATCTCATGAGTCTCTGTAGAAATCCTCTTTGTAGATAAAATATTATCCAGAGTATCATTTCTGGTTTTTAAATATTTTGCTGTATACTTCTGTCTTTGCTTAATCATCCATGAAATTTTTGAGGCAATGGGGAGAAAGGTAATACATCTATGGTAAAGGAGAGGAGACGACTGGACATGTAACACTGACTTACGTAATGTTACTCTGTACAACATTACAGAATACTTAATCTTGCAAACAACTGTTTTAACAAATAACTGTTGTAGAAAATACTGAAGTCCTTTTTTCTTCAAAGGAGGAAAAAAAATGTTTTGCGAAGGTATAAATAATCATACATAAAAATTTTGCATCAATGTCTCTGTATTGCATTTTTTACCTGTGTTACTTTTATGGATTTCCCACCGTACTACTATATGAATACAGGTTTTATGAATGGTTTCATATTATATGAGCAACACTGCTAAAAGCATGAACGTATTAAGCTGTACTGGTATTTTAGCATTTTTATTAGTGTCTCTTACCTTCATTCTTTGCTATTGTGCTATTGAATACAAATCTACGTAGGTGTATCAAGGTGTGAAGAAGCATGGCTTTTTGCAGCCACACATGTTGGCAGAGCAGGAGGTGGTTATCACCACATATGATGTTCTCCGCACTGAACTGAACTATGTAGATATACCCCACAGTAACAGCGAAGATGGGCGCCGTTTCAGGAACCAGAAGCGGTACATGGCCATCCCAAGCCCCTTGGTAGCAGTGGAGTGGTGGAGGATCTGCCTCGATGAAGCACAAATGGTTGAATGCACTACCGCAAAGGTACGACATTCCTGGGCATGCATTTATTCAACTTGAAAGGGTTTTGACAAGCTTATTGTAAATAACACAACAGACTTCCCTCTCACTCTCTTAGTGTTCAGTGCACTCAGGTAATGTGTCCTTGTAGCTTGTTCTTTAGAAGTGTATTTTCTGTTGGAGATATTTACTATTAAATGGTTCTCTTTTTGGAATTTTGGCAGACTGTGAAGTATATCCAGCTCAAAAAATACTTAACATAATCTATACCGACAGTTTAAAGAACTCTGTCATTGTGTTGTATATGGTGTTCGATGGTTTCAAACAAGACACTAGCCTGTTCAGTGACATTGTTCAGAGGCATAGATATGTCCTTTGGGTCTAAAAGCTAAAATAGTCAGCAGTCTGCAAACTGTAGGGCTGCAGTCTGTAGAGGGAGATTATTTTAATTAGTATTCATCCAGTCTTTTTGCCCAAGACAGGAAGACAAAAATGCTGCTTACATAATGGCTTATAGGCTTCAATTTATTTTTTTTTTACACAGTTTCTTTTGCTAACTGTTTGCCTTCTGCGAACCCTTAATTGCACTTGATTACTTGGAAGTAGATATGGCTTTTATCAGCTTTCAGTTACCTTCAAAAAAGCTCAATAACTTTATACACATTTTTATAATATATTATACCAATGCTGCTCATAGGTCTGCTAATCTTACATACTGAAAAGATGTTCAGACTTGTTAAAAATAAGGTCCACGTGTTTTCAGACTGTATTCCACTCTAGCTTTGTTTTTCTCTTCCTACCATTGGTTCTATCTTCTTTTGCTAGGCTGCTGAAATGGCACTCCGTTTAAGTGGAATCAATCGCTGGTGTGTCAGTGGCACTCCTGTGCAGCGAGGATTAGAAGGTGAGATTTTATGTAGCAGTGTCATCTGTGGGTTTTCCTTGTGCTGATAACTAGGTGGTGGTTTGAAGCAGCTAAAATGTCTACTAGTTTTTCTCTGAATTTGTTGGGTACTCTGACTTGGTAAGCCATAAACCTTAAGCATGTAATAAAGCCATCAATAACTGTATCAATATAAGAACTGCAGAGCTGAAATCTTCTTATCTTCCTGAGTTAGACAAATACTTTGGGGAGTGGAGCAGCTGTATGTCGAACAGCTGACTCAAGTCTGTTCTTCAGTCTTCGCTTAGCAGAGTGGGTAAATTTTAACCCTTCTCTATCGCAGCTAAAGATAGTCCGCTCTGGTTACAGGATCCTTCTAACTGTCAAATACAGCAAGCAAAGCTGTATTTGCTTTTTACATAGCCCTGTATGAACTACTGTGGGCATCAACTGCCGTGAATATAAATTCTAAAAATCGTTCTAAAGCTTTATGAAACTGTCTTAAGTCCTTATGTAAAGACTTAATGAATTGAGATGTGTGGAGCTGTATGTTAGCAGGTGTCATTTATCTTGTCTTTTTTGTGACGTACTCAGTTTCTGTAGACAGGCTTCAGGCAGAGATAGAAAAAAAGAAAGGGAACTGACTAACTTCATCTCCCTGTGTTCTTTGATGGATTTAGAAATATGTGGTACACATTGAGGCAACAAGTTTGAAAGTGGATAAATCAGTGTAAGCGTTTGCGAACTATTGTTCAGATACCAAACTATTATAAAAGTCAATATTGTAGATTAATTCATTATAAAATTGTGGATTAAACTTATAAATACACATAACAGCTGTGAGAATACATAGTTAACAAAGCAAACACTATAGAACGAAGTGATTGATTTCACTGTCATGATTAACTTGTTTGAGTCCTTATGTGTGATAGTGTTGATTTAATACATACCTGAAATGTCATATTGTCCATAATACATGTTGGCCAGGTGCTCAGGCTATGCGGAGGAAGCCCCCATCACATAGGGGATGAAAACTGCTGACTAATTTGAATCTGTGCCATTGTAATAAAGTGGGATAGGACCTCTGGGTAAACAATTGTTTCCTGCATAGAAATGATCCCCAGGATTTTTTTTCCTCTGGTCTATGATGTATTTGGTGAATGTCTTGCAGCTCTCAGCTGAATGCCAAAATTACCATAAAGCTAACAGAATAAAGAATGTAGCCACCAGATGTTTAAGAACTATCTATAAGATACCATCATATATTTTTATTCCTGCATTGTCCACATGCGGCGTTTAAACGTGTGCTTCTGTATTTTTCCAGTAAGATTTAGATACAAGTGTGAAGTCAGTATGTCCTTAAGTTTCGTCCCCCAGAGTGACGCGTTTCTGAATTGGGCAGAATTAGCAAGCTGTATTCTCTCAATTAGTAAGAAAAAAAAGTGTTTTGTTAATTTGTTATGCCTTAGTGGAAAAGTGAAAGTCTTCTGAATTGCAGCCCCTTTTAGGATGGTGGGCAACAGACAGTTGGTGCACAGCAGGCTGTGAAGTAATGATACTGAGCAATACTGTTTTAGAAAAACCTGGCAAACCCAGTTAACCATATGCAATCTTGTAATTTCTGCCTCTCACCTCTGCTCTGAATAGGTTTAAATTCATTGCTGTGTTCTGCTAAACTTGAAATTATGAAGGTGTCTCACAAATAGTAATATTCCAGTATGTTTTGTGAAAATCAACAACTAGCTAAAGGAGAGAATCCCTGCCTTCCCCGACCCGGTCCCCTGCCTCAAATGAGCTATTTTGATGAGGGAATGACTGGAAAACAAGTGGAAAAGATAATGGCCAGAATGTAGTTGCTTTATGCCTGGTAACCTTTGTACGAAAGTTAATTTTTTTGGAGGCATATTGTGAAGTATTAAAACACAAACATTGTACTAAAACATTTTCTTTTCTTGGCAGATCTTTATGGATTAGTCCTTTTTCTTGGAGTTGATCCTTACTGGGTCAAACATTGGTGGGACCAACTTTTATATCGACCTTATTGTAGGAAAAATCCCCGGCCTCTCTACAGTCTAATTGCCAAGATAATGTGGAGATCAGCAAAGAAGGATGTGATTGACCAAGTAAATAAGAGTTTTGGGTTTTAAAATTCCTGAACAACATTTATCAATAGCTTTATTTGCAAACTACACTTATTTTCTTTTTTAATTGCAGATTCAAATCCCCCCTCAGACAGAAAATGTACACTGGCTTCACTTTTCTCCTGTGGAGAGACACTTCTATCATCGCCAGCACGAGGTGTGCTGCCAGGATGCATTGGCAAAACTCAGGAAGATTTCGGACTGGACTCTGAAGCTTAGTAGCCTGGATAGAAGGACTGTGACTTCTATTCTGTACCCTTTGCTGCGGCTGAGGCAGGCCTGCTGTCATCCACAAGCTGTTCGGGGAGAGTTCTTGCCATTACAGAAAAGGTGAATTGCTGTCACTTCTTAAGTGGCTTGCTTTATGCAAAGCAAAACTCTGTCCCTAATGGTGCAAGATCTTGTACAGTTCTCAAACAAGCTTCATTTTAAGCTTCTTCAGTTAAATGTGCAACTGTAGCACACCAAGCTATCTGACCTCAGAAGCTGAATAGGATGCAGTAGGGTAGTTAGTGTAATTCTTGTGTTAAAGAACATAGTACTGAGAGGCAGTTGTTTGTGTAGTAACATTTTAACCTTATGATGCTGATAGATACTAGGGTGTTGCAGGTGGCAGACTGAGTGTGAAACAAACCAGATTCTTTCTCAGTTTTAAGTCCACTGATTTTCTTTGTCTCTTGCAAAACACATGTTCATAAATGAGAACAATGAACAAAATGAATAAACAGAATGGAACAGTTCTTTAATTCAAAGAAAATGTTAATGTGAGATTGCAGAATTTGTAAATGTAGATCCAAACTTGAAAACTGTTCAAATGCTTCCCCCCCCCCCCCTTTTTTTTTTTTTGCACGCTTTCAAGATCATCTTCCTCACAAGTGTCCTCCAAATACCAGTTACCAGTTTGGTCTCAGCCTTTGTTAGACAAAAAGCATGTTGCTAGCACTCTTTGTGAAATGTAGCAGCTATTTTTTCAGTGAATTAGAGGGGGGTTATGAAAGAACAGGCTGTTTCTATTCCAGACTCTCGGAGCACTGTCTATGTTGTTTCTTTTTTAAGCTACAGGTAGGGAAGAACTTAAAACTTTTAACACTGCCAGTGTTATTTCTACTGTTTCCTGCTCTTGTTCATCCATTCTATTCAATCTCTATCCTTTTATGAAGTTTTGTGTCCTGCTCCTTCCCCTTTCTCATACAGGGCACCTACAGTGCCTAAGCAGCTGTAGCTGACTTTGCACCTACTTCAGCAGGGACCAATAGGCACTGTGCTGTAGCACTTTCTGTCTAACAGTCTGCTAGTGTAGACACAAGGACTCAAACACAGGAGAAATCGATATTCCCACCAGTCCATACAAGATTATTTGCATTAAAATGAGCCAGTGGATTACAAATGAAATGTGTAAACTGAGCTGAGTATGCTGGGGACAGCTTGGTACTGCATTGGTTTTGGTGGAATGCTTGCAGAGTGACAGCTGCATAGTAACTGTGGTGGAAAAACTTGTGATGAAAATTAAATCTTTCTTAAAATCATATGTACAATGAAAAGTTGTTTCCCAGCACTATTTACCTGTCTTTTTTGTGAACCAAGCTTGACTGCAGCAGTGGGCATTCCCAGAACAGAGAGAAGATGTGGCTCCTGGCTTTGGTTATATGTATGAGAAGAATGAAGAAATTCAGTGCTAGAAACTTTGATGAAGAAGAGAAATTTGCTGAAACAAGAAGGTTGATGCTGGAGCATATGGATAAGAGAAACTGGCTAGAAACAAGAAAGCTGAGTTTGGAGCATATTCTATGCTAGATGACCTTCTTTTCCCACCTGTGTAGTGAAGACAGTAAATGAGAACACCTACTCAGCAAAAATATAAGCCTCAAAATGGAGTTTTCTAGGCTCCCCTAGTTACATTGAGTAAAAAAAACCTTATTTTTGTCTTAATTGGTAGTCTCAGGCTATATATCAAATTGCATACTTTATATGTACATCCTTTTGCGTTTATAATTTTTCTTGAAACTGCTGATGGTTTTAAAAATGAAAGATAAGTAGTAGTGATGGAAGTATCAGAGTATGAGCAGCAGGTGCTCTGTGTATTTGTCAATACCTTTGCACAATTCGGCTAATTGTAAATAGTGATTATATTGATGTAAAGCCTGTTCTAGTGTAACAGTGTAGCGTAAACTCAACGAACAGTTTCTGCAAATGGAACAGTGTTGCAAGGAGGGTAAAATAAAGGCCTAGTCAAGGATGCCCTTCCAGCACACCTTGGGCCCAGACTGCACAGGAGTTATGCCACCTCTCACTCTACTCCACGGCACTAAACACCAAATGCTTCTCCTGAAGGTGAATGAGGCTGAGGAGCAGAGTTTCAGGGAGCAGTGTAGTGTCTGGTCTCACAGCAGTAATTGGTCATAGAAGCAGCCTCAGGTCAGCTGTTGTAGACTGTTGTTGCAGTTTACTCTCCTGTCTCTTCACATCAGGCTTCTTCCTGCCTGGATTCTTTGTCCCTTGGCCTTACTCCATGCTATCCTTCATGCTTCTTTCTTTCTTCTTTCTCATCTCTGTTCTTGCTTCTCCCTCTTACCTCTGTTTCCTGTATTTTTGTGTTAAGCTAACTCCCTTCTGACTAAATTCCTCTCAAGAATTACAAATACTGCAAACAAATGTAGAAAAAGAAGTTTAAAATGATAGTTGCTAATCTTCACTATTCTTATTCCACACGTTTTCCTCTTTGCCTTGACACCTCATCTGTTTTGCATGTTTAGATTGGTAGCAGAGGGGAGAAATGTAGTCTCTCATAGCTGTTTTCGTTTGAACAGCTTCTAGCAAAAGGAGGTCTATTTTTGCTTGTTTCCAGTTCACTACTGTAACAGAAGGAGCAAAATATTTTGCCCTGTGAAGGATTATTTTACCTAGTTCTAATTTTCCTCTCGTTTCCTGTTTCTTTCTATTTTTAGGAGATGTCAGCCTCCTTTAGGGTAAAGTTCTAGCTGGGAAAAAAGCTGACAGCTATTTTTTAATAAGTAAATAAATCTCAAACATTTGCACAGTATGTTGGATACATGTAACAATCTTTCATGCTGCACAGCATGACAGTTTTACTTCTCTAGTGTTGTGGTTTTGTTTCAAATTTGAGCCATTTGGTCTCCGTTTCAGCACCATGACCATGGAGGAACTGCTGACATCTCTGCAGAAGAAATGTCGAACGGAGTGTGAGGAAGCTCACCGACAGTTGGTGTGTGCTCTTAATGGCTTAGCTGGTATCCATATTATTAAAGGTAAGACTGGATGGCTGTAGCGTGTTCTTTACTCCCTTTAGTAGGCTAATTATGGTTTAGATGATACCATGTTAAAACAGTGGCTTTTCTGAATTCCGGGGTGGGGGGGGGGAGTGAAATCCTGGGAAACTAGAGAGGCATGTAACAGTGTTTGCAATAAACCCCAGCATTCATTCTAGATGATGGAGAAAAGAATAGGTGTAGTTTGGAGCATCTTTGAGGTGTCTTAGAGTATTATTCTTTCTTGATTCTACCATCTATGTGTACTGGGAAGAGAAAAGAAGTCATACGTGTGTAATTGTGTTTAACCTGCTTTTGTTTTATCAGTACTGCTTTCTGGGCTTCCTTTGTGCCCCCTGCCGTGCAAACTGTTATGCTGACTGTGGAATCTGTTTGCTGCTGCCTGCTATACAGCTCTGTCAATGCAGATTTTTGCCTGAATTGGGAGGAAAAAAAGCTTTGAATGGGAAACAAAAATAATTATATTAATCTTGAATGTCCCACTGAACAAAATAATAAATTAAAATAACTTCATCGTGAATGTGAAAGAAATGCCTCTTTGCTAAGTAACAAGTCTTCTAAAGTTGGCAAGCTGCTTGAATTTTTCCAGCTCATGTTAAAGTCTTCCTTCAAAGAAGAGAACAAGCAACCTGCCTGTTCTGTTACTTGCCTTACAGAAAGACTACATTCAGATTCTCTAGTCCGTAGTTAGTAAGTTTGAAATACTTTGTTATGATTGCAGCATGGGTATCAATTTTTTCAGGTAGAATTAAGTGCTTAAAAAGATTTCTGTACAGATTAAATGCTTCTAAAATACACTAGCAGCAAAAAGCAAGTTTGGCCCTTTTTGAAAAGCAGATTGATGAAAATCGCATCTGGTGAGACACAAAAGCAGGACTGAGGCAGAGTTCTGGTCTGTAACTGCCCCCGCCCCGTGTTACTCTTACACTCAGTCTTCTTTATCAGCAAGGAGGAAGTGCACCTTATATTTAAGTAAAGCCATGAGTTTATTGTTAGTATAATTGAAATCTTATAGGTCTAATTGTTATTAGCCCAGATCTAGTTGTTACAGGTGAAAAACCAATAATAGTCACGCTTACTTGTTTCTACTGCTTGTCCTGCTTTTATGCTCACCTTTCTACTGCCCTTCTGGGTCCTGAGATCAGTGGCTTCATACCAGTGGTGGCAGTGCTATGGCTAGTTGTCACCACCTGGAGTTCTTTGTCAGGAGGAATAAGATGTTTGTGTTGATGGTTTCTTCTTTCTCGCTCAAGGATCCAATTAGGGTCATTTTTATGTTTGCTAGCACACTTTTATGCCTTTCTCTTTCTTCATTGGTCCGCAGTTCCACGTTAACACCAAATTTAGTCTACCTGATGCCTTTTATGAATGTTACATACTATTTCTTTGTTCTCTTTGTTGCCCCTAAAACCCGTTTTGTCCAGCTGTAGGTCTGCATTTCTTTGACTGTGGGTGAGTTGTTTGTCGCCATGGCTTCCTTATTCACTGCCAAGCCTGTGCACCATCTCTTAGCATCCCATGGCTGTACTCCTCTACACTGCATCCTATATCTTTACTTTTCAAGGCCTCTGCTGTTGTTAGTAGGCCTGTATTTCTCTACACTACATCATTGTGTTAGTTGTAAATATCTCATTGTACATAGAATAACTGCTTGTTACTGCTATCTATATAAATAAAGTTGTGATTGTACCACACAAAGATGAATAAAAGTTTAAAAAAAAAAAAAAAAGTTAGCCGTAGACACCTAGTGAATTAGAGAAACTGCTGTCACATCTAAGTCAAGTAAAAGGTGCAGGCAGGTCAAGAAAAATTCAAAGGAGGCCTGACAAGCCTCAACCTTGAAGCTTTGCAAATTCAGCACATAGCTTTTGGCCTGTTACTAGTAATAGCAATAGTATATTGCAGGACTACACCCTTATGACTGGCAACTGTTTCAATGTAAGAAGCAACAAATCTTGTTGAAATAGGGTTGTTAGGCTTCCAGATATGTAGGAAGATCATTTTTCTTTTACTGTGTTATCTGTCTTTATACATTTCATGTCCCTGTACTTCTCCAAGTTTTAAGAGTCTTCGAAGACTGTTACTGGCTAAGTAAATTTCTGTCAGTTGAGAAAAGAAAATAATTTTTTTTTTTGCTGCTTTTCCATATGCAACTTCAATTTTGTATTTCTTTTTTAATTTATGTAATCTATTTTCTGAGAAGTGATTGTGATGTTAGCAGCTTACATCAGTAGTTATGCTCCCTGCATGTATTCAATCATTTCTGCATTTCTGAAGTATGACACAACTTTCCTTGTTTTCACTGGAAGAGTGAATAATGTATTTGCAGTGTGAACTTAGTAATGCATCACTGCAGTGAGTTGTAGATGATGTTTTTTTTAGTGCAACATGTGAGATTTTTTGGATTTATGCAACTGTGATTGATTACATATTTTAAGATCAGAAGTCTACAGATCTTGCAGTCACAAAAGAAATTTAATTTGGAAACCGCTTTAGTCTTTGTAAAATATAATAATCTGTCTTTTACCAGTGTTTTTTTTTTTGGGGGGGGGGGGAGGGAATGAATAGGGAAGATTTGCTTGAAGACAAGTAGATATTATACAGCCTTTCTGAAAACATCTTAGTATGTAACAAGTGATGGCCAGTCATGGGTGTTTGTATATTTAAAAAACAACACAATATGTGTATGTTTTTGTTACTCTTTTTTTTAATTCAGGAGAATATGCATTCGCTGCAGAGCTGTACAGAGAAGTGTTACGATCATCTGAAGAGCACAAAGAAAAGCTCAAAACAGATTCCTTGCAAGTGAGTGAGCATTCAAATGTAAAGAGACATAGTTAAGAACTGGACTACTTTAGATTTAATTTAACAGGTCGGTCTTCTCTTTCTTCCAGTGGTGTGCTGAATTACTCTTCAGCCTGCTCTCATTATCACAGTCTTTAGATAGGAGTATGTCCAGTGACCTTCATGTTTCCTTTTTTTTTTTTAAAAAGCTACTGTATTTTTAAAAACTTTTGCTTGTGCATCTTCATGATATCCCAGAAGCAGTGTATGATCTCCACCTGCTGTTCTGCAGTAAACTTAACATGCTGAATTCCTTGTGTATGTGACTGTGACTGCTCACATTAATGGTACTATATTACATCCTGCAAATACAGGGTGCTGGGTTTGCATTGAGAATGATATTAACATGCCAAATGACAGAGAATAATAGAATTGTTGCACTACAGAAGATGTTCTCTGAAAAGGCATCAAAACATGAAAAATAATCAAAGTTAATTTTCTCTTCAGGATATATATTAATACATTTTGAATACTATATTAAAAATATGGATATATTTTCCTGACTAAAAAAGCAATGGTTCTGTAAGTAACTTCTGTATATTTCTTCAAGAAATATCAGTTCTAAATTGACCAAAATTCTCTTAAGCATAACAAGATACTTAAAATGTTAATGACGGGTAAATAAGAAGTGATCAGTTGTCTATTTCTTTACTTTGCTTGCTTCAGTAAGTAAGTTATTCTTTGATTATCTTGCATGTGGTCATCTGATGGCTCTGTTGTGCTTCTTTGATCCTTCCTTCTCCTTTGTGACTCCCCAGAGGCATTTTTCACTTAGTGTAGCTGTACCAGCATAAACTTGTTAAGCTACTCATAATGAGATTGTTAATTAAGCTGCTTTACTGGATTATGCAATCCAATAAAGCTTTTTTTCCCTCAAAATGTACACTGTCCCATATTGCCTTTGTGTAATAAAACTCAGCTTCTGTTGAGTACTTTCCAGTTGTGTAGGCTTAGCTCTTTAAGATAATGGCAAACTACTGCTGGCTAGTGCTCTTCGGTGGCTGAGACAGTAATAGGGCAAAGGTGAAGTGGATCCAGGAGGTAAGAAAGGACAAGTTCATGATAGTGAAAGTTATTACTATCAGTTTGTGGGAGATATGCAGGCAGCATAATATTGGGAATCTAGTTTGGGATACGTAGGGTGAACCTAGGAAAGAGGAATAGAGTTGCCTTATATTAACAATCAAGTTTATTTTCCCTAAACATAAACAAAAAGGTCATGTTTTATTCAGTCATCTTTTATTTCAGAAAAGTGAAAAATACGAAAAAAGACTGAAGCTCTTGGGAGCTGTTTTTTTCCTTATACTTTATTTTGCTTTAGCTAGGCTAAGTGAATTGTCTCCTTATAATATTCTGAAAGGTATTTACAGAAGAATGTGCTCTGAGATAAATAACTTGTTTTCCATGATAGTTAAGGGCTGTTTTAATTAGGAGGGTGAGTATGGGACAGAATCGGATGACTTGGTATCAAACTTTCCAGCTGATTTGCTTTTGAGGTGTTGAAGGTCTTTTTAATGTTTCATTTCCTCCCTCAGTAAAATGAGGAAAAGAATGCATATTTTCTTTATAAGATGCTTCCAGATTAACAGAGGGAAAAATAAAACTAATTTAAATTAATACTAATTTCTTGCTGTAAGCTTTCATTGCTTTTCCTGTCACAGATGTTGCAATGTATTTTTTCATGATTGCTGTTGACTTTGTGTATATTTAGAGACTTCATTCTACACACAATTTGATGGAATTGTTGTTGGCAAAGCACCCAGGAATTCCCCCAACTCTGCGTGACAGCCGACTTGCAGAAGAGGTAAACGTTGTTCCTTTTTATATAAATGCATTTTCAAGAGCACCTTTTTTTTTTAATCCTTCCATATTTTCTCAAACTAAAGAAATAACATTAAATAGCTTTCAAGTTAACTACATACATTTCCTTTCAGGTTAGTAAAATCAAGAGTTGTTTAGTGTGTGAGATAGAGGAGAAATGTCCAGTAAAATGGTGCTGTTGTGAATGCTTGATGATCTCTGTTATGTTGTGAGTGTATTTTAATAATTTTTATCTCTAAAATGTGATTTCCCCACCTCCACAACGTTCTTGGGGAAATAACTTACATAGATGTTACTGATAAAGAATGCATCATCCTGAATTCTTTTGAGTCCTTTATTTTCTCACATTATCTTTAGCTTTTCTCATTTTAACTGCAGATAGTCAGGGTCTTCTCTCGCTGAAGTTTATTTTTCTTGCATAGGTGCCCTCCATTCCAAAACACTTCCCCATCTCCTGGTAAATATAAGCTACTACTGTCTAATGCATCTTCTCAGTCATGTCTTGAAGCTGTTTTTCTACGTCTCTCTTTGGTCCCGTGTGTGGTACTGGTAATATCTTCTTTGAAACCTTCTTGAGAAGGTCCTGATTTGCGGCCGCCTTCATAGCCTAAAGTTTGCTAGTGGCGTCTGTCCAGGCTCTCCCTGTGTTACTTATATTGTACTCACATGCCCTACAGCAACTGGTTCATCCCTGTCACTCTTGTACTGCCTAAGCATCTAGAAAGGTTGCCCATCTTTGGCCAGAGAAGCAAGTCGCTGCATGTTACTTCCTGTGTGCATGAGCCTGTTTAACTATATCCTTAATCTTAACTGGGGAAATATCTGGTAAGATAGCTGGGATCACTGTTCCCCACTGGTTACTTGTAGCGGACATATGGACCACGTTTGCAAAAGAACATCATTATTGTGGTATTGTTTGGGTTGGAAAGGACCTTGGCTGTCGCAAGGCTGCTATTTTGTACCCTCTAAGCCTTTCTTCTCCAAGCTGGACAATCCCAGTTCTTTCAGCCTCTACAGTTATGTGGTGGTGATCAGTATCTGTCTTATTATTTGGATATCTTGTGATATTTTATCATTTTTATGCAAGTTCCTTGCAGAGATAGCATTTTTTTCTGTTTTAATGAGACATGTTCTCTTAAATATTTAAAGGAGTTTCTACCAGCCTTTATAGAAATACTGCCCTTTTTTTTTTATTGACCTGTAACTTGAGCAATTTTTTTATATCCCCTTCTCCTGACATTATTGTAAAGAGGAGGGGGATCGGTAAATTTGTATTTTGCTTATAAATGTGAAGCAGGGATTGTTTTTCATAGCTATCTTTTGCCAGTAGCTCATCCAAATACCTGAGAGTCCTGTCCACTCCTGATAAACTGAGCTCCATCTGTAACAATAATATAATTATCTTGATAGTAGCAAACAAAAAGAAGGAAGACTTAAACACAGCCTAAAATGCACAAAATAAAGATACCTAGTGAAATCAGAATGTAATGGTGAAAGACACATGTATGTGTACGTTACTTGCAAGAAATATGTTATTTGTTCATCAGTTTTTAAAATATCAAGTAAACTGGTACTGATTATATTGTGGAGACACCTGCATACCAAGAGGGGTTTTCACTGTCAGAAGTAATTTTTATTGTAAAGTTACATCTGATGCACCTAAAAATAATGAAATTTAAACCTTTCTTGTTATTTTATGGGTAAGTTTTATATGTAAGTAAGTTAAATTATCTTGTTTTCAGATTGTTCTAGGATCTTTTTATTGTTTACTTGTTCAACAAAATATATTTAAATGTACAGAGAAGTAAGAATTATGAGTTAAATTCTAGTTCATTTTTGTAATGCAGCGTAATCCTGTTGTGTTGTTCGGGCTTGTCCAAAAGCAAAATTGCACAGTTAGCATCTTTGTAGTAGTTTGTCTTCCCAAATGTTTTTTGGGCTTACTAATAAATGCTAGATTTTAGAGGAAAAAATTAATGCTAAATATTGCTAACAGATGAATGTGGGTAGCACACAGGTAGCGAACCATTTTAAAACACTATGGTAGCTGAGGAGTTTTTGCATTTTCAATTATTCCTTGTAAATGAGTTGTGCATAACTTAAGCTCTCGTTTCCATACAGGCAGAACAACTTCGACAGCATTATATGAGTAAGTCCAATGCAGAAGTTGCAGAAGCCCATCAGGCTTTACAGCCAGTTCTTCAGACCATTCGGGAGCTCCAGAGAAAGGCAGGTACCTCTTAAATATTTGTCTCTGAATTTTGAGATTTTTTTTTAATATTATTTTCATGTGTTTATCCAGAACTCCATCTGTTTTATCATCTCTACAGGTTCTTTGAAAGCCTGTTTGGAATGGGACTTTGTCAGTGTGCATGTGTGCACACATGCAGAGATCCCCCCAAACGTATCCTGTGTTCCTCGCATAAAGAGGCACACAGTACTTGATGAACAAATGACTAAAACCACAAGTACATGATGGGATGATTCCAGTAAAATTTAACACCATGCTTGATTTTTATATTAACTGTGTTTCACTTGTAATTTAGGTAAATAAGTTATAGGTTTTTGCTTTGAAACATTTCTGTGGTGTATCAGATGGTATTTCAGTTACTCTCAAAGGAACGGTTCTTTGACAGGCATTTGGTCATTGTGCTTAAGGCTTAATTGTGTTTAGTCGATATGACAATTCAGGTTTCATGGGAAGGTGCAAGCCCTTAATGAACTGATGAACACCTGAGTTGAAATGCCGCTTGTCGTTTGTGTAATAGTAAAGAAATGGGGGCAAACGGCACATGAGGAAGTAAACTTCTGCATCTTCTTTCACCATTTAAAATTACGAGGTCACTTCAGTGTTGCTCTTTATTAATTTCACAGAGAGCTTACTTTCTCTAATTAAGTGATCCTTTCATCTCTGAGAGAGAGAGAGAAAAAGGAAATGTCAAGATTACAGTATTTCTATGTGGCTATTCTGTGTAGATGGCCTTGGTGAATCTAACTCTATTGAAGCAATTTGAAGGTGTGGAAGTAGATGGGAATGTAGAAAATTTCTTAATCGTATATTCACTTAAACAGGAAAGGGGATATTTTTTAAGCATACTCTCATCTTCCTACTTTACGTGGAATTTACCAGTCTGTGTTTGAGCGTGGCCTAGAGAGCAGTATAAGCCTCTGCTGCAATGAGTAAATTCGTTGTTTGTTGAATGTTCATGGATAAATCTCTTCTTTTGCGTACAGATACATTCAGGTTCTCCTTGGTGGTTGGATGTCATCCAGACAGCAATACAGTATGCCATCGATGAGGAGCTTGTTCAACGTGTGCAAAATGAAATAACCAGCAACTACAAACAGCAGATTAATAAGCTCTCCATGGCAGAGAAGTAAGAGAATATCTAAAATAGGTTAATGAATACAGTTAAGTCTGCTCAAGTCCTCTTATCAGTTTGTGCTAACAGTTGCAATTAAATAGCAGGCATTTTTGCATCAGACCATCTGGGCTGCAATTAAATTTAAAAAACAGTCCCCCAAAAAGTGTAACTAGACAGAACACTTAGAAAGAAAAACAGGAGAATTACAGTTTTCTCCTAGACAAGCATGCTTTTAAAGGTTCCTTTGTATTATCTACTGTGGTTTTACAGTCTTCTGTACTTGTGAAACTTCTGAGCAAGAAAGATTCAAAGTTTATTGCATTAAAATTGAGTAACTTCTAAAAGAAACTGACTTGCTTAAATGGAAAGTAGATAGACGATATCAGAAAATCCTCGTATAACAGCATAAAATAACATCCCAGTTTTTCTGAGCAAAGAATTTTGGTTTGGTTTCATGTTAAAGACAACAGTACCACTGTTGTTGTGTGCAATTACAGAATAATGGTATGGAGGGGACATCTGGAGGTCACCTAGACCAACCCCCAGCTTATAGATCCATGCTCAGAGATTCAGCCCCATCAGGTGGCACAGGGATTTGTCCTGTTGTGTTTAGGGTATCTCCAAGGAGGGAGATTTCATAGCCTCTGTGTGAAGCCTGTTTTAGTATTTGACCCACTTGGTGGAAAAAAAAAATTAAAAATCCTTCTATCTAGTTAATATTTCCTATGTTGCATCTTGTGTCCGTTGTCTCTTGTCCTTTCACCATGCATCTTTGAGAAAAGTTTGGCTCAGTCTTCACTGTACCTTCCATTTAGATGCAGAAAGCAATAAGGTCTTCCCTGAGCAATCTCATTTTAAGGCTGAATAAACCCTTTTGTCCTAGCTTCATGTTGTACGTTCTGTGCTCCAGCTCTGTAAGTTCATCACAGAAAAGGGAGACATAGGAAGCAGAGTGCTCTCACAGTTTAACTTCAGGCAGTTTTCTCAGCTACGTGAGCAATCCTTGTGCTCTTAAATACAGTCTTCCTGAATCATGTTTTAATTAAAAACATAATTTTTTTTTTATTTTTTATATATATATATAAATACATCTAAAAATAGGTGTATATAAATGTGTGTACATATGTATATAAATATCTGTGTATATAAAATGTGTATGTGTGTATAAATTTAAATACTTAAAATATGCACAGGTTTTAATTAAATATTTAAAGACATATCCTCCAGTATGACTACTCTGTTATCATGATACCAAAAGGTGGCAATTCCTTGCCCTTGCTGGAAGTAAGCATATCTTTTACTTTTCAGTACTTAACATAATTCTATTGAATAATCTAAATAAAGACACAAAACTTTACCTTTTCTTTCTTCAAAACTCAGAATTATGCTGAGAAGGAAGAAGGAATTCTCTGTCTTCAAAATGGATATTGGGGTCACCCAGCTGGAAAGTAGCTTTGCAGAAAAGGACCTTGGGGGTTCTGGTGGACACAAAGTTGACCATGAGCTAGCAATGTGCCCTTGTGGCAAAGAAGGCTAATGGTGTCCTGGACTGCATTAGACAAAGTATTGCCAGCAGGTTGAGGGAGGTGATCCTTTCTGTCTACTCAGCGCTGGTGAGGCCACACCTGGAGTACTCTGTGTCCAGTTCTGGGCTCTCTGGTACAAGAGAGAGATGGACATACTGGAGAGAGTCCAACAAAGGGCCAAGAAGGTGATGAAAGGACTGGAGCATCAAGGAGAGGTTGAGAGAGCTGGGACTGCTCAGGTGGGATTCTTCTCAATGTATATAAATACCTAAAGGGAGGGTGCAAAAAAGATGGAACCAGGCTTTTTTTAGTGATGGTCAGTGACAGCACAAGAGGCAGTGGGTACAAACTGAAACACGGGTGGTTCCCTCTTAACATCAGAAAATGCTTTTTTACTGTGAGGGTGACTGAGCACTTGCACAGGCTGCCCAGAGAGGTTGTGGAGTCTCCATCCTCGGAGATACTCAAAAGCCATCTGGGCATGGTCCTGGGAAACCAGCTCTAGGTGACACTGCTTCAGCAGAAGGGTTGGACAAGACAACCTCCAGAGGTCCTGTCCAACTTCAACCAGTCTGTGAGTCGGTGATATGAACATTTCATGGTTAAGTGTTATTTGAAAATGATGGCGTCTCATTCTGGTCAAAATAAATTTGAGGAAAGGATTGTTTGCATGTTCACGCTGATCTCATATGCCTATGCATCTATCTGTATGCTTGCCTGTGTCATAGTGGCAAAAACTTGATTTTTTTTTTCCTCACTTGAAATCAGCTGTTTAGGAAGTTTCTTTTTAAATTGTTGCTGCTTACAGGTTGTATAACTTTGGACAAGCTATGTGCAACTCAACTGTTTCTTTTATAAAATAGGGATAAAACTTAATTCCTTTTAAATTTATTTTAGCATATGCAATAAAACCTAAAAAACAGTGTCTTATGAAGTATTACTGGTCAGTGGTGGAAGCAACAAGTGCTAATCTCTAGTTGACTATTAGAGATGGTTAATCCAGGGTGTAGTGTGGGAGATTTTCCTAAACCTGGAATATTTGGCAACTGATACTGTTAACAACAGACTTGTGATTTACATGCAATTTACATGTATTTTCAGACTACTGGTTAGGTAAACTAGTCTATTTTATTTTAAAATACATATTGCTTAAGTAGGTCATTTTAAAGGCCAAACTTTATTAGTGTTGTTAAACCTGTGCTTTTCTCTCTACACTTTACAAAAGGTATGTTTTGGATTAAACTTTCAATACGGGTTAGAACCACAGTCTTGTAATACACTGTCTTGTATATGAATGCCAGACCTTGTGTGAATGGTGCACTCTCAAGCAAGAGACCTCTGCTCACAGCAGGAACACAATATGGGAAGTACTTAACTGGTGTTCATGTTCCCACTCCAATCATGAAAGATAGCTAAGTTTTAGGAAAATAGTTCATGGTCATGTCTATTCAGTAATGTTAATTTTGACAGCTAACTTACAAAATGCAGTATATTTTTGTGATGGGTGCATGTGTCTGCTCTGAATTGCACAGGTGCATTGAAAATCAGTTTGTTGGCCAAGAGATGCAAATAAGACTAGAGTATGTGCAGTTGTTTACCTTTGGTAGATTTGCGTTGTGGACCAGAATGTTGCAGGTTGGTGTTGACTACTAATATTTGGTCGCATCTCTCAAGTCTTGGAAAGAGTCTTTCTATTCCACAAATACCAGGCGTCATCTCAGGGGATACAATGGAATGATTTCTAACAGTTAGCATTACATGTAGTAGTAATAAGCATTTGCTTATGATATGAACTTCATATGTTGTCCTATATTGCTATTGAGCTATTTCTCTTCTACTCCAAAATGAGTTTGGATTCGCTGCCTCAGTGTGCAATCGGTTCCCTTTTTCTTTAAATCAGATTCCGTGACTGCAGAGGCCTTCAATACCTGCTCACAACCCAGCTGGAGGAAGTGAAGAAGTTCCAGAAGATTGTAAGAGAAGCAGTGAAAAACTTAGAAGGCCCTCCCTCTAAGCAGGTTATTGAGGCTGCCACTATCTGCCATTTGCGACCTGTTAGACTTCCACTTAACAAGTATGTCTTGAAAATAGAAAATATACTTTAGAGGTGTATTATTAAATTTTCCTTCATTTGAAGTAAGAAGATATTAAAGTCTTTATTTTGTACTCAGGGTTTGCATACACACAGATATCACAGATCCATTTTGTTAGAATCATGACCTTACTTTGGGTTTATTGTTATAAAATCTTTTCCTGTCAATTATTATATTGAGTGTACATAAGACTGTTAAATTGTTCTTTTTTAAGGACTTTGTGTGGGTTTATATGTTGGAATAGGGAATTACAGGAATTACTCTGGTTTCTGATGAAATGCTGAGTGCTTGTTTTCAATTTTCTGTATTGCAGCTGTGTCTTTTGTAAGGCTGATGAGCTGTTCACAGAATACGAATCAAAGCTCTTCTCTCATACGTAAGTTCATAGCTCTATAAACTCACTATTAAAAAAGTGAAAGTTGGATTGTTTTATAATTTCTACTTAAAGTTTTCTAAAATAACTTTATGAACAAATTACAGCAACTTCTTTCTCGTGGCCTTGATAGCAATTTTACTGATCAAGTTTAATTTTCTGTCTAAATTTCATTTGAAAAAGTTGTGTACAAGGAATGAATACATGCCACTTTTTCTCAAGCTGCTATAATATGACCATATATTTGTAATGAAGTCTTGAAGTATTCAGACAGTGTGTGTATAAATACAAGAGTGCTAATTAAATGTATACCCCTGTTTCATAACAAACAAAATTTGACTAAAGCCACAATGAGAAAGGAGATTTCAGACATGAATGCAGCTGTGAGCTGAAAGAAAGGTTGCAGCAGCACGTGGTGTGAGAGAAGTGTGCATAGTGGACAGTACTGAGAGGCATAGATTACAGCCCTCTGCATGCTTTCTCTTTGACTTTTATCTCTCATATCCCTCACAGTGTCAAAACGGGATTCAAAAATCTTGAGGTCACTGAGAAAACATTTTGAAAAGTCTTTACCAGTGGGAGCTCTATTACCTAATGATTACTGTGCTTCTGAATTAGCATTGTTTGTCAAGGAGGGAACTGAGAAGCTGTAGTGTTCTTAAGTAGTGCAATACACAGCAAGTTTTGCATCAGAGTGTAACTGCAACTTCTGCTGATTTAAGAAGTTAGAATTGCAAACTTTTTAAATGAATGTGACATTAATCATTAATAACTACTGAACGATAATTAAGATGCGTAAGCCTTTACAAAAGCTGTTGATGATTTTGAGCTGACAAAATGGCCTGTGTGGTGATTTCATTGCTGGTACTGAGGTCACTGTGCTCAAAGCAAGCGTTTGGGATATCAAGTAATAAAACAGCTGTTTATATTTGTTTGGTTTGCTTTATCCTTTAATCAAATATTAGAAGGCTGAAATACATGGTGAGTAAGTAGAAATGGATGTGGAAGTACAAAATCGGTGATAAGTATTGTGTTGGGTTTATTTTTAAGTGTTAAAGGCCAAATGGCAATATTTGAGGAGATGATAGAAGATGAAGAAGGGCTTGTTGATGACCGTTTGCCCACCACAAGTAGAGGACTGTGGGCAACCAGTGAAACTGAACGTGCCTTGAAAGCTATTCTCTCCTTTGCCAAAGCTCACCGAATGGATGTTAAGCTAACTGAAGAGGGCAGCATATTTCTGGAACTCTTTGAAGCATGGAAAAAGGAATATAAGGTACAGTAAATGAGATGGTGACAAAACAGTTGTGTAGTCCGTTTAATGTAATATAAACAAATTCAGGCTCAATATGAGCAAATCTAAGTTGTAGTCCTGAAATTAGGGTTTGCCTACACAAAGCCTTTTCACAGTGCTTCTTACAGGATTTGATTTAAAATGGTTTGTATATGATTTAGGAGTTTCTAAAAGCTATTCTGGCTACTAAGCAAATTAATAAGCAATGTAGTTGCATCTATTAAGACAGCATGCAGATATAATTAAATGTGTTCATCTGTTTAGTTAAATCAGAATGTACCAAGACTCAGCAAATCCAATGTTGGTCCATTCTGTAATGCAGTTTACCTTCAGTCTTGTGCTAGCTACAGATGTCTTTTGATTATTGCTTTATTTCCTGGATCTTGTTTACTAGACAACGTAACCTGAAATAATTAGTCTCCTGTTGTTTGGATCAGAGAGAACTACAGGAGTATACTATGGCTTTCTTCATGCACCTGTGTTTCCTTGCAGTGAATACATACCGGGAATGGAGAAGGGGGAAGAGCTGTTGCACACAAGGGTCTCATCCTGTCTTACAGCTTAGGTGTAATCAAAAGTGTTTTCTCTTGAATGCTTCTCCTCATTTTTGATTAACACAGACTTAGGCTTCAGTAGAACACACTTGGTACACTTGTGTCAGGCTTATTGACTCTTTCATACACTTTTTCTTTTTTTGTGGTCTGACATGAGAGGAAATTCCTGTTCCTTGACAGATTTTTCACCTTGATCTTTCTCTCAGGCCTTCTGTTTCATGATTCTAGGAAATTGTCACTTAACTTGCTCTTTCCTAAGAGGTTTTGAAAAAGCAAAGATACTTCTTGCAGGAGTATGCTATCCCAGAATTTAAACATTTGTTATTAGCTTTAGTCCGTAGAAGAAAAGATACTCTAGAGAGTGATTTACTTTATGTATCTTAGATTAACTAATGGAATTCAGACTGTCTTTGTTTTTCAGCAAACTTGGGTACTGATCACCTACTTGCCCCAAATTGGTGGCATTACTTAGGAGTGAGACTTAATCTGGAGTTGCCTTAAATCACTAGGTTACAGTGTAACACAGTGGAAAACCTTTTTAAACAAAATGACATCTTAATCAGCATTTAGGTATCTGATAGTTAAAGTTATTAAACACCTAATAAAGTTGTGGTGTTCTCACAAAGTCGGGTCACTTGCTTATGGTGCCAAAATGCTGACTGGAGAATAACGACCCCAGCTGTCCTCACGCGTCATTATTTTATGTCCTTGGCTTGTAGCGGTTCACAAAAGGAGGACGACATAAGGTAACTAGTTACCAAGGCATTGCTATGTGTTGGGGATTTTCTGCTGCAAGAAGGGAACACAGTCTCTTCATGTCCTTTTACTTTAGGAAACAAAAGGTGGGACTGATTCACCAATGAGAATGAAAATAGTACTATTAGGATTCCATCTGTCGTGAGTTGGAAATACAGATTCAATTGTCTGTACTACTGTAACCTACATTGAGCTACAGGGATGATACTCTGTAAAATAACTCTTAAATCTAAAACAACAAGCTGCTTTTTTTTTTTTTTTTCTTTTTAAGGAAATGTAATTTTAGCTTAATTTCCCCTAATGTAATTTAGTTTCTTTAGTTTTGGGGGAGTAAGCTCCTTTCAGCTTATTCTCTGTCCTTACCCTGTATGACAGGTTTAATCCACAGTAATTTTGTTTGTAATCTAGGCATAGCTCAAAACAAGTTTTTCTTGATCTAAAAGAAAAACCTCAAACAACCAGCCATCACACCCCCTGCAACTGAGTGTTTAGAAATATTTTTACAATTGAAAAATCAGAAATCAACAAATAGCAATTTTTGGCATTTGCAAAAGGTCTTAGAATTTCAGTAAGATCACTGAAGATTTTTTTTTATAAAATACGTAAAAATGGAAAGCTTGGGAAGAAGTATTTTACAGTATTGTCAGTAATTTTAAAATGTCAGTTTATATGTATAGTATACTTCCCGTTGTAGCCGTTTGTTTTGTAGAAAGCCAGAATTTACTTTTTTCTTCAGAGAACTGAATCTGATGTTATCTTCACCTTGTGCTCGTCTGTGCTTTTATCAAGACCACTCAAACTGTTAACATTTCTTTAAACGTACTTCATCTTTCAGAAGCAGTCTTAGTACTATAATAGCTAGCTGGTTAAAATTGCTTAATCATTTTTCCTTATTTTATTCAGCATTTGCTTAGTCTTGCAAGGCATTTTGTTTCCGAACTTGTAGTTGCATTAGTTATTGTAACAGTAATAGTTGTAGAAGAAATGAGACGCAGTTGTTTATTGTTGTTCATAAAGAGAGGCTGGAAAAGAAAGCAAGCAAAATGATGTCGTCTATACTGTTTGTTTTCCTTCATAATTTGTTGTTGTTGTGGCCGAATTACTGTAAAGAAATATTATCCCTTACTTGAAAAGATTTTCACATTATACATTGTATGGCAGAGTCATATAAAGGGAACTCAACTCAGTTCTGTTACTGATTTGTTTAGGCTTTTCTTACAGTTACTTCATGAATATTGGATGGTACTAAGGGATCACGTGTCTGCTATTGATGAACTGGCAATGGCTACAGAACGGCTGAGAGTGCGTCATCCTGATGAGCCAAAACCAAATCCACCAGTTCTCCACATCATAGAACCGCATGAGGTAAAGTACTTGTCAGGAAAGAAATGTTTGTTTGTTTGTTTTTCTGAAAGAACCTACCTCCTACAAAAATAAAATCTGTATTTAGGTCTGTGTATAAGGTCTATAATATGCCTCTGTTTCCATTTCAGAAAGCTTTGGTGGAGTAAAGAGTTCCTATCTATTTCTACATTCAGTGTATGGGCCTTTTTGAGCTTGTAACTCTTATTTTGATATATTTTTGTCAGCCTTCTGACTGTAAGAGTGGCGTGTTTCCAAAAGACTGCTGTCCTTCCAGCAGCAGGTGAATGGCTCTGGGACCTTTCTCTACAATTGTCCAGTTTTCAAGCTGGTGGAAAATTAAGTTGACCTGATTTCTCACCCATGTTGCTACTTTCCACAAGGACATAAAAAAAAAAAGGAGTGAAAACCTGAAGGACAAATCTTTTTTCATGTCTTGGAATTTCTGAGCTACCTCTGAGACACTTTCTGTTCATGAACATAGAGAAAATGCTGGGTTGATTTAACATCTTAGGTTTTGGGGTTTTTTTCACCAATAGCAATATGTTTTCCATAGAAACATTTTGTGCTTTTTTTCAGTGAGATTCAGTATTAGATAAAAGTGCTTCTTTTCTTTCTGTAGGGGAATAGATATTTCATCTGTGTGTTAAAGCAATTTTTATAATGGAGCACTTCGCTTAACAAATATTTAGCAAAGTCTAAGATTTATGTATGTGTTTCCAACAATAAAAGACCCATTACCTTGGCCTTCATACTTTGGGTGCTTGCTTCTACTGCAGTATTAATAGCTACACCACTACTAACTAATTAATCTAAAAAGGAGTCAGCTTAATGTTTCTATCTTTGTATAGGTTAAATGAAAAGTGAAAGCTTCTAAGAAGTATAAAGAAAGTAATTAGTTGTTTCTTAGACATTGTTTTTGGAACCAGCAGTAGAGTCTAGGATGTATTTGGCTGTAAGAAAACATGATAAATTGAATGAGATTGGAAAGAAACTTTTAAAAAATTAAGTTGGTTTTGTCTCTGGAAAGAACCAATAATGCAAATAGAACAACAAAGAGCAAGTTTGTATATCTCCTGGGTCTCAGCCCATTCACAGTACTATGTTCATACTGGGTACAGGAAAGGAACAGATAATCAATTTTGCTTGGGGAGAAGCGCATCTTAAATTTACAGAATGAGCTGTTCTTCTATCTATCTCCAGTAAATTATTCAGTTGAATTCTGCCAAAAAATGAATTTAAGCCTCATTGTAAAACTTAACTATTTTTTTTTCTTTTTTTAATACGTGTTTAATACTGTTTCCATAGGTAGAGCAAAATCGAGTGAAACTTTTGAATGACAAGGCAGTTGCCAAATCACAGCTTCAAAAGAAATTAGGACAACTTCTGTATCTCACTAATCTGGAGAAAGTAAGGTTTACAGTTCCTTGGTCTTTACCAAAGTGATGTACTCTGTTTACCTAATAGAAGAAACCTACCATTATTTTTATTTAAAACTTACATTTTTAAGAAAATGTATTTTCTATTGCATGTTGGAATACAGTGTGTTGCTCTTTCTGTTATTGCATACTCATAAGGTTATTATGTTATATATTTTGGCGGTTTGCTTAATTACACAGTTATAAAATGATGTAGTTTCAGGTGGTTAAAACTTTCATTATATCCAACTGGGCCATGTTTAGTAGAACCCTTGTAAAATTATGTACCTCTTCATGTACCCTTGCTATTTTACAAATAGCTTACCTTCTTAACAGAAGGACAAGCAGGTCTGTAGCTTAAATAAGTGGTAAAAAAAAACCCAAAACCAACCAAACAAAAAAACCCCACAAAACCCAAACCAAAACAAATAAAACCAGACAAACCTCATGTGTGTTACATTATTTTAATCATAGTGTTCAAGTAAGTACAATTATGCTTAAGTAAGCATAGGTAAGCATGATCAAGTATATTTTAAGTGCTTTTAGAACAACGTAAAGCTGATAGAAAATACGAGGAGCTTCTTGTTTGAAGCTTGTATTTTAGCAGGATTTTTCAAAGCTGTAGTAGAGATGCAGGTGCTATCTGGACTGCAGTATGAACAGTGCTCCTTTTACTTACCATAAATTACATATTTTTTTAACTTCCTCAAGACAGACTTACTTAATCATGAATGATGTTTTTTAATTTGTTCACACACTTTTTTTAAGGACTTCATTCATTTTTTCTAGAAGCTTGTTTTAAATATGGAATAACTTTTTATTTGTTGAAACACAAAGTTTATTTTTTTTTTTCTACTTTACAGTCTCAGGATAAAACTACCGGGGGAGTTAACCCAGAACCATGTCCAATCTGTGCACGTCAACTGGGAAAACAGGTAAGATATTTAGTCAGCAGGTTTTTCTTTTTAGAATGTCTTTACCTAGATCCGAGTCAGTTGTGTGTTCAATTTTCAACATCTGATTTTAAATGAACATTGTATTGAAACAGGGGAAATAAGCCCTTTCCTGTAAAGTACCACCCAGCCTCTCCCCTGAAATAACATCTTGCTCAGTTGCAAGCACCTCTACTGGCTTTAGCTGTTGACATCAATGCTTAAGTGTTTTGACAGAAGTCTTCCAAAAATGTGTGCTGCTGATTGTTTTAGAACAGAAGTTGTGCTTTCATACTTCTGTCAGCAAAATGTCTTTGCCATTTATAAACTCGTAGAATGAAGAAATAGGTAAACTTCTGTAGTGTACTATTGTATTTTACTGTAACTGCTCTTATTGATAGTATTTTTTTCTTCTAGACTTTAAAGAAATGGACATTAGCTACTTAAACAGTAGTGAAAAAAAATAGAATAAAGACTGGCACTCAGGATTTCTTTCCCCACCACTTACCTCCTGAACTGCAGGAGTTGAAATTTAAGTGAGATTTAATCAAAACTGATCTATATCATAAGGTGCAAAGCCATAGTTTATTTACCACGCATTAGGTAAAACATGAAAGGGCTGCTGTACAGTCAGGCTGAATTGGCTCTTTTTTTAGGGTAGCTATTTTAAGATGTTTTAGCTTCTGTTAGCTTTATAGACATGTGTAAGCATGAACCGCTGTCCTGCCATGTTTCCAAAATCCCCTCTGCGCTCTTCTTCCAAGGGTGATACAGGTTTTTACACAGAACAGTTGTTTGCCCTGTTAACTGTCATTATGCTTCATCTCTGAGCTGGAGGAGCTCACTGAAAGGAAAAATAATCTTTTATTTAACTTTGGCTCAGACTGCCACTTGAGATGATAGTAGCCTCATGTTGCAAGGAACTTTTAAAATGCTTTGTATCCCATTTCTGCATGACTGAAAGAATCTTACAAGGCCTAAAAGATCTTTCTCTTCAGTCAATTCCCTCTGCTACTTGGATCCATGAAAACTGTGGTTTGGGTTTTTTTTTTCCGTCTTAGAATGGCCTATAGAACAGAATAGTACAGAGTAAGACTCTATTTCTAAGTGCAAAACTATTGGTTTAGAAATTACTTCTCAGTTAAGGAAGGTCACAGCTGACACGTAGATGTTCTAGGCCCTCAAAGGAAGGACAGCTTCTGCAATGCAATCTTTTGTTTCTAATGCATTCTCCCTTGCTGTTCAAAATCTTCTTTCTTCTTAAATCCAAAAATGTTGTTTAGGACTTAACAATATGTAACAATTAAAGCACTTTCTTTAGGACTTTTTTAATAAAACTGATCTAGTATGAATGTATAGATACTTTTACAGAAGACCAAGACAAACACCTGTGTAATTTTTTTTAAAAATGTTGTAAATACTTATGGTTTAAGAATCATCATTCATAGAAATGAAAGACTGTAATATCTTCAAGTTTAAAACTGGGAAAATGCAAAAAATGAACAGTAAATGCAGAGAACTTCTGTGGACCATGAATCTTTCTGTGCTGGAAAACTTTGAAATCCAGGCTTTTTAGCAGATGGAGTGCTAAAAATTCTAAAATTCTTCAATTTTAATCTGATGAGTTTCATGAAAATAAAGTGATGTTTCTATGAAAATGTAAATTATCATTTATTAATACACTGTTTTTCTTTGCGTTGATCCGAAACTGATACTGTGTTGTGTTGGTTTTTTTTAATTCCCTGCATAGTGGGCAGTGCTGACGTGCGGACATTGTTTTTGTAACGAGTGTATAGCTATCATCATAGAACAGTACAGCGTTGGCACCCGCCGGAGCTCAATTAAATGTGCCATTTGCAGGCAGACAACATCTCATAAAGAAATATCGTATGTTTTCACTGCAGAAACTGCAAACCAAGAGGATGATATTCCTGTAAAGGTACGTTGTTTATGTGAGCTTTGTGGCCCAAACTTTCAGCAGTGCATGTTTGTTGTGTGTTGTTGCATACTGCGTTTAGGCAGACAAATCTACCATACAGTTTTATAAGTGGGTTCACTTTTATGACTAGTTTTGTTTATAACAGGTATAGTTCTTTTGAATTGGACATGATGTATATAGGCCTTTCTTGTAGGGTAATCGATGCTTTTGCATCCTTTCCCGAGAAATGATACATGTTTTCCTGTCAAGTGAAAGGGTTTTTGGGTTTTTTTTGTTTGGTTTAGGGTTTTTTCTGTTTGACTTATCCTTTTCGTAACTTTTAAGACGTTTGGAAGCAAAACGTGAAAGGAAACAGTGAAAGAGGATATCTTTTTAACACCTACTCTTTAAATGTGCCTGAGGAAAGGCCTTGTAGATGTATTACAAAATTACACATCTGTTAAAGTAATGCTGTCTTGGGGCGTGGGAGGGAGGGACAGCTTTTGCTGAGCTTTAGTTATATTTTTGTTTAAGCATTTGACACCGGGTAGAAATAAATGCTGTTTGTATGTAGGTAATTCTTTTTTTTTTTTTTTCGTTATGGTGTTTTTGGCTTTTTGTAGTTAAGGTGAGAAGAGGCTTTTTGGAGGCATAGTTTTGCTGTGTTTGCTTGAAATGAGTAGTTTGAGAAAGCTGCCTGTACTGTAAGGCTGTTAGGATAATGTAAATATTTTAAATGCCTAAGTCTTCATTGTTAGCCAGAGAACGTAAATCCTGATTCTGAGCTTAAGATTAGTCATCTGGAATGTTTCTCGAGCTACCTGAGAAGTAGAGTTTTGCATTTTGCATGTCTATAATATTGTCTGCTATATAAACCATAATTAGGAGGAAAAAAAAAGACTACTTTTTAATAGGGGTGAATGAACATTAAAAACATGAAGTGAGATTATATCTATGCTTCCTCCATCTAACTTGTCCTCTAATAAATGAGTGGACAGGTTCTAATGAGTATATTCAGTATCTTGACCCAAAGTTTATTCAGTAATAAATCAAATCACAGTAGAGAAAATGAAAAATTTTAATCCCATAAAATATTTATCAAAACCAACGCTTTTCATTGGAACCTGTTGACCATTAATTTGTTCTTTGGAGAAAGGTTTCTCTGTTGTGATGTTGGGGATGTTCTCTTTTCCTTTCCCTACAAGTGGATCATCAATAACATGGTTGTGAGGTCACTTTCTTCAAGCTCATCCCAATTCTTTTGATGTAGTTGTGTGGTGTTACCTTTTTCTCCGTATTCTAGATTTGTTGACTCTGTGCATCTGGATACTCTGCAGCAGTATTCTTTCTGGGTTTTTTTGTTTGGTTTTTGTTTGAAAAATCAAAAGAAAAGCTTTGGAAAAACTACTAGTGCTTCTTTCCTATCTGCATTTTAAACTTGTCGGTATTTGGTTAAAGCCTCACTGACTGGATACATAGACCTACTGAAAAGATGATTGTTGAATAAAGAGTGACTTTTGGTCTTAAAACAGTTCCCTGCCTGGGCAATTTCTTTCTCAAGGCTTTCCACTGAGCACGTACAGCTCTGTTGAAGACTGGTAGCTGTATTTTCTACTGTGACTGCCTGTGTTTACTCCTTGTAGCCTGGCTTTCTAAGGAGACGAGGTCTTTTAGGGACTTCTCCCTTAATTTAGCAACCCATTAGATCATTTCAAACAGCTTGACAGAGAGTCTGAGTTTCAAAGGCAATACATTTTCTACAAGTCTTATTAAAATAGCCATCCACATAAAATATGTCTCCTACTTAGCACAATACTGTGGCTTGACTTTCCCCTTACTCCAAAAGATATCTTAAAGTTTGTAACTTGTGTGTGTTCCTAATGACAAAAGTTAATGAACCTCTAGACACAAATGTGTAGGAAATCAGACCTGATTGCTCTATTTTATCTACTTTTGTTGGTAACAGAGGGCTTTCATTGAGTTGAAAGCAGGGATGGAGGAAGAGACAGCATCTCCATGAATCTTAATCAATACTGACACATAAGTAGTGCATAGATACATTTTCACTTTGCACAAATATGTTATAGAATAGTGTTAAACCAAAAATCTGTGGTTATTGGAGTTGTGGGAAAAATAGAGGATTCTGGACTAAAATGCAAAGGTAAAGGACTAATATTGGTAATCTTTTGATTTAGATGATACTGCTGTCTTTAAAATATGATTATAATACAGCTGGACATACCAATCATAGTTTTAATCTGGTTAGTATAGTTAAAAGTAATAACGAAATGTGCTGACAAAGAGTTCCATGGTATCTGTGCAAATGTCCTTGAACCTTGCCGGTATACGAGGCTTGCTGGCCTATACTGAAGTCGATGCTACCACGTTCACACTAGTTATGTCAGCCTCCCTGGACAACTGGAATTCCATTTTATAAGTAGATGCCTCCTAACTCAAATTATTAGATTTGAAGTAGTTGACAGCATGTGGCACCAGGGGGAGTAAGTAGGCTGTATTTTTGAAGTGCCAGTTATTAGGACCTCACTTCATAAGTGTTTTTAACAGGTGATTTCCTCAGGGTTTAGAGATATTGCCCTCTAACAAAATTTCAAATAGGTTTCATAAATCACATTAAAAAATAAAATAAATAGAACAACTAAATTTCATAAGTAAAACACATAAGGAACATGTCATGTACTGTCCTGTGTAAAGGGTTGTAGTGTTTTCTTGAAGTATTTCTGCATCAAAAACTTCAGGCAAAGCAAAAATATGAATTCTGTGTGAATTCATATGTCATCCTGAGCAAGGCCTGTTCTCATTTCATGAAAAAGTAACAATATATACTGTAGCTTCACTGTATGTACTATCAAAACAAGCAGCATTGTTAAAAATAAAAATTTTTACCTCATATTCCTTTAAAGACAGTTAGCAAAGGATACCTAACTTACTATGGTTTCTATAGACTACTGAGGTTAAGATTAATGTCTTGCAGTATATATATGAAAATTGTGTGATTTTATTCAGCATTTATATTTTCATCTAAACTTTCTCAGTCCCTCTGGTCTCTTTCAGTATTCAGTACCCCCCCGCCCCCCCCATCCCCCCTTTTTATTGTACCAGTACTAATCATCTTAAGTTAATGACTTAGATCCAAAAGCACTACTGTAAGTGGCAGCATTTTATACTGAAAGAGATATTACTGACATCCCTGCATGTTTTGGTTCTGTAAAAGCTTCCAGTGTCTGGTCAGTATTACAGTGGGTATTGCCAGCCTGTCACCTGAGACAGAAATTGTTTGTTAGAGGGTAGTTTTGATTCTCATGTGTGCTGTTCCATAATTAATTAGAACTAGCTAATCTGTTTATAAATACTTATCTGGATATTGAACAAAATTACAAATTCAAGGTGTATGGGTAATGAGTGGGGTAACACTTTTTTAAAAACAGGCTGAAAACTATCAGTTTCATCTCTCCATAAATATTGAGAACAAAATTGAAATTTTTTGTGTGCTGTGAACCAAAGCTTTAGTCAATTGTTAGTTCAATGACAAGTCTAATATAGTTTGTCTCATATAATGTAAGCGGAGGGATGGAGAACTTTGCACACTTAGTGTTTAAAAAATAGAGCAAGACGACTGTAACCACTTTGATCATTGTACTGTCTTTTCTTTGCCATGGTTCCTCTGATCTTGTGCAAAGTCATGTTTGTAACACCTGAGTCACAGGAAGTCTGAAGGGTGGAAAGATCAACAGTGGCTAAAGCTACTATCTCTTACAGCAGGGAAAAATAGGACCTATGGTAAGGGCCAAAAAAAGTCTCTGAGGAAAAGACAGTCAGGGCAGATTAGCCAGAATTGTCATCATTGAATCACAGATGAATGGCATCAGAAAAGCACGGAAATGACCCTGGAATATATAGGAAATACCAAAACTTAGTCTCCCATCTCCTAACTGAAGGTGGTTATGATTGGCAGGCAGCTGCCGTAGGGCTGCAACTATGTCATTCATCCTTGCGGATCATAACACCTACTGACGTAAGCATTTTTAATTGTCTGACTTTTGGAAACAGTGTTAATGTCTACCACGTGCAACAGAGATGTCATGAAAAAACTGGTTTACTTCTACGTCTGTGACACAGAGTTGGAATCCCTATAGAAGACCTTGGGAAATAGAATGGTACTGCTTATCGCAGCCTTTGGTAAAACAGTCTGCAGAAAGTCTTTTACATGTATTTATAAGCATGTATTTAGCTGCATAACATATGAATGATCAAGCAGCCCAGCATTGGTTCCCAACTTGTGCTTAGACTGCTGACATCCTTCCCCGCCAATTCTGCAAGCAGCATAACTTCAGTAAATTTGATCTGTCATTGTAGCAAGCCAACATAGTTAATTCAATGTTCAGAGGACAGCTGCAGACAGAAATAAAACAATATTTGTCCAGCTGAATCTAGTGCAGCTTGAAATTACTGTGCATGTAAGTACTAGTAAGGAATTAAATAAGGGCTTCTTAAAAAATCACATTAGGTAAAATTGTTGTAATACAAAGTACATACTGAAGGAAGTAGAGAGAGATAAAGAACTGTTTCTCAGAATCCTCTTCCCGACTTAGGGGAAAGGGACGAGTACAGAAATCAAAGTGAACAAAAAGTAAAATGTAGTATTGGATTCATTTAGCACTGAAATGCTTCTCAATGTAGAATATGAAGATGTTTTCATTGCAGCGCACAATCCTTCAAGAATTAATTTAATCATATTTACCAATTTCTTATTACTTTAAATATAATTAACAAGCTTCATAGTACTGAGCAGAAGTTTGGTGTTGCCAGAGTGAGAAACAAAAGCAACAGAAATAGCGTTCAGGTAGGTATTTTCATTGCCAGTTTTCAAGAGGTGTGAAGGGAGGGAAATTTAAATGTGCATTTGGAAGATTCTTTAAAGATTGTGCCACTAAGTTAAACCTCAGCAGGCCTAACTGGCACGTGTGGTGCAACTGCACTGCTTGGGCTATCCATTCTGCCTCACACAGAACTGGATAGGTGGATCTGTGTGGCACTTCTTCCTTCCAAGTGCTGTACATGCTGTGATACACCGCTGATCCTATGGCAGTGCATGATAAGGCAGGTAGAAAAGCAGTTCAGTGCTACTTAACCTGCACTTCCTCCAGGTTGCTAATTTTTAAATTTGTGTAAAGATATGCAAGAGTCGTAATATAACATTATTTAATAAAACAATGAATGTGAAAGGAGTTGTTTAATATCCTACTTTACTAATGCTGTTCTTTGACTTTTCAAAGGGAAGTCACTCCACCAAAGTGGAAGCTGTGGTCCGAACACTGAAGAGAATTCAATTTAAAGATCCAGGGGCTAAATCCTTAGTTTTTTCAACGGTATTAATCACCATTTTCTGTCTTGTCTTTGTGTGTGTGTGTGTGTGAGAGTTTAAAGTGGTCACGATATTTTCAGGAATCAGTTTAGCTACCAAAATGTTGAATCACTCTGTACAGCCACTTGATTTTTTTGAGAATTTGTAGGGCAATTCATGTAACTGGGAAGTGAACAATGATTGTAGTCAACAGATGTAAAAGCTTGTTTCTTTAAAGGGCAAACACTTAGATATATATGGGAGCATTAGAAATTCTAGATATTTTTAAATGTACTGTCCAGATATTTTTGATACATTGTAAAACTGGTTTTGTGATGGCTACCAATTTCTTTTATTCAAGCTGATCTTTTTAATCTTTTTAATTACATTTTTTATTTAGTTTTATGAAAGATTTGGTTCCTGGCACACAAATCTTTTTTTTTTTTTTTTAATTGCAAATGCTAGTATTTTGAAAGGCCTTTTTATCTACTCTTTCTTAGGGAAGTTACTATATTTTAGTTGTCATTGTTGTTTGTAATGTTGACTTACTTTTATTGTGTTATGTATTTTTGTTGTTTTGTTTTGTTTTTTACAGTGGCAAGATGTGTTGGACATAATTTCAAAAGCATTGTATGACAACAACATGATTTTTTCCCAGATCAATGGAATTAGTAAATTTCAGGTATATAAAGGATATTTTTCTTAAAAGTATTTTCAGTGGGGAAAACTACAGTTCATGGAAGTTAATTTGATCCTTTTACTTCATGGCTTCATTTGAGAAGCTGAAAGAGCAGCAAATTTGTTTGGCAGAAGCTTTGATCTCTAACTCATTAATTCTAAAAATCACAGTCACAAAAAGCCACAATTTAAAGCATTTGGAGATAAACAGTACATTCACTTTTGAGAAAGAAGCATTGGCATGGATGTTAAGGATGAGACACACTGATCAATGTTGCAAGAAGTTCATGTCTTCCTGATATCTGTTGAATATCTGTTCTGGGATGAGAGGTGTCGGATCAGTCAGGCTGCAAGGCGGTCACTCTGGGGCCTGTAGTAGCTGCTATGATTTCTTGAAAATATAGAGATGTCCCCCACACTTTTTATTGAAGAACTTTTGTCATGCTGCTGTGACGTTTGCCTTTTAGGAAAATCTCTCTGCATTTAAATATGATCCCAACATCAATATTTTGCTGCTGCCTCTTCACACTGGTTCCAATGGCCTAAACATCATCGAAGCAACTCACGTTCTGCTTGTGGAACCCATTCTGAATCCTGCACATGAGCTACAGGCTATTGGCAGAGTACATCGTATTGGCCAAACAAAGTAAGAGTTAAAATTATGTTGAATGATTTAGATATGGTCCACAATAGAACTGCATACTGTAATCAGAATAATCTAGTTCACTGAACTTCTCAATTTTGGAGATGAGGGTATTCATAGGAATCCTATTTTTAAAGATGATCATGTAAGGGACAGAAAGATAAAAAAAGTTTGCTGAAATTACACAATGTGTATTCAAGGGAGTTCTTTTGTGCTACGAGGGTAAGGTGCAGAAGTAAATTGCATTTAGGCATTTAGGAAGAGTGTAGGCTCTTGAGTCCAAAATCCTGAAAAACCTTGTTCAGCTGCTGCCCTATTTTATGTGTGCCATTGATGCCTTAGTTTTTAACTGTGAAGTTCTACTTGTAGGCATGTCCCGAAATGTAGCTCTGCAGGTCTGAGCAACTCACCATATACGTCATATATGGCTAAGTTCAGCATGGCCCTTCCTAGTTTCCTTGAGAGGCTCCTTCTAGCTGGTTATTCCTAGCTCCAGATTAGGAGCTGCATAAGTTGGTGTGGGGTGGGGGGTGTGTTTGGGGGTTTTTTTGGGGGGATAGGTGGGGGGGAGGTTGGGGTTTTTTTGTGTGTTTGGTTGGTTGGTTGGTTTTTGGTTTTTTTTTTCCCAAAAAGTAAGTTATAGCACACGCTTTTTAAACTGATTAGTTTTTAAATCACAGTTCTGCCCTCACCCCTGTCTAGATATTTTTGAAGACATTAATAAGTTTGCATATCTTTTGTTTGTTTCAGTGTTGTAGATTTTGCATGGGTAGTACTGAACACTTAACAAAGGTTTTGGAAAGTTTGTTCTGAATAGATAAGATGTATATGTATTTCCTTAGGTTTCATGTCACTTGAAAAAATAATAAAAAACCCCTGTACACGAAGAAGAAAAATAGCTGGAATCAATTCTGGAATAATAATATTCTAGAATAATAGTGGGCTTTGTGTTCTGGAAATGGAGGCAAAGTGAGAGGGCATGAATGAGCATGTATGTGAAAGAATGTTTATGAACAGGTGGATATTTGGGTGTGTTGGTAAAGATTTTGAATTAACTATGAGGGCATAGGAAAGATTGATTGCAACAGCCTGCTTTATACTTTTACATGATGCTGGCACAAAAGGTCTGGCAAAAACCTTGCAATAAAACCAGCAAGAATGTGTGCTGTACTTCAGAGCAAGACTTCAGCAAGGTTTATTTGAAAAAGGGCTTCAAGTACAGTGAGCATAAGGCAATACTCTGTTTAGTTTCACTGGCGCACTATTACCAGTTCAGTTGTTCTTATTTACATCTCTCTTTTTTGGGTAGATCTTTGCCTATGAATCACAAAGTATTCCCCCAGCATTTCTCTGTATAATGTTACCTGCCAAAGTTTCAACTTAAGATCTGAAAACCATCCAAGCACTTTTCAAGGCTTCATATCTTGAAAAATGTTTATATTGGGGATCCTGGAGTGATTTTTTCATTTTTATGTTTGGAGCTGACTCTTTTCCATTTTTCTTTCTTATGCCTGACATTTCTTTTTTCTTTTTATTACAGATTTCTTTTTGAAATTTTATTTCATAAATGGAGTTCTCATTTTGTTTTATGTTTATTGACATTTTGGGTTTTTATGTTTTACCGGTCTTTATAATTTCATGTTTACTGACTACAATTACTGACTTTAAAAAAAAATATAATATTTTGCCATCTTATGGAATAATATTGTTAAAACTCTGGGAATGAGCTTTAATTATCCCTCACACTGAGCTCTATCTCTTGGACTGACTTGTGACAATGCAGTATAAACATTGTATATAACCAGTGGGCCAAAGTCATTTCTTTAAATGACAGGCTAGGCTCTTGAGGACTGTTTGTTTATAGTAGGGACACAGAAAGCAGAACTTTGCCCAGCAGCTGCTTTAGGATTTTAGTTAATACAGCTTATATTCATTTAGTATGTGATCCAGCCAAGTGGAATTGCGTGCTCTGGGAGGCACTAAGCATCCTTAAATGTCAGCCGAAGTTGTTAATCACCTTGTAAGGTTTCTTTCTTAAAATACAGAGGTGTGTTTTCAGCACTTTTACAATAATTAGTAGGAGATAAAAATGTGGTCTTGAACTTTGACAGCAACAGCGTAACTTCTGCTCACTTCTGGTCTTGTTTTCTTTTTTTTAAACACGTTCAGATCTACCATTGTTCATAGGTTCCTGATAAAAGCAACAATAGAAGAGAGAATGCAGACTATGCTGAAAACTGTAGATAGAAGGTATGTGTTGAATTTTTTTAAAACATCGCTATTGCACTGAAAATGAAAAGGTGGTTCTCAACCATGCTTTTATTACAGTTGGTATGCATATCTTACATATAAACTTCAACTGTTCTCCTTCAAATTGTTTTGATTGACAAAAGTTTTAAGACTTGAACGATTGATCTGTTAACCTGGTTCCAGTAACTTGAAGCTTAAGGTATTTTAATTCTCTGGAGAATATTTTGGTTACATTTTGTATATTTTATTTCATAAAAGCCCTATTAATTAATAAATGATGTGTTACGATTTATCTTTTCAGTTTACCTCTTTCCATTAGTATAAAAGCATTACAATTAATGGAGTAATACTAAGCCTGCCACTGGAGTAACAGCATATGTTATAAGCTCTAATATAGGACATTAATTCTTTCTTTCATTATTTTTAAATTCTACAAACCTAGGCTGTCTGTTCTGTGTCTCACTGGTTGGTTTTGCAGTCGGTGCAAGCATTGTCCAGATGCTAGCTCATAAGTCAGTCTGGTGTGCAGACACAGAAAGCAGTTTTCACTGTGTTTATCTTTTCAAAATCTATAAGCAATGACGGACTGGGAGTGGAACAAAAGTGGTATTTACATTCTTTATGCAGAAAGTATAAGAGGTTTGTACCTCTTTAACTATATTGTACACACATAACAAACCTAGGAGGAGGCCTTAGTTTAAGAAAATCAGTTATTTTTCCAGTTTTTTGGCTGTTACAAATTATGAGACTAAAAATTTACAGGTATATCTTTGGCTGCAGTTACGAAAGATTTCAGCTTTAGCTTTGAAAGAATGATTTAATCAATTTCCGTATCTATAAAGTACCACTACTTTTGCATATAAAATTCAGATAAATATACAGTGGTTGAATGATCCAATGAGAGCTAGTGTTTTGAATGTAGTATCAAACCTTATGCTTAGAAGCTGAAGCCAATCCCTTTAATGTTGAGAGGGCAAAGTGGATTATCCCATGTTCTGCCGCCTCTGCAGTGTTTGGTGTTGGCCACTGTCAGGGACAGTAGATGAACTTCATATCTTACTCAAATTGTGCAACAGAAGTAGCTGATCAGTGTATGTATTTTCCCTGATAGAAAGTGTATTTTCCTGCTGAGCTTCCAAGCTGAACAGTTATTGGACTCTGAACCATGTGGTCTGTCTTCGGTGCATACAGCTTGTTACTGAAGTTGATTCATTCTCTGATGTCTGCATGCAATTTTCTCCCACAGCCACACGAGCTCTTCCATGAAACAGTCAGAAGCCTCAGTTCTGACAGTGGCAGATTTGGCTGACCTTTTTACAGAGGAAACTGAAGAACTTGAGTAAAAACATTGGTTTGGCCTAATGAAATCAGAAAGTACCTGACCTAATAAGCACCGGTATATAATCCACTTGATCTGTCATTCCTGTAAACATCATCTAACATTTGTCTGTAACAGAGCTATTGGAAATTGAAAAGTCTTAATTGTTACTGTTTTACTCTGTGGTGAAGTTCTTAGCAGCACACACTTCTGATAGCACTGGAGAAAACTTGCACTTTGCACATTATACAAAAACATGGATTTTATTCCCAAAGAGCATTTGAGCTGGATGCTAAAACTAAGATCTTGGACCCTTGGTTGAGAGGAATTTTACCATTAGGTTTGCTTGGCTAGTAGCTCACTCTGACAGCAAAACTGTGTGGGTGGTTGGGTGGGAAAGGGGAAGCAGAAAAACACAAATCTAATTTTTTTTACTGTACAAAGAATTGTTAGAAAGAATGACTGTAAATTAATGTTCTCCTAGAAAGGGCTTGTTAGCATTTAATGCAGAGTTACTGAACGTCTTATTGGTAACAATTTAAATGACTAATCTTTACTAATAATTTGGATATTTGTATTAGGCTTTTAGATATTCATAAAGACTTGTGACAGTTAAAAATTTCATTGTTAATGCTTACTCACTGCAAAATGATAATTAAATTATGCTTTTTGTATGTGTGTTGGTCTGGTAATCAGTTAAATACTTGAACCTACTGTACATGTTTTCACTTATTCTTGAAGCCATGACTAATTTAATGCTTTGTTTAAAAAAAAGAAAGTAATGCATTTGTTACAGAATTTTTAAAAAATTAATTGGTTAAGCTGCTGATCAGTTTATAATCATTTGATGTTTGTGTACATTTTCTCACCCTGATTTCTTTGTCTAATTCTTCCCCTTAAAGATGCAGCAATCTAAATATTCAAAATAGATGAGATTAAGGTAGGCAGTCTAATTATTACGTACCTAGTCTAAGTTAGATAATCAGTGGAGAGCGATGAACTCTTGTGAAACTTCATCCTTAGATACGCGAGATCACTCTACCCCATCTCTATTGACAGTAGAGGGTTTAGAAAACAAATCTAGGCTAACTTTTAGACTGCTGAAAGTAGGCAAGATAAATTTTAAGCCTTTTGGCATAGGTTATGGAATACCCATTTTCTTAACACCATTTCTGAAGGTATTACAGAAGAAAGCTCAGTTATGTAGTTGATGTTAGACACAATTTTGTGTTTAGAGACTGGGCAAATGTATATGCATAAGCAACAGGCTACTTCCCTCAAATTACATTATTTACTGTTTCAGTAGACAGTGTTTTTTGTATATTTTAGAAATCTTACTTGAGGTTGAAATTAAAACGAGTCCTTTAAGAAATATAATCTTAGAATTTTTACTCTAATCATGTCTGCTAAATAGATTTGCTATATAGTTATTGAGCTTCTTGAGTTCTGTTTTCAGCATACTACATTTGAGTTGCACCGTTTGGGTATTAAGCCTATCCGCATGGCAGACAAGTCTTCTGCTGCTCACAGCAAATGTGAATAGAATTTACATGAATAATATTGTATCAAGAAGTGGGGGTTTTTTGGCATTTATAGTCTGTTGTCCTTCTGGACTGGTTAGATACTTTGTTCTAAAGACTATTTGAGTAAATTTACAGACAATGTGTCTTTATTCCCATATTTGTAATATGTATTAGTCTTATTTATACATTTTGTTTTGGAGATTACTGATTTTTTGCAGATTACTGTTTGCAGCAAGGGAAATAGAATTGATAGTACACTTTTCTAAAAATCAGATTGATCAAACAGTTTGCACAGAGACTGTGACATCTCCATCCTTGAATATACTGGGAACTCAAATGACCCTGAGCAACCTGATCCAGCTTCAAAGTTGGCCCTATTATGAGTGGTTTGTTGGAGCAGATGACCTCCATGGATCCCTTCCAGCCTAAATTATTCTGCAGTGTACTGGAGATCACGCTGTACAGACACTCCAGGAACTCTGAGGGCAGCAACATTCCAGTTTCCGCATCGTCCTTAGAGAATTTCGATATTGTACAACATAATGTGACTGAACAAGGAGGTGCTGTTCACTCTCCCATTTTAAATAACTAGATGTGGGAATAACAGTTGTCAGTGAATGTGAAGACAGAGAAGCAAACTGAAAAATATCTGCTATGAGAGGTTTCCCAAGCTCTGCAAGTTTTTGGCTTATTTATATAAAGATGGTGGTTTCATTGTTTATTTACAAAAATGTGGCTTTTGGATTCATAACTGAAAGCATAGCTTCTCATCAAGCAGTGCATGAGACTTTAGTCCTGACTTATTTTTTTTTTTGCGCTCACATAACAGCATGGAATGCCAGAGATCTGGTTCTGGGTGCTCCTCCAACTGGCCTGGAGTGCCAGGACCTAGAGCTCTGGAGGTATAACATTAAAATGTGTACACTAGTTGTTTTAAAGCACTTCTTGAAATTGGAAGGTTGAACCATTGGAATATATAGCCTGTGTCAGTAGTAAAATGGGTTGTTCAAGTTTCACATAATATTAAGTACAGCGACTAAATTTAAAGAATTGTTTTGAAAAAGAAACCAAACTGTAATTTAAAACTTCTTGCCATTCTTTGCAACATTTAGTTTCTTTGACAAAGGTTTTCTTAGTTTCTTTGACAAAGGTTTTCTTTCAGACATCTTAAGACACCTCATGGGGTGAACTTTCTTTTTTTTTTCTTTTTTTCTTTTTTTTTCTTTTTTTCTTTTTTTTCTTTTTTTCTTTTTTTCTTTTTTTCTTTTTTTCTTTTTTTCTTTTTTTCTTTTTTTCTTTTTTTCCTTTTTTTCCTTTTTTTCTTTTTCTTTTTTTTTTTCTTTTTTTCTTTTTTTCTTTTTTTTTCTTTTTTTCTTTTTTTCTTTTCTTTTTTTCTTTTTTTCTTTTTTTCTTTTTTTCTTTTTCCTGCTAAGGATGCAGCTCGTAAATCTGCAGAGCTTTTTCTCTTATCAAAGCACAGTAAGCCTGTTTTCATGGTGCTGCCATGATTTTGCTCTCTATCAGAACACTCTTTTGGAAGACAGTATCTTAGCTGAGAGCAAACTTTGCCTTATCGTAATAGTTCCAATGTACTCATAGAAATGGCATTTTCCACAGATGACAGAAATCTATAAATACTGACTGCAGTGTTTACATAATATTTGTGTGGACATACCCAGTCATGTACCAGATTCTCATGTGTTCTCCTGCTAAAACACGTAAACATGACCCGAGTTGACAGTATTGTTTATCCAGTGAAGTCAGTCCCTTTAAAAATGAGGCTCCAACTGATGCCAGAGAACTCAGTGCTGACCTTTCGTCTCTTTCAGTTCCATGACAAAAAATGTTGGGAGTTTTTTGACTGGAGTTGGTGAGAATTTCAGGACAGGTTTTTTTCCCTGTATATAGAAGTTCAGTGCCTTGTGGAACAGAGCTGTCGTCTTCTTTAGGTACCTGTAAAGGCTTGATGGAAATAGCAGACTTCCTTGAACCACACAATATGATAGTGTTGGAAACTAAGGAGTGGATTCCCTTATGGTGTTAAATTGAGCTCTGTGAATTTCACTGTGGATCTTTAAATGAGTTTGTAAGTTAAGGTCCTCTTTGCTCTCTAAATCAGTCTATGCCAGGAAAAGGTTTTCATCTTAACCTGTTAGGTAACTTTTTAGCATACCAATGAAAGTCCAGGATACACTACCATTTTCACACAAGTCAGATACTACAAAAGAATATTTACCTCAGTCTTCTCATGCATATTAAAGTTGCATATTAAGGAATGGACTTAACAGTTGATGATGCTTTTTGTGAGACAGGGCTTCCAAAACCACTTTTCTGCCAATGTCTGTAGATATATTCAAGTCGTCTGCCAGCAGAGTGCCCTCTACTTCAGAAGTAACTGTGCTTCAATACAAATGTGAGTAGGATCCTACAGAATTAAAAACAAGTAGTTGCTTCTGGTTAAAACCATACTTGGACATACTTCTTCCTGTAAGATTCTGCCTAGACTAGTGTCTGAGGACCAGTTAACAACCGTCTACCACTGTCTTTTCTGACACAAACAGTGCTGTCCTCTTTCCATCCCTTTTCGCAATCTTTATGACTACATTATATTTTCCAGGAGTCCCAGAATTATTTGTTTAATTAGCAACTGTGCTTCAGTTAAATTGGAGGGGAAGAAGCCTCTATTGATCAATCTTGCATTGACCAATGTAAGCAAAATTAACCTTGAAAGTTATTGCTCCCAAGGTAAGGAATTATCTAAGTTTCTAAAGGAAAATTTGTTTGTTTTTCTTTCTAGCTGTAAATGGAGCCTGTTTCTGAAGCTTAATCTAAAGACTTATGGTTAAAATCTGTCTGATAAGCTTTTCTATAGACTGAAAGGCTAGTTGCAAAGCCACTGTGCCTGTGCTTTTCTTCCTTTTTTGGTTGCCTGAAACAAGTAAGGTCTTTACCAGATTATATACTATAAACGTAGGTTAAAGGAATTTCATAATGGAGAAAAAAGGAGGTCCAAGACATCCTTGTTTCTCCCTCTCTGTCTGTCTGTGTGTCTCCCTTTTTTTGTGTCTGTCATCCTGTCCTACCCCCTCACCCTCCACCCACCCCCAGCTCGCTCAGTTTGTTACAAAGAATGTTTGCGTTTGGTCAGCAGAAGTAGAGTAAAAGAGTCATAATCCATAAAATGTCTACACTAAAACTGGTTTATTGTGTCAGAGGAAAAGTGTCGGGGGTAAAGGGAATTTTAGCTTGGTATAAATTATTGTGCCTGTAATGTCTTAATTTACCCCTGTTCTTCACCACAGTAGAAGCAGATGTTAACAGACTGAAACTCAGCTTTTAAATTTCTTGGTTTATATTGTACAGCTGACATATAAAAAGACCTGGTAATCTAATTACTGAGCAATCAGTGAGGCTTACAAGTTTTTAGTTGTAAGGTCTATAGGTTTCAGGTTCATAAAGTGCACCTGAACCACCATCACAAGTCCTGGTGCATCCACTGTCTTGTCTTCTCTTCTTCTTCAGAGGAGGAAAGAATAGATAACTATTGAATCACTGTAGTATTGAATTCAAGTCCCAAGTAGTCATTCTACATATTCTACAGTTATACACCATGTAAAGAGGACATTAGTTGAACTTGTAGCTTACAAATGTCGTTAAGGAATTAAGTCATGGGGGGGGGGGGGGGGGGGGGGGGGGGTAAATGATGTAGGGTTTCTAAATACTAGAATAATTCTACTTAGAAAACTGGCACGTGAGATATCTGTAAACCTCTGGCTCAGTTTTCTTCTATATACAAGATGTCAGCCTTCCAGGGCTTAAATTCCATGTTCCTCTGTTTTGTGTATTTACAGATTTCACACAAGCAAGTGCCCAGCCCCATTCATTCAACTGGACACATACCAAATTGTATCAGTTTAGGAACAGATGTCATCATTTCCATGATGTAACATCTCTTGGTTTGATAGCAACCTTCACATCAGGTAGAAACTACCTTTCCAAATTCTACCAAGTGTCAGGTCTGACAGCTTACACATTGTTAGTGTAGGCTGGCTTAGATAGTTGTGGGGTTCTTACGCCACTTTTTCTCCTGTCTTATGGGGGCTAGTGAGCTAGCAGGATTCATGCTGTGTTGCTGTGAATTGTCCCCTCTTTATGCTAACAGGTTATCATTTGTCAAACAACTTTTGTTGTTGATGAATCTAAGCTTTCTCTTGACTGTCGTTCGGTTAAGGAAGAAAATCTAGACTGCCTTTCTTGTTACCCTGATGGAGTTTTGTCCTGTCACTCTTGGAGTCCCCTGAGGTGGAGGACCATGAGTGTGGGAACAGTGACTTTTCATTTGTGGCCACTGAAATTGTCAGGGAATGGCTGTATCAGCTGAATATTCACAAATCCATGGGGCCTGATGGGATTCATCCCAGAGTACTGAAGGAGCTAGCGGGTGTTATGGCAGGACCCCTCTCGATCATCCACCAAAGATGTCTTGGGAGTCTGGGGATGTCCCTGCTGACTGGAAGCTAGCCAATGTTATTCCAGTCTACAAAAGGGGCGTGAGGGAAGACCCAGGAAACTACAGACCTGTCCGTCTAACCTCAGTTCCTGGGAAAATTGAGAAGATTATACCAAGTACTGTTGAAAAGTATTTACAGAATAAGGCAATCACCAGGCACAATCAGCATAGGTTCACAAAGGGAAGATCCTGTTTAACCAATTTGATATCCTTCTATGATAAGGTCGCCTGCCTAGTGGATGAAGGGAAGGCAGAGGATGTAGTTTTTCTGGATTTTAGTAAGGCTTTTGATACTGTCCCTCACAGCATCCTTCTGGACAAGTCCAACTGAGAAATGAGCAGGTTCACAGTGTGCTGGGTGAAGAACTGGCTGAAGGGCAGAGCTCACAGGGTTGTGAATGGGGCTACGTCTGGCTGGTGACTGGTCACCAGCGGTGTTCCTCAGGGTTCGATTCTAGGGCCAGTTCTGTTCAATATATTTATCAATGATCTGGATGCAGGAGTTGAACACACCATTAGCAAGTTTGCTGAGATACCAAACTGGGAGGTGCTGCTGACTCTCAAGGGACAAAAGGCCTTGCAGAGGGATCTAGGTAGATGGGAGCATTGGGCTGTGGTTAATGGGATGAAACTTAACAAGTCCAAATGCCAGATTCTGCACCTGGGACGGAGTAACACTGGGCACAAGTATAAATTGGGAGAGGAGTGGCTGAAGAGCAGCCCTGCAGAAAGGGATGTGGGGGTGCTGGTCAGCAGCAGGCTGGGTATGAGTCAGCAGTCCACCAGGTGCTTCATATGCATTTATAAAAAATCAGCTTTGGGGTACATTGATCAGATAGGGAATACATTTTATAGAGAACAGACAAAGCCATTATATTTGACATACTTCTTTCTCATTCTCCAACTGTGACATTTTTTGTTTTCCTTCTTCCCTGCATGCAGTTGACTTGGTTTGTATTCTGCACTGTAGGCTTTGAAGTAACACTAGAGCAAATGGCGAGGGAATAGGGGGCACGTTTGACTGAAGTGATGAGCACCTACTTTTACATCACCAAACTGGAGGTTTACTTAAGTAATGTGAAAGCCAACCTAAGTCTTCCTTGGGGGGATTATTTTTGTGTAATTTCCAAACATTACTATATTGGGCTGTGGAACAATAATTCCTGGGAATGCCTTTTCCATTGCCCCTTTGGCAACCCAGGCCCCACGAATGGGAAATCTTGGTTGCAAAAAGTTTCTGATCTCCTGTTTGTTAACATAAAGGCCATCTCCTGCTCACAAAAGGACATTTGCTCACAAAGCGACAACTAATGATACTAATTCTTCCTTCTCCCATTTAAATTCACGGACATTTATATTAAAAGGATGTATTCAGCAGCTGCAAGCAGCAGACTTGGTTTCTATTCCAGCTTCTCCTAACATACTGGAAAGTAAACTGAAGTAGTACCACTGTAAAGCTAACAGCTCCTCCCTGCAATGTTTTCTCTGATACGGGGCACTTTTAAAATATATACACTCTTTATTCTGCAGCAAATATACCTAAATATGACCTAAGATCTTCCATAGTGTACTACCATTCTCTTAAATGCATGCCACCTTCATAGTGCTAACCTTCAGATACCACAGAGAGCATGCTGTGTGTCTGGTCCGCACAGGAAGGGGACCAGCAGCAAGGAAAGGACATACGGGTGTGTTTTCTCTTCTAGTCTTCTACAGAGTCTTAGTAAAGCCACGTAGGACTGTGTGGAAATGATTATACTATGCTAACGGCAGCCACCATTGTTAGCAGCTCTGATGAAAAGACGTTCTGTCATACAGCTCCTCTTACAGAAGTAGAAAGCAGAGAGCATTTCACTGCCAGCCAGAAAAGAGATGGAAGGAACATCTCCGAGTCCCGGTGATCATTCATAGCTGCTGCTGCTGTTGCACACGCTGTAGTGGACCTAGAAGCTGCACTGCATGGAGTTGGAAAGGATGGGGGGGAGGCTGGGGGGAAATAATGAGGAACAGTTGTAAAACCTCCCTCTGAGTGCCCTTCTGCTCGTTTTCCTGTGGGAGGAATGAGTCACTGATAGGAGCAATGAATAAACAAAGGGTGAAAGATCCCAAGTGTAACCTATTCGTTGTAGCTTAATGTTCATCTAAATGCAGTGGCACATTTTTGTGTGTTTGTGATTTGAGATTATAGTCTTTTTCTTACTGAAATCTTGGGATATGAATATACAGGGCTTTGCAGTGGTTGAGCAAACAGGAATAGTGAAAAGTTTTACCCTTCTGATACATGCTTTAACCTGCACGTAAGAAAAGTCACGGGACTCCCTAACCAAATTTATGCTGTGGATTTGTGAAGGATAACAGTTCAAACTCATATGATATAAATTTATAGATCTCCCTGAAACAAACTGACAAGTTTTGCTTAGTAAAGGAAAGGTAATTAATCACTTCTGCTGTAAATGCACAAGTGTCTCTGAAGGGGCAAGACAGCGGACTTTGTAATTGCCACTTGGGAAATTTTGTACCTAGTGAACGTCCATGTCAGCAAAGGGAAGAAGCCTAGACCGGTCCTGTTGTGCAGGGAAACGGAGTGCTGAGAAGTCTTGCCAAAGGGTTGAGCCTGCTGTGTCAGAAGAGGGCCATAGATATTTCTGGGGAATCTCTCCTTTTGCATCCTGTAATCGTCGGGCATCTCGTAAGCATTGATTTTCTGTAAAGTTTCTACAATTCTTAACGTCTGCTTCCTTCATCAGCAAGCTACCACTATTCAAAAGGACTTTTCTGTTTTCCCTATGGGGGATGTATTTCTTTTTTCTTACTCATTCTTAACAAAGGTGGGTGCCTCTGAATCATTTACAGCTCTCGTTAAAAGCCTCCGAAGTAGAATTGAAGGACATAAAACACCAAAGATGTAGACAAAGCGAATGAAGCGAGGGAGGCTCTACTTCTGCCTAGTAAGGGGCACGCTATGCTGCTGCTGTAGCGCAAGAGAAAAATGGGTGAGTGGGGGGTGGGTCCAGTCCTATCCTGGGGGAAACGATTCTAAAATAGGTAGAAAAGTCTTTCTGAGTAGTCTTGGTCTCCACTGACTCTGCACGTTAGGAATCGTATTGTTGGACACAGGACACCATTTGGTCATTTTTTGAGGCACTTCAGTCTGTGGAGAAGTTTTAAAGTCCAAAACTACAAGCCTGGACTTAAAGTCTCGAGGGATTCTTTCACCTTCCATTGAACTGAACAAAACCCCACCTCTTACTCCCACCACAGAAAGCAGCTGGAGGGGCAAAGTTACAGAGAGGTCTTCAGAGACATCCTGACTTTGAACTGCAGAGGGAAGTTTGATACCGACTGTGCTTTGCAACATGTTGTTTGCTGGTTTACTGGCTGCTGCTTCAGCAGGCGATGCTGACATGGGAGAGGGTGAAGAAAATACCATCACTGGTAATCAAAAAAGGGTATTTCCATGGAGCCCCTATAGCAACACAGAAACCCTGTAAGCCAGGTTCTTAACATATGTGGGTGTAATTGTCAGCTTTAAAACTTAATCTTAAATAAGAATCTATCATAGCTATGGAATAACAGAAGGCAGTGCTTCCTTGGTGTCGTACTGATGTACACTGGGACGTAAAATAATTTTGGATAGTACCAAACCAAAATCTCTCCTCATAACCTCTGAATTAGTTTTCTACTATAACTTTGTTGCTTACAAAAGGATAACTAGAGCCTTTGTAACATTTTAAATCTAAATAGATACAAATTTTAAAATAAAACGGTCAGTTGCCTTAGTGCAGCTGTGCCAGCTCCTCATTTATTCATGTTATTATTTGGTTACTCTAATAATGTTAAATTGAAAAATCATTTGCAAATTAATCCTGAGAGAGCTCTCTGAATTACATTTAAATTTGTAATTTTTTCAAATGTTGTTTTAGTAATCAAATTACTATAAAGTGTGTATATTGCCCACTTTTTGATAGAAAATGTTTTCCTTTATATAAATACATATTAACAAATACTTTGTCAGGTATTTGCAAGCAATTTGATGTCCTGTAATTTAATTATAGATTTCAGTGTGGCAACAGAATAATTGAATTGTTCTAGTAATAGAATAGTGAAACTAATCAGCTTTTGCAGTGGCAAGTGAATGACTTTTAGAAAGCAAGCCATGGGAGAGAGAAGAGCAGTTTTCAGTCATGTTCCAAAACTGAAATTCCTAGATGATAAACCAAGAAAGAGTATTTTGATTACCTGATCGGTTTCCTTGCATTATGTAGACGTTGTAATTTCAATGAAATAATTTATCTAGAAAGCAGCAAACCCAGATTTTTATTTGAAAATTACCAGGGATGGATAAATGTACAACTTAATGTTCCCTTGGTCTCTGAGTAACTTAACGTTCCTGTCGATAGCCTTTCTTTTGCATTCACAATTTGCTGTCAGAATTACATCGTGCTGTCTCTTAAGGTTTGCAGCTATTTCAAAGTCTTTGTGAACACAACTTTTTGTCTTATATTATCCTGCTACTGAAATAATACTGATTGTTGTAATAGTCATTAAATATCCTTTCCTTTCTGTCTTTCTGGTTTGTGGAAAAATAGCTGGTGCCTCTTCTGAGAGACACTGCTTAATAATTTGTTTTCCTAATCGCCTTCCTCAGTATGTCACTGAATTGTCTGATAGATGTTACCTGTTAAATAGTATCAATTAATAGGAATGCTCTGCATGTGTAAATAATTGTTATTTAAAACTACAATTACAATATGTGTAGAAGCCTAGGGGTCCATAATTATTCTTTTCAATGTGGTTCATTGAACCCAGCTCCAAAACTGCCGCCTTCTGGAAACAGCTAGCGCTTCCCTAGAGCACTTCTTCACTGCAGCCTCCTACTCCGCAGAGACTGACACCTCCTCGATAAAGTCATCTGTCGGATCGCTTGTATCATATTTTCCTTCCCAGAACTGTAAATCCATCCTGGTCGATCCCAGTAGACAAAGAATTATTTTTAATGCTGTAGTGTGATTAGGAGTCCTCTTTGGCCCACTGCTGTATTGCAGGTCATGTGTTACTGTTTCTAATTCCTTTTAACATTTTCAAAAATGAATAAAAAAAAAAAAATTTGTTCAGTTAGTTATACCTAGATAGAACCTAAAGAATGAAGAAAATAGCTGATACATTTCAAAAAAACCCCAACTTCATGACAATGCATGAGAAATTATATTGAAACTAAGGTATCTTAAGTCAGCACTCCAGCAGGCCCTTATTTTTCTGGGCACTGTACAAATGCTTGGGATATAATCCAAAGCCCAAATCCAAAATGGGAGATATTCTCTTGAGTTCAGTGGTCTGTGGAGCAGTTACGCAGGAAGAGATAACCTACAACCAAAACGCACAGAAGCAGCGCAGGCCGTGAGGGCGGTGAAGGGACTTGCCCAAAGCCAGGCGCTGGCGGAGCGGAGAGGGGGGGAGCCCCGGCCTCCCGCGTCCTGCGGCAGCCAGCACCCGCAGGCGGGTATTGGGGTGCCTGTATCGCACGGAGCTGTTGGCACGGTGAGTGTTGGAGCCATTCAGCGCAAGCTGTTGTGCACGGTGCCCGCTGGCACGCAACGGGATGCTGTTCCTGCTGTTAGCGTGGTATTGTACATTGATGCAGCTCCACAAAGGCTCTTGTGACGTGCTGGGTTGTTCCTTGCAACGCTCCCTGTTCCCAAGTGTCGTGCACAGGCAGAGCAAGATTGTCTTCCATGTCCCCCACACCTCGGCTGACAGCTTTCAACAGCCGTCCCGCACTGAGCAGCCAGTCAGTCTTCCTCAAGAGATGCCAGTTCTAGCAATAATGTGGAAGCAAGTGTGACCTTGGAAAACCCACCACATCTATTGAGAGACCAGAGCATTTTATGACCTGGTGGGGATGTGTTACCGATAAGTGTCTGACAGAAGGCTGAGAGGGAACCTGGGCAGTGGACCCCTCCTGGCTGCTCGTGCAAGGGATGTTCCCCGTGCCCATTCCACAACCCACTGCAGGGAGCCCCTGGCCTGAGGAAACGTGGGCGCACGCTGGTGAGGACTGGGAGCTGTAATTCTCATCCAGGGAGGTGGAGAACAGGGGTGTGTGAAGCTGAACCGCTATGAGAGAACTGGGAGTGCACGGGTAATGGTTTGGGGGCCAACTTTTTCCTCATAATACACACAAAAAAAACAGAAATTATTGCTACATCTAGTTTCCCGTAGCTTAGCTACCCATGGTATCCTGAATAAGGAAATTGGTGTGTTAATAGAACAAAAGTTGTTAGGTGTTCATATGGCGAGGGAAAAGGGAAAGTCTGGACTTCTGACAGCTAAAAGCTAAACAGAAGTCACAGCTGGAGGGAAAGGTCACAAGTCAAGGTGTGCCGCTGGCCATTTCCAACAAGATGTTTAAGCAAGTTGGTTCCTTTGGGTAAGTTTCAGTATCTGGGGACATGTTTTGCTGTCAGTCAGTCTACTGTAAATCTGGAGCTTTATGGAGTTTTCCCGTGTTCCTGCCAGTGCAACTGAGAGTAAACTTTGGCTCTGGTTACATCCATCTAGAGCAAGCTGCGGCTTGCCTTATCCACAGAAGAATTCCTGTTGACTTCATAGAGTTTTGCATGAGTTGGGACATCTGGATTTGGTACAGTAATACTTAACATTGGGATGTTGCTGTAAACACTAGGATGTTTACAGAAATGAGAGACGACTCAGACCCCTGCTAACTATTTCACGGGAGCATAGGGTTTCTTCCAAGAAAAATATCGGAGCACTCTAGGGCAGCATCTGCTCCCAGTATTCTGTTCTGCAGGAAAACCTACATTCAGAAAGATTAAAATTATCTTCCCTGGATTCCTGTATAAAACTGTCAGCTTGAGAATCTCCTCTGTCTCCCAATTGCTAATTGCACTAATTCCCTTAAGTGTCAGTGAAACTGTAATGGGTGCTGAGCAGCTGTCTCCCATCCCTCGGGAGTTCCAGCCTCAGTCCACCCCGAGCCAGGGCATGCATCATTTGATAATTAACCGCTCGGCCTCTGTTCCAAGTGAACAGTAAGTGAGCTACTATGAAAACTGAGGATGAAGATGATGAATATTTAGAAAGGGAGAGCTGCCTTTTAGATACCCTTCCCTTATACCCGAGTCTAAATTTTGGAGACTTTCTGAGTTAGATACACTGTATGGTTGCATTTCTGTTTCTCAGTTAGACTCCTTCTTAAATACAAATTGTCCATTCAAAGCAGAAACTGATTTAGCCTATTTTTCTACCTTCTGCAGCTGACGATCCACTCCAGAATGTAAATTTAAAACGAATAGCCACCGGCACAATTTGGAAGACAATTAGTACGTAAAAGCCTTCATGAGCTGCTTCAGTTATAGTAAGAACTGGTCATAAACCAGCAGGAGCTTACCGTCTGCAATGTGGTAAAAGCATTTGCAGCTCCCTGTGCCGGAGGTTAGCTGGCAGCCAGAGGGAACTGCTGCTGCTGAGGTGGAATTAACTGGCTGCAGCTCACGTGGATTGGTCAAGTTGATGCTAAGCCAGTGACTCAGTGGTAAACAGAGAGCTGGGGCTCTCCCTGTGCAAACCCTGCAAGCACAAGAAATAATCTTTCCTTCATTTTGCAAAATACCAGAGGTTTTATAAACAGTTGCAAAGGTCATATAGAAAAACACAAGGTTTTCCTCACTCTGGCTGGTGTAAATGACATGCTCCCTGACATGATTGCCTTCTTGGGATCTTAGCACCAGTCTTGAGCCTGAGACGTTGCTGGAGCTCTGTCCCTTGTTTACCAGCGGGACGGACAGGAGTACTTGCTAATGCTGTTTTCGGCAACCCTACCGACATGGTTTCACTTGATCGGGAACCGAGCCCCAGCAGATGAGTCACATTCAAGTAAAAATCTCCTGTGGCTGGAGATCATCTCTTCCACATCACCAACTGGATTTGCGACAACAGCAATGTGAAGCTGAATACCATGTGTCTATTACTAATGCAATACTCTGTGTTTCCCTGTTACTTTTCCTAGAGACTTCATATACACTCTAAAGGAGGGGAAAGACACAGCAGGACTTTATCAGATAATTTTTCAGCTTGGGGCTGCTCTTCCCACATTGCAAACAGGAGGAGAGTGCTCCAGTCTTCTCTGAAACATCTGTATGTCACTGCTCCAGTGCTTCAGGAGGTGTTTTTCAGATCAGGCCCTCTGGTACTCGGCTGTGAGCTGCCTGGCTGCCAGTTCACCTGCAAAACAGGGTGAGCTATGCATGGGAAGAGCATATTCCAGAGCCGTTGCGTACCGATGTGGAGTGGTGCCAAGCCATCATTTGGTGTCAGAGTAGACACCTCCAGAGCCTTCTGGTTCCAGTGGCCTTACTGGGCAATTCATTTCAATTAGTGTCTCATACTGAGGGGTAGGAATGTCTCTTCAGTACCACAGTCTGTGATAAATATTGCACTCTTCCCTATACTATCCAAAGCTCTAAGGGCTTACAAGCCTTCTGGGTCTCTTGGTATCTACGCATGTACTTAAGTGAGACTTTGCACTGAAAATGACTGCATAAGCTGCTGCACGCTACCTTCAGCAGCAAGAGTGGTATTGCAAGGGAAAACCTGAAAAATGAGCTACACTTTCCCTCATATGAACTCCACATTTGGATTTGTTCCTTACACCACTTGCTAAAATCTGAGCAGAAGGGTCCTGCACCTGACGGGGAAAAACAAAGGGTGTTCCCTTCCATTCCTGTCTCCTTTCTGGGGACACAGTGTCCCCGTGCTAGGCACAGATGTGAGGGAAGAGCTGCTCCAACTCTTGCACACAAGACATAAACATTCTGCATCTCCACGAGCCAATTTCCAGTTCCCCAGAATCTATATTTAGCAGTGCTAATGAAAGCCAAAATAAACACCTTGGGTTACATTTAACAGATGATTTTTTTTTTTCTTTATCCTTTAACCATTTCTCAAGTTGCTGCATTTGTTCCCTCATTTGAATTCTGGTGCCACATGACAGCTGAGCCGTTCCTTGCTCAGCTGCTGGTCTCAACCTTAACTTAAATCTGTGCTGTGGCTGTGAGGCCCCTTGCTAAGCTCAAAGAAAGGAACCTGTGACATTACTAATACTGGAGCATAGGGTAGGCTGGGTTTCTTGCTCAGTCTTCACTCAGACTGCTGTCCTTCTCAAGAAGGGACTGGCATCCCAGAGGTTTGTGTTGCTACTATTTAATATATCATTTATTAAGGAACTTGCCCATGGGTGGCTTGGGTAAGGAAAAAGAAGACATCAGGCCCTAAAAGTTGCTTAAATTATTTCTCAAAGAAAGTTTTCAAGTTGCACGGTATTTTACAACTTAAAAAGTGGCTTATGTTAAAGAAAAAAGATAAAGTAACGGAATCGTTTTAATGATTGAAGTCATTTGGTATGACGTATAAAAGGTTCATCGTATCTCTGTTGCTATCAGTGGAAAAGGTGCTGGGCTGGTAACTAATTTCGATGATCATTACCCACCCTGGTGTGATAAGGTGTGAGGCAGTAATTTCTGTTTTTCTGGCATAGTGTTTCAGTGATCTCTGAGTTGGGGAACTGCTAAACTAGTTTAGAGTACAATAAGATTTCATGAAGACGGTCTGAGGCACTCACTCAAGGAAACCAGGGATGAAAGCTTCCAAATGAAGCTTTGTCCCCCGAGAGGTTAATCCCCACTGCATTAGTTTCCTTGAATGGCAAGGACTGCCAAGAGGTTGGCAAAACAGACCCAAGGAAACATCCCTATGAACTGCTGACTGCTTTCCTCGAGGGGTGCATGTTACGCTAGCGCTGAGGGCCAGGCACGTACAGATTTTAAATACCTTTTACCTATGCAGAACAATGCAGAATGCTTCATGAAAGTCCATGCTTTCAAGAGATGGATCAAAATGTGATCCAAAGAGAAAAATTTTTTCCTAAAACCTGTATGAGCTGGACTTCTACTATACTATATACAGCACCACACATAATTAGCGGCTTATAATGTGTAACCGGTAAGTTGAGAACAGAGTTGTTACTCCAATCCTGTTCCTATAGCTGACCTAGGATTTCTAGGCAAAATATGCTTTACGTACAATATCTAGGTTCTGTAAACGTTTTTTCGAGTCATTTTTCCTCTGAGAGTGCTAGTCTAAAGGCCTCACATATCCCACGGGACAAGTTCTTTACTTCATGGAGCATCATGAGATTTATGGGAAAGCTGCAGCGAGCGGCAGGAGGAATATCACAGGGGAGAAAACACAGCTTCCAGAACAGAGTGGAAGCATGACGGGTCTGAAGGAAAATGTTCCCATGGCACTCTGACCACTTACTCGAGCACAATTCTATGGCAAACTGAGTTGAAGTAAAACATTTTCATTCTTAAACATCAAAATACTTTTTTTTTTCACATTTTTTAATCATAATTTTCAGAAACCTTCCATTTTATAGAGAAGTTACTATTTCCTATTCAGGATGAAAATAAAGATTTAGGATTATTAGGAAATTAGGAAAAATGGACATTCTGACTTTTTTTTCCTTAGTTGTACTTATTTCATTGTACTTTTTGTAACCGAGTCTCAGAATAGTTGTATTTCCACATAATTTTGAATCCGGCAATCTTTTGTTGAACTTTAGGTGGAAGGGTTTTTGTTAAATCTAAATTAGGATGTAATATGATGAAGAATCAAAGCAAACTAGGCTGGATAAACTCCATGGTTAATTTTAATGTTTATATAGAAATCAGTGAAACCCTTGTCTGTACTGAGGACCTGACTGAGGTGGAGATTCCAAGTACCTTTTTTCTGAAAAAGAATCCTCCAATCCTAATAAATACTTGTCCACATTAAACAAATAGGGTATTTTCATTCCTTCAGCTGTGGGTTTTTTTCTTGTAATCAGCATCATTTCATTTTATCTCAGTGACAATTACCTATTCCTGTAGTCAGGCTCACTGTAATAAGGTAAAAACTTCTGAATTTTGACAGACAGACTGTTGTGGTTTAGCCCCAGCCAGCAACTCAGCACCACCCAGCCGCTCCCTCGCTCCCTGCTCCCTGGTGGGCTGGGGAGAGAATCAGAAGAGTAAAAGTGAGAAAACTCATGGGTTGAGATAAGAACAGTTTAATAATTGAAATAAAGTAAAATCATCATCATCATCATCATCATCATCATCATCATCATCATCATCATCATCATCATCATCTTCTACAAAGCAAGTGATGCACAATGCAATTGCTCACCACCTGCCGACCAATGCCCAGCCCATCCCTGAGCAGCAATTGCTGCCCCCTGGATAACTCCCCCCACCTTATAGACTGACCATGACGCCATACGCTATGGCATAGCCCTTTGGCTGGTCTGGGTCAGCTGTCCTGGCTGTGCCCCCTCCCAGCTTCTTGTGCACCTGGCAGAGCAGGGGAAGCTGGAAAGTCCTTGACTTAGTGTAAGCACTGCTTACCAACAACTAAAACATCAGTGTGTCATCAACATTATTCTCATACTAAATCCAAAACACAGCACTATACCAGCTACTAGGAATAAAATTAACTCTATCCCAGCCAAAACCAGGACACAGATAATGCTAGACTATGGATGTCACTGAAATCATGGGGGAACTGCCCCTGCAGTACAGTGGGCTCTCTAGAATTTAATCTGAATTCCGATGTCTCACTAGACATCTCTGAGTCAAAAGAAAGAGTAGAAATGATAAACCAATTTCTCTTTAATTCTTTCTTACTTCTTCCCCCCTTCAGTCATAAAGAAAATGAAAATTGGTGGCAGTAGCAAAAAGAGACAGCTCCAGGCTGTCCATGTGCTGAAAGACCAGAACACTTCAGAACAAAAACGATAGAACAGCATCCATCCCATCACTTTCCTAGTTCAGCTGCGAATCTCTTCAGGTTAATGTTGTCTGATCTTCCCAAGAACTTCATATGACACAATGATGAGACCCGTTTCTCACCTGGCATAAATCTGCAGAGGCCCAGAGAAATCGGATGAGGAAGATCTTCCCTAACGGCTCTTCCGCGAATCAATGCTGACAGGTTATTCCTGTCGTTCAGTCATAGGTTTCTGAAGCATAGAGGAGGAACCATCAGGCCTTTGTCACTGTCCCCTCCACCAGTACCTGGGAAGCCTATTTCATTCACTGTGAATTTTGATGGATAGCATGTTAAAAAAAAAAAAATCACCAGTCTTCAAATACAGGAGAGCTTGCAATGAAACCTTAGTATGATTGTAGTTCTATTAATATTTCTAAAGGAGTAAAGGTTTGCTTTGCAATTGCTGCACTTGAATATTTAATGTTTTTTTTTTTCTCTTACTTTCACATAAACAGATACAATCTTTACATCCTATATCACAAGTGATACAAAACTACATATAAGGCTCAGTTTGTCATGTGAAAATCCTTTTTTGTCATATCTATCTACTTTAATTTTTCAGTAAGAGCCAAATGAAAATGTGATGGTGGGTAAAAAAACTTCCATTTTCCCACTTGACTATGTATTTTGCTGAGTTGTGAGAGACTTGCATTCCGCAGTGTATGGTGACTTACATTTCAGGATTCAAGAAGGTACAGTGTGGAAAAGAACAGGAATATGGTCAAATCCGACTGTTCTTTGCATGTATTTTGCTGGAGCTATCGTGCTTTGAACTCTTACCTAGTGCTGGGCAATTTATTATTCTCTCAGCCCATTAACCAAACACAGTTGAAAAATGAAAATTTGTGTGGTAAGAAGGGGGGCATAAGCTATACCCTACTTTAGGTTGAATTTCGCAATGTGCTCCAGTCAAAACAGGAGAGCAGAATTATGAAAATACTGAAATATTTCGATTTGACATTTTACAGACTTGTTTCATGTTGGAAAAGTAAAAAAATTATTCCATTGCCTTGAGAGAGAAATATGTTAGTTGGCTTTAAAATCACATTTCGCATTTTGCAATTAACCTAAGGCAAAAAGTGATATTACAATTCATAGAATCATAGAATCGTTAAGGTTGGAAAAGACCCTTAAGATCATCAAGTCCAACCGTTAACCCAGCACTGCCAAGCCCACCACTAAACCATGTCCCTAAGCACCACATCTACCTGTCTTTTAAATACCTCCAGGGATGGGGACTCAACCACTTCCCTGGGCAGCCTGTTCCAGTGCCTGACCACACTTTCGGTGAAGAAATTTTTCCTCATATCCAACCTAAACCTCCCCTGGCGCAGCTTGAGGCCGTTTCTTCTCGTCCTGTCGCTTGTTACTTGGGAGAAGAGACCGACCCCCACCTCGCTACAGCCTCCTTTCAGGCAGTTGTAGAGAGCAATAAGGTCTCCCCTCAGCCTCCTCTTCTCCAGACTAAACAACCCCAGCTCCCTCAGCTGCTCTTCACAAGACTTGTGCTCTAGACCCTTCACCAACTTCATTGCCCTTCGTTTGAATTGATTCAAAATGTTCTTGTTTGTTGGTCTGCTTGTTTTATCAGAGAAAAAAATCCATTTAATTTCTATCCAAACAATTTTTTGGGGTTGTTTTCTTTCTTAAGTTTGGCAATTGATTCCAAAAAGTCTTTTTTTGTCCAAACACGTTGACAACATCTAAGTTATCAGAAATGTCATGTTATGCAAGAAAACTGTGTTCCGCAGCATAAATCAAACAGTAAAAGAAGAGCAAGTTATATACTGGACCTCCCTAAATCAAGCTCAGAAGATTTTACTACGGCTGCCTTCCATCTCAGATGATCCACGCAGATGATTAGACACGAGAGATCCACCCCTCACAATTCAACAGCAGAACTCTGAAAGAAAAAATCTCAGTGCTTCTGCCTGCATTACTCCAGAGCTGTGTACAGAGCCTAAATGCGTGCTCTACTCAGCTACCAAAGAAATGCTGGGTAAATGGGGATATAAATCTCCTGCTACTTAGTGTTCCCTGTCAGTGCAGCTCCCAGCCATCAACTGTGCATCCTATGGTCTGCAAGCCAGAGTTCTCCACGCCGTGGCCGAGAGGCTGATTCTAAGAAAAGACCCGAGCCCCCATTTTGCGATTTTGGACCGATGTTCTTTCTGCTGTAGTGCATAGCTAAAATTAGTACCTTCTTGTTTATTTTATTCTTTAGAAATGGAATGTTCTGTTTCAGAGCCTGGAATATATGTATATAAGGTAATGACCATCTAGCTATAAAATGAGCTGATGCTAACACATAACAAGCTGCTAGAAACAATCATTTCATTCCAGATCTCTGATTTACACCTGAACAACCCCAGATGCCATGGTACTGACAAGGGAAATGTTTACGCGTTCAGCATTAAAACCAATTTGACAGACTGGAGAGCTAGAGTGGTAATATGCCCAAAGGCCTGCTCTTGGAAAGGAACCTCTTTTTCCCTAAATGCCATGTTTATTTCTGCTGGTGCTGCAGCTGGGGTGGCTTAAACTACAGAACAGCACACCTGTTTGATGATGAAGCACACGGTTCTTTTTATTTTCTCTGTCTTTTATTGCTGCTGCTGCTCTGTACTAGTTCCTTATTATTCACTCAAACATTCGTGAGGACTGCTGATGTTTCCAGAAAATTTTATGACAATGTCGAGTTTGCATAAACTTAATGCACCATTTGAATAACTAATATAATTAGTGAGATATTAGAAGCATTAGGCAATGAAAGCAAGTATGCCTGTTCTGCAAAACTGAATTTTCTTTAAAAGACTGAGAGACACTAATCAAAAAAGCTGATTTTGCTCAAAGTCCATGGGGATAGATCTTTGTATAGACAAGAACAAGAACTTGCTGTATGTGCAGTTTCAGCAAATACATTAAAGAAAGAATCTCACAGCTATAAAAAGGCCAAAATTCAGAAGATTTACCATAGGTGTAACTTAAAAGAAAAAATCCAACAAGGCACGGCAGCTTTCTCCACTTACATTCCTCAAATTAATAGCCATAATTATAATTTGCAATGTGAATTACTGAAATATGCAAAGAATCAGGATAAACAGATGTGCGCGTTGGGGAAAAGAAGAGAAAAACACTTTCCCAGAAGCCAGGGCATCTGCATGCAGAAGGAAGAGGCACTTGAGACAGCCTGAGCTTTAGGTTTTAAACACCTATCACCAAAACGGTGATGTGTACTTTTGGCTCCACTGCTGTACACGGTGTGGGTTTAATCATGTCTGGCACCAACTGTTAGTTTGAAATTACTTTAATGAATGTTCATTTTCTCCTTTTAAGCCGCTCTGCTTTATGCGCTAACAAAGCCCGGCTCCTTAGGGATTTGCATGTCACCTCCTGCCTCCACGCCGCTGCCGTAGCACCAGCCTCTGTCAATTCCTCCACCACAAGGTTTTATTTCCTTTCAGGTTCTCTGCAGCCTCTACCTTCTGCCAAGCGTTCAGAGAATCCGCCCCAGAGCCCCTGCCCGGGCTGGAAGAGACCCTGGGGACCATCTGGTCCCTGCTTCTGTTGAACGCTGGTGCTTATCCAGGGCCTCGTCAGGCCAAGCCTGGAGTGTCCCCTCCCCTCGGCTCTTGCTTTTAATGGAGCTGTGTGGTGCACAATGGTAGAAATGTTCCCATTATGAAGGTTTGTACAAACAGCAGCTGCTGACAAGTCTCCTTGTCTCCTAATATTTCTTTATTAACTTTCAGACTTCCGATGATGCACATATTGACTTCACAAACACAACGCAGAGTAACTTCTTCAATATAGTTGCAAGAACCTTTATCAACACTATGTTTGCTTGCCAGTACCCTATCAGTTACATGGCACAAAAGGCTGATGGGGAGAATAAGGTTGGTGTTGACATCAGGTAGATTTTTTTTGTCTCCTAACTGGAGCTAATAAACTGTTCTGCTTAAAGATCCACTAAGAGAACCACCAAAATTAAGCCTACGTACGTTCCTCGCCTGAAGAGTGCCTTTTCGCATGACCCCTGTAATAAAGAATGAGGCTAGCAGAATTTGCTTTGGTCTGCTTCAAACTGTAAGATCTCATGACTGATTCACATACGTACGACACTTACTGCAGTGGGGTTTTAGCTTCAGTTGTGGCCTTTCTCCAGGCCAGGCAGCCCTGCAAATTTTGAGTACATTTACTGGGATCCTGTAGATCAAAGTCTCGCAGTCAGAAAGCTCTTAATGCCTTAGTTTGCTGCAGGGATTGTGACAAACACCTACTAGCAGCTGGTCAGACACGTCCCCCCGGGGAAGGATAAAGAAGCCCCGCAGCCTCCCTCACATCTTCAGCGTGGTGTCTGTTGAAATGCACATACACGCTGCCCGCTGCTGGGGCACAGACGCTAGTTGGCCTGGGTTAGGCATTTCAGCCACCAACACTGACTCACAGGCTCACAGGACCGGCCACTTCTCCTTTTCACGGCAATCTAGGGCCCTGTGGTTTTGAGCGGGGAATTTCAGAGTCACACGCTGGACAAATGGCCACCGAACGTGCACGAAGCAGCTGTACGGCCCACGCACAGCGCCTTGCGGGCACCCAGCTGCGTCAGACCTACCGCACCTGCAATGCTGAGAGGAGACGTGCTTGCATGGAGCCAGGGCTTTGGAAGCACCGAGCCCAAGCACCCTACAGTGCCTGCACAGAGCAGTTAGGTGGGGACAGCAGGATACGCTGGCTGCGCCGCGTTTGGATCTGACAGCGTGGGCAGCTCTGGGCCACCTTCCATATTTCTGTGACAAGAAGTTCAGCGTAGCCTTTCACACCACAGATCCCCATTAAGCAAAGCACTGAACTCATGCTGCAGTTAATGCACATGCGTCCTAATGACTTGAGTAGGATTTGAGTTTTGATTTCTGGCTTTGCTGAACTGGGCTCTGGAGCAAACTCAGTTTCACGTATCATCTGGCAAACGATGGCATCAGAAGCATGCTATGTCTGGCACCACCATAGTTCAGAAAATATGCTGGTTCGTGTGATTTTAAAAGCACTGATTTTATTACTTAAAATAATAGGCTCTTCAAAGACATGAGAAAGAAATAAAAAATTAAAATTTAAAGCACCCAAATATGGATAGCTGTAAGGTACACAAAGAGTGATTTTTCAGTTCAGACATGCTTCTTATGATCTATTCATGGACTGTCTCGCTGTAAGTATGTGATTGATCTGAACTGTTCACAGAACTAATTACATTGAATACAAAAGATGGGAATTTCTGTCTCAATGCTGCTATATAAAGATCTGAAGTTTGAGGATATATTGACAGCTATACTCTTAAATTCTGGAGGACATTTTTGTTAAAATCAATTTGGTATGTTCTGTGATTAATTCTTTTTTCAAATACTTCTGAGGTGAGGGCTGGAAGATAGGCACTGATGCCAAACAGCTACAACCACTATTGTGCTTCACAATGAACATGAGAGCTCTCACGGATATTTAGTCAACATCAACATTTAATTAAGGGAAAAGAATTAAATGATGTAACAAAGGAATAATTTCAGTTGTTAGGCACATTATTTTTTTATATAAAATTTCTCATTAAGAGTGAATTAAAGAAACAACTTTGGAAGGACAATGGCAATCATGTTTCCTGTGAGCCCAGAGTGCCGAGATGGGAACAAGAAGGCAGAGAAGATTATGACTGACACGGCTCTACCACGGGGTCCTGTGCACTTTCTGTTCCAGTAATGACCACCACTGTGACTACCCTGAGCTGTCGGCCCCTGGTCCTTCTCTTGACTCCTGTTCATGCTTCCCTATTCATACAGCTCTCTGGTTCCTACAATTTTCTCTTTTCATAGGTAAGATCCATTACTAAGTCAGATCCTGCTTTAGATGAGCATAACAAGAGATGGAGTGATGTGGCTTGCACCAGATGTGGACCCTCTCACTTTCCTAGCCTGATCGACCATATCCCTCCATGGGTAGGTCAGTGTAAAGCACCCTTTAGTCAGTCCCCATAATGATGGGGGTAGTCAGATGGAGATCGAGATGGACAGTAAACTACTCACAACATTTTAGAGGTATTACACATAAAGGATACTGCCAGAGAGGTTGTACCCTCACCTAGCTGGTAAATAATGCATGGCTTTCTGGAAAGGGAGGAGAACATAGGGAATGGGAGGTGTGAGAAACACAAGAGCCTCATCTGACAAACCCGCCATGGCTGACCAATGGAGCAGGCATCCTCACTGTGATGAGTCAGTAGTGGAGTCAGGCCAAATGGCGTCTTCACCGCTTTTGTGGTCCATTCCTTTCCTGGGTTGTCCTTTCTCTTGTCTCTGGAGCTCTCTGTCTGGCTCCCCAGGGCAGAGCTCCTGCCACTCGCTGGGTAAGAGCTCCTGCTTGCTGAGCAAGGGACATTGCCACACAGAAGACCTCAGTTTTGCTCTCCTGTGTCCATACCTGGTACTTTCTCGTTGTGTATTTTCTCTGGCCCTCTCCTCTGCCCTCCCTGGACATGTGTTGCCAACACTGCCCCTGTGCTCCCACTGCTTCTCTGTCCCCAGCAGCCCGTTTCCAGCCACAGCCCCTGTGGCATCCAACTTGCAAAGGCTGATCCATTTCAGCAGTGGATTTCTTATTCTCAAAGTGAGATGAAGCCATTGCGGAAAAAAAATCTCTTGTAAATGAAAACATTTTAGTTAGCTTCAGGTTATTACACCATTTTTAACTTTCAGTGAAATTTAGATTTCTGGAAAAAAGTATTATTTTAAATGTGAAAGTTGGCATTTTTCATTTTAAAACTGTTGGAAAAAATGTTGCAAAAACATTTCAACAAAGTCCCTTCTCCGTTTTAGTCAAAACTAGTTGCTAAACTGAAATGAGTTAGGTTCAGCCTCCTGCAGGTTCCAAGACATTTAATAATTTGAATTGAAAACTGCTGGTCCACACCAACAGAAGACCCTTCCCATGCTGTCCAGTAGTCCTTTATAGAACAAAGGTTTGTATTCCTGTATCATACAATAAACATTATTCTGAAACTGGGGTTGACTGAATTTTTTCTGAACAGCATTTTTTTTGTTAGAAAAAACATGCTGGGAAGTTGAGTATTTTTCCACACGAATATGTTAACTTTTAGAAAAAAGTAACGGAAACAATTATTGCTTTCATATAATTCAGTGTGCTTCATTTTGACTTAATAGGTTATGAATAAGGTTGAAACTATTCCAAACAAAGGTCCTTACTCTATGAGATTAAATACTGCAAAAAGAGCTGTTTGACACTTTCAAATAATATTTTCTTGGATTCTTACTTCATGGAGACTTTGAAAATTTAACTTTTCCTTTCAACTCATGACAAAATGAAAAGTCAAAGTAGAAATTTTCCACAGAGGAGAAATCCTATATATCGACCAACTCTATTATTAAAGATCATTAGCTGAACTGTATGTACAGTCTGATCATGCAGCCACACATATTTTCACATTACTGTAAGTTCTCATGTAATTTTAATTCAGAATTTAAGAATGCATTAAAACAGTCACTAGCTAATGCAGGTAAGAAAGAAAACTTTAAACATGTGAAGTAAAGGTAGACTTGCACTGTGATATCTCTAGAAACCCGCACAAAACACATACTTCTGCAAGGAGCTTGCAGTTCATCCCTATGAATTAGTAAAATGAAGACTGATAATAATTTAAATATATTACCTTTTCACTGATGCCAATTTGAGCGGAAACGCCAGGCTAATGTGTTTATCTGCCGGTAATGAATGGAATGACAAGCCGGGGATAAGCAATAGCTGGTGCTGCAGACTGTGGGGACAGGGACGTGGGCTGCCATCTGACAAGCTATCAGCTGCTCTTGATCTAGGTTGGGATATTGCTGTATTGCTATCTCCCAGCTGCTCATCGCATCTTCCTCTCCAAATCCTCATCTCTGCCAGTTTACCAGCTCAGCTGAGCGCTCTGGATCACAAAGGGAAACAAGTACTTTACACAGCAGCAGGTCTTAATTTGGACCACTGGACCCCTGTGCGGAAGAGGTTACTGACCGATGAGCCAAACAGGCAGGACAGCAGAAGCTCTCCCCCACAACAGATTTCTTTCCAATGTACGCCCCTTCCCTTAGGGCCTGCACCTGGATGCATGCAATCCTTCATGTAATGTTTTAGCAAGAGCACTCAAATACTTTCTGGATTCATTCCAGAAAGTACTTGCATTCCAGTAATTTTAGGGTGGTCTGTCTTGCAATTTTATTGTTAAATCTTTCAACACAACGATCATCACAGCTTTCACTTTGAGGGACAATTTTAGATTTTACAGGGTGCAGGAAAGCTAACACGTGTACAGGCTCAAAACAAAACAACAGAAAGAAATAAGAGAAATTGCACATTTCAGGTAGTGAAAAACTTGTTCTTCGAGGCAAATTTGCCTGCAATAGACAGAGTCGCTCTTCCCTGCTCCTCTCCAAATATACTGCCTGTTTCCATATTTCATTAAAAATCTTAAAACATGAAACCTCAGACCCAAACCATTTTGATTCAAGATGGCACTATGTTCCCAGGAGTTACAGTTTGCTTACTTCATGATCCAATTCTCCCCTATAGACAAGATTTTATGGCTAAGCTGTATTTTGTGGCAATATGGAAGGTATCATGAAATCTGCAATGTGGCCAGAGAATCCAGAACATAGGGTATTGGATTTACACCTCCCATTAAGAACCAGTATTCTCAGTACTCCACCTTCTGATAGTATGCCAAATAACAAAATGTAAAAATTATTTTGCCAATATTTTCCATGAAATAATTATTTTCTTTTGTGACCATTGAATTGCCCCAACAATAACAACAAACCAACCAACCTTTTCCTTGCGACGGAGAGCTTACAATATTGGATTCTTCTCTAAAATACAATAAATGTATGAAATGATGTCAAACATGGCTTAATGTAAAGTCAAATATTTACAACAAGTCACACACAAAGATTGACTGCAGCTGAAATGAACTCAGCATTTCACTTGAACAATTCTTTAACACACATTAAACCATTTCTGAGGTCTTTGTTCACTCCCAGCGTTAAATCACATCACGCTCGGCAGTGCAGCCTCAGGAATGACACCAGAGAGATGACCTGCTCTGGTCCCTGCTGCAGCCCCCTCGGCCACCCAGCCCCGAGGTGAGGGCCAGCTGCCTGGGAGGGATCTCTGAGCACCAGGCAAACAACAGGCAAGGGGAGGCAAGAAATAACACACCTGAGACAAGTTCATTGCATGATATCCAATGGCCAATGCTGCTAGAAGGATGTTGTGCCACAGAGGCTGCCCCCCTCACCCCCATCTTTTATCTAGATACCCCCAATCTCAAAGTCTGACACCCCACTACTTAATTTACCTTCAGCTGTCTTTCTCACAGGCAGGCGCTAAAGCTTGATTCCTTTTAGTTGCTCCACCTGAAAGGTCCGACTTCCAAAGGTCCATCTGCCTCCACCTGAGCCCTGAGCTGGTGTACATTTAGATGCCTCCCTGTTCTTAAAACAAGATCTTGTGACCCTGCCTCAGGAATTCTTTACTTTTGTTTTTTTTCATCTTATTCTAATGTTCACAGAAGAAATTGCAGACAAAAGAATAAGTGAAATGTTTTTCCTTGCAGTCCTTCACTTTTTCTATCCTCTGGCAAGTCTGGAAAAATTAAAAATGTTTAAAAAGTGATGTGAAAATTGGAAATGACTATTTAAAAATGAAGTGGAAATTGGGACTTTTTACAGTGAAACAGTGTTAGTTTCTTTTTCTAAATAGTCTTCTGAATAAGAAACCACTTTATTATTAAAAATTAGCAAACTCTCACTCACTTCTGCTTTTCTCAGTTTGATTTTGATTCCTTTAGTTCTAATTTTGATTATTTTGTGGGATGCACGAATCTCAACTCTAGCCACCAGATCCTGCTGTTCAGTTAAATCTCTTCAATGTCTGATACAACCTGTTCCACAGAGTAAAAGATTTATGACCTTTGGCTCTAACTGCATCATACTTTTATTTTATATAGTTGCCCCCAAGTTGCCAAGGATGAAACCCTGTCTATATTGATGAATGGAGAAGGAGCGGAAGCAATGTTTAGGATCCAGATGTTCAGATTTGTTGGTGTCTCTTACAATTTTACATTTTTCTGCACTGCAAAGTTCAGATTTGTCATGACACTGCAGCTGTTTGCAAGCCCGTAAGTTTTTTGTGTGTGAGCGTGTGATGTCAGGATAAACACAAAGTTATGTTACTGCTGGGCCAACGTAAAAAGTTGAGAGCAGGTTCCTTACGTGGGAATTTCTGAATCCCAGCTGCCGTCATTTAGCTGGTGCATAGCCCCGAAGAAAGAGTTCAACCACGGGGCTCTAGCATCCCCATTTACAAGAATAATAATTCTTACTGCAAGCCTGCGCAGTGACTCAGCAGAAATGAAACCGAGGAGCAATCAACAAAGGTTTTTATTTTAGCCTTACATTTACAGCTAGAGAGCAATGCTATTTAACCATGATTAAAGAGGCAAAAGTCCCATCAAAATCAATTTGTGCTTTGCCTACGTTATTTGGACTGATACTTTACATTAGTTCTAGAGCAGCCTGTCCAGTGCTGTGCCTAGAAAAAAAGATCTGTACTGATGGTAGTTTACAGCTTAAATTACACACTTGTAGTCCCGAAGGAAAACAAACAAGAAGGAATTTGTCTGTCTCTGATCAGACAATGTAACGTGGTACCAGAAAGCATGCGGTATTACTTGTTCCTAGAGGAGCTATAACTAGGTGACATTTACAAGCATTCAGCTAATGAATTATGGTCTCTTGAAATAGAAGAGGAGCTTTCTAACGGGAGCACTATAATATTCCATCCAGAAGGACAGATTCTTTTATGCTGTGGAATCCTATAGCGTTATGATAATAGCAAGAAGATGTATTAGTCAAAGCCCAGAGGGGAAATATTTTGTAGATCAGAAGAGAAAATCTTCTATCATATTCCCCGTGCTTATGAGATACTATGACACAAAATACAGAATCTACTTGATAGGTTTCAGGTGGTAGAGGTTTAGGCATTAATGGCAGCTGCCTCATGACAACAAGGTTTTGTGAACCAGTCTGTTTCTTTAAAGATATACTTGAAATGCCACCACGCTGACATTAAATAAGGGAAGAAATCAAAGCAGAAGGCAGTATGACATTTTGAAAATGGACTCAAAACCAGATGCTAGGTCTGAAAGTCACAAGACTGTAAATGCACCCAACAAGCAAAATCTGACAAAAACAATCCTAGGGTTTGCTTCTAGTTCTAGATAGAAATGTCATTTATTGTTTCAGACCTTGTTATGTAAGCTGTCCACAGAACAGCATGGACTTCCTTTAAAAAGACAAAAACCAAAACCTTTAGCAACATGTGATCCTATTAAATCACTGCTTAGTTTGTCTTGTGATTCAAAACCTCGGCAAACCAATGTCATCAGATTAATAAAATACTTTTGAAGGGCACAAAGAAGTCACTTCCCATTGCACCTGATTTATTTTATTTCCCTAATAGGACCAAACCTAGCCTCACCTAGTGCTGGGGAAAAGAAGGAGATTATGGCACCATAAGGAGCAGGGCATATTCCATACTGACCGTTGCTAATGTGAGAAACAAAGACAACTCAGGATATATCTGCAGTTAGTCTTGATTTAATCATAGGGGGTTATCCAGTAGTGCTTGTCTTAAAGGGACTTGAATCTCCTTTTGTGTGTATTAGTATAAATGATAGCTGTGTTGCATCTACTCATCCTCATGCATGAAACTGATGGGGGAGGATAAGAAAGCCTTAAAAATGCATGGCCGACCTTAGATCTTCAAAATGTGCAGCCTAATAATGTCAGCATCTATTCACTGTAGTTGACTCAATTTGCTCTTTGTGGAGTAAGGTAGATTTTTGCCACGCACATTTTTTAGGTTTTGGAACAAAGTGATATTGAGTTCTTAAGATGACATACGGGCAGAGGCCTTCCTCAGTCTTACCCAGCTGTTAGTGCTTACAATGTCTAAGGTCCACAAACTTGAGAGGATTCAGTCCCCTGCTTCCAGGCAAGAAATTGTCCTGCCATAAGAAAATCTTATAGCTACAAATGAAGTCCTGCCTATTGACTCCTTCTGCAGACCTCTTTCTTTGGTATTGCACCATATCTTTAACTGGGACATTCCCAAACCTCCAGCATATGTGTTTATGAAGGAGAAGAGGGACCCACAGCCCTAGTAACTTCCCTGCACAGCTGTGACTGGAGGGAATTTTGGGCTGAGAGCCCAACCAGTGAAGCAAGGTTTTATTTTCGTCTCTGCAGCTGACCTGGATGTTCAGTTCTGGGTATGTTGCAAGGGTGTGAAAGGGGTAGAATTTCTGAATCCTGATCTGTTTTATTATGGATGGTGAAAGTTCTTCCTTAATCCTCAATCTTGTTTTTGAAATTCACTCTTTTTGGAGAACTGGACCAGGACACTGCCATGCATATCAAGATCCTTCCCCAGATGACTGAGCACTTTGGGAATTCCCTTCCCTGTTCCAACCAAGATGCTGAGAGGTTCACTAGCATTGCTCAGTGGAGTTCCCCAGCATCATTCGCAAGAACTTGATCACTATATATAGGGCTTGGAGAGAGGGAAGGCTTTGTCCTTGGAAAAAGGGAGTGTGCAGGATGCCAGATTTGACCTGTAATTGCAGGCAGAAGCATTTAATATGAAGGAGTGGCCTATCTTCTCTTTGCAGAGAGTCTTGGTTGAATCAGCCTGCTTGGAAAGAAAGAGAGGAAACAGGGAAATTACTATAAAAGGCCAATTTTACTGTTAATGTACATCATTTTGCCCATATGCTTCTAAATCTGACCATTCATTGTAATATTGTGCTCCTGGTTACACCCTCTTCATACTGGAATTGTTCTCTTCAGGATCACGTTGACAGCCCTGTGTCTTTCATTGTCATGACGAAACTGCCTCTGATTCATCTGCTTATGATACCTCTGTCAGTTTTGTCATGACGAGCCAACAGTGTACTAACCATTCTTTGAAATAGTCACAGTAGCTGTCCTTGCATCTGCCGGTCACCAAAACTTAATCCATACCTGAGAATTTCTTATGAATGTGGAAAGTTGCTCCATATGAGAGAGTAAGCTCTGACAAGAAAAGAATTCTATTTCTATATAATATATAGAAATTCTATATAATTCTGTACAATATAGAACTAAAATATATAAATAAAGACATTATATATAAGTATATAATATTCTATATAACATAGACAGAAATACAAGCCTAAATAAGCAAATATGGACATTTCCTCTTGTCATATCTGCAAATACTAGGGACCAAGAAACAGAAATCTTTCAAGCTCACAAAGTAAAAGGGTATGTTTGAAGCCTGAGCTCAATTCCTAAGTATCTTCTAGTATGTCTTTTATCATCCTAGTGTTTAACACATACAAGTAACCTTTCCCCTTTTCGACATGACCAGTATTGCTGGTAATAGCTCTGAAACATATGTACAGCTGGGGGAGTCAATAAAAACCCCATGGTGTAAGAGTGAAATGTCCAAGTTTAAACCCTGTTAACTTACTCTTGTTGTTCTTGTGGCTGAGTGTATCCTTTGTATGACTAAAAGCATATGCGACTGCGAATTAATTCTCAGACAGACTGCCAGTACCTCTTTGTGAATGACACTCTTCCGGAAAAAAAAAAGAAACAAACAACCTTTTGCAACAACTACATTGATTTGCAGTGGTAGAAAATGAACTCTGGTACAGCTACACCTGTTGAAGCGGCCCCAGGCTGTCTATAGCTCCGGGTGGTTGTCTGCAGGTTCAGGCCACTATTGACCTCAAATGACTTTGAATGAGCCTGTCTACAAAAAAGGTTAGTGTTCCACTACAAGTCCTCTGAGTAGCAGATACTCTTGCTTTGGCTGCGGGACAAGCTGTGTCTTGTGTCTCTGGAGTACATGATGTATTGGTTTGTATATATAGGTGTCAGAGCCCTCTCTTGAAAGAAGGCAGCTCCTATGCAGGGCCTCACAGAGCTGGTACAGCTGCTCCTTCCTCTACTCGGCGAGCTTTTGTTTCTAAACAAGCAGTTTTGTGCATGAATTAACTGCCTTTTTTTTTTTTTTTAGAGAAGCATATACAGGCCTGAAAATTTGCAATTTCTTCTCTACCAGAATTGTACTAACTATGGCAGAACGACCAGAAATAAAAGAGGTTCAACTCCATTCCCCACTCACATGGTCTCTTATGGTCCCATTAAGGGAAAGCTAACAGACAACAGGAAAGCAACTCCAAGTGATTCATAAAGTGGTTCATTTGAAACATAAAGTTTTACGTAGCCTGGTGCAAATCACCAGTATGTTTTTGAAGTAAAAAATGTGACATTGCTTTGAAGCTGGATTCTTATCACTGTTTGAGGAGATTAAAACTGAAATCTACTGTAATCCAAAAAACTTAAATGTACTTATGCACGCATGTCATGAAGGGGCTTGATTTCCTTTCCAGTGTACTCTTTTGGATTAGCACGTATGGGCACAACCCAGCCAGATGTTCCCACGTGACTAATGAATGCTCTGCTTCCCCATCACTCCTGGTGACTGGGAGCTACCACGCCTTCCTGTCAGTGAGCTGTGATTAAAGCTAGCAGTTTTGAGGCACATATGGCTGACAGTTTACTGGGGGACCAACCAGCTCTAACTGCATTCCAGTTAGTCCCGGCTGCTCCTTCTCCCCTGTCATGATGCTGCCAAAGCAAGAAATAAGCTGCGGGGTTGCACAGCAGGCAGTAGGGTGTATATGATATTTTGACCCTTGCAGCCCTCCATGGCACTCCCAAGTTCCATCACCTGATGTAGTTCTGCCACTTGACCTTCAGCTCCTTTCCCCCTCAGACAGAACACTGAAATGGTATTTATCACACTACCGATTCAGTTTCGCAAGGGAAAAATGAAAAGAAATGAAAAGCGCCAGTGGCTGACTGAATCTTGCTAAGTCTTCTGAATCAATCACCTGAGCCAATGTTAGCTAACATTTTACTTTTAAAATACAATAGCTCTGAAATAGAATCTTTATTTTTAAAACAAATGATGTAGCTTGGAATCACTGAAAACAGAAAGGTCACACAGTATGGCAAGGCTGTCTAGTAAGAATATCCCCAAACGTATGGAATAAATTCCCAGGGAAGTGGTTGAGTCTCCATCCCCAGAGGTATTTAAAAGAAGGGTAGATGTAGTGCTTAGGGACATGGTTTAGTCGTAGACTTGGCAGTGCTGGGTTAACGGCTGGACTTGATGATCTTAAAGGTCTTTTCCAACCTAAACGATTCTATGATTCTATAAATAAAAATATGAATAGATAAATTTGCTGAAGTGTAGCTATGCAAAGAAATTGTTAGTGCCAAATAGCATTAAATCCAATAAAGGTGTTATATCATTGTTATTTTTGTTTAATGTGGAACTCCATCTCCAATAAAAACCAATTTTGTGCTATTAAGCGCAGGAAGTACAATGATCCTGCTGAGCGCTGCAGCTTCCAAGCCAAACTTGCCTTGAGCTCAGAGAGGTCTCCTCGATGCTGCCCTGCAAAACTCAGCCATTCACACAGCTCCTCGCAAATGTGGAGTCAGAGGGCCCAGCTCTTCCCTCTTTCCACTACTCCAAGTCAGACACAGCTCCATCAGGTTCCCCATGATTACGCTGTTATAAAACTCAGGCAACTGAAGGAACAATTCAGCCCTAAAGCGCCGTCTAGCCTAGCTGCCCCCCATGATGGAAGATGCAGCACCACGTGGTAGAGAGTCTCCCTTTCAGACTGGAGACCGATTCATTGCAACAGCTGGATCACGGAGGATGAAGCCTCTGTGCAACAACAGGAGACCCACAGGGCTGAAAACAGCCTCCTCCCCACAAAGGCAACCCCCGAGTTGCAGAGGCAGTATCATATCCCAGACATTCGTACCCTGCCCGTGCGTATGGCACAAAAGCGTTCTGGGTACCTTTTATTTAGAAGACCACCACTGTCCCTTGCTTAGCTCCTTTAACAATCCCACTCTCTTCCTCCTGCCTGAATGACAACTGGAAGCAAAAGCGAAAAGTGAAGAGAATGTGGTAAGTCACAAAGAATCATTTTTGCACCCATTCACACTCTGTCCTAGATTATTAACTGCTTCCTCAGAGCTCCAGGTTCAGTGCCCCTTCTCCAAGTTAAATAAACTGGTACACGTTGTTTCTGTACTGTCATTTTGCTTCAGAAATGTTCTTTTATAAATGCTTTTGAATTGGGGAAACCTGATCTATACTAAGATAATTAACGATCCATTAGATCTCATTGGAAGAGGCCCCTCTGTAAACAAACACTGCCTATTGTTTTCTCTCCAAATAAAACCGAACTTCTGCCAGTTGAAAGCTTGCTCCTTGGGGGAGCACTGATGGCAGTTTTAATCATAACTGGAATCTCTGAAGAACTTTTATTTTAACTAAGAAGCACAAAGCCTAAGAATAGCTGAAATACAAACACTGTAATTTATTACAAGTATATTGTGGTGTGGGTTTTTTACCTATGAAAAAGCACCCCAAACATAACCATCACCTGACAGTTTTCACTTCTGTCTTATAAAAAAGGGCATTTTTGTGTGAAGTCAATGCTGAATGACTGCTGAAGTCCTGGGACAGTGATTCAAACCATTAATGGGATTCAGTTTCAAAGAGTATAATGACATATTGAAGTATTCATTAATACATCCGCTCATGAGACTCATAGACAAGCTTCCATGCAGTAGCACATTATTTTTTTTCCACTCTGAGAGACAGCATTGATCCTTTCTATCTTGCTACTTCATAGGTCTATAACCAACCAAGGGATTCCCATTTGGCAGGATTAACTTTATTGACTTGAAGGTATTTATACCCCAGTACCTGGGTCAGAGCACCAAGAATTCCCGCAAAGCATACGTGGCACCCACCCACCACAGCTTTCATGGCTGTAACTAGGTAGGTCGGCAATGATGCTGACATTGAGACACCTGACCTGATTTTTTTCCTACCAAAAAACCCTTCTTGCCTTAAAGATGGAATACAACAAAACACCACCAAACCCCAAAATGAGCTTCTCTAGCAGCTTTTATAATCCGTGTTCCAGATGTTCTAGAAGATGTTCTAGAAGACCAAATGTTACTACTACCAAACAGCTTCACCAAAGAGAGTCTGATTACCACGCCACTTCAAGTCTCTAGGCTATTTGCTGGCTTTGTTAATGACAAAAGAGGTACCTTGTTAGAGAGGAGAGGCTTTGCTTGGGAAGGAATAAACATAAAGGCATTAAAGTAAGTATCAGATCTCTTGATGGGCCTAGGTTGAAAACACAAACCCAGGAGGTGCAAAAAACTTCTTTTGAGGTCTCCGTTGTTTGGAAACATCCTGCTCTCAAAGCTGTGCAGTGCAAATTGCATATGCGGCTTTGTGGGCAGATCTCAGCTGTTTATTTTTACACACTGCTAAATACGAACGCTCACGCATTAGTAAATCTACTTGCAAATGCATTTTGGAAACATTTGTAATTTTTTTCCCTCTATAGCTCCATGTAGAAAGAATCCCCAGACACAAATACCTGTCAGTGAAGAACAACTGTGATTGTTAGAATTTGAAACTAGAAAGTACTTAAATAATTCACATTTATTAGAAACTGACAGCAAACAAATTGCACCTTCTACAGCCTTAGGAACAAATGCGTTTTATTTCACATACAGTTACCGGCTTACAGGAGATTGTCTGCACACCTCAGCAACTGCCCCGGCAGTTGATACATTTGATACAGGCTTTGCGTCAGATGAGGGGAAAGACCCTAATTACACTGCCTCAAGATCAGTTTACACTTCACTCTTCTGTTGACTTCAGTGACAGTGTCATGTACAGAACAATACCGGACCAGGCACAGATACTCATTTTCCATTTATGAGTAACCAGAATGAAGTTTCATTCATTTCGGATTTAAGCCAGTAGAAAATAGCCTCTCCAGTTGTTCACCCACTGAATCCTCAGAGACCTTCTGGCTTGTAGGTCAATGGTACTAAGCCAAATTGTACGATTACAACTTGCCTGATTACCTTAAATAGCATTTCACGACAACGGTGATGATCGTCAGGTGGGGTAGAAGGGGATAGCTCTGGGACTGCAGGCAAGTATATGTGCTAAAGCGTTAGAGAAGCAGCAGATTCTTCCCTGAATGATCAGAGGAGTCTCAGCTGAGGTATGAGAAAAGAAGTCCAAGCCACAGAAATTCATTCTCCTCACTCAAAAGAAGCGATTAAACTAGAAAGCCCCACTTCTGCCAGAAGCACAGGCCCAGCACACAGCCAGTCAGAGACAAAAGCACTGCAACACCCTACATAATGAATACCTTTGCAGCAGGTCGATCTCAGTCAGCCACAGAGTATACTCCACTGCGGTGAGAATAAGCAGCACAGCAAAGCTCACCTGTCCCACAGACGACATTTCCAAGAAGAGGCAGTTGCAAAAACCAGTGACTGTCTACCCGGATTCTGCCCAGCAATTTGTGTAATTGCCCGCTGAGCAGATGAAATGATTTTGCTTGGCTTCTGTGAGTCATGGAGCCAATCCCTACCATCTTCTGGAGCTCACTTGGCTAGATGATTATGTCCTGATCCTATAATCAAACCTATGAAGGAAAAAAGGGCCTGTCCTCAGGATCAAGGAAGATCAAGGCTATGGTATAAGGGTGGGGCAAACCTGAGAGTGCTTATTATAGGAAGAACTGGGAACAACGCCTCATATTAAGGTCATCTTATGCTTTGTCTTGCATACCTAACATGAAAATGATGGCTTACATCTTTCTTTCATGTTCTCTTATTTTTAGAGTAAGAAAAGGTAAGAATCTTCTAAGACACTAAATGTCCAAACTCACAACAGTCACATCTTTTACTTACTCCCCAGTGAACTTGGGTTAAGCACTAAGAGATTTAGAGAATCTATTCGGCTTGCTCTTAAACATCTATCACCTCTCTCAAACAGATGGCAGGGAAATAAGGTCTTTGGAAACAGCGTGCAGACGAACAAGGTTGTCAACTGTTAGTTTAAAGAAAGAATACTATTTCTTGTGAATTATCAAACTAATCTTCCCAATCTGTATCTTCTGTGGCCATAAAATACGTTTAGTATGTTCCTTCTGAAAAAAGGGTATAGTCTAAATAAAATTGCTTTATTCTCAGGACCACAAGATGCACGGTATCCCCTCAAAACAAGACAGGCATATCGGGAGCAAGGACCCTTATAGCTCTAACACCCAGAATAATTCCTACCTAGCTACAGCACCCTAAACAGTTGGCTTCTGCAAAGGCAGGCTCAACACCCTGCACTTCTGGAGTAAGTTCAAGTTTCTCGGAAAAAAGCCAGCACATTTTGCTCAGCGCACTAGAAGCCTGCAGGGCAACCATAAGCCATACGGGCACCAAGAAAGGTGTCGGATGGGCACTGCCAGAACACCCAAAGGTGTGTTTCCAACTAGCTGGCAGCAAGTGTTTTGCTGAGGTGACGGCTTTAGCATGGCCCAGTACTGCTGCATCCACCAGTGCCCTAGGCAAGCCGAGGGGGTTGTTCGGACTCAAAGCAGAAGCTGTGCGCGGTGTGCCCTCCGCCCAGCCCCTGCCCTGCACACTCCACCGGCTGCGGCGGCGGCCCACTGGGGCTCCGGACAGCCTCACAAACGGTAACCCCGCTCGCTGCCAGGAGTCGCTGGCTCCCAGGGGGGACCCAGGCCCCCCCGAGGGGGCCTCTCCCTCGCAGGCCAGACCGGGCCGGGCCGCAGTCCCTCTCGCCTTACACCAACGGCCGCCAGGCCTCGCGCACCGACCCTCGCCTGTGGACGGACCCCGGCCACAGGCACCAACCCCGCGCCAACCACTGCCACTGCCACTGCCACTGCCACTGCCACTGCCACTGCCACTGCCGCGCATGCGCGCGGGCGACAGCCGGGCACTTGGCCCTGCTCTCAGGCCCCGCCCCCCACCAAGGCGGACGCGCAGCTGCCAGAGAAGGGCAGCCCCGCCGGCGCCGCGCGCGCTCCTCAGCCTCTTGCTCCGCCCACCGCCCCGCCCCGCCCCGCGCGCTCGCTTGCCCTCGCGCGCGCGCCCGCCCGCGCGGCCGTTGGGGGCGCGGCCGGCAGCGGGGCCGCGCGGGAGCGGTGAGGCGAGGCCGGGCCGGGCCGGGAGAGGCGAAGCGAAGCGAAGCGAAGCGAGCGCCGCGGCGGCAAGAGCCCGGCGGGGCAAGAGACGAGGCGCGGCGCAGCCTCCCGCGCCTCTTCCGCGCCTTCCTGCCAGCCGAGCGACGGCGACGGGTGAGCCGCAGCTGTCCGCGGCCGGCGGGGCGAGCCGGGGCCTGCGCCCCCGGCGGGGCTGCGTCCCGCTCCCGGCCGGCGGCGGCGGCTGCCTGGCAGCCGGGTGGTAAACGAGTGGCGGCCCAGCGGGGGGCGAGCGCCCGGGGTCGCGGCGGGGCGGGGGCGGCCGGGGTCCTGCGCCGGCTCGGTGGCGGCTCCCCGCTGTCCCTGACAGGTCCCGGCCGGCAGGCGGAGGAGGCCGCGGGGGGTTCGGTGTGCGTGCTCCGGCGGTGTCCCCTCCTCCCTGCCCGCTCCCCGGCTCCCGCAGGGCCCGAAGCGCTGAGCGTGAGTCGGTGCTAACGTGCCATGTAGGGTGGCCGCCGGCCGCCCCGCCCCGCCCCCGCGCCTGGCCCCGCTGCGGGGCCGCGGCCGCCGGGAGCGGGTGGCCGCGGCGATGGCGGAGCGAGCCCCGCCGCTGCCTCTTCCTCTTGCCCCGCGGTGCTGCCAGCGCTCGGCGGGGTGTCGCGATAGCACGTGGGAAGGGGGGTAGGGCCGGGGTCCGCCTGGAGCTGTCGAGGCTGCAGTCGGAGAGTCTCCTCTCTACATGGAGGGAGAGAGGAAGAGAGCAAATAATCCAGAGGTATTGCTGAAATCCTTCTCTAATCCCCCGTCTTCGTGTATTTCGAGTAGTGGGCTCAGGTCATGCAGGAGGTGGTGTTCTGGCTCTTCTCTCAGTTCCTCTTTTGATGGCTATTATTGACATGCATTGGAACCTTTTTTCCCCTCCTTTATGAAGGTGAAGAAGGTTGCGTAGCTGTACTCCTGTAACCTCACAGGTTGGCAATCAGAAGCGTATAGGGAGATGACAGCAGCTTGTTGAACGGCACGCACATTGAAACAGTCGTGTGGCCTCACTGCCAAAAGTTCTAGCGCCGCTGTTGTTTGCAGCAGGTCTCCTGAATTCTCCAGGGAAAAAACCCGTGGGCTGGAGAGACGGCTTTCTTTTGTTCTGTAAAGTTCCACTTGGATTTGGCTGAGGAGCTTTTCATAATCCTTGTTTCCCTTTTGCTGATTGTGTTGTTAATATGCCAAAATAAGTGTGTGTTAGCATACTAATCCAAAACCAAGCCTGTGCTGCTGTAGCAACAGCATCACCTTGCTTGTGCTAGTACTTTAGGCAAGAGATCTCCCTCCGCTTCCTCTAGAATCGCTGTGTAGCACTTGATGGTTAAGTCCTTTCCCTGGACAGCTGCTGCCTTCTGCTGCGTGTTAATGTCATACACCTTAACTTGTGCTGTGATCTGGAGGGTTAAGGTTCATGCGTCCCTGCTGATGAGGATGTTACTTATGCTTATTTATTATCTTGCCCTCTCCCCCCTCTCCCAAAAGTACAAAAATATTATTAAAAGAACTTTGGTTGGTAAGCAAGTTAAATACTTGGAAGACCGAAAAATACCCTGGCAACTTTAATGCGTCTTCCACTCTATATGCATGTAAATATCTGTGCATAATTTCTCCATAGTGGTCAAGTTTCATCCAGAGAAGAAATAGATTCAAAGGGTGAATTGGGGTTGTATTGCAAGCTGAGACTTTTTGTGGGGTCTCTGTCTCATTCTTTTCCAAAGTTAGAAGGTGTTAGAGAACAGGAGAATCCCAGCAGAATGGGCAAAGGCTGTGCAAAAGCAGTGGTTTTACTTTGCTTCTTGAATGTTCTTTCTTTTGCACTAAATTCTTCTTTTACTCAATTAACTTCTTAAATTTGGATTATATTTCCCTTGCCTCCTACTTTGATGTTAGAAGTGTAATGGGCAAAGTAAGTGCTGAGTTTAACTAGCAATATCTGGTTGGAAACTCCCTGGGGAAGATTTCTGCACGTTTGTGGACAACCAAGTTTTTGACCTAGGTCCTAAAGAGTGTCTTGTAGTACCTTTGTAAAGAAGAAAGCATATGGCTATTACTGTTCAAGTGAGTCCTGTAGCTGCTGTAGATTTCAGCTTTATAACAAACCTGTGCTCTGTATTCAGTCTAATTGAACTAAAAATAACAAATAAAATTTCCTTCATATTGACAAACATATTTCTTTGGTGAGCTCTGTCTCAAATGAGGCAAACGCCGTTTGCTTCTGGCAATGAGATCCAGTGGTATTGAGATGGGACCAGGGAATCACTCAGCTAGTGATCACTGTACTGGTGACAATTGTCTTTCAGTTTCCTTATTTGCACAATAAGAATAAAGATAGCTCAACTGTTTGTTGGTGAGATGGTTAGATTGTATAAGGAGTAAGTATTCCTGAACAGACCACAAATAAACAAGTAGGTACATTATTAAGTGAGGGTAACAGAGAAATCCTATGTGTCTGGGCACTGTCTAGTCTCAATATTGAATGAAGGAAAAACACTGAAAAAATCTTATCATATAAACTGGTCCAAAACAGACCAAGAGAGTTAAAGTCAAGCTGTAGGGGAGCTCTATATTCTGACTTACTTTGCAAGCTACTGTTTTTAATAGTTTTTGAGGTGACACTTGATGTCTTGTTTTAATTTTATTGTAATCTGTTAATGCTACTTGAATCTAAAATACCCTGCAAACCCTTAGAGTCTGTAGAACATCTAGTTGAGTAGACTGTGCTGTTGTTTACCAAATGCCAAACATTAATCAAAGCTCTTAATGTGAAATCATGATGAAAACCTGATAGGTTTAAACTTAAGGCATGAGAACGAGAGGCGAAGTGAGGTAAAATTCTAATTGGCATAGTTGCAGCTTTTCATATAAAACTTAAGGTAGTGGTTCAGGTTGATGGTTGAGTAGTGATACCTTGTTTAGACTTGGTTACATAGGTGCTGGAAGGTGGGCGGTGTTTACTTTGTTGAAGTTTAAGCTTTGTATTTATTTATCTATTTAGAAGCATCTCTAGTAGAAACTGTAGTTTTCCAAAAGTCCTATGGGACAGAGTTATTTGTTGGAGTGACAGATTCATTGCAAATAGGATCTTTTTAGGAGTCTGCTTTATTGACATAGCTCTAATGCCCTTACAAAACCTTGTTTTAGCTGAGTCACTATTGTCATCGGCTGTGGAATGTGTTTGGATGGGAATGTTCAGCTGGAGTCGTTGGGGAAAAAGTAATAGCATCAAGCCCGTTGGCGTTTGGAAAAGGCAGTCTAAATGATATTAGAGATCAGAAATTGATGACTCATTATACATCCTAAAACCCTGCACAAAAGCGTAGTGCAGATCTTTATGTTTTCCAGTTCTTCATTCAAGTTAAAAACATATTGAAAGAGCTGGTATAACGTGCTCATTATGAGATATATTCCCAGCTTCCTGTCATCAAGTATTTGAGATGGGTGAGTTTTTGTTTAGAAAATAGTTTTTTTAGAACTGGATATTTTTTACTATGTCTGTTGGTTTTAAAACCAAGCAGCTTGGAAGGGGAAAAAGCCTAGCAGGTGCTGCAAAAAATATCTTTCATTTGATAAGAAAGTGAAATACCTGAAAATAGAATAGATTAAAGTTGTTAATGCTGTCTCTGTTCTTGTTCTCCTATTCTTTTTGTTCTACTTTTAATTTTTCAAAATATTTTAGGATAAACTCCATCTTTTCTACTTTAGTATTACCTGGTGCGGTGGGGGGTGGGAGGGATCTGTTACATTTTTTTGTGTACTATCTATTTGTGCTGTACAGTGGTCAGGCCATCTTCTAACAAGGGTGTATTTTTAATAGAAAAAAAAAAAACTTATATGTAGAGAGTACATAACATCTGCATTTCAGTCTGGGATTTTGGAGAGCAGTTGTGTTCATGTTCTGTTTACTTTAAGTTGTTTTCTTATTTTGCTATGGGAACTGGTTAAACTTGTGTAGTAAGACCTGAAATAGTATATTAACAAGATTTTTGGCCTGATCTCTGTAAATATACAGGGGTCAGGAATTCTGTGGCAACATGTGTGAATTAAAATACTATGTAAAAAGAAGGATTTATTTTTGGCTTCTTTTGGGTGGCTAAAACTACCTACTGTAATACGAAATGCATTATTTTTTCCAGTAGTTCTGTTTCTGATTTCTGAGAAATGGCTTGTTTTCTTTTCTTTTTTTCTGAAGGATTTGTGAGAAGTTATCTGGGGATAAGGATATCGTTGTTCCTTTGGGTACATCACCTTGGTTCCACCTCTGTTAAGTTTTAGTGATAATCTGTGGGTATGAACACGTGGAAGAAGCAGCTTGTTATAGTAAAGAGCTTTTTAATATTAAGCAACTGTTTAATAAATCTCATGTCTGAAGACTGAAGCTGGACAAATTTTAACTAGACTCAAATGCAGTTTGTAAAAGAATCAAACTTTAAACTTACTTTATTTATTTATTTATTTATTTATTTATTTATTTATTTTAGTTCTCCAGCTGTTGCAATCTTTAATTCACATTTGGTTTTTTTCTTAAGTGGTTCCTGGTAGGCCAAACCAAAGAATTAAGTGAAGTAGGTCAGAATAATAACTTTTAATAATCTCTTCTAGCCTTAAATCTAAACAGGTGACCATCTAGCGTGACTAACAGCTAGCAATAAGCTAAAATGACAGAAATGAAATTGTTTTTGCAAAATCGGTTAAAAACTTGTTTATTTTTCCATAAAACCTGCAAAATATTGCAACATTTGTAGCTCCACATAGTGTAAGCACATGACCTTTTCAGAGGATTGTACATATGGGAAGCAATTTGTACACCTGAAATGAAACCTTAACTTCTGATCTCATTTCTTGCAGAGTCTGCAGAAATCAAGGAGTCGCACTGAGTTCAAGGTCAGAAGTGCTTTACACATGAAATCTACTGGCTCTCTAGCTGATTCTGCCCTGTCACCATCTCAACAGGTAGAGTGCTTTTGTGCCTGAGCCATGCAGCAAGCGCAGCTGTTCCTGGTGTGGTTGTCCTGTGTCAGTGTGTGGCCAAAGGCACATTGAGGCCTTTGGGTTTCTTCTTTGGGGAATGTGTCAAGGAGACAAGAATGCATGGCAGATCTGTCACAAAAGTACTCTAAAGAAAAGCCTAGTAGTTTTTGTTTTGATTTTTAACGCTCACAGAGTTTAATAGTGATAGCAGAAAGTGTTCCATCATTCCATCAGAGCTTCTATTCTAAAATGGAACAAAGCCAGACACATGGAGCATCAGTGGAGGGTCCACGTCAGTCAAAGCAGCATTTTGCTTTCGTCATTTTCCCCTTGATTCTATTTTTTTTTTTTGGCTGCAATGATTTGGGAGGAAATATCTCACTGAATTCTCTGAATGGGAGGAAGATGGTTTGGTGCTAGGGAGAAAGGAACTCCTAAAGTGTTACTCAAAAGAATGCAAAATACAGGTCAGGTCCTGTAATAGGGTGTTTGGTGCAGGAGTAGACATAGAAGAGCTTTTCTTTATAAGGTTGACATAAAAAAGTTGCACTTCCTTACAATTATAATACTCAGTATTTTTGCTGTAGTTAGAAGTTTCTTTTTGTTTTGGTCTGGTTTGGTTTTGAGGTAGATGGATAACTTTAATTTATGCTTCAAAAAGCAGTTAGTACATACTCCTTCAGTGCTAGATAGCTGATAAAACTAGAATCTTTCCAGAAGCACGTATCCTCCTGAGTTTTTTTTCTTGCAATAAGAAGCCATGTTTTGAGCCTGACCTTTTTCTGCCTCTTTTGTGTAATACATATGAATTGCTGTAGACTGTGATGATAATGGTGGAAGTAGCATACTACTTGTATAGTAGTTTGGGCTTTAGTAATTGAAGCTCCTTCTCATGTGTTCAGTGATTAACAAAAAAATAATGTAGACTCACTCTAGTATGTCCAATATGTGCAGTCACTACCAGGCAGGGAAGATGCTTTCTTCTTTGTTGTGGATTAATTTATGTTTGAGAATGTGGAGAAAACTTGTCTATCCAAATGTTTTTAATATAGTTTTAACTTCTCTGATCTGCCTGGTTGTAACAGAAGCCAGGGTTGTCCCGATGAACTCAGGGGTGAGGGGCAGTAATTTGTATCCTGTAAGGTTGAGATTTTAAGTGTAGCGTCTGAAAGGATTCTACTTCCTAAAAGTATGTCTGATGTAAACTAGTTTGAAGAAATACGAGGCTTCATAAAGTTCCTGTCAGGAGCTTCTCTCTGAAATCAGAAAAATTGCGTAAAAAAGAACAATTGCCTAATATATAAGATATTAAAATATGGCCACATATACTACTCTATTACCTGTGCAACTGAAGCACATACCTTTAAATTTGTCACCTCTTAGTCATGTTATTTCACGTTAATAACTTAGCAGTTTGTAATGTTGTTTATTGTTCTTTTGAATTTACCATTTTAAAGAGTAGTTGGAAATTAGTGTAGCATTAGATTAACTTTGCTGTATGTCCCTCTTTCCTGCCTTCCCAATGCTATGGAGAGGCATTTAAGCAGGATTTGAGGTACCCAGCTCCCTAATATGAGGACAATGGCTGCACTGGTTTTGGAGAAGCCTCAGGGTGGGGCTGTTTAACCTTAGACTTTGTGGAGTCTTGAGGAGGTAGAGTTAGAGCTGCCTTTTGTTGCTCACCTCAAGCAGGGATGGCAGCTAGTTGGTGGCATTTGCCGTTCTCCAACTGAAATGGTGTCAAAGAATGCCAGTTCATGTTTTTCATCGGTTATTTGAAAACTGTTAAATCAAAGCAGACCTCAGACCAACCAGCCCAAACACCACCACCCCCAAACCCAAAAGGGGGGCATTACATGTATAACATAGAAAGTTAATGCAGCCATGCTATTGTAGTAATAGGCTGAGGTGTTGAGTTTTAGATACAAAAATTGTTACTCTTTTTGTGCAGCATAAGGGATCACAAGACAAGAAAAGCTTACCTTCTACTAGACTGCAAAGCTTGTTTAAAGCATTTGATAGTTAGACCTGTGACTCAAGGTCAATGGTAGTTATTCTCCCATGCATGGTAGTATATAGAAGAATAAAATAGCTTGTTCAATAATTATCTATAGTACTGCCAATTCTATTTTGGCAGAATATTCTAAAGCTTTTTTTTTTTTTAAATAATACTTCTCTCTACCTCTTGCCCTATTTTTCATCATTTTGTCTCTGAAAGTTTCTGCATCCTACCATACTTGTTAGCCACTGTTTTAGCCAGAGAACTGAGTAAAAGCTGGAAGATTCAGAAATATGGCAGTCTCTTCTACTATCTCCAAAACAAAAGAGAATTTTTAGAATGGTTTGCATATATTTGGCTGCTTGTGGGTGGATTTGGATGCTCCTGGGAGTTTAAACCTGTAGTACTGCTTGTGTCTCTCTATTCTTCTACTTCCTCGAACCAGTAATTTAGAGAACCTGTTGGCCTATTTAGTTGAATTTGATAGAGGGAAGAGTCTCAAAGGTAGTTGGGCTTTATAGGTTTGGTGAATAAAAGGTAGCTGAGTAGTGGAGGGTTCCAACAGCAGTAATACTTGCTGCAGTTTCCTATATTACTGGCACCAAAGGATTCATGTAGAAGAGAGTAAGTAAGCAGACTTTGGGTTTGACAATACTAAGTACAGCTCCTTATACTGCGTGGTGGAGAAGAGAGTGAGAGCTCTTACTTGCAGCTGAAGTATTGCGTGGCGACTGTTTGAGAGTGTTATTATGCTATTTTAATGTTTGTGTTACAACAGCAACTGAAAATCATGTGGCTGTAGCAGCTGGAATTTTAATCCTTTTAATTACGACAGATTTTCAAAGCATGCTCTGGCTGATTTGGTCAGCTGACTGTATAGTATGTACAATAACATCAAGTGATTGCACAAATTCTGAGAGCAGTGGTCACCTCACTGGAACGGGATGTATTTTTAGGTTTCTCTGCTAGTAACAGTCAAGTGTGTGTACTTAAGCATCTCATATGAACTGAAGCTAGTTGCTGACACTACACTATCAGAAAAGGACAGCTGTTTGTTCTTGCTATAGTCATTGATCTGACACCATCTTCTCAGCAAATTGTGGCAAGGAACACAATGGGGTTAAACACTGTAAATATTATTGGTACATGTTTTAATGACAGGTATTTTTCTTCAGGTCAGCAATGACACTCTTTGCTAGCCCTTTCAATTTTCTGTATCGGAGTAACTGAGAGTACTTTGTTACCTCCAGCAAGAATTTTCTTTATCTCCCTTTCACTCAGCATTTTTTTCCTTGATAAGGCAAAGTTTGGGAAGAGGATGGTTCTTGTTCTCAGTGTAGTACTAGTGAAATATTGGTTCTCGTTCTTCAAAGGAAAATGATTCATATGTGGATGCTCTTAATGAATCAAAGAGGTGCTAAGTTCTGTGGTTCACGAGGTTAGCTTACAAAATGGAGGGACCGTTTGTTGATTAATGAATGTGCTAATTCTTGAGGTCTTATCCATTATTTCACTAGTTTGATAGGCTTATTTGGTTTTTTGCCTTTGGACTTAATTTGCAATTTGATAATTGAATTATATCAAAAGCCTTAACTAGTTTAAGCAGTCCAGGAACTCATGACGGCCCGAAACAGTTGTTGAGTTTGAAGCCCAGGTATTAAAATAAAAAATTAAAAATGCAGAAAAAGGACATTTTATATATATATATATAAATAAACGGACTTTGTAGTAAGCTGTAAATAAAATGTGACATTCTGACTAAATTGAAGTTCTGCAGCAGGTGCTGTGAAGTTAAGGCTTATAAGCAGGATGCAGAATTTTAGTGAATGTACTGCTGATGGTCTACTGATGGCCAAAGAGATTTTAAATTACATATTTAGTTAAGGAGCCAAAGGATTTAAATTTTAAGCAAAATGGCAACTAATATCAAACTTTTTAGTGACCAATAAAATTCTAATTCACAGAAACTGAGAGAATAGGTTACTTCAACTATTTAATTGATCGCATGCATGCTGCTGCTTTATAAAAACAATTGCAAGCATCTGTTATAGAACTAAATTAGCACCTACCTATTGGTAAAGCATGGTATTTTAGTGTCTGTGCTGGCTTTCATATACTGTCTGTTAGTGATATTTGGTGTTTTCACCAGGTTTTGTCTCCTTACACACTTCAAAATTTCATTTGCTTGTATGAAATCATTAAGTTTTGGTGAATATTAGCTTATGTGTGAAAGGAGTCCAGGAGCCTGAGAAAAGCCAGTATCATCATGCAACTCGTGTTTCACAATCCGACTTGTAAAGACCACGACAGTGTGCTAGGGAGGAGGATGTTTTGGTAGAGTGTTCTTCTGTGTAAACTCGCATGGGCTATTTAATGATGGTTGACTAATTTAGGGTATGTCTACAGAAATGGTGCAGGCAAACATGAGCTCAGTTTGACTGCGTTCTGAGCTGCCTGCATGCGGGCCAGCTTTGGCCCAGAAGCAATAGAACACGGCTGGCCTAGCAGTGTGCGCTAGCTAACGCACCTGCCCTCTGCTCTAGAAGTGGCTTTTTCTGGCTGTCTTAAAGAGAGCAGGGTGCATAGCTCTTTGCAAAGTAGGTAAACAATGTATTTTTTTTTTTAACATAATTGGGGTAACTGATTAAATTAAGCCTTACTGCTACCAGACTGCTTGTTTCATGGGAGCAGAACTGTGTTTAGATATATGAAGCAAGGGCTGGGCTCTGTCAGGGCTCTTGCATTATAAACTAGTAATTGTCTTTTTCAGGGCTGTTTTCATTTTGTTTTAAGTGCTTTCAAATACACACATAACCTGAGAGCTTCCTTTTGATCTCTGCTCACCTGTTGACTTCAGGAAAACTAGAGTTTGGTTTCAGTATTGATGCAAAACTCTGAAATTTTATTTGGTCTAGCAACAGGTAGGCTGCTGTATTTGGCAGGAATTACTTAGAGAGGGCTTTGCTAGAAGAACTAAAAATATCTCAGAGAAGTCAATTTTCTCTTTTTCATTCTTTACTGAACATGTTTCAGCTCTTTGCAGTAGATGCTATCTGACTTAATATGCAAGTTGAAAGCAGGTTGTGTGCCAGAAAGGTTTGCTAAAACGTTTAGTAAGTCAGTCAGTCACTGAGTTCAGTGACTGATGCGCTTGACAATTTATTCGAAACTTACTTGTTACTCAGTATATAAATACTAAGGTATGGTGGGAAAAATTCAGCTGTGTTTTGCCTGCTAAGTGTAGCACATATGCTTCTTTGTTAGAAGTGTTCAGGAGAGTGGGTGGCTAAAATATTTGAGTTATCCAGATTACGAGGGATGGGGGGATGAGGACAGATTGCTACTTAAAGTTGGCATGAATTTCAAAGCATTAAAAGAATACAAGTGAGTGAAGTGTCACATAGGTTTCTATTTAAATGCTTTAAATAATTTAAAGTGGAATGTCTAAAAGGCTGTTTTGTTTCCTCTTACCTTCAGTTTGAACAAAAGGAATAATATCAATCAGTTTTATTCTTACAGTTTAGAGTATTTTTAATTTAAGAAGTTTTAATGGATTAAAACTAAGGTGTTTAGTCTGAAGACAACGCATGAGAGCACTTGTTAGCTAGTAGAATAAAATAAGGCACCATTTCTATTAATCTTAAATTCTGTAAGCGTTTTATTTTTCAAGAAAATTGCTGGAGGGTGGGAAGTGAGGAAAAGATGGAACTGAGCAATGTATTTTTGACACAGTATTTTGAGATCTGGCTCTGTGCAAGTCATTCTCTGATATCTCTGAACTGTAATCCCTAGTGGTATCACTTCGGAGAGGGAGTTTGTTGGAGCGTAGGGGAGAGCTTGGTCACTTGCGTGGGCCTGCACTTCAGCTAGTGAGCAGTTCCAGAACATCTTGAAGTATGATACAAAGACGCAAAGTTTACTCTCTTCCTTTTTTTTTTTCTTTTTTTCTCCCTACCACACCAAAGAATTGAATTTTTTGTTTGTGTCAATTTTTATAATAGATTAAGCAATGAATTTTATTTGGCTTTTTATTGCTGTTTGGCCTTCTTATATGAAGTTGTTGTGTTACCCTTACACTTTGAACTGCTGCTATTGTAATCATGATGGCCATAGGATGCATTAAAAAAAATTACCTTTTGTGGGTTGAACTGGAGGTATAGACAGGACCTTTATTTTAATGTGTAGTATAATTGCTACCCTTATGCAACAACTACTATAAAAATTAGGGAGGAGCTATAGGCTATAGATGAAGAAAAAAAGAAGAGTGAAGAGCTGTTGTAAAGGACTGCTGTCTGTCAGAAGCATGGCGGGGCGTAGAATGGGACATGACAGGGGATTGAGATACACACTGAGGGCTGCAGGTTGCCTTAAACAGAATTGCATGAAGAGGATGTCAGGAGCTTAGGTGGTAGCAAGCAGCCCAGGGAATAGGTTGCCTCTGTTTAATTTAGAGAACTAGAGATGAAGATGAATCTGGCTTCCTTTATTTCATCTCCCTACTCTGTAGAGTTATATGGTTTATGATTTTAGGTAGTAGGCCATAGTCAACAATCATGGTTTGGTTTTCATTGAATCATCTATTTGCAATGGGCAGGGGAAAAGAGCTATTCCAGAGGGAAGGATTATACAACATTTTTACCTAAGTTGTACATATTATACCTGGTGAACAAATGCATAGACTATGTCTTGAACTCTGATACCCATGTGTATCTTTAATTTTCAGGAGAACTTTTAAACACCTTTTCTTTGAGATAAAATGTCACTTGTTCTCTTAAAATGGCTACTGATCAGTTCACATTTTAACATATATCTCTCTGTACACATAGAGGATGCAAAGCTGCGAATAACTGTTAGTAAATATTAACAACATTGAGTTGATATTCTATGCTTTTGTCTCCTTTCTCTTCACTCAGAATTGGATTTACAGTCATGGAGGAACATCAACAACATTTACACTGTGTGAACTGTGTCAGCCGTCGTTGTATGACCAGACCAGAGCCTGGCATTTCCTGTGATTTGATTGGCTGCCCGTTGGTTTGTGGAGCAGTTTTTCACTCATGTAAAGCTGAGGAACATCGCATGTTATGTCCACTTGAAAGAGTGCCTTGTTTGAATAGTGGCTTTGGATGTCCCTTCATAGTAGCCCGAAATAAAATTGCTGATCATCTAGAAGTTTGTCCTGCAAGTGTGGTATGTTGTACGATGGAGTGGAATAGATGGCCAGTCAGTTACGCAGACCGAAAATCTTACGAAAATCTGAGTAAAGATGTTGATGAAGTGGAACAGCTAGATATGGCTTTAGCCCTTCAAGACCAGCGCATGTTATTAGAATCACTTAAAGTAGCAACTATGATGTCAAAAGCAGGAGATCAAATACCAGAATCCAGAGAGCAAACCTCTGTCAAATCAAGTGCCCCAGATACAGTGCATTCAAATGGCTTGATGCCTGTAGATGAAGAGTCCTATGGCGCACTTTATCAAGCTACTGTGGAAACAACAAGGAGTTTAGCTGCTGCTCTGGATATCCTGAACACTGCTACAAGGGACATTAATATGTTAAGTTCAAGGCTCTGCATTTCACCACATGAAATGAAAGAAGATACTGAGATTAAAGAACAAGCTTCTAATGGCGTTATTCAGGATAAAAACTCTGACCATGAATATCCAGAGGAAGATAACATAGGAGCAGTTGGGGGAATTAACTTTGATAGCCTGAGTCAAAATTCACAAATGGAGCAAAATGGTTCTAGTGATATTTGTTACGATGTAGTGCAAAAGCACGACTTAAATATAAACCTCAGTAACTCCTCACTTTTGTGTAATGGCTTTCATGTAGAAAATGAATGTTCAAAGGTGTTGGACCAGAATGAAGATCTTGGTGTATCTAATGCAAAACCATCCAGTGTAGCAAATGGTGAATGTACTACATCTCATGATGATGAAGCATTACAGTCTTGCAGCTCCTTCCCTGTAACAGCACAACTTAAAGAAGTAATATCAGCTGATCACTTAGTTAATGGCAATGTTAATCATGTACTCCTTCCCCATAATGCTAACGAAGAAGAAATGTTAGAGAGGCAAGTGGAGCAAGAAAGATTGAGAAACGTAGATGCGTTTTCACTTTTACGGCATCGATCATACAAATTCCTTGTTAACCACTATTGGTCTACACCAAAAGAAGACAAAGCTGTTGATACATCTGATTTGGAGATAACAGAAGATCCTATGGGTCTTCAGGGGATTGATCTAATCACTGCAGCTCTGTTGTTTTGCCTAGGAGACTCTCCTGGAGGTAGGGGGATATCAGAAAGTCGCGCTGTCGATGTGTATCACGTTGACTTTGGGACCCAAACATTTTCTCTCCCATCTGCTATATTGGCCACAAATACAATGGTGGGGGAAATAGCTTCAGCTTCTGCATGTGATCATGCCAACCCACAGCTCTCAAATCCCAGTCCATTCCAGACCCTTGGACTGGATTTGGTATTGGAATACGTGGCTAGATACCAAACAAAACAGCGTTCAATGTTTACATTTGTTTGTGGACAGTTGTTTAGGAGGAATGAATTTTCGTCGCATTTTAAGAATGTGCACGGTGACATTCATGCTGGCCTTAATGGCTGGATGGAGCAGAGGTGTCCTTTGGCATATTATGGGTGTACATATTCTCAACGAAGGTTTTGTCCTTCAACACAAGGGGCAAAAATCATTCATGACCGCCACTTAAGGTCATTTGGAGTTCAGCCTTGTATATCCACAGTATTAGTAGAACCAGCAAAAAGCTGCTTAATTGGACTACACAATGACCATCTGAGTAGTCTACCTTTTGAGGTTCTGCAGCACATTGCTAGTTTTCTAGATGGCTTTAGTTTATGTCAGCTTTCAAGAGTGTCACGTTTAATGAGAGATGTGTGTGGAAGCTTGCTTCAAGCACGTGGAATGGTGATACTGCTTTGGGAGAAGAGAAAGTACACAGATGGACGTTCTTCTTGGCAGATAAAAGAAAAGGTAAGTTATTTCTTATTTCCAAGGTGAAACGGAAGGTATTAAATTGGTCATGTCTCTGCTTTTTCCCTTAATATTTTCCTTGATCACTATTGTAATTACTGTTTTTTGATATAATATCCCTTCAAGAAACAGATTGTCATGTAGAACAATTAGGGAAAATTGCTAGCAGGTTGGTTCAGTCTTCTCCACACTTGAAGAAGTAGAAGTTAAAGTAGTGTCTGTCTAGTTTTTAGTTGATGTAAATAAATTAACCTCTGATTTTCCCAAGATTTTAAGATATTAAATGATTACTTCATGATTTTCTTCAGTATCAATATTCCATGAAAGTGGGAAAGTTGCCTACAAAGTTTGCTTTTCTTGCCTTCTAGACTGTTTACAGCAATTTCAATATTTGCTCATCTGTTGAGATCCTGTCCATTGACATGATATTGAGTGCCTGAAGTATGTAAATAATTCTTAAAACCTTTGGGTGACCTTTGTATAGTACAGTTTTCACCATTTTCCCCTCCTTCCCCTTCCCAGAACTGCAGGGTATCTGCAGCAATCATTTGGAATTGCAGAAGTTGATCATTTCATAAATGGATCATTGTGACTGGTCATGCAATACTTTGTCATTTGCCTTCTGATTTCTTCTACTTTGTAGATGCAAAAAGTATTGCCTGCCTTTCTTCCCAGTGTTCAGAGTTGACTTGGAATTTGAATCAGCCTGGGACTGGCTACACAAAGTTTAGCATTGTATATTTTTGTCACGTTGATTTTTAGTATGATTTATAGTAGCTGCAAAACATCGCCTGAAAGTGTTACAGCACAAACATTCGATTTCCTGCTCTGAGTTCAGGTGTCTTAAAACATTTTGAGCCTAAATGCAGCTTATTTTCTAGGTTTGGCGCTTCAGTACAGCCTTCTGTACTGTGAATGAGTGGAAGTTTGCTGACATCGTAAGCATGGCTGACCACCTGAAGAAATGTAGCTACAATGCTGTAGAGAGAAGAGAGGAGGCTGTTCCGCTGCCATGTATGTGTGTAACGCGAGAACTCACTAAAGAAGGACGTTCACTGCGCTCTGTTTTGAAACCAGTACTTTAAATATTGCAACCACTCCCAATTGCACATACACTCAAGCACCTGATAAACCTCGGTAATGTTACGTGACACTTTATTAATGTACTAAAGATACTTTCTAGCTAAATCTACTCTGTCACTGTGTATATAAGGTTTGAAGTGACATTTATTTTTTATAATACTGTTTAGCTGGAAAGTAATGAAAGTTGCCTTAACGTTTGAAAAATTTGGAACTTGCTGGACAGGGTAGTTTTATCTAACTTATATAATTTAAGAACAAAATCCTAAAAGTGTGTGTTCTGATTCACTGGTGCCCATGTTGCTGTTGACTGATAACATTTCAAAAATGGCCTCTAAATGGTATGCACATTTAGATAGGAAACACTGAGTTGTAGTGAGAGAAAATCCTGACCAAATGTACTTTCTGTATTTGGTCTATTTTTTTTAACAAATTATAATCCAAATATTTGAAAGATAAGGAAGAATTCAAAGCTTCATAGTAGATGTTTCAAACACAGCTTTTAAGTGCATCTTTTCTCATGAAATCGGTGTTCTAGTGCTCTTCCTAGTTAACAGGTGATCTAGGATCAGCTTTTTTTTTAAATTTTTTTTTTTTTAGGAATTATCTAAGTGAACTCAGATTTACAGCAGCTTAATTTTTAGTACAACTTTCTTTTGACATGTCAACAATGATTATTTTTCTTCTGAACTATTAACAGTTATTTCACTTTTGGGAGCAAAACTTTTAGAGCTAAGAACATGGAATACTAGTTTTTACACTCTCACCTACAATGACATTGATACAAAATGTTTAAAATGTTTTTCCTTGTCCTGCAGTTGGCTGAGGGTTAAATTGCTTGAGCAGTCAGAAATTGAAAGTATGTGACGAACAGTTATGAATTTATAATGCAGCTAATGAAAGGGCTTTACTTGTTTTACGGTATTGTGAGATGTATTGTCTCCTTTTCTGTTAATTTGTCTATAAAAATGCTGCTTTTCTGAGGAGCATTTTAAATTACTGGTATGTATAGCAAATGTATCATCTTCATAAGATGAGACATGATTCGTTATTTGCATAAGGCATATCAGAAATGTATGTTCAACCACATCTGTTAAATGAACAACTCCAATTTGCTTCCAGTCTTCCATAATAAAAGATCTTACAAAGCATTTCTGAGCAGAGAATACATGCTATGAAAAATGGCCTGATATAGCAAAACTGTATGTAATAACTTGAACTGACTTTCCAACTTGTTTGTATTAATGTTGGTGTCTCTAGCCTGTTGCACTTAGCAACTGTGCCACAAAGCTAAAACAGAAACAGACCAGAGCTTGGAACAAAGAAATACAGTACGTATTTCCATTCTAGGAAAAAATAAGGTATTAGTAAGGAGGAGATGTTTACAAAAATGGCTAAATTTATTACTCGTAATTTCTGTACTGGACACTTGTTTATGGCTAGTCTGGATGCATTTCACAACTTTGGTATCTGTGCATTTCCCATTCTGGATCCAGTCCAGCTAAACATCCACTGCCTTTTTCTATCCAGAGTGCTACAGGTGCCCAGAAAAAAAATAAATCTAGTTCTTCAGTGCCATGAGTTGAAATTACAAGAGCTCAAACAGAAGTTCTGCCTGGATCTTCAAACTACATGTTCTCTTCCTACACTTTCTCTTGTTTTGTTTGGAGAGAGGAGAGGAGTAAACCCTCTACAGCAGTCAGCAATATTTGCAGTAATTCTTAGCTGTTACCACAGTTGTGTGGAAAGGAGAATCTAGATTCATGTACAAATCTGACTATACCAACTGGGTTTTAGGTAGGAATTTTAATGCCCCCTGCCCCGTTCTCTGAGTGCACTGAAATGCTCATTACCCACAAATTCTTCAGTACAAGGCAGGAGACAGACTTTCATCAGTTCTTGTCTTTTAGCTCTAATGGCTGCTGCTCTCCAGTGTTTAAAAGCAGTTGTGTGACTGGAAGGATCCTGAATGTTGAGGAGTTTATGGCTGCGATTATGGCTAAATCTACTTTAAAACATCTGTCTTGGGTTACTGGTATTTTTTAAGTCAGCAATGTGGTGGTTTTGGAACTTGACGTTCTTTGTAACTACCCAGAACCCTGATAAGTATGGTAGGCAGGCACGTGTCTCGGTTGCTTAGGAAAAGAGGGTATTCAGTTAGAGGAGCTGGTGTTGGTAGAATCTCGCTTGTAGCACAGTGCAGATCTACATCTAAACCATCATCTGTTGTTGATCTATTAAAATGAACTTTTTAAGTACTCGGTGTTCTTCTTAAGAAATAACACTATTTCTCAATACATGCACTTTTGTTTTCAAATGTAGATACAGGCTTTTTTGTTAAATTAGGGTTTTTTTAATGAGAATCCAGAGCTATTAAAATATCAATGTTGTAAACAAAATCTCTGCCTTGTAAACTGCTCCAAATGCAGGAATACAATATAGTTAGGATAAAAACTTTTTTTTTTACACTGCTATGCAGTTTGTAAAACATCTATGGTGTATAGTCAGTCTATCAAAATGTGGCTTGTTCACATTTGCCCTTGAATTTTAAAAAATGTTGTATCCCTTTCCTGGTACATCTTCCTTACAGCATATATAGACAGCTGTTCCAGTCTTTCTTTTACTTGATACCACATTGCTACTTTGTTTTAAATATTATGTTTTCAATCATTATGCAATATTTTTTTGCAATGTCTGTTGAAATCCTAATAAAACTTTTGGAGTTTCTCTTTTAGTATGACTGTACTTTTTTTAAAGCTTGTTACCAGCCTTCCAGTGTTCAAACATGGTGCTCAATGTCTACCTATAGGATTCCAGTAAGTACTCAAAAAATTAAGTTACAAAAAGGAATCTATTTACAAACATTTAAACATTGCATAATTTGGAAGTGATTAATATGTATTCACATTCACTTCGTTATGAAGATCAGTCATTCCTTTTTAGACTATATGCCCATTTCTGTTGCTTTGGTCTATTATGCAGCATAGATTTCCTTCCACAATTAAAGATTTAACTACATAACATTGAAGACTCATATTGTACCTTGTAGGTTTGTTTTAATTGTTTTTCCTGAAAAATAAATTGGAAAGATTATCTGATCAACATGATACACACTTATGCTACCGGTTTTTGAAGAACATTTTCAGTGTATTGTCTCATGAGTAAAGTTTTCTGTAGAAAGTTGTTGCTTAAAATGGTACAGAAGCAAAAATTTAGGGTGTTTTTTAGATAATAGTTGTAGTTCAGACTGTTCATGGAATGGCAAAACATAAAACAAAACCTCACTGCCCAGAAATTGACCTTTTGCCCTGGCATTTGCTAATATGAGTATGCTAATAGTCTTTACAAATAAAAATGTACCTATACTACATAAATCTGATAATAAATTAATGTAAACTGCGTTGAGTAATGTGGTGTGACTCATGGTTTAATTTCAGCCATTACAAACTTGTGTCTATTTTACTTTTTAGACAGGCCACATTAACCTTTTGTTTTTCTCTCTCCGTAAGTGGATTAGATATTCTGCTGTGTAAGGAAATACTTTTGTCTTGCTTTAACTTTCTTGATGCTTGAAGTATTCTAGAGGATTTTCCTGTATGTTTTAGCTTGTTTTTCTGAGAATACTACTGCTAAAACTATCTTCACAAGCTCTTATCTGCTGAATGTACTTCCCTAAAATGAGATTTAAGTTCAGTGGAGAATTCGATGCTTGCTGTAATATCAGAAAGCTGATTTAAATTCTTTGATCATCTTCAGATGAGCGAAATTTTGTGGTTGTTTACAGCACTGAGGAAAAAATAGCATTCAGGTAGTGTTTATAAAAAGCTATGGCATGTAAAACAGAGACAGTTTGAAGAATGGGATTCTCATAGTGTGACTGTTCGGCATGTGGTGAATATTGTAGCAGTAATCCAAACTGGAGAGGAAAATTGAATGGAGAAGTAGGCTTAAAATAACAAAGGCATCCAGTCCCAGCATAGAGACTCCTCTGAAGGACTGTGTTTGTGAGAGTGCTGGGACTTTCTGACTTGTGCATGCTGCAACTGTGTTTTACTGATGATTTATCAGTCTTTCCATGATAGCAGGAGTTACCCTGCTGCTATTTGAGCTCTATAATGTACTTTAGTTGTAAGCTGTCTCCAAGCGCTGCCTGTATTCCTGAATCAAGTATTAGTTAAGTTGAATGCAGTCCTCTCTACTGAATGCAAGGTGTGTATTCAGTGTAGGTTCTACATGCTGGTGGTGTCAGAGGCGATATTTGGTAAGAATAATAGAAAAATAAGGTCCTTCGGATATGGAGAATTCATCTGCATGGTTTCCATCAGTATTTGCCAGAAAAAGGAAAGAAAAATGTGTTAGGGAATGCAAGGAGCAAAATAAGATGACCGATACCAGGCCGTTAGCAAGTTATAGTGAATGCTAGTTGAGAAAACGTTATTGATCATCATTAGATGCACTATGAAATGTGATAGCAAAAGTCCACACCTCTGCCATTTTGACAAACCAAATTCTGCAACACATGCAGTAGTAGGTAGGCAGACTGGTTATAGCCTCAGGTAGTACTTACATGCTTATTTTGTATACATTTATGATTTTAACTGCAAAATATAGGAAAAAAGCTGGAATTTCATGAGGTATGAATTCACAGAAGGTTAGATTTGTAGAATCAATCATAAAAATGTGATTTCTGCCTTGAGGATATTTCAGTGTTGTGGTGCTTAGTTTCATCCTAAACTGTCCTGACATTTATTTATTTATTTAAAACCATAAAATGAATGAACTGCAGAAAAATAGTACTAGGAAAAGTTGCGATGACCTTACAAAATTATTTCAGTTTGACAGTGTCATAATGTAGTATCGAACTGAGAATTTTACAATATAAAAAACGGAACACAAAGAGTAGATTGTAATATATGCTTTTCATTTAAGGTTTGGTTTCCCCCGCCCCCAAGGTAGTTTTCAAGCATGGAACCAAAGAGCTGTCTTCAAGCTTATTGTGATTTAAATGGAGAGAATTCTGCTAGCAAGATGCAAGTTGGGTTGCGTTAGCATTTGTCACGTGAACATCCCAACAAAGGGGTAGGCTGCAGAACGAAACTAATCTGATTATGTGACTGGCTAGCAAATGAACAATCAAGGACCTGGCATGAATATCTGTTGGACTTTGTTCAGAAGTGTTAATGTTTGATTGTTACGTGTCACGTAATCTTCTGAATATTGTGTACTCTTTAGTATTGTAATTGTATAGTTGTGTTCCACGTGTGATTCTGGAGGCCTTTGCAGCAAACAGGAAATAATGTGCTGCTTAATGAGGTTTGAACCTTGGTTAAGGTAGAATAGGACTGTTCTGAATGGTGGCGGCTGTTCCTGAGCATCAGCTGTCTGGAGTTTCACATCCTTCTGTGTTTCAAGAGTAAAGGATAAGTGGATGCCTTGTTGCCTAAGCAAGGTGGCTTTACTCTTAAGCAAGAAGAGTTTTATATGGTATCTCCTTGTGTGCATGGGTTTTGATATGCAGATGAGTAGGACGTTCTTGATTTAACAATGCAGTAACTTCTCAGCAGATGGGATTGCACACAACGCAAAACTGCTTCCATGTTTTGTGAGAAAACAGGTTCAGTCTAAGTGACCTGTGAGTTGGACTTCAGTTAACTGGAGTTGCAACTTGGAATTATATTTTTCAGCTGATGCCATTTTGGATAGACAGAAGCATTTACGTTAAAAAACAAAATGAACCAACCAACCAGGAAAAAAAAAAACACACGCCAAAAAACCCCACCCCAACAACTAGAAAAATTCTCATTGATGGATTTCTGTCCTGTTTCTATATACGAACAGTTCATTAATGTTTGTTAGGAGAGTGGCAAGTAACCAGAAAACTCAGTTTCTATATTTTGTTCAAATGAAATCTACCGCCTATAGAAAGTGCATCATTTTAATGAAAAACAAAAGCAAAACAAAAGGCATTTACAAAAGCTGTGTGATGGGCAGTGTCACCTTTCTGCTGTCCTTTTGATCTTCAAGTGAAGTTTTAATGATACCAGATTTTCTAATTTTATCAGCCAGATGTTTTTTATTCTGTTTGACTAGTTCAAGTATGTAAATAGCTGAAAAAAATCTCAGGGCGTTTATAGGTGTTTAATGGGCTGCGACACTTTCAAGTACAAGATGCTACCATTGATCTTTGTCGTAGGGGGTCTTTGCTAAGATTCTGGTGGTTATTTTATACCTCAGGTGCAATGAGATGATCTTTTCAACCCTGTATTGAAGATCAGGGACAAGGGCAATTCTCATAGCTAGCTACGATCCTCCATAACGTCTTGCAACTCTTCAGTTTTCTAGGAGTCACGTTGAACCTACAAGAGTCTTGCCTTGTGTCAGTGCTTATCTATTTAATGTTTTGCACTTGTCTTTTTTATTTCAAGTACTGTCCAGGTTTCATAGGAGAAACTGCTTTTATACTTAACAGGGAAGTTGGCAGAAAAAAAACCCAGAACACTTAATTGTCTCTATGCTTTGAGTGTTCACATTTCAAGTAATTTGGAAAATGTGCCAGATGGGTATCACAAACTAACGTTAACCAATATCGAAATCATTATCTTTTCCATCCAAGGTGGGGCAAACCTCTGGATCATTAAATTTGTTTCTGATCATCTGATCAGGATACCTGAAGAAAGTCTGTTTTTTCACAGTGGTAGACAGAAGAGGCAGATTGTAACCAAAAAAATGGTTCTCATTCTGGCTGAGACAACAAAAATCCTGCCTTATTTTTAGAACTTCCCGGAGTCCTGCTCCTCGATCTAATCTGGGAGAACTTCTGTGGGTACTCCTCCTTAAGCTCGTCTCCTTTGGAAAGCGAGTCATGACAGGTGAACTCATGTTCAAAGAGTTAAGCACGCCTGCTCTCCTCCAAAATAATTAAATGGAGGCAAAACATGAGCAACTTGGTCTACTTTGGTTAAGTTGAAAAGTTTCTCTTCGATGCTTAGGTATGACACGGTCCCTGTGATCCTTGGTTACCGATTGTGGTGTGAGGATGGGAAGCTCTCCAAAGTTCAGTAAAAGTGCATTTAGTAGCCCTTTACACACCAGTAAGGGCCATTCTGTGTTTTTGCAGTCATGTCACAGGAAAATTTACTCAAGGACTTAGTGCTTCTGCTTGCAAACTCTGTTCCTTATCAGCAGGTTAATCTGATCTTGTCTCTTCACGAGGATGTTTTTTGAATGTGTGACCATCTGCCTCCTTCTATTGAAGCTAACAGCCTTTTTGGTGGCTGTGATTTCCACTGAGTGATTTTAGAAAATTCAGCCTTTATGGCAGATTCTGTTTATGCAAGGTACTTTCCCTCCCCACAAGTAAAGGTTCCCCTGTGTGCATACTTCAAATTCTTCCCTGGGATATTGTCTTGCTGCCACTGAAATCAGGAGATGACTCTACGTGATTCACCCTAAGGGATGTGTATTCAAGATTGAGGCCTTCCTCACTGAGGGTGTAAAGTATGCTCTATCTTGAACAGGACTCTGCTGGGCTTATGTGGCAGGGGTTTGGTAGCAGCTGGGAGGGGGGGAACCTCTGTGAGAAGAGACTAGGGGCTGCCCCATGCTGAACACAGTTGGTTCTAGATGGCTCTGCAATGGACCCACTGCTGGACAAAGCTAAGCCCATCAATGAAGCTGGTGGCACCTCTTTGAAAACATACTTTAAGAAAGGGTAAAAACCACTGTGCAGCAGCTGTGAGAGAAGAGTGACAAAAACGTGAGAGAAACAGCCCTGCAGACACCAAGGTCAGTGAAGAAGGAGGGGGAGGAGGTGCTCCCAGGTGCTGGAGCAGAGATTCCCCTGCAGTCCATGGAGAAGACCATGGTGACTCAGATGTCCCCCTCTGCAGACCATGGAGGATGGCACAGGATCAGTTTTCAACTCTGCAGCCCCTGGAGGACCCCATGTCAGAGCAGGTGGATGTACCTTGAGGGAAGCTGCCACCTATGGAAAGGAGCCCATGCAGGAGCAGGCTCCTGGCAGGAGCCGGAGCCCACGGAGAGGAGCCCACACAGGAGGAGCAGGTTTCCTGGCAGGACCTGTGACCCTGTGGGGGAACCATGCTGAACCAGTCTGCTCCTGAAGGACTGTACCCCGTGGAAAGGACCCACATTGGAGCAGCTTGTGAAGGACTGTATCCCATGGGAGGGATCCCACTCTGGAGCAGGAGAAAAGTGCGAGGAGGAAACAGCGGCAGGGGTGAGCTGTTATCAACTGACCACAACCTCCATTCCCCATCCCCCTGTGCTGTTTGAGGGGGGAAGAAGATAGAAGAGTTGGCAGTGAAGGAGTGAAGTTTTAGCCTGGGAAGAAGAGTGGGGGCAGGGGGTGAAGGTGTCTTTCGTTTTGTCTTTGTTTCTCACCATTCTACTCTATTTTAAATTGGCAATAAAATAAAATTATTTTCCCAAAGTCAAGTCTTTTTTGCCTGTGATGATAATTGGTGAGGGATCACCCTGTCCTTATCTCAACCCACGAGCTTTTCCATCGTATTTTTTCCCAACAGGACTTCTTCTGTTGAAGAGGGGGAGTGAGAGAGTGGCTGGGTGGGTGTCTGGCAGCCAGCCAAGATCAAACCCACCACAGGGACAAAACCCATTAGAAAGCACTTCCACCTTTTTTGGATCTGTGGCAGTTTGTTCTTCAGGTGTGGTTGTCTCCACTCAAAAGGAGAAATCGTGTGTGTAGAAAAAGGCCCGTTCTCTAATCACTGGAAAGCTACTTGAGATGTATTGCCCATGTGAGTGTTTACATTCTGCCATTTCCAATGGGGCTTGGAAGCTGGAAGGAACATGCAAGAGCCTGGGAGGTTGAGATATAAGGCTTACTGTGTTGATTGGTACCATACATGAGATGATGAGGTCCTATGACTCAGGAAGATAGGTGAGCACCACCCCTGCTACATGTGAGAGGGAAGGGTCTGACCACATCCATGGAGGTCCTAGCTCAGACGAAAAAGTACTTGGTTTTGAATTATTGGACGCATATGTACTCATAGTATGAATTTGTAACAATAGCACCACTCAAAAGATTTTGCTTCTTAATAACCAACTGGTTTCCTCTTACTCAAGTGGTTGAATAGTTTTGATTCAGGGTTTTGATCCAGAGTAGGTGTTGAAGCCTTAATTAGATTTGTCATCAGGGTTGCAGTGTTAATGATGGAGTGAAGCAGATTGTGTGGTTTAATGTCACTCAGCAATATCATTCAATTGGAAAGCTGTAATTCTGCTTTGCAGAAAAAAAATAGGTTTTTATATTTTCCTTCTGCTTTGGAATGAAACGCAAACTTTTTGGTATAGTTTTTGTCAAGAAAACAAGCGAGATACAGATGTTGAGAGTAACAGCTGAATGGTTAGGGCATTTCGTAGGGGGAAGATCCAGTTTGTCCTGTCTCCAAATTAAGCAGAGAGGGAACATTCAATAATAAGGCGCTGTTTCTCGCATCATAATCACTGCGAGAGGTGCTTCTGAGTTCTCTCTTGTTTTCACCTTTCTCTCCTCATAGACTGAATGATGTTAAATTATTCCACTGTAGGAAATAATTACCTTGTATACAGGTGTATTAAACAAGGTTGGACAGAACGTCCATGGGTGAAATAAAATGTCAGTAAGAAATCTTCAAAATAGGTGGAGAATATGGGATAATTCATGTTTTGACAATTAAGCAAGATAAATTGTAACTGGTCTTTAATTGTGCTCTGACCACAGGTATGCTCTCAGCAAAAGCGGGTTTGAGAAGGGCTACTCTAGAGAGAGAGGTAGGGCACAGCCTGCCTTTGGAATATTCTGTTCGAACTTTAAGGCACTCTTAATTGACAGAAGTTGGATGAACAGCTTGGTGTTAATTACGGTACTTACTGAGGAAAACACACAAAGTGGTTGAGTATTCCCTGTCAGTTGGGGCGACCTAGCAATGCTCAGGAAAAAGTGAACAAGTGGCCAACTGAAGCGTGCTGTGCTGCTTTGGATCTTCAGCAAGCGCCTGGTGGTTATGTGAAGATCATACGAGTCTGGCTTTCTTCAAAGCTCGGTGCAGGCACACCAGGTTAGAGTAACCGCTTGCATCCACGGAGGTAAAATTTGAGTTGTGCTCAAGCTGAAACTAAGCTGAGGAGAGACAAGAAAGTATGGAGAATGTTGCCAGCTGCACATCATTACCTGGGGACTCACCCCTGATAAGGGAGTTACCTGCTCCCAGACACGCGTGACTGCATAGTTTATAATTGCAAGCTACTGCAGAGTAATGAGTTACCCATTAATCAGCTGAGACATCATGGTAGCTTTAGCAGATGTGTTTTACTTTGCAGCTGGAGCAGATTGAGAGAATTTATCTGGTCGTTTACCACAACTCAGCTAATGACACGTTAGTCCACAAATAATTTTACTGAGGAATTGCCAAGGGATATACTAAGATATACTAAATCTGTACTGTCAGTGATCCCATCATTACCAAATGCACTCCCAGGAGATTCACTGTCACTTCTGTTTCCCTCTGTGGCATTAAATGCTAATCTACTGTTTTTTACAACAGTGTAAGTAGGATTAACAATAGATGTAATGAATTTTTTCAAACCACTGTCTGACACTGATGTTAGAGACCTTTAAAGTTGCTGTTAGGCTTCAGGAGGATGTTCTGACAAACTCATCCATAATGCAACTTGGGTGAGGGAAAAATAAATCACTTTTTATTTATTGCTCCCTATAGATCATATAGATGTAATCACACTGAAATGAAGCGAGATACTGAAGCTATGACTGCAGTAATCCCATGAAATTCATGCAGAGTTCATTTTATGCTTAGTTGGATCAATATATCAAACATGTCGGTTTCTATTTCCTTGAGTTTATGCGGGTAGTAATGTTTGAACAAAGATGTGCTACAGCAAAACAAGTATTAATAAATACAGAATAATAAATGTAATATAAAAACACTCATTCTCTAGTGATATGGACAGAAACCTTAACAGAACTTGTTTACTTAGGAAAGACTGCCAGCAACTTGTTTATCTGACTTTGAAGCACTCCTGTGAAAAGTGATGCCAGCTGGATTTGTTATGTAAATACAACTTTCAACAGATTTTTGAGTATTTTTGGTCTCAGTAGAACAGTCTTAAGTTTGTTAGCTCCAGGGTTTATATGTGTTGTACATATTCATATTCTGGCATATGATAACACTATTACTAAATTTACAGAAAAGAGGTGTTTGTGGTGAAATGAGTAGATTCAGTTGACTTCCATGCAATTTTCAGACTGTTCTAATCCAGGTCATACTGGTTGCTGCTTAAAATATGCCTCAATTCTAGAACAAAGTACTAGTTCTCCAAGTCTGAAATAAGCTCTTCTAGGTGATCGTGTGCAATTCATCCATCACTCTAGTCAGCTGCCAAGTACCAGTTCTGTGGCTTTCCCTTTTATAGTTCTCTGGTTGATGACACGTCCCTAAAGAAAAAGTTGTTATATTTGCAAGCATTTCTAAAGGCAGAGAACTGCAGTGTTCAAAAAAATTTATAGAATATCCACATCAGTAGCTGAAATTTAATTAGCCCTTTTGAATTTTGAGCTGATTGTATGCGAACTTTAATGAAATCCACGGAGCTTTGCAAAAAGCATGGCTGAGAGCAGCTGCAGTAAAATGATTAGCTTCTCCTGAAGTCTACGTAGTCCAGACAGTGAACAGTTTCTTTGCACAATTCCCTTTTTTCTTAATTTCTGTTATCTTCCTTGCATTGTTTGAAAAATAATATCCCACTGGCTGGCCCCAGCGAGACTCCTAATTTACAGTCATGCTAGCCTAAATTACATATGTAAAAGACCATTATTCGATAGCTTTATAAACAGCACTTAATTTTATTTTCATAAAGTCTTAAGTTGAAACTTGCAGCAATGTTAAATACCCAAATATATGGCTTAAAAGCATAGAAAATGAAAGGTGTATTTCCAGAGGGACTTAATCCTTTGTGTGCTGATAAAATCAAAAGAGGGTACTGTTTTTTCTGTTACCTCTAATAACTAAAGTCTTAGCTTTAGGCTTCCAAATAGTAATGCTTTTGCTAGAGTCACTTTGAGTCTTTCTACTAGTAAGTGAAGGCACTGACAGTCAGTGGTTCTTATTTTACACTTTTTTAATACGAAGAAAGAAACCCCTATCTTTTAAGGTTTAGTGTTTAAAAACGTCAGAGAACCTCTTTTGGTAAGACAGATTGGTTTAGCTTTCCCTACAAAGACACGGAGAGCAGAATGATATGAATACTGATTTGTGCTCTCTCCTTAAAAATATTAAAAGGAAAAGCATTAGAAGATAAATCTAATTTAGTTGTTCCAACAGAATACGCCGCCTGGGCTCAGTTCCTTGGGCAGGCAAACAATGGTGGGCTCAGCTTTTGCAGTATTAAGTCTAAAAAGATGTAAGTCTCGTGCTTGTTCAGTATAGGATCTTTCTGGAATAAAATAATACTGAAGTTGTTCTCCTTCAGATGGTTGTGCGTGACTGGGGATAGGCCTGCGATTGCCATCTCACCTGCCGTGCTTGGCTTTGAGCATGCTGTCGCATGGATTATTCAGCTGGTCACAGGTGGCCACAGGCTTGACTTTTTTAAAGGTACTGACATTGATAACTTTGCCGGGCTGTTACGTCCATCCCCCAGCAGAATAGCAGATACAGACAAACAAGTATCTGTAGATAGTTACTAAGGGAACATGCAGATCAACGTGCAAATATTAAATGTGCCTTTTGTGTGCATAATAACTTCTTAGAAACACAGCTGAAGAAAACCCTGTCAAATATCTTAGCTTGTTTATTATTATATATTGATTGAATCTGTGTAGTTTGAAAGAAATGGCTGTACAGCTGAAAATGAGGTAATCCAGAGAGCAAAGGCAAAATCAGTGGTCCGTTATACTTGGAACGCACAGTCAGTACCTCGCTTAATATACGCTTGCTCCTGGTGAGGAGGAACTGCGCAATAGCACTGGTCGCATTCGCTAGCTCAGGACTGATCCTCTCAGAAGTTCTAATTATGGAAGCAATAGACCGAGTTACCACATCTAGATCGTTTCAAAATGAAGGATGCAGTTTATTTTGTGTGTCATTTAACGCAATCAGGGTAGTGAATAGTTACAATATCAGTATCATTGATCACTAAGGTAAAAAAGTCACGTTATTTGCGTATTCTTACTTAGAGTAGAATTGAAAATACAGAGGTTAATTGTTGCTTTCAGTTTAAGTCATTTGAAACGTGGATGCTTACAAGGGAAATCTAGTAACTGCTCATCAAGTGCTTCACTGTGCTGCCCCTGTCAATCCAGACTGGCCATCGCGCCGGTCTAATAGCTCTATTCCCTTTCCCTTTTCCTCCTTAAAAATATTTTAACCAATGGGATAGCTGTAATCAGTAATAAATTAAAAATACTCATAAATGTATGCAGTGTAAAAACTTTTTTAAACAAGATTAAGCTCTTGGGAACTTGGAACACAATATTCTACTATGTGCATTTATGAAAGAACTACTACATGCTACAAAAAATGGTTGGTTGGCTGGCAGGAACCCAGAGAGGGCTTGAAGTTTGCACGGGACTTAGTTCCATGCAAACTAGTTCCAACAGTTCATATATAAATATATTTTTAAAAACTCCATTTCATTGTTTTATGGGTAGGAACCTGAAAAGTGAGAGATCAGATCAGGATTTATTCAACAAGTTTCCCAGACATGGAATTTGTTATCAAGCAAAAACTAATTCTGACTATTAAAGAAAGCAATTCCACTTACCTGGAATTGGAGGTCATGAGTGACATACTCAAGAACTTAATTTTTGGCCAAATTAGTGTCTGTTACTAATCTGTGAATCTATGAACTTTTCTATTTAGGTTTATCTCAGAATAGGAAGGGCTTTTGGCAACAAATTTTTTATAGCATGAAGCCTTCCGTAATGGTTTTGAGAATATTGTGCCTGTGTAAGTGTGCAGGTGACTTAATGCATACAAGTAAACCAAGAAGGAATCTAAGTAGGACAATTAGACCTAGGTGCCATTTTTCAGTAAACTTAAAACCACTTGGTGGAGGGCAGACGACATAAGAAGTTTCAGACAGCTTGTATAATTATATTTTCATGCAGTAAGGAGCAAAAAGTAAGTACTGAGAAAGATAATTTCATTTGAAAATGGAAGTGTGCGCATAGCTGTTCAAGACAACGTAATATGTACATGTAAGACAAGTGTAACTCTACAAGGAGACTATTCATAAGCTTATAATGCAGTACATATCCTCATACTTCAAAGGCTATTGTAATATTGTTCAGTACCACAACTGATCCATTTTCAGGCTGATCTCCAAACTCTTATTCCTTCAAAACAGGTGAAGAGAAAACCAAGAAGTGGCCAGCTGGTGCCTTACGGGCCAGGTACAGCTCTTGAGCAGCCAGCTGTGGGTTCCGTGTTGGGATTACCTTGAGGGACTAGCTGTGCTAATGGAAAGGCATCTGTGGGAGAACTTGAGCTCAAGTGGAAACAGGTCACTATGGTACACAGCAACATACACACACCAAATTAAGTAGCAGGAGTCCCCTGTCTATGATCTAGTCTCCAAAGTATGTCATACACATCTTCTGGCGCTTGGCTGCAAGCTGTTGCCATGACCTGTGGAAGGTTGCTAAGTTTCAGGCTGTTTACACACTCATTCTAGACTGCAATTCCCATTTTCAAGGATTTCTTTATGGCTGGATGAAAACAGTGTTTGTTCCTCAGCAAGGATTATTTGTGTGTCAGGTAAGCGAATTCAATGAAGCTTGCCAAATCGGCTGAAATAAAGAAAGTTTCTTTAAAAGAGAAACAAGAAATGTACAGTTGAAAAATTGGTAAATACATGAAACCAACAAGATGAGGAAGCAGCAGCAATGTATTGGATGGATACGCTGATACAGCAACATATTCATACAAGGAAAGAGGATAACCAAGTAGATACTCTGTACGCTATTATCCACCTGAGCGTTAAATCTACTTCTTTATTAGATCTGGCTGATGATACAACCTCCTCTTATTTTGTGTGTGTGGTGGGACTGTCACGTGGGAAGCAGGGTGGTCTCTGGATATTTCTTTTCTTTTTGCTGCCACTTTACCTAGACCTTAAAGGTAGTTTGTTGATCTAAAGATAACTTCTGGATTTTTTGATCCAGTTTCAGTCTAAGAAAAAGGCTTTAAGTTGTTATTATTTTTTAATGTAATTGGAGAAAGAAATTGATTGCTAAGGTCAGTCACCAGTAAGTTGGATTTCTTGTATTACGAGGAGCATATAATAACCACTAAGAATTGTATACTTAAATCTAACACTATACTTATAGTAAGTAGAGATAGATATAATATAGATATAGATGTAATAAATATAGATATAAATATAGATATCGATATAATAAATCTAACTCCATACTTAAAACATCTCTCTACATTTCATCCTCTGTTCCCTTTTCTGTTATACAGGTTGTGACTTTAGGGATAGCATCCCTCAGTCTGTGTTTGCTTACTTTTTTTTGAAACAGTAAAGGAAACAAAGCTATTTAATTATTATACAATGAAATGGTCTATTTCTAACTTCCTTAAAATCTAGTCAGAAGTCTTTTTTGCAAGACTTGCATTTTTTTATTGGTGCACATTAAGCTCTAGTCAGCTTTGGAGCTAGAAATGTATTGCTTAAGAGCATATTGAGAAGACACTTTTCTTGTTTAACTTTCTTTCCCATGGTTGCTTCGCAAACTACCAAGTGCATTCTCTCACCTTTTACACAACAGCAACTGGATTTTTATTGTTCCTGAATTCAAGATCAATAATTTAGTCATTTATATTCTGAAGATAGCAAATTATGCATAACTTATAATACTTAAGTGAGGCTATGATCTTAAAGACTGTGCCAGATTTTTGCCTTCTGATGCTGTGTGTGACTTGCTCAAGTATTGTTGGTCGTACATAAAACACTTGCAAGAAAAAAGTCTGCATAATGAAAACTAACCAGTAACTTTTTCTTAAAATGGTCACAGGAGTCTAACACACAGGACCTTTCTATCAACCAATAATTTGTTGGGGGTCCTACAACACTGAAACCATGCTCAGTTACCGATGGTGCATTAGACTGGAGCAGGGTTACTAGGGTCTGTGTGCATCTGCTTTTGGAAGTGGAAGGATGATGTAAGTCTCCACAAAAAAAGGCACAGTCTTGTACTGAAAAATTCATCTGTCGTATTGCACATCAATTTTGGGTCAGATGATTGCACTCTCCTAACTAATGGAATAAAGTTCTGGTATTCCATACAGTCAAGTGTTTGGTTTTATACTGTGCCTTGTTTCAAAAGGGCTGAAACACTTTTTTTCCCTGAGGTAGGTATTTTAATGAGAAACTTGGCATACCATTGGTGGTAAAAGGCAGGTTTCAAACAATGTACCTTATAGTGAGTTGGCTTTGTAATGATTTACTGTTACACGCTGGTTTTCGCTCAAGAAGCTCAAGGTACTTTGCAATCATCAAATCTTCACTCTCCTAGAGGAGTTTACACAAGCCCTCCAAGTAAATCCTTGGCCTCTCTTCGGTCCCTTTGTGCCAGGCAGAAGAGCCACGTTGCTGTGAGGGCTACCAGAACTCTGGGTTTGCCTGGGGACATATTACCCTGGTGCAGACACTCCACAGATATGTGGGGCTGGCCTGGAGTGTCCCTCCAAGCACTGTGTGGGTCACTGTGCTTGAAGCAGGAAAGGAGCTGTGTGCTGGGCTTGCCCGCGATATGTGTTGATAGCTGGGCATCGATGAGGCTGATACGGCATGCTGAAAGGGCCCTCTGGTGAAATATGTTGGGACTTTCTCCAGCTCCCAAGACATCGGAGGCTGGGGAGGATGCAGAGATGGCTTTATATTTTTACTGGATTTTGAAAAAACAAACCTACTAGAACAGTTATTCCTGTATGTGTTCCTGTAATGTTTACTGTAATGTTATTGCATATTTATGCTGCCTAGTTACTTCTAAAAATAACAAACTTTTTTTTTTTTCTTTAAGGAAATATGCCATACGAAACCCTGTGCAAAAGTGAAAATAATCTCCTGCAGTGTCCTACCTATTATTACAATATAATTCTCCAACACAATTCCTAAAATGGTCAGTCATGCCAGAATTTCTGTAGCTTAGTTTGCATAAAATGCTGCTACTAGCACTAAGCAGCTAAAACAGTTCATGCAGTTATCTGACACAGCACCTAAAACTAAACAATGAGAATAGCAGTGTTTATCTCGTAACAGATTCTTAAATTGCTTAGTCTTCTGTCAGTCTTCAGACTATAAAGGTAAAATCTCAGCTTTTCTTTTCTTGGCTGCTGTACTGTCAAATTAGAACAAACAGTGAAAGCATTAGTTCATACTTCTATCAGAATTATCACGAGAAGGACAGTTAGACTTCAGTTAGAAGGTCTGGATCCATAGATCACTGATTAGTTTAGACTATTAATCAACATGATCAGCTTTCAGTTGAAAGAGTGGTCTTAAATTCTTTGCACTACACTAGTTATTTTTATATTTAGTTCATTCTCTTTGAAGAAACATAGGCTGTCTAAATTTTTCAGCAATGAGCATTTTGCCGAAATCACTAATACATCTAAATCAGCTTACCACAATATTATGTTTTCCCTTTTACAAGCAAGACTGTGCAGTGTGCTGCCTTTCTCTTTTCTATAATTAGCACAAACATTTGGAAATTGCAGTAACACTTTCTTCGTATCTTTACAAGAAAGAAAATGACCTAAAAAGGGAAGAAAGGCTAGTCTAGGAAGGAGCACAGCTAATCTAAACATCACCCACCACTTGCAACCAGGGACACCCCCCACCCCTCCTCCCTTCTCCAACCAGATCCTTTCAGTATTTGTGTTTTGGTTTTGTTTTTCAAACTCTGTCTTCGCTACAGCATCCCCTACTTGGAAATATGATCGTTTGAGATCACTGTAGAGCAACAACAGATAAAGCTGTGCCAAGCAGCAAACTGGCCCACACTGTAAAAAATGTGTAATCAGTAAAGAACATGTACACTACAGACACAGGCTACCCCGACATTCAAGTATTAAGTTCATCTGTCATTTTAGTAGTATTGACACTGTTCAGATAACTGTGTACTATTTCTATACCTAGTAGACACTTTTCAAGTAAGAAAATTGTGAAGAAAAATATGACTTTCCACTTGGAAAACTGAATTTTGGACTGCTGTATACTGTCAAACTTCTTGAGTAGTGTCTTTATTATAATTTCAGCCAGTAACACTTTGTCCAAGTTTCCCGAATGTAACAAACGGTTTGAAACTCTTGAGGGCACAAAAATACCAGAACAGTTTAATGCCAGGAAGAGACAGTATAAGAAATTAGAGGGACTTCTGTAGCATAAGAAAACTATAAACATCTCTCTCCTGACTGGTTAATCATCCACAGCAATGGGATTTGTATGAACACAGAATCTCAGCCTTAGTATTTCAGTAGGGGCCTATGTAGAAAGTTAGATTTGTGGTTCTGCAAAAGTTTAGTGCATATCAACAGAAAATGCCGTTAAACATGTTTTATGTGTACGTAAGTAAAATCACAGCTCCAGTTTCTGGTCGTTCAAGCTTTTCCTTAGAACCCTTTTAGCTCCAGCAATTGGGCAGAAACTGAAGATAAAACTGCTGATGTTACAGTTGGTACACCGCCTCGGCGATTCCTCCTGTGAAATCTCCACCACCTGCACAAATCTGGGACAATAAACCAGACATAAAGGCTAATTAGCTGGAAATTACATAAGGCTAGACCCATCAGTACGATTTAGGAGAAATACCGCAAAGCAATTGATTCTTGCAGAGATTGCCGTCTCTAGAGTCCCTTCTCAGATACTACTGCTGTGGAAGAATAATACATCCTTTTTATACAATTCTCCCCATTTAGCCAGTTAGAAACAGCATTGGGTTTGCGTGGCAAGGTTTTGGTAGCAGGGGGCAGCTACTGGGGTGGCTTCTGTGAGAAGCTGCTAGAAGCTTCCCCTGTGTCCAATAGAGCCAATGCCAGCCGGCTCCAAGACGGACCCGCCGCTGGCCAAGGCCAAGCCCATCAGCGATGGTTGTAGCGCCTCTGGGATAACGTATTTAAGAAGGGAGAGAAGTTACTGCGCAACAGCAATTGCAGCTGGAGAGAGGAATGAGAACATGTGAGAGAAACAGCCCTGCAGACGCCAAGGTCAGTGAAGAAGGAGGGGGAGGAGGTGCTCCAGGCGCCAGAGCAGAGAGCAGGTTTGCTGGCAGGAGTTGTGACCCCGCGGGTCACAAGCCTTGCGTTATATTTTCTCTCCCCTGTCCAGCTGAGGAGGGGAGTGATAGAGCGGCTTGGGTGGGCACCTGGCATCCAGCCAGGGTCAACCCACCACCGAAACACAGTCAGCATTGACAAACACCTGGGATGGTACCAGTGACATTAAACTGAAGGCTCTAAAAGAAATTTGGCACTAAGCATCCCTGTGTTGCTAGTCTACTGCTAGGTTTGAGGTAGATCGAGGCTTCCACTCAGTAGATGCTGTAGGTGTAAGTATATTGCTAGATCCTCAACAGCTGTTAAGGACACAACAGCACAATGTTTATTATTACAGTTCAGACAGACCACTAAGACGGTAGTTTGTTCCCACAAGAATGAGCAGTTAACAATAGTTTCTGGGACAGTTAAAAGCAACTTGATTATTAGGGTTTTGGCCCCTTTATGCCAAAGGTTTTTGATGGGACCTGTAAGGCCTGCCAAGTTGGAATGAGGAAAAAAAAAGGAATGGTCACGTTTAATTTTGTGGCTGTAAAAGATGACTGGATTATAGGGAAAGCTTTTAGGTTTGAGAATAGTGTTGAGGACTGCAGGGAAGAGCACCGGTCAGGCAGTACTACAATAAGGGACCATTTTGGTAAAGGAAAACCAGTTTATTGTTAATTCCTTAGGAGGCTTAGGGTGACAAAACTAAATTTAGGGTTATGGCAAAGGCCTAACAGTGGAAGTACTTCTTCAACTCCTGCAATCCCAAACAATAACAGTAAACGTAACATCCCATCCCGCCCGCCCCACCTTTACTCTAGCTAAAATTCCATCCAGAGATGACAAATCCATAGACCACGCAAACCTAGCAATGGAAAAAACACACATTTGCCTTTGCTTCTGAGCTTAAACCCAAACCTTATGGTACCTATAGCTCACCAGTCTCAGATCTAACGAGAATCCATTTTATCCTGTATATAGCCCTCACTCAAGGGTCCACAACTTGGTATCAATAGAAATTCATTCATCAATAAAAATTGGTCTTCTATTCCCACTGTCCCCAAGCCCTAGGAGTTTAGAGTCCCAAGCCAATCACCAGTTCTAGTTTTTATCCCAGTCTTGCAGGATCCAGCAATAAATCCAGTTTTTCAGCCTTTCTTGTTTGATCTCTCAGTGCTAACCCTAATCTGAACTAGGGTTTTTGAGGAAAGAGCAGGAAGTCAAGCTGGTCACTTTCTGTCGTCTTTAACCTTAATCTAACATCAGGCACCAAATGGATTAAGGCAGAACCTGGAGAAGAAACAGACTGAATTGTTTTCAAAGCTAGTATTTGGCACATCAGAGTCTAAAGAACAATTTTTTCATTATTCCACATGGCTTACAGGTCTAAGATGAGGATTCTGCACTTACAGGCACAAAGAAGTTCAGATTTGTCTAAAGGTACACGTGTTGCTGGTTTCTCTTTACATTGAGGCTTAAACAACAGCCAGGAACTAAACTATCAATTATCAGATGTCTTGTTGGATCCTGCAGTTTCTTAGCTGGGACTGTGACTGGAATGAACGGAAGCACATGGTTTTACGTAGACACAATATGCTGGAGTGCTTTTAGGGCTACTGTCAAGCTTGAACTTTGGGTTAAAACCCTGAAGTTCATTGTTACATTCTGTACTGCCCATATGACTAAAACGAAGGTGTATGGTAAAGGGGTAGATATTTGAAAGACAATTATGAGATAGGTTATGGGTAACTCGACTGTAAGGTTGAGCGAAAGCAAAGATGAAAATGTAATGCTCTGTTCCACAAAGGCAGCAGTGCTACTGGAAAATGCATGGATGACCGCCAGAATTCCCTTAGCTTTGGTTATGTCTGGAAAAGTGGTGGCATATCACTTTTACACAAGTTCAATGAGGATCAGTGAAAATGAGATAAAGCACTCTTAAAAATAAATTTGGCAGTACATACACTTCAGTGTGTCATCACCCCTGAATGCAGGAAACAAGCAGCCATCTTTTGAGGCAGGATTTCTTTTGACTCATTGAAAGGCCTTCATCCTGTTCCCAGAACTTGACCTAAATAAAGTTACCACGCCTCTGTTTCTGTCCTTAAACGCTTCTGAAATGGGCGTATTCAGACAAGAGCTGCCTTATAAGTGGTTGGATTGCATCCTCTTTCTCAGTCATTCTTTGCGAGCCCTGAATATTGCTACATGTAGGAGTTGCCAAAATACAGCCAGAAGGGCAAAACAGAATGCGTGCAGTTGGGACCTACAGAATTTTTTGAAGCTTTCTAACCTCCCCCAGTATTTCACATTTCTGGTCTCACCACGACTGGCTGCCTGTCTGCGGAGAAGATATAAACATCGTGGACACTTAGTGTTATGTGAGGCTAAACCTTGTTTGTAATGCTGCGCGTCTGGTAGTTATTTAATGATGTGTTTGCTGCGCTAAATTAAGTCTGGGCTCTCAGGAGCAACTGCAGCAGCTTCATTTAACGAAGTAATACTACTCACTTGTGAAAGTCAGTATACATAACGTGCAGCCTTCTGCAACCTGGAAACCTAGTATTTACCTGCAGAGATAAGTCTCCGTTCCAGTCCTAATTTTAGGAGGCTATCCCTGGCAGGTGCTGTTTTAACCCGCAAGCGGTATTTCGGGAGGGAAGTCCTCTCGGCTACGTGCGTGCGGGCAGGCGAACACCGAAAAAAAACCCATACCGGGCAAAGCTCTGACGGACCGAGCCGCTGCCCGGCCCCGCCAACCGGGCGCCTGGGGCCGCCGTCCCGCCCCCGGCCCCGGCCCCCCGCCGGAAGTGGGGTCCAGGCGCGGCCCCCTAGCGGCGGCGCGGCCTGCCGGACGAGGCTGCCGGGGGACGGGGACGGAGGCGGCTGCCCGCCATGCTGTTCCGTTTCGGCGTGGTGCTGCCGGCCCGCATGACGGAGGGCGGCGGGGTGCTCCTGGTGGCCGGCTCGCGGCCGGAGCTGGGCCAGTGGGACCCGCAGCGCGCCGTGCCCATGAAGCCGGCGCGGCCGACCGCCCCGCTGCCCGCCCGGGAGCCCGCGCTGTGGCTGGCGGAGGTGGCGCTGCCGGACGAGGACGCCCCCAGCCCCTTCTGGTACAAGTTCCTCCGGCGGCAGGGCGGCGATCTCCTCTGGGAAGGTAACGGACGGGCGCGCGGCGGCGACGGCCCGCCCTTCCCCCCCCTCGCGCCGCCCCTTCGCACCCCCCCCCCCCCCAGCGCTCGGGCTGCGAGGACGTGCCCGCGCTCCCGGGGCCGCGCGCCGGCGGCTGGGCGGGGCCGCCGCTGCCGTTGGCGGCGGGTGGGGCCCGCGCGCTCGGTGGTTGTCGCCGCGGCCCGGGTGGGCTCGGCGCGGGCAGAGCGGCGGTGGGGGCGCCCCTCCTCGGGGGACGCTGCGCCTCTCGCCCGCTGCCCCGGAGCGTCGCCCGCGGGCCGGGAGGGGTGTCCCGTCACACGGGCCGTACCCAGAGCTTGGTGCTGTCGGCGGAGGCGGTGTCGGCCGCCTCCTGTACGGGGAAGGCCTGAATTACCCTTGCAGCTAGAACCTCCTAGGCTGTCGTGACATGACGCGAGCACTCGCTAACAAAAACATTTTTTAAGCGTGTGATGGAGGAGAGTGAATGCAGAAGGAAGCTGCTCTTCTAGGTTGGTAAAAGTTCTTTGAAACAGTTTCGTTGTTTTTTTCTTATTTTAGGCATCCGTGGTCCAGATGTTTTCTTTTCTTTCTTTCCCCAGAAGTAAAGAACTCAGAATTTCCTACTTATGCATTAGGGTGTGATTTGTTACTTTATTTCAGTAAGCTGACATATCATGATGGCATTTTCAGGCTGGTAAATTTTACCATCGGAATTGCTGAAAAAAACATAGGGAAAAGTTCTGTCGCAGCTTTTCCAGTCTTCCTGCTGTTTCAGTAGTGCTTCCACCACGGTTTTCTCCTGTTTTGTCTTGTCAAATGTTGAATAACTCTAGTCAGTTTCCATGTGCTGTTCTAGTATATTTATTTTAAGTACCTTAAATAAAAGAGAACGCTCATACAATTGTATGCCGAGTCAAGTAGAGCTCTAAATATGCCTCTTGTCACTGGGGAATGGATCGGACTTGGTGAAAGGAAGACAGATGACTAGGTAATTTGTGAGGGTTTTTTTTAACTTATAAAATAGTTTTATAATCCATATACTGAATAACACATTGTAGAGCAGTTGCTCTTCACCCATTTTAAGAATACATATCACACTTCTAAACTGCCATTCTGTCATATAGACTAAAACATGCATGTCATCATAACTGTTGCATTTGTTTTTTCTTCTTTATGCTAATAAAAGACTACGTGTTAATAGTACATTCACAGAAGTTTACATCACGAAATACTATTTACACCGTGTAATAGTAATTGTTTTATTTAGCAACTGAAATAAATAGTATATTCTGCCTGTTTTAACCATGTTTTTCTTTTGCAGAAATGCAGGAAAAGTGAATTTATGGAATAAAAACCTTTGCATCTGTCCAAGGAAGCAGGATTGGGTCTCTTTTGAAGGTGCCAAGTTGTACATAGTATGCCAGTGATACTGGAATATAAAGAGGTCCTCACCACACAGAATATAGAAGTCATAAGAGTGTTGCAGTCTGTAGAGAATCTGAGATTGTAAGGCGATGGTTACTGTCTAGTTCGGAAGTAATGATATCTCAAGGTATTTGTCCATACCTGGGAGCGCATTTAGTAAATGTAGTCTGTTGAGTAATAAACATATGCTGTTTTGACAGTAGTGCTACTGATGCAGTTTTAGGATTAACCTCTGTGGGATTTTGTTCTTGTCATTGTGAATGCTCAGTGGTTTAAGCTTATTGCTTAGCTAGAATGATAGAAAACAAACAGGCATATCATCCAAATGCAGAGGGGTTTTTTTTAATTAGTCATTCATATCAACCACTTTTTTCTAAGTTGTTATTTACTGGAAAGAACTAAACCTGCTTAAACCCTGAAATGTATTGTTCTTCGTGTATTACATGAAGGGAGCTTAAGGATGTTTTTCTATCCAATAATTAAGTAAGATCTTGCAGGGGGTTTTTTATGTCATTTGTTTTAATGATATTTTTTTTTTCCCAAATGTAGATCAATAACAGTTTTGGCTGTCATCTGTTTATTCTTGTAAAAATCCCAGTTTGAAAAGACAGCTACCTGTTTTAAAAAAAAGAACAAAACTATTTTTTGGTAATAAGAAAATGCTATGCTTTGGCTCTTTAGTATCCTATGTGTTCAGAATTAAAATGTGCTTTGGGAGACGTTGAGCAGTTACAGAACATCTGCAATTTTGAAGACATGGTCATGAGGAATAGAGGAAGGTGCAGAATGATACTTGCTCTAAATTTATGAGTTGAGGCATTTGTAACCAGAGAAACTCCTGTCCAATTATGGATGTCAGATGTTTACATATATTGGATGTGAAATAATGTGCTATATTTAAGAAAATTACTCCCAGTTTTTTATTAGTATTCTTCATGTGAGAATTCCACTAGTAATGCATATTATTTTTATAATAACTACAGTACATGTTGCATCATATGTTTTGAGTATAAATTTAGTTCATCCTTACAGCCGTTCCAGTGCAATCAGGAAACGGAACGATAAGGTGAGGACATTTGTTTCTGCAGGCTAGAAGAGTCAAAGTCACGGGCCAGTGTTCTCTGTCTTTTGGGTTCTTCCAGGTGGTCTGGTAGGAAGCCTGCAGGCAAGGCTTGGCCTGCGGGAGAGTTGCTGGCTTGTTGCTTGTGTCTGGAGGGAACTGGTTCCCCTCTCTAGGAGGGCGAGGTGGGAGAGGAGACGGTGATGGTGCTGCATCCAGGGCCTGTCACTTAAAGCCCTTGTGCTCTTCTGGCTCAAATCATGTGATGCCTGTATGCGCTCTGGCCCAAGTGAGGTTTCTTCAGGGATGGTACTTTGCTTAACTGCCCTGAGCTCAGCTGAAAGGCCTGTTATCCAGGAGGGTTTCCAACTGTGCTACAGCATCTGTGGAAAACAGGTTGATCATGTTGAGCTTTAGAACCTGGGAATAGGTTCACCCATTAGGAAAAATAAATGAATCTATATACCTTCCCCCCCACCCCAACTGCATCCTTTGTGTCTTTCTGTGTACTTTGTTTTTGATGTAGATTCTTCAGAACTTTGTTTATTTACGTGTCTCTTTCAGCTTGGAAAGTAAAAGTATATTGTGCCTACTGTCAAAACTGAATAAATGCAAGATGAAACTTACGCTTGAATTTATTTTTGTGAATTTATGCTTGAACACTCATCTATGCCTTTTTTCCCCCTTTACTCTGGTTTAAATAAACTGTAGGTATGTGTTCTATAGAAGGAAAGAGGAGTTACTAAGGGTATGCCCCAAACTGTATTTTGAGATGATGGAATACAGTCTATTGACACCTTATGTTTTGAGAAGGGGAAAAATATATATAAAAAGTATAAGCTTATATTCTAAAATGTTGATCCATTTTCACATAACATTAGTTTGATGTAGTTGGTGCTTGCTTGAAGCTTGACAGGTACAGTATTACCAGTTAAAGCTGAAAAGCACTATCAACCTACATTCTAGTAATTCGTACGGGTGAGCAGAGCCTTATTCCTTCCAAAACACCCTGTCTCTAGTTTTGGGGAAGGGGGAGGAGAGATAAGGAGATGTCTTGTTTGCACTTACCTGCTGCTGTTGTTCTCTGTGGTTTCTCCAGGGCTCAAAACAAACAATACAACACAGTTTGATTTATAAACAGTGAGGTTACACAGCCCCTGGCTTGCTGTGTTGGCCTCCCAACATTTCCAGTTCATGCTCCTGTGAGCTTGTTAGTTATGGTTTAAGCCATCTGTTGGACAGCGTACACTTCTGATGATAGTTCAAAAAGACCGGTACGTTTGTGGACTAATAAAGGTTTTCATAATATTGTAATATAATTAGTGAAAATATCAGAAGTAAAATTTGCTCATAGCTTTCAAGGGTTGAGCACTTGATTGGCTGAAAACATTGGTGATAGTAAGGCACATTAAAATTTCATTTTTAAAGTGGCAGTGTGTTGAAACCTAAAACAGTCTCACTTCTTGGCCTTGACTCTGTGGAACAAAACGGGTATAATTTCTTATTTTAATGGGGGAGATTCTTTGAAGACTGTATGGGAAGTTAATACCTAGTTGCCATTCGAGTTGGAGAGATTGTAACAGAATAAAAAATACTTGGGGCTAAGCCATAGCGGGATAAAGCAATGTAAAAATTCTTTGAGGCCGTTCTGGAGAAGTACAGTTGGATGCAACATTATTTTTCTGTAACTGAGATGCATCTCTCTCTCTTTGCCAAAGCTAATCTACAGATCCCCAAATTAGATAGCAGTGCTATTATTAAAAAAAGAAGAAGAAAAAAAAAAACAAACAACAAAACCTGGAGAGGGTAATGTTTCTTCATACCTCTTTTAATGCAGATATTTTATGTAGTATTGTTCCCACTGGGTGTCGCCATTTTACCTGTGTATAGCCAGTGACTGCCTAGTTTCTTGCAGCTACTTGCACATTGCATCAGTATTTGATGTAATCTGTTCTGCTTTTGAAAGTAATCCAGGGCTTTACTTGCTTCCTCCACCCCAGTCTTGTTCTGAAGTAGGTAGTGACTAGGAAGGAGCATAAAGTGCAATTGGATGTTGATAGTTGAATAATTGTGCATAATATGCATGTTGTTCATGCAAGGCTGTTGCCTCCTGGACAGTGCTAGATGCCTTAACACCTTTCAGATGTGAGGAAGCTTTATGAGTAAAAGTGGATAACTTTGAAATCTAGTACCCAATACATTTTTAATGATTGGAGAGAAAATTTTGTTTACAAAGTGCAATAGCTCCTGGTGTTTTGTCCTCAACTCCCTCAAGACACATGCTTAGCATGGATTGTAGTGTAATTGGTAGCAAGTTTTTCATTATTTCCTATGTGTATGTCAGCATTAACCAGCAGACTGCTGGAGATTAATAAAACAATGGAGAGTTGCCCATGAAACTGCAAAATTAGAAGAATAAGTGTGTACACGTGCATTCCTCTGGATTTGGCAGGTATGTGTCAATTCCTAGCTGCAGCGATAATCAGGAGCCAGCTCTGACTGCTGTGAGACCCTAATTAAAGCATTTGTGGTTATACCGGTAAAATTACAATAAATGCATTGTTTATGCAAATACTTTATTTATTTACCCTTTTTCCCATCCCCCACTTCACTCCCTGCCCTCACTTTCAAGTGACAGCAGCATGCAGTATGGGTCGAGAATTTATTTTCAGTGGTGAAAAGCACTAAGAAGTGGTAAGTAAAGTGACTGGGATGATACTTTGGTTAAGACTTTGCCACGATTTCTATTTTGATGTAGCTCGTTTCCTGCCTAAAGTTCAGTAGTCTTTTCTGGTATGGTAGAAAGTAACAATCAGTAATATACAGTACAATGCCACAGAGAGTTTCAAAGCAGTTAGGAAGACTGTTACGTTATACGTTTTGTTGCTGTCAGCCGTTACTCTATCATCTGCATTTCCTTTATTCTTATTTCCACCATCTGTCTGAGAAGAACCTCTTTTTCACATGAGCTGAATTCCCTTTTAGTTGTTTTTCTCTTGCTTAATCTACATCATTAGACTGGGCATTTGGTGAAAAACTCTTAGTACGGTAGCAGCTCCCACTGAGAAACACCTGTGCCTACGCAGACCTAGAGAGAGAAATAAAACACATGTTTTTGAAAGTTGCCTTTGAAAATTCTTACTTTCTCATCTCTGACTAAAAAGAAAGAAAAAGAAAAAAAACCTTGTTGATTAACAGCATTAAGTGCTGAGGAGGACTTTCTTGTAAACCATTTAGTTCTAATCCTGGCATAATTAAAACTATAAAAAGAATTCTCTTAGGAGTAGACTAATAGACTAAAAAATATTTAATTCAACCTAGATTTTAATAGATTTAAAACTTGTTTCCTTGGTTATATATATCAGCCCTACCAAATGAGAAGTTGAAACAATCTGCTTTAAGTCTGGTAGAAAATAAATGTGCGGTGTATGATACAAATGATCTTCTGCTTTTGTGATACCTCTTTTGGGTTGGCAAATGCAAGGAAACATTTCTGAAAATTAAAGCAGTCAGGAAGAAGGCATTAGTGAACTAGGTGTGGCAAATTACCAATTTTGTCTTATAGTAATGTTAAGTATTTAAGTAATACAAGATATTCACCATTTTCAGAATCTAAAGGGAAGACGGTTTATTGACAGCAGAAAACGTAGCATTAAAAAGCAGAGTAAGTGTGTTTTTATTAAGCATACAAGTAAGGGTTAGTACATGACATACAGAATTAAAATGTGTTATTTGGCGCTATTTGTCAGAGGTGTAAAAACAAAGGACAGCTATTCACGGGCTTTACTGAGACTTTAGGAAGGTGGGACTCCAGTCTAAGAGCCTGTGGCAGGTTCAAACTGCCAGAATACCTGGCCTAGCTCAGTTCCAGCAAGGGGAATTCAGCCTCCCATCTCTCCGCTTTTTAACGATCGATAGCAATTCAGCCTCGGTGGGATTGAGACAGGTCCTATTTCAAGACATCAGAGATTGAATTTCACTCAAACAGTTAGGCAGCAGGGAGACTTTTGTGACAGGATCTGGTGTAAAGGGTAAGTAAATTTGAATATTGTAAGTGTAGTGATGGAAGTCCAGTTAGAGTAATGTCTGATAATGACACCATGCAGTAGTGCATTCAGATAACTCTGAGAATCAGGTCCAAAATAGGACTTCAGGCTTTTCTTCATTGTAATGTTGGTATGAAAGATAAGGAAGCTAGCAATTACTTAATCCTTTAAATCCTTCATTTTGTGAGACTTTTTTCTCCGTATGTTTCCTTTAGTTCCTGTTGTTCTGTTACTATGCTTTTAAAAAATCTGTTCTTTAGTGCTTCCCCATTCCTCTGCCTCCAGAGTGTTTATAGTGTTTACGATGTTATTAAACTCTTCCAGGGGAATTTCTAAGCATGAACTCAAGATGTTCATTTACCTTGTTAAAGGTCCTCATTTAGTATTTCAAATGTAATTACTTACAGTATTTAGGCATACTTAAAATTTTGACTTGACGTGTAAAGCCTGCTGGTTCATGCAAAATTTATGACAAAGATTAAAAAAGTAAGTCTTCGCTCTTAATGATTTGAAAGTAGGTGATCTGAAAATTGCATGGCTGCTTGCTGTTTGGATTCGTTAATTGCCATTGAAGCTAATGTGCTTATCTGAGGTCATCTGAGTAGCCCTGTGGTTTTTCAAAGGTAGCAGTGAACTGAGAAACATGCTGACCTTGCTGGGGTTTGGAGGTTTGGAAGCAGTATGTCTTGGCACAGGGTCTGGCTAGGGCAGGGATGAGATACACAGCACCTCTACAGCTGCTGCTGTGCCCCGGCGTTCCTACATGCCTTCCCTCACACAGTAAAAAACAGAAAAAAAAAACCCAGCAAGGTGTGCAACAAGCTGGTAGCTGGGAGAGCTGTGGCTGAGCAGTGCACTAAGTGGCTTTGCTGCAAAGAGCTCTGCGGAGACAGTGGGAGAGGCAATCTTCTCCATCCATTCAAGTCTTTTTTTGTTCACGACATTTAACGGTGCTGAGAAATTTCATTGGCCTAGATTTCACGCATTATGTTTTAGGATCAAGCTGATAATTTCACCAGTGTGACTCTCGCAGAACACTATGCAATCTGTGTGCAGTCGTCCTCTGTGTCAAGATGAGTCTGTGCTGCTGGTAGACTGTTGGATTATACTTTTTTCATCTCTGCAGTACTGCTGTAATACAAATAAAAACCTGCAGTTACTATTTTATTCTGTTTACCGCATGTGGTTAGCTCAAATTTCATAAGATCCTCTTCTGGTCCCTGCTTATCTTCTTCCAGTCCTTGATCTTTGGACATATTTTTCTTTCTTACTGTATCTTCATCTGTTTTTCCGTTGTTTCGTTCTTGTCTCTGTCTTTTGCCAGTGCCATTAATCAGTTACGTGGAGATCTTTGGTTTTAATCTTGTATTTGGTTGTTTGTGCAGCTAGCTGCCTTCGTATGCCACTTTGATCATCCTCCGTGTGCATTAAACCAGGAGCCATACGTGCAGTCATGCAGATTGTGAAAGAGCCCTCTGTGAGGCTTGAGCCGTAAGCGGGGCTGCTGCTTGCTTTGCTCTCCAGCAGTTGCCTGCATCGGTGGATTCTGCTGCGTAACCATCCGCAGCAGAGAGAGCAACAGGTGGGTTGCAAAAGCAATGGGATTTTATCATGTAACGCCTGGAAACTTATTTTTAAGTTTCTCTTTCAGATAAGCATTTTTGCTGTGAAGAGTCACAAAGGTGGAATTTAAACAAAATCGTTCTGGACCTTATTGAAGGAAAGAGTGCTACCCTATCAGTTAAACTGGGACCTGTATCTTCTAACAAACTCGTCCAAATTCCTTTTGTTCTTTAATTAGGAAAGTCCACATGATCAATTAATGGGAGGATCAGTACTTTTCAGATATTTAACTTACCCTTTTTTATGGTTGAATTTTACGTGTTTTCAAACAATTGTGTATTTGCCTCCCAAAAATAAAGAGTTAAACCAATGTTTTCCCAATAGGAACAACATGAATGAAAACACGATGAAGAAAAATACTGAATTAGAGTGGTTTGGGCTGTAAAAACGTGTGTTTCCTGTTGTGTATTGCCCTTTCTCAAAGGGCATTTGTGCTTGTTTTCTTTTCTGCAAAGATGAACAGGCGTGGAAAACAGATTTGATTTTCTTTGCTTTACTTTTTTACTTTACTGCTTTAGGAACAGAAAAGTTGAAATGCTATTAAAATTCCCCCAAATCTTTGAGGCTGCGCGATGTTTTCTTGACTATAAAAAAATTAAAATTTCACCCAAATAATTGTTTATTTCATATTAAAAGTACCTGGAAACCTACCCAGTGGTCTGATGTAGTGTGCTGTGAGCAACATGTGAAAAACCAGCATTTGGTTCTGAGACCAGTGCTTTTGTTGTCTTGCGAATGCTGGTGAAGAGGCACGCAGCTGCTGTGCCTGAGCAGGGCCTTTAAATGAGAGTGGTGATGAATTCCCAGTCTGGAGACTGGGGGAGTCATGGGCATTTATTTAAAGTATCTTGAAGTCTTTGTACAAGGTTTGGGTAAGCTTGGGGAGACTAGTCAGCGTAAGGGGACAGACGTATTTACATGAACAATTTACGCACCAAAGGTTTCCCTTTGGTGAGAATTTGCCTTGGAGCTCCCCTAGGGATTTTGCAGTATGCCCTCACGCTCAGCACTGGTATGATTCAAGCTGTTTCCCTCCTAGCACCCAGCTTGTAACAGGGGTGCAAAATCCTCCAGCCACTCAATCTCTGCATGAGCGGTATGTGCCTGGGCCTGGCCAGTGGTGCACACTTTGTTGCTGGTAAAGATGTGATATGCACTTGTGGTCCTGGAAGCATCTCTTGGATTGCCGCGAATTAAGCCCTGAACGTTCTCTGTTTGTGCCATGCCAGGCGGTGATGAACAGGCACCCTGACAGACGTGGTTGCCCAGCATGGTCAGGATAGCCTTCCCAGCTCATAGATAGGACCTTTCCGAGCTTCAGGTACAGAAACTAAACTTCAGCACTAGGCCTTCAGTTTTGGTAATTTACTTTGTGAAATGCTTTGTGCATTTGAGAAGTGAGTAATAAAGCTGAGTTTCTGTGGAGATGGGCTGCCGAGTCTGACTTCTTAGGAAGTCACTTAGGAGATCGAAAGGGGCGGTGGCCTTTCAGGTAATGCAGATAACTGGGACCTGTGAGGGAAATAAGTGGAGTAGGAAGTTGGTGTGTGTATGGGCAGCTTCAGTCATGAGCAGACACGTCCAGACTCTGCATACACGCAGTCTCGTGGCGCTTCTCCTTGCACTGGCCTCTATCTTTTCTCTCTGGTGCCTGAGCAGAAGGTAATAAATTAGGGCCACAACACATTTCTGATGCACTGAGAAGAATCGGTTTCTGCGGATTTCATCCCAAACTAACCAACTACACCCCACAAACAGCCCTGGACCAGAGAGAGCGAAGAAGTGGTGGTCTTTGATCTGTGGTGCTGTTGGTCGCTGCCTGGAGCTAACACCCTGCCCAACTTGCTGTCCTGGGCATGGGAAAGTCCCCATGCTCCAGGGATCCAAATCCAGAAAGGACTTTGCTTAGCCTATTGGGGTGAGGGAGGGGAGAGTAAGTGTTTCACTTAGTGTGCCAGATTTTTATCCTGCCTCTGACTCCGAAAGCTTTTTTATTCTTGGCACAAACTCTTCCTGTACTTGTGAGAAGTCTTGGGCCAGCTCGTCTGAGTCTGATGGAGTCATGGAACTACTGCAAAGGAGATGCAAGGAGGCTGCTCCATCAGCAGAGATAAGGGTGCTAAGATGAGACTAAGGCAAGTTTTGCCTGGATGTACCTCATACCATGAGGCTGATGCACCTTCCTTCAGACAGAGGGAACTCATGAGGAAAGGTTTAAAAAGATAGGGGTGGAAAAGGAAGAACTGAGGATTATCCAGTTAATGATTTCTGCTTGTCACCCAAGCTGCGCCCATTTTCCCAGCTGTATACGTTCTGCAAACATATAACACAACATGTAAGTGGTGCTAATAGTTTTCTATTTAAAACATGGTTTATGATCAAGTTACCTTTAATGAAAGTTGGTTTCATTGGCTGACTTATTTTTGTATTAAATGACTCTGGAAGCTAAAAGTTGAGAGAATTCAATCTTTAGCCCTTTTATAGCAGCTCTAATAGATGAGTTCTACAGTACTCCTCCAAACTTGTCATCTGGCTCTATTTCTGAAACGGTTTCCTTGCATTGTTGTTTTATGGCATGCAAAATCTTATGGTTTTCCTGTGACAAACTGTGCTAGCAGAAGCATGATGTGAACTGATACAACAATTTTCTCTTTTTTTGAAACTTATTTGTTAAATGTGGCTTGTGAAGCAAACTGTGGCGAGAAGCACTTGTGTATCATTTGGATATTGCCTGGGTAGTGAGATCCTGATGGTGGTAATCGCCTTCTTTCATAATTCTTGTAAGGGGAATGGAGAATTCAGCTTCCTGAGCAGCTCGGTATGATCATACTGTCCTCTAAATTAGTATTTCTTGGAGATGGTAGCGCTCTCCCCTTCCTGTCTGAAATTATATTGCTGTACATGAATATATATGTATGTACATGTATATATAAATGAATATATACATGAATATGTATACACACACATGAATATATATATGTTGAATGTATATTCCTATGCATTCTGTTGCATGGACATCATATTTCGGTAAGAGGGTTATTAATTCACAGATCAGTATGTAATGTAAGGGGTAGTAAAGATCTGTGCAATTCTCATGAAAACTGTCATGAATGCAAGCTGTTATTGTTTACTGGAGTATTACAGCCAAAATGGAAACATGCTTTTTGAGATTCCTGTTTGACTGTAGGCCACAGCAGGAAGGTGAGGTTGAGTGGTGCAGAAAAATCAACAGCAATAAATAACAATTAGAGAAGGAAGCTTTTCAGAATGAGGTTTGACAAAACCTGTTTGAGGGAACAAATGAAACAAACGTCTTGTGGCAATTTACTCTTGGCCCCGCTTTCATGTGTGGTTGTAGGCTAGGTAAGGGAATGAATGATGGTGAAGATGAAAAGGTTACAAGGCAAGGAGGTTACTGCCATTTAAGAAGGCAGATGATAGAAAAGGAAGGAAAAAAGAGCCAAGAATTAAAACTGGAGGAGAAGGAGGATGGACACTAAAACTGGCAAATGACAGAAGTACATGCACCTCAAGCAGCAGCAGTTGGAAATGGGAAAGTAGGAAGCATGTAGTGATGCAATTGAGATCATGAAGACAAAGAAGAGTGAGGCTTTGTTGTCTTGTAGGACTGATTAGCACCTCGAGGAAAGAAGAAATTAAGCAGGAAGGAGAGATCAAAGATTGCGATTGCAAAAATTCATGCAGAAGCCCTCGTGGGAGAGAGGAACAGCTGTGAGCAATGGAAGGGACAGTCCTTGAGGGAGCTGGAGTGGGTACAAGGGTGCTCGCGTACAAGGAAAAGTAGGGCTGGGAGTAGCAAAGAGCCAGAGATCCTGAGAACATTGTTCAAACCTGCCAGGGTGCAGTGAGGGCTGGCGGCTCCCTGGGGACTGGGGGCTGCGGGGGCTGCAGGGACACCCAACAGGGCTGGCAGCCAGGAGCAGGCAGCCGGGGGCACCAGGACAGTCCCAGCCCCGGGCATCGGGCATCTTCCTGGGGATAGGGCTGAGGGTGGGACTGCATGTCTGCCCATGGGTGGGAGTCAGGATCAGACACAGCCTTGTGATGGCTGGGCAGGGCCATGGTGATGTGCATCGCTACAGACAGTTGTCAGTCAAATGGGGAAGGCAACGTGTTCTTTGTGGTTGTAAAGATTTTGCTGAATACATGAAGTCAATTAAGTGTCATAAACATCCACAGGCTTTGCTATGCTGTTGTATTTGTTGATGTATACTGCTGTCTTCAAATATTGTTTAAAAGCGGTAAGAATGTGAAAACAATTAGAAACGTGAGATAAAAATATAGCGGTAAGATCTGTAGCTTCAGGAGCTATATACTGATCTTGCTTACCTTATTTATCAAAAGCTGTGTCATACCATTGCATATGATGCATAATGGTTCAGCAATATAGAAAGAGAAAATAGTTTTCTGCCTAGTATTTTCTTTTTGGTAAATAATAGTATTTCACAATTACGATAAAAAGTGTTGCATGTCATCTGGAAATAAGGAGATTGTTTGAGCTTTAGTATTAAATGTTAGTCTTATTCTCTAATCATTGCATTAATGTATGTCTCAAAATGCTCTTGCTCTAGCAAATTTCCCTAACTGTGGTGCTTGGAAGCTGGTCATTCATTTATGTGCAGTGTGAAATTGAAGATATTCCTTTGGACATAATTTTAGTCAGAAATGTTCTAACATCATTAATAATGTATAAGTGTAACAGGCTTACATTAAAAGCAAACCATAGACTAGGTCACTTCTAATCTGCACAATAATTCCTACATGGCAATTAGTATTACAATAAGTATGTAAAAATGGGAGGGGGACAATATACATGTACTGAATTTTTGGAGGCTAGATAACCTTTTGATTGATGACATGACCCGGTTCAATTCAAGCTGCTTACTCTGGCATGGTATTAAAAATTGGTTTTCTGTACTAAAGCTCACGCTATTGCTGTAAGAGAAGAAGAAGGGGTAATGGATATTGGGTAGTGGAAAACCGTAAGAAAAATTTCTTCCTTTAGACAAGGCTGTTTTAGGTAACTGTGATCGCTCAGCATTGCAGATATGACCGTCTCTCTCTGGGTCACTTTGGGCAACTTTCACTGTATATGAACAGACTCTGCAAGCAGGACGTGTATCCGAAGAGTACAAAGCGATTGTTTTATCAGTTAGCAAACATAAAAGGCAGGTAGGATTTAATGAGTTCCTAGGCTAGGCCTCGGTGTGCATCCTGTCCCAGGCAGGGCACCTGAAGAGTCTTTGCTGGCCAGGCAGCTGTGAATGAGGTGGAGGAGGACCACCCATCGCTTCGCCCTGAAACAGGTCTTCATTGCTGCCGGGTTTCTGTCTGCTGCCTGCTCACTTTTCTTCTTTGGGATTTGATGCCTTTCCGCATTGGTGTTTTTCCTCTTGAATCCTTAAGCTGGTAACAATTCCAGTGTCACCAGTCCTACCTTTGTTTGCAGTTTTACCTTTCTGAGCTTGCACAGCTGTACCTGGTGCTTTCTTTGAGGTCTTTCTTGTAGCTTGGCAATTTCCTTAGAAGTAAGCCTGAGGCACGGTGACGCTGCTGTGCCGTGTCAGAGCTAGACCTCGGGCCACAGCAAGCTGAATCCCCCAGAGGGAGGTCACACAGCAGAAGCGTTGAACATGGAGGTCACATGTTATCAGACATCAGATGAGGAACTTTAATTATTCTTGAAATTTTAAGTGCCACGGTTGATGATTTGGGGGTCTTATACAGTTTTAATGCTTTTTGAATAATTTGCAAAAATTGATTTTAATGCTGAACATTTGCTTTGGCAGCGTTTCTGTTACAACTATTTGAGGTGTTAATGTGCTATGAGAAATACAGTCTGAACAGGCAGCAAACACCACTCCTTGCCTTAAATACTCAGTTCTCATCTCCTACAAATCTTTCAGAAGATTTTCCGGATGCACAGCCTGCAATTGTCCTTTCTTCTGTTCTAGGTAATGGGCCCCATCATGATCGAATTTGTGTTTATAACCAGAGCAACATAGTAGATGGAGTTTACTGCCTCCCAATAGCACACTGGATTGAAGTCTCTGGACATACCGATGAGATGAAACATACAACTGACTTCTATTTTAATATTGCAGGACATCAGGCTATCCATTACTCCAGGTAAAAGAAAAGTGCAGGGCTTGGCTTGTGTCAAGTATGCAAACAGAAAATCTGTACTGACGTGATGTCAGCAAACTTTGAATTTGAAGTGTTGAACAGTAGTGTATATGTAACAGTAAAGCTTAATGAAGTTTCAACACCTCTTTGCAACTAAATGTCAATTTTGGCAATAAAAAGGAGAGATTCTGAGTTCAAGGATACCTGCAACCTGTACAGGTATGTTAAGCAGCATCGTATCTGAAAATGACTATTGGTAATTTATGGCTAAATTTATGACGAACTGTCATGTTCAAGTGCTTGTCCCCAGACACATGTGAGTATGCGTGTATGTAATGTGTTTGGTTTGGCTTTATTTTGCTGCAGAACATCATCTGGGGAAACAAAAAGAATATATTCCAGCATCTGAACTTTAGGGCATCATGTTATCACTCGTGTGGCAGCAACTGCAATTAGTGACAGCTGTTATAGATGACATCTGCTTCTGTGTATGCAAGCCCTTCAAAAAAAATGCTAAAATTTAGGGAGGTCTTTTAAGGCATTTTAATGTTTGTACTTCCCTGGTGTTCGCTTGAGCCCAGCCAATTCCCATGGACTGTTGGGTCTAGAAGACCCTTGTGAGCTTGGGTTCCTGTAACAGTATAGCTCATCTTTGAAGTACCGGGTTCAAGAAGTGCTGCTAGAACTGCTGCTGCTCTTTGAGGGAAAGGAGACTGAGAAGATGCAGAGACCTCCAGACCTTGCACTGAAAGAGAGTCTGAAGTGCCTCTTTGCTGCCTCGCCAGTGAAGCATCCTGGCCTGAATTAGGAGCCAGTAAGGCTTAAAGAGAAGGTGGCACCCACCCTTTAGGGCTGCAGATAAAGCACAGGTTGTGTTTGGAGCAGCAGCCTTAGCACTGGTGGTTAACAAAGTGGCACTGAGGAATTTGGGACTATTTGTAACTTTTTCCTCCTCTCCAGTTGTGGATGTGGCAGCAAGTTTGTTTGTTGATTGATAATGACTGCATGAATGCTGGCAGCCCTGATATGCCACGTGCAGCTGGTGTTGATTACAGAGTAGGTAATGATCCCAAAGGGATATGTATTTTTTTAAGAAATCAAACCACCTTGTACTTTCATTAGGTCTTAGCATTGCTTTTGCGTGAATTTCTCTATTTCAGCTACTCCAACCTCATGGTCTTGTCTCCTCTTTCTACTTTTTTGCCTCCACCCTCACACAGTGTAGGAAGCAGATTTGTCTTCTTCTCATCAGAGTTGCAGTGTGTGAGGGAAAGATTTCCTTCTCTTGGTATCCTTTGGAATAGTAGGGATTCATAAACAGTTAGGCATATGTAGGTATTTATGTGGCTTGGTACCTTTTCCCTGAGACCCCCTCGAGCTATATAATACGCCTGACAGACTATACTGTTTTCTGTATCTTAAGCATCCATTTCCAACACCCTATCAGAGAAAAGATCTTGTTTATTCCAAAGCACTGACTTGTCAATCCCAAATAATCTTCGCTTGGCAGAGGAAGTTTGTGAGAAAGAAGAACAGCTGCCAGAAAGCGAATATCTAAGCACCAAAGGCTAACTTATCTTCCTTTCCAGAGGCAGCAGTGATCCATTTAATACTGCCTTATCTGCATGCCTATATGTTTCCAAGATCAGGTAAAAAGCTGCAGATTTCACTAAAGAATATTTGGAGAAAATTTTCTGAGCTGTGTAGTCTTTTCCAGCTGAGGATCTCCTCCTCCATTCCCCTCTCTCACACACACCTTCACTGCAAGGCAATCTTATATGTACATCTTCAGTAAGTAGTTCTTATCTCATTTCTTTGAGCTATATTAAGTGAGCATACCCCATAACAGTCCTGTTGCATAATTATTTTTAATACTTTGAAGATACGCAGCCCCAAAACAAAAGCAAAAAGCCAGTCCCTCTGCCTGTACGGTTAAAAGCTGTGTATGATCAGATCGTAGTTATCCAGCTAAGGTTACTTTTTTCCATGCTGTAGCAGAGGCAGCAGTACCGCAGGGAGCTTTATGAGCACAAATTCTGTGTCCTGTCACCAGCTGTAGGATCTTTACGGAACTGTGGCAGCTGGAAAGAAGCGATTTATCAGTGAAAACTTTTGATGTGAGCCCCTTCTCTACGTTGCTCCACTTAGTAGGATTGCCACGTGCAAATTAGCTGGAGAGGAAAGTTTCTCTCTGTCAAAATGGCCTTCCGCATGAGCCCTCGGCCTGATTTTATTTGTTGTCTGTGTAATCACAACAATTAGAAACAGTTGCTCTGAGCTTCACTACCACCTTGCTTCTTCATAAAACATGTGCTTAAACTTTAAACGGGCTGCATCAGGATGAGAAGAGCCTGCTTCCTGCTGTTGCCAAAAATCATTCTGAATCTTGCTGAGGCTGACGGCAGGGCTCCGAGGAATCAGATTTTTCTTATTCAGTATAGATGTGTTTTCTCATAAATAGCGAATTTATGTTTAAACTTATATTTAGAGAACTTATATTTAGAGAACTCACTTTGTGTTGGTCATTCAGATTAGGGAGTATATGATGCATTTTTTTAAATATAGCAGGATTTGAATTAATTTTTTTGAAGTGTGAAATGGAACTTGCCCACAGCTACAGAGTCATGACTGATACCTCTGTGGCATTAATGTTCACTTCTTTTGGGCATGTAATGACACATATCACCAAAATCTGATTCAGGAAAAAAGAAGAGTCCCTATCTCTTTTGCGTTAGATATTACTGCAATAAGATACCTTCAAATTGCAGGAGAGTTCACTTAGGACACAGTAATTTTCCAAATCAAATTAGAGTTATTGTAATCTTTTCTGGGAGAAGATGACTTCAGAAAATTTGTAAATCTGGGGCATGTTAGCTCTGTTTCAGTTCCATCTGTGAAATGTGGAACTTCCTAATTCATAGGTGTTATATACCTTATTATTTATATAAAAACCTCTGCAATTCTCAGAAGAAAGGCATTGCATAAGAGCAAGAGAGGGAGTGACACCTGAAATTACAAATCCTTAAATAATATGTTGGAGACAATGATGCTTGATGGCAGAATTAGGTGTTACGGGAATGAATATCACCGAGGGGAAAAGCCATCTAGTTACAGTTTTCTTTTTCCAGACTAATTTTAGGTTCCTGAATCGACCCCTGATAAGTAGCGAGTTCCCATACTTTTTGCCTACTCATTCGAATATGATGTATGACCACCACTTCTTCATTTTAGGACATATACTTCGATGCCATCTATGGTGTCTAATTTTTAATAATATGCGTTTCAAATTTACTGTCTTCATAACTGTAATTTTATTCGTTGTGTGTCCTTTTTATGGGTCATATCTCCTAAATCTGAAAAATATTTTTTACATGCTTTGCAAAGAGAATGCAGCTAAACTGGATTCTGTAAGTGAATTCCTTAGACAACAATAGCTAATGTCTAACTGAAGTATTGTTATGGTTGCTAAACATTTTAGAGGAAAATACACAATCAATCAGCTTTAAATGTAAAAGAATGCAATGGGGGAGTCATTACATGAGAGTAGCCGTGGGTCCTGACAACAATTTTTTGAGGCTAGTTTTTTGCACTTAAATATTAAGGCCATTAAATATTAATACTTCATGTTTATGGAGTGTGTGGGATGTTCCTGTAACTGGATATAATCCAACAAATTGTAAACTTGACTAATGTGTTGCTATCATCAGTGTTTAGATCCCTAATTTTTTCTGGAAGACAAAATAAAGCAAAATCATAGAATCATAGAATACCAGGTTGGAAGGGACCTCGAGGATCATCTGGTCCAACCTTTCTAGCACAATCTAGACGAGATGGCCCAGCACCATGTCCAGCTGAGTCTTAAACATGTTCAGCGTAGCGGAGTCAACCACTTCCCTGGGGAGATTATTCCAATGATTGACTGTTCTCATTGTGACAAATTTACCTCTCATGTCCAATTGGAATCTCCCTGGGAGTAACTTGTACCCGTTACCCCTTGTCCTCACCATGTGACTCCTTGTAAAAAGGGAGTCTCCATCTTCTTTGTAGCTCCCCTTTAAGTACTGGCACATGGTGATGAGATCACCTCTAAGCCTCCTTTTCTCAAGGCTGAACAAACCCAGCTCTCTCAGCCTGTCCTCATACGGCAGGCTTCCCAGACCCTTGATCATCTTGGTGGCCCTTCTCTGGACCCCCTCCAGCCTGTCCACATCTTTTTTGTATAACGGGGACCAGAACTGTACCCCGTATTCCAGGTGTGGCCTGACAAGCGCTGAGCAGAGAGGGATAATGACTTCTTTATCTCTGCTGGTGATGCCCTTTTTGATGTAACCCAGCATCCTGTTGGCCTTCTTGGCCGCAGCAGCACACTGTTCACTCATGTTGAGCTTCCTGTCCACCAGGACCCCCAGGTCCCTTTCCACAGAGCTGCTCTCTAGCCGGGTGGATCCCAGTCTGAGCTGCACTCCTGGATTATGTTTTCCCAGGTGCAAGACCTTACCCTTGTCCTTGATAAACTTCATAAGGTTCCTGTTAGCCCACTCTTCCAGCCTATCCAGATCTTCCTGCAGGGTGGCTCTCCCCTCCAGAGTGTCTACTTCCCCACTCAGTTTGGTGTCATCAGCAAACTTCATCAGGCTACACTTGATCCCATCATCCAGATCACTTATGAAGATATTGAATAGCGTTGGGCCCAATGTTGATCCCTGGGGGACCCCACTTGTGACGGGTTGCCAGTAAGATAAAAGATAAAAGAAAATAAACCCTTGTGCTTGGAAATACTATTTTTGTTTGTTTGTTTCTTGATGGTTGCAAACTAAACTTAATTTATGATGTAGTGTTTCCAAATGCTTTGTAGCTTGTTGGTAAGACTGTTTCCTTCAGCACTGCCATACTAATATAGGTTTTAAGTGTTAAGTGGGGATCATCAGGAGAGTCACATAAAATGTGCTCTCCTGATTTGTACTAAAATGTTAATGTAGATAGGTGAGTGGATGAGGAATGATCCAGGGCAAAATCCAGATGCTTCTTGTTTACCTTCTTGAGGCGCTAAAGCAGTATGAGCACTGAGTTTCCTTTTGTCTGTGGTAATTCTCCTGTGAAGAAAATGAGCATTTACTTGATTGACATGCATCTTTAATTGGGGTGGAATACAAGAATCTGCTTGGGTATATTTTTGCCTGAGAATTACTGGAGAAGGGAAATAATGTAACTTCTGTTCACTTATTTTGGTCATAGGAGGCGCAGTTATTGTTATTTGAATGTTAGAACACTGCTGGGATTGATGAACTTAAAGATACACTTAAAGACATCTGTGGTAGGACTCAGCTTGAGATTAAGACCACTGAATTCGTGTGTCTATATACAGCAATTCAACTCACTTGTGACTAGATGTCTACTTTAGAGTGAATCAAAGAATCAAATTGGTCTCCAAACTCCACCGACAATGCTGATGAGATCTCTACTGATTTATAATGAGACTTTAAACATCCTCTCTAGTTGCTTGAATGTTGATGTCTAGTGTCATCTGAGATGCTCTAGAGTTTACTGTCTGGTCTCCAGCTGCTGCACTACAGCAACATGCTTTGTTAGAGCTCTTTGGCCATATCTGTGAGCCCAGATGTTCCAGATGCTATAGGACGTCTCAGATGTCAGTGGGAAGCTGTCCTTAGGCAATGCCTTGAGCATTGCTGTGCTTGAAGACACCTGTTTGCAGATAATCAGGGCCAGGTATGTCCATCTTGATCTTGTATCCCATCCCTAGCCTATATTAATGAATAATATCCATCTCAGTTCAATATGAAGTCAGAATTACCTTTGAATTATGCGACTGGAAAAAATATAAGAGGAAGCACTTTTATTTATTTTTACTCTTTAACTTCTCTTCTGCCTTACTGGTTTTAATTCATTCACAAAATAAAATATCCTTCTGTTTTAAGTGTAATTCTGAAGTAATGTTTTTATTACCGAATTATAAAAAAGGCTTTAAAGAGGAAGCTGTCACAAAAAAACCCTAGAGTGCAGTGAACTATGCTACTGTAGTAGAAAGCTGAACTGATACTTTATGCCTACATTATGAATTAAGAGAAGAGGTGATGACGTCTACAGAGATTACCGTAATTAACATTAAAAGCTGAGAGCTAGCTGTCCCCTGTGTCTAAAGAATGCTTGTGGTAACAATATTAGAGAAAAGAGTAAGAAATAATAAGATCTGGAACAAAAGTCTTCAGTTGTATTCTAGTAAAATAATCCTGATTGAAAACACTTAACAACCATAGGAATTTGGCCTTTGATTTCAGTACTTGGGGCTCTAACTGTAAAGTTATCTGGCCATGTTATACATTAAATAATGAATATATTCTGTATTTTGTGATATGTTTATCCCATAAACTAGGACATTTGACCACTTGTTTTAATTTTGTTTTATTATACTGAGCTATAGTCTTAAACTAGTCTAAATTAGAGCCATTATTTACTTACCAATGGGAATCATCTTTTATAGAATGGTTTAAATATTAATTCTATTTTTTGTGTCCCTTGTATATCTTCATTTTTTTCTATATCGCCCTCAACTGGAGCTGTGAAATGCTTTTACTAGTCTCTGCTGTGAAGAAAATGGGTTTCAAACCGCTGTAAGGAGTCATTTTTAAGCATTTTTTTATGTTCTTGAAAATTAAGAGTCAGTGTGAGGGAAAAGGAGCAAGAGTGGGAAGACAAACATGAGGTCAGAATTTTATCCATTTTTAAAGTCCTTATTTGTTTACATTTATTTAATTTGGATGTATCCCTGTATTGGGTAACAAATGCATTTTTCTTCCACATTTGTTGCCCATCCAAACAAAAAGTTTCTCCTTTCATGAACTCCCCACACTGCGCCCTCCCTAACTATGGCTAAAAAACTTGAAAACTGATTCTGCTTTTCCAAGTTGTGTGAATTTGCATGGGCAGGATGGCACCTGGCTGGGATAACCTAAGCCAGCCTATCAGAGAGTTAGCCACAAATCTCAGTCCTATGAATTGTGCTCAGGAATATAGTTAGGATATGCCAGCGGTGCAGTCACAAGCTGTGGTACCGTTGTAATACTGTGGATGAACTGGATTGAGGGAACTCAGTTTTCAGTCATTTTGTTTTTCTATTAGCAAATAACTGTTGTCAGCACAGCTCTGGTTCCCTCGCCGTGACCTACCTTCTACCTGAGCACTAGAAAGAAGCTTGAAATGGGAACTCCTGGATCTCAGCTACTCGTTTCTAATCACATATCTTGTACGTGCCATAGTAACAAGCAAAATCTGGCATTAGAACGGGTGATGTGAATTTTGCCAGAAGAAAAAATCACAGAGCTTTTAGATTAAAGATTTTTCGCATGACTGTCATCAGTGTTTGAATTCCCAGTATTCCTTCTGTAACAGTGTCTGGTCTGTTAAATCTGATAATGGAGACTAGCCAGCATGCTGCCAGGTTCGTTGTGTACTGCAGTGGCTGAGGGACACAAAATATCGTCTAGACATTGGGATGACACTGTTGAAGTAATGGCTGATGAATGGTAAATTTTCTTTTTAAATATGATAAAATTGGGGGAGGGAATGATTTTGGCAGCAAACAGGACTGCAAACTAGCAAACTTGTGAACTATTAATATTTTTATGTCAGCGATTTTTCAAATGGCAGGCATCATTAATATTCACCGGCTTTTCTGAGTGTTTTCTCCTCTTTCTATAAAGCCACAATGTATGTTGTTGGCATTATTGATAAATTAATAATTTTGAACTGTTCCTATATATAGTGTAAACAGCATAACATTTTATAAGTGATTTAATGTGGAATTCTGCATTGCTTTAGGTTATAGAGCAATTAGAATAATTCTTGATAGCAAATAAAGGCAAATCACACTGACATGTGGATTTCAGTTTTGGTGAAAAACAATGTATTTCTAATGAAACATGGAATATTTTAACCATTCAGAAATTACCAAATCCCCCAGAGTAGTGCGTAGCACTCATCTGTACTAGAAAGAAATGGCTTCCATGGCACCTTCATTATGTCTTGTTTGCCTTTGTTCTACTCCTCATGAGGGAAGGCAGGGCTGTGAAGTTCTTTCCATTCCTTATCCCTGCAAAGAAAGATAAAGGAAATCTTTTGGATATTACACATCTCAAAAAAGGTTGGTTTTTTTTTTTCCTTAATCACGGTCTGAATCATACTCGGAAGTAATGTCAAAGCCCTTGAAACTGCCATGTGGCTTAACCAAGGAAGAGTCAGTTGGCTTGCCTAACCTCTGATGGCTACGGAAGTGGTATGGACGTGCATTAGCTGCCTGATAGTGTTGCTAAAAACCCTAAACAGTAATGCCCCCTAGGCAAAAGAGAGCTTTTGCACCAACAAAGCTCTTAGTGTACTTTCATCTCAGAAGTTAATATCGTTTCGTCTGTCGCAGGGCTGGGCTGGGCTTTCTGAGCTGTGTGCAGTGCCACTGCTGGACTGTCAGCCTGTGCGTGTCAGCAGGAGGAGGAATGGGACCACAGCAAGAGTCCTGGTGCTTGTAACACTGCATCGGCACAAAGCTCTGCAGGGCAGCAGTTACTAGACGTCATTCCTCTGGAAACCAAATAATTTATACATATAAATTGAACATGGCTCAATGTGCTTCTAGTCAGCTCTGCGAATTTGGCAAATTTAAAAAATTTTTAAAAATAATTTTAAACACCTGGTAGGAAGTCCATAGCTAAGTTGGACCTAGTGTTGTGAGATGGCAGAGGGAGAGAAAGCTGCAAAGACTGGCTGCTGCTTCGTGGAAGCAACTGGGTTTTATTCACATGCCAGGACCTTGTGGCTTGCAAGGTGCTTTAGAAGAAAACCTGAAATCAGGGTTCAACTCAAAAGAGCTAGTAATTTAGCCAAGTAATTTCTAAACAAGGAGTAAGCAAGAGGACACAAGAAGCTAAAGGGGAGCTCTGCATGCTGTCTGGATAGTCTTGTGAGTTTTCTGAATTTTTCTTTAACATTCTGCCATTCATATGTGGCATTTGGAACAATCATTTGGTTGAGAATTATTTATTTAGAGGGGTGGTTGTTCAGGAATGAGTATTTCGTTAATAAAATGGCAGCAAGCAAAGACTGGCTGTTGATGGGAAGAAGAACGCCTTTCATCAGCTGGCTGGTAATGGGTAATACTTGCTTAAAGCCACCGTTGCCTTTTAAAATGGATCTCTGCATAGGTGTGTTGCTGCACAAAATTATTTACTTTCTTCTCAAGAAGAACTTACAGTTTTGTGTCATTCTGGGAGCAAAAATCAGAAGGAAGACTGGGAACCATCCATGAAAAAACCTCAAGGAGTAAACATACTTATTTGTTCTGTTTTTCTCTGTGGGATATAACAGACAAATGTTGATAGTCTAGTAAATACAAATTTTATGTGGAGTATCACTGTTAGGGAGCAAAATCTATTGTTGCTTCTAATTTCTCTTTCTGTTTTACTGTGCCTCCCTGTCCCTTGTCTGTATTTCTTCTGGAGGTCTTCAGCCCTTTTTCCTGCCTCTCTGCTCTTTAACATTCAGGCTGTCAGCAAGAGAACAAAGTTCTGTCTCCATTGGAAAGCAATTTGCCGGCAATGCTGGCTGTGAACAAAATTGACTGAGACTGTGAAATCCTGGGCAATTTAGCTCACAGCCGGGACAACGGGGAAGGGGCAGCATCACTCTTTCACCAAAGATGATGTCCCAGTTGTCTCACAGATATTTATTCCCTGTTAGCTTTTACATGCATTTATTAGGTGCCCTGTAATCGCTGTCATTTCTTTATATAGTTTATCTAAAGATACCAGAAGCTCTTTTTCAAAAGCAGAGATTGTGTACTCAATCTTATTGCTATTTAGTGTAACAGGAGGGAGCGAATTCAGATATTTGGTTGTTATCAGAAGAACTTTGCTAGGAAAACTCCAAAATTTACAACTGGTGAAACTGTTGAACCAGGGACTTGTGTTTATAGTGTAGACCCACTCTGCCTACCCTTCCCATGTTTTCTTGCAGGCACAACTCCTAGGGCAGGTTAGCCCAGCCAGCCTGCAGCTGACTCACAAAAAAAAAAAAAAAAAAAAAAAAAAAAAAAAAGCCTCAAAATGAGAGTTTTCAATCCCCAAATGTGAAAAGTGACATCATCAGATAGGTTATTACCACTAGCTGGTTTGGTGTTTGCTTGCTCAGTGTGTACTGTATTTCTGAAAGTCAGAAAATCTGAAATAAACACTGCATAGTTGTTCCAACTCAAATGAAATGGGGAAAGTGTAAAAGATACTTCATTTAAAACCACAGCAAGCTGAAGCTGTTAAGTTATGAATTCTACCTCTATCTTCAATAATTTTTATAAATGCTGAGAGATATAAACGCAAGTTTTCATGCTTAAATACTCTAGATATTTACAAGATAATTTTTAAAAAGTTTCTCCATGTTTTTATACCCTATCTAAAGGATAAAAAATTATTTATTAGAAAGGAAACTTGAATGTAGCTCTAGTTCCTTTGAAGTTTGTCTCAGACACATAAGTATTTTATTTCCCAAGAGTAAATAGAGATTATCAAATTGCTGCTGTATTTCCCAATATATAATTTTCTCTCTGCAAGTAAAAACAAAAACCAAAGAAATGGACTGTGTTTGTCTTCCCAGGGAACATATTAAGAGGCTGAACTGAAAATCTCTTGTTCCCTCCTTTAATGCTTGCACTTTGGGAAATTTAATTTCAGGGAGTCAGGTACATAATCCCTGCTATTGTTCAGAAGTTTAATGTATGTCCTCTTGTGAATGATGATAAAAATTGAGTCAAATGTCACAGACGTTGCCAAGTTATGAGAAATATGGATTTCCTCTTTATTGGTTCAATAGACACCATGGCTTGTAAGTTTAAATGAAATGTCTTTTTTCTTTGATTTGAAAAACCTAATAATAGAAAAGATGGTTTTAGGCATGCAAGAAGAGGAAAAAGGGGAAATATGCATTTCAGTTTTAATACAGAGAGCAGAAAATGTAGAATATAAGATCAATAATGAAGTAGAATCTTTATTCCTTCATCCCTTCTTCGCTTCCTCCATTACTCCCTCCCTCCCTTCCTTTCTGTCTATCTGTCTATCTACCTACCTACCTATAATTTAAAGTAATTGAGGGAAAAGCACCAGGAATAAGATGGTAGCATTCATGCAGAAAGTCCATTCATCAGCTGTGGGCCAGCAGCAAGACTCTCCATGGCTCTGTCTTTCAGATCAGGGGTGGATGCTAGGTGCTAGTCTATATGTGTGGATGTTGGTGGGCTTCTAGAGCCTTTTTTTTTTTTTTTAATTTTTTTAGTTTCTCTACCTTTTCCAGGACTGCCTTTTCAAAACTCTTCAGAACAATTATATCCAGTGCCTTCACTTTCCCAAGGTGAAGGTCTGATGAGGAGGATATGCAACTTCCCTAATAAAATTTCTTCAGCGTTCCTTCTTTCTGCAGTCCGGCTGCCAGCTTGAAGGGTTGGCCGTGCGCAGGCCGTTCCTAAACACAGCATTAATGACTGCCTTCGCCACAGAAGACTGAATTGCTCAGCTTCCTGTAATACTGAGTTACTTCAATCTGGTGAGATAAAAGAAGGAAAAAGCCTCTCAAATATATTTGAGTACTAGGTAATAAGGCTATCCAGTATGAGTAATGTTTTACAAATTTACAAAGTCAGGCTTCAGCTGAGAATGTAAACACATTTACATAAACTTTAGTAACAGTAGACCGCTTTAATACATTTGTTGAAATGCCTGCAATTTCAATTTCCAAGCAGCTGAAATGATATTGCTAGGAAAAGAAAGAAATCTATAAAAAAAAATGGCAGTTTAAAAAAATAGATAACCCTTGGTAATTCTTGTCAATCTTCGGGCTTCAATAAAACCTGCAGCATTGCTCATTCATAAAATTTAAGTCAAATGATTTTTTTTCCCTTTTGACATTCAAGACTTCTTCAAGAGATCCCACTATACTTTGCAGTTCTGTGTTAAGAAGACTTACACAGGTCCTTGTGGGGCCTCTCAGTAGCTCTATTACAGTCTCAGCCTCAACCTTTGAGGTTGGCAACTCATCCACCAGGGTTATTAATTGTATGTTTATAATCTAGTAACCAGGTATGTTAGCTAAAATGAAGTTTTGTGACAATTTTATTATGGTAGCACCATGCAGCTGTTGTCCCTTTGATTTGACTTTGTTGTGGGAACACATTCTTTTAGATATTTATGTAGCTGACTGTGGTGATGCATTGATTCAGGTTTTCTCAATATTTCTAAGATGTTGTCCCCCAGCCTGTGGTACTCTAGAATGTGTCTGTCCCTCTTTAAAATTAATATAAATGAACTGATGTGGGTTTAGAAATTCTGGGTAAATATCTTAACTGGAATGAACACAGAAGAGAGCCGGTCAAGACCAGCTATGTATATTTGGATGGTACCAGAAGGGATAGATGTGCTTCTTTCTCTGACTGTTGGTGTTCTGAGGGGATTCCAGTATTCTGTACATGTGCATATGCTGCCATGTGGATCACAAGGCCACCTTTCAATAAACTGTGCTTTGCAATTATGTAATTTTCATGAATATGTGCTTGTTTCTGAAGCATTGGAAAGCATTTCCATTGGATCTGAAATGCTGCATTTTGAGAAGTGGATTTATCTTTTATTATTTTTGCAGTCTAGATTTCTAAGCAGCTGCTAATAAGTAGACTTAATAAGTAAATAAGTAATAATAAGCAATACTTATTATTATACTTATTAATATACTTATACTATTAAAATACCAATGTAATATTATAGATAATAAGGGCTAACAAGTAAACTCTGAGAGAAGACAAAAGACATTTTTGCCAATGATTCCTGAAACTCCTCAGGCACTAATTTAAAGTTAATCTGTAGCAGTTTAAGTCAATGCCTTAACTGAAAGGTGCCAGTACTGGCATCATTCCCATTGCTAAGCATTAATATTAGAAATTCTCATTCCTAATGCCAAGAGATTCATGGCTCATTATGATCTGGCTTAGTTTAGCAGCCTGTTGTTCTTGTGTTTCCGAGTATTTGTTCTAATTCAAAACAAATGGTAATGTTGGCAACCTAATGGAGACATATGTGGGAAGTAACCGTTGGCAACCATGGTTGCATGAGACAAGAATCTGTAATTGGAGCATTTAAGTATTAATCCTCACAAGCCAACGGAGGAGGCCTTTCCAGGTTGTTCAGTACAAGCCTTAGAACCTGATTCTCTTCTCAGGCTGTATTTTTCTAATTGGCACATCGTTTGCTTCAGATAATGTTTATACAAATGAAAGTACGAGAAGAGTCATTCCCTACAAAGGCAAATCTTGCTTTCTGCTGCATGCAGTGTGCGCCTTAGGCATCATCAGAAACCTTACGTGTATGTTTGAAAATAAAGTCTGACTAAGTCCTATAAGGCTGGATCTGGACATCCTGTCCTACAAGGCATTGGTGTGCTTATGAATGATTGCTTTCTTATCTTCACAGTAGAAATACGTAGTGAAATATGACATAAGATATTTCACTTTGAATACAGGAAGGGTAAAATTTTATTTTCCACAATTTAGTTTGGGCCATGTACATAAAGTCTTGTATAACCAAGTTATTTTAGATCATATCTAGAGTAGAGATAAAATAGATTATTAAAAATGTATAAGATAGATATAAATTCATTGGCTTTAAGCTTTTTAATGGAGCGAGGTGAATGAGAGGGGAGAAGAGCTTACAGTGTGTTTTTTTCCCTATATAGATTCAAATGCACTGCAAGCTTAATGAGAGCAATTCCATTTAATTTATTGGAGCATGCGCACTTATCCTAGAGACAAAATTAGATAAATTTGATCTGTTATGGTGTCAGAAGAACAAAGATGGTTTACAATCCCTTTTGCACTTCCACTTCCCAAGGGGGGGACAAGTCTGGAACATGTTCTAGTCCTGGCATGGAAGAGACCAGCTGTATCAGGCTGGTTTATCTGATCTATCAGTAATTGACCTTTGAGGTAATGGTGCAATCCTTGTTAATGAGGATACTGCCTCTTCTGTGTTGCCTTCTTCACAGGAACTTTGTGGTCAGGAGATATCCCACAAAAAGAATCCCCAAGGTTTTTTCTTAGGTGAACTTTACGTCCTCTTTGCATCACAGGAGGAATGGGCATAACAAATTTGGTTCTGCAAACCCATTTAAAATACAAAATAATGTAACAGTCTTTTTTGTTTCTGTGTCAGGGGTTCCCTGACATAAGATATGCCTTCATCACAAACTGCAGTGAAAAGCAGAGATACCTGAGCTCACTTGGAATGAATGAGGGCATTTTCCACAGGCCGCATAGCTTTTATGACACTGAAGTTGGAGCAAAATAAATTGGTTTGCAAGGAACCCTGTGCTACCATAGCTTGACTACTTCTGGTGTCTGAGATAGACAGCACAGTTAAATGAAGACTGAGAAAGAGGATATATTACTATTTGTAAAAGACATTCAGGAATTAGTACAAGGGAGGACGAAGAATTATTGAAATGGAACCTGCTTTAAGATCAAGTGGATATTAATTGCTTCTGAATGAATGTAGAGTGTAAATTAGAACAAGGTTTCTGACATCAAAGGAATGATGTCTGAATTCTGGCGTGACCTTTCAAATAGGGCAGGAAGGACAAGGAACCTAAATTATTTCAAGATGGACCTTGATAAATTAATATAGGTAGTGATCTCAGAGATGGAAATTAAAGTTTACAATTATAGTATCATAGATCATAGGTTCAAAGAGACCTCAAAAAGCATTCAGTCCATTTCCTTGCTCTTAGTCTCAATTACATTTAAATTATTCCAGGTTTATCCAGCCTGATCTTAAATATAATATAATCTCAGTGATGAGATTCTACAGCCCTGTTACTCTTCCATTCAATTACCTCACTATTCCTACCATTAGAAAGCTTTTCTCATCTCAACTTAAGTCTTCCTAGCATGATTTAAGTTCATTTCTTCTTGTCCTCTCCACAGCAGACTTGGAGAACAAATTAGTATCCTGCCCCTTTATAGCCATCTCTTATATGCTTGGAAGCTCCTATCCTTTTTCCCAGATACACAGAGTGGTTGAGGTTGGAACTTCTCAGTATTTTCATTTTGATATTAACCCTTGGTTCTTTCAGTCTTTTGTCTGAAAACTTGTCTTCTAGACCTCTGATTGTTCTGGTACTCTCTACTGGACCCTCCAGGTGTTCTTCCTCCTTCTTCCCATTCGTCCTGATGACACTCTACCAGTACTGAATACAACAGAAGGATTATTTTGTGACTCTCAGGCATAGTGCTATTGCTTATTTATCCAAGTATTATTGTCATTTTTGCAGTGTGGAATGTGGTTTACTTCCCAGGTCTAGGTGTTTTCATCAAATATGTTCCCTGCTGTGGCAGGGGATAGGATGTATGAAATGTCCTTCATCTCTGCAGCTGTCCTTCATCTCTGCAGCTGTCCTTATGAGATGTTTTTTTTGAGTTCCTTCTAATAAAGCTCCTGTGCTCCTTGTACAGGAATGTTTGGGATTGCTGTGGAAGGGGCAAATGGGCCACAAACAAAGCTTTGTGGATCCATCTAGACTAAACTTCTCTTACATGATTGACTTTAATTTCACTCACATGGATCCTTCTTATCCTGTATCCTTGGTGTGTTCAAAGCTAGACAATCCGTAAAGCAGACATAGCCTACCGGCCTCCCCAGAGTCAGAATCCACCAGGAGGTTATGAATGAGGAGGAGAGGTGTGCTGTGCTTAGGCATTAGCATAGTTGCTCCTTGTCTCACAACCTGAAGAGTGCACCATACCACCTGCTGTAAATGCAGACTGGTGGGTGACGAGGGGACAACCAAGCCCTTTTGTGCCATCAAGCTGATGCTGTGGAAATCTCCTCCTAAGACAGCAGAACCTGAGGGCACTGTACCACTGGAACTGCTTTGTAGCTGAATGTCTGGGCAACCCTATATTTCAGTTATTGGTTTGATATTATTCTTACCTGTTTTCATTTTAGCACATTGTCAGCTTGAGGTCAAATCTTAATGGCTTATTTGCTCTGCGTATCAGCAAATGAGGTAGTTTGATACCACATTCATGCATAAATTTGTGAACACGGAATAAATAAGACACTATTAAGTATAACACTCAGAATTCAAGGGCTTGAGAAACTTTGCATATTGCTAAGCTGACAAAGTGCTGTTCTAAAGTGATAAAAGCAGGTGTTTCTTTTTAGTTGCCAAGTCTGCTCCCATGTGAGAGGCTAAATAAGTAGTCCAAATTACATCTAAGAAGAAAATTTGCCAGAGCTTAATTACTTCTCATCACAGTGCCAAATAAGAAGAAGAAGAAAAAAAAACCACCTTGGAATTACATTGTAGTCTATTTAATTCTCCTCATTTAAAGCCCTGAGATGGAATTCTTAACTTCACAATAAACTGCACTCTTTCAGTGGTAAAGCAGAGCAAATTTGTAAGCAATGACTTGTGCTCCTTCTACCTTTGGCATTTAGGTAAAAGCAATTTTTTGTTCAAAAATATAAGTAGTTTTTACAAGGTCTGCAGCTGTGTCGTTTCAGTAGGATATAGTTTTATGATTAATCAATGGTTTTCTCTGATGACTTCTGCTAGGGTTATGGCCATTTAATCCATCTTTATTGATAAGAGTGATCTTATTAAGCCTGGCTATTAGATCTTGGTGTTCTGTGAGTTAGACTACAGTATCATCAAACCTTGCTCTCCTGCTCTGGCCTGTAGTGCCTGTCTGCGTGCTGGGCAATTGAGTGCATCAGACTGTGTTCAGTCAATCCTACTTAAGTCAAGCCTCTCATCACAAAGCCTCCATCAGCTTGTCTTCTGCAAGGAGAATTTATCAGTAAGTCAGCAGGAGAAGGGATTAAGACCACAGCCATTTACCCACGTACCCTGTGCAATGTGCAATGAAATGTCAGTGCTGTAACCCCTCAGTTCTACATTATTATTTCACTGGTAAGGAGGCATTTTGCTGAGAGATCTCTCTGTCCTTTATTTAAAGAGAACGTAATGAAACCAGAATTCTTGTACAAGACCAAACCAGGGAGTCCTCTGTTTTGATATTTGCCTATGTTGTCAGTATTTTGGAGGAAGATGCAAGAATAAAAACAAAATATTAAAAAAATCTGCCATTTTTCTCATCTCTTAGTAGTTGCTTTATAGGTAAAACTATATGGAAGTTGAGATTCTTTACCTCTTTTATATAGATAGGGCCAGCTGATTTGCCTCTCCCATATATTTTATCCAATTCCCTCCTAAATATGCTAAATTCTTAGTCTGCCCTCATATGATACTATTTTCACAAGAAATAGCTGGCAGCTCCTGTATTTTGAATGTTTTCATTTTTCTGTATCTTTTTTGATACAATAAAATAGTTAATAGAAAGTTCAAAGTTGGAGTGCATAGAATGGGATCATTGATTTTTAGAAGGTTACTAGAAATTTTCTGTTATTTTCAGTTCACTTCTGTGTATAGGCTAATATTACCACTTTGACCTCTTGTCATGGTTTAACCCCAGCCAACAACTAAGCACCACACAGCCGCTTGCTCACTCCCTCCCGGTGGGATGGGGGAGAGAATCGGAACAGTAAAAGTGAGAAAACTTGTGGCTTGAGATAAAGACAGTTTAATGGGTAAAGCAAAAGCTGCGTGCACAAGCAAAGCAAAACAAGGAATTCATTCACTACTTCCCATCGGCAGGCAGGTGTTCAGCCATCCTCAGGAAAGCAGGGCTCCATCACGCGTAAGGGTTACTTGGGAAGACAAACGCCATCACGCCCAATGTCCCCCCCTTCCTTCTTCTTCCCCCAGCTTATATACTGAGCATGACGTCATATGGTATGGAATAGCCCTTTGGCCAGCCTGGGTCAGCTGTCCTGGCTGTGCCCCCTCCCAGCTTCTTGTGCACCGGGCAGAGCAGGGGAAGCTGAAAAGTCCTTGACTGGTGTAAGCACTACTTAGCAACAACTAAAACATCAGTGTGTTATCAACATTATTTTCATACTAAATCCAAAACACAGCACTATACCAGCTACTAAGAAGAAAATTAACTCTATCCCAGCTGAAACCAGGACACCTCTCTATGAAGCAACACTTTCACAAGCATCACTGCAAGCATGCAGTGTTTCCCTTTCTAATTGATTATAGTTAACTTAAAACCCAGTGATGTGTGTGAATGGCTGAGATTATTTATTCTGGGACGTATTACTGAGGTGCATTCAACTGTGAATTTCATCTGCTCCTTTGCTGCATATTCATTTAGTTTTATTTGATACCACTGGCAGTTGTAACTAATAAAATCTTAAATAATTCTGGTTTGGGCAGATTTTACTCTCTCCTTGAGTAGGCTCGTCTCTTGTGAGAGATCTTAACTTGCAAACAGAATTCCATGTTGAATATAGCTCAACAGCATCATGCTGTAAAAGGACAATTGGGGAACTATAAATTCCTAAAAAGGATAAAAATCCTAAAAAGGATATTGCCTTTGAGGCACAAGAAGTAACTAATCTTCAGTTCTACTCAGAAATGGTGAGACCTCTTTCCAGTACTGGGCATAACATCTTAAGAAAGATGTTGACCAGCTGGAGAGCCCAAAGGCAAACAAGAATCATCAAATGTTTTGAATATATGACAAGCAATTGTTTGTGTGTGTGTGTGAAGAATAAAAGGCGCTGTGTGTGTGTATGTGTTAGTAATTTTCAGATAGGAAAATGGATTTTGCAGAGTGGAAAGGAATAATCTGTTCTTTGTGTCCATTGTGGAGGCAAGAAGTCACTGTGACCTGTGACTGCGCTATTCATGTTGGACATTAGGAAAGTATTTCTGAAGGCAAGGATAGTCATCAGTGTGCTTTCTACATATCAAGCAATATTTGAACATGTCCAGATCTTCCACGGGAGAGCAGAATGTTGTCACTTGACAATCTTTGTCTGTTTGTAAATGCATTTCAGGACATTAGATAGCAATCTAAGCAATGTTTCTAGATTGCTCTGACAAAGGTGCAGGAACCTCATCTGATTTCTAGCAAGTGCTCTTAGCATTTTCACTGTCACAGGTTCAGGAGAAAAGAACAAGGAAGGCCCAGAAGAGGCATGCAAATACCTAAGAATAAGCTGCTATATGTTGTTAAAAGGATGCCAATGGCAAAAGAAGGAGCACATGCGAGATGATAGTTCTGGGTCATCATAATCCAGTGGTATCACCATTTAAAGCGATGTGCCTTGTCACGAGGCAGAGGGTAGAGAAAAGATGAAGACCAAGGTCAAGGTTGGATCTTGATCCTCTCAAAAGCTAAACTCTAGGACCTGATCAGAAAAATAATTCACAAGAATTGGCTGCCCTAAACACGTTGTTTTCGTCATTCTCTGAATGCCACCACTGGTTTAGTTAATTATAGGGAAAGACAGTGATAAAAACTTGGTAAACCCATCAGATTCTTCAGTAAATGCAATTGTTATTGTGAAATACAGGAGGTCTCATCATGGACAAGACCCTTTAGGCTACAAAACCAGAATAAACAAATGGTGTATATCCCAGTGGTCTTGCAGATAGTGCTGCTGTGATGTTCACCCACTAAATAATTATTGGGGAAAAAATTATAAAGCATTGATTTATCTACAAGCAAGAGTACTACCCAGAATTTTATTTATCTCAGGAATGCTTTAGTCACTCCTGATTCAATCAAATGCTAGAAAACACACTTTTGCTCTCCTGTCGTGGTAACTTATTGTATTAGATATTTCCCAAAATATCAAGAGAATTACATATGTATGAGCCTCCAGGAAAGCCTTTGAAGGAAGGATATAGATGTTCTTGTTCTTGAAAGAATATTCTCATATTGTCACAAGGTATTAGTGATACTGCCATTTTTCTTTCTCTGCTGTGGAGTTTTATGGGCATTGCTCATCTCCAGCCACTCATCAACGTCTGTTAGGGCACTTTAACTTACATTCGCCACCTTGAATTGCTCTAGTCATTGCGTTGGATCCCTGTGGCAGAAGCCTGACAGCGGTCACTCTTTCAGGTTAGGACGGGGTTTGCTGTGGGGCTGGCACACGGGCAAGTGGGGCAGCGAAGCAATTGTTGCAGTGGGCCTTCGCTAGTCCCTCTGGTCAGTGGGAATGCTCTAGCTGGTTATGCCGGATTTTGGGCAATTTTGTGAAGCTCCCTTCCTGTACCAGCATGTGGGATTGTGCCTTGAACATAATGGTAATACACAATTGTCATGCTTTATTGGATTTCCTTCAGGTTGCCATGGAGTCCACTGGGTATTGATATTTCTTAATAAATGAACTGAATATAATTTGTAACTTAAGAAATCCAGAGCCTGTCTATTAGAACTTCTTTCTTTCCATGTCTTCTCTTCTTTAGAAAGGTAGTGTTCAGGAGTGTGAGAAAAGTGACAGAGGAAATGACTTCAAGGTGTAAATGTTAATTTCTGAAATTTTGGGTTAAAGCTTGCTTGCTGCTTAGGAACAAATGCATTTTCTGTTAGCAGTGGGAAATACTCTCACTGCATTCTAGACCAGAACATGGATGTGACACGACAACTAAGTCAAATCTCTTCAGACGATCTCACTGTTGAAACATGGTTGAAATGGTTATTTGCTATGGAATATATTTGTCTAAATTGGACTCAGTTACCATATACCGAGATCAAGCGCATTGTCTCACTGAAACGGGCTGTTAAGGCTAAAGGCTGTGTTTGTGTAGCTGATATGAAACTCACTGTGGATGCAGCTGAAACACAGGAAACAATAATAAAAAGTGCTTCCTGGATTTGAATTTTTCTTTTTGACAATCTTTCAGTAGTAACATAGCAGGATTTAATCATTGTCAATTACAGGTCTTAATTAAATGCTAGTAAGCACTTATTACTGGGATAGTGGAATGGAAGTAGCCACCTGATGATTTAAGGGCTGTTTATAGGAGTAACTGCTCCTGAATAAATGTAAGACTTTTCTTACTTGTCTCTGAGATTAAAATTGGACAAGACCATAAGAAATGCATGGCAGACATTTTATTTTTGAGGATCTTGCTTTTGTTGTAGGTTGGCTTTACTTTTTTGCAGTTAATGTTTGCAGAGTTGTATGTTCAACTGCAGGGATATTTTGTGTAGTTTGTGGATTGCATGTTCAAAATAGAAGTTTATGCGAACAAAAAAACCTAAAATAGATCGCTAATAATTTGTGCATGTAGATAATCCATTGAAGATACCATCAATTTAATTGCATGTGCAGATTAAAAATCCTCATTTGAAAACAAGCCTCTTAATATTCAGTTTATATTTATGTCAAAATCTGTTGAGACATACAATAGTTTTATGATAATTAACAATGGTAAAACCATAGAAGTTTTGAAGTTTGATTTGATAAGTATCAGAAATATGGATGTTTACCCATCCTACACGTCTCTCGAGTTTTCTTGCAAAACTTATCGTTCTTCAGGCCTTGAGGGAAGCTAGACAAGTATTGTAATTCTGCATTTGGTTCCCACTAGACTCCACAAGAGCAGAGTAAAATGAGAAGAAAATTACTCATTTTTGAGTTTCCTCACGGAAGGGTAGTTTAAGTTGTTTTTTTTTTTTTCTGTCTACTTTCTTCATTATAGCAGTAGCTACGAAGCTGGAAGAGTTCTATGTGTTTGGCTTATTACTAAAGTAATTCAGATCTGGATCATGTGAATCTTTTAGGTCTCTTTTTTTTTGGTGCAAATTGCATGAATCTTCGGAGTTCTCTTATTCTAATCTGTGATGTTAGTAAGTTTCCACTGCAAGCTTAATGATGGATGCCTTGGAGACCTGTGCTCCTAATTATGCTCTGCATTTTTTCTCAGACCGTCTGGCTCTTTGTGGTAGGTTAGGAACTTGATCCCCAGCATCAAACATTACCAACTAAACTGCAATGAAATAAGGAGCTACTCACTGCATGATGTGAAAAGGCTGTGCTTAGCAGTGTTTGCGTGATGATGCTAAGCAGGTTTGGAGCTGGAAAGCCGCTGAACTTGGCAGTTTCTTTGTTAAGATATTTTAATCGATCCCACTGCAATGTTTTCTCAATGCTAGAATTCTGCCAAACATCTGGCTGGGAAGTTGCCCTCGGCAGCTGGAGCATGTGACTGTGAAGCTGAAGCACGAGCTGGGTGTTACAGCAGTGATGAACTTCCAGACCGAATGGGACATTGTTCAGAATTCCTGGGGCTGCAACCGCTACCCGGAGCCCATGAGCCCTGAAATACTCATGAAACTGTATAAAGAGGAAGGTCTTGCCTATGTCTGGATGCCAACCCCAGACATGAGCACTGAAGGTAATGCTCAGACCACTCTGGCAGCTAAATTAATAGTAACAAACCCTTTGAGTTACTAATCTGTCACTTTCATGACTGCGTTTTTTTCTATGTAAATTTTGTGTGAAAATATAGCTAACACACAAGGTGTAATTTCTGTGTGTGTTGTCTCTAACAAATTATCCATATTTTCTTGTAGATGGAGAGGCCATCTAAAGTACTTCATGTCTGGCAGTATATGTGTATTTGAGTTTAAAGGTATATGACATTGATAACTGCTTGACTGTTTTGCTTTCAGCTTGAATTCAGCCTGTATAATGAAAATATGCTGTGTAGGTGGAAGACTGCAAGCTTGCACAGCAGGACAGCTTGCCATCCTTGCTGGTTAAAAATGGAGAGACAGCGCTGTATGTCTGTCTCTGCTATTCCCCTCCCCCAGCAAATAATTTTTCTTTAACTATAGTATCCCAGTCTTACAAGTCTCCATAGAGTCATATATAATTATTTGCAATACATTTAGAATACCCATAGCACCTCATGTCATATTTTTAATTCCTCCATTGGAATGCTCAGTTCAAAATCTTGTTTCCAACCAGTAGGTTAGAAAGTGTGCGTGTTTCCAAGCGAGTAGCCTACCAGAAGAGAGTGCTTTCAACAGAGTGAAATACTGCTGCCACAATTAGAGAACTGTCTTATCAGGAATAGGACATCAGGGAAGACAGGAAACCTTAAAACAGGGATGTGAAAGGGCTTAATGTCAGTGCTCATCTGTGCCATGAGCAAATGTTAGGTTCTGATGTTTGCAGCTTCAGTTCCTGGGGTAACAGGGGGAAAGGCATCAGGAAATGTGGTAGAGTTGTCCTTTTGGGATTGAGAAAGACCGTTCTGTGTTGTTTAACCATATGCTTAGCAAACAATTAAACCATAACAGTATTAAGTTGTACAGGAAAATACTCCTCTGCTCTCCCTCCCTCACTTATTATTGACATAGTGGCCTTCATTACAATGTTTTGGAAAGCAGCAGTACATAGGTAGCTTCACAAACCTCTGGTACTAAAAAACATTGTGCTTTTGGCTTGCTAACTTTAATGCTATGTAAGATGTGCTGTTTGATGCAATTTGCTGCCCTATCTCAGTCCTTGTGAAAAAGAATATGCCACACACATTCAGTGTTAATCAGGATGTATACTTAGAGAAGAACTGGGGCATTTTACAGATTTTGTGTGATCTGAGTCTATGTTGCCAGAAGAAACAAAGGTTAGGGTAGAAGGTCATTTGGAAAAAAAAAAGAAAAAACCCCAAATATGTCAGGTTTGCCATTGTGATTCACAGTGCATCAGGCTGTACAGACATAATCTCAACCGTGAACCTAGCTTTCTCAAATGCAAATGAACGTGCCTTGTTTTTAACCTTAGGAAGAATACAGATGTTGCCACAAGCTGTCTGCCTCTTGCACGGGCTACTGGAGAATGGACACACTGTCTACGTTCATTGCAACGCGGGTGTTGGCAGGTCTACAGCTGCTGTCAGTGGCTGGCTGAAGTACGTGATGGGATGGAGCCTGCGGAAAGTGCAGTACTTTTTGGCTTCCAGGAGACCAGTTGTCTACATTGATGAGGAAGCTCTGATCCGTGCTGAAGACGATTTCTACCAGAAATTTGGGCACCTTCGTTCCTCATGCAAAGTACAAGAGTAGAAAAGCAGAAGAGAAAAAAGAAGGTGAAAAAGAATCCTTACATTTGAACCTCAAGGACTTAGAAATCATGAGTCAGAGTCCTGCCTCTCCTCTTCAGATTATAAGCTTGTCATAGAAGTCGTGAGAATTTTTTTAAAAAGTGCCTTTGAGGGTTTTTTTACTTGCTTTCTTTAAGCTGATATGATTCCTGTTTTCAAGCTTTTTTCTGCAAGTATGAGACCTAGAAACTCTGCAAAGGAAAACTAAGATTTTCTTTTAACTACTTGCCTATAGGAACGGAGGTTTTAGGGTAGACACTAAATAAGACTTGATGTGAAATAGTTAGAGTTGGCAATATTTCCGTGACAAGAAAGAGAAGGCATTCTCAGAAAAACAGATACAAAGCTTGACTGGATTAAGGTTCAGATTAAGATGGAGCTGATCATCGTCAAAGCTGCTCAGTTATTTTAGGTGGAGTGTACCTTACTGAAGTGTTTTCCAGTAATTTTGTAGACAAGTGGTGTTAATGAGAAAGACCAGAAGGAAACTGATTTTTCAACTCAGTGTCTTAAACAAAAAGCTAATGTCTAATGCAGTGAACTAAAATTTGCTCTCTTTGCCTATGTAGTTAATGTTAAATAGTTAAATAGTTAAAGCTATATTCTTTTATGACATTGGGACTATGCTGGGATGTGGCATGAAGAGAGGAAACAGCTCCACTTACTGCAGTCTTACTCTGTTGCAGGGAAGGACTACTATTTATGACATTATCCTAGGCTGTGAGATCTCTAAGTCACAGATACATTTTGCTCCTCTGGTCTATGCAGTGCTGTACAGTGGGCTTCCGAGGTGCCAAGTCAATCTAAGCAGTAACCACTGGGCTAAAACAGGACCTGTAAGACCTGCGTGATAAGTGTCTGTGCATGACTGATGCCACAGCCTCTGTGTTGTTGACCTAGATGAATTTCTTCACTATAGCAAAAGTCTCTTCTTCTTGCACAAGCAGTGTGTGGATGTTCACAGATGCTAGATTTAGCCAAGTGAAGCAAATACATTCCTGTATAGGAGCAAAGAGCAACTCTCTGGAGAGTTTCTCGGGAGCTTAGTCTCAGTAGGCTAATGTTGGCTTTGTGGATGTTCCCTAATGTTTTCCAGTGCTGCTCAGTCTCTTAGCTAAACTAAGCAGTGGCACCAACAGCTTCCAGCACTGCTCAGGTAAAACCAGTTTGCCGTAGTTTAAGTCCAAGAGAGAAGGGAGAGAAAGCATTTCCTAAAGAACAGAGAATTAAGGATGTGTAAACATTAAGAAACTTAATTTCTATAGGTTTATTCGTCAGTGAAATCTCATTTTTTCCAGCCAACTTGACCTTCTAAAGACCCAGTCAGTGCCAGAGTAGTTTAGCTGATATATATTGATTACCTGAATACTTAATGGAGAAACTATTAGATATGAACTGCTTATGGAGAATGTCCAGAATAATATAATACATTTTATTTATCCTATACTTCAGTTGTCTTCAAAAGGAAAAACATTTATTTAAGTTATTCTGTATGTGTGGTTTTGATCATGACTTTTTTCTTATATTCTCCTTTGAAGTAACACTGCCTGTTTAGAAAATGGATGAGAAAAGTTCTCTATTAAATAAAAACATACTGACAGTTCCAGCAGCCCATTTTGTCATATGTCTTTGGCTTCCAATTTCATGAAGAGCAAAAAGGGTCATGACTGATATTTCTATATAGAAGTGGGACCAGCCACTTTAATGGTAACAGCCCATTTCTTGTCTGGTATGCTGTGTCAGTTTTGATGGGCATTTGAGGAGGAGATCTCAAAAAACAGCACAGCAAAGATGTGTGGGTGATATGGCACCTCTGATACCTCCAAAGACCAAAAAAAAGGGGTTGTTTCTCCCAGCCTGATGCGGAGAGCAGAGGGAGTGTGTCAGTGCTGCTGTCTGGCCGTTGGGCTCTCATGCGAATGTGCAGAGCTACAGCTGAGCACCCACGAGCGCCCAGGAGTTACCTCATTTTGACTGAGCTTAAAGTAAAAAAGGTGAGCTTTTGCTACCATGTGCCTCTCAAAATCAAGTGCTGAGAGGAGGAGGATGGCATAAGAAGTAGAGAGTAGAACTCGCTTAAGTTTTACATTTCAGTTGAGATACATTTGAAACCCCAAGCTTGGAATGTGTTTCCAAGCATCCCCAACAGACAGTCCTTCCCCTCAGATGCAACTTGTAATATATGTTGGGACAAGCACTTGTGGTTTTGGTCCTTGTTTCACAGCTAACAGTATTTCTTTTTTAGGGCTTTTGGGACTGAACAGTACATAACATGTCACAAACAAGTAAGTATATGACTAAGTAAGTGTAGCTGTGCTATATCGGCTATTTATAATTCTGATTTTATTGGCAATGGAAGCAGACTGGCGCTTCATTTTTAGGGCAGAAATTCAAATGATACAGAAACCACATATGCAAGGAAGCCCTAGCAAGGGGTTGGGGGTTGTTGATTCATTGTTTATTGTCATTTCAGTTTGCTTGTCTGCTGCACTGCTGGGGGACTATATCATATACAGATTGCATAAGCTGATGAACTACATGAAAACAACTTGCCAACATCACATTAACAAAGAATGCAAAGAGATCCCATGGTTTGCGGTCCCTTTGTACCTATTTGTAGCATACTTTTTTTCCTCATTGCCACCTTCCTGCCTTCCTCATTGAAGGCCACCGTGTCGAGTAACATTCATTCAAAGCCCTGTCTGTTGAATGCAACTGGGAATTTAAATGCTAAAGAGATCATTGCAAGAGGCTACAACGACAGAAAAAGCAATCATATAAAAATATTCCATTTCTCCAACTGTATAATTGCATGATAAATCTGCATCTAGAGATTATCTATTAGAATTCCAATTTGTAATATGTTCTTATGCTGATTGGATCATTAGCTGTTTCCACAGACTAGCCTCTTGGTGCAATTTGGATGAAAAGATGAAGACAGTCTGTTGTTCATATACTTGTATATTTCCTTACTACTTTAGTCATAAAAGTCCTACAAAATGTAGAGAAGAACAACTCCTATAGAAAGAATTAGAAACGGATAAACAGTAACAGTTATTTTAAAGTGGGCCCAAGAAGCCAAACTAATACATACACAGTAACAGGAGCCAGGTAGAAATGTTTTCTTAACTCATCACTGAAAAGCATCAGTTGGGGAAAATGGTTTTCTGCTGGTATGAGCATCAGTATTCTCTGTGCTGTTACAGCCAGGTTGTATTAAATTAAAAAAGAAAGTAGAATTTACTACATGGAATAGGACCATTTATAACTCCAGGTACTTAGAGTATCTCGATGTCATTATTAGGCCAAACAATAGTATATATTCTTTCTCAGGGCTATGTACATGAAGGAGCTAAGCAATCCTAGCTCTTACGAGTGATTTTGTAACAAATACAGCCCCTTGAGGGATGGGTCAGGCTTTGAGTGGTATAGTTTCGTGAGTATTTTTCCTTTTGACATCAGAAAAGTACTAATGAGAATCTTCTGTGTGACGTTTTTAGGTAAGCAATGCAGCCTGGTGAAGGGAGACTGGGCTGGCTGGTGCAACTGTTGAATACCTTCCTTTCTCCCTTACTCCTTACTTGTTATTTCACACTTTGAACTTTGGTCCCTTTGGCACTTATCTACTCTAGTTGCTTTGGTTGTAAGTTCTCAGTCTTCCCTTTCTGTTTGTACAGCACCAAGCACAGTGACGCCCTGGATGTGGCCAGGACTGCAGGTTTTATACCAGGTTGTATTCCGGAGTAGTTGGAAAGTCTGCAACTGGCAACTGAGGTGTGCGCGCTGCACAAAAACCTGTGCAAAACAGTGTCTCTGTTCTGGGGTGGAATTAAAATTTCAGATTGCCAGCCAAGCCCTCTTGGGCAAAGATAAAGGAAAAAGATAGGCTGTAGGTTGTGCAGGAGCAGGTAGTAAAATCCCTATTTAAAACAAGAATGCAAAAAGTCAGACTTACTCCATTACCTACTATGATGTCCATTACCCACTATGATGTCCTTTGTGAGTTCCAATTTATAAAACCTGCTGACTTTACTGGTGTGTAATTAAGAAAAAACATTTGATTTGAAGTAGGCAAACACATTTGCCATAACTGTATTACCCTGTTGCTTCTTTTATTCTTCATCATTAAATTGCAATGAGAGGTTTCAAACCAATGATAGAGTTAAAAAAAAAATATGATTCTTTAAAAAAATACACTGGGACTGTGCAACAGGAAATTATGGAAAAATATTTAGAAGCATAATAACTACCGCAAAAGCATATATTTGGCAAGCAGGCCCTACCTTCTTGAAGGATAATGAACATTAGGCTGCCCTAAGCTAAAATGGAATTGGATTAATGTAGCAGAGGACAGGATATAGATGACTGCCTCCAACTCTAACTGTTTACATTCTTAGTGGTAAATCAACACCTCCGCAGTTATTGCCTTAAAAATATTCTGCTGGAGAAAGTTGTGGTTTATTTTCCACATGTATATAACTTAAAGGGAAAGGGGCTGTGCTGAGGGATCAGGCTTTGGAATGGTGGAAGTATAAAGGAATTAATCCTTTTTCTGTTACTCAGCAGTACAACATCACCAACAGCAAGACCAAACCATATGACTTCATAATTGATCTTCTTCCTAAATTAACAGAGGAAAGCAGTTTTTTCAAGGGCAATGGCATTAACATATATTAGCATAATTGCATAATTGTGATATAAGCAATCAAAATACATGTTGTTGGCCCTTCAGTTATGCTAATGGTGAACCGATAGGGTGTTCCTTCTTAATGAGACATATTTTCCTCTTGCTCTGCCCTTTCACCTCAAGATGCTTCATTCCAGTCTTGACTAGTTTATAAACAGCTTTGTGACTTAAAATTGCTGTATTTGTAAAGATAAGTAATGTGTATTTTATTAAACCTTTTTTTACGTATCAAGGCTTGTCTGGGGATAAGGAAATAAGAACTGTTATACCCTGTAAAACAAGTATGGTGACACTGTGAACCTTAGCCCTATATAATTCAACCTTTTTGTGCTTAAACATGTTGTCTTATTTGGGAGACTGAATTTATAAAGATTACAGGATAATGTCTGTGATTTGATAATTACTTTAATGCTGATGTTGTATATTTACATCAAGGAAAATAGAAGGCCTGTTTATTCATGAGCTGGTAAAATATTAAATGATATATCATTCTTGATGTAGATTATGTGAGGAAAAAGCATAAAACAGCTGCCAAGAAAAAATTTCTAATGCTGGGCAGGTTTCTGTGGTCTTTACTTAATGTCATTATAACAAAATTTGTTTTGTGGTAATGCAGTTTCAGCGGGGAAATAATTAACAGTCAGGCCATCATCCAAGGGTAGCAGCCATGTTTAAGTTGGGCGGCCAGCCCAAAGTCAATGCAACAGATCAAATGCTGAAAATGAATCCAATCTTCAAAAATTCAATAAAATACATAAACACCGAGGTTAAGAAATGAATATAAAGGTTGTATGTGGAGAAAGGCAAAAATTTATAAAGTATAATCCTAGCTAATGTCAAAGGGAAAAATATTTTGCAGTGGGATAGCAAACACCACAACTCATTTGAAAACATAATCAATATGTTAGATAAAAGTATAGCTGGTATTTAAACCTCACTAACCAGTTAAAGGGATGCTACCACATTATTTAGGCTTACAATATTTAGCTCTAGAAAGAAAGAAATGTGGAACGGTAAGCTCTCCAGAACACAAACGAGTTTTATACCCTCTCTTGGGCAACTAACTCATGGAGTGCACTTGAGCAGGTGAAGGTTTATGAGGACAAAAGTGGTTGCTGGTGCATTGTGGTTTGGCAGTCAAATAAATCCCTTGCGTAGAGATGTGTTTTTCTGAAATAGGATCAATAAGACTATACTTTAGAAGAGCTAATGTGAAAGGCATCTCTTAAAATATGCTTAAATGATAGCTCCAGATGGAAGTCTAGGCAAGCGTATGTCTTGATGGAGTCTTTCTCTTCACATGTGTCTTGCTGAAACAGGAAAGCCTCTTAGAGGTCTTTTGTCCTGCAACACCTGTGCTTAAAGCCAGAGCACCAGAATGGGAAAGTGTAACTCCGAGTAGCAGTGGCCCTGACCCCAGTTAGTTAATTATTAAATTGTTAAATGACATTGTTCAGACCATCACCAAGTTTGGCAGAGATGGCCAAATTCAGAGGAAGGCTGCTGTGTGGATGTCTGAGGAGCTAAAACTCATCTTGCAGAACGAAGATGGCCCAGCGGGACCCAGCCAGGAGAATGGTGGACTGGAAAACACGAGACAGGTCTTGCACCCCGTTCTGCCTCTGCCTCTGCAGGTGAAATGGATTATTTAATCTCTTTACTTGAGTTGTTCTGTTTCTTAACATAACACAAAGGATACTTAACCTCAGTCCTCTACCAATAATTGGATGGGACAGCTGCTGTTCTCAGTGCCTCCACCCAGAGTGGCTGTGTGGGTGCCTGTGAGCACTTGATCAGATGCTATTTCAAGTACTTTGTAACTCCATGTTAATAATGTTTAAATGATAGGCTTAAATTTCACAGGGAGTTGTCCGTGTCCCCAACGTACTTTCCTGGTATGTGTGTGAGTATTGCAGTTTGATGGCACTCACAGGCAACAGAGGGTCTAGCAATAAGAACCAGGACTCTGATCTGGCCTGCTTCCCAACTGGGATATCTTATTCACCTGGAAATAAGGATGCATGAACAGATGCCATCATCCTCAGTCAGACTTATAGTCTTCCTGGTGCCTTACATGGCACTTTCCACCCAAGTGCCCTCTTCAGAGAATTACAAAAGCAATCATGATTCAGCACCACTGAAAATCTTATTTGTGGTACGGTTTTAGGTTTGGGTTTTTTTAATTTAACTTAATTTAGACACCCAACTATGGGCAACTAAAATAGAAAATGCTGCTCTGAATTTTTGACATCTTCCACCCTTCCTAAATGGTAAAATAAATGCATTATTCTGCATTATTTTCATGCAAAGGACTACAAAACATTTTTCAAGGCAATAACTAGATATGTCCTGGACCACCAGAGAAAGATTTAGAAGCAGGAGTAGAAAAATACATGAACTGAAGAAAGCAGTGGTCTGCTGAATCATAGAATCATAGAATCGTCAAGGTTGGAAAAGATCCTTAAGATCATCGAGTCCAACCGTTAACCTAACACTGCCAAGCCCATCTATACCATGTCCTCGAGCACCACATCTATCCGTTCTTTAAATACCTCCAGGGATGGAGACTCAACCACTTCTCTAGGCAGCCTGTTCCAATGCTTGACCACCCTTTTGGTGAAGAAGTTTTTCCTAATATCCAACCTAAACCTCCCCTGGCGCAGCTTGAGGCCGTTTCCTCTCGTCCTATCACTCGTTACTAGGGAGAAGAGGCCGACCCTCACCTCGCTACAACCTCCTTTCAGGTAGTTGTAGAGAGCAATAAGGTCTCCCCTCAGCCTCCTCTTCTCCAGACTAAACAACCCCAGTTGACAGGGAGGGGAGGCAGTCCAGGCAGAGCTGGGTGAGCCAAGAGCAGCTGGGAAATGGCCAGGAACCTGGAGAAAGGCTCAGAGATGAGGTGTGAGCAGGGCTTGCTCTGTGGGGGTGGCGGTGTGACCAACGCAGTCATACTGTCACTCTTATTTCAGTGCACTTGGAAATATCTCATTCAGCAGTTAGCAGACACAAGCACAGGGACTGAGGAAATGTGGCAGTGAGACACAAATACATCTCAGCACCCAGCCATCACCAAAAGCACACAATATCCACAGGAACAGCAAAGCCTGGCAAGCTGTTTAACAAAATTTGCCAAGATCATTATTTTTGAGAGGAAAAAATTTGATTAGGTCTCTCTTGATTGCTGGGAACATGACTTGAGTACACTTTGGAAAATGCTGAGCTCTGCCATTCATGCATTTCTGCTTATGGAACTGAAATCAATAACTTAATTTTAGCTGTAAACGTGGTTCTTATTTTGCTTCCCTGAATGGCAATAATTTCAAGGTGTCTTTCAGTGGCACCCTGATTTAAAAAGCAAAAAACAAAACCCCAAAGAATCATACCAGAAATTGATGTAAATTATATATATCTAGGGTAATTTCTGTGCTTTTAATGATGATCATCCTGGTTTACTGGGGTATTACTGAGGTTAGAATGTGCAGTTTTCTTCTTTTTACTCACCTACTGTCTTATATTCCAGGCTAAAACATATGCTTGGGTAGTACAGATAATAATATAAAAAATAACAAGATTTGAAACTGTTATGTTTTTGTGCTGCTGTAAAGATCCAGGGTTCACTGTGTTATAATTTGTGTTAAAAACCCCACACCTGTAAAACAAACATTGGTGAGAAATGCAGTAGTTACCAGAATGTTTATCCTGCTATTATCTGCTTCTCATACGACAAGGCAGGAGATAAAATGATTTGAAAAAAGTTGTTAAAGTCAAACAGAAGACATGCTTATGCACATCGACATACCTTTGCTTTTTTTAGCAGTGGGTTCAGACAGATGATCTGCTGATTCTCCTTCTGCACTCTGAAAGGCTCTGCTCAGGGGACACCTCCTTTAGATAGAAACTGATCTAACAAAGCATTTACTGCTTGTGGAAATTTCAGTATAAGAATAGTCCTGGGGATTTCAAGTTGAAAACTTTACACTTGGTGCCTAAGTGCTTTGCTGCATTCTCCACCTTGATTTTTGATGAGACAAGTTCTAAATTGATTCATTGCTGCAACCAAAATGCCCCCAGCAAATGCCATGAGTTGTGAGCCCTTAGAAAAGGGTGAGGACACTCGCTTGTTACATGACTGTGATTCAAACAAGCTGTGTAAGGTGGTAAAGTGAAATCACTTCATTTTTCAAGGGAATGGGTGATAATAGGTGTTGGGACTGCATTACAAATACAATATCTGAAAACTGTGTTGTGCGCACCAACAGAGTTTTCTGAGCATCTGTCTTCACGTGCCACACGCCTGCCTGGAAAAGAAATAAAACGAAGAGAAGGCCTACCAAAGATCAGAGTTTTCAGGACTGCAAATGAAAAGAATGAATGCATACGTTTCAGATACGTAATGGCTAGAAATGCAAATGAGCTCTCCAGTGTCTTGGGGAAAGCCTGCAGTTTTTAGCAACATTTCTGTTGTGTTATGCATGGATGTGATTTTTCTCTAGTCTGTACACATTTCTCTAGTCTGTACACATTTACTCTTGTACTTTTCTTCTTGCTTTCTGCCCCTGCTTTTCCTCTGGTTTGAAACAGACTCAAATACTACAGAAATTTTGAGGAAAATTCTTTGACTTGTGGAATTTTTATTCTCTGTGGTCTTCCTTACCCTTTCTTGGTAACTGCTCATTCCAGGCTTGCCAAATACCAGAACAGTACTCTGTGCCGCAGCTCCATCTTTTCATCTGTTCCTTCATTGTTCCTGAACTTGGTAGGGAGAAGCATAAAACTGTGTAATGATTCTGTGTGGCCTTGGGTCACCTCCAAGAAATTTGCAGAAATCATAGCAGATAGATAGATAGATAGGTGGATAGAAAGAGAGATAGAAATAAATTTCCCTGATGAAGAATCTGAAAACTACAGTTTAGCATGATTTTTCCATCAGTCCTTCTAGGCATAATTTGAACCAATGTATTGGCTTTTCCCACATCAGTTGTTAGTCAGGAAACCCTTATGTGTTTCCTTCTCCTTCAGTGAAGACAGCTAGTCTTGAAAAACTTTTGGCAACTTGCAATGTTTGTGAATGGTCTTTAGGTCTCTTCAGCACACAAATAATGATGTGTGCCTCAGACAGAGCCTTTGGAGCTGCATACTAGATCCCAGAGCTACAGCAGTTTCCTATGAATGGGTCTCTGCTTATTTTTATATTTTTTCTATATCTCGATCTTTCTTTGCCTATGTTTTGGCACAAACGTATTGAAGCTGTTCACTGATTACCATTAGTTATTTTTCCCCTCTGCTCATAGCCCATAATACAATTCCTTCAGCCAGTGTTCACAGCTGTTGCTGACAGCAGTTCTGCGACCAGCAGAGTGCCTTGGCTGCACAGGAGCAGATTCCCCCAAATTGCTGACAAGTAGGGGTGTAAGTGGGTACCTGACCCTGACAGAATCGAGCTCAAGGCTATTCTGCTCTTTGATTTCATAAAATATTAACTCAGATTTTTAACAGTTAACCCAACATAAATGCTAAGACAAGCAGTCCTCTTTACTACAGGTACATTGGCTTTTTATAACCTAGTGACTTCTGAGAGGTGTTTCAAAATGCTGCACAGTAAGGGGACTGTGTTGAGTTTGCTCTGTACTCCAATTATCTGTCCTGGAGGAGAAGTGGCAGAAGTCCAAGGACCTCTGTTTGGTGGCGGAGCTTCGGCAGTGAAGTGGGTGGCTAAATGAGAACAGTCAATGAGAACTGATCACCAGCAGCTTGAGTTTGCTTTGATTTATACTTGGTGTCTCCCAGGGGCCTGTAAGAATAACATTTCTTTTCTGATTTCTAGGGCAATCCCTATGCCTGCCTTGTTTGCTCAGCTCAAAAACATGAGTTGCATCCTGGAGATATCCTGGAAACAGGGTCTGAGACTTAGTCTTGGCTTCTGTATTTCTAAAGTGAGGCTAAGGATGTTGTTCTCCCATAGGCCATAGCTGCACAGAGCGGTTCACTTACAGAGCAGCTGCACGAGGTCGCACTGAGGGTTCACCCAGCCCAACACCCTGACTTGGGCAGTGGCTGCAAGCAGAAGCCAAGGGCAGAGTTAGAACAGGGCAAACATAGAGGGTACTACACTCTCCTCAGGCTCTGACCATTTGTAGCTCAAGCGATTTCCAGAGCTGGTGTAATTTCTCTTAGTAAGCTATAATATATCTCTGTTCAAGTGCTTGCTCTGTCTTCTGTGGGCATAAGGTTCAAGCATTCACAGTGGCTTCTGGCAAGAAATTCCACAAGTCTGCTACACACTGGAGGAATAAGCACATTATTTTGTTTGTTTTGCAGTGCATTTTATATCCCCTAGTTTTTGTACTGGAAGAGTCGGAGTGTAATTAATCTCTTCTCCACCTTCTCCATCAGAGAAGCGTGTGCTCTGTTAAGCACATACATAACATAATATTAAGCGCTTGATGAAGTCCAGTGGGAATAAACAAAATCTTAGCCCAAACCTAAACTCAAGTTCATCTGCAAAAGCTTTGCTGAGCATGAAAGCTCCAACAGCATTGCTGCAGAGCTAAACTAATTTTGTTCCGTTTTAAAGTGCAACTCTAAGCTTTTGTTTAGGTGTAGACATTTAAAAGGTCATTTCTAAACCTCTACTTTCCTTGAGACAAACATTTTCTCTCTATCCCTGTTTGTTTGCTATCTACTGCCTCAAAAACCTTCTGGTTTATCAAGATACTAAATAAGGTGGGCATGCCATTCCAACATAGCTTTCATACTTTTAACTCTTACTTTCCTCTGATTTCCATTTGTTCACTGCTCCTGGTCAGGGGCCACCAGCACGAAGAGGGAAGTGAGCACCTGCACTCATCTGGACATCTCACAGAGGCCTGACGATGCAAAAATCCTGCAGGCGCCAAATGGTGCTTCTGAGTGATTAAACAACCAAGTGAAAGCAATCATTACATTAGCATTGCTGTGTGGCTCCTTTGGCACTTGCACTACTGTAATCCTGGTGAATTATTTTGTCTATAAAAATCCCAATGCACATATGCATAGATAAAAGACCGAGAAGTAATGAAGGACAACTTAAAGGAATGAGAGTCCTCATGTATGTGCCCGAGCATGTTTCTGATTAATGCCTCCTAAAGTCCTTGTCCCAGTCCCCATCCCTTTTCCCAGAGCTTTATTTCTGGGTATGTGACCTGCAGCAGTGGTAATACCCCAGCTACAGAGCAAGCAGCAAGAAATTTCCTAATAAGCTTTTATTGCCAGCTAAAAACTGAATTAAACCACGTAAGTTTTAGGGACCAGATGAGGCTATATTGTTGGGTGTCCCAGCCCCCATGTGCCACCTGCATGCTGACTGAGGAGTCACCTGGAGATACCTAATAGAAAATCAGAGGGCAGAGGCAAATCTGACACCTGCCCCTAGCCTGGGAGAACTTCTGGTAAGCACCTCTGCTTGCCTGGGACACGGAGCAGAGCATCGTCCCTGGAGGAGACACCTGTCCTTTGTAATGAAGTTGCTGACTCACCATTGTCTTTCAAGGTGGTGGGGAGGGGGTGATGGCTCTAGTGCTCATCATGATTATCCAGGGCTTAAAACATTGGCCTAGAAAATGGGACCCTAGGCTTAATTGACTTCTCTGCCCAAAATGTTTCAAAGACCACGTCTCCCAGGATGTGGCCCTAAACACTGAGCTGTATAGCACATGAAGGAAATTTATGTTAAAGAGCCTTAATAAGTCAGAAATGTCCTGGAGAGCGGGAAGGACACCACCAGACTCCTTGTCAACCATGAGCATCCTCGTCTCCAGATCCCACCATCAAGAACTCAGTTGTGCTTTCCCTCTCTCTGGCCCAATGAAACTTCAAATCTCTTCTGCACACTGGCACAGCTCTGGCAGATTCTGGGGCTGAGGGGGAGCAGGTGTCTTGATCCCACCATACTGCAGCCTAGCCTAGAGCTTATTGGTAAAGCAACTTGCAGATTTTATGGTAATTTCCAAAGCATGCATTCTTATGAGTAGACTATTATGCCAAAGATACCACAATAATCTCTGGTATTTCAGAAGAAATGAGAGAAGTGGTGGCATATGCTCACATCAGCATTTAAGATACCCACAGCCAGTAAGTGATATTTGTGCTCTGAAGCCTGAACTCTCTAAAGTATCTACAGTGTTGTAAATCCCACCCCTGGTGGCTGATGTATGCAAGGTATGGAAGTGCTCCCTGCTGGCACTGCTGGCGTCCCAGAACCTAAGGGGGTTTTTGGGTCTCAGCTCCTTCTGAGGCTGTCGTCTGTTCTGAGAGACAAAAAAAGTGTGTATGTGCAATCCCTGTTTTATTCAACAGCTTGCAAACATTTGCTAGAATGAAATAGGTGAAGAAAAGCTGTATCATAGTGGAGGAGAGGGAAAGGTGGGTGCTGCCTTACCAAATGGGAAATATTTCCTTTCTTCCCCTTCTTAGCCTATATGAGAGACTCAAATACTGCCAGCAAAAGTTATAGTTCAGAATGGAGAAACATTCTAGGTTTATAATGTAAATAATTTGGTTTTCCTGTTGTCTTTTTTTTCTTTTCCCCAAATTACTACATCATTTCAATAAAAATTTAAAGGGCAAACTATATATTTAGTTGCAGAGCAGTCACAGAAAACACCAGTTTACTGGTGGTTTTCTAAAAATGATGGCTTTGGGGGAAAGAAGGAAAGGGAAAGGGCATGTGCCTTTGCAGCCAGTCCCACACTCTTCATCTGCTGCTCTCAAACAGCTTGTGCCGCGGTGGGGGAAATCTGAACCAGGCTGAAGTCCCTCAGGAAATATATTAATGAAAAACAGGACATACAAAATCATGACCTAAAAGGGGATGTCAAGGTGAGGGATGATTTTTCAGTTGCCATGGGAGTTCGTTGCAATCTGGGAGAGCTCCATAGTGCACAGACGGCCTGTCCCCTCCTGGTGGGAAGTGCCCGCGTGCCAGAAGAGCAGATTTGAGGGCAGCCTCCCAGCAGAGACCAGCCCCTCATCTCAGAGCTATAAACCATCTTTAAATACCCGGGGCCCAAGACGTTGAGTGCCCACTGTGGGTGCTGGTGGTCCAGGCTCCTTGCCTGGGGCACCTCTTCCCCTCGGGGAGAACAGAGGGGAGAAAAATAGAGAAAAACCAGTGTAGAGAGCCCCTTGGTCACCACGGCATGCCCTTGCATCCATCCATGGGGATTAACGTTAGGGAGAGTTTATAGAAATGTCAGCTGTTGCAGCCTGGCACAAAACCAGAGACCTATTAACACCTAAAAAACCCCACATGTGCCTCCTTATATGAGCAAGGTTTTGAGAGTCGTCACAAAATGTTTGGGATATCGTAATGAAAGCCTGGTCAGCCTCCTGCCAGCACGTTTCAGAGGGCAGCAGAGAGCCCAGACCTCCTGCCTGCCCACCAAGCTGACCCGCTGTCCGTCTGGGCAGACGGGCAAAGAGAAACCCAAAGAAAACTTGCTATTTAATTTTGTAAAAATGAGATAGCTGGAGAAACCAGCTTGAAAAGGAAATGAGAGACCTGGAAAGTGAGGCAAAGCACACCAGGACAAGAAAGTATGCAAACACCCATGTGTGTTGGGGCATGGCAACTCTGTCAAAATGTTCCCAGCATCCCCAAGAAGGTAGGTAAAAAAAAGCTCTAGCTTTACAGATCCTTGTGTTTGTGGGGATCCTAATAAAAATGTCTGTCACCCACATACTCATTGAAGTCTGCTGCCCACATATGGGCCCAAATACAAAATGCTGTTTCTTTTATTTTTTTTAATTTTGTTCTGAAAAATATACATGATATAGGGGAAAACTAGAAATCCACAAAATATCCTATTTTTAATATTACCTTCTGCGCTGTTTACAGTTTGCCTTTGCCATGGGCTTGTTCTTCTATGTGTATCGTAAGGCTGTTGCACTTGGCAAAGAGCAGCTGTTTACCCTGGAAGCAGCCATATTGTAACTGGTAAATTTCCTTAAATTCAGCTATATTCTTTTCTACTTTTCCCCCAAGATATCCCTGAGGGAATAATGCATTCTCATATCACAATATTTCACATTATAACATCTGTAAGTTAATATGAAAGGGAGGAAGGATGATCTTCCCCTACAGTTTACCTCATATCTCACACAGTTTCTGTGATTAACTCTCTAATGGGGAGATCTTGACAAAAGAACCCAGGGAGCTCAGATAACATTTTGCAGGGAAAACACTTTGCTGTGGAAAGGGCACATTCCTCAGAAACCCACCTAAAAGTGTCTTTGTCTTGACCTCAACTTGACAGAGCAGAGCTGTGCCAGGACTATGGGGCACCACATGGTGTGAGAGCAGGTTTCCTCCATCCTCACTCATCCTCTCTCCCTGGAGACTTCAGGTCACTGACCTCAGCAACACAGGATTTATTTTCTTTGTTTCCTTTAACTCTCTGAAACTGGATAAAAACATGTACCTGTAGAAACCCAGATTTCTTTGTATGATTTTGGGCAAGGGCAATTTTTTCAGCTCTCTGTCTACAGAGCAGCCAGTGCAATGAGCTCCTCTTGCTGCTGGGGCTCGATGGCATGTCTGTAAAGCAGGTGGGGACATTGGGAATGCACATGCTGAGTATGTTTCAGGTGCTTACAGAAAAATCCAAGCAAGTCCCTCGTAATCCAAAATATTCTGTTTCAGTCAATATTTGCCATGCTTGAATTAGTCATTCCTGGGCATACTGCCCTTTATCTGTATCATTTCATAGTCAATTCATAATAGAATGTCAAGCTGGCTGACTGGAAATCTTTGGTGTAATATATACGGAAAGGGCAGATCTGTAAACCTGGCAGGGGAGCAGATATTCACACAATTCATTGCTTCTGGCTTGGCTAGAACTGGAGGTGAAGATCAGGGAGCTTGCTGGGATCAGGGAATTCATACCCTGCCACAGGTGGTTGCTTTGCTCAGGATCATAAAAATTAGCACGTGGAAACATAATGATATCCTGTTTTGTAGTTCAGGTTAAAAGTTTCATTGATCTCATAGGACTTAGCACTGCTTCAGATGTGCAACATCTGGCCTATAAAATAGGAACATATGCATGTGAAATAGATACAGTATAAAAAGCGAGAAGTAAAGGATAAAGCTAATAGCAACGGTTTGCCAAAAGATGATGGACTTAAATGTTCATCTGCACATCAGCACCTTCTTTCATTACTGACTAATGCACAGAACATGAAGTCCCAGAAGAACTGTCGCAACAGTGTTCATAGTCTTTTCTTAAAGCATCTTCCAAATTAACCTGACTTTATCTCTGTCTCCCCGCTCTCCTTCCCTTCTCAAGTGGTCGCTTGCTATGTATTTATTGAATTTTTAAGTCACTGCAGTTTCTATTGGTCTTGAGAAAAAAAAATATGCAGTACCCACATATGGTTTTGAACAGCTTGACTCACACGGCTTCATTTTTTAAGAATGTAAGGGACAGTTTTAAAGAGTTTTACTTGTGGGGCTGTTGAAGACTTTTTTCTACCTTCGTGAGAATGTTCCTCATTTCATGTTTTTAAAATGGAATTTTCATTTTCATTTCTATTGCTTGAGGAAAATGAAACTGAGCACCAGGGAAGGTGACTTTCCTCATTCAGATTAGATTTGTATGCTTTCTCATAAAAAAAAAGCTAAAAAAGGATAAAAAAGATGAAGTATTTGACAGTAGACCCATATCAATCTTCCCAGGTCTTAATCTTTGGGAGGACGAGGGGTTTCTGAGTTAGTCTTTCATCAGACCGTCAGGACATTATTTTCCCTTATAAACTATAGGTTCTGTTTGCATTTCTGTGGCATCTTCAATCCCAAAGGACTGACAGCACTTCACCTTCTATCCATCTGGTCTGTCTTCACCCTTTATTGAAGTACAGCTGCCACAGTCTCAGGAGCACAAATTGAAAATGTGTTTAATTGTGTATAACAACACTGTCCCACAGTGAAGGACAGAAGGAAAGCAGAATCCAGCAGAAACAGCAGGGGACCTTCAGATAAAAGTGTCGCTAAAAATGAATATTCAACTAATATAATTTTCTGAAAATGAATCTCACTTTGTCTCATCCCTTACCCATTTTAAGCCTATTTGTATTACAGGTATCATGTGGAAGGTATCTGGTCTACCTGTCACACCCTATAGCTAGTGTTTTGATCAAAACCCACTAATTTCTAGTTGCTTCTTAATTTGCTTAGGTAGAATATGCTTTCTGAGTCTCAGAGGTGCACATGTCCTTGCAGAAAATCAGCCCAACTCACATACTCATCCCACCGAAACACAGGCTCCCTAGATAGTCCAAGTTAGGAATGTCAGATGAATGCTTGCTCCTGAAAATTCTGATCATAACAGCGGTGCCCTGCTAATGCATGACCGACACATGTCAGACAAGTGGTCAGGATCATAACAGCCTGTTCTAGCTAGTAAGGTGATTCAGGACCGGAGATAACCACAGGCATTCAGACGTTACAGCTGCTATAAATGATGGCACTCCTAATAGCATAACAGCAACAGTATTCTGGGATTTTAATTCAGCAACTGGAAGGTCAGTGATATAATTTTGTGGAGCTTCTGCATTGCTGTCTGCAAGAAAACAGGGCAGCAAGCACAGCAGCCCAGAACATACTTTCAATGCGCTTGCTTTTCTCCGACGGAGGCTATTTTAGTGGTGAAGGGAAGAAAACGAAGCAGCGGTGTGCTGACAAGCACAGGCAGGACTTTTTGGCAAAAAAACCCCAGAGTAAATGGTGTGTTGCATGGAAAGATTTCAGCCCCAATTAGCTGAAATTGTAGGGAAGAATGTTTAGCTAGTAAAAAAGAGTTTGAAGGATAGAAATTTGTTGAAAGTCAGTGAAATGCTGTTTCTTTAAGGCAGATGAAAGTAGTAAGGTCATTCTTGTAGGCAGCTTGTTGAGAGTCTTGTTTTCACCAAGGTTGTTCTGATTTAGTAACACCCCATGTCTCCATGCTGAGGCCATGTGTGTGGCAGTGTGTGCTCTAGAGTCCTCTTTAGCATTGGCCATTTTTCTAATCGTTCCTGAACATGATTTTTAGGTGAGTCAGTCTGCTGAGGAGATTTGGTATTCATGGTAGCAATCCACTTCCCTACCTTCCAGTCACCTCGAAGGACTCATTTGGTGATGTCTATCACATGCCATTATGTTGGAACCTCATTAATTAATTAATATTAGTTGCTAATGGTTATGCAATTAATTGCATTTGGAAGAATATAAAATTGAGTAAATAACTTCAAAGTGTTGAGTCCTCTTTGGCAAGTTAATACAGCTCATCCTGCCCAATTACACTGATAAGATTTTGAACTAACTGAGCTCACACTGTGCCTCTCCAGTACCTGACATTCAGCAGCGCACAGAGAAGACTAAAGGGATTCAGGGGATGGTGTGCTTGTAAAACCAGGAACAGTCACTCTTGGTTCTCATTTAAGCATAAATACATAGTAATTCACAACTGAACAATACTTTATATGGAGGTTGCCATAGAGATGAGCATTTTGAGATGTTTGGGGCTTTTGCTGGCATTTCAGGTTAAAAATAATGACCCAGGTTACTCAGGACCTCATTACACGACGGCAGGTGCATATCTTGCAATCCAATCAGTTGCTCACCATGGCACCATAGGAGCAGAGGGCTTGCCATACTGGATTAAATCATTTGTTCATCTAACTTGACATTTTACCTTCTGCACTGATATTCTTGAGGAAGGTGGAAGGCTCCCATAATGCCTATTACCTATCCAATTATACTATGTGGTGTATAGGGAAGAAACATCCTTCCAGAGCTCTGCAGGCAATTAGCTTGCATCCAGAAGCGTGATATTCAATTACCCTTATTATTTCAGCATGCCAAGCAGCAAGAGGTGGTTAATGATTGCATGAAATTATCCAGCCTTTTAAAAAAATCTACTCAAAGTTACCAGAACCTTATATCACATGCCAGCAAAACCCATATGAGGTCCACTAGCGGCAGTAAAATTGAGGGAAGGCGAGTGACAGGTTATTCACTTTCATGGCAAAATTTGTCTTTTTGAGCCTCTTGTTCATACCCACAGAATCAGTCCTGAGGGACATTTTACAGGATGATAATGTTCATCTGGAAGCAAATCTATTACTCTCCCTTACTGAAGCTCCTGGCTTTTCATTTGCTGTACAGAACTGGCTATTTTTCAGAGAAGGTTTTGGGCTGCCGAGCTCTCAGCTTCTGTTGCAGCACTTTGGATTCAGAAGTTGCTGGTGACCTTATCCATGGTACGCTGACATCTTCTGCCAGTCACCAGGCTCCCAGCAAAACACCCCATAATATTGGAGAGGATCTGATAAAATCCTTCAATGTTGTGAAAAAATGCTTTTGGAGGATTAATTATTTTTCATTAAATAAGAATGAGTGGCTGAACTAATTAACAGATTTACTTCTTGGAGAAGAAACCTGAAGTTCCTTAGGCAGAACAAACTAAACACTGAAAATCAAGTTATCTTTCAACAACTGTCTTTTAAAAAACTTTGCAGTAGAGTTTGCACTTGAACAGGTATTTCCATGTCATGGAAAATCAGGGCCAAAGATACCAAGCTCCATGTAAATTATTTAGGAAGACAGTATAAAAATATCCCCATTGACTGGGTACTGTATCAGACCATACAAGAAAGGAGGTAGTAAATAATGAGTATAACTGCTATGAGAAATTATACATTTGATACCTATTTAACCAGCAAGAGATCTGGGCTGATAACTTTATGTCCTTCAGAGAAAGCATAAGGGAGATGACGATGAAACGAGTCTGCATTTTTGATGGTACCAAACAAGTGCTGAACTTCGTCAAACTGACATTACAAATGGGCTACAGGTGAAATTTCACAAGACCTTCAGTCTCTGAAGGACATATACTCTGATTAAGATGTATTGAATCATTATTTATTCAGTAAAACTTCAATTAAGTTCTTCCTGCTAAAAATTCAAGTAAAGAGCTTTATCTTTAAAGCTTAAAGAGATTAACTTCTTTTTAAGTGTAAAACTGCCTGATAAAACCAAAGGTGGGGCAATAGGTGCCTCTTATGGTTGCAGGCCATCATCCAAGTATTTAGGGTGTCAGGATGTCAGTTAAAATGCAGTCTCATATTCTTCACCTGTTCTGATTGGATCAAATGTATATTCTGTAAATACATATCTCTCCAATGATGGCTGTGGCACTGCCTCAGTAAATAACAGGACTCATTTTGGCCTGTTTCACATTTGCTAAGTAATCATTTAATTCTACAGTCTTTATAGAAAAAGACTATTTGACTAAATGGACTTTCAAAATGGACTAGTTAGGGAATGTGAATTTTAGTCTCTGAAGTGGATGATGGTGTTTTGGGCACAGTCTTGGGATTCACACAGAGGGTGTTGTAATTTATATTCCCCAGTGATAGACCTATTGCTCATGGCAAACGAAAGCCAGCTGCCTCCTCATGGGTCACAGCGAGCACACAGAGACAAAATGCCCCTTTCCCAAACTTATTTGATTATTACAAAATTCTTTTTCCCTAATATCTCAGTTTCCTGTACCAGGTGGTAGGAAAAAGTGAGACTAATCGGGTAAAAATGCTTTCTTTTCCATGTGGGGATTAAAATTTCAAGGTGTGTTATCAATTCAAATATTCTTGAATACCTACCACCACAGCTTATTGAATAAAATGAGTGTAAACTAGAAAAATGGGTGGGTTTACTTCACTCATTCATCAGAGGAATAAATTGTATTAAGATGTTGATGTTTTTCTGGAACAGAAAACAAATGATTCTGTGAAAGACATATAGGAAACAACACCAAACTGCTGCAAGTCTTCTAATAACTGCTGCCAAGAGCCGCAAACATCAGAGGTAAATGAATAATCACCAACAGAGCAGAACAGCCATTAGATATAATGATAGAAAACGTCCTTTCACACTCACAGACACCAACCTTTCTGTGCAATTACGAGTTGGCAGAAGCAAACAATTGGCTTTAAAACAAGATAAAGAGCTACAAAAAGAACCTGGCTTTTTGCTTCAAGTGAGCGGACTGCGAGTGAATTCAGCTGCTCTGCTTGGGCAAGGGAACAAATGAGAGCATATGTTTTTGCACCCTTTAAAGAAAATTCAATGTAAGAAAAAAACAAACTATTTAAAATTCTTGCTTCTTAATAAATCAAGCAAGAACTACCCAAAATGTCCAACTCTTCTGCAATTCTTTTGAAGCAGAGCTAGTAGTACCTCTCAAGAGAACCTTTAGATTTATGTCCCTCTTGAAAGGGGTGCAGGGAAGTGGCAGAGGGAGTGTATCACTAGCTGATGAACAGCAAGAGGAAGATAAGGAGGAACACTGTAAGCCTGTGTCTTCTTCCATGGTATCTATTTTTTTCTGGTGGAGTGCTAGTGACTTCTTACGCATCACTCACACCAGTGAGAGGCGAGTCATTATTTCATGTCCTGTGTGGCTCAAAATGCTTTAAGCACTATTTGGTTTAGTATTTCATTATGAGCTATTTTTATTCTGTGAAGGAAGTTGCTAAAGAAGGTGGGGGATGTTGTTTGGGGGGGCACGTAGTAAGAGATACTGAGTAAAAAAGGGACAATTTAGAAAGAGAAAACGCAAAGGAAGTGTGCTGGAGACAGAGAACAATTGATCTGCTCAGTATCACTGAATAAAACCAAGATAACGTGACTTTGGGTGATTTCCCTGTGGGTGCTTTTCTTTCTGTGTGGGTTTGGGAGTTTGAAATACAGAACTGTGGGATTTGGCTGGTTTCCTTTTTTTTTTTTTCATTCTGAATGTCTGGTAAATTCTAATTTCCACATCCTGAATCTCTCCAATGCCAAGTAGAGAGCAATATTTCACTGATCACCATCTTTAACTGACTCCAGCTAATTCATACTGAGAATATCAGAAAAATACAAACCATATATCTCATCACTGAGCAAGAGGGCTCTTAAATGTTTTGTTTTTATATTTAAGAAAGAAGATAGATAGACTTTTAGTTGACATCCTCTCCATAAAAATGAGAATACCTGGAGTTTTAGAATAGAAGAAAATAAATTATATAGTACCCTTCAAAAACACTTTCTGATTTTGGCCATTCCAAGCTGAAATGATGGTACTGGCAGTCTTCTAAATTTTAATTAAAACTTTAAGGCATTTTGAAATTTCAGAGTTAAATTTTATCATTATAAAACTCCTGCAGGGAAGCAGTTTCCTAAAGAATAAATGACAGAGAAGAACAAGTTGGTGGGCTCTCAGAAGTCAGGCTATTCCATAAATTACAATGGAAAAGGAGATTCTTTTTAATTTTAAATGTATTTTGACCCTTCTTCCTTATTGTGAGCTGCATGCTAATCTCTCTCAAACAAAGAGAAAATGTTACCATATCATAGAGCTATAAACATTTGTCCTATGCTGAAACACAACATACAAGGGTTTCAGTTCAGAAATAATGTTATTTTTCAGCTCAGTTTCAGAAAAACAAAAGTTATGTTCTCTTCTGCTAAAGGATTATCTCATTATGAATAAATACACTCTCTTGGAATTCAGACAGTTGTGCTACGTGGAAGGTTTAGTTTCAAAACTTCAATAAAATGATAGGTTGACCAGATGTTTTTCGATCACAGCATAGTAATATTTTACTGATGTAGGGCCTTAACTCACACAGCTATATTCCCCAGGAAGTCAACAAAATAGTATATGTAAATGAAGGGAAATATGACGCTTGATTGTATGAAATGTTTTTTTAGGTAATCACCTTCAGAGTATGTAGAGACTTCAGGGGGTTTTACAGTATCTTGAAAAATAGTGTCAAAAAAGTGTCAGCGTGACAGAGATAAGATCTATTTTTCACAAAAAAATGTAATCAGTATTTATAAAGCACTGACTGACAGAATAGGCTAAAACAAACCAGACTTGTTACAGGCAATTGAATAAATAACATGCATGCCTGAAATTACTTTATGTACTGAACTACATATTTACCTGATGGTTCTGATGGCTTTACTAACAAGAAGTTATTGCCTGTCAGGAAAGTGATCATCATCATCATTTCCTCCACATCTCTGTCGTGGTTTAACTCCAGCTGACAACTAAGCACCACCCAGCCGCTTGCTCACTCCCCCCCGCAGGGATGGGGGAGAGAATTGGAAGAGTAAAAGTGAGAAAACTCCTGGGTTGAGACAAAGGCAGTTTAATAGGTAAAGCAAAAGCCACGCACGCAAGCAAAGCAAAACAAGGAATTCATTCCCTACTTCCCATCGGCAGACAGGTGTTCAGCCACACCCAGGAAAGCAGGGCTCCATCAGGCGTAATGGTTACTTGGGAAGACAAACGCCATCACTCTGAACGTCCCGCCCCCTTCCTTCTTCTTCCCCCAGCTTTGTACATTGAGCATGATGTCCTATGGTATGGGATATCCCTTTGGTCAGTTGGGGTCAGCTGTCCCAGCTGTGTCCCCTCCCAGCTTCTTGTGCACCCCCAGCCTCCTCGCTGGTGGGGTGGGCTGCGAAGCAGAGAAGGCCTTGACTCTGTGTCATCACTGCTCAGCAGTATCGAAAAGAACCCTGTGTTATCAACACTATTTCCAGCAGAAATCCAAAATATAACCCCATACTAGCTACTATGAAGAAAATGAACTCTATCCCAGCCCAAACCAGCACAATCTCTAAACAGGACTAAATACAGTCTTCTTGTCTAAATATATGCAATAAGAAGCTGTCACAGAGTTTGCTGACACATGTTTTTTGAAGCTCTGTCGGTCCTGGTGTGAGAGGAATATCCATGTATCTTGATAATTTCATCTCCAGTATGCAAGGTATTTCCACACAGGTATGAAACTGGTTTATAAATTTCCATATTATGTATGTGGTTTTATATATATATAATTTTCCAAATTATATATGTGGGAATTCTCAGATGTGCAAGAAAGGCAGTGGCGTTTTCTATTTTCTGTGTGGTTCTCACAGCCTGATATCTGAAGACCCAATGCAGTACATGCTATGTAAGAAAGTAATTTCCACTTATGTAAGTAGACCACTTGAAATGAGAGCTAGCTATCTTGGCTGTACTTGGCACAGAGATTTATTTACAGGAGGAGAACCTGTGGGAGAAAAAATATTCTGCTTATATAGACCTATTATGCAGTCTCTGGATGAATTAATATATGTTATTTCTAAAATAAACAAACATATAATTACTTTCCTGTTATACAAAAATATCTTTCGTGACACAAAACATTTTTGTCAAGCTGTAGCATTGTAGTGAAATATTGTATAAAATGTAATTTGATTATGATTCTTTACTATTGCTTTTTAGCTGTATTTTAATAGCACGGTGAAAAGCACTTTATTGCCTAACTATGCAAAAATTACTTTTCTGGGTTGGTTAGTTTGGCTTATAGCACTCACTGAAGGAAGTTCTAACACAAGTGCTTGGCTATTAACATATTAAGGTATTGCTGTATGGGAAAGCAGTTAACACTTAAGCATTTCATTGAACTAAAACCACACAGTGTAAATGCACAATATTACAAATTGCCATAGGTATGTACGTAAGGCTGGAGCAGATGGAAACACTTAGAAAGAAGGAAACGTAGCTGTTTCTCAGAAGAAGTGGGAGAAGATTAGATGATGTTCTTTACACCAGAAAATAAGGAAATGAAAAAAGAAAGATAGAACACAAAATAAATTCCTGTCCTCTCGCCTCAAGAGATCAGCTTGATCAACGCAAGACCAGACCCAAAGGTGCTCATGGAGTCCTGCTGAAATTGTTGCAGAGCACCCTCTGTTGGTTGGGCTTTCTGCTGCAGGGACACCAACCAGCTCTCACACACTTCTGCTGTCAAAAAAATTTTAAAATGCTGATGAAAGTTAAATAGACTAATTAAAAAAATTAAAATTTATTTGGAAAATTTCTCCCCTTCCTTTTATTTCAGATTCAGTGAAGTTTTTCAAAAGATAATAGGCTGTTAATCCACAACAGCTTTTCTGTCAGGCTAAAGCAAGGTCTTTCCCAGTGAGCACTTGCATTAATCAGGTGTCAGGGGTAACTGACCTGTCTTTGTTATATTTGAAATTGGAAAAAGAAAAACACAAACAAAAGACTAGGAAAGAGAAAAAAAATCAAATGGAATAGAAATAAAATGTAAGAGAGGGGATGACGGTGAACCTGAGATTTTTAAAACTACTTGAATTTTAATAGGTTGGGCATCCTTGCAGTTTGCTTTGTGGGTTCATTGAGGGAGGATGCCAGCGCCTCTGAGGAAAACTAATTGTCTGAGCTCTCTGGCTCTCAGTACTTGCCCTACGAGAGATCACCCTGACCCTTGCCATAGCAATGTCAGAGCAGGACATGGTCTCTCATCACTTCCAGCTGATCACAGTAGCAGCTGTGCCAGTCACCATGTATTAAGATAACGCTTTAGGTGAATCCAACATAATTTGCAATTCAAAGATTTTTCTCTTCCTCCTGCTGTGCTAACTTAGGGCCCTAAGTGAATCCCTGGAGCTCAGTTTCACCATTGAATTCTCCTTGGATTGCCTAAACCAGGTAGAACCGTTTTTCTTCTGCTTTGTCAGGAAATGGCTTTCAGTAACAATTTTACAGAACACATTCGCAGGTTGAGTTTGATTGTCTGTTGCTTTTCTCATTTTCATTCAGCAAGGCATTTAAAACTCTAGCGAATTTTTATTGCATTTGCATGTCCCAACTGTAGAGACTCATGTAGGTATTTATAGTGTAAACAAATAATAAAACTCTGGGCTAGGACTCCTCCTGTGAAATTTGACTGTTCTGCTACTCTCACATTACATTTAACAGTATGTAAGCTCTACACAAAGTAAACTTCCTGTAGGTTTTGAGCATGGTTCTCTTATTGGAGAAAAAGTATCTTAATTTCCCTGCCAAATATATGACACTTTCCTTGTTAAATATAAATATGTGTATATATACAAACCCATATTTATATATATATATATATACAGACACATATATTTACATGTTGCTAATGGATGACATAGTTCCTTACTTTATGCAATAATTCCCTTGGTAAAAATACCTTGTAACTAATTTTTGTTTTTCTCTATTCATTTGTTCAAACCAACACAATAACTTGGCCTGCATCACTCAGTTACTAAACTACACTTACTAGACGCCTATATGTGCCAAGGCTCAGGGCTCCTGGAGATAAAATGGTTCCTCTACTCTCCTAAAACAAAGAAATCTAAGAAAACCAAAATCAAGCAGGAGCTTCCTTCTGTTATTTGTTATTTTGCCAAAGATATCTGGTATAAAAAAAAGGAACAATGTCTTTAAATGTGTCTTGCAACAGCTCCTTCCTGATTGCTGAGACAGGTACTTTTCCCCAGAGAGAAAAACTCTGCACAAATAGTTTTTAAACATTTCTCTCTTGTGCAAGGAACCTCCTGCAATTAAGAGTGACTTGCTTGTGTCAGGGCTACCCTTGGGTGTGCTGGGAAAGAATGTAAAAATGCTGTGGCCAGAAACAAGACCTGTATCCTTTAAAAATGAGAGCTACAGATGTCTCTTTGTCATATGTGTACTCACTTTCATGTGTGCTCATTCTCTTTCTTTTCTAAATCTCAGCCTCACGATCTCAGAGCTGTAGCAGCACCTTGGCTAATTTGTGTTACCTGGCACTCTCTCTCTGGCAGGTATTTACATCACCCAGAAACCAATAGAAAAGTAATTTGATATTTGAAGTTAGAAGTGTTGTTCATATCAATATCTCAGAGATTTGATAATGAGTCATTGGTGCAATAGATTTAAAAATCTCAATTTGCTACTGGCTTTTAACTTCAGAAGAACAAAGCAGCAGATGATTTGGTGTTTTTTTTCCTTCTGCTTTGGTGCATGTCGAAGTTTTTGAAACAAAGATCTCTTTGGCATTAATGCACTCAGCAACTATGATGGCTCTACTTTCCACAAACTGGCAGCCAGTTTGTCTCTCACCGTTTGCTGGTTCACCACTGCATCAAGAACTCATTGCTAGTCCAAACACCACCAAGCGCCAGCAGCATCAGTTCCCCGTGCTAAAGCAGTCATGCTATTAGAAGGTTCCTATTGCCCTCATCATATCTCTAATTTCTGCATGATTTAAATGTGCACTTGGCACTGCTGATTAGCTGGACTGTGCTGCTGCCCTGGGCACCAGTCCCTGCAAAGGGCAACAGTTTGTTCCCAAGCTCTGAACAGCCCTAGGCTGATATTTAAGATCTTGTCTGAAAACTGTGGTGTGATGGTTCCTTTGAAGGTCAGTTTTCCCGAGACATACGCAATACATCGCTAAATCTCTGCAAAGCCATAGAAATAGAGGTGCATATTTTGCCCAAAACATGACATGAAGATGAATGTCACAATAATTAAGACACTGCAAGGTAATACAGGTGTGTAAAGTCGCCTCCTTGTCTGTATTTGTGATGACTGATTTGCTTTTGTAACCTCCAACTCCAAAGGAAATCTCTTAGTGAGTATGTTCCTTCTGTTGTTTCATGCACCCTGCTTAAGCACTGGACTAAGTGCAGAAATATAATTTTTCTCATGGACTTCTTGGGTTGCTCACCTTAGTATTTGAATGCATCATATATTTATTGTCATAACAATAAATGGAATTGTCCGGGTGGAATTGACTGCCTGTGGTGGGTTGACCCTGGCTGGACATCAGGTGCTCACCCAAGCTGCTCTATCACTCTCCTCCTCAGATGGACAGGGGAGAGAAAATATAACGAAAGGCTCATGGGCCAAGATAAGGACAGGGAGAGATCATTCACCAATTACTGTCATGGGCAAAACAGACTCAACTTGGGAAAATTAGTTTAATTTATTACCGATCAAATCAGAATAGGATAATAAGAAAATAAAAACTAAATCTTAAAACAACTTCCGCCCACCCCTCCCTTCTTCCCGGGCTTAACTTCACTGTCGATTTCTCTACCTCCTCCCCTCTGGTGGCACAGGGGGCCAGGGAATGGGAGTTGCAGTCAGTTAATCACACCTTGTCTCTGCCACTCCTTCCTCCTCAGGGGGAGGACTCCTCATGCTCTTCCCCTGCTCCAACGTGGGGTACCTCCCACAGGAGGCAGTCCTCCACGAACTTCTCCAATGTGAGTCCTTCCCACGGGCTGCAGTTCTTCATGAACTGCTCCAGTGTGGGCTCCTCTCTCCATGCCTCCTTCGGGCATCCACCTGCTCCAGCATGGGGTCTTCCACAGGCTGCAGGTGGATATCTGCTCCACCGTGGACCTCCATGGGCTGCAGGGGGACAGCCTGCCTCACCATGGTCTTCACCACAGGCTGCAGGGGAATATCTGCTTCAGTGCCTGGAGCACCTCCTCCCCTTCCTTCTTCACTGACCTTGATGTCTGCAGGGCTGTTCTCACATATTCTCATTCCTCTCTCTGGCTGCAGTTGCACAGGTTTGTTGGTTTTTTTTTTTTTTCCCTTCTTAAATATGTTATCCCAGAGGCGCTACCACGGTTGCTGATGGGCTCAGCCTTGGCCAGCAGTGGGTCTGCCTTGGAGCAGGCTGGCATTGGCTCTATTGGACATAGGGGAGGCTTCTAGCAGCTTCTCACAGAAGCCACCCCTGGAGCCCCCCTTGCTCCCAAAACCTTGCCATGCAAACCCAATACACTGCTGTTGTCACCCTCGATTTACAGCTGAGATTCTGAAACAAAAGGCAGTTAAAGTCAAAATGACCAGAATAGCTAGTAATCATTTAAGGTCTGAGTGATGAAGGGCCTTAGGGAAACACCTGAGGGTCTTTAGCACACCCTGCTTGCTGCCCCTCCTGCTGCTGTGCCGCCCAGCAGCATCACCCTCTCCTGTCATCTTTTACATCTTGCTTCGCTCTCTGGCTGCTTCAAGAATCTCCTTCCTAAATTTAGGTTGGTCGCAAAGGCTGCAGTTTGATAAGCTCATGTAAATGAAAGCGCTCCTTAGCCCAGGCAATCCTACTGACTTCAGTAAGAGTAATAGTATTGGACTTCATATGTTAATAAACAGGAAAAAGTAATAAATAAAGGAGTTGGAAATATATTTTGTATTGCAGCTTGGCTGTGAAACAAATATGCATTTTCTAGTAGTCAATTCATATTATACTGACTTCTAAAACAAATGTATCAGATGACAAGACCTACACACAGGCTCGTATCTGCAGGCAATAAATCCAGCAGAAAGTGAAGAACTGTGCGTTACTGTTTCAAGAAAGCACAATGATCATGCAGCCTCAGAGCTCTCTGTTGGATTAAATCCACAAGTTCTGGAAAAATAAGGCATTTCTTGGTCCCAGAATTCATCTCTTCATCTCATTATTTATTTGCAGGTTGTGTCTGCTGAGCTGGGCAGACAATAAGGGAATGATGAACAGCACTGAGTTGCAAAAAGGAGCCTTCCAAGGCTGGGTTGCGCTACTGTTTGGATGTAACACCTTGAGAGCAGCAAAACTTTGGTGTCTTACTTGACCAGCTATAAGCTAAATGAAGGACTGCATACAAACTCTGCAAAAGAAGCTTGGAAGAGCTGCAAGGGGAAGGTCCATGCCTTGTTTGCCCTATTTCTTATAAATTTTCCCTAGGCATTTTCTCCCTTTCACTGCTGGAGTTGGGATAATGCACTAAGTGGACTCTGCATCTTATATTGTGTTTGGGGGGGAGGGACGGTCAATGCCTACCTTTTAGTCCAACCTAAACTGAAAAGCCACTTCAATCTTTCTATAGCTACATTAAGAATATTAAAGCAGAAGTTTCAGTTTCCATATCCCTTATTTTATAGCCAAAGTTTTAAATAATATACCAAAACTATTTGATTCCCATGTTAGATCCTCTACTTCTGACAAGAAGTGTGAAAAGGCACTGCCAAGGTAACGGCAGAACTATATGCCACAATGTCCTTAATCAATAAAAAGGGTTTTGCTTCCCCCCAGACTTGCATGACTGAATTAAAATTTAATTGGAAATATCTGTCTCATGCTTCAGATTTTTCATGGACAACTATGGTTAATAACCACAGTGATCAAGGCAAACTTCTATATTGAATATCCATCTATTCTGATGTTCTCCAGTGCAGGAAGGGGAAAAATTCTCCTTCTAACCTTTTCAGTATCACACCAGTCTCTTGAATATCTCAATGCTAGGTGAAAATGCTCTGTTGTTGTTGCTCTTCAGTCAGGTAGCCCAATAAGAAATTTGGTTTGGCTGTATTTTAAGAGCTCTGATCAAGTAGGCATTCTAACCTTTTCTTTCCACACTTGCAACTCCAAAAAGACCTACTGTTTTCATTTTTACTGCCTATGTAAAATTCAGAATGCTGTTTGTAATCAAAGCCTAGGAATTTACACTCAGTTGAAATATAGCGATTCTCCTTTTTAAAAAAACAGCTGTAGGCAGGTAAACCAACAGTCAAATCAGAGAAAAGAATCTACTGCTTCCAAGAAAGAAGGAAGTGATTGGCAAGAGGAAATGAGAAGAAGGGCAGGAGCAGGAGAAGAAAGATTATTGTATGAAGGGGTGGCTACCTGAAGAGAACATAAAGCAGGGTTGCTGTAGAGCTTTGTAGTGCTCAGTAGTTTATCATGAAGCTCTTCAGGGCTGAAGTCTACATCCCTGGGTATTTCCAGGACACCCACCTCCCTTAACTACCTTGGGATGTATTCAACCACCAGACTGAAGCCTTGGTATCCTCTCTCTGAGTTCAGCAGCTTGCTGCTGAATGCCAAGCAAGATAGCTTTCATTTCCCTTTGCAGACCAAGATTAGCTGTCGAAAGTCAACACCAGGCTCCAGCATGCAGTAATGCATCATTACCAGGGTTGTTAAACTGCCCACAGAGCTGGCAGCAAGATAGTCATATCTCCTGATATTGTTTAAAGCTATAGAAATATTTTTCACTCCAGGAATAAACCATCTGGCTATACTTCCACTCTCAAAGAAGGGAGATGCTAGGCCAGCTTTTTTGGTGGAAACTGCTTTAGGGGAGATGTGGATGAACTTGACATCTTTGTAATTTTAGATACTTTCAGATAAGCTTTGATCTTGGCACTCCATGAAATTAATTTTGCTGGGACACTTCACAGAAATGCAGAATTAGACTGCTATCTTGCTTTTCTAAGGTCACATAGATGACTAACATCACACTTTAAAACACATCATTTTTACATCTCTAATTAAGAAAACACACCTTGGTTAATTACTTATTTCCAGGTATATATAGTCAGTAATGCTAACTGCTGCATCTATTTATATTTGGAAGGTGATGATAGCAACAGGAAGATCTAAAAGTAAAAAAAAAAAAAAAGGTAAAGGAAATTCATACTAAAAAATATTTGTAATCCTCTTATTCCCCCAGGAAAAAAGCTTAGATTGCAAATGTAGGTTCTAGATAAACTGACACAAATATTTAACCATTTAAATGTACTATTCTCATGATTCTAAAACACCCTGATAGTAATACAAAATCACCTCAAAGTCTGTTAAAAATAATGCCAAATTAAACATGTAATAAATATTTTGGTGAGTATGGTTAAGCATGTTTTTTACAGAGTCCATCACTTATTAAAAAGTTCTGTTACACCACAGAAATGCTTCATGTCCTGAGTTGCACAAGCTCAGTGTGGAATAAAAGACAACACTAGTGAATACCGATAAGGCTGCTGAAGAAGCCCATGCATAAAACGTGCATACATATAAAGTAGGAGTCACCTTTTGGTGGTACAAACAAGATGATCGGGAAGCAAAAGCTTGCCTTTTCAGGCTGAAAGACAGCCATGAGAAGCACTATGATTTTATTAAAATTAGAAATAAGTCTATGTCTTTCTCCTTTTAATCATTCAATTTTTAGTTCAGTCATTTAATGGCTTGTTCAAATCTGTCCTCAGTTATTAAAGATCTCTGTCTGAAGATGTTTTAACAGCCCAAGGGCTTGCCTTAAATACGTACTTAATACTAAATAAAATTGAAACAGAATATCTGCAATCTTTCATTTTCATACTTAACGTGTACAAAGCACCACTTAAGTAAAAGGAAGCAAAGGGCTGAAGGGTGATAATGGATCCATTTGCTGCTGTTCCACTGTTTTGCACCTGTACCGACAGCATTATGCTTGCCTGCTCTGCATTATGCCATAAAGCCTTTTCAAAAAGCTTGGAAAAAGCATGTTTTTGCTGTAAACATCAGGACAGGAAGCTGCTGACTGCAGAAGGGGAAGAGTTTCTTTAAAACAGGAATGCAGAAACCAATATTTCTACGTATGTGCTCTAGACAGCACTTGCTCATGCAGAGATGTTGGCAAGCTGTGGTCCTGTAGAAGGAAAATGATGCTGGTGTGCCTGATGTACTGTATTTTGGTGCCTTCCATTATGATTCTCTCCAAGACGGATGTAAAGTAATGCTTTCTACTGTTTTATCCATCTTGTTTAGCAGTTAATCCACAACCATCTGCAAAATGATAGCTGATGTGCAAACTGAGACATCCTTTAATTTAAGGGTAGCACACACTAAAACCAGGAGTGGTGAGATCAATCTGCTTGAATGTATCCCAGGTCAGCAGGTGTGGAAAACTTTGGACAGGTTAAAAGATGTCACACAGAAAACCAGTGGTGGGGCAGGGAAGAGCACACAAATGATTTACCGAGCTTTCATCCCTTGAAGCACTGTCCTCTCTGTTTAAACTAAAGGTAGCTTTTCAGGACATGATGGAGAGAAATTTGTACCTTTTCCATTTTGCTGCTAAATAAGACTTCATGCCATTGCCTTAAATGCTGTAGTTTTCAAACAACAGAACAAGCACTGAGAGCAAATGAGCCCATTATCCCTTTGTTCATGGAAGAGTCTGAAAAATGCCCAGCCTGACTGGTGTGCAGCCTCAGACATCTGCTCTGCTAATGTGGAGTAAGGAGAGCTGAGCTGGTGAAGAGCTATGAAAACTCAAAGTCTCTGTTTAATCCTGCTTGTGGTGTCCCGTACCAATTTGGCACTAGTGTCATATAGCCTTCACGGGTTAATCCTGGCTCCACAATGATCATCTCAGGCTATTGTTCCTCACAAAGTATCTCCTGCACTTTTTTCTCCATCCAGAGATTTTTTGAGAGTTTCTTGCATCTACAGTTTTACACTCTAAGTTAAATTGCTTCCTAATCAGAGTCACCACTTACCACAGCCTTTACTGGATGCCTCTGCCAAAATTCATTCACGCTCGCATGGCCAGGGCGTTTGAAATACTTTCCAGAGAAGACCTAATCCCAGCGGCCAGCATGGCTCTGATTCTCACTACCCTCCTTCCCCAGCCCCTTGCTCCCACCCCAGCTCGCAGTTCAGCCAATACAGCCAGCACAGGCCCTCCTTTGCAACCCATGTACAGCCACACAACCTCTTCTCCTGGGGTAGGCATCTGGGATACAGAGGGAGCAACACCAAGATGCAGAGCTGTAGGGAGGTGGGAGGATGCATTGCTCCCCTGGCATGGGCCTATATCTAGAGGCAGCTGTGCTTGGCAGAAATGTGGATAATGCTGCCTGTGGACACTCAGAGGCTCGCTTTGTCTTTGTGAGTGCGTGTATGTATCATACAGCTCTGCTGTGCAAAAACTGAATCTCATTGTTTGTGCCCAGCTGGGGAATTTCCTCTTTGCCTGGTTCTGCTGCTGGTGGCTACTGGGATTTTCTTCCCCTGCACTGATCGGTTCTGAACTCTGGTCAGGTTTCCTCTCAGAGTTTAACTGGTGTCTCGGGGTTTGCTGGTGTACTTGCTCGACAAAGTAGAAGAACCCTTTGTTGGCATTGGGGACAACAAATATCTAAAATGTAGGAATGCAAAAGCCTAAGAAAAATTATTGAGTTATTTCTACAAGGGCTATAAACTTAGTTATGATCTTGAAGAACTCAGGGTTTCTTAGTGGGCAACAGGGGTACACAGGTATGGTGCAGATCACAAACATGTGAAATTCAGCTTTTATATTTAACAGGTCTGCTGAATGTCACAAAAGCAGCAGTATCACTCAGCCCTGCAGCGGGGAAGAACTGCGTGTGGAAGAAGCATTCCTTGTTTTCCACATTTCTTGACTTTGTGCCTACATCCAAGAGTGACTTGACTTCTTCCCACTTTACCAGCTGGACATTAAAATTTTTCTAATTTTTTTTTGCTTCATGATTTTATCCTTAGTTCCTACTCGGTGTCTTTCTTCTTTTCCTTCCCTGTCTTGTCTATCTTACTTTCTTTTTTTCATATCTCCCTCCAGACCATACAGCTCTCTCCCCACCTAAAGCTCCTGCTACAGGATTTTCCAGCACAACTTCATACATAAAATAACTATGGGGAAAATACATTTGCTGGTCATTTTGATTTTTTTTTTTTCTGGAAACACTTTAATTGTGGAAACTATTGTGACAATGTTATTGTATTTCTATTGAGCTGTACTGGAGACACTAAAGCAGTTGTACATCTCAGTGTGGCAGTCTGTCTGTCACAGGAGCATTGTAGCCAGGACAGACCAAAGACCAAAGTAAGAAGAGTTTGATATGAAATTCTTCTGAAGGCAACTGAAATAATTGAATAAAACAGACAAACTTTCAAGAGCATAAACCATTCTTCAAGAAGGCTGATGTGTCCAAAATGTTGTTTGATTTCTTTTTCCTGCTGCATCAGTTATTTTTCTGAAAGACACTACCTCACCCCTCCAGTCTTGCCTTGTTGAAGCAATCTGTGCAGAAACCAGACTGCAGGTTTTTTTTTTTTTTTGAGATAACTATCCTGTTGCTATAACAACCCTACCTTAATGTTTCACCCTGTCTTGATATTCACAGAGTAAAATGGAATGCAATTTCCAATTGTTTCCTCTCTTGTATTCTGGTATTGTGTCTCCAATGTGGCCACAAGTGAAACTTGTAACTCACTTAACTGTTCTGCTACTGCTTGAGTTTGGACCGGGGCGAATATGTTTCTACCATTCCAGCTAGCAGCATAGCAATATGATACCAACGTAGGACTATCGGTAGTAATGAACAAAGATGGCAAAAGGTCAAAAACTTCTTTGTTAGTTCTAGCTGTTTGGCCCAGCTGATGGAAACGACATGCTGTAGACCCCAGGTAGCAGAATCGACAATTGTACCCAGTTTACTTTCCTCCCAAGGCCAATATGCACTCTCTGCTCTACACCAAAATCCCAGTTCAGTTTTGAAAGTTTCAAAGTCTCAAGGTTTGAGGCTGGAAAGCAGAGACTCCTCCAACACCGCTCCTTGTCCTGTTGCCTGCTCTCTTCACTCGCAGCTTCCTCCACCCCTCAGCTGCACACTGCTGAGAAGGCTGAGGGGCAGCAGTGGTTTTCAGGAAGGTGGTGATATCTCTTTACTCCAGAGAGGTTAAGCAATCTTAGGATCTTGTTTCCTGAATATAACCTTCCAGTTATTTGGAAGAGACTGCCACTGTATTTGAATAATCTCTCTACATAAACCAGTGTCATCTCAAAAAACACACCTTCCTGCAGCTATAAAATAATTTTTAATGTTTCCAATTCTGCAAAAAAAACCCCTAAAGGGATTATTTTTATATTAAGGTAATTTGGAATATAATTGCCAAATGTCCTCTCTAATTCTGATAACTTGACACAATCAGGGGCTCTAGGAGGGGAATGATTGTGAGTAGCTGACACTGGTTTAAAATTTATTGTGAATACAACTGAACTTTGCACAGAGGTATAACCACCGTCTCTGCGTGCATGTGTATAATCTGCCTTTCACATCAACAAGGGATCAAGACGCTGCCTACCTTTAATAATTAAAGATCCGATGACATTTTCCTACAAGCTTAGTTTTAGCCTTTGTGTTCTGGCCAGGCTCCGCTTCAGCTAATCCAGCCTGACCTGCGGTTTCAGCCACTTTACAGCCCTGTGGCTCTGTGATACAGCGAGACTGCCTGCTGCACTGCTGTGCCCTCCAACGCCAGCCCCAAGATCAGGGCACTTCCCTGGCTGGGGAGAGGGTGCGGGTATGTGACGGGTCGGAAAGGTACTTCTAACTCAATTTCTTTTCGTTGTGCATCAGGAAACAACTTCTGTCAATGAGAATAGCCATGGTACGCTTAGTGAGGAGGGCAGGGGGCAGAGGATGTCAAGGGCACAAGATCCTAACAGTCTTCCGATGAATAGTGGGATAAACAGGAATAACCCTCTGTGGAAATCAGTGGGGCAGATTTACGCTATTGCTGGCAAGAGGGGAGTGATTCTTGTCCCTAAGGTGTCATCACTAACATAGGCCTCTGTTTTATAGCCTGGTTCATGGCACACTTTTGTGAGCACTGTAGAGCTATTGATTGGAAAAGAGGGTTTTGTGCCTTTGGTCTCACCTGCTAGTGCTTTGTGATTTTGTTTGTGTGTTTGTTTTGCAGACAGCTAAATCCCTTCCTCCCAGTGCCACTGAGCGATAGACAAACACCATGGTATCGGCACACTATATGCTCAAAGAATATATTTTGACAGTTTAATCAAAGAGGATGGGGGTGAGCTCTGGGCTGCTGGCACGGTCCCAAGCTAATTAATTGTTTTTACCTGGTATTTCTTTTTTAAGCAGCTGGTAAGCTTTCAGACTTCCCAACAGGTGCCACCACTCATGGCCGACTCTGCTGTCCCAAAGGCTGCAGGCGTTGGCTTGACTGAGTCAGTGAGAAACCCCACGGTTAAAGGAACCTGGTTCCATAGTATTTCACATGGAAGAATAAAATAAGCTCAAAATCAACCTGCCTTCAATCCTGCCTTTGTGCCAAAGTGAAAGGCCTTTTGCAGAGATGTTTTCATTTTCATTTTCTGTTTTTTCAACTAAAGGTGGAGATGATGGGAAAATGGAATTTTTACCTGGAGGGAGGTTCCAGTATTTTGGGTTTTGGTTTTTACTTTTGAGCATGTTAAAAGATGAAGTAGAAATGCTTGTCACAAAGGTGTTTCTAAAATGAGCTGAACCATTTTGGAGCAATGAGTCCTTCTGGCTTTGCTATCACAGTGTGTAATCAGATACATAGTTTAGGCAGTACATCCAGAGACCATGGGGTCATCAAGTACCCAACAGCAGCACTCATGAAGCACTGAACAGCTGAAAAAGACATAGAAATTAATGCTGAAGCCATGCAGACAAGTTGTTTAATTTAGGTCTTCTGGTAGAAAATACAAGTAGTAAATCAAAATCATAATTTTCTTAAGGAAGTTTTCAACACGGTGGAAGTCACATCTCATTGGAAAAATAGTTGGCTTTAAATCTTTTTTCTTGTTCAGTTAAGAAGCATGTTACCCTTTTCTTTGTCATGCTCCAGGAAAACAAGTCTTGCCCATGCTCCAGCCCAGTCTCGAGAGAGAAACAAACACTTGCTGTGGCGGGGGTCAGATCCCACAACACACACTCAGCCAGCGTCTTAGTTCTCTTTGTCAGAAAGGTCTTGGTCTTTGTTTCTTTCTTGACTGTCTGGACACAGCCCCGGAACTTCATCAGTCTGGGAGACCAACCAGTTCTTGCAAATGGGGCCCAGAAAGCTCTTGCTGAATACATGCACTGAAGTTTTCTCTAAGGCATGAGGCAGAATTTACTGGCTCTTTCAGAATAGGGTTTTTTTGAACCTTTTGGATGTATCGTAGTATTTCTTCAGCTTTCATTCAGTGTCTAGAGAGTATACACCAGTGGATTGTCAAGGGATGCTTCAGGCATAGGGCTACTCACTGGAGGGCAGCTGCACTGACCCAAGTGGAGTTTTCTTTTCTCACCATCTCGTCAGGTCACTCACAGCAGACCTGGAGAAGCAGCGGGCAGGGAACCACACTTTAGCAACAATCTTTTCAGGTTTATTCTGTTGTAGCATGTTATCCCTGGGGGTCAGCAGGGTTGCGGTCTGGAGTTTATTTGATTTTTTTATTTGATATATTTCTTTATTTGCTTTTCTTGCTTTCTAAAGCAGGGAAGGCAGGGCAGTTTCAGGAAGGAGACAGGCAGTGTACTTCTCTTCATCCCCCCTTTCTGTGCTCAGGGTGAGAGCACATGTCTGCAGTGTGAAGAATGAGTGCAAGTTACTTTTACATGTCTGCGTGGTAGTCAGGATAGCCTGAAGGTTGCTTTTCCTTGGATACTGTGCTGTACTCAGAGAGTAAGTGTCTGATAGAGGTCAGTTTTGCTTGGTGTCATGGTTCTCGCTCCTCACTTTGTGTAACTTACAGCCTCTGCAGAGCACTGTTGTTGGGTCTCACAGGGCTGTGATAGAGCCCCTTAAATCCTGCTAGGCATCCTTTCCTGGAGAGGTGGGACAGAAATTGGACAGGAGTGCCTGAGAGAGGGCTCATCTTGTGCACTTGGGCAGCAGGCACACCCTTGCTGTGTAAGCTCAGCCTTTCTGCTTGTGCTACAGGGCAGCATAGAGACATCTCAGCCTCACATGACCATCAGATAATTCAGATTGGAAGAGGCATCAGGAGGGCTCTAGTCCAACCCACATGCTCAAAGCAGGGTCAGCTGAGGTCAGACCAGGATGCTCAGACCTCTGTCCAGGCATATTGCCGGACAGACTCTTGTCATGTGTGACAAACAAGTAACTCTTCTCCGGGCACATCTGTTTTCTTTTCTGAGAGCAGTAATATTTTCAGAAAACTGTGACATAAAAAGCAACAGAAAAATACTTTAGTGAAAAGCCCTGAAAACTTTTTCTGTTCTTTAAGTGTTGGCCTGTATATGCTCTGTTACATCTCTGAAACCTTTACCACGGTGTACTGCTCTTGGGGTGGAAGATTGTTTCTTCCTTTACCAAACAGCCAGGTATCTGTATTTTAAACATCTTCCTCAGTCCCCCTCTGGCTACGAAAGCATTTATTAGTTTGCATGATAGACATTTTATATGGGCTGGAAACAGATATGGAGACAAATCCTGATAAAGGCTGGAAATCATCTGACAATTTCAGTAAGAGTTTAGGTGCTCCATACCACTTTTGATGATTGTCATTTATTTTAGATTTCAGTACCACAGTCAGATTTGAGATATGGAAATTACCATAGGGAGCTAGAGCAGAGCCAGGAACTGGCTGCAGGGCAAACAGCTAGTTTTAAAGATGAAATAGCAGGAGGTTTCTAGAAGATCTGATCCTGTTAGTTTCCATTAATGACCTTTACACAAACAAGACAAGTGCAGCACAGACAGAATTGGGAAGCATCATGATAGAGAACAGTATGAGAATATCAGCAGGAAAGGATGGAAGAAGGATGGTAGATGTGGCTGAAAAATATTTGACTACAGGACATTAAAAAACCTTTTAGAACAAGAAAGTCTCTGATATAAAGTTCCACTACAAGCTGATCAGGGAGAAGTGACTGAGGTAGATTTGAATGTGCTTGTCAATGACAAGTGGCAAGACACACGTAAGAGAGACAGAGACAGGAAAACATACACCTAGGATTCTTCATGAAAGATATTTCTCAGTTAGGGAGTTTTAAATACCACTGGGCAATCTCCTGACAAGCCCTCCCCTGAAACACAGCAGTCAGGAATTTTGTCATCTGTTTTCAAGAAAAATGAACTGAAACCAGAAGTTAAAAAAAATTCTGTCCAGCTAGTCAAAGAATGAGACAGTCCATAGGAGAATAGAAAATGGTGAATGAAATGGAAAAGGAAAGGCTAAGTGACTGTAGAGTATGCTTTTACTGTGTAAATACAACCAGAAAATACATACTTGACATGATTACATGCCTTTGCTTCCTGTGCTCTCTTTGTTTCTGGGCTTTTCATGGAACTAGCTGGACTTGAGCAGAGCCAGGAGCATCAACAAAACCAGTGGCAGACACTCATATTTAGTAGGTAATTCCTATTGAGATTAGGGTATTAGCAAGACACTTTTTGTGTTTATCTCCATGTTCCTTTCCTTCCAAAGCTGTAGTGAGGTCATACTACTGAAGTCAAATAATCGGGCTGATATTTGTTCAGATCATTTTTGGAGAAGTTTTCTGTTCTTGTGTCCCCTTTCCCTTCTCCTTGTAAGTAGTTTCCATTTAGAAAGTACCACATTTGATTTGGGGGATTTCCTAAAAATAGCTCACAAATACACCTACATCATGTACCAGACCTTATTTCTGATGTGGAGACTACTCCCACTTCCTCCCTTCCCATACTCATTTGCACCCCTCCTCAAGTTTTGCTTTCTTCTCTAGGGGACTAGCTTTAATTTCCATATCTTCATTCCCATTCTATATATTGCCTTTGCCTTTGCCATCAGTGCATCCATCCTTACTGAAAATCTGGGTAAATTGTTCCTTTAGTTTTGGATCACACCTAGACAATCTGTAATCTACAGGTTACCCAATTATCAGGTCTAGCAGGCAAACTTCTTTCCTTGTTTCCTTCTACTGTACATTTCCAAAGGGCATTTTCTTTTTTGGTTTTGTATCCTTTGCAAGATCCAGCTCAGATCAATTTTTGGCAATTCATGTTTTTTCCCCTTGTATGTGTGTGAAATCTAGTTTTGCTTACTGATCTGTCCTTTTGCCTTTCTAGCTCTTGTAAGCTTTTTGCTTATATCCTTTGCTTATAACCCTTTTAAGGATATAATATATTTTTTTAATGTCCTTTTAAAGGTGGATATTTATTTACATAAGTGTGGAATCCATTTCTATAAGTTTTTCTTCTGGTTGAGGGTGAAGATTTCTGCTACTTTTAGCTCTTCAGACAGCAGAAAATTCCTTTCTCCTTCCACAGTCAAACTGCTGTATAATCTCAGTCCAACTGATTTTACTAATCAGCTTCCTTAGCTTGTCTAAATTTGCTTTTCTGAAATCTAAATCCTCAGCTAAAGACCTAGTCCTATTTATTCTTTGATTTTAAATACAAGCTGAATCAATTTGTGATCATTCTGCAGTTACTTTCTATTATTCTGTTCCATTAACCATCTCTCTTTTAATGCCCTTTTCATGTGCTGAAATCCCACAGTGTAACGTCTCATTGACTGTCTGTAACTGTGAAGAAGAAATGTGTTGGCTAATATATCCATGAATACCTTGTCATTACTGGAATTGATAGCGTTTGCTCTTCAGCTAGTATTTTGGAAATTCATCCTTCCCATAATGCTGCAAGTGCCTGTAGCATTTCTCTTTGAAATGGAATGAAAGCTCTCTGTTACAACCACTCAGACCAATTTGAAAGTGCAACCTCTCCACTTCTATGAAAATCCAACCAAAACCCACCAAGCACATGACCTTGACTGCTAGAGCACCATATCCCCAGAAATAACTTGTTCCACTTCCAGTGACCTTACCTACATGTCATCCTGTAGGACCTAACGTCTAACCTGACTGCGCCTGTTATTAAAACTATAAAATACTGCTTCCTCAAAAACCTGCAGAAGGTTTGCTTCTGAGAAAAGACTTCATGTGTAGCAGAAGGAAAGTGTCCAACTGATGAAAAAAAGAAAAAACGGTGCCTGAGAGGAGAGGGGCTCCTGTCAGCAATATCAGGGTCCCACAGTCTTTGTTAGTGCTCATGTGTCTATATTAGGACTCACCAGCCATCCTGGTGCCCTCTCCCTTCTTTTTGCCTTGCTGCGCTAGTTGCGATAGGTTTCTGCAGGTGACTGAATGTGGTGAATTTTTGCAACATGTTACAATTAGAGAAACGCTTGCGCTAAATTGTGCTGTGCTTAGACACTGTGAAAATGCACACTGTTCAACAGCTATCATCATCGTTCACCTAGGAAATCTGGCAGTGCTGCTATCCACCACAGGTTTAAACATACAGGCTGAGCTGGTTAATGACCTTTTAAATGGACAAATCCTGGCAGATCTGTCTCTGTGCTTCAGAGGGAGGTGTGCCATCCTTTGAAAACTGGCTGGTTATCCACTATGCTTCACGGGTTTCTCTTGCTTTTCTTGCTCATTTTTCCTACACCTAAAAAAGAAAGCTGCTCACTCTTGGACAGAGACGTTAAAGCTTTACAGAGGGTCATTTGGGAGGATGAGCCCAGGCAGAGCCCAGGCCTGGCCCCAACCATGACCTTGGTCATCAGTGGTGGAGGATTGCCATTGGACATGTGTGGCCACACATTCAAGTCAGACACATTGCTTGTGCCCTGCTTGGTTTAACTTCTCCATGGGTATTTAATTGTGGAACTGGAGGTTGCATAGGCAACTTAAGGTTAAACAAAACAGCAAATGATGGATTTTTCAGCAAATACTTTTCAGTTAATTGGATCAGTGTTTAGAAAGCATAACTATAAAAAAAGGGCACAGAAAGAGATTACTTGAAAGGTTAATGCATCTGGATTTAAGACAATTCTGGCTGGATATTTTTTAGGATTGTACACAGTTGTAAAGAAACTTAAAGAATTTTGAGAAACCCTTTCAGGATAATATTCAGAATTCCTGTGGGTTTTTTTAAGGGGACGAATTAGGATCCCTTAAGCTAGAAATCCTGGTCAAGTGTTTCTAGGCTTATGAAGACTTCCTAATTTTCCTATGCAAAAGATAGATTTTTAAACAGACTTCATACATTTTAAGGTAGGAGAAGAAAAATAAGCTGCAAAACTTCAGAGCAGAATGGTAGAAACCCAGTAAGACTCTAGGTTTGTGGCCTCAGGGAGAACTTTGTAACTTTTTCAATAAAAATGCTTTAAAAAAGTATCAAATAAGCAAATCCAAAACCAAGACACCATTTTACAGTTACCAAGGTATCCTCAAAAATGTGCCATCTTAATGTGGTAAAAAGATTAGAACCCCACTGTGGCCAGGAGGATGAGACATTGCTGTTCTTTGTGTGCAGCCAAGATGTGGTTAACATAATCTGTCATAGGCATTTTGCAACATCTAGCCTGTGATCATAAAAGCTTAAAATTACATTCTTTGTATGGTCTAATTCCTGTCTATCTTTGCTGTAATCACTTTGCTCAGAGCTGTAATTTCTTTTTTTCCCTTGTAATTTTTACTATGAGACTGTATTTGCCAAAGAAAATGTATCTGAGACTACAGTCTATTGTGAAGTAATTGCCAAGTACCAGTATTATTGTTAAAATACAGTAACTTGAGAAATATTCCCACTAGAGACAGAAAGGAAATATGGGTTCATTATGACTTGCATGAAAGTCTTTTTGCTCTGGATCTTACTGTGGCTAGGTGATGCTGGCTGCCCTGTTCAAAAATTCTGGCCAAGCACAGCCCCCTCAGCTGCAGTTCTGAAAAGGACCTGTGCTGTCATAGCCTCTCTCAAGAGCACTCCGATGCCTCAGGTAAAACCTCCACCTCTTCTAATCTCTTACATCTCAGAAACATCTGCAAGGGCTTTCAGTGACAAGAAAAGTTGTAGGAGTTACTGTGTTGTAACCTTCCTTGCTTTGAGTTTGACATGCTTTGAAGATGACGTGGGGTACTTGCTGTTTGATTCTTTTAAGGTTAAATTTCAAATAGACATTGAAGGACAAATTGAGAGCTGAAAGTAATTACTGAGAGCAGTTCACACCTGCTTCTGGACACCTGCTTGAAACCCCTAGTGCTGACTTCAAATGGGTTAATCCTTTTCCAGAGACCGGTGAGCTGCTTGAGGGCTGGATTTTGTTAAATGAGAAAATAAGTCAGTTCTGCAATGAAAGGCAGGGGTATTAGAGGGAAGAGATTAATTAAAACACACACTGTAAACAGCTGCAACAGCAGAGAAAGGACTCCTCTCTCATCAGCAGTTTCCAGTTGGCTTATAACATAAAAAAAAAAAAAAATCAGACCACAGATTCACCACAAAATTATAGCTTTTCATTAGGTTATAGGATGGTTTAATGTGTCACTTATTGTTTTCATAGTGGTTACCTAATTTTGTTGGTGTCCTGGCTTCAGCATAAACATTGTAAATTTAACACTCACATAGATGATTATCGAGCTTTGCCTGAGCATACACCTGCATTGTTCTTCCCTTTTCCCATCACAGTCACAGAACAAGTACAGTACCACTAACGAGAGAAGAAATGAGTTGTGGTGTGGACAGGATGCTTGTGTCCAAACTAGTGCCTTGTCCAGTCCTTTCTGCATGAGCATTTATGTTCACTGGAGAAGAAACTCGCAGGAGAACTTTACACCAACGTAAGAGGCTCTTGGGGAAAGTTCCTGTAACTTAGCTGTCTATGGATCCACTGTGCTGTTCTCATGCCTGCTCGTTTTGAAGCTTTCTTCTGATTTTTATTTGGGGTAATTTTACTTCCCAAAATAAGTCTTACCTCATATTTTTATTGCAGCAGAAGAGAGAAGTAGTATCCCAAATAATAGCTCCATAGTAGAAAAATCATAGAATCATGGAATCATAGAATATCTGAAGTTGGAAGGAACCCATAAGAATCATCGAATCCAACTCCCTGCTCCTCACAGGACTACATAAAACTAAACCGTATGGCTAAAAGCATCGTCCAGATGCTCCTTGAACTCTGACAGGCTTGGTGCTATGACCGCTTCCCTGGGGAGCCTGTTCCAGTGACTGACCACCCTCTCAGTGAAGAACCTTTTCCTAATGTCCAATCTGAACTTCCCCTGATGCAGCTTCATTCCATTTCCTTGTGTCCTATCGCTGGTCACCAGAGAGAGGAGATCAGCACCTCCCCCTCAGCTGAGGAAATGGGATTGTGGAAGAGAATTACCAAATGAAGCTGCTTAGCACAGGAGAGCTGTTATGATGTCTTGTGATAGGGGACATACCATGGACATTTCGGTTTACTGGTTATTGCTGAGTGACTCCTGTTCGAAAGCTGTCAAAGCCATTATCTAGTGCCTGTCACCCCCCATGCCCATGGAAGTGCACTGAAAGCCTGTCTTTACAAAGCATTGTGAAGTGACTAATGGAAGAAAACAGGAGGAAAAAACCTCACTTAAAATGTGTCATTAACATAGAGGTGCGGAAATGCCAAAGCCCCTAAATACAATGCCATGGGAACACATATAGTGTACATTCATGGAAGAGACAATAAGTGTTTTATAACCAGCTCACCATGTGATACTTAATTAGCACAGGTACTCTGCTGAGCAGGGAAGGACATAGGAGCTAAACAGCTACCAAGTGCAAAACTAAACACCGACTCACTATCTACACAAGAAGGAAAATGCACCTGGACCTGGAGGCTTTATACCAGCTGATTCATTTAGAAAAGCAAGCCAGCAAATAACAGAGAATGCACTTCATCTAAACACTTTAATAGTAGAATTAAAAGCCAAAATATACAGTAAAAGTAATTGCTTGTATTCCTATCGTGCCTTTCACCCAAATATTCCAAAGCATGTCAGCATCTTGTGCTGCTTTTTCTTTTGCAAGTCCAGCTACTGTTTGCACTCCCCTGGCAAAGAGAGAGGTATCAGAAGTGGTATGATGCAAGGGCAATCTGTACAGAGAAGGGGGATGATCTGTATCATCCCTGAGGTCTTCTCCATCACTAGTATCAATGTTACCCATCTTGTAAGTGTGGCACTGAGGCACTGGGGATCTTGACGTCTGCTTTCACAAACACCAGCCACCCAGTATCAAGTGACTACTGCTGAAGGCAAATGGTTAAAAACAGTTAAAAAGCCAATGTGAGTGACATTGTTTATGGTTTACATCAGTTCAGCTAACTCCAGTTTGGGTGGAAAGAGGCAGGCTGATCTGTTCAGTTTCTCTGTGTGTCAATGAGATTACCTGCTTTTCAGTGACATACTTAGCCTGTTTCAGGAGCTTTCCTTTTCTTCCTGTTAGTCTCTGCCAAGTTTCTGTAGATTCTCCAATCTTAGGTAAAGCTCAGAGAGGATTAATTGGCAAAACATCTTGGTATTGATAAACCTGTTCTTGCAACTGATGACCCAGCCGCTGTTATCTGACTTTTCAGAAGATGTGAATCTGAGGTTTTCCTATCTCTGGCATTTCACCTTTCCCAAGTTTAGCAACTTCTTCATGGCCTTCTTGATTACTTCACAGAGATTGCTTGAATTCTACTCAGAAAACAATACTTAAGAAAACAGTACTTTCTCAGGAAGGACAAAGATGCAATCTAGTATTCAGAGACGGCAATCCATGATTTTAACACAAGGTCATTTTCCCAGGGGATGGATTCTGACCTTCGTACACCCCAAAAATGTGTTTTCCTCTGTAGCAGGATCTGGCCCTGGACAGCTCTTGGTTCTGTTGGCTGGTGCAGTAGGTAGAGGCAGTAGGAGAAGTGTTTGTGTTCCTACATGAGAAAAACACATAGAGAGTCCACTGTTACTGACAACAAGTCAGTCAGGGGAGAGTAATGATGTAAAAATTGCATGTTTTTAAAAAATATTATTACTATTGCCCTTTTGAAGTTCCTTTTTGCTCCCAATAATCTATCTTTGCCTATTTCTCCTCTACATCCTTAAATCCACTTGCTACCTGACGATCACTAACATTGCTAGTTCAACAATGCTGCTGAGGTCCCCTGGCACAGAAACAGCCTTCTTCAAAACATCAGGCAGTTCTTGGATAAGCTCAGCCACAGGAGTTGTTTACGCAGTATCACATTCTTCTTTAGCCTGGACCACAAATCTTGTACTGTTTTTATGTGAAGCCCACTTCAACACATAGTTGTTCCTTATTGCCCTCTATACAACCACATACATTGCTGGTAAATATTAAGGCTGCTGTTTTCACAACACTGGAGTGCTTCAAGACCTTTTTCCAAAGATGGCAACTGCCTTATCGAATAAGACCTCATCTATCTTGTGATTTCTCAGCAATTCTCACTGCAAGTTTTAAAAATTTTCTTATGTCATGGCTGGAAGAAACCCCATTCCTATTCAGAAAAACACCTAAAGCAAGCCTTGCAAGCGTCCACGGCTCCTATGGATGTATGAAACCTCAAGTGTGAGTTTATGAAATTTCCTGACTTAGGGGTCTGGCTGAAGGGCATGTCTCACTAATGACATGTTGGTTTTAATAATTTGGCCACATGAACAGCTTCCAGTTTTATCTGAAAAGTCCCTGTTGCCCTTCTTTCACACTTCTGTCTTTGTAAAGTTCTCTTTGACATTGGGAGTCTGTTTGTACTTCTCCTGCAGCATATTTTACATGGTAGGAACGGCCATTAAGTTTTCAGTCTTGATCAGCACACTTATGAAGTTTAAAAGTTGGAATATTTGTGATTTGTGAGCAGAAAATGAGCGAAGAGGTTCATGTTCAAAGGTGTTACGTGAAATTAATGAAGAGCCAACCACAAAATTGCCTAAGGCTTGTACTTCTCAGAAAAAAGATACAAAAGAAGTCTTTCTTTTCTTTAGCTTCCTGCAGTTTTGCTTTTCTGTGGAGCTTGTTCACATCACACTTTTGATACAACACTACATCTGGGTTTCCAGATGCCTGGAAAAAAATTAATAATACAGAAATTAGAGGAGTTATTGAATGTAATTAAAATGAAAAGTTTCCATCAATGCTTGATTGCTCACTGTGATGACTGGAGACATGATGTTTAAACTGAGAAGAAAGAGGCTAACCAAAATTTTCCTGCCTCCAGGATTGTTTACATGTAAAGTATATGGGGTTGCAGCTCTGATAAAATGAAGATGCTGATCTCAGCCAGGCAACTGTCAATCCACTGGCTTACATAGCTGGAACTGACACCAACATTGGACCTGGGATTTTCAGTTTTTCACAGTAGCATAATAATTGGAAGGTTTTTGTGAAAGTAATGAAAATGTTTTAAAATTACCAAAACCAGTCCAGTCTGGGCATAGGCTTGAAACTAGGTGGGATTTTCACAAGTACCAGGTGGTCTAGGAGGATAACCCTAACAGAATGCCAGCAGAACACATGTTCCTAATCACCTCAATAATTTGAAAGGTCCCAGGATGGTGCTTGGGTAAGGGCTTTTAACATTGTTCACACAGCAGCTCATATGAAACAGGAGCAATATTGATGAAATTCACTTCACCTTATTTTAGCTGTACAAAACAAAGCATATAGAACAAGTTAGTTGACTACACTCACTGAGTAGCTGCTGCAAAGAGACAAGCGTTATTCAAGATCAGGCCCTCCCACCACTTAACCATCTTAGGATGAACCAAATTGATTCTGGTGGCAGAAACAGACGTTCTTAGTGGAGTGCAACTCATCCTACAATCTCACTGACTGAAAGCGGAGACAAGGGCAAGCAGGTAACCTACAGGCAAGTAGGCTTCTAAAGTCAGTGAGATGAGTCATGAGATGACCCTATTTCCTGCGCTTAGTTCAAAGCAGACCTCTCCTTGATGAGTGTCCTTCCACCTTTCAAGCTGGTACAGATGCTTTTTTATTTCCTGAAAGGGTAGAAGGAATGGCGACAAGCTCTGCTGAGGACTGCTCTGATGTTGTGGTCTGGAGTTTTGTCATCTTCTTAATGAGAGATTTAGTTTTGCTTGAAGCTTTAACAGCATTGGACATATTTTCCTAGTTTCCTTTTGTAGACCTGGCAAAACCAGTGTGAAACTTGTCACTTTACTCAGATGTTTCTGGAGTGCTCCGGACGGGAGTAACAGTAATTGTTGTAGACCCCAGCCCATGTCCATTTGCAGGTTTTGAGGAGAAACAGGCAGGCAAGACCGCTGTCACTATCTGGGACAAACCTGATTGCTAATCAGTATCTTTCACATGCAGCGGAGGTGCTTATAAAGAAACAAGATTAGAAACACTGCTACCTAAAATCAGAAGCAATGTGTTTTCGTATATGTGTTTTTGTTTAGTGCATGTCTTACGTTAGAAATCAAACAAATTTACTGAAAGAAGAAACAATTAAAAAATGAAAACCTCCAAGTCAACCATTTCACCACTTCGGTCACACTGTACCTGTAGCTATAACCTGAGCTTTAAAAAGCTAAAAACACAAAAAGCTTGAGGGCTGGACACCAGATGTTCTTCCCTCGGCTTTTGATGAGCAGACCTCGGTGCCACAGGAGGAGAGAGCAAACCTTGGAAAGCATCCAAATGAAAAAAATATTAAAAAGAGTTCTTCAAACAATCCAAGAACCCTTTCTGACTTCAGCTGTACATGAGTACTGATGCAGGCCCTGGGGTCTGTAGTAATAGTAATCCCATATGTGATACCTGCTTTTACTCTTGGCTTACAATGTGCTAAAAGTGTCAAGTTTTAGCCATGGGAAATGTAGCTGGTGAGGATGGGATGCAACTTGGGACCAGCTATGCTGGTTTTTTGGCTTACTGTTTCTCAGTGCTCAGATCTGATTCTTTTTAAACTGTCTGCAAATGAAGATTTTCATGAGAAGGAGAGCTAGAATGTAAAAAGTAAAACACCCTAATTATGGCTTAGCATACACATTCTGCAGGTTACACATTTTGTATAGAGGTTTCTTCTTCCCAAGAGCACACATCTTGCTGTAATATCCTTTAGAAAACACATTAGTGTAAAATGACTAAGAAGGGAAAAAAAAAAGAATAAAGCAGCGCATGACTCTGTTACAGCTACATATATCTTTTTTTGTTTCTCCAGATGTAGAACTGGGAAATCAGAGAGAGTCCTGGTTATCAGGAGAAAATGACACAGTATAGTCAAATCTTTCTAATCTTTATTGTTCATTTTGCACTAGAAGAGGAGAGCAACAAACCCAGTTTGTTTTGTGTTCAGCAAAAGTGAAATGAACTGTCTGGGAGCTCTGCTTGGGTGGTTTTGAAGCTTTGCTCTGGAGCATGGGCAGGCTATTCCAAGGACATTGTGAGTGCACAATAACTTTCAGAAAAAGAAAAGTAAGGGTGTGATTTTGATCATGGACCTTGACAACAAGCTGCTAAAAGACAACTTAGAGTCAGCACTGACAAAAGTTGTCTGTCATGTGAGTCATCTGCAGTAAGACAATTCCTGGTGAGCCATGGGGGTCAAGAATTATCATCTAGGCCGTTGTTCCTTTTTTAGAGAAAATAGCTGACATTTTGTCTTCTGATTGCCAGGGAGAGAGACAAGAGTCTCACAGTTTGTCCAAATGACTCAATTTCCAATTTTAGGAACATAATATTTGTCACTTTTCAGCTGCTTTTCTACTTTAGCTAAAATGAAGTGTGTTAAGATACTTTGTCTCTATTAGAGTTTATGAAGTTGATGGATCTTTTGAAATGAGTGGGAGCCCAAGGTTGTGATATCAGTGCTATATCTTACTGCCTTTTTAAAAGAAAGAACCTGTCAACAAATTTTCACAAGGATTTTAGTGGCATGAGAGTAAATAGATAGCTATCTCTTCCAGTTTTGGAAGCACTGATGCTTAACCCTCTTAAAAGAAACTGTTCTGTGCTGTTGCAAAGATGTAAAGCTCCCAGCTGAGATGTGTACCTTCAAAGAGAAATAGTTATTATTATCTTTACCTAATCAGGGTTGTTGTGTAGACAGAGACACACATAAAAACTGAGTAGGCCCTTGTTAATACTGTTTGCATATTCCCTCAAAACGCATCCCTTCAAAATCACTGAACTTGTCACCAGCTGCCAATTTTCATCAAGAAAAGCCTCTCATGAAGTTTACTGCAAGCATTTCTGAGCCGTGCTCGCAGAATTGGCTTTGAGCTCCTCAAACTATAGCTGGATCAAGCCCTGCTCTGGGAGTATCTGTCCTGTTACAACTGCCTTTGCTCTCCCATTGCTTCAAGGCTTCTGCAGGTCACCTGGAGGGACTGAGAAGGAGTGCTTTGATGCATAGCTTGTTTTTGCAGGTGAAAGTGGGGAAGATGGCTTGATTTCCTGTGACCCACTCTTCTGGTAGCTTCTGATCTGTTCTTACAGATCCAAAGTTTGGTGAGGTTTGTCTTGGTGCCTAGGGTAATAAATGTGGGACAGGGATGCTGTGGACCATTGTAAGCTGGAAATCTTTTGTGCAGTTGCCTGGAATGACAGAGAGTTGGTCTTATGTTCTTAATGCCTCTCTTTGAACAGGGTGAAAATACGCTATTTCTTTACACTTGCTATTTTAATAACCATTTTTTCAATCATTGTCTATAGAATAGGAGATAGTCTGTGAGTCCAGGCTATGTTGTTATAGGCCTGGATCTTACTGCCACCTGGGAACATGAAGGATGGATCTCTGAAAACAAGGATTTTTTTCTTCTTGATGCAAAAAAGTGCTGGTTTTCAAGTTTTAGGTAGCTTGCTAACAACATAGAAACTCTAAAAAAGTCAGGAAGAAAATAGTTTATTTGCAGAGAACTATAATTTACACCAGCTCTGTTATTAAGATAGCAGTCTGCTTTGTTGATGCTAAGGGGTTCCCCAATTGTGTTTGAGGGTGGATGGAGCCAGTAAGTGAGGATGGAGAGTTTCATCCATGGCAAGCCAGATCTGCAGCATGGGACTCATTTTTGGTGGGTAGAGGGAGGATATGGGAGAACAGCTCTGAAATGGCCCTGCACTCCTCTACTGGGATTCTTCACCGCCTGTGCAACAGAGGCAAGTGCTTACTCCATTTCACAATAGCAGGATATGAAGAGTTCAGTCACTCCCTGGTCACATATGAAAGGGAAATAATCCTCAGAATTTATTTATATTACTGAGTGTGGCCTGCAATGAATTATATGCACATAAATATCAAGAATGACCCATTATGGATATTTCTAAACAATATCAAGTAATAAATGAAACAGAATATTTGATTGCATTGTGTGCAGAAAAATTATGAATAGGATTCATGGAAATTTATCAAATACATTATCTATTTAACCAAAGCTCTGGAAAAAAATAGAACAAGATTTTAAGAGGTTTTACAGTGTAAGCAGCTGTTCAATCCTGTTCTTTTTTTTGTATATTTTACAACTAAAATAGCTTTACTGGTTTATGAGTTTTCAACCTGCAGTCCCAGCCCTTGGCTCCAGCTGTGCAGAGCTGAGGTCACTCTTTTTTGCTTCATGTTGAAATAGAATATGTGTGGGAGAAAGGAAAGGATTGTGGTGCTCTCTTCTCTTGCAAAGCAGAGACAAAATCTGGTAAGAGCAGAGAAATACTAACAAAGATTAAATTATCTGTTCCACTCTTATTTCAATATTCTTTCCTTCATGAAATTCACCATTTTTAAAATCAATTTTAAAATAGCATGTTCTCTGTGATAACAGCCATGGATATTTTTTTGGTTCAGAATAGACCATTATCATCATCTGGTCTGACCTCTTGGATACCACAAGCCATAAAATTTCACCTACGGATTCCACTGCCTAATAATCTGTCAGAGAAGATAAATCTTGCGTAGAGTTTATTTCTGTATTGACTGGCTAATCTCTCCTGCTCTAACACAGAAATTTCAAAAGACTTTCACCCTGACCTGCCACTTAAGTCAATGCTGATAAACTTAGATCAGTCTGTCCAAAGGAATTATTTTCTTTCATTCTGAAGCACTGGATGACATTTTTCTTTTACTCATTTATAGACTGAATCAAATAGCAGTCACATCCTTGTTTCAGTGCACCTTGTTGCTCGGGGAGCTTGGAGACTGAATTCACATGATACCACAGCCCACCGGTGTAGCTGCCCAGAGTCATTACCTCTAACATGCACAAAGCTGACAAATGAGCCAAAGGTTCAAATCAAGGGCTGATCTCTGAAGAGACATTGATAAGAGGTGTTAAGGTCATCACTTGCCCCCTAGCATAAAGTACACCCTGCCAGCTCTGAGAAATTAATTGAATAAAGACTCACAATGTTCAATACATCAGGTAGAAATTTTGCTCCCCTGTTCTTTCAGGAACTTGAATCCTACTGTGGTTTGCTTTTGTATAGGTTACCACTCTGCTTCAAGACAGCAAGCAAAGTGGCTGATGAGCCATTGCAAATGTGCAGGAGGATCCCTTGAAGACAAGGGGATATTCAACAGAATGTTGAATATTCCATTTTGTGCACCCCATGGGTGTCTGCCAGACTTTGGTGATTCCTGCTCACTTATAATCCAGAAGGATGTCTCTGGTACTCCAAGAATATTCACTGTTTACTTTATCCTTGCTCAATAATCAAAAAGTAGCACTTAGGAAATACATTGAGAGTTCCTGAATCAGCAGAGCATATACATTTTAGCTGTAATCAAAGAAAATGGGTCTTGATGCAGCGAGATGACAAAGTAGCTCTTCACAGTTCTTCCCTTGAGCAATTCTCTTGAATGCAGCTACCTCATTGTGAGATGATTATAATGAAGGTTTGCCTATATCCACCTGGCTAGCATTTGCCTTTCTGATGTCTTATGTCTTCTGGATTTTGGGGATCTTTCAACCTGTTTGGAATCACTAAAAGGCAGGGCACAGTTTCATGCTAAATATTTGAAGCCTATAGCAGGATGGAGTCAATGAATATTTGATAAACATGTACCCTAATTGGTAGCTGTTTTGGGCACTTCAACAAGATGCTCATTCCTCTGCCACCTTCCCTAGGGAATAATTCTGCTGTCCATTTTCCTACTCACTTTATGCTGTTCCATACCCTGTGGTTGCTGACTGTTAATATATTCAGATTTCTTACTCAAACTTTAAAAAGTCCAGAGATGATAAAAGCTGTGAATATGAACAGGATTTTCTTTAAAGCATGATCTGAACTTTAAGTTCACCATTCTTGGAGAGTTGTAGCTGGAGGAGGACTCGGCCAGTGGGACTGGGCGCTCATCCAGTTGCACCAGGTGACTCTGGAGCTGGCCCACCCCACCAGCCAGCGCCACTGAGGAAGTGCAGTCAAGTCTTTCCATCGACTTTCTTCGTGCAGTCTTAATTTCCCATGAGAAAAAGGATGATCTAGAAACCTTTCTTAAAAGGGAGGCTTTAACGCCATGTCTTAACAAAATGCTACGGACTCTGTGGGAGAGTTAGGCTGACTGTGCTGGGGGTCTCCCTTGTTTCTCAGGTCCATAGGGACTGGGTTGCCCTGTTAACCCTTGTTTTCCTGATACAGATTGCTTGCTTTGTCCACAACAGGCTCAGGTTGGGGGTCAGAAATGCAGCTTAACTCCCAGGGAAGATTGACAAAGATGTTTTTTACTTTCCTCAGTGATGAGGGCACTATTTGCTTTCCGGTAACATCCTGCACCTAATCAATTCTCTGCCATTCCTGACTCCTCCGGCACAGACTTGGTCTCTCTGGTATTCTGCCTGCAACATGCAGTTTAATCTCCTCAAAAGATGCGAGCGCCTGAAATTCTTTAGTTTTGCTAAAGCCTTTGGATTTAATGTAAGATACTGGCATGAAACTTAATAGCCTATGATATTTCAGAAGCCTGACTAGATGATCTAATGATTCCTTCTGGCTTTAAACACTGAAACTCTTGGATCTTCACTTTGCTGGTGACTGCCTCATATAAAATACAATTTAGAATAAAAATAACCTGATCATTCATCATATATTTTCTTAACAGGAGAAAATTGTTTCACTGCAGCAAAATCACAGAAAAAGGAATTTTACTGGCGTGACTGTGATTTGGTGGAGTGTTCCTTAACCCGAAGCCTCATCTTGTATGAAGGATTGGAGCCATTTCTCTGCGCTGGATCTGGGCTTCAGGCCTGTATTGCCAGTGATATGTGGAATGTCCTTATCAATAAAAAGAAAGAGCAGAGCTCATTTGCTCAAGAAGAAAAACAAAACAAAGCAGCAACTGCAATTTCCCTGCCAAAAAGAGCTCAAAGATTGAGTGATGTGAAAGTTTCGGGAAGAACTATGAGGATCGAATGAAAACTTCTAAATAATAACAACAACAATAGAAATGTTCTTTTAAAATTTATTAGAAAGGACAGATGAACTAGGAGTCAGGAAATCTGGGCTCTGAATAGTATATCAGGCAGGAGAGCCTGAAATGAGATGTCAGCAGACTTTGGGTATTTAGACCCAAGTTTGTGACCAAGCTTGCCTAAAGCTGTCCTCAGCATGGCAGCACCTCTGCAGTGGGTGCAGCAGGGTGCTGGCATGGTTTCTGCCCAAACCTCTCTGTGAACTGGGACCAGAGAACGGGGCATGGGAGTCCCCTGAGGGTGCAGCTCACGAGGTGGCTGAAAACGTGTCCCTGCATGGGACCAGTTCCTGCATGAAGCACAGCTGGTGGCTTGTTTCCATCCCTGCCCGTCACACAGCTTAGCCTGTGATGGGAGCGCTCAGCCAGCAATGCCTCCTCCCTCCGGGACACCTCCTTTTCCAGCCAGTGATGGGGTGCCTTGCAAACTGCAGAGGATCTTAAACCTGAATTAGAGCCAAGGGTCCAGAAAACATCCACTCCACCGCAAGCAGCATGCTGTCTGTGCTAAGATAAAGCGGGAAGCAGAGGCCCTGGAGGTGAGCGCCTGGCAGAAGGATGGGAGCTCAGCGTGGGCATCTCCCCGCAAGCCCGTTTTGAGAGGGGTTTATAGAGAAAAAACATTAGATTATTGGGAGAAAAGGACTGTAGCCCAGTCTATTTACTGTCATTTTTGACTCACTGTTTAGGACGCTGCCTGAGAGGGCATTGTTTTTTCCCCCAGAATGAAACCAGCAGGAATCAACAAGCAGTGCCCTTTCAGGTGCAAACCATCGTTTCCCCCCCCAGCTCCCTCTGCTTTGACAAACTGCTGTATGAGGCACAGATATGCGCAATCGATTCTGTGTCCTCTCAAGGTGGATTCTTACATGAATGTTAGTCCCCAAATGCCTGACACAGTTACTTTTTGAAAAGGACTTAGAATTGCTTCTGAAAAGTCTCCAGTATAGTCTCCATCTGTGACTTGAGTTCATTAAACAAGTTATTGAGCTTGCTTACCAATGGCATGAGGAACTTCATACTGCAATGAATTTGCATGATGATTTTGTTTTGACTTATTGACTTTTGGGTCACTCTTACAACTGTTTTTGTTACCTGTAACAAAATACATAAAATTGCTTTTTATTCTTTTTTATATCTTTTTTACATGCTTAGTTACTATAGATGAAGTTATTGGTGTTACTAAATGACCTAAAATGCAGTAAGATTTGATTTTTAGGAGGACACACACACATATGCACACATACAATTACTGCCCTTGTTCTTCTGGCACATCTGTGGCCAGTAATAAATAGTAATAGTAATAGTAATAGTAATAGTAATAGTAATAGTAATAGTAATAGTAATAGTAATAAGAATAGCAATAAAACTCCCCTTACCTGGAAAATGTTGAATAATGTCACCAGTCATATTACCTATGGTTTTTCTTGTCTATGAATTGACATAAAAGACTTGAATAAAATTATAGCAATGTGAAAAGTAAAGATAGCCCCATTATTTTTCCTTGTCTATTTTGTAATGGACACAACTTGCCACATAACTGTTTGCTACTCCTTCCCAGCATTTGCTGCTGGTATTGGTGTTTATTCATTCATTGGGACACTGAGTTAAATTGCTTGTTTAATTTGGTGGTGCTTATTGTGACTTTCCACAAGTTTTCTTTATTCTTTGAATTAACTTTTCTTCCCTCTCCCCTCCTCCATTTGGGAAAGAGCAGAAAATCAGCCTTGAGGGAAAATAAAGAGTTCTTCTCCTTTTGTTTCCTTATGCTGGGATTTGTGTCTCAGTTCTTGCAAGAGGTTATACAACATATTTTTCCTGCCATCAACTTCATGATGATATGATGCTTGATAAAGAGCATTTGTACTGTAAGTGTGCACATTACTTCACAGTTTAAATAGCATCCTGCTCATTTAACTGCTGGGCCATGACATTCAGAGGATGATATTTTTCCTTTTTGTGGTGTGTTCCTACATTTTATCAAATTATGGTAATTAAAATATGTTTTTCTGGAAAATGGAATGAAATTATCAGCTGATATTCGAAAGAATTTGGAGAAGAGTATGCAGCATTTGGATATTCTTGGCTTATAGCACGGATGCAGTTCAGCTTAAACACTGAGTTGGTGCTGAAGTGACTTCCATGGACTTTCTTGTGCAGTCTGAGCCCAGACCTTCCATTTCTAAAGCTTTACTCAATTAAAACACACAGTTTACATAGTTTGCTGATTTGACTGAAAATTAAGTCTCTGTCCTATCAGCTGGCATATCAGTTTGCTAGACCTGATAGAAAACTGGGAATGGGGAGGAGAGCACCAGCGTGGGAGATGGTGACAGCCCCTTTCCCCTTCAGCCCACTGCATGTGCCAGGGCTGAGCCTTTCACCATTGCAGGAGCACAAGAAACATACATTTGGATAAGACCTCATCTTCCTTCTTGAAAACCTGGCACTCTGACAGGGTGAAAATAGCTTGATACTGGTATCTCACTTGTTGTATCATGGGTAGCTGGAGAACCATCTAAGGGTGCCATAGCTTAGTGCTGCTACCAGAGAGGTTGTACCACTTGGTACCCTTCCCAATCACCTTTCATTTGGGGTTGGCAAATCATTTGTGCCATCATTCAGTGAACTTGCTATGGGACTGAACTGACTGAAAAATAACTCGAGAAATGGTTTGCTCCCAGCCAGGTTTGTTTTCTGAGCCAGTTCACAGTGTGACTGCAAATTGCTGCAAGGAGTGGGCAGTCTGGGCATGAGAATGAGCTGCTGGGAGTGGGAAGTGAGCAGGATGCTGAGATGGGAGACTTCAGGATGTGCTCATCGAACAACTTCCAGGCAACAAGGACACTGAGGCAAGTTCATGTGGTAAGAGGAATTTGGGGGTGTGTATAGAAAACAGCCACCCAAAAGAGGGCCTATAAAGTTACAGGAAGGAATTCTTGCTGGGGCGAGAGAAAGACAAGGGAGATGGCAGTTCTTAGGCTTTGCACACCTATGTGCTTAATTTTCAATCGGCTCATGAGGCTTGCTCAGAGCATGGAAAGTTAAGAACGTATATGAAAGTCCATGTAGGACAGATGAACACTTTTCTGAGCTGTTTTTGCTTAACTCTATTTCAGTTGTATTTTTAAAATAACTAAACCAATATAAAGTAAAGAAAAAAATAAAATATAAAAAAAAAGAACCCTAGAAGATAACAATTTTCCATATTTCCTCAGAGAGTATATAAAACCTTTAGAGGCAATTGGCACAATTCTCTTTGGATTTTTTTTTTTTTTTTTAGTTCAAACAGGCTAAAAAACTTTCAGGATATCTTCCTGCCAATTAGTTGAATATACTTCACAAAATATGCTTGTAATTTTTTATGACCTCTCACCATGCAAGAACATGCCGAGAAGTATGCTTGTCATTTATGCCCATGAAGAGGCAGTTAGAGACTGGGGAACTACCTCTACAAACAGGACCCAGAGTTTTCAACTCACTGCATGAACAAGGGCTGCTTACAATGAATATTTCAGTGCAACAAGAGCAAACCCACTTTATCCAGTTCTACCTCATCCCATTAAAAATCTACCCCTCAGCTTTAATCCACTCAGGTCAGTTTTTCTCATCTCTTTAAAAATTCTCTGCTCCACGATGTATGATACGGAGATTCTTTTCATAGAAAAAGTAATTATGGCAGCTTTCCAAATGCTCACAATACCACCATGCCCTCAGTTCCCAAGGGTTCTCTCAAAGAATTTCTTTTAATTCAGAAAAAGATTACAAACGTGGCATAATCTTTCTGACTGAAATTGAGTATGTAAATTTGTCTGGGGACCTCCAGCAGTCCTCCAGCAGCTTCTTCTCTGAGCCCTGATGCTGAAACGTTCCAGCAAAATCATTCATTTTGGTCACACCAAGCAAAACTGGCCCAGTTACACAGCTAGTGTAAACTGGCTTGGCAGTCACAGGAGTGATGCTGATATATGCCGGCTAAGGAGACTATTATATTCATTTTGCTTATCTGTAAAGCCCTTTTTCTGAAATAGCGTGTGCTGATTGTCTCTCCAAGGTAGAAGCATGCCAAGAATAGTAAATTAGCCATGTGTAGTGCATTTGAGGTCACACTCAGGTTTATTGCCTCTTGGTAAGTTATTAAGCTTTTATTGAAGCATATTTTGTATGAGCATCAATATTATCCGCATGCTTTGTACCTAATGTGTTTCACTTCTTTGGCACATTTCAGTTAAGGGTTTTAAAACAGGCTGCAAACACTAATGAATCGAGCTTTGCAGAGCTCCAATGAGGAAGGTAAGCTGCATCATTGCAGGTCTGTGGGTCAAGATACTGAGGAGGAATGGCTTTCTGAAGATAGCACAGTAAAATTCAGGTGATGGTTCCTGCCCTTCTGCTGGTACCTTGAGCTCTTTTGCCCTTTCCCCCCAACAGTGGTGTAGGAAAGGAAGGCAGCTTGCCCACAGCTGCTGGCTGCATCCCCAGGAGCAGCAGGCCCCCAGATGCACTCAGGACTGGACGCCACCTGCCTTGGAGCCCAGGTACCCCTGGGCAGAGTTGGCCCCCCTGGCCTCACACCTCTGCCTGTGCCCACGCTCTCACCTTGCCCTTTCATGCCCAGACCTGCCACACCAGGCACTGTGAACCCTCATCTATGGTCCCAAGCATGCTCTTGGCAAGGTCCTTGGCACTGTGCATTCTTCCAGCTCTCCAGCACTTGGGTTCAGCCCTCCCTGCCCTGACCCTGCTGTGCTCCCCCTAACACCTGCACTTGGGCTCTCTCTCACACCCTGGCATGCATCCTTGCATACTAAATAATTGTTGCTGTAATACAGAATTAAATTCAATCACCCTTGAGTGGGAGATCTTTTCAAGACTCTTTTTCAAGACATACTAGTTCAGAGGACAGCTCTGCTGAGACCTCCAAGCTAGCATATCTTAAGCTGAGGGTCCTGGTGTTGGTGGAAATCTCTGTCCTTTATCACATGCTATGCATGTGGGAACCCATTAGGAGTCAAGCAATGCAGAATACAAGGGAGCAGAGCTCTGCCACCAAAGAGCAGGGGAGCCATGCTGTGGGCCACTGACATGGCCCATGCCTGCCATGTCTGTGCTGAGGTCCTAGAGCTGCTGCTGGTACTGGTGCAGCTGCCACTCAGCCAATGCTTTTAAGAGGAAGCCACGAAATCTTCAATCACCATATGTATAAGTGGGTCCCAGAAGGCTGCAGTCCCCTCCCCTCCAGGGCTGCTTGCTGCTCTGCATGGGGTCCCGGTGATGCAAAGCAGGCATGCATGCCCATGCAGCTGTGCAGTCCCTGCTTCTCTCTCCTCCCCTCGCCAGCCAGACCAAGGCCACAGTGGCGCCCAAGAGCAGCATCATAACTAAACAGTTGTAATGTAGATTGAATCAGCCATTGACTGCATAGGGCTGAGAGCTTTGACTGAGCCTGGTGCCAAGAGCCAATACAGAGGGAATAAAATAGCAGCCATCCCTGTAGCATGAAAACTGTGGAGAATCTTGCATTAGGAAACTTCTACACAAACACACTTTTACATCCCCTGGTATTAATTTTTCTCTGCTGACATTGTGCTTAGCTGGTACTTAGTTTTAGAAGTTCTTTTATTCTGTGTGCTGGGCACTTCTTCTATGTTCCCAGGTCTACTTATTGTCAGGAGATGTCAGACCTGCAAGCTGAAATGTCAGGCCCGTTGGGAGAAACTCCTCTTAATAAAACCAAAGTTGCTTCGTAGATCTCAAAGGATTTAAAACTAGTCTCTTTCTCTCTCTCTTTCTCTCTCTCTCACACACGCACATTTAGATATATACACAAATTCTTCACTGGATCCCTGAGACCTGCTTTTTCTTAAGTGATTAAAATGAGTTTGTGTGTCTTACGCCATTATAACAATAAGTCAAATACCTGGGGCAGTGTCTTTAATTCTGGAGGTTTCAGAAAGCCTCTAAGTTTTTATTTTTATTTTCTTTTCATGAATACAGTGCTCTGTAGAAGCCTTTAAATGCTTTCTATTAACTCTTACCCACTTTTTATTCTTCTCTCTGGCCAGTCTTTTCCTCCAGTGGAGTTGCTGCCTTCAGTGTGACATGCTGCTGGGTTCCTTGATCCTCGAGTTTGAGAACTGTCAATTCTCAGCCCCTCTGATGGGCTACTCGGTAACAGATTCTTTACTTTCCAGGCTGAATCTAATTTTCTCAGTTTTTCTTTATCATGATTTATAATTGGAGTGGAAAAAAAAACACAACCCAACCCTTTTCTCCTAAAACACAATATGTGGATGTGTAGATATTTCTAACCTTTTCCTCCCCTTCTAGAAATTCGGCCACATGGGTGCATCCCAGGTTCACTCACACATTCCACATACACTTCAAACTTCATTTGTCTATGTAATTTTCATGGATAAACTGTTTGTACAAGTCCATGTGGCAGGGAAGGGGAAAGCACTATTTGGATTCCCAAGCCCAAGTTTTGGCCCTATGGCATGGGACGGTGGGTGACTGGGGTCTTGCCTGACTCATTTTCCCAGTGTAGCCTCAGCCAGGGCTAGTTTTGCAGCTGCTTGCTCTACTTAGAGACCCAACGAAACTTTTTTTTTCTTGTTTTTTTTTTTTTTTTTTCCTGAAACCTCTTGCCCTCATCTGTTTCCATCAGTCTATCAGTTCCACTTTGTGAGTTTGTATGCCCAACAACCTCTTCTCTCTTCCTTGCAGTTTCTTCTCTTGAAGGGAGACCAATTACATAATTTCAGCGTGCACTCCCTTATTTTAGATAACGGGAAACAACAAACCAAGACACAATTATGTCTTCTGTAAGATGCTCTAACAACTGCCATATTACATGACAGCAGTGCAGAGAGAGGACTTTCAGAAGTTTAGTAGTGTGGTACCCAGGATGCTATCTCATTACAAGCTTCCAGGGTTACATCAGGAAAACTTTGCCAGTCCATGACAAGTTTCCTCTCACCCCAGGACTGAAGAACTGTTGCACTAAAAGGGGCAGCACAGATCAGCTCTGGCTGTACACCCGATTTTTTTAGCAGACTAAATAGTTCAATAACCTGTTACAATGAATGAAAGAACAACCATGTTAGGGTTGTGAAAAAGAAAGGGAGAGAATGAATTTTTTATAAAAGTATCTCTGTGGAACAAAATGGCACTTTCCATGGGTTGATACTGCCTAACAATAAGTTTCACAACGTGCAGTGTGCTAGCTCTTCTGTGCCTCTTGTCCTTTGTCTGCATGCATCCATGGTGATTAGAACTGGTAGAATTTAAAAGAAAGTGCTTTATGCCATTAACTGATTTTCAGAAGCCTAAGTGTCTGCACCAGAACAATGAAAGAGAAATCAAATTAGTTCTTCATATAGTTTGTGAAAAAATGGAAAGCGTCCAAAGAATGACAAGTAACTGAAGTTTCATATGTGCTGATATTAAAGTTCAGGGAGTCCCTGAGCTGTTTCCACATCTATCAATGAAAGCACATCTTCCTCTAGTGGCCTGCTTCAGGTTTTGAACATGCATGGAATGAAACCTAAACTGTAGTGAAGATTGAATCCTTTATGTTTTCATTCTCTGTGTAAGAATTCTTCTACAGATGATTCACATCTATAGTGTTAAAATAAAAAGAAGTTAGTGTTCTGTCCTTGATGTGTTGAGAAGTAGCCGTGGGACTCTCCTTCTCAACAATAGTATAGCACGCACAAAATGTTTGATTACCAGGCAGTCTTGGGGATTACATCCCTTTATAGAAATTAAAATATGTAGAGACCCAAGTGGTTTGGTGGTGACTTCCAGACCCTGAAAGCAGCAAGACTGCCTGTCATATCTGTCTGTTTAACTATGGCTTACTACTCTTCTGTGAGCTGTCCATCAGAGACTGGAATTGCAGTGAATACTTACTGCTAACCTTTTAGAAGTTTTGCTTTCTTAAAGCTGCTTGTGAGGACAACAAGCATAGATATTTAATGATACCACAAGTTGCAGCTTCCAGTTCTGTACTTCCCAGTGTGCCTGTGAGTTAATCCATGGGAGTTCAACGGATCTCAACTCTAACCTTCATCAAAAACCATTGCAACAGCTTTTAGAGTTATGTATTGCATTAGTTCTTTGTCTTTGTTTCCTCTCTGGTAAGAGACCCTCTTTACAAAGTCAATAAAATGTTGATATATTCAGTGGTGGTATATTTAGGAGCCGTGGAGAGGATGGTGAAAACTCAATTCCCAAACCAATGCATATTTCTCTCCTGTGGATTTCAGACAGAAAGGACTATCCAGTCCTGTCCCTCACAACTATAAATGACCATGGAGTAGGCAGCTGCTTAGTCCAGACAAGTCCACAGAATACTGAGTCAATACTCACTCTCAGAAATCCAGCCAGACAGTACTCTTTACACTCTACATTAAGCCTCAATTCAGCCATAAAAAACTTCTGCATCACATAGAAGAAAAGCAGGATAGTTCAAGATTATGTTGGCAATGTCCTAGTTCCCTTCAGTAGCAAGGAAATGTTTTAAGTGGAAATGCTCAGCATGATTCTAAAAAATTGATGGCATCTCCCACTGCAGAAAAGGTTCATGCTTTCCTACCATATTCACCAGTACATGCCAGTCTGAGATACAAATACGTGCTCTGTCCAGTTAAGATTTTAATCTATTGCTACTTTAAAAGGAGTTGATGAGGCAGCTTCTGACAAGCGATTTGCTCTGAATATGATTTTCCTGAATATTTTTTTCCCTTTGAGGAAATACTTAACAACCATTTTCTTTGTGATAATGTAGGTTGCAGCTCCAGTTCTGCTGGTTGGGCAGATTAGTAGGTTTCTCTTCCTTTCACAACATCCCTTTACCTGTTTGTAAACTCTGTTTTTACTTTCATCTTTTCTTCAGACTGAATGTATCCAGGTTTCTGCAACTTCCCCATAAACATTCACTGTCTGAAACTTTCATCATTTCTCTTGCCCTGATCTAATTTCACCTGGTTGCTCACGTGTGGGTGTTTGTTTGGGATTTCAAGACTTGCCACATGCTGAATACTTGCTTAATGGGAATTTCTGGGGGAAGTAATGAGAGGTAAAGGAAGAATTGGAGGGTAAGTAAGAGAGAAATGAGTAGGGGAAGGACAAAGGAGAAAAAAAAAAGACGAAAGAATTTATTTTGCTTGTTTAGGCATGCATTTTGTTATAGATTAACAGCCTACATGGACAAGAAGCATAAGGGCCCTTCTTGGGGTGGATGTCCGAGGGCATTAAGAAATACTAGTAAATGCCCTATGAGGAAGTTAGTGCCAGAGTACTCCTGCTCAGCCAAAGCACCTACCAGCCTTGCCTGCCCGGGTGCTGCACTGTGCTGCAGCACGATGGTTTCGCACTGCAAGGCAGGCCCCAGGGACTGTTGTGACAGAAAGACCATTTCTGCAGCAAGTCAGGGAGGTTTGCCCAACACACCCAGCTTACCAGAGACCTTGGCAAAGGGGAATGCAGACATCATCTAGGTATTTGCTCTCTTAGAGAGTCCTTCTCCAAACCATTTGTTCAAATTTCTTAGATGAAGTTCCTTTTTTTGTAAGGGACAATTTATGCAGCTCTTCCCGTATTGGATATACTTTGTGCAAGTAACTCATGCTTATTACAAACCAGGCACTAAGAAACATATCCTGCTGAGACTATCTGGCACAACTCTTCAAACTTCAGACACATACGTTATGTCGTTCATTAGCAGATATGAAGTTTTAAGAACATTTTTCATCCCTTTCAAACTATAAGAAAGTTATAACAATAGCTTGTTGGAGAGAACAGTGGAATTGTCTAACAGTGATATGTTATCTACTATTTCCCCCAACCAGCTGTGATATTTAAAAGCTGCCAGTCTCTTGCCAGGTTTCCCCTGCCTCTCCAGATCCTCTGCTCCACACTCCATGTTCATTGCCTCTGCCTCTCTGGCCTCGTAGCTGGGCGTCTTTGGTAAAGACTTTGCAGCTAATTTGTGTCTTGAAAGTTGCAGCTGAAAACATCTTCTGAGCCTGACAGCTGATCAGTGCAGGAGCCAGGAGTGAATCACACCCCCTAGATGTCAAGATTTTTTGTGCTGTGAGTTTCTTTGAACTCCTGAATCAGTGTATGAAGGGAAAGGTATTGCTAACTATAAAGGATTGAAGTGACTTCTGTCTTCAAAGCTTTGCCACTACCTGTCATTAGTTATGTTAATTCAAAAGAAGAAAAAAAGGAGACCTTTTGACTGATGAGAATACCTTAATAGACAGTCAAAACCTTTCCTGGAATATTAAAAAGGGATTATATGAGATTCCTCTCCAAAGAGCGAATTAAGCAAACAGATCCAGTCCCTCTGGAATAAGCAAAGAGTCCCTCCATCCATAAAGATCCAAAAATCTTCATGACAGGATGAACCTATTTAAAATCTGAAGTACTAAATAGAAAAAAATTACCTAATGTGAGCTGTCTTCATATTTTATTTTGTTGATAGTTATTAAAATGAAAGTCCAAGAAAGTGCTGCAAATCCCATACAAAAGACCTTGGAGGGGGGGAAGACTTAAGGAAACAAACCCCTTATTGTCTTGGTGTTGCTGGATGCACTCTGCAGAATCAAACACAGACCTTTGTTATGGTTATTACAGGCATTGCATTGCTTCCCTAAGTGTGCTCAATACCGAAAAAAACACAGACTACTCTGGAAGGTCTTTATCCTGCAGAGACTGAGGGCTTGAAGGGGAAGAGAGTCCAAGCAAAAATCTCCATGCAGGCACATTGATTTATATGTTTGAGCTTGTGTATTTTTTTAAAACTCTTTCTCTTTTTTTCTCCTATAAATAGTTGTTTAACATGTCCATATTTTTAAATGCAAATCCTTCTTTGGACCAAAGAGCTATCTTATATCCTCCATATAAAATTATGCAGCTCCACTGCAGACCCCAGAACTGAACAGTTAAATGTTAGATTAAAATCAGCCCAGAACCTGGACAAAGTCAGTTTCAGGAAAGCTACTGTAAGTTTAGTCCAGAAAGTCTAAGGAACCTCATAGTTTTGTCACATAGGATAGAAAATGGTAGCAGAAATTACTCTTATTTATTAAGAAGTTACTCTTTATTGTCTGATGCTCTCTATGTGATTTCAGAAAACCTCATTATGGAAATCTGCATTCAAAATCAAGACTTGTATGAAAAAAGAAAAATCCATTAATGTATTTTAATAATACGCCATCAACAATAATATTAAAGTTCCCAAGGAAAAGCACGCTGTATAATGCTTATTTTTCCTTGTCAAAAGGACTGAGCAGAGAATAACGTACTTCTGATCAATAATTAGAATGATAAATGTCTGCAGAGTTGTTCTGTCACATTATACTGACAAACATTGATTGAGAGGTGGAATTCCAATGACAGCTGTAATTTTTTAAACATAGGTGGTAGCTATGTGTATTGAGTACGCAGGCTTACCGAGACACCTTTGCTTTGAAATCACCTAAAATCAGAACAATGGGAAATTGTTAAACTGAGCAGGTGTTTACTGCAGAAAAAGGCAGTCTGAAGTATGTGAAAAGAGATTAAATCCTCTGGGAAAACTTATCTAAAGTGCAAGCTGTAAATTTTCTGCAAAATCTTCCCGTTATGTCCGCCCATACTGAGGCAACATTGGCTTCTCCTTAGGAAAGAAACACTTTACAGTCCGGGGCAGAAAGAGTGAGGGCTACAATGAGCACTGAATCAAATAGAGCTGTGACTGAGGACACTTAAGACAATTCCAAAGTCCTTTATTTATCTCCCGTGAAAATGGAGACAACTGATTGTGTGCAGGTGATTGAGAAGTGACATATATCAGCCTAGCAAAATCCTATTTATTTTCTCACCTGGAGGAACTGATAAAAGAGTAAAGTGGCAGAGGCAGGGCTATACAGGGATTTTGGACCTTAAGTGAGGGTGATTTTAATGAACAAACATTATGTCTGCACATTCAGGTACTTATATGCAAATATATGCAATAGAACAGTTTATATGGCACAAGAATACTCATTTTCAATCATAATTCCTTAGATTGTGATATCTCCGAGACAGAGGTCTTTCACAAATTGTCATTTTTCTACTTTTTTGCCAACCGCCCACCTCATCGATATGCTATGTGTCAAACAAGGCCAACAAAAAAACATTGATAATACACCTGAGTAAGTAGAATTGCTGGCGAGATTCACAAATTAATTCCAGTTTGCATGGGCTGCTGCAAGTAAAGAAACATCCCATTGAAATGACCCCCATGTTGAAACCTTGCCTCCAGCCAGAATGGGTATGGAGAGTCTTAAACAACCTAAGAGGGGATTAAAAGAGTTACTGGACGTAGTTTACTGTCCTCAACCCAGAAGAACAAGCACTTGGACAACAAAGTGAGTTCATATATTCCCCCAACTTTGGTGACCCCTGAGGCTGATACAGATGCTGTGAACTCTCACCCTGCTTGCCCTATAACAGAGGGCATAAGGAAGAGCTCCTAGAGGCCATTTAAATCTAGCTGAGGACCTTCCTCTTTTCATAAAGCAGCAGTAAATCAGCAGTAATGTCACCGATGAATTCACATCACGAATCCATGTTTATGGATTTGCATCAATGTAGGATAATGTCAGTGAGAAGCATCACAGACCCTAGGTCACTTAATGTTATGTACACCCTCAGGGCTACCCAATTTTATGCATTTCTAGTGGGACTGAGCAGGTCTCTGGGCTTTCTTCTGATAATAGTCCCAACCAATTCCACCCTATATTTCATTTTACATAAAACCTTGAGCTAGGCTTGACATTTCTGTTTATGTCCTAGCTAGTACAACAGAGGAGTTTAATGTATAATGAAGGAATGGAGTGTCTGAATCTTCCAGTTTGAGCTAGAAAATTACTGACTAAATCTTACATTCTCATGCATTTAGAGTCTAGGAGTATGTCACGTGAGGGAAGGATAGTTTGTACTACAGGGGCCATCATTTGGAAGTTATTTAAGATTAGGAGTAATATAAAGTAATAATTCTGCCAGAGTTCCCTGCCAAAGATTTTGACTTATCCCATACTCATTACCCACCTGCAGCTCATGTCATATTTTCCTGAGTTTCCTCATATTCCAATTATTCCCTGTTAATATCCTGTATCTCCTGCCACCTCCTGGCTACAGCAATGATACTAGCAATAGCAATAAAAATCCTTGAGCAGAATAAATTCTTCCCTACTAGCACTTGGAGTAACATCCAGATAAAAGCTGTGGTTGATGCCCCTTGGGGTGTGTTTTTTAACAGCCTGGGACAGATGGTTGCTCAGTTATCCAAATCCCAATTTTCCTCCTACCCTGTATAGTTCCAGAATATTCTTTCTTCAGAAAGTCTTGCTGAGCACTGCCTTCCAAACCTTTCTGACTACAGATTTTGCAATAATTGAAAAGCAGTGTACAGCTTAGCTGATAACCAAAACTGCAGGCAATGCTTCCGAAATCCTCATTTACAGAGTCAAGGATGGGGATTTCCGTAAGGACAGCTTTGCAAGTTCACCTTTTCCTTTTCTAATTAACCCCTGCTTGCATTATACTTTGCATCGGGATTCATTACCTGTTTTACTGATAAGTTTTGATAAGCTTCTTATGTTGATTAGAAATAAAAGGTGATGGAAGTCAAGGGAAGTTTCAAAGTGGCTATGTTTTTGCTTTGTGAATCCCTATTGTGAAAGCCATGTAGGTAACGCTTGGGCTTAGTAAATGCAGAAGCTATAAAACCTTCGTTGCTCCTTCTAACACTTTACAAAATAACTTCTCCTACTATTGTGCTCTTTTCAAGAAATTATATTCATGGTATAAGTGGAAAAACATAGGGGACTTTAAAAAAGTATTTACCTTCACTTATTTTCAGGTTCAGAATGATGCTCAGCTGCATTCCCATAGAATAATTATAGCGTTATCTGCATTGAAGGAACTCTTTGGAGGTCATCTTGTCCAGCCCCTGCTCAAAGCAGGGCTAACTTCAATGTCAGAGCAGGTTGCACAGAGCCATTCCCAGTCGACCTTTGAAAACCTGCAAGGATGAAGATACCCAGACTCTCTGGGCAACCTGTTCCTGCATTGAACCACCCTCACTGCGGATTTTTTTCCTTGCATTTCCTTGAAATTTCCCTGCAGCTTGTGACTGTCACCTCTTGTCTTTTCATTGTGCACTTCTGGGAAGAGTCTGACTCTCCATATCCTCCCGTTCAGGGAGCTGAGGATAGAAATTAGATCTCCCTTAGCCTTCTCTTCTCCAAGCTAAGCAAACCTAGCTGCCCCAGTCTTTCATCCTACATCATGTGTTCCAATCTCTAGTCCTCTTGGTGGTCCTCACAACTTTATCACAAGTGATACATTAACTAAGTAATGCAAACCAAATTTTTTTGCAAGTGGCTTTAAGCCCTGCTCCCCTGCACTATCCCTGAGAAGTCATGAACCTAATACGGCACTGCAGATTCATTGCAGCTTGCTTTTTTGGAATACCTCAAACATAGCTAGAGAGCAGTGGAGCATGTGGAGCACTGACTCTAGCTGCCCTCGGTGAGAGATCCTGGAACATCATGCCAGTGGGATTCAGTCCCTCATAAAGGCAGCATCCAGCCCCACAGGAGTTTGCAGGCTGGGCTGTCCTAAAACTAAGGGAAATCACTTACTAGACTTACCCAAACTCAGATCTGCACAAGTTGCTTGCAGTTTCCACAAACAGTGCCTTATTTAAATCACTGGACCTGATTCCTCACTCTATTATAGAGGTTTACTAGAGTGGCGAATCACATTAATCATTTTCAAAAACTTGGAAGCATTAGTAGAACATCTCTCAATTCATAAGCTTTAATATACATTTTGTACGTTTTAGGATAAGAATCTACATATAAATTTAAGAAGGAAATAACACCCAATAATCATAATGAAGAGGTTAATAGCAAAATTTTCACCGTGCTATTGTATTATCAAAATAATCATTTTCAGGAAACGTTGTATAGCAAGAAAAAGAAAACTTGTAACATTATTGATTTACATTTTTTGACTTGAGATTAAGATAGCCTGACACTTTTTGCCACGTTTAGGTATGAATGCAATTGAAAAACATGACTTCAAGACATTAATTTCTGGAATATTTAATTTCTGGAGGGTTTTTTTTTGACTGCTTGTTATAATGTTCAAAATCCTGTGCCCCTTTTTTATCCAAATGCTCTTCTTTTTCTTTTTTCTCACTGTCTTCATCCCTTTTATCTTCTTTTATGCAACTTGCAAGTAGAAAGGGGAGAGAGAAGGGGGAAAGGGTATAAGGGACAAGGAAAAAACAGTACATCCACTTTAATTCTCTATATAGGTATAAAAATATTCTGCAAACATTTTCAATTTCTTTACTGAAAACATTTCAACCAGCTCTAGCAATTTAGCTGGAAATTGCCTAAGGTAATTCTGTCATGAACAGGAAGATAGATATCCTCATATCATTCATGTTTCCCTAGGTACGATGTTTGGCAAATAAAAGAAAAATTGTGGCAGATGAAAGTGACATGTCCTTTCCCAATTCTTATTGTCATTTATTATCTGGAACAAAACTGCTCGATTGTTTTTCATTTTTTTTTTTTTTTTTTTCCTGTTCTTTCCCTCTTATTTAAAAGGAATAAAAACAATTGGGCTGGAAACCCTCTCACAATCTCATAAAATGCCTCTGCATTATACTGCACATTTTCTTCTGCATTCTGTCAGTTGTTATAGAATATTTCATATAGGAAAACTTTGGGAAATGTAAACCATGATTGCAGTATATACACTCTTGCTCTTGAGAGGCAGTGTATTTAAGCAAGACTCATACCATGATTCCTGAGACCTATTTCTAATCCTGTCAATGTCTCATTTTATGACCTTGGGCAAAGCTTCTCTTTGCCCTTCAGGCTACTCATCTGTTACATGAGAACAGAAACCTGAGATACTTTGGGGGCATTATGAAGCTTAATCAATATCTATAGACTTCTCTGAGATGCTCAAAGGAAACGTGTTACCGAAATGGACAGTTTCTCCCAGTGTACATATACCCTGTCAACAAAAACCTTCTGTAAGGCTTGTCCTGAGGCAGGGAGTGGAGATCATAGGCTACACATTTTGTTTAACTTACTGTCGTCTGCCTACTACCAGCTGCATGCATAAGTAGAGACAAACACTGCCCAATTTTTCCCATTCATGTGCTTTTGTAAGAAAATGCAAACGGTGAAGAAAGCATGGACCCTCAGGGCTCCACTGGGCTGCCCACTTTGCCAAAGCTGTGATTTGCTGGTTGTTTGCTGAGCTGCCGTCAACCCAATATAGTGATTTGTCTTCTCTCTTACTGGTTTTGTAGAAGATAGCAGTGTGAGGGAAAAGGAACGTCAAACTAGGATGCCCTCACTATGGGAGGGAGCCCTCTGGGACTGCAAGGTGTAAAGGAGAGATGAAGAAGCAGGAGAAAGCCATGCAACTGAAGGATGTTTTATGCCATGAATGCTTTATCAGCAGTAATGAGCCAGTCGCTGCCTAGGCCAGTGGGATGGCCAAAGACAGGCATTATTCAACCTTTCTCCTTTGCTAAACCTCTCAATACCCATATATGCAATAGTTTCTAGGTACCCATCACTATTGGAATTTTTTATGCTTTTTTAAGACCTTCCATTGGTACTGGTGTTGAACATACATTAAAAGGATATATTTGTTTATTATTAAACTTCTTATGACAATGCTGTTACTTGAAAAAAAAAAGTGTATTCGGGGCCACACACACACACACAGACGTTTACATCTCTGTTTATATTTCTCTGTTTCTTACAATCTTGGGCATTAAATTTACCAATATGTTAACAATGGTCAGAAGAAAACAGATTCAGTTTGGATAAAATTGTTAGGTAACAGTTTAGCTTGAAGGGCGTTTTCCAGTTGTGGAATGCTCATAATTCACCATAATCAACTGGAAAGCCTATGATTTTCTTGAATTTTGCATAGGTTTGCAGCATTTACAGAAAATAGATGTTTCCTAGCCCAGGGCTTTCATAGCTTCCTCTAATTATGTCAATGTGACGAAACAGCTTACTAAAACATGCCTTGAAGTATATAGAATATGTATATATTGATCAACAGGTATTAATCTCTCAGCAGAAGTTTGTAGTTCCATGATTAGATCCTATGCTAGATGCCAAAATGTAGATACTTTTTCTAATTTATTGCAAATGCTGCAAAATTGACTGCTCTTCCTGTTATTCACACTGTCAGCCTCCATTCTCCTGCAGACATAGAAAGTGCACTCATCCCTGTTTTCTAACTACATGCTCACATAGGGTTGGTAAATTCTTTTCTTTGGGACTAACACTCCTATTCCAGTCCCCCAGACTGCCAGTCATTTTACTTATTGGATTAACACTGTCCAGCCTTCAGCATCGGTCAAGTGCACTTGATTCATCATTTGCCTTGTTGCCACCTATCCCTTCAGTTGCTGATAGGGTTAATCCAAGTTACACAGCTTCTCCAGCTAAGACAGCGTACAGAGGGAAATCCTTCTTGGAAAAAGGAGGTGCAAGGGGAGCAAAAATCTCCTGAAGCACTGATATAAGTTACCGCTTACATGCAAAGACTGTCATTTAAATCAAAGAAAACAAATTAAATAATAACAAAGTTTTAGTTTAGATAGCCAAACTATGAACTGAAGAAATCTGAAGTATGGCAGCCTGACGTCTGCATTTTCCTCTGTCTTTTTTTAAATGATGCTGACAGATTATTTCAAATCTAAAATATTTTATTGCAACAGTGTATTGATTTATGCAATATGCTCCCATTTTGGTTCTTCTCTTTTAGTAATCCCTCCTCCAGGCTGAGATGCAGGTCAAAATGTGGATCTAAGTGTCCAAATAAATTACATCAATGGTATAATGTACACAGCTTTTAACTGAATGGTGATTTCAGCTGCTAGTCTGATGTTCACACATATCTTACTCCTTTCATAATTCAGGTGATATTTGGTTTGGTTTATAATACACTTCATGTAGATGCTTTATTTATCCAACAGACTTGAAGCCAGGAGAACTCAAATGGGAGAGATTTGGAAAGATGAAGAGATAAGGCAAAAACATACAAATGGAGGATCTAGGGTTTTATCCAAGGAAAATGTCAATTGCTGTGCACAAATTCTTTTATCTTAAAGATTACAAGGCAGTTCAGTTTTACTCACAGCACAATAATTACTGCTTCTTGAAGTCGAACAACTACTTCCTTCCCTTTCTTTCTGAGGGCCACATTACAGTGATTTGTGTACATCACACATTTCCTTCATCTCTGCATCCTCTGCAGAAGCACAGTGAGTGGAAAAGAGGCAAGAAAATCAGAAAGCAGGGAGGCTTCTGGCAGAGGCACATGTAAATGAACAAGAAAGGCAATGAATGGGGAAAGAGAAGAAAGAAGAGTAAATGAGAGGGGCCAATAGACCAAATAACCAGACTTGTGGTACCTGGCAAGTTGCTAGCAAGATGACGGTGTTGCCTTTTATAAACAGGATCTTTGATGTGGGATATGCAAAAGCTGGAGCTCCTGCCCCAATACATCTCCAAAAGATCACTTTTCTTAACCCACTATAGATGTGTTTAACCTGCTGCCCATAGCATGCCAAGCAGTTCATCTCACTGCCCCCATTGTTTTCTGCTCTGAAGACCTTCCCTCATCATGTCTTTTCCTATCATCTGAAGTCTGTTCACATGATAGGGGAACTTGGGATGATAAGTGCACAGCCACAGTCGAGTGCTGTCAGGTGCACTCCATAAAAATGGAGAGAGTCTTGGTGTCACAGAAGGAGGTGTGTAGTGGAGTTCTGGAGATGATGGGGACATTTGCTTCAGAAGTGCACTCCAGGCCTGAAATGAAATACTAAACAATGTAAAAACACCCACTGAATGCAGGTTTGTAGAAGAAAGAGACTGTCGTGGTTTAACCCCAGCCAGCAACTAAGCACCACACAGCCGCTCGCTCACTCCCCCGCGGTGGGATGGGGGAGAGAATCGGAAGAGTAAAAGTGAGTAAACTCATGGGTTGAGATAAAGACAGTTTAATGGGTAAAGCAAAAGCCGCGCGCGCAAGCAAAGCAAAGCAAGGAATTCATTCACTACTTCCCATCGGCAGGCAGGTGTTCAGCCATCCTCAGGAAAGCAGGGCTCCATCACGCGTAACGGTTACTTGGGAAGACAAACGCCATCACGTCGAACGTCCCCCCCTTCCTTCTTCTTCCCCCAGCTTATATACTGAGCATGACGTCATATGGTATGGAATAGCCCTTTGGCCAGTCTGGGTCAGCTGTCCTAGCTATGCTCCCTCCCAGCTTCTTGTGCACCTGGCAGAGCACAAGAAGCTGAAAAGTCCTTGACTAATGTAAACTCTGCTCAGCAAGAACCAAAACATCAGTGCGTTATCAACATTATTCTCATCCTAAATCCAAAACACAGCGCTCTACCAGCTACTAAGAAGAAAACTAACTCTATCCCAGCTGAAACCAGGACAGAGACTATTACAGGCCATGGACCGTACTGAGGGGCAAGGAGCAATAATGAGTTGCTCAGAGCAGTAAATTGTACTGACCACATTTGACTATACATATTGGGTAGTTATTCTGGTTTTCCCTCTTTCCTTGCATATGGCATGATATTCTGATTTATCTCATGAGACTTAAGAAACTTACATAACTACAAAAGCCCAATTCTTTTATTGGAATCCTAACTATCTCTTTGTATCTTATGACAAGGAGTTCCACAACTTAATTAAGCATTGTATTTAAAAACCAAGTCAACAACTTCTTTGCATTGTCTCTCATTTCAAGCTTTTCAATTTCATGATGCTTTCCTTTGTTTCTGTTTTATGAGACAGCTTTAATGGAATTTTCCAGATGAACTTCTCTGTGTTGCTTCTTATTTTGGACATTTTATACAGTATCTTCCATAAGACAATATTGAAGGGAAGTTTGAAGCTCTTGCTATTTATACTGCATTTGAAATGGACTTGATTCTCATTTGAATGAAGAGATTGTGACATATTTTCATCATTCTTTTTAATGAAATATAATTCAGGATATTTTTTGAATGTTTCCACCACAGGGCCAGCTTTATTCTTTGGAAGTCTTTGCTCATAATTCCTACTGAGCGATTCCTGAGGCTGGATGACAAGTACAAGGCACAGCACTGGAGGTATAAATGACCCTCTGAAATTACTCATTTTATTTTTGGTCTCGTTCTTATTTATTGCTGAGCTGATCTTTTTTTTTCCTATGTGTGTGGAGGAAGATGAAGATCCTTAAACCATGCTTACTGCAGTAGAGGGGCTTTACAGTAAAAGCCATCGCCTGTGGAGTGCCAATACCAGAACTTTCTGGGTAACAGAGGACAGTGGAGCAAATTCTGTTTGATTAATGCCTCAACTTTTGGAGCCAGACTGACTTCAAAACTTTTTCACAGTCAAATATTACATGGTAAATTGCAATATGTGTATGTATTTCTAACGGATTAGTGACCAGACATATACTTGAAATAATGAAGTTATGGTGCTGTTTCCCTTTTGGGAATTAGGTATTAAGCCTTTTAAGTTTTGTTTTTCCCACCTTTTCAAAGCTATTCAAAAGTATCCATGCAATGCAGTCATAGAAGAATTACTCTCCTTTTTTTTCCTTTCACGTTCAAAGGAGGCTGGACTTTAAGAAGGAATGATGTCCTACATATGAGACCAAACAAATTGGGTGGGATACTATTTCTTGTGGAAGGCTTTAGTTCTGCTGGAATTTTGATTGTTTTTGAGAGCCATTTGTAACTCTTCCTCTCTTTTCAATTAAAATTCATCTAACCTTCTTGTCCACACATGCAATGACAAACATCTGACTTTTAAATCAACAGACCCGTTACCTATTAGCCCCGTAATCAGGGAGAGACTGTCACAGCAGTTGCAGCATCCCACCACTGGAACCCATCAGAGAAAAAGGCTTTGTACTCAGATCATAGGCCAGAGAGCTGCTGGTGAATACATATGTGTTTGCCTGACACCTGAATCAAATTACACTCCTGTAAGAGGTGCCCAGAGAGAGACGTACCTCATTAATTATACATGCAAAGTGGGATCCAGCAACATCTTATGAGGATCTGTATTGCAAGCCATGTTTTCTTTGATTCTGTCAGCAGCTTTTCAGTTCAGCACAGCAGCAATCTAATTAAAATGGCCATCAAAGCAGAGCTGAACCGCATTAAATGGTTTCCATTAATGTCATATTTAATTTAGTGGTTTGTGTTGAAGATGTTCATTACTGTCCTTTGCTGGGTTTTGAACTTCTGGACAACAAGTTTTATAAATGATATTTACATCTCAAGAAATATAAACATACTGTTTACATATCCGATAGCTCTTCTGTCTTCTCACTCCCCAGTTGATATGTTGCAGCTGGGTTGCCGGCTACCCCTAGTTGCTTCTTCAGAACATTCTGAGAAACTATTAAAGGGTGGGAGAATTGCAACAAGGGGGACTAGCACCAGCTTTTGCTGTTGTTTGTGCTCTCTGTCCTTCACACCATTTTTTTTGTCTAATTGCACGAGTCAGTCTAGTCTCTTCCATTTCATAGACATGATGGGATGGCTGGACCTTCCCATTGACCATCAGTATTCTGGCTGCCATGCACTAAAATTAAGGAAGGCTGAATTACGATCTTTGATAGAAATAGCCTGCTATTTCTAGAGGTCAGATGAGATGTGGAGGGAAGTTCTCACCTTCGGGCACTGCAGAATTACTTTGCTGTTCTCAGAGCTGTTCCTTCTTGTTGGATAGTCAGGAATGAAAAAGGAACCTGTCACTAAAACCCACACATACACAGAAGAAGGAGGAAAAAAAGGTATTCTAAAAGGGTATCATTATCCTTTTTTACTCTTTTACAGATGACTGTGTTTTTATTTTAAATCTTTGACAACAGTTTTGTTAAATAGAATGGAGGAAAACATAAGGTAAGAAAAACTATTTTACTAAACTTCATCCAAAGCACAATTGTATAATATCAGTGTATACGTTGCCAATGTATACACTGCCTTACTGTAAAATAGCATCTTCCAAGGAACATGTGGAAACTCTTTACATTACTGATATTAGTGTGACAAGAAGTCACATTTTTTGTGTGACAAAAGTGTGAAAAAATTAGAAAAACACCTCTGCTAAATACTTTAAGTGAAGTCGCTATGAAAAATTCGAAATTCAATAGAATGGAAATATTTGGCATCTTTGGTGATCCAGGAAAGATGTCAAACAGTGTATCAGAACTGCAGCCAAGGAGAAATTGGTGACTTTGGACGGAATTCCCAGAAGCATTTTTTCATTGCCCAAGAAAATTACTTTTTTCTGTCATATGTCTAAGTCTAGTCCCCACCTAAACAACAATGTTAATTACATTAACACCAGAAATTTTGCAGTAAGTTGGAGGAATTCCAGTTTTGGAGAGGAGCAACAAAATAGTTCTTTTATAGTGGCATGACAGGAGACTTTAATACAACCACACCCCAAGAAGTAGGTTACTAGAAGGGAATAAGACTAAGTGTTTGAAGAGTATAAACACTGTATAACAGGAAAAACGAGGTGGGTGATTCAAGTGGTTCAACAATGCCCATCCAAAATGAATGGGATGAAACTCAGCAAAGATTCAGATGAATGTTAGAATGTAATATTTTACAGTTTCAGGATATTAGAATGTCAGAATCTGGTACTCCAGAAAAACCACCCAGAGCAAGTCTCATCTCATTGTTTAAAAGAGGATAGGGGAAAACCCGTGACTTTTTAAAACTACATATGTATCTCTGAAAGGGAGGGAGTCTTTAATTTTGAGCAAGTCAAATTTTTTGTCATGAGTGGGATTATATGGAATTAGTAGTTCACTGAGACTGATTACTAAGAGAAAGAGATATGTGCTTAACTCAAATGAATTAGTTCACTCTAATGTCTTAGCACAGCAAGTCAGCCTTGTAATAAGTATAGCCTGCCTTTCCAGAACATTGATCTTAGATGCGAAAAACCCTTGGTCATTTTGGCTATATCTATACCAGTAATTGAAAAAGGAAGATTCCTAGAGGCTGTAATTAAATAATCTGTACTATAAAATTGTTGCAATGGTACCTGATATGCTTTAGGAGCAAAACCTAAACATTGCCACTTCTTTGGGTTTTTTGGGGCAGAAACCGTAGTTGCTACAACCCTGAATTTTTCCATGGGAGTGTATCATTTCAGCTGAACCATTTACAAGTATTCTGCTAGCAAAGCAAAAAATTGTTGCTTTCTGGCTGAATTGATGTTAGTGGAAGTGTTTTGTATTTGTTTTTAATTTTTAAGCTGTTTCAATGAGCTTAGGTTAGAAGAAAGGAAGGTATTTTCATTAGCTCTGTGAACTATATTCTTGGCAGCTCTCAGGAACTTCCTGTCAGAATTCTGCAGTCAAATTAAAGAAGAAATCAAAGGTGCTTTTTCTCTTCATCTGATCTGATTCTCCTCTTCTTCTGTGTACAGCTTTTTTTTTTTTTTTTTTTCCTTGCCAAAGACTGTGTTTTTTCTCTGAACTCATTGATTAATCCTGAAGAGTGAAGTTTTCTCTTTGGAGTACAAGGGGTTCACCCAAGGTTATCTTGAGAAACAATGATTTTAGGCTCCCTAAAAAGATATCCTTCCATTGCCAATATCAGTGTGATGTAGTTGTCCTGGAGAAATATTAAGCACACTGACCGACTAGACTATTAAGATGTAATATATTGGTTTCCATTTGTTTGGTAGTACTTTTGCCTTATTTACAATTTGATAATTTTAATTGTAGTAGGAAAAGAAAAAAATATGTTCTCCTGTCTGCAATCACAAACAACTTCAGTTGTTTGTACATCAGAAAGAGAAGTGAAGGTGGGCTTTTCTTTCCTTCATAGTTTGTTTCCTTCCTGCTATTCTTTAGTTTGCTTTTTTGTAAAACTTGTCAATTTTTGGTGTATTTGTCAAACACATATGTTCTGTAGAATTCTCTAAAACACCAGATTTCAAGTGATAGTGTGCCGTTATGGTTTTCTGTATGTATTTTCCTATCCTTTGGGAGGGGTGGGTAGGATATGCTCTGTTGCTTCAGAGAAATGAATAGGTTTTGGTCAACTGTAGAGGGAGAAGTGGTCCCTAATGGTGTCCCATTCTAATAGATCTGCCAGGGAAACCATGTTTTTTCTCAGGAAATGTGGTTTGAAATGGATGTCAAGTAAAAACAGATGGGAAGTAGAATTAAACTATGCTTAGTGATTATCCTGTTGGAGAAGCACTTTCAGCACATTTTGGGGTAATCATATTACTTCTGCTTCTCATTCTAGAATGTGATGGTTTTGGCTGGGATAGAGTTAATTTTCTTCATAGTAGCTAGTATGGGGCTATATTTTGGATTTCTGCTGGAAATAGTGTTGATAACACAGGGTTCTTTTCATTACTGCTGAGCAGTGATGACACAGAGTCAAGGCCTTCTCTGCTTCGCAGCCCACCCCACCAGCGAGTAGGCTGGGGGTGCACAAGAATCTGGGAGGGGACACAGCTGGGACAGCTGACCCCAACTGACCAAAGGGCTATCCCATACCATATTGACATCACGCTCAGCACATAAAGCTGGGGGAAGAAGAAGGAAGGGGGCGGGACATTCAGAGTGATGGCGTTTGTGTACCCAAGTAACCGTTACCTGTGATGGAGCCCTGCTTTCCTGGGTGTGGCTGAACACCTGCCTGCCGATGGGAAGTAGGGAATATATTCCTTGTTTTGCTTTGCTTGCGTGCATGGTTTTTGCTTTACCTATTAAACTGTCTTTATCTTAACCCATGAGTTTTCTCACTTTTACTCTGCCAATTCTCTCCCACATCGCACCGTGGCGGGGGAGTGAGTGAGCAGCTGTGTGGTGCTTAGTTGCCGGCTGGGGTTAAACCACAACATAGAGGCAATGAAGATATAGTAATGCACTTGAACTATGATCAGGTCCTGTCCCCCAGGGATGACATTTCTCACTGCAGGTAAGTAGGCAGCCAGGATTAGTGAATGGGTGCAACTAGACTCAGAAGTTTCAATGATTCACTTTTCTGGTCTTTTTTCTGTAGGCAATACTAGCACAAAATCAAGTTCCAATTTATCACTACCTACCAACACCCTATTTAGCCTCCCTTAGCTCAGTATAAGACAGCTGCTCTGCTAGGTGATTTATTCCATAATCTTAATATAATTTTATTAAAGAGAAGAGTCCTTGAATCCAGTGCCTTCTGCACTGATAAATCTGACACGTCTGCGCCCTTTGATGACTTTCTTAGAGATATTACTGAGGTGATGTAGAAAATGTGTTAAAAGATACAACAAGCTTTCCTTTAAGAGATAGGAAACTAAGCATTCAGTTTAAGTCTGCTGAAATGTTTCTAGGTGTACACTGAGGGAAAACAGCTGAAATATTTGACATGTTACATTGTTGTAATACAACAAAGAACTAAGTGGGAGTAATCAGAATATTCTGACGCGTGAGCTGAAGCTATTGGTCTCTAACAGAAACCAGGGCAATGAGACTCCCCTTCCCCCTGTTGATCTTTACAATGATTTTCTTGCATTGTTTCTTTACAACTTTCCTCTGAGGACTTCCAGATACTTTATAAACACAGACAAATCAAGACTCGTGAGGGAATAGCTCTCTATACTGTAGCCGTACACATAATATAAGTGTTTTCTTTACATATGCTGTTATGAGTCCCACAGAAACTGATCTCTGGAAAGAACTCTTGTAGGTAGCAGCCCTCCTAGCCCACGTTGGTGGTGGGGGATGTCAGGCTCCCAAGGGTGACAACAAGCATGCATTTGACAGTGCATTACCTGCCTCTCTGCAGTAACAGTTTCATGGATTGTTAAACTTGGCACTGTATACTTATGTTTGCTTTCTGCGGTCAAACGAGTTTGAGGTGGGATCCAGGTAGCTTGGTACTCAACTGATACAATGCCTAGATCTCCTGCACCTTTTGCTTTTCAGAAATGAGGCAAGAGAAGTGATTGCAGTCAACCTCGTTGAACTGCCACTTAAAAAAAAGAAAAAATATGCATTTAAACTATGATACTTCATTATCAGATTAATTTCTTTTATAGTCCCACCTAATTAACCTCACATTGCTGAGTCTAGATTTTGACCACAGCTCTACCCAGTTACTTCAGGCACTGTCCCATGGCTGTGGTGTAATTAAGCATCAAGGCCCAAATTGCTAGCATCAGTATGCTGGTGGAGCATGTCTTAGAACGACTGCATGACATGAAACCCAATAATGCACTTCCAGACATAGCATATTAATGGCACATGGATGGGAAACAGCTTCTGGAGACTATTTTTCCCTATGAACACAATTAGTTGAACAAAATGATTACAGTGCTATTGTCACAAACATATAGTTAAAAAAGCTGACTGTTCAGGTTGCTCAAATGTTTGCATACCACGAACACACATGATGGAAACTGGTGTACATGAGTGATGCTCAGCAAGACCCCTGCCATCAGTTTCCTTTGGGTAGTGAGTACCCAAGGCCATAAGGTCATTTGTGCCATGGAGCTTCTCACGGCTAGTGATGAAACCTGTGCATTACCAGGTTACACCCAGCACCCATAGAGTTCTCCTTGCTAGTTTCAATAGCTTAAAGCTACCTGAAATGGGAATAATTATCTGTAATGAGATACTGTTCTTCTCAAAACAATTATGGTGTATCATACCAATATATGAAAGTTTTAACGAATGTCTCCCATGGTGCTAGTAAATTCCCAGCCTACTGGGTTTATGCACTGCTGGAAACTTGTGTATAATTTTACATCTGTTTCTTCCATAATTATTATAATTACAAATTATTTCCTGCTCTATGATTATGGAACCATTTTCCTTTTGATTTGAAATAAATATGATTAATTACATCATTGCTCATTGTGCCATATGGTAAAATACCATTCTTCCTTAATAAAGGAAGAAGTTAGAAACTTCTGGACTATCTTCTTGATCTAAGGTACAATTCACAGAGGGATTTTCTTTTGCTTGTTTTAATTACTGTAAAAATACTTGTAACCTTTTCTTGCTTTGCAGAATAATATTCAAAACCAATGGTTCATTGTAGTGAGGAGAAGAGAGCTTGAACAAGGACAGAAGGCAATTTCCTACAAGCAGGCACCAGTGCTGGCTTTGGCTGGGATAGAGTTAATTTTCTTCATAGTAGCTAGTATGGGGCTATATTTTGGATTTCTGCTGGAAATAGTGTTGATAATACAGGGTTCTTTTCGATACTGCTGAGCAGTGATGACACAGAGTCAAGGCCTTCTCTGCTTTGCACCCCACCCCACCAGCGAGGAGGCTGGAGGTGCACAAGAAGCTGGGAGGGGACACAGCTGACCCCAACTGACGAAAGGGCTATCCCATCCCATATGACATCACGCTCAGCACATAAAGCTGGGGGAAGAAGAAGGAAGGGGGCGGGACATTCAGAGTTACGGTGTTTGTCTTCCATAAGTAACCGTTATGGGTGATGGAGCCCTGCTTTCCCGGAGATACTGAACACCTGCCTGCCGATGGGAAGCAGGGAATGAATTCCTTGTTTTGCTTACTTTGTGTGCGTGGCTTTTGCTTTACCTATTAAACTGCCTTTGTCTCAACCCAGGAGTTTTCTCACTTTTACTCTTCTGATTCTCTCCCCCATCCCACCACAGTGGGGGAGTGATTGAGCAGCTGTGTGGTGCTTAGTTACCAGCTGGGGTTAAACCACGACACCACCCTAGAATAGTGAGACAGGCTGATAACCAAGAAAGAGCTGTGGTTTGGTTTGCTCTTGGTTTATTCTTTCCTTTGTTGCATGCAAATAAATATTGAAGAACAATTTTTGAAACACCCCAGGTTAGTTATTCCCAAAACTCAGCTTAACTGTGTTGTACTTTTAAGTCTCTAGTAGACCACTGTTGCTTTTGATCTCATAAAGTTCCAGTTACCCAGCCTGACTGGAGTAAAAAAAAAAAAAATCCATTTTCGGTCTCCTGAGAAACACTTTCTCACAAGGTATCTTCAAAGTATGTGAAACATAATGACAGGACTGCAGTTCCTCTGCAACCAGTAGCGGCCAAGGCTGTCTTACAAAACACAGCTGGAAAGAAGATATACAGGCACTTCAGCCCCGCACTGGCACGTAACAGGATAGTAATTTCTGTGGGAAACAGGAGTCTGACATTCATTTCTCATGTCTGCCTGGGCGGTCTCATGGCCACCTCTGCTCTTCCTCTGGAGCAGGACTAGCTGAACAGGTTAAAGATGGGTTACTTTTGTGGCTAGGCTGGGAACTTTGGGGCTGGGAGGAGAAGCCTGCAGTATAGGATTTCCCACTAACCTAAAGGCTATGTCTCTCACATGAAGAAGGAGACACAGGTTTTGCTCTCTGCCCTTCCCTCATGACCAGAAAAAAGTGGGAAACAAAGGCATTGGCTGAACCTTGATAAAATATGGTTAATTTATAGAAAGGTAATTCAAGTGGTAATATTTAGAAGGTCAGTGTCTCTTCTATGACTCTCTTTTGCCTCACACTAGGAAGTATCAGTAACAGAAAAAATAGTTCATAGGTAGAGTAGGAAGTTGAACTACAAAGACTGAGAATAGAGACAAAATTTAAATAGCTTCAAGAGAGCTATCTAGCATTATTAAGGAAAATATTTAAGAGAGAACTTCATAGCCAATAATTAATTTGCCTGAAAACTGAGGGTTTTCATGAGGAAATAGGTCAGATTAAGCTAGCTTTTGAATAAATTATATTAAAGTTGTATGTAATCTGCCTCTTAAAATAATAGTTTAAGGTGGAAGGAAAAATGTTAAATAAGTAACATGGTGGGAATAACATTTACATTATGATTACATTTAATTACAGCAAAGTTGGAAATTATGCACAGAGTTTGAGAACTGACAATTCTCAGGGCAGTCAACACAGAATTTAATTTATGAATTAGAGTTTGCAACAATGACTTAATAAGTCAGAGACATTCACAATGGAGGGTTTGGTGGGGGGAGCAGAAAGAAGTGCTTCACAGGGTTGGAAGAAGAGATGGAAAAGGGGAGGAAGGTAACAGGAGAGAATGCAAGAGGAAAAGCAGGAAAACGAGGGGCAAGCAGAGCTGATGAAAAAAAGGCCCTAAGTAGCTAAGTAGGTTAAATATGGATATGTGTAGTAGACCCTGTTGGGTCTGCATATGAAAATGCATTAACATTGAGACCTTATGGTATTAACTATCCGTTTCAGAATTGCCGCAACACTGTTCAGAATTCCTCTCTGTGACAGGCAGCTATTGCCTCAGGTAAATGACGCAGTGGGGAGAGACGTGGGGGGAACCCCACAAATACATACCTCCTCTGCAATGCAGAATGAAAGGAGAGCTGCCCACAAGGGCAATGGAAATGCTTCGTCAGAGAATCCTCAGTTGGTTGACTACAGCCCCCATATGTGGGTGGTGGTGCAGTTGCAGCAATGAAGGCTGTAAAATACCTCCTCAGTTTAGACAAAAGGAGTAAAAATATGCTTTGCTTATTTAATCTTCTCAGTGTATCTCAAAAATCCTGAGCTAGGTGCTTGAAGCCTTTATTGATTCTGCAACAGAAGTGAACTTGCCACACTGACATGTAGACAGCTGCAAGCAGGTGGGTGTTTCGCTGTTTTGATAATGCATAAAATGGTCTAGAGAGCTAGATATCTTGCTCAGCATTTCTGAAGGTTTCAAATGAGTACAAAACTGACTGCTCAGCCTATTACTAAATCATAGAAATGTGCTTATTTTGCTTGTTCAGTATGGACTATATACACACACATTTTTTTCCATCCTGCTTATCCACAAAGCTAGGTAGCCATCTAGCCACATATATGGGCAATGAAGGCTTAAAGGGTACAGCCCTGGTAGTATATTCACAGAACTAGGATAACTATTCGTATTTGTGAACATCAATGCCTGCAAATGCATTGTGAAATCCATGCACGGAGAACTAAAATTAATGCTTTATGCCATCATAATACTCTACTGAATTGCAGAACCTCCGTCCTGCAGGGCTTAACAATGGAAGAGCTTTCATTTTGCTCTGTCAAAGCAGCTCAGCTTTGATACTGAAGAGCTACAACCTGGGTTGTAGGCGCATGCCTACTTCATCGTCAAATAATCCTTTGGTCCTCTGCATTTCTGCTGCTGTGTTAACCATAGCGGAGGATCCAGTGTGACAGAAACCAATTAAAACCAACCTTTGTCACACATGGTACCAGCAGCCTACAGTCACCCGATGATAATGAATTTCCGTCACTATGCAAATGTAACATTTTGAGACTAACTTCCAAGAGGCTGAAAAATGCGTTCCCTTTATCAACCCCCTGAGCAACTGCTACTGCCACCACCAGAGGTGTTGTTAGAGATGCTGTCTGGCATCATAGCAAAATTAGAGGTTTCTCCCACTGTAGGGTGTCTTAGTGTAGAGTACCAGATATACAGCCTGTACTTGTGGCTCAGAAAGAGTTTTCACAATCAGAAAGGGTAGTGGAGTGCTGAAACGGATGGCTGTCTGGAAAACGCTTCTGGCTTTTTTTCTTCAAGCACACAGACTAAGGGCAACTCTGCTTAATTTCCATGTATAGCACAATGAAGACAATTTGTAGTCAGGTGAAAGAGAATTTGAGGACAGATTTCATGGAGTAGTTACCCTGAAATACTTAAGTTTTGCTTTAAATGTGGAGGATTGCAATAACAGGTATAATGCATTTATAAATTGTGTTGGTTTTGTAGCTAGTGCTACTGGTCCAGCTTTTTTGTGGCTGTACCTCTGTGATTTCAATATCTCATTCAGCTATGAAAAGCAGAAAGGGGATCGTACACTGAAAAATACCTCAGGCATCCATCTGAATTTCTGTTTTTTTAATGACCTTAGTATGGCAAATGCCAGGATTTTTTTCCTCAGGTGAAAGCATTTAGGGCACTTACGAAGGTCATGTTTTGGGTTAGCCTTTTTTTAAGTAACCTTAGGGTGTTCCATCTATATAAAGCATTGGAGGTATGAGTCCAGGTTTTATTCTTTTTCCCTTTACATTTGTTCAGCTCTCTTCGCTGTCTCAGCTCCTCAGGACATCTCAAAATAAACTTTTGGGGCGAGGAGGGATTTTGCTGAAATTGAGTTTTGGGGCATTTCTGAGGTGCTCTAGGCTATTAAAACCAACAGAGTAATTAAAGCAGTCACATTCTTGTTTTAAGGGCATGCTTTCCATTGAATTACTTTAAGCTGTCATATCTTCACACAGCTTTTGCCATCATATTAATTTGACAGACTTCTCAGGAACTTTCCCCCAAGATTCTTCCTTCAAAATGTTTGATGCTTCCAATGACTCAGATGAGATTTAAAGCAGCAGACCTAATTTTAGTGGCAAAGTTTCATCAGTATGAGATTGCTTGTAGCTATGTGCCTTCCGTTCCAGAACTGTTACTCTCTAGGCTAGCAATAGAAATGTTTAGAACTGGTGTTTTTATAACAGCAATGCAAGTCCTGTGTTGTGTGCCCAGGAATGAAAGCAGGAGTGGGTGCAAAGGCTAAGAAGATGGTTTTGGAGGACTCTGTAGGGCAGAAAGAGACAGACTTGCTGTCCTCTGCAGTCCCGCCCATCAGGGAATTGCCCCTGGAGTAAACTATCTCTAGAATCACAAGTGAAATTTGTCTTGAAGGGTGTTATTTGGAACAGGTGAGGAAAGAGTCAGCAAGCTGCTGATAAGCCATAGGAATGACTCAGGGACCAACGCTTGAGTTCACTCTCTTGTCATCTTTTATTTAGTAGTCAGCCAAGATGCCTAGGAAATTAAATAATACAGTAATATAAAAATATTACTGGCACTTATGAGCTTTCTTTCCAATGCCAAAAGGCTTTAACTAACCCAGCAACAAGTACAGCTTTTTATGCTACATGCTCCAAAGCCTGAACCCTGAGTCTAGCTCTGAACTTAAGCTACAGACACTCCATGTAAATACGTATGATTAAGGGCTTGGCCTTAATCTTATACCTATTTTCTTTCTATCTTTTCAGGATGTGCAGAACCGTTCAATAAATTGGATGGTTGATGTTTTCTATTTTACAGTCCCTAACCTTAATGGCATCCCTGACACTAACGTTATTACCCTCAGGGTATCAAACCCTATTGTAAAACAGAATATAATGCCCAATCCCAATTTGTTCTTTTCCCGAATTTTGGACCTTTATGAGATTCTTAAGTTGCTGAAATGTAACCACAATCCTAACTCTAACTTGTATCTTTGAGTAAAAATCTTCTACTAGAAGATAGTAGCAATAACTGTGAGAACTTTTCTATTTGTCTCTGGAAACTCTGAAGAATCTTGAAGTAAAATAGGCTTTTGTGTATTTAGATTTTTCTGATATTAACTGTATTCCCAACCATAATCTTTGCCCTATCATTGCTAGAGGATCACTAAAATGAAAATACAGTAAAAGTCCTTATCAGAACAAGCACTTCTCCTTACTCTGTAGGCTGGGAACAATACAAGAATAAAATAGGGTTTTTAGACTTTAGATTGCTTAACTGTAGCCCATAGACCTAAGCTTAGTTCTAGACATTGTATCAATATTGATGATTAAAGAGAACATAAAGACTTAGGCTACAGTACTAATCTTAATTATATGTTGGCTCCAATCCTACAATAAGAATTAAAGCAGGTATTGGTTACTGGTCACACAACCTACTCCTGTCTAAAAGGACAATGGAGAATCAAGCAATGTGGGAAATCACATTTTAAAAGAGACTATAATTGAATGTCCTGGATATGCATAAGCCTTCTTATTACCATCAGAGGTCTTATAGGATTCAGAAATAAACAGAGCACCAAATGATCTGAATTTCCTAACCTTAATCCCAAAGTAATGTTAACTGTAATTATACACAGAGTAGAAAGTGCTGTTTTTAAAAACTGTGTATACATTAGACCTTACCAGCACCAGCCCTCTTCCAGTTTCCTTAGACCAGGTTCCTTTCCTCACTTTCTTTGGGTAGGGAAGAGGTCAAATGATTTAGTAGCAAAGGATTTAGTAGCATCTCATTTTCCTTTGACAAATGCTATTGCATTGACTTCCTCATGTCAGGGAGTGTGTTGAACAGAAACTTCATTACTGTCTGACAGCAATGATCGTGTATGTCATTCTGTTCAATGGGGACGAACTGTTTAAAATGAGAGAAAAATCAATGATTTGCAGGACTGGGGGCTGCCTCCTTATTTGGAAAGCCCTTGCTCAGTAAAATACTCTTTTTAAGCATTCATTTGTGGGTTGAAGTTAAAATTACTGTTACTTTTGCAGTATAAAGTCATATTCAACCATTGATTGCTCCTTGCTGCCTTTCAATCAATAATTTAAAAGCACTTTGAAAGCCTTAATTGAGTTGCAGGGTTAAGCAGTCATGATAATTAATGTTGTCACATGTAAGAAAGAAACCTGTTATGTCATGAGATTTGAGAGCTACCTCAGATTCTTGGATTTTTCTTTTGTATTTACTGCTTATCTATATTTTTTTGAGGTTTCAGTGGAAGTTGTCACAGGGAGAGAAAATTCTGATTATGTGAAAAACAGTCCTCTGATAGGTCTGTAGGAAGTCTTTAAAAAAGAGGCAGAGAATGTTAAATAGTCAAGCATGCCGATAGATTGTGCAAAGATTTCTAAGATTAACTTCATGCAAAAAACTTAGAAACTGTCAGTGATCAGATTGACATTTTTCTCATGTAATGCCACTTACATATTTGTTATGAATGGACTACTACAAAAAAACCCAGGACTCTGATATCACCTTTTGTTTGTACTGATCATTAAAACTAAACACACTTACAGAAGGCCTATGAAGCTATATAAACTTCTAAATTATCATCAGTAAAAAAATAATAGTATGGCAATGCATAAACTGACTTGAAATATGTACAGGGTCTCTTATGTTGCTTTCACCTCAGTGAAATTGTTACATGATGAGTATCACACAACAAGTTAGTGGGAGAAAGAGAAATATTAATTGCATGTTCCACAGTGAAAGGATAAATCCTAAGTATAGTTGTAAATAATATTAAACATTAATTTTATGTTGACATATCTTCTGTTAGCTCCATAATCTGCTACTCTTTTGACAATATCTTTTTGTTTAAAGAGATACTGATTAGTACAATCCTGACCTCTCAAAATTTTCATGTGATAGCATCTGTTAGACAATATTCTCCTGTTCAGATTGAAAAAGAGATGAAATCGTTAGGTTTATATTTGCTTCGATCCAAGATTCCAGTTTTAGAAATGAACTCGAAGCTTGTGTGCTCTGTGCCGTAGAAAGTAATTTGTCTTTTTGCAGAGCACTTCATGGCAAAACTGGTACTGTCAGTAGGCAGACATGAAGAAGTCTGATTTCAAATATATGATGCCATAAATCCAGTCTGTGGGAATATCATGCTGACCACCTGGCACTTCATTTATTTTGTTTTTCAAAGCTTTTTCTAAACCTTTTAAAAGTTGCAGATAGTGTTTTGTGACTATACTTTATGTCTGCTTCCAAACTAAGAATTAGAAAGGTTGAGGGTGGAAGGACTCACTAGCTATCGTCTAGTCCAAACCCCCTGCTAAAGCAGGGTCACCACGAGTAGGTTGCCCAGGACCGTATCCAGTCAGGTTTTGAGTATCTCCACAGATGTCAATGAGTATAAATGCCTGAAGATACTTTACATATTGCACCTATTCCAGGACAGGTTACCCCAAGTATTGTGGTAACTGGGTGCGTAGCTTGTGGCACATGTGCTCTATTAATCAGAGGAAATACAAGTACTGTCCCTTTCAGACAAAAGCCTCATTTTGGACTCTCTCCACCTTATCCTCCTGCCTCCAAGCAAGACATTTTTTTCCTTCAGGGGCAACTGCTAGTCCCTGCTCTGAGTGTGGTCTGACCCACAGGACACCTTCAAACCTGAGACTGCTGCCTGTTTGCGCTCCTAGCAGGAAGGGTGTTATGAGGGCCAGCACTGCAGCAGCCTTCCTTCCTAGTTCTCCTCTCAAGAAGGCTTTCTCACCCTCATTTTTGAGATCACCCTCTCAAGCAGTCACAAGGACCCATGGTTCTCCTTTGAAGATCTCCCCGTCCTCCTGGTGGGACGGAATAGGACCAGAGAGTTTTGTGAGCAGCCTGAACCCAGGCTGAATTCAGGCTGACTGTAAGAAGAAATACAGATGCCAGGAGTCCTGGAATAAAGGTCCAGCCTTCCTAGCACAGCGTATTTGCAGCTCTGACCATCTGGACTTTCTTACACAGGCAGTTTCCATCTGCCACCTGCTTGATGCCCCAGTTTCTTTTTTTGAGGTTGATCCCATCTGGTTATAGCTTATGGTTCCCTTTCCTGCACTGTAAGGACTGCACAGCTCTCTAACCAGACACTGTGAACATTTCCACACAGGCTCCATCCAGCCCCTTAGGAACTGTAACGTTCGTTGCAATTAAAATATTTCCTGATTCATTGGATCACCAAGGAACAGCAAACAGTACGAACAAAAAGACTGGTGAAATACCACATCTCACTTGAACTACTGTACAACAGGTAGGAGCAATTGCACCTGTACAGAAACAGTTTTCACCATGATATCTAACTATACCTAACATTTATGAAAACACTTCATAGGAGCTGAAATGTGGAACTAAATGGGCATCATTACTCTCCCACTAAAAACACTGCTCACTTTACCAGCTTTCGTTTACCAGCTTTGGAAACATTAAAGTTTAAACTGACCCTGCAGAGATAAGCATGTGGTAGCATTGTGGCTATGCAAATATCAGTGTTATGCTAATGGGCTCCACAGTGTAGCAAAAAGAGCTGATAGGCATTTTCATTACTGTACTAGCAGTTGTTTATTAACATGGAAAGAGGCAGTCCAGGAGCTATGAACAACATCCTTTCCTCACAGCCAGTATTCCCAAGCACTCAGCCATCTGCTGGCCTGCCTACCTGTGATAATCATCCCTTCTCCCTGCCAAATTTTGTGCCACACTATGCATGACATTTTAAATGATTTAATGGACTAATTTGCATGTAAAAAAAATTTTACATGCCAATTAATTTCAGTTTATAGTTAATCTGCCCTTCTACAAGCAGCATTAGGGAAAAACACAGATAAGCACAAACTTTGCCAGTTCTGAGTACATCAGGGAAGGTGCCTAGGACTGCTGGGGTAAGTGTGTGGGTTGGGGGGGTAGGAAAGGTGTGCATGGGGGGTGGCTGAACTTGATGGGTTTGTGATAGCAGCAGGGTATGCAGGAGTGTTATGGTTTGTGTGCATAGCTGACAGGCAGCAGGGAGTAAAGAAGAGTGCTGTAATTGTGGCCTATTCTTCTGGGTGGTGGTGTGGTGTCTGGGAGAGCTGGAGCAGCTGCATAGGTCGTCAGAGCAGTGGTGGCCAGGGAGATTTGCTTTTCTCCCTCAAAGTTTTGCCAACCCTGTTCCTTATATCTGTCCTGCCCACCCTTCAGCTGCTGCCATGGCTGGGTACCCGAGCCCTATCAAAAGCAGCAAAGGGCAGCTGGAAGATCGGCAGGGGGGTGTCCAAATGTAGCAGCTTCTGCCAGGAGCTGAGCAGAACTTAAAGGGCATAAAGCCTGGAGCATAAACTTCCTTTCCCTAGACTTAATTGTCAAAGAAAAGAAAAGGGAAGGGAGAGAGACAGAAAGACATCTTTGCCTCATTTTCAATGCCATTACGAAACTGTAGATAGCCAAAGCACTGTATGAACTGGACATCTTCGAGCTAAGCCGTTATAAAGACTCATCTTTCTTCATAAAAGTCTTTCCAAGTGATGCAATTAAACCTTCTTATTAAGAGCTTTTAACAGATTTAAATAGTAAATTGCACCTCCAGGGACAACCCCTCCAATCAAAAAACTCCAGCTTCGGATGCTTTGGATGCTCCAGAACATCCCCGTTTCCCACCAGCAGCCCTGACCGACTGCGTGTCCCCCACACTGTAGTCATTGCAGCCTCTTCTGCTGCTGTGGGACAGGTGGCAGGCTGTAGGGAGGGCTTCCCGAAAAGCTGACAGAGGATTTACGATATGAAACACAATGATTAAAATGCACAAAATGGTGCAAGTCTCCAGTATCTACAAAGTCTTTGGGGAAGTTGTTGCTGTCTTTATTTTTTGTGATTATAAATGGCCTAAAGTTGTTCTCTACAAAGCTAATTTTTCAGGTTACTTAAATGTCTGTTTTTATCCATTGTGATATAATGTCTGTGGCTAAAAATTAAAGAGACATTCTCTAGGCTGGCAGATTCAAAGTGTGATGTATTTTCTGTGTTGAATGCACTTCAAAGTCCTCGCAACATGCTATACTGATTGATTTTTATCAAGAACAGTCAATTCATTTTTATTTCCTCAGTCTTTCTGAAAAACAAGCAATGTGTGCGTGCTGAGAGGGGAACTGTTTTATGAAGAAACTGTAGTTTATTACCAGTCTTCCACATCATCATCAGGGAAAAATACCATAAATACAAACTACCGTAAAGTTCTGGAAAAGGATAGACCTTGTCATCTTTCATTTTTCTTAGTTTTTAAAGGGAATCCAACAGCACTTATCAACATCCCTACACTCAGAGAAGTGGGTATGTGAGGGTTTTTTGTTTGAAGGTGTGCACGGCTTTTTTGTTGTTGGGTATCATATGCAAAACAGATTTTTAGTGGTTCTGACCACTTTCAATATCTAACAACTTCTGCGCATGAAATGAGTGCCTGGCACCTTGAGCAATCAAATCTGTAGCAATTTATAACAATCTCCCACAGAGAATTAAATCATGATCAAAGTTTTCATTAACTTAATTTGGGAAAATGCTGAAGCCCTTCCATTTCTTCCTTAAGGGGAAAATATACATATTTCTTCAGGTTAGAGCAAGGCTTTAAACAGTATTTGTGTTATTTTCTAAACCTCCAGAAATGAGGCAAAGAGAACCCAGATAGTTCATAACTTGGTCTACTCCTCTCTGTGAGAGTAATTTATCCCTCATAATATTGTGAAGCCAAATGAGAAGTCTCTTAATCAAGGTATTGGACTAATGCCAGTAGCCTCTTAGTAATATTTACAAGGCATTTTCACCCAAATGTGACCTCCATCAGTGCCCTGAAGCCCCTTTACCTATATATGAAGTCCCAATCACAGCTGCAAAAATGAATATTTATATAAAGTATACAAGGACTTAGAGTGATGCCCAAGGTGTTTTTCTGGATTTCACACCCTTCGTATTTTTTTAGAGAGGAAAGAAAATCAGGAGACTGAAAAGTGTGATATGCATACTCATTCAGAATATGAATGATGTTTATTAAATGTTCTTCTTAGCTATAGAATTGACAGCCCTATTTAAAGCCAAAACAAATCTAAATCACTCTAATGACCTTTCTTGGGTTGCAGGAACCTGGGCCTTTTCCATCCCGTCAGATATTGTAACATATTTCTGTAATTATGCATGGGAAATATGTAAATACAATTATCGTGTGAAAGAAAAGAGAATATATGCTAAACAAAGCTATTGAAAACCTGTCTGCTTAATGCCAGCAGAAAGCTGTTAGGCATTTGGGATAAGAGTAATAAATTGCCTTTGTTTCTTAGGCACTTATAGTGCCACACTGATGTAGTGACAGAGCACTTCAAAACCTCCAGTGTATTCATCCTTATGACATTTCAGCAAGGAAAGGAAACCCCCTCACTCCTTTCATGCTGCGTGGAAGGACAGAGAAACACCATTATTCACTCAGAATCACATGAGGGCCTTATGCCTCAAAAAAATTTGATCTGCGTTATCCAAATCCCAGCTTAGCAGCCTAACTGCTTTCCCATCTTTCCCTCCTTATCAAGAAAAATACACTTCTTTTTCAACCGGTAATACTTTAATACACTATAGGCACAGAAAGAGGACCTTACATGGGAAACATACGAATGAAACTGAGGTATTGGATTCTTTATAAATTCTCAAGGCTTCTTAAAGATTTTTGGGACCTTGTGCAACCTTTGCCTACTAGCATTGGCAAAAATACTGTCCCTCTTGTGTTTTGCAACTTATGTGATCAAGCCATCTATACAAAAGCAATCAATCAACCCTGTTAGGGATGACTTACTTCCAAACACAGCTGGAAGGGTGGTGGGAGCGGATACGGTGCAAAGGTCTGAGGCTCAAAGACAGAAGTATGAATATGAGTGAAAGGCTTGAGGACTTGAGTACTTAGAAAACTGGGAAAAAAACAGGCAAATAATAGGAAGATTAAAAGGCAGAACAGCTAGGGACAAAGCAGCAGACAGTATGAAGCAGCAGAGGAATGGTTCAGTGCAGAGGAAACCTTTGAGACGGCAAGAAGAGCCTTCTGCCAGGAGCAGGGAAAGATCACAAGGAACAGGAACCCTAAGTAAGAAGCCAGACAAAAAACTGGGCTAAGTCCAGCTATTAATGGACAGAAGAGCCCCCACTGCGTATGATAGGAGAAGGGGAGGTTGGTATTGAAAACTTCTTGGATGGTAGGAGGTTGGGTGGATGAAGGGGTCTTCCAGAGTGAGGCAGGAGTGAATGAAAAGAAATCTGGGAGGGGGACAGATGTCTCTTCCTCACAAGTGCCTCTGTCGAGCCTGTGCAGAGTACCACCGAGATCGGCTTCTAGAATGAAGCATACTGATTCCCCTTATATGACACACAGAAAACACACATGCAAATCTGTCATGCTCTTTGCCTTTTCCTGTGAGCACATGTGCTGCAGCTGCCCGTGGCCAGCCCTGCCAGTCGCTGTTGCACATGGACCTGGGAGAACCCAAACTCATCTACTGCATTTTCCTGCCTACCTGGCACAAAAATAACCCCAAATTGTCTTCCAAGCTCTGAGGTTGAATCTCCATTCTCATCCTTTTGCTTCAGTGCCTCTAAAACATCTTTCCTCCTCAGACTTTAAGGACACTGTGTTGTCCAAGTTCTCCTTCCATTCCCCTGATTTCCCTTCATTTTTTGTTTACAAGCCCATTTCCCCTGCTTTTAAGCAAAACTGTTAATTTGCCATTCTTAATCTTTTTTTCCTGTAACATATTATAGTCTAATGAGATTTCCAATAGCACAAATAAGACTTCTCTGACTTGATTCTGTCTTATCTCTCCAGTTAAATTCCTTGTCTCAGCAGATGCCATCTTTAATTTCCCAATCACTTGGAGACATTTCAGCTTTCTTAAGTTCATCCTAAGGCACTCATACATCATTTATTTTACTCTTCTTATATCATTTAAAGTCTATATTTTCATTCTATAAAGCCATTTGTAGAATAGCTTTGCAGAACAGCAAATGTCACTAGTACCTCTGTGTTTGCATATATTTGCATTTAGTATATGAAGGATGGCAGAAATAAAGTTAATCTTTATTAGGTGTGTACCTATATCTTTCATAATACCTTAGCACTGTTTCTCCTCTTCCTTCAGTTCACAATCCCGCATGTGTTATGATTTGGCTTAATTTAAGCCTTACGGATACATCCTGCTGAGGTGTATGCCTATATTTTGGACACAGAGAATATGATTTCCATTGGTTTATAAAGTATCATACTTCTGGCGAGCTACAGAGCTGTATGGACTCTGCAGTTCTTTTACCAGCATTATTAGCGTACACTCAATATGCACCTAATAGAGCCTTTTTAGTGTAACTGTCTTACCATGATAAGCTGTAGGCATGGCACTGGCACTCCTGGAAACTGGATGTGCATATTTTTTTTCTTAAACAAAATAGGTGCAAGTGAACAGATCTAACCAGAGATCTCATATTGCTAACTCTGTTTCCTTAACAACATGTAGGGGTGTATCCACAAGAGCTATGAAGCTGTCTGCCTGCATGTGTGGGGAAGAGAAGGGAGCTCCTTTCCAGGGAGGTACCTGATATTCTACAGGTCTCCGTCTTCCTTGACTATAGGGCAAGAATAGAGAGATTAACTTCATGTGGCCTTAGCTAGCATCTGAGGTACGAATTTTAACCATTGCTAGAATCCCACCTTCTCACCGCTTAACGAGGCAATAAATTGGCTTGAAGCAGGTTCTTGCTTCTAGATATTTCCCATTCAGTCCATGAACAGCAGCGAACCAGAGCCTGAGTGCACTGATGGTCAGCAGCAGTTATGAAACAGCTTAGGAACCTTTAGAAATAGGGATCTAAGGAACAAATTCCTCTGTTCTGTGATTCCACTGCAGTTGGTGATTATTATAAGAATAAGGTATTTGATCTTTGATTCCAACACAAGCTGTGCCTGGGCATGAGGATTTATTGAGAAACTATTACACCCCCTTACCCTGCTGTTTTCCTGCTGATTGATGACTACTTTTTGAAAGCTGTCACTTTCCCAATTTGTCATGCATTTAACAAGCACTGTGCAGTTTTTGCAGAACGTTAGTATTTTAACTAGTGTGCCAAGGATTCCTAAATGAAGAAAAAAGAATGTTGAAAATGTCTATTGTTTCTTTCTCAGTAACTTTCATTAGATAGTTATTATTATTGTTTATTGCTGGACTTATCCTCTATGCATATAGCTAGGCCTCTGAGTGCCATTAAATGATAAACTAGGATCTGGCCTTGCAGCCTGTTCCATGTAGGCCTGTGCTATGTTCATGCAAGTCCCTCTGAAAACAGCAGACTTCTGTGTGCTTGTAACAATTTACCTCTGCACGATGAATTGCAGAACTCTTAACAGCCCTGATCTCCCCAGGTCTTAATTTCCAGGCTGAGGAGTAAAAATGATAATGGTATTTCTTGCCCTGTGGACTGTCACTGGAAGATTTCAGGCATGATTACGTGTTGGAGAGTGTACACGATCATGTATACAAATCACTGCCTGAGACTTCTCTAAGCATGTGGGTGCTACTGGCATGGAAGTCAGTAATAATGAAATAATTCAGTAAGACAAAACAGCAAGTTCAGAATGGCAGGAAATGGTTTAAAGTGAAACAAATGTGCTTTTTTGGCTTATTGCGCTGCAAAATGGTTCTGCATTTGCTGCTTTCTGATTTTTCATGCAATTGTTCACTGTGTGTGAGTTGAAATTAATTGCTTAAGTCCTACTTAGAAAAACACACTGGAACATGTCTTGCTAAGCGCCTTTGCCTACCCTTTCTCATGTGCAAGTATATAGAAACCTGACTACAGTTTTAGACCATCTGGTAACCTCTGTCCAAGTCTCCTGAGTTTATTCCTTTTCCCTCCACTTTCAGAATGTACCTAATAAGCCCATCAACAAATACCAAGTTAGATAACCGTATAATTGAAATTTTATTTTTCCCTGAATCTTGCCATCTCCACAGAGCTAGTAGCAGCTGACAGCATGATTAGCAGGTTATGCACAGTTTTGATTAGCAGCAAGTATATTTTAATAGACAAGTCAGAAGCAATCTGGAAATGTTTGCTGATAAAAATAATTGGGAAGATAAATTCAAGCATGACTAGAGAGAACATGTGATTATCGAAAGTATGCTTCATGTAGTCAATTTTAAATTATTTCATTCCACACACTCTTTTAAAACTAATCACAAACAAACATTGCCCAAACTGGAGTTACTCAAATGACCTATGACTCCAGAGCATTTACGATACGCTTCACCTTTTAGCTGGGGAAATGTCATTGAAAATGCCAAGTAAATGGGAAGCTGAAAGCTTAAAAGGTTTGATATACTGGTAGCATTAATTTCCAATGTTTTCCCATTATTGTCAAGTCTGTTTAAGTGTTCAGTGATACCATTTTGGGTTTCTCCTTTCCTTGTTCATCCTTCTTAGTCTTTCAGTGCGTTTTTAGTTCTTGCAGGTGAAAGCAGCTAAGACCCTTTCTTTTTCTATAACGTTGCACTTGGCTCACAAAGCTCAGCAGCAATTGCAGTGCACTGCATCTGAAGGCACTGTTAATCCTCAGAGTATTATCTTGGCTGGGATGCTACCCGGCAGGCTACCGATTCCCCGCTCAGTCCTGAGTTTCACAAAACCCAGAATCCTTCTTCCATCTTTCACATCTGTGATCTGCCAGTAGACATCTCTAATCAGCTTCCTTCTTCAGACAGGGCAGGACACCCATAAGTTCCACGTGAAAACTACTTTCAGGTCAATGCTTTTCCCTCACAGATGCAGCTAGCATCCATTTCACAAATGCGCAAACTGTGTTACAGAGTGACTCGATAGAAATGGCAAACAGCAACTACATTGCAAAGCCAGTCACAAAATGCTGAGTCAAATTCTTTAAAAAAGCAAAAGAAAACCTAGCCCTGATTTGAACTTTGCCCTGATTTGAGCAAGCGGTTAAACTAGATGACCAACTTACTTTCATTACTAATTTCATTTTTATTTATTCTATGGTCCTGCACTTTGGCAGCTAGATAACTTCACTTTCCAAAAGCACTGTGTGCTCAGCAGCCCTCGGGGTATTTGGCTGTACAACAATCTTTGGTCAACTGAAAGGCACAATCATGCATATACCAAAACAAATTGTTAAGGCTTCCATTTAAGATTCTGGATTAGCTTTAGAGAATTGTTATGTGTAACTTCTGTGGGTTCCTTTAGACACTCCATCTGAACTTCTGATGGAGTGATTTTTTTATTTATTTCTTGGCTCAAACACATTATCCTCTTTTCCTTGTTTTATCTTTTGAACAGCACGTTCCTTTTCAAAACTGTGTGGGTATCTTCTGTCCTTTAATTTGTCTACAATATAAAAAATATACTTGGGCAGATTTCCCCTCCCCAAATTAAAACAACTCACAAAACCACTCAGCATTTGGAGCAATACGTCAATCATTTTTATCAAGCTCAGAACAAAAGGAAAGACATATATAAATTTTGTGACTTGTTAGTGTTTTTGTTTTGGTTTGCCTTTTTTTATTTTAACTGATGCAGAATTGCCAAATGTCAGTTTGAAGGAACTAGTTTTACATGGGTGCCAAAAATGAAGGGAAAAGACTTATACTTTGGATGCATTTTTTGTCATTGTGTTATAGGTTGGCTTATCCTTCATTCAAAAATTGAGTTTAGTCAATAATACTACTTCCAGCTCGTCCTTCAGACCTGTTGGTACGTGTGGACTTTGGCTTGATGCTTCTTTCACTTGCAGTACAGATATCAGTAAAGTCAATGAAAATCTGAAAGTCTCAAAGTGAGAGTGAAAGGAAAATTATTCCCTTATTGTTAGCAGTTGATTAGTTTAAACACCCTGGAGAAAAGCCAGGAGGCATTTCACACTCTAACAAGCCTGTCATTAATACAGATCCCAAGGCTGTTAATACCTCAGTAAAATATTTTCAGCTGTTTATAGCAGCAGCATCATTTCATTTGAGAAGAAAGTAAGTTCTAGTCTCAGTAAATATATTGTTTTTTTGTGATCTTCGTTTTCATGTACTTACAGGAACTGTATAATGGAAAACCTTCCTAGAGGTAAAATAGAAAACTAAGAAATGAGCCTTTTAAAATCACTAATCAAAATGAAAAACTACTTCAGTGAAGGAGGATGAGTGCAGGTATTTATTATACCACATCCTTTGTCTGACTTATGAAGTGACACTGCAGATCTATAATTTTTTTAAATGTCTTTTCCAGGCACAGCTTAAGTTTGCTGGGGACATAGATCTTCCTTTCTCTCTCACAAAATGCAACAGGTATTGGTCTCAAATATCCATCTTTGTGATTGCAACTGATAGGAATTTTTTTAGGGTCACTCTGCTGGTGGCTGACCATTTTCAGCAGTTTAGTAGGCAGGACTCAGGTGGGATGGGGAGGGTGGGCAAAAAAGCAATACTGTCCCGAGCAGACCTTTCCCCTCACGTCTCTGTGGCACTGGGTGGCAAATGTGCCCATGCTCTTGCCAGGAAGCCCCTGGGACGAAGCGAGACTGTGTGCCCTGAGCTGGAGAGAGGCAATGGGCTGCAGGCCAGAGCAGGGGCAGCAGGGACAAGAACAGCATAGGGGAAGCATAGGTGACATAAGTTCACATGCTTTAGAGAGGATTTAATTAGCAGGAAGCTTTGCTCTGAGTAGGAGCCTCAAAATGGATAGAAGGTAATTTTAACCAGTGAAATTGTTAAACATTTAAGTGAAACTATTAATCAGAACATCTTTGACTTTTGGTGGGAGTAGCTACTTAGGGATTTTGAAAAACAGGCACCTTGGGCATTTTTAAAAATATTCACTTGGTGATCACTTGCATCTGACTTGACTTAAATTTTGTCCATAGATAAATAGTCACAGTGTTTCCTCCAATTTTCATCCAGTAACTAAGAGCCCCACTGTTATAATTCCATGTTTCCTATAGAAATAATTAATATATAAAAGAGAGAGGTTTCAATAAAGGCATCCACATACAAGCAATTACATGACTGCTTAGTCAGTGCAGCTATCAGCAATAAGGCAGTGGTGCGGCTCTCATTTTGCCCTTTCTATCCCTTTATGCTGCTGTCTTTTAATATTTACTCTTTGCTCATGTTCTCTTTTTTGTCATTTTTAAACATGTGTCTGCTATGCATGGTTAGCGCTCCATTCATATTTTGGGTGACAAAGTAATGGGAGGGAGTTAGCAATCAGTTTGTTACTTGAAAATCCTTTATAACATCCAATTGTAAAGCCTCTCACGTTTTCTAGTACTGCAGTTATTCACAACCCAGTTTCAGCAGAATCTTTATTGAAACCCAGTAAGTCAAAGATGATTTAAGTATCTTAGCTCTCTCCATGGCTTTGATTGCTTTTGTAACTGTCATACTCTTCAAAATGTGAGCAATAATGGCAAAAGAAAAATTCCTGGAAAGAGGTGCTTGGTGGAAGGGGAAATTGGGGGTAAAGGGTACAGCTTACATCAGTGACTCTACTTATTAGTAATCACAGGAAATCCAGAAAGTACAAATATGGCATACATAACTAAGCTGAAATCCGGCATGAGCACTGGCTTACTTCAGATATTGCAGTTTCTAAGTCCTGGTTCTGAGCCTACCATGTGACTGACTTCACATATCCAGGGTATGCTAAACAAGATTCATATCTCTAAAAGCAGAAAGTGATGGTCTCCATCACTGGATGCAGAGATATTATTAGGTATTGATAGAAGGCGCTTTGAGTCAACTAGATGTTCTTCACAGGAATCATAAATTCTTTGTGTTCCTCTCCTTCTCTGCTGGTGTAGGGCTGAAAGCAGTTTTTTTGGGACCATTTAATTGTCCTGTCAGTATATGCTTGGAGGCCTGCTAATTTGTAAGCCAGTAAGTCTGATTTATGATGCATGACGTCACTAGTGCAAGATGGAAGAACAAAGTGAAGAGGTGCTTCATATCATAGTAGTATTAAAATTCATGTAGCAGAGTTAACACTTCCTACGCAATTTTTTGTCCTCTCTTGCACTGTGAAGATTAGCTTATGTTTACACAGCACAAAAAGTAGTCTGAAAACTAGATCAAAAATAGAATTTTCATGATAAAATGTTTTATTCCTTTTACATAAGCTTCATGTAAAATTAATAGCTATGACAAAATAACACAGCCTCTCCTTCTCTAGGTATAATGAGATCATTGCTACTCCTGAAATTTGGGTCAGTGAATATTGCATTGTTCATACAGTCAAAATTTTAAAAGATCATAGCAAATAACTAGTCTGACATCCCACACTATACAGACCACAGACTTTCAACCAGAAATTCCTGTCTCAAGCATATAGTTTCTCACTGAGCTACAATGCGTCATCTCAAAAAAGTCTGCATATTTTAATCACGTTCTTCTAGTGCCATGCTAAGAAGTGCCTAGTGCTCAAAAATACTTAATAAATAATATTAGTGAGACTCTAAAGCAGAAGAATTTCTTTTTAAAAGATGTGTGTTTTAAGAATAAGAGACTGAGGCTGACCTAACTTCTGAATAAGCTGTACCCAGCTGGCAGAACCAGAAAGAACATTTCTAAAGTGAAGTAGGCAATTTATTGTGGGCATCTGGAAATTACTTTGCCCAGAATGCTGAAACAGTGAGAGCTAGTCTTGCTTGTGGCACGTTAAAGGTCAATGGGACACATGGCCTAAAAGCCATAAATGCTTCTGAAAAAAAAGCATTTTTTAATAACTCTAGTGAATAATGGATTTTTGATGCAGAGGGGTGAGGCATTGGATTCCCATCAAGATCCAGAAGCAGCCAAAGCTTTGAGGTTGATCTGCCTGCATCTCAGTAATATACCTGCATGAAGATCCTTCTCAAAGACTTCTGTAACAGTAAAGAGAACTTAAAATTTGACTAAAATACCATTGATAATAAAAAATAGTCTACTGCCATTACACTGAAGAAGATAAAAGAGTAAGCTGCAGACAGTGGAAATCCACACCACGCGTGCTTCCTAAGGTATGCCTGAGAAAGGAATGGCCTTTTGCTGAAGCCAGGAGGAATCTTAGTTAAAACCAATTGGAAGAGCTGTTTTTTTTAATCAAAAAAGTCCAGGAAACACAGGAGTGTAAACAAAGCTAAACAGAGAAGTGAAACACGAGTTGTGCCAAACCGAAAAGGGAATAATCACAAAGAGAAATGAGCAGAAGCATAGTTAGAGTTTCTTGTGTTGAAAGAATAAAACAGAGAACAGAGGTGATTAAAAGAGTGTTGACTGATCATTCCTGAAAACTTATGGTTAATAACTAATGCTGCTGTAAACAAGACGAGCTAAATACTTTGCCAGGACGTTATGGAATTTCGAATAATGTTGTCAAAGGATAGGAATTGGAAGAGTTAATTGTAATAGTTTAAAATAAAATAAATAATAATAAAAGTTGAATAGTTAATCTTAAGTGCTGAGCAGCAGCTTCTTATTTTCCTACCTAATCAGAAGGAGAACATCTCTTGCAGTAGAGACATCTCTTATTTAGGAATGAACTTCATTGGGAGGCATCTTATTTTAGAATATATCTCTTATCATATCACTTCTCCCATTCCTCTACCATCAGTTTTGAAGACTTTGACTTCTTCCAACCAATGAAAGAAACTGTACTGCAAACCCTGGAGAATCTAGAGTCCTGAATCCAAGCTATATATGCAGGAAGCAGAAGAACCTGTTTTTCTTGTGTCTTTCTCCTACCAGTATCACAAGTGATATTGCTGACTGCCAAAGCATACCTGACCATATTGAAGATTTTGGTTTGATGTTTGTTCCCAGCTCCCTGTCATAGGTAGGCAAAGCAAAAAACAGTTCCTTATCGGTTCCAAGCTAGTTCCAGCTGGGCATGAAAACTTCTGGTCATATCTTCAAGCTGGCCTTCAAGCTTGCTGATGAAACTGTTTTGTTCACCCTCAATAACATATGACTCACACACTCCAGTGCCAAACCTATGTTCTCAGAAGGGACAAGCATCTAACAGTTTGTATTAGAATATGCAAATATTAGCATGCACTCTTTATAGCTTGAATCTTACCAATGGGGTTAATTTTCTATTGCTCTGACTATGCTAGTATTACTAATTTGATTTAATTCACTAGCTGGGACAGATGAAGAAACCATGAAAGAGTTCAGAATGGTGCCTTGGTGCTTAAATGTCATATTATATCAATGCTGGAGAAAGACTGTTTTAATAAAGTTGGATGCTACAGAGGAAAGCAAACAAATAAGCAAACAAAAAACCCTGTACATTTTTTCATGAGCAGCAGAACTAAAAAAACTTCCTTTCCAATATATTTCTGTCCTTAATTCCCAACCTTTTTCTTCCTGCAATAATCTCAGCTCAATGTTTAGCAGCAGGTAAATACAGAACGTAGCACCAATGGTCCAGAGATGAGAATGATATCTGATCAGCTCTTTTTTAGGGTTGCTACCTCTTTCTTCAAATGAGGTACCACCTCAAATCTTGCTTCAACTCTTTCCTCCTTCTTGTTCTTGTGTTTCTCATTCTGATCAACAGTCAAACAGTTGTGTCCTAAAACCTATAAACTGAAATCCCACTTCCTTTTTAATAGGCTTATCCATAAAGGTAGTTGTTGAGGCCAGACAGTGATCTTGAAGAAATGATCAGTCAATCATTTATAAATAAAATGACCTCTTCCATTTCCATCAGTTTCTTGTCATTGCAGAAAAAACAGAACGGAAAAGTTCAGAGTTCTCCTACCCTTTGGCAGAATTCGGGGCCAGGGATACATTCTGAGGCTTATTAAGATTCTGCAACAGAGCTTCTGGGTTTATGTCAATTTTTTTTACAAATGAACCAGAAAAAATGCATAAGAACATCACTGTGTTTTGTATGTGCTTCTCTCTTTTACACCAGTTTAATTCTTATTTATTCCCTATTGAAGATGATCCTTAATCTGTGTAATCCAGAGACATCTCACCTGTTGCTCTTGGGGTGTCTGCTACATATTGATACAAGCTCAATATAAGCCCAGAAGTTATGGACCGTATTTGGGGAGCAGAGGAAGAAGTTCCACATTGTCCTAGAGAAATAGGAATATAATAAACAAAACTTGCTGAAAAATTCTAATGAAGAAATACCTAGGATGACAAATCGGGATCCCAGTTTACAGTTAAACAGGTTCCAGGTAATTTTTTGCTAACTACCATTTATTGTGTTCAGACATCACAGTTTAACACAATTTAAAACCGCAGCACTTCCATCTAGCACCAGGTGTTCATTTCTTCTGAAAAATGTGATTCGTTCTGCTCGTGTAAAAACCTATCTCATAAAATACGTGTGTACTTTCAATGTTAACTTGATGTGTACAGTATCCAAGGAAGGTTTCCCTTCAATTCTGAGTGTTCCTGTCTTCCTACATTCTGTACAGGTAGCTTTCCCAATAAGGATAGTCACCTGAGAAGGGAATAAGTCACAGTAAGACTTTCACTGTGAAATACATCACTGAGCTGAACAGCAGAAGAAAATATAGCTAAGTCAAATGCTTCAGCCAAGGGACTCCAATTATACTCTCCAGAGGTGATTTTAGAGGTGAGCAATGCTGCGTGTTAGAAATACAATTCAGAGTCCACACAGAACAGCAGCCTATTTTCAAAAAACAGACGGAAAAAAAGCTTCCCATTGCTATCATAAAAACCAAAGCTTGTTTGGGGAACAAGAGCCTTGGGGAACAAGAGCTCCAGACACAGTAATGCAACAATCCTTCTTTACATCAGCTGAGGACTTGACTCCTGAGTTCTCAAGGTGTTTTAGATATTCGGGAACCACTTTTTTTTCCACCAGAATGGCTCAGCCTTTCCTGTGGACAGGATGTCACAACTACCTTACAGCTCACAGTGTTACAGTTTAAGCTGGGTCAGGATTATAAGGAGAACAGAATGTGTTATGGAAACCGCAGTGCAACTCTGAAGCTAGAACTCAACCATTTCACAGCTGGGATGCATAATGGACAGATGCACAGAACTGACTTATGCCGCAGTCATATTGTTGGTGACCAGTGTGCCTCAACAATTTTTTTTGCCTAGTGCTGGGTTTTCCCTGTCAACTGATTTTACAGAAGTGTAAGTTCATTGAACCCTAGCTGCCACATTTCCACTTGTCCTCACAGATGGATAATATCATAGCACATCACATATTCCTCAGATGTGCGGACACGAGTCCTCCAACACTGGAACACATTTCTCAAATATAGCCAGATAATCACAGAGTAGACTCCAGAGATGATCTGCTTATAAGAGAGGAAACAGTAAACGCAAAAAAAAAAAAAAAAAAGTTAATTACAGTACTAAGTTACATCCGAACATGTTTTTTGCTTTCTGAAATCTTGTAGTGCAGATAAAGCAAAAAGAAGGAGTTACGCATACCAAGAAATTTTTTAAAAATATTTTTCTTTCTCTCTGGTAAGTCAAGCAGCCCTTTGACCTTTCTCTTTAGAGCGGGAAGCGGTGTTGCCAACGCTCCAATTCTTTCACCAACAGAGAGTTACTCTTTGTGTTTCTTATGTTGGTAGCAGGTGTAGGAACTCATCTTTTCAGGCAGCAATTTACTTTTAATTAAAAAATATCTGTTTGGATAATTCAGTTAGCTTTTGGTTTTCCTATGTTTGCAAACTAATTTCCTTCAAATTTCAAGCAGTTTTTGAATTGCATAGGAGACAATTCATATAAACTGTTTAATTTAATGGGGCTTTGGAGGAATGAATAATTATAAGGGTGACACATTCGGCAGGGAGAGATAAATCCTAATGGAAATTCTAACTCTGCATTCACACAGAGTCTGTCCCAAATTCTAAGGTACATCTTCATTGCAGGATTACCCATTTTTTTCAAACAATGTCTCCTAACATCCTGATACAAAAGCCTTATCTTCTCATTGCCTATAATTATACAAGTGAACTTTAAACCAAGCTAAAAATCTGAGCAGAATAATTTAATGTTCTGTAGTCTTCTAACATCATCCTACTATTCCAAGGCTTGTATTTGCTGGTCCCACTATTTACACAATTCCTTTGCAAAATAAGCACCAGGCTGGCTTAAAACACCCGTTCCCTACCTGCACTTTATTCCATTTTACCTCCTCCATTTCACGCTTTCCAGCTCTCCTCACCTAAATGATACTAGATGCCTATCCGTAACAGTGATCCCAAAGGATTTAACCAGATTGGAGAAAATAAATATGAATTTGGGAGCCACATCAGAAGAAGGACCAGTATGGGAACATCAGACGGTAGTCTGAGGAATGGGATGTGCTGGGTGGCTGGCTCATGTAGGGCACACATAAAAAATTTTAAGGTGGACTTAACTGCAGCATCAGCCAGACAATCATTCTGTTTTGTAAAGCAAAAGAGATTCATTTTCTTGTTATCTGCTCTCCTAATTACCCCAGTTCACTGAGCAAACTCCACATTTAAGGATCTCCTAGAGATTAATAAGAGTATGTTCAGTGAAGTGCTGCACAGACACACCAGCTCCGGCTTGGGCAAAGCATAGCTACATTAGCACCAAGTTCCACCAGGGCTCATTATTTCCTTAACAGTTTAATTTAGCCTGGGCACAGCACCACTCCGCTTTGACTCCTCTGCTTTTAGCTCCATGACTAACTGGGCTGTCTTTCAACATTATGGGACTGCAGACTGTAAACAGATTGTAAGTCCTTCTGCAATTCTGCTGCCTAATAGGATGTGCAAACAGAGAATCCCACCTTTTCCTTTCCTCCCAACTTCTTCTCCACCCAGCAGAAAAATGACTCTATGGGTTTCTCTTCATGTGTCTCACCTTCTCCATTTCTCTTCATCTACTGAACACCGCATGGCTAGGGCTGTGCTCACTTTGTGTACAAAGCACACTCTCATGGCTTGAAAAACATTAGAGGTTGTTCCCAGGCGTGGCATAAGGAAGCCATGATGAGGCAATATGGGATGAATGCGATAGGTTGAGATGCTTCAAGAGGGCAGATGCCAGTCAAAGAGTAATTTAACTGCTCCAAATCATCTACCATTGTAGCTGATGTCTATGCACTGAACGTACTGGTACCCTTAGGAAACTGGCCTCATTAGACTTAAATCTAGCCTTTCTCAATACCCTGTCAGTAAGGCAATGCATCCCTTTTTGCCTTGTCTCCTTTTACTTTACATGAATGCCTTTCTTTACAGAACCCCATTCTAATTCTTGCATGGTCAACCCTGAAACAAGATTAGTGTTGACAGCACTCAAATCTCCTTGGCACATCATTCAGAACATTTAGACAAGATAGATAGATAGATTCAAAAACTAGAGTGTTGTGTAACTAGCTAGGGTGGAAGCTATCTCTACCTAAATAAAAGATTAGCTGCTGGAGATTGTCCCTGTTATTTGAAATCTCTTGCTAAATACCAGTCTGTTGTGCGTTTGTTTTGCTAAGTCCTTTAGCCTAGCTGCTATAATTCTCACTCAGACTATAAGGTTGAGAGAATTTCTTTTGTTCTGTTGTGAAAAAGTTAATCTTGAAATAAAAAAAAATGTGGTTTTTTTTTCTTTTTTCTGGAGGGTGGTGAAAACGTCTGATAAATGCTTTAGCTTACTTCTTCACATCAGTCAAAACAGCAGTAGGATATTTCTGCCCACATAGCTGGAAGCAAGTCTATTCTCATAACTTCATCCAAGGCACCAGCTATGTGAACTTTGAGTCTTAGACAGCTGGAGGAAAAGGATAGTTACAAAAAACCCTAGAAAAGACTTCTTCAGTGGAAAGTCCAGAGGAACCCAGTTTAATTTCCATTTACTTCATTTCAGAGGCCATCTTCTGAGCTGTTGACCCTTTACAGTTCATTTCAGTTCAGAGGGAAAATGAAGGCAAATACAGAAAATGTAATAGCACTGCAGATGCCAGGGTGGTGGCCAAACAATCTCTAGCAATTGTTACTAGGGCTGAGCTGATCTTCAGTCAAATCGCATTACCAGACAGTATGTGCATCTCACAATCTCTCTGCTACCCTGACTGAAGCTAAAATGCATGACCTTACACCACCTTCACCATGAGCTAAGATAACACTTTTCATCTTGATCTTGCAGCAGGCTCAGTATAAACATGTGTGCATGTCTGTGATCGCAGAGGTAACTTGCTGCAGCCTCTCAATCACTCTGTGGTCACTTGTCTGTATCAAATGTCTTATCTATACAGCAAATTTTTTCTGGAGCAGATGTTTCTCATTGATTTTCTGCATGAACGTCTTTGTAAAGATTGTCTATATATTTAATATAATTTTAAATTAAATTAGGTTAAATTAATATGGATTACATTAATTAGAATATATCAATCTATTTTTTAAAAGGTACTATTATTCTAGCATTAAAACATTGAAATATGGAGTTAGCAATCATCCTTCTTCGAGTTCTGCTCTGACAATGACTGTGATCACTGTTCAACTTTATTGCTGTAGCTGTTATTTAAAATAAAGGCACGTATTGTTAGTTTTCCCAGTTCACGTTAGTGAGAATAAACTATTGTCCTTACACTAACCTCCTTACAAGAATTTTTCTATATAGAAAAACTTGAGCATAGAACTCACACTTGTTAGGCCAATAGGGCTCATAACATAATAAGGATTTTGCTTGTGAGTCTAGTTTTAAAATTAAAGATATTGTTTTGATGTTCCCATGGAACTGTTTATGCAGAAGAAACATGAAGCTACCGTAACTCACACATCTAGTGCATATATGAATTTATGTCCTTCTCCTTAGCTATATAAGAATTTTTGAAATACAGTCAGCACAGCAATGGGTACAGGGATCTTTCTGCACACTGCCTGGATTGCAAATGTGAATTACAGGGTAGTGGCTTTTTCTGTGGTGGAGCGCTTACAGCTGTTCCTTATGGTACTTAAGGTTGAAGCTAGATTCCCTGCAGGAAACATGATGAATGACAAAAATAAAAAAAAAACAAAAAACCCCAAAGTGACGGTAAGAGGTGCAATTTGACATTTAGGTAAAAGGGGGATTTGAGCTGTGCCATATTCTGGCACATTTTCCCAAATGAAATATTAGGCACAGGACAATGATTTAATGGTTTCTGAAGACCAAAGGTTGCTCAAACAGATAAGTGAGGAGTAGAAAACACATGCAAAGGCAAAGATTCAGACATGTTCTTTCTTCATGCCATTTCTCATGGCCAGTCATATGCCTTCGGTGAAACTTAGTAGTAGTATTCTTCTTTCCTGAGAGCTGTTTGTGAGTTGTAACAATACAGTCCTTGGGACTTTGACATTGTAAATTGTTGCCATGACAGTAACAAGAATATTATAAATTAAGCTCCCACAAGGTCTCCATGTCTCTAGACAGAGGCTGTGAAGGAAAGGGACCAAGAAATTATACATGAATCTTATGAGAAAACATGATTTTTCTTTCAAACCATCAGCAAAATAGGGTTTGATGCTGTTCCAGCTAAAATCCATGGGAGTTTTGTCACTGATATCAACAGGAGCAGAATCAAGCACAGCTTGTCATGGAGATTAGTATGCAAAAACAAGAGATGTGAGCCACAAAAAACCTCTGCAATCCCTCATGAAAAATCCTTTCCTGGCTTTTGGATGCTTTTGCTGTTGTTGCTACTTTCCTACATGAAAAAGAGAAGAGCTAAACATCAGAAAAATGATATTGTTTGGTAATCTCTAAAGGATATCATTCTGCTTTCAGTTAGACAGATTTGGCTGTTTTCTTCACTCAAGGAAGTCAGATGGTCCCAGAAAGGCTTTGCTTGCAATTACGCTCTCTGCTAAGACAAGGATACAATAGACGAGTGCCAAGTCAGATCAACTGTTTCAAAGGGCTTTAGACTAGATCCTTTGGCTCTCACTCACAGAAATGCTGTTCAGTCACATAGGTAAGTTTGAGGAAGGACTTTTTTTCATGCTTAAGACTGAAGGATTAAGCTGTAAAAGAAAGGAAACTAATCCCAAGGGTCAGCAATTATTTCCCAATGTTTTTCAGGTAATAATTAAAAAAATTGAACCCTTCACACTGAATGGCACAGCCAGCTTCAAGACAGAGTCAGGGGCACTTAAGATAGTTATCCTTTACAGCAAGGGATTCTTCACCTGGAAAGAGAGGAGCACTTTTATAAAACTTTTCAGCCATTGATTTGAAAAATGGCCTGTATCGTTACACTCATGCTGCAGGAGGGGAAATGAAGGCACAGGGATATAAGCAACGTTTTCAAGGTTAAACCATAAGGGAGTTACTCTGTTATAGTGCCTTTCCAGGCAGTCATGCTTTAGTAGGAACTGAATGCAGCACACCCTGCTCATTAGACACACTTTTGGCATATCCAGTGTGTTGAAAGAAAGATCGCAGAACCACAGTAAGCAGAAGTGAAAATAGGCAGCTCTGACAAAGTGCTACATTTCAGAAAGAGGGTTTGTGTGTGTGTGTGTGCTTCCAAAGAAGTCATCATTATTGTACAGATGATTCTTCATCATCATCATCTTCATCTTCATCACAAAGCCATCACAACCCTCAAGTTTCATGTACAGCCCTCAAAATGAGAGTCTTACACTGATGTCAGTGGAAGGGTTGACTGTGCAGTGAACACAAAACACCAACACAAAGCAATTTATTGTTCAGCTCTGAGCGCAGAATTTTGCCATCAGTGTTTTAATCAAGTTACAAGCAAAGATATATGTCTTATGGCTTCAGCGGTTTTCTAGGTCTGTGACAGATATTCTACACAGATTTACAGGGCACTTTGCCATTGTTCTGTCCATTTCTCACATTTTCTATTTCTATATATCATCTTGACTTCAGTTAAGTTTCTGCTGTCTGCATATGATGCTTCTTGCATTCTCAGAAACGAAAGAATAAAGTGTAATTTCAAAACAAAAGACAGATAAAAAGACAGGAAGATAAATGTTTGCAAGGATAATAGAACCAGCCTTAAAGAAAGAGAAAGAATAATTATAACTATTAAAGTTTGGAAACTGGTAAAATAATCTCTAAATTGCTGTTTTCTATAAAATTGTGGAATAAATCTATGATCAGAAATCTTGGTATAAGGTGTGAGAACAAGTACCCAATGTGGAGGAATTCTTGCTACCATTAAGCTTAAAATGCCCATTTTTTCACCCTTGCAGAAGCACAGTACATTACTTTTAAGACTCTTGTTGACGTAAATAGACTAATGTGCCTTTTTTTCCCCTATCACAAAAATTATACAGCTCCTCTGAGCCGTTCATGAAGTGAAGAAAAGTGGCTAAGTATCAGTTAGGTCCACTACTCAGTTTTCCAGGTAAAACACTGGTGTTTATTGTTTCTCCACCCTCAAGGCTCTCATCTGTAGGGTGTCCCAGTGCTCCACAGTTCTTTTGTACTGGCAAACCCTTGTGGGAAAGCATCAAACCAGCTGATGAGGAAACATCCACTGTGGTACCGGTAGTACAGAGAAAACACCCAGCTGTGAACAAAATGCAAAAGCCACCAAAAGCACTACCTGCCAAGTGTCCTGCAAGCTCTGGGTACACAGTGAATTGCTGAGAAGCAACTTGCTGAGCTTAAGTGCAGAGAAGACTAAAGTGAGTTTGTGAGGAAGAAGCAAGGATTTCAGAGTTTGGCCATTATGTAGAAGGTAGCCACATAAATACTTTGGTAAATAATGGATACTCTGAAGGGAATAACACAGTGCACCCCACAAAATTAATTCAGTAATGCTACTAATTATTAACAGTAAACCTCTGATTATTATTATTACTTCTAGTCATTATTTTTAATAACTGCAACCTGAAATTCATAATCTTATTATCTCCACATATGAAACAGCAGATACTGAATATATTATATTTAGAATTCTCTGCCTCACAAAAACCCATAAAAAATCTTATAAGAATAGGGTACACCAGTAATTTGGTTTTGTGTACCTTTATTTCCATAGTATTGACATTTTAATAGGTATGTAAGTTCCGTTGTCAACCGAGAGTTTTAAATTTAGTGTATGGATGCAGGGCTAGATTTACATTGGTTTTCATTGTAATTTCTTCTCACCATATTTGCCTAGAGAAAAAAAAACCAACTATTTTTTTTTTTCATTTCCAATTTTAATATAATTTCTCCTGTCTTTCCAAGATGGTAATTGGGATTGAATGGTAAGACTTTCCTGTGGGTTTGGATTCAGAGTATATTTCACAAATATGAAAAAAGAGAGAAGCAAAAGAGATGGCAGAATGACTCATCTTACCGAGGATAAATGTTCTCCTACTAGAATTATTGTATGGGTGGGTCAGATCTGCTGTGGCAGGTCCATGGTGCATTGGAGAAAAAAACAAACAAACCAAAACCCCACACTTTTGGCCCTTTGTTCACAATGTTACAGGTAACAATACAATATTAGGCGTGTAGCACAATGAAAGCAAACAAGGGAAAGAGTATCACAAATTTTGAAAAAACGTGATTAGTAAGTGGCCTGTGAGTGGTGTTGCTGGCTTTCACAGAGCAGCAACCATGAATTTCCTACTGACTCCTCCTGAGCCTGGCATTGACATAGAGGCCCTTGCATTCCCATAAAAGATCACTGAAGCAAGTAGGATGAACGCTTAGGATGAAGAACATAAACTGGATGAAGCTGGAGCAGTTACCATCTACAGTTACCTCTTGCAGTAATTAGACAGGGTTGCAAGACAACATTTTAAGCCCTTTGAAACATTCAAGAGTAAGAAGATGACACTATTAAGGTTAGGAGTTGCTTTGCTGAAGCAAGAGAAGCAAGCACCAAAAATGCTTCCCAAAACCTGATGAAATATTAAAGCTAATTCCAGGTAACTTTTATGCTTCCCAGTTTCATTTGCATAGTAGGAAGAGAAGGAGAAGGATCAGATAAGAGTCATATTCCTTGTATTGAATGTGGCTGACACTTCAGAACACCTTTAAAAACAGGTCTTCTGCAACTTGGCACTGACTTGGTTGACATCCATCAGATCCTACTGGATATCTGTACAGAGAAAGAGATGGAAAGATAATGTAAGAAAGAAACAACATGATAAGGTTAAATATTACTTGAGAGATTTAAAAAGCATTGGTAAGATGATTATTCTTTTTCCTTCCAAAAAATGGATGGCTTGATTTAAGTAGAACATGGAGATCTTTTGGCACTATCTCAATCCAGACAGGGATTTAGAGTTATAAGGAAAACTCTGAGTTCATTCTACAGCACATCTAAACTCATTTAATAATAGTCAAGAGATGCCTACCGTATTGCTATTATACCCTTGTATAAAATAGCAACCTTTCCTTCTTCCCTAGCACCAGTAGCAGAGTCATGTAAAATAAAGAAATATTATGTGTATTTCATTACACTAAACTATACATTTTCTTTCTTTTTCTAGTCCCATTTTTCCATTTCTGGATTGTTTTCTTATTGGCTTTTTCTATCTCATTTTATTTTTCCACTTCAGTTCTTAATTTCTTCACTTACACTTAAGAAGTTAAACTGTGTTCTGTTTTAAATAACACCTCTCTTTTTCTCTGTCATCTGTTACTGGCTTACCCTTTTGTTCATTCCAGCTCTTGCCTTCCTCTCTTTTCTTTCCATCCTCTTTATTTCTGCATTATCTGGCCCTGTTTCTTCAGCTTCACCTATGTCCCACTGTTCTTCAGCCCCATCACAACCCCATCTCTCTCTGAAACATTCATACGTAACACTTCACAAATACCCAGCAACTCAGTGCAAGGCAAGCACATGTTTTTTCCAGGATTGAAAGGAGAAAATTTTTGATGTGACCAAGATCACAGATAAGTATAGGTACTAGGGTAAAATCCTCATGCTCCCTTTTGAACATGTAGTGTTCTTGGTCATACAGTCTCCTGTATAGGTGGCTGCCCTGGCTAAAGACAACACCATCATACCTGTAACTGCAAACTGTACCAAATGATCTGGGAAAGGACCAAAATTTGTTTCTCTCACTTCAGCTCCAACAGCAAAGACCAGGTCTAGATTTCCTCTCTCCATAAAAATTCAGCTCTTAAACAGACTCAAAAAAACCTCATGTGGACCTTATACCTCTGCCAGAATCCTGCAGGAGCTGCATATTTCCGTCTGTATTAGATGTAATTTTAAATAACTCTGAACCTCAATAGAAAAACTATATCTTTCTTATATGAAAGGCTTTAAAAAACCCATCTGATTTACCCTAGGGATCAATACATGGGTTATTAATTACCATTTCTTGAAACTGAAAGTAATCTCTTGAGTTTGGAATCAAGAAGGTTAACTGTCATAACTGTACTAATAGCAGTTATACAAACTGCAGTATGCACGAATACTTTGCATCTTTATTTGTGGTGCTGGAATTGGCAGTGAAATAATGGACATATTGGCTTTGGAGATGTTTTGTTAAGGGCAAAGGCTGATGTCCTACAATTTATTCTGATGGTGTATTTCGTTATATGTTTTTAAGGCTCATCTTTGCTGCAGCCTAAAAAAGATACTATCTTCGCAAAGAAGGGAGGACAAATAAAGGTGTTACAATTTTGCAGGAGATGCTTTGGCTGACAATATCTCCACTGTCCTGCTGTTTGCCAAGGACCATACAACTCATTGGAAAACATTACACATACACTCTGCATTGCCAGCTACCAACTGGTCCAAGCAATTTGGTGGTACTGTATTACAGCAGTACATACTGTTAGAGTACTCCAATACCTATTTACCTGCAGCAGAATGTTGTAGGGTTTGCCAGATGTCCTAAAATTACCATTAGCACAAGCACAGATAAAGGTAAAAATGAACAATTTATTAATACAATCCAGACACACACAAACAATTCATAAAAAATTTTTCAGTGGCTCATGGAGAAAAAAAAAAAACAAAACTGATGTTTAACTACTGTTACTCTGAATGAGCTCTAAGTGATTTCTCACTCAGCATCTCTCAGCTATCAATCTGTCAAGGAGATTTCTCAACTTTTTCGTTGAGAATCTAGTTCTTCTCTAAGCCCTTCATCTTGCAGTTTGCCTTTAGGGAAGATCGTGGCAGTCTGTGAGCCTATTTAACTTACATACACAAGCTTCTCTGAGGAGTACACTGAGATTAAAATTTCTCCAGCATGCACAGTGTCACGCAGGAGTCCTATGAGTATAAATTAGTTAGGTTAGCTGGGAGTTCAACTTTTTTTCTGAAGGATTATCCCCCTCTGTTAGATTTTTTGACTTGGTGATGCCTCTGGGCATGGTGGGATAGACTGATTGCCGATCCAGAACTCAGGTGGAATCTCTTAACCATGATTCTGGGACTGACGTAAACCCACAGTACACCAGCTAACCTGTAGGACAAATTAGGACATAAAAATAGAGTGGGATTCTTTGCTTCTTCTCATGTCTAATCAAATTATTAGTAAAACAGAATAATCACCAGTAAAACAAGAAGTTATTTTTTCAGATTTCTGAAGCGTCCCAGGTTCTTTCCAACATCTAGAATCTATGGATGTTTCTGAGTCAATGCAAATGATAGCACCCCATCTCACGTGTGCTTTATTTGTTCCCATGAACCTTGCACTCCAGGCATATTACTTGGAGTGTCATTTTTTGTCATTAAAGTTCCAAGTGTTGCTTTCACTTGGGAACTTCTTGCCATCAAGTCAAGTCTATCTCCCATTTTAAGCAGATAGAATGTTAACATTCTTCAGAAGACAAAAGGCACACTTAAATAAGTATTTGACCTCTGACTGGCAGGACCCAAAGGCTAGAAATAAAGCAACAAGGCAATGTCTGCCTAACAGACACTTATATACAAGGGGTGAAGAAAAGCTAAATTAAATCTCTGTTCAGACCAAGAAGGTGCAAATCTGAGGATGACTGTTATTTTAACCACAAATTCTCATCTCCATCCTAGTCTTCATTCTTGGATTTTCAAGGCTCGACTGGATAAAGCCCTGAGTAACTGAGTCTGAGCTATGTGCCGATCCTACTTTGTGCAAGAGGTTGGACTAAAGATCTGAGATCCTCTGTGACATGAATTGTCCTATAAACCAATGCATAAAACAAAAAAGCATTCAATCCCTAGGGGAGTTTTGAATTTTGGTTTATAATAACAACTAGTAATCAAATAAAAAATGTCTGAAGTTTAGTCTTCCCCCTCTCTATCCAGTTATGTTGCTCTAGTCTTCACACCTCCTGGCCCTAGTGCTCAACACCTTTCCTCTAGATACATACTCTCACACCTTGAATGGTCCGATTCAACACCCAGTCCCAGCTTGTCCCCGCTGTCAAAGAAGTGGCTTTCTCATTGGCCAAAAAAAAATTATCAATGGCTGAAAATATTGTTAAAGTAATTGCCATTTGTGAAACTCATAATTAGGAAATTAGTTATCAGTCAAAAGCCCTAATTCTTATTACAGGTACAAAAGAGGTGGTATAGAGCAAAAGTGTAAAATATTTTCCCCAAACAAGGTTTCATTCTTCACAATAGCTTTTTCAATGGAGAATTCATGTCCTGAGTTTTCCAACATGATCTGGTGTTTGGAGCGCTTAGATTGAGCCATTCACAAGGAACCTGGTTTTCAGGCAGCCAGGTATTTTCAGTGTGCCCAGCAAATAAGAGGTAGCAGAGAAGACTGGGTACTTTTAATAATGAAGTTCTAAAATTCACATATGTGCCCAAATCATTAAGGAGCTTACTGAAATTGGATTAACCGACCCACAGGTTCTTTTTTTAAAGTGTAACCTATGTCCTTTCTTAAACAAAGATTTTCAAATATACTGCAGCATAAGTTCATGGCAAGGTAATAGGTCAAGCAACTAACAAGGAAAGACTTGGCATTAGGAGTCAAGGGGTTAGTTTCAAGTCTTCACACTGTTAATAAGAGCTTGCAGAGTCTGGCCCCAATTTCAGCACATCCAGTGATAGATAATTCTGCTCTGTCTCTAGAGGATGGATAAAGGTCTTCACATTTCAGTCAGACCTAGGATGCCAGGGGTAGGAATGGAAGGCATGGAGTATCTTTCAGGAGCCCTCTCGGAGGACCATTAACCAACCCAAAACATCCTCAAATGGAAAAATGTGTTGGTATTTGCTCCTGAGAACTCAGAAGAAGGTTTAAGGAAACAGTCTGTCTTCACAATACATTCCTGAAGGGAAAATAAAATCAACACTGGAAATTAATTGCTTGGAAGTGGAAGGATAATGAGAAGCGCTGTAGATATAAGGAAGTTTTCTAAGGCATTTTTTTGACATATTAGACTCTCTTCCTACTTCTGATCTTTCAGCGAAAGGGATCTTCTGAAGAAGCTAGAGGAGTCAGATATATAAGAAGCCATAAGAACAAGGTGAAGAGGTGATTAATGCTGCTCCAGTGCTTGGAAGAGAAATGGTAACTCCAAAGTTCTTCCTTTTCAGCCTTGTTATTTACACTTTCTGTGACAAACTGCCACTCATGAATGAGTTGTTTTTTTCTGTTCCATGGAAACAATGAACAGTGGAAGTGTTCTACGTCTTAAAATAACTCCTTTTATCATTCAAGACCATCAGCTCCAATATGAAACAAATAATCTGTCTGTCAAATTCTGCCACCTTCATTACTGCCTTTCTTTATCAGAGGCTTTTCCTTATGCCTCTGTAAATCCAGCCAACAAAAAGTGTTAAATATTTTATGGTTTTTTGATAATAAAAAAATATTCTGCATGTGCCTTAAAATTGTTTTTTTAAGGGCTCATGATAAATCAGGCTCAGGTAGCTGTGAGCTCAGAGACTGTGATCAATGGTAGAACATCTGATATATGTCTTGGTTTTTGTAATAGGTCTCTAAATAGATTCAGAAATGCGTTTAGTTGTTTAAATATTCATACCTGTTCCCCTACAAGCAAGCTTGAATATGTTTAATTTGAAGGGATAGTCAAACTCATAAACTTTATCCCCAACCTCAAGCACCATGCCATTACTATGTTCTCCTAAAGTACTGTTAGCAGCTCCATGCTGTCATTCTGCATGATGTATTAGCCCGAGGTAAGTTAATTATTAGTTGGAAGAAAATTTGTGGTATGCTGTGAAGCTTCACATGAAGTGCTGCTTGGAGAAGAAAAAAAAAAAAAAAGAAAAAAAAAAGAAAGAAAAAAAAAAGAAAGTGGAGACAGAATAAGTAAACGTTAAGCCTTGGGCATTACATTTACATTTATGAGATCCTCTACGATTTACTGCTCCAGCACGTTTTCCTAAAAATGCCTTGGGTTTGTTTCAGCTAAAATACACTATAATACTTATAACATTAATTTGTTTAAGGTGCCCCTTACTTTGTGACTAGTCAAGTACAAATTGGGTGCCCCATAGCAAAACTCAAGTCATAGTCATGGCTTAGAGCCATCCCAACACAGCTATAAAACCCATATGTATACAGTCCCTTACCTGTCCCCATTCATCAAAAGCTGCATCAAGTCACCACTGTAACCAAAGTTACCTGGTTTTCTTGCTCAGTGTCTGGATTTGTGGCCAGGATTAAAAAATGCCCTTGCAAGAAGGAGGAAGCTGGCCGTGGGCAGTTTCAGCCCTTGGCACTCAATACTGGAGTAGCCACATGGCCCCCTGGGTGGTGGCAAAAAGTTCTGGATGATGCTGATTAACTCTTCCTGTTTTATTGGCACCTCTAATATCAGTAACGGTGTGTTAACATGACTACTTATAAGTCAGAAGTAAGGTAACAGAATAGATCAGTAGCTGACTTGAGACTAAGATCTCTGTCTGTTAACACAACAGCCCTTCACGTCTTTCACCACTTAAGTATTCCCTGACAGTTAGTAATCTTTGGTGAACGTTGACTCCAGTGGACCGTAGTAGTATGATAGGGGGGAATAACTCCACTATTCCTGTGCTATTTATAACTTCAGAGATCCTGCCTTCTTGGCTTAGTGTAAACTCACGACCTAAAAGAGCCAGCACTTTTTAATGCAATTTTTTGGCATAAGTACTCTCTCTCTTCAGAATGAGTTGAACTGGAATGGATTAAACAGTGATATGTGTAGAAAGGATGAATAAATAAAATGAAAAAGAGGCTTTGTCAGAAAAACAGTTATCTGCATATTTTAAGTTAACAGGAAAGCACTGACTTAGAGAATTACTGCAGAGAAATCTATAAACAAATTTCAAAGAAACAAGGATTGTTTACATTGTTGAAATTATTTTAAATTTTAAAGGGAATGGTTCTTACTGAAGAAAGCAGGAATGCCAAATCAAGATTGATTTATTGGCAATTAAAAATGACATTTAGCTTTGTGATGTCAAAAATTAATTTCTTTTTCCCCCTTAATCAGTAAAGATAGGCATTCTTTTCCAAAACATTCCCATTATCCTCACTGAGTTACTTTTTTGGTCAAACTTGGTTTTGACCAGTTCTCATAAATACAAAAGAAAACTGGATTTAGAATAAAAAAAAAAAATATTCGTGTAAACAGAAAAAAATCTTTTATTGGAGAGGGACAAGCTAATTTCAGAAACCAACATGTGAACGCAGAGAAGTTAAATGGAAAATGCTTACTCAGAAAAAGGATGCAAGTGACAGCGAGTCTTAGAAGTCGGAGAACTGTCTTCTGAGACAGCTATCTGAAAAAGACCGTAAGTGGCGAAGCACTACTGATATTCCTAAAAGATTTATTTTCATGAGTAGTTTGTACAAACTGTGAACTGATTTTGCTGGAGCAAAATCATAAGAACAATTTTGAAAGTGGTGCCTTGGGAACTACATACGTAAATCCTGTTGTTTGCTAACAGGATTTGTGAACAGAAGTCCCCACGCACTGCGTTACAGACTGAGCTCTGGGAGGATTAAAACACTCTAAATGTTTCTTTTTAAAGCCTTTTTATTTTTATTCCCTTTCTTTCTCGTCAGTATTCAAGATGACACCATGTTCACAGCTAGAGGGAGCTGGCTTGTAACGAGGTCCTTGTGAGCTGCAGTTAGTAGGTTGCAGGTAATTTCTCACTCTAACGTAAAACCTGATCCATCAGTTACACAGTTTTTTAAATCCAGAGCAACCATAGGAAGTCGAAGAGCTATTCTGGAGCTCCATTGATTCAATGAAGAAAATCAGAAGGATCCATGACTATCAGTTACTAACTTAAAAATGACAATCTAGAACAAGGTGAAACCAGCATGAGAAAAGAAGCTGACCTGGGTCTCCACCTCAGATTCCCCAGCTGGAGCAAAGCTCTTCCTCCCTGCCCTGGAGCACAGCAACAGGAGGAGGAAGAAAGGGATGTGAAAAGGGTTCCTTCCACCTAATTCCCCAGGACCATGTGCATGCCAGTGTGTAGGGGTGGCTGCAGCCACACCTGGTTGCTGAAATGTGCCTGTTCACTGCCTTGTAAAGAAAATACAACTCACTGGTGAATCATTTAGTAATTCTTCAGTGATCTGCTTGGGTTTTAAAGAAAATATAATACATCTGTTATTAGGCTTGAGTGCCTTACAACATTTGAAAAATATGTTTTATAAATCAAGAATTGAAGCAGAAGGTAAAATTTACCCATCCACCAAAGGTCAGTGCAAAGTCAATGTAGCATTTACTTTCTCAAAATAAGTTTAAGTGAGACCTATGGTTTCATGCTGACCTTTCCCAAAAGGATGAGCTTCAAGATCATTCGAATGTAAAATAATCACCTTAAAAATGAATACTCTAATAGAGGAAAAGGAGAAGTTTCTTGACATGGTGAAATAAATAAAACCCCAGCTGGTATTACTGAGATAAATGTCTGCAGAGAGTTAGAAAGAGAAGCAGCATATTTTTGCAGCATCACAGCGAGGAAATCGAATAACACATGAGCTTGAAAGAGATGCTATATTCCGAGCAGAAACAGCCCCGCATATTTAAAAAAGTAAAACAACTTAAACATGTTAAACTCCTTTGAAATATAATTTAATATTTCTTCAGTAATTTCAGGGGAAATAAAAGATTTATTTTAAATTCTCTTTCTAAATGCCATCTAGCTGTTTCCATGATGGCTGCTTAAAGGGGAAACAGGCAGAAATAATTCTGGAACGCTTCTGAGCGTCTTTTATTCTTGAGTGCTGCCCGTCCTTAGGACAACTTTGCCCTTGCGCTTGTCCTCATGTACTCATTTCCATGAAAGAAAAATATCACTGCTCTGAACTAGTAACATCTTACATCAATTTAGGATTGGTGTAAAGAATTGTTTCACAAGGTGTCAGGTTGACAAAGCATAACAGGACAGCAAAAACCAATCAAGGCTATGCAACAGAGCAGTAGCAGACAGGCTCTTCTTACTAACTTGGGGTTAAATGCTAATGGCTGATGCCTTCATTATTGTCTTTTTATGTATATATACATATATAAATATGTATATGCATACACATTTTAGGAAGCTTTTTATGTTAGACCCACAGCTTGAAAGGGGCTGTTCAGTGTGTTTGGCAGATTCTTCATCTGCATAGTGTCATCTATTTAATTAGTCATATTTTGAGGGATGGTTATTGGGTCTAGTCTGGTTTATTGACTGTATTTTCAAATAATTATCTTGGGCACATCTCTGAAGTTTTTACAAAAATACCCCAAGCCTATGAATAATAGATCTTTCACTTGATTCCAAATAGTAACACATTATTCAGCAGGGTCTTACTTGTTTCTTTAAAAATAAGGAGAAAGCTCCTAGGAAACTAACTTTTCAGAAAGCTGTGAAAATATAGATGGATGAGTGCATGGGACTCTGGTGTGAGACTCTACACAAGGACCCAGAGCCACAAGTCTCTGACACAGACTCAGAGCCCCTTGCTACGCCATGGAGCTATCACAACATTTAACTGCATGAAACAGAAGAGGAGGAAAAACAGTTAGCTCACAAGAAACCAAAGGTCTCAGAGCCAAGCTGTAGCTGCATAAATGTTTGGTAGCAATTGAAAATGTGAATTGTGAGAGCTTTGAGGTAATTTCTAAACTGTGTCCAGATAATTAAAAGAGGGATGTAAGTGGACTGGAGACAAAACACTAGTCAAGTCAGCAGTTTCCAAGATTCACAGATTACTTTGAAAACTATTGTGGATCTGTTACAAGAGTAAACACTTGCAGGACAAAATTAAATTTATAAAAGCATACATGTCAGATGACCTTTTATCACAAGCCTGCAACTTCTTCTATGTAGCTTAGGCAGTTAGGTGTCTGCATTCTCTTTTTTTGCCTATATTAATTTGCAAATAAAACAAAGGAGAGGAAAATAAAAGATGAAGATGAAATCTAAAACATATGGGAAGTATCATAATATTAATTTTAGCTTAGAAGCTAATAGCTTTGCTGCTACAAACTGCACTGGCCAATTACGCCTCATATCTGATAAGACTATACAGAGCCACAACAATATGATAATTATTATAAAGCAGTCCATGTACCTTTTTAGACTTAATAGCTCAAGCAAAATTGAAACCCACAAATGCTTATTTGAAATTTATCCAAACATCTTTATCTTTGACATAAGGGCTGTCAATGTCATTAATATAAGCTTCATTTTTAGATTTCTGATGTTGTCTGGTGCCATCCTGATTAGAAATACCACAAGAATAGCCCTTTTCACACTGTCTTTTGACATGACTTTTTTTTTCAGTCTGTCTGGTAACAGGAACCTGAAAATGGAAAATGAAAAGAAGTTAGTATTATCTGTCTGCAAAATAAGATGCATGTGTGATTCAAGTTAGTTCCTATGTTTCTGAAACCACTTTGCTCACTACGGCAATGTCTAGACATCTAGTGAACAGAAACTAAGTTTTCAAAGTTTCCTTTGTAGATTTACAAGTAGACACATTAGTGTCTCATATACATCCATCATTTGACCATTGATGCAATAGTTACATGCACAGCCAAGTATTCTGCACATGCACAGGTAACACAGGGTTATAGATACACACATGCAGAAAGTCTGCTTTAAAACTACTCACAGCTTTAAAATAAAAGGATTGGCAAATGCCAAGAAGTGTTTGCCATGGCTGGTTGACTACGCCAGAGCCTGGTCTTCCATAATTTGCTGCCAATATCCTAGGGAGGCAAAGCTCCTCTTTCCATTCTCTGACTCAGCAAGCTATGTACTACTTTCAGAAATAGGATAGGCAAGAGTCCATAGGTCTGATGAAGTAAGTGTATTAATAGGAGAAAAGTCACTTTGAAAAAGTCTGCGGAAGAACTCATGGTCTTATAGCAGGACAAGCTGCTGACAGTTTTTCCTGAACATGTAATGCTCAAAGTATGGTCTCACAGATAATGCTTCTGTATTGAAATGAAAGTCAGTACAAGATGGTTTAAGGACAGCAACCATTCTGCCAGTGTGAGACCATAGGCAGTGTTACTGCACACAGAGCTGAGAAGAAACAAGAGGTTTCTTTATAAGACCATTTTCTGAAAGATTTGCCATGATGGACCACATATGTAACTCCTCCTAAAAATAAACAGTAGTATCCCTCCCTGAACATTTTAGAAAACAGTGCAAAAATGAAATATGATCATCTGGAGCTCAATCATTCTTATAAAAGAACAAAATCCAGCCAGGAGATCCACCCACAAAAAAAAAACAAGCCAAAACAAAAAAACCCACCAGCCTTTGTGGTGAGAGGAAGTGTTCGGCAGGTAAGCTGTGGTGGTACCCTCTTCCCCCAACAAACTGACAAACGTAGGAAGCAGATGATTCCTCATGACTGTTTACATGTACCCCATTAGAGAAGCATTCAAGTTGGTCTTACAGAACACCCACTTTGGAATCTTTTCTTTCTCCAAGGTTTTAACCAGGTTGTTTTGTCCCAAGTTTCTCCATTGTCCACCATTTCCCAAAAAAACTTCCACAGTTTTTCTCATCTCACCTTCAGGCATCTAACTGTGCATACTGTGGCATTATTACAAACATTCAATACCAAATTTGAGATCAGGAAATAAAAAAACTTTGTGTTCTATGTCCCTTTAATAAAAATTATATTTACCCCTCACAAAGCAACTGAAAATGTAGCCTTCAGAGGAAGATGGTCCTCATTAAATCTGTGAAAATGTTTCAGCAACACCTGAAATCACATAAACATAGTCTTCCTGTTTCATTCCAGCTTGGAAAAAATGTAAACATGCAGAAATACAGTTACAGGTAACTAAATATCCCTGGGCACTGGATGAGAACGTAGAATCTGAACACACCTCAAAACCACCTGGATTTCAGTCACTCAGTGGGGCATGTGAAGAGTTGCTACTTTGTGAAATGAAAACCTTGCTCACACAGTGGGACTAATGTCTTTTTCCAGATGCAGCATATCTGAGGGTCTTACACTTTTGTCTGTGACGTTATAGCCCAACACCATGTGCTTAAGCTAGACCTGAAGTATTGTGCCTACTCTGATTCATTCCTCTCCCACCTTGGGACTGAAGTCATTCCAGTCCTTGGGACTGAAGTCATTCCATCTGTGAAGGCTAACACATTTTCAAAGCAGGGATGTCTCTCAGCAGAGCTTAGATTTTTGTCAGAGACACTGTCAGCAGGCTTCTGGAGCTGCTTTTGCATTTCAAGAAGCACAGTTTCAGTTGCAACCCTGAAGGTGCATGGAGTAAAATCCTGAGGTCCCTTCCCAAAAAGGGTGAAGTTTGACTTTGATGATACCACTTGTCCTGCTGGAACATTATCAGGTTGCAGTTTGGATGCAGCAGAACCACTCTATTCACTCATATTTTGTTCTCACCCAACTGACAGTGACACTAATATCAAGAGAACTGTTGTCAGATGTAGCTATTAATATATTGTATATTTAAATACTGGTTTGTATCCAAGAGCAGCTTTTGACTCTCTTTGACAGTCACTTCCTGGCATGTATCGCTATACTACAAGAGATACTATCTGCACATATTAATAATGCACACACTTTTCCTTAGCAAGAAAAGCTCACGTAAAATGAGCTAAATAAAAACATTGGCCTCACAGTAAGGTAACAGAGGTCATTATTAATTACAGTATGCTAATTGAATACTAGCCCTAAACTATGCAGAAATTTGGCCTTTAATATTAGAATAAATTATAATTTAATCATACAAATGTACTACATGATATAAGGTCATAAACCTTAGGAAATGAAAAAATAGGAAAGCTTTCCTGGGGAAAAAAATCATATAAATGAATTGTTGAATGTAAGATAACTACTTTGCTTTTATTTATTGCACAGACAAACTGAGGAGGTTTTCTTGTAGCAATACCAGTTACTGTTTTATTTGATGACATCTTATTTGGCAACATCTGGTATGCAGGATGCAGGAAGTAAGCATTCAGTTTAAAAAAAAAATTATAGACTTTTATTGAAAAACCAACTCCATGTCATGACACTTCTATAGTATGTATACAAATGATTATTATTTGAGATGCAGCATCTCATTTCTTCCTGTTTATAGGGGAACTGAAACTGGTGGAAGGCAAGAGAATCACATAGGGTCAGAGCAGGAGTTTTTAACAGAGGTGAAATTTGAATTTAGGAGCTACTGCTCAATTCTCTACTCCCATTTTCCACCAAATAAATAATGTAAATAACTTTTGAACATTTACCCATGTCTCAAACAACCCACAAATTCCAAGCAAATGCTGAAACTCCATTCTTATTTTAGTTTGGAATAGGTACATATTGCAAGGCTTCGAAGGTTAGAGATTTAAAATACTGAAGAAAACTTTTCTCAGAGACATCGTTGCAGAGAAACAGAATTTTGCTTTAACTTTAAGTTCCTTCCTCTAGCAGATACTATTCAAATTCTTTCTATGAGCTAAACATTTTTGTCCTTATATGAGTAAGTAATACAATAAAGTATCCTGTTTACCACCTCCAAGTTCCTCATAGAATTTCCTACCTTTGCAGTTCAACATTTACAGACTTCTGAATTTGCCTCAAACTAGACATTATCAGTGGAAAGACCTGGAGAAAGAGTTATGATGGGGAGAGAAGACTTAACTCTGCTCTTGCTAGTACTGCATTCCTGCCATTGCTACAGGGGTCAGACTTAAATTTTAGAAATAGACTTGCTGAATTAATGGGATTTTTTTGCCTTTGTTTAAAAGCTGCCTGTGGTAGGTTCTACTAAGGACAAGTCACTTGCCCTAAATCATGGCTTGGACCATGTGTGCAGGGACCTTCCACTGAATGTTTTTGTTGTCGAGAGCACTCTATATGGAGATTATATATTCAAACAATTGCTTAAAATGGCAGATTTATTTTTATACCCAAACTAAGGATGCCAGTAACTAATTATGTCTGATTTTGATGGAGAGGTACTCAATAGAATGTATTAAGAGATAACTTCTGAGAATGCCAAGTACAGAACTATTCAAAGCCAGTGCTGATGTTGCAACACAAAATGATGTGATAGCAGAATGCGTCCAAGCCAAGTCTGTAGAGGGAGTACTGTGAGCTAACAGCAGGAAACTGAAATCACACCATATTCACAAGACGTGTTAGCTGTTAAATAAAGGCATTATATCCAACATCTCCCATCTGGACATCTGAATTCTAGGCATAAAAGGTTCAAAGCACTTTACATAGCACATTGCACATGTTTACCTAGGATTGTCATAGGGCTTTTTCATTCAATAACAATAATAACTCCAGCAATAGCTTGAAAAAGAAGGGTTTCATTTGCAGCTGTCTTTAAGACTGTTTATTTTTGCAAAAATAGCTGCATTCTTTTCTCTTCAATTTTCTCTACCACTAGTTTGCCTTTCATGTTCCCTTTACTCCTGTCTTCTAACTCATGCCCTCCTTGCTCTGTCTCCCTGAACAATTCCTTCAGCATGTTGCTGCTTTTCTTCTTTTTGTGCCTTAAGGCATGATGCTGTAGAGACTTTACTCCTTATCCTTTTCCCCTTGACATTCCCTTTCAAACCATTGATCCTGTTTGTCCTCCTCTTCCTTTGTAGGAAGGGCAAAAAAACCTAGAATTATTCCCAGTTGTCATGTATGGGCTTCTAGATACTTCTTTGCAATCCAGAGCTTTGAAGCAGCTGAAAGTACTGATTAAGAGCCGTCTGACCCCATGGATCACCAAAATACTAGAGCAGTGATATAAAGCTGTGGGTGTATAGCATTAATAACATAAACATCATTATCGCTTTTTTGCTTCTCTAGTTTATACCAGTGTGGACCATAATTTCGGACAGCAGAAAGTGCTGTCTAGAGGTTTTCCTCTGTCTCACAGCTATTTTGAGAAGTTGGGGAAATCTAGGTTCCAGCTCCTCTGCCTGCTTTAGTCACCAATGCTGTATTTGCTGTAGCTTGTTGCCTTTCTTGCTTAGCATGTTTAAGCCCAGGCGAAGTACAGGTGTCTTACGCATAGGAATTAGGGGGAAATAGCAGAAAATCTGGAGTAGCCAAAGTGCTACTGTGTCCTTGCATTCCCTGACAGAGGGAGACAGCATTTACTAACTGTAATTGCTCAGGACTTGGGGAAATTTTGTCAGCCCCAGGAACTGGGGTACAATTTTTACAGCAGTTAGCTTTCTCTCCCCTACAAACACCTCGCAAAATAAGTCCTGGCTGGTCTGATCTAGTAATGGCCCTCTTATCTTATGCACTTTTGTATAGATCTAGTTTCGTTTAATGTCTTGCAAATTACTTGATTCAGATGCAATTGCCACTACTCTCCGGAGTACTGAATTATGATAATAAGAGTATACTCTTGGTTTTCTAGTGCTTTATTCAAGACATAAACTAGAAATTCAACCTTCCCCCCCCCCCCTTTTTATTTATCAGTGAAGTCATTCTAGTCTTTGCAAATTTTATACTGTAAACTACAATATTTAAACTTCTCTTAAGGGTCCCCTATGAACCAGAATTCACTTATAAGGATAAAAAAAAGGAACTTCAAATGACACTAATGATTTCTAGCTCTTGGTGAAGATAAAAAGCTTCTGCTGGAGTCAGTGGGAAATCAACTACAGGGCTGTAAAAAATAAAGTGCTTTGGTGTGACAGGATATTGATTTCCCACAGTATTTAGTAATGTATATTGATATCTAATAATGAAACTCACACTGATAACAAGAGTTAACATCCTAGATATATTCAGAAAGATTTCTTTAAAGAGAGAAATAAAGATTATATACTTCTTTTTATGTTGTTTTTTTTTAATTCCTTTAATGAATATTTTACTAATGTTTTCAATAATGCAAGAAATGCAAAACTAGTCATGGTCAAGCCATTGCTGCGTACCAGAATGTAAAACGAAGGAAGGAAACAAACTAATCCTGCAGATATATTCAGGACTAAGCAGCAAAGATTTTCATTAACTTCCAGTTCTATGAATCCCATTCTCCTATGGCACTCTCCAATGAGATCCTTATGTCTATGAAAATTCAAAACCCAAAATTGAGGAAGGTTTGTGGTTCTCTGCAATAAAGACATCCCTCTGACAAATGAGCATCGGATATTGCACCTTCTACCCAAAAGCAAGACATTGATAGAAAACCTGTATTATTGATTATTTTGTCAGATATTTTGAAGAATTCCTCATGTAAATTAAATTTTTGTATAAAATGTCATAATGATTTGCTCTTCTCATTTAAAAGAAAGGCATGACATGAAGTGACACAGTGGCCCAGATGATACAAAAGGAGAGAGGGAGTCTTTCACTCCATCTGCCTAGAATATCCCATTTCTTAGCTGTGTCTAAGAAAAGACAAATGTTCCTAAGGCAAACCAAAAGCATAAAATAGGTGTGAATGCTATAAACACAATCTATAGAGAGCTGTGCTATTGTAACACAATATTACAATTTATTAATGCTTTCATTCATTGCAGGTAATTTTTCCATTTTTCTTTTCTGTTTTTTTGTTCCTAATAGCTATCCAGTACCTATTTTGGAAGTTTTAACAGTTTTAGCCAATGCTATCATCTAAATAACACAAATAATTAAAACACTGAACTTACCTTTTTCTTTTGAACAGTATTCTTCATTAATATAGTTAATGAATCTTTATTTCCTAGGGCATTATATAATTCAGTTTGCATCTCTACAGCTCCCTCAGAGATCTTTCGTTTAGAGTGGTTCTCAAACTGATTGAAATGACTGATTTGAGGCATGACGGATGTATGTGTGGTATTCAGCAGAACTAGACAAGTGTGCTGTTTTGTTCTGTGCTGTTATGTTTTCATAGAAAAATATGCAAATATATACACCAAATATGAACTAATCAGAGACCTGTTTGTTCCTTGTCTTCCTAGAAGACTGAGTGGTGCATTAATATTTTCTTAAAAACTCTTCTCCCCCTTTTTTTACCTGTCACTCTGATTTAAGGCTGTTCTTCTTTCAGCAAGAAGTGATCAGTAACATAACTATTAATAGATGTGAGATTAATTCATTCCTTGAAGTGTGACCATTTTCCCTCAGAAGCCCAAGGAAGATTATCAGCAGATCTTTTGGCAATAAATAGCCAACAACATGTAGTATCTGGTTACAAACCACAGCCTGGTTCTCCTTAGTGAATAAGCCCATCTCTTCATATGTACAAAGTCTTCTCATTCACCCCAATTCAACAACTATCTCATTTCAATCTCCCTTTATTTTTTTATCTGAACAGTAGACTATCAAAATATCTTTAAATGCACATCTTTTACCATATTACCTGCTGAAGCTGCTGTTTTTCTTTTCCAGGTCAAAGTAGTTCCTTAAATTTTTATGGCAAAAACTAAACCAAATGCAATTCAGAAAGCTATATGATCTGTAGCAAAACATGCACAAGTGCTTTGGACAAGCTTGCCTGGAGATCTCAAAGGTTATGTGCAAGTTGACCTGTCATGTGCACTAGTGATATGCATACGGACTTTAGCAGATATAAGCACATAGATTAGTCCAAGTGTCACAAACCAAAAGATCACACAGGCCATTCTTGTCAGAGAAAGGAGCTGAAAAGAAAGCTGTATTGCTTAGTACTTCTCATAGGCTTTGTAAAAGCAAGGGTGTCTCATTGCTGTGGTTCTTTGTTCAAATATAAAAGAGAAACCCTAACTGCAAATTTCCATATGTGATGACCTTCCAAGTTATTTTTGCTGCATTTTTGGTCCTTGTAAACAGGGCACTTTACAATCCTCAGGACAAGGTAGAATTTTCAATATTCATCTCTGATTATTTTGTTCATTTTCTGACAACTCAGCATGATATGGGAAACCTTATCAGTAGAGGCAGAAGATAACAGCAAAAAAAGCTAGTTACAGTCTTTTCCTCTGAGAAATATACCCAGTATTATTTGTGGAACCAGTGATTTATGCTAGTAAAAAAGAGCAAAGGTACAACCGGCATTTTATCCTTGACTCTCACAGAGCACTAAATTCACAGACAAATCACACACACAAGATGAATGAGGCTCAGACATCAAAACATGCAAATTCATGCCTCCATTCTCTTCAAATAAAGAGAGCTAAGTCATTATTAATAAACCTATCTGTTTGCTGACCATAGGTGTTGAAATTTGCATGCTGTATATATGTTGCTATTGGGAGCCCGGGCATAAAGAATTTGAGAAATATAAATCATATCAAGAATTTACAGGACAAACTCATGCAACATACCTTACCGGAACACTGCTGCTGTGCTGCCACAGCATGTCTGCTCTTATAGTTTATATTGAGCAGGATACAGAATGTAAATATATGAAATTCATTGATGCATGGCCATGAGAAATTGATGTAGAGTGGGAGCCTTTTGAATGACTAGTAAGAAAATAAGACTACTGCTGTAAACACAGTAAAACTGATATTCTTTTCCATGAACAAACCTCCAGGCGTTTACCAACAGTAATGGATTAGCCATCCAGATATGATACTGTTTTATTCATTTCAGAGAGGGAGACCAAAGCACAGGCGGCTTTAAACGTTCCTCCTTCAGTAACATGAGTCCTTGGTATTCGCATTTTCACGCTGTGTACCACAACCTGTGTTGCCTGAAAAATGAACCGTAACTTTAATTTGCAAACCACCCTAATTTCACAGAGTTCTTGCTATCCTTTACTTATTATGTCTAAACTTTCAGCTACACTGATCTATCTTGGAAGGCCTTGCAATAAAAAAATTGTATGATGACTTCCTTCATTGTCCCTCTCAGAAGATTTGACCAAAAAACAAAAGTGAATGACTAAGAAGTATAAGGGAACAAACATGACAGAAAACACTAGTTTCTGATTCACTGCTAAGAAATCTTAGCTCATTTGTATTCCCCAGCCTTAACAGTTTATTTGGAAGACTGATAACTGAATCTTCCTGAAAGAAGATGGGGGAGATTGGAAAACCAACATCCTTGAGGCTACAGAGGGCACAACAGTATCCAGCATCTTTCAAGGGATTCTGATGCTGTGGTTTCAGTAGCAAACCGCTCCTTTGTGATGTGTGTGTGAGCAAACAGAAAGGATCCTGAACCATGGCTTCTGACGTCCTTTGTGCTTTAGATAATAGACAACATGAAGGAGGTGGCCACTGAGACTGGGCAGTGTCAGTAGTCATAGCTGATACTATCAAGAAGAATTACAGGGAGAATGCTGCACTGATGGGTATGCACCATCCACAAACTCCAGAGCAGAGTGGAGTTTACCTACAGACGAACTTACATGTAGAATGAGATATGGACCTTCATTATTATATTTCTTTTTAAAGGTGTCAGTTTGTCCATTAGGAAGTAGTAGGTAGGTAGGAAGTGTCTCACTTACTCCTTGCATGAGTGTTATGTGTGTGCCAGACCTTGATGTGCAGGAGTAATCTGAAGAATAAGTCAAAACCTATATCCCACTCCCTTGTTCTGCCTTGCCTTAAGTAGAATATAGCAAGATTTGTGTCTTCCTTTGAGCTTGTACAGCCTCTAGCAGAGGAGATCTTGCATCAAACATCAGCTTTGATTCATTGGCCTAGTTCTTAAGAGGTTATTTCTTCTTCCCCTACAAGTTTTGTGTTCAGTGTGGTTTCAGACCAGCCACAGCTTTAGACCCTCCCTCCAAGGAGACGGAGAGCAACCAGCGAGGCCAGTTCAAAGAGAAAAGCAATCCATTCTTTGTTCCAAAAAGAAGGAAACCAAAGTCTTCACACCAAAGCTTTCTTTCAGAAGACCAAACAACAGCAGTTTTACACTATCTTTAAATCCCCGTCTGGTTCCAGGGAAAAAAAAACCAAAAACAACAAAACACCACAAGCGACAAAACAATTGTTATCCAGAACAAAGTTCTCAAAGAGCTTTCCATCTCTGCAACAGCATCACTAATGATCCATTCTCAGCAGCCTGTCTTTGTTTTCTTTATGACTTTCCCGCAGGCTCATTTTCAGTTAAATTAAACCTTCCCACTTTTGCTTTTTTACTGTCACTATGTAAAAGAAATACCAAGGCCAATCTTTAAAGAAATTCTGAAAGTTTTACCCTCATCTGATTCACCATTCCTTATGGGATGCTGTGGGCTGGCAGCTGCAGTCTCAGGACCTGGCTGCAGGCATCCCAGATCCCTACCCTCCTGCCTGCCTGAGGCTCTATGTTACTCCATCTTTGTAGTACTTGTGTTGGTTATGGGTGTCACAACCCTTTCTGAGTCCTTTTGCTCCATTTGAAAAACACTCACATGGACCCCGTATGGTACAGAAGACTCAGGGAAACATAGCATATTTATAGCCAACCCCCCCATGCCACTTATAGTAGCTCAGCAAATACTTTATTGTTTAGTGGTTTAATGCCCACTGACACATTTAAAACATAGTCTCTTGAGCAGCTGAAGCAATGAAACCTAGTTTCCTACAGCCGCATCACCTCTTTGGATTTGCTGGTACCTTCTAAGAGTGAAGGCACACTAGGATCCTTCTCTCTCTCTTTCTCTCTCTGGTTTCATGAAATTTCTAAGAATTATTTTTGAGACATCTGCCACACAAATTTGAGTACAACTGGCCAATGGATTTATAAGTTTTTGGGTAGAAGCATATTATGGCTAGCATGATGGCACTGTTTTTTTTTCTCCTTAGAAGAGAGATTAAAATAGTCCTTTGGTACTTCAGATGTCCCACCTAGGGGAACCAAAGGGTAAAGAAGCTAAGCTGTTACCCAGGATGCAGGTCAGTACCAGATGTGAAATACAGTAAAAAAAAATATCCAAGTATGAAAAGAAAAACAGAGAGGAGCAGGCGACACTTGCTAGGAGAGTAAGTTAGTGAAAACGCTGAGGATGAATCATAAGTTGCACCACTTATTGTCAATAGATGAAGCCAAGAAATCGGTTGTTCAGTGGAGCAAAGCAGGATCTCTGTAATCAGAGTGGATAATATAAAACATGTCACTGCAAAGTGGAGAGGGGGAAGAGACTAACCCAAAAAGATGGACATCGTTCATTTCAGCTGTCAGGATGAGTAAGTGAAAATAGAAGAAGCTTTCAGCTTCACAAGAAGTTCTTTCAAGTTCCTGACTAAAGGAAGAAGCATTTTGTTACCTGGAAAGCTGGCCTTTTCAGGGTCTTGCCTTTCCTTCGCTTGCAGAAGCAGGCTGAGGGAGAATTTTAAAAGCTTCCTGCGATCTTGTATATCTGTCTTACAAACATTGCCCATCAATTGTTTTCTGAGAAGTAAATAAATGGAAGAAAGGCTGGGTCCTTACATTGCTCCTTGATTAAACATTTACTGACTGCTAATTTGGTAACGCTTTACAGCTATAAATAATTACTTCAGATGCAAGGCAGCGGAAATATGGGTCTGAAATGTCTGCCTATTCCTATAGTCTTTGGCATCCTGTATGCTCATACAGGATTATTCATCTTTGTCAGGAAGGTCAGGAAGCATCACACAGTGATTAATGGTAAGTTGCAGAGGTTTCTGATAACTGAGCTCCAAGGATTGTAGTTGAAACCTGTTAGATGGCTATTAATATCTCCTTTGCCCTTGCTCTAGCCCATTCTGACTACAGATGACTGTTGAAGAATTGCTGGCTTTTCGGCTTGCAAGGATATTTACCACCCATCTCTCTCCTCAACAGGGTCACCATTTGAAGACCCTTTGTATTGCCAGTTGGGCATTAATGAGAAGGCATCAATGGGTCAGGAACAGCTACATTCACAATCTTTTCCCTGCCGACGATTCACCATGGTAGGTGCTCTCCTCTGAAACAAGATCACAAAAAACAGGCTGGAGCATGTAAAAAGGGAAGATAAAACATTCAGTGTCAAAGGTGTACAGAAAGGACGAAAACTGTTGCTTAGTGAAATCTGTGCAGGAAGTTTGTTCTGCACTCAGATCACTCCAATCCCATTCTTAAAGACTTCATCCAAGGTTGCCTATTTGAAAAAAAAAGCCACAACCTTTTTTTTACTTGAAACTTAGAGAATACAAATCCTGCTCAACGGTATGATGCTACAGTAAAACAGGGTTAGGGAAAGCATAGCAGACAAACTTGCAGAAGAACTCCAGTGTGGCTGCTCACCTTGCTAGGATAGGAAGGAAGCAAAAAGACATTTTCTTTCTTTGGGAAATGTTCCTGGTGAATCTGAACCCTTGTTCTTTACACTGGAGCACTGTTGCTCTGCTGCTTTCAAACCACGGGTGGGGTTTCAGAGTAGGAAGGCACTGCAAGGTCAGCTAATCTGCTCTCTTTGATCAGAATGTCCATGCTAGCAGTAGAGATAGTCTCACAGGTTGTGTTTGATAGGTGTGGAGTACAGGTTCTCCAAAATATAGTCAGGATATTAGGGAGGAAATGTAAAGGTGGCTAGACATTTAGGTAGATATCTTGCAGGAATATTCAAAGATGCTTCAGTGTCTAACCCCTGTTGATTACAATGTGATTTAGGTACATAAGTACTTTGAAATTCTTTCATGACTGTCTATGTCATTTTTTAGATACCTAAATAAATTTTGAAATTTATCTCTAACAGGCTACTTAAGGCAAAAGACCTTTCAACTATGTGTTTACATGATTGTGCCTCTAGTTAAGTAAGTTATTCTCTGTTCCCACATTTAATTGAAATAATAAATTTATAGGTGTTTCAAGCAAAAGTGTGTGTTTGCGTAATCTGTAATGTACCTTGTTTTAAAATAGTAAATGCAGAGAAGCAACTGTGTCTAAACCTCTGCTGAAGATTGCTATGAAAATGCATAATCTGTAACTTTTCTCTTCTTAGAATAGATTTTCCTGTGTCCTCTAACTTTTCTCATAAACGTTCTGCTGGAAAACCACAACATCTTCACATAAATAGTCCTTATGGAAGGATGCTGTAAGCAGTATCAAATCAGCTGCCATAGAATCTGGCCACTTAGTGATTTTGCTGTCAGTGTCAAAACCCATGCTGAGTCACTGTTAACTGATTGAGCTGATACAAGCAAATATGTTGAATGAGTCATTTATTTACATGTTGTTGCTACGAGTCTATGAAAACTGCTAAATGTATTAAATAATCAATCCACTCAGCAGCTTAAGATGTAGTAGTAGAAATGAAGTCCTGCTAAGTTTCCATCATTACTAGCAGAGTGACTCCTTGGGTGCTCTGAAAGTTTGTACAAGAGAGTAACTATTCAACAAACGTTCACATTCAGAAAAGCCTGCATGACTTTTGAAAGAAAAGACATAATCCAAAGAAACTGGGAAGATAATAATGTAAGCTCGTTTGTTTGGGGCTGTTCAGCATCCTGTAAGACAATTGTACAGGTTTGAAAGTGATAGATTACAATATGTGTCTGGCTGTCTAGGTACACCTAACCTACTAATGATACAGAAATGCCTGTAGATTACAAATTCTGTATTATTAATTATGGGCATGTCAGTATGTGAGCTACATAATTCTATAATGTCATAAAACATGTTCATTAGGGATAAGGCAATGCAAGACTCACCAGAGATTTGCTAAAGACCAAAGCAACCAGAGCCTTTCATGCCCCATGAAGCTTTGCTATATGCATATTTCAATTCTGTGACTCTTGTTGCAGAGGGAAGAACATTGAGATCATAAATGGACTGTCCACAACCACCATCATTTAGCTTTTGTTTTAGTCATACTTGTCTGGCATAGGGCTTAGGTCAATGTCACACTCAGAAGTTTTTATATATTTATCCAGAGCTGAGCCTTGTAAAAGCCAAGACAAAGATGACTTAGGCATAACAATGCAATGTGGGTCTGGTTTCCTGCTTACTCTTATCCAGAGGAGCCAACCCTGAAGCTTCATTATTTTGCCTCTGTTTCACTGTATACATAGGCATAGACAACTATATAAAGTAATAGAGAATTTAGGCTCAGTGTTCTCTGAACAGTAGGCCTTATTAACATGTCATACACCAGTGTCGAAAGTTGGCTTTACGGAGGTCACAGCAAAACTGTCGATGAAAAAAAGGCAAAGATTTCATTTCTAGAGGTTTACTCTAGAAATTTCTCATGGTAGGAATGAGGGTAATGAAGCCTGTGGAAAGATGACACTAAATACACTGAAAAAAAAGGTTGTAGAGGTTGTGCTGTTTTTTCTAGTTTGGAATAGTGTTGATGAAATGAGCATTGTCATGAACGGCCTGGTTAGAAGGAAAATGTATTGTTATAAATAGAGCTGATTAAATAATACTGGAAAGCAAAGCGAAAAATTGCTGAAATATTTAATATAATTGGATTTATTTGTGAGAAAAATTAGTGCATGGTCTTTAAAGTATGCCCTTCAGAAGTGGCAGCAACACTCCTGTTTCTAACAAAGCATTTGCAGTGGAATGAAAAACATCAACAGAAGAAAAATACTAGAGTAAATTTAAAAGGTTCGCTAAAGATTTGCATATTTTATACTATGATTTAAACAAGAGAAATATCAAAACAAAAGTATTACAGAGACTTGCAGAAAGGCTGAAAATAACTTGATACAGGAAAAATTAAATATCTAGCTGAGAAGGACATTGTATAACAGAGTTACATTATACCACTTTATGAAGGCCTGTAAAGCAGAGAAGCAATCGGTTACAAGTATAAAAGGACATAGAGGAAAGCAAATAAGGTGAAGAAATAGGTCATCAGTTGAAGACTATAAAGAAGCAAGGATGGAAGATTAATCAAATTAAGCTGAACAACAAACATAACAACAAAAGCATACCAAGAGAAGGAGAGAGGCTCTTTAGGAAACTACAGCGTGAATATACCCTTCAGGTCAGAAGCGTTTAAAGTCACTGTGGAACTGAGCAAGGTCACTCTTCCAGCCCTGGTGGGCATTTACTTATATAAAGAAAGACTAAGAGGCAGTTCAGCAGGGATGGTCTAGAGAGATGGCCTTTACTGCAGTGACTTTCCTACAGTAGGTCTCTTTGCAACAGTGATTTCACAAAATGGTTTCCTAGCTGACAAGGAAGAAATTATTCCTCATACAGTATTAACTTCTCGTGGGTTTGGATGTTTGGATGTTATATATTAATAAAAGACATGCAAAATATATATCAGTATTTGTCACTTTTCCAGAGAGGCAGCTACTACAGTTGCCATGGGATTTCCCAAAGGGTAGAGTGAGCTGACCTCAGAAATGTGACCAGCTTAAAAAGCGGCCCATGTATTGCAAATGAGAAAAGATGAAGGTCAACAAAGCAATTTCCCTACCAAAGTGAGCCACACTGCAAGAAAGTTTGAGACATACCTCTCAGCACTGCATTAATTAATGAGAACTAGAACTTTCATTACATCTTTTTTTCCCCTTGGTTAAAAACACCAACAAAGGAAATACAGTGAAATTTGTCTGATAAGAATTAAGATCTCCAGCAACAACTATTCATCCCCATTAAGTTAAATTCCCAGCTGCCAGAAGATGCCATTTTGTACCGTAGATGGCTCCCGTTGCTCTCAAATTGCTTTACTTCACTACATTAGTCTGCTGATTCACTAAAGATTTAAAGGTAACAGGTCTGGCACTGTCAAAAGCACCACATGATATTTCCTCATACTGAGCTAAATACAATTATACCGGAGAAACCCAGTGCCATCAAATTCCCGTGGTGATTACTGGCAGCCTGAAAGAGGCAGGAATGGAAAGAGAGCCTCAGAGGGGTCTTTGCTAAGCCAAATGACTGAGGCTGTTTAAGGAAATGCAAAGAATTAGCTCCTCAGTGCCAGAGACAAAACTCGACCACGCTAAGAGCCTGCTTAATGCACTGTTGCTGAGAAAGCTTCCCCTGGAGAATGATACAAGGAATACATTGTTAATAAAAACTCATCTGTCATAGGGAACAGATAATAGAGAATAGAGAGAGGGAGGAAAAGCAAATGCTAATGAGAACTTAATAGATTATGAACCCAAAGAAAAATTTTAGAATTATAGTTTAAAATATCCACATTTGCTTGGCTTGACATTACTATTACAAATGATACTTCTGCTCTTCCATCACCTGTTATTGTCTGGGACCCTGATTTGTTGCCTCTGGGTGATTCTGGCGGTCGATTCCCAGAGTTTGATTGATTAGGGTTAGCCGCAACAGAATTCTCTGGTGAAAAACTGCCCCATCCTAGAATTTACCAAAACAAAGAATTGGCAGAATTGTGGATTTAGACTTTCTGTGTACAGTGTAAGAATTTTAACTAAGTATGAAAACCAGCTTTATAGGTTATTCCTTTAAACTAGGTCAAGGAAAGATTATGGTTACATCATTTGATTTGCTGCACAGTTGAGCAACTACAATAGGCATTGCACATTTAGTTGATATTTTTTATGAACTACATAAATGTCAACATTGGGCAACACATACTGTCAGTCTCTAGGCCTTTAGAACAGAGAATATACTGCACTGATGTCAGTAGAGGGCTGAATATAAATACTATAGGTGTAGAGATAAAGGGGGTAATTATATAAAATTAATAAGAAAAAAAATATCTCTATACTCCCTGAAGCAAGCAACAAAACCATCTTTGTGAGTGCAGTTCTACACACATTACTGTTGCCAACTATTTGGGCTATGACCTAGTACTTAGCTGCAATAAAAACCATTGATATAAGTTACAGAGAGAGCAACTCCTCCCTCTGATGGTCTGTGCTCAGAGGCTAGTCAGAAGATCATAAAAAGAATAAAGTTTTCTCTTCTTCTGATCATAATGGGATTATCTCACCATTCTTGATTTTGTTAATGCTGACAGTCTGCAGGGAATGCAAAAAAATCTGCCTTTACCTAAAGCCTTTATATCACAGACTAGGGAACAGACCAAGAACAGCATGGTCTGTGAATTCTGGAGGAAGAATGACATAGAGGGTCTGTTTTAATAGTAAAATCACAGCTGCGTTGCCTTCACGAATGCAGTAGGTTTACAAGGCGGATCCAAGTACATACTTTGTTTATATACACAAGTGTGATGGGATATGAGAAGTTATTGTAGGTCTGTCCTTTCCAATTACTGAATCTGTCTGCTTATGTTTGAGCTCAGACTGTTGGTATAATCACCATAAAAGGTGGGCCTGAGCCCTGGAAAAACTGCATAATTTCTCTTCTGTTACAACTGATGATGAAGTACTGAATAGCACATTCCCTGCATTTATATTAGCTTTTTCTTGATGTTACTGCTAATCTCTAGTTGAGATCTTACACAGCCCGGCAGCAGTATCGTACTGCTCCCCCTTTGACATTTACCTTTTGTTGTTCCTTACAGCTGTGCAAAACAGATCTCATGGAGCTGTTCTGAGCAACACAATATTTAAAGCTCCTTTTCTGTGCAAGTGGAGATGACCTCACTGACAATAAACAGCCAACAGCAGGTGCCTGCTGAATGAAGTCCCATCCCACTGAGATATTCATGGAAATGTGGGGGTGATGGGTGTTAGATGCATAACTTGGTGAAGAGCATTAAATCTCTAGTAGAACAAGGTCAAATTCAGCCAAGCCAGTTACAGCTGTGTGTCTTGAGGACAGAGTCTAGGTTACTATTTTGGGACTACCTGTGACTACATGCTCATAAATTTGGAAATCACTGCCAAGAGATGCTAAGCACTTTCCCAACCTTCACTGTCAGTCTGAGCTGGCATTAGGCTTTTTGGACCCCATACATGCTAAAGCAAAAAGCCTTCCCTTTTTCTGTCCAACTTTACTGTGACTTGCACAACTACATAACGATCTCAGGGATCCCCACCAGGCCCTGTTATCTCAAGCCATTGCCCTGATTGCTCATCCCTAAAACTAACTTCGCAGCCAGCCGCTATTGCTAATCTCTTTCTGTCTCTTACTAACCCAGGGGCAGAGAAAACTGATCATGTTCATTGTGAGATAGCTAAAAGAAAAAAAAAGAAAAAATTCCAATAGCTTTTGTATTAAGCCCTGAGTAGCATGCCAACAAAAATATGACCTTCCTGCTGAAATAATGACATACACAAAGGCAGCTCCTTTTGCAGGGCGGTGGGAACAGGAGGTTATGAGTGATGAAAGTCTTCAAGGGCACTTTGTTTGAAATGGTGTTATGTACTTTCTCTGCCCTAGTGCAGACACACTACTTATCACTCTAATTGAATCAGTGACTTATTCTTAGAGACAAACATAGACATTGGCATTCCTGGAAGGCTGTGAAAGACACTGGGATAAAAGACGAGTAGGTCTGTACTGTCTGGAGTGTTAAGTCAGTGTCATTTAACATATGTGTTACTCTAACAGCCATGCTATGCATGCTGTGAGACAAAGTGACATTCTGATGTATCTGAACACCTTGCCTCCTACATGGAAGAACCTTTTTCTTCTTTATGGACAGAACTTCAGCAGGTATAATAATACATTTGTCTTTGGGCTCAGACAGAGCCATAGCAATTTCCAAAACCTGAATATCTGACCCAACCATTATTCTGGTCTTCCTTTATTTTTTTATGTTTTGTACAATTGTGTGTAATTGTTCTGCATGTCTTAATGTCTCACTTCATTGTGATGACCAAAGGAAGCTTTCCTTCTGGTTTAGAATATCTGAAGCCCACCATGCAGAATGGCTCAGACTTCAGCAGGAAGAGTAGCTGCTACCCACCCTCTGTCAGCACACTCAGTCAGGGCAACAAGTGGTCAGTCATTTAGCCCCTTCTGGGCTGAGAAAAAGCTTGTCACCTACTTTCCCCCTATAAAAATGTTAAGGTCTTTTCAATGATGACTAGGTGCGTGGCACCAGAATTTCTTCTTCTTTCAGGTCCTTAAGTGCCAGAAAGGGAAGGAGGTCAAACACACCTTGGCACGTAGCCTTTCTCACCAGTAAGCTGTTCAGTGTGTCACTAGCTAGGTTTCTGTCAAGAAGCACCCAACACTGTGCTGCTGCATACAACACTCCTCTGTAGAAATCTAAGTGCCTGACCTGGATGCTCTAGATCATCACACAGGGGCAGGTGCCACATTATTAAGTAGGGTAACATTTGGTGTAAGTGCCCAAAACAGGAGGTTAGCCATAGCATCTTTGCTCCTCTTGGCTGCAAACAAAGCTGAACATTTGGACCATTTAGAAGTAACTCAGTGTTTCTTTTTTTTTTTTTTTTTTTTTTTTTTTTAGATTTCATATATTTTGAGGTGCTAAGTTTTGAACATTTGAGGCTGGCAGCACTCCAAATATTTAATGTCTGAAATATGAGCTATGTATATTGAACACAGTGGGTTATTTCAGATACTTAATCAAATTGGTGTGGGCTCTTATTCCCTGTAGATAGCCTGCAATCTTCTACAATCCATAGACCTGCTGCTCAGTGAATTCATTTGATAGAATATTGACAGCAAGTGAAACACTGAAACATGAGTGAGGCAAATTCATACTAAAAATGTGAAAAATAATGGAGGACTTCTTTTTGCTTTTATTCATCCATTGTTTATTGAGCATGACAGTGGTTTTCCCTGTAAATTATACGAAGTTTATATAATATTTGACCACGTGATTTACGTTCATCTGTTTCTCTGCTGCTGGGGTCCAAATTCTAGAATGATTTCAGTCATCTTGCAGCATCCACTGATGAACATCTCAGAGGCAAACACTCAGGTCAGGAACTAGCTCTTCTCCAGAAGTGAAACAACTAGAAGTAATTGTGCAGAACTAGACATACTTGATGATAATCACAGAAATAAAAAGGGAACAGAGTTGGTAGCAGAAAAAGAGACACATTGTGAAACAAATATATTCCATGTCATCTCCAGTCCAGCTATCTGTTGTTGGGGGGAAGAGGGAAGAATTCCCTGGACATTTTCATCATAGAATGCTATTGAAATAAGAAAATAAATAAAGCAACATATGTAAGTTTAAGATACAGATACAATTAAAAAAACCCCACCAAACACCCAAAAACCCAGAAACCCACATCCCAATCCAACTAACTTGAGTAAAAAAATCAGCTCCAGAAAACAGCCCTTCTTGGAATCATTATTGTGTGCATGTATGCACTTCTGGATCAGAAGTTAGTGACCAAGGAAACCGGATTATTCAGGCTGAGAAAGAAACTTCTAATCGAAAACCTAACCGTCAGTTGTGTGCTACTTATGCCAGATCTGTGGGTTTTTTAATATTCTATGTTATCTGGAAACATGTATCTAGAAAGAAGGATGTAACAGACAAAATTTGTATAGCTGCATAACCATAAGTCCATAAGATGTTCAACCTTCTACCCAGAATAAAAGATGATATGGAGTGGATGAGCAAAAGGATGTCTGCAAGAAATGCAGAGTAAAAGAGCAAAATTACAAACAAACTGAAAAAAAAAGTATTTTTATTTAACATACATGAAACGTCTCACTGGACTAAGAAGAAAAATCTTCAATTTGAATTTATAAAAACTACTCCATGCAAAGAATGATAACAGCAAGTTGCAATAGCAGCTCCTCCTATGATGCTTAGTGATTTTAAACCATCACTTTCTGGCAGTCACCCTAATCTGATTTTCCAATGCATCGTTTCCCTCTCTATCTATTATCATTTATTACATACACATATAAAGCTAGTGATTTTTATAGCAGTGATTTTATTAGTCCATTTCAGTATGTTGTTTGTTTTGTAGAATTTAATTATTTTAATCCTCATTTAAATAAATAAAATATTGCATAATCCAATAGCTAATTACCAGAATATGTGACAAATTATGATTAATGGCCAAAAAAAAAGGCCTTTTGTCTCATTTAGATATCTATTGTGTATCTACTATTTTAAAGATAGTGAAAAACACCTTTTTTGAGAGAAAAAGGATAATGGAAATGAGAATTCCTCTCCATTGCAGCTTTGACACCATAATTAACTTGCTTTCTTCCCAAAAAGATGATCAGAAGGGCATGTGGGAAAAACATATTATCTAACAATGACTAATGAAAAGAATAGTGAAGCAGTGACAGCTTTTTCTAATTCAGAAAGGACCATTAGTAAAAAAATGCTGCTGCTGTACTCCCAGCTCCAGGATTCCAGTATTTTTCACTTGTATATAATCAGAATATGACTAATACTGCATAAAATTTTCATTAATAATTCTATAACAATTTTTCATGAATTTCTGTCGGCTGCTTTCAGGCTGCGCTTGTATTACCATACCACAAAATAGCAGATTTTAGAACAACATTGTAAAGTATTAGATGTAGGAAAACTGGGAATTCTAACAGGAATATTTTCCTTTTTTTTTCCAAAATTGCATTTCTTTTTCTAACACCTGTAATGCCATCAAAGAAATAAATAGTAGACTACCTTCACAGATTAACAAGATCCTTTGTAAGTGAAACAGACATTTGGGTAGTAATCTCAGTGTGTTTTCAGACCTGGAAACAAGGGGAGCCTTTGGGTTTGCCCATCCAAAGTGAGAAAATGGAAAGGTATGCTTGCTCATCCAAAAGCTCACCATTTAAACCACACCAAGACATATCATAGAGCCTCTCTGGCAGACTTTTTTCTGTTTAATTGCATAATGTGATCTCTGTTCAGGGACAAAGAAGTAAGCCAGCAACGTGTGGTAAAGCAGTCAAAATATTTCAGAATGCAAGCTCTTATGATTATGTTCATAATTTAACAGGCAAGAAAATATCCTGGGCTTAGCTTTCTATAAGAATCCTGCTTTTTCTGCCTGAGGTTGCTTAAAAATATTTACACTTCTGAAAACCTGAATTAGAACACCTTTTCCAGTGTGACAGAAATTCCCTAGCAATACCTTCTGTGAGAGAAGACACACATTTTCTTATATCAAAGCCTGTACATGGGGCTAACACATTGCCCTGTGTCACAGTTTCATTTTAATGCTTTTGGTGTTGTTGGGTATTTTCATATTGGTGGGAATTGCTCCACTCCTGAACCTAAACACCACAGGGAAGGAATGAAAACAGTATCTCTCTGCACCATCCCGTCACTCTTCGTTAAGACCATGAATCACAGGTAACGTGCAGAGGAAACTGAAATCCGTCTACAGGAAAACAAGAAACAATGTTCAGACCTGGCTGTTCCTGTTATCCGCATCTCCCCAAATACACCATTTCTGGGGAAATCTTCCTGGATCCTCTGTAGGTCTTGTTTGCCTGGACACATATGCAGATTCATCAGCTGTGAAAAGATGATGCTTTCTTTACTCATCCCTACATATCTTTCTAATTCAAACACCTGGCCCCAGCTCTCTAGAAGGGGAAGGGGGACTGTTCCCACCTCCCCACCCAGGGCAGATGCTTTTGGAAAACCTCTGTCAACTTTATAGTGGTACTGGTTACATTGCATTTGTTGTGTCCTTTGAGAGACACTTTTGGAACAAGGTGGAAGATTTACCTGAAGTCCTCCCAGGAGTTTCAAAGCTGCTCTGGGGACACAGTCACCCACCCAAATTTCATAAAGCATCAGCTTTCATTGTCTTTGCTAATGAAGCAGTCTGAGTGCAACTTGGGAACCATGGCTGCAGGGCTTTGCTTGAGTGATTTCTCATGCAATTACCTATGAAGCAGCTACAAGGACTTACTGTTCAGTCCTCTCCAGCGAGACTGAAACTCTCTTGGTTTTCAGGTGAATTGTGGCAAGATTACAAATATTTGAGCAATACATACTGAGATAAAGTAACAAATAATTATGACCAATCTCCTAAGGACCAATCTGAAAAACAAGGGAATTCTACCTGGTTTATCAGCCATGTGCTTTATTCCTTCTTTCACTTTCTCTCCTCTGTCCCCTTCTACACTTATTCATTTAAAAAAAATACTCTCTTGATACTGCTATAGATACCATGTTGCAACAACATGACTCCAACTCAAGAAGAGAGAAAAAAAACACTGAAAATGTACAGTGACTCAGATTTCAGAGAGGATGTGCTAAAAAAGAAAATTAAATGTCATTAAATGATAATGAAATAAACTGATATTCTTATAGAATATTACATAAATGGTTACATCTCACTCTCATTCTTCATTCTCATTCATTCCCTAAGAAGATGGATAACAGCAGGAGAATTTTTTAAAATTAAAATTTCAAATCTTGCTATGTTTTCCACTTCCCACTATGCCTGTCTTTTATAGGGTCTAGTCAATGAAGGGCCGTGCTTGTCTTGAGATGGTAGGCAGGTAGGCAGGGATGCTCTGTTTGTTTCTGCCTGTGATGCCTGTAGCTGTCTCTCCCTCCCAGTCAGCTCAGATATAACATTCTAGGATGGCAGCTTGGCAAAGTCACCTCGGATTGGTGTATTTCAGGCTGGAGAGCTACAAAGCATCCTGCAGCAGATCACAAAGAGCAGTTGTATTTTAACTGGTTTAGCTACATGTCAAGCCAGCGTCCCAGACTGGCAATTCAGGCAATTTGAATTCCCCCCATTAGTTTTTTTTAATAATACCCCAGTTATTTTTTTAGTCTTCTGTCAGGTACTGTGTAATTACATTATGGAGTGTTGCATGTGACTGTCACTTACAAGGTAAATAGTTAACATTGCTGTGGAAGAACACATCTGGAGACCCAGAGAATGAAATGTCAAATCCACAAGCAGTAGATTGTAATTTGCATTTTTTAACTACTTAAATCTACCAATAACAGAAACCTTTATTTTGAAAGGGGAATGTTTTGAACTCATTATGATGGTCTGGGACTATTGAAGTGGACCCTAAAACCAGAAGAAGACTTTGAAGATACAGTTTGTTAATGACTCCCAATAACTATACCTTCTAATTAGGTTGTACCTACTGGTGTACTCTCTAAGTTACTGCTCTCAATGATATCTCAGAGATAGGTGCCATAATTAGTCAGGCTGTAATCCTGACAAAACAAATCCTTCAGGTCCCAGAAAAGTGTTGGTGTTAATTGCTGCTCTCCTAGCAGGGCATCTTGTGTAACTAGTGAGTTTGTCATCAGAGACTGCTGTAGACCTCTTAAACTACCAATTCGAGCTGCCTATGACAGATTTTATAGAGTTAGCACTTTTGTGCAAAGAGGTGACTATTGCATTAAGAGGATTTATACACAGCCATTATATGGTTGATTTTCTGGTCAGATTTAATTAACCTACGGTTGTCTCATCCAATTCTAAAAGAATACAGTCAATGCATGTGTTATTAGTACATTGCACGTGCTACTAGCACGCTCCATTCTTTCCAACTTAGAAAAATAAAGAATTATATAAATACACTTCCAAGTAAGTGCCTAAAAGCAAAATATGACATCTAGCCCCATAAGGCTTTGTCCACAGTACATTTATTCTTAAAATTTATTGGTAGTACTACTGTTGGTTCAGCTGTATCATAGTCAAGGAAATACTAGTATAGACAAAAGTACCATCAGTTTAAAAAAAGAATTTCAAATAAGCAATGTTCAAAAGCAAACCAAGAGCACACCAGTGCACATGAATACTGGGGCACTGAAGAGAAACAGCTGCAATGACTTCCAACCCTCTATGTTTACTCCCAATTTCTGTCCTTACAGCAGAGAGAGCCGAACGACACAGAGGGTGATTCTGGCATCGTTACAGCATGTTTGTTAGTGTGTTCAAGCCAATCCAGCCCTCGTCTGGAGCCAGCTTCATATGTCAGGCTGCAGACAGCAATGGTGCCGAACCTGCATCTTGTATGGTGCAGCCTCCAGGAGGTGATGTTGGACAGCTTGAAATTGTCACATCTCCAGCTGTTATGGTTCAATCCAGCTGTGCCCAGGAGATGACACCTGTACCCAGGCTGAATTACAAAAAAAAAGTGCAGTCCAGTCAAGTTAGAGTATTCAGGTGCTGGGCACTGAGAAGAGAGACAGTAATAAAGAAAGATCAACTGCTTCACAGTTATCCTTGAGACAGAGACATTAATGAAAAAAGATCAAGTGTGCTTACCATATCTGCTCAAGTGAGAGAGAGACGCATACTCACACAGGCCCCTCTAATGAAGAAAAATCATGTAATGATTGCAGGTACCTGAAGTAAGGACACGAATTGTAGGAGGAATCTAAGTATCAGTCTTATGCATCAGACAACTGCATGATTCAGCCAGGGGGAAAAAAAAGGTTAATGAAGAAAGATAAGTGCACAAACACGAAAGATGAAATCACATATTAAGTGTATCCTGAGCAAGAGAAAGAGGCAGCAGTGCTCCCTCTACACAAGCTTTTAATCATGAAAACCCAACTTGAGCTTGTTTCCAGCACATGCAAGGTCTACAATGCAAACTTATAGAAGTACCTACTGGAGGGCTGGGGAAAAAAAAAGTAACAGTTGGAAAAATTCCTTGGGTGCACTGACAGGCTAGAGTAATACTACAACAAACAAACAAACAAACAAACAAACCATTTCGCCCTCCCAAAGCCCCAACTCAGCAGCTGTTGGTACCAGGTATCAAAATAACCAGGGCTAAAAACTAACAACAGATCAGCTACAGATTTGGATCCTGCCCAGAACAGAACTCCCTGGATCGTAGTGCTTCATCCCAGAGCTTCAGAGAGAGCAGAAAAGCCATTCTGGAGCACTCTGCAGAGCAAACCTTCACCACGGTGGTGAGATCTGGCTCTCTTTCATGGACAAACAAAGCCAAAATGTATGCCAACAAAGCAGGCAATGGCTTATACCACTCACGGGTCATAAGCCCACAGTAAAGACAAAACCAATGCCTTAAAAAGCCAGGATATAAAAGTCAGATCAGGGCAGAAGTGAAGGAGGAGAGCTGAATGCAAAAGAACTAGAAACAGAGGGTAGAAAAATAAGTAAAGTAGCATCATAAAGTATCTTTCAGTCTTTCCACAACAGCTTCATTTCAAGTATCATTTCTTTCTCTCTATCCTTCTTGCATACACACACATCGGGTAGGAACAGAAGCCCATGAAAAATATAGGATTTTCATTTCTACCCCACTATCATACAGTTCTGTTTCCTAGGGGACAAAAACAATCTCCATGAAGGATTTTCCCATGCGTGAAATGGGTTTGCAAAGAAATGGTATCACAAGAGTCGCTGTTTGAAAGACTGTGTCCCTGTGAGAAGATCATCCTGTGTTATCACATTTTGATTTCTTAGCAGCCCCAAACAGTATAATATAGAAAATTATGTATATATACGTTCTGTGTTTTTTCTAGTATTGTTCATATTATTGAAGGTATTTTTACTTACTCCACACATCTTGGCAAAATGTGCTGAAATATACAGATCAGGCATCTTTTCCTGCTGTTATGACCGTTAACCAAATGTGTTAGGCAGGCTACCTGAAGTAATTTTCTTTCACTGCTGCATTATTAGAAAAAACATAGTGTTATATTCCGTGATAAAATTAGTTTAGGAGCATAACTTCAGCCAGATACAAAGTTTACAAAGCTCTGAAGAGCCTAGACTTCTATATTTTTAGTGATACAATTAACTTGTCACTCTTTATGGTTCATGAGCAACCAGTATTGCCTTCAGAGTCCTCCTGAGGAAAAACTTCCCGTGAGCAGTAAAACAGTAAAATGCATTGCTCTCCCCGTGCTCCAGCTGGGAAGCAGATCGCTTGCATAAGAACTGTTTCAGAGATGCTTCACTTTCCACTCATGTTCGTGCAACTTCATTCACATAAACTACCTAAAAATAACTTTTTTGGTGACATTTTTCTACTGTCCCACAGGCAGAAGGATATACGTTTATGCAGAACTAAAATGAATGCAGCTCATTTACATCAATAAATTGGGTTTTGTGGAGTACATTTCAGTGCTCGTGTGCAAAAGTATCACTAGTTTTCCAGATACTAATGGTGATGATCTTTAAAGAGTTTAGCACCAAAAGGTATTTTTTTCTGAGTACTATTTCTGAAAGATGTTATTGGTTTTTGAAATGCCAAGGTGATTATTGTATAGATTATTGTTAATAAGAGGAAATTTAAGATTTTTTTTTTTTTGAGATATTTTTACTAAGGAAATTATAGTTTTATAGCAGATTAATCTTAGCTCTTTGAAAGCTATTTAGATCTTAATTTAAAATGCTGTTTTGCCTATTTTGGGATAAGACTAACATGTTTTAAGTGTCGATTTACAATATTTTAGGCACAAATCTAAATAAAATAATACTGAATTGTATTCAACAAAATCCAAACCTTCAGCAGTTAATTGCTCATAAGAAAGTTAAAAAAGAAAAAGTTAGATAATCCTTTCTGAATAGAGAAAGATAATACTCCAAAAATTCACACAGGAAAAAATGACTCCTGAAAATTCTCAGACAGAAGCCTATTTTGACATGGCATCTGATGGAATAGTTTCTAATTAGAAGTCCAAATGAATGTCAGAGTCAACTAATTATTTCATCAGCCAATTAGGGGAACCAGCGACTTCACAGAGAGATTACAAAATCAATGAAGGGGGAACTAAAACATTTTGATGTAAAGAGTTTCTAATGTTAATCTTGAAGGGCACATCTGCCACTAAGTGTGTATCATTAAGCAGCCCTTCTTGGTTCCCTTTACTCCCATAGCAGTGAAGTATGGTCACAGTCAAGCTTCTCTGAATGAACAGGTACCAGAGACTCTCTAATGGCTGTGTTCCTGTCCTCTTGGGCTGGGACATTCCTCTCTCATTAATTACATATGATCAACTCCAGGATTTTTCTTGCCAAATGCTCATCAAGGACAGTGAAAGAGAAAAAGAGGGATGTTTTATGAGTTGAAAATTGAGAAAAAGAAAAATCAGAAAGACCACCTTTTACCTTGAATGCCCACAGCAGTGAGCACAAGAAGTAGCTGAACCCACAGAAAGCAATTAGAGATCATTACTTATTTTGGATGAAGACTGCCTCTTTCGTACCACTGCTACAAGGCTCACTAAAGCTTTATTTGCCCAAGGGTGATTCTCTATGCATGGGCAAACCCTCTGATGCATAGTACCATGGTCCTCGGATACAAGTCCCCCGCTTGGCTCATCTCCCCGCTCTACCAGCTTCTGTCTGCTTGAATACTTGTACTCCTTATTACAATAAATCAAGTTACTGAAGCAGGGAATCAGAAGGCAACCAAACAATTTATATTAGCTTTAGACTCCACCAACTTAAAATGTGCATCCCAGACAAACATCCATCTGATCTATCACTGCATTTAGCTCAGCTGAGACAAAGGACCTATCTCAAAAGCACCCTGATCCTGTGTAAGTGACAGCATGCTGTCCATGTCCCCATGGATTAGGTCAGTGGTATATATAGATGTTTCTTTAGCATGCTGAAATTTGAGCTGATGTCCAGGCTGTTCCATCAGAGTTGCGTCCATTCATCACATGACCTTCCTTCCCCATGCTCCAACAACAGCTCCCACCTACAGGCAGATGTTTTGCATGTCGACTCAGAGCTGGGGCAGTAGGGTTGGTGGCACAGCCACCGTCTATCTTCATCAATTTTGATACACAGAAATGGTCAAGATCCAATGGGAGTGATAATGCCTGGAAATATAACAGCACGCTGTGAATGGCAGTGTTGAGCCCATGTCCCACATGACATGAGCCCTCTGAGGCTTGTGACTCAAATGCACTCTGCAGTTCAGAAGAGCATGTAGTATCAAGACTTGGAAATTATGTGGATAGTCAGTTTAAAAAATGTCTGTAATTTCTTTTGAATAAGCCCAAAGGGTTGGGCACTGCTCTAGGACTTTACCAAATTTCTCCAAGTGTAGGCATTCCTTCTGCATTGGCTAATTTGACTGGTTAATTTCCAGTCTATATATGCTGGTATTTTACAAAGCTTCATTCTCACTTAGAATATGAGCCTTATTCTCATCCAGTTTTAATAATCTGAATTCAAGATAAACTCACTGAAGCAAAGTTTGAGATAGGTACAAAGAGCAGAACACACCGAAATGGAAAAATAATTGGAAAAATTGATTACTAAAAAATAAAAAACAGTTGTGAAATTCTAACATATAGTTTCAGGTAAAAATCAATTTTTATTTCATCTAATCTTATTTCCCATTAATAAAAGTGTTTTCATTAACAGCCTAGTATTGGGGATAGAGTCTAGATAGCAAAAATATTTCTTCTTGTTAGAAAAGCAAATACAGCCACAGACAGCGTTACAAGCCCGTAACTGGTAGAGAAGGTATATGAATGAATGAGCATTGTCACATCATTGTAGTCTTAGCGGACATTTGCATTCACCTTCATTTCTGTGTGCCAGGACTTCAGATGACAGTGCAAAACGCAAGCAGTTATTACAATACATTGTTTGTACTGAGGGGCAATCTGGAGACCTGATGGGATCCTTTGCGCTTCTCCATGTCTCCTGTGCCAAACAAGTGTTTTAAGTGGGGTTCGCCTAGGGTGACTTGAAACATATAAAATTTAGGTGATGTTGCCAGGCTGTCTTCATAGGCAAGAGAGAGGAAAAAAGCATCTCCAGGCATTGACTTGTGCATCTTTTGCGTGTGGAAAGGATAAATGGACTCCTGGAGTTGTTTCTCTCTCTTCATTGACTAGAGAGTGCCTAGACCCCCAAGTTACACTAAATTAATCTCTACACCATACAGGCGGGTAAAAGATTCTCATTTATGTTACATCTTGATTCCACATGAGCCAGTGGCAAAACTCTGCTGAACCTGAGTGATAAGAGAGATAACCTTTTAGATTTGAGGAACAAATGTTTAATAACAGAAAAGACAGCTTTGCCCATTTTGAAAAACGTGTGTTCCCATCTCCTTGTTGCAAAACTCTCTAGCCAGTCAAGAAAACAGAAGGATATAATGTTTAAGAGAAAGACCTTCATCTTCAGTTTATGGACAAATGACAGATGCAGATACAGATGCTTTTTCAGATGGATGCCAGTGGCAGGGTCTGACTGATGCACTCCTCATGGCTGCCCCACAGTTTACTGCAGGCTCAGAGAGCAGACCCTCACTAAAAGTACAGGGGGATTTTTAAAGTGGATTATAAAGTCTGCCCTTTCAAAATTGTTCAGCTTATTTTGTAAAATGGCTATAAAGCTCATGTAATTGACTCACACTTTAAATCTGGTGCCATTATTTTTCCTACTACTGCAGTAGTTAATAAAACTTTTATCATTGCCATTGGCAAGTTGTTAGTGCTTTATTTTTATTAAAGAGAAGATAAAACTGTGAACGATTTTAAGAGAGTCCTTTTATTAGTAAGACTTCCTACATGTCAAATAATAAAATGCATAGATACCCCATATTGCAGAGAGGAAAACTGTAACAAAGTTAGTTTTATTGACTTATACTTGGCTGCATCATCACATAGACTGGTGGTTTTCAATCTATGCTCTTGGGACCCCTGGAAGCTCATGAGCTGCTTTTACAAGACCCATATAGTCTCTGTACAGGTTTCCATAAGTCTAATGGAAATATATTGACAGCTGTAAATCAAACCCCACTGCATTAGGCGGTGCTGCAAAAGCAGTAGCTTAAAGCCTTAAATAATTGTAATGACCTTCCAGCCATTGGCTCAATGATCATAACATTGAACACTGAGTACAACCCACAATTTTCTGTGCTGTGGGAAACAGTAGTAGACAAGTCACGTGGTATTTTTGCCACAAAATCACTAATATTGACACTTAGCAAAAATTAAGTGGGTGGAAACCTCTGTGGAAAAGCATTTGCTTCTTTTCACAGATGCCTTCTATTTCAGGGCTGGGCTGGCGTAGTCTTATGCTACCTACCTGCCCAAGATATAACAAAATAAATGTTAAAAATGTGGATGAATTCAAGGAAGAGCAGACCAGGGAATTATCACCAAAATGTTGAGCACCAACAAATGCAACTTCATCAAATAGAGTCTGAAACATACCATGCGCAGTTACCGTGGTATCCACAGAAAAGCCTTCCCATGGCTCTCCAGTATCCACCATCTCTTCAGTATCTTTACAGCAGCTCTACTCATATTATTTTCATTTCAGTTTTGTTCAGAAAAAGCTTGAAAACAATTTTAAATAAGAATCAAATTATTTTTGCACCAATGCTCAGCCATTGGTAAACTAAGAAAATAAAGATTTTTGCAACTCTGCATATATTTTTAAACACAATTGCATAGCTTGCCACAGTCTTAGTTCACTCAGCTTAAGGCCAGAAGGGGGTCTTAGATCATCTAGTATTGCCTCGTATATCTCAAGCCACTCCATTTCACCCATTTCTCCCTCCATTGAACCTGGTACTTTGTGTCTTTAAGTGTGTATTTTATGTATTCCAGAAAAGCAATTGCTGTGGATTTGAAAACATAAAGGAGACCATCCAGCAGTTTCTTGATTTTTTTTTTCCTAATTCTAAGCATCCTCACCATTAAATTCTTTTTTCTTGTCTTCATTTCTGAGCAGGAGCCAAGGACCAGCTCTTAGCTATGCTGTTTCTTTGTAGACACTGAAGAACCTTTTCATACTCAGTGTCCACTTGGTGATACTTAAATTGCTTCAGCTTTATTGATCAACTAAGCAAATTCAAGTGTGCAGCCCTTTCCCTCTCCTGCCTTAGCCCCCTGAAAGTGAAAAGCCAGCATAAGCAACCAGACCTACTGTTCTGGCCACCTCCTGCCCCTCAGCTGCCTTCTCTTTTCTGTCTACATGGTATCTGCACAGCTGGGTGGTGAATCAGTCTGAAAATAACCTGGTCTGAAAGAAAGAGAAGAGTCAAGGGAGGAAACAAGGCAAAGACTACACATCTGGAAAGGGTAGACTTGCCCTTTTCAGCCAGCGGTCTGGTTTATGCCAACTTCATGTGCTTGTGCAACTGTGAGATAAGGTACTCTGTTCAGCTCATCATTCATTTTTTCTTCATATTTTCCATCTCAGATTTTTCAAAATGCCTCTTCAAGTATGGGCTCAGGAGGTGAAGGTAGTGTAAGAGTATCAATCCTGATAATGACACTTTCCAGAGTAAAACCGCCTGCCTCTTGCTATTCATTATTCTTCTCTTTACATGGCCAAGATTCTCATTCACCTTTTCCACAGCACTGGAAAAGTGCTCAGGTTGATTTGCTTCCCCATTATAATTCTTAATTCCTTTTCAATGTTAACTGTATTCCAAGATATGGTCCCCTCTACTGAAGGCATCCTAAATTTTTTAGAAAACATGAGCATTTATCATATAAAGAGAAATGCATGCTTATATTTCCCATATAGCATGGTTGTGCCTGTATAAAAATTAGTCCCACTCTCCCAGCTGTTGTTTAATACATTTGAGACAGGGAATTATTTCTTCCCTGGATGTACATTTTTTGAAATATTTCATCTTGCTTTTAATCATTTTCCTGTTATAAAGAAGGCAGAAATGGAAAATTAGGTGTCAAAGAAAGCTGTTTTTCTTTTGTGGAAAAATCATTGCATCATACATGAATAGGAAAATTTGTTTCCTCTCACATTTTCTTGCCTTGTCCCCTTCTGTTTGAAAATTGTTGCTTATGTACTTGAATGATGAATTTTCCCTACTGCATGCAGAAAGCAGTCTGTAGATAATATATTCACAGCAAATATTCATACCATCCTTGAAATTGTACATACTGCATTGTTGGAAATGCAGAGTACAATTTTTGTAGACAGACTTGGAAAGAAATTGCTAAGAAGGTTTACAGACGAGCACAGCACCTCCACAACTGCCAGGATGGAGATAAAAGACAGCGTCCCATATCTTTTCAGTTTGATCAGGCATTTCAAAATGCTGATGAAGAAACCAAAGTGACTACTTCGTGCTCCACTTCCACAGTGAGTGAAAGGAAACAAAAAGAGCAGTTTTATATTGCATAACCTATGACAACTGTGCCTCTTGTGATTAATGTTAGAATACCTTTAAGTCAAGGGGATTATCTTCCCCTAAAGTTTATGGCTTGGCTTTTTGTTGGTTTGGGTTTTGTTGCTTTTTGTTGTGTTTTGGTTTTTGGGTTTTTTTTGGTTTTCTTTTTTTTTTCCCACCCCACTCTATTACAACTACAATCTCTTAATTGTCTGGTTTACTAATTATTAATCAGGTCTATAGGACTCCTAACTAGACATTCTCTGATTAAAAGCTCTTTTGGTGGTCTTAATTTCTATGCATGGAAGGTAAATCTGTGCCTAAAGATTATGTAAAATAATCTGGTACAAGTCACTGAAAGTAACATTTGTATGGGGGTTTGCAGTGATTTTGTGATTTCACATAATTTATGTGAAAAGTTGATGTCTGCTGGGGCTACCTGCAACTGTATTTTGACAGAAACTACACACAAAGCCTGGGCAGGAAAAGTTCAATCAAAGGACCAGGGCTGTTTGAGCAAAAGAAAAATGCTGCCATGGAACTGGTAAGAACTGAACTATTTCTCCTATTCAGTTCCTAGTGGACAGGTGTCCACACCAACAGAAATGGCTTTTCTTCGAACTAACCTCAGACCCGTCTTCTCATTCTGTCCAACTAAGCAAACTCCTCTGTTCCGCACTGAGCAGTGTTAGCCGAGAGAGGTACATAGGAGTATAAACTGCTCCTCCGTGACAAGAAAACTATTTCACTCTTCAGAACTACAAAGGAATTTTACTAGTCCTGGATTTAAGACAAAAAACAGATGAGAAGCACTGTTCCAACTATGTGATGATTTTGTACTGTCTCTTACTAAAGTAATGAGACAGGATTTATAGAGAGAAAATAGCTTTTTATTAGGCAAATTGATAATAAGCAGGAAAAAAGGCAGATAAGAATGAGGTCTTTCTGATCTAAAGCCTAATCTGGTTTAATAAGAGATATTGCCTCTCTACAAACCTTTCCTTACCTTTTTACTGAAGCCTCTCGTATTTACGCACTGTCTAAGCCAAACTTCTCAGGGATTAATATTTTGTGGCTTGATGGCTTAAGAGTAGAGGGGCAGATGAATGCCCTGTTGTGGTGGAAAATCTTTCAAAAGCTTTGCAGCATTCTGTAAAAATAGCTTCACATTGCTCCCTCACACAATGACAGGAGACACAGCAAAAAATTGGGTTGAGCTGTTTTCTCATGGATCATAGCTGTAGCCTAATTTGAAATTAAGAAATAATTGTAATAAAAGAGAATTGTATACTAAACGGAGCAAATAATGACCAGCCCTAAGACCTGAAATTTATCTGTGCGCAGTGGGGCATGCCCTCTCCGTTAACCATCATTCTATGAAAGCAAATGCCCATAATACTTTAAGTATAGCCATGCAGTTTAAAACATCATTAAAAATAAGCCTGCTTCTAGGTGAACCAACTGTGTCAGTCTCCCAGACTGCATATACATCAGTATCATGTGCATTGCCTCCTGGCATGCTCAGCAGTTTGCAGCATGGGATAGATGTTACCATATTCTCACACAATTGTGCTCATCTGGGAGATGAGACAAGACATGCAATTAGCTTCCAAGAGAAGGAGTTTAGTTTAAAGATTAATTACTGGGAGTACTGAAATCCACTGTTCTAATTGCCACTGTAAGGAATGTTTTGACTATCAGGATGTTAGACCAATAATGTCTTTTCAAAGGAAGTTTAATATTTGAATGTCTTTTTGTCTTGGATTAGGTGGGTAATTCTGCAAACGTTTTACATACCTATTAGACTTTATACACTGTACACAATCCCAAACTACTGTAAGATGTAGCATGCATCTCAGGCTACAGATTTCTTTTTAAGACAATCATTGTATTGAAATACCAGATCAGATATCATTACAGCACTTTCTGAATAACAGATTTCTCATTTTCATATATATATATTTAGGATTGTTTAAGTATTTTTACACAACGCAATTCTGATCATATAAAAATAAATGTTATGGCCTTTTTCAAAGCCACAGTGAGCTACCGGGTGATAAACAGCGCATCTGCAGCAAAAAAAGTTATGGTACCATAAATGGAAATGAAAACCTCAGCGTCAATTAGGAAGTTCTGAAATGCAATATGAAAGACATCAGTCATCTAAAATGTATCTAAAATTTGCCAACTATCCTGTAATCACAAATTATATGATAAGAAAAGAGACTTTGCATATTACAAAAGAGGGAATGAGTATGAAAAGGTATTAACTTCAAAATGACGAAGCAGAAGCTAGGGGAAGTAATTATTCAGCCTTCATAAAGATGACTCCTACAGAACTAATAACTACCTGTCTGGTACAAATAAATACCGAATTCCTAAATTTTGTCTCAGTGACTGTTTATGCCCTCAGCTTCTGCCTTCTACTGTTTTCAGTACAGGAGGATCAAAATCCATGGAAGGTATCCCATAAGCACAGCTTATATGTTATGAAGCAATATCTGTTAAATGTTGCCATAGGGCAAATGAGAATGGAAAGCGGTAGCTAAAAGCCAGTGAAAGGGGAAGCTCCATGGAAAACCGTGTTGCACTGAAGGTTACAATATGTACTATGAGAGCATTGGACATTTTCAGCAGCATTTGTGAAACTAAGTGCTCTTCTCAGGTGATTTATTTTATATGATAAGGAATGCTCTAATAACTTGTGCGCCTAAGCAAGGTTGGAATTAGAGCTGAATAATGTCGCTGACAGAGACACATGTGGATAAAATTCTGGCAAAAGTCATCCTGAAGAAACTGAGACACACCGGAAGTTTTGTGATAGGGTGATTAATTTCAGAGAAAAAGAAAATTTATATATGTAAAATGCAAATAACACATGAATCATATTTCTATCAATGCACACAAATCCTTCCACAAGCTTGAGTAGGGTTAATAATATGTATACAAGCCTTTCAGTCAGTTAGCGGCATTACACGGAGTAAAGTGCTAGCTGATGCTAGGGGAGTGACATTGTAACTGAAGAGTTTGAGTTTCTCAGTTATACAGTTAAAGCCAAAAATTCAGACACTGAATTCAGAAGCGGATCCCTGTGTCCCATATGTACGCGCTGCTGTAATTTTAAATATCTGTTTACATATTACTTCCTTAATACTCTGTTCAATAGTGTAACAAATATGTATTTACTTGCTAATGGCATACGATTTCAGTGACTGCCATTTCTTCATGCTTACAGTCATTTCATTGTTACCGTAGTGACATACATATTTTATAGTTGCTATTGAAACTTTTGCTATTGCAAATTCTCCCTTTGCTAAGGTATATACTTTAGCCATTTGGAGCTAGGGGTATTTGCCCTCCTTGCAGAATCACCAAAAAGTTTTCTTAAAAGAGCCTAAGACAGAGAACAGTGCTACACACCTTGCCTCTGTCTGCTCCATTGCAAAACTTTTCTCTAGAACCTAATCTAGCATAAATCAGCTCAACTTTGTGCCTCATTAAAGACTGACTGTACCTACTTCTGCTCCAGGTGCTGCAGCCCTCCTGACACAGGTCCCTTTGGGCAGTAACATCCTGACACATGGTCTTGGCACTCGGGTACAAAGGGCTGCAAATGGGAACAGATAAAAGGGATGAATTCTAAGACATTCAGCAGTGAGCAGTGAATTGCCAGTTTGAGGTAGTGATGCAAAAGGACCTTCAATTTCATTTCAGATTTTTGTGTAAGATGAAACTGAAAGTGACATGGTTTTCTGAAAATGAGCCTCTCTTAAGTTGTTTTGAATGTGAACGTAAAGGAAATTTCCTGTGGTTATTTCTTTCTCTTCAAGACTCATGGAAATAAATAGATCGGAAGAACATTCATATTTCCAAGAAGAAAAAAAAAAGTTTTGTTTTTCATTATAAGGGAATCCAGTTGTAGACATTCTTTGCCAACACCAAATGAAGCCTGGATCTGCCTGGAGAATACACATAAGGAAGAAGACATTCTGGAGAATTCATAACCTATCAATATTCTTCATGAGTAGACTTTTTGTCCCACTTCATATCAATCAAAAGCACACTGAGAAGTTTGAATGGCCTATGAGGATCCATTTCAGATAGAGTTGGGCTAGAGTTTTCCAAAGTCTAAATATAAAATATTGAAATAACATCTCAGCTGCCTTCAATTTTGTAGGATGTTGTTATGGATAAACAGCATGACAAAGTGAGAAATGAGCTCAAGACAGACATGATTCCTGCCAGCAGGATTGCAAAGGCTGCTTAGAGTAGGATGGCTAAACAGAAAAAAGTTAGAAATAACATAATCAGTTCCCTATCAGACCCAGGAACCAGTGTAAGTCTGATAGGACTGCTGTCAGAATCGTTACATTTGGGGAATTTAATGGCAGTTTTGTGCCTATGAATGATTACTGTACAAAAAATAGTTCGGACTGCTGTTCACTTTCACTCGGCTCTGATGTGATAAACCACAGGCAGAATATGAACAGGGATTAGATTTCAAACAAAACCAGAATGAAGAAAAAAAACTATCATCACCTTGGAATGAGGCAGTTTCCAATAACCAGGAATGTGCCAAATGAGACATCCTTTACTGCTACAACAGTCCCTTGGCTCCCTACAAGCATCTTACAAGAAACAAATAGACATCTCTGGGTGGTCTCACCAGAAAACAAGAGGTGGAATCAATATGTAATGAGTCAGACACAACTGCTAAAATGAACAAGTTTCTCAACAAGAATAATTTCTTTTGAGCTGAGCTTGAGTCCCTGAGGTAGCTAGGAGCTTAGGGGAGGCTGTGGCAGTCGTGCTAAATCACATTTCTTTTCCTCTGTGCTAGCCTGATTCCCTGGGTTGCTAGAGCGTGTCCCACTAGAGGGGTAGGAGTACCAATACTTGCAACTCAATTTTGTAGTCAGTGGGTTGCCAGGGTGGAGAGCCGTGTGCTACTCGTAGGGATCTATGCTTTCTGAGAAATACACATATTTAAATATTCTTGTATTTTTGCCTCTCTCTGTCCACTTAAGGTATTTGAGAACATCATCTTCCTACTGGTAACCTTACCTCAATTCCTATCATGTTTTTACAAGACCTATTGGGATTTTAAAAGTTTCAATTTCTGTTTCAAAGGTAACTTAATCTTTCACATCTTTAGGTGTTAAAAGGAATTAATCACTGTGGATAAACCCTATTCAATCACAAACAGTCAATTTTTTTTATTTTCACTAGGATTTAAAGTGACAGGTGATTAACCAGTGACAAAAATAATATACCATGGATTCTCTGCAAATAAACAGAAATTCTTGATCTCAAGTTCTAAAACAGTCTGGTTTTTGATTTAAAGTAGGTGGCAAGGAGACATATGGAGTCCAGTGAGTCCTATAATATGTCAAATATCTTTGTGATGGTAAATGCTGCCTCTTACAGAAACAGCCTTTTAACACAAATAAATATGTTACCTAAAAGCTCAGAGATGAAGATTCTCAGCAAACCTCTTCAACTCTAGATCCTTGATCCACAACAGTATTACTATTGTGAACAAAAGCTAGTGTCCAAGGGGTGCTGCAGGAGTGCCTGCTTCAAGTGGCAGTAAGACATAAAGAAAAGGCAGTCGGGGAGGGCTATACTTTTTTGACAAGAAGGTCAAGTGGCTGTTGTTCTGCCATCAGCATGATGACACACCAGCAACTGACATCTTTTCTCATGCAGTGGTTACGCCAGGAGCAGAGAGCAGAATTCAGCCTGTTTCTGCCAGTCTGCCACTACAGCAGATTACTGTAACAGCTGGGAACCTCGGACCAGAGTTTCTTGGTAACTTGTTTACAAAATGGAGGAAAACCTCAGCTGTGTAGTTAGCTCATTCGTACACCTACCTTCTCTGCTTTTTCTGAAGCCAACACCGCAGAGCAATCTCTAAGGAACATAGAGATGAGATGGCTTGGTCTCTTTCTTGCTTTTTTCCTTATTCTCTGCCTACCTGGTCACTGTCATCTTGTCACATTATTTCTAATTTCTATGGTTTCTGTTCTTTCATACTGCTCCACTTCTTACCATTCCCCAAATAAACTGAGCTATATTTCCTCTTCCCATTAAGCCATTTGATATTTTAAGGCATATAGACAATCTGGTTCAGCCTGATTTTGTTCAGGGCAAGAAATATTAACATACTATCCTCAAAGAATTTGTTTTTATAAATTTAAGCTTTAGTGAAAGCAAAAACTCCCATAGGGCCTGATTATGTAATTTCTATGGTTTGCATAAATTTGTGACCTGATGAAAAGACACAGAGGCTACTCCTGTCTTCCTTTTTACCATCAGCTGTGGCTGTGACCTAACTCTTGTTCTTGGAATTTGGGGGTCTTTCGTCTGCTTGCTTTTTTACTGTGAGTGATCATGCCCATCAATTCACCAATGTAGTCAAGACAAAACAGGACTGGAGAGCATAATCACTGGCTAGTGTTGACGGCTTCTTTAAAAAAGAAACCTACTGTCAAGCAAGATAGACTTACACAATTCTGTTGCTACAGTGCATTTTTACAGTACAGCTACATTGACTGTCTTGTATTTCACTGTCTTGAATTGTCTACAGGAGTATTTACTACCTTGCTCCTGCCCATGAAGAGCTGGGATGCTGTGGGCAGTATCATACCTGTTCTTTCTCAGGAGTCACTATTTTAGCTGTGAAATTCCTGGAACTGCAAGCCACAGGGATTGCTATTGAGGACAATCTGATAAGCACAAGACATGAACTGAGGTTCAATAAGTAGTAATTACATGAACAAAAAAAGGCACAATAAAAGTCATCATAATGTTAGAAGAATATTCAGCTTGCAAAATCAAAAGTGAGAAGTTTCAGAAGTTAAGCTAGACTATGCAGAACTTCTCATCCCTTGTGCATTTGCACTGTGATGTAGCTTTAATTAAATTATCATATTTTATTGTTTCCTGTCTCATTCAATGAATAAGGAGCTACTCAATCTGTGCGCAACCTTGCTATTCATGGTATAGCCTCCGGTCTTATTCTCCACACATCAGTTAAGTCTAGGCTGACTAGAAAAATGATTAATTTCTGTATGGATGCCTCTTGCAGTTTAAACAGGCTGTTCAAAATGTATCACAATCATCAATAAATATTGTGTTCGTGAGAGTAGGCAACATATCCATTTTACAGGTAGGTAAAGGAGCCATAAAGAAATTAACACTCAAATGATTCAATGTGCCTGTTGATTTTTAGTGCCCAACTACACCTTGCTTTACCAGCATATTTAATATTAATCCATTCAAATCACAGCTTCAAATTATTTTCTCTACTTGTATTAGAAACTTTAATTCTAGTTCTTCATAGCTTGCAAATATTTATTTAAAATTCCATTAGCAATATATTTCTTGTGCATAATTTTCCAGATAAAAGAACTGTGAGGAAAAAAATCAGAACTGTTATCACATGGCATTGTATCAACACCTGTGTATGTCATCAGCAAGGTTGGACACACTCGATCTGCCTCACAGACCTGTGCCTCTTGAGCTGACAGAGTACCTTATAATAACAGCAAGTAATCTTTGCACACACCTACATTAGAGGAAGCTGGCAAACTTCACCATGGGGGCTTTCCACATGTATTTGCTGATGGTAGCAGGGTGGTGTTCTCATGAAAATATCTGGAGTGTTTTATAAATATGAATGAGTTTGTCTTGTGACACTATGCAGTATGAATCACTCCATTCCATAGCCAAGGAACTGAAATGCAGAGAGATGGTTTTTAAACTCCCCTAATTATTGAAAGTGACCTTTAAGTTTTCAAGCCCAGTCTTAATTTTTCCAAGCACTTAACTTTTTTCTTTTTGCCTTTTTTTTTTCTTTCTAAGTATGAAAGACACTCCCACTAAAGTCAATTGTGTTTGTGAGCCATCAGCACTTCCATTTAATCTGGTCTCCGACATCTCCCTTAGGGCACTTGAAAAATTGAGTGGTACATCATCAGAAGCCACCTATGCCATAGGTGTGACATAGGAACATGGCCAAGGATGGGAAAGAAACCAATTCTCTGGTGTAGCATTTGGCTACTTTGGTCATGAGGCTGTATCTTTTTTTTCTACAAACCTTTGCCTCTGCCATAGATATTTGTTCCACCTACCACACCAGCCAGTGACAGTAAGAATCTAGTTTGGATGCTCTGAGAATAATATGAAATTGCTGGTCTGGGAGCACTTCTGCACTTCTGAACACTAGTGTTCAAGCAAACACTAGTGTTAATGTTCAGGTGGACACTAGCTGGAGGAGAGATGTGCCTGTACCAGCATCCACTGTCTACTGTGGCTTCCTTTTACAAGACAAAAGTGAGCCAGCGTATATCCCAGACAGTTCCCCTGCCCAAACAAGAGGATCCTGTCCTCTCCTTCTCAGTCTAGGCAGAGCCAGCATTAGCCCTGGTGGAAGGTTATGGAGATTATGGAGAACCCACAAACTCCAGTCTCCTCACAGAGACGCCCAAATTGGGTGCCTGATGTCAGGCTCTAGCAAGATGCTGCCTTTTATTCTGATAGTCTCTGGGTGGAGTTGGATATAAAGGAGCAGAAGTAGCCCAACAAGGGCCTACCATGAACATACCAGGGCTGCTGGAAACAGAAGTAGGAGGAATTATGAAGAGGAGACTGTATTGGCTCAATTCCCAAGCCTCACTATAATTTTATTGGCATTTAATACCATATAAAGTAATATTAATACCATATAAAGTAATATCGTGCAATACAATATCATTACATTACAAGTAAATACTATGGGAATAGTGTCTTTCCTCCAACAGCCAGTGTAGATTGGCTGAGACCTCTGAAACCTTTCAGAGGGGGAGGTGTAAAAGGCACATTTGCATAGGCATACATACAGAGACACAATTTAATTCTCCAGTTCACTCGTGGAGGGTTTATATCCCTTTGGCACTGCAGGAATTTTTATCTACTCATTTCAAACATATTTCTTCATGTTCTTTAGTGAGTGGTCTCAGTCACTGATGCTCACTTGGATATTATTAAATGATGAAAGCTGATAGAAGTTGCCAGCCGGTGCTGAAACACTATTTACCACAGAGAGTCTATAAGAGGGAACACTTTGTAGTTTTGAAGATCCTCAAAGAGGACAGTAGCTGTGAATTTCTACCCAGCATCAGCTAGCACTTGGTCGTTTTGCAGTCTTCATGGTCAAGCCAGTCTTTGTAGGCCTGGTAAGAGCACTCTGGCTCCTGATGTCTCCCAAAGGACTCCCAGATGATTTCTGTTATCACACATGTTCTCCTTACTATATTCTACTGCTGTAGCAGGCTGTCCTGAAGACATAGATATTTCTTCTTTCAGTTTCTCCCTCCCACGTCCCCCCTTAAGCATTTAGACCAGGTACATCTTCCCCATTTACAAATATCTCACATCCTGCTTTTGACAAAAGCTTCAGTTCATTACAGGATGAAATACCAGTTTGGTCTGGATAGGATCTTTTAGTTTAAAAATAGAATATCTTTGGTATAACTTTTAAGTTCTGACTTTGAAAGGATGTAAGATTGATCTTCACAATATTTTAAAAAGAACAGTGACAAATCAGGGTTGAAAGTTCTCTTTAAGGATTAATTATATATTTTAAATAAATCATATTAAAGCTGAACAACTTTCTTAATGGACACATTTGAGGCAGAATTCTCACTCCTTTTAAACACTGATGGAACTCAAACGACATATTGGAAAAAGGACAGAACAAAAGAAAAAGTTAGAAATTTAACATGGAAGATCTTCTGAGATCTTCCAGCAAAAAAATCAAGTAATATAGTCATCCAAGAGAGGGAGAAATACTATCTTCCTGTGTATAAGCTTGAATTAATAGAACAAAATAAAATAATTAATTAAAATAAGTAAATAAAACTAGAATTAATGGTACTAACTAGATTTGAATCTAACTGCACCATGTAACAATGAAGTCATGAAAAAATTAGTTGCCTCAGCCTAATTAGAGAAAGCAAAAGCATACTCAACTCATTCCCTCAACCAGCCAACGTTCATCATAGCTCTTCCTGTTCATCTCTGCACACAGCAACAGCAGCGATCAGACAGAGAACAAAAACAGCAGCAAAAATAAGCAACATCCCACCCAGCACTGCTCTTTAATCACCCAGTGCCTGAAGAAATTGGCCGAAACACTACCAAAGAATGGTATTTTTATTTTCATTTTTATAATTTTAATGAGCAACTGACAGGCTGTTGTAGCTTCACACATTAATGGTTTGGCCTCATATGTAATGGGTTACGTACTCCAGAAGATAAGATGGCCTGCATAAACAGGGAAGCAGTGGAATTAAATATGAACTTCATTGGAACTTTAATGTTCTTGAATATTTATTGATTTGCTTATCTCAAGGAGCTGCCTGAATTTCTTATTCACCCAGAGAGTTTAATTGTTTTCTTCAGTTTTACAGAGCCTAGGTAAGACCACTGTCCTTTATTGGTGGAACTGTTTAAGATATTCTTTATTTATTAGGAGCAAGAGTCGGGAACATTCTTGCAATTATTTTGCCCAGCTAAAGCTCTTTTGCTTCTCTGTTATTGAGTAGGACAGGACTATTTCTGTCTAAACGAATATTGATTTGGGGAATCAGACATTTTGCTCCCCTTAAAAGCAGGAGTTACTCTCAAAAGTGCAACCTGAATATGAAATTTTCCACAGCTACAGGGAACATTATTGTTTGTGTTGTGTCCTACATATTTTTTTACTTTTTTATTTTTACTTTTCCTGCCTGGAGTCCCTAGGATCTTCAGGCTTGTGCCTCTGTGCAGGAGGACCTGTGGCTGTAGACTTTGGAGGCCCCCTCAGCAGAGCAACCCTCTAGAAAAGCTGGCAGAGATCTTTGGCTATGTCACCACAAGAGTTTCTCAAAGCCGAGATGTTTACAAAACATTTCTGTTTTAACAGACTCTAGAATTTCCCTGTAGCTCTGGAGGGTTTCCAGTTTCCTTTGATATGGATGCCATTTTGCTGATCAAAACCCTTGGCTCTTTCCCAAGAAGTTTGTGGACTTACTGGCCTGAATTAAATTCAAACCTTTGAACTAAAAATGTTCCTTTTTCAGGTTATCTCAGATTGTGCCCCTCACCTTTCTCTAATAGGAGGCAGTGAAATCTATCCTTATCGTTGTTACAACAGTTGCACAAAGATCTGGAAAATGCCATATGAAAGCTACCTGGAAGCTTGTGTTAAAATGATCAGGCTGATGAATGACCAGGGTCATTCTCTTCTCTCGCCTCCCATCCCCAACCTCATTACCATTAGGACTCTTGGTTTTGGCTGAGATGCAAAGGAGCCTTTTAGAGCATTCTTCCGTTTTCCTCATGCCCTCTGCCTACTTCCTTCTGCAACACTCTTCCATTAGAAATAAAAAAAAATTTCTTTTTTCTTTTAATTAAAAGGTACTGAACAAGGCCAGCTCCAGTTCTTACCAGACATCAGTCTGATGATTTGTACTGGCAATTTATCATCTGAGTCACTTGCCAGCGGGGACAAGAGTCCCTGAAACTGACCTCTCCACAGCAGGCTGAATTTCATTATATTATTTTTCCAGTAAAGATTTGCTTTTTAAGGGGAGAAGAAAGGGTTATAAATAGCTTAGACACATCTCAAGCCCTCAGGGATCATTTTTACAAACTTAGCTATTTCTTTAGTCCCATCTAGCAAATAGCATTTATCATTCCTCATATTCTGCATATTTTAACTGAATACCTGACTTCAAAATTATTTAATCACATTTTATCACCATAAGTGCTAATATCACTCTTAATTAAGCACAGAATACTTGAAATATGCTCACACTAACACCTTAGGAAATCTCAATGAAAAATTTTGTTTAGCATACAAGGTCTGAATGCATCTCTTTTCTAAATCTTCTGGGTCTGCAAAACTGGCCTAAGAGACTCAGATGAAAGTATTTTTTCTAATGATTTCTATCACATCCTTCTCAGATAGAAATAGCTACCTTCCTGATGTTCACTCATTTTTGTCCCATGTCCTCGGTAGAACCAGAGAACTTTGCAGAAAGAAAATAACTAGGATCACAAAATTGATCACATTTTTTCAAATGCATTGAAGCACTTGCGTGGTGTTCAGCCAGACCAAGTGGGTGGCAACACAAGTATGTTCTTGTTTACACAGGTAAATAAGAGGTGGTTCACTCATCTTACTATACTAAGTTTGGTGAACAGAGGGGCCCAGTTCTTCAACTCAGGTGAAAATATGCCAGAGAACTGAACCAGGAATACAGTACAGCTTTCCACAGAGACATCGTAAGATGCATGAACCACACTTATATTTTTGCTTTCCAATGTCCAACAAAAAAGTGGGATATGGGCGAAATCTCAAAAAAATGGGAATGACAAAATATATGAGCAAAAACCTGAAATATGATTGTGGTCCCTTGAAGATGTCTAGCCTAGGTCCTCAAAGCTTTCATTTTCCTTTACAGAGGAAGTTGCCTCCTCACTGTATTTTTCTCAGGAGGTATCGCTTATGTTTATAAGGTGAAGATTATACTGTCTCCTGGGAAAATGCAATCTGAAGTAATTTTTGACTTCAGGAGCAAAAGCTGCCATGAAGAGATACTTTTATTCTATGATATTTCTCAGTGAAAGGAAACCACTTTATGTCAAAGTTTGAAATTAATGGGATTTTTATATTAGTTCTAACATAACTTAAAACTCATATACAGACTGCTATCACAAGTAGCATTAGAATGTTCTCAGAATTAGCCCCAGAGAGAAAATTAGATAATAATAAATAATTTCACCTGTAAGTACTATTGAAGATCAAACCTATAACATTCCTTTATCATTAACTTCCTGTCACTGGCATGCACACAAGTGCTCGTAACTGCTCAGGACCATAGCTGGATGCCAGCTGGATCAGCTTGCCTACAGTAAGCCCTCATGCCACACAATCTTAGATGTCTGCCATGAAGATACTAACATCTGAAGTGGTCACCTGAGGCTCCCATTGCATAAATATTATGTGCTAAATTTTGTAATTTCTCAGAGCAACTATCCCGTTTAAAACAATGTCTGCTTCAGTACAATAAGCTTTTAAATTTGTGTAATTATTTAGTGATTAATTATTCTGAGAAAAGTATGTACTGTATTATTATGTTTGGTAAAACACTAACATACTGCTGTAAAATGGAACTGCAGTTTATGTCTACGTACAACATCTGCAGGCTGGAACAGATAACTATCTGCAAAAAAGCACATTTTTCACATACAACTGTGGGGCACTGGCATATGATCAGCAAGTGTCCTGTTATGCTAGTCATGCCGTATGTTTTCCCTCCACTGCTAAAGCAATCTGGAAATATATTTACTTAGCTCTGCACTCTGACTGTCCCCTTTATCACAGAGAAGATCATACCACTGTTGGTCCTCTGCCCTCAGCAACATCACGTTTTTGTTCAAAAAGTACTGATGTGATGTTGGAGATCAATCCTTTCCAAAACCTGCTTGCAGTGACACAGAAGTGACCATAAGGCATCCACGGACAGTGTCCTGACAAGAACAGCTACACCAAAAATATGGAAGCGCTTAACTTCAGTAACTGGAGCTAGATAAAGTTGAGGACGTTGGTTAGAAGGATATTAAAAAGGAGGAGCTAAATGGGTAAAATACCCACAGGGTATTTTGTTTTACGTTGAGTTTTACAACAAATATATTCCAACTATAAAAAATGACCACTACAGAAGGGATTCCTTTCCCCTGTTCTCCTACATCAGTGCCGTTAAACAGAAGAATCAGTGAGACTTAGTAGAGAGAAAAAAATAAAATGTCCAAACAGGGAAAGCTGAAAGTAAACCATATGTCCCACAATTTGGCTGACTGAAAGATTTTTTTAGACCAGCTTATTGAAGCTGAACAAAAGAAAACTAAAGGCAGTGACCAGAGGTCTACCAAAAAGATGATGGGGTGATAGATGACCAGTTTGTACAAGAAGTAACGTAAAGGTAAAGTGACAACAACACATGGAAAACAGTTTGCATCTATGCTAATATCTAACTACACTTTTTTTTTTTACTGAAAGTATGAAGCAATTAGAATATATGATTGCTAAACTAATTGCTCTGTGTGATGTATCACTTCAGCTAACCTTGGTGCTGGAAGAATGGAGTGTGACAAATTTGACATCAATCTTTGAAAAGGGGCCCTGGAGGAATCCCAAAACTACAGACCAGTAAGTCTGATGTTGCTGCTGGGCAAAATGACAGAGGCCAAAGCAGTGAACACATGAACACACACTGTAAAGAGGAAAGAGTCAGCGTGTCTCTTTCTTACAGTGGAGAGGGATGTTTGTCCATTTATGCCAACTCTCTCTCTCAGTGTATAATTATGTTATTTTTACATACCCCATTCTATATCTTACTGTCAGTAAAATTTATCTGTTGCTGGTTTTTGATTGTAACTAATGTGATTCACGTTTTGACAGTTCTGATGGGCTAGTCATGTTTTCCCTATTCCCCCTAGGTGTACATGACACAAATCCAGAAGATCAATTCATTGTTTTCCCTCTGCTCCAAGAAAATAAATACATTTTCTCACACCCAAGAGACCACAGTTGCATGTTTTTCATTCTAATAATTCAAAAATTCTCCGTGTTCTTCAGCCAAGGAATAAGCCATTCTTTGTGAGCTTAAAAAGCTCCAACTAGCTAATTTAAGAACATCAGGTGTTCTATGATATCTTGCAGTTGTCATCAGAGAGCAACTATTGACAACTGCAAACTTTTATTTTAAGATAAGAAATTTATGCCTCTATAGACAATGACATTCAAAATTATGGTTTAGACACTTTGGAGAGAAGTAGCAAGGGAGGGGAGGACAATCATACATTTGCTTTAGTCAAAAATAAACTCTAAAGAGCCATAAGCTATCACAAAGTAATTTTAGGTGATTTTTTGGTACGCATAAAATTGCTCTGAAAGTGAAATCCTGTCTTCAACAGAAAAAAAATAAAAATGAAATTTGAGAAGATTTGGTTTTAGAAATGTAATGTTTTAAAATTCCAGTTTTTGCATAAAAAACATTTTCACAGAAAGTTTTTTTCTCCTAAAGAAAAACGCTTTTTCTTGAAATTGTTGAGCAATTTTAATGATAATATTGTTTAAATAAATTAATGGGAATTTAGAATTTTTTTCTTCATGTTTGGAATTCTTACTGTGGTTTTCTTCCATCCATTTAGTGAAAATATTAGCATTATCCCAAATAAAAATTTACATGGAGATCTCCTGAGTCACTTCCCACTTGTTTTTCACATCTATTATTACTGTGATCTCGACATTAAAATAATCAGCTTATTTTTTATAATATTTATGTAAATATGTTTTGCTCTGCTGGTGCTTAATTCTTTATTCAGTTGATGAATGGTATCCATTACTATCTCCGTGGATCTTGAAATGAAAAGATTTTGAAAAGCCAAACAGGTGGTGAGATACTGTAACTCCTTTATTCTATTTGAATTTATTTAAATATCCCAAACCCTGTTTTATTTTCTGTATAAGAAATTGGCATGATTCACTTCTTATAACTTCAAGAAAATGTAATCTCACAGCACAGCATTTCTATTCATAATGTGCAGGATGTACATAGCAAAACTGCTAGAGACAGTAAAGTGATGAGGGCAGCATAAGAACCTAGTAGGAGAGGAATAGATTAAAAAACCTTTATTATTTGTCTTGCTTCTGAGACGGCTTCCAGAATTTTATATTTTGAAGAATTCTGTGTATAGCCTTCAGAGATTTTACACTGCCAGTCTGGATTGTTTGGAATGGTCAGAAAATGCATTTGCCCATGTAATCCTATCCTCTCACCCCTGTGCCTAGGCTTGGTAATCTTGGACATTTTCTCTGGCACAGAAGCCTACTGTAAAGGAAAAAGGGGGACACAGCTTCCCTGAGTCCAGTTTGAAATTGCTGTGCCACAGGCAGTTAGGTGTTTTTCAGCCTGACTGAAAAAATCACCCTTATTTTCCAAAGAGAGCAGAAATTCAGGTTCTTTGTTTTGAAAATCTCTTCTAGACTAAAGAAAGAAGGGAAGTTCACTATAAACAACTGGATGGAATTAAATTTATCTCTTACAGAAGGCCAGAGAGTTTAGCAATCCCTTCTGAGGTTTGAATCAGTGGCCAGAAGTATGAAACTTGATGCTTTAATATCAAACTGTGACAGCAGGAAAAAGAAGGATATAGAATCGGTAATGTACCAAATTAAATGTGACCTCTCATCTCACAATCAACTCTGATTATCTAACTAATGTTAAGAATATTGAAAAAGTCTTAATAAACCTAGGCTTCAGGTAAGGAAAGACATTTTTAGCATCAGTAAGTATAACCCTTCTGCAAAGACAGAAATAGAACAGCGCTGTGTACCAGCCCCAAGCTGGAGAGTGTCTCTGCTCCCAAATCCATGACGAGGCCAAAGATCTGTAATCAAGCAGTTAAGGGAGAGCTTGATGATGTTCAAGCACAGAAACAGTGTGAAAAACATGTTGGTCTGGTGAGCGAACCATAAGTGTATAAGACAGCGCTTGCACTTAATTGAAACTAGGTAGAGGTATCAAGTCCAATGATTTGTCTCAGTGGGTAAGGTAAATGATATATAAGCAACATAAACTCAAAAACTGAAGAGGGTTTTGGGGCATCTTTTGGGGATGAGCTAAATAGACCTTCACTCAGGAGCAAAATAATCAATAAATGCCTTTCCTGGATGATGTTACTTACATCTTCTTGAGCCCTCAAAAATTATTTTAACACTTGAGTCTTTCATTTAACTTATCTCTCACTGTAAAATCTTTATCAAAGATGTTGTGGCATGTAACTTCTTTTAAAATAGGAGTTTCTGTATGGCAGAAGATGCACTTGACAATAGTCTCAATGTTAGAGGTCTAGTTCTCAAACACCTTTCATTTTTAGTACTTCATTTATATGTGAACACAGTGTGCTAAGTTCCCATTTATGTAAATGATGAAGGAAATTCTTGTTTAAGAACATTTCATGTCAACCTTTCCCAGGTACAAATGATCAGAGGGGTTTCAAAGCAATTAAAAATCAGTCTCAATAGTATTCTGTTTTAAAATGTCACCAGGGACTTTTTCAGTCACTGCTCTTAACAATAGTTCCCCTTCTCTCTCTGTCTCTCTGTCCCTCTCTCTTTTTAATAAACATTTTGGTTGTCAAAATTGGCTTGGCCTGAAAAAATTTGTTTGCCCTGAGGACCAAGGAGAATTTTTCTGCAGAGTATAAAGCACATTGCCTGAACTGTTTCAGAGCTACAGATCATTAAAAATAAATTACTCAGCTTGAATATTTTAAAAGCCATTGCTATAAAGATTAGAGGTAGCTATCAGGCTTGTTTTTAACTTGGGAAATCACCATTAAAAAGAAGAAATAGAAATAACTGGAAGCAAATGAGGACTTGTTTATAGTGCACAAAAGATTAGTCGGAGGCATATAACTTACACGGGTCATTTGTATAACAGGTTAATAAACATTTTATATGCTTTTTTTACTTGCCTTTTTATTTGTTTTGATAGAAATAAATGGAAAACGACAGGAGTTATTTTTTGGTGTACTTGAACAAAAATCCATTTGTTGTGGTGAAGTCATTTGATGAGGAAGACTGGGAGGAAAGCGTTCTTACTTCTAATGTAGGTACCTCAGTCACAACTTTATTCTGCACAGTATCATAATTAACTTGTGAAAATAACAGAAATGTTCATGCAAGTCATAAACCTTCCCATGGTCATTCACCTGCCCATGCCTCCCCACCTGGATGAGTTCCCAACAAGGTAATGGTATCCATCTCCAAAGAATTTTGGAGAACTGAATTGCTTCAGCCCTTCTTGGGACACCTTTGACTAGTGAGCATCACCTCCTTGGAAAAGCTTGGAAAAAGCACCAAAAATAAGGCATCACTGCCTCCTTCATCTTCCTCTCAATCAAGGCATGGATAAGAGCAGGTCAGGAATCTGCAGGAGGCACTGGTCCTCCTGACAAAGACATCACAGCTTCCCACTACCTGACCCTACAGCCTGAACTCGGCAGGTATGTAGAGTTGGGGAATACAGCTTCCCTGCCCAGCAAACCTACTGCTTTTAAGCGGGTTTGCTGCCTAGGCAGGACTGACACAAAGAATAAGATCCATATGTGTTGGAGCAGGGGCAAGGAGGAAAATTTTTCCTTGGTTTGTAACTGGATTGTTTTCCAAGGAAGCAAATCTTGTCATAAAAATGCAAAGAGATGTAGAGAGACAAATAAGGGGGTAAAATTAATCCCCACTTTCCTGCTTACCCTCGGATGGAAATTAAAGTGCAGATAGTTCATTTTATTTCTTTACACATTTGAAGATAATAACCAAGCTGCAAATAGTGGGCTGGATGACAAAGACTTCTGACTCTCTAATCCTTTTTCCCACAGTTTCACATGAGCTCACTGCCTATGAAGAGGCTGTGATGAGAATGCTCCAGCCTCTTGTATTTAAAAAACACCATTGGCATAGGATCCCAAAAATAAAAATATTCGTTTCCCAATTTAATTGCACCGTAGCGGCTTTACTACCCTCCTTCAAAGAATACTCTGGCAATGTCTAAAACAGACTTTTGCTGACTACTTTTCTGGTGTAAACCTTCTTTCTCAATGAGGAAACAAAGAAAAAGGAAAGATCTGAAGATTATTTTCTATTTTTTTAGATGCACAAAGCGATACTTAGGCTCGTAGTCCATGTAGAATGAAAAGTCACAGAAATGCTTCTCATGAATGCTACAAAGTCTCTAGTTCACCTTCTCCTGAGCAGGAGAGATAGATTTATATTTGGACCTTTATATCTGTTACCTTAACTAGTTGACTTGGTTATTTGTTAGGGGGAGGGAAGGTGTCTTTATTTTTAAGCTTGTGCTCTAATAAGAATGAAGAACCACATTCCCTTACTTCAGAAAATGTAGACAGCTAGACAGACAGGAAAAGTTTCCTCACTGCCTATGCAAGGAAGTATCATTTTCTGGTAACTGTGGGATTTAAGGCTCTAAACAGCAACATCTGTCGACATCAAGAAGATGCACACGGCTGCCCAGCTTTGCTTTGTTCTCTCCCTATCTGCACTGGTAAGAAGACCAGATATTCAGCTGCCTGAAGTTCTGGTTGAGCATCTCTACCACAGAAAAAGTAGGTACCAAAGCTCCCAGGTTTCTTTACAGCCTGGCCTTATCCATCAGAGAAAGCCCTTCTAAGTGCAAGCCAAACTAACAGGTATCTCTTCTTTGTTTTTTTATTCTCTGTCCACTGTCCTCCTTTACCTCCTCCTCTCTGTCTAAACAATGTGTGACCAATATGAGAAAAGGTGGATCTAGCATCTTTTGTTTCTAATATGATATTGTTTCCCTGTGTGAGTTTCCTTTTTGAAAATGAAAGGCTTGACAATGCAAGTGACCAACATTTGAATGCGGGTTTTTCCTCAAAATTTGATAAGCATGTGGAAGGGATTCACTGTGATGGGATTGAATTAATTCTTGGCCTGTGATTATTCTACTTTCATAAAATCAACACATACAAAAGTGATAACTTATTGTAGGAGAATCAACTTACCTATGAGAATCATATTTGATTCTCATAAAAGTAGATTAATTTTTTAAAGACTAGTTTAAATAGAGCTCTGTGCTAATAACTAAGCAATATATACTACAAAATCGAAAAAAATGCCCTTTTTTAAAAAAGACAGTTCATATGAAATGCTAAGTGAAATGACTAATTGCAGTGCTAAGCATTCAGAAAAGAAAATGCACCATTTACCAAGGTCCAATGGGCCCACACATTCATGCAGTTTTCCTTGCTTATGGGTGCTCTTTGGCCCTCTCTTGAGTACTCACAGTAGGGAAATATAAATAAGCCGAGATGTATTCTCCAGCCCAAATAACTTACTGAAAAACTCAGGGCAGAAAGCAAGGTTTCTACAGAGAGACAATGTGGTGATTACTGCTTTTGGAGAAGAACATGTGGGCTTACATGATGAGAAAAAGGAGAAACTGCTAGCAGGGGAAAGGATATTGGCTTTGAAGACACTTACTCCACAGGGTAAAACAAAACAAGGACTGACGCAAATGGTAAGGAGGTCATGAGAGGCTGTAAGAGGTGAAGTACAAAACCAGCTACAAAGAGAGATGTAGGAGGAATGGTATTATAAAGCCCAGCAGCCTGAGTTTGATAGTTTACTTGAGGCCAGAAGCCAAACGAGAAATTCAAGCATGGTGTATAACTGCTGCATATAGAAACCTATATTTATGTGGGGAAAAGTACAGTGTATGAAACACAACATAAAACCTGTTAATGGACAAAATGTTTTGGCAAGTTTATGCTTTTTTTTAGCCAGCTTACTTTATGAAAGAGAATCTGCAGTTTGCACTACAGCTCTAGGATAGCAGTTTCACATGGCACTTGTTATTAATGATTATAGTATTTGTTTAATGACTAGTCTTCTATTTTTTCCCACGTTCCTATGACAGCAATTATCACATTGTTTTAGGTATTGTGATTGGGGATGGTAGTTAAAGGGTGTAATTTACTTCTGATTACTATATTGTGTCACATGAGTGACTATACTTCATCATGGTGTACAGTACCATGGCAAGAGAGAGTAGCTACTGCCTTGCCTGAGACTTCGTGGAGGGGAAGGAAATTAAATGTTAACGTGAAGGAAAGCTTCTGTTTAAACACAATCACTTGCTTGGAATACAGCACTCAGATGGTTGCTGTGTAGTGAAGATAGAGACAAGATGAAGAGAGTGTAGAATTATGTGTCTTCATAAAGATTGCTTTTTTAGATCCTCCAAAAGGATTTAAATCCTCAAAAAATGCCTGTTGCTAAAGTTGCCTATGGTGTGGAAGTAACTAGGGTAATACATGTTTATTTACGTAAAGTAACACAGGTAATACTGCATGACTAGTGTGTACTATTACAGCATTATGTGAGGCACCTGAGCTACTCTTATACATGGGCTTTTTTCTATTATTTCCTGTTTTAAAGTATATAACATGCTAGGCTAACAACAATTATATTGCACTATATCTTCCTGTATTATATTGGCTATATTACAGATGGCTACACTATATAGTCCATTATCCTAAAATGTGAAGTACAAAAGCTGAGAGGTTTCCGAGAGGTTTGCTTCACTAAAATGTGAAGTACAAAAGCTGAGAGGTTTCTGAAACAGAAACAGAATTTTGTTTGTACAATCCAGTCTCTTTAGTAAAGTTCTTTCAGATTTAAGCCAGTCATGTATGTAGAATTTTTTCTCATGATATTTACTCCAGCAGAGAATGAGAAAGAGCGAGCTTGGATTCCTGTCACTTTTCTCTCTTCCAGCTTTATACTGAAACAGTAAAAACCAATTCAGAGTATTATTCTGCGGCCTTGACCCTTTCCGTTCAAGTAGTGGAACAGTTATGTCAATAATGACACACTTCCTTTGTTAACGGGGCTGGAGCAGTCTGCCATAAAAATGTCACATGATCTTCTCAGCCCAGCATGGCACCCAATATCTGAGGCCATTACGTATATATAACTTTCAGCAAATTACTTCAGCACTATACCAAGGTGAAAGAAATACTTTGGAACTTTATGCTTTCCAAAAAAACATTTTAAAAGCATCCTTTTCACTAAGTCTAACCCTTCAGGCTGGTAATATTGATGAGCTATTGGCTAAGAATCTGTAAGACGAAAGATCAAATTCCAGTGAAGGTCACAGACAAAGCTGCTAAATCATTTGAAACATTAAGAGGTAATGAAGTAATACACTGAAGAGTAAAATAATCAATAGGGCTAAAGAATTTTATGTTTTGCTGTGCCTTTTTAGACTCACACAGCTGTTTGACATGCAGCTGTGTATGTGGCTGCCTGCGACCTCTACACATGAAATACCATTGTGTCTCCCCAAAAGGCCCTTCAGCAGGCAAAACTGCTGACATGCATGTAAAGACAGCAAGAAGTACAAGGGCACCACTTGAGGGCCTTTAAAAACACAAGTACCACAAATACCTGACTTGCTCAGTGATGAAGTTAGAATTAAGCAAAAACCCTGTGGACGGGAACAAAGGAACTGCCTATTTTTTGCTATTTCAAGTTCAAGATCGAGATAAAATGAGATGCCTAAGTAATGGATCCCCATAACCACCATAACATAGAATGATAGCAGGGCAACCTGGCAATGAGAAAAGAATCAGTCTTGTTGATTTCTTGAATTTTTTCCACTTCAGGTTGCCCACCATTCAGTTCAGGCAATTAGCAGTGGAGAAAGATGATGGAGAAAGACAAAGTCTTGGAGAAAAGAGGTAGTAAAATATGAGACATTGGTTAAGTATCTTGAAAAGCATTGGCAATGGCTAGACAAAAGGAAAAGGATGAAACATAAATCTAAAATTCACTATTTGTTTTGTGAGGTACTGCCAAACCACTTTGTTATACAAGCAAAGCAGCTACTGCCAAACCACTCTGGAGAATTTCCCTTTCCTAATATAATTGTAGGATGGGATATTTATCCCCATCTCAGTAAAGGCTGTTGACTACAGTTATGGTGTGTATACTTTGAGGGTATTTTCTTAGTACTGGAGCTTCCTAACAAAAGGATCTGGAAAGCCTTGACCACTGCCGCACTATCACTTTTAAAACTTGGCTAAATGGGTCTGCAACTAGTGCCAAACTATGTCCTTTGGTTTAGCATTTTATTTGCTTGATATTTTTCATGGAAAACTGAGGTTGCTGAAGTAGGTTTTTTTTTTTTTTCTTTTCTTCTTTTACAGAAAAATATCCGGTTCTTAATAATTAAAGCTCAACAACTGGAAATGGCTGGGCACCTTGGACAGCATTTGTTTCAAGTGTAAGACACCCAAATTCATGCTCACGTTCAAGCTCCCACTACAATTAATGGAGACCTAGGGCTCAGTTCAGATGCCTAAATGTGGACCTCTAGTGCTCTTTGAGTTACCTTAGGATATCGAAAATACCCACTCATGGGTTGCAGATATGAATGTAGTCAAAGGAGTCTAGCAAGCGATTTGGCTTTCTCTAAAGGATACACCTAGGACTGAGGTTAGTTGTTTGAACAAAGACACCAAGTGCCATTTAAGAAGACCTAGGTTATCCCTCCTGTCCTTCAGTCACATATGCAGAGGGGCTGTGGTCTTCCACAGGTCCTACCTCATATCTGACTATGTGAGTGTCTCAGAAACTCTAGGATAACTCAAAAGGCACAAAGCACCTCCGTCAGGGCAACTGCCTTGAGTGCAAAATCTCCATTGACTATAGTGGGAGCTCAGATAGCTACTTTGCATGTAGACACCCAATACGTAGAGACATTTTTTAGGGGTCATAGTTGCAGATGGATTCCCCATCTTCTGTAGCTGTGGGTGGAAAAATCCTTAATTCACATAAATCCAAAATGCAGGCTCCTGAGGCACAGTACTGTTGGTGTGATCACATTTTGCTGCAGTTTGATTTCCCCTTGCTTTGGTGTCTTTAAGACAAGAGAGTTAGTAAGTGGTATTCTTAGGACTATTTTTCAGTTAACCTCAAAAGTGGTCCTTTTTCATCGCTGACTTATCCAAACTGGAGATACAAAGAAATGGCAGTACTATTTGCCTGGTTTCTCTCAAACTTAGCCTTTGGATGATTTCTGGACTAGCTTTAACTGAAGCATATGTTGGGCTTTTTTTTTTTTTTTTTAATAAATCAGAAAAGGTGAGAGTCATAGGGTTGGTACTCTTCTGCAGTAAGAAAAGCTGTCCTTAGAAGAGCTATCAGTGTCCAAGCAACAGCCATTTGTGTCCAAGCAACAACCTCACTCACTCTGTTCTTTGACCTCTTCCTCTTAAGCGACTGGAAATGTTCAAACAATGACAAATAGGAACATTGTAAATCCCCTGAAAAATGTTGACATTGGTGGGGATGGAGCTCACAGCGTGAAGGTCACTGAGCGTATGAGACTAAACATACCTCAGGCAATAATGCTGGCTCTCACAGCGCTAACATCAACCATTGCATTAACAAGACAGCTGCACAAAAAATTCTTCTATCCAGCAATAAATGACAACACAAATGCCTGAGGACAGGTTCTGGGAGCTTCTTGGTGATCCATTCTAGTGCAGATTGTGAAGCACAAGCCGATACTCAGAACCACTACCTGTGCACAAAGGCAGAGCTAAGGACACCTATCAGCCTCTTTTCTAAGATGGTTGTTAGCAGAGGCTTCAGTAAAGTAACCTGAGAGCTATTAATTCTTATCCAGTGCCTGCTACCACAGCTTTTTACGATGAAGATCTACCTGACCTGCTGTCTCAGTACTGGATACTATCAGCTGAAATGTCGAGACTTCAAGCACATTACAGGGGTTTTGCATTGTGGAGTTCTCACCCTTCCTGGCTAAAATTTGTTGCTTGAATATCAGGGAGACAAACAAGCTTTTAGCAATATGGATGATGCTGTATCAATGCTCAATGTGCAGATGTCTTGTCTGTCACTAATTCTAGCTCTGATGTCTACGCTACTTCTTCAAGCTAGTTGGGACATATCTAGGAGAGGTAGGAGGTATCTGATTGTATTCCTAAAGGGCTGTCATTAATTACTAGTGGCAGATGAAGAGGTGAATTTTTGAGCTTCATTCGGAACACAGACCTGTTTAATAAGGGTTTTGGAAATTTGAATTCAGCCTAGTTTTACTAAGCAGGATGATAGGATACAAGCAGTTCTAAAGGTTTCATGGCCTGCTACAAGTTTAGTCTTTTTCAAGACTTCCCATAAGTTGCAATTTTATTCACTTGAGAGCCAGAGGCATTTTCTTTGACTTGATCTCATTAACAGAAGTGAAGTAAAACAATACTTGAAGCACAGTGGTGGCATACATTGCTGTTTAAATTGCAGAGCTACCAGAGCCTGAGTCACATGGCTAGAAATGAAAGAGCAGAGTGAAAAAAAATGTAAAGCCATAGAAAGAGAGGTCAAGAACAGACAGTTTATTGGTCATGGATAACAAACAGTTAAAAAAAGGAAGGAAGAAATGCAAAAGAAAGTTAATTAAAACTAGTCTGAATACTATATGTAGAAAAAGTAGAATAACATCAAATACAGAATTCTTAGAGCAATAAGAAAGTAAGCCTTCAAGTTTGCATTTTATCTTCTTTTACATAAATATTTTAGAAACTGTTCTTATTTATTTACTATTAGCATACCATAGCCGTACATACTGAACAAAGCAATAGAGATCAGTCACATGCTTTTGCCTACGCATGTGCTTTCTGTTTGGTTAACGCCTTCTTATAGCATTGCTGTTCTTTAACACCACTGACTTTTGTCCGAGAACAGTACCATAACCCTCCACATGACTCTTCTACTCTTACAGTCACCAATCCTGTCCTACTCAATCCCCTTCAAATTGCAGTTTAGGATGGTTTGGAACTGATAAGCTGCTGCTCAGTTCTGTTTGATGTTGGGCTAATCATTCAGGAGCACACAATCAAGGATTTAACAAACAGAGCACCGTAAGACTGAGATGATGGTATAACAAGGATGTCTAGTGCATAGGGTAGTCAGAGGACACCGGTGATCTAAATCAGTTGCTCAGCTAGTCTCTCCCCCACCACAGGAAAACACAATATTGCTAGCAAGTGTTTAGCTTCTTCCTATAAACCCTTCTTCTGCAGCATTTTCACTGTCTTTGTATTTGCAAACAGAAAAAAGGGAATGTCACCAGCCCCAGTTGTTAGAAGATAATAACATTTATTTTGGCATTGACAAGGCACACATCATTTAAGATACTCCTATTTATAGAAACTTGGGATGACTTATCATAGCATCATAAAGCACATATTTTCATATACAGAGTACATGAAAATTCTTGTCTCTATCATTGTGTTATTTTCTAGAATTTAAATAATTTAGTGCAATCTGACCATCAAGACTAGTCTTGCAATTTTCCAGTGTGTCATTCTCCTTACGGGCTTCTATAGACTATCAAATACATGTAGGTACTTTTTTTCACGAGAGAATTCTTTATAATTTTAAAAAAAAAATCTGTCCATGATTACCTCTTCTGTGTTTCTGGAGACACTAGAGGACCTTAAAAAGGGGTTTTTTAATTATCTTTAGGTATTTAACCAGAGGATATCTCTTTTCCAACAAATTCTTTTCTTTCCCCAGTGACAAAACACTTAAAAGTCTTTGGTTTCATTGCAGTAAAACCTGAAGCTTGCTTTCCATTATGCAGTATATCCTACCTATTAGATGAGAATAGCACAAAATATCTTTCAAAAGAAATAGAGGCAAAGGAAAGGAAGAAGCTATTTCTCACAAAGTTAATCTGTCAGTTGAAACTAAAAAGGAGTCATAACACGGAAGTGTTTGTAGTAATCTGCAAATTTGCTGCAAAATATCTTTACTTTCTCCTCCAGAATATCCCAAGTAAAAGTAAGTGATCATTCTAGCTAATGATGCCAAATCATCCTTTGAATTTTGTAATTGTAACAGTGCTCTTCTGATATATAAAACAAGTCAGGTTTGTAGGAAGAAGTAGTGGGAGGTATCTTTTATGGAAACAGATGGAATAATTTGGGAAGGTGGACAAGGTTTTCAGCACTCAGAAAGCAAATGAGGAGGATAACAGATTTTACCTACCTTAACAGAGACTTGCTTTTACTGCTATAGTGTGTCATTTTCCTGATTTTCCCTTTGGATTTTTTTCTGCTCAGCTTTAGCACCATAGACAACTGAAACCAGAAATAAAGTTAGACCTCAGAAAAAGGTTTTCAAGTTCTTATTTTTTACTGGCTGGAGCTCGTTCAAGCAAGTACATTGCAATAGCAACATGAAAAAAAAAATCTCTTTGAGTTAAAGTACATTTAATGAATACACAAGGACAAAAAGAGAAAGAGGAAAGCTATAAATACAAAAGGTTCTGAAATGCCATATAATGTTATATTTAAGTGACTAAACAAGATGCGTGAAGGAATGAAGGTCTCTGTAAGCCATATTACTAAGTAAGTGTTGTTCCCTTTGATTTACTTTCAGTGCTCTGTCACAAAAGGGTGCTGCTTACCTCAAGAAATCCTGTGACTCAGAAAGCAAACTAGTGACTTGGGGTCTGGATTCCAGCATCCTTGTCTGCATGCAGAAGTATTTTTACCCCACAACTAGATCAAGAAAGGACAATGGGCAACAAAAAAAGAATGAATTAGAATGAACAAAAAAAACTAGAAAGGTAATTCACTCTAATTACAATCACTCTGTCTCTCTAGCAGAGAACTGCAAGAGGAGTTACTTTTTCTATGAAAGCATAAATCATTTTCTAAGTCTGCCCTGCTCAGCGTTTTTAATGCCTGGCTCCCTTGCATTTTTCTAAAGGATCCAGGAACCTCCAAAACTTTTCAGAAAATACCAAAGACCATCCTGTGGGGAAATGTCATAACAGTTTTCAGTTACAATCTAGTAACAGTTTGGTGAAATTTTAGTATCTGTTTACCATTTTTATTTCCCCCTATTTTGTTAGCGTATTTACAAGTAGGGGGTTGTGTATAATGTAGCTCTTTATTTTGCTTGGAATGATTTTTGACCCTTCTCCTGAAGAGCTATGACACCTTCGTGTATAGGAAACAGGTCACAGTTTAAGAAGTACTGGCTCAGACATGCAAAAAAACCCCTCCATTGACTTGGCCTACTGGCATATCACCAGTTTTAACTTTTGTTGGCTGCAGCCAGAATCAGAAAGTCTCACAGGCAACACGTTGCCCTTGTATAAGGATCATCCTTTAGCTTTATGCTTGGTTCTGTAGTGTCAATAATCAACCAAGTCATGGGCCTACCTTGCACAACTCAGATAACTTATCACACCCATGTGATTTCCAGCTATCATACTATTCATATTAGTATGAATGCATCATATGAATTAAAGACTTCAGTCTTATTAAGGGGAAAGCTTTATATTCACATATTCACATAATAATAACCGCATATTAAACAATCAATATCTTGAACACATACAATTGCTTGAAGTTTAATATGCAAGAGCTTGATCAGTAGAAATTGGGAGTCAAATCCAATTTAAAACCAGCACAATACTTCTGTTCTATTTGAAACAGAAACTTCTCAGCTTGACCACTCAGTGTAGACCAGGACATATCGAGGAATCAGGAACTTTTACCTACAACCATTTTCCATAATCTGAGACTAATAACACGAATTGGGTAAGAACATTACAAAACCTACAAAAGCATGAGCACCCAAATGAAAAGACTGAGAACTACCCCACATCTCGGGCCCTGTCTTCAGGAATGCCATGTGCAGGGATTTAAGTATTAACATGAAAACTGGTAAATAAGGGAAAATTACATCTGCATATATCCATTTAAAACCCATGTCACTTGGAGTGATCTTAGCTCTTCCAGCTCTTCCATGGCTTCTGATTTCATCCAGATAGCTGATGTCGTCCTTGTGCAATAGCATCACATAGACCATTGCTCGCCAAAGCGATGTTTCTACATTTGTTTTTAGGGTGGTTTGGATCTGCACACATTGAACTTTGGGAAGATGCTTATCCCTATAGGCAAGCAGTATAAGACACAATCTTCCTGAACTGATAGCATTTATTGATGTGGATGTCTTTAAAAAAATGAAAGACAATGGAGAATGAAAATCTAGTAAATCTCCAAGGCCATGAGATACCACAGCTTCACAATTTTCCTTCTGAAAGGCAATCATAAAAAAAAGACTTCTTTCATCACATCGCAGAAAGTACAGAAAAAGGAATCTCCTTAAAAACTTCTCTTTCAGAAATGTCTCTCAAATGGAGGACATACCTTCTTGAGTTTTGCCTAATTCAGGTACTAGTTGTTGTCTTGGTTTGTGTCTTCATCAGCTGATTTTACTTGCATTTTCAGTTGACTTTGCAGGATGAATATAGTACAGTTAAGAAAGAAATTTTCACCTTCACTTCAAGAACAAAGTACTCTGAATACAATGCCTTTACAGTTTTACCATCAAATTGTTTCATTCAGTTTCTGCAAGATCATTCAAGCTCCATGGATTTTGTTTAAAAAGGCTGACTTAGAAGTTAATATGAAGATTTTAAAGTGAAATTGCCATTAAGAGATCTAAAACTTCCTGTTTTCAAGTTAATGTTCTTAGACGAATGTCTGCTTTTTAAAGCAAATGCCATTTTCCCCAATACATTTGTCAGTGACCATAAAAAACTGAGAAGAGAGCAGAAAAAGAACAGTTAAAGGATAAACTTGCTACTTAATATTATTATGAAAATAACGCTTTTTAAAACTAGCTGAAAATAAGCACTAATGGTCCTAAAAACCATCAGCAATGAAAGCTTAAACCTGAAATCGCTCCCACTGAGTGTCAGTATTTGTATTGTTTTCAGGTCCTGAATAAGAAACAAAAAGTCAAGTATACACTCTATTGGTCAACCATCATTCTTCAAATGTCAGGCTTGTATTTGGCGGAAATCAACATGAATGTGTCCAAAACCCAGGACACTGTCTTCATGGTCCCTGCCAACTCAGAAATACCCCAGGTGGGGAAAAAAAGCATAACATTAGTGACACTTTCTATGGAAAATATTTATATGGTGTTGCCATGGCTTATTGTCAGGAGGCAAAACAGTACACAGAAAGGTTGATATTACCATTTATGAACACTTACTTGACAGGTTTTCAAGGTCAGCTCTGAGATCACTTGTGATCACTCGTACTTGTGTAAATAGCTCTCCACATCCAATTCTGCAAGTTGAGGTTTCCTTAAACAGACTGTTGTCCTTCATTGCTCCACACACAAGTGTTGCCCCTTTTACTAGTGGCAGAATTTAGAGGTTTAGCAGCCCAAAGGAGAGTGGAGCCCAATGCACACTCTGCAGACAGCTCACAGGCAAAGCCCTCTTTGACAGCTACCAACCCCACAACAATGCCCAGATCCTAGGAACCATCCCACTGCAGGGACTGCCCCTTCACATCCGGAGCAGGTGACAAGCAGTCAAAAGTGATGCCTTGCAAACTTTCTTCATCCAAAGTAAAATATAGAATCATAGAATCATAGAATTATTAAGGTTGGAGAAGACCCTTAAGACCATCGAGTCCCACCGTTAACCTATCACTGCGAAGTCCACCACTAAACGAGAGGAACTGGTTAAGTCTCCATCCCTGGAGGTATTTAAAGAACAGATAGATGTGGTGCTCAAGGACATGGTATAGATGGACTTGGCAGTGTTAGGTTAACGGTTGGACTCGATGATCTTAAGGGTCTTTTCCAACCTTGACGATTCTATGATTCTAAACCATGTCCTCGAGCACCACGTCTACCCTTCTTTTAAATACCTCCAGGGATGGAGACTCAACCGCTTCCCTGGGCAGCCTGTTCCAATGCCTGACTACCCTTTCGGTGAAGAAGTTTTTCCTAATATCCAACCTAAACTTCCCCTGGTGCAGCTTGAGGCCATTTCCTCTCATCCTATCGCTTGTTACTAGGAAGAAGAGACCAACCCCCACCTCACTACAACCAAAATATAACATATTGCTTCTCAAAGCAAATGGCAGAAATCTTACAATGCAGGTTTATCTTAACAGTCCCACTGGGGGACTCCACACTTGCACATTGGGAAGCTTGAAAGTGGAGAGAGAGAAGAGCAAATACTTAGGGATGGCCAAGTACTTCAGTCAATGGCAAGAATAAAAGAGCATCAATCATGTCTTTTCTTTTAGCAAGTTCATCTAAACTTTTTCTTGTTGGCTTGATGCTCTTCCCCATTAAATAATTGACTTTTAAGAAGAAAATAAAAACTGTCAAGAAAAGCTGAAGAGAAACATAGTTGCCTTGTGAGGCAACATTAAGAGTTTATTCCCAGGAAATGGGTGATGTTGCCTGAAAGTGCCACCCTAAAAATAAATCTATAGGGAAGTAGTCATCTTTCCAAATTTGGAGTTACATGGAGAGCTGTAAATAACTGCTAGAATTTAATACGATTTCCCTCAAATGGTTTGTAAAATATTATGTCTAGTGCCATTTCCTATTATCCTGCCTTTCTAATACCCACAGAAGTAAATGAAGTTCAGTTTAAAAGAATGTATGATCTAAAGAAAGTTGCTATTAGAAGATGTGTGAAGCAGTTGCCAAATGATCGTTTATGTGTCAGTCACTAACAGAAAATGCTATCAGTAATTTACAGTAATAATGAAGAATATGCTGTAACTGGTGGACAGACTCAGAAATAGCTTTTTGCTATCTCCTACACAGTCCCATAACTGGATGGAGACGCAGCAGTGCCACTGAGGAAAGTGAAATTCACTGTATGGGCCATTCACCGCTGATAAGTGCCCCAACACAAGATGTTGGAGCCAACTGCAAAGTAAAGCAACCTCAGCGTGCTTCCCGCTGACCAAGGGCTAAATCAAAAATCCAGGAGTGCAAATATGACATAGCACTTTGTTCTTGCTTGCACTTTATGGTGCAGAAAATATACCTCGGTTTCACTCGTGGGTCTGGTATAAACATATCAGATAATTATAAATCTACCTGATTGAAAGGAGAAAATGGCATTTGCATTCATGAACTCTGCTTTATCTACCTGTGCATACAAATAACTGCCTGTTAAGAATATGGGAAAAATATGAAAAGAATGTTCATTTTCCAGCGAAGACGTGTTCTTCATCGTTGAGTGACTAATTGATTTTTTTCCTCTGCAGCATAATACAATTATTGGAAATTGTAAGGGGATAACACAGTCTCTCTCAGCATAAAATGGTTAGAGGATAAGAAATCAAAGACAGGAAAAGAAAAACTGCTTGAGGCATAGGTCATCTGTTACCATCTAGAATGTACTAACTACATCAACTTTATTGTACATCTGAAACTTCTAATCTGCAAATAAGATCAGATGTGCATTTCCTTGAATTTAGGTGAATTCAGAGCTCTGCCAAAGGAAAAAAAAAAAAGATCTGAGAAGACAGAAAGCCCACAGTTCTACTAAGAAATGTTTTTCCAGTTGCTCTCCATTGTTTATTTTCCATGGTCATTTTGCACACTTGAGAAAAAATGCTGTCATGATAGGAAACACCTGCATCCCTGGGCAGTCATTCTTGGGTGGCTTCTGCTGTGATCCTCTCTTCCACCAGTTACTGTCTAATTCACTGTTGCCCTGCACTTTAATAGCCATTTATGCCTCTGCAGTCTGACTGGAGAATACTAAAAACATCATGAGTGAATATAGGATTATGATTTGGCAGTATGTGCCTGATGTAGCTCATGGAGGAGAAGGAGGAAAGGGGCTGTGGCACTGCCCTGTCAAACATCTGGGAAGGTCTGTCATTTTGGATGCTGCTACTTAGAGTAGCAGGAAAAGAGGTCTCCTCCCTCTGCTATTATCCACCCCTGTACTTTACAGAAGTGAAGATGACTATGCAAACAACATTGAACATCAGAACGTAAGTCAACAACTATAAGTAAAAACAAATTGAATATTCTATTGGGAAAATATTGAGATGTCAGATTACTGAGACTGCAATAAAATTTCTGTGTTTGACATACCTGTCTGTTGATGTGCAGACTTACTGCCTTTGGCAAGAGGATTAACATAAAAAAATACAGGTATACTTAGCTGCAAAATTAATGTTCCTGTAGCTTTTCTTTTTCCCCCAGTAAGCTGTTCTATTTGCCTTTAAGCCATTAACAATCAAGACTAACAAACTGCTGTTTCTGAAGTGTTATTAACATGCAGAACATTATAGATGCTTTTGATGCCATTTCTTATTTTGTCTTCAAGTTTACTGAGCAACAAAAGGCCACATTAACAAGGCAGCCATGAAGAAGGAAAGGGTGAGACAGGAAAAAAGTGAGAGAGTGAGTGAGCAAAAGACAGACAGACACTGGGAAAGTAAGTCTTAGCTTTGTGAATTGCACCAGTTTATTTGCAACTGCTTTCACACACAGATCCAATATTTATGATGGAGGAGGGGTGAGCAAAATGGCCATAAAGAAAAGATTGAGATTGCAATGCACTAAAAAGTCATTTTTGGGTGGGTTGCAAACAGGCCTGTGCAGAGGTATTAAGCTCCATAACTCCTAAAAGCCTAAAAAAAAATCAAAAAAAATCACTGTAATCAATGAAATTTTTTTCAGCAGCTTCAGCCAAAGTTGCAGTATTCAAAATGCCTAAATTTCTTCTCTCTAGGCAACTGCCTAGACCACTCAGCCATTCCTGATGCCAGTTCCAAGCAAAAATGTGATCAGTCCAACAGACTCTGGGAACAGGGTGTTTGCACATGCACCCTATTATTCCCTATGAAAAACATGTGGGTGTCCCTAGCCTTTTTGTCCAGTGGATCTATGTGTCTTCAGCTTTATTTCACTCTTCAGAATTCAGGGCTTCAATTCACTAGAGTAATTCAAGACAGAGTTAAGCAGCTACTTAAGTCTCTTGATCAAAGTAACTGAGATATCAGTTTCTAAGCTCTCACACAGGAATCTGTAACTTTCCACTGGAGGCTGCTCTGGTTGGAGCTGCCACCATTGGCACTGCCACAGATCAAAGTTATCAGAGTATTTTTCACTGAGTGCTTAATCTACTTAGCCTACACCTTTAACACCTGAAGTTACTCCCTCAATGCACTGCACAGTCTTTTCATGGGAGTTGTGTTAGAAATGTTCATTCCCACTTGCTTTTTTTACTGATTCTTTGTATTAAAGGCAACTCAGAAACTAACAACAGACTCCATACGAGAGTATATGAACTCACAGACATTACCTACCTTAAATACGCTACTTAGTCTGCTTTTTATTATTGTTTCTACAGAACACAAACAATGTTTTAACTGTACTAGCTGGAGTTTACATCAGCATATGCTCCAATACGTGGCTATGTTTCCATTGCAACATGAATATTAGCAGCAGCCAAAGTTAACACAGGTTTTCCCCTTTCAGTAATGTTTTCAAATGCTTCAGGATTTACTCTGGTCAAGCTTAGACTCTGGTCAGTGGAATGCACTTTTCTTTTTATAAAGCTTGAACCAAATTCTGCAGTCATTTCAAAAGTTACCTTTTGTTTATTTCTCTTGTGTTTTAAAAATAGCCATTACATTTCTAACCCTCTATGGATACTAACACTGCTCTGACCAGCCCGGTTTGTTTTGTAGACTATACTGACAACTAAGAAACACAGACAATGTAGAAAATTAAGCAGAGGGCTTCAAAAATTATAAATATCAGAATGCATTTCATGGCTGTCCAGCAGTTTCTGCCAGTTGGGGTTGTGCATCAGTAGTATTGCATTGGATGTGCCTTTGAGGATGTTTTTTCAAGCATACATATTTAAGCAATTACACATCTGGAAGGCTCTGCTGGGCAAAACATGTTGTCTCTTAACCATTGATCCAAAATTCGACTGGCAGAAACCAGTCTTTGCTCTCTTTTAAAGTCCTGACCTGGCCCCAGTCTCACCCTCATAGGGATTCACACCTTGCAGATCTGGATAACAGGGCCCAAATCTCCAGAAGAAGATGGTTGTCTAAGGATTAAAATTAATCCTCTGTTAAGAGCCTGAGCCTTGAATAAAGTCTTGAGTTGCTTTTCAGCATTTTAAGTGGTAAGTTACCACCATGAGTTTGCTTTAATCTTCTAATAATTCAGTAAAGTGTTTCCTGCCATTCTTATGGATGGTTATTGGCTTTTGTTTGCTGACAGCTTGTTTTTACACTGGTTCCCTTCTCAGATGGTCTTCCAGAGAGGAGAAGCTGATTCTGGACAAGCTACTGGGATCTACTTCCACAGCACTGAGGTGACTGCAGCATGTTCTCTGAAATGTATAGCTCCCATTTGCAAGCCTGACTCAAGCTCATCCTCTTATGGAAAAATGAAGACATCAGAAAATACTGTCTTTGATCAGTCATTGTATTCAATTTTCTCTTTCATTGCTTTCACCATGTTATCAATTTTATCCAAAACAAACACTCATATATATTCATGCACAGAAGTGAATATACTTCTGAAGGAATCATTTAAGGAGACCTGGAGTTTACTATACTTCCTTTTTTATGCCTAATGTGTCAGGGAACATTTACCAAAGAAATACTTTATCGATAATTCAAAATTAGAATCAGTCCCAAATGCTCCAGAGCTGAATATCACATAAAAATGTGAATTTTTTCTGGGTGACTCTGGCACTGACTCCTCACTAGAGTTGCTGAAATTAGAGCATTGCAATCTTTGGAAAAGTTGGAATAGGATACTTACTTGTATTTTTGCAGATTGTGTCTTTCTGCTTGGTTCCAAGAAGGCCCAGTTTATCTGTCCTTCATTAGCAGATTCTAGTTAGACATAAATGCTTAATATGTGAAGCTTTAAAAACTCTTACTTGTTTGGTTTTATTTTTAGATCACGTATTTTGAAGGATTGAAATGCAAGAGAATTGAGACAAGCTGAAAAAGCTGAAAAAGCAAACTGTACACGGGAGAAGATCAGACATTAACTTCTCCCAAGACTCAAGTCATTTGTTTGCAAAAGTAGAGGGGAGAATATGTTGGATTTTCCCATCTTGTAGATAGCGTTTGTAGGTAATGACACTCCAGTGAGCTGAAGCACTGAAAAAGTGGATGCTTGCAAGTTTGTAGCACACTACTGAGTGGCATATGCAGTGGTAACCTTCACGCCCTACTTGCCTGCCTTGTGATTGGGTCATGCCACTCACAGCTCTCAAAATCCCTCTTTTTCACTGGAAAATAACTGGCAAATTTATGAAATGAAGAAGAAAAAAGCCCTCACATTTCTGAAAAAGAACAGGCCAGGGAACCATCAGAGCTCCTCTGCTACTGTTTAAAATTAATGTTTCACTCAGAAAGGAGATAGAGTTGGAGTTTATCAACCCAGGCATAACTTAAAAGACTTTCCCTTCTTTGATCTTAACAAGAACCTGTTTATGCTTCTGTGCATCAGCAATGAAATTTCTGAAGGATTCATGGCTATCGTCATGCCCCTCTCTCAAGGAGCAACTTGTGTTTAAAATCAGCAGCACATCTTCATTCCTAAGTGTCGCTGCAGCAAGTAAACATTAAATGTATGGAAACACTGCCTGGAAACACTTTACATTGGTTAGCTGCTGGGAGTATGTTATAATACTAATTTGTAACTCAGAAAACAAATGTTTCCAGCACTGTGTGGTAACAGCAATGTTAGCAGTCCTCAAAAGAGTAGGGAGTTCTCATCAGCTGCACAAGTTCAGATCACCATCTCATACAGTATGGTCTGAAGTTTGAACTGAGAAGTATCTCAAGATACGCTGTTATGCACACTGAGAAAAGGTGTGCTCAGCCATCTGTGTGGTGCTTTCTTCCTTAATTTTTTACATTAATTTTTGTTAGCACTGGGCAAACAGATGAAAATTTTGATATGACTGACTACTTTTCACAGAATACAAAACATATTATAGGTCCATACTCAATGTTAATATATGTAAATACTGTATCCATAACCTTTTTCTGGGACAAAAGAAGGTGACTGTCTCAGCCTACCAGTGTTTGTATTAACTTTGTCATTCAAGCAAAATTAGTCTGGCTCATTTGAGTTCACTCATCTACAATCTGGCACTCAAAATACAGGAAATACTGCATTTCTAAATTGGTTGCTGATTACTAAATTGGATGATAGTTGCAAATATGACCCTAGTTAAATCCTGCTTAGATATGAAAATTAATTCAATTAATAGAATCCATTATGAAAACAATTTAGCTGCACTCCAAATGCAGACATCTTGCTGCTCTTGATGATTGACTAAGCTCCATTAATACAGGCTTCTTATCTCACTTGTACTAATGTTTAATAAGTTTGCTCAAAGGAGTTCCTCTGATGTAAAATCAAGGCCAGACCAAGACACGTTACATGCTAGTTCATATGGAATTGCTGGTATGTGCTGTCAAGTGCACAGTGCAAGCAATTTCCCAAACTTGGTTTGCTAAACTGAAGTTAAAAATGTTTCCTTGCACTTTTTTGTCTTGGAAAGTGCAATACTCGTTCTCTGGCTTCAACAGTGAGAGGACAGCATTATAAAAGCACTTAGAAAATTGGGAGAACTGCAGTATTCATTAAAATTCACAATGTATTTACCATCTCTGCTCCAGCGCCTGGAGCACCGCCTCCCCCTCCCTCTTCACTGACCTTGGTGTCTGCAGGTCTGTTTCTCTCACATGTTTTCACTCCTCTCTCCAGCTGCAATTGCACAGGTTTTCTTCCCCCTTCTTAAATACGTTATCCCAGAGGCACTGCCACCATCGCTGATGGGCTCAGCCTTGGCCAGCCGTGGGTCTCTCTTGGAGCCGGCTGGCATTGGCTCTATTGGACACAGGGGAAGCTTTTAGCAGCTTCTCACAGAAGCCACCCCTGTAGCCCCCCTGCTACCAAAACCTTGCCATGCAAACCCAATACACACTGTAGCTGGGAGCTACATTGCTATTCTGAGCAGAACTGTCATAGACTTAACTAGCCTAGACTGTGAGTAGTAGTCTCTCCAAAATCATGATTCATGAAGTCATTTTTCTGTTGTTTGTGCTGGGGGGTTTGGTTAACAGTCTCTGAAATGTATATTATGCTTTTCATAATAATTATTCCTCTCTCCAGAGCTGCCAGACTCTGGCTTTCAACAGGCGCTAAATACATACCCCAAAACATATTAAAATTAATGAATGTTCCAAAATCATTATCTCTTGACCTGAAAGTCTGGAAAAACAACCTACAAGCCATTCCTCCAATTTCTGTTATTGTAGCGTCATGTAAAACCACCTTCAGATGGAAGGCAGAGCCTTCCTAAAGGCCTCTGGGAATCTTCCTACATGGTCCAGAAGAGGAACAATCAGAGGGGTGAAAGTGATTAAAGAGATGAAACTAGATAAAGGTGAAAAGGGAAGGGAAAGTTCTTGAGAGTCACTTTTGGTTATTTGAAAGGGAGAAGAAAAAGCCTAACAAACACAAAAGTAGTGCCAAGGATGGCAAAGTGGAAAGAAAACCCAGCCAGACTGTGAGGAGTGCAAGGAAAGGTCTGAGTATGCTCAGAGATTATACCTTGCCAATTACCATTCACGCTGATAATACAAAGGACTCCTACTGCTCTCCAGAGGTCCCATTCACCTCACTATCTTATTTTCCTTATCTCTAGACCAAGAAGAACAAAGATTTCCAACGACATACATGCAGAAGAAAGGCTAACAAGATCACAGGACAGTGACACATGGGTTAATCCTTAGTTTGCAAAATTGGACTTAAAGAAACAAAGAGCTGAAATTAGTGTAGTAATGGCAAATCCTTCTGTATCAGCTGCTCTGTTTAATTCATTTAAAAGCAGAAATTAGTTTTTTCCAATTTATTTAGGGTGATCAGATTAAAAAATTCTTGCAATATTAATCCAGGTAATGAGGACAAGAGAATTCTCTACCTGCCAGAGAAAGTAAAAGGTTAGACAGTCTACAGAGTAAAATTTATCCTGCAATGATTTGCTGCTTCTATTTGTGACATGTAATGTATTAACCTAGGGATCTAGCAAATTGGGAAGTAAAAAAACCTAACCTAATTTAAAAGATGTGTGTTTTATAATGAGAAAAGTTAGAAAAAAATACTGCAGATAAAGTGAATAAAACAGATTTCTTTCTTTATTTCTTCATCATTCAGTTATTTATTTATTTGACAAGAAAACATTCCTATTGCTTTAGGAACTAAACAAAAAGTTAGTTGAAACAAAGCACTGTGGCAGCAACATCATGATTTGAATATAAGAAAACATAAGCATCCTTTAGTCAGAAGACACATAAAGTGTTTCCATTATGATTTTATATATGTGCATGTATGTACAGCTATACTTTTAAACTGGTTGGGGTGTATGAATAATGTCTAGGGGGAAAAAAAAATCCTTGAATTGAATGTAAGCAGAAATAAAAGATAGTGGACTACACTGTAGGTACAGAATATCATGAAAGATGTCTCTGTTGCATGCATTTCTTTAATTGTTTTTTAGAGGAAGTCTTTCTGAAATAAATGAGTCCTGAGAAAGAATTTGAGGATTAGCAGGTAAAAGACTCAGCAAGGATGTTCCAGGAAGAGAAGGCAGGATGAAAACCAGTAACTAGGGCTAATAAAAAACTGAAAAATATATCACATTTTAACGTATTGATGACCCAGCTATCTAAGAAACAATGCATGTTGCCTGTGTCTTGTGTTAAAACAAAGAAGCCATTAACTTGGGTTTGAAGTGTGAGAATTATGGCAGCCTGATGTCTTGTTCCAAGCCGATACATCAGTCAAGGAAAATAACAAACAAGGGTCTTGGAGAATGGCAGGTCTGAGAGCAAGCTCCATTTAAAGCATTAGATTATAAGAGACAACATCTCTAGACTTGTGTAAGGAAAAAGCTTTCTTATCTGGTAATCACTAACCATTTTATAGAGATCTTCAGGAATCCAGACTCTCAGTTGCAGACCTATTAAACTTAGCCTATGATATTGTATAACATGAAAGATAATATAAGGAAAAAGTATAAAATAAATTACTGAATTATTATTAAGAAATTAAGACTGGAATGGTATTAAGAAATGGTTAAAATACCATTAAGATCATTAAGAAATGTTATAAAATAATACAAATAGAGCTTAGCAACACAACAGTAAGAAATGCAGGCAGTATACATATGCCCAGCTGGGTTTTAGCCTTGCTAATGAGTATGTGATTAGAAAGCCACAGAGATAAGAAGCAAGAATTAAGTTGGGCCTTTCCATAGTCAGAAAGTCAGTTCAAGCAGAAAGAGCAGCACATGGATTTATCTTATGTAGTATAAGATTACAGTGGATTAGGAATAGACACAATTATTCAATGGTTACATTAGCAATTAATTTGTTGCTGTAAGAGTGGATCAGTAGATAGAAATAATACTCAGTAGATAGCAAAGTGTTGATTCTTCTACATCAATTGCATAGACAGTTCGGGTGTTTTATTTTTGTTATATTGAGCCTGTTCTGAATGTCTCCATCCCACAGGTAGTTTGAAGCTGACCAAAGGAACAAACGCTATTTTGGACCACTTTGTCACCATTGAGGTTGGAGTGCATTTGGTGTATATCTGGAGTGAAGCTTCCAGTTAGTTTCCTCTATAATGGCTCTATTTCACATGCATCAAAATTGTTCTGCAAACTGAACTGAAATCAGGAAATTCTCTTCAACATTGTCATACTACTCTGAAACAAAACACAACATAATTTACCTTATATAGAAGACAATTTTTATAGAAAATAAGATTAGATATTGTTAGCAATATTCAACTACTTTATATAAAGTACTGGAAAAAAAAAATTAAAAAAAGAGGGCTTCAGCTTCAAGACAGTTTTCATCCAGGGTTCCCATCTACAGATGCCTTAAGACTTTCCATATAACTCCATTTTTAAACTTAAATAAATTAGATAAGATTTCTTCCCCAAAGGGGTGGCCATCAGCTAGCACTCTTTAACCTAATGTATTTCCTTTTCATCTAAACATATATTCTTTTCCCTTAGTATCTTACACATGTTCCTAGAGCTGAAACATACCATGACTGCCAAACTACCTGAGATATTCTATGTCTTATTTGTATTGCATTGGTTTTTGTCTTTTCAGTTTACTGACTGTTCAAAGCATTATCTAAAATTCTTTTCATGTTGTAAAATTCCATGTTCTTGAATCCTCTCTGTTCTCAGCTTATATCTGGGGGTTAACAAAGCAGACCTTTGAAACAACAAGCCAAACAGTAACTTAAATGCATTTCCCCTTACCACAATAGTGTAGAATAAAGACAGTTTTGACAATGAAATACTTTGTGATTTAAACTGCATTTCCTCCTCCTGTTTGGAGGAATATACAGGTGTAAAATACAAGAGCAACTGTCAAGAGACTTGTGCAATGACATGTTCCTGATGAGTTACAGGACTATCCTCAGATCAGTCACCAGAGCAAGCTCAGCTGATTTTCTCATGGGTTGATTGATGAGAAAATGCTGTCAGTCTTACAGGTAAAATCTTGTCCTCAATGACTTTAAGAAAGAGCAATCCAGTTGCCTGAAGACATTAGGCTGAAGGACACTAGTTCTAACAGCTCCAGTTTTCTTTTTTAAGCCTCAGAATTCAGGTTTAAGACCACCAAAGTCCAACTCCAAGGTCTTCCCAAGGCTAAAGCTGAATGGCCGCAAGTACTGAGCACTAACCACTGCCATCAGATATTGATGTCCCCGGAGGCCTTTGCATGGTCAAACTGATTATGGTATTCGATACAGAAGAGAATACTTAACTTTTTTCGATGGCTTCAGATCCAAATTATTTAGTGAAAAGAAAGTTCTCCATGTAAGTAAATAGGAGCTCAGAGCACTGATAATCACTTGTGGATAAAATAGACAAAACTATCTTCAAAAGCCAAATGACCAAACTGATACCAGGTTCAAAACCAAAGGTTTATCTGAATCTATTATTTTTTTTATTTTTAAATGTGCAGTACAGAAAGCAGATGATGCAGATGACAAAGTGAGAAGTTGATGGGATAGCTATTTCTTTTATTTTGTAATATAAAGCCATGAAAAGAGGAGTTTGCTTCAGAGAAAGAGATATACAAAGACAGTTTTTCCATTTCTAAAAATGGAAAAAACAGGTGGCTACAGTAATTTTCAATACTGAGCTTGTTTAGAGTTCTCTATGCCTCTCCAATTTATTTTTTTAAATATTTTTGTGATAAAAAATGATTTTTTTGTATTCTAAAGGTTTCTTTTTTTTTATTTTTCCAGATTTTTGTAACAAGGTAAAATTGCAGATTATTTTGAGGAGATTTATTTTCAAATTTTTGAAATCTTTTTTTTCTTTTATATAATTTTTCCAAAGTTAAGCAAATCCAGTAAGGTAGAAATGTGAAAAGCAAATTCTTTTATGAGTCTTCTATTGAATTTTTTTCTATGGAAAAAGGGAGAGAAAACTATAGATATACTGAAGCAATAAAGTTCTTTGTTCAATCTTGAAATGGAGGAACTTGTCTTGTAATTTTTTGTTACTGTCATGCAGTGAATTTTCTTTGCAAATAAAAATCTTCTGCCTTTTAAATCAATTGTTATATATGGCTTTTTATTCTATTACACACAAAGAATATGAATCATATAAATTTCCATTCAAAATTTTTATAAAGTTACTACAGCCATAAAAAGATAATAAACCCATTTCTATGGCCTTCACATTTACAGATTTGTATTGTTCTTACAATTCTCATTGCATTACAGAATATAGGACCTTCCCAGTGGATAATTTAACATCCATATATGTCTGCACATTTTCTTATTAGAGACATTTTCATTTATTAAATAAAATACCAATATTATAGATCAAAGTAATTGACTTAAAATCTTATGAACCTGTAATTTATATGAAATATTTAGCAGGTGCTTTCTCTAAGTTTTATGTATATCATTAATAAGTCTTATCTTTCAAAAAAATTGCTAAAGAGTTCAGTTCATTTTTGGTAGGTATTCTTAATATTTTCTCTCAGAATTAACTGAAAAGACACATTTAAGACTCTCTTGATAGTAACACAGGCCTTTTCAAAATGTTGTATTAAAATCTTGATAAGGTCAGTAAAGGATCTCAAAATATATTTTTTTGCTTTCTCAGAATATACCCACCAGACAGGCCATCTTACTAGACTGAAAATACAAATAAGTATTTATTATCATTTATTTTGGTCTAGCAAATTCATACAGCTTTCCAAGACAGAACTGACTGAAAGAAAATGTTTCTGATTCATGGGAAATTTCTGAACTTTGTAGCTTTAGAAATGAAGTTATTGCAATTATCTTTAAACTCCTATCACCTAGATAAGCCTTTTTTTTTCTCAGAAATAAGGGAAGCAATGTTTCAGCAATAGTCACAAGCAAATCCACTGTGCAAAAAGCTTTTGAGCTGGTAACACCCATATTTCAACAACAGGTCTGCCAAACAGACTGCTCTCCAAGCTGTCAGGTACCTTGACTCATTTTGGCTGAAAATTTACGAAATCTGATAAGGTAGGAACAAATGTCAAAGACTCAACTGGTTTTCTTTTTCAGGTTTTCCAGTATACTGTTATAGGAGTGGACTATACTTTATATCCATCATGAAAGTAATCATTAAATAATTTCCACTACATATTTACCTCTATGGGCTTTAGGGATGAGCTCTATGTTTAACTTTCTGCTCATGCACCCTCCATTAACAAAGCAGAGCACATTTTCACTTGCAAAGAGAACCACTTTTATAGAGAGACAAATGTACAATATTACACTCTCATTTCTCTGTCACTGATATCTGTTGCAGAACACAGCACTTCTAGTGCATAAATGTAAAAATAGGGGTAAACTCTGGTGTTAATAATAATAAATATATCTGTGTGAAAGTTAGTGTTTGCTTCAAAGATGAGGAGTAATGTCCTAGCTCTAATGAAGCCAGCAAAACATATCTGAGAAATACACAATTTTGGGAGAAGAAGGGTTTGGCAATATAATGAAATTAATATAGCCAGAACAGACCAGATTGTCCTCATAGCACTTCCACATGGAAACAGGAGAACCACTATAAAACACAGTGAGAAAAAGTCTCATGAGATTTCTAGCTCAATTTTTGCAAATCCTAGATAATATAGAAATCCTAGATAATACAGAAATTTCAAAACCATCCTGAGCAATAGGAGGTTCATTATCCTTAGCAACAATTGCACCACTGCAGCTTATACCGATAACTTCTGTGGGCAATTTTAAGCTTTGTACTTCAAGAAAAATATGAAAAATTACATAGAATTGAAAGGCCAAGAAATAATTTCACACCAGGCAAAAGCATGGGAGGAAAGAGGAAAGGAAGTAGATTTGCATAACTGTATAAACCACTCAGGAGGGAACTTCACCACAGACTAGCATCAACTCCGAGATAACATAAAGACAAAAAAAGAATTATTTCCAGGTGAAAAAGAAGGCAGGAGAAGGAGCCACAGCTGGACACTATGTCATTTCATATGCAGAAGACAAACTAGATGGGATTTAAAACATTTTTAGAGAGAGGCATAATCCTGCATAGTATTGTGCAAGAGGTCATCAGGATGCATGATTTAAATGACTTTCCTGGCTTTTCCTATTCATAAATTGATTTCATTCTGCCTGTCATGTCCCTCAGGACACTACCAGGCCCCACGGGCCCTGCCCAGCCGGGTGGCCAGTGGCCTGTGCTGGGGTCACCTTGCCTGGCTTGGCCTCCGGCAGCAGCCAGCCCTCGCCATGCCCTGGCACTGGGCTCGTGGCTTTTGGGACCTCCCACAGGTTCATGCAAGCAGGACTCTCCAAACTTATGATAGATTTCTGTTATGGACCCATCGTATCTTTCCAAGAAAGATGAAAACAAGTCTAAAGAGCATGTCAGCGTGCACTTACACAGGATCACTATGTCTCTAGCTGAATGGCTTCCCACTCAGAGGGCTGCAAAGCATTTCATGTTTTCACAGCTATCCTAACACTTAAAGTTGAATCACCTTGAGTTCCCACTTAGTGTAAATTTCTTTTTTCTCAGGTTATGATATCATAAGTAGATTCATTTTGCCTCTAAAACCATGACTAAATCTCTTTAATCTTAATGACATTTATCGCAGCTCCTCAATGGTAGAAATAAACCTTTCCTCTAGCCCAAGGTGTCTCAAAGTTACCTTCATAGAATGGCAAGAACATCAGAACATTCATATAATAGCAAATATTTAAGTCTTGTGGTATTGACTCAGGACTCAATTCTCTATAAAAGTTATCTTAAAAGAGTGCATATTTCCAAGAGGGGTCTTTCCTGACACCCTACAAGCTAACACTATACTTCCACAGAAGCAGCACAACCCACAGTAGCTCTGCTCACTGTCCCAAAAGGTTAATGAGATCAAGTAATTTCATCACAATAACAGTGAGCACTATGCAAATGGAAGTTTTTCCAATGAATGGGATATTAAGGCCATTATGTTCTGACTGTTAAGGTGATGTCAGAATTTTTTTTAAGTCTGGTATACAAATAAAGCAAATGTGTTTTGTTGTAGTTTCATTAAGCCAGAAAAAGCATAAGAGCCAAAACAAGTAGATTTTATGATGGACTGTGAGTTCCGGGACACCCTTTAGAATATAGGAGACCTGTGTTTAGATCTGTCAAATTCCACCTGGACATTAAGCATTACCAGTGAAAGATTTGTCAAAACAGATTTTGACAGAAGATTTTTTGGCTACAAAAAAGTGGCTCTTCCTGAAATTTCCTTTATAAAAAATCCCGATCAGCTCTACAAAACTTGGTCACTACAGAGTAGTGAATGTGCTTCAAATATAACAGTGAGGTTCTGCCCTTGAGTATACAGGTATTTTGTCGGGGGGGGGGGGGGAATATTAGTCATAGCACTCGGAGGCAGCATGGTTTTTTTAATGACAAGTACTAATTTTAAGATCAGGAGAAAAGCATTCTATTCACCACTTTTTCTTCTGGGTGACCATGAGAAAATCAGTTCACTTCCCACGTTTAAAGTAAGAACAATAACACTATCTCTTTGCAAACAGCTGCAAGACCTATTACTACAACACACAGTATTTGTCTTAAATATCAGAGCACTTTACTCAAGATGCGCATCTTCAGAAGCTTCTAGTTCACACTGAGAATACCTAGACACTTAAAAAATTATCAGCCTGAGTGATGGAACAATGGGCAGCACTGAAGATCTTATGTATCCCATGGGTTTTATGTGAACAAGGGACACAGAATGGGTGTCAGTGACTGTTACCGAACACTCAGAGGGAGGTAGTGATTTGCAGTATCTTAGACATAGACATGGACTGCATTTATAGGTTAGGTTTTTTCCATGTCCAGTGGGCAGAACAGGGCTTGAAACTCCCCTAGCAAAATCTGCGACACTTTTACCTCTCAAAGTTGATCAGCACAATGCAGGGAGTGGGTGAGTGCAGCTAAGAAAATGGCAGTGGGAGTACAGAGCAGGACTGACTTGGAAGTTGTTGCTCCTAAAACGTAGAAGCATTTGTCTTTGCTAGAAACAGCAGAGGATCCTGCAGTTCCTGGGCCAATGGCCTTGCCTATGCTTACAGTGTTTAAACGTCAGGCCTTATGGGTTCACCAACATACTCAAAATGCATATCAACAGAACACTCCACAGTACGAGAGATGTCCTACACTCTTTTGCACTTTCCTAGCAAGGCTCAGTCTCCACGCGCCTCCCACAAGCACAACCTGTGACTAGACTGGTATACACTATACAAGGGTCCAACACAGCTCCTCAGCCTCTCTTTTGCTGGTGCTGCACAACAGTAAGCCCACCAGCACAGCACTGCTCAGCCATGGAGGACCTGTATGAGCTCCCTGGGCTGCTGTGAAAGCGGACAGCATTTACAGGCGTCTCACTGGCAGACCCGCACTGAGAGGACAGCGTGCGAAGATCTCAATGGATGTACAAGGGAGAGAGAGAATTAGAAAGCTTTACAAAGGTCATTGTAATCTTTAAAGTGTAATTTTGGAAATATGTTAATGGCTTCTCTGAGCTCATCTCAACTATTAGGAAGGTTTATTTCGACAAGAGTCCCCTGGGAGCTATAAGGCAGGTGTTCACATTTACTGTTGCATTTACAAAATAAACCATTATATTTAATGTCTTTGTATCAAATGGAGGAGTCATTACCTCCATTTTGAATATGGTTCTAATGTCAAAGGACTCCTGGTTTCCATGAAACACAGTCATGTGTTAGACTGAGAATTAAGTGCTGGGAACTGGAGTAAAAAAAGCATATTTTGAACCATCCAGGTTTTCACAGATAAAGAAACTCCATTTATTGCAAAAGAAAACTTTCTAACAGTAGCAAAGGGGTTTTTATTCATAAATAAGTTCACAGTTTCGCTCTTTTATCCTTTGGATGGGTCAGTGCAGTGCTTGCTCTGAATTCCTTGAGGGAGTTTTAATTTCCAATTAATGCAGGGAGCTGTTACCATACCAGCCATGTAGCAGAGGGACTGAACCCTGTATATTGAACAGAATCAACTAAACTGGGGGAGAGGTTTTTCCATTGCTTTTTAGAATCTGAGGGCAAGTTGTGCAAATAACATGACTTTTACTGCCTCCTTCTCTTGGAACATGGGTTCCTCCTTGGCTTCAGTAATTAAAATGCTGGAGAAAATCTAATTACAATTTTAAAATTAACTAGCTGAGAATTGTGGCACTGTACAAGTGAGTTCCTCATAATTTCAGTTATACCTGTTCAGTAACAAATATTAACAAGTTTGCAACTTGAAAAAGACAAAAGCCTACATAACTGCTTTTTCTACTTCATAGTAAATATTGGTCCTGCAGTACCACAGATGAGTTTTGTAAAAACAAAACAGCATGCAGAATCACAGCCTCTATGGTGGGAGAATATTTTATATAGAGAATATTTTATATGGGAGAATATTTTTACATATTTGGACAAAACTGATTTGAGAACTAAAGCCTTACATCGTTCCTACTGCAGTCAATGGAAGGACCCCCAGCTAGCTGCTGTAGACCCACCACAAACTCCATCCCCCAGTAGGGCCCTGACCTTGAAGGAAATGACAAGGTCTCACGTGCCAAAATGAAGATCACTCCTGAGCCATCTAGCTTCTATTCAAGGTCCACATTTGCTAAGGTTATGAGAAATCTGTGCTTATGACGGACACTGTTGCAGCAACATTTGTTCATTAAGACAACTGATTTTATACTCTTGCTTTTGACATTTCACATCATATTTTCTTATTTTTTTTCCACTTCCGATCCCAGGGAAGCCATTTAGAGGCAATTCCTGGGCATCATAAGAAATCTAAGTTACCGGGTGACTTCACATCCCTCATCATTAGCAAGGCTCATTCTGGTTTTTTGTGACCTAAGACCAATAGAAAAAACACCTCTGAAGGGAAAAAAGCATGCCAGTATAAAACTTGTCCAAGTGGCATCAGGATCAGGCTGCGTGTGCTTTCCCACCCATAGATTAGAACAGGTAAGCTAACCTCAGTGGTCCTTTCCATTTACTATTCTTTTTCATGGATATTGCTTCTGGGCTCTGTGAAACACCAAAGTGAAATCAGGTGTATCTCAGACAAAGCAACAGACATCTTGTCACACAAACAGCAGTAGCCTGAGGTGTCACACATATTTGTCACAAAAAGCTGAAATGGGAAGCAAAAATAAACTTCTTTTTTTTTTTAAATTAAGACTATTGCTTCACCCACAACAAATTATTAACCAGAAAAAGCTAACAAAATGTTTTCCATTGGGAAAATGCTACTTAGGAATAAAAAGTATGGAAACACAGTCATGACCGTGGAATGATTCTTGCAGAAATTAAACATTTCTACTTTTTGTTTCAAAATAACTATACATTATTTTCTTTATTTCTTTGGAGATAATATCCCCAAAGCTTATCCCTGATGATTTTTGCCTGGAAAAATTATATGGACAGACTTATGATCCAGATTGCTTGTGTATCTTTATTCCATCTGGATCTAGAATAATACAGAAATATAACTTTTTCAACCTTTAGTTATTTTCTAGAAGAAGCCCAAAAGTACAGAATCATATAAAAATTTTCTTTTTTTAAAGTTCATCATATTTCATAAAAAATTGTTTTAGGTCAGTAATGAAATCTATTCTCATTTTATCCAAGTCATTTCAGCTTGAGCAGTCTACAGATAAGTAGGTCATTTTGAATTAAAAGAGACTCTGGGAACAGTTCATGTACTGGTAGGACCCAGAAGGGAAGGTAAAATCACAAGTATATGCTTCTTACCTGTGTCTGTAATTATACAAGATCATTTTCATCCCTAATATACTATTATTAAGGAAATACTGTGTAACACAGCTGGACAGAGTCATTACTGGGCCAAGGGCTACTTGTGAGAAAATACGTGTACCTATATTTGCATCTATTTGTACAGCAAATAATGGGTTCTATTTTCATAGAGTCTTGCAGCTCAGTTATGATGATCAGGCCCTCAGGAACTGATAAATATCCTGCTTAGGGCTGCCTAGTGGCCTTTGTGTAATAAACCAGGAAAACATATGATCATACACTGCTTTTTATGTAGGGCTTATGGAGTACAAGTAGCAGTGGCAATGCCTGAGTGGGTCACCATGCTTCTTCCCACTTCTTCCATTTCCTCATCCTCACTCCCACCCCACCTCTTGTCCTTATGGCAGAAACATGCCACTCATTCCTTTCAGGATCCCCAAATCATTCCTGGTTTTCCCTCTGCTTTTTTTTCATTACTCTGAATGGCACCTTCTTCCTCCCTACGGGCTGGGTTGGCTACTGGCTGCCTTGCATGCATAAAGGGTGTTTTCTTACCTGCAGCTGTAACAGCCAGGAGGTAGAGAACAGCAGGTAAACTCCTGAGCTAGAGCAGGTCTCTTATTCCACAGAGATGGGTTGTAGCCTGGCTGGTCAGAGCAGAGCGCCAATAGTGCGTGTCCCACGTGAAGAGCTGGTACAAGTGGCCATGGTCTGTGATGTACAAACAGGCAATGTGAGCAGGGCTGCATGGTGGGGGTTAATTTATGGCTTTCATTTGCAGTCTTTGTAGTAGATGGAAGTTACTGAAACTCAACGTTTTATCATCATATTTTTCACTTACATATCAGGCTAAGGAATAGAGGTATACTTATCTGTGGGCAGTTTGACACACGCTTTGCCAGCTTACACTGGAACTCTGCAGAGGAGGAGAGAAAACAAATTTCTCTAGTGTGGTATTCACCACTACAGCTGTCTAGTCTCTGACCTCATTTCTATGCCAGTCTTCCCCCCAAAGATACAATTAATTGATTCATCCCTAACAAATCCACGAGGTGATGTATAGCTACAGGACAGCTTAGCTACCTGGGAGCGGAAGCTATCTGAAAAACCAGATTCCTTTTGAGAACCTGGGGGTGAAGTGAGGAAACTATGATGCTGAAAAAAAGAAATGAACGATTAACACACTCAGGGACAACAGAAGCTTACAATTAAAGTTCCATGTGCTATAAATACCCACTTGTTTGAAAAGTTTCTTTTAAATTTGACTTACAAAGCCCAAACTGTGTTGAAAGTATGCTGACCTATTTGCTGCTGTTTTGGTTCACATACTAAGTCCCATGATGAGTTTCAGTCTTCAGGCTAAACACTTCCTCATTTATTGTCTCTTGTTTTACCAGCTGGACTTCCACATCCACAGGTATGTGACATACAAGTAACTAATGGTACTTTAAATACTCAGAAGCCACTTCCTGCACCTACCATCCTGTACAAGGTTGTATGAAGTGTCTAAGAATAATGTAAAACATATTTTTATGGCAAAGAAAGTAAGACTTGCACTTCGGCATTTGAGGTCTCAGGCTTTTCATCCTCAGTTTTGAGGACTTGAAAGGCATCCTCCTAGCAAATGGAAGCAAATGCTCACATAATCTGAAGATTCAAGAGCTAAATTGCAAAATCTGAAGCGAAATCACGCAGAAAAAAAATCTTACTCTAGGTGGCATTATGGTTTGCTTTAATCTTTGGCATTCCTCAACATCTTTCTTTAGCACCTCGTCCCATTTGCATCTGGTTAGGGACCCAACTGCAGTTCTTCTGTTTGCTGGGTCTAATACCTTAAACCACGTATATTGCCATGGAAAACAGTCCAGTAACTGCGTGGAGAAAGGATCTTCTCCTCTGCTACAGAAGTGGTGCTGCCAGGGGAAAGGGTGCACAATTTTAAAGTCAGCAAAAAATCTCAAAAGTGCTTTTAAGGCAGATGGAGCTCCGGTCCCCCAACACACTGTGTATTTCGTCAGTGACTTGCTAAAGCATGACGGACAACCAGGAGCTTTACCGGGGCAAAGGCACAGTCTCTCTTGTCTGTACTGTCTCCTCCACTACGAACTGTTAAGGTCTTAGCCAGGAGAGGTGCAGAGAGTGCCTCTAGGTGATTGCTATGACATGGGCTTGATTCCTCTCCGTGTGAGGACAACCCTGGCACCCCATCGCCTGGGCCAATGTTACAAGTATCAGTCACCTCAGCTCCTGTCCCACCTGCCCTTTGGGAGCAGCTGGCCCTTGCTGCACCCTGACACATAGCTCAGCAGTACAAGAAAAAGGGTGAGGTGATTGATCACAACCAAAGAGAGGATGTCAGCTTCTAGGATGAAAGAGATCTGAGCTCTGGATGCCAGGCTCACGTCGGTACTCATCTGTGAGTCAAGCAGCCCAGTGAGGCTTCAGCCACATGTGCCCCTTCTACATCTGCTCTGTAGGGTCACTTGGGCATCCACTATGCTCACCACACCAGCTGTCATGTATTCCTTCCCTGCATGCCTACCCGTCTCTGCTGGAGCGAATTCGCCTGGCGCATATTCATGAGTTCTGCTGTAAAACTTGGGTGCCTTAAAAGCCGGTGGTGTGACAGTCAGCACAGATATGCCTAAATGGCTTTGTGCACCTGGCATTTAGGTGATGATGCAAGTGAGAATATGACTTGATTTGGAAGAAAATCAGAGGGATTAAGTGGAAAATTATTGGTGTACAATGACTTATTACTGCTAGTGATGAAACATTCATGAGAAAAGACTTAAACATCAATGTGTTAAGCCTTTCTGCTAATCTAGGACACACCATTAGGATTTACTCTAAACAGCTGTCAACTTTTCCATCAACAACTTCCCTCTGCCCTTATTGGTAGCACATCCATGATCAAACACTAACACCCCAGACACCAGTGCAAAAAGAAAGTTCAGTTAGAGCTGTGTAGGAATTTCCCCTACAGTCTTCCAAGAAAGAAGCCGAGAGGCAGTATTTGCCCAGGATCAAGCAGGGAGTCTGTTAAAATAGTCCAGATACCATGAATTGCTGTGTTAATTATCTCTTAGTTAACAGTCAGCAGCTTCATATTGCTATCACACCAGCTTCACAAAAGGCCCCAGTAGCAAAAAGCAAAATCCAGAATTCATAAACATGTTGAGGAGTGAACTGGAAAAGACAAGGAGAGGAGGAGTCCAGAAGAGTCTCCATCTGTCCTGCAGAAAACCTTCCTTTAGCAAAGAAACAGAACAAAAAACCTTATTCATTCCATAACCCTTCGCAGCAAAAATTGGTTCTGGCCAGAGTAGATTAACAGTATATCATTAGAGGTAATTTAGATCAATTGCTAACAGCATTAGTTCAAATGACTTTTTAAACTCACCTGAAATTTTTCCATTTGTACTCTGAGCCTGAATTAATCTTATGCTTTCCAAGCGCTGCTGCGTGTTTAAATTGAAGTCAGATATTACACAGAATTCATGTGTTTGCACTTGGGGATTTTGGTACGTTTCTCATCATGTAAGTCATGGTTTGCTGGCTGCTAAATCTCCTCAGTGAAACAAAAGTCAACTGGGAGATCTAACAGTGGTTCGCTTTTAGGGTACTCAAAAGGATAAACAGGACAGAGCTGCCGTGGACAGGCTGCCAGCCAGTTTAATATTAGGAAGGGCCATTAGACCATTTAACCTTATTCCATGTATATTACCAGTTTTCATTTGAGGACTTAAGAAAGCAGAGAATCTGCTGTTGTAATTTATTTCACTGATTAATCACATCTTCTGATGAAAACAGGCTTGACTTTCACTCCTTGTAGTCTGTCCTAGGCTCAACATGGGTCACAGAACCACTTCAAGGAAGTTGTGCCACACCATACGTGATTTGTGATATGCAGCTGTGAAAGCATTTCAGTATGGTTTAGCATCATTTAGAAATTGTTATACAAAATAATACATTAAAACAAACAAAAATCCTTAGGATTCCAAGAGTTATAGAATATTTTGATAGGAAAATAAAGCTCTGTCTGAACAGAGGGATCAGATAAAGCAAACTTGATTGATAGCTACAAAATAATTTTACTGCAACCTTTAATTCTATGCCAGGAATTGCCAGTGTTTAAAAAGATCTTCAGAGTAAGTAGAGAAATGAAATCAGGTCTAGGTCTTGGGGGATTTTTAAAGCAACGTGCAGATTTTGCAGCAACTTTCTGGAACAAACAACGGCTAACTGAACATACTCTATACAATTCATAAGTGATTCTCAATAATAAAATTCTCGGTTGTAAGCCTACCAATTAGAGATCTGAACTGAATAAAATGTGCTCTGACTCCTTCATATTAACAAGTCTGTACTTGCAGTTATTTATGGATATGAAAATTCAGGTCAATTTGAAAAACATCAAGATAAATCTTTGGTGAGACTCTGCATGTGGCAGAGCTACTAACGGTAGCCAGGTCAATGGGTGGTGATCAAAAGCTTTGTTTTTCTGGGTAATTACAGTAAATAGAGATATCAGCTGTTGCAATGCTACTGGATTCAAGAATACGTTTTTAGTGTACTCATTAAAGACCTGTTATACAACTAAAAAATCACACTCCACTTAATAAAACAAAATTATTATTTTATCACAGCTGTTAGGAGGCCCAAATTCATCCCTAAATTATACTGTTTCCAAGTCACTTATAAAGTATGCTTACAGATGATCACTGTGGGGAATGAATTGCAGAACAAGAAGGTATATCAGAAGTTAAAGCTTACAAACTGGGTTGGTGATCAGAATGAATTCATAAGCTAAGGAAAGAGCTATCACTTTAAGTAATTCACAGCAATTCAAAATGGCAGCCTGCTGGAAATCTGGCCCGTTCACAGAGCAATGGAAAAAGATGCCTGCTTGAAAAACTGTTGTGAGACCATGCAGTGATATGTGATTATGAATAATTCGCTGTAAATATTTAAGGTGTCTATTTTGATTACAACAGATTTTAATTTTCCCCCCTCATCACAGTATCCTTATTGTAAAGCTCCAAAGACATTTGATTGGATTCTCACATCTTATTCCCACATTAGATCTGCATTCCCACATCTTATTCCCTCCTGTCATTGCAGTGGATTAGGTCTCTTCTAAGAATGCTCTGTATTATTAATGACACATTTTGACTCGTGAGACTTGACTGCGATATTTCAGATGTCCCATGCACTGGCAGTGCAGTGAGATGGTGATGCAGGAAGAAGCTGGCTGCATTGCAAAACAGGATTGACAGAATCATACGTTCCCCTGTCTCACTGGAGACTGGCAGTTCTGGCCATTGGCATTAAAAGATGTTTGTTTCTCATTCAAATGGCTGCCTACATTAACACCCTGAGTACATACAAGGAAGTTCCCTTGCCTGTTGCACTAAATGTGCCATTGGAAAGCAAAAGGATTTTATATTTTAATTTTGAAACGGTTCCAGAGTAGGTGTGCAGTTTTTGCTTGAAGACAAGCAGCAATAAGTCACAGTGTCCTGAGTACACAAGTCTCCCAAGTCTCCTTGCTTTTTCCACCATCACTGACAAACAACTACTGAGGAGCAGCATGTGGTTGTGTACTGGGGCTCTACATGTGGAGCAAGCACTGGGGTTTACCAAGCACGTTCACCAGCAGCAAGCCTGGCCCTGAAGTCCTTCTCCTCCAGGGGTCTTTCCACCAGTGGCAACCACTTCCCATTGAGCCAGAACTCCATCGTCTTCTCTTGCCTGGCACACAGACAGCTGGCTGACTGACTGAGGAGTCACTTCTCTATGCGTTGCATTAAGCACTTCCTCACTGAGTTTAGAAATTGTTCGGTTTTTTTTTTTTTCCCCTCTAGTTTCTTCTAGTTGCATTTTTTACCCTACTCCATAACTGACTTTCTGAAAATGGGTAGGTGGGTTATACCTTGAGACACAGGCATAGTTTGTCATGTGCAAGGTTGGGACCTGGTCAGTTGAAGTCCTGTCAAAACCAAGCCAGCAAGCAGGCTTTGTTTATCCTTCTTTCAAGAGAAAACAGAAAGAAAATAAAAGCAGGATTTGGGGCTGAGGCTTGGATCTTCTTTTGTTGTTCAGGAAACAGTAGTATGGTAAAAAAAGATTAATAACTAGTCTCTGGGAACACAATCCAAGCTTAACTGTTTCTCTGATGGCTTTCTTGTTTGTGGCAAACAAAACCCAGCAAAGCATTACTGCTTCTACGAAGACATATAGGGACACCTTTTGTGGTCTTTCTACAGTAAAGTGGGTTACAGACCAGGTTTACAGGTGAGACAGTTTTGATGTGTAGCTGTAACTAGATTCTAAAGGACCGAACTTGCTGCACTGATATTTATGTGTTTATTCATCACCATCATCTGCTCAGAGCAGCTGCAAAAGCTAGAGCACCCAAACCCAAGCTAATGACCGATCATCTTTGCAGAAAGGAACCTCCCTCATTTACTCTTTGCCTTTGAACAGGTAATACAGCTTAAACCACACTGTTGCCTAAATCCCATTAGAGAGGTAACAAAGGTGGGAGGGGAATTTTCAACTAGGACTGGTTTTATTAAATTATAGAGGGCCTAAACTTGGACTTCTTCCCCAGTGCCATGATAGTAACAATGTTCCCATATGGAGCAAAGGTGGGAGCTGCTTCCTAGACAACTCTGACATCTGTAATGCCAAGTGAATAAAAGTTTAAAACAACTGTTTTAAGTTTCATATCCAACATCTCTATTGGCTGAAGGAAGATCACACTGTGGTAGGAAGTGCAATTATCTGCAAGTTACAGAAATAATCAGTAATGTGAGGTATTGTAAAAAGAATTTAAACAAAACTGTACCAGTCCATATGAATATCAATGATAAACAGAAGAAATTACAGGAAAAAAAGAAAAGCAATCCTATCTGCTTTTCCTTGAGTTTCTCAGTGAAGTTCTGCAGTACACAGTACTGTGCTATCCAGCAAACTGCCTATTCCAAATTTCTGATTTAAACTGGTTTTGTCAAGTAAGTATCTTCTTCATACCTTGGAGAGATGCTCTCTCTCCACGTTCAAGAGAAGAAAATTAACAGATGTATCAAAACTTTCCTAAATACGATTCATTTTAGAACATAAATAAAAACCCAAGCAAAGGAAAGAACCCGAATCCCCAACATAAAAAAGAGAAAAGTCCCGATTGCCTCAACTGCTCTCCCCAGGACAGCGTCTTGTCAGGCAGAAAGTGGACATGGCATGGGAAGTCACACTGCCCTGCTGGGCTCCTGCGTGCCGAGCTCCAGCCCTCCTGCCACCTCGCAGCAGCCCAGGCTGCAGATGTCTCTCTCCCCGTCTCTCCGCAGGTTGTGCATCGAGCATGGCAGCACAGACGGGCGAAACGTGGGAGCAGCAGACACACGCTGGTGAGCTGTCACCGAGCCATACTTCTTCTGTCCAACTGGTACCGGTTGTGGCACATTCCTGGGAACACAGTTCAATGTGGCCTGCACCTCTGCGTTGCAAATTTAGATGTGGTCTGTGATGGAGCCCCAGGGACCCTGCCTCAGGTCTGCTCCTAAAACCCTCCATGAGATGAAGACAGTCAATCTTTGATGCCAGACATGCTAAAAGTAAGAAGGCAAGCTTCAAAATTCAGTAAACCTAGCATGTTTGCTCTAAGAATTTAATTCTCCTGCTTTCATCGCTTTGCACCGTTATCTCATTTACAGCTTGTGTTAATTTACCAATCAATTAAAATATGAAGAGAAGCTATCATGGAAAATGTTTTAGAGTTGAACTGAGAGGCTAAAGCAATTCTAATTTGAGAAGATATTTTCTAAATACATACCAGTAATTGGAACAAAATTGTCTGAAATTAAGCTTATGTTGGATATTTCTCATAAGTTTGACTTGCTTTAAGAACAATTACACTTTTTTTACTTTTTATGATAATTATAAGTCTTCCGTAGCTATCATGTTCAGTCAAAATAATCTCTAAGTGAGCACTATTTAAAGAAGATACATTTATAGTTATATTAACCTGTAAATCTAATTTGCAGTCTCTGTTTTTGAAAACCTAGAAGTTAGGGCCTTGTCATACCCAAGTGTTAACTTACATCAACCCTCTGGATCATCAGACTCTTTACTACTTCAGATCACCTGACAGAGCAACAACGGGGGCTTGAACAGCTTACTAATTTTTATATCTCACGTTCTGCTTATTCATCCCACTCCCCATGGCTATTGCCCTTACACATAGCAGTGACTCCCCTAGAACCATAAAGAAAGTAATTGAGAATCAAGATAACCTTCAGCTATATCTGATTTTAAAGGTATTTTCTCACAACTCATTCTGTATAGGCAGTGTCACTGGTTGGGCCAGCCAAAGAGAGACATCATTTATTTGTACTACATTTTGCCCTCCCATCAATATAAAAATATACAGAAGAGAGAAGTGACTGGCATGCACAGCAGCTCTCTAACAATCCTGTTAGCATCAGCAGAGCTATTACTGATACCTCATAAATATTTGTACAGCTTCACAGCAAAGGGTTCCTAGGGAACGGCAAAATGGTTCCCAAAGGAGAGCTGAAAACTCTCCACTACCCAACCGCAGTATCTGTAAACCAAAAAACAGGAGTAAGGATAGTCCTCTATCTGTAGCCATTGCAGAGAAATATTGGTTCAAATGCTAAGACTGTGTTAGTAGTTTCAATGCAGAAACAGCAATACTCTTATCCTGTTTACGATAGCTTATTGACAGGGGTCAGCAAGCATCTTGAGTAAGCAGAGTACATGTTATACATTTTATCAGCAGGGAGCCAAATAAAGACATAACTTCTCCAAGCAGGATATTGGCTTAGCTCTGATGCTCAGTGAGCAAGCAGGACTCTCAGTTTAAGCTTTACCAGTGGTCCTGGGACTTCTGTTACTAAGTAGATCCAGCACTAACCAGACAGTCAAAACAAGAACTTTGCTCCAAACCATTTTTTCGCATGCATATGTACGTGTATCATGAAACTGCATGAAAATTCTGGGATGTCTAGCTAATGTTTGGGTTGCATCAGAAAGATCATATCTGGCTTTGTGGTGGAGGCAATGCTAGCAGTAAAACAGGAGCACCTGAGGACTCCGGGTAACATGCAGCTACTGCTTTACCTGTTACTTTAATTTGGTTGTGTGCCATTTTTCTGATACCTCCTAGCAGGGCAAAGCTATGCTGAAGGGGGTGCAGAAGGCTTGCAGGCTTCAAAATAATTTTTAAAAGTCACATGGGACTCTTGCCTGTACTCATTAACGGTAAAAAAAGCCCCAAAATTAAAAATGGAATGCGCTAAGTATTGAAACCCAGCTGACTTCTGCCGGCAGTGTGACTAATCACTGCTCTCTGGCATTTTTGCACTGCTGAGTTAAGGGAATACAAGAGTTGACCTTCCTTTCACTTCACTCCCAGAGCCTCACAGAGAAGTAGTATGCCTGACTGGGCACAGCAGGCACTGTGAAAGCAAGCAGCAGTGATGCTGGGACCTCTGAGATCATCTAATCAGAATGTGACTAACTAACTAATAGAACATTGCTCTGCTGCCGGTGGGGTACTGGTGTTCCTGGTAACATTTGAACCGCAGATCTGGCTGCAGCAAGTCTCTGTTTGGGGTCCTCCCTTGCACAGCCTCTACCATGTTTTGGTTCTTTGGGGTTTGCTTTTGACTCCTGAGATGTCAGTGCCTGCTCGGCGCGTATCCAGGCTCCTTTCATATTGCCAGGTTCCTGTGTTACAACTCTGGCTCTCTGCTTTCCTCAGACCGTCCCTGCTCTGGCCTGATGGGTACAGGCTTGGGGACACGGACCTTGTGGCATGAACCATGGCTGCGTGCCCCCACGGCCATGCTGAATGCTGAAGATCCAAGCACTGCCTTGCTCTGAGCAAGGAAGAAATAAGCTCCTTTCAAGCACACAACTAGTCTCCTTGCTCTCTGTTCTTGTGCAGATTACCCACCCACACTTACCACTCAGGAATTTCTCATTTTAACTACAAAACTTATGTGTAATTCTTTGCCCACCTTCTTGCTAAATGTAGTATTTCTAAACCAGAGCATCTTGGGCATCAACAGGTTCCCGGATTCAAGAGTTTAGGATGAAGCATGAGTAAGAACACATTGCTCGTATACAGTGAATAACCAAGACAGCAGAAAGTAATGAATGTTCACCAAATACAACTTGAAGACTAAATCATTCTTTTTATTTGTTCTTTTTTAACTCATCAAAAAAATACCTCCCAGCTGAGTTCTTCTACCCAAATTTCGGCACAGTATTGAATACAATATCTAGCACAAATATCTATTACACCTATGTTAGAAATCCTTGAATAACAGGGTTTATAAATAAAGGGGCTGACCTAACCTTACCTGTATCTATCCTCCAAAAGCATATCATTAATGCAGAACAATAATCCCAGCCATATGTTTTGAATTATGGGCTTTTTCTTGAGAAAAGAATTCATAGAAAATTAGAAGCCTTTGCTTACAGAGTGAAGTAGAGAGTTGTACTCCTTTCTAAACTTTGCTTTATTGCTTTTGCAGAAACAAGTATTATGCAAAGCACGTTCCCATCCATTAATACTGCAGGGCAGCTAGTTAGCATGGAACAGCTGGGGATGTATCTCCAATGCCAGTATTTATCTATTGCCTTGGAAAAAAGAAAGATTGTTTTTTTCTAAGCTCTAGTACATAATTCAAACTCTGGAGTGACCTGAATAGCACGCCTCGGGTTCAGTTGTCCAGTGATCACTCAGACCAATGGAGTCTGGTGGGCCTCGTTTGATTCATCGCACATACTTCTGGCTCCTGAGCTTCTGCACAACAAGTAACAGGTCACAGCAAACAAATTCATTTCAGAGCTTTTAAAAATATGAAACCAGCACTTTATTCTAGCTCTAGAATGGCTCATCAGATCAGCTTTTACCTGCTCAGGACACTTTTGTAGCATTTTTGACACATTTGAGGCCCTGCTGGCCTGATGCTGTCATTCAAGGAAGAGTCTCTAAAAGTGGATGTGGAAATACCATAATACAAATCTTTTTCTGCAATTTATGTCATATATAGTTTATACGATGATAGGTGTGACACAGATTTTCTTAGAACTTGTTTCAGATTACCTCTGTAATTTTTGTTCATCTCTTCAAACATTTATACATTCACAAACATAAATACACAATTTACATTTATAGACTTCAACTGAAAAATGAAATGGTATCTTTGTGTTATACATCTATCATTCATACCCGCAAGGTAACAATTTTGACTTGATTAGACTACACTCAGTGAATCTAGATCAGGGGAATTTAGACTTGCTAAGTTAAATTTATAATCCATGAGGGACAATCTCTTTATCTTCAGCGCTGCCTTTTACCCTCATCATCAGAAGCATGTTTAAGCAACCCTTGGGGGAATAAAGATCACAGATAACATACAAGATAATCAAACTTCTCAAAATTAAGGGTCAGCTCCAACCAGCTGAAGCAGCATTGTGATAAGCATCGATGGTCGGGAACCCTTGACACACAGCTCAGGGACATGGCAGTGCTAGCATGGTGGAAAAATCATCTAACATTTTGCTGAGAAAGGCAGAAGGCTTGCTTTCTCTGAGGCATGCTCTAATATGAGTTTTGAACCAAGATAATCTTTCCCAGCCATCAAAACAGGGCTGCATCATACATCTCCCATCTGCTTTAGTCACTGCAGGGATCTAGCTTTACTCTGCAGCTCAGCCACCAGCTTCTCACTCACCCTGGAAAACAGTGAAGTTATGCTAGGAACACACAGGAGACAAAAATTTTGCAGGGAAGAGCAAAGACAAGACCAGTACTGCTAGCAGGCAAGAACTGTGGTGGTTCCTACAGGCCCTGGGTGGGGCTGTCCCAGATTGGGGGCAGCTGGTCTGAGCCTCAGCCGCCAGGGCTCAGCCACCTCCCAGCTGTGCCTGATGAAGCAGCAATTAGCCTCTCGCTGGCTCATTTTGCTCTTTCTTTTCTCTGAGGTTTGCTCTGGTTTGTGTGCAAGCAGCTTTCCTGTGGAGATGGGGTTGATGGCAGTGGTAAGACGGGCTGGTGCCTTGCTGTGGGGTGGGAAGGGTGATAGTCTTTTGGGCTGGGGCAGGCAGAGGGGAGCAGCCCAATCTGGAAGGGGATCAGGAGGGGATTGCAATGGCTGGAAGATTAGTTGTGTTTGTGTGGCAACGATTCTCGCCTTTATCTTCAGGAGAGGGAAGGTGAGGAAGTGGTGTCTGCTGATATGTTCCTTATCTAAAACACTGAAGTCAAAGCTGAAAATAATTGGCTCCAACTGCAGCAAAGTCATGTTGTTTGTCTCTTTGGTTTTGGGTACTTTGTAGCTTCAGATGCCAGCACTAATGATTTGTAAGGCTCACTAATATGTAAGAGGCCTCTCTTTTAGTAGCTGCCTGGTCTCTTACAGGATGAAGTTATAGAAGTAGATGATACATGGTTGGGGCCTCCAGAGATTATCTACTGCTGCAGGGCAAAAACTGATTCCTTTTGGGCTTTAGCAGTAATAGAGACAAAATAAATAGACTGTACTAAGATTAAATCATGTTGGACTTATAGGTAGGGGTTGGGATTTGATAACAAATCATGTGTTTTAGGAATATTGCATTTTTCTCCAAAAAGAACCTCTGGCTTGAAATAAAGTGCTGGTAAGAGTAGTTCCCCTTTTCTGAGTCTGACATTCTTGAAACTGAAGCCACCTGGGAGTACTCATAGCTATGAACTTTTGATGGTGTGAAAGCCAGAAGACTGTCTCTGAATCTAACTTACAGTACTGTAGCAATCAGGTCTGATCCTTCTTAAACCTCCTCTAACAGTCAAAGAGTTCTGGTTTTTGGCTCCTTTCCATTTTAAATGTGGATATTTGCAGTACAGGTACTTTGGTGAAATTTCTCAGTTTGTGCTGAAATGAATGGGGAGTTGCCTTTTCTGTTGACTCTTCTATAACTTTGGTATCTTTCTCTATTGAAATGAGAGCTGCAGCTCACAGCTGGCAAATCTGGCAGGCTGTGAGGCTAAGCTGATATTGAGTTTCCCAAGAGCAAAGCAGAAGTGAACCTGGTGAACCTTTTTTCAGCAATTTTTTACTGAGTGGACTTCAAAGACTTGGCTTGCTGTTGGGCAACCAGGGAGGAGAGTAGGAGGAACTGTAGGAATGCTTGTGACTTAAAATGGAATAATTTAATTTGTAACACCTTTGGAAAATATCAGCTCTGTGTGCATGTTGCTGTTATTTTCCCCTTGCTATTTCAATGGAAGATATTTCAAGCTGCATCTTGGTCACAAGTTGGAAGTAGGGTGGTAAGTTCTGGCAGGGCCCAGGGGGGCATTTGCAAAGGAAGTTTTTCAGCCTAACAGTTGTTTGATGCTGTGGGGTCCAAGTGAAAAGGAGATGCTCAAATTAGTAAGTTTTGTGCAGCTGGGCATTGTACAGTGCAGTTGGCTTCCCCAGGCTTTTGCCTGATACTGCTTTGGACCTGAGAGCAGCAGAAGGCTGTATTGGTTGCCTCACCTCTAGCTTTTGTTTGCCTCCCTCCCTCATAGGAGTGTCTACATGACAATAATTTAGCTTTCTGGAAGCTAAACTGCCTGAGGCAGGTGCTAGACTGAAAAATAATCTTTCTTTCATTCCATATTAGCACAGCTTATGACAATCAATTTAATACTGAGACCCAAAATTGATAATGTATAGTTTGTAGTAGGAGTTGAGGTGTTTATTCTGTTTTTATAATTTTATTATCCTGATTATAAAGATTTTCTTAAAATCTGAAAGCATTTTAGCTTTTTTATATTACCATCCCTCTTACATACTCCTGAATCATTTCCAGAGGAGTGACTGGGTTCACTTACAGCTGTGCCATTACTGCATCTAAAATGGTTGAGGCAGAGGCAGCTGGAAGAGTCTGCCTTGCTGTCATTAATGGTGAAATTATGGGTGTGTGACACAGCGTGCCTCTGGTTGGTTAGTGGTGCAGCTCTCAAGTATGAAGGTAAAAATAAATCTGAGTTAAGCACTCCATACCAAATACAAATGGGTATACGAAAATTACACCAGCAATTTTGTAACTTTGGCAACCAGCACTCTTGGGTTATGCCACCCTTCTACCGTATATTGATGTCCAGGATCTTCCTTTCTGGTGAAGAGGAAGGCAAAGACCTTCCATGAGCAAAGACAAGGGCTGAAAAGCTGCTATGTTTCCTGCATTATGAAGCTAGATGGGTAGAGTGAAGGATATGCATTAGAAAGCTTGTGCAATGATTCAAATAACTGGAGAAAGGGCTGTCTCTGTTTGTTTCTAGGAAGCACTTCATTGAACAATGTGATTTCATACCTCATTACTTTTAAACTGCGTATGGAAGGCTTATATGTAGCATAAAGCCTTCTGACAGTCTAAATAGGAAACCTTTTAATCTTAAGATACTTCCACAGACTCACAGGGTGGTTGAGGTTGGACCTCTGGAGGTCATCTTATCCAACCCCCCCTGCTCAAGCAGGGCCACCCAGCGCCAGTTACCCAGGACTGTGCCCAGACAGGTTCTAAATACCTCCAAGGATGGAGGACACCACAACCACACTGGGCAGCCTGTGCCAGTGCTTGGTCACCCTCACAGTAAAAAAATGTTTCCTGATGTTCAGAGGGAATCTCCCGTGTTTCAGTTTGTGCCCATTGCCTCTTGTGCTGTCACTGAGCACCACTGAGAAGAGCCTGGCTCCCCCTTCTTTGCACACTCCCTTCAGGTATTTATATATGTTGAGCCCCCTCTTATCCAGGCTGAAAAGTCCCAGCCTTTCCTCATAGGAGAGGTGCTCCAGTCCCATAATCATCTTAGTGTTCCTTCATAGTCCACAGTTATAAAAGCTAGCATGGATGCCAATCCAAGCATCTGATTCAGATTATGTACATGAGATGTACAAACTAGTGAGCAATTAACTTAAGACAGACTAGTAAGGAGAGCTTCTAACATGCAGAAGCATCAAATAAATGCAGAGGAGAAGTGACTGTTTTGTGGTTATTAATAGACTCTTGACTGAAACAGGATTAATTTCTTTCTATGGAATGCCTGGACTCTTCAGTCTACACATGTGATACGTGGATTTTTTTTTGGGGGGGGGTCTTGTTTTCTAAATGAAGCCGATGTCTTTCTTCCCAGCAGTTGTTTCTGTTAGGGGAGCATCCCTGACAGTTGTTGGTGTTTACAGTGAGGATTGTTTGGTCATTTAAATGTAGTTTGTATTTATATATTTAATGACACAAGGGAGTTTGTCAAAATGGGCTACGTAGCTAGTAGAAAATTGTGCTAAATTAAATCAAGTCTGTCTTAGACTTTTGTCATTCATTTCTTTAAATACCTGGTTAAGCCTCCATCTAGTTGCTTGCAGAGTGATTAAGTGCTTACCCATGAAATGTCCTGTAAATATTTTGACATAGGCTGCTAACGCTGGACCGTGGTACATCATTGTGATAAGACTAAAAATATCTCCCAGATAGACAGAGGTCATAATTGCTGTCATAGTTCCATCCTTCAGTATTTGCAGCATAAGAGGAAAAACTGCAAATATGAAGCCTCCGAGATTAATTCCTTAACAGAAAAGCTTTTAAGTACCTCCAATTTCAGGGGGAACACCAAGAGTTACAGGTATGCACGCACTACCAGTGAATGGAAGGGAATCATTAACAGGTATAAACACTCACAGACACAGTACAATGTTTGTACTAAAGACAGGGTAAGGTGTGTAAAAAGCTGGAGGGCTAAAGCATGCCAGAAGCAGGATTAATATTACATTGTTTAGGCTCCTGGTGTTTTGTTTTGTTTGTTTGGTTTTTTTTCCATTATATGAACACCTTGATATTGTCATATGAAGTCCTATTGAGGAAACTATACCATGGCTATACCATTAACTCTTCTGGATGGAAAATGGAGCGAAACCTGAGCTGTCCCCTTTCAGAGAGCTTCAGTACCTGAATTGCTTGAGAAACCAAACAGAAAGGTGACATTGCCTTTGGCTCCTCTTGGCTGTCTGGAGTTAGATGTGCCTGTGTCGGGAAGGGGGGTATTTTTGTAAAGGCCCAGATGTGATGGCAAGGCTCTTCAAGTGCCTATGGAATCTAACCTACAAATGAGATGAATTGAGGAATGCTTGTTGGCCACTGCAAGTCCGAATATGAGATTTCTGCCTATTCATGGCTATTGTGAGAAATGCTTGTCTAGGCCCAAAGGCAGAATTCAAAGCTTGTGTGAAACTTTAATGAATCTTAATTTCTAGATGTTGGCTGCCTTCTGGCATAGATAGAGTCTTTGAGAACCATGGTTTTAGACTCTGGGCCCTACAGTGCTGATTAAGTAATCTTGTCAGTATAGTTCTTGAATAAGAACTGATATCTAAAATTTCTATGTAAATGTTGGTAGTTGAGAAGTAAATACCTCAGAAATTAACTCATCATTATGAAGTCCTGTGCCCTTAGGTCAGTGGGTTATAGGAAATCAGCAGCCACAGATGGAAAGTTCTTAATGCCTGCAAGCGAATACTTAGGATCCACAGCTAGAGTGTAGCTCTCCTTTTTAGAGTCCTTGTAAAAGGAGCATCTCTGAAAAGTCTATCCCTCTGGTGCCATATCAAAAGTGCTTGATTTACTTTAAAAAAAAAAAAATCAGATTGAATTTAGAGATTATATTATTTTCTTGTGTGCTGCCAACAACAAAGGCAAAAATCTGGCCTAGAATGTCCTTAATTACTCACTGGCAACTTAATTTTCTTGAAATTTGGCTTTCACTAACACCTTCGCAGCTACGTTAGTTTTAAATCTACTTAAGCCTGCTGAAGATGTCATAGGGAGAGAGTGGGTTTGCAAATCTAGTCCTTGACTCTTACTAAAAGTATGTGCAGGATAATATAGTACTGGTGAAATACCAGGGGGAAGGAGGGAGTCGTTTCAGGCACGTGCTCGGACTGACAGAGCGGCTGCGTTCTGCCTCTTGCACACTGCGGGATTGAGGAGGTGGAGAGAGATGCCTGCCTATTCCCAAAACACTTCTAGGACTTCTTAGGGGAGGCGGATGTCAGTAAGGAAACTTCTGGCAACAGACAATTCTTTAGTGCAGGTTGAAACTCTTTGCTGTAATTCTAAAGTGAGTAGTTTATCAGGATGCTATACTAACACGTATATTAAATTTGCCTACCCAACCCTATCAAATCAAAAGATTTTGGGAACTGGAAGGGCAATTCAGTCCGTGACAGACCCTGTGCTTACATGTATAAAAGATGGTTTGTGATGACAGAAAAATAGTGTTTCTTACATGTCCCCACTCGGAGAGACGTGAATACAGATTGTATTGACATTAAGCAGTAACTCACAGATAAATTTTTAATGCAGAGTCAGTTGCTGTATGGCACTCTAAATACTAAGCTGAAGGCTAAATGTAAATGTTTGCAATCTTCAATCAAGAAACTTCAATGGGGATGTGAGAATAGGTAATTAGCCAAATTATTTACTGACTTTGATATGAATGCTTATTTGGTGCTTGGTTTCCTGGAGCTAAAGGATAATTGCCCCAGCCTTCAGTCTCTGTTCTTTCTCCTGCTCTAAGATAAGGGCACATTTCTAAGGTGATTATTACTTAAATGATTCTATGATTCTATAATTAGGTTGGAAAAGACCTTTAAGATCATCAAGTCCAACTGTTAACCTAGCACTGCCAAGTCCACCACTAAACCATGTCCCTAAGCACCACATCTACCCATCTTTTAAATACCTCCAGGGATGGGGAACTCAACCACTTCCCTGGGCAGCCTGTTCCAATGCCTGACCACCCTTTCGGTGAAGAAGTTTTTCCTAATATCCAACCTAAACCTCCCCTGTCTCAACTTGAGGCCATTTCCTCTTGTCCTATGGCTTGTTACTAGGGAGAAGAGACCGACCCCCACCTTGCTACAACCTCCTTTCAGGTAGTTGTGCAGAGCAATAAGGTCTCCCCTCAGCCTCCTCTTCTCCAGGCTAAACAACCCCAGCTCCCTCAGCTGCTCCTCATAAGACTTGTTGTCTAGACCCTTCACCAGCTTCGTTGCCCTTGTTTGGACACGCTCCAGCACCTCAATGTCCTTCTTGTAGTGAGGGGCCCAAAACTGAACACAGTATTTGAGGTGCAGCTTCACCAGTGCCAAGTACCTGGGGACGATCGCTTCCCTAGTCCTGCTGGCCACGCTGTTTCCGATGCAAGCCAGGATGCCATTGGCCTTCTTGGCCACCTGGGCACACTGCTGTCTGTCGACCTATGTTATGCTGCTAATACCCACCAGATAAACACAGCTTTCCTTTTTAAATGTTTCTGAACAAGAATATTAAGTGATCCTGGATTGGGGCCAGGGGAGCTTAAATTGGGATGTCTGCCTTGCCTGCTTTGCCCCTTGGTGGGGAGGACAAGACGAGCGAGTGGCTGATGGGGTGGGAGCCTTGAGGGGCTGCTAGTGCCTATCCTGTGAGGAGAGACTGGCCATGATGGGGAGTGAGGTCCATGGAGGTGCCAAGGCAGCTGGCTTAGGAGCCAGCTGTGATTATTTCTTTTTTTTAATGTTTATTTTATTTTATCATAAGTAAGTGTGTGTTAAACTATAATTGGCATAACCCTGTCCTATTATACACAGTTGTCTCCAGTATATATATATATATCAAATAACTGAAATAATGCCATATCAATCATCTACGTTGCTTCTTGAGGCACTTCTTACAGGAAGGGTAGTCTGCAGGACTGAACTTTTAGATGTGCTTCATTGTAGTATTAATATTTCTGATTTTGCCTTCTTGCTTTTGCCAGTCTAGGAGGGGTGTGGAATATCTTGGTTTTAATCACATCACTTAATCTAATTCTTTTGCTAGGTACGTATTGTGTGAGAGAGGTATAACTACTACTATAAGAAACTAGAAAAAAGCAACTCATTTTCTTAAGCATCTGTCTATATCAGGTATTCGGGCAAAATATATTAAGAAAAAATAGCTCTCATCGTTTAAGCTGTTTACTGCATTAACTGAACTGCTGTGTTTTATTCAATCTCTGTGGAAACGGATGTGCTATAGTCTTAATTTATCACTTGTCTTTCCTTTGCAACTGGGTTAAAAACTAACACGTAAATGCAGTGACTGCAGACAAAGCTGACAGGCTTAAGCTGCAGTATGTATGTTGATGTATTTTTGAAATAGCTTTGAAATACGAGATTCTGCCTTTCTGGTTTGGCTTATATTGAACCATAAAGATCCCTAAAGTCGCCAGTGTCATGAAGAGATTTCATTTGAGAGTGTTTGTGATCAGCCTTTAAGAAATGTAACTTAGCTGTGTGTAATGACATGGTACTATTCATAAAGTTGTTATTTTAAGTCAAACTTTCCAAGAAGCTTTCAATGGGAGCATTGCTTTGGGCAAAGAAATCTAAAGTGTATCACTTTTGTCCACTTCGTAGTAATTTCTAAGGCACGGGAGATGTCATAAATGATAAAGTGAGCAACAACATCAAGAAGCTTACAAAATTTTTAATTAAAAAGCTAGGTGTGGGGTTTTTTTGTTTGTTTTTGTTTTTTTTTTTTTATATTCAAATGCTGACGATTTCTGAACACGTGAATAGAAGCCGCCAACCAAACCCACATATAAGTCTATGCCTGGGAAAGAAAGTCTAGAAGAAAAGCAGATAAATGAGAGTGGTATTTTAGGAAATATTTATCTCCTAATCCCATTTTTCTAAATAATGTTACAAGTACTCTGATTCATAGAAAAAGAGAACCCAAGTGCCTGCAATAACAAGAATGTAAACAGTTACCAGAAGAATTTCTTTGCCAAATGCTACTGAGGTCTATATTAAGTGGGTTAACCTGGAAGGCAGCAGTCTCATCTATCACTTACTGCCTTTTCCATAGAGATTTGTGTCCTGTCCTGAGGCAGCAGACTCTAGCGGCAAAGGGAGGTGTCCTACCAAAACTGTAATCTGCAGTTCAAAGGCAGTGACTGTTCCCTTCTATTTGGGGAGACTGGGGCTGGTGTGTTGTGTCCAGTTCTGGACACCTGGCTCAGCCCCTTGCCACTGACTGGGTAGCACAAGCTGCACTGTGAGAAACCAAATGAGAGTTCAAAACCAAAAATACTTGTCTTTCACTAAAGCTATCATTAATTTTCCCTCCTCAGCAAGCAAGCAGACATTTTGGGGAGGAAAAAAATGCACGTGTAGGCAGAAGACAGGTGGATACCATGGTATATCTTGTTTGTGTACAAAGCCTGGCTCATATTTCATAATAAAGTCAACTGTTATTTTGATGTTTTACTACCATTTCAACTAGTTTTACTTTTTAGCCTGCAGGCGTCATCTTTACAGGAACTGGGATTTAGGGGATGAAATAACATTCTTATTCCACTCGTGTTCCAGCCACTCAGGTTTTCCATTCGTTCACGTCTGTATTTTTATAGAAAATTGATAGGCGCTGTAATTACAGCCTGCTGAAAGCAAGTAGGTCAGAGCTACGCTTTCCATTCCAGAGGGGCTGCTGGGGCTGGAGAGACAGAAATACATCTGGACAGTTTTTCTTCCTGTGTGTCGCAGCCATTCATTAGACCCTCACAACTGCTCACCAAAATACTTTCAGAGGTACCAGCCAAAGCATCTGTGTTTAAAAGGTCCCTCTCTACTCATCTGTCATACTTCTCTTGGCAAAAAGATTTTTTTCATGGAGTTGTGCAAGATAGTGCATTGGCTCAGAGTTATGCTAACTGTCACGGGAAAATTTCTTGGGGTGCACTGATGGCAATTTCCTACCACAAGTGATTGAGGAGCAGAGACCCTGCTGGATGTCCTGTCATAAAGAAAGAAGAAAGGGTAAGGATATGTGAAGGCTGGGAGCTGCTGTGGCTGCGGTGATGATGAGATGGTGGAGCTCAAGATCCCAAGCAGGAAGGAGCAAGGCAAAAAAAAAAAAAAGGACTGTGATCCTGGGCTTCAGGAGAGCAGACTTTGGCCTCTTCATGGACCAGGAAGAATACAGAGATGTTGTCTGATTGTGCAGGGATAGGGTTAGGAAAGCCAAAGCCTGGTGAGGGATATGAAAGATGACAAGAAGGACTTTGACAAGTACATCAGCAGCAGAAGGCAGACTGAGGAAAACATGGGCCCACTGGTGAAGAGGACCTGGTGACAAAGGACACAGGAAAGCCTGAGGTACTGGACTGCTTCTTCATCTCAGTCTTTACTGGTAAGACTGCCCTACAGGAAACCCAGGTCCCTGCGACCAGAGGGGAAGTGCTGTGGGAGCTGGGTGACGCCGCTGCAAGGCCACTCTCGATCCTCTTTGGAAGGCCATGGGAGTCAGAGGAGGATCCTGAGGACTGGAAGAAAGTAAATGTTGCTCCAATCTTCACGAAGGAGGATCTGGGTAACCCTTAACTTTCCCTCCTCTTGTTTGCATTCAAATCACATGGATTATCAGTGGCAGTTACTATTGTATCATCTTCTGTCTGTTCTCTTATTTATTAATGCATGAAGCTTCATTTCTGCGTTAGGCAGCAGTTACATGTGGCAAATACATACAGAGAAGCATAATGGTCCTGAATTGCTCATGATAAAAATAATCCTTCAACATGCAAAATGTCATCTCTAGTGAAGAAAAGTGAATGGTTTTTCTACCCGTTTTTACAGGGCCAGGGTTACACTCTGACTATTCTGGCTTGTAGTCATATGAGCTGTCCACTGGGCTTCCATTTCACCTGGGCTGGGATTCAGAAAGGTTACTGTATTTGATCAAATGGTTGCCTCTTTCCACATAAAATTCAGGTGAATCATCACAGTCTTTCATTCATGTGGCTTTTTTCCTAACTAACTCCATTAAATCTAGTTTATGAGACTCTCAAATTGTTGGTAAGAGATGCTGTCCCTTCCTCTATTCTTTTTTTTCTCAAAGACTTTATATTATAGTCAAAGAGGTACCAGTTACTGTGGGGGCAAAAGGTATTCGATCATGGGCAGATGAAGTGTTGCTGCAATGCTGCTATGTGGTTTTCCAATTTTTTTTTTTTTTTAATAATGAGGTCACTTTTTCTAGCTGTAAAAATAGCAAACTAAAAATTCTTTATATACTCTACTGTTTTGTTTACTACCAAGGTGGGATTTATCCCCACAAATTAGATTTGCAAGGTGCAAATATCTTCCTTTGAGCTAGTTACCCTAGGCTCTCTTTCCATAGTCGGGGAAATAAGTATTTCAGAACTATAGTCTCTCCAAGGTAAATATTAGCTATTACAGGTCAGAAAACTAGACATTTTTGAAGTGCTTATCTGACTATATAAAAAGAGTGACTAGCAAGAGCATGAATAGTTCATGTGGAAGTACTATGAGATAGGACAGTGTCTATGTTTTGTTTGGTTTTGGTTCTTTTTTTTTTTTTTTTTTCCTGTGTATGCACTTTTCTTTCAGACTGGCACCTAGGAATTCTATTCAGCTCTCCTGGTTTGTAATTTTTAATACACATACTGATATAGAGTAGTTTTAAATTTAAGAGATCCTTTTGTGTTGGCTGCGAGTTTGCTGCAGCGCTGGGATGCCTGGGAAGAGGAGCTGAATCAGCCCACTGCTCCTGGCAGCTGCTCTACTGGTGTCTCAGAGAGAGATGCTCAGAAAAGCAGTTGATGAAAACACCACCTTCCACTGCTGAAGGCGGCTGCATGCAGCTGTTCTTCCTAATGCATAGATTTAAGTTGCAAAGAAAGAGTGTAATTTTTGCTAGCACATCAGGAAGATTTAAGTGGCACTAAGGACAGAAGATAAGCTCCCAAAGACATAAGCCAAGGAAGATTTCAACCTTTGCTGGCCACAGGAACAACGTTTTATGAGGAGCACAGCATAGCATATAGCTGATGATTACTGAGAGCTTTTTTGCTTGTAAGATAGAACAGATCTCTTCGTGCTCAAATACTTTTTTTTTTCCCCCACTAAAAGTGTGGTGTGTTGTTTTTTGTTTTTTTTTAATACCCTACTGTTATTAATTTACACCTTGGCTGGATTTGTAAGACTGATTTTGTTGCTGCTGTTGTGGGAACAGAATTCTGAGCCATATGGCATGACATCTTCATTTCTGCGTGACAGCAGACACGCATTACTCAGTTTTGCAGTGGTGTGAGTGTTTACCTTCAGGAAGGTTTTTCTTAGGGCAACTCTGTAGTAAAGTAGCGAACAAAAAAATACATGTAATGAGCAAACTCTTTCCAAAGGGTAATTTGTACTTTAAATGTTAAATGAATATTTTGGTATTTTGCATAAATCTAAAGCTTGCCTATTACAGTAATACATTTTTAATTTGGCTGAATTCAGCTTTTCTTTTTTTTTTTTTTTTCCTTCTCATTTTTCAACTGCAGAAATAACAGAAGAGCGGACAGAACCCCTGACCCAGGACACTTGGGTGACAGGAGGTATGTGCATACTGACAGTTTGTGTCCAGGCCCAGTATCTCTGACCTAGTGGGGCTGGTGTCTCATAATTCAACTCACTCTCTCGTATATTGAGATTTGAACACCTGAGGAGCCTTGTCTTGGTCCAAAAAGGAGTAATAGCACCACCACCACCCAAGAACAGCTGTTTCATAGTGGAAGCTCCCCTGAAGATGAAGCTCCAGCAGAACTTCAGCACTCTTGATTTTAATTAGATGCATCAATATCTTACATCTTCTCTCAGAAAATGAACTGATCCGATAGTAACATTTCAGCTCAAGGGTGCGCTGTAATAAAAATTTAAACAAATATGCTGTCAACCACCCCATCCATTCTGGGCTGTGCAGGAGAGTGTCTCTCCCAATTAGATGGATAGGCATGCATTTTGGACTGAGTGCTTTTTGGTGCAGGAACCTAATTCTTCTCCTGAAAAGTATCATGCTGGCTATATTTTGCCTGACAAAGTAACAGCAGAAGAGGCTGGTGAGTGCTTGAAGGAAAAGGTTGCACAGAGAAGTGGGGGGGTGTGCTTCCCATTGCGTTGTTCATCGAGGACCGGAGCTTGCCACACCCTGCCACTGGCCTTCCCCAAGCCCCTCAAGAAAAGCCCCACGCAAGCTGGCGAGAGTGGGTGCCACTCTGTTCCCCCTGACGAGTGCCAGGACCTTCATGGCACAGTATTGAAGCATGATTTTTAGCTGAGAGTACCTTCCTCGCACGTGACAGCGGTACAGAGCTCTGGCACCCGCTACCTTAGCGATCAGGGTGCAGCGGGCGTCAGTCAGTCGTAGATTGCAGCACTTGGACAAATTGTTCTCAGTGTCGGGCCCTGGTACTGATCCACAGCCCACTTCTGCTGCCTTCAACTCTAGAAACATGTAATTAAAAGGTATACTTTTCTTAAAGAAAGATATTGTGGTTTAATAGATTCTTTAATCTACCAGTCTCCTCCTCTTTGACACGTTTATTGTTCTAAATGCAGAACTTAATTTGACTCAATATATTGCTATTTCTATAATTAAATTCCTTGTTAACTGCTGAATCACTGAAATGCCACATTAAAAACCTGATTTTTCCTTAGCACTTGTTTGTTAAGCATCCTTTTACTAACTGAGGTAAAGTGCCAATACTTTGACACTTATATTTTACATGTGTTAGAGTTTGAAGAAAAATAATATTTTAATAAATAACTAAACATGAAAACAGTGCCAACTATTACTATAAGGACACAGAATTGTTAGGGTTGTGGCCTTCTTTCCTCTTTTAAGCACAGTAGTTTTAACATAATTATTAACTCAGTTTGCATTAGCTTAATGCAAATACCTAAAATGAGCACATGGTAGGGCGAGAAAGTACATATTTCCTGACCAAATACCTAATGCTGTGTTTCAGCTGAGCATGTTGACTGAATGCCATCAAAACTTGAAGACTAATTTACAGGTCTAATATTTGACAGGGCTTCATCCATTATTGCTGTTTTGTAATATGTATATATAGCATTTTTTAAATGAAAGCAGTCTGCTTCTCAGTGATCAAATTTAAAATCTGTCATGAAACTGAGAAGGATTCCAGACTAAATAACTAAAGATGGGAAAACGGGACAAAATATGCACAGACTTATGGGGAGAAAATACTGCTTAATCTCATTTATATAAATGCAAACCACACTTCAAAAATGCTGGCACATAGAAATGGACTATCACAGCACTCCTGTATTAAAATTAATCTTCTTCAGAATGAAATTTTCAGCATTCAGCCATCCTTGAAGACCACAAAACTTGAAAGAACTCCATACTTTTTCTCGTGTTACTGCATTATATTCCTTTTATTTATTATTGTCTCAGAGGAAGAATGTTACAATGTAGTGTTTGAAGTAGCATTACTTGGCAGCAGAGGACAAAGGATGCATACAAACACAGGCAGAAAAACAACTTTATACATAACCTCATATCAGAACAAAAATAAAAGCCACCAAATTCACTACTGAGACCTTTTTTTACTTATGTAGGGGGGTATTTTTAAGGATTCTTTGCCTAGAGAATGATGTAGCTTGATAAAAAGCAAAGTACTTCACAGAGAACAGAATATAAAGCTATTTCCAATACTACTCGTGAAGATAGGTCTGAGGTAGAAAGGTGGTCATGGCTTTCCTCTTCTGTAAAATGTGGGGGTGTTTCTTCTCAAAATAACTACACTACTTTTTTAATAGATTAAGCATTTATAGGAGCCAGCATCTTCTCTTCCCACCTTGACAATTTTGCTCCACTCACTCGGGAGTAATATTTAGCGTTTATATAGAGCTTTTCAGACACTAACTAAGCAAGCCCTACAACGTCTTTGAGAGGTAAGTACTATCATCCCCATTTTACAGATGGGAAAACAGAGGCAGAGTGGTTAAATAATTTGCCAAAGGGTTCAGAAAGAACTGGCACTGGAGCCAACACTAGAATGTGGTCAACACTGTGCCCAAATCACTCCTTGAGCAGCAGCAGTCCAGGAGTGAATACTGTGGGTGCAGGACAATTTAGTTGGCACCACTTCACAAAAACACTAGAAATTCCTGACCTGCTGTCTTCATGTCCTCTACCATTTCTCAGTAGCAGTAGAGAATTTACAACTCTTCCAATACCATTTTGAGATTTTTTTTTTCTTCAGTAATAATTAAGAACAACACAGTTTAGTTTCTCTCCACTATACATGAAATATATTGCATGCAGTTTTACCAATGAAAGGTATGTCCTGAAATTAAAGCAAGTGCCCATGCAGCATTGTAAACTCTGTGAAGGAATTAAAATCTCTTATGATAATTTTAAAACTAGAGATCAGCTGATCAGTGACATAACTTTCCTGTAATTATCCTTATTTGAAGTACATAAATAAATGATTTCAAAGATAAAGATGAGTTGCAAGATTACAATGCCAAATGATAATATCTAAGCGCATTGCAGTTTTGAAGAAAATGTCCCATCGCTAATAGTATTGGAAAGGGCTTTCTAGTTGTCTCTTCATTTCCAAGAGGCAGACAAAAGACTGGTGTGTTCAGATCATCAGAAGGGGATCTCACAGAAATGAGCTTTACTTCACAGACTGCAAATTCCAAAACTTGAAACAAGTTTGGCAGAGCAGGAAACAGCAAAGCTTTGTCTCTGAACAAAGGTGGGAAAGATTACACTAACACAGACCTTACTAAAAACAACTTAAGCTATCATCTAAGTCCTCTTTTTAGCTATCTCCTGATTCAAAATAAAGTAAGGCTTAAAAAAATAATCCTCCAAATGGAGCGTGTTGGCTGGATAGAACTAAAAGTTAAAAATACCATCTTGGTGCATGAGGATGATGATTATGACTCGAAATGAGAGTTTACCTTGTTTAATGGGAGTTAAAATACTGTAGCTTGCACCCAACGGCAATTTTTGTTAACCAGTAACAATAATGCAGATTATGGGAACTTCATATGCCAATCCTGAAAAAAATTCAAGGGTAATCTGAAATCTGTGTGGTCAGATGGTTAGCATATAAATAATCAGTACAGAATATTAACTGTGTGAGAATATAACTAAGGGTATTTTACAATGTAAAAGCAAAGAGCTGAAAGGAATGTATAAATGTAACATTTTGCTCCAAACTCCTTATGCAGTTCTCTTTACGATTATCAAAAAGAACGTATATAAAGCCCCTGCCCCTTTTCCCGCGGCTGTATATTTATACAAATCAGTGACAAATACTCCACTGCTCATTAATTTACAGTTGCATAGAAAGGGAAGAAGAAGAAGGAAAAAAAAAACCAATACTATAAAAACAACATCCTCGTCTTTGGGTATTCAGTGTTTTACTATTTCAAGTAGAACACGCAGTCAGAGTGAACAGCATGTTCCAGGGTCCCATGCAGCCTTCTGATGAAGTGGAACTCGCGACTGGTGGGTTGTAGAAAAGGGCTGTACTGCACGTCAGGAAGCACTGGTCGATGTCCAAGTGAACGCTTCACATTGCCTGTCATGATGAGAAATAACCACATCATTAACACGCACAGAAAGCTCTAAATACTCTGGGCTCAGTTCAATTAAGGACTCGGGTGTCATCTTACAAAACCCCTTATTTTAAAAATTTAGATCTACTGGCCCAAGACTCAGCAAATCACTTGAGGTATGTAGTTAAGAGAAACCTAATTTTACTATACTGCAGTGTTTAAAATTCTTGTTGAATAAGGCCCAGAGGATGTTAGTCTACAGAGCAGTAAATGTAACTTAGAAACTCTCCATGTTCTGCACCCATAGAAAAAAGTTTAGGCAAACCACTGTCCTATCTGAAGCCTAAGTGATAAAAATTGAGAGCATACGAAGTCTGGATTTGGACTTGGCTCCTTCAAATGTGATGCTTATTTCCAGGCTCCTGTTTCATGATTCTGTTCCTGAACAGTCAAATGTGCCTTCTCTAATGGTTCTGGAAGAGCAGATTTGCAGTGAGACCATTTGGGAATCATCCTGTGTCTAAAAAAAAAATCAAATGCTTTTTCAGGAAGATTAGTCTTATTCACTGATAACACTGAAAGCTCTCTCTGTGCCTGCTTACAGGAAGGATTCCTGAAAAATGCTAGTTTAATTCAGTAATTAAACTTATAAAGAGACTGAAACACAAAGTCTGAGTTAACTGAGTGCAGGGCATGATTCATCCCATTCTCTTTAGAAATTCCTGTTTGGGAGGGCAATCCTGCTATCCCAGATACTGCAATCCAAGAAAGTGTTTGCAGAGCAATATTTCTGAATTTTTAGATATTCATTTTGGGGAGGTCTGACCTTGCAAACTGTGGATTAATGGACAAGGTGAAGCAATTTGGGGGAGCAAATAGACTTTCCCTACCACTTAATTCTTCTCAAGTCTCACACAGCAATTTGTGGTAGTCTTTAAAACTTATTTAACAATGAAACTTTCAAAGAACTCTGCAATGACACAAGATTATGTCGTTTGTTATTTGTTGTACGTGGACTCTAATATCAACCTAAAATTATAGCAAGTGTTTTTCCTATTTCTGTTACTTATAACAGAAATTTAACTGATCATTCATACCAGTTAGATTTTCAAGAACAAGTATCTCAATACCAGATTGTTTTCCACATTTTTGTGAACTCTGAAAGTAGGCAAATTTCTGCTTTGGGTTTGTAAAGTGGTTGCCTACTGGGAGAAGGCAGCTTAATCAAATGCCCAAGATGCTGTATGGCTCTTGATCCTTGCGCCCTGGTTCCCGTAGCTCCTGGAACTGAAGCAATGGGCACCAGGGCACAAGGATATATGGATGTCTTTGCAAGAACCAGCTTTGGTCTTGCAGAGCTGATGCTGGCTTGAAACTAACTGGCCCTGATAGATTTGAGCTGATTCCATCGGGTCAGCATCCCAGAACTGCACACCATAGTATCTTTGGTAATGCCTGAAATAGCAGGAATTCTCTATTAATTGGTATAGTCCAAATCTAGCCTTCCTGCTACATCGGTCTAGCTTCCAAATAGACCTTTAGGGAAAAACACAGAAAAAAATCCCGCCGCTTGGCTTTACTAGAACTTTTCCACTTGCTTTACTTTGTTTCCCATGACTATGCAAGTATGTAAACATGTCTCATACCTGCGGTCTGCCAGTGAAACTTGCTGCAAATAGAAAAAAAAAATGAAAGTTAGACATTTATATGATTCTGCTTCTTGGTAGTTTAAAAACTAAAACAGTGTCAGTAAAATTTGTACTACAGAAGAACAGAAAGACTCCTGTCTTAAAAAAAAATAAACATTTAACTAGAAGCGTGTTGTAAGTGTCTACACATAACTTTCTTCACAAATTCACTTTTCTTGTAACAAATTTATAGCATTATGAATATATAGATGACATTAATTTTTCCTTTTTCACCACTCGTGACCATATAGATCTATGAGTGCTGTATTATAATACCACCTGTTCAAAATGCTCTGTTCTGGAACTTACTCAGATGCAAAGGCAAGAATTCTGCCCAATGTTGCACACCTGCCTAGGTGTGAGGACCAACCTCATAAACAAGGGAGGAAAAGAAGCATTATATCAACTACCAAGGACCTGGTGACCAAAAAACCCCATTAAGAGCAGTGCTGGCCTTACTATATGAATAATTGCTTCATGAGGGATATTTGGAGTAAGCAGAAATACTGATTTCAAGATTAATTATAGCTTGAAATCCATAAAAACAAATACAGCAAATAAGATGACTGGCTTCATTTTTTCCTGTCAAGATGGGATAAAAATAATCTACATAAGGTTCAGATGCTAGTAACTGTCCTTAATGAAAGCTGCGGCCAAGGTAGGAGAGACCAGTAGTGATGAGGTGGCGAAAAAATAGCTTTTTTTGGTTTGTTTTAAATGGATATGATACATTGAACATGAGGGCTGTTCTAATGAAATTTAGCTTGAGTACAATTAAAAAAAGGTAAGGATATTATTTTTTAAGGTTAGGAATACAGTGATGCTCTTAAAACAGATTGCATAGGGAGTCCATGCAGTCTGCGTCATTGAAAATCTTACAGAACAGTTTAGACAATTGTCCGTCCAGGAAGACAGATCCGTCTCAAACAGCCACAGGAAAAGATGGTGGACTAGATGGTCTGTCATGGTTTTCCCTACCAAAACTCACAGATTTTAATGCACTCTGTTGGGAAGGCCAGACTAATAATCCTCATTCCAGGCTTCTAAAACAGTATATGAATCTTACATGGTTAAAAAAAAAATATATACACTCCTAGTAAACCTCCCAAGTAAGAGATATTATAGAACGACTGAAGGAGAGAAAACATAACCAGTACCTACTGATTGGGGCATGCTGGTTTGGTTCGATTTCTGCAGCAGCATGCCAATGATAAAGGGAAAAATCACATGAAGTTTGGAACTGTGACTTCTTTTAATCTTAAATGTGCAGAAATGCTTCACAATATGAAAGGATGTGGGGCTACGGTTTTCACTTGCAGTCCTCTCCTGCCTCATTCGGGATATTGTTTTATGGACATTAGATTTTTTTTCCCATGTTTCCTGGTAGCAGAGAGCAGACATTATTATCAAGCTTGCCCTGACACAGGAATGCAAGGGAGTATTTCTGCAAATTTGCTGTAAATTCATTTGGACCAAATGTCCAGTAGCTGCTATACTGCTTATACATGCAAGATAGGAATTTGCAAAACCAAGCATTGATACTTGACTTGCATTTTCTACTGATTTGTATACATACACACCCTTGAGTTGTGCTGAGTAGCTCCACTAGCTGTTGACTTCAAGAAGAGATGCTCCTTAGAATTAAACCCTTAATTTGCAAAGCGATGGGCTCTGAACTATTGACCTCACTGAAAATCTCAAAGGACAGCTGAAACAAAACCTTTTTTGCTAGATCCTAATTTGCTTTCTCAAAATCTGTGAAGTGCATCTTCTGTGATGCAGTTCTTCAGAGCCAAGCAATGTATGTACAAGGGAGAAAAGGGGTATTTTAACAGGGTTCACCGAGTTTACAAAACAGAATAGAATAGAGTTCAATCTCGATGCTTCCAAAAGGACTGGCCATAAACACCCTCCCTCTCACTTCTGCCATTTAAAACTGACCATTATTACATTTCATTTGAAAGAACTGTTGAAAGTTTACGAATATATCAAAGTTTTCACTACTTTTTTTCTAAGGGAAAAGAACTGAAAGTGAAGATACCTATGTATACATGTATTCAAAAAAACCAAAATACGTGAATAACTAAGTTGCCACTTCACCTCCCATGCCAAAACCTACGATCTGTATGAAATACTGCTGGAACCAGAGAGAGAGCTCCTCACTCTTCTAAGTGCAGTGACACTCTGGAAGGAACAGGATCAGTGGAAATCTATGTCCGCTGATATAAGCCTTGCATAGGAAACTAATTGGTTTTCCTTTTGATCTCTCTTTAATAGACACTGAATAAAATATCAACTTTCAATGTATTTAAGCAGGGAAAGGTGTTATGTGCTGTGTTAACAGTTATTGCCTCTGGTCAATTAGTTTAATAACTAGTTCAGTAATTAGTTCAGGCAGTCAGGATTGGGCTATGGTCCCTCCTCTTGCCTAAGGCCTTTTTTTCAAGTTTTATTAGAGAAACAGCATTCAGAATTTCTGAATCTACATTCATTTAAGTTCTACATGAGGTTTGTATCAGCAGCTAATGGGATTCTAGGTCTCTTTTCCTTTACATTGGCACAGCTGAAAATTCCATATGGAGCTATAGGCTTTTCTCATAGTGAATCACTTCCACTTAAAACTTGAGAACATTTGTTTATTTACCTTCACAAATAGTGTCTACTGAGGAACTTCAAAGAACAGAATTACGTAGCTTGCATATCTTGACAAGAAATCTCATCAGAGATATTTTTTTTCCTAGTCAATACCACAAGAATGACTTTTTCTTCAAAACACCACCTCAAATTCAATACTATTCTCAGTGACATATTTTGTTACACTTACAGCAGCAAGCTGGAAATGTGCTGTTGATTTGCTCCATAACATCTGTTAAATCTGTGTTGGTATCATGAGGTGGAACTAACAAGTCATCTGCAGATATGACAACAAAAAAGAGCAATGAATTTAGTAACAAGAGGAGGGAAAAAAAAAAAGGACAAGAACATTCTGAAAGGCATTCTTGTCCAGCCTTCCAGTTAAATACTCCTTTATATTTCAAGGGAAACCACTACCTGAAGCCTTTGTAACTTAATGTGCAGGAACTGTCATTGATAATTGCCAGCCTTAGGAGAGGAGGTGAAAGTTACATTATTGATTTGCAGCAGAACTCATTTCTCTTTTATTAAAGCTTAACCATTGCACTCAAGATTTAACTAGAAGAAATTGTCAGGAAGAAGCAGTACATAGGAATATACAGTTAAAATAAATAAAAGGTTTACAAGATGAAGGAATTATACTCAGTAGCTGCTCAATTAAAAATCTGTTCCATTTTCAGATGATTTGTCATGTAACTTTCAGAGCAAAACCACCATTCTTCTTCTGAAAAAAAAAACCCATTTATCTTTTAGTTGTTTTTTATTCAATATGCACTAGCAATTTCACTAGTGTTAAAATCTTCCTTGCCATTTTTTAAAAAAATGCTGCTTAAAATTACCCAAGGGAATGGTTAGGTAATACAACTGGCTTTGTTCCTGGCAGTGTTATTCGACAGCATCTCATAAATCTACCATTGCATTAAATCAGACTTGAAGAAGTTCCATGTTTTTCCAGATAAATTAAAGCAAAAACACGTCAATGCTGAATGAAAACTTTTCAGTATGCAAGAGAATATTTTTCCTGTTTTCCACAGAAATAAAATCATTTTTTAATCTACAACACAAAGGCTCGAAAAAAAAAACATGGAGGAAACTGCACTTAAGATAATTTGAGAAAAATCTTTTAATTTTTCTCCTAATTTTGAGCATTCAACGGTCTGTAGTGATTTCTGCTAGTTCCCAGTGGAATTAATGAGTTCTGATATTGGAGAATTTAAAATAATCTTTCAAGAGAGAAATCCCCTCATGTGCAGAGGCTGCACACTCAATAATTCCTAAAGATGTGAAGTCTTTGAAAGGTGGGGTCATCAAAATACCAGGATAAGCAGATGATACACAAGAATTTTTAAAACAGCCATCAGGAAGCTTCGATTACACGTTTTGGACATTTGTTCCTGTATCTGACAGATTACGTAGGTGCATGCATGTACTGTAGGACAAACAGCTGTTGGCCATTTCAGTACAATGAAATCTGATTCCCCCTTCAGTGAGGATTTGCCCAGTAAATTCACTTGCTCAAAATGGATGGGACTAAGGAGTCGATTGACAGAGATCCATAATTTCAGAGTCACATGGATTCTTGTGATACTGCAGCTGTTTGCAAGTGTGGGGAAGCAACAGCTCCAGCTGCAATAACTCTTGTTCCCAGTAGCATCACAAAGATCAGTTCCTTTTATTTATAAATCTTTTCAGAAAGATGCCAACAAGCCTATTCAGTAGTCACCTATAGACCCACGCAGTACATTATCTGATCAAAACGCTTACCTGTCTGATGAAACTGTGAGCTTGTCTCTTGCTCGAGCGGGTAGCCGAGGGCAGAGTGCGGGGGCGAAGCACAGGGGGAGGCGCCATTAACTCGGGAGTCTGACTCAGGCTACATTAAAGACAATAATATCCAAATTTAGATAAATTGTATCTACAGAATTTAAGTGTGGGCTTGTATGCAGTCAGCCTGCTCCTTTCCTTTTTCATGTGCTCTTGCTTGTTTGTTCTCCAAACCATTGAAAGTTGGCTTAGGTCTATACAACCGTTAGGAGGGAAAAAAACCAAACCAACAACTTGTTAAAAGAAAATTTAGACTTAAGTGTAATTCTTTTCAGTTGATGGTCTTGTTAAAAACAATGTTCTGTTGCGAGCACGCACCATAGAAACACAATGTTATGCACAACCCAAACAGTCTGCTGAGGCTCTTGGTCCAGCTACACAGAAAGGACTACACAACAATATTACTGGGGTTGTATGTGTATGTATGGATACATACATACATATACATGTACACAGAGGATATTCAGCTCAGGTCTCCTAAGGAGCTTTACTGGGATCATGCTTAGAAACAACGGATCAATCATGAACAGGTTTGCAAAACTCCTTCACAATCAAGCCAAGTGAAGACACAAGATTCAAGAGAACTTTAAATCTAAAAATCTGAGGCTGCTTCTCAATAGCATGGAGGACACCAAATTTGCAGGAAAACTATGTAACTATGTAATCTCCAGGAAATTACAAGAAGGAACCCATGTACTTTGAAAACTGTGTTGTAGGCAAGCCTTTCTGGACTCTTAAATTCACCTGAAGAATCAAACACATAAGTTCTATATTACATTTAGTTGTAACCATGTATGTGCTTGAGATTATGTATAAGTATACATACATGGACACAAAAATAAGAAAAGACCGTAAGACTTCTTCACTATAACAACTCAGAAATATTGGAAGGGATCTTCTTCGGGCATTTTTTTTCTCTTTTCCTTCTTTCTCGTAAGAAATGTTTTGAGGAAGAGAGCAGTAAAACAGTATGTGAGCTCTAGAAGTCATTGTTCTGAAAAAAACAGAAGCATGTCGAACAGAATTTACATCTGAGGCAGTTATAGAATCTTAGATGAAATGGTTGCCCCTATCATTTATCTTTTTGATTGCAAATCATCAAATTACTTCCAAACAGCTTAAAGAGCAGATTATTTATGTAAATCTGTCAAAAGCAGATACAGAAGTAATAAAAAAAAAAAAAATCATTACTTTTAAGATTTTTTTGAGACTGAACAAGTACCTAGAACAGCTATGAGACTTGATGCAAAGAAGTATATAGAACACCAGTTACTTTGTGCACGTTTGCTCCTTTGCAGCTCACAGCCTTAAGTGCGACATTCAATTTTTTGAGACAACTTCCAGTTTAAAAAAAGAATCTTCAACAAAACTGAAGATTGTTGAACAACAGAAGATACTTTTTTTTTCCATACACAATGGTGAGAAATAGGAGGAAATGTTTCCTTGAGCACTCAGCAGATCTTTTTTTCTCCTCCAAATCTCATCTCTCTTTCAGTATGACAATACCAACTTCCAGCTTTGCCTAAAGGAATAAATCAAGAAATATTGCTCTGCATATAGAAGACAAAGAAAAATGGAAATGTTTTCAAGCCAGCCAAGAATTTTACCATCAAGACACTCCTATGAACACTGAATGCCTATCAAGTAGTTAAGTCATTTTCTATCCAGTATCAGGCTTCAATCCAGCACAGGGTCTAGGTAAAATGAGTGTGGTGATTTTAAATAGGCCAAGCCTGAGGTAACCAACTCCAGGTAATTCTGGATAGCCAGGAACCTCTGTTCAAGAAGACGTTAGAGCTATAATGGTAAAGAGACAAAGCAAACACTCCAAGGGTTAAGAGTTACTTCAGTACAGAACAACGAGGCTAACTCCAGCAGCAGAGTGGCTGCTTGCCCACTCCACAAACAGACGGACAGAGAGAATTTGAATCATCCAAAATGCAAACTTGCACCTGGACTGGATCTCCGTCCCTCTTCAACCAGTAACTGTGCAGAAATGGTGCAGAGATGACCGAGGGTGACTGAGGAAGGAAGATCAGTGCTAGACTTAATACAAAACTGCAGTACAGCAACACATAGGCTAGATCAAGGACAATGAGGCACCGTAAAGTCAAGATTAATTAGGGTAAAAAGGAGATGCCTACAAACTTAAATGATGAGTTAGCAGTGAAGGTTATTTAGTACCACTTAGGAGTGCTATTGCAAATGACAAAAAACCCCTGCAGAGCACAAGGACTCTAACAGTGGATAAACTGAGAGCAAACATAATATACTTGGAATACTTTACATTGATGTAACATATATTGCTGCAGCAGTCAGAATGAAATATTGCAGTTGGATTTAAAATAAAAAATAAAACAAAAATCACATCCCTTTCTAATCAGAAGACAGTGTCTGATGACGACTTTTTCATTTAAATATACTGATAAATGTTACACCACATAGTTCCAGTGACTGCAGTAACAAGAAAAGCCAAAACAAACCAAAACCTCCTTCTTCCAAAATCAGGACAATACAGTCAAGCAAATGAAAAGTTGAGTTTGGAGCAGAAAGGGAAGAGTTCTGGTAATGGTATAAATGCTTTAATATAATAATCAGATACTGAAAAATGTTAAATGCAAAATAGTTGAGGATATAGCTGCATGTATTTACACAATTTAACAGTTTTACTGGGAGAGAACCTGAGAAAAAACTGTAGAAAATCATGTTCTACTTGACCCCAGTTGCATAACATCTACAAAATCTGATTACTTCCATCATCAGCCCCCTTCAGGCATCATGAAGTTCATGCCTTCTTATTCAAAACAACCCAGCAGACAACCCTTAAGCCAGAAACCATAAGAAAATAGCCCTAGATGTTACTATATGCCTGCTTCTTCTTCCTGAATAAATAAAAGCAGAAAGATCGAACACATCTCTATAGGGATGGGGGGGAAGTTTCCAACTCCAGTTTCTGGGAGTTTTCAAACTTCTTTTTATGCAAAATCAAATAAAGATACAAATGGACAGATAAGTTCTTCTCCAGAAAACTCTGAAATTGAAGGATTTTTCTGTATTACAGCAGTTTTTAAAGCATTTCAAGGGAGATATTAATTTTAACCAATTTTGATCTACAGTGCCTTATTTCACCATGCCTCCTGCTGGTGTCTTTCCCAAAGAAGAGCCTGAAGTGTTCTGTGGCTTAATGGATAGATAAAACATACCCATTCTTCCCTTGACTTCTGTTGCTTTTGGTAAAAAAAAAAACAAACCAAAAAACAAAAACCAACCAAAAAACAAAACAACAAAACAAAAAGCTCCCCTCTCCTCCCCCCAACCTCTGAATCACAGAGAACCTCAAAAAGGCCAATTCTCTTTCCACATCCATTACAGATGTTTCTTCTTGTTCCAGACTTATTCTCCCAGTTTCTTTCTGTTCCAGACCTGTTCTCTCAGCCAGAAAAGAAAAAGTCTTCTCTGCTCTTTTGATAAAACTCCTCTGCTTTCAGTTGGAGAGGGAGCTGCAGTCTTTATTTACTCTGTCTCAGAGTCTGATCATATAGCCATTGACAGAAGATTTTAGCTCCCATTAACTTCAATATCAAATCCAATATGAAACCTCTATTCAGTAGCTCAGACAGGCAGAGAAAAATCCAAACAGACTTTAAATGCCCTTCATAATAGGTCTCCTACTTTGCACATGCAGTATCTAAAAGGGCTGAAGAACGAAAAGTGAAAATGGATTCTTTATTTTTTCTCTATATGATTAACATGTTGGTATCAAAGTTGTCACAAGCCAGTTCTGTTTCACCTTCCTCTTTGGCACTGTAATCAATCAGGCAGACAAAAATAACAATATCGTGTGACAGCCACCAATCCTTTGGGCTTGCTAAAATAAAAATAGTATGGTAACCTCAGAATTGTGACCTGAGTAGGCAAATGTGCAGTGAGGATGCATGCATATTTCTGCTAAAGGTGCTCCCGAAAGAATGTCTTTGAATGCTCTCATCTAGATTAACCAGTTGCTACAGGAAAGTTTCTAAATTTCATTAATTTTCTACCCAAATATCTGTATGCAGACAGACTCACTCCATATCTTTTAGAGAAAAAAACTCCCAGTATTTTAGATTCAGGGGCAAGTTATTAACCCAAACAACAGTCAGGAGGCTAAGGGAAGAAGAGAAACAGAAGGACTTGCTGTTGACAGAAGAGAGAAACAGAGGTGGCATGAAATGCGTCACAGCAAAGAAATTGCTGTAAAACAGTTGTGTCCTTTAATACCAGTAATTATTATCCCAGGAATTACAGAGTTGTTATATATTTTGGCACTGGGACTTAAGAGAATCTTCTACCCAAATCATTCATCTCATTAATGAGAAAAGGTATATATACTTAGATCCTCAGTTGGCTTCTGATAAAGGCCTTCCTCAAGCAGTGAAAGAGGTAAAGACTTTCATAGACTGTGAATGGCCTAGGGGGCAGAAGAACATGCTCAAGAGTGGTCTCTTTTTTTTTTTTTTTTTCAGAAAGTTAAGGGGACACTAATGGGATTTAGTGCTGCTTCATAATTGTATTAATGTCAAGATAAAGAAGTTGCAAAGAAAATATACTAAAAATATTAATTATTTACAATTTCTGAATCCCCTTTAGGGGAGTAGCTTCAGCATCCTTGGAGACAGCCTGCAAAAAATCTGCTTGGTGGCAGGTCAAAAAAACCCCGCTAAATAAAGTAAGGATGCATGTAAAAAGACATATTGAAAAGTCACAGATGTATTATAAAAGCAATAACGCAGACCTTCTCATAAAATTGACTTCATACTAGCCCCTCCATTAAAAGACAGAGGAGAAACAGGAACAGCCTTGGGAATGGTACTTGGAACAATCAGAAGCACGGCGTGGCTCCCACAGAGGGGGGAGATTTCAGACAGGAAGCAAGAGAGCAACAGCATCTAGTTAATGAGGTGTAAATGATCAGAAGTATTGAAAAAAGTCAGCGCTTCTCCCTTACCCTTATCAGAAACCACAAGTTGCAGAATGCCCAGAAAAATCCAAAGGCAGAGCTGATATGAAGACATTGCTGCCCCTCCCCCCTGTCCACTTTATCACAACACACATGTACACCCTAAAGGTCTTACTAAGAACGTTATAAGCATACTGAAAAGATTACAAAATTATAAGGTCATCCACAGCTACATTAGAAAACAGAAAGTTTTAAAGGGTGAACATGCTCCTGCTTTTAAGCACTAAGCTGAAAGTGACTGTGGGTTTGGCAGAACTTCTGTGTTTCTATTCTAGAGCTGTTTCTTTGCAGATTTTAAACCCTTCTCTGAAACACCTAGTATTGGCTACAGTTCTCAAGATACTTACTTCATGAATGATTGTTAACAGTTGCATCAGTTGTTATCTTTCTTGTTAAATATTTAAGCTACTCAAATACTGATTAAAGATGTTAGAATGACAGCAACAACAACAAAAATACTCTGCTAGAGTGGTAGGGAAGCCATTGGAACAGATGCATCTTATTGCTATTCAGCCAAAACTGCCTAGAAAAATGACAAAGTCAGCCAGTGAAACAACCAACCAAAAATAATGCTCCTTTGCATTTTAGACATATCTTTGGCCATCTGTCTTTGGCATGCTAAGAAAGGTTTCAGTGACTAATCATGACAACAAACAAACAACTTATTTAAGGAAGGATTGGAAAACTGAAGTCAAATACAGGGTGCAACTGGCACCATTACGTGGAATAGGGTATGTATTTTCTTCCCCCTGCTTTTTAATTCGTGAAAAACTATTGCACTAATTTGTGTTATTCTCAATGTTTCATAAGTTACCATGATCACTCCAGCACTTGTAATCATCTTGTGCTCATTTGACTTTCACCATGGTTTATACTAGAAGGTAGGAAAAAATATCTCTTCATCCTGGAAATGACCGAGTGCAACAGACCAAGCTAGTGGGGTGAAAATATCTGCAGTAAAATTCCAATGCCTTTGTAGCACCAAGAAATTCATCATGCAGAAACAACATGGGGAAAGACATCAGTGTACATTTACCTGCTCAAGTAGCTGCCGTAGCCGGTGAAGCTGAGACTCCAATTGTTTATTGTGATCTTCCAATATTTGCATCCTTGCTTCCAGGCGACCTTTATGTTGCCTCAGGAGTTTAGCTTCAGCAATGAGCTCGGCATCTTCAGAAGCATGCTGAGGTGACACAACAGAGTCAGGAGGTGATGCAAGAGGGTTTATTCCTCTCCGAAGATGTTGCTCCTTTAGTTGCTCATATTCTATTTGCAGACTCCTGGTATATTGAAAAGAGGAGGAGAATGATGACTTAATCAAGCAAATTAAAATAAAAAACGTCCTTAGATCAAATGACGTTATCATCACCTCCAACTACAGAACACAAGTAGCTCATACAAAGACAATGTCTTGACTTGTGGTTTATGGGAAAAAAACATAAAACATAAACCAATAAAGTAGAGGTGAAACTAAGGTATTTTATCACAGACCCACCCTCTTCTACCTAACAGTGAGGCTATGCATGACATATGCCTTCACCGATTTTTTTGGTTTTTGCTAAGATCACGACTCCTAGGTCCATCTCTTCTCATCTCGAGCAACTATACATAATATAGGCATGGTTCAAACAACAATGAAGTGTCAATTCAGACACCAGGTAGGATGATTATGAAACCTTTGCTCTTCCTCGAGGTCCGCAATGATGCGCTCTAACTCTCCTCGCTCTTCCTTTTCCACTGACTTGAGTATCTGAGCAGGACTCTGCGGCTGACTCACAGGCGACTCTCCTCCCAGCGTCTGACAATACTGCTGGATAAGGGCGTGCTCATCCTCTCTAGAGCAATAAAACAACACAGATAAAGACAAAGCAGTAAAACATTTATTGTATGAGCAAACATCTTTGTCAAGCTGAGGGGTTTTGTTTGTTTGTTTATGAAAAAAGACTAAGAGAGCAGGAAATAAGCCTGCAAGAATCTAGTATATAAGTGTCAGATGTGTGTCTCAGCAAATTGTTTTAAAATTTTTATGAGCTGTTTCTAAAAAATATATTGCAAAAAAACATATAAACATACAATGCACAGGAAAAAGAGGACTGATCTGTAGTAGTGTGAAAGACCAGTTTAATGTATGCGTAAAGAACAAATGCTGCTGGTGGTTTGAAAAGAAATAATGAAAGCAAGAATCTGAGATAATATAAATCAAAAATGACTGATTTGAAAGGTCTTAAAAATAAATAAAACCAAACAAGCTACCTGATAGTTCCTTTTTTTTTTTTACCATAAATAGGTGACATTTTTAATATTATTTAGGAGATAATTTTGGTGTGCTCAATTTACCTAATAAAATTAGAGAGAAAAAAATCCCCACAGAATTTGTCAAGAAGTCAGAGTAATGAATCATCAAGTATCTAGCTAACACTGTTCACTGCACAAAGGGATTGACAATGCTGCAAAAATAATGCTATAGGTTTTGAATTAGCATTATATTTCCAGGTTTTTTTTCCTGTTTTGATACACACATGTGATACCTTGAAACTCTTCAAGGGTAGCAGATCTCCTCCTCCTTACAGATTCAGGGACAGAAATAAACTGTAACACTGTCCTCCTCCTGACTTGCATAAAAATTACCTCCTGGTGAGGAGATACAGAAGTCCTGACACTTTCAGTTATGCTATAATGTCCAAATGAGTTTGCTTTTGTATAGGTGTGCCTTTCTTCCTCAGTTGTTGGCTTTCCTCCATAAGTAAAGTCAGATGGATAGAAAGTGAAGGATACCATGTCCTAAAAACAGTTTGCTTGCTGGCGTACTCAAGAAGGATAAATCAGCAGCAGAAAAACACATACTATTCATGTTTTTAAGAGAGAAACTGCTGCAGCAGTATGAATGCTGAAGAAAACCCTCCTTAAATTCTCTTCTTTGCTTGACTACAAAACAGAGACTGCATACCTTACGATACTGTGAAGTACTGTCCCTACAAACTTTAGAATAAAGATCTTCCACAGTTAAAGCATGGTCAACAACAGAGAGAAAAACATGTGAGCAGTATATATACGCATATTCAGATATTATTTAGAAAATAGACTTTTTGACGTTAAAAGTATTTCTTGTGCTGACCGTTTTCCTACAATTGTTGGAAAGAAGAAGCTACAAATTCTGCTATTAACTGATTGTGGTCTGACATAATGAAAAGTATCCTCAAGGACTGCCTGTGAAAGCACATACAAAAACCAGGAAGTTCATTATATGCAAAGCATTTATTTTCCAAGTAAAAGTGTAATGGAGCTTTTCAAGAGGCTTTTTTAAATTTGCTGTCAGTCACTTTAACATCTTTCATCACAAAGGATCCAAATGTACAGTCTCATTTGAATGAATACTAAAACCAGTTATTTAGAAATGCATACCCTGGAAGAAACATAAGTTATTTCTGTGGTAACAAATAATCTATAAATAAACGCACGTACAAGTAAAACATATCGGGTGTTTTACAGGCCATGCACATGGATTGGGGTTTTTCTCAGAAATACATTCAAGCTCCTGGGGTAAAGGGAGCAAATGCGTGTGACAGGAACAAATGAGAGCTGCAAACATACTGCTTGTGTAATGGAAGACCCTATTTTATCCTGCTGAACCAAGATTTTTTGGTAGCTCAGTACATCAATACCCATTTAAAAGCATCACCAGTATTAGGGGCAAGCCAAAATAACCACGAATTTAATAAAAACTGATTCTTGGTGTTTCTCTCTTAGAAAAGCACTTCTATCATGCAGCAAAGTAATTTGGTTCTTTGCAGTACTGCTTAAGACAACCTTTTTACTGAAGACGAATCCTATGGTAGAACACCACCGAACTATTTCTTCTCAAGGATAACTATTCACTATCTAGCCAACGCTATCATGTGGTCTTCCACTTTCTGCCTTGTCAATGAGATTTGAAAATCTAGACTATTACAATCAAACAATCTTGCATGAAGTAACACTATACGTAAAAAAACCCAGACCAAAACAAAAAAAAATTATAGCCTGGACAGTTCTATCCACTTTAAAAGTTCTTGGCATTCTATTCCACATAAGTTCATTTATGATATAAAGTTTAAAAACAGTCAGATATGAAGGCATCCTTCCACAGAGCTCTAGTTGTATATCACTTTCCTTCGTCCTATCTTTTGTGATTAACTACTGGTTTGCAGAAAGTTTACATGTAAAATTGAAAAAGGAACCTAATTAGTGAGTTCTTCCACTTTTAACAATGAGTTGAAAGCTTAATGGAAATAACATACACTCACTTATTTCTTATCTGTCCTGGCTGTAGTCAGTACTATACTCATGAGAAGAAATGGCAATATTGATCTTCCCATGCAAATGAATAAATGTAATGAATTTTTCATTCCATACAGCTATATAATTAAAATATAATTGGGGTTGTATGTGCATTTAAGTCCCTCAAAAATATAGGGGATATCTGACAGTGTTAGCTGAAAAAGAAACGGAACAGTGCTCCTTTTTTTTTTTTCCTTACCTACAGAAAAAAGCCTCTAACTGCTTTCTCTTCTCCACTACTTGAGTGATCTCAGGGAAACCCATCATCGCTTCCTTTGTTATTTTGCATTAGTCTAGTTAAAACTAAAGCAAATGCTACTGCAGTTAATGAAGTTTGGATCAGGTCCTTATGTGATAATGAAAGCCTCATGATGCTTCTCCACCCTTTAACCATCTTGATAAAAAAATCCCACCCCTTATAACTAAATTTTTGCCAAAGTGATGTAATCCCTTTTGGGGCTTCAGACTCTGTGGTATAGAGCAGGGCTTCTACAGCCCTGCAAAACGTGCAGCATGCCCTCACGGCAACCAAAACGGCTGCACTAAGCTGAGAAGTGCTGGCGATTCAATGTCACATCTTCAGCGAGCACAGAAACAGAGTGTTAAAGCAGACCAGAGAGAGGACACAGCTTTATCATCCAGGTTTCAAAACACTGTTTACATATTAATTTAAATGATACAGTGTAACTACACATACAGCCTTCTTTTGTGCAAGGGTGTTGATGTTGTCAGGAGAGGTTCACATGATCAAGTAGTTTAGTCTGGTTATTTTAATTAGGCATCAAAAAGCTGCTGTCTCCATTTTAAGATGATGAATTAGTTTATAAACAACTATGTAGGTCATCTGAAATTGATTTTTTTTTTTTAAATAAGGCTCTGTAAAGCTGGATTTATTGTATTTATTTGAAATTATTCAATCTGAAATTCTTTCAAGATTTTACATTAGATGTAACCTCATTGTTTACTGAAACTTATAAACCAATTAAAGAAAGAGTTTACGCAGCAAATGCTTAGATACTTTTGTCTGTATTGTGGTCCAGTAGGTGACATTAACACAGCTAAATACCAAATGTTCAAGAAGGATTCCAGATAATTTTATAGTTTGGACTCTCAGTTATTCAGTCCAGAGAAAATTTGATTTCCCTCCTCTCTCACTGGTTCAGAGTCTCAAAGTCTGCACAGGACAGACTGTGAATATTGACTGATCTTTTTTTAGGGATCACACCTTGCAACTGACGGCAGGCTTTTTCACATGCTGGAGGAAGTGCTGACTAAAAGAAGTCTTCTGAAGGAAAAGTCTGGTTTTACTACGATGTTCCACCTCTGGTGTGTCTTGCAAAATTACTGGTTCAAAAAACCTGAACCTCAAACTGCACCAGCAAACCTCATGACTGTAGTTAAGACAGATTCATTAGTAGCACAGCAGTTCCAGGGCAGGGCTTCACAATGACCTACAACATAAAGTAGCAACACATGCTCTATGGCACACAAACACTTTCATTTAGAGAACCTGGGACTCTTCTGCAGAATTGGTTGGAGATGGCAATCAGCAACCAAAATAAAAGCACAACATCAAAATAAATTTGTCATCCTTTCTTGGTGGTTATTCACCTGAAGACACTGCATGCTTCAAGAAAAAGCCAGAAGTACACAAAGTCCTGCAACAGCAGAGACTGCAGATCCTTTTCAGCATTTCACCATAGTAGAAAGCAGTAAAAATGACATCTCAGGAGGTCAGACTTGAAATAAGTACATCTCAAAGGAAAAGAACACCCCAACAAGGAAATCCAAAGAAAAATGGCCTTTGAATCCTGTTCTCTTTGTGGATATATATTTTCAAGAGGTCTATTCCAAAACATGCATTATGCAGGGAGGAAGCAAGAGCCAAATAATGTTGCATATAGCTTCCCTTGCATCAAGACTATGCTGTGGAAAGAAAAATTCAGATTTCCTGACAGTCACTTTTCATCAGTGTATTATTTTATCTGATTAAGAAAACTGATTGTCAAATTAGATTTCAGATAGTAAGATGTGGGTATCTGTGATCCTCCTTCATTGATCATTTTCATTTTTCCCGTGGCTCTCATACTAAGCGCCATGCATTCTAGTCCAAATAAAGTGTACCTTGACCTACTCATGCTATAAGAAATATTAGAATAAGGTTCAAGAAGGTACCTCAAAATGCTTTGTCTTTAAGTTACTTCTTGTTCTCCTAATTTTATCATCACGTGGAACTAATTTCTTATTGTGACAAGATGCCTTTTAACCACCTACATCATGTAGTATTCAGGTACTACATACTGGGGCTCCAGTTTGACTTATGACACGTTGAGTGGCAGTGCCAGCTGAAAGTACCTCTGGCCTTCATTGCTTGTTACTACTCCTGCACCCAAGTGCAGAGCTCCCTACAAAATAAAATTTCAGATATCTTCCAACTCTGCCTTCAGTTGAGTGTGAAGTTACATCAACAGTGCTGCAGACATCAAGGTGACTGGTAGTAAAGGCATTAATCAGAAAACAGCTATTAAATATTCACATTTATACTATGCCCAGTGCACTTAACTTCAGTATGGGCTAGATAGGATAGTTTGTACGTTACAGGAATAAGAGGGTTACATAAGAGGTTACAACCCTCCTATTTTCCTAACAATGTTTTTTGCCTTTTCATTCTACTACACCATGATTTGTCAAATTGTGAGCCATAGCATTCTGTTAGGGACACTATTTATCATTCTTTGTTGCAAAGTCTTCATTTTTTCCTTATGTTCATCTTCACTTGTGAAGAGGCCAGTCTGCTTTTAAGATATAGATGCTTTCACATGAATTAAAGCCAAAGAAAATTCATCACAACAGTCTAGCTTAAACATTTAGAACTCCGTAATGTATGGAGAAGACGACATTTTTATTCAACGTATTTATATCAGAAAAGTGATGCGTGAGAGCACTAGAATGTTTGTTAAGAAGCTGGACATACTACAGTAGAGACTATGACTTTTTTTCCTATTTACAAATATTTTTCCAATTGAGGAAAATGTGTTTTTTAATGGAATTCATATACCCTTAAGGGAGGGAAGGGTTAGAAAAGCTTAGTAAGGGAGATAGAAGTAGTCATATTGACATTCAAGACAAAAGGCTAGTTTAAAACCAAGAAATTTCTCTGAAGAATGTTTTCTTAACCAAATGGCATATTGCAGAACATTTCTGCAAAAAACCTCATGATGTTTAACTGATGGCATAAGTTCTCTTACTGTCATTCAAAAGTAGAAGACTTCTTACACATACACTTTGGAGCATGAAGAGTCTTAAAAGTATTGTTGATGAACCTCTTAACCTGACAAGATCAAAGCAGTAACTTTCCAATAGTAAGTGCAACTATGCCTCTCTTCTAGGTTCACAGTAAACTGAAGGACTCTAGAGGGCTGATAAAAATAAGATCACAGAACAGAACTCCAATTACAAGAAGCAGAGGATTTGATTTCCAAACAAGCGATCATCTCCTGAAGGTTCAAAAGAATACCACAAGAAAATGAGATTTTGCTCAGATAGGTTTACAGCAGGGGCATCTGAGCTGAAAAAATGTGCATCCAAATTTTAAATTGCTCCTTCAAATTCAGTCTATAAAGAATGATTACACCACACTCATTTCTATGTCAAACTGCATTTAAACAATAAGAATAGAGCTGAACTATAATCCTAAACTCCCAATGTTCCAGCTGTAGATGACTTATGATCCAAACTAGGATCCAAACTTCATAGCTGTGTAGATCCCTGCAATAGTTTAACTCCAAACTTTAAATCACAGTTCTCCAGAATTTTGTGAGTACTTCAGTATGTACCTTAATGAAAGCATGCATTATTATCTGCAAATAAAACAGAAGGTGCCATTCTGTACAAAAGTTACTTTCTTGTCCTCTCTGGCCTCTAAATCTCTGCATATTTTGTTTGTGTAACAGTCCCCTTTTGACAACAGGACTGAGACCCAAATTCAGAAGTCCCTCTCACATGTTGGTACAGAAGTTCACCATGTTTATTCTTTTCCTTAAAATAAAAGTCATTTTTATAGGTCAACAGGGAAATTGCATTAAAATCAACAGCTAATTTGCCAGTAAAAATTAAGCGTATACACTCCCTTTTACCATTGGGACGGATGGTTGTTTGGTCTTTGTAAATGAGTAGACTCATTAAATGCAAAATAAACAACTCAATCAAGTGTATGAGCATTTAGCTGCTTTCAAGTTTTCAGCTCTTCCAGCCAAGTGGCAGTATGTTTGCTCTTTTTTTTTTTTTTTTGGAAGGGAAATCAAAAGGGAATAGTTTGGCTGCATTTCTGTCATTGGTGAGCCTACAGATGACAGAAACACATGAAAACAGTTACATATGAAAAAAGTTGTATTAGTTATGTAAATAGAGTTAATTAAGCAGGAAAGAGGAAACATTTAAAGGTGATCACAAGTGCTTCTCTGAAGCAAAATATTTTAAAACTTAAATTGTTAGTACATTCATAGGTAGAATAATTCCACGATTAGATTTTAAAACAGTAAATGAAAGTATTATTGAGAACAATAGCATTTCCTAACTAAAGCTGAACAGGAACAATTTCTGTTTCCTCTTTAAAAAAAGCTGATGACATCCATTAGTAACTTAAAAGAGGTGGAGTCTTACTACACTGATTTAATGAATTGAATTGATGATACAGTGAGGTTAAAACATTCATGTATTTTTACATTGAGAAAAATCATATTTAATTCATCGGTAATTTAAGGGGTTCTATGCTTTCCAGGTTCATCAATGCATTTTAATGAAGGCTCTTACAATAAAAGTAACACATAATTCAAAAAAGAAAATGGCGCTGATAAAATTAATGTGGGACTACGTTTATATTCCCAAGTACAAACAGACGGATCAGCAGCTGCCAAACTGAAATCTAAGCAAGAAGCAGCAACACTGTTCTGGCTCTGCAGAACCTTCAATATAGATGACTTTTTTTCAATGAGAAAATGGTCCTGGGAATTAGCACAAGCTAATACACCCACTCCACTGTCTACTTTGACGTAGAAGGATTTCTTTTCTAACCTGATAAAAGCAGAAAAGGAATACAAACAAGAACCTATAGAGCTGTGACTTTTTTCCAGTCATATGAGATATCCTCCCTTTTGGAGTGGAATGGCTGACAAATGTAGAGTTCCCTTCCATCATCAAATGAACATCACCAATTTCTACAATTGGTGCTTGGAATAATGAAATTTGTGCAGGCATCCTTAGTGTCATACTTCTTAGCTACTTTCCTTGGGACTAAATCCTATGTTACAAATTATGAAGATTATACCATGCAGCTATAACCAAAGTTCCTGGCAGCCTTAACGCGTATGAGGTACTTACACGCTTCCCGTGGTGGAGCTACTGTCTGTGAGGAAGGAGCCATTGGTCCTTTCCATCTGTGCAAGCCTGAAAGGCAGGGAAAGACCATGACTTTCAGAGAACATGCTGCACAATTTAAACAGAAGCACTGAGAAGATCAATTCTACTTAGAAACAGCTCACATACGGCAATCTTGGTATACATAAATAGGAATAAACTCCGAGATTTTGTGACAGAAACCTATAATCCAGAGGACTTTTATGAGAAACTTGTGCTATGATTAACTAATTCTACTTGCCAAGCAACAAAGAACAAGTATATTTTCTATCTCTAGTATAATTATCATTAGCACCACCACAACTCTCATGGTAAAATTAGTTAAAGAGATGTTTTCGCAGATGGTTTTCTTTTTGAATTTTATAAAGCTGGACTAACAAAAGAGGATGAATACTTTTTAAATATAGCACATGCAACATCTGAAATTATGCTTGGCAAATAACATCACACTGTGGACAGACAAGTCCTGGAAAACAACACAAAAAACAGTGTAATTACAGGGAGTCATGGCCTATGGTTCTCATTTGGAAGCAATTAATCTAAAAGGGCTGGATTATTACACTGTACATATAAGGCCATACCGCTCTAAAATTGCAGCAGAATTTTTCTGTCTATTCAGTTTTCTAGGAAAGATATACCTTATCTATGCAAGACATACGTAAAAATCTAGGAACGCTCAATGCTGTGCACATACACTGGACTGCACCAAATACAGCTATTTCCTTTAGTATAAAGGTATCTTGATTTCACATATAGTTTTGCAAGCGTGTTATGCATTATTACAGATATCTTCAAACTTCTTTTTAAAAGCAGTGTGCAAGGCCCTAAAGAAATGGGAACTCTGGTGCCTTCTTTTAGCACGGAGCAAGCTTGCCCATCTGTACATCTGTTAATATTCCTCAGGGTTGAGGGAAGATAAACAAAAGGACACACAGGACGAAGTTGTCTTGATCGCCTCATCCCACCATGGCCGGGGTGGCACGTTGTGCTCCAACACTTCCCCTGAAGGGAAGGAGAAGCTCCTAAGTGACTAGAGACATTCAGATCATCTCTGCTCCGGGGCATCTCAAACAGATTTAGTTCATGGTGAGTAACAAGAGTGAGTTAGACACTTACAAGTCACCTTTGTAATGTTGCTTAGCTCAGCATCTTTAAGAAACATAATTTGCGAAATTAATCTTTATAGACCCTTTGTCACACGGGAAGTAGTACAAAGTAGTACTCGTATTTTTCAGAGAGGAGAGCCTGCCCTGAATCTCTTAGCAAGCGAGTAATAGATATCCTGTCTCACAAACGCAGGTTCTACCATGATCATCACGTTTTCAATCTCCATCATTTAGTGAGGATTTGCTTGGAATAGCACATGGAGCCAGGAGACAGCCCTGATCATGGAGCAGAGGGAGACAGGTAAGGGACTCAGAGCTGCAAAGAGCCTTCAAGGCAGGATACAAACCGAAAGCTGGGAAAGGGAATTAGAAGCAACCCAGAGGTGACACGGCACAACAGAACAGGGAGACGGTACTTGATTGCAGGTAGGGGGCTTTGTTGACAGAAAACTGAGAGTTGAATGTTTTTCAATCAGTGACAATAAAGGTTGTCAGCCCCAATATCCTGTTTCTGCTGGGCACAGTCTTATTAAGGAAGCCCTGGCAATATTTCTTGAAAGAAGCTTAGCCAAAAAGATCAAGACAACAAAAAATATTTACCAGTTTATATGTGAAATATGCATAATAACAGATCCAACTAGGAAGCACACAATAAAAAATATAGGAAAGATAGAGATGGAATGATGTCTTCATGTTTTAGATTTTATTACTAGAGGGAAAAAACATCTTGAATAGCTTTAGATAGTTAACTTATATAGTAATTCGTATTTTTTAAGTTTGTGGTTTTGTTAACCAACTTCTGCACAGAGCAGATACAGATTTAGCTTTGTATCCTGAAAGAGATACATGGCCCACCTTCGTCCACCTTCAGCAAGTCTAATCCAGAGCAGAACTGGTAAGAGCTGAGAGGGAGGAGAGGGAAAACAGATATTGCATCTGGGATCTCCCTTGATCCTTAATGCGGGTCCCGAGTTTGTGCTTCACCTGGGCACAGAAAGCCACAGCATTCTGGCACCACAGGCTGAAAAAAGGACATAGGGAGACAGAAAATTCTCGCATCTTTCTAGAGAAGTCTAATTTCATTGCTCTTGCCTAGTTTGTAGTCCTGTCCATGGGTTTTAATTGATTACAGCATGGCCTAAGTTATAAATTCAAAGAAATGTTGGATGATTTAAATGAATTACGTGTTCCTAATAATTGAAAAGCACTACAACTTTGCCTTTGACAGTGTACTATGCTACTTACGAAGGATGAAAATATTCATTGGCAGGGGGTGGGGGGAAGAAAAATGTGGAGGCTGACAGTAGGTAGCCCCTCAGGGTTAGTTTCTGCCCCATTTTTCCCCTGCTGCAAAGATCCTCTGTTGCATATCCTAGGTATTTAAAAAACTGTTCTGAAGCTTTCTTACAGTGCCCATAAGTAAGAATTCAGTTATCTTAAACTTATGTTTAAGGTTTAACCTCTGAATTTTTATTCAAAATGTGAAAAAGTAAACATTGTTTATTAGTTGTAGAGATAAGATACAATAAAAACACCGAAAGCAAAACCAAGTCAGTTCCCATGGCAATATGGATCAATTTCTTTGTTGACTAAAAGTTGGGTGTTTTTACTTGCTTTTGAGAGGGTACCTCTGTTTAGTGCTTAACCGTCACCAGCTCTGAATGTACAGATGAGAGTTCAACAAAACACAGAAGCACTGAGATGGACTTGGCAGAATAGACATTTTGTCATGAAAGGACTAGGGTGACCCCATAAAAGCCAGAACATAAAACATTGGTAATTATTATATGCTCTGCTAAAAGTCAATGGTAATGGAGAGTGTCAACCTATCACAGAAGAAAATGAAAACCTGGGACTAAAATCCTACAGGGAAAAATTATATATCCAACAAGTTCAGTTTATTTCCAAAGGTTACAAATGAAGAAACAAAGGGAAAACAGTACATTTTAGAAGTAACGCACAGTAATTCTGCAACAGTTTCCATTCTGTATGACAGACAGCAGATTTAATGCATCTACTTTACATTTAACATGACTGCATCCAGCAGCTGATGATTTAAAAACATTTGACTTACTTCTGAGTACAGAGAATTATATCTCTTTAATAAATAATGTCCAGCCAGTAGAGTATATTAAAATCTGCAGGAATCAATCACAAAACACAGTGTACCGGTGAGAAACTGTGCATCTCTTACCTAGTAGCATACTGCTCTATCCTGGAGTGTGTGTCATCATGAAACAGCTGTGGAGACTGGGAAGGGCTAGGTTAAAAAAAAAAAAAAAAAAAAAAAAAAAGAGTGATGTCTAAAGCAGTTCACAATATAGACAACATTATTTTTAAAGTAAGTTAGACCGATGACAAATAAATTCACAATATTGCCGAGGGGGTTATTGCTTTGGGTCAGCCATGCCCTGTAGCTCATGCACATCAGATTAGCAGCAAGTGAGCTAAAAGAAAACAAGCAGTATGCTAAGCTTTCCAGACAAAGGGGGTTCTGCATACTCACTCATATTGCTCTGGCCACATACTGATGAGAGTGATAGGACTGTAAGGAAGACAAAAAAAAAGAAAAAGAAGAGAAAGAAAGAAAGAAACTGTGAAACAAAAACTTCAGTGCCATTTAAGCAAGAGAAAGCTGGAGAAACAAAATATTTTAACCAGCGACCCACCCAGATTATTTGAATCAGCAACAATTGACGTAGAAAAGAGACAGCAACAGATACTGCCGTGTATCGTGGAGAAACAGGAGACTTACTTACTTACTTCGCTTTGTTAAATAAAAATCAATTTTTTAAAAAAATACCAAATCAGTGTTATTGATTGAATTGCAGTTTGTAAACCATAATCAGTTCATTTAAATTCTGCTCGAGTACTGGAGCTTTCCATTTAAACTCACTATAAAATATATTTACAAAAAAAAAATTGGGGGAAAAAGACACTGCTGACAACAAAAAAGCCATCGTAAGTGAAAGTTATCGATGCTTATTTCCTACTGCATAAAAATAATAGAGGTAAATACATATTGTATTACATCCTGACACTTGAGCAACTACTTAGGATTTTTTTATTTTATTTTATTGTATTTAAAGGAACATGTTACTGAGTTTTGCCACCTGCAAGGCAGAGAACCAATACCAACAGTTTCCTCAGCATGATGCTGGCAATTTATCTGCATATTTCCCACATGACTGGACCAAGAGAGTTTTATCCTGACCCGTGATTACGGTTTTGACATTGCAATTTCTGGCACCATTGTCAAACTTTCATCACATCAATGCAGCTTTGCTTTCCTGTGTTGGTGACACTTTTTTTCTTGTTTTTCAATACAGACCAGCTGAAGACTGCCTCAGTGAGCAACATTTTAACACTTGAATGTGTGTTGCTTCCTTAGAAGCCAGGCCATCAATAATACCAGTTTTCAGACTACTTCCTCCTGTTTCTTAAACTGTAAATGAGCCGTTTTTGTTTGTTTATTGTAAATAAAACGCACAGTCGTCTGGCCATGAAAACAGAGCGTGGACAACGGCACCGGGCTGTTGCAGGCAAGCAGAGCGTACATGTTGAAGCTTCACATTTGCTGTTGCTAGCTAACAGGGCTGTGTTCAGACAATACAGTAGTACCACAGACTCCAGGATGTCAAGGAGAGTCAATCCGTGAAACTACTTCTAGCACCCTGTCAACACATCTTAATTTTGCTCTTTTAAAAGTGTCCTTTGCTGACAACTACCAAGCAAGTAAAGTGAGGTATTTCTGCCAGCGCCATAAGTAATACTGTGGAGACACTGAGAGCGCTCTCTTGCATTAGGCAACCTACATATCTGGAGCCTGTAGGAATATAATTAGCTCAGAGATTTCTAACTCCAGGGACTTTGAGATAGCCAAATAAGCAGTGCAGTTCGAAAAGCCCAGTCTCCCCAAAGCTATAAAAGTGTTCTCTGTAAAACAGCCATTCAGCCCCCTCCATCATTACTTGCTAAAGTCCATGGCTTTTTGATAAAATGCTTACAAAAAATCAAAATATAAAACAGGTTACTTTTTCAAAAACAGGCAAGATCTGCAAAAAATGTGAAACAATTAATAGAAAATTATACAGCACAAGGCTCTAAAACTGCTGTTGATTATTCCTCGTCTTTCACTTTTCAGTTTTTAATAGAACAGGCCAGTGACCTCAGGAGCAATTATTCTGTAATCAAGCTTACGTCTCCAGGTTGTCACCCTCCAATACTGTTTGCACAGGTAGGTAGCCAAGTCGGGGATGCTTTGCAAAATACTTCTTTGACCGGAACTTATTCTTCAGCACCTTCGTGAAGTCCCGTACATCTTCCCCAGATGTTGTCTTAAAAAGTTAAAAGAAATTAAATTGAACATTGCCAAATAGCATTGAGATAATAGTGCTGCTACTGTCCTGAAAAGGGATACAAGGAAGAACTTCAAAATGTTTACGATGTTTATTGCCTTTTCAGTGTCCTGAAATATGGTACAATAATAACGGTAATGCATCTACAAATTCTCTTCTATTGGAAAAAACAGGGAGGCTTCAAATTCCCAGGAATAAATGCATTGGATTTACCAATTACTTTATAAATTAGAGGAAAAATTGAAACAGGTTCAAGTCGTAAGATAAACACTTATAACCAGTCTTACAAAACACAAAAGATTAATTTCTCAGGAAAAAAAAAGGCAAATCAGTTTGCCAGATATAAGCGGATACTCTTAGCCATTGAAAGCAATTTTGACAGTACACTCACACGCATGAAGTTTGTGACTCACCCCACAGACAGAAAAACCTTGTAATGGCTCTGCTGAAAAAATACAGCTAACAGCAATGGCTTTGTTTAAAAAAAAAAAAAAAATCTAACACAGCCCTCTATATTCACAAAGTGCCACAAAATACTCACTGCCTCCCATTCTATACCTAAACTGGAAAACGTTATCACGAGGTGGGAACAGTACATGCTAAACCATTCTCTGCTGCAATGGACAAGTTTTTCCATGAGCATTTTCTCAAGTTACCAGCTCTCTTCCTACAGGTTTCTGCCACTATCTGTATCATTCCAGAGGCAAAAAAACCCCACAGATGAAGTGACAGCCATTTACAGGCACTGTTCAAAGGCACAGTCAGAGGCAGGCCTGATAACAACAATCAGTGCCCGAAGTCACAAACTGACAGACTGATTCAGTCGCCTCCTTACTACCGCAGCATAAGACTAGTACAAAAATTAGCCACAAGATTCTGCAAGTCTAAATTTACAAATTACAGTTAGAAGTAGCTGTAAAAGTACTACTACAAGATTACAACCAGCAACTCCCACCCCCCCATCAGCTTTTTTACTGGTCCCCACTGATGCAGCCCCTTCCAAAACTGACAAGTGCTTAGCCCCATCTCTCACCCCCACATGAAATTAATTGTGTTCTTTAGAAGAGAATTAAAATTGATGCAACTGTTTTTAAAAATCAGTTTAACTGGAAATAATCACAGCAATAATGGCAGCACTGCTTAGGTAATACTAGTCAGTGAATTTCTGCTACAAAAGTAGGGATACAAGCAAAACATGCAGGCATAAAATACAAGGTGAAACTGGCATTAAAGATATCTGTGGGAAGAAACAGTAGTGTATGGTATGCCTTTAAAGTATATGGGCTTACAGGCTGTACTGAGTACTTAACAGAATGGTCCCCATCACCTGTAGCAGTTACTATTAAGCATTTCCTCTTGCAACTGCAGCAAAGAAAAAATGGCCATTCACCTCCTGCACTAGCTGAAGATTTGCAACAGCTTCTACAGATTTCCAGCCCAAACCCTGTAAAAAACTACAGGTTGTATTTCTGTACCCTCTGCTTTGGGAGAAGCCTGTTAACATAAAAGGATGCCCAAGCGGATGGGTATCCATAGGGAAAACAGAGTGAAAGACTCTTCAGTTTTGTAAATTTTTTCCATGACATACTACAAAGACACCTAGAAGCAGGTCAGGCAAACTACTCTCTGATTTTATTCTCTATTGTCAAAACATAAAAATACTTCCCTATTCACCTATCTATTTTAATGTATGTGTAACATATACAGTTACAAACTCTGCAATGCAGATCAGACGAGCAATAAAAATTGCAGAGAATCAAACTGATGTTGGTAAGAGTTTCTCACACCTAGCTTTAACAAGCAACAACAAACTGAGCAAATTTGGCATTAAGAGTTGTTTGAACCCCTGAATTTTAATACGGGCAAATTCAGGGAGGGCTCACAAAATCATTCTCGGAAAGCATCTGCTCCAATCACTGCATCATCCAAACACGGAACGTGAGGTGGCCCAAAGGGCTGCTGGTTCTCACGCAACAGTAACTCCAGCAGATGGAACTCTGTCCCAAGGCCAAGGACTGAAAGTTTTAGTACCTACACATTGCAGAAATAAATGTCAACTGAGCTGCCAAACTTTTCCTCTGGTGTATTCTTTATTTGGTATGACAGTCTGACCCAGTTCCTTGGAAAGACTAATATGGCTGTGTACTGACTGAGGACAATAAGTACTAACCAGTGAAATTTGAGCAGATTTGGAAGAACTGTTTTAATTTACACGCAACTAAGACCCAACTCTTAGAAGTATTTCTCCTGTGTTCTTTGCATATAGCCACACTACACAATCCGATCAAAAATCATGCCAAAAGAGATGTACTATAACATTTTACTTTCAAAAAAGAATAGCCAGGCACTGTTACGTAGAATTTATCTACTGAATTAAAACCAACAGGTAGCTTGTACACTCCCTTACGTCATGACATCTTGACTATTTCCATACAAGTCAATAGCATAAATATCACTGTTGTTACAGAACTACTTCAAAAGCAAAGAAAAAAGTCCTTTCCTTCACTGAAAATTTCAGCCAAAAGACCATGCTTTCAAACTCAATTTAAAATCTCCGTTCTTAGAACAAGACAAAGTTCAGGAAGGAATGACTAAGATCCATGGCTGGCACACATAAATAACTAAAAAAACATCCGCAGCAGAAGGTCTCAAGGAGAAAATCTGTAACAACTGACAAACTGGCATTCTTCAATATACCAGCCAGAAACAAATGGACTCATAAGTCACAAACCAAAACCAGATAAAATTCCTTGTAAACCAACACAAATTTAGGAAACTGGGATTTACATGGAAAGCAGTGGGAAAAACAGAATAAGCTGAGACATGTTTTTCATATGTAGGTTAAAAAAATAGTTGGTATATATTTTTAATGTATTAGAAATAGAACAAGTCTCTGTTGGGAAAAAGTGCTACCAAGAATGTAATAAACCAGTTGGAAAGGTCCAAATTAAATAATATATAAAAATTATAATAAATAAACATAAATATATAAAACATGTGAATAAATAATACATAATATTTCTTATATATGCATATATTTATTTATATTTATTTATAACTATTCTTTTTTTTTTCAAAGAAAAAAATAATGAAGTGATAATGAAAGCCCAAACAATTTCCCATTCCTTTCACCGTACCTACCTATGTCAAAGGACTGGTCTGCACCTAAGTCATCATTCTCTTAATTACATTTCTTATGTCTAACACAAAACTAAAGAGCTGTTCTAATACACATGCAGAAACTGATTCCCAGAAGAGATGTGAACCTCACTAATGAACACTGTCATTAACCCCAGCCAGACATTCATGGGTTATAAGGAAGCTGGAGAGAAATGTACACAGACATTCAATACACACAATAATCAAGCAAGTTCCAAGAAAATATATTTTGTGTAATAAGACATGCTCAGTGACCCAAAACTTACAGTATAAAACAACATCTATGTCATTTAAAAGGACTTTAGTTTAGTCTTTAATAAAAGCCCTAGTACAGGTACCTGAATTTGATACTTCCCAAATGCTTTAGTAAATTTTAAGGTTTGTGGATTTAAAAAACCCTTTTTTACATCTCCATTTCTTGACATTTTATTTATCTGTAATATTTGGTAGAATCTGAGCCTGACTGTTCTTGATGGAAAACAAAATTCTTAGACGTACTTATGGTAACAGCTATGACGTGCAGATATGATGATAGCTGCATCTTCAAGTAGCCGTCAGCTAGGTAACACTGGGAAGCTGGGAAACTCCCCAGTGTAGGATGTGGGGTAAAGAGACAGATACGGCATTCCTCTAATTATTTTTATAAAAATTGACACTTAAGAATGCAATTCACCAATAACTTAAACACTCGTTTAAGTGCATACATTCATTCCCATTCAACAAAGCATCCACACTTTTAAAAAGCATCTCACATCCCTTGACAGAGGCATGAGATAAGACACCACAAAAATCAGGTTATTAAATGTATAATAATTGTATTTCTGGCTGTCACTGCCACACCAGTGATGTTTGCATTCTGTAACGTTGTGAAGATTACCTTTCTGCGACCACTTTCAAATACGGGCATTTCATAGCAGTTTCTCACTGAGAGACTGATTATAAATTGTGTGCGTATTTTAGTTTACTCCAACAAAATCAAGCTGTAATTTCAAGAGTAACTAACTTACCTCAGAATTTAACAGAATTTAACAAATTAAGTTGCAGAAGGGTAGCAGATCACATCAGCCAGCTATCTGAGCAACTGTAAGAGTGAGACCTAGAGGAAAGCACATTGCCCAGCTGCTAGATATCAAAGACTACCCTGACCAGATAGCTATTCTTCTCAAGGCGAAGAGTAATCTCTGAACTCCACAGCTGGAAGCAATGCTCTGCATGCAGAATAGCCAGATTCAACCATTCTTGCTGCTTTCTTTTATCTTCCCCACAGAACAATCCCATTTTGATAACAGTGAAGTGTCATGCTTGGTGCCTTGATAAGCATGTCAAGATGAAACTACTGACTTACTTATGTCAGTTTGTTGCTTATAAAACACTGAGGCTGTTTAATGTTCAGGAATGTATCTGACTTCTCTGGATGTCAGTAGCAATTAAATTTTCAGATGACTTACCTAGAAAAGTCTTAACAGGCACTATTGCAGATAAGCTTTATTGTGTCTGGAAAAAAATTTCAGTCTAGGGGGAACAATCATTCAACCAATAATTTCGGACGTCTTGCCTATCATGTTCTGAGCTCTTTCAGGGAAATAAAATTCTGGTCATCTGGAAGATGAAGGGGCTAACCTTTGCTGCCATCGTTAGTATAGAAAGGCTACAAAAAACCCAGTTCCCAAAATAAGGAGCTGTGCCAGGTGAGGGTAGTGACACACAACTACAAGAATTGATTATACTTTCATTGAGGTCAGGAAGTACGACTACTTGCAATGAGAAAATTTTCAGAACTGCTGATCTGATATTTGTACGTTACCTCAGAAAAGCTGCTTTTAAGGTTTTACTGTGGAATACAGAAGTTGTGGAGTAGAAGCAGTTTGGAGAAAGAAAACTGATGCAGTAACTATTTCCATCTGAAATTTAAAGCACCCATTGGTATAGAAAGCCACATTAATATAACACAAGTACCACTACTGAGAGAATTTCCATTCAAAAAAAGCTAGAAATAAATCATGTAGTTACTTACGTAAGAATATTCCTGAAGTATATGCTAGGAAAATCTTACAAAATTTTTACACATCTCTGTGTAAAATTCTACATTAAAAATCCTATTTCTACATCTTTTCTGAGAAAGACTGCTTAGAGGTGAAAAAATAACCACAATAACTTTGCATTTCTACTACTTAGAGACAGTAATGTTTTCAGTTCCTTATCCCATCCATCTCTAAATCCTGAATGAAAGAAAAAAGACATGACCAAAGCCATTATCATGAATTTTTGCATTTCCAGCATCAAGAAAACCAAATTACAAGCTAGGATGAATGCTAAATAGCATTACAGATTAGGATGCAATAACTACACATAACCATCCGGTGTAAATAGCCCTATTCTGAAATTATGAAGCAATTCTCACCTGATGAAAATATCACCAAACTCATTAAAACACAGAATTGGCCCCTCGCAAATTTAATTTTAAAACCAGATTCCTTAAGCCATTCTCCAAATTATTTTAAATTTAAGTAGACGTAAGTGAGCTTCTGAAAAATCCCTTCATACCCTAGACTGAACTGCTTACCTGAAGACAATTAAAAGGTCTTTCCCTCCATCTGCAACTAAGCTCCAGTTCTAAATGCCAGCTTTATTAAATAGGGAAGCATTTTTTTTTTCCTAATTATTGCTAGTATTCTTGACATTAATGTATTAATATACATTAACAGTAAGAAAGGAAAGCTAGATTTTATTAATGCAGTTTGATGAGTACATGTATTTGTACTCTGCTTGGCAACACTGGCCACAAAAGTAACATTTTAACATCAACAGACTTTGAATTTGGTTGAAAAGGTAGCCTGAATAGTGAGAGTGCATCTGCCCTATCTATATCATAATATGATGGATTCTAGGGAATAATTCATTGGCCTTTGGTACCTTCTTTTTATTTTGTTTTATTTCATAGACCCGGCTCTATGCTATTTTTCCATTTAAACATATAAGGTATTCTACTAACTTACTGCAAAGAATTTTGCAATTCCTGACTATTATATTGCATTAAATGAGCAACAAATCAGCACACCAAACGTAGTGTATTATTACTAATAGTAATAATGAATAATACTCGATTCTTTTTGTGAAATCAATTCTGTATTTCTGACCTAATTCAGATGAGATTAGTTAAAATGGATTGCATTTAGGTACTGACTATGGAAGTCAAACAGGCATATAAGAAGTCTGTTCATATAATGGGTCATTTATTCTTATAGAAATGGAGCTAGCAGAAGGTACTTACAGGAAGACCCCAGAAAAATTGCAACCCCCATATTCAGCTTCCAAATTAATGGGGGGCAGTAGTGGACCTCTAATTTTATGCGTCACCTAGATTATATGCCAGCTCTCTTATTCTGCTCTACTTTAAACTGATCCGATTTCCTTCCTTTACCTCCTATACACTTTCCTTCACTCACTTTAAGCAAGAATGTCATCTTATTCCCCTTATTATCCCATAGTGGATTCACCTCATTCCTCCCATATTTCATGGAAAGAAGGAACTTTTGCCTTGGATTACCTTATTTTGCACTTAATATTGCTTTAAAGCTATATTCTTTTTTCCAGCAGGAACAGAAATCTTCATTATAATACAAGCTGTCCCTAGTTCCAGGGACAGTGGGGATTCCAGCCATTTCCAGAATATATTTTTCTGTACAACAGTCTTTACTTGTAAATGAAATGGCTCACAGTTACATAATGTGAACGTGTTTAACGAGAACTGAAAATTTCTCTCAGATATCAAATCTGCTGCTTCAGACAAAACCCAGAAGTCATCAGAAGAAACAGACCATCCTGTTCTAGGGACAGTACCATACCCCATACTAGATATAATCTGTTTCTTTCCCCTTCAATTTCCCAACACAGACTGGCTATGGTAGGAAAGAACCTCTAGAGGTTGTGTTGTCCAACCCCCTTGCTCAAGCAGGGTCATCCAGAACCACTTGTCAAGGACCATGTCCAGGCAGCTTTTCAGTATCTCCAAGGAAGGAGACTCCACAGCCTCTCCAGGCAGCCTGTGCCAGTGCTCAGTCACCCTCACAGTAAAAGTGTGTTTCCTGATGTTCAAAAGGCATCTCCCGTGTTTCAGTTTGTGCCCATTACCTCTTGTGCTGTCACTGGGCACTGCTGAAAAGAGCCTGGCTCCCTCTTCTTTGCACACTCCTTTCATGTATTTATATACATTGATAAGATCCCCACTGAGCTCTTCTCCAGGCTGAACAATCCCAGCTCTCTCAGCCTTTTCTCATAGGAGAGGTGCTCCAGTCCCTTAATCATCTTTGTGGCCCTTCATTGGACTCTCGCTGGTATGTTCATGCATCTCTTGTACTGGGGAGCCCAGAACTGAACCCAGTACTCCAGGTGCGGCCTCACCAGTGCTGAGCGGAGGGGAAGGATCACCTCCTTGTTGGTGACCCTCCTCCTAACACAATCCACAATACCATTAGCCTTCCTTGTGGCAAGGACACGTTGCTGGCTCATGGTCAACTTGGTGTCCACTATAGCATTAAATAAATTTTAAAAAAGTTCTACTTTAACCATGTTGTATCAAAACCAACGTATCTGATCATCAAAATAATGAAAAAAAAAAAAAATCCTGTGGTATAAATAAAGTTAGAGACCAGGCAATACTATGAATTATTCCAAGGACATTTCTATGCCCAGGCAGCAACACAGACAGAACATCTTTTCATACATCTTCAGTTCCAATAAGAAAATATTAGATTGTATGTCAAGAAACATACCAAACCTGTAGCTACAGCAGATAAAGAATCTGTATTGCAGAGAAATACTATGGAGTGTTGTATGTTCAACACATCCATCGTTACATAAAATTACGTATTTTGTACATGCAACTTTTTCCCCCCTCTAAATATCTGTTGTAATTTCAAAACATAGCCCTTAAACAGCCAGTAAGTGTTTCAACAAGGTGAGAAGGGAAAAGAGGAGGCAGAAATAAAAAAAACAGTGACAGAATATAACAAACATTAGAACTGGCTGAAAAACAACAAAGCTGCAATCTATTTCAAAAAAATTCTTCAGAATGTAGCCTGGCATGCCAGTATATCAATCAAATCCTAACATTAGGTTATAGAATTAATGAAAATAAATTAACATAACTCGTGGTTTCTTCTGATCATAATGAAGTGAAAATACTACTAAATAGAATTTGAATTATGTTACAGAAGACACACTGAATGAAAAAGAGTGGGAAAACACAGATAATAAGCCCAACTACTACAGCAAAAGACAGTCAAATAACTCAAATGATTTCTTTTCCTAATAGAAGAACCCAGAGAATCTTGTAACATTATTGGAAATCAGGTCTATTTCATCAGCTCTAGTTACATTCTGGTCTGAATTTGTTTTTCTGACCATATAGACCTTTCACCACTGTTGTTTAAATTACATACTGATTATCCCATTAATTTATTAAGTTAAAATTCTTAAGGATGTAAACAACTATCAAATAAAAAAAAGTGAAAGTGGTATTTGCATGAAGGAAGTTATCGACTCCTCCACTTAGAAAGTCTTCTAGAAACTTCCTTAGAAATTTCCTTTGAAATTTTCTTAGGAAACTACTGTGTTGTAAAATTAATTTTTATTAGCTTTTTATTAATGCAGGAAACCTCTCACACCATTTTTTGTTTGAAACTGTCAATTCTGTTTATTTTTTTCCCAGCTACACACCAATTTTTAAATAGCCCAGTAAACAGTGATTACTCAGGGGAATAAAACACGACATATTTCCAACCACGTTTTCATGAAGCAAGGAAAATGTTGGACCTGAAAGCAAAGATCATGCACCTTTAAAAATATTAAAGTGCATTACTAGAATATTAAATATTCTTTATTATGGTATAGCAATAGTAAAGCGAGTCCCTTTTCTCTGACGTTTTCTCACCCTTATAGTGTGCGTGTGTGCGTGCATGGGCACGTATATAAGTACTGCCATTATATTTACTGTTCCAGCTTTGATTTTACAAAACAAAAGTGAGGTTCTTCTCTCAGAGATGGATACTTTACTCATTTCTACAGAATCCAAACATCGCCCACATAAAATCAGCAACACTAGCGAAGTCCTTGATGACTTTCAAATAGTAAGGCAGGAAGACAGGCCCTACTAAAGATATTAAAAGAAATCCTAGCAAAATATCTAGGAGACAAAAGGAATATAAAAAACTCAAATAGTGCAAAAACAATCCCTTAGGAATGGTCAGTAAATTGGTACTCACAGGTATACAATACTCCACCATTGGGTAATGCAATTTATGCCCCTTTGCTGTACGGCCAGAAAAGAAACAGCTCTGACAGACGTCATAGTTGAAATGTTTTAAGCTCCGGTACCTATGGGGACGTTAAACAAAGCGATTAGAGCTTCCTAGGTTTAGTTCTAATATTTACTTGTTATTAAGCCTCACAAGGCAAATTATTCTCTGAAATGGTGTCATCTAGTTTTCAGCAGCAGCAACACAAGGACATCACGAGTTTGTTGGGATTAGCTTAGAAAGAACCTTGAAGTGCATGGGTGTGCGCGACTGGGACATGGCACGGCCAACGCTTGTCACGGCTGCAGACCCAGGGGCACCGGTGCCACTGCAGCATCTGCACGGGACACAGGAAACCTCTTAGTCCACTTCACACAATCTTCCTACACTACACAAGTCACCTCACTGAGTATTTGAAAGAAATTTCTGCCTCCTATAGCCATATAGAGAGCCAATGTCGATCATCTGTTGCCCAAGTTGCTTTGAAGCAGAAAATCTTACAGGCATCAGCTTCATAGATGCAGTGTGAAGAGTTTATAATTCTGAAGTTCAAACTGACTTAAAACTATATTGCTTTAGCTTTTCTTTTCCTCTTTTTAGTATTCAGACGGTATCTCAAAAAAAAATAATTTATAAACCAGACCGGTTTACTTTTATATTTTTTTAACATTTACCAGTTACATCATTTTGATGCTCAGAAATACTAAACACATTTCAGAAGATAAAACTCTTGAGAATTCATGAACTATAAAAATAATATAAAATTAAGTTTAAAAATTACATTGATTTACCTTTTTTTTTTTTTAAGAGCATGTAGAGGTATAAACATGGCAACAAAATTATACAGTATCCCTTGTATTAAATGAATCCACTAGGTGCACAATATTATTTTTTAGCTAAAGCTGACTAAAGACACAATTCAATTCCAGATTCCGTCCACTGTTTTTTATAGTATAGTAGTTCTGACTGGATGAAGTTATATCATTTGTATGAAACTAAAATGAGCTAACTGAACCAAATTGAATAGCTACTGAACAGTTAAAGTTTAAATTAAATTGCTTCCTGAGAGCAGTTTTCAGTACGAATCCACATTTTTCCCCTGCTGAGTTTTATGTTTTGTTTTGCAAGACAATATGTGTCTGTAAATGTAAAGGTTCACTTTTAAGGATGCTGATGCAACTGTTTATAGTCTTTACTCAGAGCCTGTGTATTATATGGCCACATCTATCTTCTGCTAAGATGCTAGATGCTTTTGTTGTTGCAGACCTCTAACTTCACTGGAGAAATTATTTCGAATGAGCCGCTCTTTCATCTTCCTTTCTCTTCTTTTCTATCGCTATGCCCTCCTTCTCCACACAAAATATTTCAGTACAGACAAGATTCATCAGCTCCAACTAAGGCATCTAAATGATATCCGAGCTGAAGCTTTGTCACCCCATGCTCCCTCAAGCATTAATTAAGAAAAATAGGAACATTCAGAGGAATTTAATCTTCTCTTAAGACAGGCAACAAAGTTTGATCAGATTAATTACTTTTGGAAGTACTCACATATCTATATTTATAGTGAAAGAAGAGGGTTGCTAGCTCAATCTTATAAGACTGACTAAAGCCAGCATGCCTAAAGCTAGGGGAGATGAATCTGACCTCAGGATTCATATTATTATCCTTTAAAAAATTACTCATGTGCCTAGATACCTAAAGAAAAGTCTTAGAATCACTTACAAGAAAGACTGCTTTATACCATTCCTAAATAACACACTCAACTTCATGACCACAGCAGAGGAAAAAGCCAGTTATGTTTAGCTCTAGTCCCTATGCTTTTTTTTTTTTTTTTTTAAATCATTTTATACACTGGAGCAATCAATTCACAAATGCATGTTAGTTGTAACAGTAGTCACTAAGAGTACCAACTATCTCATGCCCCATGATAATTCATAGTAAAATCATACAGTTTAGGAAGATAACATAGAGAATATCCCTGGCATAATTTTTTCTTTTAGAATTCATAGCTTCCTTTGAACAGATGAAAGTTATATTTGATGCTTTAGAAAGGAACTGTGCAAGTCTCATCACAGTAACATATCAATGTTTGTGTTAAGCAAGGAAAGATTGCTGCTGAAGGGTGTTTAATATTGTCTGACATGAGTTAGTTTCCCAAGCCTTATGCAAGAGAGCAGACAGACAGTCCACATTTTTTCGTACTGATCAGCTCCTTTTCATCTTGTGCTTACAGAACACATGGGGTGCATTTATACTTCATTTGCTACCTGTTGGATCCACCAATGCCAAAACACCCGATGACAGCCTGGCCTGCACACCTGTCAGTCACAGGACCATTGGATGTCTGACAGCAGTACTGCAGTAGCCAGAAATGCACTGGCACAGGCCACACTGTGGCCACACCGTGGGTGGCAGATCTCATCTTAGAGCAAGTAAATGGTGGAAAAACAAACAGGAAGAATTGTACTTGTTGGAAGACTTAAAAATGTGGATATTTTAAGAGAAATCTACCACCCAACTCCCCTTCTCTTACCTAAAGCCAACAATTGGACACTCTTTACAGATGTTGCACTTGGCCTGATGTTTTGCTGTTTCTGCAGCTGCCACACGGTGTAGAACTGGTAGCCACACCATAGACTGTGGCTCTAAGCGCATCCAATCTATAAATTGCTTTACAGTTATTTCTGGCTTATTGTTGTTCTGTGGAGAGAAAAAAAAACCCAAACACATCCAAATTAAAAAAAAAAAAAAACAACCCAACACACACACACAAGTTGATTTTCCTTAGAATTCAATTAAAGAAAAAACAACCTGTGTCAATCCTTTCCATGCCAGGTTAATGTAAAATCAGTTACAGGATACAAGAAACAACCTCGATTAAAATGCAAATAAAGAGAACGAGTTAGTTAGTAAGAACACCGAGGACTAAACAGCTGCGATAGAGGAGACAGATGGTAACAAAGATGGAGTACATAGTAAAGGAGTAATGGAGTCCATAGTAAAGTCATCTTTGAACTGAAAGGACTTGAGAAAGAAGTAAGGGAGCATGAAAGGGAAGTGTTCTGCAGTTCAGACACGCTAAAGACATGATTGTCTTTTGACTTAAGAATGATGCAAGACCACCAGTCAGTAGTGCTTGCGTGTGTCTACTAATTGCCATGAGACTCATGCAATTTTTTAAATTGTATTCTGAGCCCATGGTATTCTTTCAAATTAGCACATTAAACAAACACACAAATAAATCAATAGGTAAGTAAATAAATAATGAGACAGAAATCTGCCACTTACAGGCAATCACTGCAAGAATACAGCAGAGCTAAAGTATTAGTATGATTGTTTAAAGAAGCAAACAAACATGCTTCCATATTCTCTTTAAGTTGTAAAGGTAATATATTTATCTAACTTTGTCAGCAATAAGAACAGAGGTCATCTTTCTGAGCTCACTGTATATTACAGAACACAACTTAAAATGAAAGTTATTCTTAAATGGTAACACATGACAAGAAGCAACACTAGGCTTCTTAACCTATTCACAGTCCAAGTCGATTTTTGCCAGTAAGAGGGAGCAGCATGAAAAAAAAAAAAATAATAACGTGCTTTCCCTACCAGCAGAATACTTGTTTTCGCTAGGCTGAGATAACTCTGTCATGCAGCGACACGCTTTCTCTATGCTTTCTTAATGACTAGGGACTGAATTTGAGCTATTCATGTGAGACAAGGGATGCAACCTCATCATCAGTATAATCATAATATCACATGAAGTATTTAAACACTACCTTGCTAGTACCCCTCACCCATAATTGAACAGCATGGGAGATGGGGCAGATCCTTGAAGGACATAAAGATCATTCCTCTGTGACAGAAAAAGTCTGCCACTAACAAATGAATAGTTTATTTATGCATGACTTGAACCACTCAAGGCCAGTGATAGATATGTCAAGCACCATCCCTTACTGTCTGAAGCAGCAATTTTAAAACCTCAGGGGAAATTTTACATGGTTAATTGGTCAAACTAACTTCCATAAGTATCTACCAAATTATTCATGATCTAGACAAACACTCTTCCAATTCCAATCATCTCACAGTCCAGAAATGAATCTAATAGTTATGAAAAAGCTAGCATAATTGCATTTTTCAAAGCACTAGATGAAAATGTAGAAATGTCTATGAAAGAATGGCAAAAGAAAAATGCTCTAAAAGTTCACTATAGCATTTAATGTTCAATTCAATAAAATCAGAAATATTAAAGTCAGTAGTTTTATACAGGTCATAGTGAATTTTTAAACCATATGTAATTTCTGACAATGCTCAAAGCAGCCACTTTCACAGAAATAATACTCTCAAGCAGTATAGTTATCACTAGCAACCAGTCAGAGCCTTAGGCATCCTTGACAAAGTCTGAGTTAAGTTGTGTTCCATTACAACATTCTCTTTTTAATTCTCATCTTCTTTAAACAGACAGATGCTCCTTGCAGCCTCATTAACCCCCTGCATGTAGTGTGAGGCTGAACAGCAGGCTGTAAGACAGCTTTATTCCGTGTTCTGATCTGCTGCATAAAGGCTCACAATATATAAATGACTACGCTTGAAGTTTCATGTAACTGCAAGCTCTTTTGTCAGTAAAATAATGCTAAATAATTTCCTGATGCACCAAGTCAAAAATTACTATCAACATCATTCTCTTGTTCTGTTGAGATCACGACTTGTTCCGGCAGGGAAAAGCACATGGTTCTCACAGTATCAGGTTGCTTTGAACGATGCAAAGCAGGATAATTGGCTGCTACAAAATTTTTTAACAGCTTTTAGAGCAGCCAATATTGTCAAAACCACAGAGATTTATATATGCTTTTCGCTAAAAAGTAATTTGTTTGATCCTCTCCTAAACCATAAACCATCTTTTACAGCTGCATTTTCACAATAACTTCCCACATTTAGTTGCAGGAGCATATTCATTTCTGTTCAAGAACTCAATGGACGTTTTTAAATTCCTCTCTTCTTTTTACACCATGTAAAAGTGAATCTTAAAACTTCAGAGAGAGGGTTTTTTTTCACACAAAGGTCTTTGTTATCTTACCTGTTGGAAGCAGCTGCGCACACTGGGTTCAATGTTGCTGCCACCGAAGGCTGCCACTTCCCCAAGCTGCCGCGGGATCTGGATGGCGTCATGAAGCAGCAGGCCCAGCTGCCTCTGGTCGCACATTTCTGTGGGGCCTGCCACTTCCTTGAAGAGATCTGCAACACCGACAAGAGGCACCGGCTCATTTCATTTTCATGTACACCCCCTTTTATTTAGCCACACTGCAGCTCGAGCTTTAGAATTTTTGTAATCCAGACATGGTCACAGACGGCCGCTGTCGCATTTACAACAGTTTACCCTCACCTAATCTTGATTACTTTGACTACATTTTCTTGATCCATAACCATACAAATGAGGAAAGTAAGGCCAAATGAATGAAACTATACAGCTTCTTATGGCATCTCTTGACAAAACTGTACATTGCAGCTCCTGTTTTTCCTAGGAGCAGCTGTGTGACAAAACAAGCAAGACATCACAAAATCAGAACAGCTTTTTGTTCTAATCCATTATTACCACATTGCCGCCCTAATATTTACTAAGTTTTCTATCTTATCACTAGGGAAGAAGGAAATGATATTTCAGAAATCCGTATCTTATGCTAAAATCTATGCCATCCTTTGGTTGGCTGGGGACAGAAGCACGTTTGCTCTGAACTGAGACTAGAAATTACCACAAGTCACAGCTGGCCATGTAAAATAGCTTAAAGCAAGAGCAGCAGCCAGCAAGACAACTCATGCTTAACATTAATCACATTTGCTTCCCGGATAACCATGCCTGCTTCCACATACTTTTCCTTTACTGGTTCCCTTTTACTAAGGTAGGTGTCAAGCCCTGCAATATAAGTGGACATTCTGGGATGACTGTAACGACAGAAAAAATTGAGGCGGAAAGGATCACAAAAATTGTTCCAGACACAGACTCTTACTGGGAAGAAAGATATTGCTTGTACCTACTTAAGAGTCACGGTAAAGCATTGAATTAATAGGCCTGTCTGCAGTACAGATAATATTTCTTAAGTGCTTTCTTAACACATTTCTTTGATTAGACATTTTTAATTGTTAAAAATTTGAACTACAATTTTTAACATGTTTCTGCCAACAATCCTTGATTTATGAACTTTGTAGCTGTGTACATTAATATTTAGTCACAAGACAAATCTCTCCTGAAAATATCTTAAACATTGACTTCATCTTAGAAATAATTTTGAATTCTGTGACTGGTATAAATTACAGAAGAAATGGAGGTGAATTCTTTGTGTTCATTCCAGCTGGCTTTTACATTCTCCTTTTGCACTCAGCGGCTGGCTTGGATTAAAGAGCCAAGTAATCTTAAAAGAAAAAAAAATACCTATTCATACTATTCCCCTACTTTTCATGTTTCCTACCAGAACAACCATTAATAGATTAGAAATAAATGAAATTTGAAAATTCAGTCTGCATTTCTGATTGAGAAAAAGACAAGCTTTGTTCATAAACACTCAAGAGAAACTCTCTTATTACACTCTGTAAATTTTTTTGCCCTTCATTTGGAGCAACTGTCAAGCTTTGTCAACATGCTTCAGAAAGTCTGGTCATACTTTTTTTCTTGGCAAAGGAGGTTGAGGCAGAAGAAAGGATTTTCACAAAGCAGAAGTCCAGATGACTGAATAAATTTTTAGAGGTTCTTTTCTTTTTCTTGCCCCTTTCTTGCCTAGTCAAACAAATGCTACAGCATCTTCGGCGCTCAGTGGTAAGAGAAAAACCCCACAGACAACAGCGGTGACAGAACTAGTACTGCATGACTGTAGGCTCCTCTCAGCAATCCCAGATCCTGGCTAGCTTCTTCAGCTGTGGTTGGGATACTTTTCCAGTTTCTAAGAGTCAGTTTAAATGACCTGGTAGGATTAAAAAAAGTGCCTGTTTTATTCTTTCTGTTTGCATCAGTCTACAGTGGAAACAGGCACTAAAAGAAGAACAATTCATTAACTGCTGCAACTGGGAGGAAGATGAAGTAATTTCCCAAGCCCTAAACCTTCAGTTGATTGGGGATCTAGTAAATAGAGGAAAAATGATGTGGCAAGAGAGGGAACAGGGAGAGTGATCAGCTACAGTTGCTCCAAGTAGGGAATCAGCAAATACCTTTAAAGAGCTCAAACTCCACCAAATCACTCCACTTAAAAAACAAATAACACTGGCAGCTGTGCCATAACCGATGAGTGTCCAAGTACAAGGGAGTTCATGGATGGTATCCTCTTTTCCCAAAGCCCTCAATGCCTTCGATGTGACACACAGGAGGAGAAGCTCAACTAAAGGCATGGAAAGCCAAAATGTTCTTGCTATCTGGCCCACCTCCTTAAAGTAACCCACAAGCTGTTCCCTGGCAAAGGAGGCATGGTGAGATCAGCTTTCAAATGGCAGACATATAGGAGGAGAGCTCCTTTTAGGTCTGACAGGGTGCACACTCAGACACCATTCTCGCCAGTGGGAAGAGAGACCCTGTATGTCACCCACTAGCCATGTCAGAAGCCACAAACTCTTAAAAATGGAGTTTGTTAATATGTACATACATATTATATCAGTTTATACATAAAATACATTGATATAAAGACTAAACAGTGCAAGGGATTCTACCAAAAGGACAAGAAGAATGATTGAGGAAGTGAAAGAAAAGATTATTCAGATCTGAGCCATAGGAAAAAAACAGAAACAAGAAAAAAAAAAAAAAAACAGTTAATCTTAAATTCAATTCACCCTCACAGTAGCATTTCAAGGATGACAGCCAGCGGGACTCAAACTGTAACTTAGCTGGACAGCTTGAAAAAATGTACTTACTGGCTGGTATAGAAAGAGATACTTGAAAATGTTGAAAAGTTTATTAAATTCCTACCAAAATGGTAATAAGATAGTTAGTAGTATGATGTCCACAACACACATTTTATGTCTTTTGCTGAAGTAGCCAAGACATAAAATCACAAACCTAGCACTGTCAAACCTGAACCACTCAAGCAATTCCAAGGAATCTAATGATAAAGACTCCATAGTTACACTTAATTATAATTAAAAATATGCAAAATGAAGAACGTGCCATCATCTGTTCATGTGTATTGTTACAAACAGGATGAACATTCTTCCCCCCCGCCTTTCTTTTAATATCACAGAGTTAGTTCCAAATGGCTTGAAAATTAACAACATAAACATAACATTAAAAAAAAAAAAATCACATTCCAAGGATGTTGTACATCACTTGAAAATCGAACTACTTCACAGCTGAGATTTTTCAAGTAGTCCTTCTGTTTCACCTCAAATACTACAGTTTTTATGCATTAAATGATATAACCCAAACCCTACAAATCTACACACTAAATAAAACTCCATGGTGTTTTCTGCTTCTGATGCAAATCTAGGCTTTCTGTGTTAAAAATGAGCCCAGGTAAGAGCAAAATGCAGACAAATGTGCTCCCATTTATTACACAGAGCTATGACTTTTCTCAGCCTCTAAAACTGAAGAAAAGGGGGGGAAGATAAAATTCCTGTTGTCCCTCAGGAAATCCACACGTCTGAGACACCGTTTGTCTCCTGATTACATGACCAGGCATAAAACCTGCTGTGAATAATCACACATGCAAATTAAAATTTTTACTGTTGCAAACACTTGCTGATATGATTGAAATTTACCTTCCAAGAACATTGGGTGGACTAAAATTGAGTGGTTAGAAATGTTACATTTTTCCACAGTATTCTTCAGAAGTCCTGTAATGTATGAACAACTAGTGGTAAAAAGGATCAGTGTTTATTGTGCTCTGAGTATTTGGGAATTAAGCTACTATTATCTTTTGTAATGTGCATCCTTCTTTTTTTTTTTCTCTTTTTCCATTTTTTAAGGCTACTTCTATACCCACGAACTGATCAGCGCATCAGGGTCTAAGCCCAAGCACTGGAACGCTGTCATCTGTATCATTAAGCTGCTAAAAGTGTATCCATCATGCTTTTGATCAGTTGACTGACTCTCACCCCCAAAATAGCCAGGAATGATGTGAGAGTTAAGTAGGGTCAGGGATTGTTTCCAATAGGTAGCTCACATGTGGCCCCCCTGTTTTGGGGAGGAAGAAGAGCCTAACAGGGATACAGCCAGACCAGGTCACTGGCCTCACCAACAAAAAGAGGCCCTGGACTATTTGCCCTACAAGCACAGCTGTAACCAGCTCCCAGCAACTCAATTACATTTGCAGGTCCATTTTTATTCACAGGAGCATCCAGATGTGTGCTTGAAGTTACATATGTCTTTAAACGTTTTCAAGAATAGGCTTTCTTTAATTGACGCTTCAACGTTTCTTCTAAAGTAATTGGGACGTTTTTTAATTAAAGATTCATTCTCATGTCAACCCTGAAGACCAGCATCTTAAAAAGAAGCTTAATTAAATAAAAAAAAATCACAGAAATTTCTCTGGCAAAACATATTTTAAAAATGTGTCAAGTGAAAATATCCTACCTATACTGGAAATGAGCATACAGTTAACAAAAAAAAAAAAAAAAGAGAGAAAAAGGCTTCACATTAAAGAAAGAAAAAAGAACAAAAGCTTGATTTCTCCAAAAAGGTAAGGAAGATGAAGGTCAATTGTACTGGTAAACTGAAATTATTGTCCCCTGTCAGTTTACCATATTATTTCATAAACCCAATGTCTCAGCAGCCCAGAAATTATGTTTCTTCAAGTTAATCTCTGAAAGACTGGTCTCTGGGAAGGCTGACATAGAAAACACTTGAGCAGACATTCTGGTTAAGCATTTTACAAAAGATTGAAGGGTTCATCCAAAACTTTTTAAAACAAGAAACTTGCCTGTTTTACTACCAACTGCTCTGAGAAGAGTTTGCCTCTCTAGGACTACAACATTTAAGGCACGGTCTGTGCTCTGCTAAGGGCTCCAACTGCGACCGTAGGACGACTGCCATGGTCAGAGAAGCCTAGGATCGACAACACTTCAGAAATGCTTAGAAGAAATATAGCCAAAAGGAGAAGCAAATGTCAGGCGCTGGTCTGAGAAAGGGAAAAATCAGAAGGCAGGTAATTCATATTAAGCACCCGTGTTTGGGGGTACTGATCTTCCTTCCATGTGACATTTTCTTGAAAATACTTAGCATTTCCATTATGGTTTTCACCTGAGGATCTGAAAGCTCAATAGATAATGACAAAATTTCTCTCAACAGTAGATGATTAGTAGGGTGTGACAAAAGCAAAACAAGCAAGAGAGCTCGCACCAAAGATCTGTCTGTGACACAGCTGGTGCCAGAGGACCCCAAAATGACGACTGCATAGCCACCGCAGGCCAACAACCAGTACCTGACACCGTCACCATCCTTCCTCCTTCGGCAAAATTTCTTTCAGACTGAAGGGTTTTGTTTTGTGACAATTTTATGGTTCGTAAGGACAATAAAGATATCAAAGCCTGGCCCACTGATCAGAACAGGAGTAACAACAACAAAAAAATGGATGCATTATCTGATTATTAATTCTCTGCTGTGAGAAGCCAAGCAACTATTTCTATTTCAGATGTATTTCAGGTTGACGTTATGACCGCTTTGTACAAAAGTCTCCTGAGACTTTTTCTGTACTAATTTTTTAGGACTTTTCACAGCAATCTTCAGGAAAAAGCCCACCCTGTTAACACAGACTATGCAAATCCGCAGCCACCATCAGCTGCCATTTTTATTTTACTACTAGACACAAAGCAACAACATAAAAATTAATCTGACCTAGTCATTTCCATCGTTCTGCTTCAGTGCCTGTATTCGGTAAGTATACTAATTCATTAGTGATAGCAATGTAATGTGAGTTTATTCCCAGGTTCTGGGGTTTTTTAAACCATCTTTTGGTAGGGTTATCATTCTGTTATCCACAGCCTAACTAACTCCTATACTTTACGAAAGCTTTTTATTTCACGCCAAATGGCAGATTACCTCCTGAATTGTCATTACTGAACAACGGTATATCTGCAAAGCTCTTTTAGTTATGGACTAATTCACAGATATGTCAAATGACATAAGGAAACTAAAAAATCCAAAGTCTTAGTACCGGCTTAAGTTCAGATGCCAAAATATGCTCCAATGCATAAGATACCTGTACTTTTGCTCAATGTTAATAACCAAGATTACAAGATTACCTACAAACACTCTAAGGAAAGCAGAAATTGTTGCAGAGCTCCAATGGTACACAGCAAATACAGTCTCTACACATTTTACATGAGTTTCTGAAATGTGTCAAGGAACTACTGCAAAGAATAGTAATTTTAAGATGATGTGCATAACATATAACTATCCATCACCTATGATGCCCTTATATAGTGCTTAATCTCTTGTTCTGTATTTGTTAGGAGGTTTTGCCACAGTTACTCAACTCCCTTCTGCTCCTGCAATTATTTTTGTGAAATATTTTTATACTACTCAGTATTTCTCAAGCTTGTGCGATTACTTAAATCAACATAATTTGAACTTTCATTGTACAATTCTGGTAGAAAGCACAGATATTGGAAAAGTATTTTCAGAGTTCAGATCATCTTTTTCATAGACCACAAAATACAATTGCTGGATTTTGATGTACTTCCTTGCTTTATCAGACATATCAATCTATTCCAATCAATACTGATTTGCTTGATTTTTTCCTAAACGCAACGTACACACACACACACACACACGAGAACAGAATCAATCAAACAGAATACTCTCTAGCTTCCACACAGCTACATTCTCCTTTGCTTTTGAGGAGCGCAATACTGTGTGTTACGACGATGCATAATTGACATCAATAGTTTCCAGTCAGGATATAAATCCTTCTTTCTCCATTGTCCCAGATGATAAGGAAAACAACAATTCTATACAAGAAAACTGTCTTGCTACAGGCATGAGAAATGTTTAACTACAAATTTTGCTACAATGTGTGTTGTCACTGTACGTGACAATTATGTAAAGTAAGCATTTTATAAAATACATTCTTCCTTACATCGGTACTTCTCTTCCAGAAGGCCCTTGGAAAGAGACATCAAGCCAATTTTCAGGGACTGCACTCGAATTTTTCCAGTTCGGCCACTGAAATTATAAAGATAAGACCATTTAATACAGTTTAATTTTATTTCATTCCAACTCAAGTCTATTAAAAAATCCAAAGGCATTGGTGAGTTCTACTTTAAATACACTTCAAATCTCAAAACAAATTAACACTACAAATCACATTAAGAATGCTTCCCTTACAAAAGCTTAGCTCGCCTTCTAAGTGGTTTACACATCAAAACAGTTTGTATTACTCCAAAAGGGCAGACATTTAGCTCTGTAAAGCTCTCAACATGATTTACTAATGTGATATACACGAAAAAATACATGAGCACACAGCAGGAAAGCCTATTACTCAGTGTGAAACACAAGGACTGCAAAATAAAAACAAGTTTTCATATTACAGTAATTCATTCATTCATTCATTTCACTTCATTTTTTCCTTTTATGTTTAAAATGCTCTGATATACATGTGTATCATGACATAAACAGCCAACCACATGCAGTAATTAAATGACGTGGAGCTGTCGTTCTTGTTAAGCAATGTGACTTCAGGCTTGTCTTGTCCAACATGAAAAAAAAAAAATGCCCAAACCTGAACAACCACACATCAAACCTTAAGCAACTTAAGAACAGATAAGTGGGTACCAAAGCAAGTGATTTTAAACCTGCAAGACACACACAGTTCGAAAAGGTACTAAAGCAATAAACCCAGGGTACACGGAAACGGACAATTTTAAAGTTCAAAAGATCAGTGCAGAAACATATTCTCAAAAGATCTGATGATTTCTTCTTTCAAACACCAAAAAACATGACACAATTCCTCTTTAGATGAGACATGGCAAAAAAATAATGAAAATAGTAGTTAAACTGTATATATTATACACAAACCCCTGCATTTAAGGTTAGCTGGGTCCTTCACCAGCAAGTAAGATAATACTAAAATTAATATCACCCCAAACATTACTTTGGTCCCTTCTGTCATACTGAAGTGATATATCCTTTAATTACTTCTGGAGTGGTTATTAGATATCTCTTTCTGTCCTATCCATTCAACATACGGTCTGCTATTTGATTTACTTCACAAATGTTGTGCTGAATACAAAATTATTAATTTACTCCTGGGCTCTCGGTAAATTAGCTAAGCGCCTTACAAATATTAATGCATTTGTCTTCACAACCATCACCTAATCTAGTGACACTAGACAGCATTATCTTCTCCATTCCACAAGCTGGAACAGAGGTACAGAGAAATTATTGCTAAATTAACCAAAAACACCCATTACTTTTACTGCCTAGTTTGAAAATCAGGACCCAATTTTCCAGAATGTTATAAAAGTGCCACCTATTTTATACTTTCAAGCCTAGCTTCAAATTACCTCTTTCAATCACAGACACTACATCATTCTGGCATACCTTAATGTGTAAATGGCTCATTTTGCAACCCTGATGAAGTTCTTTCCCCATTCTTTCCTGTGTAGGGTTGTCTGTGTTTTAACTTTGTATTCAATGGAAAACCAAAGCAGAACATTCATTTGGGTTTGATTTAACTCAGGACTGACTAGAGCAGTTCTTTATTAAAGGCAGAAACTCAGAAAAATCTTTGCAGCTAAAAGGTCATGGCACATATGTGGAGGCTTCAAACTTCTCCAGATTTCAGCAGATTGTTAAAGGGACTATGAAAAACTTCCTTTGCACAAAAAGCATTTCCTTAATAAATTTATAAAAAAGAATTACAAAACCTGCAGTATTATGTTTTTCTAAAGAGCAGTGTATTTTCCCCTAGCATTTTTCTTGGAAACAGCTAAATATTAGCACTGGAATTATATATACAGTAAAAAAGCCACACCATACCCCAACAAAACCCCTCCACCAAACCTATAGACTTTGTAGCATTGACACTTCCAATTCAATAGTTGAAGTTTGCCCAGCTTAGAAAGCCACAAAATCACTGAGGTTGGGAGGGACTTCTGGAGATCATCTAGACCAATGCCCCTTCTCAGTCAGGTAGAGCAGGGCGCCCTGGATCATATCCAGTTGGGTTTTGAATATCTTCAAGGACGGAGACTGCACAGCTTCTCTGGGCAACCTGTGCCACTGTTTGATCACCCTCACATATTAAAAATACATTTTTCTTATATGTTTAAGCAGAATTTCCTGTGTTTCAATTTGTGCCCACTGCCTCTTGTCCTGTCGTTGGGCACCACTGAGAAGAGCTTGGCTCCATCTTCTCTGCTGCTCCCATCAGGTATTTATGCACATTGATGAGATCCCCCTGAAACTTCTCTTCTCCAGGTTGAAGAGTCCCAGGTCTTTCATCCTCTCCCAATACATCAGATACTCCAAGTCCTTAATCATCTTCATGGTACTCCACTGGACTCACTCCAGTTTGTCCATGTCTCTTTTGTCCTGGGTAGCCCAGAACTGGACCCAGCACTCTAGATGTATCTCACCAGGGCCGAGTAGAGGGGAAGGATTACCTCCCTTGACCTGCTGGGAAGGCTTTTCCTAATGCAGCCCAAGAGACTGTTGGCCTATTTTGCCACAAGCGCATGTTGCTGACTCATGTTCAACTTGGTGTCAACCAGGACCCCCAAGGCGTTTCCTACAAAGCTGCTTTCCAGCTAGTTGTCCTCCAGATTGCACTGGTGTATGGGGTTATTCCTCTTCAGGGGGAGGACTTGGCATTTCCCTTCATTGAACTTCATAAGATTCCTGTTGTCCCCTTTCTCCAGCCTGTCAAGGTGCCTCTGAATGGCAGCACAACCATCTAATTGCGCTGTGTGTACAAACACCCAAAAATCAAGGCCTTACAGTGGGAAGGTTCAGGAAACTTTTTAATGCTTGAATTCATACAAAAATTATGGGTCAAGTATTTAAAATTAAGTGCCAGCACACTATTCAGATTCACTATAGCAGTACAAGCATGCTTGTCATTACAAAATCAATTGATAAGACCACTTTAAGCAGCTCAGATATTTTTTGCTCTGATCCTGATGAAGGGAAGCCTGAAACATTATACCTCTATTAACTGGTTTAGAGCAAAAGTTGTCCATTCTCCATCAATACAACAGTGAAAGGCAGTATAACAATGGCACATTATTGACCTCTGACCTATCTTCAAGTGAAAAATGTCAAAAGCATTATAGCTGCTTGTCAGAAGTGCTTTTCTTGTTTACTAGATTCCATTTGTCCCTCTTTCCCCATGCAATACAAAGTCTAAGGATTCATTGCCCTTATAGTGAGATGCTGACATTCCTCTCCTTTCCCAAATGAACTGGAATTTTATTGTTTTAGTGGGGAAGGTGAGAGGAAAGAGAGGTGAGGGGAAGGATGAAATAAAGAAATCCTTGGTGTTTTGTAGGTGATTCCGTTTTCTTTACATATGCACCAGGCAGGCTCCGGCCTATCTGCCTCAGGTATAATCCCCCTATTGCACCTTCATCCACTGCCAGTCAGGAGGTGGCACAGAACCCAAAAGTAAATCAACTATAAACCTGCCAAAATAGGCATTCAAAAAAGGTACACATCATTTTGAGGCATGGTAGGAGAGTGCGTTGAAAGCATATAGTACAGAGAGGACTAGTTTAGTGGGGAATCAGCTAACTAGATCATTTGGTCAAGGGCATGGGGGGGTGCCATGCTGTACGAGCAGAGAGGCTGGATTGGATGGGAGCACATACAACTTTGTTGCATAGTTTGGATTCTCCATCCAAGCAGAGAGCAACCATTCAGCTGTTTCAGAGTTCCAACACAGCTGCAGAGAATATCAAAAAGCAACTTTATATAAAAACTGACGCCTGTCACTATTGTACAATAACATAAGCAAATGAGGAAAAAAAGGGTAAGCTAGAAATGGTTGTAGTATTAGAAGAGAAAGGGAGAACACTTTTATCCTATATCTTACTACAGGAGACACTGAAACTAGAGGATGCAGGAGAGGGGAGGGAGGGAAGAACAGGCAACACACAGATAACAGGGGCCCTAGACATGAGCCACACCCTGTGAGTTCCCTTGCTAATCCTGTAACAACTGAACTCCAAACAGATGAAACAACTACGATCCCAGCCTCACTACATCGGGCACAAGCTGTGTGGAGCACTTGGGAATCACATAATATAGTTTACCACTACTTGGCCACAAGAACATTTCAGCTGCAAAGCAGCATGCTAAATCCTAAAACTAACATTTCTCTTTCTGCTCAAACACCTAGGAAATTCAATGACAGACATTAAAGCAGGGTTAAAATTATCTGAAGGTATGTCTTTCCAGGAAAACGAGTTTAGCGCACTTTCAAAAAGTGTTCCATAATCATGCAACTGTCATATGCAAACTTTATTCCTCTCTCTAAGTAACATCCTAATACAGAGTTAGGACCCAAAACTCCATTGACAGGCAAACATAGTCTACATCATAGTCAAAACAGAGGCCTGTGACACCTCTAAATTATAAGTGTACTAATCAGGATATAATTAATATTAGATTGTTGAATATAAGCATACAAAACTCTTGTTACCAACGATGGCATGCAAGTATTCTGTAGCATCGCGATAGCATAGCCAGACACAATATACAAGCATTTTACCTAAGTACCTGAACAATGTGAACACCAAAGGGGCAAACAGTGACGGGCACAGCTGCACACAGGAGTTAGCCAGATTACAAAAAGTTGCCAGTCAGAGGACAAGATTAAGTACAAGAGATAGCAAACAGGAATACACAATACAGATGACTGGCAAACCAACAGAAAACAAGATAAGCAATATCAAGTCCAGAGGAACCCTATGTCCCCTGAGGGTGGGGGGCAACAGCATAAAAACATCAGGCACTAGCAAGGAAAACTGGAGAAGTAAGAAGATGAGCCTCCTTCAGTTCTGACTTCTCTCAAAGAGCTCTCAAGCCGGGTCAATGTTGACGCTACAATTAAGGACTACCGAGGACGGGAGCTATCAGTTATCTACATAACCCAGCAGCAGGAGGCAGCCTGGTAGATTCTGAAGGTCCCCACAGATGCCTCCCCCTTGATCAACCACAGAGGAGTCATCTTCCTGCTCTACAGAGGGCCATGTCTTTCCTACAGTGCTTCTTACTGCTATCACAGCCTGCCGAGCTGCTCCCGCAGAGTCTTCTATGAATCAAGACAGCTATCATCAACACAGGGAATGCAACTGGAGTACATGCAGAAGATTTCTATCAACTACAGTCAAAACCAGGGCATAACGTTAAGGCTGACTGAGCAGGTCTCTCATCCTTCTCATTCCTCAGAAGTTCAGATTTTGCTGAACTTAACATGCTGGTAAGGCCTGGGACATTAACTCAACCTGGTATTAGAATTTACCAGGTGTAGAAGTGCAACAATAAATAACAAAGTTGTAATTCTTCAGGGGAAGCCTGGGCCATAGAGAATGATCATAAATGACAGCTTTGATCATATGAAAAAAGTTAACATACATGCCATAGCATAGATACCCTTCCTAGACTAATGCACCAAAGAAATTAAAAAAAATGCATTATCAAAAGTATCCTAACATCACAAAAATCAAGAAAATTCCAAAGTTGAAATACAAGAAGTCAGATAAACATTGCAAGACTTTAAAAACAGTGCATGTAAAAGTTTCTTTATGGACATTGGGTAATTTTGATTGAAATAATGAGTCATCGCCCACAATTAGTATATGTATTCTGTATTAAGTATGACAGACTTTAAAATATCTAAACCAACTCACTTCAAGGGGTGTTGAGTTATTCCATTAGTATTGAAAGCTATCAGTCCATTTCATGTAAATGACTTTTGGAGATTTTAGCAAATTTGACAGTATATAGTCCAGAACAATAACCACCAGCTCTTGCTTTTGGATTATTTAAACACAGGCCTGGCCAAATGATTTCATAGAGCAAACAACTTCCTTCACAGCTCTCACTGTAAAATGCAATGCATTTATTTATGATTTCATTAAAAAAAAAAAAAAAATCTCTGGACTAACCAAAGCAAGGAACTTTAACTTTGGATAAAGTTTACAGGGCAGACGTTGCTGCCTGGAACAATCTTCGTGTCCTTGAAAAAGTAAAAGTCACCAAGTAAATTTAATGTTTCTCTCCTCTACTCAGCTTGAAGAATGAATCATTCCTGATGTGTCAGAAAATACCAGAACACAACAGACTTGCCTACTATTTCTAAAAATAAATTGGTTCTTTTTAAGGGCCAAAGACATCTGTAGGTAAATCTCAAGAACTACCCAGTTGGCCATCAATCTGTGAATCAGTAATTAAATCCCAGGTTAATAGCATGCGACTAACAGATGCTTTTTGTAGGCAGTTTAACGATTTGAAACATTGTACATGTGCAATACCAGTGCAATAAACAATGGAAATGCCAAGACACAAATTAGTTCTTTCCTAAAGGCCAATTAAAAAAAAAGAAAAAAAAGAAAGGCAGCTCAAAATTGGTGCCTGTTCTTTCAGCTATTTTTTTTTTTCCTCTCCTGGAGTGGATTTGATAGGTGAGCAAGGAAACATACTGTAAAAGGTTAATTTTATCTCAGAAAACCTTCATCCTCCATTATTCAAAGTTTGACTGAAGCTTAAAGTCTTTCATCAGCTTGAAGAATTATCTACACTAATGCTTTCAATAGCATTATCAAGGGGAAATGGGAGCAACAGGAAACGTTATTGAAAGAAAGGCTTGTTGCTTACTACGTGCATTTTAAATATGAACAGATGAAACAACTGACTTTTAACTGAAGTTAGGAAGCAAAGGTAAGCTAAAGAAAATATAATGGATTTGTGATAAATCTGAAAAAAAACACAACCAGTAACTACAAAAAGTCTCCAACATTATTAAGTCTCTTATTCTAAATAACAAATAACATTTAAGTCAAGCAACCCACTTGATCTGCTGCTCTATTTGCAAGTGATGTGCTTATTCACCCACAATACAGAGCTCTGCAAAATAAAAATAATTGCAGGAAGAAGTCCCAGTCATTATTTGATGGGCTCTCCAATTTTCCAGCAGTAATGATGAGGAGTCCAACTAACAGAAATGTCACAATATTAAATAGCAATATTCGAATGACAAGGCATAATAGGTAGTCAGCACATAAATGATAAATGGTTGTATGTACTCTGTTCCCTCCTTCCCTCTCTCCTATCACAATATTTAAAATAAAAATAAAATAAAATTAAATATCCACAAAGTATAGGAGTACTGGCATGTAATCCTCTGGGGGGAAAAAAGAAAAAAGCTACGAACTGTTAGAATTTGGCACTGATTAAGTGAGTGAACATCGCGAAGATAATGCATACATCAAGAAGTAACAGCTCTCTTTTGCAAAGCCAGGTATAAGAACTGCTATCATTACTCAAGAAATACTTTTGCTCTTTCCATCTTCAAATGGGGAGAAAGGAAAGACATTTGCTAACCAACCTCATGCAGCTTAGAAATTCTGATTTGTAATTCTGTGTATAACTCTGAACTAAAGCATATATTCAATTGGACACACTGAAGCGACCACCCCATGTATTGTACTACTGTGCCTTTAGTAAGCTCCAGAAGAGTCCTGAAATGCCTTTGCTCAAACAACATAAGGAGATACATTATAGGGAATGGAGGAGCTGCTGGAAACCAAGTCTTTTCCCAGTTTTTACTACAGAAGGGAGATGAGAATAGTACACACCACTAAGAAAAATAAGCAATAAACTCATGACTCAAAGGCACAACTAAATAAAAACATACTGATTGTAGGTCATGCAGGCTGACATAGTGCAGGGCAGGGCAGAGAGGTCAGAGTTTGACCTTCAGCAGAAGAAAGAAGTGCCTGGGGGCTCAGAAAGGACTGGCCAAAACCACAAGGGGCTGCTGGAGTGAACTTTTTCTTGTCTTCCGAGACTCAGTGGACGTGCTTTTAAATAAGCCCACAAGTTCTTACTATAAGCATTCTGAAACATGCTTGAGGCAAACTCACAATCCACCGGAGAAATACAGCTTTGCTGCCAGGACCGGGGCAGGTGGATCACATCGCACCAGCACTCAGAATTGATACAAGGCAGGAGCTGCACCTGCTGGAAGAGAGCTGGGACCAGGACACCACTGACCCTCCAGCATCAGACAGGCTTTAGCGCCGAGATCAGAACCACCACCACTTGACAGGGGATACAGAACAGGGAGCTCAGCCAGGATTGTGGCATGCAAGTAACTAAGTGTAAAACAAATAACAAAACTGTCCCCACCTCTGGCAGAAATAGGATCTAGTACGAATGGCAAACAATCTGGGCAATTTGGAACATTTACAGTAGGAAAAGAGCTAAAGCAGCGTATCCAGTTCTCTACTCACATATACATTTCTTGAAAGCCTTTTGATGTTTGTTTGGTATTAGCATAAAAGCAGTGTAATGTTATTTCAGTGTATCTGAGCAGGACAGCATAAGAAACATCTCACTGCAAGCAACTGCACTTTCATTACTGAGTCAAAAATATCAAAAGATATAACTCTTCATTAAATAACTTCCTAAGGCTTTATCATTTTTCTATTACCATGGACACTTCCTCAAGAAAGTAACTCAGAAAAAACATACAACAGTCCTATAAGTCCAGCATTTTTGATAAGTCACATGCAAAAATTACCAGTTCTGTCTCCATGGTTTGTACTTTGTTAATACTACATTAAATTCCTGGGCTACACACTGTGAAGAAAGATTTATTACTTACCTATCATATACATTGAGTAGCCAGTTAAGACACATGTCTACACAGAGAGGAACATTCACCATATCTTTGTGTTTCTCTTCAAGTCCGCTGTAGATGGTAGTGAGACAGCTGATCACATCCTGGACACCAATCAGCTGGTCATTTTGACTCAACTTGTGCTGTTTGAAAATTTCACTTGTTGTGTTCAGGTCCAACAGGTCCACTAACAATAGGTGATTAAAAAAAAAAAAAAAAAAAAAGAAGAAGAAGAAAAAAGGCGTGAATATAGATGCCTGAGCATAGCATTCACAATACTTGTTCATGTGCATATTGTAGCAAACACTGCAATTAGCCAAGAAGTAGCTTTCATTTAGTAACTTTATAGTGAAAAACTGTTCTCTGTGAGAAGTCGACAGCATTTTGGTACTATATATTTAAAAAAACCAGAATCAACAAGAACACCATAATGACACAGTTCGGAAGAACATTTAAAAAGCCGCTGAAGTAGTCTGTGTAATTAGAGGATCCTAACTTCAGATGTAGGCACACTGGGAGTCCACTAGGCTTAAAGGATTCTTTGCATTTACCATAAAGCAGAAACCTGTTAAATGACTATCACTTTTGATTAAATGTAAAGCAAAGCAAATTCTTAGGTAACAATGTTCTCTTAAATGCAGCAGGAATATACTCAGGCCTGATTAACTGAACAACAGTTGCTAAATTAAGGCTTAAGAGAAAGCAGGGAGGGACACAGGGAAATTATTTATTGTAGTTTTCCAGAACACAAAATGCTACGCTTTCATGAAAAATATTTTGATCTCCTTTATTACAACATGCTTTCTATAAGCAGCTGGTGCTGTTATGGATACCCTAGAGGTGACAAGGGTTTTGCCCCCAGAACCACAGAAATGTGACTGCAATTGTGAAAATCTGGGTTTTGCACGGTGAAAATAAAAGCTGTCAATGAGTTCTTCTAATTCCTTTTGCAAAACAAAGTCGAAAAGAGGCAACTTATTTTGGTGTAAAAGAGGGAAGAATAATCTAAGTCAAAGGGTGGTATGATCCTTAGTGACATTTTTTTGACAGAAGCACGGACTTTAGCAAAAAAAATAGTTGCAATGTATCAGTATGCTTGCTACAGTGTATACAACATAAAGTTGAAGTATATTCTGAGCTCATACAGAGCGGTTTCTGGAGAGCCAGTACCACATTTACACTAAAAATGTCATCTCTCAAAGGAAATGAAACATGACAATCTCAGACGTGTTGTAAATTGCTCTGCACCGGTAATGTTAAAAGGACCCCAGAAGGGCAGTCTGTGCAAATCAGGTAAGTCTAGCTTGGGCTGGAATGTAAGTACAGCAGAAAAAAGCAGGAGCAAGACAACAGTAACCACTATGAGCAATTCTCTCAAGAACTCAGTGAGCATCTATCAAAAGATAAGGTTAGAGGCCAAAAGGAGGTTACATTCCCAATCCCTTTTCCTCAGTCTACATCACTGTAAAATGAGAAGCAGTACCTCGCGGCCCTTACTTTTTCTCTCCCTCACTGACATCTGTACAGTCTGTTCTAACTTTACAGCATCAGACTTGGAGGGGTTTTATGTTTGTTTGCTTTTTATTTTCTTTTTTTCTAAAAGCCCATCTCTTGGCTACGCAAACAAATGCCAGCCATGCATTTACCAAACAGGCAGACTGCTAACTGCAGCAAAATACCTTGCCACTAGTTTGACCTGAGGTAGCCAAAGCATTTGGCGGTACATTGCAGCAATCTTCTACAGGAGCTGGAAAATATGTAATACACTGGAAAAGGCTCACGGGCATATTTAAAAACAAAACAACACAACCCTCCCACTGCAATGCAATGCAGAGTATTTTTTTGAGGGGTGGAGGGAGGGGGGTGAAGCCAGGTGCAAAACTATAACATGCTATCCAGTCACGTGAATATTGCCCTCAGGAGAGACAGACGCTTTTCATGCTTGCCCTTCAGGACCCACAGGGGGGAAAAAAACCCTCAAAATTATTGCAGACAGTTTGGCGGTGGTATTTTTTTCAACCTGTTTTTGTAACGTACTTAATGGGGTGCCTAAAAGCAGGTAAGCAGCTTCCTAAGACAGACTGACAGCACCCAAAACCTGGCCTTTTTAAAGCCAGTGAAAACCTGGAATGATTTGGAATGCCAGAAGTTGTAGCCTTTGGGCTTGGCTTAGCACAACCATCCTTGCACTGAAAACAGCAATTCAACAGACACTGAAGTAAGCCCGCTAACTTCTTATCTTGATCTGCTGGCATTAAGATCTCACATTCACATTTCTGCCAAAGGGTTCGAGAGGGAACCAGGAGAGGCACTTCCAGTATTTTCATACTAAAAGGAAACTCTGCTGCTGTACTAATGCAAATTAAGCAAAACTTATGCTTTTGGATGACACCATTCATGGAGAACCACCAGAGGGACTTACTTCCACCCCTGCTTACATCAGCACTCGCCTGGCTGAATGAACTTTGGGAACAGGCAGTTATCCTGCCCTGGTAAGGTCTACCCACTAGCAGTGCCCCTGGATTGGGCTGATGTAAAGAGGGATTATTTTCTCATTACATTTCCACTTCTGAAAGTTTTAAAATAAACTGCGTTTATGCAGATGGGGAAAAGCTAACCTGAGACTCGCATCATTTCTGGCATGAAGCCTACTGCACACAGTTTTTAGTGCATTTTTGCAGTACTATTCTGCATCTGCTCAAACGTGCTGAACAACCAATCCTGCTGTTAACCAACAAATGGACACAAGGGTCATTTCTTTCCTTTCTGTAGTGAGGAGACTTTCCCAAAGGAAAACTATAAACAGAAACCACGTCATTCAGCACAGTTCAAGCAGATGTGAGCGACTGACTCAGGAGCAAGTAATGACATGCAGCTGCTAATGGCAAATTTGAGGCTGCTGTAACCCCACAGAAAACAGGCAGGCATTGCTATGGAGCTTTTGTATTAGAAAGACCTTGTGAATGACAGCAGTTCCTGCAAAAGACTGGATGGCTGAGGGAAGTCTACACGGCTCTCGCTTTTAGTCTTGTGTGCGTTAATGTTCGTTCCTTAGCCTTGTGCGGTTGATATTCCCATTAGCATTCTTAAATTTTAAATCACCTAGAGGAGCTCAGTGACAGAATTCTTAATATACATGGTGGTTTTGTTCCCTTTTTCCCTTCCAGTACCACACTTCAGTATCTGGGGCAATATAATTTCTTGAAAATGAGCTAAAGTATGCTGCACAAGAATAAAATATAGCAGGGTCTGGTGCTGCATAGCTGCCCAGTACAACTGCAACACAGGATACTCTCTCTGGCCCCATTCTTCTGCTACAGTGGGAAAGTGCTCTCAGTACATCTGCCCCACATATTCTGAGACAGAGAAGCCAAGAATTTGTTCTTTCCAACCTGCAACCTTTCTCAGCTTCCTGCAAAATAAATATACATAGGTACATACACACATATATTAGTCTCTGCAGGAATCTACCTTCCAAAAAACAGAACAAGATGAAACATGACTCTACTTTCCTGCTTCTAAAGGAGGGTGGGGGGAGTGGGAGGGAATAACTTCCCCAGAACCATGTTAGTCAAGAGGACCAATATTTATTTTCCTATCAGTTCTCAAAGTATTCTTAGTGGGCATACCGTTTCAACTTACCTGCTGCACCCCTTTTTTCATTAATTGATTTTATTTATTTGCAATAATGATACCTACTATTAGCAATTCTTCCTGCCATTTTGTTCGTTGACAATCTGTCAAGGATGTATCCAGTCCCTTGTTAAACATTAATGTTGTTAGACTTAAGCCAACCCTCCCTTCCCCAAGTACTGCAGAGAAACAATTTGTCTCAAAGGCCAAACTCACAGCACAGTGCTTTCTGCAGTCTTCGGATTTTGATGGCCGTACGGTAGGCAGAGAAGCGTACGTTGTTCAAGTCAGCTGAAACAGCAGAACAGAAATATGAGCAGCCCTAAAAAGAGAGTCCGTAAGTTTCCTTTATATATAAATTTTCACATTTTGGAAGAAGTCTGATATCCCTTCTCTCTCTGCAATGAATTAATAGGATATATCAGAACAAATAAAACAAACTGAGAAGTTGGGGCCTCAGTCCAATCCACCTGCAGGGAAAGCCTCCTGACTCTGAAGGGCCTTCAGAGATTGGCACACCAGAAATCCCGACACATCTTGGCACATGTAATACATATAATAGAGTTTTACATACATATTTTGCAGTGTTAAGTAGTTTCCAGACAAGTGCTCAAATACAGTATGTTTCTCAAATAATTTACGACTGCATCAGACAACATACAGGAAACAGAGAGCAGCAAAGGCCACAATAACAGGGAAAAAAACCCATCTTTTTAAGCCATAATTTTTATGCCAAGACTTTGTAAACAGTGCTTTGAAAGGGATAGTCAGATAGCCATAAGCTCTATTTTAGAAACTGATGGGCATAGTAACATTTTTCCTCACTTAACAGTATTTTACCCTTTCACTCCTTAGAAAGGGAGACTTCATAGTAAATGGAAAAGTTAGCAGGGCATGTTGAACTAGCTGTACCAAAATATAGTCTAGCCTTTACTGATAGCATAGCTGCTCTGATTCATTACAAAAATTAGTTCCCTGCAGACCGACATCCTGCTTTAAACACAGAGACAGTCTGCATCATTGGACAATCCCTCATGGATTTAAAAGAAATAAACAAGATGCTGCATTAAAGCATAGAGTCAGAGCATATTGTTCAGAATAAAATTACTGAAAGGCAATAAAGATGACGTGATCAAGGCAGTAGGTTTCTTGCAAAGTATGTCTCATCGCAAAGTGGGAAATGCTCTCTTACACACAATTCATGGCAATTCAGACATTGTCAGCAGACAAATGCAGGCTTTTACTCATGGCGTGGACATCACATAATGGTTTATTTTAAGAAATGCACTCACCTAAGGACTGGAAGAGATCAGTCATTTTAGGATGATCCCAACAGGTTGTCTGTGTCTCATGACTACAAAGGAATGAGGTAATCAAAGTTTCAGGCAACACACATACACACACAATGCAAAGGACAAAAAAATCAAAGATATTCTGATTTTCTGTGTTTAAGTGGCAAGAAATCCCTCAGCTCTTTAATTAAAATACATGACCTGTGCCACTCAGCTCCTTGATTTTTCAATCACAAAGTAAATTTGACAATAGCCCCCCCATACATAACAGTGGGTACTTTTGATTCTAAGTGTGACTGTATCAGTTGAACTCTGATCCTGAAGCTAAGAGGCACACTAATAAGGTAAAAATGTAAAACTTCGTGCTGCTGTAGCACAATAAAAATATTTGTAAAAACACTTGAAAAATAAAAAGCATTGAGGTTTTATTTCAGACTTCATTGCGTATCTGAACACATGTATCAGAACACATAAAACAATTTTAAACTTCACCTGTAACACATTTAATGGAAAGTCTAATCACTCTTTACACACCCAATCAATAGGTATCTTCATTTAGGGGGTGTGTTCTACACTAGCACTCACAGAAGAGAGATTCGATAGGCAGCATCAGTTAACCCACGGTTTAGCACCGCTGTTTCAATTCACCAAGGTACGCAGTCATAGGAATCAAAATGTGTACTATATCAGGTCTACTGAAATCTCCAATTCCCTTCTCCAAGCCACATTTTACTTGTATTTCTGAATATTAATTGCTAGAATGATTACACATTCTTACCCCACAAAGTATTTAGATTTGAATTAAGTTTGTAAGAAAAATAGAGAAGTTGTGTTAAAAAGATCACAGCAGTTCCTTTAGAAGTTAATGAAAATGAAATTATGCTAGGTTAGCAAATCTAACAATAATGAGCAGAGAATACCACTTATTTCAGCTTCTATTTAAAAATTTTTAATGTGCACACTTTTTTTTTTCCCCACATACAGGTGTACTTGGCTGTAAATAATGACTTTAAATGGCACTTTGCCCTTAAAAGTAGTGGACTGTAGCTTCAGTTGGTATATATAAATAGCTATACCTCAGTGGGTGTTCAATAATTTATCATTTTTTTTTTAATTGAGAAACCAACCAAGAATGAACCCTTTTATAATAAGTGATGTAAAATAAATGGGATAGAAGGTCCCCCCTCCAAGGTGCTACAGAGACAGGACAGGTACCACAAAGGGGAGGCAGGCTCCAAATAAAGTAAGGGCTGAGGGCCCTTCTTTACATTACCCTTTCAGATACACTAGTGCAAAGCGCATGCATTGGGTCTCTGCATAGGGGATACAATCCCCACTTCACCAGTGTGACCTTCCCAGCTTTGAGTCTGGTCTAGGTGTCCACAGTCAGCTTCTCCCTGTCATTAGGCTTAACTCTCCCTGCCATGGGTCTCATTTGCATATCTGGCTCCATCACAACTCTGTGAGGTGTTTTTCATGGAAGACAAAATACGTATTTCCTATTAATACAATAGGTATAAATCCTTTTTTCCCTCTTTGTGATTATTCCCTAGGAGATGACTGAAAGGAGAGAAAAGCCCTACACATGATTACATTTAAACAAGGAGATTTATACAACATGCAATCAAAAAAGCATCTTCTGTTAGACCTTGATTGACTCTGAAATACTATAGTAAACCCTCCCCAATTCAGAAGAACTCTCAAGTACATCTTTACATCGAACACATTTTCCTGAACTGAAACTTCTATTTGGTTTCAATTTGATAATAATATCACATGAACAATGTTCACGTTTCAAATTCTGAATAAGGTGGTCAAGGCTCTGATATGCTCAACTCCAAAGCCAAGGCATACCAGTATCTAAATCAGTGCTTTTGCAGTTTCTAGAAAGACACTTTTAAAACACCACTACGTTTATCCTTGTCCAGAAAATTCATTTCAAAACAAGTAGCTTGACAATTATTTCCCTGGAAGGGGCACAGCAATAAAAAATCATTAAACCAACAACAACAAAAAAGGATGTATCTGGATTTGGTGCTGTGCTGAGGTAAAGGCAATTGACTGTCCAGCATTCTCAAAAACCCTGGTATAAAAAAACCCTTTAAATATATGTATATATAAAAATACACTTCAGTCTATTTTAAATGCTAAAATATTAGTGCAAATACTGCACATAAACAACATGTAATTTAGCTGAGTCAAATCCCGTTTACTGCCTTAGAAGAAACTAACATGTTAAAATTAGCCATTATGGTAAAAACTTGGCTGAACCGTAGCCTTTGTTTCTGAGTTCACCATCTTCTGGCATTAAAAAATATGTTTCCGCAAAGAAATACATTTCCTACTTGTGGGGTGCTGCAAGGATCTCACCCGGGAAGCACTGCAGAAGTGCAAAGGTTTATTAGCAGCAAATGCCTCTCTACACAAACAACAATGGATCGATTTGACACGCGCAAGTCTATGGGGCCGGATGGGATCCACCCATGGGTACTGAGGGAGCTGGCAGAAGTGCTCATATTCAATGAAACCAAGCCACTTTCAATCATCTATCAGCAGTTCTGGCTAACCGGGGAGGTCCCAGTTGACTGGAGGTTAGAAAATGTGACACCCGTCTACAAGAGGGGCCGGAAGGAGGATCCGGGAAACTACAGGCCTGTCAGCCTGACCTCGGTGCCGGGGAAGGTTATGGAGCAGACCATCCTGAGTGCCATCACAAGGCATGTACAGGACAACCAGGTGATCAGGCCCAGTTAGCATGGGTTCCTGAAAGGCAGGTTCTGCTTGACTAATCTCATCTCCTTCCAGGACAAGGTGACCCACTTAGTGGACGAGGGGAAGGCTGTGGATGTTGTCTACCTGGACTTTAGTAAAGCCTTTGACACCATTTCCCACAGCCTCCTACTGGAAAAACTGGCCACTCATGGCTTGGACAGGCATACTCTTTGCTGGGTAAAAAACCGGCTGGATGGCCAGGCCCAAAGAGTTGTGGTAAATAGAGTTACATCCAGTTGGTGGCTGGTCACAAGTGGCGCTCCCCAGGGCCCGGTGTTGGGGCCAGTTCTGTTTAATATCTTTATCAATGATCTGGATGAGGGGATTGAGTGCGCCTTTAGTAAGATTGCAGACAACACCAAGTTGGGCAGGAGTGTCTATCTGCTGGAGGCTAGGAAGTTCCTACAGAGGGATGCGGACAGGCTGGATTGATGGGCCAAGGCCAATTGCATGAGGTTCAACAAGTCTAAGTGCCAGGTCCTGCACTTCAGTCACAACAACCCCATGCAACGCTACAGGCTTGGGGAAGAGTGGCTGGAGAGCTGCCTGGCGGAAAAGGACCTGGGGGTGTTGGTCGACAGCTGCCTGAATATGAGCCAGCAGTGTGCTCAGGTGGCCAAGAGGGTCAATAGCATCCTGGCTTGTATCAGGAATAGCGTGGCCAGCAGCACAAGGGAAGTGATCATCCCCCTGTACTTGGCACTGGTGAGGCCGCACCTCGAGTACTGTGTTCAGTTTTGGGCCCCTCACTACAAGAAGGACATCGAGGTGCTGGAGCGTGTCCAAAGAAGGGCAACGAAGCTGGTGAAGGGTCTAGAGCACAAGTCTTATGAGGAGCGGCTGAGGGAGCTGGGGTTGTTTAGTTTGGAGAAGAGGAGGCTGAGGGGAGACCTTATCGGTCTCTACAACTACCTGAAAGGAGGTTGTAGCGAGGTGGGGGTCAGTTCCTTCTCCCAATTAACAAGCCATAGGACAAGAGGAAATGGCCTCAAGTTGAGCCAAGGGAGGTTCAGGTTGGATATTAGGAAAAATTTCTTCACCAAAAGGTTAGTCAAGCACTGGAACACAGCACAGGCTGCCCAGGGAAGTGGCTGAGTCTCCATCCCTGGAGGTATTTAAAAGATGGGTAGATGTGGTGCTTAGGGACATGGTTTAGTGGTGGACTTGGCAGTGCTAGGTTAACAGTTGGACTCGATGATCTTAAGGGTCTTTTTCAACCTAAACGATTTTACGATTCTATGATACCAGAAGCCGATTTGAAATTCTTCTTGTCTTGCAGCAAATTGTTAAATTTTGTTAGGTCCAAAGAAGCCTTTTTTTTTTTTTTAATAAAAAAAAAAAGAGAAAAGAAGGAAAAAAAAGATAAATACTTGGATAAATCCATGCTTTCCCCCTGCTCCAGAAATACACTGATATACTCCAGTACACATCTGTAATGTTTAATTAGAATGTGGGCAGATCTAATTGCAATTCCAGCTAAGTAATTTATAAACCCATATGCAATGAATAAGAGCTGATATTACCAGTCAAGCTTTTTCCTTAAATCAGGTTTCCAAGATTTAAGAACAAACAACAGTTTCATTATTGAAATTGTATGCTTTAAGTATTCAGTTTTATCTGAAAGAATAAAACATACTTTAATCATAACAACATGCCATGCAAAAATGATGTTATTTTTTCTATTTTGTGTGTGCTTAACATGAAGCAGAGAAAAGTGAAGCAGAAAGCAAAAAATCTCTGTATCCTGCACTATCATCTTATTTCTCCATTTAATGTAGTAAATACCTGAACGGCTAAATTTTCTCTTTACAGAAAAACAAAGAACATGAAACATATACCTAATAATGACCAGAAAATATTTTTATGTTTCTATTTTAATTTGAAAGAGAAATACATTTGTGCAAGACTGTGTATAGGCTTATGGGTTCTTAAAACTTATCACTCAGTTCTTTTGTACACCTCATGTGGTAGCTACCTGCTACTAGGATTATGTGAGAAAGGAGGCCCCATGAACATCATCTTGTGGAATGGAAAAAAGGCGAGAGAGAATCCCTTCATCCAGGCTTGTCCATAATTACCCAAAAGTCAGTACTACCTAACAGCTTCTAAATGACTACACAAGGTGAACGTGATTATGTCAGCTTCATCCTGAAACACCTAGCAAGACACCATCCATGACGGCTGAGCGATCCTGTACATGGATCCGGCAGAGAAGAGGAATGGGCTTAGTGTGAATGAATCACTGACTCAACAGTCCATTGAGGTCAAAGGAGGCAGCAGATCCACTGCTGCAGGCAGTGCCACTACCGCCACCGAATATATTCCATGGACAGGCTTCATTTTCGAGACAGAAGACATGAAAGCCAGACTACACTGACAGAGCTGAGGAAAAAAAAAAAATGTGACTGTAAATTTAAAGAGAGCTGTAAAAAACTGCAGGAGAGGGGAGGAATCAGTCTCAACAGCAACATTTCTTAATGTAAAGTTTCGTTTGATAACAATTTCATAATATGCAGGGACTTCTATGTTGACACAAATTGATTTTCACAAGAAGAAAAAATGGGTGTGCAGATAACCTTCCTATGCTACAAATAAAACTGTCAGAGAAAGGAGTCATTTTATTAGGCGCTCCAAACAGGAGGCATGCAAGACAAAGTGCTTTCTGGTGATTTGGTTTGTAAAGCAGCTCTTTGAAATAAGATCCATCTTTCTTTGTTGTAGCTACAGTGACTTTTGTGTTATTGATGCAAGACTAACGCAAGCAGATCAAGTGCTGATAAATGTGCTCAGAAACTTTACAGTATTGGATGGTCTGTAACAGATGAGAGAGACTTGATGAAATTGGGGGAGATCTTTCTGACCATGATCTTGTAGCTCCTTTTTATGCAAGATCATGACATAGCAACCTATTCTAAAAGAGGCACTGCAGCAGTTACAATTGCTTGTCAGTCATTGCCCAGCGAGTAAAAGCAGACTTGGAGGTTTCCCTGCTTCTTTGATACCTTGCTCAGTAAACACAAATAACATACCAGACATGAGACCTACAAGAACAAGGAAATTGATAAACAAAAGATTATACAATTTCTTTGCATTTCTTTTACATGTATATGTGAAAGATGTCATCCTTAGAGCAATGGACCAGAAATCACTAAACTGCTAATTACCAGAGTTGCTAAAACAAGGTACGCAACTAAAGCAGCACACAATTCGCTCACAGAAGTGCTGCAGTCATTTTCTGAAGGTTTCCCGGCAAAATGATTTTACTGCCTCATGAAGAGAGCTCCAACTTGATTCCTCTGGAGGCCATAACTTCTGGTAAGTCCCAGAAGGCAATTAGGCAGAATTGGATGGATTGTTTTCACCACAGAGACACAACAGGAAATCTTCAGAAAATTCAGCCCTGCTAGCAACTATCTGCTAAGAATGTGAAGAAATGCCATTTTCTGTATTTTTCTATAGAAAACAATCTGTAACCCCCAATGACGGAAAACTAAGCCTGCAGAGAAGCTAATGGAAATCTAAATTTGGAACGATGCTGAAGTTAGACAGGAAAAAAATGAATTTTACATCCTAACATGTGAAAATACATGAGAAGGTTTATCATTTTCAGTCATCTCACTGAACTTCTGAAAAGACTGAAAACCAGCATTTAACCAAGAGCAGACAAATCTAGAGTCTTCCCTCTCCGTTACAACTGCTGTGGCAGTTCTGTCCCAGGCCGCAGTGACACTCGCGCCAAGGAGCACCTTCTCTCCCACGTACTCTGCTGGCTTCAGGAAGAACTACTTGTAGAGTGAGGTGATATTTACTTTGAGTGAAAGTGAGCAACAGTTGAGCACATTATTCATCTTGCATGTGGATGGCACTGGATGAAAAAAGAACTTTTCAAGGTCTCCAGGAGCTGAAGTTACGAGATTTCATTCTGCACAGTGGGTGGCATAAGAAGGGATTTCTGCTACGCCAGAAATGAGCTGGTCTGCACGACAGTAACACAAGTGGTCTGAACACGTTACAACTTCCCACATGGATCAGTCAGGGAAGAATTAAAAGGGTTTCACTGACTGAGCCACAAGAGAATGCATTCAGTGTTATTTTCTTTGTTAATATCAAAAGACTGAGTTATTCAGAGTAAGAGTCTCCCAGATCTCTTCTGCCAAAACTTAGGGACACAATATAAGCCACACAGCAAAACATGCATCCATGAAGAGATTATATGACAAAATAAATGCATTTGTGCAAATTTCACTAACTAAAAATAAACATTATAACCATAAAATATTGAAATTTTAAAAACTACATATTAATGAAGTGCTCTAAAGCTTAAATGACAAACATTTATCTTCACAATCTGTTTCTTATCCATTATGTTTGCTGGCAGCTTTCTAGTTATAATTGGCAAAGATAAACCTTGTTAAAAATGCTGCCTGGTTGTAAATAAAGAGCTGAGAAACAGTTGGCATGTCCTTTAACTTATGATCTCTAGAAATAAGAGACCAGTCCTGTTGAAATGAATGGAGTAAGTTGTACATCTCCAGGTGTTTCAAGCTGCCCACGGAGCTGCGAACACATTCAATTCATTCTTTTTTAGCTTTTTGTCTACAGGAAGGAAAACTAGAGACAGGTTTGTGGGGTTTTTTTATCATTTCTTAGCACGGACAAGGCCTATGTCTGTGTTGATAATCACTGGTAAACACCAAAAAAGCAGAAACTGAAACAGTACTCTGGCATTATGTTAAGTAGCTTTCTGATCCTGTAGTCATTTGCACAAAACATTAACTGAAATCAGGATCTTTACTGATCACTATTGAATCAACAGCACTCAGAACTCTGACTTTGCTGCCCTTGCCAAATTTCAAATGGCATAACTTCATCCCCACTTTATAAATACGTCAGGGTGCTTTATCTAGATAGCGTATATTTTCTTTTTTTTCAAGCCCATTAGAAAAATACTGTTTTGTGGTGAAAAAGAGTTGGCATAATGCATTGCAAGGGTAACGTATATCAGAGGTTGGTGGAGCAATTTATATGCAGATATTTTGAAATCCCTCCAGAGAAAGTGTACTACTGCATTTCTTTAATAGAAAACGAAGACCAGCACAGGAACTGATAATTGAAGAAAGTCTCAAAAACCGAATCCTGTACTATCTCTTTCTGCAAATTGTATTTTATTTTCCCTTCTAAGGGAAATACTTCTTAATACTTCTAAATGGGATTATGGATATAGCTAGGGCAGGAAAAAAGGTAAATTTCCCATTTCCAGTAGTTCTCCCCCTCTTCCCCATACAGGCATAAAACAAGCATCAGGAAAGACTTCCTGAAGAGTCTTAGGGGAAAAAAAAAAAAAAATAAAAATGAAGCAGCAGAAAGCATTTTATTCCCATCCCCCATAAAGTTGAACATGATGTAGGAGATAATAAAATGGGATTTTTAACATGTTGGTGATGCCAGCCTCTTTGCAGGAGTACAGAAGAGTAACCAGGTGACTATGGAGTTTGATATTGATTAATTTAATGATTACACCAAGAAATTGCTCTCCCTATGTAATGCCCTGCATGAGATTAAACTCACTGTGACCCTTTCTGTGTTACCCTTTTGCTTCTTCTGCACAGTACTAATCTAATAAAATCTAATAAATCTAATAATTTATAGCATTGAAAGGTACACAGCTGAAGAAAAATTAAATTACAGTTAAAAGAACAACAGTGAGAAATGCCAGTGTAATTATGTTTTCTGCACATTCCTTTCAGTTCATCTTGTATTCCTCAAAGATGTTTAACAATCATACATAGTGTTCCTTTATTCTTCTGTTTCTCTTTAGAGTATTTTTATTGAAGTGCTGTGTAATATAGGCTTTATTTTTTTCATTTTCTGTTATAGAGGCCAAGCATGTCTTAATTGTGTGATTCAAATAGTTATAAATGAACAACGGCAGCAAAGTCTCCCTATTAAATCTCAAACCTTTGCAAACCAACCTATGAAATATGTATTCAATGACAAGTTTGCCAAACCTTTTGTCCAAACTTCACACTTTTATTACCAAAAGTGCATTAGTAAAAATTGTGCCTGCTGTGCTGTATCCCCCTCCATACTGCTCATTAGTCCCATTCTCTTTTATAAAGTATGAAAGACTAAGCTTTTTTTTTTTTTTTAACAGCATTGAGAGTTTACAGATTCAGGCTGTTGTTGATTGAATTCTACTGCAACAGAGAAGACTCAGACTACAGAAATACAAAAACTTCTATCAGTTGTCATTAAGAAAAAAAATCAAACAGGAGGCAAAAAGGACTAAATAAAATCACATCAACAGAGGCAAAGCCACTTGGCAAATTTGGTTTACATAGTAAGACAATTCAAGAGAAGAGAGACAGGCTAAATCACATGTGTAGGTTCAGTTCATCCAAATATCTGCCATAGCCCAAGGTGCACACGCCTTGATAAAACTGGGCTCAATGAATTACAAATCCTTCTTCCAGCCAAGCAGAATAGTCACTCCTGTCCAAAATGCCCCAAACCCAGACTGCCTCTGTCTGAACTTCTGGGGCAGAGGAGTTTGTACACTGGCTTTTTCATCTTTCACATGCTTCCGTTACAACCCCAGAAAGGGCGGACGCGCCAACCGTTAGTAAATAGGGTGGGGAGAACGAAGTGCACTCCAAAGCCACCAAGGTGTGCTGGCACACGAAGGACCTCTTTCTCTGAGACACTTCTCTATGCATACAAGTGCAAGTTACCTCTGGCAGCAGGACACAAACAGAATAAATGTTGCCCATCTGAAAATACAGACGTGTTGCATCATTTTGACATTCTCCTTACAGATTCATTGCTACCTAAAGTGCTCCCTCCTGCCTTCTCAGCTGAAGTTCCCTAATTTTTTTTTTTAAACTCCATTCTCTGTGTGCAATAAAACTGCAAAGAGTGCAGTATTTTTTTTTTTAAATACTCATCTTAACAGAGGTACAACTACGTCATCATCTACAGCTGTGTCATGTAGGAATGTTTTACATTTCTCTTTCAAGGATACTCACAAAAAGCAACCGAAATGAAGTAAAGGTATGAATTTATGGTTGTCTAAGAAGAATGTATGTTCTTATTCAGAATTAAAGTAGCCTGATTTCAATTAGCATTTATTTCCCTTTCAAAATTAATTTTTAAAAATTCTCATTTTTCAGCCACCAATCATTGAATCATACTTTATTCTCCTTCTTCTGCTGTTTTTCTTCCTTACCCCATAAAATGAACAAATAGTACCTTAAACTTTCTCTCTGAACATACAAGTCTTGTTGTAAAAACAGTAAATATAATTGCTCTCGAATGATAACGGTATTGAGACTCATCATAACTGTGCCTTCTACGCATGCTGTGTTTTACATCAAAAGGCACCTCATTCAAAGAGGTTAGTACAATTAAACAAAAAAAGTAAGGAAATCAACTTAATCTTTGCCTCTTTCCCAGAATTTCTTTCTATATAAACAATCACCATTAAATCCTGTTGACTGTATTCTTGAATTGTATTACAAAAGCTCATGTAATCACTCCAATCAAATAAGTTTTTTTGTCAGCATCATTTTCCTCTGTTCTTTAAGCTATATCTGAAATTAGGGAATAGATGAAGATTTAAAAGAATATTTATAGCTAAGAGTACTCTCCAGCCTGACTAAAGCAAATGAAGTTCAGAATCATCTCTTTTCTGCTTTATTTTCCACAACTGTGTTTTATCTAGCTGCTGCTGCCAACACTGAAGTTTAGATCAGTAACCAATAAGAAATGAAGGAAACTGCCAAGGTCAGTCTGCTTGTCAGACTGTAGAGCTACTGAAATTCAGTATTCCTTCTCAAGCTTTTTAAAATAAATAAATCCTACCAGTTACATATAACATTATTCTTCTCTTTGAAGACACAAGAATCAAGACATTGCTTCAGCAGCATGTATCATGTTCAAAGTAGGGAAAGATTACTGGAAGTAATTCTTTGAGATGCACTAGTTAATTCTGTTGACTTCATTAAAGCCATCCTCAAAATAAACCAGTGGTCTCTGCTTTTATAAAGACCTCGACCCTCAGAGAACTTGCCCTACACTTCTGCCGCTGTATCAAACTTCCTGTGCAAGACCATTAAAACAATTTCTGAGAGATGCTGGGGTTTGTTTCTCAGCCCCGACTGGCTTCATTCCCCAATCTAGCTCCAGGACAGCCAAGACACTACTATCAGAGTAAGCCCACAAGATCAGTGGATACTTTGCCTCCAGGTTGTGTGCTTGCAGGATTTTCACCTAGTGCACACACTGGAAATACTTACTTTCTTCTGAATTAGTCATAATAAAAAAAGATTTCTACAAAAACTGAACTCTGGCTGAGGTGGGGCAAGGGAGATGCCCAGAAACTCAAAAAAAAATGTATTATGAAGCATGAAAAAAGGATATGCATATGAAATATTCAAGTTAAAAATCTTTGCTTTGCTCAGCACAGATCAGAAGCTTTAATCTTAGTCTGTTCCATCTGTTGTGGTGGTAGGAGTATCCATCCTATCTCTAGCCTCCAACTCTGAATGTACCTGGGAGCCCCACAGACCCCTCTGTAAGCCAACTCGCACCCAGTAAACACTCCCAACTTCAGCTACCAGCTCTGATCAGGTAGAGCAGGAACGTGAACTGCCACCTATCAACGCCTACTAAGGACATACGCACATGAAAGAAAAGACTGTTTCAGGGTAGTTTTCCTCTTGCTCTCTGTAGTTTGATACGTCAGTGTTTTCTTTGAATTACTGCTGCAGGTGTGATCATTTTAATTGCACTGCTGCCCAAGTCTGGGCAGTCAGTCTGTCTCCACACCCCACCTCTGCCCTCTCCTCTTCCACTTGGGGCTGAGGGAGGAACCTCTCCTCCAACATGTCACAGCTTTCTGTTGCCTCCTGCAAAACTTTTCAGCAGAGGCGCAAGTGCTTTTATAGAGAATTCAAGGATCTTTACAGTAGGTTTTTCCTTTTTCTAGTTACCTACCCAGACCCTTTAAAAAAATTAATCTTCACATCACAGTTTAAAAACAACTGTCACACTAAGAACGATGACAACAGGTTTGATTGACATAGATTTACCTTTACTTCCTTTTCAAAGCTCTCGAGCACTCAAATTTTTTGAAACACAAAATGTGGCTCTCAGATTTATGACAGAGCAATACGCAATAGTACAAAGTCCTCACTGATGTTCTTTTAGAATGAATTATCTGTAGGTCCAATTCATAGTCATCCTGCAGACTTAAACCTACTTTTTTTCCAAACTCAAACTGGTAACGTTTTAACACAGACTTCCTTCAGTCTAAAATGAACTACTCTGGGTCTGGCTTACCATACACAGTACCTTCTTAAAATTTCATTTACCTCTGGCAAAAAGCTATCCTTCTCTCAAAGCTGCAATCTTTCACCTTTAAAGTATTGGCAAACAGTACATAAATAAATGCTGATGGAATAAGAAAATCCAAGTTAAGGATTGCTCTCAGTAGAACACATCAAAATCTCCATACCTCCATAACTAAGTATTTCTAATTATTTTCAAAATAAATATCCTGACCATTCCTCTTGGTAACCAAGTTATTTGTACAATTTTTGTCAATATTTACGTTACCTTTACATTTACATTAATATCAAGCACTACAAAAACCTCCATAAAGTAAAGAAAATGACGGAAGGACAATCAACACATGTCTGTTTCTGAAGGAATTTTGCACAAAATGATGCATGGGCTCTATAGATATTAGTCACCAATGTTCTGCTATAGGTTATAAACTTTGTATTTTTAAATACATTATGTACTCAGCTTTTTCTCCCTTACTCTACAGTTTATACTCTGGATGAGCCACACACATAAGAACAAGTCTAGTATGAATACTGATACTCTGTTACACTGGAACGTCTCTGCTGTTTCCAATCTGTTTGAGTGGGGTTTTTAGTTAGGGTTTGTCATTGATTTCTTTTTACATATTTCTAAATTATACAGTATGCAAAGCAATAAACATGAAAATATATAGTATATGCAGCATAACACTACATAGAGAAACTCTTGATAACATTTCTAGTTATTACTTAGTACCTACGTTTTTCTGTCAGGTTATGGTGATAAGACCCTCTGTTACGCTTAAGGAAAAAAGAATCAAGGTAAACTTACTTGATATAATAGGGCACTTTGTTATGCGAAACAGATCTCTGCCATGGAAACTGTACTGAAGCTGAGGAAATAAAGAGAAGGTAATTATTAGAAAGCACCTGTAAAAAAAAAAATCCAACTACCTTTATTTTATTTATTTATTTTACAGTTAAAATGTTATAATAAATTAAATGGGAACAATTAAAATTTCCCAGACAGCTTTCAGTAATTAGAAAATCAGCTGGAGAAAATGATGGCAATCTATCAAGATGATTCTAGGCATCTATTTAATGCCAAGCTGGAAATAAAACAAATGTGGTCATTCTACTTCAGATAAGGATAATAAATTCTGAGCAAGCAAGCTATCCATCCAGGGAAAATGGAGACACTGGTTTTCCTACCTCCATAGAATTATTACCAGTTTAAGCTTTGAAAATAAATGCTTCCACTACTGTAATTAATGCTCTACAACAGAATAAAAAGGAGAAATATCAAACTTATTTTTGTTAGTTACAACCCTTAGCTCCTATTTGCAACTCAAATTAACATTGATTAACACTGTATGGCCAACAAAAAAAAAAAAAAAAAAGCATTAAAACCTGTCTTTGCACTCCTTGCTGAACAGCGGTAATCTTTGCAGAATTTATGCAAGTCTGATACATCAACAGATATCATACATAAGATCAAGAAGCCTTCTGCACACTGAGCTGCAAAAGGCATGAAGTCATACATGACGCTACAACTCTGCTTATCTAAAGATGCCAGGAGATAAAAGAGAAAAAGGTGTTCAGGCCAACAGGACTGCTGGTGCACAACTTAAAAAGTACCTATTTACTGAAGAACCATAGGTATCTATATGTCCTACCAGAAATTACCAGACTAGTGCCTGGTTAATTAGGGTTTTATCATAGAAGAAACTCACTTCACTATATTCACTGCAGAATCAGGGATTGAAAGAACAGGTAGGAATAACCGATCACCACAATGGGATGAATTTGTGCTGTACACACATGCCAACACTTCCAAGACAGAGTGCCTACTCTTAGGTGCTAGTACCCCTGTTTAAAAACCTGGTAAAACGAGACACAGCTTTGATCCACACTGGATCTCAAGTAATTAAACTCTTAATTAATGTAATTTTCTGCAAGCATGGCCCACTTTAGAGATCATCCCTCTTTGGAAAAAAAACATCCATTTGAAAGTAACTCTCTCCTCTTCCCCTAAGACCTCTCAGGCAAAGACTTACCAGCCGTGTAACCCCCACAGGCTGGTGCTGCTGCTGCAGACAGAGGCAGGTCTTGCCCTGCTCCCAGCCAGCTGTTCCCTGAGCAGTTTAGTGGCTGTGACCTCTTCTTGGACCACACAAAATTTCATGGCTTATAATTCAAGAAACATTCATGTACTGAAAGACAGGTGAACTGGGAACAACATTTGGGAAACTACAGGAACCAAGTAAACCACATTATTCACCGGAAAAACCAGTGAAAATTCCATTTCTCTATTAAAAGAAGAAAGTAACATTTGCAAAGAGGTAAGTAGGTACCTGGTAAATAAAAAACATAGTAAAGGCTAAATGCTCAAATAGATGTAGTTAACTAAAAAATAATCCTTAAGCATTCATAACTCTGAAAAAAAAAGAAAAAAAATCAACCAGGTAGGTAAAGGTGGCCATTAGCTTTAGAGTTTCATTCTTTAGCATTCCAATTTGGCACCTGTGGTGGCTCTGGTACCATTACACTAATTATGTCAGCTACCTAAGAAGAAAAATCTGGCCACAGTTTGCTTAGGTACAATTTATGTCCTATGACAGACTATATATATTCTGCACTGACACAGATATGGACTAAACAACATAATAAATTAAATTGTTAATTATTACGGACCAAGTCATACTCTATTCGTTTGGGAACAACCTTTCTAAAAACATTGCCAGTTCTCTGCTACACAAAATTCTGCAAAATGAAATTCCCATTCTTTTTTTAAAATCAGTTTCTCGATGAAAACTGAACAGAGTAGTTATCGATTCTGGCACTCAATAGCAGGCCTGCAGATATTAGTAAGGCGGGACACCACTCAAGAGATGCTTTGACCAGGCCACTTGAAGACCTAGGCTATTTGTTAGGGAACATGTGGAGTCAGCGCTCTGTGGACATTCATGGACTCTTCTAAGAAAGCATACAAGAAATACAACAGAGAAGAGTGGATCTTGGGCCTTAAAAAATAAATGAACTACAGAAAAAACAAGTTATTCTTTCTAAAGGCAGGAGACAGCAAAACAATCTTTTTGCAAAGAATAACGGATTATAAGGATTCTTCATCTTTATCCACATTAGGGATGTGCAAAATTTACTGATCGGTAACTAACTTGCAAGGAGCTTACTTTCCATCTCGAAAGTACTGAAAAAAAGAGCAATCAAATTCTGCCTAACACTGATGGGAGGGGAAAAATAGCTCAGCGAAGAGAGGGATCATAGATTGTAATGGCCTACTAATACAGCTTTACCTCAGCCTCCAACTTCAGGACATTTTAGGAAGGCCCAATGTCATGTTGTTTGCTAGTCTTCAAAAATATTCTGAAGCACTTTCTTAGCAATGGTCTGGGTGAATCCATGTCATTGGTGTGCCAAAACTCCAACAGCAGTATTAAATGCTGCACTGTGTCTTTTTAGTAGAGAAATGTTACTAGCCACTGCAGAGTAGTGGTAATTCCTGGATTAAGGGGGCTGGAATCAGGGTGCTAAATAATCTCATCTAGGCTCCCTTTCCCATGAAAGGCTGGACCGGATGATCTTTTGAGGTCCCTTCCAACCTGGGCCATTCTATGAGTCTATGAATCTGATGAACAGGTAGAAATAGGGGTTTTGCTAGCACAAATTACTGTTTAAATGACAGCTGGGGGCTAGTCAACTGAAAATGGTGTGATGGCAAGCTATCGTCTCTTGTTAGGATTTGGAGAAAGAGTAACAGGTAGGTGAAGTAAATTTAAAATAGCTGCTGTCAAATGAGCACAGATAAAAACCTCCCCTCTAATTTAGAAGTGCAACTTTGGAAATAAGGAATTGCATAAGACATACATATCATAATCTCAGTTTTAGGAGTTTGAGGTTATTTTATTCAGACTACCGCTCTACTTGTTCCTCACAGTTAGAAGTAATTTATGGCTGCTAAAAAGGTTTGAAAAGTTTGATTTAGAATATGCACTATTTCAACCTGTCAGGATAAAACCTTCATTTTTCCAGATTTAATGATTTTTTTTTATTACTTTCCTTTTGAAGTTACTGACCCTGACTTTCATTTAACAGACTTTATATAGTAGGTATTAAATTCTGTAACTCTGTCTAGTTCAAGCTCTTAAAACAGATATTTTTTTTTTTTTACGAAGTTTTGCTGTAGTTTGTGTGGGGAAGGAGGTTGTTCGTTTTTAACAAATAATTTAAATGGATAACTGCATATTATTTGGTTTTGCAGGACTGTGGTACTTGGCTATAGCTCTTTGCAGTATCTACCAACATGCATTCTGGAAACTTTCCCTCCTTGGCTTTTGTACGTAATGTAAACCAAATGTCCCTTTAAGCCTGGAGAAGACGCCCTAAGCAAGGCTGAGGCATGCTGATAAGGCACTGCATAGTCTCTTTGGACATAATTCTATGAATATTTTATCCAGCAACAAAGCCAGTTCATCACTCAGTCTTGCGAATGCAATTATTTGTTGTGGCATGCTGTAAGCCAAATCAAGGAAATGATCCTGGTCAAGGCAAACAAACCTTGCCTGGCAGGCTTCCTTGTTTTACATGTGGACCTTTTCACTGTTTTGTTTTTTTTTTTTTTCTTCCCCAGATCAGTCACCTGAACATTTGCATTGCTCCAGGTGAGGAGAGGTGAATAGCCTGAACAGTGACACAGGACTGAAGTCAGACACTTCTCAAACCAGCTAGAGTACGGGAAACTGCATCTTCTCTACGTTGCTTCCTAGTCTGTTTTAATTACGCAGACTAGACTGACTACTCTCCCAAACTGTTAATTTGGTGTTTTTCAACAGTGCCAAAGATATCACTCTATGTTCGTTTTAGCTAATTATTACATAGGTATACTGTCCAGGTCAAGGTTACAAGTTTGAGACTGGAAGGGCTACAAAACCACTGTGGCAACACTATGCAACACTTCTAATGGCGTTCAGAAAAAGCAAACCAAAACAAAAAAAATCACATACTTTTGAAGTTGTTTGTTTGTTCTGTCAATTTAAAAAAAGGACAAAGTGGCTCCAGGAATCGTTATTTTGCATAACAGCTGTAATATTTTAAATACACTGCATTTTGTTTACCGTGATGTTTACTGAAAAACTAGTTGTCAATTTAAAATAAGAACACGGTTGTCATGTAACTCAAGAAGAAATCAAGATTAATTTTATTATTTTAAATGATATTAGCTGTTTAGCTATACAGTGACATACAGCACTTAAGAAATCTCTGTGACAGAGCTGCTCATTTTCATGTTCACTTCTCAACTCTTGCAATACTTTTATCTTTATTATTGAAGCCCTCAGTTAAAAAACGGAGAGCTGATTGGGTTAACACTTTGTATCATGAGCTCTGATGATGGCAGATAGGCTAGAACGTCAGAAAATCAACATGGATCCTGATATCACAGGAGATCGATCTGTAACGAATAAGTCAAATGGGAACGAGGGAGCAAAAGCATGTGCTTTTACCCTCTTAGTATATGGGAGATTGTAGGATTACATCTCTAAAATTTTCACTAGATAGAAAAAGATGGAAGGATGGGTTTCAAGAAGTAGTGACGCAGGTTTGCTTTCCGCATCCCCTTTATTTGAAGTTCCAGGAATGTATGACATGAAGCCTTTAATAAAAAAAATTCAGGCAGCTCTTCCTTTGTGTCATCCCAGAAAGTGTGGAAGCAAAAGCAAACTGATGAAAGAGGTAGCAGGGGATGAGAAGATGTGGTTATGAACACAAAGATTCGAGAACAGCCACAGGTCAGACCTTGCAGAAAAGAGAGGACAAAGAATAAGGCAACCAGGGGCGCAACCATAACTCAGCAAGATATTACAGTGATCCCCGAGGGACGCATGCCAGTGAGAATGTCAGTGGAGTTATGAAGATGAAAGACCCCTACAAAAACAGGGAGGTAGATAACAACATGGAAGAGGAACTTCCCTTTCTTCAAGCCACAGGGAAACCTGGAGCAAAGAGCAGTCACTGTTTGAGAAAGCCGTCATCTCTCACATGCATCTATTAATTCAAAGAACTTACTGGAAAGAAAGTGCTGTGATGCAGGCCCAAAATCTCGGTGTGCCTCCTGTAACTGTTTAAGGCGATCCTCTACAGACACCTACACAAAAAAACATATACGCAAAATTTACATTGCATTTACTTTGTAACACCAGGGCCATGATAATAAAAACACTTGTTTACATTAATTTTTAATTAAATAAATTTAAGTTGTCTGTGTGTCATAGCACTTATTTGACATCCAGCTATTCAAGGCTACTTTTTTTTTTTTATTTCATTTGCTTGATGAAAGTCATGTTCATAGCAGATCAATAACGAACAATAGCAGTTTCATGGTGACTACAGCAGACTGCTGAAGTTTCTGACCTCCTCCCAACCCTTCCGTTGTCCAAATTTCCACAGTCAGCAGGTCTCAGTTTGCTTGTATTGATCTCACAGCTGCCTTTCCAGCACAGAACTATTTTGGAAGATACCACTTCACTGGCTGACATGACTCCCCCCTGGTTTATTAATTGAAACTGCACTAGCACACCCAGCAGCAGTTTGGCTGCTTAGTTAACTCAATTTGAGAGAAGACCAAAAAAAGAAAAAATAAATAAATAAATAAATTAAACAAACAACAAAACCCCGCTACCAAGTTACATTAGGACAGGGAAGGACTGATATGACACATTAATAGTTTTGCCTCTCAGGAGCGACTGATTCATAACTACTAGCCCAGAAGCTGATGCTCAGGTTTTGAAAATTCAGTTTCACTACCCTCAGCTAGAGAGGCAACCGATCCTCCATCCTTCCCCCAATTCTTTCAGACACTTAGGTAAAAAAATAAATAGCAGCTAACTCACAATAAGTATTTCCTACTAAAAAAAAGAGTGAGAAAGTGCAAAAATCAATAAATGAACTTTGACTGACATAAGAAACTTCATTAAACCATTCACTGAGAAACTGTGCATGAGTTTGAACCATAATCAGGCACATTGATTTACCTTTCTCAGACCATTTAAGTACAATAATCATAACTAAGCAATATGAATCTCTCTCATAGCATACCCTCTTCTGTTGTATGATTTTAAATGTGCTATTGCTCACATCTTGTTATAGCTCCACTAATACTTAAGTCACTAAGTGAAATTCCCTGTAGAAACTGAACATTCAAAACCAAAGTAAAACAGCTTTCACAGGAGCTGGAAACACAACAGAAATGTGTACACCCGTTTTCAGTAACAATGATTTATGCGGTAAAAATACTGCTATAAGACATAGAAAAAAAGCATGCAGCAATAGTTCCCACTAGTCTCCAGGGATTAATACAGTCTTCTGAGTGGGTAAACTACTGAGACAGCTTGAAAGGAAAAGCTTTTGGTCAAGCCACAGAAGGAAAGACAGCTCCCTTTGCTGCTGTGGTACGACAAAAGTAACACCTTAAAGACAGAGATAATGAACAAATGGTAATAATGCATCTCTTAAGAGAACAAAAGAGAGTGAGAAGCATTCTCCCCCTCCCCACACCTACTGTACACATTTGGAAGAATACCTGTAGAAGTTTCCACCGCATATTAAGATCATCCAGTTGACGAGACATCTTTAATGATGGATAAAGGTCAAGTGGAGACAGCTGACTGGACAAATCATTCACTGTTTTAACTTTCAAGTTGATGGGAGCAATTTCTTCTCTAAAAGCCTAAAAGAGTAAGAAGCATACATTTATGCTTAACAGACATCCGAGCAGCACGAAAGCCACATAAACCCAACATGGTGCTGACTGGCCCAACGTGGCAGCTTATCCTAAACAACTGTATGGAACTCTGAGTTCTCCAGCAAAGAAAGTTCACGCACTTTAATATTCTTATTAACTCCTTCATATCCATCTCTAGAGAAAAACAGTATGAAATTTACCCAAATGCCCATATCCAAATTGCACCCCTAAAACAATTTAAATAAGGGTTTTAGTGGTGCCATATGGCTTTACATCTTTTCTTTCCAAAAAGAAATATGCAATGCTCTATCAGGAGCTTTAATGGTATACAGCCTGTCAAGTGCTCTTAAGAAAAAAATGTGTTCAGTAACTACAGTTTTCCAGTATTAAGTGGCTGACAAAAATTCAATTTAAAAACTATTATTGAATTAGCAAAGCATGAAGGAATGTATCTTCTAAGGAAAAGGAGTACAATGTTTTACGTGATTAGAACAGTAGAGTAAAACTATTGCAATGATTAAAAACGGAAATCAAACAGAACTAAATACAGTATTAAGACAAAATTGATGCAAGTTTTAGTTACAGTTGAAAAGACGCATCAAATGTCTTTCTTGCTGTGAGCAGTTAATCGTTCAATCCTATACCCGGCTTCATTAAACATCATGAAACAAGCCAAAAACAACTGGAAAAAAGATTTTCTTTGGACAATTCAATTATTTACCTCCCTTCAAAATCTCTCTCATCAGGCCCAGGAACAGAAGGCACCTACTGGCAAGAAAGAAGCATTTGGCTTCTGGACAGGCAGCAGGCCCCTATTACTTCAGCAGATGTTTCAGTTTTTCCACAGCCATGAAAATCTGAAAGACTTTGCTTTACTCTTCTTTACAGAAAAAGCCATCAAGATATGACAAGTCACTTCTTCACATGAGAACAAAGAGCTATTCAGCATCAGCATCTTAGTGCTTGCTTTAGTATCTATTTTAAAATGTCAGAGGGGGAGGAGGAGGTGCATTACTCTTCTCAAATCAACAGCAGTCTGGATATAAATAAGCTTTGACTGCCTTTGTTTTAAAGATTTTGGTTCCATTAAACCTGAAAATAACAACAAAATTTGGAGAATGAGGATGCTTACATTGATACATGTGAAATAATGCCGTCCTGTGTTAATTTCATATGAGTGCACAAGCCACATATACATAGAGAGAGTATCTGCAGAAAACTGGTTGCAGCCCATGGCCCTTCATTCTTCTAACACCAGCATCCCATGCTGAAGACGTGGATGGTTGGGTACGTGACCCTACGGTCCTCTAATGTTTTGCCATATTCATTCTTGAGCTTAAAAACTGAAAAGTTGTGTTTGTGAAACAGAAGCTTGGTGATAACTGCTAAATTTGCCTGAAACAACACTTTTCTCTACCTACATGTGCACACCCACATGTTCTCCTGGAATCCCTTATATTCAGGCATTCCCCCAAGCACTGTGCTGTTTCCAGTCAGCTTTCCTGGACAATGTTAGTTATCAGAACATAATCCTTCTTTGGGGAGCTCTGCATTACTCCCCAACCCATGCAGCTAAGCAGGAGATGACTACTACCCATCATGAGCAGCCATGCCTTGGGGTACTGAGCCCTGCCTGGGTGACCCGGAACCCTGGCTGCAAGAACTCGTATACCCACGAGAACATTATACAGTAGTATGTATTCTTCGCTTTGAAGTAATCCTGAAGAGAAGCCAGGCTAAAGTGAAAGGAAATAGAAATTTTCACTCATACAAGCTAAAACAGACAATAGACGTGTGAAGTTTGTGAAAGTTAAGGAATAGAAATTAAAACTATGTATATACTTCTGTATGACTGAAAGAGCTCTAAATGTTTTTCTAAAAAGAAAGCGATACATGATAGTCAAAACAGATCTGACAGCTCACCACTACAAAAAGGAGGGGAGCCTACTGTCAACTGTTGGGATGGTAACTGACTCAGCTCACTCATACTCCAGTGCCTAGGCAAAGCTCCAAACAGACCTGTGGCCTAACTACAAATTAGACGGTATTTCTAGAGGGAGAATATTTATATTCTAGAACACAATGTTTTTCATTTAATGATTATTATGTTCTGTACACATCTGTAGCTTGCTGATCGTATGTGCTTAGGCAATCACAGCTGACACAGCGAATGTGGCACAGTACTGAACTTGGAGACCTCAGATCTAGTCTTTAAAGAGCACTTTCAACTGTACATGACAATTTAAGTATATAGTGTATATGTATCTAACATGACTAGGGGTAGAAGAATGGAGGGGTCTGACTCTCACACAGGTTAAATATTTTCCAGGAGTTCCACACTTACTGTGGTTTTCTCAATGTGATCTGGTAATGAATCTATGAGCAAGTCTCCCACAGGTTTCCAGCCATTCCTCACGTTTTCAGCCTCCTTCAAGTCAGCATCAAGGTCATCCATGGCACACTGCAAGTCTTTCAGTTTTTCTAATGCTTTGTCCACTTGCTTCTGCCAAATACTGGCACTGGCATTTAGGTTTTCCCATTTCTCTTTTACCTCTGATGACTGCTTACGCATAGCTTTGGCAATCCTCATGGCTTTCTCCTCAGGGGTCAATTCTGCAGTGGGAAAGAAAAGTTACACTGTTTATTTTTGCTCTTATTCATGTCTAGTTAGACAGTGTTCCTGAGGTTCACGCTCAAGACAGTAAGTCCAGAGTCAACTGATAATTTGCTTCAGCGGGTACAAGGTAGAAGACAGTCCACCTTGCCATAAGTGAAATAAACCTTAATCACTCCTGATGACAAAATAAAGCTCAATTAGAAGACAGGAAACTATTCCTGACTTCCATGTATTATAGTATCCGCAAAGCAAAGGCAGCTTACTGCTGATTTGTTATTTTTGGAGGCCCAGGGGGAGGAAATAAAAGATCATTCTTCCCTACTCAAAACTGCAATAGGGAATCTGGGGACCATTTCATGTAGAAAGAACAAGAACAGTGCTTTGTTCCTGGATCACTTACCACCACCTTTCACCCTACCCCCAGGCTGTCTCTTCTCCTCCTATTCGCTACCAAAAGCCAAGAGGTACAAAGTACCATGTGGTGAGCGTTTCTGCAGCTCTACATCCATTTTTCTGTGTTAATACCAAAGTCCTAAAAGGCTGTTTCAAATATGTTTTGCAAATCCAGAAGTGTTCAATGAACCTGTTGACTGAAAAAGAGCTAAGCTTACGATGAACTATTTCTCACAAATGTCAGGCTTACATGTCTAAATTCCATGCAACCCAGCAACCATAAAAATCCCATTCATGTTAGCAAAGACCAGCTGCCACTGAATAAGCAAAGCCAAAGTGGGCTCGCACAAAACCTCAGGACATAGTCACAGATGATGATACTGATTATTTCAGTAAATTGCTTATATTTAAATCCCCAGTCCCTGGTAAGTGTGCAAGACATCGTACAGAACTCCGCACCATAGACATGCCTCAGCCCTCTTTGAAGACAAGAGCTGAGTCAGCTGGTGGCTTATCTCTTCTCCACAACAGATGATTTCTGCAAACCAGTCAGGTGGTCTTTCAATAAGAGAACACGCTGCCTTTCCTGGGTCTTCAATTTGAGACTGAGCAAGAGCCAGACAGTCAGAAAGCTAAAAAGAAAACCCTAAGACATCCCCAGCAGGTCCTGCTGTCTGCTGCTCAGAGGGGCCTTGCTGAAAAAAGTGACGGGTAGCTTCCTTCACTAGGGAAGAGTTGCTTCAGTAATGACAAACAAACAAAGCCAGTCTCAGAGGATTGCCCTTCTACATAACAACCTTGCGGTTTCTGCAGGCAGAGAAGCAAGCAGAGGAAATTTGATAAAATGCAGAAACCAGAGAACAAAAGAAGGGGAGAGAAGTGGCATGCAGCAAAACTAAGCCAACTGGCCTCTTATTCACTCCTAGATAAAACCTTTGGAAAAGGTTTATCAGAGTATTCTGGTGATTAAAATTCAAGTATTGTCTATGAAGAAATTATACACAATCGTGCAAAGATGAAAGCACCATTTTTGTCAGAAGTCAAACGAGACACACAATCTTCCATTTAGTGACACACTATCTTTAAAATCATTTTAACTGTCTAAGCTTGGAGTTGTGAACCTGGGTGAGGAGGGTGAGAAGGGAATATACAAAAAAACGGGGAGGGAAGCTTTTTGCTTTTCAAAGGCTAGATGAATGTCAAAGTAAATGCACTGCTATGGTTGCAAAAGTTCTCTTACTATGCCTCTGGTGATGCAACTATTGTTTGATAGCAGCCAACACAGGAAAGCACACTGCAAGTAATTAATACAAAATAAATCACTAGAATACATTCAATTTGTTGCTGAGAAAGGAAGGCACATTTTTCCCAGATGTAAAAGTAACAGGGAGTTGTTTGGATCAAAACCAGAGTTTCTGCTCACCAATTCCACATATTTGTTTATTAAAGTTTTTTCAAATCTTGTTAGCCCATGTTAGTCTTGATACATGCTAGACTACAAATACCAGAAGGGCATGTACGGGGGAGAGAATGTTGCCAAATGACTGAGTGTTGCCCAAAAGCACAAGGCAACTTGCTAAGATGTGGTTACGTAGGAGAAAAAAGTACCACCAACAGTAACCAAAGGAGAGTGGGAGGCAAAGACAGTTAAAAAGAGCCAACATCACCAAGGGAAGGGAGACAAATACCTAGGCTGTAGGTCGCAGAGCATGTTTTGACTTCTAGAATTAGAAAAGCTCTTTTAAAAAAACAGCGAGCCATTTGAAGAAAGGGTGGAGCTGAGAGGGACGAAAGAAATTCTGAGCTTACCAATATATTTCAGTGACTTGCTGGGTGTCACAAGCTATCACACGAGAGCACTGCTCATGTGCACGCTGCCTGCAAAGGCAGAGGCTAGCCAGGCTTAGGGATACCGCAATGGTAAGAGGGTATTTGAGAAGAGGAATCTGGGGGGGAACAGTTGTGACAAAACCTGCAATGTTTAACTAGATGTGAAGGGATATAAATTATGTACGTAGCTCTGGGATATAGAGACCTGGCAGTAACCCACAATTTGCAATACTGACAGACCAGAATAAAGATGAAGACCAAAGACAGGCTGTGATAGATTGTACCTTGTCTCTGGAATTCCAGCAATTTACAGTAGAATAAACTACATCACAGGACAACACAGTTCTGGGATGATCTTTACTCCCAGCTTTGCAACAGATTTTAGAAAAAGGACAAGAAATAAAGCTTAAGTTCTAAGCAAAAAACCCTTTCAGATAAAAACTATTGTTTTAAACAAAAACCAACAGCTATAAATTGCTTATGTAAAGATATCAAAGAACTTGTTACTGGAAGTAATTTTGGAATTATTCACCATTAAGAATAATAATATACCATTGATGAATGAATGAGAATCCACTACAGTCCAGTGACAAAGGAACTGTGAACAATCTACAAGCCAAGCTAAATTGCAGCATGCAGAAAAGTTGCACCTAGTGGCAGAGTTCAGTATCATACGATACCTCACAGGTTGAGGTATCCTGTGATATCCTATGTTACAACTGTAGGTTGAGGACAATCAGGCCTCAGGAGTAAAAGCTGCAGGACTTTAAATGAGGATTAAGGGAGAACCTAGAGTTGGAACACTTTACACAAGGAAAGGGAATACTGAGTTTTGTTGAAAGGGGACAGAGAACTGCAGACCCAATGGAGGAAGCCTCCTTTGTTGGCATCTTGAACATGTGAATATAGGGAATATTATACCCAGAAACTGGACGAAGTAGAAGTTACATATATGCAAAGCTGCAATCTGCCAGTTTTATCCAACATCGTGTGCTTGCATCATCCTTTACCTTTTATCAGAGCCCAAACCTACCAATTCTGCACAAAAGAGTAGAAAGTTGGAAGGCCTTAATAGTTCCAAACTAGATTATTAGCAGGCCATTTAAAATGATCAGTCACTTGACAAAGAACATGCTGAAAGCATTAGTAAGAGTTCAAAATCGTGCAAAACTTTTTGGTTGTCCATAAAGGTACTGACACAACAGATTCAATGAGTATTTCTCGCTCCAGTAGAAGCAATAAGGAGAAAAGTGTCTGTAGCAATAAATGGGAATAAAAGAGGGGAACAGCCACCTGACTTTGTCTGGGCAGCTAAAACAAGGCAGCTTTACTCATGACAGATAGTCACATATTTGGGGAGGGGAAAAAAAATTGCAGATTGACTGGGGTGATACAAGTATCCCAACAGAACTGAAAACCAAACATCTTTTAAGACCATTTGTCAAATCAGTGTCATTGTGCAAGGGTACCTGCCTCATATTTTATTTGAAAAATATTAATTCATTGCAAGACTGCTTTATTTTACAAAAGCCTTGGAAGTGCTTGTAAACTTGCCCTAAAAAAGACATTTACTAGGGAAATAAAGCAAAACACACATTTTTGAGCTATAAAACCATTCAGCATCTATTCATTTAAGAGAGAACTACATCTTGTATAACTTCATGTTTTCCATCATGAAATCCCCACTTATAAGCAATGCGTTACTTTTTTTCAAGCAGATAACACATTGTCCAAGATACTGGTTGCGTAGCATAGAATTGTAAACCTCAAAAAAAAATGTCTTGACAGTGAGAACTTTTATCAGTTTGGAATTCTTCTCACCAGTCTGTCATTACGCACACTGGCAGACAGAGTTCCTTTTCGCTGTGAAAAAACGTTACACAATGGTTGTTGCTTTTTTGTCCTCACTTAATATAAAGTCTTCTCAGTGATCAGCTTTTTATCTCTCTTCCCCCGTGCCCCCCCCCCCCCCCCGCCTTTTTTATGTAATGGTACTTATTACATTATCTCCACTTCAGCAGCTGCTCAGAAAGTAAGAAAAGTCTAGATTCACTGGATCATCTGTTTACCAGAGGGGAAATATATTAACTGACCTTGCAGTCAGGGAGAAAGAGCAGAAAAAAAAGTCTGCTTCTGTAGTGGAAAAAACTTGCTTTTAATACGAATTTTTTGTCACAAAGCAATGAAAGCACCAACAGCTTTTCTGTGTCTCTAGCAGAGACAGAGTGCCATGGAAGGAAAACTTTCAAGACTGAACTTTACAGCATCTAGCTTCCTTACATGCTTACATATATGGAGAATACTGACCCAAGAAAGTTATCAGTGAAGAAAATTCTTAAGAATTTATTTTAGATCTCTCAAACTATTCCTGGCTCTAGCAGTTTTGATTCTAAGCAACTTTGCTTGATCCTCATTATGTGGACTTGAACTAGTGATCTCTTTCCATCTTGCCACGATTACATTTATTTCCTTTCACTTTTGCCCTATTCCTAATAAAATATACTAGAACTGGAGCTGACTTCATGCTATTATGTCAAACATTGTCTCTTCCTTGGTTCAATCAACCTTTGCAGCAAAAAACAACGGCTGACACAGCACTGTAATCATTAAGAACACTTTCAGAGCATTTGAACAGACACAATGGCACACTGTCAAACTCCTAAGCAGAAGAACCAAAAGCAGTGCTATTGTTGCATGATGAAATCTTTAGCATCGCTCCAGCGAAAGCATTATCTGGGTGTCTAACAATCTGGAAAGAAAACTTAGTTCTGATGGGATGGGAATAGGAAGTTTAAAGAATAAGCAGCAACTGGTTAATGTGGAAATGTAGCACTTAGTCAGACTTCAAGCACAACCCAGTATGTCACCTTTTTCTCCTATTCAAATATCTATTGCATATGTAGTTAAAACAAAGAAAAAGCACCGTCATTTTCATCTTAGCCCATTTAGGTTTTCTTCTATCAGAACTGAAAATTCTTCAAACCAAAGAAATATAATTAAATAAAGAGTGAATAAAGAAAGTCTCTGCAGGATAAAAGACAAATTACCTTTGGTCTGCAGAAGACAGAATTGCAAAAGCAGAGAAAATGAAAGCTGTTAACCTCATGTATGATGAGCACTTCTGGAAAGCGCCCAGAGCATGGTCTCAAGATAAAGACAAATGAGAACAATGCTAGCAAATATACATATCCTTTAATAATGGTTGGTGATATTTCCCAGTGGGTGCTGGTGTGGAAGACACAGAAGGATGAAACAAAGAGAAAATAGCTTCTTGTTAAAAGAGATAATTAAGTCGTCCCATAGCATCTATCTCCAGAAAACTAAAGAAGATTACAGCAATCCTGAGAACCATGCATTTATCCAGCATAACCAGTGTAATTTGCCAATATAATCAAAACATATATAATACTTTTCATGAAAAACAAGCCACCATTTTGTAATAAATGGTGTGATCCAAAGCAAGTTCACAATACTTTTGCACAGTGGAAGCCCAAAGTTTGTGTTGCTCCAGGAACATAAACCAGGTATGAATTCAATTTTAGCATGCTCTTGCCACAAACCCAGAAAAATCCAAATATAACGGTACTGTTATAGCATCACCAAGCTACTATGTCTTCTTCCAACTCCTACTGAAGGGAGAGTACTAATGGAGAAAAGGCTATCACCACTGTATCCCAGTTACCCTAGGTAAGCAAGGAATTAATCCTATATTTCTTCCCAAAGCACTGCATCTCCAGATTTTAACAGGCCTTTTATTTCTTTCAAAGATCAATAAAGATTTTTCTCTGGCACAGCACACACGACAGGTAGCTTCTCAGCAAGGCTGCAGGAGACAGATATTCATCGCCTAACAGCATTTCAAAACAAAGCAAAGGCATCTATTTTATTCCAAAACAATACAAAACCAGAAAATAAAGACAAGTCAGGCAGCACAAAAGATAGGCTCCCTGACTTGATGGTGTCCTATAAGGACACAGGACTTTAAAACCTCCATGTTCTGAACTTTTTTGAACCTTCTAGTCAAGTTTCCTCAGCCTGTTTTCTCCTCTATACACTTTTTGTTTAATATTCTGTAATTTCCAATTTGCTTTCTTGAGGCTCATTTACAATGTTTTTGAGCTATGTTTGCTCCAGAGTGTAAGAAAGGAGTTTTGTTTCAAACAAGGTCCTAACCTTTGACATCCATCAGTCATCAGCATTGCTTGTAGTGCAACTGAGAATTCTCTTGCAGGCAAAGCTTTACTGGTTTCTAGAGTCTTTAAAACAAGGCAACAGTTAAACGTTAAGAACATGGCTTCCACCTGGGAAGCGTCCTGTGTTTCAGCTAAAACCGGGCCATAACAGAGCATACAGGTCAAGAATGACTATAACTCTGCTTATATCCTGAGGTTCTCATGCTTAAAAAAACCCACAATAATAAAATTAACCATTATGGCCTCAGGCTAGCCTGTTTCCAATACTCAGCTGTTTAAAATTCAGGCTTAAAACTCCTCAAAGTTTGCACTCCACACCACTCAGCAAATGGAAACAACTCCCTTGAGCTTTACTAATATGACTCCAAGCAGGCAACCACGTAGACTCGACAGGAAGAAATTCAAGGCTCTACCCAGGTGGACTAAACTTGTAGGGTGACTAAGAGATCTATTTGAAAAGGAGCGAGATACTTAGTTTGAGATTCTCTCATGGGTAACTGCACATTTCTCTAATCTTATGAAGAAACTCTCCAAAGTCACAAGTAAATGAGCTCCAACTAAAACAGAGGCAGCAATGTTCAAAATAACGTAAGCAGTTTCTGGGCATGATTCCACTGACCTCCAGTGGGCCATACCCTCTTCATGCTCCTAAGCACTTCTAATTTTCACACCCAAGGCTCCACACTCAGCCCAGCTGCATAGCAGGGAACAAAAAACTACTCCATTGGTGTGTGATAGCTAGTGGACAGGCACAAGTGGTTGGGAATAGAAATGCTGCCTGCTATTTATTAGAAACCAGTAAATTGCCTATTTCCAGTGAGACCTTCCTTGCTAAGAGGAAAAATTATGGCAGAGAACTTATCTGAATGTGTTCAGTGTTAGGAAGCAAAGAAGTTCGACTTTTATGTCTGAAACAGGTGAATATGTTGTTTTTCTACAAGTTTACATAAAGTATATGCATGTAATTCACTGATACCTACTGATATATTTTTCTTATAACACAGATGAGATTTATGGGGTTTCCTACACTTTCAATTAAGAGGAGATAACAGATGGTAAATATTTAAATTTTAAATGATGTGTTTATCACAACAATCTTTGCTACCAAATAACAGCTTTCAAAGCTAGGAATCTGATTGCTGTAAGAAAACTAGAAGCTACTGAAGTAGTTCGCCAACACTGCAGGCTCCTGGAAACATTCACTATTGCAGTGAGAATCAGTGTAGTGGCCTGTGGTAATTTGCTAGGATGTTAGTTTATGTTATCTTTTAAAAAAAAAAAATTATCTCCACTCCCTCACTGCATCAGTGGAATTTTAAGGACAGAATTTCAGCAAAGCCGTATCATCAGTTCATAGAACCCTGGGGACAGAAAATATTATTTCTGCTTTCCTTTGTGTTTCCCGTGGCCTGTAACCTTATTAACAGTACAGAGATCTAAGGAGCTAACTGTAACTATGCCATAGAGAATTATAATTAACATTTTTAGATCTAAGTTTTCTCCTATAACATGGACAAGTGACAACAAAGCTAAAAATATGAGCACTTCCAATTTCCTTATCCTGATCATCTATAAAATTCAGCAGCTGGCCTGCTCATTTATCAATCGGCTCCATGCAGATGCTGAAGCAGCTCAAAGGCAAGACGAATGAGAAGCTTGCTTTTTTTGTGATGGGACCTCCCTATGGAAACATGGCAAAACAAAGTCAGAAGAAAAGACAGATGGGAGATAAAATTAACCTAGAAGGAAGTGTCGTGGAAGCTGAAGAACTGTGTTTGCATGTGCCAGTTACTACATGGTACAGTAGAAGGCCAACATAGGAAGCATAAGGCCAACATGGGAAAGAAGAAACCAAGGCTCGCTCATAACCTGATTTTACATTCTTGTGACATATTTGACATTAACAAGAACACCATAGACAATAATGGGTTATCATAAGGCATCCTACAACAAATATTCTCTTTGGATGGAACAATGAATGTATGTATGCACAGGTTCTTAAAATAGGTCTCGCTCAGTCAAGTTCAAAACTGATTCTTATCAGTTTTCTTCTAAATCTCTCTCATTCCCTGTCCTTGCAACAATGCCCTCCCTGGTTGAAGAAAATAGAAAAATAGAAAGCAATTTTACAACCTTCATCCTCTTTGGGTTAGCTAACCTTCCCCCCTCTAAGCACCCCTGCCATTACACAAGGTAAGAACTAACCTCAAGAAACAGTGATTTTCCAATTAATGTGATTATGATTTTAAAAAAGCAAAAAACAGTTTTGCTATTTGTATTAGAGAAGCAGCCAAAAACATGTTCAAATCATGACCGTACAGTGCTGTGCACTGCTCATCAATATTTTTTTAAAGACATTGTCAGCTTACAATCCAAAACCAGACTCCTTCCCCTTTAGCAACATGAAATGTACTTCACTGAAGTTAATGAGTTAATTTTCATTTACTGCAGAGAACACCAGTGATTGAGAAGCTGACAGAAAATAAAAAAAAAAAAAAAAATTTAAACACAAACATAAGCCTGCACCCACAGCCATCACTGAAAATGGGTAATCAGAAGAAAAATTGTGTGTGTCTGGATGTCTTCAAATCCAGAGATGCAGCTTTCTGGAGATCAATGGCACTACTTGTCAGAAAAAATTTACTAGACTCAGTCCTGGGTGAAATTTAACAGCTTATGATATAATAAGAGATCAGAGCAGATGATTCAAAGACAGCTTTTGGCCTGAAAGTCTATTAATCTACAGAAAGCACAACACCGCTCTGTGCGGGGTGCAGGTGCCCACTGCTGGCAGCGGGGGCTGCACGGGGGCCTCTGTGAGAAGATGCCGGGGCCGCCCCGTGCCGGGGACAGTCGGCTCTGGAAGACTCACCACAGGGCACAGCTGAGGCCCTCAGCCACGCTGGTGGCACCTCAGGGAAAGTGTCTTTAAGAAATAGCAGAAAACACCAGAGAGGGAACACCAAGGTCAGAGCAGGAGGAGCAGCTCCCATGGCAGGGTAGATACTCCCCATGGAGAGGCCACGCTGCGGCAGAGGAAAGATGTGAGAAGAAAGGGGCGGCAGAGAGAAACTGCTAGGCTGACCGTGGACCCATCACCTTCCCACCCTCTCACACCACTTGTTGCCCTGTTGAAGAGGCTGAGCGCAACCTGCAGTCATAACAAGGGGGGAAGGAGACAGGAATGGAGTCAACTTGAGCCTGAGAAAGGAAAGCTGTGGTTTTAATGTTTCTCTTTTTGTTTCCCGCTACCAAATCAGCAATTAAATATTTATTAAATGACAATAAATAGTTTATTTTCCCCAAACTAAATCTGTTTGGTCGATAACAGTAGTTTGTAAGGGATCTGCATCTGTCCCCATCTTGACCCATGAGCTTTCTCATACCTGTTCTTCCTATCTTCTGCCTCCACCCCATTGAGGTGGAGGAAGTGAGGGAGCGGATGGCTGGGAGTTTGGCTGATAGCCAAGACTAACCCACCACGTGCTCAAAAAAAGAAAGTCTATGGAACTACTGAGTGTGAAGAAGGAAGAGGAAAATAAGTTCAATGCACATCTGTGAAGCTTCCCAGTCTGAGCACATTTGATCAGTTTTCAAATATGATGACTAGACAAGAGACACTCATACATCACTTGCAGACCATCTGCCTGGCCATTATTGTCATGCGGTTTACCATGGTCATCAAACTCCCTGCTATTCTGTTATCACTGCCATCTGTATAGCACAATATAATAATAATAATAATAGATTGCATAAAAAGAATTTATGATGCAGCTCATCATCTAAAGTTTGCTCTTGCACTTTCAGTCAACACTAGATCATTGATATTAACCCCTGCTAGAAAATGAACATTTTACACTGGTAACATTTTATGCATTGGCATCATTTGTGTGGTTCTATGGCTTTTGAGGGGAGAGTCTGTGACTTCAAACTTTTGTGTGAAAGAAGCAGCAAATATAAAGCAAGAATTCCTTATTTTTCAACTGCAAGCTTGCTTGTGATTTAGACCGACTAAAACATTAGAGATGCAATATATCAAATAAGTTTGAGACTAAAGACAAACAGAATGTTTTCATGAGTCAAGAGTTCAAAAAGGAAGTGGTAAGATACATTACAGCAGCTAAGGTACCAGAACTAATCACAGGAAAAAATGGTTCATTGGTTTTAATCACCAGCTATTCAAACTTTATCACAAAGTTGAATCAGGGAATAAGAAACCTCATAAAAATTTGCACGGAAATAACACAAAGTATGGATGCAGGAAAGATTAGTTGTTTCCATTGAACAAACTTTAAAAGTTTGCTATGGAGATGTATAGGAAGATGTATAGGAAGAAAAAACTAACTCCTAATACAAGCAGCTATACTGTAATTTTGTAAATTATACAGAACAGTAAATTATTCACATCTTAGAGCAACTGATATTACTGAAAAGTACATTACTACCTTTTCCAAAAACAATTCTTATGTAATTAAAAGAAGACTTCATAATGTTGTAGCTCATATCAGAAACATAATTCGACGATTTAATTACACAGATATTTGGTGTATTTTTCTATTTTGTGGTTATGGGGGGTGGGGTGGAGGAAAATTTTTACCTCCTTGTTGGTCTTTAATACAGAGAAGTATCTCAACAAGTACTATGTAAATATCATTTCTAGAATAGCTGTGGTTTATTCCTTAGTAATAATTCATCTAGTGTTGAAATCTTTAAGATTCTGTAATGACTGCCTTCCTAAAGCTGATTTCTTTTACTTCTAATGAGATACACCACTGAATACATTTATTTCTATTTGTGGAGTAAAACTTTGTAATAATGACATATATGCATTTGAACATGTATCCTTGAACTACTATTCGGACTACATTTAAGGTGCATATGTTATCATGTTAAGAAAAAAAAGAAAAGAACTGATGACTTAAGCATTCTGAATCAAAAACTGGAAAAGGAAATAGAGATTTTTCTACTTCTTCCATTAAAACGTGAGTACTTACAAAGCTGCGTAGTAATACTTTGAGGATAAATCATTGAAATAAAAGCAATCCGGATGTGGTTTGGAAAATAATAGAGTCTAACCAAGGAATTGGGATATAAAATACGTACTAGAGACATGTAAGTCCTTTTCCTTTCCTTTTAACCATTCCTGGAAGAGAGTATTTTCTGACCTGTTTTCGAATGCAAGCTCCTTCTTGGTTCCTCAGGCCCCTCAATTGGTTGGTCAGCAAGGAAAACTCGTGCCTGGTCCACAGCATTGAGAATGGTTTGCTCTTTATCCTTCAGTTCACGCCTCAGTGCCTTTTGGGAAGGGAAAGAACAACGCCATTTGTAACTTGATCTTGTGAACAACAGATACTATACCATTTTCTGTTTTCACCTTTCTGACCAGGCCTGTCTGGTGAGTAAGTAATAGCCAACATGTCACTCAGACTGCAAGATAAAAATGTAAATTTTACAAAACAGAAATGGCAAGAAATTAATTAAGGCTAGAAGGGTATTTTTTTTTATAGAATTGACTTGAAGAATTGAACACAAGACAGACAATGATGGTAGGTTTTAAAAACACTCACCTCACAGAAACTGATACTACTACATTTAACTTCCAAAAAATAAAAAAACAGTAAACTTAAAGGGTTTATTGCTATTAACAGGATTGCTAATATATAGTAGATTACTACAACAGGCTATTTTTTCTTTTTTGGGAGCTGGAATAACAGAAAATTGCATCTACTGAAACTTCAGAAGATAATTTCACAACTGCTAAAAAGAATTGCAAAAGTACTTTACATTCCTTAGAAAACTGTACCTCTTATTTGTGTCTCCTATTTATTAATATTTTTAAAACTTTAAAAAGACATGTAACCAGAACTTTTATGATGAGAATACATTCTGAAAAAACATCCTTCAAATTAGCCAAAAATATTTTGAGCCTTATTATGCAGAAACAATTGAGCTTTATATACAGAAAAATAAATCAATTTTTTTTATGATGTTTTCATGCTAATGGAAATGAATTTCAGGATATTTTGTTCTCCAGTAGTTATGACTTTTTAAAAAAGGTTAATTGTAACCACCCTTTTTTAAAAAAAGGCATTCATAAGTAGGCAGCTGTAATTTTTCTCAGAAAGCATTTTCTTCCATTCAATTTTTTAAGTATAAATCTGTCCCACCTAGAAGGAAACTGCTGTGCATGTTTTATTTGTATTACTTTCTACCAATAGAAACACAAAAGAAGATACTTTAAACATTATTAAAATGCCATGCTTAATTTTTCCAATATATTTTTTAGCTCTAATTACAAAATCAAGGCTTGTTTTGCTGACACAATCTGCTCGGGCCCCATTCCAGCTCAAGAAAAGCAGTTAAGCAGTGTTCACAACATTACATAACAAAACAAGTGCTTCCCACTGCAGAAAATAGTGAAAAACAGTTACTACGAAAGTCTCACAAATGCTACCTTATCCTTCTCATCAGTAAGTCTCTTGATGCCACAAACAGAAAAAACACCTACCTCTTGACCTTAGCTTAGCAGGAGGCAAGATGTTACTTTTCCCTCCTTCTCCCCTACTTTATTCCTTTATTCTCCTCATCTTCCCAAATCCTTCTATTCCTTCTCACTCTACTTCTGCTCCGAATTAAATAAAAAAACCCCAAAACCCAACAAAAACTAATCACTGAAAATATGCTAATCTCCATTACATTTAGGAACTTGCATTTCACAGACCTATCTTCAGTAACCATTAACTATTGTCTTTATACAAAAAACTCTTCAGAACAGTGTTACCTCTACATGCTTTTGTATAGCAACAATAACAGTAAGACGAATAAGTCCTAGCCTTTGCAGGACTCAGTATATACTATTTAATAAGAAACAAAAATTGTAACTTAAAAATCAAGCCCTACTTTGTAAAATAAAAAAAAAAAAATTACAGAAACTGAAGTATTGCAAAAGCAAGATTCCTGAAGAACCCCTTGGAATCAGCACAGTATGTATCAATATTTTAATTTCACATAACACATTAGAATAAGACTCTTCAAAATCATCCATATTTTACAAATCATGAAAACATTCTCTACACAGGAATTTGTTTCATGAAAGAAGGAAGACAGGAAGCCATTATCACTACTGTGCAGTTAAGGCTCAAAAATTACTCAGATTTTGTCAGAAACAGAGGGTTGATTACTTTTCTTCAGTGTGAAGCAGGAAAACTTTCTAGAATTACTTTTTCTTCATCCATCCAATTTCCAAAATATTTCCAAAGCATATAAGAAAAACAAAGCTATGACAGATTTTGAGCCTACTAAGACATTTCAGCAGTTAGAAATAATCTAGAGATGGATCTCTTTTGCTGTGTCTCTCCTGTTTACCTTCACATATTGCGTTCATCAATTTCTCCTGATCACCCTCAATAAAACTTCAATCTAGTTTGACCTAAGAGACCTTGGATTTAATTCTCTGTCCCCCTCCACCATCCCTGCCACTGAAGCTGTTCAAATTGAAGTTGACAACACAAAGATTTTAAGACTTTGGCCCATCAACTCTAAGTCATCCATGGCATTCTTTGTTAACATATCGTGACAAAGAAATCTTTTAGCATGAAAGAAACCTTGCACATGAAATAATAATATTGAAATAATTTAGTAGTAAAGAAGAGTATCTTGAACTTCTTACATTATGGTTTATACATTTTTTCTTATGCCACAGATGCAAAAATAATTTTTGGAACACCCACTCAGACTTGCATAACTTTATTCCTTGTATCTTAGCAATACTCGATATACCTCCTTGTCTCTCTCTTTCTGCCAGTGAACAAGAACACCAATGAGAGTACATGATGCAAGAATAACCAAATATGTCAATAATACCCTCATGTCCTTCCAGGCAAACCTCTCTGCAACTGAACAGAAAAGAAACCCACTTATAAATCTAATCTTGAGATCATATATATCATCTGTCTTGAGTGGACTGAAGAAAGATTTCATTGGAAAAATCACACCTACAAGAACACTACAGAGTAAAAGTCATAAAAAACCCAGCAAGGAACATAAAAGCTGCAATACTGAATTTGATTACTGTATTAAAGTTTTTTATATAAAAAAAAGAAGCGCAATCATGTATTTTGGTGTTTTATCTAGTTTTGCAAAAGATGCCTCCCCAGTGGCTACTCAGAATGGATGCACCTCTTTCAGTAGAGAAGTATAGTACTGTGTCACTTCATTCACCCTTGTTTGTCATTAAGGACTAAAATAGTTAAAGCATTCATACAGCTTTGAGCATAGCACAGGTTTTGGTAGAGAGAAAATTCTTTCCCTGTAGCCAGCTATACTTTTCAGGGAGAAAATTAGGAGAAAATTAATACTACAGTTTTGGTATAGATTAAATGAATAATAAGTGAAGGTATGGCAAAAGACTTGAGAGGCATCTCAAAACCTGTCACTTAAACTGTCCACAAATAAGGTAAACACATGGATGCAAGTATTTTTTTAGTCCTGTTGGGTATGCAGATGTGAATGCGAAATGAAAACGGGAACACTGAGCACATAAATAGCGCAATTATTTTTTCCCACATGGTGCTCCTTTATAAAAGTACAATGATATTTTAAAGCTATATTGGTCATACAAAAAGTGGCTGTAAGCAGCTTTGGCAGTAATTCATATCCCCATATTTCATACTACAATTCTAAATTGTACAATTACTGTATACTTTAGGTAATGGTTTAAAACGCAAGCTTTGCTTCCTTCAGTAATCTGACAGGTATCAGATTACCAAATCCAACACCTACGCTTCCAAAAGTTTTATTGCATTTGCAAATTCGTTCTTATTTCCTACATAAACCAGGACAAGGATTTTTAAAGATTCCTGGAGAAACCAACGCTAATTTTAGACATTCTTGATTCTTACAAAAAAAGGGGAAAAAAAAAAACAAAACAACCTGGAAATGTAAAATCTGGTGTGCTGATGAAGTGTCAACACAAACAGTTTTCAGAGCTGACCTTAAATAATACCAGCCAAGAATAATTAAAAAAATCCTCCTTTGAGACTTGAAAGAATTCTTCCACTGCTAGATAGACAGGGGCTCACAAAACCACACTCTTCAAATGTTTTATGCAGCATCACACAAAGCAACAACAACGAAGAGCATCTCAGCGTTCATTTTGCAGGCATGAGGGACATCCTTCAAGTTACTTGACTATGGCAGAATAACCCAGGACCCCACTAACACAATCCTCCTCTCCGGGAAGAGAACAAAGAAGCGTTAGCTCCCTAATTTACAACCATGAGCCAATGATTTATTCTCAATTTTGATTTGTTCCTCTTTCAATAACTGTGAAACATATGTTTTTCCTGTTATAACTTTGGAAATTATACACCATTTATTCTGTTATACCAAGATAATCTAACCCATTTGCCCTCTCTTCATTAGAGATGCTTATGATTTCTAACATAAAAACTAACTCTTCTTACAAGCTAACATTTTTTAACTTACTGTCTGAATTTATAGACAAGGAATTTGCCTAAACTAAGGCCTTCCAAAATTTCTGTTGGGAATGCTTTGTAGCTGAAACCTTTTCCACTCTTGAAAAATTAGAAAGCTAGAAAAACTTTTACTATTCATGAATTTTTACACTGTTTAGTGTATCCTGTAAGCACCTATTTCCTTCAATTGCATCTTAAAATTATTTTTTGAGCATAGTAAGTGGGCTTCCAAAATTATGCACTGCTGATTTACAGCCTCTTTTTTCCTCTTTTGAATTGTACAGGCTTGTAGAAAATAATTCAAGGAACAGATCGGCTTAATACTTCCAACAGATGAAGGCAAAGCTAATTTCAAAGAAAACACATGGGATGTTTCTTAAAAACAGAACATATTTAAATCAGGTCTCATTATGCACTCTTTCAAGGAAGTAAAGACGCACGTTATTGTAACTCATATCAGTTTATTACATTGTATCTTTATGTGCCAATCAGCAGCTCCTGTAGCATTTAATTACTTAGTCATCTTTATTCTGCACCCGGTGCTTGAAAAACTCCTGTTACTTTTATACACTAAAATGAAATGGAAGAAATCATCTGTGGCAGACAATAGGATGGGGAGAATAAGTAGGATGATTGAGAAAACTTGAAGAATGGAAAGAGGAATTGTTTATACAGATCACACAGAGATCAAGGCTGTGACCGAGCCTCTGCCAGCTGTCTGCATCATGAAAGAACCAGCTAGAAAGAAAATAAGTATAGCATGTTTAAAAGCTGCTCCTTCATGACAGACACTATTTAATGTAACACGTACACATGAAGTTTCAAAAGTAAGTATTTTGGTCTCTAGACACATCTCTATGTGAAGATCAGTTTTATAATGTCTCTACCCCAGCTGATATAGAATACATTCAAATAAAGAGCAATATTTAATTTGAGATGGTGCATCTCACCATGCATTTACCTTTTATTACTTCACACTTAATCTATGTGGCAAAAGAAATAACGAATGACAAAAACCATGCCCAATATATGACCATTAATACCTGGAGATACATAGAGACACGTGCAGCACATAGGACTTCAAAGATGAGACCCAATCCTACATGTTCTGAAAGTCAGTGACAAACAGTGACCAACACCAGAATAAGGAAAGGAAGGCAAAGATCAGAGTGGAAAAAAAAGAGGAAGCTGTTTGCCTCTGTAATAAATATATATTGAGCATTTCAGATTCTTTTTTTTTTTAAACAGAAGAATCTAAACAGAAGTTTAAGTTTTGGAGGTTTATCCCATGTCACTTGCAAAAGATTTCTCAAAAAGGACCAAAGACAAGGGAGTGGCGAAGGCTGCATTTTTCTAAATTGTCTCTCAGTTTACCATTTACCACTTGCTGCCTCTATTGCTGTAGTGGCAATACAGAGTGCCCAAATAGGGTGGCAGCTACTAGGGTTCAACATGAGAATAGATCTGGAAGTCACATTCTAGCAAGTGCCTTTTTTGCCTGCATGCACAGGGAAACTAAATTGACAGGAATATAAGACCATAGATGTGGGCTAAAGAGAGAATTAGACTATGCATACCGGTGATATTTTACCAGAGGCCAATAAATGTTAGCTTACATAAGACTTTCCCTTTGATTTATCAAAAAAGATGCTTCAGGCCAGAAATAGGGGGATTTCTTCACTGAGACTCTTTGTCCCTTGATAATTTCCCTTCCCGCTCTAGCCTATTGATGAGTGGATGTGGTCACAGCTATTTACCGAAAATATCACCCACCTTTGTATATGCATTACTAGGTATGCATTACATGAAATAAGCATCTATAACTAATTCTCCAACAAAGTGCTTCACAGTAGTACAGCCAAAGAGATAGAGGATGGAAAGTATGCTTGATCATCTACTGTTCAGACTTACAGACATGAAATATGAAGCTGTTACTGACATTTTAGAAACTAATAAACTGACAATCTCAAACTGCATCAATGTATTTATGTGGTGATGCCTTAATTAAGAAAGGGTAACTGACTTCCTTCTGAACTTGTTAAAGTAGTTCAAAAATGGTAAGGCTATTTTCTTCGTTTTCTTCTAACAGCATTTTAAAATCAGAAAAAGATGTTTTGAAGCCCATTTGGAAAGTTTTCCACTTACAATAACCTTGCAGAGACTTTGAGAGGACTCCTTTGTGCACTAGAAAAAGAATCCAATACCACATTGTAATGCCAAAAGTAAGCTTCATTTTCATACAGATTGCATCAAAAAAGTCATTAAAAAGTTATTCTTAAAGAGTACAAGGCTACATTTTTCTTAAAAATTAAAATAAAGATTGTTTTTCACACAGTTAATGATTTGCAAGAAAGAACCTCTCTAGTCTTTTCTGAAGGAAGCACTGCTGCGAGTCCTGCATTCCCTAGAGATGCTGGAGGATCTAAATCCAACTAGAGATGAGGGGAGACACTGCTTAATTGAGCAAAGGTTACAAAAAATGAGGCATAATGATGCTCATTAATATGTCTTCCAGCACCAATAATCTTACGTAACTGGATTTCCTATTTCCTAAGCCACTGAAATGAGACTTTGTTATTTGTGTTTCTAGGCCAATGACAACCAAGCCTTGGTTGCCCTGAGACGTTTGGAGGGCTCAACACAGCATAGTCTTAGGCACTAGAAAGCATGGAATGCTGGCAGCTTTTTTTTTTTTTTTTTTTCCCAATATGCTTTGGAACTATGGAAAAAAACAAACCAACCAACCAACCACACACTATACATCTCTGAGCTGTTGCCAAAAGCATTATCTTCAAAACATTTTTTCTAAAAATATATGATTATTGTTCTTTACACAAAAGTAATCGGAAAAGACAGAGATCTCAGTGTGTTGACACAAATTCCCCACTGAAAGAACTGCTGAAATCCTCAGAACTACAGCCATTCTGGATTTCTCCAACAAGGTTAGTGGAACCCTGTTGCGATGGGTTTGCTACACACTTAGCACGTATCTACTGAACTTGCCTTGTTGGGTCTTTTCCCCCTCTTTCAAGAAAGCCATTTTTTGCATATTCAACTCTTGCTTCTCAATCCGCTGCACCAAGAGAGGGATGTCCTTTCTATGGATAAGTTTTCTCTCTTATCAATGACAATACTGACCAGGACTGTTAAAGGGACAGCAATCTGTTTTTCTTTTGGTTTTATGTACACTAATTTTTTAATGCGGGGCTGGGGGGAAGTATATGAACAAAATAGAACTAAACCTGCTAGAATACAACGCTTCTTTTGCTCATCCAGCCAGTTACTAAGGTAACTGAGCATATTTTGGTCTAAAGCCATTGTAATATGACAGTTAAAAAAGGGCATGAGAATCATTAAATTTGATGGCTTGAACAAAACTACACAAAAGAAATAGGTTAAAACAGGGTTGTTTTACATTGCTATGCACAGAAAAAAAGTAATGTTTTTAATGGTGCTTTTAAAAAAAAAAAAAAAAAAAAATCTGTTTAACATACCTAATCAGGATTTAATATAAGAATTCATTCAGGCTACACCCCAAAGACAGCAAAAATGCCTGAGTCAGAGTGCAGAGTCTGACAGAGAGGGAAGCTCTTGAAGCTTTCCACTCTTCGGGTGATGGAAAAAAGTATTTACTTTTACACAACAGCAGTAATCATCCTGCTAGCAGCAGAACCAATTTTCAAATGCCAAACTGCTTGTAAATACACATTCAATTTTATATCAAAGGACTACAATGTGCTTTTGGTGAAGGAAAGTTTATCTCACCAACCTTTACTATGGAAACATGACAACCACCCTGTATCAACAACCTTGAAAGACTAGACTTTGGTTTTGGTTTTTTTTGTTGTTGTTTGGGGTTTGGTTTGTTAAAACCTCGTCTGAGGAAAGTCATGACTAGGTTCACAGGGCAGAGAGAGAAATGAACATGCAACTTCTGGTTTGGATTTTTCCTGTAGAAGAAGATTACACAGTTCATACTAAAAGGATTAACCAGCAAGTTGTTATGCTAACACACATGCTTGTGTTTAACAATTCCAGATGATCAAACCCTCCATTTTAGATCAGATCCAAATAACGGCACTTCAAAAGTGAAATACTCTTGGAACATGAGGCCAAGGTTCAAAACAAACTGGAGAAGAAAATGCCATCTACATGTCATTATGCAGTCCACAGAAATATTTTCAGGGTTTTTTTGTAAGACACAAACACATGTACATACAGGTGTAAAATAGTTCATTGTGCCCCAATGAATTATAAACCAGTAATATGCTCAATGAAACCACTTGATTCCTACAGTTACCACCCTGCAAACACATTTAAGGCCAGACAGGCAGCAAGTGCTCTGCATCACTGATGAAAGATCAGGTTATGTGGCACTGATGTGCTCCTCACTTCAGGAAAGGCACACCTAAGCACCAACCCGTAGATAAGGAAAACTGAACAGCAATTTGAAACTTCCCATTTTATTCTTTACTTCATTACTGGTTTTAGAACATTATGAGATATTTTCCCATAAGAACCCAACCACTTAAAAATGAATAGTTTAACAAAGAATGTGATTCAAATCATTCCTTTCAGGCATTCAGGTATTGCACTTTGTCACTGACTATTATCAGCAGACTTGAAAGATGACAGGTTGCGATGCAGCAATCACTTCACAATTATTTTGTGATTCATGTATTTTTACAGCTAGCTGAAAGGACGGAATCAGATCCAGAGCAAAATCAATTCATACCACCTCTCCTGTCTCAATCGCTTGAGCATGACATGGAGTCTACTTTAACAAGGGCTTCTCCTTTACAAGTGACTAGATGGCAAAAGTGATTTAAAAATCTGACGTGAGACACAAAGACTTTAAAAAGCTCAACCTTCTAATAACTATTAAACTTTTAACATTACCGTGTGATCTAGAAACTCTGGACTACACTTAAAAGAAACCCCCAAAACATAAAATAAAACCAAGCAAATGGAAACAGTATACGCAGGAAACCCCAATAGTCTCCTCACTCCTCCACCTTCAAACCAGCCTCTTCTTTTTAGGAAAATTTGTTGGCTTCCATTGCTACCACATTTTTTTTGTATTATAAAAATACAAGAGTAGCAACCTTTTACTATCTGTGAACTGCAGTGAATATTTTTTTAATTAAAATGTTGTTTTAAAGAAAAAAAAAAAAGGTTCACCAACCATGATGCTTTAGATATGTATGCCAAAAGAAATAACAAGAGACCTTCTGCCATTTACGTGAAATATGTGAAAAGCATCCATCATTCCTATTGACACAAAGGATTTGTTTAATGTGGAATATTGGCAGCATGTACAAACTGAAGGCATCTTCCCATATAAAAGAAAACAAGAGTGATTTGATGGTATCTGTGGAATTAGCATGAAAATGAATTGTCAGTAATTTTTAAGACAATTCTCCATTCTCTATCTATATGGAATTAGAATAAACTCCACTGTCCATGCAACTCTCGGAGAAACACATCATGGATTTTCATGAAGAACCTAGCTTCAAATTCTTGAAGACACAGTCTCTGAGGATTCTATAATCCAACAGAAGTATCATGGGTATTCATGTACATCTCTGATCGACAGAAGGTGGGAAGAGAAGTAACCCTCTCAACTTGCTTCACTTTCTTTTGCCTATCCCCCCAGTCTCTGCTACTAGCTCCTGTCAGAAATAAGACAACAGCTTATGTGACAAATCAGAACCTTTATTCTAACACGTACAAGAAGTGGTGTCCAGACAAAGGGGACTGACACTAAGAAATCAGCAAAGATGCAATGCCATTTTAAATTGTCTGCCAGAAATACCCCAAACAACCCCATAGGAAAACATCACTGTACAATGCCAAATAAAGCATTGCAGTGAGTCTATTTCAAAGGCATTTAAACAGATTATACTCTCTAAAAATCAGCCTTCAAGACAAGGCAATATATCATCAAAATAGGGATCCTTTCATTTCAGATGAAACTGTTTTGTAGAGCTATCTACAGAAGTTACATTTCTTCCACAGTCTTCATCAAAGTTTTACCTCCTTTGAAAACGCAAGGGAAATTTTTGTTCTCTGTGCTAACTCTAATTAGCTTCAAACTGTGAAACTGTGCAGTGCATAGCATATAACAGTGTAGCTTTGGACAAGTTTTACTACTCGGTTACATAAACCCCAACAAATGAAGTTATGGTGGAAACACTGTCAGAGTGTCAAATTTGTGTCTCTTCTTTATGGGTAGCAACTGGTATAACTTCTGCTTTTTATATCACAAAATACTCACGCGGAAAAGTGGGGGAGGGATAAAGAAGAAAAAAGAGCATTATTTTTTTTATGCATCCTAAACACGCAATGCCTCCAGCCTGACACAATGCACACAAAACATCTGCTACATATTAAATGGTTTATTACTTAATTTAGCAAGGGCACTCAAATATTCTATTAGCACTAGTAACCACATATATCTACAGTGTCTTGCACTATTTCGCTGCACCATGCAACGGTAACCATCTACCTCTTCAACATAAGAGAGAGAAATTCCTCTTTCCGTGCTTGCCAGCAACAGACAGGCTTGTGTTTGTTTAGCCTGTGTTATTACTGAGCACTGATGAACTTCCATAAGATTCTTGCTTCTGATAATATCTGAGATAATATCATTCACAAGCTGGATGCTGCATTGTTGTTGTTAAGAGTAGTTAAACTCAGGTCACCTTTTGCTCATTTTGGGCGATTAAAATTTCCTCTGCAGTTCTTCAAATAAACATCAATGGGACAAGTCTAATATGTTTGGTCTCATAAGCTGCTTTACTATTAAATGGTACCTTCCATATTACTGCAGAGGTCTTGAGAATTGCAGTTCAAACTCCAGACACCCAAGGGTAACTTTATGGTATGGAGCACTATACTTTGTGAGCATGCCCGTATCTCACATACAAGAAAGGTTTCCTGTAACATCAGCCTCCCTAGTGCAAGTGTACATCACGGTCCTCACTGATGAATTGCTATCATCTAAAAAAAAAAAAAAAAACAAAAAAACAAAAAAAACCCAAACAACAACCCCAAAAAACGGGTTGTACTACATGACATCACGTATAAATTATAAATAATCAGAAAAGTGAGATCACTGCAAAAAGTCTCAGAGGAGCATCTCCTGTCTGACAGTTGCGTAAGGCGAGGAACATTTCCCTCTGCAGGAGGAAGCACAGGCACCAGAGCCCAGCTGAATGCTACAGCAGCACGATGCTAGAGACCAGTTGCAATCTGGGACTACCTCTAGCGTTTCTGTTCTGGGGTTTGGGTTCAGTTGTGTATGTATGCATGTATGCACACATGACAAAGGACTGCTACCAGAAATCCTTTCAGAAGCAGAAATCCTGTCAAAGCTAATTACTCCTCTTTCTTAGAAACAGTCACTTTGGTTTCTCTTTGGAAGCAAATGGTCTAGACAGACGACTGAATAATTACTGAACAGTCAACAATCTGTCCTCTACTGATGGATTCTCCCTATGCAGCAGAATACCAGAGAGCTGGGGACAGGCAGCAGAAGAGCAGCTACACTGGCTCAGAACAAAGGTCCTGTGTCACCAGGACCAGCTGCAAAAGTCATGTCAACCAAATGATGCTCAAAGTAGGGAAAAAAACTGACTTAAAATTACCAGAGGTCAACCCAGAAAGTTTTCCCTTGTCAAACTACAATTCCTTATTATGCTTGCACCATGATCTATCTCATGGCTTGTGTTACATGCTCCCCTCTCCCTAATCATTTCTCTCTTGGTTATTTTACACCACCAAGGCGTACCTCTCCACCCCCCCGCCTTGTCTCTTTTTGCTCTCCTGTTTTCCACTGTAGTTTTCCATATTCAAAACTATCCAAACTGACAGAGTCTTTATAAAGCTTATACCACATAGTTGGTTACTGTGATATGACAGATTATACTAGATCTCTGGTTTTGGTCACTTTTCCAAAATTTCCTGTCTCTGGATCACATGCTAGTATTTCCAACATGTGCTCAGCAGGGAAAAATTACTGTAAAACCACCACTGTGAAAAATAAGCAGTGTTTGAGATCGGAAATATTCTACTCCAGACAATTCTCCAGGCGTATTTGGGAGAGACACAAGGAAGGAATACCTTAAGAGCAACAAGACTGTTTCTCTCTGGTTAGTCACCTCCTTCAGCTGGTCCCAGTTGCCAACAGAAGTTACAGCAACATGAAGAAGCAGAACTTGACACCTGTGCCTTGTCCGTACAAGGCAATGGCATTAAAAAAAAAAAAAAAGGAAAAAAAGGCAAAGAAAAAAGAGAAAAAAGCAAGCCCCAGCTGTAACATGTCACATATTCTATGGCACAGCAGCAATGCAGCAGGTATCACAACATAGTTGTGGGGGGTTGGTTTTGGGTTTTTTGGTTTTGTTGGTTTTTTTGGTGGTTTTTTTTTTTTGGTGGGTTGGGGTGTGTGGCGGGGGGGGGGGGGGGGGTGTTAAGTAGCAGAGGACTTTCCCTCATCATGATTCACACCAAAACGAAATAACAAACAGAACTTCAGCTGGGAGTTTTGGCCCCTTGTCAAACAGGGAACATCCAAACTTGTCACAACATGCAATAGTCTGTATCACTTTACTCGTTCCACTTCTGCCTCTGCAAACTAAATTGTGCTAAATCATCCAGTTACAGGAGTTGTGCCCTCCTACTATCCAACTGAGTTTGTTATTTGATTTTAACTTCACCTGTTTTTTTCAGTAGAAAAAAAACTGAAATTCAAAAAATCCAGGCAAAGTTCTTCAAAATATCCACAGACACTAAAGAGAAATCTTTGCCTATTTTTCCCCATCAAAAGTTCTTATAATAGCTGTTTGCATAAACCATATTCCTTGATTAAAAATAATTCTGTAAGAATGTTAATTTGGAAAAAAAACCCAAAAAACCTACTGAACCTTACTGCAAATGTTGTCATTAACCTTTTTTTTTGAGGACTACAAAGTGGTTTTCCATTTATGAGAAAGAAGTAATTTCATATAACTGGCACTAATTTGGGGTCAATTAGTGAAAGAGGCTAGTACTTAAAAGCATACTTCCATGAAGCAAGGCACATTACAGTTAACTCAGCTCCACAAATACTTTCCCACAGAAGGCGGACACATCAGACCAATCACAAGACTTATTACTTGTGTTCACTCACTTCATTTCCTTTCTCTGCTTTGTTTCTTTTGTTTCTCCAGTATGAAAAGCTTTTTTTTTTTTTTTTAAGCTCTTCAGGCAAAGAATTGGAATATTTCACATGTAGTAAACCCAGCGTCTACTAAACAGGATTTCTTCTTCTTTAGAAACTAAGAATTGGAAACCATAAACAATTTCTCATTAAGAAGCAAAATTGCATACAATCAAATTGTTATTTTTAGTCATCAATACTTAGAAACAAGCTGTATGCTATGGCAAAGTTACCTAGTAAGGGTATGGAGAGAAATAGAAGCAATAAGTAAAATGCTGAAGGTATAAACAATAACACTGAGGACCAACACAGGGAATGTCTTAAACCCAAAAACTAGAGTTGGTTTTAGTGACTGGATGCCACTAGGAGTAACAAAGGATATTCTGACATATCTACAACAATATTTCCCAGAAATGTAAATATCAACTTAAAGCCATTAAAAAAAAGTGAAAATGTGCAAACAAGCAGTGCAGCAAGACACCTATGCACTTGTCCCTTACCCCAGAAACCCTTAATGAAAAGCGTACAACATAAATACGGATTTTAAAAACAGTGAAGGAATTTCACTTATTTAGTTCATTTATATTATATTTAGTAATGGGGTGCTCTAGCTTCAGTACTTCTAACTCAGGAAAGAAATCATTGCTTTCTTAGAAATCTCTTCACATTCATGTACAAGTATAATCAAAGTGTGGTTTATTTTATATATATATTTTTATATATATAAATATATATATATTTATATATATATATTCTTAGACCACACACATCATCTTAGTACCCAAACGTTTTCCAGGACAGCATTAAGCAATGTGATTCACATCTGCCCTGCCTTTGTTCTTTCATTTTCTCTCCAGGAAGAGAAGTATTTTTGTTTTTACATACCACTGGGTTTTGTTTGTTTGTTTTATATACTGTGATGTGTTTACTACCAGCAGTTCCTTCATGTACCTTTACTCCACAACTTTAGATCAGTGTTAAGGTAAACAACTTCCTCCTCCTCTTTCGGTGCTGCTGCACCACCACCATGAAAAGCATAAGAAAGAAGACATGGGTGAAAAAAGGGTTTGAGCAACTGCAGCTAAGCAACCATGCTCACCGCACTAAGAATCTCTTAGCAGCCAGAAAGGTCAGAAGACGTTATCTGCACACTCATACAGAAGAACACAAGATCATCAGAAAATCATCCCAAATGAGGCTGACCTATTGAAAATGAGTAATTTCAACCAAGCGCGATTGCCTTGTATCTTCAGCCTCCTCAACGTGTTTCTCTCTGCCCGTGCGCATCACCTCCTCTCTACTCAGCTCTGTCCACTGCATCTGAGCTCTGAGCCAGCTGCGAGCACCACAAATACAGCATGACAGAGAAAAACGCTGATTCCGTGCACATCGCTGGTGTTGGAGAAGCTGCTACGTGGTCAGTTCCCACTACCTGTGCACAGACATCAAGCATCACTGCAGAATGAATTGATCTTTGCAGAATGCCAACACAAAACTAAACGTTGAATATTCGAGATACAGTTTTCAAGGAACCTTTCATTGGGCTTCTTTCTCGAAGGCTCGTACCACCATAACACATCACTGGGCACCTCTACCATGCTTGCAGAAGAAAAGCTGTAGCAGAGTTTAGGATTTTTCTTTAAGAAGAAGTGTGGATTGGGCTTGAACATTTATTATTGCAAATAGTAGTTCATCTTTTAGCTCAGTTTCCCAGTGTAGTCCTTTGACATGGAAGATTGGATATAAGTTAGTTATGCACAACTCTACAAGCATCTTTTTGGCTAGCTTATATTTGTGTATGTCCAGCACTGATCATCTTGTCACTACCAAAGTAATAGTTTTATTTAAAGTACACATAATATTAAGGATGCAAACCGAGTTAATCAGGAAGTCAAGGTGTTACGATAGCTTTGCTGCCGTGACAACGGCAGCCTGATCATAAGCTTGTGTACTCTTCCTCCCTCTACATCCTTCATACTGTGAATAACTAATGTCAGTCAAATGCAATGAATAGAAAGATTTGTTCTGTATATCCTTTCCTTCCTCATTATTCAGAGAGCAAGCCAAACAACACATCCATAAGACAGAATGGATGAAAATCATCTATTTACTGTCTACCTCGTAAGCATTAAATATGTGCTTATTCTAAAACAGTCCTTTCCAAGTTCAGGAAATATAACAAAAATGTTATGCTATGTCTGTGAACGTGGCACTAAAATGAGGAATGATGAAGAACCAATGCCATAAAGGAAGTTTCTGAGTTAGGGAAGGAAGAAAATCCCAGTACTTGTCTGAACCTGGGCTCAAGTACCTTCAAGCGCCTCACTCCCAGCTTTCCACAACTGGAACCGTACCTACCTCAGACATGGGAACACTGAATTTCAAATTCTGTACAGGAGCCATCCTCCTCCTCATATCCAAAAAATGAACTAAACAGAACAAAGTAATGCGGCGTGAAAGTGCCCAAGTTTGTGTATGCTGTAAGAGCACTACAACTGCTGTCAGCTAGATCTCTATATAGGCTAATTTCTCTTGCTGAAAAACTCATTTGTTACTAGCATAGGTATCTCTGCTGCGCTGCTGGATAGACGTGACCTATCTGTTATGTATGAAAGGAAAAACAGAAATGGTTTGATTATCAGGAACTCACAGTGAATGGAGAACTAATAAAGACAGACTTTTTAAACACTCCTCAGTGAGGGAAAATAATTTTGCCAGTAAGATGAGGTTCCCTCTTCAGTCTGCACTCAGGACCTCCCAACTTTTTAAAACTTCAGCAGTATGGAGCTTTACAGATTTGCCTTGCCACTGGAAGTCTGTCAGATTTTCAGTGCTTCCTACACCTCCTACTTCTTCCCTGGGAAAGAAGCCTGCCACGTGGGGTTGGTGTGCACGTACACAGCCGATGGCACGGCCTCTGCAGCTCTGGGAACAGCCGCAGAAACAGAGCAGAACATGCAGACGCTGATCATGCTTTACATGAAACTACTGTATAAGGCTGTGTACGACTCTGTACAACTTCTAGAAGCCTCCCAAGGCCTCACATTTACACCTTGCAACTCAATCCACAAGAGCAGTGCCAAGAACTGAAGCTGTTTGTGAATGTAGGCAAGTCCCTCACACAGAGGAGGGCAAGGGCATGATGCCTGTTGGCCAAAGGTGAAGTACTCAGATATTTGCCTAGGGGATAAGCTACACGTGAAGTTGAAGTGCAAGTTAAGCGGTGCTAACTAACAGACAGCTGTCAAACCTCTGAGAGACACTAAGAATTCAACTATGGGAAAACATGCCAAAATACACAAAGAAATTGATTATTTATTTTCCCATCTAGAATTCCAGTAGAAGAAAAAGCACATTGTTCAACTAGACCGACCCAAACACCAGTGTAAGCTCACTTAGCAAGGATATTATGAGCATATTCGTTATTCCGAGAGGAGAGGTCCATATAGGGGATTTTATCACTCTGTGCGACTATTCTTAGCTTTTGTTTTTTGCCCTCTTCCCTCACTTCTTATTAATTCCAGACTTTGTTATAATTTGTAAATACAGACTTATATTTACAAACAACAAGGGCACAGTTTAAACACATTCCAGTTTGTGCCATTCGAGTAAGACTTTGGAAAAAAAAAAAAAAACACAACAGAAAACCAAAAAAAACAAATCCCACATGCTTTTGCAATTTCCCCTCTAGCTACCTATGTAGCACTCAGAGTAGCCTCCTTCAGCTTTCTTTTTCTTCCAACAGCCCAAAAGAGCATCACCAGGCTTTACAATGTCAAAGAGAAAAAGAAAATGAAAATAGTATTTTCTGTCAACTTCACAGGAGTAGATGAGCTCCAGGCACTTTTGACAAGTGACCAAACAGTGCTTCTGTCAGTTACGTTTTTTGTCTCAACCTTGAAGTCGTCAGCAGCTTGGAGCTAAATTCTCTGTCAAAAGCATAACAGATTTAAATTTTAAAACACTGAAACAGAACTCTTCAATCCTTATGATGAAAATATTTCTCCCTTCTCTGTGTATTTAGTTAGAAAAATATGTAGATTTCTACATATGCTAAAAGCACTGTTGAAAATGAACTAACAGCTCAATAGTGCTCTGTATAAGAAAGCTAAGCACTGCCTGCTTTAATGACTCAAGCCTAGAAACTTTCTAAATCCTCACAATTAAAAGAAATATATATCATCCCAAGTTCTCATTCATTTTTTATTCATATGAAAAAGCTTTCAGGATTACTAAGCACCTAGCCCTAGAAAAAGTCTAATAAACTTAGAAAACACCACTTCTCAGATATAATATTTAGGTTACAACTGTTCAGTAATAATTTTTACTCCCAGTTTAGAGGGTTCTGAGTCACTACGGCAGCAGGGAGGGGGGGGGGGAAAGTTAATCAGAGACTACTTTTTAGTCAGAGCCTGGGGACTTGTTTCTGTATCAGGCACTGAGGCTCCTGAGAGCATCCATCCCCAGCGTGATGGCATACACTAACCACAGCGCTGATGTCAGCATGAAGCATTGCTTCTAGATGGAAAATCATGCGCAGAGAATGCACAGGGCACAACTGTCAGACACCATTGATAATCATCTAAAAATGACACCCTCCTCCTCCCTTGCATTTATTTGATGATAAAAATATTTCCACATCAGTCTTCCCTCTTTTCTTTCAGAGCATCAAAAGGTTATATTTTAAGCATTTTGTTCAGTTGGAGGGTTTCTTCCCTGGCTTGAATATGATCCCTTTAAGGTAGTGAATGCTTACACAAACTTCTAGCCTATCTCCTCTGAGGCAGGTTCATCACTCAAAAAGGAGAGGGAACTGCAAAAAAGAGAAAATGTACAAATTGCTATTACTTTAAAAGAAAAAAAAAAGATGACTTCATATCGGGTTGATTCCAAAGTGAACGAATATAGACTGTATAAAACCTACAGCAAGGGGATGAGGGAAAAGAAAATTTTTAGAAGACGACCTGAAGTAATATTTAACTGAAAAAAGATGTATTTGTTCTAGTAATTTCTTTAAAACTATCTCATTTACTAGTCTCTCTTCTATTACTGCTAATCCTAAATTCTTGCTGACCTGTTTCACTGACTTAATGAAAAATATACCATTAAAAGTAATGATCTGATTCAATCACTGAAGTCTCTGTTGGTACTGAAAATTTTAATTTACGCCCAAGTGAATCACACATTTATAACAGTATGCATTTTTTAATGACTGTTTATAAAATCATAAGCACAGTCCTTTCATTAATCAAGAGATTTTACTTTAAATTTTAGAAATTCTTCAAGCATGTAAGTTGCAAACCAGCTGCTTCAAGGCAGAGGAAGTCTTCTGTGGTTTGTTTTTTTTGTTTGCTTGGTTGTTTTTTTTATCTATTGTATTACCTGCATCAGGACTTTTCTAAGAAAAATACTTAGTAATATAGAAAGAACATATAAAAATCACTCCAACTTCGAACAAAACTGAACATAAATGTATCGGAACATTTACTTAATGATTTACGGCTTTAGTTTACTACTCTCTCTAAAGCTTATAAATACTTGTTCACAAAATCAAAATTGCCAACGACAATGTTATGAAACTAACTGGGAAATATCACTGGTTTATTGTGTTATACCATCAAACATTGGCATAAGTATTTTTTCTCTCCATTTGCACATTCATTTAACAAGAAAGGTCTAAAAGATGAAAATCATACTGTAAAATAAATAAATTACTAGCATCAGCAGCTATTAACTTCTTTGAGAACACCTTTAAAATGTTGTCTCTCACTACAGGCTCTGCCTGGTAATTTAAGTAACAGCCCACACTGGCTAGAAGCTCAGCTGAACTATGCAGCTTCCTATATGCCCCTGAAATCTGTCCTGCAGAGAAACAGGGTATAGGGATACCCAAACCACAGCCATCTACCATTAGCACAATCGCGTGTCAGTAATAGTACGGCGTTTCTGACAATCAAAACCTAGAGTTAAGGCTGATCTTCATTCACTGCAGAACCAGAAGAGGCTGCTCATGTCACAGAAGTTACTGCATGTGTATTCTCTATTTGGCAGAGTGGGCTACAAAGCTTCACAGCCAGTTAACATACAGTGCTTGCAATCGCTTCAGAAAACAGTCGCTTCACTACTAGCCTTGACATAATGTTACATCATCATTAAACAAGATAGAAAGGACCTTTGAGAAATCTTTGGTTTTGTGCAGGATGCTTTTAAAATGTCCTCATGCATTACAGGGGAGTAAATTATAACATGAGCAACCGAGCATGTAAAATAGCTTGTTAGTAATAAATGGGTGATTGTGAGGACAACATTGCACTCCTTCTAGAAAGAGATGCCTAAAAAAAACCACCTCAAAACACAAACCAAAAAAAAAAAAAAACAAAAACCAAACCCCAATCCCACAAGCAAGTAACTTCAAACAAGCAAATACTTTCTATCTAAATAACACCATGCTCAACAGAATTCAGTAAACTGTTGATTAAAACAAAGTGATCTCAGTAACTCTATGAGGAACGACTGCGCACATTGCAGGCCTATCAAGCACTGCACTATAGAGAGGAATTGTACTTGTACCTTGTTATTGATGCTCAGAGTACCCTGAGTCTTCTGATGCGGACAACCACTGACGATAATTTAAGTGATGCTAGAAAAGGAGTCATGTTACTGGCCTCACAAGATGAGGATTCAGGTTCCAAATCTGATTAAAAGAAAAACCCGAGCTTCTTTTCCCCATAACAACTAACTAGTCTGGATAAATCTGTAAGTAGTACATAAGGGCCTCTTGCAGCTGAAAGTGTAGGAATCCTAAACCCAGTATGACACCTTTCTGAACCACAACACTGAACTTACTTTGCAGGAAACGTGTGTTAGCACAAACATAACCTCCAGCAGTTTTCCTAAAAAGAAACCTCCAAATCTTTAAGGACCATTTTAGATCTAGACACCATTTGGCTGCTAAAGTTGAAAAACCAGAACTTCAGAAAAGAAACCTGCTTCTAGTAACATTCCTAGCAGTTTCCCAGCCCCTTAGACTAACCACCCTGGATGAGAGAAATTCACTGAAACCCAGGTCAGAAGATACGGATGTGTGTAACTTTCTAGGAATACCCAATAGCTGAGGTTAAGAGTTCTTGTAAACAAACAAACAAAAAAGAAAACCAAACCACAAAACACCCCCTGCAAGGTTACATTGCCCATTAAACTAATACCTACCCTTTCATTTCTTCTGCATTCTAAAAAAGCAACGAAACAAAAATGAGAAAACTAACAAAAATATGAGAAAGAGCAGGATCCCATTCCCTCCCCTATTTTGTACATACATTTCGTAGCCTAGCCTTTAATCTCAAGAATCTGCATGAAAACAGGAGTGGGCGGCTACCATGGCAACACAATTTTTCCAATTTATTGCTGATGTTCCTAGGGTGGATTACTGGCTGTAATAACAAGGGATTGAGGATCCAATAGTTCAGGAGTTAACTGGAATAAATATTCTTCTCCCCTAAAGAGTCCGCCTGCAGCAACAAGAAGTAGGATCTAGATGAAGATTTCCTTAATGGAAAGTAAAACAGATTCTTCACCAGTCCATGCCTGCAAATGCAGACAAAAGTTTCAGAAGGATTTTAAAGTGACAGCACTCTCTCTTACTGCATATTTAAGCATATGGAGTGCATCATAAACTAATGCTCCTATTAGGTTTTCTCCAAAACAACGATACAGAGGAGGCTCTGCCCTTTGAGAACACACGATGAAAGAGGATAAAACTCTCTAGCACTTGCACAAAATTTGTACAGAAAAGTGTCAGTTATGTAAAGAGGCTCTTAAAAGATTTGGAGTAATGCCTGCAAGCTCCATTCCACACCTTGAATGACAAGTGAACAGCTTTGCTAAATACAGTATGTTTCTTCTTACTGGTCCAATTTATCAAAGGACATCACAGAGAAATCAAGGAGACCTGAGAAGATTCTGTGATTACACAGAAAGCATCTCAAACTGGCTTCAGAATGAGAAAGGTATGAGCAGGACAAACAGTTTTCAGCTCTACCTGATACACGCTATGAAAGCTCCTGAAAAAAGTATGGCAATGGCCACTGTATCGCTGCGGCTCTCTAGCGGTTCTCTGCAGTTGGAAAAACAAATTCGCTGCTGCTGTGCCGGTGGGTTTTTTCCTGGCTCTCTGCCTTCGGAAAAACAGACCTCAGCAAAAAAATATTTGCATTCAGAGAAATGTCCTGTCTCATTTCCTTGTACCGGTCCATTTCTGTGATCCAGCATGGGAGCTCATCTGTTGATGGACTGTCCTTAGGTTTCAGGTAATACCCAGCATTTTTTAATGCAATTGAAACACCATCTGATCTTAAAAAAAGCATACACTAGATTGAAATCCCTGAACACTTTTCTGAGCACTTACAGCTTAGAAAAAACGTCTTGGGAGTTTCATTGACAGCTCTCTGAAATAATTTGCTCAATATGCAGCTGCAACCAAAAAAAAAAGCCAATAAAATGTTGAGCATCATCAGAAAGGACAAGACAAAAAGTCATTATTTTACTACAGTATAAAACATTGATGCAACTTCATCCTAAGTATCGCATGCAATACCAGTCGCTACAATTCCATAACTATATAGTGGAGTCAGAAGAATGCAGAAAGATGAACAACAGAGGTACTTAAGGGAATACAGCAGCTGACTTATGGGTAGAGATTAAAAATGGGCCACCAATATGCTTGTGCTCCATCACCTTCACTGGCTATGCACATGGCTCACCCTTGAAGGTCAGGTCAGCCAGTCATGGTCTTCTAGCTCAAGACACAGGAGTGGAAACAGATGGTCTGGTACATCCTCCTGTAGCAAAGTGTTCTGAGATTTCATTAGTAGTAGATGGGCTACTACTAATAATGGTGGAAGCAGAGTGGCCTTTCGGGATGTGAGACAAGAAGATACCAGAGAGAGGCACTGGACTCATCACAGCCTTTTAAAGGACAGAGAGAAATGCTGATCACTGTGCTGTTTCTGCAGCATAAGCCTGATTTCTGTCACACACATTTCCCTCCACAGCAGTGTCAGAACATCCTCTTAGATATTTGAGGATAACTATATACCTTCAGGAAAAATAGGCTTTATTCAGTGGTTCGAAAAAGACCCAGTGAGGTCTTAAAAGTTTATATAGGAGTCTTTGATTAAAACAAACGAGATGCTGGAGCCTCAGAAAAGAGCAACATGAGATGTATACACTGATAAATACCCATATCAAAATAGTAGTATTAAAAAGGCAACCCCACAGAAATATTTTATTTATTGTACTGAAAAAGTGCTTATCAATTTTTTTTCCCCCACAGTAAGACAACCTGTTTTACTCTGCATTAATGACAGAATATTTTGTTCTTTCATTATCCAGGTTATTTATTATTTTAAGTACTGATCCGTTGCAACTTTCCTGACTCATCACAAGACAACTGCACTTATAGGAACAAGCTGAAATACAGCCAGTAGCAACATTTTTTTGTCAAAGTTAAAAATACACTGCACTGACATCCTAGTTTAACACTTCATTCTTGATGCCATGCTTTTGTTTACACATCATTCTTTTGGAGAACTAGCCCAGGAGTGATACACACCTGAATCATTCATGTAACACACAAATCAGTTCGAGTAAACCCTTAGCGAGCAATGGCTTTAAGTCAGAAGGGTCCACTCGAGAACTCTCATTTAACTTCAGGCATTAACTACACTCTTCCTTTCCTGTAACAAAATATTCCCACCCACAATTTCCACCTCTTCCTCCTAAACACACCTCAAAGAAAAGAGTCTGTTAAAGCTTAATGAATTGTGCTGTCCTTGTACATTACAATTCTTTTGTACAGTCCAATCTCTCTTTTTCACCAATAATCAACATTCAGAATTCTCAAATAGCAGAGCACTTAAAACTTCAAGGGTCCTTAAAAAACTCCCAACCATTACAAGTTTACTTAAGCAGCTCTCAAGCTGTTCAGTAATGTCGACTGACTAGGGGGGAGGCTATTTCTCCTTTTGATAGAGCATATAGTTTTTGAAAACACATCCTTACTTTGAAGAGCCACTTCACAGCAGCATGGTATAGAACGCTCAAGCTCCTGCTTCAATCACGCTCTTGTACATTGGACCAGGTTGCAGCTCTTCCTCTAAGCAAAAGGCTCTATTGATCCTCCTCTTCCACTTTAATTCTCCTTTCTCACCCCCTCACAGCTCACATCTTAGTCAAAAATTAATATTTTAGCAACATAGCTGACCACCTCTATGCAGCACAGATTTTCTGCATGCTTCATGTCTTATGTGATGAGATGCATAACAAATTAATAAAGCCCTTTCTAGACTATAATTAAAAGCATTGAGTAGGGCAGCACTGATATCATAATACTCATCTTTTGATTCTTATAGTTAATAATTCCTAACATGGAAGCAGATTTTAATACAGAAAATATCCAAGAAAAAAATCTAGAATAATTAAGTAGGAATTAATTTAAGAATAAGCCCATTGCCCAAAGTCAGGCAGGTAGACTGAAAGAGCACAAAGAAGTTAAGGCTTGAGAAAATGTTTTTTCCTCACAGACTTTTCCTGCTGGTAAAGAGAACAATGGAAATACAGGCACCCTGAAGGGATAACAACAAGTAGAAAGAGTTTCCAGCCGGCCATGCTAACACTTTTGATAAAGTGGCAATAGCTAAGTAAAACAGAAAGAAATAATTGCAACTTTCAGCATTTGATTACTTTAACAAACCCAATCTGAAACATGAAATACACAGACAGCAACCCCAAAAAGTTTGAAGAGTATCTGAAATATTAATGACCCATCCATAGACATAAAATTACCAATGAAACATTCACAGTTCCTTGGCCAATTCATTCTGAGCTGAAACGAAGCTAAGTTAAGCATCTCTGTGATCCAAGACGCATGCATTATTTAGTATTAGCTAGACATTTGTTCATTTATGCAGACAGATGCCAATAGGATTTATGCAAGAGGGTACCCATTTCTGCTTAATTTGAAATGTCCTATTCTCTCTCTGAAAGCTAAACCACAGTGATTTATATCATTTAGGCAGTCTTTGTATTTTAGCAAAAGCACACTTTCAAAAACCTACAGTCAGGAACTCTTCCAGCGGAAAAGCGAGATACACAGCCCTCAGCACATCTCCAGAGAACAAGGTGTCAGCATCTGCATTGCCTCCTCTTGTACACAGGTGTGACCCTAGGTATTTCCACATGCACAAAACCAGCCCACTGATTTTTCAGGGTACTTTTTGTAGCTTTTCTTTTTCAGCAGAATAAGATATCCACATAAGGGCGGTCTTTTGGGGGTGCGGTGGTATTTTGTTGCTGTTGGGGGTTTTTTTTGGGGGGGGAGGCGGGGGTTGCATGGTTTATGTAGCTGATCAAAATTTGCATCACACACTTTAAAATCCTAAATGAATATTTATAAAGATGACTAGGAAAGAACAGAACAAAAGGGAAAACCTGAGCTGGTAAGGACAAGCAACAGTGAGAAACTGGAATTACAGAAAAAACACTGGCAATAAACTCTGAAAAGGCAGCTGCCTTCACTTTCTTTTCCCTATAAGCCATTCCCTGTGTCAGTACCTTCGCAGATAAGTTTTGTACACTTCAGGAGTGTGAATCACCTCAGCTATAGGTACACTTCATACAGACGACTTTTTAACTTTTAAACTTCCTCTCAGCGTCCCAAAGCATTTGTGAATTTTCCAGTATTCTTAGGACTGCCACCACAGCCCACTCTCAAAGACAAAGATTTTGAGAATAATTAAAATAGGAAATTCATGCTCCCTTACTTAAGCTTCCTCTTGCCCTGCCCCCTGCAAGACACAGAGCACAACTCAACACCCAGACAGGATGTGCTCACCGCTTGACCGTGCTTAGCATTTAGTATGTGATAAGATGATAAACTACTATAGATGATGGAAGTTTGGCTGAACAACACAAAAATCCATCCAAAATTTTTAAGTATTTGCTACATCCTGAAAGATTTCTGTTAATCTGGAAAATATAGGCTAAATCTGTAGCCCTGATAAAGGTGACTAACATTGCTGTGGGTAATGTTTGTTTTTAAAGCATAGGAGAATGATTGATATTTAAACCAAAAACAAGTTTAAAAATCAAATTGCAAACCATTTATGTCCTCCTGTCCAAACAGACCCTCAGCAGCACAAAAACAATGTGACCCAACGCAAACTGTCACATAATACTGCACTTATTTACCTAGCACTGCTGAAGCCAAGCACTGAGTGGGGCAGATCCTAAGAGAGGGAAAGAGCAATAAAATTAGTGCCATTAAGTTGAATCAAACAAGTCATTATTTCATGTATCTGAGGGGGAAAAAAAAGTAGGTTAATAAGGAGAATGATTATTGAATAACTAGAGGCAAAAAGCAATGCTAATACAAGAAGGATTGAGGACCCAGAAAAATAAAGGGCAGGAGGTGAGACTATCATGGGCGCACGTCTTACAGAGCTGAGTCACTATTTCCCCACTTAGATTTTGAAGTACCAGCAAGGACAAGACCAAGTAATCAAGCTGGAAATAAGAGCAAACGGATCACAGAGAAGTGGAGATAAAGTGAGGTATTGAACTGCTCAATTTGCACGAGGACAACTTCAAAGCAACACTCGGATGTCAAACTAAAGGAGAGAGGAGAGCAGAGGCACCCAACCCTTGCTCAGGGAGGCCTGGGGAGAACCTCTTCAAGGCCAGCTGAGGTGGTGCTGCAGAAGCTCAACATGGGATCATAAAAAAAACCAGTTGATTAAAGTAAATCTTACAAAATAACATGAAATGCTTAGAAGGTTTAACATTTGAAAAAACGTGAGCAAAGACACACTTAAAGAAGCACCAGGACAGCCAGTGATGAGAGGTGGAATAAAGGGAGTATCCTTGAGAGTGAGAGAAATCAAATCATATCTCTGCAATATTTATCGATACAGTTGCACCTCAAATCTCCACTGAAAACTTTCAACTTAACACAGGACACATATTCTAAAAGGAGCACCTTAAATGCAAAGCAAGTGACACCAGCCAGTGATACCCCCACAAGGCACAAAGTGACTGACAGCATGGAATCACATGAAGTTATTTTATGAAGAATCCACTGAAAGGGCAGATTTGGCATATGGTTTTGAAAAGGAAAAAAAATAAATAAAAAAATCACAGGCATAAAACTTATGTGTTCCTCAACCAAGGGCATCTTTATTCAACATCCCAACCACACCGACGAATCACTTAACTATGTTGAGGAAGCGGAAGAAGGACCTCCAATGGGGTTTGGGCTTTGTTTTGCCTTTTTTTCCTCCACTTTTCATTTTCTACCTGAAAAAACATAACTTTTCAGCGTGATGTAGTTTATTGGTAAACTGCTAAGAAACAGCAGTGAAGCACTGCCATGGAGAATCGAACCAATGGACAGCCGTGGTCCAGCTCCCCTCCTCTGGCAATGACTAGTGAGCAACACTTCAACAGAAAGTGAAATGCTACATGCGAATAATTCATGTTTGGTGTGACACAGTATCATCACATGATATATGGGAATCTCTTGGTCCCTACCAAAATAACTGTTAGAAAACAATCATCCAGTCATCATCTAAGCAATATCCACAATTGAATACTGTGCTCTTGCTTGCGTAGGTGTACAAAGACCAAAGCGATGCACAGGGTCGCTTTAACTTTGTGCTGTTGCAGACCATTAGTACAGCTCGTCTTAAATACTGGACTGGGACATCTACATCCAATACTCACAGTGACATTGCAAGAATATTGTCTTTCTGAAAAATGAAAGAATAATCTCTAAAAAGCTCCTGAATGCACATAAGACATGAGGTCTTAACCTCAACACATAACAAAATACCAGATATTCTTTAAACATAAGGGCAAGGACTAAACAACCCAGAAGTGGCCTCTCCTTCACACTACTGCAGTTCACTGGTGACCCAAATTAGCCATCCAGCATCATTGTTCCTAAGTTTTTCTACTTCAGAATGATGTATAAGAAGTATCATTTTTATAAATCGATTTGAGATCTTCAAATGAGAGGCACTAGCAGTACTATTTGTTATTATCATACGTATACTATTATCTAGCATGAGACACAAACAAGCCCTTAGAAAATGACCTGTAAAGATCTATCACCTCCCCCGACCTCCTTCAAAACATATTTGGATCTGTTCCAGCCTTTTATTGCTCTTTGGCACTAGTAATCCACCATTTGATCATTATGAAACATTCACAGCAGATGTGCCTACAAACAGAGCATGATGGCTTAAGTGGATAAGAACAGGAAGAGATGAACTCTCAAGAAACAGAGATCCTGAGTTTATGCTAATAACTTTATTTTAAAAGATGAAATTAAGGAGAAACATATGCAGATTTCCTTAAGCTCTTCTATTTTGGATTTAAGTCTCAAAAGTGCTGCTCATGTCAGGCTACTTTTTCTGTAATTCCTCACAGTATTCTAAGTATTACTAAGCGTTTTCCCAAATTCGATTTTTGCCCTCACTAAACACCACAGCAGAAAAAACATCAGTGTTGTGTTGGCAGAGCGGAACACAGTTGTTATGCAATTAGCTACATAAAGCTGCATTTGTTCTCTTTCTCTATTTACACCATACAGAAGAACAAATACAATGATAAGATGGAACCAGCTTTACTAGAATGAATTTGTCCAATGGCAAATACATCCTAATTTGATTACTGATCAGAGTTGGTGAGACAGATGCTACATTCTACATGAATGAAGATATACTGTAGATGCAACAGAGTTTTTTATTGTCAAAAAATACTTCGGAATCAATACCCTATTATGTACAAAACTGGAACAGAACTAGCAAAACCAGAGAGCGGGAATAGCATGTTATAGTTACAACAGTGCAAGGCATAGGTAAGTTTTAGTTCTCCAAAACAGTTTTGAGTCATCTTTGCAGTATAAATCTGCACGGGGTGGGGGCGCTGCTATTACCAGTCAATTTAGTAACATGTAGAAAGCCACTTACATACTTCCACTGAATTTACATTCAACATTGCTTTCACAATTCTTCAGTTCTTACTTTTGTACACCCTCCTTAACTTTGAGTAAAATAGCAGTTCTACCTGGTAGGAATCCAAAAACATCAGGAAACATTAAAAAAAAAAAAGTGTTTGGACTGAACACACGTATCAGAAATCCTTCAGATGAAATTTTATAGAGAGTATCTCAGTTGTGCTTTACTGGGCAAGGTGGGGAAGCAAAAGGGGTGGAGACCTAGAGCTTTTTTTCTAGAAATTAGTCACTAGGAAGTGTTCATCATTTCTCCTATATGCAAATTTTCTTCATTCTACTATTCACAGTAGCGTATTTATCTACAAAACTTATACAACTTACTTTGCAGTGGTCATACTGTTGCTGTAAGGTTGGAACATCCCCTCCAATGGGCATCTGCTTTTTTAGCTCTTCATCTTTTGCATTCAGCCATTTGATTAACTCTTCCAGGGATGTCAGTAATCTGTTCCATTTCTCTGCACTGGCTTCCAAGTGAGCCCTGTGAAACAACATTAAAGCATCTTTAAAGGCCTGAATAGCAAAACCAGCATGGGAATGCAATAAATACATAAAATTGCTCCATCGTTAAGACAGGAGTGTTTCAAGTGTTTAACTGCAAAGTAACTTTGTGCTAGAAAAACCTCTACTTCAAAACAGTTGCACAGCAAATCAAAATAAGGAGAGGAAAAATGGGGGAACACAGACAGATATGTACCTGATGCTTTAACTTATCTAAAACCTTGAACGCTGCATGTCTAAGCAACATAAAGAAATGCTGTGTTTTGCTGTGACTCCACTACCGCGGTGCACGAAGTACAAGCGTCATTTTGTGAGCTAAAGCACTGCAAAACAACTCTCTCATCCCAGGACCTTCACTCTCCAGCAGCAAAAGCACCAAGTTCTCCCAGCAGTGATCAACAGTAAACTGCCTGTGCTGCTGAAAATATCAGTGACACGGATTATTTAATACATCATCTTTAGTCGATGGTGAGTTACTAGAGAATTAACACAGTGAATCTGTCCATCAGTTTAATTGACAAAACCCCCAGATTCCACAATACCCTTCTCTATAATTTTCAAAAATACATTGACTTGATGGCTTCTCCCTGCAGTACCTACACAGCTGCAGGGAAATCTTCGACAGGGACCAGCTACCCTTCTGCTGCGGCAGTTGTTCTATGTTGTGGATTCGTATGAGACCAGCGTGTACTTAGTTTATATCAGTAAACAACAATTTCTTTCTCCACACAGGTGATGGAATAGAACTGTCCTTTTCAGTGCAGTCTGACACCAGCTCTGCACCTTCCTGCCCCACTTCTGACAGATGAGTGAACTGAACTTTACTATTGTTTCCTACCTTTTCCCCTTCCTATTTTGCACATGGTTTTTTAATCTTTTTTTCTGATTCACTGTAACTCACATCTTGAAACTTTCACCTGGCTTCTCTTGTATTATCATCTCAAATGGCATTCAAGTGAACGTTTGGGACTGATGTGACAAGAGTTGGATTGAAGGGGTGATATGCTGCAAGGTTAATTTCAAGGCAAGTTTAGGTTTGCACACACTGCAATCTCCGAGTGATACTAGGATAGAGGAACCAAAAAAGCAGTCAGTAAGAGCGTATGAGGAGGGGAAGATAAAAAGAAAAAAAAAAAAATCACATTTCTGAAAAGGATAAACTAACTACCTTTAGGAAGAGGAACCTATCCTCCTTCACTCCATTCAGGAAAGTGCTTAGGTAACTACTTGGGGAAAAAAAAAAATTGAAGTACTTGCTAGGAGCGATGTTTTACTGCCTATAGTTTTGTGTACCGCTGTTTCTATCGTTCCTTATTGCTCTCACTGATACCTTTCGCTCAACATTGAATTCAAGCCAGCTGCTCATAGCCCAGGCCTAAGCAGCTGAGCCAGCATCCCGCCCTGCAGTGAATTACAGGTGAGCTATTGCATTTGCAATTCTATGCGTACCAGGGAAGAGCATCCTACCGGCCTTGGTTTGCAGACCAGCAGCTCCTGAATGAAACATACTGTCTCAGCTCTCCTGGTCTCTTTTCAGTTCTTTAATACTCACTAACCAGAACCACTTTCAAGGCAACCGACTTGTTCTTCCCCTACGGACGGTATTAACTCTACAGCAAGTTAGTGCACAAGGAACCTGCTTCACAGCTGGAGCACCCACCATAGTTGGCCCCTGAAGCCCCCAGCCACGCACAGGGGCACACTCCCAACAGCACAGGGTGGTCCACGTACAACGTGGTGTGGACTTCTCCTTTTCACAACTAGTTTGATGTCCTGTCAAAAATGCCTTCAGAAATACCAAGCTGCAAAGCATTGCATGTATGTTACCCTCGGGTGCTAGGTATTCAGTACCAGCCCTCCCTTCTGGAATTGAGAACAGAGATATACCCCCTATTAATCAGGCAGAGGATAGACATTGTCCTCTCATCTAAGCCAAGGCAGCCCACATTTGAATTTACATTTTTGCTGTTAGACCCACAGGTTGTTACAAAAATATAGCATCTTTATGAATTTCTAGAAGCAACCACAATTAGAATGTTCATATTTGTAGCTTTTCGTTTCACTTTGACAGTGAACTCTCTATGCATCGTGACTTATTACTGTATCTAGCACTTTTTAAGCAGCTCTCACCTCTAAAAACTGGCACTCTCTGAGGCTTCAGGATTCCGCTCTAATTATTTAGTGGAATTCTTGTATACAAAATGAATTGGAATTTTGTAGGGGGGGAAAAGCCCTACAACTAGTTAAAGGACAATTTAAGGGTGACTCACTGTTAATTTAACATACAGTGCAATAATATTGAAAAAACTAATTTGTTATCAATGTGAATGATGTGGCATATGATACTAGATGAAATGCATTGTAATTTACCACTAATGAGTATCCATGTGCCTGCCAGATTAATGACAGTAGCAAAATATCACTAGCACATGGTTTCAAACTCCAGCGTAAGCTAAACTTGTGGGGGCAGAGCAGTAAGGGGTGGGGAGGAAATGGACTACACTAACAGGGACTTTAAAATTCTTCTCTGAACACAAAGTGAGCTAACCTCTCTCTTGAAAGGTCAAAAAGACATTAAGGGGAAACAAAAATACACAGGGGAAAACATATCGCATCAGCCTAAATTTTTCCTGAATGTTACCCTTCTAATCTTATCAGAAGCAATACTGAAAATAGAAGTGAGATGCAGCAGCAGCTGAAGAGTAGACACAAGCATTCAATTCTCCTGGGGAACGGAGACTTATGCATTCAGTAAACCCCATTCAAAGCAAATGCTGCACAGGAGCAAGGGAACCAAGATATGCTCCAGTTCGCGTTTCAGTGTAAAGTTTTAGTATCATGTTTAAATTTGTCATACAGACATTATCAAAGAGAGCTGATAAACTATGTTGAAGTTCTGACATGTTTCTTGGGTTTCTGTGGTTTCAAAGACAGGATTTCTGGCCTTTGTTTTGGAATTGGTATTTCTACTAATATACAACCTACAAACAAAGCTTCAGGTGTTTGTGCTCATGTGACAAATGAATTGGCAATCTCTAGGGATTCACCAAGTCAAGTGGTGGCTTAAGAATCCACTCTCATAAAAATACAGGTCAGTTACAGATGATTGTTCTGGTTCGAGCGCTGGTTGGAGCAATATTCCCCAGCATCAACCACCTGGTATTCAGAAGCACTCCTAAGGGAATCCTGGATGAATCTGAAAAACACAGATGCTCCCATCCAGCTGACCAGGTTGAGAGCACCCCCGCCTTGACCCAGGCTGAATAAAATCATCTAGAAGAGCAGGAACTCTGACATAACTCCCCTTCTGTTGACCCTGAGAGGCTCTCTTCACAGCTGGAGACCTCCTCAGCTTTTGCTTCTGCTACGGAGGTAACACTTTCCCTGCTGAGCGACAAGGGAACACATGGAATAAAAAGATTGGTGGGTGGTCTAAATATAGAGAATCCTTCTCTGTTTCTCCCATACTTTTACCTCTACCCTCCCCCAAACACTAACACTCTCACACCTCCTGCCCCAGGAGGAAAGAATCTCTCCTAAACAATGGGCTTTAAAAGGCAGACCCCCACAAATCTACAGCTGTGTTTTCTTCCTGGGAATAAGATATTAAAAAGAGAAAAAGAAAGAAGCGTGAATAACTCTACAAGTAATTTCATGGAGAGGTATAGTTCTCTCAGGTGTTGTCATAGTCAATACAAGTACAGGTTTAAGTAGTTTCCATGCATTTAAAAATATGTCACAGGAGTGCTGCTTTTCCAGTTTGGAACTCCATTTAGTTACAGTAGCAAGGAAGTAAAGTCAACACAGTGACTATCACCATCAGCTCTGAGGACTGAAGTGATGAAGAAAAACTCATACTATCCCTAAGGGAGAACAGTGCTTTCAGCAACTAAAAAAAAACCAAACCAAAACCTGAAAAAACAACATAACCAGAATGTACACATAGCTGAAAATATTCTGAAAAACTTAGAGAAACCTTAATTTAGAAGCACTATCCCAAGCTAAAACTCATAACAAAACAATCAGATTTTTCAATCCTCAGTCCTAGCATCTAACACAGATATATGCTGCTCTCACAAGACTCATCCATACAGTTTTGCTTTTCAATTTATCCTTGAAATAAGGTACACCAAGAAAGCAAAAGTTGAAGGCAAACAGCTACAGCAACACACTAACTTCATATCAGTTCTGTGCTTTGTTATTTCCCTATGAAGACTTTCATCACTCTTGCACAAGTCAGAAAAGCAAACTGCAATCAAAGAACAGGGAAAAATACATGAACGCAGAAATACTATGCTCCATTCAGTGACGACTGAAATTTGAGAGGTTAATTTATTTCTCTCGTATTTGCCCTGGTATTCTCTTCCCTGCCTATCTTCTACTTGTAGCTCAGTGACACGTGGCTCTGCAGCATTGCAGGTACCAGAGTAACACAAAATTGCAAACATTAATGCTGCCCAGTGGGACGCACGTGCCACATCTACGCAGAAGTAAAAAGATGGGTCTGTATTCAGAAGAGCCGGTATTCCCACTTTTCTGAGCATTCACTGCACAATCGCTGTCTCTGTATTGCTGCCTTGGAGCTCACAGCTGGCCAGGGTAAACGGCTTGAAGGCCCTTTTCTTTGGCCATCAATTTCTCCCAAATCATGATCAACCCCAGGAAGGGACAAGCAACTGAATTGTTCTTGCTAGAACTCCACAGTTGCTAAGTTGTTATCTTATGAGCATGTTTCTGTCTTTCTCTCACATTGACTTATTTGTGAGCAGAGCTCATAATAGCCCAAGTTTAATAGCTGCTGCATTAAATGGCTTGTGTGGTGGGGTCACTCTCTGCAAGCCCCCCCACTGAACTGCTTGGTTCCTCTGGTTCAAACTCTGCCTGCGGGCTTTGATGGAGCTGATTTACCTGTTACACTTAACTGTTTAGCATGTTGGTGATGCGATAAGCAGAGACGAAAAGTAAATGTCACATTTTCCCTTCTATCTCACTCTTTCAAACTCTTGTGCCTGAATTCCAAGCTCAGCTCATTTTTCTGGCCTTTGGAAAATTCATATGAAGGCTTAACATTGTTATGCTCTATTAAAAGAACAGTTTCCTTTAATCAACAAGCAAGCAGTTGCAATTAAAAGCTCTAGAAATTCCTTTCTATGTAATTCATTTTAATGTGGAATTTTATTCACATTAATGAATATGGTAATATCTGCTTCCCAAATGACATCACAAAGATTTTAACAATGACTACACTTGGACCGTCAGTGAGCTTGGCACTGGTAGGGTCAAAAAATTGTAAAATGCATTCCTTGGTGAATATGTTTCTTAAAACATTTTTAAATTGAATAGTAGCAATAAAAAAAATTTTACTACCAGTATGGATCAAGACACTCAAGGTGCAAGTCCTATCAAATTATTCATTGCAGTGGTAAAAACAAAAACAACAACAAAGCCCTGATTTTTCCTCACAGTAATTGTAGATTCACAGAATTACTTCATTGACATTGCCATCGATTTACAATAAGGAAAGATTCAACACACTTTCAGGAAAATTTAGTACAGATTAGCAAGTTACAACTGCACAGCTCTGGAGAGAGAAGAACAAGTAGTTAAGCCTGCATGGTGAGCAAGCGCACCAAGTTTTTACATTTGCACTCAGGGGTCCTTTACAGAAGAAAATGGAGATTTCACTTCAATGCTGTGGTCACATTTCTGAAGCCTTTTAGAAGAAAGCAACTGTGCCCCATTCGCGTCTTGATGCTTTCATTACTTACCTGATATTAGCCGACTTCGCCTTCAGGTCATTCCAGCGCTGGTTCATGTCATCAAGCCGATGCTGGAGCAGGGCAGCTTCCTCAGAGTTTCCCAAGGCTTTCACCATCTTCTGTCTGTTTCCGTCAATGCTTTTAAAGATGTCATTGTGGGCATCAATCTCAGCTTGGATGTCCTGAAATATCAGCAAGAAAAGTCCAAATGTCTTAGTTCTCTAAATAAAGGAATGGAAAGCTTATTCTCATTAGTACTCCTAAGCACTAGGAAAGAGCACATAGTCTGACTTTCTCGGGTGACTCTGAAAAGAGATACAGAGGGGTAACATCATAAAAGATCTAGCTTTCTTAAGTGTGAGAAAAGGAGCTTGAAAGTCATCCTCAGCTGTGAAATAGGACTTAAAACTATAAACACTAAGTTCTCTGCATGTTTTTGTAGCACTGAAGGTAACTAATTGTCCACTTTCTCCCACACATTTCACACAGTGCAGCATTTGCAAATGCACTAGAAATCGTTTCCTGTTCAGAAATTACACAGATTCAGCCTTAGCTATGTTGTCTCTTTCCTCTTTGAAATAAAACATTGCAGAAACCTTACACAGCCCAGTGAAATTCAAACTCTATGTAGTGCTTTAGGTCATATGCAATGAAAGCTTTTAGCTAAAACCTATGTCCTAACTGCAGCTAAATGACTACAGCTACCATGAGCCCTTTTTTACAATTAAACTACTGTACAGCATGGCCTGCATTATATGGAGAGGTAGACATAAAATAGCAAGATGTATTATAATCTGAATTTCACAGTAAATACTGAAAAGAAAAAGAAATGCTTGTGATTTCAATTCAGCTTACTCATTTCTTCTCTCCTTAGAAATTAAACATATTTTATTCTCTGATCTACCATCTGCCTCAAGAAACACATTACAAATGATGTCTTCATCTAACTGAGCACAGTATTATTTTTAAAACGCATTATAAGAGCATCAAAACTTCCTGCATCACCACCAATGCTTTCTAGCATCCGTACATCCATGTATACCCTAATAGAGCAATGTAAGTGTGTGGAGGGCCAGGAGGTGTACCGGCGTTCTCAATAGGATTAATCAGCAAAGATTGTGACAGGAACTCGATGCAGATGTAAGCAAACTTCTTTTGCAAAGGAAGAAATTCAATAACTGAAATCCCTTAAAGGTTTTTATTCTCCCAGACAACTCCTCAGTAATCTCCATCTGTTCCCAGGAGCAGGAAAGGAGGGGGCCTCCCTATCCTCAAGATGTAGTCCTCCATCTTAGAATGGCTGCTTGCACATCTACAATTGATAGTTGGAAACAGCGAAAAAGTAGCTATGAATTTGAGACAGCACGAAAGCTTTCTTCAGTTAGAGAAGAAAGCAAAAAGAAGTAAGGATACAGCTGAAAAAGTGGGAGGAGGAGAGACATGGAGGGAAGGGGGGAGGTGGCACGAGAGAGAGGGAGGCAAGAATCAGCGATGCTCTGGTTCTCCAGCTGAGCTACTATGTGACTTTGGACAACTACCTGTTCTTTGCCCTGAGTTTCACTACTTCAAAACAGGTAAAAAGACACATTTGCTGTCTTTAAACCATCCTGATAAAAATCACCATTCTGAAAATACATACAAAGCAACAGCAAACCCAAATAAGACAGCATAGTCATCAGTTAACCAAATCAGATGCTTATCTGAAAACATTTGCAGCTCCTGTCCTTACACCTCCAACACACAAGTAGACCCAGTGAAAACCAGCTCAAGTCCACACAGCAGGAGATAAAACCACGAACAGCAGTTACAGTTTCAATTGCTCACTAATCTGTGCTACAAAAGCATGATCATGTCAAATGCATTTCTATGCCTCTTTAAAGTTATAATAGAAAACTTCATTGTTGGAACTCATCTTCCATTCTACAATCACAATATTCATTCTGAAGCTATTGAGAACCTTCATAAAACACTTTAGCTTTTATTATATTTGAGAGGACACTTAAGCATGCACGCTTAAAAATATTTCATTCAAAATGGGTTTGATTCTTGCATTTGCCAGTCATCATGTTACATTGATTAAGGCACAGTAAATCTGCTGTTTGCATTCCTGAGTCCTATCTGTGATGGCCATGTTGTGACAGCTCAGTTCAAAGAATCAACTTTGCTAATTAACTTCTCTTTCTCTTTTCTGATTTCCATTTTCCAGGAAAAAAAGCACTACCAGCTGATGGATAAACCAACAGGACTGATATTAAAGTTAATGAATGCCAGTGCATCACAGCCCTCAAAAAAAAAAAAAAGGGAGAGAAATCCAAACATGTCCCACACCAACGTGCACATGGAAGCAGTGCAGCAGGAAGGTGGGATATAAAAGATGGATAATGGCAACAGGTGGACACATTAAGTTAGTTATTCCCCAATTGATATAAAAGATCTTGAAGATTTTTATTCAGGTATTGTGCTCTGTTGGAAGGCTAACAAGAATGATGGGCTCCCATCTTGTCCTAAGATTGTTGTAATTGGTAGCAATTGGTAGTAATCTCCTTTACTCACTGTGTTATTGTAATCTTTCAATTCTTATGAGATTTGTAAACATGTTGTGGTTGCCCTCCCTTAGAATTTCTTATTTCAAAGTGGGAAGAACTCTATCCATTCTGTACACATCCCAATTCACGTTCATCCTGATCTATTATTTCTCTTTCTCCTGCCTTTTTCTTGGTCACCGATTCTCCATATTCTTCTCCATTGTCCTCTACGTGGCAAAAAGGGATGAAAAAAGTTGATTATCCCTGCTCAGGCCCCAGCTAGGATTAACTCTAATAAGAGTTAATCCAATTTCAATTTTTCAGTACTTTAAAAGCAATTATAAACACTTCCCTATTATCGCATGGAAGCTCCCATATCCAGAGTCACAGGGTCAGCTCACTGGAGGGTACAGGAGAAGAGAGGAAAACAAATTCTGTTGCTTTTGCAACATAAAGAGGGAGACATCACCACGAAACACCATTGTTCTTAGCCCAATGCAAAAGGGACCTGGGCCAGAGCGCTCTTCCAGTGCATGCAAAAGAAAGCAAAGAAAAAAAAAAAAAGGAAAAAAAATAAAGAAAACAAGAAACCTAAAGAAATACACTGCAAACAGAGAAGGACTTCTTGCCAGTAGAAATTCATAGTTCTTAAGCTGTAGTTACACAGCTTTATCAGCTTAATTTTTGGAGGTATTACTATAGAGATGCCATATTTTGCTAATTTTGCAAATATTTATGTGCACATATCAGTTAAACTGGATTGGTAATTTATTGGTATGAGGTCAACAGATCTGTTTACATGCCCAAGCGCTTGTAGGATTAAGGTCCTAAATTAAAAGAAAGCTATTTGAGGAAAGAATTCATCCTATATATAAATCAAGGTGCAAGTTTCAAAGTTTTGAAAGATACAAAAGGAGAAGGAATAACTAGGTTGACATTTATATATCTATTTCACCCTAGCCAGGCTATTAGAAGATTGCCATTTTCCTTAAATTCCTTTTAAGAATTAAGATCAAACTGCTGCCTGTCTTTTCCACTTTGGTCTGGTGATTTCCAAATCCCCTTATCTCCATTCTGAACCTGAGACTTCTTCGCTTCTCTCCCTCTTTACTCCTCTCATGGCGAATGATTTACCTGCAGGATTCAAGCCTTCGTTTTATGCTTAGATCTGATTTTAAAGCTTGTCTCCATAATAAGAAGCCTACTTCTTGCTTTAATTTTAATCAAATACTAAATTATCATATCATGACAACTGAAGAGCACGTGTCTTTAAAGAATGTATAAATATGGTATGTGACACTCAGTAACGCTCTAGATGGCAATTCTGAAAAGGACCCAAAGATGTAGCTGACTCCAGCTGGGAGACTGGGGCAGCCCAAAGGCAGACTGCAGTGACTTGCTGAGGGTAAAAGGAAAAAATATGACAGAGATTTGAACAGAATCAAACTTTGTTACTCCAACTCCAAGGTCACCCAGCAATCAAACTTTTTTTTCTTTTTTCCCCTCCTTACAGACTGCAAGGATATTTTCAACAGTTACAACAGTAGATATAATTGTCCTTTGTAAACTGTTAATCCCTTATAAAGAAAAAAAAATCCTTTAAAAAGCTAGAAAAAAAAACCATCACAACTTTTTTCTGAATGATGAGTCCAGAGGGCTTCTAATTCACTTCGCATCCCCCTAAGCTGTTAGCATATTCACTTCCACTCATGTTTTTTCAGATTTTATTTGTTTATACTGTCTTCATTGGTACATTGCCATTAACATAGGCAAAATATTTTCCTCTTTAAAGGGCCTGAACCCTTCTGTTGAAGATAAAAACATGACTGGTGGAAGAAAACTCCACATTTCCACGCCAAAATTAAAGTGGACGAAACGATGCATTTTATAACACACAAAATGTTACTCTATTCCATTATCTCCATTAAGAAATCTAGAGTACTTGAGCTTTATGATACAAAGATCTAAAACAGGGAAGTTATTTTCTTCTGTAAGGTAAATAAACAGATGTTCCTCTAACATTACAGATTCTATTGTCGAGATCCCTTAATCAAGTTTTTACTACATATGATATGACACAAAACCCAACTTACTCTCTTATGAAAAAAGTCAATAGCATTCTATACCAAATCACGTTACTTCACGGGGTTTTTTAAAACAGTTACATATAGGACTTATCAATGTTTTACTTCAGTATTTTTTAAACCCACTATACACAGCAAAACTCTGTATTACACCTCAATTTTTAACTATGTTTATTAGGAAACAGAATTCCACTGAACTTCTGTAAAGAACTGACCACGAAGCAGTTATGGCACACAAACTACATGTGGTTTGTAAGAAATGGATGTGCAGGTCCAGTGTTGATGCTGTGCCACAAGACTGGCAACATTTTGTGTTGGCACACAGACTGCTACGTGATTTTAATCCCCAGGTACAAGCCCCAGAACAGGCAAACTGTTGTGGCATTTGAACCACATGATGATCTTAAGAGGGGTTAGTGGGGTTGAGGTAGACTCCTCAGGAATGAAAAATAGCTTGAAAAACTGCATTTTCCCCAGCAAAGGTTACCCCTGGGCTTTTTTGCCAGGACAGTTTTGTACTTCTTCCACTCAATACAAATCATGCCTGTGACTGGAATAGGACAGCAGACTTGGTGCAGGTACAGGGAACTGCAAGTCCCACAAAAATGACTGCCCATTGCCTTCACTGACAACGTTCAAGTCAGCAAAGACATAGTTACAGAAATGCTGCAATTGCCTCTTTTAGAGGTCAGGAATAAAGGTGATGACTGCTCACCAAAGTATCCGCAGAAAACTATTCCAGCTGGAACAAAAACATCAGTGCCAACCTAAGGACATAACTGTATGCCACAGACATCAGCCAGAACATCTTTCTTTGAGGTCTCACAGCAGGTAGCAAGGGAATGGATTTTAATTTTTTTTTTTTTTCATAGCAGATTGTTTAGTCTATATTGAACCAGATACATTTTACCTGCTGCTGCCAACTGCCTCTGGGAACACTGCTGTGTCAGATGCTGCCTTTAGCCTCCGCTTCACTCGGAGCTTTTCACTTTTGATGACTCTTAAGGAGGGAGTAAGAATTAGGGCACGATACAGGCGTATGAAAGTGGCCATTGTAAAAGGGAAAGTGGATTTTTATTGATCTCTTCCTTACAAATGCTGGGGGTAGCAAGGAGAGAGGGATACTGTTGTAAAAAAAGACGGTTAAAAAAAGAAAAGTCTCTGAAGAATCCAGGTAGTCATCTCATCCAAGCAGTCTCTCCTCTGGTGTCAGAGGACAGTTGTAACTTTAGAAGGGCTCATCCCATCTGCTGTTTCAGAGGCCTGCAGTGGCATTTGCTGTTAAGTAATCAGTTTATAATTAATTGACATTCAGAAGAGCAGTACACATGCAAAACCCTTGGGCAGAATTGCCATTATCATAAATCCACCAGTGGCAGAAGTGTGTATACAGACAGACATTAAACCTCTCTGAAGTGTCATACAAAGTCCACACTGGATATCGCTACAGCCACTGTGACTATAGTATAAGATCAAAGCAACTCACAAAAGCAATTGGCTTTAGATATGGCAGAAATCTAATTACTACTTAAGCTCTCAGATATTTCAGGAAGAAAAAAAAAAAAACTTTTTTGGGGAAAAACCACTTTGGGATATTTTTCACATCTAATTTTCAAATGCTTGTACTACCAAAAGCCTTGCACCAACACTTCAAGTTTCCAAAAAGTTGTCTTGACTTGCACTTAAACCTAATGGATAGTACCTTAGGGGTTGACATATGGGGTGGGTAAGGATTCATTTTATCACAAGAATGATGATGCTCTTAGGATGGCTGAGAATGCCAGGCTGCCTTCGACAATCTCTGTGGCTCCATCACATGGCATTGACTCAACATCTGAGGGGCATCATAAATCCATTAATACTAGTTCCAGCAGTCACATAATTGCAACTGAACAAAGCCAAAGCGGCCCTGCCCACTCCAGTGTAATGTGACTCTGGTTTTGCATAGGAAGGGAGTGCCGTGCAAGCTTCTGCAAATGCCATCTGGCTTCTGCATTACGAACACAGTAAGAGCACTCGTAATTCTCTCCTTGCAAAATATATTAATGAATCCAGAAAGCTGAAAGTAGCTTGCAAGCCAGGATCACTGTCATAACGCTGTTTCTCCTGGCAGCAAACTCCTCAGTTTGGAAGAACAGGATGGGTGTGTGGGGAATCGTGAGAGGGAAAGATGAAGCAGGGAAGGAGGAGGGGAACTTGCTCAAAAAAAAGAAAAAGAAAACTTGCTAAATAAGCACAGATCAGAATTTGTGGTCGAAGTTCACCAACTAAAATGTTAACTTTCTTCTCCAGCACCAACACATCTTTCTACGTCATGTTACAAATTTCAGCACAGTAGACAACAAAATGACATAGTAAGCTTCCAGCTAAAAAACACAGCAGAGCTGTGAGACCTGTAAGTTTTTTGTTGAGAATTGCTATGATCAATTCCTTTGAGATGAAATAAGACACTGGAATATTCAAAATCACAGGGGAGAGCCTGGAGTTTGCAAACACCAGGGCTTGTGTGGTTCGAAAAACATTAGAAACATCAGTTTCTAAAATTCTGTCTTAACCACGTCATGAAGCATCACAAAGAGTCCAGCATGTGTCCTAATCTTTACAGCCTACGAGCAGCAATTACAAGAGAAGAGTGAAGCCCAGCTGACAGACTGGGAGCAAGAGAGGAGCAAGTGATCTACACAGCGAAGAAATCATGTCACAAATGCTCTCACTGTTACTATTAGCTACTTTTGGAAGAGTCATGCTGGTGGGATACTGAACAGTATCTCTCTCATTAGCTCCGAAGTTTGCTACTGTAGGAAAGTAAAAATACAAGAGTTTAAAAAACCTAACAAATCCAAACCAGTTTACAACAGCCTTCTGAGGATCCAGGCTTATTATGATTTTGAAATTAACCAATATCATTACACCACCCCCACCCCCCCAAAAAAAAAAAGCTTTATTTAATTTTCTGAGATTTTTAGGTTCATTTAGTAATACCCATTATACTACTATTCTGGTGACCAGTGCTGATTTGTATTGGGGGGGGGGGGGGAAGAAACAAAAAACACACACAACAACAAAACCAAACAAAAAACAATACTGAAATTGAGAGCTTTAGGATAGAAAAACACAAAATCAGGCCTTAGCTCTCCTGCTTTGTGACCACAGTATTTATGGGTTTTTATCTTAATGTGTAAATAAACTACTATACTTTGTTACAGACAAACAAACCTTGCAGACATTGTCTTACAGACATTACAGGTCGTGCAGGGCACAGGAAGTTTGTATGGAGAAATGTTAATAAAATAGCGAAAGAAAATATAGTATGCCAAGCCAAACTAACAATGGTTACAAACATATGATCCAGGTTTCATTGGAAGTGCTGACAATTAGATGAAAACAATCTGGTTTTGAACAGTCTCATGTCTCTTGCTAATCAACGCAATCACTGCAAAGCCAAGCCTCCTGCCTCTCAGCATTACTGTTACCAAATATCCTGGTAAAAGAAAGAGTAACTAGCTGGAATAAAAGAAGAACAGATGAAACGATGGGCAAAGTAGTGCATTCATTGGAAATAATTCTACTTATAAAAGCCATCACAAGATCTTCCAATTTGACTAAGATAACATTCAACTAAATTTAACAGCAAACTGCAGAGCGCTTCCTTTACGTCAACAGTGAAGTAAGCTCACAGGCATACTGGAAAGTCCCCTTACGCTCTTGACTTAGCAAAGTCCAAACTTTTCTGTCATGGGGGGGGGGGAAAAGATGACCACAATCAGAGCACATGCTCTAAAACTAATCTTGTAGGACCTGAAATGGGGAAGAGAAGTAGCACTAGACTTCCATATTTGAGAGGGAGTCAAACAGGGGTCACATGAGGACCTTAACAGCAACACAGAAAACCTAAGTTTAACATCAACCTGCCCTTTTTATTGTGTAGTTTTCAAAGGCATAAGCTTTTTCAAAGGCATAAGTATATGGAACTGTGCTTATCATACCTTTTCAAATTTTGTCAGCAGCTCACGTAAGCTGAAGTTCAGGCCAATCATCATTAAGCGTCCCCCGAAGCCTACATTTTCCTGGTACGTCCTCCAAGCCAGGTCTATAGCCTTCAAAAGGTTTATCTCTTTTTCCACCTATACTGTCTCAAAACCCTCTGAGAGCTCCTGCGCGTGCCCCTCTCTCGGGCTGTGTTCCCCCAGGGGCAGTTCAAGCAGCACCATTGTCACAGCCTCCCTGTCCCCGCTCCTTCGGGTGAGCCGCTGATGCTGGGTGATGCTCCGTGCAGGGTTAACCTGGCCCCATGGCGCTGTGGGGATCTCCTCGTCTCCACGCCCAGCCAGGACTGCCTCCAGCTCACCTCGGCAATGGCCTGCAGGCTCCAAGTGCTTCTGGCAGGCCTCAAGCTCAATCTTTGGTCTCAATGACCCCAAGCAAGAGAAGGTGTACTCCGCTGCTATATGATGGATGCAGAGGGTGAGGAGGAGGAGCAAGTCCTTCCATGTTGCTCCATTCAAGGCAAAAAAATACAAAGAAAAAAAAGAAGGAAAAAAGTCCCAAGATTATAGAAAGCACCAAAGGCCAGCTTTTCAGAGAAGTCTAAATGGGAAGAGGCACACTTCAGCCTACGAAATACGGCAATGTGACCGGACAGGAGGCCACCTCTCCTCTCCCTGCCTTCCTCGCAGCTGGCCACCAGCAGGCTGGTGTTGCTATGGCAGTAACCAAGCCACCTCCAACCCTCTTCCCTCCACCCGTTTCGCTTCAGCCAGGGGATGCTGCTCCACGGAACAGCCAAGGCCCATTAAAAGAAATCTAAAGTCATTTCCTTTGTTTAGGCAAAAAAAAAAAAAAAAAAAAAAAAAAAAAGTCTCCAGCAAAGGATCCTGCTGCAACCTCCAAAGCCTTTGCTGGGGATCTCCTCCTTTGGTCCTGTCTGCTCTGACAGCCGTGCGGTAATCTATCGCTGGCATTTGTTTATTATTGTAATCAGCATCCTCCCTTCCAGCAGCCCGGGTGCTGCTCTGAAGCCAAGCACACTCCCCCTTCCTGGAGGCCTTCCCACTGGAAAACCACCGCCACCCCTAAGGCTGCAGAAACCCTGGACCAAAAGCCCTCACTCGCCCCTTTTCCTTCCTCTTGCAAGGAAAGGCAGCTATATAGTCACTGAACAGGTTTTGGAGCTGTAAAAGCAACCAGTGCTCCACAAAGCCTACACGCGCCCGCTGCCGCTCATGTGGGCAGACTCGGCGCAGGCAGATTGTTTTCATATGAGCCTTCGCTCGCCCAGAGGAAACCTGACACCCCATGGGTGGCTACTAGGAAATCGCTCCCTGTCAAACCATTCCCACTGGAAACCCTGTGTGCATGTGAAGGCCTATTTAAGCTACTATTAATGCTTTCCGTACAACCACACATTACTCAACCGCCAAAACGAGCTTCAGTAATAGTTGCCAGCAAGTCAGAAAGCGCATAATTAAAACCAAACCAACAACCCATCACAACTTTCTCCTACAACCATGCTGGGTATCACGTGTTGCTTTTACTTTCTTTGTATTTCACCCAACTATCATATTGAAGTACCAATAAAGCCACCAATGGCAAAACTGTCTTTAAAATTATTCTGAGCTAGTGAGTTATACTGATATCACCAGTATGGGTCAGGATTTTAAAAATAAACTCTGGAGGGGGAAAAAAAAAAATAATATTCGCATTAGCAGGATTTTTGCTTATTTTATTTGTACTTTGGCACCTGTCTGTATGTTTTATGTGGGCATCTTACACAAACTGCAGAAGTGCTTGCAAAATAAACTGAGAAAAGTTTTCCAGAGGCAGCAGAACCAGACCAGCTCTACTGCACAACTGATAGGTCAGCACAAACGGTCTGAATTTATTCCACTCCTTATGGAAGCAAAAAGCCCAGTTATTAATGCAACAGTATCTAAAATCATGTTCAAATACTGTTCTTTTCTAAATTAACCACTTACAGAAGGAAAAAACCCACATTAGCCTGAGAAAGTAAAACTATCCTGCAAGAGATTTAACTACAATTTCTATTGGAGAATCTCTCTTTTCTTCTCCTGCAAGACAGACACAGTTTGGATCCTGATTCCCGTACACACTAAGGCTTCTTTCTGCTGCTCTTGCAGAAAAAACTTGCAAAACAGGAAGAAAACAGCATTTGAATCCAATTCAGAGGTGCTAGTGCATATAAAATGAAAATGGGTGTCAGGCTGGGTTATAATGAGGCTTCATAACTCCAGGACTGTATCCAAATATACAACATTAATTTTATGTTTATTCTCAGACTTCATACTTAGATAACTTGTTTCCCAATTTTTCTGTTGTCATCAAAAAAATCATACATTCTAGATCTTCCAATACTATTAGATGCAAATGTAAATGCCCTCTGAGGTGGATAGGTACCATTTTGCAGAATTCTGTAAAAGGTAATCAAATATATACATATATACACAATGTTGGATCAACGCTTGCAGTAAAGCAGCTTTGAAAATTGTACTGAATAACAACTTTTCAAGTGGCCCTTTCACATGAAAGCACACTGCAGTATTTGAGCAATTCTGATTTCACAGAAGAAAAATAAAGTAACTGAAATAAACTCTACATTGACATATATTTAATATAGCCTCTACAAAGGCAGCAGTTCTGTAAACATGACAATGTTGGATCGCAAGCTCCAGAAACACAAGGTACATTTTAAGACAGCTTTACATTACTTATTACTACTAAAATTTTCCTGATCAGCTTTGTCATAATTTTCCATAAAAATAACTCTACATCCATTATTGGCAATGAAAATGGAATTTTATAATGAAAACTACAGATCACACACAGATGAAATGTTTCAATGCTAGAGTCCAAAGAAATTCACATTCTGAGAGCGTAAGCCCTCATGCAAGTACATGAAAACGAGCAGACCACCAACAGTGCTGTAACAAAGCCTCCTTCCAAAATGCTCTTGTAGATACTAAGATCCACAAATTGGAATTTAAGACACTGGAGAGCAAGGTACTGCTGATGCATTCAAGGCACTGCTGCACATGATCGTGTGCAATGGAACCTCTTGTTACATTTTGGTATTAAAGCAGTTTGGTGCATTTTCTCACGTCTTAAAGAATAACATAAAATTGGATAAAAATAATATAACCAGCTAACGGTACTTCATAGCCATTGGTAATGTTACTAATGGCAGCCTGCAAAATGCAAGGACCATCAACGGAAAAGCACTTTTATCAATGGTAGAAAAAGGAAGGCCAGCACAGCAGCCTGTGACACACAACTATGATCACATTTGCTAGCAACTATTTTTAGGAGAGGGTTCTGAACCGCACGCCCTGCAAATCCAGGTTTAAGAGCCTCACCATTTAGCAAGACACTTAATGCAGGGATTATAAAACTAATAGCAGAATTGTACATTTAAAAACTTAGTAATGTATAGAATCATTTAATCCCCCCCTACTTTTTATCAAGTATAAATCCAGAAGTAACTAAATGTTATGCTACTGCAAGCAAGTGAACCAGCAGAATCAAATGAAACCAAAACTAGGTAAGGAAAAAGAAAATGTTATTCCATTGCCTCTGGAAGGAAAAATATCTGATCAACTTGGAGATGATCTTACACACACCTCTAAAGTTCAATTTCAGAAAAGATAAAAATCTTTCAGACTTTAATCTGCAAAACAAGATTAAGTATGTGCAAAGACACTATAAAGAATTTGCTTCGTACCTGACATGATGTGCAAAAAACGCAAGAAAACTGTCATACTAAGCACAATTTGACTTTGGAATACAAACTAAAGAAAGAAGAAAAGAAGTTTTTCCTAGAAGAAAAATGGAAAAATAAACAGCAGCAAGAACCTTAAGAGTGAATGAACCAGGTTGTTTATACACAGAGCATATTTATATAGATATATATATATCCTACACGACTCACAACAAGAAGTAACAACAAAAAGATAAAAAGAATAGTGTTCCCTTATGCGACTCAGATGTAAAGGACACAGAGGTCAATAGGTGGTTACAGCAAATCAATACATCCTGGTTTCACTCAAGACATGCAGCTTCAGGCAGGAACACAAAAAATTCACTTGTTCAAAAGCACTGTGGTGTTTTCTCCTGCTTTGCAAAATACCCGGTGTCAATCTGATCAGACTAGGAGGGAGAGCTGCCCTCTCCCTTCTACAACAGGTCAGCATTTACAACACAGAGTTAATACATGGCTCCAGCAAGGTCAGTCCTACACTGAGGCTCACTATCAACTGAACCCAACACCAGGGTTTCACTAAGCACAGCCTTCCAGCACAGCCTCACTGATAACCTCTGCCAGAAGCCAAATCACTCAAGCGACATAGCACCCCAAGGACCAAGAATTCATCAAGACGGATGGACAAATCAAGCTCTTACAATAAAGAGAAACAAGCAGCAGGATAAGACAAAAGTCACATAAATATGACTGCCCAAACTACCAGTTGGGTATCTATTACAGTGACGATTGCAATGCAGATTTATGAATTACATGAAAGGGTCTGCAGAATTCCTACAGCTTAGAGTCAAGGCACTGCACCGGTTTGACTTTTTCTTCATTTCTTTCTTTAAGACTAAAGGGTATCAGTTTGCCTTGGGCAGGTATTTGCACATGAATCAACCAGTCACATTCAGTGGTCTGCCTTGGACAATATCTGCCATATTCAATGTCAGAGTTCTGCATTAGGTAAACACAGATAGACTGTGGCCTTCCTCAGAAAATGGGGTACGAGACAAGACTTTAAATCTCAAAAATAAAATTTGTTAGGATTCCAGATGGGATAATGTAGTCTTGGTGACAGGCAACGTTGCAACGTTGCACTGCCATGAAAGATTAGCAAAGGACTGGGTGGTTTGGACAACACATGGCTTTCAGCTTTATGAATCAACCTTGATTTTCTAACGTTTTGGACCTGAATATAAGTTGTGTTTTTTAATTTCTTTGAACTTCCCAGAAGCACCCAGCTCTAAAAGGAGAACATTTCAAATGTACTCAGAACACAAAAACCAAAAGTATCTCATACTTGGAGTATATCTAAAAGAGATTAGATGTCAAAGGGAAGTATGCAGGGAAGTACCACCATGGCATCCATTTCAGGCATGAAGCCATTAAGATATTTACTGTACGAGAGACTGAGACTTAAATTCCACTTATGGGACTGACCAGAACATGAAGGGTTTAATCCTGACCCTAACTGACAGAATGAGAGAGGCAGCAGGGAGTATGGATGAAATCTGGCTTTCTTGCAAGGCAGAAATTTCATCGTCAGGTGTTACTTCCTAGTTATTACTGGTGGCTAAATAAAATGTTCCTATTGATGGACAGTCTATAAAGAGTTCACTGGGGAAGCCTCCTTCTAAGACTGTTAGCTAGCTGCCTTTCCTCCTGGTTTTCCCTCTTCATGTATAAGATACCGGCGCTTGTTTGCAATAATCACACTGGAAATCAGCAAGCCACAAGGCACCTCATGGTCCTTCTGTCTTTAATAGCATCTTTAACTCTGCTCTCTTTGCACAGAAACAAAACAAATAAGTTCTCTTAGATGTACTTAACATTTTTATTAAAAAACTGAAAACAGGGTGACAGTCTAGTGGTGATATAACATGACAGATTGCCAAAGCAGTAAACCCAAGGAAAAGACTCTAGAGGCAGTGTTAACCCACACCCAGCGTATGCATCCAGTTTCCCAAGTTAAAAACATGGGACTTTCAATATTTCAGCCCAACCTGGAAATGGAGTTTTCCTTAAGATTTTCTTGACTGTGATGAGAACAGTTTTCTAGCTCCCTGAGACAGCTTAGTCCAAGAAAAACCTTATTAAATCCATGCATAATACATGGGACGATTAAATACACATCTTTAAAATCATTTGCTACAAGAAGAAGGGCTTATTTATATATTTATTACTTGGTAAGGGATACCCATCTCTCAAGATACTAAAACCGACCAATGAAAAACTAATTAATTTAGTAGTTTTTAGACAAGTACTCAATCCAAATAGTGGAAAGACCATGAAAATCATATTTTAATTTCAGAGTTTATCATAAATAATTGACAGAGCATCTTAAATTCTACAGCACTAACTCAGTATCTGTGGATTAAAATCTCATTTAAATAGCATATTGCAGTCTCTTCCTAGTTTACTTCTAAGCAATGGCATTAGACTCAAGTACCTAACAAGGATACAGTGCCATTACAGTTATACTGCATAATTTATCATTTTGCCACACTCCAAGGATAAGTACCCAAGCACAACCTTTTGACTCAGTCTGCCTGTATATTATTTTATGCTCTACCTTGTCTTATATTCTCCGTTAACTAAGCGGCCTTATCTTGCATGAAGGAGAAGTATTACCTGGATCTAGTTGGTTTTGGTTTTTTATGGGGTTTTTTTGAAAGCCACTGGGAACTGGACTCTCGCCATCCAATGCAAACTCTAATCTCAGCCATAAAATTTGTTTCAGCTGTAAGCTTTTCAGCCATCAACTTTTAATTCTATATTTGAATATTGGCCAGGCATTTGCTGTACAAAAACAAATGCACTTTGAATTTCTAGCATAACCATTAGCAAGATGTTCATCTGTATTTAAAAATAGTATAAGATACATAATTTGTATTATTTGAAGTAACTTTTTGTCTATGAAGTCAGAATCTTTATAATGTTTATAAAGAAATGTGCTTTCATATCAGCCTTAACATGCCATAGTGCAACAGCCCTAAGAAAATTACTCCTGTGAATATAGCAATACATCTACTAAATAGTTCTATCAAACCACAGGAGGCCAATCTCCTAATCCAGCAAGAAATACCAAAGTATACCATTCTAATTTACCAAAAGAGCGGAGGTTTCATTTTTTTTCAAAGTCCACTAAAAAAACAAACAAACAAACAAACAAACAAACAAACAAACAAACGAACAATGACCCTGGAACTACAGGGATGTTCCATTAACATTTCACTGAAATCTTTTCATGCTGTAGATACTGCATTGAAGCAGCAACCCACAATGCCTCACTAACCGAACTGATCTTTTTGCTGTGAGTGGATAAAGACAAGTAGTATCTGATGAGGGCTTAGTTTAAAAGCCTTGTGACTAATACCATAGGACAACCTTGCCTTCATCTAAATTCATTTTCAAACCCTGGATCCAAAAACTGGTTATAAGATGAGGGTTTAAATGTTGTTGCTCAGAAAGCGTATTCATTCTTTTCATTAACTGTGTACCAATCCCCTGAACCAACTCTGTAGTTATGTAATTTAAACGAATAAATGATATTCCTTTTTAACACATCTAGTGTGTAATGACAGCACTGAAGCTGCCAGGTACACCTAAACATTGCTTAGCAATACCTTCAGGGAGAACAGAAGCAATTCAAAGTTTTGGAAAGTAGCCCTCTAAAATGTAGTTGTGACTTTTCTGAAGTGAGGTGCTTCAAGTTAGCTGTATAAAGCATTTAAGAATGGGAGAACATACAACAAAGACTGGAAAAGAGGGACAAGAGTACAGAGAATCGCATTTCCACAACTCCCGCATGCAAGACACACAGCGCCGTAGGTGCTGCTGAAAGCCCTCATCTGTTCATAGCAAGCACTTCTAAATAGGGAGCGAAAGGGTAAGAAACCACCTTCCTCCCATGCACATGACAAGTAAGGGAGAAGATTTAGTCTCTTTTAAAAGTTACAGCGAATACTTTTCTCTGCTCAGCTGCCCGTCCCCCAGTACCTGGCAGGCATTACGATTTCCAAGTTTATAATTGCCTCCAGGCACCCATGCTCCACCGCATACTACTTCCCTACACCTACGACAGTTCTGCTACAGGAGAGGCATAATTGAGCCCAGTATGCTCATACCTGCTATTTTTCTCCTTTTTGAACTTTATCCTATTTAGCATATTTGGCACATCTTTTCCCTGGAGTAAGTTCCCAGTGACTGCTCTGGCAGGTGACACCCATCATCTCTACTTTGTTCTGGAAAGAATTTGGAAGCAGTAATATGTTTGCACAGCTAACAAGGATTACAGAGAAATATAGTTACAAAACTAAGGAGAGAGAATTGAAATCTCAAGCATTTTCAGCCAACTAACTTGACTGTATTCCATTTAGTTTCCTAGCATGTATCTATGTCTCCGTTTCCTTTTGGTCTACATTGTATCCATTATAAAACTAGATGAATGCTCTCAATCATATTTATCTCAGAAGAATCCTCTTTCAAGATTAAGCCCTATAAAGAGGAAGCAACTCATCTGGTTATTACTGAATTCAGTAAATGCTTCACTGACAAGGAAAATAGTTCAGCTAAATTCCATTAATCAAGTTGCCACCAAGCGATTAGGACATAAAACTCCTGCATCATCATGGGCCAGAAAATGAAATCAGGGCAGACCTGTGATTAGTCAGAAAAGAGCTCTGCATCTCCTTGGGAACATACTTACTTTCTGCAAAAAGCTCTTTTGTAACAACAAATCCACCTCATGCCCTCGCTCCAAACTGCTGCTGAAGTTAGATTTTACACCATAAATACAGTGCACACAGCAGCAACATTTGGCTTTAGAGACACAATGCACAAAATCGCTATAGCACTTCAAATACTCTGTCAGAACTAAAGAGACTGTGCGAGAAATACACGTTTTACAATTTCTAGGAAATTCACACTTGACGTTGGTCACAAAAGCTCATCATACAAGTCACCTCATGAACATATATAGCTATAAAGCCTCATAACACTCAATACATTTATACTTTCTAACTGCAAGACATGCTGTGGTTCATTTGTTCTCTCCATTTTTTTTACTCATCTCCTTCCCCAGCGTCAGAATCCCAAAAGCAGGGTAGAAAGGTAAGGGAACACAAAACAATAATAATAACAACAACAACAATAACAATAACAATAATAATAATCATCATCATCTATGTTAGTAAAGGATTAGAAGATTCATGAAAAGGATAGGTTTATTAGCTTTAAAGTAAATAGTTATAAATATGCATTATAGGGTCGACTTGTGGCAACCACTGATGACTAAGTGAATGCATTCTGATATCAGTTGTTTGGCAGCACAAACAGCTTTTAAAACTGTCAGATAACTCAAGCTACGCTTAATTTTAGATTTTTTCAAATGTAGCTAACATGCAAATAAACATGACTAAATTTTTGTGCATTCAAGGGCTATCAAGCAGAACTTCAACTATTTTGTGCATCAGAAGAAGGAAAATTAGAGGCTTTAGGGTTCATTGGGTTTTCTGTTTCTGAACTTTTAAAATAATTGGATTTTTCTTATTTAGCTTTTCTGTTTTGTCATACCTATTTTTTTTACCTCTATCTCCACTGAACACAGAGAAAACAATTTTTTAATTATTTTTCCAAACTGAAGTAGTTAAGTTACATAATTGCTTAATAAATCAGTAAGTGTTACAGCTCATGTAAAAAGCCTTAAAAATCTAAGTTCTGATCAAGGACCACAAATGCTCAATGCTGTTAAGAGATGAAATTATTCTATTTTGTAGCTGACACAAAAATGGGAAGCATCATTCTCACGTTCATTGCCTAGAACTCAAATACATGGAAGGAACATGGGAGAGATCTCCACATGCAGGAGTGAGAGTTCTGATATTCTTCTTTTTATATGTGCAGGTAATCAAAAATTAATTAATCCTGCTTTAATCAGTGAGGCAAAAAGTGGAAAAAAAAAATGTAATGCAACACCTCAGGTTAAAGAAGAAAAGTAAAGTCCAAATTGCACAAATCCTCTTAAAATGCCTTTGTTTCTGACTGAAGATAAGCTTCCAAGACAGTTGTAAAGCAGTACACAGAGCAGAGACAAGCCTCATCCAAAGACCTTAAAATTTAAGAACAGTAAATAAAAGACTTCACTTTTCAGAAGGCATGAAAGGAACCAGTCACTGTATGTTTTCTTGTTGCTGGATTTTAAATCTTAATCCCCACATTGAAGCTTCCAACAACCATTATCTAAGGGCTTCCAAGGGAATACCAATACGCTCTTAAGTAACGGGGAGGTTGAGAGCAGTCTTTCATGTCATGCTGCTGATCTTTCTGGCATCTCCCACAGCAAGAAGTGTTCTCCATTGCAGTGCTTGAGCGACTGGCCTACCATCTTTGCTTCAGACAGGTTGTTTTGCTTTCCACCCCTCCCTTTTGGTTTTGTTTTGTGGTTCGTTTTGAGGGTTTTTTGTTTGTTTGTTTTTTAATTGTCCAAGAATTCAGTCTCTGAAAATGATTCCCAGCATTTACCAGAGCGAGAAATGAATGTAAAGTCTCAGTAAGAAGCACCGATTTAGATGCACCTTCCAAAACCATACCATACAGCTCCTACCTGTTTCTTTTAAGGTTGCGATATGTGATTGCTAGTAGCAAATTCATGTTTGTTTATTTAAGTGTCAAGCTAGCAAAAAATGCTTCTTCGGTTACTTTTTTTTTGTTGTTCATTCGTTTTTACATTTCAGTATACTGTGCAGCCCTTCAGTCTAATTTTTTTTTTCAGTGGCCCATGAGGGAGAGACAGGAAGGTGCTTGGCCAAACTCCACTCTTAGTTACTCTCATGAGACAACTCTGAGCTCAGCAGCGTTAGATGAACATGACAAAAAACCCAGTCTGCCTTACTGCCTGGTTTATAACCATGCTTTCTGTTTGATAACTTATTTCAATACCCACAGTCAGTTTACCAGACTCCTTTTCTGGCTAAAGGCTACTCAGTACAAAACCCAGAAAAGCAGATAGATGCCAAAGATTAAGTCTGTGGCATCTGTAGACTTCACCTTTGGCATCTGCACCATTTCTGAAGTTCCACCCCCAAATATTTAAAAAAAAAAAAAAAAAAAATCAAGTCTCCCCTAGGTGTGTTGCTAGGACCAGCTGTGTTCCAGGAAACCCAAACCTTTTGCAGGATGAAGGAGGAGAACTAGAATAAATATTCTCAATATGTTCTCCAACTCAACAAGCTGTTGGCAGTAATTAATGTTTCAAAGGATACAGCCATAGAAGGCTTAAAAACTGGAGCAAATCTGTTTAATTCGGGAGAAGAGAGAAGGAACAGAGGGAACGGGAAAGCCTTAATCATCCTCTTGTATATGCTCAAAAGCAAAGCAAAGAGCAAAGGCCAAAATGGGCTGTGCCTACCATCTCTGCCGGCCCCAACGCCAGCCCTGCGCAACACGTCGATGCGTGTAACAAATGCTACTGCCCTGCTCTCACGTGGCACTGTCACCCCTTAGTCCAAGGTAAGGCAAGCCCAGAAAACAAGGTGCTTGGGGGAACCGACAGGCGTGCCGAGGGCTGTTAGCACACTCACACAGAGGGACTTGAAACTTGCTGCTGGATTTCTCAGTGCTATTGCTGCAAGCACGCTTTTCTTTTGAAATATCCCATTTGACTAAAATTATTAAGCACTGAACCAAATTTCTCTCAGAAGGTTTATTATCTTTCTGCATGCTGTGCCATTTTGTCAACTAAGAGGCTCACATAGAGATCTTATCAGTGGCCTGTTGACAAAAGTAAAGAGCATTTACAATTAAAATTATGATAATATAATTTCTATTGTTGAAATAAAATGTAAGCTGCATTATCCATAACTGCAGCTTTAGCTCTGGCTTGAAGAAGAAGCTATTTTAAATACAATGTGCCTAAGGCTTCTCTAGCCCCATTTTATTACTAGGTACTTTACAAGAAATAAATAGGTTTTCCAAATTTATTCAGGCAGAGCTTTCATTGTTTAACATTGGTCAGAAGCTTCATTTCCACTGAATTATTGTATGCTTTTATTCTCATTTAACTCTCATTTAAAGTCAAGGACTCCACCCAATTTTCAGAAGTGCCTGAGTTTGTGCTGGAGGAAGGAAGCTGAAGATTTGCACATAAAAGCATAGAATGAAGGTTAAAGTCAGCTTTGCAAGGACACCAGAGCACTGGGTCACCTTACAGTATTTGCAATTCAACACACCTTGGCTTTTAATCAGGTAGTAACTTCTTGAAGGTAGTTTTGGTTTTTGGAGCTTCACAAAAAATTGGCTGGCACTGAAAAATTTTCGTCAGCATGCAGGAAAATTTGAGGAAAAGAGAATTTTAAAAATATCCACTGCTTTACGTTCATTCATATTGTTTTTTTAAAAAAGCTGGAACTCTGAAAACTTAGAGAAAGGTTAGCACTTACTAAGGATTCAGATAAAACCTTTTTAACTGTAGGTATGAGTAAGAAAAAATACACTTGGCAATCATGCTGCTAAAGAAGAAATATACCAGTCCATTACACGTGCACTAGCATTTGATCCATGTGGGATCAAATCCTGTTGGTCCTTCTGCATGTTTAAAGTCCCAATGAGGGGAGAAGGGACAGAGGAAGCACACACAACAAAAGCACAGCAGAACAAGAATTTCTATTAAGTTGCAGGGGTGGGAGAACCCACTGCATATTCATCTCTGTGTGACATAAATAGGTGCTAAAATGGACTTCCTACAGAAGAGCGAGTGCACCAGTAGGGGCATGGCAGGTAGCACCCATGGTGAGCACATGCATTTCAAACACACTGATTCAAAGAGCTGTGAAGGGCAGAGGCACTTGCCCCTTGCATTTCCCCCACCTGTGGCATGCAGTTGGATACATGCTAAGAACTGAACTGCCCAGAGCCATATGTATTCCTAGAACAGGTCTCTTTTGGTGCTAGAGTTTTGGTGCTAGAGGGATAACATGAAAAAGGTTCTACATCGAAAAATGTAACTCACTGTAAAATACGCAAAATGAAGAAACACCAGGAAGGAGAAAATGCAAAAAACCAAAGCCTATCCAGCTGAATAACAGCCCTATATCTTTGATATATTTAGTAAAATCAAGCTATAAAAACTTCAGGGCAGAAAGAACGAGGCAAACGTGCAAGCTGCCTTTCTCTCTGAAACTCTTCTTCATTGCGTTTTGTTTGTCCTGCAATCACCTGTAAAAACACGCTCTGTTAATGGAAGTGACTTGTCCAACATATTAAGCCATATGACTGTTCTCTGGTTACTTTAAGAAAAACAACAGCAAAAAACCCAAATTGACTGTATGCTTACTAATGCAAGATGAAAACTATGACCTTTCATGCTTAGCCATTGTTTCCTTGAAAAGCAAGCAAGGGTTATTCAGACATACCAGCCTTGAATAGGTTCTTCAGGTCGCTGGCATTTCCCATAGGTGCTAACTGTCGTCCCAGACCAACTCCAAACTGCTCTCTGACACTCCTCAATAACTACCAAGGAATAAACAATATCCACATGTTTATACATACATGGTTTCTCTTCCCTCTACGCTTCTTACCCATACATAAAAAGAGGGGACGCAAAGAGCAAACAGATTTGTAAAGAAGCAGATTTGTTAAAAAACAACCTTGGATCATCTGTCAAGGGTGCTGAGTCCTTGCAGCTCCCCCCGAGACCATGGATCTTAAAGGCAATAAGCATCTCAGCAAAGCCTAGTGTTTATATAACTAAAGCTGAAGCAAACACAAGTGAACGCCCACCCACAAGGAAATGAAGCCCAAAGAATGACATTCTATAGCTTCAAAAAGTCACTGTAAATGACAAATGCTTCTTTCTATTGTGTCAGACAGTTCCAAAAACAAAGAAGCCTTCACTGTTATTACTGCAACCTAACACCTGCTAAAGGAATCTCTCCCCTGTAATGGGTTGTGCATTTTCCTCCAGTACTTGATAAAACCCGTATTTTCTCATCTCACAGCTCCCTTGCGGAGTGAGCACTGTGGTGGCTCTGGCCATCACAGGTTAAGGAACATGTGAATTTGAAACTGAATGAATTTCTGAGCTCGTATTGGGGTCATACTGAAATTATGACAACATGGAGTAGTTCAAGCCCTGCTACATAGAAAAAATAACTAGCACCATGGTCAGTCATTTTTAAACGTAAATAACTTGAAGTAGTATGTAGGCCACACCATCACACATGCTCACAAACACTCTTCCGTTCAGAGCTACATTGTATGTTTACAGAATTGGTGAACTGCAGTATTTCTGTGCAACATTCACCAAACCAAATATAAACCAGTTTCCTCAGGAATAGCAAAATACCTTTAAGATAGACCTTTTGTCTATAATGCCTAACATCTACAGCAGACTTCTACAGAGCAGCAGGAAAAAAGATTGATGATGGAAACATGAAAAACACTCATTTTTCAGAAGGGGGATTCGGGAGGGACAACGAAGTTAAAACATTTAACTTTAAAACCCATACACTTGTGCGGAGATGGAGCTGTCTTACAGAGGACCAGAATATAACAGACATCATTCATGAGTAGCAAACTTTTAATTTTCTCTGTACGACTGTTTTCTGTCTGTCTAGGACCGCAGAGAGGAGAGCAGCGTTAGCAATTTTGGTCTAAGGTCTTCAGGGAAAGAGTCTCTGCCCTACTTTGACAATAGCAGTTGCTGCGGCAAATCAGGTCTCTGACAGGGATAAAACGAAGTTCCACTGTTAGCACAAAAGAGCTCCCATTGATTTTGGCCTCTTTCAGCTGATGTAAATAATCAAGTAACCATAAATTTGACAAGGAATAATTGCTGCCTTGTCCATTACACAGTGTACTAAAAAAGGCATTTAAAATCACCTTGAGCAGAGGCAAAAGGAGAAAGGAAAGCCGAGCTCGGACAGTTCTTCTCCTTCATTAAGCTTTATTCTACAATGTCACCTGCAACCACACAACCGTATTTCAGTGAAAGAGGAAAAAGAGTTTGGTGGTCTAAGCAGTAGGTTTGAAATTCCATGCTCTGACAGGGTCAATGGGCTCTTAATTCTGCCAAAAAAGGAATTTATGAAGTTTCATTTAATCTGCAGACGAGCTCATTTGAAGCAAAGGTGATCTGCGAGCAGTGGACCCGGTGATGCGTGGCTCCCAATAAATTTGTCTCAAGTTAAACTTCCACATGGCTTCCCTGAGCCCTGATGGGCGTTCAGCTCATGTTCTTGCAGCCTTTGTTAGTGACACAAGACTGAGTTTTTCTTAACCTGTTGTCCTGCAGGCACAGGACTTTTTCCACCAGTCATCTCCATTTCAGCCTGGGCTGCCAGTATTCCAGTTACATTAAAGCAGCCCAACAGGACTCTTTTTTTATCAAGCCACAGTTACTATATGCTAAGGCAGCAAACACCTTTCTCTGAAGTGACACGCCACAGGCACCTCCCCAAGACCAACAGTACTCGCTACTACACTTGAGCTAACATCCATGCCTGAGGGTTGTAGCAATTAGATACATCTTCTCTGGGCAGAGACTCTCACTACCACCACTCAGAAATGATTTTGGCTTCAGAACATGCAGATAATCTCTTGCCTAACTGTAAAATTCCTCCAACTTCTGGAAAGTTGTTAAAGTGGCCTTGTACTATACGTGGGTGTTACCTTCCTAATTCACGCAAACAAGCATCAGGAAAGCATACCCCAAACAGAGTACAACAATTATCTTTGTTATTTCAAGCTCTGGTATCTCAAGTTTTGTACAATCATAAACTGGTCTTTAAATTTACATATGAAAGAGTTTAAAACAGTTGCTGCAAAAAGAGTTGGAAATTAACACTTGCATTTCCTACAGCTGAGGCTAAGCAAGAAGATTCTTAGCAAACCTACAAAGGTCAGTCTCCCATAAAGGGGCTACGTTCATTAAATAAAAATCACTACACACCCTCTTTTCTTTTTTTTTTTTTTTAGTAACCACTTTGGTGATCTCAATGAAAGGTCAAAACTTTTTTTCCCCTCATTAAGGACATCATTTTGCTAGTGAAGAAAATGCAAAGTCAAGTACTCGCACTTATAAAATCAGTTTGGATTTGTTGTTACTTCATATAACAGTATTGATGAAACTGCCAAAGGGAATGAACAGAGAACCAGAATCGTTTTTAGAAAAAAAGGACATCATTATTTTATGAAGCACACTTAGGGATGTTTTGTGATTTCAGAAGATTTTATACCCATTTTAGCTGTTGCCTCTTAATATTTCTTAAAAGAACAAAAAAGTGGAGAAAAGCTGTACTGATCTCAGATGAGTTCAAGCAGTAATAATAAGAAAACACTTCCAGTTGTCAGGAAAAGAAAAACAGTGTTTATGCCAGCTTTTGCACTAGACAGCAATAATGTCTGAAAAAACACGCAATTATGGAACATTTTAGTCTATAATTACAAATGAAATCTAAAGGTTGGTGAGGATGAGGGAACGAGGATAAAAGTCCACCAGACAAGCTCATCTGACAATTTACATCTCCATCTCTTAAACAAACAAACAAAAAATCCCCCCAAAACCAAACACCACATAGCCACATCAGTTTGGCAGAGTTAAACAAGGCAGTAGGTGAACATATGCAGCAAAGAAATGGAGGAGAGAGAAGACAGAAGTATGAATGACACCTGCTTCTTTTTCAGTGCTTGACATCATTTTGTTGTGAGATCCCGTGATATCTCAGGTCAGTCCCTGATGCTCAAGACTTAGCTATATCAAACAAGAACAATTTGGCTGCTGCAATTAATTACCATGTGCAAAGTACTTTGACGTCTGTAGATGGAGGAATCACTACTATTGCTACTTTTATTAAATAAAGAGATGAGGGAATAAGATGCTCATGAAGGCTCAGGTACCAAATTTAGGTTTATTTGCTAGCTTTTTGGTATGTCTGAAGAGGCTGCTGTTATGGTGGAAGACTTAAAAAAGAAAGCAAAATTGGTCCAAAAGATTTTCTAATGTCAAGAACAACAGGATCCAAGGGAAGAGACCAGCAAAACCTACCAAACAAGAATGCCATTTATTAAGATGTATACCTTTCAACAAGGACATTCTGAAAAAAAACATGAAACCCAAACACTTAGTACCCTGACCCTTACAAAACAGGAATTTTTAGAGAGTTTTTTGCGATTTCCTCTTGCGTTTAATTTATATTTTGATACTTTTGCAAGTATTGCATGACATTGTACTGACTGTTGATTTACTGAAAGTCCATACCCACTGAACACACACGACCCTTTTGACTGTTGCTTTCTTTTTTTCAGGACGGAAAAGATGGTTATGCTGATATATAGCTGTCCTGCCACAATGAAAATAAAACATCCAAACATCACACCCATGCTGCATAAACATCAGTCAAAGAACACCATGTTTCCCACGTCACCATCTGCTGATGTTCTGGATTCCTAGATAAGCATCTGGCCTTGTCTAAAACACCACTAAGATTTTTTTTTTTTTTTTTACTTTAATTTAATGGCTCTCAAAATATCCATGCTCTTGCAAAAATCCATGGGAACAATAACAGCAACACCAAAAAATAATCCTTCAAAAATGCACAGAAAATGCAAAATAGGTACTGCTTTCTAAATGAAAGCCCACGCGGACCAAGATATGAGCATGCTTTGAAACACCAAAAATCAGATTCATCTAAAACACAGTCCAAGGTATGGCAGCTTTAATAAAAATGGGGCTCCTGTGTGGAAAAAGCTGCTGAAACAACTGCAACAAAAAACTTCTCATATATCACTGAGTTACAGGAACTGAGATATTGTAAATTAATGACTAAAAAGTAGGTACATTGAACGCCTCGAAAAACACAACGCAGTGTTTTTAAGGTATCAAAGGTGAGTACGCAACACAAGGACTGGAAGAGCAGATCAGATCCACCAACACTTAGATATTAAAGCAATAAAATTCAGCTGACAGACCTTCAACCTATAAACAAAATCATTCTATTGATAGCATCTATGCTGTTCTTAACAAGAGTGACTGAACAACCTCTGTTGGGTACTGTCTGTGGGCTAACTTGACTGACTGACTTTCAGTATTTCAAATTGAAAAGCTAGTATCTTGTTGAAAAGTACCTCAACCTAGCAAATATCTGCAGTGAATCAAAGGCAGAAACCAACCACAACATTATTTGACATGTGACTAGCACAAGTTGTGAGGGTTCACTTCTATGCAATATTACTTGGCATTTTGCATATTCAAGAATTATTGCTATTTTTGAATAAGAAACACAATCTTTCAATCTATTGTAACAACCTACAGATTCTGAAGAGCATTAAAGGGATATGTCTTACAAAGTCCTTTACTGATTTTAGATGTTACATCCCAAAAACTTGAGATTAAATTACCACCTTGTTTATGCAAAATCCTTTCAATCATTCTTGAGACTTTGCCATTACTGGTTTCCTTATTCATGTCTCTGCTTAAAGGTACCTTATTTTAGCTGAAGTTAATCCTGCTGATAATTAACAGCCTAACAAGATTTAACTTAGTTTAACTATTTTTAAAAGTTTTTATCTATTACGTATTTGTTCAGTTAAACTCACTTCAAAATTACAAGTGGAAACAGTGCAATCTTCCAGACAGATAATGGAAAAAATGATAAAAGCATTTTGCTGCAGATGAGTTGAACTTTTAACCTTTAAAACTACTGTGTCCCTACCAAATACTTTTGCCCATTTTGGAAAAAAAAAATCCTCTTTAGCATTTGAAGTAGAATAATTGAATATATGATGCAGAAACTGTCTGCAATCAGCTGTACCACAACTGTACTCTACTACTCTGTAAAGAAATAAAATATCCTTTAAGGCACACTAGCAATCAATGGGAAGTGGCATATATTGACACGGAGTAGCATCAGTAGCTGATATAAGTGGTCACTGAAACATGCACTTGTCATTGTAAGAACTTATAAGTATCTCTCTCTGAACACCTCTAGATTATTTTTCTTTTATTTAAAAATACCAATAATCATCAGCGCATTTGTGCACATTTTAGTATAATCACAATAGATCTACATTGGCCCTATTGAACATTAATTACACTTCCAGCAAAGATGCATTTTGAATACACAACTTTTCATTGCTATAAATTGCTTGATATTTTCATTTATAAACCTCAAATATAGAGGACACTCCTAATCTAAAAAGGTCGCACAATTGTGCAATCCAAAACATAAAAACTGTATTTGAGTTAATCATGACATACTTTTTTTTTTTTTTTTTTTGTAAAATACATCATCTTGATGCCATTTTCATCATTTGGTACTTATTATTGACTTGAGTTACAGTCTTATACCAATACAGAAGCAGGAACCTCCAGAACTGTTCTTGAAATCACAGTTCAAATGAGTGTGGGTAGACTTTTATTGTCATATTTTTAAATTGGGAAAGGACTCTTCCCTTCTCCTCCACAGCATCTTTTATTTAACAACTGTTTTTCAATTTTTGGCTAGTGTAGCACTTGCATCTGCATATACTAAGGTTGCATAATAAATGAAAGAAAGAAATGAAAGAATACAAATTGTGCCTTCTAAATTACTTGCAGCAGGCTTCACTATGTTCATAGCTCTCTCCCCATAGCACCAGTTAAAGAGACCATTTTCAGTAACAGACAGAATTTTAGTAAATCACGTAGGGGTATCTGCACCTATGAGGCTAATGCCAGTAACAAGCTGAATACTGGAAGACTGTAGCTTTAGGTTGTCTTATTAACAGAAGCTTCCCATTCGCGATGGATGCACTCCTCCTGTTTGAACTAACTGAACTTTGGTCCAGGCAGATGCTCAGCAAGTAGGCCTAATCAGTTAATCCTACTGTGTGAGGTTATCAGTGAGAACTCAGCACGAAGCCCCCAAAAAAACGGTTTGGCTGGAAACTGGCCTGATAAGCGTCTGAAACTGCATTAACACAGCAGAAAATCTAACTACGAATCAACCACTTTATGCTATAAATATCTGCAGCCATCAGGATCCATTGAGCTCTCCCTCCATAGCAGCTGGCTGCGTGGTGGCGATCTCCCCTTAAGTAGGGACACCTCCCAAGGTGACCCCTCGAGGCTGAGAGATCCCTTACCTGACACCAGACAGGCAGGTGAGTGACATTTTTTGCATGCGTGTAACACTTAAGATACAAAGATTATTGCTTAAGCTTACTGTATGTATCCCATACTAACTTTAAGTATAGCAAATAGTAGTGACCACCAATCCATCTGTACTTCTTAAATATCTTACATACCTAAATTTACTGATTAGAACTCCATAAACTAACTAGTAGCTCAGATCTGTCTGAGTGACCTCTGACTCTTTTCCTGCGACAGCTAGTAACTGAATACTGGAAGACTGTAGACTGTAGCTTTAGGTTGTCTTATTAACAGAAGGTCCCCATTTGATCTTTCCTTTAGTAAAGTTATCTAGAAAAATCTAGTTCAAAATACATATAATTTAAAGTATATACCAGGGATGCCAAAACCAGCACAAATTAAGCATTGCACACATAGAAAGTATATCATATGACATCAAGAATACTTATTAATGTTATTCATAAACTAATTAATACCTATTAATTTATTAATGACTGTAGACTGAACTTAACATTTTTATTAATCTCCTTCTCCCCTAAGAGGGTCACTGCACTTTCTTAGGTGCCCTTATCTGTGCACTTGGATCAAATCAACCTGTTTCAGATCAATTTTTAACCATACCTTATAACACAGTTAAATTGTCTCATTGTGAGATATGCAAAACTTTCCTTCCAACACTTAAAATTGCCAAAGCGTACCCAATCCAATTCCATTCAGTTAATCAGACAGAAACGTTCTGTCTGAAGCAGCCACCAATTCCTATCTTTTCTAACAAGAGGGAAGGAGGGACGATAGCTGACTCATGCTATCAGAAAGCACAGATGATGGGTTAATCCCATGAGAGACGGAAAAATGCTTTTCTTGCAGTGATCATTTTGAGCAGCCTCCAGCAAGCATCTCCCTCTGAGAAAACAGAAGCTGCCAGACACACTGGGAGAGGGAAGTTCTTACTGGAAATCTCTGTAGAAATTCTCTAGAGTGAAGAATGACTGGAAGAGTATGAGAAACATTAAACCTAATGTAAAAAAAAATATATCTTTCAAATTACAGTTGTTTGCTGTAGTTAAGTAACTGTATTAGTCTATCAAAATTATTTGGAACAAAACAAAAAAAAGCCATGCCAGATGCTATATTTGACTTGCTTTTCAAATATTTACTTCCCAACTTGAAGTATTAACTGAATACACAGGCTTTCAAAACTCTGAAACGACAACAACAAGAAAAGGTGTATTTTGGGGACGAAGAAGTTTTATAACTATCTTAAGTAAAAAGTTCAATTTGAGATCCACGCTGGTATGCAAACAGTAGCATTATTTCAAATGTACTTAGTAGAAGGGGCTTTGGTTTATGCTTTTTAAAGATAACGTAATATTTTCTGCAGTCTTTCACTTACCAGTCTTACTTTTTGGAAGTGAAAATTCTAAAATATTAATTTCTAAAACATAATAAATTACAATTGAAAAAATAAGGAAATATTTGAAGCAAAGGAAAACATCTTAACATTTACAAACTTCAAAATATTTTCAAATTTCTTCCAGCAGTGGGCAGATTTTTGGTTTTATTAGCACGGTGAGGATACTGTAGGCCATGCAGCACATCAAATCTGAGCCAAATTTGAGAATTAAGCAAGTGAGAGAAGGTTCAGGAAGCGTGGTCTCCTGACAACAGAACGGGTACTGAGAAAAGGACACAGAGATGATTAAGTGGCACATACAAATTAGTTCACTTAAGCTTTGAATTACTAATGAAATGAGAAACATCTGCCTCTCTTACCAGCTTCTGTTTAAGACTTTATTTTTTTAAAGTCTCAATTGCCCTGACATAATTGTTATGTGCAATGTCCACTGAGCAGAGTTTCCTTGGCTGTCCTTTTCCTTGTTTAGTCACAGTGACGGATGACCCTGGAAGGGAGACCCTGCAGAATTTGGGGAACGTTACTGACCTCAGGCTGGAATACAAATGCCTCTTTAGAAACTAATGTTGTAAGTCATGTTTGGATCGAAACTGGGAAGGCTGCACCGAACACACCTACGGTGATTCCTTGCAATGCCATCTGGCAAGCGTGGGCTAAAAGAGCAGCTAAAAGCTTCGCCACTTAATGCTGCGGGAAGTAAGACACAATGGAGTGAGATCACCTAATAGGAAGAAAAGTTGCAACTGAATGCAAGCCAAGAGCCCGGTATCACTAAAAGCAAGACTATTTCTGGAGAATATTCTTCCACTTATCCAGAAAACAAAGCGTGATCTGATATTTAAAGAAGAGTAATAATGGGGAAGAAAAAGTATAAAATGGCAGGAGCCCAAGACATCAGCCAATGACTCAAGTTGGAAAAAACAGAATTAAGGAAAGAAATATTGCAGCACCGAAACAAGGAAGAGAAATTACTCCAGTGATAAGCAACCAACTTTGCAAAGGAGTTTTAGAAAGGCAAGTTACTCCTCCAGTTGGAATACAACGAATATACTTTGCACTCTTTTTTATCACTGCAGATTTAAGAGATAGAGCAGACTTCGGCATAGGAATCTGTTTCTCGCTGATGGGAGCAGCATAGTTCAGGAACACACAAAGGCAAAGAGGACAATGATAATGTAAGTTAATTCAGAGGAAAGCATTTCCACCTAATAGTTCTCCACCATACAATAACAGTCTCTGTTCAGTCTGACCAATACAAACAGTGACTTACCAACAATGTATTCTTTAATATAAATTCCAGATCTATATTTTCCACTGAAAATTTTCCAAAAAACTGCAGTCTGTCTCCACACTCTGCAAGTTATTACAGTACTACATTCATTCACAATACCGTGAGACCCCTGGGAGTTTTCTTATCAGTCCGGCAGTACTGCATGATCTTGTGATGCAGATCCCCTTCAGAAAAAAATTTCCTTTGAAACTGATTGCAGAGAAAAGCAACAGCAGCAACTTCAAAGTTCTCTAATTAAACTAGGACTACACAAAATATAGTTGTCTGCTTTTACAGGTGGGCCTCCTCGCCTGATACTCATCGTGAGGGCATCAATAAATACAGCAATTCAAAGGAGAGCTACCTGTGATGTTTAACATCTTTTTAAAAGAAGACTTATTTTGTAAAGCTCTCTGCAACTAAAAAGTTTTAAATGAGACAAGGAAGTTACAAGGACAGTGTCAGTTCAGATTCTTCAGTCTTAACCACCTGGTTTAGGCATCCTTTTTTATACATATATATATACACACACACACAGAGATGCATATATATACACACATTTTTAAAAAGTCTACTTATTGTAGTGTATTACTCAAAACCAATTCAAAAGTCATCCATACTTTTTTGTTTTAAAGCAAACTAGGTTCATTATTTAATGAGCTACATGCTACAACCAAACTACTGACATGAAAACTGGGCCACATAGGACAATGACATCTCAAAGACCTTTTGTATGTAACAGAGAAGTACAGAGGAAAGCAACCTCTTCACATATTGATAAGCTATTTTCTGAAGTACCAGCACTGCACTGTAACAAAAGACAGATGAGCAAAATGGAAATAGTATGAGAGATGCTTAAAACAAATGAAGCAGTAGAAACAGCTAGCATACTGATTTACAAATTAAAGACAAAGGGCAAAGAAGGAAGAAATCCAAAAGAGAAAAGGCAAAAAGCAGTGGAGGAGCGTTTTTTATTATTTTCTACTTGGTTAAGATTTTTAAAAAATACAAGCCTTTATAAAATGCTACACTGCAAACTGTTATAGTTGCAAGTTATTGTGTTGGGGGAGATTATAAAAATGAATTATGGAAATGATTGAAAACACAAAGAAAAAATACATTCCTGCTCTAGTATGTTTTTTATTACACTTATTACTGGAAAGTTTTGCTATATAGCCTGGTTAGAAGCAATGAATTTGCCAATGCCATAAGCTCACTGCCACGTCAACAGATCATACATCAGCATTTGTAAGAAATGCATGAATTTACAACAGATCTAAAAAGGTGGTTCACTGCAGCAAGACAAAATCAGGTATCAAGTAATTTCTATACCCTGCACGCATTAGCTGCTTGCTGAAATAAGCAGTTTCAACAAAAGTCAAAACTGCACAAAGCATGATCACACAAAAACAGCTACGGTTTTTGTGCCGGGTGGAGGGATGTTAATTACATCAGCTTAGAAAAAAAAAATAGCCTCCCACTTTATTTGCCTTGAACATGATGAAGCTTAATATAACCAGAGCTGAACTCTGTTTCGGCCCCTTCCTTGCCCCGCCAGCACTTGGGTACTTTCACACCAGGGTATGGGGCACTGCCAGCCCAGGAGCACCCCTGCCCCATTCCAGACACCCTTTCCTGCCCTCCCTCTGCCTTCAGGGCAGGCTGGTAGAGGGTAGGAGAGTTGTGAGGAGTTAAATGACCCTATTGAGTGATGTCTATAGCGAAAAAGTTGCTAAAGTTAACTAAACTGTTAAGAGGAATATTTTTCATTCCTATATATGGCTAATTGAGGGGAATGCCATTTGGAGTTATAACCACTTTGTCAACAAAGCGAGAAAGACATTACTGCTAATGCAAGACGTAGAGTGGAGGCAAAAAGCATCGGCAAAGGCAGCCCCAGACAGTCATACCAGCGATCAATGAAAGTCAAGAGCCAGAGCAGGAACACAATGTTTGCAAAACAAAGCCAGAATAACAGATGAGAAGGTAAAAAAAAAAAAAAAAAAAAAAAAAAAAAGAACGAACATTTTGAATGCTCCTAACGCATTTAATATAAGTCTGGAAAAAGTGAATAGAAACAATTGTTCCTTGTCACTGTGGAAATTCCATGCGTGAGCTTATGAATAATATTCAAAAGAGAAAATCTCTTTTAGAACAGAGTCTCCACCACCAGTGATACAAAAAAATATTTCGTGCTTTAGAAGATTATTCCACAGAATAAGCATTGTTTGAAATGTGATCGTATCTTCTGAAGCTCATAAGCTACTTACAACGTACCACCCCCACAATTCACCTTCCACACATGTGACCGTGCAGCTAAATGAACACAGTATTTCAACTGTTCAGGTTTTTGTCCATTTATAAAATAAATGCTTTATGTATTAAACATAAGGATTCACATTTTTGCTACTTCTCTTCCCACTTTCTTTTTAAAACCAAATGATTTCTACTATTTTAGATTATCACATATATTCTAATGAGAGGTTGACATCAGTATATTACAGCTACATATTTTGATTATAAAAAATTCTTAATCTATGGAATTCCCAAAATGCCAATATGAGGCTTCCAAACTTGAAACACTGTCCTCAATGCATCATGTATCTGATGTTTCCTGATCAATGCAGTATTTATTCAGTAGTTGTCTACTTCACGGGAAAGTATTAATGCTATTTAGCACCATATTGTTCTCTGTTCAGTGCATTTCTTCTTTCTTCTCAACCTTTAGTTCTGGCTCCTCATTCTCTCCGTCAGTTTGTTTACCACCATAAGTTCCTTAGCACACGCACCCCATCGTAGAGTTCAGCAATCCAGCAGAATCCTGAACACCCTGTACAACAGCTTAGAAGGAAAGTCTTTGCATCTTCTAGGGCCATTTGTTCAATCCTACAGGCTCAGGCAGTATGCCTAGTTTTCTCTTACATTAGTGCCATCAGTGCCAGATGGGTACTTTTTCTGGTTTTTTGCATGCTTTAAAAATGTTAGCTTAACACGCCCCCCCCCGCCCCCCGCAAGCAGAGCAGAGGCAGAAAAAGCATCTCCGCTACATCAGAGGTGTGTCATGACCTCAAACAGAAGCTACAATTTCAATAATTACAATATTTTACTCTTCTATTTTCTTCTTAAAATTTAAAAAGAACTTATGCATCTCATGCAAAAGAAAGAACGTCTTACATTCAAACAGGTAACATGCTGTTCCTTTTTTCTGAACTATGTACCACACCTATCTAATAAGCACTGCCTAATTCTTTACTCCAGAAAATATTAATTACAATGAATTATCAAAAAGGAACTTGTAGAAAATTCAGGATAAGTTATATATTTGCTCTTATTTTTATTTAAGTTTTCTCTGTGAGCATTCAATATCTTCTAAGAGTTGGTTGCAACCTAGAGAAAAAGTTGTTTTTGCCCACTGGACAATCCTACATCTAATTCCAGTACTACAGAACCTTATTCTGTTCTTCTCAAGTGAGGCTTGTTTCTGTATTATATACTGCACCAAAAAGAAGATCTACAGATCATACATTTTTTTAAGTGTGATGGGTTATTGGGTCACCCACAAGCAGCAAACTGTCGTGGAAAGGAGCAAATCAGTGTTTCAGTCACATGTCTTTTGTCTCCTTCAGAAGGACATAAAACTCACGCTGCTTCCACTGCGCCTGGTGTGACAGCATTGATCATCCCACTAGAAAACTGCTGCTCTATTGGACAGAAAAAAATTCTACAGGAGGGACTGGATTTCAAGATAGTTTTCATTAACAGATCCAACCTTTCATTGCTCGTAGCATCTGCCTACAAGCATCTTTTCAACCAGCACTTCAGAAAATAGTCATATTTTAAAGGACAGGGAAGGAGACAGAGAACAGACATCTAGAGCAGTCTATGCTACACTGATACACAGCTAATAAGTCATAAAACAGAATAGCATAAGCTTGGGCTTTCATTCCTCATTCTCTCTCTGAACTAGCATCTAACAACCAATATTTCTGAAATGTCAGACACAGACGCCTCCACCCAATGAGTTTCCAAAGACGAGGGAGTGAGGCATGGTGGGTGGGTGGAACAACAAAAGCTCAAAAGCTGACCTTTCTAACATGAACGAACACAATTTGTCCCTCACCCTGGGCTAGAAACAAGCCCAGGTCTCAGCAGTAAGGTCCATGGCTGTGCCAAGCAAGCCAGCCAGCTTTGCACCCTACAGCAGGTCTTTTGCTAATGACAGCACTCCCTGTTGGAGGAAGACGAGCTATGGCTTGCAGAGCACTTTCTGGGCTCAGCTTCATCCAGGCTACAAGCAACTGCAGTGCTGTGACAGGAGGGGGACTGGGCCCAGCACACCAGACTGACCCTTTGAGAGAGAGGATCCTTCTCTCTCCTGCTGTAAAAGCAAATCCTGTTAGTTTAAGAGATGAGAGAGACATCCTCAGCTAACATATCTCACCATTTCTGTGGCAGCTTAAGTTAGCTGAGGATGTCGCTCTTTTCCAGTAAAGCACAGTTGGTCATTCCACTCAAAACTTAATTTAAATCAGAAAACACAAAATGTAATACCCTGGGATGTCACAGAATGGATCTGATATCAAAGAGTCAGAATACAACCATAAAAAAACCTTCCAGTCAGGCTCAGAGAAAAATGCATAGACACACTATATTTTCCTGCAAGTCTGCTTCAAAAAAGTTAATGTTGATCAACACCCTTGTGTAATTTAGTATATGCGATTGATTACCATTAGCCACAGAACTCTCTGGCCTGACATTGTTGTGCAAGGACAAGATCCACGAGTATCTCTGCACATCCTTCATGAGCTCTGGCTTTGAAGTATCATGAAGCACTTGGAATCCGACTGATGTTAAGACTAGCACCTACGCCGGGGGGGGCGGCATACATATGTATTTATGTAGATACATATAATATACTGTGTGCATATACACACACAAATTATGTATACTGGGGAAGTGCAGAAAGTTTTTGACTTCAGTGTTTTTAAACATCTTTCATCAACAGGACGATGTGTAGCTACATGATTCTTCTGCACATCCAGATTTCAGTTTTTGGCCATTATCTTTAAGCCCTAATTGCAAGAGGGATTGATTAGATCTATGGCTACTTCTTACCTTTTTAGACATAGAAGGCAACAAAAATGTCTTTTAATTCTTTTCTAGGGAAAAAATTCTCATAAAGCTATGAAGCCCACTTTCAGGGACAGTCGCACTTTTAAATCTATGCCCACTGACAGTAAGCCAGAGCCTCAAGTCTGCTCATGTTACAACTCCAGAATATATTTATCAATAAAATCTATTTGTGCACTCTCACTATTCTTGCTGATGTTTTCTTTGACTGTTATCTTGAACACCTTTAGGTTGACATTTGATCTGAAGACTTTCAGTTGATCACAATCGACTTATCTTTAAGAGACTTCAATCATTGCCTGGAGGATTATTTATTTGTTTAAAATATATCTACTAGACTGCATGTACTGTTTGCTAACAAGCAATATCAAAATGCAAACAAAAATCAGTCTCCAGGCAGGAGACTAGGAAAACAAGTTCAAGTGCTGGGAGTAGAGTCAAACCAGTGCACTAATCCAGTCTATTTTGTGGCAAGCAGTGGTATACTAGTATAAAACACATATCCTAGAAATTAAGCAAGACCAGCTTTACTTTTATTGTGACCATACATAAAACCTGAGTTCAGATGGGCACTCACACGATGGGCAGAAGAGGATTATGGTTGAAAACCACCTTTGCTCATCATCCTTTCATTTAGTAAGAAGAATGTTTCAGAAAAACTTAACCTTGTGAATTTTTCCATGAACGGGTAGCAAGAGACAATTATTCTCATATTTCATTCAGCTTTTTGACTAGAAATAAAAGGTTAAGATGTCAACTTGTCCAAGTCATTATTTTAAAACAATAGCAGTACCCACAGTTCTCTCCATTTTGAAGATCACCTTTCTCTTTACAACAGAATTTAAAAACCTTCATTGGTAAGGTTGCCTGTATACATCCGAAGAGACAAAGTGATGCTATCATGTACGGGGTGGGGGGTGTAGTTAAAAAAACAAAACAAAACAACAAACAAACAAAAAACTCAAAAGCCAATTTTATAACTGTGATATTGAACATCACTGGTGGTGAACCACCTCAATGATTCCTAATTGACCACCCTTCAATTTTTAGAAATGTCTCCAAAGGTATTCTTGAAAAAGTGCAGATAAACATTTGGAAACAACACTCACTTTCTACAAGAAGGATGTTAATGGTAAAAATGGCAGTAGCGAACACAGACTAAAAATAATCGTGCAAGCAACTTTCTGCTGTATCTTTATTTTGATGCAAAAAACCCCAAGCTGCTTTTTGTATTCATGTTTTAAGTTTCTTCATTCCTCTTTCCATATTGGGTTTACAGCATCTGCCTGCTAGGATGCAGGATTGCGTGGAAATTATACTAAGAGGACCAGGTATCCTCCTTGCCCAAGCTAGCGCACTATTAAAGCAAAACTCCAACACATGCAGAACTTCTGCCTTCCATAAATTTCTCCTGAAGAATTCAGTTAACCAGTGCTAAAACCTAGCTGGGTGACCATTTCTAGTCACTTACTAATCAATTTGAATCAGTTTTATTAATCAGTTTCATCAATCAGTTTCATTAGTAGAGTTACAATAGGGACAAGCGCTTGCAGTGCTCAGGAGAAGCCAATGTAAATTCAGCTTTCATGGAATGGCACAACCGTCTAGGGTGGAAGGGAACTCTTCAGGTCAGCAGCTCAAGGCAGGGCTGATTTCAAAGCTAGGTTACACTGCTCAGACCATTGCCCAGTCCAGTTTTTTCTCTCTATGCTCCACTTCTAATTCACAGTGTATAATGACTCAAAGAGAAGTTTTCCCGCATCATTTTGTATTCTGATTTTTATGCAAAAACTTTTATTAATGCACAGTAAATATACCACACATTGAAAATAACTTAGATAAAAAAAATTAAGGCAGCAATGTTTTTGATGACATTTGCTGTCATCTTCCCCTCCTTGCACTACATTCATATGAACTACTGTAGAAATGTTTATTACAGAAAACATTGCACTTTAAAGATTATGAGTATGCACACGGAAGCAATTACCAAATGAAATGCCATGGAAAATGCCATTTGAAAGATATGATCTTTTGCAAAGCAGCATCCTATAAGGCTATTAAAAACAATGTTACCAAAATCTTGGCAAATCTGCACTAAGACCGTCATTCTTTTGATGATGAAGACATGAAGAGAAATAGTTCGTTTTGTGAAATCAGTGTGTTGCATATGAATGTGTGAAATTTCAAGCTGTATAAAATCATCTTTGCAAAAATACAGAGAAACAGCTTATTTGACTGTAAATTAGTTGCCTTGCCACTTCTACCATTCATTTTGCAAACAACTTGTATTTGCAACAATCTAGCACTACCAATGAATTAAGAACCAGTTCACTATACAAAAACATAATTACAGTTTAATTTTGGAGAAAATAATTCACCAACTCTAAATTAAGTGGAATTTCTCATTTCTACAGAACAATACATTATGTAGACATAGGGTTTTGGCAGTTAAAAAATACTTCCAGTGAACATGAATGGGAACTATTTCACTCACAACATGATTTTCCTTTCAAAATTAGCTAGTAAGACAATGCTAGTAGAAAGCAAAAATAGCAGCAAGTAACATATCTATATTTTGCATATAACTAAGAAACTCACACTGTTTGAAAAACACTATAAATTAAAGCTTTATTGGTTCTTTGAGAAACAGAATAAAGGGAAAACAGCCCAATAGTCAGGTATAAAATGCTTGATTTTTTTTTTTCCAGAAAATTTGTCTAAAGAAATACAAGTTTTTAAATAGAAATTTGTTCTTATGAAATTATCTAATTTACTCTGCAAGAAAATATGACTGTGAGCTGGTTCTATATCAAGCTAAGAACTGGAAGCCTTAGAATGAGAGCCTTCAGCATATCAAAATCTTTTGAGGTATAAATATAGTAAGTAATTTACATGCAACATCACAAATATAGTGCCAGAAATAAGTTCCTAAATAAATTATACGCTAAAGAATACACACAAGACTAGAAGAAGGAATCAACTGAAGGCAACATCAATGAGCCAAGCAACATGCTATGTCTCTTATTAGTTCCCTTCCTTTCATAGAGAATTTCTGGTGTATTTCACTGCTGTGCAAGTGCTTGATTCTCTCAGAAAACATGGGCACGTGGAAGACAAAACAGCTGCTTAAAGCTTCTTCCTAAAAATACAAACCCACCCCCTCCTTTCAAAAGGGCAATGAAGGAGACTGTCAGCTTCCACCATCGTCCAAGTGAAGCCGAGAGCCGGTTCACTGATAGGAAGTAAGCAGAGGGGAAGGCAGCTTGCTTCACCTGCTCACCACCTCTGTCTACTTGAACCTCTCACACAGTCCAGCAGTAGTTTCCACCCACTGCAAACTCCAGTAATTGCAAGAATATTACAAGAAAATTACACATATTAAATTAAAATATCAACTCAATTGATTAGAAGAGATTCCATCCAATTGCACATATAGAAGGAATATACACTTAAGGGGGCAAAATGAATTAACTTCATGCTCTTTGCCAGTTATTAATTTTGTATTTCAGATAAAGAAGTGAAGACATTTTAATTAAAAAAAAAAAAAAAACCACATATGGGCAGTAAGAATTTCCAAGAAAATAAGTCTGCTTTAATGAATTAATAGATATATTGTCTGTTACACCAGCAGACAATTTTCTTCTCTTTTCCTTAAAAAAAAAAAAAATCCTAAATCAAATATCAGAACTAGCTTAGTTACAAAGAAGGTTTACGCAGACATGAACTCACTCCTCTCATGTCAGGAGTCTTATTTCCCTTAATTAGGCTGGTCGACATTACCCCCAAAAACCAGTTTTCAGAAGATGTAAAATACTCTATAACATGGAAAATTTCTGTCCTTGCATATTACTTTTCTAAAAACTTATATTTGCTGCTTTCCCCACATGAGATTTACAACACTGTTTCACAATGCTGACACACATGCATACAATCAGCTTCCTAATGAAAATCAAAACAAACAAGACTAAGATACAAACTAGTCCTTGGAGAGTTTTGATTAATACACCATCCATTAGGCATCTGTTTCATTACACGATGCAGACCTCTAGATTATAGTAGCATTAATAACTGTCCAAAGACTGAGACATTTACATGAGTTTCTATAATGAAACCACTAGGCACGGTGCAACCCTCGGTGATTCATTTGGCCTTTACCATCTCCTAAAAGTAAATTCAATTTGGCAAAAGATTCAGATTTGAATAAACACCCCAATCTATCACTGACAACTTAAAATCCTTGGCACTTCCGACTCAGTATTATTTCAATTTAGATGCATTGAAAGTAACAGAGGAGTAGGTATTTCTTTAAAATTCTTCTTTTACCAACACCGACTCAGAGGCAGCTAATGCCTTCTTTGCTTTCACAGGGAATGTGCTTTCATAAAAAAAAGTAAAAATGTGGGGTATTTACAAGGTAGTCAAAAGGTCTTATTCAGTCAAGAGAGCACTTGAGCACTTCTGGCTCATCAAGACTTGTTGATCAGGTTAGCTCCAGCTGACATGTGCTTGTGTTCATACACAGCCCACTGTAGAAGAGGACAGCACCCTGAGAAAGCAGCGCAGGTTGCAGGAGAGCGCTCAGCACAGAACAAAACAGCAGAGCATCTTTCTGTGAGCAAACGCACCATGCCCGCTGCTTTCCTCTCCAGCCCACGCAGGGTTGGATGGGGAACGTCTGTGACCAACGCGGGGTTCACTCCTGGTCCCCAGCCTCCCAGCGAAGCTCACAGATGCAACACGAGACCCAGTAATCTGGCCTATGATGGGCACAAAGGGAGCCGACTCCCTAGCAGTCATCTCATTACCAGTGAGCCCTACTCCTCCCTGGTGAGAAGGCTCATTCTCAAAGAAACTCCTTAGTGGAAATACACCCAAACAGCTGTCAAGGCTTCAAACAAATGCAAGCACTGTCTTCCTCAGAAGAGAGCTGAGCAGGCAACTACCACAGCAAAGAACTGGAGTTAACAGAACTTCACCTGCATTACCTGCACCTGTATTTATTCACTTCGTAAGTAGTCTTTTGAGTCAAAGTCCACTTTTCATGATCTTAGGAAGCTCGGTCATAGTTTTGCCAGAGAAAAATGGTAATTATAACAAAAAGCTCTCTAACTGCTAAGTATACCTCTTGTTCAAAGAACAGCTGCATATTCGTTTTTCACCGTTAGCTTGCTGTTTCAGTAACTTATCACAAAGACATGCATCTCTTTCTCCTTTGCAGTCAATAACTGATTTTCTACAGTCTATGGTTTCATACTAGAAAAAAAAAGATGACCAATTATCCAGGCCAAGATTTTTCAAAATCATTATTAGTAGTAAGTGAAAATTCATTCTATTCATCAAATATTTCAAAGATCTATCTAAACATGGAAGACCTCAACCAATACTAAGGAAGTAGACCAGAAGATGGTAGCCAAAGTATTTCCATGGAATAAGTCTTCCATAAACAGGGCAACAAGGGTTGACAGATGGTGGGCTCCATTACAAACAAGGCAGCAGAGAGGAAAATAGGAAGAGAAATTCATGGTCCTATAAGGCGTTCTTTACTTGTAAACCCAGTCAGCCAACCAGAGCATCCTTTTATATATACCAACCCTTGACATACTTTCACAATAGCCTTACGTTAGAGGAAGCTTTCTATAAAGCCCACATTTTAAAGATACCTAAACAAATCCCAACAGAGGTTGACTTTACCGAAAATCACACAAAAGCATTACCAACGTGAAGAGACATTGTTGTGACTCAGTTGTCACTTGTGAACACTCAAGTTTCCCTATGTCAGAATTTGAAACTAAAAACACTTTAAACTACTTTTCAAAATAGTAATTGAAAGAGAAATATATATGCATTCCATCCAGATGTACAATACTTGCTAAGTATTCAAGCCAACGTGTAAAAACTAAGGTTTTATTATTCCCCCTGAAGCAGACAGCCTTCTTCTCACTGGACCTGTATATATAGTCAGCAATGAAATTAGAGAAAACCCCTAGAGGGACCGAGAGTCTATTTATAATGATTGTCACAGTCTAGCAGGGATGATTAATGTCAGCTGAAGTCATTTAATAATTTGGGAGTCTTTAGTGCAAGATATGCAATTTCTTACAGCAGCAATTAAGCATTCGACTCCTTTTTTGTTGTGTCTATGTGACTCCCTTGCACAGTTTGAAGGACAAACCTTTATTTCACTGCCAACCAGAAGTACTATTATCACTGTACCAGGACTCGTAACATTAATATTCTTCTTGGTAAACACAGCAAATGAACTGTGTGCTGGAGTTGTAGATGCTTAATTCCTCCAGTGGTATCTTTTCTGGACTACATGTCCCACCAGTTTTAAGTACCTAGTGTGTTAGAGGAATTTGTGGAAGTTGATATGAAGTTAGACTAGGGTAGTAAGTACTCCAGAAAAACACTATTTACCACATTTCTGGTAATTTTGTAATAGAGGTATTTGTAGTTTATAAAATCCATTTCTCTAAGGAAGAAGAGAGATAGAATATAATGTGTATAATTAAGAGCTGCATACATATGTTTCAAAGTAAATATGAAATCAAGCTATTCATAAATTCCCGTATTTCATTTGATTTCACAATCTTTTTTATGTTGCTTATACACGTATTGACAAAATCTGGCTATTACATTAATCTTAAATTAGATTATTTCATGTTTTCCACTTAATACATTTCACATATTCATATTGCAGCAAAAGATGAAGTATACCCGGGCTTCTCTGAGGTTAATGCAACAGAATTTTGTGTTTTCTTAATTGGTTTCACATCACCACAGAACATAGACTTAAAAAACACCAACTGGTATACTGCTTTTCCTAGAAGAGGTTGTCTAAAGTGACAATATTTCACCCTATTAAAACACTTCAGTCTAAAATTAATTTGCAGAATATTTACAAATCAATATTGGTATGCAATTTCTTTTCTGTTCATAGTCTGACACCTTGACACCCTTTTTCATAACATTTCTCTCACCACTGCTCCTGAGAAAGCTGGTAGCAATGAAAGGATGAGATTCTGCTATAAGTAATTAAGTAAACATAAGCATGTCTCTTATTTGAAGGAGTCCATGATCTTATTCAAAGTCAGAATCGGATCTCCAACAGCTGAAATAAGAGCACACATGGTATCAGTCTGCACCCTTCACCAGAAACATCCATTAGAACCTCAGCTTCACAAGCGTTACTTTGGTTCGATTCTTGGATTTCAAGTTCTTGAGGCAAATTGATCATCTTTATTCAATAAGGGCAAATTTTCGTTAGGGTGGGGTTTTTTCTTGTTTAAAAAAAAATAACTTGCTCATGTTGTATTGCTAATGTTTTTATGTCAACTTTGTCCTGTTTACAACATTACATATAAGCAGGGGTTTGTAAGGCAAGTTGTCTTTTCTTCCACTCGCTTAGCAACTCTTCTGTGCATTACTACTAGTATGACTTTTATTTTACTTTAACATGGGAGATCAAAACTATCTATAGAACAACAGAGTAAGTCACACCAGTGCCTGGCATAGCAACATTAAAACATTCCTATTTCTAACTCATTGATTCACCTTAAAAGTGCAGTCATCTTTGCTGCATCACACTGGTGGCATACCGACACATGATCAGTTAAAACATCCTGATCATCTTCACCTGACATCTCCAGTTCAACTATCCAGTTTATATCATAAGTTACTATTGGTCCTCCAGTACACAAAACTTGCACTAGGTGTAATTAAACACCAACGCGCTGCTCAACCAATCTAGTTTTTCATGGATAATTTTCCAATTTTTCTTTGTATTCATAACACCTCTTAGCATTGTCTCATCAACAAATTTAATCAGTGGACACCTTTTCAGGCCATGTTTTGAATTAAAATATTTCCTCATACTGTCCCAGTACCGTCCCCTGGATGAATGTCCCAAATTACCATCAACAACCCAAATAATTTCCTCTTTGGCAGAACTCCTCATCATTAACTTTTGATTCATACCTTACTACCTTAGGGTATTTTATTAATCTAAACCAATGAATGGGTATTAGCAGTGTCTTCTGATAGTATTTTCACTGCTGTATTTAAGTCTATGCGGATGAAAAACTATCACATTTCCCAAGTTTAAATCCTGACACTTTTTTCATTTCGTTTCTTTAAAAAAAAAAAATCCTGTCTGATGAAACTATGCTCTGCTTGCGATAATTCCACAAAATGGCCATGAATACGTTTGGGCTAGAACAAAAGGATTCACAATGAAAACCTAAAACAGCCACCTATTTATTTAATCAATGGGAACACAAACCATCATTCAAAGGGCTACCCAGAATAATTAAGCTGGGTTCCTAAATACTGAATATGAATTATCCTCTCCTGGTGCTTGCTCCTTTCCACTAACTATGTAGGAGAGACTATGGTTTAGAGAGCATTCGGGTTTCTAAACATCAGAGGAACGACATTCTAGCATAGTCTTCTGATGGGAGTGCTAGGAACAAACTGAGCAAACTCTGTTAAAAAAAGTGATATTATTTCTACCAAGAAGCTATTCGAGCAAGCCAAATCCTCTACTATACAGGATACATCAGTATACTTTTCATTTTCTTAGTAGCTTATACACACAAAACTCAGCAAAATATTAATATTTAAAGAAAATATCAGAATTGGGGAAACTTTTCTTTTGCGAGGCAGAATCTGACTTCAATCTACGGTTGAGGAGACACTAAAACTGTTGCTGTGTTTCATCATAAAGCCAAAACAAAACTGACTTTGTTTTCATTTACATGCTAGCACTTGCCAGGGTAAAATTTCTATTTAGATCATCTACTTAATTTGCATTATTCCTTTCCTATGCCGTATCTTAGCCCAATACTAAACTGCTGTCATTTAGAAAAATGAGTTTAAAAATCTGCATTCTCCGTGCAGTGAACTGTAATGGGAGGATTATCAGAAGAATTTTTGTTCATTAAAAATGAGTTCCTGGGTCTGAACTACTGGGACAAAGAAAACAATAGCTAGAAAATTCCCATGTTGGTAATCATTGCCTTGCCTTTCTCAGAGAGGCCAGTAGATATCTTACTGAAAACATGGAAGATAGGGAATACAGTCCGTATAAGGCTAAATTATACCTAAGAGAGCACTGGCATTTCCAGAACTCAGTCTTAAATATCCCTTTCACCAGCCACAATTTCAGTTTTGATTTCCAGCAATTCGATGAAAGAGGTTATTCTATCGGGTTTGCAAATGTCAAGTGCTACTAAAGATTCAAAACCCACGAGTCAAACAGAAAAGCTTAATGCCTTCTGTTTTGAGGGCTTTTAGGATGCACTTTGTCCCTTTTATAATTTTTTTCCTTAACACTTTTTAAATAAAAAACCCTGAGATTACCACCTAATAACATGCTCCCAGAGGAAAAGTGCAAATGTTCTGAAACTCACGATGATGCTGGCAGTACTGAGCTCAGCAGTAACCCAATTAGGAAGGGATTAACTGAAAATACCTGTGCATGCACACATCCACACATTCTTGCTCCCCTCCGTGCCAAATCGTCCTCCGAGATCTACAGACACCGGGCTGACTTCCACCTAGCAATTGAAGGCTTAGAAATTTCTTTTCTTGACATGGTATAGAGGGAATAGAAAAAGATACAAACAACCAACACCCCAGCTAAAGCAAACAACTGAGCAAGTTCAAAGAAGTTTTGTTAGCTTTTTTGTTTAACTTCATTTAAGAGTATAAGTCAGTGTGTAAGGAACAACAAATGGGGCAGCTCTAGCAAGTGAACAATTCACTATTTATCTGCGTGTGCCTGTGCAAGCATTTTATACATCTATGCTGCAAATGCATTTCTAGATCCTTGCAGATCCTTTTTCTCCTTCTCTTCTGTCTCAAACTGCTTTTCAGATGGTTAGCCCACAGATGTCAATTGAAGCATATTTTATCTTCAGAGGTCAAAAATAGCTTCCTAGCCTAAAGCATGGCAAAAAAAAAAAAAAAAATGAAATCTATAAGATTTCCATTTGACCAATTACTATTTCAAGGCAGAATGTAGTTTTGAGCAGAAACCATAGCTTGCATTTTGAGAGGATCAAAATAGGACATTCTGACAATAGTGCTGTACTATAAATTAAAAGTAATTAAAAGAAACAATGGGAAACCTGAAAAGGTCGACTAAATACTGAAAAGAGTAAGTATTCAGCCTCTCTACTGGGAAGGAAACTGGTTTTTATTTCTGCTTCTAAATAAGGGCAGAACAGGTGAATGGATGCTTCTGTCTTCTGGTTCAAGATGAAGAACAGGATACACAGCAAAGAAGGTAACTTCAGAGCAGCTGCAAGAGGTCAAGCTAAAGAGTTCAAGACAGTATGCAATAGCAGGAACCCTTCTTTTGATACAGTCTCCCTGTCTCTAGCTACTACTGAGCCAAAGGGCTTCATGGATCAGACACGACCCAAACATTGTTTAATAACCCTGCTAGACTACTTTTTTTGCCATGATTTTGTCTAAACACTAAGTTCCTTCTTACATTTGGCCACTATATCGTCTTGCAGAAATGACTTCTACAATTTAATTATCTGTCATATGACAAGGTACTTCCTTTTATTTAATAACTTGCTGCCTCATTAGATACCTCCTCATTCTCATGTTAGGAGACATAAGGAACAAATCATTCTCTCCATCTTCTCCCTGCTATTCAAAGATTTTATAGACTTCAATGAGATGAGTAAGGGCACATGGTTTTCCATATCAAGAATCACCATTTATTTACTTTCATCCCATTCGAAAGCCATCCAGGACATCAGATTGCTCTGCTTGCCTTCCTCAGTATCTTTTGTAGTTGAACTACATCCTTCTGAGGATAAGGCGAAAAGAAAAATCACACAGTATCCAGTAATAAGATTTACCAAGGGCATGCAGTAGTGTAAATAATGCTTCCCATTTTGTTCTCTCTTGTTTTATGAGAAATTATTAATTACTTTTAATTCCTGAAATTGTCTTTGCTTTTTTTTTTTGTTCAGACAACTTGGTGTCTGAATCAGCACTAAAGTCAAATCCAGAATTACCCCGAAGATCTTTTTTCAAGTGTAGCCAATTAAGAATCAATTACTGTTCATGTATAATTAGAACTGTTTCTTCTGACAGTCTTTCATATGCCATTTTAATCACCTTAGAAAACATTACAACTCTTCACAGTCCATTTTAGTTTTGCTGTCTTTAATGCGTATGTGCCAGCAGTACACTTCAACATCCCACTATTCATCCTCTTTTCACAAATCACTAATAGATTCAACCGTAAAAGTTCATCTAGAAATCTAATCCAAAAGAAGATTCCTTCTTATTCTATGAAAGCTTGGGGGGGTTGTTGTTTTTTTAAATATGAAGAAATCAACCACAGTGGCTTCCCTTCCCCCCCACCCCCGCTTTTTTTTTTTTTTTATATAGGGACCCATCAATAGGTTTTGGTAATATAAACATACTGTGTTGACTGAAGTACTCTATTTAGTGGCATTCTGACTGTTTAAAGAATTCTGATAGATTTTTGTGGTACAGCATCTCTTCAAAAGCTTATGACTGTTTCAAATATGTAACAGTTATTTAATATCTAGTAATTCTGTTCCTTTCTCTGGTTTTCGGCAGTATTGTTGGTATGAAAATCAGATTTGCTGGTCTGTAATTTGCAGGACACTGGAGTTGTTTTTTTAAAAGCTATCATAACATTTGCCACCTCTCCGCAGCTGGATATGCAGACCAGTGAAAGACAAATGTGGTACACCACAAACACCAGTTCAGCAATGCCCTATAAGATTTGCATGAAAATCCTTGGGTAGACTCTGCATTATAGTAGTCTGGTTACTACACATTTTAACGTGTAGTACCTACTTACTAAAACTGCTTCTATTCAGATTTCAGTTTGAGAGAGCCCCTCAGGCTTGCTCGGAATGAAGAAAAGTTTTAATGGATAATTTTTATTTGACAACATCAAATTTTGGGGGAGAGAAGGGCCACCTGAAATTAAACAAAAACAGTCCACGGGACACCATTGCACATACAAAATAAAACTCAGACTGAATCCATTTCCCAGGAAGAAGCATTTGCAACATCGCAGATATACCTGTCCCCTTCTGCTCATCATCTTAACTTGTTTACTCTGGAACACCGCTACCAACAGCTGCAAGACGACGGTGCCGCAGGTAGCAATGCTGCTCCCCAGCCTCCCAAACCAGCTGCGTTCTTGGATGCCTTCCCAGCCAGCAGTCTTGCCCACATGCCCTCAGGCAGAAGTACCTGAATTAATCTCTTAATTAGTGACTTATAATAGGGTCACGCTGAATGCAAATAGATTTATATTTCTGAAATATGGACTATCAGGTACAAGTGCAGTGTTGATTTCAAAGTGTCTGTGTCAAGAGGAGGGGTATTCACTTTTTCATCTCTTGTGCTTGCACAAGGAATGAATGCCTCTGAACCAAATCTCTTCCATATCTTTTCCAAAATCCTCTCGCAGGGTATTTCCTCAGAACAGAATCAAGACGCTTCTAGCTGACTTTGCCGACAGCCTAGGCCAGATCATTTTGTTGCATTTGTGTCCGTTCCAGGCTCAGATCTCTGGTACTGATTCCCATTAATGACTTCCTCCTATTTTCACTAACACTTCAGTCATATGAGGAAAAAAATACAGTACTAAATGCGTACAAAGCTTTACCTACCTCCCTCATGTATTCATGTATAACACAAAATCATATTTCGACACAGACAGAAGTTCTTAAGCATAGTTTATATATGTATATATATAAAAATGTGTATATATATATATATATATATGTATATATATATGTGTGGCCTGGTTCTCTGGTTCTCATTAATAATACAATGTCCTTGGGTATAATTACTGCTCAACTGTAAAGCATCACAACTTCCAAGTATCATCAGTGACATAACCTATACATGGCCATGCACACCTGTCATTCTCTACACATACAATTTACTTGCTCAAAAATAAAATTGAAACACTAAAATAGATTGGGCTTTTTGGTTTTGTATTGTTTGGAGGTCTTATTTTTGCCTAATTTACTCATGAAGTACTTAATAAAAAAAAAATTTCTTCCCCAAACCTGCTATTACATCAAAAGTGCACGAGTGCAGGATCCATTTTCCTTCAAACTTTGTACCCTAGGGTCTTAGTCTATGCCTGGGTCTCCTACATACTAAGAGGGGTAAATAATAAGCTACAGGAGGAAAAACACCTTAGGGTCTAGCGGGGCAAACTCGCATATTCTGCTCTTGCATTTCCTTGTTCAAGTGGTTATAACAGTTAATTGCCACTGGAGCGAGCGCTATATGAATTATTGCTATGCAAATGGCACTTATGTGGATGAAAGAAGAGCTATGCTGACAGGACGCCAATAATGTCTGTATGCCTATTTGAGTTAAACAAAAAAACATCATTTGTTTTGCCTTATAAAATTTAACAAAAACCTTACAGCAAAATAATAAAACAGCTCATTAAGATGCTTTATTATGTCACAGTGTAAATGCATTTCTTCTTGCAAACTTTTTTTTTGCTCTCCAGTATTGAGCTATGGCAGAACCAGATTATGGGATCTTTCGTGCAGGTGCATTTTGCAGTGAAAACAGCAGGTTTGAGATACCAAAAAGTAACAAACTGCCTCCCTCCCCAAGTTGCTCCCAGCATTCCTTTCAGAGGACAGATGAGCACACTTTCTTTACAGAGAATGGTAATTATTCAACAGAAACATTACCAAGTGTGCAGAAATTACATTTCTAAAAAGATACCTAGAACAATTGCTGCAAGTTTTATCTGGCAAGACCAGGATAAGAATAATTGTTTGCACCAGGAGCATATGACTATGGAAAGGCTTCACGCTCCAACAGAAATAAAAAACTAAGACTGAATAATCAAGATTAACATTAAGAACTACAGCAACAAGAGTGTCAGTATATTACCCACACAAAAGGGACTGATCGTGATGGACAAAATTTAACAAGCACTTTCTTTAAGCTTTACTTAAACTGAGATTCCATGTTGGTCATCAGACACTTCCCTCAAGCATTTCACGTTATATAGTGATAAATGTATTTGTTACTTTAACAGAAGTGTTACAGTATGTTATCATCTTCAAGCTCTCTTATCCCCTTTCTAGAAAACACCCACTTAAAAAGCACTCAGAAATAGCACAGTGTAATCTGCAATAAAGAAAAACACTTTCAAAGGGGAGCATTTGATATATAAGTTGTAACTGTCTTCATAATATAGTTCATGTTTTCGATGCTTGATTTAGTCATTTACCTTCACATAGCTACATGCAAATTAAAGCTAATGTCCATTGAAGCTCAGACCAAATGAGTTGACAAAGTAGAAAGCAATAATAAACAGCAGGGAAGTAATATGGCCTGCCAAATGACATTCCACTATTGGAAAAGTTTATTTTAAAGAACAACAGTATTTTATAGAGCTGTAATATCTCTGCTATTTCACCATGAAGTATGCATGTTCAAAGAAAACATCAGATTAGAGAAACTGTAGACACAGATTAAAATTGTAGTATACAAAAATAATGTACAATAGAAATTATTAGTGAAATAACTACACCTTTTCCCCCTTTAAAATTACGTATTTTCTTCTCATATAAATTTGGAACAAAGCTCCCAGCTCTGGAAGCCTGACACAGTGCAGCTGAATCCATATTTGCTATCTGAAGTGTTATTCAACAACATTTTAATCTAAGAGAGGCGGCCATAAAACTAGCACAGTCCTCAACATTACCTGCAGTAACTATAAACCCTTCACTTTTGCTCATTATTACACCAAACTTTCACCGTTCAAGCTAAAAGCATCCATTGTTATAGGTTTTTTTTCTCCCTTCTCCTAATAGGGAAACAAGAAAAAAAGTTTTCACCCTATTTTAAAAATAGTACTTAAAATAACTATAGAAGCATGCTTCAGAAGCAGAGGTTGTCTCCTTTATCCATTTTGACACCACCAAATCACCATCACCATTAAAATACACCAAAATTTGACTATTTCTCTGAGGATTTAAGTAAATGTATATATAAATAAATGAATAAGTAAAAGCCAGTTTGTCCCTGGCTAGGAGAAACTAAAGCTTTAGCAGCCTAAATTCCCCAAAATTCATTTCCGTTCTGTATGTGTTTTAAGCCTGGGCACAGGCTTTCCACATGGAGTTGCGCTAAGGCACGTCAGGAGAGTGCCAAAATACACACTGATGGCTGGCAAAGAAGGGACTAAGAAACTGATGGGGAGGTGCAGCATTCAGAAGAAAGGCTGGACCACACTGTGGAAACAACTGCAACAGAAAAAACAGAAAGAGAAGCTGGGGAGAATGGAAACTGGATAAGGAACCTGAAGAGAAACTAGGACCTAAACCCTAGGTAAGGAGAAATAGAGGGAGGAGAAAAGCACAGCTGGAAGAGAAATATACTGAATTAGGAATCCACAGCAGCAAGACTTGGATGTGTCGAGGAAGATGACTAGGATGGGAACCAACCAGCATGGGGAGAAGACTGGAATAGGAAGGAAATGGGACTGGAAGAGTTACAGTTGGAAGGATCAAGATTTGCAGAAGCGAATGAACAAGAAATGCTGTGCAAAGCCTGCAACAAAAGATCAGCATTGGCACCCATCTCTCAGTCACTTACTTGTCAGCAAAAGAACGGAGGGTTACTCTAAAACAACTGGACTAGACCCTAAATAATAAGATCGCTTATCTCTACCTGGTTTTGTCTCTGTCACAAAAATCCTGCAGGATGTTTGTCAAAACCATCTTACTCTTTTTTTTTTTTTTTTTTTTTTTTTTTAAAAAGCAGCAAAACCATGTCCCTCATGTTTGGATGCCAGACTTCACACCTCAAGCACCAGTCTGCAGACTGCCAAGAGCTTGCAGTTGCAGGTGAAGTCAATGAAAGTTGTTCCATGAACAAACAAAATACTTAAGTGCAAGCACTTACAACAAAAATAAGCAAGAAAAAGCATCTTGAACACTTCAAGTATCCAGAAGCTGTTGGACAGTTTCTCTACTTTATTTCTCTGGTTCTAATTGCAAAATTGAGGTACGGCCACACCACTCAGCTTAGTAGACAAATTCATTAGTACATATAAAACACTTGGGTACTACAGTGCCACATAAAAAGTTCTATAGCATTGTAAAAAAGTGTCTAACCAATAACACTGCTCACAAAACAGAGTTCAAATAGCATGATCTAAAAAGGAATGGGGCGACAAGTTGAAAAACAAGGAAGAAAAAACATTGAGCAGGTGTTCATTAAGCAAGTACTGGCCTCTGCAGACTAAATGAAGCAAGAGGAAAAGTGGAAAGATAGCAGAAACATTTAATTAAGGACTGAATCATAACACATGCACACAAGGGAGGCAAATTAAGGTTACATAAGTGACCTTAACTGTAGCATCTCCTAACTTTAATATTTAACATGACAATATTAATAATGTTTTTCTAATATTTTGCGTGCAATAAAAGTTCACAATCGGTAAGAAATAATTGAGTTAGTCCTCTGTCCTCTATAGCTTCTTCCTTTCAACCACAAAGCCAAAAGTAGTGAAGCTGATGCTCAGACTTACCCTACCAAACTCATTCTGTTTCATCAGCACAAAGCTTGAATAAAGGGGCACAAGCCAGGAAGAGAAGACGGGCCAGGGAGCGTCGCTATTTCTGCACTGAACATACAGACCCATGCTTTCAGTTGATCACTTGGGGGGACTTCAGGAACACAGATCAAGAAGCATGCCTCGTATTCAAATCTCAGGAAACAGATCTGTGCCACTGTAGTACTACGTAAAGTGACATTCTTCTACTGTATAACATCATTACATGATTATCTATCCTATCCACCTACTTGTGATTACATACATAGATCTATCTGTATCCACCTGCCTCCTACTTTGCACTTTAGACTAGCCAAAGCAGGGAACATATTTTTATTCTGTTTGCACAACACCTGCCGCAGTAAGACTCCAGGATTTTTGGAGGCTATCATGATAAGACTGTCATAACAGCAATGCTTCTCCTCTGACTTCCATGATTTCAAAACTACTGCGTGAACAGTGGTTCCAATATTCTTTTCCTTACACATTAACGTAACAGGCAGACTGGAGTGCGATACAGGCCACGTCTACATCAGGAAGCACAGAAGCGCAACAGGAACAGACCTGTAGAACGCAAACATTTAAGCTGAGGGCCACTTGTCCTCTTTCATTACTCAGGGCTTCAGACTAGCTCTCAACTGGCCCTACACCTGCATGCCTACCAGTGCCTAGAGCACATTAATTGTGCCTTGAGACTGCATCTTCTAGCCCAGTTTCATCCAGAACAGTATCCCGTTTCTGCACTTCAAGTTCACTGGATGATATGAAGCCTAAAGTAGGGACAAGTCTGCTTTGAGGGGTTTTCCTCAAGAGAGCATTTCTGATCTGAACAGAATCACTGATAGAGGCAGACACATCCCACTGGCACTGACCAGCGGCTACCAGCTCCAACCCTCTGCCTCACTCCAACTTCCCACAGTTTTCAGGATCATTCCCTTCCTTAGTGGAACTTTTCAAGGATTCTGCTGCTCAGCTGATAAAGCAGGTAAAGTACGAAGTCCTTTGTACAGAAGATGGAACTCATAGAACTTTTATTGCTGAATTTAAATGTTGTACAACCACCTACAGAAAAAAAAGCCACAAGCATCCGAACAGTTATTCTTTGCATATGCAGCGATTATATACAACTCATTAATTTTCATGTGGCTTTTGCAGTATTTGTTCAAATTAGCCATTTGAATGCCAGAGTAATTTTTATACAGGGAAAAAAAGTATTGAGTTAATAACGAATAAAATTGCAGTAACAATAGTTCTTGCTATCTTTATAACTGCCTACATCCCAAATTTCTTCATGGACGTTAATATGCAATCCTCATTTTTTTTTTTTTTGCCAACTGAACAGATGGTGCTTATTACTAAAAAAGGGGAAACAAAACCAGAGACAATATTGAAAGAGTTGTGGGTTTACTTACAGAAACAGACAGGAGCTAAAACAAATAAAGAAACTATTTTGGTGCAACAAAAATGGAGACGTTAACTTCATGGGTATATTTTAAAGGCCAAGGTTTTACTTCTGCAGCAATTATACTACCTTAAATTTTAAGAAGTTGTTTACTCCCAGAGTAGCTCTGAATTCAATATTTAGCTGACCAGGGCTGGAAGTAATTACTTCTAGAGGCTTTGAGGGAGATAAATAAAATACATTAATTTATAGCATAGCATAATTCCTTTGTACATGCAGCATTTGGAAGTATTTGGATAACGGATAATGCTGTAATTTACTGAGAAATTATTCTTCACATAAAATGAGTGAAAAAGTAGCAGTGCCACATGAGGCTGCAAGATGTAGGATACTCGCAATGGGACTAAAAGCCAGGTACCACTAGGCTGAATTTCTGCTCTCAAGCACAAAAGGCTTGAGAATCGTATTGCATAATGGTATTCCATAAGACTCGTGTTGATTCTCTTAACAGCTGGTATAGTTGAAATGGTTACTTCTTTTGTGATGCCCAGTATTTTCTAGTTATCCCAGAGGTCAAAGCTGTGGCTAAAAACTGTTTCAGTAACACTATGCAGAGTGACCACATTATTTCCACCCAGCAGCTCCATAAGCAACAACCTCATTATCCTCTCAGTTATCTGTGACTATACCATGACTTGTTTTAAATCAATATTTATGAAGTATTTATGAAGTGTATACATTCCTCATCAGCTGCCAAAAACCAATCCTACATCATGCTTGCTTCTTGTCTTAGCTGCAATACCCCTTCATTTCTGGCCATCCTATTTCAACTCAATCTAATCAATATGCCTGGCAGAAAACAGTTTCTTTCTTCTAGTGCTCAAACTAATATGACCATCAAACGTCTCAATTTTCTTTTCAAAGCACTTTCACATACTGTTTGGAGACTCTCTCCAATCTTCAATTTATGCATTACACCCACCTGCCACATGGATACCTGGATAAGATTCCTCTTCCAGTGCAGTAAGCTTTGCTACTTACAACTTGTTGCTTTCTACTACTAGCATCACCTATTTTTGTTCTCTTGCTAAGAAAATAATAATAAAAAAAAAAAATCCATCAACAATGCATTTGCAACCTAGTGAAGAACAGCACACTGCTTGTTTAAAACCCATTCTCTTTCATCATGTTTTACTACATTTATCACTTGCTTTGATTAAGACTTCAAGTTCTCTGGGTTTCAATTTCTACTTCTCTAAAGTGCCATGCTTATCATGCACTATAAATGCTACATAATGATAATTAAAACCATTAATCTACTGCCAACAGAAAACTGCAACTGGATTAAAGTAGATCGTTTTGTTCTAAACATCACAGTCTGTTGATTTGGCGGAAAATAATATCTAGGATGCCTGCTGTACTTCTAGATTGGTTTGTTTTGTTTCCTCCTTATCCCACAGATTAACTCCTATAGTTTAGTACTTTATTCTTTTCTGTAAAGAATCAACGTTTACAAGAACTCAATTTTATGATAGATTAGCTTTTCCAACAGATTAAGCATTACACCTTCAGCAACAGTGAACTATCTATGCCACTTTCCACAGATGCATGGTGGTATAAGCCAAAATACACAAGGATCTTTCAGTACAGCTGCCCAGTATTAACACGTCCCCATGCACAGATTATTCACGAGTGTCTGCATATACAACAATGCCATTATTGGCATATTGGCATAAATATTTTTGCAAGTGCATGCTTCAAAAGCCTCATTAAAACATTGATGAAACAACCGGATTTTAAATCAGGTCTTGTTCAAGTTCAAAAAGGAGAGCAAGACTCAGCCCACGCTGGTGTCAGCATGGAAGGCACCAAAGCACACCATAGGGCTTCAGCTAAACCTCAAGAAAAAGTAGTCAGCAGTAAAATCCACAAGCAGAAGACAGCCCTCAAACTCATGTGTAGTTGCCGCTGCCAGCTTATTACATGTCTTACAGCAAACTTCAAGGCAGTCTCCAGTCACTTTTCTTTTAACCTGTGTCATTTTTTGTACAGGACGCTTTCAAGCTATTCAGTGACAAACTATCAAAGACTAATTAGGCAGAAAAGAATTTTAATAACCAGCTGGACAGCTTGAGTACTAAATTTTGCAGTTCTCAGGTGTGCTTGAGACACCTTGCCCTTGTTGTTTATCTTTGTTCCAACACATAACATAGGTTTACCACCTTGTCTTACAGAGACGTGCACACAACTGTACATACAGAACTGTATCCTAATTGTATATTTAATTCAACTCGTCACCAAGGCTTAAAAGGACAGATTTGTCTAGAGACATCAGAACTCCTTGAAGAGCATCCTATGGCATGTCCGTGGTACTTTAAATTACTGCAGAAAACTCTAAGTATTGTGGTTTGTAACACAGTTCTCAAGATAAAAAGGTTGCTGACAATCCTCGATTTGTCAGCTGATCTGTAATGACATGGCAAGAAACTCAACCAGCCAGCACTGGATCCACACAGAAAGGGAAAACTGCAAGAAAGAGGGTGTCTACAACCACTTCACGATCCAGGTCACTGGGATGGTGCGAAAGGCAGACAGGATTCTTGTACCAGTCTCATCCTCCAAAGCAAGCTGAAGTAGCAGCAGTAGTTGAGGGGTGGGCCAGCAGAGTAAAGAATCAAGAAAAACACAATGACAAAAGGACTCAATAAATTGAGGTCCTAACACTAGGTAGGAAGAAAAACACACAATTCAGGAATAAGCTTTTTCCAATACATTAATAAAAGATGTAGAAAAATCCCCCCAAATGCTGACAGCTCCTTACCTTCCACAACTCGTAGGAGAAGCAATCTGGCAATTACAATAGCTGCTTTCCAAACCCAGAATCAATGGGTGCAATTTAACAACTGGGCAGTAGAGAGTAGGAGAAACAGATTTCGCAACACCTCCCTTTTAAAAATGTAATACCACTGCACTGAAAGCAAACAGGATTTTGAAGGCATCTCTGCTACTGATAATTTCTAGAAACAGAGAAGCCACTAAAGCTTTATGGAGGCTCTAACAAAAACAAACTAAACTCACTGGCTGAGAGTGCCAATAATTTTTTTTTTTTTAAATTTTGTTTTTGTAAACACTGACATGTAATAAACAAAGTATAAACATGAAAAGACCAAAAGTTATTCTTACTTCCTTGGGTACGAAGACTGGGACACGTAAATTGAGGTTACATGCTCCGCAACACTGCAATCTACAGTGTCTCGCGGACAAAAGTGCTGAATCTAGTGTTGTACATTTTGGGCACCATCACAATACACATCATGTCATTTACGTACAGCTCTCACCTTTAGTTACTCTCTCTGTGCTTACCTGTCTTAGAACAGACAGCACTTGAAAACAACATAAGAAACTAAGTTCCAACAACACTATGCAAAAAAGAGCCAAAGATCAACTTGCTTATCTGACAGCAGGCTACAAACTTTCAATCAAAAGTGAGGGTAATCATCAAGACCTGACATTTCTGTAAAGACAGACACAGTTATGACAAATCAGACAAACTACAGTTTTACTTGGGTCTCTGCAACAAAAACAAATTCCTGAACAACAGCTCCATATTAAAGATACAAATATTGCTTTCTGATAAAATTCTAGGAGATTATTTTAAACTTAAAGACAATATTTAAAATTTGTATGCTGTTCACTCTAAGAAACAGGCAAACAGATCAAATCTTGCTATTTAGTTAGTGATTAAACTTATGATAAAATAAAGGAGCAATAAAGTCTCAATTGGATCTGGCAGATTCTCAATCCATGTTTCATTAACCCATACCAACACAGAGGACATTTCCTCCATTCGCTTCCTGAAAGTAAATGCTGTGATTCAAATGACTATGGCACTGGTTTATAAATTTCATTTTTAACAGGGGGGCAAGGGAAAAAAAAAAATATCTATTTTTATTTCCAAAGATATCATTCACTTAAGACTGTCCTCTAGGCAAAAACTGTTTTCTTACTCACTTAAAGCCATTAGCACACATTTGCTAAAGGCTAAGTACTTAACTAAAAACAAATACATATGTGAACTATAAAGCATTTATTTAAAGTCTTACAAATATCTTCATTTCCTTTAGAGTCTGTGTTTCACAAGGAAACTCTTTCCTCCACCAGAAATAACGTGCTTTTAAAAGCTGCTATACTAACAAATTAGCTTTTATCATATAAGAAGTAAAAATAACTTGAATACAAGGGATGAAGGAGACTAACATGTCGCGCTCTTCCCAAGCCCTGAGAGCATCACAGATCCCAGTGCCCGACCCCATTCTCACTGCAGGAGCAGCTCCAAGCAGCTCTAGGGATCAGGACTTGCTGACGCTACTTAACTTTATGGCTTGGTAGGCACAGTCAGAACACCTACAATCGTCAATTTTTTCCCTGAGTCTCGTAACAGCCTATTTTTAATTCTGATAGGGTTCATAGCTTATGACAAACATAAATAAGTACTACTCGTTAAAGACATGACAAGATACTATTGTGGATAACTCATCAGAAAACTAAAATCATTCAATAACAAGCAAGAACAAAATTATTTCCTGGTCTAGCCAGACAGAACTGATAGCGGCACATTTCACATTATGCTTTTACAAACTAAATACAAGAATGCAGAGGTCTGCAAGAGCTACTCTCTCCATTACGCATCAAATGGAAACATTTCCTCCCACATCCTTCTTCTTCACACAGTGGCACAAACACAACCTTGGATCTACAGCAACACATTAAAAATGCTAGACTATTAGGAAATAGAGAACAAGTGGAGAGCAGAATAAAAAAAATACATGCACAGGCCAGGAGCAACTGGACAGAAAAAGGCACGGAAAATTGAGGATCTGAAAGTGCATGTATTGGTAACTCCTTTAAGATCCCGTGTCTGAGTATTTATGTCGCACATTGATAGGAATTGTAGAGCTATAGCTCCAAATGAAAAAACAGTAATTTTCACATTTAAAATAAGAAAAGTTTTCAATATTTAAACATTATCAATACCTTTGGGGTGCTGGTTTTGTTTTGGCATGAGGTTTTTTTGACAGACAATTCAATCCACCACAGTATCACAGCTCTACTCGGGTATTAAATCACCATGTTTCATGGTACAGTAGGAAGGAGAACTCTAACACGCGTAGACATGACAGACAACATTTGGCAACTGTTAGCCCACTCCATCTTATTAAAAAGCCCTGCCTCATTACAGCTAAAATTTATAGAAAGGGAAGGAGAGGAGGCAAAGTTGGATTAATGGTTTTAAGTGACTTGTTTATTTGTTTTGGAAAAGCTTCTCATTTACAGAACAACTCAACCCTAACTTCTGAAAGACTTGAATAATTTATTATTCTTTATTAAGGCTACAAAAATATAAATCCCTATCCTAAGGGAGACAGAATTATTATAAAAAAGGTAAATTTTATTAATCAGATACTAAATAGTGACCTCCAGTGACACCTCAAACAGAAGTAACCTCCATCTATTTGGATGGTAAACCGCCCATGCATTTATCATAGAGCTGACTTAAGATACACATGCTTAAGCCTTTTTTTCTTCTTTATTATTTTTATTTTCAACAAGCTCAGACAATCACTAACTACAAATACTGTTACTTGAAACCAACAAAACAGTAAATTAACTCTTAGTGCATAAACTAAACAAATTGAGAAGACAGCTAAATAGTTCTTAAGCTTTTCATATTGGATCGTTACTCTTGCATGCTGAGCTTTTTAATCATGAGTTCACAGACCAAAATTTTATATCAACAGGTGATGCCAAAAAGGCAAATTAGTAAGTTAGGCAGAAAATGATTACCACCTCAAGTTGGGAAAAAAACAAACCAACCAAAAACGTGTTTGTCTCGAATCTGGTAAATGTCATCTCCCATTGAGAACACAGAAAACACAAACGCGTGTGCCATAAATGGATACATGAGTATGTGGGAGGGAAAGCATGGAAAACAAAAGCACAAACCCACTGCCTTAAACCTGGCCAGACACTAAGCATCCACCCACCATTAAAAAAAAAAAAAAGAGAGAGACCACAGACTTGCATGAGAAAGGAATGCCAACAGAAGGGCTGTGAGAGGTTTCTGCTGTTGGTACCACTCCATGGTTTAAGCCTAAGATTTCAGCAGAGCATGATCAGCTCTCTGTGATTAATCACTTGTGTTATCCTCACACCCAGAAGCTCCATAGCAGAGAACATCAACAAGCCAAGTAGCGCAGAGGCTGAAGGCAGGCTACAGCCCAAGCAGAAAGTGAAACACGGCTACAGACAACTGGGGGAGTAGGAGAGACCATCAATATGAGTCAGCATGAGAGGCGGCAGTAACTAGCAGCAATCATAATTTAGCAGGAAAAGCTTTTCCAAGGTATTATAGTCCTTTATAAAACTGATGCCTGTTGAAAACAAAACCAAAGGCTACCCTCCTCTGAGATGCACCAAAAATTGTCTTCCAGCTTGTAAAGCAGAAAACAGATAAAAGCAGAAAACACCCAACAGGGAGGTGTAAGAACAGCAAAGCATTTTTATAGTGTATTTGCATAGTCAGGTTAATGACTTAAATCTTTTGAGTATTTTTGCTGTTTATGTCCGATAAATATATTTTCCTGTAATTTTCCCTTAGTTTCACTGCTAGACTGAATTTAAATAAAGTTTCGATTACAGTTAACAAGTTACAAATCAAAGATAGATTGCCCACCCCAGAAGAAGTGGGTATTCTCTGCATATCTGCAAGTGTATTTCTGGTTTAAAAGATCAGTCTCCAATTTTTTTCATTACTATTGGGTTTCTGTACTGAAGTAGCATTTGCCTTAGTTTTTCTTTTTATCATTTCTTAAAGAGTTGTGCATGTCAAATTTGTTATGTATTCAAAAAAAAAAAAGTTTTAAAACTACCATGTAGCTTTTTAAATTTCTTTAAACAGACCTAAAAGACGATACAGCACCTTCAAAAATTTATCATCTGCTTAAACAATTTGCTACTTACTACTAAGCCTTTCACAGTCTTTAAAGGAAAAAAAGTACAATTTCATAATCCTTTTTAATTCCCTCCACTTCAATTTTCCATGCTTAAAGTGATCAGAACAGAGTTTTTGTTGTGTTTTGTTTTTTTTTTTATGCCTATTTTCCGAATACCATTCACTGTCAACACACGCGTTCCATGCTGTGCTCTGTTTCCCATTAGCAAAAAACGTTCAGAAAGTGCCATCTTTCCCATTGTGGATGGAATAGAGGCACAACCCCTGCCTTCTTTTCAGTGCCAACTGGACACTGCGTTATACTTTCAGCAAGGTCTACGCAGACACCCTTATACCACTGAGCTTTCTTGGAAGAGCAATAGGTAGGTCTCATTGTTACTAGACGTTATTCATTTCCACATTTACCTTTAAGTATGAAGGCATTGCCAAACCCTTGACCTAAGATCTAAGTAGACTTTGTTCCAAATAGGTCTCTGCTTTCCAACATCATAAGATCAGTTCTTTTTAACGTGGATAGTCACCTTTACCAGTTTTTGAAGTAACATACACACTAATTCCATCACTTACACTAAGTAAAGAAAAGTCTGAGTATGTTAGAACAGGATAGCAGGGACACGCACTGCCTAGTAACTAAATCAAATTAAGTTATTTGGGGGTTTACACTTCAATTAAAAATACACTGAAGAAAAAAAACATATATGGCACATATAAATTTAAACCAAGCAACACTCTTAATCATTACAATTTGATTTTTAAGTTATCCAAAGACAGGACTATCCTGCTCCCAATTTTTATTCCCATGCTCATCCACTTTCCATTCTTCTTCCTTTCACAGAGAAAGAGACAAGCACACCGGAAGTGCTTTAAAAACCATGCCCATATATTTCTGTTCCTTCCTAGGAGTAATACACTACCTGGACATTTTCTGACCTCTAAATATAAAAATTCCAACAGATTTCTCATGTAAGTGCTACAGTCATACAGCAATTACTACTGGTCCTCACTATTCAGCAGGCTGAATTAGAAGCAGCTTGCTGAGTCCAGTCGTGCAGCTGAGCCACTGTCTCACTGGGACAGAAAAGCCTATGCAAACAACTTCAGTGGTTGTACTGAGGTCTGCATTTAAATATGACAAACTAAACAAGATCTTTTCCTAGAATACATAATGTGGGTATGTCTAGCTTGTAAAAAAAAAAAAAAAGCGCATTACACCAAGCAGCAAAACATAACACCAAAAAAATGGGGGGGGGGGGGGGGGGGGGGTGGACAAGGACAGTTCTAAAGCACCCACATCTGCTAGGCACACAGCACACAAACAGTAATGCATTTAAAAAGCTAAATCCAGGTTCTAAATCTACAGTACTTTACAAGAACAACAGGAAGAAGAAATAAGAATTAACAGCAACTTTGAAATAGTTACCCTGCTTACTTTTTTTTTTTTAGAAGGCAAAATTGCACCTTTCATACCTTTCACAAGCAATGAGAAATTCAAACATTCAAAATATCATGTAACAATACACAATTCATGTTTAAGGCTCAGATCAGACTGTTTGCATGGCTATTTCTAGACTCAGTTCCATACCATCCTGCCAAAGTTTGCACTGTCTGCAGATGCACCTTCTTAACAATACAAAGATGACCTGTTGTTTCATCACCAAAAGTTTTATTATATCATTTTTTAAATTAAACATCCCACTAAGGAAATGGTTCGTTTCCTCTATAGATACAAAGCCAATAAATAATATCTTAATTCCTGTATTTATCTATGAAGTTACTTTTAGAAAACAGTAATTTTGCATTCAAACCAGTAACAAGAGTGGAAAGGGAAGCTATTAAAAATTATGCTGAGAAGGAAGGAATGTTCAATACTTTCCTTTGCTTCCAATCTCACTAATGAGGAATACTGCGGTTCAGTAGATGAAGTAGCAAAAATCTGAGCTTCAACTGGCAAGAAGAGGCCAAAGGGTAATTAGGTAAGTTTGACTTTTTCCAAATAGAGTGGATCTTATGAAATTTGCCAAAGAATACTTAAAAAAAAGTCTATAAGTGTCTAAGAGCTATTAGCAGTTATCTCTGAGCACCAACAGAAGATGGCAGAAAAATGCAAATATGATTCTTTTCTTTAAATTAGGGATTAAAGGAGGAGCTAAGGCATTCACTGTCCATAAGCTTTACTTCGATTCCTGTGAAAAAAAGTCATAAGCACATCATAAGCACCTTAAACATAACAAGACAATTAGCAAGAGCCAACATGATTTGTCAAGAATCAATCATGTCAGACTAACTCAATTTCCTTCAGTGACAGGATAACAAGCCTTGGGAATACAGGAGTGGTAGTAAGTGTCATTTATCTTGACTTCACTAATTGTCAAAAGCCTTACAATACAGTCCCAGATGCAAGCATACCTAGCTGAAAAACTATATTTAGTAGTAAACATTTCACTATCAAGGTCCATATAAAGAGAGATTGCACAGGGACTTGTCTTAAGTCCAGTACTTTTGAATATTTTCATTAACAGGATAACAGAAAAAAGTCAACTTACTGATTTTTATAAAGACGACTGAAATGGGAGAGCTACAAAGATGCTGGAAAAGAGAGATAAGAATGAGAAACAAATCTTGGCAATTTTGAGAACTATTCTAGGAAAAAGAAAGAAGGCACACCTCTAAGACAAACGTTCTGTGCTGTAACTGAGTAACATCAATCAACACAGCAAATGCAATGTGAAAAGTAATGACCAAGAGTGTGGCATTGCAAAAAAAAAAAAAAAAGATCTAGGTGCTGCACCATTGGGTCCCACACTGAATGTGAGCCAACAAGGCAAATCAGAAACCTGTGGAAGAGCAACGCCACCTTTCATTCTGCTAAGCTCTTCCAAGGTCTGAGCGGACAAACTGCATGAAGTTTCGGGCATGGAGTTTCATGAGAAATTTAAATGAACAGCAAATTATCTAGGGAAGAGCAGAGTAAATGATAATTTGTCTAAAAAGCAATAAGAAGGGAGAAATCACAACAGTCTTCCAATACATACATGTCAACTAGCACGGGAATACACTCTCCAACTGTAAATTTAGTTATATGGCGAGTTGAAGAAGGACCCTACAACATACTTCTCTCAATTATAAAAGGAGAAAGTTTCATTTACACATCAGAATTAAATACCAACAACAAAACGCTCTAACAGTAAAGACTTGAAAAAGCTGAATGAATTTGTCTTAAAGCACCTGCAAAAACTGTCTAATAATAGACCAGACAAATATCCTTAAGAAGTGACATAGCTATAAATGATCCCAGCATTGGGCTAAGACTAGGTCACGCAGTAGTCTCTTTGTGCAGCACTGTTTCTTACCACTCACGTTATTTCTTTATGTACGAGAAACATGAAGATACAACATCACCTCAAATGTCTACTTGATCTTTCTGTAGTGAAATCATATGTACAAATTCCCCAAACGCAGGGGAAACATCTTCCAGAGTCACTCAATTATTTCAAACCTAAACTTGTGCATCTCCAATGATATTTATAACATCACACAACCCTTATATACATACATAGCTCACTTATCTTTCCATACGCAAGCCAGAAAATTGGGACTTCTACCTCAACAAAAAGTATTTTTGACATATCAAAAAGTCAAAAGGAAATGCTGGGGCAGAACCACAAGCACAGAACTTATTGTACCTTTTTCTGAACTCCAGTAGCAAATTTAGCACATATTTGCCTATCATCAGGAGCAGATGCTCTTAGGAAGGTTTCTTGCTAAATTCTATTTGCCATTTTGAAGGCCCTTTCAGGTGCAGTCATATCATATACCTCCATAACATTATGTCTCTCATTTTAAATCAAATCCATTTTATCACTCAGACTGAAACATGTAGCTTAGCTCATTCACACAGCTATAAAAATACCATGACAGACAAGACTGGATAAGGAAGCAGCTTTACTTTCTATGCACAGCTTCGTTGCTATCACACAGGTGCGGTGCAATTTAATACTTTATATACAATTTTTGCATACAAATTTTCTTACATACCATTTAATACTTTATATACACTTTAGCGCTAAAAACTTATGTATCAGCAGTGCCACAGGAAAACCTTTTGTAATATTCACTTTGCAGAGTCTCAAAATACTTGCTAGTGAAACCACATGACAGCAGCAAATGTAACAGTGGACAAGACATAGGATACCACTACTTTGAAGCCATAGTACTTTCTTCATTAGAAAAATCAGGAATAGGTTTTTCCAAAATACACAGTGACTAAATGTTTCATTCTACTTTATATTTACAATTACATCTCCACCTACATTGCGTCAGCTGGGAAAGCGCTGATGAAGAGGGAAGAGGGCTTCTTCCTCCCTCAAAAAGTGAACCTCAAGCATTTGTGCTGCCCTCCTGCAGAGTAATCTGTAGGTGGCATTTCAACACATGAACTGTCAGGTGACCATTTTGTAGCTATTTGCAGTTGCAAACATTACAACTCAAGATATTATACTGAAAATAAGCGTTGATAGCAATACAACCTAACTACTAAGACATCCATCTTAGTAGGCACAGAAGGTTTTCTTTAAAACAGTTTATCAACCTACCTCGGACAGATTTTAAGGACTTGGTTTCTATACAACGGGGTAAATGCTGAAGGAAAGATTTGGCAAGTGACTCAAATTTTAGAGACATTTGTATTGCAACACAGGCATCACTAGTTCCTGTTGGGAAAGGGATTTTTTGTTTCTTTTTCAGATGGGGGAAGAGTAATGGTATGGAGGTAGAAGTGACAAAGAACATTTTAGCAGTCTGAGGAAGAATTTCCAGAGGTTTATTCACTGACAACTTGGTCTTTTAAATGAGGGGAAACAAATAGATGAAACAACAACAAGGAGCAACAGTAAGTGTACATTTAGAAAGCTCTGCTCCAGAGTACGAAGTCTACTGCTCTCATTTAGAAGGGCCAATGACCAAGATTACAGAACAGCACTTCCCAATATATCACACAACCTTAGCCAGGCAGCATTTGAAAGCTGATCTTAAATTTGAAAATAAACTTAATTTCATATCAAAGAAGATTATCACTCCGGTGACTAACCAGGAGATCTGGGGATCTCAAAGAAAGATTAGAGCTAAAGGCACAAGGAAGGGAAGGGCGAGAACAGTAACCACTGACACCAAAGATATCAATTTAAGATACCAAATCTCTTCTTCATAAGTTATGTGAAATAACTAGTGTTGCCTTTTTGCTTTCTCTGCTCACCAGGGCAGAACAAGTAATTTAGGTACAGTGATGTCTTTACAGAATCAGACTATCTGCCTGGCTACTACCACTATGATTTTTTTACTTTTGACTCTGTCTTTATAGCAAAAAAATTCCTGCTCCACAACCCTAACCTCTGGATCACGTGAAGAAGTTTAGCGTAAAACCAACTTACAACCAGTTACCACAAGCAGCTTAACAGTCCAGCATTTTACTTCAACTGATGCTGTTTCATCTCGTGTAGCATCCCTTCTCTTCTGCATGTTATAAGTGTGGCATATTTTTAACTGAACCCGTTGAGCTTTTCTCCATTTAGAGGCCCAAGAGACCGGAGCAGTCAGTAGATGCTCATTCAGACAAGCACACCAGAATGCAGATGACCACTGTGAAAACTGCACCCGAGCTTTGTAGCAACAGGTGTTAAAAGATTGGCTTGCCCTCTAATTACACATTTAACATTTTTACTTGAAAGACTGGCTTGCCCTTGAATACGTTTAACATTTCCACTTAAAGAAGGCACCAGAAAAAAATACTTTTTAATTTGCTTTTTAATTCTCTCTCAGACAAAAGCTTGTGGATAAACCGGGAATTTTTCCTGCAGGTTTGACTACTGCCATTACATCTACCAGCACCTCATCTCACTGCTGCCATGTAGACACCCTTCATCATTTCAACAGCTGTGAGCAAGAGAGCTGTGAGCAGGTAACAATGCTCCTCCCAAAAATGGGAGCCTCCTGGAGCATTACAGCACCACTTCAGCTTTTTTTTTTTTTTTTTCATATGCCAAATATCATGCCATGGGTGGTCCTTGAAAGACTTTCACTGCAGCCACTGAACTTGATTTGCCACTCTCCTTCCTTTCAACACTGAGAAATAAATAGGGTCTGTAAAATCAATGAAGCCAGTACACAAAGCCTAAAAGCAAGAGCTGGCAGACCTGGAACTGGCACACTTGGCAGGCAAGCAAATACAAAGGTGACAGGGGAAGGAAAAGGTGTGAAAAGGGAAGGGGGAGTCACCATTTTCCCTTGAAGAATATATGAATATTAATTTCAAATGATCACACAAAGGAAGTTGCCAGGAACCAGTTACAGTAACAGGGGAAACCAGCATTCAGAATTCCTATGGCTATGATTAAATTATAAAGAATAAAATTAGCCAGAAAATATCAAATGGAATGGCACTTTATTTACTTTCCTTTGTTCTGCTTTCTTCCATGGGGAGAAATTAAAGCGTACTTTCTGTTACAAAAAAAGCCACAGGCAGTGATGGCCTGTGGATCTGCACAGGCTTACCGCACAAGAGCTAACAAAAAGGAGGTGTAGCACCTTTTATCTCTCAGTACTTTGTGCAAGCCCTGACAGCCTTGCTACTTGAAACAGTCAAATCACAGAAATTAAAAAAAAAAGTCTGAAAAAGGCCTGTGTCAGAAACAAGAAGTGTTGATTTTCTGTTGGTGGAACTTTTAGGGGTCTGGGGGAGGGGGATGAAGGTTTAAAAAAATTTTAACACAAATGTCAACATTTGATTAGTGAACATAGCTCATTTGCTCTAGGAACTGAGAAATACTCCAGAGCAGTTACATCATGCAGCCCGGTCTCTCACTCTTCTGCAGTGACGCTAACGCAGTTCTACAGCAGTGAGCAACTCTGTTCTCTGCAGTTTTGTTCAGGAGAAAAGCAAACTATTGTTTTTCTCCTTAAAGCATCTACTAAAACGTTGCATCACAAGAACAAGACAGTGCCTAAAGCAACTGAGCAGATGAGCGTTTTCTGTAGGTTGGTGCCTAGTCGTGATATTTTACGTGCCTTTTTGTCTTTCCGACACGTTCATTTACTCTGGCCACCTTGTCTGTAAAAATTCCAGGCTCCCTTACAGACTGAAGCCTCATTACTCCAAGTACAATGATCGACTGCCAGCTCTCAATTTAACAGCGTGTTGACTCTAACTTCAAAAACCATCCCAGGAAATTACCATTAGGTGAGACAAGACGACCATGAAATGCATGCCATCATTATAAACTGTAAGCCAGCTGTTTTTCTTTCTGAAGTGTCTTTAATTTCATTTTATTTTTCCCTAAGTCATTACACAAATGTCATTGCCAAAGACTTATCTCTTGCAAAGATGCTGGGACAGTACCAAAACAGCCATAAAATCTAAACATACTTTATAATCAAATTAAACAATGCTAAACAAGTGAAATAATTCCACTTAGCTTCATGCCCTGGGCTTCCTAAGGTGATCTAAATCACAGTTCCCTTTCACGTGTCTTAGGCAATTGGACTGACGCCTGCAAAGGGTATAGTTTAGAGCCTTCCTGTACCTTCCCAGCTTCTGTTTAGAAACCTCTTGTATTCTGTTCTAGATCTGCCATTCAGAGAGTATCATAACAACTACCAATTAAGTTTCATTTCCATTGATTTCATACAAGAAAAAATAGATATAGATATACATGGTCTTCCTTTGTCCTTGTTTCAAAAAAGTTTGAACGTAATCACATATGTGATACACATATCATGATACACATACCACTTGTGTAGAAATCCCACTTTTTCAGTAGCTTTATTTTGGGCTGTGGCTTGTTTGTTTGTTTCCATCTTTTTTGTGATCATATTTCCCCCTCCTTTTGCAACCTAAAAATTGTGTAACACTCAAGCACTTATTTTTCAAACTGGCCCTTAATGGCCACCTCAAAGAACATCTGTAGGTTGTTTACACATAGACTGGCATAATTTCTAGTAGCTCTCACCTGGGACAAGAGACTTACAGTGAGCATGCTGACAGCCAAGTTTATTAAATATGCAAAAGTAACACAGTTAGAGGGCTTTATTTCTTCTGGTTTGCAGCTATAAATTTTTTGCTCAGCCTATAATTCCTCTCTTTTTCTAGAATAATGTTCATTAAGCTTCAGCACAACCAACTTGATCCTCCAGGGAACGTATACCTTCTCCACAATGTACTGGACCTCAATGACGTTAAAGCTTGTATTTGCTCACTAACAAAGGCTTTTTTGCCTCCTCAAATTTTGATTAGGAACTTTAAATGTTAAAGATTAACATACTTAACCCAGTGCATCATACAGTCCAAGAAGACTGAGGCATAACCTTGGCTTATTCCTAAATCCTAAGTCTTTTGAAATACTAACCACACATTAGCCAAAGCCATCTTTCATTCGGTTTTCACATTTTCTGTTGTTTACTTATTGCATGGAATCTCCACGCAACTGTTCTTTCACATTTCTTCTAGTATGAACAGATTACCTGTTAACCTAAAACTAGAGGTTCATTATAGATGCATGGAAAAAAAAATTAGTTGCTCTTTAGCCACACTACAAGATCATTCCACTGAAACTCACTACTGATCACTGCAACCATCTGCAGATCAGCATGTGTACCAACAACTCCTCACATTCCCAAATGAATATTGTCTTTTATGCCACAGGAACAGGTCAGTAACGACAGACAAGCTCAATTACCTGTTGTATTACACGAGCAGGCTACAGTCCTACCCTCCTATTGCAGTCACTTACCAGCAATGTCAAAATAAAACCATGCTCTAAGTTTTAGCAACGCTATTCCCTCTGACACTTTTCTTTTACTGACTCGACCTTAATCCATACCTGAAAATAACTTTCAGCTGGTACCTTCAATTTATGAGGCTGCTTTAGAAAAGGAAAAGCACTCCTCAAGTACAGAAAGCTAGTCTGTATTTTAGACTTTTCCACTCAAATGTATTATTGAATGATAGTTTAAATAGGAGGCTTTCCCACAGGATAAAGCCTGCTAGTCCTGAGAACCTGATGACAACTTCCAAAGATTTCTCCAAAATCACAAAATCCATCAGGTTCGGGTTTTTTTTTTCTTTTTTCATTCTTTTCCAATTAAAAATAACAATTATTGGCACCATAATTCAAAGAAGGTCCATATTTTTAATGCTGTTTGCTAAGAATCACCACCGTTTCAGTCACACAACCATCACAAACACTTGCAAAATGTGTATTCAGGTTTTGCTGGCAGAGGGCTAGTTTCTCCTTACAAAAGAGGTCATTACCACACCTCTGGAAAGGGGAAAAGTAGCATAAATACACTTGCTTTCCTCTCAGACAAAACTGCTGTGCTCTCTTCATCCTGTAGCACCTGAGTGGCCTGAAATCTTGAAGTTTATCATTGCAACAGTAAGACAGAACTCAAGTCATCTAGCAAAAAGGGGGTCTAGACAAAATGAACATTTAAAAAAAATTCTAACCTAGTCCAAAAGTCATAGAATCCACTTGTTTTCTAACTCTAAACAATTGTAACCAAGCCTATGTAAGGGCCTTATCATATCATCTTGAAGAGAGACAGGGCTCATGGAAGGTCATGTCCAGATCCAAATTGTTGAACAAAAACCTCTCAATTACCTCCCCTATTTTCATTTAGAAGTACCCTTACATAGAGGAAACAATGTTATGTTTCTCCATTATAAGGGATGAGAGTCCTCCACAATCTGGCTATTTGGCTAAATTATCTGCTTGCAGATAACAGCTGAATTGTTTAAGACTGTATTCTTCTTACTGAGGGCTACAGAAAGAAATTTCGGAGGTAATTTATCACTGCACAATTGGGCTATATGAAGTGAAAGATAATGGCCTGCAAATAGATATATAGCTACTTCAGTGAAAATAGCTGAGGGACTGCTGTTAGCTCCTGATGCAAACACATAGCAAAGAATGGAAATTCCATTGAGAGGCTTTTCTTTTTCCTTTCTGGCCCCATTCCCCCCCCCTCTTCCAAAAGAGGAAAGTGTTGTACTTGCTAATAAAGAAAGGGGGGGGGGGGGGGGGGGGAGAGGGATATTTTGTGTAATCTAACCTTTATTACATCTCCATCCTAATCTCAGACCAAACATTAAGAAGTGGGTAGCTTTCATTTAAACTCTGAAGTTCAAAATTTGCTTTCAGTAACAGAGGGAAAGAAGAGAAAGACATTTGTTTCAACTAGTTTGCAGTGCTGGAACTTGCAGCAAGTGAATACTTATCTTTGTAGCAAACAATAAGAGAGAATATTAACCAAAAGAGTTACAGTATTTGATCTGGAACATTCAAAACCAAACATGAAGGGTGACTGATTAGTTCAGGGTTAATAATGCATTCTTCCTTAAAAGGAAGGAGAAAAAAAAAAAAAGAAAAGGAAAAAAGCATAGCTCAAACTGAGTCCAAAGATGGCAGGTGACAGAAAGCAGCGACCTCAGATGACTGTTCTAGGACCACATCCCAAACCCCAGCACAATTAAGCACTAATCAGTCTGCAGTCTCAGCAGAAATGCAAAGAATTGAGCAAGCATTGGAAACCAAAGTCTGCGCTTCTCCCCAGGAAGGATGCTTTCTTCAAGTCAGAAATTTGAAATGCCAGTGCAGAGAAACCAGTGCTTCCCCTCTTAGCACAACACTGAGCCCATAGATAGAGGGCTCATCAGCAACTGAGGAGCATCTACAGCATCAGCAGCATTTCAATTTGTTACTTCACTTGCAGCACCTACCATATTTACCATACACCAGAAACCACCAGTAAATATAGTTCCCCTATGACTGTGAAGAATTGCTTTCTGTAGCACAACACAGAACATCAATTATCAGGAACCCCACTGACATCTGCCACCCACGTTCAATTACCCAGCTATGCGGGACTGCGTAAGTTACTTCTGCTTCGAAGTAAAATGCTTTGTAGCAAAGTGTATCGAGAGTGCCCGGCATGAAAACCTCATAGGGCAGCAGAGAGCCACACAGGTCTGCAAGCAGCGGCTATGAAATAGCAAGCTTGCAGGGCAACTTTGGAACATGAAGTCTCATAGCAGTTTGTCTTGATTAAAAACAGAGGGGAAGGCAAAAGGGAGGGCAGAACTCTCCCAGAGTCCCTGATGACCAGCAGCGACAGGACAGCTTCAAACAGCACTATTTTCCCAGCTACGTAGTGAGTGCAGGTTTCTTAAAAATAAGCTCAAATGATCTGCATGAGGCAGAAGACAAGAAAGACGGTCAGTTCTCAAGATGGAAATTGGTGAATCTCTGTGCTGTTTTAGGCACCTACTGCTTCAGGACTTCATGAATTTGGGCAGGGTAATTGAGCCCTAAGGGAAAGAGGAAAAAAAGAACTGCTCCCTGAAAAATGGCAGCAATCAAAAAGCACTGTGGTAAAATACTACGGTAAGATGGTCTCATATATCAAATATTGATCCAGCTCCTGTAAACACATGAAGTTCACGGAAGTCAATTTTTCCATTAATCCTACATTCACGCCTTAATAGAACTACCCATACTTTATATTCATTTTCATTCTTGCTGCAATAGCAAAATATTTTCAGCTCAAAAATCAAACTTGCCTTTAAATGTAAGAGGATTCTAAAAGCATGTCCTGAAATATTTCACTCATCTCCTCTCTCTCCTCCTTTTCTCCCTTCCAAAATACTACTGAAATGCTATTAAAAAAAAGTTATATCCTAGAACCCATCTTCTCTCCTGTTAAGCTGCATTCTGCTTGGAAATAGGAATGATTGGTGCAGCAGTTAAAAATACCAAATTTATGAAGCTTTATGTCCTCTCCCATTTTGCTTCTCTTTGTTCTCTCACCTTAGAGAAACAATTTTATTTCCAGAGAACCCTGATACATACACAGAGCACTAGAGAGCAGAGTCTTCTGTAAAAAAGGATTTACAATAAAGTACCCATTTATTATACAGTTTCATTTGGCACTGATCATAAATAGACAAATGGCAAAACAAAACGGTTACATTTAGGTCAGCCTCATCACTCATGATGTGCACAGCCTTTCTCTGAAAGGGGCTAGTGGCATCTTCTTCTTTTTCAGTTTTGAAAACACCATCTGAAAATGCAGAAGTAAGGCGGAGGGGGCAGGATAGATGACAGGAAGAAGTTTTACGCTATAAAGTACCTTCTTATCACAGCCACAAAATTCAGATATGCACCAAATGCCTGACTGTACCACACTGTTACCATTGAAGTTACACTACAGCAAAAGGATTTGCAAATGAACACGTGCTATGGCTGTACAACAGACTCATAGCAGGCCCAGATTTAGACCAAAATTCAGCAGAGTAGTAAGAATTTTTCACAAGGTAAAAACATGAAGTTCCTTTTGATAGGAAGTAGGCAACACAGTCACAGCTGAAAACTGCTGCACTATACTTTTGACTATTCTAGTCTTCACTCATAAGCCGATAGGGTACTAGCACACAGAATCATAGAAAATCGCAAGTTGGAAGACCTCTGGAGGTCACACAGTCAAACCTCCTGCCAATTTCAGGAGCCAGTTTCAAAGACAGGTCTGGCTGCTAAGGACCTTATCCACTACAGTTTTTAATACTCCTAGAGATGGAAATGCAACAGCCTCTTTGGGCAGCTCACTCCAGTGCTCAGCTACACTTGCTGTGCAGAATTGCTGCCCTTGCACCCAATTCCCCTGCTGCAGCTTACTCCCACTGCCTCTTTTCCTTTCTCAGGGCACCTCTGAGAACAGCCTGGCTCCACCTTCTCTAGTAACAACCCACCAGGTAGGCAGTGACAGCATTTGGAAACCCCTGGAGACTCCTCCCCTTCAAATTACATGAAGCCAGCTCCCTACACCCTTGCTCCTATGCCGTGTGCTCCATCCCCCAAGCACTGCACTCTCCCCAGTCTCTCAGTGTCTCTATTCCAGACATGACCTCATGAGTGCTAAGCAGACAGGAATAATCATTTCTCCCTATCTGATGGCTACGATCTTGCTCACACAGCCTGTACCATTGCATTGGGTTATTCCTTCTCAAGTGCAAGAATTTGCTTTGGGGTCTTTTTGTTGTTTTTTTAAAAAAACTTCATGAGGTTCCTGTCAGCCCATCCCTCCCACTTGAGGCCTCAATGAATGGGAACATATTGACTGCCCCTCCACAACCTGGCATCATTCACAAACCTGCTGAAGGTGCACTCTGTCCCACTGTTCGGATTCGTAACAATGCTGAACAGTACCAGTCTCAGTCCCAATCCTTGAGGAACACCAATGGTCCAGCCAGTTTTCTTTCCACCTTTTTGTTCATTTATCCTGTCCATATCTCCGCAATTTGACTATCAGAGACTCTGTCAAATGTCTTTCTAAAGTCAAGACCAGGGAACACTACTGCTTTCCCTTCATCTAAAGGGAGAGCAACAACTTTCTCACAGAAAGCAATTCCCCGAAAGGGAATCAATCCATAACATGCTAACAGTTAACAACTGACATCTTACCTACATGCTAAAGCCCCTAACTGTCCTCATGTCACTGATAAACTGCATACAAAGGGGCCATTTAATACCAATGGAGAATTAAATTCCATTATAGCCATTACATTTCCAAGTTGAATTTCATTTGTTGTCCATATTTCTAGTTTTCATGTCTTTTGACTTACTGGATAGTCATTTCTAGCCTTCATCTACCTTGTTTTTTTAAAGCCATTAAAAACTTTCTCCCTTCATCCTTCCATTGCTTCTGTAGTTGCTGTGATTATTCTATAATAAATGCCAGTAACAAATCAATTTTCATCTCCCAAGACTTCCAGATGTCTATCATTTCAAGTATTCTCCCACCAGTTTTCAGCTTTCCAACTTTTAATCCATATCCAAAAAGAAATTAGGTCCATCTCATTCATTTTAAATGATCATTGACTTACGTGCATTCTTAGCCTATTCATATTTCTCCAAATGATAAGGTTTTCTTGTCTTTCCAGTCACTAAACACCATCATGCTATCTTGTTGCACTTTACGCTCTGTAAGTCTTCATTAGCTGTACGTTAATCCTGTTCTGCTTACCATACACCCAAGCCATGTTTCATCCCACCCCTCCACATACGCTAGCTCATGAAATCACAATGGATGCCAGTTTTTCTACACGGTCATTTTCAACACAAACAAGGCGTAGGTGTTTGGAGGTGGGGTGGTTACCATTTACACTTCTGCGTTGTTTTCTAAAAAGGTAAACCCTAAACTCATCAGATGCTCACCATTAGATATTATTTACTAAATCTCCTGCTGCAAAATAGCCATGTTTCTTCACCAGTACATTTTTAGCCTCATTGTATTTCAGTAGATAACAGCCATTATATCCAAGGCTCTCTTTAATTCTGGCCTCCTCCCTTCTGTAAGGCTTTATGGTAGATTTGGATCTAATTAGAATGTCCCTTGTACTACTAGAACGATATCGAGCGGTCCGGACTTAACTTTCTCATCTAAAAAAAGAAACTGCATAATTTAGCAATGCTTTTAATGACAGAGGCGCTGCTTCGTTTTTCATCCAACAACTAGCTTAATACAGTAGCCTTCTTCAGGACACACTTCCAAAATTAACTTTGTTCTCACTTCTACTGTCCAATAAACACGTGCTACATCGCTGTTGTATTGCCCCCCCTTCATTTGATTACCTGTATTTCATACCTGAATGTGATCAAGTGCCCATGATTTGTTTTCTAAATCAACTTGAAGTCATGTAAACGTTAGAAAACTCATCTTTGTTGAATTCATTGGAACCAGGATTAACCTCCCTGTTTCTCATCACAGCCTTTCACACTTTTTTTTGTCCCACCCTCCCATGACCTTCACATTTTTTTGCAATTTCATAGGAACAGAGCCTTTGCTGCTACTCTCAAAATTCACTATAATGTAAATGTCCTCTGGAATGCAATCACCGGTGTCAGAGCAAACGAGGATTTTGGCTGACCCCAGCATTCACCATGCTTTTAACTTCCTGTGGTTTTATAAATTTAACACTAGCCATTAAAAAAAAAAAAAAGGCAGAAAATGAGAGAATTGCACTTTAAGTTATGTATTCATAAAAAAAGAAACACAAGATACATGTTTCTAATGTGTCACTTCTCTTCACAGCTGAGGCAGTCAGGAACTCACCTAAGTTACCATGTATAATTTCAACAGTGAAGATTCATGTTGGATCAGGTTTGAGATTTGAAGTATTTTATATGAAGGGGGTTGATCATTTTTTAATTTATTTTTAAAGAGGGTTCTTCTCAAGAAGTCATCACAAAAGAAATGATAAAATACTCTCTCAGCTGCTAGCTATGTTCCTCAGTCTCTCCTCCAGTGGATGAACGCTCCAGTCCCTGAATGCTGGCAATGTGTTTTAAAAATACCACAGTCAAGCTCCACAAGCAGGATACATATTTCAAGGTAATCATTTATCTGTCTGACAGAGATGCACTATTCTTTCACTTCTGTCAGGGAAGTGAGAAAAAGCTTCCCAATTTTCTACTTCATTTTCATAACTAGTATTGTAGTTCTGGTCCTTCAGAGGAGATCTATTGATTTGTACCTTACCATGATTTTTGATGTTCCCAATAAAAATCTGAATTCATTCTTGTCTGAGCTAGTTGGATATAGCCGCTACAAAACATTTTTCTGGTTGTTCACTTTGAGTGTCAAAATGTTACAAAAATGTTACAAAAGAGTTATGAAATGAAGCTGCTAACAACAATAAAGCAAAACTTGTTACACATTGTCCTGACAACACAGTGCTAACTGTATACATTTTACACTGAAATTAGTGGCATACCAGGGCAAAAGAATCAAACAGCAATAGCAGTGAAAAGTTACATCTGGCAAAACTCACCTTGGTACGGAGGAATTAGTGAAAGAAAAAGTAGCAAAAGAAGAAGTATCCTAAATCTTGGATTTCCTGGTTTTCAGCAATGCTGTAATATGTCAAAGTGTTTATTTTTGTTTCTGCTTTTAAGAAATTTGCAAAATGAAGACTATGAATGCTAAGCGCTACTATTACATGAGGCTGCTAATAAGAGGAACAATTATGACTTACCCCAGTATGGTTCAGTAATAAAGTCTTGTTTATTCTTTTATAAACAGTGCAGTTTTAAAACAGACAAACACTAACTTCAAGAGTTTGTCTTAAATATTTCATTGGCACTTTTTTAATGTTTATTTCATTGGCACTCTGTTATGCTTCAGAGAACACTTCACATGAAACATTTAGATGCTAGTTCCTGAAGCAACTACCCTGTACACAATGCAATAATTCATATACTCTATAGTAAACAACTTCTCTTCGGCAGAACTGTACTACATTAGTGTATCTGCAGATTTCACAAGACGTGTACAAACTTGTGAAATTCTGAAGACGGAAGTATATAGAACACTACAAGAAATCCTTCCTGACATGCTGTCATAGTTGCTTTTAATTTGTAATTTCCATACCATTTTCTCATCTAAGTATTAACATTTCCATCACCAGACTCCCATATATCATTGCCTTACATTGACACCTGCTGGAAGCGACTGGGATCATAAACCATTCCTTTTTTCCTCAGTCAGTGTCTGATTTAACTCTACAGGCACACCAACAATTCTACTTTCAGTAAACTAAGCACAGACATCTGAAAAAACTAAGCCGCGTGACTTTTTAACAAACAGAAAAACATATAATGTGTAATTTTAAGCTGCACAAAAATTCCCAAGGCTATCACTGGGTGGACTCTCAATAAGAAAATATATTTTGATAACAGCCTCTGAGAATTTTTTTTTTTTTTTTAGTGCCTCTTGGGTAGATTTAAACTCAACAAATCCAACCATTTACTAGGCTCTCGGCTAATTAGCAAATAACGATTACTGCAAGAGTCACTAAATAGTTCTTGTTTAACAAACGTTGTTACAAACAAGCTTATACTCAAAAATGTGATTAAACAGGTTTTAAAGCACTTTTAATATCCTAGTGCTTATGAAAAGACAATTCAAAACCATGTCTTTACATTAATGAAAAAAGATTTGCCTTATTCACAAAAGCAAACAGGGCTGTTTAATGATAGAATTGATAAAGACAAGAATAACTGAGGCATGCTTGTTAAAATAGCTTGTATGTACACAAACTACTGTCTATCATTCTTCATAATGAAGATACACCTCTTAGTACAGCTTTGTAAACAGAAGCACACGGAAACACCCATTTAAAAACAATGTGATTTTCCCCATATGCCAGAACTTCCTCTACAAGCTTCACTGTTAGGAACCAGCTACCGCATGATACCCTTTTCTTACTTCCAAACTCTACTATAGAGGTGAGATCTCTTTTACTTGATGTCATTTTTGTATTTCTCATAATAGAAAAGACATTTCAGACTGAAGCAAGTATGATGAGTTACGGTGGCTTTGATTTATCGTTGGAACAAGACATGGTCATGCACTTCGGTTTTCACACACCTTGTATGCAAAACAACTCAGGCACAGTTTCACCAAAAAACACAGGCAGTTTTAAAGTATCACAAGGAGCAAGAATTTCTACAAGGTTATGTCAGTATACAGCTGAAGACCTCTCCAATTTTATATTTTTCTAAAGTTATGAAGCAGGATTCTTATATTAAAGTCCAATAACACACCACAATATGACCATTCCCCACAGACACCAACACCGCAGCAGTATTAACTCATGGACTTTACAGACCAGTTTGAAATTTATTATTGCGGGGTTTTTTTTAATCTGGTGAGTGAACAACCTACTTAAAAAAATTATTTTTACCAGGTAGCTTAGATCATTACCACAGTATTAAAGTTCTGAACTACTGAACCTGTGCAAAAAAAAAAAAAAAAAAAGTAAACACAGTCTCAGTGGAAGCAGAAATAGTCAGCCCCCAAAACAGGTAACAGCAAACACACCAATATGAGTGGTCGCCTATGTCAGCGTGGTTTTCCTCCAACTTTTCCTTATTTTTTTATCTCTGAAATAACTCTATAAATACAGGCAGGTGAAGTAAAAATTTCATGGCTGCGTATTAGTCTGCTGAACTCATTCCAAATTAAAAGTTTCATAAAGCTCAAAAGCAAAAACACTGTGCACGGAAAAACACAGTTATTCTACCTAACGGGTACCCAGGAGTTAAAGTACTGCATTTACCAAGAATTAATCAACTCCTTTGGAAAAGGAAATGCGGTAGTATTTTACAAAAGATCATTGAATATTAACAGTTTCCTTCCAGACATTTAAATGGTAGGCAAGAGAGCACTTTTTTAAAAAAATGTATCACTCTGACAAGCACAGGGGTTTTCTGTATTGCATTCTTAAACAAAACATGCACATGAGAGCATGGCAGGCTTTACAAACACACGATATCCTAGATACTTTTGACATGCATCCCATTCTTACTTTCTTTTTATCTCAGCAAGACAACAGAGTTAGCATTAGACACTCTCAAGATTTAGGGGTTACATTTCTTACCTTACAAAGCTTCTGGTAACGGGGAGAAGAAACTGCCATCCTCTGTAAACGATGCAACAACACCACAACTTTCTGCAGAGACGTTCTCACCACAGCCATCATTTTAAGTTTGCCACACTTCTGAAGACACCTCAGAATTTGCATTATAAATGAAGAGCAACTATCATTTCCTCCCGGTCACTGGACAATGATTTGCCAGCTTTCTGAGCATGCTCTCTTCCAGGACTGCTTTTGCGAGCCACAGGCTTTATACGTTTCAAAGGCAAAGGAGGTTGATATAGCATAAGTTTCTCTCCCAAAATAACCCCACGAAACAAATGCAAAAAAATACCAGCCTTCACGGATTCTTCTAACCGGTACTGCTCAGCTCTGCTTGTGCAGAGGATAAATGAAGTTGTTGAGCAGCCAAGCGTCTGCCACCGTTCAGGAGTGCGCTAAATAGCCAGGAAAGGTTATTAATTTAAGCCTGGAAGCTGCAGGAACAAAAAAGGAATTCCTTCAGGAAGACGGCTCCAGTGTATCACAACAGTTGTTCTCCCATAGTAGCTGCTTTCTATCGGCAGACTAAGCATTTGCTCCCTCACTCTGAGGAAGGATGCTCTCGCTCTCAGACCAAACGCAGCTCTGGCAGAGCTGGAGAGTGAGTGAATAACAGACTGTGTTATAAATCTTGAGAGAGGAGCAGAGGGATACCTGCCCTAATTATATCAGCCATACGTTAAAGGCTAATAAATCACACAGGCACTTCTCAAAACTAGATTACCCAATACAAAAGGAAAAAATGCAGGGGGTAAACCCCCCTGCTGTGAAAACTCTCTTAAAGCTAATTTAGTCAAAGGGATCTCAAAGGATTCTCACTTGCGCCAGAAAGTAGGAATGTTTTTCAGGAGCCATTTCCAATTAAAATCTTTCCCTGAATGACTTATTAGGACAAGAAAGAATAGGGTTTTGACAAATTAAAAGCATACAGTTGCACCACCACCCCTTTTTCTAGCCATCCTTGAATCCAAAGAGCTAACATCATTTTGATGTTTTTCCCATGACAAAGCAGAATTACTTAAGCCATCTGAGGATGGCAGTAGGACATTCAAGAGCATGGAAGTGTTTTGCTACCAGTGAGGCACTCCCAATGCAATACAGCTATTTCTTATTACTTCCAAAGATGCTATGATGAATCTACTTAAATCTGTATTAGAGGGGCTGCTGTAGCAAAGGTTTAGGGAGGCCATTACCAACACAGTAGGTGGTAGACACCATTACAAGTAATCCTATTTTTTAATGTGCATATTGCCACATGAACAGGTACATACACATTTCAAGCACATCAATCAGCACAGTATGGAGGCACCAACTACAGGCAGCGTGACAAGTTCATACGATCCTAGATAATGCATAGCTTGGATGCCAGTGCATTATACACTGGTTTGCCTCTTCTCAGGCACCTTCCATCAGAGGGGATGAATGCCAGGTGCAGATTCTTCATACAGGACATTTAAAAACTCTTCCCATCCAATTCTGCTAACACCACCCTTTCATCCTTATTTTTAGAACTGAATCGATATTTCTACTAGTCCTCAGGCAAACCCCTTTTACCTGTACTCCGTTTTGTTCCTGATCTGTCCAGCACCAATGACAACATCATTCTGAGGAAACAGAGCCTTCAATTCCACTCTGTATATAGAAATCTTACCACACATTCTCCACCTTGCCAGACTCACCTTCTTTCCTCATCTCCACCACTCATTTGAAACATTCCCCTGTACTCCGTTGCTCCTAGCGTATATCTACTCTTCTCTCCCACCATAAATCTGTTCCTTTAACCTACCAGCTCTAGCCTACCATCATTAGCTGATATCTATGAAACATCTTTTGAGGAAACCTATGAAGTAGCACAAGTCCAAAAACAGAGGCATTCAGAAATAACTGCAGGAGTTCAAACCTCTTCTGTGAAAGACAGAACCCACAGTCCGCACCTGCCGCCTCCTTTCAGTTCTGCTTTTTTCCTTCCCAGCTAATATACAAGTTTGAATAGTTTGAATCAAGCAGTGAGACAGACAGCCCACCACTAGCCACGTTGATTTTAATTTACAATAAAACAAAACTTTCAAATTATTTTGAACAATTTTCGTCCTGTAGATACAGGACTTCACACACATTGACCCGGCATTACTTCTTACTGTTTTCTAGCTCATTTTCTGAATCTTGCATCAAATTAGGTTTTCACCTCTTTCAGGTGGCTGCTATACATTTTGCAACACAGACTGGAGTGTTTCAGCGCTAACCTGAAAGGAAAGTCTTCTGCAACATTTAGATACTGAGAGAATGATTTAAAAAGACTGGTGCTATAATTGCAAATTTCCTCCTTTTCAAAAAGAGATCATTACCGCACTCAAAGTTTGGATTATTTGCATAGTACTATTGTTAGCCTCAGATGTCGCAATGGAAGGCAAAACAAGGCTTCACCAGTGCCCAGACCACTGATTCCACTGTAGAGTAGCTTGAGCTGCAGCCAAACAAGTTAGCCCCAAAATGTAATGGAGGATAGTCCTCCCCCCCACACACACAGATGCCAGTTTAACAGATGATCCTATTTTGAAAATGCACGACATATAATAACAATAAGAAAAAATCATGTTTTGTTTACATTCAGCACATATTTCACCTGAAGTTGATCACACCTTAAACTCATAGTAAAGTTTTATTCAATGCACAGGCCTTGGGGGCAGAGGCATCTTCACACAGAGCGGAGAAAGTCACAAGCCCTGCATTCTTCTTCTAACCATTTAGAAGAAATTTTTCTTCACATATTCAACAAAGCACAAAGAGAAGAACACTTATTTTATACCAGTCTACAGGGGAAGAAAAGGAAATGAACTTTGTTTAATTAGATATTAAGCTTAAGAACTTGCAAGGGAGTGGGCTTGATTTTTTTAAGGTAGAGCAAGATATTAGAGCTTCATTTTGTTTTCATAAGTTCATTTCAACAAATATTTGAAGACAAACATTGATTTTTGGAGTGTTTGCCAGTGTCATGATATGAATGTCTTTAGTTATATTTCAAGCCAGATTGAAATATGGTAGGGGAAAAAGTTCATTTCAGAAGCCATTACGCTACGACAGTCTTTGACTTGCTCCATCTAATTTCCTTTGGTAGTTGAAAAAAAGCTCACAATATTAAGCAAAGTCATCGCTAAGTTAAGTGATTATGCTTCATATGCACAGTGTGTAGAAGCATACAGTCACAGAAAAAGATGGAAAATATCAGGTAATGGGATGCTGAACAAGTGGAGGCCATGCCCAAGCACCTACATCTGCCTTCTCAATGGGTACAAGCTAAGACAATGGGCATGGTCAAGAGCTGGATATAGACCTTCTCCACACATCAGGCAGTCTTGCCCAGCAGTTCTCCCCTCACACATCACAACTCTGGCAATTTTAACTAGACTGCAGCACAGTGAAGGAGGGCAGTCTTCCATGACCAAGGAGCTTCACAGCTGCATAGAGCCAACAAGCAAATTGTAAAATAACAGCTTTGTCTTGGTGTAACTGACTACACAGAATGCAAGGTAATGCAGAAATATGTCTATTCACACACTGCGCTGCCTCATGTTGTTGGGTTCCTGTGGCCCTGTTTTAGCTCTTCCACCTCCACTACACTAGTTGTTTGGGGGTTTTTTGCCAACAAAGTATAATATTAACTTCTAGGTGTTGCCATTACAGACTAGTCTCAGCACTTCACAAAGAGCCACATCTCTACAGATGAGTTACCTGACTGACCAGAATGTTATAAACATTGGTGAGTGACGTGTCATCTTCAACAGACACAAGCTTCAACAATACATTGTCCTCTGCCTTATGATTACAGTGAGCAGCTTGCTATCAGATACTTTAAACTGTCTCGTTTCATTTAAATTCAATGTAGATATGTTCAGATTAACAGCACTACTGAAAGCAGCACTTTTTTCATTATAAGCTGTTCAAAGCCCATGAACTTAGATTACAGACGACATTATTCCAAACCCAGAGTGCAGGATTTAATAACTGATCTAGCCGCCCAGTTCTGTGCATATCAAAATAACTGTGCAAATTAAGACAATCTAATTGAAGGAAAAAATATATTAAAACATTCAGGAGAAAGATGACACATGAACAGCGTTCACATCAGGTAAACAGAACAAAGGAAATTCATGTATCATAGAAACACAAAATCCTTTTAGCCAATGATGTTCAACCTTTTGCTGCCACAGACCCAAAGATATTAATTTTTAAAAGAGCTGTCAGGTCTCCACACCCTTTCCTCCTATTTTCCCTCAATACACTGTACCCTTAATGCAGGCTGAACCCAGCTCCTCTCTCTCCCTCCTACCTCCCCAAAGGAGATGTACAAGATGTGCAAAAGCAGGAACAGCCAGACAATGTGGTACTCAGCTAGTCCGTGCTTCTTAAACGGGGAGAAGGGATCTCCCTTCTACATTTTAGACAAGCTAGGGTGTCCATATATTAAAAACGACTGTCAGTGGTGTCAGTTTCCTGCTTAGTATTTCTCGGGTTTCCAGTCTGTGGCCTGTACAGGAAGAGATGCCAGCTGGGGAGCTGCTGGGCAGCAGGAGAGGGAGAAGAGGTGATCCAAGCACTTTAGCTTCTTGGATTGCTGGAGAAGCAGGAGGAAGGCAGCAGGAAGGGATAGGAGACAGTGCAGCCCAGGAAGGCTTTACTTGGAGGGAAGTAGATTAAATTGTTTGGTTGGACAATCACACAACATGACTTGGTTTAATCAAGTATACACTTCCTGAATACAGTCACCCTCCAAGGACATTTAAGAGCCCTCAGTGCCACAGATGCCCACAAAATATGTAATTCAAACCTTAGGAAGAAAAATCTCTTTCCTTCACACACACCTGACTTCCAAAATACCGTTTTTTAAACACTTTTCAGTAGGCTGCAGGTTTCGCCACTCTAGTAGATAGCTCTCCTTTATAACATTTGCCATTGAGAAAAAGCATGAATAATAGCAGTATTATTTAGTTTCTCACCTGCATTTGCTTTCTGAGTTCCCTTATGCAGGCACTGTCCTGAGCAGTGTTCTCACGCTGGGAAGCATCTGCTAGAACATTAACTGTCGTCTCTGCCTCTTGAAACCACTTGAGGAAGCTCTCCAGATCCTTGTGTGAGGCCTGTACTGTCTTCAGCTCTGTCTCCAAGAAATTCTGCCTATCAACAGCTCTGAAAACAAGACAAGTGTCAGAATATTCTCCCATAACATACATCATTACACACATCATAATGAAACTACTAAAAGGAAATCTAAAAGTTACCTCTATTAAGAAACTATACATCTGTCACAGCTCGTTTTATCATTAGTTATGTCACTGTTTCTCTGGTTATTATAACTACAGCTACCCACAGATGTTCTGAACTGGTTATCTAGGTCACAGCCCTTTTTAAAAAGGCATGTGGAAGAAACAAAGTTATTAATTAAAAACCTAGCTTTTCCTTTTTGAGTATTAGCATCACGGACTTCTTATGCTACCCTAAACGGTAGAAGTGTTATTCCCATGTGTGAAAAAGTGTGAATGCTTTTCCTCATCAACAAAAACCATGCGGAGTAGAAGCACTGAGGGTTTGGGGGATTTTTTCATTCCTCTTTTACAGCGAGCAGAAACATTTCCCTAAATTTGTAAGGGTTATAGTGCTGAGGGATGAAAAGTCAAATACCTGGTTCTCTCTGCTAAAAGACAAGACTTTTGATGCTATCACTCAAACAGAATAATACACTGCCATCATAACAGTCAAGCCATGCTCAACATGCTTAAATCTAAAAAGAGACTGGCAGAATATAGTCCAAATTTTCAATCAATCCAACAGATCTCTGGCTGGTGCAAACACAAAAGTTTGTTTGTAAGATGATTTTTTAAGACGTAAGGAACTCATTTAAAACCTTTGGATTATATTGTTGCTATGCAACTTCAAAAGATTTCTTAGAAAAAGATCACATAATACTTCTGCATAGCAGAACTATTTCCTTGACATTGAACTCAGATGGGAAATTGTTATAGTCAGCAATTTTAAAAGCTCTGATTAACAACATTAATTAAAGCATGATAAGCTAAATTTCATCCATTTGAGGCTGTTATTCTGCAGTATCCCTTTTCTCAAAATCAGGACAAAAGAAAGAAACAAGCTGTCCCACACCAGCACACTCTACACAAAGCCCTGAACAGGGCTACCATCTAGAATGCTGCTGCTAAATAAGCAGGAAGTTCAATTTTATTTTCACATCAAGTACTAACCATATTGTAAGATTTCAGGGGTAAAGTGATATTTAATTTCAAGTAAGACAAGGCCAAAACACTCAGCATTTGATACTTTCACATGAATTGAACATGTTTCTCCAGATAGGCCCATCAAACTTATGTGTCTTCTGCCTCCTCCTATTCTACTTAGGCTTTCTTTCCTCCTTGTCATGCTGTGGGAACAGTACTGATCAGCCATATTAGGGAATCACTGTGTTTAGAATCACAAATTTCAAAAGTAGTTAAAATATTCTTTTTAGAAAAGAAGCTGCACGTGTTCAGTACCATTCAGGATGACTTCTCAAACCAGGTATTCTGGTTTACTAGCACATCAGAAAAGACAGATGCAAGGAAAAGCTGTTTTCCTTCAAGGGCAGTAAGAAAATCTCATGCAACCCCAATTCTGCCAGGCTTACATTCCTAAGTATTAGCATAAACAACTGAATTTTCTAGAGACTACTTGCAAAGAGATAGTGTTGCAACCCCCCACTTTAGGAGCTCAGGTCTTATGTTACTTGTTCATAATTGCTTTATCCACAATAAGAGTGTGTGAATCATTCCTGACTTCATGCTTGCCCAAGTTTTGGCTACTGGTAAATGACTAGCAGGGCAAGAAGCTTCATTCTTGCTTCTCACTTGAAGCTCTGGAATGCTTCACTCACTCTTGAGAAAAAAAATATTCAGTAGCATGCTGGGGATTACAAATGGTTTGATAGATATTGCCTAGAAAAGATAACAAGCACCAGCTCAAAAATTAGAGCACACCAAGGAACTGCGAGAAAAATGTAAAGTAAAAGCAGTTATGAGCGCTGACTTCAAAACCCTCTCCCTCTGCAGGGATTTTCTTCCCTAGCAGGGGGTTAAGGCCAAAGGTGGAAGAACAGGAGTGACAACAGGAAGAACAGACTGGTAATAAAGGTGACCTTCAAAGAAAAAGAAATGCCCCAAAGGATGAAACACTGTAAGTGACCCAGATCTCTAAGTCTAAGGACTGATGTACCAGATGGGAATGTACAAATGGGAACTTTGTAGCTAATAACATTCATTGAAGAATGTCGTCTTCAGCCTAAAGTTTTAATTTCTCAAACTTTCTGCTTGGTTGAAATAAAAGGAAAGAATGAAATTCTATTACAGTCCCACTGCTGTCGTGATATTTGAATTAAAGCTGAAAATCATTCCTTTCACTAAATACATACTCCAGCAGCATAAATTAACAGATTTACAATCTTAGAACATTTTCTGAGATTACATGGGTGCTTTTAAAGAGGACCTGTAGAGCAGTAGCAAGCAACACTTTCACAGCGCAGAAACAAATACTTTCATTTCCTTCCAGTAAAGGCCACAGATGTAAAATAGAAAATGATGGAGAATTGTGTACTGCAGATTAACGACTACTCCACGCTATAACAAAATTACTCAGATTTTCAAACAATTCCATTACAATTAGAACAGCCTCAAAAGACAGAGGGTCCTGCCAGGATGTAAGAATTAAATGTAAGGAGAACCTGGAGAATCCTTTACAAATGCAGTTAATTTCACTTAACCCAGTGATAGTGGAGAAGATCTAAGCAGATTCTATTAGCAAAGACACGTCCAAAAAAAATAAAATTGTAACTCTACTATTTAAGTTCCCATGGCACTGTTTCAGGTTTCTGTTCCGTGCAATTATTTTTTCAGATTTCAACTAAAAATCTGCAATGCATGCAAGCGTGTGATAAAAAGAAAGTCAGAAAATAACATCCGAGACAGTACAGACAGCAACTATAATCTATTACTGAGGCAGCAAAAACACACAGAATTACTACAGTTGCACCCTAAAGTATAAAAATAGAACATAAATAGCCACTGGGTAGAATATCCAATTTACACAAAGTCAAGCCGGAGAGCTTCAATCTCTTAATGCCAACAGGTTTAAAATAGGCTCCTTCAACTTTACATGCCATGGCTACAGTCTTCCTGGTAGTGTTCTTGTGCTATTCAGGACTGTGATTCTCCCCAGTGATGTTACTAAGGTCCCCTTCCACAACCTCCAAGCATGCAAACAAACTGGTATTTTAAAGCATTATGCTATAAATACAGATCTGCACTTACAGAAGCCATAGGGCCACATGTGTGCTCCATGTATAACCCCTGCATGTTCTGAGATTTGCCACATGAAGTAAACCTTGTCATTCAAGGTTCACTAGTATTTGTCTATTTATTGCATTTAAAGCAAGTATAAAAACCTTCATTCCCTGAAAAGGTGCTTTCACTGCACATTGATGAATGGTCAGGAAGGGCCATTTCAAGAGATGACCTCATCACTATGACCTAGTGCAGAAAAAGTAGAAGTAAAGAACCAAGGAAATTTTGTCATATGCCAAAGCCTTTCCCACAGTCTACTGGAAGTTTTCCAAAGAACCATGAAAAGAAATTGTCTGCATCACATAGAATAATTATGAAATGTTTTACTCACTTGAAAAATCCTACCTTATGTCTCAAAACATTTAGAGATTAACAAATTTTTATTCTCTCTCAAATGATCACATGGAAGAAGCCATACAAAGGTTTGCCTATTTTGTACCTCATCTCTCAATAGACATAACCAGGCAACCGGCTGCCACATCAAAAGCACAAAGTGACAGAAGTACCATTTTCCTCCAAAGAAGGATAAGAAGACATTCTACTCTGCTTCCTTCATGACCTACTTCTTGCCACTGTGAAGTTCTCTTCCTCTCACTGCCTAAGATATAACATCAGCTTCAGAGGCTTTATTACCTAGGATTTTTATTCCCTTAACTAACATCTCATTACGAAAGCAGTTGTCCCCTTTTACATGCACATATATGCACCCATACATACTGACTTTGGTTGTCATCTCCCTCACTCCCATACACACAGGATCAATTTTCTGTCCCTCTAACCACAAAGCATATCATCCTTTAAGGTGCAGGCACTGAGTCAGACAGTATTCTAAATGTTAATTGTCTATCAAATACTAAAAAGAACTTCTGCAGAAATTAAATTACCTTGCAGGAAAAAATATCATGCATAGGGAAATACCATATTTTCATTAAGACATATTTGCAAATATGTCTTAACAGAGGATGAATAGGAAGAAGTAAGTTTCAAGTAAGTCTCACTTCCTATAGCTCAAGTATTTTCTAGATGGGAGTGCTAGAAGCATCGCACTCAGGAACCCAAGGCGCAGCCCCATTCAGGGAAAGTTTCCATTAGATGAAAGGCCATAATGAATTAATGCATTGGAAGACCAAGCTGAACACTTACAGCCTTATGAAAAGAAAGCACAGCAACAAACTACAAATACATAAAGCATACCAGCATCAAGGAACAGGAGAGGAACCATTCAAAGACACTTACAGAATAATAGCCACAGGCAAACCTGAGACCAAACATGAAAGAAGTACTTTTTTTCCCCTCTCCTTAAACAAAACACCACATAAACGGGAAGTCATACAGAAGCCTTCCATGGTGAACTGGGGGAATTTCCATCATCAAAACTCAGAACAGCTTCACTGTAATTGACTGATTACCCACAGTAGCCCTAAATGCTGCAGTAAAGCAGAGAAGAGGCTGCAATACACATGTATACACAGGATACAAGTTTAAGACACAAAACGCTACATATAGAGTGAAACCTTGTAATTACCTTTGGTTCAGATTAACCCAACAAGTGTTCATTTGGTCAGTGGTTTCCTTCACCCTCCTTGTGTCATCATCACGATACTCTCGAAGAAGTTTATTAGAAAGATCATTGAATGCAGCTACCGTGATGTCACCTCTATGCAAATCCTGTACTAACAGCTAAAAAGCAATTCCAGAATGAGACAAAGTAAAAGAAAAATTAGACTATTTTTCATATTATGCATTTTATTATAAAACCCTCCTTTTTCTCTTTTTTTTTTTAAACAAAAAATGTGCATATTTTTCATCTAGAAGAAAAATCTTAAAAAAGAAAATCTACAGATACTAAGTGTCCTGACAATGAACCAATCAAAACACAAATAGGTGAGGAAAAATTATATTTGCCAGAACCGCCAAAGGCTAGAAAAATCCTCTTCTGTGTTTTACTGGCAACAGAAGTAAAAACACTTCCCTATTTTTAGTAGCATGAATAAGTTTAAATTATGATAATAGTGATGTAAGTGGCAGCTAAAAGTGGCATAAATGAAGTGTGCAGCATGAGAACTTGATTTCATTGTTTTGTGGTTCTTTTTTGTTTTTAAGTGAAGAAAATACATTAGATGTGTTTGCTTATTGTGGCAGGATATTCTTATGGCGCTTTGACTTTACAGAATTCTGAACTCAAGATTACTTCTAAATGAAATAATATATTTGTATATATATATACGTCCAGTTGTATCTTACAGTCTCTGTACTATATGTTTGGGCATAGGTCTACTTTCACTTAAGAAAGCAAAGTAGACCTAATAGTCCGTTTCCAATCCCCTGCTCACGTAGAGAAAGACTATGAGAAGCATGCAATTTTACTGTTTACTGAAATAGCTATGGATCAGTGAGGAATTCTCACTATCATACTCCCTGCTTCTTTCCATACCCAGCTGCACCCCTACATTGCCCCTTCATGAATACATACATATGTGTGTGTATGTATATACACACACGCTTTTTTGAACTCTATTATAGCCCTGTTCTAAATACTATAATATAATGTTCTAAATACTATAATAACTCTATTATTTTTGAACTCTATTATAGCCCTGTTCTAAATACTACACTGATAAGAGCCCCTCCTTGCTGATTTGTCTCTTTAGTTCTCATCCTGTGCCACCTACAGCCTGCCCTTTTTCTGACAGCCACCAGGACAAAGGACATCAGACTTATTGATTATCACAGCAGGTCTGCTGTGATATGAAAAGCAGCAAAGGTTGCATGGAATTGGAAAAAAGTGTTGAATACACCTGGCACCCATCAGAAGTGAAATTCAGGATAATTTTAAATACTTTGGTCCATTCCTGGATTTACTAAACTACTGTTAACAGGTTTCTATGAAGTAATACATGCCACATTCTGTGGCTGTATAATTAAACTTCTATTGGTCTGAGGTTCGAGCTTTTTGCATAACATCATTTATTTGATGCTACACTATACCCATTTCAACTACTCTTACAAAAAGACACACGTGCACACATGCCACCTGTTTCCCTCCCAGAAAGTGATTCTCAGGAAGTCTGATAGATTAAAAAAAAATAGAGACAATTTAGAATGTATCATGCCCAAAAAGAGACAGAACTGCCAAATCAGTCTTACAACTAAACAGCATATTCACATATTAATTGAATCCAGTAGCATGACATAGACTGAGGACTCTGGGGGGGGGGGGCGGGAAGTGTAGATGGTCTTACTTTGTTGTCTGAAATCTGTTTGGCAAGCATCTCTTTTGGGGCCTGCAGGAGCATACGCAGACGGATCTCACACTGCTCCATGAGGTGCTCCATTTCTTGCCTCTGCTCATCCCACTGCATGCTATCTGTCAGCATGTACTTCAGCTGCTGCTGCCGCACCTCCACACCATGCTGGGTATTGTCCCACTGGTTCTTCACCTTCTCCACTGTGGAGGACAATACAGAATATGAAAAACCTGAGGCAAACAAACAAGTAGCCATAACTACCCCTTAATTCTCAGGACAAGAGACAATAATACATTCTCAAATATAGTAGTTTCCATATTCACTATTTTAGTTCCCCATGTAGTTTACACATTCACACAAGAAAATGAAAAATGCAGGTGTTTGGCTACCTCTTGTTTAAGCAGGTCAGCATACAGGTAACAACTATTATTTCTGGAATATTTCAAAGGCATTATTTTACTTTTTAAGCACACACGTGTGGGAGGCAAATCTGCTGCAGCTGCACTGCAGAGATATGCCAGAAGCAGGGCTCCAAAGAGCACAATTTTAGGGTGATGGTTATACCAGCAAGTCACCTTTGTGCATCTGCAACTTAAACCAGTACGAATAAGCAAATACATAAATAAATGCTGTTTAGATCTGGATAGCTTATACAAAGTGAACCAAACTTTCTAGACCACTGTGTGTTGAAGGCAGTCTAGTGGCACCTGTACTATAATTTTGGCCAAGGTAGAAACGCTTCAGTAACAACCTACTTTGCCACTTTCATTCCACCACAGGTTTCTACAGGCTTATGTAGATAACATAGCACAACAGAGGAGTTATTGCTCACACCTCATTTCCTTCAAGTATCCCATTCCTCTCTCAAGAGAGTTACATTAGATGACCGATAAACAGGTTTTAACCTTTAATAAACAAAGGGTAAAAAAGACAACATGACAAGAGCCTAGGACAAAAAATAGTGTGTGAGGGAAAGCAGTGAGTCTGCCTTCAGAGAGAAATGAACAGCATCATACCTTTTTCTGAATATTTACAGACCATTAAAAAAAGGCATATTACCTGAAAGTCTATAGAGGTGGAAACAGGTTTCCCTATTATCTGTCATGACAATTATTAGGAACACATTATATCAGTAGAACTAAAGAGTAAAAAAAGTCAATGTAAAAAAGCAAACAAAAAAAACCTAAACTGGATTTCTTGAGTATATTCATACTCTGAGCAGCAACAAGTAGGCAGTATGTAACACATCCAATATATTTATCTTACTAGTAAACATGCAATTTTATTAGAAGTAAAACACACTTGATACTCAGGCCACTTCAATCTTCCATGAAGTAAAAATGCCAAAGGTTGTGCTTAAGCTAAAACCACTTAAAAAACACTTAAAAAAAACTTTGCATTCTTTTTTTTTTTTTTTTTTTAACCTTTTATAATTATACAAAACCCTTATGCTTGGTCTGCTTGGGAAGATCTCTTACCTTTAATGCGTTCAACAGTATTCCATTTAGTTTCACAAAGCTCTCAAAGACTGTGGCAGCAAAGCCTACTTGTCAAAGTAACTGTATTACTGGTGGACAAACCCAATAATCTGTGCAATAAGAATTTGCCAATTTCAACCCAAAGGCAATTTTTGCATTAATTTTCAGGCATGAACGTAGAAGAAAGCTTCAGTAAACCAACAGCAAATAATAATAATATGGGGTGGGGTTTTATTAAAAAAACAGATATTAAGATATTGGATAAAGAGTATGTTCAAAGGAAACCAGCAGCTGCTGGAGAGATCAGCGGTTTCACCAAAACAGCAAAAGCAAAAACAGCAGGAGTGAAAAAAGGCTATAACCCTATGTGCTGGCTAATGAACCGCAGAGAAAAACCTCTCAAGTGTTTAGGCTCTCCCCACAAAGCTGGAAGGGAAAAAATATCCCTGAGAAACAGCTGACGACAATAGCAATTTGGCTGAAATGGACAGATATTTGATGTTTACATAGATTATTAGTACAGAAAATATTTCTTGATATATTTTTTCCCTGTTAATGGCCAGGTTAACTTTACTCTCTGTACTGTTGACATATTTCCCCTCTCTTCAGTCTCCACCAAAACAGGACAGAAAAATAGTGGAATTCTTGGTAGCCTCAGCGTTCAGTGGGCTCCATAGATAGGTTTCTAGAAAAAGTTGTCAGGGGCACCAGTCTGGTATCAAAGGCAGAAAAGATAGTATTCCTGATGAGACTGTGTTTTTAATTCCAATGTCCATGCAGTAATTGGGAAGGAAGTTCCAGAGAAGGAAGCTTTTCTCTATCTTTGTGCTCCTAGCTATTTGAGTAATTAGGCTTCATCTAAACATACAGCAGGCTCACAGGAGTTTGTAGGACATCGGTGTATTCCCCTCGGTGTCTAAACAACGAGGTGCATAAAGCAGTCCTGAGCTTCACTTTTCTTCAAAGAGGAAACTTTTCTTTACAGAAGTCAGTAGCAACAAATCCTTTAGTTTTTTCATGTTTCATGACAAGTAGCAAAATGTTCACACACATCTAGGGTATCTACTGGAAGCTTTACCCATGGCAGCATACACAGCTTCTCTGTTCCCACCTTGGTTGGGCATGACTATAGGGGAACTCAAACTTTCAACATACAGCTCCTTTATTCCTTGTTCACCTTTTCTGAAGAATCAAGAATGTTTTGTGACTGACCAGATCTCCCCTTGTTGACTGACTCCCGTGGACTACAGAGTTGCTATCCTCCCCCAAGTTTCCACCTGATCCCTAGTTCTCAGCAGCTGCAAAACTCAGGCCCTACAAGTTGCTGTAGCTTCTTTGGATCTTACTCCCCTACCAATCCATAGCTCCTATGGATCTTAAGGCAGCAGATGCCATCACATCAGGCCCTTTAACATATCCGTGGGCTTTCTATCTGACCTCGTTGTTGTCTCCAGCAAGTCTTATGGACACCAGAGAAATTCATGTAGATACAGTAAAGGAAAACTACATTGCAGAGCAGAACATAAGGAAACATATCTTTCTATTTTTTCTGCTGTGATATTTCCTGCTGCATGAATTTTCTAATCTTAGCAACCGGCAAAGCATAGGAGTCCAAAGAATACATTGTCCCTTAGTTTCTAATTGTGCCAGTTGTATGTTTTCTTTCCTTAAGTACTAGTAAAAGACATTTTCAAAGGAGGTGGGGACCTTTAAACTGGAAACTCAATCTTCAAGTACATATCAGTGACTTAAAAGCTCTACTAACTCTCAGTCAACAATTTTGAATGTACGTACAAAGTTATTGTCCTAAGTAGATACATTCATGCTTTTCACTAACTGTCCAGTGCATTATAACTCAACAAAAATAAAGATACACCATTAGTTCCTTTTATCAATAAATAAAAAATCCTCACTCCTGGGTCTGTGGCTGTCAAGTAACTCAAATTCTTCATAAGATATTTTGAAATCCCAGCAAAAATATTTAACTTTGTACATGAAAAAATGGCCAGCAAGAAAACAAGTGGCAGTTCTTGTTCCAGGAATTTTCATTAGACCGTGAAACCAGCGTGAAAACCACTTAACTGCTAATTTTTTAGTTTGTTCAAGGAAGGCAACTTCAGCTAGGCTCAAAATCAAGAGTTTAAAAGAAAGATATGAAGATTTTTTTACTGCCATGGAAACATCATATTTGCAAACACAGAATGGAGAAACTTACATTTTTCTGTGATCACTGTCCTAATGTCTGAACTGGAAGTTTTATTTTTCAAATTCTGAGCCAATGTAAAAACAGAATCAAGCTGAGGGTGCCGCTGGTCCAAATCTGCCTTTGTTATCTGTTGAGAATTAGGATATGATTTTTAAGTCCAAAAAGCAGAATTTAGTTAACATCATCTGTATTATTCATAGATAAATCAAAACATGTATGTGTCGCGACAATTAGATGGCTGTTCCCATCATTATTATAACCCTTGAACTGTCACAGTATTATAGCACTGCTTTAAAAAGCAAAAATATTCTGAATTACAGTTACTGAAAAGTCAGAGGTGAAGGTTAACCTGTACAAACCACACAGTTACCGCAGTCATTGCACAATATTTCCCAATATCTATTTTTCATGCTCCCATAACTTATTTCCCTCTTACCAAACTCTGATCATTTATATATGGAGGGGGAGGAGAGGGAGAGAGAGATGGAGAAGGAAAACAACAGGGAGGAAAAATCAGACTATATATTGTATAAAAAAACCCAGTTATTTCACTATGGCAACATACCGGAAGCCCATATTACGTGTATTACACAGTTACAAGAAAGTGTTTCCAAAGTTACCGTACATCACAATATTCTTTCAAATTCCAGATTATGTTAGACACCCACAGAAACACTTTAGCACTTGTTTAGCCTACAGCTTTTACTCGACAGTTACTCATGTTAATTGATATCAAGTCAAATAAAATGAACATTAATGGTAGCACACATCTCACAAATACTGCCCTTAGTCATGGTTCAGCATAGCATGAGCTATCAACAGAAACAAACATTTACATCATAAGCACTTACGTTACTACTTTTAATCATTTTGGCATGTCTCTGGAAATCAGTTTAGTCTAACTACAACACAACGAAACGAGAAACCACTAGAGTGGATCATAAAGGTCACCCTCCAAGCAAATATGAAGCTGCTCCGAAGTCTTCAGCATAAGCTATCTATACATTTCCAAAAAGATGTCATTTTCAGGAGGGATTCTCTATATGCCTTATTTAAAACAAAAAAATTAGCAGTGCCTAGCGCACATAGGGACACAGGAATTAACAGGAAATAGTAGAGGGGAGAGGACTGTAATAACAGCAGGATTTAAAGTGTAATTTTCAAGTTATGCATTTACTGCAGTCAGTTTCTTTTAAAAAAAAAAAAAAAAAAAAACACATGTAATTTCTTTACTGAATGTACAAGCTATTAAAGTGTGAGCCAATTTTCCAATCCACTAGCCTTCACAAAAACACATACTTTCATTCGTGCAATAGTCCGATTGATCTCCTCAGTATTTCCCACGGTGACTATGTTTGACTTGAGCATCTGGTCAATCAATACCAACCAGTCTGCCAACTCAGTTGTAGTTTTATCCAGATCAGCAGGTGCAGAAAGTTCCAAAGCCTGCTGAGTCTGAACAGGAATTTCCAATGAAGAAGATACTAGCACCACCTTTTGGACATCTGAAACAGAGTTTGGGGTTTTTGTTAAAGAAAAAAGTCATGGCCACATATGTAATTATGGGAATCGGGGGGGTGGGGGTGGGGTGGTGGTGTAATTCCCATAAATATGCAAAGGCATCTACAGAGGAAGCACAGCAAAATTTGTACTTGACGCATTTTAGCCACCAGAAACTAAGTAATCAGAAATTCCTTTTGCCTTTTCTTTTTAAAAAGGCTATTAATTATTTCATCGCATGCTAAAGACTCACCCAAATGATTCAGCCTAAATACAAAAACAAACAAGAAGAAAACTTGCGAAGGCAAAATGACATTAAATCTAATGGAGTGAAGCTAAACACTCTTCGACACGAAACAGAATTGACCCTTATTAAGCATAAAAAAAACAATCATTTCATTTAAGATAAATGTCTAAACTTGTCTTCCTCACTGTTGTATTATGTGACAGAAAGGTTTCCCCCACCCTTGGCTCAGAATTCACTTAAGCACAAGTAAGTCGAGCTACTCCAATATATGCTTCATGGACTTGTCAATACATAACTGTCCTAGGAAGGGACAGATGCCTGCTAGTTCAGCCCCATCCTTTCTGTCTTTTTAACTTGACACTGCAAAGAAGCGAGGAATGAGCTGAATAGTAAGATTCAGTCCGGAAGCTGTGTTTGGTTGTGTTCTAGTTACAAGAAAACACTAAGTTAAATCAAGCTGGAGCATGAATATTACACACTTGCCTCAAGCAATGAAATATAGGAGCTTTACTTAACAAACACTCTGTATGAAAGGAAAACAAGCTGATTCAAGGTTTTGAAAGGCTTAAACAAAAGTTGGTTTTCCTCCTTTAAATTTTGTTTACTGCCGCTGAATTGAAAAAAAAAAAAAAAACAGAGTTAACATCTTGTTTACACTCTGTATCTGTTGATCTGCCTCCAACAACTTGAAAAGATGGCCAGTGTCAGTGGCTGATACAAGAACGTATCCTATTTAGACAGCTTCCCCTACAAGACTCAGTAAGATAAGTATCTAGCAGATGAGAAAGACGTATGTGTGTCCCTACTGAGCTGAAAGATGCAGAATGGCCTTTATTTATAGGACTGCAGAGAATCTGCATGCAGAAGATACTTTACAAAAAATCAGCTCTAGGGAAAGCTTCTAGTGGATCTTAATTACTAAAAGGCATGACCACAGGGCACAAATCCACAGGAATCCAGGCTGTCAAACATAGCTGGTTTGGTTTTTATTCCGTACCTAGTACACTGGCTCCTGATGAAAAGGCCTAAGCTTTACTAAAACATTCCTCCATTTCAAAACTCTTAGGGGAACTCCAAAGGACTCCCCCAATCCTGAATTGCAGAGTGACGTTTTCCCTAACCAAACATTCCCTCTCTCTCCCATTGTAACATGAAGGTAGCCTCAAGTACAGTGATGGACAACACTTCTTATTTCCACTTGTTTAAGTTCATAGGGAAGGTTTTCCTTTTTCGATTATTGTTGACTGCAAACAGAATTAAACTCAATACAACTAAGCACAACAGAAGGATTGATCACTCACCAGAAGGCTTTGTCTGTGTAACAAGACGAGACTGCCCAACAAATGCCTCCAATTCTCTCACCCTGTCAGGCACTTCTCTGAACACCTACAGCCCAGCAGAGGGAAATAAAAACAAGTAAGACAACCTATATTAACAGCAAAAAAGTAATCACTTATTAGAAGACAAAATATTCTACACCATGCTTGCTACAATGGCATGCCTCAGATATATTCCAATGAATTTTTTCAAGGTATCATTTAAAAACAATAAAAATGCCAAGAGGTACTCAGTGTTATTTCAATACATTCCAGTGCCTTACCTAAATCTTGGAGAGAGATAAATGAACTGTTGTAGACAGGTTGTTTTCATGTTTTTTACTGCCTAAGCATCAAAGCTATGCCTCATTATTTGAGTACACTTTGAAGGAAAGATGACGCAAAGCATGACTTGTGGTCAGTGACAGGAAAGTAGAGAAATAGGGAATTAATTTAAAAAGAAAAAATGTTACCACTAAACTCTATTGTAGTGAAGACAAATTTTCCTACTTTGCTTTTTAAAAGTTTTTAACAGGCAGTGATGAAAATATATTGGGGGGGTGGAATCCCCATTTTCATGGCTGAGTAGGTAAAAATAGTATTTTTTTCTCTCCCTGAACTATCAAAAGCCCTTTTCCCCAAAAAATTCTTACCTCCTCAATCCATAATATAATCTCAAATAATTCTATTCCTTTTTTACTTGGATCTCAAGGCTCTGCTTGAAAAAAAATCTGGTTTTACTCCAACCGGCGAGTTCTTTTCTTTTCATACACTTGCCAATGAGACTGAACACTAGAGCTTCTAATTTACAGCAGTTATACTCAAGAAGAATCCCAGACACACTTGATAAGATTTTCTCACTAAGCTTTACCACAGCTTTGATTGTTTCCCTCTTAACTGCTGCAAATATCCAACTTTCCTATACAGAAAAGATTTATTGTGACTCTCTCAATTTCAAATTAATACATTCTGTTTGCCTCAAATAAGTGAGATATTTTTGATCCAGTTGTTTAAAAGAAAGCCAATACAAAGAATATCAATATAAACCCTAAGCTAACTAAACTAACTCATTCTGATGGAAAAATGTCCACCAGTGTTTTCACACAGACGTGGACTGGGGCACATTTCCTGAACACGCCTGCATGGCTGCCAAGACATTTTATGTATGTCTCAGATACGTGGAAAGACAGACAACCATTCTGAGTACACCACTATATTTTCAACTTCAGGTACCCAATGCTGAAGAAATGCACACCTTATTCCACCTCACATTGAGGGACTGCAGGCAATCAGAAAGTTTGTCTTTTTCCTGAAGATCAACATTTTTATCCAAAAGCACTTCAGGTTCAGTTCTGTTCAGCCATTCCAGCTTGTCTCCCTGTACTTCCATCTCTTCACTTAAGACCTAAAAGGAACAGAAGAGTTTTAGACTGAAGCAAAATGCACACATGCTTAAGTAAAGGGGTGGAGGGAAGCCTTTCTTTAACTCCAATATTTAGAAATCTCCCTGGAAATACTTCGCAGAAAAGCTTCTATTTTTGTTTCTATGCTCTATCTGGAAATTATTAAAAAATTTATCCAAATATCAACATTTATTGTTAACTGAAAAAAAAAAAAAACAACACACAAAACTGCAAATAGTCAAGGTACCTATACAGCTTCATATCATGCACACTGATTCTCATCTCAAGATGGTTCTGTTTGATCACCTCTGGATGTACCATGTGTATCCAAAAGGCAACACATTGTCAATCAAAATAGATGCCTGCATTCATTTAAAAAAAAGAAAAACCTAAAAACTGAGGGCCCACTCCTGACATGCACTATACAAGTACATGGTAGATCAATACAAGGTACTTTACCCTTAAGGAATTGTACTCTAAAGGTATTTAAAAACTAAATATAACCTTACAACTTCATTTTCATCAACCTCCCATAGCCTTCTTTCTCTTTAAACATGAAAATGCAGGTCAGATCCTGAAAAAAAAAAAAAGCTTATGCTTGGATTCCCACTGACTTTAAGTAAACTGTGCTATCATTTGCCCAAACACCACAAGCACTGTGGAGTAGGAATCACAAATTTTGTCTTTAAAGCACTAGAATAAAAAAATATTACAATAGCAAGTACACATCATATTTATCCACCCCAATATGTATTCTAATGTCTGTTACACAAGTATTATGGAGGTGTACATAGTAGAGTGACAGGAACACAGGCCTGGAAGTGAGATCACTGAACAGAGTACCCTTCTACAACTAAGCACTATAGCAAATAGTGCCTTTCCTAAATTTTCAAGGGTCTACCTCAAAAGAATTATTTTTTTAAACATATTATATCCTTTAGTTGGAGGCTGCTCCAGAAGCTCTGTTTAGAAATCTCCTTCTCATTCCCAGACTGTATTTATTCATAGCTCATCTTCCCTACACTTTCTTATTCTCATCATCATATCCCTTCTCACTGGTCTTCATTTGCCTAGACAAAACAAGGCAAGCTCCAAGTCTTTTTGCAGATAAGTTCTTCTTCCACCCTCCTGAAAAGCCCAGCAATCTTACTTAGTACCTCTTCTGTTGCAAACTCACCTTTCCTTAATATACGTAACCAAAATTGCTTACGCATTCCTGCCTTCACAGGGCCAAATTGGTACTTAATAATTCCCCACCAATGTTTCTCTAGCAAATTCTGCTTTTTCCCCCTTTATTCCAGTTCTACCTTTCACTTCAGGCATCTATATTAAGGCAGATGACAAGAAAAATTAAACTTTCCTGATGTCCAGACAGCCAATACTCAAATGTCATGAGACAATTTATTTAGGCAAACACAACTGCCACTACTTTACATAGTTTATACACATTTGTAGGAAGTTCAGGCCTTTCCACCTGATTTGGTCTAACAGAAGTTGTTTTTTTTTTCTTTTTAAATTACTAATTTTTAAAAAATGAGCAAGCAGGCTTGTTGGATTTACTACTCCTTCCATTCTTTTAGGATTCCAGAAACATTCTTTCACACATCCTACAAACCAGAGATATTTTGTTGTCAAAGCCAGATACAAAATAAACAGGAAAAAGATACACATACATATATATACTCAAGTTACTTGAAATGACCAAAGCCCTTATAGCTTAAAAAGCAGGTTAAACAAAATCTTACACATGTAACAAAGTATTAAAGCTACCCAGTAAATGGGACAACGATGCTTACTTACCATTTTAAGCCTATCAGCTTTTTGCTAAAGTTTTGACAATTATAAAGTTGACTCGGTGACATCATCTCCAGTGAAATTCCACTTACTAAATTTTATCAGTTGTACATATATTTCTCACTTTCTGATACATAGCCACCATCTTCTGGCTAGATAACATAGTTATCCACTCAACCCAACTTCACCGTGAGATGCGTCTTACCTGTGTAAGTAATCTCACAAAACTGTCTCACACAATCATAATATTTCTTTGGTTATTTACAATGTGAAAATTCCCCTCCCCAAAAGCCATGTCCTGATACTTTGCACAAGACATACATGTGCATACACATATACACACTTATCAATCTTGCCTGTAATTCTTGCAAGTTTTCTTCATGGTTGAATGTAAATCTTGTGTCCAGAGCATTTTCTACATTTTCCAACCAGCAACGTAGCTCATCAAGCTTCTTTCTGTACTCTATCAGCTGCTGATTGTCTCCTTTTAGCCTTAAAAAAGGAAAACAAAAGATCCACATGCATTTCTGCAGTGAACACAGCATGTCAGTCCTACATTACTTCTGATGCAACATAGTCACATGTCTGTCAGTGGTTGCAGCATTTTAAAGGATTCATTTTGGTATTCAAAGGAGACTATCCTCACCATTAAAATGCAAGATACTTGCAAATTAATACTACCACCTTAAAAGCAGATAAATTTCAGTTCCAAAGTCACAAAATAGACTTTTAAAAGTCTGCAGAAAACATTAAACATAAGTGACAGTACGACAACACCTTCAGGCCTAATCATTGTAAGCCACTACAAGGCCACTGTTAGTGAAAGTATTGGAAGTGTCCTAAAACCCTCCAAGGGAAAAATTCCCTATATCACACAAAGCTTTAATGGAACTTCTCAAACTAAATAATTAAGAAAAATCTTATTACATTTATAAATGTATAAGGATATGTTAAAAAACATATCATTATATAAATAGCCTCCAAAAATAACTATTCATTCCAGAGATTTATCGTTACACATTTTTTAGCAGTAAGAACAGAGGGGGGAACCTTATATTTGCAGATACGCTGACAATTTGTATATTTATCTCAGACAACCTTGCTATTTGATCTTTTAAAGTAAATTAAAGGCTACTTCAAAACATATTTTTGTTGTGTTCAGAAAATACCTAGTCAGATGGATTAAATCGTTGCAAACACAGACCTAAAGATCTTATTTTATAGTATTGTGGAAATTCAAGAACAATGTAAGTGTTTTAATAGTGTATCTTTGACAATGCAAAAATAGAAATCAAGGTAATGTACTTACAGTTCAGCTTCAGCCAGAGAAAGTAGCTGAGTATTCCTTTCTAAAAAAGTCTGGCTTAGCAATTAAATGATTTTAAAAACAAAAGAAAATTGTAAGAAAAGAAGTTTTGTGATTGTCATTTGGTGAGTTGTGTTAAACACAGACTCACTAAGCAGTCAATTGCAGGTGCATTTATGAGAAATTGGTTCTAGAAGGCAGTTCAAAACACAGAGGTCTGAATGTCAGGAAAATTCAGATTAATGACAGCGTGCAATAGAATGCACTGTCTCTCCCATAGTCTTCTAAATGAGATCCTCCTCATCGCATCTGGTCAGACATCCAAATTTCTGATTAACTTATTACCTCTGTTGTCTATCCATGACCTCTGCGGTGATTGCTTTCCAGCGTCTATTCAATCCTGCCAGCTTCTCCTGCAGGAAGCTCCCATCTGTAGCAGACAGTTCCTGTATGATCCCCTCCCCAGTTCTGTTCAATGCTGAAACACTGGTCTGATGGCTGCTGACTCCCTCTTCAAGTTCCTGTCAGAAACATAAAAGTCACACAGAATTTTATTACTGACCTAAAGTGACTTTGATCTGTGGCTCATAATATGCAGGACGAATCCTGGGTGCATATTCTTTTACTAAAACAGGCACTTAAAGCCATCTTACTTAAAATTGGATGCTGTTGATTTAAGTTATTAAGAGTCTGTTGTTGAATCTAGTTCAATTTTCTAATGAGCGTCATAAAAAGATGACGACACAGAATAGGCTGCTGAATACTACTTAGGATCACAAGAATTCATTTAAACCATCACTGCTAGATTCCATATTCATGTTTGAGTCCTTTCCTCTTAATGTACAGCACTTCCTAGTAGTGCTAACAGATGATACGACTTTTTTTAACCAGTTCTTTTCATAACCTATGCCCCTGACTATTTCTGTAACTTAACAATATTTTAGCTAGGATAATTATGGCTGTGCTGCCATGGTCCCCAGACATCACAGAAAATCCATGAAACTAAAGGAAGTCAGAAAATGTCAGAATCAAACCTTCAAATATCCCTAACCACTACAAAAACCTTACATTGTTAGTAAAAATTTCTTTGCAACTAGATCAGGAATAAGATGATTCAAGAAAGAGAAGGGAAATGCCCTAGAAGAAAACTCCAAGCAGCAACAAGGATGAAATACAAACTATATGTTAGGTAGAACATACATTTCTTTAGCAACACATACCTTACTCTTGGATAACCATTATTCCCAAAAGCAAGGAAAAAAAATCTGATCCTTAAAGTTATGTTTTCTTCTCCTTATTTAAAAGGAAGTAAAGTAGTTTAGCTAAACAGAAAAGTCTGCTCTTCGATAATGATGAGCTAGAAAGACATTAGGGAATTAAATTCCAGAACTGAAGTCTGAAACAATCAAACCTAGGACATTTGTAATTGGAATCTTATAATTGCTTATACAAGGCAGGATCTTGCAAAGTCATTAGTTTAAAAAAATAATTTGCTAAGTTATAATTTACCATTGCTGGGGTCCATTTTTTTAATTATGAGTAGAAAGTAAGTTAAATGATATACTGGATTTCTTAACTGATGAACATATTTTTAAAGCTGTAACAAAACTTATAAAACAAGAAAAATTATGCCAACATTTGAATTACCCAATTATCTCAAACCCGTCCATATAAGAGTCATCATAAAACCCCATACTATAAGCAGGAGTTGAGATCTTCCCCAAGATTCATTTTAAACTGCAATTGAAAAAGAAATTTTAAGAGTTACCACTTTTTAAAGTGTAATTGCACAGCCTCATTTCAAATCTGTATGTCTATATAGAAAACCAGAATTTTAGACAAAAATCTAGACTTTTTCCAGCTTGCTTGTTTTCTGCACAAATCATACATACCTGCTGATGCAGCCCAGCTGTCTGCAGCTCCAGGCTTCCATCTGGACCACGGGCATCAGCTAATAACACTTCAGCTTCCGTTATCCAGTGGGAAAGATCGTTGAGATCACAGTGGAACTGTCTCCATGCCTCAATTGCTCTATCAAAGCCACTGTTTGAAAACAAAGCATTGAAAAATTACCCAAACCATTTCAGTGAAAAGGCTATGATTCCTACTCCAGTGAGTAGAAACTTCCCTTGCGAAATGGAAAGGCTAGCATATAGCCTGGTTAACAAAGCCCCAGTACTGAAGGCTGCCTGACATAGCAGCAGCTGGTAAAAGCCAACAGCACAGACTGTCATTAACTTCCAACTGAAGAGAAAAAGGGCAGTCCTCAGCAAACTTTTGTTTCTATCACTTAAAAAATAAAGATTGATTAGCTTCATCAAATTGGTCTGCAGAACTCTTTTTTCTTTATTATAAAACGGTTCAGATATCAGACAGTGTGGAACATGAAATATGATTAATTGCTCAAATATATTTTTTTTTATTCATAAACCATGGCATGCTGGTGCCTGGAATTTAATAAATGAAGGTGATTTTTATTATATAGAACTGACTGTATTACCAGAGGGCCCGCATAAGTAGGTCTTATACAATTTAATCACACAATAATTTACCAGGCATTTCATTATTATTACCATCTTTGCAGCCTCAAATTAACGTGTAGCTTAACTTGAAGGGCAACATTTTCTAGCATGGAACAGGCTGAATTATCACAGTCAGAAGGTGGTTTTTAACTAAAATGAGAGTTCTACTATGTTGACAAAATAACAAAACCAGCCCATGAATGTTAAATAAGAAAACCACATCAGAAAGGCATAGAGAGGGTGGGTGGCTTGCTTTCTATTTGTTGATAGCTAATTCTATGTTAGCATTATAAAGCAAATAGGACAGATGTCTCAAAGGACACAGGACTTGAGACAAAAAACCATGAAATCTACATCAACACCAACAGACTGGATAGCATCCCATTGCAAACAGTCGTTTTTAAAGACATAGGAGGCCAGGTCTCCTGCTCATCAGAGGACCCTCTAATGTGACAGAGTAAAGACCTCATCTGTAGCCCACTACTTCCTGTCTTAAACAATTCCAACAGCAAAGTCTCCGGAGTTACCGCTTATATACAGATGCAATCTGAAATTAGCAGCATAACATCAAAGATATCCAAACTTTAAAGAGCTACCATTGAATTTAATCAGTGAAGAAAATAAATGCAACAATCCCAAAATTCCTAGTGAGATTATTTTCATCAAAATTATATCTCATTTTTATCAAGACATCCGTATTTCCTGGCACAAGCAGGGCTTTTTTCTTATTATTAATCTTCATGTGGGCCAATTCTAATGAAGAAGAAAGCCTTAAAAATCTCCACTCTAAATTTTTTCTGACCCTACCTCCTAGTTCTACCGTTTCAGTTTCCTGTACACATCTCAATTCAATATACTAGACCAACCTGTAGACTGACCCCAAATCTCATTCTCCTTTTATTTCTCAGGTACATTTTAGTCTAACTGAACATATTGTCTCACAACAGTATCTCATTCCACATTTAATGAGAAGAGATATTCTAAGCACTTAAAAAAGTTTAAAATACTATTGTATTGGCTTCCTTCAAAATGAAAGTTTCTGGGGGAGTTTTGAACACATGACTTTTTCAGAATCCAGAATTTTAGAACTTTAGAGCAGAACACTTTAAGAAACAAAGCTTTAACTCCTGCTGTTTCCGTTGTGAGCCTACAGTTCCATCAATATTTTGAGCAACGAGATGAAGTTTCACTCCAGTTTTAAGCCAGGTGCACATGCTGCTGTTTCACTACAGACTGCCTCAGTTGAAAGAGAAAAGTACCAAAGTCCCGTCCACTACAGCACCAAGACTTGGCTACGCCTTGCCTCCTCTGCAGGAATCCACTTGCTTCCAAACCACAGCTCATTCCCAAGTCACCAACACTTTTAGCACTGGTGGAAAGCCCATGGCAGATGGAGCAGAACTAGCAAAGCAGCACTGTTACAAACAGCTCAACAAAGCATTACGCCCATACATACATGCACACAAAACAGACATTTTACTTTACACGTATGTTCAAGTCAAACTGAAGTCAACTGGATTTACTTGAAAACACTTAAAAAGCTTTGCTAAGTACAGTGTAATTCAACTTGTGCTTGGCTACATCAGAGCTTTTATCGAAGGTTTAACTACTTAGCTGGCACTCAATCACAGAATCATTACTACCTCTGAATACTAAATCAGTCTTTTGCCACAGACTTCAGATGCTGTTTCTACTAATTCTATCAAAATCTCCACCCACTCCAGAAATAGAAAAAAGCCAGAGATTATTAAGGAGACAGTCTTCTAGCCTTCTTGTTTATACTTAGGGGCAACACTAGGAAAAGCAAGAATAAACTTGGTTAAAAATTCTTCTTAGTAACAGAAAGGGTATAAAGATACTAATGCCAAAATACAGCATTTTAATATTGATATTACTATTGTCTTCATTAATCAAAGCATATTCTTCTATTAAAATTGTAGCACTTAATATATTCAGGAAGCTACGTACCATTTGAGCTTAAATTGCTAGTCCAGTAGTCCCTTTTGTATGAAAATCGTGCCCAATATTAGTCTCATTAAGATGCAGAGCTTTACAAACTTTATGAAGTTTGAGATTAATTTGTATTCAGTGAACCAACCAAGGAGGAAATCTGTTGCATTTTTCCAGCTAATCATAAACATTGAACTAACTCTTTGATACACTTATATTTTTCAATGGGAAGACTAGGTTTCTGGTTAAGCCTGACTACTTAACAAAATGAAGTAGTAAATGAAACTGTACTCATACTTACAAAAGGATAATATTAGTTAAAGCTTTTCAATTAAGTTACCGGAGGGGGGGGGGGGGGGGGGGGGAAGGCATAACTAAAGCTTAGTGCACATCACACCTATGAAGACAACAAAATAGCTGCAGGCATATAAATACAGATGGGCACCAGATTCTGGAGCAGTTGTCTCCAAATATGGTAGATGACCACAGGCAGTCAGCAAGAGCAGAGAAAGTAGTACCCTGCTGGCACTGCTATTTGTTTTCAAATTAAAAAACAGTGAAACAACAGTGCCTGCTGAGTTATTAGAAATCTTGATGTTTTACTGATCCAGTGGCCCAGAATTTCTGGAAGTCTCTTCTTAGACAATACCACCAACCAACTTTTATACTCCTACACATATACCAGTGCTCTGAGAAAGAGTTGAAAACATCAGCTTATGTAACACATGCTTCCTAAAAACATCTCTTCAAAATACACTACCAAACGTGTTTGATATCAGATTTCTGGTGCTACAAAGCAAGTGAAGGTGGCTAGACATTACTGTATGCTCTACAGAACTTCTGCATTAACCATCATATCACTACTAAAAAGCAAATACTGTAAGAGCAAATTAACTACAGTATGAGCCTTTGCATTTAAAGTTTCATAAAATTATTTTCAGTCATTAAGGGTTTTTTTGCAGCAATCTCAGCATCTACTGCTGTTTGCAGTGCCAGTACCTTCAGCTTAGTGGCAACTTCCCGAACACATACTTTCATACTCTCATCAATTCCAACTTAAAATGCCTGAGACGCTTTTCCAAGTTTGACTAAGGGGTATTGAGTTTATTTTTAAGCATTTGAAGATGATTCAGATAATAAGGCATTTTCAGTTTACAGTATCTTCTGTAAGGGACAGGGAGAAATCACAACTTAGTTTGACTTCCCCCCCCCCCCCCCTACTTTTTTTGGCATAAGTGAAATTACAGTTATTTGATCTTTGTGGAAAGGAAATAGGAAATACATTTTTCTTAAGCATTGATTTCAATATTCTCTTGTTCTCTCAACCACAAAAATTTTTAATATGGTCATCTCTCATCTTCAATTATTTACAACAAAGATTATTGGCAACTATTATACGTGATGTATTTTAAAGACCCCATCCTTTCAAACTCCTTCCTCCTTCAATTCTTTATTAAAAGATATCCTACTTAACATTTTTCTTCTAGAACTTTGTTTTGCAATACCTTCACAAAACAAAAATGTTATGTTTTATAAACAAAATATTCTATTTTATAACACAAAAACAATCAGCTTCATAAAGGCACCCAAACTACAATTTGCATGTTAACTATTTCAATGTTCAATAATTCTGGCAATTATTGTGTAATACTAACATATTAAAGCTGATTACTCCCAAACTCTTAATCTTCATCATTAGGGTACATTTGTAAAACACTTATATTCAAGTACATAAAATATTTACCACGTGGTCACAGAAACCAAACATCCTTGACTTACCACTTACGATCATTGTACATTCTATTAATTCTATCCCATTCCGCATTCAACTGGGTTAGTGCATCTCCTATTTGTATTGCCTCAGGTCCAGATGCTTCTAATATAACATCAGGCTGCTTCTCATGTATGACTGCAATTTGATCCCCGAGTTTATCCAAAATATCTTTTATGTTCTGCAAGGACAGTAATGACACAAGCCATCAGTAAAGTCAACACCAGCAGGAAATAAAATATTAGACCAAAAAATACTCTCTTCAAAACACTGTTCCAAAAAATTAGTATCTACAATAAGACCAAGATCATCAGCATCAGTAGTTTACAGATTAAATCAGTTTTAGCAACTGAATAGTCTGTCACACCTTTTTAAGGATGTGTCCTTCTCAGTTTGTTTGGTTTTGTTTTTGGGTTTTTTGTTTTGTTTTATGAAGAGGATTGAATATTTTCTATATCCAATCTGTTCCTGAGGTAAAGGGGCATACCATACTTCTGATAACAGCAGTATCTTCATTATTAAACAAATCTGCCCGTGCCATGAAGACATCGTACATATTCCTTCGTCATGTAAAAAATTAGCCACAAAACGTGACTTTATTATGCTTCACGTAACCTCCCATATGCACAGAACTGCAAAAGAATAAGCTACAAAAAAGTTTTAGATTTAAGTGACAAAGTTAAAGCAATCTATCTCAAATATCATTGAACTATGACGTGAAAATACCTTTAAACCAGATGCTGTTGTAAGACTGCCTTGGTATTCAGAGGACAAACAGTCCATGCAAACAGTGGAATTTACTAAAATTTCTAAAAATTCTATGCTCTGCTATTTGCTTCTTCTGAAAACAGCCTTAAAATATACGAAAATTTCAAAATCAGATGAGAGACCTGCACCAAAATGAAGTATTTTAAACCCATCTGAACATAAACACTCCTAATTGTACTTAAGGGAGCACAGAAGCAGAATAAACAGGAACAAGAGAATCTCATCAACAAAACAGAAGAGTCACCCACTTTGTCAAAGGTTGGCATCATTCCCCTGTTTGCTTTTGAAAACTATGCCAAAACACAAACATGAAAAATGAAAGTATGTACACAGCAAAGAAAAGCAGATTGGAAAAGTGGACTGAAATTCTGAAAAGCTTTTAAAGGACCTGTATAACAGCTGCAGAAACAGCTGATCTCGCTCTAGGTGAGAGGCAAAGCCTGACTACCTCAACTATAAGGACACATGGACCCCACTATGCTTCCCAACCCACGGAGGTACCTCTACACTGCACCACACCATGTGCAACTCCCAACTCCAATGGATGTTTTCTGTGGCAATCTCTGTATCGTGCTCCTTTGTATGCTCAAAATTAACGAGGACTCAGACTTCTACATACTTAACTCACATTTGACAGCAGGATTCAGTATTTTCAAACATACTTTCTTCATCCCCTTTTGAAGAAGGGCAAATCCTTAACTACTTCCTCATCATTAATCACACAGGTAAATCCACTGACTGGCAATGAGGAGAAATAGGAGCTTAAAATTGAGCACATATTGATGCTTTGCTAATCAGAACAGGTATCATTGTCTTGTGGCCTCATACATAGCTTCATACAAAAGTCAAGAATCTCTCTTTCTCCCTCTTGCCATGTGAGCCGTTGTTTTCATATGACACAGAGTACAGCAGCTATATTAAGGAGGCCAAGCAGGAACATAACGAGATTGGCTTTAGCATTTCTCTACATATTATGTAGGCTAAGTGATGAAAAACACATTTTTTCCAAGAACAGAAGTCAAACCCTTCTCCCCCAACCTCCCGCCCAGCTTCCACGCTGCTCCACTTCGTATCCAGATTCTGCATAAAAGAAAAATTAGCTACATAACTGTCTCATTATTTAATTTTCAGTGCACATCGATCCAGTATATACTGAGCAAAAGTACAAATACAGCTATACAGTCGCTAAGGTGTTTTTTTCTTCTGCTATTCCCTTCTCCCTTTCTTCCCCCAGAATATAATGCTTAAGCATGCAGTACCTTCAGCGCATCTTCTTGAGTAGAAAAATCCTCATAGATGCCAGTATTTAGCACTGGTGCATTCAGCAGCAGTTCAACATCAGCCATGGCCAGCAAGACTTTGTTGATTTCAACCAAGTATTCAGCCGAAAAAGGCAAGGTCCTAACCCCTGCAGCAAAGTGGCCTTTTAACCTCTGCTGGACAGGGATTGCCTAAAAACATGAAAGTTCATTTTATATTTCAAAGAACAAGCAATTTTATGAAAAAATCCTAAATCAGTACATTATATTCAGAATAAGTACTTTTCTACATTAAAAGACAAAACAAAGGCCTTTCTAGCAAAGTTGCATAAATTCAGAAAGCTGCAAGTCCTGCAGAGAACTCTTTCTATATTTATAAAAAAAAGTTAGAAAACAGTAGATACCACGCTTCGCAATGACCCTGTATTATTCTTTATTAAAACTCTAGGGAGTAGGAAGGCCACTGCTCTTTCTCTGACCTTGATCCTTTATCATTTCCAGAAGTTACTCTTTTTGATCAAGCCTGTATCTAGTTGTGATTGCAACCTACTGTCTGCTTTCTTCATCATCAAAGACTCCCAGGAGTTACCAATTTACTGAGGCAGACATTTTTTTCCTCTCCACATTCTTTTCAATAAGCATCTCCACCCATATTTCCCAACCATTTTTTAAATAAATTAGCGCACCACCAGTACCACAATATGTTTTTTGCAGCAATGAGAGACACTAACTCCTCAAGAGCTTGGCAATTGTTGTCTGCTCTGGCTGTAAGACCAGGCTATCTAGCCAAGAACCATGTTAGCAGATAAGAAAACAAGAACAGTTATTTAATGCAGTTTTTTCTTGGATTATAAAGGATGGCCTGGATCTGAAGCATTAGGACATCAGCTGCAAGAAGCTATACCCTGCCACGCCTGGCAAAGATAGCAGAGGCAGGCGAAGCACATACTCCGAAGACTGAAAGCAGTTTTTTGCCCAACAGGATTCTGTCACCATCTCTGAAAATAAGCCAGTTCTTTAAAATCAGCAATGAAAAAGTAAACCCACCTCCAAATACTGAAGAATTCAAGCAACTTCTAAGCCACCACCATTTGAGTCAAGCAAGATAGAGACAGAGGCACTCGACTATGATTTACTAACAGCTGAGAATACACTTAAGAGTGTGAAGAATAAATGTATGTTCACAGCCAAATTTCAGCCAGTGAATTTTACTTTGCAATTAGCCTGGGCTGGGTGCACACATGCAAATCTCTAGCACAGCTGACAACCAGTAAAGTATTAAGACCCCCTAATAAAGTTGTTTGCAAACACCTGTCTATCTTCCTCCTCCACATGTTTCTGAGCATATCAAATATGTCACTCAAATTAACTGCAATCTAACATATGCAGCATGTGTAGTCCAAAAGAAAAAAGGACTGCGGCAGAAAAGGTATGTTCACATATTCACCATTCAGGATTTCTTCTCATGCACTGAATGCTCCTAAGCATTTTATTTGTTTTGTGTTGGTTTAGGGTTTTCTGTTTTGTTGTTTTTTTTTTTTTTTGCCTTTTTTTTTTTTTTTTTTTAACAAGTAGACAGTCATCCCTGTATTGAAAGCAGGGACACAGTTGTACTTCCACAAGACCTTTACCGTGAAACATGGTATGCTTTCAGTCATTCGTTGCACACCAAAGAAACAGGATGTACATAAATTGAGCCTACTGAAAACAAGTATTACAGACAAGCATCATAAAATACTCAGCTTTGCTTTTGGTTCAGTAACAGTACAGCAAGCAAGCACCGCAGTAAAAACCATAAGCTACTCCATATGTTTGAGTTACAAACAGAGTATCTTGGTCCCTGATGCTCCCCAAACACATTTTCTTGAGGAGCTGTATATATTTTGTCAGCTTCCATCACTGAAATTTGGAGCAAAAGCCCAAGGCTCAGACAGTGGTATGATTTCCTGTGGAAGGTGAGGCCCCAGCTCCAAAGAAACTGAACAAAGCTCATAAAACTCAAAGTATCTTTTCCCCAACAACGTGCAATAAGCCTGGGTTTGAACAAATACCAGGATGCCTGCTGCAGCACAGCTGCTTGAAACATCTTCACAAGGTGTTTTCTCTAACTCCCCATCATCCCACAAGTCCCATTCTCACACAGGCAACAGTCCAGAATCTGGACTTTATCCAAATGAATAATAGGTCACTGGACTTTATTATCTTTCTACTTCACCCACATTGCTTTATCTCCCATTAGAAAAATCTTACACAAGATTTAAAACAGCATCTGTTGGCGTGTAAATTTGTTTTCCACCTGTTGCCAACACTGACATATACTGAAACTTTCTGCTTCCCCAGTAGCACCATCCTGGGCCAGGCTGCTGCTCTTCTGAAAAGCAGTGAATTCCTCCTGGTGCTGTTCCTGCAGAGCACACCTCATTACTAATCTCCTCCAGCTTCCTCCCATCACTGAGATGATGTTTCCTTCTTTCACAACCCTCCTCCTTAAAGGTGAACATATGCAAGTGTTACAAACACATTAATGCTTTACTACAGCTGAGTTTTAATTGTTCAGCTGTTCTCTACCTTGCATTGCAGACTGGCAGCTTCTAAAATGCAGCATGAAGTACCAAAAAATGGAAAAGCAGAAGTTTGACATAACTGTCTCACACAAATCAAACATCTAAATGTCACAGAAAATGGTTTTCAGGTTTTTGTTTTTGTTTTTTTTAATTTAAAAAAAAAAAAACACAAAACAAAACACAAACAGGCAAGCAAACCCTTCAGCACCCACAAATAGCAAGTTAATCAAAGGTTATTCAGGAGGAGATCTGACTGGATGAGTTAATAGCCCTTTTCTACTTTAATTTCAGTGGTGACAGAGCATGTTTATTAAATATGGTCTCTCTTTAAATACTAGGAAAAAATGTAGGACTAGGGGAAAGAAGGGGAATACTCAGTTACTAGTGTACATTCTATAAATAAGACCTCTCAATGAGAGCTGCTAAAAATAATTTTAATTCAGTGGTCAAATAAAAATTTGTTTCCTCCTATACTTAGCATCTCATTTGAACTGCAATTCAGAATTTGGTTTCAGATTTTCTTCCCCTTCCCCCTTTTACACTCAAATACCTTTTGAAACAAAATCTACCAAAGATTCAACTCAAGGAGATACTATGACTTGCTTCCAAGTGCATTTTGGAAAATACTGCCCAAGAAATTGACATAAAATTAAATAATTTACCTTCCATTGTTTAACTACATAAACATTTTAACCAAAAGTGTTTACCCAGTCTAATCTCAGATCACACATTACTTATCTTTGCAAATAAATACCCATTTGATTAGAAATGCTCACTTTTTAACCATTCCTTGCCTCCTCTCTCTCACACTCAAAATATGTCATAGCCAGTTTTCTAGGAAAAGGTTTTCCAAAGCTAAAATCTCATGTCAATTTTATTTGTTCTCCTGGGTTAATTAATGCAGTCAGTAAGCAACATATTTGTGGGCAATGTAGCTAACGGTTCACATTTAGGTAACTCAGAACTTTCCCTATAAAAAGCACAATAGGCAAACAAACATGTTTTCTTTATTACAGGAATAATACTTCAAGAGCCTTCAAGATGGTGACTGTGTTTCAGTTTATAGGAAAAACTGCACCGTGCCTGCAACAGCAAATTCACTTACCATCTGCAAAATTATCATTTTCACTTCAAAACAGTTTTCCAAAACCTGGAAAAATCTCTCAGGAACTTTAGTCAACTAATTACCTCTGCAATTTAAGGTTTAATTTTTCCTTTCTCTCATTCCAAGCCAAGTAAGAATACAGCAATTCAAATAAATACTAAAGCAAGTTTAGAAAAGAAGGAACTCAAAGAGACAAACTTCCAATGCAGGCTTTTCTAGCTAACGGATTTGTGGCAAAACAAAGGTTATTCAGAAGTACCTGCTATGCAGAAGGGTTACCAATATTTCAGAGACACTTAACTCCATAATCCCTAGAAGCATACATGACGAGGAATCTTTATGATCCAGCTACTTCCAGCAAATCAATATATACATACGTATGACCTTCAAGCACCATAAATAAGTCCTCTCCTCCACACTCATTTACAAAAATGTAAATAATGTATTATATAAAATCTAAATCAGAGTCTACTCCCCAGCTTGGTGGCTTAAATCTTTCCTTCCCTCCCCGTTTGTTCATTTCAAACACTAGTTTATCTTCCTTTGCTCACTGCACCTTCCTTACATCAAGGTGTGGGGCTGAGCCAGCTGCACACCAGTGGGCCAAGAATTTGTTTAGTGCTTCTCAGTCCTGAGCTGAGATGAGCAAAAAGCACTGCAATTTGCTATTTGGTTGTCTGGGGGCCCTATGGGTACATCCAGGGTTTCCCTTTCCCCACCTCCATCAGACATCCATGCTGCCTAAAAAAGGGGGAGGGAGGGTGTTCAAGCACAGAATAGATGTTAAAAATTGGGGAGGGTCAGTTTATGTTGCAGAATTTTAGCATTAGGGTTCCCCCAGATGCTGAGGGTGAGTTAAGTGTGGTGGCTCAAAGAAAATTCTGGAGCAACTGCGTTCATCTAAAATGATGATGATATTTGGGAACACTGTTGCTCCCTTCAGAAGTGATATGGTCCCATACCATTTTTTATGCTCACAATCAATTAGTAAAGCAGGTGAAAGAACAAGCCATAAAAGTCAAATAAGGTCATCTGAGACAGGCTGGCTTACCACTCAAGTATCAGAAAGCTAGAGGCACAGACACTTGCAGCAAAAGCAGCAGTTTCCGAGTTTCACAGCAGTAAATGAAAACTGCTGTGGTCCCTTTCTGAAAGCCTAGCTGACTCAGCCAGACTAGAAACTACATCTGGAAGTATAGGGATATTTTTACACAACTTAACTAATTCTGAGCAAAGATAACATTTCTCCATCAATAATCTATTGTAATTGCTATGGCAATCCATATTTACGTGATATTCTGCATTCAGCACCCAGATACCAAGATGCAGTAATTCCAGGAATGGATCCAGCAGCGCCAGTATATCCCTAAAGAAAAGGGCTTTATAGGAGGCAAAAGGATCTTCCTTAGAGAAGATCAGTCAACCTGCAGTGAGACCAACAGTGACAGGGAAGACCACTCTGTGGCACAACTGGACTGCTCCCATTAGCAAAGAACCATTTAGGTGCACCTTTTTCCCTTTTCAATCCAGTAACTGATTCACTCAAAGCATCTGATGGTCAAACAGAAAAAGTGGATCATGTTGTTTTACTTTAAATGCGCGTGGATCCCCATTTCCTTCAAACAAATTCCCTGGCATCAGTCAGGTCCCAAGGAGCTCGTGCGCAAGTACCACAGTACACCAGGAGTGACCACTGGCGACCCAACAGAGCTGTCAGATGTTGGACAGTTAAACAGACCCTGGGACCATCTTTGCTGCCCAGCTCTGTGTGGGAGGCTTATAATTTGAAAAAGTCTCTCTGAAGAGAAGCAGATTTAAACGGTTTACTTTCATAGCTGATACTGAATAGCCTGCGTGACCAAGGAGAGCAGAGCATTTGCCACAGGTCCACAGCTATCACAGGCAGCTGAAGCCACATAGCACTACAGGTGTGAACGAAGAGCATCGCATTATAATTTTGTGGTGCAAGTCTTACAGGGAACCAGAGCATTTTACCCCTGCCTCCACGTTAATTGGTGCTGGGTTGAAAAGTTACAGAGCATTCAAAAAGAGATTGATTGGTTTTGATTATGAAGCTTCATATGCAGAAACTCAGAAGTACTTGACAGATTGCCTAGCCCCCAAGCTTGTCCAAGAAATTACTTATTGCTTCACAAGGCTTCTCACTGTTATTGCCTAAAATATTAATGCAATTACCATGCGGTCAAAGTGTTTTGAAGGATGAAAAGGAAAAATAACATTAAAAAAAAAACACACCACACACCACAAAAAAAACCCTCACAAAACCACCAAACCACAACAAAACAAGAAAGCCACTCAAACTATCTGTACCCTCAACAATTAAGAGATACAGCTTTCTGGGCAGTAAATTTTATCAGACCCTGACATCTTATTAAAACAGTTGTGAAACTGTTTGTCAAGACCCACGCACACAGATTATCACGCATAACTCTTCTCATCAGACATACTTCAACCTTTATCATTTTTATTAATCTTCATTGTGTACAGTAATATCAATCACATGAGGGGAGTTATCACTCCCTAAGCACTTGAGGCAGCGAAAGGCAGCATCTGAGCAGTTACATCATCCCGACCACAGGAAGCAGAGGCACTGAGTTTAAGCCTCAAACGAGACTTTAACCATACGTACCTGCACCAATCAGACACTGAATCAGAATGTTTGAGCCAGGGTATCAAAAAGACCTAAGCATAATCCCCATGAGCAAGACTGGCAAGAGAAACTGTCCTGGTTCAGTCACGCTGCCCAGATCACGCTCTAAGACTTGGGCCTGATGGCTGGGGTATTTTGGACCTGTGATGACTATATAGAAACGCCAAACTAGTCTATGCAGATAAATTTCCTAATGAAAAATGAATGCTGTCATTTTGAAAACACTTCTTTCCAGGAAAGTGTCAAAAGAACAGCCATAAAACCCTAATATATGAATCTCTAATGCTCATACATAGCGTTCACTCTGTTTGCTCTAAGAAAAAAAAAAAAAAGTCTCATTTACCTGTAGTTTTTGTTCATCTTCCACACCTTGCAGTCCTGACAGGCGGTGCTCAGCCTCATCCAGCCACTTCATTAGACTGTCATGTTCCTTCTTATACTGGGAAAACACTGGAGAGAGTTCCACCACCTGCCTCCTTTGAAATGACCTGCACTCCTACAATCCAGTGTATTAAGAAAATACGGTATAAGGGGAGGGAAGTAGTGAACAGAATAGGTCTTATTCATTTGAAAAACCAAAACACTTGAGGGATTAATTCAAAGAAGCAAATTCCAAAATATGCAACAGTAGCCATTTATTTTTTAAAAATACCTACATTCTAGTTATCTGTGCAGACCTGCAACCAAAGCCAGCCTGAGGGTCTTACCCTGCTTTTGAGCTACACCTCACCTTACCAACTCTAGTATGATTCAAACAGGTGAGGTAAAAGGAGTATAAGAATACGGAACCCCTTTGTTCTACACAAAAACATTTTTAATATGGCATGTGTATGAAAGCACCACAACATACTAGCGTCCACAAATAATACCCTCTATGGGAAGCAAGAGGATTCAGGAGCAGACTCATATTCACACAAACCTCTTCAGCTGAGAACTCAATGAATGCGTTTGTGTACATGTGTCTATGTAGTCACTCTTGATGCAGCCTGATGGTGGAGACAAACCTCTGCTGGAGGTCTGTCTGCACCCATCTGTGTAAACACATATAGGGTGGCCCTCTGTGAAGCTGCAAAAAGGACTTTAAAAATCAAAACCACTCCCCCAAAACTTTGGAATGACAAAATTCCTATTTTGGAATTGCAAAGATTCAGAGATTGAAGCTGTTGTGTACACCCATTAAACTCGTCCCCAGAAAATCTTATACACTAAAAAAGTCATAAGCAGGGTGTAAGTGGGATACCAAAGCGAAGACTGCATGAATGAGCTTTAACTATAGTAACTACCATAATCATACCTGCACACTGTTGTACTTTTTCTGCAGAAGCAACAGCTGTATGCGGATCTTCTCTCTCTTATGGTCCTCCATAGGCTGCTGTAACAACTGCCCTCCTCTCTGTAAAACTTCTTCAATCTGAGCTCTTTCTTGATCCAGCTAAAATTACACAAGTCTGTATTACCTACAGAAAGCTCAGCTATGGTTTCCAAAATGAATTCATTACCTGCTCAGATATTAACAGTAACGGTTCCAAACTGTTGTTTTATTATCCAAATGTGAGCTAAACTAATCCAAGCAGAGATTGTCCTCCACAACTACCAAATCCTAAAATCCAACTTGGTCATTCCATAAATTTCATAAAGAGATGCTCTGCAAGAAGCTCACTCAACGAGCCAGCAGTAGGCAGCCACAGCAATGGGGTTCTATTCTGAACATTCCTTGACGCTAATAAGCAAGCTCAGAGCAGAATAGCAAGAAAATGAAACTGTAATAAATATAAACCCAGCACAAAGGGGAGCATATGTTCTATAGCAATAATTTCTTCCATACTGGCCTTTTAAAAACACTTTTGTGTAGTATACATGCCATTTTCCCTAGACTTATATTCAGCTTTCCAGCTCAGTTTATACTATTTCATGTGCTTAAAAGGAAGGCAGATATGATGGCCTGGCAGGACTTTACCCAATTTTGTAGCCAACAAGGCTATTGTGGACAAGATGCAAAAAAAAGTATGACAGTGTTATACAAGTGAATAGCAGAGCCTAGATAAGAATCTAGAAAAAGATAAATTTTGTTCCAAGTTCTTGTTTGGACTTGCTGTGAGCCATATTATAACACTCTTATTTGCACCTCATCTCACAAGTATCCACTGACCTGACCTATGCACTGTGATTCAATATACCATACCAGTTTAAATCTAAAGTGAAAAAATTCTCTACCCAATGCAATAGATTAGAGGCTCAAAATTGCCAAATACATCGTAAAAGTCTCAGCTGCATTAAGGAATCATTTCAACATAAGTTCAAACAGTTAGATATGAAGAAAGAAAAAAGTTTTGCACCCTATTACTTCTACAGGAAGGATTCCTTATAAACAGCTACTTTGGGTAGAAGAGAGAAGATAAATAAAAATCAAAGTTCGCTACCTGAATTACACAAAACCGTTAATAAAATACAGACTGATGTAAGACTAGTTACTCTCAGTGCGCCAGCCAAGAGGCAGCAGCTATGGGAAAAGTATGGGAAAATTGTGCAGTGTTTCCAACAACCTAGTAATTCCCTTCATTTTCTACTTCTGTCTTAAAAAGATTTTCTCAGAATTCCCCCTCAAAGTCTGGAGGGATGTAACACATGGACAAAATAGAAAGGGAGTTAGTCAGTTATTTAATTCTTCCGTTGCTCACAAACCTTTTCATCTTCCCCACTCAACTCCAGATGCTTTTCCACAACTTTTAACGTATTCTGTATGTCACTCTCAAATTCTTCCAGGTCTGGAAAAGCTCCTCTGACTTCATGGGGCTCTGACATGACAGGAAGTCGTTCTTGTCCAACAAGCATCTACAAAGCAAAATAAAAACTTTGTTCAAGCTGAAAATTTAGTCTGAGTTGTTGACACACAGCTTAATGATTTAAGCCAATTTTCCATGAACAGGCATAACAGTTTGTAGGACCATCAGATAGCAGCATAAAAAAAAAAAATTGCAAGAGTTGTTTGATCTAACACTAAGAGCTAGCTTGGATACAGTGTTGATAGGTACTACCAAGCTTCTACCTTCAAACGTCAACCCGAGCATTTTGGTCTCAAAACAAACAAAAATCCTCCAGTCACATTAGCTTATGGTGTTGTTCTGTACTTCATATTTATATGTACTGCAACATATACATTTTTCCAAATCTTTAACACAGTTATTTGTAAGTTTTCCCTTGCAAATCAAATCATCACCTGCTACTCAGGTAAAAAAAAGCAGTTGGTCTAAAATCAGTCTGTCCATTTTTCACATACAAGTATCTACACTTAAAAGAGAATCAAAAGCAGTGAAGTGCTGTTCTAATACATAAAGATCTATCCCCTAAAACTATTTGCCATCATTTTGGCATAGACCCCCCCAAGCACGTTTTGGAGCTCGCTCACCCTCACCTTGGCGCTTTTGATGTGCTGAGAAACCTTCTCAAAGTTACGGTTCAGTTCTGCCAGTTTGGGTTCAACAAGTTCACGGCATGACACCCCCCGACCATTCATTAGGATGATAGCCTGATCACGCACATTATCCACGCGAAGACTAACATCATCTAATTCAGATGTTAAGCGCTAAGAAATGAAAGAAAATGCAAATGGTTACACTAGGAAAGGAAAAAAAAAAAAATCAAAAAACAAAACCAAAAAACCACAGGCAGCAAACCTGACTCGACTTCATTTAGAATCCAGAAGTTGTTACTTGACAGTAACATTTCCTACCTTCACAGTTTCCTCCTTTTTGCTTGCTGACTTTTTCTCAATCTCATCCAGCAAGGCTTCACCCTGATATAACCAAGTACTTATGTGGGCAACATTTTCATCAAAAATTTCCAGCTGACTCTGATGATTCTGGAAAAAGATGAAAAAAAAAAAAGTATCAATGTGAGAAACTTAAAAAAAATCCAGGGAAAAAAAAACAACACAAACCCAAAAAACACCCACACAAAAAAACACACACACACAAAAAAAACCCTGCCAAAACAACCACTATGAGTAAAAAGGAGATCAATAGAATAAAGTCTTATGGATACACCTTGGAAAGGAACACTGAAAATTAGATTGTACTTCTCACCTTCAATAACTATTTACAAGAATTCAGTTTTCATTCTAGACCCTTAGATATTATTGTTTCTAATTCATAGAAAGGGAAACAGAAATAGCTGAGGTGGTTTGTCCAACTAAAGACAGACAATGTATTACAACATTACAGCCAGACCACATCATCTCAGGCGACCAAAAAACCCACAATTTTTTCAGTTATCACTAGGAGATACAACAGTACACATTATACATGGTTGTTGTTGCATGTGCTTTGTTTTGGTTTTTTAATTGAAAGGGGATTATACCAAAACCTACAAATTATAATAGCCAAGTTTTTATATTTTACTGATTACATTAAAATATTTCTTCCTCTTAAGAAAAGTCACCACATTGTAGACATGCTAATTAGGCCTGCTTTCATATGTAGTCAGAAATTATATCATTAGGTGCCACAGACAAACACACTATTCTGTGTGATAAAACAAAGCTACCAGATTCAGAAAAGTACCGTCCTCCTTAAGCATGGAGCTTCTTACCCAAAAAAAGGGTAACTAAGCTTTGATCGTTTAGACAAACAAAACAAAGGGAGGGGAGGAAAGAGAGAGGAGGCCTCTGATTGCTCTCTATATCAAGAAACATATTTTCACCTAGCAAAAGAACAATTTAACCTAACAAAGTCAGCAGAAAGACAATACTCATCACCAGACATGAACATAATTTAGAAGGTTTTTAGTTGTGGATCATCCTTGCAGCATTTACAAATAAGAGCAAACTACCTGACTACTCCTAACATGGACATCATTGGATTATGAAACAAACAGTACGACCTGCAACAGGCACTGGACAGGATGCACAGGGCTCACCATCTAGGTATACACCAATGTTTCCACAATTTCAGCCCATATCAGGGGCTTCTGAAGGTGGATTGTCATAACTAGCTGAACAACATAGAAATACCTTAACTATCTGCTAGTATCAGTCTGATACTAGTATTAACTGTAGACTGTTTCATGCCCATTTAGCAAAACTTGCAGCTTTAGGCTATATAATACACTTAGTCTTCCATTTACTCAGCCAAACAGATGCTGTTGGCCTCAACTCTGAGCTGGCGTACTCTTAAACGCTTGCAGTTATGGGCTGTTTGAAAGAGCAATAGGCTGTCAGAGGGTCTCAAGTACTTTGCTGAACACCACTAGGAAGTTATCAATTGTCCATTAAACAGCCATCATCTGGGTCTCGAGGAAATCTATCGACACAAAAATGCTCTGTTTATGCTGGAGCTGGCACAGAGGTTTCTTTCACACTGAATAAAGAGCAGCATACACAGCAGCCTCATGGAAACCAGTCCTTTTGGGCTAGTTACTTTTGTTTTCTACTTTCTATAAGCTTACTTATATTAGTAAGTTACATAGAAAACACAAGGTCCAACTTCCGGGCTAATTAGCCGTTAGGAAACAAATAACACTTCCATAACCTGGTGGGGTTTTTCCCCTCATTTTAATCTGGCGGAATTGGCTACTACCAGTTAATGAGTAAAACCAGCAGTTTTATGAATGCTTGTATGCCCCATAACCCACTCATTCTATGTGCGACGGTAGATGCTCCCTTTCAGGATAGTTTAGAAAGTTACTTCTATGCACTAGAGTAGCAAGCATTGTATTAAGGGCTAAACAACAAGTGGGCATAAAAGGCTAGCACTATTGGTGTAGCAGAAGAGAAAATAATAAAACATTAACAGGGAAGAGGTACAAGGAGATAAATTTGTAAATAAGGACAAAAGATTAAAAACATAATGTGATGGCACCTAAAGGCGGGGAGGAGAAAGGAAAGATAAAGAGATTAAAATAATATATAAGTGAAAAGTATTCACTAAGCATATGGTGGATTATCTATAGAAAAGAGGAATTACACCACAAAGTCTAGGGAGAGTAAGAACCCAGAAAAGAGTCCTAGCACAGAAGCCAGGAGAAAGGCAAAAGAAAAAAAGTTAAACATAGCTTTATTCTCTACAACTAAGCAGGTTATTCCCACAAGGTCAAGTTAACTGTCTGCCTGGGATATTTACATAGTTTCATCACTCTCACATCCAGATTCTGCATTATTATCTCCTACCCACTGAGCAATAGCTACTACTACCAAGCGCATGGCACCAATGCCTATCAGCACATCTAAAACACTTGCAAAACAGTTCCCCACCTTCCTCATTGTATATAACCTCGTGACTCACCTCTCCATTTACAGACTAACCAGATATCCGTTCTACATTCCTTTAAGTTCATGAGGCACCATGGAAGCTTCACATCACAGTGAAGTGAGACAAGTAAAAACTGCAGCTGCTGCAAGGGTGGGGAGGGAGAACCACCATGAATATTTCTCACGCGTGCAACTTACCAACAAGGTGTCACACCAGTCCTCGGTCCAGGTCCGAACTCTGCTCCAGCCAGCATTAAGGACACACAGCTTCTCCTCCAGGGAAGTCTCGCTCCCTTCCACCAGAGCCTGGAGTGCAGCGCAGCTTTCCGTGATGCTCTTCAGATCAGCTTTCCTCCTCTCCAGCTCTCTCAGCACATTCTGAAACAAGAAGAGCCATTAACACTGCACACTGCTCCCAATCACAAGGGCAAGGGAACCAGATTTCTACCTCCACAGGAAACAAATAGTATCATAGATGATCTTCATTTGAGAAAAATCAAACCAAGTAGAATCACATTCTGTTTATACTCACTCTCTATAGACAGTGATCTCCTTTTTTATTTTGAGACAGCAAGAGCACAATGCACATAAGTGTCCCGAATAACTTAACTTGAGACCTTTTTGTTTTGTTGTTTTACATTATCTTCAAAGATCCTTTTCATTATGTAGGTAAAGTAAATGTATCACATTATAGGTCCAATTTTAAAAGGTTCTTTTCTGCACTGTCACAGAGAATGCAATTTTCAAGAGACACTTTGGATTTCTCTGTATCTTTACCTATTAAAGTACTTCTACCATTCGCAACAATGAGAAAAGCAGTAGGCCAAGGCTGAATGTTATTTTGAGAACCACCACCACTCATTACTGCATATGTTCAATTCAGTTGCTACATATTACAGAACCCTATTGTTATATTACCTATACCTACATATGTAAATATATGTATCTTTAGCTCTAAAATTTTTTCCAAGTCATCTCTGATTTTAAATAGGTTTTTTTGATAATCTAAAAAAAAAAAAATCCCTTTCTTTGAAAGACTGCATACTGACATACAAATTAAGTAATATGTCATCTCTTGAATATCAGTATATGGTTTCCATGTGGAAAATAGCATCTCTTGCCATACAAGATCACCGAATATTATTGATAACATCTGGCTATTTAGAAAGCTCTTTGATGTCAGCATACAGTGTATGGAAGAACACAGTTAATCACAACTAGTGTCTGGAGCTCCTTGAACATCTTATTATCCGTGAAGTAAATAATTTATTTTACCATAACTTATTATCTTAGAGACAGAAACAAATACTCAAGTTACTACATTTTAAAATTGCCTCTAGAAAACCTTAAGATAGGAAGAACAACTTTGCATGCAACATAAAAGGCTTATCTTCCTGGTGGTGCAGCATAAGAGTTCATAGACTATTTGATTTGCTTACAGATGTATAGTAAGTATACTTCAATAAGTATTTACAAGTTTGTTTGGAAAGAAATCTTGGGGATACTGTCACAGCAGAAGTGTAGCACCAATAATTGCTAATTCTGAGTGAAATGGGTGAGAACAAGTTATAATTAGATGGTTTTGTAATTTTGTAAGCTTTCAAGTTTTAAGATTGTACACAGACCTATTCAAAAAGTAAAAGGTGACAGAAAACAATGACTGAAAAGATCAGTATTGCTGAACTTGCTGTATCAACTGACACTTGTTGCTAACTCCCACTATTACATATACAAGCTTCTACAGTGTGAGAAAATAGATACTTTGCTTCAGAATAATTATAACATTCGCCTGCTTCCATGAAAAGTTCCAATTTATAGATGAAAGAAAATAAGGAATTACAGGAGCTTTTTGTTTTGCAAAGTCACAACTTTGAAGATAAAGCTGTTTCAATGAAAAATTACAAACTCAATGTTTCATTAAAAATGACAATGAACTTTCAGTTCGCTCTATGAGTTGACCCTGCCCAAAATTACATTTGCTGATATTTATTATACTTATGAATTGTGTTAGAGATACAGTAAATCACTTAAATATCTATTAACACCAAATATGTAGTAATATTTTTAATATTTCACTGGCCATTTAAGTTTGAGACAAGATGCCCGAGATGAAACAGATCAGACTCGGTAAGGTACTGAATATGATCTACTGAATCTACTAAAATTTCATTATGTGAGAGATTTAGGAACAAGTTACAGGGATTTAAATTCACAGCCACTTCTACATAGTATTGCCATAATGTTAAAAATTTTTTCTGCAGATATTTAGAGCGTGCTTACTTTGGCCCAGGCAATTTCTGAATCTAGATCAGAAAGCAAGCTCTCTGAAGTGGACTTCTGCACAAGCTCAGCCTCAGTGGTAGCTAGCCACTCTGACAAAGAGGCAGCCTCTTTCCTCATTTTGCGTGCCAGCTGGGATGCTCTTTCAAGGTCTTGTTTTCCCTCTGTCACCTACAAAAAATAAAAAGGAAAAAAGAAAACAAAATTAGATTTTAAAAGATAGCAAAACCAAAAAGTGCTAGCCAGCTAAAATATCCACCCGAATATATAAAATCCTTGCATATTAAGACTGTCTTGCATTAGGGAAGGACCCTAAAAAGAAAAATCATTTATAAACATCTGCATCTTCCTATACAAGGCAGAATATATAAAACTAGAATAATTTTAAATTAAGGTACGCCTAAAGGAGACAAAGAAACCTGCATACCAACTTATTTATAGATACTAATCACCAAATTTATATTTAAACTTTGTTTATTATGATCCTTTAACTGAAACTCAAGGGAATATAGAATCCAGTCAGTCACTCACACAGGTAAAATTCAGTTCCTTTTTGTATTTTGACAGACCTGCTAGCAGAAAGATGTAAAGAAAAATTTCACTGAAAATCTAGTCTGCCCTTGAAAACATCTCAGTGAAGTAAATACGAAATTTGATATTTGCTGCAGTACAATCAATTCTATTTCACACTGGCTACATAATTAGTCTGGTCAAACTTTAACACAGACTTGAGAATAAATCCAACCATAGCAGTCAGAATCAACTGACATTTCAAAAAATTGCCCTCTGTCTCAGCTTAGTGTTTGCATGTATTTATTCAAAATAATGCGCTCTTTGACGATCTAAAAAAATAAATTCAGACACAAACAAAATCATAACATTATACTGCAAATAACTCTGCCCTTCTATCCTTTCCCAATTTCTTGTCTACATGCTTTCTGAGTTATAGATGTACAGGTTCCACTAGTATCCACACCCTTGTGAATGTTCTCCACTTTACAACAATGAAATATTTTCTAGGGCCCATTTCGAGATATTGCAATAATGTAATCTGGCCACTTACTCACAGCTTCATTCACAGAGCACTGAACAGGCATGAGCCTGCTTGGACTTCTGTCTTAGTTTAGGTAGGCAAAGAATCCCCTATTTCCCCCCTGCCCCCTAAGGGTTTAACCATTTTTAAACACTTCACTTGGATAAATAACTACTCAATTACAAGAAAATTACTCAAATCAATATTTAATGCAGTTCATGGGAAATACAGGTTTGCCTGCATTTTCTACTTCATACTGAGAGCAATTCTTCAGATGGATTACGATTAAAAACCATCATGACACCTCCTAAAAAAAAATTTGCATCGACTCAAACTTCTCATGACAATCTGATAGTAAATTATCTTGGAGGCTGGTTTACAGAGAAGAGAAGGTACAACAGTGCTCAAAGACTTTAACGAATAGCAGGCCAGCTTTGCCAGAATGCTGAAAGCTCTGTGAATCTTCCTTTCTTCAAGGCTACCTCCCCTTCAGAAACACTCTGTGAGCCCAGGGGTCTTGCACAACTACAGGATCGTTATGTGTAATCTTTCATCTCTCAACTGATTGCTCCTGGATGTAGCAACTAGCCTATACAGTATCAGCTTCAGAATCAAACTTAAAACAGCAGCTGACATCAAAACAACAAAGATGGGAATTTATATGCAGACAAATGTTCATATGTACATTTGTTTTTCTTACCTGTGCCCCCAAGTCATTGTAGAGAAATTTCAAGGCTGTCAGTTGTTCATCCATCCCTTTGGGATTATCTGTCTGTTGTTTCTGTACAATTTGCCTTCCTGTCTTGATGACAGTTTCAACCTCCAATTTCACCTCACTGAGGGTCTTATAGAGTTTCTAAAAAGACAAATATGTATACTGGTGATCAATCTGTAGTGCACATTTTCAGACTTTGCTTCATTTGGGGACTTGAACATCAGATTGCACTTAAACTCTGAGCTACAGATTAAGAGCAATGTCTGCCAAGATTTCAAACTCCTGATGTTCCATATTTTATTCTAGTTTCAATTTTCACCAAAAAAAAAAAAAAAAAAAAGAATTATCACAATAATTTAGAAGAAGTGTTCGCAATAATTTAGAAGTGTTTACTCCATAACATCATCACCACTTGTGGCAAGGCTAACATTGCGATCTGTACTTGATCTTATGTACAGTATTTGTTTTGTTCAAATACTAAGAACCAAGCAAACTTGCCCTTGGAGTGATGCTTCTCCATAACACAAGGATGAGCCAGGGAAGGGAGTTTTTTTATAAACTCAGCTGTTCCACCACATCTGTGATCAACAATCCACTACTTTTATGTCCACATTCTCACCCAGAAGAATTAGGGGTTTAGTTATCCATTGTTCTGTTGGCGTTTTGCAAAGAGTTGTAACAGTTCCATCAGGACTTTAAGCAAAATTTCCTCAGGAGAGAGTTTAGACGAGAAGAAATCACACAAGAAAGAAACACCTCCCCAAGGATAAGTTAAGAACATTGCATACTTACCATGCACCTGTCCAGATGAGTTTGGATTACATCTGGGTCAGTATCCTTCACATCCAAGACATGAAGTTCTGCTTTTACACCATCCAACACCCGCTTGCAATCCAACATGCGCTGCTCAAAATTGGCTGGCTTCTGGAAAAGCTGATACTTCGTAGATACTTCACGGAGTTTTCTCTGTTTATGTTAAGATTGTTTTAAATTAATATCTGCACTTCAAAAAATAACATCTAAAGCATCTCCCCCCACAGATTCTAACTCACCCCTCATACCACCACAACTCAGTATACATGGCAACACTATTTGCCAAGCCAAATTCCATCATCTAGTCCTAATCTCCACCTGAGGTGCAAGAGAGCTATAATTCTATATCATACACTTTCAAAATACCCATTCTACTAAAATACAGAGACTTTCTGACTTTCAGCATTTATCCCACAATACTTATGAAATTTAAACTTCCTTATTCAATTCATCTAGCTCTGCTTGTTTCCTAATGAAAACATGTAAAAGCATATACTATTTACTTCTGAGGTTCGGTTGACTACACCAAGCAATTTACAGGCTGACAACAGCAGTGTGTAATTGAAAACCAGAAGCTCTTCACACTTAAATTCTTAGTGCAACTCTCATTTTTACCTGCAAAGCATCCAGCTGAGTTCCACCACGGGGAGACCTGCATTCAGGAGAAGCAGGAGGGAAAGAGCGAGCACTTTTCTTGAGCTCCTCTAAGGTGGATTCATGAGCTGCAATCTCAGCTTGAATTTTCTGCCACATCATAGAAAACGGAAAAAAAAAAAAAAAAAAAAAAAAAAGAAAATCGCTCACAAAGAGGGGAAAAGGAACTTGCTTACCACCTACTACCCACTACCCAGAAGTCAATCTACTCTAACATTTAAACACTACCAGGTTTAGTTTAAATATTCTGGCTCTGGTGACAACTTGACAAATTGAAAGCCGTTAAGATTGTTATTCAGTACAACCTTCTTAAAACAGCAAAACAATCCAGAGTACAAAAGATATCACCTAGTACATCAGCACAGGACTTAAATGTAGCCCTCATGAATTACTAAATCTAGGCTGAGCACTATCATGAGATATTTCAAAATGTTTTGTAGTGAAAAGCTATACTGGAATACCTGGGCCTCCTGGGGCATCTGAAAGGCATCTACCCTATCAGTCAGGTAAGATGTCAGCTGTCTATCCAGCTCCACTAAGTTTTCTTGCAAGACCTGCAACATGTGGTCGGTTTCTCGCATGGTCTGAAGCTGCTGTTCCAAGGCAATCTGCCGGCTTACCGCCTGAGTGGGACAGAAAGGCAAGACAAGATGGAGCAGTAATTCAATACCAATTATATTAAATTTTCTGAAAACAAGGTGGGGGAGACCCAAAAAATCCTATCTAAGAAGAGCAACAGCAAGCCCTAGAAGGCAGCGATTTTTGAAGCCTGCTGTGATTCATACCAGCAACTGACAAACAGTGGCAGAGGAGAGTTCTGCTGCTAGATATACACAATAGTGAAAACAGGTCTCTCCTACCACCTGAGGAAGAAAGTATTCTCTTAAAAACACACCAGTTCAAAAACTAGCTATTCAATGGGAATCAGGGACTTTGTAATACACTACAGGTCAATATTGTTTGATGTGTAAACTTGCACATTTTCTTTCAAAACAATAAACTCTGTCTTTCTGTTACAGTGTGAAAACAGAGCTTCATGGTTCCTTCCCTCCACTGCCTCTCCCTTCAACAGCAAAACTTCTAAGTTCATCCGAAATGTCACTACTTGCATGAGAACACAAATTCCCACTATCAACACATGCACAGACCAGTGGGTGTGTACACACACGCACACAGATGTGGAAAGTTGTCAACAGCCCAGTGTCAGCGCTGCAGCTGCCAAAGTAGATAGTTTTTATATGGCAATAAAGTGCTGTTGTAACAGAAAAAACAATAGTGAATGTTAACTTAAATGACAGCACGTAGTCCCCAGCTGAGCGTAGTGCATTCGTGTTGCGCACTGTAATGAGGATGAACTGAAATTCCCTCTATGACTACACTTTGGCAGTGGCAGAAAAAACCTCCCACCCTACAATTTGGCAGGGGCCTGTATTACCAGGATACACAACACAAGTTACAAATTTATGCAACCTGAAATAAAGCTAGTCGTCTTCTACTTATTAAATCTAGAAAAGATTAGACTAAACTATGAGAAGAGGAAGGGGACAACATAATAGATGGGGAATGAGAAGAATGTTTTCCTTCTGTTCCTTATTCCAGTGTGACTTCTTCCCAGCTATTTCAAAGAATGAAAATGTCACTTATTCATGTTCCTCGTTTTTACAGTTAGTTAGCAGCTCACCAGTATTTATGGCAGTAGGAAGGGACTATTAACCTCATTTATTGAACTGTCCCCCTTGAGACTGGAACTGCCTTTTTGTCAAAATTACCTGGAAAAAATAACAGGGGGTCCCCACAGTGCAAGGGTGTGCAAGTGTGCAAAACAAAACCCGACTCAAGTCAGGGAAAAAAAACATCTTGCTCTTAGGGCATTATTCCAAACTGAAAACAGCTGACAACATTGTGAAGGTTTTTCCTCTTTTCCTGTATTGCAGTCCTGCATCTATGAATTCAGCTATCTAACAGGAATCATTGCAGACCACTGAGCTGAAAAATCCAGTCTACTTCAACCCTGCCCCCAAATTCTTACCAAGTGACTCAATTCCTCATAGCGAGCATTGAAAGCCTCCAATTTTTCACTGATGATATCATCAAGAATCCCTCCATCAATCAGTGTCTGCCCAAGTTCCCGAATCTGGGTTCGATTATCAGCTGGATGACGCAGGACTGATTCTAGGGACTAATTAGCAGAGGAAGTTTTAAAGGTCAAGACACTGAATATCACTGCGTTTCCAGAGGTGGAAATCTGGCTGCATGCACAGAAGTTTTACACTTGAAATGTCTTGAGAGTGCTCTAAAAGCATGAATTACTTATGGCTTAATCCACGAAGGCACAAGGCGAATACAGTGGTCATTTTGCTTTAGATAATTAAACTTCACAGCACTTCTCACCTATTCACATCATTTCATACTATAGTGCTGGAAGGAATTAATCAATTTACACATGACAGGAGAGAGCATACAATTTTATCATGGTACCAAGTACGGCACAATCATGTACAGCAAAATTCAGCTTTTGGTGGGGAGCCTTACAAATATCCATTCCAGATTCAGAGTAATATGTTCATTTAACCTGAAGAATCAGAATATTCAACACATTTCAGTATTCTACTGAGGTGTAGAATATGTTTTTTTAAACAGAGCTGTCTGAAAAGTTACTGATCTGATAGAATGACTAGAATACCTCAAGAGCATCATTGACAGCATCCAACTTATCAGGCAGATTTTCTGTCATTTGCACCCTTTCTTCCAGATTGTTTAGCCAAGCTGTTTCTAAATCAAGATACTGAAGCAGCTCAATCCAACAGGACCACACCTCCTAGGAGCAACAGAAAAAGCATAAATTAGCCTGCAAAGCCAGGCATAGCTCATATACCCCATAAACAGCTTAAAGAAATTATGTTTCTGAGACATTCACCTAAAATGGGCAAGTAGAAAATATTCAAAAACATGCCATGGCACAGTAAGTTCTAGACAGAAAAACCTGCAACTGTAGCAGCAAGATAAAAAGAAATACACAAAATACGCATCTAAGTCTCTAAACTCATGCTAAAATTATCACTGACATCCAGATTCTTATAACAATTTAAGAATGTAACAAAATGCATCCACTCCTCTTGAAAGATAGGACATATACAACCTACCCGAAACTATAATCAACATGTTTTAATTATCATCATATTTCAACCTTTAATCTCCGAGAAGTTTCTTTTTGTCATTTTGGAAGATGCATGGATGGATAATAGAGCTGTGAGATAAGGTTCCTTATTTGCACAAGTGTTGACTACAATACAGATTATAAAAGCAAAAGTTAGATGGTGTTTCATAGATTCCAAGGATGTCATCTCAAGAGAAAGTAATCTTGGAAAGGAGCCACAGCAAAATGTGTTTATGCTGAAGCTACTGGATTCAATGACAAAACTGGACATTTTCAGTGTCCTTCTCCATTCCTCTTGTGCCACCTGCCTCCATTTTATAAGCTGAGAGCCATCTCTCTTACCTCCAAGGTGTGGCATTTTCCCCGGATCCGATTGCACAGTAGCTGGTAGTTCTCCAGCACAACATTCAGCTCGGTTGCCAGGTCCTGACCACTAGACGGCACTTTGGTGGCCAACATCTTGATGTTGTCTTTGAGAATCTTCACCCGCACCTCTTTCTGCAACACATCCTCCTTTGCTCTCTGCCCAAAGAAATGTATTACACAATCAGCCCTCAATTGCCATATGATCAGCTATTCACCACTTAAACCAAAGATCAGCAGTTTAACCTTGGAATTGTTGCTGCCAAAGCACAACGAAACATGGCAGCAACTTGCATGGAATTCAGATTATGTCAGTAAGCATTGAAAAATCCTATTTTATTAAACATACAGACATATTTACCATTTATGGTTTGTTCATTAAAAATCCATGACTCAAAGCAAAAAAGATTAAGTTCAGTGCTATTTATATACTAGCACACAGATATAAAAAAAAGTGAAACAGCATATCGGGGAGAAAACAGTAGGATGAATTTACAGAAGTTATGAGTGTCAGAGCTCAGTAACTGTCTCCCAGAGTTATCCAGGAAGGATGACTCAATTACCTGGGACACCTGCAACTACAAAGTTGGGACCTCTCCCATAGCTGTTGGGTGTGCTAGAGGAACACGCAAAAAGGACAACCAGAAGAATTCCTTCAAACCAACTGCACTCAGAGGAGCTTAGTAACAAATATACAGGATAAGCACAGTACAACTCCCAGCACACAGGCCTGGAGAAATTGTATTATCAGTTGTTGAACTTTGCCCTAACCAGAATTCAGGAAGCAGGGTAGCCAGAAGACAGATCACACAGACCAGTCTGAGCCTGTCTCTCGAGACAACTAGAAGGCTCCAGAAATAGAGACTGCCCCATATCTCTTTCTTTTCAGGTTTTAAGGACAGTTTTATGAAGTTGAAGTACCTCTGATATATAAGGCACTGCACTTTATGGTAGAATTTAATACGCGACAGCATTATTGTTGCACATATTGTTTGAGATGTCTTCTAAATGTAAGGCAATAAAAAAAAAATGCCAGTTAATGGAAGGGCAAAGAATGGAAAATCTGAGGAACATATTATTTTATGGCAGGATTATCAAAAAGCACCTAGCCTCATCTTAAACCTACTCCTTCAAATGTCAGCAGGAGTTCCACTCTGTTCAAATGAGAGCAGAATTTGGCAAACTCGAAAGTTTTTCAAAACCTTATGCAAAAATGCTCCTGGGCAAATATACAGAGAGTGTTCTTTCCCAGTCCTAAAAGTAACCCCAACATAATATTCTTACTGCAAATGAAAGAGGATATGCAAGTGTTACAGTAAGCTTACTGGCTCACTGACATATCTGCCAAATTTAAAAGTACAGAATATAATCTGGATTTGACAAAGGTAAATGTGCTCCAAGTCTCTCAGATTTGCCAATGAAAAGAGGGTTCTTTCTTTTCTTGGCTTGTGTTAAGCAGGCTGTCAGACTATGTGATCTCAAATGGCTTCAAAGGACATGAATATATTAAAACACTTGTTAAAAGACTGCTTCAGAAAGCCCGTTCAAAAAGAACAATTCAAAACTTCAAATAGATTTGTCAAAGCACTTTTAAGGGAGAAAAAAATTATTTATTTTATGGTCCATCGAGTAACAGTGTAGTGGATACTCATTTAAATAATATGCATACAAGTCAAAACATTTGTGAAGATATGCCTGAACTCTCCGATTTAAAAGCAGAGAGAATTATTGTTTACTCTGTACATACATCCAAGAAAATTACCTATTCAACTGGTAATTTATAATGAGACAAAAATAGCTCTTTCGTCTCCATTTTTCTGGCCACCAGTCCCAAAATTAGAGAAGCAGGGATCAGCATCACCGTTTGCAACAGATCAGGAACACAAGATAACCTTACAACAGAACTGTTTTAACCTGCTTTTCTAAATGTGGAGTTACTGTATCTAGCGGACAAGACACTGAAACCCAAGAGCTAGAAGCAGAAGGATATGTTTTCACAACCGCTAATTTAGACATGTATAATATCACCTTTTCTTTCTTTCCCAAGTTTCACCTCCTGCAATAAGTTTCCATATTCTTAGTGTTTAATATGCTATACATAGCAAGCCTGGCTCAACAGCCTGGCAAGCTGCTATTCATTATGAAATCCCTACCCCTTGTGGCCAAATAGAACATCTGCTTTTATAATTTGTGCTTTAAAAACAAAAATTCCACAAAGCAAAGCTGAAAAATACCACTAATCTTGTCATGACCTGAGCTCCTTTCCACATAGATAATAATTCCACAAAAGGTCAACCCCCAAAGCCATTAAGTTTTGTTTCTCTTTAATCAGGTCTTTACAATGACCTGGTATTCCTGACCTTCATTTCCTCCACCGCATTCTCTAGCTCTTCAGGGGACTTGTATTCAAAATCTTTCTCCAAATATTCTTCTTCAGCTTGGGTCATCCATTCTTGCATCTCTGCCAAATCCTTCTTCAGATTTACAGCTTTTTCCTGACTTTCAGACAGGCGATTTTTCTGACTAACGATCTAGAATCCAAGGTGGAGAAAGAAACAGCAGTTTTGTTACTTAAATGTCCTTGTATATGCGAAAAACCGCAAGTCTCTGTTAAAACATTTTACTACCAAAATATTTTCAGGCCTTTTTAATTAACAAAAGACTTTTACTTTTACACACACACACGAACTCATGATCCCTTTTTAGCAGATCAACAAAATCTAGAGGTGAGGGAAGGAGAAAAATGATATTTTTTTCCCCATTGCATGTAAACTAGTAACAATCCCTGGAAAAAGTCAGATGAAAAAAAAACCTCTCCTGATCACAAGTATCATATAGTTAGATATATTTTTACACAGAGCACTAAAACACCCTTCAGGCCTCGCTTCTTTCTGCAGCCCAGGCAATCTGGATTCTATATCAACAGCAAGGTTCTCCAACACAGATCCTCGCCAGGCATCGCAACTAAAGAAGTATGTTTCTACAGACAGCTTCCACCCAAAAGAAACAACCGAATACACCAGGCTGAAGTGGTAGTCTATTTATAGCCATTTATTTTTTTAAACCTGCTTGGAAGCAGGCAGAAATTACACAGGGCCAGAATAATATTCCAGATTTCAGGAACAGCAGAACAAAAAGGTCAGACTTCCCTCCCACCCACCCCAGAAAGAGCACCACAGGGCAAAGTGAACAAATTAATTTTTAGTTACAATTAAAGAGCTCACTGTGCTCCTTCCAGTTAGGTACCGAGAAGTGCATGTATATTCAAACAAAACTACTGGTGCACAGGTATCCCCTAACATATTTGCACTTCTGAAGGATTCACTGGGCCAAGTTGGATTTCAGCCACTTTGACGGTGGAACAAGTAAAACACACTCATCCCACTGTTTCACTGCTTCACCTCTTCACCATCCTACCAATGCCACACAACCAAACAGCTGCAGTAACAAGCAAGCACCAGCAATGTATGAAGAACTCACCTGTTTGCTCAGCTTCTCCCATTGAGTCTGGCAGTCTACTAGCCTAGACTTTGCCCAAGTATTTATGCTTGCAACAGGCTGAGCTCTTAAAGCAGACTCTACTTCTTTCATCTCTTTCAGTGATGGTTCAATCGTCTCCATTTCATTGACAAACATCTGAGCACACATTAGAGAAAATGAATGTTGTTCTTTAACAAGACATTACATAAATTTATAGGAAACCAATAATTTTGTAAATTTTTAATTATTCCAGAGAAACTTTAATAAAAAAGCAGACTGATGCTGTGTTCAATACCAGACTGTTTAAAACAATCCTTCAGTGGCCCAAAACATCAGAACTATGCAACTAAAAAACAAAATACAGCTTGCCATACACAGCGCAAACATTCTCACATGCCAAATGTCAACACGCAAGTTTGAACGTTAGGTGCGCTAAATACCTTGATGTTTCTAGCATACCTCAGACTAGTATATTTCTCCCAGAAACAAACATTTGAAGGTACACTGTAATTACTTTCCATAAGATGAAATTCTACCTATTTGTGATCATCATTATGTGTTATTTTCTTGTTATTTTTATTGCCCTTGGGAGTTTAATGCAGAAAGTACTTTTCACTCCCAGACTCAATTCCCTAGTCACAATACTGGGAAAAATACATAAACATTTTCAGAGGAAATTATGTCAACTTGTAGATGAGTATTTGTAAATATGGTGAAGACCTTTGAAAAGTACAAAGTGTTACGGGTACACACAGGGAACCATTTAAAACATGTCCTGAAGAAAGAGAAGACAATTTTTCTGGCAGGCTTTATGGAATATGCCATGGACAACGTTTAATAATACAAACAAAATAATAAAGAAGAGATGCGAGTCGCCATTTATTTCAAAAGATTCCTTAAAAGACCAAAACTCACTGTGCACTGGTCAAGTTGTCTTTGAAGTCCTTCAGTATCTCCTTGAACAGCCTTTTCTGTCATTAAGAAGTCTTTCACACCATCCATCCACTTCTGAACAACTTTTGAATCAGCCTAAATCAAATACAGCAATGAAGAGTTTATACAATGCCGTGATGAAGAATGTATGGCTGTTGCATTTCAACTTCTAGCAGTGTCAAAAGAATATTCTACAAACTGCCAGCATTGCCTTGGTTTTGAATCAGCCCACCTTTGGTTTAATTTTTGGGTTTGGTTGGTTGGGGTATTTTTCCCCTCAATTTCTCTGTTCTCAAATTTATATGAAAATTAAATTCACGATAGTGATATTCTCCCACCCATACCACAGCATGGTTTAAATGACACTGCGCTGCTCCAGGCTATCTACCACACAGAAACACGGGATCAAGTGAGGAGGCAAGCACGGCTTCAAGAAATAGGTGGTTACCCTTCACATGAAGGATCTGGCTAAGGGCTGGGAATAGCATTTTCCTGACAACAGAAACCACGTACAACTGCTTCCACCACACTCGTTCGAGAGACATATTGCACTCCAAGGAAAAGAGAAGGCCCTATAGAAGTATATGTGGGGAAAAGAGAAGGGGATAATGCTAAAAGTACTTGACAGGTAGAAGCTATGCTGGGAAAACCATTCGCCTCACAGAGAAACACAGGCATAAAAGGAAAATACCACAGAGGATTAGACTAAAAAAAAAAAAAAATCTAGCTGTTTGAGGCCAATAGCAGCTACTGTGCTCACTAGAGCAATGCACACGGAAAAAAAGTAAATACATACACAATTTCAGTTATCTGACCTAACACTTGGCAGTTGTCTTATATCCTGTGATGAGGTAGGTGGGGAGGGAGACAGGAGGGTTTTCATCTCCTTCCCATGCAATTGTGGAGGTTCCCAATCACCCTTACAAACAAAACCACCACAAACTTAGAGCAGGGAGAAAGTTTTTCCTTGTCCTGGTTCAACTGAGTTATGTGAGTATCATTTTATTAATAATATAGCTGGACTTTTTTAATCAACATTTTTGGACTGTTTCCTTGGTTTTTTTTTAATAGATGGCATCTTTTTATTCTGACACAATCGTCACCACAGAGCACTGTTATTGAGAAGCCGTGTCAACCCTCATCAGCTTCACCTTCTACTCTGCATGTCACTGAGGAAGAAAGCACACACTTTGTTTCCTTAAAAACCTTGCAATAACAGTTCTTTCAAGATCAATACATTACACACTGCTTCTCAAAAAAATGTCTGCACTAATGAAAACCCATTAGACTAAGAGTGTGTTTATTTTTAGGCCAATGCTACCATTAGAGGTCAAAGTCATGACATTTTCTTCATTCCTTTTCCATTTTGGGGGAATTTCCTGCAGCTGATTAGCCTGAAAATAATTTTCCAAAAAACACACCCCAGGAGACTTAACAGTGAACCATGGCTTAATGCAAAAAAATACATATTTATAAAGGTTGCCATTTGACAAGGCATTTTAGCACATACCTAATTTAGCTTGCTTACAGTAAGCTACTTACATAAGTAGCTGAAGTGAATTAAATGGGATTACTCACAAAGTCAGGCACACATTTAAATAACTTGCTGAATCACAAGCCAAGTCTACAGAAGTTTATGAAGTAAATGCTCCTGCACTGCACAGGTAAATAATTACCAGTGGTCAAATACCACTGTACGTTGTTGATGTACAAGAGCTCATAATTCTCAGATGTGAACCAAAACACTGGATCAGTTTCTAAAATTTATTCCAGGCAGGAACAAAGATCAAATGTGCTGAATTTTAACTTGCTCATTCCTAGAAAAACCACACGATGTACAGCCACGCAGTAGATATAAAAGAACTGAAGGTGATACATAATCAAAGACAGAGCAAGCCACGCATTATTAGAGGTATGATAACAGAGAACACAAGATACAGAAATTTTCTTCTAGAAAATACAAGATGCAAAACTGACAAAGTGAGCCTGGTCTACTTTTCCTGTCACATGACTTTTACAGACAGCCTCACAGTAAAACACAGGTCATGTCACTAACACACGTGTTGTCAGCTTGGGGGAGCCTCTGTCACGTCACAAATCACAGAAGGGCCGCCTGAGTGGCAGGACCCACAGGCAGATCTCCCACTGACTTGCTCAGACTAACAAGGACATTTTAAGCACTGTTCACTTGCCTGCTCACTGTTAAAATGGGAATACTTATGTTCAGTTTCTTTTCAAAAACCTAAATGTGAGGAGTGCCGTTTTGGGCAATGCTAGTTTTTAAAGGTGAATTAGGAAAAAAAGAAACATTAAAAATAAACCAACACTTGTGTGTAGTTATGCATGACCACATGTTCTCCAAGGGTTGCCATTCACTTACTCCCCCTTTTTTTTTTTCTCTCCCATTTTAATTTTTTTTTTTCCTTTAATAGCCAGATGCTTCATCTCTTCTCTTAACCAAGGAGATACTGCCCAGCCATTCTCCAAACTGATCTTGTGCCTCTGGTATCACATCTCCAGTACTGACCCATCCAGTGTCTGCACCAGGAGCATACACCCAGGCTCCCATATAAATCTTTCTTGCAGTGCAACTTCCATCCTGATCTGCCCAATGCCATCCACAACATTTTTATTCAACTTGCTCCACATCCTCATTTTTATTCATACAGTGCTAGACTAAAAAAAAAAAAAAAAAATCTCTGTATAGGTTAGTACCACTCCTTCAAAAGGAGAAATCAGAGAATATAAATACATGACTGTCCGTCCACTGAAAGCTTTATGAAACATTTAGAAAACACAGGAACTGTGTACTTAAAAATTCAGTTCATGAGAAAACGCCCCCAATGTAAGCCCCATATTTCTACAGATAGCACCACTACGTATTTTTTCCATTTTCAATTATTTAATAATTGCTTCCATTGTTTCTTCTGCTTTAATTTCTTTTTCAGCTTCTGTACTGTTTAAGGTAACAGGAAGTTTTTAACATCTCACTCAGGACAAAATTCTGTTCTCAGATCTATACAATAGCACGTGGCTTCAATGCTCTGCTCTCCGTGGCTCTTCAAAACTCCCATGGGCATAAAAATCCACATCTTTCATCAGTGAGTGCTTCATGTACCACCATGTATATGAAGCACTTTGGACAGCTGTGGACAACAGGGCACTTCACCTTTGGCTGAAAAAACTGAATAATTGATTACTAAATAAAAACCTGCCACGCTAATGCTGCATGCGTGTCCCTACTCTCAAGTTAAACATGAGAGAGAATTTCAGTTTTCAGGAGCCATTCTTCACCCAGTTAAAGCTGTGATTTAGGAAAGTAGGTGCACGTACAGACCACTCAGCTGAACATGATTCAAGTGCAGAAAAAGAAGAGTTCTGCACTTACAAGAAATTAAGGGAGAAAAAAAATGCTGCTAAAACCAAGGAGGTAAGGAGGTCTTGCTCAGTGTAGCTACAGATAATCAAGGCAACTGGAAAGCTGCAGTCACCTGAAGAACAAGACTGATAAAAAGTTGTTGCACAAAGGATGTTGAGGCAGGCTTACATGCAGAATATTTATTCTGTCATGCTAAATAGTTTATAAGTGTAACCAAAAAGGGAAGGAACGGAAGAGATTGAGACATGGTGGGATATTCTAGATTTAGGTCAAAGTCAGGAGAAAAATTAATGAGGAGGTGGTTGCTGGAAAGTAATCACCATGGGCTTGGCTAAGAAGTTAATTTCTTTTAGGCTCCTGTACAAGCCAGTTCACTTTGGACAGTCAGCTCCCACTGACCAGCAGCTCCTCCACAGCTCCACATCATCCCACAGGCTGCTGCAAGTAGCCATGGAAGGATGGGTTTGAAGGAGCCAGACTAAAAGGAGAAACTCTTTCTAATGTAGATGCACAGGTACACACATTCATGAACATGTTTTTTTAAGGGGGGGGGGGGGGGAGGGCGCGGAAATTGGACGGGGAACAGGACGGGGGGACGACAGGACGAGGGGACGACAACAGCTTTTATCTTTATGCTTCAGGTAATACAGCCTAACAATATTACACAAGAGTGTTATATAAAAGAAATACACATTTTTCCCTCTGAAAACCTGCAACTCCTCTTATTCATAGGTTTGTTTGTGGCTTCCATTTACAAGTTCACTAGCCTGACTGGACTTCCACACCTATGTTATTCATCCACACACATCCCACACACACACTGCTAGGAGCAGTTCAAGTCCTGAAACAAATAACTAGTGAATAATAACAAAACAAATAAACTAGTGAATAACTTTACAAGTAGGAGCAAGTTTTTCACTCCAGCCTTTTTTCTCAAGTAAAACTTTTCATGGGAGCATGGGTGTGCACTCTGCTCTTAACTATCATTTAGTTATAATCTGTTACCCCTACTATGGCTTCCTCCAGGTTTGCTTTTTTTTTTTTTAAAAAAAAAAAAAAAAGAGGAGGAAAAAAAGACTTGAAGCTTTCACTACTTCTGAACCATAATCAGCAACAGCTTGTCCAACTTCCACTGCAACATCATGCAAGACAATTACCTGGCCTTACTAATATAAATTTCAGTTTAAACACATTTCTATACTTGAGTAGTCATTAAAAATCCTGTCTGTCTTAATATATAAAAAAACCCAAAACTTAGTTTGAAGTTTGAATCCACTATCAAAAAAAAAGAAGTTTTCTGCTTCAGAGGGAGGGGAGAGCAAGACTGAAAGACATTTGGGGGGAAAAGTGGTGGTATGCATGCATGGCACCAATGTTCTGAAAAGGGTGCACACAGCAAGTTGCTTTTGTTTATAAATTGTGTGATACATACTCTGTTAAATGGAAAAGAATGTAAATAATTCCACACGTTAAAATGTTTCATGCATGTGAAAACACAGATTTCTGTTAACTAGTGCACGTGTCTTCATCCCAAGAGACAGAGAATCTCTAAAAGCACCTTCTTGTTTTTTGAAGTTTAAAACATAATATGAAAATAATATGAAATTTAAAGTCTAGTTAAACATTACTCTAGGAAAAAAAATGGCACAATATTTGGGCTCTTATACTGCTCTGATCAGCTTATACTTTTAAGCTGATACTGAAGAATGGTTAGTGCCTATTTTTTTTTTCTTCTCCCCAGAGGAATATAAATAGCCTAGAGAAGGGACTTCAAGCAAACACAAAGAAACCCATCTAACCAGTAAATACTGAATCAACCTTGGCTAAGTTGCTTAAGCACTTATCTCTCCCCTCTTTATCAATGGATTAACCATCTAAAAACCCTTGCTTTTAATCCCTTCATTTTTAAAGCATTGGGGTTTTCTGTTATGCAAGATTTCTTACGTGTGTGTATATATATGTATATATATATATATAAAAAAATATGTAAGAGTGCTGATTAATCTTAATTCTTTAAGTCTCCTTCCTGGCACTTCAGAGGCCATCTGCTGGAACTGGAAAACTCACTATACCTAACATTTTCTTCACTTCCTTTTTTAACAGGCTGTACTAATTATTTATTACTGTTGACAGAAACCTCACTTGAAGGAGCAGGTTTTCTGCAGCCGGTACAGAATTTCAATTTTAGATGTCAAACTAGCAGGGCATTGGGCATCTGACTCCAACCACAACAGAGGGCACTCAGCCCCTGGTGGGATCAAGCCTTCAACAGCACAGTTGACATACCCTTGACTTTAGTGTAACCTTTGTTTCTCATACTGAAAGAAGAGGAATGCTAATTTTAAGTGAAAAGTAATTCTATTAGAAGATAAAACAATATCCTGGGCCTGTTAAAAGTCCTCTGCTACCCTGCTACAAATACACTATATATGCTTCCAGCCTCTATCAAACTAGCGGCACATCAACATTTCCCTTCTCAAACAGTATCATCTAGACTCCTACAGCAACACAGGGAAAGAAAGGTCTCTAAAACAACTGAGTTCTGTAACAAAAAAATACTTTCATTTTACCTCAAATATTCTCAACTTGGATGTAATTTCCTCCAGTAGTTTAACATCCTTGGAAATCTTGAGCTTTAACTTGTCCCAGTGTCCCTGCATTTGCTTGAACTCTTGCGTGTAGAACTTTTTTATATCCAAAGCAGCATGTTTCTCCAAAGCCTTTGTTTCTTCAGCAAGTTTATCTACATTGGGCTTCTGGGCTTCCAGTGTCTCACAAACTGTCTGCAACAACAACAACAAAAAAAAGTCTGCTTCCAGTATTAGCCATACAACAGGTCCACAGTTACACACATGTGCAAGTACGTCAAAGGTTTTGTTGTGCAGAGCACAGATTCAGTGACGAGTGATACTCCAGTTACTGCAGTAATTGCAGCAGAGATGTCCAAACAACCTTTTAAGCAGTAAAACCTTCAGCTGCTCTACTGGTGCCGTAGCAGATACTACAAAATGGGCTGTAAAGCTTGGCCACGTAGCTAAGAACACCCAGACACTTACGCCTCTCCTGTGCTGTGTGGTACTGGCACTCAAGTTATCAAAGCAATGGCTCTGCGACACCGCAGTCATAAAAGAAACTGCAATGTAGACATACCAGGACCTCAGTTTTTTCATTCCCTCCACAGATATATATTTCTTTAAAAAAGAAAACAAACAATAAAGCCCACACAAACAGGCTGAGTGCATCCTTCCCAATTTTGTTGAGTAAAACTATTATAACATCTAGCTGCAATGAAAGCTCTGGATACTTGAATTTTGAAAGCTACTCTTCCAGCTGGAATACAGGAAGGATACAACATGAATATATTCACTATGTCATTGCTGATATGAAGAGTCACTTGAGCCGAAATAGCTGATTTCCTAATATTAAGGAAAAATAACAGCTGAAGGTATAAGCCAATACTTGGAAAATACTGCCACTTCATTAAACCAGTCATTTTGGTTATCCTACTTAAAATTTGTTTGAAAGAGGAATTTGAAATGAACACAGGAAACCGTTAATAATTTCATGAATTTAACTTTGCTAGTATATACATTTAATGTGTACATGTGGGACGTGCGTGTATATATTTTACTGAGGAAGAATCTTTTTTTTTCCAATATGTTTATGTTCTCAATTTTACTTTGTATTTACCAGAAAGAAACACGATAAAGTGTACCATTTCCTCTAAAAGGATAGGCAGTGAGGTAGCAATGAGACTGGGAAGAGGGATGTATGTTTCTGCAAACAAGAACTTTCTGCGCAGGGGGCCACAGACTGAGTCAATCCCTGGCTTGGGTCTATGCCTGAAGCACTTATCAGTGCCTGCTACAGCACAGAAGAAGGAGCTGGACAACCCCAGGTTCACAAGCAGCTCATCATCTACAGTTTGTTCCCACCTCCCGTCACACTCTTTAAAGCTCCTACACTGGCATGGTATGTCGTTTCAGGTTAATTAGTCTCTGGAGAAAATGGGAGGAAGGATTTCGGCAGAAGTAGGAAAAGACAAGCCTCCAAAGACTAAACACTATGGCAACTCAGCCAGTGTATGGACCAGAAAAATCTGTCAACTTTAAACAATACAGAAGCAACATTATAAGAGAAAACAAAGAACTCAGAACTTTTTTTGATCTGTGAGTTCAAAAAAACAAACCACTAACACCCCTGTTTACTGGCCTTCTAAAAATACCTATTTGATCACTCTGCTGAATAGAGAAGGATAGAAAGACAGACGTGGCCTCTCCCCACCCAGCAACTGGAGTTCAAGAGCTCCTCCAGAATCACCTGCAGCCCTCATATGTCACCACACAGGGAAAAATACACGTTTCTAAAATAACTATGATTCCACAAAAGCAATGGGGAACAGTGGAGGGGGCAGGAAGTATTGTTTATAGTTTTTTAAAGAAAAAAAAAAAATTACTGGAGATGCATGATTCTCTCCCCTCACTCCAGCCCTGCCCCAGTAACTGGTATTTACAAAGCAACTGTCATCCATAGATTTTCTCTATATAGCCTTTATAGTCTCATAATAGGAAACAAAATATAGTTTCTACTGGACAAAATTTGTGCATCAAATTACCTTTATGGCTTACAAGCACCGTTTCCCTTTGAAAGGCAATCTGGAGGCCACAGGACTACAGTTATTCCTTCATAACAGCTGAGCAGGATGAAACGGGACAGATTTGTTACCCAGCTGAATCTGAGACAATTTAAGCAGGCAGGCACCCCACACCTGTGTAGGCTATACCCAGTGCTCGAAGGAGAGGATTACAAGCCTGTGCACCACCTCCTCACTGGGAGGGCAGAGGCAGGTCGGGCACAGCTGCCAGGCAGCTCCAGCGCAGCTCAGGTGGGGAGAGCTGGAAGGCAGCTCCCAATGGAGGGAAGGGCAGGCCCCAGCTCCTGGCTCTCCTCACAACTGCACTCAGTGGCAATGGAGCGGACCTTGGATTGGGTCACCAACCTGATCCAACCAAGGGCCTAGGAGGGAGATGCTCCCAGGGCCCCGACATCCATTTTGGGGCTCCTCGGCACAAGAGACATGGGCACATTGGAGAGAGCCCGGGGAGGTCGCCAAGGCGGTCTGAGGCACTGCAGCATCTCAGAGAAGATCCCTCAGAGCCTCCTCTTCCCCCAGCCAAACAATCCCAGCTCTCTTGGCCTCGTCTCCTGGCACAGGCAGCAAGAGAAGCTGTGAAGTCTGCAGGCTCAGACATACCCAGCCCTCGCCCGGACACATCCCTCAGCAGCCTGTGGTGACCCAGCTTTCAGCAAGCAGCCCCCAGGGGCCACTTCCACACATCGCTCCCTGATCGACTTCCCTCTGAGTAACGTTTTAGTTACCCCACTGAAGACAAGGCAGGAGAAAGGAGGATGACAGCAGCTGAATAAGCAACTTCCTCACTTCAGCGCAAAGCTTAAGAGTTACCTTTGCCTGCTGCAGGGCCTTCTCAACCTTACTGGGGTCGCTCAGTCCGCTGGCGATGGACTGCTGCCTGCGCTCCAGCTCGCTCAGCGTGTCCTTCAGCCGCTGCAGGGAGTCCACATAGGCCTGGCTCGGCTGGCTTTCCGTCTCTGGTATCGTTAACAGAGTAATGGAACAAAATACAAGGTAAGGAAATAGACACGAGACCCTAATTATAAGAGATGTGAACATAATCAAAGTTATCAGAATCATTTAGAAACAAGAAACCATGTGAGATACACTTGTACATTGAATCCTGCTGAGATCTTCCAAGAGCTAAAAAATCTCTTCTGCTGATGGCAATGTTTTTTCCTTAAAAAAATATTAAATATATATAAAATATAAATAGGTATTATATAAATATAGTAACAAATACACAATGACAGTCTCCTCCCCTCCAAAAAACAAAAAATTAAAAACTCAATCCCATTTTTAGAGTTTTCTTATACACTTAAGCACCTAAATCTCTTGGGGTTGGCAGGGTGGTGGAACCAACAGTACCTGAGCTTTTGCGTGCCTAAATCCCCACTATTTAGTATTTTTCATTTTAAAAAGTTTTAGACTGAGTTGCTATTTATATGCAAACACACAAACAGTTATCTACTATATATGGACTATAAAGTATAGCATATATAATAGCCATATATTACATATAAAGTTAAATATACACACTATAGTAACTATATATATAAGCTAGTATTTTACATATAAACAAACATACATAAAATATGTATTAGTGTAGTAGCAGGGTTGGGGTTTGGGGTTTTTGGGGGGGGGTTGGTTGGTTTGGGGTTTTTTTTGTTTGGGTTTTTTTTTGGTGGTGGTGGTGGTGGGTTTTTTTCATTTTTATATATATACACACACACAAATATATGAAAATAGCAGCTTTCAGCCTGTTACCAGATCAGAGACACTATCTGGGAAGACTGACAAGAGAATTAAAATTTGGATGGAGTGTCTGCTTGCAATCTTTGACTGTGTCTCAGATTTTGCTCAAGCCAGCCCTCTGTGGAATCCCAAGCAGGAGGCAGCACCTCACTCTGGCATTTCAGAATGAAAACGTCAGATTTAGAAAACTGCAGTGAACAGGATTTCAGTTGTAAGACCTGTACTGTGGTATGTACATTCTCTGGCCTTGGATTCCTAAGCAATTTTGTCACTGCCACAAGTTAAAATTAATTTAAGCCTTGTTCTGTCTCACCAGGTAGCTTTTCAACAGCTTACTGTCAGAACTGTCACACTATTTATAACTAAGGAATGCGTCAACATTTCTAGAGAGAATCAAGAGAGTTATCCAGCTTCCTCTTCTCAAAAAGCCAGGATCAATTTATAGGGAGGAGGGGGAAAAAAAAAAAAAAAGATAATTCAGTAAAAAGCAAGTAAAGCAAGTAGGTGTACTGTCACTAAACTAATCGTGAAGGACAAGAAAATAGTTAGAATAGCCTCCCATTGACAAAAAAAATTAAGTCACAATTCCCATAAAAAATGCTTGTAGAGATGGGACTGAGTACTACTCCATCAGGAAATTTTCAGAGGCTCAAAGAAGAGCCATGAAAGAAGCTGGACTTCTGTCAGTCAAAGCCTGCCAAGTTCACAAATGCTCAAGTGCCACCACCAGTTGTTTCTCCGCATTATATGGCTATGGAAGTTCTTTTACCTTACAGCATTTAAAACTATGCTGTAAATAAACAACTGAAACCCTGAGCTGACATTTCCCTCTGTTCTTTAGCAATACACAATCTGCAGAGAAATTATCATTCAGAAAAAATACACAAATACAAATTTAACATATTATGATACATAAAGTGTTTTTACCAAGTAATAATTGGTTCAAATATACTAATAAGGCCTCAAGTGATGTGTGGCATGAAAAATAGAGAATGTTTTTGCCACATCATGTAATAATTACCAAAACACGCAATACCAATAAAATTATTCAGAAGTACATGAACTCCGAACAGTCATAAAATAATCATTCCTCACAGTAAGAATGAAAGCATACCCTGTAATTTGAGCGTGACAGACATACGTTATTCATACAGTTTTCTGCATGGATATAATCAAAGCATGCAGGCCTTGTGCAACACATTATATAGATGGCCTAACAATTTAGTAATTGAGCCTATTTTTATTACACAAAGAATAAAGTCTTAATGCTCTTCCATTTGGGGCTGTTAGCAAAACGCTTCCTTGAGTTCCTCAAACAAAATGAAAATTAAGGAAAAAAAAAAAAAACTTATAGGTTTGCACTCTTGCTATAGAGCTGTAAAATATTAACAGAGCTACATATTTTGCGCACTACATTTAAAATCCTTTAGAAGCCAGCATGACTGGTTTGAATGCTCATAATGAAATTTTTAATGCAACAAAAACCCAAGTAGAAAGTGCCTGAAAAGCAAGCCAGATTCCAAATCACTTCAAAGATGAATTTTCCAAAAGGAATTATGTATGACTAATGTGCTCAAGGCTGTTAAAAAGAATAAATTTCACATGCGCACTTCAATTTTACAAGGTCGCTTAATCTTCCATTTTTCATTTCTAGTATTATCATTTACTTCTGTAAGTGCCAGAGACACACAGCTTTTCAAACTATATTATCCACCTTAAATATGTTTTGCTAATTCCTTAAATGTAGTTTCAGGAATGTTGCATCCTTGCATAATCACTTTTAACACCGTGGAACAGTATATTTTGTAGCGTGCACAGAGGAGGTCATACAAATATTCTTTCAGGTGAATAAAAAGATTTTGTCAGCCTGACCCAAAGCCTCCCAGAATCGGTAGGAAAACTCTACCAGAGTTCAATGAGTTTTCAAATCAGCTCAAAACAACAACAACAACAAAAAAAATCAGAACACAAGTATCAGGAGGGCTTATGTTAAAAAAAAGAAAAAAATATACACACACACACACACACATATTTACCTTTCTTCAGCTGCTGGTGACATTCCTCTAGTTTCTGACGAGTCAACTTGAAGTGATCAAGAAAACCATTCAAGCTCTCCTGAATGAAGTTTGGAGGCATGGGCTGAGAGGTGAGTGCCTTGCAGGTGGCTTTCAGATGTTCCAGCTGTGGACTCAGGCTTAGAAGATGAGTTAACTCCCGCTGTGAAATATTAAAACCAAAACCAAATCTCACATTTGCCTTGTTAACGTGAAGATTTTGGTAAGCTACTGCAGCGCAGCTCCTCCACATTCCTAGGGCAACAACATTAAAGTACTCCTGTGACACAGGTACCAAAATCTTCCAGCCAAATCTGGCACCCCGAATGCCTCAGAAATTTTGAGTTACCTTATTACCGACTAGGCTAAGCTCCTCTGGGGTATTCTGTGCTCCTAACAGCTTCCGATCAAAATTAGCAAGTTTTGCCAGACTTACGTGACATAAGTCCTTCAGGACTGCTGAGGGCTGAGATGCTGAAGAAGCGTCATTTTTAAGCCAGCCATCCTTCTCAATTACAGTCTTCTCAAGCTCGCTCATTTCCTTAAAATAAGCATTTATATCTTCCTGGTACTTTATCTTTCTGGCCACTTCTTCCAGATGTTGAACCACATCTTTCCACCCTGACAATATTTTCTCCATCACACTTTTTATATCCACTGTAGAAAGTCCCTCTAAAAAGATTATATAAATTATTGTTACATTAACTGCAACACATTTTGATTAACAGGCATTTAACCTTTCCTTGCTTCAGATACTGGTGCACACTTGCATTAACATCCAAAATGCTTTTATTCCAAGTCCACTATGCATAAAACTGTACTTATTACTAAGTGTTTCAGCTTTTCATTTCCACACTAACAGTAAAATGAAGAGTGAGATATTCCACTCCCATTCTTTCCCTTTGATAATGTTTGAATTTATAACAGTGAGCTGACTCTCGGCTATCATGACTGTCTTTACCATCATGATTTTTGTCTAAATGTTGATATGCAGGTTTTAGTACAATAAGCTTCATTTAAGTAGGCTTCCAGTGAATTTATTTTTTTAAGTGATTCTAGACACCACAAAGAAAAAGGGAAGCAGCAAGTTGGAAGGCAGCAATAAATTCACTGAAAAGGTAGATGGAAATCCTGTCGGCCTGGGAGAGAGAGGGAGCAATGGCTAACAATGCCACATTGCATGCAGACATGATTAATAATTAGGTAATATGAATAGCTACAAAAGCAACACGACAAAACATGAGGTTATTTCCCAATCACAGTGGCTACACGAAGCACTTGCTATACCATGTTTTTGACAAATCAATGCATTACTTGAGGATGCAGCAGCAGAAGTGAACAGACCTCCCACCCATTCCTTGTTCTTTCATTTCCTCAAGTGCCAGAAGTAAACTGACAATTTTGCTATGGATGAAAAAATTTCAGTGCAATGTGCATTCAACGGTACATTCTTGCCATTGCAAGTTTCTGATGCAGATTCTCTTTCAAGGTACCACCTTCTTTTTATAAGGCATATTTGGGTCATTTGAACTTAGCAATTCTGTCATTTAGATCAGGGTATAAGGAGGAGATTCGCACGCAGGGGTCTGTTGGCTGCACTGCTTTAGCATAAGTGGAGCCCAGCGCTCTGGTCTAGGGCAGCCAGCCAGCTTCTACAAGGGCACTTGAAGGTTCTGCTCCACAGATCCTCCCTGCGCTTCGCACACTGGCCGTACACTTGGCACATCTACAGTGCAGAAGCACAGCAGCTGCAACCAGCCACATAAGAGGAGCGTGCGCACAATGATCGGTCACCGCCTGTACATGCCCCAGGATAGAAATGGATGTATACACATGCATGCCAGTGCTGTGCATTATTCCATACAGGTGTAGCTGGGCCTGGTTTTAGAGAAGGGCTGTCATTCTGAGCTGGACAAAACATACTAGCAGACTAGCAAAGCCAGGGGCTATAGATTGGTTACTTTCTATAGGTCCCAAACTTTAAGATGGCAAACAATCAGGAAACGATTTCCGTATCTTATTTTTTGCTGATACAAACTGCCTTTTTGAACTATGCATTTCTCATTATGATCAACAGATACTGGTTTCATTTCATAGCCATGACCTATCACTGATGGAGGGGATTATAAAAGAGGGAGAGAGGGAGGGAGCATCTCTGTCCAGGTTTGAAGACAAGGAACAGCTACAAATTTTTATAGGCCAAACTCCAGGTCAAATCAGTGGCTTCCAGCCATCAGCTTCAGGGCAATGGCACCCACTGTAAAAAGCTTCAGCCGTAGTAGGCAAGGAGGGGAGGATTGGAGATGCTTAGCAGACTGGGGCATCCAGGCAGAGGGGCCAGGTAGAAAAAAAAAAAATGTGACAGTTGGGAAATCCAATGGAAATCAGCATTTTCCAAAAGGGATGCTGGTCAGTATGCAGGACAGTGATACCATCCTTTCACCTGTCTGAATGCTACCAGTCATAGCAACTTCACCAGAAGCCAAGTGCGTAGCAGATCTAAAAGACTGTCTCTGGATGATATAAACAGCTCTTTTACAGAGAAAGCCACATTTCACTGATGGAATTTTGTCATATTATGAAACAAGATTTTGGCAAGGCTTAATTTTCACTGATGTTAATTATAAGTTTCCAGGGATAAGTGTTTTAATTGACAATCAATCATTTTCTCAAGCATGGAGGCTTCTCTCTTGCCTTTGAGCCATAAATTGGGACTGTATCATCAAAACATCCTGACAGTTTTTACAGAAATAGAGAAAACTACGAATGATATACACACATTTATCAAGCCCGAATTTGGTTCAAAATTTCTACTTCAAGCCACCTATATTTTAAAATTTTATACTTAAAATCTCCACACAATTTAAAATTAAACCAACTCCTTCCCCCAAAAGCATGTTACTGCCATTTTAAGAAATTATTTCTATTTCAATAAAAATAATCCTTAAAAGGTTGCAAATGAACACACACACATTAAGCAAAGAATATTAATATTGCTCTTCTATAAGCCTGAATAGAAACAAAACACATCAGTAACTAGTAACAGTAACAATGACCAGTGCCTCTGAAGGAAAGAAAATGGAGGGAGAGGGAAGGAATACATTGTGATGCTTAACTGGAGATAGCATATATCAGTATTACTTCCCTGCAACTCATCTGATTAAATCACAAAACAGAAAACCTTCAAACTGCTTACCCTTTCCCATTTGATCCAAAAGAATATGTCCACTTCGTTTCAGTTCATCTAACTTTTGGCTTTTTTCAACCCTTTCTTTTTCAATCACCTACAAAGCGAACCCCAAAAGAATACAGTTTCAGAGAGGGTCATTTTTCTTGACTTCCCCCTGCTGCCCCCAGGTAACATGTATTTTCCCACTACTACACAAAACACATTCCATTTTTCTTGGATACAGCACCTTCTAAGATACATGTTAGCACTGCTTGTTCGGAAAACAAATGCAAAAGGAGTTAGCTCTCAAGTACCAGGCAAACAAAAGACTAGTACAACACCACCAGGAACAAAATATGGTTGACAGGGTTGACAATCCTGCTATGTGAAATCAGATACTGGGACACCAGCTGAAACAAGTCACCTGTGATAAAAAATTGTAATTATTTAATGTGAATCAGTGGAGAAAAGACCTTTTTTAAAAAAGTCCCTTTGCCTCTACAGTCTATGCTGAGATTTCCAGTAGAAGGGGACAACCACCTCTTCCCTAGAAGCCTAGCTAGCAAGAACTATAGCATACTAGTAATCCACTCTCATAAGCTCTAATGCTTCACTCTCCTTCATAATGAAATCCTGAGAGAAATCCTATGTGACAACCAAGATTTTCAGAAGAACAAGTTCCTTCCTCAAGTCATACATACTGGTGAATGTTCCTGTGGGAGCCAAGAGGTAGAATACATCCACAGAGGAAAGACAAGTTCCTTAGCCACAAGGCCACAACTTCGATATCCTCCGAGACTACAAAACATCTCCAAATTAAAATCTTTTTGAAACTAATGTCCAAGGACATTACTCTGGTTTAGACTTGCTACAGTAAATTCAGAAGAGGCATGCATTTATTTGCACAGCTGGGAAGAACAAACACTGTCCTACCCACTTAGAGCCCAATCATTTAAAAACAGTGCTGTTCATGGGAACCTGGTGTTCGTCTTGGAGCCTATTTTATAAAAGGCTACAAACATTCATAAAGATCTATAAATAAACTATTGGGAGGGTTGTTTTGGTTTTTATTTCCAACAGTACCGCCATTCCGAACATTCCTACTGGCACCATTTTGCACTACAGCACTGAGAAGGAGTCTCCTTATAGATATTTTTAAGTATTGTCTTTGATTTCAAAAGCAGGTTCAGGTCCTGCTAAAGCTCCAGTAAGCCTTCATTAACAAATCATGCTCAAGGACCAAAAAAGGCAACAGAAACAGAAGGAATAGAAGATAAAATGGTTATTTCATGGCTCCTACAGGATCCTGTAAAATTATGTATTCTGTCTTTCAAGTCAGTAATACTGTACAGGAGTTGTAACTATCAGGTTTTCTCCAAAATTAACAGAGCAAACAACGTGTCCAAACATTATAGCAACGGACCACTTTAGAACCTGGGTAGTAGAGTGTGTGCAGAGTGTCACAGCATGATTCAGGGGGTCTCTAAGCAGCCCACTGACCCATCTCTGCCAAAATTACAAAAGCGGTGTCAAATCAAGTCCATCTCCAACTGTGAAACATGAAGCCAAAACATGGTGCTTAGTGGAAAAGATACTAATCCTGAAGACAGACATTTATCAGAACTCCAAAGGAGACAACAGTAATGCATGTTTTTAAAGTTTCCTGTGGATTGTGTAACCCAACACCAGCAAAAGTCTATGTCCAGCTCATGAGAGATTTCCATGTATGTCCAGATCTGAAACTATTTAACTAAAGGACTTAATCCCCACGAAGCATGTGGATCAGCCCACACCTCCTGGTGACAGCCAGCTTAGAGACAAAATATACTATTCACAGAAACACTCTATCTCCCCATTTTACCTTCAACTTTTCTTTCATGTTTGAAGTCTCTCTCATCTTCTTGTATTCTTTGATGTCTGTGGCCTGAATGGCAGATTTTGATTTTGAAATCCAGTTCAAGAGCTCAGCACTTTCAGCCTCAAACCTGGTTTAAAAGGTCAGACAATTTTTTGGGCTCATATTTACCTATTCAGTCACTCTGTCTTAAAAAACAGAAATCTTAAGTTCAGCACATTGCTCAATCCCAAAACAGAAAGACCACACACAAGATTTGTGTTTCTCCTATTACTACTCACAGGCAGTAGGACAGATACAGACTTTCAAAAACCTGCTATAGTAAAAATTATGTCCATGGTATTAGCCTTCGGGAGCAAATTGAGAATACATGGTGCAATCTATTTCTTAATTATTTTTATACATATCTTCATGCAAACTATTACAGTTTCTTTTGATACACCACAAAAGTTATCACTCAAGGCTGAGTATTTTGGAAGTAATAAACCAAACCTCAGGAACAAGACAAAGAATTACTGTTCTAGATTTCGTCAAAGTCTGCAACACTATTTAGTCTGAAGAAAAAGCTAGCAGCTTAAGCACTCATGGCAGTGACAGCGGACAAACTTTTTGAATGCTTTGCTGACTAAAGATTAGGTGATAGCTTAATATTTTTGGCTACAGTTAGGCATGTCTATACTAACAAAAAAACTTTCTTATGCCTAAAACGTCTATGCTACAACCCATCACCACCAAAACCAAACAAATAAAAAACCCAACTCCCAAATTAACCAATACTGTACAGAAGGATAGACAGACTACACAGACCACAAGTCAGGCCGTATTACAATTATACTACTTAACACAGTGTAAATCCTAACATGGAATAACAACCTACCAACAAATGCAGAAGTCACTGTTAGTCACTCAAAGTTTTCACAGGAAAACCTGCAAAATTCTAGTTACTGGCCATTTGTTGGTCTCAACATAAGTAACTGGGATCAGGCAAAAGCATCAGAAAGTTTAACCTATTTTAACTGACTCTGTCCTTAATACAGTTTGGACTCTAGGAAAAAAAGATAACAGATCAAATCACTTTTGCTTTCAAAGTCTAAAATAGTTTTTACAACTCATGAGACCAAGAGAGAGAAGGGAGAGATGGGGTGCCAAGTGCATTACTGCCCTGGGACACCTGCGTGCACACACTATCCCCACCAGGGCTCGGAGGGTCTGACCAGGATCCTCAAGAGGGTTTGGGCAGGTTCCTCACCCCTTCAAACCTCCACTCCTCCTCCAGAAAAATGAAGAGAACAACTCTTCTTCACTGTGTGAACACACATCACCTAGCACAGCAACTCCCTGCTCTTGACGCAGACCACCTATCCTCTCCCTAAACAACCTGCCAAAAGTTTAAACTAGCGACACCCCAAAGAAATGAGCATTTTCTCAGGCAAGCACAAAAAGCAAAATGATGACTATAGTGAATTTACTTTCTTAACTCATCTTGAAACAATCCCTTTATTTTTAGGTATGCTATTTAATAAAGGCACTGAAATACGTTATTAAATACTGTTTAGCCTAGAGAAGAGAAAGCTCTGGGGAAACCTTACAGCAGCCTTCCAGTACCTAAAGCGGGACTACAGGAGAGATGGGGAAGGACTCTATCAGGGAGTGTAGTGATAGGATGAGGAGTAATGGTTTTAAACTGAAAGAGGGTAGATTTAGATTAGATATTGGGAAGAAATTCTTTACTGTGAGGGTGGTGAGGCACTGGAACAGGTTGCCCAGAGAAACTGTCGATGTCCCCTCCCTGGCAGTGTTTAAGGCCAGGCTGGATGGGGCTCTGAGCAACCTGATCTAGTGAAAGGTGTCCCTGCCTATGGCACGGGCGTTGGAACTAGATGATCTTCAAAGGTCCTTCCAGCCCAAACCATTCTATGATTCTATAAATGCACATCAGTCAGCCACTCCAGATATACTTGTGAAAGGAGACATCACAGTAATATTGTTCTTATTACTAAATACCAGGGACATGGAATAGGTTTCTGAGCCTTGTGTGCAGTTTCTCCCATATATTTTACAGAGATTAGAAATAAGTAATAAATAAATCAAAATACTTGGCACTTTCACAACACTTTTTAACCAAAGGTGAGATGTTTTTCCAAAAGAAAGTAAATAATTAATTCTATCTTTCAGCAAAAGAACCGAGGTACAAAGGACTGAAGACCTGCTTTTTTGAGAAAAAAAAAAACCACCCTCGTCTCCCTTTGAAATTAATGGAAGCTGCAGGTTTTTTGTTGCTCTGAAAACAAGGCTGTACATAACATTTCCTTCCCACTCCCCAAACCAACCTCACAACTGCAACTTAAGTATTCCTCACTTGCAGAAAAGAAGAATCAAAAGCCAAACCAAGAGACATGAACCTATGTAGTATCTAGCGAGTCTAGTGAGCCAGGGAAAATGGTAGTGACATATACTTACTTTTTCTTTGCTTCACTGTCCCCCGGGATTTGCCTTTTCTTTGGAGGTGGCGGTGGGGGTAGCTCCTGTCTGGATTGTTTAACCACTACCTGTTCCTTCAATTGCGTTGTTCCTGCAGCAGTCTTCTGTGAAACCTGTGACATCCCTACACTTCCTACCGCTTGAGTTACCTATACAAAATAATTTAGCAAAAGGGTTAAATGCCATCTCTAACACAAACCGAATTGCTTTTGCTTAGTTCCTTTTACTCATCAGTCATAAAAGCCTATTCATTCACTCCTACAAATTACCACATCTAGCTGTCATAAAGCACCTTTATCATAGATGCGCTCCAGAGAAAACTTCATTATTCTCATTTTACAGGTGCAAACTATGCATCACAATTCTCAGTTCAACTAGAATTGCCAGGCCAAGTGAACCAAAATCAACAAAATAAGCATTATAATCTATTTTCTTTTATAATTGCTTGGTTCACAGAAAGAACCAAGGTCCTTGGGGTTTATTAACACACAATGCTATATTTTACACTCATAGTTCATAAAACCAAGCCGAGATCTCAGAAAGAACTAACGCACAGTGGATTTGGCCTAAAAAACTCACTGAAGTCAATAGAAACCTTCCGCACTCTTTAACGGGTTATAAAGGAAGTCCTGGGGGAATCAACCTGTAAGTTCTAAGTATGTGCTTGATATTTAGGGGGAGCGAAAGGATGAAGACAGGATTTGGCACTCTCCAGTGCTTTGACACAAACGCAAGAACAAATTAAAGCCACACGGATGAAATGGACCCCTACTCAGACTGCACAACTAATTCACTATACACTAAATGGATCATGAATCAGTGCCACAGCCTTTACCATAATAACATTTTAATATCATAAAAAGGACATATGAGTCATAAAACTGTCAAACAAAGTTCTCACAGAAGCCAATGGGAGTTCTGTCTAAATAAAAACATCACCAAGCACTCAAAAGACTAAAATAAACATTTAACAATCCAGCTTGGCTATCACCATTACATAGCAAACAAACAACTACTCTATTTTCAACAGATGAGAAATCATACTCACAGAGCATAAATGCTTGTATGACTCCCATTTATTTATCTATTCTGGGGTTTGGGTTTTGTCTTTGTTTTCTTTTAGTATCGGATTTAATCCAGTCCCAGCACTCTTATAATGTTTAAAGGCATTTGCATTGACTGATAATACATGGCAAGCCTGCTTTACTCATCAGAAAAATGAAGCTTAATCTGTGTGAGAAAGGAGTAATAGTACTAGTCAGGTTAACAACTTGGGGTTTTGAAGACCAAAAAACGCAGACAGCTTTGTCAGCGGATAAAGTCAGCCCCACGTGAAAGAGCACTCACCTAACTCTCTAGCCTGATGCCAAGAACTCCCCTGGGCAATTTTGCTGACAGTATCAATGAGGTTTGCATACATACAGACATCTGAACAGCTAAAAAGTAATAAAGCCTTGTTAAGTACCTGGTTAGAGTAATCCTCTAGCTTCTGAACCAAACTGTCCCACCTCTGAGTTAGTTCTTCTTGATCCTGATCGATTTTCCTGGATGCTCTGCCATTCCCAAGGATCTGGGCCACATCCTGACCTAGCTCATTCAGCTGGTCTAGTGTTTGCCGTTTCATACCCATGTCCTCTTTCAAAATCTGAAGTTAAAAGAAAACATTAAAAGATGACATCAAGTATTCTGCCACCCCTCAGCTTTTAATTCCATGGGGAAAAAAAAGAAAAACCAAAAAGATACTGCCTGAGCCAGATGCATCATAGATTTCAAAACAATTCTCTTGTATAACAAAGCACTAACAGACGGTCTTAAAAAGAGCGCATCCCTGAAACAGCTCCTAGAGCAGTCAGCAGTATCTTCTGAGTAACAGTTACTAATGATTAGTTCAGGTACAAGCTGCACCAAGGTATTAAAAAAAAAACAACCCAGAACAAAACGAAAAACACAAACCACAAACCCACACTTTGGAAAACACAGCTGACCGGTGGCCTGCAATAAACTCCAAACCCTGTTAAAAACCCAGGATAGCTGTTTCAAAGTTTGGCAGACAAACCTGGAATGGCCATGGAGTAAGTTGTACACATTTTTTAAATTCAAGTGAAAGAATCTGGCAAGGAGAGAATATTGTCCTGGCTTCCAAAGTATCATGCATTCACAGCTCCTACTGGGGTCAAACTGGTAATTTGCCATTCATTTAGTCTATGAGACTTGACAGGATAGAACAGGATAGCAATACTCACTGCTAGCTTTCGAACATTCACACTCAGGTCTGTCTGATCCTTGAAGTTGCTTGTCTGGACCTTACTCAAAGCCTCTTCTTTCTCAGTTAACCAAGCTTTCAATAAGCACTGCAGATCATAAGAAAAATAGCACAAGAAAATACCAAGTTTGTCAAACAGCTATTGACAATTCCTTCTTTAAGATCTTTGCATTCAAAGCCCAGTTCTGCAGTCTTTACATGCAGGAATTTCAGTTGGCATTAACAAAAACAGTATGTAAAAGGGGACAAAACACATCAGATCAGAGAACTAAGTAATACTTTCCAGCAAAACAATTTCAGCAAAACCATTTCTCAATACATCAGAGTGCACCCCCCAAAGTTATTTATAGCAACCAGATATCCACCATAAAGCTGACAGAGGACTTACAAATTATATTAGAATTAAATATATCAAAATGGTATGTATGCTTTCTTTCATTCTCCTTCTTCATTTGTGATTCAAAACCAGCCATTACAAATGTTTTCTCACAGAAGCCACACCACTGATAATTCAGAGCTCTTTTAGTCCAGGCAGTTGGTCAAAGACTCAGAGATTAATTAGTCACCTCCCTGTTTACTGTACTTACTTCCAATTGCAAAATAACTTCAGCAAATACTGCCTCATTAACTGCTTAAAGCTGGAGTGGTCTGCTCTGGATAGTACTAACTCAGGGATCTTGAACTTTTTCCACCTTTTTCTAGGAAACCTGTCCTGAGTCTCACTTCTCTTCAGTCACACAGCACTCCTATGGAAACTCCAGCAATAACTGCCATCGAGGATGAGGAAGGATTTTATACATTTTATATTATGTTGCAACATATTGCTGCTGCTGCACAGCCATCTCCATAGACTGGAATACCCAGCTCTCTATCAAGCTCAGTTGTATAGCCACTGAGCCACTGGCGCACTGCTACTCCTCCGTCTTTAGGAAAAAAAAAAAAAAAAAAGATACAGCAAGGCAGACCTTTTTGTTCTTTGAACAACACCACACTTTACAACAGCCACTAGGCTCCTCAGTCTAGCTGTATATTTTTGGCATTGTCCCAGAACTGACTACAGCAACTTTTGGGCCAAAGGGTTAAGGCAGTTTACATTGCCAATGTAAACCAATATGCAAAATGTACAGACAGCAAATACGATGGTGGTGGAAATGCCATAAGGCTGCGAGAAACAAAATTATAACACCACATACTCTCTGGAAAAATCACGCTGGCACCCCAGCCAACATATTTTATGCATAAGAGGAGCTTAAAAACCCTTCAATGTATTCAATTAATTTCTGCTAAATCAGCAGTCAAAGATAACTCTCCCTAGAAAACTGAAATATAATTATCACAGTGCTAAGAAATATCTGGCACTGATTGAAGAATTTGTTTCCTGAGTGGTAAGAATTGTGTTGACTTGGCAATGTGGTTTCCAAAAAAATTTCTAGGCAGCCACAAAAAGGCTGATGCATCACTGTAGCTCATCTCTCCATCCTGTTGGGCGAAATGGAAAAATGATAGTACTGAAGTGTTTTACTTACTTTCATGTTAACAAAGTGTTTATATTAAAGTTTTTAATTAGTTTCAAATTGTAATTTTTGCAGGTCACTTGATAATGCTTGAGGACAGAGAACTGCAATTCAAACCTGCTAGTAATAAATGCATTGTTCAGTGTTGAACAACAAATGCAAACATGGGCCGATTTAAACCACTTAAGATAAACTTCTATTTCCTCATTACTTGCTATCTGACATTCTACATTAAATAAACACCAATTATTTTTTTTCACTTTTACAGAGCAACATAATTACATACAAATTAAAAAAAGCTGAGCGCAAAGCACCTCCAACAGAAGATGACACTCTTAACAGTACTGTAATAGTCAATGAGTGGTCACTTTTCCCCGGACAAATATAAGGGTGGAAGAATACAGAAATATGTTCACATAGGGTCATCTAAACTGAGAGCACCTGAAGTCTGTACTTTGATGTACAGAGTGAGGATTTTTGAGGAATCCTTATTTCTCAACTTGGAGACTTACCTTGCCCAAGAGCTGCCAGAAAATGTTAGCACACAATTTTCTGTATGTACGCATATATGTGCCAACACAGTATTTTAAAGAAATACATATAAATAGATATTTGGCATTTGATAAAACAGAATCTGAACCTCGGGTCCATACGAACAGTAAGATCACATGAGCTGCAAATTCAGCTTATCAATATACTGCAAATAGATATGGGAGGGGTCAGGGAGAAACATATACGCAACCCCAAAAAATGCAGACAAAACATCCCTGTCAAAGAAACCAGGCTGTAACTGATAGCAACAGCTATATCAGCACTGTTCTACTTCTTTCAAATGTCTAAACAATCTGTGTACGCTGCAGAATTTAAACAATAGCTTACAGAGATAAATACCATCATTTAATAAAACAAAACAATTTAAGTAAAACCTTCAAAGGAAAAGCCATCAAATATTTTACACTGAGACACAAAACAAGCTCTAGCACTAGGCATGCAAACCTAACACATGTAGTTGTGTTACCGTATTTTTATGCCATCAGCCAATTCGTGTTTGAGCAGTATATTTAATATATACGTAAAATGCGCAATATCAAAGCAAGAAAAAACTCACAATGCCGTCTTTCACAATTCGACTGTTTGCCTAAACTCAAAATGAGACAAGCTGCATGCTTTGCTATATTGACCAAATGTTTTTATGTTACTGATTTTGAAAAGAGTGTTATTGATTAGTTGATTGCACAATTGTGTACATGTTTCCATGTTGGAAGCACATGTATCTTAATTAGAAAAATTTCTGTAATTACCAAACCGCCAAATACTTCATGATCCATTGTCATTTTGCTGTCATGGATATTCCCACTTCTTGGCCATTTTGCAAGCTACCTTGGAAATTATTTCACAAGCAGTTAAACTTTCTTACTTAAACTTCGGAAAACACTTCTCTTGCGCTGCACAGCTACTCTACTCCTGAAGAAATGCTGGGAATCCAAACAATAACACAAAATCTAGTTTTTCAAGGCTTTTTTTGGAGAGCTGTTAAATCCTACCAAGGGGTTTGGGTTGGGGTTTTTTTTGGTTGGTTATTTTTTTCCCCTCCACCAATCAACCAGTCACTCTGGGTAACTGAAGAGCTACTAACCTGCTCTTCCAGCAGCTCCTGCCATAAAAGCTGAACTTCTTGCAACTTGACCCGTCGTTCCTCAGTCCAACGACAAACTGCTGTCCACCGCTCGCCAAGTCTCTACAAAAGCAGAAAACTCATGAACATTCACGAGCCTTACAAGGAAACTCAAAAATCAGATATTCAAAAGCGTAATTTCTACTTCACAGTTAACCTCTTTCTACATTAAAGGCTATTCCTTGCCAGTAATCACCATTGCTGTATTGCACAAAGATGGAGGTTAAAACTTTCAGAAGCATCACCTATGGCCTTAGCTCTGCTCTTGCTGAAGTTAGCTATCTGATTGACTTCAAAAGGAGTGAACAAAGTAGCATGAATTCTGTTTCAATAACTTCTGTTTCACACTCCCTATACTTCAGGTTACAGTCTAACTTCTGACAAAAACGGGCAATACTTCACACCCTATTCCCCAGATAAATTGTGCTCATGTCTTTAAATATTTTTCCCATCAGATTTTAGCTCCCTAATAAAAACTACTTATGTGAAGTAAGAGTTGTACTGTGCATCTACCCATTTTAATGAAACTGCTGAAAGGATACACTACAAAAGTGCTTAAGTCACTGAGCATACGAACAGCTTGACTCATCAAGAACTGAGCTTGAAAGTCGCCAAAGCACTTTTGCAGGTTTCACCCTGAGCAAATTTAATAACTCTTTACTTTAATATTACTTCTAAAAAAATATTACTATAAATTACTTCCTAGGATAAATTGTCTTTAAACACAAAAATGTTGCTTAACAATTATATGCAAAGGTTTTAAGTGTCCACTACTACAGTTAAAAAAGAGGGCTCTAACATTTTACCTGCAATTGTTCTTCCAGAACAGCTGTTGCACTTTCCCCACTGCTTTCATCAACAATGACGACCATGTGTGTTAGGGAGTTTACCTTCACCTGTTCTGTCTCTAGGTCACTCTGCAAGCTCTAGAAGAACAAATCAGAGGTTACCAACTTTGAATACATTTGCTAATCTGCTATTTTGGCCACCGTGACTAACACAACTGCTGTGGCAAAGTACTTCAGATTCAACAGTTAAGCACAGATTTTACCACTGGGAATCACTGCACGGTTTAAATATATGTAAGCAAAAGACTGCTAGAAATGAACCCAAAACCATTCTGTTAAAATGCTGAAAAACATGAAGGAGTACTTTAAGCTGTATGCAACCATACTTGTCTAGGAGAATCATATGGCAACTACATTGACTTTCTATATGTCTACTGTTATAGGTAAGAGAGCTTAAGTGTTTCTATAAAAAGCTATCGTTGTTAATAAGCAAGTATCATAGGGCATGCCAAACGGAAAAAAAGTCACTAAAAACATTCATCTTTTAATAATTGACAATATAATTCTCATAAGTATCAACAGTGCTATAACTGATCATGATGCTCAAAGACAATAGTCGAAAACTGCAGAAAGCATACAGTTTCAATTGGTTTGAAATAATCTGTAGGTTTAAAGATTCATACAACGTCTAGAGGAACAGATTCCATGGTTAAAGTCTACCTCCGAAATATCTCTGCAAGATCAATATGCCTTTATAGTACTGTAAATATCACTTTTCATCCCAGAATATCCTAAGCTACTCCATGAACAACATGCCTCAAACTCCCCAGACTTTGAAGACAGAGGAAAGAATGCAAATGTGGGACAGGAAATTACACAGACTAAAAATACTCCACGGTTCTTGCCCTGTGAGGTACGTCCCATGCTGGGGAGAAGGTCAAACCTCAGCACTGAGTACGAAAACCAAAGCTGCAACCATGACAAGTATCAAAAGGCCATCTTTCTCCTTCAAAAAAAACCACTGCAGGCTAGAAAGGCTGGACTCCCATCCAGAAACTTAATTGAGAGAAAAACCACTTCCAAAACCTTGTGCACATCAGAGAGCAGTATCTATGCATCCCCTTAGGATGTGATCCCTGGAAAAGCAGGGACTGGAATCAGTGACTTGGGAAGCCCTTCCTGATAGTTTTAACTCCCACGTTATTTTAGTTTGCAAGTCTCAAGCATGCTTTAGCAATGCCTGCCAGTCATTAAAGGTAAGTTTGTCTACAGTATGTTTCATACTGTTCCCTCACACCAACAATTTACCTGGATTGGCCTCATTTCCTGCACAAAGTGAGGGTAACACAATTTCCCCTACAGGTTTTGCTTCCTGCATGAAGCAAAGATGACGGTTTCTGCTATAGTCATCAGTGCTCAAGTTTTCAGTTTAGAAAGCACTTCCAGAAACTTCCAATTCCTTTCTACCCCATAATCATCCTTTTCCAAACATCAAATGCAGCCCCTCAGCACACAGCCATATGACTTCTGACACAAATTTCTCAGCTAAGGAACCCACTAACGTACACATCTTCCAAATACTTCTCCCATACATATTACATAACAGACAAAAAGGTTTACTTTATGTTCTTCCAGCTGTTTTTGAAGGGACTCCAAATCTTCCGCTAAGAGCTGAGATTCCATCTTCTGAATGCGTTCTTCTGTGACCGTCAGCCAGTCGGACAGCTGCTGCAACTGCTGCTTCTGGAGCTCCATCAGCATGTCATGCAGGCTGCAGGGGGAAGCACAGGCAGAGTTACTTCAGAAACAGTGTTCCCAAGGAGAGACTAAGTTCTAATTCCTATAGGAAAGAAGCAAGGTCATTCATTAACCAGTTAGCTACCATCAAATAGTGAATTATGGTAGTGAATTATGCACTTTGTATCAGGGATTGTTTCTTTCAACAGGGATTTGCTGCTAATAGAGCCTCTGCGGAGAGTTGCAACAAAACACAGTTTCTCCCTTGATGTGCAGCTCTTAGCCTGATAACCCACAGGTGGGAAGAAATTCTTCTAAGTGCTTTTTAGTTGTGTAAACATACATAGCTATCCACATCTACTGTATGTTTTATTGAGCTTAAACTACTGAAACAATACTGAAAACACATTTATGTAACTACTGCATGTAGATATATCTATTTAGTCTGGAATTTACATAACAGTCACAAAATACTTTTATATAAGAATCCAAAAGGACCCAGTTATATTCACTTCTTTTGTTTCACCTTGGAAAGTATGAAGAAAGTGGATTTCATGTCACAAACTGAATTGTTAATTCAAAAAAAAAAAAAAAAAAAAAAATCTTACAAACGGATGCAAACCAGCTCCTCAGAGATGCAGTAAGTACCAGAGGTCGGTCCTGCAGCTCTAGGAGAGGTTGTGCAGCATGACTCACCGGGACTGCCTGTCCATGCTCTCCACCCTGAGCTCCTCCCAGCGGGAGTTCAGCAGCAGCATTTGCTCCTGGATCTCAAACTCCTCTTCGGGCGACAGATTTCCCTGGGCCACCAGTTGGTTTCCAGCCTGCAGAACACTACCCACACTGCTCTGGTGTGCAGTCAATTCCATCATAAAACCCTGGAAACGGTACAACCAGCCACATCACTGTGATTTGTGAGCTCCTACAGGAGTTTATGAATTTGTAAGTGTAATGGGTTTGCGTAGCAAGGTTTTGGTAGCAGGGGGCAGCTACAGGGGTGGCTTCTGTGAGAAGCTGCTAGAAGCTTCCCCTGTGTCTGATAGAACCAATGCCAGCCAGCTCCAAGACAGACCTGCCACTGGCCAAGGCTGAGCTCATCAGCGACGGTGGTAGCACCTTTAGGATAACATATTTAAGGGGGTGGGAACAAACAAACAAACAAAAACCACCACAACCCTGCACAACTGCCTGGAGAGAGGAGTGAGAACATGCAAGAGGAACAACTCTACAGACACCAGGTCAGTGAAGAAGAAGGGAAAGGAGGTGCTCCAGGTGCCAGAGCAGAGATTCCCCTGCAGCCTGTGGTGAAGACCATGGTGAGGCAGGCTGTCACCCTGCAGCCCATGGGGGTTAACGGTGGAGCAGATATCCACCTGCAGCCTGTGGAGGACCCCACGCCAGAGCAGGTGGATGCCCGAAGGAGGCTGTGACCCCATGGAGAGCCTGCACTGGAGCAGGCTCCTGGCAGGACCTGTGGACCCATGGAGAGAGGAACCCATGCTGGAGTAGGTTTGCTGGCAGGACTTGTGACCCTGCAGGGACCCACGCTGGAGCAGTCTGTTCCTGAAGGACTGCACCCCGTGGAAGGGACCCACACTGGAGCAGTTCATGAAGAACTGCAGCCCGTGGGAAGGACTCATGTTGGGGAGGTGTGTGGAGGACTGTCTCCCGTGGGAGGGACCCCACGCTGGAGCAGGGGGAGAGCGTGAGGAGTCCTCCCCCTGAGGAGGAAGGAGCAGCAGAAACAATGTGTGATGAACTGACTGCAACCCCCATTCCCTGGCCCCCTGCGTCACTGGGAGGGAGGAGGTAAAGAAATCAGGAGTGAAGTTGAGCCTGGGAAGAAGGGAGGGGTGGGGGAAGGTGTTTTAAGATTTAGTTTTTATTTTCTCATTATCCTGCTCTGATTTGATTGGTAATAAATTAAACTAATTTCCCCAAGTTGAGCATGTTTTGCCTGTGAACATAATTGCTGAGGGATCTCTCCCTGGCCTTATCTCAACCCAGAAGCCTTTCATTATGTTTTCTCTCCCCTGTCCAGCTGAGGAGGGGAGTGATAGAGTGGCTTGGGTGGGCACCTGGCATCCAGCCAGGGTCAATCCACCACAGTAAATGTCCTAATAAATTGTCATGTTTGAAACAGTGCTGCAGAATGAGCTGGCACCATCAAACACACAAGCATGGCAGACCTGTTCCTCTCTATGACAGGAGATCCTCCATGAGCTACAAAAATTCTGAACCCAGTAAAATAGAGCTCATTGAGGGGAAAAAAGCTGACCACCTCAGAGAAAAAGCTGTTTGTAAGAAGGCAGCCTTTGAACAAACGCACCAAGAAAATAAAACAGAAATTTACCTATGGCCAACAGAACATAAACCAAGACCTAAGATGTAATGTAGGAAAGCAAATAGAACCCTATGAGTTAATAACATTAAGAATTCACATATTTACTACAAATCCAGAACACCTCTTCCTTTGGTTCATGGCTTTAAAACTGTAGCACAATAAAAAAAAAAAAATTCTTCATATTGACCAGCATTCAGATTTTAGATTCTATTGTATACAGTAAGCTGACACAGGAGAAAACTAAAACATCTAACATGACACTTAAAACTTAGCAACATTAGAACATTTGTTCAGACTTAGAACAGAACCAAAACAAAATAATTTGGAAACAATAATTTGGAAGCAACAACACATGTTTCTGAAACAAACTATGCTAATCATGACAGGGAGACCACTGAATTAAATTGACATGATTATCAATTTCAGCATTGCCCTCATTTAACAGCAAGTGACATAAGGCTGACCAGGCTTTTTAGTAGTTGGCAGCAGAGAAGCATGAATCAGCCTGGATCAGACTGCCTTTGTATTATACACATCAGTGAACCAGCCACCAAAAACTGATTAAAAAAAAAAAAAAAAACATTAAAGTTTCAAAGCATGTTCCGCTGGAAGTTCTCTTAAAAAGAGAGGAAGCTTCAAGAAGCTATTATTTGTCAACAAACAAACAAACAAAAACAAACAAAAAACCCCATCACATTCAGTTAGAGGTGCTTTTAATTTAGAAAAAGCACGACAAAAGAAACAGAATGGCATGTTTTGGATAAGGACTAGGAAATGGACGTTCTGCAGCTCTCACACACACAAAAAACAGCAAATGAATTTTCAAAAGAAGCTTACTTCATGTGTGGAAAATTGCTCTTTGACTTCCTCAACATCACCAGATATCTCCTCCTGTTCCCGAAATGCATCCTCAGCTGACAGCAACCACGTAAGAACTTCTTCCAGAGCAACTTGGTAGCTATCCAAGTCCATATCCACCTCTGTCACTGTGCTGGGTGTCTCTGCTCGAGAACTGCCCTGCTCCTCTTCAAGTGCTACAGCCTAGGCAGTCAAGAGAAAAGTGATGTCTTAGAAGTGCACAGAAGATGCCTTCCGAAATGATACTAAAAATAGAACAACTAAAATCCCTTTTAATCCTTCAGAAAATGTTAAAAGTAATTATTGGGTACATTTTAATGAGAAGGGCCACAGTTGCCACTAATGAACTTTCATTTTGAAATAAAGAACCTGGATAGAAAAGACAACTTTTTTGCTCATTTAACAGTAGATCTCGCACCCAAACAAAAACCCATCACCACCACAAGTCCTGCGACAAACTCAGTTAAAGATTTTGGGCCACGCCCTCCAGCTTGCCAAGGCAGAGAAGCAGAAGAAATAAGCATAACAGATGGAACTTTATACAACTTTATACCTCAACACACAGGATTTTGGACATGAATCAGAAGAGAAGAAAAAAGGAAGACAGGACGACTTAAGTCAATCACAAAGAAGATGCTATGATTTTCCATATTTTCCCAATTGTGTTGCCCAAGATAAAAGGTATGTTGCAGAAATAAACTGACAAGCCTGAAGATCAGCTAAAATTACAACTCAAGAAAATGCAGGCAGACTGTGATGAGAAACACACCTGCTGCATGTTGAACTCTCCATCCTCACATTCCTGCTTGTATCTCCTTGGAAGGGTCTCCACCTCCCGGATGTCTTCCATAGTGACTTGCTTAGGAAGGACCTCAAACAAAGAGGTTAAATACATAATAATAGACTTTTTGTCTGGAAGCTGTACAGCAACATCTGCATCAAAAAGAAAATATGGGGAAAAATAAATGAAGAAGCTGCTTTTCTAAATCATTACTTAGAATACAGTTAAGACTTTACATACAGTGTAAATCACAGGTTCTCCCGTTAAGTAGCCTTTAGTAAGCTTTAAGTTAAAAGGCCAGATCTGACATACGTTGAAAGCAGTATGAAGGAGAGAAAATTTTAAAAAAAAAAATTTTCTATATTTGGAAGAGAATTCACATTAAAAGGCATGATCTTTTTGAAGTAAGAGCCTAAACTGAAGCTATTAAGAAATAAAAACTGTTTGGGGAAAATTATTCTGGAGCATCTCCCAAGCAGAAATGCAGTTCAGGGACAGTATCCCACATAAACAAACATTTCCACTTTGGCTTTATCCCCACTCCCAGCACTGGTCGGTTCATTTTCTTACTTTGCATATGGAAAAGAGTTTCACTGACTCAGGTTCACCTACCTCTCGGTTTATGAGTACTATCCAGTCAGTTTATTTTTTTTTTTTAAGAAGGTGGTGCTTGAATCTATAAAGTTTGAGAGCTTGTCTTACAGAATGAATCTTTGGAGGCTCACTTCAAAGCAGAGTGACAGCTCAGGATTTTAAAAAGGAGCCATAAAAGTTTCCTGGTAAGCATTCTACACAGTAAGTACTCACAGCACTGGCAGCTACTGCTACTCAATGTGTATATAAAGAACAAAAGATAGCGAGCTCTTAAGCTATCCTATTCTACACGATGCTCTGCTTCATCTGAAAAGCACAGACCCTTGCGGAAGAACTCCTACCTAAAATAAAACAAAGCCAGGGTACCAACTTCACCTTCTGTATACTGTCTCTGAATGGTACGTCAATCTGAATCTTAACATTCAAGAAGCCGAAGCATACCCACACACAGACATACCCTTACCCTACAAATTACATTCTTTTAAACCCAAATTTAAGGGCTTGAAACAAAATACCACTGCATAAAACTGCTAGAATTTGTATTCATAGTAAATGTCAATATAAGAAATTTCTTTCAAGAGAGCTCAAAAAAAGCTTCTGGTCAAGTAAAGTAACTGTATCCCACCTTCAGGATCCAACAGTTTCTCAATTCCCAAGTGGTTCTTGGCTATGCTGAAAGCATGTTCCAGTCTCTCAACTGGGGACATCTTTATAACTTTATCCCAGCTGAAAAGCTCAGGTCTAAAAGTAAAGGCAAGACAGGAAAGAAAGCAGTAAATTTTACCCGAAGAAAAAATTCCATACCACGTAGAGTATGAAGTTATGGATAGGAAGGTAGCTACCTAAGTAATATGAACATACACACACATACAAAACATAAACAGAAGTGCATATACACAAATGCATAAATACAAACATGTGCTTTCTTTTTATTAGCAAGAATCTGGCAATCACAAATCAATTACCTGACTGCATGTCCACAGCAACATCCACCTTCCATTCTATGTATTCTATACATATACTCATTGACTGCAACAGGAGATTAAATACTACTAACAAGAAAATAAAGTCTGTGTTTAAAATTTATTCCAGAAGCAGTTTTCAACTCTTTCTTTCACAGCATTACTGTTACTACATGCTTTCTGCGTCAGGCTCTGCTGGGTAACTGAGAGTCACTCTGTTCCTGGAGAGCCTCATTCCAAACTTGTGGTGTGGCTCAGTGACCACCCCAGACCATCCCAGCCAGGAGCAGCAGCGGTCTCCACCCCTGCTCACTCACCCTTCCCCATGGCCTTTTTCCCCCATTTAAAAAAAAAAAAAAAAAAAAAAAAAAAAGAAAAACCAAAAAAACCCACACCACACTACAAAAACCCCACCCCATCACAAGTGCTCATGAGAATCACAACAGAAATCAGACCAAGGAGCTGATCCGTTTACAGTGCCAGCAGCCTTCATCTCACATTAGCGTTAACCAAACCAAATCTCCAGTCCAGCTGGGCACCCAAAACGTACCGGCAGGTCTCAAGGGGAGAGAGCAGAGCACGGAGCAGGAAGCGGGGTCAGCAAACAGGGCCCCCTCCTAGCAGTACCTACACCGACAGGGCACGATCAGCCCGGCGCTGCAGCAGCACAGCTGTCAGACTACAGAGCCATCAAAGTACTCCCCGTTCCCCTGTAATAGTGGCTCCTCATTAAAACACTGCTATTTATTCTGTCCTTTATAGGACTTGGGGAGGAAGAGATGGGCTTGCTTTTAATTCTTTTAATACTTTTAATACTTAATTCAGTTGTAAATTGACCCAAGAGTATCCTTTTAACATCTGTTATTACCCTTTGTGAAACAGGAGGGCTATAAGCCAGCAGGGTCTGAGAAGCAAAAAGCCTGAGGAAGGTGGGGTGAGCGGGGAACCGAGATATGCAAAGACCCTGATAGCAGCTAGTGGAATACTATACCTCCATGCAAGAAGCAACAAGGATAACCACATAGGTTCACATAAAGCTTTAGCAGAGACTCTCACTTTGGAAAACACATTGCAATAAGTATATTGTATATGCACTACCTGCACACTGCCACGATAACACAAATTCTAATAAAATGCAATCTAGGTATTTACCCACGAGCAAGAAAATTGTATGAAAAAGCAGAATTCAATTCAAAAAGGAACGAAGCTCATATTAGGAAATGAAAAAGAGACTAGCACAGTAAAATGTTAAATGTCCTATTACCTTATATAATTTTATTAAGTACTGCAAGTGTTACAAAGTTACTAGATATTATAGCCAAGAGGTAGCACTGCTAACAATTGTTGATAAATACCATAAAGAGGAAAGCGAGCTACCACACCTCTTAATGGGATCCACAAAAATTCTCCTGTATGAAGTGTCATATTAAGCTAAATTTAAAAAGCAATATTGAAAATGCCCCTTAGGCAGGGAAGCACTACTCTCTGGGTAAGCTAAATAGCTTTGTTGTCCTACCACTTCAGCAATTTGCCCCAATCTCCTTGTTCCTTGCAAGTACCTTTTAAAGCCTCTCCTTCAAAACCAACCTAAATTTAAACCCAGCTCAAGATTTCTCAGAAGTGTGGGGAAAACGGTGCTTCCCTGGCTAAAGGACTGGTGCCGAGGGGCAGCAAAGCTGAATCCTGATGTGCTGGCGGCTGCCAGGCTCCCAGGAAGAGGGAATAAAAAGCTCAGATATCAGCAAAGCCAGGTCACTGAGAAATTTTAGGAAGCCAGAAGAAAGCACAGTTACTCAGTTAAAAGTTTCCAGCAGGGGCTTTTTCTACTTAACAGTGCTCTGAAAAGGGCAGAGCTCACAGACTTCAGATCCCGCAAAGCCCAAGCACGTAGTCACAACGCATAAGGACAACAAACAGCCTGAAGCCAATTTTGCTGCCTCTCCTGCTTCCCTCAGGGCACCTAGGTCTCACTTGTGCCTAAAGCTGGCACCCTCTCCATCACAGAGCTTCACATGTTCAGCAGCAGAGCTATGCCACTACGGGCAATTATGCTGGTATGAAAACCACCAGTGTAGCTCACACCATCCAGAGAAGGCACTTGGTAATACTTCTGATAAACTCCAGAGAGGCCTTTGCTAGTATTGCTCCGCCTTTGCAGAAGAGTCCTTCCAAACTTTCAGGAGTCCTCAGTGTGGTGCAGGTGCTCCCCCCCATGCATCCATGCAGGCTGAACACAAGCCAGCTCTGGTCTACAAGGCACATAGGTGTGTCGGGGCAGACCCGTCCCAAAGCCAGCGAGCCTGTAACAGAGCCTGCTATGTCAGTCAGCACAGGCCGAATGGCACGTAAGAGCAGAGAACGGCAGGCTCAAAGTGAACACATGCTTTTGTGAACGCTTTGTATCTGCTGGGTATAAATATTCTGGCTGTTTGCAAAGCATTTACCATGACAGATACCTGGTGGCCAGGAGGTCTGGTTAAATTCTAGATATTATCATACCATTACCATGTTAAAACCGTTATTTATGGTTAAGAACAGTCGCCCTTGCAAAGCACTGAGCTGACTGCATTTAAAGGACACTGGCTTAGAATGGATTGCCCAGAAGCAGATGTCAAAGAAAATTAAAAAAAAAAAAAAAGAAAGAAAGAACTGGTAAGTTTCATAGGAGTCTGTAATGATGATTTATTTAGACTACCAAAGAGATCTCCAAAAAATCAGAAAGAACACAAAAGATCTGTGCAAAGAAGCTTTAACAGCATTCCTTATAAAGTATAATGAACACGCTACAGATACCTGAAGTATTCTATTACCCTTTGATTCTTCTGCTCCACAGTTCTCCTGAAAGAACTGCATACATTGTCTTTCAAGCAACATACATTCAAAAACTAAGAAAAGCTACAGAGCCTGTCTGTCTTATTCCTTCGTTTTGAAGCTTCTGTATATTCCTACTAAAATGATATGGCAAACTCGGACGGAAGAAATGTTTCCCTTTGCAGAGGAGGGAGGGCAGGAGGAAGGAAGTACAGGGGAAGGAGGTGGTCAGCCCCCCTGCAGAGACCCATTCAGCACACTCGCTGGATAATGCATACTAAGTGGGATATAAATCCACTTGAATTAGCAAGTGTGGGTGCATGTGTAGGAACCGAGAGTTACACTGCTGCCTTGGCTAGATCCTTTGCAAGGCTCTGGCAATATCCCTCCACTGTTATTGTTACCACGACAAAAAAACCAAACAATGAATCACTGAAACAGGCTAGAAGCTGTCAAATGCTCAAGCATGAAGACATGGGAAAAAAGCCACTTACTTCACTAGGTTTAAGATAAGCTGTTTGCTACTTACTTGTGTCTGTGGATGACAGCATTAAAGGCGAGTCCATCTGCCCAGCTTGTGGTGAAGTTCAGAACATTGACCTGACTGTAAGGTCTCGTGGACTGCCGAACCCAGCTCAGCAGGATCTTCTCACTGTTGGTCTGCTGCAAATCCGACATGATGTTCTTCATGACATCCTTCACCTGCAAGACAACAGCAACTACACCTTACAGACACGTTCTCCAGTTTTCCTGCTTACAAAACCTTTGAACCAAGCCATTTCACAAATCGTGAAAAGGTCTTTCCCATGAAAACTAATGAATTGAAGTCTAACTCCTCACATGAAATTCGGGAATAGGAGTCTTCTGGCCATCTTTGCACTCTACTGATTACAAGAACCAGTAATGCTTCATGTAATAATGACACATTACACTTACGTTACGATCCCCCCCCTCTCCTCAGAGCTGTCTACACTAAGCATGGGGTATAATATTTCTCACTGCCTTGTGCTGCAGTTCCACCAGTAAGCAAACCCCCAAAAGACAGCTTGCACAGGTCTTCTGCTAGAGGATATCTGTTCAGCCAACAAAAGTAGTTTGCTGTTTGGGTACTATGCGTAAGCATCTGCCAAAGTCCCTCCAAGTGAATTCAATGATCCTGCTAGGCACCTGGATAAACCAGGAGCAATTCAATCTATGAGACTGAGAAACAAACCTACGGAACAGCATATAAGATGCAAGCCCAACACAGCTACCTAGATAGTAAAAAAAAACCACCTGCTAACAGAAGGGCATAAAAGCCTTGAGGAAGGAATACAAATACAATGCTTCAGCCTGAAAAGCCTCCCTGCAATTAACACCAGCAGGAACTAAACTGAGAGACTGAGTACAACTGAGCACATACGAGAATACGTGCCGCAGGAGGCAGCCAATAGACAGAGCTCAGAAACCAAACACTGGCCTGCCTTTATTTACCAGCCCAAAATAGCAGCAGTACTTTCCGCCACCAAAACCCCGGGAAGGTCTGTGAGAATCCCAGCAGATTCCTGAAGAGGCAGAGATCTCGCAGCAGCCTCTCACCTGCCAGTGCAAGATAATGCTCCACAGCAGCCCCAGCGTCAGCTTGTGATTTCCATCGACGATGTCAGTTCCTCCAATATTCACCAACTCCACCTGCAGAGGTTGGATCAACTCTATGTTAAACACTGTTACCACAGCTTCAAGTCACAACCCCACCCCATATTCCTGGCTGTCAGCCATGTATTATCAAGTGCTCTGAAACCAAAAGTAGTTAGAAAGAGAGAACCAGAGATGACAGAGTACTGTCTACCTGAATTTGTCATGACAACTGCTTAAACAACAGGACAAAATATGCCACCAAAGAAGATACTCCATTGGAAAAATTTTATCCTCTCTTCTAATATACAGATGCATACCAGCAGTCAAAACTGGCCAATAGAAATGTAAACATGAAAGATCTGATATTAAAAAAAAAGTTAAGCAGTCCTGCTCCTACACACACTCAGAGATATTACAGAACCATGAAAACTCTGTCATTAAGAATAGGTCTGTCCTTTGCATGAAACAGCATCCAAATGGGATAAGTTTATAGAAGATGACCAAAAGCTCCAGGAAAAAATAAAATTTTCAAGTTTCCTATATGCATAGGACCCCATACAGACTCGGTGATGCCTTAATTGAGATCATTAAAAAGATAAAAACATAGAAAGAGGAGATTACTTTAGCAAGCAAGAGGGCAGGAGAGGCTACCCACTTCTGCATCAAGTATTCAGCCCTCAGAAGAAGCAAAGCTTAGAGCACACTCCAGATACTTGGTGCTACTTTAGAGTCTGAACTGAATTGGGACATCAAGCCTCCATTCAGTCGACACAGAGAAAGCGGCACTAACTCTGAACCACCTTTTGGAGGGAACCAACAGCAGCACGCTGCATTAGTCACCACCATGCCTACGGAAACTGGGCTAGGAACAGCTGCCTATGGCAGAGGAGAGCAATACCTCCCTGGGTGTATGTACACATACAGCAGATGCTGCAATGCACTCCCACACAGGACAGATGGTGGGGCTTCGTTCTTGTAAATAACCCGAGCCAGGAGCATCCTCCAGCCCCAGGGGCAAGCAGCACAGTGCATTTCACCTCAATGGGGACGTTGTTTTCCTCCCTTTCTCATCCCTGCTCCAAAACAGTGTTATCCACAGTGCCTACCAGAAACACCTCCCAGCTTACACTGACTCCGAGAACTGTATCTGGGCACTGCTTGGGATCAGAACTGGTCATGAACAAAACATTCACCAAGTAGCTGGCTAGCAATTAAACAGTACAGACAGTCACAGGACAGTAACGGAGCCCATGCTCTGGCTCTCAGCCGACGCAGCCTACAATGACAGAATAGACAAGAACAAAGTCTCATTTTGTTTTAGAAGATATTGCTGCTATATAAGAATATAATGGTATTCCATGAATATTTTTCCTCTTATCACACAATCATGAATAGCTTAATTTCTGCAAAACGTACTTGTAAACTCATTGCTTTCAGATATCATCTTGACAATTTTCAGTTCCCCATAGGTCTCTTGGTTGGGAGAACCAAATCAAAAACTGTGTTGCAAGATTAACATGGAACCACAAATTACACTTCAAAAGTACTAGGGAAGCTTGAGGATTTGTGGATTGTCCCCTCCCAGTTTTTACAGCAGCCGGAACAGAATCTTACAGCAATACTCTTTGCAAATAACGGGCATATATTTTAAGATACCAGTAAATTAAGCATGCAAAAACAGGCCAAAAGAATCACCAGTGCAGATCATTAAACAACGCACTGGAAAGCACTCTAGAACACCAGGAGCAAAAAGCAAGACTAAAAGTCAAGGGCATACAAATAAAACAATTACATTGCAAGAGCTTTTTTCACCTGTAATAGAAGAAAAACACTCCTGAGAATTGGTAACAAAAAAACACATTTTTTAATCGCACAGCAAGAATAATTAATAAAGAATAATAAAGAATAATAAAGAATAATAAAGAATAATAAAGAATAATAAAGAATAATAAAGAATAATAAAGAATAATAAAGAATAATAAAGAATAATAAAGAATAATAAAGAATAATAAAGAATAATAAAGAATGCATTCCTCTTGCTATCTACACCTACATAAAAGAAAAAAATACTCCACATGTCCATTTTTGTATTTCAATGATTCTGAACTAGACCAACACTTTGCAGGATGCAGCCAGCAATCCCCTAGAATGGCGAGTGGACTACTAAGACTTAAGCAGAGATAATCAATAAAAGAAAGCTGACAGTAGACAGTCAGTACCACCGACAGCAGACTGATACTGACTATAGAGAATGATTTCCAGTGGATTTTTTTTATTATTATTTTTTAAAAACTTGGCCCACAAATCAAAAAAGTTGAAATTCATTACTTAGAAGCATTCTGCTCATCAGATGGATGAGGTTCACAGGATCACTTGAACATCTACACCCTAGGCTTGTCTGATCCTTGCAATATATATATTTAAACACTTTTATAAATTATTTCACAAGTTATGAATATTGTATAGCCCACAAAATCTCAGGCAACAGAAAGCAACTGCTTCTCAGTGGATGCCTTTTCCCTTCATCTTAACACAGACACACTTTCTAATGAAGTTAAGCAGTAGGTATAAATCATGCACGTGACCTTAACAACCTTCAGCTAACTAACACCATCTGTTTACTTCCAGAAACCCAGATTCTGCCAGCTTAAGGAAGAACTAATTAATTTTTGTAATTCAATATTATTTCATTTATTATCTTCATAAAATAAATCAATTTCAAGCTGGAAAGACTCATTACTTATCCTTAGAAAAAAGTTAATCAATATTTACAGTACCTCAAAGAAGAAAAAAAAAAAACGAACAACCCACCACTAACTTCGTCTGCTTCCTAGAAATATGACACTAGTCCACCAAGACGGAGGGGAAATTGCAGTATTACACAGCATGTTCGTATCACTCTTCAATCAGCAGTTTACATAAATATGTCAGCGTCTTTTTGCATTAGATGTATTTTATTGCCAGAATGTTCTTATTAAGTTATTTTAGTGCCCTGACATTTGCAAATAGAAACTCTAACTGTAGAGAGCACACTTATCAGGAACTGTTCTTCAGGGGAAAAATAAAATCACTTTATTACAGCAACTACTGGCTTCCAGGCAGTAAAAACATAAAAACAATTATTAATCTCATTTTTCTTAAAATAAGGATTGGGGTTTGTTGTTTTGTTTTTCTGATCAGTTACCAAAGCTCCAAATAAGAAATGCTCAGTACAGATTTGACACAGAGCTGACAGATGTCAATGGAAAGATCCTCCTGGATTTCGAGAGCAGTACACACAAAAAAACACAGAGACAAAACCTGTCATACCCCTACAGATGTTTGCACAAGTTATGCATCATCACTGGAAATTAGTTTTTTGTCCTGCCAGGTTCATGAGCTATGCATAGCAGAGCTTCAAGTCACCTTTGTTTTGGGAGCTGACCACATCTCAACAAAACACAATTTAGTTAATACTATTATCAAGTTAGCATTTTAAGATTTCACAAAATTGCCAGACACTGAAATTCTACATCAGATAAGGAAAACTGAGAACAGTTTAGGGCCACAAAAATGATCAGAGGGCTGGAGCACCTCTGCTGTGAGGACAGGCTGAGCGAGCTGGGGTTGTTCAGCCTGGAGAAGAGAAGGCTGCGGGGAGACCTTGTTGCGGCCTTTCAATACTTAAAGGGGGCTTATAAGAAAAGTGGGGACAGACTTTTTAGCAGGGCCAATAGCGATAGGACAAGGGTAACAGTTTTAAAGTAAAAGAGGGGAGATTCAGACTAGATATAAGGAAGAAATTTTTTACAATGAGGGTAGTGAAACACTGGAACGGGTTGCCCAGAGAGGTGGTAGATGCCCCATCCTTAGAAACATTCAAGGAGAGGCTGGATGGGGCTCTGAGCAACCTGATCTAGTTGTAGATGTCCCTGACAATTGTAGGGGGGGTCGACTAGATGACCTTTAAAGGTCCCTTCCATCCCAAAGCATTTTATGATTCTACAATCTCACTGAATTCCCATTTTAGGTCCCGAGAATCTTTATTCTCTGCATTTTGAACTCATTTACACACAGGAATAAATTAAAGAGTCTATCAAAAAGTTGTGGAAAAACATGCTCACGTTGTTCTGATGCAAGACTTGCAGTACTCGGTTGACATTATTTAAGGCATGTACTCGTGTAGAACCTCGTTCTTTAGGCTGAAAAAATAAAAAAGTTACAATCTGTTCACATCAGAATTAACTTGACAGACCAAACAAAAGAAATGATAGAGCAAACAGGAAATTTGTCCTAATTTTCTACAGTTTTTTTTTTTTTTTTTTTTTTTTTAAGTAGGAACAAAAACCAAACAAGATCATCCACAATTTCAGAATGAAAACTGGTCAGAACATTATTCCTCAATTCAAGGCACAGGACAAGCCTTGGATTCAAAGTGTGTTTCAGTTCATCTTCAGTAAGTCCAGAATCTTTATTCCCAGCATCTGCAGAATTATAAACTGGCAATACAACAGCAAAGTGGGAGTTCCCGGGGAAAATCTGAGGGTTTTGAATGTTTGCCAGAGTAGCTGAAATTTTTTGGCTCCCAAGAGGGAACAAGCAGCAATTTGTTTTTTTGGCACCGAAAGCCTGCTAAATCTTTGCATACTGAGAAGAAGTTACGCTTCCTGACTTTCCCTTCCTTTTAACATCAGGGGAAAAAAAGCACTGCAACTCTTGACAATACCTGCCACTCCATTTGCTTTTAATCACCACAATTTAACTCCTGTGGCAGAACACGATCGTACTGCAAGAGCATGGAGCTGAACTTGGAACACGGTAATCAACAGAATTAGAAAACAAAAAACTCCTATTGTCTTCAGTATACTCCAAATCAGACCACAAATCATACTAGTGAAATGCATCTGTTTAAAAAACAAGGCAAGCTTGCAAGGTGAAATTTTAAATGGCTGAAGGTTCCCTGTAAGGTCAAGAAATGAATTTCGCTATTTATAATAAATATCAAATCAAGAATTTAGTCCCACATGGTGGCACAGGTTTCACCATGCCTTGTGTACCTTTCTGAAGAGGCATCAATGTTAGCAGGGGAAGAGTTTTCAGCCACCCGCACACTTTCCCAAACAAGACTTGAATAGTTTTCACTCCTTTCCTATCCGTAGATCTCAAAGGATTTTTCAATGGAGACGCAGATTTTTGCCTTGCTTACTAGCTGTTGTCTGTTTTCTTTCATTTTTCTTTAAGGGATCTTTCATGAGCTTATTAGAAAAAGTCCACAGGTATCCAGCTAAAGGCTTCTCTTCCAGATCATCCAGAAGCAGACCTTTAAAAGACCTCTATTAAAAATATACACTATCCAAATAACACCACTGGTTTTACATGCTTTGCTAAACTGTATGCTGACCCTCAAGAGAGGGTTACACAGCTAACTTCAGTCTGACCCTATATGCCATAAGTGGAGTTCATGGGAATTTCACTAGAACTGTAGAGAGCAAGTACACACTACAAGCAAAATAGGTTTTTAAATAAATTAAAATTAAAAAAAAAAAAATCACATGCCACAGCTTGGGTTTTGTGTGTTTTGTTTATTTGTCGGTTGCTATTTTTTTAAATAAATGGGAATACAACTCATACACATTTCTCTTACCAGAGATTTCCCCGTCAGACCCTCCAAAAGGTCCAAAAGCTTCCTTCCATCTTTCAGATCTGTGAACATGTCCTTAACTGGGGGCTTCCCACTCTGCAGAAGAAACAAAAGCAGTAATAAAAATAGCGTTTAAGCAGAACCTCCCTGAAAAAGGTACTTTTTCCTTTTCATCTTTCAATTCATTCTTATTTGGTATTGAACGCAGTAAATAAAAGCTAGGGGACTGTGACAACGATCAGGAAGGCACCGTTACCTTCTTCAGTGTTTATTTTCTCACCATCTCTATGGTTCTATGCATCAGCAGCCTAGTACTGAGGAACCAAATCAGCACATCTTGGTTCACATTAGGGTAGATGCGTTAACATGCAAAGATGGCAAAGGAAAAAACTTGGCAAGTTTGAGGAGTCATTTGAGAAAGAATGCTTTGGTCTGGCCGCACCTCAAGGAGGAAGAAACTGGGGCTTTTCAGAAAGAAGCTATTGGGACAAATTCTCTCAGATTTAAAAAAGATAAAACCAAAAAAGGACTTGGAATAGACCCCTGCGTAAGGAGCTGCCACTCCTCTACACAGACTAGTAGATCAAAAGGTGTAATATATATTGAAACAAACTAATTTTCTCTACCTTGAAAAAAGAAGCAAAATGTGAAACCCAGAGCTACTCTAAATCATACATTTCTAATATTCATTTTCTCTGGGGGTGGAGCAACCCTGTACAAGAATGGTGGTAGATGACAGCAGAATCACGTTAACCTTTTCCATGCTCCCTTTTAATCTTATTTCTTCTTGGACCCTAAGAAAGTTAACACAGGAAAGTGTTACAGGGCAGGTGGAGAAGACACAGGCAGCCAGCAACCAAGTAAGTGCATTTGCTTTGTAATATTCATCTGCTGGCTGCCAGGAGATCAATTAAGCTACTGCTTTCAGTGTCCCTTTGAACTGCCAATTTGAGAAGAAAAATATTTTCTAAAAAGTACCTAAAACTCCCATATTGCCTTTTTCTATCACCTTGGCTTTATAATATTGCTCTTCAGAAAGAAGGCTGTCAAAGGCCCATCTTCCATGACACGAATTAGCTGACATAGATCTCCTCTACCTTCACTTACCACCTCCTGCCCTGACAGCTGCTAGTAATTGCCAAATGCTGGCTAACAAATCAGAAAGAGCACTGAACTGCCCGTTGAACCCCATTTTCTGGCAAATATCTGTTTTTCGCCAAAATTCGTAAGGGTTTTTCTTAAGTGTCCACTCTAATTAGATTTGATACTACTAAAACTATTCACAAGAAATCAGAGTTGAATAGCTACAGAGCCAGATTTTAATCTCCTGTACAGAAACATACCTAAATGTAACTCATAGTATCAACCAGCTAAACAGCAGTGAGAATGATCATATAACTAAGGTCACTTCGTAAAATACACAAATGCTAGCCCTAGTGTCCGATATTAAATTAGTTTTGCAATGGGTTTTTTTGACAAATTTATTCTCCAATTACTTTTACAAGTCATCTTAAAAATGTATATATACACCTGTTGACATATGCTTAGGTAGAGTGTGTAGAAAGCGATGTAGCTGTCAGACCAATACCAAATACCAATATTTGTTAAAATATCAGCATTTGATAACATTCTGCCATTACATATTGCCACTTCCTGAGCTCAGCTATACCCTTTCAAGCACAGCAAGGGACAAGGCTTTCCTCCTAGCACTTGCACTTTTCACACGATTCAGATGCTTCACTGCTGCGTAGCAACTTAACCAAACCTTTAAAGCATGCTGGAGCAGGAGAACAGGAATACCTAAGAGTAGATACAGGGAAGCCTCTTGTACAGTCTATGGTATATAATGGGAGGAGATGATCCACAGTGAAATTACCCCAGATGCCAGCAAAATTTGGTTTAAATTCGGTTGGCATCACCACACAGAAAATACTAAAAGTAGGTTGGTACGGGCATGAGGAAATTGTTCATGTGTCCAGAAGAACAGACGGAAGGAGCTAATAGAGGTCTCAATGCCTGCAGTATGACTCAAACGCTCGTTGTAAAAGCTAATACCTGTTAGTCATTGAAGTGTGGGGTCTCGCGAGAGCAGAATACAGGGGGAGAATCGCCTCCCTCGACCTGCTGGACGTGCTTCTTTTTATGCAGTTGGCTTTCTGGGCTACAAGTGCACATTGCCATCTTGTGTCCAGTTTTTCATCCACCCGTACCCCCAAGTCCTTCTCTGCAGGGCTGGTCTCAATCCGTTCATCCCCCAGTCTGTACTGATATTGGAGATTGCCCTGATGCAGGTGCAGGACCTTGTATTTAACCTTGCTGAACTTCATGAGGTTTACATGGGCCCACTCCTCAAGCCTGTTAAGGTCCTTCTGGATGGCATCCCTTCCCTCTTGCAAATCAACTGTACCACTCACTGTGGTGTCATCTGCAAACTTGCTGAGGGCACACTCAAACCCACTGCATGTCATTGACAAAGATATTGAACGCTATGGGTTGCAATACAGACCCCTGAGGGACACCACTTGTTACTGATCTCATTTGGACATTGAGCGGTTGACCACAGCTCTTTGGATGCAGCCATCCAGCTAATTCCTTATCCATCTAACAGTCCGTTCATCAAACCTGTATCTCTCCAATTCAGTGACAAGAATGTTGTGGGAGACAGTGTCAAAGGCCTTACAGAAGTAAGGCCTTTATAATTAATTATAATTATATAATTAAAACAACGCACACATGTATAACAGTTTGATAACACCAAAACTGAGAATGCTATAGCTATATATCCTCAATAAATTTGTTGCCTTAGGTCCAGAATTTAAAAAAAGGGGAAAAAAGAAAAAGGATTTGGATCTGCTGAAAAAGCAGAAAGATGCCTCATTTAATCCAGTGCAACAAGGGTGTCAAGACCATACAGCCCTCTTTCTTCATCTCCCTCTCCCTCACTTCACATGCATGAAAACAAGCTGAATGACTTCCTGCTTTCAGGCACTCGTTTCAACAGGTCATGGTCCCTTCCAGCCCTACGCAATGCACCCTGCTGTCATGGTGGAAGTAATTCAGATTCGCTTTCTCAGGAGAATGGTTTTTCCATTTCACCGGCCATCAGAGCACCATGTCATGCTGTCAGATTAAAGAGTCAGCAGAAGCGTATTAAATTATTTCTGCAATCTAAGCTTCTCCTTCCTGGATTATTAAAGTATCCATTATCCTCAAATCAGAGACACAGCAACATGCAAAGCCTCTGTTATTTAGAAGTATTTGAAGTCTAGCAAAACATTCTCTATGGGAAGGAAATCAGTTCACAGGAAGCACTTCTACAAGCGCAGGGTGACTGAAGTTGGCTAAGAAAGGGCTGTAGCACCCACCCCGCCAAGCCCATCGCCACCTCCCCTGCAGCACACCCCTCAGGAAGGCTGAAAACCTGCTCCTCCAGCTTCCCACACCCACCTGAGGGACATGCAGGCACCTGGTGGCAGCGGCCACCCAGGCAGCCCCACCTGTCCCATCGGGGCACAGGGCCAGCCCGCAGCACTGCTGTCGCAATGGGAGCGGAGACTGTGCGTGCTGCACCCTCCTCTGCCCACACTGCCTCTTCCCACTTGTGCATTTTCCTCACACCTGGACGCACATTTCCACACAGGATCTGCTATCTGAGCCACATGGTCTGCAATCAGGGACATCACCGCTCTGTCCTCCAGTGCGCAGCGCTGCTAGACCCTGCCCGGCTTTCCTGGGATGCAGGTGGACAGCAACCTGCTGTGCTTCAGGAAGTCTTACACTTTCCTTCTTCAGAAAAAACAGCTGTGTATCCCAGCTTCTGACAGCTGTGTGACTTGTAAAGTTTATTAAGCTTAGAAAGGATCTGGAAAATAGTTTTATAAAATGGCAGCCCAAGGGATGGTCCCCTACATCCATTTCCCAAAAGAAGACAAGGAATAGCTGTGGGGCAATGCTGGCAGGACAGCTGTGCATGCCCTCCTACGCCAGGCACAGACCAGTCCAGAGCCATGCCAGGCTGCTGCCATCACCCCTATCTCCTGGTGAGAGAACAGATGTAGAGCCCCGTCTCTTTGCATGTAGGACTCGCCACTGAGCCTACTGGGGGAGGCTGCTGTGGCAGCGGAGGGGCAATCTGGGAGCCACAACACATGACCACTAAGGCTGGACCTGTGCTCCTAGTCAGGGAGCCTAATGCAAACCAGCGAGGCCAGGAGCACTCCAAGCCCTGGCGCTGACCCACCACAGGGCACACGACAGGCCCCGCGCAGACAGCAGTGCCCCGAGCCCCGCTGGGGTGGAGCAGGCGGCCCTGGGACCAGCTCTGTGCTGGGGCACACTGGTGTGCTGCAGCGAGAGCCAGGGCTCTGGGGGAGGACAGAAGTCCTCTCCCACCCTACAGCGTAAGGCAGGGGCTCTGCAGATTGCTTCCCCCACCCTCCCTGCCCACACCCACACCCACACCACTCACTCCTAACCTCCAGAAAGCAATCTGGCCTCCTGAAAAAGTCCATATACACGGATGTATATATACACACACAAATATACATATCTGCAGTATATAAAAAGCATATATCTCTCTGTAGAGTCCTGCCTGATATGCAATATGCTAAGCCAATCTAAATTTCTCCTTTTCAGAACCGACAATATTTTACTCACTTTCTACATACTTAAAGACTGCGGTTCAGCCTCTGCCAGCATCCCGTAAGGAGCAGCAGTCCATCACTGAGCATAATGGATCAAGAAATTTAAGTATTTGCCTTATAAGAGTGACAGTGACAAACCACACTGAGCCTTTCAGCAAGGGCAAATTGCTAGTCAGGGTTGCGTTGGCAAGTACTTAAGGAGCAGTCTACATTGTGCTAAGCACTGTACAAATACCAGGCAGATAATGGGTCCTTTCTCAAAGACAAAATAGGGTCCCAGTTTACACTACAAAGATAGTACAAAGGACAGGCAGGGACACACCGCGTACCAGGAGAACTGTGCCGGTTCAGGGTGTAAAACATTCACATCCCCCTCGCTTAACACTTTTATCAGTTAACAGAAGGTAGTTTTTCTCAGCTTTGCTTATGTTTGCTGCGACAGCAAAAAAGCACTGGCAGAAACCTCTTTCCCTCTGCCTGCCCGAGAGGGCTTTGCCAGCAGAGCTGCACACACAGAGTTGCTGTAGTAGAGACAAGGACTTGATAAGACACACAAAAGAACATGATTAACAGACTTAACTTAGAAAGAGGCCACATTTGTTCCCCAATGCTTTAAACTAGCACTGACAGGCCAAAAGTAGCTGATTCATTGAAACAGGCCTAAGGGAATGAGGAAGAGGGAAGAGGAAAGGGAAAGGAAGGCAGAGCAAGAGAAAGGAAAGTAAGAGAAATAAAAGCTGGAGACAGCACATAATCTGGGGCCAGGCCTGCTTGTGCTCTTATGAACTTTGCATAGTGGCACATTTGTTATCCACCACGGGACTCATGCACAAGGATCAGAAACAGATCCACCCCGTTACGTTTATTCCAGTGAACATTTTCGTGCCAGCCTTTGTACCAGCACGAGGCAGGAGGGAGACAAAGAAAGAACTTTCGCTCGTTATCCACAGCAGAAAACACTTTGTTGATTCATCCCTCATGGGGCAGCAGAAATTTCTGAATGTTCTTTTTGCTGGAGACCAGATGCTAGCCATACGTGGCAAGAGCAGCCACTACGGGCATCGGCTTTGCATGCTCCAGCGAGACACCGGCACCATTTGGGAAGGCGAGCCCACACACAGTGATCTTCCCTCGCAGCAGCCGCCCTCACACGCCCCTTGGCCACCTTTCAGCCCCTCTACCTGGATCAGGTTGAAGAGGGTGACTCACTCTTCCTTGTGTGCGTCTAGGATTACTTGCAAAGAAGGGTCTTCTAGGCCAGCCAATATGACCGTGCAGAAATCATCCCTTCTCTTTGCCAGAAAGCGTTCCCAGGAAATAGAGGAAGACACAAACAAAATCCAGACCAGATTCTTTAAGAGTCATCCAATGCTATCAACAGTAGCAAGACCAGCCATCAACATTTACAGTTTGTTCTATTGAAGCCACACACAGCTGCAAGGCAGTAATCTTCCTTGAATATATTTTACAGTAGACCATTCTTAACTGTCCCTTTATTACTAATGGGAAACTGTATCAAACTGAGCCAAGGTAGAGAATTAAAGGGAGTCACAAATTCTCAGTAAGACAAAGCCTATTTTTTTAATACAAACTATTATTTATCATTTTCTCACAACTATTTACGCTTTGTATATTGTTCTTGAACACGAAATTATATGCAAAGGTAACCATTAAAGAAGTTTTAAAGTCTACCGAGTTGTTTAACTAGAAACATGCAGTTTTCTCTTATCATAGTTACCTGCAGCAGAGAATTTACATGTTCTTTACATTAATAAGTATTGAAAGTTAGATCTAACTCTTTTCCAATAAATGAATAGCTAAAGATACTTGAGAGTAAGAGATAAGCCACCTCTATTTCACACCCTCCTTGGTGATACTGATGCAGACCTCCTAGTGACGCCATTAAAAGCAGGATGAAAGGTACTCTCAGTTTCACAGCAATGCACGCTGGCTGTCACCAGGGAAGTAACGCATATTGTAAAAGCATACGTATGACCTTCACCAGCCACCGAGGGAATGCAGCAGACAAGTTCTGGCTGCTCAGAGCAGTGCTGGGAAAAGCCCTGGTTGCTGTTTAGATCATCTGCCACCTCAGAGACACCAAAACACCCTGAAAGGATATAGGAAGCAGTACATCTTGATTTCCCATCAGATTCTTCTGATCTTCCAATGTCACTTATATGAAGGTCAGAGTTGTTTTGTTAATTATTTTTAACCAACAGATGACTACCTTGAACATCTAATAAGAAGTTCAAGTAAGTAGATCAAAATAGTAGTAGAGCTGCAAAGACCCCTTTCCCCTTTTTCTTGAGAAGGGGGAAATATCGAATGGGTTAAACACTTGAACATGACGAATGGTTCGTGTTCTAGTTTAAGTACATTCCTAGAGAACTCATGGTTCACCTCCTTAGTTTAAACTTGATTACAAACAACACAAGGAGTAAGAATTACACGTTATCATGACCAATACAGAATAAGAAACATGTCAAGTGCTGCTGCATCATAAGGCCAGTACATGGGAACTCGATGTGGGAAACAATTCAGAAAGCAAGAAGGTCATTGCAAAAAGTAAACAACTATGTCAACAAATAATCTTGCCAATTTCTAATTTAAGACCATAGTCATTGTTCACAGAAGTACTTTTATTAAAACGTGATTTTTTTTTCCATTCTCCTTCCACTGACATGCAGGGGTTACAGGACAGCATACACAACTACTAGCTGTACTGTGACAGATGTATTTTAGTTGAGTATGCTCCACTCTATGCTGAATATGCCTGAGTAGTTGTGGCAACTCCACGCAACAGGAGTACCAAAACTATGAATTCAAATACTAAACTAAAATAAATAAAAAGTTACAATCACAGGAAGGAAAACACCTTATAGACCTAATTATGTATCACTACTGGTGCTTAAAAATAAAATAATTACAAGCAACTAAATAGCTATTTAAAACTCCAGACTAACAGGGGAGAAAAAAAAAAAACTAAGACTCGTCACTGAGATACACTGGAAAGTTTGATTCTACTAGATGACAGACATGAGTTTAAGTAGCAGCAAAGTGGAAAAGCTAAAGATAGCTCAATCCACAGTACATCTGAAATACTTGATTGATAATATGATAGAAGGAGGGAAAACATATAAAAGCAAATATTTGTCATAGCAAGGCAGCAAAACAAACACAGGGCATCAGCAACTCTCTGTGGGTTTTTCTTCTCCCCAGTGCATCTATTAATGCATTTACATAAGCTTACATTATTGTAATATGTTTAATGTAACAGTATTAACCTCATCTTGCAATTAAGCCTCATTATGTAGCATTACCAGCAAGGGCAGTTGGAACCATACTTCTTATCACTTTCAGTTATTTCTCCTGTAAGACTGGAAGCTTATCTTTTTCTCTCCCCTCCCCCCCCCCTTTTTTTGTAAGCCAGCTAACTTCAGTTTGTAACTTGGTTCCTTAAAAACAAAAACAAAAAAAAAATCCTGCTGACCAGGTTGACTATTGTTCTTATTAGCAATTAGCAGGTAAAGGGACAGATTCGCTTCAGTGCCTCTGCCAGGTTCAGCTCTAGTGCCTGAGAAGGTCACACAAACAAATACACAAACACGCCAACAACTGGGATGATAACTGAGACCATGCATCAAACTCCATCCCGAAGTCCAGAGCGTTAGCCAAAATCAGCAGTAATTACAGTTCATATTACTATACCAAGCTTTGAAGTACAGCAAGGGAGATGCTGCCCGCACCCTATTCTTAGAGCAGAAAACAACAGCAGTTGAGAGGAGGGAAGAAAACTGGCAATTCTCATGCTGTAGCTAAATCTGGGAGAGGTTGTGAAATGCTTTGTATTATTGCTTTTATGCTATAAATTAGTCACCCTTACCATATCTCATAACATATTAGAGAAGAAAAGATTTTCCTGCACTTAGCTAATTCACATCCTATTTGACCTCTTCTCAGAAGAAGGGACTAAGTAATCCAGTTGAAAAAAAAAAAATGTACACTAAAAATTGAATTTTTCAAGGCCAGTTCATACAAACACTAATTCTTTTCCAGCCAGATTGTTCCTCAGGTTAAGGACAAATTTTTAATAAGCTTTGGCTATCTTTGAGTGAGGTTACGTTTTACAGTTTAATTCAGCAGTGGAAAACAGCAGGAGCAATTAGACTGGAGAACACCTTACCCGTAGTCAAGTATTGCCTTGCTTGTGCCACAAAAACTGAACTGGAAAAAGGACTACAGACCATCTTAGGTGATGTCTCCTTGGACAGATAAAATTGCCTAATCAATCTTTTTGATGTCTCTTCTTGCATGACTAATACATTAAACTCCATAATTCTCCTTCCGAAAAAAAAAAATCCCTTCTGAAATATCTTTGGCCTCAGGTATCTCAGGTCATGTGAAATGAATTATCTTGAATAGGTATGCTTTTGCCTTTAAAAAGATTTATCACATTCGCTAAGAGTCAGCAGTGGAGAGGCAAAATGTTTTCAGAAGTATGGGGTCTGACATTTACTATTATGGCAAAACAACCCTTAGAGGAAAGGAGAAAATTAAGGAGTAAAAACAGTGGAAAATATCTATACAGCACACCACCCAGAAAGTTAGACAAGACTTTTCAGTTAGCAAATGAATTAATGCCTGGTATAATGGAGGAGGGACTGTTAATTTTAATACGCATATAAAGCCATCACAATGCAAAGCACTCCAAGCACAGCTCACCAGTTTGACTACTGCCCTGCCTTCTCTCATCTTTACTTTATCTGGTGTCCTTCCTTTATCTGGTGTCCTTCCAGGGAAGGGGACCCATCAGAGCCCAGGAGAGGAAACACACAGGAGCCCCAGCACCGAGCACGTGCCCTCTCGCAGGCTAACCTGGAGCTCAGCCCTGGAGGATGCAGTCCGCTCCCAAGCTGCACCTCAGCCTCTTCTTTACTCTTTAAGCCTAAACTGATACTCATTTTGGAAGACCGCAGAGCAGGAGAGAGCTTAAGATGCTGTAAAAGTATGAGAAGTCTGGCTTCACCCACGCTGGCAGGTCCTACCTCCGAGCCCTGCCAGCGCTGCAGCTGCTGACCAATGCAGATGGCAGGGCACCGGCACAGGGCCTGGAGGATCAGGATCATGGAAATACACGCAACAAGAATGCTGCAAATGCAGAAATAAAACATACAGTCTTCTGCATATAAGAATGAGATTGAGAGCTTGGATTGGAAAGAGATGGAAGTACATGACAAAAAGGGAAGGGAGGCACAGCTCTCAGGCACTCAAGGGTTTTGAGTGCAGCTCCCAACACCTTGGAACAATGCCCCCAGCTGGCTCCCGTTCAACAGCCATCCCTACCCAAGACTTACGACCTGGGGGGAGGGTGGGGAAGGAAATCCAGCATCCTGTTCACTGAATACTACAAGCATCTCTGGGGTTTTATGTTCTTTTTGCAGAGCACAGCCTTCCCAGCAATAATGTGTCTCTGCCATACCTGTGGGAAAACTTCCCAAATGTAATGAAGACGTAATTCTTTCAGGAAGAGTCTCAGTTTGCCCATGCTGGATCTGTGAACTTCCTCTAGAGTGACAGCAGTAAGCTCTGACAGGCTGTGACAGATCTGACTCCATGGGTCTAAATTAAGAGCTTGGGCATCATGTTTCTTGGGCTGACTGCGGGTCCTACCTGCCAAGTCCAGGAATAGCGGAAGAGAAGAGTAACCAATCTGAAAGCAAACTTGGAAAAGGAGTACCTTGGAAAATGGGAACACGAAAGCCAGCAAAGACTGACTCCTAAGAGACAGAGAGGGCAAGGCTAGGACTGCTTAGACAAAGAGATGCAAAAATAGGACCGATCACACAAGCGTCAAATCCTGTAAGGGCTGGGAAGGTGAGGAGATGTACAGTGGGAAAAGGGGAAAGGAAGGACAGACAGAGCAGGTCCGGAGCTTTAACAAGAAAAACTGGGTCTTGCTGGGTAAGCAACTAAGCGACAGACAGAAGTGGGAAGGAAATAGGCAGGGCGATCAAAACTCCAGATTTGCTGGGCACGCAAGCTTTCTGACACAAGAGGGTGTAATAGTTAGGAGGGAGGGGGAACATAAAAAACAGGGTCAGAAAGGAGGAGTAAAGAAAGTAAAGAAAACAGGGCAGAAGAAAACTGTATTTGCAGGGTCTAAAGTGGGACACGACTCCCAAATCCCTCAACATGCCCATCAAGACTTCTAGAAACCTTCTAGAGTTGCGAGTGCGAGTATCCAGCCACTATGATATGTAATTATCAGCTGTCAGTCAGAAGTCTGTATGATGGATCTAAAAGTCCCAAGCCTGCTGATATGCCATGCAAATAGATATAGATTGAAACTATTTAGAAGTTTGGAAAAGTCAAAACTAGGGTTGATTGCAAAATCTTTGCTCACTCCCCTTTTACCTATGTGTTACAAATAATGTATGGTTAATGGAGCAGTAAGTTATCCCGTGGACCTGAATTCAAACTCTACTTTTAGCCAAGAGTTCCCCCGTAACTAGTTAGAATTATTTAAAGCACAACTTTTACAGGTAATCACTAACTGTGTGCCAGACTAAGAGACTTTCCTAGATTATTAAGCCCAGTCCTTGCTGACACAGGCATCATCTTCTTGAAGTCCCTTCTCTATAATGATCAAGCTCCATCTGAAAATCTACTGGATATTTTAGATGGTTTGCTTGAGTTTGCAGAAGAAATGAACCCTCTGGGCTCTGTCATAAGACTCAACAAGAGCTCTGGTTTATATGAAGATATTGCAGAACTGTCAAATCCTCTAGATAATCTAACTGAAGTCTCAGACTGGGCACTCAAAATTAGTAGTTACTTCTGAGATTTACCTTTATTTGCAGTGGCTGTAAATACAAAAGATAATACTCTTGCATTGCAGAAAGTTGTTCTGAAAATATATCCATTAATACTTACGAACCGGTACGTATTACGAACTGGTAAGTATTAACGAAAAAAAGGATAGAAAATGCAATTTTACAGTGTTTGAAGAGCATACGTTAACCGTCCATACAACTAGATGCCTTAATTGGTGGGCTATACCACAGGGAAACAGCCAAAACATGCAATAAGGAAAAACATCACATGGCTTTATGCAACGATACTCTGAAATGCTCTGTATCAATATTTATTTGAATGCAAACTTCCCTATTGGTTAAAGCTTGGTAAAATAGACTATTTATCTAACAATTTTTATTCTCTTTAATTTTAACAAAATATCCTTACTACACAACCATCATAGGCTTGTGAGTTGTAATGCTTATGGCTCTGCTAAGGTAAAGATTTCTACAGCAAGCACTGAGGCCTGGCTGAGTACATTTATTGACCTTAAGAATCAATCCACTTTAAATGTGCTCGTGCCTTCATTTCAAAAAATACATGTAGATAAGATGCATTTTATTCTAGTACAGTTCAAATGAAAAGCACAAACACAAGTTACTGTACTGTGAACTAGAGCAAGAACTTGCATCTCACTGAATAGGTGCTTGAAGCAGATACGGGTACCTCACAGCATACTTGAGAGACTTGCTGCGTATCACTCATCTACCTATTCTCTGATGAGAGAAGGGAAAGACATTGCTCTCTTTCTAGATCCTTTGTAAAACCCTATTGAATTGATTTAAATCAGCTTCAGTGATTTTGAGTACATTATGCAACTGCAATTTTAGGATATTTTTTTTTTAATGCCAAACTAGTCTATAGAGGCTCAGCTGTTTACTTTTTATATGTTTAAATGAAGGGTAACTACAATATAATTAATGTGGAAGGACAAGTAAAATTCTTGGATTGAACTTTGCAATTCCATACAAAAATTCCTCAGTTACCATTTTGCTGTCTGCAATGTGAGTCAGATTATATTTATCCAGCCGCTAAAATCTCTCTATCTTACTAAGCAGCTGAATCAATCTAGTTCACATAAAAGGAATTTTAAACAGCCCAAATGACTTGGTAAATGCAAAAACTTCAATGAGACTGAAGTCAGTCTCTTTCCATTTTCAAGGCACAGTTGAAACTAGACTTTGTTACATGAGGTGATTTCTACTTAACACCAGCAATTTCCTTCCAATCTAAACGTGCCAGTTTCATAAATCTGTGTCTTGTCATGGCAAAGTAGCCATGCTCAAGTTTGAATTGGATGCTCAGTAGCGAGGAGTATGTTGCTTTAGATGCGCCTCTTTAATCATTAACATGGCTTTCATAGCTTTGGGTAGTTTAACGGGCCATGAAGTTACAGAGTTACTTCAAATCCAACCAGTATCTGACCATACCCTGTGGCAGAAAAATCCAGGAGCCAAGCAGGATCTGCCTGAATACATAGTATAAAAGGAAAAGGCAGTTTATAAAATATATCCATGGGTGTACAAATATAAGGACTGAAAACAATTTTACCTATTTCAATACAACGTCTATAACATACAAACAAGTCACATAGCACATTTTCAGTATCACTGTCATTTCCGTGTTCATGCCATCTTTATGCCAGGCTAAGTCTCTACAAACGGGCCTTCCTTTCTCACCACGTTTTCACTCCTTACATGATCCTGCCTGCCTAACCCTCCTCCCGCAGGACCGTCTTTCCTCTCGGCAGCAGTCAAAAGCGGAGTATAGAGCAACCAGTTACGCATACACACTCCTCCCTTAAAGAGCAATCTAGCCAAGAATGCATTGGATGAAGAGCGCAGGATATCAGCTTTCAACCAAAACAAACCTAAGCCAGAGTAAATCAACCAAGGCCACGAGCCTTGCATTGCCCAGTGTCCTGTTGCACAGGAAGGGAAAGAAGGTAAAAATTTCTTACTCTGCTGACCAAGAACTTCAGAAGGGCAGCGCTCCAGAGGCAGCCATTCATTGCTATAGCACTGTTGTTGCTTTATTTAAAAAGAGAAAACAAACCAAACCCACCGCCCCCCCACACACACCCTTCCTTCTCTATTTGTATCTACTTTCATGATTTCACATGCATGCCCCTTTTCATTAACAGACTGAAAAGTAGTACTTATCCCACTTGCAGCACCATACTTGCTAGAAAAAAAAAAACGTGAGTTTTCTCTGATAATAGCCCAGGTTCCTTCACACATTCAAACTATGAAGTCAAACTATGAAGTAGGGAAACTTCCCACAGCCACCACGCTCCTGGGCAAAGTGTCATTTTCCACTATCAACAGAACAGCATAAAAGAGCAGGCTTTAAATAGCATCCCGAAGCAACCACCACTTCCTTTCTCATCTCAAAACACAAACCAAGATCCTCAGTAAGTTTCAAGTCAGTAAAGAGAATTAAAACAAGAAACATACAGCATGAGAGCCAAGGAAAACTGAAAATGAGCAAGTAATTATACAAAATTTCGCAGTCAAGACTCAAGTAGCAACACCAGGTGGCTTCAACTGGAGGTTTGCAGAGTATTTTGGATGAGTAAAGCTGACTCAGCAGCACTGAGAATAAACACAGTAACTAAGGTTCAAAATCTGCTGTAATGCACTCAGAAAACTGCATGTAGAAATAAACTGTGTAAAGTAGAGGACCAAAACCCAAACAGACACTACCATCCAAATAACTGTATTTTAATACATTAACAAATAGAATCTTTCATTTTTTCTTAAACAAGACATGTAGTACCAGGTATTTATGTGCATGGGGAAACAGAGAACAAACATTACAATATTTTATCTGTTTTCATTACACATTTTGACACATTTTACTAGGAGTATTCTACAAGAGTAAGAGCAAAGTATATTTAACCAATATTGTTCTAAACAGTGAATCAAACAAAATAAAGTAGTACTTTCAACTCAACATTACCTTGGAAAACCGAGCATTTATCCATTTTGTAAAGGTCTTTTTCTGTACATCATTGTGTTCATCTGGAAAGAGAAAATAAGAAAAAAAGAGTGAAAATGCATTCTTCTTAATCATAGATTGCTCAAAACAGGTCATATTAAACACTACCCTGACTCAGTGGGAGAATTTTTTGCCTAATCTGTCAATAAAGCTGTTCAAACCTCTACAAGACTTTGATACTTGCAGAATCACACAAATGTTTCAAACTTTGCTAGTAACCACAGCAGCTCCTTTGCCTTAGGATCAGCCCCCTGGGAAGGATATCAATGCATTAAATTCACAGGCTTCGTATCTGGTGAAAAGCAATCTATGAAACCATGGCTGTTAATCAACACACTTGGTCAACACCTTCTTGCCTGGATACATTACTCCAAAAAGCTGCTGAAGTCCTTATTCAAGCTTCTGATGCAGATAATAGCCTTCTTCCGTACATGGCACAGCAACTGCAGTAGCAAAGCTGCTGGAATAACCCTTGAAGCACTCTTATCCTTACCCACCCTCAGCCTGGTTTCACACCTGGGTTAGGAACCATGTTAGTGATCAGTCACAGCCAAGTTCAGCTGAAGTGTGGGAAGGGCTCAGATGCCCTTCCCTTCAGATGCCCCTACTGGCATAGCACCAGAGCACCACCTAGGGTCCAGGAAACGGCCAGAAGGACCCAGCAGGACAAGGAGGAAGGACAGGGGAGCACCCACAGGTCAAAAGCAGAGGGAAAAGCAGTGGCCTCCAGCTGTGCAGAAAGAAGATAGCTTCCCAGGTTGTTTAAGGAAGCCATTTGGAAGTCACCTGCAATTTTACAGAGTCTGTCCCACGAAACCAGGCTGAGTCACCTCCAGCACAGCTCTGCCTGTATCACAGGACACCTCTTGCATAAATTGCACTGAACAGTGCTAAGGACAAGACTGTGCCTCATCACCTGCACTTAAATGACAGTGAATTACCTGCTGACAACAGACCAGACAAAGGAAGTTGGCCCACCATCGATTTTCAGGCCTGCTTGCTACAGCCAAGAAAAGATACACATGCAGCCTGAGAAAAGCTTTAACCTCCAAATCCATGCAGCAGACCACAGCCAAGGCAGGCAGTGCCTTCCACTGGGCAAATTCAGTTTGACAGCTGCAGCCCAGACCATAATCTCCAAGAGGCCTTCAAGATTCCACAAGCTTCTTGACAGACCAGCCCGGAGATGTGCTTCAGGCACCCACAGCATGCTGCTGCCCTGGATGCTCTCCTGAAGAACCTCTCGGTGGCAGCTGGCACTGATTTTTCCAAGCCCCTTACCACAACAAAGCATACCACCATGGTGTTCAGACCATCTGTCCCTGCACTGAGATGAAGCCATAAAGAAAACTAGATTGAAACTCAAATGTTCCACTTCATGAAATCATGAAAAGGAAAGAAAATTATACAGTCTGAAGAGAAATCAGATTATGATTAAAAGACACCACTTAAGATCATATGCCTCAGACAGCAGCAATTAAGAGAGTTGTACAGGGAAGTTTTACCTACAAACTCCAGATATTTATAAAAGTCACAGAATACTACCAGAAGATTCCCTAGGTAGGTGACCTCAAAATTTCCTCTTTCTTGCCCAACACATATCTGAAACTGATGCCATCCATGTCAAAGATATCTAGCCATGGATCTGTTACGCACGGGCTACTGGAGCAGTGGAACAAATGACCAGGTATTTTTTTACCTAACAGATGTGAACAAGGAATAGCAGTGGCTAAAGCTCAGTCCAGACAAGAGAAGTAGTCACATTGGTAAGAAATGAGATGCCACAACAGTTAAACTTCGTAAGCTTTATGAAAACATTCATGTCAATTTAAAATAAAACCTCAGTTCTGGGCTCCTTTTTGGCTATAGCTGAAAAACCTGCTTACAGCATGGCAAAGAATACACATCTGCTGCAACGTGGCAGTCAACAGCCATTATTCACACTTCTGTGCTTCTCTTTGCTATCTAAAGCTGATCCAATGTAGCCTACTCCTCAGTCGCATCTCAAGCTCAACCTGAAATCAAATAGCCCAATGCAGAAAAAGATTTTTCTCAAAGAGCTTCAAGATACCTACAGTGCATGTACAGCAGGCCATGCTTGAAACATCTCACTGAAATTCAAGATACTGTTCTGGGGGAATACAAAAAAGATGTCATTAATCCTGCTCTCTTCCCTCAGTGAAATAGAGCACCTTGCCATCAAAGACAGATAGGATCTACCAGCAGGATACTTGGTGCCAAGTACTCATCTCGCAGGAGACCGACAGGGTCAAGATTTAAACTCCAAATATACTGAAAGTATTTACTCATTTTTTCTCTCCAAGTGTTTTGGTTTTTTTGGTGGGTTTTTTTGGTGGGGTTTTTTTTTGGTTTTTTTTGTTTTGTGTTTGGTTTTTGGTTTTTTTTTTTTTAGAAGACAAGAACAGACTGGATTATTAAGTGCCACTGTTGGGCTAAAAAGCTAGCTTTGTACAAAACTAAATCCCAGACTCTGTCCACCTCTTGATAATGTTTTCCGTTCACATTAATTGCAAATACTATTTGTATTGAATGTATTGAGATTTAAACATCTTTCTCTCTCTTTAAATGTCATTCAGTAACCTTGGTCTCTTTCCTGCCAACACCCCCAAGTACATACCTGTGTACCAGGATGCCTTCCTAAGGCTCGATCTGCCTTTTTCCTTCCCTAAGCTTCCTATGTGAGAATCAAGAAGAGTAACCCCAAAGTTTGAGGTCTCACGTTCTTTTAAGTGTGCTTACTCCTTAAGATGATAAAGGCAAAGCATGAAGAGAGGCCAAAAATACTTACATTGACTGTGTAAAAGGATAACAACAGTTATGAAAAGGGTCATGGATTTACAAATCCTGTGCGCTCGGAGCTCTGTACACCCCAGTCTTGGGGGGGCTCAGCCCCTTCACAAGCACACACACAGCAGGAGGTGACAGCTCTGCTCAGCATTACACCAGCTTCAGCCTGCCAGGACTCCGTCAGTGGGCCTTGCACCTACAGCTACTCCCCCCAGACCTCAGGTCCAGGTTGTGTAAGTGCTCACGCTATGTGTGCTGCAGCAGCATATATGACATTTACTAAAAATCCAGACCCTTTTCCCTCTTTCCAAAGAGAGGGCTCTCGGGGCGGGGGGGGCAACGCACGACAACACCAAACCAACTAACAAACCGCCAAACACATGACTTCATGACATGCTTCATCTTTAATGGAGACAGAAAGAATATGAATGTGTATACCCCTACTATCTCTTCAGTATCAAAGCATCCTTTCTACTTCAGTTAAGCAAGGAATCAGAACCCCCACGACTGTCATCTTCCCAAAACATTCTGCTCAGTTATAAAACCCATAGATGACACTTGCCCAGTCAGGCTATGCTTTCATGTTTGCTTTATAAAAGCCTCTGAAACTAGCATTTTTGTAATTGGCCATTATAGCTAGGGTTGTATCAAGCTTTCTGCTATAAATCCCTGGAAATAAATTTGTAACTGAAATGTTGGTGCTTCGTTAACAACAGCGACAAGTTATTTTATCCCTCAAATTAATTTTCTTTAGATTCTTATGAGTCTGTAAAGCTAACCCCCGGAGGCTGACATTATGATTCGGATAACAAATTAGCCACATTCAGTCAAAAAACAATATTACCATTCAGCAAAGCATGCGGTACTCCAGCCAGTCAACTTCTCACACAAGACATTAAAAATGTCAGCAAGTCACAGGCCAGTGAGAAACAAATTCACCAAGTCGCTAAAATATTTGTGTTTCCTTTCACACTGCTGCAGCCTGATGAAAAAAGCCAAGGACTGACTGGGGGCCAAATTCTGCTTCATCACCTACCAACTGTTTCCTCTGGCCACTATGGCTGTGCCTGCCCTCCAGTCACTTAATGGACTTGTAACGGCCAATGTCAGAACAGTTTGTTCCCTTAAGAGGAAATAAAGAGAAACCTAAACACACACACACACAGAGAATTAAACTCTTGTGATGACAACAGAGAGAAGAAAAGCTTCCTACCCCGGATGCTTGTTTGCTGAAGCCTGTTTCTGTTATACAACATGATGTATGTCCATGCAACTGGAGCATGCTCAAAACAACCGGCTCTGGTGATCAGACGCCCAGCCTGCGTCCTGGCGTTCCATCGCCCCCAGGAGCCGCTTTTGCAGCCTTACGTACCTCCTCCGCCCTCAGCGTTGTCCCTCAATTGTACTGGGGCACTTTGAAACCACAGTTCAAGTCCAATCTATTACCTTGTGAATATCATGTTCAGGAGCAAAAAGGAATCTAAGTGATCTAAAAATAGAGGTAATAACAAAAGCCTCACCAGACTATGCTTTGCCCTTTACTCAACCTCTGCTTCATACTGAGGGCCAGCTTTCTTAATTCCCCAAACACGCATTACATGCTTACATGACAGAATTGTGTTATTTAGTTTTTGAAAGACCAAAGTTATCACACCCAAAACAGCTGGCAGAGCAGCACTACAATGAGAGTGCCCTGGAGAAGCGCACAAACTAGACTGGCAAATAAAGTACAGAAATTGTCCAACCATTCCAGCACAAGTTACCAAGGGTCACATCACATTTCAAGACTTAAATTTGCCTTTCCCGCCTCATTATTTAAGTTGTCTGTTAAGTTTTCAGCAAAGGAATTTAGAAATAAAAGAAGGAATTAGCCTGTGGGTTTCAATTAAGACACTTGGAATGTAACAAAGTCAGAAACATCCCTTTGCCTAAGCCTTGAGGCAAGCAAGAGTATCTATCCTAGATACCGCCCCACCCCGGACTAGCACGCATCTGAAACCCTGACAACGTTAACAAAAAGAGGGGAAAGTTCTGTATTCTTGGGTGCAAGATTTTCTGGATAGAAAAAAGCATTTTGAAAGTAACTATCTTTTTGTCAAACTCACTCAGACTAATTCACATATAAAACAACACAAAATAAGCATCTAACATTTGAGGATGGAAAACAGTAGGGTTTTTATCCTTGCTAGCAAGAGGCAAAAAGCCAAGCAAGACACAAAGCACCAGAGTTTGTGGCCACTGAGCTCACAGAAGAGCCTCCAATGCTCACCCGGACTACTGGACCCTGACTTCATTAACACAGAAAAATATTTATCAGCAGCCCTGAGGTTTTGGGTTGGGCTTTTCTGGGGGGAAGGATTTTTTTTTTTTAAAGAAACAGAAAGCAAAAGTTAAGATTGTTCTGCAGATCCCTTCTTCTCTTGCAACACCATGGTAGAACAAATGGCTTCAGCAACAAGTAATTTGCTTGTAAACTTTCACCTTCGCACTGCAATTTTAATTTCTGCAAGCAGTGGAGAGCACAAAGTTTTCCTTTATTCCTTCTCCTTCCCTCTCTATCGAACTTCAGCAGTTGCGCAAAAACACAGTTATATCGTCTCTAACAAAAAAAGTACCGATGCTTGCCTATAGCAACTGCCGCACGCAATGCAGTTGCCCAAATTGGAAATTCTCTGTATAAACCAAACTATTAAATACAAGAAACGCAGAAAAAAAAAAAAAAACCACCGAAAACAAAAACAACCTGCACCTCGCTCCCTGGTGTTTCCCGACAGCAGACCCCATCAAAAACAAGACACCACAGATGAGTAATGAGGACCACCCCCCGTTTCTCACTGAACTGCGCTGGGAGTCTAAGGTAAATTGTGTGTACTTCACAATAAAAAATCCCCCAGCAACTGATAACTTAGAAGAAGGCATCCTCACAGCTGAAGCAATATTAAAATAGTGTTTCCATACCTCCCAGCAAAAGCCATCTAACACGCCACACTGCCGGTCTCAGTGCATTGGAATGATGTGTAAAAGGAAGATTAAGAGAACAGCAAGCTCTTGGGAGACAGAAATAATGCTGCAGCACCATGCACCGGGCCTGAAGACCCTGCTGTTTTCATGGGACAACAATGCAAAACCGAGAATTGGAGGCAAAGTGTCCTGACACCTACACGGGGATGCTCTGGAGGGTCGCCAGGGCCCGGCAACCCCGCATTTCACTCCACGAGGCTGCAATGACTCCCTGACATTTGGTCAAACCAAGAAGCATCAGTTCCCAATGCAAGACAGCCCTGGGAAGCCTTCATGTGCGATACAAATATGTTTGGGCACATATTTCACAAACTGACAGTGATCATACACCAAGGTTTGAGACTGGAAAAGTTTCTGCCAAAATCTTTGGTTAGAGCAAAGGGTTTCAGCTATCAGCAAGTGCACTGTGGGGAAAAAAAAATTAAATAAAAGGTATCACAAATACCTCTAGGATGATAGAGATTGGATTGGGTTATATGCACCCCGTAGATATCAAAGGACAAACTTCACCCACAGGGAGAAGAAGATGCCCTCACCATCCCCTCCCTGCCCCCCCCCCGCGAGGTCCCAACCAACAGGACTAGCACATGGAAAGAAAAGAGAAAGGTGGATAACTCCTGCCCAAAATCTGGTGATTAAGATGTTTCTAAGTACACAAACAAGAGAGCACTTAAAGAGATAGAGTAAAACAGACACAAATAAAAGGTAGGAATCACAAACTAGATTTACTATAGCTTGTTTTGTTATGAACACAGATTAGGTCTTTGCATTCTGAGCCGTTAAAAAGAAAACAGAATTGCTTTCCACAAGTTGGCGTTAGCCATCTGCTCTTTTTTCTCTGCCTAAATTAGAACTATTATTAGGCTCACTTGCATTTGTGGAGGCGATTCATGGGATATAAGGTCAGAGGGATCATTGTGATCATCTAGCGTAATCTCCTGCATAACACAGGAGCCATCCCCACAAAAAGCCCATCTGCATACCAGAAGGAAGCAGACACACAACAGATGTTACAGACCCTGCGCAGGCCCAAATAAGCAGTATTGCCTGGGCAGAGAAGGAAGCCAAGCCGTAAACTGTATATATGCAAGTATCTCTCTCGGCTAGTTATGGCAGAGTTTCAAATCAGGCAGACATCACAAACAACCTTGTTTGAACATCTTCAGGAAACAATGTTCAGGGTACAGAAGATGTAACATCATTTTCCACATCTGTCATACTCTGTGGCAAACTTCCTTAAAAAAAAAAAAAAAAAAACAAAAAACACTTACACATAAGAGCTAACTTTTTCAAAAGTTTTCATAATTGACTGGAAAAGCAGACCCAATGTGGCAGAAGGAAATGCAGTAATATCCCAGAAACAACTTTTCACAGGTACTGTTAGAGATGCAACATATTCCATGCGTTGCTCTGGCCAGAGCTCCAAGTTTGTGTCAGACCGAGAAGGCTGACTTGCTATATGCAATAAGGACAACTGGCCACATTTCAGATAATTAAAAAAAACACCAGACTGGAGAGATTATCTTGTTCTCTGTGACAGGCAGGTAAAGACAGTAGGACTCTGCAAAGTTCACAACACTGAACTTCTGCCCCCTCATATTCTAGCGTCTCTTTTATCTCAACTCTGTTCAGCCAGAGGTTTTCCTATCTTCCTTTTCCAAAAACCCTAAGGCTGTAATCCCAAATCCTCTCATCCCCTATTCTCTGTCTTTTCACTCCCAAATATTAAAACCTTTCCTGATGCATCCCTTCAGAGCTGCCCATCTTTTTCCCAGGCTCCTCCATCCATCTCTCCCCACCTTGTGCCAAATCTTCTTCCACCACAGTCCATCATCGTTCCTCCTCTAAACCTCTCTAGGTCAACAGTTTTTCCCCACACAAATAGAAGCCAGTTCCTGAGACGTAAACTAGTAATACGCGGCTCCTACATGTTACTACATGCTTCAGTTTCCTAAGAAGTAGATTAATAATGCTTGGCTTCTTATGTATTAGTATATGCCCCACCACTGCCAGCTCCTCCCTACAACTTCTCTGGCCTCTCCCTGCAAGCTCCCACCCCATCCCAGCACAGAAGGTACAGGCCGTAGGTAGTTGGGTATGCACCAGGTTGTACCTCACATGCAGACACTGACTGGCCATCCACCAGGCAGCAGGTAAAACATCTGTACATTTTTAAAAAATTTCTTCTTTAGTGGAGGCGCTGCATTCAGGGCCTCTTCTTCCTCCAGCCACTGATTTTCACACAACCTGTAGCTATTTAGCTAGCTTTATGACATGAAAACTGGATTAAATTTTCCACTGGTTAATCCAAATTGGACCAGTTTTGCAGGGGGGCAGGAAATGGAAAGACAAGCATAATCGGAATATCCTACTTTCCTCATGAAAACAGATTAATCAGATTTCAAAGCGTATGCTGTTAACATACTTGAATTACATGAACACTATTTAAATGTTTCTGCAACCAAGTTAACTAAGTACCTCCCAATACAGACCATATAGGTACCATTTCAGTGACAGCAGCATGCAGACTAGAGTTATTTAAAAACAAATGGAATTTATAACCCCATGGAATTTAAGTCTTTCCTAGCAGTCCAGTATGTAAGACATTCGTAACATAGTAACTTTGCATAACTCAACTGCTAAAGTCAGGCTATTAGTTTTCTGGGTCTGATTGCCTCAAATTTCTGATGGTATTTAGAAATCTAGTCTTAAAACAAACAAACAAACAAAATCACACACATACAGTTGTATTTCATCCATGGAAGGTAATAAAAAAAAAAATATTTAAGCTTTCCTGTGCTAATTAACTCAGAAGTTGAGAACAGTAGTGTCTTTAAAAAGCCATAACACTCTCTTTGTCACTTGGAACAAGATTTCTAGACCCCCCAAAACACCAAACACAGTGAACAAGTATAGTTTATATACCTGTTGCAATTTTGTAACTGTTATAAAACACTGCAATATCAATAAAAGTCTTCTAGCACTTTCATACAAGTGCCTCAAGCCATCTTACAAGTATTAAGCAAGCTTCACCACCCGTACGAATCCCTCACTCTTTGCATTGTACCCAAGAAGTTTAGTAAACTTTTGCATTGAAGTGTTTTGACAGAAAGTACAGCATGGCAGAGGTCAGAAGGCACCTCTGGAGATCTAGTCTAGTCCAACGTCCCTGGTCAGAGGAAGTTGCCCAGGGCCACGTCCAGTCAGGCTTTGAACATCTGCAAGGACGGAGATGCCACAACCTCTCCGGGCAGCCTGTGCCAGCGTTTTAAGCACAAGTGGAATCTCCCGTGTTTCAGTTTGCGCCCATTGCCTCTTGTCCTGTCCCTGGGCACTGCTCAGAAGAGCCTGGCTCCATCCTCTTTGCACCCTTCCTTCAGGTATTTATAAACTTTGGTAGCATCCCCCCAATCCTTCTCTTCTCCAGGCTGACCAGTCCCAGCTCTCTCAGTCTTTCCTCATGGAAGAGATGCCCCAGTCCCTTCATCGTCTTAGTGGCCCTCCAGTGGCCTCACTCCAGTATGTTCACACCTCTCCTGTACTGGGGAGCCCAGAACTGGACCAAGTACTCTGGGTATGGCCTCGCCAGCACTAAGTAGAGGGGAACATGTCCAAGAATGCTCATGGTAAAGAAAAGTAATGAAAAAGAAAGGAGGCAAGCTCCTGTTTCACAAACTTGCCACCATCTAAAGCTCATCAAGTCACTTGCTAGACAGCTGCTCACTAACACAGTTTCACTTAACAGACTACATACTGGAAAGCTTCTACGCTTTTCTGTGGCCAACTTATAACCATAGATTAACACATTTCAATTCTTCACAACCAAGACTCACACCAAGTCATATTACTCTTACAAATCCCTGGGCAGGCAATGCTTGGAAGACAGAAGCAGGGGGGAAGAAAACCCCAAACACAAAGTATTCCTCAACGCAAACTGTTGCATACTGACCTCAGCAACAAAGTTGAGCCAAGTCTTTACAGAAATCAAATAGGAAAATAAAGTTTAAAAAAGCATAAACTGTTTATTTTGTTTCCAGACAGGCTAAGTCGGAGCCTCATTAGTTATTCCATTATTTTGTCAAGGATCAGAGTCATGCTGATGCCTGTAAATTATTTACCTCAGCCTATTAACCTTTGTAATTACTAAGATGAAACCTGAAATGTAGAAGGTTTAAAGGAAGCCCCTAAAATTCACTTGATATAGTGGTGCTCTAAACATAAAGGAGAAGGAATCAAAAAGAATTAATAGGATGACCAAAGACCTTAAATCCAAAATATCTGTTAGTGCAAACTGCACCAAATATTCTCATTTCTATCCCTAAAATACTGCAGCAAGTTCACTACAGAAATGATCACCGTAAGTTAACCTGCTCTTAGCTTCACATGACCTATCCAAAGTATGGTAAGTGTTTTGTACTGTCACCCCTCCCTAGTGAGGAAGATTAAGTGAAAGGCAAGCCCATTTCTTGAGATAAATTGAATATTTCATTTCCCGGACACATTCCTTTGCTGGCCAAGGAAACGCAGTATTGCACCACTGGGGAAGGAGAAACCTTTGTGCAGAAAAACGTGATGCTAAGCAAAGCTTTGAGCACTCTGTCTATGAAGAGATTACTGTTCTTTCTCTAGAGGCAAGAAGAAACACAGTCATAAAGGTGTCTTATCCAATATCTTGTATTTAGTGAGACACCTTAATGAGGAAAGAATAAAAGAGAAATTGGAGTAAAGTATTATGAATGGTCCCTCCTTATGGCTTCTGGCAAACATGAGAATTTTCTTTTGTCATTTGATCAGAACAGCAGTAGGTCAAGGCACTGCTAGTCCTATATCCTAATTAAACTCACTTTTCCTTCCCTGGCTTAGTCATTAATTAGGCCCCAAAGTTGAACCTCCTCCCTGATTAACTGCTCTGGAAGTACATAAATTCTGTTTGACAATTTCAGGATAAATATCTAGAGTGCATTAAAAGAGGTATTTATGCAATCAAGCAAACCACTGATCACCATCAGTGTGAGCCCACAGAAGACTTCCCACTTCAGTACAGAAAGCTCCTTCAGGACACACTACTCGGAACAGTGTGACCAAAACTGGAGAAGATACAGGAACAGAGCAGTTAAAAGGAGAACAACCAAAACTCAAAGCCCATCAAGACTTTGGCAGAACCTGAGCCAAGGAATTTCAGCAGCCAATTGCTTAGGCAAAGGATTACATATACACATCCCAATCCCCGTGCTCTTATTATTTAATGACCAATTTTTAGGAGAACTGTGATGAAACCTGTGCAAAAGTAGGGTTTGAGTACTGCCCCTCTAACACATCAAATGGTTTTGTGAGGGCATGTGAAATTTGGAACAGACACATCACCTTTACCTTCCTAGAAACTGGCTGTACAAAAAGAAAGATCACCTAATGAAAGCAGATAATTACAAATGAGATTATTACTGCTGCCTCTGGCAACAAGTCCAGTAGATCAGTCATACTCACAGGTGTAATCCTGTCCTGGGTGCATTTTCGGAAAGGGTTCTTGCATGCCTTCATGGTGCTAAGGAGTCAGGCATGATGCAGGCTCAGGATTCACGGCCCTTGCCCAGCGGGCAGCTGCCCAGCTGAGGCAGCTCAAGAGCTTCAAGTCCCCGACTTTCTGTTTCGCCGAAGGTCAATGTCCCTGCAGCAGAGCAGGTGGTGCCTATGCCTCAGTGAGGCTGGAGTTTGCAGCCTGAATACTGCTAGCCTGAGTACCAAAAATTAAAGATGATAACCACCAGTGAAAGCAAGACAAATGAGGGCACTAGTATAAGCGGGCTAAAAAAGCAGAGACAAGCTTACGGAATTAAGAGTCCACAAAAAGATGGGTATAATTTATGGCTGAAGAAATCCCTGAACTGCAAACCACTGGAAAGTAAGGTATATTAGAGGAAGCACCACTGAAGATGTGCTTATGGAAGTATAAGCACATGGTATCCAGCTGTGGACACCAGCACAGGTACCACGCCAGGCTAAACCCAGCACAGCCCTCCTTATCAAAACCCACTCCCCTGAGCAACCACTGCTAAATCCAGCAGGAACTGTGAATCCAAGCACCCAGGCTCAAGAGATGTAAGTAGCATAAACCAGTTCATCAGACCAATTTCAATGTTAAAACAGCCAACACAGAAGATTATTAAAACACTAGTTCTGTAACAGTGTTCAAGACCTTTTAAACCCTGCGATGCAACTTTGACTTAACTAGATAGCAATGTTTTAAACTCGAAGCACTTAAGAATTTCCTCCCCATACAGAAGGCCTTTGTATCTTTGAATAACCTCTAAAATGAAAACTAGCTTGCAATACAGGAAGAAACACTGTGAGGTTTAGTATGAAAAAAGTTTTTACCACCGAAGGGCAAAAGTCAGCATCTAAACACAGACATACACTATTGAGTTGTGCTCGCACAACTACATTGGCTTGGTATATGAAAAATGCACGTGGACATCACTAATAAAACCTCCTCTGGCATAGCCAAAGCTGTGTCAAAGAAGAGCTTCTGCTGGATTAATTCATTAATTTTGAGGAAAAGAGTATAACTACATGGCAAATCAACTCTTGCTGCCAGTAAGAAAGGGAGGCTATAAGGCAGAGCAAAAGCAAAATACGAAAGTACAACCTCTGTAGCAGACAAAAGCATTTGACACAATACAGAACAATAATTTCCTCAATTCAAATGTTTGTCTTGAAACTCAGAGCATTTGGTCTGAGATATTTTAATCAATAAAAATACTTATGCCTTTCCAGCATTATACTGGATTAAAAGTAAGATCAGCACTTAATCCCCATCCCAGAAAAAAACAGGACAAGATCACCTTGCTGGGTAACACAATGCAAGGGGAAATTTCTTCCAAGGCTTTCACACCCCCACCTTCACCTCACCCCAGAAAGAAAAATTATTTGCAAGTAGCATCAAATAATGTCTCTTACTATAAACGATTAGTATTGAACAGGTATTTCCCAAATCTCCCAAAAGACATAAATGATATAAGCACAGCTAGAACAAGAGCTGTGCTCAAAGGCAGGGTTCAGGGTGACATCCCAGTCTGAGGTTGGCTGTTAGCACCTTACCTGCACATCCCCAGCTCTCCCATGAGCCAGCCACACATTAGTTTCTTCAGACCTGCCCATGTAAGTACTCCCAGGTACCAGCCAGCTCTGGTGAAGCAAAGCCCAATTGCTCCAATACATTTGGGCAGGTTGCGAAGGGTCAGGATTAATGTAATTGCTCAGATGTGAAGGGTCAAATGAGGTAGAGAAAGGACACGGAGATAAGGCAGGGATGCAATTCCAGAAGCACACAAAAAAGACTGGCTCTTTATCAAAGAAAAGCAAAACTCTTTCATGTGGTTCCCCAATGGGGTTAAGAGAAACTTACTTTCTATTTAACGTGTATTTGCATCTCTCTAAGTGAGAACGCTACTACAACAAATTAACATCATACACGTTTACAAGAATTTCAGATTTCAAAATCTCCATAAAATGATGCACTTAACTTATGGCAAACTACAAAGCTCAGTAGTAAAAACAGCCAAAAAACCAACAATGCATTTCACACTCTTCAGGTTATGCAACTAGAAGTAACACCTTAACGGAAGTAATAAAAGGAAGATTATTATTTCTGAAACATTAAAACAACATTACCATCACAGAAAGAACAAGTGGTATGAACAGGGTGAAACACAACTACAAAACAGAAATCACAGGTAATCTCCTGAAGACACTGTAGTCCTCACGTGACTTGCCTTTGAACCTTTAGTTTTGTATACTACAAACTAGGTGTGGGGAAAAAAGTGCAGAATGCATCTAAAAAGTACTTTTGACCCAATTTTAGATCCTTTTCTACAAAGGTAAAAGCAAAAAAGGTTTACTTTCGACATTCTGCATTCTTAACTACCACAGGTAACTTCAGTACTTCTGCCAGTCTTACCTGCACCGCACAAGGCAAAACTAAGAGCAGTCAGATTGATAAAGCATGCTAGAAGCTGTGACATTTCACTTTTTATTTTGCAGATGCACTCCGAGTTACCTCCTGATCAGTTCCAAGACGGCAATGTATGAATGTGTGGTGCTCTTGATTTAAAAAAAAGGAGACACTTGTAGCAGCTCTGGTCATTCTCCACACATTCTTACTGCGCCAAGAGGTCAGAGAACCTTGACTAAGTACATATTAGCCCTGAATTAGCCTTTCACCAAGGTGTCTTCCCCCACCTAAATTCAGAAGGGCAGCACAGTGACTCTGAAATACTCTGCGACTTCTTTAGTTCATTGGCAGGCATCTTTTCTTAATCCTACTCAAGTTTACAGTAACGTGAATTTGCAGGGATACACAGATGTACACATTGGGCAAAAATTGGGTGATTAAACTGGCTAGGGATAGTTAGTACTTTTGCCTTCAAAGACAAGCAGAGAGGAGGATATGACACATGAGATGTTGAAAAAGTCAACTAGCATCTGGCTGCTTTGTAATTGCCAAATACTTGTGACGCTTAACAACGTTATCATGCCTGCAATTTAGTCAGATTCCATTTCCCACCTACATAGGTCTTTTAAGTTTCTCTGCTTTAACATATCATCTTAAACCACTGTAACATGAATACAGATGAAAACCTTAAGCAGCTTAATATTAAACAGCTATTCCAAGATTTTTCTACAGCTGTTTGTTCCTTTGGACAACAGTCCCAAAAACTAAATCACAAAACCGCTTGTTTTTTTTAAGAAACACCACAAACATTTTCATCCACAATGATATAAGAAGTTTAACTCACATAATATGGATTAGATCTTCATCTCTGAAAATCTCTAATTTAATTTGATGTCACCTACCACTTCTGATTTTCTACACGACTGCTATACTAAGGCTACTCTTTAAAAGTTAGAATATTTTGTTAACCAGAACACACAAGCAAAACAGCATTACAAAAAAGGAAATAAAACTTGAAGCTTCAAAGGAGCAAGGAAATGGGAAACAGTAGTAACGATATATGGAAGGGCATATGAACTCATGGACACAGCTGTCTGAAGCATCACGGAGCAAGCTGCAATACACTGTTCATATTTCAGATTGTCCACTGCTGACACATAAGACCAACCTGTGGCAGAAGTAGGATAATTTACAAAACCCAAGTATTCATGAAGCCTACCACATCAAAGTGGCAAGGAAAGAAATCCTGCAACCACACGTGTGTCTGCAAGCTGGTGTAGCAGGACTGAATGCATTTTAAATATCATAGTCACCTACCCACCTGCTACTTGCTCAAACAGCACAACAAACATTATCACTGTCCAATACTCTTGGAAATGAAAATTCACATTTGAAGGGTAAACTCAAGTGGCCAGATGCTACACAACCTTCCATTTTTTTATACAGTTATTCTACTAAATATTGCTATCATCCCCCTCAAAGTTACACAGTCCAGCTAAAAAGGGCTCTGGAAGTGCTAAAAAGGCAGCACGGACTGGAATATTGCTTCCAGGCTTTATCCTCCAGCATCTTTTCAGTCCAGCTATGAACTGCCAAAAGTCTTGTGAAGCCAGTCATGCAGACTTCTATTTATTGAGAAACAGAATCCCCAAATTTTTTAGATGATGACAAGTGAAAACTGAGTGAAAGGAAAGAGTGTAAAGGAGGGATCACCAGTATACCAAAGAGAAGACATCTAAGGAGGCTAAAAAAAGGAATATATGTGAAGATTTCTGTTCTCAAAAGAACTAGTGTGACTAAGAGCTGACTTAGCTACCTATTATACTGCTTTGAATTTTGGCGCATTTAATTACAACCTTCCACATGCAAGAGGCTGGTCTCCAGTCCTGCAGAGATAAGTATACAATGGAAAAAAATAACAACTTGCCAAAAGACTAAACAAATAAAAGCTCAGAAGCTTTAGTCTTGTCTATAATCCGAGTCACATTGTTCCACTCTTTCTATTCATGTCACAACGCTTCACTATTATTCCTCAAGTCTTTCCATGGCTATAGAAAGGAACAGCAAGGAAGGGTGACTACCAGCCTTCTCACCTTTCAAATGCAGAATATCATTTGGGCTTAGTAAGGGAGCATTAGATGACCCAGAACTCCAGCTGCCAAGCTGTACTACCTGCAGCTCCTGAACACGAACATTATGAAAAAAACATGGCGATCCTCCAGAAAAGAATGAATTTCTACCTTTTTTTCTCTACTTTTAGCAGGGTGAAAAAAGCCATACAAGAAAGCAGTATGTGAGGACGCTCACCCTTGGGAGAGGAAAAAGAACTACAAAAGATTAAGAATGAGCAAGGGTGAAACATGGGTGTTTGAACTTGTGTCACAGAGTTGGACATGATAAATACATCACCTGGATCATGTCAATCTCCAAACCACAAGACAGCAGAAACGAGTTTGGGGAGGGAGAAGGATGGAGACAGAAAACAGATACAAATTGCAATACACAAATTTTAGAGTTAAGAGATAATTATAGAAATGTCATATTATAGTAACATCAGGAAGGAGTGGATGAAAAAAAAACCTGAGAAATTGAAGAGATTTATCAAAGGACTTCAAAGAGGTACTTATGCATAACAGAAAAGGACGAAAGATGAAGGTGACACACACAAAAAACCCACCACAGTATTAGCAATATCATACTTGAATAAAGTTAAAAACACATACCACATCACTTGCCTATACCAAGAACCTTCCCCCCCCAAAAAAATTTGACAATGTAAATTAGCATTTCAGATCTTTATGCTTTAACTCTTCCTCCACTGCATATTTGGTTTGTTTCTTGCAAAGGTGAAGGCTCAATAATTCACTTATGCTGGTATGAGAACATGACAGGAGAATGAATATACAAAGACAGAGAAACAAGAAAAAAGCTTCAATGATTTATTAGACATGAGAGCACTCTTCCACTGTACAGCAGTCAATAATAAAACAAGTCAATCAGAGATGATCTAGTTGCCTCAAAAGTCTTCAAGAGCTACTGCTAAGCCAGTAAAACATTTCCCACAACACCTGTTGGTTTGGAGGCTGTCTGGGCCGTTTTACAGGGACTTCTACCAATTCTAGCATCAACTTTGCTCTGCTCCCACAGACTACACTATGAAAAATAAAATAGGTACTGATTTATTCTTAGTGCCACATCCCATTTTTAAATGAACTGGGATCAGTGGCTGCAGTAGGACTGCATGCTAAGCTACTGAACTGATGAAGAAAACTTATTTTTCTAAATTCCTCCAAACACTGATAATTTGTGTACACACTTGGATATGTATGGTTCTGTTGCTTGGGTTTGGTGGTGTGGTTTGGGGTTGTGTTCCCCCCCCCCCCATATGGTTGAGTGAAATTTTTTTAGGCTAGCCAAATTGTCTCCTACATTACAGATAAAAAGCACCTTTAACGCTGTCAAAACAATAGCTAATTATTTACCTGTGATGACTCTGCTGTGTATAACATTCAAGGATATTCACGAGGACAATGTTATTAGGACATGTAAGTTTTGCCACTGTGACCTGACCCACCCCCTGTCACTCCGGAAAGTGCCAGTTTCGAGGCATGCAGTTTTGTGCGTGCTGCAGAGGGGATGGGAGACAGGGCAGAGAGCAGGAATAAGGAATGCCACGCCAAGACATCAGCAAAAGGGGCTAGAAAACATCCACTACTTCTGCTTATGCTGGCTGTTGACGCCATTAAAAACAGAGTAGTGTTTGCACACAGAACAGCAGAACACTGCACTCACTTAGCAGCTGAGCAGGACCGTTTCCAAGATGCTGCAAATATTTAATGCAAGTCTGCTTGCCTTAAGATGGGGTTTCGTTTGTGTTGGTTTTAGAGTCACACCCCATAAAGGAAGGTACAAGGAAGCCAAACCTTGCTCCCACAAGCATTAGCATATTTGCTAAATCATATTTTGAACTATTTTCAGCTATAAAGCTTGTTTCAGACCAAGAGTCCATTTTTACCATCTGGAAATTTTTGGACCATAGGTTTTTCAGATCATGCTCTTGCTGAGGGTTGACTACACACATCTGCCCAGAAAAGCCAGCTTTTCTCACAAATAAAAAAAAAACCAATTCTATTTTAAGACATAATTTAGATAAGCAGGCTTTTTCATTCCCACTAGGGGAGGAAGGCAAGGATTCAGGAGTGAAGGAGTAAAGTTGAGCCTGGGAAGAAGGGGAGAGGTAGGCAGAAGGTGTTTTAGTTTTTGTCTTTGTTTCTCACCATCCTATTTGATTTATAATTGTCAATAAGTTAAAACCATTTTCCCCTCAATCAAGTCTGCTTTGCCCATGATTGTAACCAGTGAGCAACATCCCTGTCCTTATCTCAGCCTACGAGCTTTTCCATCTTATTTTCTCCTCCTGTCCTGTTGAGAAAGGGAAGTGAGGGAGCAGCTGGGTGGGCATCTGGCAGCCAGCCAAGGTCAACCCACCACAGGGATTGAACAGCAAAACTGTTCTGCAGAGTCATTAAAGACAATATTAACAGCAATAAGGCATACTTACTTATACTGAAAAAATGTTTCCACATAGCTCAGGGAAGAATGTCAGATAAGATAGCAAACTAGTTTACCTGGCCATAAAATAATTGCAGCTCAACTCCTGAGGGCACCACTCTTGAAGCTATTTTTATTGCTATTAAAAAAAAAAAAAAAAACAAAAAAACCCAAAAAAACAAACCACCAAACACACAAAAAACTCCAAACCAGAGAAACAAGATGGATGCTTTACATACAAGAAAAGTGTATTATAGCACTGCACGCTATCACTCATAAATCATTTGATTCTAACAATGAATTGAACAGCACTGCTTTCTGATATTCATCCATTGCCAAAATGAAGTATCTCAGAAGGATAACATATCTTGCATTGTCAGCATATCTTGGTTTCTCTTTCAATTGCAAAAGCAATAAAATGACTTGGTTAAAACGAGCACTTTTTTTTCCTCTTAGTCACTGATGGATAAGCTACTCAAAAACACCTCCAATAGGAGGCTGGTGCTGTGCATTGAAACAGGAACAGACTGATTATTTTCAAGAATATACCACTTGACTACATTAAAGACAGAAATGAAACTACATCAGAATTAACTAAAAAAAAATATAGGAGGTATACTGCAATTGGTTTAATCCTGTCTAGGTATTAGCACTTGCAACTCTTGCTGCTAACATTAACTTTCATATAATCAGTTCCGTCCACAGGTCAAAACCAAAAAGGATAAAATACTTGCTTCTATTTAATTGCCCAGCACATTTACTGCTTGCTTGCTACAGCAAAGTACGCTATCAGTAAGTCATCATTTGATACCGAAGTTCTTGAACAACACTTTCTCTCATTTTTATTAAGCTGAGAAATGAGCTTACTCATTGTGGGAGACCCTACACACATTCAAGATTACTAAACAAAAGGTTGAGGCATGTCCCCACAAGAAAGTCACCTGTGCAACCTACGCTTGGAACTTTTTTTTTTTTAAAAGCTACTGGAGTTACTTCTTGTAGATTAGATAAGGAATGCTCGCATGATATTCCAACGCAACAGATACAGGAAAGATGGTGAGACATCAGGTGACAGCATTTTCTGCCTTTCTTTTACAGAGTGCTAAGAATCCCAGTGTATAACCTTCAGTCCCAATTTGTCATCAGCAAGCTGAAGCTTAAAACTTATTCACTGAAAGGAAAACTACAACAAGAATTAGTAACAAATTATTCAGTCAAAAAATATAATGCAAGACCTACATTACAGAAAATCAGAGAAAATAAAGTGTATATTATTTAGTTATACAGATTAGCTTTCAAATATTCAATTACAAGTTTAAATTTATTTCAGCAACTAAAAAGATCATAACCTTATTTTTTTGCTTTCTCGGTTAGGAGTGGAGAAATAGCAAGTAACTTTTTTAGAAAGGGGTATGCCTGACAGGAATTTGACAGAAATCTGTATATGGACTGTATGTACGAGAGAGAAAGTAGCTTTATTTAGAGGGGATCTATTGTTCTACTTTTCTGAAAGTATCGACTTTACTATCTCTTTGCTACCTTAAAAGCAGCAGTGGAAATAAATATTTTCCTTATATATAAAAAAGACTTAGGTCACACAGGCCAAGTAAATATTGATTTTACTATAGCTGAGCTGGGAGCAGAAGTTAATTTCAACGGTCTGCACAGAGTGGTTTATGAATTGCTTTAAAAATATTTGTTACAAGGTATTAAACTAGCTAAGAACCTTTTAAAATAATCTAAAGCTTAAAATGATTGAGCTGTACAATTCCAGTAAGGGAAAAGTATAGCTAAGAGAAAAGTAAGTGATATTAAGGATTCCACTTCCCCAGCTCAGGAAACCCAGCACGGTTCCCTCTTCGACCCGAGGCAGGCAGTCCTGAAGCCCGGCTGCGGGGGGACGGACGCGCAGCTCAGGGTCAACCCTGCAAAAGCGCTGGGCTGGAACCAGTCACCAGCACAAGAGGGGACGGGCAGGAACGGGACCTGCCTGGTCATCACACGCTATTTCTTTAGGAAGTTAGCCTCATAGCTAAAAAACTTGATGCACTCCCCCATTAGTCAGCTTACCAGAACAATGGGAAAAACGTGATCTTTGACACAGTCACGGTTTCAGTATCTGCCCAGACCTCCTTGTATTCCAGACATACAACTGAACACTGCATGTATATACTCTAAGTTAGTGTATCCCAGGCCATAATTCAAGTTAATCAGATCCAGAACAGTTAAGCAAGCCTGAACAATATTTTATCTCAATAAAAAGGAGCTATTTCATAACTGCAGCATGAAATCCACACTGTAGCAAAATTTAGCAAGACAGATACAACCATCCTGCTCCCATCTGCACAAGCGATGCTAAATGCTCTTTCAACTGCCAAATATTACAGAAAGCTGTCAGTGCACGCTGCTGCGTGCCGGGTTTGATCTGGGCAGACACAAGGGGAAAGCTGTTGACTGTCACCCCACACAGCACAGAAGTCAGCCACCACATTTCCGAATTTCTGTGGAGAACCCTTGAACTGTTTGTTCACTGCTTTTCTGAACACTTAGAAATTCATCTCAGCACGTAACAAGTGTTGGAGTACAAGGCATCTCCTTCCCCTGCAGCACAAGCATGCTTTTTACCTGCTGGAAGGATCAGCCAGGGAATTACCGCATATTCGCTTTCTCAGCCGCTCGCTTAACAAAGATTAGAGCGCGCTCCACCCAGACGCCACACGAATTAGGTCACATAGCAGGCCATACCCCTGCCAATTCCTGCCCTATTCATCAGGGACGAGGGCAGGAAGCATATGGAGCCCTCCAGTTAAGGGTCAGAACATTTCAGTGAAAACATGAAAGTGAACCAGCGGCAGATTATTCACCGGCCAGAGGGAACATGGTTTCCCCGTACGGCAGAAGTGAGTCACGGGCACCGCTCCGTCCGACACAATGCACAGGGACACGGCCTGCATCCAGCAGCAAAAATCTCCCCTGAAAATTACCACAGGGACCGTACTACAAGACAGCAGAAAAATATTTTTCACTTTCTCAGTATGCGTGTGCATTTAATAATTTAATATACATAGGAAGAGTTTAAAAAGAAAAAAAGGTTCTTGAGAAGCTGAAAAACAGTTCACATAAAGACTCAACAGGCGACCATGTAATACAATGTAATCACCGTTCTTATGCATTTCATCTACAACTATGCTGTATTTCAGAACACATCCTTCATCACCTGCTGCTGCCAAAAGGGAAATATACCATCTTCATGCGTTTAAAAGCCAGAGTTGTTCCAAATCAAACAGATTTGAAGTCCAGCACAGCTCTACTAAGCAAACTAACCAACCCAGGGCTTCACAACTACTTACAGTAACATGAACAATACAGTAAATATTGGTTTTTACTATTGTAATAGCTTGTGGTCTCATGATTAAGTAATTTCAAGCTGCTATCAGTGCATATATCTTGTGGGAACAAACATAAATTCCTTCCCTCCTGAAAGGAAGCTTTTCATTTGGAGGCGAGCGCTCCTGAGATTTCCAAAGGGAGGATATCTGAGCAAGAAGGGAGACCCAAATGGGAGCAGGAGCTAAACACAGGGTTTCAAAGATACGCTGTCAAACTATCGGTTTGTAAAATGCCTCAGTCCTGTCGCTGCCATTGTTTCCTACTGCTATAAAAACCCCACCACTCCTTTTAATCACTGGGGTGGGGGCTGCACAACAATTAGCTCACACAATAAAATGTAAATTGATCTCTTTTGCTTCTGTTGACAACTGTATGAAAAGATAACAAAATAATATGTAGTGGCATATTGCTAAGATGCTAACATAGATTATTCAATTACTGCAGAGTGCTTTATTGGCTTCAAGAGTTGACAGGGCCACAGGGCAACTCCTTTCAGAAGGTTTCACAGAACTGGCATCTTTTTCTGCCTCCTTAATATAGGGTAAGAAGCCTCCCCTCAAATGACAGTGACATCCATCTGGGTAATGAGGCAACTGAAGTAAAAAAAGAAAATTCAAAATATAATCACATCAAATGCTGCTGCACTGGTAGAATATGTGTATATATAAATACAAAATAGCCCAACAGTTTTCCTGGAACAATTTCAGCAGCTTTCCTGGAAAAATATAAATTATCTCCCATGACATGGAACAGCAATGAACAAGAGAGCGCATTTGTTTGAACAGGTGAAGAAAGTAGGAGATCTCCTCTTTTTTCCCCCTCCCAGATGAAGATCCAGCTTTTGCTCCAGTTAGGCACCACGCAGCCTACCAGTGCCACCACGCTCCCAACACCTATCACTGACTTGAGAGCTTAAAAGGTTATTAAGAGAGATCAGACATTTATAAAGAAGGACAACCCACTAAATGAGCTAAATTATTATTTAGTATGTTTTAGGCCATAAACCAATCTCTGACTAAACGTGCTCATGTTGTTTAGGCTTCAGAGGTCAGAATAGTCTTATCCATTTTGGCTTCACCTAAACTAAGTCATTTACATTCACATACTTTATCAAATACGAGCTTCAACTTCCCTTCCTCCAGCCCCCACCAATTCTCACAAGAAGCAGCCAGCCAACAAAACCAAAGCTGTACCTCTGCCGACACCGCAGCATTTACAGGAAAACAAATCATCCCTAAACCTTCTAGGCAGAGCTGCACATGAGGTGCTTCCTAAACTTCCCAAAAGGCTCCCTGTTATTTGCATTTTGGATTCATGTGAAAAGCGAAGGACATGAAGAAGAAACGATTACACACACAGCCCTCCCAACTTTTCCACCCCTATTTTCCTCCTTGAATATTTCCAGTACTGCATCATTGAAAATCCTGTCCTCTCAGAGAAAGGCTTTTCCCTCCCCTCAGATTTGATTTATTTTACCTTCAGTTTTTCTCTTGTTTTCCTTTCCATGCCTCTCACCTTCTACCTTTTTTCAGATTTTTTGCTGAGAGACAGTGAGCAGATAACAGCATTTGAGACTGTCACTCTCCTGGAAAGCAAATCTACAGTACTACACTTTATGAAGAGCTAGGAAGATTATAATGCAAGTAATTTCATGGAAAAATCTTGGTGCTTGATTAAGAAAAATTATAATTGTAATATACCAGCCATTATATACATGCTTTTAAAAACAGAAGGTTCTCAGTTCATAGGGAGTTAAACAGGCCTTAAGAAACAGTCACTAAGCACACTCTGCTCAATCATGTAAAGCACCTGAGCAACCAAGTAACTGCTACTCAACTCAGAGATTTACACCTTAGCCTAGCCCCAGTTAGGGCAGGCACAGTCAGAGAAATCATCCACAGACACACAGACATCACCAAATATTATCTGTGTAAGTGCCAGTGTGTGTACACATTAAAAACACCCGAACAACTGAGACAGAAAACCTCAAAGAGATTGACCTCCCCCCGTTATCCCATAGATTAACATTTTAGAGGTTGCCCAACTGCAGTGTTCATCAGTTAATTGCATGGCTGGTGATAACACTTGCCACAAGTTTATGCTCTTCTAATACACAACGATAAAAGAAGAAAGGAAAAAAATCCAAGAAAGAGTCCTAAAAACCCACACCGACACACACAGAGCCAGAACAAACATTTTCCCCGAATAATGGCCCAGGTTAAAAACCAAGCAAACTGATATTTTCCTACTTCTAACTTTCCAAGGGTGATCAACTGCAGCTGTACCTCGTTAGAAGGTTGAATACATGCAGATTTTGAAGAACACCAGATCTCTCCGACCTGTAATTTAGTGAGCATTCCAGAGTCAGTCAAAAGCAACTCCACTCACATTACTGAGTTTTCTTGACATTTTTGTCAGTTTTAACAGAGTTTGGACTGGGCCATAAAGGAATAGTTTCTGCTCTCAACTACACTGGCGTATATCCAAGTCCACCTCATTGTTCTAGAAGCAAACACACATGAGACCAGAGTCCCAGCCCATCATTTTATTCTAAAATTAGCCATTACACTGCTACATCTTAAGAGGATTATTCGTTTCTCTTTCTAGAAACCCATATTCAGACTCCAGCTTTGCACCAAAAAAACCCACATCAAAAGTCAAGTCAAATGGACCAAATTCTCTACTGATCAGCAGGTTCTGCATCCATGAAGTTTTGACACCAATTCACAAAACAATCACCCCCCATCTGTCAATTGCTGTATCTAAACAGCATATTTACAGGTACTAGGAATCCTCAAATTGCCTTTACCATGCCAATCTAGCTTATTTGGCCCTGGTCACAAGACAGCAGAGCAGTCGATCCATGAAATTTCAATTAGGATAGATGGGGAAACATGGTAGAAAGAAAAGGAAACATCCCCAATGTCTTCTCCAAAGCACCCCTTCCCAAAAAATATTATTTCCAAATTACAGGAGCACCCTTGAGATACCACCAAAATTGAAAAAAAAAAATTGTGAAGGGTGAAGGTGCTGTTATAAGTATGTACATTCAAAAGTCCCAGAAGACACAGTAAGCAGAACTGCAGAGAATAAAAACACAATTAAACACTGAAATCACCATAACTTAATGCCTAGTTTAAGAAATTGGAGGCACTAAGACTTGCAATCAGACAGAACAGCAATAAAACTTACACCATGAAAAAGTTAACATGTTATAGGTGGAAGGGAAGCCCACGACACAAGCGTTACCAAGAGGATCTCGCGGCTGGAGGTGTGACGCAGCCAGGGCTCGCAGAGCGCTTGCAATGGAGCAGCGCCACAGAAAACAGCCTTTCCCTGGGCTGCTTCCTGCCATGCCTTCCACAACCTGCTCCTGTTAGAGTCGGTAAACTTGAGCAAAGTTAAGAAAAGCAGCTTGCATCAGGTGTAGAAGTTAAAAACGGACCCACATGGCTGGATCCTTTTATCCACCACAGCCTTGAAAACATAGGCAAGCATGCACTCACCCGGCAGAGGGTAACAGGTCTGCCTGTCGGTATCCCAAGGCGTAGCAACCTTGTACTTTTTCCACACAACTTTTTTGGCTGTTTGAACGCTCATGATCAAGCTCAGTCTTTGAAAAACAGGAAAGTGAAGATGCAGAGGAAGTGCACGCTAGTACCCGCGCAAGAACTGCATGCCGGGATTCGAGGGGGAGGGAAGCACTGGTTTTCCTCAGAGGGTTCGACACATTCAGCCACACAGTGACTGACAAAACCATTCAGGAAACAAACCTTTTAAAAGGCTGCATGTAAACAAGTAACAGACTTTAAGGTAATTGAGATTATTTTTTCTTCTTTAAAAACAGACGAACATGCTGCTTTGCTACTTCTTCTGAAAACAGAAGGACACTCCAGCTTTCAAAGCACTGGCAAGTTAAATTCTATGTACAGAAAACAGGAAAGAAGGTGGCAATTTTCCTTTTCTGTTCAAATCAACCCCTCTGGTCAAATACCATACTCATTTTAAAAGTCCTAAATATTTTTAGCATTTACTTTGCAAAAAGCTTGCAGTCTTACCATAACGCTTTTTCTACACGTTCTATAGAACATGAAACCAGAACAACTCTGCAAGGTGAGCATCCACATCTTTCAATGGCCTTTCAAAAGAGCACAAGAAAATTTTACACACAAGATTTCAGCATAAACAGTTCTACAAATAAACCTCCATGTCAAAAATCATAAACTGTGATTAGGCATGCCATTTCCACTCTGCAGTAATTCCAAACAAGACAGACCACAGCCCAGTAAAGCAGAAGGTTAATAGCGCAAGGCTACAATAGCATCAGAGTTATTTTACAAGTGGGCCTTTAAACTGTGTTTACCACTGATACAGAAGGCGAATCCAATCCCTCGACTTGTTGCCAACTCTATAATCAAATTGAGAGGACTCCGAATTCTGTACTAATGAAAGATGTGCGATTCCAGATTACACACTTCAGGATATTGAACTGTACAGAATTCCAATAGTCACAAAAAAGTAATGCAAAAGGAGATTAACACAGAAGTACAGGCGCTATGACCAGAGAGGAGCTGTATGCAGGAGAATTGGTTTCAAAAGCAGAAAGACAGATGCTGTTTGATTTGTCTGCCTTGTTGTATCATGCTATCAGACAACTGTTCTAAATACAGCTCTCCTCCCTCCATTAATATTCAGTTGGGACAGTTTACTGTGTTATATACCAGACAGACACTATTGGGCAGGGGGGGAGGTGTGTGGACAGAAATCAAGATAAGATTTTTATTTAAATTTTATTGGGGGCAGGAGTTAGTCTTATTTTGGTTTGTGGGTTAGGGTTTTTTTTTTTTTCCAATTTTAAGAATTGCTCAAAGTTGAAGCCTGAAAGACACACAAAAGCCTGAAAGACGCATGCAAAAGTTTCATTTCCACGAATAAAGACAACCATACATTCAGGGGGCTAAATCAGACATCTGTATCCAAACATTTCTGTGGATCACAGAAACAAGAGAAATGTGAAAAGGTAATAAAGTTTTAAAGCTAGGATTCCTATTTTAGAAGCAAACAAGGATGATTTATTTTGCCATAGCAAATACAAATATAAACCTTACTGTGCCAAGCACTTCACAAGCACACAACAAAGACACTGCCAACTCCACCAAGCATACGATGACAATTAGCGGGCAGCCTTGCACATATGCCAGAAGTCTTACCAACAGCACCTGAACTCCCTTTTTTCAGGTCTTGGCAAGACTGGTCTGCACTCCTCAAGAGTGCTCTCCTGTTGATCCAATACCTCATCTCACCTTGGTCCCTGCCACTCCAAGAGAAGGCCCATACACAAATGAATTAAGACTCTCTCCATCGGACACTTGCCAAGACTGAAGGATACATACAAGTTTCAGGAGTTCGCTAGTTTGTAACAACACTTCTGGGTTTCCCACTCCTCAATAAAGAAAAGGTGTGTGGTCAGTGAGAGCAGTTAGAGAAACACCAATCTCTCTGAGCCTCCACCAGTCTCTTGAACTTCTACATGGAGATATTAGAGGGGCTGAGGGAAACCACTCATTCACCAGGGAGCTTCCAGAGAACCGCAGCTCTCAAGCTCTGCCTCCCATCAGCAACTCCATCACATACATTAGAGAAACCACTTTTCTCTAACACCAAGTTTTACTTTGAAAATCCAACATTTCAGTAAGAGTATATACTAAGAATATTTATTAACTTAATAAAGGGGAGGTTTTGTTTGGTTTTAATTTAAACATCTCTTACCTAAATGGAGATAGAATTATTAAAATCAATAAGTTTCATTTCAGAACCTATCTGCAAATAAGTTAACGTTAGGATGGCAGGAATATTTTTTTTTTAAGCTTAATTTTAAAAATTAAGCTATGGCCTCTGCCAAAATCTAGAGTACTGGGTGTGAAATCCATGCATTAACCACAGGAGCTGATAAGCAAGAGAGAAATGGAAGCTTTTGGGGAAGTAACCTTCCAAGAAGGCAAAAGAGGATTTTTTGCTTTTTCAAACAAACTCAAGAGTCCAACACACTAGCACAGTCTACCCATACACCCCTTCATTCATTAGGAGAAGATGATGGTCTTATTCCTACTACTACTAAATTCAATAGGCCATTTATTTAGCAGCTCTCTGACTGGAGTATGTGCTCTCTTTTATTCACTCTGGTGTTGACAGCAGTAATCAAATTTTGTACATACCACTGGCTCTATTATAGTTCAACAGCAGCTGGCTGGCTGCCTAGTCTTCTTATCATCATGTAAGATAAAAAGACCAGCCAAACAGACCAGCTGAAACTACAGTGGGAAGACAGAAGTAGAATGAAGCCTAAGTATTAGTCTAGAAAGTAGAAATCACGTGGTTTTATGCTTGCCCATGTATTACAACGCATGGAGAAGAACAAGGCTAGGCTCAACACATGACAAGCTTACTTGAACAGTTTTCAGAAAGACCAGAGCTTAGATGGCAACTCAGTCCTTGTAGAAGAAAAGGTCTGAATGCCACACTTCATACAACAAACACCACCCATCAATAACTCAGTCCACGCAGCAGGGAACGGGAAAGTGAGAAAGCACAGAGGTAGGGGAAAAAAAAGAAAAAAAAAAAAAAAAAACAGAGAACTGTATCCGTTCATTTGAAGGTGAGCTCATAAATACCTAAGATCACTTCTCTATCGCAGCCCCAGCATGTATGAAGTCAGCACTGGGTTCAAAGTAAAATTAAAGTTCACAGAGGCAAACAATAACGGGAGCGGAGGGCAACATCCTTTAATTATAAAAATCCCCTGTATGTAAGGCAGTCTAGAATGAGATTGGTTTCCATTTCTTCTTTGCCTTCTGGGAGCCTTCCAAGAGCCTTGAATGCCTTGACTCTGAGAAGAGGAAACTGGCTTCTTTTTCACAGCCTCCCTCCTTCTAGCTTTGTTCCAAGTAGGCCCTGGTTAACCCTGCTCTGAACTTCCACTCTTCCAGACAAGTCTGCAGAGAAAGGCTTGTTTCATGGACGAAGAAAAAAAAACAACCTAGAGGATTTCTTACAGGAGCAGAACAAGGAGATACGGAGTTCCTCCTTCACCTTCCTTCTCCATCACTCATGAGCCAAGAGCCTTCTGCTTCCTAGAGGAGGAACGCACTCTTCTGCAGGGTTCCTGCCCTACCTCTCTAGCCCTACCCTTTTAACACTGCTATAATGAGCTTCTAGTTAAGTGCTTCTCATGCTGTGGGACATTAACACCCCGTAATTTTTTTCAGGATGTTTTATTTCACCCCAACAACATGACAGGACCTTTTTGCACTAGCCTGACAAACATGTTTTGAATTAGCAGACCACACAATGCTTGCTTGAGTGAGCAAACAAGAGAGCTTAGAAGGCAATGCTACACAGAAGGATGCTGAAAAGGCAACGACAGGAACTTAAACAGAAAGTAACGTTTCAAGTGCCTGTTGCATTTTGACGGAAACTGGTCATTAATTTAACCCCTACTTCCAGGAGACCCAAAGCAACTTCAGATTGATAACAGTTTTCAGCATTTCTATTGAAACCTCCTTTCACACAGCAGCTTCATGTCAGCATAAAGCTTTCTCCTGAAAAGGGAATTAGCTGTACAGTAACTGCCCTCACTACTGTGAAAGAGGAACATAGTTTTGAGCATGGCAGCTGTTGGAGCACTGCAGTACGGATAACACACATACTCTCTCAGTGCTCACACCGGCAGCTCCAATACCAAACCCTTCCAGCATGCAACGCTTCAGCCATGCTGCATTTGACACACACAGTTCTTTTAACACAGCATGTCTGTGGCTGCTGCAAATAACCAACTGACTCATCCTGCAAAAGAAATAACAGCACCAACTGTAGAAAACAAATTGTGACACCTTTCATCTCCACAATTTTAGTTACACTTTTTCAAGCTTCTCTTTTATCTTTGGGGGTGGGGGATCCCTTTTTCTCTTGTATAGATACTGAAGGGAATATTTTGAATGTAAATACCGAGAAAACCCGTGGAGCACATTATTCTTCCAAAAGTGTTGTTTACATTATAGTCGCACCTGTGAAACTGAACCACGACACACAACCAGCACCCCCCTTTCACAAAACATCCTGGGCCACCTGTTTCCAGCAGCCCAGAGGAGTGACAGCAGGTCCACAGGAGATGTAGGAGCCTTCTGCATTTTGCTTCTCATTTAAGATGCTAAGAACACCTTCTGAAAGAAGGTTCCTGCCCATTCATGGGCACCTTCATAAAACAAATCCTGATCAATCTATGACAGATGCACGGCTCAACGCTTGCGTGCTTGTATGCTGGGGTACAACGTCTATTTCAGCAGGAGCCCTGCGCTGAGCCCCGAGTGGCAGCGTGCAAGCCCAAGCACAGGAGAGGGACCATCACCTCTGCCACCCCAGCCCCTCCAAGCAGCCATGCTGGTGGTTTACAGTTCTCAATACCACTTGCCCTGGCAGCAGGCATTGCCCTGCTTCAGTGGGACAGACTGGGGAGCCTGGGCTCAGCCCAGTGGCCAAGTGGCTGTGACTGCTGGTGGGCAACTCCACCCAGGACAGAGCACTGCTCTCAGCATACCCTGCAGCATTGGGAACTGCTGCAGGAAAAGGCACTGCCTCCAAAACACATCTCGTTCGCCTGCCCTCCACGTGCCAGGATGCAATCCAAAGCTTGGGAAGCAATAGCTTAGGTAAGCATATGAATAAAACAGTTTACTTGTACCTTTTTCTGTCAATTTGCACCTCCAAGAACAGAAACATCTCAAAGCTTCTTTCTAAATCACACAGGGATTTTTCCTTAGAAAGTGTCTTCTGATACATTCTTTTCAAACTAGAAGATGTAGGCAGGAGGAATGGAAAACCTATAGAATTTCATTCTTAATTGCAGTTATGTAGGTTAATTTAATTTTGAACACACTTCCATAGGTATCCATTCTGGCTTATGTTAGTTAAACGTACTTCTGCTAACAATCTCTGGCCAGGGTACACACTAATAAAGAATAAGAACAATCCCGTCAACAGCAGAAGAGGAACCCAGAGCACTCCAAAGCCTGTATGTCAATATATCAAATACTTGGAGCCCCAAAGGGGACAGCTCCTGCGTGGAAGGAGTCTCTTCCTCCCTGTCCACCAGCTACAGCAGCAAGTACTTAACCACCATCTAAGTTTAAGTACCACAAAATGGGACAGAGGAGGAGCTAAAAGCTCTAGATGCAACTCTCCTACCCACTCCCTATACATATATATACACACACACTATATATATACACACACTCTGAACAGCAACAGACCTTACTAAGCCAACAGGAGCAGCCAACCCTCCCAGCTCTCCCCACACAGACCAAGCAGGGCTGTGCGGAGGCACTGGGGCTCGCCTCAGGCTGGGCAGAGGGGAAGGACAGCTCACGAGGAAGACTGGAGAGCAGCTCTGGAGCAAGCGCGTGGCCCTCTGCCTGCCAAAGCCTTCAGGCCTTCATTGAGGACACCTCTACCAGCTAGTGCTGCAACCACAGCCTTCATCCTGAAAGCTAAAACCCTCATCTACTGCTGGGGGAAAAGGAGGGGAGATAATCACAGTTAAATTTATCACAGGCGCATTTCAACAGTGGCGCAGTCAGAGCAACGAGTGAGGCATTAGTGGTTAGCAGAGTGCCACCAACAACTTCAGCTTCAAACATCTAGAAATTTGCTTTTCTTTTTTAATGCCCTGCGACAATGCATGGGTGATCAGATACCAGCCTCTAAGACATTAACGCTTCAGCTGTACCATTCAGAGCACACTATTTATTTGTGTACTGCCACTGAGTTGTCACAAGTATATATATTATTACTAGTCTTTTTAAAATTAGCATTAAATTTCTCCCACCCAGACAGCCTATTTCCCTTCCCGTTTGCAACAATGTATTTTATTCATCCTTTTCCAAAACAAAAAGCCACAGAGGTCAAAGGGAGGGACAGCCTTGTGGAGAGCTGCTCTGCCTTCTGCAGAACTGTTTACAAAGTCCTTCGGACTTCCCACAGTCACCATGCTGGGGACACGGAGTTTTGCTCACCAGGAAAAGCCTGCATTGGGAGCCCCGCATCTCCCCATTCCTTCCCTGAACAGCAAGAGTACTGCAGAGAGCTCCCTAAGATAAACAGGCTGTCTTTTCCTAGTCCAGAAAGGTAAAAGTCAGTAAGAAACTAAGCCAAAAAAAAAAAAAAAAAAAAAAGGAGAAAAAGTCTGTTCCCTATGAGTATATAACTGACTGTAGGCAGCTCAGGGACAGCGTTCCTGCAAGCAGCTCCTTGTCCATTAGCACATTCTGACAAATACATATGAGAAGTTCAACTCGTTTGTGCTGACTGGAGTTAGTCTTTTAAGACTAAATACAGCAATTCCAGAGAGAGGACAGAGTTACACATCCAAAACAAATGCATCTCCAGTTAAACTCTCCACTCCCTAGAGGATAAACCTGTCTCTTGCCAAGGACCCAAGGCAAGCATTTCTTTCCGAAATAGCATTGCTGTTATCAGACTCAAAAAAAAGCCCCAAAAAACCAAAACATGCCTACTCAGCTCAGCGCGGGAAGGCTGCGCTGGGTGTGCAGGACCCGGCACAGCGATGCAGCGCAGAGCCCAGGGGCACGCACCCAGCCCAGGGTCCCGGAGCAGCACCGCGGCCCCTGGGGACCACGCGCTGCCCAGCCTGACGAGGGCGGGCACCGCACCGCTCCTCCTTCTGCATGATGCCAGAGAGACACCTCAAAATTTTTCAAACTACAGAAAGCACATCTTGAAATTACCTACTCTGCTATCACAGTATGAGGCTTCCATGAAAGACCCCTTTACTAAAAGAAAAAAACACCCAAAAAACCCACACAAAATACACACTCCAGCTCAATCCTCTTCAAAGCCTCCAGCCAACTGCAGACTTACTATACCTCTTGTTAATTTGTCCCAATAACTAAATTGCCCTTGCTGCTAAAAGCTTACACACCAATTCACAACCCTTAGCCATTCATCTCCTTTTAACAGCTACAAATTGCAAATCTTTGTGTGTTTGTTTAAGGTTGCCAAGACTGCAACAAGGCCAGAGAGAGTATATTTCAATAGATACTCCAACATCAGATGTTTTGGTAGGTATAACACTCTACAAAGACTGTATTTGGAAAAAAAAAAAAAAAAAAATCGTTGCACCACAGCTGTCAGATACTAGAAGTGCATCATTAAAACTATTGTTAAAATTAATGGCCTCCTTTCTCCCCTTGCTCACCAATTAGCACAGCAAGAAAAAGAGTGAGGTACAACCATGTGCTTTGTTAAATATTGAATCTACTGGAACCTGCAAAATAACTGATTATTAAACAAGTCTGAGGCTGAGGTCAGTTCACAGAGGACCATCACGCAGCAGCTATGGCAACACAGAGCCACCACGCTGCACTGCCAACTAGCAATGGGAATCAGATAACAACAAAGAGCAAAGCAACGAACAGCATCAGCCTGCTTTCTTAGGGCCACAGAAGCAGAATTAAAGCTCTCAGAGGGAGGGCTCTTCAGTTTAGCACAGCATTCCTGTGTATCAAGGGACTAGGGAAAGAGAAGAGCGTGTAAAAGAGACAAAGCACATGGCACAACTGAACTGTTACCTAGAGGGAGAAAAGACCCACACAACTAAACACAAAAAAGCCCCAAGACTCTCTAAAAGTAACCGTACACACACTCTTCATAAGCAGAGATCCAACAGCAGTGAAGAGAGAGGCGCGCATCCTTTCCCGAACAAAGCGCACCCTCTCAAGCCACCTGCCCAGGTTCCCAAGCAAAGGCTGGGGACCAGCCCAGCCCACACATCAGCTGAAGAGGTTAAGCAACAGCTGGGTTAGCAGGCACCTCACTCAGCTCCACACTAGCTAAGGAACGCTCACACAAACCACCAGCGTGTACCGTCAGTGGAGATGTGGTAGAAAGAGGACTAGGCAGTGGCCAGCAGCTGAGGGGCAGTAACTGATTCAATTTTGCAAGCCAGCAAAAGGCTGCGTGTTTACACCCTCACTTGTTTTCAAGAAATTTTCAGCGAGTTTTCTGTGCATATCCTTTGCAGGCTTCTGCCAGGTCAAATGGAAAACACTGGGCTCAGTTATTCAAGCTCAAGTGTGCGGAGGAGTAATTACCAAAGCCCCACTGGACAGAAGCATTGCATTCTTTTATTCTTCAAATGCCACCACCCACTAAGATACCATAATAAAACTCCCAGAAACCTTCTAAGCAAAGCCAGCATACACTGTGCGAAGTTAGCCTGCAATCACACAGTACCCGTCTCAAAAACTCCATCTGTGCCTCTCAAAGTACTATGGTACAACGATGAACTCTGCTACTGCTGCCACCACCAGTATGGCTTTTGTCACCAACGGAACTGAGCGTTAGTTGAATTTAAAGCTTAAACCATGTGAAGGTTGAGATAGAGGCCACAGGTACAGTAAGTTCCAAGAAGTCTTCCTGTGCAAGACTGGCAAATCACACACGTTCCCAAGCCAGAAAAATGAAGCCCTGAAACACAATTCCTGCTTCACAATTACTTTAATGCAACACATGCAGCACAGCATTCCTGTGTAAGTATTTAACGTCAACAATATACATATTTACTAGCTGATTTTAAAGCAATTTGAGGGATAAAACCAGATGCACACAACCTTACTGAAGCATCACACCTTAAACTTGAAGTGTGAGCAGGCACACAGTCTCATCCACAGTGTGAAAAGCAGCTTTTCTGCTATTCATTCCCACACACACATTTTGTACTATTGGTTATGAAGCCATCCGACATTTACTGCAACAACCTTACAAAAGGCTCAAGATTTCACTTTACTTTTACAAAAACATTTTAAAGCTGAAGCCTTTAAATTCAAAGGGAAAAAAGCAAATTCTTAAGTGTCGTATCCCTCCCTTGTTTGATTAAACAATGACTGCTTTCATGTATTTTAAAAATATGTATATAGTGAGCACACTCACGATTATGAGTACATGAGTATGTAATATAAGTAACTTTAAAGAAAAGTTTTTACACCAAAGCGGATAGATTGAGATTCTGAAACACCACGCACCATCCTGTGTGTTCAGGACCCTCACTCCATTCAGCAGATGGGCTTTTATAATCCCACAAATCTCCCTAACACACAAAGCAAAGTGCTCCGAACGGCATACCACATTTGCTGGTTTGTTCCTTACTTTGTCTTGTCCTTCCTACTACTCTAAGGGCTTTTGTTCCTGCTACCAAGCACTGAGTAGGTTTTTCTCATAGGGTTATTCTCTTACTAGCTTAACTTCTTGTTCTTGAGCAGCAACAGGGTGCTACTGAAGAGCATGCCTCGTTTCTCTCTGCAGGCCTGTCAACACATACAGTCAAAAGCCACTTTAACTTCACAGAGCTAATACTGAGGCAGGTTGTATTAAGCTTGTTTAGAGGTGTACTTGTAAAAAAAAAAAGTCTTTATAGGTTGGTAAAACTCCAATACAAATAAAGGAGGAGGAGAAGAACAACAAAACACAGAACAAGTTGTATGGCAGTTGTAACTCACTTAAACACAAGCGTGCAGCCCTCTGGGCTCTTTGTTACTCTGCCTTCAGCTCGCCCTAGATTTGAGCAGTTCTCTATAATACCTGTATTTAACCAAACATCGGATGGGGTTCATTACCAATAATTTAATATCTAACTGTAGTATTCCTACAGACAGTTGTACTGTCGTATGTACTGTCATATAAACTTTTCTATTATTTATGCACAGTTCCCTCATTCTAACTGTACTAGTTTAAGACAGTTGTATGAATGAAGCATTATAAAACTTCATTACTAGTTTGCCTTTTTTTTTTTTTTTTTTTTTAACTTTGTACCATGATCATAGAATTAATCCTTTTTGTTTGTTTGTTTTCTTTAATCTGCTTGCAGGTGCTTTTGTTTGTTTGATTTTAAAATCACTTTGATGCATTCCAGTCCCTATAACAAAGTTTGTCTCAAAAAAAAAAAATCACTTTCTAATCACAAAAGTACTTCAGGTCAGCCACAGAAAAAAGTCAAACCCCCATTACATACTGTCTTCATAAACATGTTAAGAAAAAAAAAGGGGATCCCCACAATAAAGACCTTTACAGCTTAGATTGTCAGATAAGCAAGGCCGTTTAGGAGAAGGGTGGCAAGGTTCAGAAACAGAACTTCATACAGATGCAATTAAATTGTTTGCGATGTTACTTAATAACATAAAAAACAACTATCTACCTTTGGTAAAACTTGTGCTACTGAGTGTATGCGAGGCCCTGGGTCATTGGAAAGTAGCTCTAGTGTAGATGCAGCCAAGTGACCACAAAGAGTCAAGAAGCTACATTACCCAGCAGTTTTTAGAAATCTACTTTGACCCTAGATCCTTTACATCCAACTAATTGCTCCCAGCCCTGCTGTTTTCCACCACCCATCCTTCTCCTCACTTGACTCCATATACTCAATTACTCCTCCCGCAAACAACAAAAACCTCATTACTGTTAAGGAAAAAAAAAATAATCAGCTCTCAAAGCGAATCACAAGACAGTTCAGTCAGTCTTCTCACTCCCACATCATCATCAGGTGCTGTCACACCAATGACCTTGTACCTCTCGTTCCACCATAATTAACTTCATCTTCCTTGCCTTGTTCTACCCCTGAGCTACACAGCTGTTAATCAGTTTTTTGACCCTCCATCGGGAGGGTCAAAATTCAATGAGGCAGGCCAGTCCACTGCATCCCAGTGAAGTGAGCATAAATCCCTACCAACACTGAAAATAAATCTTGCATGCAAGAGACAAAACAGGGGGCATGCAGTATCAGGCAGCTGGGACAGAGGAGCAGCAGAGAACAGGACATGCCTGGGGTCAGCACCGGCTGTGACCACTGAACTCCTCCCACCAGCACACAAAAGCAGGTACGGGCAAACATGAAGGGGAAGAACATTGCCACCATAAATCTAACTTGTACATGTCTATGATGGCATTTCAGCAGCCAGCTAGACATGACTCATAGCCACCCCCAACACAAGGTTTCTGGCTAAGCCCAGCTTGGCCACAGAGAGCTTTGCCAGCTCCGTTTGACAAACAAGCCCAGAGAAACATCCAGGGCCTATCCCAGCCCTCACTGCCTCCCCTGAGAACTGGGTGGTATTGCTGCAACACATTTCAAACTCTGTATTTCAGTATTTGGTAGAGAAGAAGGACAGTACAAGGCTACGTGTCCCGCTGTAGACAGCAAGAACTTTGTGACTACTATGGGAACAGCCGGAGCTCCCCTCAGTTACTGTCATGACCATTCATTCAAATCCCCACACCCTCAACAGCCAGTTCCAGCCAAAACCACCAAGGGCATCTAATGATGTAGTTGGTTTGCCATTTGTTTCACTGCTTCAGAAAACCAGTCTCAACAACAGCCTACTTCCAAACTAAAACCACTGCTGCAACCAGGAAGCCTGCTGGGAAGCCGTGCCGGGGCAGCAGTGACGACAGGAGGGAATTCCTTGCGTCTCGCTTCTGAGCCACAGCACCTGGCTGCAACCGACCCTACAGCCCACCCGTCCCTCAAAGCCCAAGGACAGATCACAGACACAGTGAGCAGATGACAGAGCTTATTTGTGCGTCTCCCCCTCTCCTAAATCCCATCTTCTGTTACAGAAGAGAAGAGCCATGAGATTTGTTATGATATGGGAGGACACAAGGTGTAGTCAGGTTCTGCTGCTGCTGGGGAGCAGGAAGGTTCAAGCAGCAGCAGCAATCCCAAAACCACTCAGGGCTTGGGAGGTAGAAATGGAGAAGGTGAGAGCTTCCAATCCAGCTCGCTGCTTACAGGAATTATACAGGGCTCCTGCGGCAATGAGAAGTGTCACAGCTTCAGCTAGGCTTTTTTCTGAAGGTAAAAAGGTCAAACTTTGTAATTAAGCTTCATGGCTAATACCCCTATAAAAATAAGGAAGTTTCCTTTTATTTGCTTCAACTTGCTCTACCCTAGCAGTTCCCATTCCAGCATGCTGGCAGTAGTCTATAATCACAGCCAGCTGCAACAGGCTTTCTTCACTATCCATAAAAAATTTAACGGATATTAATTCCACACTAAAGAGTGCTGTATCATCCTAGAAAAAGAAGGAAAAAAAACCAACACACGTATCAGGATAATGTTATGATGTTAGAAAGGCTTGGTAAACATTGCAAGTACAAAATAGCAATCTCATCCACAACAACTTCACAGAAACGCAGCAGAAGTGTTTCAGCACTGTCGGCCTAAACAGAAGTTCTCGGAAGTTATTTTGGAATAAACCAAGTGTCTTTTAACATAAGCCAGGTTAGAAAACATGCCACATCCCCTTCATCAAAAGATCTTCTACATGACAGCATGTAATATCCAAGTACCTTCTAACTAAGCGCTGCAGAAAGTTTAGCCCTCTACAGTCACTCTCTCCTCCCTTTCTGGCACTGGAATAGTGCAAACAGCAGCAAATGATAGACAAGGAAGGAGGGGGAGGGATGGATCACCACACATACACATCCCTTGTGTCTATACACAAAATCCGATACGGAAGTGGAAGCTAGGCAGACTAGAACAACTGTGTGTCTCATATTTGCATTAACAAGTTATTGCCAGACCTTTGACTAGGATTTATGAAGGATGCATGCAGGAAATGGAAGAAAAAAAATCATAAAGCAATTACCTCTTGTCTAAAAAGCTGGGCACATGGTGGTGAACTTACAATGGAGTACAAACAGAAACCACAAGGAAACCATATACACTGTGCTTAAAGGCTGAGTTAAATTTTGATTTCAACAAAGCCAAGCTCACAGGAGCAAGCCCAGCACAGCCACCAGCACAGAACTGCACAAGCCTGCCCAGCTGGGTGGGGACCTCTTGCTAACAGGGAAACTAAGATTTTCCAGCAAGTTCATGAAATCACCACTATCCCTGCTCGTTCAGTCAAGCAATTCAAACACAACTTTCACACTTGCATGCACAAATAAGAAGGTATACAGACCAGGAAGGAGACAGAAACATACGGAAGGACAGGAAAATATAGCTAGGAATTTCCAAATTCAGACCACCAAGAGAGACATAGTATGTCTTGGAACAAGTAGAAAAACAATTACCAGCTTTTCTCCAGCAGAGTCGGAAGGAAGCGGTGAATTTACCTGCATCTCCAGAGTCCAGATGCCAATGTCCAGACATTGCATATATAACAGAGAAACTAACGGATATCAGAAAATTGAGACACCCAGGAGAAACCTTGGGAATTAACCTTACCAAGCATGCAGAGTAATTGAACTCAACATCCATAAATAGTTACGAGAAGTATTTGAGATTGCTTTTCATTTGAGATATCAGAGCTGGACAGGAAAGGGGGGCGAGTTGGGGGTGGAGGGGAAGCAGGAAAGAAGTGGCAATAAATATTATCCCACAGAGGCTGGATTTCTGAATTCCCTCAGTTGTTTGCCTGAGATGCACTCTTGTCTATACCTACTACGTGCAGTCTCTGACCACATGAAGCTAGCATTCAGCAGCAAGAACATCTTCTGTCTACCACTTCTGTTCTGAATCTCTCTCTCCCCCTAATAAGCCTTTTTCTAGATGACACAGAAGATTTACCTTTAGCTTAGTTACGGCATTGCTTTTTAAAAATAAGTGAATAAGCGAGAATACATATTCTCCATGTGGCATTCTTTCATTCTGGAGGAAAATATTCCAGTCACAACCTAGAAAACTACCATTCAAGTCCAAAGGTAAGCCCTGGAGGAGAAAAAAAAAAAAAAAAAGAAAAGGAAAAAAAAAATCAAAAGACGTTAGGGCAGTATACACCAATTTTTATACCAAACTTCAGATGTTTTAAAAAAAAAAAAAATTACAAATCACCACGTTTCTATTCATTGTTATCATTCAAGGTTTCCAACAGCCACATCTCCTATACCCCCAATGCTCAGGAGCCCCCCCCCACACAGTCTGGATGTGACAAGGAGGTAAATCCATCCTCTAAGAGCGGTCCGGCCGTGTCAATGATGCGCTCCCAAGCATGCACACGTGCTCTTGCTGCTGGCTGCCTACAAGTCACCCTTGCTAGCTGGGGACCACTTGGGCTGGAGGTGGAAAAGCTGCCTCTGCCACCAGCTGGTATGGGGTGGAGGCTGGGGGTAAGGAGAGGCTGAAAGAACTCCCACCCCAGCACATGATGGAAGAAGCACAGACACGTGCTTTAGTACAAACTGAGGATTTACCATCCTCCCAAGCAACCAACTGGAAACACCTCATTAAAGAGAAACTTCTAACAATCTCAGATCCACACACCGCTGTATAATTATTCTCAACTTGAGAGGGCTGCATAATTTCTCATGAATTTCACCATCTCCAAATGGAAGTCCCAGAAGGGAACATGCATATAGGTCTATGTATATATAGGTGTGTACAGGCATATACATCAACATATACCTCTCTCTCCCTTATCTTTAAGCACACACAGCAAAGATGACAAAAACCCAACCCCATTGCATCTTGTTCCATCACTTAAAAACACTGCCTTATTTTGTGGCGGTGCTTTTGTACGGCAGGAAGAAACATCCAAGCTAGAGGTGCGTAATTACATTTTTATTTACTTTACCATTTGTTTTATGAGGGGGAGGGGTAGGAACAGGAGCATTTTTTAAAATATGTCATTCCCCGAGGGCTGAAACTCATGAAACGTGTGTTTTCAGAAACAGCCTTTTCTTCCACAGAACTCTCTCCTCTCCATTCCCCAACCCTTACAGTAACTTCAGTGGGTACAACCCATCACCTTGCTTATCCCAAACTAATGTATGTAGTATTCAGTATTTTATTTGAGCCATTTCTGTCACTTAACTGCAATCTTGTTGCCTTTCTCTCAAACAAAGTTAGTCATGGGTGACACCTACATACCCAGTTACTAGTTATAACAAAAAAACAGTTATAGGAACATACTAATCTTTGAAAGCTCTATCTTCTTTCAGTTTTGAAGGCATTAGTCCACATCCGTAGTGAGAAAACAGAGACAGGAGCAGGAAGTCTGGGTCAGATTTTTGTTTGTTTTCTTTTATGATTTGTTTGTTTTCTTGAAGAAGACTAGGCTATAGTGCTAAAGATCAAGGCTGATCTTCCTGGATGCTCTTGATATTTCTCCTGATGAAGGCACAGATCCGAGTTATGGATAACCTAAACATTATCTGCATCTGTCAAGCCCAACGTCTGTGACAATAGTGCAGAAGAGAGGTAAGATGACACCAATTTTACAGTTTTCCCTTCTGATTAAAGAGAGAAGGAAAAAAACACTATTCTGCAGTATGAACAGGCCTCACCTGCAGAGAAAACAATTCCTTAAAAATCAATAGCTACCATTGTGATACGGTGACCCAAAATTATAATTATGGCATAATGAGGTCTTTAACACTTCAAATTTCAGCTGGATGTGCATCCTAAGAACACCCTTCCTTAACAGGATACAAGACCTGTTTGATAAGGTGGCTCTGATGTTAGGAGCTGCATAGGTTGAAAAACACAGTCAAGAAAAATGTTAAACCTTTGAAATATACAGGGTCATTCACTGAAGGAACCCAAGAAACAGCACTCAGGCTGGTAACAGGAGAGATGAACAATTGCAAGCAGTGGGCTCTACTGACAGATCGCACCCAACTGACTTTAGGAGGTTTTTAAAGCGATTCAGTGGTCCAAGAAATTCCACCAACTGGGAACCAAGTTCAAGAAAACTAAACACATGGAAAGTTACAGCTGCTTCTTCACTTTTACCATCTCTCAGCAGAAATAACTGTAAGAAATAACAGGGGGGGGGGGGGGGAGGACAGAGTAGTAGAGGGATGGAATAACACCACACTCAAGGGGGGAAAAAAAAAACCAAACTAGCCATACTAAACTTCAGTACCTAGATTAGATTTAACTACGAAACAAAACAAGGTGATTCTTAAATAATGAAGTGGATCCAAATACATTAGCAGGTATTTTAAACACACTACACACACACAGCTTCTATCAGCCAGTTCCATCGCCCAATACCTGCTAGACATACAAAGTGTTTAGTAAGCAGTTATGTTATGTGTAGAAACTGCCTTTTTTCTTCCAGCCATTGTGCTTTTATATTAAGCTGGAATAGGCTTCTAAGGCATTTCAAGCATTTCCACCTACTCCCCATTTTTATGCATCAACACTGGTCCTCATGGGCTAGAAAGCTTGCCGAGAAGTCATCTCTTGGGGTTAAATTTTAACAGACCATGTTATATCTGCATAGGTCTGGTTAATGAAGAAATGAATGGTGGAAGGTATAATATCCTGCCCTTCTGTCATGAATTTTAATTGCTTACAGATGGTTGAGCTTAGCCCTACCTTCCCACCTAAAAAGATCTGCACAGATAATTTCTCCCTCAACCTTACATAGCACATTGCTGTGCCCATGAGTCACCTGCCACGCGTCCCACAGTGGGTGAAGTGAAGCAGGGGGTCAGGTGTGACCCACGCACAGAGCAGCCGAGGTGGGTGCTAAGCTGGAATTACTCTGCCCTTACACAATCGAAGAACTCTACCTGGCAACGCCACGGCCGCCATAAATCAAGTCATTTCTAACAGCCAGCCCTGTTGTTCTGACTTTTACGATCTCCATCGCTCTTCTAGATTTGGCAAACTTTGTTCTTCAAAGTGAATTATTCCTCATCCCCAACACAGGCTCCCACTCCACGCAGGCAGGTTGCCACAGGAGAACAAGGACATTCTAAGAGGAAAGTCAGCTGGGAAAAATTAAGGAAAGGAAGCCAGTGCTCTTCAAATCTCTCCATGAAATGAAGAATTTCACTTCAACTGGGAAGTGAGAACCTTTCCTTCTACAGCACATTAATGCCACAAACAACTCAGAACAGACCAACAGATTTATCAAAGCTGGGGTCAACTTGCAATTTATGAAAAACCTTTAACAGAGGTCTACAAAATACAACTACCTGAATTTCAGTGAAACAGATATCCATTGAAGGAGGTACAAAGCTTTTCCCCTGTATAAGCAGTTTTTAAAATAAAGGTCTGATTGAATAAACAACAATCCATAACACAAGATGCCTTTGCAGAATCACACGTTGCCAGATTCAACTCTCAACATCCTTATTCAGCACACTTTAGATGTGCTTTTTAGCATGCGCTTTTGCAAAGAAACCACTAACTTTGCATGGAGCAGCTTGCAAGATCCTGAGAGATTTTCTGCCAAACCTCCTCTACACTATGGTGTTAATTCACCATATAAATATTCAAAGATATTCTTGAGCAACTGCCGTAAGGGAACAGTCTCTTCTGTAGCTACATGGCCACATCCATGCTTAGCTCACTGCACTAATGCTCTGCCCTAGGATGGAAATGCAAGGTCAGGTTCTACAATTTTCTTCTGAGAATTCAACAAAGTCCCACTAATACAGGGGAGGAAAAAAAAAAAAAAAAAAAAAAACCACAAGAAAAAGCAAGTGATATTGGTCATCCCAGGACATTTTTATCCCTTGTTATTTAGCTGCCTAGAATAAAGCAGAAACCCCAAAATTTTCCTTGTAGATGAAGCATAAAGCTCCCTTTGGCTACTGCTTCCACATTTTTTTACCCAACAATCCAAAGACAGACCTGAAAAATTCATGTCAGGATAAGTTTCTATACGAAGAGTTGCAAGGGGACAGATGGAAAGGCGACCACCCTACACTTCAAGAATCCCTCAAGTACTGACAAAAACACCAAAAGACCACCACGAGAGCTTATGATGTGACATCCCAGCTAAGCACGGAAGCTAAACAAGGCTAAAGATAGCCATCCACATCTTCCACAGCTGATGACCAGGTCAAGCACTATACACACATCAGCTCAAAGCTAAAATAAGTTTGGGAACAGACAGGCTTGTTTTACACTAAATACAGAGAGTCTGGGAGAGAGGAGTAGGCACGAAGGAAAAAATGTACAATCAGATGCCATTTTGTTCACATTTTTCATCTGTTGTCAAGTAGCAAATCTCATTTTAGAATTAAAAAACAAAGAACTCAAGGCCAAGGTAGTATTATGCACCATTATTTCACCTAGCTTTACATTAGATAAATATATTTTCCTTGAGGATGTCATTTTAAAAGTATTCTCTCTTGCATATATATTCTTACTTGAACAGGAATTTAAAATAAATCATCTTTTTCAAAATTAAATATGTGGTTATTCATATTTAATTTAGTTATTTTGAAATAGGACTTTAAGAAATTACTTAAAGCTGAGAGGACTTGTTTAACTAGTTCTGCTTATTATGAAAAAAGACAAATTATAATCACTGGATGAGGTCTTGGTAAGTTTTCAGCAAAGAAAAATCCACTCACCTTGTATTAATACACCACCCTTCATTATTGAGATAATTAAATCTGCTTGCTCTTAACTTTGCAAAAAGTGCAGAGCACTATTTTTGCACTGGAATGGGAAAGCAGCAGGTTACCTATTTACGTTACCGATACTTAAATAAAGAGCAGATGATTATTTGTAACAAGCTGGATGGCTCTGGAAGACATGATCTGGCCAACCCACCCACTCCTCAGCGGTACTCTCATCATTCTAAGTGCTGCAGAAGGGGGTAGAAAAAAATGTCTAAAGACTGTTAAGGAAGGAATTCGGTATATAATAAAAACTTTATCCTGTCCCCCTTAATTAAGATTGTCAAAGGATGCCTTAGTTAAAAAATAGTAATTTAACCAGAAATTCTCTTTTGTTCCTGTTTTGTGCATTAATTGAATACTTACATCTAAAACTAAGAGTTTTAAAACCTATTTTGCAGACTGTTAACTATATCCACCTTACACAGAAGGGGCAAACTCTATATCATACACTAATTCTCACTGAAATTAGATTTTACCATTTTCCAGACTTTCAAAAAAGGCTTTCGTGATACCTTGAGATTCCAAACTGTAGCAGAGTTCAACTTATTAATCCCAAAAGGACAGGAATAAAAAGAAAGGGAAAAAAATAGTATATTCTCTATTAAGTATGCCACAATACAGATATAAAGCAGATAAAAAGATGAGTCCCACACAATTCACACACATTATTTTTCCCCTACTTACACCACACTGCATCCCAGATAATAGATCCAGATCAAAATCCATCCCAACAGCCACAGATTCTCACCAAGATCAAACAATTATTTTAATTGCTTTTAAAAGACTTCCAGTAACATTAGTTATCATAATTACAACTCATCTACTCTGTCAGCTGATAACCTTTTGGCTCTGCTAAATTCAGGAGAGCCAAGAATGTATTATTTCCTTTTCTGCATTGTACTGTAGATGAGAGTTGAGCCCCAAATTTCTACAGCCTCTTTACATTTTTCTGGCAGCACAAGAGGTTCTTAATAGGATAGCGAGTTAAGGTCCTTTTCGAGTGCTGGAATAGTATGAAAGGAGCCTTATTGCAAATGAGAATACCAGGCAGACATAATATCTTATGAGGAACAAAAACCCTTTTTTGCCTCCTGTCCTCAAATCACTAGAAGGAGAAAAACAATTGTGTGCATTTTGGTATAAAGGGAAAAAAAGTGTCAGTTTAGTGCACATAAGGACCCAAATCCATAAGAAAACAGACTTTTCAAACTGTAAGAAACAAGTATAAAGAGTTACAATTCATTTCACAATTTCTCTCTTCCTTCCCATACCCATACAAATTATGCAGAATACTTTCACAATCAGGGTGCACTAGTCCTAGGCCACATAAATTTTTGTTTCAGATGACCACTACGGTACATGAGCATCTTTCAGTGGTGCAGTACATCCAAAGAACTCATGTTCTTTAACCCCTTCCTTCTTTCCCCAAGCGGCAAAATGGGGTTCAACTGAACATTACATTTTCACGTATTTTTATTATATGGGGAGACAAGTACAAGTTAAAGCCAGAGACTGCAGGGCCAAAATAAGAAGCTACAACAAAAGGTGGCAAGAACTAGCATGGAAAATAAATAAATAAAACGCTTCTAAGCAGTCTTCGTTTCTTGTAGTCAATTTATCTGAACATTATATAGACATAGTCAATTTTCACCACCTGGCTAATGGTTTCTGCTCCATCCCAGCTCGCCCTGCCCAATGGCAGCAGAGCAGTGCTGTGGAGGAAAGGATGCATCAGGACTTCAAAGGCAACAATCGGCAGCAAATTGCAAGCTTTAATTTTTTTCTGCCCAAATCACACTAGAACCAAAACGTCCATGCAAGTACATTACCCAACATGAGTTCCTTTTTCCTAGCCAGCTCCAGTAGCGAGATTTGCAGTGGATCTTATTTTCTCCAAAGGCTGTTCAACAGATTTGGACTAGTTCAGAGGGGACTTCACTGACAATCACAGACTTCATCCTGAGCCTAAATTTAATCACCTAAACTAAGGCCACTAAATCCTTTACGGATGAATACAACAGCCCAAGACCTCCCCAACATCATATTGGAAAGAGACAGAGAGTAAAAGCAAATTTGACATGCCTACAACAGGTCAGGGTTTCTGCAACCCTTCACTGCTTTCATGCCAGTTTCCTCAGTGCTAAAGGCACCCTGCCCAGTTAATAGACAAAGAAACCACTATATCATATGTGGTATTTTGCCCAGAACACCACAAATACATTGGCACTGAATTATGTTCACTACTCATAGAGCCACAAACTATGGGATCCACCAGGTATTACATGCTCCTCTTCCTCTTCTACCCCAGTTCCTGTTGAAGAAAATTCATTCTGCCTCAGAAGTGGGCATTACACGCCAGAGTAATCCCTGACCTAACCCAGTAACCCCTAATTTAGATGTAGCATCAAGTGAACCAGTGAGAGACAGTTTCAAGAGCAACATTAAAGTAGCTGCAAGAAGCAGGACCTACTGCAATGTGAAAGTGCCCTGGAGCAGAAGTACCACACTCGCATTCCTCTGTGGGGCAGGTACCTTCCTCAGCTGCACTTACTGACACAACACACATCACGTGTGATTCCTGTGGGAATTTAGGAGCCTCAAATGACAGCAGCCTCACCCAGGAAGTCACCAAGAACCAGACCTCAACTGCACCAACCACAGCATGCCGCATCGTTCACTTCATGTGATTGACTACACCATATAAATGAATGCAAAGCAGAGACCATAAAGCCAAGAGGCATTTGTCCAGGATAACCCTGCATAATGCCCCTATGAGCACACTTGCCACCTCAATGCCAGGTGCCAGCTCGGGTATGGTGGTGCTCTAACATGCTCTGTACCGTGCATACCCTGCATGAGAGCTCAGCACCCACTGATAGCACCACGCAAACCGAGGAAACAGCTCTCCAAACATATCCCCCATGTTTCCTCCAGGCAAACATGGACTCAATTTCTTGTCAAAAGTATCCATCATTATCTATGTGGTGACATAATTCCCCTATATATACAGCCCTAAGATCCGCTTCTTTCTAGGCATCTCAATTATTTGGACTGTGACACTGACATAAATTTCAGGATCATCTTCTCACCTGGGGTAAACAATCACAGCAATGAAATCCCTCTGTTTCCTGCAGTGGGGTTTTGTTCCAAAGTTTATCAGCACTGTCCCTGTACACAGGCCAGCACCCCTTGCAGCACAAGGGCTGTTTATCATGATAACGCTACGTTCTTGCAACCATCAACAGGGGTAGTAGCCAGATGTTGCTGGTATTAACCAGCAACGCAAGGGTTTGTTTCACTTCTTTTATTTTTGGGAGGGAAAGGGAGAGCAATGCTCCTTTTCTTTAGCTCTTGACTGATGACCTTACAATGTCTTTCTTCCGGGAAAAATATCAAGGCTCACTGCAAGTCTGCTCTTCAGTTTAGACCAGCATCTTTCAGCACCAAGTTCTGGTACTGATGTCTCAGCGTCAGCTTCAGCAGAGGGACAAGCTTCTTAACTCCTTTTTTTCCCACCTTAAGCCTTAGACACGGTCATCAAGCAGTACATCTGTAGTGCAGAAATGCTTACAAATGCTTTCACCCCCAGAATGCGTTGGGATTTGCCCAACTTATTAAGAAATGGCCTTAATGCTCTCTGGCCTCTCACACTCTTCCTGGCATGTTTTGTCACCACGCGATACGTCAGGAACGGGCCACATCTCGCCCTACGCTGCGGCCTGGTGCTTAGGGTAATGGTCAGTGGTTTGAACCCTCTGAAAATTTGAAGTGGCATTTCAAGAGCGACAAGTCAGCATGAGGTCTCTAATTAAGAGGCAATTACAGGGAAGATGGGCACCACCCCAAGTCCCTCTCCCCACCTCCTCCCACGACTGTGTTTTGGAAAAAGTGACCCCTGCACGTTTTTCACTGTGCTCAATGGCCAAGGCCCTGGGCACGGCACGGGACCTGGATGCTGCTGCACAGGCTTCAGCTGAGGAGAGGCCTAGCAGCTCCCTCCAGCCACGCAGCGTTTCTGTACCCTTGCAAACCGCTCACCAACCTTAGCAGCGACCTGTAGCTGTTCAATTAAGTTTTGAGAAAGAGGCCTTAAAATGTCTGGGCCCTTTGTAGATTGCTAAAGTCTCTTTGCCTACTCAACTGCTCTGGTAGCAACAGGACCTGGAGTTTCTCATCAAGCCCCCAACACATTTTCTGATCTAGGCGCTAGTAGTAACGGCCCTCGGCTCATTTTCCACTGAGTTTCTCTGTACAAATATTCATACAAGCACCTCTGCAAACAACTCTGTCCTCACCGGACTTATCTTCTGTGAAGATGATCTAGAGCAGCAGCTAAATCCTCAAGGAATGCTTTTTTCCCTCCCTGCAAATGCCTATCAGGCCAAGGAGGTGAAGCCGGAGAGACAGAGTTCAGCAGAGAAAAAAAAGTATTATGACATTTTCCACGTTTCACTAGATTTTTAGATTATCTCATCAAACTGCCTTCCGTGCACAGTGCAGACAAGATGCTGCCTAAAAAACCAGGAGCCCGGGGGTCCCCAGGTGCCAGGACACAGCCCCGCCAGGCACCGGGACACATCCCAGGGCAGCAGGAGCCAGCACTGCCGCTTCAGTCCTTCCACCCTTCCCTCGTCCCAGGGTGAGGGCAGGAAGGAAAAAAAAGCACCTCCAGCTCTTTTGCTCTTCCCCCCATATGCTGTGCAGCAAACACTTTCCTCCAACTGGAAGAAAAACCATGAAGCTGAACAAGGTAGAGGATGAACAGAGCGCGCGCACCACACACACGCAAAAAAAAAAGAAAAAGGCAACTGCTGGGAAGAACGGAAGCATGATTTTCAAAAACCAATGTTTGGGGCTTTTTAGTTTATTTTGGGTAATTATTTTTAACTGCATATCATGTTGAAAAATTATCATCGTCATACTTGGAATTGAACAGGACATCTATTTTTATATTATTTATTCAGTCACAAACAAGACAAGTGATAATAAATCAATACCACAAACAATTATGAAGTCACCCTGGCTGTAAATTAGCTAGGCTGGCCATTCTATATTGTCATAATATTTTACGTGAATCTTTGGTTTGTATGTGCCACAACACCTTTCCTGTGCAAAACAGACTACATCTCATCAGACTCAAGATCCCACTTTTAACTCCAGTTACTCCAAAGCATTTTTGCATCTTCTTTCAACCCCAAATTCTTCCAGCCCAACCAGGTATATACTGCAAGGCAAGTTTACACTCAGGCAGAGAGCAGGCTATTGCATTTTATGTTTATAACACGGAGGCTTAAACTGAGAAGTATAAATATCCCAGTCTCACAGCTGACAGTAGACCAGCATTAGTTCTAACAGGAGATGGATGAACAAACGGTTTGCTTCTGCCCAGTGCACACTCTTCCAGTTTGGTCCTTCTATTCTGGGGGCTGTTTGGTTGATACTGCATGACACATGAAAACAGCACTTGTTACGACCAAGACTCTGTCCCACCTGGTGCCTCAGACAGGCCAGGCCACAGGACCCCACCTTCCCCCCTACACCCCTGGTATTAACTTCCCTGTTTCTCTGAGAGGGAATACTGACTCCCAGACTAGCAATTGGGGGTGATCACCCACCAAAAGCAACCCGTTTTGTGAGACCAGCTACTGTTTTTTCCTCCCATTGCACCTCCTCACTTAAGGGAAGCAAAAACATTTACGTGAACACAGACTTCCTTTCTTTTCAGATATGGTACCCTACGACACACAGAGAGCTCTGTCACACCACAACCATGTTGTCTGCCTTGCTCAAAATTAAGTGAACTTTTAAACCAGAGAGAACTTGAGGATTTTCAATTAGGAAGACTTTGGTTGGTTGGTGGTTTTTTTGTTTTTAAAAATCAAAAAAGGTGGGTTCTGTCTCTGCATTTTCTTCATGCAGATGAACACACCCGATACTGTTAGTCACCATGTAAGCAAAGTAACTACTGTCCTTAAACAATGATGAAATATTTAACACTGCCAGCTGAGAAGAGGAGGTTATTACCATACAGTGACAGAAAACCTGTTCCAGCAGATTACAGGTAGAGGAGAAGGCCTCAAAGAAGCCAAGAAATTCCTAGCTCAGAAAGATTTGGAAAGACAAATAGCCTTCATGACCTAGTATGGAAATGATTTCCCCTCTTAAAACAGAGATGAACAACAAAATACAATTTACATGGAATTCATTAACTTCAAGTTTCCTAAGTTTTAGGAACCACTTACTTCATTACAAGCTAAATGAAAACCTTTCTAAATGGCTGCTTTAGATGAAAAAAATGTGAAATTTGGTTCTTCTCAGGTCCTCACTTCTCATGCCTCACTTCTCTAGAAGAGGGTCTACATAAAGACCCTGAGAAGTCAGTCCTGAGACCTAATAGCAGGACCTTGTGCTCCCTCCTGCCATGCACACGTGGATGTGGAAAAAAGATGTAGACACTACATAATCCTTTTGGCATAAAAAAAGGCATTTTGCCAAACTCTGAAGAGGTGTCATTCAAACTGAGGTTCTGCTGTAGGACTGAGAAGTAACAGACACCACCGCAGCTGATGCAGCAGTTACTGCCCCCCTGCATCTCAACAGCTCTGAAGTCTCAACTGATATAGTTCTCTTTGGATCAGAAAGGACCAAGAACAGCATCCACATGGAAACATGCCGCAAACTGATGCCATCATTTTCCCAATACCCATAAATAGAAGAAAAAGTTTTTCCCAGTAGAGGTATGATGCACCTAGGCATTTGAAGCTTCTCGCTAGAGCTGGAGTATGTTTGTTAAAACTGCATCTCTACTCAATGTTTTTTACGCATTGCTCTTCACAAGAGGAAGAGGGACAGGGAAAGAGGGATCTGGCAAGGCAGCAGTGCAGAACACCAGGTGAGGAGGCTGGCATCTACAGGCTCTGTAAAGCACCTCACTAAAATTACAGATAGCAAAGGGGGCTTTTAGTCTCCTTTCCTTTAATACTGTTTTTCCTGTAATCAAGAAGGAATTTTCTGTTAACATCCAGAGGGCAAATAATGAACTTGAATTAGGTTTCAATAGCCTTAAAAAAAAAAAAAAAAAAGAAGCACAAGCAAAGTGGTATGACATTTGTGACAACGGGCACAACCCCATTTGAACTCTTCCTTCCTCTTTCCTCTGTTCAATTTCGGTTGTACAATTATACAGTTTATACAGTTCAGTACAAAACTCACTTCCACATTAATACAACAGTCAACACTTGACCTTCCCTATTAAGATAGCAGCGCAATCTTCCAGAAGTTATGGCACATTTCATGTGTTTAATAAATTCTCAAATGCCCAGTGAAACCAGAACAGTGGTTTGGGGTGGGGTGGTGGTGGTTTTGGGGGCTTGGGGGGGTGTTGGTTTTTTTAACTGTCATTTTCTCCTGAATTATGTCAATATTCAAACAATAATGCTGAAGTTGGGGTGGAGAGGAAGAAGAGGAAAGAAACAAAAATGAAAGCAGAGGAATGCCCTGAAGCACAGCCTCTCCTGAGGCACCCAGGCAAAAGGCAGAGGCAGGAATATGGAGAGTCCCAAGGACGCAACAGGGCTCGTGGTCCACAGCTCGCAAAGAACCTGCAGCAGCCTGGAGTGTTTGCTCCCGTCCTCAGCGCACCAGGGAGAAACAGCATCCTCACCTGCAAGTACCTGGGCACCGCACAAGTCTGACACTCTGCCAGACAATTACTCCACTCAGATCATAAAGTATGTAAATGTATTTTTTGAGTAGAAAGACCAGAGCGATTACTTCACATCTGTACTGTGACCTTTAATAACTCCCAGATTAAACTTAATAAACTCTATTCCAAATGAACAGTGTGTTAAATGAGCTAAAAATTGATTTAAATTATTTTTTTTAAAAAAGCTAGTAAATGAAACCAGCAAGCTCTTAAATTGGGCCCTACGGCCAGGTCCAAGAGAAAAATTCCTGAACACAGAGGAAAAGCATTCAGAGCAGAAAGATTACACGCCACCATCCCAGAGAGTGCAAAACTATATTCAGAAGGAAACTACCAGACTTTCAACTTCCACAAACTCTTTTCTCAAGAAAGAGGCACGACGTTAACACAATGTGTTCCCGTGAATTTCCACGAGAAGCCTCATCCAAGGACAAGATGTACATGCAGAAACCAGAAAAAGAGAGCAATGAACTCTCTCTGGAAATGATTTATGCTGACCATAGCTGTTGTTCATTATTAAGTTAGAATAGAAGTAAAAGCCTAGAAAGAGGGAATAAAAGGTCTTGGTCTGTTGGCATTTAAATAGTACTTTATTTATTCTCTTCTTTTAATACAATCATATTTTATAATATAACTATTAAAATAACATAGAAACCAAAAGACTTCACCCTATTCCCAGCATGCTCCCATAAAACATTCCATTTGTTATTCATGCACAGACTACTCTTCTTTGCTCATCCAGGATAGCATGGTAAATTAATAACAATAAAAAAAGCTAGCAAAACATTTCAGAACTTATCCATCACACCACTTTTCTCTGATCAATAATTTGTAACCTAACATTTTAGGAGCATACTCCACCTTTGGTCCTCTGCCATGATCTAAATTAGGAGAGGAACAAAAACCACCTTTGACGCTAGGCAATAAAAGCCAAGTACAAAGGAACTAAAGTTATTTGTGAAATGAATTACACAGACCCAAAGCATGTTGTTTCATGGGTTAAACGCACATTTCTCCACAGTTAAATGCCTAAGCCAGCGACTGTCCATATATGTTTGTCTAATTCCTCTAGAAAATCTCTCAGAGTTTTTGGCTGATGGGTCCTCTGTTTTCCACAAGGTGAGAGGAAAAGGTGTTTAAGTCCAGTAAGGACCTTCATTACCAGTAATTTATGGCTGAAAAGTATTGCTGCATGTTTGCTATATTGATCAGCAAAATAACCTTAAGAATGCATATCTAATCGCTGTCATGTAGCCACATCCTTTCCTACCAGCACATATCCAGTGTTTTTGAGATAGAAGTTGGTCTTTTACCAAAACACACAGCCACCCTGTCTCCCACCAGCTGAAGACTCAGCAGCTCTTCACCACTTCTTCCACACCCAGCGGGAGACCCCCCACACCTGAAAAAGAGCTAGGCTGACAGAGCACAGGAGCTGCCTCGTTACAAGAGAAACTACTGGTGAGGCCAGACAATGCTCAAGTTATTCCTCTCCAGCATCTCAACATGTTTAATGCATCTGTCGCATGCACTCAACAGATTAATGAATATCTAAAAAGAGTGAACACATTTCTGAGCATAAGAAGCCTTCACAAGAAGGTCATTGCCACGGTTGTAGATGGGTCCCCACTGATAACCAGCCTCCCCTGCATCGCTGGCACTCACATCCAGAGCTGGTCAGACAGTCAGAGGGAAGACGCAGCCCATCACGCACCCAGACAGACTCAACCCTGCCCTCAGCAGAAGGAACTGCAACTGCCCACACCCTCCCCATTACGGCTGACCATTTTCCAGCAGCCTCCCCACGGACAATGAGTGCCCAGCCTGGCCCCAGCCACCGTCCACAGCCACGTCAGAGTCTCCTGGCTGCTCGGACATGCTCCTGGAGTCACAGCCAGCGACTGCACCAGCCCCAGCCTGCTGGTCCCACGGATAAGTGACTACAAAAGATAATTGCAAGTGTTCTTATTTTTGTTCGGTTCTTTCTTTTTTGGCTCCACTCGGGGCTGAGCCCAACTCGGTTCTAATGATCAAAGTAAGCTTTTCTTTTTACTCTCTCCAAAGGCAGTATCAGGTGGTTTGAATGTCCTTTCAAAGAAGAAGCCCAAAGACGTCATATCCTAATAAATAAATAAATGGCAGTTTCTGACTCCTCCTTCTCGATGGCAGATGTTTCGCTGACTTTGCGAGCTGTGTATATTTACAAGTCAATAGTTTCTTGCCTCATTCCCAAAACTGCAGCTTGTAACAGAGCCATATCATTGTCTTCTGTCAAACCCGCATGTGCCAGAGGGCTCTTCTATTTCCTTAGCCTGTTATTTTTGTCGCTACCTTTAAAACCCCCAGCTTTCTTCTGAAGATATGCTGTCACTTTCTGAAATTACAGCTCAGCTTGCTTCCCTGTTTCATTCCAGATAAACACAGGGGGAGGGGAGGAAGATATAAAACAGACTTCTGACAAAGTAGGGAGCACTAAAAGTTATTCTTTCATCAACACAATAAGAAGTCAGACAATGCAACTCCTCCCTCCCACCTCACAATGTTTAAACCCTGTTATTCATTCTTCAGACTGTTATTAAGGCATCCAAATACATGCAGTTCTCCCCAACTTCTTGCTAGGGGCATCTCAGCTCCCAGGATGGGTGGGAACAGCTGCGCTCTTCTAATTGTGCATTTTCCTTCGAAGGAGGGATACGGTACAACACAGGAAAAGCCGATCGTGGGGGCTCCGAGCACACCAATCCATGCTGCTACCTGGCAGCAGGGCAGCTATACTGTCCTGGAACAACGCGAGCTCAGCTGGAGCCCACATGCTCTTCCCCTCACCCTTCCACACCTACACTGGATTACCTAGTCCAGTCCGTCTCCCCATTTACTCGCATTTGAAGGATGTTAATAACAATACTGCCCTACTCTTCCCTGCTCACAAGAGTCAACCCCAACATACACACCATGGGTTCTGCTAGGAGGAACAGTTAAGGTGAGGAGGAAAATTAGGAGCACTTTACTGAGAGGTGTTAAGACAGCACAGCTAATTCTTTGCTAAGCTCCCCAGTGCTGTGAACTTTGAGAATTTCTTTGCACATGAAAATATTTTCATGATACTGTATGAGAGTCTTCTGTCTTCCCCCAGACCTGAGGGGAAAAAGGAGGACAGAGCCTCAAAGAGTACTGGGGGAGGTGAGGCCGTGAACTTCACATTGCTCCTGGTCTGCCCCTCACCTCGGCACCCCTCCTCCAGGGGATCCTCACCGGTGGGAGGTCCCACACCACCAGCAGCTGCCTCTCCCCACCCAGACTTTTAGACCTCTTTAGAAAGACTTAACACACGAGACGCGGTGCCTCACACAGCGGCTCTTGCCCAGGGTTATGTCTTCATTTCCTGGCAGAGCACGCACAAATCAATGGGCTGCTTTTATGGTTTGGGTTTTTTTTTTCTCCCCAAGGAGCCTCAATTTCTATTCCAAGGCAAAGTCGTGCTTCAAACACGCAGAGCAGCATATGTTATTTCTTTACCTACCAATCAAGAGACCAGAAGAAACCAGACTGGTACTTATATATCTGCCATTTCATAAATGCTAGGCAATACCCTAGAACTGTCTTCACTGCAGCATCCAGTCCGTCCCCAGCAGACGGCCCAAGAAAAGGAGGCAATACAAACGACAGAAAGGAGTCAGGCTACAGCAACCTAAAGGTTTAGTTCTGAAAAACAGTCATTTTAGTGGCTAGAAATAAGGAGCAGCAAATTTGTCACTTGTCTTTAACACCTTGTCCGCACACACATCCCTGAAGAGTTCACAGAGTGCAAAACCAGCTATGCCAGCCCCGTGCCCACTTGACAGAATCCTAAGGCTCCACCTGCAACTCTAACGACTCCTGGCCGTTTCACACCGATGGAGCCAAAAACGACAAACGAGAAGCAGCACGTTTGGCCCACAGCGATCTGGCGGCGAGAGGCATGACTGAAGGAACTGGTTCCAAAGGCAGCATGTGGCACTGTGGGGCAGGGAGGTCCCGGAGCAAGGGGACTGCCGGCCAAGTAAGCGTTGCTTCATGGGGACAGACAGACAGACAACAGCAGCAGTTCTCAGAACAAGCCTTGCCCAAGAACTCCAAAAATAAGTTACAATTTCTCAAAGCAGTCTTTCAGTCAAATATATTTAATGTAATTAAAAATGAAAGGTAGATGAGGAGAATTAAGATCCCCTCAATTTAGACAGGAACTCGTATCTTAAAATGCACCAGAGGCGTAGAGTAATCTTCCAGAAATGTTTTTCCTGTCACGTCTTACTGTTTAATTATATATTACCATTCCAAGCTACCATGACAGATTTTAAGTGAGTTTGTCTTTTTTCCATAATTAATCATAGCAAAGACTCATCTGTTCTTCAAGCCCGGTGATGACAGCACCGTTTTCACCACTGTAAGGCAATCATCCCACAGCATTCCTTCCTGAAAGCTATTGCAAAGAGAAAAGCTCACCTATCTGCACAAGATGCCTTTCAAAGATAAAAATCAGCTCAAAGATATAAATACATTACTTCATACTACAGGGAAGTAGAAAAGGGAAAATTGCTTTTCCATTGCAAACAATCATACAGACACACAGGCTAATAATGCTAAATAACTGCTAATTATAAATATATAAGTCCAACATAACCATCCAGGAAGAAGTATCCTACCCCTTAAATATCAGGCACTCGGAGCCATCAGCATCCACCACTGGTTCAGGAGGAAAGGAGGCAAAAAGACGCTTGGATCTTCTGCAAACATAAGGCAGCCTCTCTTATAATTACCATAGCCAACAGTTATTTTAAAGGCAGCTTCGGTCACCATCATATTCCATTCTAAATGCAGAAGACGTGTCTTCAAAAATAACTTGCAGCTACATGTAGATCAGTGCTAACAAACTATCTAATCAAAGAAGAGCCATATCCAAAGCAGAAAATAATAAATGCTAATTGGACAACAGAAAGAAGTCTTTCTTTTTTTTAGTATCACAAGTCATAAAAGCGAGATTACGGGGGGGGGGGGGGGGGGGGAGCGGGAAAAAAAAAGACAACTCTCTTGCTTTGGAAAATGAAGCATTTATCGCTTACAAGAGCTACTGCATATAGCACATTCATAGAAAGTTTTCTTGCTGCTGCTGAAGGAAAAAGTATTTCCAACATGATCAATAACATACAGGGATCTCTGTTCAAATTGTTTTATCCTTCGTCCTCTCAGTTTGAACTCCCCAAAGGATGAATTAGATACTTGCAAAATTACTTTTTCCCCATCTGTGAAATCCTGCGACACATACTTTTTTTTTTTTTTGCGCAAGCAACAAATAGAAATCCAATCCGCTGTTAATTGATTTTGATTGCTCTATCGAAAAATTATGATTTTCTGCAGTTCTCCTCTATCCTTCACATGGTACGCTGGTAGCTTCCCAATTACAAGTCATTAAGCAAAAAAATTACATAGCTTGTTCTCTTCATAAAAAACAGGCATAGATGGGCACCACACAGCCCTGAGCAGCCGTAAAGCTTTGTGTGTCTTATTACAGTCTCATAAGAGTAACTTTAGATCAAAGCTCAAGTTTTCAATAACCAATCACTGTATTAACAGTGCCACCTTTATGGCTTTCTAGCTCCTTCCCAGTTTTCCAAAGCAAGTTAACTACAAAAAAGACAATGTATTCAGTTTCACAGGCTTGCTAAAGACTAAAGTTTATGTTTGTTTCCAAATATTTAGAAACATTTTTACTAGTACCACTCTTTGTTAAGGCCTGACCTCCGAAAGATTCTGGCATTCCCCATGATAATTTTCTTCCAAGTTATAACAAAATATAAGATTTAGCCATGTATCTTAAGCATCATTTTTAGAAGATGAATGTTTTTAAATAACCACGGTATCCTGACAGCTTGCTGATCTGTTCCAAAAAGATGAAGAAAAACATGTTGAAAAAGACAGACAGACAATCACCCAGGAGAGCAGAGAGAGAGAAAAAGTGATCTTTACACACAGCATTATACATCTCTCTCTCCTTTTATTTACAAGAACAGGGTCAACTGTTTTCAATGTTCTTATTTAAAAATGCATAGGAATAATATGCACTCAAAAATATTATGACATATTAAATCACCTAAATATTTTCATCCACTAGAAGTGGGTTTTGGATTTTATTTATTAAGAGTGAAAGTATTAAATGCATATTTGCATGCTCTCTCTAATCAAAGTGTTAGAGATTTCCCATATCAGAGGTGACGAACACACATCTTACAGAGTAGCAAGAAACAGAATAACGGCCCATTTTCTATGATAAAAGAAAGGAGAGTGGAGATCCTAAACCTTGTCTGGTTCTGCTCTCTGTAGCCTCAAAACCCAAACAGACCCGTAGCTACCCCAAATATTAGTCAGTTAAAAGGTAACACTTCTACTGTACTCCAGTGACTTATACTGTGAAGAACATCCCATGCTGGAGAACTCTTCCCAGCAAAAAACAACTCAGTTTTCCTTTCTAAGTATCAAAATTAGCATTCTCTTTTCCACGTATCCAGGGAAAATAGAAGCATAGCTTATAATATTTTTCTCCCAGTCCTGACAACTAGCCTTTAATTTGCTGCCATCTGTACTTCAGGAAACTTCAGCCCTTTCATTAGGAAATCCCTCCCACAGGTTTACTTGTAGGGAATGGTTCAGCTCTGAGCTACGTAGTACAGTAATTAACGTGAAGAAATCGCACATCCAGATCCAAACCAGTGTATTATTTAGAAGAGATGAATTATTTAAGATCAATCTTCACTCGCTATTTTTAATTTAATGCGCAAGTCCTCTAGCCTTGTGAGTATTAGAATATACATCATTTTCTCATTAACAGAGAAGAAAGTTAAAGCTGTTGTAACAGGAGATTTACAATCGTCTGCCCTAACGAAAACAACAGAACTTACTGTACAATTTGTTCATCCAAGGAAAACCTCAAGTACAGCCGTGTTTCCTCAGACATCCTATACAACTGTAGTACTCGCGTACATATATGCATACAAACTGTCTGCGAGCCATCCCCAAACTCAAAGCCCTTAGACGTGCTGACTACACGCTTATAATCAAATAAAGCTACGTCCAGAGGTTTCAAAATAACAGCAGAAAATGTAAACCAGCACTACAGAATTCGAGATGGAAAACCACAAGCATTTCTGTTTCATAAACTGCCCTTCCAGAAGTTACGAGGAAGACTGCCTCCACCAAAGGTGTCGTTCCTCGGAAAGAGGAGGTCTCGGAAACAAACTATTCAAACACCAATAGGATCCAGATTCAAACCCGCATCCTACGTGATCCGACGTATCAAATCACCACCAACCGACGAGCTACAGTTTTTAACGTGTGGCACATTTAAAAAACACACTGTTAGGTTTCAGATACTGAAGGAAAATCTTTTGACAACAGGAGCATTTTGCATTTAGGAGAGAAAAAGAGAGCCTGCGAGGCTAAAGAAGTGAGCATCCGGCCTCTGGATGCAGCACAAATTTCTATCAAGGTTTAAAGAAGTCACTTCTGCCCCTCCAAAGCCTCCGCTCTCCCCCTGCCCAAATGAGGGCGCCTCCTTACCCCCCCAGCATCCGTCAGAGCCTCAGAAGACTCAAACATACAACAACCAAAAAAACCCCACGTTTTTCCAATAACCTTCAGATCTGCGACATGAATGTTTTGCTGGAGGAAATGCCTGAGCGAGCGAGTAGCCTTAGACAACTGCTTTACATTAAGGAGGAAGCACATTAGTTTACTGCCCGAGTCCTGCCGCGATGCACTTTTAGGAGGTGCAGTATTGCGGCCACAGTTGCCATTTTCAGTGTCTGAGAATAAACACAAAAGCTGCCAACACTAGGTTGCATAAGAGCACTTTAAACACATGGTTATTTACAAAAGCAGAGGTAATTATAATGCAGGAGGTGGATCCCAAACAAACAGACTTGACTAAAACTGTCAAAAAAAAAAAAAAAAAGATCTACAATTATTATTACTTAATTGCAGGACAGCTGCGCCAACAGCCTCGGTCCCTCGCTGTACGACCAATATACGGCCGAAAGAAACAGTTGGAAAGACGTGCTGTTTAAAAACGCAAGCCGATGTCAGAAGAACACCACTTCTCTCGACGGCTTACCTGATCTGGACTTAATGATGTCGCTGAACTCGCTGTGTCCCCCGCCAGGTCCTTCCTCCTGGTCGGAGACGTGGGCCATGCTCGCCGGCTGGGGTACGCCACGGGCGCAGCCTAAATCCATCGGGAGGGGGCTCCCATGGAGGGCCCCGGCTCAGCACCAGCACCTACAGCGGGGACGGGGAGCGGAGAGGCACGGTAACTGCGTGGGCTGCGCCGGCCGGGAGCAGCGCCCGCTGGCCGTGCCCGGGCGTGGCGGGGCGGCCGCCGGCCACTCGCCGTGCCCCTGCCGGGGGACGCCTCAGGGGACTCAAAAAGTGAGGCGGCGCGGAGGGGTGCTGCTGGCCGGTTTAACCCCCGGCCACGAGAGCGAAGCTTCGTCCCCCCTCGGGCAACGGGGCGCCCCGTGCCCACCCGTGCGCCCCGGAGGGCGGGACGCGCCCCTGCAGCGCCGCCGCCACCTGCGGTACCCGGCTGGCACCAAACGGGACATCCCCGCTCGAGGGGGGTGGCGAAGCGGGGCAGCCCCGCTCCTGCCGCGCCGGGGCACGTGCCAGCGCGGGGGGCTAAGGGCAGGCGGGCTCCTCCGGCCGGCCCGGGAGCAGCCGCGAAGCCCCTCACCCGGCGGGGGGGGGGGGGGGGAGCCGAGCCCGCGGGACGGGCCCCGCACACGGCCCCGGGCAGCCGCCCGGCCCTGCCCGCCCCGCCAGAGCCGCCGCCGCCCCCGCTCCCCGGGCGGGGATCTGACCCGGCGGGCGGCCGGCACCTCCTCCCCCGGGCACTCCCGCGGCGGGGCCGCCCCCCGCCCCGGCTCCCCGCGCCCGCCCGTCCCGCCCGCTCCCCCGCCGCGCCCGCAGGTGCGCCCGGCCGCGGGTGTTCCGCCCCCGGCCCCCCGCCTTTACCGGCTCGGAGCCGGGGAACGAACTTTCCCCCCCGCGCCCCTCCCGGAGCCGCGGCGCCCGCCGCCTCCCCGCCGGGCGGCCCCGCTCCCAGAGGTGCCGGGGCACCCGCCGCCAGCAGCCCGCCGCCACTCACCCCTCGGACACGGCGGCGGGAGGCGGCCCCGCCTCCCCACGGCCCGGCCCGGCCCGGCTCCTCCCCGCGCCCCGGACCCCGGCGGCGGCAGCAACTCCTGCTGCGCTGGCGGACCCACAACTTTCTGTGCGAGCCGCTGCCGCTCCTCCTCCTCCTCCTCCTCCTCCTCCTCCTCCTCCGCCCCTCCCGGCCCGGCCCGCCCGGCCCGGCCCGGCCCTGCGGCAGCTCCGCCCCCTCCCCCGGCCCCGGCGCCCCCTTTGTCAGCCGGGCCAGCGCCGCGGCTGCGGGAGGGCCGCCCCGGCCGCGCGGCCCCTTCTCCGAGGGGGCGGGGCTGCGCCCGCCGCGGGCCCCGGCCGGGACGGGGCGGGGCAGAGGGGGCGGGGCGAGGCCGGCCCCGCCCCGGCCCCGCGCCCCCCGAGGGCCCCGCCCGGGAGAGCGGCGGGGCGGACGGCGGGGCGGCGGGGGTGCCCCGGGGCGGGCAGCGCCCCGCCCCTCCCCGCTCCTCCCCGCGAGCCTCCCCGGCCCCGCCGCTGCGCTCCCGCCGCCCCGTCCGTTTACTTTCCCCCCAGGCACGAGCGCCGTCGCGCCGCGCCTCGGAGGCGAAGCGCGGGGCGGGGCGGGCACCGCGACGCTCCGCTGCTGGCTCGGCCGGCCGCTCCCCGTTAACCGCCAAGTCGCGCGGCAAGGGAGCGTGGCGGCGTTTGGGGGGCGTTTAGGACGTTTACACCCGTAGCAGCGGGAAGCGGCTCTCCCGAAGCTGGCCCGGTGCGGGGTGGCCTGGCGGCTGTCAGGCCCAGGGGGCTGTCAGCTGGGCGAGGGAGGCGCGGTGTGGACCGGTAAAAACGTGCTGCGCTGGGTGTGCGCAGTCATTCCTTATGTACGGTCAGACAGATATATGTTAGTAAAATATTTAGCTCACGCTAATTAACTTATTGCCGCATTTGCAATCTGGGAATGAACGCACTCATGTTTGCTCAGGCAAGTACTCTTTGCTCACCTATGCGGTACGGTTGCTGAACACGTGGCCCTTATTTATCTTGGTAAGCATTAGTCTGAAGTTCCAGCGATATCGGAGAGACGCCGCAGCTGCGTAATTCCTTGGTGTTACCTGCCGGGCCTCAGCCGTCCGGCCCAAAATGTTTCCAAGGTCAGACGCATTCCCAACATCGGGTGCCTCGCCCCCTTAATAACAAAACCAGATCCTGGCCAGCAGTCTGCAGAAAAGAAGGTGCAGAATTTATTAGCTAGAAGAAACGGGGGAGCCTAGGCTTGGCAACACGTTCATTTTGCATCTCCAGCTGAACAGAAACTGGTAGCAATGGAATGAGAAATATTTGTCTTCGAAAGTCTTTTGTCTTACCAGTATACAGCTCATGAGTTTACTAGGCACTACAGAGAACAATAGTAAACAATGATTCTGTGTGTTTTAGCCTAAGCTAACTTTGATATTTACCCATACTTTATATTTCCCCCAAGGAAAAAAGAGAGACCTCAAAGAAACAAAACAATCTACCCGTAAATTATCATTATCGTAATTCTAACTGCATTTCACATTTTTTTCCTCAACCTTTGATCTGTGCAGTACGTGTGTAACAGGGACTGGGACTCACTGTTCCGCGCCCCAGGAGGCAGGGCCTCGCAGATAGCGCGATGTATTTTTGCACTTCGAAGAAGCCCCGGAGATGAAGATGTCTAGTTCTGATCATGCAATAGATTTCCCGGGTGATTCAGTGCAAATTAGCTAATTCATCCGTGATCTGCTTAATCCAAACCACTGCATGAAGTCATTAATGGTTCTTACTTGTAACGAGATGATAATACAGTGTCCAAAGCGTTGTGATGACTGAAGTTGCGCATCTGTTGGGAACTGCAGGTCATGGATGACAAACGCCATAAAACCACCGATATCGATACCTGTCACGGTCTAACTGTAAGGCAGTGCTGAGCAGTAGGCTGCTTTTGTTGGAAAGGTATGGTCTGTGCTTATGCCTGTTTGTTTACCTTATACTGGTAAACCTGTGCGAGGAGCATCACGTTTGTGGTTAGAGGAGCACCACTTGTTCCCTGCCTTCTGCCTCGCTGCTCTTGACTGAACAGACGGCTTCTCCACCCCACCCCGTGCGTTCCCTCTGCATGCTGGATTTTCAATGCCCAGTGATGAAAAACCACCCAAATACTGGAAGCCCAGAACCCAGATGTAACCCAGCTGCTTTTCATACAGGTCTTCCGCGAACAGGACGAGCGGCGTACCGAACTGTGTAACCCAGTGCCCGCTGGAGAGTCAGCACAGGTGAAAACCGTCATTTCTCACCGCTGGGTACCCCGCAGCGGTGCGGGGCCCGAGGATCCCAAAGTGCCGTATTGCCTGGCCTAATGCAAGGACATGCTAAGTAGAAGCAAGGCCTTTATTTCGTAGGCTGCGCTGAGGGGATTAGTCATTTCACAGAGGTTACCCAAGACTGCTATCAGGTAGCAATAACTTTGATCGCTAAAAGCTGCAGTCGAGCTGATAAGCAGGAGCAGAGAGCTGGTATATCCCATTTCAGATCTCCGTGTGTAAGCCCAAGGTCCTGATTTTTATAATTGTGCTCTGAAAGCACCTACGAGTTATTTCTCAAAAAGAAACACGCTTCAGTTTAACCTGATAGCATTTCCTTTTCTCTCTTTTTTCCTCTTTTTCTGTTTTAGACAGAAGTAGCATCATTATCTTCTTTGAACTGCGGAGCGCCAGCAGAAGGGTAATAGAGTAACGAGACTGCACACTACCTCAGGGAAGCAGGAGAATTTTTTTCCTGGCGTGTTTCAAACACGCCTCACTCAGAGCCGTCCTCACTCAGCTGCTGATCAAAGCCTGACTTTTCTGAGCTAGTTATTTAGACTGTAGGCTTCTCAATGCAGGGCTATAATTTTTATATCTGGGGCTTTAGGCACAAGTTCATCGGGAAAAAAAAACACAAAACCAACACCCTAATCTTTAATATTCTGTACACATGTATGCTTTAGGTCTCTCTAATTTTCTATTCCAGCAACTGGCAGAATTAGAAAATAATGACTAGCACAATCTTAAAGTCAAACAACAAAGTCTCCACCTGGTTGTATTTCTAAAACCTACATTCATCTACAAATATGTTGGTTGCTGCAGACCATTAATATCATGTGGATTGTGTGGCACAGATTACCGTTCTGTATAATGCAGAATAAATTAGGAAAAGCAAGGAAAAGTCTATGAACCCCTTCGATAATGTTAAGAAAGGAAAGGCAAGGGGAACACAGAAAAAGAAACTGTGAAGAAATGGGCTGAGAAGATGTGGAGCCCTTGAGCTTTGGCCAAAGTAAATAAATGCTTTATTCCTTGGTGCATGAAAACAATGGCCTTGTGAGGCTCTGAGCTCGTCTTACCTTGCCTCCTTGTCTTTTCTTTGTTCTTAGTATTTCTATTTTTAGAATACGCTCATAATTGATAGGATTAAGACATAACTCGGAGTCTCATGTGTCTCATTACCTTGAGATTGACTGCTATAATAATGCGTGTGCCCATTCATCAATGTTTTGTCATGATTTCAGAAAACCGTTCCGTATTCAGAAAGACGTGAGATACCAAATGGATTGCTTTGTAAGCAGAGTATCTTCATTGTCCCCTTCTGCATACCCCATCGTGTTGTCACTCTCAGTTAACAGACTGGGCAGGCTGTTACTCAGCAGACTTCTTTTTTGCTGCAGAACTTGCATCTGAATTCAAATAACAGCTCCTTGGTGCTTCTCTGCTGACGTACTGCACTAACCAGTTAGTACAAGTCCCTTACTATTTTCATTATCTCTTATCCAAGGAGAAAAAGATATAAAAAGACATATTAAATAAACATTCTCTCTCTGTATGTTCCTCTTGTGAGGAAAATGACCAAGTTTTTCTAAAAGCTTGGGTCGGTTTTATCTACGACTCCTTTGGCAGCACCTTTGAAAGACTTCAGTACACCGGGCGGACATAGTTAGCTTGTTCCTTTTCCTTTCTTTTGCTGTAATCTAAGTGCTTTAGAGTTATCTTTGTTGTTCAACTAGTTATCTGATACTAAAATAATCAAAATCAGCCCTAGCACAATTTTTAAAGGTGAGAGAGCATTTTCTACCCTCAACTCCTTAGTTTGTGATCTGATTTTAACATTAGATTGTATTTTTATTCCAAGCTCAGCCGCCTTTGTGTGTAAGCTCCTTCCGAACTCCTCCAAGAATCAGAGCCCATTTCTGGCAGGCACTGTAACGTACCTGAGTAAATTCAAGACAGGTTTGCCACACAGAGTTAACCGTACGTCAGGGCGCACCGGGTGCAGAACACGAGCGGGATGGACTGGGGCAGAGGGCAGCAGGCAGCCGTGATAAATCCAGGATTTCGCCTGGGTGCAAGATGCTCTCCGAGCAAAACGCCCGTCGCCTGCACCGCCGCAGCTCCGCCTGACTGCCTCTGCCTCGCCGTTCGGTGTCCTCTTCCTGCTTAACCTAAACAGAAAGCAGTGTATTCCCCTTAGCATCCTTCCATTTCTACAAGTTGGGATCTGTTATCTTCAGTAGATTCTCTCCACTCTATTTTTGTCTCATTAGATTCGATATATCGTATCGATTAGATCAGATTCGAGGGAATGGTGTGTGCATAAAATACACTGGAACCTTGTATCTTAAGTTTCAGCAATTTTTTGTAGCTTCATTATAAAACCCCAGAAAATTGCACTGTATTAATAGAAATGCTGACATTCCTTTAGCTGCAGTGACATTAATTGCAGCTACCATAATTTATCATCATTCTGAAGAATATAACCTCTAAAAGTGCATTAAATAAGAGTGCATTAATGAACAATTATAGTAATCAATTTACCCTCCCAACATAACTCTCTTAACTGCAGCAGAGGATTGGAAAAAAGAAAACCATCAACAACAAAAATGCCTGTGCAAGGCAGGAACCTTTGGCCAGCACCACGAGGCAATCCTCTGCAAGGGCAGGTGTGAGTTATTAATCAAAGTCACTCTTAACACAAGCTGTTTTCTGTTTATTTCTTTAGCCTTTCTGTTTATTTCTTTAGCCTTTCTGTTTATTTCTTTAGCCTACTTCTTTCACTCTTGGCTATTTTTTCAGTGCCATTCCATTCTCACTTGAATAGCCTATGCTATGTATCAGCACAGGTTTGTGTAGTGGCTAGACACGTAAATACCTAATGCTCGTACAATTATAGAATAAGTACACTTTTCCAGCAAGTTTATCAGTTAGGGGTTAGAATAGCAAACAAGGTCCCTGTGTTAGCACAACGTAGAAACTTGGGTAACTTGCTTCATTTTAGAAACTTAGTTCACTCTTTGCAGTAGGGAAAAAAATAACATCTTCCATCATAGGGGCATTATTTATTGAGTGAAATAATACGATAGTTGGACAATGTGGATACACTTTAAAACTGAAAGCACTCACCACTCTGCAAAAATAGTTATTGGTGGAAAGTATGGACAGGGTGTTTCTTTGTAAGTCTTTATTTTAGGGGTAGGCAGGGGGAGAAGACACAGTTTATTCTTGCCAAACTTAAGTAATTCCTTGCTACAGTGTGAATCCTCACGATATGGAACGAATACAAACCAACTTAAACACAAAAGAGGAATGAAACAAATCCATTTTTTCACAAACAATCATTATTCTTTACATTTGTTTGCCTCAGTTTAGGTCGAATGATTAGGTACACGTTGCCATTTCTTTGCCATTTTCTCTTAAATGATCAGCATGGATGCTTTGTACTTGACCGCTTAAGAAGTTCCCTAATTAGAAGTTAAGATTTTACATACGAGATTGCACAAGTGTTAATAAAATCTCTTCCTGTTGGAAAACGCCATTCGTTAACATCTTCACTGGGATAATGGCACCCCCTGGGACAGCAAAAGCACCAACAAAAACCTGTGCTACAGACAGCATGTCCTGCGTTCCCACCTGCTAAACACTTTCCATCCGATTAAACTCCCCCGTAGGCTAGACTTGGCAGCCCGTGGCTTTTGCCCCCCCCGAATCACACAAGGACACGGGTGGTTACCAAGACCTGGCAAGAGCCAGGCTTGAAACGCTCCGGCATTGATCCCTCCAGCTGCAGGACAGCTGCAGTCCCGAAGCCGCGTCGCAGCGCTCTCACTGCCCTGAGCAAACCCTCGCACGTTCGCCTTCCCGAGCGCGGCCGAGCAGCCTGCGGCCGGGAGAACGCTTCGCCAGGTTTTGCCGTTCCCGCCGCTGCGAGCGTGCCCTCGGACCCTCTAGGAAGCCCCACTCTTCACTCCGGGTGGGCTTACAAGGCTACCATTAGCCTCCTATTTCCAAAACATGTAGAGTTTTGTTAATGTGCTGAAAGCCTAAATAACTTTTAATTACTACCACTAAGCGGGTTTTTCTTCCCTTGCAGTGACAAGGATTTTGGCTTTTAACTAAAATAAAGTCACCGTGATAACATTAGATCTGAACATTGCAAATGTGTATATAAATTTTTAATTCTGAGCAAATGAACAGCCCTTTCTAGTCAACAGAATAAATTATGTAACTAAAGTTTTATACCCACCAGAGACTTGAGTTACGAGTTTGTTTTGCAGTGTCTTGGTTTTCTGTGGCTACACCTGTAAAATGGAAGGAGGTGCTCTGCAAGCTGCGGCACCTGACAAAGCCCATTGGTAGATCTCTGTGCTGCCTAGCTGACCTCACGCTGCGCCGCTTCCCAGTTTCACACTCATTTTACAAAAGTTCGGCCTGAATGAGGTCAGTTATCGCAAGGCACAGTCAAAGCTATTTCAGTTGAATGGCCTTGACTGAAGCCTCTCGTCCCCCTCCCGAGTTCCTCCTGGAGCGGGCACCAGTGGGGGTGGCCCCAGCCAGGCCCGGGGCAGAGATCAGCCCCCTCGCCCGGCCGCCCCGCTCCCGTGCTGCCGGCTGGCTGGCGATGTGCTGGCTCTGCTTCTTGCAAAATTCCCCCTGCGTGAGCAACAAATCTTGGCCGCCCCGTTAGGGCAGCCTTCTGTCTGCTTTGTGCAGCTGGGGCCAAGACTGAGGTCTGAACCTCATGAGGGCGATGGGTTTCCCAGAGGGATGAGTACTCTGGTTGTCTTTTTTAGTCACTGGGAGGGTTTGAAAGGAGTGAACCATTAAGATTTCCAGAAGCGATGGGGAGCAACGACACCCAGCATGCCGGGCAGCGCTGACGGGGGCGAGCTTCACACCTCAGGCAGGCTGGACTGCGAGCGGGGCCCTTGCTCTTCCCACGCCTGGCACGCCGGGGCCACGGCTGCCCTCTGACCGCCACGGGAATTACGTGCCCAGCTCAAGGAAAAGTGTTTGGCTCAAAGTACACAGTTCTTAAGGGGACAAGAAATTTTCTAAGAGACATTTGCTGGTTCCTTAAATTATTTTGCAGCTAGTTAAATAACTGCTGTGCTAGAAGCTCTGCAGGCAGTAATTATTGCTCCATTTTCTTCTATTAGGCAGTCCTGAACTGAGCCACGAAAATTGCTTTGAAATCACAGCAGACAAAGAGGAAACTTTTGGACATCATTTATTTTGGGATGTTCCAAACCAAAGCTATCTTCCAAACCAAAAAAGAAGTCCAGCCCTGCCAAGTCCTTAATCACTGAAATGAAGAAAGAGACCACAAAACTGAATGAAAAGATGATTGAAACAATTTTCCTACTCTGAAAAAGCCTTTTTTGGAGTTACTGTCAGAAGAAAATGAGGGAGCAACAAAAACCCTTAATACATCACTGATGTATCTAACTGGAGGTGACTCGCAGAGGCCAAGCGTTGGAAAAGGAGTCCAATGCTGCAGTTTGTCCTTGCTGGGAAAGAACTCGTCCATGGACCTTGCATTTCAGGAAATAAAGCCTTACTAGCATTTCCAAAGAAATTTCCAACCATGCGAGAGCAAGAATCTTCTTAAGAGTATCCACTATACTACGCCATTCTAACATAATTGTATCATAATATCCGAGCACTTGTGCTTCGAGCACTTATGCTTCAAGCACTTACGGACTGATCTTAAAAACATTTACCAGGTACAGGACGACGGTATTATTTATAGCACCGAAGTACCAAAGGGCTCGCTCAGTCAGGATCAGGTGCCATTGAGCTCGTCAGTATATAAACACAGAGCAACAAAGTCCTTCAACCATGCAGCTTGTGTCTGGCCCAGGCCAGACGGTATGTTTTAAAACTCTGTGAATGTGATCTGACAAATGCTGCAACAATTGTTAAAAGGACCAATGTGTATTTAAAACACAAATGTATCCAAACCCTGGCAAACTCAGAGTTTAAAACTAGTCTGAAATATGATGCCATGAACACGAAAAAAAGACAACAGTAAGCCAAACTGGGGAAGCTAGCTGGGAATGACACTTAATTTTAGCAAATATTCGTTACGAAATATAAAATCATCTGTCCTTGCCCTGAAGTAGCAATCACCAGCTGGCAACATTTTGTCAGCATCAGACCAGAAACGGTCCTGACAAGGGATGTGAGGAAGGGGAGCGCAGTAGAAAACTGGTTTCAGTGAGTGTACGACGTGCTAGGGATGCAAATGCTCATGGGAAAGCTTTGCTGAAGTTACTAAACATGAGAGCGCAGTTCCCAGCAAAGACCCCTGCCGGCTCACCCTCCACCCCTCTCCCTTCATCACTGTGTTTGTTCAAAATGTTTGTGTGTACCAAACTCCCTGAGACATGTTCCTTGGACCCTCTGGGTGGGATTCAATGAGCACGTAGACATCCCATTTGAGCCAGGGACCCCGCAATCCCAGGCACCCCTATGTCCTATACCTCTGTGTGTTTCTGCCCTCCCGATGCAGCCGACCCTGCCTCTCAACCCACTCTTGGCCAAGCTGGTGGCACTGGCCAGGAGAGGTGATGTTCATCACATTTGTTAAGTTTTTCTTAAGCTACCTTTAAAGTCTTTCTTTTGTACTTTGAAATGCGTCCTCCCTGTCCTATGTGTGGTACTGAAGCCCACACAGTACTACTCAGTAGTATTTCTTCCCTTGGGATCTGGGAGAGTTTACTTTTCCACAGAAAGAGCTTTGCTATTTTGAGTGTGGAATGAGGTGCATGACTGCTCCTGGAGCTCTCACTCCAAAAAAGAGAGTAAAACAAAACCTCGGATGTCTCCCAGTGCAGTGCTGATCCCAAAGGGGTCTTTTTTTTTGCCAAAAAGGATCAGCGAAGCCTCAATTATGCGTTCTTAATACAACAGAGAGAGAACTATTAAAACAGTAGGCCCTGAGATGTATGCTATGAGATGTCCGCAGCCCACCACGCTGACAAATGTGGAGGCAGATGTGCTGCAGGCGAGACTGCCTGCCGCTGTGTTTGGGGCACGGTCTGCAGGGAGCAGGAGCAGCTTTGAGGTGACCAGCTGATGCAGCCAGGAAACCGGGCAAGCTCTGGGCACATCGGCCTCTCTTCACGTCCTGACATTTCGCTGTTTCCTTGTGCCCCACTACCCACCTTCATTTGTTATTTCTTGTCAGGTAAAAGCTTTGGGCCGTTTCAGTCCTGTGTTTCAGCAGTGCCCAGCACCTCGGCTGCCAAAGAATGTGACTCCTCCGTCCTACGCTTACACCGAGAGTCGTGAATAATAATAATACTGAGGATGCGTGTGTCTCTCTCACAACGGCAGGTCAGCTAGGCTTTTTGTCCTGTTTCTTCTTTATACCTCCTTGGACATAAATTGTAACTATGGCAGGTCAAAAATACAAAACAAACATTTAAAGATCACGATTCTTAACTTAGATGCCATTAAAATATTCTGCCCACCTCGAACAATAGATGATTCATTTGTGAAAACCGATGATTTATTTATAAAGATGCAAAGTGCAAAGCTGCACCCGGATCTCAGCGTGAGAGGGGGAAACAACGGCGCGTTATAAAACCCTCCACTGAGACCTGCAGAAGATAAAGTCTGCGGCGGAGGGAGAAACACAACAGGCAGAACATCCCAAGCCTTAGAACAAAGCAGGTAAGGGTTTCTTCGGACTCCTCCATTTCTGCCAGAAATAAACCACTTGAATAGCTCTTTTTAAAATAGCTGTTGGACTCATTTGTAACACTATCAAATGCCGCAAATCTTCCAAAGGGCCTTCCTCCATTTCCCCACTCCACGTCTTTTTCCCACGAAAGCCTAAGCCTGGATTTGTTTTTAGGAATAGCAACCAATAAACAGAGGCATGGTAACACTAGCAACAGGAAAGAAACGTTACCAAATTCGAATATGAAAAATGAAGGAAAACAAAACCTTTTCAACAATGCCTGAGGAAGCCTACAAGTCCTAGGGCCGATGCAGAAACCCTGTTAATCCAAGGATTGCTTTTCACCTTTAGGATACACTTTCAAATTCAGGCAAAGCTGCCACTAATAATTAATGTAATACTAATTTTTGGGTACTTTCCCCTATGTACGTTCAAGATGACACCATTCCAGCACGAAATTTATAACTAAACAACACGACTTTATTTGTAGAGTATTCCTGTGGGTGGTGAAGTGATTCAGATGCTCTCTGCATTCTCCTTACGGGGCCTCCTCTCCAAACACTAACCAGGCTCAGCTTGGTTTCTGTGCTGAGCTCTGATTTTTTCCTGAGCTTCACTTGGTGCAGCGAGAAGGGAACAATCAGGGGAGCGGTGAGGATCCCTGATTCGCCACCCCCTGGCCTGCCAGCAGCAGAAGCATCTCTGTATCCCTCACAGACAACTTGCACAGTGGGGTGGCACCAGCCCACGCCCTGGCCTTACTAGTTTTGACGCCAGCCCATCACTAGAGTCTTTACCAGAGTTAAGCCTCTGCTTTTTCTTCCTTAGCAGGAATTTTCCATCAACTGTTTCAGCTGGAAACCATCCACCTTCCTGCACCAGGATAGGCAGAAAGTGGTTAGGGGGAGTAAGCCCCAAATGCTGCGTAAGGCTTTACATTTGCCAGATGCCCCAGTAACTTTGCCCGTCTCCCTCAGCTGCGGGGCACGGGGTCGCAGAGCCCCCAGCAGAGCCGGCCACTTGCTCTCCCATCAGAGAGACAAACCAGCCGGAGGAGTTGTTCCTGTTGCCATCCTTAGTTCTGCTGCCTAAGAAGTTTCCAGCCCTCGCAGACTGGCACAAAGAGGCTTTTCACAGAGGTCCGGATGGCCTCCAGAGCCTGTCCCTTCTTTATTTACAGGAAGGCTCTTAGGTTTAGTCTGGGGAGGTCTGCATATTGCCAGGGGGCTCTAGGGGAAGAATTTTATCAAAGAACATATGTTGCAATGCATCCTCAAAAGGGTCTGCTTTCTGATTAATTTAATCTTCCCTGGAAATTAACTTCACAGACCCAGCTCCTTTGGCTGTGCATGATTTATCTTCAGATGATATTTGCCTTTTACGGCCTTTGTGATCCACTTTGCTCCTGAACAGCTCAATTATTTTGGATTTATAAAGCCAAAGACAAGACAACTTGCAGGACCAAGCGGGTACCTAAGCAGGCAGCTCTGTGATAGGGCTGAGCCAGAGGGTAGCTGCCAGCTGAGCAGACGCTTTCCTTTCTCACTTGCGTGTTCCTGCTGCGTCTGTTTCTCCAACACTGCTGTTCAGCTGACTCCAAAGCAAACTGCTTCAGCACGAAGAGGAGGAGTGGGAGAGTGATGCCAAGGGCAAAGAAAGTAAAAGCATTGCCCCTTTTGGCCACCAGTATACCTACTCAAGCATAAAACTGCACCACGGAAGAAGTATGATGGGAATGAGAGCCCAAGGCAGATGGCTGAATGGCTCCAGGCAACAAAACCAGTGGTGGTGACCTCAAACTGCTCTCGTCTTTGCATACTGTTTTCAGACACAGGAAAAGGATTTCGTAACATACACGTTGGTATCCAGTCCTATTTAGCCACCCAAGAAGAGGCGACATATGGGGCTGATGAGACACCTATAGGCACCCGAGGCATCTCAGGTGGCACCACAGGGCTACGTTTAGGCAGCAGAACCCCACCCGAAGCTTCAGATACCAACCTAGAGCTGTCAAACACTTGGACTGCCCAGGACAGAGCAAAGTTCCCCTGCAAACAGGGGAAGGGCCACTGCCTCCATCCACCTGGTTGCTGCTGTATGCGAGAGAAACAGCAATATTATCAGCTGATAACAAGCTCCTATTTTTCTTACCTACCATGCACTGGTTTCTCTCTAATTCTACAGAGAAGGCAGACACCCATTATTTCTTTGAACTGGAACAGGCCTTCTCTCTCTCTCTGCTGATGTATGTGTAGGCAATAGGGCCAGCTACCCGCAGTAGTATTATCTGACCCCGCTTTTACAGATTTTCCATAGTAATATAAATGCAGTCAGACTCCCCAAGAGGTGGAGATATCACGTGAATAAGACAGCATTGAATCCACGTCACAGACCTCCATTAACCACATCTGACACACATCAGGACAGCAACTTACTTAACCAAAACCAATAATGTAAGATTTGGGGCACGGAGCATATAAAGGTATTTGTAATAGTAATGTCAGTGAGATGGCCTAATGATAGAAAAGGAGCAAGATTTGAAGAGATGTGAAATAGATTTTATTGGACCAACTGATACACTTAGGAAAGGTAGACAACTTTTCGGGCACAAAAAAATCAGGAAGCAGTTGCTTTCATGACAGAACGGCATCTGGTACAAAACGCTAGCAGCAGCAGTATGGAAATGAGGGGGAAAAGCACCACGGAAGAAATTATCCAAAGATTCTCATCAAATAAAAAAATCCTGCATTATCATGATGGGATAACTTGGGACACTTCCAGAATTTTGCAATCCATGCACATGCGTGATGAAATTTTTTAAAAACAGTCCTGCTGTCACGCTAGGATGAATTGCTAGGATGGTTTCTAGTTTAAAATTACAGTGCAGCTAGAAAGAACTGCAGCACCAAGATTTTATTTTAGTGAAATCGCCATTAACGTTTCACCTAATGTAAGCCAATTTTCTCCTTCACTTAGGAAAATGTATCCTTTTGCACTCTGTATTTTATTTGATTGCACTAACAGAGTTCTCTACCACCCATTCAGAGCAAATCAGCAATGTGCTTCTTTTGTAGAAGAGACTGAACTGTCTTTTTATAATGATATGATTGTATTTTTGTTAAGAGTAGAATAAAGTTAAATACTAACTTGGTTGGAAGAAATACCTTTAAATCAGAGGGACAGTAACATACAGTTCCATTGCTTATCTCGTTCGTGGATTAGAAGTCAGTCTCACGCTGAGGTTAGTCTGGGTGGGACAGCATTACAAGTGTTTGAGCCATGAGGACAGCATTCTTCATATAGCTGTTTGCAGCTAACACAGTGGGTGGGATTCCCAGAGGAAACTATCGAGTAGCGTTACCGTATGTTAAAATACTTCAGCTTAAAGCCCCAAAAGCTATAATCATTGCTAGGACTCTGCCTGAAGCACCAAAGTGCTCAGGAAGCAATTGTTTCAGTGACAAAATCCTCACAGCAGCAGGCATCAAATGTTCATATAATCAGTACAAAAAAAAAAGTGCAAAAGGCTTTATAACAAGTAGAAAACAAAACCAAAGGTATGCTGACGAATGCAAACAACTACCATGCACGGTAATTATACAAATTACATTCCAACTGTCCTTTCCATAGAGATATCAGGGGTTTACCGTATTCCTCCCTACTTATCTTTAGAGATTGGACGTGCATGGAATGCCAAATGTTTTTATCTAGAAGTGCCAAATCCCTTAAAATACCTGACCTTTGATCTCTCTGACCTGAAGTGACAATAACAGAACTTAACAGACAACAGCTAAATTAGCCATTAGTCATTAGCCATGGCACACTTGCAGTAACAAATGTATAAACGTATTGCAGTTCTGAATGATTTAAAAAATGATGCAAGTGTGAGGCTTGGTTTGAGAGTGGAATCATACAGAATCAAGTTTTTTCAAAGATGGCAAATTAAATTCCTATTTAAAAAAATGCAAAAGTTGTGTTTTATAGTACCTCTATCAGTTACTAATTATGAAGTTAAACAAAGTGTTGTGCACCTGTATTTAAAATTTAAAATTTCAAATTTTATTTTTTTATTTAAAATTTAAAATGTCACCTACAGATATTATTTAGTCTAATCCTTTAGATTTTCTTGAGAAAATCTCCCTGCAAGTACAGTATTTGGCTAAGTTGGAGAGTGTATGCAAAACCAGCACTTGATCTTGACAGCTTTGGCACGTGCGCTCCGGCACCGTCCGTGACAACCAGGCAGATGAGAGCTGGATACGCGTAGGCGTCGCACGCCGCACCACCACCCTTTCTGCAGGCGCTGGCTTCCGTGATTCCCAGTACCGCCTGCCTCAGACTGCACGGACGGCAAACCTCCTCCATCGCGCTCCACTTGCCAAGACATTTCGGGATCACGGCAAGGGCTGTGAGGAAGAAACTGGAGGCACGGGGCATCGGAAGGGGTGGGATCAAATGAACCACAAAGCCCTCGATCTGAAGGCAGAGAGGAGGCGTCTGGTACTCGGCAATCTTTAAGCTGCTGGTCAGAAGCTACCAACACTCAGCGAGTGAGATGATTTTCAGCAGGATAAAAGAGAAGGAGGGCTACATGCCAGGAACAGATTCCTCTGGGAAAACAGCAGATTTGAAAACCTGGGAAAGCTATATTTAAGTGTAAACTGATAGGGCTCAGAGCCTGGGTGAACAAGAGACAACATCCACGAGTCACAAGAGAAAACAGACAACCTCCCATAAATAGTTCCACTTTTAGTTGATTCTGACTGGTTTGTTATAGCCCTCGGGCTACTCTCTGGCTCTGCGTAAGGCGGGACATGCCTGAAGCTCTGCGTGATTCCCAGACTTTGTGCCAATAGTCCTCATACACAGGCAGCCTTCAGACCCCCTGACGTGTAGACACGCAACCCTAAATCACAGGCGATGTTGCCAGTATCACCTTCCCACACTCTGCTCCTTTCTCCCGTGAAGCGACTAAAAATGATAAACTGTTCAGTAAGGCTGGAAGCTTGACAGTGCTTTCTGCTCGTGACCAGACCCCGCCTGCCCTCCCCCCAGCTTTCTGGGGCCATCCGGACCGACCACGAAGCTGCTGGACTGTCAGAAGCTCCTCTAAACTCCCATGCTGTCTGCCTCCTGCACCCGAGGACGTCCACCAGCCAGCAGCCGCGTGGCCTCCGGAAAAAAAAGAAAGGGCAGATCAACATGACAAAATGAATGCCAGCCATTCCAGTGAAAGCACTGTTTCAACGGGTGAATTCTCCCACTGACTTTGGTGAGACCAGGATCATACAAAAAATGAGGAACTGATACAAAGCACCGTAGGGTTTTAATCATACCTCTCCGACTAGCCTGCCTGGAAAGCTCTCCCCAGACATGGTAGCTAAACCACGGTGTTTGTTTCCTGCTGCAAATCCCTGACAGAAATACACTTCTGCCACCTAACAGAGAAACAGTGGCATGGTTCAGTAATCGAACCACACAGAGGTGTAACTCCTAAAGCATGCAGCCACACCACCCAGCCTGCCCACCCCTGCTCGGCTCCGCTCTTTGCTCAGCTCTGCACCCCTTCTTATATAGGAATTGGTTGTCCGTGTGGAGAAGGTAGCACTGCTGACTGTAAGCCACTTCATTCCTCTCAAAAGTTGTCTCCGCATCTATAGGCTAAATCTGGGGTTTAGCACAAAGTATCAGAAAGGATACATCAATCCTTTGAAAGGCAAAGCAAGCCACTGGGAAGAGAAGGATCCCCTCTCAGAAGTGGTGCAGGACACGGATGTGTTCACCCACTCAGAGCCTGACCTTTCCCACCCTTGGCCAGCCTGCGCCGATCTCCATCTACCCCCGCGGCGGGCCCTGCCCTTGCCCAGGGCTGACCGTCACTTGCCCACCCACCGGCTGCTTCCCCGGCAGCCTGGGCTCTGCTGCAGCAGCAAATCTCCATTCGGCTTTCAACGAGCAGCTGGTGTTTCAGGGCTCCCACCCCCTGCGTAGCATGACACCGCCTGGCCACAACCAACCTGTTTTCCCTCAACCGCTGCTTTTCTTTCTTTTTTCCCCCCACTGTGCTCAAGGAGCTAAACCCCCTGCTGCAATTCCTAGGTGAATACAGCAGGGTACAAGAAGAGGAGATGGAAAGCGCTGTGATGCCACTTTGAAGGACCCAGTCCAGGATCGGTGGCTTGCAGAGGCACCCCCCAGCCTCCGTAGCCCGGTGGGCCCACCACAGGCCCTATGGCCCCAGGAAGGGGTCCCGGCTGCTCCGCAGCAGGCTCTGGCAGCAGTGCTGTTTCACTGGCCCTGCACAGCCATCACCCAAAAAACATCCTTCCCCCCGAGCAAGGCAGGGCCATCATCGCCAGCCCCAACTGGGAGGCTGCGTACGCACCAGTCTCTTTTCCGGGCTCATTTTGATTTGCCATAGCCACTTACAAAATGGACACCGCCATTTTGCAAAACACATGAGAAGGAACCAACGTGGAATACCATTTCACTCCTAAAGGAGTTTATCATAAATAAAATAAGTCATCAAATTAAATCTACAGTCCATCTGAATAACTGAGGAATACAAGTTTCTGTTACGGCTAGATTTAAGGTCAGTCATCTCACTAAATAGCACCTGTTTAAGCAGTATGGTTATGCTTGATGAGAAACACCCCTTTTAGAAAGTTTTTCTGCTACTGATAAAACTAATCTTTGGATGGCTCTCTTTCAAATCCATTTAATAATATTTGTCCTGGAAATAAACAAGGTATTCCTCAAATATTTGTACTAGAATTTGTTACCCCTGAATCTTTTTTCAAATAAAGGCTCAAATATAGAATGCAGCAGCCACCTGAAACATTACACATTTTTTATAAAATGTAGAAAACAGGATCCAAGTGTTTTTCCAAAAGAAATCATCCAGTTCAACCTTGTTAATGCAAACTGGGCTTTTATTTTCCAAGCAGTCAAGAGTTAATAGTTGTATTTAATTTATCCCTTACATAAAGTTATGGCCAGGCTAGTTTTTGCAGCTCTAATGTTCCCCAAAGAATACACCATGATTTAACTGATTTGGTGGCATGGGAGAAGGGCTTTCCAAAGAGTTTACAACCTATGTCTCTTTTGCAGAGGCTAACTGCTTATGCGTAATTTCATTTTATTCACACAGATTTATGTCCCTTCCCATCACATAATACTAAGATGCCTCTTCCAACATTCCTGTGAAATAGGAGAAGTATTGTAGTCCTGCCCTTGCACTAGACACCCCTCAGCATCCTGTACTCTGTAGAGGCCTTAATGGAATCTTTGCCTGAACTGCTTGTATTTTCAATTTTATTTTGTGCTGGTTTGAAGATCAATAGAGGGAGGTGACCCTGAGACCCGGTAATTTTAAGTGTATAATTACTGTGCAGATGCTACAACTTCAATTATACAACCAGGCTTCTGTGCCTGTCCAAAACTTCAGTGATAAACAATCTGCTTACACAGCGGCAGCAACAGGATCAGGATCCATGAATTTATGTCCATGAACATCGGCTGCAGCGGCAGAGCTAATTGGGTATATCCTCAGAAATGCATCCCATATGGATACTTTGCTAAGGGAAGTCAGCTACCTTGTTAAGAATGAACTAAGTTATATTGTTTTACATGGATTTTCACATAGATGGAAGCCAAGTGTTCAAATTGCTTTCTCCGTCTCCTTTTTTTTAGCTGAACATATATAATGAGCCAAAAAATAAGATGAATAGTCATTTTTTTTATAACTCAATTTTTACAATTGCCAAAGTAATGACCTATGGACCACAGCAGGTCACTGTAAATGTTAATATACAGAGGTGGTCAGGGATGGTGACTCAGAAAGATGGTACCTGACATACTGGTTAAATAGCAGTTGGCATACTGGTTAAATAGCAGTTGGCAACTTGTTGGTCAGTTCCAATGTCTCCCTCCAGAGATACCATCTCCGAGGTTTTGCCTGCAAGGGAAGTGGAACTGCTTTAATTATGCCAGAATATATTTACTACCTGGGAAGCAGTCATGCCAAGACTGTTAATGACAAACAATACATAAAAGGAAACAATGTACTATGCAAAGTATACACATCCCAGTTTGACAGTTAAGATTACCTTGGTATAATAACTTTTATTAAAAAAAAAAAATTAACCTTTTGAGATAGTTAACATTACAATCTAGGCTCATTCCTGGCTATGGAAACAAGTCTATTAAAGACTTCCAGGTGAATATGAGGCATTGTCTCTAACGCTGGCTCTAAAGGACCCAAGGAGGCTCCTTTTGGGGGCTTGTGGGTACCACCATGCACCTTCAGATCTCCTGACGCATTCTCTGCAGAGCCCAACCTAAAAGAGGAGCACTCTGAAACTCTACTTAAACCCCTCTTTGAGACAACTTACCAAGAAAAGCAACAAAAACAGGCATAAGAAAAGAATCTCCAACCACAACAACTTCTGGTTTTAGAGCATTTTAATGACAGTTCCAAGATGCCCAATCCCACCCCATTCTATCTCGTATTTCATAACGCTGTCAAGTTCATTAATATTTCAGCTGGATACAGTCACCCTACCTTCTTTGTCATACAGGTCCTTTTTCTTGTGTTGATGGCGGAGCTCTCTCCCTAACAATTTCGTACAGAGCAGAAACCTTATCTCATCCATGACGTCTCTCTGTGCTATTGGGAGGCATTAACTGCTTTCTTCTCTTAACGAAATTTGACTCATGCATTCATACCATACAATTCTTCTCCTACATGGTAATTCTTTTTTGTAGAAAAATATTTTGTTCAGAGGGGCTGGACAGGCAGAGACATCACAAAAACTGGATCCAGTTGCTTTCAGTATTTCTTCTTTACTGATGTGTCAAATAACTTTTGGGGCAGGTCACCCAAATGAATGCAGTACAACAGGTTGAGCGTGTCTCAGTCTGTTTTCAGTCACAGAACACTACAGGAGTTGCTAACTGGCATAAATATAACCTGCACTGTCATAGTGCTATCAAAATACAGATTGTGAAAACCATGACTATTAAGCTAGCTACGTAAAAATTAAAGCTACATTTAGCCAAGAAATCATCTATTCTCACAGAGAAGGCAAAGCATAGCATCCTGCAAAACAATAACAAATAATCCAAAATATTATGATAAAAGACAGAAGTCACAGTAACTAAATAAATCAATTATTTCTGTGCTGAATATAGTAACAAAAGGATTTGGAAAGCATTACATAAATGGGATTTCTGAACTATGTTGACTCTTTCCAATTCTTCATTCAGAGGCAGCCTCTGGATCTAGGACAAGGAATAATTAGCCACAGCCAGTAAGCAAAGATTGTTCAGGAAGGAGACTACTAACACCTATGTAAACACAGGAATAAGAATGCTACTTGCAGTTATTGCGTTGCCAGACAATAGCACTGGATGAAGGTGAACGCTATCAGTTGCATTACTTTCCCTCAACTCAAGACAGATGTAATTTGTTAACGCTATAGTTCCCAGACCATTTTAAAGGAAAACTCAGATCAAATTACAGTACTCCAACCTGCAGATCTGAACTTTAATCGTGATACCGGAATGGTCTTCCCATGAGTAATGCTCTAACAGGACTCTGGCTAAGGCTAGACACAGGTGCTCATTTCTTACAGGAAATGAACTGTACATATGTATAAACAAAATATTGCACTCCCTTGGTCTTTATTTAGACAAAAAAAATAGTTCAAAGAATCACTTTCAGTATCTAAAAATGTGCATGGCAGCAAACCCGTGTATCCAGTGGGTGTCCTGGTACATGTTGTGGCATTTGTAGTTCCTTCATTTTTGTCTTGGGATGTTCAGGAACAAAAATCTAAGCACAGAGAAAACATACAATCATTTAAGATTTACAAGCAGACAGATCTGTAAGTTTGAGATATAAGCTTAAACACAAGAAAATGCCTTCAACACAAGAAAACATTTTTTTTTTTTTTAAGACATTAGAAAAAAATTTTTTTACTGTGAGGGTGGTCAAACACTGGCAAGGGTTGCCCAGAGAGGTTGTGGAGTCTTCATCCTTGGAGATATTCAAAACCCAACTGCTCAAGCTGACCCTCCTCTGAGCTGGGAGGTGGACTAGGCGATCTGCAGAGGGACCTTCCAGGCTCTGCCATTCTGTGATGAATAAAACCAGTTAGTGGATCTGTATTGTCTATGTTAGGGAGCCCAAAACATGTTAGAAATTGTCTCCAATTCCTCATTTCTTCACAGAAAAATTCTTATAATGAGATAATATCAGAGATTAATTTTAGATCCAAGTAACATGAAATTAATTGGTTGGTTTGTTACATATTACTTGACAATCAAAGGCTAAGGAACGCAAGAGGGGAGCGGTAGGAATGTGCAGTACAGCCAGGGCAGGGGAAAGACAGCGTCCCTGCCTCTTCCAGCAGCAGCTAACTGCTAGACCAGCTGGATCTGTTTCTTGGTATGCACATAAAAAGCAAAAGGTGGGAGTGTGACAGAAAACAACAACAGAGATGTAAGACAGGACAAGTGAAACTAAAATACATATGCACTTCAATCATTAAACATGGATTAGCTGCAAACAGAACTCATTAATGCAGTCCGTACTTCCCACCAGTGATTCCACTCTCATATGAAAAAGTTTGCAACACATGATGAAATAGCGAGAGACAGGTGTCACAAATCCACCAAGTCACACAGTCAGGGGGTGATCTCTTGCCAAGAACTGCACGAACCACTTCAGCAAACACTTAAAAATGAGGCAGATGAGGTCTGAAGGAAAGATCCTGTAGCACTTCCAGCCCAGAAAGAAGGTCACAGTTGGGCAGATGGTGAAGGAGAAGCAGCAATCAAGGAAAACGAAGGAATCTGGAAAGCGCATTCTTCTCCTAAAATCATTAGGGAAAGGAAGGCGTTTTTGCAATTGCATATTTAAGACCATCTCCAGAAGAGCGTGCACATTTGCTCTGGTCTTCAGACAAAAGCTCCTCCCTGGCAGGAGGAAGAAAGAATCAATTCATTCAGGTAAGTTTAACGCAACCAAAAAAAACCCCAGAAAAATGCAGGTTAGTGTACTGTAAGCCCTTGTCCTAAGATCCCAGAGATCTCAGCTGCAATGTTCTGCATTATGCTGCCTTCATTTTAGGACATTCAGGGCTCCTCATTTAGGAGGTACTCTGGTGAACCTTGCCGCTGTAGTGTAAATTACGACTTGTCTGCTCTGTCCTTCTTCCAGAGGCTACTGCCGCCACAGCAAAGCCAGCACAAGGGAAAACGTTCCCAAACTGGAGGTGATCTAGTGCACAGACCAGTCTTTTAACACTTTCAGAAATAGCCTTTGATAATAATGCTGTGCTGATGTAAAGTGTTACCACCTGCATATATTCCTCCTGATGAGGAGAACTGGCAAAAGGGAACGCGTCCCCACAGCCCTCCACTCCAGTGCAAAGCTACTGCCCTTTGCTCTGCCAGCAAAGATGGTTTTGAGCTCAAATGCCAGACACTAACAGGAGCAGCTGAAGGGTGGGCACCGGGTCTCTTCTCATGGCTATGTTAGGCCATCCTAACTCTGGGAGAGCAACACTCAGGGTAACGCTGGGGGTGACGATGCTTTCAGTGACCATGGCAAAACTTGCAGGGCTCATCTGTCAGTCATAAGAGTAAACCCACCTCCATCAGCACTTTAAGTAAATTGCAGGGCTTTACGCTGCAGTAAGTGATACGCAGACCCTCGTTCTGTTCTATCAACGCCGCGGTCAGGGTGGCCGAGCTCCTCATACTACCACAGTGCGACTCCCCAGAGCTTGCTGCTTGGATTGAACTAACCTAGCAGAAAATCTCTTTCCTCATCAAAACCAAGAAAAATAGTTAAGCAATAATATGTTGCAAGGATCTGTTTGGGAGCATGTGTTGTAATGCCCTGGAGAAGGAGGCAAAATTATCTAACATTGCTAATGACGCTTGGTTGCTGTGGCTATTGAGTCCAACAGAAACGATATTGTAAGAAACTGCAGGAAAGATCAGACGCAGTCAGCAGATGAACAGCCCAGAAGCTGTTGAAAATGAACCTGTGTAAAGACATGTATAAACGCTGACACAACTGCCTATACTACATAGCGGTAATCTTTGAACAAGCGTCCTGAGAATGACAAGAATCCAGAAAATAGAGTCTATCCCTCTTTTTTTACCACGCAGGCCCCAAAATGAGAACAATTTAAGAACTACCAAGTATTGACATGCAGTTACTCCCGCTAACATAAGAGACTGGACTTAACTTTGCAGACTTTAAATTAGTCTGCAGTAAGAATCAGAGGGATTATTGATCATCCTACATACAGCATTATACAACAGACCAAGAACTTCACAGCCTTTTACACCTTTTTCCTCGATGTGAGATACTGGTAACTGGGAATGATGGAAAAATGGTTTAACTGAAGTAAGAAACGATATGCTTCCATCGCACACTAAAATGTGACTGAGAAAAAAAAAAAAGCTGCTGAAAGTTTTTAGAAAGGATTAAACTATACTGAAGTATCATCTAAAGAATATTTCACCAATAGGTTGCCTTCTTACTGATTCGATCCCCTTCTGTTTATGAAGTGAGACACAATTTTGAGTTAAACTATGGCTTGCTGTTTTCCTATAAGACTCCCACCTTGGGAGATCACGTGGTGCTTGCTGGCTAACCAGTTGTTCAATACTTCGCAAGGTCTTCATAGCTCAAAGTGTGGCTCCGTACTTTATTTATTTCATGTTATTTTCCAAATTCATTGATATTCGACTCACGGGCTTGTCTAACATGACTGGATTACATAAGCGTTTATCTGAATTCTGCACAAACAAGAATGAATTGACTTCACAGCAGCCCGTTTTGCAGATGGTGTATTTCTATTACCTCTGCTGTACACAATGGGAAGTTGAGGTATGGAAAGATTAATGTCTCCAGTAACTCTGACTGCTCAGAGACACAGAATATGAATTTTTCAGAGACTGCTTAAAATACAGGTGATGATACATTGGTTTCACCTGTGTTTGCGAAAGCTCTGCATTTCTACAAATCAGACTGACATTCTCAAGATGGATACCACAAAATAAGGAACATGAAAACGAGTGATTGCTTATGAGAAAATCTATCTTAACTGACTGGCTCCTGATCAGACAGGAAATACGCAATGGCAAAAGAAACACCCCTGGTTCATCAGGGTAGCATTCAACTGTCTGCATACGAAGCTCTTTTTTTATTCCAGTTTCTAGCATTAGTCACTATACTTTCTCCAACTTCTTCAGCAAATGAGCAAGGATCCTACAGATAATGACCTTTTTAGAAAAACAACTCATCCACAGAATGGAGTCCAATGGAAAGCAATGTTGTTTGAACTGAAGGCCAGAGTATAATGAGCGCATGTACGAACGTCAAATTGCAAAGGCAGCCACCAATAACTCATGAGGGTTTAACAAGGAAGCTATTAAAAACAAAGAAAAATACCTGCTCGATAAAACAAAAATCTTAAATCAAAATCATGGTTAGCTCCAGAGCTGAAACCCATTATACTACCCTGCCACTTCACCTAAACTAGAAACCCATGAGCCCAGCAGGTTATCCTTTTTTTTTGTGGAGAAGCATAGCAAGGGGTTGGGACCTACTTGTTGCCAGTAGCTTGTATGGATATTTCTTGGGAGCAGAAAAGGTTCAAAAATCTTCTGTTCCATTCCAGATCTGTGTGCGCTCTAACAGGCCATTATAAAAAGCAGGGAACACAGTTTCACCAAAGGGCTGAGGGAAGTTCTCTGCAAAAGCTATCTCTTAAGGAAAGGGCTGTGCCTGTAACAGAAGCATTTCTAACCAAGAACTCCAGTTTTCCATACTGCTTTATCATAAAAACTGCTTTCTTTTTTTTTTGTCAGCGATTACTGTTCGTGTAAAAACCGTGATTATTTTTACTTTTTTCTTTCTCACAATGCTGAACAGCTGCCACTAATTCATCCTGTAACTGACATAGCTGGGACCAACTTTTCATCAAGATCGGCCCTGCATCCACAAAATCTACATGAGCATTTATAGTATGTACAAACATGCTCATAAATCAGCACATAAGCAGAATTACACAATTTGTATGCAAAGATGTGGGTTTCCAAGGGCAGCATTTTTCCACTACAACATTAAAGGTAAAATGTACGTTCAAACATACACCCATTTTTACTAATTTGTACCTTAATGAAGAATAGGAACAAGCGTTTACTTAATAAAACATTTGAACCTGGCAGTACTGCTTTTTAATGAACAGTTCTAGAAAGCTCAGTATGTTTTGCATTTACAATTTAATTGTGGGAACAGTGAAAAAGAGACAATATATGTACTTGCATTTCCTAGAAAGTCACCACCAGACCACGCTTCCCTCCATAACTCCCTCTTGACCATCATATTTCTGTGTTTATACCATTTCCACATTTGTGATGCCAGATCATCTTATGAAGCATGTAATAAAACATCCTGTCTGGAATATTTCACCTTCTATTTCACATTGCATTGAAGGCCCATGAGTCCTTCCCTCTCTCTTGAGAGTTCATCCTTTATTTAGCCTGTATCATCACACGATATATTTGGACTGAAAGTTTAGAATCATTTTTCAGCTCAAATTATTGGGAACAGGGTGGCTAAGAACAACTATATTTACCTCTGTGAGAATTCAACCAGGACGCTCTGGCAAACGCTAATATTTTAAAAGGTGTCAGTCTGCACTTGATTTGTACTTCCCGCACTTTCAATGTACTAGAACACAATGCTATTACCCTGCCAAAAAAAAAAACAAACCCAAAACCCAAACAAACCCCCCAAAATAAACACTGAAACCCTTCTATAGCAAACCAAACATTGCAACACATACAAGAACTGCTACATCTGTCCTGCTAAATAAAACACAGCCAGGAGGTTAGTCTGAAAACCCCGCTCGCCCATTCCGCTTAACTTTTCGCCGAGCCCCGGGCACGGCTGAGGGTGCAGCCGGCGGTACGGCAGGGACCGTTCCCCCAGAAGCGGGGTTTGCCCTCCCCCCACCCCGCGGGCTGGGCCACGGGCAGCTCGGCAGCCGCGACACCCGCAGCCCGGCGCGGGCGGTACTTACCCTCGCTTTCGCGGTGCAAAAGCACCGCGGCAGGTTGTCGTACAGCCTTCCCAGTATGCAAAGTGCTCGGAATTGCGGGGGTGGGGGGTGCGGGTGTGTGTAAACCTACACAAAATTACGCTTTAGAGCAACAAAGTCACCACCCGGGGTGGAGCAAGCTGGAGGGCTGAGCTCCGCCGGGCCTGCCGCAGCCCCCCAGCGCGACCGCCCCGCTGCCTGCCGCCGGCCGGGACGGCTGCGCCTCCCGCGGGCGGCCCGCGGTGCCGCCGGGCCGGGTGCGGTGCCCCTGCCGGGCGCTGCTGCGGACAGCCGGCCCCGGCCGCAAGAAGGGGAAAGGGAGGGCGGCACGGCCTCCCGCTGCCGGCAGCGGCGGCTCCCACCGCCGTCGGGCGCGGGCCTCCGCCCGCCGGCCCTTCCTGCCTCCGGCCCGGGCGCCCTCACGGTGCGGCCGGGCCCGGCCCAGCGCCCCGCGGCCGCCCGTCACCCCCGCCCTCGGCCCCGCGGCTGACAACACGCGCTGCCCCGGCTGCGACACCCGCGGGGGCCACCGGGGCCCGGGCCCCAGCCGCCCGCGCAAGACACGCACAAGGGAAAAAATACACACAAACGCTCTTCCGAACTTAAGCTGTGGAACCGACTCCCAGCTGAAGCTGCGCCGCCTAAAGCGGCGGCCCGGCAGAGCGGCCCGCCGGGCCGGGCACGCCCACTTCAGCGGCAGCCGGGTCCCGCCGCCGCCAGCCGCCCCGCAGGCGGGTGCCGGCCGCCGCCGCCCCCAGCGCCGCCCGGCGGCTCCCGGCCCCCTGCGGCCGCGCCTCCCCCCGGGCGCCGGGCCCCCGCGGCAGGGCAACGCGGCCCCCGAAAAAAAACGCACTTACCAGGAGTGGGGTTCGAACCCACGCGGACATACATCCATTGGATCTTAAGTCCAACGCCTTAACCACTCGGCCATCCTGGTGCACATGCACCTACGGCTCCCAGCCGCCCCTACGTACCAGGCCGCGCTCCCGCCCGCCCCCCGCCCGCCGGCGACCCTCGGGCCGGCGCGGGCGCCCCCTCCCCCGCCGCGCCGCTCCCTCCCGCCTTCGCTTCTAGCGCGGGAGGGCGCAGAGCGCGCGGGCGGCCTCTCTCGGCGGCGGCGGCAGCAACAGGCGGGCGGGCGGGCAGGGCCCGGCCCGGCGGGGAGCCTTGCCCCTGGCTGGGGCCCGCGCCCTTCGCCCTCCCCGGGCCGGGGGGCGGCCCTCCCCCGCCGCCCGGTCTCTGGCGGGCGCCGGGGCCGGAGCGGAAGGGGGGAGGGCGGGGGCGGTGCGCGGGCCCGCCCCTGAGGGGAGAGCGTGGGCGGCGGCGGGGCGGGTTGGGTTGGGCCGGTGCGGGCCGGGCCGCCTCGGGGCGGGGGCCGGCGAGGTGCGAGGGCCCGGCCCGGCCCGGCCCTGCCGCCCGCCCTCCGGCCCGCGCGGGTTTGTCCGTGCCCCGCAGGGTTTCGGGGCGCGCTGGAGAGCCGGGGGGAGCTGCGGCGCCGGCGCCGGTCGTCGGGGGAATGGCTGGGGAGAAGTTGCACCAGGGCGGCTCAGGCCACGGGAAAGGCAAACGACTCAACTTTTTTTTCCTCCACCGCACCCGCCGGCCGTGGCGCCTGGTGCAATACCAACTGACAGGTGCTCTTGGGAAAACCGGTGTCCTGTACTGACATTTTACTTATTCCTGTCCAGTTGTTGTGTGGAATGTATCTTGCCTTGCTGGTAGAAGGAAAAATAAACCAAAGTCCAAAGCTATCAATTATGCTTAATTAGGAGAAAAATATTGCCGAGGAAAGATTTCTTGCCAGTCACGGCTGCGTGCCAGGTCTGTGGGAACGCCTACTGCAATATCCCTGCTTCGTGCCTGCACTGGGGCTTCCCCCTTCTTCCCCGCACCAGGAGAGGAAGGGAAAGGAAAGGTGCCCCACGGCGGGCCTTCCCCCCCGCCGCCTCCCACTCGCCGCCTTCGCTTCTCCATTCTCCAGAGGAGGAAGCAGACACCCTCCATCCCACCAGACTTCGCCGCCTTTGAGCCTGCCCCTGGGGAATGAGAGGCAAATACTCGGTGTGGCACAGGCTGGAGACGCTGGACTGGGACAGCGTCCAGCAAACTGGAGGCAGCATGCAGAGGCCATCCGTCTCTGCCATGAGCAGAACAGAGGCACGTGCCCTGCCTGGCTGTTGGACGCCCTGCTGGTAGGTGGCCCTCTGTAAGGGGTCTGGGCCTCGAATTTGCAGGTGCAGGTGGTGCCTAACCTCTTCAGCTGTTAGTGCTGAGAGACCCCCAGTACACTGGGTATGCCTGTGAAGGAAAATACTTCTCGCAATGCAATAAAAATGAATTGTTAATATTTTACATACATGAAGAACAGATGTGAAACTCGCACCTTCTTTTTCCCTAATTTTATTCACACGCTGGAGCCCATGAATGAAAGAACAGCTCTTTGACTGGAACTTACCGTGCTGTATCATTTGCTAGAAATGGGCATCACACCATAGCTAGCATTGCTCCCCCTTCAGTAGGGTTGTGCCTTTCAGCAAAGCATTGAGTAGAGAAATGTCATCAGTTAGGTTATCTCATTCTCTCGTCACTTAGAATCATAGAGCCATAGAATCGTTAAGGTTGGAAAAGACCCTTAAGATCATCGAGTCCAACCGTTAACCTATCACTGCCAAGTCCACCACTAAACCATGTCCTCAAGCACCACCTCTACCCGTCTTTTAAATACCTCCAGGGATGGAGACTCAACCACTTCCCTGGGCAGCCTGTTCCAATCGTAAAATGTTACTTTTTCCTGTTAAGACTTTGCGCCCTAACAAGGTATGCACTGTAAGGTAAGGTGTGACGGTGGAGCTGTTACTGGCTTTGGCTCAACTATTACAAAGACGCTATATAATATGCCAGAAACATGGAAGAAGATCGATCTGCTATTGCCTTCTTACATATTAGAGAAACAACTACCATAGCTCCATGTGAAAATCACATTGTGTTGGAAATAGATTAACTGTAATCACCACGTACAGTATCTATTAAATGACACTGTTTCCTGCCTTCGTCATATCTGTGACACTTTCCTAGAGACAGAAACACAGCCATGTGTAGCTCTTTCCTTTTTTCAAATCAATTCCAAGTATCTCCTATGGTTCAAAAATCTAGAGAACCTGTTTTGTTTTCAAGAAATTACAAACTACAACTTGGGCTGTGCATTCAAAACATCCTTAGTGTAGGTTACATCAGAAAAGCCGCCGTTTAGCTTAGCTACTCAGTTCAGCCCCCAGAAAAAAAGGTATCTGGGTCTTAAACTAAGAGCTATACTTTTACTTCGAGAAGTTTTTCCCAAGACACGCAGCAGAGAGATGCCTGCTCAAGTGTGCAAGTGGGTCCATAGTCTGGGTCCCTCGCTTTAAGGTAGCAATTGTTCCACCGCCATTTCTCTAAAATAAAACCCATTGTTTCAAAAAAAAAAAAAATCCCCTAAAATGAAATGGAGGCTCATATACATATCCAGGAAGTTCACTGTTCTATACCAAACATTGTATTTTGTAGTAGGGGATTTTTTTGCCCTTTCATATTTATGCAATGCTCTCTTACATTTTTAGGAGCAAGGTGTGCCTGGCTGCCAGTTCTCCTTTCTCCTTCTCAGAAAGGGCTGAGATTCAGGGGTGGGGGTGAAGCTTCTGCTGCTTTCAGTACGAAACAGAAACAAGTAACAGCAACCCTAAAAGCTAACGCAGCCCCTCTCCCATTTTAACTGCTCCCCCTCATACCCAGCTATAGGCTTTGCCACATGAGGGAAGAGGAAAAAAACAACCCAACCCATAGAATATGCTACGCACATCTCCACAGGAGTCGCGCTGACTTTCAGAATGAAAAGGCAGCTTTCCTTAGCGAGCATGAAGATGTCCATTCTGCGGATTCTGTTATTACTCTGCTAACATATTATCAAGCTACTTTTATCATCTTCTTCCACTCATCCTGTGTGGCATGAGTCTTTGCAACTATAGCGCGATCAGGTTTTTTTCAAAAGTCTGTTTAACTGTGACGAGGCAAGTTCACGGGCTGGCAAAATTTGGGTTCTTACGCAACGGAAGGATAGAAAAAAGCCCATAGTATTAAGCAATGAACACATGTTTGCAAGGAAGAGAATGATTTCTTCAGTTACTGGAAGTAATTTTTTAAGTGCCTCTAATTCACAATGCGACTTAAAAATCGTTCTAAAGGGTCTCAAGCTGGTACGTCAATAATTCTCAGTTTCTTCCTTGCACCAACAGCCTGAAGTTGGGAGAGAAGGTCTACAATTACCTTTTCTTCATGCTTTCCTTCTCTTTCCCTGTGCCTCAAATCGGACTAAAGATATGAATATATGCTTTGCATATCTACTAATGAAATCATCAATCTCTCTCAGAACTGCCAGAATAAATTTGATTTCTTCTTGCAGTAGAGAATCACCTTAGAATGTATGAAACTCATTTTTCATGGTTTTTATAGGAAAAATTATGGTAAGTCTATCTCAATATGCAACACATTTGATTTACTGTGGCAACAAATATTAGGAGGACTTTTTTTTTAGGCATTGTTTAATCTCCTTTCACCAACTCAGAATTTAGTCCAGCAGCTTTTAAACTAAACTTGACAATGCAGGAAACTACTCAGAGCTGCTGATTCAATGTACATCACTCTCCACTTTCAGTTTTTCTTATTAAATCTTTTATTCCATTTGTAGACATACATATGTGCAAAAAAGAAACCAACAAAAAAAACATGTACACATTTTTATCAAAAGCATTGGTGAGTGCTAAGAATATGCAGACGAAATGAAATACGCATTTTATTCTTCATTGTTTTATGCCCACATGCTGACCCTCGGAGGTTTAGGGTATTTCTCTAGAAATGCACAGTTCCATTGACTTGAATGGCAGTACCCACGGAGCAAACGACTTTGTCTTCTTGAGCAGCACCAAAGCAGCAGTCGTGGTGCCAGCTCAACACCCTCCTTTCTCCCACTTCAAGTATGAACATTGGGTTGTTGGAGAGGTCCTCAGGCAAGCATAATACTGACATCATCAGGACATCACTGAATATCAAAATATCTTCTAGTTTAGAAGACTGGCGTTCCTCACTCTTCCACGTTATCACAGACAGGTGCTTCAGTGAAAGAGACACTGAGTTTCTGAGAATAGTTATCCATTTAGCTTCTATTTGTGTAAAAAAGCCTGTCTGGCTAAGAAGTATTTCCCGCTAGGATACGAAAGCTTGGAAGCTGAATTTATTTCTCTGTTTTGTTATATCAATATAAATAGTAAGAAATGTTTGGGTGTTTTTTCACATATAAAATTAGTGTGCAAAAGATCAGAAGGGAAAAGTTTCATTGCAATTGGTGCAGGAAGATGGCTATGTGCATCTCCCGAGGAAAAATCCCAAATACAAAATATTTGAAATGTTTAAATATATTTATTAAAATAGGTACAAATAGGATCAGCATTTTAAAAAAACCCACTAACTTCTGAAAAAATGTCCTGCATTAATTCAAAGGATAGCAATAGGTCACAGTGTATCAGGAAGCCACCTAGAAATATTATAGTTGGAAAACCTCCAGAAGCAGGAGCTATACTCACTCACCAGACCTCAGGAATACAAGTTTCACTGACAATGCTCAGCAGTTTCCAGGGCTGCAAATTTTCTATTCCCTCCTCATATTCCAAACCTGCTGTGGGCAGACTCCCCTTACACAAAAGGAGAGATTACTTTTAAGCTTGAAAAGAGCACTGAAATGACATTAAAATGTTGTTTTCTTTCTTCTTCAGGTGTACTGAAGAAATACGTCTATTTTCTTTCCCAGGTGGAGATTTCCTAATAATGGGAGTAAAGCCGTGGGTTTTGTACACTGGTAAAATTGCATGTTAATAAATTTAATCCTTCATGTTATTTAAAATAGGTATTAAAAAAATCCATATTCAATCAATGCTTATAAAAAAATAAAAGTCTATTGACAGGATAATCCTTCCACTAAAACTGCTTGTGTGTATGTGCCAGCACAGGAGACCCTAAAATGCTTTCTCGACCCCCCAACTGTTGTCTTCTTATGGGTGCTTCTGCAGAAGGCCACTGCATGCATCTCTTCTGGCTGAAGTGTTAATTGGTAGAAAAATGTATTAGACACATAAAAGCATGGCAGTTTTGAAATTGAGAGTACGGACAGTGGCTCAAGTTAGAAGTCAGTGAGATGCCTCAGTGTTGCAGTGCTTCTAGCCACCTTGACAAAGTTGTGGGTGCTCAAAATGGAGGAGAGCATCACACAAACGGAGCAAAACGTGCATATTATCATTTAAGGTGCGGTTACATCTGTTAAGATTCATGGCAGGTGGAAATCAAGTTGAAAGAGAAACTCGTTCTGTGTCCTGCTCCTGCTAACAAGCTTAGTATTTTGTCAAATGAACAGAGCAAAAATCTGTTCAAGTATTTGCATCAAGCAGGCTCCAAACTAGTTAAAATTGAAACCTCCTGATTCTGGGGTGTATTGTGTCACCCCAGGCGGTAAGGCTGCACCGCCTGCAGACTCACTTGGACAAATAAGAATAAAGTTACTTCGTGGAATTTCTCATCTTCCCTAGGCTGAGTTATCGGCCCATCACTCATTCCTCTTTCTCGCCTATCTGAAAAAAGTATCACTGCAGATATGTTCTTGCACCTCTAGTTACAGCAACAAAGTACATTTCAATTAAAAATAGATTAAAAACAATTTTATCAACATTCCTAGGAGCTCTCAAACAGAACAGCCTTCAGCACGTTTAGGAAAAAGGCAATGAACAAAAGCAACTGCAAAATAGCCCGCCCCCCCCCCCCCATTTCTAGGGGTTGTCGTTACGGAAAAGTCACTGGAAAGAATGCCTGATTTTGAAGACATTCGAGTCAGTCTGTGACAGCTTCAGTGGGACAGTCACCTTCTGCAACAGGATAAGCAGCAGCAGAGGATTGTTCTGAGGGGGTGTTTTCTCCTGTATTCCAAAGCTTTTTTCACTTGCTCTTTAGCTTCTCCTACGTAGTCCTCAACATTTTGCATATTTATCTCAATGACGTCGAAGGTGTCCGCCTGTTCCTCCACTAGCAGGGCCACCTGCAGAAAGAGCTCATGAACTTCCTTAATGCGGCCTTCCAACTTCACCAGCTCCTTATGACGTGTCTCTATCTCGTTCAGGGCTGAGCGAGCCCCCTTAACATCCGACAAGAGATTCTCAGAGAAGACATCCCACTTGCCTTGCTCAATCATCTCCTCAATCTGGTTGCCAGAAACATCTTTGCCCATGATCTCTAGCTGCCGCTGAATTCGAATCTTGCAGTTCTCCCGCTGGTTCATCTCTGTTGCATTGTATTCAAACATCGCTTCCTGAAATGCATGCATGAGGTCAACGTAGTGGTTCTTCGCTACCCTGGCAATGACAGACATAGCCCCGTACTTCGTTATTGCATCTTCGCTGAAATCTCTCATTATCTGGAGTTTCCTGTGGATGCTTTCTCCGCGGGCCTTGATGTCTCTGGCAATACAATTAGTATCTCGTTTGATGCTACTAAGACGGCGCATGGAAGTAAGGAAGCGGTTGTTTTGCTTTCTGAGCCGCCTGACATCCTCTTTTAGGTGGTCATTTTCTGTCCGGATATTCTCTATGTCTTTATGAAGAATTTCCAAGGCATAATCAGTCTCATAAAGGAGAACATCGTGCAGTGAATTTTCATCATCCTCGCTATCAGAAAACTGTTGGTTGTGTAACCTGGCAAATTCACGCAGCTCGTTTAGCCGGTCTTTCATCCTGCCTGTAAAACAGGGAAACAGGAGGAAAGAAGTTTACAGTAAATAAAATACTGGTTTGCAAGGGTTGAAAGTTCGTAACTAATAACTACATCATAGTTATAACTACATCGTAGATAACATAACTACATCAAAGATAGCCCAAAATACCAGATTTTAAATTTGTTCACAGTATTTTATACAGTGATAGACCTCAGATCCAAAACTCTGGTGCTAGAACACTCTTCTAGAAACTACAAAGCTTAGAAACTACAAAAGTGCAAGAGAGAAGACAACAAATCCTGAAGGCAAATCCAAAAGAATAATAAGACAATCCCCAACCCCCCCAAAATGCCGGTCTTTCGCTTGGAGAAAAAAAACAAACTCTTGAGCAAATGACAGGAAGCTTTCAGCTGTCAGCACGTGCAGATGTGTTAATAACTGAACGCTTCCCACCGCTGCTCACTACAGAAATCTCCTCTAGGTCTTGGCCCTTCATTACATCGACTGCCCCAAATGTCACAGGTCCTCTGTCATTCTAAGCTTGCTTTTCCTGGGAGAAGAGTAGGAAGCCTCTCAGAAACAGAAATGGCATTTACCAATACAGTTGGGAAAGAAAAGTTTCGAGAAATGGTGCGGGAAGTACCAAGATAGAATAAAAAAAAAACAAAAAGGAAAGGCAAGTTTAGGGTCTCCAGATGCTATCATTGACCACAGTGTACCAGGCATCAAACAAAACAACACAGCAATAGCAGCATTTTGTTAAGTAAAACCATCCATCCAACCCTTCTTTTTTGTATGATGGAAACATCCTACTGAAGGAATAAAGTAACACCATTGTTACAGATCAGGATCTGTTTTCTGTGTGTTTGCCTCAGATGTGCTTAACTACAAATTTCATTAAAAAGCCACAGAATGAGTAATCTGTACAGACCAGTTACAGGGTAACAAAACATAAGCCTCCTTTAAGTACGTTGTTTACTTGAAAGTCTAGACCTAAAGGCTTTGCAGAAAGTGAAATCTGAAAGCTTCAGCAAGAACCCTGCACCAAGTGTTACAGCAAGCAGGAAGCTGAAAATTTCCCATCACAAAAGCTGTACATCCCACGACCTCATTTAAATTCGTAAGAAAGAGAACCAAGTTAAGAAGCACCACCAAGCAGGACATCTCCAGATCTCTGTGTCTGGAGGATTCGTTTTTGTTCTTCCAGAAATTAGAGTATCTTCACAGCATTTACAAACATGCTATCCACTGTGAATGACACATCCCTTCATAGGACCATCAGTTATTCTCAGGTTAAGAAAAGTCGCGTGTGTACATACCCAGTATAATAGGCCTAGATCTAACGTGAATGAAAACTGCGAGTCTATAATCCGTTTCATGGGATTGTTAGATGTGTTAAAGATGTTAGGGAGGAGATGGGAAAGATGCCATCACAGGCGCAGCCTCTCGGGCTCGTATAGTTCATTGGGGGTATATACTCATCTTGAGAAGTGTCCTGATTAGGATCACATTTACACCGAAGAAAAGAAGTGAATTTCAACTTAAACCAATTCTTTTACAAGCAATGTAAACCAAGAAAGTCCATTAATATCCTGAGAGAAGAGCGTTCACTCAGGAATCCATGCATGTAAGATAATTTTTGAATTTAAAACATAAGCCACATAGATTCAACTCAATCACATAGATAAAGCTTTAGGAAATGAAAGGTTTTCCACCTCCTCCCTCAGCAATAATAAAATCAAGACTTTCACTTCATGCCACAACATCAAGAAGAAAAACCCCCATCTAAAAGGAAAAAAAAAAAAATGTGTGGGGCAGCTTAAAAGTCAAGTTTACTTGGCTTTAAAACCGTATGGCCAAGTTTTCCTAGAGGCACCGAGACAGTGAGAACATCTACCCTTCCTCTCTGGAAATAGTGGACCATTTTCTAGACAGCATGGTGGAAAGGGAACAAACAAAAGCATCTAGCAATCTCAGGATTATTTAGATCTCTTCTAATCACTAACTGTTTCTGAGATGCTTTTCACCTGCAACGTAGACGTGGCTCTGAAAACCAGTCACATTGCTCATCTGACTGCATTCCTGACTCCTACTGCCTTCCCTAGAGTTGATGATCCTCCCACTTCTAGTCTGATCCTTGAACTGCTGTGTGTTGTGAAAAACTTCAGCAGTTTATTCTTTTTGTGTTTAGCATCTACATTTGGAAACAGCAAACAATGTTTTTTTATGACTTTAAAGTGACAATCCACAGCAGCAAGGTGCCATTCGTGTAAACTAAATCATGTGTGTGCAGGACTGTGTTGCCTTTGTGTTCACTGTTCCTCGAACTTCAGAAAAACTAGATTTCATCAGCCTTCCACAGAGAGCAGACTGACAACGGGCTCAATAATAATTACATTTTATTTTTTGTGCTTGACAAAGAAAACACAAACAGAAAACCACACTGAGTAAGAGCTCCTGCATAATAAACTTATGATTTTGTACGAACAGGTCTACCCTTCCTTCCTTCTACCCTCAAAAGTGTAATTTGCAATTTGTTTTTCTCACCCACAACTATTTTAAAGTGTTAGATAAAATAAAAGTAGGAAGAAATGGAGAAGCAAATACACGGTAATTCACAACATGAAAATACTAATGCTGCAATAAGTCCACGTATGTACTAATTCTGCAGCATCTCTGTAAAAATATCGCTAATTTTTTTTAATACGACATGAAAGGTTAAAAAGTCAAACATTAAAAGAAGAGTAAGGAGATGCCAAGTGTGGCCTCAGATGGCACCATGATGTTGCCAACCCACAGGACGATCATGCAATTGAACACTGGCCTATGTCCTGTCACTTCTACCAAGTCTCTGCCTACGGTCTGCATGTGCTGAATAAAAGTTGTACAATGTGAAATTTAACACTCACCAATCAGTTCATGGACAGATATCTCATTTACTGTGTTACTACTGTTCATTTCCTCAGGGATTTCTCCTGTGAAATCCCTGGAAAGCTCCACAAACTCATAACAGTCTTTTGGGGGAGGGCAGATCTAACGGCCCCATCCACAGACATGGGTTTCAAGCCCAGAGTGATGAAGGACAACGCTATCACTCTCGATGAGTTATGATGCCCACTTGAGACACCTGAAGCACAGTTCTTTGTACCTGGTACGTTCAGAAGTCAGCTCCTTCTGACTTCAGCCACTGCTGCAAGCCTCGGGGGACTTTGCTGAGTAAGATCACGAAGTAACAAGCTGGACATCAGTGAATGAACACGTGGATCGAGGCCACTTGTGAGAAGCTCGTCTCCAATGATATGTACAGCATCACCCACAATCTCCGTGATCCAGTAGATCCGGCAGAATCCAATTCTAAATGTGAACAGAGGGATCAAATTACCCTTGCACTGACAATCTTCAACCTGGGGTTTCCCAGTTTCTGAGTGCTTAACTCTAAAAGCCTACATTATTTGAAACTACGTACCAAAACTTACATTCAAGGTGGTCAACATTAGGATCTTTTAACTCTGCATTGAGGACCTGTACCCGTCAGGGTAATGGCTCCACAGGGTAAAGTGACCATACTTTTGTCCTGACAAATGGATGCCATCTCTTCAGGCCTGACTTCAGAGTCCTGCAAAATCAGGGACTTCTGGACATCTTTCATTCGCCCTGAGTTCTGTCTTTTTCTCTCTATTTCTAAAGTGCATCACTTAGCCTGCTTCCCACTTTATCTTCACATTTTCAAGATGCTCTTCTTTATCTACATACAGTGCCTGGACAGGATGAAGGACAGAAAGAGAATGACTTTCTGCCTGTATTTCAGCATCATATAAGGCCACAAACACCACAAATTGCAGAGGACACCTATCCAGCTTTATGCCAGAGCATGCTCAATTACTCTGTAGGTTAACATTTGCAATATTTGGCCGAAGAGATCTGTGAGGTTCAAGAAAATGTTTAGACTTCAGCTTTCTTGAGCACCTTTTGGTCAAGGAACATAGTAAATTTATTTGGGGCATTTGCAAACTGCTGCTTTGAGAAACTCACCATTTGGCAAAATTTTAGGAGTTTTACATAAGGAAAACAGCAGGCTCAAATGCAACACCACCACAGAGGTCTTTCCCCATTTCAAATTCCCATTTCAAACAAAGGGGAACCAGATCTTCCCAAGAGAGGACAATAACTTCCCAGCATTCCTTTGATAGTTCTGTCCCTGGCGGTGAAGAGCTGAAACAAATGAACAAGCAAGAATGGGAGAGCAGGGGGCAACAGCCATTTGAAAAATTTCAGCTTAACAGATCAGCATTTAGACAAGTTGACCTCCTTTACCAGATGCGGTTGTTACTCAGGAAAGTTTGCATCTACTTACATGTTGATAGCATTGTTTGTAATTAAAACAGCAATATATTAGTACATTACTAGTTGTTAGGGATAGGCTCAGCACACGTTCTTTAAAATGAGTGGCAATCTCTCCCTTAATCTAGGGCCTGGTGCAGCAGTAGAAGTTGGGCTCCCTGGCTAGAAAGCAGCTCTGCAGAAAAGGACTTTGGTGTGCTGGTGGACGTCAAGTTGAACATGCGTCAGCAATGCGCCCTTGTGGCAAAGGAGGCCAACAGCATGCTGGGCAGGAGTAGCAAAAGTGGTCGAGAGAAGTGACCCCTCCATCTGACACCTGAGAGTCCACATCTGGAGTGCTGTGTTTGTGCTGGGGCTCCCCAGCGCAAGAGACAAGGACACACTGGGGTGAGTCCAGGGGAGGCCACCAAGATGGTCAGAGGTGCTGGAGCACCTGACGTATGAGGAGAGGCCGAGAGAGCTGGCAACGTCAGCCTGGAAAACAGGAAGCTCAAGGGAGATCTTGTTGCTGTCATCAACTGCGTAATGCAAGGGTAGATCCTTCATGGAGATGTAGAGCGACAGCACAAGAGGCAACAGACCCAAGTGGAAACAAGGGAAAAGCCAGCCAGACAGTAGAGGGGGAAAAAAAAAAAAAAAAAACAAACCACAAACTTTCAGAAACACTGGAAAAGGTGCCCAGAGAAGTTTTGGAATCTGCATCCTTGAGGATATTCAAAACTCAACTGGACATGGACCTCAGCAACCTGAACTACCCGTGTGTGTTCTGAGGAAAGCTGGATTAGACGACCTCCAAAGGTCCAATCTAAATTGTCCTAGTACTCAGCCTTAGGTCAAAAGCTTGCTGATTTGAACAGGAGTGCTAAATATATTCAACTGCTTGCCCAGGTTTATTTAGGATACATCTAACACATTAGAATACCAAGACACCAACTACTCTGTACTCACAGCCCCAAGCGTATAAATACCCTAATTCTAAGAGTGTGTGTTTTAATAATTAGCTGTCAGTTTGACTTTCGTTTAAAATACTGTGTATATTCAAACTGGAACATGTACTTCGATGTTTGTATTTTTGGGCTAGATAAACCTGTCCTTGTAAAAATCAAGTTTCTTCTGCAGTCCATCAGGGTGTGTACACCCAAACACACAGACACGCGCACACACACAGGAAATACCGGCCAGATAATGCCTGCAGAGGTTACAACTTTGAAGCCAGATAGCCACCAAGTACAGTCAGCTGAGGACATGCTCAGTACTCATCTCTTCACGTTAGCATGCTACTTCTTGGTATTAATCACCACAATGACTAGCTACCCCATGATGCCTGAAAAAGATGCAAGCTGTCCTGTTGCAATAAGACTGCAGCCCCACACAACTCCGCATGACAGGGGATTTCAGACAGGAAAGGAAATCCACTCTGAAAATCAAAAACTCTGCATACACATAAACCCCTTTTCTGTTAGCCCCATATACATACAAATAGGAGTCCTGCATATCATATTTCCATTGCTGTGCTAATGTTCTGCAGCCTGTTATCCACGTAGAAATAACTTAAGGATGAAAAGTTATTTCTATAGAAACAAACGAATTGCACGCCTGTACTTATTTCAGCTTTAACATTTGCATATCCATATCACTGAGTTTGGGGACAAACGGTGAAATAAAGCGGCAGTTTCAGCACAGCATCCATATTTCATCACCAGCAGCTGTGAAGGATGCCAGTGTACATTTTTGCTTTTTACAGCATTCATAAAAGTCAGCTACTAATTAATACCAGCTTGTGGATTACCAACAGTCTAGTCAGTAATCTTTTTAGCCTTGCGTAGGACCTTACAAGATGAAGCTTTTGCTTTAGTTGAAGTGGCCCATTTGAGGAACAACAGATATTTCAAAACAAGCCAGTCAAAAATCAGTTCTACCAGCAGTTCTTCTCTTGCTCAGCTGGCAAAAGTCCTGTTGCGCGCCACTACGAACCCACGCGGCTCATCCTGTCTCTGAACGGCATGTGCTCTTGGTTGCATGACACACAACAGATGTGACCCAAGAAACAAGTGGTGAACAATTTGGAAATAACCTGCTCCTAGGCAGAATTACTTCATAGCCAAGTGGGCACCAGCACATGCCAGTAACTTCCCATACTGCTTGTGGAGGATGCAGTATTGATGGAAATCCACTCAGATGGACTGGCTGAGTCGAACACACTCCATTACAAGGCAAATAGTGTGCTGCTCTTGCACAAAAATGCAAGCCATGTATAGGTAAAAGAAGTGTCAAATGCAGCTGAAGCTTTTCATTTAAGAGTTGGAGTCTCAGATTTAATCATAATTTTCTAGTATCTTTCTGTTTTGGAAACAACTGTCTTAGACCAGATTTAATAATTTTCCCTGGTATCTGTTGTCCAATAATAGACTGGACAATATTAATTAACTTGGAAAACAGACTATTGTTTACAATAGGTTTCCTCTTTCCAAAAGAGCTTCTAATTGACTCATCACAGAGTGCTAGTCATCTTTTCAGCCCAAATTCCCTGTCTCCCCAATCATGTCCATCACTGGTGGAACAGCAGGCTTGGATTTCTCAAATCACTCCTCTTTCTTCTTGTTTTTCCTCTATAAGAGCTCAAAGAAACACCAAACATCATAATCTAATGATTAGGACAGTTTGCCTTCTGGAGGTGTTTTAAGATCACATCTGTGTATTAACTCCAATATTAACAACTATGACAGAGACTGCCATTTCAAAATCTTTTTGTGGCCTCACTGGAAGGAAGTTATCTTCTCTGGAGTTTCTTGGATTCGGCAATGTTTAAAAATAGACAAAATGTATTCAGGATTGAAAACACATCAGTTAACACAGAACACCAGTTATAAAGCTACAGAAATCCAGCGAGAAGCTGGATCTGAAATGCGTCTGAAGCCTATTAGACACTTCCCACTTCATACCATAGTCAAAGCCTGTGTACAGCGGAACACCTCCTTTATGCTTTCAGTCACCCTAGTGAGAAGTGTATACGGTTAGCAAATGTCTCAGGGCAGGGTTGTTTTTTTTTTCCAAAAGCTTGCATGAAGTGTCAGCTTCTCCGTTTGTACCAAAACAAGTTATTTACTGCACGTTGACATATGCAGAGAAGTAGGGATGGCTCCATTCTTTGCAGGCTATTTCTGCAGCTGTCCGAATCTCCAAGTCTCCAGTAGTTCCTTTCCTACCATAAAGGCTAGGAAAGGCCTAAGGGAAAAAAATAACATTCAAATAGTTTGTTGCCTCTAACTCAAAGTAATGAGGCAATAATTGCTTGAATACTGATAGCTTTGGAGGTTTTTTGACTTGTCCCAGTTTCTTTACCAGTATTCAATCGCTTCACTATAAAGTAACTTAATTTTTGTACCACAGCATATTGGAAATTCAGGGATCTAGGGTGCATCTCATACTTCCCAGAGGTATTCAGGTTAACTATCTTGGTGTTTTCCATAGACTGGTTATCAGGTTTTCCAGACACCAGCATCAAAACTAGGAGAAGCTGCTGGCATATATTAAACGCACACATAATATGCATTTCATTTTTCATGTATTTATGAAGAGATTGGCAAAAAATCTGAAGTTTTAACTTGTTACTACACAGTAGCACATGCTAAGTAAATGTTATTCTTGCACAGGACTGTATTTTACCCAGGGAGGGGGGGTACAGTCCCACCATCGCTCCCCATTCAGTGCTTTTCAGTACATGCAGTGCACTGCAGGCTAACTACTGCAGGCCTCCAGGTAAAATCGGTGTGGATGGAGACAAGGGGAGCGTGAACTGTGCCTCCACAGGCCTGGCAAATAGTTAAGACAGAACCATACCACTAGCATAAACAGTGAGACAGCCATCCATGCATTTCTTGGCAATTACTACAGCTCGGCATCGTTATGAGTCACTGCGCAAGGACATCAGACAATGGGCTCACAGGCAGCGCTGTCGCTACAGTGCCATGAGTAGATACATTATCTCATTAATCACCTCAGCTTCCCTGAAACACATTGCCTCAGCGAAATAGCTATGTATATACCACGTTTATATAACTACTATTGCTACCGCACAGTGGTATTTGTAAGTGATTAAGACATTATGTTGGCATCCAGGTAGAAATATGAGGTTGCATGTGATCATCAGTCAGAAGCAACATGTTCTACAGACATTTTTAAATTAGCACAACAGCATTACTTTTTAAAATACATAAATATTTAATTATACGCAATGCAGTGTTACAATCTGAGATCAAGTACTCTTTACTTTAAAAAATCCCTTTAAGGTTAAATATGGGGTGGTTTATTGGCATTTGTTCATGTGGGCCAGTACACGAGGCTCTGTTCTGGATCCTACAGCAAAATCTACACAACTGTAATTGAACCAAAATAGTTTCAGTCAAGAAATAACCCCCACAGCCACACAGGCATACCCACAGCCTCAGCCCCAGGACATGTCAGGCGCTGGCAGGCTTTATGGCAATTACTCTACACTACTTAGCAGCCCATGGGTGTTTACAGGCCCATTCAAAGTACCAGTGAAGTTGAGACAAGATACAGATGTAATTAGGGACACACTGGCCCGTGGTACTTAGAGAATCTGTTCCTGACTGGGCATATCCGAAGCTCAAGCAAGCTTTATTCTTGCTTTCAAAAATACATGTTTTGTCAGTAACACAAATAGGGCACAGAGGAAAGGCATAGCAGGAAACGCTGGAGCGTTCAGTACTTTCTTGGCTTTTGTGAATGTGAGTTTGTCAAGAATAATCTTAGCAATTAACGGGTTAACTGTCATAGTAGATAAAGCAAAAGCTGCATGCATGATAAGTCTTCTGAAGTCAAGATATGTGACATCATTCCCCCTGTGATAAACTACAGAAATATGCTCTAGATGAGAAGTGCCAAACACTGTGTGACAGGCTAGATGAGATATCAAGATGCTCGACACAATCAGCAAAAGCTATCAAAACAGACGTAGAAACTGAACTGCATTGCTCCCCTCATGCGGAGCCCCCCCGCTCCCCAAGAGGGGGTTCCCAGGAGCCAGCCCTCACCAGGAGCAGCACTGCCGCTCCCTGGGAATGGTGTTCCTCACCAGAGATGGCTCACGTGGGGGCCACGTCTTGGGGGGCAGCCCGAAATGCAAGTCTAACCAGAAATGGCGTCTCTGCAAAACTGCCTAAAAAAGTGGTAACCCTGCATTTGGTGCTGAGATGAGTTTATTGGATCAAATTAACATTGCCTCACTAATTCCTGCACCATGCTTTGTCATCCCTGCACTACAGGGATGACCAGAGTCAAAGAAAATTGATGGGCCAGATAAAAGATAATGGAAAGCGTATCTGATCCAGCACCTTCGTACTTGACAGAGCAGTTGTCTTCTCACTCTCAGAACTGGTTTTGAATATGCCAACATTATGATGGGTTTCTGTCACACTCGGAGGTTATCCATATTTTCCATTAGCAACTTGGAGAGTGGAACCAAACATGAGCCTGTGCAGTCTCCAGGTGACACTGAACTGGAAGGGAGTGGAAGCAAGCATTTGGTGGCAGAGGAAAGGAGAAATGATGAGAATTTACGATGATCTTGGCAAGTAAGAGAAGTACTAACAACAATAAGAGGAAATTCGATAGAGACAAGCCTGGTATGGTACATTTAGAAGAAATTATTCGCACAGATAGTAAGTGGAGAACACCTAGCTTGGTAGCAGAAAAGCATTGGTGGGGTTATAGCAGATTGCAAGCTAAAAACCAAGTTCACAATATAATGCCATTGTAAAAAAAAATGTGTCTTATATGACAGATGGCATGGGAAGGACTGGTTTTACTCTGCTTGGCGTAGGTAAGGCCTCAGTTGGAACAGCACCCGCACCAGTTATCACACTGGGGAAGTCAGAGCATAGCGGGCATTGTCTCCAAACGGTTCAGAAAATACAACCCTGGAGGAAGAGGAGTGGCAGGAATTACGTTCATTTCATGCAGAAGATCGGGGAGAGAGACACAGCACTCCCATGTGTAAAAGGAGTTTGTAAAAAGAGAAATGATCGGTTTGTTCCCTGTGTTGACACTGGAAACACACGAAGTAATCCATTTGTTTCACACGTGAGATCTATGTTGAACTAGCTGTGACTGGCTGAAAATCAGACAATTTCTCTGCGGGAGCACTGTGGGACCCTCTTCCTTGGAGGACAGAGAGAGACTCCAGAAACCTCCCCCAGGTCTGGTTTAGAGGCACGGCTACAATGCACCGAATGGATTAGGTAGCGTCTTACAGTCTCTCCATGGCCCCGCGTTTCCATGATTTGTTCAGAGCCCTCGCTCCCAGTCTCACCGTGTGTCCAGCGCAGTGCACGTGCGAGCGCAGGCGAGCACAGGCCCGCTACCCGCGCTAGGGAGCGATTCGGGTGACTCTTTTCACCCAGCAAATTCTCTTCCCTCTCTGTTATTTCTGCACCAGCAGCAACTACCATTTCTCCTTTTGGAGCAGATCTTGGTTACTGTTATAATATAATGGAAGGTGTCAGACATGGAGCCTAACCCCACAGCACCCAAAATCTCTGAGACTGTGATACAATATGCAGTTGCGTTCCATAGCATCATGTTTACCTGCAGTGCCCAGAAGATACTGTTCTCACAGCATCCCTGTTTAATGTCTCAAGAGATCTTATGTACCCTGCTTAGTTTCTTCATGAAGATCTCTTATGACAAGAGAGGTTAACTTGCAGTTTTAGTTTCAGCCAAAACACCAGATATATTTGCCATAGGACTTAACATGCAATTTCAGTTTCAGAGCAGTGGTCATACAAGGCAGTCAGTGAAAAAAACAAGGTGAGAAAAAGCTCATCAGAGGTGTTGGGCATCTAAACCATCCTTTCTTAAGGACAACCTTTAGTCTGTTCGTCTGTTAGACCTTTGGTCTGTTTTTAATAGAAAAAAGTTACGCTCATCTAGTAGTCTCACCACTTGCATATAAAACTATTTAAATAGCAAGTAACAGCATTGGTAAGAAAGCAGCATCCTTCAAATTGCATTCTCATCTTGAAAAGTCATATATTGCCATTTTGATCCCTGACAGCTTAAAAAACGGTTCCTAAAATACCATCTAAAGAGCAGGAACAAGAAGCGTGAATGTCCGTTTTAGGCCAGTGTTATTCTTCTAGTCATTTCCTTTCCTGGTATCACCGAATGACATGCAGTTATCTCAGACATACACGAGTACTAATTCTTCTTGGCAGGAAAGGAAATTAATATCAATTAAGAGGAAGCAATCAAAGAACGCTAACTTTTGCACCCACTCGCAGATCTGGCCATGATGATGCCCAAGAAAGGAGTAAAAGCTATTATATTTTGCATATAAACCCAGTTTCCGCCAAGATCTGCTCTGGAGCTATTCATAACCACCTATGAGCATATTCATGACCACATATGAGCACTGTGAATGAAATGTTAATACTCGTTAAGCCAGACAAACAAGGCAGCTAGAAATGCAGACACCCATTGGGACTGGACAAGGAGACTCGTATTTGAAAGCGCCTCTGGTTTTCCCTCATCCTGCGCAAAACCCAGCCACCCCTTTTGCCCCTTTTGAGGGCCCAGAGCCCCCCGAAGGCAGCCAAGGCACCTCCAGACCCCGAAGCCCGGTCCCCATCCCCTGCCGTCCCGTCTGCCTCCGGGCTTCAGACTTCCCCTCTCGACTCAAGCGGGGCCGTTTCGTTTATTCTTATGCAAAACCGAGTTGCAAAGCGCTCCGAAACTCCCGCGGCTCCTCCTGCCTCGCCGGCTGGGCCGGGCCGGGCCGGCCGCCGGGCCCCGGGCACGCACCGGGGCTCCCCCGACGGCAGGGGAGGGGACGGGCCGGCCGCCACCGCCGGAGCCCGGCACCCGGCCCGGCCCGGGGCTGCCCTCTGTCCCGAACCAGCTCCGGACCGGGCCGGCGCCCCGGGACCCCCCAGCTGATGCTGAGCGGGGCTCGGGGATACGGCAGGGCTTCCGTCCCGGGAGCCGACGGCGACACGCCCGGGGCGAAGGAGCCCAGCCCGGCCGGTGCCCCCGAGCAAAGCGCCGTCTCGTCCTCCCCCCATCCCGACAGGTACTCACCCCCGGCCAGGGCCCGGCAGGGCAGGGCAGGGCAGGGCAGGGCAGGGCAGGGCAGGGCAGGGCAGGACGGCCGGGCCCGCTCCGCTCCGCTCCGCTCCGCTCCGCTCCCCGCGGTGCCGCTGCCGCCGCAGCGCCCGCACCGTCGAGGCAAGCGCCGGTCCCCGGCGAGCGCCCCGCCCCTCGGCTCACCCTCCTATTGACTGCGAGAGGGGGGTGATTTGCATAGCGGCGCCCCGCCCCTGGCGGGCTGTCAATCAGGGCCGTCGAGGGGCGGATGGAGGGGCGGCCGCACAGGCCCTGCGCCGTGCCCCCCCCCCCCCCCCCCCGGCCCCTCGGGGCGGTGCTCGGCTCGCACCATTTCCTAGCAGGGGGAAAGCCCGCCCCGTGGGTGCTGGGAAGCGTGGGTGGGCTGGGGTTGCCCGTTTCTTTGCCGCAGTCCCCACGGACGCCCCTGCCCTTTCGTGCCCTCGCCCCCGCGCCGGGAGGGCGGTGAGGGGGCGGGGGGGGGGCGGTGAGGCCCCGGACGGACAGCGCGCTGACACCGAGGGGGCGCAGGGGCGGCCGAGGGGAGAGCTCGTTGTGCGGTGCTTCTGGGTAAGGGTGAATTTAGCCCATTTTTGGGTGGTGACGTCAGCTCTGGTAACACTTCTGGAAAAAAAAAAAACCACCTTCCCCGTCATTCTGACTTAAAAAAACCCAGCAAAACTTTCATCGCACAATTTTTAATACACACTAAGAATACACATTAATAAGCCACACAAGTAGTTGCAGCGGTTGTTCAAGCCTTTCTGAGATAGGACGCTTGCTTTTCTTGAACATCTTTGACATTTATTTGCGTGTACTTTTTTCTCCCTTTCATCACAAAAATTGTAGACAATTCGAATCTGGAAATTTTAAAAGACAGGAGTTACTTTTTTGTTGGTGCCACATAGTGGCTGAAAGAACAACTGTGCTTTCCTGAGCCATCGTCAGATATAATAAGGCCCCAAAATTTCCCTTGCATTGCATCAATCCCACCCCGGCCCCTGCTGAGAGAAAATTGTGTCGTGCTGGAGACAGTTGCAGAGACCTAGGAAGCTTCCCCCCTCATCACTGTCCATGCTGTTGTTGTGTCAGGAAAAAAAACCTTAAGCAACAGATAAATACTTGAGGTTTTATGGTTAACAGTCAGCTAAAAATATATCTGACAGAGTGGCTCTTTCTCCTTGAAAAATCCGAGACCGTACTGCAGGGTTCTTCCATGTGGAGCCTTTGCCGGGATTTTTCTCTTAGACCTTGATGCTGGCGCTGAACTGAGGTAGGTGGGTCCCATTGGTCCTCTAAAACTACCTGAAGGCACTGAATTAGGAGTGGGTTTTCTCTTCTTTTCCAAGCTGCTGCTTTGCGAGACCAGCTGCGGCATCCCCAGGGCGCGGGCAGGTGGCTTCCTCTTTGCCACCGGATCGCAGCAAGCAAATGTGCCTTTAGCGTTGTTAAGGCAAGCGGAGCTGAAAATAAAGCTGCGTGTTATTGTAACTTCACGGGTAATCAAAGATACGCTCTGCTTTGTATGGCATGGAACAACAATTACAAATTAACCTGCTGTTGTTGCAGCACAGGCAAAGCTATGGGTGCATCGATGGATGTGTCTGATGACCCGGTCAAGAGCAAAATGCTCATCTAGAAACATCTGGTATCTTCCCTATAATTTGTGAGGAGGGTCTGGAACACCAGACAGATGAGCGGCAGGTCTTCTCCGCTTTGGGAGACTCTAGTTACAATTTCAGTACCTGAGTAGCAGGCAAGGTACCGCTATTGTTAAATTATTAACCTTCTAAGAATGGAAATGGAGAGTGAGAGGACTTTATTATTTCTATAAATTTTGTCACCTACATTAGACGAGGTTAAAGAAGGTTGAAAACTTTCAGAGACAGCTAGCTAATTAAGCTACGTGAATAGGTAGCTAAAAAAAATTCAGCGTTGACAAACAAGGACCCTGAAGTGCTTTAGCATATTATGTTGCTAGATCCTACAAAGGGTGCCCATTTGCACGGTGTTATGAGAAACAAAACCAGATAAGTCATATGAAAAGATTGTCATGTCATCACACATACGAAAGACACTTGTTTTGGATTATTATGCTCATTTCAGTCACTTTTGAAATAACATGCACGGTGTAGATTGATAATGAAAACGATTAGACAGAGAAAAGTGATTTGTCCATAAAAGAGATGTAGCATTTTCGGTCTTGTCATTTTATCCTCCCCTGAGTCCTGAGCAGGCCTACATACAAAGCTACAAAAGTAACAAAGTAATTTTTTTTCGCTTTGTACTATCTCTCATTTATATGAGAGACATTGAATGAAAACTTGTCATTTACCAGTGAAGGGAAATGCTCCATTTACATAGATAAAGGCAGAATTCATTAGTGTAGGGATCAGTGGTGCCAATAATTTTTTTAAAGGAGTTGTAATGGACAATACCTCTGGAGGCAGGAAGCCTCCCCTTTAGTTCTTTTTTCTCTGAAGAGCTGTTTTTTTCCCTTAAAGACTCCTAATCCTGACCTAGATCCTGAGTGATGGCTTTGGATGAGCCACATTTTACTTCTAGTTTCCTCATCTCTAGAAAGAGAAAAGGTGCAATTACTTTCAGTGCTCATAAATGTGTAACGAAAAGTAATACATGAACAATTTGGAGTCTCACGTACGTTAAAATACCTTGAGGATGGCTCGTAGTCCAAAGACAATCCACAGAGCAGAGGGACTGTCTGCACCAGGGAGAGCCCTCGTCTCTCTGCTCTGGTGCCTGATGCTTCTAACCAAGTTGCCTGCCAGGATAATCATGGAATAGCCTGATCGAGTTTCTTACAAAGCCCAAGAAATTAGAAATTACGTGGATGCAGATTTCTCTTTGTTGCCACTTTCCGACATCTCAGGGCAGTTCTGGGGATCTCAATTTTAGGGAAAAGCAGTTTTACCGGGCCACTTACATTTACACTTCCAATTCCCCATGCCAATCTACTTTATAGAAACACCCTTATGTTTGTCTCAAGTTTGCCCATGTGTACAGAACAGTTTGCACTCATAACACCTGTACTAATTTCAAGTATGGAGTTATAGCGGTGTCAGTCTATAATAACAGACACTTGTGAAACTTTTAGCTAAAAATAGAGCAAACTGCTACCAGTCCCGTTCTGTAGCACAGAGCCAGCTCTCAGATACATATAAAATCCACGTACGCTTTTCTGGATGTGCAGTACAGGCGAGCCTCTTTTAAGGCAGAATCAGGTCCGATGTAATCTAGCACACACTGATTCAAGGAAATTACTGTTTCATGGTCCTGGACAAAAAACTTTATATTAATATCAACTTTTTTCTTTTTAACCTCATGGATCATTAAGTGCTCCTGAAATTAAATGTTTTTTAATCGCCACGGTGAGTGGAGGGAAACAATGAGAGACTGATGCTAGGAAATTCTTTCACTGTATTTATTTACCAGGGAAACTGAGTCTTCAGCTGTGGTACTTCCACCTTGAGTAAGGTCCATCAAACACTCCTGCTCTGAGTCTTTCACGTTTCCTCGCAGCCCCTAGCAAAAGCTACGGACGTTACAGAACAGCTTCTTCACTAAACGTTGCTGATGTAAAGAGATCCCTCTTCGGTTGCATGAGGAAGAGACTGCTGAAAAGAATCCAGAAGCCAACTGTCTCCACAGCTAGCTAAATCCACCTTAATTCTTTGTTGAAGCCCATGGAGTTATTTGGATTTGCAAGGGATAAATAACATAGTGCTCTACGTATTGACTCCTGCAGATGTTTTTCTTTTTGCTTTCCTTTTCTCTCTTTCATTAGGAGGGAAGAAGGATGTTAGAAAAGGATGGAGTGCTGAAAACTGTACAGATGTAATTGCTGTGGAGTCAGAGGCCTTCTCTCTTGCTTATTTAGGAAAGGATTTAACATTCTTCTCCAATTATGCCTGAAAGGCATGCGAAGCCAGCTCTGGGTGTAATGCCCCTGAATTCCACGCCTGTGCCAGGCTTTGAAGGTTCATTACCCATACACGAGTTCTTAAAGAGCTGCAAATTTAGTTACAGTTCTATTAAATGCCAGATGGGATGGACCAGTGTTGTGGTTTAACCCCAGCCAGCAACTAAGCACCACACAGCCACTCGCTCACTCTCCCCTCTCCGTGGGCTGGGGGAGAGAATTGGAAGGGTGAAAGTGAGAAAACTCATGGGTTAAGACAAAGGCAGTTTAATAGGTAAAGCAAAAGCCGTGCACACAAGCAAAGCAAAACAAGGAATTCATTCCCTACTTCCCATCGGCAGGCAGGTGTGCAGCCACACCCAGGAAAGCAGGGCTCCATCACCCATAATGGTTACTTGGGAAGACAAATGCCATCACTCCAAACGTTCTCCCCTTCCTTCTCCTTCCCCCAGCTTTATATGATCAGCATGACGTCATATGGTGTGGGATATCCCTTTGGTCAGTTGGGGTCAGCTGTCCCAGCTGTGTCCCCTCCCAGCCTCTTGTGCACCCCCAGCCTCCTCGCTGGTGGGGTGGGGTGAGAAGCAGAAAAGGCCTTGACTCTGTGTCAGCACTGCTCAGCAGTAATGAAAACATCCCTGGGTTATCCACACTGTTTTCAGCACAAATCCAAACCATAGCCCCGTACTAGCTCCTATGAAGAAAATTAACTATTCCAGCCAAAACCAGCACAACGGGAAATAGTCCTGGAACTTCTCTTGACTCAGGAGATGACGGCAGATGCCAGCATGTTTTATTAAGCTAGTAACCAACAAACGAACAAATTCAAATTATTTTCACAAAATGGATGTAAACAAGCATAGTTAACTGGAGCCGATGGAACAATACTGATTTCTGGGAGCTGAAGGCTTGGTTCATTATCAAGTAAGCCACTGGATTTCTCTGCTGCTGTCACAGCTTCTGAATGCAAGAGTACAGCCCATATGTATAACATGACAAGGATCCTGTCACATCAGCTGGCCTAATGAAAGGTATCACCTAATCCTATTTCTACACTTCAGTAAAAATGTGTATTCTAACTCCTGTTATCAGACAGGAGTGAGGTATCTCTTCTGTACATTTGCATGCCCACAGATTAAGAGCAGTTAGCTTCTGCACTACAGGGAGCGCTTTGTAACCTGGCAGAGCAGAGACAAGAACATGTTTGTGACAGTCAAGAGGGATCAAAAAGCCAGGCCAGGAAGACACATAGCAGGCGCTCAGGTTTGACTATAGTCCCAGTAACAGCAGATTTTAGGGGCAAGTTCATACTGCCATAAACTACATGCCCTGTTTTTTCCTCATCGCTACTCTGAGCAGAAAATGGCTAGGCTGTATATCAGGTGTGAAAGGACAAGTACCCAAGGGGTGAGAACATCCAGGGGTTAAAAACCTTGGAAGGCTTAGAAGGGCGTGGTAAAGAATAAATAGACCTTCACAAAGAGAGCCACGGGAAAATTAGAACATATCCATAGCTGTTTGGAGCATCCTTTTCAAATCATTAGTCATTCAGAGAAAAGGTGTTGTTTTCTAAAACCCACCAAGTTTTGAGGAAATAGAACAATTCTATCCTAGAATCGTGTGAGCATAAATTTTACACAGCCATGTTGATGGATCACCTTATTCATGCTGCCAGTGCTTTTCAACAAGCAATGTAACAATATTCACCCAGAAAGGAGTGGGGAGCCTGCACAAACTGCACAGCGTGTTCCTTTACCGTGTGGGCTGCCTGCCTCCGAAGGCGTGCTGCACAAGTGGAAACCTCTCAGGTGGCTTTGTGGATAGATCTAAATGCTTTGTAGTAGACCTACCCAAGGGTAGCATGGTAGTGATGTGATACAGATCTAAAAAGAAAAAGAATAGCTTTTCAGTTAGCTGAAGGTAAGAGAAGAATCATTTGGGGCCATTTAGCTGGGAATAAACAGCCAGTGAGCGATACATTTCACAGCCCAGTCATGACCAATTGCTGCCTAGAGTCCTCCATGAATGGCAAGGCAGATGGCATATAGAGAAGTTACACGTGACACAGTAACAGCATGACAGATTTCCATGGAATGAAACAAAGTCATTGCTAACTTTTGCATTTTACAGGGCAGTGTTTTAGCTAGAAAAAGCTAAAAATTAATAGTACATGTCAAGGTAGAGGAGTGTTTGTCAAACCACTTGCAGAACTTATCTGAGAAAAGTGAAGGCTTATATTTTATCTTTCAAACCTGTCTGTCGACTGTGGCCAGTACCCCAGGATTCTGGGAGGTACCTGCTATCTGCCACACTTCAAGCCTCATAGTTAAGAAATGAAAAGGTAGAAAGTACTGGGGGCACTGAATAGCTTCACTGCCCACAGGTCTCTTCTCATTTACTCCAGTCATGGGGCATCTCTATACGTGAAGCATCTATACGCGAAAGTGAGTAAGGCAGAATGGCAGCTTAATACCTGCACTGTTTTTATAAAGCTACCAGCTTGGGATGGATGCAGCTGCCTTGGCGGTTGGTTACAGAAAGATCAAACCTGACCAAATCGGCTGGAGTCCTGGGTGAGCCCCAGCTGCAGCCAGGCCTGCCCGGCTGGCTCTGCGCTCGGAGGCAGTGACGGGGGAGAGAGACTGCAGCAGCCAAGGTGTGCAGTCATATTTTCATGTGAAGCAACTATTAACTTCCAATTCATTGCCTGTGCATCTATCAGGGTGGAGCTGGGCGTTGGCACTGTTACAAAGATCCCTTAACTTCTGGATCTTTGAAAGCATCAGATGCTGGCCTTTTCATTTGCTCAGTTCATAGCCAAGTGAGCAAACCGATGGGGAAGTCCCAACAGATGAACCAAAATCAGAGCACACAGCCTGTATTCCAATTTATCAACCTAGAGAATTATTTGGTCAGAAAAATGTGTGTGTGTGTGTGTGTGTGTGTGTGTGTGTGTGTGTGTGTACACTTTACAAGTAGGATCTCTGTGTAGGTTGTGTGTTACTATGGCAGCTAAGGAGGACTGCACTGTGCACACATACTCAGTTCTTATTTCTTCCTTGTGCTTTCAGCTTCAGCAATGCAACCTATCCTGGCTGTGCCTCTTTTTTAAGCTGGATAAATATCTGCCAGGAATAATTCACGTATGGCTGATTTTAAATTGAGGTAGGGAATGGATTAGATGACTTCTTGAACCTTATTTTAGCCTCGTTTTCTAAATCTTATTAAAATGCGTTAAGGTGTGCTTAAATATTTATTAATATACAAAATATTAAAATACACTAAAAGATAAGACTACAGCTTCAGATGGGGTAAGTCAGTTCTCCAAAATAGAAGGCAAAAGGTAAAAGCGTGTATTTCTTATTAAGCTAATAAACAGTTACAATGACACGGTGAGATTTTGAGAGATCACAGACAAATCTATTATTAATATCATATTAAACATATTGTAAGGTAAATCAGGTAGCTGTACTTTTAATCCTGAGAAGTGAATTCACACATCTTTTTACTGAAAGAAAATTGTTTCTGGAAAGATACGTCATCTAATATACATTTGTACCATGCCTAACAAAATAAGCCTTGCTTCTTGGCCAAGGTCAGCAGACAGTCCCCTGAGAGAAACACTACACAGGTGGGGAATAAGCACGAAAAACAATATGTTACACACCCTTACGCTACATGGCCTTGAACCATTAGTTTTACTGCAAACCTGGTAGCCGATAATGGTAGTGTTACACAGGTATGGGTAGGAAGGACGTTAAATACAGTTTTTGTCTTAGAGGATAAATTTTTACAACAGAATAAATAAAATAAAATCCAACTAACATATAATTATGCAAGAGAGGATCCTACATAAATAATAATTTAAAATACTGTTCACATTTAATATTAACTCTACAGCATATATACAATTGCTATAAATACCAATTTGGTGTGGATTTAAAATGAAGTATAGCTTAACAGAATAATTCAGCAACATATAAACAAATCGATCTCCTGAAATATCCAACAGCAAATTTGCTTAAAGTTCAGCAATAATCAGTACTCAGAATACATCTAGAGAAGCGATTCTGTACTTCATTTCCATTCCAAATAACACACCGAATACCTGCATATCAAATTTCCTGTGCTCACTACCTGAAGATGACAGGAGATAGACACGTCAATTTGTGATGAAAAATATTCCTATTATATGACACGACAAGAAAATTTTCCAAGTGATGTTTGAAATCTTGCCATAGCTGCAGCTTTAGTGACAGTTGAATTAATTATGCTTAAGATAATCCTTCTTTACAGAGACGACTTCTCCCCCTTCATTCCTCAAGGGGTCAGGTCACCTCCTCAACTGATGCTGTGCAGTCCCCTCTGTGCATACTGTGCACAGTATGCACACACTATGCTGTGCATACCTCTGAGAATGTATGGACATGAGGTTTGGATACCTTAGTAACGGTCTCTCTGCTGCCTTACACTTTGCTTACTCTTGGGAAAGAGCCAGCAGATAAATAACCCTCCCTGTTGCTATAGAGCTGCATGACCCAGAAAGTACATTACAGGTATAGGAAGACTTCTTGCTCCCTTTTCTTTCCTTTTGTAAGAAACTCAACAGTTTTGGATTCCCAGTATGAGGAGGATGTAGACAAACTTGAGCGAGTCCCACAGAGAGTCACCAAGGTGGTCAGAGGGTTGGAGTGCATGACCTGTCAGGACAGGCTGAAGGAACTAGGCTTGTTTATCCCAGAGGAGAAAAGATTTAGGGGACCTAACAGCAGCCTTAAAGTACTGAAGAGGAGATTACTGGTACAACCCAAGTGTTTGGCAGGAGAATGAGAAACAATGCTCATAAATTGAGATAGGGCAGGTTCCAATAGGATATAAAGGAAAATTCCCCACTACGAGGGCAATGAAGCATTGGAACAGGAAATTGCCTGAAGAAGTTGTGGAATCCCTGTTCTTGGAGATTTTCAAGATCGGGTGTCGTGGTTTAACCCCAGCCAGCAACTAAGCACCACACAGCCGCTCGCTCGCTACCCTGGTGGGATCGGGGAGAGAATCGGAAGGGTAAAAGTGAGAAAACTCATGGGTTAAGACAAAGACAGTTTAATAGGTAAAGCAAAAGCCACGCACACAAGCAAAGCAAAACACGGAATTCATTCCCCAATTCCCATCGGCAGGCAGGTGTGCAGCCACGCCCAGGAAAGCAGGGCTCCATCATGGGTAACGGTTCCTTGGGAAGACAAATGCCATCACTCCAAACGTTCTCCCCTTCCTTCTCCTTCCTCCAGCTTCATATGCTGGGCATGATGTCCTATGGTATGGGATAGCCCTTTGGTCAGTTGGGGTCAGCTGTCCCAGCTGTGTCCTCTCCCAGCCGCTTGTGCACCCCCAGCCTCCTCGCTGGTGGGGTGGGGTGAGAAGCAGAAAAGGCCTTGACTCTGTGTCAGCACTGCTCAGCAGTAATGAAAACATCCCTGGGTTATCCACACTGTTTTCAGCACAAATCCAAAACATAGGCCCATACTAGCTACTGTGAAGAAAATTAACTATCCCAGCCAAAACCAGCACACCTGGCTGGACAAAGCCCAGGGATACCTGGTCAGAAATCAGGTTAGCTCTGCTTTGAGCAGGAGATTGGATAAAATAGCTCCCTGAAGTATCTCCTAATCTGTGATTCTAATGTGGTCCAAAATCAACAGCTGTAGAGGCCAGATCTTGGCGCTGAAAGATGCCTTTAAATAGGAAGCCCTTACATCCCACATCCTGCAGTGCGAGAGCAGCCAGACTCACCATCTAGTGCCTGTTACTGCATGAACAGTGTCTGAGATAGGCTCGTTAGCTGCTACAGCAAAGCCAGCTCTTCGTTAGTCAACATTCTCACTTCAACATACCTACATTTCATTTTAATCTTGGTTACCAATCTGCTGTGTTTATTTTCCAGAGATTTGTTGTTTCTCATGATACTGTCCTGGTTTCAGCTGGGGCAGAGTTAATTTTCTTCTTAGTAGCTGGTATAGTGCTGTGTTTTCGATTTCGGATGAGAATAGTGTTGATAACACACTGATGTTTTAGTTGTTGCTAAGTAGTGCTTACACCAGTCAAGGACTTTCCAGCTTCCCCTGCTCTGCCCGGTGCACAAGAAGCTGGGAGGGGGCAGAGCCAGGACAGCTGACCCAGGCTGGCCAAAGGGCTATGCCATACCGTATGGCGTCATGCCCAGTACATACACTGGGGGGAGGTGGCCGGGGGGCAGAGATCACTGCTCGGGGACGTGCTGGGCATCGGTTGGCGAGTGGTGAGCAATTGTATAGTGTATCACTTGCTTTGTATATTATTATTGTATTATATTATTACTATTACTACTATTCTATTTTATTTTACTGCAATTATTAAACTGTTCTTATCTCAGCCCACGAGTTTTCTCACTTTCACCCTTCCGATTCTCTCCCCGATCCCACCGTGGGGGGAGTGAGCGAGTGGCTGTGTGGTGCTTAGTTGCTGGCTGGGGTTAAACCATGACAGATACATAGCTGCAGTTCAACCGTTTGTAGCTTTCTTTGAAAACATCTCTGTCTTCGTTCAGGTGTCTGGGCAGAGCAATCTACCTACACTCTGTCTGTCATTGCAAGACATAAAGCACGCTCGCCTGGCACCAGCTGGCGGGGCTGACCGCGTACATTGCCAAACTGATACTGGGTTATTAGGTGCTGAGGTGTATCCAGGCTGCTTGTGACTTGGTCAAAGAATTTTAGCAGGCAGTTTAACAGTTTAACAAGTGTTTGCAGTGTATTACAAGTCATAAGACAGATTGATTAGACGCAAACAAGCACTCTCCGAATTCTCTTATGCACCCAGTAATAGGCCCATCAGCCTTCAAACCTGTACTACACGGAAATTTTCAGAGTCTTATTCCCTGAAGACACAAGGAGATAGACGTGCCAGTTGTTGAAGGACAACATATCACTTGCAAGATGATTTTCCAAGTAATGTTAGAAACCCTGCCATACATGTGGCTTTGGTGACAAATTGGTGGACTAACCTAGGTTTTCAATTTATGTGACAACAATAATAATATTGCATTACATTTATAAACTATGCTCCACTTCAGGCTCTCTAAACCAATTTACAAGCAATTACTTGAAAAATACTGCTATGTGTATTGCTACCCATGTATTATAGATGGGAAAGAAATCACAGAAAGTGTCAAAATGCCTACAGGTGTACAGGAAGCCTTGATCTAATTAGAAGTTGCATCCAAATCCCCTGAGTGCTAGTCCCCTCCTTTCATGAAAAGATTACATGTCTTTTCATGTCTCTGTCTTTTTCTTACAGATATTGTGTTTCTCTTAAGGCTTATGCTTTTATACAGCCATCTTTCTACTTCTCTCCCTTAAATAATTTCTTAGGTGTGAATGCTATCAGTTGGCATAGAAAATATTGTGTGCAACTTAATAAGAAGCCTATGCCAGTTAAAATTAATTGCCAAATTCTGCTTTCAGTGAAGTCAATGGAAGTTTGACCATGGCATCAAGTGAGACAGGCCCAATATTAAAAAATACAGGAAGCATGAGATGGAGGATAGGCAGTGGGCTGCTTTGATACTGCTATAGAGGAGAATCAAAACATAACGATCGTGTGTCCAGGTGAGTGAATAGACCATGTGTGTCCTCTAGCCAATGCCCTTAAGACAAGAACCAGAAAGCAAAATGAAATTAATTATACAAATGCTCTGGCAGCTGGCTTCGGCAGTTACAGCATGTATTTTTGATGCATGCTTCCCAGATCCTAGAGACAAGCCCAAACTAGCCCCCAGAATTCAGATACTTGCACAACTGGAAATCACAACTAGACTTGTGATTGTCCTAGCTTCCTAATGAGCTGATCCAAAAATCCCAACTCTGATGCCCCAAACCTTGGGGAAGTAGGGATTCACACCCAAACACAGGCATAGCAATCCAAACCCAGTACTACCACACATCTATGCGACATTTTGCACTAGTGTACCTTCATTAGAGTACCTTTCTCAGAAAAAAAACTACTACCAAAGGTCTGCCTAAGCCCAAAGTCTGTTTCTTTCACAAGCCATTAACAACATTCAGGAGAAAACTGTAAAAAAGAGGTTGAAGGTGACCTTTGTCTTGAGACTGCCCCCTAATAACCAATCGCTGTAGGATTTCTGAAATGGAGATTGCATTCAAGCATTCAAGCAGTTGAAAAGATATCATCAGAGCCAATGTACAAGTTGTTGTTTGTATGGAGCATATTGGTAGAAGTACTTTAAAAGTGTATTCAGATGCACCAATCCCCCCGCCACACTGGCTCATCCTGGGCAAACAGAGTTTCATTTTGGTTTGGGTAAGAAAGTGAAAATTTTCAGATTTGCTATAAAAGTGGTAGAACTTGTTGGAGTTAAACATACGACTATCTCTGCATACAAACCAAAATGCAGCTCTCAGAGGAGCTCCACGGCGTACAGTGTGAGACGGGCGAGAAATGTGTCAGTGTGAGTGTGGGCTCAGCTCAGACTCTGCTCAAGGACGTAGGAGGAAACAGAAACTTAACTGACAATAAAATTTTCCAAAGGACTAATTTACCTAAAGCAAACCGTTACGGTCATAAACAAGTCTCATCTAGAGATGATGTGCTGAGCTGAGTCAGTGAAAAATCTTCAGGGAGAGCTGGAGGCACAACTGGGCGATGGGCAGAGTGCAGCGCCAGCAAGCAGCCTGCTCTGCCACCACTTCAGCGTGGGGCTTCTGGCAAGGGATTTCATTGCTACGTGTGTCAACGTCCTCGTCTATTCGATTAGGCTAGTATTTTCCTTTCTTAGTATGGCCGTCAAGAGTTAGTGCTTGTAGAATACTATACAGTTATCGGAAAAAAGACTATTGCACTTCCTAGTATGTTTTATAAAGGAAACAATGACATCCATAAAGTAGATGACTGCCCTCAACACCATTTTTTCTCCAGATTTATGGCTAGCTTTTTCTTAAAGTACAGTTACATACTTCTGTTTCTTTGGCTGATAGAGCATCAGACAAACTATTCTCTCTCAATGGAAAGTTTTTTCTAATTCCTCTTGAGCATCAGGTCTTCTGTGCTAAAAGGCCATTTTTTTCTCCCACAAACAGTAGTCAAAACAATATAGCTACATCTGCAGGAAGATTTTGGCCTATGATTTCTATGCCACTGTTGTGGAATTCTACACATACACAAAAGATCCACCTTCTTTCCTAACCCTAACTTACTACGGAAAACAGTTTATTGCTAAGTCCTTTAAATAGGGTAATAATAGTCCCTTAAAAAAGGTGAAAAGCACTGATGCTGGATTTTTGACTCAAGCCCCAAGGTGAGGATCTGTTTGGATAGTAATGGTGACTGGTTTTAGAAGTGAAGGAAAACACAGGTTTTTTTCCCCCCTGTGCAAAGGAAGAAACACTTGGCCAGATCCCAGGGGTTATGGGAGAGAGAACTGAACAGCAGAGCGTTCAGAAGGAGACATTCCATGCGTACCACTGAAATGATTCAAACTGTAATTAGCTATCCCTGCTACCCCAAAATATAGGTGCATTTGCATTTGCGAATGAGATGAGCATCAAATTGCAAATTGAGTCACTCAACAAGCTTGCTTTACCCTTCCCATTATGCAAGCAAGGTTGTGACTCAGCATCTACACAAGTCTGTCCTCCACTGACAAGACAAATCAGTTCTGCAGCTGAGTCAGTCCGAGCAGCCCTTTTCACAGGGATAAATTCAGCAGGCAGCCACGGTATGGGAAAGACTGTGGAGCCTTTATTCTGTGTGCAGTTACCTATGTGAGATACAGTAAGTACATTTTAAAGGAGAATAATCTTCAGCTCATCTTCACACAAGGAACTAATTAAATGGGTGAGAGAAAAGCTGTCATGGGGTTACACTGATCGGTGTGCATGGGCCTTTAACTAAAAGAGACTAGATTTTCTTTCTGGTAGCATTTTCTGTTGCTACTGTTGTGTGTTCATCCCTTGCTTATAGAAATCATCTGGCAACTTGCCGTAATGGCAATTGCAGTTGAGAATGAATTTCTTTAATTGTCTTTGACTTTGCTTTCAAGGATTGCAAATAATTTTCTACATTTTAGAGCGTGACAAGGGTGGAGGTGTCATGCCAGTTACAGGCAGTCACAGACTCATGCTCACGTTGGCATGGGGATCTCTGCCCCAGCCTGTTCCTGGAATGCTGACGTTGTTCGCTGGCGCATCTGGAACCAACAGTAATCTTTCCTTACCCTTTTGATCCTTTTGAGGTGCCAAGTATGAATGACTGTTGCCCATGGTCCTAGCACTTGCAATACCTAGCCCTTAACACCTACCGACAGAACCTCTAGGCTGCGTTTGGAGCTGAAAGTAAAGAACCCACTGGGTAGACTGTGCTTCCTTCTCTCTGCCTGCAAGAAATATATCCCATTAGTCCTGTTCAAAACCAGATATCTTTACACCCACGCCCACAGGTGAACCTCAACGATAGCCATGTTAGTTGGTATTATAATGTAGGAGAACACCCTAGCCAAGAGGAGCTCGTCATCAAGTTACATGAGGCTGAAAAAGACAGGGAAAAGGGAACAGAGAGTTATGGTTTGCGAATGTTTTAATTTCATACTGAAGGTTTCCCAAAATGTCAAAAATGTGTTTCAACACACAGCTGTGTGTGAATACCGAATTGTCTGTTCTTCACGACAGCTGTTCGGAGAGATGCACCAGCCGTCTTCTACACGATCTACGCACATCCTGTTGGGGCTCGAGATCACAGCCCCAGCGCCAACACTTTTCACAATGACTGGTGCTTCTCTTAAGGCCTCTGTCCCTGCAACCACTTGAGGATGTGAACATTTCAGCTTTAATTTTCTAAAACTGAGTACCTTCCAATGTCATACAAATAAATACTTTCAAACATTTATGGAGAAAAGCAAATAGGAACTAAGTGAAATACAGAATCTCAACATGCAAAAAGAAAAAAAAAAAGAAAGCAAACAATATATGTTACTTAAAAACAACAGCAAAAAAAAAAAATCACCATTTTAAAAGCTTATTTAAAAATTTCCAGGTTCAGGTGATTTCTGAGTGCCTGGGTTTGACAACACTTTGTCCAGCAGTTTTTTGGATTTTGTCCAGTTCAAGGTTTCTCAGTCTGCATGGTGCTGAGGAGGTGGGAAGAAATATTACAATCTAAAACAGATAACATCTTTCTGCCGTACTTCTTGCATATGTTTGCTTTCCAAAATCAACAATTCTCTTTCAAGCTCTCAAATCACATGCCAAAATGCATAGATGGGATGGCTATCACCATACATTACTAACATTGCCCAATCCTGACTATAAATACCTTGCTTCCAGTGGCTTATTCCTTGCCAAGTCTCAACACTCTGCGTTTACTTTTTTATTTTGAGGATCTGGTGAATTAAACAATTTTCAGCTTGTGACAAACACGACATTCCCAAGAATGAAACCAGCAAGCAAGAAGACATTTATCTTGAGTTAACAAGAGCTGTGCTTTGAACATATAAATTTCTCTGTGGTGCTTGATGTTGTGAAAAATTACGTTCTATCTGCCTTAAATGTAATAACAATACTTTGACAAAGCTGAAAGTGAGATACATTGCATAGCCTTATTAGTGAAAGCTTTACTTGTAAATGCAAGAGGCTCATGGACATTTCTCATTTCAAATGAGGAAGTTCCCAACCCAAGTTGAGAAATGGGCCGTTAACTGGCAGTTGCTGGTTTGCCTTTTCCTAGAGATGCACGGAAGGAACAGTTATATTCTTCCTTCTGCAATGATGCTAATTTCCTAAATATCCATTCCTGCACCCTCTCTCCTTTACTGTCTGCCCCATGAGCAATCTGCAACCTGAAATTTCATAACCTGAGTTAGTGTAACACACACCAAATAGACGAGTTGATGACTCCCTGGTATCAGTGGCTCCATACTTCTCCTGCTATTATTTTCTACTTTTATGAACTGACTTGCTGTGTGTTAACAGATGAGTTTTGCCCTTGTGCAGAATACAGACGATGATGGATTTTTGTCGAGATAAGGATGATGACACCAATGTCCTCCGTGCTTACTGCAGAGCGGGAGGTGAAATGATTAATCCTTGTGCACGTGTGTGTAGGGGGGAAGCTGGAGAGGGAAAAGGCTGGTTACAGATAGGCTTCCTTGTACAGAACATTTTTAAGTACCGTTCTGAAGAAATCAGTATTTTTAAAACACGATACTTACGTGGCAGATAAAAAAAGAAACAGCTGCATTAAGCAGCTTCAAGAGTCAGACTTAAAAAAAGGAAAGTCACCTCCTTCGTCCTTACTCTTCCCTGAACACAGAAGGAAGACAGCAATATGATATACAGAGCCACTCAATGGTCAAATCCATTTCTTCTAATTTAAGCTCTTGTACACTTCTGTATCTTCTCTCGGGCATATTTAAAGATGTATCTTTCATCATTGCTACTTTTATACACCTTATTGAACACAATTAATAGCTCTATTAGCTGCAACAGTTTATCTGGGGTGAATGAAGGGAAGACACCCAAAGAAAAGCGTTGGCAGAATACAGCTGCATCTTGGATAGTCCTGTAGTCTTCCCTAGTTTTGTTGTGTTTACTATTATTACTTCATTTTATTTCAAAATGCATGACAAGAACAAACCTTTCCCATTACAAAAATGTATATGGACAAGCAATTTCAATTCACCTGGCAGACTATTTTTAGCCCCGTTTTTAACCTGACGCAGTACCTAATCACATTAGTGGAGGGGCTTTTATTTTCAAAGTGATGGCTTTGGAATAGAGAACTTCCTTCTATACAGCAAGTGAGAGCTGCCTCTCCCAGACCTCCGCTGTGCTCTTGGTAGAGGTGCTCCATCTTCCTCCTCTGCACCACATTTCTCAGATCACCACATTATTTCTGAGTCCCGTCTGTAAGCGCTGTGCTGGTGACCCCTACTGTGGCTCTACTTTTAGAGTGCTCATACACCACGCTAGGAAATCCTCACTGGTGTCTAAATTAAGCTAATTAGATTGTGGTGCACACCTAAGGCACATAGCTGTTATTCAAACATATGCAGAAGAAGTAGTGCGTCAGGGTAATATTCACAGGCAAGCGATGGAGTGTGAAGCTACTAGACCAAAACTTTGCGCTCCATAAGCTGCTCCTAGGCAAGGGACCATTAGTGCAGGTCACAGATCTACTCAGTTTGATAGAGAAAGGTCTAACAGAGGGTCAATTAACCTGATCAGGACCTTTACGTTTTCACTCTGCCATCATGCACAGTACTGTAATATAGAGTACATTATTTTAGAAATGCTTTAGGAAGTTTTAATAAAGCTTAGTGCACAACTCTGGTGGCATATGATGCAACAAAACCAGATCAAAAATATCCTAAAAACATTGAAACTGACATTAAAAAGAGTTGATTTTCAATCCAGCGTTTTATTTCCCACAAGCTGCAAATCACTCAGTACAACAGCCTCCTGTCCCAAGCTTCGATACACCGTAACATACCAAAGCCTAAGCGTGGCACTGCCCAATACTAAATGATGCCTGTCCTGAACCTCAGGCCAAGGTAATTTTTCAGCAGTGAATTTCTCCAGTTGCAGTTTGATTTAAAACAGTGTGATTCCCGTTTCCAGATGGGAACATTGATACAGAGCAGCTTGAAGTGTATGATTTCAATGGTGCGATACACAGTATTGTTTCTTTTCCTGTTTTTTATTCCACGTGCTTCTTATCTGCCAGCTTTGGCAAAGAATCAGCCGCACAACCCTAAAAGAAGCTTTCAGATGTTTGAGTATTTACACGCTATAAAATCAAAGCAATAGCAAAACACCGTTTCTAGTAGTGGAAGAAAGTTTAAAACTTAACCATGCTTGCAGGGACTGTATTTCCTCCGTCTCGGAAGGCTGCAGGCAGTTGCAGTGTGAAGGCATATTCTTACACTGGAGCAGAATCACCATTCCAACTGCAAGGAAAAGAAAGTACAGGAGCTTACACAAAACAAGGTGGCGAAAAAGACTTGCTTATGAAAAAAGTTTTTCATAGGATCTCTGAGAAAAGCAGTAAAAAAGATCTTCCACCAAAAAAACAAGGGCCAAAATAAGGGCTTCCGGAGGCTGTTAATGTTGGTAGGCTGTAGCAGCATTTGAGAAACTGCATACATTACAAAAAGGCTTTCACAGTGCATGTGATGACATGGGAAATCTGAGGGGAAAAAAAGACCGTGCAATTAAAGAAAGGTAATTTTTGCAGCCTAAAATTGCTAAGTGGTAATGTGACCTCTGCAAGTAATGATTTAAGAACCCTGTTACAGCAGAAGCAACATATTTTTAAAGAAATGCATACTTCTAACAAAAAAGGTTTTTTTCCCAAATAAAGACATTAATTTCTTATCATTATTTAATTTCTACCACCATTCTTTCCAGGCTAATGCAACCTCAAACATCTTTTTCTTCTCTGAAATTTTATTTGTAGGATAAATCAATATAGCGAAGAATAGAGGAATTTCTGAAAAAAAATATGGCACATCTCTCCGTTTTATCATCTTTTAGGTGCGTGTTGGATTTGTCTATTAAAATCGTTGCATCCCCTTGTTTGTGGGGTATTTGTGCCTTCCCTCTTCTACCCGAAGAGTCAGTAGGAAGTTTAAAGCTGGGTTATATCTTGCAGTGGACAGCCACTGTCACTCTGTCTTTGTTGGTCCAGCGACCTCCTCTACCCTCTCTCTCTAAATTTTTGGAGGAGCAACCGCCTCCTCCCGTTTTATGAAGAAGAATTTATGCAGGTCCAACCCTGACATCCAGTGGCCACTGCCGTTCATGGCAGGCTCCCGGTGTCTCGACCATTTGGAACTTGGCTTGAAGTGATTCGGCTTTACTCTCCAAATGGATTATTTCAGCACTTAAATCAACGCATTTATGTAATTTCCATAAGTAAGCATCCGTTGTTGCTGACACTAATTATTTCTCAACGTGACTTTGGAGACCAAGACAAGTATTAAATATTCTGATAACTATATTGAATGGTGTTCAGTACAAAAACCTTGAAATATCCTAAAACGATCAATTATTCAGGATTCCTAATTGCACAAGCACATTACTACTGAGTGATAGTTCTCTCTCTATATATCTACATCTGTGCACACATTCATACTTAACACACATTCTCTCCCTCCCCCCAGTCACTTAGTATTCCTGAACTTGAAACGATAGCGCCCAAGTGCAGGCATCCCTTTTGCGCAGACCTAACAAGAAAAACAAGGCGCAACAATAGATTTTATTTTTGTGTGGAAGAAGAAATGAAGATAAAGTGAATATAATTCTTCAAAGCTAGCAGCTGAAACTTCGTATTTTTCAAACTTGAAGTTAGGTAATTACTTGTAAATATTTGTTACTCGCCTGTTGGCTGGTAATTTTACTACCTGTTTTTTTCTGCCTAGTATTGGTAAGCTTGTCTGGTACTCTCAGAGGAGTTTTTGATCAAAGCCAATATAGAGTGAAGTTTTGGTACATATTTTCTCAGAGCTCTGGATGCCTGAATGCAGTGTTTTAATCTGGCCCACTATCAAGCTTGCTGAAAATTTCAGGTTTACACTTCCCTTTCAGGGCGTTTTTTTGAACTAGAACGCTAACACCTGTTTGGTTTAATGCAGCTATTACTCCTACAAACTCCTGCAACAGCTGCAAGAGATGAAGCTTCTGCGCATCTTTTCTGTTCCAAAGACTGATGGATTATTGCAATCAATACATGTCCTGGCTTAGAGTTTCCAAGATGATAACTTCAAAACAGCTCTGAGATCAGCCCTTCGTGTCACTGAGTTGGCACTGAACATCTATCAAAAGTAAGCGTCCTTCATACCATCCTGCTCTTTACAAAGGTACCATTTAAAAAAAGAAATGAAAGCTTTCCCATGTTCAGAATATGTCTTTCTTTGTCTTTCTAGGTACCAGCATATATAGAAAATCCTGAAGAGCTGTGTTTGTTTGTTTGTTTGTTTTTTCTCTCTTGGTCTCTCTGGAAGCAATCACAGAATGCAATTGCTGTATCCAGCTGGGTAAAACTGCTTCCTACTAAGTGAGCCTTGATAGTGATGACTCAACAGATCCTCATAAAAATAATAATAAAAAAAAATTATAGTCCTCATTTAGTTCTTTGCACTAAAGGGTAAGGATGCTTCAGGACATTGTTTTGACGTTGCTTTCTGTGGCCTTGGTTTTATAAGACACTTGCTTTTAAACAGGGGGCTTAGTATCATCCGAGTTTTCACGGAACATTTCTGTGGATTTCTTTTGACTACAGGGCGTTTACAAGGACAGGAAGAAATAGCTCAGTGTCCTATTGCAAAATTGCTGGCAACATGTCTTTCCTATTTTAAAACAAGTAATTAAAAACACTGCTATCATATGAAAGCATGAATCATTTCATGCATTTTAAACTTAACATTATGTAAGGTCTTGAAGAGAGCTGGAGAATAAAGACTACTTGTTTGGTGGATGATAAAATTTATTTCAAGCTCTACTTTGACCAAAGAAGATAAGCAATGCAATTTAAAATTTCTGTGGGTTTTATGTCTGCTTGTGAGTTTAACATTCACGTAAAATACTACCTGCACTGTCAAAAAAAATCTTTTTCAACAATAATACTTAATTTTGGCTTAAATCCCTTGACCCTGCTCAGCTGCAAAGCCTGCCTGGGGAAAAGCAACTAAGAGCTCTGCACCTTACAGAGGTCAGCTGGATGTAACAGAAGTAACCTTACCAAACTACTTATTTTGGGAGGACCTGCAAATGCCGTGCGCTTCTTTAGCGTTTCTCTATAGGGACTTCTTGTACGAGAGCTACCACAGAAAGTGCCACGTCGCCCTCTAACCAAGCAAAGGGCTAACGAAAAGGAGTGTTGGGTTGCCCTTGGCACCTCCTGGCTGTTTTTCTGGTAGCTTTTTCTTTCTTCAGCGCCAGGCTTCCTGCGTCGCTTCTTTAGGGAGCACAACGGAGATGCAGTTTATACCGAGGCAGGCCCAGGAGCTGGGATAAGCCGTGCCCTGAAGCCTGAGCCTCAGGGCTCTGCTTAAGTCTCCTGGCAAACAGAGGCTTCCTGATGTTGTTCCCCATGACCCATTATCCAGGTATGTTGTGGCCAGATTCGATAGTTCTCATGGGAATTAAGCAGTAGCTACAATATCAAAGCCCTATCTTTGCTTTACAAATGGGCTTGAGGCTTTAACTTGAGGCTTGAGGCTCAGCCTAGCGTCAGGCTTAACTTGGGGCTCAGCCTTGTACTGGTCTGGAGAATACGGGATGCTGAGGCAGTCGCTCATCCTGCTTTAAAACAGCGACGTGTTACGGATGCCGGCCTGGAGTCGTAACTGTCATTTGGCTGACTATTGGATTAGTCAATTGAAGCCATTAAACCAGCAGTAGATTATTTTATTACAGATCATGCTAATGTTTAATCGCGCCGGGGCCCGCCCCGCGGGCGGGCGGGCAGGCAGGCCGGCAGGCCAGGCCGCAGGGCCCGCGGGCGGAGCGGGGCGAAGACTACAACTCCCGTCATGCCCTGCGCCGCTCCCGCCTCCATCCGTTCCGGCGGGGCGGAAAAGGTCCCTGGCGCGAGGGCACGTGGCTTCCGCTCGCCATTTCGCACAGCGCCTCCCCGCCGGGCTCGGGCCGCCGCCGCCGCCATGACGGACCGGTACACCATCCACAGCCAGCTGGAGCACCTGCAGTCCAAGTACATCGGGACGGGCCACGCCGACACCACCAAGTGGGAGTGGCTGGTGAACCAGCACCGGGACTCGTACTGCTCCTACATGGGCCACTTCGACCTGCTCAACTACTTCGCCATCGCCGAGAACGAGAGCAAGGCGCGCGTCCGCTTCAACCTTATGGAGAAGATGCTGCAGCCCTGCGGGCCGCCCGCCGACAAGCCCGACGAGTCCTAGCCCGCCCCGTCCGGCTCCCGGCCCCGGCCTCGGCCCGGGGGCGGTGTTCCCTAGGGGCGGGGTGGCCGGAGCGAGCGGCGGCAGCGCAGAGGCCGCCCCTCCCTGCAGGCCGCGGCGGCGGCGGCCCGGCTGGGCTCCGCTGGGGCCGCCGGCTGCCCGCCGAGCCCGAGCCCGGCATCGCTGGGCCGCCGTTGCGCCCGCGGGACGGCCCGAGGAGCTGCCCCTGTGGCGCCGGCGGCCCGCCCGGCCGCCCTCCGCTTTCTTCCTGCCTTCTTCCGTCGGAGGACTCCGGCGGGGAGAAGTCTTCTCCAGTGCCTGCTTCTGGGCAGCTTCGTCTCTTCTAACTGTACAACCGTTCGGATTCTTTAAAATGGAAAATAATAAAACGTACTGGGCATTTCTAACGTTTTGTTTGGTAATCTGCTAGTGAGAGCGCTTTGTTCTAACAGGAGCACGGATTCCTCGGTATTAAGTGTTTCAGTACAGCCACCTGAGGAGCGAGTCTCGGATACTTCACAGATAGCGTTTTCCCAGTGCTGTCTTACCGAAAGTATGTTTTGAGGAGGGAGAGAGAGGAAGCCTGTTGACACTCAGAGGGTTTGATTTCTTAGAATTTATCGCGTGGGGTGATTTCTGATATGGCATAAGTCAATTGCTGTGGTGCTTTAAAACTCAAAAATGGCTTTTCTTTAAATACCCTTTTTTTGCCTTATCTTCCTCTCACCTGTACTTTGAATTTTCCAAATCTTGATTCTCTCTGTTCCACCTTAACTAGTTTGGTTTTTTTAACTAATGTTTTTTAGCTCTTTAGTTATTAAATTTTTTTCTATGGTACTACACTGAAGAAGTGTGTTACTGTGCAGTTAGACACTGTTAGTGTGGTATAGGTGGTGCCGAGGCTAGGGAAAAGCTAAACCATTTTGCTAGATGCCTTCTCCAGATTTCCCTTTCCTTCCCAAGAGGAACATAACGGTTACTCACTGCCACTTTGAAGTAAAATGCCTCTTTGATCAGGCTGCAAACTCAACTGATGTTGATTTTGATTTGTCACGTAAAATAGACTTTCTGTTTGCTTGTCATAGTAAAAATAAATTTTGAGTTCTAATGAACGGGAAGGCCTCAGAGTAAAGCTTAGAGATGTTGCTTGGAGAAATTCAGTGTTCTCATTTCTGATGTGAGGCATTGTAACTGTGGGTGGGGTTTTTTTGTGTTTCTTTTTACATTGGAGAGGAAAGTTCGGTGTTTTCTGATCCTATTAAGACTGTGTGCAAGCTTACCAATGATTTTTTTCTTAAATGAGTGATCTCGAAACATTTGAGTGATAATCTTCTCCAGTTCTTTATTGAGTCTTATAAAACTAAGCTATTCATAATACTGTAATAAAGTAAGAAGTGTGCAGGCTCCTGAAGCCACGTTCAGATCAGTACATCCATCTTCTGAAGAATTCAAAGGCGGCATTTTTCTAGTTTTGTTGCCCATACTGAGATGAGGGCAAGGATGAAGTGCTCCTCAATAAATTTTACCTACAAGTTTTGTGGGGAACTACTGCAATTTCCAATAAATGAGGGGGTTTTGTAGAAAACTCCTGGTTTGTACTTGGCATGCAAGCTGGCGCAGGTAGTCTGAAGAGCATCAGTTCCTCACGTGCTGAGGAATGTGGCTGAAAGATTTTGCTTAACGGAGCTGAGGCAATTACTAGTAGGCACGCAATGCAGTCTTGCAAAAATCAAGCAAAATTCATATCTAAATTAAGCACGTTTCCTGTTAGTATTATTCTTAATAAAAGGCTGTTCTGTGACCAAATCCGAGAATCTTGCCTTTTCCCTGTACAAACAGGCAGCGTGCTTGGTGAAGAAGGGTGGCGTGGGAGAGTCCCACTGGGAAAGCTGCTCTTCCTGCTGCTCTGGCCTTACGTGCACCATAGCTACTCTGTCCAGAGAGGGGAAAAAAGAACAGAAGCATCAATTACTTCATTGTGTTGCCCCACGAGTGGTTCCGTAAGTTGTCTCCTCTGCTGGCAGCCAACAGGCAGCCATATCGTGGTTAATTGACTCACGGCGAGGCAGCTTGAGCCTCAGTGCTGGGACTCAGGGAACTGGAAGAGGTGGAGTGAGAATACAGGTGCTTTTGTAAGGGGTTGGAAATTGAAATGGCAATGTTTTGTGAAGACAAGTCTTGTTTCTCTTACGTAGAAGGAAAAACAAACTGTGCAACTTAATCCACTCCTGCATAAATTAGAACTTAAAAAAAAACCCAAGGAAGATTTCTTTTGAGTATAACCTGCTAGCAGTTAGCTCTATCCATGGATATTCTTCATACTCATAGTGTGTTTTAAAATGTGAGGGACAAGTATGTGACTCATAAGTAGAGATTAATGCCTCCTTGCAGGCCAGCTCTTCGTTACAAAGGCCAGACAGCCTTCAGGGACAAGTCAGAGTTACGTGGTGAGTTAACTTGCTGGTCCTGCTGGGTACGCTCGCTCGAATCCTCTGGTTCAGCGTGGCTGGAAAAGGTTTTTAGAGTGTCTTACAAAGTAGCGATTGTGAAACATTACAAACACTTTCTTAAGAAATACAGAAAACCAAAGGGAAGCTAGAATTCCTGACAATTCAAGACAAACTTGAAAAGTATTGGAAGACACTGAAGAGTGTATTTCTGGACTACGGTACTTTTCCTAAATCCCAAAGCATTTTTAAAACCAATGAAGGTAGTGAGCATTTTTCCATTTTAGTATTGGAAAGGGTAAAGCGTCCTAATAATGGAGTTGGTTACATGTCCCGCTGGGATGCATCTGTTTTTTACCTCTATCCTCACTGAAAGATGAAGGGTACTGTTTATTTATAAATTGGCTTGATACTTGCGTTACGTTCTTTCTACATCCAAGCGGTGTGGCTTTAACTGGGCCTCCCCCTGTGATCTCTTGCTCATTTTCCTGAGTTTCTGTACCTTAATTTCAGGTAGTGTGAAGTGTGAGAAATATAAACTATTTCCAACACGATGGGCATTGTATATGGGCAGAAGGAATTCCACCTGCTTGTGTTCTGCTAGTTAACATATCTTTGTAAATTCTCTGTAGAGTAGAACATATATGCACTTCTAATTAAAAAAATCTAAGAGATATTATATATAGTATTTAATGAATGTTTAGCTAAAAGTAGAATACTGAAACAATGTTATCTAAGATTTATGAATACAGTGAGAAATCTGAGGACGGCAGGTGGAAGGAGAAAGGTTTGTTTCTGGGGCCTTAATTATAGATGATTCAAGAGAAGAAGAACCAAGCTTGACTCTTGCAGAAAAAGCATGCAAAGCTTCATGCTAAGATGGTTTATTTTACTTACAAATGGGATATACTTAATCCAGAAAATATAACCGTAGAAGTGCACTACCACCTTCATTTTTAGTTATGTTTGTTACCATTCTCTTGGTAATGTGGCTGTCTTTTACACCAAGTAGCATAAGTGTGAGGATTAATAATCATTTATAAATTAAGAAATCTTGGCAGTTTACTCAATTTCTATATTCCAGTTACTTTTCATTATAAGTTATATGTTATATTCATTTTTTCTTTTTTTGCTACACCAGAGGGCAGCAAATGACGCTGCTATTCAACTGAAGGTACAGATAACTTAATAGAATTGCATGCTATCTTGCAAAGTTCCTTTGAAAAAATAGATGGACACTTTAAAAAATTGCTAAAACTTTCCAGTAGGCAGAAATACTTAGCTTTTTCCAATGGGATAGTTCTAAGATTATATTATACCTTTTATTCACCATGGGTGAATAGAGCAGTATGGGAGCCCGAGCACAATACCATAGCTCTCTAGTTCTGAATACCGTCATTTTTTAATTTTCTGATTAATCAGAATGATAGCAGTACATTAGTTAACATTTGCACTAGCGAAACAGTTGCACTAGTGAGTTATTTTCTGCAAACTGTAAAACTTGGGCCACTTCTTTCACTTTAGTCATAGCATAAAATTCAGTTGTTTTTTGGGATGATTTGCATACATTAAACATTCATGGCTGATGACGATTGTAGTCTGTTTTAGCATCAGGATTTTACTTGAGTACGTCAGATAATTCCTTTTTAAAGCTGAGCTATTTTAAGCATCACTGGTTTCCGAATCCTTGTCAGGCAGAGCTCTGTTAGTTCTGTGCTGTTGCACCACTGATTCCATAGATTTTCTAAAGGAAAATGGAAAAAAAAAGAAGTCAGAAGAGCTATTCAGTTTCATAGTACACAAAGGGGGCTTAAATGTACATTTACAACTTTTTCAGTTGTTTCTTGGTCGTTAAAATTTAACCATGCAATATTTCATTTTAGTACTATTATTATAATACATTCATAAATCTGTGCTCTTGTGACTTACTAAAAATGCATGCTTTCCACTGCTCTGAGGCTACCTTTATTGCCCAAAAGAACTCAAACACATTTAAACCAGATCAAACTGTGGCACGTTTCGGTAAGTTAGACATCCTCATCTGAAAATGCCATTCATGTTCACTTATTCCTTGTCTATTTGCCATTCTCCTTCTATATTGCTCTTTTTGTTAATTTCCATCAGATGTGATTTGACAAAAACCCTATGAATATAATACAGTACAGTGTATTCTTTGGTGCCCTTTGAAACTGAGCCATCATTCCATGCTATCATGAAATGTGTCAGGATGCTGACATAGCTGAACGGTTCTGACTGCTCTAAAAATACAACTATAATAACATTTTTCTTGGGTTCAGAACTGTAACCTTTTGCTTTCTCATTTTCATGCCAGCTTGATAATTACTTTTTATTGCAGTAACACACAAAATGCACTGGACTTTTTTTTCCCCCCTCTCATTAACACATACCAGAACAGTCTCTGCCACAAATAGTTCATAACTGGCATTTGTTTTGAAACCCACCTCAAACAGCTGCAATAGTCCACCTCGGATACGTCTACTCAGACTCCCTGGTTTTTGTGAAAAAGAAATTTAGTCCAAAGAATTGGTACTCTGATCATGGATGAATGACAGTTCAAGCTTTATGTAAGTTGCAAAAAAAAAAAAAAAAATCCATTTGGAGGTGATGCATGTGAAATTAGAATTTTTGAACAGGTAAATCACAAGAGCATTTACTCGGGTTCAGGCGAGGCATAGTTGCCCCATGTTTTCTTCTGCGGCACAGCTGGCTTAGAAGCTCTTCGCAGTCTGATGCCTCTCGGGTAATGCCGATATCAGTGCTTGTGGGGCTGCAATGTAAATCCCACTGCTGAAATGGTGTTAAGGTTAAACTTACCAAGTTTGTAAACATCCTAGGAAGTCATGAGGTTACGTTTAATGTCTCACTTCTCTCGTGAGGTTTGCAGCTTGACCACACGTGGCACTGGCGTAACTGAATAGTGAACTGCTGTGGACAGACTGAGAATAACCAGCTGGATGCAAAAACGGCTTCAAGTTGCTTTTGCGAAGGAAGAAAACTTAACGCCGTATATTCTGAGCCAGACGTTATTACAATCGGTACAGAAACTATGGGGTAATGACCTGCAGGCTGCTATGTAATTGGATACACGCAGAGCTAAGCACGCACGCGTAAAGCCCAAAGAATCAGACCGCTGCCATTAAACTTTGATCGCAATGCAGAACAGGGCAGATGTCAGATGGCATAAGCAACCAAGTCTTGCATTTCCTCATGTTTAAGTAGAATGTATTGTTCTTTTAACAGAACATTAAAAAAAAAAAAAATCTGCTTTCTAGTTTTTTAAAAGGGAAATTAATCCTAATATTTACCAGCCTAGCAATTTTCCCATCATGTATCAGCTCGATCCTCAAATTTTTAGTATGCATCACATACTAAAAAATTAGTATTTTGCTTACTATCTGAGCTACAGAACTAATGGAGAAGCCAAAGGATATTTAGAGGAGGTAGAATGTTTTTGTTAAATGTAGTTTTTCAAGAACAAGCAGTAAACTTCCAATGTCGTGTTCAGGACCTAGTTACAATTAGTTAAATTTGAAGCACATTTCTTCACACACCACCTTTTCCAGTGATAGCATGGACCCAGTGTTTAAATATTCATCTTAATGTTATTATTCTGACAAGATTTCCTGGAGGAACAAGAAACATTAGGAAAATGGTGACTTTAACAGTTACCGTCTTACTAACTAGAACGAAAAGTCATGGAAGAAAATGAAGTGACTCTTCTACCCTATGCCAGTCCATGTTTGCTAATGTGGAGGGGGAAAAATCTGATCTATCAAAGTGCCATAGTCGGTACCTTTCAAGCTGAGCAAAACAAAGAGTACTTTGTTTTGATCTGAAAAGGATCAAAGCAGTTGCTAAGGTTATGGGGATGCTCTCGATGTCTCTCTCATGTCTTTCTAGCGCAGGGCATGTGACAGCATTTCTTTTTAGCTGTGGAAAAGCAGGGTTTCGTGGATTGTGTTGAAGGACATAGCTGTCCTTCAGCTGTCCCTCAGCTGTATCACTGCCGAGGCAACATTGCATGTAAAACATTCAGGCCTTTAGCTGTTATTTCTCTGAACTCAATTTTGAAGAACAACCGTAGCATGGAACTCATCAAACAATGAAAAAAAATCTAGGATGCAAGCATACGTAGCACCTGGTCCTCCTGGCCTCTTACTTTTGCAAAAAAGTCTTCACGTTAGTGTCTGAAAGCAAGGCTTGTATTCAATCTGTGGAGTAGCAAACCCCCCGAGAACTAGAGGCAAACATATTTATTTAGTATTCCTTTCCTCTTTCTGGTATGTCTGTAAAGCAACAGTCTGGTGAAAACCAGACTAAGCTCTTTTCTGCTATCTTAGCGTGATAGCCTGATCTCCTGGCACACTCCTGTGATTGCAGGTAGGGCTGATGGCTAGCCCTGGGCTGAGCTGGGGCTAGTGCAGGATTTCCTGAACTTTGCAGCATTCGTATTTTGTGCCCTATTTGGTATAAATATGAAAAAACAAATGTATGATGCTGATGAATGCATAGTAAATGCTTGTGTTTTCTGTTTACTTCTGACAGGGTGCTACCAGTGTAAATCACTTCCCACTCGGACATCTGAGTGACATGCATGCAGATTCAGTACTTCATATATTAAAAAGGCTGAGGGTGCCTTTGGCATTATTAGACCACTGTTGGTGTTGGTTTAAGAGATGACCATAATGAGAACGGCTAAGCTCACTGCTTCACCTACAACTGCTTGACAGTGCCTTTGGGGCACCTTTCAAAGCGTGGGGCTGGACTCTGCAAGGTATCACTGGGTCAAACTTGGTTGAGCAGGTCCTCCATGGGCTGGCCTGAGAGTGTGACAGACCCATCCACAGACTGGGAAAGTGGCTTGCGCCCACGCCAGGGCTTTGGGACTTTGCTAAGGAGCTGCAACAGGCCTTTGTACAAGTGTTGTTTAAAGAGCTATACGCTGCTTTTCATTGCTTGTTAAAATGTTTTCCTTCTAAGACATCGGTTCTGGAGCAGCTATTTGCAGGCAAATCTGTGAGCAATTTAACTTGTTGCGCCGCAGAGCTAACTGCTGCTGTCCTGGGATGACCCTGGGAAGCTGCAGCAAGCGCGCGCCTTGGCAGACAGCTCCCCCAGCACTCTGCTTTGTGATTTTATTCCCAGTATTTTGACTGCTTGTTTACGATGAGGCTTTAAGGGAAAGAGATGATCCATATGCTCATCAAGCCAGTCCGAGAAAGCATCTAGGCCTGTGGGATCTCAGCAGAGCATGGGATAGCTATCTTGGTGGAAAGTTAAGACTTGGGGCAGTGCGGGGCCACAGGCTGGCCCTGTGAGGCTTTGCTCACTTGCAGGCTAGGACTTACCGACCTGAGCAGGGCACTTGGGTAGTCGGTCTATTAGTCATCCAGACCTGGATCTTATCCAGCTTTTGCCATTTTAACTGGAGCTTCCCATTGAGTCACAGAGAGAGCTTCAATTACTCAGCATCTCTCTGGACCAGGCCTTTAGTTGACATCTCATCTCTGCTGCTGAAGTCTTGTAACCTGCTCTTGAATCAGGTGAAAGAACAAGAATATGTATCTTCATTTTGGAAAAAGCAGATCCTATTGTCGCTGCCTTTACCACAGCCTAAACATAGTGAATTCAGATTTCCAGCGTCACAGTAGCTCGGTGTTAACTAACTGGTCATCTCATCAAGGTGCCTTATGGACCACAGGGATTGTTTTGGTCAGTAAGCAGAGATGAAGCACTCCAAGATTTGGCAGTTTGGCACACTGAAGAACTCATGCTGAAGAGAAAATGTTCCCCTCCCTGTGAAACTACTCCAGATTAGCGTCAATCCCTTCTCTGTTTTCACTCTTACAGTCTGCCATCTGTGCACCATCCTTGCCTAGGTGCTTTGCAAGCAAGGGAGAAGCCCCCAGAGGGCTTGCAATCTATTCAGAAGAAACGTATATGTGAAACCCAGTGGAAAAGAGGGTCCCCTAGGAAAGCTGATGGAATAAGGGCCAGGGACATCTCTTTCCAGCTGAATGGACTTTGTACCAAAATCTTGGGGCTGAGGGCTCCAGAACATGGGCCTCGTCCTGCCAAGAGTACCACTCTGAGCTGCTGTTTCCTTCTCAGATATGGGGCATGGTGCAGATGAGGCAATGAAAAGCCAAACTTAAAACTCTGAAAATGGATTGAAGCATCACTCCCCAACACATGCACCTCACCAGTGAGACTGCCAGCACCAGCAGGGAGAAAGTGGGCTGGAGGCAGCGATGTATGAGGACTGTGTTAAAGCACTATCTTTTGAGCATGATATATGTTTACCAGGAAATGAGGAGGTGATGGGCAGTAGGGTTAAGGGATTACAGCGCTTAATAATTCTTAGAGGAAGATATTTCGTCTCTCATGCTGCCCATATGGCAATTAGCTATAAGCCTTTTGCTGAAAGCTTATCTCCCCCTCCTCCACTTCTCCAAGGATGCTACCAGAAAAGCTAACATCATGAACCAGGAACAGAGCATTTTTCTTGGCAAAGCTGAGCGGAGAACTTCAGGACTTGTCTACACAAAGAAAATAAGGGAGGATGTGAATGGAAAGTAAAATGCCTTTTCCTGGCTGTCACTCTGTGGGGATGCTCTTTTCCTGCAATAAACTTATCTTAAACTGAAGATAAGGACTCAGGAAGAAGTTACTTGCAGTAAAGTAACTGTGAGGACACATCAGCTGCTCTTTAGCTAGTGTCCAATGCATATCCTTACTTCAGTGTTGAATAAAATGTCTTCTGCCTCTTTCCTTGGAGGCACTTTCCTTGTATCGCTGGGGCACTGCAGGAAAAAAAAAATAGGGGAGAAAAACCCCTCAGGCAGCTGCCACAAATTAGTTAACTACAGCATGCTGCAAGTTCAGACCCTGATTTCCCTTGCAGTAACTCGTGTGTCTTTGGTGTGAGCCATTTAGGAAACCAACTGCGGTAATTCAGGATAAGTCTCTCCTGATGATGGGTAAGAGTGCCTCAGCAGACCCATGAGCAAAGGGTTGCAGAGCATTTACAAGGGCCCTGTGACTGGGTCCCGAAGATGTAGGGCATGGCAGCTAAGACAGCAGGGCAGTCCTTCCTTGCAGTCATCTCCCATTTCTCCCTGGTGGGCGGGTGAGCAGATGGCTCAAGGGACCCAGCGTTACATACCCATGAAAGAATACTTCCCTTCATGTATGTCACAGCTTCATCTGTTTGGTTTTGGGGATGTTTGGTGGGTCATATAAAGAGTTTTTCTTAGGAAACCAGTAGCTGCTGGTCACAACCAGAATGTGCTGGTTTTGTTGTTTGCCAAGTGAGGTGGATCTGTGGGCTTCCTTCGCCTCTGCAGGATGGGGCAGGGGCGCCGTGGGGCGTTTCCGAGGGCACACTGCACCCCTGCTGCTCCCGCACGCCCCACCAGCACTCAGCTTACCCCACCAAGCCGCAGGCACCCACCTGAGGCACCTGAAAGCCAGCAGTTGACCCAGTAAATATTTTATATTGTTGGGAAGGGATTCACACCTCAGAGGGCAGCTACAGCCTTTGGTGGCTTGTTCCCTTTCCCTGCTGGTTGAGCACTCTGACTTGCCTCCCACTGAGCTACCATGGGGTGCGTAGGGTGAATCAAAGGAGTAACTGGGTTTTCTCCAGTTTGCTGCTTGGTTTGGAGACTATCCTCATGTAATCCTGCAGCTCTGCTTGTAGGTTTTCTTCTGTTACCTGCCAGGGTTTAATGAGAGATAGTTGTGTCCCGTCCGTGTTAGTGCACAGGGGGATTAAAGAAAAGGGACTGTTGCTGCTGCAGTAAAGGAGACAGCGTTGCAGCTGAATTCCCAGGGAGCAGAGCAAAAGTGCCACTCTTTTCCCCCAAACGGGGGAACTAATGGATTCCAGGCCTCTCTGTGACCTCCTTCATGTATCACTTTTAATCACTGTATCCCTGATGTCAACGGGTCTCAGAGCAAGCGGTCAACGCCGAGCTTGACTGTTGTCCTTGGTGTAGCCTCAGTGCAGACCACCACACCCCCTCCTTACTCAGTCTTCTGTCTGTCCTTTCCATCCCATTTTTCCCCTGTAAGCAGCCAGTTATGCTGTGTCACAGCACCCACAGCAATAGTACTATTTTGCTACTGCTTGACATCCCAGCCATGCAACATTTCTTCCTGGTGCTGATACCTCAGTTTCCTTCTCTTAATGATGTTTGAGGAGAAAAAACAATCTTACTTTGGCAAAGCCCGTTAGCCTATGAATAATTGCTCTACTTTGGGCTCTAAGTGAGCAACTGGCTTGTGTCAACTGCCCAGAGGAATAATTTGGGGAAGACTGCAGCTCCAAATTAATTCTATGTATACACATTTTGAGATACAAATCCAGACTGGAGACCTTCCAGAACTGAACTCTCCCCCACAGTCGCTGTGGCTAGAGTAAACAGCAAAATGCCATCCATGGAGTTTATAAAAGCAGCCTAGAGTGGGAGCAGTAACTCCGAGCAGCTTTTCTGTGGTGCCAGGGTCTGTCCCGTTCCAGGCGGTGTTAAACCCACATGCCCTCATTGCAAGGCTGGGTGCTGGCATGATGCACTGGAGCCTGTAGTCACCTGCTGATGCACCGCATCCCACCGGGACCTGCATCTCTCGCCGCACCGGGCAGCTGGCAGCTGCCTGACTGGCAGGGAGTGCGGCTGCAAGGGGAGGAAGGCCAGGCGCTTTGCCAGCTGCGGGTGCCCACACCGGGATGCAAAGGGCTGGATTCTTTTGGGGGACTTAGCTGAATGAATGGTGTACAGCTCTAATTGCTTTTTCTGCTTGTGGTACCCCTGGAAATCATCCCAAATCCTGCAGTCAGGCCCTTGGGAGCGCAGTTTGTACTCCATACCAGGCTCGGAATCTATAGCATCATGCAGCATCTGCTTGCATGTAGGCCAGTCCCACAGGGCTAAGTGTCCTTTCCTGGACCACAGGAGCATCTTTCAGCTCCCCGCAGTGCCCTGACTGGTTTCCCTGCACCTTCCAGCTTCTGCAACAAGGGAAGTGTGGTTTTACAGAGAGTCAGCTCCTTCCCCATGCACTGCTGGTAGGTGGGGTACAGCATGGGAAAGATGGCCTGTTTCTGGGAATCAAACAATCAGAAGGTATCAATGTGGACATCACTGAAGCTGATTAGCTGGAAGGAAATTTTTTACCTCAGCATGGATTTCCTGGGGCAGGGAGAGGGAGCACTAAAGAAGGAGAGGAGTGGTGAGGACAAAGCCCTTTTTAGCCCTGGGCACCAGGCAGTGCAAACGGCAGTCCGTACAGTGTAACAGAGGACAGGCTGCATGGTCCAGCCCCAATGTCCCATGGGGTGGCTCAATCCAGACCTTCTCCTATCTTCCAAAAAACACATCCAAATTGCTCCTGAAAGCTGTCTAGGTTTTATTCTTTTCTCTCTCATGGCATAGGAACAGAGAGCCTCGGGGCTTTTAGGAGCAGCAGCAGTAAAAAAATCTGATGATGAGCTGACACTCCATGTGTGTATGTGCGCGTGTATTATACACAGACTGGGCCAGCAGTTGGATAATGTATTTTTAAGTGCTACTCCTTCCAAGTATCATTTTGGCACACTCCAGATATCTATCTTCACTTGCAAACCAAAGGAAGACTGATTCATCTTGAAAATCTGTTTTCTAGACACTTTAAAATTGCAGCTTATGAAAACACACTCTTCCCAAGGATGCTGCTTTGTTTATCATTTCACATTGCGTAGATGTGTTGTGGATGTGCAGAGCCTACAAACAACCCCCTCTCCTTCTTGTAAGAACACTGCAACCGCTTGTCAGATGTGCCAGAAACAAGTATGTGCCAGAAAATAACTTGAAAAGGGCAGGAGTCGGCACCATGGACAATGCAAGAGCTCGAGCACTCTGAAGCAACAGCAAATCTTGTCCTTCTGTTTTTATCCTGCTTTTCAAACTAGTTGATTTAACATAACAAGATTGTTGTACCTACTGGGAAGGCTACTCACCATTGTGATTTCTCCTTTGTTGACATGTACCTGGAGGAGGACGCTGTAACACTCACATCTGCTTATCTTCAGCTTCAAACCCCTCAAAAATTTTCTCTTTTATAGTAATTCCGAGAGACTTGACAGTGGTTAGACCCTGAGTGAGATGGCCACCTCTTGGGCTGTCTCCCTGTTTCTTCATGCTCTTCGCATTTCTCTAGAGTTATTCCCTGCCCATCCCACGTTGATGGCTATGGGTCTGATTTGCGTTATTTGGGTAGTTGGTTAGATGGGATTTGAGCTATTGGTTCAACAGTGTTTCATGTGCGTCTTTCCTCATTCAAACATACCACCTAGTTGCTTTGTACCACTCAGTTGCTTAGGAACTCTTTTACCATAGGGGCAGGTTTTAATGCACAGAGCTGGGCTGCCACCATTTGCAATGACGTTGCCAAATGACTTGCAAACCCTTGGTAGCTGGAAGCCCTGGTCCCCACTGCAGGCAGGGTGACAGCCCTCACATGGTGGGGCTGGACACACACATGGAGGGGGCTCCCACAGCTTCTGGCTTGCCAGCGCCCACCCTGCCAGCAGCGGGGTCCCAGCCAGACCTCAGGCATCTCCTGAGCTGCTCATCCTTGTGCATCTGCTGGCTTCTGCTGTGCCCTGGATGGACGGCACAAAACCGCTACCCTGCTCCCACCCTGCTCCCATTTTTGGCCTCTCCAGGGGCTAACAGGCAGCCAGGAGTCCTCCCCTCCGGCCACCCACTGCCAAGCTGCCCATGCACATACTGTGGCTCAATTCAGGCACTGCGCTATTAATGGAAAGCTGACAACGTGGCTCAGCATAGAAGGTGTCAGTGCTATGGCCCTGGCAAAATGTAACGTGTTGTAACGAGTCTTTTGTGCGCCTTGCCAAGGTAATACCCGAGTGCATTAGGATACCCTTCTCTTGTGGAAACCAGTTTGTTGTTACTTAATGTGTTCCGCTCAAGGACAGCAATAAAAGAGGTTTCTCCTGCTTTTCTTCGTTCTTCTCTCTCCTCCTTCTCTTTCCCTTCCTCTTCATCCTCCCTCCTTCTCCTCTCCTTCCCCTTTTTTCTCCTCATCCTCATCCTCATCCTCATCCTCATCCTCATCCTCATCCTCATCCTCTTCCTCATCCTCATCCTCTTCCTTCTTTTCTTGTCCTTCTCCTCCCTCTTCTTCTTCTTTCTTCTGCTCCTTCTTCTCCTCCTCCTCCTCCTTTTTCTGCTCTTCATCCTCCTTTTTTAATCTTATTGACCCTGGCAAATGTCAAAGCAATCTCTGTGATCTTCATGTGAAGGAAGCCTCCTTTTTCCCCCTCCATACCTGGCCACTTGCCACCACTGCCACCACGTCCCTGCTGCAGGGAGCTGACGCATCCCCTCAGACAGCCGGCAGGCCTGTTTCCAGTCATCTCTCCTCTGCACCAGGACCTGCACCAGCAGCTGCCTGAAAAGAGGCCTGCCCCCTCACGATTCCCAGTCTTTCCCTCCATTCCCACCTTTCTGCCCCATACATGTACGCAACCCCTTTCCGAGACCTGCAGAGTAGTTAGCTCACTGGTGTTTCCAGCTCCCTGCCCTGGAAGCAGCCCCGTACAGGCCTCCAAGCCAGCAGTACAGTTTTGGGCGAGTGAGGCGGCAAGGGGAGGCTGTGCTGAGCAGCAGCCCGTCCTCTGCCGCGTGCCCTTACCTTCTTACCTGAGCAGGGTGCAGGAGGGTTCACCCCGGCGACCGTCGACCTTCTCCTGGCACCTCCTGGCTGCTGGCACACGCTGGGAAGGGGAAGCTGTGGCTGGAGGAGGAGGCAGCCAGGGACCCCAGGCTGCAGGACGGGTGTAGACTGGTCCCGGTGCTCACAGCAGCCTGGGCTGGGCCAGGTGGCAGGAGGAGGTGTGGGGAGAAGCGCAAGAGGGGAGAGGCCCAGGCTGATGGTCAAGGTTGCGGTGTTCAGCTGCCTGTTTGAGCACTTCATCCTGCTGCCCATATCTCCATGCCATCCATACCTGGCGATCTGGTTTGACCTCCACGCGTCCATTATCTACGTCTTTGCTGAACAGCAGCTAAGGGAGGAAATCGATAATGCAAAAGACTTTGCCGACAAGCCGGGGACCCCCACGTTGGCAATATCTGCTGGTCTCTGCACCTGCTGCAGTGTGCAGAAAAGAGAAGAAGTGGTTGGCCATGAGCAACACAAAACTTCAAGGCTCTGGGGTGTTGCCTGGGGAGCATCCCCTGTCCTCAGAGAAACTTTAACATTTCAACGTGTATTTTTGTTCACTTCAACGAAATGAAAAAACAAAATGCTGAAAGGCTTTGTGCAACAAGGTATTCCAAACTGTTTTGGTTAGGGATAGTTGAAACATAAAGTTTATTTTATAGTATGACAGTTTACACCAAGTGAAGAAAATGGAATCCAACATAATAAAACCACTTGAAATAAACCACTACGATGCCTTTTAAAACTATTTTTTTTACACTTTGTTGAAGATCAGTGCATTCTCCTGAAATATTTCAAGTGTAGTTAAGGCATTTTTCTACTTGAATACTATTGCCTTGAAAACTTTTCACCGTTTTACTTGACCTAGAGCGTTGTCTCTTCCTGCAATTTAGCCATTCACCAGAAGGTGGAGCTTAATGTATTATAAGTGAACTAGAATTGAAAGCATTTTTACAGTGTCCTTTGGATTCGAGGGCTTGTTTTCTCTCCTCCCTGTTTCGCGCAGGAAATTCTTCTGGATCAGCATGACAGCTCCCCAGGCCATAAAACGTCAAAATCGGGAGTCTTAATGGTCCCAGCCTCTCTCGTCCCAGCACAACCTAATTAAGCCAAAATATCATCACCTAAGACACATCAAAGTCCAGAATCCTTGTCCCAAGAGCAAGAATCATTGTGTCCCTGGAGATGCTACTGACTTTCTTCAGGATTACTGGGAAACTAATGAATGGGAAAGAGAGGAGCGTTCGCCTGGTGTTTCTGCCCCAGTCCCAGCAGGCCCGAGCGCAGTCCCTGCCTACCGGCGGGCCAGAAGCTGGTCAGCTTGATTCCTGCGTGGTGGGTCGCAGTGCTGTACTCCATGCGCCTCTCGGCAATCTTGGGCTCACGCCAGCTCTCAAGAAGGCTCTCTCTGGCACCCAAACCACTGCTGCCTTGCAGTGGAGAGCGCTCCTGTACTGAGGTGTTAACTCGTCAATGGCAATCGTTACGCTGCAGTAGCAGGAAGCCTTTTGGATAGCACAGACCCAAACCCCACAGTGCCTCAGGGACAAGTGTCTCGGGTATTGAACCTGAATCAATTCTCTGTGAGGCCGTGACAGAGCAACGGGGGTGGATGAGGGTGTCTGCAGTGACCCGCGTTACTAGGATGCTGCACAACAGTGGGCTGCACGAACAGGAGCGTTCTCATGGCTTTCTGCTTAGATACACAATGTTGCTTAAGTCCACTCTGGGTCATGCTAGGTCATCTTTAGGTAGATAACTAGAAGCTGGCTAGCTTTGGCTACCTGCTTTAGGGATGTGCTCAGGACTAAGACGTCATGCTGAAGAGTACTAAAAACATAGCATCTCCCTTGGCTTTCCTCAGCTGTATTTGGCGGGAAGGATAGCTGCCTTCTCTGCATGATGCAGGGAGTGTTTGACTCAGAAAAGCCCCTGTTCATGGTCCTCTTTTACGGGCCGGAAAGATGCAGCTTGGGTTCAGATATCTTTGGTGCAAGTTCATTTAGATCCTTTTTCTGGAGGAGGTGGGTGGAATGAGGTGTTGACACCTTCCCCACGTGTGAACTTTCTACTGAAACTGGGTGACCAGAGCAGCTGCTCTCTGTAGTGGCAACTCACATCACAGCCACAGAAATGTCTTTGTTGGGTCACACTAAAGTTTCACCTAGATCAGTGTCCTGTCTTTGGCAATAGCCGAAGGCTGATGCCTAGGGAAGAGCATAAGAATAGGGCAAATGTATAGTGATTGTTCCCTACGGTACTCCTCTGACCAGCAGTGATTTCCAGCTAAGGGATTCATTGAATAAGAGATGATGCCTTTATGTTTGATTGCCCTTTTAGAGACTTCGATCAGTTCTAGTGGGCAGTTTTCCTAGCCCCTGTTTGTCCTAAGGCTAAATTTCCACCACCTCAATTTAGAGACACTTTGAAAAATGTTTAGCTGTAATGGACCCATTGGAAATAACTTCAGTGTTGAATGCAACAATTCCTTTGGTTACCCATCTAGGTGCTGGCAACATTGATTAGCAAAGATCCAGTTCTTTCAGTTTTACACCATTCTGATGAATGGTACAAAACCATTTGTTCAAGATAGCAAAACCCAAGAGGGGTGGTCAGAAATTTGACCTATTGAATCAGAATGAGTGTTTCAGCATCCTCTCATGAAAAAGAAATGAGAAATAATTTTCTGCATATTTTATTTCAAAACAATAGTCTTATCTCTATATCAATTAGTGCGTGGTTTATTAACAGTGAAGATAAGTCCCACTGCGTATTCAAAACGTTCCTCTCTTTTGCATCCTGAAAAGCAATCAATAGACTCATAGCAATATTGGCACTTAGCAGAAGTTAACCACAACTAAGGGTGAGGTTAACACGGCAAACCCACTTGCTCAGGAAGTTCTTGAGACAAATCTGAAACACAGTGTTCCTGTCTGGCAGCAAAGAACAAATTAAGCCTTTTTCTTAGCTCTTAAAATGCATTTAAATGCCAGCATTCTCTAGGGGAAAATTGGTTTCTGAAAAGAATTTGCATCAAAATTATCTTTGTACCCACTTCCCTAGAAAAGAGTTGATTGTCCTTTATTTTCATAACCTCTGTGCCAAGTATCCCAAGTATGAGGAAATATTGAGTTCTGCATCCAACTTGCAGCAGTGGTTTCCCTTCAGGCAGCCTCTTCTCCTTCCAGAAGATTGATGCCTGTTCCCCTTGCAGTATGGTTTGGATGGGGCACTGCCACCCAGCACAGCCCTGACTCTGAGGCTCAGCAGCTATAGATCTTTTTAATTCTGGTGCTGCCAGAGCCCAATGGAGGTTGAGGTCTTGAGAAAAGAGATGAACCCTGCCAAGAAGTGCCTACAGGCAGAAAAAGGAAACACATACAACAGCCAGACACCAGAGACCACTGAGAAATGACCACGATGTGGTGAGGGTTTTTCAAAGGTGGGTGCCTGCGGAGGTAATCTAGATTACCTGGAAGTATAAATGTGAAGGGAATTAGTTAAAACTCATCTCCATGGTTAAATAGTTAAAGAGTTAAAGTTAAATAGTTAAATAGTTAAAGTTAAAACTATCTGCATGGGTGCTCTCATTCAAAGTGAAGATGACTTGGTTGATGTTATTAAGCCAGTTTCTGTTCACAATTTTCATGAATTCCAGTAAATTTTTCTGAGTGTCCCAATGTGGACAGGCCATGGTACAACTCCCTTTTCCAGGCTGGGGCTAGAGGAAGGAAGGACGGAAGGAAGAGGAGTCATTCTGCTTAGACAGTATGTCAGAAATGAGAGCGCTGAATGCTTTGTTAAAGAGATGAGGCTTGAGCAGAGACCAGCCCTTCACAGCAATTTGTCACATGCAGAAAGTCTACATGGGAGAAAGCAAGGCAATGTCAAAGGCTGAAGGATGATAGAGGCTGAGAATGGTCATCTAGGGAAGGTCTGAAAGGTGAAAAGAGAAGTCTCTGATGAGGTGGAGCCAGTGAGTGCTAGGAAGCAAGAGGGCAAAAATAGAGAGTTAAGAAAATGATTGAGAGTAATGCTCTGAAGGGAGTGGGTGCAAGAGCAAACAAAACTGGAAAGGAGGAGGGCTGTGAAATGATGTGAGAAGAAATGACAGATTTTAGAGAGGCTGCAGAAGATGAAGAAAACTGAGACATAGAAACAGTCATATCCAGAGGAGGGAGCAAATGAAAGATGATATCCAGGAAAAGGACTGAGGGGACTTAGAGGAAGCTGGTATTGACCTGTCAGACACAGAGAGCAGTGCTAAAGCAGGTATCAACATCGCAGTCAAGCAATGAGGGAGCAGTTCATGGCAAAGGTGAGATCCATTTCAGCAAGTATGAAACATAGACCACAGTTGCAGGGCAAATCAAGGGAAAAGAGGAAAGATGGCAGGTAATCACATGGGCGCCAGTGTGGAGGTGAGAGTTGGCAAGGATGTGGTTGGGAGGTAGTGATGTAAGGGAAAGTTGAAGTCCAAGGAAGGTCATCCAAGAGTTATCATGGGACAGCAATGTCAGGATGGGGCAGGAAGAAGAGTTGGGTGAAGTGATGATGATGGGAAGAGGGTAAGAGCAGGGATGTGCTGGAATTAGTAATAATAATAAGAAAAGCCCAGCAGCTTCCCTCCACTTCCTCTGCCTGGACCAGAGGACTGGACCTAGTTGCTAAGAAAAGTGTGGGAGGGAAAAGGAAGGAGTAAGAGGACCATAAGGATGAAGAAATGGTGAGATGCTATCTGAGGATGAAGGATGAAAGGTAAAAAGGGAGGAAATATGACTAGGCAAAGGAAAACTGAGGGAGGACAAAGCAACAGTGCTGGAGAGGACAGGGAGGTGGGTGCAGTTGGAGAAGACCTTTTGAAAATGCTACTTGGACTCCAGGCTGCTTGCAATTCCTAACAGAAAGGGAGGGAAATGCAAGTCCCTGAGACTCAGAGGCGCCTCCTGCAGCCGCAGCGTGCTCAAATCATCACCAGCTCTTCCTCTGCCAGGCTGAGCTCCATCACCCTTTGTGGCATCCCAACAGTCCATAATCCACAGTCCCAGGCCAGGTGTCTCAAATAAAAGCACCTTGTCCCTGGAGCAGAGAAAGAACTTCATCATCAGTGCAAAGCTGAAGGATAAAGCACCGTGAATAACACAAATACCACAGAAGAGCTTTGCCAGGGTGGCCCTATGCTGTGTTTCCAAACTGGTGCTTCAAGTATGCAGAGCCATGATGCATTGGAAGAATCTTTCTCCTGAGGCAGCAGCAGCAGAGCTGTGCCCCTCACAGCGCGTGGTCTTATGTTCAGCAAAGCATCCTCCTTGTTCCCAGGGTGCAGGCAGAGCTCCAGCATGTCGGTAGCATCTTCCAGCCCCATCCGGCAGCCCCAGCTGTGCCTGGGGGACACGCTGCACTCCGAGCTGCCCCCCTCAGCCAGGCAATGCTGTGCCACTTTGGGGCTATCTGTCTGAGCCCACAGGTGCAACGGAGATGGTAACTGCACGTTCAGGGAAACCTTCTTCGGGTGATGAGCCCTAAGCGCCTGCTGCCGAGCACTGTAGCAGAAATACCCGGCTCTTGTAGGGTGGCAGCCAGGGCTTGGGGCAGGGATCTGGCCTTCCTCATGGCCCTGGTGACAGGAAGACCATTCATGAAGAAATCAGGCACAACCCTTCGATGTTTTGGGGGTCGGCTTGTGCAACAGCAGTATTGTTTCCAGTCACCAGGCTGACAGGAAGATTTAGGCAATCGGGCTGCTTGGTGGGAGGGCTCTTTCTGAAGAGGAAGGGGAAGCGCAAACACCTCAGTGCTGCAGGAGCCTTGCCTGGAGCGTGTGAGGAACCAGGAGGGCTCTGGCTAAATCCCGTATGCAAAATGAGTGGGAGGGAGGAGGCCTTGGCCAGGATCCCGCTTTAAAGCTAGCGTTAAATAGCCTGCACTGTGCATGGGTCAGAACGTTTAATAGGTCTGAGTGATACTTTGTGTTGTGCTCATGGTGTAGCATTTTGTAAAGCTCTTTGGGAAACCTTGACTTGAAAATACATATAACATCAATTTTTCGAGGGGGAGGGGGAATCATATTTTTGGGAAGATATCTTGACCTCAAAAAAGTTCATTTGTTCTTCTGGTCTGTCTAATTAATGAAAAGTCATGTCTGGTCAACACTTTTTGAATTATCTGTTTAAGATCTGCAACCATAAATAACTCCAAATATTTTAAATTTTTGTGAATCACCCTAAAGGTTGAAAATCTTTTTTCTTTCTTCCAAATGTCAGTAGATACACCCACAGTTAATTCCAGGTATTAAATACCACAGGTTCAAAGTCTCCTAACTCTGCAGGTCACCATCTGCACTTTACCATGTTTTTGGGGTACTGTTTCTGAGGGATAATGTGACCTCAGCGATGTGACTGGCAGCAAATTCATGGGGTCATGCCGTATAGCAACTGGGAGAATTAGTCTTAACTAGTGAGATGCCTCTCTGCCTTGTAGCTGACAAAGTCAAACACTAGTTTGAAATTCATTGCACTGGGTGCCTGCCAGAAAATGCAATGCAATGCAGTTTATTTGAATTCCAAGTGTTCTGAGTGGGGCTGAAGCTGGAGTAAACAATATCCCTAAAAAAACACTGTGAGAGCAAAGCAGTTGCAGTCATTAAGGAAAAAGTAACCCCAAGCCATTGATCAATCTTAGTTTTTTTCTTGCCAAATAGAGACATAACAATAGCCTGCTCTTTGAGCAGAAGGACCTCAGAGAAGGAATATGCTCTACTGCTGTAAAAAATACAGTTGCCTTCTCACTCCCAAGTTTCCAGGAATGTGAGTTTCTTGGAGGTGCCTACCGGGATTGGGCTGTCGCTTGCTCCCTGGTGGGGGAGAGGGGGAGCATGAGGGAAAACGAGCATGGACAAATCTCTAAATCAGCGGAGTTTATATGGGTCCAGCAGACTTATTAGAGTTGGGAGTTGAATCCTTGGAGGCTCTCATCTTCACGAAGCATGCCTGATCCTCTCGCAATCTCTGGAAATGCTGAGCCTGGCGAGAGCCCTTCCTTCCAGGATCAGAGGTCCCTGCCCCCAGCCCTGTTCCCATCCCTGTCCCCCAGCTGGCAGAGCAGGAGCTTTCCTGCAATCATCCCTCTGAGCTGCTGGCCGTGGTGTCACCAGGCAAAGAGGAGCAGTAAGGGCAGCCCCTCCTGTGTCCTCAACGTTCCTGATTTATGGCAGAGTGCTGTAGCGCCTGCTCTAAGAGTTAAGGGGAGGAGGGTGAAAATGGGGGTCTAGAAGTCCTAAACTCTCCATCACATAGCCAGGGTGTGCTGCAGGGCGCATCCATGCGGCTCAGATGATACTCTCTACCCCTTGGAGCTATGATGGAAATCAGCTTATTTTGGCAAAGTGGCATAAGTCAGAGGTTCATTCAGATCCCCAACCTCTATCTCTGCTTGAGGCTTTTTTTTTCCTGGTGCAGTGTCTCAACATTACCACCAGCTGCAACGTGGAGAAACAAGAGCCTTGCAGGAACTGCAGCTTTGAAACTCCCCATGCCTTTCCAGTTCAGTGATCGTCTGTTGTGGGGGGCTCAGTGCAGAGGAATGAGGTATTTTTTCCTTTTCTAGCAGCAGCCATGATCGTGTTTAATTTGGAAGAACCCATGGTAAGAGTGGCCAAGCTGACACACCTTTTGTGAGACTGCTGCTTGCCAAGATGAAGCTTTCAGGACTCAATACTTCTTTGTACTGACCGTGAGCTTTAGCAGTTGAAATAATCTTGAACCTGGTCAGCCAAGGTTGCTTCTCTCATGGTGCCCATCAGTGAAGTTCACCTCAGTTAGTCTCCTGGTAGTCCCCAGGGTGTGAACATTGATGTCCAGGCATCACACTGGCAGAAGTCCCATACCTCTGGGGACTGTGAGCGTCAGGCAGTCAACAGCACCCGGGTTTGACAAGCTTCAGGGCTTGCTTCATTTACCCACTTGCTTTTCATTGAGTTGCCAGTCCCAGAACTGGGCTCAGGTTTTGTGGCACCACACCAGAGCACAGGGAACTTGTTCTTGTGGCTTTATATGTAAATTTTGAAAAGACTTTCATAAGCAGAACTTGTATTCTGCTATTTTATTGCTGACTAGTTGCAGTGCTGAAAAGAGTCTGGTGAAGCAGCAAAGGCTACAGCTCTACATGGCTAAATTACATCAACTCAGTCTCGCCAAGAGATGAGGAATGGGGAATCATGCTGTCGTATTCTTGCACTCACTGTTCTGACAAAATCACATTGTAGAGTAACACAGTGCTATCTCCATGGCCATCAACACTCAAAGGAAATCATGCATTTGCTCTAGAAGCTGAAGCTGTTTAATGGAGAGGAGCAGTGATCTCTTACCGCCACCCACTCTCATCATGTCAGATAATTAGTCTCTATATAGGCAGAGTACTGGAAAGAGAAGATGGAGAATCAGGATTTGGAGGTGGATGCTACCATTGTAGCAGTAACTGAGACACTCCTCCTGAGGCAGACTGATAAAAAAGTGAGAAAAATGACCAAATGAAAGAATCTTAGAATAAATAGACTAATATAACTAACTCCTGGAGGCGGCAGGCTGGGGTGCTGTTCCTTCCCAAGGCTGCAACCCCACAAACCCCCAACTCCCAGCGTGCTCTCGCTGTAAAACCATTGGCCTGAATCGAGCCACGGTGCTTTGCAACTGCTCTGCTCATGCTGCTCGGCTTCGTGTGGTCGGCTCAGCCTTCACCAAAGCCCTCCTGGCTGGGCGGCCTGACCAGCTGGCTCAACAGCCATTTTCACGGGGTTGCTGTCTGGAGGAAGGCGTGCTTGCACGGCACGTGCAGGCATAACAGTGTCTGCTCAGGGGAGGAGGTGACAGCTCATGTCGTGGCACTTGGTGCCACAGGGCTGGAAACCAAACTGCCTTGCCTTGGCTTTGTGGGAAGGCGGAGCTGCTAAAATGGAGCACGACAGAAGTAGTGCCGGGCATTTTGCCCCTAAAAGTCAAAACATCGGCATTTCTGTGAGGAGGATGGCATGGAAAAGATACGGTTTCAGACATAAGCGACTCAAGAAAAATGGAGTGCCAGCTCCACAGCTGCCTGAAAAACCTGAGTTGCTCCTTGTTTGTGTGCAGGCATTCGTTAATGACATAATCTCCTCTTCTTTCATTTTTGTTTAAATGAGTCTACCAGATGGGCACACAAGAATTCACACTGCATCAACATTCATCTGGTAATTTCATTTAACTCTAACTTAAACAACTTTTCAATTTCTTCTGACAGTTTTTTTTGAACCTGTACCTAGAAGCTGAATTGGGTAAATACCCCAAATAGCTTCATGAACATGAGCCTGAATCATTTTATTATTAAAACAATGGAAATCATAGAAACATAGAACCACAAAATCTTTCTTTTGGTTTCACTGGGGAGTTATTAAAGCATATAAACAGAAGTAATTAACAAATACAGTAAAGAAACTGTTTGCAGGCAAGTGATAACCAGAAGAAGAGGCAAAATGCAGCAAATAAATTATTGACTACTAGTGATTTGCCCATAACGAGGATATATTCTGCCTTGTCTTCTTTTTAAAAAATGAGCATTTATGTGATGCAGCTGTCTGTGCTTCTGCCAACCTGTGCATATGCTCACGCTGAAACGGGACAACCTGCAAGGAAGAGGGGTGGTTACCAGGTGCTCACAGGAGTTTTGCATGGCTGGAAGGCATCTCCTGGCTCTCTTTCAGCCCCTTTTCTCTCTGTTAGTGGCCTTCAACAGAATTGTACACTTCAACTCAAAAGCATTACATGATTAATACGCTTAAAACTGTTTCTGTTCATCTTGAAGGAAAATAGATGCTTAGGCTTATGCATATAAATAATCCTTGCACCTTGTGCAGGTTTAATGTTAAACAGATGCAAAATGTTTACAGGACAAGGGTCTCAAATCATTTAAACAAAGTTGTGCTGAGCAATGATCATCATTAGAATAAGTGGTCAGAAACTCCCTTAGCAGTGTTTAATGCAGCATTCCTACTTTCTTGTGCATAAATAAAGCAAATGTTACTGGAATCCAGTAAAAGGCTGCTATCTTTTCACTTGGATCCAAAGCTGTGATTGTGGCTTGTGTGGCAACTAGCTCTCTTAGACACTCATCAACAGCAGATGTGGCTTTAGCTGCTGGGTGCTGAAGCATGCCTGTATCACAGCCCATGCTGCCACATCCATACCTGCACTGATGCTGGGGCCGAATCCTGCTTGCTTATGTCCAAGTGAGCTGCAGCCAGTGCTCCGGAGTGCAGAAGAGAGAAACTCTCTGTACAGAACCCTTGGGGTTGCCTATAAATATGTGGGCAATTTGGCTTACTAAAATTCTTCTTTTACATGCCTGTCTGTCTCTTCTATTTATAAATCTGCCTCTACAAACTGGTGGGATTACCACTTTTACCCCAGAGGCTGCAGCTATCTTTCCTTTGCATTAATGACATACATTCTCGAAGTCAAGAGCGAAGAAGTTTTTTGCCAAATGCAAAAAGCTGTTTTGTTAGCTGGTATAATTAGCAGAGCTCAAAAGAGGATGACAGAAAATGAGGCAAGGAGCTCTGCTAGATTGTGCCGGGTGAGGACCTGCTCCAATGAGTTTTTTAGAAATCCAGAAAGCAAGTTGCTGGTGTGCTGCACCTTCTCTGCTCGGGGATTCTCCAGCGTACAGTGATTATTTGTCTGGCCTCATGTGGCTTGAAAGAGAAGCATTTGCATAAACAAGAGAGAAAGTATCAGCAATCCCAAATGTCCCTTGTCTTGGTTTGGGCTATAATTTAATCTCAGATGTTACACTAATGTCAGCTGGGCTAATTACAGAAAATGTTACACTAATGTCAGCTGGGCTAATTACAGAAAATGCCTTTCCTTCAAAAAAACAAATTCCACATTACCATAGGAACAAGTCCATACTCACTGAAGCACGGCATCTTGGTTGATTCCTGAGTTGTTCACATTCTCGATGGAATTCTGCCTTTTAAATGAAAAACCTCCAAGGCTGCACAGCACGTGCAGGTGAGCAGGGTGGGTAGTTTCATCCAGGCGGATGGCTGCACGCCTGCGTATTCAATCCTCTGTCTCCCCTGGATGCACTTGCACCGGGTGAGCTGTGAAGAAACACCTGAGGGAAACATAAAACCTTTCAGATTTGTGAACTCTGCAAAGATTCACCCTTTCCGATACATCTATATACCGTTTTCCCTCCAGCTGGAAATCACAGTGTTTTGCTCTTTTCAAACCTATTATTTAAAAAGCAGCGAGTGGGCTTGAGCCTGCTGAGCGATGTCAGCTCCCATGGAGGGTCCCCTGCGTTGCCGCCGCCACCCATGACCAGCCTGGGGGAGATGGGGGGCATGTGGGTGCTGGAGGGGCATGCTGAGGCTGTGCCTTCTGCCTTGCCAGGGACCACTTGCTCCTGACAGCAAGCTCAGATGTCCCTGTCAAGGAGTGCTGGCACAGCTACGTTGTCCAGTATCTATATCCACTGCAATTCCCAAATGGCCACCATGTTCAACAATATCTTCCTCACACAGAAATGCTCTTGCTACAGATTTTGGGCAGGATTTGGATGTCTGTGACGCTGAGGTCTCAGACTCTAACAGATCTTCACCCAGTTCTATTTGCTAAAACTTCTGACCCAAATATTCAGATGTCTCGGTTTGGATGGAGTTTTTTTCCCCCAGCTGTCACGCCTTGCTAGCAGAGTTTACCTTCTCTTGGGAATAGCTGCTTCCCCAGGTGAGAATTGCACATGTAGTTAACTAGTCAGTGCTCAAGTCAGTCCTTGATTCATAATCCAGAAAAAGCCTTTAAAAGCTGCACTCGGGGTGCAGATGGCATTTAACATACAAGGTTAGCTAAGCTCAGCAGCCCGCTGCACGACTGCTGCTGTTGCACTACAGGCCCCGTCCTTGAGGAGGCCCTCAGGAAGGGGAGAACTGAAGCCGAAGGGGGATAACGAAGCAGCGATGCTCAGGCAACAAGGGCAGCATTCAGAGCAATGAGGGTAACAGTGAAAAGTGAGAAGAAAGTTACCAATGTTGCTCGTTTCAATGCGGAGCCAACAGGCTGCAACAGGCAGCGATGTATTGAATCTGTCGCGTTACAGATTTGCCTTAGCTTGAGCTGTCTGAAACCCTGTCATCTAGAGACTCCCTCTTTTTAATACACTGCTTTGTTTCTAAAAGCCTCTCCCAGGCTGTAGCAGTCAGGTTCTGGGAGGAAATATTCCAGGAGTGGTGAAAGACAGTCTTCTGGAGACCCCCACAGCTCTGGGCTGGGACCGGCTCCCTTTGCTTGTCACGGTGTGCCTATGCTGTCACATTATTTGGCTCCCTGCTTCATTTCTGGGCTACAGTCCCCACCTTGCACATGGCTGCTTAAATCTCAGCTCGCTCCCAGGCTACCGACGGGGATGCAGTGATCACCTTGCTCCGAAACAAACCCAGGTGCAGTTCTGCAGGGGGCTGCCCCATACCCAGTATGGGTGAGTGGGCACCAGGTTTGGCTCCCTGTGCCCCGCAGAGCCCTCCAACACCACCCCCACAGTAACATCACCAGGGTATGCAGCCCACAGCGTTTTGCTCTGAAAGCACCATTCAGCTCATCAGTTAACACTGTTAGCTCCTCATTTCGGACACCACAAGCTGAGGAAGGTGCACACATGTAACACGCGGGGCCCAACGGAGACCGTGTGCCCGCTGTTAGCAGCGGAGACAGCGGCCGTGTGCTCTGTGGGCAGGGGGCCTGAGCAGCGAGGGCGCGAGGGCCGGAGCAGCGAGCGGGGCGGGAGTCCCTGGAGCAGGAATGTCCAGCAGCAGAGGTGTAGCCTGAGATTTCGGAGCCGGCTCTGTGCCGGTCCCCCACGCCCTCAGCCACGGGGCTGTGCAGCAGCGTGCCAGGATGGGTGTCTGGCCAGAAGGAGGTGCGGAGCTGGCACCTGGCAGATTCCTGTGCAAAGCCGGCCCGTGTTATTTGCCTTTCTTTGAATTCTGCTTCTGCTTGTTTGGTCTGTTTGAGGTTTTTTTTTGCCAGGAAATGTGGTGTTTATTTTTCCCAGTGCCTGCAGAAACTCTTGTATCTTACCTTTCCCTCCGTAGCAGGCGATGATTGTAATGACACCCCCCCCCTTTTCTTTCTTTTTTTTTTTTTGCTTGGTTTCCACAGCAGAGGACCCATTATTGACTGTTGTGAAAATACGGGTCTCATTCAGCAGTGCAGCAAAGCGCAGATGGAGGCGGGGTGGGGGGGAACCAGAGAAGTCTGACTGAGAAGTGCAAGACTGGACTGAAGCAAAAACCCCAGCCAGATGTGGGGTGGAAGTTCAGAAAGAGCAAAAGATGGTATGAAGAAGACAGGACAACCCTGTGTAGAAGCCCTGTACAGTCGTTCATATTCCGGCTGCAAGGTGCGGGGGGGGGGCCCACAGCAGGAGAACCGACACGTACAGCTCCGTGAGTGCTGCGCGGCTGCCGGGCAGCTGCTGAGGGTGCAGCACCCGCGGGCCCGGGGAACGGAGAGCAAACCCAGCGAAGGCCGGGCTGCGCGGGCAGGACCACCGTGCCGCTCTGCGCCCCGGGGAGAGGCGCGGGCAGGACGCGGTGCCCACGCTGTCCCCCGCAGCCGGGCCTGAGCCCAGCCTCGTGTGCTCCCGACTGCTCGGGCAGGAGCTCAGGCGCGGGTGGGAGGCACGGGCACCCAGCCCCGCACAGGAGAAAGGTTGCGGGCAGGCGGTGCCTGCCTGTGCCCGGCGGGGCTGAGCACCCACCCCGGCCGGGAGGGCGCAGGGCCGCGGGGGACGAGACAGAAGGGAGCACGGTGCGTGTGTAGCAGGCGTGGGCCAGCTGAGCCTCCCCTGGGTGCCGGGGGACAGGCTCCGAGCTGCCCGGGCAGAACTTTTCCGAAGGCGCCAGGCGAGCGCAGGCGAGGGCAGGGGATGCTGCCGGGACCCCCAGCCGGGGCGGGGCGGGGCGGGGCGGGCAGGGCCGGGGCGGGCAGCGGGTGCCGGGCGGGCCGGGGCCGGGGCCGGGGCCGGGGCGGCGGGGCGCCGCGGGGGGCGGAGGGCCGGCGTCCGTCTCGGCGGGGCCGCCCCGCTGCAGTCTCCCGGCAGCCCGGGAGGAGGAGACGACGGGGCGCGCAGGAAGCAGCGGGGCAGCCCCGCGGAGACGGACGCCGGGCGGGCGGCAGCTCCGCGCCCCGCCGCTCCCGCCGCCCGCGCCCCGCGACCCCCGGCCCCATGGCGGGGCCCTGGGCCGCCCTGCTGCTCCTCGCCGCCCTGCTGCCCGCCGCCGCGCCAGGTAGGCAGCCGCCCCGGGCGCCCGCCCGGAGGCGCCTCCGCTCTGCGCGGCCGTGGGGGAGCCTCTGCCGGCCCGCGCGTGTGGCTGCCGGCCCCCACGCCTGGCGTGCCCCGCTCGCCCCCGCGGGCTGCGCGGCGGGGAGGTGCGGGGCCGTTTCGGGGCGCTGCGGTGAGGGGCGACCGGGTGCCTCGGGGCATCGCGGGCGGTCACCCCGCCTGGCCGAGCCGGGCCGCCTGCCGTGCCCCGGCCGAGGCACCTGCCGCTGCCCCGTGTCTCTGCCGGTCCCTCCGCCGGCGCCGGGGCGGGCGGAGCGGCCGCTGCAGCGCTGCCCTCCCGCCGGCTGGGGTGGGAGACCCGAGCGGGCAGGGAGGGTCTGCAGAGCCGGGGCGAGCCCGGCGCCGAGGGCCTGGGGGACCCCCGCGGCTGCCGGAGGCCGGGGCCCTCCGCAGCCGGCCCGCTGCGGCTCGGCGGCGCTTGGGTCCGCCGCGGGGCTGCAGCCCGCAAGGGCGCTCCCGGCCAAACGGGCGCCGAGGGCATCGGAGGGCTCCTTCCCTCCTGCCTCCAGCCCCTCTGTGCCTTCCTGCCGCTGGCAGCGGGTGCCGGTCCCGCCGTCCCGCCTGGCGTCGGCTGAAGGGCCCCGCTCGCTCGGTGGACGGGGCTGACACCGGGCAGCCCCCGCTGAGCATCCCTGTGGAAAGTCGGCCGAGATCGCTCTTGGCTTCGTTCCCGCCGCCGGAGCCCTGTGGATCGGAGCCTGGATCAGCCCGGGCGAGGCTGGGGCTGCTGTCAGGATTCCCCGGGCTCTCAGCCTCCGGTTTAAGCTGCTCTGGAGGTGGGGTCCTGGTGTGGGGTGGCGGATCTTCCCCCTCCTTTCCCGCGTGGGAGCGGTGTGGGTTAACTGCAGCCCCCGCGGCGCCGCAGGCAGCGCCGAGCCCCGCGTCTGCCTCGGCCTGTGCCCGCAAGGTCTTTGCACCAGCGCCCGGCTAGAGGCAGGGTATACAGGGACACGGGGAGGCATTTCAGCATCGGGTTTTAACTGCTGGGCTTGCAGTGGCCAGGGCGGTATGGGGACACCTGCGCCCTGGCTCTGGACGCGGTGGCTGCCCCATCTCCAGCCCTGTGCTGTGGCTGCAGAGGAGCCAGTCAAGGACGGGAGCATCTCACTGCCCCAGCAGCTCAGGGCTGAGCAGGACCTCATGTCACCCGTGGCTCCTGGTGCGTTTCAGTGTGCAGCTAAACAAACTGGAAAATCTGCGTAACCTAGAGCAAGGAAAACATCTTCAAGCCTGGTTTGAAGACCCTGCGCAGCCCTCTCCTCGTGGGCTGCTGGCGGTGTGTGGCTCGCAGGGTGCACAGTCGCAGGGTAGCGGCAGAGCACATTTGCAGGAGGCTGAGCACAGAGCAGCTTTGCTGACAGGTGCCCGTGTATCCACTGCTGTCTCTCTTTCCGTGCCGTGCCCGTCCAGGTTAAGCCTGGCTTCGCTCTCCTGGAAGTAGATTTGTAGTAGCGCTGCTCTGTGGCAGCGGGAGCGGGAGATGGAGGGGGAACCGGCTCTGCTGTTGCTGGGGCTGCCTGCTGGCAAGCGAGAGGAGAAGGAAGGAAGGGAGCAGGGGAGTTTGTGTGCTGATAGCATGGGCAACATCCATGGGAAATGTCATAGCCTCTGAGGAAAAGTTAGCTGTTGAGCACAGGCAGGCTTTTGCTTCTCTGACTGTGTGATGTCTAAAGTGATTCTAGGGGAGTCTGAAACTTTATGGATGTTACATCCAAAATTTTCAGTGCAGTCTTTCTTCGTTTGCAGTCCCACACCAACGTGCTGTAAAACCAAGCCAATTTCTGAACAAACCCAAATGTCTTGGCATAGTACTGTGTGGAGCACTGCGTGCTTCCCAGCTACGGACCTCTGCGGCACACCAAAACCTGCTTGAGTGGGAACGCTGCGCTGTTAACCCCCAGAGGGGCTGTACGGGACGCGGGTGTGAGCTGCACGTGTGCTACTTGTCCCTGGTGGTGTGCTGGCCACGCTGAGCGGGCACTGCTTTCCTTCTCCAGTCTAGAGAGTGGTTTATAAGCCACTAAACCCAGACTGTGCCCTGAAGAAGTGCAGTCTCAGGCAGGAGGGCTAGTGGGTGCTGGAGTCCTTTCTCAGGGGTTAAAAGCTATCGCTGAGTGCCTTTGCTGCCCTTAGCCTTGCTTTCTCATCTTCTAGCCATGTCTGAAATGGTCCCTTCCCGTTCTCCTCTCCTCGCCTTTCCAGCGCGCGCTGTCCAGGTGACCTGTCCCAGACTCACTCTGCGCTTTGGAGCCTTTGCCCAAGTGCTGTGTCTGGGAGATGGGGAGGCTGCCTCGGCTCAGCAGAGGGGCTCAACAAATGAAGTGAAAGAGCCCTTCGTTTTTTTGTCTGTGGAAAGAAAGAAAAGATTTTTCCCCAGTGAGGGTCTGGCAGTGGGCTGGTGCTGACCTTGACTCTGCTTCTGTTTATCAAAATGGAAAGTCAGCGTGGGGCATGTGCCCAGGATTGTTATGTGCAGTGCTATGTCTCGGGCCAAGGAAGCGTAAGAGAAGGTGTTGTGCTGGAGCCAGTTTAGGGGCAGATCCCATTTGTGTTTTGCCAAGGCAGATTTTTGCTGCTTCCTGCCAGATCCCGCGTGTGGAAGGATGTAGCGCACATACTGACAGCGGAAAGCAGTCCTCCTGTAGAAACCCTCCTCTGTTGCTTTTATACAAACAATATTCAAGCACCACCTGTGGCCAGTGGGAGAAATTTGGGAGGAAAGTTAAGAAGAGGCTGAGCCCAGAACAAGAGCTTTGCTGACAGCAGCACTAGCTCTCGTTCTCCCTCCTTGTCTGGACTGTGTGACATTAACAGAGAAAGCAGAAGGGAATTTTCCACTTCATTTAGCTCTAAGGAATGTATCTTCTCAGTTATTTAGGACAACGCTGTAATGGTCTTAACTGTATAGCTCCATACCAGCCTCTGGGTGTGTCAGAGGTATGAAAGCCCTTGTGCTGTCCAAGTCTGTAATTCCAGCTCTTCAGACAGCACATGGACCGAGGCTGGCTGGACATGCTTTCAGAAGCTGAGCTATACAGAAAGAAAACAGAGGGGGGCTGAGTAGATCGTGGAGCAAAATAAAGACACGGTATGCTTTCTCTCTGCCTGCAGAGGGAATGGGATCTTGTCTGTATGATCCAGTGCATTGAGTGAGCATTCATATGCCCCAAAAATACAGCTCCTTCCTCGGACGCATTCAGTGCTCAAGTGATGCTGACATTTCTCAGGCAGGACACTGAAATGGTAAATGTGGCTTCTGAGTCTCAAGATAACTGAGGTTGGACTTTATGTTTACTGCAAGTTGTCTGTAGCCATCTGCAGGTGGTCCATTATCTTCAGATTAATAAAGCAAAGCAGTGTTTTCACCAGGCTCAGTTTCTGGTGCTCTTCTAGGACCCATGGCTTCTCCAGCTGGCAGCTGTGTCACTGTGTCACCCAGCTCTCTCCATCACTTTGGAAGTGCTCAGGTGTGTGGCTAAGGTGGCATCGGGATGTGCTGGCATGAGGCATTGGGTCTCTTAAATTTACACTGCTGCAGTTTAGGTATAACCAGGACTGGAACCTTTTCTTGACCAAAGACCTCCAGAGTGAGCCTGTGTTTGGTAGCCTGACTGTGATCCCAAGTACTCAAAAACCTGCAGCAAAACCAGCACTTTTTTTTTTTTTTTTTTTTTTAGTTTTGAAATGTCAGGATCTGCTTATCTTGTTTAACTTGAGTTACCTGTCTTCATGAATTAGTATTCCTTAATTCCTCCCTTGCCTTCCCAAGCAAACTGTTCATAGCTAGGTCCATGCATGTATCACAGGAACGTTTACCGCTTGTTCTGTGTGTGATTTCTGCTCAGGGAGAGGAGGGAGCGTGGATGTTTAGCTATGCCTCCCGTAGACTGCTAAGGCACTAAGCAGGTGAAGTGGTCGCTTCTCCAGAGGGAATGGTGGAGACGTTGATGAGCCTTCCTCTCGGGAAGCTCCGTGCTGCTGTTTGCAGGCGTACCGCGCTCTTGTGCAGCCTTGAGCGGGCAGTCCCAGCGCTGCAGGCACTGCGCTGCTCCCTCAGGCAGGTACCAGCGCTCCCTGTTGTGCTTTTCTCCCCCCCAAATCGCCACTTGTCTTTTCTGTTTTACAGCCCCGTAAAGCAGCGACGATTTCACTGGTGTGTTGCACTACAGGATTGCTTTTATTCCTTTGAGTGCAGTTGAAACTTTATTTGCTTGGAACTATGAGCGTTTTTGTTATTCCCCAAGATGAGAGATCGCTTCACCCCTGCAGCCTGTGCCCCTGCCCAGCACTGGAGGGAGGGATGAAGTGCCGAGTTACGACGCAGTGAAACCCAGAGGGGAGCAGCAGATCTTGAAGCTGGAGAGATCCTTTCCCTCTGGGTCGTGAGAAGCCCAAATGTTTTGCTTCCATGTGGGCTGAGAACTTGCGTTTTGGCTGTGTTTGCACTGACACCATAGCCTCTGAGGGGTGCTATGGCTTACATTTTCAGGGCAATAGAGGAGTGATGGGTATTTTGAAGAAGTGGGAGGTCATCTGGAAGATCCTTCGCTGTGTGTGATCCAGTATAAAGCCTTTGAAATCACATTTACATTTTCTTATATGTGTTTGCTATACTGCTGCTTATTCTGCTGTGCTGTTGGCTGCAAAACCTACAATCTGTGTTGAATGTTCACAAACTGCAGTGCCAAAATAAGCACTGCCAAGATCAAGACAGTGGCTTAAAAAGCACAAGATTTAACAAATAAGAACTGCTGAGATCTTTTGCTTTGCTGTCTGTTCCCTGAGCCTCTAGGACACACGTTTCTAAATTCTCCTCCACACCCTGGATGTTTAGGGATTTAGAGGAACGGTATGGTTCAGCCTGCATCTCCACTGCCTGCCTCTTACCAAAGGGGCATTTAAACCAGCGAGGACATTTTGCAGTGACCCTGCACCTGGCAGATGGACTCCTGCTGCTCTGACCCCAGCTCTTGCATTTATTCTTACTTGCGGGCAGCAGCAGTGTTTGCCGCAGCACCTCCTTAGTTGGATTCATTTCCTTTGGGGACATACAAGCACCTGGAAAGTGTCAGGTTTCCCTGGTTCCTCTTTAAACCTTAGACAAGCTTGTAATGAAAAAGAGCTTTTTCTACGGTAGACCACACGGTTGAGCGCTTAACTACTATACTGGTAGCAGAGTTAACAAGAGCAACATCAAACGGTGTTTACACGGTGGCTCCTTCATTGCGTGGTCTTGGCTTGCCTGGGGAGATGGGAGGTTGTGCTGACAGCTCATGTGCCTCTGGTCCCCAGCCAGACCTGTGCAGGCTGCTGAGCTTCCTCCGCCTCCTTCGTCCTGGAGGGGATCCTGGTACCTGCCTCTCTCCAGACCTCTCGTCCCATGTCCTGCCCTCCTAAGGCACACGGCTTCTGGGTTTCTGGCACGCGTAGCTCTGCAGACACAGATTTCTCCTCCCTGGTCCCCCAGGACTGCTCTCTGGGGTGTAATGTAAGGTCTTCTCTCCTCCTCTGCCCTTCAGAGTTTCTGCAAATGCATGTTCAGGCTTCAGGCTGTTTTAATCGTAGAATCATTAAGGTTGGAAAAGACCCTTAAGATCATCATACCATTCACAGCATTTTCAGGACGGTTAAAATCTGTGTAGGTTGTGTCATACGTTTCCCGAGCAGCAGTCATCATCCCGAGCAGCCCGCCGTTAGCCCTTCATGAATTACATCTGCTCTGCGGGACGTGGGAGCTCTTCTCGTGTGCATACCCCGGCTGTGTCGCACCCCCCTGCTGCGGCAAGAGCCGACCACGCTTCAGTGCCTCTGAAATCAGTCTGCGTGTGTGGCCCCGTTTTGGTGTAGGTGCTTGCATTTGGCAGAGTTGGTCTATATTTAAAGCAAATAGCCCCGAGGAGTGAAGAAACGAGGAAAGGTGGAAGAAAGACCAAAGTCATGTAGAAATTGTGTGCTCTAAACAGAGAGCTTTTCCTAAACAAAGGGAACGTTGTTAGTTACGTGAGCTGGAATACTGAAATCCTGTTGTAAGGAAAGCAGTCCAAGCTGCTTCTTGCCCTGGAAGAAGACCTAAAAGGTACATCCAAATTTAACTACGTAGGTATTAGCAAGCGGTCTGGAGAAGTGTGCGTTTTAAATCACCCCTCTTCACTGAGTAACTTGATCATCAAATCAGCTCTTCATTAAACAGAGCAAATTACCCTGTGAGGACTGTGGAGTGTGTTCATATTTCATTGTTCCAGCGCAGCTATTTCACTATTACTCAGTCATCAAGTCCTCTTGGGCATCTCGCAACAGTCCTGGTTCCAGCAAATCTTTCCGACTGTTGTATTTTTCTGGCGCTAAAACTAATTATTTTTTCCACTGGAGGATTTGGTTGTTCTTAATATATACATCTGCTGTAAAATAAGAGGCAGCTCTTCAAATGGTTATTTGTCATCATGTTTACTGTATAGTTGGCTGCCATATTTTGGCTGAAACTTTTTTTTGGGGAAAAAGTGCAGAACTGCTGGAGCTGGAATGTTAGTTTGTCTCTGAAAAGAAGGCAAAAATAAGAGCAACTGAATAGTCAGCATAATTTGTTGTGGTACTTTGTAAAGAAGTGCTTTATCCCTCCTCTCAGAGTGGCATCCTTGGAAGGGCGTACGTGGCGGGAAGGGGTTTAGTTGGTAACAGGCAACAACTACTGAGTTTACCTTAAAACTCCCGCAACAGAAAGCAGCAGATGTGACTGGCAAACCATGCTGCTGTGGCTGGCCGCTCATGGCATCCAGCACCTGGCCCGAGCCCTGCCACCCGCCTGGCCAGCCCTCGCAGAGCCCCCGGGTGCTCCCGCTGCCGAGGGAGGGAAGCGTGGGAGAAGCACACTGTGCCCACCTCAGCCGCCCCACCGGCAGCATCAGAAGCAGCGAGCCCTGGGGGTTTGCTCTCCGGTCCCTGCTCTCCTGCTGCAGAAGTAGCCGGGCCTTGTCTTTTCAGCCTCGGGAAGCCAGCATTTAGTTTTGCCTGTGCTGCTGAGGTCCTTGGGCCAGAGCATCCCAGCGTGCAGGCTGCGGCCAGATAGATGGGGGCCTGGATTTAGATGCTGTTATTCCTGCTGGGTAGTGTCTTGCTTCACGGGGCAGCCCTGCTGAAATACCTAACGGTGTCAGAATCTGGCCCTGCATGAGCAGTTGAGCTGCACTTTCGCATAGTCTGAATGCCTTTCCCTTTCATCACCTTTTGAAGCCATGCCGAGTTTGGTGACATAATTGTGTGGTCTAAAGACCGCGTTGGATGCTTTGCAGATGGCCCCGCAGCTCACGCACGGAGAGGCTGTAGCAGCATGAAGCCGTCGGCATTCCGGAGACTTGGCAGAAAGCTTGCCGCACTTTGCAGGAGTGGGTGCTCTGGGTTATGTGTACGCAGCCTTACCGTCTGCGTCAGCTGAGCTTCGCGTCCGCTTCTCTCCTCCCTGTGCTATCGGTTTGACGTTTCTGGTCTCCCAAAGTAAATATATTATAAACAATTTAAGAGCGAATGGCAGTGATGGAAAGGGTCCGTCTGAGCCATGGATTGAGACTTCAGCCTGATTTCAGGTTGCATGTATTTTTAATAGACGTATTTGGTAAGCGTCTGCAGTCTTATTACTGGGGAGGTGGGCTGGGGATCACAAGACCTGGTTTCATTCATAGGTCTGAGACAGACTTTCAAAGTGACATCTCACCTTTCCTGGGCTCCATCGGCCCTGTTTTCAAAATGAGTTGAATGCTTTTTCCGCACTGTGGTGCTGGAGAACTGCCCAACCTAAGCCGCTGTACTCTTCTGCTTGAAACTTTCCAAACAAGAAGTAATGACTGAAATCTTTTCCGAGATGCTCAGTAGTATCTCTGCAGGGTTTTATCAAACCTCAGTAAGAGACTGTTGGTTTTGTACTGTCGTTGCACATAACATCCCTGCATAGCGGTGAGCTGACTGTCCCCTGAGGTGGAGAGGGGTGCATGGGCTCAAGTTCCCCTCCACGACTCAGGACACGGGTTCTGATGTTGTCCCTGCTGTAGACTGCCTCTGGTCTATCATGTATTGGGCTGTGATTTGCGATACGCTTACACACATGCTTATCTGCTGTGTGTGGTGGTACTCCCTGAAATAGCTGGACACAGCTGAAGGAAGTACATGCATATTATTTTGCTGGATTGAACCTGCAAACTGATGAGGCTTGGTGTCTTCCTCTCCAGTCTGGGGATGTTAATCCAGCTGCACCACAGAGAGGTGCTTGAGGATAAATTCAGCTTGGTGATCAGGTCACATTTCTCTGGTGAAAGACTGTGAGCACAGGCTTGGAGAGCCTGAAAATGTAGAGTATCCCAGCTTTCCATACATTCCAGTCAGTCAACTTCAGAGTCTACTTGGGACTGTTTAGAAAGTGATTTTTAATTCCTGCTTTTTATTTACTTCTGTGTTGCTTAACTTGTTTCTTTTGTGAGTGAAATGATTTACTATCGATCTAGATACTTGCTATGTTGTAGGATCTTAGGGCAGCTTTGGTGATGCTGGAGCCCTGCTCCGGAGTCGCAGGTCCAAAGCTGTATGTACGCAGAGAAGAGGGGAAGAGCTGCACTCGGAGTGCGTGGCTGTAAAGACCTGAATACCTTTTCGTACCATGATGACCCACCAAGAAGATCCCGAATGGCTTCCGTCCCTTGAAGTGTCTGGTGCTTGCAGACACAGAAGAAATTGATCTCTTCCCAAAGAAACAAAGCCAACAGAAAACAAAATTAAACAGAAGAAAATAAGCTCTTCTGTGATGGCACAGCAACAGTATTGAAAACCTAGAAAGTTTAAACCTTAAACAGCAATATTAGCAAGCCAAATTTTCTTGTTAGATGTGTATAGTACCGTACTCTTTTTGTTTGCAATGTGATGATTGCTGTGCCAGGGCGCTGAGTTCCTGTTCTTCACTCTTAATGGCTACCGTAAGTCAAGCTGCTCCTCCGGGAACGTGAGTGCCTGCTGAAATCGGTGTCAGGGGACCGACCGCTCAGCGGGTACCATGTGCGTCTTCATGAAAGCCCTTCCCAGTCAGGGTCAGAGCTGCTGGGTTTTAGTTGCTGAGTGCAAGGTAATACCTGTTCATTGCCACGAGATGTCTCAGACCATACGTGCTCCTCAGCTGCCTTCCCAGCAGTTCAGTCCCCGGTGCAGGACGTGCCATGCCCTTGGAAGTGCTGATTGCTGAGGGCCAGACACCTCCGCAAACACACTCACTTTCATCACTTCCCTCACTTTCCAGCAAAAACAGCTTCTTAAATTACCCTCAGGGAGGACTGATGAGTGCTATGAGACATTGTGGGGTTCTGGTCGTGTTTGGTACCACGCTGTGCAGGTTGGGCTGGAAACCTGCAGCTGATGATGTGACATGGGAATGGGAATGAGTGTGAAACCTTGGAGGGGTGGAAATAGATTTCAGACCACCGCTTCAGTAAAGTTAAAAGAGAAATGGCTTTGTATTGGCTTAGGTCTTTCCTTGTGGTGGTGGCAAGCCAGCCGTCCCATGTTGTGCTAGCACAGGGCAGTCGTAGCGATGCAGGAAGGCTGGTGTGGGCATGGCTGTGCCTGCACAGTGATGCAGTGGGAGCATGTCTGGGAGAGGATGGTTTCCACACTCCCCATTAGGAATGGAGGGAAGGAACCGTCCATGTATGTGTCGGCGGAGGGGAGGGAGAAAGAAATACAAGAGAAAACAAGTTGGGTTTTTTTTTCTAGCACCTGCAGGGAGAGAGGAAGGATGTCAGCCCAGTGGAGAGAGCTGAAGTGAGAGCTCAGGTAATTGATGGACCTCAGGGTCTGGTGGGGGCAAGCATCAGAGTAGCTGATGGGTTAGTATGGGTGTTTCTGAAAGAAGGTGGTGTGCCTGAAGAGAGGGGGGATTATTTTTAGCATTTTTCCACCATTCTACCTGTTGCTTTCATTGGGGAGAAGCAAGTTTTTTCTTAAGACCATTGCCTTGCAGAACAGGCTGCTAATAATTGCAGTAAGGGTGGCAGAAACAGACCCTATGAATACAAACATAAGAGCCTCCATAAAATTAGCCATAGGGTTTGCAAGATTTTTGGCAATAAGAAAGGAGCCATTTGGCCTTTTCAGCAAGAGGGGCCTCTTGCGAATATATATTTTAAGCTGCTTGTGCTGTATAAATACATATTTTTAAAAAAACCCAAACTTTTGTTATGGTTACAAGCAGTCCCTGTAAAAACCGAGAAGGCAAATAGTGAAACTTTGAAATGTCTGTAGGATCTTTTGAGTAATTTGGGGCCCCTTTGTATGGAAGGAAATCAGTGTGTTTCAGGAAGCTTTGCTGCTTTAACAAAATGTTTGTGCTACTGAACGGTAGCAGATGGCCAACCCAGAAGACAGTAGTGAGTTGCTTAAGCTACTTGTAAAGCAGTGCAAATTTCTTTGCCTTGCTAGTAGTGGCCAGCCTTGATTTGAAGAGTCCAAGCTAGGGCTTTGTCTCTGCTGTCACTGCAGGGCTGCTTCCCCAGCATTGGCCATGCAGAATGTCCAGATCCAGGCTGCCCATAACTCTGTTGAGTAACATCTCCTTGCATGCCATGCAGGTCTAGTCAAAGCCCTGTGACAGTAGAAGATACTAGTCATAGATGTAAGGGCTGGTTTTCAGCAGGAGCTCATTATAGGGGCTGGCCAGTGTTGGTGACGGGATGTTCAGAGCTCACAAGCAAAGCGGGCAATGCCGGATGGGTGTTTTGGTATTTGAAAGCTTCATTTCTCTGAACTGCGCCAATGCCAGCTCAGTGTCAGAGGGTTACCTAGCAGCAGTCGGAGAGCATACTGTATCAATACACCCTTTCACTCCACCCCTCCTTCCAAATCTCCCACTTTGTGTGCTCAAACAACGATACATGAATAACACAAAATAGGAGTCCATGCACATTAGTAATGTATGGCTCTGGCAGGCTGCTAGCTATGGCATGTTAAAGACTCTGAAAGTCTACCATGGTCCTTCCTGAGTCTTGCTCTCCTGATTTTTGCAGAGGCTTTGTTGACTTGAAGGGTTGATTTTCTTCTCCGAATGTCCCTCTTGCTGTATATCCCACTGGTCAGGGATACTCTGTGCTGCATGGGGAGAAGCCGCAAGTTTTGCACCTCAACATTGGAGGCCAAACCATCAGTTGCTTTGTAGATATTTGTGTTTTCAGTTCTAGATATCCCTGAGCTACACCAAGGAAGATGGCATGGATTCTCTTTTACAAACCTGAAGAGCTGTGAGTGTATCTTTTTGGTATGTTCAGCTGCTTTTCAAGGGTATTAATTGGGTAAGATCTCTGCTGACCATCCCAGCTAGTAGTTGACAGACCATGATGTGTAAACTGATGTGGTGATTGCAGGTGGCTGCTGCCATTTGCCTCAGTCATGTCTGCTCAGCTATGGTAGGACTAGTTATAGGGTAGTGTGTAATACAAACCAGGGCTTTGCATGAAGACATTGCTTTGAATATGACTGCAGAAGTTTGCTTTTTGAAAATGAAATGAAATAAGAAGGTCATTTGTCAGTAATGAAGATCTGTGCCTATCCGTTTCTTATCTGAGCCCAACCTAATGCAGAGCTCCTGAGAACAGCGATAATACTATTCTGGCCATTTCCCTGGCATGCGCTTTATCTAGCATCTATGAGTTTTGCACTTTGGGAGACTTGGAGTGTGTGCCGCCAGCTTCCCTTTCCAGGGTACAAAGCTATGTATGTACCTTTTGAAAGATCTTTGACAATAAATAATGTGGAATAAAGTTATTTAGAAGAATCAGGGCTGGTGTTATTTCAAGACATGAATTGTGAACAGTTTTATGTTACAGGTAGATAAATAATGTTTTAGTGGTTTTTTATTTGCATTTTTCATGAAGAGGAAGGAGCAAAGACTGTTATTTTAGGATGTACTTTTTCCAATCCCTGTGAAGAAACTTAATCTCTGAGAACTGCTAATGAAAGAGCAGAGACCAACATTGAGCCAGTGTTTTGTTCTTAGCTAACCTGTACCTTGGGAAACTCTCAGACTTTTCTGATTTATGAAAGGTTTGCAATGTGAAATAAAAATGGAGAGTTTTAACTTCTTTTTTCCTTCTATGCATGATGAAGCTTGAATTCCTACTCTCTGACTTTGCGAGTCTGAGGCATTTTTGGCAGTTTCTAGTGGAAAGTTGAACGTGCACTTCAACTAGAGATGGAATGGAAAGACTTTACATAAACATGTGAATCTCCAGTAGATTAAAAAATCTGTGCTACTTTACAGGGTAAGGGAGCAGGTTTAGATATATTGAGGTGGTTTTGGAGAGAGGTGTAAACCAAACCCCTGCACATGCAAGTAATCCAGAGCCCTTAAGGAGGATGATTTGTTGAAGTCTGTGGTATGCATAAAGGAATGAACCAAAAGCAGAGCCACACCATCCAGATTGCCAACACTTTGGATCCAAAGCTAATCTTTGCTTCAGAAATGTCTCACTGACCCTATTTTTCTTTTTTTTTTTTTTTTTGTGTGTGTGAAAATTACGGTTTTCTGGGATTTTCAAAATCCCAGGTATCTAAAGAACAGTTGAAGCCATGACTTTTTGGCTAATTGTGGCTTGGATAAGACTTGCCACTGTTTCCACAAATGACTGATGTAGTCCATTTGGTGGGTGTTAAAGTGCCCAAGATGAATGGTTTTTTCAGAGACTCTGTAGAGTGGGGATGTAAAGGTGAAGGTGGCTGAGAGTTGTCAGTTCCCCCCCCACAGCCTGACACCCCAAACCAATACAGAGAAGGTTAGCATTTGTCTCCTGCTTTGAGGATCTGCCATAAAACATCCCAGTAGCCAAGAGCTGAGCAAGGTTTGGAAGGAAATTAAGTATTTGAATAGGAGTATTTCACTTTATATGTGAATTGTATTTTTAATGAATAATATGAACGAAGCATATAAAGCTTTGTGCTTTATGGATGTGGGTAGCCACTGCTTGATGAGGTTGGAGTGAAAGCTGGTGCAGAAAGAGAACTGTGCTGCCTGCTGTGACTTTCCATAAGCCTAGTCCATATCCCATCAGGATAATTAGGCACAGTGTTTTCTTCAGCCTTTGAATGAGCAGGGCCTCATTCTTCACTTGACTGCCTCTGTAACGTGCCACTGATTTTAATGAGATTGCACTAACGTGAAAGCAGAGCAATGGAGTGAAGATTTAGGTTCATAAGAAGTAGTCCAGGTGCACAGCGTAAAGATGCTGCCATGGTTTAGTTAGCCTCCTAATGAGCAGTGCAATTTTAGTAGGTGTGTTTTCCTCCCTGGAGATCTATGGCCATACCTGCAGGAAGCAGGACAGAGGTTGGCTCGCAGGAGCACATGTTCTGGCTCTGACTTGTGTCCCCTGCCAACCCACTTCAAAGCTAGCTCAGGCCGCTGGGACGCGGGGAGGGAAGCAGTGGTGGAGGGGATGCATGACAGCCTAGAAACAATACTCTCTTTTTTTACTACCTTGCCTGCAGGCACCCTTTGAGGCCCACCTAGAGGGGAATAGGCTGGCTCACCTGCAATCCATCCATACGGGGGTGAGAATAAATGTGGGTAGGCTGCAACGCAGTGACTCCCAGACCCAGGTTCCATGTCCAGACTGGTCAGAGCGGCATCGTGCAAGCTCCATGCTGGTGTCACTGCTGGAGAGAAGGGCATCCATGGGCTTGTGATCCTGGACAGCTGGGTCACCCTTCCCGTCTAGCCATACCTGTGTGACCATCAGCTGTGGGTGGAAAAGTACCAGTTCAATCTTCAACTTAAAGAAAGCTCTGCATATGTTCCCTCGTGTGGAAATCTCTAAAGAAAGCTTTCCCTCGGTGGCAGCTTCACAGAATATGAGAAAGACACTGAGATTAAGTCAGTCTGAGCAAATTTTTTGTCTTCTTCAATGTTTTCAGGAAACCATCAGAAATTTCAGTTAAACGGAGCAGTGCTAGCAGATGATGTAATGTCTTCCTACTGCCATGGTGGATTTTACCATGTCACTCAGGGGGATCCCACTGCCTCGGGAATGTCTCAGGGGATCGTTTCTTCTCCTACCTTCTTCTCCTGCACTCAGAGACAGCAATGGAAAGTGGGCTTGAAGCCACTTTCTCCCCACTAAGGAAAGTGTTACCTCTTGCAATACCAATGGGCTGGTTTAACATGGATTCAACTGTGCATCCAGGGCTAGTGCAGTTAAAGGCCTCAGGCTTTGTAGAGGCGGCTGTGCGAAGTGCGTAAGGATGGTGCACGCATGCAGGTGGATGTCAGGGATGTCCCAGGAGAGACGTGCCTTCCACATATTCACCACTGTGTGGCGGATTTCTCTTCTGTGGTGTCCACTTCTTCAATGGACAGGGAATTTTCAATGCCTGATTTGACAGCAAAATATGCATAAAAAAGCAGTATGAGTCAGGTGACCCTGAATTTAAAGAGGAGACTAACCAAAATTGTAGGTCTGCTAGCTTTGTGGCAGTGTCATGTTTGCTCTTTACTTTCCTGACGTGGTTTTGAGGTACTGTACGCTTCATTTTAGACTGTTAGAAACACAGAAGTTACCTCACTTTTGAATAAATAAAGAATGCGAATATGAAAAGAACAAATTGGAGGTGAACATAATGTGGAGACTACAGTCATGAACACAGCGTGGAAAGACACAAGCTCTGAAGGGGTGCGTTTTGTTCCAGACAATGTCTTAACCACAGCATGAGTTGCTCGGCGTGGGTTCACGTCCTGAGTTTCTCAGGCAGGTTTCCTTCCTGTCACTGAACTTCTGACTAGGGCTAGAGAACAACCTATACAAGGATAATCTAGAGGAAAACAAGCTCAGTTAACTTTATCCTGTGCTTTTGTCATGTTTGTGATTGCAGTCAGATTAAATTGAGACTTCACCATTTAAAGCGCCCTTAGGCTCTGATTTATCTCAGAAACAGGGCTTAAGATGTTGTGAGTTGATATTTCTGCTATTTCTGCAATTGAATATCCACTGAAGCCAAGGAATGTGAGTTTCTTGCCCACTAGGAAGGGTCTGAGTGTGTCGGGAGCCACCAGCTGAGACAGTCAGGAGTCCTGTGGGATGGTGCAGTGCCAGCACTGGGAAACCTCAGGTGCCACTTGGGGGAGAAGCACTAATATTCCCTCCTTCCTGAGTACGAGGGATGTGCATGGAGGAATCAATTGGGATCAATGGCTTTATCAGGCCCATTCACGGCTCATGTTATTCCTCTTTATTGTATGGATGGTGTAAAAGAAATAGGTTAGCTTTGCTTTAACCTTTTTTTTTCTCTTAAATCAGTGAGTCCCCCTTCTTGCAAACCGAATTCCCAGTGACAGGCATGATAAAGGAGAGGTTCCCACTGAAGCCAGGGAGCTTTGGGTCAAACCTGGAGTACCACAGAGGTCCAGTTCCTCCTTACCCCCTTCCATTTTTAAGCCTGGAAAAGGTTAGACTTAAAGTCAGTAAACAAAGATAAAAAGGATACCTGCATATACATTTGAAACTCACGCAAATATTGTAGATTTGACATTTATTTGTTATCAAAAGCTTAAAGGCTGTAAGCCTAATTCTGCGGATGGTGCCACCTAATCCAGCTGTGCTCTCATCCTGTGGCTGTTTGCCGGACTCTCGAGGAATAGCCAGAGTCAGAGTTGTGGCTCCGTCCTGCATGGGAAGACAAATCCTGACGTTGTCAGTCATTTTGGCACTATCTCTGGCCGATATGGTTGAGCCACGTCAAAGAGAACAATCCACCAGAAATAAAATCGGTTTTGCCAGATGAAGAACTTCAAATACTTCAAATGTAAGCAAGCTAATAATATCAGGACCTTGAAAGATGCATTCAAGAGAATCCCAAAGGAAAATTAGAAAGAGCAGTTCTAGCAACAAAAACAGAGTAATACCAACGTGAGTTAGTATTAGACAGCCAGGTGGAGGAGATGTATCTAAACAAAGGGATAGTTTGAGTGGCAAATTTAAAAGCCACTTTCCAATGCTGCTTTTGAAATAGCAGGTTTTAAAAACACTTCCGAAATGGGTCTGCCAAATGTTCGGCTTTTTCCATTTTTTGTTTATTAGGGAGTGGAGAATAATTAAAGTTTTTATGACATACAAAGTACATTCTTCACTAAATGTCACTCCATTTTCTCTTAGCAATTGAAGATTTTATTGTAGAAGGGTTACAGCTCTACATACCGTACGTGATTTTACAGTCTATGCTATATCTATCCTTCTCCATCTCACTGCCTTATGCTTGGAAGTTTTCAGGAGGCCTGGTGCTGGAATGGCTTTCATGTTTTATTCTCCCAGAAGTGGCTGCTGAGTTGAACAGTGGGCTGTAGTTCTCCAGGAACTGAAACGGTGGCCTGATGTAAACCACGTGTGTTGGAGCCCGGGCCGTGCGCTTTGTGTGAGTAGCAGCGGGGAGCCCCGGGGACCAGAGCCATGCAGCCAGGAGAGCTTGCAACCCTCCTGCTCAATTCTTCTGGACTGTCAGGGTGGGTTTTTTGTCATCTCAGTGGACCTGAAGGAGCAATGACTTGCTGCCTCTCCCTCCAGAGCGGGAGTAAGTTTCAAAATAAGCTGGAGACAGAGGGTGCTACCAAGGTTTCAGCTGGGAGTGCACCAAAGAGCATTTTGGACGAAGTCTTGAATCAAAGAACTCAAATGCATGTAGTGAGGGATATTTTTAAGTGCTCGTGAGACAAACGTCAGTCTCCAAGTGACGATCATAAGTGAAAAACACATGCTGTAGTGACACAATTGTGTGAAATAATGCAAAGGGGCTTTTCTTAAGGCATAGCTCCCCACAGCATCTTTTGAGAAGAGTGTGGAAAGGAAAAGATGGAAAATACAAGCTTTCCTTTTTTTAAGATTATAACAGAGGTGAATCTGGGAGCTGCATGGCTCAGAACAGATGGCTTTTGCTGTTACTGCTCTGAGCCCAGTTGGAAGAACTGTTTCCATGAATTTTTTGTTGCTTGGTTTATGCATGCAGCAAAGCACAACTTACTCAGTCTCCGTTATCCCCTGCTGACTGTCATGTTTTTACCCCCTTGTCATGCTGGCTGTTCATGAGACGTTATCAGTGCCTTTTGTAGTTGTCATTCTGCAGGTGGGCTTTGATCCATCCCTGTGTTTCTATGCTTGGTACATCGTTGGTTTTGTCTGTGACTCTTGGCTGACAAGCCTTTCCCAAGGGATATGCTCCAGATGGCCACACTGATACAAATGAAGCTTTTCCATCTCCTGCGATGACAGGTCAAGCCAACCAGTCAGACTTACAAGGCAGCAGGTTTGGAGAGCAGCTCGGTCCTCATGGCGACTGACAAAAGGAGAACGTCCTGCCAAGGAATGTGCACACCAGATAGCTGTCGTCTCTGCCTCATGTGTGGTTGCAGTGACTGTGCACTTCGTTGTTTTGATGCTGGTGTTCTTTGTAGTGCCTGTACCTGCCTGATGAGCAACATGGTCACTTGCAGTTTAAAGTTTTTGGCTGTATAAATGCACTAGCAGAATTAGATGAGCAACATCATGACTGGGAGCAAGATATCAAGGGCACGGTCTTCAGGGAGAACAGACAGACAATTAAAACCTAATAAATCAATGGAAAGAAGTGACTTCTCTGTCGCTGCATATAAGTCAGTTTGAGGTCCCTGTAGGGCATAGTATGGAAAAGCAATCTGACACCTTCTATGCTTGTCCCTTGGGATCCAGCTTGGTTCTGCTAGCTCAGAGAGGTGCTCGTTGTTAATCATGAGATAGTCATGTTCAGCTTGAGATACAGACCATCTTAGGCAAGCCTGGAAAGCTATAATCTTTAAGCAGAGAATTTCCAGAGGAAAAAGGGCAAATCTCCAAAAAAATTACCAAGGAAAGAAAGGAAGAGGCTTAGAGTACAGAATAGCAGATATGGTAAACAGCATAACTAAATAATTTGTATTTAATGACCCCTGTAGAAACACAAAGGAGAGGACCAACTCTTTAAGTGGAAAACTGTATTGTTGGAACCCATGAGAAGACTTAGGATTTTATACAACACACAGGGTATCTGTGGAACTTACTGTCAGTAGATAATATGGAATCAAAGCATGAGCAGTTGAAAAGGAAAGGTATTTTTGTAACTTCCTGAATACATTGCATTGCCTAGGAGATCTAAGGAATAGTGTGTGTTGTATAGAGTAGCAGAGTGCTGGTAACTCCTCAGAAAATATGTGGATTCAATAGGAAGTGCTCTTTGCAAAGATTTTGCCAGTGGTCCTCGTGGGAACTCCAGCATCCATTTGGCATTATGTTTTCAGAGACAGCCCATAGTGCCTCAGTCCCTGGGTGCTGTGATGTTTCTCAGTGGACATCGCATTGTAATCTTGGTTAATCTTCGAGCAACTACAACCACCAGATCCTTGTCTTGAATACTATTGCTTTGCATGGTGTTCTCCATTTGATGTTTACCTCTTTGTGGTGTCTTTTTTTGATTTTTCCAGTGTGTATTGTCTCTTCTAATTTTAATCTACGAGTCATGTATCTGTGTTTTATATCCATGTATATATAACTACAGGGACATGTTAAGCCTGCAAGCACATGCATATTACTAGAATGTCTTTATTATCGTATGTATATCTTATTTTTCACAAATTTTAGTGTTAAAAAGCCTTCAACAATAGAAATTCAGGAAACTTCAAGTTAAAGTTGCAGTCTTGTCCTCACGGCAGTGCTGAAGTCTGCCCCAGAGGAGCTGGGAATGTCGAGTCCTCTGCCTGCATTAGAGGGAACAGCCCAGCAGCGTTTCTGCAGCAGAGCTCGTGGAAGCCTGTTCATGTAGTCAGTTAGTTAGGCAAAAAGTCAGTTGAGGGTGAATGTTAAATTGTTACTGTGATTTATGGACCGGTTACCAGGCTCTTTTTCATGGTCTGGAGTAGTATTTGGAATGATTTTTGCTGGTAGATACTATCATAGTAAAAGCATGTGCATCTATCATTTTGGAGGTGTCAGGAAAGGCAGGGATGAAGCTGTTGTCCGTACAGACGTTGTGGCATGCCACAGAGACGTACTGCTCACAGTCTTCTGCCTTGTCCTCCAAGCTTACCGATGTTGAGCCATTAGGAAAACATCTTGTTTTAGGGCATGTGTTTGACAATGGAGATGTGAAGCTTGCAGAAGAGGACACAGACTAGTTTTGACTTTGAACATGATTGCTCTGCCATGCATGGGATGAATGGAGGTTATGACTAGGGTCAGGGTGTGAGAAGGGGATCTGCGATGGAAAGTATTTTGAAATAAACTGGTTGCAGCCCCTTTGCCCTCCTGCCCCTATAGCAGAAGTGCTTCTTAATCCCGCAGCTCAGTCCGGTGGTGAGGTCAGCCACGGTCAGCACACCCCCGCACCTTTGCCAGCTGGTTTCACCTGCTTTGTCCCTGGAAGGAGCCCCCAAAGGCGATGTCGCTCCAGTACCACCTTTCCTCCGACTCAGTGAAGAGGCAGGTGTTGGACAACACTAGGATGGATGCTTGCAGACCAGGGCCATGGCTGCGGTGTGCTCTCACAGCCCCTTTGGGGTTGCTGGGGGGTTTTACCACCACGGTGGTTTGGTCGCTGGAGAAGCCCGGACAGAGGTGTCCAAAGGCAGCAGGTGTGAGAGGGGATGGTAGCCCAGGCTCAGTGGGCTCACTTCAAAGGGTGCTGATGCAGAAGGAAACGTGGGCGTGGACACCGGTGGGAGAACATGAAGCTTTCAATAAGTCACTATTGGTTGTTCTTAAGTCATAATACATCTATTAATCGTGTAGAAATATGTTGTTGAGTTTGGAAAATGCCCTAGTCCTACTGTGCTTAGCATTCAGAGGGCTCTTCAAAGGGAGCACTGGAAACTTCTGTTGATGCTGTCAATTTAAAGAATGTCCTCCGGATGCCAGGTAACTCCTCTACAGATGTATAATGAATTGCTTTGCTTAAATCAGACATTACCGTTGGATACTGGTCTTCTGCCCAAAACTCCTGTCCGGAGCCTGGTGAATTATGGCACACTTTCCATTGTGCTTTGCAGGAACTAAAGCGTTCCAGTCCCCGCTTTCTGCGCCAAGCAGAAGTGTGTGGAAATGTGCTGAGCGATTTTTTTTTTTTTCCTGTGAGAAACAAAGGATTTAGGTGTTGCTTGCCTCCACTACTTTAACCGATTGGCTTATTTCCAGGAGGAGATGTGATGCTGAGTGTATAAATTAGTGGCATTAAAAAAGTTGATCAGCCCACATAGGGACAAGGTTGATAGTGCGTTTTAAAATGCTAGGGGACCTACCAACCCAGTAAGTCTCAGGCTGGATTTGTTCTCCCGTTTCAATCCTATTTTCTTTCTGATCGTATACTTAACTCTTTTACACGTGTTAACTGCTGCAGTGCTACAAAGAGCCCCACTAGACCTAGTGCTATGCTCTGTGCCATGGCTGGTCTGAAGTAAATCATGGAGCCCAGAGTCTTCTGGAGTGAGAGCAGTCAGCACATCTCGGTTCAGTGGGCCACATCAGCACTGTTTGAGCTGGCTCACCAACTGCAGGAAATATCTTTGCAGAGCGAACTCTTCTCAGGATGGCCCCAATCCAGCCCTCATTGAAGCTGGTGGAATTCCTCCCGTTTTCTCAACAGAGCTTGGATCAAACCATCAACTTAAAAAAAAAAAAAATCCAGTAATACTTCGCCAAAGTGACACGGTGCATTAATTTTTGGGTGGAAAACAAGTATCTTCCTCTGGTATTTTGTCTGTCCTCTTTCTTCTTTACTCTTCTGCTGATGTGGCTTTGGGGTAGCTGTATGGAGATAGGTAACAGTGAGAGTATGGGAAGGTGAGGAGCAAAGCAGCTGCCCGTGTGAGTTGCTGGATGAGAAAGGTGGGATATTCTCTTTCCCTTGTGCCTCTCAGTTATGGTAAAATGCCATTTTTCTGTTCCTGTTCGTGAATAACAACTAGATTGAAAGCCTTGAGTTGCACAAAGGACTACAGAGCTTTAGATGCCTGGCTCTGCCAGTAAAGCTCTGCTTTCTCCTTTTTTAAATACACTGTTTCATAATCTATTTCAAATCAGGTGAAAAAATGAAATGGTTATTGGAATTGTCCCAAACCTTAAAGCCAATGCACAAAGTGATTTACCTGCTGGAAGATGGTAGAGCACCATGTGGAAAACAACATCCATTGCAGGCATGAAGAAGGGATGGGTTATCATGTTGCAAAGTATTTTTGAAAGCAATAAATTCTTTTTCCTGGTGAAGGGCTGGCCATGATACAGCCCTTGGTACATGAACACTGCCACCTGAGCAGGGGGCTTTCCCCCCCGGCTTCCCTGGTGCCTTCTGCGGGGCTGGTGTCCCTCAGTCTTTCTGCACCCCTGGGCAGATGCCTGTCCTGGTTTCACAAGTTGCCAAACAAGGGCAATTGTAGAGGTGCCCTAGGATGTGTTTACCACGTGTGCTATGAACTTGAGCATCACCACTCAAGCAGTTGCATTTAGGAGAGGCCAACACAATAGGTTTTAGGAGCGTGGGTGTTTTACAAAAGGTCTTACCTCACAAATGGAATTAATTTTAGAGTTGCCAGCTGAAGAATCAAAATGTAATGCCTCTGTTTTTCTGTTCACTTATTCACTATCATTTTTTGCTACAAGTACAGCTGATATCTTCATGGTGGTAGGGCTTGGACACTTATGAGGGTGCATGGTATACAGGAGTGTTATATCCCAAAGAAATAGCTCAGAGATCTAGGAACCACAGCTGGCTGAGGTACTTCTCTAGCCCTGGTGGTGGGTTTTGAGAGGGATGCTGCAGGGTGTTCGTAAACTGAGAGGCTCAGCTCTGGGACTGGGTTGCACTTGCAGATCGGCAGTGGCACAAGGTTATTACCTCAGAGGACAATTGTTGTGCTTAGGGAGCAGCTAAGGACTTCTTAAGACAGGGACCTACTTTTTGAGGAGGCTGAATGAACTGAGCAGTTTGGCACATTTTATTTAATCTTCCATACTGTTTTGTCTGGGAAAGCAGCAGTAGTCTCAAATCCAGGGTACAGAGTCAATCAGTCTCATTTGATGCTTAGAACTTAATTTTTAAAATAAAAATAATAATAAAACCCCAAACACGCCCCCCCCCCCCCCCCCAAAAAAAAAAAAAGCACAAAATCCCACCAGTTTGCTGTTGCAGTGTAGACTATGATGATTTTTGGTCAAGTTGCCCATGACAGGATTTCATTTGCCAGCTGGTATTTTTGGCCTTTTCTAATGAAGGCAGTTGACCACTTTCTGAGTTCGTTATCTCTAAGCAGCTACAACTTCTGTCTTCAAGCTGTTGCTTTGCCCATGGCTGGGTCACTGTGCTTAGCCTCCCAAACTTCTGCCTGAAGTGAAAAGAGAGGTTGGTAGATGTTTATAGACTATATGAATGTTGTCTACTGACTGTGCCAAATATGTGTCCTCTCTGCAGCAGAACACATCTTATAGGTCCAGTTCTCCAGTCCTGAAGTAACGGCACATAGAAGGAAAACATAGAAAAGTTTTTGCTGACTAGGGAAGGCAAAAGCAAACATTTTATACCCAGACTTGTGGAGGTAAACTGAAGTGCCTGATTTTTGTGACCTCATATTTCAACTACTTTTTTACACTTACATCTTAATAGGTTTGAGTTGCTTGGGATATTTTTCCCCACAGTTATAGATTGATTACTAGGGGTCAGTACTTCCCTTTTCTTCTGGAGCTATTTTGTGTTTTCCTTTGCTAGATAATTGATGAGGCCTCTGAAGAATCTATGTGATTTGGCAAGTGCAAACTGCCTCCTTGTGTGGTTGTTTAGAGGATGTTTTACCCTCAGCTTAGACTTCATCCTCTGGGCTTACATCATTTGTAAAACGTTCTCCCACAGTCCTGACATGCACAGAAACTTTGGCAATGCTAGTGGACGTTTCAACTGTGAAAAGTCAATACTGAGGCTTTAATCGGCCCTGCATTTTTGGGGCCAAGATACTATACACAAATTCCTGCAGCTGTAGGTAATGTTGGATTTCTACACTGAAGAGAGCACAAGGCAGTGACTCTTTCTCATTTTCCAGAACATAGAAAAGGATTTGATTTTATTTTAATTGCAGGTAGCTCTTTAGATGAGGTCGGAAGATGTTCGCCAGTTGATTTAGTTTGGCCAGAGCGGAGGTCCAGAAAACTGTTAAATTAGTTTTGGAATCAAAACTGAAAAAAACCTTCATGATGTTTACAGGGGCAAATAGTGGGCAGATGAGGAAGAATCAACCTTCAATTCAATCAGGCACTTGGTAGCTGTTCCCAAAGTTTATTTGAAAAAAAAGGGTTTGGGAGTGAATGCATCTGAAGATGTAGCTTTTTCATTGCCACTGATTTGGGACCTCATCCACATTTTGCTGAAATCCAGGTGAGTTCCTGGTGTACCAGAGTAGGTGTTAAACAAGGAACAGACAGGTGCAGTCCTGTAGGCTTTCGTAAAGGCCATGTCTACTGTCTCTGATAGGAGAAACCGCAGGCACTGTAGTAGATGTCAGCTGTGCAGCTTTCATGCTGATCCAAAATCTTGTCTTGGGACCTGTTAGGGCCATCATCTGCTGAGGATTCAAGCAAACTGCCCAAGTTTAGACCATTGCAAAAGGCAGGGAGAGATGCCTCACAGGATCACACTCCAGCCCAGGGAAGTGGTGGAAATGTTCCCCACTGCTTGGGGGCCCTAAAAGTGACTGGTGTCCTGGGCCATTTCTGGATGCCTATTTGTCTGGGTTGGACTCAGCTGGCCTGGGTGGAGCTGTGGTATTGACGCTGGGAGTGAGCAGCAGTGTGGTGTATCTATCCTGTGATGTGGGGGTGTGTTATGCCAGGTAGCGAGCAAGACATTGGCGTTTCTGTGTGTGCTTGGTCCTCCTGTTGGTAAATCTCCCACTTCATGCATCACTGGGAGTGCAAACTCCCAGAGATAATATCTGATGTGTCTTTTCTCCCTCTGGGAGGATGAGGTTTTATTTACAGATCTCTGCACCACTGTTGCTGAGATGGGTTTACTTGTATACCCAGTGGATATTTGTGCTTAAGCAAGGCAATTTTTGTTGTCACGTTAATCTGTTTGGAGGAGGCTGGAGGATTTGTGCTAGGTCCTATTGAAGGCAGATGAAGCCCAGCATACAGTGGCTACAGCTCTGTCTAGTCCTTCCGTCATTTCCACCCATGCTACCTCACTAGTAGCCTTTTCCTAGTTTCAGCACTGCATTTCTTCCCTGTCTGCATCAGATTCCCATGGGTATTCCTATTTCCGTGTCACCTTTAATATTATTAAAGCAGTTCTTTCACTGACTTTAATCACCCCTTTTCTTGGACCTATTCTTGTCTCCCTTGTCTAGGATTGAAACAATGCCTTGATTTTTGAAGAGGTTTTGCTTTCTTTAGCCCAGCATGACAAAAAAATCCACTGTGTAGTCTCTCGAGCAGGTTCAGATCTTGCCATCTCCAGGTTCACATCCGGCACCTGGATGTGCAGTGAATGGGACCCTAGTGATGCAGGAAAGTGATGGGATCTGTCCTCATAGTTCTTGACCTGTGGTGACAGCATCATCTAATTCTTTTTTCATTAGCTGTGAGCTGTTCAAGACTATTTGACTGGGGAGTTCAGTGTCCCCACAAGAAGGGGCTGCTTTGGGAACTGAATGACTTAAACGATGCATGGGATTTATTTCTTCCTCCTCCCACCCCTTCCCTGATGAGCGTAGTTTGTTTAGGACAATGTTTTTGTTCCCCCCTTTTTTGTTTTTAAAGGTGAATGACCCTGGCTAGCAGGACCAAACTCTGGTCCTTAGGACACAGTGAGCTTTTCTTGTTGCTCAGCCTCCACAGTCCCAGGGTTATCCTCCCTGTGGAAATCCAGGCTGTTTCCTGGAGCCAAGATGAGAGGAGGCGACCAGGGCAGGAGAGAGCTCAGGTGCAGGGGCTGTGACAGCAGGAGGCTGTGACTTGCTGTCCCATGGGAGACTTAAGGAGTGGGAAATGTCCTGACTGGGGAGTGCTGTCCCTATGGCGCGGCTGAGCCCGCTGGGACAGCAGCCCTGCGGGTGCTCATACGAGGTGGCCTGAGCCCAGCTTCCCCTTCTTCCTCTGTGTGGCTGAGGTCAGGGCCTTCAGCCTTGTCCCAGACCAGACTGATGGCTCCTGGGCTGTGGGCTACAGCGGGGTGGGCAAGCTCCAGCTGCTGCTCTTTGTTTTTAATGACAAAACCCTTCTTGTCCAGCCTGGCACAGACTTCACACAAAAATACTGGTTTTGATGGATCAGCAGTTACCAGCAAAGCCATTTAAACCATTCTATGATAGCTCCATCCTGGATGCCTTCAGATTCCTGCCGATCAAACTGTGACAAGGAAAGACAAATAGAAACTGGAGCTAACTATAGAGAAATGGGAACAATGGCCAGTAAAGTGTGGTGCTACCATGAGGGAAGTAATTGAAGCCTTAGAAAGCCCTGGTTTTAAAATCTCAGCTGGTCCCCTGCATTCAGCATTAGGGTCGATAAACTTCTCTTTGCCCAAAGCCACATTTGTTTTAGATTGAGTACTTTCCATATGTCTCTCTCGCTGGGCTAGTTCCTTTTGTATCCTTTGTCCCTTACAAGTCTCTATTTTAATTCCAGTTGGAAGCTGAGGCTTTGACTTGGGGAACAGAGCTGATGGGCTGCAGTGTCCTTCCTGGCCACCCCAGGCCAGTGGGCTCTCGGTGCTCTGTGCCATATGGGGCCACCGAGGGGAAACCCAAGCAGTGTGCTTGCACCACAGCCTGGCAAGCCGCAGGCGCCCGGGAGAGCATGGCCGGTCAAGGGGAGGTGTTACTCCCCTCCGGCCAGGGCTGGGCTGCTCAGGAGAGATGTTGAGACCTGGGGAGGTGGTGGCTACCTATGGCATGTGGGTTACAAGAGAGGCTGCAGGAGCGGGGCTGGCCTAGCCTGACAAACAGGAGGACAGGGTGACATCCCACAGCAGCCAACAGCTGCTTGATTGGGGGCTGCAAGAAATGACTTCTTGGTGGTGGCAGGCCACATGTAACGCTGTAACACTGGGCAGCAGCCACAAGTTGCTGTTTGGGAGGTTTAGGTTGGACATTAGGAAAATTTATCAGAAACAGTGTGGCCAGCAGGACCAGGGAAATGATCATCCCCTTGTACTCGGCACTGGTGAGGCCGCACCTCGAATGCTGTGTTCAGTTTTGAGCCCCTCACTACAAGAAGGACATTGAGGTGCTGGAGCATGTCCAAAGAAGGGCAATGAAGCTGGTGAAGGGTCTAGAGCACAAGTCTTATGAGGTGTGGCTGAGGGAGCTGGGGTTGTTTAGTTTGGAGAAGAGGAGGCTGAGGGGAGACCTTATCGTGCTCTACAACTACCTGAAAGGAGGTTGTAGTGAGGTGGGGATTGGTCTCATCTCCCAAGTAACAAGTGATAGGATGACAGGAAATGGCCTCAAGTTGTGCCAAAGAAGGTTTAGATGGGATATTAGGAAAAATTTCTTCACTGAAACGGTTGTCTGGAAGTACTGGAACGGGCTGCCCAGGGAAGTGGCTGAGTCTTCATCCCTGGAGGTATTTAAAAGATGTAGATGTGGTGCTTAGGGACATGGTTTAGCGGTGGACTTGGCAGTGCTAGGTTAACGGTTGGACTTGATGATCTTAAAGGTCTTTTCCAACCTAAATGATTCTATGATTTTATGATAAAAGCTTTCACCCTAGGCAGCTGGTGCAGCGCTGGAGCAGGTCCACAGGGAGGCTGTGCCATCTCCATCCTGGAAGGTTTTGAAGACTGAGCTAGGGGAAACCAGGGCTGGCTTCACGCAGCGTTGGCGATAGTTTGTCTTTGAGCAGAAGGTTGAGAAGAGACTTCCAGGGGTCTCTTCCAACTTGAATTTTACCCTCTATCCAGTTCTTCATGGTGGTGCTGTGCATGAAGGCTGTGTGCCTACATGATCAGTGACTTAACGCGCTTTTGAAATCTGTGTTGAGCAACTGCTCAGGAGAGCAAGAAAAAGAAACCATGTGGGAGCAGGTTTTTAACAGAGTGCATGACTGAGAACATTCTTTGAAAAGTGGTCAGGGAGCCTCGTGAAAGCGGCTGTGTTTATTGTATAGCAAAAAGCATTTATTGTTTGTTAAACACTTAGGAATGGATCCACTGCTGCGATCCAGCTAGTATACACTGCTCTGGCAACTGAAAGTGTCTGTAAAACCAGCTTAATTGGCTGATTAATCTGGGTTTATAGCTGCTTCGTTTTGCTGGGGTGGTGAGGAGCAGCCAGAAGAGAGATGCAGCTGAAGCCCATGCGTTTAAACTGATGATCCCTCTCTCTGTAGGCAAAATAAAAAGGCAAGGTTTACTGTGCTGAGCTGCTGCCCAGTGTTTCAGTAGAAAAGCAGAGTTCCCTGGGAGTGTGTGGTTCTCTGCGTATGTTATATACCTCATCAGCACTGAAACCTTGCATTTTTGACAGGGATTTCAAGAGAAGCTCTGCAAACAGCTTTGAGAGTTGCTATGATCCCTTCCAAAGGGTAATTTAATAGCAAAATGCTTGTTGGGAGCGTGTAAGAGGCAACCTTGTCAGCAGATCAAGACCAGTGAGCAGTTTGGTTATAGAAGGTGTCACTGAGCAGAAATATTGGAAAAGGACCTGCTTTTGGTGTATATAGGGACATGCAGACATCAATACATACTTAAAGAAACATGTTTAAGTGCTGTCATGAATAAGTATGAGCTCTTGAACTGGTGCTGGAAAGAGGATCTCACTACTGCTCTGACAGGGGGTACTTTGGTGTATTGTCTTTTGTTGTCTGTCAGGGTCTCTGGCAGCTGTTGCTGTCCCAGTCTCTTGTTCTCTTGACGTTGCTGTGGTTGCAATGACTGGCTTAGCCAGCGAGTGAGAGGGTTTGAATACAGAGTGTAACCTCTGTGCTGGCGGGTTCATGCAACCTTGTGCTTGGTGCTTGATATTGCTAGAAAAGGCTGAGAGAGACCTGCTTTGACTGCGAAAAGTAAAAGACAAGAGGCAAAAAATTGCTACAGGTGTGGGAGATCTCAGTCCTGGCCGGTGCTGCCAGCACCTTTCTCCCTGCTGCCTGCTCTGCTTGCAGCCTGTGCAGTAGCATGGTGCAGGCCATATGCAATGGAGAATGCCACAAAAACTGGAGATGCAGTTCAGAGCAACCAAACTGGTTGCTTGAGTCATCCTTGCGTTAGTGTCACTTCTTAAAAGAATGCTGCCAACTTGCCAGCAAATGTAAAGATAAATGACTTGCATAAGGTACCTGTTACAGTGCTGGATGCTCAAGGGATCATATAAGGGGAGTTTGGGAAGTCAAGAGTTGAAGCATGTGTAGAACAGACCCGTTAAATATGAGGCTGTCGGAGAGCAGAACCATTAGTGATGGGTTTAGAAGAGAACCTGCTTTTAATGTGGATTGCTTTCTAAAAGAAAGTTTTAAAATAGTGAAACCGTTCTGTGCTTCATTTTATACTGACCTTTAGCACTTGCCAAAAAAATAATGTACTGGTGTGCCTGAACTAGGGAAAGGAGATTTAAAAAAAAAAAAAAAGATTAAACAGAAAAGCTACAAGACATCCCCAGTTTCTGGCAGGGGTCCTTATATTACGATATGTTTTCACTTTCGGTGTCTTGCACCAGTCTGTCTGAAGAGCTGCGGAAAAGATGCTATTGAGTATTGTACATCCTGCTTGGAAAAACTGTTGTTACTGCAGTTAAGTTTTATAGCAAAATTAAAAAACTATAAAATTATGCCCTTTATTCTGATGTTATTTAATAGATGTGCTTGCAACAGACAAATGTGGGCTGCTATACATGTCACGTGCTTCATAATAACAGTGATGGGTTTTGTGTGTGCGTGTTTGCTTATTTTTTGAAGGGAAGGACATGCCAAACAGACCTCTGAGGGTGCGCGCCCAGTCTCCAGATGGCAAGTTATCTTTTCGGTGGAAGCCACCTTATGGAGCAGGCTTCAGGGGTCCACGCAGCAGATCCCCAAGTTACCTCCATGGGTATGGAGAGAGCAGCCGAAGGATGAGCTACGCTCCGCTGCTGCAAGAGCGACAAAACCAGGAAGCGAGAAAACTAGGTGAGTCAGATTTCCCTGCTAGCATCTAGCTGAGCTAGCACACTGCTGTGATCCCCTCTGGCTGCTAGGTGATCACAGATCCCGTGGTGTTGTAGCCATCAAAATGACTTCTTCCTATAAATGAAAATGCTCGCTATAATTGCATTCTGTAACATGTTCTTAACAGAAAAATACAATGACCAGGGTAGGAAGTGTAGCAGAACTTGATGCTGTGTTAAAGAGACACCATGTGCGAGTTACTGGTATTAATAGCAGAGGGAAGGGCTGGGGAGAAGAGCCTTGCATGCAGTGGGACTGCTCTGAAATCCATTGTTTCTTGTCCTCTTCTTACACTTTGTGTCCCTACGTTATTTCAGGACAGTGGAGAAAAAATTAATGCTTTAATTAAATGTATCCACGCTTACCGTTTAAACTGTTTCATGGGCTCCATACTGGAGTGTTACACTCGTGTGTCTATGTTCTCTCTGGTTCCTTCATGAGGTCCTGGTCACTAAGGGCTCCTGAGACAGTCAGGTTGGCCTCTTTTGTGCTCCTTGCTGTGCTGTGATGGTTTGCACTCGTGCCCTAGATCACCTGCCCTTGATTTAAAGGATTTCCCATCTAACGGTATCAATGGGATTTGCAACAGCTTTATTTCCCCAGAGGCTGAGCGTTTCCCTTTGCGCTATTTGTGTCACTTGCCGGTGTCACGGCTAACCTGTCGCTGTCCTGCTGCCTCCGCTTCTCTCGCCTGAGCGGGTGCTAGGTCTGCACTCACGAGTCTTGCTTTGCTCCTGTGCTGTTCAGTTGTGTTTGCTCAAGGTCAGGCTTCTTTCTCTCAAAATCTCTCCTGTAGGCTGGAAGCCCGTCCCACAGGTAGTCTGGTCTTGGGTTACAAAACGGGTGATGATTGCAAAATCACACGTGGCTGCCAGCATCCCTAGCTTTGCAGTGTAAATGTCTATTTCCCCTTCTGCTTTGTGGGTTTTGTATTAAATGCACATCTTTATCTCCGTTTCTCCAAAGAGAGGGAACTCCTCAATCACCTTTATTAGTTATTCCCCCTTTTCCTAATAAGAATCTCATACTTATTTCTCATGCCTTCTCTAGTATTCACTTTTTCATCTTTCTGTGCACCGCTTGTGGAGGGGACACTCTGACGTCTGTGCTGAGGTGACACGTACATGTGGGAGACGCTCTCCTGTTTGTTTGATGCCCAGCACGTACCACTGCTCTGCAGGTTGAGAGCCTGTCCACGCAGTACAGAAGTCAATGGAAATCTTGTCATGGACGTAGTGGGAGTTCAGTAACGAACTTAATCTTGATGAGAAATACTGCGTAACATGGTTTGGAGCATCTACTTCTTGTTTTCATTACTTTTATACTATGTTTTTTTAAAGTGGGAGACTAAATGTTGTTTAAATAATCAAATTATCAGGAGAAGAACTCAGTCCTAGAATATAGGACTCTTGTAATGGTCTTTTCACATTAATAATTTGCTTTCCTGCTTCTAAAATACCAAGTTTACTGTTCTTACTGCATGCACATTGCACACTGACATAAATGCTGTGACTGTAAATAAATTAACTTTCAAGTAAGCCTCTCCTTTTGTATCAGAAAAGAATAAAACAGAGTTCTGCCTGAAAAGACTAAAATTTTTTTTCAATGAAAAAGGTTACAGGAAAGCCTCTGTTTTCTCCCTGCATGTACAGCCTCTGAGTCAGTTCATGTGGTTTCGCTGCCATCAAGGAGCTCCCAAGGACGGAGCCAACCTGTCTATAGGTCATCTTTAACTAAAAGAAAAGTCACAGGTATGTTTCCTTCACATCTACTGTCAATTCATGGGAACATTTGAAGGCAATGAGGTAGCTTTGTGATTTTTAGACTGCAAGTCTTTTGGTGCTGGAGCTGCTAGGTTTTTCTCTGTGTGTTAACGAGCTCAATGGATATCTCTTACTGCTTCTCTAATTCAAGCAGGATTAATAAAATGATACTTGGTTGGGTTTCTGTTGTTGTGGTTTTTGTTTTGTTTTTTTTTAAATCTCCTCCTCTCTAGTTGTTGGCAAATGTTATGCACTTCAATAACCGCATGAGAAGACTTGATTAAATCAAAGCCAGGAACTCCACAACAGTATGCCTTCTTGTCAGATCTCCACCCCCTTTTCTGAAGGGTTGATTTCCAGAAGCCTAAACCTAGTCAGCAAAAGTTTTCACTTTCTTTTGGAAAGAAAACATTACATACTGCTGCCAAGGTTAAAAAGGATGAGCGAGATTCTGAGTCATCTCCATGCCAGTGCCACTTTCTCACCCCCTTGCATTGCGATGAGAGTGCCGTGGGGGTGGCAGAGTGTTTCAGATATTTTGATGGTGATGGAGAACACCTTTGTCAGAAAATTTTAAAATCTCAAAATTTTTCATAAGGCAAAATTTCTGCTGTCCAGGCATCTCTGGCAGTGAGTTTGCCAGAGACGGTGAATGTCAGTAGGTTAATAAGACATTTGCTCTAAGTAATGGTTTGGGGACTGATAGAATATTGAAGGACTGTAGAATATATTAGTACTGCGGTCTTAAAAGCAGACAACTAACAGAAGAAATGATGTTTCCATGGGGTACCATCAGTGATCAATATACTTGGCTTTCCACTACCACTGTGTTAGTTATTCATCTGTGCTGTGTGCGTATTACAATGTCAGTTGAAGACAGTTACTATTTTTTATGGGAACTCCGATGTTGTTATTGATATGCTATTTTGTTTTGCCATTTCAGAGGAGGAAGAGGTGGAGGTGGCACAAGACATAACTGTTCGAGTTATGTCCTCTCAGTCTGTGCTCGTTGCTTGGACAGACCCGCTGTATGAAAAACAGAAGGTTGCGGCAAATAGGTAGTTAGTCCTGTGTTTTCTTTTCTGAATGCATACTGAAGGTGAACTGCTGCCAACGCACTACTGATTGCTTTTGCATTTATTTAATTACAGTTGGTTCTGAGAATAATTTAGCTTAGGGCATAGGAACATGCATATCCCTACGTATGACAATGGCTGGTAGGGGATGCTTGAGAGAAGCTGTTAGAAACCTGACATGGGTGGATATGGGGTGATGTACTCTCCTTGCCTCCCTGTGTCGTGGTCTCTAGTATTTAGATGTCTGTGTAAGTGCTGGACTACAGGGGTTTAGATCCTTTCTGAAATGTTGTCAGCACCAACTGGAGATATCTTGCTATTCAAATGCTGGTATATCACCATGGTCAGCAAATCCCCGTGCGTGCATGGGGAAAGAAGAGGTGGGGGACCGGGCACAGTCCACAGAGGGGAGGTGTTGAGTTGGATTATCAGAACAGACTACGGCTTCGAGACGACCATACAGCAGGTGAAGGAGGCATCACTGCAAGGGGAAAGATGCCCGTCAGTGCCCCCTGCATCCACTGACCCTCCAGAAATGCCATGCAGCTGAGGCTGAGCAAGTCGGGGGCTCCCGTGAGCAGGAGAGCTTGGCTCGCAGCAGCATGCTGCAGCAGTTGGAGACCAAAATAAACAGAGAAACGGGCTGGAAACGCCAACGGTCTGAAAGTGCTGGATTGCGTTGCTCAGCCTGGGAACACTGAAGGGCTGTGCAACCCAGCGCTGAAACACCCCAAGGGGCACAGCAGAAGAAGTGGTAATTTTAGATGCTCTCAGTTTCCTTGTGGAAGTGGTTATCTGGGCAGACACGTGGGAACTGAGCCACCGGCACTGCTCTGGGAACGAGGGGCTCCCAGCCGTCCAGCCATGCTCATGGCCATGGGGCAGCGAGATGGTGGCGTGGAGCCCCCCAGGATGCCTGGCTTGGTTTGGAAAGCCCTGCGGCTTCCCCCTGGCTCCCCAGTAAGCCCCAGCAGGCTAGTTGAGGGGAAAACAGCCCCATCCCTCTCTGGTTCTGCTAATGCTAAGTTTTGACATATGAATTTTTATTTTCCTGTGTTTCTAATACCAGGCAATACAGTGTTCGCTATCGGGAAAAGGGGGAATCAGCAAGGTGGGATTACAAGCAGGTGTCCAACCGGCGGGCGCTGGTGGAGAATCTGGTGCCAGACACCATGTACGAGTTTGCTGTCCAAATCTTGGAGGGAGAAAAGGAAGGCAAATGGAGCGTGTCTGTTTACCAGCGGACCCCAGAGGCAGGTATGTACTCAAAAGGTCCTTGGGGTAACACAAGTCTTAGGGTTTGAGCTGTGAAATAGGGCTGACTTGAGAGAAAGCCAGAATAAGCTGTTGCCTGGGGCAGCAGAGGGTTGGGAACATGGGAAAAGCCTCAGTCCCGCTGCCTGCATCCCTGCAGCAGTGCCCTGGGGAGCACACCGGGGCTGCTCTTGTGGCACGACGAGAACAGGGGAAGATGGTTTGGCTATTTCTGGGGGATGGGTCAGCACCTTGGACCCCTGCAGCTGGGTGTGCCCCTTCCTTTGGGAGGAGCAGCCTGGCTGCTGTCCCTCTCTGTGGGCGGCAAATTTAAATCCTGCCTCCACCACGGAGAAGCTGTGGGGCCCCTTTGGTACAGGGAAGTGGTCCATAACAGCTGAATTACCACGTCGTTCCAGCTAAGCCACAGTAGCAGTCTTGTGCATACAGCCTGTTCCTAGAAGTATGGAACAGAATTTCACAACAGGAATCTGATACAGAGATGTAATACAGGCATGCATGGACCTGAGCCATGTGTGCTCTTCACGTTTATCTTTGAAATGGCTGTATAGGAATTTCTGCTATGAGAAGAAGGAGCAAAAGGTGCATGCTGTGTAGGTCAACTTTTCTTACTTGCCTCTTCTGTGTATGGCTGTTTCACAGCTCCTGCCAGCGCACCTGAGAATTTGGATGTTTGGCCACTAAAGGGGAAACCAACCTCTGTAGCAGCATCCTGGGATGCTCTCCCAGAGAGCGAAGGAAAAGTCAAAGGTAGGTCATCACTGTTGGTTTTTAACCCCCTCGAGCAGCTGGTCTTCTTGAAGCCAGACTGCGGCTCCACAGCAAGCTGGAACTGCTGACTGTGCCAGGATTTTTTCACTTGTTAATGGCTTGTACCCAAGCAAGATTTTCTTGTTTCCAGACCAGTGTCTCCACACCGCCGCTGGGAAGCCATCGTCACGGTGTGCCTGGGATGTCACAGAGCTTCCCAGGCTGTCACGCGTGCACGCTTACATCTTCTTCCGTTAATAAGCAGGTCGAAACGGAGCTCAAGAAGGAAGTTTCCCAAAGGATTTGTAACAGTTAGGTGAAGAAGGAAAAGTTGGGTAGTTGCCAAGAAAGTGAGTGGGTTTATGTTGTGTTTTATTTCTAGTTTAACGTGGAAGGAAAGCCTCAGCTTAAGAAGCAAGCGCAAATAGTGATTTCAACAGATATCACGCATAAGCCTTGTGTACTATAGCGTTATTGTACATGGTCATAAAGCTAATTTGTCAGTGGCTATTTACTTGCATAGGATTTAAAAAATACAAAAGATTTCTGGGATTTGTTTTTCCCTTTTTCCCTCTGAAAACAAACAGGCTGATTTTTTGGCTGCTTCCATTCTCCAGTGGTGGCCGGGATTGTGTTGTCGAGTTACACAAGTTTCTGGAGGTGCCTTATCAGCACTGTAGCATCTCAGGATTTAAAAAACCTTTGGCCTGGAGGGAAGTGGGCCGTGTCTGCATACAAGACGTATTTTATGTGTTCTTCAGGGCAGTGGTGGAATTCCTTCCTCTTTGAAGTCAATAGGAGTCTTGCCAATCGCTTCAATGGAGTTGCAATTGTGTCCAAGAATTATTATTTCTTAAAGTAGGGTCATGCAGGGACATTATCTGAAATTTCAAATATGCTCCTAATTTTGAGCAGTCTGTAGCCCTTTGTCCATTTTTGTCTGCTGATCTTTAGATGATTCATCCAAGGCAATCATTTTAAAGATACCTGATATTCAAGGGCTGAATGCTTATACGTGTCTAATATATCATTGTTTTTCTTGAGTATGAAATATTCAGGAGAGGTCTTATTGTTAAACTAAATAAATGACAGAAATGATACTTATACTGGCTAAATGAAATCACTGAACTAGCACTTCATAGTCATTTTGATAGCACGTGGTAGCTGACAATTTTTGTCTTTTGGTCCTTCTGTTTTTCAACCCTGTCCCTTTATATATTTATACCACATATTAAAGTAACAGGAGAAAAAGTAACAGGAGAAAATGCCCTCCAGTAGCAGTTTGAGAGTTACCAGAAGTGACACCAGTGCCTCTGCAATTAAAGCAACTCCTGTGTATCTTAAAACAACAACAACAAAAAAAGAAAATCCAAAGCTTACCATGCCTTCTAATACATTGATTTTTTTTTTCAACTGAGCATTAAATGCATTTGTATATAAAATATTGATGATTCTTTTTTTTCTTGATTTTGATGACCTGTGCATGGCTTATTTCTTAACACAATGAATATGGGCTTGTTTTCAGAAAAAATTAAGTTTCCTGTTTTTAGAGGTGTTATTATGTTGTAGAGTTTTCCCATCATGGCACTGTGGCTTCTCAAGTATTATTGTGATTCTTTGTGTAGAGAGAGAAAACTGGCAGCCCTTGGAATTTATTTTCAAAACCCTGTTTTGATCCGCTACCCATGCCTCTTACAGAGGATTGAAAAGAAAAGGAAGCCTACACATGGCTGAGATCTTACCTGCACTCCTTGGGAGTGTAACGGGAAGACTCCTCTTCATGCCTCCAATTATTCCTATGGGGTGAAATTTCTCTCAATACAGAAAGCTAATACAGAGCACAGGTACCACAGTAACCCTAAATCGAAAGGTGAGAGCAGGGTGAATTTCTGAAGTGGCAACAAGACCTTGCTTTGTTTGCTCTCTCTGCAGTGGTGTTTTGCCCTGGCTATAGTTAAGCACAGTCTGTCAGATTTTGATTTTGTTGGACAGGCGTGCTATTGCTACCATTTGGCAATATGCAGTGCTGTTATTGCCTGGTAGAAGTATCTTTTCTGAATAAGAACTTCAATCATCCAGGCATGAATTTTACCTACTGGCCTGTAGATTACAGCTAAAACCCCTCTAAGCAATGACTCAGCTGGAAACACTTATATTTGACTGCAGTAATATTGTTTCCAAGATTAAAGTAAGTGCTTTGGCGTTTTCATGGGGATGCCCCTCAGGCTCCAGCACTGCTGAGGAATGAGTGTATGGTCTTTGGAACTGGTAGAGTTTCACCACAGTGGACTGGCAGGGCTGCTTTTGCATGACTAGGGTCTTAAAGTACAGTGCAATTATAGCTGTGTCAAGGCTCTGTTGGAAATGTAAGATAAGAAAGTAGTTAATAGTAATGAATAATGTCACCTGATGTTAATACTGATGTCTTGAACAATAATTATGTGAATGCACCATTTTTTTTTTCTTCCAAATAATTTCTGTGGGAAAGAAAATTTTTTAACATTCTTATTTGCTGTGGACATAGCCATAATCAGCAGCACAATCGTGTGTTGTCAACCATTGTGAGCAAGTTATATTTTGGAATAATATTCTCTGGATCATGTGTTGTTGATTGTGAATATCTTGGTAGCTAATCAGTAAGTTTAAAATTTCTCTTTGTCTTGGGAAGTCTAAAATCTGCTTGTGATTTCGTCAGCCATAACAACATAGGTATTCTGATTGTAGCTATCCGCACTATCTGTATGGTCTTTCAGACTAGATTTCCACAAGTAGTAGGACAGTGTGTATTTTCCTGGCAACATTCATACATGTTTTCTGCCTCCCGTGCATTTTCTCTTTGTAGGTTTCCTCTGTTATTTCTGATTTACGGCAGTTAATTTTTTCAGAGGACTCATTTTTTTCCCTTTATTAGTTGGCGTCCAGAAACAAAAAAAAGTCTCCTGGTGCAGCACACCAAACCGCGCAGTAGTTGGTGCTGTAACTTTCTCATGTCCCCCACACCTTCTCTGGAAGTGCACACAGCTGTCGTCCAGCTCCTCTTGGTGACACTTCACTCTGATGGGCATTGTTGCTTATGTGTTTTTACAAAGGTATAGCTAACATATTCTGTCTCAGTCATTAGGTCATTGATGTGATTTGGTTTTGTCTGTTAAGATGAACAAATGTTCAACTTACTTACTTTTATATATGTATATATCTCTCTCTCATGTCTTTGTACTCCAGCTGTTGACTTGGCGTGCATTGCTAGTGTATTAATTTTAGTAATGCACGTTCTAATTCATCCTACCCATACAGTCTGTCCGCTGGAAACAGGACTGTTTTCAGTTTCCTCCTTCCAACCGTCTGCCAAATCATTTCAGAATACATTCTTTCATACGCCCCGGCTCTCAAGCCATTTGGAGCAAAGTCCATCACCTACTCTGGAGCTACAACGTCAGCCATAATAGATGGTCTGCAGGCCGGGGAGCGCTATATTTTCAAAATTCGTGCAGCAAACAGGAGGGGACCAGGTCCTCAGTCCAAAGCCTTCAGTGTCGCCATCCCAGCAGGTGAGCACCAAGCCATGCACTGATTGCGTAGTCCGCCTATTCTTGCTTTGGTCCCAGTTATGTTAATTCTTACTGACTTAGCTTCCTCTGCACTCCATCTAACCCATGGGATTTTACTTCCTTAATACTCTTTCTGTTTTAGCTCTTTTTATCACTATATTGTCCAAAGAGATGCTTGTAAATAAGTGTTTGTCACTCTGCAGCATGTGAAAGGACATTTTATGGACATATTAACATCTTATTTTTAACATCTTAAAATGTCACACCATGCTCTATTTCCTGCATGAAAACACTATATGCTTTGTTATCCAAAGGCCAGAGAATACAATGCTTTGGGTCTTTGGTTGGGCTATTCCTGACAACTCCCGCTCTTGAAAGTCACTTAGAGTGACTCCTTGTGTTTGGTTCTTGCCAAAAAGATGCTGTTGTGGGGACAGAAGATTTGCTGAGTTAACTAAAAATGTGGTCCACAGCCTCAGATGGGATAATGCAGCAGCATGCCATGAACATGACTAAGCTCTGCTGAAGATTTGGTTCCGCTGATAGGATGTTGCAGTCCCTGCTTCTAGATATTTGATTTTAATTGCTCTAAGTTTTACCCAACCTACAATAATTTCACATAGGTACCTTCCTACAACCCAAAACTTACTCACCTGGACTCCACAGGCTGGTTAATACAGAAATAATTATTGTCTCATATTCTCATAAGTTGTTTTGTTCTTGCTACCTTGCTAGTTTCTTCTTGTGGTTAGTTTTTTGTGCTTCTTCTGTTGTTGTGAATAAACACTTTTTTTTTTCCCCCCAGCTGCTCATGAGGATTCAGTTGCTCAGCAACAAACAAATATTCAAGATAATTCAGAGGCCAAAAAAAAAGGGAACGCTGGCTCATCTCCTTCTCAAACTTCTGTTTCTTCAAAAGTCCAGCCATCGCTTTCCTCTAAGCAGTCCTCTGTTCGTTCACCTAATGTTAGTGATAAAAAGAGTCTTCTTTCTGAATATAAGAATAAAATCATGACTCGAGGGGTCCTAAGTAAATCTCAGTTACCTTCTAGAAAGACAGGAGAGCTGGAACCTGATCTCCAATCCACTGAGGTGACAGATGACCATGATTCCTCCCAAGAAGCTCCAACGACACCACCAAAAGCCCAGGATCAAAGAAGGAATGTTAGACCCTTGTCCCCTAGTCGGCCAGTCCACCCTGTCCTTGCCTCAGGGAGGACCTCTGTTCGAACCCACACATCAGAGGTGTCACGGCAGATGAGCACAGAGAAACATGAGCCACCAGCACTGTTACCATCGTCAGCACAACAATCTTCTGCCTCATCTGTTCCTAAATACACAGATAATGAAACAAAGCAACTGAGGCAAAGCAACACTAATGTGCCTTCTAAAACCTCTTCCCATCCTCTGCCTGCCAAAAATAATGACCTTGTGGGTAATGTGGAAGGAAAGCCAGACCCCATGCTGGTGAAAGTGTCTTCTAAAACTTCAGAGCCTAGTCACCTGGCTTTGCCATCAAATCGGCAGTCTGCTGTCTCTCATGAGGTTGTCCCAAGCCATCCCAGTAAGTCTGGCTCTCTAGGTCATTCACATCAACCCTCTTCCAAATCAGCAGATTCCTATACTCATGATAGCCATAATGAGTTTGACAGTGAAGAAGCAGAGGACAGAGCAGGACAGCCCAGTTCTAGGTCACAGCAAACGAGGCTTCCCTCAGGCTCCAGTTCTCGCATGTGGAAGGATTCGAAATTAGCTGCGGTGGCAGCCTCATCGAGGTCTGCCGTTTCTGGTCACACTTCACCTTACTCTCGCTCCTCCACCAGTGCCAAATCCGACAGAAAGGATGTTGATAAGAATTATAGGGAGGACTCACAAGATGCAAACCCCTTATTTCCTTCTCTGCCCTTTTCCAGGCAGTCTTCTTCAGCAGTCTATTCGAAGAGAAGAAATCCTCAGGTCGATTCTGATTCTCACCTCAGAGAGAGACATGGTGAAAAGTCACCCCGCTCTGACTCAGAGGAACAACAAAGTCGAGCGGCTGCTCCAGAAAAGCATTCTCTCTTGCAGTCTTCTCTTTCCAAACATAAGCCTGAAGAGCAGGACAATCGAGAGGTAAAAGAAATGCTTGCTCGATCAAAACCAAGTGTATCTTTGCCTAAAAAGACGTTCCCCTCTCATCTTCCATTGGAGAAGACCTCCCACGCAGAGCCTCCACAGAGGGCACAAACCAGTCCTTCCTTACTGCATTCAAGGGGTCGGCGCCTCCCGTCTCATGTCTCATCCCAGAGTAATGAAGAATTGCAGGAAGATGATGAGGAGGATGTAACAGAAGGCAGTGACAGAGCAAGCAGCCAGTCTGTGTTTCCTAAAGAGGTGCCCTCTTCTAGGGGATTACCTGCATCTTTTTCTCAGGGAAGCTCAAGTTCATCTCTATCAAAGCAACAGCAGCCAGGTTCTCAGGTACCTTCCTACAAACCAAAACTTACTCAGCCAGGCTCCAGTTCTGCCAGTGATATAGCAAAAGACAACCAGTACAATCCAAGGTTGTCATCCACTTCTTCGAGACAAGCTCGTCCTTCATTACCTACTCGCTCAAGGGTCGCTACAAGAACAGTGTCCCAAACAGAGAAAAAATATGGCCTGTTGCCCTCAAAAATGTCCAAAGCTGAACTTCCTCAAAAAGTTCCTTCCTCTTCTTCATCTAAATCTCATCAGTCAGTTTCTAACGAAGAGGACGATTATTACAGTGAATATGATCAGAAAGAAGTGGAAGAGAAACCCACATCTTTGGCAGCAAAATGGTCCCCTTCTGTTTCTAGAGGTAACAAAAACACATACGATGATACTACTAACAACAAAAGGAAATCTATGGACACTCTTCTACCTCACAAAGTAAGCTCTGAAGAGGAAGAGAAGGAAAAAACTCCAACGTTAAAAATATCTTCTCCCGAATCACCAGGAAGCTCTGCCATAGCATCACGGATTACTCAGTCCTCTAGGAAGCATACCCCATCTAAACCGAGCTTTGTCTGGCCACGTTCTTCTGCATCTACCACCACACACACTGTTTCTCCAACAGTTTCTTCTTCCACTTTGTCCCCTCGCCAGCGACTATTGAACTCCAGGCTACGGAGCCCTTCCCAACGGCAATTTGTTAGACCTCCTTATAGACAAGGTATCTTGTCTTTGTTGTAGTAATCTCACTGGATTATGTTTTTCCTAAGATCAGCAGTTAGATGAAAAGTCCTCCATCAGAATGCAGGTTCAGTTATTTAATGTAATGTATTACTTTTTCTTTTGGTGGTTCTCAGGGAGCCCAGTTCTTGAGGACTTTGCCTTATCAGTGTAATGTAGTGCCCCAGACCTTTGGTTCTGTGGTCTGATCTGCACAGGATCCCATGATCCATAGAGGAGATGACAGAGTTAGGTACTAAATTGGAGAAAAGCCTATGTTCCTTATTGAGCAATGACTTCACTGAATCAATGACTTCACAGCTCACTGAAAGCACATTTGTACTCGGAATATGACAACCTCTCAGGTGTATTGCTCTTCATCATATGGATTACTAAAAGGCTTTTGTAGGTTATATAGTGCTACCTTGCCCATGCCGAGGCAGTAAGGTGTTTCCTCATGTTGTCCTGGCATTCTACAGTTTCTTTAATTAATTTTTAAGCCACTTTCCTCTTTTTTCTAAGTGACAGCTCAAGGTTGCACATTACTGTTGAGGACTGTGCACATCACAGTCAGGACTTCTAATACCTTTATGGCTGTGATTTACCCCAAATGTTAGAGGCTTGCTTTCTGGCAGAATATCTGCTGACCCTGGGTAGTGGAAGAGAGGGTCCACTACATGTCAAGGTGTGTCACCTGTTGATTCCCTATGTCACCTGTGGAGAATCCCAGACAGTCTCAGTGACTTTGCTAGGTAGAAATATTTTTTCTCCCTCCAATGCGTGGACATCCAAAATAGTATTGAGTGACCTGAGCGTTTTAGTAAATACCTTCTATGCTATATGTAGATAACAATGTTTTGTTCAATGTGGCCTCACCGTTATACAGTGAGGACCGTGCAGCTGGGCTATTGTATTTGCTATGCTTTGATCAGATGCAGTGTTGTGTAGAGGTCCACCAGCTTGCAGAGCTTTAAGATGGGAGTGGACCTTAAATAATACCATGGAGGATGAGATGCATGGCATGAAAGAATAACAGATTTCTCTATGGGAGTTGTATACCAGCTGACTCCTAGGCAGGCAATTGGAAAGTTAATAGCCAAGGAGTGTTCAGTTAATATATGTATATATTTTCAGTTAATGTGTGTATATATTTTCATATATATTTTTCTGGAAGCAAGTCTCTGAGCTAGGATGTGAAAATTGCTGCCCTTTCTGAGCTGGGGCGCCTGCAGCTCAGTGCCGCTGGTTCTCCACTTCTGAGCTGAGTGTGCCTCTGTGTAGCAGAGAAGCTGGAGAAGGAGAGTCCTTCCTTTTATGGGTTAAAAAAAAAATGGAGGTAATTAATTCCCATCCCCTCTCCTTTCAGTTCATCACTACAGCTTTGTATAAGGATAGAACAAGTGGTTGTGTTTAATAATGACTTCTTGCCTCACCCCACTCCTCAAATGTTTACAAAGATCACAAACATTTTAATGGCTGTAGTGCTGTCTAGAAACGTTGCCCTGCTTTTTTTAAAAAACAAGAGGGAATAAAGAGACCAAATAAACATGGTAGAAACAAACCATGAGTGTTTAACCTCCTCAGAACAAACCATTTCAGATGCTTGTGTCAGTTCTGGAGATCTGACAGTGTCACAACAGTTGCTCCAAGCAGAAATGAAATGCCTGGTTTGCCGAGCATGGCGAGGGCTCTTTCTGTTCTCATTTATGTCCAGATCAGTCAGAAAATGCATTTCTTTGCATTTTATAATGTGGTTTGTAGGCTGCACAGCTTTCTTCAGAATAGTGTGTTGTTTTCTCTGTTTCAGGTTACAATGGTAGGCCTAATCTTACAACGAAAAATGGAAATGGAAATGGGAAAATAATACCTGGTAATAATGGAAAACCAAGTGGACAGAGAGTAATCAATGGCCCTCAAGGAACAAAGTGGGTAGGGTGACCTTCTCTCCAAATTCAAGATGCTTTGGCCTTTTATTGTACTTACATTTTCATTAAGAAAAGGAAGGAGAACAGTGCCCTCAGTCAATGAAGCTGTGAAGTGAGGTTACATTTGGTGGTCTAGTTTCCACTGTTTCATTGAAATCTAAGAACAAATTCTGCATTTCATTATTTGAACATTTTAAATGTCTGATTTAAAGCCTGATGGCTTGAGTTTTCAACTATAGCATTACTCCCATAAATTTAGTGAAATATTTTTTCCTCAACGTCAGTGGGACGCTCCCCAGTGACTCAGGGCTTGTCTGCTGTGCAGTGTGAGTGGGGACTCCCTGGCATAGCTGCTGTGAAAGATGTGTTCAGCAATGTTTCTCCCAGACTCACGCTCCAGGGAGAAGCTCATGAGCAAGAATATTGAAATGTAAAGTAACTCCATAAGTGTCACAATGTTTTAAATGCACATACGTAGGTATCTAAGCATTTTGCTGTTTGTACAGACATGTTTCCAGTGGTCTTTTCAGAAGAGCTCAGATACCATTGATAGGAAAGCCCCACTAGGTGCCTACATGCCGAGACCTTGTCTTTTAAAATCCTTTCCAGTGAATTTATAACCAACCAACACAGGGAAGGAACTGGTGTTTCCTGTGTATTTGCCCAAATGCTAAGCAGGAGGAGACTGTGACCAGCCTCCCTGGTGACAGTAGAGCTACTCACACACAGCACGACACATACAGACATTTATTTTATGGCCACTTCAATCTTACTATTTGCATTAGAGGAACACAAAAAGGTGCACCAGGTAAGTCACATTCAAGGGCAGCATTTTGAAAAGCATGCCCAAAGCCCTTTAAATAGACTCCAGAAAGTGGGTTGAAAGGCCCTTGGGAGGCCATGGGGCATCTCTCTCTACCCCATGAGAGGAGGCTTTGCTGCAAGCAGGATGAACACCTTGTAAAGCAAGAGGATCTGTGTCAACGTCTGGGACCTGGAGGGCTTCAGAGACTGATCTCATGATCTACTGTCCCTCCTGCTACAGTCTTTTCCCCAATACCAAATGTAAGTCTGTCTTGCCAACCTGGAACTGCTGCTCATGTCCTCTTCCCAGTTTCTTCCCAGCACTTAACACCTTTTGCATTTTTGTGTTCTGTGGCTCAGTGTGTGTTACCTCAGGTTAAAACAGCATACAATTCAGCTGTTTTGGGTTGAAATAGCAATGAGGACTGGATTTTAACTGCAGTTACCTCTTGAATTCAATCCAGGCTCTCAGACAGATTTGTTTTATGAGAGAGAGGCTTTTCTTCAGTCTCCTACCACAATTAAAGTCTTAGCTACTTTGTTTTCACTGCTGTTTCAATCTAAATTAACTAGTTTAATTTTTCCTTTTTTTTTTTTTTTTTTTTTTGAGTAGTAGACATACTTTTAAATCTCATCTTCAAAAGGACTCAGGGTCATACTGAAATCAGTATTACAGGAATCCACCTTAGGAGTTGCTCAGCCCAAGAAAATCAAGGGAGTTGCTCCTCTGCACGGAGAGCTGCAGTAGGCGATATGAATGTGGTTGGTGTGCAACTCTGCAGCCCAGCTCCTGGGGATCTGCTTTCTTCAGCAGTGCTTTTTCAGTGATTACTATCCAATTAGTGACTCATTTTTATAAATCTGTGGGTGTTGTAGCTATTCCTGAACATCACTCTTGGCATCTGCATTTCCCCAGGATTTCTGTTGCTGTGACATTTCATGTCACCTCCTCTTGTGTTAGCTAAACTTGAGTCTATCTATTGCTTTTAGATTGTAGATCTTGACCGAGGGCTAGTGTTAAACGTTGAAGGAAAATACCTCCAAGATTCCCAAGGCAACCCTCTCCGAGTGAAATTAGGAGGGGATGGACGTACGATTGTTGGTAAGTGACAGCTTCCTTCTTACAGAAAAAAATCTACAGTTGCTGTGCACATGGTACAAGTCTTCAAGCTGTTGAATACCTCAGGCATCCCCAGGTCCCACACAAGCCATGTGGAGTTGCTTCTATCTCAGGTCTCCATCAGGCAGTCAGCCCATTGCAGGACCTGGGGAGGCTTTGGGGCATCCTGTGGGGCTCTGGTGTACGAGGCAGCAAGAATCACCCATCTCACTTCTATCAGCATTAGAAAGGACTGAAGAACTGAGACAGACTAAGGATTGATGCTTGTTTATATCTTTGTATACATAGAAATAATTATTCCCCAGCACTAGCACTGTACCAGCCATATGTATGTGATTACTTTATTTTTTTCTTCTGAAACTGACCACAAATAGTGAAAACCCCTGTGTGTGATCTGTGAAAACACTGCTGTCTGCATATCAGTCCACCTGAATAGATCTCTTGAATGCAAATTCAGTGCCGGCTGTTAAACTGGTTACCATGAATATGTGCAGTGTCCAGAATTTGGCACAAAAGTGTATCTGCAGTGACAGCATCTCACCAGCTCAGCCCAGTTTTTGCTTGCACATGTTTGACATTAGGAAGCAGAATATAGATTCATCTTACCTTTCATCAACAGTGACGAGACTGACTTAGATTGAATGCAGGCACTGTCTGCACGTTGTGATTCTGAAGTGAAACCTCCCTCCAGTCTTCCCAAGAAGTGTTTATCAAACAGCTGATAAAAGTGAATACCGCTGTGGTTTATCTGAGGTTCTTCTGAACCGTTTTCCAGCTTCCTTAGCCATGGCTCTTTCCTAGATAACAACCTGCTTTGCTGTCAGCTTAGTTACAGGAGGCTGTAATCACACTCGCAGTGCCCTTGTGGTATCTACTGTTGATAAATACCATGCTATAAGCCTGAAATGGATTAATGGTGAGATTTGTTTGTTTTGTTCTTCCCTCCTAGATGAAAAGGGTGCCCCAATGGTGAGTCCTGATGGATTACCTTTGTTTGGACATGGCAGATTTAGTAAACCTGTAGCGAGTGCACAAGATAAACCAATAATAAGCCTTGGAGGGAAACCTCTGATTGGTCTTGAAATGATTAAGAAAACAACCACTCCCTCAACTACTACTACTACAACACTACCCCCAACAACTACCACAACCACTACAACAACTGTTCCTACAACTACTACCACCACTCCTGAACCAACCACCACAGAACCACCCACTGAGAAACCACCCCCAACCTGTCCTCCAGGCACCTATGGACAGTATGATGACGAGGGCAACTTGCTGTTGGGGTTCGATGGCCTGCCGGAGTGCAATGCAGAAGGTAACTTCCTTTTGTGCTGTTTGAACGTCTTTGGTTGTGCTGTTTGTACAGCGCAGTTACACAAATGTAAAGCGGGAAGGAATCTGCCTCTGAAGATTTTGGTCCATGTGATCAGGTAGGAGCTGAGATTAGAGCAGCTGAAGAAGGGTTTGGGCGTTAAATGGTTTTTCATTCAAAAATGTTGACTTTCCCCAAAGTTGAAGTTTTTCATGGAAATATTTTGATTTCAGCAAAGTTCTTACCTTGTGTTGGATCCAGTCTTGTCACACGTATTCACGCACGTGAGCACAAGTATAGGCAGTATTTTTGTGGTCAAAGCACTCACATATAAGGAAGTCCTCACTCCAGTTCAGGCTAGGGAAGGATCTGAAGGCGCTATACATTTTGTCTATTTTGTGTTCATTTCTTACAATAAATTCTGAAAAGTCTCTCTTTTGAGCCATGGTGGAACCAGCTTTTGCAAAATAAGATTCTTGTTCACTTGCCAGCCCTCAGAGATAGAGATTGTCTAGCAGGAATGTAGCACAGCACAGATGAAGCTGGGGAAAGACAACCCTGGCTCTGCAGAGATAAGGCAGAGAGTTGTACACTAATTTCTTTCTCATCTGAAAATACAAAACAGTGTCGGTGCATGTCATTGTTTCCCTGTTGCAGTTATACAAGCTTAGGATGTGGTGCCAAACTGAAATCCAAAGTAAACAGATATAAATGCACTAGAGTCTTTGGGTGTTGAGCCTGTTCCTACCACATTTTACCCTTTTATCGCCTGAATGTTGCATTGCAAACCAGTTAGCTGCTTATTTGGCAAAACCAGGTCAGGGAGCACCATGGTAGTCCTTATCCTTTCCATTTATAGCTAATCCCCAACTCAGTCTACAAATGGGCATTAGCAGCATGGCCATAACCTAAACAACAGGTTGGCAGTCAGACGTCTGCCAACTGCAGTAGCCAGTTTTAATGGGTAATAAAACCCCCTTTTCTCCCATACACCTGTATCTCTGAAGCCAAAGTAGATTTACAAGAGGTCATGTAACCATGACCTAGGGAGCTGAAGTATCGCTTTGAAGAGTGCAAAGATATGGAAAGATGTGGCTTCAGCAACTCACAGTGCGTCTAAGGATGGCATCTTTGGAAAGAATTTCTGAAGCAGAAGACTGAAAATTCCATTACCAGCTACCCTGGGTAAGTAATGAGTCAGAGATGTTGTGAAGGTGGAATTACAATGTTTTGTAGTGTTAATATTTATCTAACAATTAGCCCCATGTTTGACAGTGTGTACTTATATAAGTGTGCTTGCATATGTGCATATGCATGGATGTGTACACACACAAACATATGTATATAAAAATTACCATCATCGTTAAATATTTCTTTGAAGATTTTTGATTTTCCCTTTGGTGCTTTCATTGTTCTTAATTATATTTGCAAAAGTGTTACAGATACCGTTTTGTATGGTCACCCTGGTATTTTCAAAGTTGCCTAAAGGGGACCATGATTTTTGGTAGAGTTAGAGTCCCTCCCACTCCCACCAGCTCCTTTTGCTTACCTTAAATGTTGCTTATATCCTGTAATGTTTCCTCTCTTTGGCCTGTGCTATTTGATACCTGAAGGACCTCATCTGAGAATACATATTATAACAACAGTAAGAGTTCATGAAATATGCCTGCAGTTAATCTGAGAGTAGGCTCCAGAAGCTGAACAACAAAAAGCTTTGCAGTATTATTTTTAGCAGAGTTGTGGGATGGGGAATTTTCATGCGATTTTATGAACATTTAAAAACATTCTGCTTGGGTTTTTTGCCTTCTACAGGATGGGCTTGCTGAATCCTTGAACTTTGTTAGAGGCATGAATGAAACCTAGTTTTTTACACAGGCTGGGTGTGAGAATGACCCTTAAGTCACTGCTAAACTGCCTGGCATTTCAACAGTATGTCTGCAAACATGTCACAGTGGGAGGCTGAAAGGACAAGATGGTGCTGGATTTCTGCTTCTTACAGCTTGAGCAATATTAGTCCCTACCTGGCAATTACGAAAGTTTCTCTGAAGAGTAATTATTAGGATTTTCTTGATCTTCTCCTTTTTTTTTTTTTTTCATCTTGGTGACCTGCCTCCACATTTGACAAACGCAACAAAACAACCTGCCTGTTCCACAGAGGAACTTGCTTGAAAAGAAAGCATCTCTGTGGTGTTTATTTAATGATGGCAGTTTTTGTTAAACAAGTGCAGTGTCTATATAAAGAGGGATAAACAACTACTACTTGAACTATCAAAACATTTAATGCATTTTCCCTTGACCATTTCCAAATCATATTTTTGTGTTGTCTTTCCCTTTAGTCTGAGTCTGGAAAATACTGCAGATCATGTAATTAAATACTTTTTCTGCCAAAGCACGATATTTGTTGCTTTACTCACAAACAGCCGGGGACTGCAAGTGCCAAATCCCACTGCCAAATGTTCTACTTAAGCTTTGGCAAATTTGCTTACTCTCTGGCAGGATTTTTGCTCGACCCAGCAGAATTTATTGTCAACATTTCACTAGATTCAGCAGTCTTTAACTTTCAAGAAGGAGTTTGGCCAAGTAAGCATGATTTGTCAGTGAAATCAGCTAAACTTTTTCATGAACTCACAGGAGAAAGAAAGGTGGAGTCTTAACCACATGTTATGTGTGATAAAAACAAGTGATGGTTGCGCAGTCCACGGTCCTTACAGATGCCAAAAGACTATGGCAAGCAGTCGTAGCAAGACTTAGCCTCATTTGGTACAGGCAGGGTTCACTGAAGAGCTGCAGTGAAGGGTGGTGATAGAGCAAGCTGGAGAACTGCAGCTCGTGTATGTACAGAAAATTATAAAGTGAGAGGTCTTTGGGAAATAATCCTATCATCGCCATGCCACAGCTAATGCTAAAGAAGCACAGACAGTGAAGTAGAAGAGACTGAACAAGTACAAAAATAGAAAATAAAATTTGGTTTTGCTGGATTGTACGTAGGCCAAAGGCTGACTAGCTAATAGATGTAAATGAGTTGAAGTCTGCCTGTGAAGGACTTCAAATTTCTGCATATCTGAGCCTCTTGTTTACTTGGATGTAATCAAAGGTAAGTGCATACATTGTAGACGTTGGTTGATGCTGGCCAGCTGTGGTGAGAAGATCTGCAGAATTCAGCAAAGGATCTACTTTGTCACTGACTAGCTTGAGAGAAGTCAAGTGGCTTCCAAGTGGATGATCTCCTGAAGAGCGGCTGCAGAAGTCTACCATGAGAAAATTTTTGCTATATGAAAGTGACAAGAACTAACCCATTTCCTGTGTTTTCAAAGCTTATTCTGGCATTAAAATCACTACTGTGTATTTAAAAGAAACTTACTGTAGTAGAAAAAAATCAGTCTTTTGTACAATAATGGTTGGTCCTAAGTAAAAAAAACCTGCAAAATGAAAATGTATAATTCAGATTATATTTGTGAACTATTTGACATTGGCAGTTGCAATTTTGCATTGTTCGTAGTACTGGCTTAGTAAAAACAACACTGTTGCTTTCATATCAAGTGTTACAGGAGCATGACCAGTTTCTGTGTAGTATCCTGAGGTCAAAGCTGTCTTTCTCTTGTCTTTGTTCACACACTGGCCTCTCCCCAGCCCCTGCATTTCATTGAAGACTTCTGATTGTACCTGCAGTGGGTTCCAGCACAATGCTTTTGCTTTGTTCACATTACTTTTCGTAGCTAATCTGAGCTTTGTCTACTCTTTGGCTTCCCTGGATAACATGTGGAGAATTGCATTTCTCAGAGCGTGCAGGGAAGCCTCCAGGATTCACAAGATGAGGTACTTGATGGTTGATGTATCTGGTGCTGGATACGTGACCTGCAGAGATACTGAGATAATATGTAGGGACAGGCATCTGGGAAGTCTGCGGGTACATTTGCATTGGTTTTTGGGGTGGATTGGGAGAGTGTTTTTGATGTGCACCTCACAATCATCTTGTTATGCTTTTATTTGCATCATGGAGCAATCTTGGTGTGCACAAAGTGAATTCCTGTTGGATGAAACTAAAGCAGAAGCAGTGCTTCAGGACGACACGTGTGCCCCCGACCCTGTAATGGACATTCAGTCCACAGGATCAGACTAGAGCTAGTGCAAAGTAAAACCCCGGAAAATCTAGCACCAATTTCTTCATTCTACAAATCCATTCCTTTTGGGATGCGTTACTTGCTAGCATAGACACAGTCTGTAAATGTCATGGCTCTCTGGGTTGTTTGATTTTTATTCCCCTGCAAAAATATTTGAATAGAAGTTTTCAGTTTATTTGAATTGCTCGGTTGTTTTTTTGTGTATAAATTTCTCACATTTGCTGCTCCTGAGACTATAAAATGTTGTCAAATCCTAACCTGAGTGTTACGTGGTTGCTGGCAGCCTGCCTTTGCTCCAGAGCTGCTGGGGCCTGGGGCAGACCTCCTGGAAGGTGCATTGCTCTGGATTTTGAGTAGCAGCCCTGAACCCATTTTCCCCCAGCAAAACTCCTGGCTACTGCAGTTAGCTACTCATCTGTTATTCTAAATATGCAGAGCAGACTGTCATTGTGTTATCTGGAAACTAGGCAGTTATTTCTTTACAAATCAAGTGGCTAAAGATTTTTATTTTAAACTTTATTCCAGAAGTATTTTACTAGGAGGGTAGGAATGAGACCATTGAGTTCTTAGAGCATTTTTTTCTTTCTCCTTCAGTAGATACGTTCTCAGGACTGGACTCGGATGTGACAGCAACTCCAGAGGCATATGTGATATATGATGATGGTACTGTTTAACTGTAAAAGTTTATTGCAAGGGGCATGTTTGGGGTTGTTTTTTTCCCTGTCTTCTTTCTCTGGAATTGGGTTCGAGGGGCAGGTTGGTGACTGGGAGCTTAGGCAAGCAATGGTGAGCTGGATTTTTGCAGAGTTATATTCATGCCATCTTGATATTATAATCCAGGACACACAAAACTTAGTTGAAGAGGAAGCCTCAAGTCCCAGCATTTAGTTATAAGTTTGCATAGGGAATGCAAATTCTCAGTTACTGGAACTAGCATTCGTTTTCTGCCATCAGTGACTTCTGATGTTCTGCTCCTTTTAAGCCTCAGATTCCTGCTCCTACCCCCGCATATTAAAGCGGATAAGTACAGACGTCTGTTAAACTCAAAGCTTTTTAGTAGAATTTATGGCTCTAGAATAATAAAAGTTTTTTTTCTTTGTGGTTGCAGTGCTGGGATCTTAAGTCAAACCACCACCAACAACAGAAAAGCATTTAAAAAGAAAGTGCAGCAGCTGAGAGGAAGATACCATAGACTTTTGTGCTTTTTATTCTGATCACGTCATACTGAGGCCAACACTTAGCATGTGGGGAGGAGAAGATGAACTAAAAACTGCACAAGTCCTACATCCCATGTTCCTTACATTCCCATGAAAGTGGAGTATCCTCAGTGCACAGGTCTTTTGCCAGGCCTCTCCTTAGGTGCAGGTCACCTGCAGAAAACAAACGCTTTAGCAGTTTAAGCAGAAAACACTCAAAGCCATGAGCTGAGTCCCACAGCCTGTAGGAGGACATGGCAGGGATGCCAAATGCTTCTTTCCCTTAATTTTGTGTGTCAATCTGGTAGTGCAGTAGCTTTTCAAAGAGCACTGAATTTAACAGGACTGAATATCAAGGACTGAATATCGGGAGATTCGTGTGGGCCAGTTTGCCTTCCCTCATAGCCCTAATGGGACCACGAATGGCAAGTACAAGACTCCACGCCTCTTAAATTGCAGGAAGGTTTAAGAGCAACATGAACCAGCTCTAGCACTTTAGAATAATAACACAGAGTTTTCTGAAAAAGCTATTTTTTCACTCCCTTATCTCCTTCCTTTGGCATCTGAGGGCTGTGGCCAGGGATTCAGTTACTGTGCTGTCTTCTCTTAGGGGTTGTGATGGGAGGTGACAGACGAAGCACATTCAGGACATTGCTGTATGAATACATTTGTTTATTGTTATCCTTTTTACCTGTGTGAGCGAGGTCTGAATTAGCAACAGGACTAGTATTCTAAGGCAAAGACTTTGTGATTGCTGTCCATCAGTTTGGTAGAAAGCCTTGCAAGGCTGAGGTGTGACTGACCCTGACTTAGAGGCCTGTAAGGAGTGTGCAGCAGCTAGGGCAGGGTGCATGGCACTCTTTTGGGACTGTGGCTGGTGACAGAAATGTTTCCCTTCTCATAGTTAAGCCAAAATATCATGAAGCAAGCTAACATTTTCATCTTATGTTTCCTCTGAAGACTACGAGTTTTTTGAGAGCACTTTGCCACCAACCACCACCACTGTCGCCACCACCACCACTGCTTCTACAACGACAGAATCGGAAGTTGTCTATCCGGAGACTAGTGTTGTTGGCACCGGCCCTGTGTCAGAATATGATATTGCTGGGAAGAAACGGTTCACTGGTAAGGATGTCCTTTGGTTTATGTAGCTTACTACTTGTGCTGCAAAGAATTCTTGTTCTAGCAAGGTCAGCCCTTAAGCTGAGACCTTTGCACAGATACACCCAACAGACTAGCGTGTGGTCCTTGTAAGGACTGCCACCTGGGAAACCCAAACAGCAGTACTTTGTTCGTAGCTTCAATGCTTGCGTGTCTACATGTGGGCCCACACTGATTTGGTTGAAGCAGTGCAAACCTCTTTGTACTCTTCCAGTGTAAAAGTGCTCTGCTTTGTATTCTGCATTGTGTTTGGTTTAACTGAAATTGGTAAGAGAGCAAGAGTATCTACTCTGGTGCTCAGTTCAGCTCAACTGCATTATTTTAAGTTCACACCAGTAGTTCAATCAGTGCAAGTCTCCATGTAGGTGTGAGTCTTCCTCTGGGGGACCTAAGTCTTTTCCACTGACCCACGCAACCTCAGTGATTTTACCCACCTTGCACAAGCACGTATGTAAAAGGTGTGCTTCAAAGTCAAGGAATGAATAGCATTTTGGATGTGAACTTTAGAAAAAGTAAACCCAAAAGAGATAAATTTGACTTTGCTATTTGTATCTTTGCTCTGTAGAAGGAACTTGGTGAAGGAACCCCCAATACATTGATAAGAGCCATGAGGCTGGCTCCTGTGTACCTGAGCCATTCAAGTGTGTAGGTAGGGTTGCAGCTCTGATTTAAGAGCTGCTCTGCTTCTTTGTCAGAGAAGCAGCTGGGGGCCAGACCAGAGAGATTTGGAGGTGGTAGGGCACTGCATTCCAGCCTCCACCCCAGACTGGTGACCCCGCCGCAGCCTTTTACAAACCTCTGGCATTTGAAATGAGTCAGGTCAGCTGCTGGCTCACCTGGCATTTCAGATGGGAGTTCAGGGGATGGAGAGTCAGCGTTGACTCATGTCTTGCCTTGCCTTCCAATATCCACAAGCTTCACGTGGCTTAGAGTGGAGCTCTGCTGCTGGAGTAAAAGATTTGTTTTTATATATGCCAAGACTTTTTCCAGTGCATCTTCAGTTTCCCTGTCCAAACAATTTCATGATGTTTCTATTCAGCTCTCTCACTGACAGTGCTTCTTGATTCATTTAGCTGGAGAGGCTAAAATTAACTTCATTGCAAGATCTGGAAAAAATCCCTTTAGGGCATGAAATCCAATAAGATAAACCAAGAAATGTTGGTTTATGAACATTTCAAGGCACTAGGGAAATAATATTACCATTTCAATGAATTGTATTATTGCAATTGAATAAACATTTCCAAAGCAAGTTTTATAGTCCTTACTTTGAATGTTACAGTGACTTTTAAGGCAATAAAAAGATGGTTTAATCTTTTCCTGAAGTGAAGTGCAATTCCAGTCAGCGTAAAGCTTTTAAAAATAGAAGTTACAGGTTGGGAGCACATGCCTGGAAGGTAGGGACTCATGACTCCTGATCCCTTAGTACCCAGGGGACCACAGCAATAATCCCTTCAGTTAACCTGGTTGGACTTCACCTTGGAATTACTCTTCTTGTTCCCTCTGCTGTTTCACTCCAGCTTCAGGATGTTTTGTGTAAGAACCGACCACTTAGACCCGTAAAGTCTTAGATGACTAAGGCCCTGGCAGGGATCTGTGGAAAGGCAGAGAGTTTGGGTGACATTTTCACCCCACCTTCCAGAGCAGCTGGAGGTAGCGTGCGGAGGGTCCTGCAGTCAGACCGCTCTCTTCTGCCTCTCCGAGCAAAGACGATCCTTCTGTCTTTGCATCATTGGGTACAGTTGTGAGCGTGGGGTAGACCTGAATATTGGCATCCCGTTCCTCCTACTCATCAATCAAATTGAGTGCAAGCCATGCTTTGTTGGCAGCAGTGAACCATCTCTGGGCTGGAAGGGGAGGAATTTTAAGGTGCATCACAAAACTTGACTCTCTTCTTTTCAGGAAGTTGTCAGCCTGTGTGCTACTCTGTGGTACCTACAAACTGCTAACTAAACACCACCCTTCCCTGTCTTCTCCAGCTCCTTATGTGACCTACCTCAATAAGGATCCAGCAGCCCCCTGCTCCTTGACAGAGGCCCTGGAGCACTTCCAAGTGGAGAGCCTCGATGAAATCATCCCTAACGACCTCAGAGAGAAAGATCTGCGTCCCCTGAAAGCCCCTCACAACATCACTGTCGTGGCAGTCGAAGGCTGTCACTCCTTTGTCATCGTGGACTGGGCCAAACCTGCTCGAGGAGACATGGTAACAGGTACTCTCCTGAGGGTTGCTCTCCTGATGGGGTAGTAGGGAAGGGAAAGGTTTTCTTAAATGACCATTTTTACCTTAAACTGAGCCAACGGCTCATGAAGTTCTCACAGTCCTCTGCAATTTTTTGAGGGAGGTGAGCTGCTTTCTGATAAGTGAGAAAGGTCCCTCTGTTGTCCCTCAGTGCCAGACCGACCAGCCCATGTTGGTCCAGATATCTCAAGATTTTGGTACTGATTTTGTGCCAGTGGTTCTGAAGGCACCGTTTCTTGCCTGGATGGTAGCTGTGACCGAGCACTTCTGCCTCCAGGTAGTGCCCTCAGCTCCACCGCAGGCACCTCCCAAGCCTTGGGAGCATCTTTCACACTTTGCTTCAGCCCGCTCTGAGCAAAGGTGACCGCGTGGCCGGAGCCGGCCTGGGTCCTGCCTGGCTGTGAGCGTGGCTACAGGAGCAGTCTGCCTGTAGAGGGGCTTCTGGCTTGGCGGTCTTCTAGTCTGCTTTTTTTGTAGGAAAAGAATATATCAGAGTCTGTTATCTCCAGTGGAGTCTGTGGCCTAGGCTATGCTTACCTTTTGCTCAGATATCAGTCTGACAAGTGAGGTTCAAGGATGGGGAATATGTTAAATAAATGTATTAAATTAGATCTCCTTTAATGTCTTTAAACCTTTTAAGAGCCAGAGAGAAGTCCAACTGACTTCAAGAATAAGTCCCAAAAGTTGCTGGAAAAACACTAGAGTAAATAACCAAAATATTTTAGAAATTAATCAACTCCTGTTTGTCAGTGGACCCAAAAGATCTGAAGTAAGCATTGGAAAAGGTCACTGCTTTGGTGCTAACATCCAGTTTTTGAGGAGCCTCTCCCAGCTCTGCGGCTGACAGCCGTGGCAGAGGGGTGGGAGCTGGCAGAGCCGAAGCAGTGATGATGGTTGGGAAGGGAGAAGGTGGCAGTTGAACAGGCTCTGTGGGGTCTGTCCCTTCATTCTTCAAGGCTTTTCATCCAGTACCTTACCAAGTGCAGTTTGCATAACGTTTTTTTTTCCCCAAAAACCCCCTGGTATTTCTAACTCTATTAGTTTCTGCACAGTCACTTAAAATGGTGAACGGGTTACCTCTGTCATCTTTTTGCCTTCACTGTGTTTTAAATCAGAATTCGCACCTGGGTACCATCCTCTGATGTAATGCTCCATCATTATTAGCTAATGACAGGAAATTCTTGTAGCCTGGGATTTTCCAGGAGAGTTAGGCATCGAATCACTTTCATATTCAAAGATGCTTCCACTCCTTTTAACCCATAAAATCTACCACAACTAACATCAAGACTGGTAACTTTTTCTACCTATTGAATACAGTAGGCTGTATTCAGGCTTAAGGCCAAATAATATTTTCCTCTCCTCAAGAGGTTCTGTTGCCTCAGCTGTTCTGCAGTGAAAAGTAGAAGCCTGTCCCTCATATTGGCTGTGTGTTAGTCCTGTGTCCCACATGAAATACTTTAGCTAGGAAAAGCCCTCCATAACCTATAAAGACATTTTCCCTCAGTAGCAGCAGGACCTATACTTCATTTTTTCCTTCACTGAGCTCTGCGTTGAGAAGATACCCAGGCCTTTGGAGTAATGAACATGGTGTTGAAAACACTTCCTTTTGCTATCCACCTTTATCTGTTTGAAATAGAGACACTAATTATTATAAATTTACAATAAAACAACTTGCTGCATTTGTCTCTCCGGACTCTCAAATTCCTGTTGGAAAGATTATGTAAGTTGTCTTTTTATTTATTTATTTAAAATTTATTTAGAACCCTCACAACTATTTGTCTTTCCTGTTTACAGGCTATCTGGTTTACAGTGCATCCTATGATGACTTTTTAAAGAATAAGTGGTCAACCAGGACTGCAGGGACTACTCATTTGCCAATTGAGAACCTGAAGCCCAACACACGGTAAGGATTTGATCCACTCTTTTTCAGTTCTGTTGGGGAAGTAAAACAAATTTTGAGAATTATCAATTGGTTTTCTTGGCCTTAGTATAAATGTTTACATCTGATCTAGATTTTACTCATTCTGTTTGTCAGCAAATCATTTTATAAATCACACTGCTACTTATGTGATATCCTTACCATATTAACCCTGGAGTAGATGACTGTGTGTACATGCATATATGTTTGTGTATATAAAAACACTTGCCAGTAACAGAGAAAATCTTATTTTAAAAATGTGTTTTCTAGTCTTATGCATAACTGAATCAAACTGGGGGGGGAAGAGTATACTAAAGTATACTCTTGGTGTGATGTGATGTGGCCATCCCCACGTACTGGTGTGGCCAAGATTTGACACCTAAGGGCTGGTGGAGAAAGGTGCTGCTCTCTGGTCTGTTTTCACTGTCTGTTCACGAGTTGTGCTGGAAGAGAAGGCTTGGTGGTGTATAATGAAGCCATGGCAGTTGCTCAGAAGTCAGTTTGGCAGGAGCTTGCAAAAAATCTCACTGAATTGGCAGAACAAGAATGCATGCTTTGCGTGATATTGGAATAATTCCTAGCAATTGGGTGGGAAGTAAATGGTCACAAAGGGACTACATTAAAATTACTTCTTTTGATAGATGCTCAGTGTCTCTCATGCTTTTCTCTCAAATTCTGACGCTGGAATACTTTTGGTGCTGCCTTGGGCTAGGTGATTGCTCTTCACATGCTGATGACTACAGTCTCTTAGACACTGGTGGCTGAGTGTTGCTCACGTATGTGGTAACGTGGGAGATGCACTGGGATTGTGGGCTGGGACTACCGTGCCCCACTTGATGAGGAGCTACAGATCAGAGCATCCACTCCTAGGGCAGGCACACAGGGTTTGCGCAAGGGCAACACAGAAGAGAGAAACGGTGTCACCTAAAGTATCTTTTCTGTCCAAGATGATTTATAGACAAAGGGAAGGTTCTGTGGGTTCAAAACGGTTGATTGAGCACCTCAACCTAGAAAACAGAGAATTGTTTGAGCATAGCCTTGATCTAAAATCTTAATAGATTAAATAATAAAATCAGGTAAAATAAATAAATTATGACAAGTCAGTGCAGTGTAGCGTTTGAGCCTTAAATATGACCAGGCATATTTTTTCTGACCACATTACGGTGCTTCTCGGCAGAGCCCTGACTTTAGCATATACTCACATATGCCTTGCCCTTGCTGCTGCTCCTGCTGTCACTGAAACATCCAAGCACCAAGAAATTACAGTATGTGTTAAGAAGGGGGTGCTGCTCCCCTGTCTCCTCCCCGGAGATTTCCCTCCAACCGAAGAGTTCTGAGGACATGGCCTCCCTTTGGGAGAGGCAGCACCAGAGCAACTTCAGCAGCAGTTCCCTGGGCAGGTGCACCAGGGACACATCCACCAGAGGACACCTGCAGCTTCAAAGACACGGGAAATTAACAAGCAAAAGGTGTATGGAGAAGCAGGATAAGCACACACAGGACACCCAAAGAGTTAAAACAGAAATAAGATGTTACAGGAAAAACTTTGTGCCATCTTATCCTCTCTTGTTCTGTCTACAGTGCTGTCAGTCACACACTTCATGAGGCTTTTTCTTACGTATCCAAGAGATGAAAAAAGGCAACCTGAAGATTAATAATCTAGACCTCAGTGCAAGTCCTTTAGAGTGGCTCATGGTGTGTTAAAGCAATATTACTTGCACAGTAGAGAGCTGCAATTGTATGCTCTGCATCTGGTAGTGCTCTTGTTATAAAATGTCATTGTTACAAATATATGGAGGGACATATGGGGCACAGTTTATCTGTAGTTTTCACCTGTTATAACAAGATGGAAGAGGTCTGAGATCTCCTAAACTGTTCCTAGACAGTGAGGAAAGCAGGTACAGACCCTCCTGCCTTTGTATGTCCATGTCCTAGTGACTTGAGGACACCCTTTCCCTAAACCTTTCTCCTCCTGACACTAGTCCCAGTTCCTGCTTCCACATCCCAGACTCCTGTACATCCCCAGCCCTTTTCCCCTTCACCAGTTTTCACTCCTCCACTCTCACCCTGTCCCTCACACAGGCCAGGGAGGCACTGCCTGTATGCCCCAGCTTCCCCCAGCCAGGCTCCTCCATCTCTTGCTTCTCTGCCATTTCCACCTTCCAGCTGCAGCTCCTCGCCTCTTCACTGTCTTTCAGTCAACTCTCCCTCTCCTGCTGTCCCAAGGACAGTGTGGAAGGCCAGCGATAGCTCTCTGCTTCTCGTGCCAACATCTCAAAAGCTCCAGGTCACCAGAAAGAGCGGTTGCAGTGAAAGCCCCCAGGAGCCCTGCAGCTGCTGTCCCAGCCGTGCTTGGTGCCAGGGAATCGGTGGGAATTGAGCTGCCAACGTGTGATACATCTGCTGAGATGTACATTAACTCCAGGCTTCAGAAGGTCACAATTTGGCTGTACTTGAATGGAGTTTTATAGAAACAGCAAGGTTATAGATCTATGCATCTCCATGAACCTAGTAACTCCCATGTCAAATATTAAGGTTCTGTTTCAAAGTAGGGAGGTTCAAGCAAGTGCTATTTGTTTTAAGCATATTATTTCTCCATCCTACTGAAGAGTGGTATAATCTCTTGGCCTCTGTTGTATGCTCTGTGGAGGCAATAAAGGCTTCATGTGGGGTCTGTGGTGGAGAAGAAGGGTTCTTTACAACAGGGAAATTGTGTGTATCAGCCAATCTCATTTACGTTCTCCAAATCCACAGACTGAATTGATTGCATAGTTTTTGTCTCAAAAATAACTTCCTAACCACTGGGAAAAGACCCCATGCCTAACTAAGAAAATGTGCTGTGAAATCTGAAGTTAGTCTAAAAATTTTGTGTTTGCATTGTTAGTGCATTTTGTGAGAAATCTCTGATTAAGTTGGATTTACTGTATGCAGATGCTATTGACTGCTGGGCGTCCCATGAGGGGCTATTGGTGGTGCAATCTTGCGGCATGTGCAGCATATCAGAAACGGGTTGGCATCTTGGCAGAAGTAAGCCCCAGGGAAGATTTGAAGCTGTCAACATATCCTGGAAAACGTCTGCCTGGTGTTTAGGTTTTACGAACAAAACGGAAGTCTATGTTTAACTCGTGTCATAAATTTTCTTCCGAAGCCTGGTCTAACCTCCATTTGAGAATTGGAAGTTTTTCCATTAGCGAAACTCTGGTCAGCTTCAGTGGGCACAGGAGCTGCTTCCTTGTGACATGCGAATATAAACACTAAAACTACTTTAAACCTTATTAAATCTTAAAAAGAGCAGTCTTGAAAATGTCCCTTCCCTAACCTTAATTCTCAGCCATCACAGAAGACTGATGCAAAGGACTGGACAGCATCCACTCAACCACTAAATCCAGTTTCCTGCAGTCAGAAACATTATAATCCTCATCATAAACATTTCAATCTCCTTCTTGAGCATGGTTAGGCTTTTTCCTGACTTTTTGCTGGAAAGCTGTGTCAGTGCCTGATGGGAGTGGCTAGGTAGTCTCATGATTTAAAACACCGTCCTTTACCACCCTATCTCCGTGTCTCATCAAATCTTCTCTCTCCACTTGGTTTTCATAGAATGCTTTGGGATGGAAGGGACCTTTAAAGGTCAGCTAGTCCACCCCCCCTGCAATTGGCAGGGACATCTACAACTAGATCAGGTTGCTCAGAGCCCCATCCACCCTGGCCTTGAATGTTTCCAAGGATGGGGCATCTACCACCTCTCTGGGCAACCCGTTCCAGTGTTTCGCCACCCTCATTGTAAAAAATTTCTTCCTTATATCTCTGAATCTACCCTCTTTTAGTTTAAAACCATTACCCCTTGTCCTATCACTATTGGCCCTGCTAAAACATCTGTCCCCTCTGTTTTAGTTCCCTCCAGGGACATTTTGATCCCACAGTGCCTGCTACCAATTCCAGTGTTGTACAGAGCATTTCATAGGAGGCTTTCAAACATTTACTCAGGGGTCACAACTGCAAAAAGAGCCTCATCTTCTGGCTCTGGGGGCCAGATGCACCGAAAATTTCTGTTTCCTTTCTCTATCTCCGTTAAAGCAAAACTGCAGTATGTCCAACAAGCAACATCAGCCACAGCTGGCTGCTGTGTATCACCAGAGCAACACAAAAGAGGTAAGATGTCAATGAAACCCTTGTCCTGGGCAAGTGGTAGACCTGTGTGGCACATGCCTACCTCACCTCAGCTGTGTAGGAAGCTCCTCTTCCAGCTCTGCTCTAGTGTCTTATTATAATATTTGTTGTAAATATTCATGATGGAGGTAGTGCTAGGCCATTTTTGATGGAGGGAGACACTTTGCGCTAGCCTGTGAACCTGCAGGCAGCTGATTTACATGTTTTTCTTCTGGAGGGATGGTGCAGTTGTAGGAGGAGGGTTTCAGCCCCTGCTGCCCTCTCCACGTGCTCATGAGAGGAAACCTGCCTGTCATAGAATCATAGAATCATTAAGGTTGGAAAAGACCTTTAAGATCATCGAGTCCAACTGTTAACCTATCACTGCCAAGTCCTTCCCGACCGCCTCCCAGCCTCTTTTCCCCCTCATCTACGGATCCTGCTGGGCAGTGGGTCTGTGGGGTGCTGTCATGTCGACTCATCCCCTCCCCTTCCCCGGGTAGCACGTGCTTCTCCCTTCCGGACACCGGGCCAGGCATGCCAGTTCCTCTCCCCTGGGCAGCAGCCACGTGCTCTGCATGTACCCTCTGCGCATCCACCCTGGCTCTCGCCCAGTGCCGACGGAGGTCCGGCAGCAGCCATCCCACCGTCCCGTGGCTGGCACGCAGTCACGGTGCTATGGCTCCCGCCCTGCCACCTGCAGCACGTGCGGACGGTGCCGCTGTGCATCCCACGGCTGGCTGGCATCCCGCCATCTCAGCCTGCCACCCGACGGGGCGCGGGGCCTGGGGGTCCAGGCAGGCACGCCTTCGGAGAGGCTGGAAAAAGGATTTTACAGCTAACTAATTTATTTTAAAAACAGCTGCTTCCCTAATTAGCATGCTGAGTGATTATCTCACTTTGTGGCTGCAAGTGCCAGCTATTTAATTCCAACAGAAGGGAGACACCTTGAATTAAGTCATAAAATCATTTTGTTCCGAGTGACAGGTATGGTGATATGATTAGTCATATAGTCTAAATGAATAAAAATATTACATCCTCATTGCGCCTTTACAGTTTACTATGTCCTTTCTTGACACGTCAGTAGAAGCGGTATATGAAATCTCAAAGGAGGTTTATTCTTAGGAGGAAAAGCTTTTTTCTTGTCTGTATTGAAAATGAACAATGAACAGTATTGCATCTGTTGCAGTTGTGATTCTTCTGTGCCTATTGGTAACAATTCATTGCAATTCTGCCCAAGCAAAGTGTAATCAAAGCACAATCAACTTATATATTACAAATTTTGTTCATGTATTTATGTGATGAAGAACAGTTGAGTTATACTGATTTGAGCTTTCTTGGCAAATTCATCCACTGAAGGATTCTGACTAATGAAAATGTCAGATGCCTGGACCTAGAAAGGCTTTGGCAATTTCTTTTTTATTTGTCATGTCTGAGAAAGAAATATATACCTACTGCATTATTTTATTGACATTCTTAATACAGCAATCATAGCATCGTCTATGTTTAAATCACAGGTCAGCAAGTCATGAGACCTGGCTCTCTTTCTGGCACAGTTACAGGCTTCTTGTGTATATAAAAGCTTAGGAACTAATTTTCCAATGTAGCGAAGAAAAAAACACTCATAACTTGATTGCTGTTTTTTCTGGACAGTCAGGCAAGCAACTTGAACAATCATGTGTCCCAGATGGGCCTCTATGTACATAACAGGACACCTGAATGCACAGTAGCCCTGACTGTGTAGCTAATCAGTTCCTGCATTACGCATTAGATACAAAACTGCGTGGTTTTCCCCACTTAAATAGGTGCATGAGGCTCTTGGGCCGCTCTCTCCTATTTCAGGTGTGGACCATCGCACTTGTGTATCTCATGGGAATGTTTTGAAGCTAGCATTAATACACACGTATTAAGTGCATCAAAAGGGTTGCTCAGAAGGAGCCACTGTGTTGCAAAGGCGGTATCTCATTATACCTCTTGGAGCAGTGGGAAGTCAGGCATCCGTACAGATGTTTTCACTATGCTTTGAAGCATTAGAGAAAAGATGTGGGCTGGAAAACATTTTTCTCCCACTCTTCTGAAGTAGTTACACCAAGCGCTGGGCTAAGTCAGTACAGCTTGGTGCTGTGTTGTGGCCGTTTCGGGAGCCAGTGTGAAGAATTGCTGCCCTGTGTCCCGTCCCTGTGCTTAGCCTTGTGCCGCCGGCCCCTGCCCCGATCCGGGTGGAGAAGGTGCCAGTGGGTGAAGGAGTTGTGGATGGATGCAAGTGTCCCATGAGAGCACTGGCAACTCAGGGGATTAAAGCAGTGCTCAGGCTGTCGTGCTCTGCTCGGGTGGCCAGAAGTAGAGGAGCACATGGGAGGCGCTTTGCCTCCCCTTTCCTCTTTCTCCATCCATGCTAAACACTCTGAAGCTGCGGTCAAGAAATCAAGGTCAATAGTTAAAACCACAGCCAAGTATTTCTGCCAGCAAGAGGATTGTGCTAGGCATGAGTGAAAAGCACAGCCTTGCTAAATTTTGCTATTTAACGTGGTTTCTTTTTGCCACAGTGTGTGTGTCTTTTAAAAGAAAGCCGTGAGTCATTTGTGACCATCATATAGTCATTAATTTACAGGCAGAACTGGCTGCAAAAAGCAGGAGTGGAGCCGGTTTCTGGTGTCAGCTGTGGGACGCAGCAGGGACAGGGGCCACGTCCCCTGTGCAGGGGTGGGAACGTGTCCTGCCGAGAGTCTGACCACGCACGTGCTCCAGGTCTGGCACAGATGGGAGGTAAAGCTTGTGCCATGGATGAAGCCCAGAATATTTCAGTTCCTGTAGCTTCCACGTTGATCTCACCTAGAGGACCTGCCTGTAATTTTTACAGAGTGAACAAGAAGACACCCAGGCATGTGCCCTGGAGATAACCAGCTTGCTTCACGGCAAAACCCAGTGTTCACATGACTGCCACCCTTCTGCTGAAGAAGTGGATGTTATTTGCTCATCTTTTCAGCCTTTTCTTAGAGAGCAGTTTGATTTTGAGGCAAAGCAGTTCACTTTGCATGAAAATCGGCATTCCTTTTAATGAAAAAAGATATTCACCTTTGCCAAAGAGCAACCAGGTCCCCTCTGGTTTATCATTGTGAATAGTTTCGTATGTGCTTAGCTGGTGCTTAGGCCAGAGAGAGTCCTTTCACGAGCAACCTCCAGGCCCTGCTCTGTGGCTAAGTCCTTGAGGAAGAGATACATCTGATGGTACAGGAAAGTGCATACTGTAAAAACTGAGCGGCAGACTGAAAACAGCAAAGTTCCCGCAACAGGATTGTGTTGAATTTTCCTGCTGCCTGGTAGGCTGTAAAGCATGAGCATCTTACGTGGCATTAAGCCACATTATACACTTAGGTTGCAAGGGCTACTGTCATCTCTTGTGGACAGAAGGGAAGACGGGGGAGTGAAGTTTTTAATGTGGATGGTGTCCACGCTTGGTGTGTAAACTGCAGCAGGTGGCAATAGCTTCCAGGGATGTCAGACTGCCTTTGCTATGAACCACGCTGTCTCAGCCCAGCGTGGGCCATGCAAGCGGAGCAGCACTGGCAGGTTTCTGTGCAGGATGGGGGAGAGCTTTGCCACCAAGAGTAGCCTGATGTTTTTAATGGGGCAGGCTCACTTTCACCAGCTGAGGAGCGTCAGGCCTGCCACTCGGATGGGACATTGCCATGGGAGGTAATCCAGTGCTCAGTGGCGACCGTCCCCACCAGTAAGCACTTGCCCTGTTATGTGGGTCATGTATGGAGCTTTTGGAGATGTCTGGTTTTGGATGAGAGGCTACATCAAGATCCAAATGCTACGTGGATATTACAGAGGTCCAGTAATTATTATTTTTTTTAAATTAATTTCTTTACAAGAATGAAATTGAGCAAGCAGGCAAGAAAGGAAAACCTAGACTCAGGCACTTTAAAAATGCTGTGCTGGAAATTTTTAGAGTAATCTTCCATTCTAATTGGTTTCTGCTGGACTGGATATAAAGATAAAAGGGAAAGAAGAAAACAATCATCTGGGGAAAAATGTCAGGGTAGGCATCAACTAAAAATCATTGTATTTGGGAATGAACTAAAAATGTGCTTACATATATTCTTCTCTAAGGGTGAGAATAATTTTGCTTCTATGGAGCAAAGAATGGAGTTCTAGTGGCAAATCATGTGCTTCGAGTTAAGCATGTGATTTAAATACTTTGGGGGAATCAATAAGGCAACATGTGAAGTTTTCTCATGTTACTCAAGTATTGTGATCTTAATGCTACTAGAGTTTTTACAGAAAGGTCAAAAGCTTAGCTTCTGATCTCATATAAATCTGATCCAGTTTTATTTTGCAGTTTACACCACTGCTTTCATAGGAGTTAATCTGGTTTAAAACTGTCCCTGAGATCAGAATTTAATTTCCTTGCAACTTTTTCTTTTAGTCTATTGATATTGGTTGTTTCATATAAAGTGGATATAGTTGTGTGTGGTTTTTGGAAGGGGGATGATATAAATAAATGAACCAAAAATGTGCACGGGAGCAATTGCAAAAAGGAGAAATTTGTCTGTAACAGCCAGCTCATACCCTGGCTCAGTATCCACCTCCATTTAATGCAAAAGACACCTGAACTCAGTGGAATTCTGCTGGTTTGATTCTCACCCTGTTTTAGTATTGTTTAGAATTTAGTCATTGCAGTGGAATCAATGTTTTAATCTTATTTTCCCTCTCTTTTTGTTTCAGATATTATTTTAAAGTCCAAGCAAAGAATCCCTTTGGTTATGGACCTGTTAGCTCTTCAGTCTCATTTATCACAGAATCTGGTATGCTTTGCTTTTTATTTTCATCTCAAAACTGAATTCCTAATAATGGATGTGGCAGGGCAATGACTGAAACCAGCACAGTAATAATGGTGATTATCCTGAACTTGCTGCTTTGAGATTTTTTTTTTTTTGGTTAATTATTTGTTTTCAGTAAAGCTAGGAAAATAATATGCACTCCTAATGCCACTATGAAAATATAAGTGACATTAAAGTGAGCTTCAGGGGAACAGAAAGTTGAATTTAAAATACAAAAGACTACTAATGTTCAACAATACAGAAGCAATGGGAAGTTTAATGTCTTTGATAGATTGACCAAACATTTACTAAATTAGTTTCCTAATGGTGAACAGCTGAACAGATGGAAGTGGTTGTCTCTGGAAGAAATATAGGAAACAATTGTTCCATCAGACGGGCAAAGTTCTCCGTTCTTTTTTTGACAAGGCATGCTGCTCTTTCACAGGGCTAATAGTGCATTCAAGAGCAACACCCCCTTCTAAAAATAGTATGTTAAATGAGCTATTTTTACCCATTTCTTCTTCTTCTTCCATTGAGCCAGAGGCCAATGACTCCACTGAGTAATAAAGGACAAATTTTTCAGTCTTTACTTGAGCGAAAGGTCTATTGTCTCTTGCAAATTTTGCCCTTTTGACAACATGGGGTTTATGCAGTCTCTGCCTTTGCTCATTTGACTTCACCCGGTAGTGCTTGCTTCAGAAGCTTCATTAAGAACCATGGAAGTAAGTCTTCACAGAAGGGAGGCAAAAATGCAAGATAAGTAAATGTTCCTGCATGACATATTCAGGTATTTTTTAAAGGAGCAAGAAGCTGAAGTATAAATCCAAGGTTAATGTTTAACAAATACGGCATGCTGTATCTTGCAGGGAATTTTGCTGATTAGCTGGCTGCCAGTATATGGGCCTGAATGCCTAGTTTCCCTATCCAAAATCAGCTACCTTGTGAGCTTTATTTAACAGGTTAAATCCACCAAATTTAAAGTTTTATTTGCAGCACTGATCTTTCGTTTGTCATGTGGCCAAAGGTGGCTTTCCAGCTGGCACAAGTACAAAAGCAGTTGCTAAATCTAAAGCCAGATGGTATAGTTACAGTGATGGAGTAGGTCAGAAGAGACAGAAATTGTTTGTTCGGAGTGCTCTTCTAGTGCAATTGAAAGATTTGATCTGATGAGCATATTCAATAAAGAATGCCATCATAGGATCAAGCAGCTTATTGAAAATGTTCAATCTTACCCCGGTAACCCACTGAAGAGAACAGAAAACCGTTGTTCTCTTTCATCAAACTGTAAAAACTCCCGGGAATTTTGCACCCTGCACTGCCCAGGGGGCTCCTGCAAAAATGCTGTCACTATGACAAAAAGAGTTAAAATGATAAATTTCACATATTTATGAATACCACTAAACAACTGTACTAAACATGATGGATGTCAGAGACTGAGATTTGCATACAAGAGGTAGGTTACACTTCGCTTTGGAAGGCAGGCCTGCAGGTGTAGCTTACACTATATATTCAGAAGCCTACGGTGGAACCGTCCTCCTGCTCTGAGGACCTTCTGAGAAGAGGAAATCTATTTCAAAGCTGGCTTTGAACGTTGGTACTAGTTTCAGTAGAGTTTTTACGGTATCAGAATAAATATACAATCCTGTGGCAAGTTTCATCAACTGAGAAAAACAGTGGAATAACAAACACTCATTAGCTCTGCAAATTGAGGAGACATGTAAATCCCACCTTTGTAATGTAGCTAAAAGCAGTTACTCTGCAACTGACATTCTCTTGAGTGGCACTGTATGTTTCATATTATAAAACAAGATTTGGAGCAAAATACTAATTTTTTTATTTGTTTCATTCTTTTAGATAATCCCCTCCTCATTGTCAGACCACCTGGTAAGTCTTATTCTGCTGTTTCTTTCATGAAGTGCATAAAACCTGTGCAAAACAGTTACAATATAGGTGTTAGAAGCATATTAACACACAGTTTGAGTTACAGTTTTAAGCAGGAACAGTTAGTAATTCATTGTGCTAGTTCACAAAACCTTTTCTGTCTTACGACCCCTTATTCTGGTCTTTGAAAAGAAATCTTGTAAAGATCATGCCCTTATAAATACTAAAAAATTCAAGGATTTGTTACTGACCAGAATAATATGCCACAAAGCTGTTGAGCTTGCTTTGCATTTCCAAATTTGCAGTAAGCCAGTTCAGCCCCTAATCAGAAGAAGCCATTTCCTGGTGCTGGGACCAACCTTGCTGACATGTACATTGGCAGGGTAACCCCAGGCAGCACGTGCTCTTGGAAGAGATGCAAGAAAAAAGACCTCATCATAGTTATTACGCTCTGTCAGCTTTCCCAAGCAGTTCAAACGATTGGTTCTCGGGGTTTTTGATGACATTGTTCATGAAAACAACGTTCAGTGTCATGTCCAATGCAGAGTCTCCCATCTAGGTCTTATTATGCTTGTTAGTCTGTTTTTTCCATGTCCTCTAAGATGTCTCTGATGATGCACAGATATTGGAGAGCACAAGCACACTATGTCTCTGGCGGTCAGTGCGGGAGGCCTCTGAGAGTGGTGGCCTTCCCGTGTCCCCGGTCACCTTCAGGTTTTTTGCTGTCAGTTATTTTGTGGGTCTGTTCATGGAAAGGAGGTTTTGGAAGGTGATGGCTTTTTCACTTGTAGTTTCTGCTTCGACTGGACAAAGAGAAAATATTTTTGTGTAGCTGCAGTGGTAGAGATAAGATAGACCAAAAAGAGGTGGCAGAGCTCTGGGAACCTGTGGAATTAAGAGACTCTGAACCTCCAGCGCAGCTCTTACAGGACGTGCTAAGTTCATCCTTCAGGATTTTTGGAGGTGGGCAAAAGTGATGGACAAAAGCAGATTATTCACAGCAATAAAACTGCATTCAAGAAACAGACAGTTTATTGCTTTATTCTAAAGAGAAAGCTATGGCCAAAATCCTGCAATCCTTTCACCATGTGACTAATTGCATGAAGTCAGTCCAGTTATGTTTGAGTCCAAACCGGTGGAGTTCTGAGGATTGCTGATCAGTGGCTGTTTCTCACATGTAAGTGTTGGCAGGACTTGGTCCATGTGCCTAGTGAGAGAGAGGAAGAATGACTAACAAAAAAAAATTTCAGTCTCATTTTTAAACCACCTCAAAAGAGCACAGTAAACACAGGTCTTTGTGCTGTAGCTAGAGAGAAAAATACCAATTATCACATTGGAAGCTTTTTGTGTAATTATTATATACATTACTACAACGGCAATTTCAAAAGAAATTATGTTGTTTTGGTTAGTATAAAGCAAACATTTAGGCAAGCCAGTAGGAATATTTAGTCTTTTGCAATACAGTTAAGCAGTCTTCTCTGCAGCAGTGCTCTGGACAGAGTTCCCCAGAAAGGTCTTGCTTGTCTGTTATTGGAACCTCATCTGTTTTGATGAAATGTGGGAAAACAAAACAGAAAAGTACGTTTCTGATTTGATCTTTTTAACCAAATAGCAAGAATAGGCTTTAATTCACATCACAGACTGTTACTGCAGAATTTTTAACATCTGTTTTTTAGCAAAAAGATTAAGTTTTGTACTTAGTGTTAAAATGCAAGTGACTTTATTTAGACAGTGTCACTGTCAGACCTAAGATCAGGCTCTGTTTAGAAAAGAAACTGAATGTCACTAGGTAGAGAGGATGTCTTATGAAAAACAGTGAGACTATTTATTTACTTAAAACTGTGGTTCAGTACATGAAATCAAATTTTTTTATCTTTTTAACAGTTAGTATTGTCCACTGCCTAGAAGGGATTTAATCAAGTCCCTTGCTTTTTAATTTTTTTTTATAATATTTGTTCTTGAAGTAGTATTTCTGGATATAGAAAAGTCATGCATTAATCTGTTGCAGCATCTCTTGTAAAACATATTGTCAGATGTTAACCTCAGCAAAACTCTGACTGAAATGCTGAAGTCTGTCCTTAATGTTGATTTTTTTTCTCCAAGGCGGTGAGCCTATCTGGATCCCATTCACTTTTAAATACGACCCCACCTATTCAGACTGCAGCGGCAAGCAGTACGTGAAACGAACTTGGTACCGCAAGTTTGTAGGAGTGGTTCTTTGCAACTCCTTAAGGTACAAGATTTACCTCAGTGATGACCTGAAAGGTAGGCACCAAGCTTAATTTCCTGATATATGATGACTTGTCATCTCCATCTTCTCAATTCCTTCACCTTGTCTGTGAAAGAATTGTGTGATGGTTGTCTGGGCATCCTTCTCTCAAGAAGCCAATGTATGATATGATAGCCAAACTGCCCTGCTTTAGCGTTACGCTCACGCCCTGGCATTAGCTTTCAAGCAGAGCTCTTTAGGCATCGGACAGGAGGAAGTTTCCCTTGAAAAGCCTGTGTGGTTTTGTATCCTGAGAAAGCAATGTGCTTTGTACTGTGAAAACAAAGTTCTGCTCCCCACACGTCTCCCTGGGATGTCCCACGCTTGCTCCATAGGCGGGTGAGCCCCAGCTGCATGCAGTCAGACAGACCAATAAACTCTAGAGAGCCCCAGGGCAGATCGAAGTGGGGAATGGTGGAGGAAAGACTGGTATTACAGTGACTGGGTGAGCAGTACCCCTAAGGGTTAACTCTTACATGGGTGTATTTGCTGAGAAATAATGAAGAAAACTTTCCATATTGTTGATCTGGGGTATTGAGATTATGTCAGTGGCTTTTCAGATCATGCTGATGTGTTATTTTTATTGCAATGCATTCATATAGTTTAAAGGCAGTGTTTGAATATGCGATAAGAAACAATCACGGCAGCAGGACCCACCTCATCTGCTAGAGAGAGAGCTCCACAGTTTTTAGTTTGCATTTGAGACTGCAGTCGAACTGATGGTATTGACAAATGGAGTGTTTTTTACTTTCTCATGAGGTATTGAAATGACTGGTTTGGTTGAAATTCCCTCCATCTGTTACCTGTGGTACAGTGTCCATGAACTTGCAAAATGGAGAATATTCCTTACTGAGCTATAACCCATTTCTCTTTTCCGTAATTTCTCCTTCCGTACTGCGAAGGTAGCGTTTTCCCTCTTTTCAGCCACTGTTTGTTCATTGGTATTACTGTGTTTGTCACTGTAGTACTTCTCCTGCTTTCTTCCACATCTGTTTTCCTGGTGGTAAAGAGAATCCCAAACAAAAATAACTCTGAGTCAAATAACCTGTCTGTATCACCCTTCAGACACCTTCTACAGCATCGGGGATAGCTGGGGAAGGGGCGAGGACCACTGCCAGTTTGTGGATTCACACCTGGACGGAAGAACAGGACCTCAGTCATACGTTGAAGCCCTGCCCACCATCCGAGGTACAGCAGTGTGGGAGTGGGGTGCTGGCCAGGTGCCTCTCATCCCATCTGTAGCTTTAAGGGGTAGGGAGCGGGGCACAGAGCGGGGCCCTTTGTCTGTGGCTGCTGGCAGCTCTCTGAGGAGTCCTGCTGATGCAGCCGGTGATGAGATAGATGGTCTTGTACTCAGGCCTAGCTGAACAGGTTATGAAAGTCCCAGAAGGACATGTAGGTGTTGAGAGAGAGAGAGAGAGGGACAGAAAGAAAGAGAGGGTCATACGATGCAAATAATTTACAGGAACAAAACACAAAACAGAAAGAAAAAAATTATATAAGTCTATGAAACCATTCTCCCAATTATAAGACATGCCTCATTGAACAGAGGTGCAAACTTTTCCACATGCCACAAAAGACCAGCTGCATCTTTGCAAATATGGCTTTGGCAAATGATTTTTGACCAGTTCTTTCAATGCAAACCACATAGGAGTATGTCTAGTGACTTAAGGTCAGACTGCAGGACTTTTATTCTGGCCTGGTAGGTATCTCCCTCTGAGTGAAAATTCTCAACTTGAAGGAGTTCCTCTGAGTAAACTGCTCAGCTCACATAGCCAAGAGGGTGATGGCTTGCTCTGTGAAACGAACCCAGTCATGAAAGTCAGCCAATCTTTTCAATAAGTCAATTGATTTAAATTATTCAGTTGGCTTTAATGGTTTCCATATTAAGTTGTTTGTTGATATTCTTTTCATGGTGGCGTTACCAGGAAGAAACTGAAATAGTCACCAATATTTATATATCACTGGGAAGTACTGCATTTCTCAGTTCAAAAGAGGGATGATTAATCCAGATGTGTATTACTAGGTTTAGGAGACAGAGATAGGGAGCATACAGAAATTATATTATTGGCACAAGACATGAGTGTTTCAGATGTTCCAGTGCACAAGCTATGCGGAGAAGAATGCTGCACCTCTCTTAATGCTTTAAGCAGTCACATTCTTTCTGCAGATGAAGAAAAAGGGGGAGAAAGAGCTTAACTCCATATTTACTGCATGAAATGATACCTTTTTGTTTTGGGAAAAGCTGATATTTGTTGATAGTCTCTTGAGCCCTATGAGATAATACAACTTTATGGTATTTTTTGCCCCAGAGTCCTTTGTATATTTAAACTGACTTGCAAACTTCATAAACACAGCTGACATATAGCCACCTTTTGGAGTGAAATGCAGAAGCGCTTTGGCAGACCGCAGCATTACACAATAGTTCAAGAGATTTTGAACAGTAAAAACCAATCGAAACTACAAGAAATATAAAGGACCAGAGCTAAATCATTCAAGAAAGACCTCGGCCAAACACCAGGGCTAGCAAATACCCTTTTGACAAAACTCCCTACCAGACAGCTTCTAAGTTTCCATTTGGGCTGTAGGATCGACTCTTGCTGCGTCTGTTACTTTTATTAAATTACTATGTCTTTGTTTTGAAATGCAAACGGGCATTTTTCTCCCGACAGGGTATTACCGCCAGTACCGCCAGGAGCCTGTATCATTTGGACGCATTGGACACACAACACCCTACTACTATGTGGGCTGGTATGAGTGTGGCGTGCCCATCCCAGGGAAATGGTAGCAGTCTGCTTTCCTGTCTTAGGCAGACCATGCTTTTCAAATGATTTCTACCAGAGGACTGTGAGCAATTGATTTGGAAAAGAAAAAAAAAATAGAAGTGAGGCAAACCAGTGAAGACCAGCTGCTCAAGAAACCCCTGTGAAGCCAAATATGGTCCCCACTTTACCAGCCTAAATCTGTGGTGCTGCTTGATTTCTGCTTGGAAGCAGGGACAGCATATAAGTGTGGTGTCTTACCTTCCTCCTCCGGGTCTTTAAGGCACGGAGAGGCGGTTGCAATGTGTGCGACCTGTGAAAACTAGAACTGTATTAGCCATGAAAATTTGGAAGTTTCTTATATCTTGCAGGAATGACCTAAGCATGCTGTGCTTGCTTAATGGGATGCTAAACTGTCCTTTGCTGCCCGCCGGGGCTCCCCTATGCAATCATGCCAGGTAACCAGCCACCCACCAAAGGCAATACACTCTCCTGAAGACTTACCCTGTGTGTTTGCCCGCTGCTGGACTAATCACCAGGTCACAGTGTAAATTCACTTTGAGATATATATATATATCTATATCTATATAAATACAGTACTGTACATCTGCAGAAGTACTGCTTAGAGATGCTGAGTTTTTCTTGTTCACTAGATAAATATGTTTGGAACTTTTATGTAAAAGGTGCTGTTAATTCTTTGAGATATTGCTATGCACAATATATTAACCCAGGAAAGAGCTGTATTCTTCTTGTGAGTACTGTTGATCTAACATTTGAATTATTGATCAAGAACCTGTGTCCCACTTCCTTGGCAGCCTTTGGACTGGACGTTCAATGGAATCTACCCCTCTATCCATGTTAGAGTGGCACTGTATAGTCCAGGAAAATCACATATTCAGCAGTTTATCAGCATGAGTTAAACTTTCTCCTTTACTATCTAAAAGTTTTAGTGCGGCTTTTCTTCAATCCATTCTCATCTTACTTGGTATGTTATTTATTCCTTGTCAGTGTCTTTCACTTCACTGTGCAGAGGCATGGGATGAGTAACTTGCAAATTAGAAATGGCTTTTAACTTATATGCCCTCCATAAAGAAGCCCAAGCCACCACTACAAGAGTCAACTAGCAGGAAACATCCCCCCCCCCCCCGCCGCCAATTGCAGGGAGGATGGACCAGATGACCTTTAAAGGTCCCTTCCATCCCATAGCATTCTATGATTCTATGAAACTCCTTTGACTTTGATCCGTCCTGGGGACAAATTGGGATACAGTTCATTTAAAACACTACCGAAATCTCTTCCGTTCAGATCAGAAAGCAAAAGCTGACATGGATGAAAGGTATAATGATGATTTTTTTAGCAGGCATTTGGAAGCTTGCAATAATGTAGGATTTTATTAGTCCTTCTGGGCAATCTTAACATTAATGGTTTACTCAGTAGCTTTCATGGTCTTATCATTTCACGGTAACATCTCAACAGCCTTTGCTCATGTTAATAAGACTCCACTGTTCTGACAGCCTGGGAGAGTAGCAGCATACCTGGGGGACGGATCCAGCCTCTGGTCCGTCTCTCACTCTCATTCTAGCTTACATGTAGTGTAGGTCTAACACCTTTTCAGTGCTTCCTGTAGTTATTGTAAATTGTATGGGGATGGAAAAAAGGAACTAAAGTGATTAAAAGAGCATTTTATTTTTCATGGTGATTTGGGTTTTAACATTTTAATTGTTCTCACATACTTTTGCTTCAGTACAGTGCCAAATATATGATCTTGAAGTATAACTTTTTTCCCTAATAAACCTATGATACATGGTTCCATTTCTATTTCATCCTTTCTGGTCATCTGTGTCAAGTAATCTGACAAAGTGACAAATTATTAGCTTTCAAAAAGTCTTCCCTGGGAGAGGAGTAGGTGTCAACTTTTTCTAAGGGACTGGAAACATGTGAGTGTGGTGTTCCCTTACGAAGGTGGTTAGCAGCTAGCATGGAGTTACCAAGGGCAAATCATGCCTGACCAGCCTGATCATATTCTTTGTTGAGATGACTGGCTCTGTGCACAAGGGGAGAAAAGTGGATGTCATTGGCATGGTCTCCCACGGTGTGCTTGTAGGCAGAGTAGTGGGATATGGCTTAGATAGTTGGACTTTAAGGTGAATTAGCTGAGACATGAGGCTCAAAGTGTTGTGATCAAAAATAGTGCAATGTCCAAATGACAGCTGGTTGCAAGTGCCACCCCCAGGGGCCAGTACTGGGGCCAATACTGCCTAATGACCTGGGCAATGGGATGTAGTGCATGGATGGAGTGCAGAGATGGAGCACACCATCAGCAAGCTTGCAGCTGATACTAAACTGGGGCTGGGGAGTTGTTGATGTGCTGGAGAGCAGAGCTGCCGATCAAAGGGACTTGGACGGGCTGGAGAAATGAGCTGCCAGGACCCTCACGCAGTTCAGCAAAGGGAAGTGAGAAGTCCCGCACGTGGGATGGAATAGCCCCTTGCAGCAACACAGGCTGGGGTGACTGTCTAGAAAACAGAAGAGGACTTGGGGGTCCATTCTGAACGGATTCTGCATTTTTACTTGCAGAGACCACAGGTGGGTTTTGATTTGTTCATCTGCAAAGGTATGGTTCCTTCATTCCCTGCTGGAAATACCCTCGGGGTGGCACAGTCCCATTCAGGGATGTCATCATGGGTGAGGAGCTGAGGCTGTCGTTTTTTCTGCAGCTTCCTCTGGGGAGGAACTGCAGGGTGCTGGGGGCAGGGGTGGAGGGCACCGCACACTGTTCCCCTCCAGTGTAAATCTTTGAGGCGAAACCAGCAGAGGCAGAGTCAGCAGTAGGACACAACAGGGAAACACATGAAATGCAGTGGTATGCAGTCTGTTCCCTTCACTTTGGGGTCTGGATAAGTCCTCTGTGCTGCATGAGGTGATCCGATCAACACATTTGCATCCTTTGCCCCACGCACAGGGTAGCACATTATGTGATAGTAGGTAGTTTCTCGAAGAGGTGGTATTATTTTTGCATGCTGCTCTTTGTTTATCTAAGAGGTGGTGGGATTAAAGAGGCAACTAAAGCCATGTGGGTCAGGAAAGCCACTTCCCATCCAGATCCTCTCTCCAAGGCCCTGGCAGTGCCCTGACCACCAGGCCACCCTCCCTTTTCCTTCCCCCTTTCCGGCTGTCCCCACAACACACTGGTCCTGCTGTGCCACCATCGGAGAAGCAGCGTGCCTGCTCAGAGGTAAACGCTGTCCGCATTGAAACAGCCGTACAGCTTTGTGACTGCGCTGCGTGCCAGGGGACATTGTACAGCTCCAGATGGTGCTAATGGGAGAGGGACAGGTCTTTCCCTCCGTCAGCTCTCCTCCCATGCCCCCCTCGCTGGCAAAGCCACATCTGCATCTGGTCTCCAAGCTCTCGGCGCCAGCTCAGAAAATGCCATGTCCCTTCAGAGGCTCTGAGGGGTGTTGCACCAACCCTGTCTTCTTGTCTGAATGATCCTTGAGGGAACGGGATGGAGAAGAGGGAGGATCCCCACAGAAAGAAAATTCAGGCTTGTGCCTGCATTGCCTCTGGTCCAAGTCTCTCCGGGGTGGAGAGATGCCAGGGCCCTGCCCAGTGGGTAATTGTATAGAGCTGGAAAAGAAAGGGAGAAAATCACAACAGGGGAAGGGGTGGGGAGGAAAAGACATGTGAAGAGGTCGCTCGAAGCATTGTCTGGCCCTGGTCAGTTCCAGATGCTAATCTCTGATCACTGTACCATATTTTTGTGAGAATTGGGATTTCTGCCTCAAAGGCAGCAGGAACAACTGCCAGCATCCAGCGTGTGAGAAATGCCAAGGGCTCTCGGGGGCAGCCAAAGCCCAGCATGTGGACCTGGGATGTGAACAGAAGAGCTCTTTGGTGATGAAGGAAGCACTGGGCGTCACTTGGAAAGATAACTGAAGGCCTTTGCGGGAGGTAACCCAACCCACTGAACAATGTGAAACACTCCTTGTGGTTCCCCCCTACAAGAGACTATGCGGTTTTCTGTCCCCAAAATGCATGTCCTTTTTTCTCAACAAGCAGATGGATGTTATTCATGTGAAAAACTGTCTTCCTCTGGCAGAAAAGAATGAGGTAAATGCAGAAGGGAATGAGGTCAACGCTGCAGCAGCCTGGCTCTACTTCCTGAGGCAAGGCTGGCACCCGTGGATGTCTAAAAAATCCCACCCCTGGAGAGCTGCCAGTCTGCCTGAGGGCCCTTAGCTGGTAACATCTGAAAACAAAGCCATGCCTTGTACTGCTGCTGCCTTTCTCGTCATGCTTCTGTGTCCCATAAAGCAGGAAGCGCTCCCGCAGGACTTGTGCCACATCATTGCTGTGCCAGCTGCGCCACAACAGTCGGTGAAAAGTACAGCCCTGATGAGAATGAGCACTCAGAGCAGAATAACGCCAGAATCGTAGCTGAGTGCGAGAATCATGGTGTCAGCATTGGGATGTCAAGTGTCAAAGGCTATGACAACAGCCTGGGGGCCAGGTCCTCAGGTGCTAACAGTTGCCATAACTCCTCAGTGTCAGTTGTGTTGCCCTCAGTGCCAGTTGTGTCACCCAGCTCCAAACACAGCCTGACCAGCAGAAGAAGAGCTGGGGGAACCTCCACATGGCACACACCAAAGAAGCATGTATTTGCAGCAATGAAGTCGGCCACAGACTGAGCTGCATTAGCAAGGACACAGTCAGTAGGCTCAGTGATGTACTTCTCTCTTCAGCACAGGTGAGCCTGCACGTGGAGTACCATTGGCCCTCCACTACAAGGCAAACTGGAGTGGATCAAGGAAAGGGTGACCACAATGGTTCGGGCTGGTGCACAGGACATACAAAGAGAGGCTGAGCACTGGGTTTGTTCACCCTCGGGGAGGGAAGGCTTGGCTGGTGGTGGATTGAATTGATCTTCAGCAGCCTAATGGGATTGTAAAGAAGATGGAACCACAGTTTTCTGAGTGACACACAGTGAAAGGCAATGAACACAAACTGCAACATGGGAAATTCCAATGAAGTATTAGGAAAATATAATGGGGGTGATCAAGCACAGGGACAACAGCCCAGAGAGGTGGGGGAAACTCCATCCCTGAAGGTGCCCATAACCAACCTGGAGAGGGCCATGAGCAACTTGATCTAGCTTTGATGTTGGCCTTGCTTCAAGCAGTGTGTTGGACCTGACTTCCAAAGGTTCCTTCCAACCTGAAGAAATGTACAACTCTACGAATAATATCAACCACTACATCATGCAGCCAGACAAAACCATAACCAAAATTTCACAGAAGCAAAGTGCAAACTCCAGAAAATTTTCACAGTGGATTTATTACTGGACAAAAATGATCATAGGATCACAGAATGGCTGAGGTGGGAAGGGACCTCTGAGGTTCATCTAGTCCAATCCTCTCGGCTGAAAGCAGAGTCAGCTACAGCAGATTACTCAGGACCATGTCCTCTGATGTTTTAAATATCTCCGAGGATGGAAACTCCACAGTCTCTCTCAGCAACCTGTGCCAATGTTTAACCACCATCACACAATAAGAAGTACTTTTGTTTAAATGGGATTTCCTGTATTTCAGTTTGTGCCAGTTGACTTCTGGCCTGTCACTGGACACCATTGAGAAGAGCCTGGCTCCATCTTTACTCCCCGCATCAGGGATAAGATCCCACTGAGCCTTCTCTTCTCCAGGCTGAAAAGTCCCAGCTCTCTTAACCTTTCCTTATATCAGAGATGCTTCAGTTCCTTCACCATCTTCGTGGCCCTTTCTTGGACTGTCTCCATTATCTCTCTTGTACTGGAGAGCCCAGAACTGAACACAGAGTACTCCAGCTGTGGCCTCACCAGCACTGAATAAAGAAGAAGGATCACCTTTTTTTGGAAATAAGTACCTTCGTTAAAAAAAAAAAAAGCCTGTTTTTTTTTTTTTCTGAATGGACATTGCAAGCTGGGTCCCAGAGGAAAGTGTGAGGGAGTGAGGGAGGCTATGAGGGCAAGAGAGGGAAGGAGCTCCCGTGAAGAATTTCTGACCTTGGTTTCTTGCTCTGAGTAGTTCCTGCACATGCTTTCCAAATGTGACTTGTGCAAGCTCACAGCTGCATCTGGGAATCAGGTCAAACGTGAACGTTGGAGATACCCTCATGTTTATGCGAAAAGCCTCTAGATGGCAGGAGATGCTATTTGGCCAGGCCTTGCAGCAGGCCGCTACAGCAGGGGATGAGTGGCAGGAGTGCAGATGCCACGTACATTCAGCATTGCACACACATAGCAGGAAAATTGTTTTAATGAGAGCACAGTTTTGGTTCAGGAGCAGCAAAGTCCATTCCCAGGTCTTAGAGAGAATCTCTAAGAGCGAGCCCATTCCTCACAAGGCAAAACTTGCAGTCTGTTACGTCTAAAGCTTTGGAAGGTTCTAACTAGAAACAGACAAAGTGCAAACACACAATGTGCTCCTGCTGTGCTTTCTCAGAAGATACTTTTACTAAAATTGCAGGCACCGTGATCTTCCCTGCAGTACTGTGGGCAGCAAGAACCAGTTTATCTTGCAGTAGGAGTAAAAGCGTTACAGACTATTTCCAGGAGGCTTTCAAACTCTTGAATGCAATTGCAATAGTGTTTCTGCCCACCTAATTGTTTTTGACACTTCATCCTTCTGGGGGTCTTTATTCTGTGAGCTGCAGGTCCTTTTCGTCCACTAAAAATATGGGCTGTGTTTATTTAAACTGCTAATAAAATCCCCATTAACTTTCGCTGATTCTCCATCATTAACATCCATTTTTTCCCTTCATTGACCTTCTCCCTTCTGTAATTGGAGAATCTTTCTTGGAGTTGAGTGAAGTTGACTGTGTCCTGAAAGTATGGTCTAAGTTATGTTCAAAAATGCTTCACAATGGAGCACTCAGAGGTTGGTGTTCCCTCCTGGCACCTGTGAGCATGATCCGTCTTGTCCCACTCGATGTCTTCTAGCAGATGTTTAATCTGCCTTGCCCACACATTTCTCTCCTGCATAAACAGAGCAGATGTTAATGCCACAACTCTGTAAGTCCCCCCAAAACACCCAGCAGCAGCATTTCCCCCTTCCCTGTGGTCAGTAGCATCATGAGGGAATGAAATGGAGGCAATAACAGACAGGAGAGGACCTCAGATCGAATCTTCTCCACTCCTCCAGCTCACCCAGCATCTCTGCCTTCATGCTGTCCGCTGTCCTGCCTGGCCCAGGCTGCAAAACTTCTGTATGAGCCTTTCTTATGCTGCCCATGGGTGCCCCTACCAAGCAGGAGTGCTGGCATCACGTCTCTTGCTTGCGCCAAGCTCACGGGCTGGACTCGGGCACTACTGAGTCACCTCCTTCCCCCAGGCTACACGTGCCATCACGCTGAGTGGTGAGGATCATTTTGGCCAGCCTTGGAAGGTGGGTATTCATAGATCGGCTGCGGAGAGGAGGGAAGGGGCTGCTCCGGATGGCTCCTCAGAGGGTGCTGGCTGCCCTCCTTTTTGGTTGGGACAGGCTTGAGAAAGGCAGAGGCCATCTGCAGAGCTGCATCCCTCATCCCACCAGACCTCCTTGGGCAGATGCTGGGAGTCCCATCCCCCAGGAAAGGGCAGGGTGAGAGCCGAAATCTGTGTGACATGGTTACCCGTACAGGCAGAGCTGCCTAAAGGCACCAGCATACAGATGAGAGAGATCCACAGGCTGCAAGGGGCAGATGATACACTATGTTTTTGTGTTTTCTACCCAAACAGCAGAGTATGTAAATAGAAGTCAGCTGAGGTTGTGTTTAGTTTATGCTGCTAATCAGCAGTGAACAAACAAGAGAAAAGGGTTCCAAGCTGTGAATATGTTACCATTTCCTCTCCCTGAATGTGAGAAAAAAAAAGACCTACAAAAGGAATGGTATTGTCAACACTGGCTTTAGGCAGCATAACCTAAACACAACAGAGAAGTTACTAACCAGAATGAGGACTCGTCCATTAATTTCAAGTAGCACTATGGGTTATTATTATCTCTGCAGTTCATTTTTTGGTACTTGCCTGCTCTGAATGTTTACCTTTCAAAACTGCACACTGGTAAGCTTGTCTGCTGTACTGCATCAGCCTGGGCTCCTGCACAGAGCGTCCATGGTCGTGCTGCAGCCCACCACGCCTCCTGCCAGGTACTCTACTTGTCTTCTGTCTGCACAGACTCAAAACTGATCTTTCCAACAAACACGGCATGACTTTCAAAGTGATGGGGAACTTGCTTTTTGCACAGAAATGGTCTAGGTTAGGTCAGAGCTTCTTATAACTGACCAGCCATTTCCCGGTTGCCTTTACTGCTGTTGCAGCTATCATTTTACATTTTAAGTTATATTACTTTTCTGGATTTTCAGCTTTCCTGCTAGAAATATGCTTTGAGATCTTTTGTTCCAAACAAAAATCTGCTTTGGTTTCTCCCTTTTGAAATCTTCTTCTGAAAATTATTCTGGAATCACATGTGCTGGGAAATCTGCTTGGACTGATTTTCTTTAAAAGTCCAAGGGTTCATAAACAAGAAAAAACATGCTGCTCAGAGTAACTGAGATGCCATTTGTTCATACAGTTATTGAATTCTTGTGTATATCTGGAGGATATTATAATAATGTATACATCAATCGATACGTTATATCACATCACATTTGATTAATTTGTACTGAAAACAGGATTGCTTCAAAAAGCCATGATATAAGATATAGAGACAAAAGGCTTTATAAGGATGATTTGAATTGCATCTGAGGAGAAAAATGTATGGCGCTCAAGTATAGAGTAGATATACAACACATGGTACCATATAGCAAATTCTTAGTGAGTCTTAGTGATCCACTAATGTTTCTAACAAGTGGATTATGTATATATTAGAAGAGTTACGATGCTTACGCATTTTGCCAAGACTTTGTATCCCAGGACAGAGTTAGGGCCCAGGGTTGCTGTCATGCTGAAGACCCACCACAATGCACTTCTGCAGACTTTGCAAGGTTACTGGACCTGCTTTAGAATCCCAGCAGTGGGAGGAAAAACATCCTCCTCAGACAAGGGAAAGATTTGCTAAGTGCCAGCAGTGGGAGAGTGCCTTACTCCATGGGAAACCCATGTGCGAGTTGCAAGGACTTGGAAAATTCTGAAAACATTTGGAAATCTTTCACTGGTCCACCTGCCACGGCACTCTCAAGAGGTTGCACAATGATGTCCCTTGCTACTGCCAGTCACCTTGAACAGCTTGGGGTCAGTTCAGCTGAGCAATCAAAATGTGATGCACTTCTTGTGATCCTTCAAACTTCTGAGATTCCCAGGCCTTGGCTTCCTTTGCAAAAAGGGAGGGCTGAACCACAGGCTGCCAATGCAAGCATGTTTGGTTCAGGGATCTTTGCTCTATCATCAGCAAAAGCAAGCTGCTGAAAACAAGAGTCTAGCTTCTCCGTGCTGAGGGGCGTTCCTGTCATCCTGGTGCCTAATTGCAGTTTTCCATTCTTGTCATCCAAATTTTCATTTATGCAAACGTTCTGTGCACCTGAGGGGTCACAGCTCCAAAGAAGAGCTTCAGGGTTGTGAAAAACATTTTCTTGAAATATTCGTGTAATGTATCAGTTGGGAGGTAAAAATATTGTAATGTGGGTTAATCACAGCATATAGAATACTGGGATTTTTATAGCTGTGGTGTTGCCTAATTTGCCTCTCTCCATTCAAGGCTTTAGTTGTTGGCACCATTATTGTGTGCTTCTGCACAGTATGCATTAATTTTTCTATAGCTATCAGCTGCTGTCAGCCACATCAAACACAACACATTTGTTTTCCATACAGAAAAAAAGGCAAGAATCAGTATGATACCCAGTTATCCTCTGTTTTTTTGCTGACTTTGCCATGTGTCCCTCATTCGTCCCTTTATGATGATAATATATGTTTTTGGCATGCAACTAAACCTGAGGTCTTCTTACGTTCAACACCTGGCATTTCATTCAACAGCAGTACACCAAATGAAGGCTGCTTTGGTCCTCTTGGATCTCACCCTGCCAAGGAATAGCAGGAAAGGAGACTGCAAGACTCTCAATGGAGCCATCTCTGAGGATTTTCCTGTATAAGAGAATCCGCTGGTAAATATTCTCCTTGTCTTAATGTTGCTTTATGCAATTACAGGAGTATAAAAGGGACCATCTGGAATCCCCACTGACTCCTGATGCTTCACAGGGCTGGACTCAGACATCTTGGGGATCTCTCAGCATGGGTGAAAATCTGGTCATGGGTTTCTCCGACTTTCACTGCTCCTGGGAGGCTTGCGCATTGTTTAGGAAGCCCAGTTATAGGGAAAGCTCCTCAGTATGGGGCCTTGTTTTCAATCTTGTGTCTTTTCCACCACCTTTTCTTTCTGTTATTGTCACTGAGCCTGAAAAACTTTGTAAAAAGCCACTTTGGTACAGGATCCACACTTTTCACACACAGGGGTCTGTAGTCCTTTTTCAGGGCCTCAACTAACAGCCAGAATCATAGGTTCCTCTGTCCTTTGGATACCCAGGGTGTGTGTTCGCCAGCTGCTAACAGCTGCAAGGAAACAGGCTGGAGTTGGAGGCTCCAGACCAGCTGATCAATCCCCACCTCCTTCCCTAGATTGCAGTAGAAAACCTTTTCACTTCTTGAAAATGCAAAATCTGCCTTCTGAAAGCTGAGGTTTCCTATAAAAAAAGGCATTAATTAGCAGTAGTTGATTGCCTCAGTACTGGGTTGGGGTCAAGTTATGGTTTCACATCAGCTGTCAGCCTCAGGATAAGAACATTTAGTGCTCTTGAATTTGAATTGGTATATAAAATTGGACAGCTAACTGTTTACAGACGCAATAAACTAAATGCTTGTATTTGGGATCATGTTGCAGTTTCTGCCTCCGTGTGCTGCCAGGAGGGCAGAGCAGCCGTGACAATATACCCACGCGGTGTGTCAGCAGAGATGTCTCTGTTGTGCCTCACCTATAAGGCTCATTACTTTTAGGGTCGGAAGTCACTATAAAAAACTTAGTATTTTAGAAAGAGTAAACAGTGCCATTTCCCCCATTCTAGGAGTCTGTTCCAATTGCACAGCAAATGCAGCTTTCTTTACATGCGTATTATTGCTGTGTTTCCTGATTTTATGAGAAATGTTTATTTGGCTACTGTTATGTTGCTTTGTGTTTTATGATGTTGAACTGGGAAGTGGTTCTCCTCCAAGATCTGAGTAGATCTAATGGGAAATAATACATGCCAGAACACGCAGACGTGGTTCGACAGAGACAGTCAAACCCCAGCTGAATTAAAATTCTTCCACTTAGGTAGGAAATGAGGGTCTTAATGTCTGGAATAACCACAGAGAAGCCAACAGAGCAGTGCCAGGTTTACATTTGACTCCCTTGCTGTACGGATGCTCCAGTTGTTGGCTCTGTCAACATGGACAGCTTAACCCACTCTTGAACTCCAGAAAGCATCTCAAGGAATCGTGCATCCACATCTGAACATGTCTTGCTTGCTTAGGCTTTTCTTCCAGAGCTTTCAGCTTTTTATATAGAGATTAAATAGGCCACATTCAGACACATGTCTTTGCTTATCCAGTTTGTCCCTGTGAAACTAGCAGGAGCTGGCCAGCTGTAGAGGGGCTGGAAGCCAGCTTTAGAAGAGACTTTGCTGTTTCTGAAAACAGTCAGTCAATTAGTCCCAAGCTTTTTGCAATGTCGCATGATGAATACTTCTTATGAACTAGCTACAGGGGGAACTCTATATAATAAATGTTGGCACAGTTACCAACATTCGATATTTTTGCTCTTGCAAATGGTCTTTAAAACAAACTGCACTGTACTTCCAGAGTTTCTGAGCAAACAGGCTCAGACAGTGAGTAAGTATAATCTAGAGTTGCAGGAGAAGGAAATGGAGAGTAGAAGTGATTTCTCATCCTCCACAAAATAAAAGGGGCAAAAAAACAAATTAAGGCAGCTAGTGTGGGTGTTCAAAGAGACCTTTTGCAGATCTACCATCAACAGAGAAGGAGGGATGTGAGCTAGGACAGTGCTGGGGTTGTGTCGCAGGGAGATGTGGGAGTTACCTGAGACCATGGGGCTTTGTTTTACTCTCTGTAACCTCTCAGTGCTCCTGATGCAAGGTAAAAGAGCTGCTAAATGCCAAGACCTTCACTGGAACTTTGCTTTCAGGAGCCAGAGTGTTTGTTTCTTTCTAAGTTGGTAGCATAGGTGGTAGTAAGAGAGATGAAGGCATATAGGTATGGGTAAGGCACATTCCCATATGAGAAATAGTTGAAAGCGAGTACATTTGAGTGTCCTTTGATGGCCAAGAAAACTGAGACAGACCCATAGCAGACTGCAGCTGTGCCAGGAGAGACCTGGAGATGAGAAGGACCCAGCAGAGCCCAAGGATAAGGATGGTTAAAAATCCCTTCCCCTTCTCTTGAGGTAGGTATGAAAGAAGAGTAGCAGAAAACTTGGCATTCAGTGTGTGAGAAGCCAACTTCTATGTAAGTGGGAGGAAGAAGAGTTAATTGCTGAGTGGGAGGGAGGCAGAACTTCACACTGGGAGGTTTTACTTATTTTATGAGGCTTGCTCTGGGCTGTAGAGCTTTTATGGGTCTCTGAGGAAACATCTGAGCTGGCTAAAAGTTCTGCTGAGCTGGAAAGAAGACAAAAGTACAGTGAGCTGGAGATAAGAAAAAATACTTAACGCAATTTATATTTACCCTTTTTGTAATCCACACATTATTGATATGCCAGTATTTGGTCTTCCCCCTCCCCCCAATAAACCTTTCAAAGCGCTGAAGTGGCAGAACAATTTTTTTTCTAAAGAACACTGCAAAAGTCCCTGGAAATCTTAAACTGAAAAAAAAAAAATGTTACATTCCTAAGCCTTGCCATTTCCAGGATGTTGGGGACAGGGACAGAAATCCCTCAAGAAATGAAAAGTCATCAGCTTGGTTTGGGGTTTCAGCGGTTTCACTGTTTGGCCTGTGCTGAGAAGGCATTCCAAAATTCACAGCTCCTACTAACGCCACTGCCAGAGCACTACTCCCTCACCCATGTTTTAAAGAGTCTTCTCAAACATATGAAGAAAAAGAAAGGGCGAAGAGTGGAAAACCTGAAGACCTAACAGAGCCAGAACATTTCCAAGGCAGGTAGCCACACGTTGCATCCAGACCGTGGCTGGCCAGGATGAATTTGTGTCTGCTCTGTACTGCCAGTACAACACAGACTGGTACGGGGCAGCTGTAACACTGTGCTTTTCAAGGCCAATCACTTCCCTTCGCAACTGAGACACCCTATTCCAGGTCCAGATCTCCCTTGCCTCCTGGATGCTACAGGTAAGTTTTCTGAAGTAAGCAGATTCTACAACTGTAGCTCATTTTCCACTTTATAAATACAATGCAGAAACTAGAATGCCATTGAAACCTAGACCCACACTGAATACCCTGTTTGGCACTTTGAGGTACTATTGCAAGCTCTTTAGAGCTTCATGGAGCACAGAGACCACCAGCTGAGCCCCAGCTTCCCCTTCTCTGTTAAGTCTCACTATGAATCCACTGGTTACCACAGACATGATCTGAGTTCAGCATCTTCTGACAGGGAAATGCTGAGCTGTCTGAAAACTTTTGAAATGTGATGTTTCCTTCAGAGCAGGGGTGAGGAACATTTTCCTTGCTGAGAGCCAAACAGGCCCAAGCACTTTGGCAGGCCAGGTCCCTTAACGATATCCAGTAATGTAACAGCATGAGCATGGAGGGAAGTCAGATGGCTGGGGACCATAAGACAAGTTGTAGCTGTTCCCTGGCCAACCTGGTCACCCATGCCCTCCTCCACAAATTAGACCAGAAGACTCTGCTGTCATTCTTCCCCTAGTAATCAATATTACTCCTGCTTCCCAGAATCATATGGACCAGGCTAATTTTAAAACGTTAGTCTATAAAGCATTTTCTGATATGTAATTATATTCAATTCATAGGGAAAAAAAAAACCAACAAACCATTTTGTGAACAGAAGGCAACATTTTATTTACTCTGTAACTATTTGCTGGCCCAAAGCCTGTGTTACTCTGCACTCAGGTCTGTGTCAGAAGACTTTGTTCCCATGGGGAGAGAAGGCATGTATCATGCAAGCACCAGGTAAGAAATATCTGCAAAAGGAACAACAAAACCACCGATGTATGCGACGTATGTACGTGCCATATGTCAACTATGGGCTCGCGATCAGATGCAAATGGCTCATGGTACCTTCCTTTTGCCTTCCACTGAAGCTTAGGTGAAGTTGCACAGACATGTAATTGGTGTAGACACAGAGATGGACAGTGTTTGCTTATTTACCCAGCTCGTTAGAGACACAGTGGAAGCAGCTGGCTTTTCATAATCTTTAATTAATTATCCAGCCTAATTCAGAATGACACACCCCTGCCCCGAAAATAGTAATAACAAAAGTAGTGCTAATAAAGGTTTCGCTGCTGTTCCTGAGAAGGGCATTGCCTCGGTGTACAGGCACTGCACAGACGTGGAGTGAAGGACTCCACCTGGGTCCAAGCCTTTAGCAACATGTCTGCCTGTCAGCCCATCAGTCTCTTGGTCCATTGAGGGAATGCACTCTGTCCTCAACCTGCTTTGGACTGCACAGCATCTCTGGGCAACCTGTTCACCTCCCAGACTGTCCTCAGGGTGAAAAAGCTTCTACTTATATCCAAACTGAACCTCTTTTATTTCAACTTACACCCATTGTCTTTCATCCTCCCACTGTGCACCACTGTGAAGAACCTAGCTCCATCCTCAATGGAGGATGCCCTTCCTGTAGGTACCAGGGGCTGCTGCCAGGTCTCACCAAAACCATCTCTTCTCCAGGCTAAGCAGGCCCAGCTCTCTCAGCCTCTCCTCACAAGGCAAGTGCTTCAGCCCTGACCATACTGCTGGCCCTCTGCTGAAATTTCTCCAGTTTATTGATATCTTCCTAGTATTAGGGCACCCAAAACCAGACACAGTATTCTGGATATGGTCTATCAAGTGCTGAGTAGAAGGAGCAATCACTTCCCTCGATCTGCTGGCTGTGTTCCTGCTCATGCAGCCCATGGAGCTGCTGGCCTTCTCTGCTGCCTTTGGACAGAAAGGGCTGAGAGAACAGTCCAGACATTGTTCACACTTAAATTAGTCACTAATTTTATCCCAGTGGACATGAGAGCAGAATTTGGACCAGACTAAATGGCTTTCAGCCTCAGTACTTGAGCTTTGTCTCCCATCATGAGCTGAGGAGGACAGCAACAGAGGGATTCAGAAACCAGTTTAAAAAATAACTAAAATACATTGAACCACAAAAACTAATTCATTTTTAAACTGCTAACTACTAAAACTTCAAGGGATGAAAGTAGAGGAAACGGCTATTTATCTGATCCACACAGCTAAATCCAATTCCCAGCCATACACTAAGACCTTGCTGGGCACGCACCTCTTCCCACCCAGCACCAGAACAAAGTCCATGGTGCTCTCGGCCTGAATCTTTAAGTGCTCCTCCATTTTCCGACACCCATATGACTAATGCACACAACACCAGCCATGAGTTTGCTGGGGCTTAAGGAACCTGTAACACCCCTCTAGGTTTCCTCGCAAGCGCTGCCCTGTGGGCCCCCCATGCTCCCTTGCAAGTGGGTCATGTCCCCAGATGCATGACTGTACGGAGTCCCTGGTCATACTGGAGCTGTATCCGCTATTGCAAAATGTGAAACTGATAGAGAAATTCAGAGATGTGGTGAAATGCTGGCTTTATGAAGTCAGTGAGAGCCAAAGGAAAATGTTTGTATTCCTTCATCAACGTTTTGTATTCCTTCATGACACTTACTGTCATGGTGCTGCCTGTGAAACATCTATACCAGCTCAAGGTCAGCTGCCCACAGCATCCTGGAGGCCTGGGCGGACAGATGCCACCAGCCAGCAGGACACTGACAGCAGCATTAGTGTGATCAGGGGCCTGGAGTGGTGACATGTTGCATTTCAGAAAACAAGAAGATTCAAGTTACAAATCCGCTGGAATGGACCTGGAAAGGCTAGCTGTTTCTGGTAATGTATCATATTCTTTCCACTTGCAACAAGCTTTTATTGCCATTTCAGCAAAGTTTGGTTAATTTCATTTCCAGTGTTTTTTCTTCTCCATGATGCTCTCTGCTCTTCGGGAGTCTGACTAATAGTAGAAGTGCTACAATTCTTTCCACTGTCTTACTCCTTGTATTTGCAGCCAAGTGTTGCCGATCCAGAAGGTTTACGTAAGTATAATAAGCATCCAAATCTCTGCCCTGGACCCCTAACCAGCAGGGATTTTGCTGATCATTGCTAAAAATATCCTTTTTGGGGACCCGGTTCTGCAAACACTTATGTGCATGAGCAACTTCCATAGATTTATTGACTCATGGGCATTTGCAGGATCAGATCATGAAATATTTGTTTTGCATTCAAGAAATTTCCCACTTAAGCCCAGGAGTTATGTTTTCATGGATCCAGGAAAAGGTTTTGGGTCATTCAAGATTAATATTTTGAACCCTTGTCAGGGATGAGAATCCATTTCTGGACAAGGAGGCAACAAGCACATGGGAGATACTGACTTAATTTAGGAGAGAAGTTGGAAAGAGAGACATGTTTAGCTAGTCCTTAGCCTTAGTGTGCTGTTTAATTGCAACTCACACAAAATCACCACGTGCGACACTGTACTTCTCACCCCAAAGACAAAATTAAGCATTTTTTTAAACAGCAAATTTCTTCATTTCCATTCTTGAGTTGGAGCATTTTGCGCTCACAAGGTTTCCTCTGAGATCACAAAAGCTGGGAAATAGAATACCTCTGGTAGACTTCTGCTGCCTTGGTTCCAGCAGTTACAGGGCAAGCTGAGCACCAAGCACTGCAAGGATTGCCCTCAAAGAGGACAGATTTGCCCTTAAGAGCTGACAGTGCTGCATCTGGGCAGCACTGTGCTCTTGCAGAGCAGCTCAGTGTTGCACTGTGCTAACTGCATCTGTCACCCTTGTAGGGCTAGAGGTGGGTCAGTGATCGCGGAAAGGAGGGGGTTTCAGTGCTTTCGCTCTTTGCTGCCAGCTCCTCCAAGCAGGAATAATGATATAAATGACAATTAAAATGAGCCTGAACTAGTGACTCCCTTCAAACGCAGTCCAGAGGTTAAGTGATTTATGTTTTTACAAGGCTGGATGAACTGCAAACAGCCCGGCAGGTGTTACTCACATCCCAACAGGTAGCTGTCAGCACCTGAGCACAAGCTGAGCTCGTGCATTTTAGCCCAGCTTGTTAGCACCTGTTAGGGGGAGGTGACCGGAAAGGAGCTTTTTCCCTCTCCCTTTCTTAATAAGGCCAGCTCAGTGTTTATTAACCACTTCCTACACACTCATTTCTGTACAACCAGGTGCTCTGGATGGGTTGGATCAGCATGGTTTGCTGTGGCTTGTGGGAGAAATAGTTGGAGCTGCCTACAGTTGATGTCTTGACAGCAGCCACATCTGACCTTGTAGGCTCGTTTTCCCATCTGGCGATGCACCGGCACTTCTCGAATGGCATCGCTGTAGCTAGGAGCAGTGTGGTTCAGTCTGCTCTGATGGGGGCGAAGAGGGGAGCTATTCTGCTGTCCCTGCCTTACAGCTATGTGGGGATGTGCCGACACCAGCACTCAGCTGGAGCAGGAGCGTGCTTTTGAAGTGAGTATCATGCCTTCCCCATGCACAACCTGCAAGGATTTGTAGTGCAGCCTGGCCTCAGGGAGCTCAAACTGGGCTCCTGCCAGGTGAAACCAGGGTGAGAGTGGTTCCTGGGAGTGCTTCTAGCGTGTGCCACCTCCTCATGGGCACCAGGTCCAGGCTGGAGCTGGGCAGCAGAAAACCCCAAGGTGATGAGTAGTGTGAGGCGGGTCCTCAGCACTGACCCACTCCGCACATCTGCTCCAACTGTGCTGCACTGCTTGTTGGTGCAGACAAAGCCACCTCAGTTATGAAGCGCAGAGTTTTGAAAATAGCTAGACATTCCTCAGAGTGATTACATACAGCAACAGGAAAGCTGGGAAACAATAACTAAAAAATATTCCTGCACACAGAGAGTGAAGCTAGAAAATCTGGTTTGGATAAAAGCAGCACAGCCCTGAACTTTCACCCAGTTTCAAGCTGCACTTTCATGCAGTTCAAAGAAAAGTCTTCACCTTGCCTTCCTCTGACCTCCTTCCAAACCACTTCTACTCCTGACAGCCTCCTCTGGCTCTTCATTGCTCTGCTGCTTTCAAATCCCCTTGTAGCATCCCCATGCAAGTTCATGGCATTTGAGGGTATTTCTGCCTCACTTTGAGATCTCAGAGCTACTTGTCTAATTTTCCCTGTGGTGGCCTGATCTACCTCAGCTGGGGATCCTGTGCTGGGGAAGAAATAAAGCCCATGGAAATACTCTGACCACAGAAATTAGGGGCAAAATCTTACCCTTACTGAAGTTCATAGAAGACTTTCCATCATTTTTAGCCGGACAAGATTTCATCCTGGAGCACTGCTTGCCTTTAGCATCACTGTGAGGGATCCGTGTGTAGCCACAAAGTTCTCAATAGGCTTCAAACCTGAAATAGGCAAGAAATGCATGCTAGTCAGTGTTGAAGAAATCTGTCAACCTGGTATTTATTTCAGAACAAATAAAATAATTTCCTTCCTTCCTCTCACCCCAAATTGTTAAAACATTTCATTGGAAAGAAGTCAATACTTCCAAAGGATTTTTTCACACAAATGTGAAGAGCCCCTCAATGCTCACCTGGTGTAGTGGTGGTCATGGCATGCCCCTAGATGGGGGGTCTCCAGCATCTGCAGCCCAGCTGCTGACACCTGCCCAGCTGGGCGGATTTCCCGTGCAGTCAAAGAAGAGAAATAGGCACGTGTATGGAAAGACTCAGCCCATCCTGAAGCAGGGAAAGGATCTAGCTCTAGGCAAACACCTGAGTGTTGGTGCTTACATGCTCTCTAGTGGTGGGACTCAGTTGCCTAAACACAGGCCTCTCCCTGAGATGCAATAGTGTATCTTGTGTGGTCCCTAGACATGACCCTGGAAGGCTGTGCATCACCCATAGGTCTTGTGTGGCACCTGCCAGCCCCGCAGGGTGCCTACCCTTAGACACCTATGTTTTAGCAAGGGAATGAAGGTGAACTGCATGGCTCTGTAGGCTTTGCTGGCTCCATGGGGTAGTTCTTCACTCAAGGCTTTAAATGTTACCGCAGGCACATATATGGGGACACAAGCATTTAGGTGCCCATATCTGGAGATAAATCCCACTGTAGATGCCTAAGTTGGTCAGATGGCTCTTATCCTAAGATTTCCTGATGCTTTCTATTGCCCCGTGCAGGGAGGTTATGTTGCACAATATTACTTTTAGGCAGCAGTGTAGCAGATGGCTCAAGTTAGGTGAGATGAGTGCCTTCTGGGGAGACCTGAGGTCAAACTCTTTCTATATCTGGTCCTGATCCAGGCCTGGAGCAATGCAGACTACATGGAGAAGGTAGCTCTTCTGGGACACCTTGCCCTCAGCCCCTTTCCACAGCTGGGGAACGGCCCAGGACGCAGCCTCAGGAATTGGGAGCTAACCTGGGCATGGCCTCTCTTAGCGGCTTCTGCGAGATCACTGCACAACCTGCAGCTGGCTTCCCTTCAGTCCATTTTTAATCTTAGCCATCACCTCTGAATCAGGTAAGGTCGTAGCCTCCGTGCTTGGGGATCAGAGCTTGGCAATTCAAAGTGAATGGCTTGGGGTGCCAGAGGCTGGCCATGCAGAAAGACACTCATGCTTATTATTTTAGAAGAGTTCATGCATTCTGAGCAAAGCCAATAGCTTGTAGGGCCCTTTGAACTGTCAGGGTGGGGGACACAGGATGACTGCCTCTGGGGAGGGACGTTGGCCATTTGGCGCAGCTCTGAAACCCTACTACGTGGCACGGATTCAGAAAGTCTCATAATATTAGCAGAGAACAAGTGCTCTGAGAAGCTGAAGTTCTGTCTGGCAGCACCACTAGTGCGCAGGGAGCATCGCTGGGAATTTGGAAACCTGCACTATAGTGGGAGCAAAGCTTTTTCATTTCGTTTAGGATATCAGATGCACAGTGAGCATAAATGCAGGGTAAGTGAGCCTGTACTCACCGATAGCCCTGTGAGTGAAACCTAGAGATGTCCCAGCCATCTCATGCTGTTGCCTTCACAGGGTCAGAGAGAGGGCATTGCCAATTCCTTAGAAATCTCCACTTGTCAGAAGATAACTTTTGAAATAGAGACATTTTTAAGATAATGCCAAGGACAACAAACACGTGAAGGCTGAAGGACAAATTGCAGGATGACTGCAGACACTGGGTTTGTCTTTTATTTCAGAATCCAAATGCCGTAAGGTTTGTTACCAGTTTCAGACTTCAATTATTTGATTTTTTCTTGACTGGGAGAGGAATGATGAAAACCAAGAAATTAGTAATAATGTTCTACATCTGTTTGGCAAACAATTTCTCCTTCTTGCTTTAAGTGTGTTGAGCAGCTCTACCTCTCTGCTGATCTGAGAATATTTAGTGAGCAGCAAGGGTGAAATACGTTGACTTCTAAATAACTACGTTAAAATTACAATGAGAAAAACGGAAAGAGAGAAAACTTCAAAGTTACAATTCTTATATGGCTTGGCACGTTCCTCTTTATTTATTATCTGTACTGGTATAGTGCCTGCATCAGGGAGCAGTAGCCTGCTGTGCTTTAGAAAATGGGTAATAAATGTATCCCTGCCCCGTGGACCTGACAAGCAAAGTCAGAGAAACTATAGGGAGTGTAAAATTCGCAGAATTCAAGTGACACATAGCTGGGAGAAAGATAAGCTTTAGGTCAAGCCTGCGGAGGAAAGAGAGGGGGATCTTTGTTTTCGAATGACAAAGCTGTAGGAAATGGGATACAGTGGAAGCTGTTTTCAACACTGATTTCCTTTATCACATTAACAATAACTTTTGTTCCCGACATCTTTTTCTACTCTGGTGGTGGTTTCCTTTTGGAAGAAAATTGCTCAACTGGTTTACGGTCCAAGGGCCCATTTCTCACATGAATGATGCATGCACAGAAGGGCCAAGTGGGAGAGGCTCCTCCAGCCCCACAAGGACTGTCAGGATCTGACATTCTTTTCTGACCAGAAAAGAAGAAATGTTGAAGCCCTGGAAAAAAAAAAAGTTATGTGCAGCAAATCCAAAGGAAATGAATATTTCAGACTGGGTGAGCAGATTCTCTATTTTCCAAATGTTTATTTTGATTTTGACCTTTTAAAAATGTTTCCAATTGTTTTTGCTTCTCAAATAACTTACCAAACCTTTCAAAAGGAAATGCCATTTCAAATGTTAGAAAGTGAATCCTTGGGATGCTGGAGCGTCCAAATATTCCAACTATCCCCAAACTTTTCTCTTCGCACTGGGACACTGCACGGATGTGAGAGCTTTGTGCAGCGGCAGCTCCTCGGTGAAGCGTGAGGATGGCTAGAGGCAGGGAGTGGCAGGGGTTTGCCCATGGCATGGCTCCAGTGACCAGGCTGGTGCTGGCTGTTTCTGCAGAGGCCAGCCCCGAAAGGACCCACACCTGCTACCCAAGTGGTCTCCCAGGCCATGCAGAAAGTATGTGCAAGTGGGGCTTTGACCTAAAGCGGCTGTGTGTCAGCAGAGACAGCTGGAGGTACTTATGGTCCTCAACAGTCCTCTCTCATTCCAGTTTGCTTCTGACCACATCAGCCCTTCTTAAAAGATGGGTGTTTCCTCCTGTCCCTTTCAGCCATGACCTGGATATTCACCCCATGTATAGACAGGGGCTTCTCTGCTCTCTGCTCATGTGGCCTGCCACTGCATAATTTGAGAGAAAATTGGAAAGGGACGGTCCAGCAGCCTGCAGGACCATGTGGAGCTGCCATGGAAAGGTTCTCGGTTCCTAGGGAAAAGTAGCCACCTGATGGATTTTAATGATATGAAAGACTTTCTGAACTGATCCTAAGACAGGATTCCTTAGCTTTAGGATTGCATCTCAGACTGATATTTAAAACGGTTTCATCAGTTTTATCCACCTGCCTATCAGAAACAATGATTCTCCAGCTCTCCGCCTCTGGAGCACAATTCATGACAGCTTGAAAGCCCTCAGCTGAGTTGCACCACATTCCCAGCACCTTCCAGGTATCCCAGATCTGAGTTCCCAGAACCTCTCTCCTCTAAATCCTTCCAAGCCGGGCTCCCATACTCAGTGGTTTTGGCTGCCACAGGGAATTTATGGTTTGAACTTTGCTGGAGCCTGAGTTCTGCTATCAATCAAAGGAATATTTTCCTGCCACAAAAAAAAAAAAAAAAAAAAAAGGTATGGCATGTTAAGTCTGTAAAGTTCTGTGACTTGGAAAGCAAGCCTAAGCATTCCAGTCTTTATCACAATACCCCACCCTTCTGAACTGGAAAGGAAAGTAATGACAGAATGAATCTCATCAAGAGCTACTGGCTCAGAGGTGTTTATTCCCATTTCATCAAACAAGTGAAATCTTGGACTGCAGACATTTCCATGCCAGAAGAACTAAGCCTATCTCTGCAAGTTAATGGGAGAAACTCAAGTCAGCCAAAGGAGGATGAGTCCTTATGGTAATCAGCAGTTTTGTGGCTCATTATCTCTTTCTTTCAACTCATAAGACTCTTTTCCCCATAAATATTTCAACATCCAGGAGAATGTGGTGGGAAGCCAGAAGCACAGCATGCATTCAAACCTCTCTCATAAATTTGTCTCACACTGAAGTTGTCCTGAAGCCTGACCCCTGTGAGTATCATCTTACTCAAGCTGGAAGAAGGGAGGAGAGCTAGCCACCTTGCTCCTTCAGATGTCCAGTGTAACTGGTCTGCCTTAATCATATAGTCTGATGCACAGAGATGTAGGGTAAACCTGGCTCCCATCCCTCCATCTGGGCAGCAGAGGTGAAGCCAGGCATATGTGTGTTGCTGATGCTGGTAAATGGAAATAATATCATGCCCTTTCACATTCTCTTGACGTGGCCACAGAGAAGCACCTCTTCCAAACAGACTACTTCAGGTGCTTAGAAAGAAGCTCCACAGGGAAAAGGCCAGCACATTTTTGCATGGAAAGAATTGCTGTGCTTTCTCCCTTTCCCTGCAGTGGATACACTGCTCCTAATGATCACTTATAGTTGTTAAATACATAGACGCAGGATGGATCAAGAGATATTCTGTATGTCTTATAGCTCCTCAAAATATTCTTTCTCTCTTTTACTTTTTGTTCTGACATTCTTTATTATGCTTATCTTTCTTTGCACAAATATCTGAGTTTCTTCTCTGATCTTGTGATTGGCTCTGAGCTCCTATTTCCTCTGTGTATTCCTCTAAACCTTTCTACTCTTTGTTTATTCAGTTGCTTCTGTCTCTTCTTGCTTTTCATCCTATTTAGTAAGTCTTTCAGCCCCACTCCAGTCTTTCAAAGCAGAAGGACCTACACATAGAAAAGCTCTGATACTTATGAGCTCTTACAGTGCTCAGTGGTAGGAGGCTGTCTAGGTCTGGAAAGTGAACATTGCAAACACTGCCCTTGAAGGATGCCTTGCTTGACTTACTGGCAGTTTGGGATCCATTCTTGGGATACCTGACCCTCTATGCACTATACACTGTATGTATGGGAAGTCTGAAATCCAGATCCACCTTGGGGCCTCAGATCAATTGGTTATGGGGACTGATTTTCTTCACCTGTGGTAAACTGGCCTAACTGTGCTGAAGTTGGTGCAGCCATATGAACTTACATGCCTTCTTTTGTCTGTGAGTTGATTGATAACTGAATTATTTTGCACTATTATTTATTCTACATGGCAAAAAGACTAGTTTTCTCCAGGAAACATTGCCCCTGTTGCTCCTGCCACTTATTTGCCACAGAACTGTAGAGACTGGTAGACTACCAAAGATGTGTAACATTGAGCAGAAACATCAAGAGAGAGGCAGCAGAGTCACCTGTTAATGGCGGTGTGGCTGGAGGGGACACAACATACAGTCAGCAAAAAATGCAAAAGATAGACACAAAAGAAAGAGTCAAAGAAGATTCAAAAAAATCCCTGACTTCCATGTTGACTCCGCAGGGGCTTTTGGATCAGCTCCCGCGTGGGCAGGAGGCAGGTAGGCTGTGCAGGGCACGTGGCACAGCACGTGGCAGCCGTGCCTTAACTGTGATCGCAGAGACAGTAAGCCGCTAATAGGCAACATAATGATGTGCATCACAAAATAACAAACAGGTTATCAGATTTCAAGCTGGATGAGAAAGGAGCACAGGCCTTGTGGGGCCGGGGTGGGGGGTGCAACACCTTCACCTTGCAGCTCAGGCAGGGCAGAGGCAAAGCCTGAGTGTCTGCCCCTGGCCGGGCAGGGCGGCAGGCAGGCTTGTGCCTGCCGAGAGGGGCACAGCACGTGGCAGGGCTCAGGGTGCAGCCCAGCTGGACACCGAGCAGACATGTGGGCTGGTCTGGCCAGGACATTTCACACTGTCGCATCAAATGTTTTGACAACAGCCCTGCAGAGGCTCAGCAACGTCAGGTTGTTTTTACAGCAGCAGCCCCTGTGTGCTGAGTAAGTCGATACTTTACTAACCCTGTGCTATTTGGATTAAAAAGAAAGGAAGGGAGTCAAAAAACCAAACCCTGAGCGTGCCTGAAGCACAGGGCTTTGGGATTTCAGTCAGATGCTGAGCATGAAATGGCCTGGCCCCAGTGATGGCAGCAGTAACGCACTCCTGCTGGTGCAGTGGCTGCACGTCCCGCCCAGCCTGCCCCACGGACCTCGGCGAGACCCCAGCCACGTCCCGCCCAGCCTTTCCCACAGACTTCGGCAAGACCCCAGTCATGTCCCACCCAGCCTGCCCCACGGACCTTGGTGAGACCCCATCCCAGAGCTGCCTACCTGCAGCACATGGGAGACTCGTGTTGCCCAGGCCGGGAGGATGCTTGGGCTGCTCCTGGCTCCGAGCAGCCCCTGGATAAGGCTGGCAAGCCCACAGGGGTGCGGTGGGAACTTCTCTCAGCCAGGGCACAGGGAACCCATGTTTTGGCTCATTTTGGCTGCAAGCACCAGGCACAGAGAGACTAAATGTGCCTCGTGGCCCAGAGACCCTGGGGCATCGGTAGCCAGTTGACACATGGCCAGCTCTCCCTGATAGCAGTATGTGACATAGCTACTCATGGCCTTCCTGCTCATGAGCTCCAGGAAACAGGTTATCAGTGAATACAAAACCTTCAGGTGAAGATTTTTGCCTGTTCAGTGCATGGCCAGCTTCCCTGAGTCCCTCCAACCAACTAGATGGTGCACAGCAGGCTTGGGGAAAGACAGGGAAGAGGGAAGTCAAGACGTGAAGGCTTAAACATGGCCATGGTTAGTCAATCTGAGTGCCTGGTGTTGCTGGATAGCAGGATGTCAGCATGGGGCACAGGGCCATAACAACACGTCATGGTTTTAAATCAGCTCGTAGCAAGACTGGTCTGACCTCAGCTTGCAGCCTGCTGTCCAGTATCCTGGTTTGCAGACACACAGCACTTTGGATGCCAAGTGCTGGATCCAGCGTGGTTCCCTAGGGCAGACCAGGAGCCGAGGCTGGTTTACATTTGTCTTTGGCTGTTTCCATGCCATGAACTCATACATGCCAGTGTTTATGATATGTTATCAGTCTGTTTGTTTGCTCCACGCCTCTCAAGATTCATATTTATAGATCAAAAATACATCTTATTTTCATATGAGAAATGTGGCTTGGAAAGCTAACCAAAGTAACAGAGGGCGGTGAGGCCACGAAGGGGAAAAGTATCTCCAGAAGCAGCTGAAAAGAAATGAAAGCCAAACCCACTTCTCCTTGAGAAGGTGATTATAGTTAGTAGAGAAGGGTTCTGCTCAGTTTTGGGCTGTTTATGACCACACCTAATCACGACAACCTTCTTCACTGCTTTTGCACAGGTCTTACGACATCCCTGAGCATTTTCCCCATTCTTCTGGTTTACAGCTACTGGTCAACAGCTTGAGGTCATATTTCTATATATAACACCAGAAAACAATACACCACTCATGGATTTGGTGGTCACATCCCAGTTAACATCACATTTTCTTCTCCTTGCAGTTTTATCCAAACCTCAAGGATGAGCAAGTGTTTCCCGAGGTCTGGAAGAGATGATACCGCAACTGTGTTACCTGTTGGCACAAAACTAGGAACACGAGTTGCAGTGGATGTGGCAGTAGGAGGTGGTGTGGTGGCAACTGATGTGGATTTCTGCACAGTCAGTGCAGTATATGGAGAACAGGCTCTCAAAGTTACTCTGGAAGGCTGCTTAAGCTGTTATTCATTAAGACCGGTGCTTCATTTTAGTAGGTCAGTCCATGCTCTCTTTTCCACAATGCAAAGTCCTTTCATGCCAGGATTTAGGTCTCATGGGACCTTAATGCCTAGAAAGAGCACACTGGGATTGTATATAGCGAGGCCATGAATACTGGGTCAGGACTTAAAGTCACAGCTTAATTTAAAGACACATTTGAGCCAGGTCTTAGCTGCAACCAGCAGCAGCTGGCAGAGGAATTACACAGGAATATTGCAGGAGGGGAACCCAGGGTTTCTTGGGCAAGGGAGAGGTGGTTCATACCATCCAACTTTGGGCATCTGACCCAGAAATAAGACAGGAGTCTCTTGACAGAGTTTCCAGAGGACAAGCAAGACTACCTTGATGCCTCAATACCACCATCTCTCCTCAAACAACATATCCTTAAAGCTATGTCACTGGTATGGGCATTATCCATGCAATAAAGGATCAGAGTAAGTGAAGGAAATCCTGGACCCCAAATAGTATCATTCACCCTTTGGCACCACTTTTTACCTGGGAGAAGGCAGAGCATGCTGATCTCAGTGTGGCTTGTGACTTAGATAAGGTAAAAACCCTTTATCTAAGAGTTGTTTTCTTTGCTGTCAAGTATGGAGCAGCTTTATGATGACCAGCCCTGTGTGGATTTGGGAGACAGTGTAAAAAATAGGTAGGCTGGACTGGCTAGACCCTGCACAGGGTGTTAGGTGCAAATGTTAGGAGACTAGGGTGCAAGTGCAAATGCCCAGGAGAGCTCAGGGGTCCTGGACAGATGGGTAAGAGCCAGAGTTGAGGGGCAAGAGGGCCAGTGTTACACAGTGGGGATGTTTTTGCTGTTCACTCCATTTTATAGCATGCAATCACCAGTTATAATTCAAAGTTAGTGACTGTTCTCCAGACCTTGCAAAACAGACAGATACCTGTTGAGCTTTGCACCCGTTACAGGATCAGTTCTGGCATTCTTGTTCACCACGAGCAACGCGCTACTGCCCACGCTGAAAGGATGGTTTGCAGAGAACAGCACTGCCAGGATGAACAAGGCAGGGAAGGCTCCTTGCGTGTCAGCTGCATGGTGCAGGAGGGCTGCGCAGGACACAAACTGTACTGCAGCCTTAGGCAGAGCCTCACTCTTCTTTCATTACTTTCCAAACCTTGATTTTTCACAAATCTGTAGAAGCAGTATTAGTCCTCGCATGCACCAACGGGGTAATGAGGAAAAAAACCTCAGTTATGACCAGGCGGCCTGCCAGGGAAGAAGAAAATGAACCACTGTGGATCCAAAAGTTGGGAGGGCTATGTCAAACAGATGGCTGCGGCAAACAGAAATTTCCAAACCTTGGTAAAACACCTTCCTTCTTATAACACAGATGGGATTATGAGGAACTTACTGTGCTTGGTAATCGATCAAGATGTTTAAAATACTAAGAGAAAACATCAGTTGCAATGTCAGTGAAAAACATTTACAAAACTGCTGATGAATATGATTTTAATCCCATATAATATTGTGGTGAGAAAAAGGAAATTTCTATTGGATGGTCTCCATGGTAAACCTTTCGTTTTGGTTGGTACTAATCCTTCTTGAATAGCTTCTGGTCTGATATTTTACAATAATGTGGAAAGGCACACCAGGCCAATCTTGCACTGTGCTTTGTCCAGGTAGATTTCCACATGAAAGGAGAACAGGAAATTAACGCTGGAAAAATAACAAAAAATTGTTTATATTGATTGGTCTTCCCTGATCCTTTTAAACCTTCCACAGTCCTAGAGGAGAAGGTAGTAATGAGTGAGCTATCCCTCACTGGGAAACTGTTACATTTCACAAGCAAGACCTAGCCCTGCCAAACCCTTGAACGGGACAGAAATTTCAAAGGATAGTTTAAGGTTCTGGTTTGATTTCTTTTCCTTGGGGGGATGGTAGAGTGTAATTGAAATTTGAGTTTTTGCAAAGCTAACGCAGAACTAACTATAGCCAGGGAGTAAATCTCAAAAAACTTTTAGTCTGGCTTCCATTTTTGTTATCCTAAGTCAGGAAATTAGATTTCCAGGGGAACAGCTACATGGACCACAGTATGGTGCAGAGATACATAAGCTTGCCTTGAACAAGATGACCTGAGTACCAGAAATAGTACAGCCATTGCAGCACGAAGGTCCCCATCGACTGCTTTGCAGATGCTGGGCTCAGCTGAGGTGAAGCTAGCTGAGATGTCTCCCCCTTCCCCGTAGGCTGTGAGGCAAACATACTCCACTTCGGTCCCGTCAGCCTTTTCCCCAAAAGCAGAGGCCAGTATGCAGACGTCAGTCTTTTCTGTGCAAAGGTCCCTGCAAAAGTCTGCAGTTCCTGGAAAGTGTTGTAATTACAGGATGCAAAGACACAGCAGACAAGGACTAGGACTGCTGTCCTAGTCTAGGACTGCTCTTTTGACCAGCTCATCTGCACTAAACTTCAACTACCCTGAACTGCTCATTCCCCTTCAAAGCATTGTATTATTTAGGGGCCTTTCATTGGCCAGGCTGGATCTTTCTGAAGGCTCACTGATGTCAAAGCAGGGTCTTGACATAACCGTAAAAGACATGCCAGTGCCAAGGAAGTAATACAGAAAATAGGACAACAACGACAAGCTGGGATTTTGTTAATATTTAGTGAATCTTGGGGGAAGAGTCATCCCTGATGAAATATGGTGCCTTCTCACTAGGTCCACATCCATCCTCTACGATGTCTGATTTGAAGAGCTGTCAATTGACTACAAAAAAACTGTTGTAAGATAGGCCAATGATATTAGTCAAGTTTAGTTAAACCCACACAGTGTTTTGCATGGCTATTTTCTTACATGGCTGCCAGGAATTTTACTGGACTCAAACTGACACGAGCCAGTTTTAAACCGATGTTAGAGATTGAGCTGGAAACTACAGTCTTGGTCTTGTTTAGTCTAAATGGAGTGCCTTAGTGTGCAGATCAGGCCTATGGAGCAGACTGCAAGGTTTCAGTTCTTTTCTCCAAACGTCTGTGGCTTAACCTCTTTCTAACCTGATTAGTACTCAAAGCCATTGACAAATCAAGCAGCTACTCCTAGAATATTAGGCACAAGCTGCTGGGTTTGTGCAGTATATTACTTTTATCTGTCCTTTACTTTTTAAAGGCAGAGCAAGGAAAGATCTTGCTCAAACTTACACTATGGTCATACCCATTAAAAATATTTTCTGTCATGAGGAACATTTGTCAGCAGTGACTTAAAGCTTTTTCCTGTGAAGCTGACATCACTAAGTCACTTACTTAAGCACTTTTGAATATTGGTCTTCACCTCTCATTTTTTGTGGCATTCACATTAGAAACAGCATCGTTCAGTTCACTAAGTTATGGGTCCCACTTGTTTTAATGATGCAAGAATCTCCATTTGCAAAGCAGTTAGGATTTGGGTATCAATAGCAAAGATGAGAAAGTTAAGTACACAAAATAAAAGAAACTCAGCTTTCCCAGACTGAAATCCTTCTGACTTTATGCTTTGGATATGAAAAGAAAACTTGGAGGAGATTGGATTGGAAATGACAGTGCTCTTTTGAATTGCAAATTAGATTTTGTTACAGGGGCACCGGAAAGACATTGTCAGCAGGGTGTCTATAATTTGTTGACATGTACAACAATTTGGAATTATGCACATTTTTATATAGATACTCACTTTGATCACAGTGTGCTATCAAGGATTTTCATGCTGGGATCTGACCTCTTCTGCATGAGAGCTCTGTGTTCCCTAATACTGAAATGGCTTATAAACACTTTTAGCTGCCCTCGTGGGTGGAGATGATGATTCTGCATGTTGGTGGGTGGAAGATCTATGAAAAGCCATGCAGCCCTGTGAAAGGCTCTTTGACTCCAGGCACCTGTTTCCCTTAGATTTGTTTCTTCACTTATTTGTGCAAAGTTTTACTTTTTCTTTATTCCTCATTTGCAATAGCTTTTCTGTGGGGAAACAACAGAGTATAAAAAAATCTTTTTCTTAATACCTCATTTAATTGTGTTGTGTTCTGTTCTGTCCCTCTACCACGCAGTCTGTGACCACTTTAAATCCCTAGGACAAGCTGAAGTTTATCAGGTGAAACCTCAGGTGTTTCTCTTATTATTTAAAAGCTTGTAAGGGAAGTTGGGAGAGAAGGATGTGCAAAGCTGCATCTTAGATTTGGCCTTCTTATTAGTATACCTCTGCAAGGAGCTTTTTGTTTCTGCTCTGTGTGGTTGTTTCATATTTTCACACACCCCATTCAGCATTAGATCTAGTGTTGGAAAGAGTACACAGTGACCCATTTGATAATTTAATATGGTTTATCTTCTGCATTTGTGTGATATCCATTAAAACGTGCATTTGGCCTAGCACTGTCCAAGCAGTAGGCACTGCAAGAGTGAAGACTCTGTTCCAGGAAGAGACAGAGATTCAGAAAGCCAGGTACGTGAGGGGACCAGCTATCAGCGACATGCTCCTGAGGTGGCAATTCACACTAAATGAAGGAGGTGAAATAAGACTGCCAGTCCACACATATGGCATGGCTACAAATGATCACAAAACCAGCAGGGAAAAGCCAAGCAAAAAATTGTCCCAAGATCATCTGTCATTGAGATTTTCTTAGAAATAGGTAGGAGAGCAAAAGGGGAGATCTACTGGAGGCAACAAAAACCCTTGCCTCAGCTGTCTGAGTTTGGCTGAATGCAAACCAGCCTTCATCATATTCCCCCAGTGGGGCAGAAGAGTCTGAAAACAAAGAGATGTAATCTGGGTGTTCCTAAACTACTTGAAATGTGAAATTGCTTTAGAGGACATTTCTAAGGAAAGCTGTGGGATAAAAACAATGCCCTTTATAAATTTTTCTTCTTTTTCCCAAACTGGGAATAGTCAACTTCATTTGCCTTGATAAATCTCTGGGGAATCCTGAATCAGTGAAACCCACATCTGCTGTTAGCTTGGACAATTAGGCAACACTGGGTCAGGAAAAGACCACCTGGGCTGCTGGGTCCTGTCCCTGGGGCCAGCTGGTGGCCAGGGCTGAGATGCTTGTGCTGGGAGGGCTGGCAGACCCCACGTGCCGCACACTGGCAGCCACAGCGTACTGCCCTACACCTTACAGCAAACTCCAAGCCTTCAGCAGGTGAAACCAGAAGCCAAAAAAATGATCACGTGCCTCAGGAAAGCAGAAGGCAAGATCAAAGGTACCATCAGTGTCCTCAGTCCATGCAACAGCAGAGAATTTATGAAGTTAAAATAGAGATGGGCATTTCCCCTTGCTCCAGAGTTACAAGGAAACTGTTTGTAAAACAACTGGAGTTGCCCTTCTGCCATCTCTAAGTTTGAAACCTTGAGGAAACAAATCTGTGTTACTGATGCTCACCGAGCTGCCTGCTGCATCGGTCTGTTCAGAAGGGGGTTTGTTTCCCTTTCTTCACTTCAGAGGTCAGAAATAGTTGGCAGGGCTGTCCTGCAGGGACCAGGAGCAAGACTTTACTCCACATTAAAGTGCCCCGGGGCAGGGTATGACATGCCTATGTGTGTGCACGCGTGCCAGGCTGTGCCTGCCCGGGTATGGTGCAAATTTGCCACGTGCACCTGAACCTGCCCAGAGTCCCTCCAGCTGCATGAACTGGGGGGTGGAGACACGCACAAGCATAGACTGTCCCCACCTGCTCCCCATGGTTTTCTTCTTGCCAGAGGCATGCTGCATCTGTGTCCCTTGCTGCATTCGAGCTCTCCGGGTGCCAGAAGTGAAGCGGGAGCTGCCGCTGCCTCCACGCTGCCTGACGTCGCTGGCTGGCAGCCCCTCGGCCTTCTGCTGTGTGGGCAGTGGGTGAAGTCATGCCATTGTCTGCAGCGGAGAGGAATTTGAGGTACCAGCCCAGTTCTAGTCTGTAAACACATTTTTTATCTTAGTGCTGTTGTCACTAGCGTGATTAAAAGGGGAAAAATGGAGAGAGACAAAATGTCTGTGGAAGACTAACTTGATGAAAAGGGAAAAAAAGAAGAACAAAAAAGAGCTTGATTAATGGATTCATATCCAGGCCAAGGGACAGATACACTGAGAAGTGCTTTGATTCATTCCTATTCACTTCCCATTTTGATGCACATTCATTTCATTGAGGAAGGGCTTGACCGGTTTATGCCATGCGCACACTGCCGCTGTGCCAGCGGTGTCAAGAAGGTGGTTACACAGACACGAGTTGCCCTGCCATCTCTCCTACCTTGGCTTTGTGAAGCGGGATCTGCGTAGGAATGGGAAGGGGGCCCTGATAAACCTTAGGATTATGTCCCCATTCCCAGCATACTAGTTTCCAGTTCCTTGTGTCCCTGAAAGTGACTGTGGCCCAGGATGAACAGGCAACACTGCCACAGCAAACGATGAAATGAAAATTGCTTTGCAGCCACTGAAAACTGCTACGCAGTCACATTTAGGCATCATATTGTGCCTTTCCCAGACTTGTCATTAGTATGAAAAAATGGCATGCCCCACAACACCTCAGCAGTGATGAAAGTGCAGAACTCTGTGCATTGCTTGGGAAAACCTTCAACTCTGCTGTCCAGAAGAAATGCTGAGCCTTCATTTGAAGAAGCTTAGCAATAGATAATCTCTCATTGCGGGCTCTCCTGCCTACCTGGATATTAACAGCAATGGATAAGATGTGCTCTTTCCTGTGTGGGAGTCACTAAAGACTGAAAGCAATACCACTGAAAAGCTCCACGGGCAAAACTTGGCTGGATAGCGACGGAGTGACAATCTTTGTCACAAAACTTTGGCTTAGTTCCCAGACAGCTGTTGAATACTTTTCTTTCTGGCCATAAAATGTAAGGTTCTAGCATTACCAGCTCGAAATGCCGTTGGGGTTTTATCCAGAGGTTTTGCTTGCACTTTTGCCTTGTTAAAAGTTTGATTTGTTTTCCACGTCAGGAGACTTTGTTCTAATGCAGGTTTAAAGAGCAGCTAGGCTGTCAGCAGTATTCAAAACTATTTTTCCAACTTGACATTTACTAGAAGGACTGACTTCTCCACTCCCTTCCCAGTGCCTGGGGGAACTCTGCTGTTTGGGTTAGCACAGAGGAAGGCTGTGGTAGCCTTAGAGTGAATGGACAAGCCCTCAACCTACTCCTCTTGCAACATCACGTCAGCAATACATTGAGGGCCTTTTTCACTAATTGACTCCAACCCTGGAAGACATCCAGTCATTTTACAAAAAGAGCATTTCATGGCTTTTGCTTTTAAAGAATCTGCGAATGGCCTGGATGCCCAGAAGAACAGATGCTGAAGCTCATCAGTAGCTTGAAAGCAAGGAGCTACAACTGGCAGGCAGAGCTGTGAGAAGTTAACATAATGGAAAAAACAACACATTTTCCATGTAAAACCTCTCTGTTAAGTAGAACACGGCTGCACGGATTTTTTAAGCATTAAATAGTCTTCAAATCCCATTCCATGTCCCAGAGAAGAGGAAGTATATGCAGGCCAAATGCTGGGAAGATGGAGGAGATGGAACTGGTGACTTGCAGTCTGGTTGCAAGGAGACCTTTGCACCCTGGGCGATCAGAGATATTGTGCTGAGTACGTGCTGTTGAATGTCTTATCTGCCAGGTGCAGGCCATGGTACCAACTTCTGGCTGCTGTGAGACTGGCTGAACCAGAGCGTGTTCATGCCAACGTGCAGAGCCATCTATTTGCACATCTCAGTTATTCTTGGCATAGCATGTGTGATCAATCCTGCCTTCCCCTCCCCACCCCAAGGAACATAAAGCTATTCTTGTAGGCTGAAACACATCTAAAGGGCATTGCCTTGCATTGCCCAGCCAGCGACACTGTCCAGCTGCTGTGACTGGAGGAAGTCACTTGGAGGACAGTTTCCATTAGGGTGAGAACCAGTTATACAAATGGAGGCTATCTAACATGACCTTGCCATGCATCCCTAGGGAAGTATGGCATTCCCATCGCCCAAGGAGGCAGGGGCAGCAGCAGTGCCTGCCAACTCAGCTGTTCCCAAACCTGATGGCCTGGCAGTTGTCAAGCTTGAGCTCCCACCCATGTTGGGCACAGATCCTCCTGGCTTTGCCTTTCCAATACACACCCCCAGCCCATCACCAGAGAAAAACCCTGCCTGTTTGCTGAGGCTGCCTGCAGCATGGCTTGCACCAGCCTGAGCCTCCCCCTCTTTTCCTTAGACGAAAGGGCTTGACAGCTCTTCAGTCTGACAGCTCGTTCTCCCATGGCTTTAATGAAGCCTGTAATTGTCTTGGACTACAGTAGTTAATTTTGGACTGTAGAAGCAGCCAGTAATTGGATAGGAAAAGAAAGGGTCTTTATATTGGCTGCCAAATTGACCTCCATTTCTCAGACACCCTCTCTTCTCCCACAGTGTCTCAATTGTGACTTTCTTCTACTACTTCTCTCCTTGCTGGCTCCAGGCACCTCCTTGTCCTCCCACGGAGGTCCACATGTCTCTTCCTTCCCCTGCCCCCCCACAATGCTTTCCCCTACTCCCTTCCCCAGGTGGTGCCAGACGCCATCTCCATCCCTGCCTGGTCCACTCTCCTGCCAGCACAGCCCCAGCCCAGGGCATGCAGTAGCAGCAGGGTGCTGGTCGTACCATGGCCAATGGCCCTGCCTGCACAGCCAGGTCAGTCAAATGGGAGATGTCAGTCCAAGTACATTTTCAAATCGCCTTTGTTTTTAGATCTGACTGAATTACACTGAATTACACGGGTGCAGATCCACAGCAGAGAAGACTCGTGCTGTTAAGCAAGCAACAGCCAGGAGCCTTTCCAAGTGCAGAAAACAGTTTCAGCTCAGTGAAGCCACCTACCAAGGCTCAGCACAGCACTACACAGGTACTTCGACTTAGGGAAGTGATTAAGTACTCTGCTGTCTCAGAGCCTCAAACTGTGCAACTTCATGACAGCAAAGATGTCTCAGCAAAATGGAGCCAACTTTCTTTTACAAAACTTGTGACATCTTGGATACAGTCTCAGAGAGCAGCTGTGAAATATCAGGGCATATATGACTGCATGTTGATATCAATGTGTTTATATGTCGAGCACATTCCCTCATGGGGTTTGCTTGCCTTGAGATGAATTTGATAAATGAGAACTCCTCACAGGAAAGACAAGTTTTGATTCTGTTTGAAGCAGGTTATCAGAGCAGAAAAGGTAATTTTCCATGCAGGGCCAACTGTCAAGCTGTGCTTTACTCTGCTCTGGGGTGGCAAAACAAAGCAGGTCTGTGCCAAGTTTGTGGCTGCCTTGCCTCAAAAGCCGACAGGAAAGCAGCCAGGGCAGAGCCGAGGCATGGGGTGGTAGGCAGAGCTGAGCAGGGGGGTCTGCTCTACCGTCAGATTCTGAAAGCACCTGCAGCTTTCATGGTGTGTTGGTGGGCTACTGGTCTTGTTGCTTGTTTTAGCATGGGAAGTGCTGGTTTCTGCTCCTTTCCCACGGGACTAGTGTCGTATTTTGCTGGGCATGATGACATTTTAAGGGATTCTGCAGATTTCTTTGTTAAATCAGGCTCTGGCAATCTCAGTGCTGAGCCCTGTTGTTGGTTGGTTTGACCAGGCACACTGAACTCATCAATAACGACTGCAAATGCGTTGAATGGTTACTGCTCACCAGAGAGTCTGCAGAGACCTCCAATGCGTCTACCAGGCTCTTGCAGGGTGCCTAATCTTGCTTTTTTCTTCTGGGCCTTTTGTATTGTAAGAGTGTAATGGAAACATCCCTGTGGGGTCCTAGCCCCCAGCAAGCTCTTTGCATTACAGCTCCTGCACTTTCACAGCAAGTGGATCCATGGGGGCTTTGAGATGAAAGGCACCGGCTGAGCTGCCAGGTGCAGAGTTCATGCTGCTCAAGCTCCTGGGACTTCAAAGAATGGAGATGAACTGGGAGTCGGGGAGACAGAGGGCCTGTGGAAAGGGCCTCACGAGCTGTCTCACTTGGCAAGGCATTTAACAGGCAGCATCACGCACAAGCCGGGCAGTACAAGGCAGCCAGGATTTCACTGCTGTCCCACACAGAACTTGTGCAAGTGACAGGGTGGCTGTTTCTGAGGTGTCCTGTTGGTGCCCCTGAGGCTCTCAGGGGTCACCGGGCTGGCACTCCTGTGCATTCACAGAGGTGCCTTGGATTGGAAGTGCTAGCCATCCTGCAGACCAGGAACAGACCACGCTTCTGGAAACAAACCCTTTCCACACCTGCTTTGTTCCGCTTCGGTGGGTAACCTTCTGTCCACATGTTAAAACCATGAGTGTGCGCTTTGCATGCCCAGGAGTGGCACTGTGGGCTGCAGATGCCCCATACCAGGCAGGGCTGGAGCAAACCCCGGGCCCTGGTTTTGCCTGCCCCTGCAAACAGATTTTGTTGCAGGTCTCCATCTGAACAACTAGTTCAGATGAACAACTAGTTGCCTCCAGTTTCAATTTGCCGGCTGCTGAGGTGCTCAGGTGCTGAGGTGCTCCTGGGGCAGGGGTGCGCAGGGGAGCAAAGCCAGCCCCGGTGAGCCGGGGCAGTGGGGCAGTGGGGGCTTCCTGCGCTGAGCTGTGGCTGATGCTGAAACCCAGTTCAGTGGGATGCTCTGCACCTCCGCCTGCCATGGCCAGCAAACACCTCAGCTCTGCAGGCTTGCACCGCTCCTTGGGCATTATTGCATGGCTGTTATGGGAGATGATCTTTCCTTCTGTTTTTAATTTGCTGACAGATATGTTGTTACCTGTCAGCAGGACTTGTTTCAGAAAGTGTTTGAGTGACGAGCTTTGCCTCCTAGTGACAGTCATTTATCACGAACCAGTGTTGTTTACACGGCCTGCCGCGGTGCTCACATACACTCTCTCAGTGCTGCATAACCACACGGCCTTTGGTGGCAGTATCGGAGTCGGATCCCCAGTTTCTGAGGTAAATTTCATACATGGGTATGTCTGTTTAACCTGATTTCTTCTCAACATAGCTGGTGCATAGCAAGCACTTTCCTGCCTCCGTCATGTCCTATAAGCAGCTTCATTGTGCCCAGCTCTGGAGAGCATAATCAGATTTGATCTGTGCATTTTTCATGGTCATTTTCCAAATGGCCCAGAGTGGAGCAATATGACTTCTTCCAGTTCTTCTCACAAGTACATTTTGTTGGTCACATTTGATTATGGGCCAATAGTTATCCCAGCAAGACACCCATGGATCAGAGGCACAGGGCTTGGATTCCTCACTAACAACTTATGCTTATTTTTGCAAAGGTGTTTCAGCGGGGAGACAATCAATATCCAGCTCTTAACATTGAGGAATGGCTGGTTTCTGGATGAGCCTCACTTTTTCCTGTATGCTGTATTCTCATAGCTCCCAAGCAGACAGGAAAGTTTGGACTCCAGGGTGGATTTTTTTGCTCTGAGGAGAGAAGTGAATTTCTAGAGACACATGACATTGGATCACAACATGCAAAGGATAAAACATTGATTTCTGTTTTAAAAATGTGCTGGTAGAAATTGCTCTCCTAGCAACAAAGCACCTTTGTTCGCCAAGTGCTGAACCTCAACAACACCATATTTATGCTAATTCCATCTGTTTCAGTTCAAGACAAGGGTTACTAAATGAATCAACAGCAAGCAATGTGCCAGTTTCAGAGGTTTAATAAGAAGTATAATATCATTGCCATGTAACCTGTCATCTCTTTGAAAAACTGAATTATAGTGATTGTCCCAAAGCTTCTGGATCATGTGGAAGAAGCACGCGAAGGAGGGGGAACACTGGTATGAAGTGTTAATGACTTTATGCTGCTCACTGGTACACGGTTGGACTTAATGCAGTTATAAACCTCCATTTTTAGGTATTTCCCCAAAGTCTTGGCTAATGTAAACAGAAGAAGCTGGATGGCTAGATGCATAGAATAAATGTTTTCCTCCTCTTTATATAGTGTTTCTTTAAAAAACTTTGGATCTCTACTGGCTACACATGCTTTCCTCAAAGAGAAGAGACTTAGCTAGAGTTTCTAAAGCCTGCAGAAGTGCACGCCACTGCAATTAGCTTCAGCTGTGGGCGAGGGTACATTGCCTACCCCAGTGGGAACTCCCCTGCAGCTGAGGGGGATTGGGTCTCACCAGAGGCAATTCACATTTTTTCTGGGAACTCCTTCCATCTTCTCCCAGTTTCAATTGCTAAATTTCAGCTAACAAGAAGCAGCTTCCTTTTCTTGCTCTGTGGTGGCTGGTGTCCCTTCTTAAACTGTAACACATAGTGCTCTGAAAAGAAATGGGGATGGCATAGGAAGTCACTTAGTGTAAATTTTAATACTGGCCTGATACACTCTAAAGCCTTGGGTATGTCTTTCAGTGCCTCTCTTCAAATTTCCTGTCTGCTGGATGGTTTCTGACACACAAAGGCCTAACAAGGAACATGCTGGAAAAAGTTTTGAAAAGTGCCAAGCCACAACATGGATCCATTGAGGATAGCAAGGGTCTCCTCCTAGGGCTGCTCTACCCAGCTGCAGATTTTCCTCCTTGGGGTAAACTCATGAGACCAGAGACACGCTTGTTGAGGAAGGTCTTGGGAATTTAGTTTGGGGTACGACACAAAGCACCTACACCTGTACCTCTCCCCTCAGCGAGGGGGGACCTCACTGGCTTCAGCAGACTCCCTCCTGATCTCTTCTTCGTGTGAACCAGCTGCGTGAGACCGACAGGAGCGCGCCGCACGCCTGGGCAGCCCCCGGCCAGCAACACGCGACCAGGTAAGAGAGGCAAAAAGTCTCTGAGCACTTGCCGAGCTGGGGAAGGGAGCGCACGCCTGTGGCATCTCCGGAGGAGCAGATTTCACTGATGTTGTCAATTATGAACTTAGGTTTGTTATTGCTGTTTGTTTCCTTTTAAAAGATAGACTACAGGGTGATATTAAGAAGCAGCAGGAAATTATTATAAGCTTAAGGACCTCCTTTTGCAAGTGTCAGCCTGGCACAAGCAGGTTCAAATACTCCTCCTTCCCTCTTCCCTGCCGTTCCCCATCAGGAAGAAGTGACTGTTTTTACGTACGGTTGAGCGTGTGTCCATTCGGTGTGACTGGCCACGTATAAGCAGTAGAAGAAGGAGCTAGGATCAATTCTAAACCCTATTCTCTTTTCCTCCCTAAAAATATTACTGTTAAAATTTGTTTAAGAACTATTTGTAACAGTACACAGAGAAAGTCATAGGTCAGGGAATGATTTTCAAATGCTCACACATTAAATGAAGTGAAGATCTTTAAAAATCAAAATGTTAAGAAGTGTCTTTTTCCATAGGAAGGCATGGTCTTGGGCTTATTTATTTATTTTTATTTAGAATTGACATTTAGAAATATACACAGCTGAAAATGTCAAGAGTTATGGGACTGCGTGATCTAATGTTGGTCATGACAGAAGAATTGGTAAAGCATCTCACCCAGCAGAAATAGACTGTGGTTGGCATAAAAAAACAACCACTTTTAGTCTCATTCCAGATGAAGCTCAATTTAGTCTTACTGTTAGCTGAACTTTCCGTCATATGGGCACTAATGACTCCAAAAGAATATTTGCAGAGAAATAAAGCAAGCAGCTGGGTACAAGGAAATTAATTCATATATTCTCCAGAGAGTTAAACACGTGCATTCTTCATTCTCTCTGTATGTGAAGCTGTTACAGAGATGTATGCTCCTTTTGTGGCCAAAGGTCAAATTATTTCGTGTAAGGATAGGTGGACAGTCAAGTCCTAGCGCAGGAATGACCTATGCAATGAAGCACTGAACTTCTGAGCTTGCTCAGTGAGACCTGACTGCACAGTATTCACCTGGTTTTATAGCAGTATGATTACACTGACTTCCACAAGGAGTAAAACCACATTTTGGTCCTGCTCTGACAACCAAAAGCTCTTCTGTAGTTACCTGGAATGCAACAGACTGACCATTTTCACTCTCTCACATTTCAAGTAGCTTAGAGAAACTTTTGTCTGCAGAGCAGGTCCAAATTACCTTAATTCTTTCTGCCACAGTTTATTACACAAACAATGTATTAAGTAGAGCATATGATAGGAATAGAGATAAAATGAGTTAAAGGAACCTAACCTAAATTTATTCCCTGTCTGAACTGCTCGATTTAAGTTCATCTCAAAGGGAGGAAGTAGAGATGGGCCACAGCTGACTTTCGGTGACGGCAGCTTGTCATGACATACACGCAGGAGAGCTTTGCTCAGCCATGAGTGTGTAACAGGCACAGCACACAGCACCACGCAGGTGGGATGCAGAGTGCTTCCAATAAAACATTCCAGCTCTACAATCTGAAAAACAACTCTTCTGGATATCAGAAGGGCCTCAAGGCTAGATCCAAAAGGGATTTAAGCAGACTCACACATGGGCTAAAAAATAACACAGGATCACATGGGCCTATTAAGGAGTATTTAATTTTTGTAAGTAATGGCACCTCTTCTGAGTACCAGCCTGCACTACTGACCTGACAACTGTCTTATTCCTCCAGCACTTCTCAGATTTCAAGCCCCTGAAATAAATTTTCGGGTCTTTCCCAAACCTATTTCCTACTTTTTCTCAGAGTTTTCCTAGGTACTTTATAAAGCTGTTGCTAAGGAATAATTCTTGCCTGTATTTTTCCTGCTTTGTATCATCACATACTGATTAATGCCAACCACCATAAACTCCCCTTTCTAAGTCACTTTATAGTCTACATGCAAAACTCCATATCAGCTGAGTTAATAGAGTGTATGGGTTTTCTCTTGTGAGGCAGTTCCCAGTATGTTACAGGCAAGTATTTGTACTTCAGAGTATGAAGGCTTCATAAGCATCCTTTTAATTGCACACTGTTACTCAGCAGAGATCGTTCAAGACTGTTGATTTTGGGTTGTGTGGCATTGCAGGGATAAATTTTTCATTTAGTCCCATCTGTTTTCAAAGTTGTTTTTTCTGGAAAAGTGATAGGGGCTTTAATGAAGCCTGTGAAAGGTCAAAAAACAACCTCTCTAATTGAATGCACTCCTGGGAATTCATTTTTTGTCTCCCTGTCTGGCTGCCTGTGTTGAACTACAGAACTACAGCAACCCGCTAAAATAAGCTGGCTTGCGTGTCAGGTCCAGCCGCAGTCATCTCTAAACCTTTCCGTTTGCTGATACCAGAAGAATAATGGAGGGGAAGCATGCAGCTGGGGTGGAGTGTAAAGATGTACTGAAGGTGGCTTAGCTGGATATGAGAAATGCCTTCTTTTTGGTAATAAGCCCCTGCAGTCCATATGCAAAAGACCACGGAGTGAAAGGAAAGAGCTAATGACAGTTGTTTTAGGAGAAAGCAGTGCAATTCACTCCCCTGCCTAGGTCACACAGGGTACATCTTTCCCTCCAAGTGTCCCTCTTGGTCTCAGTTTGCAAAAATCTCGGAGTCTGAGGGAAACAAGCATGTGGGGCTCCAAAATATAACGGAGCGGACGACAATCCATGCACAGCAACCACTGTCTCCGTTGCTGGTGGCTTTTGGCTAGACAGGAGCAGAGGCACCACTGTGGTCTCAAAGGGAAGGGACGCATGCAGCACTGTGACCGACTGAGACTGGCCTTACCCTGCCTCCGTCAGGGGCTGCCAGCTTGCAGGATCAGTTCAGAGCAGGCTGCCAAGTTTTCTGAGAGGCTGCATAAACAGTAATTAGCATCTCCTGTGGTAGCTTAGCTTACAGTGAACTGAAGATGTCCAAGTCCCATGCAATCTCCTGCAAACCATCCCTTCAACATCTTTGGTGCTCCTCCAGCCGGTGACAGCTACTGAACAGTCCTCCCATAACTCTAACCTCAGTGATGAGCTGAGATCCAGATATGATGATTTTTTTTCACCTGCTGACAAGTCCCTTGAGATATCCAGTCACCCGCAGGCACAGCCATGGAGACGCCAGCCTCTTTAAATTTCATGCTGGCAGACCAGGAAAGAAATGCCATCAAATTAGATCATGTTAGGGTGCTGCCAAGCTTTTTATTAAACAAAAATGCTTAGGTCTGAATGAACAGGCGTCTTCAGATACCAAAATGGATTGCATAGGAGTATTTGAGGCTTTCCATGTTCTAGAGAAAAGTTATTTTTAACAAGTGAGATTGGCCTGATGTTCTTCCTTCAGTCAGTTTGCTCTCATTTTTAAAAAGCCTCTTGAGAATTTTGCTCATGTGGAAAAACAGGGAAGGATTAATACTAAAGGAGTGTCAGATCTGTAAAAGTCCAAGGCCTAAATGAAGCTTTTGTTAATTGTAGGAATATGGGATTTATATTTCTAAAGGCTGTTTTCTTGTGCTATACACTTAACTAGATACTTGAACATGGCCTTCACAGACTTATCTGTGTTGCTGTAATGACTCAGCTCTATGGGATTTTATACCCTGTCACTCCTAGCAGCACGGGAACAGTTTGCCATTAAGAGTAGTAAAATGACAGTGATCTGTATTCATGGCTTCTGAAATAGCCATCACAGGCACTCGGACAGGCAGAGTAGGAGCCACGTCAGGAAACAAAGGAATTCTTCATTTCTACAGTGACGTTAAAGCTGCGGTGTCTCTTCTGCACGGCAGAGCTCTTGCCACCCCTCAGGACACAGGTCGCCGAAAATCTGCTGCTCCCAGGATTTCCCATTTGAGGCCACCTCACCCTACCAATGAGGCATATGCTGACAGCTCAGTGCAGAAACGCCATTCCTCCAGAGCGTGATACGGCATCAAAGGCTACTCAGCCAGGCACCACATCACATGCAGGGAATCATGGTATTTGCAGCACTTGGTTTTGGTGAATTAGTTCCCAGCTCCCGCAGCTGGTGTGCTCGACGCTGTAACCTGCAGTTGGGCTCTGCTTATGCAAATGTGCCAGGAGGATTTTATCAAAGTGTAATGGAAATAATTCATAATTCACCGACACAGCAAAGTAAAACAAGTGCAACTCTGGGCTTGCTCTAGGGCTAGTTATGGAGGGGGACACCTGATTACAGCAAAATGGCTGAGGACCCACTGTGCATTTTTTCTGTGCTGGGTCTGCCACCTCTGAAGGGATGGGACAAGAGGTATGGGAAGGTGAAAGCTGTGGGGATCGTCACTTGCCATTCTTTCTCCCTCCCTTTTTCTCTCCTGTGACAGGCATGATAAGGCCTTAGGGCTCCAGATGTGCCCCTCCTTCTTGGGGCAGACACCTTCAATTTTTCTCCACTGCTGGGAAGCCCGGCACGAGCTTTGGCATGACTAGTTCAGCCAGTGAAAATGCTGGTTGAGCTGATTTGCTCCAGCTTTACAGCTGTCCTGTGTGAGATCAGTGGGGTGTGCAAAACATCCACTTTTCTTCATTGCCCTTTGTCCTGGTTTTGGCTGGGATAGAGTTAGGGTTTTTTTTCCTGGTAGCTGGTATAGCGCTGTGTTTTGGATTTAGTGTGAGAACAATGTTGATAACACACTGATGTTTTAGTTGTTGCTAAGTAGTGCTTACACTAGTCAAGGACTTTTCAGCTTCTCATGGCCTGCCAGCAAGAAGCTGGGAGGGGGCACAGCCAGGACAGCTGACCCAAACAGGCCAAAGGGCTATTCCATACCATATGACATCATGCTCAGTCTATGAACTGAGGGGAGTTGGCTGGGGAGCTAACCACTGCTCAGGAACTGGCTGGGCGTCGGTCGGCGGGTGGTGAGAAATTGTATTGTGCATCACTTCTTTTGTATATTCTTTTTCTATTATTCTTATTCTTATTAATTTCCCCTTCCTTTTCTGTCCTATTAAACTGTCTTTATCTCAACCCACAAATTTTACTTTTTTTTTTTTTCCTTTTTTTTTCCCAATTGTCTCCTCCCTCCCTCTGGGGGGGGCGAGGGAGTGAGTGAACGGTTGTGTGGTGTTTAGCTGCCTGCTGGGTTAAACCACAACACCCTTGAAATGGCAACCAGAGGTACCTAGAGCAAAGGTACACATACGGACATGCCTTTGAAGAGTTTCTAGGTGAATACAATCAGTCTTGAGTAGCAGAAGCTTTTCTTTTTGACCAAAGCACAGATGCAACATGACTTGTTTGCCTCTGAGCAGGGAGAGATGGGAAATGTTGTCCTTTTCAATAAAATCCAGCTGTAGGTTTTATAAAATAGTCAATAGCCTCTGGGTCTTCGAGAGACACATGTCCTCCGTGCAGCTGTGAGATCCACAGCTGCTCTCTTAACCATAGGAATGCAGGACTGGTTCAGGGCTGGGAGACCAGACCTGACAGATGTTCATCACATCTGCTTTCCAGAGCTTCCAGTGGACAAGAGGCCACCGCCCCTCCATCACCGAAGGCAGCGTTTCCTCGTCCCAGCAGTCACAATCTTCCTTCATATTGATCCAAAACCTCCTTTGCCGCAAATTAGGTGGATTTCTTCTTGTCCTCCACTTTAAGCCATGTAGGGAAACTGGTAAGAGACAAATGAAAAGTGTCACAAGGCAGACATGAAAGGCACAGATATAAAGAGGAAAACAGTCAGCCAGACAGGAACATTACAGAGAAAAGTCAAATAGCTATACACAATAAAAAATAAAATGAGTCAATAATGCACTTTTGGTATCATCTCTCAGTTTTATTAAAATAATTTTAGATTTAGTGCCTGCTCTCACCTGTTTTGCCAATAAATTTTACAGGAGTTCTCTCTATGCCCAGGTCCAAATTCTAAATAGAAAAAGTTATGGAGCAGATCTTTGGATTTCCTTTCTGGACATATCTGCTGGGCTGGACAGCATGACATACAGACAACTGCTTCGCGCACGTGGCTATACAACCCGTTGTGCACAGTGGTTCCACAGAGACTATTTCACTTTGTTTCACAGAAGAAAATCAGGGTGCAGAGTGTAAAAAAATCTCAAGTCAAGATAATCTTGCTTGCTTCCCCATTATTCTCCAGGTGAATTATCCCTTCGGAGGAAGAAGCCAGATTGATCTGAGGCAGTCAGTTCTTGACAAGATCATGCTGATGTTTTTTTATCCCCTCATTCTCTTTCAGTTCTTATTAATTGTTTTGTTAACAGCCATGGTGCCATGGACATCATGCTGATGTCTGAGTCATTAAAAGAGCATATGACTGTCTGCTTCCCGCTGCTCGCTTTTGATGAAGGGGTCTGGGTCCTCTGGGGCTAAGACAACAGATGCTAGTGAAACACCTGCCAAAAGAGCAGGAGGGGACGGAATGATGCATGTGGTGGTATCCAGCAGCAGAAAATTAATAAAACCCAAAGCCTGACTGTTTCATCGCTTCAACAGAAAGCCACAACTTAAATGGAGATCAGAGTATCATAATGCATTCTTGTGTGGCATCCCAGGCTTACTGCAAGTGTCCTTCCAAACCAGGGACTTCTCTCCAGAAGGATGCTGGTTTGGGCAGCATCTCTCAGTAAACACAATTTTCGGTGCCACAGATGACATGTGCTCTGAGTCACCCAAGTACAGCGTACTTACCCGGCTCACCACAAAAGCCACTGCGCTGTATGTCCTGATCCGTGGGGAAGGCTCGGCATGCTCGTGGCCCCCACGCTGAGAAAGAAGGTGAGGAACAGCAGGGCTGGAGCTGGGCTGCCGCCCTCCGCCTGCTCAGCCCAGGCAGGCAGGCTGTCCCGCAGGTGACTTTCCCTTTCCATCCCACCGGGCTGCCTGGAGGAGCTGGCAGGGCAGGAGCTACTGAAAACATGCGAACGGGGCTGTGAGAGCATGTGTTGCTGCCCAGGTCCTGCCTGCCCCCTTCTCTCGGACCAAGGAGAGCAGAAACAGTAAACACCGGGTTTGCAGATGCCCCTTGGCAAGACCCCTTGGGGACACCCCAGACTGGAGGGGACTGCTCTCCCACTCAAGTCAGCAAAAGATGTGAGCAATTTGTAACACTTTTTTTTTATGCCATGAGACAAAAAGCTGTCTTCGTCCTCACAATTTCCCTGCTTTTGTGCTCTTAAACTCAGCAGGCTCTCTGCCGTGAGTGGTTTGGACTCCCATAGGCTTATAGGTGGAAAATACTCTCTGACACTTGCAGTTTGCTGAGCCTGAACAGCAGCGTGGAGTTAAATGGCTGGCTTTCAGGCTGCCAGCACCTTGGCAAAGCTCTCGGAGGATAAAGAACAGAAACTTTTAATAACTGAAATCCAGACTTCTCAAAATGACTCAGAGACAACTGTCCTCATGGGTGTGGAGAGAATGGGAAGGGGACCTAGAAAAAATAAAACCAAACCAAAACAAAAAAGATGTCTCTAGGGCAAGTGTCAAGTTCTGCTGCTGCAGGCTTCTGGAGACGTGTCTCTGCAGAATTCTCCAAGATTTGCTCCAGATTTATACATCCTCCAGTGTAAATGCAACTGACCCAGTGTCTTTCTGATAAGAATGCTAAAATGAGGAAAATTCCCAAAATAAAATCGTTAATGTTTCAAACAGCAATTTTACTAATGGTCACTCCTAATTACTTAGTAATGAAGAAGCTGGAGGTCCAATTTGTACTCAGAGATTTTTAAAACCATTGCCCTGGAAGTGGTGTGATACCTTTTCCCTCAAATGCTAACGTCAGCATACACGTTTTCCTGCATAACTGTAGTACAGTATTCCTAGAAGGTCCTGCCTCTATATAGTTTGGGTAACAATGTTTTAAACATATAAGCAACCTTTTTCCTGAAACAGTTTGCTGAATAAGCGGATTCTGGGCTGAATTCTTCTCTTATATCATTGACTGTCCTATTAGCTTTAATGGGTTGGAATGGACACAGTTCTGTCCCCAGTAAACCAAATTAAACTCTTGTTTCCAGAACATAGACTTGCAAGGACAGAGAAACCCAAACCTGCAGTACTGTCAGTTCTAGGAAGTTCAAGAAAACCACCCAAAAGTCCTATCTGAATATGTATAGGCCTTATTAGTACCATAAGCATGTCAAAAAGCATGTTAATATTTAAAGAGGACTGGGAATCTGGGAAAGCAGATTTCAACATGAAACTTAAAAAGTCCTTAAAGACAATATTTAACAATGAAGAATGCTCAACAGTTTGTTTTGTAGGTCATGAGGTCCTGAGACTTGTGTAATTACCAAAAAGTTGTTTCATGTTTGTGGGTAAACTGGAGTGATATAAAGTAACACTATAAAAATCTGGGTGAGGTTTTCAAAAATGCTTGGACTGGTTCTGAGTTCCTTCCTGCATTGCATTGCATCTCAACTCAAGACGAGTCAGAGCCAGACAAGGCTTTTGAAAACCCCTTCATTTTTTCTCCAGCGTTCAGTTTCAGTGTTCCCATGTAGGAAAATAATACACTTTCTTACCATCAGACTATAAAATTACGTATTTCAATCATGATGATTGAAAACAAGTCTAGTTAGGCTGACAATAAAGGCTGACTTACACCTCCTACCACAAAAAAAGATGGCATCTGCATGGAAAAGACCTCAAATAGATGATGATTACTCAACGTTTTACTCCAAATCTTTAACACAATTTCTGAAACTTAGCTTGGCCCCACCCATACTGCAAGACCACAGTTTGTTCATGCCTATGCTCCTTCAACTTCTGCTTGTGGCAGTTGAAAGGACCAGAAAGACAAATCTCCATTCTTCATAAAGGCTTTTATTCCAAGGTTGTTCAAGGCACATTGCTGAAAGCCTGTAAATGAGAGGGAGCATGTGAGGTTGACAAAGGAGATTGACTAGAAAAAATTATGTAAAGACTGGGGTGTACTCAAAAGGAACAAAAAAATCTGAAACAGAACATTTTTCCCTCTTCTAAATTAAGTCCACCAAATTTCCACTTAGTTTGTATGCTGCAAATCAAGATAATTCATGAGTTGGTGGGTAATAGTGCCGAGAAACCCGATTTGCTTTAAATTGCTGAGGCTGAACCTTGGAATTTCTGGGCTCTGATCACTAGTAAGGGAAAGGCTATGCTGAAGTCTTTCCTTCATTGGTGGCACTAATAGGCTCAGCAGCTTCTGTACAGCCTTCTCTTTCCCTGAAACATGAAGCGTCTTAGGAACTTAATGTCTGTGTCTCTCCTCTGTCAAATCTGAAGAAAACTGGCTAGAGGATTCAAAAGTTATTAGGGATACATATGCAAAGGTATACACCTATACACTATGATTACAGAAACCTCAGTTCTTTACGAACACAGGTTAAAGCTATGGCAAATTAGGCTGAAACCAGAGCTGAGCAAAGAATTCTTCAAAGATTTTGGTCAATCCTAAGTCTATTATGATTTTATTGTTTGCAAATATTAAAGTCACTGATTGGGGGGGACCTTTTATTTTTGACAGCATTTGCTGCAAGGCAGTGGTGAATAATCATGTAAATACAGTATTTTCAATAAGCATTGTGCTGAAGCTGCTCCGGTAGGCATTCAGATGTGGCTGAGAAGACATGCAATACCATATGGCTTTGTCTAACTAATCATGTAGCACAAATATTGGATCTCAGATACGTGAACAAGTAGTCGTGGTGAACAACTCGTGAGCCAGTCATAGACAGATGTTTACTTGTGGAAAACATTCAGCTAATAATAAGTATTTCTGGAGAAGTCATGGTCTGTTCACAGGCAATTTCTGGCATGAAGGGACTATATTCATCAGTTAAAATGTTTAGTCTGAATTGGTTTCCAACTCTAATCGAAACTAAATGAAGAATTAGCTAATCTGGGTTGTAGCACTTTTCTTTTAAAAAGCTCCAACACATATGCCTCTTATGGATGCATTGGTAACTATGCATGAGTTTATTCAACTTTGTCTTTTCTCAAGGGCGTGGTAAGCATGCTGCTTTTCTTGACCTTCTGTGCTGGTTGACAGCTTCTTGGTGAAGTCTCTCTTAAAACTCAAGAAAGAAGGGAATTAGTAAGAGCAGGAAATTGTAGCATGTCCAAATAACGCTAATGATATCACATATCTGGTCTGCCAAACCGTTGCAACTCATAGCTTGTTGCAAAGTGGGTGCTCAGTTTAAGAAGGAGCATCCTCACCTCGTGCCTTTCCATGGAAGCTTTGCTCTATCAGGAGCCTGGCTGGGGATCCTCGGCAGGATGCACCGCTCACTCTGCTGGCAGTAGCTGTCACCCAGCCAGGGAGACCCTGCTTTCCCCGGCACATTTCTCCAGTCTCTGTTGCTGCTTCGTGTTGGGTAAGAGAAACCTCATGTCCCACTGCAGCTATGTAACAGAAATAATCTGCTGTAGATGTCAGGATGCTGGTTGGTTGCAAAACCACTGTAAGCCAAAAAAACATTGCTGACAACAAGAGCCTTGAGGTAGGAGGGCAGAAGGACTCTGCAGCTCATGTATGCTGCCAAAATTTATGGTAATCTGTGAAATGAGAAGCCCTTTGAAAGTTTTGCCCCAAAAGAAAAAATGCATTTGGGTAATGGGTTAAACCTCAAATTCAGGTTAGAGGCGAGAACACCAATCACTGCTATTGCCATCTGGGATATGCCTTGAAAACAGAGTGCAATGTAAACTCTGCTGGTCGTTCCCCAGGGATGAGAACCTCGGATCACATCAGCACACACTGCATGCTTCCCTGGACCTCAGGGGTCACCCAAAATCTCAGCCCACCACAGGGTGCTCTTCACCAGGAAAGTCCAAAAGCACTTCCCAGGTGGGGGGCTGTCCATCGGCAAATGCCAGACTGGCGCAAAAAGAACGGGTGTCCATTCCTCCCTGCCCTGGTTTTCACGCAAGAGAAACGCAGGGCGGGTGGGACATAAAGTGTGCACACTCAAGACAGTTTAGGCCACAGCTCCTCAGTTCCGTGCCTGTAAAACAGAGCTACCAAAGGTTCATATAGGCTGGTTCTGGCAGCCAAATGAGTAGCGTTGACGAACTAACTATTGTGGCTGCTCACCCTTGTGATTTTCCAGGCATTTGAGAACAGCTGGATCTGTCTATAAGGGAAATGCGACACACTGTGTCTTAGTTTTATTGTTGTTTTTGGCAACGTGGAAATATCTTCAGCATGCTCCATTACCCAATACCAGAAGACACACAGCCTTCTCATACAGAATATGGTTTCAGCTTGTGTCTTACAGTGTAATGAGCAAGACAGATTTGAAAAATATTACATTTAATGGTAGTTTAACTGTATATACAGTCTTTGGAAAGCATCAACAGCTAAAAAGAAAACCAATATTGGTACTCAAATGTCTCTAAAACCACAGAGCCTATGACTGGAGCCAAGAAATAAAGCCAGTATTCTCACTCTATAAGGATTAAAACAAGAGTCATTTGGGAACCAGGGGTGTTGACCAGGCCGCACAAACTGTTGGAACGATAGGGTGTGCTGGAATAGTCACAGACAAGCTAATGTCTCATAAAGTGAAAACTAATTGGTGCTTTTTGGATAAACTTGTTACTGAAATGCTGGAAATGTCTTTGTCTTTTGTTTTAGTAGGAAAGCCAGATGCAGTAAATTAGATAGGTTTGCTGGGTACAGGTCTCAGAATGAAGATTTTCCTTTTCGCCAACATTATTCAGGTTTTCTACTATGCTAATGATGACAAATATCAGAGGTCTCAGGTGACTAGAAGAATGTGACTAACCTTCCACGAATGTCTCCCTCTGCTCCACAGTGGAAAATGAATGGAGGAAGCAGGAAGAGTGGTCACTACTTTAGTGCAGTATCCAATGTCATTTCTTCAAGACACTGTTCCATGACAGTGAGGGAATGCTGGCCTTGATCTTCATTAAAAAATGATCCAGAACAATGCAGGCGAGTAAATCACAGTCTTGAAGGCTAAAAAACCCGCAGACAAGAAAAAAAAAAAAAAACAAAACAAACCACCACATATATTATTTTTGAAAACCCATGATTTCCTAAACTAACCTGACTTACAATTTCTGGACACTGGGGCTTGGCTGCACAGCAGGCTCGGACAAGCCACAGCACCGGGAGAAAAAGGGTCACAGAAAGCGGCTCAGTTCCCTTGCTGGAGTTGCAGCGGTGCTGGCTTGGCTGGTAACGCAAACAGAAAGCAAATAATACACCGAGCCTCTGCTGGTAAACGGTGTTGACTTATGTCAGTGGAAAGAGTGGTCCTGAGCTCAGGACCTCCTTCACTCCTGGGTGAAGACAAAAGACAAAAAGCTTTCCAGGCAGAACTAATAAATGAAGGAAAGTCCAAGAGGAAATTCTTGTGGGAGTGCTGTCAGCATTACCGTGAGAGATGCTGGTTGCTGTCCCCGGCACAGGCCCATACAGCCTGGATGCAAACACCCTTCAGCCAAATACTGTCCAAGCCGTGATGTCCTGTGCCCCTAGAGAGCCCCAATGCCTGTCCATGCAGGGGTTTGGCTCCATTGGTGTCCCAGTCAAACATCTCCATATCTACTGGCTTGTGTAGCTACCAAAACACTGCCATGACCCAGAACTCGCCAGAGGTCCAGACAATTTGGAAGCAGGCTGTCAGGGTCCAGAAGAGCATGAGTGAAATATCAGCTTTTGGAAACCTGATCAACATTTCAAGGCTTGTCGGCAGCTCTCTGAGAGAAACACAAATTTCTGAGGCTTGATATCTTCTAAATGACATAAAATAATTGTGAGATTGGAGATCCAGGCCAAAACCGTAGCTGCACAGAGCTCTTTCCCAGGCAGTTGGAAGTGTGTGTGCATGCATGTTAGAGACTTTCATCCCCTTCACAGCCCCAACACCTGCTTCCTCCTTGGGCTTGGCAGGAGAAGAGAAGCAGGGCTGAACTCAGCTCAGGTACAGCCTGTCCCTTGAAGGTATCTATCTGCAGACTGTGCATGCCAGGGGAATGCTGCAAACCCTGTGCTCCCAGTGAGCTTTCCCGTCTGGCACCAAACTTCCTCATTAGTTTGAGCGACTAGGGCTGCGCTGCCAAAAGGAGATAGTTTAATTACTGTTTCCCTCCCTCCTCCCTTATGAAGCGGCTGTAAAACTGCTCACTGCTGAACCTGAGCCATCCCAAGGAACTAACTGAGTGAGTGAAATACTTAAGAGGGCTATTTATTTAGGCATCAGACCCACAGGCTTCCTTCATAGCTGTCTGTACAACTCTGAAGCCACCGAGTATTTCCATAGCAAATAATACAATTTATTAGGACTGTCTTGGGTTCCTATGCACAAACTCTCTCAACCATCTCCATGGACAGATGGTGCAAAGTGGAATCCAATACCAGAGGAGCTGGTTCAAATCAAGGAGCATCAACATGGGGCCACCCCAGACTGGAAGGCACTCAAACCAGGGTTTCTGGACTCCCCCATTCTTGAACATAACAGCTTGCATGAAATCTTCAAGGGTGGGACAAGATGGGATTAGTTCATTGGGGAAGAAGGATGTCAGCTTGCATGTAATTTCTCCTCTCAGAAAAAAGCCAGTTTAGCTGTTGCAAGATTGTAATTCCCTTGCACTATCTGCCAGCACACAGTGTATGGAACATGCTGGTAGCCATTGGCCTGGTGAACCCCACAGCAAGGAAGCGGGTGTGATCAACAGACAAAACAAAGCGGCAGATGGGAATAGACAGCATGAGATGCTCAGACCACCAAGAAAGCTGATTGTCCAGATAAAAAAATTCTGAAGCATGACCACAGTGAAAGCAAGACTTGGGTCTACTTATTGAACTTGCTTTGAGGGGCCCTGGAAAAGAAAATGAAAGGAAAGTACTTTTCTATCTCCTATATGGTGTGAGTGAGGCAGGGAAGTGAATGAAGCATTGGTGCTTGCAGAAATGCTTAAAACACCTTGAAAGAGCAGATAGGAGATTGGAGTATTGTGACTCAAAACAGAATTCAGAGATGCAATATCAGAATATTCTAAAATACTTCTTTTTTCAAACCTGAAATCAAGAAACAGAGGGATCAAGAGTTCAGAAATCATCATTATACTTTGGCTATCATCTCCATGCATATTTTGAGGTATTAAAGCAGGATCATATATGGGAGTGGGATTCCAGCTTCCAAGGTGAAGGAAAATAAATCTAGCCCCGTAGACAGGCTTCCAAATGGCAAGAAGAAGAATCCCAGCGACGATGGGCATATTGTGCGCAAGGCCACAGACTCAACCTGGAGCAACCCAGGAAGCAAGACAGAGACACACCAAACTAACAGAGCCTGAGGGAGACAGGCTATGTTCCTGGAGATGGAAGAGCAAACACAGTGCCCTTCCTTTAGAGGAAGAGGTAAGAGAGACAGGGAATTACAGACTAACAAACACAATTTTAGTTAACCACAGAAATATCAAAGAAGTCATCAAACAATTTATTTTTGGGCTTCTAGAAGCTGAAAAAGAGACGAAGAGCAATTAACGTAGATATCTCAATGGCAAATCGTTTCAAACCACTCCTCATCCCTTCAAGGACAGAGTCTTGAGAATGAGGTGAAGCATTGATGCAATACATCGTGACTTTATAAGGCTTTCTCCCAGTGTCTTGCAAGATATCCTTATAAGACAGCTTGGGAAACAGGAACCAAGTGGGTGCAAAACTGGTTGGAAAGCCATATACAAAGAGTAGCTGTCACTGGTGCAGCATTGCGTTGGAAGTCGGGTACTGAATAGACCTCTCCTGGGAACAGCAGTACTTACTGTTTTCCTCAATGACTGGAAAGATGAAAGAAGGAGCATGCTTATTAAATTCATACCTGCTGCCAAGTTTTCAAAATACTGGAAGACAGAGTGAGAGTTCAAAATGATCTTGACAAGTTGGAGCAGAGGTCTGAACTGATGGAAAAGGGGAACAATTTGGGAAGCAAAATGTAAAATGCCATGCTCGGACAGAAAAAAATCGTCTGGTTCAGTGCAAGATCGGATAAGCTGGCAAGATCATAGGCATGTAGAAGACGACTTCGGGATTACATATGATGTCAGGCTGCCTGAATCAACAGTGTCAGACTGCTGCAGAAAAAAGCAGATATTTTACTGCGATGTGTAGGCAGAATTGTTGCAAGGTATGCAAAATTAGGCAAGATTGAAAGAAAGGTGTGAGCCTTGCCAGAAGACTGAAAGGAGATGCCCTAGCAGTATTCAGATATGTAAAACTGCATAGAGGAAGATAGCTCTTTTCTGTGCCCCTTAGAGGGCTAAGGAGTAGGGAGTACTGGATGAAACTGAAGGACAAGGGGTTTGAGGTTAGTTAGATATTAGGAAATGTTTTCTCAAAGCAAGGCCAACAGCTGCCACTGAAACAGATTCCCTAGGAGGGCTATGAAGTCTCCACCCTGACAAGAGTCCAGAAGTAGATGGAGCTGATCCTGCCCTGAGCAAAGGGGATGGATACATGGTTTTACAGAAATGCCTTTTCAGCTTTGTTTTGTGTTCTTCTGGGGCCAATAAAACAATGACCCAAAACAGTGGCAAAATCAACTATCCAAACTGAATTGTGGTGGATATGGTGTGAGATAGCTGTAGGCTCAGGATTGTGCAACTTGTGAAACCAAAGACAGCAGCAATGGTGTGAAGCCAAAGAGCACACAAGCCTGGGAAGGTGGGATTAGGGGCAGCACTGGTAGGACTCAAAGGCTTGTGGGCGGTGGTGCAGCCCACCGCTCTGGCTCGGCGGGCACACCCTGCCCACCTCCCGGCTCGGTGCCCAGCGAGGGCCTGCGGGTGCCCCAGCCCTGGTGCCCAGCCTGCCCCCGGGATGTCTGGAGGAAACCTGGGCCTGTCGGCAGGGAGGGGGCTGTGGTGTGCGGGACGGTGGGGGCTTGGGACTGTGGAGGACAGCAGGGAGCGGGGCATGACCATCCCTTGCAGTGCCGGCAGATCTCTTAACGCTTGCTTTGATGGTTTGGGTTGTCTAAGGTTGTCTAAGCTTTTCCACTCTAGAGAGATTTTCTTCGGTGGCCTATAACTTTCTAAAGTTATCATTTGGGAAAAAAACTTTACAGTCCTGAGCTCAGATAAGAGCAAATTCTCAGTGACCCTTTCTGAATATTGAGGGAATGAGGACAAAGAGTATTTTCATTACTATGCAAGTTTAATAGTCTGCTTTGAACATATGTATTGACTGCAAGGCAAGTAATAGTTTTGAAATTTGCCAGGAAGACAGAGAATAATAGAGATCCTTGAAAGTCTACTGATAAATGATATTTAGTTGTCAGGCTATGATGTATGTGGTCACTTAGGATTATAATAGCATTAAGCTTGAAAAAAATTTCCAGCACCTTAACAAAACAGCACTTATGTGCAAGTGTAACATTGCTCAAATCAGCTTTTGAACGCCTTATTACATTCACTGTCTTGCCCTCGAGAAACCTGTCATGGTTGACAGAGTGCTTTTGTTTGTGATGAGGGGTCAGTGACACCACAGTCAAGTCAGCGGCTGGGATCAACAGAAATTTGAGCTGGCAGTGAGGAGCTACAGGGCTTTTAAAAATAAACTTAGCACGAGACACCAATTAAGTTTACCAGCAGTGCCTTACTAATTTCACTCTTTTTCTGTGCTTAAACTATAGGGATAGGCACAAGTTTCCTGGTGCTTCGGGTTTAGCTACAATTAATCAGCACCTTTCTAAATGCCAGGGTTCCTGTAGCTCTTAAAAACATTGGCTAGGATTAGCACGCATCATATAGGGCTTTGGATCACAGATAGCTGTATGATCAACTTCTCCAACTGACTGCTGCATATAGCATAAAGTACCTTCTGGTAAAGCAGTTGCTGTAGGAAAGAAGTTGAGGTGATTTAGTTCTTCAGTACTTTGTTTTGTAAAAGCAGCACACCAGGACTCCCAAGGGAAGTCAAAGGGAAACTGCTAATTTGTGAAAAAAGGGTCAAGGGCTGAGGGGAGAAGGCAGTAAAGAGTGGTTGTATGATACAGATCACTGCAAATAGGAGAGAATAAGCACGGTTATGCTCCCCTTCCTTCCCTGCTGACCAAACAGCCCAGAGCAGCACTGACACGATCAGTGAAATCAAGTGAAAGACCTGCAGAAGTTCAAGGGGTGCTGGGCCACACCATGTGCATGTTGTTGTGGGCACCCATGTTACATGGAGTAATTAAAATGAGGAATAAGCACAAATCATTCATGTGTGTGCAATTTCTCTGATTTCCATTAGAAGATCCAGGAAACTTTTTGGTCTGTGTTTTAAAATTTTTTTTCATGGGGGTCAGATGTTCTTATCAATGTCCCTCCACTCATGATGTTTCTCATGAAAACTGAATGAGAAGTTTCTTATCTCAGACAATCAGCAGTGAGCTGGGCAGTCCCCTCCCATACAACAACGTTGGAGCGTCCATCGGGACAAGGGCATCCAGGTGCCCCTGCCAGGGCACCCTGCCAAGTCTGTGTGGTGGTGGCATTGCAGAAATGGGGATAGACACCAGGTGATCCATGGTGGTGCAACTCCCTGGGCTCTGCTTGTGGCCACAGCTGCCCCCGCGGCACCCTTCCTCCTCCATTGTGCCACCACCTGATATGCAGCTTCCTGCTGTAAGACCTGTGTCCAAAGAATTCCTGAGAGAAGGAAGGAGAAATAGTGCAGAGAGCCACAGAAGTCAGCTGAGGGCTGGACAGTGATCCTTGTGGTGGGAGACCAGCGTATTCAGCCCTTCCGATGGGGCATAACAAGGTCCAATGGCTGGAAGTTGGAAGCAGACACATTCATAATTGAAATAAGTCCCTACTTTTCCAAACAGGGAGAGAACTATAGTGCAGATTCATTACTGCCTGGGCTCTTGAAGGAGAGGTTGGATAGCTTTCTAAAACACATGCTTTGATGCAGGATAAATCTCTTGCTGTCTGTGTGTGCAGCTGCGTCAAGCCAGATGGCTACACTGACCATTTCTAGTGTTGGCATTTTATACATTCTCCTTCCTCAAGGCCTTGAAGGCTACAGGATTGCTCTGTTACATTGCTGGTCGCTTCGTTCTTCAACTTCTTTTTAAGCTGATGATTGGCATTAAAGTGCATGTTTTGGGAGGTCAGTTGATCCCACCTGGGATATTTGGGAAGGAAATTTTTACCCTACCACTTCCTTCTGCAAGAGCTGAGAAGGAGCGAAGCTGGGGGTGGTACTTAGCAGGGTGTGGGGCATGGGGTCCCCAGCAGCCAGCAGCATTGTTGGGCTGGCACAGCCCCTGCTTGGGAGGGGTGGTCTTCCTTCACCGCTACCTGCTGCATTGGCCATGTCTCACCCCATGGACATTTCCCCAGGACTACTTCAGCTGTGGGGTGGGTACGGAGGGCATGGAGGTGGGGTGGCACGGCTGGCAGCTCCCGATGCTTGGGCAGATGGCTGTCCCAGCCTCCCTGCAGCCCACACCATGGCCCTCCTGCCACCGAGGGGCATTTCTGCCTATCATCTCCTCACCTTTCCAGTTTTCCTTGGAATATGGACCCTGCTGAAATCTTTTACTGTGAGATAAGTGAGAGAAAGGCAACAGCCCATGAAACACGCAGGGACAGAGTATGTCCCATGTTTGTTCACTGCGCTTTGGAAAGTGTGCACCTGGGTTGTGGACAAGTCAAATATATAATGAGTGCCATCTGCTGGCAAATGCGAATAGGATATTGGGGATAACGGAGTAAATGGTGCCGGGTTATTGCACCCTGCATGTCTCCTCTGCTCTTTGGTGCTGCAAGGCTGTCTTTGCATCCCCTGGCTCCTGTTGCACCATGGCCATGTGTGCCGATGACTAGACAGATGGGCACCACGTGCCTCGTGTCAGCTTCTATATTCGTGAGCTGGTGCTTCCTATGGCTGCATGCTGACAGAGGCAGGCAGACAGACAGCCATGAGAGCAGGGTGTGCGGGACCAGCACTGACACAGGGCAAGAGGGAGCCAAGGTGGCCTGGCCTGTGGGAGGGCGTGTGGGAAGGTGTGGAGAATGGCGCTGAGCCACCATGGGAGGAAGCAGCCTTGGGCGAGTCGCTCTACCCGTGCCTCCCTTCAGAGCAGAGTTCTCGTTTCTGGATAGATCTGCCACTATTGTTCATCCAGTGAGAAAAAAAGCTTCCCTTACAGTGTGTAGAGGTTAGTGATATTTCTGAGTCATTCTGGGAGTTTTTAACCCTGTGACTACAGTGGTAGGTGGAAGGCGCACAACACCCTACAGCACAGGGTCCTTACAGCCTGTAATGTACGCGCAACAGGTCAGATCTCATAAGATGGCTTGAGAGCTTCTTCACAGTGCTCGCTGCTCTGTTTTAAGTCAAAACAGTAGGGAATTTTAGAGTGCATGTGTGGGTGTGTACGTGGTTTCTATTTACTTATTATGTAAAAAACAAATGACACACAATCTAAGTAAATCCATTTTATTTATCTTTGTTGGTGAGAACCTCAAAAGATAAGAAAATAAACACTGGTCATCAAGTATCATTTTTTTTGTGCAAATACAGAGGTATAATAGTGCAGCAAATCCCAACCCTTTGTCAGGCAAAAGTATTTCTGTGCAGGCACTTCCAAACCAAATGCCATTTGAACAAGCGTTCTGTAGGAAGTTTTTGCTAATAGATGTGAGGACTGAGCAGCACTTCGGAGAGGTCATTTTTGTTCACTGGTGGGATGGTGTAAACCCCAGTAGAAAATAAGATAGCCATGTATTACCTACGAGGCAGTTATACTCAGTGAAGGAAGACAAAAGCCTAATTATATATACCTTATCAGCTAAAAAAGCTGAAGTATGGTGTTGACTTGGAGGGGACTAACCTGCAAAACATTTTTGCTGTTTATAACCCTTTTAATTTGGCAAAATAGTTGTTCCCTTCCTGCCAGTTTTTCAGGGACACTGGTGTACTTGGTCTGCCTAAGGATGCTGGAAACTGCCCAGAGAATAAAAACATGTGCAATGCATATGAAAACCCCTGTTCATAGTTTTTGAGTGAGCCTAAGACAGGCATTGCTTCCTTTTCCAGATAAAGTAATCACTAGTGGTGGTAGGCGAATCCACCAGCACCACAGATCTGATCTTGAAATAGATTTTTCTTACTTGAACTATGCAATGAGATGTAATTTTTAAGACCAAAGTTGAAGAAGGTTGTCAACCTCAGGGGCAGTTGGTCTTGCAACAGCCTTTGGGTGTGAACATGAAAGCTCTGAAGACTGAAAGCCAGGAGCAGTATTTCTGCTGTTTTGGCTTGAAGTCTCACTGAAATTGTGGTTCCAAATTTTCCAAACCAGAACTAGTGGAGCAAGTGCTTCCTGAGTTAAGATCTACAATGGACCTGTGAAGCCGTAACACAGGCAAAATGGGGAAAAGAGGTTTTTGATCAAGTCCTCCAAATGCCAGTTTGGTCATCTGCCATGTTAACATGTTATGGGTAGTGCCTATAAAAACAGTGTTGCCACGAACATAGTTGGATACATGGCTTTTGTAAGATGTTATAAAGACAATAAAAACTTGGACAGGGAAAAGTCAAGAAAAATTTATTTAAATTAACTTCCTAGACAGGTAGCTAAGGAAGAAACAAAATCCCATTCCAAAGAGTTATTTTCACAGTAAAAGCAACTCAGTGCAGGCAAGCTGAAGGGTGTTTATCTGCATTCTCAGAGGTACAAGAGGCTAATCAAGGCTGAAATACGAAGACTGACTGTCTAATGCTAAACTAGACAGTAGGAAGGAAAAGCGAGAGTGGTCTTCAGACATGCTTTGAGGCTTCATTTCAATAAAATAGCGATCAGAAAAACTCCAGGTCTAACCAGGAACATGATTGACCAAGAAGAGAGGTGAATGATGAAGGGCAACATTTTGGAGTACCCCTGAATGGGCTTGTTTAATGGACAAGAAGATCCTAAGGCCACAGAAGGTCTCTAGGAAAAGGTTAGGGAAGGCACCTCAGATTAAGTCTACTTCTGTACAGACTTCTAGAATTTGTTTTGTGATTTGCAATGAAGAATTCATCCAGCTGCTTTCTATACTGAATTTCAAAAAATCTGCGCTTTTGACCAGGCTAGTGGGATGGGAGCATCTGTTGTCTGTGTCTGCATGGCTGTTTGCATGCCCTCATGCTTTGGCGGGTGTGCAGTGTGATCTCAGGTGAATCTGGCAAGAGCAAGAGTGTTGTTGCTCCAGAAGCAACAGATCTAAATAAACCAGTGTGAGAAACAAGGCCCTGGAGGTGCCTGCTTTGGGGAAGGGTTTGGTTATTTCAAATTCTGGTCTACATGTGCCATTAATCTGCAAAGATAAGATTAAAGACTGGAATTACCAGGTGTCAGCTGCTGTAGAGAGACGAGACCTCCTCTGGCAGATGTAAGGACCACCTAGCAGTGAGATGATGTCACATGATGGCAGGATCCAGGCTGACACCCAGACAGTCGAGGTGGCTTTAGACCTGGGGAATTGGACTCAGCCCTCTGCCCTCTCACAGCACAAAGTGAGAAGTTGAGGTTTCAAGCCCTTTTCAGTCTGTCCTTACCTTTGTGGCAAATGCAAATACACTAAAACCTTGATTGTTGTCCTCTCTCAGTGCCTGTTATCTGTACTATAACCATTTAACTATGCTCTTGCTATACCAGCCTAGTGTATTGATTTCCTTACCAGTAGCCTGTGTGGGACTGAAGGTGGACGGTGTTGCAGCATGGTACACCAGGTATTCAAATACATGGCTTTTCTGCTGCACTTAATCTAAATCATTCTTGTTTTGGGAACTGAGCTTAAAATGGTTGAACCACCAAATTTAGTGATGCTGGGAGGACAGCAGAGAGCTGGAAAGCTGATATGGCCACTGTAGTCAGCACAGATGTCTACTGAGTTGGAAAAGACAAGTTATGTACCATCAGACCAAGCAGAACATATAGCTCTGACCTGAGCTGAGGTCAGTAGATGTTTTTTCACTGACTTTGGTGGGATCTGGCCTTTGCTCAAGTATCCCATGCAAGTCCATGGAGAAAAGGAATGTGATGCAGAACATGCATATTATGCCCTAGTACAGACCTTGGCTTTGCTTAGGGGGCCAGGCGAGAGCCATTAATAAAATGTTCTCTGCACAAGGGTTATATCTGCAGGTGTACTTTTGCATGAGATCCCAACTGAGAGAGGAAAGGCTGTTAGTGCCCTGCGTTGATCCTTACTCTGTGACCTCTGCGGTTATGGAAACATGATGGATTAAGTGAGCAGCTTGCCAGTTGCTAATGCAATAGCCTCTTTCAACGCAAATTATTTATACTTGAAAGAAATAAGAATGTAAACTTCTTCCACAAATACTTACTGTTTATTTTTACAATATGTGTTTTTAAAAAATTGATTAATCTCCAAGTGTATTTCATGATTACTCCAGTAGCTAACTATTTATGCTCATATGGTACATGCACGTGCAGCAAAGGCAGATGCATTGTGAAGGGGACTCAATTCTTTGAGATTCGTTTGTAAGCAGCTCAAGGAGAGGAACTCACAGATGCTTCTAACTGAGAAAGACACAGAGATCCTAGCTATGTAGAGTCAATTAAATCTCTGCTAAATGGCTTTATAATCTGTTTTTTAGAGATCGCACGTAAACAGAGATGACTTGTTTATAAACAAACCTCTTCATTTCAGAGAAACGTGCATCTGGTTGTAGACAATAGTGAGGTTTCAAGAGGTTTCTGCTGTTGCTCTTGAGATCTCATGTACCTGAAGTGACATCCAATTTTCTGTTCCTCCATGCTTAGAATTTTAAATAATAGCATATAAAATCTGAACTGGTTGAGAATAAGAAAGAGCAAAGTATGTCGGACTGAGATTTTGTAACATGTTTCCTCTACTTGGAGTCTGTGCTGGTTGAAAACCGACGGACTGAATCCAGTGTAACATGGCTCAATGTGTGCAAATTCCAGCTACAGTTTTAGGAAACAGATGTGAAAACCTGGACTCCTAGAGCAAGGTTCATCTCCCCTAGCCTTAAATTTCTACAGTGCATTTGCACAGAACAAATCATCTCTGGTTTAGGAGGAGCTAAATTGTGCCCATTTCTTACTGTGTAAAGGTGGTCTGACCTCCTCATTCAGCTGTTAGGTGAGGTGGATCCTACCCTTACTTTGTAACGCACTGAAGACCTCATCTTCAAAAGTACCAAGCTCCAGGCTTGCTTAGGACTATTGACTTTGGTCACTAGGAACTGCCTTCATCTTCCCTTCTCCATACTCCCATGGGGCCTCTCTCCAGTGTTTAAATGCACTGCAGGGCTCTGTTGACACCATAGCTATGGATTTCTATTGCACACCTACCAATTTGGGGGAGCTCCAAGGTTTGTCATGTCAAGGTGTATTTTTCTGAAGACACCAGCATGCTACTACTTCTGTGGGGTTTGCAGCTCCCTCTAAGGACATTTGCCATTCCGATAGCCTCACTATTGACACTGAGGGTTGCCTGTAGGTGCCAGAAGTGAATGTGGGACACACATTGTCAAAGTGTACATGTTTCCCAGATAGATAGCTTTAGTCCAGCTAACTGAAGAGCAGCGACTGAGCTGGGGGGCAGAGTCTGAGAGGTCCCTCAGGAAGGCACACAGGATCCAGGCAGGCTTGTAGAGCCTGTGCTAAATGCCATGCTGCCCTTACGGTCGCCATCCCCTGCCCCATCAGAGAGCCTGGAAGCCCCAGTTGTACGTCCTGCCGGGGGACGTGGGGTGTGGGAAGGCAGTCCAGCCCACACATGAAGAACCCTGCTCTGCACTAGCATCGCACTGGAGAAGATCCTTCACAGATGGGAACACCCTGCTGCTCTTGGTCTTGGAAAGGCGTCTTTGACACATCTCTCACTGGAAGACTGAAAAACTGTTTCCAGACATATGGCCTAAATTTCTTCCCCACTCCTCCATTTGCATGTAGATACCCCCACCCTAACCTCTCTCTACCCCTCATCCCGATCTTCTTATTTGTGCAGGACCAAGAATAGAAAAATAAGACGGTTTATTAAATTTTGTAGTGACAATTTTTTTTACAAACATTGTTGGTTGGCTAGCTGGATTTTCTGGGAGGGGGTGGAATGTGGGAAAGAAAAGATTGTTTTTGTTTTGGGATAAATTTTTTGGACTCTGTTACAGTTTCTGTCTTTTCCCTATAACTCTTGGCAAAAAGACTTAAGATGAGGAGAAGAACTCCAGATGAATAAGCCTGTGTGAAATTAAAGGATTGTTGGTTTTTGTTCAACAGAGGCTAATGAATTAGGATGTTGGAATGATCTGTTCACGGTGGACAAACTTCTGTTTTCCAGACACCCAAGTTTGGACACTGGAGAAGACTTTTGTACAGAGGTCCTTGTTTTGAGGACTCCAGTTTTCTTGCATGATATGAAAACCAGGATTCCTGAACATATTGTTATCATTTTCAATGTTGTTGTGCTTTTCCCAGCAGATGTCTGAATGTTTATAATGCACATATATTTATGATGCACATGAACATCCTCAGCTTACAAAAGGGAAGCTATAACAGATAAATGGAGAGTCAGCTTGAACTGCTCCAGCAGTTCTGTGTGCAAACCTGACACATCACCTTCTGCATCAGCAGACAGGCTCTGCTATACTAAATAAACTACCTTTAAATCATCCTCTTGAAAATAACACCATTTCTTCACTTAGCCTGAAGAAACATCATCCAACAAGAAATGTGGATTCTAGACCCGGATATATAAAACAGATTTTAGAACCTTAATGAGGAAGAAAAGGAGACAAAAGATAATAAAAAGTGTTGTAGATGAAGAGATAGACTCCAAGAATATTTCATAAATGAGGTAAAAATAAAGCCCACATCTGGCTTTGTACTGAAACTTGAGGAGGTCTGGCAAGTAAAACCCTTAAACTGTCCTGTGTTGACTCTTGGAGATAACAAGAAGATAATGTTCATCCTTTTATCTGAACCCTTTGGATGCTGACGGGTCACATTAGCAGAACTTGCAGTTAAGATGTCCTTTAGATAGCTATAAGAAACGAGAGTGCAGTTTCTAAGTTTTAATAAAAACCTGAACTTCCTTTCCTGATCCAAGGCATGGTGCAGAGAGTGAGGGATAACTGGGGAATTGCCCCTGGTGGGACCCCTTTCCAAATGCCCATAAGTACCTCTGGTAACAGAGACTCCCTGCTCACACGCCCACACAAAATTTCTTGTTTGCCCAGTTAGGGCTTCACCATGGCTCCTGGTGGGAATTTACAGATTGGTTGAAACAGTCCTTGCTGAGCTGCTGCTGAGCTCATGTTGTGTGTGGGTCCATCTTCCCAAGCACAACTAGGAAGCGCAGCATGAAATCAACTGGCGGTGAGGTGCTGGCTGCCTCCTTTCTCTGCTGACTCCAGCTCTTGGACTTGCCCACACAGAGCAATGGAGAGCAGCAGAGATACTGCTCCTACCCACTGAAAGTGTTAACACAAAGTTTAGGTGAAGGAGTTAAAATCCCCTTACACCAGAAATTGCAAAGATTCAAGCAGCAGTGTGGAGTGAGACAGTGTGAAGATGGCAATGCACAGCTGGTAAATGTTCATGGTATATAAGCAGTGGAATATGGAGCTGTTTACTGAACTGGAAAGGAAAGGCAGGGATCACGCAGAATAAAATTCAGGTTTCCTTTAAATTAGTGTTACTGATTAGGGATGCATCTGTGCACATGATGGCTGGAACTGACCTTTTTAAGCAGCCTGGCAAATTTATCATTACTGGTTGGAGCCCTTTTTAATATATTTTTTTTCAGTTTGTTCTCATTTTAACTGTGCAACTTTTATCTTAATTTCCTAATTAATCTTAAAAGTCAAATGAATCAAAGAGAGGTGTGATTTAACAGTGTCATTAGAGCACCATGTTCAACAAAGAGAGGAGTTAGCAGTGGGCACCTGGAATAAGATCTAGTTTCAGTGAAGGTCTGTCCATGTGCGCCAGGTTTGTAAGGTCCCATTATAGCCCACGGAGTTGAATGAGTCAGCAGCACCTTGCTAGCACATCAGCTAACCAGCCACCACCAGCAGGTTTCACTTGCCAAAGCACAAGCATCTAATGCCACCTGAGACACCATACAGCACATGAGAAATCTGCACAGGGCTGATAGATATAGTGCAGAACCTACAGGAGACCCACACCTTGCTGGAGTGGCACGTGGGGGCCAGAAGGGGTATACAAGGGCACATAAAATGGCACAAGTTTAGACAACCCTAGATCTCCATTGACTAGCTTATATCCATGCCTAGGCAAGAAAATCTCTGTGCACAGTGTGTTTCCATGAAATTAGGCAGCCTTCAGATGACGATGAACCCATGTGTTTCCAGCAAGTTGCATTCAGGGTGTGCACAAAGCTACTCGCAGACCTCTGAATTAATATTACACACAGGTATTTGAAAGCAGAATTGGGATCAAGTAATTTCTATCTTGGGCTGGCAGTTACTGATTCTTAACTTCTCAAAGAAAGATTAAATTGAGGATCCTGGTGTGGATGAAGTCCCTGAGCAAGGAATTACTGTGGGATGAAAGTATTCAGTACTCTGACTCTGCTTCTGTGTCCACCTGCCATTGGACATGGGCACATAATAGTCCATCTGTGTAGGTGGACTACAGGTCCGATCCAGCATGTCTACTCATATTTTTCTATCACAATTTAGTAAGGGAATTTTCTTATTAACTTCAGACACTTAAAAGTACAGTGGTCTGGAACACTAAACACCCAAGCCTCCTTTTATACCCAGTGAAGAGAAATAGGTATCCAGGTGTCTTAAGGCAAGGAGAATTGCACTTGAAGGAGGCTTTTTCTCCCCAGGAGACTCGAGGTGACTGACCTGGGCTTAGATGACTAATTTTAGGTACTTAAGTGAGGTGATAGGACTTCCACCCATCCTGTTTCCAGGCATAGAGAGAAGTTTGGGGGACCCTCTGGAGATGTTTTCAAGTACTAACAGCTTCCACTCAGATCACGAGAGCTCTTGGCACCCAATAAAAAGAATAAAGACTATGTTTGATTCAAAGCCTTTCCCTTCCACCCGCATTCACTTGCCTTTTGATTTTGAATTTTCCTGCCAGGATCTGAATAATCTACAACATACTGACTGGCATGGTTCCCTCCAGCTGAAAGACAAATGGGAGGGAGAGGGGAGATTACTTCTTGATCTTGCCAGCAGGCTTGCTTTAAACAAAATCACTGCATCGGTCTGTTGTTGCAGCACCACTCCTGTAAACTTCTGTGTGTGCAGACAGGGAGACACAACTGGTGCACAATGTCAATGCCAGCCAAGCCGTAATCAGATATGGCACTAATCAGTGAGTAGCAGTGGTGGTGAGGCACTGTTCCCCTCCTATCTGCTTTCTCAGCAGGCAGCACACTGCAAGCTGGGCTGGAGTGAGAGTCCAACTATGTGGGTTTCCATGTAGTTAACGCCTCTATATACGCTAACCACATAGTCAATGGGATTGTTCACATGCTTAAAATTAAGCACGTGTTTAAGACCTGATGGCCCCTCCTACCCATATGAGGCCCTGGATGCTGCTCAGGACTGCACAACTCTTGAACTATCTAAGAGTTCACTGCTCTGCAAACTGATGGTGCTCAGCTGTACTGTCCAAGCCACTTCCCTGGAGTAAATACCCCTGCTTGGCAGTGTCCTCGTGTCCCCAGAGCCCTCAGGCAGGATATTCAGTGACCCACCCCTTCCAGTGTTCAACCTGGAGCACTCCATGACTTCGTTTTCCTACAAACTGTTGTGATCCCTCTCCAAGAGATCACAGCCTGCTAGGAAATCCTTGTCATAAAACTGTGCCTATGATAAGGATACAAATCCTTCTCATGAAACCGTGCCCATGAGTTAATCCAGCCTTCTGCTGGCATGTCCTCTTGGGTTTTAATGAAAAGCAACACATGCAGGCTCACTGAAACAAATCCTCCTTCAGCTTTTTGTCTTTAAGTCATGCAGTGCTGAAGGAGGAATTAACCTCTTAATCCTCTTCTATAGACAGGCGTTTTGCATAGCTACACAGCAGGAAAAAGCTGTTATCATTAATAATATGCTGATGTTGCTTTTGCTTAGACTTCTGATATTCCATAGAAACATGCAACAATTCAGCATGTCTACCAAAGGTCCTAACAAGTCTGGAGCAACTGCTGTTAACAGTGTCCTCAATGGATGACAAACCAGAAATGACAAAACAGACATATGTAATCTTAGGTCAACCCCCACCATTTCCAGGGTGCTCTTCTCTGAAAGGAGATTGTATGGATCAAACTGGTCTTTGTCCCAGTGGAGCTGGACAGGCAGCCTTCACAGAGGAGCAGTGGAACCTCTCCACTCAGACCCAGCAATGTAATTTGGCATTCAGTGGGGAGAAACGTGCCCATTCAGGTAACGTTAGAGAACTTCAGCTTCTCAAGGTTTAATCCATTGTGAGACAGATGTTCAAATACAGGCACAAACTGGCTTGTTTTTTTTTATAGTATGAACTGCACTCCCTCCTTTGCTGGTGTAAAATGCTATAGCTCCAATGGAAGCTATAGAGATATTTGGTTTTACATCATTTGAAGGTCCAATGGTCTAAGACAGCCTTTGTGAAAGAGACAACAGCTCATTCAGTACAGATCATGACATTATTCTATTGACTTTTTAAAACAAAGTTCAGTAGCTAAGATACGGTTGGATTCAGTATGAAAAGCCAAAAGATGGTTTCTTGCCCTCAAGATAAAGGCATAAATTTTTTTTCTGTGTATAAATAATTAAAAAAAGGGATGTCTTTCTCATTGATCAGCATTTCTTAGAGGTGATATAAGAAAAAATGTTTAGTTTCAGAAAGCAGCTTAAATAGCACACAGAGCAAGATAAAATCTGAGGTGTGGAACCATATGAAATCCGCATAAATAGATTCCTTAGGCAGCTGCCTTCTCAGACTTGTGCACAATTTTGACTGGAGGGATGAAGAGAGAAAAGGAAAAAAAAGAGAGAAAATGAGCTACCCATAAATAATTTTTAAGTGCCATTTTTTTAATATTTCAGGTACTTAAAAATAATAGGGAATCACAGAACTTTCTTTTTTAGATATCACTGCCAATATTCAAACATTGTATTTACCTACAAATGTCACCTACTGTCCATATTTTTGTTTCAGAAAAAGATTCAAATATAGCTGGCCTACATACATTTGCTTTCTTTTCTCCATGTGATAGGGCATGCCAGGTGATTTTTTTTGACTGAGCAGTGTGAGCAAATGAAGAGCATCCAGGGGGATAATCTGACTAGCATGCTCAATCCATCGGGATCACAGGAGCTTTTTTCCCTCACATAAGGATGTAGGAGAGAGGCAAAGGAAACACCTGATGAATTGCTCCCTCACATTAGCTGGTCACTTACGTAAACTTCATACAATATGGCCCCAATACTCTTCTAACCTCACCATACTTCATGATTTTCAACTCAACCCACTCAAAGGCCTGTTTAGCATCTAGGATGCTTGATCAAGCATGTGAGCAAAATATCCCTGAGGATCCCATCATACAAAGTGCATTCTAGCAACTTTTAATGAATACTTACTGACTTAGCTCAGCTACTTTAAAGTTATGTTTTACAGTCATTTAAATAATCCTCTTACTTATTCAGGACCTTTTCAGCAATGAGATCATTGATGAGAACAACACGTGAAATCTCTGTCTTATTTGTTTCTGGCTGAACATGTGTTCCTCTCGCAGAAAGGGAACCGAATGACCATCCACTCCATTCCCCTACCCTTGGGAAGGGACAACTAAGTAATTGCTGACTTGTGCTTGTCTAATCTCTTCCTACAGACCTGCAGTGATGGAAACTGTGTGGGCTCCACAGAAAATCTGTTCAAAAGCTTCACTCTCCATAATGCTTTAAATTTCTTCCTGATGTCTTTTCCTAGTTAAGTACTGAACAGCTCAGTCAAGAAATAGACCCAATTTCTTTTGAATCATTTCAAGAATCTCCAAAGTAACCTTCCTGGAGCAAATGAGTCAAATTTCTTCTAACAGTGAGGAATGCGTAGCTACGTTTTTACAGAGATATAAAAGAGCAAGTTGATATTTGATTAAACAGATGAAAGTGCAAAGCTTTGAAACTGTATTCCATGCACAAGCTGAATCTGTAAGGATGTCAGCAGCTCTGTCTGCAATTAGTATAATGTAGTATTGCCTATTTGACCCTTTCTGATTAAAACACTTTCTCCAGCCATGGGTAATGTTTCCGTGGTATGCAACAGCAGTGAAAACTCTTCATTCACCAAAAGCCTTATTTATCCAGTTACAGCTGTCCCTGTCCTCCTTTGTTTTAATGTGTTGGGCTCTATTGTATCAGACTCCTGAGACACAAGCTGCCTTTTCTCAAATGTTTTCCAAGAAGAGGATAGAAAGCTCTTGCCTTTAACAAACTGGTAGAACTAATTTCTGCTCTTAAAATGTTGCCATATCATGGGAGCCTCAGGTATGGACATAGTCACTTAAATATAACTTACTCCATGAAGACAATACTGCAACCCCAGGGACAGGTGCAGTCATCCCATCCCTATGGTTGTTGCAGGAATCCTGTGCTTTGTCACACCAACAGGATTGTACATGTGAGGAATACTGTGCGGGACACAACTTAAAATGCAGCTTTGGGATATGTCACAAAATATGTTCTCCACTCTCCTTCCTGCTCTTGCACAGAAAAGAAAACCACCCCGTTTTCTCATTATAGTGGGTAAAGCCACAATTCCCACTGGCTCCAGCACCAAGATTTTCTGATGCAGGTACTCCTCCCTGGCAGACTGATTGCTGGTCCCTTCCTTCTCCTTCCTACCATGCACAGCAGCTGGGACTGATATGTCTGAACCCATCTGTATCTGCTCTGCAGGCAGCCTTTCTGTATAGAGCTGAAAGGAAAAAATGAGCTATAGGACTTGGCTTTCTTTAAGCAGCACAACACAGCTAACCCCCGGTCTCACAAGACCAAGAGAGCCGATACTCCTTGTCACAGGATGCTTCAGGAATAGAGACACTGTCTAAATTGAAGAGGTCTGTCTGGTCCAAGATGTTTCCAAGAAGGAAGAATGAAAACTGGCCTGTGTAAATGTTTTCACAAGAGTTAATAAAGCTGTAGATTTCTGGCCTGTTTTTCACTTACTAACCAATACTAAGCCCTCAACAGCACGGGATCAAAGCTAACCCTCAGGGAGATGGGGAGCTTGAATATGCCTGCTGACTTGCCAGCTCCAGCCCTTTTGGGGGAAGACAGCTGCCTCCACAAACCACTTGCTCCTCTACTGCTTCTTCCACATTTTTTACTGCCTACCTCCCTCTGGTCTATGCAGTAACAGTTGGGGAGCTCTGCTCCCCAAATTGCTTAAATTACTCCCTTCCCATGGTCACCTCTATCTGAGCTCACTCCCTTCCAGAGGCGACAGAGGCAGGTTCACTCTCATACTTTTTCCCTGCCTCTGCCTCCTCAGGACCTTGCTGCCATGCTTGTGGCTTCTTGCTTACTGACCAGTCCACGCCTCAAAACCTGCAGCACCCAGGACCTCTCGTGCCTCTCATTTCTCTATCATGTACTGCCATGCTAGATATACCTTTCCTAGTATAACTGAGGAGTGGGATGTGTCTCAGTGACGGACCAAAATTGACTGAAATCTGTTGTTTTCTGAATGGCAAATGTTGGCAAACATATATTTGTACACAGTAACCTAAATTTCAGTTTTCTATGTCAACAGAAGGCAACAAGACAGATATCGTCACAAGATTTTTTTCCCCAAAGTTCTGAATGGTCTGCAGATAAACTACGATGCAAAAATCTTTCTTTGCAGCCCATATACAGGCTAATACAGGGTTTTGAAACTCAATGAAGCTAAGATGACTTGCATATGACACATTCTGCCCATAGGAAGTCATTATCGATTTAAGGCACCATGAGAATGAAGTCAGCACTTTAGCACCTAACAGGGAAATACTTGTTGAAAACAGTTTTTGAGATTTACTCCTGTCCTTTCCAAACACAGATTGTGGGGATCCTCCCTCTCACATGGTGCACCAGTTCCCATGGGTGTTTTAACTCAACCAGTGGCTGTCTCTCCAGCAATCAGATTGCCTTCCATTAAGACAGAAGCAAGACAGGTAAAATCTTTGTGAGAGCCTGGCACAACAGTAGACCAAGGGCTCTATCCTGGATTGAAACCAGAAAACCTGTGCTAAGGGATGGCTGTAGGTTGCTCAGCACTGGCAAATCAAGGCTGGCGTAACCAGGTGTGCTCCAGCAGCTGCAGCTCCAAGCATGCCTACAGATGGGGAATACGGCAGATGTGTGAGCAGAGGTCTACCAGCTCCCCTGATTAGTGCTGGGGTCCGCTTTAGTCTCTGACCAGCTCTGTGCCAGAGAGATAAAGGTGTCATAGCACTATTTCCCATCACCTCTGAATAATTCTGTCCTTTGCAGCACTCATCTTAAGCCTAGCCTGATAAGGGTTGAGCCTTGAGTGTTTCTCACAAGGAAAGCTGGTTTTGCTTCAATTTGTGCATTGAACAGCAGCTCTTGCTGTGACTAAGGCTGCTTGTAGCAGTCGATTATTTCCACATGGCTACCTACAAGTCGGAGCAGTCTGTGGTGCAGCTAACTTCACACCAGGAAAAGAGTATGTCAGAAGTCACAGCCAGGCCCGGAGCTCGGCTGCACAGGGAAGGTGACCGGGTCCAGAGGAGAGTGGACAGGATCAGGGTGCCCAAGCAAAGCAGTGAGTCCACAAGGCTACTCATGTTGCTTCTCTACCTGCTGAGGCTGAACCCTTTCCTACAGGCAAGACCAGCATATTTTTAGGTATAATAGTACAGTTACAGCAGTACAGCCCCTCCTATGGATGCATTTACTCCTGTGTAATTTATTTACAGAAAGTAAAAGGTATAATTTATACCAATGTATCCCCACCGTTGTCTTTACCTCTTCAGCCACACTGACTGTACAAGCTCAAGTCTCACATTGCAGCTGCGCGCTCTCTCGCTCTCTCTCTCTCTCATTTTACAAATGTCAGCTAGTTGTGAACGACTTGGAGATTTCCTTAGCCTGTCTTGGACAAGTTGCCTGATCTCTCTATTTTTTCCTCCCCAAGGCTGTCATCAGGCAGAACCTCTCTTTGCTGTTACATAGCCAAAATAGTCCGCTTACAGATACCTTCTTTTGGGGAGCAGGGACCCCAGGTCACCCCCCAGCACAAGAAGGTGGAACCAGCCATGCCCCAAAGCTCTGCCTGAAGCTACCCCTTGGGAGGCGATGCTCTAGCCCTGGTTCTCTGCTAGTCCACAGAAACCTTTAGCCAGTACTGGTACGGAAACTTTTCTGCTTCTCTCCATGAACATGCTACAGTGCCAAAACCCAAGTTAAGAACATGCCTCTGTCAATGTGCTCTGTAAATCTATCTCAAAATAGTCATCTTGGTCAAAAGACATTTCAGTACTTTGGTTCAAATGTAGATGATCTCATAGGGGGAATTGCAACAAAATGAAGCCATTTATTAAAGACAGAAGACCTGGAAATCAGTTAAAAACCTAAAAGTCAGGAAAACATATTTATATACATCCATTCAATATAGATTTTCTTTTAATTGTTCCCAAATCCCTCGCCCGTTGCTAAGACACCACTCAAAACGCTGATGCTATCCCGTCTCTATTCAACATAACAGCGGTCAAATAATAGAAAACTGTATTTTTCCAGATACTATGTGGAAACTTAACCAGATAAGTAAAAGATGGCTATACATATAGCCTAGTGCCTGATGCTTCACATTCATCTTGGCAAGTGTTACAGGATGCATGTTGCTGTCAATAATACTAGCAGATTTATAAACTGTGACTTACTGCACTGGCACTTCTTGGAACACAGGCTACACAGGTTTCATATCAGGATTGCTCAATATTCACTTTAAAGGATGACTGCAACTAGTTGTGTAGAAAACTTTGGTTTTAAAGCAGTTGGTTACCCTACTTCTATAAAACAATTATAAAATCTACCAGAGTAAACCCAATGCAATTCAGTCACTTTTAAAGGCTCGGGGTTTTTTTATCAACTCTCACCAACATCAGTGGGCAAAAATAGGAGATTAAAATTAAAGTAGCCTAAAAATTTTGCAAAGTCCAATACAGGTGCAATATTCGCTCTCAAACATTAAAATTATCTTTTATCACTTCACATTCACTATGGTATAAATGAAGGACTGAAAAATGTCCCAGTGATGAGTTGGCAAGTAAGTAAAAATTCATGTCATACCTCTACATGGAGGCAGGCTCCTCGTGAGCAGTGTGTGCAGTAGAAGAGCCATGCTTGCTTTTCACTTACAGCAGACCTACCAGATCATGGATACCCTATGAGGAGTTCCTAATGGCACAGGTTCATTTTTAACCTGGCTATACTCCAGCCTGCTTGGGACTTCACCCTGGCAGGGGAGCTGTGATTGGGAAGCTGCTGATATTGCCCATGAGTGCTGCCCATGGAGGAGCAGGGCACTGCCCAGCTGCAGACCATTAGCCAGCACATGGTGCATCTACGAGGTAAATCCAGGAGAGCTGGGGCACTGTCCTCCAAAGGGTGTGATGCTGGCTAGGAAGACTCCTATGGCTGCTGCAGATTTCTGTTCCTGGCTAAGTCTAGGCTCTCTCTGTGAACAGGCAGCACCCCCTCATAAAAAGTGGGTCTCATAGCAATTTCAGAAGTCGTCTTGTCAGGATTGTCAATTTGGGCATTCACACACCCAGAACTCAGGTGTATGGCCAGCTGCATAAATGTAAAAGACCACAGCTCAGAATCAAGAAAGGCTAGAAAACCTAATCACAGGCTGAGGAAATGAATTCCTGGGAATCACTTTGAAGAGAATTTTCTCTCCCTGAGGGCCAGGGAGTGCTGCCTGCCGAGGAGGAAGGGTTTCTACCCAAGAACACCTGGGTTCCACTCAAATGATCTCGGTAATAAATATCATGAAAAACAATAAATTATACCTACTTGAGCTGTGCGCCTTAAGCAGTTGACATTTGCAAGGCACAATGAAATCCTCAAAAAGAAAGATTGCACACGTGGTGCATGAAAAGAAATACACCATTTCCTAATTTCATTCCAGAGGAAAGCTCCTGCTACCTGTAATTGCAGAGTGTGCTGCAAAGCACAGATAATATGTGGGACCTTTCCTTTCATGGTGAACAGGTTTTAATAAAGTTCATTAAAAGAGTTACCTGTAACTGTACCTGTGTGCAGTAATGATGCTGTCAAGCATCTTCTGCTGGCTCTGAAAGCAATGCCTGATGAGCTCTTACAATGGGATCGACTTGCCAGGCAATCACAGCACTTCACTGTTGTAAATTGGTTCCTGGCAAACAGAGGAGAAAAACTTATCTCTGTACATGCATCATGCCAAGCCTGGGGTCAGCTCCGCCTTTCCGGTTGATCCAGCTGAAGACTATTTCACACGCTCTTAGTGGAGGCTCCAGACCCCGAGTGGCTGGGCTCTTTGCTTTGCAGGCAGGGAAAGGAGGGGATGGGGATGAGGGTGGGGAACAGGGGCATGGGGGAGCTTACTTCTCGGTTCACAGCTGTTTTACATCGCTATCATTCTGCAGAGCTGCTGCAGGTTGGCACCCTGGCAGTGAGAGCAGGGCAAAGCACGGGGGCTCACGGCAGCAGCCTTGAGGGGGTCCCCAGTCGCTGCCTCACCCTGCTCCAGCACCCAGGCACCACTGGCCGAATGCAGGGGTCAGCCAACCTTTCTGCCCTGCCCCGTTTTCGCCACTGAGAGACCTGACACAGAATCTATGCTGGAGCTAACCCCCGTGTCTCACCAGCCTTTACAGCCAGATCGGTATTGTCCTGCTTATCTGCACTGTTGAAGACATCTGTTTTAGGAAGAGGTGAATTGCACCGTTTCTCTCCACTATCCACTAATGGGCTGAGGATAATGTGCACGGAGATAAAGTGTAGACACTCACATTTCGTCAGATGAGTCCAAGTCTCAGTCCTGAACCTTCCTAGTCTATTAGTATATGCCCTATAGTCAAGCTCCTTCAACATTAAGAATGGTAACCTGAAAACTATATCTGAATTGGTTTTTCAATAGATGCTCCTAATCCTCCACATTCAGGAAGAAAAAGTTCTGATCCTCACTTGAAGGTAGATGTTGCTCTCCCGAGTCTGAAAACGACTTTCAATACTTGCCTGGAGGAATTGCAAGGCCCTTGATGCAGTCCATGAGGAGTCCTTCCAATAGCTACAAGAGGCTCTGAAGAAATGTTGCAGACATACTCTGCATCGCACTGACCACATAATATTTTCCAGGAAGATGAGGGGTTCCTCTGCCTATGTGCCCTTGAGACAGGCTTCAAGGGCTGAAAGCAGCAGGAAAACTCTGATGCACTATGAAAATGACTGTGGCACACTGGAAACAGAAGGGTCACAGCTGGCATAAAATGAACATAACATTAAAGATTAGGGCTCCTAGGGGATTTGCATGGGCTGTGCTATTCCTTTTCATAGTCCATTCCACAGTTTTCTCAAGGATCCACCAAAGCACTAGAGAAACCAGGGCACCCAGTCAGCACTGTTACCTGACTCGGCAGGAAATGATACTGCTATGGGACAGGCTTATGAAGGAGCCTAAAGCTGTTTTTGTTCCAGACTGGGAAAAAGCCAAAATGCTTTCACAAAGCAGAATAAAGTCACAGCTCCTGTCTCCATATCATTTGCTTTTCTCTCGGTGCCTCAGGAGCTATCCCATCAAAAATACTTTTGCAAACACTATATCCTTGGAAAACATTTTCACCATCAAACCAGTATCTGGATACAAAATAAAAACTGATATTAAAATGTTCAAACCAGCTCTCCACTGTAGGTTTATATGGCTGCAGGAGGAGGATCTGCTTTATATTTTGCAAGTTTTAAACACTTTTTTCAGATCTTTCACTGAAAAATGCAGAATATTTGAACACTAGAAAAGCACTTGGCACCATGGACATTTGGACACAGTGCAAAAGCACCTGACCCAAGTAAATGGTTTTAAAAAAAACCTTTTTTGGTCAAAAATGCTGTTTTGTTGAAAACCAAATGGCTTTGCAGAAGCATGTTGGCATTGACCAACCTTGTCTTGAGTCCAGGATGTATTTTTTGCTGGAGAAAATCTGCAACCCCAGAATAGCCTGATAATTATCACATACTCTCCTGCCTCAGCCAGAGCAGACAGGAACTTGGAGAAGACAGGATCCCACTTCTTGCAGTCCTGGTAAGGACAACAATCACTTGGGAAAACATCTTTGGCTCTCTTGTGTTTTTTAATTAAAAGTCTCAGACAGACTTGTGTTCTCAGCTTTATTACTACAAAAAGTAATTTAAAACCCTTAGGTTTCCCCAAAACAGAGCTATTTTCACTGTAGTATATGAGCCATTGTTTCTGGGGAAGGTCCTGTTTTCCCACCACAGTCAATGGCTGGGACAGCAAAGACCCAGCAGGTTCACACTTCCTCATAGCAGCTTTTTGAAGCAGAAAGCTGCATCTTGAAACAAGTAAGGCCCTTGCAATTTCCTTAGCAAACATACACACATTCTGTTGCCACTGCTGGAGGCGTGTTTCCAGTCTCAGCATGACTGTGTCGTCTTCATTTATCTCATGTGCCCTGATCAAGTTACTCTTCGATAGCCTGTAGGGGAAATGGGGCCTCACCTACTATCTGTCAGACTGTTGACAGCAAAACAAAATCTGTTTCCTTTGGGTTTGTGGTGTTTTTGTTGGATTCTTCTTAACTTTCACATATCAATCAAAGAGTCAGCCTCAAATGTGACATTCCAGCAATTCAGTGTAATCAATAAATTAAACATCTGCTGGTGGAGATGGCCTCACACTGAAGTTGAAATTGTCCCTATAGGCCTGGGAAGGATCCTCTAGCTTGTTTCTCTCCTGCCAAAACAACAAAAAAGAACCTTTTGGGGGATTTATGGTCAAACTTTTGAAAGCTTGTCTGCCATTTGGTTTTAGATTGGTGAAATTATTTTAAAAAGAAAAGCCAGGCTCACCTGTCAGTTAAGTGCTATTAAAAATGCTACACCCTGGACTTCTGAGAGGGTTCTGGCATTGTGGTGCACAGAGGCATCCTGGGCAGATAATGACGTCTCATTCTGGTCAAAGTCTGTGACCAGCTGTCAGTGCAAGGTGAGTAAACTTGAACCTCCTGCTCACTGTGACATTACTGCAGATCAACAGACCTCTTTGCATGGGCTGAGCAGTGGCACTTGCTCTATGCATATCTGCAGGAATTGCAAGGTGATGACATTTATCCTAGCCATTTTCCTCCTGGAACTATATAAAGATCCCTTACTTTCTCTGCCATGCTCTAAGAACACCTGCATGGACAGTTACCATGACACAGCTGGTAGGCGAGTACCTTAGTCCTCTGCATATATTTTCTTAAGTGGACCGGCTATTCGTAAGAGACTCATCTAATTCATTTTTCCAAGCAACCGTATTCACTGAAGAGTGAAATGAATAACCTGGTTAGTCTGTTGCTGCTGCCATAGTTATCATCACTGTTTTTATTACCATTATTTCTATTAATTTTTTATTTATCAAAGTGCTGCCAAGCAAGAAGGTTTCCTTGGTGCAGTCATTGAGCCCAGAGAGGATACTGTCTAAATAGATAATGCAGAAGAGAAGAGATGAGTTAAATGCACAGGCAGATTCAATGGTGTGGTGGCAGCCAGCATCACATCAACTGCACAGCGTGATGGCTGTCAGGTTTCTGGAGGGAAGGCATGGAGCTACCTGCAAGCGGCTGAGCTGAAAGGGAGGAGAGGTGATGGGAGAGTAAAGTCACTGAGATTTGCATTGGTAGGCTGTTACTCATACGGTCTCTCTTTCCAAGGTGATGAATGCCAATTTTAATGTGAGAAAATGTAGAAGTCCCTCTTCCAATCCAAACAAAACTCATTGAACTGAAATTTCTCAAATGATAGTGTCAGAGCAGATAAACCTAAACTCCTTCTATGAAAAAAGAGCATCGCTAAAAATAAAACCAGATCATCTCTTATCCTTGTATGTCACCCATTCCTCAGCTATCAGGCACTGCTGAGGCCCTGTGTTAGAGAAATTACTGGGGCATGTGGAAACACAATCTGCTTGCATTTACTATCCAGTTCTTTTGTCTGGGTTCATTATCACTGATCCTTTATAAAGAAGTGGTGTTCCAAAAATACTTTTGTGTAGCAAACCTGACCGTTTCCTCACAGCTTGGCTTCGCAGTGCTTGGCTGTGCACATTGTCTCCCTGCCCCTGCTGGGACAAGCTCAGTGACAGTCACTTGAGGGATGGGCCCCCGGTTAGCAGGCAAATTAATTTTTTCAGAGAGAGACAGGAATGTGATCCTTCGGCAAGAGGTTCTTCAGTACTAAAAGAGGACAATCCAATCTTATGTGTCAAGGTCCAATGGATCAGGTAAGATCCTAGCCAAATGCATGTCAGCACCAGCTCAAGACATTTTAACATGCCTAGTTAACATAGTGGGCTATGACTTCATTAGGGCTATCCAAGAGCAATCACAGCTACAGCTTCGTGGTGGGTCACAATGGTGTTATGTGGATATACCCCCGCCAATAACTGGAAGTTAGCTCACTTTTGCTAGCAGAGTAGCTGTCTCCAAAACGCACCTGGAAAGCAGCCAGTTATAGCTCTGCTCTGCTCTGCCTTCCAATACTCTGTACTAAACTTCCGTAAACCCAAATATGATCATAGGCTATCATTAGCTCAGAGGCTTGCCTAAGGACAGACAACGCAATCACCCAGCACAAGGGCTCTCACATCAGCAGCAGAACATGGGATGGATCCCACCACAGACATCCAGAGAAGATTGCCACTGATTTCAGTTGGCCCCTTAGAAACTCCCCTGAAGTTCATGGGAGTCATTCCATAGAGATTGCTTGCTGTTTGGTGGAGCCCAAGTGGAGAGGTGATAGTTGTATAGACAATTAACTTTTCCTGTACCCTGCAAAGGGCAGAGGGGAGGGGATGTTGTGCTACTGTACTTTTTTTAATTCTTTTTACTTATCAGGTCCTGAGCTCAAGGCTAGTTTTCTTCCAGCACTTCAAGTGTCTAAAGCAATGCCCAGAAACACAAAGCTAAAGGATATGAGGGAGAGATCAACTTTACATTTCTGTAATTCCCCCTGGGTAGAGCACTTATTTATTTAGGAGAAGAGCTGCCTTTGCTTAGTTTCCCATATGACAATTCTCTGCTCATTCTTATCTTGGAGTGACTCATTGGATGGGTCAAAAGGTGAAGAGAAACTTTATGGTGACCTCTTCATAACCCTTTTGTATACTCTGTTTTCTTTGGACTCTCCGTTTGTATTTGTAATCGGTGGGCAATTTCCCCTCATCTCTCCATTTTCCACCCTTCTTTTTTTTAATTGAAAACTTGGTAAAGTTAAGGTTCCTTTTCAACCAAAAGCCGTCCCCCTTCCTGCCTTGCATGTCATGTGCATTCATCCAATTCCCCTCAGGCCATATCATCAGCTACTGAAAGATGGCAAAACTCCATTGTCTCCATAGGGATGTCCATCTGTGCTCCAGGAGGGCTGTTGTCCTGCCCCAGGGAAGAGCAGTGCCCTGGCATGGCTAGTGATGGGCTGGATGGAGTACCTGGGGGCTCCTACTCTACCTGTGGGAGGGGTGTTTCCTCACTGCCTCCAAACACAAAATCGTTCCTGCTTGAGATAATATATTCTGATATGCTGAAATACTTCTCAGCCTGGCTTTGGGCTGGAGAGGTTTGTAGTTAACAACAGAGCCTTTCAAGCAACGTTCTTGGGAAAGATGCCAAGAGCATCCCAGCAATGCCTTTGCCTCCATTTCCTCTTCAATAGCAAATAAGGTCTCCTCCCAGCCATCCAGCCACCAAATACAGGTCTCAGAAGCAAAGCGCTCACCCACCCCACTCTTCACATCCTTTTGCTACATGGGATTGACCACCAGCTCTTCTGTGTTAAGTCATGACTCTGAATCACCTGGCAAGTGGATCACACCCAGCTCCCAGGCTACTGAGTCCCCAGGCAAGCCAAAACTCTTCAGGACATCCTTCAGTGTGCATCTGATTCTCAACGTGTGTTTAAAGACCATTAAAGCTAACCGAACTGAGCATGGGGATATCATTAAACTTATGCTTCAGTGCTTCGCTGATGGATTTAAACAGGCATATAAGCATTTTGTTGAACAGAGACTTGTGAACGCCAGTGTAGCAGGACATTTTTATTTATTGTTCAAATACTAAGAATTGATCTTAGTCATACAGAAGTGTACCTACCTGCTGCAATGGACACATAGCAAATTGAGAGGCAGAAGAGCAGAGAAAGTGTATTTCCTAGCTTTTCTCATCTGTCAGTGACCAAGCATGTGCAGATGCCTGGGGGATGAGTCTGGAAAGTGCAGGCAAAACAAACACACAGAGCAAAATGGAAACAGTCCTTGCTTTTACAGTTACATAGAGCAGTATCACCTCAGTGTTAGCAGCAGCAAACTTTTCCACTCCCCATCTGCTAGCATTCATTTTAATTCCTGCAGTAGTGTACTATGGAAAATATGGGGTCAGGGAGTCCTTGCTTTTTTCTTAACTCATTTGTTTCTCTTTTCACCCAGAGAGGAAATGTTTCTGTTTCTACAGTACATCCATTTTGAGTGGCTTGTTTTTCATCACCAAAGGAAAAAAAGAAAAGGAAAAAAAAGCAGTAGATTTTTTTCTACAGACCTAATGTCTGAGTCACAGTCAGGAAGAGGGTAATGTACCTTGTTCCAAATGGCATCAGTGTTGCATCTTTCCAGACAGTTTTTTTCTTGCTGCCAGTTATTGGAAAAGTAGGATGTCAGCTAAAAATAAACAACTTGTATGCTCTCCATACATAACTGCTCATTTCAAGCTACAGACAAACCTCCTACCAAGCTGCCCCTCTCTGAAGCTGCTGTAACATTTTAAAGCAATTCATGGCAACCACAGCATTTCTTGCAAATTGGTCAGGCCTTCATCATTTTAGGCCTCGATTCCAGAAATATGATTAATCAGGACTGCAAAAAACTTTATGTCAAGCACATGCTTTTAGAGTTTTTCAGGAGTGGAACCTAAGTTGATTTCTAGCCAGGAAATATTTATGAACAGAAACTGGTTTGGGGGACTCTTTCTCAAATGTGGACTTCTTAAGAAGACCCTCCTTTTGTAATACCTTCTCAGGAAGAAGGTCATCAACTACTGCACATTTCTCAGGTGCTGGATGCCACCAGAACAAACATTTTTCTCAGAAGTATGAAAAAGTACAGTGTCTGTTCAAACTCTGCCGAACAAATGAAGTTAAATATGACAGGTCATCAAAAGGAAAACAACAGTTTCTTCCCTGCAATCATTAACTTTGCCTTCGTTGCTGTTACTTTCTCCATCAGGAGTAACGTGAGATGACCATCTAATCTGTTACAGAGGTCTGGTATCTGAGTGCCAAACCCTTTGCTGCTCCTTTGAAAGATGATCTGAACAAAATGGTTAGAGAGGTCTTGCAAAAAAATATGCAAAAGGATTCAAGCAGATAAATTAGGGAAGCTCTTGGTATCAACAAATCAAATTAACAAATCCTGGTAGTTTGAGCCATATTGTCTAAAGAGGCTGATTTGACTATGCAGTGCCGTGTTGTAAAAGACTAATAGCAAAAATAATGCTATAGATTGGGAATCTCCACCAGGCTTCCTGGCTTTCCGACAGGCAGAAGGTCCCACAGAAGTTATTTTCTGTTGTTTTTAAAATAAATAAACTCTTTTCTCTTGGATAAAGGCAGAGAGGCAGGTTAAAAAATAGGTAAGATAGATGTAAAGCTCAGCTCTTTTTTCAATCAAGAAGGGTTCAGGAACTGCGTATATTGTAAAAAACTGAAAAAAACAGATTAAAATAAAACCAGCTAGTGCCTTTATTCTTAACTGCCCTGGCTCTTTTGAGCTGCATATGCCTACACTGCAGTCCATAAGGAAAAAGCTAGGTGTAAGTGGCCAGCAGGTACAAAAGTACCTATCTCTAAATGTCTTTTTCTGAGACTTGCGCTCTGCTGACACACCTTGTTTCCATGGTGTGCTGCACACTAGGAGGAACACAGAAGCAGAAATAAGCAGCAATAGAACATTTTTCAATTAGCAAGTGATTACATCTCTGGCAGCGCACAGCAAAAGCGAAGTATATTTGAACAAGCTGGCTAGTACGCTGGAGGGACATTGCCCTTTGATGAGATGGGATGCAGAGCCATGCTCCCATCCTGCTGGTGTGTCAGCAGCCACAGGAGCGCAGTCCTGCTTTTCCATCCCTGCAACAGCCCTTATGAGACTGATACACATTTGATTTACAGCATAGCAGCAGGGAAGAGTGCCATGTCAGCGAATTCAAGGTTTGACCCATCAAGCCTTGCCAGGTGACCAGTGCCACTGGCTGGGTCACCCAGAATCTGCTCACTGTGCATCCTGCATTTACGTGCTTGCCGGTCCAGGTCTCTTTTGTAGAGAGAGAGAGACAGAAACAAGAGAGGAAACAAGCTGGGGTGTTTGTGTTACTTGGAGGAATAATGTGCTTGTCCAGGCTGACATGGGGTTCATCTCAGAAGATGGCAGGGAGAAGGTTACTGTAAGGGAAGGCTTGAGGCTGAGGGGCTAGACGCTGGTTTTAGCAGCATTGCTCTCCTGGCCAGTACAAAGTCCCTTTTAACCATATAATACCTCTGTTCCTCACTCGTGACTCTGGGCTGCTCACGATCCCACCCTGCTGTGCTTCTTGCTCTCTATTGAAAGGACAAGTGTTGATGGTGGGACGGTGTGTCTGCACGCTGGAGGCCCTCCTAGCACTACTCCTGCCGGGGAGGAGCTGGCCCAGGCTCATGCGTGGGCAGGGGTGGCCTGCTCCATGGCTACCATCTCCCTGCCTGCCACAGACCACGGCCACACTGTGCGCGGGGCTGGGCTGCAGCCTGGAGCTGGAAACAGGCTTTGGGGACAGCCAGCTGCATCCTGTGTGCCCACTGTCACCCTCCAGTGAGGCTTTTAGCCTCTTCTCTCATGCAAATGGTTACTGCACCAGCAGAAGCGGAGCAGGGTGCTGGCCATCCGCCATCAGCTGAGGCTCCAGCTAATGGCATTTACAGGTAAGAATAACAGTGAAGAATAACAGAAATTAAACTTTATCTGTTACACATGTCTCTCACCTAAAATACTTGCATGGCACCATATATGCGGTCATAAAAACGATCATCTGAATGCCTACACATTTCCCAAACCGCCGCATAAATTCCAAAATGCTGTATAAACATACTTCATACAGCACTCGTGGGTGACAGGCAAATTCTTCTCATAACAACGGGCCTGTTGTTTCCTGAGTAACAAATGTATGCCAGAGGGAAGCAGCAAAAGAAGAGATGTTAGAAAACCCTAAGTGCAAACTGGGGGGAAAAGCATGAAGAATAAATAAAAGAGGCCAAATGAACAACTTCAGTGACTCCACTGACAGGACTATAATTGCAACAGAAGCGAAATTTAACCCAACAAATAGGACTGACAGTGTGTAGCTAGTGTGGGAATTGATCTGACAGCTGCCGAACGGTTCCTTGAACAGCTAATCATGACCGTACGTTTCCGTAAGCCAGGCTATGGTCCCCCAGCTTTGTTCCTGCTCTCACACATCCCAGGGCTGAGCTTTCACTTTGAATTGTAGGTTGGGATGAAACCCCCAACTGATGCTGGATTTAGTCCAAGAGCTCCAAGAACACCAGTGCTGAAAGGGTTGTAACCTCAGCAAGCTACTAAACAAGGGCTGTTTCTGTTTTTCTAAAGCAAAAGGGTTTTTCATGATTTCGATAATGGTTTCAGTAAGAATACCAGAACTCTTTTTCTTGTAAAACGTACCCAAAACAATCTAAAATCTCTTTGCTTTGGCTGCCTTAAGCAAAACTATTTTCAGCTCCTTTAAATAACTTTTTTCCTTATTTTTTGCAAAAATAGGTGAGGTTTTTTGATCCTCTCTAGAAATGTAGCTTTCTATAGAGTGGGGAGAATGTTTCCAGTTCTGCAAGCCCTCATTACCTGGTGTGCCTTACTATCAAGTCCAGTCCCACAAAAGTCCACAAAACTGTTCATAATCGTAAATATTTACAGCACCAACCTCACAGCTTTTCTGGGAGGGTTCCTAAATGTATCTGTGTGAATCACAGCTCGTCTAAGGTAACATGGTCCCTCTAGACACATCAGTGTTATTGGTTTTCAAATCTGGCACAACTGTTCAATGAAGAACAGAAATTTCCTGTGTCAGAAGTGCTCCAAAGTGAATAAAAGAATCAAAAAAACTATACTTTTTTTTTTTTCATTTTGCTCGGTCAGCAAAGCAGAGCATGCAGCACTACCTTGTATTCACGGAGCTTCTCATGCACATGGACTAGGAACACACTTTCCTGAAACTTCATATTCTGCACAGTCCAGTTTTCCTTTTTGTAGTTACTCACCCTGCTATTTGTGCACACATGGGAAAAATGTGGGAGCCCCAAGGTGGGCAAAACCACAGCACTAAGTTCCCAGGGATCCCAAGAAGCTGCTGTGGACTGCAGGGGGAACACCTGCGCCCTCTCCCAAAGGCCTCCTGAGGCTGCATTTGTGCTCACTCTTCTTGTTCTTGCCTTTCCCTCTGCCTCCAGGACAGGGTGACCGCTTGACATGTGTGTGCGACCAAGGAGCAGAAAGGCACCAGTGACTCAAAACCAAGCTGCAGCTGTGAGGAGCCGCTCGGTCTGCAGGCTCAGCCCTTCCCTTCCTCACGGTGCCCAGCTCCACGGGCCTTGTTCCCGGGGCATTGCAGGGCCAGGGCAGCCCTGCTCCCTGCAAAGGATGGGACAAGGCTTCAGCCCCCCTTGGGCCATGAGCTGGAGCTCTGCAAGCCCTGCACAGACTTCCCTGCTTCACAGGGAGCTGGGCAGCAGGCGTGCTTGGTGCCACAGCGTGCGTGGGATGCTGCCACCTGCCCCTGGACTCCCCCAGGTCTGGCACCGTGACGTCCCTTCTGCTGTGCTGCCAGAGGTGCCCAGTGCCACTTCCAAGAGGATGAGGACAGAGAAGGTAAGACACAGTGCACTTCCCATGCATCACGGTGCGCTTTCATGTCCAGTGATTTGCAAAACCAGCAGAGAAGAAGAGCTTGCAGTATATGAACCACAAATGACTAAGAGACTTAACAGTTTTCAACTTACATTTTTATGGCTGTGATCTCTTTCTCTAAGTTGTGGATACACAACTGTGATGCTTGGATCACTACCAAGGTAAAAGCTTGACAGACTGTCGACAAAACAACAACCACAACAAAGGGCGAGTGACTGGTACTTAATGATTTAGTACAATTAAGACACAATTCTGGCTTATTTTTCAGCCTGGTGGACATACTGAGTCCATTTACTAACAGTTTCACATGCTTGAAAACTAGGAAACAATTTATTACGGAGATCAGCTTTTGAACCACATACTTCTTTTTCATAACAACGCTAGTGTCGAGCCCCAGGTGATTACTCCAGCTTTAGCTCACATTCCCGCACTCGATTCAGATAATGTGTAGGAGTCATGACATGAATTCATAAAATTTACACAGATGCTAGCAATGCAAAACCTCCAGCTGCATCACTTTCCACCCCAGAGAGTCCCTGACGACCAGCAGGGGAGCGATACGCCGCCCCAGCCTGCTCGGGAAGACCAGGCGTGCTTGAGGAGCCGTCTCTCCCACGTGCGCATCTCACTGCCCCACTTTTGGAAGTCTCTTAGCCATGTCAAAATACTTGTGCGTTGGTCATTGCAATGGACCCTTGGATGTTTTGGCAACCAGGTGTGAGCAGCCAAAAACAGTAAGCAAGTCTCTGCTCTTTTCCCACCTCTTGCATGCACGCTGCAGGTGTCCTGGTGCCTTTGCACAGTGAAAGGGCTCCTGCCAGCAGGGAATCGATTTCTTCCCTGGGAACCCAAGGCTGTGCTCACAAGTCTGCCCACCAACTCCGCAAACCAGCCTTGCTTGGTCTGACCTCTGATCCTTGTGAAGGTCCTGCCAGTCTCAGAGATGATTTGGATCACAAAACCTTCACCCACAAAACCCTACTGTGATTGCCTTCCAGAAGTGCAGCAGCATTTGCATCTCCTGACATACTCATACTTCTCGGTCTTCTGCAGGATCTTGTTCTCCACTTTTCAGTCTGAGCCTGGAAACAAGAAGAGGCAAGAAAAAACTAATGTCAAATACTTTCAAACAGTTCAGATCAGATCATCAACAAAGGAAAGCTGAAAGCTGCTCTTCTGCTCTTTCTGCTGCTGCTTGAAGGACTCAGACTAGGCAATCCCAGTGCTCCTCTCAGCCTGAGAAAAAGCCCCAGTCCAAAGACTGTGGAGGTAGTGATGATCCCCAGACAGGATGCAGCTTCAGAAAATTAACTCCCAAAGCCTTTAGACTGTAACTGACTTTCCACTGTCTGGCACCTCACCATGCATCTAAGTTTAAAGAGGGTACCAAATACTACCCTGTCAGGATGGCATGACTTTATACCTCTTGGGTACTGTTCAGAGTGATGAAACAGGAGAAACAGAGTTGGGGAGTGGTTTGCAGAAAATAAGTGTGTTTGTCTCCCCTCCTTTCTGTCTCTCCCCTCATGTTTCTGTGGGTAGGACTAAGAATTTGAAGATCTCTGTTCTCATCCATGTCCTAGATTCTCCCCTGCAGCATCTCTCCCAGAGTGAAGGTTACTCACAAGGATAAAGGAAACAGTCACAGACAGATAGGACCTCTGATCTCTGGTCTTGTGCTGAAAAGATGGGTTATTTTCCTTTTTGCATGATTCCTGTTTCACATTACAGGCAGGTATTTGGTGACAACACAGTTGGAGTGAGTTATCCCGTTTTGGGAAACAGATGAATAGAGAAAATGCCATACTCAGTCACTTACAGGACATGACGTACAGCAGCGAGCGTCAGGTACAGGAACATTTGTTACTCCAAAAGGTCATACTTCAGAATCAAATCACTGTTTTTATCTTGTACCTAATGCGAATGATAATAAAAATAATAATCCCCCTTTTTTACACTGCAAATCAGCTCCACTGAAACCATCTCATGTTCAGGTTCTCTTTGCAGCATTGTTTTAGAGAGGGAAACTGTGAGGGGAACATAAAGCTGACATCCAAACCATCTGCTCATCAGCATTTGATCTCTTTTGCTCTAATCTTCTCACACTTAAGAAAATTATCCAGCTGTCTGAATACATGGACAAATGGGATCTCAAACATGCAAGGATTTGTGATATTTTTTTCTTCTGCCAAAAAATTCCTGTGCACATTACCTGGTTAAACTTTATCCTTCTCTGCAACAGAAAAACTACCTATGCTGGGAGAGTCAGATCATGGGATTTACACTGACCCAACTTCATGTCAAGCATTTATCTTCTTCTAATAAAAGTTTTTTGGATTTCAACACATAAAACCATAATAAAGCATTTTTAGATGACACTAAGATGTTGGTCCTTCAGCCAAAGTTAACAGAAACAAAGACTGAAGAAATTTAAAAATTCTTTTACTGAGAAAATATATGAAAAACATAATAGAAAATGGATATGACTGCTACATCACCAGTAAGATAACAGCCAAACCTGTCCATGGTTTGTCCAGAATCCTGTCCTGCCTGCTTTAAAATGGCAAAAGGCTTGCATTAAAGTGATTTGTTAAGTTTTGAAATTCGTTACAGTGAAAAAGCCTTTCTACCAGTAACAAGTAAGCCACTCACTACCATAGGTCCCACAACCTTATCTGTGCAGCTATTGATAGAGCAAAGGGGGAACTGTTTCTTGCCTTTCGGAGGCTCATGTAGCATGAGCCAGTGGCAACAGAGAGTTAAAAACCAGACACTCATGCCTCTAGTTTAGAGGCCAAAAATTACTTCACATTCTTGGGAGTAAACTAATTGCCAGATGCATATGAGAGTAGATCCATGTGTAAAAACACAGTACAGAAACATTCCTAATTAATGAAGGGTTGTACAGTCAAAGCACCCATACTGCCCAAAGTTCCTGCAGGACCTACCAAAATATCCAGCTCACCCAGCCAGTAAGTTAGCTATTTGCAGCCAGTATAAACGCAAATTTGTTAACAAGAGAGGCTCTTGCTCATTAAGCAAGGCTGTGATGGCTTTGGGTTTGTTTCCGAACAAACGCCAGGGAGCAGGACAAGGAGGGCTGTGCCCCACTGCACTTTTCAAGGCTTAGTGGTACCACAGGGTCAGGCATGGGGCAGACCCACACTGGACTCATGGCACAGGGCTTCGCGTCAGATCTGGAGGTTGGGTAGCAGGTCCTTAGCTCTGCTCAGAGGTGGCGAGAGCTGAGCCGCAGCAGGGCACTGCCCCGTGCATGGGGGGCTGCTAGCTGGCATCTCTGCCTCCCGCTTCACTGACGGGCATGAGAACCGGTGTCCCCATGTCATCTCAGGCTTCACCTCCTCACTTTGGGCCATCCAGGTGGATGTTTGGTGACCTTCTCCAGTGGAAGGGGGAGGTTGGTCTCCATTGGGGGAGGCAGTGAGGAGGTACAAACCTGCCTGAGACACTTCTTGCCCCAGCACTTGTACCGAGTTGTTTGTTGGCCCGGTGCCTTCCTCCTCCATCTGTGCTCCCCTGACCTGCCTGGAGGAGACCCGTGGCTTCACAGAGGGAACGGCAAGAACATCTCCTGTGGCTGCCTTTCCCCTCGGGCCTCATTTTCTGTTTGAATTTGTCTGCCTTGGGTTTCCAGCCACCTTCGGTTCCTGTTATTCAACAGGATTAAATAACTCTTCATGGCCCTGGATTTTCTCCCTGAGCAGGAATTCACAGGCTATAAGCAAGCTGTTTTCAGATTGTTTTCCATGTTGTTAAGTTGCGCTAAATTTATCGAGCCCTGAAGACTCTCACAGTAAGGGATTTGCTCCTGTACTCAGCTGTCTTCTCTGTCCTTTTCCTCCAGGTATCTCAGTTTTGTCAGAATCTGTAAAAAATTTTTGTGCTATCTCCCAAGATGAGCCTGTTTGTCTAGTGTCCTGAGACAAGGTCACCTTCTCTTCGTTTATCATCCAAACATGTTTGAGCAAAGGAAGGGCACAGAAAATTGATTTATCTTTATAGCCCTGATTGATTTAGTGCCATCCATGGGGCTAATGGGGCCTGGACAGGTATAAAAGGAGGAGATTTAGTTTAGATTAGCATAACCCTTCTTGCACAGTCGAAACTCTGCAAAATTCTCTGGGGCAACTGGTCCTCTATAGTCCTGCAGTCCTCCTCCAGAAGGGCCATTTCCAGGCCCCGCTTCCACCGCAGATAAATCAGTCCTGAGTTACCGCTTCCATAGAGTTTAAGTATTTTCAGTCCCACCAAAATGTGATGCTTGTCACCCCATTACAAGTGCCATATGCAATGACCAGTGTTATCCAGGCAGGCAGAAATCCACCCCAGGCATGACTTGCAGCAGCAATACCCTTGCTGTCATGCTTTTTGCCGTGTCATTGCTTCCAGCAAACTCCTGAACTAAATCCTGACCTTATCTGCAAGCATACTTTTTTCCCATGCTGGGTGTTTTATTAATGTCATCACAAACTCATCTGCGGGAGCATAGTTGTAGCTGCACCAACATCATTGCTGTGGCTTTCTGATAATCACAGACTTACTTACACAATGGCAGAGGCTGGAAGGCCCCTCTGGAGATCACCTAGTCAATCCCCAGCTCAGAGCACGGTCGGCTGGAGCAGGCTGCTCATGGCCATGTCCAGTCTTGAAGATCTCTGAAGACAGAGACCCCACAGCCTCTCTGGGCAACCTGTGCCTGTGTTTGGCCACCCTCCTAATGCATCCCAGCAAGCTTTTAGCCTTCTTTGCCATGAGGGCACTTTTCATGGTCAACTCGTTGCCCACCAAGGCAGTGAGTTGAAAGCCTGCAGGGCTTTCTTTGCAAAGCTGCTTTCCAGCCTGTGCTGGTGTCTGGGTTTGTTCCTCCCCAGGGCAGGACTTCGGATTTCCCATTGTTGAACTTGATGAGGGACCTCTCAGCCCATTCCCCAGCCTACAGAGGTCCCCATGGATGTCAGCACAGCCCTCTGGTACCAAACACAAGCACACTGAACTTCCAACACTTGCATAACTCGCCTTACTGCTCCCCACAAATTAACTGATGCTACCACTGGGCAAAGGCCAATGGCAGTATGAGAACAAATGCAACACCCATTCCCAATATCTGTAAAGTTTGGGCTGGTTCCCGCTTAGCCCATAGAATACATTATATGCAATTTTCTTCTTGCGTCTTTTTTCCCACTTATTATGTCTGGTAGACAGGCTTCAATGGAGCACCCTGGAGAAAATCAGTGTAAGAATAATGGAAAATGAGGCACAAACTGAAGCTGTGGCCCTCTGATCCAGTTTTGGGGAAGTGTTTTGGGAGAGGCAGGAGAGTGGGATGAGTGGATCTTCTATAGAGGTTGCTGGTTGTGACCCAGTAAATGACAAGTGGTGGCAGAGCAGTGTGTACCTAATCATGCCCCAAACAGTCTGCCTCTGAAACAATTAAAATGCCACCGTGTTTGTAGCACAGGCCAATCCTGAAATACATGCAAGTCTAATAGGTCCCGGGCAAGTCCAAACATGACTTCTTGGACTCAGTGTCTAAAGTCAATCTTCTGGGACAAGCTGGCTCCTCACACCTCCTCATGGTTCTTGGAGTGCATTACTTTTTCCTGTTTCTTTTAAAATAAAGCCAACTAGACAGTTCCCAGAGGTGCAAAGCAGAGTCAAAATGCTGAGCAAATGTAAATGCGTGCCAAGGTGTGTGCTGATCTGGCAGGACCCTGGTCCAGGATTCCCACTTCTCTTCTTCTGCTTCAGCAGAACTCATTTCAATCTAACAGTTAGGATTATTCAGTTATTCTAATTTACACATGCTATAATGGCACCCCAAAGCTGCCATAAGAATCAGGACTTCTCTGGGAGAAGACCTTGCTCCTGGCACAGAAAATGTAGATAAAAGAGGTCCATGTTTGTCTCTTCAGTGACAAACTTCCCTAGCAGATTCAGCATGCAACAGCATGAATCATTGCTTAGTGCACTCTGAGCTCATGTCTTTGGTAGCCAACCATATGATTTTCTTAATCTAATATAATGAAATCAATGGAATAATAGGAAACCCTTTCATTTTTGACAGCACAAACACAGCTGATTTCATTGTGTGCTGGCAAACAGAGCTATTAGCTGTCAAAACAAACCAAAACAACAACAACAAAACCTGCTACAGAATAGAAAAACAGTTTTCTAACAATCCGTCCTTACATTCAGGTTGGGTGAAGACAAAGCTTTAAAAATCCTTTTTTTACTTGAAGTTTCTGATATTTTCCTCCCTCTTTTTCTCTCTTTCACACACACGCATGTACTCACACATCATGTTCCAGCTCATGACCCCCGCTATTCCAAAGCATGAACACGATACAGAAAAAATGTAAATGTAAATGAAAAACCTATCAGAGATGTTTGATGCCCTTTTTCTCAGCTGAGACACAATGGTGATCAGATATGTAAAAAGGTCTTCTCTTCACCTAAATGACTTGCTTTCTCACCAAAGTGCTTAGGAGGGCAGGTTTGGTGGCTGTTTTTTCATACATTCCCACAAGAAAAAATTTCAGTCCTTGAGAAACCATCATGAATACTTTACTTTGTGAAACAGAAACAGCAAGTCATGCAAAGAACATGCCTGTGGGAGCCAGCAGACTCTGGGTGTCAAGTGCAGAGAAGTCCCCGCTGAAAAGGAGGAATAATTTTACCACGCGGAGGAAATTTGGTGCTCCTGTCATTCCCCGCTAGCTGCAAGGAAGCAGAATGCCCCTCTGGCATGTTCTGCGCCGGGGATGACACCACACGCTGCACTGCTCTCCAGACCCAGGATGACATATCCTTCCCAAGGCTCTACTGTGGGAAACTGGAAAGAAAATACCAAAGCTCTTTTCTTCCTAGACATGGGGAAAAGGACAGGAAAATCAGAACACTCATTGTCAGCATTCTTCTGTGTGTAGATCCTTCAAAAGCATAACAAAATCTCCTAGCATTGCCAAGGAAACAATCCAAGAAGAAAAGTGGGCTGCTTTTAAAGCTTTCTCACAAGTTATGTCAGCCACCTTTGCATAATGGTAGAGGAGCCAAGCCCTTCAGCTTGGTTGTTTCCCCCAGATTTCTTCATGCCTTATTATTTCAGCCTTCAAAGGGATCTCTGAGTCCAGCTTACATCAGCACAGGCACGCTTCGAGCTAAACCATCCCCAAAGGCCCAGGCGAGAACAAGCAACATTTGTGAATCAGATAGGTTTAACTAGATTTCTGGTACCTCTTCTCCCCACAGCCATGGCAGCAAGGAGATTTCAGTTCAGGGGGCAACCTAGTGCAATGAGGAAGACTTGGGTCAAAGGGAAGGCCAACGCATCTGCTGCAGAAGTGTAATTTGGCAACAACTTTATTTTACCAGCAAGCAAGGGCATCCTTTCTGAGAGAGAAAGAGCAGGTTCTTTTATGCTATGGCAGAAATGGTCCTATACTTGCTGACTTGTGAGAGGTGATGCTCAGAAGACAGATGAAGTTACCGGACAGAGTGTTTGGCAGTCGACAGTGCTCAGTCCAGAGCAGTAAGAGAGCAGGACACACCGCTCTAGGGATGCACGTGGAAGCTGCGCAATGCACCTTGCATGTGGGATTACTGAAGAGCATCTGGTTAGGATCACAGAGTCCAAGCTGTTCTGCATGAGTGGCTGTTTGAAATAAATAAGTGTTGTATATCCCCTCACAGTGATTGCCTCACAAGCTGTTGTTGAGAGGGAAATGTAAGCATGCTGTGTCTGAGTTAGTTTTTGGAGGGTTAGCTGAGTGCTCTGGCACCAGCAGCTCAAAATACATTTGGTGTGCGTGCCTAACTTACAGCACAGCCGTTCCAGGGCTGTGTATGTTGCTAAATAACTTTCCCATTGTTTCACTGGTTACACTGCTCTCAGTATTTGGCTTGGCTTTTGTTTTGTGTCCCAGTCCCTTTAAAGCCTGTCTAATGGAAAATGCATAGCCCTTTCCCGAATCTAATTTAAAAGAGACTTTTTTGTCCTTACTTCTGTGAATCTTCCACCTCCCTGGTGATTTTACGTGTCCTGTCTTACCTATAGAAAAATACTTACTCTTATGGCTTCAAAAAGAAAAGCTTAAGGAGGGACTGTAAAATTTATCATTTTATATATAGAATAGCCTATATACAGGTCCTGTCTACAGGATCACTTTGTAAAGAGGAAAAGGACGTTAAAGGGTCCTGCTCGTGACAGCAGCAGTGTTTTTTGCAGGCTGTGCACTGAGTTGAGCACCTGGCAAGGTGAGCGCCACAGCTGCTATGGCATGAGGTGCACATCTGGGGGGCTGCAGGGCCCCAGACACGCTCCCGCAACATTCCTGTGGGACCCCAGGAATTAACTACTCTCAGCCCCTCACAGTCGCAAGCTGCCTGCCACTGGAGGGGGGTGTCCTACCCCATGGGTCTCCTGGACCGCTGCTTGCACTGACGTCTGCACTCAGCAGCAGCTGCTGGACACTGCTCCTGCCCCGCTCCTGCCCCCCTCCTACCCTGCTCCTGCCTGCTGCTGCGGGCGGCTGAGCTCTGGGGGAGCTGGCACTTCTGCCTTGGACTGAGCCTGAAATTTTCAGCTGCCCTAGGCCCTGGGCACAGCTTGGGCTCTCATGCCCCTAGCTCCAGAGTCACCTACATAGTCAACTGCCCCATCCTACCTGATGACTTTCAGTGGAGCTAGGGAAACCTGGACTATCCAAGTGACCTAGGCAGATTGAAGTCCAGGTCCTGTGGCTTGCAGTCTGCCCATTCACCATCACCAAGACTGACTGGGAACTGGGGACTGGGAGTCTGGTAGCTCCAGCCTCACCTCTCTAGGGGAGCTGGGAAAGCTAAAATCGGTATGCTTGATAAAAGCTATCAAATGTTTTTGATATAGGAAGCAAATGCTGCATGAACCCTTCTGTGCTGGGGTCTGTGGGGCAGCTATCAGTAACTGCACGGGATTAGACTCAAGAACTTAAATGACCTGTCCTGCATTCCCACAACCAGCACAAGGCAGGGAGTTGTTTTGGAAACTTTGCAGAAGAGACAAGGAGAAGTTATAGACTGACAAAGAGTTCAAGGACTTTTTCTGACCTCCCCTGCAATGTGGACCACTGACTGCTGCAGACACTTAAGCTGCTTTGCAAAAATAAACCACCTGATCTTTCTCCCACTGAGTACTGAGGAAAGACAAAAGTCAAGGCTGACACCTGAAAAGCAAATCTATCTGTATTTTCTTATACTAAACCACAAGAGAAATTGTACAGGAGTCTTCTGGGACACCTGGAAAAAAGGACTTTAATTTTTGTAAAACTTTGGGGTCTTTTTTCTTCTTTCTATTCCTTCCACTCTATATAACAAAGAGCTTTGCTCTGGTTTAGCAAAGAACTTTTCAGGATGGTAAATACTTGTGCTGTCTCTGCATCTCTTCAGCTCCTCAGGAAAAGCCTACTGTGCACTGGCTCACCGTGCTGCCCAGAGCATGGGCACGCCTGGTGCCAAGACAAGGCACTCTGCACATGAGCCCATGCTGCAGCTGCCCTGCTCTGCACTCTCGCATAGCCTGCACTTCTCCACCAGCTGCACTGCACCTTCTGGTGCAGACCTTCTGGTGGAGGTCTGAAATGAAACCCACCCTTTTCTCCTGAACAAGAGAAGATTCCCATCCATGTTTCCTGCATGGAGGCAGGCCCCTTTCCCTTCTTGCAGAGCTGTGCCAGGGTTCCTGCTCTGTTACCCACCTCCATCTCCCATGGACTCAGGACGACACAGCCTGGGAGCTGCTGACCCCACTGCGGTCGTACCTGCTGCCCTGTGATGTCAGGTGGGAGAAGGGGTCAGGGTTTCTTGGAGCCTTACGGTGGCAAGGTTGAGGTCGGGATGTATTTGGTGTGCTGACTTTCTCCATTCCTGAAGAGGCTGCTGTTCAACATCTCCAGATGCCAGTGCTTTCTTAGAGAGACAGCTCCATCTGGGAGACTGTTATTGTGCTCAGCCCTGTTGGTACCGTAGGAGAGAAAGGGAATCTGCTCGGTGAATGACTGAGGGTTGCTGACTGGTTGCTGAAAAGCCTCCATGTACATTCAAACTTTCCGTAGACCTTGAAGCTGGAGATGACTTAAAAAAAAAAAATCTTATACTGCTATTCTGCACCAGTTACAAGGTGCTTGGGACCCTGTTTTGACACAGAATGACAGAATCTGACACAAAACCAAGGGTCTGATTCAAATGTAGAACACACGAGGTAAAATGATTTCTGTTTCTTATTCTTACTGGCAGACTCTGGAAGTTTAGGCAGGAGCAGCCTGAATTTCTTACAGGATGCAGGCAGGTAACAGTGCTCAGAGTCCCCCATGTTGCACTGAGTGTAGCGTGCCTACGTGGATGCTTCTACATGTCTCTGCTTCCCCAAGATAAATTTTAGTCAGTCCAGTATAGTGCACCACTAGCACAGCCTGACAGTGTGAAATCCACCCTGTCCAACATGTCACTGCTGGGCTTGGCACTGGTCGGTGCCAATGGCTGACAGCCATGCAGGCGTCCTACGCACCACAGAGCCTATCAGCCACGTTTGAGCACTGCCTACAGACCTAACGAGGAGGGCACTTGTGGAGGAACTTGTTTTGGCATGGTTGGCATTTTGTTGGAAAGAAGACTTCCTATAGGTACAAAATTTCACTGACACAAGCCTGTTGGTGGTGTGTGTGAAAGGAGGGGCAAAGAGAGTGAGAGGGTGAGAGCACAAAAGCAAACTGCAGTCCCTGAGCCACAGTGGGGATGCTGCTACTTGAGAAACCATGGGTTGGAAATATTTATGGTGAAAAGTTTGGATTGTTCTCCAGTGGCCAAATGGGATTTCAGATCCAAGCATAGGTCAAAGGCAATGTCAATCCTATTTTACAGGATGGTGCTATCTGTATCACTGTCATAGCAGCACATCTCTTACAGATATCTAACATTTGAGTTCTTCCTTTTTAATCATAACTCCCACACCATCACTTTCCTGTGATCATGCAGACCTTCACAGCTGTCACCAGCTGAGCATGCAGCTGCTGGGACCTTCACTGGCAGACCAGGGTGGGATAACTGTGTACATAAGGCTGAGGTCAGCAGTCAGTGCTGTATCCAGAGAGACACATCAAAGAGAACTACATACAGCAGAAAAAACAGTCACCTTAAAAGCCCAAGGCAGATCACCAGTAACAACATTCATATGAAAAACAGTAGAGAATACATCTGACTCAAATCTGGAATCAAGGGCCCTTCCTCTTCTCTCATTCCTTGACCTTGCTGGCACTGGTAGGAGGAAACATGGACACTAATACAGCAATCCTGTTCTGGTTATGTGCCACCATTCATCCTTCCTCCCTCTCTAAACACAAACGCGAGGCCCCTGTAGGCCAGATTCACTGGGTACAAAAGAAAGACAAGACACATTTGGCATGCTCAGGGTTTGTTTTTTTTTTTTTTCCCTGGAACAGCACTTGTTCCACATCCATTTTGGCTGAAGCCTCAGCTTTTATCTTTTGGCTACACATCTGACCCCTAAGCATTTTTCTGCCTGTTGAACGTCATTTCTAAAGGGTATTCCAACACCAGGCCCTTGGTGAGAACAGTACAGAACAGGGTGGGAAGACTGTGTGAAGGGAAATCATCTCCTGGTGCATCCTGGATTCATTCAAACTTCCTTGGCAAAACCTTTCCAGAAATTGTCTGCTCTCTTGCCATGCTGCTGCAGGTCTGGTTCGGCTGAGTGACTAATGAGCAAGGCAGAAAACTCTGTCAGTTGTAGCTCAGAGACTTGAGTGACAGCCAGAAAGACACCTTCTCCTCAGAGGACAGAAAACTGTTTGGCACTTGGCCAGCCTGTGAACCTTTCCAAACGAAGCCTTTGATATCTAGGAGCTGATTGTAGTCTAAGGCCTTGGTTCGACAGAGATCTAAGTCACATAGAGACCATAAATCACAGAAATACAGGGCTGGAAGGGATGTCAGGAGAACACCTTCCCCACCCCATGCACGGAGGCAAGATAACTATATCTTGGCCTCTCCTGGCAGATGTATGTCTGATCTGTCCTTAAAAATCTTCAGTCACAAGAGTAACAAGTCTTTCTAAGTGTTCTTCTCCAGTCCTGGATATTTCTAACAGTAAAAGGTGTTTCCTAATGCCTAACCTAAATCACCTTTGCCATAAATTAAACCAGTTCCTCCTGTATCCTTATGGGCACAATTTATCACAGTCTTTCACAGTAATGTTTTAAGTACTGGAAGTCTTTCATTATGTCCCATCTCAGGGTGCTTTTTTTCCTAGATTAAAAAAACCCCTCACATCAGTTCCTTGAACCTTTCCTCATAGGTCATGTTTTCCAAACTTCTCATCATCCTTGTTGGTCTCCTCTGGCTCTTCTCCAACTAATCTCCATCTTTCATTAAGTGCATGGCCCCAAAGCAGAAACACTGCTCCAGTAAAGACCTCACCCACACTGAGCAAAGCTGAAAAATTACCTCCTGTGGATTACACAACGCATCTGTTATTAAATGCCAGTACAAGACCGGCTGTGGATTTTTTCCACTTTCTTTACAACATCCTATTGTTAGGTTAGTAATTCAAGAATTGTCAGTCTTTCCAGACCCATCATCAGCTTCACCTCCTGTCCTGTAGTGCTGCTTAAATGTGTTGCTAAAGCAAGACCTAAATTGGAAGTAAATCCATGGAAGTGAATGGTATAATTGCAGCAGCAAAAATGGTGTAATAAAATCAGCAAGGAGCAATATCAGGACCAAGTCAGATACTGAGTACTAGTATACTTAGACTTCAGAGAGCTAATATGCCTATTATGTATTGACTTTGCTTTTGGTAGGAATATATAGAGTTCTTGGCCATATCCCCAACAGATATTATGCGCATTCATGTTTTTATTCATGAGCAGCTCCCTCTCCTAACCTTATGAGCATCTGTAAGAGCAGGATCCTAAATATTGCCCCCATCTTGCACAGGCAGAGTTTAGTTGTGGATCACTCAAGGGTGTGGATGTGCACACAGTGTCAGCAACCTAAGAAAACAGGCACCAAAGATATGAAAATATAGTCTCCAATTGTGACTTACAATGTTTTCATCTCCTAGTCATACCTTGTGTAGAAGGTATTTGATATACAAAGAGTAGAGATGCTGAATGCTGTGAGCAGGGACTGCCTGAGATGACTCCTGCCCAATTAAATTCTGTAAGAAGTTGCTATCCCTTAACCAGTGAATATTCGCTTATTCCTGTTTTATGAAGTAATATTTGGCTGTCTAGTGGTTCAATAAATATTGTTCTGTAACTGCTTCCATCTCAGTCAGTTTGCTTCAAAATAAGATTTCTACAAATCTTGGTAATGCAGGGAGTGCACCCAAAAATATTTGGGTACATGTTTTTTTTTCCACATAAAATATGTTTTGTATGCTACCCAGCAAAAACGCCCACAGAAGACACAGGCAGGTCTTTGTAAGGACTATGGAAACCATATAGGAAAAAAAATAAATCCTTTGTCTTTGTTATTACATTCATATCACTTGTCCCCAAACAGCAAAAGTAAAGCATAGACCTAGGAAAGCCCGGAAAGATGAGAAGAGTGAATACATCTAGACTCAGCTAGACCAAGGAGGGAGAAGTTTTGTAAATGTGGCCAAGAGGAGGTCACTGGTGACCCTGAATATTTAGACATATGACTCATATATAAAAGGATACTTTAACCATCAAGAATCAAAAGATTAATCATCTCGTGGCCTCTCTCTTTACTCTCTCTCCCCTGGCAAAAAAAAAAAAAAAGAAAGCCTTGCAGTGATTTTTTTCCCCTCATATTTAATTCTTCTATTAATCTACAGTAAAACACCAGACTTGGACTGTGAGGAATGGATAGCTTCTAGTTTACAGTAGCAGATAGTAAAAGGGGTCTTTGGGCATTGAAAGGGGTACAGGATTCCCTTTGCTGCTTCACCATTTTAGCAAGTGCTATTGGCTTCTGAGACACTGAGATTTCATAAACTCAGCACTGGGGGAGAAGAGGGACAGAGCAGATCTCAAGCAAAGAAGGTCCCACAGGAGCAATCATGCCAAGGAAAAAAAGCTTGGGACTAAGCTATTTTTAAACTGTTCTCTTTCATGGCCCCAAGAAAGAGGATATTCAGGCTCCACAAAATGAGCGTGCGTTGGCTCAGAGGCACCAAGCCACAGGACTGCTGGATTTGACAGATGCAAAGAATCAGAAGACTGGACAAGGCTCTCCAGTTTAACAGCATTACTTAAATATCTCCATGGGCTCAGAGAGGTTGCAGGTTTCACCTGGACTATTCGCTGCTCTGCATCCTCTGTATGGATAACGTGATAGCACTGCCTTGGTATCAAGAAATGTCAAATACAGTTTGTGTCTTCGGCTGAAGGTCTCGCCTCTTTTTCCAGCCTTTCACTGCTGTGAAGCTGGACAGGATTTCACACAACTGAGGCATACAGATTCATCACTTCTCATCTACCTCCCATCACAGGACAGTGTGCTCTGCTATGCACAAGAAGTCCCAGCTTCTGTTATCCAGGTAGTGTTATATCAGATGAACCTTTGCTTGCTGAGATGAGCCGTGAATAAAAGTAGGCAGCTGGTCTGAATCCCCACTTCCAAGTAAAGCAAATTGGACGACACATCTTAGCTCCTACACACTGACAGTTAAAGACAGAAAGGGATTTTTTTTTTTTTTTTTTTTAACAAATTTTGGTTTTGGCTTCTTTGCAGCATTCTTTCTTTACTCAGAGTCGACCTTGGCAAAGCACCTCACCGAACTCAACTCATTAAATTCACCCTGGAGATCAAACGCTGTTGTCCTTGTTCCCGTGCAGAGTGTGGATTTGATCTGAAAGTCTGTATGATCGCTAAGGGAATACCACACATCCGTTGCAGGGTGGGTTTGTTTCTAGTAGCTGGGATAACCTTCCTCACCTGCCACTTGCAACCTGGAAAATTCAGCACCATAAATCACGGTGGAGCCACAAGTATTTGGGAGTTTCTCTGAAAGCAAAACCATGGTGGAATGGTTTAGTACTACTGACACAGTACCTCTCCCCCAGTCACTACTGATCAAAGCCAAGGACTGCCAGAAGAATTTAAAGAAAATCATTGTATCGTGATACTGTCCATCAGCTCTGCCCATTACTGTAACAGAAATTTGCAACTACCTACCAGTACCATTGATCTGTTCAGGAGGAAGGACTGAAAGATCTCTTGAAAATAGTCTAACCCAAACATGGCACACCATTAAAAGAAAAAGCTAACATATTAGTCATATCAATTGTTTCTGCTGGAAAAAGCATAGATGCAGTATCTCTGGCAAAATTTGGTGTCAGGGACACCAAATTATCACAAATGATGCACGTAAGGTCTGATTTAAGATATGTCAAAGTCAAAGGCTTTCAGGACTCCAGCAGGCTTTGGATAAAGTCCTCACGCTGCTTCACACACAGCAGGGGAATAGCTGGAGTCCCCGTTGTGCACTGTCATTTACTGTGCCTGTCTCATTCAGTCATTTACAGCTGCCTTCCCTCTAGCCATGGAAAACTTTGACCCCATCAGTCTAAAGACCACATCATGATGTTTCACCACATCTTGGACATAATATGCTCCCTCATTTATTATTGTGACTTAGATTAAAGGCTTCTAATTCCCCTGGAGCTAGTGGGAGTTTGGCCTTGGTTTCTGTTAAAACGGGATGAAGCATCAGTGTTTCCTCACTTCTTTTTTTTTTTTTTTTTTTCTGAAGACACACATCCATCCTCTTGTGAGTATTTTATTTACTTTTAGTTTGTTTGGGGAGTTTGTTTGTTTGTTTCCAGGGGAATACTAAGTAAGAAAGTAATAGTAATTTACCAGCCCATTCTCACAAGTGCAGTCACATCCACAGTCATACCAAGCAATCTGCCTGTACCACCACAGGACAGTGATCCTAAGTGTATGCAGTAATGAAATTTGTTGCTGTTGATACTTTCATGGTATCTGTGATAATAAGGTTAATGTGCATAGGGTTAGTACCACCTTTCACAACTCAGTTTTCCTGTACTTTGCAACTTCTGTTCTCATGGTGTCCCCAGTTCTACCCCATCTCCCTTTTCCCCAAGGCAGGACCATGCTCAGTGTGTGGCAGCTCAGCGATGCTGCTGCACACGCAGTCCCAGGAAGGGGAAGAGGATTTTACTAGATTAAGGAGCTGAAGCCTAGGAGATTAAGGAAGAAGAAGCCTCTCTGCCCCCAGCATCCTCCACAAACTGTCCTACATCCATCATGAGATCTGATCTGGGAATCAGAGGTCAATGGAGAGACACTGACCTGCCCTGTCTCTATCAGTCTCTTGGGTTCCATTGATCCCTTATCCAAAATGATCAAGAGTGTTATGGTACCTGGTGATATTGTGATACCTTCGTCAAGCACCAGTATTGTGAAAGATTCAAGGCATATCCACAGGAACACAGATGTGAACACCAGGAGTCTGGGGAGAGTTAAAAAAGATTTGTTCTCATGACCACATGTGGGCTCAGGTGAGTCTCCTCTGGCAGCTGAGCTGCTTTCTTTGCAGAAGAGACTTAACACAAATCCCTCCTACACATGCGGTCGTCCAGCAGTGGGACTCCTCTGAGCTTCTTCCATCTTTCATCCGGAAGGATGGAGATCAGTCATCACTAATGACAGACTAATTGGACTCAAGTGTCACTTCATTTTGTTGAGCATCTTTAAAAAGGCAGTAATGCTGTGACCAGCCAGTTCAGCCACTGAATTTCCAGCAGGTAGCAAAGTTTTGGGGTCATTTACAAGTTTGACCTAGTCACCCCAGCATGAAAGATTTTATTTATTCTGCACAATCTAGCTTTCTATTTTGTATGAGTTATGAAGGGCATATTCCTCTGAGTGCATATTTTTTAAAGGGTGTGTTCACCATAGATGTTGTTTATTAACATTTCTGCATTCCTGTCAGCTTTTTATCTCCTCCTTGCAATTAAATTGACAATCAAGAAAGACAAAGAGTACTTTAACTTATGGGCCTACTGCAAACAGTAAGGCAAAGATTCCCAAAGCAAGAAGATTCAAGTCTGACCCATTTACCTGTCAAATTACTATTTTCAAACTAGACATTTTCCCACTAGACTTTGTTGCAACTGAAAGATGCCAGAGCAGCTGTTTTCTGTTTTATATAGTTATTCCATTCCAATGCTTTTTTACAATGATCACAGAAAAATAATTTTCACAAAGTCCATTTACATCAGGAAACATTGTGTTTTTATCCGCAGGTGAAATGAAATTAATGCTTTCCTTCCACATTTCCAGATAGTTCAGTCCAGCTACCATCCCTGTGTAGCTGGTCTGTCACTGGTTCCTTTTATTTCTACTCAATGGCCCCCATGAATTAATCAGGAAGGCGGCTTCTTTCTGACCTTTTCATGAAGAGAGTGTATGCAATGTGAAACCCAATGCACCCATCTCCTCAGTGAAAGCAGCATCAGCTCACTCCAGGCCACCTCAGACATCAGGCACTTCCCTCCTTCGATTCTTCAAGAGGCTGAATCCAATCCCACCATTCTCCAAGAGTCTCCCAGTCCTCTCTTGAACTCAGTCCTTAACTGAGAAACATGACCCCAGAAACCAGAACAGAACAAGTAGGATAACAATGTCAGAAGAAAGTATAACTCCACTAAAACAGAGGTTAAGATGATGTTTGATGTTTTTTTCTTTCTTTTAAAGTTTTAATATCCAAGAAAACAGTATAATGACGTCTTGTGTGCCTGGCTAATGCTGTGTACAGCCTGGTTTATGTTACTACTCAAAGCACGAGTCATATAATGTTGTCTGCATCATACATTAGTTTTTGCTTTTACAAGGTTGTAAATGGATTTGGGCACCAATGTTGTTATACTTTGCAAGGTTGTAGCTTGAAGATGTAAAGATGAATTGCAAGAAGATTTATCAGACAAAAAAACAGTCTCCCAAAGTAAAATGTATTATGTTTACATGTCAGATATTTAGATACGTGGCCCTCAATGGAGATCCTATACCTTCTCTACTCTTGCAAGAATGCTATAAGAGATCTCATCCAAAGCCCATAACAGTCAGTGGAAAACCTCTCACCAACTTTACAAACACCTTAGCTAAGCATCTAGATGCAGTGAGGGACTGCTTCATTTATTTCAGCTACAGTCCCCTTAATGGCACACCGAGAGCGACAAAAATGAGGCCCATGGCAGCTGTTCTTTCAAATCCAGTCCTTCAGCATGGCTTCTTTCACCATCACACCAGCGTGCAAGGAGGCCTTGCACGCCAGCACAGCCTTTGCAAGAGAGAAGGCTCTCCTACAAATGCCTTTTACAGCCATGTTGAAAGGAATGGGTCAGCACAGAAAGACACAGCTCAGAGATTCAAGTTTGGGAGAATCGAGCAGCACTATGATGGGGCAGGGAAGTGGCACCGCAAAGATTTTTGTTAAACCCACATGGGCATCTGAAATAGCAGGCAAGTTTACAGTATGACGGGGAGAGTGGGAAAGTGGTCTGTGAAAGGCTTTGGGACGTGTGAAAGGAGAGGGTTATTTCAGCTAGGAAGGTAACTGGAAATTGGGACAAGATGCAGCAGGAACGTGCCTGAATAACCTGATATAATTTTTTGATAAGATGGATGTCTTTCAGGCAGAGGAATATGAGTCAGCCAAATCTCTCTGGACATCTGTATGGTATCACATGGGAATTATTAACTGAAACTGCAAAAATGGGAATCGGCACAGATGAGAACATTCTTGGGGAGAAGACAAAGGATTATCCCGCAAAGAAATCTAATGAACTGGGGCAGTTTTCTCAGGCTAACCATCAATTCAATGTGATCACTAGCAGAGAAAATGGGAGCATATGGTAGTATTTATTGATGTAAAAAAGCTGGGGGCATTATCAGCATAGAGAAGACTCATGATGCCGTACGGGTCAAACTCAACGACCTAGAGGACCAGGCTAATGAAACAAAACAAAGTTTAATAATTTACAAAATCTGATCTCATGTGCATGGGGACAAGTTACCCAGGCTTTTGCAATCATCAGGAGTCCTGTCGGCTGAAAATGAGAATGGAAGAAGACCTGTGTATACAAGTTGCGTGACAACCCAGACCTCTGATCCGGCTCTTGCCACTCAGCTTCCAAAGCCAAACCAGGCACGAGAGGGGAAAAGGCAGACACAGGATGGTGCAGGAGAGGGATTTCCAAAAAAGACAGATAAAGAGTAGTGCCCGCTGGACATGAACAGTCCTGGGCAGACCTCACAGGGTTGCTGCATACAGCTTTCCTTGGTCATGTTCATGGTGAAGAAACAGATTAAGTGAACACGAAGCAGGTGCTGACCGTGGGATTACTGGGGAGGCCATCTTAAGACACCAGACTAGACAAGTCTGGCTTTTCAACCAAAGGAAAGCCAAGGCTGAGAACAGACATGACTCTCCTTTGTAAATGCAGTAGCAGAGTAAAAATCAGAGAGGGAAAAAACCAGCTTGAGCCAAGTACAAAGCTCAAATAGTATAAACTAGCCATAACTACCCTTACTCTGGAAATCACGAGCCCATTCCTCACTGTAAGGTGACCCCTGTGCTGAAGTGGCCTCCAAATAGGTGCAGCTAAGACAAGAAGTCTCCCTGCTTCCCGGACAGGCCTGGGTAAGGGCCTGGGCACAGTTATACAATGGTTGTAGATGAGACGACTGACCTACATGACCCAGGAAATTTTTTCCAGACCCACTTGAGCTATGGAGGAAGTGCCAAGAAGTCATCAAAAGCCAGAAAGATATGGATGACATGTGCTTACAGAAGGGAAAATGGAAGAAGGAAAGACCATTAAAATACAGGGAGGAAGCCCTAGAGGACTGCGGTCATATATAAGCAGTAGTATTTGCTTGTGAGAGTCTATGCACAGATAGCTATAGCCATAATTAAACCCCACACTCTTTATCCCTTGATTTTAAGATTCCTATTAACTCAAGATATCTAATAAATCAATTAAAAATGCTATTTCTTTCCCCCTCTGTTAATGACACGAGAACAGAAGTGACCATACCTGTGTCAGTTTGCATCATGGCAAGTGCACACCCTCACTGTGCAGCACAGAGCCTGCATGGTGGTACCAGCTGCTGGCATCACTGCCCTCCTGTAGGTAGCAAGCATCCCTCAGCAGTCATCTGCAGTTCATTATCTCTGCAAAGAGGAAACGAAGCATTATGCTATGTTGAATCACAAAACGTCCCTAAGCGTCTTGTGTAAAGGAGCAGAGAGTGAATACAAACTGACTGCAAAAAAAAAATAAACCCCAGAGAAAGTACAAAAGCAACAATATTGAATTTATTAAACTTACAATATTGAATTTATTAAACTTGACCCTTTTTTTTTTTCAGTTTACAAAAATTTCAAAAATCTCCAGGAAAATGTAATGGTCCAGACTGCATTTGTTCCACTTGGATAACAAGCTTCCTAAAAACCCTACAAAGTAGCATGGAAAACAGCTTTGGCTTCGCAGGAAAAAGTCATCACTGGTTGATAAAGAAAGCACTAAACAATCTGTGCCCAGTGCTTCAGTGTTTTGCTTAAAGTCTGCTTTGTCAAGGATGAAGGGCAGGAGCATAGCTGCCTGCCAGATTACTCATTGCTGGCAAGAGGACAGGAATCAATGTTTGCAAATCTACAGTGTCCTGAAAGGAGGTATTTATTGAACTGAAACAAAAGGTTAACTGCCAAGGACTGTGATTTTTTTTCCGAATATTTGTACAAAGTAGATCATAGTCTAGGTCTGCATCTGAAAATAGTCATACATGCAATGAGTTTAGTAGAAGCTGATCAGTTTGTGGACCTGGACTGATTATGCACAAGTTTTAAACCCAAACTCAGTGTAATTGTGTAATTTCCTTGGCCAAATCTAACTGTGAAGAACTGGTTATGGTGGCAAAAATACACAGACAAATGCATACACAAGTTCTTGGTTCTTCCAGCGTTATCAAGCCTTACTTCGGCAGAATTTACCTCCAGAAAAACGATCAGGTTCCCATATGCCACCACTGCCCTGCTGGCTTCTGCAGTGCCACAGACACGGAGCTCTCAGGGTCTGGAAGGGCAGGCAGGGACCTACAAAGATGTGATGGGAATACTGCCCTTTGACATAATGAAACGGCTTAACTAGGGAGACGGCTATAGTGAGGGATGAGGGAAGAATGCACTTGTTGTTGCAAGCCTTTCTCACGGAGATGTACACTCTTTTCTATACTATGGGGCGTATGGTGAGTAGGGAATAGCTGCCCATGGTATGTGGTGTGCAGGTACCAGTGACAGGGAGGCAGCCATGCGGCGCTGGGCTCCAGGATGCTGCCTCACACAACAGCCGGATGCTGCCCTCATTATTGACACCTTTGTGCTGAGAGGGGAGCGGGATTTTATCTACCTTCTGGTGAGAAACGATGTGGCAGCCTTGCCATGACAGACCGTGTAATAAACCATAATTATGTGCCTATGATTCATCACACGACATACTGCCTATGCCAAACGCAGTAGCTGGCAGCAGTGCCAGCCATCAAGGAGTGAAGAGCAGAGATTTGACAACTATGAGATCAAACAAAAAATGAGTGGAATGTATCATCCAAAATAGTGAAGTTTTTTATTATTTTTCTTTGTGTGGTCTCAGAAAAGAATAGGACTGGCTGTATGGAGAGCAACAGTTGTTACTCTTTGTTTATTGAAGTCCTACAGATCACTATTTAACATGCACTCTGGCTTAGCAAAAAAAAAAAAAGTTTCTGTATTTGTAGCTTTTCATTTTCAGAATGGTTCTCATTTTGCTGTTTTTTTCCACCTTTTCTTTCTCCTTTGGCAAGAGAAAACAAAAAGTTTGGGGGGAGGATGGAGAGAAAGGGCAAAAATAGAAAAAAGACCTTGCTTGCTGAAATTCAAAAGACAAACCAAAGCTTCATTTTTCATATGGCTGTTTCTTTGGAAGAATTGAACACTGAGAAAAAGAGACTTTTTTTTCCCTTTGAAAAATTTTAATTGGCTTCATCAAGTACTTCTCAAAGAGGTAACCAAAGAGACATAAAAACACACACTTTACTAGTTCATATTTACAATGGCTTCTCTCTAAAACTCATGCACCACTCTAAGACTGTCCAATGCAGTAGTGCCTGGGGACAGGATGGAAGTGAATGTTGGTGTGTACCTTAATCCCAGGAGGAAAATATCCCCTTCAATCTTTTTCGCATTTACTCAAAAATACCTAAACCCGCCTTGATTCTCTGCACTCCATGCATGCCAAGAAGGGAGCCAAGAACTCAAGGATATTCTTTTCTTCTCTCCAAATAGCATATTTCCCCACTCCAAAGGAAAAAAAAAAAATCCCATCAGTCTGACAGACTTCCAGGAAGCAGTGGGATTAATTTATAGTTGTCAGGGTCCAAGCTCTGTTTCTTTAGCACGGGCAAGAAAGGGGCTATTTTACATCCCTATTTACATAACTAATGAATATAGGAGGCTGCTTAGCAACCTCTCATCAAGGAGCATGAGACTCACCTTCCTAAAAACAGACTCCCCAAGATGTGGTGCAATCATTTAGCTCTGTTTTAGTGTGTGTTAATAGGGGAAATCATGACTTTACTTCATGTTACACAGACATATTTTTTCCATGTTTTCTAAAGGTTTCAGATTCTTTGAAGGTACATTTTTATTTAATGTTGATGATCTACTTTTCCCCTTTCTACTCAAGAAGCCTTTTATCTGTTATTTCCTCATTAAAAGCTTATTATGCTAAGAGTATATTGAAGTATGTTGCATTTTCCCCATTCTGTTTCATCGACAAGGAGCTCTTAGATTATGGCAAAACTGATTTGGCTTGGAGGAAAGGAGACAGAGATCAAATGAAAGAAAGAAATTATATAGACAGGCTCTAAGATGTTGCTTTATGCAACATCCCAAATGAACCCAAATGTCACAACTGCCATCTCAAAGTTCACCGCCTTGAAGGGAAGAACCAGCAGCCTCTGCTTTCTCTAGAAAATCCAGAAGGTGGTTCGTATGCAAAGGACAGCATCCTGTCACCCCAAACATGACAACCAGTTTGCACCATATTACACTTGTTCAGTATGAAATTGGGGCCATCTAGGCATGAGACAAAAGCAGGGACAAAAAGAAGAGAGCTTGGTGGCCTCCCATACCTGACTGCAGCCACAAACAGGGAGGGCAAGATGGGGCTCGGGGATGGTGTTCCCTGACAAAGTGAGTTTGGTCTTTGTCCTGGTTTCGGCTGGGATAGTTAATTTTTTTTTCCTAGTAGCTGGTATAGTGCTGTGTTTTGGATTTAGTATGAGACTAATGTTGATAACACACTGATGTTTTAGTTGTTGCTAAGTAGTGCTTACACTAGGTAAGGACTTTCCAGATTCTCATGCCCTGCCAGCAAGAAGCTGGGAAGGGGCACAGCCAGGACAGCTGACCCAAACTGGCCGAAACCAGGACAGTCTTGTAGGTAGTTGATAGGCAGAGAGGGGCCCATGGTGAAACCCCAGCTCTCTTTCTACTGAAGTTTTAATTTGAAAGTGGTTCAAGCTGCTTGGAGAGGCACCTGGCTTTCCAGGCAAATTGCTAGAATAGTTTCTTCACATTAATTTTCCCTTCCCCCTGAAGCCAGCAGGTGACATCTGGAAAACATAGAAAACAAAAAGCAAATTGTCCTTTCAAAGAGATTAGCAACTCCACCCCGTCTGTGTGGGCGCTGCAGCCCCTCTGACAGGCTGCCTGTCCTCCTGTACCGCAGAGCTGGAAATCTCTGCAGGAGCAGGGCCAGCATCCTGGTGGTGCAACACTTCGCCGCCACAGATATCTCGGTACACCTTGCATCAAAGGGAACAGGAACATCTCAGCCTCTCAGTGAAAGAGCATCCTGTGGGGATTTGCTAAAACAAATACAATTTAAGGTGTTGGGTGGCATGACTCAATTCTAGGAGAGGATGTTTGTGGTATGAAAGGGAAGACAGTGCATCGCTGCAGGATGCTACTCTCAATATGTCAGCACAGCGTTCTGCTGAGAGCTGGAGGTAGTCCTGCCAACACGTTATGGCTACAAGAGATCTTTCTCCATTTCATGGAGAACATGGACACCTGTGGCAGGAGGAGCGGGCAGCGCAGTCTTTGTCACTGACCCCAGCCCTCTGCATCCAGCCCTGCCGCTGACTCAGGGCTCTGCACTGGTGCCTGTCAGAGAAGCTTTGAGTGTCACAGTGCCTGCTTCACTGCACAGGCTTGAAATGCAGAGCTACATGCTCAAATACAGAGGAGTGAAAGGAAAGGGATTTAAAGATGAGAAAGTGTGAGACACATGAGCACACAGGAGATGATAGATACCCAAGCCCTTCCTCCTGGGTCTCTGAGTCAGGCATCCACACAAGCTGTGCTGCCTGCCTACATTTTGTCAGGCATATCTGTAGTCTCACCAGTAAGGTATTTTCATCTTCTCTCCCAACTCTTTTCATGCTGTTAAATCAGCTTTTCTCTTTTCTCACCCTTTCCCCAGTCCACCAGCCTGGGACTGGCAGGAAGAGGATTCCTCGCTGCTCCATCGCCACCGCCCTCCATGGCCTTGGGCAGATCACTGCCTGCTTGTGACCCTGCGAAATGGGGGAAGGAATGGCCTTTTGCTTCATAGACATAGTAGCAGGGTAAAAAAAAAAACCCAAACTACCACAGGTGGTTAAGCTCTGCAGCAATGAGTGCCATACATACACTGGAAATCTTTATTCAGAGACAAGAGCTGCTGTAGAGGTGTAGGATTGTCCTATTACCTGAAGAAAATTCAGGGTATGTGATGTTGGGGCACTGAATTTCCCCTCTCCAGTGGCACTTGTGTGAAGCCCGGTAGGCTTAGCCTGCCTGTGCAGGCTGCACCAAGCAGATGAGGTACCAGCCACCCCAAGAAGGCAGTGCCCCTCTGCAGTCAGGTCCTGCTCTTCCAGGGCTCATAGCTAAGGAAATGCATGGCATAACATCATCTGGCTCCTATATTCCCCATAGCTTACTGTGCAGATGAATCTAAACAATCCATCGTTTTAGGTGTAAAACTGAGAATCACAGCAGGCGGGCACAAAAGCTGTGTGAACCTGCGTGTGTTTGCACAGCGGGGAAGAGGCAGGCAGGGAGCCCACTTCTCTCATGTTTTGCTCTGCCAGTCTAAGCAATTTGCTTCTAGGGCAATGGCCGTGTGGCCAGGAGCAGAGTGGGATCCCAGATTTTGCTGTGTTTTGGCCCCTGTAGGGGAAGGATACAACCTTGGGCATGGTGCTGCGCTCATGTGGCTGGCCAGCTTCCAGACCAGAGCTGGCGCTCATCCTCAGCTGGGAGCAGGAGCCGAGGAGCGTGCGTCCGGCTGCACACCCCCATGGGAACACGTCCCCTGCCTGCCAGATTTTAGAAACATGTTTGATAAAAAGTCCCAGACTCCAACACTGCAGCAAAAGCCAGGATGAGACAGGACCTGCCCGAGCCATGTGACCCTCACCATTTTTGGCACACACTGAAGTACAAAAAAACCCATGCTATGCCTAGGAACTCATAAAAAATAAATCAACTTAGTCTTACTGTAAGTGTATTATAAACTTTACACAAAAGGTTAATGGGAAAATTAGTTAAACTTTGCAGAGACGTGTTGGCTTTGACTTGTCTGAGTGACAATGGAAAAGGAGGATGGGGAAAATCTAACACTATTTTACTACAGAGAAAAAAAATTAAAGTATCATCCACAGCCAGGCATTTAAAAATAATGCATAATATTCTGTGGTAAGAACTTCCAGTAATCATTAAATCACATTTTCTTTCAACACTGCTGGTATTGTAGATGAGCTGAAAACCAAATTCTTGTCAACAAATGGTTTAACAAGCGACATTACACTGGTTGTGTAATGACACATAGGAGGACTGCGGCTGATGGTCCAACAGAGCCTGAGCCATTCCAGCACACGGAACAGTTAGAGGATGCTCGAGTGCTCCCTCACGCCCAGCCAGGGAGTTTGTTTTTGTGCAGAGCTGTGGGAGGGAGAGTCGTCGTGTTCGGCAGAAGGCAGAAGGAGGTGCAGGTGGCTCTGTGATGCTCAGAGGATATGAGGAATAGCTATCATGTGGGAGAAAAAACATATCTTTGTCATGTATATGGAGGCTTTTCTGCCAAAGGACGTGGCATAATCAGAAATAAGGAAACTAGGCTCAAAAAAAGCATAGCAGTTTTGAGGGGACCCTCGTCTCTTCCGCAGATGATGGGAAGCTAGTGGAGAAGTGGGTGAGAGCTCTGACTGGTGGGAAGGAGAAGAGTGGCCAGGAGGTGTGTGGGGTCTGAGGGCTGGAGGTCGAGAAGGTCCACAAGGCAGGAGGTCCAGGCAGGTACATCAGAGACTCAAGAAGCAGAAGGTAAAGAGCAGGAGACTGTTGTTCTTTGAACCATCATGTTCTGCTGGTTTCCTGTTGCCTATTTCCTCCTCCAAGTTCCCAACAAAAAAGCTTTAAGTAGCTGAGAAGACTGGAGACAGAAAATCCAGAGGACCCACATGAGAGACCTCTGAGGTAGACCAAAGACCTACGTGCCTGGAAAGAGATCTCCTGAGGCTGTTGCCAAACAATATTGTGTATACAGTATAAAACCCTCTTACCTGCATTCTGGGAAACTTTCAGAAGACAAGTACATGAAACATGATCAGTGCTTTTCTCTACTGGTAAATCAACAACAACAAAAAATGCCATGATGATTAATTTGACTAGCTTGGTTTGCTTCATATGTGGTCTTCCAGAATGCCAGCTGCACAGATGCTGAGGCAAAATCAAATCAAAAATATTTTTCCCCTTGGGATGCAAGGGAGACCACAGATTCAGATTCAAACCCCAGGTTTCCCTTCAGGTTTTGGTTCTGAACTGGATCCCCAAAACTCTGGCGGACTGTCTAGCCTGCAGTCACATCTGCTGTGGTAAGGTTTGTCTCAGGGAGCAGGAAACTTGGAAGATCTCAACAAGATTTTGTAAATTCTCATCCCTTTCTAGACCCTGGTTTTGTTCAGGCTTAACCTAAGCCTGACCCAGTTCTGAAGACTGGCACCACTGTGCAGAATACACCTGGGAGACACAGCATCTGCTTTGTCTGAACATCTTCTTAGGAAAAGATAAGTTTTGCTAGAAGCCAAAACCTGCCCATTTTTATATAAAGGCTTGTCTGAGTACATTGCATCCCACTCCCTGCCACCAAACCACTAGCCAGATATGAAGAACATAATCACTCTGAAGCACCTCTACAACTATTCTAAAAAGTGGAGATGGTCACTCAGCCAAGCAAAGGAAAATCATCCCTACCAATAGTGAAGCTGTCCAAATAAAAATTAATTTCCTAAGCTGGCATGGCTCACCCAATTAATTTTGTGGCAGTCTGGCCAAAGTCAGACTGCATTTGGTCTTCATTTATTTTCAGCCAGAACTACACTTGTTGGAGCAAACTTGCTTACTTGGATGTTATAACAACTTCTCAGGAAATGGGATTGTAGGAACTTCAGAAAACTGAGTTGAAAGTATATCTGTGAGTTGCCCCACAGCTTGTTTCTTCCTTCTTTAGCATAAAGCGATGGCATGCAATCACGTGAAGAAGTAATTTCACTTGCTTGGGCAGGGTAAGATTATAACCATGGTTTCTAAACATTGTCTAAAGAGCCAGCTTGTCCAGTGCTCTTTTTACATCTTCTTGGCTGATATATAAAGCTTGGAGCCAAGATTTCCAGTTATCCAGAAAGACAGGAGAGGTGCTCAGAGGCTCATACTGCAACATTTTAAAGCCATCTGTGCAGCTTCTGACCAACCAAACTCCCTTACCCTGTAAGGCAGGCTATGGCATGGTATCATGCTTTGTATTTGCTGTCTGTGACTTCAGCTAAAAACACTGCAGCATTACACATCCTATGGCATGTCCACAAAAACTTGCCATGCCAGCAAGAGGTAACAGCCTGGAAAGCAGCTCTACCTCATGAAAATCACAGACCTGTTGCTGTGATATCCTATGAGTTCATATCCCCAGAAGGGAATAAATTAAACCATCAAATTAAATAAGGAATACTTTCACTTTTTTGAGAGCCTCATCCATAGTGCCCTGTAAGTCTTTACACTGAGTTATTGCAGACTAAGCCAGTAACTGTGCTGTACACATGCCGTATTTCCTTGACAATCTCCATTGTAAGACCCTCTTTCAGCTTAATCAGAAGTTTAACTGTCTTTAAACCCTTTGACCAAGATTTGCATGCTGTGAAGATGGTTGGGTTCATCTGAACTTTAGGCAATTAACAGGATTAACCCTTGTGTAATGGAGGGAAACAGGCCTGTCTGAGAGGCTGAGGAGCCCCACTCAGAGGCAGCTGCCTATGAGCACTGGGACTCGTCCTCCCTGGGCATCTATGTTTCAGGGCTGAGGAGGAGGTGCAGGACCTGGGTGCTAATGTTCCTGGGTGTTAATGGCTGCAGGAAGGCTCCAGACCACAACAGCAGGACGTGGTTTTAGGGGTTCCCTAACATGGGGGTGGATTGGCAAGCTGAGCAGGAACAAACTCCATGGTTTGAACGCAACAGTGGGGAAACAGTGAAAGGAACAGATTGTGAAAAATTGTTGAAGAGTAACTGGGAATGTGGGACTACCTGAATCATGCGATAGATTTGGGAGACACAGAAGAGGAAGGGGGAGAGGTGTACACTGGAAGTCAGTGCAGCTGTGGGGCATGTTGGGGGGTCAGGTGAGATCAGATAACCTGATAGGTAGAAAAAGAAAATTAGATTGGGACCTGAGATGAGGGGAAGACCGGGGTGTGGAAGAGAGAAAAGGGCTGGAGCTGGCAGCAAAGCAGGACAGAGGTAGAAGCTTGGACTAAGAGAAATGGGAGGCTGGAGTCAGTGAAGAGATCTTAAGAGAGAGACAACACTACCAAAGGCTCAAGGCTCGTTGACATGGCACAGGAAACCTTAATCCTAGCTTTTCTTAACTGCTGAATGCTTGACTTACAATCTGTACAATGTTGTTTCAGAGGAAAGTTTACACATAATGACTGCATAAGTGCTTTCAAGCATACATAGCCCAGCAGACCTGATGATATCCACATCTGGCTGGTGTGACTTCTGAGATGGTCAAGCCACCAGGAAAGCAGGCCATCTCAGGTAAGTACCTGTAGCAAGTCCATGCCAGTCAGAAATGGAGCCCTGAAGATAGGAACGAAGCCCTTCTCAAGCCACTCAGATGCCTGTCAGTGCCCACCTGCCGTGATGCTGAAGAGCTGCTTCCCAGCCAGGGCACCTTCCACAGTGACCACCCTCTCCAGGAGCACAGCAAAGGGAGGACCATCATGTACTGCCTTTCCCTCTGCACCTGCGAAGAGATGGCCCAGGGGCTGCAGTGCAGCATCAGAGGTCTCCAGACCCTGGCAGAGAGGATGAAGATGAGAATCATGTGTGCAGTGAGGCTAAGCTGGCAGCCAGACCCTTTTTTGTTTCAGAAACCTCATGGTAGATCTGCAAGCTCAGAAGAGCCTTTCCCCACCACTGAGCCATGCCTCCGGAAGGCGTTGCTACTCACTGTGGTAAAAAAACCACAAGCAGCCTGCCTGGTGCCCAGATGGGTGCTCTGCCGGTGCCTGGCCAGGAGGGCTCCCCAGCTGCCTGCAGCTCTGCACCGTGGTACACACACTGCCTGCAGCCTGCCTTCTGCTGGCAAAGCCACCAGCCCCATCGCTCTGAGCCGTCATCCCCCAGCCCAGGGTGAGATGGGGTTGGGATACCTTCTGTCTCCACAGGGATTTTCCCAGGCTGAAGGAGCCCCTGGCTAGAGCAGCCTTATGGCCCCACAGCGCTATTGGAAGGACTGCAGCCAGCCCTGTGCCATCCTCCAGGCAGATCTTGCCCATCTCATGGTGGCACCTGAGGGCCCCCATGGGGTGAGAAGCATACACAAATAAGCCAGCATGCATGGCATGCAGATCAGCAGCCCAGGTGAGCAGATAACACCACCAAGATGATCATTCTCAATCCATGTGACCACAGCTCCCCAGGGACTCCAACCCGACTTTCTTCCCGATAACAGCTTGGTTCAGGTCAGGCACATGGTGCCAGGGACCAGCTCCCTCCACCAAGGTGGGAGAAGGGATGGACATCTCTGCCGCTTGCACTACCTGTGGCTGAACAGGCAGCGCTGGGGGGTGCCCCATCATCAGTGCCCCAGGTGATATTTGTGTGGATCAGCATTTCAGGGCACCTTCCTCTGAAACCTGAAGGTAGCCCCAGATAGAAAGGCCAAGTATCTAACTTTTCCCATTGCTTATACAAACCCAATTTGGCAGCATGTGGTGTGGGTTTATCCCCCTTTTTACCAGACAGACAGAGAGGTGCTACCAGAAAGGCAGCATAAAGCAGACCCTCATGCACACCTACCCCCCAGCCCTGCAGACTGCTGCTATTTTCACAGTCTGTAAAAGCTCTTTCCAGGAGAGCAACGACTTTGCAGCAGCCGGAGACGTCTCCCTGCCTGCGGCGTGCCAGGCCAGCTGCTCTCCGGGCAGCAGGCAGCATGCCCCGCGGGGCAGAGCAGGCAAGGGGATCTGACTCACGCATGAGTCACCTGTCAAGAAACAGCTGGAGGCACTCTGCAGTGCTGGACGCAGAGCCCCGTCGAGGCTGTGAAAGGCATACTTTAGGGTTTCGTGATGGCCTGCGTCCTTCGGAGCCAAAAGTCATAGGGTTCGTGGCCAAACAGATGGACTTTGCTGGGAGGAGGGGGAGGCCACCTGAGGAAGGGTAACAAGAGCCAATACCAAACATGTGTAGGGCTCCTTAGCAACATGAGATTAGCCTAAACATGCCATTGCATTGCAGACCTCTGGATATCCACTTGCTCTCCCTTACTCACAGACGCTAAAGCCTTCCCTGGACTCCAGCATCTTCAGTGGCCTCCCTCCAGCAGCCTCCCTGCGCTGCTCCATCCTGCTCAACGGAGGCCACAAGCCAAGTCCCAGCATCCCTTGCCGCCTTCCCACACCAAGTAACCTAATATCAAACACCAAGTACACCTCAGTCTGCTCCTCGTTTTTACCCCAGGATATTACAAGCTCTTCCACATCATTAATCTATGAGAGGAAGAAAAAAGCCAGAGCAGGGCTTTCTAAATGGATACAAGTACCACCAGCAAGGCACACACCATGTCGCAGTGCTGATGGTTTGTGGACACCCCAAATGGCCACAGTCAGCAGTGCCTGTCATGACTGCTGTTGATGCTGATATTAATTCAGAAAAGCCTTGCACTGGTGAATGACTTCATTAACACTGTTCTTTAACTCAGTCCCCAATGCCACCTCTGTGGGTTTTCCTTCAGCTGCAATCTTTTGCCAGACCTCACACACGCTGCCCAGCACTCCTGCATGTGTCTGGTGGGTGCCCGCTCCCTGTCCCACCTGAGAGGCCCATGGCAGAAACATGGTGAGAAGCAAGCCAGAGAGCCTTCTCCTGGAAAACGTAACCAGGAGCAGGGCCATGCTCAGCATTTGTTTCCTTCGCATATATAAAAAACCTCATCACACTGGGCCTGATAAGCGCAGCACAGAGCTCTGTCTTCCTTTTAAAGATTTCTTCTTGGCTTGTTGCCTTTCATTGCAAAGCCATATCTCCTTTCTGGATTTCCTTTCACCGTGCATGTAACGCTTGTCCTCCTGCTGCTGCCTTCCCTGGCTGTGCCAATGCCCATGGCAGTCTAACGCTGTCCCATGTGCACAGGGGTGTGTAAACAGGGCTAGTCAAAAATCCCCCTCTCTGTCCCTATCTGTATCATGTGTTCAAAACCAAAACAGTCTCAAGGCATCTCTGCTCCATGTCGTGGAAGCAGCAGCATGTGCTCTTACCAGGACGTAACACATCTGGTCTTGTTTCTGCTGGCTGTTCCCCCCTGTCGTAATGTGACTGATGAGCAGAAAGAGGAGCTAGACAGAAGAAAATGGAGAGCAAAGAAAGACATGGGAGAGAAGTCAGTGGAGGAGAAATGTGGACGAAAAAAACCCTTATAATAGTGGAAAACAGGCAAAAAAGAAAAAAGAAGAAAGGCGGGTGGTGATGAGCAAGGAGAAAGAAGGAAAGAAAAAACCAGAGAGGACAGAAAGTGTAAAACAACAGAGAACTGAGGAAGTAAAAAAATGGAGTGAATGAAGAAATAATAGCAGACACAGTCCCCACCTTGAAGATATATTTTACAACAGAAAGCCTTTTGAGTAGTACACAGTAAATAGCTCGGTCATGAGGGAGCAGATGCAGCCTTTTCTGCGGCACTGGGGCAGTCATTTGTCACAGGCAGGATCGAAGGCACCTGAAAAGCCTTTAGAGGGAGTTATCCCAAGAGGATCAGAGACAAAATCTCTTCTAGAGGCTTGAAAGGGCCATTAAATCAGTTATCAGAAAGCTGATCCGTTGCAAGTTCATACTCGCTTCATTTGCCAGTGGTGTGTTTGTGTGCCCATGTCCTCCTCACTGCATGCACCTGGGGAGCACGGATGGGCAGACAAGGGAGTTCACGGTGCATTGGCAGGAAAGCTTTCTGCCTCCACGCTCCCTGTGAAAGTGGGACCAAATCTGTACTACATGCAGAAATCTGTACTCTCTTCCAATATAGTTATCCAACTAGTTTTAAAGTTGGTCTCTCACAAAATAAAAAATTATTTGAACTGTGATTTATATAATTTTTTTCATTGCTAAAAGGTACATCTTACAATGAAAGCCCATATTTTACTAATTTAAGGAATACTAAATGAAAGCAATGCTGATACAGTAAATGCTAAATCAGAGGAAATGAGTAAAACCCACTTTATCCTCTTTATAATCTTCTGAGCACACATGCTACCAACCAAATTCTGAGCTATCTCCATGCAATACCACACGTGTGAGGAGGTTGCAGGCATGAATATGGGGGCAGAAGTTGTGGGAGGAAAGTTTTTTGAGGGAGTTCACAGCAACGGTGCTTTTGTCCCTGTGAGGACAATTCCTCTGCTGAAGCACATGGTTGCTGGCACACACTAGGCTCGCTAGATCAGAAAATGCTGGAGCCCTTCCACGAGCTCTTTGCTTTTGAAGCTTCAGTTCTCTGTGTTTGGAGTAACTAAATACATTGGGTTTTGGAAGGAGATTTTACTAATCTGCAAGACCTAGGGTAAGATTTTCCAAAAATTCCCAAGTGAGTTAGAAGCACTTCTTGCTTTCTAGCAGAGCGTGGGTTCCTGTGCTGCCTGGACATGTTCTAAAGAGCCACCACAAATCAGAACATGCTCACCAAATTGCGCTCATCTGGTACTTGGTAAACAGCCAGCAAAGAGCCAAGAGGGGAGACACTGGGTGGGACCCTGGGCTTGGTGTCAGTGGTGCGGCACTGCAGGAGCATAACTGGGGGCAGAAGCCAGCTCTTCTCCGCCTCCCGCTAATGCCAAGCAGTCAGTTGCTGCATTCAGAAAAAATAAACTCAAATTTATAAAACATAATTTATGTTTGGGCCTGACATGAACATTGGAATCACTTTCGTTGCAGATTCTGTAGCCGTGATATTAAGTAATAGTATTCAGTCTCGAGTTACAGTATATAGGAAAGGTTCACAGCTGCTGCAAAATGATATCCCTTTGCAGGTATCTAAACTGGCTTCCTCAGAAAAGGCTTTCTGAGAGCAATGGGAATTTGCACCACGTGAATCTCTGCCTCTAGGTGCCCACTCTTTACATGCCGAACCAGCAGAAACGTCCTTAGCATTAAAGACTATGCTGGAACAACAAAGTCAGACTCTTCAGGATATGCCATTAATGAAAAGACACATTATCAAGAGATTAAGACATTTACAATATAAAGACTATTTTTGATCCATTAAGGTATTTTGCAGGTCTTGGTTTAAAGCATTACTTCAATCTTTCCCAAAACCAAAAAGAACAGGAAAGTGGCAATAACATGCAAATTAGACTTGAGTAAATAAAGGCATTTGGTAAGTAGAGTAACTAGTTAATTACATCTTTTTAAACAGTTAGAAAGGAATGGGATTCATTTTGTTTGAGAGCAGAGAAGGCATAAAAGCGTTTGAAGGCATAAAATGGAGAAGGGAAAATCTTTTAATTGCATCCGATGCAAAAATATCCTTCTGGCCCCACACATACGCAGCTAAAAGAAGTACAAAGTCAATATAAAAGTCAAGAAAAAACAATACAAACAGCTATCTTGCTGTTTTCTTGTGTATATTTCTTAGATTAGCAAGTCTTCAATCCTGTATATCACAGTCTTTAATCATCTTGCACTGAGGGAAGTTACTTCCATTACATAAAAATGTGGTTTGTCGCATTGTGGTTGATGGATGCAGTTGTGGAGGGGTGATGCTGTTAGGTGGTACTTCTCAAGGGTTCCCCAGTCAAGGTTATAACGACCTCCCAGTATTTCCTCACTGGCACTTGGGAAAGGAGCGTCAGGACTGTCCTGACCCTGGAAGCAGAGTGTTTCTCATTTCTGCTGTTTCTGATGTTGTTACCTTGTCAGTGTAGGCTACAAGGCTACACTAGGCTACAAGAGGGTATCAGCAATTCAGAAGCAGTTCTTCAACATGACACTTCAGCATGCCCCTTCTTGTTCAAATCTGTCATGTGTGTGATGTTGTCTTGAAGCTGGACTATGGAGCTGGTGCACTTCAACATCTCAACTCTTTCTTCCCTAGCACAAAGCCCTTCCCCTTACCCACACCACATATCATCATAGAAACTAGTATCCCGGTCTCTGAGATGGTGGCCACTGGGATTCATCTTTACAGACACTCCTACTATACATGCTCTCAGTCATGAGTGAGGGGACTGACTGTGCAACAGACCTTCTTATCCATGTCATTATCACATCCACACTGTGCCTTGGTTAACTAATTGTAGGTGTGCTCTTGGGCTTGTTTGAGGTCCATCTGCTGGAGTAGGACTGCAATCTCTTGGAGGAGGGGGGCTGGTTCTCTCATTTCTGGATTTCTTCCTCTGGTTGTATCTTGCAGGGTGTCTTCTTCAGGTTTCACTCTATATCTGTGAGGCAATTTCATACCTTAAACTGTGATGGTGTCCCTTCAATTCTACATCTCATGGTGGCAGGTTTGTTTTAGACATAGTTGGTCAAAGCTTTAACAATGTGTTAATAGGAATGTGAAGCTGACATTTTCTAGAAACAAACTCAGTAACCACCTCATCTATTTTCAGTGTCTAAACTAAAAAAGAAATGTAATACGTAAACATACAGTATTAACTGCATAAGCTATTTCAAAGTGATTTTTATCTTTAAATTTTAATATTAAAAGCTGTTGGTCATAAAAGCACAGAAAATGTTTATTTTCTTTAAAAGCAAAAGCATTTTTTTACAGTCTTAGGAGCTGATATCTGTGAAGATCTGCATTCAAGTCTTGAGGTATTAAATCCAACATGATCTAATTGCATATTCATATAGTTCTAAATAGTGAAGCTAATCAGTATTTTATTCTTTCTCCAAAGGATTAACTTTTCCCTTTGTCACATCTGACTTTTAAAAACATCAGTCTCATCACTGGGTAGACTGCATTAACGTAGAAGATGAAATCACTTCATGACAAATACTCAGTGTACTGCTACATGCTATTATTCCAAAGCCTAACAGCAAACTTCAGCCTTTACAAGCAGAACACTGGCCAAACTGCTTAGTTACCAAATGTGTTTGCATTTGTGTTTACAAACTGAACACATCCCTTCCTTCTTTTAATTAAAAAAAAAAATCCTTGTAATTTATTAAACTAACCCTGCACTTGCTCACCAAATGTTGGATGGGGGAATGTCCCTTCCAGTCAAACACCAAAATTAGTGACTGCACCTCTCCCTGTCAGCCCTTTGCCACACCCTGTGTCAGTGGAGACATCTCCACCCCACTCAGAAACAATTCATCTCCTCTGGACAAGAGCACAACGTATGCTAGGAAAATCAGTCAGTCTTTGGCAACTGTGTCTTTGTGAGCACTAGAAAAGCTCCCATGTTTCTGGTGTAAGTAGGAGTGATAATTCTTCCTTATTTGACAGGGTTATCATGAAATGACTATTTATGTTTGTGACGAAGTCAAATATTCAGTGCAGTCTGCAGGAGAAAAGCCTGTCAATAAACCAGGGATGCAGCTCTGCAGAAGATGCTGAGAACTGCCTGGGAAGTAGGATGAACTGGCCCAGCAGAGAGGAGATACCAATGGGATCCAAAGGTTCTGGGGGAAGTCAACAGTTTGTAGCCTGATTTCTCTGGGAGCTGATGGAAAACTAGCAAAAAACCATCCCCCCAGTATCATCATGTTACAACAGGAGCAGCCAACCAAGAGCAACAGACTGACTGACTGGCCAATATTGTAACATCATATTTTCCGAGCAGGCTATGTTAGAAAACAAAAGTGCACACTGGGGGCAATCCTCATCAGATGTGATTGTCTGTACTGACGCAGAGCCTTTGAAGAAAAACCACAAGCACTCACGCGGGGTTGGGACCTTCCTGGCATATGACACAGCTAAATGGGCAGAAAAGGGCTTCTTTCTGCTCCTTCCCCTCACAGAGGCTTTTCCAGGCTTCTCTGTCCTTGAAGGAGAAATGACCCAGTATAGCTTTGGTGGAAAACATGCGAACAGATGTAATATCAAACACTTATTTATCCAAGCACTGAATTTTCCCTATCATATTATCATTTTCCCCATCACACATTACAGTACAGTTACAAAACTCCTTATGGGTCTGTAGGGGAGACTCCTGTATCACATGATCAGTGGCCAAATTCCCATCCACTTCAGCAGGCCTGGAGTTTCACCTGGTCTCTCTTTCCTTCTATGGCCTTTTTCTGCATGGGGGAGGAAAGTTTGTGCTCATGTTTTGTCTCACGGGCTGGTTCCTATATACGCTCAGCTACGCCAAGGCACTGCTTGGCTCTGCACTGTCCTTCAGGTGCACCTCCCCACCTTTATGCCCTTACAAGCCACAGCAGCAGAAGCTGAAGGGGCATCCTGCTGCTTTCAGTAAAAACACTTCTGTGGCCTTTGGATTTTGCAGTTTCATTATTCCGAGTTGGTCACTTTGTTTTTGTATTACTCAGCCTGTATTTCAAAGTACATTGTCCCCTGCGTGAGCTGAAGTAAGTCAAGGTACCATACACTAGAGGACTTAAAAAAGAAAAAGCACATACATTATGTGAGCAAGTATGCAGAAATCAAGTCCATTGTGGGGCTCTTTCCTTACAGAAATACCATCCTTGAGGTGTGATACATAACGTGGTTGCCTGCCAGACATTTACTCTTCTTTCTTCTTGCCATGAACAGAATAAATTAGGGGCTAAAACACAGAGATGTGAGATAAGGACGAAAGTGACAGCTCAAGCTGCTGTAGCCCAAGGCTCACTGGAGTCTCCATGACCCACCGTATTAGGGCAGGCTGGCAGAAGCTGTGTGCCCCCAGCTCCTTCATCTCCTCCCCAGCTCAGAGGGCTGGATCGGCAAAAGCAGAGCCCTGCCAGACACAGGCACTACAGTGGGGCAGCTCACAGGGATGCTGCACCTCGTCCCGCTGCTGGGGTGGCAGGAAGGAGTGCCCCAGCCCTGCAGGGGTACGCCTGAGTACCACTAATGCCAGCCAACAGGGAAAACCACCAGTAAAGCTGCTGCAGCATCCCAGAGAGGAGGAGGAGTTCCCTCTCCAGCCCAAAGCATCCTGTGTCGCAGTGAGGCACCCTGCCCCTCCGAAGTGCTTTTAATTAAAAAAAAATCCTTGTAATTTATTAAACTAACCCTGCAGTAACCAAAACCATTTGCTGTTGGAGGTCTGATCCGGGTGTCCCCGCCACTTTCAAGAAAGCACATTCTTTGTGGAGCTGCATGATCTCCCTGCCCACGTGAACCAAAGCCTCGCACCCCTGCTCAGACCCACTTGGTCCCCACGTGCCCGCCTGGCTCTGGGTGAATGTCCTCGGGATGCCGAGGCTGCCAGCTCAGATGTCATCTCACAGATGTGCCAAAGAGGGCTCTGCCTCCACTCATGCTGGCCACCGAAGGTGGTCACCAAACCTGGCAAGGCCGCGAAGTCCAGAATGACTTTATTTTTAATATGCTTTCCCCAGGAGGACAAAAAATACCACACTAAGAAAGCTGTGCAAAAACTGAAGAGACACATGCAACACTTTGCAAAGAAAGTCTGACTTTAGGATTAGATCATTTTAATAAGCAACAACAGCAGTGTTTGCCAAAATACTCGCATTTTCATGTCTCTCTCTAGCAAAGGACTGCGTGCTGAATTCTGCATGCTGTACAGCAACCATCATTACCTTTATAAAATCAGATTTATCTCCTTACTTTATTTAGAAGTGGTCAGCTGGTGAATTCAATGAAACCACCTTTAACTGAATGTTTATTGCATTTGCATGTCAGTGTTACTCTAAAAAAACAGTTAAAATTGGTGTGAACAGGAGTCAAAGCTTCAAACAAAAAAAAAAAGGGGGTGAATATTTGCTTTTGCAAATGAAAATTACTCTAGGCATATGTTTGAAGAGATTTTTGTCACGGGTACAATAACTATCTGCAGCCTATGTTTCAAATAATTAAAAAATCTTACACAGAAGGACTGCATATCTATCTAACTGAATAAAATACTAGCACAAAAGTAGTATTGCCACAAAAAAAGCATATTAGGAGCAAACACAGAGTCTGTAGGGAATGGGAAAGATAAATTAGTCGACTCCGATTAAGAAGAGTTCAGGAAGTACAGGCATAGAAATTAAAAAGACAAGTTGGAAAGAAATGAAGAAAGTTTTTCTGTCACATATAGAAGGCATAGAAGGACTGAAAAGCAAGGCTGATGGGCAGAAGGGAGAAGGTTGAAAGGAAGAATAATTTAGAAAAGCCCCAAACCTGAGCTTTAAATAAAGACAGTGATCTTGAGCATGGGAGCAAGTTGCAATGGCTAATAACAGTAGCTGGAAACAGTAGTTGCCCAAAACCAGGGTGTAAGTAAATTTGAAAGAAGATAATGCATGAAATGTAGATGGCACATACATTACTTTTTCTGTAATCCTGGAGCTACTAGAACCTGGAACTGGAAAATGGTGAAGTCAAAGCAACTAAAGGCACTGTGGCAAGTGGAAAAGGCAAAAACCTGTAGTGCATTTAGTAGGGTTGATGTCATTTTGGCGGTACATGATACCTCGTGTTTAGAAGAAGAAAATGTGGTAGACTATTCCTTTTGGCCTTGAGTAGAATATTTCCTACTGCATTGCGTGGGGAGATTGCTGCAAGTGACAGCAGAATAAAAGCAGAGGAGAACAGGCTGCACAGAAAGGGCATGACTGTGTTGAAAACAGGTTATTAGTGGAGTTCATCCAGTGGAAAGTACTGGATCTTATGGTAACACTTTCAGGAATGACCTGAATGACTGACTACAGTTCATCATGTGTTAATGAAATTTGCTGCTAACACAACACAGAAAGGAACTGCCAAGAGAGAAGGACTGGAATATCATTTGGGAAAAACTGGATGACCTTGAAGTCTGGAGCAGCAGAAATGGAATTAAAAGTACAGGGTCATATACTTAATGCCTAATAAGAAGGATCTCTGTTATATCCCAGCAGTTGTGTGAAACATCTGAGAAGAAAGACTTAAGCATATTATTTAGGGTGATGTCAAGCCACAAATATGGTACATCCATACGGAAGGCAGATGTGATCATAAGATGAATCAGATATTTCCAACACAAGAAGTAATGAATCAATGAAATTACACAAAGTTCTTGTGACACCTAGTTTGTATTGCTGTGCACAATTTTGGTCACCTCTACTGTGAAAAGAGTACAGGAAATTGGAGCAGTGTTAAGTAAGGTTACAGGGGAGATCAAGTGACCGGAGAAGTTATTTTACATGAGAAGAACAGAAAACCAAGGCTGAATGGGTGCAATTGCTCTCTAAAAATGTATCAGTTGGAAGACACCGGAGGTGAGAAATAATTTTTTAAATGAAAGGGCAATGGCAGCACAAAAACCAAAGCAGGTAGAAATGGTCCTCAAGTGTCAGAAGTCCTGCAGCCATCTATGAAACAAGATTAGGGACAGTAGGCTTAAGTAGGCTTAAAACAGAGCCTGATCCACTTATCGAACTGGTTGCTTTCAATAGTCATAGATACAATTAGATAGCTCAAGGGGTCACTTCCAGTCCTGTGATGTGATACTGTGAAGTGCTGCTGGAGCAAAGCATGACCCCTAGACCATCCCAGGTGGCGGAGGCGAGGCGAGGCGAGGCGAGGCGAGGCGAGGCGAGGCGAGGCGAGGCGAGGCGAGGAGAGGAGAGGCGAGGAGAGGAGAGGCGAGGAGAGGAGAGGCGAGGAGAGGAGAGGCGAGGAGAGGCGAGGAGAGGCGAGGCGAGGCGAGGCGAGGCGAGGCGAGGCGAGGCGAGGAGAGGAGAGGAGAGGAGAGGAGAGGAGAGGAGAGGAGAGGAGAGGAGAGGAGAGGAGAGGAGAGGAGAGGAGAGGAGAGGAGAGGAGAGATCCCATGCTGTTTGAACTTAAATGCAGAGCTGCCTGAGTTGAACAACTAAGATGCAGCAGGAAAAAAGTCACCTCTGAACTGTAGCTCTTATTTTACTGTGAAGGTCATTGCCTTCCAACCCCACCCAAGGCAGCTGTGCTTGAGCTTTTCAAACCAAGCCCAAAACTTGTGACTTTGTTTTTGGCAGGAGCAGAGAACAGAAGACTGCTTGAAAGGAATGCTTGGAAGGAACAGGGAGGGTGGGAGAAGAAAGCTGCATATGCTGGGCTGGTCGAGGAGGATGCAAAGGGGCATCTCAGGGGTGGTATAATGATGATCCAGCAATGGCTAGAAATTCCCGAAAATCAATTGGAAAAAAGTAAGGGTTGCTCAACATGCAGCAAAAGGTCAAGTTCTAAGTGTGCCTGACAAAAATAGTATAGGTAGCCCTGAATATCATACCTCTTCAAAGGCTTTTTTTTTTGGAGAGAACTGAAATTTACAACTCATCTGGGATTTATTTTTATGTTATTTTATTTTGTAAGGAAGTGCTCTGCATTTTGTCCGATAATTTGCAAATGCAAGGAAAAGTTTAGGAATCCCCCAATACCTGTTTTACAAAGAACCCTGCAACTCACCTTCGTCGTGCCTCTGCTCTGAGTGAGTGACCAGCACACATAAAAGACAAGGAAGGAAGTGCTGAGGTTAACGAAAAACAGCCTGCTTGCGGACTTAATTCTAATGTTAACAATTAAAGAAAAGAGAAGATAAAGTATTCCTTCCAAACCAAAAGTCCTCCATTTTTTCTGAGCAAGCCAAAATCAAAACAGGATTAATCTATTCTCTACAGTGCTGCAGAGGAAGAAAAATATAGAATAAGCACTATGCATAGGAAAAGTTCTGGATTTTCTATAGCACCAGCAATAATAGCAGGAACTGTACACATTGATAATGGAAGCAACTCCCAGATATGGTTAGTCTCTAAGTGGGTCTCCATATACACTAGCCATGGCTCACCCAGTGGCCTTGCAGATTTTCTCAACACCCAGCAGGGATCTGCTGGTGAGTGTCCAGCAAAGCAGACGTTCCCCGGACACTGCTATCAGCATTCTTGTTTGAGTTGCCCTCTCAGTTTAGTAGGCTCCTTCATTTCAGAGATGTGTTTTTTCTAGATTGCCTAGGTCTTCTCACCCAGTAATGGAGGGCGAGATGGGAAACACAGCAACTGGAAAGAGGAGACCCTGCAGGGGCAAGGGCAGCGAAGCCTGAGCACCTAATGAGAAGTTTCTGCCTCTTGTGGCACATGCTCTAATTACAGTAAGTGGCAACCATTACATGTATCCTTTACTCTGTACTTCTCCTCAGAAGACTTCTTTAGCCATAGGGTTCCAGATTATTCCAGCAGCATAAAGAAATGCCCTTTCCAAATAGACCTCCCCTGGGAATGCATGTCACTGTAAGGATGCCAAGTGCTGCTGACACAAATACAGCACTACCAATAAGACTGGTACACCATAAGTAGCACAGAAAACACGCTGTACCCTCTACTGATGCTCCAAAGCCGTCCGAAGCTGCCACACCAATGCAGCAGCCTTGGTACCATTTTGGATTTTCCCAGCAAATGGGCGAAATGCAGGCCTGGCCATCAGCCACCTAATGCAGACTCCTCCCTGCAAGTAATCAAGGAGATCAGCTGTCAGTCACAAAGACCATGACACATCCTCCAGGGAGCCCTCGCCAGGGGTGGATACCCCCTCGGGCCACGGGGTGACCCCCTGTAAGGACACTGCAGTACCAGCTACCTCACCATCAGCTCCATGTCACACCATCGCTGTGGGTGTAGCGATGGGCACTGTGGTGTGACAGTGGTGGACAGCCTGTGTCAGTTGAATGGGGATGAACAGGGGACTGTATGGAAACCACCTTATATGCTCGTCTGGCTGGAGCTTACTTAGGAGAGACCAGAAAGCCTGAAGAAGAGAAAAACTTGAGATGTAAATCACTCAGGTGAAGTATATACATTTTAAAAGGCCAACACTAAGGGAGGGAGAACCCCACCCTTTCTCACTATATAAAACATTGGCCCACAAAGACAGACAAGAGGTGGTGGAGCCAATTCTTACTCTCAAAGACTTTGCCATTGGGGCTGAGAGATCCTGGCTGGTCCCTCCACAGAGGCACAGCAAAGGAGCCATGCTGTGGGACAGCTGGACCCTGCTCCTGGGATGGAGCACTGTGCTGCCAGGCGGGCATTCTGCTGGCACGGTCGGCATTGCCTGCCTAAAACCATTGCTACATGGCGTGCTCCTTCCTCAAAATCCCCAAATGTGGCTGTGCTGGCAGAGCTCCTCTGTGCAGAAGAAGCCTGAGCTTAACATCCCGTCCTGTCACATTCCCTACACCACTCAGAACAGGATTTTATGCAGCAGGAATAGGTTCAATACCCTGGGGCATCTCTTTCAAAATAAATCTACGGATCCTATCTGCAAACAATATCTTGTGTGTATATAGAGAGACAGAGAAGTCAATCAATCAGTCAATCAATGTACCTATCTAGCTCAGTCAGCATCCCCCATCCTTTACTCTCTGCTCAAATGATCAAATATTCATTTGCAGTCAGGTCAATAAAGAGCAGTCTCTGCTGAAAGTCTACATCAGACTCACACCTCTGGATCTACCACCATAATCATGTTGCTATCGCATCTGGCCAAGTGTGATTTTTTTTCACACATTCTGTCAGAAAGCATTGCTCCTACAGTCACCTAGGAAGGAGGCTCCTGCAGCAGAAAGACAGGAATTCAGCTGCTGAAGAAGTCATACACAAAGAAATTTTCCCAGAAAGCCTATTTCCTAGCCACTTGTTGCATTATTTGAAAACTTGAAATTCATATAATCTTCAGAAACAGATAAAAGCATGCCCGTTCCTAAATGGTAAGTGACTTCAGGGCCAATCAGAAAAGTAACTTTCTATAGTGCAAGTTGCTTCTTTTTCTAAGCTCCTGAACCATGAGGTTTGCATCCAGCATCTATTTCATTCGCTGGCCTGCTCAAAGGTCTTTATTTTCTGTTAGAAAGACCTGCAGCTTGTTGAAATTATACTGCATCGTAGCTGCTTATAAATTCCTTGTGCCTTCCCTTGGCATTCAGTCAAATAAGCAAATGTGTGTACAGCAACCTTTTCCTTCTTAACAAGAAATCTTGCAAACAATAGAAAAACAAATTAAATCTTTACAAATACCAGATAAATAAAGCTAAAATTTGTACTTCCTGTAGGAAATGTCATAAGCTGTTTACCCTGAAAAACAATTGATAGCATTAACTCTTCAAGTCTTTCACTAGGCCAACATTATGGAAAAAAGCTGCGGCAGTGGAAACTGTTTCAAGGCCCTTCTGCAATGTGTATCAGCCTTGTTTAAGCATAACCCACCCTACAGATGAACACAGCAAACCTAGCCATGAACATCTCTGCCCGTTCTGCTTTGGCTCTGCCTATAGGAAGCGTACCAGATAACACAGTAGCTCCTGTTCTGTGGACAAAATTTGCAAGTGGGATGAAACCACTAAGCCTTTAGACAACCATCAGTTGCTATTTTCCTTCATCCTTAACTGTGACCAAGCCTCCACATCATGGTAGGTGATGCTATTTGGACCTAGTGGTTCTCCACTCATTACACCCCATTTCCCAGGAAATCTGAGGCTTGGAGCCAGCCTGGGCAAACCTTCCTCTGCAGAGGTGGCTGTAACACTGGAGGGGTGGGAGGTGTTCCGTCCTGGTCTTCCTCTCTCACACCAACTTCAACTCCGATATGCTCAGGCTGTTTCCTGAGATGAGGAAGGAGTGATGCCAGCCATGGATGTGGGAATGGGAGCAAGGCCACCCCTGCAGAGGAGGTCTGTAGAGGTAGCACCATCACGAGGGGGATCAAGGGAGGATATGCTTATGAAGACTGAGGTTCACCAAGTAATTTTAATAATATGAAACAGGACATATCTAGAAGAAACAACTGACAAGCTGCTATTAGAGACATGGTACAGCTCACCATCTGACGTCCCTCCATTAAGATACCAGCAACTCTGCAAAGCTGATAGAGCAGTGTTGACTTATACCTGCTGAAAGACTGGCACTTTTGTTTCGTCTCTGGAGCAGCTCAGATTCAGAGAGATCAAAAACATTGCAAAACAAAGCCTGCATCTCCTTTTCCAGAGTGGTGTTGATATTTTTGATATTTCACACTGACACAACGATATCTGACTGAAGGTTTCTCATCTAGTCCTATCATCAATATTATAAATGTTCTGCAAGAGGACAAAATTCATCACTTTTGCCTCAAAAATATAAAAGCAGACATAAATACATAGCAAAGAAGGGATCCACCCTGAAGTCTGTTTCCCTAATATGTGCTAAAAATATTTGGGCAGCTCTTGATGCAGTCCTGTGGAGTTAAGACTTTGATGTAATAAATTTAGTATTATCTACTGTCACGTTTTATGATAGTTTCATACCCTGATTGACATAAACAGCTATAAAACCTCATATCTGAACTCAGATCAAAAGAGATTATGCACTAGCTCAGACAGATGCTTTTCATTCAGTTCTTTCAGAAATGCCTGGAATTTCTACTGCAAGCCTTCTTGGGACTTTCTGCAGTTAGCTGGTCATCCACTGAGCAGCCTGCAGATTTCCAGAGGTTGCTGCAGGTCTTATGAGAGCTGGAAAAAAACTCATTTTCCATAGCTCAGGCCACATTTTTTCCTGGGGAACCCTGCATTCCATGGGTTTCACTGTCTGAATTTGATATATGTGAAATCCAAGCTTCTAAATGTGTTCTCCATGAGAGATTTATTTTTTTGCTACCACAAATACTTTAAAGCAGGCATCACGGTAGGAAAAACACTGGAAGAGGAGAAGTGTTAGAATAGACGATAGAAGGGTGAGGTAACAGTATCATAATTTCCCAAAGGCTGAGACACTCAGAGAACTCTACACAAACTAGTCATTCATTTAGAAAGGAGGGTTCACGGGCACTAAGTGCCACTTTTTTTTTTGCTGGAACCTGAGAATCCCAACCCCTAGTGACCACCAGCTACCCCTGGCTTCAAAGCTTCACAAAGTATCACACTCCTCCTTGCACCAGAAAAACCCTCTGTGTCAGGAGAGCGGACATGGTGATTCTGACCATACTGACAGTTTTGACATTTTCTGACAATACCAACAGTCACAGGAGGAGTTTCCCGTGACCACAAACAGCAAGTGTCCTGTATCATAAGCCTGGCACACAGAGTTATTTAGATCAAAACCGCATCTTGACCCCTCTCTCCTACATACCAGTAGGACTGGGGTTCAGCACTGGGATTCTGCAGTAACTTTTTGTTTGACTTGTGCTCCCCAATCTCTACAGTCATTTGTAAAAGCCTACTACGTGGCTATCAGTGGTTACTGCAAGTGTTGACGAGATTTGGCAGTGAGAAACTGCTAAATGTAAAATGACAGTGCAAGACAGTGTCTTGTTTCCTGTGCAATGCATGCCACTAAGCTGATGCTACCCTTGGCGATGGGGACCCCGCTTGCCTTGCTGTGGCAATTCTGCATGCAAAGCTTGGTGGCAGCATTTCTGTGTGGTCCAAGAGCAGCAGAACGGCCTTCCACCTCCCTCTCCTCCACCCCTTGGTCACCTTGACCCCCTCAGCTGGACGAAGGCAAACACACAGTCCTGGAAAGATCCTCTTGCCAGACTAGCACTACCCACCATGTCCACAAATACCCTTATCTCGCTGACCACATCAGCAAAGCTGGGAGGCAAAGCCTAGCTGTAGGAAGGTTTACCTGAATTTGGCAAGTGCTACATGACAGCTGTCTCAGCTAACCCTTAACACCTGATGCCCTTCCCAAACACCGTACTCTGTCAGCTTACAGTCAGAGGAGGGGGCACCCTGGGCTCTCCTGTGCCTGGCCTTGCCAGCAGGGAGGGAAGAGCCACATGCAGGGGGAATAAGGTGGCCCAGGGCTTGGACTTGGTCATGATCCAGCCCCTCTTTGCATGCAGGCAAGGGCACTGCAATGGACAGAAGAGCAGTTCTGCCTAAAATACACTTGGCAGGCAGCAGCGACATGGAGAGTGGGCCAGACACATGATGTCATCTTTTTTATCATCCATAAATCTGCTGCTTTCCATACTCCTAGCCAACTCTATGACGCGGTGGATCAAACTTTGCTAGAGAAGGAATAGGAGCCCACTTGTTATTTCATATGAAATAACCTGCGGGTCTGCCACAAGGGATATCAAACATTGTTTATCCAAATCTATAACTCTTGTAAGACTTAACATGAGGATTAGGATGTACCTTCGGTGCAGCTTCGTTACATATGCTGTAAGAGAAATAGCTTTGTCCTGAAGGGACAGCACTTGCAAGTTTTGAGAAACCAGTGCCATGGAACACCTCCTTTCCTTCATAGAAATACAGTCACTAAAGACTTGAGCCTTTAGCCCTGCTGAAATCATCAGACAAGCAAGTGTCCATTGTATCCAGATAAGAATGATGGGGATGGATGTGCCAGCCTTGAATTTTAGGGCCAGTTTCATGTATATGCAGCAGTGTAGAGCAGTTCAGAATAAAATGATTCAGGAGACATGAAAGAGGAGAAAGTTAAGTGTGTCCACAAGCATGTATCTTCTTATTTAAGTATTTAAGTCTCATAGGACATAGAAAAAATCCAGGTCTGGCCAAGGTCAAAGAGCAGTTGAACATTACATTAAAAAAATACCGCTCGAACATGTTCTTCTCCATTGCAATGTATTACCTCAGTTTGATTGAAGAGTTACAAGAAACATGTAACTTCTAATGTAAATGCAAAAATGCTGGTGAGCTGGGAGGCCTCAAACCCTCCAAAGCAAACGTGACAACCCCTGACAGCATTCCTAGCACAAAGCATCCGCCCCGCCAAAGGCACCGTCCTGGGGAGAGGCAGGCATTTATCTGAGGCACAACCTGGACCTACAGTCCCTGGCATTCCCTAAATACCTTTGTGCAGAGAAAACAAGGGGCATTTTCAGACTTGAAATTGCTATCAGAGAGCCATGCCCAACTCCATCTCTACTGTCTGCGGCCCTCTGCAAAGTGCAGAGCAAGTGTCTCTGGGGGGGGCTGAAGGAAACCAGCCAAGGACACTGCTTAACCTCCTGCCCAATACCCTCATCACAGAAAACGGCCTCCCTGCCGGTGGCATCTTTGTCTCTTCCAGAGGAAAACACAGTGTAAAGGGATGCCAGGGTGAGAAGTACAGTTGGAAGCACAGTCGTGTTTCCATCAGGAAGGATGGGCTAGGTCCTGTGCCTTCTGAAGGCTACAGCATTTTTGACATAAAAAAGTACAGAGGAATCAAGCACCTCATAATCCTGTATTGGAAAGACATGGCGGTAAAAGGACTTTGAAAGGACACCGGTAGGATGTGAGAGACAAGTCTGTAGTCAGTAACTACAGCTAGATTTCTGTGCATGGTGGAGCTCGTAAAAGTATACACCCAGTGCACATCGTTACACTTTTCCACTACTGACAGCGTGGACTTCATATAATCACCACTTCTCTAATTTGGCAGAGAAATGTCAATATAACTGTCTTGGAGCGCTCGTTGCAAAGATGAGCTCAACAGTTAATGCATAAAGCATCATTCCATGTAAGTATCTCCTAAGGTCCTGAGATCACTATGTATTAAAATATGGCCAGTGCTCAGCCAAGAATGAAATCCCAAGAAACTTTATGGGCTTTGTGTGAGCTGAATAGATAATGAATTCCTGGGGAAGGAAGCATGGCTTTTTATGGTGTAATGTTGAATGTGCACCTATACTTAGATAAAATCAGAAAATGCAACTGGCATTTAACTTAAGAGGACAGGAGTTACTAGTAGGTCACAGTTTCGGCCCTGGCAAGACTCAGGCTGTGACATTCATGAGGATGGTTTGAAGGTAACATTTGTTCATATTAATGTGAGAAGAAACCATGTCTTAAACACCTTTTGAGACACAGTCATTTCTAAGCCAGCAACAAGAGTGTCTGAAAGAAAAATCACATAGTGCAATGTGGGACTTGTAACCAGAAGAATCCCGCTGTGGGGACTCACCGTCAGTGCCCCTAACCCCACCTCTATTCCTGTGGTGCCTTGTACTTGTGACTTTTGCACATTTACTAGGAGTTTGCTAGAAGCTATTGGGAAGTCCAGGAGGCAGTTGTGGGTGTGGGGCTATGTATGTCAAGTGTGGGGCAGGAGGAACAAGTGTCCTTGCAGCCCTTTCCAGACTGAAGCCTGATCCCTGCTGCTGGTCCTATGGGACTGGGCTCAGTCCCACCGCCACTTCCATGCTTGCAGTCCCCAAACTAAAGAAGAAATTCAGTTTTATTGTCCTTATTCACAATATATGCAAACTCAGCCATGGAGAAAGGTGCTATACAAAGTACCTGAGCCTGAAGGTGCACTTGTATGTTTAAGAAGTTGTTGAAGGACTGCTCATACTTATGAAACTGTTACTTCTAAGGGGCTGCCAAAGTTATGGTTTGCACGGTTACCAACAACATAAATGGCAGTTGCATAAAAGAAATGTGATTTTGCAGCAGGACTGGCCGCCAGAGCTAACTCCTGTAAGCGTTTTCTGACTCATTCAGTAGCCTCATCCTTGCCTGTTACCCTTGCCAGGCACAGTACATAACCTGCTTTCTATCTCCCGCAAAATTGGCAGAGTGATGGGAGCACAGGTGAGGCAAACATTGGAAAGATCAGGTGTATTGTTTGGCTTTTCCTGGGTTATTCACATCCATCCTGAGCTGGACTCTCATATACAGGAGCAGTCTTGCCTTTGAGCCAAAAGATCTGTACATCGGCATACACCGACATCAATATGTGAAGGGTATTAGCAAAATCACATTCCCATTCTCACTTCAGTTCTGCTTAGTGGTCTTCCCTTCCCTCCAGGACAGATACCTTTGATTCCTGTTGTGTTTAAAATCAGCATGAAAATCTATAGTGTTTGTCCAGACTTTGCAGGAAAGGCATTTAGGGTCTTTTTTTCGGAAGAGCTGAGAACATTTTTCAGTACAGTGAAGGAAAAGATGATCTTCCAGTTCCCCATATGATCTCATGGCAGTTCTCCCTCCTGAACACTAAAATTAGGCTTCTCTTTGAAAAGTAACATAACATGGACAACTGAATCTTCAATGGGAAATGTGTAGCAACATTTCTTCCCCTGCAGCAAGGATGGAACAGAAGCTACCTGTGTTGCATGACAAGGTAAACTCCATCTCCCTCCTACAGGGAAAACACCGAGGACCAAACCCAGACATTCCATGATCCACCAGCATACCCATGCCTGATGCCTTCTGCTGGCACACAGTCCTCGATGGGTCCTTGCTCAGCTCCTCCTCAGAGACCCCAGCCTTTCTGCTGACAGGTGGAATTTGCTGTATAAGGCTCACGGCTTGCATTAGGTAATTCAACCCACTGATTTAGTCGCCTGCCTCCCAGAGTATCCAGTTCTAAGAAAAATCCAGAAGCTGCTGTGATCATGGTTACCAGCATGCAGAAAGTATTTTTAAAGGAGGCTATTTTGTGGAGGGAGAGCTACAACACAGTGCCACCATGGACAGGCGATGAATCCGTTCAGAGCTCAGGGAGCACAATACAAAGGCACTGTCTCGCATGGGTGTGGAGTAGGAGAACTCCCATCCTTGTGTCCTACAGTCACTACCAGGTTATGCCGGAGTAAACGTAGCGCCAATGTAAAGGATGGACGTGAGCATGTCTTGTAGGCAGGAGCCCGTGCTGGGTGAGTCGGTGCAGAGGCAGGGGCTGACGCTGCTCAGCCCTCCACCTGTGTTTTGTTACAGCACCCTCTTCCCTTGTACCTCACCCCTTATCTCACCTAGCATCAATGGATATCCAAAGCCATGTTCTTAGTAAGCCTGTGGTATCTAAGATCTAGATCACAGAATCTGTAACTATTTAGGCTGTTATTGTTGATATTTCTTAAACAGTGCATCTGGCTAATTCTCCCACCCTGTGAGGACTGGAGCTCTGTTGTTTCTTACTCAGGATGTTTACATGAACATCAAACTTACTGGCTTGTGACCTTTTTCAGAAGTATAGATTATTAGTATTTATTTATATCAAGGAAGTGCCTAGAATTTCTAGGCATGGACAAATGCTCAGCTTGGTAAGGTGTTATCCAAACATAACAAAATGATTCTCCACCCCCCTTCAAGTCTATGATCAAAGCAAAAGAGAAGAAAGAACAGGCACATATGGAGTATAAACAACATCTACGTATGACAAAAGTTTACTGTAAGAGTTGCTGGGTTTGATTGATTAAAGACTGTGAATGTAATTTTGAATGAAACAACATCAGAGTTAAACATAAGAATGGTTGTGCTGGGTCAGAACAGGCTGCCGAGCTTCTCCTCAGTCCCCTCCTCATCATCATGCATGATCTCCTTGCTTTTCCAGGTCCAGGCTCAATGGCCCCTTGGATGCCTTTGCAGGACATCTCCTTGGCAATGGCTGTTCATGCAAAAGTGACAGCACATTCCCATCTATCATTTCTGGCTAGTGCTCCACATTCAGAAAAAGTGCACTGTGACTTAGACACCAACCCCAGAGGTAGCTCAGATCCATACACAGCTCCCAGCCCCGGCACTTTGGAATTGCCCCTGACCTGACTGACTGCAACAGAGACAGAGTTTGACCGGTGTATTTTATATAAGCTGCACATCACACTCAGGAGGCTGTGGCATACAACACTCTCAGAGGAATGTAGTCCTGTTATTACTTACGTAGCTGCTCTGCAAAAAAATAGTTTGCCTTCCTTCCTTCCTTCCTTCCTTCCTTCCTTCCTTCCTTCCTTCCTTCCTTCCTTCCTTCCTTCCTTCCCGGCCAATCTCTGCTCAGTGAAACATCTTGCACCCATCTTTTGGCTCATTCACTTTAATCAGAGAATTTAAATATAGCAGAGGAAATGCAATTCCTGTAACACTGCTTCACTTCCACCAAGATACTCATGCATAACAGATGCAGGTGTGCATTTCTATGTGTACACATCAGCAGCTCTTTTGGAGGAAGAATCCAACTTTTGTTCTTAGTTTTCCATTACGATTGCTTCCCCCCCCCCCAAAAAAAGGTTTCAAAAGTTCATAGAGCTTCTTCAAAATAATGATATTGTTCCCTTTTCTTGAATACCAGGAAAATCTGATACTCACAGTAATGATTTATTTGAAAAATCTTTCCATTCACCTACAGCTATGAGTAATACTTAAACATACTGTAAGATCATCAGTCTGCAACGTCGGAGGCCAAAGTCTTCTTTCTGTGATATTTTGGGATGCAACTGAAGCTGATGAAGTTTAACAAAGACAGACATATATACAAAGTGAGCAGTGTTGGAAGAGAGTGTAACAGCACTTCCAGGTGCAAAATGCCTCTCACCTGGGCACTCTCTCAGCAGATGCAGGTGGATGCTCCAGGGATGGAGTTGCTTACAAATATGGCTCTCTCACGTGCTGCAAGTTTGAAAAAAAGTAGAGGTCCATTGCCTTCCTCTCAGGTGTTTCGTTTGTAGCTGTTCATTTCCTTTCTTTTCTTGTAAGTGCCTGAAATGACATATTTAATCTGGAGTCAGAAGGAATGTTTCCTGCCAAACTAAGTGGACTTAGTTTGATTCTGCTTCCTTTTTAGACTACTTCAGTGCAAAGCCGAACAATTTTTTCCCTTCATCTGGCTGTTTAAATAAAAAGTCTTGACATAGCCTTATGAAGAACAAAAAGCACAGCCATGCCCCACACAACCAACAGCTCACGTGCAAGAGGAGAGACAGGACATGAGCACAGCCCTCCTGACTTCTCCTGTCTTTGCAGAGGTGACAAAAGTGGATGTAGTCTGTCCCGGTCCCCATACCTATGGCGAGTGCTATTGTTCTAAATGCCGCTTGCCTCGGGCAAGATGGACTTCTCATCCTTAATTCAGTGATGAACCTTTTCACGGTGTCTGCCACTTTATGGGCACCTGGGATGAGACAATGACTTGCAAAACAATCTCATTTCAGATGTGCCAGAGATCAAAACAAAACTGCCCTACTGACTAAAATAAGGAGGGTCTTGGTAGTAGTTTTTGCATTTCTTGCATCTCAGTAGCTGCCCTGCATCGTTTCTGTACCTTAGAGCTTGACATTTACCTCCATCAACAGAGTTTTTTCCCCCTTACAGGTGAAAGTCAGCAATCTCAGACTAAAAGGATGTTTGCCTGGTGTAGTGGTGAGGGATATACATCTCACACAAATACATAGCACCAGTTCTTGCTGCTCAGCCAGCATGTGTGTCCCATTTCCCTCATGAGCTCCTGTGCTTTTCTGCCTGGGACAAGTTTTCATTAAACAAGCTTAATAAACAAGCTGTGCAGCAAAAAAAAGAAAAAAAAACGACAAACAAACCCACCAAGACAAAACCCTGGATGATGCAAGTTGGACTGCAGCCACTGGTGTAGCACCCAAAGGAAATTAAAAGAAGACAGAGTTTAAGCCACTGAAACTGGAAATCCCATTACCTCTTCTGGACTGTTTCCAAGCAAATCTGGGCTAGATGGAAGTATTTCTCAATTGGATAGATCACAGGTTTCTTCACTGGAAGGTTCAGGGACGCCAAGATGAATGACCTGTCTACACTGTACTGGCCTTCAAGGACTGGTTTGAGGCTGGTGTGTTTTGGCTATTGGCCTCTGTAGGTTCCCCAAAACACTGTTGAGCCTCAGAAAAAAAGGTGCTCATAAAAGAGAAGTGCAGAATGTGGGTGTGAGGCCCCTGAGAGCATCCCGTCCTGGTGGCTTGGACTTGCTGCCTGGCAGATTTGGGGTGCTGTTCAGGGCATTAGTTTAAATCTACCAAGTTTTGCACTAAGGTTACTACAAAGACTTCCTGGGCAACTGTGTCATCTTTGCAATCACCAGAATTACCAAGGAGAAGTTTCCACCTCTTGGTTTGTGGGTCTCCAGACAGAGGAGAATCCTGTCTTTTCTTTCAGGCATTTGGAAAGAAGCTGGGACTAGTGGGTTATGGCCAGTTCAGCATACACACTCATTTCTTGCTTCTTGGCTTGTTCCAGACATCTTCCTCTGGAAAACAGCTTTTCTAATGGCCAGCATCCCTCCAGGCTGCCTGTTTGATGTCTGTAGATTCTGCCTTTTCATTCTTCTGACCCTCGTCTTGTCTCCTCTGCAGGCCCTCTTAAACAAACCTTTGCCACCATGTGCTGAGGTTGCCAGCATTGGATACCACCGTGAGGAAATGGCACTCCCTGAACGAACCAGCTTCATATGAGGGTTGGTGCCTAGAGTTGTTTAACACTGGCAGTCATTGCTCTGTGGTTCAGGTCCTAGTGTCTCCTCCAGCTTTGCCTCCCAGCAGCCTGGAAGACTGCCTTCAATTTCTGGAGGGGATTTCAGATGTGTCAATTCAATTAATATACTACACGGACAAATTTTGGTACAAGGTAAAATCTCATGTTAAATTCTGTAAAATAACAAGAGTTTGCTAGTGGTACCTTGAGATACTGGAACACGCTGTCTGGCACAGGGCTGCTGTGAGCATCACTTCTCAATTTCTTTGGACTATGTCAAGACAGACCGATTAGTTTCACCTGCAGCACTAGACATGTCTTCAGCTGTAACACCTCCTGACAATGTCCTAAAACATTTTCTCTGCGAAGATCCAGTTTTTGTTTTGCCTCTCTAGTTTTCATCTCTTGAGTGGAATGGACATGGTGCCTGTCTGCAGGACCTGTCCATGGGCTGTCCATCCACCCCAGTGTGCAAGCAGAATAACCTCCACCACTGTGAGCAGGAGAAACCCCACCGGCAGTCTCCTCATGGCAACCCTGTCCTGTGTTCCTGTTAGCTTGTGGGTGCCTCTGCCCTGGTACAGGTGCCCTGGTGTGGGCAGAAGGGAGTAGAGCTTCCCCCCAAGGGTAAAACAGCTGCTCCCTCTCTTGTGCTGCACATCTGGAAGCACCACTACAACCGCCCCAGCCAGCAATACAATCTCCTCCAGGCTGCTCAGGAGCAACAAAGCCCTGTAGCCTGTGCTTAAGTGCAGGCAACTCATAAAGTGCAATAGCAATTTCCATGGCAGTACTCAGTCTCCTCTCTCTAGAGGAAATCCCTCCGAAAACCTTGACTCAGGGTCCGAGTGCATGGGGGTTTGGTAAAGGATGTGTAATTGCTACCAAAGAGCAAGATGGCTGGTGTCTCAGATGCTTGTGGCTAGAGGGGCAAATGGGTTGGCTGAGGCAATCCCCACTGATTATAGGGGTGTCTGTAATTAGGAGGTTAATGCTGCCCCAGGAACCCAGAAAAGAAGCTGGTTTCCTGCAGGACTCAGCAAGGAATTTCCCCCACCATCACTCGCTGTGCAGCACTGCGCTGCCTGGGGGATGTCCCAGCAGACAGGCACCTACCCCCAGCCTTCAGCCTTGTGACCTGGTGGCCAGCAGGAAAGCACAGCAAATGACGAGTGCCAGGCTCCAGCCCTCAAGGGGAACATCACAAACTTGTGACCACTGTGGAAGTGAGCCACTGGAAACCTTTGTCTTAGATCAGATACCATGGCCGTGCCATTACAGAGCATTATCTGGACTGTTCCAGCAGTAACCACCCCAGCACTTTGCTGTGGCAGCCCTCACAGCCCAGCGTTGCTTGGCTTGTGGTACATCAGTGCTCAAGTCCTCTTTGCAAAATCACTCTGGTTTACTCAGTCAGCAATTCCAGCAACCTCCTCTCCTTCTCTTCCCCTGGCCCTGCAGCAAGGCAGCATCTGGAGAAAGTGCAGCTGAGGCAGGAGACAACATTTGTCCCTCAGCTGCAGAGGCAAGTGACAGGCTCAGGCAACAAAGCTAGATACCTGAAGCCAAAGGTCTTGTTCATGGCTCTCCACCTTATCCTAGTCCTTATTCAGACCTGTTTTTGGGGTGGGAGATGACAGTGAACAGGATGGGATGTGTTGTCTTTAGGACTTACTAGTCAGGTATAGAGCTATAAGAATGGGCAGATACACTTGATTATACTGAAATTTCATATGTATATATAAATATATCTATATGTACATAACTATATATATGTGTGTGTATATAGAAAAGATCTCTACAAATGGCAAACCCATCAGTGAGCAGTCCTTATTCTTAAAGCATTTGCTGCCTCCATTGGGATACTGTTTAAGGATGAGCATGCTAAGACCTTGGCTCAGATCACATTATCTATAAAGAAGTTGAACATTATTTTTCCAGCCTGTAGGTTGCAGTGACTGGCTGGGTTTTCCTCCTTCAGTGGAAGAATACTGAAATATTCAGAGGTCCCACATGAAGTGTAAATATGCCAGTTCCATTAACTCCCTTAATCATTACCACAGCATCAGCCTGAAAACACATTTGTCCAGAGGTGAATTTTTCCCTAATGGGATAAACAGAAATATCTGTGAGAAGTGTTGTGCCTCTGCCTCCTCCCGCAAAAAAGCTGCTTGAGAGCCCAGCAAGGACAGGACTCTGATGTGCCCTTGAAAGGGCCCAGTGACAAAAGCAAAGTGCTCTCTGCAGTGGCCGAGAGCCTGGACCCAGCCAAAACCTGCCAGCTATTCTGGTTTACTTTCAGTGAGCACAAACCTGCCAGAGGTAAAAATGGAGACACATCCTGGGGGTTGTTGCTCAGCGTTCAGGTCTTCCCTTCCCCACACCCTCGGTTCCTTCGGGTCACACCCACAGAACTTTTGCCCCTTCCTGCAAGCCGCCATCAGGCTACGGGGACAGGAGATGCAGACAGCTCCCTGAATTAAAATGACAGGCAAAGACTTCTAATCACACTGCTAAATGCCCTGGTTTCAGTGCAATGACCTCAGTTTTTCTTATTAAATTATCTGTCCACTGCAGCTGATCACCCAGTAGAATTTCTCACATTTCATGTTTTCTCTGTGAGCCAGGGAAGAGTTTGTTGTTGGTAACAATGAAGCACAACAAACCCACATTTTGCCTTAGGTAATTCAAGATTGTACAGCCCAGTGTGCCAGTGAAATTTTTGACCTGCTTGACGGTTACGGTCCAAATCTTCAACCGCGACTCTGTTAAAAGGTGGGAACAAAATTCCCCTCAGAATACATCATCGAGGCACTATTTGCAGATACTGGATAGAGACATGAAAACACCATGGGATTGCTGCAGTATGAATCTCTAAACAGCTAAGGAGGAAAAATAAGTTGGAATAAGTTGCTGAGAACCAGTGGACACACTGTGAGATATTACCCAAAAAGACCTGACAAAAGGGCTTAGCAGGCATTGCAATAAATGCAGAGGGATGTAAAGAACATACTTCAGGAGCAGCTGACATACAATAAAGGCGCGTGTTGAATACAGTTAAATTGCAGGGTGGGCAGTGATTGAAAAGCCAAGACTTTAAAAAGCCACATGGGCTCCAAGGGCAGGCAGGTGGAACAGGCTAATAACAAGACTTCAAAGTATCCGTATCAGGATTTCTTGGTATTCATGCTGATGTGTCTGAATTCCCATTTCAGCCCCTGAAGATAGATGTAAACTATTAGTCAGCAGATGCCATAAGTCAAAAAATACGTCTCATTCCAACACTTTGGCAGTAAGTTACAAACAAGTTTGTTGTATAAATGACATACATACATTCGTGTTCAAATTTTTTATTGCATTTAAAGTTCATTTTTTACCCTCAAATAGGGATTAGAGTGTGAGCACTTTTAAACTTCTGTAATAAAATCTTTTCCTAGACACAGATTCATAAGTCCAGTGCCTGACTGAACTTTTAGCCAGGCTTCAGCCAACCCAATAAAAAAAGTTATTGGCCAAACATTAATGATGGATAGTATGCTGTTGATAGAGAACTTTTCAGGCAAAGCGGGTCCTGTTCACTATATTGTAAAGAGAAAGCCCTAGAAGTCCAGTTGCTTGTTGAAGTGTTCATAACCACCAGACCACCATGCCTCTGGAGAGGACATCATCTGTTCAGAAGTGCCACGTTTTCAGCACTAGAGCTAAGAAACCTCTAGGCTTTTTTAAGACTCATGTTTTGAAGCAACAGAAATAATTTTTTTGGCAAGCATTCTCTCCAAAATGTGCAGATAATTCCTATACAGTAAAAATGAATGATAAATTTGCACTGTACCAAGAGGAAAACTTATAAAACAGACCTTGCTGAGAGGAGCCAAGCTAAACATGTCTAACACTCTTCAGGAACCTGCCCTGCTTCAGCTCCTGTTGCCCAAACCACAGGGTGGTGCTGGGTTTGGCAAAACCCTGAATGCTTACACTGACAACCTGGTTTCTCCAGATGCACTTGGAAGCCTTTTCTACAATGGGGCCAGAGGCTGCTCCCATCACACAGCTTTGCCTGTAGAGCACCACATCTATACATCTACAGGGTCATACTCTGACTGTTTCTAAAATCTCTAGTGTACTTTCTCTGGCCAATTTCTTCCCTTGCCTATTGTCTTTCCAGGTCTTCATACCCCTTCAATCCAAAAAAATATCCTTATGCTCATCCTTCTTCCAGCACCTCCAGTGAGTCTCCACCTTCCCTTTTTGCTTCCTTCCCAGACCTCACGTCCACTCTCCCAGTGACTGTATGAGCTCAAACATCTGCCCAGGCCTTAGATGCTCTACTGAAACACTTCCTTATGTATGATAGTAGCCCTTGTCTGGCCTCTGGCAAGCTTATGTCTTTTCTTCCTACTGGGTGGCATGCATCAAACCAAACCAAGCAAACCTGCTTTCATGAACCAGGTGAAACTACAAGTTTCTCATCACTTTCTCAAGCAACCAGAACCAGTTTCTCTCACGACCAGCACTGAGTTTATCCTAAGGGTTCAAAGCAGAGATTTTTGTGGAGTTTCACATGTAAAGTGAAGAGTGTGAGGTCTGAAGTCCCATTGCCAGATGTTTCCACCATTGTAAAGAGGATGGAGGACACACGGCTTGTTGCGCAGCTGCAGCTCTGCTGAGACCTGACCCACCTGCTGCTGCACTTTGTCTTTGCAGTCATTGCTGAGTTAATCTGAACCATCTGGCTGCTGCCATCTCCTAACAGCCACACATTTTCTGCATATTTTCTTGTCATTGCCACTGCTTTGTTCCGGTGTCTTTGAGAAAACATCTGCCCTGAGGATTCCCCCTTTTATAACCTCTTTAAAATATGTCACCATCTGCTCGCTCTTAAAATCTATTCCTTGATCCCATCACTAGTGACTGGCCCCTCAATGACCTCCCGTTCATAGCAAGGCACTTGAGCAGGGACGTTCATTCCTTTGCTTCACATCGTACAGTATTCTGTATCATGTTTTGATCCAATGGTTTATTCAGTCTATAGCAGAGAAATGCCTCAGCTTTAGCAAATGCCTCTTCTCTTGGCTGTCAAATGCTCTCTGCTTCTTGGCATTTGTACAGTGTCAGAAAGCAGACCCCCACACAGTCTCTCCCTGCACCAGCCTGGCTCCAGGCATAGTCTTTAGGTTCTGAGATCCTAACAAACCATTTCCTTTGCTGCCCCAAAGTCCATCTGCACCAAACATCCAGACAGAACCGCTCTTCAGTCTTCACTGCTTGTTTTTCCCCTTTGTCACCTTGTTTCTTTAACTCCTTCTCTGCTGGGTACATGCCACACTGTTTTGCTGCTCCCGAGTGACACCACACCATGTGCTATCTCCATTTACTTTACCTCTTTTCAGCCTTATTTGGCTCAATCAGTCAAAGCCAAAAGTGTTTCTTTTCAGCACCAGCAGGATCCACAAGAAGTTCCTGTTCCTCTCCCCTATTGCCTTCTCCAGTCCAGACTCCCAACTTGCCTCTGCTCTCTAAAACCCTCATGAGATTCTTGCCTTGAGATTGCTTTCTCCTTCTGCATGATGCATCTCCTGATAAATCCTTATTTCTGCAGTGACTCTGCCACTGAAGACACAATTTTTTTGACTGTCTTAGCTCTCCCTTTCCTCATATCTGCCCAAGGCTCATATATTCCATAAACCAAAATGTCACTTCAGTTTTTTCTACAGGTACAAGAAACATAACAGCACTATAAGCTCCTATTGCTATAGTGGCCTTTGATTTTTAAAACCTCACCAGATAGATACTTCCCAGTTAACTTTATGGTCTTCATCTTTAGTTGAATGCCATTATGCATTTCTCCCGCACACCAGTTTGCCAGTGTTTTTCACATCTTTCTGCAAAATAGCGTCTCATTTGCTCATGCTTCTTAGCTCCTCCCTCCCTTCTTGCTATCTTAATCACATTACTGTGATTACTCTGCAGCATTTTGGACTCAAAGACTGGAGGGAATATTCCCTGTTAAATGTTAGTGACATCAAAAACAAGGCCAAAGAAAGCCAAGAGTGACTGCTGCTGCCCTGCTTACCCTGAGAAGCCCTGTCTGTGGAGATGGCTTCTTGCTTCCAAGGAGGTTCCTTGAAAAATAATTTGGTTTTCAAGACAGGGGCTGGGCAACAGAATATTTTCAGATCCACTTGAATGGAAAGCTGAACTGAAATAGTAGTATGTGGAGGTAAGCTGTCTGTGGGACTTGACACAGTGGTTATGATTAAAGCCAGGGTGTGTATGACATATAAGTTTCAAGAGTTACTCTGCAATGGATTTTACTTCTTTGCTTTCCTCCAGGCTAAGCAGCTTTCTTCTGATTGCCAAACATGGCTTTGAACATCCTGAGAATCTCTGGCATGGATTTGGGATCCCAACAGGACCCTGGTAGGGCCCTGCTCTGTAGACTGCTCCTCTCCTCCATCTGTGCTTAGCATTTGTCTGGTCCAAAGAGCTTATCCTCAAATGTCTTTCTAAATTCCTTCTTCCTAATTAGTGGTGGACTGCTACACAAACATGTATCATCTGGTTACACAGCTCTCATCTTTACTAGATTTTGTGCTGCCTGTGCTCTTGTGGGCAAGCAGCACCAGTTTGATTTTGCATGAAGCACAGAGCTGTTGTAGCCATTGCATTGGGAACTTTGGCTAATTCAACAGGCACAAGACCACATATATGTACTGGGTGGTGATCCATTTTGTACTACTGTTTGTTCTGGCAGCTCACATCAGCTCACAGCAGCAATGGCTGATCTGGGGCAGAAGAGGTGTCTTTCTGCACCTGGGAGCCCTGCCCCAGCAAGCCAGCTGGCCCTGGTTAAGGAAAGCATCGCAGGACGTTAGAGACAAATTTTAGCATCTTAGAGACCCAGAGAAAGTTACTTCTGTCTTTGGACATTATTTTTGTTTGTTTGAATGCAGCATCCTGGAGCATTACCTGTGGGACTGTCAGGATCTGAAACTGGAGTCTCTGAGATGCAAAGAAGAAAGTGATTAATTTTTTTCTTTCTTTTTTTTTTTCCATTTGCTTTTAATTTATTAAAATACTTGTGAATCTTCCTGGAGATTCACCAGGAATAATTCCACAGGGACTAATACTCATCATTTTTCTGGATCCAATTAAATCTAACATCCACTGCCGTCATCACTAACATATGTTAAACAGAGCTAAATATATCATCTTATTGTAAATTGCATAAAATTTGGCTTCTTTTGTTTTTCTTCTGTGGGCACTGATATCTGTTTTCTGCTCTGAATTTGTCATCAATAAAACAGAACTCATCCAGAGAGAGCAATTAACTGCATGTATAAAATAATCTATCAGAAAATGTTACCAAAGAATGTCAGCAGGTGGGTCCCATGGACATTACAAAGAGTTACAACCATTTCTAAAATGGGGAAAATGTTGCAATTCTCGCCACTGTTCACTGCACAACTTGGCTTCTAAAAATGCTGGCAAACAGAAATTCGGCATTGCCAAATTTTGCAATTGTATCATGAGTTGCTGATACTGAACTTTTTAATGAAGTCCCCACTCCTGAAAGCATCTGGATTAGATTAAAATCTCAACTTTCATTTCTTATGAAAACACTGTCTTTCTAACCCATATGGTTAGAAAACCCTGGCAAAACATGGGTGTCATCTCATCTAGTTTTACTGTCTGTAACTTAGACACCTAGTACAAGCAGGTCATCTGCTCTACTCTACAGTCCATGAAAGAGGCTGGTACCTCCACAGATTAACCTGCCCCCCTCTACTCACTGCCGACTTGAGCTGAGCCTGTATAATAGCTCATGGAGGTGGAAAGGACAAGACTGCTCTTTCTAGCCTGTGCCCACGCTCGCCCTCCTTTGACCCGCCCCAGCAACTTGATTCAGCCCACAGTAACTTGTTTCAGCTGAAATCCAGCAGTGGAAACAAGAAGTTTTGGCCAACAAAGATCAGCCCAAAGAGCTTAAAGTGGAGCGGTCTCAGGTGGTGACTCCTGGGGCATCTGGGCTGCAGCCCTGCTGTGACAGCCATTTACCCCAACAGTGGAGAGAGTGACAAATCCAGGTGGCTGTGTGGCCCCACCAGCACCCCAGCATTACCTCTCCAACAGCTGACCCCTGGTCAGGTCTTGGCCTGAACCCCCCCAGGTGGTGCTGGGTGCTGCCTAAGCCATGAAAAGCATCGGCTGCCCAGGCAGAAAGCTGTGAGTGAAGAAAGAGTATGGAGCTATGAAGACAGCTGAGCCAAACTGGTCTCATTGGTGCCAGATGATACAAAAGAGGGCAACAACCACAGATTGCGACTTAGGAGATTTCACTTAACATTAGGAAAAATCTTTTCCTCAGGAGGCACTGCAGCACTGGAGCAGGTCCCAGGTATGGGATGTACTTCCCTGCCTTGGGGGTTTCCCCAGGACTCACCTCTTTGTCAAGAGTGGGTCTGGACTAGGTGACCTTCGGCGGTGCCCTCCTACCTGGGTCTGGAGGTTTTGTGATGTCCTCACCCAAAAGGAAGTGAATTTCCCATGTGTGGTTAAGCCAGCCCTCCCCAGAGAGGACTCATGGCACACTCTTAGGGTGCTGCCAGGAGTCGGCAGAGAGCCTCTGTTTTGAGAGGCATTAGTTGTGCCCCATGTGCTGACGCATGCTCCATTTTGTTTTTTAATACTCCCCTTTTGTCTTCACTTTCTTACAGCAGCTGTGAAATAAGTCATAATGTTTTAAAAGCTACCTTTAAAAAATGGTGGTGGCTTTTCTGTTTTCAAGAATCTTTTAAGTCCAGCAACGTCCCCCAGTCCATCTGTCTTTCCCTCTTTTTCCATCTTTTTGTGAACATCTCCACTGTTTTTGCACCCCCTTCCCTTCCCTTCCCTTCCCTTCCCTTCCCTTCCCTTCCCTTCCCTTCCCTTCCCTTCCCTTCCCTTCCCTACCCTTCCCTACCCTACCCTTCCCTTCCCTTCCCTTCCCTTCCCTTCCCTTCCCTTCCCTTCCCTTCCCTTCCCTTCCCTTCCCTTCCCTTCCCTTCCCTTCCCTTCCCTTCCCAGTTTTCCACTCTCCAGAAGCCCAAGGGGGGTGCCCTCTCCTAACAAAACAGGGAACTAGCTATACACAAGGCATTTTCAAAGGGCTAATCGCTCTTTCCAATTCTTAGATGTTCCAACATGTTCTCCCTTTGCATCCCTGATGATGGTGCTCACCCCTCCCTAAGCAGGGAAATCCCTGTGCTCATGATCTGAACGTGGTTGGTTCTTCCACCAAAGCTGTAAGTAACTTTAGACTGCTGTCAGGCGGATCCAACACACCACCCAAATGGTAGCCATGTGTTTTGCACCAGGAGGTGCTGGTCCATTATGATCCCAGTACAAACAGCACTCACACTCTGTAAGGTATCACTTAAAATGCTATTTATTAGAGCTAAGACTATAGGAAGAGAATAGTATAGATAGCCTTATGTCCCTTTTAGACACTGGTAGCCCCAAGCAGTGTCTCATTGAACAGGACTCCAACCCATGCACTGCACGCCATGTGCAGACCCCATCCACAGCAGAGACTCTCCCCTTTCAGTAATTTGAGCTACTACAGGATTTTCTTACAACAAAACAGCTCTACAATGGTCTGTACAATGGTCTTCTGGTCAGGATCACACCACCATGTCAAGCAGAGTGCCATACGCTAGTGAGAGAGACGAAAAACAAGAACCAGCAGTCTGGCTAAAATGAGTGCTTAGCCTGGTAGAGACTCAAAAACAATAAGCCAAATGGCAACAAGAGTTGCAAAGATAGGATTAGAACTGTTTATATCGCTGCCAAAAACTTTTGTATCCCCAGAAGGCTTGTTAAAGATGGGGGAAGTTTGATGTTGGCTGGAAATATTGTGTTAATAGAGGGAAACGCAAGTTCTGTAAAAGAATATTTGTGTGCTACACAAATTTAATAAAGAGCTATTTGAAAGACAAATACGGTAGTGTATCACGGGTAGAGTAGAAGTGACTGTGAAAGAAGTCATGGTTAAGAAAACCTAGCACTTGCTCTCACTTTCTAAGACAGATTCAAAATAAAAAAACAGCAGACAAGCTGGAAAACAAATATGTTTTTCTATGTAAGAGGCAGCTGGACATGGAAGTTCCCAAAATATGTTACTGGAGGAGTGGGAAATGCCATGGGAGGAAGAGGAACAGAGTCATTTCACAAGTTTGAAGCCCAAAAATCTATCTACATGAGGAATGCTTCCCCAGATATCCAAAAATCTGTCCCACAACCCATGCTGTTGGGCAGTGCGGGGAACACTGGATTTCTGCTTCATGTAAACCGTAGATGCTCAAAATACTGCGTTTAAAGAAAAAATATGGAAGAAGAAAAATGTCACCAGAACGGAGGTAGCCGGTGGCTAGCTGGACACTAGAACTGGAAAGCAAACCAGCCTCTCTTTGGGCTAGAAAAGCAGCGGTGCTGGTTTTCGGGTGGAGCATTTGAAACAACATTAAGCATCTGCTGCAGAAAGGATGCAAAGCTAGGAGTAAAAGAAAGATTTTTTTTTTAGGTCAAAAATTGGTAGGAAAAAGCAAAAAAAACCCTCCAATCAATTGCACCAAATCAACCAGCTTTCCTCAGGAACAAGAACTTTTTCTTTAGGCGCCCCTTAAGCCATGGTGTAACAGAAGAGCCAAGTGCGGTTGAGAGAGGCAGCTTCACTGTAAGGAGTTCCCAAAACCCCACCTGGCACAGCAGCCAGCGGCTGCCTCCCACGGTGCTGCACCTCGCTGTCTGGAGGGCCTCTTCAGCATGGCAGGAGTCCAACTCACCCAACCCCCTGTATTGGGGTGCGGGGCCCAGCAGCACCCTGCTGGGGGCAGGAAGCCTTGAGAAAGGTTGAAGGGGCAAAGGCAAGAAGGAGCAAGGCTGTGGCACAGCTGAGGCAGGGTTATGGCACATCATCTTTCTTGGTTATTGTGATAAAGTCCCACCACTCTCTCTACAACCTGGGCTTCGCTTTGGACTCGGGCTTTTCTCCAGGTCTCCCCACCTAGGCCATCTGTGTCTTGCACCTGCAGCGTGCTGACCTGTACATCTGGACAACTCCTGTAAAAGCAGTTTCTCACTGTCTCACATCTTAGAATCATAGAATAGTTTGGGTTGAAAGGGACCTTTAAAGATCATCTAGTCCAACCCCCCTGCAATGAGCAGGGACATCTTCAACTAGATCAGGTTGCTCAGAGCCGTGTCCAACCTGACCTTGAATGTTTCCAGGGATGTGGCATCTACCACCTCTCTGGGCAACCTGTTCCAGTGTTTCACCACACTCATTATATAAAAAATTTCTTCCTTATACCTAGTCTAAACCTACCCTCTTTTAGTTTAAAACCATTACCCCTTGTCCTATCATGACAGGCCCTGCTAAAAAGGTTGTCCCCATCTTTCTTATAAGCCCACTTTAAGTACTGGAGGACTGCAATAAGGTCTCCCGGGAGCCTTCTCTTCTCCAGGCTGAACAACCCCAACTCTCTCAGCCTGTCCTCATAGGAGAGGTGCTCCAGCGCCCTGATCATAATTGTGGCCCTCCTCTGGACCCACTCCAACAGGTCCATGTCTTTCATGTGCTGGGGGCTCCAGAGCTGGACGCAGTACTCCAGGAGGGGTCTCACAAGAGCGGAGTAGGGGGGCAGAATCACCTCCCTTGACCTGCTGGCCACGCTTCTTTTGATGCAGCCCAGGATAGGGTTGGCTTACTGGGCTGCAAGTGCACATTGCCAGCTCATGTCCAGCTTTTCGTCCACCAGAACCCCCAAGTCCTTCTCTGCAGGGCTGCTCTCAATCCCTTCATCCCTCAGCCTGTATTGATACCGGGGATTGCCCCGACCCAGGTGCAGGACCTTGTACTTGGCCTTGTTGAACCTCATGAGATTCACATGGGCCCAATTCTCGAGCTTGTCCAGGTCCCTCTGGATGGCATCCCGTCCTTCAGGCATGTCAACTGCACCACTCAGCTTGGAGTCATCTGCAAATTTGCTGAGGGTGCACTCAATTCTTCTATGTCATTGATGAAGATATTAAATAGTACTGGCCCCAGTATGGACCCCTGAGGGACACCACTTGTCAGCAGTCTCCATCTGGACATTGTGCCATTGACCACTACCCTCTGGATGTGACCATCCAACCAATTCCTCATCCACCAAACAGTCCACCCATCAAATCCATGTCTCTCCAATTTAGAGAGAAGGATATTGTGGGGGGCCATGTTGAAGGCCTTACAGAAGTCCAGGTAGATGACATCCATAGCTCTTCCCTTGTCCACTGACATAGTCGCTCCATCATAGAAGGCTACTAGGTTGGTCAGGCAGGACTCACCCTTGGTGAAGCCATAAAGCCATGGCTGGCTGTCTCGAATCACCTCCCTGTCCTCCATGTGCCTTAGCATGGCTTCTAAGAGGATCTGTTCCATGATCTGCCCAAGGCACAGAGGTGAGGCTGACAGGTCGGTAGTTCCCAGGGTCCTCTTTTCTACCCTTTTTAAAAATGGGTGCAATGTTTCCCTTTTTCCAGTCACCAGGGACTTCACCTGACCGAGAGGACTTTTCAAATATCATGGAGAGTGGCTTGGCAACTACGTCAGCCAATTCCCTCAGGACTCTGGGACGCATCTTGTCAGGAACCCATGTTCAGGTTCCTCAGGTGGTCATAAACCTGATCTTCTCTTACAGTGCGAGGGACTTTGCTCCCCCAGTCTCTGTCTTGCAGTCCATCCACTCGAGAGGTGTGGGATGAGAAGTTGCCAGTGAAGACTGAGGCAAAAAAGTTGTTGAGTACCTCAGCCTTCTCCTCATCCGCTGTTACCAGTATGCCAGTCTTGCTCATCAGGGAGGGTACGCTTTCTTTGACCTTCCTTTTCTGGCTGACATACCTGTAGAAGCCCTTCTTATTATTCCTTGCATCTTTTGCCAAGTTCAGCTCCAGCTGTGCCTTAGCCTTCCTGATCCCATCCCTACACAACTGGGCAGCATCCCTATGCTCTTCCCAGGATACCTGTTCCTGCTTCCACTGCCTGTGCATTTCCTTCCTGCCCTTTAGTTTGACCAGCAGGTCTTGACTCATCCATGCTGGTCTCTTGCCTTCCTTTCCTGCCTTCTTACACCTGGGTATTGAGAGCTCTTCCCCTCTATGGAAAGTGTCCTTAAAGATTTGCCAGCTCTGTTCTGCTCCCTTGTCCCTGGGAACAGTTTCCCAGGGGTCTTATTGACTAACTCCTTGAAGAGCTGGAAGTTTGTTTTCCTAAAATTCAGGGTCCTGACTTTACTCTTCGCCTGAACCATATCCCTCAGGACTGCAAACTCCACTCCAGTGTATGACTACTGCAGCCCAGGCTGCCTCCAATCTTGACGTCACCGATTAGCTCACTTGCGTTGGTGACCAACAGGTCCAGTATCGCATCCCCTCTAGTAGGGCTGTCTATTACCTGGCTTAGGAAGTTATCCTCAATCCATTCCAGGAGTCTCCTGGATTGCCTACAGCTCACCATGCTACTTTCCCAGCAGATGTCAGAGTGGTTGAAGTCCCACAGCAGGACGAGAGCCTGCAAGCGTGATGCCTCCGGTAGCTGGAGTAAGAAGGTTTTGTCAATAGGCTCCCCTTGATCGGGCGGCCTGTAGCAGACACCAACCACAAGGTTCCCTTTGTTGCCTTGGTCTCTGATTCTCACCCATAAGCTTTCAACCTGCTCGTAGCTATTCTTCAGAGACAGCTCTTCACACTCTGTCTGTTTCTTGATGTAGTGGGCAATGCCTCTGCCCCTCCTTCCTTGCCTGTCCCTTCTGAACAGCCTGTAGCCATCGATAGCCACATTCCAGTCATCGAGTTTGTCGCACCAAGTTTTTCAGTAATAGCAACTAGGTCGTAGCTTTCTAGCAGCACAGTGGCTGTGGACGGCAAGGTAGTGCCCAGATAGATGGCCAGGAGGGAAATGAGTTTAGCCTTTCGTTCCTGCAGGCACAACATTCACATCTGCTTGGGAAATATTGCCAAGGAGATCTAAAAGCCCTTCTGTATTTCTGACATTCAGTCAGGACCTGAGCCTAAGAAACAGTAACAGTACCCATCTTCAGCTGCAAAGGAGAGAGCTGCCTCAGCTTTAGGGGGGCATTTCCCCCGTATCCGAGGGATGGGGCAGAGAGACCTTCACGATACCCACATGGGGCTTTTGGTGGGGAGCAAGGAGGAGGACAATGAGCAAAGCTCGTTGAATGCTTTGAAGGGTGTCTTCGTAATGTTTTTTACATTACTTTGCTGGCTGGCTGGCAGCACAGAGCATCTGTTTCCAGCTACAGAACTACTCATGGAAAATACTCTGGCAGCTGTAGAGGCTCCCTTCCCCCTCCCCGAGGCCTCCCCCAAAACCGCACCAGCACTGGATTGCAGGCTCCATCGCTCGGGGCATTTTGCCTGTAATCACTGGCAATAGATTTATATGTGGAGTCCAATTATGTCCTCAAATTTATTATTATAATGGAGTGATTTATACTGCAAACAAAAGAACAAATGGGTCACAAGACTCGCCTTCCTGTGTTTCAATTTGTTTCCCTGATGCTTTTTTTCTTCCTTCACTTTTGGGGAGTTGGGGGTTGGGTTTTTGTTGTTTTTTTTTCTGCCAGAGAAGCTGCTTCATCATAGCTTGACTGTACAAGGCAAGAGGGAAGGGGCAGGCCAATAGGAAGTAGTGACTTGTTGTGTCTTGTGCATTTAATTGTTTTTAATTTATGAGCTGCAGGCAGACGGTGGCTGCAGCACATTAAAGTTTCTTTTGGAAATAACACAAAGGTTTTTCCCTCCAGTGCCTGAAAATTTTGAATCCTGAATAAAAAGTATGAGAGAGTGCAGCCCAGCATTGGCACTGACATAGCACCTACGTACAACTGACGAAACTTTGGCTCCATTGTTACTCAGGGCTTTTGCTGCATGAAGGCAGCTAAGGGAAAGTACAAGAGCTCCAATGAAATCAGAAAAGCTGATGACAATGGATGCTTGCTCTGAAAGTGTGCACTCCCTTTCACCCTGTGCAACACCATCTCCACATCCACTTATCTTCCCTGAACTGGTGAGAAACCTCAAAGGAAAAAGAACAAAGTAAAAAGAAACAGGATCTTGGAAGAGAAGAAGAACTGCTGCTATGAATAAAGGATGCCAGATGGGAAAATCACTGCACAGAAATGCAGTGTGAATCACTACGACAGGAATTATGGCTCTTTTGGTATACCTGGACCACAGAAGGCAGACATAGCTGCAGACACTGTGTGTCAGAAGCCTGGCATATGTTATTACTAAATATTTCATCTCAGGTCATTTGGAACATCTGGTTCTGAAAAATCTCTGCAAGAAGACTGAGTAGCTCTCTGGATCTCACTGCTGACAATGGTGAAAAGGCAGATAAAACCTTTAACTCTGTTCATGATATGAGGAATCCACCATCAATATCTTTCCACACCAAATATGCTTGGCACAGGATGCTACAGGTATAAAAGTCTACTTGGGTTCAAGGGACAACTTTACAAGTCCATGAACCAGAAATACATCAAGAGCTATTACATAGCATTTACATAGCATAGAAGGAAGAAGCACTCCCTTCTGGCTCAGACACAAGTTGCTGGAGGATGGGGAAGCATCCCTTTGCATTTGCCCCAGTCTTATACCATTCCCTGGCTTCCAGTGTGAGCAATGGCAGGGCACAGCTTGCTGGGCTGGGTGAACCTGTGGGTCTGTCCTGACCCACTTGGTTGCTCTTACGTTCCTGTAGATGCATTTTATAGCAAGTCTGGTCAATTATTGATAGATCATTACCACACCTCCTCTAAGATCTTCCTTCCGTGAAAGAGCATCTCAGGTCTTACCTACACAGTAGTTTGCACTGGTGTAGCTACTAAGTGTTTTAATGAGTCTGATTGAGCCAATGAGAACTTGTACACAGGCACCCAGTACCGTAATACTGTATTCTGGCTTTGCTTAAACCATTTTTTTTTATTTTCAACAGATTAAAAGAAATCAGAATAAGCCATTCTTAACCCCCAGTAGCCCACACCTACACTGTCCTATCTGGGCACACCACCTAAAATACACAACGTTAATTAATCCCTGGTATTTTGCATGCAGAACAGGCCTTTCTTGCAGCTCCTTGGGGACGCTTTGCTCAGCACCATGAAACTGCTGCTGCAGTAGACAGGAATTATTTTTTGAGAGAATATATAGAGGTGATGTAATGCTAGGGTCTAGCATGTCACTCTGCATGCCACCAGGGTGACAGAAAGCCCCCCTCTGCTTGTTGGGGCATGAAATACCTCAGCGTTGACACTCAGCGCTTGTGCCTCAGATTTGAGCCTTCGAGGAGGTGGAGAGCCATCTTTTCCCTGGAAAGGCTGCTTGGAGTAATGGGATGCCTTCGAGGCATCCAGGCCCCATGTGGGTTGAGCACTTTGTTCCACTGCACTAAGAAGAGCAAACTTAAACTTGGATTTTGGTCTGGTTTGGAATACGAGTACAAATAGGAATTATACCCAACACATACTTTGCACCTTGTAGTGACAGAATGTGCTCAAAATTGTTCTTTCCATTTGTCTGTCCCTGCTTCCAACAAAATGATTCAACCTTGCACACCATTCAGAGTTTGAACCTTGCGGGGGTTATTTTACATCCACATGCTTGCAGAGATGAGAAAGTCTTTTGGCCACAAGGCCATACTCAATGTTTAAAACAAAATCATATGGAAAATAAATTGGGAAACTTGAACCTTTGAAAAGACAGTATTTAGAGCAGCTGGCTTCTAATAAAGGAGAGTGTAGAAGTTGGTAAAGATTCATCGTCTCCCAAACAAAGCTCCAAATTGAAGACAACCCCTTTCATAGTCCCAGTTTGATGTTAACCAGCCTCCTAACACTACAAGCAACATATATTCCAAGGTCAAGGCAACCAGCTTTCCCAGGTCAATCTGTTCACTCCACCCTTCTGCTCAAGAAAGGAAAGCATTAAAAGCCTCCTGGGCTGATCCCAAAGAGCAGGGCTGTGCCGGTCCACATCATTAAAAAAGAAAAAGTTGAGCAGCAGCACAGTTTTTGTTGGCACCACTTTGTGTAACTCACTCCTCAGTATTCGCTGCTCTGGAGCACGAGCCCAGCCATTGCGGGCAGGCTGCTAGGGAGCCACCATGCGAGCCCGTGCCAAACGCACTGACGAGGGCTGGTGCTTTCACCCATCGGCGGCATACCTCCATCTACGCCCTTGTCACCTGCAGGTGGGATGGCTGCCTTGCCCTCCCCCAGGCCTGCAGCTCCGGTGCAGCGGGGTCAGAAGCCATCGGAGGCTGAGCCACCTCCCTGCCCCGGGCGCAGGGAGAGGGGAGCAGAGCCCAGGGGTCCCTTTCCCGCAGGCTGAGTTTCCGGGAGCAGCGCGGTCCCCATCCGGCAGCTCCCGCCAGCACCGCTGTTTTCTCTCTGGGCTGCTCTTGGCTTCCTCCTGTGCAGCTGTGCTCTCCACATCAGAAGGGACTTTTCAGAGAAAAGTGAAATTAGTAAAAATGAAGATAATTGAATGCATTTTGTTTTACCAGAGAGACTGTTTGTGGTTAGCAAATAGACATGAAATGTTATAAAATATTTTCTAACAGTACCCTATAGAGATGACTTGTCTGTAAAACATGAAATAAAACTGGCAGGAAATCACCACACTGACTTAATAAAACATAACATTAACTGACACCAAAAAGCAACCTAGTTAAGAAGTAGAAAACTTTACAACCTCAGTTATTTGAAAAATACAGAGGTAGCCCAGCTATTAAATCGAAAGGGATCATTAGGGTAATTTGCACTATTTGGTTCACTGCTGTTAAACGTGATGCCATGAATGCATTGTATTGGAAGTTGTTTGACTCCATGATTCTTCTGACTACTGCTCAAAAAATAGTAAAAGACTAACTGCCATTTTAAAACCATTCAGTGTTTTGCAACACTCATTTAGAAATATTTCTAGCTGAGCCAATCAAGGCTTCAGAGTTTATGGAGCATATCTTCCCAGTGTGTAATGGTATGTACATTCTTGACATACTCCATGGCTCAAACTGGGTAACTGGAGGTACTGCCTGGGTCTAACCAAGGCCCTGGAAGCAGGTATTGTTAATACTTTCTGTCTTTTAACTAGGATTTTGCAAGAACATCTGTGCACAGAAAAGGTGAAAACAATAGTAGGATGCTAACCTAGAAGGTAGTTATTTGTTCACACCTATATTTTTGTACTGATGTAGTCCATAGGAACCCTGAAAACAAGCCAGGTCTCCAGCACAGCTGGCCCTACACAGGTGGGACAGAAATGCAGAGGCTAGGCAGGGTCTCCTCAGGATGCTGCGCTGAGCACCCGCACCAGGTGCATGAAAAAGAAAGGAAAAACAGCCGAAGCTGTTCTTAGCCGTTTTCTAGCTATTGTGGCCTTCTGGGCCATAGCTCTTAAGAGGCAGCCCTAAAGCACCTCTCAACACAAACAGCAAAAACATCTGTGTTCACCTTAGTCCTGGCTTAACCCCTTGTGCCACGGGGCACAGAAGAGCATCACAATCTCTGCTGTTTTGCCTGTCACGAGCAGCTTTCTGGAAAATCACAGGGTGTTCAAACGGCTGGTGAGGTGGGATCAATGTGAAATCACAGAGAGGGGTGAACATCACTGCTTGTGCTGCAAGCAAGCCCTTGTGATGCTGCAGCTGTTATTGTTTTACTTGCAATACCACAGTCCCAACTCTTGAGTCTTTGGGTTGGGAATCTAGGGTACCAGATCATCTTGATATGACTATCAGCAAAAGGCTCAGTATAACCTTACCTGAGGCGGCACAGGATCCCAAAGCCTTGCTGAAAAGGCCGATCCCATAACTGGATGGGTCCTGACCCTATTCCTCTCTATTCTCCTCGCTGTCTGAAGTGTCTCTGTTTTATTACGTCTAATAGCACAGTTAGTCATTTGTTCACTTTTAGGTGTACAACTCCCCGGGAAGAGTCAGCAATTTCCCCATGTCTTTCTAAAGACAAGCCCAGCACACATTGGGGTGTCAGGGACGCTTCCAGCTGCCTCTTCACCAGGCAGACACAATACTTGAAAGTCACCTCCTGCGCAACAACAAATACAGCTACTATAAACTTTTTTCCTGGTACCTAGACAGCCACAGAAAGAGAGAAAGGTGGTGGTGGGGTTGTTGGTGGTCTATTACCATGGATTATAGCAAGTAACTAGATCTCCTGAGTGGTAAAATAATATAAAGAAATTAATTAGGAGAACAAAGTAATTATATGGAGTAAATGTATACGAGCAATTGATTCAGCCATCCCCATTAAATTCTAAAGCGGTGTGCCACTGTTCTAAAAAGAGAAGACTCCGAATGCCAACACGCAAAGATTTAATATGCTTTTTCCCTTAGGCTAAACTAAAGAAAAATTGGCTGCACTTTCCTGGGGTTAACAGCAAAGAGGTCACATTTATCATCCCACCACTTATGTTCAAGAACTAGCAATTTAACTGTTCCTAAATGGGTTGGCTTGGCCCTCCTGAAACTGCAGATGGGTTGCAGTTTATATGCAATCTTATCTGCTAGAAGTGACTAATACTAGAATAACATGGCACTGTGATCTCGGCATTCTGGAAAGCTGGTGAGATCCTAGCCCCAAATTCTCCTGCTTAAATGCTGCTGGTAATTTCAGCAGTGTTTGTGTTATTACTATGATTTATGTATATAGGTCCCAGATAAGTTACCCACGAAGGAAAAAATAATTGACAAATTCTCCACTAGCCTTCTGAGTTGTTTTTTCCCCTCCAAGGATCAAAATTTTTTTAGAAAAAAGATGATTATTTTCTCCCCACAGCTATAAATTCCTCAGCCAGCTCCTCTGTTACCATGCAGTCTGCTGGGCATATTCCAGAATTATTTCTGAAGTTTTCTCAGACTTCCATATAAGTCCAAAAATTCCACAGTCCTGCTCCGTGCCAGCATGACAGCCGACCCTTACTGCTTGGTATAAATTTTTGAAACACCCAGTTCCGCTGATGCTGAGCAGCCAGTTCCACTGATCGGTAAATTAAGGACACAAAATCCACATAGGACTTTGGGCAAGCGCCGCCACAATAATCACACCCGTCTCTCCAGCAGCTGCAGTGCTTTGTAGCAAACCAACCTGCCCCAGAAACCATGAGGACAGGAAGCATCCAGCCATCCCCACATGGTCTCGCGTTGATTGCCTCCAGAGAAAGCGGTGTTGTGGGGCAGTTATAGAAAAGAGGTGGGGGTGGAACCCCAATATCTGTGCAAAAATATGTGAATGGTACAAAACAAAATAACACTCCTCCATTGGAGGCAAATAAATCACTCCCAGGCTCCAAGTGAAGCATGACTTGAAGTGCTTTGTGAAAATAGATGCAGCGTCCTCAGCCTGGTGGCGGTCATGGTGTTCATACCGGGACCTGGTGTCCCAGGAACGGCTTGGCTCCCACGCCTGCCATGGGCTGGAGGTGCAAGGCAAGTGTCTGCTCGTGGCCTGTGCATCCCTGTTCCTTGCTAAAAGAGTGAATTAGCCAACAATAACAGTGTTTGTTTTGTTGCCATCTCAGTAGACGCTCTAATAGTGCTAACAGGAAAAAGAAACCTCACCAGAGAAGGGAAAGGTCAGAAGGCTAATAAAATAAATGCAGCTATTGTGCGTTCACTTGGCAATTCATAAGGGAGTGTGATTTTCTTTTCTTTTCTTTTTTTTAAGTAGTGAAAGAGTCCGCTGACGGATCCAAAATGAAATTTCAGCTTTCACACAAGGTTTGTTACTGACAGCCACGTCATGGCAGAGTCCAGAATTCTAGAGATGTAGGTTTTCATTTGCTAGATTCCCCCCTCATTTCATTTCTTTCTTTTTTTGGGTTTTGTTTTTTTTTTTTTGAGTTTTTCTTCCAATCAGTTCTGGCTATCAAAGAGAAGCAGTATCATCCACGAGAAAATGTTGGCCAAAAAGGTAATTTTATGCCAAGAGCCCTGTATTGTTCTTGAAGGGCACAGCTGGCCACCTGCTGCCCTTTTTCAGCATTGCCCAGCTAGGTAATTCATGGCTGTTTTATCTTTAAGCTTGTGAGTGTTCCTCTGCCTACAATCAAACACCCGCTGAAGTGTTTGGCTGGACTGGGGCTTTGAGTCGAGAAAACACAGTTTGATAAATGGTTTACTTCCGAGCACACTCCTCTCCAGCACTGCATTGACACCGTGGCGCTGCTGGATTCAGGGACCCCCATTCCTGTGTGTCTAAGAGGACACATGCACATGTGTACGTACATATATATCCTCTGTATCTGAGAGTCACCAGGAACACACAGGGCTGGAATTTGATCCTCTTAACAGCAGCAAAATCACTACAGTGCTGGAAAAGATGTCCCCATGGATAAGGGATTTAAATGCAGCTGCTGCCCCTCTCTGGGAAGGATGCCCCTGCGCTCCCCTGCCTTCCAGCAAGGGTCAGGCCTCTGAAGCAGCAATGGCAGGCTGGGGCTATGAACATGTGGGCACCTTGGGAGGATCTAACCGGTATCCCAGTGCCTGCCCTGCATCCAGGCAGGACACACGACCGAGGCAACATGTCCTCCTGCGCTGCCAGACCTTGGGTCTCCTCATAGTCAGTGGAGAGGGACAGCCACGACTCCAAAGCAAGGTAGCTGCTGTAAGGCATCTGAACACAGGCCACAGTACTAGAAATAGCTGATCACCGGCACAGCAGGAACTGGGGGAGAAAGTAGCCTGAAAGGCTGCAAGATAAATTGCATAGCCACACTTAAGAGTGCTAGTTTATTCCCAGGAACCAAGGCAGAAGGTCACCTCTGCAATGAAATTCTCCCAGGTCTGCAGGATGCAGTCAGGATGGATCCTGCCTTTCATGTCGGCCAGCACACTTCCCTGCTACGGACTCCTACAGTCGTCAGCTGAAACAGTAGCGTCTGCAACTTCCCTAACAGCCCAAAGAAAAGGCCTACTTTAAAAAAATCTATCAAACACATGAGAAGGCTCCATCCTGACTTTGTCTACAGCAGGCTGATGCAAGGAAACACCCAGCCCTGTGCCCTGCAGTGGAAGGAGGCCAGTGTTTTGGTGGGATACGCTTGCCTTCCCAGCGTACCAGAGAAGAAATACTAGAGAAGAAACTCACCGTACTAGAGAAGAAAGAATGTCTGTCGTGCCAGCCATCCCTCTGCAGCGGTGGAGCTTTTTCCTAGGCAATATGTTTGTTGTTTTAAAGGGTTCACTTTGGGGCTTTTCACGTCAACCGTTACTGAAGTTATGCCATGATCCCAAAAAACTACTTTTGTACTCTAGTATATATGTTTCATAGGTAACAATATATCCTGCCTCAACTTCTTTTAACTTTACTTCATTTCTCTAAAAAAACAACAAGCCTGAGATTCTCCACAGAGTTAATGGGATGCTGTGGTAAGTAAACAGGGGATTAAGCATCACTTGCAGGCGCTTTTACTGTCTGCACACAGTACTGGTGAAGGCGGGACAAGGGGAGCTGTAAGTACCAGGCTGACAACCATGCATACAAAAGGATGCTGGAAAAATGAAGCAGGTTCACAGATCAGCTACAAGAAAAATCTCATCTTTAGTTGGTGCCCATGTTCATGCAATTGGTGACAGACCATACAGGAGATGCCTTTTGGCAGCTCAGTTAAATAAGCAAAGCATGGGAACGTGAAACTGGCTTGTGAACATCTTAATTAAGTTTTTACTCTACAGAAAAACCCATTGCTCACCATGTATAACCTACCTTCTTGGCAACGTGAGTCTCCTGCCTACATTAGTACTACAACTCCTTAGTCTTCCCATGAGAGTTTCCTATCCAAACTCCTTATTCTACTGGAAAAAAAAAATATTATATTACATCAATGTGATTCAGATGGGGATTAGTTATTGCTGTCTCTAAAACGGGGATTATCTTTTCTTTTTGACGCTTTCTTGTATCACATGGGATTAGTTGGCCTTGGAAAACCTGGTTGTTCCATACCCTTTAGTGCAGAGGCTCAGGCTAGCCACAGAGTTACACGCATTAGTAAGAGAGAGGCAAGGATTTGACCGAAGCTCTCGACTTCTGGAGGGAGGGAGAACTCAACTTCTCATCAGGAAGAAAGACAGGAAGAGTAAAGAAAATGACATGGGAATTGAGAAAGGAAAGAAAAATATATTAAATTTACCAGCTTTAAAACACAAAGAGACACTGTGATCATCCATTTCATATAAATTCCTGCATAAGCCAGGCCATGACATGATTGATTACCTTCAAACAAATACATGGTTAGTTCCTCTACAGCTGTAATTACAGGTATCTTCAGAAAAAGAGCATTTACTTGCACGCCAATTTAGCCGTATTTTACCAGCATCACCCATTCACCTTTTAGGAATACATTCCTATACCCCTTTTCAGATGCTGGATGTGAATTCTTGTGCAAAAATACCTTGGACCTGGCCAATACATTCACTAGAGAACCTCAGAAGAATACAAGCTGTCTCAGACCTCTTTATTAGAAAACACACGCTGGTATTCAACTTCTTCTAAGTCAACATCCCTCAGAGGAAGAACTGTCTCAGATTTTTCTACGAGCTCTCATTACCACAGTGGTATTTATGGCTGTGCCTTAGGGGGAGCAAGCAGCCAGCCTAGTCTGTCCCACGCACAGCCAGCGGTCCCTGGGCCCTACTCATACAGAGTGTTCTTTTAATACGAATTTCAGCTCAGGCCAAGGGTTCAGGCAATGACCTTCTAGACACCACCACAGCCCCAGCAGTAGTTGCTTGGACAGAATTTTATGTCACGTTAAATTTCTTAACCTTAATCTGTTAAATGGTACTGAAAGAAGAGCGCACAGCCCATTTGCTCGTAGCTGTTCTAATCCAGCCTTGTCGATCAGACATTCACAGACCGTCGTCACGCTGGATGGGGCCCCCGAGGGCTCTTTCAGTTCCCAGTGAAAAAATACAAAACACTTCTCAAGATACTCAAGCTTTCTCCAAATACGTACAAATCTAATGTGTTTTCAGAAAGCAGCAGGAGCAGGAGCATTTTTCTGGTCTCGGTTGCTTGTGTACCTTCTGAAGTATATCAACATCCTGTCTCTTAAGGAAATTGCAACTGAAATTTCCCAGAAGACTTGTGAAGAACAAAAGTTTTACGTGCTGGAGACACAGGACAAGACCGGCAGCCAGGAGCTCATGGACTTCTGCAGCTTCAGAGAAGTGTTGAGACTTCCCTGATATAGAGATCACTGAAATGCAGCTGACTTCTTACTCCATGACTCTCCTGGCTATTAATACCACATGTGAACAATTTAACATAAATTGGAGATAAATGTATTTGTTCAGAATTTAGACTTCTACATACTGACATCCCAAATTCACCTGTTTCTTGAACTAATTTTTTATCAAAAGTTTCACTAGCTTCAGGAAAATTTCACCTGAACCTTGGCCAGTTTAATTTTTTGATTGCAATGCCTTGCTTGGGTTAGTTCCAAACCAAATTAAGTTTATCAATCATTCACCGTAAATGGGATCCCCTCAAAGCTTGCAACTCAAAACCAAGTTCAGAGAACAAAGGTCGCATGCCAAATCTGAAGAAAAAAATTCACCTGGCTCTCAGCAAACAAAAACATTTTGCAAGGGAAAGATAACATACAAATCAATCATTTTAAATGCAGAATATATATTTCAGGGCAATTTCCTCATTGCTTTCTACATAACGCCATTTTTCCAAAAGTACCACATGATTATTTGCCAGCTGGATCAAGCACCACTTCCATTCTGTACCATGTTGCGATACTTCATCCTACTAAGAAGAACACAAGAAATTTCTACAGTCAATTTTGTTTGCATTTTTGGCCACCTCGAACAATGGATGAGCACAGTATTGTGAAACGCCTACGTGTCCCAATAAACAAGAGCATCCCTTTGTTTAACGGAAAAGTTGAATTTGATTTTTATTTGATCACACAAAAAGCACAATCCCTGTTAAAGGCATATGACAAAGAGCAGAAAACAGTCCACAGAAAGGTTACAGGAAAGTGGTAGGTCTGCCTAAGTTCCCACCAGAGCAATGCAAGGCTGGACTCCAACAAGAATGAAATGAAAGCAGGTCACTTCAGCGTGACAGCTCTTGCTTTTGCCATGTATTTGAGTCGATAGCGTACCATGAACAATAGTAGAGCATTCCTGGGGAAAAAGATGAAAAAGACTTTTTGTTCAAAAACTGATTTTTTAATTTGCCTGGCACGATCTGCATGGTTTTAGAGAGCACAGGAGAAAGCCAGGGTTACCATTGTCTGTTCCCTTCTCTCTTTTGCCACGTGGCAAAGAAAGTGACATATAAGGGATTATTTTGTTCCTATAGAAATAAATACCATCTCCTGCTGGAAGGGCTCTACCCTGCCTATGTAGATCACGTCTTAACAGACAGCTGTCTCCTGGATTCATCCAGCTGCCTGCTCCACCTGGGTCATGGTGATCGGGGGTGTGCAACTGCTGTCCATCAGGAAAGCTGGATGTTTCAATCTGGGCTGTCTATACATCAGACGATAAATCCCACAAGCAGCTACAGGCTCTGCTGGGAGCATTTGCTTTGGCAAGAAGGAGCAACTACCTCTAGGAGAGCAGAGGGTCCGTACATATCTTAATGCTGCTTAGTTTAGTGTTAGTTCAACTTGAGAGTGAAGGTTATTGTGGCAATAGGATATTGTTTGGTCTAGGTGGTGCCTGTCTTTTATTTGCTGTATTTTTCTTAAAGATTAATGTTAGCAAGGCTGAGGCATTCTTGATAATCCTCGACTGCAAGCTGAGAACTTGACAGATGAGGTCAATGGAGATGATGGGTTGTTTTGGGTGGATGGTGGTGGGACTAACTCCTGTGGGCAGCTTTTAATCTTCACCAAAAAAATACTGTAACAGATAACCAAATAACTGCCTTTCTACAAGCACAGGGTTTTTTTGGTTTTGTTGTTTTCCAGTTATATCCTTTTCCTGATTCCTTGTTTTTTCAGAAAATTTTTATGTTTCTCAGCATTGTCAAGAACAGCATAGAAATTAGTACAAAAGGCAAAACAGAGGCTCTCTCCTCTCTCTGCCTCTTCCACTGCATTTGTTTTTCTGGTCAAGGTGAAGGATAAAACCTGATCATTTCTTCAAGAGAAGCTGAGGTTGTGGTGCTTTAAAAAAAGAATGCGATTATCCCAATTTTCAGCCTATAGTCTTTTTTTTTTTGCTTTTCCCTGAAAAAAATAACATAAAAAACTGGTGCTGTGACTTTCCAATAATTCTCTTCTTTTGATCTGCATTCTTACAGGTAGTTCTTTCTTGTTTTTCACTTATTTTTGATGTTGCTGATTCCTACTTGATGCTATATTTAGTTTTGCACTCATTAACATAACCCAAATGTCACTGCCAACTGCCACCAAGACAGTCATTCTGACTTGAGATGAACAAATTCATTGTGAATCCCTTTGAAAAAAAACCCACTGCACAGCCTAAAGATCTGTAGAAGATGAAGTCTATATTTGATTGTGATGAAAATCAGTAAATCAGAGTTCTTGTTTAGCTGCCGTTACATGTTCTCTGACTCAGTCAACAAATTTATTTCATTCCTGTTCCCCTTTCAAGCCAACAGAAAACAGTTTCATGGAGCTGGAAAATGCTTTGGGCAACACTGGGGGAAGCAAATAACTTATTTACTGAACACGGGGCGTTGACTGATTCAGAATGTCTTGCCAATTCATCCGAAGTCACCAAACGCTTGGAGCCAGAAAGAGGATGTGGGGCTCAATTAGCGGAATGAGACCATGATGAGGGCAGGTGGCTCCCCTCAAGCAGCCAGGACACTGCCTGCAGCATTTTTTGGAAATCCACAGTCTCCCTTCTAGGAGAGGAACTCGGAATTCATCACCTCCAAAATGCTCCTGGCAAGGCAGGCAGGGCACTCTGGTGAGAGGTGCATGTTCAAGGTCCACTTCAGCAGAGGAAGAATTCAATGCTGCTCTCCTGCATTTTGGAGGAGTGTCCTAACTGCCTACCCGGAGAGCAGCGGCAAAGCTGCAGCACCCACCTCCTCCCTCCTTGCATGAACGGTGCTGCCATCCCATCCTTTTTCATTCACCCAGAAATAAATAAAGGGGGGAAGGCCGAAGGTCTCATTTCCTTGGCAGCGGGGGGGCAGAACAAAACATGTTTTTCCTGATTTCAGTTCAGAGGCTAACAGGAAGCCTTCATTTCTTATGACATTCATAGTGCAGGACTAGCATTTCACCTCTACAATACATCTGGGTTAACTGGAAGAGCAGTTCCAGCCCAAGCAATAGCTTTTTAAGACCAAGGCTTCAGCGATGAAGCAATATGAGAAAGATACACACATACTGCCACTTGGATTAACCTGGCAACACTTACATGTAAACGAGGTCTAATGGTGGACACCTTCTGCCCTTCCAACACATTGTCAGCTCACGCTCTGCCACGAGGGGCGAGTTCCTCTCCAATGCTCGGTTGTACTGGGCGATCAAAGCATGGAAACCACATGAGCAGAGATTACACGGCCTCTTGAGTCTGGCAGCCAGATGTCGGATTGCAAGAGTGAGCGTAACCAGATGGTTTTTCTGCCGTTTTTTCTCCAAACACCCAGAAGAGGTTAACAGAATGACACACACAGAGATAAACTCATGATGACATTTGCATGTTTAGACATATACACATATTAGCCCCTTCAAAACTGTAATCCCTAGGGATCCATAATTGGACAGCACAGCTAGGATTTTCGGATGTCAGGTCCAGCTCAGACTCTGCAAGAAGCTCCAAGCGAGCAACAGCTGGACTAGGACTTCTCCATATCGCTGCCTTGACAGTGGGACCAGCCCGGGGGTACAGCCCACAGAACCCCTCTGACGCTGGCTCCAAGCGTGCTCCTGGGTGCAGCACAGGGGGGCAGATTCTCAGCTGGCCACGGACAGCTTTACTCTCTTCTATCCATGCAAAGCTGCCCTACAGTGAGCTCTTTGGGATTTGCCATAACAAATACAGCAGGAAAATCGTTGCACTGTTGTGGCACACCAGCTGCTGATGCAAAGGGCTCAGGCAAAGGAAAGAGGGCTTTGATGGGATAGTCCTACATCCCAACATGAGGTAGCTCCTTGGACACTTCTCTGGGGCCACAGAGACACACTTCTTTCTAATGAAGCTGACATCAGAGTTCACTGGAGAGATATCTGGGTGGGTCAACCCAGAAACCAGAAGATGCAAATGTTACTTTCAAGGACCAGTTTCAGGGCTGAACCCTCATCACGAGCCCACACCTGTATCCGTCCCACAGTGTCTATGCCAGACAGCCACATCTGGAACAAAAGTATTTAGTTCCATTTAATACCCTGTGCTTTCTCCTATTCAAAACACAGGTTTGACGCTCACACACAGAATGTGTGTGGCACAGTCCCACATCAGGTGGAGAGAATGTGTTTAGGACAACAATGAATATCAGCAGATGGACAACAACAACCACCACTTAACTGTTACGACTTATGTTTAAGATAAAACAAAATCCAGGAACAACTCCAGTTCCCAGCTAGATAATACAGAAAAGCAGCAGTCCTGGCTCTGAATTGCTTTTAACTGACTCGGATCTCATGGAGGCAAGGGGAAAACTCCCATTGAAGCTTTTGACTCTCAGGCCAATTCCAGTTTATTGTTCCCATTTTATTTAGTTATGCAAAAAAGCACCCAGCCCTACACTTAGCTCTCAGAAATATTATTTCTCCATCCCCCAAAAAAATCCAGATGAGAGTTTTAGTTTTGCAATCCTTATTCTTTCATAAGAAAAATAAATAAGCAGAAATACATGAGCATTTCTTCCCTGTAAACATCAGCACAGCTTATTCACATTAAACCCAAGGTCTTTTGAAATGGCTCGAAATCTTAAGCAGAGGTGGGGGAGCCCAGATGGAGCAAAAGGGTAAACAGATTCTCACACAAGTTTCTCTCAGTGTCTTGGGAAACGAACTCAAAACACTCAAAGGACCCAAGAGCTGAGCTCTTCTCTGCCAGAGGGGCAGGCTGACCAGGTTTGTGTGCATCTTTTACGGGAGAAGTTGAAGACAGTTTGATGATGCACCCTTTGAATGACTGCGTTTCCCCTCCTCCCTACAGCCTCCAACTCAACACAATTCTGCTTGAGGGCTAAGAGTGGCTGGAAACTTCCCCGTGAAGCATTTAGTCCAGAGACAGATCCATAGATACACAGAGAGGGAGAGCTCTCTGAAACGCTACCTTGGTGAGCCCAAAATGCTTTGTTTGAAACAGCTCTGTCTGCATGACCTTTGGAGAAGCCCAAGGCTCGAAGCCCATGACAGCTGCCCCGACAGACAAGAACATCAGACTTCCCCAGCAGCTGCAGGGCCTGGGGAGCTTCTGGATTCCTGGAAATACTGACAAGTTTTCAACGCTGGCCAGTTTTGACCACAGCCAAATTTCAAAATTCCTGCGAACTGGAAGCCCTTGCTTTTAGCTACCTCAGGTCCGAATTTCTAGAGGCATAAATAGAGGTGGCAATATTACCCATTCCTGTCAAGGCCAAATACTGAAACAGAACAAGTCAGCCCTTCTCAGAATCATGGTGTTACCTTCAAATCATGAAAATTAAATTAACACATCTTCTTCCTCCTTACCTCCTGGTTTGCAGACTGCTGACATGCCAGTGATAATCTCTGCAATAACAGTGTGAAAACTTTTAACCTTCTTTTAAAAGATAAGGAAAACCAAATTCCTGTGCAGTAGTCTTCTGATACTGCCCATGTCACAGAACTCATTGATAAAAACAGCTGAATTACCATGCTACTTGCTTCTAGATCTGACTTCTTAGAGCTACAGCTCTATTGCCAGTAGCATAAAGGACAAGCCCTTAAGATGCAAGCATTATGGAGCAGCCGGTGGGAAGCAACCCAGCTACAAGGAACTAAAGCACTGCAGCACCTGCTCTGAAGGAGGTGGCCCTCAATAAGGGACCTCAGCAGAAGTAGGGAGAAGCCAGGGAAGCAGAGACTTGGTTCCTCCTCAGAAAAAAAGGTGGTGAAAACAAGAAAGGACTAGGGAATTGTAGTCCAACTGAAGACAGACCTGGACTTTTCAAAGTTTTTACCTTCCCTAGAAGGGCAAAACTCCCCTGGAGGAAGTCAGGTTCTGGAAGTCCCCAACCTGTCTGCAAACACCTAGTGCAGTAACCAGCAACTTTTGCGTGTTTCCCCAGGGTTTTGGAGAGATGAACACCTTCAGAAAACTGTCATTTCTTCTGCAATTTTATGTACAACAGGAGCCCACAACTACGGGACTGCCAGTCATTTCATATAGCCCTAATGATAAGACTTCCCAAGTGCTGCACTGTAGGGATTTTTCTCCATTCCAGGGATTTGCCACCAACCCAGAGGGATGCTTAAAAACACCGCAGTGGGACACATCTGTCCGAGAGCTGCTTCAGTGGTGTCACAAGGCTACGTGAGTCCACCACCAGCTCTGGCAGGTCCAGGCAGCAGGTTTGCTGACTTGCCTCTGTGCTAATTTGTCCATCCATCTCTTGAGGTGAGAAGATCCAGTGAAAAGCTGGAGTTCCACTGCAGCAGCAACAGCCCTGGGAGGCAGCACAATTTTAACTCTAAACCTCCGTGCCTCAGGTAGCTGGCTGTGTACTCTCTGCAGTCTTGGCTTAATTATAGCCATGTAACAGACTTCATCCCCTGCGGTTAAATCTCGGGTCTTTGGGCTTGAAAGACAATTCAGAACGTCATGGACATTGTATGTCCCTACACAGACATAGTTAGAGCCTGATGAGGCAGCCAGGTCTGAATCCTAGAAGCATCTTCATAATTAAATTAGGAGTGCCTTCCTCTAGCCTCTGCCTGCCTGGCTTTAGTTACAGCAAGACCTATATTTGACTGTACATATTAAAATAAATTGTCTTCTCTACAGCAGCGTTGCCTCCTCCCCACATATGGACAGGTAGCCTCAGTGGCAGGGGTGACTCTGGTTATTTAGAAAGTGGAAGCAACAGCCCAAACAGTTCCTCTCCTGTGCAGTGAGAGGACACAAACTGCTTCTTAACCTGCCTCTTGGAAATTCAACTCGGAAGCCGGGCTGACAAGAGCGTACAGCAGATACACACCCCCACCTAGTGGGAAACGCTCAGCTCTGGCTCTCTGGGACAGGAGCGGCTTCAGCTCCACAGTCAAACATGCACCTACCACGGACCCCCAGAGCAGCTTTGCTTTTTGAATCAAAGGGGTAAAAACAGCTATGATGAAATCTGAGGGCATTACGTGTAGTCATTAAGCAGAAAGCACTTTAAGGAAAAGGCAGGTTAAACCTACTAAGTTACCAGTATTTTATCTGCTTGGTATTAGACACGACTGCAAGCACAACGGCTTTGCTTTATACTACTGCAATGATTAACTTCCGCAAGGTCAATGCAATAGGCATGTAAAATGTTAGCAGAACGGCGTAGCAGCACTTTAAATCTATTTTGCTACACTAGAGAGAACTAAATTCCTGAATGCAAAACAAAGACAAGTCAGTCTTCTGTAAATAAAGAGGTTTTAATATGTCTGTAAGAGCCTACCAGCTCACAAGCTGAGTCACTGACTATTTTCTGGAGACGGTTTGGGGTTTACTACTACTGTTTTTTTTTTTAATACATGCCCTAGATAAGGGTGAAATAATTGTGAGGTGGAAAGTAGAAGCTGGAGGAAAAAAGTCTCTTTTATCTATTTCCACTTCTGACTGCTCAGTAAAGACATCTCCAGACCCCTCCTGTTCCAGAGCAAGATGAAGGTGCAACCCTCCGGCTCGCTGGGACCGGCCACCACATCAGCCCCACGACCCGCCACGGAGGGACAGCGGAAAGACCGCAAGAGCTTTAATCTTTTCTAGTACAGAATGAGACACACATGCTTTGCAATTCTTATTAGCCTTCAAATGTCTTTTACAGGTCAGCAAAAAATCACAAATGTGCACTTGCATTTCACAGCAGCGTATTGCCCTTTGAGACCCGATTGCACCTGTTTCTGAAAAGAAGTTCAGCCACAGAAATCTGTTTGTAGTCTGCAAAACAAAGTCTCTAAGCGCAGCAGCTTTGCCACCCGTAAGTATTTCTTTCGGGAACACCCTGATGCACTTCGTTCTTCCAACTCATAATACATAATCATTTCCAAGAGGATTTGGGTTAGGGACTGCACTTTTTTCCCCTTCTTGAAAATAATTCCAAGTTCTTGTTTTAAGATATTGTGGCCTACACACAAATTAACTGTGTATACATACACGACATCTTCATAAGCAAGAAGAGAGTTAAGCAAGGACTGACACAAGCTAGGCTCAGGGGGACTGTCAGGATGCAATTTTTCTGCAACTCTTCTGTTTGGCCCAGGTCAAAGACCAATTCAGATAGCACTGAAGTTAGAAAACCCATCGTTCCTGTCATGCAGATCAAGTCTGCAAGTAATTTCATGCTCGTTGATGAGAGAGACCCTGCGCAGTTCAGGTTGAAGACAACTTTACACACACAGCCACTATTTTTACTGTTGGGGTCAGGAAGCTCTTAGGTAGAACAAACTGCATTAGTAGTTTAGTTTTTGAGTAGCGGGTCTTAGACTTGTCCATTCAGACAGGGCACATGAGATTGGCTGTACTCACTTACCTTCCCGTTTCTCAGTTCGTGTAGGGCGAGACACACCCGCCCACCTCCACAGCAACTTCTGTCATGCAAAGCGCTAGCTCTGAATAGCAACAGCGGTTCCAAGTTTACTGTCTGACACAGATTACTAAGAGGTTTATGCACTTTCACTGCCCAGAACAGTTGACAGCTTTGCTAGCAGACTTGCTAAATTACAGCCACGCACTTCAGTTCCTAGTGTCACAAAAACCACTAGGACTTTTTCCAGATTTCACAGAAGTTTGGAGTTAAGACACTTTAACCAAGCCCTTCCTTCAAACCACACAGCTAACCTTTGTTTGTCCTTTGTAACTGTCCACCAGAAGAAGCATTAAATCATTTTCATTGCTTCAGCATTCCTACTATTTGCCTTCAACATTTAGTAAATTTTCATCTTCCAATTCCACAAACATTCCTGTTTGTATACAGCTTTGGACTTTCTACATTCAGACTTAAAGACAGGACACAAGGCATCGATCGGGACAAGTTCACCAGCTGACTGTAAGCAGGAGATCAGTGGAGCCTCTTCTTAACCTGGTGCACTGCAGAAATGGAGCCTTACCAGCATCTGTTGGGTCTAACACTACTGGCTTCAAAGCCTCGGCAAGAGCCGGTCCTGCTTGAGGAGCTCTCCATGGCTTACCTCCTCAGCGCCTTAACTCGGCGTAACTCAGGCCTCCTCCACAGCTTAAGCACTCCCTTCCAGAGCACCAGTGTACAGGCACGTTGACCTCTCTGTTCGTTAAGAGCACACAGCACCAAGGTGCCCGAGATACACGCTATGGCACTCACCAACAAAGCCCTGCCTCAGCGTCCACTCACTGAGGAGAAGCGCTCCACTGGGGGGTTTTGATCTCTGCTATATGGTATTTCACCATATCATATAGTCTTCAATAAGGGAAGAAAAAAGGACTCCGCTGTTTCCTTCGTCTTCAGGCAGACTCCATGGTAGACACAACATGCCTCCTCTGTACTTTGGAGGTACTTCTGGAAAGTAAGAGGCAAAAGATTCTCTTCATATCTGAAGCACCTGCTCCTCCTCTAAAAAAATGCCACTGCTTCACCCCCACTCAATCCACCTTATCTGCAGCATTTCAGTACGCTGAAGTCTGAGAACTAAAACCTAAGTATTGGCCTTTACTAATCCAGATACCAACGCAACTTGCTTAAATTAAGCTTTATATCTATAGCTAGCTACACGTGACTTACAAGTTATGATAAATACTGGTCCTTTCTCCAATAATTATCAACAATATTAATCAAATCTATAACTAATATTAAGTCCTTAAAAAGGATGTGCCTCAACAGTCTTGCAACAGGAATATTGTGGGCTACCTGATGTAGTTTGCATTAATTTAAGCATTCTGAAGTGCTTAGAAGGAAACACACAAGGATGGAGGCTGGGAACATTAAGTTAGGAAGATGGGTTTCAAAATAAACAGATCACCCCAGTAAATAAGTACAGCAAAGATTTAATTTTGAATTGCCACCTAGAAAGTATAATTCTTTCTGCCAGAAGCTTCTGTCAGGGAAAAATCTATGTGATGCTAGCGTTTACTCGTGGAGACTCAGGCTTCCTCTCTAAGAAGAAAAGCTGAGCATAGATCGTGACAGAGCCTTCGTTCACCAGCTCTCCAGACTTAGAGGGTTCTGCAGACAGCAAGAATACAGACCCTTCGGTAGGCTTTTTTTTTTTTTTTAAACTCACGTCAAAAGCTGCCAGACTGATTACCAATAGACTTACTTTTCTTCTTCACTGCTCTCACACCCTCAAGAGGTAAACCAAGGATGTGAGGGATGATGATACAAGTTTTAAACAAGACTATGAAGCAATCCAGACTTAAGCAGAAGCTCAAGCTGCATATGAGATGAGAACTAGGCCTAGAGAAAAAATATCCCGGGGGGGGGGAGAAAAAAAACCACCAAACAACAAAAAAACCCCAACCACTTTAAATGTGAAATAAGCCATGTTTGCATAACTCGCTCTCATTTGCAACATAGATATCTCACCAGTTGCGGCTCTGGTTAGTGACTAAAGACTGTTCCTATGGTGGTGGCAGTTTCTCTCCCTGCACCTGCTAATGCAAGGCATTTCCTTCTTTATAAACACTTCTCCCCTTAATCTTACTTGATACTTCAAAACAGCAGCCTAGCAGTATGGTAATGTAAGCCTATTCCTTGTTTCCCTGAGAATCTATCCTGAACTTAAAGAAGCATGCTAAGATAGCTCAAAGAAAACTTATGTGCAAGGTACTATGTATGTCCAGTAGCATCCACTCTGAAATACTTGCAACAGAATTAGCAAAAAACCAAAACACACCAACAATTTCTTGTATTTTTCAAGACCTTTTGGGCATGCTCCTTTACACCAGACAGTACTTCATTCCCGCGTCAAGCATTAAGCTTAATGTGTTATAACTGCTTCAGGAACACAGCTACGCAGAGACAATTTATACTTGATATATACAGATGATCAGTCTCTTAAGTTAAAGGATGTTTTAGGATATACTTGAACAGCTAGCACGGAATGAGTATCACATGCTGTCATTCAGTTCCTATATGAACAATGTCGCCTGACCCAGTACTGTAATCTCTTGCCCGAGGTAACACCTCAAAAGCTAGTGCATCAGTGCAATACATGAAGCTCTCCCTTAAGAGATCCAGGAAAAGGTAAGGATGACCAAAGACAGTCAAGTCAGGCAGGCACAGCCACGCCTATTTCCCCTTTCACCTATCTTTTTAATTTGTACGAAAGCTCCATACCTTGTAGTACAACAAACTGCAAAAGGCGTTTCTCTTCTCCAACCATTTTCAAATCAAGTAAGTAACTGGACCAGCTGTTACTAAAAATGAGTCTCTTATAGACAGTCATACAAGATTCTTCTTTTGAGTTTTATTTCTTTATAGCAACATGAACTACACGTTTCCACTTAGGTATTTTAGTGCAACAAGGAAATCCATTACCTCAATAAGCTTCAGCAAGGTGATTTGTTTCTATATGCAATGGAAAAGATTATTTAAAGTGTCTCCCTTCATTGCACAACAGTTTAAAGCTTCAAAAATCTAAGTAAATAGCTCTCACAGAATTAAACAAGCAGACACTTTGCTTGATTATGAAATGCTTTTGTTGGATGAGCTAAGTGTTTTCTGCAGTAGAGCAATTCATTTGTAAGCCACAGACACTACTACAAGAGTGGTATCAGAGTAGAAGTGGTGACGCTTTAGTAGTCTGTGCAAGAATTCCACTCTACTTTTTGCAAGTTGCGTATCTTGAAGATACATTCTCCCAGTTGATCACATTCCAGATGGCTTTCAAATAATCAGGTCGAACATTTTTATACTGAAGGTAATAAGCATGTTCCCATACATCGATTCCTAGCAAAGGAATGAGACCTGTAAAAAAAAAAAAAAAAAAAAAGGAGGGTAAATTTTGTAAATCTGTGAAAACATGCTTTACATGTAAAGTCTTATATTGCATCCTGAAGTTGTACTCAATTTCTGAGTCTTTATCTGCAGGAAGACAGAGTTCTCCAGCACATAGGTGCTTATTGCAACATTTTACAGAAGTGTTTGCTCTCCACACACACACATCATGCATAAACCAGAAGAGCTGGTTAAGATAAACACCTATGAATACTCTAGAACTGCCTTGAAGACATAACTGAAATGAGATACAGTAATTTTTGAAAGGTTTACATCTTTTGCACAGTTATGCAAGCATTTTCATGAAAAGTTACACCATGAAGGAGTCTCTTGCCATGCCAGTTTGCTTCTAATATTTTAATCACAAGTTATTAATTGTCTAATTACTTTCCTTGCTTTTCTGCTAAAATATCCTTCTCACTGAATTCTTAATGGGGAGTTTTCATTGGGGGGAGAGGGGTGAAATTTACCCACATTATGCTCTATGTCCCTATAATAAAATTATTCTTTTTTTTTTTTTTTCTTCCTACTGAGAAGCAACACACAGACTGCTGACAATTCCTTGTCATTCTCTATGAATTCTGCAGAACATGTTTCAAAGATATCTGCAATAGGATCTGGACAAACAGCGACTGTGGGCAGGATTCTCACTGGCCATGACCTCTTCCCTCTGTCGAGGGGTGTCCAGCCTGCCATCATCAATGCCAGGTCACTCTAAGCAAGTAAAAATAATCTTCAACAGTGGTCATGGTCAGTATTACTTTGCTTGCCTAGCTGTAAGATTTATCCCCATCCAAGGCTTATTTAATTGACACTCATTACTCTTTACCAATATTAATGAAGCAGGTTATAAGCCTTCCATTTTAAACCCAGCCTACATAGTGACAAGAGTTACTCTGTACACCTTCCCCTCTCCTGTTGCCTGGCCTACACTGACAGTTCTGTGAATAGCTCCTCTGCCAGAGAAAACAATCTGAAGGCAAGAGGCTTAATCTTCCTTGATACACGCAAGCTACTCCAGTTACTCAAAAATAATCCAAAGGAGCTTAAGCTAAAACTACTGTCTAAGAGAGAGCACTTTCACAATATGCCCCATCTATTTCCCCTTTGACTAGACAGACTTTAAACCCTACTGCTCTTCACGGTTTTTAAGTCCTGCTTTACAAATGCTGTTTTAAAAACTGCAACTCTTTTTCACTTCTGGTAGTAGTCATATTCAGTTTTCCAGCCCTATTTATCCAGCAATTTCTTCTCAGTATTTATCCACAAACCCCTTTTCAGATCTCATACACCTGCCTGTGAAATCTACAAAGAGAGAAGCAGAGGGGAAGGAAAGAAACCTGACCTGTTGTTCCTTGCAAAGGGTCTTGATTTGCACAAGCTGCTATTTGTAGGCGCCCCTGCTCTTTGTTATAGCCAAGCCATCCCCAGCCCGATCCTTGAACACCAACTGATACGGCTGTCAGCTTCTCCTTGAAGTTTGCGAAGGAACCAAAGTCACGCTTGATGGCTTCCATCAATTCCCCTTTAAAAAAAAAACACAGACAGATCACAGAATGTCAGGTGCTTAACATTTTTCAATTTCCAGATATCACCTGGAAATAGAAGGAAAGAGCAGCAGAAGCATTTGGGCTCTGTAGGAAGTGTCTAGAGAAAGAGAGTAGTTGCATCATTAATCAGCTCTGTCCCAACCTGCTTAAGGGGTCAAGCAGACTGGAAAGAAATTAGTGCAGTAGTCAAAGATGCTGTCTTCAAAGACACAGCCAGGGTGCTATCAGCAGGACACTCAGGCGTTTACATTCTTGTCTAAAAGGAAAGGGAACACCACAGAGGAGGACTAGGAAAGAAGGTAAAGAGCTAGTTTGCATATCTAAAAGGGCAACACTAAGTGGCTGTGATTTCTTTGTCTTAATACAAAGAAACATTTGGACACCTTTGATACCAATATAACGAACCTACACGTAGTAAAAGGTATTTAACCACTTCCCTCAGATTTTAGATTTACTTCTGCTTCTACAGTCAAGTAGTCTATTTGACATGGATAAGCAGGCTCCATGATTAGATCACTTCTCTATTATACAGTTAAGCTAACCTGTGCTAGGGCAAAGGGAACAGAAACCAGAATTGTTTAGTGTAACAATGAACTATCTAACTAATTCCTTTCCCCTACACCCTAGCACACTTGTGGTTTTCAGATATTTAAGTGTTTGCTCAAAACCAGAAGGCATCTATGCTCCTCTCTAATTAGCTTTCTAATTAGCATGTGTAAGAATACTTCATACAGTGCAATGCTGGAGAATTCTTCATTCTTCATCCCTTCCACCTTCAGACAGATGGTCTTGAAAATCTCTTGGCGATAGCTGCAAGTGCATCTTAAGACAGGCTTTAGCAGGCTTCCTACAAAAGCCTTGAACCATTCAGTTGAAACTGAAAGATGACATTTTAGGCTTACTGACTTCCACAGAAGCTTCACAAAAATTGGGAGACAAAAATCAAGGCTTTAAAGCATCTTTTCTGAGAATGTCATCTAAAAACAAGTTCTATGAGAAATGGACTGATATCAGAACTGCTTGTTGAAATTTCAGTTTCAAAGCTTCAAAACTTTATGCTCTAGTCTTAACTAGATCATCTTCAGAGCATCTTTGTACTTCATAGTAGAGTCAAAAGTCACAAGCAGATGTCACCTATGAATGCTGAACTGGAGTACAAAGCACCTGAACCCCACCAATTTACAGGCAGGCATGTAAACCTCATTCAAAAACCCTCACGTTTACCACAACAGCTTTTGTGAGATCTGTATTACAGGGCCTTTGCCTTTCACTGCAGGTCACTTGTAGATAATCACTACTCTATCCTCCCAAAGGGGATTTCTTCCTTTAGGCTTTAACTGCTAAACTATCCCTATTTCAAATTGGAGCATAAATCCAGTCACTAGGTTGGGTGGTCTGCAGCACATTTCTTCCTTTTCTGTGCATCGAGTACATATATGGCAACTTAATTAGCATAGCTTTCGAAAACTATTTTCTCATATGAAGATGGAATATGCAGCAATAGCCAAGTATTTTGCAGTGTACATGATGATTTAGAAATCAAAAATACTTAGCCCAGGGCTAGCTTTTTATATTCTTGGCTTGCATCTGAAAAATGCTGAATTCCTCAAGACTGTGATAATTGTCAGATAGACGGGCAAATTAACTCTGAAAAACAAAGATCCTTCAGACTCTTTCAAAGAGAGAAAAGATCATCAGTTCTACTGGTCAATTAAAATTGATGCAATAAACCATCACAACAAGCACTAACCTTTAGGCTCTCCTCCGCCAGTAGGAGAAAGGTTTGTCCAGAAGATGGTGTGATTGATATGACCTCCACCATTGAATTTCACTGCAGGCTGAAGTGACACTTGAGCTGTAACATCACCTAAGGATGCAGAAGATAAAAACACACAGATAAAGAAAACCATCGTCATCACTGCAGTAGTCACTAAGTTGCCACTAAGCCTCCATTGCTCTCCAAAATCTTTCAAGTCTTACTAGTCTATAACATGCCTATGGAAAAGATAAGGTTTATGACTGTTATCCGTATTTTAGATAGTCACTGACATAAAGTACATTAGAGATTTCTTTATATTTGACCTTTTCTTATCCTGTAATGATATGTGATCTGCTAATATTGCACCTACCAGGCAACCCATATTACACATATAAGATCTACTGCCATCTTACAGCAGAATGAAGCAACTCGTAGAGCCAAAACATTTTAAGGACCCAGCACTTGTAAATTGCTCAGTATTACCACTACAAGACAAGAACGTTGTTCACCCATTAGCGCACTGATTTGCAAACCAAGAATTTTTAAACAATTTACAGGGCAAACAGTTTATGCTTCAGAGCAAGCTGATGAGTACAGTGAGCATGTACACAAACAAAATGTTCTTCTCCCTTCTATTTTTTGTTTCGTTTTGTTTTTTTTTGGAATGAGGTACTTGCAGGAAGAGATAGTGACCCATTTTACTCCACATTACAGAACCCTGCATCTGAAATCAAGATCAGATGCCCTGTACTTCCTCCCTCTCCACAAAACATCATATTCCTTAAAGAATTCACTGGTGCCTTGTGCCTCTAAATGGTGTTGCACCACATCAACACAAATGTTTTGAATACTATTATGGCTTTTAAAAGAATTGAACCATTTCAAAGGTTTTTAAGCTTCTTCCACCACTCCAATACATTCTCTAGTAAGAAATCAGTCGGGGCAGCTGTTTCCTCCACTTGCTTTCAGGAATGAGTGGTAGAAGTCTTCCTGTAAGAATAAATGAGTCAGCTTAACACAGACATGAAGGCAAGCCACAAAGCAGTAGCACACCTGTTACTAAGGTTTTAATACAGGATTCCAGGTTCTCAGCATCTCCTCATACCCTTCAGAAACTACAACAGCCTTGGTAAGCTTCATACAAATAAAATACCTGGATGAAGCTCTTCCAATGTAACTCGTAAGTCCCCCCAAAAATACAGAATTCAATGCTTTGCTAAAATAAATTACAGTAGCACTCAATCACACACCCATGGCTTTTTGTTTTTGCTGGAAATGACCACTGTTACAGCAAAGAGTTTCCTTAAGATGCAGAAACTAAACAGTTTTCTATAACCTTTTCTTAAAAGTAATTTTTGTCCCTACACCAATTCACTTTCACATGCAATACAGGTTTTTGGGGTTTTTTCCCCATTCAGAAAAATATCTGAGAGTTAAAAAACAGTCTATGACTAATATGTGATCTCTGCATCTCCAGTCCTAATAATACCCAGAGCAACAAAACCAGAGGGGTACAGGACTGGAACAAAGCATCCAAAGCAGTTAGTACAAGCACTATTTGCTGAATTCAGGTATCAGGTCAAGGATGAGAACTCTCGCACCCAGTCAAATGGCATCTTTGGGACATTTTCCTTGAATTTTGCATGCCTTAATGACACTTAAGTTCATCCAGCACATACAACATATCACAAGCCAGAAACCCAAAAATAACCCAGGATATCTTTTATGTCTTTATCACTGTTTATTCCACCATTCCTTAGAGAAACCTATTCCCCAAGACCACTAAGAACCAGAGATGGCACTTGACCATTGTCCTTAAAACACAGTATTTGTGGTGCTGTCAGATCAGTCCTGCTGAACACTGCACTGGAAAAGACAATGGAAAACAAGTAACTTGCCCTTCACTTAAAGCAAAAGTATCTTGGAATTTATTTGTCTACAGAGTCCCTGGCCTTTGCTCCAGCTTACCACACTCCTCAACACAGCCATAGAGGACAATTCAGTAAACCAAGACGGGCAGCTTAGAGGTGCTCCAGAGACTAGTCAGCTCAGTTTCTCAGTCTTTCTACCGAGAATCATTTGTTTCCTTGTAAGAGCAGTAAGAAAAGCACCACAGGCCACATGACTGTCAGAAAAGAGCAGGGAAAATTCTGGTAGGTACAAGTTTCCACTGAAAATAAGTTTCAAGTTGATATCCTTCAATTAGCCAATCCTGCAGATTTTGATAAACCAGTAATCAGAACCAGCTTACGCTGAAACAAATAACAGAGTCCTGTGCTGCACCTTATCACTGAAGTGCATACTCATTTTCAAATCAGCTGACAACATAAGCCAACAGGACTCAACTCAGGACAGCTTTTATTTGAGTTTTCTAAGCAGATATAGATAGGTGAAGAAGCTATTGACAAGGTTCTGTTATCCAGAAGAGACATTGGATAGTGATTAGACATGCTGTGTAACCCAACACTGAAATGCAGTACAGGAAATTCTTGATCATTCTCAGCTTTTAAGTATGGAAAAAGAATGACAATACTGAGAGAATGAGGTGGCAGTTCAGACTTTGCCCTTTCCTAAATCCTGGTCTTAGAAGTCTTTCTAACGAGGGTCAAAATATACAGTATACTGGGATACCAATTGGGGGGGGGGGGGGGGAGCCAAACCAAAACACACACAAAGATCACAAGCAAATATTTGTGTGCTTTAATGTGCATGACCACCCCCAGTACATTATCCATTTGCAAAATAATGCCTGCAAAATCCTTAGGGAAAGATTAACCTCTACCTCTAGATTCACCATTTCCAACAGCAAGCGATGAAAGCCTATCAAAGGATAGTATTTTTAAAAACCACCTCAAAGGATCCACAACACTGCAGATGTTTCTGCTAACCACAAATTCTGCCTCCACTAGTGGCTGAAGGCTTGATCCTTAAACAGTACAAGTAACATCAGTAGCAGATCCACTGATTTCTCATAGTTCAGGTTCCCTCCTCAATTCTGTGTGCACTAATTAAATCTCCAGAACACAACTTTCCTGGACCCACCACTGGCAGGACAAAGCAGCAGCCAATCTTGATTGCCTGATTCTTAATTGAATCTCATTAGTTCATTAATTTAAACTGCACAAATTATTTTTAGGCTTACTTAGGCACTTCAAAATCTGTAAACTTTCGTAAGTATCCAACTTTCTCTATTCAAGCACACTAGCATTTATCAAGGGCTACAGGGCTGAAGTTTACTCAGATATTGACAATTCTCACTTTCATCCAAGCCAAAGCAGTTAAATTGCACCATGAACCCACCTGGCAACCAGACAGAAGTGAGCCTATAAAATAATCACCTCTTAGAGGTAAACTGATACTCTTTAGAAAGACCATCACAACAGAAAAAAAACACAGAAAATATTCCTTCTTAAAAAGATATACACATTATTTCACCCATTTCCATCGGTCCAACTGAAAGACTTAAAGAAGATTTTGAAAAAAGCATTTCATGTGTTTCAGTGTTGCCCAGATAGAACTGTAAAGTGTTCATAGAAGTCAGCATATCTCAAGATTCAATTTGAGATCTTAACAAAAAATTCCATGATGGCTCGCTGTATATTTTGGTGTCTCACACTGGCATTTGAGCTACGTGTCTCCCTAATCTGACCCACTGGCATTACTGACACCCAAATTCAGATCTCTTCGCTGCATGTCGTATACATTAACTGCACATTTGTCTTACCTCCATTTGTAGGTGACTAAGATTATTTCACAAGAGTCAGCAGAACATCTGATGTGAAAACAATCAAGGTGCACAAATTTTACTTCGCAGAAGTTTGTTACTAACTTTTCATTACAAAGTATTTGTTTAGTAAAATGACTGCAATTTCCTATCAACTCAGTCTTTGGTTCAAGTTACTAATGTAAATATAGACTAAATCCACAACAATCAATGAATTTTCTTCAAGTTTTACAGTACTACAGAGAACAGAATTCATGCTTTTTAGTTACACCTAGTTTCCAATTATCAGCATCACTGAAGCTTACAATGAAAGCTTGCTCCTAAAAGCATTTCACCTTATTTAAAAAAAAAACAAAACCACAAACGACCTTGAACTAGATAATCCAAAACTTTTAAAAGAAACTATTTCCCCTGGAAAGAAGGGGTATCCATTTTTTTTTCTCCTGTATCATCTGTGTCAACTAGCTTCCATCTCATCTGTTGACTGTGGATATACAAACCTTTTGCCAGTGCCTCTTTGTATTTCTCCTCCGCAACATTTAGGTTGTTCACGTAGGTGGCATGATGTTTGCTGTGGTGCAGCTGCATGATCTCTGCGCTAATATGAGGTTCCAGAGCGCCATAGTCATACGGCAAGTCGGGAAGAGTGTGCTTTTGCTTAGAGACCAAGCACCCCAGTGGTGCTATCAACTTGGCACCGCTTCTAGAAGAGAAAAAACAGAAGTAGTCTTATTCAGTACTTGGGCTTTACCACTGAACCCATGACTGTTATGATCAGCTGCTGTAAGTACACAGGGTGGTATCTTAGATAAAATCGTCAAATTTCCATTTTTCTGGAGCTCAAAGCAAGCACACTCTATAGCTTCATTATGGATGTGAATTCACATAAAGGTCATAGATTTAGGGCTTTGCAATGTAAAGCTGTCACTTCTCAAATCAAGCCCCCCAGGCCACTGCAAAGAGTCATGCGCCCTCCCACGCATCCAGGCAAGGCCAAGGTGGGGAGAGGAAGGGAAAGCCAGTAGTAACGCACTGACATTCAAAGATCCACCTAACCTTTATCGATTAAAAACAGAAGCCAAGATGTCCCTGGTACATTTCCCTGCCTCACTATGCAAAAGGCCCCTGCACTGAAAAATAAAAAGGCTGAAAAACCCACAGAGTCACGGCGTTGCCAGGACTGAACCTCTCTACCGTTAACTCCTACTGTGCCAACACACGTGCTTCACTGTCCCTACGGCGGGTACTGGGAGAACTGCACGCTGCACGAGGACAGGGCGGCCGCGACGCCCAGCACGGAAAACCGCGCAGCTCTGGTCACCCTTCCCCATTTTAGCACCTCGCACTTGTCACGAGACATGACAACGACATGGCAAAAGGAGAACCGCTGGGCTGGGAGAAAGGTCAACTCCTGGGGCCCTTTTATGTTTCTCTGGTGACCTTGGCATAAACCAGGGACAAACCAAAACCAAAACCCTCCGGGTCCTGAAGAGAGGCCAAACGCGGCGACCCTGCCTAGCGAAGAGGTGAGGACCAGGCAGCAGCACGTCAAGCAACGAGAGCCCCTCGGCGGAGGGCGAGGGCAGAACCCGGGAGGATTAAAGGACAACCGCCAGCAGCCCCCCGGCCAGGCCGCTGCCGCGCCCTGCGGAACGGTCAGCAGCAGCGCGACCTCTCCCCTCCCGAAATGGCGGGGAGCCGCTGAGGGGCAAGGAGGGGGCGACCCCACCATCGCCGCCTCTTCCTCTCCCCCCCCCCCCCCCATCGGTCAGCCGCAGAGGGCGAGGGCGGCCCGGCCACCGCCTCACGCTGCGGGGCTCTGGCAGCCATTACGCTCCCCCACCTCTCCGCGGCGCGGCTCGGCTCTCACCTGCCCGCCGAGGCGAGGCGGCACAACATGGCGGCTGTATCGCGGCCGGGCGCTACACCGACAGCGCAGCCGCGTCTTCGCCCGCCCTCGGCGGGGCGGGCGGCGCCGAGGGCGGGCAGCGGAGGGGGCGGAGCTTCGCTCCCATGGAAGGGCCGTTGGCGCCAGGCTTTGCCCGCCTCGGCTGCTGAGGAGGAGGAGGACGAGCCTAAGAGGAGCCTCTACCAAGCAGAAAACTGCCTGCCAGGAGCTTCTGCCTGTTGTAAGGCTGTTGGGCACCAGAGAGGATCCAGCAGCACAAGACAGCCGTAGTAAGCTCTGAAAACCTGCCTGGCAAAGAAATGTTTCTGTCAGTTTACTGACAGGACCCACACCGCTTACAAATACCTTTTCAGGTATTTTGTCTACGACTTACTTTTTTTTGTTCATTTCTGTTCATTTCCTCATTTTTGTGTATCTTGTTTCCCAACGTCTGTTTTCCTCCTGGTAGCAATTCAACGGCCTTTAGTGCTGATGAAAGTCCTTCATTCGGGTACCTTTTAACCCCATCAGCTAAAATAATTGGTATAGTTAGTGCAAATGAGTTCAAAGACCCATTAAAAACCCGTTCTCCAGAAAGGTCAGTGAGGAGAACTCTTCCCTCAGAGTTAGGAGGCACCCTGCAGACAAGACAAACACTAGGTAAAATTTGAATTACATGGAAATCATCTCTGCTACCACAAAACCCTCAGTCTTTCGGGTTTTATCTTTTTAAATAAACACATATATTCCAAGATCTTACAGAACCCACATTTATCAGACTATAAAAACGCAAGTTACAAAAATTCAGTGGGCTTTAGGTCTGAACAACCTTCTTGAAAATAAATTACCTTATCTTGGAAATTGCCAGGAAATCCACCCGGAGACCCACAGGGAATCTCAGCCTGCTGTGAGGCACAGTCCAGCAGTGCGTGTCCGTCCCCCTGCTTCTTGAAGGGCCCTAGAAAACCATGTTAATTTACTTTCACCTATCAGCCAGCAGTACTCATGAAATCTGAGCAGTGAAAATAACTGCTTTATCAATAGATATAATAAGAGGTGAATTGTCTGAAATCAACAGGAGGTTTGGAAACAATATTTTCCCCTTAATGCTGAAAATTTATCAGCAAGATTTAAGCAGTACCTAATTTTAAATAGGAATATGTTGTATTTATTGGTGATCAATAAAATGTTATCTTTTGTTAAAATGAATCAACTACATTCAGGATTATTAAATGACATAATATAGGCACTGACAGCCAGACAAGAACATGAATATTACTGGTTTCAGCATTTCTCTATGTATTATTATACTGCAATGCACTAATGCTTTGCATAAGTGTTCCAAGAAAGCAAGTCAATTATATGATACATTTTGTTATTAACTGGTGGTTGCTGGGTTGCTTTCATTTTGATTAAAAAACAAACAAACAAACAAAAAAAACCTAGTCTGCTTATTTAGAAGACACCCTCTAAGCAGAGAAAGACCTTGCTTTACAATTATGTTCCTTCAACAAGTTAAGCTAACTTCCAGTCTGAGGGTATAATTTGTATTTCTAGGGTTTTTTTAGCTCTTCAGCTAAGCTTTAATTTTTTACTATTTAAAAATTAAGTACCACACACTCTTGAGAAAATTAAAGTTATCTTTATATGAGGTTTTAAGACATGAATGTCCTATAGTAACTGACAGATTTAAGTAGCAAGCTGTCACCACCTGAAAAGCTATGCATTTTTTCAACCTTAGCACAATTAATAGCAATTACTGCAACTCCAAAGATATTTTACATCCTTCTGATTCCTTATACTAGGTGAAAAGATGTCTACTATTTTCTTGGCATGAGTTGCTTTCGTATTTCAGACTAAGATTTGAATCATGATCACAGATTTCCCTGCAAGGCTTTTTACCATCTGTATTATCAGATAAAGCCATTGTTATAATCTATTACCAGCATTTTAAGCCTTTTACAATTATATTCTACCACATACAGGATCCAGGATGTACACTATGGACAATCAAGCAATACAATATTAAGACCAAATACAGTATCACCAGCAACTACAGATCTAGATCACCATCAGGGATGCTTGTAAACTAAAAATTACTTTGTGTGCCAGATGCTGATACTTCTTTGTATAGATACTTGTCACTTCCCTTTCATGCATTCAACTAATAACTGCTATTTTTCAGGCAATGAGGGCTAAAGTAACATTCAAAAAAACAACCAGGTATCACCAATAGAATTTACACTTCTAGTGACAACTACTAAAGTCGCTTTAATACATTTAAGCGAACCCTATGAAATTAAAATAGCAGTGGTACACAGACTAGCATGTCTCAACACAGATGACAGCAGCTAGTAGTACTTTAATTACATCCATTCGTCTTGGACAATACTACTGCAGATGCTAATTCTCATATAATATGCCACCTAAAAATGGTACCACAGAAACCCTTCTATAATCTAGGAATTTATAACAACTGTGTAAATTTGAAACAAATTTAAGTATGTCCTAGAACTTTGGAGAAATACTGCTTTCAAACAAGAGTCTCACCACTTCCACAGTGAATTGCAAAGCTATAAGCTATTTACTGTTGTTTTAGTGGCTACATATGAAAGAATTTTATTATAAGTCATCTAGTAATTACGAGATTCACAGGTAGAAAAAAATGTTGAAACTGGACTTAAGTCTACCCGAAAGTATACTGCTAAGTACTTTTATTTTTCCTTTGAACAGTGCTTAAAAGCCAGTGCTTTTTCATCTTGCTTATGCACTACCATCACTAAACTAGTACATAGAAAATAACCACTAGAAATTCAGGTTCTGAGAAATTTGTAACTCATTGCTACCAAACAATAAAAGTATGCTTAATTAAAGGCGATTTTTTCATTCTCTGTACCTGTTAAGAAGTCAGTTCCCTCGGGTAGGCATTTAAAAATAACAGGAGTTATATCTGGTTTAAAAGGCTGAATTACTAACTCCTTAATGTTTTTGTAGTTTAATTTGTATATTTACCTGTTTGATACTTCTAGCTTTGTTTTGGTTTGTTGTTGTGTTCCCCCCCCCCATCTTTATAAAATCCAGGTTCCAATTCTAAGGTTTACTAAGGTTTACTTCTATTATTAACTTTCTTCTTTTTTTTTTTTTCTACTTATCTGCCAATAAGGACAAAACCTGTAGCATAAGCACTATCAGGCCAGCCTGAAATTAGTATGATAGTACCCATCTGTAACTTCAGGTATTTGGCAGAAGCTATATCAGATAGGATTGACACAGGAACAAATTCAATAAAAAAAAAGCAAGTACTGTAAATACACTGCATACAAATAAGCCATGTAAGCCAATGCAGAACAATGAGGAAATTACATTATTAAAAGTTTTTATTTAGGTTTGGTCAGTACAGGTAAGATAATATTGGAGTCACAGAGCAATATGCATAAACAGGATACAACAGTTCTTAAAAACTGAGTAACTATGCACACAATCCATAAACATTCGGTCACCTAAGGAGAAAATGCACAGATGTATGGTGGGAAAAACTGTAATTAACACTGAAACTACTACAGGACTCCTTCAGTAAGTCCATCTTTTAGTGATAAAATTACTGTACTGGGCAAACTTGGCAGTCATAAACCCACAGCTATTACGACAAATCTTGAAGGTGGTGTAAGTATAACAGTATGAGTAAGAATGCCCTTACACAGCACAGGTTCTAGATATACACAGATTTGTACAGACATCATTTATGTTATACTTTATGGAAATAACTTCCATTTCAACTTCACATTAACTCATATAAAAATAACTTGAGCTACACAAACGTCCTTTTAGCAACATTCAACGTAATTAACTGTTAAAATTTCCAAAGTGGCAGAGGTATTGAAGCAAAAAGAAACCCACAAAAAGGCAAAATTGTGACAAGTATGCACTAATTTAAACGGCTTCTGGACAGTATCCTCTCCCAATTTAAATGACACTGTATAAAAATGTTGCAGAAAAACGTTACAAAACTGAACCCTGCACATTTACACTGGAGTCCAAACCATTCTGGACATGACGGGAACCCACAGTTCTGTTACCTTTCATGCTCACTGTTTTCTCCTCTTGAGGATCATGATTGGAGTCTGTGTCATTTGAGTGGTGAGTGAGAGAGTTTTCACTGCCAGTGGGAGAGTCTACACTTTCATACCCAGTACTGAGTTGGTTTATGTAGCTACCACCTCCTCTACCAGTTCTATCTTCAGAGTGGTTGGACAGCTTATTACCATTCCCTGGAGAAGCCGGGAAGTCATCTTCCGTGCCGCTACCCTCCCTATAAAATCCAGGCCCAGACGTCCGCTGATGGGAGGAGCTACCATTGCTTGGTCCGTTTGCCAGGCGGCTGCAGTCTTTACCCACAGCCTCTCCCTGGTCTGTAGGCTCAGAAGATGGAGTCCTGCTGGTACCGGGGTTGGAGGCCTGGGACTGCTGCTGCTGGTACTGTGCCAACTGCTGGCGAGTCTCCTTCAACTGCTGCTGAAGAACTAGAATGGTACTCTGCATACCCTCTACCTCCTCATCAAGCTGGATGATGAAGTCATTCAACTCTATATAAAGAAAACACATTTGTTGCAAATACTTAATAGCCCGTATATAGCTGGAATCGCAAGACAAAAAAATGAAAATCCTGTAACTCAACATTTTATGACAAAATTTTTCAACAGACTTTTTCAGCCATCAGGTATGCACTGTTTTTGATACTCTGCCTCTGGAGGAGGAAATGCTCAACTATCATCTACATACTTTTTATACTGCTACTCAGAATATATTAGAAGAAATTAATTTCTGAGCAAGAAAGGAGGGTATTTGGAAAACAGCTCAATTCCAACAATTAATATTTTGCAAGTAGATCCTCATGTATGTACTTTTACTGAAGGATAAAACCTTAGCAGAAATACTGTAAAAGCGACCATGAACCACATCAGTATATAATAGATCTGAATAATTACAAAAGCCTATTCGGTGACAAAAAGTTTTTAGTCACATTTCAAGGAAGTTTCAGCTCTTACTGCTCTTAATCCTTTAAATCCTGCGTAACAGGACACTCAGAAAGACCTTCTTACCAGCAAAACTGTTAACTAATTCCACAGGGTGTTTTATTACTTATGTACCAAGAAAAAGTATTTTACAGTTAGATTGCATTTTGGAGCAAAAACAAATTTGACCTGAAAACAGTAAAAGAAGCACTGAATCCCTTAGTCTTCAACTGCATCATTGATATGACGGAGCAAATAAAATGCAAACTGCTTATTATTGTAAAAATTAATAAAATTCAAGTGTTCTTGCTGCTATGGAATAATCATTAGGAAAACTGCTACTGCAGGATTATTACAGTCTTTGTTCATATGGGGAAGAAGCAGTAGGGGCTAAGAACACATCTCCGTTCTGGAGCTTACTTTACTATACTGCATTCAGAACACAAATCTTTAAAGAACATCCATGCTTGCTCCAATTATGAACTTGATAAATTTAGATGAAGTGCATTATCTAAACAGCAGTTAAGAAGCCAAAGGGTAACTATTCCAACATGTCATTACAGAAAGAATAATCTACCTTAAGAATTCTAGCAGTATAAAGTAATATGTAATAACTACTTTCTCAAAAATATGATCGGGGGGGCTCTGTCCTTAAAAATACAGGATTATGTCAGACTTGGATAATGCCAAATCAAGTCTATGCTATCTTACAGACTTCAGTTGTAAAACAAAAACACATGCAGGTTTATTTGTCTAAACAGCTCATGTCCCAAGACTCATTGTAGTAATCGGGTAACCTACTCTGTAACATTCTACCAAAAAAACACTGATTCTATGCAGAACCCTCAACTGAAGATTTTTTTTAAATTTGCATTTTCCCCTCCACTTAAATTATGCAAGAGGTCAGAGTTTATAGGTAATTTCAATTTAGGTTTAAAATGCTGTAAAATTTGAACTGTGAATGCAATGAGGTATTTTTGTTCATCTGAGTTACCTAAGAAAAAAAAAAACACCTATTGTTATTACTCATAGGCATTGTTAAAAAGCTGTTGATTTTTTAAAAAATAATTTTAAAGTGAGTCAGAGTTAACAATATGCATTCTGTTCTCAGTGCATGCTTAATTTCATGCAACGTTAACAGCTTTTATCTTACCTGTTCAACAACGTGTGCAGCCTAAACATTCCCTATTAAATAGCAAGACCTACAGCACGAAATCCAGCAATTTCAAATTCAAACGCTGCATTACTGGAGCTGCAAATCCCACCAGTCCCCCGAAGTTAAGTTTGGGGTTTTTTTTTGTTGTGTTTTTTGTTTGTTTTTAAATTTAAATTAAGACTACCAATGAAGACTTAAAATTGTCATTTTACTCTATATTGCCCTTTCATTCTGGCAAAGACGGGTTTACAGTATGTGTATCATCAGGAAATTAAACTAGCAGAAGTGCAAGGCAACTTCCATTTTCTTAAAAAAAACCCTTACCATCCTGACTGCTTTTAAGTTCCTCACTATATTTCTTCTGTAAAGCCAACTCTGCCTCAAGCTGTGCAATACGTCCTTGGGACAGCTGCCTTCCAAGCTCTTGATTCTCCTGGATAAGCATTCGACACTTCGCCATTAACTTTTTGCCTGTTTGGCTGCAAAGGAAAGAGCCATCTATCACAAAATGAATATAAAACCTTCAGTAATCTTCCTCAATCACAATTACAGACAAAAAGGAGATGCGATTTCTGCATGTCACAATTCAAGCAACATTATGCCTCAACGTAATTGTCATAGCAGAAAGTCTCCCTATAGTTACCACGTGCTGTTCCAATGCCAGTTGATCTTCTGTCGCTGTCCCATAAAGTGGAAGGCAAGTTTTATTACTGCAAATACGAATAAGCATATTGTTCTTTTTTTGATACCAACATCTGGATTATCAGTATGCACAATCTTGCATGTGCTAATTCTCAATGAAGTTAAATATTTGATTAAAGATGTGCCTTATCATTCAAAAGATCAAGTACCACATAAAAATTACACATGTAAACCGAATTATAAACAAAAACCTTCATTTATTGTGCTAGTAAAATTTAATAATTAAATTTGGGTGAAGAGAAGAAAAGTTGCTTGGGGGAAATATTAAACCCCATGTTCATTTTTCATAGTGACATCCATTTTTCCTTAAGAGGCTTAGACATTCTTTTGAATGCTGTCCAGGTACTCTTGTTTAAAAAAATTAGCTGTCTATTTTTCAACTCAGTTTATATATTTGATAGTAATGTACACAGTCTGTTTCATGATTTCTATGGCCAGTTTTTCCTAAGCACATCTTGCATGGCAAGGAGAAAATAAAATGTAGTTAAAAATTGGCAGGAAATTAAGGAAGGAGTATACTATTCATTTACTTCCTTTAGAACGACATATTTCAGATCATGAGTAGCGATTATTAGGTTGTCCAGTTTCTCAAAGAAATGGGAAACAGGTAGGAAAAAAATATTTTGAACTAACAAGATTTTCTTTACTAAATGGGTAACATCACACATCTTTAATCTTCATGATAAAAACTGCATTTTAAAGCATTATAGGAAGTAGTATGCAAATTAATATATAGGCAACACAGCTGACTCCATAAAAGAGAAAAATTAAAGTCCTTTAAGGCTCTTGGTCTGCCAAAGTCAGGACGGCATCCACAACAGTTCTCCTTTTAATAGGCTCAGCAACTTAATGAAGCTGTCCTCTTTTCTACAGAAGTGAAAACTCCACAAAAAAAAAAAAACCACCCAAACTTGAACAGGTTTATTGTGAATTCAATGGCAGGACTTGCATTACTTTTCAAGACCAAGAAGGTCATTTAATTCTTTGTTTGCTTTTAAACAAGTGACAAAGATTGAAAGAAATTTTGAGGATAAAAAAAGTAGAACAGGAAATTTCTGCTACAATTCACAGCCACGGTTCTCTCCTGCAACCAAAATACCCAACCAAAAGAATTTAAAATAATAATTTCCTTATCAACTACCTTTTAAGCATTCAAGCCTTAGACAACTTGTAAGTTCTGCCAACTCTGCCCCATTTAACATATTCCGACTGACTCTCCCAAATCTTTCAGATGGGCTGCTCCAGAAGGAATCTGGCTGTGTAAAGTCCTGGAAGCCTGAAACTCTGCTAAAGGCAGCAACCTGTTTTCTTTCTTGATGTGATGTCCAATGCCAGGTTCTTGAAGTTTAAATTGTGCTGACCTAATACAGTCCAAGTCGCACACTTAAGATGCAAGTTTCCTTAGAGATGTTCATTCTGTGTAAAGCAGGACCACTTTGGAGATAACCAATGTGACATATCCCAAAAGTTATTAGGCAGACATGCAATGATTTTTAGCCATTTGCAAATTCCTGTTACTGTATTCATCATCACTACAAGTTGAAGAAGTTCACAGTGCTTAAGTCATTTAACGCTTTTCTCTTCACAAAATAACATCCACTGTAGAATTAGCAAGTACCAGTTACCTTGGAATTGGGACAATTTTAGAATCCCATTAATTTCTTCATGTTAACGCCTGCCAAAATGTAAAATATTTATTACCTGTATAGAAATTTGCATAGTTACCTATAATGCTATTTCTTCCCATCAAAATTTTTCCAGATGTTCTGAACTAATACGGCACCAAGTAACCTCCCCTTGCAATTTAAGACAACACATGCAAGAATATAAAATCCAGTAACTATTAAAATAACTCCTACTGGCTGCAAAACTAAGTTGGGCATTGTTTTCACAAATCCTCTTGAACATACATGCAACAGAACCTGTAAGAATATAAGTGGTTAAATTTCAGAAGACTAGTGTTTGTTGTACTAGGCTTACTGCAAAAGACATTTCTACTAATTTTTAATCCAAGCGTGTAGTCTATGTTTAATGATGGCTGAAATGGCTTAGCATAGCCATTCCTTTGATTACATGCCCTTTGATTTCTCCCTCCAGACATCAGCAGTGATTATGCTGTACACCCTTATCTATGGTTAAGGCCCAGAACTAATACCACTTAGGGTTGCAGTTAACATGTTACTTTAGAACACCAGTGAGGGAGCTGAATAGGAGCATCATCTCTTTCAAAAACTAGGTCATACGCCTTGAAATAAGTGTAGTTGCATACAAGGATGGACAACTAAAGGGGGGATGCAAAGAGAATGAAAAATCCTATAAATACTTTACATAAGTCACCATTTCTTTACCTTTCCAGAAATAGAAATCAGTAAAATCTTAACCCAGTTAACGAAGACAGCCTCAATTATTTATCAGGAAATAATTCTAACTTTCTGTATTCCAGCTACTGCATATATGAATTAAGCACGTTCGCACCACTGACTTAAAATTATGTGATGCATATTAGGGTATGTTGTAGCTACAGAAATAAGAAAATTATCTTTTCATACTTTTGCTTCAAAAAAGTGGTAAGTTACTTGTCTCTCCTCAGTTGTTCACACACAATTAGAGCCTAAGGACTTAAGAAAACAACCAACCTGTATCTAAATGTATTAAATAATTGTCTGAACTCCCAAGTTAAACAAGCAATCTGCACGGCATGTCTCTATCTGCACATTATAGTGAGCTTTACAAATGGCTTGGTAACACATCAACAATTTATTAATACAAGTCTTACCTCTGTTTTGATGCTAGATCATTAAAATCTTAAGATACTGTTATAGCAAAATCATTCCGGATGTATCACTTTTAAAAAGGTAAAGTCTTTCTGTAGGTTTTTCTTTTGCTGTTAAGTCATTACTCATGCAAAAAAAATAAACCTGCATAAATACACTACTCTTCGATCCCATATCATCTGAAGCACAAACAGTTAAAATACTTCTGAGTTAAGATACTTTGAGTTAAAAAATACGTAATGCCATCTTAATAAAAGTCATCAAAACAGTTAGAACACATCACCTTCTGTGACAGCCAGGTATCTTTTTTTTTTAAACTGAATTTTCTAGGATCAGACTGAATCATAAAATGTTGCCCAACTGTTTTGAAAAATCAAACCCTCAGATTACTAAATAGAACTCAATTCACTAAGGAAAAAATAAACACACAAATGCTATAGCAAATCTGCATTTCGCTTTACACACCTCAGACATGCACTCCCAACTGTCCCGGATCGCTACTCTTACAAGTAACTTGGGACAACAGAACAGAGGCATCAATAGAGTAGCGAAGGCTCCTTCACTGATTCCACCAAGGAAAATGCATGCATTTAGGTTTTTTTGGTTTGTTAAAATACTGACTTTGTTTTCAGAGAACGAGACAATGCAGAAATAACAACCTGTTCAATTCTCGTTCATCCCAGAAGTTTCACAGTACAACAGTATAACCAGCAGTGTTCCTTGGACTATATATTACAACTATTTCAAGGCACATTTTATATAGAAGTGCAATACAAAAAAACCCAGGTGTACAAAGGAATAAAAACACCCCACCAACACTGAAGACAGGTGCCATTGTGTGCCTTCTGTATTGAGCATTTGAGATCAGTTCTTAGTATAGAAGATCGAAAAATTCTCACTTCTGCATGAAAACATGCAGTGGAATACTTGTCACAACCAGTTTTTCTTATACATGCTAGTTGTGATCAAATATATATGGCTTCCAACAATTTTAAACCTGCAGTTAGATAGAACGTACATTTTCGTACAGTCCTAATTTTGAGGCGTCCACAGTATTACCAACCATCCAGAAACAGTTCATTATTAAGCAACATTGACTTAAGGCTCCATCAAGTGCTAGAGAGCCCAAAGGCTAAACAGTCAAATGTGTACACTACCACTGTTGTGATATCAAATAGCACTCTCATGGCTATTCAAAACTGGTTAGCAAGTAAACTCTTTAATGCAAAATTCACCTCATCGAGTTTTGACCCAGCGGTTCAGTGAACAAGCAGGAAGTCCACAGTCTTATTGGCAAAACTGACTTACAGTGTCTCTAAGTCACTAGGCTCAAGGTTAAGAGCGAAGCATATTCCACTTCTACATTTTACGGGAATTTTACATGTTCAATTCATGATTTATAATCTCTAGGTTCTCTCTCCTCCAAACTGTCTGTAGACACAGTGTGCCACAGACTTAAGACTTCTGTTTCTCCCTCTATTTTCTTCAAATAGAACAATTTTGCAAATGTCTACATGTTCTAGAAAAGATTTTTTTTCGAAGATGGCCATTTCTTCAGAATAGTCCGACGCCGTCAGGCCTCTGAAGCAAAGGGGGAGAAAAAAAGCTGAAACACAAGGTTCATCTGGTAAGTTTTACATTAAGCATTACAAGCTGGACAGTATAAGAATGTGGCTTTTGCCTCAAAACGTCTGAGTCTTGGTGTGGAAACGAGTACTTGGCTGTCCCACCATAGCATTCTCGTAGTGGGACTGTCAGGGAAGTCTTGACTGGGGAGTATTTGTTTTGTTTACCTATCAGGCGTAAATTTCCAGGCACTCAGTTCATTTTGGGCTTGTTCCAGTTTGTCTTTAGTCTGTTCCAGTTCACCTTTCATTTTTAGGAAAAACAAGTTGATGGCTGGGTCCACCATTGTTGATCGCAGTTGGGCAACACTAGGCTGCTGGACTTGCTTGAGGTACTGAATCTGATTCTGCATAAAATAAGAAAAAAGACTGTTACTATACAATATTAAATAAAATTTTAAAGTCATTGAGATACAAATAAAAATAGTTACTCCAAAGATAACATCAAGGACACCTGCCTTCTTTCAGCACTGTAACCTGAAAAAGGTACGATAAAAATCCCTTTTGCCCACCTGCACCCTATCAATGTCCATGTTCACTCAATCCCCCATCCCACCACCTGCCAAGCTTAAACTTCCAAGGCCAATTCCCACCCCCTGCCACTTCCAATTGTTTTCTACATGTCAGTTTACATTTGCCAAAGCAATGATTGGAGCATCATAGTTCTCCCTTTCTTTTATATCTGCCTGCACTCTTTTTGGGGGGGGGGGAAAAAAAGTATATAGAAAGAGTTATCTGCTTAAAACAGATACCTGATTTCCACGGAACTTCAGTGAAAGTTACTGTGGAACATTACAGCTAATATTGACAAGTAGCATTTTTAAGCAAGTACTGAAAAGGTTTTTTACAAACTTCTAAGTTTTTTTGCAAATGCGATAGTCACTTATGATGAAAGTTTGCATATTTATTTTTTAAACAAAATAATATTTCTAAATTAACATCAGTTGAACAAATTAGGGTTGGATTTGATTCTCTTGCAATAACCACAATCCAAAAGATTTGCAGTTTTATAATTTATAACCCAGAAGACTTACAATACAATCAAAATTTCAGGGGTAACTGTGAGAGGATTTCTTTTAAATATAGCATTAGTCAAAACTTCTATGTATCTAAATAGGATTAACTTTTTTCAGTTTCTTATATTTTAATCCCATCACAACAATCTTAAAATGTACTCAACAGTACGTGTTTAGAATCCAGTAATCACTAAAATCACATCAGCCTACACAGTGTTCATTCTTAAGTTCAATTTATTATGCTTCCTGTATCACACGCATTTCTTCATCAGAAAGAGGTAAACAAAATTACATGAGATTAAAAAAGAAACATTAATTGAAAGTCTGAAGTTTTGCCTCCTGCTGCACACACAATCTCGCAACCAGACTCAACAGCAACAGTTTCACTGACAAGCACTACAAGGCATCACCAGAAAAACTGACGGAGAGCCTCCCCCCACACTTTGCTTTACTTGGGACAAGCAGCACAGTCAAAAGCACTGTCAGTTTAACAATTTTCCTGTATATACAGTTACTCTTTATGGAGTCTTTAGACAGCAATGGTGAAGAGAAAGTGTAAGTACAAACTTAATTTACCCTAAAAATGTGCAGTAGTGACCGCAGTCACTTCTTGATTGAGGACAACATACATTTTAGTACATATATTATTAAGTAGCAACAATTCTTGGATTTTATTTCAACTAAGCGATTTCAAAGTTACTGAAATAACTGAAATATCTCCATTGACTTCACATTAATTTGACATTATCAAAATAAAAATATTTAGTTACTCGCAAAAAAAAATTGAAATAACCATTAGACTAAGTTTTAAACAGACAAACCTTAATGTGTCCAGAAAGAAATATAAAGGGAATAAAGCACTGCATAAATGTATTTTCAACAAATAAAGCACTCAAGAACCGACCTACAAACATTACTTAGAAACAGAAAATCCAAATTAAGATTAACCTTAATTAGGGGTAGCACTACTAGAAGGTGAAACAGCTAGTTTAACAGATGCCTGCACACATACAGACACTCCAGCTGGCAACGTATTCCAGGAATATAATTACATTACACCAACATGGTTCCCAACCTATTTTTAGACAGGCATCATTGAGGGAAAAAAGACCATGTTCCTTGTCTTACCTAGTCCCAGCTCCCTCCCTCATCTACTGCCAGCCTCAGAACTGTAACAGATTCCTTGGATCAGCAGCACAAAGAATTTCTGCCACTTGCTCCTCACTCATGCCAGAAATGCACTAAAACACTCAAGAGGACCCAGCTGATGCTGTCCAATGTCAGTTATTTAACAGTCTCATTTAGGTATCTCTAGCTCATGCTCCTAGGCCAAGCAGAGAGCAGTTGCATAGGCTCCACGTAACACCTCAGCTGTCATTCCCAAAACAGCAGTGTAGAAAGTTTACTTACTTGAGCTGAACAACCCTTGCTCATTCCCTCCCCAAACTTAAAGACCACTTATTCCTCCAGTTTTTCCAACTCAGATTTTCTCCATCCCTCCACAGGTGCTTTCTCCAGGTGTAACTCCACAGTTCTCACCTGTCAGGCTTTTCATCCACCCAGACCTAGCCACCTCTCCCCAAGCAAGCCCATATCTCTTACCTCACCTCTTCTGCCTACCTCCATATTCCATTCTTCTTCCTGCTTAGCCAGCCATTAAGCCTCCCATTCTTGCTCCCTTTAACCACTCCTCTGGTACCAACTTCAGGCTAGAGCTGAATATACAGGAACAGTCACACCCTATACCAGACCCCAGGACATGCCCACTCTAACACCTGAAATGCCTGCTGGCTGTTCATAGTCCCAAACATGAAAGCACACACTAGCTGGTATTTTTCGAAAGCCCATCAGATGGACAAATCAGGATGAATTTTCACAAACAGAATAAAAACCTTGGTATCAACTTTTCTCTCTGCTCTAACCCAAGGCAGGAGAACACCAAAAGTAGTCTATTGAGAGGACATCAGGCTGTGTGGGGTTTTGTTTGGATTTATTTTTTTTTTGTTAAGGCACACAACAACATTTTCAACCCCTCTGCTTATCCCACGTTCTTGGAAACAGCTGAATCCTTTCAGCTGAAGTTGTCCAAAGACATCAACAAAGAACAGACCCTCTGACATGAAGAATTTAAGAAAACACAATACAGGTGCTCAACAGAAAATGTAAGCAATTAAATAAGTACAACTATATAACCTTCTTATAAGGAAGAAGTAGGGGGGAAGAAACTGCATAATGAAGAAAAGACTAAACACAACAGAGCTGTCACCTAAACCACAAGTAGGTTAAAGAGTAATGACTATCTAGGTACTATACTCCAACTGCACCCACAGGAAGCTTCCACTCATTGTTATCTGTTCCATGGAAAACTTATTTGAGCAGCAAATATTTCCAAATGCCTGTCTGCTTATTGACCACCAGTAGCTGTGCAGTAGCTTGGGAGGGGGTTAAGGCCTCTCCCTGAAGTAGCAATAACTTCATCACCACCACTGCCAGAAATAAAGCTTTATGTAGAAACAATAGCCAATATACCTCACCTGCACTCCCCTAACAGCAGCAACCTCTTCTAGGGGCTTGCTCCTGCTAGGGGGAAGGTAGCTCAAGGCTGCTGCTGGCAAATGGGGCACATGAGATACTGAACACCTAAACTTCAGTCTAGCCCTTTAATTAGTCACTCTAAACTATGCAGAGTAAGTTTGCAACACCAGTCACTCAGTAAGCTCCTAGCTCAGAAGAAACCCATATATTCTGCTGCTAGACTTGGCACAGAGCATGAGAGAATGGAGCTACGTGCTCAACTACCATCTTGTTTCTTCAAAAAGACTACTGAAACAGAATCAGGACAATGATTCTGCTACTCTGACATGCACACCTGTACTTTCAAAACAATGACTGGTGACTTTTGTAAAACTAAAGTAGGTTTTGTCGTGTTTTATCTTTTAAAAAGAAGGGTACAAATTAAAACAGCAACTAAGACAGTCTATCACACCTTTTTTTAAAGCAGAGCTAGCATATTTTAACTAGCAAAGTGTTTTACACATCAGTAATCAGAAAACTCATGTATGTCTTCGTCAACTACTATCATTTGAATATGGTATGGTATTTTTAAGTTTTTATCCATCTACATTTGAAAGACTGGAATGTGATAAGTTTCTATAGTATACAAAAGGTGCCAAAAATACATTGAGTAATATGAACAATAAGTATTATATGGTAAATATTCATCTGTAGTTTAAGAAACTTGACACCATAGATGCTCAGTCCTTCTAATTAAGGTGTGCCAGGAAACACTGACGTCTCATAAATAACTGTCACTGGTATATTTTACATGTAAATCTGGATTATAAAACATGGTTAACTATGCTAAAAATAAAGAAAAGTTATTTTACAGACTAAAAATTAGACATGTCAAATAACTTATCATATGGTGAATACTTTTTGTTCATTTATGAAATGATTTAGCAACCTATAGCTTAGCTTTGCATCTATAGCTTAGCTTTACATCTCGTCAAACATGGTTTATTTTGCTACTGTTACTTTACTGAAAAAATAGTATCTAATACTACAAAGCCAATTACTCCTCCAGAACTTCTTGAAACTACACGCATTTAAACTTGGAAACACTTTAAGGTGCCAATGTCTCCATTAGAGCTTTTACCCCACTTCTTCAAGGATGCATCCTCCTACCTCCATGCATTATGGAGGAGGTTACATCCTTGATGTTATTCACATGTCAATACCTGGAAAAATACAAGCCACCTGGGGGGGATGTATGTTTGGTTTTTTGTTTTTTTTTTTTTTTCTTTTTGGTGGGTTGGGGCTCCCCCCCCCTTTTTTTAAAGTACACTGAAATTCATAAAAGCTCTTCAGAGGTTCTTCTAAACACAGCTATAAACATCTATAATGAAGTGCAGCCAAAAATCCTATAGTCTTCATGATCGTGTCAAAATTCAGTCTTAAATACCTGAAATTTTTGTCTAACTCATTCTTTCAGAAATAGGGAGGAAGAAAGGTGAAAACAGTACACACGAGCTTGGTTTAGGTGAAAAACACAGATTTCTTTTTTATTTTTTTAATATTTATTGTTTCAGCTATATGCTCAGAAGTTCAAAAGAAAAAAGCTCTTATTACTGCTGTTCCTCACAGCAGAATTCATCAGCAAAACTAAGAGAAGCAGGATGAATATAGTATCTTACTACTAGGCAAGTGTTGCGGTATAGTACCAGAACTTCATTAGCATCCTGGGCTGCATTAGGAGGAGTGCTGCCAACAGGTCGAGGGAGGTGATCCTTCCTCTCCACTCGGCACTGGTGAGACATCTGGAGTACTGGGACCAGTTCTGGGCTCCCCAGTACAAGAGAGACACGGACATATTAGGGTGAGGCCAACAAAGGGCCATGAAGATGAGTAAGGGGTTGGAGCATCTGACATACAAGCAGAGGCTGAGAGCCCTAGGGCTGTCCAGCCTGGAGAAGAGAAAGCACAGGGGGATCTTATCAGTGTGCATAAATACCTGATGGGGGGAGTAAAGAAGGCGGAGCCAGGCTCTTCTCAGTGGTGCCCGCTGAAAGCACAGAAGGCAATGGGCACAAATTGAAACACAGGGAATTCCATTTAAACCCAAGAAAATGCTCTTTGCTGCGAGGGTGGTTGAACACCGGCACAGGTCACCCAGAGAGGTTTCGGAGTCTCCATTCTAGGAGACGCTCAAAACCCAACTGTGCACAGTCCCTTCCAACCTCAGCTATTCTGTGATTCATTTTCTGCCACTGCAAAGTAAGCTTTACCCCCTCATTTTTTCTTTTCATACCAGTGCTTACTACAAACTAAAGTCATCTTATGGTCTTAAGAACAGTGAAAATAATGTGTACATCGTTAGGCATCACACTACTATACCCGACAGCTCTGAAAACCTACAGGAAAAAAGAAAGGAAGGCTAAAAAAGTAACAGAGGAAAGCTACAATACTAGTTATTAATTTTGCACAGAGCTTGCATTTTTCATAAAAGACGCTCTCAGGAGTACGTTACACAAACTAGCAATAAGAAGCTTTTGACAATCTTCTCTCAGGAACTGACAAATTAAAGCAGCAGGTGAAAATTATGTTAAGAAAGTAATCAAAAATAGATCAAAAGTCCAAAAGTGGCAGAAGATAGTTTCAAGAAACCAAAACTAAAGACAGAAGAAAACCCACAGAAATAAAGGAGAAACAGAAACAACAACAAAAAAGGTATTCAGTACAAAGAACATTAGAAACCCCAAGAAACAGATCTGCCAAATTTCGAAAGAACTCCATCTGAAAGAGTCAGTAGCTCTTCCCCTACCTAGCCAAATGGATGCAGAGGCTTACAAATACTTTGTTATCCAAATCCAACATAAACATCAGCCTAACTAAATTAAACCCAGTAAACTCAATCTTATCCTTACGTTTCAATTTGTTCCTGCACCCAATGACAGTCAGAAGTAGCATTTTTGGTAAATATGCACAGTTGATAAATGCTAGAAGAAAGTAAGCACGGCTCATGCAAGTACTAGCTTGGTTCTGAAGCAAAAGTCCTTCCAAGCACAACTGCTGCTGAAAATCAACTGAAATAACTAATATTAAAAAAAGCAAATCTTTTAAGAAATTATCTTTACTAATGCAGTGAAAGTTTAAGTGCCCTGCCACTTCTTTAAGCACAGAAAATGGATGCTGTAGATATATGAAAAACATAGCACATAGGTACTGGCTCAAAAACCGATATTCCTGTAAGAGTCTGAAAATGCTTGTTGTCTCTAAATACTTACAGTACACTCTTGCATCTCCTGTTCCTTAGTTGCCAGCCTCATCACCAGAATATTTTCTCTTCGGGCAGACTCTTGCTGTTGCTGTTTCAACTTCTCTTCAGATTCTCTCAATCCCGTCACATCATTAGCTAGTACAAGTAATAAAACACAAAAAGCACGTTTTATAGCATCCGTTCATGAACAGTTTTTAAAGACAGCTAAAAGAATCTGAAAACCAAATTCATAAACAGTAAAAGAGCTAAATAAATAAGCACAACTAAAATAAACACAAATAAGAAAAATCAAAATAGCATTATTAGAAAAGCTTGACAACAGTTGATTTTAAAGATCTCCTTCTGATCCTTACATAAGACTTATTAAACTTCTGAAAATGTTTCCATGTTTATATAGGAAACAACTTTTAAATTGCTTGCTTAACCAACTACTATTACAACTTGCAGCCTGAAACTTGGGAAGTTGGAACTGTCCTGCTATCTATAAGAAACGTTGAGGCCAGGGTGAAGGAGGGAGGGAAGTCTACACTGGCAAAAAACAATCCGCAGTCTGTACAACAGTGCCATTTGTGGTCAATCCTCAAACTGGTCTCAACACTCCATGAGTAAACAAGTAAGACATCAGAGAACTTCAAAAATGGCAGTTCAGTCACAACTAGAAGTCTTCTGATCCATGAATGTTTATGCAACTTTATATATGAAATATGGGAGAAAGCAGCACAGCACATTTCCAAATTACTCAAACTGGAACACGTGCAAGCAGCCTGATACAAACAGTATACATTCACTCTGCTACTTGTCATGTATAGAATGATGGAAAGTTGGAATAATTAAGATTTTTATTTTTTCTAATTACTTGAGAATGATCGCCTGTAAATGTCAACTAAGAATATCACAAGTTGCTTCAGGACAATTAGTTCTAAATAATTCCTTGCAGATAATTCAGTAACACTGATTACTACAACCTGTACCAGATTTTCCAAAAATTGAGAAACTGGGAACCTTAGAACTACTTATTTATCTATGTTAGGACAGTTTTGAGATTAGAATGAAATCAACTGGTTACATTTGCTATATTTTAGTCTCTCCAAAACTCAGACATTAGAGGTGGCAGTAGAAGAGGGATGTAACAACAGAGAAAAGAGAGAGGACATCCATTCGGACTGACAGAAAAAACCCCTTCAAACTCCGTGGTAGTAGGTCTTTAAGTATTTAGACTTAAAAGGTGAGTGGAAAACTGGAAAGAGCTGCCAACACAATTTTAAAATGTGGCTTAGGATTGGTGATTCAGTCACTTCCAGAACGTATCCAGCTTTTCTCACCCGAGAGTAGGATGTTTTTCCTATATTCTCTTTTGAAAGACTGAAGCACAGACCAAATTTTAAAGACCACGCAAGTTGACATTCAAATAGTTAATTTGCCTAATCAGATCAAACATTACTTGGGGACTCATTTTAGACCTTTACCTCTACAAACTATTCCCCCTCCCATGTGGTTTACAATCCTGTAAGATTACTGCAGCCACAAACATTCACAGAATATTCTGGTAGAGAATAATGTTTCCTTTCTAATGGAAAAGTCATGAAAATACACCTATTTCTGGGATTATGTTTTGAGACTTCCCCCTCCCCCCCCTCCAGTCTGGGTACAGATGGTCCTACACATGCAAAAATAGATTTTTTAGAAGCTGTGTAAGATCTGCAAAGGAAAATAAGTGGCTGAGAAAGTTGGGAAAGACTGAAAACTTACATTAGAAAAAACAGGGACTTTTTTCCTGACAAATAACTGACATATAGATTATTATCTCTTATTTCTAACAGTTTTAGAAAGCACAGACATTACTTGAACATTCTGCTTTACACAAACATTCAGGTAACTCATACCATTTTGAAACTTGGCTAACTTACAATTAAGGTCTGTGTACTTGCCCTCCAGAGCTTGCACGTATGCTTCATACTGTTTCCACCTATTGCAGAGATGGAGAGAGAAAAGAATTTTCTGAAGCTCAGTTTATTAAATCAAGGCATCTCACTCCTAAACTTCCAGAGTATACATTTATACCATAATCAGAAAACATCAAGCGGGAATTACACACTTGGATAAAAGTCAATTCCAGTTTTAAATATGGGGGGTTTGATCATGGAAATAGTTAAATCTACTTTGCATCTCAAAAGGATAAAAAGGTAGCTGTGTGTTACAACACTTAAAATTGACATCTTAAAACTTACTGTAACATGTTAGACAAACATCAGGATCAAGCACCTATTATATAGTTATCTGTATAAAGTACCTAAGATACATCTCATTCTGAAAGCAGAACAATTCAAACAAATTTCTGTAACAGAAACCATAATACAAAGACAACATTAAGTCTGTTACCAAGTGAACAAGACATCAAGCAGAAGTGTATTACAATATACCAGAATTTGCAGTCTAGGTTAAGTAGTTATACCAGCTCATTCAAACATAAACCATACTCTGATTATATTCATCAACCAGAAGCCAGACAGTTTAATAACTCTTTGAAGGCATGTTATTTAAGCAATTTACAGAAAGAAAAACCTCACACTTAAAAACAGCATTGCATTTGATACAAAACATCAAATCAGTAGCAAATAAAGTCTGCAGTAAAGCTCAGCACGACATGCCTTACCAACAAAATTCACAGGATGACGTTTGGGGGTTTTTGTTTGTTTGTTTTTAAAGAAGTTTCTTTGCTTCTAACTAGGTGTCTTCCTCACAATGGTACAATTCCACATTGTGAAACAAATTCATCTAATAGCTTACCACTACAGAAGGGGAAGGTTTCTGTTCCCTCCTTCCAACCACCCTTTCTCCCTGCCACCTGTTTTATGCCACTCAACATAACTGCTCTATTTTAACTCCCTAACCTACAACACCACTACCTCAATCAAAACTATAAAATCTAACTCTAATCATTTTGACCATTTAGTGGATTCAAACAGCTTGTTAAAGGGTCTAAAACGCATCAGATCTGTAACAGCAAGTGAGATCACATCACTGGGAAAAGCAAAAGCACAAATGTCTTCCTCCTAGCAGCAACAACATTTTGCATCTCTTCAGCTGAACGTGAAATCAGCATGAATTAACTTTCTTAAGCTCTGCAGAAGAGAGTAGTTAGATTCCCACTTAACCCTTAAACTTATCTCTCTGCTCTAAAAAGAATATTGTTCAAAACAAAAGTTTCACTGTTTGACAACTAAAAGTTCTGTGTTAGTTCAGGAGATTTCAACACCCTGAAAGTAAAACTGGAAGAGTCTGCTAAACAGCAAACTCAGAAAGAACGAACTGAATTTTTACATGAAAAAAAAACCCCATGAAATAAAAGAGGTGGTCTTCAAATACAGCTGTAGGATTACTTGACTTCTAAGTTACATCTCACAGTCTGGAAACAGTACTTCTGTCAAAATCGTGACACCACCACTATCCCCCCGGTAACAGGAGCTATACAAAGAGCAAGTGAAATGAAGACCTGAAACACAAGTTAAGTAGACATGACAGACCACCACCAGAAAACAAAATACCACGTAGCCCGTGGTCTACCAAGAACATCAGAGATAATACCTCCAAGTCACCTCTCAACAGTTGCTAGTATTTAAGCAGGAACTGAATTCCTGGAAAAGAAAACCTAGAGTGCACTAGGCCATGTCATGGACTTTTCAAGTCATGTGCCTGCCAACTCTTCTAGAAGCATGACTCTTCAGACATAATGTTTTGTCAAAAACCTGGCAAAGATTGTTTCAGTTCATCTTCAAGCAAGTTTACAAAACTGTACAGAATAAACTTGTGATCACCACACTGACATACTCAGAGAGAACTCTTCAACAATCAAGCCATCAATATTAAAACTTGATCTTTTTCTACCACAGTAGCTTTAATTTCACACACACACACTATCTCAATTTTGCTACAACTACAGGAGAACTCAGAAACAATTTTCTCTTCTAGCAATTGATCCTGTTTTCACCTCACTTCAGGCAAACCAGAAAGCTAGCAACTATAGAGACAAAAATCAGAAGCAGGCTTATTTCATGCAGTCAGATTTAAAAAATAAAAATCATGAAAACAGACAATCAAATAGACTAAAAGCATGAAAACAAAAAGTGAAATAATGAAAGTTTAATAACATTCACATTAATGAAGTAGACCATTCTTATAAATAACTTCAGCTCAGGAAAATAAGCAGAAAATATTGGTAGGCCCTTAGTGAAAGGGGACTGATTCCTTTTCAATCAAACTTGCAGTTGTGATTGTTTATCTGATGTATAAATATTTTTGTAGTTATCTCAGTAATCCTGAGGACTAACATGTCAAAATATTTACCAAATATATCAAAACAGTTTCTCAAGAACATTCATGAAACCAAGTCAAAGGAAGAAAAACAAAGCTTTTATATATATATATATATATATATTTATTTACTAGTTTTAGGTATTTTAAAGAGTCTTGTAATGGCCCTGATAATTTAGTTTTAAGTGTCTATTAACTGATTTAAGACTTTAAACATCTCTTATAATTTCTAAGTTAAGTCTTCTCTTGTAGTAACTTTTGTTGTTCACTGCCTTTAATAAACTATTTTCCTAAATAGCGTCTTTCCATCTTATTTCACTCTAATCATTTTCCCTTGTTTACAATAGTAGCACAGTAACAGAGGGAATTAAAGTAGAATTCTGATCTTTGAAAAGCTAAAGTTACAAACTTGTAGCTTCTGAAGTTATGCAAAAGAAATCAAAAAGGAAAATAAGGAACTATCACAGAATAAAGTATTTAAAAAAAAATGAAGATGCCGAAGATCACTGACAGAATTTTTAGTGCTCCAACTCTGAACAGTAACTCCTGTCTTCTTACCCCTTCTTCTCCATTTATTTTATCTACACTTGTAGAGAAGACCAGATGATACTATGATCAAACAGGCCAGGTATAAAACTGTATTCCTAGGTCTCAAATGACTACGAGTGGTGTTTGAGTCTGCAACACCATTCTCTAAATGAACAATTCTCACAGAAAATCTGTTTTTACCTGAACAATAAAAGGGCAGTATTTCCAGATGCACAATTTTGGTCTTACACTGTACAACTGAGGTTCAGTAAAAGCACTGTATTTCCTCACAACTGCTTGTGTAAATCAGGGTGCTTCAACGTTTTACAGACTAACCACCAGGCTAAAGGATCAGGGCAACACTGATCAGATTTTTAGCTATGACCCACAGAGTGCTTTGTTACTGTGTTCCTGGCTCTTCTTTCTTCACAGAAGCTCCTACGCAGTCAAGCTAAGTAGCTACTGCATTAAAAACAGGAGGGGAAAGATGAAGGAAACCACAGCAACAAGTAATGAGACAAGCAGAAATTCCCAAAAGGCCGGACTGAAAGGCTACACTACCTCCTTGGGTGTATTCCATCACATTCTCACTTGAATATATGCTGGAAATGGATCTCTTCTATGGTAGCAACTAATTATCACAAGTTACAGAAAGTGATTACAATTGGAAGCCTTGGTTTTGTTTTCACACTGTCAATTAGAAAGCAAGTTGCACAGAATCTATGCTTTGGTACTTTGACAGGAATTTTGTAGCTAGAAGTAAGGGCATAGCTTTACAGACTTAGGAGTTCACTATTCCTGCAGATAATCACGAGTACGGAAATTTTTATGAAGGCTAACACAAGGCGTAAACCACTTAACATGAAAGAAGCATTTTTTTCCTACTGTTTAAACACATTATCCTTTACTACCCAAACGACTAGATATTCAGAGGAAGCCAGAAACCAGTTTTAAACATATGGAGCCAGACTATGGTGACTCCCCTAGAAAGAACTGTCACCCCAGAAGTAGCTGGCAGGATAGTTTGCCCAGAAGAGGGAGTAGCTCATCATATACATGAAGTGTTGCACTTGTATCCTCATGTTTCTACACAGTTTAGTCTTTGTTCTACAAAATGGCAATATTTAACTTGAGAGACCCTAATAATGCTAGTAACTTACAGCACACAAAAAGCCAAGAGCTAAAGTTTACCAAAATGCACGCACAAACTACTCCAGCAGATAAACAGATGACCCAGAGATGCCTAGTTTAGTTAGCTCCTTCTTTACAAATCAGGAAATTCAGGTATACAGAGACAACTGGCTTGGGTCAGTTTCTTTCACCATGTGGTCTGCGTGACAGGATTGCCTATTATTTTTTCCATGGTGACACTTAGCTTTCCAAAAGGTGAAAAAGATGGCCAGCCTCTTCTTTATGCAAGCTCTATTAGCAATAAAAACTTCATTTCAATATTTTACTCTTAGTATCTGAACATGCTGAGAAGACAACTGCATGGACTAAGAAAGTCTAAAACTTACCGTAGGAGTAAAAAGTTGACATTTTTCTGATGTTTAAAAACAGCTTGCTATCTAGCAAGGAATGCAAGCAACTGTATCTTCCAAAGTTACAAGCAAAGAAAAAAAACCTCCTACTCGTGTATTACAAAATATTGTTCGTGATTTTGTCTCTGGAAAAAGTGTTTCCCCCCAAACTATATATAAAAATATTTGAGACAAGATGAGAACTTTACAAGAGAGATCTATCATGAAAAGGATAAAATAGTTTTTCAGAACAAGGATGCTAAAAACAACGGAAGAGGGAGGTCACTCATCTTCCATTAGAAGTTCACTAAAATGTTGAGATAAAAAGCTGCTTTTTACTTTACCTTAGGATGAGCTCGTCTCTAGGTAAAACCTTAAAATCTGCTTCACTAAGGCGAACCTATGGAGCAAAAGGAAAAGCACAACTTATCAAGCTGTCATGGCTACTTGGGGTGGGGGGCAGGAGGGGAAATCGCAAGTATTTTTAAACATACCTTCTTTGGGAGAGGTTCTTCATTCGTCATTGTGAACTCTGAAGGGGGAGAGAAAAAAAGGAGTATTATTTAGTGTAGTTACTAGCATACATGAAATACCAAACAAGTCACGAACTTGTACTTCTAGCCTTATTTTTTTTAAATTTGCAATATTAGACTACTGAAATATTGGTTCCACACAATGCAAAGCCAGAGTACAAGACAACACTATGACAAGTTTGCTGCTGTAATCTAGATACAAAGTCAACAGATGCATTTTTTCTAAAAGTTAACCAAAACTCTCTTTATATTTCCAAAAAGCCTATCAGTAATCAATTCTTCCTATTTAACTAAGCAAAACCAGCCAACTTTGTCCATGTTTAGATCAAACTGACATTTCTTATGTGCCTACATCTATTTAACATTGTATTTTATGAGGCAGAGGATAATGAGGGTCTGAGGAAAGCAATTTATACTGCTACTTCAGTACCTCTTTGGAACAAAACTAAATAATTTGTGAACATTACCACTAATGTTTGGGTTATATCAAAATAGCATGTTCTTCCAAGTACTTATTCTCTTACTTTTAAGATTCTGATAAAATAACTGCTTAATACTTCCTGTTTAAAACCCTTGTGAATGTTTTTACGAAAAGTTGTCAAATAAATGGCTTGGATACACCATCAAATTCAATTCCTCTTGCACGTATGTAGCATAATAGGATTTCATTGTGCTAGGTTAAATATTCACACTTCCTTGAGTTACATGACATGCTTCCTTACCTCAAAAGGATAATACATAATATTTTCTACAACTATGATCAAAAATATTGAGTCCACAAAGATTATAAGCATACAAGTAACAATGAATGCAAGGTTTGCTACAGACATGAATCTTTGCAATTTGCTTTCCAACAGAAAAGTTGCATATAATATTAAGATTCAACAACATTGTAAACCCGCTGAAATGCATATATACCAGGGAAAGCATGTGTCAACTCCTTGGTTGTGAACACTTAACTTCACAAAAACAATGCTCTTAAGTAGTTAAAAAAATATTTTCTCAAAAAGATTTTTACAGACTACCTTAGGTATTTTCACAAGGAAACCCAATGAACTAATTTAACTTTTCCAAATCCTAAGACAAACAAATCCTAAAATTGTTTGTCAATAAGACAAACAAATACACACCAAATGGAGTACAGCCTCTTCAACCTACACTAGCCATTAATACACAGCACTCTACCAAACAAGGCCCTGGTTAAAATAAAAAAACAAACAAACAAACAAACAAAAACAAACACACACAAACACCACCCACAAAAAAACCCAAAACATCACCAACAAGAAAATCCCCAAATCACACCCCCCTCCCAAAAACAAAGAAGAAACCCCACACTAAGTACAGTGCACAGGCAAAACAACTTCCAACCCTTCATAAAATAAAAACTGACACCAGAACCCACTGAAAGGTTTCCAAAAACATTCAGTAAAGCATCTCACTGATGAAAGGCAGCTTCCTGTTCCTAGTCTTAGTAACACACAGGCACATAAGTGCCTCCCTAGCCTAAGAAGTCCCACCACCCCCACCCCCTTCTCTCTCGCGTGCAAGAAGTTACTCAAGCATTGTGCTTTAACTTCTGGATGCAGCTCCTTATTTGAGACTGTTTTACAAAAAACATACCTTAAATATATTCAAGCAGAAGAGGCTATAGATAAAAACTGCCAGTGCTCAACTCAAGTAATCCAAAATAACACAGAGTAACTTGAGATCACAGGGGGGGAATGCTTGCGACCCCTGTATTTAGGTTGCTTACCTCTCCCATTATAAATTTTCCTAAAGATATTCAGAATCTTTTAACTCCTTCAGTATTTGGAAGTAGTCTTAACGGTCTCAGCAAGATTTAAATCCTTGACAAAGAGAAACATGCTTTTCAGATGTCCCACAGAACTACAGCTAATACTGATTAAATTGTGCACAGATGATGTCAAGTCGTTATTTGTATGTTCCTCAGACAAGTACCAGAAACATACAAATACCATAAGTGAGTTTCCCCAAAGACTTGGCTTGTGAACCCTGCAGCAGCACACAACAATTAAAAACACTTGATTGCTGCCCCAATCATGACTGAAAGAGATCAAAAAGGCTGATGCTCCATCTAAGGGTAGTCTACCTCACACCTCCAGACCTCACGCAAGGTTCCAGCACCAGACCTCGCTACTCTAACCTCTAAGCCTAGCACACCACCATTTACAAAGCCATCTCTTGCTTTTGGATGAGCACAAAAGTGCTGAAGACTGAGGTTACAGGCCACTGCATTACAGAAGTTACTCTTACTGCCACCTATTATCGCTTGTAGTGATAGAACCGTACACTAAGAAACGCCACACTAGCTAAAAATATTCTGCAGGTTATTCTGGAAAAGCTAGGTTGATCACATCTACTGATAAACACTCGCACTCTTTCTGTATGTGTGAATTTCACCTCACCACTCCCATGCAACAGCTTTTTTGGTACCTACAGTAACTTACCAAAATCTTAGAAATTTATTACTGCTATATATTTCTACCATTGTGCTCAGTGTTTTTCAGAAACATTAAGAGCGTCAGGCTGACTATGTCAGTTGTCACAGTTATGTGCCTTCGCCTTCTGTTCATTAATAGATGAATTTATATGCTACAGACAACAATATTACAATTGAAGTGTTCATTCTCTGAATTTAAGACAGTAACTTTTCAAGTACTGTGCAGCAAGAGGTGCTTCTCATCACTTGGCTCACCTCTAAAAGAGAAGATGATCTCTCTCCTACGCAGATCAGAAATATTTTGCAAGAGCATGATGAAGTGCCATTTTCTACAATAAAAAGAATCAACAAAACCAACATCCCTGTATAACTGACTGGAATTAACACAATTCTATTTTGTGATTTATATGATGAACAGCTTCACTGTACTATCCTAACTAAGCACTTTCATGTTTTGGGAAAACAATGGCTGCTACACGCCACTCCTTCTGCATACCTGCTCCTGGCAACGAGCAACATAAAACCGTATTCCATACTTAAAATAACACTCTCATGAGCACTGAAAGAATTTTTATGTAATCTCATCATGTTTTAGGCTTCTATGGCACTTCAAATACAAAGAAAGCTGAAATAGGGAAAAGTGCATTTTAATTTTGGCAACTCCAGTAGTCTGTACACCTTTTACTACAATGTTTAGAAAACATAGGATTTAAGGATTAAAAACCCCTAAGAAACAACGTCATTGAGTAACATCAGGTATGCTGCTTTACTAGTTACACCTGAAGTAACCGCCAGTTATTTTAACGATATGAAAAAGACTTCCGTAGGGAAAACCCCGGCATAGGCTCCAGGCTCCCGGAATATGAAAAAAAAGCTTCAAAATAACCCTCTGACCGGGCAGACTTCACACTCGCCTCAGCAACCGCGGCCCGAAGCCGGCTCCCGCGCCCACCCACCCCGCTACAGACGGCGAGGCCCCGCCGCGCAGCCCCGCCTCCTGCGCCGAGACACCGCCAGCGGCGGGCCTGGCGCAGCTGCAGGCCGCCGACCGTCCGGCTCGCCGCAGACGCCTGACAGACCCCGCTGCCCCCCCGCCGCGCTCAGGCACTGCCCGCCCCGCCGGGCCGCCCTCGCTCGTCTTCAACACGGGACGAGAGAAACGCGCCTCCCGCGCCCGGGGGGGCGGCGGCGGTGGCCGAAGGCTGGGGGAGGAGGATCCCCGCGGAGCGGCCGGGCCGGGCTCGGGGCCTCGCACAAAATGGCTCTAAGTGCTTCCGCTCCTCCCCCCGCTCGAGGTGAGGGATGGAGCCGCCGCCGCCGCCGGGCTTCGGCGCCCCGGGACCGCGAGCTGCTCGGTCCCTCCCGCGGGCCCCGCTACCTCCCGCGGGGGGACGGAGACGACGGCGGCGCTCGGGAGGGGGGCGGGGGGGGCTCGGGAGCGGGGAGGAGCGCTCGCGCGGCCACTCACCTCCCGCCCGCGGTGCAGAGGCCTCGCTCTCCCAGCACGCTAGCTGCCTGGGCCGCACCCGTCACATCGAGGGCGAAGCGCCGCCACCGCTCACGCCTGCCGCCACCTCTGCGCCCACAACCGGCTCCACGGGGACCGCCGCTCCGCAGCCGGGGTGGTCGCCGCCGCGCCCCCCCGCCCGGGCTCCCTCGCGCGCCGCTCCCGCCCGCTCTTTATTTGCGGATTCTCTGCGCTACAAAATGGCGCCCAAGGAGGAAATGAGCGCCCGGCCGCCCCGCCCGCGGGCCGCCCCCCACGTGAGGGGCGGGGCGCTGCGCGCGCAGCCAGCGCGGGGCGGCGGGAAGCGCCGTAGTGGCGCGGCGGGTCCGAGCACGGGGACCCCGGCCCGCTGGCGGGGCTGCCTCTGGGGCGCTCGCCGCCCGCCCGCCCGCCCCGCCGGATAGGCGCTGTCGGTGCGCCCCTGCCTTGCCGGCGCGACGGTTTCCTGGGGTTATTTGAACGTTGATTTCAAGCCCGTCAGTTACCCGGGCGGGGCGGGGCGGGGCGGGGGAGCGCGCGGCGGGACGCGGAGCATCCTGGGGCGGGCGGAAGGATACGGGCGCTGCGCGAACTCTGCCGGCGGGAGGCGCCGTTGCCGCTTCCTCCCGCCTCAGCCTGCGCCTCCGCCGCGGCCTCGCCCGTGAAACCGTCTGACGGGGAGCGGCGGGAGCCCCGGGGGGGAGCGCCTGGGAAACCCGCTTGGCGCCCTCTCGGAAGGCTGACGGAAAAGATAGCTTCTCTAGAAAGGAGAACTGCGCGCAGCAGTTAATAACGGGCACGATGGGCGCCGGGGCTCCCAGCCTGACTTCTGGGGCTCTCTGCCCGTCTGCCAGGTCGGGGAATGGTCGTTTTCACTCGGTTAAACCGAGCTCGGCGGTATCGGTGCAAGTCAGTGTCATCAGTCGACAGTGAAAGAAAAGATAGTTACGTTCCAGCAGCTTCCAAAGAAATTAAACTTCAGTTTCAGCATTTGGGAAAAATAAAGCATACTATTTGTCCTTAATTGCAGTCTAGCACTGAGCTGCTACTTTAAAATCAAATTTATCTTTTATATACCATCTTGATTTCTCAAGCAATGTTATTGAGACAAGTAAATACGTTCCCCTCTTGCTAGCAAAGTCATAAAGCTTCTGTAGGCTAAATTAGTCTGTTAGCTGGGTTGTGCAGGCAGAGTTGATTGTCGCTCTCTACATCACCATTGAAGATGCTCCAGAAATCTGCTTGCCTGACTCTGTTACTGGTAGCAGAAAGACTGTGTTTGCTACAGAACAGATTCTAATGTACGTGTCCCCATACCTCTGTGTGTGTCTGCATATATAATAGACACATGGATTTTCAGTGAGAACTTGAAACCTTTTGAAACCCGTGCCATGCTTCAAGTGATTTGGCATGGATACCCAAAAAAGGGTAAGGATTGTGTGATTAGTGACCACAAGGACAGAGGGCTTGAATTAATGCCTTTGAACTCTTACTTTCAAACTGAAAAAGATAGGCTGTGATTCCTGTGCTGGGTTTCCTGCTCCTGCCTCTGGTTTCCTCCGAAAATACCTTGCAGGTATTTGGTGTAAGCTTTCAAGATACTAATTAACAGATGAAGCCACCACAGGATATGGTAGCATGGACTAGGTGCTGAAATACCAGGCTAGTCCTTAATATGAACAAATGGACTCGATTTCCTCATGCACAAATATAAACATTACAATACTAAAAATGCTTATAAGCCATATAGGACAAGAAATGGAAACTTTCCCTATAAAAGGGATGCAGAGCTGTACTTAAGGCTGTTTCTGTTGTGTGTATTTCTATTCTCTATATAAATTGTCTAACGTTTTCTGTGTATCAGTGGTGATTTAAACACCAGATCTCCCAATATTTGCCTGGAGTTTGCCTATTTATTATGTTCAGAAACCAGGCCTCCCTTGTGTCTTTTTAATAGTACAGATAAGGGTCTAGCTCAGATACACCGTAAGGTGCAGGGCCTCAAACCTTCCACCAGTGCCTGTTGTTTGTGTTCATGAGCATGTAGAAAATATTCCTGCACTTTTTTTACCCTTTGTCAGCACTTAGTTATTTAAAACTTATCTTTAGAAGCATAGATTACGTTTGTGGGAAATGTGCTAGCTGAGCCAGAGGCAGCCAGCGAGAGACATCTAGAGGTAAGAGGAATCAGTCTGTAGAGGTTTATATTCTGGCCTGCCTTCTTTCTGCCCCTTCAAATTAACACCTGTGTTATCAGCCTACACTTAAATTTTTTGTTTGAGAAAATAGGAGCAGCAATTTGTTAACCAGACTTCCGATACTTTTGGGAAAAGGACATTTAACTGAAATAGTCTTTTATTCTCTTTGCACATCACCTAACACAGTGAGAACTAACCTGGGATATTTTAAGGCTACTGGAATAAACATGTTGACACCTGCATTGGGTTGTGTTTACAACGTGATAATGGGAGTAAATTTGCTTTTCAAATAGGTGCTAGCATAACCCCCAGCAGCATTGTTTGTCCTCAGATGAGCGGGCACTTAACGATCTGTCCAAGCACCAACAAAAAAGCAAAATTCAGATGTTGATTCATCTATAATGATAAGATGAAATAGGAACCAGATTATGACTGTGTGGACAGTACAGCTTGCCGTAATATATATACAAGAAATATATGTGTTTAAGGTGAAAATAACCACTGCACGTATCATCAAGTTTCATTGTGTTTCTGTCTCTGTTTAAGAGGTCGTGTGAATTGTATGGTAAAATTGTTGCAGACCCTTTCTCTTCTACATTTGGCTTTGATGGAAAAGTTAATTAAAAAAAGCAGAATAATGTCCTGACGAGACCGTCGTTTGGTGTTAAGAGTAAACCCCCTGCACTCCCACACCACTGCCTCTGCTCTTCCTAGCGCCGCTTTCAGGCCCAGGGCCTGCTCAGGGGATATTAATGGAAGCAGTTCTCATTTTTCTTTTAAATCTGTTCGTATTGTCTCATCCCGGTTTAGGTTCCCTTAATGACAGTGTGTCGTTCATTAACTTATGTATTGATTGACTGGAAGCCTTGTAATTGTTTTTACCTGCTCAGTTCTGGGTTTCCTTTTTGCCCCTTGGTTTTGGATGGAAGCCAGCTGGAACAGCGCAAACACTTAAGATGCTCCTAAACTTAGAGGGATGCTGTTTGTCACCTTTTTTTTTGCCTTACTTTTCTGTTCGCAGTCTGTCACGCCTTCGCGTGGGCCTCTGCCCCCCGCGGCACGGGGGGAGCGCTGCGGAGCTCACAGCTTGGGGACCGTGAGGGTGGTTTCCCCTGTTTTTTTGTGGCTGAATGGTGAGGGGCGGGTGAAACACCACAGTGTGGGAAATGCAGGCTTTAAGGAAAACTGCTTACTAGTGTAAGGGACTCACAAAATAATAGTCTGCAGGTGAGGAAAGCTAGGAAATGGGAAAAAAGCGAGATAAAGTGTTGTTCAGAAGAAAAAAAAATGTTTGCAGTACTGTTATGTACATTTCTTAGCATTCTAAAGGACCTTAAAATATCAGGAACTAAAGAAAGGCTAATCAGCTCTTGCAAAGGTTGTCCTTGACTTGGAAGGACATGAGATGGAGGAAGGCGAAACTGCGGTACGTCTGCTGCTGGAGCAGAGGGTGAGCTCCTGGGGGGCACTAGAAAAGACTGCTGTAGCCTACAGGTGTGGGGGGAAGATAAAATGTATGGATTGCTGCACTGTGAAGAAAGCAATACAGAGGGGTCCTTCAGGTAACTACTAGCTAAAGACCTGGGCAGCAAAAAGCCCAAATTTGACATCCATGAACTATCCCTCTCTTACAGAAGCTTCCTCAACACTAGGCTGCAAGCTTAATGCTTTCTTTATATCCCCTGATAAGACCTTTTTAAGGATCTTACTGGAATTATCACATATTTTTCTTCCATTTTTAAAGCAAGAAGTAACTAGAACTTCTTCAGAAAGCTCTTATAAGGACTTGTCTTTTAATGACCAGTAATTGTTTATTATTTTTTTAGATATATAAGACTCCATGAAAGCATATAAAATCAGCAGTATCATAACGTACAGCTCCACAGACCCAATTTGATTTGCAACTCTTGCCTCTAAGATGGCAGCACTTGCGATGCTACTGCGCACCTGTGAATTGTGGTGTGAAACACAGCGGTCAGGGACTTTGTTCCTGTTAGGGGCTAACTGCAGCGGTGTGTGAACTCCAGAGCCTCTCCTGCAGACATCCCCTGACTGACAATCAAGATATAATTACAGCCAAATGATGACTCAAGTTAAATTCAGTTTTGGGGTGCTTGATAAACGCTGCAAGCTTGCATTTGAAGAAGCAGTGTGCATATAGTTGCTAAGGATATAAACCCAGGTACTTACTATACCTTTTTTTAAGCCATAGAAAGGCCATGATGGTTTTAATAATGCAAAGGTTTTTCTGTTTGAGAGGAAGACAGCATTTTTTATTAAACACTGATTGGATTATGAGCTTTCCCTGACAAAAATAGATTCAAGGAAAACACAGATTGCTCTTAACCCAGCCAGGAACATTTTTTGCCTATCAGGAGCTTGATTTCCAAGGACCCAATCAGTCAGGTTGGAGTTTGAGGCTGAGGAATTTTAGAAAATGTGAATCTCATCCTCGCTGGGAAAACAGTTTGTTCTTTGAGGCGTACTTATGTGCTGAACTTACCCGTAGACAACTGAGTCCAATGGTAAGAAAACTTGGAAAAAGAAAGAATTGTGTTTCTAGAGCTGAGAAAGGTCCTAAAGGTGCCCAGCAAGCCTGAGCACCCTATATATCCTGACACAATGCCACAGTATGTGGAGAAAGGGAAAGGCTTCCTCAGATTTTTCCTAAGTGAAAAAGGCCCCGGTTTTCATGAGATGATGCTTCTTGTTGAGCTTACTTGTTTCGGTAGCTGATTTAATTTTTTTAAGGAGAAAAAAAGGGCGACCTTGCTGTTCTTCTGTCAAAGAGCTGACTTTTTGCTTAGACCAACCAAAGAAAAATTGCTATTCCCTATCGGGAATAAAAGTCATTTCAACCACAGACAAAGCACAGAAAACCTGTATCTACAGGGTGAATGCCTCTTAAATGCTTTCAGATGAGAACTATGGACCCCCAAAATATTAAGGATTATGGGGTGTCTTACATAATTACTGTGACAAGGTTTGACTCCCATCTTTGAAGACACCGGTTTTAGCGTACACTCCTGCAAAAGCAATGAAGTGTGTTCCATGCTGCTGGCAAAGAAGAAAAAACAAAAGAGAAATAAGGAAAAGCAGGATACTCTTATCACTATTCGTAACAGAAGTCCCAAATGTTGGCCAATTATTTGACATTAAATTTAAGTGCCATAAGTACCATATCCTACAGTAAAGGGCCAGTTTCACAAAATATGAAGATGGATTGCCTCAGCTTCAAGCTTACGTCTTGATCATGGGAACACGCTGGGATTTGCTTATTTCATTGCTGTGAGTGTTCCCACACAACTGCGGATCAACCGAACACCGATGAGGACGTGAACAATGTTGTATCTCCGCGAGTGACCAGAGGAGCACACCAGTTTCTTCTGGCTGTATGGTATGGAATGATGCAAGGCAACATCGGCAGGGAAGGAGAGGAGCCACATCTTCCCTAAGGTATCCCATGTGCATTTTTTTCTGTAAGGATCCCAACAAAGCAGATATTGGTACCATTATTTGTGTATAAGATTTTAAAGACTAGAGAATTTCCTGTTACAAGGAAGTTGTAAAATTAAGTTTTTTTTTTTTTAAATTATAGAATGATTTGTCAAGATTTATGAATTTAAAGTAATTGTTCTTTGCAATTTTTTTGCCTATAAAAGGTGCAGCTTATTTTTTATCAAACTCACATCCCCAACAAAAGCATTTTTGTAAATATTCACTGACCAAGTATCAGATTTATGGTAAAAAGCAAGGGTTTCACATTTTGGTAACAACACTGATCTTTGTAAAGGTTAAATATAGAAAACAATTTTTAGCGGAAGAGTAAATTAGTGAACACTGAAATGCTCTAAATTGTAGCCTATTTCTAAAAAAACTGAACCACCATTACCAAATGAAAATGCCAGAATCTTTGCACTTTGAGTATTTCACACAAGGCACAGTCCATTTCACTGTGTTCATAGAAAGGTAATAAATAAACTTTGCGCAACATAGCCTTACTCTTTTACTGATAGCAAGTAAGCTCTCTGTTCTGAATTGACGTCCTAATTTTTACTGACTTCATTTCCCAGAGCTTAGATTTCTAAGAAATAGTAAAATGTACCAGCATAGGGCAGTAGTTTGCTATGGAGTATCATGCTGCTCATTAACTACACTGAATTTAAAAACACAGCTTCCTAGTCATGTTTAATATTTTTTTTTCCTACATTTAAATAACTTAACTTTGATCTGTACCACACGTTTCATAATTATTTGCCTTTGTGCAATTGCTACGTTATTTTGTTCCTTTACGTGTCCCTTTTATGCATTTGGATCTCAATCCTGGACACCGTCCAAGCAGAGTTAAATAAGGTACTGCAAGTCCGATAAAGATACCAAGATAAAACTCATTCATCTTTTGTCGTTTCAGGGTGGCCCAACGTTGCAGCCTGGTCCGTCACTCGTGTTGAGTTGCAAAACAGTTCTGCCGTTTGGGGCCGAGAGCAAAGGTGCAGCAGGTCGGCGCACTGGGATGAACTGGCTTGAAGGCCCTGGGCCTGCTTCACGTTCAACCTCTTGCCGCCTGTTAGCAGACCAGAGGCGGAGTGTGGGGAGGGAAGGGGCTGAAGCCCCACTTCATGTTCGACTCAGTATTTATGGGGGATGTGTGTAGTTTTAAATACAAGGGAATCCTGTCTGTAAGGCTTACTTCAGGTGTATTGTCGTTTTTGGACTTTGCACACCTGCTAACATTTAGTGTTAATCTGAGCTCATCTGACATTATTGATTTTGTATTTGCATTGATGACCTTAAGTTGTAATCAGTCAAATATTACATTAAGAATGACGTATTGGTATATGGTACAGTTGATAAACTAGGTTACTTGGTGCTGCCCTCATACAGCTATATTACTCATCCTCTACTGAATTTTGAAAAGATGCAGAAACTACATCCAGTTGTATAGGGTTGCTCAGGAACTGTACAATATTTTTCTAAAACAATCACTCTGTATTACTTAAAATCATATATTCATGAGTTTTGCTTGTAGGGTAGATCTACTAGTTACTTACTGATGAGTCTTTTGAAAAGACACCAAACATGTTTTTCCCATCCAGATTTAATCTGAGGTCTTTGTTAGTGTTATCAGCTGCCTTGAGTGCACAACATCATTAAAGAAAAGCTGTAGCATGTGTGCACCCGTTGCCAATTAATGCATCCTTAGGAGACTGGTAGATTGGTCCACCTAAGGATTTAGCTGCCCACGGGATTTTCCAGAGAAAATCTTTCCTGAAGACACCTGGGGGGATTCTTCTCTTGCCAAAAGCTGGAAACCGCAAAGTAACTGAAGAAGTCTTATGACACGTGGTTCCCTCCTTTGGCCTTATCCTTCAGTTGGACTGAAATATCTAAAAGGAGAAACCTATTTTGAGTGTTGGAGTTACTCTGACCAGCATGGTTTAACAGTGATTGGTGAAATCCAGGCTAACAGTCTTGCTTTCCATAGCTGAAGTGGGGTTTTCTCCTATCTAGTAATGCTTTTTACATTGTGAAGCAAAAACTGGTAGGAGCCAGAGGAATCCAACTCCGGTATTGTATTGCTCCCGTTCTTCAGTGTTTCCCCACAGAGGGTTCAGATACATTTTATGCATGCTGATTTAATACCACCAAGTTCAGGTTAACCAACATGCAGAATGTGATCACAGGGGTATTGGTGCATCCACTGTCTTATACGTTTGTCATCTCACACTATCTGCTTTTCTGGGACTTAATTCCTCCTTCCCCCCCCCTCCAAAAAAAAGGGAGGAAATTTTACTATGCTGGTAAAAGATATATTCCCCCAACTTTGCTGATACTCTAGCGAAGGCAGGAGCAACAGAACATTACCTAACCATCCTCTTGGCCTTCAGTTGCAACTTCATTGTGCACGAGTCAGCAGAGGACGCAGCACGGGAGGGAATAAGGGCTGAAGGTCTGGGCTGCAAGACAGATGAGTGATTTCAGCCCATCTCTCTTTTTTTTTTTTTTTTTTTACTGCAGTTACTTTCTTTGACTTACTGGTTCCTCCCTTTACTCTGTCTCTTCTTCCCCCAAATGTCTTAATATTGTTGCTCCCCACCCCGCATCTCTGGGCTTCCCAGCTACCTTTCCCCACAGACAAACACTCCTGCCCGCCTGCCTGCCGGGCCAAGGCCCGCGGCCGCCGCCGCCTCCCGCCCCCCCCCCCCGCGTTCCAGCCTCCGCCCTCCCGGCTGCCGGGGAGCTCCCGCTCCCAACGCCGCCTCCCCGCGGCTGCCCCGGCCTCCCGCGGGGGGCGGCCCGCCAGCAGCCCCCCGCACCGAGGCAGGCCCTGGGCAGGCCAGCGGCAGAGCACATATAAAAAAGTATAGGTATGGTAGGCTTCTGTTAAATTAACAAACAAACAAACAAAAGGCAGGTGTGGGTAACCGCCGGGTGTCAGTACCTGTCGCTGAGCAGACCAAAGCCTGACAGGCCATTTTGTTACCGACTGCTTTAAATGACTGTTCTGTTCTGTTCTGTGGGGTTCCGCTCGCGCAGATCTCGGAAACGAACGCACTGCCTACGGCCTCCGCAGAGTAACAGAGCACCTGGTCCGCCCGCTTTCTTTTCTAAAAAAGCAAACCGAGAATTGGCAGGAGTTGGCCCAGGGCGCTGAGCAGAGCCGGTGCGTTGCCGGGACGGGGGAGAGGGCGGTTGCCGGAGGCCCGGCAGCGGAGGCGGCAGGGCCGCTGCGCTCACCGCCGGCGGCGGGGCGGGGGCCGGAGCCGCCCCTACCCCCGCCGCCGGCCGCCCCTACCCCCGCCGCCGGCCGGCCCGCCTGCCCGCTCGCCCCAGGGAGGCGGCCGCCAATCAGCCCTGCGGGCTCCCTCCGCCCGCCCCGCTGCCGGCAGCGGCCCGCCCCGCCGGGCGGCAGGCGAGGGGCGGGACCGGCAACACGCGAGGGGCGGCCCCGCCGCCGGCTCCCCGCTCGCCCCGGCCGCGGCTGCCGCCTCCCGCCGCCGCTCACAGCCGCCGCCGCCGCCATGAGCACGGACCCCGTCGTCTTCGTCTCCGCCGCCAGGACCGCCGTCGGTGAGGGGCCGGGCCGGGCCGGGCCCGACGGCGGGTGCCCCCCTCCCCGGGCCGGGTGCCCCCGGTGCCGGCGCTGAGCTCTCTCCCTCTGTGTCCGCCCAGGCTCCTTCAACGGCGGGCTGGCCGCGCTGCCGGCGCACGAGCTGGGCGCCGCCGTCATCCGCGAGGTGCTGCGGCGGGCCGGGCTGGCCCCCGCGGAGGTGTCGGAGGTGGTGCTGGGGCACGTCCTCGCCGCAGGTAGGCGGGCGGCGGCGGCGGGGCTCTGCTCCCGCGGCCGGGGCCGGGGCCGGGCGGTGCTGGCGGGCTCTCCTGCCGCCTCGGGTGCCCCATTGAAACGGCGCGGGGCTCGGGCGGCGGAGCGCTGTTCCTTGCCGTGAAGCACGGCGTTCGCTAACAAAGGACTGGAGCGGCGGCCTGGCCGCTTTTCCACGCCCCGGGTGACCAAACCCACGGCTGGGTGGTGGGGGGGTGGGGGGGGGGATGGGCTGGGGTTTGTAAATCCCCGAGGCAGCTAAGACTGCCTGTGGAAGTCAGTTGCTTTTCTTCTTCTTCATCCCTTTTCTCACGCTGGTCATCTCTCGTAAATCAACGTCGTAAGTAACGATAGCGCGGAGATTTTACGAGCGAGGCCTGCACGTGCGTTTGTCTGCAAGACCGACCGGCCTCTTGCTTGGGGAGAAATATTTTGATTTAATGAAAATGTGGCTGATGGGGAATTGTTTGTTTTAAAACAGTCCTCTGCTTTTTCCAGGCTAATGTTTAACCAGCGGAGCCATAGGGCAGGTTTGTATTTTAAAATAAAGGAAATAAATATTTTTGGCTTACTTAAAGGTGATCCAGATTCTTGTTTATTTTTAGCTCCCTGAATGACGTGCTCTCCTCCTCCATTTCTTTACATACAAAGAGCTGGCATTACTTTGGTCTGGGGAGATGCAGATGAAGAATGTTTCCTTTGAATAGAGTGCTCCTATTCTTTCCCATCAGGATTACAACACAGAATGGAAGCTTGCGCGACTGTCCTTGCATAATTGTGCTTTTGGTTTCCATAGGAACTTTTAGGGGAAGTTATCTGCTGGCGATGTACAGAAGATGTCGAAAAGAAACCCTTCAGCGAGTAGCAATTTAAATGAGCTCTCATCTTACACACCTACAACAGGCTAGCGCTAATTTGAAGCTGGTGTTTCATCTGACCTGCCATCAAAAGCAGAGTTGCGGATATAAAACTATCAGTGTCAAGTCCCTGATCTCGCAGATATTTTAAATATAAATGAAAGAGGTAACTGAGCTCCTGTTTACAGATTACTTCTGGGAACTTCTCTGTCTACCAACTGAAAACAGAAGCGAGCTCTAAATTTTGGTGGATTTGGGGTACCTGTTGTCAAATGTGACAAGGCTGACATTTGTTTTTTTAAGAACAAAGGGAAAATGCTGCCTGTTCCTGCAGGTGCCGGCCAGAACCCCGTCCGGCAGGCGAGTGTTGCTGCGGGAATCCCTTACTCTGTGCCCGCCTGGAGCTGCCAGATGATCTGCGGGTCAGGCCTGAAAGCGGTATGCCTGGCTGCTCAGTCCATACTGACGGGAGACTCCAGCATCGTGGTCGCAGGAGGCATGGAAAGTATGAGCAAGGTAAAGCGAATGATTGCACTTGCATTGTGCCGACTTACTGGGAGCAAACAGCATTTAGCTATGTTGAAACACTGTATTTCTAGGCTAATCCTCTCCTGGCAGGTTGAAAGAGGAGTTTCAGTTTCTGCATTTGGGAATGAATTCACACATGCAACAATTGACTTCAGGAGCTTTTTTTTTTTTTTTTTTTTTAAAAAATGAGAATGAATTCACACATGCAACAATTGACTTCAGGAGCTTTTTTTTTTTTTTTTTTTTTTTTTAAAAAAAAAAAGGCCTGATACTGTAGCTACTGAAAGGCCTGATACTGTAGCTACTGAAAAGGTGCCATGCAAACACACACCACATTTAAAATTCCATTTAAATTCCCATCTAGGCTGGTTGTGGTGAATTATTTGCTTGTGACAGCTGGCAATAGACAGTTTTTTTTGTGTTGCGAGAAGCCCAGAGAAGGAATAACGGGAAACGTTATTGTTCACCAAGCAATTTAAGCTTGGAAAGGAAGCAAAGGGCTTTCATTTCAAGGTTTTCAGTTTGAGGCTGTATCGAGGAATGGCGCTGGGCTGGCGATATGATCCCTAACAAGGCAGTGGCCTCTTCTACTGGGGCTCGCTAGCTGCCTGCGCTGAGAGCGATGTTGGCGTTGGCTGGCAGCGGGGTGCCATCGGGAGCCACCTAGAGCAGACCGGTAGGATGGGGGACCCATGGCCGTATGGCCCCAGGTACGAGTGATTTGATGTGTGGAGAGAAAACATTTGGTGCTTGGTCATCTGCTGCCAGGGAAATGCACAGGCCAAACAGAGCATGCCAGCTGGCAGACTCCGGAGGGAGAGACGGAGCGGGCAGCTGGGGAGGCTGCTGGGATTCGGGATAGCTACCTGCAGCTGCAAGGCAGGGGTCTGTCTCTCAGCTGTCTGGCTGTATTGTGGACTGGAGATTTAAAACATCTAACTCCTTTTGAAATACCTTCTTTCAGGCTCCTCATGTAATTCACATGCGAGCTGGGGTGAAAATGGGAGAAGCTTCCTTGCAGGACACTATAATCCTTGATGGCCTTACAGATGCTTTTTATCAGTATCACATGGGTATAACAGGTAAGTGGTGACAGTCCAGAAAATGAAACGGTTAACTGAGGAAGGGGGAAGAATTCACTGATACAAAATTTCAGAAATCTGAAGTTTCAAATAAGGTGTTTCAAGCTCTCTTTAAGTTTTAGTTGTGAAAAAAAAAAAAAAAGAAATCCCTAATAATGAAAGGCATTGAAGGCATTGTCTGCTTCGTTTGTAAAGCTACTGTTTTGTTTTTTTTCTGTCTGAGCTAATCTCACTGCACCTCTTTTGCATCTGAGCAATTTAATTTAACTTCAGGAAAAATAAAATAATCCCTGTATGTAACTGAAGCATTCAGCAGCACAGATTTACAGTGGGGGGGAATACCGTAAAGTGTACTGTGGATACACATGGTTCTGCAGCTTCAGGTTATTGCATGCTGGATGGGATGGTCAGCCAACTGCTTTTTCAGACCCTGCTTATGAAACAGACTAACTTCAGAACCGTTCCCTCCTCTGAAGTAGCTGTAGAGAGATCTGAGCATAATAATTCAGAGAAGCAATAAACTAGAAAAGCTTGCTTGCATTTGTATGTAACGTGATATACCATTTGAGAGGAGATTCTGCGCAGAAATTTTCACCCTCAAAAGAAAACAGAGAATCATAAGCAAACAAAATGAGGAAATCGGAATGAAAACTGTTCAACAAGCTTAGCTGCTTGCTACAGCAAACATTGATGACTACCTTTGTGCTTACAATTCTACAACTTAGAATTTTAGCATTTCCTGATGGCAATTTGCATTTTGTTCTTATTTCAGCTGAAAACGTGGCCAATCAGTGGCAAGTCAGCAGAGGGGAACAAGACCAACTTGCTGTACAGTCACAAAACAGGGCAGAGGCAGCACAGAAAGCTGGCTATTTTACGAAAGAAATTGTTCCTGTTCTTGTACCTTCTAAAAAAGGTAGGTGTGAATGGATAATGAGAACTGATTTTAAAGAAAAACCTGTTTTCTCTATGACTGCTGTGGTCAGTGGATGGTTTCCCAGTTACACAGCCTTTTCTGTAAGCTGTTCTGTAAGCGTGTAGCCTGTTGCTCTCTTTGTTGACTTCCCGTGGCTATTTTTTGAAATAAGAGAGAAACAATGCAAATGTGGAATATCTAAAGGCAGCTCTCTGCAAATGCTACTACTATCTGTTTTATTGGGGATGTAATTACTACTCAGCCAAACCGCTGACTTAACATAGGCTCGGATATGGTACCAAAATCAGTATTTTCTCTTTGTTAGACTCCTGCTGCACCAAACTTAAAACAGTCACGTTGATCTGGCAAACCTTGCCCAACTAGTAAAATACACAGTGACAATAATTAGGGTTTCTAGTTAATTAACTGGATCAGGTTACATGTATTAGGTGTGTTTCTCTTTACGTCTGTTAGGGATATAAACAGACCTATAACGGTGCTTGAGCAAAAGGTCTGTTCTAGAGCAGGGGAATTCCCCCAGCTCCTTGTGAGGTGAATGCAAAAACTGAATTTTCCAAACAGAGATCAAGAATCAGTTCTTCAACATTTGCTTTGAATCGACCCTGTGGGAAAAGTTCTGGTGTTAGGCCCGTTACAAACTGATGAAGGGCTTTCCTGATGCCAGTTGATGACACTTGACTACTCTTTGCAAGAAGAGGAATAGCAAGAACAAGATCTGCTTTTGTACAGCTAGACAGTATTTTAGTTGTCAGTGTTTGTCTCAGGAGCCCCAGCTGTCTGTCCTGCTAGAAGATGCTGGAGGGAGCTTTAACAAATTGCACTGAGTTGGAAGCTGCTTCCAACAGAACGGCTTGCTGGTTGAAAGGAATACGGCCTATATTCCCCCTCAGCCTGTTGTTTGCGCCACATTTCTGATTGAGACAAGTGTGTGCGATTAGACCCTCCTGTGAGCATAACGCCCTGTTTTTCAGGTCCTATAGAAGTTAAAACAGATGAGCACCCTCGACACGGGAGCAACTTGGAGACTGTGGCAAAGTTAAAACCGTGTTTCCTGACAGACGGAACTGGGACAGTAACAGCAGCTAATGCTTCAGGTTGGTCCATCTGGCTAAAACTGAAATGGGAAAGAACAGCAGCTGCTTGTGGCTCGAGGCAGGGTCTCTGCGAGGGGCCGGCTGCCACGTGGTTACTGCTGAATATATTTTGCAGAAAATGGGAATGCGTTTGACAACATAAGTAGAACTCAAATATAACTGTGGTGGAGGATTTCTTTACAGATGAGTTGTCTTTTTTTTTTTTTTTTTCCTTGCTGTCTGTGAAGCAATACAAGTGTTTGGACAGTAACAGCAGTATCTGATAGGCTGGAAGAAAGAGAAACTACATCCTCTCTTTAAAACTAGCTGTCTGGTGGTTTCTAATACTGTGGGTCTGGACAAAGGAAAACTTAACAATTCATGTTTGAAAATGTTGCTCTCCTGCCACAGGCCACTTTGAAACTTCTTGGTTGGTCCTTATGCTGCCTCTTCCGCAGTCCACCTAACAGATCTGATGTGCTCCTTTTTCAGATTGTGTCCCAACTCTTCCACTTGCTGCTTTCTGAATAGACATCGCAAACCTGTCACATTTACAGCACTCGAGATACGTTACCCATTTTAAGTGTTCGTGTTGGAGGTCAGACTTGGCTGATCCGAAAAAAATACTGACCTAAACCGATAAAAGATTTGTGATCTTTTGTTTTGCCTGAATGGTGAACTTATGCAAGCAGGAAAAGGTGGTACAGTAAAAGCCATAAAACCCAAGAAATACATAAAAGTTGTTTGTCGTTCCACAGGTATAAATGATGGAGCTGCAGCTGTAATTCTAATGAAGAGATCGGAAGCTGCTAGGAGAGGTCTTACGCCTTTGGCTCAGATTGTATCTTGGGCTCAGACAGGTGTAGATCCATCTATCATGGGAGTAGGGCCCATTTCAGCAATAAAGAAAGCTGTAAGTAATTATCTATCTATCTATGTATCTGTTATTTAAAAACTCTTGTTTGTAATCACTTTTCATTTTCAGGCCATGTCTTGGTTTTTCTATATTCTAAGGAAAACTCAGTAGAAGAATTTAATTAAGTGAAAACAAGACTTAAAATAGCGGAGAGTATATAAGATTAAGATTTCTAGTACTACCAGGCTAGTGCCTACTTGTTGGGGAAAAAAAAAAAATGTATAGGTGTATGAATGGAGTTTAGAACATAAACTAGTCAGGTTTGTGAAAGGCCACCTGATAACCTAGGAGGCTAAAGATCAGATTTCACGGGTGTGTATGCTAACCTCATTTGAGGATGATTTGTCTCTGCCACGGTATGGTTCTGATGCTGCGCCTGGCCAGGTTCATTTTCAGATCGCTGCCTGGCTGTTTTTGCAACAGCACAACACTGACAGAAGGGCCAGTGAGTGCACCGGCATTAGCAGATGTGATGGCGCCTTCTGTGTTTTGGTTTGCCCTGCGCGTGGGTTGCAGCATGCAAACTGGATTCCTTTCAGATGAAACTAAACAAGAAGGTGCGTGCCGGAACCGCACCTCGTGTGCTAAGACCGTTATTGCGCCCACTGACAGGCTGTGTTCAGTCCACAGGACGAGGATCTCAAATAAAACACCCTAAGTGAGCAGCTCCTACGGTACCACGTTGCTTGCTACTACAGACTTAGCCCGTGGCAACCCCAGCTGATTATTTGCTAAAACGGAGCGTGGAAAGAGCTCTTGTACAGCTGATAAGGATAGATTTGCTTTAGTATTCCTTCTTAGTTTTATTTATACTGTGTCAAGGCCTTGTTTTGTTTGTCTCTGAATGTCCCAGCAATGCAGAAGCCGAACTTGAACTCACCCAAGCTCTGTGGCGTTTAACGGGAAAATCAGAACTGTAATGCTGAAGCTTTTTCTTATCGGATCTCAAACTGTTCTTTTAAATCAAGAATGCTATAAATGTATAAACAATACACATTTTGAGTTTAAATTGTAGGACAGACAAGCTGTATTTAACAGTACCTATAATGTTATAGGTACTCTGAAAAAAGGCACACTACTTCTTGATGTAAACTTTGTAATGTATATTATCAAATACTTCACATCCTCCATATATTATCAGTTTCTCTCTTCAGAGTTCATAGTAGCACTTTATAGTGAGAGAACGACCAGGCCGTGCATTTTAACGTTGCAACAACAGAGTAAATCTTTAAAAGACAAGACTTTTCCCGGAAGGTGAAGGGTTTCCGCACTGTCTCTGTAACATCTAGTAGAAGGAGGCCCTCCTCCTTGACTATAGCCTTGGAGACGTGCTGGCCTGGCCAGCTGGTTGTGAAACATCATTGCTGCAGATGATTCTGCTGCTAAAGCACTGCTGTGAGAAACAGAGCGAATGGAAGGAAGAATGTGAATATGAATACGTGAAACGTGCCTAAGCCTGCACCCAAGTAGGTAATTGCACAGGAGTTTCTCAAGTGAAAACATGAGAGACAATCTCCCAAAACAGCTGCCTGTGAGAAGCTTCAATCTCTAATGGAATCAGGCTTATGTCCTGAAAAACTTGCTCTTAATCAGTTAAGACCTACTTTTGAAAACGGTGCTTGCTCTATTAAGGGCACCACGTATGGTTTGATTCCCACAATTGCAACGCCACCGCTACATGTGTAAAATCAGTCAAGATTTTTTAAGAGCAGCCGGCATGTTATAGCACATCGTACTGACTTCTGCTGACATTGAAATTTTGTCTGTTGTCTTCAAGAATTCTGTCTTCAACCCTCGCTATAAAAACAAAATTTAGTTCCTTCAACTTTTTAGAAGAGGTGGCTTCAAATCACCCAATTTAAGCCTTATTAAAAGCTTCCTCTGGTGCAGAGGAAAACCTGAGAGATAATAAAGCCTCAGTTTATTTTGTCTTCTCAGATCGAGAAAGCCAGCTGGACTCTGGAACAAGTTGACCTGTTTGAAATTAACGAAGCCTTTGCATCGCTATCTGTTGCAATAGCAAAAGAACTGAAAGTAAATCCAGAAAAGGTAACGAGTACGTTTGCAGCCGTTAATTAGTTTGCCTTCTGTAATGTTGCCCCGAGCAAAGAGGGGGACCCCAGCAGGCACCTCCTTGCGCTGCTCTGCGGCAGGCTGGCGTTGCCAGCAGGCACGCCGTTTCCCGGCTGACCAGGCTGCGACTGCGCTACAGCGGGCGCACGCACAATGCAAGGGAACGGCCCGAGCGCACGTGGAGTTAACTTCAGACTCCGAACTGGCTGCTGGGAGCGTATTTGCCACCGTGTCCTTCCAGTGACAGCAAAAAGTGCGGGTATTACTCTCCCCCTCCCTCAATTCACCTCAATTATCCTCAGAGTAAAGATGGTCCCCTTTCAGAAGAAGTACTAATGATAACAGCTGTTGCATCCATTTTCAATTTCTCCTTGAAATGGTGGTAGCAGGCTCAGGCTTATTCACAATCCAAGACTCTGTCCAGTGAAGTCACTCATGTTGAAACTCAACTAAGCTAGTTAAATGATTTCTTAACTTGACTTTTGTTTGTTGTGTTTTTTTTTTTTGTTTAGATTAATATCCAAGGTGGAGCTATTGCTCTTGGCCACCCTCTTGGTGCCTCTGGCTGTCGCATCCTCGTTACTCTTCTACACGCACTGGAACGAACAGGTGGAAAGCGCGGTGTTGCTGCTCTCTGTATAGGAGGAGGAATGGGAATAGCCATGTGCGTCGAGAGATGAATGCGAATGGCTGACTAGCTAGTGCTAACTAGCTTTGAAACAGTTCACTAATAAACTTCTAATCGTGGAGCTTACTTTTTTGTTTTGCCTAGAATTAAATAAGCTTACTCCATTGCTTTTTGCCACTCGATGATTGCTGTGACAACAAGATTAGCAGTGACTGCAGGCACTCTAGTTTTTAACACACGCTAGAGCTTAAATTCTCAATGCCAGGACCAATCTTACTTTCACAAATTAATCTGTTCACAAGAAAATAGCAGCAGCATTCAACCACTAGTTTTATTAACATTTTAGTTACAAGAGTGGGAGGTGTAAGTTAGACAAACATAAATAAAACCTAAGTTATTCTTCAAGTGCTCCAGAGTGAACTGCATCCTCATAGCACCCTCTCTCTTCTTTAGTTTCAGGGTGCAGTTTAATAAGATCATCGATTCGAAGAATAGTAATTGCAGCTTCTGTTGCAAACTTTAGGCTCTTAGTTTTGACCATGGTTGGTTCAAAGACACCGGCTTGCTTGTTATCGCGAGGTTTTCCATTGATCAAGTCGAGACCAATCCTGGAAAGAAGAAACAGTGTCAGATGGAGAGGTAGAAAAAGTAGAAATATAGCTGGGAGTATGCCGTTTAACTACTGCTAGGTCCCAGTGACACAGACACAGGACTGAAAGGCAGGGAAAGAAGTCAGTGATAACCTACACCCTTGTTTTACATGCAAATCACGGCAGTAAACTGGCAGAAAAATTTTCCGTCTCGGTCACCAACCCACTGCACTTTTAATAGCCTTCCTACAGGCAGATACTTGCCATTTCAGATTTTTGCGATCTGGGTTAACTTGAGCCTCGTTGTGGAATGCTCTCAGCTTCGCAACGAGATCTGTTGCATCTTGAGCGGCATTTACTGCCAATGTATTTGGAATTATTAAGAGGGATCTTGCAAATTCTGCTATTGCAAGTTGCTCACGTGATCCCTAGGAAGAGGAAAAAGTTTTTCAACCAATTGCTGCAACAAAATAAGAAAAAATACAGCCACGATCGAGAGTGTCAATAGTAGGTGGGGGTTTTCTCATGCAAAACCTAGTTTTAGGCCAAAGAAATATATACCGTAATCAGAGAAAGAGTAACTAGTATCCTCCATTTTAAAAAAGCATCTTCCATTCTATAAGGTGATAAGGTTTTCATGAACCACGGAACCAACTTCTCGTAGAATAAAATAAATGCTTGGAAATTCACATTATCCTAGTTTAACACGTACACACCGTGACTTCTTTGTGCAAGACTTACCATGCTGGTTGCGTAATTTTCAAGATATATTGAAAGCGCTGCCTCTACAGCACCACCACCTGGGACAACAGACTTGGATTCCAATACCCTTTTAACAACACAGAGGGCATCGTGTATCGATCGTTCCATTTCATCACACATGAAGTCATTAGCTCCTCGTAAGATAATCGATGCTGAAGTACGAGCCTTTGTACTATGGAAAAAAGGAGTCAGAAGTCAGCCATGTTGAACAGAATACATGTTAAAACTCTTCTTTCGGAATTTTTTCTTCTAAAGCCAAGTTCAGTTGAGCCGAATTCTTTCACCCTTTAAAAGAAAATCTTAACGTTGTCACGCACCCTTGCAGGATATGTACATTGTAACTTAGTAAGTCACTCTTTTAAGTTCTAATATACAAGAACCTACTCTGAGTTTAGTCTTTCAGAGAAAGCTACCTGACAGAAGTATGACAGACAAGATGTTTTCCCATCAAAGAAGGGGAAAATGTAATCAGATACTAGGGAGGTTCTCTTTTGCATAGCCATCAAGTGAGCTAACGACTGCCAACATTACCGTATAAGCAGTCATGTAACTGCCGCGCAAGTGCCGTGGTCAGAATATTTCATTCACCAGGAAGGTGAACACTGAGAAGGGATACTGAAGCAGTGGAAAAGTTAATAGCCAAGGTGTGTTCTTGTTAAACAAACTGACACTCAAGTCTTCAGGTACCAGACAGCGGTGGCATACTAAAAACTTCAAGGGAAAACACCATGAGTGTGGACAGTTAATAATTGTTGCTCTTCTTACCCATTAAAAAAAACCCCAAACTAAAAAAAAAAAAAATATTTTAAAAAAATTACCCTTTTAACAACGTGGTCCACTTTATACTGCCATGCAGACGACTGATTCAACGAAACCAGCACAAGTTAATCCTGTCTTCCACTATAAATAAATGGTAAGGTCTAGCTTGCACCTCCTTCTTCAGATGAAATTACTCAGATGGTACCTATTTCCCTTTACCGTCTGTAAGGGGAATCCAGAGTGACTCTATGGCTAAAAGCCAGGTAAAGGAATGTGATACGAATGCTGTAATAATGTCTCTAGCAATTTAACAGAATGTTATTGTAAACGTTAGAAAAATTTGTTTCTAAACAAAATTTGAAGTAAAGTCTATCTAGCACTCTGACTGTCTCACATTATGGTTGATGAAGCAGGTGTCCAGCCCCAGCAGAAGAGATTAAGCACTGATACTTTCACCTCGAGCTTGCAGTGGACTTGCACACTCTTCCCCATGTGTGGAACTACTCACACCACTGAGAGAGCATGGAAGTAAATAAAAGGGATTTTCTCTCAAACTTGGGAGAAAGCGTACACAAAACTGAGTATTTTAAAAACCATCCTTACTTTTTGATTAAAATCAGCTCATCATCACAGATTCTCTCTTGAATCACTTCTTCTGCCTGTCCCAGCATTAATGCCTCAAAACTCTCCTCACCTTCAAGGTTTGCAAGGGTTGAACATATGGTTGCTTTAACAAACAAACAAAAAAGTGAAATTAGCATTCAATTCCAGCACATCCTTTGCCAACTTCCCAGAACAGGCATACAGAAAGAAAAACAGAAATTGGAAACAGAAATAAAAGCAGCCTAAGTAGATTTGCACTTCTAATTCTTAGGTAGCAATTCAATATTGCGCAGTTTATAACCAATACCGCTCTTTTTGCTCAACTTTTACAGCACTTACTTTTTCACAGCTAGTACAAGTTCCTGTGCTTCACCGTAACGAAAATGGTTTCTTGCAAATTTAACAATTGACAGATAAAATCTGCATAGGACCAGAATTTTTTCCAATATGTATTTAATGATTTAGGAATGCTTAATTTGTCTTTAACTGCCTAAACAAGGTACTTAACACACGTCTCTAGACAGAGGCTTATGAATCTGTGCTTAATAAAGACTCCTAAATAAATACAGATTCTGGCTGCCATTTCCACAAGATGACAGTCTTCCCAGTGCAAGGCAGCTTTTTTTTTTTCCCCCCACTGTAGATCTTCAGCAGTCAACTCTTACGGTACGCATCTACTTTGACAGAATGATCACGTAAAAGCAAAAGTAAAGTTAAATCCTAACAAGAGTGGCTCAGCTCTACTCATCCTCTCCTTGCACAGCTTGCACATTAAGAAGCCATGTTTTGAAAATTAGTTACTAATACCCTAACGACAGCTTTTACTTAAAAAAAAAAGATATTTTTATATATACCTACCTCCCGATGCCTTAGCAATCCGCTTAAGGTCCTTTTTTACAACTCTTCGTACTGCCATAGCACCAGCATCAACAAAGTATTTCAGACACATATCATCAATACCTCCAGTGGTGAGAATAACATTGGCACCAGTGGCCAAAATCTTCTGGATCCTTTCTTTGGTGATATCTGATTCTCTGCAAGGATAAAGTCAAAGTTATGAAAGTCTGCAATCAGATTCTGTCAACCCATTTCCTGAAATCTTAATGCTAAGCTCGGCAAGGAGAAAGAACCATTGCACAAACACACCTGGATTTCTCAAAAACTCACTTAATACTAGTTCTGCCTCCAGAAGTGAAGACTGTTACCACTAATATTTGGTATTGTTGGGAAATGTTAACATTTAAAACATTTTCACCTCTTACACTCAGTCAAAATTACATCGAGCCACCTCAACCGAAGAGACCAAAACAAGCCTGTGAAACCCCACTGTCTCAGTTACTCAAGCTTCCACACACCTCTGCCTTATCTGGTCCAGTTTCTCAGGGTCTGAGATAACAACCTGAACACCAAGCTTCATTTTTGCTTTCTGCAGGCTGAAGTCAAGGCATGCAATCTTTGCATTAACTATTCTCTTGGTCATACCTGACGAGAGAGAACAAGAAAAAGGATTGTGTCACACTGAGTTAACAGAACACCAAGTTAGCACTAGAGATTAAAACTAATGCTATTTCCACATTTCAGATTCCTATTTGGTTTGCTTCTCTGCCTCCAGTTCTGCCCTAGTACAGAAAGATGCTAACAAAAACTTTCAAAGAGAGAATTTTTTTAAAAAAATCTCTACTATAACCTGTTACCTTTTTACAGACCCCATCCCCAAAACGTGAACGACCATGGAAATCTGACCCTTCAGTCCCACATCCTTTAGGTTACCTAATCACAACACAGCTCTGCTAAATGTAACGGTTCCCTACAAGCCTGACATCGGCTGCTCACAAGAGAGGTGCTTATGTTCCGTAAGATGACAGCGTTACCATGCTGATAGTGAGCTAGAGAAACTACAGTAACTTACCGACACTTTGTGGATCACTAGTAGCTGGCAGACCCTAGCCTAGAAACCACTGGTGAAGTGGTAAGTTTTTTGTGTGTTCTTGTTTAATTGTTCTGGAATTGAAAACCCACACGATTTGCAACTAATGCACTCAAGTAAGAAGATCCATGCAGAAAGACTAAGAGGACTGAGTTCACACAAAAGCTTTACAAAGCATAGCATGTTCTTACCCTGTGAGCCCACCACGCAGTTCAGAGCGTAACCGTTCACAAGTATGCTCTCTTTTTGGCTGCGGCCATGTGCCTTCAAAACATTAACTGAGTTGATTGGATACCGAGCCTGACCCTTCTGGTCTGTGTATTTAACTGCCAGTGCAGCATCCACCACCATATTAGCAAAGAAATCACCATCACTAAAATGCTGTTAAGGTTAAAACTGCAGAAGAAAACTAGTATTATGCTTAAGAAAAAAAAAAAAAAAAGTCACTGACAGTGCCCAAACTAAGTGTCAAAAACCGCTTCCAAAAAAAGAACTCCAGAAAGGTATAGAAGTGCTAGCTTTCTTTACCATTCCCTTAAAGGAACAAGTAATTCTTAAAGCTGAAACACTGGTAAGAAAATTAGGACAGGCTAGTGTGATGCTTGCATTTTATGCACCTTTTGTTCCTTAACAAAAATACAGTCTGCATTCTCTTGTTAGCACAAAGGCTAAAAATGAAGATTTTTCTATGACTGTGGAGTAAAATGCAACCTTCTTTCCTCTAGTTTCACTCCCCAGATACTTGACTTCTGTAAGGCATTCTTCCATTCACACAATTCCTTATCTAGTGTCACTAACATGTCATAAGGAAACCATACACTGTTAAAGCTACTGTGATGTGCCTAACCAGATTTAAATAAATTCAACGCATCTGAACATGTTTTCCCATGCCAGATAATATCTGTGAAACGTTTTTCACACCCTTGTTATAAAAAAGACAGCTTGAATACTATACCCCATTCATAAAAACTGCTGCATAGGAAAGTAGCCTAGCTACTCAAGCTCTCCAGTCAATCACTCTCACTTAAATAACGTGATCAAGTTAAAGGATACATTCCTATAATTTTAGAGGACATTGATGTTTTAGCAGCATTAATTAGGCACTCCCTGCCCAATTCATCTGTGTTAATAATAAGATTTTCATTGATGTAGCGAACTGCTTCCCTGTAGAATAAAGACAAATAGTGGTAAAAAATTCCACCCCCCCAAAGACAAAAATCTTACATGTTTTCAGCCCTTCTAAATGTTATCTCAAAAAACACAGGGATGAAATCAATTCGTCTTCTAGGACAGTAAAGTAACATTTTTATGTGAGACTAGAGAAATTCAAAATAAACTAAAAAACCAAACAAAACCCAAAACCAACAAAGCCCAAAATACACACGCAAACCAAAACGCTGTATCCACTTTGCACCAAGAAGTGTGAATTAATGCAGTCACAAATATGGAAATAAACAAAAAGCATGCAGTTATTGTACCTTAAAAAATGCAATGCACTTCAACTGTATTAGTTTCTTACTTGCAAGCAAGTCGGTATCCACCAATAATGGAGGTAGGATGAATTTTCTGTTTCACTAGTTCATCTGCATTTTTTAGAAGTTCTGCAGCAATAATTACCTGTTTGAAATACAAACACTAAATACATGTACTCCATACAAGCAAAATAACTACCTGTTGCCACTAAGTGGAAAGTAGAATCACATATAGTTGTCCAATGTGTACTCAGTGGAAACAAGTACTCGCAACCTAGAATTATAAATAGTTTCTGATATTAGGTAAAAGCTACCTAGATCCCCGTCCCCCCCCCCCCGTTGTCAGAAGTCTCAAGCAAGTTTTCCACACTCAGTATCCTTGTTAGTTCTAACATTTTAACTTCTCGTGGTTGTTAAAAATTAAGAATCTTAACTCAGAACGTATCCTCAACCTTGAAGAAAGGAAAAAGTAAATAATGGAATTGCAGTAAGCGAATTCTATTCCAGAGGACCAGTTGCATAAACAAAGTAGCATCTCTAAAAAACTGCAAGTCTGATTTCTTTATTCTGTAACCTACTTCAAAAAACTGTTTATGTTCAGTCAACCACAAGGCTTTTCATGCTGTATAGTTGATTCACATTACATCACGATTCATAACGGATAAAGCAAAAGCTGTACTGTGATAATGGAACGCTGACTCTTGGTGTAGCCGCCTGTAAAACTTTCTACGTACCACTGAGGTTGTCCCATCACCAACTTCTTTGTCTTGCAAGTCTGCCAGCTCACAAAGAACTTTTGCAGCAGGGTGTTCCACTTCCAGCAGTTTCAGAATGGTTGCACCATCATTAGTAATGGTCACATCCTAATTTTCAGAAATCAAATGTTAATACGAGGTATAGTTCTATTAATAGAACCTAAATGATTCTATTATGTTTTTACTGTTGTGTTTCAAAATGTTTATGCAAATGTAAGTTAATTATTCTTTGCAAACGCCCATAAAATAACTATTTATACCAAATATTTACTGCTTCTTCTTAACCAGGAGTCCCATTCTAACAACAGAAAAGTTACCAGTGCAGAATCTGCACTTTCTTTTTATCGGAAAAGTCTTTACGTTACAGAAACTCATCAAACGTTTTGCATGTACCAGATTAGTAGTAGTGCAGTGACTACCCTCTAATACAGTATTTTATTACAGCAGCCTGTCAAATGGCAAACTTTCCTCATTTCCTTGAAATATTTTAAAGTATGAAATATAGAATATAGCTTTAAAATTGTTATGGGATTATTTGAATTAGTTGTTATTCCTCCTAATGCAGAGACCACAATACACAAGCCAACATCCCCACAAGGCCTAACTTTAATGGTGATATTCATTCCTGTGAATTTGACCAATACTTGTCAGTGGTGACAAGAACTTACATGTAGAAAGGAGACAACTGTGCCACATAAACTACAGTACTAGATTAAACTAAAATGATGTATCACATGTTACCTGATGCTCAATTTTACCACAGTTCTCCTCCTACCCCCTCTCAGAACCACGGAAAAAAACAGGTATGCGCACATTAGACCTATGAAGCACAGTAAGTGGAAGCACTTTCACACGGGAATGACACTTTACAGAAAGCTTACTTACACCAATATCATCCACCAACATCTTATCCAGACCAACTGGCCCAAGAGAACTCTTCACGATGTTGGCAATAGCAGATGCAGCAGTAACTGAATAAATGAAAGAAGAAAGAAAAACAGTTTTATCTTTCCAACTTCAGGGCAATTCAGGTTTACAAGAAAACGCACCAAGAACCTGCGATTCAGAAACTTGAGATAAAGCGACCTAATCTAGGATTAGGTTTCAGCCTAGCTAAGCTAGTAATGGCTTGCTGCTACTAAAAAATACAATCTGTGCCAAACCTCACTTCCCTCCAAGCTGGTTCAGCTAACTAATCTGGCAAAACTAACCAGTCAGAAAAAGAATCTTTTTCTACGGGCTTGGTAAGATGGAGGACACCACTGAGGTCAGAAGAGCAGCAGTGCTAGCTTAGCAGAGATTGGTAGCACTGTTTCTTTTGGCAGCAGCCAGTCATGCCATGCAACTTCCCCCTCATCTACTGCTCAGTTCTAGGCAGACAGAGAACAATGGTATCACCATATATCAATTTGTAACACATCTTTTTGCCCTCCCGCTTAGGTCTGTGACTGAAACAAAACACCTGTTCTGGAACTAAGTCAAGAAAGTCAAAAGTGACCTTTTAGTCACTAGTAAAGTAACACGAAACCTCTAACACAGTGGCTTCTTTAAAGGATGTTCTGCCAACTTCATAAAGGAAAAAGATACAATCAATCTTTTCCTTCAGACCGTGGCAAGTTTTTCTCTATCCCACAAGCATAGCCACTTAATCTGGAAATTGAAAAAGTGGTAGAAAAATGGGAATAGTGACAACTCAGACCTTCACTTTGAACTTGAAAATGTAACTTTTTTTTTTGTTCTGTTTTAGAGGAGTAACGGCAACTTTCTGAAAGAAAGAACCGTTGTATCGTCAAAGTCGCCGTTATCATGTATCTCAGTCGTAGATTCAGGTAATTCTCATTCTAACTGTTCTGCCTAAAGTATCATCAGAACCGCACGACTCTCACGTTCACCAGGAAGCAGGTCTTCAGCTTCTGCCTTTGTCTTTTACCTACTCAGAAATTGAGACAGACTCGGCATTTGCAGCTTTTTTCCCCCAAGACTCAGGATAAAATCTTGAGAAACGTGGAGCGTTTTTGACAACCACAGTTAAAGACACTCATCTTGAGGGGGGCACCACTTTCGGAAACAGGTTATCTCCCTGTGCTGGGCAGCAGGAAGCTTCCCCAGCCGCCCCTTCCCCCCGAGGCCACCCTGCAGGCCTTGCGCTCACGCCCTACGAGCTCGGGGTGGAAGCGGGACCACCTCCAGCCAGCAGCCGCCCTCCTCCCCGCTGTGCGCTTCTACCAAGGAAGGTGGAGGGACGCGGGATCGCTTCGCCACCGAGAGCCGCGGGAGCAGCGCGGGACCGCGCGAGCCCCTCTCCTCCTCGGGGAGGCTGTGGAAAAGGAGCAGCGCAGCCCGCCCTCCCTCCCGGCGGCAGCGGCCCGCCCAACGGCTCCCAGCGGCCCGGGACCGAAGAACGCTGGCGGCAGGGCGCGGCCCCTCCCGGGTGGGGGCAGAGGCGGGTAAGCACATGGCGGCGGTAACGGCCGCGCCATGTTACCTCCTTTCTGCCCCTCCCCCCACCGCTCATCGGGCCCCCGCCGGCAGCGCGCGGCCGTTACCGTTTTGCGTGCGGATCGTGTCGCCGCTGGTCCGCTCGCCGAAGACCGCCAGGGGCCCCTCCATCGCCGCCATCTTCCCGCCCAGCCGCGGCGCGAGAGGGACAGAGCAAGCAGCGCGCGGAGCCGCGGAATGGCCAGCGGGCCGCAGGGAACGCTGGGTACACACCCCCCCGGGAGGGGGCGGAGGGACGGGGGACAGCCCCGCGCGCCCGAGGGGCGGGGCCACGCCCTGGCTGCCCAATCCAGGGGCGCGGTACGGCCCCGCCTCAAGCCGCGATTGGTGCGTGCGCATGAACAAAGGCGCCACGCGGCGGGAGGGGCAGGAGGGCTTCCAGCAGCTTCTAGAAGGGAGCGGGGCTGGCGCGCAGGCGCGCTGCCTCCCTCCCTCCCTCCCTCCCTCCCCGCTCAGGGGCGCGGCAGCGGCAGCGGGGGCGGGGGGTTCCCCCGCAAGCGGTGGGGAGTTTGCGAGCGCGGAGGGGAACTGGGGAGCGGGACGGGTGGCTCAGCAGCCGCTGCCGCGGGGGAGGCGGTATCGCACCCTCCCCGGCGCCGCTGGTGCCTGATTCGGTAGGGGTAGGTCCGCAGTCTGCACGGCAAAAGAACCAGTTGCGCTTTTGGTAACGGCAGGCAGTTCCTGCAGCGGCTCTGGGCGCTGTCCCGCCGCTGTGACAGGCGCCAGGAGAGGACGGAAGCCCACCTCCCCGCCTTGCCCTGCGCCCCGGTCCGCTTCCTGGCCTCGGCTCCCTCTCCCTTAGACCCCGTCCCGGGAAACGCAGCCCCGCTCCCTGCGGAACGGTATCTCCTCGCGCCCTTTTTCCACGGGGGAAAAAAAAAATGAGGAGGCTCTCCGAGCCGGGGCGGCGTTCCCTGCTTTGCTCTGTGCGCCACGGCGGGCACAAGCACGCCCTTGCCGGGGGCCCTCCCCGCGGGGCGCCCGTCCGGCGGAGCGGGAGCGGCTCCCCCACCGCGGCCGCGCCAGGGGTGCTGGGCGCTCCCACGTGACGCCATCAACGCCCGGCGGAAGTCCTCTCGCGGCCGGCTTCCGGGGGAAGTGCCGCCCTCGCCAAGATGGCGGCGCCCGGGTGCCCCTGAGCGGAGGGGAGGTGACTGCCGCCCGAGGCCGTGGCGGGCACCGGTTCCCCATGGCGCTGAGCAGCCGCCGCTGTCTGCTGCTGCTGGCGGCCGGCAGGCTCCAGGCACGCGGAGCGGGTAAGCTCAGTCCCTCCGCGGCTCGCCGTGCCGGCCTTTCCCGGCTGGGGGGCTCCGCGTGAGGTGAGCTCTCCTCTCCCGGGGTGATCCGGCGGCCGGCTGTCGCGGCGGGGCTGCTCCGCAGGGCGCAGGTCACGGTCTGTGCCCGGCGCCCGCTTGTAACGGCCGTTCGCGCTGCTGTGGGAGGGGGGCGCCGCTGGTGCGCCTGCGGCCGGGGCGGGCGGCCTGGCAAGGTCTCAGCCTCGGTGAGAGGTTCCGCAGCCTCTCTGGAGCGAAAAGTTGTGTAGCAGAGTGAGTTTGGAAGCCTACCTCCAAATTCGTGTTTGCTAGCATCGTTAGTGACGACTACGCTGCCGGGATCGAGGATTTTTAACTTCTTATTTGGTAGCATGGCCATTGGTTCCTTGTGTAGTTCACTTTCACTGTTTCCCTATCCTAGGGATCTTCCAGTCATGCTTGAATGTGTATGGTATGGACGGGTCTTGAACCACAGTTAAAATTTAATATACTTTTCACTTTTAGCTTACAGTCCACCTCATAAATTGGAGGAACAGGTTGAGCTGTGGTAATCCACCTATTTGGTGTTTAAAAAAAAAAAAAAATTTTTGCCTTGCCGACTTTTACAAGCTACATCATTTGGTATTGTATTTGTTCTACTGTCTGCATTCTATTTTTTTAACTTTGTGGGGTTCTATTTCCTGCTTTCTCTCAAGGTCTTTGTTTTGCATCAACTACAACCAATCTTAAAACTGAGACAGAAGTGGACACAAACGAAAATGAGGTTGTTGCCCCAGACTTCACTAACAGGAATCCTCGGAACTTGGAGCAGTTGGCCCTGGCTAGGAAGGAGCGTGGCTGGAAGACAACATGGCCAAAGCGTGAATTCTGGCATAGGTGAGTCAGAAAGTCACCAGCAGAAATGAAAACTCCAAAAGAAATAAAGAAACCCACCAGGTGGAATTTCTACAAAATGCGCTTTTTGGGTTGTACATCAGTGGCCCCCTTAGTTGTTCTTAATTAACAGGTATCTTCTGTGTTCAGAGAACAGTAGGCTAGCATCACATGAAAGTTAGCATATGCGTTGAAGATCTTTCCATCTATTGTTAAGGTAGCAGTAATATTGCTTAAGCAACTGCTGTTTAACTTAGGATTCTCCTAGTCCTGTGCTGACCATGCATTATTGTTTTATATGAGGCACTGTAATAGTCTTTTTTTTTTGTTTTGGTTGGCTTTTTTTGTTTGTTTGGGGTTTTTTTTTGTTTGGGGGGGGGGGGGTTGTTTTGGTTTGTTTTTTTTTTTTCAGAAAATGCTGCTTGCTTGTCCTCTGGCAAATAAGTTCATTTTAAGCTGGGGATTCATTATTTTGTTCTTGATTGGAGAAACACGCCCAGTTTGTTCATACCTGGAAATCTGATATTGTCTCAGTGCAGTAGAAAATAGTTGCTGCTAATGCTGTGTGGGTGTGTGTTACGGCTTATGAAGTACTGCTTGATCACTTGCCGATCCTGACAAATTGTCACCTGCTGCGTAAGCAGAAGCCTTTAAGAGACTGCATAGCAACCCTAAGGACACGCTTCTGCTGGAGCAGTTCCCCTGACCTAGTCCATAAGCACCCGTACCGCGCTGTGCGGGTGCACGGTGCTTGGTTTGGAGCGAGTGCTGGCCTGAGGCAGCGCAGGACTGTCACCTGCCCAGCGGGTGAAGAGTTGCTCTTGGAATTTCACTCTGTTGAACTGGTGAAATGAGTCCTAGCTTATGTCCTAATAAAGTAAGCAAAAACCTAGGTAAGATAACAAAAGCAATATCAAGAAATCATTATTGCATTAATAGCTCCAGTACATTGTTTTATTTAAAGTGAGTCACTTATGCATTTAAGCATTTGAACGTGTTTTCTCTTTACATCGGGCAGAGACATCGTAATCCCACGTTCTTTCTTTCCTTCGCTCAGGTTACGGCTTGAGCGGACACAGCATTACGTAGAAGCCTTTGTTGAGCGCTGCAATGGGGACGTTGTGGTATCTGCCTCTACCCGAGAGTGGGCCATAAAGAGACACCTTTACAGTCCCAAGGGAGTAACAGCGTGCAGAAACCTTGGCCGCGTAATGGCGCAGCGCTGTCTGGAAGCAGGAATCAACTTTGTGAACTTTAAAGCTGTTATCCCCTGGGAACGCCGTTGTGACTCGGCAAGTACCCGTCTCCTGATGCTCGTTTGGCCTTTTCTCCTTTTTAAGCATTAATTTTAGTCCTCTTCACCATTAGCTTTCTTACGTGGCTTGACAATCCCTTCTTGCCACGCTCAAAAGGGTGGCTTTGACAAGCTGCCGTTCCTGGCGTTGTGCTTCAGTGAGGCCGTTAACCTCTGCCCCTCCACGTAACGTGTCCCCGCTGATCTGTCGGTGCTGATGGCTTTTCTTTGTACTCAGTCGTGTCTCTCTCTCCTTTAAACAAGATTCAGGAATTCGAAAAGGCTATGGAGGAGGGCGGTGTTGTTCTGCGTGAGCCACGAAGAATCTATCAGTGAGGCGGAGACCGTTGGGAAAGCTTTCCAAGGAACAACCGTCACGTCTTCAGGCGTGTGTACCGGCACAGTGAGGGTCCAGAGCTCGGAAAAGTTGGAAAATGGCATCTTATAATAAAGTATTTTCAAATGCATGGAAGTGCGTCACATTCTTGATTCTAAAATCACCAGCACCTTCTTTTAAGGCTAGAATAAACTGTTATAGTTCAGCCTGACAGACTTAACAGAATTTACTTCAGAGTTCAATACTTTTAAAGTATATTTCATTTTTTATGTTTGATTTTGTGTTTGTTCTAACCTGAGCTCTTTGAAATGCTCGATCCGTGCACGCGGCCAGTCTAATTTAGCAAAATGCCGCCACTACGTGGACGTTTAGAGGTGTAATACCCTTACGTGCTGAACTTGGTAAAAAGTTTATCTCGGCAGCTTTCTCGCGACCCTGAGCCCCTCGAGCCTCGCGGGCCTCGGCGGGAAGCCGCACGAGCGCGGGCCGCAGGGGGCGCGCGGCCCGAGCCCTCGCTCCGCGGCCCTGCCCGGAGAGGCCTGCGCGGGTGCCGCGCTGTGCCGCCGCCCCCTCTGGGGAACGTCCCAAAGCCTCAGCGCCCAGCTGGCGTCGTTCCTAAAAATTCCCAGGATTTTACTGACTTGTTCCCTAGCAGCTGGTGCTGTGTCATAACAGGCAACAGCCGCCAGGCCGCGCTAGCCGTTGGCTGGCGTTTATTTCCAGAGGGCGAAGGCGCGCGACGCGAGCCGCCTCTGCCCTCGGCGCCAGCGCACCGCTGGCGTTTCGCGCCCGAACCCCCGCGCTCGGGTCGCCGCCCGCTCCCGCCGGGCTCCGCCTTCTTCATTTTTTGTAAGGCCGCGCAGGAGCCGCCCCCACCGACGGGGCGCGCAGGCGCGGCGGGCCGGGGTTGTGGGCCGGGGCAGGGGCCGGGGCCGCCATGGAGGTGGGGGCGGCCGCCTTCCCGCGGCGCCTGCCGCGCCTGCGGGGCCGCGTCCGCCGCGCCGCCTTCCTGGGTGAGCGGCGGCCGCAGCGGCGGGGCACTGAGGTGTACTTTAGTGGATAATGGCGCCGCTCTGCGCTCCGACAGCGCAGGCTGAGACACGGGGGGTGTAAAACAGGCAGCAGAGGTTGGAAAGCGAGCCCTCGCTGCGGTGCTGGCCTGGGCTGGGGGCTCAGGGTGCTAGTTTTGGGGACACACACGAGATACGCCAGAGGGTGAGGCGGGCCCCTGCCGGGGGGGCTGCGTGTGGGCGTGGGTCCCGTCCTCGCCCCGCCAGAGGGGTGAGGGAGCAGCGGCTTCTCCTCGGCAGCAGTCGGCCGCCTTTTCTCTTGGGCTGGCTGCCGGTGGGTTTGACACAGAGGTTACGGTGAAGAGCGGTATTTCAGGGATCCTTGTCCTGATGCTGGTGAAATGCGTGCTTCGTAGTTCAGATGTTTCTGTGTTCTTTCCACCTCAACAGCCCTTGATATGGAGTTTACTGGCTTACATTCAACTTTCCCACAAAATAACGAGCCCAGGTAAAGCTGTTGGACTTGAAACGCGAGGGAGACTTGCTGCTCTAGCTGTGTGAGAACAAGCTGTGCGTTGCAAACCCTCTCGTTTCCCCTTCCCCCAGTTCTGGTTTTGTTCACAGCCTGTTTGATTCCCCTGCAGAGCGGTACCTGAAGGCCAGGCAGAGCGTTCAGCGCTTCACTGTTACTCAGCTTGGTAAGTGTTGTCCTGACAGAGAAAATAATCTCTGGAAGTCTTAGTGGCAACTGGCCTGTTGCCAGCTGGCAGGCCCTGCAGGTAGCTCTGGTCTTAATTCACTTGTTACAGAGACATTTGCTTGCTGTGGTAGGTTTTTTCTTCTTTTTTTCCCCTCTGATCTTTAATACTATCAACTTTTTAATATTTTAAGTAAACGTAAAGTCAGGTGGGCCGTGTACTCTTTATGGGTCTAAAGCTGTTCATATTTAAAGATTGCAGGTACAAATACAGGGCTTTTAAAACAAGGGATGCAAGCAAGAAGTAGACAACAGCAGCTCCTATTTGAGGCTATGTCATTTGATATAGTGTATGACTAAAGGGACTATCAGAGGAAAATGAAAGCCAGTATTTCTGATATTCCTAAAATAAGAAAAAAAATCAACACAAGAAAGGGCCTGTGGTGGAGGGCTGTTGACAGTTAACAACCAGTTAGAGGTTAAGAAACCAGCTCCAAAACTGTTTAAAATATTACTCAAAGCCTTAGGCTATGTAAGATCCTAATGTGCTTCTTAGAGATTAATAGAAAAAAAAGAACCTAAGTAGTAAAAAAACATATTTCAGTCCTCTGTGGTGCCTAGCTCCTTCCAAATGTTTTTGTAGTGTAGTTGGACTCGCAGACCTGTGTATGCATAGTTGGAGATTCTCGTGACCGGCTCACCTCTTCTCACCCATTGCTCAGTCTATTTGCTGTTTGATCAGACTTGACTCCTTTTCCCACTTAGCACTAAAAGCTTGTCCCTGTTCAGCTCACAGGGAGCTGGGGAGTGGCCTGGCAGTTGCTGTTAAGATTTGCACTGTGGCATTAGCGAGCAGAAAACATGTACTCCATCGGGGGATCCCCACATCCCTTATCTAATTTTCACAGTATCTGTAGACATCCAGCTAAATATTGCCACTTCAGCGGAGGTTTCTCTCTCTTGCAGGGCTGGCAATATTCTCAAATGAAAATTCAAACAAGTAAGTAAAAAAGCAGTTTTCTGTTACAATGAAGACAGTGCAGTTGAGATGTTAATGCAGAATTCTCTTGGGAGGAGTTATTTCTTGTAATTATCCTCTAGAGAGATTTTTCTTTTCATTGTAGGTATGTGGTGCATTCATACAACTTTTTTCTCTTTCCGTCAACATTGGGAGTTACGGATGTCGAATTCACCCTCTCTGCATGTAGCATTCAGTTCCTGTCTCATTATGGCTTTGACTACAATAAGGTACGTAATCTCTCTGCCAGAAATCTAGAACAGAGGAAGTCTGTGCAATTACAGGACAAATTAGGATTAATATCCCTAAATGCTACATTTCTGGGGTAAACAGCATCTTGCTAAAGTATGAATGCATCATGTGGTTCACTATAAACAGGGAGAGCGAGTGCTGGTTTTTCTGAACTGCTGTAGAGGCAATAACCACATCTTTGTCAGCCTAAGACAGATTTCCCCACCTCAAAAAAAGAAAACCTGTCTCTAGTGAGCTGAGGAGTTACTAAACAGACCCCAGTGGGAGTCTCTACTAGCCATGAAGGTGGGAAAGTCTCAGTTTACCCGCATCTTGCTTATTGCCATGTTTCCCATAAAATTCAGGCTATGCCGTCATGTAAGAGCACTGTTGAGCAGTTTTGGACAGGAAGTGTCGTGGTATCTTGACACTTGATGTATCTCATTAAAGGAAGATGAAAGCAGAGCAAAAAAATTGATTACAGTTGACAAAAATCCTTTTCTTTCCTCCATACATAAACACGTCTTTCTTTATGTAAGAATGCATCTTGGATTACCTTACAGTTTGTATTTTTGAAGAGGATATTCTGACAATGAGGAACACCGGCATATTCCAAGTGTATGCTGGTTTTGGACCTGGCTAACCTGCTATTCTCTAATTTGCTGCAAGAAAGTCCAGGGGAGAGTAACCAACCGGGCATTTTTTTTTTTCCCCATCAGTTTCTCAAAGATGGAATTCCATACATGAATGAGGTACAGGAGAAGATCCTTAGCCAGCATCTCTTAGCGGGCAGCTGGAAGGTCAGCAGGTGAGTGCTATTCAGAGAGGTGGACCCTCAGTACTGACAGTATTGACAGCTCACCTTCACTCAGATCACATTTTGTAGAAATGTTAAAGCCTATTGGTCTGAATGCCTTGCCGTCAGCTGTTCCAGCATGCTGTGGTCTGTCTGAAGGAAGACTGAGATCACAGGATACAATCTGGAGAGATGGGTGAAGGCTGGGAAGTGATGCTTTTGCATTCCCACAGCAAGGCACAAGGCTCCATCTGTAAAGAGTTTTCTCTCACTCTACCTCTTTCCCCCTGATCCTGCTTTAGTGCCCTGGACAGGGATGTGCTGAAGAAGGCTATTGATGAAGTGACCTGTTGGATAGCTGCAGCAGAGGAAGAGGAGACTATGATTCTGCAGGATCTGAATGGTATGAAACGGGGTGCCTCCCTTAGGCACCTGTGGGCTCTGAGTGGCTTCATCAATGCTCCTGAACCTCTGGGGCTGCTACGGTCCTTTGCTGCCTGTTCTGTTAAACTGCTCTGTTGAGAGTGAAAGCATCTGTGCCCATCCTGCCATTACAACTCCTTGCCCCTGTCTGTGCCTCAGTTCCTGTCAGGCGTTCGTCTCTGGATTCTGCTTTTCTGCTCCGTTGGGGTGGTGGGTCTTTCTGTAGTGCAAGTGGATTCTGTAGCAGCAACTGGAGAATATGCAGTTGCTCTGGATCAGGACAACTTTTGACTTGTTTTAAATCCTGGGTGATTTTTGTGTTCTTCCCCTTGGAGAAGGGAAAGGCAGGCCTCCTTTCAGAGTTTGTTTCTTCTCATGTGGAGCAACAAGGAGCCCCATGGAGACACATATATATGCCAGTGGGGATAAACAGGCCACGTACCACCTGCGTTAGCTTTTGGGAGCACTATAGCAGAGCCGAGGAATTTTCTGTGCTTTGGAGGAGTTGAGGGACAGGGAATTGTAGTAGAGAATAGTTTGTATCACAGAAACCAAGTCTTAATCCTTTAGGTCAGGGAATAAAATACAGAAAAGGTTAGGAAGGACAGAAAGTATTTAAGGCTTTGTCTGTTGATGCTTTTTTGCAGAGTGTGAAATAGAGGGGGTGGGGAGCGTGCTGTGTTTTGTATCTGCTAGTCAGCTATACGCTACTGATATTTCAGTAGGGTCTGGCAATGGTGAGCACCTGTGACAGGACAGACATTTATTTAAGACTGATTATGTCTTTTTGCATGCTGTTTAGAAGAGGACTGTGTTAGTTCCTTACCAGCTGTGGGGGAAAATGCATTGGTGCCTCTCATCTGTGCTTGGCTTCTGGGTGTATTGCTCTGAAACCTTCCAAAACCCACAGACAGTCTTTTTCAGAGTAGTAGCCTTCCTCACTCTTCAATTAGTCTTTTCCTTTCCTCTATGTCCTCACAAAAGCTTATTTGCCTGAAATTCTCACTGTGACTTTTTTTTTTTTGGTTGTTTTTTTTTTTTTTGTGTTCCCACCCCCCCGCCCCCCGTAATCATCGTGTATGGTAGTGTACCAAGATCATACATTCAGGAGTATTTTCTGTACACTGAGGGAGAAACATGTGGTCAGTCCTTTGGTCTAGAAAAAAATGTGTTTTCCTAAATAGGCTTGTCTGCATCTCTGAAGTTTTTGCTATTTTTTTTTTTTTTTTTCCCCTCAGGCTATCAGATGTTTGAAGTTCAGCTGGTTCTGAGACAGGCTCTCCAAAATGTTTGGACACAGCCTCTTGGAGACAAGAAGGTGAGGTGGAAATGTGGACCTTTTGAAAAGAGGGTTTCTATCTAGACAGATAGGACTGGCATTCTTGCAGGGACTCTGAAATGTTGCTTGTACTTCTAATGGTAGGGTCCAGGAGGAGGAGAAGACAATGACAAAGGAATGTTCTGGGAAGTGTTGATTGTGAGATCCCAAGAAAAGGGATCCAGAAGACTGAGTGACTTTGGTTTCTGTTTGTCCTGTAGCCACAAAATACCTGGAGCTGGAAGTGCTTGTCCTTGAGGCGCTTCTGGTGGGACCCTCTCTGTGTCTCCAGACTTTGTTAGATCTCTCCTTCAATACCTCCGCAAGAATGTACAGTTTTTAGCCTTTTTTTGTGGTTTTCCTTTGCCGACTTTTGCCATGTAGTTGCTTTGAAGACTTTTACTCTGTTACATGGCTTGCTGTTTTGCTATTGCTATTTTACATTTGGTGCAATATTTTCTGAATTAAACCTCTGGCTGTGGATTTCTCAAAACATGCGTATGATACCAGTCAGTTGGTTAGAAGCAGATTACAGAAGTCTTTTTTTTTTTTTTTTTTTTTACATTAGTACTATGTTGGTCTGATAACTAATGTCAACAGAGTGACAGATTTACCCAGCCTTCTCACCTGAAGCATAGCCTTTGGGGACTCTGTTTGTGTGATGGCTGTTTGTTTCTGTTTTTCGGTGCCATGAACTTACCATATTTTTGTCAAGTGAAATTGAATTACGTTCATTTGTGCTCCAAAAAAACTGGGGTAGGAACCATCCTTTTAACAAGAGAAGCATTAATAAGACACCCTTAGAGCAGGTCTCTTGTTACTGGAGCACTGATGTCCATATGGAAAAGAAGTGAGACAGTCCTGAGGTCCCAGGGGATGCAGTGTTTCTCCATCCTTCATAGCCTAGGAGCTGAACTTGTCCTCGGCATTACTGAACCCCAGTAAGCAACGTAGATACAACTAGCATAGGAGGTTGAGATACCCAGTGACCGTTCTTTTCAGGTAATGGTGAAAAAAGTGAGTCCGCAGCATCGTCAGGTTCTGGAGAACTCTCCTTATGACCACTGCCAGGAGGAGTTCATTCTCCTGTCTGCCCGGGGCTTCACCAACCTCTTCCAGACACTTGTTAAAGCCAAGAAGGTAAAATGCCTCGTCCCTACTCTCATTTTTCATCTCTTTTTGGTTTGCTGCACTGGATGCAGAGGGATGATGAAAGATAAAGTAGTAATTTATATTAAATGACTCAACTCATTCAGTGTGATCATCCTGTTTAGTTGTCAGTAAAACTGAGATGAATTCTTACATTGCAGTCATGGTTAGAAAAAATGAATGTTAAACGTTACATCTTCTTACTGACTAGGTCCCACTCACAAAACATGCTCAGAATTACAGATCCAAACACTAGATTTCCCTGTGTTACTTTTCTATTACTTGTGCAAACCAAGTGCGGCCAGGGGAGAGGGAGCCAGAACCCATTCTGCAATGTGTTTCTTACGTCACTTGAGAAAACGCAGGAGTCTGCAATGTTGAAAATCGTTGTGTTACACAGCATGAGTCACCATCTAAGAAAGCTGAGCAGATTCTTGCCTTTTGGGCAAGTTACGCTTTTCAGCACATGACAGACCACTTTATTGGACCATATGGACCATTGGGCTGATTATGTGTGGAAATTCTTATGTTCTGTATGCAGATTATTGAATGAATTTCAGCTTCAGAAGACTATGGGTGATGTGCAGGCAAAGGCTCTCCCTCCCCTTGTGAGTGAGCCTATAGATCTGATCGCTGGAAGATTTTACCAGTGTTCAGCTGAACTGAAAATCCACCTAGCTCCTTAGGTCCACTCAAACTAGAATGCTGCTGAAAAAATACCCTCCTCAGAGAGTCCACAAGTCTGATTTCCTGAAAGCAGTCGTCCTGTGAGCTTTGCAGCCTGAATGACTTTTGGGTGAGCGCGTGTGGATGCTGTCCACCGGAGGAAAGGATTACAGCTGTTGAGCATGCCTAAAACTGGTTATCTCTGAGCTCTCTTCAAAACTATGCTCCAATGGGCTGTTATGTTTATATTCTTCCTGTAGCCCCTGGTGGGACACAACATGCTTATGGACCTGATGCATCTTCATGACAAGTTCTACAAGCCCCTTCCAGGTAATGCTGTACGTAGCTGCTGTCCCCAGGCTGCTGCCTTTGCAATGGGGATGGGACAGTAAGCACAGCGGTCATTCGCCGCCCCAGCCACCCCCAGTGCTTAGCAAGCGGCAGTGCTAGTTGCCTCTTCTGAGCTCCAACTGCTGGAGCAGTGCATCGTTCCTCTGACTTCACCTCTCTTTCTTATTCCTTTGAAATACCATTGGCTTTTCCTCAGTTTTACGATGTCTTTCTCCACGTGTGTTTTGCTTTCAGAAAGCTATGAGGAGTTTAAAAGGAACATTCACCACCTGTTTCCTGTCCTCATAGACACCAAGACTGTAACAAAATCCATCTGGAAGGTGAGATGCAAAGGTCTTTTTGTTTGGAGTTAAAGCTCGTCTTTCACCCAAAAGAGACGATATCTTTCCTCATTGCCCTGTGGTTACAGAACTGTGACCACTTCTCAGTGTTGCCTTGAGACATTCTGATTTTAGATCTCACTTCATGAATCATCAGTACCAGTAAATGAGCTCACTTACCACGCGGTCTGTCTTGGTTGGTTTCCTAACATGTTCTTCTTTTATAGAAATGTCCATTTCCTCGAGTATCTAATCTTTTGGAGGTGTATGCGGTTTTGTGCAGGTACGTGGTGGGCTATAAAGCCTTCAGCAATCCCTTTGTTTTCTTGGGAAAGATATTTCAAAGTCAGTCATTTCATATGTTCATACTTGCCCTCCTCCCAAATGTTTTTCAGCTGGTTTCTTGTCTTTCTAAATTTAAGAGCAAAAGATTTGCTCATCTTTCTTATAAAAGTAATTGTGCGGTAAATTATTTGTTCTAAGTCACTTCTTGTATTGTACCACCATTACTTCATTGGTCAGAAGTTTGGCTTGCAGACAGCCTGGCATACAACTTTAGAGTTGTATGTTGCTTATAGCGTGTTATGAGTGAGTTTCAGTTCTCAGTGAAAATACACCCTAGTTTCAAATGCGAGATCCCAAGAAAGAGCTGCACCGAGCCCAAAGCAGTAACTAAATACAATGTTCAAATGGAGCACATGAGTAGATATCGTATCTCGTGAGCTTAGCCGTGATGTGGTAGAGTTCTCTTTTTTTTTTTTTTTTTTTATGTTGCTTTTCTGGGTAAATTGTTTTCATGTCAGTTTTGTGAAGAAAAGGAAAATTTTGCCTCTTCCCCTCGCCCCCTACTCTCAAGAAGGAGATGCAAAATTAGTGCTTATAAAAACTACTAGGATTCTGGGTGGTTTCATTTGTTTTAGCAATTTCAGACTGCAGATTCTCACAAGTTTTTATGCTTGTTTTTTCTTTCTTTTATTTCAGTCATTCCATGGGTATCTGTTTATTAATCTATCCTCTGGAGTTCCCCATTCAAATAGAACCACCTAGTCAACCCCTTTCCTTGGAGTTTTCCATCGGTTTTTAGTTCTAGTCACATATTTTTGTATGCAATTAGAGCAGACTTCCTGCTTAGAAGGTTTGATTGGGGGAAGAGACTGAGGAAGTATTTAGGTGTTAGTTTTCAGGAAGAAAACTGGTAGATATTATTCAGCTAAGTATCTTAGCCTTTCATAGAATACTACCAAAGTTCCTTTTAAAGTCTTCAGTAGCTTTTTCTGAAATGAAGCCACAGGTCACTAGAGAACAGTAACCTGTCTCTAACATAATGAGGAAAGACAAAACTCTTACACATCCACTTTTCTTCAGCAGCAACCTAAATCCCAAAGATCCAACGTGCCCAGTGATAGCTCTTGCAAGTGACTGCTCAAGATACGGTATGTTCTTAAGGAATTCTTCAAAGTTGGGTAGCAAAAAAGGGTTTTGTTTTACTCTGTGGATGTCCACATGCAAAGCATGACTGAGTGCCAGTGGGTCTCCTGAATTTGCACAGAGCTGCCGACACACGTTCTTGTCCAGGCCGAAAGCCTGGGCTTCCAAAACATCACGTGTTCTGCATGTCCCTGGTAGCTGCTGAGGGTAATGCAGGGCAGGTTTGCATCGTGCTGCTAGCACAAATGGCATTTACACTAAGTTGGGCTAAACTGAGCCCGACTTGGGGCTGTGAAGAGTCGGAAGCCCTTGAAAGGGGCAAGGGGAGTTGGGAAACAGCGGTCCTAGAATGGAAAATAGTGGGAGCTCGTGGCAGGGCGGTCCCAGAAAGTAGCAGGAGCTCGGTGGCTTGTGTGCAGGGTTAGTGGTGCTGTGTGTGCAGGAGGTTGTGTTCAGTACCTGGTGTGATACTGGCTGCGAGGCAGACGGTTCCTGGCTTCTCCTGGCAGCACGGTGTCCTGCAGCACAGGGCCTCCTGTGTTTTGAAATGGTTTCCATACCATCAATAATGTATATAACACAGTTTGGTTTAGATCCTCATGAAAGTTAAAATTTTTTAACGTGAATCTCGCTAAGCTTTTCAGCCATTTGTATAACTGCTGCCTTTTTAGAATCATAGAATCGTTAAGGTTGGAAAAGACCCTTAAGATCATTGAGTCCAACTGTTAACCTTAGCACTGCCAAGTCCACCACTAAACCATGTCCTTAAGCACCACCTCTACCCGTCTTTTAAATACCTCCAGGGATGGAGACTCAACCACTTCCCTGGGCAGCCTGTTCTAACAGAATTAGAATTTCAGAATTAATTAGAATTAATTACTTAAGTAATGAAAGTCCAACCGTTAACCTATCACTGTTTTTGTTGGTATCGTTTTAAAATGCATGGTAGAAGCATAGGCATTCCTGTAGGGTCTAAAGGTTTCAGGGTGAGGAAGGAAACAGAGCTGACTGGGGAGGGGGAAAACTCCAAAACAGAACAATGGTTCTTATGAATGTTAGGATTCTGCAGTGGAGCAGTTTCCACAGCATGCTAAAGGTGTTTACTCCTTTTTGATTTTCTCGGACACCTACAGCTGAGAAGAAATCTCCTCACGAGGCAGGCTATGATGCATTTCTCTGTGGTTCAGGTAAAATGCTTCTTAAACACTTCTTCAGAGTTTGCATAGGGACTTGGCAATTCCTCTCCTGCTCTGTAGCTCTATCTGATGCTAAGAAATGTTTGTTTCTATACAGTCTGTTGCTCTTAGTAACTTAGCTGCACTTTAGTGAGTTTTTGCTTTCCATTTGTTTAGTTTATGTTTCTTTAGCTTTGTTCTAATGCCACCTCATTATTCCTCCTTCTAGTTCTTCTGAAGTCAGCTCATTTGCTACTGTGCAGATCCACAGAGTGAGTGATGTTTAAATGTTTACTGAAAATTGCATTACATGGATGGATCCTATGGAAAACAGTCGTCAGTTTGCTCTGGCTGACTTTTTGTTTTGCAGGCTGGCCTTCCTTTTGGATAAGAGAAAGTGTTATTGGAAATGTCACTGTTCTAATTAGATTTTTATTTTATAAATCTGAAAGTAGTAGCTTTATGTCAAAGCTGACATTTTAAAAATGAAATCAGGGGCCATGCGATGGCTCAGAGGTTGGGAAATGGCATTGTGACTCCTTTATCCTTGAACAAGCTCTCTCAAGTTCAGTTCACTTGGGTAAGGGTCAAATCATTTTCCATTAGTTTCCATTTTTGAAATCTCTGTGATTCAGTGCCTTCAGTTAAGTTCCTAAGAGGCAACTGTTCAAATCCCTTCCTTTTGCTTGCAGCTTTTCGACTGCTGTAGAAAATACCAAGATCTGAAATACCTATTTTGTCACTAGTTAAAGAGCTTCTTCAGGAGCTCTGTGCTCCAGAGGCACTGTGCAGCAGTGGAGTGCTGGAGAAACAAAACTTTGTTCCATTTTGTTTTCTGATGTAGCGATGCAGTGGAGGCTCATCCTTCTTTCTCTCAGTATCTCACCGTGTTAGCCGAGTATGTGAACAAAGTGAATTTCATCCGAGGTGGTGTTTCAAGCATTGTGCGTATGAATTGCAGGTCTGTGACCAGTTTGTGGGGTGCGTAGGTCAGTAGCCTAGTTGATGATGGTTTCATTAGAGGAGAAAAATCCACCAGTGCCTGGGCCCACCTTGGCAGAAGTTGCCATCGTACAAATGACACAATTGACCTTTCAAAATAGCAAATGAATTGAATTTCTACTTTGTGAAATGTCTTAATGTTGTTATCCTGTAAGATGGCATTAGTCAGTGTATGTTGCCCTATTTCTCTCTGCTCTGCAAGAGAGCTTGCTGTTTCTCTGGTGGCTTCTCCATGGTAATCGTGACAGTTTGCTTTTATGATTCATTTTTAGAAGAATCTTGGGACAAAAGAAAAATAATTTTACACCAACAGTTGTGTTGTACAACCTGTCTTATTTATGTGTCACGTTTTGCATATTTTCTGATGATGTTAGTAGTTCTTCTGTAGTATTTCCGAACTCAGATATGTCTCGGTATTGTACGTTTTCCAGAATTTTTCTGGGGAAGATGCTCCCTGCCAACGTCCCCCTCTCTTGGTTGTCCATGTCCGAGGCTGGCCAGGGCTGAATGAAAGGCAGATTTACCAAGAGTTTAAAGCGCTCTGTCGCTTTGACGTCAGATGGCTTTCAAAGAACCAGTTCATTCTGCTCTCCAATAAATACAAGCAGTAAGTGACCGGAAAGTCTTACTTTTTTGTCCCTTGATCCTCTTTGATCCAAGTCTTCACCCCACGCCCCCTCTGCTGTGACAGCTCTTAGATAAAGAGATTCCTGCCCCGAGCTGTGGGATGCTGTAAGCAGCCCGCCAGCCGGGGCTCATGACGTCGGCTTTCCTTACAGCGTCAGGCGCGTTCTGCGAGATTACAAGCACCACCCTCACCTGCGGGTTTCCCTCTATCGCCACTGGAGGCACTCCCCGCGAGTGAACTGCCTGCTGCAGTGAGTCGGGGAGATGGGGAACGGGAAGGGGAAAGGCGTTCCTCTGGGGGTGCGGGCCTGTCCCGGCGGCAGTCTGCCGCGCTTCGGCCGCCTCTGTCTGCCGGCCCTCCAGGAGAACAAGGGCTGCAGAAGCAGGTTCGCTTGCCAGCTGCTGGGTGGCTACTTGTGAGCTTTCCGCCCTGGGCAACGGGACTTTAGCCGTGATCCCCATTAACTGGGGAATGTTACCCCATGGAGAGCACAAAACTACGTATGTGCTATCATAACAGGCAGAGGGTTATCTTGATGAGCTGTAGTGATAGCTCTAATAAGCTTGAGGAGAGAGAGGCAGAGTCTCCAAGGCGTGGGATGGATGTGGGTTTTTTTCCTACAGCAGAGTCGAAAGCTCTGTAGTAGGAGAGAATTCCAGATTCAAAGCGCACCGCTCTCTCGAGGCTGTGACAGCAATGCTCATGAAGGGCGAATTTCTGGCCTGACACAGTTTGGAAAAGAACCTCAGTGCTCAATAAGGAGAAAATTAAGCCCTGAATATAAGTAGCCTAACAGCGTTTTATTATTCTCGCCCTTTAGAGTCTCCGGTATTGTGGCACTGTGGTCTCTCTTGGCCTTTGTACTCGGAGGAGCGCCTTGCTGTTCATTCTAAAGGACTGCCTTCCCGATGAGACACGAGGAATGCAGACCTTATTTTTTGTGTTTGTCTATGTTTTGTTTTGTTTCATTTCATTCAATAAACTGAGCAAAAAAAAAAAAAGCTATGAATAGTGTTTTTAATTGCTTTCTTGGAAATGTGTTTTTAAAGGGGATGTGTTGGTTTCCCATTTGTGGTATTTTGTAATCTGTCCAAAGCACAGTTCCCTCCTGAAGAGAGAGAGACGGTTGTTTCGATGCCTAATTTACTTGGATCCTCTGTTGGTTCTTCACAGCTATTCATAAACCCAGTTTGTTCCCAGTGCTTGTGCTGCTGCATAGAACACATTTCTGATGAAGTTTGGGAAGTTACGAAATGAAAGAGGCTATTTTTAGCTTCAGTTGTAAAGCTGGGGAAATGTCACTGTTTACCAAATGAGAATGGGCAGAGTTGATGGCGAAACCACTCTTGGGGCTCATGAAGGATTCTGGGGAACAGTAAATAATTTGCTGTGCTGTCAGTGTCGTGCAGGCGTCTTTTCAGAGGCAGCGGAGCTGAGGATAGGCACAGATAGGTGGAATTTATCAGCTTCCAATTTGTAGAATACACACGGGTCAGGCGAGTTGGCAAGCGTTTGTTTGCTTCCAGCGCGCAGCACGTGAGCAGTCCTTTATCCAGAAATATCATGAGGCATGCTTTGTTGATCAGTTTCTCTGATATAGCTGGAGTGTTTGCCAGGCCAGGGACTGTGGTCTCAGAAATTTTTCTTCATTCATTTCCTTCTCTTCTTAAAAACAACCTGTTGATCCATGGTTTCCAAATAATGGTCCCTGGATTTCATCAGCCAGACCTACCTGGATGGGGCCCACGATCATCTAATAGGTAGAACCTGCCTGTAATTGACTCCGAAATGGGAGTCGCTGCAGGGGACCTCAGCGCAGCAGCACGGTGTTGCGGTGGGCCTGAGGATCATGCGCCCTCCGCTACTAACAGCCTGCGGCTTCGCGGCTCTGCGGGGGGAAAGGGCAGTGCATCGTCAGATGTGGTTCTCTTCTGCGCAGCCTGTGGTTTGCAGCTCTTGTTTCATAAGCCAGCTCCTAGCCAGGCAAGTAACTGACTTCTTGATGACTTTTTTTGGTAACCCTTTCAGTGACGGGGTTCTCTGTCACAGTGTAAGTATCAAATACCAGTGTAAGTATCTCCTTGTTTAATCTGTACTGTTGTTTTTGTCTTTCAGTGTCATTAGACACCCTCCTTGTGTCAAGGAGAGCACAGGCTGTGTGCGTTGGGTAGGCTTGGGAAAATTTTCACTGGGTGTTACCTGCAGTAGCATGTATTTTCCCATAAAAACACTCTTCTTGGCTTATGATCTGGATAGTGCCCTTGTTCTCTGGGGTCCGGATTCAGCTAGCTACTTAAACGTGAGGAGGTGCCGCCTCACTTGCGTCTAATCTTTACGGTTTGGGGATCACGAAGATGTAGATGCTGTTACCTTTCAGAAGCACAGCAGTTTTTAAGGGAGCACGCACTCTGAAGGAACAAAGAAATTGTTCCATCTTTAAATTTTGTTCCCTTCCTCCCATTTTCTTTTCCGAGTGGCCCACGGACAAATACTGAATAAGTTCACTGCAGTACTATTCTCTCTCTTGGTTCACCCTCTAGAGAAACACGCTTTCCCATGGAAGAAAGCAGAGATACTTTCACCCATTTTTGAGAAATAGCCCACGGGTCTGACCATGCCTTCTCCCTTTCCAAGGGACAGACATGCCTCGCGCAGCAACATCGTGTAGTGAATCAAGAGATTTGGCTTTCCTGCATTATAAATAACAATTGCTGCAGATCTACTAGATATTCCTCCTATAAATCAGTTAAGTTTACATGCAGGGTAACTACATGAGGAAGAAATGAGAGCAGGTTGAGTATATTCCGATCTCCCTCTTAGGGGAGAATTTACAGAAGCAAGTTGCCTGTCTGTAATAACCTAGGGTCACTCGCTGCTCAGAGCCTTTTAAAGACATCAATCAGATGTACTAGCAGTCAATTCCCATGAAATGAGTTAGCTGGGGGCTAGTCTAACAAATCAGAGCAGCAACTTTTAGCTGTGGGAACAGATTTACGAGCTTTTCGGAGCGGCTGTAGGTCAAGACAAAATCTCCCTGCCCATGCCAATCTGGCCGTTCCCACCTCAGCTGTCCCTTTTGCTCCAGACTAGGGCAGTGTTAGTAAGTGAAGTTGGAAGTATCAGAAGTAGCTCAGGTTATGCCTGTTCCTGCGTGTCTTCCGCAAGAAGCGGGGGGTACTTTTGATTCTTGTGAAGCCAATTCAAGGTGGTGCAACCTGCCTCGTAACTCTGGCTCTGAAGAGGCACGTGGCTGAGGGGCTCTGGGGGCTGGCAGCTCGGAAAATCAAACCCCTCTCCCTAAGACAGTGGTAAAACCACAGCAAAGTCCCTAGCAGCAGTTACAGCACACCTGCTTCTCAGCGCTATCAGAAAGTTGTACTTCAGCGCTAAGGCTTGAAAGGACAATTCCATCCCTCAATGAAACAAGATGTTAGAAGCCAAGTTGTGAAGGTGCGCATTAAAAGTATAGCCCTGCAAATGGAGCATTGCAGATCAGAATATGCTATTTCCAGGAACAATTTGATTTTTGATACATTGACTTTTTTTTTTTTTAACATGTTCAAGATTAAATATGTGTTTTTCGAGATAACATCTCTACACTGGTGGGAAGCCTCTCAAGGCACCTCCTGTTGCTCAACACCCAGAGTGGAAGCCTTGCAATGGAGAAGCTCAGCATTCTTTCAGATTAAAATACTGTCACACCAGACTGTTGCTGAGAAATTTTATTTTTATCATTAATTTTGAAAAAAAAAAAACAAACCAACACTGTTCAATTGTGCGAAAATGCCTATGGTTTATTACACGGAAAAGGCAAAACTACCTCTAAATATTCCTTAAAACATCGTTCTTACTGCTAGTGGCTTCAGTGGTGATATGACAGATATACACTGCCATTGGAGGAGAGCAGGATTTACCTCTCTTAAAAGTCAAGGTATTCTTTTTATATAGAAGAAAATTTTATATACTCCTATATTTTCTAATGGTGTGAATCAATGATTCTTCTTAATATTATGCATTCATTCAAAATACATCATAGCTGAAAACCTTGGTGCATCTTGGAATGGTGAGGTTGCAAAAGTCTTGCTGGACGAATCAAGTGAAGCAGCCCGGTGCTAAGTGCCAGCATCGCGCACCCCCGTGATGCGCGGCAGCCCAACAAGCCAGAACGGCTCTGCCTGTACCGCAGCACCGCAGCTGGGTCAGAGCTTTGTGTGCTGATGTAGTGACTGAGGAAATTTCTGTATGCCTTAAACACAGGAAAACCCTGCTGTACAACTGCTCCATTAACATATTTTTGTGGTGTTCTCCATATGCAGCAGCAGATCTGACTTTTCTTTTCTGGTTTTATCTCTCATTTTCCCACAGCTTTTTCCAACAGCCCCTCTCCACTGGTTGCTGTAGTCTCCACCACTGGAGAATCCCCCCCAGAAGAGTAATTGAGGGGGCAGTGCATGAAATGCCGTGGCCATACTTCTTCCAACAGCCCTTATGCTTAAGGGAAGGGGGTGATTATACCCAGCCTGACACAAGGGACCCTCGGAAGGGAAGCGTTGTGTGGGCCCAGTGCCATCTGTAAGGCAGGTGTGTTAGGAGATACAGACCGGCCATGCTGGGGAGAGCACAAATCTCTGTATCTCTTGGTTTGCTGGAGGAGCCCAAAAGCGAGGGATTAGAGCTGTGCTGGAGGTGTGACATGCCTTGTGGTGGGAACAGCTGCAGCTGAGATGGCTGGCTCGCAGAGCTGCCATCGGGGCTAGCCCACGCATCCCCAGGAGCGCTGGTGGAGAGCTACCCATGCGGGTGTCTGTAAGCACTGCCTATTTTGTTACAAAGGCTGTGGCTGAGCAGCGGGGAGGGAGGCAAGCCGCCTCCAAGCCCTACCTGTGCCCCCAGAGACATGTGGAGCTCATGGGACAGAAGATGGCCGGGGGTGGCTGTGGGGCACAGGCTGGGGCAGGCAGAAAGGGGAGGCTCAGCCAGGATGGAGACTGGAAGAAGAACATATGCAGGCAGAGGTGATGGAAAGGAAGATTTTCTTCCAGAAGTCCCTGAGGAGCTGCGAGTTCGTTGCAAGGCAGGAGGCCATGAAAAGTGAAGAAGAGTTGTACTGTCAGGTTGCATGGGGGATGAGGGAGAGTTTATGCCCAGTGTCTCACCCAGCTCATCTATGCTTTCTCTTGCTGCAGAAACTACCTTGTTCAAGTTTGTGGTTTTAACCAGTTTTAACAAAACCAGTACTTCAAGTATTCTGTGCCCACCTTCGGGCTCACTTTCAGGGAAAGAGCACGGGGCAGCCCCAGCTCTGAGGGATACCTGGGCCAGGGTTGCTCGCTTTTAAGCACAGGTACTGCACGCAGCAGTGCTCCTGCCTGGCATTCAGGCCCCTGTGCTGCAGCTTGCGCAGGGGAATGAGACCCGGATCCTTGGCATGGGGGGATTCAAATGTACCTTTTCTATCGGCATCCTAACAAACAGGTGAGCAGTCAAATCCTCTTGCAACTTCTCGCCAGCCAGGTGAGCATGTAGAGATGAACAGACAAATGTTTCACCAAAGGCAAGATGGAGATGGGGCTCCTGCACCCCCTCCACCCTGCGTAGGACAGCCAAGGGCCCCCTCCAGACACAGGAGTGATTGACACTGGGTCTCCTGTTTCTGGAGCAAGCGTGTGAACCCATAGACCTATACAAGACCTTCTGCAGCCAAGCTTTAAAAGAAAATGGCAAAAGCAAGTCTGTTGGCAAAGAACCTAATGCCAGTGCCGTAAGTTAGGCTTACTTTTAAAACACCTATGAGATGGAAATCTGCAAGAGGTAATGGTTATGATGCAGGAGAAACACATGGTGTCCTGGCAGAAACACATCCAGTTAAAATGAAAAAAAAAAGCGCTGTTTAAAACATGAAAATGGGTTATCAATACCACCTAGGCACACACAAATTGAGGAAATCCTAAAGTAGTTCTAAGTCTGGACCTGGTCCAACCCACTGACACCCCTGGAGTTCACCTGGGTTTCTAAGCAGCGGAAGAGTAACTGGCAATCCTCATTCTGTATTTTGAAGTAATGCAAACTATTTTATTTGTCCCATAAAACTTGGCACTAGTGATCAGACAGAGCTGTGGCATGTTTTGAGCTTGCTCTAAAAGATGCTGCTAGAAATTTCTGCTTTGCCTTCAGCTTTTGGTTACCAAAGGTCACGCTGTCTATAATTTCTCATTGTTTAACAAACTGTTTGCTTACAAGTGCAGCCAGCGTGACCAAAACAGGCAGTCATTCACTCACCCACTGGAACTCATCTGTCCTGTGCATGAAACGCGTACAACGGACTTTGCCATTCCTACATAAATATGAGGATTTGCAAACCCACAGGCTCCCACAGCTGCCTGCAGTGCTCGATACTTGCCCCCTCCCCTGGGATGCAGGACTGAAGCAGCTTGATGCAATTGTTCCGTAGGGCCTCTGGGTCATGGGAACCGATGCCATAGGAGACGTGCTGGGCTCCTGGGCCTCCCCTGTGGTCCTGCAGCCTCCAGCAGCTGGGCAGCCTCCAGGGGATGGGCTGGGGCTGGCTGCTCAGCGAGGGGTGTCCTGGGGCTGGCTGCAGCCAGAGGAATCCCTGTGGAGGGGGGATGCTCTTGGTCCACAGCTTGAATCGATGAATATCCTACATGTACCATAACTTAGGACAAGAGAAGAGCAAGGCGATGGGGAACAGAAACACAACCAGAGCTCTTCCTAATCCCATAGGCACCTGTGGCTATCTTTAGACTCCCAAATACTTGTACAGTCTGACTGGCACCTCTGATTCCTCACCCACTCCCTACTGAGCTTAGCCTCCTTCACCTGCGTGCTTCCAGTGGTGTTACTGCTGGAGGAGGCACCGTGAGGAACAAATCGTGCCTGTTGGCGGCTGCTGGCCCATGGTGGGGTCACATCGAGCAGGAGGCAGGGCTGCTGCTGCACAAAGCACCGCTCCATCCCCTTGCTGAAGGCAGTTCCCAAGGAGGATGTGCTTGCCTGTCAGCTATTTTTACTAGTATTTGTGCTAGAGCAGTGGTCATGAACTCCTGGCACATGTGCCAGGTTTAGCAGCCTCACTGCTGGCAAGGCAAGAGTACAAGAGGACCCTGGTCCCACCCTTTCCTCCCAGTTGTTGGCCCCTACCAGGTCCCAGGGTCAGCAAGCACGGGAGAGAGACGGGCTTTGCCTCTCCTCAGCAGGGGAGAGGGGCTGGGAGAAGTTGGATTTGGAGAAGACGCGCAGGAATAGGTGACTGGGAGCTGGAGGTGATGTGAAAGGGTTTGCTACTGCTGATCTGCACGGTGAAACGGCTCCAGCCCAAGGCCGGAGATTTTGGCACCGTCACCTGCACGTCATTTCCTCCTCGCTGAAGGTTACCACTTCTCTCAGGGTTTTGCACATTCGCCCTCTAATCTGCCACACCAGCACAAAGCCCACCCAGCCCACCTTGCCAGAGATGGGCAAGAGGGCTGCAGCAGCCAATGTGAGGAGCTGGCAACCTGCACCAAGTGTCAGTGTTTCTTTCCTGCTACTCTCCAGGCAGGTGTCCCGGGCCAGCTGAATACAGCCACGGTTGCCCCCTTCTGCACCCAGCTCTCCACGGGCACCAGAGCCAGCCTGGACCCGTGCCGGTGCCCCGGCGTTGGGCAGCCTGCCCATCCGCGGCCCTCTGCGCTGCAGCTGGTTTCCCTGCCCCCTTGAGTCTGCTCAGGCGCTTGTTCAGTCGGGGGGCTGAGAGAAAATTTCCCTCGAATCACTCTGGCAGGGACCCTGTGTGATTTTAATTTTCTAGTCAGGGGAAGGGTGCCTACCCGGTAGGGTGGTTGTTTGAACGTTTTTTTGCTTCCTTCACTCCTTACTCCTGCAATACCCGAGTGGCAGCTTCCCATCCTGTAGCCTCTTGCATTCCATTTTTTGAGATGTGAAATGCTCTGTCTCATTAAAGTTTTGAGGATTTAGTGGGGTTTTTTTCAAGAAATCCCAAATTCACCTACAAATGGAGTTTTCACCACAAAAATTGGGCAATTTTGGGGAAAAAAGTATGGAGAGTTCACTTTACTTTTCAAAACCTGCTTTTCTTTGCCAATGGAAAAATGTTCTGTTTTTGTCACACCACAGGTCTGACCCCACTGCCTGCTGCTTGTTTCACCTCCCCTTCAAATCTGCTTGTGCTGAAGACTGCAAAGTCTTCCTCGGTAATCTCACGTAGTGACTCGCTGTCTTTACAGTGTTCACAAGTCTGAAAAACTCGTCCACCTACAGAGTGCATCCCCTCAAGAGGGTCTTGTAACTGAACTGGGTTTCCAACCCGTCCTGTCTCTCTTTCTGCTCTCACCTTGCCCTCCCGCTCCCATCCTTTAAGGCTCTCTGAAGTGCTCTCTGAATGGCTTCTCTGAGTCTCATCTCCTCTGTCCCTCGACACAGGAGGAGACCGGGGGGTTTGCACTCTGTTGGTGATGTTAAATGAAGCAGAAATGTAAATGAGCCCAAAGAATAGCAATGTAGGAAGGCTGCATTTCACAGTGCTTGCGAGTCTGACAGGCACGGCAAAGATGAGGAATGCCGTGACGGTGACAACAATGGTGGGGACAAGCCTCACTCGGGGACCCTGCTGTGGAGGCCTCTTTTGGACAGTGATGAACAAGATCAAACGGGGGAGAACCACGAGAGGGGTGAAAATGAGGCAATTAATGACCGAAGTGAAGATAATTATTGCATTGCTCCTCCCAGAGCCCTCAGTGAGCAGAGCTTGTGGGTCTTTCATTTAGGGAAATCCCCCACCCCACTGAGCAGGCAGGACAGGCCCCGAAGAAGAGCACATATGTGGGATGAGAGGGGCTCAGGCTGACTGTGCCAGTGCTGTGTGGGGGACAGGACCCTCAGGCATCGCACTGCACTGGCAGCTGTCAAAAGGAAGGGACCAGCATTGTACCCAGCAGAGAAAACGATGTGCAGCACCTAGTCAAGATAGCTGAGAAGCTCCCCTGAAACTGCAGGTGACTGCAGGTCCATTAGTGTTGGCACGGAGGTCACATCAGCGATGGCCAGACTTAGGACATACAGGGTAAATTTGCTCCTCTTCATCCTGGAGCACAGAAACCTGAGGATGATACCATTCCCACTGAATCCCAAAGTGGTGGTGGGAAGCACTCACCTGACAAAGACTGCCTTCAGAAATAACATGCTGTCTTTTCAGCCCTTGGATTCGGTCTCATTAGGCTTTGATGGGTCTGTAATGAGGGACAACACAGTGTTTAACTCTGTCGTGGTGTCACTTGAACAGAGAGCTGTTTTCTCAGCAAGCGGGGGATGTTCTGCCATCAGTCCACATTACTGAAGCTGATGGAAAAATATCATCATCTTATTATCAAATAGTTCAAAAGTTCATAGGTATTATAATTCAGGGAGATCGCAAACAACTTAATTTCTCATGAGTCCAACATATTAGGAACAGAATAGTCTCTGAGTGTTACTTTAATTAGACAAATTACTTCACCAAAGGAGAAATGGGTTTATCAAACACCTCAGAGTTAAAGCCAATATGTATTTTGTACTGCATATTCTATCACAGCTGTTTTACTGAGTGATTTCGTGTTCCCCGTTACAGCAGGGTTACAAGGATCTCAGCTCAGGCAGGAAAATGGGAAGGGAAAAATAGTTTCTTGCAGAGAGAAAGTTGCTCGTTGGAGAGGACTTGTGCAAAGGTTATAAATAAAATTCTGCAAGTTATGCAAATGTGCAAGCTGACAGTATTGAGCTGATGGCACAACAGAGATTCTCTTCTAAATACTACTGCATGCAAAGAAATCACTAGAAAAAAAATATGCTATGGGCCTACTGATCTTATTTTTGCAGATAAGTATTAGGAATCCAGAGCCCCAAAGCAACGAAGGATGCTTCTCCTCTTGTGATAAAGACCTAGCAAATGTGACCATGTTAGCAAATTATCTGTATTATAATGCGCTTCGTCAGCTACTAAGTACTTTTCATGGAAACCAATCTGATAAAATCATAACTATCATCAAAGAAAAAAATCACCACAGCTAGATAAAGTCTTGTTTATGTAACTGAAAAGTTTGTAATTCTTCAGAGCACACAAAGTCATTGATCAAAATTATTTGTGTCCCTCTGTGTTAAAATGGCAATTAATGCATTGTGTTAATACCTAAATATATACAAGTATATATACATAACTCATGGTATCATTTGATCTTGAGCCTTTTGCTACCTCGTGTAGTTTTCTCATATTTATATACGCTTGGGAAAAAAGTACCAAGTAACAGTACTAAGCACAAAGTACCAAGCATCTTCTACCCCATACACGGTAATAACAGCTGATAATGTTCAACGGTTTGTGGGACTAGGGCCTACATTTTCCATGAGTCATGAACTTCTTTGTTGTAATTTGTCTCCAAGGATCTAACCGGGGATGCAACACTGATCCCTCCAGCTCTGGTGTGCTGATATCAATCATTCTCTATATCCAACAGAAAAGGGGAGAACTTGTTTGTTTTATAGGCTGGTGCTCCCTGAGGCTGCGTCTCCTTGCCTCGAGACACAGCCTCAATACGGCTGTTGTAAGGAAGGGCTGGGTACTCAGCTCTGTCACCGTGACCCTCCCCAGTGCGCCCTGAGTTATCTCCTGTCAACAAAGGCGAAGCACCGCCTTATCAGTCTGCTTTTAGAGAGCTAACAGGGAATGCCCAGGGGTTTTTTAAAAGTATATAAATAAGAATAAAAGCCTACCATTGCTCTTTAAAAATGAGACTATGAAAACTGGAAAAAAAAAAGATTTTTAAGTTTGGGATGAAATCTTTATTCTGGTGCATTTGATCTCTGAGTTTTGAATGAAATGGCAAAAACTCTTTAGGCTGTTTAAATACTTCTTTGTATACTCCATTAACTAAAAAGACTCAGAAAAATTTGACTATTATATGTCATTGATTTAAAACAATAAGCCAACCACTATTACAATTAAATTACTTTTCTTCTTTCGTAAGCAAAGCAGGCCAGGAGGCATTTGCTAAGACTCTTGTTTTACGCTTACAGCGCCCACACCTACCATCCCCATGTCATCCTTGCTGTGGCACAACGTGAGCCTTGTGGCAGCCTCACATGCTTTTTCGGCTCCCTTGAAGGAGGAACCGTGAGCACAAGGGTGTACACTTGCTATTGCAATTGTTTAAGGCTGCCCTGGCCTCCAGGGAATCGCAGGAGATGGCTGCCTTCCTTCTCAGACAATTCTCTTGCTTGCAAGACTTGCAAAACAAAGCAAATGGGATGCTGAAGGCTCCACTGGTCATACAGGAATGGAAAGTCCCAGACATACCCATGAACTAGATTGAAGCTAAATAAGCAGACTTTATTAGTACCACTGCTGCAGACACAGTGCTCGAATCCAGAATTCCCAAGAGCAGAACAGATGCAAAGCAGAATATACAGATTTTTTTTCGCACTAAACTGAAGTGAGATCATTAGTGTGCTGAAGTAACTGGGAACGCAGGACTAGAAGGGAGCTTTTACTTTCCAAAGCCCAATTTCTTGTTATTACATTAAAAAAAAAAAATCCCATATTTAAGCTGACCATACTCCTTCCTAGAAGTATTTGAGATTTTCTGCCCATTCTTCTCCCAGCTTGTCCAGAAACTGTGGTCCTCTGCCAACCAGATCAGTTTCCAGCCCAGATACACTGTCATGCTAGAGGTGGTACAGTCTTGTCAGCCAGGCCAAGGCAGTCTGACACTTTTAGATAATGTCTGGCATAAGTAACCATGTCGTTTCCTAACTGGAGGGAAAAAAATGTGCTTCACAGGCAGTTTTCCTCAGTTTTTCAGAACAAAAAACTAAGTCAAGATTCAAGCAAGTTTCAGGCTGGGTCCTGTTCCCAGTCAAGCCAAGGGGCGAGCTTTGTTGGAGTTTTCAATGGGAGCTCCTGCGGTAATTAAAATGTTTAAGATACCTGCTTAAAAATAATTACATTTATCTTGAATAATGCCAGCATTCTAATTTTTGTGGAAAATGGGTAGTTGTGCATGTGAAGAATTGCACACGTTCAGTGGCAGCCACCGTGCTGGTGGCAAGGGGAACGCCGGCTAATCCAGCTCATGACTCCTTCGCCAAGAGGGTTAGCGATGTCCCACGGTCTGTAGATGAGCCGTGTGGGAGGAAGAGCGAAAGGCAAAGCCAAGGCAGGTCACCGTGGGCGCTCGGACAAGCTCCAGGGTTGATGTCTTAACCGGAGGGACAGCACAAAGCCTCCAAAAAGGCAGCATTTCCTCAATGCTCAGTGAATCTAAAGGGTTAAGATGAAAGAGAAGGTTTTCTTTTCTGCCTAAGTTAGGAAAGTGAAGAAACTTCTGAGATTCCCTGTTTCGTGTATGTCTGTGTCCTGGAAGACCTGTACCAAATAAAGACTTCATGTAAACAATTGGACAAAAATAAATCGTCTGGTTGAGGTAGAAGGAGCACACTGTAAGAGGGGGTGAAGGCAGCCCCCTGGAGCCAGCGGGTGGTTTTGGAATGAGTGCGTAGAGAAAGAAGAGCTTTTATTGCTGGTGGTGTGACAGGAGAAAGGCATGAAGCAGGTTATGATTAGACTGAGCATGGAGACCTGCTGGGTAGAAATGCAATGATGGGATGTCACAGGGAGATACTGAAGATGCGCGCTCTCCATACTAGTTTTACTCATTCTTCGAGGGCTCTGTCGGCACTGAAGTAAAGGAAAAAGCCACATGACTTCGTTCCTTAGAGCTTTTTTGCTTTCCATCGTTCTTCTCTTTTCATTTTCCCAGTCTCTCAAGCCTTGTCTGGCACTTCAAGTGGTCACAAGAAGGAAGTTAACATCTCAAGCAAGAGCTGCAGAGCACATAGGTGATGAGAGAAAGGGCAGAGCGAAAAAAATAATCAAGACACAGGCATAAAGGAAGAAGAGAGGAAATAAAAAAAAAGAGCTGTGGACATTGGAGTAATATGGAGACAAAGGAGGCACAACAGTCATTTTAGCACTGCTTATTCTGCTCCCTTTGCCTGGTCCAATTCAACGCACGGCTGAAAGTTTGAAGCCAATGCAATGGCAGAAATACTATTTTAAGGTCTGTTTGTTTTCAAATCAGCTGTCAAACAGATGATTTGGCAGCTCAGGCCTTTGCCTAGCCCCAGGAGGGTATCTCTGGCTTCTACATCCATCAGATTGTGAAGTTATCCAAGAGTAGAAGGGACCAGGGCAGAGGCCCAAAAAGGAAATGCTTCCCTTCCTTTCCCCAGAAGTGTTTCCAAATCCTCATCTGAGAGAAACAGCTTGGCTTTGGCATGTGAGAAAGAAATGACCCTGGAAGGGAGGGGCCACCTGTGCCTATTCCAGAAGGATTTTGACTCTTATGCAATGTTTTGTATGGAAAGAAACGCTTTTCAAAGCACAAACACGTAATTCGCCCCATGGTGCTACAATGGCCATGTCCGAGAGTGATACAAGGGGCTGATCTGCTTGTGATACATGGGTTTATTTAACATATGTGAGGAACAAGCGAAAATATGAGTGTTGTCACTCTGGAAGATCGTGCCGGTTACTGCAGTCAGGGAGTGCTCTCGGCTGTGAATTAGGGCAGAGAATGTATCTCCTGTTGCATTAACATAAAGGCCTGTTTTTGGAAGCCAGGAGGTATAATCAGGCTTACTCAATCACATGTTTTCACTGGGGAAGTCTGTTTCACCACTGACACAAAGGGATGAATGCTTGAAAAGCCTGGCCTTGTTTTGCCTGGCACGACATGCTTTCAGGAAACCCACACCTACTGTTTAATGATCATCACGAGAAAGATTTGCATTTGCAATTATGGGACAGACAGTGCCACCCCCTCAGCTGTTTCTTCCCAGCTGATGAAAATTTGAAGACTGAGGCATTTAAGCCTTGATTGAATAAAGTGCCTGAACACAGGCTTGAATCTAGGTGATGTGATTTAAGCCATGCACTCATGCCAATTGAGCTTGCCTTTCAGAAGAGTTAGTGGTTTGGACACCATACAAAGCCTTCCTATTCAGAGGCTCCACCCTGATCCTATCCTCAGGTACACATACCAGCTTGCTTAAGTAGCTGAGAAGATGCAAGAAACCCCTGTAAAACTAGTTAGCTGGCATCCGGAAGCACCCTATAGCCCAGGGCTCATTCCCTGTTGTTGGACTAACAAATTCTGTATTGTAGTTCAACTCCGCCAAAACAGGATTAGTAGATGCACATGGAGACTATCACAGGTGATAGGATCAAAACATGCATGTTTACAGGTCCTCGCCAGCATCCTCCCATATTGCCTCCTCTGTCACAGCGCAGTCATCAAACCAACCATCGTGATCCAAGAGACACGGACTCCAGTGACTCCTCGGCCACGTGAGGGATGAACTCCACTGCCTCGTTGTCCTGACATGTGTGTGGCTCTTGGGGTAACCAGCCACTGTCTCCATGGCTCTCCTGGAGCTCCCCATCATGCACAGATCATCGCCAGCATATGGAGGCAGGAGAGGGTGAGTGCCATGACCTCCCTCATCATCATTGTGAAGGGGTATGACTGCTGGTAGACCCTTTAGCACCAGCTTCAGAAATTCATTCATCTGCATGGTCCCCGGCACCAAGGCAAGCCGCGGCGGTAGCAGGCAGGGCAGGTACTGAACACCAAGGATGCCACGGCGGCTCAGCGCTGGCGCTGGATGTCTGCGCCTCGTCTGCAGGGCCAACGGGGCACTGCTGGCCCAGAACAGGGGTGACCTGCTGGCGGCTGACCGCTTTGAGACCATTTCCTTGCTCTGTGCTTTTGCAGTTCTGCTCCTCCCCTATTAATTCCAGTATAGCATTTATGTGAAAAGGAGGGGGCAGCCTATCACCCCTCTGGCGCTGTTTCAGGACTCTGTCCCTGGAGTCACCGGGCAGCTCTGAAGGATGGCACTCGATCTCCACATGGTGTCAAAAGACAGCTCTGGTTTTAGTCTTTGGCCATCACAATGTCTCCAAAACTTTCCAGTGAAAGAAAGAGATACAGTCCATCTAGTTATTTTACTAATCTCTTCACTTGCTTTTTTTCTTTGGACTAATATGGTTTCTACTCCATCAGCTATATTCTAGTCTCCTACTGATTCTTTCTTCCCCCATCCCTGTCCCCAAAAAAACAACACCAGAATCTAAGCCTTTCTTCACCCGGGAAAGTAATGAGTTTAATTTTGGCAAGATATGTGTATGTGTATAAATATTATGCATATGATATACTATACAGTCATCTGGAGTATTGGTACATTCAGCCTGACGAGGAGGTGCTGTCTAGCTCTGTGACTGACACCTCGTTATCTCCTTCCATCTATCCATATATGGAGGAGTATTAAGGAAATAGCTTTGCTGAGAATATCTCTCAGATCAGAGTCTGATTTCTTTGTACCACAGCAGAACAGTCTGCATGACAACGTAGGTGGAGAAAACTGAATCTGTTATGGGTATTAAGTGTGCCTTGAGTCACGCATGTAAACTCTGCTCCTAAATGAGAATGTATATTCCTATCAGCGGGAACGTGGGTGCATGTAAACCACAACAAGGTATTAAAAGATTAGGCCAGGAACTGGGAGAAAAAAATATAGGACAGTGAGGCAGAGAAACAGGACAGATGATACAGCACTGCCAACCCTCTAGCTTTCTAACCCAAGTGCCTCGTGAGCAGTTAAAGTGCAGTTAAGTGCTTCCTTGCCAGGGCTATATCCCACGGTTTTTCCTGGGACTGTGTTGGCTAGGGGGCTGGTGGTAACCTGAACATCTCTGTGCTACCCTGGCTCTCCTTTGCACAGCCAGCTCAGCCCCACTCCATCCCACCATGGGTGCAGAAGCAGACACGACTGCCCACCTGGGACATGCCCTGAAGCCCTTCCTGCGGCTGGCTCCACTGTGGCCAGCAGCACATATTGCATGGCCAAGAGCCACATAGAAATGCTGGTGTGTTCCTCAGAAGGCAAGAAAAATCATGTGTCCTTGACATCAAAAAATAAACGGAAAGCATGACAAGGAAGAAAAACCATAGTCCTAGGAAATGTGTTCAGCAGGGAATAGAGGCAGCAATAGTCCCTGGAGCATGTAAATTCTGAGGAAAATATTTTTTCTTAACAAAAGACTGAGACTTCAAGTGAGTCTGAACACATTTTTCTTGCTGGAAGTCTCTGTTAAGGGGAGGGAGAATGCGGTGGTGTCTTTAACCTCTCCACCTCAGAGGAAGAAGGAACCTGACGTTTTGATGCAGGAAGAAGTGGAATTCCTAAAAAATGCAGAACTTCAGTTTCTTTATCTCCAGCTGCAATTCAGTTGGTTGTTGTTCACTACCTAACTTATTTTGTGCTATCTCAACTCTGCAGAGCAATGCTGTTACCAAACCAACCTACGAATAGAAGGGGACAAGTCAATACTGTTCCTGGAAGCAAACTGATGACACAGCCAATATAGATGTTCGTGCTGAAGCTTTGGCAAGATCTGCCAGCACATCACTGTGGGAGCTAGAAATCCTGAACCTGGAGTCCTCAAGAGCATGTGCTGTTCATGTTCATGTGCAGGGGCTGAACTGTTACCTGGTTTACTGACACCGATTTCCATGGCTTTGTGATGACTTACCACAGCTAAGCATCTCATCCCATTTCTGTCACAGGTACAAAAGAGAAAGTTGGAAAAGGTGGAAAAATAAAAAAAGCCAAGACCACTTGTTTTTACTGTAATAGAATCAAACTCTCTTCTTATTGTGTTAGTGAGGTTGAAGTAGTAGGTGAATTCCTTGTATTTTTTAATATTTATATTACTATGCTAGCTAAGCATCTCAGATTTGAAGTTATCCTCCCAGCGCTCCCATGTTACTCCCATTTTGCAGAGGAGGAATTTTGACGAGGATGAGGAAGTCTGAGACAGAATAAACACAGGCCTCATAATTTCGACCCTCAGAATCATTGTTTTGTACTCTTGCTACACTTTAAAAATACCCTTTTGCAGAAAATATAATGGCTTTTTTTTTGATATTTTAGGATTCTAGATCCACTCCAGGTATTTACGCTTGACAGAAGAGACAGACAGTTCAGTGTTTTCATTCAGTGACCTTCTGGCTTTATGCAGTAAACCTACTGCATAAGCTTGTTTTGCACTTGTGTTCAAGCTGGATCACCTTGAAAAATACAAATTATCTCTGAGTCTATATTTTGTCTTTGGAAAGAGACTAGTATTAGAGGCGTTTTAAAATAATAGAAAAAGTTTACTCAAAGGAAAATGTTTGGCTACTTGAGATTATTCATTTTAAAAATTCAACATTTGGGAAAAATCCTGAAGTAGAAAGAATTATTTCCCTTCTGAAATGATGTTTTTATGTACTGTGCTCTGGTTCATCTCTGTCAGTCAGGCTCCCAATCGGACAGCAAGAGAGAAGAGGGTTGTATTACAGAGTCCTATTCCACCATGCACTGTGGGAGGTTCAATCCAATAAAGAAGAAATGAGACGTGAGAAAACTGGGCTACAGTTTCCCTGCAGAGCCACAATGTGATATCCACAATGAAATTTTTATTTTAAAATACTGAATTAATCCATGGACTTTTAGACCACTTTCACAGTTCAGATGGAAATTCCTTTATTAAATCCCAGCATCATATAGCAATACACAGCTCTTTCAGTCACGTCACTACAAAGCTCTGTTTGTTTACTGCTTATTATCTAATTACATCCATACACAGTAGTTACATTTGCAAGCATGCCATTAGATTACTTGTAAAGGTGTTGCCCTAAGGAGTCACGGATCTATCCTGGCTGAGTCCCAAGAGTGTTCAGAAAAGGCTGTCAACAATTCCTATGTATGTCATCTACCTTGTTTTTTTGAAGTACTGGTGCCTCCATACAGCAGTTATCATCCTTTTAAATAATTTTCCAATGCAAGGGATCCTCAGCACCGTAGATATTTCTCTTCTGTGTAGGAGCAGAGCGCAGGGAGATAGGTGGACCACCAGACTTCAGCTGAAAAATCATGAGTGTTCAGTGAACGCAACCAAAGAGACTAAGGTTTCACAGTAACAAGCATCAAGGATTTTACTTAACCACCTGTTCCTGCAGTGCAGAGAGCAAATAAAGAATAATGGCTAACTTCTGTGATAGGTTGAAAATGCATGTAAATGATGAATATGTGATATAGAATAAAAATAAAAAGAGGGGTAAAAGAAAGAAGACAGGCAGATTAGTAGAATCAGGAGTAAAGATTATTTCAGGGCAGTCTTTCTTACTAGTGCAGGCACTTCACATAACTTAGTCTGACCAGCAACTCTGTTTCAAGAAGGATTTGGACATCTGTTGATTGGAACCTCCAGAAACAACACAGGTTGAAGGATAGAGCACAATGGTACCAGACCCTTCTCTCATTATCTTTACCAGTAATACAAAATGTCTTAGTCTATATGAGGTAACTGGATATAACCACACCATCTTATCTCAACCTAAACAAAGTAAAACCTAAATTTACTGGCTACTTGGCACTCAAACTTTTTCGTCTAACCTTTTATCATGGAAACCTCTGACTCATCTCTGTCATGCGTCTCTCATTTTCTAATCCTGTAACTTCTGCTTTGCACAACTAAAGCTAAAATGGTCTAAACTGCCTATACTAGTTAATCATATATGCCAATTTATTACTTCCATTCTTATCCTATTCTCTCGCCAATGGTTTCCTGTATTGTCTTACATGTATAAAATGAAAATGTAGAATAAAAATACTGTTTCCTGTATTTTCTTACGCTACCTAGCAGTGGTGGCCCTAATGCTTGGTAGCTGGTGGGGCTGCCAGCAGGCAGGTGCAGTGTATTTTCTCTTCTGATGTGTGACGATGCTGGGTTTGGTGCTAGCATTTGTGCCATCGGTGGCTGGCCCCAGAGGGAAATAAGACTCAAAATGACTTTAGCAAGGGTAGATTTCTGCTGCGGACAGACCCCACTGTCCCCCAGGTAAGAGCTGCCACCTGCTACGCATGTTAGGACTAAAGGGTAGATCTGCAGACAGTTGAAGAGCCTCTGAAACCCAAGGATAGAGGAGACCTCCTCACATTCAGTGTGGCTGAAGATAGGAGCTCTCTGAATAAGCAAGGTTTTGTGAAGGACTCATGGCGATTTCTCATGAAGAGGGAGATAGGGAACAAAATGTTGGTGAGGCTTTGCAGGGGACTGACTGCTAATGACTGAAGACTCAGATAGGCGAAGTGTAACCAAGAGCGGATCGGAGTACAGGAAGATGTGAGGCTGGTTTTTGAAGAAAGAAGATAGCTGCTCTGTACTTCATTAAGGCCCAGGTTCCCCCTCTCCATGACTTGGCGGGAGGCAGGCAGAGAGCAGGAACATACACACAGACTGGCCGATTTCCCCTCTGCTTGTGGGGTTGCACAAATGGAGCCAGCTTGGAGTTGTCCTCCCGCCCTGGCAGAAACGTGCCCGGGCAGCACACACCTCACCCCGGTGCTGCGGAGCCGGAGCTCCGCTCCTCCTGCCGCATGGCATCGCCCCGAGTGCCGAGCCCCGGCATGCCACCCGGAGCTGGGTGGGTGGGAAAAATGAAGCTGCGGCTCAAGCCAGGAGCAGGAACATCTCCAAATCCTCCCATGCTCATGTGACAGTCGGGCCGTGAAGTTACATGTAAACAATGCCTCTAACCTGCCACCAGTCTGGGCCACGCGGTAATGAGCCAGACACCTCACTTTGCTTCCAGAGATTTCCAGAGCCCTGCACACCATTTCTGTGCCCGTCTACCCCTAGCTTTCTGTTTGCTCTTAACTACCCTTTTCTCATCAGCCATTTCAGAGCAGAACCTAAAATACATGAATCATCCAAAACCATCTCTGACAAAGAATAGAAAAGTAATCTGAAAATAGCTTTACCAAACTATTTTAGGGGCCCATATGGTCCCACCGGTAACCATAAACCGCCCATCTTGCACTAGCCACCCTTATTCTTACCTCAGATAATGTTCTTCACAGGTTCTCAGAGTACACCTAGTTTTCAGGCCCTCTGCCATAGGCCCTGAATCCACTTTCATTGCAGTGGGTCTTAACCACCCAGAAAAAATATGATTGATTAATTCACGCCTAGAAACTTTAGTTGCCAAAATCTCTCAGTAGGATTTCAGGATTAAGCAGTAATCCTTGCTTTTGGAGCCTGCTATTCCATACCGTTCTCATAAAAACACAATCCTGTGATTGCCATTAACAGGATTTTACAACTGGCCTTATAACAACTGAGGAGCCACCAAGGAGTCTTCATCCTAACCCTGATTCTGGACTTAAGTCTTCTTAGCCTTTATCTTCTGTTTTCTTTAATCTTAACTCCTACCATAACCTTACTTTTAACTATGAACAGATCATCCCTTGCTGGTGACACATACTTTCACCTTGCTTTGCAGAAGCCAACAATAAATCCAGCTCTCATGCCTGTTGCCTGTAAAACAATCCATCAATTACCACCCTTTAGGGAACTGGGCATACACTAGGAGGATGGCTGATATGACTAGGATAAAAGATGTCTAGCAAGTTCTTGTCTAGCAAGTTCTGTAGTGCGTTTTGGGTTAGGGTAACCTTAACCCTAAGCTTAACTCCTCCTTTAATGATATTCTCATATCACCTATTGAGGAGTAACCATAAGTCATTCTGGCTCTTGTAGTATCTGCGAGCCTTAATGGATCTTAAGACACTTAGGACCCGTGTGTTTGTCCCCCGTGTGCCCCAGAGTCCTCTGTTGGCTCTCCATGGCACCCTAGAGCCCTCTGTTTGGGCTTTGGTCATCTTACAACCTCTCAGTTTTCCAGTGTGCCCCTCAGCCCTCTGTTAGTTGTTTGAGCCCAGCTCTTCAGTTCACACTCCTCTGAAACCTAGGCCCAACTCCTAACCTTTGTTTGAGCTGAGTAATTATGGAATGAATTTCAGCTGGAAAGTGGTAATGACTGAATCACCATCAGGAAAAAATTGCACTGCCTGAAAGTGCTGCCAAAGCTCACCCCTTAGGCGTTTTTGTCATGGCTCATGTAAGCATATAATTAGGAGATCTGACTCTCAGGTACACAGAGGTTCTTTTAAATACTGGCACCTGCATCAACCATGTAAACCCCTCTAATTTGGTTTATAAATCCTAGGTTGTTGAGTTTTGTTTAATGAATGAATTGTAAGTTCTTTACAGGTTGCCTTCTGCTTCCAGGAATTGGAGATAAAAGAACACGAAATTATTCAAAGGCTCAAAGCAAAATGATAAAAAGGTAACACTGCTAGCTTCATCCATACAGGATATTTGAAAAGTGGTAGTACATTCAATTTACAGAGCAAGGCTGCTCTGTCCCACCATGTTAGTGTATGAGAGAAATTTTTTAGGGTAAATTATCATTCATGTCACATCTTGCTGTATATTTGGTTTAGATTGAAATTAACAGAGTATCTTTATCGTCCATTATGTCTTTATTGTCGATACTAATTTCTAGTCCCAAGATCTGTTGAGGTTCCACGCTTCGTTATTGTAGTCCTCTTGTTCAATGTCTGAATAGTTAAACTGATTCAGAAATAGCCACTCCGTCTCTTGGCAGCATCTGATGTAAACACTCCAATGGTCAGCAGGCGCAGGGTCCCCCTGTGCTGTTCAACCTTCCTGTTACTCCTGAAGTCACCAAGGATAAGCCATGTTTGTGAACTGTTCCCCTCAAAACCAGGCTTCGCTCTGCTGCCCTGGCCACGCAGATGATGACTGATGGTGCCCCAGGGACCAGTCATGAAGGAGATGCTGTGTGTGTGTGAGAGGTGTCATGAACCACCCGTCCTGTGGTTCATGGGCCAGGGCATCCCTGATTTTGGATTGTGTTTGCACAGCAGACTGAGTGGACTACGAACCCAAGTGCCTGGTCAATCTTGAAATGTTAACGTGTTCCAACAATGATGCTTCTCATTACTCATATGCATATCTCATATGCATTTATGGGAAAGGAACAAGTTTTTTTCTTTTTCAGAGGTAGCTTGAAATTTTTGGTCCCATAGCTGTTGAACGTAAGGTGGATTACCTCTTAAGCCAACAAAAGCAATTAGAAGTTGTTTTTATTTCACTCTGTTTCTTTCCTAACTTTATTCTGACCCTCCCTTTGGGGTCATTTATTTCTCACATTAGTTAGTAGTTTCTCCCGTTTGGGGATTTGGTAGTTCTAGTGAAACATCTAAAGGAGAAGACCAAGCAAACTCTCTCCTTTTTTGGCTAAGAATGTTTGTTCTGCTAATATCTGAATATAAAAACAACCTAATACTTGGGGCAAAAGCAGGGGACATCCTCAGGGGACTTTTCAAAGAGTTTATCTGTTCCTAGGCCTGTTTGAACTTTTCAGGGGAGACTGTTTAAATCTCAAGAACAGATTTTCACTTCGCATGACTGGGGTCTTTTGGTAGAATAATCTCATGATACAGTTTTTACCAAGAGGAATGGATGTATGAGACTAACACAATGATGTGGCTATTTTCTTTGCTCTGTGGTTTTTTTCTTTCTGTCTGTTTTCTTTGTGCTGTGAATTAGTTTTCTTTCCTTCCTCTTTCTTTTCTTTCTCTTTCCTTCTCTTTCTTGTTTTCTCACCTTCTATCTTTTTTCTCTTTTTTTCTCTCTTTCTTTCTTTTGTTTCATTCCCCCTCTCAGTCTTTCTTGCTTTCTTGTTTTCTCATGTTAAAAAATATAAGACAAATTTACGAATCGACTTGTATTATTATAGATGGCATTTGGTGGCACAGTTCTACATTTGAGATTTTTCCTTCTTCAGATCTTATCATCCCCAAATAGATTTCCTACTCACTTCATGTTTGTTTGTTTAAACTATGTCTCTTGGTATTGTAGCAGCTCAGGACAACTTTCCATATACTGCCATTCAGTTCCCACACGAGTTAACTCCCAGGCTTTCAGCTAGATGACTTGTCAGTTGCTGAGTGATGCCATTTGAAGCACAGCCTCAGATGATGAGCCTGGGGCCCTTTGCTTGGCATGCCTCAGACATTTGGAGCAATGGGAGAACCGCACACTTCTTTTTGAGAGAGTCATGGTCGGAGTCACTATTTGCTCCCCCTCCTTACCAAAGGCAAATGGTTGGAGAAGGTAACCTCCAGCTTCTTCAAGGAAGTTCTTCAACAGCTTCAGGGAAATCTGAACAGACCATGGATGTATCTGGAAGGAGAGGACTCTTTCCATTCTCATCTCTGAATGCTCTCACGTGGGAATGACCTTAGTAAGTCCAGAACTTTTTCCTCTTCGTTTTACTCTCCGGAAAGAAATACTACATTTATACAGAGATATCAATGAAGAACTTTCTTGAGTCTTTTTGAACTGTTCTTTTCCTTTCCTATTTGTTTTAACACTTGAAGTAGACAGCTTCTCCTCTGTTTTTCTCCTGTGGAGCTTTACTACACTTCCAGCAGCACAGTGTTTGAGCACCTTCCCTCTGCAGTTTTTGCAGAACACTGCTTTTGGGAGGCTTGCCGCTCATTCTGGTCACTGAATTTACTTGTTGCATTTACACTCACTTCTCTACCACATTTCCAGCTATGCTGTTTGTTCCCTCCGACTGAGTGTCAGACGGTGGCATGGTCAACATCCAGGTCGGATCATCATTAACATTTTTGTGCAGATTTAAATGCCAGAAAGCCCTGAGGCTTCCCAGGTTGTTTACTGAATGCTCTTTTTTAGACTGTGATATTGTGCCTTAAGAAGCTATTTTGAACCCAGGAAACCCAGGGCTCATGAGAGAAAATTTATGACTGGGGTGAATGGCTCTGTTTAAATAATCATTGCAAAAGTCAGCCCCAGTAAAACTTCTTTACTTTGCATTTGATGTTCTGAACTGCTTGAGGATACTGGTAAACTCCCATTATGGCATGCTAATGAACAAGGCTGCTTATATGGATGAACCAAGTCAGCTGGGCAAGCTTACTGCCAACAGTTAGTCTCTGTTAACATCAGTAAATCAGCAAGGGTCCTGAATGTGACTCTGTATTATCACAGGGGCAGCCGGGAAGTTAACAGGGAAGGGGGCATGAAATATTCATATGAAAATCTGCTGAAACCAATGCTGCTAATTCTCTGTTATGAGATAGAAGACATACAAAAGGAGAAGTTGTTCCATAACTCAGCAAAACTACAGTTATAACCATTATAACCATGACAGGGAACCTGAACAACTACTTCTCTTTGTGATGGGTTCGATTTGTAATGTTTGCAGGATATTGCAGTTGCGCTAAGTGTTCAGAGTGTGTAAACATGGTTAAATTATGTTATGCTAGGATAAATGGCAGTTAACGGTGGTCAAAAATGACTGTCTCATAACAGTGGCATTTTGCTTTCCCTCCAGCTCTGTACTCAGAGGGAATACAATGCTGAGTAACTACATACTATTATTACTTACTTAATTAAAGCCCTTCCTGGACAAGAGATGTTGGTATCAATTTTTTTTTTTAAACAAAAAACTTATGAGCCAAATTAACTTGAAATACATATGTTTAACTTAAAATTAATGTCATTAGCTTCAACAGGAGCTGAATAGACCTGTCTGGGAACAATCTAGAGCTCTAACAAGAACAGCCAATGCTATCTGTGACCACTATATCATGAAACATTGCAATGTGATGGAGACGTTGCTTGTTCAAGAGCTCTTTGAGGGTATCTCTTTAGCTGTGGTTTAGTACTCATATGCTGAACCCCGTAGAGAAGAAAGCTCGGGATTTCTGCTAGCATGATGGGCTTAGCAATCTTTAACATTGCCAAGAGTAGTCCCAAGTGGGTTTCAGCTAGCATCAGTACATCAAAGCTGGTTTTCTTTTTGCTAAGGCTTTCAGATATGACCAGAAAATAGGGTCCACAAAACAGAAAGAAAAAGGGGAGGGGAGGAGCACACAATGCTCACAGTATATTTTTATACATATTTACAGAAGGAAGAGCTGTGCTATCCAAACTTGAGCTTTCCCCATGGATGGGTCAAACATAACGTTTCATCCCAGCGAAGGCACAGAGAACATCTCAATGCACAGAAACATTTCTACACAGGAAAGGGTCTGGGAGATATTGACCCCACTTTGGGTAATTATGATCATCTCCTTCCTGGGTTTTTGTGAAAATGGAATTGTCCTCTGGTGCCTCTGCTTCCAGATCAAAAGAAACCCATTCACTGCGTACATCACACACCTGTCCATTGCTGACATCTCCTTACTGCTTTGTACATTTATTCTGTCAATTGAGTACATTGCTGGTTTTGGATTCGCATATGGTTTTTACTATTATATAACCACCACACTATCTATTGTCTTCCTTCTTGGATATAATACTGGTCTCTATCTCCTGACAGCCATCAGTATTGAGAGGTGTTTGTCTATTGTTTATCCCATCTGGTACCGATGCCACCGGTCACAGCACCAATCGGCAATTGTGTGTGCAATTCTGTGGACTCTGTCTTTTCTGATGACAGTAGCTGAATACTTAACATGCAAAGATGATTCAACAAAGGAACAATTCGATGATGGCAACCATTGCCAAGCACTGCTCATCTTCACGTGGATCCTGACTTTCATGATCTTCATTCCTCTAATGATTCTGTCCAGCCTGATCTTGGTTATCAGGATTCATCGTAACTCCCTGAGACCTCATTCGTCAAAGCTCTACATCATCATTGTGGCCACAGTCATTGTCTTCCTCATCTTTGCCATGCCTATGAGGCTGCTGTATCTTCTGAATTACCACCACTGGTCATCTTTGCTCAGCCAGCAGAACCACGTCACCGTTGTTCTCTCCACCGTTAACAGTAGCATCAACCCCCTCGTTTACTTCTTCGTAGGAAGCAGCAAGAAGAAGAGGTTCAAGGAGAGCCTCAAAGTGGTTCTTAGTAGAGCACTCGCTGATGGGTTGCGGCCGAGAAGCCAGGAAGTTGGCATGAGTTTGGATATAGCTGAAACAATTTTCTAAAGCTTAGAGGGGAAACTCTAGGGGCAAATAATTGGACTTGGAAGGTTTAATAAACCACTGCAAAACTAAAAGTATTTTTCTTCCATAGAATGTAAAAAGCAGTGGTGAAATGGTACTGTTATCTTTGGTGGTTGAGCAATGGAAAAATATGGACTAGAATAAAGATAACTTTTATTTGTATTTTCTTAATTATTCAAACACATGCTACATCCTGATGTGACTATGTCAGTCAAAGATACCACAGTGGAAAAGAGACAGGCCAACAGAGAATATAAAAAAAGGACACAGAAATATGTTATAAATAGTGTGACATTTATACAAGCACTGAGCACCCATAAATGCTATTGAAGTCATCAGGGCCTGTGTGTATTCACATTTTTAAAAGTCAAACCCACTAAACGCAGGATTCACGTTACATACTGGGATTTAGTTTCAACTGTTTCCAGCTTGTTTAAGTGCGCAAAAGACCTGCTCCCCGGGGGGAAGAGAGGAAGGAATCCACGTATGAGAGTAAGTCCCTACACATACCCACAAACATACGGTGTAGCTTTGGTCTAGCAAGACATTTAAGTATACAGTAAATGGCCAAGTTCCTCTGTGGTTAAGGGGCTGCTTCAGAGCCTCTTCTCAAAGTATATGTTGTGTAATTTCCAGTGACATCAACATTTCTCTGGGTCCTTGGATAATCTGGTACCTTACACACAGGAGTAGTTGGCAACATCGGGATGTTGTCAACTCACAGAGGGCTTTTGCTCTAATTATGAAGGGTGGCATTGGCTTATTCCCAAAATGTCAGTGTTCCTGTAGGTTTAGTTATTCGAGAAGTCTACGACAAAGTCAGTTCCAACACTTGCTGTCCTAGCCACGTATTGAGTACTTTTAGCTATTCTCTGGAGAATACATATTTCCCATGCAGTTTCTCTGTTTTATAACAATTGGTTTTGGATGAACAGAAAAAAAGAAAGGTGCCTCACACAATGCACGACTGGGGCTACGTCCCAGCCGTGCTGTTCCAGCTGGTTGCCTCCTTCTGTTGTATGCCAGGGTACCGGGGCTGGTATTTTGTGGAGTTTAATTCCCAGGGCCACTTGCCCAACTCTAGCCAAGCTGCAGAGCAGAGAGGAAGACAACAGCAAGGAGGGGATGGGGCTAGGTCAGGTTTATCACATAGACGCAGAATATGGGGGCGTCTGGGCAGTCAGAGAGCTGTGGCACTTTCAAAGAGGCACCTGCATTTGCTTCTGGCCCCCATGGAGCTCCAAATTCAACAGCAACCGAGACCTCCTGCCGCAGGCAGAAGCAGCATCTTCAGCTTCCCGCCAAGTTTCCATTGGCACACTTAATAGCTAACTGGGGAAAGAAAAATACAACCTACCCCTCCTTTGTTGAAAGACTGCCAGTCCTGGAATAAGGCAGATGGTAGGTTAAGACTGAGGATTGGATGGGAATTCACATAGAGAAGAGATCTCAGAGGGACAAATATTCCTTCTACGCATGTGCCTTTTTCTCCTTACATTGAAGTGTTGTAGTGTGTCACTGCAGAAAAGACTCCGGAAAAGGAAGAGGTTACCCTTATATCTTCCTAATTCCCTTACTCCATTGAAACCTTTATCTATGACAGCCCCTCTATTTGCCCCAGTTTTTCTCTTTGAACCTGTAGTGCCAGGCCAGTTACCTCTGTTGATTCAGGTGGTAGATGAGTGCAGTCCGCTTCTCTCTCTGGGCAGTGATCTGCTGTACTGCTGGAATGAAAAATCAGCAGAGCAGCTTCCCATTGCTGATGGTGAGTGCAGGATACGGCAAGCAGGGCTGTGGACACCCTCGGAGGGTCAGGGGGAATGAGTGTGTGGGATGTCCACATACGTGTGGCACGTGTGTGCATGCACCTGCTGGGGGCTGGGGGACTGTCAGGGAGTTTGTCAACACTGATAAATGCCATAAACTTGAATACTAGGGGAGATCTAGCCCAGAAAAAAACCCCAACAGACTCTTCTCTAAAGCCATTCCCTACCCATACCTCAAGACCCTTTACAGTAATCACATGGAGAACCAGAGAGAGAAGCAAATCTGCAGGAAGCGTGTTCAAAACATGCTTCCACTGTAACCCCACATGTAACTCGGCTCTCTCAAAGTGATTCAGGTGAGACAAGGCATATTATTTACAGTGCTTAAACATACCCAGATTATTATGACAGTTCTGGGTTAAGGATCACTACGCATGCAGCCAGGGCAGTAGATCTGAAGACGCAATAATATACAGCAGGGCGATTTGAGTGCTCGTGAGCTGAATAGGTGCTCTAGGACTTTTAGCTTCTTACGCCTTTTCACCTGTGTCTGGCCATGCCCTCAAATGTTTCAGAATTTGGACAACTGTCTACAGATCAGTTCACAGAGCAGACAAAATTAACATTCATCATGCGATGAACATCCAGAAGGATGAATAAGAGCTAACAGCTAGTAGCCGAAAAATGATTAGTGTTTCCCAGCCCACAGATAAAAATATCTTAGGGATGTTCTTTCTTCTTTATCACAGCGCCTGATGACTCTTCTCTGTGCAGACAGGCTGCAGTACAAGGGGAACTGATAAGCACATTATTCCATGATTTTAAAAAAAACAAGGAAAATGTGACACTTCATTTGTTGCACAACAAGAATGTGATTCTCCACCAGCTTGCATTTTTAAAAATTATTTGCATCTGTGGGAGAGGGTGAAACAACCCTGTGTGGATCAGGTGGTGTTAATAAGCCCTTTGCAGTGGTTCATAGCAGGAAAGATTGTCTTGTGGGCAAAGTACTAGCCATGGAGTTGAGATGTGGATTCTGTTTGAATGCAGTCTTGGCATCTCATTTTTCTGTCCCTCCCTTTCCTGCCTATAAAATGAGGATTATATTATTTTGTTTCCAGTGTTGTGGCTTCACATTTACACTGTAGATACTTCAGAACAGAGGCTCTCTCTTGGTTATCTCTTGTAATGTCCAGGGCAATAAGGACTCAACTTTGCTGTGCCATCAAGACAAGGAATTGTTCATGGAAGAAATGTCTAGTATAGTGCTTACTTTATTAAAACTCTCTTTACCACACTTCTGTTCTACTTAATACCAATGAATGTTGTGGGATATAAATGCATGGTCAGAAATGCAGAGAGGGAAGTCACCTCCCTTGGCAGGGCACAGAGTTTTTTGCTGTCGTAGCTACCCCCTGGCTGGAGAGGATGACATGGGGCAGGTTGCTGTATGGGTTCAGGTTCAAAACGATGCGAAGAGTTTATGCAGCAGCTTTGCTCTATAACTCACAGACCTTGTGAATGATCCTTGTGACAGCAAGGACAGAGGGGTGAGGAAGCACATACTGCCCAGTTTAATTCTAGCCTGGAGCTTAGCCTGGGAAATCCTCTAAGGGAAGCTGAAATACTTCCCAGTTATACTGATTGCTGATGTAGAACAAAACCTCCCCTTGCCCCCTTCTCCCCTTGCTCCCTTTTCCTACCATGAGAACAATCTACAAGTGCACAGCTTTTCCTGGTATAATGCCTCAGGTCACTTTCTGGGGGGAGGAAAGGAGGGACAGTTCAATTGCAGGGTCCTCCAAAAAATCCTAGATAGATCTCCAGCAAGGTCCTAGGTAATTTCATCCTCCAGGAGCCTGTGATGCTTGGCTTTGTAAGCACCTGGGAGAGACTCCTTCCCAAGTCCTCCTGCTCTAACAGTCTCAGGGGGAGGGTGATCCACACACTGGGTTTTGTGAGCAGAGAAGTTCAGTACAAGGGATCACATATGACTCCTCGAGTTCCTTGTATCATGGATGCCTGATAAGATGGTGCCCGGAGAGGCCGTTTGAATCCTTAGCTGCCATTCATCCTCTACAATCTGCAATTCTTTCCCTGCACTGCTTTCTTGGCCTGAAAATACCCACAGCCCTTAGCCTGTTATGCTAGACCTGGGCTGTGTACCCCAGTCCTTGTGGTGGGGTGTGCACCCCTTCGGTACCCCCAGTGGGTATCAGGGTGAGACCCAGCTGAGTGCCCTCCCCTCCTCCTCCAGCACTGCCTGGTTTCCAGCAGAAAGGACAGCTGCTGCCTGCGGCTTTCAGTTACTCCTTTAGTTCAAGCAGTGGCATTCACGGCCTGTGGATATTGCCGTGATGATACCGGTCAGCAGAGGGTATTCTCAGATGGTACCTAGGTCAAGAGAAAGCAGAAAATTGGTGTGAGCTTGTGTGTAGCTGCCATAATATGCTGCCTGCCATGTGTGTGCTTTGCTGCTTCTCCTCTAACTCCAAGTAGAAATCATTTATTAAAATCCACTCCTTGGAGCTACTAGCTACCTACGCAACAGGAAGGCCCGTTTGGTTTCCATTTGGTTGCCCGGGCACTTATGTGATGTCCACATGGAATTATTTTGCTTTTCCTGTTGACTCCTACAAGCCTAAAAGATGAAGCACCAGGATCCACATTCAAAGACGAGAACTGTAGGTGCAAAACTCTGAATTCAGAGAAGAGGTACTGAGATGAGATAGCCTGTGTGATTCTAATACTTCTGCCTTGCATATAATTCAATTTTTAATTATATGATTATGACCTTTTTTTTTTTTTCCAACCTGGACTCTTGCCTCATTAAATGCACAGACTGGACCTGTTGCTGGTATAGTAAATACTTCTAGAATCCTTGCTTTTGTTGTTTAGTTGTTTCAGAAATATGGCGGGTAGGAAAGGAGAGGGAGTGGACATGGCAGTGTCCATCTGGCCCCAAATCCTACCTCCAGCAGTGGTCACAAGCAAATGCCTACAGAGGAGAAGAAAGAGGGCAAACACATATCACACTTCTTTCTCATCCTCTCCAAGCCTTCAGCAGTTGTCAGCTCGGAGACGTCCTGGTCTAGAAATCTTTGTATTTGCTAGCCTTCAATGGATTTCTCTTCAACAAATACATTTGACCTCCACTGGAGGCCATACAAGTTTTTTGTGTCTTCAACAGTCTGTTTCACAGCTTAATTAAATATTTCCTAAACGATATCCTCCTTTAGGTTGTTTTGAGCTGCCACTTCCTAGATCTTTTACTGCCCCTAATTCCCGTGTTGGAAAAAACATGAACAATCTGCTCCAACTAGCCTTTCTGTGCCATTTGTGATTTAGCAGATCTCTGTTGTACCTCCCAACAGCTACTTCTTCCTCAGCTTCCTTTTAAAAAAAATCTCCTCACTTTCAAGGAGCTCTCTTCTTGACATTCAGTGTGACCGTACACAATTTGGTTGTTCCTGCAAGGATCTGAATGCATTATAGTAGCTGCTGCCCAGTGATGTTTTGACAGTGGCATTTTGAACCAGGTCCTATACGCTACTCGGTCACGTCAAGTCAGGGGATGCTTTTCCCCTCGCGGGCCCCTGCGCCAGCTGCTCCATGGAGAGTCGTTGCCCACCTGAAACCGTTGCCTTGGCCCCACGCTCTGACGTGACAGTTGCTCTGTTGTGGGGTGAGTGACGACCACCTCACATATTCCTGCCCGGTGCTTTGCCTTCACGGCATCTTTGATCGCCACCAGCACCTTGGCTGGGCAGTCAGTGATACAGAAAACAGTAAAAAATGTGTTTTTCTTATTCCAACTGGAATTTTAGACCATAGGTTTGAAATCTAGACTAACATGTTAGTTTGTTAAAGTGATTTTTTGATTTTCTACAGCTCTATAGGCTGTACCTTAGTATTTCATGGTCACCCTGAAGGATTGCCCTCAAGGGTAGGAGAACTAAATTCTTACTTGGATTCTATTGTTCTAACACCACTAAGCAAGAAGTGACATTAAGCAACTAATTTTGGTTTGGTTTGTTTGGTTTTTTTTTTTAGAGCTGGACACAAAGTGTCTCTGGAATAGGAGTAACTTTAAGTATTTATTTATCTCATTAAGTATTTACTTATGACAAATATGAGCCTTGACAATTGGACATTATCACAAATAAATATTAATTTTAATGATAAAAAGTAACAGACTCTTGACGTAAAGAATGAATTAAAGTATTTATAGTAGCAAGTATTTTTATGTATCAAGAGTCTATAAAGAGATGTAAAACTTTTAAGAGCTATGTGTAGAAGATGGAGTGAACACCCTGGTGTCACTGTTCTATCTCAGAAGGAAAAAACATTTGCTCAAATGCATTGGAGGAGGGTGTTTTATGTTCTATGTTGTCTTTGGTCCATCTGGATTTATTTTTTGACTAAAAGAGTGCCAAATGTGTTTCAGTTATAACTTTTTTATATTATTTATAGGAAAAAAGTTCTCTTTATTACTCTAAGCTCACTGAAGATACTCAATTACTACAGCAAAGTGTAACTATTTTGGTGAAAATAAATATATACAACTGATGATTTTTGTTTTGGCTAATTCTGATAATTTTTTCCCTGGGCTTGGCCTGGAAGGGACCTGCCCCTAGCCAGGGGACAGGCTGGGCCAGTCAGACCAGTGTCAGAGCAATGAACAATGTCTCTGTTGCTAACCTTGGCATGGCTGAGGTCCTCTGTAAATATAGCTCTATTCACTAATGATATTCTTTATTATCAGCTCTCTTTTGGTTCATTTATCTGTTAGCATATGTCTTTTTGAGCACAACACTGGCCTCTGTTTCTTAGCAGCCTTCAGTGTTGAGAAACTTTTCCCTGTCTGGATTCGATGTCACCTCCCAAAGCATCGCCCAGCCACTGCGTGTGCCATCCTGTGGGTCCTCCCTTGTTTAATCCCTGTAGCAGAAGACCGTAAGCCTGCAGCACAGCTGTTTTAAGTCCTTGGGCAGTCACAGCGAAATACATGCCATGCATCTCTCATCTTTCTATCCATCCTGAGTTTCCTACTATGTACTCCACTCATACTTCCCTCCAGTTTGATCTTTAGTGTAAGACTTGTAAAATGCTGCAGAGATCGGATGCGACCCACGCTGTCTCCTCAGTGACTGCGGCCATTACCTTCCTCTCTTGGCCACGCTCATGAGATCACGTAGCTCCTGGAGCATTAGGATAACAAAACACTTCCAGACGGACGGAACAAGCTTTCAGTACCGCTGCCCATCATCAGACACGGTGTCAGGCTCCTCCTCATTGCTTCATGTGGAGCAGCAAGAAGAAAAGATGCAGAAAATCCCTCCAAGTAGTTTTACTGAAGGCTTCAAAGATGAATTGGTGCTAGCGCGTCAGAAAGCAGCAGGTCCTCCAATACCTTTTTCAGAGCACATGCTCTGAGGCCTGAGTGCACATTAGAACACTGTGAAGATGAAAGTTAAGGCAAATAATACACAGAGAAAACTATTTTCTCTCTTGTGTGGCACAAACCTTCCATCCTATTTTGGGAGAGAACGTACACAGTGTTTCCTAATATTACTTTATTTCAGCTGCTAAGGAAATAATTGTCTGGAAATATCAATATTTATCACTAGTAAATTTTCCACCAGTTTTTATTCACTTCAGTAAGGGTGAACTGTCAGGTTTCCTCCCCCACGATAACATTTATCGTACCTTTAAATTTCATGTCAGTACCTGAGAAAATGCCAGAAAACTCTTCAAGACAGTTGTCATTCCATGTCTGCCTATCTGATGCATATTTCTTAGCACATTCACTATCATATTTACATGTGTTCTCTTCATTTAACTCAAGTTCTGACTGAAAAAGGGTAAGGAAAATCTGGATTACTTCCACTGACTCAGGTGGAGATATTAGAGATTCAAAACAGCGCAGCCTGGAGATGTCTTTCTTGTCTTGTGATCTACATGTGCAATCTATTATTATAAACTAATGTGAATCTTTAATTGAACCGTTTATAAAATATTGTTATTTGGCATTAATCCTGTAATGGCTTAACTGGGCCTTCATATATACATTGCTATTGATATTTATTTTTGTCTACCCTATCGCCTTCAGCAACTTGTGAACATAAAACATACAGGGAAATGTGATATCTATTATTAAGGAAACAGATTGTTACTTTTCTTCTACATGGGTTTATATGTAACCTTATTTCTTATTCTTCTACTTCAGATATCTTAAAAGGTTTTACAGACAAATGTAATGGAAATAAAATGCATTTAATATTGGCCTAAACATATTTATGAATGTGGCTATGAAAACAAATGTGTATACTTGAACAGAATATATAAACATATTCTAGCAAGACAGGGTGATAGAAGACTCAACTGAATAAATTATACCACATATTTTAGTCCTCCACAAATAGCACATTATGCAAGAAATGTCTTGAATAGCTTCTTTCCCCTGAGAGGAATATGAAGAAAGAAAATGTAGGTTGAGCCCTGACGCTTTAAACAAAACCGATTAGGTCATTTCTCTGCTGTGTACAAAGTTTGTTAATTTTTAAGTGTGATGCTGAAGATGCCATTTTCATTTTAGTGTCCTTCAGTTACAAGGGAAAGAAGTCACACTACACAGGGCCAGGAAAAATGAAGCAAACCAGAAATTCATCAGCTACCTCGTGACAAGCAAGATAAAACAGATGACAACTTACTGCCATACATAGTACTAATGATTTAGGTGAAATAACTCCTGAATTAGAAAAAGTTGCTTGTTGTCTCAGAATAAAAATACAACATGATGGGGCAGCAAGTCTTCCAGATGTAAGAAGGTTCATTTATTCACTTCAGCTCCACAAGAGAGACCTGCAGGTTTTTGCCAATGCAAATGGCCTTTACATATCTTGTACTAGCTTGCACTTCTCACAGCAGAGGCACCACAACTGTTTTCAGCCACTGTAGGTGAGGGAGCAGGAGGTTATCTTTTCCCGTTATCACATCCTTCTGTGCTGAGCAGCAACTTACATGGAGATAATTAGGTTACAGATGATGTCCCAGATGCAGGAAAGAGAAACACTTCATCTCCAGAAGTTAAAAAGTGATTGAAAAAATCAGGTTACTGGAGAGTAAAACATGGTAGATTATCATATTTGGAAAGAGCTGGTGACATTTTTGGAGTACAAGGTTAATGACAACAGATGACAGCCTGGCAGACTGCTGACAAATATAAGTCAGGAAGGGTATACAGGGAACTGTCAGAAAACAATTCTGAAATAACAAATATGTTTGGGGACACTTTCATTCCCAAAGCCTGCTTTGCAAGTGGGGTCTGTGTTTGCTACCACCGCACTTACATCTGCTCATCTGACAGAATTCTCTCTGGGAACACAGCGCGGTCAGCAAGGGCAGGCTCGCGCTGCATGCCCGTCCGGTATCGGCATAGGTCACAGAAACAAAGGATGGTGGCTAGCTCAGAGACGGCTGTCAACAAGAGACCACAGAGACAAAAGCTCCTGGGAGAAGAACAGACCAAAGAGTGAAAAGTGACACTGAAGTAAAAGCGCCCAGGACTGGGTAACAAGGTTTAAACACTGAAGAGTCTTTCACTCTACATTTACTGCCTTGGTAAGGTGCTGCGAGGTTAAATTGTTTGTGATAAATTTCTAGTAGGCGCTTCAAATGAAACAGGATTAACAGAGAAATCAAATCATATTCCTCTGACATAAAAAGCTTGTGCTAGTGAAATTTCATTGACTACCAATGAAAGTACCACTGGTTTACTCTGGTGAAGTGGTCTGTAGTTTACAGTTCTTGCTGTACTTGGTGCAAGTCCACCAAGCAACCGAGGCCCCAGCTGGTGAATCAGATCCTTCATCATTATAAAATATTGAGTTCTGACCCAAGCATAAACAGCCAAGAGTCATATTCCTTGAAAGCTAGACCAAAGATGTGAGAAGAGATGGAGGAATACAGAAAAGCCGCTATAGGCTTGCTCAGGCAATGACTCAAGAACGGCCTTGACTAGGGCCGTCTTCTAATCTTCTAAGCCGCACTACAGAACAGTGCCCTTCTCAGCGCGCACACCGAGTACGGCATGGAAGGACTTTCCCAACACGACAAAGATTTCAAACAAAGTTAACGTGTTTAGACAAAGCTGATATTCTTCCACGGTTTCATGGAACAGTATCAGCTAGATTAGGAAATGTCATTAATTATCTCCCTAACTGCATTGGCAAGCCTAAACCTAAGTCTGCAAAACAAGGTCATCAGGCACTGTTTTCCTCAACAGTCTTATTTTAAATTGTTATAAAGCAGGACAACTCATCGTAACAAATCAGGAGGTAACCCTTATCACGAGCTTGCCTTTGCAAAATGCTACAGAGAAAGAAACAGGGAAGAGTAGAAGTGGAACAGAAAAGGAAGGAAAAGGAGTAAAAGAATTAGAGGAGCAGTGAAACACTGAACGAGCAGCAAAAAGAACAAGAAGCATTCAGAAATAACGGCAATGGGTGTAAGGTTAGGAAGACTAAAGTTTAGGTGTAGCAAGCAAGAAAAAGGGATAGAAGAGAGAATAACCCAGTGAGCGGTGCCTCTGTGCTTTTTCTGAAGAACAGCATGGCTCCATGGAAGAGCCTTATGAAATTTTCACAAAGTATAAAAATAATTATTTTCTTACAGTGTAGCTTAAAGACAGCCAGAAACAAACTGCCCAAATCTCACTGGAGAAAGAATTTCCCACAATAAAATGTAAAAACAGCTCTAGATTCTGAAAAGAGTTTTTGTTCCTGTTTATTGAAAAGATAGAGATCAGATATGAGTGTTAAAGGGAACTGAGACAGTAACAATAGAAACGAGCTGCCTCTCAGCCAGCCCGTACTGCACAGCTGACGGTGGCCACATGAATCAGAAGAACATGAAATGATGTGACATTTGACACCTGGGAAGCTGCAAGGAAGAATCCTAGCGGACCTATGTATTCCTCACCTATTCATGATACCCTGCCTACTGAAAACCACCCATAACTTGGAAGTTTCAGCATGCGTTTCAGGTATACCGGGATTTACTGCAACATAACTAGCAGTCATCGCGCTGAGCCTCTCCTGAGCAAAAGGAAAAGGTAAGATTATGAGATTACATTTCAGAATATTTTAACACTGGCCCTTGGTATCTGGTTAGCTGAGATGCCAATATCATTAAACATGGGTGGTAAATATTTACGTTATAATTTATAAACAATATTCAGAATGAAACATTCCTACCTATTTGCAAAACATAGTTTAGGATACAAAAATGACTGACACATAGCTCCCATCAATTTTTATGCATTTACTTAGCTGTAAACATGGGAGAAATTCCATGGATTTTAAGAGAAGCGCTGGAGATTATAATAGTTAAGGAAAATATATAGGACTTGGAAACAGTCCCAGGATTGGAATCTGCAAACTTTTACTTTATAATTTTATTTTAAAGGTATTTGTATTTATAATGTATATTTCAGTATTTATGCAGCTCCATAGCTATCCTTGCTGTGTTGCAACTTTGATTCATTGTTAGGTTGATGCATATGTATTAGTCTTGCAGATGAAAGTAGAATTTCTGTATTTTTCCTTTCTAATTGGCATTTTTTTTCCTGATGTTTCAATTTCTTTCCTTTCTGTTAGGTAGCTGTTCATGTACTTTTCTCTGTATGCAAAGAAACTGCTCTGAAGTCTCTGAGCCTTGTGCAAATATAGGGGCCTACACATACAAAGCAGTATGCAGAACAAAGAATGTAACTCGTATGAACTTCATTCTTTTGTCAGTAAACAACTTTGAATTAGCTCTTATCAGATAACTGAAATTAACTATTTATACACTGCCAGGCCCTGACACTGCAGATCTTTGCATGCATTCTTAATGTTAGCAAGGTGAGCAGTCACATTGTCTTCAGTGGAGTCATTCACCTGCTTAAATGTACACAAAGATCATTTCAGGAATAAAGCTCTATTTGCCGAAACTCAGGCAGCTAATAAGATCAAAAGCCACAGTACCTCTGCCTGCACTGCTGTCTGCAGTGAATTTCCTGGTCAATACATCTTTAATTCAACTTGGTAAGCAGAGACAGAATTTGCCAGTAAGAAGTCTTACGTCTAACGTATTTGCACTGTTCTGTCTAGAGTGAGTGATGGTGGTACTGCCAGCAGAGCAGCAAAGTTTAAGAAACATAACCACAGAAATAATAAACTCGGTATTCCTTTAGTCTACTGCTTTTGTCTTCTTTTGAGCCTTTGATTTCATGCTATCCAGCTTGTCTTTAAACTATACAGGCTAGAGTCTTAAAAGCAGACAACTGGGATTCTTGGGTAATCAGATTTGGAGCTTTAAGGAATCCACCGAAGGCTAAAACAAAAGAGCAAGAGTTGGCAATAATCCATCATATAGTGACAAAAAACTGCCAAGGGTAACAGCATTTACCCAGTCCTTTTCACTAATTTTTCTTCTTAGGTTCTGAGCAAAGATAGGTTGATTATTGTTTCATGTCACAACTCTCCTTCCAGCATAAAGATTGAAAGTCGTCTTCTCGTCATCAGCTGAGGACATTGCTATTAGGTTAGGCTGTGATAACTCTAAAAGCTAAGTTGCTGCCACAGTTGAACAGACCAACCAACACAGTCCTCTTTCTGCTTTACCTTCCACTTGCTCCTCTGCCTTTGTACCAGGATTCATCACTTCACTAAGCTGCTACAGCTGCTGAGCCAGCAGAAAACTATTCCTTTTTTTTCAGCAGGTGATTTTTTTCTGTTGGACTAATGACTTGAGTTGAGTGGCTTTACGCAAGTACCAGCACATCATGTGCAAGCAGAGACAGGCAGAGGGGGCCTGGGGCTGCGGCCACGCATGGCAGTGGGGAGCCATTGGCTTGACTTGGGCTGTAACTTCTGGCTTCTCTGGTCGGGTGAAATTTCACAGCAGCTAAAGTTGATCTTACTTGGGGCCTCCTCGCCCTGCAGCGCCAGCCATGCCTTCCTGTCCCCCTTCTCAATCTGGTGTTGGTGTTTGTGCAGACACACAGCAAGCCAAGTTAGTCAGGAAAGGGGTACCGCTGAAAACTTACCTAGAACAATCAAAATAGTATGTCAGTTTTCAGCCAGATCAGCATCTGTAAACAGCTGACTGCCCTGTTGCAGAAGAACTAATGCTACTTAAAAGGAGGGAAGTGGAACATGTAACAGAGAGAGGAGGAAGAAAGGAGTAGATCGCAGCAGCCTGGAATCAGGTTACACTGCACAGAGGCAGATCTTCAGCGCTGCTTTATTCCTTTGGATGTCAGGGAATGGGGCAAGAAAAACAGAAACTATTTCAGTTGTGGGCCTTTCGCTTTCTTTCTGCAAATGACTTTTGGAAAGCATTCATAATTAGTGAACAACATTTCTTCACAAAAGACAGCTGTCTGTTTCATGAGCCTTATTTTTCTTTCACTCTCCCCACCTTTATGCCTCTTTCCACTCTCAAAGGTGCTTTGCTTCTTAACTGCAGTTTCCTAAAAATTAAAATATTAAGGCCCTCTTTTGAATATTAAGCACCCCAGCTAAAATTTGCTAAATCCTGGAAATAATCTATTGTACACCCTCTGGGCCAGCTGCCGCTTCTCAGTAGCCTAGGAGGCAGCGGTGGCAGGCCAGTTATCTCTTCCACTTCCCTCTGACCAGGCTGCTGCCTTGTGCCAGGCTCCCCTCCTGCCTGCTGCCATCTGAAACGCGGGGTAGGTTCCACACCACGCCAGCTTCCTTGCTGTCATAGTAACTCTCGCCATACAACCAGCCGCGCCGCTGTCATCGCCGCCTCAGGCTCCATCCCCGACGGGCTTTCTGGTCTCTCCCAAGACTTCACAGCACATTTTGGGCAACTTATTTAAAACCCCATTTAACTTTTTCCAAACAGCACCTCTCGGACGCGGCCTCTGTGCCGCTCACCCTGCATGGCACGGGCCGAGCCTCCGCACGCCTAACCCCACCCAACAGCCGGCCAGCGGCCGGCACAGCACAAGGCCTCGACGCTGCCTCCGGAGAGCGGGCCGCGGGGCGGGCAGCCCGCCCCTCCCGAGCCCGGCGCTCCAGAGGAGGGGTGACCGGTCACGGCCTGGCCCGGCCCTGACTGACTGACTGACGGACAGATGGACGGCCGGACAGACTAGCCGACTGACGGACGGACGGACGGACGGACGGAGTGAGCGGCCGGGCCGCGCCGCGCCGCGCCGCGCCGCGGGCCTGAGGCCGCGTGACCACCACCCCCCGCGCGCCCTCCCTCGGCGGCGGCACGCGGCCAGGGGGGGCGCCCAGCACGTGCCGGACCGGGCGGTGAGAGGCAGCGGGAGGCCCCGCCCACTCGGCGGCGGGGGGCAGGGGCGCATCATGTGAGCGCCGCCTCTGCACGTGACGGCGGTCACGTGACCGGGGAATGGGCGGGCTGCGGTCACATGACGTGCCGCTGGTCGCCGGCGCCGCCTGACGTCCCGGGGCAGCCGCATCCGCCCGGCCCGCGTCCACTGGCACCCCCGGCCCCCGCATGGCGCCGCCCCGGCCCCGCGCCGCCGCGCTCGCCCCGCTCCTCCTCGTCCTCCTGTCGCTGCCCCTCGGGCCGCAGGGAGGCGGCGGGGCCCCCGCGGCCCTGAGCGACGCCTACCGGGACCTGTGCAGGTGGGCAGCGGGGCGCGGCCGGCGGGCCCGGCGGGGCGGAGCGGGCGGCGGCTGGCGAGGGCCTTCCCCCGGGGCAGGGCTGTAACCGGCGGGACGGGGGGGCGGGCGGGCCTCCCGGTGCCTGTGCTCGCTGCTGCCGTCCGCGGGGCCGCCTGTGAAGGGGCGGGAAGCGCGGGGGCTTGGCTCAGCTCGGGGGCTCGGCGTGTCTGTCGGTGGCCCGGCCCTGTGAGGCTCAGGCCGGGGAGCGCGGGGGGAAGCGCCGGCCGCGGCTGGGCGCGCAGGTGCTCCCAGGCGCAAGACCGGGCTTGGTCTGTGGGGAACGCGCCGCGGTGGCGGGGGGTGGCGGGGCTGCGTGGGCCGCTTCGGAGGGCGGGCGGCGTGGAGCAGTCCCCGGCGGGACCTCGTGGAGCAACTCTCTGCGGATAGAGGAAGGTTGCAGGTGAGAAGATGGGGAGGGCTTGCTCTGTTCAAGTCGCCTGCTGTCAGGACTGCTGGTGTGTGTCGCTGTATCCGTTCTGGTGTGAAAAACCCCAGAGTGATTTGCAAGGGGCATCACTTGGTAGTCATCTTTTCACTAAGGGTATCGCTGGATTCCATTAAGTTGCTTACAGGGAAGTTAGGAAAGCTTTGAGAAATGAAAACTGCTATGTGGAAATGGCACTATTCTTCATGTTTTGGCATATTGCTCCAATGAATTCAGCCATGAGCTTAGTCTGGCAACAATATCTTGCTAGTCTTCATTTCTTCGTTATTTAACCAGAATATGCAGTGGTACCTACAGGAATACATTATCTGAATCAAGGGCAGGCTGGGCAGGCACCAATGTAACGCAGTGAATGTAGCACTGAGGGCAGAGGTTGGGTCACTGGAGGGAATGGGCTCTTCTCCTGGCAGAATCTGGGGTATGATACTGTTAAATGATGAAAAAGGGGAAAAGTAGGTTTGCTTGCAAGTTTAACCCATGAGGGAGGCAAAAAATGTTTTTGTCAGATGACCACCCTAATTATAGAATTGAGACAGAAATGAGAAACTATTGTGTGGCTTCTGGAGGGAATTTAACTCCTCTGACTCTGATGATTTAAAAAAAACCCAACCAAACCTTCCCTAAATGACTCGATTCTCAAGCAGTTTCTGTTTTGAGAATAGCAGTAAGTCCTGTCAATATCTGTCTTGGTTTTGTTGCATGTCTGTGACTAGAGTAATATTTGGGAGTACGATTGAGAGACATGCAGTCTCTTTTTGGGTGCAAATTACTTAAGCTAGTTTCCTTTTGTTACTGGCAAGTGAAAAATAAATTGCGAATAGGTAGCATGATCGGCAGCTTTCCTTTTAAGAGGGACTGCTTCAAAAACATGTGCTTGCTGTTGTGCCGTGGTGGGAAAAACTGCTTTGAAGGACTTATGCCTAGTAATCTAGAATGGGTAAAGGAAAAAACAAGAACTTGCAGTCTGACAGGTGGGAAGACTCCATGGAAGTCAGTGGTAAAGTGTCATCTCTAGCACAGTTGCAGAAAAGCTACCAAGTGAGAGATGATGCAGTTAGGCAATGCAAACATGCTACTGGCTGATGGCTCAGCCAGAAGATACAACATGGGTGTGCGGGACAAGTCCCTGACCAACCTATTTTTGCACTGCCTTAAGACAAGGTGTTGATTTTGTTTCATAACTGTTAAGAAAACAATGTCCTGACACTTGTGTGGCATAATAGGGCTGGTGAAGCTGTAGCAGCCTCTCTGGTGTGTGAATATTGAAAGGGGGCCAAGGAAGGAAAACGCTGGGGATTAGAAGAGGCACTGACTGTTCTTTTAAATAAGAGTAGAGTGATACTCAGGTTAGGAAAGCTGTCTTGCAGAGAGGAGGAAAGGTGTCAAAACCGTTTGCGCAAGAGCTGCAGCATGGGGCTACTTAAACTTGAGTTAGTGGTTTTCGTTGCTTGTTTCATGTAGCCTTACTGTTGGCATGCTTGGACAGTCTGCGGAAAGAACAGCTTTCATTCTCTGAAACTTTGTCAAATGTCATGGCTTGTAGTGACTCGTTTCGTCATGCTTTCTCCTTTGTTCTTGTGTGCTCCCACAGCTGACTGTGCAGTCGTGTGACTTGCAACTGGCATTCTCTTTTTATCTTCTGTGTAGAGGTGTCTCCAGGATTGCTGTAGTATGAGCACCTGGGGAAGAATGCAGGGAACTGGTTGGATATAGGGCATTACTAGGCAGTTTGGTCTTTTTCCCTGTTTTTCCTTCTTCCCCTTACATCTTTCATGTGACAACGCAGGAGAAACAAATTCTGGAGTTAAGAGTTAATTTTGTGAACTGTTCTTTAAATCCATCTACTTCAAAAACAAGAGAAAGCTTGACAGTTTGGGTTCACCTTCCACGTAACATTGGGGAGTTACTGTAAAACTTTCTTTCCCCTCTAAAAAAATTGCAGGAAATATTTTGCGTGTGATGGCAGAGCAGCAAATACAACCTGCCCCTTTTGCCTGCAGTTTTGCCTGATAGTCTGCCCTGGATGAGAGACGATTTGATGACAGGTAACGTTTTTGTCTGCTGTGAAAGGATAGGAGTTGGTGCATAACTTTTTTGTAACTTTTAGACTCCTGAGTGGAAGGAAACCTCCTTAAACTGCTGTACATCACAGGACTTCTGTTATGCAGAATTTCCAATTTTGGGGTTGTAAGTCAAGTCTACTTTACATTTAATGTTGTAGTTTTTAATAACACAACTCCTAAGTGACCTTTAGGTGAACTTGCTCAGCTCTATTAAGTGCTTTGACATATTTAAGTGGGAGATGTCATAAGTCATTACTGGACTTACTTGCATATGTGCATGGTTGCTTCACATGCCTGGGAAGCTGCCATTATAATGGCTTAAATGTGATTTCTCAGCACATGAGCTCTTGTGTACTAGAGCTCTTGTGTACTTGAACTTCAAATTGCTATTCCTTTTCTTACGCGTTCTGTAAGATGATGTAGTAGATGTGGTTTACAGTGTAGCATGAAAGACCAAAGGTTGTCTGGATGGAGAAAGCTGAACAGCTTGTGGTGTAACTGTAAGGCTATTACGCATGATGCATATGTGAGAAAACTTGCCTGAAGACGTGCACTGTGCATGATGGTTGGAGGAAGTGACAGGTAAGCTAGAGCAGAGCTAAGCATGAGTAGGGCATTAAGAAGCTCTTGAAGCACAGCCATAGCTTTGTACCTTGTGTCGTTCAAGTTCTCATTTTCTGTAAGGAGGCCTTGCTTTGACATAGAAATTTCTTTACCGTACATATTTGTGCTAAAATGTTAGCCCCATCCAATAGTGATTTTTGTGGCAACTAGTGGATCTGAGCTGCCAGCTTCAAATTTGAATTGGTCATCCTGGAAATTGTTTCCAGGCTTGTCTACCTGTGATCGTGCTGGTTGAACCTGCTCATAAAGACCTTCAGGTATTGGTTTCATCTCTGCAGTGTTCTGATAGCTGAGGAGCTGCTGGACACAACATTGTGTGGATGCATAATCATATACGGATCCACTTTCCAACTCTGTGGCTGTAGGTTGCCTTGTCTCTGTGCTGGATCATCTGTGTAACACCCTTTCAGCAAAATGAGCTGCTTCAGTGCGTTCCCTAGAGTGCAAATGCATGTTTCTTTGTAACTGTGCTTTACAGCTGTTTGGAGCAGCATGTACTCTTCTTCCTAGCAGCCATCCCTTGGGTAAGAGTTTGAGAACCAAACACTTGCACATGATTATGAGAATGGTAGCAATAGTCTTTCTGGTGCTCTGTTGCATTTGAAGTGGTTCGCTAGTGCTCAGACCTCAAAGTGGCTCTGGCGTGGGGACGCACATGCTGTGACAGCCGTTAGCCATCTGCACCTTGTCTGACTTCAATGCCTGAGCTACTGATTCGCAAGGTAAACTAGACTCGCTAATGGTAGTGTCCCTTTTCCCTTTCTTAGGTTATTTTCTCCATGAGTTGCTGCTTTGCTTTGTCAAAAAATGCAGAGCTCTCTTTTGATCTTACAACTTGCTGAAAAGTACCTTAGTTTTTCTTTTTTTCATGCTGTCGCTTCAGTGTCTTAAAAACAAAGCTAGGTAGCTGGAAAGGCTGACCTGCAGGCAAGGTTATTCCTAGTAACTCGTTTGGACCTTGCTTGCACAACTGCTTTTGACAGTGGCCTGGGTTGGCGCTGCCTGCAGCAGGGGATCCTCCCTGCCTGCCTGCTGCTGGTGCACAGCCAGAAACCACTGCGAGCCAGACCGGGAACTGGCCAGGCTCAGCCCCCTCTCCACACACATGCGCATGCACCTGTTGTTTTTGCTGAGTTAATTTTGAGAGAGGGCAGTCCCTGGGTCCAGCTTGTATCAGGTGCTGGGGCCAGCAACACGCAGGGGAGGAGAAAGGGAGGGGAGAGGAGGAGAGCCTGCCCTGGGGTGTTGATTTGTGTGTATGTTTCAGGCCTCTAACTGTGGGATAGTCCACGGTTGGGTGTATCTGGAAACAGGCGTCATGTTGTGATTTCAGCAAAAATAACTATTGGACAGTTTTAATCAAGGCAGATGCCATGCTTAAGCCCAGATCTTGAACTGCACCAGAGATGGCTGCTTGAATGGTGTCACCTCTGAGGTACAGCTGTATTGAGCCCCCTGGCTAGAGGGTGCATTGCACCCCACCCTGTGACCAAGGCTGTTGCTTTTTAGATCTGTTGGTAAAACAGCTCCCTAAACTAGCTCAACTGCATTGAATCTGGGTTAGCTTAAGCCCTTTGAACAAGATAACTTTAGCTGGCCCTGGCAAGGGGGTAATTACATGAGGCGTTGCTGCTGGTGGAGGTGAGTGCTGAGCAGCTGGACGAAGCTGGTCTGCATGGCTCAGCCATGGTCAGGATGGGCAATGTGATTGCCAACAGATTGTTTCCATTACGGGATGCAGCGGAGAGGTCAGCTTGTATCTTATTGGGAAGTAGAGCACATGCAACTTGAAACTATTCCCAGGCACTGATTTAATGCCAGGAGTCTTACTTGTGAGAGAAAGAATTCTTGCTTTTACTGTGAAAGTGATTTTGCATCTCTCTGAGAACAGCTGCTTAGGCTACATCCAGCCTGCGGTTACTGCCAGTGAATAAATCCTGCCCTGATCCTCCCACCCATTTAAAAAAAAAAAAAAGTCCCTTGAACTTCCTTGAAAGTAATACTACTCTGAAACTGCATTAGGTTTTCATTTATGTGTGCCACTGAAAGTGTGGTTTGGAACATGATTAAACGTGGGATTTTTTATTTCCTTTCTGTGTGCTGTTTTGATGGACTCCTCAGCCTTCCCTGTCCAGGGGCCTGTGAAAGGGCAGAGGGAAGGCCTGGCTTCAGTGACTGCTTTCCTTCTGTTCTGTAAGCTGCTCATCTTGTTTCTTTTTTGCTTCTGGCATGTGGGTGAACTGACTTGAAGATGTTGATTTCCTCAAAACCCTTAAGCTCTCATAGAGTGATAGTTCTGTTGTGTGAAGGACTTAGATTCTCCTTCAGTTCACAAACAGATTTTAACTTGCAAGTTCTCTTAAAAAAAAAAAGCTCACACTGAAGAACACTCTAGCTTGATCAAAAACTTTGTGCCTTGATATTATACGTCACCTTTTTGTCGTCTTCCAAAGCCAGTCAAAAAGGAGTACTGGAACCCTTGGGAATTTTTCAGTGACATGCTAACTTTCTGGGGCTTCATTGTGAAGAAATTGTATCTTGATTGAAATGCATTTTCTCTTGGTGGTAAAACCAGCTTGAGTCTTAATCTCTTGCTGTTTTCAGTGCCCTTGAAGGCAGAGTCAGGTTCAACTGACAACTTTTTTTGTGTGTGTTGTCAAGCTTTCTTCCATTGCTGAACTTTGCTTATTCTGTACTGTAGCTTAATTCTCACTTATCATCCTGCATCAGGATTGTCTTCATCTGCTTCAGAAATGCAAGAAACTAGCTCAGAGAACTAATCAGTATGATTGTAAAATGTCAGCTCTGCCTGCTTATGAGGAAAAAATAATGGCAAGTATTTGTCTCGGATTGAGACACAGTCCTTGAATCTGATTAAAAAGTAATTTTATTGGTGTTTTGGGTATGACTTGGTACCTGGTTAGTTATTTTTTTGAGCCTTATTATATTTGAGCCTTTATATTCGAATATAATTAGGATATAAAGATTTTCTTTTTTTTTTTTTCAGTTTGCAGAGAGAACTCTCTTGTAATTGTCCCTAACTTGTTCCACCCATTAGCAGACTGAAATTAATATGGCAGCTGTAGTACAGGGAAGCCAAGAACCCTGTAGTCAGTAATTAAATGGAAGAGTATATGGTATCTTACTGCTGGCTCTTTGATTAGAGATGGGATGCACTGGATTTGAGAGGAGTTTTCAGACGATTCAAAATCTAGGGCAAAGTAGCTGAACTGCTGTTGCCCCTTCCTCACCCAAGGACTGGGCTTCAGTGTGGAACAAGAATGGGTTTTCCTCCTGGAGGGGGGATCTGGGGTATGTTAATGTCAAGGGGTGCAACACCTATGAGCTAGAGATTAAGGCAAACAAACCTTATGGGTGAAGCTTGTTGTCAACTTCTAATTTCTTGATAGCTGAGAGGGGGGAGTTGAGCTCCCTCGCTGGATTTGGTACTAACCTGTAGATTAAGACAAATGCTTCTATGGGTCAGATAGATGCATTAAACCCTGCGTGAGTTGTAAATTATGGGAATACCTAATAAGTAACTGTGCTGTCCTCAGTTTTCTGATGTGATGACTGTATTAAATCCTACTGAAGCTTCCACTTGGGATAGAAGGGAAGCTGAGGAATCTCATATGTTGCAAAAATCAATACTGTCCAGAGGATGCAGGCTGCTGCCAGCGCCAGAAGAGGTGTAGCTGAGCCAAGCTGATGGCAAATGTTTACTGAGCTGTGCCTTTTTAACAGTGCTTGGCCCCAGCACCGTGCTAGTAAGCCAGGCTGTCTAAAGAGCTCCTGACTCCAAACTAGCTGACCTGGGCCTGCCTCGAGACTGGGCAGTGCTGTGTCATGCGGCTGACTGCATCTCACTGCAGTCTTAGCATTTGCTATGAGGGAAGTGGATCCTTGCTCTACCTCTGAACTACACTGCATTTTATTTTTTTCTTCTGTTACTCTGATTTATTCCCCATTGTATTTAACCAAAGCTTTATGTTCCTTTATCAGTTTTTAGACAGCTGACTTTCTGATATGGCTGTAGCTAGCTTGTGGGATCTTTCACTGAGTCTCTCGTGGATAGCTCTGCTTGCTTTCCAGCTTCGGACATCGCTCTTCAGAAACTGTCCTTTTGATATTGAGATAGGTTATATATATAAAATGCATAAAGGTGCAGCTAGGCCCTAATAAGCATTATTAGCATCTTTCAGTCTGAATGCTGCGAGAATCTCAACCCCAATTTTGACCCTGAAGGTAGGTGGCTCTGCTGCTCCAGGCAGGGCGAGGCTGGCTTTTCTCTTCCACTTAGTCTTAGCACTTTTGCTGCTGTTACTGGGTATTGATAAAGTGCAGTAGTGTACCTGACAAACATGTTTGAGAGGTTTATCAGGCTCTCAAGGAAAAAGGATCACCACCTGTGATATACCTAGTCAGAGTGACCTTCACAGAGATTTGAGGGAGAACAATGGGCGGTTGTGTGTTCAAGAAAACAGAAAATAGACCTGATGTATGCTTCTCAAGTGGTTAACTCTGTTTTGTTCTTGGCCCCAACACAGTAACAATTATTTCTGGTATTGACAGATATAGAACACAAATATGAAACTTGAGTTAGTGGTGCTCTTAGCTTTATAACGTGGTTATTTCAGGGACTGGTATCTAGAGGATGGCAGTGCAGACAATACAAATACCGACTGACGGGCTTTTTTTTCTTTTCAGTTACACATGGGAAGCAATTGATGCAGACAAACACGTGCTTTATAAAATAAACTTCTGTTTTGGTGTTGAAGAGTGTGGAAGATCAAGTGCAATCTGTGCATATGATATCAATAGTAAGACCTATCTGTCCGTAGGTAAGTAAACAAGTGTCCTTCTTCATAAGTAGTTAATGGGTGGTCTTATAACTATTGCAAACTTTGACACGTTAGCAAAGATTTTTTTTCCTTCTCAGAACAGTGTAACTTTATTCTGTTGTGGATTTACTAGGGAGATTTGGGAAAACGTGATCTGATTGCAGAAAATCACTTCACAGGAGAGTGAAACTTATGGTCTAGTTAACTGTACTCTAGTGTGAAACTGTGCAAGACTATTTCAAGTAGAAATAAGTGCATCTCCCTTGTGGCAGGATATGCACTGTGCACAGCCTTGTTTGAAGCTTGATAGTGAACACAGGATAAAGCTGGAGTTATAGCTCTAAACTATACCACAACCTACCCTGATGTTATATCAGCTCTTTGTTCGGAGTCAGGTTACTCACTGTAATGCAATCTTGGAGTATTGCTAAGCTTCTGGGCTCTGATCTTTAAGTTGTTATACGCAGAAAGAAGTCAATTACATGCAGTCCTCTGTTTTCAGTTACACTTGTCAAATCTGGTGGCTGCTTTGGTAGTTCACAGATGTCTTTGGTTTTCAGAGGAGTGGTGGACTTCTGCACGCTGATCTAAATGTGAAACTGGCATATTCCTATAGACATGCTTGCACATGGTTTCATCAATCAGAAGCAGCTTGTGCTCCGAACAGTATTTGTGTGCTTATTTTCATGGATGCTTATCACTTTCAAGGTTGCTTATGTGCTTCAGCTAATGAAACAATAATATATGAATACTGATGAAGAGGTTTTCTGATAGTTGACTTACTTCTAATAGAATAAAGCAATAGCTTTCTGAAGAACAGTATCTCTTCAGAGTGCCTCTTAGTCCTGCAGATCTGAAGGCTGAATCTAACATGCTTGCCAATCTTGCTTTCCATTGGCAGACAGCTCTTATGAGAAGCTATAAGTCTTCAGTAAAAGTGTTTGAGCTTGAACTGCTGGAAGATGATTCTCGCCTGTATGCAGATGCACAGCAGCTAGTTAACCTCCATTGTCTCCACCCCTCTCCGTTAACTGTAGAGATACTTTGGTTTCAGGCTGTGGTCAGTCAGTGCTTTTCAAACAAACTACTAGTGTTGCGACTCAGATTTATGAAATCATTGGGTGTATGAATAAAAGTATATCTCAGTTCATGGCTGCATGGTTTTTTATGTAGTGCAGTATATTCGAGCTCCAGAGTTTTCTGGGGTGACTGGTTAGATGCATCTGAGTTCAAACTACAGTTGCATATAGTAGCATCTTCTACTCTGAGGAGCGTGACATCTCAGTAGACTACTTGACGCTGTTAATGTGTTTCATTCCTAAAATGTACAGCAGGAATTTTGTTTCCTGCTGATGTGGGTCTCAACTCATAGGCAGTTGGGGCTTCGGTTGCCTGTGGATTACAAAAGGAAGCAGCATCTGGGCATCTGTTTTAACGTGCTTTTTTGAGTAAGATTGAAATGTGGCAGGTTGAGGAAGCCTGTTCTCAGGGAGATGCGAGACCTAGAGGCTTGTGTAGGTTTTGTTCCATGCTTCTTGTGGAAAGAGGAAGGGAGAACAGAGCTGGGTGATGACCATGAGCACTATCAAATATTTCATTGTATGCAAACCTTGAGTGTATTATTGCCTGACTGCTACTGGGTGGAAGAGGATTTGGCAACAACCATAACTTGGTCTTGCAGAGGCTGTTTGAACTGATTCTTGAGGGTTAAGCCACAAATCCTGTTCAAGTAAGATATGTTTTTAACCACCCTGCAATAAACTAAGAAATCAAGGCAATGCAGTTAACATCGACATTGACTTTTGCTTTGTTTTATTGGTCAAATTGTCTAAGTTTCATTCTTGTTCGTGGTAAGTCTGAGGCTTATGAGTGACACCTGCGATGCTTCATGGTACTGCCTCTAGATGCATTGGAGCTTCAGCACCATCACACTGAGCTGAGATCATGCTAATGGATTATCAAGCCTCTTGTTTGTCAAAAAAAAAAAAAAAACCAAAACCACTCTTAATGAGAAAAGAGGAATCTCCTTAATCCATGTCTAGGCAGGTATAGACTCCCAGTGTAGATTCCAGTCACCTGGAAGCTAAGATGCATACCAGTCTTCAAGCAATGCAGCTGATATGAGATTACTTGTATGCCAAAGCTGAGCACAGCGGAAGGGCTTTGATTTGGAGGATGAAGGGCAATTTGCCAACTGGTAAACTTTGCTAAGTTGTAAGATTTCTTCAAATATGGGCTTAATCAGATCTCCTCTTCATTCTTTCAGAAGGAAGCTTTCACTGCAAACAATAGTTTTGCTTTTAAATATCATCTGTGCAAGAGGTAACAGCTATAGAGCTGGTTCTGTTTGTTGATCCCAGCTTTGGTAGGGAGTAAGGCTATATGCTCTGGGACTGTGGTCAGTCTGTATCCAAGGGAAGCCTTGTGGCTGATGTTAACTGTGTGTCAGTGTGATGTACCCGTGTTGGTGCTGAGACCTCAAAGGCCTCTCCTAGAAAAAGTTCTTTAGCTTTATTGATTTACCTTAGAAGTTTTCAAGATGTAGGCAAATGCTTAGTTCTTGAACATCAGTGAGGATGGAAATGATGTGGTACTTATTTAACGTAGTGTGGCACTTAGTGACTCGTGTGCCATTTAGCTGAACCACTACTAAAATTGAAAGCAGAAATATTACTATAATTGTTTGTTAACCTGAGTGGTGAAACATGCGCTTTGTCTAGCTGCAGTAGAAGGACTGGACATGAAATGATTGCTGCCACCTAAATGCCCCCTTCTTCTGGACAGCTGATCAGATGTCTTCCATGATTGCCTTTCCCCTTCCAGACAGCTGAACAGATGGAGGAGTCAATGAGTAAAAGGTGTTGTGGACAGTGCCTTTGATACTGATTGAGCACAACTGTGTAATACGAAGTCTCTGGTGCTAATTTTTGTGAGCTGTACTAGCTGATTTTAGTGTGTTACTTCGTGGAAGGAATGCATCTCTAAAGTCATGAAAAAAACATGAGTGATCATTGAAGAAAGAGCTTGATGTTGTGGAAGAGGTGGTTGCAGAACTAGTGTTCTGGAAGGAAGCTCACGGGAAGCTGATGGTGTGAGGGGATGGTTCACGAGACTACTTGCTCTGGAAGCAGGGATGCGAGGAGTCATGTGCCACTGAAGAGATGCTTGCTAAAACTTTTTGCAAGTTTCCAAACTAGTTTTAAGCACACAGCGGGGAGGAGAGCATGCATATTGGCCTGTAGTAGACAAGATGTACTGGCTTAACTTGATTTTTCTTGAATATCACATTAACTGAGGAAATTGGAGTTGGCTCACATGGCCTTTAGAGCTATGTAGTGTGTTCTCAGAGTTGAGAGAAAACTAATGCTTACAGAGCATTGAGGTAAGTCCTCAGATGGTGTTGCCATAAGTTCTCTGCTAAGCTGGGGCTTAAAACTGTGTACATTTATAACCGGAGTGTTTTTAATCATGTGTGCATATTGTTACTATACATAGCTCTTTTGACTAGAAAGTCGTGTTGGCTTCCTTCTGCTAATCTAGGGAAGAAAAGGAAACACTTTGCCAGCATCTTCTAAGCAATGATGTGATAAGTAGAAACCTTGCTCTCAAAGTAGCGTGTAGCTCTTAGGTTTAAAAGGGCTACATGGCATCTTTGTCAGCACCAGTGCTGGAAGTCTTAAAACCTGAAGATAGCCTTTTGATAATAAGAGTGCCAGGAAATATGACAGGTATGAGCCACTGACAGCCTCCAGGTGCCTGGAAGGTGGCACTGAGCTGCAGTGATGGTAACATGCTCCACTGTTGCAGGTTCTCAGCCTGCACACATGCATGCATGTACAGGTTTAGCCTGCGCTGCCGTTCTGGGCTGGCATGTCTCCACTCTTACCTTCCCTTGAGAAGGCGGAGGGTTAATGAACAGTCTGTAATACTTGTCACGCTGGTTATACAGGGAGTGCTGTGATGGCTGCTTAGCTATGAGCATCTTAATGTGCCTTCCTCTAATGGAGTTAACATAAGCATATGCAGCATGAATAGAAGAGCCCTGAGCTACTGAGAAGGTTCCGTGTGGGTTAGCATTGAGTTTCCATTCTGACTGCCACCATTTCAGCTTTACCTGCAAGTTTGGTGGCTATAGTCGCTTTCTCTCTGCTACGGTTCAACACAAACGATGATCATCAGAGTCACAAATGGATGTCTTCCCAGTTCCTTTTCAGGACTGGATTGAAAAATAGTGCTGGGGCACTGTTTGGAAAGATGCTAAACAGTGTCCATCACTAGGAGAAGCACTGGCAGCTGGTAACAGCCTTGAGTACAGCTGTCTGGAATGGTGTTTCTGCAGAATATTGCCTTGACTGTATTTTTCCTGCCCAGGTCGCTTGCTTCTGCTCCTTTTGCTCTCAAGACTATATTACTTGGGTGTAGTGTAGTTTTGCTTGCCTTGAGTGAGGAGATAATGGACTAGGCAAAGTTCCAGCGAGTGTGTTTTTAAGGTGAAACCATGTCTGGCCTAGGTGCAAAGCTGCTGCCTGCAGTGACTACAGATTTGACTTGATTTCTCCCTAGTGTAGATATCAACAAAAGTGGTAAGGGGGAAGCTGGTCAATACTCACATTTTATAGCATTCTCTATAGTTCAACCCAAACTCTTTGCAAAATTAAAATCTACCTGTCAAGATGGACAGGGTTGAGTTGGCATGCTAGATCTAAAAGGGCTTGGTGCTTAATGCTAACCAAAATAGGTTTGAGCAGGAACATTTCAGTGGCCTGAGCTGGTGCTCATCATGACTTGAAATGTACTCCACCTTTCCCCTTCGTGTCAGGTGCTGGGGAGGAGAGAGATGCGCAGCGATGCAGCACTGACCCCAGCCTTTGTGCGGCATGCAGGCTGTGCTAAAGGGGATGGGAGCTGCAGGGGGACATGCACTGAGGCAGCGGATCTGTGTTGGGTTTGTCTGCAGGCAACGCCAGTACAGTGGCTGTGCCCAGGCACCAATGGGTTCTTCGTTAAGTAGACTTAATCTTTAGATGTAAATAGAGCTGGCAACGTGCACACGTGTCCCAGAAAGCCAACCGTACCCTGAGCCACATCAAAAGAAGTGTGGCCAGCAGGTCGAGGGAGGGGATTCTGCCCCTCTGCTCTGGTGAGACCCCACCTGGAGTACTGCATCCAGCTCTGGGGTCCCCAGTACAAGAAAGATGTGGACCTGTTGGAGTGGGTCCAGAGGAGGGCCACGAAGATGATCAGAGGGATGTAACACCTCTCCTATGAGGACAGACTGAGAGAGTTGGGGTTGTTCAGCCTGGAGAAGAGAAGGCTCTGGGAAGACCTTACTGTGTCCTTTCAGTACTTAAAGTGGGCTTATAAGAAAGATGGGACAAACTTTTCAGCAGGGCCTGTCATGATAGGACAAAGGGTAATGGTTTTAAACTAAAAGAGGGTAGATTTAGACTAGGTATAAGGAAGAAATTTTTTATATAATGAGTGTGGTGAAACACTGGAACAGGTTGCCCAGAGAGGTGGTAGATGCTCCATCCCTGGAAACATTCAAGGTCAGGTTGCATGGGGCTTTGAGTAACCTGATCTAGTTGAAGATGTCCCTGCTCATTGCAGGGGGGTTGGACTAGATGACCTTTAAAGGTCCCTTCTAACCCAAACCGTTCTGTGATTCTATAATAGACTCATATTGTGCTGACGCTGTTTGTATAAATGGCTCAAAGGCTAAAAAGCTGATAAATAGAAGCTGGTGGGAGGAAGGAGTGAATTGTGGTACTTGAAACTAGTTGGTAACAGTTTTTTGATGGAGTCCCTTGTTCCTAAGGCAGTGACTAGTTTGTAGTGGCACCTGCTGTTGGGCTTAACTTTGCAAGTGTTTGCTAAAAACCTTTTAGAACGTAGAAGTGTGATTAGAGATACCAAACGCTATCTGAACTTGGATCTAGTCTTGCAAATCACAAGAACCACAAGGAAGGTCTTCAGTTGTACTCTGTTCAAAGACTGTCTTCAAGTGAACTGGTATGTCTTGTGCTGCTCAGTACTTGAAATTAGAGCCTGCCTGTTGAGCTTCTGTGAAGACACTGTATTATGATAATCCCTGTTTTCTGTTTTGTTTTGTTTTTTTTCCCCAAACCCTAGGTGACTTAGGCTTGCAAAAAGTTTCTGACACTCTTCTGGAACTCAACACCGCACGTAACTGCTTGCAGCAAGGCAGTCAGCACCAAATTCAAAGCAACATTAACTTCCTGTGTGGGAAGACACTGGTAAGTCTAAATCATGTGTTGCATCTTCAATGGAAATGGCAAACACTTCTAACTTGCTTTTTAAAGAGACTTGCTGTACTTGTGGGTGTACTAATCACTGAGCTTCATAGCTTAAGGAAGAGCCAGTTATGTTTTAGTACCAAATTAAGGTCATTATCTACTGTGGCTTTCAAAATTCAGTCCCAGTAGAAAATAATTACAGATCTGCAGCTTAGCTCTTCTGGGTCTTCAATGTTTTTATAGGGATTGCACTGTAGTATTTTAATAGTGTAATATGGAGGAATGAGGCAACACTGTACACGCTGCTGTAACAATGAGAGCTATTGTTTAAATGCTGGCTATGCCCAAGCTGTGGACCTAGCATGGCTGTTTAATAGAACAACATTGAAGAAAATGACTGACCTTTGTTATGGGTCAGCATAGCTGACAACAGTCAGAGTTAGATTTTTGTCTGCACATAGTTGGACTAACAGTGCTTACGCATCCAGCTGAGCTTCTGGAGGAGTAGTTGTTCATGAGAATCCGCTTAAAGTGTGAATGGAGATCCCAAAAAAGTTCCTAGAAGCGTGTTTGTATACAGTTCACCTCCACGTGCTTTTGGAGTTACACCTTCCACACACTTAACTGATACCACAGCTTGGTATTCTGTACAGGCTGTGATCAGTTTACATATTTGTGTATCAGAGATAATACTTATTAGTGCTGCTGTTGTCACTGATTATGCTGTTGCACACCCCTTCTTGGAAATCTAGCCAATTCAAACAAAGTGCCAGTGCAGCAGAGATTTAAATGCTTCCTGTTCTGTTTCAGCAGATGACTCTTTATACTAAATTAAAAATTATTGCGCAGCTCCAGCTGTAACACTAGATCATAACAATCTTCAAACTTCTTCTAGTTAGCATAGTTCTGATACCTATTCTTCATGTGACCTAGTAAAAGGATTTTGTAATAGTGTCTGGAACAACTTGTTTCTGACACTTTTATGGCAGGGTTAAACAGGGACGGAATCAGTTTAAATATGCTAAAGTGCTTCTAGTTGGGGTGATGAGGGAGAATGGAAAAAATCTGATAGTTGTCTTCCTTGAAGTAGAGCGATTCAGTTGAGCATCCAGCCCTGAACCATGGTAGAACACCCATCTTGAAATAGATACAAATGTGTATAACACGAGCCTATGAAAATAAGTAGCTGAGATCAGAGGTATTCTTTCTGTGTAGCAGAAGAGATTGCTAATCAGTCTTCCGTGTAGGATAAAAGACAGGGAACTGGTAAACCATGCATTGCCTTGCTGTTCATCTATTTATACACATTTATATTGGCGTTTTCCTTTCTAGTAACTAGATGTGACTGGTGCTTCTTCCAGTATCACTTGGCATAGTGAGCTCTTCTAAAAGGTGTAGTACAATTACTGCGTATTAGGACTGGCACATGTTAATTTGAGAATTGGTGCATATGCAGACTGAGAAGCATTTGGCACCCTGCGTCTTCCTGAGTTTACCAACAAAGCTCTTAAAAAACAAACTTGCTGTTAACAAGTGCTATTAAGAAACTGTATGCCCTTGCTCTGTGACATGCTGCATTCTGTTTTTCTTAATCTCTTGAATGAACTTCTTGCTGTCTACAGATTTAAAGTAAAACTGAAGTCTGTTTTTCGAAGAATTATATTTTTTCTCCTTTAAATAGGGTACCCCTGAATTTGTAACAGCAACAGAGTGTGTGCACTATTTTGAATGGAGGACCTTTGTGGCTTGCAAGAAAAACTTGTTTAAACCTGTGAAAGAGGTAATCTATATACTATGCATGCAGAGGTTACTCTTCACACATCTGGCAATTTTACTCTAACCACCTGCCCCCACTGTAAATGAATCCCAACAACCTCCATAGACCTAACTTTTTCATAGACATATAAAACATCTGTTGGAAGTGGGTGGAGCCGAGAATTTTAAATAACTCTTCAACCTTTTTTTGTCATCTGGGTGCTTGTTTACAGTAAAACTCTTCCAAAAGCTAAAGCAGAACAGTCTAACTTTGAATGCCTCATTTTAGTCAGCATACCTAGCTTTAAGCATTTGAGCTTCCAGAAGTAAAAACCTTTTCCACATGTTAAGTTGGCTTTATATACGCCTGTTCATAACTTCTCCCTACTTGTGTAGCACGGATTGCATGTAATTTTTTGTTCTTGTTCTAGGTCCCTTGCTATGTGTTTGATGAAGATTTGAAGAAGCATGACTTGAATCCTCTCATCCAAGTTTCAGGACACTACTTGGTTGATGATTCTGATGATGATTCCTTGTTCATAAACATCTGCAGGGACTTAGGTGTGAACACTTGCTTGTGTCACCTGTTGGTGTATAGATTTCTAGTAGTGCGCTTCTTTTCCAGTGCTTTAGTTGAGGTTGTCCTATGACCAAAGATCAGTGTTTTAGGACTTGCGCTACTGTTTCAAGCTGCTTTTGATGATTTGAAGGCTGCTTTCTGCGAAGCCAAGTCTTACTCTCCAGCTATTGGGGTGTTCCGAGATATGCCCCTTCTGGATGGGCAAGTACTGTTAGAAAAGTTGACTTAAAATGGACTCAGTGGAAGAGCTCAGCTTGTCTGGTAGCTGCTTCTGTTTGCTGCCAGATAGGATCGAGATGGTTCATAGCACTTCATGTGCTCTGAATTTATTACTTTGGGCTCCAGTTCAAGGCTGTTGCTTAGTTCCAAGTGAATGTCCTGAGATGCATCTAAAATAGTGTTTAGGTGCTGGGGTAAGTAATGGTGCATAGCTAGCACTTTCATGTCAGTTGGGAGCTATATGTATAAGGAACTAAACCAGCAAAATCACTCATTTGAAACTTGCTGAAAAGGTTAGTTTAGCTGCATAATCCCACTGTGTTTTTTACTCTGCAGTTAAATATGTATTTTGTGCCCCTGTTAAGGGTTTAATACTTCTGGTTCTAGTGGCAGGTCTATTCTTTTGAAAATCCCATTAGTCTGAAACTTGCTGACAGCTTTGAAATAAGTTGGTTTATAAGAAACAAAGGAGGGGAAAAAAACCTTTCCTGTGAGGAGGAGTTACCATTACTTGGTATCATTTTGGTGTTGTGGAAAAAAAAAAATACTTGGCACACTTCTAGAAGTTCTCAAAAGTCCTACACATCCAGCAGCTGTACTAGCAACTGGAAACTAGCTGCAGCTATTTTGGCAGGAAGGATGAATTTGCTGTTCAAAAAGAGGGCAGCATGAACTTCCCCCTGTATATCACAAGCAGTTCAGATTTTGTCTTGCATTTTAATGTAACCTGTTTTAAAGGTATTTTTAGAAAAGGGTAAAGCAGCAAATGGTAAGTAAGCCCACAGATAAAATGGCAAGATGCTTCAGGTAGAGCAGGGCTTAGAAACAGAGTCCTATATTTTATTTTCTATATTCTATAACAGGAAGCTCAAGTGGAGAGACCAGAAACTGCCCTGCTGGCAGTGCTGCTTGCTTGTTACACGAAGGTCAGGCGTATGATGTTGGCCATCCACAGGAACAGCTGAAACTTCATGACAAAGACAGGTGTGTAATTTTTGCGGTGATACTTCTATACTTCCGTAAACGCTTCTCAGTCATCTGGGCTGGAAAAAAACCACTCCTGGTAACAGATGAGTCTTCTAAAACTTAACATCAATACCACTTCAATTTCGAAGCATTGGCAGAAAAAAATTCTTCAAATACTGGCAGGGCAGAGTCTTTTTCAGGCATCCTGTTGTACTGCCATAACACATCAAATTTTCTTCATTGTTGGAGATTCCTTTTTACAGAATTGCAAAACTCTCAGAAGCGAGGGATGATTGCTGCTCTCTGCCCACAAGCAAAAGAGATGTGACCCCATCTGACTACTGTCTGAGGGCCCACAGGGTAAATGCGCTTGGCTCTCTGTGGGTTTACGCACTGTATTTGGGTCACACTACTGCCCAGGAGTACTTTAAAAGATGGTGGATGTCGCCTATCTGTAGTTTTGCATTAATGAGCTCTTAATAGAAGAAATAGATCAGCAATGCAAGGCTTATTGTTCCTGGTAGTGGCAGAGCTGGGACTAGGGACTGTTTCCTTGATGCTGCCTCTGTTCTGTTTGCTGCCTTTTGTGCTGGAAGCATAGCTTGAAAGAAAAAAACAAACAAACAAACCAACCCCCCCCCACCCCCCCACCCCAAAAAAAAAAACCCAAAACACCCAAACAACCCGATGTGGCTCAAGGGACTTACTCAACATGCTGATCTTTCTGAGCTTAAGGTCATCTGAGCCTGCTTGCCTTGTCTGTAGGGTCAATAGTACCCTGTTGACTCCTGCAGCAGTCTTTTTCTCTCAGATGCAAGCTGAAGAAAACAAGCAGAATAAACCAGGTTAATAACCGGGTTATTTCAGTGACAGGTTTGTGGGTTTTCTTTTGGTTTACAAACAAAGTTGTTAGTCCTTTGTTGCAGGGCTTTTCCCCCAGTGTGAAACAAGTGGCTGAGGTGCTCTGTACCAAGGCAGAAGCTTAAATCTGAGGAAGCACAAGCTTGTTCCTGTATTAAAGTGCAACTAGTACTCTATAAAAGTGCTTGGCAAGAAAGCTTTATCTTATCCCTGCTAGGATTGAAGATCTCTTCATTGCTTGAGGAAAATCCGTTGTATGTGCTCAATCAGACTAGGATTGCCTGGGAAGAGACCCAGATGATTGTATGTCTGTGTCCTAAGGTATAGAGAGGCCAGTTAGAAGTGTGGCTAACCTGAAGCCAGGCTGCCACCCCTCCACCAGCTGTTGTCTTCTGCCTGTTAGATTGTATAGAGCAGTAATGTTTAGTTGGGAAGTTGTGCTGGTCTCCTTGTTTCCTCATCCAAGTCATCTTGCCATTTGTCCCTCCCTGTCAGATAGTTACCATGTTTCGTTCTACTCCTGCCTTGTCTGTTCTGTCCCAGTTGCCTTGCTCCTGTCAGTTTGCTAATGAGTTCATCTTGCTTTTAATTCTGAGGGCAGAATGGAAAGAGATTAGATATATGGAGGTGGTAAAGTATAGGAATGTGGTAAAACGTGAGTGGTTATTACTTCCAAAAGTTGCAAGAGCGTTTCTCACATCTGCTGTCCAGCAGTTTGAGAGCAAAGCTAGAGTGACTATCAGCCTATTCTCTTGACTCTATCAATCTAGTGACTATTGGCTGTGACTATCGGCCGAGTTCCTGCTACAATATGGGTTACGGGGCATTGAGCATAGTCTTAACTGGGGTGTAAGAGGATGCTGTATTAAGTAATTTTGCTGGGACTGTCTTAATCTTTATTTTGGTTAACTGTGAATATTAAAGGAATAAGGACCTCTGTAAAAGTATCTTTCAGGAGCAGGGCTACTTTGGTATATCCTGCCTGGGTATCTAGCAAAGGGCAGATGTTCTTTCAAAAATGTCCTTCTTCTGTACGGTGCATAGTGTCATAATTGTATTTTTGGTTTTCCATTTTCTGTTTCTAGGCTGGTATTGAGTTATGAGAGAATATACAGTGCTGAAGAAAAGCCAGACTTCTGCCTAGGCCACAACCCAGCAGTGACGATCACTTTTGTGTGCCCATCAAAGAGGGGAGAAGAGGTAACTGCTGTTTTAGTTTGTGTTAAATGGTTGGTCTTTAACTTTTGTGTGCATTATCTTTCATCTTTATTGAAGGCTGACAGGAACAGAAATCTTCCTGGTTTGCAGCTTGTGAAGAGTGTAGGAATCTAAATAAATTCTAGAAGACTTTTTGAAAAGTATAAGAGAGAAACAAGAACTTGAATAAAATTTTCCCAGGGTTGCGTTCTTTCTTGTTTTGGTGAATTTGGTTGTCCTTTTCTGGGTTCAAAGCTTTCCTCTGAGAATAGGACAGAGTTAGTACGGTGTTAAGTCTTGGCCCAGAGCTCTGCTTGCTGATGAGCACTCTTCCATCCTCAGTCAGGCTGGGCATGCTTACAACTGTTGTCTGTAACTTGTTTCTCTATTTTTCTCTATTTCCTCAGGGGAAAAAAAGATAGCTAGCGAGTGTCATTGCATGGCAAAAGTCTGTCATTTACTAAGCAGGCTCCTGAACTCCTATTACCTTAAAGTAAAATCTGTAGCGTTAAGCAGCAGCTCAGTTTTTGCAGGGGACAGTTTTAGCCTAGCTTGAATGCATTATGATTGTCACTTTGATGTGATGCCAGGTAATCTCAGCCACCCACACTCCTTAAACTGGGCCAGAGTGGCTATTGCTAATGCTCTGCCATTTCATACCATGATGCTTTTGGTTACAGATTAGTGAAGGAGGAACTATTGTCTGGCTAACTTTTGGTTTAATGTTTTGTCTCTCATCTGACCTAGCGTATCTAGGTACCATACTTCATCCTCATCACTGCAGAAACAAACCACAGTCCTTTCTCTACTGTCACTTTGTAACATCTCACTACAGCTATGCATACATATAGTATGAATAGTATTGCTAACGTTACTTGTGCCTGTAACTTATCTGATACTTTATCTGTGTATCTGCCTCTTGTTTTAGTGGGTGGCAGAAATACAGATTTATGAAACAAGGTGAGCTTCTAAACGTTTCACTTTAAAGTGAGGAAAAACAAGACTACTGCTTCTCCCAGAGGTGCAAAAATATTTCACTACAGAAAATGCATCTGACGGAAGTGTTGGCTAAAGAATTCTCAAATGTCTTTTAGTCTTGATTTGGACTGAGGGAATCAAAGTTGCTAAAACATCAGTGTCTTAAGAGGCTTCTTTGCCTTCAGAGAACACTTGATCTCTGCTCCCTTCTGTGTGTTTGCCTCAGAGGAGTCCTCAATCCAAGCTGTGCTTAGCAATTTGGACTCATGCATCTCACTACAAGAAGGATATCGAGGTGCTGGAGCGTGTCCAAAGAAGGGTCTAGAGCACAAGTCTTGTGAGGAGCAGCTGAGGGAACTGGGGTTGTTTAGTTTGGAGAAGAGGAGGCTGAGGGGAGACCTTATTGCTCCCTACAACTACCTGAAAGGAGGTTGTAGCGAGGTGGGGGTCGGTCTCTTCTCGCCAGTAACAAGTGAGAGGATGAGAGGAAATGGCCTCAAGCTGTGCCCGGGAAGTTTAGGTTGGATATTAGGAAAAACTTCTTCACCGAAAGGGTAGTCAGGCACTGGAACAGGCTGCCCAGGGCAGTGGTTGAGTCTCCATCCCTGGAGGTATTTAAAAGACGGGTAGATGCGGTGCTCGAGGACATGGTTTAGTGGTGGACTTGGCAGTGATAGGTTAACGGTTGGACTTGATGATCTTAAGGGTCTTTTCCAACCTTAACGATTCTATGATTCTATGATCTGCTTTTGTGAATGTGTTAAGGAAAAGTGCTTTTTAATGTACTGTTACTGCTGCTGACCTTCTGCTAATGCCTGATACTTTAACTCTGTTTAGACTTCTAGTTTACCACATCATTAATAAGAGCTGTTTTACTTTCTTCTCAACACCTATTTCTGAGAGGCCAGAGACAACGTTTGCAGCTGTTAAGCAACTTATAGATGAAGTTAGTCATTACTGACCCTAAATGAATGTGATGCTGTTGCTTTAAAGATTATATTTCAAATAAGTCTCTCTACTTGTAACTTAAATGCTGTTCATTTCTGTATCAGAGTGCAGGTCCCAAACTCACAGCAAAAACAAATTGCCGGTATGAAATTGAGTGGGTTACTGAATATGCCTGTCACAGGGATTACCTGGAGAGTAGGAGCTGTTTTCTGACTAATGAGCAACATGATATCTCCATTGATTTAAGACCACTTATTCAACATCCAGGTAAGCTCACTATTTTTCTTCTGTGGTGTGACTAGCCAGTTTTCCAGTTCCGTGGTTGGAGACAGGAAAAATGTCCTCTATAGATATTTGGTTTTTTACATCTGTTCTACTGTGTTTTAGAACACTTTTCTTTTTCTTATCCGTTCAGGTTATGTCACACCATATTTAGCCAAAGATGACAAAGAGGAGTATTACTATTACTTGAATATTTGTGGGGAAACCACTGCAGGTGACTGCAAGGACAGCACAGGCTACACTTCATCTTGCCAAGTAAAACCTTCAAGTAACCAGCAAAAAGTGGCAGGCAGATTTCAGAACCAAACCCTAAGGTGTGTAAAGGCTCTTTAGCCCTGTTAACTTGTCTGAGTGACTGATCTTTCTTTCCTAATTTGATGCCCTTATTTGTCATGTAAGCAATATTTGATACAAAACCAGGCAAAAATACTTGCATTTTGTATAGAAAAACATTAACAGTATACCAGGATAGCATTAGCAAATGAAGGAGCAGATGGGGTTGGTAGAGGCCATTGCCTAGACAGGGAAGAAAGTTTCATCACCTTTTGGTGTCAGATTTGCAGATTGTGTTGTTGCCCTCCTTGAGTTTTGCATGTAAACTGGCATGAGGATTGGGTGTTCTAGAAGCTGTCCTAAACAAGAGGGCATCTCTGCTTCCTTTGCATTGATCATATCCAAGACTACTGAAGTCCAGGATTTTGTGATTTTTTTTTTTTTTTTTTTTTTTTTAAGAACTTCAGCATTCCCAAGTGGCATACTGGGACAATAGTTTGCGTTAGATTGCAAAGCAGAGATTATTCACCTAGATATGGTCTTCCATTCTGTCTGTAAGCATGTGGCAGGCTTGTTGGAGTGATCTTCCAGGACGTATGACTTCTTCCACCTGCAAAAATAGCTATGCAATAAACTAATGGGAACAGATATTCCACCTTTGGAGAAAAGGAGGCTGAGGGGTGACCTCATTGCTCTCTACAGCTTCCTGAGGAGGGGAAGTGGAGAGGGAGGTGCTGATCTCTTCTCCCTGGTATCCAGTGATAGGACATGTGGGAATGGTTCAAAGCTGCGCCAGAGGAGGTTTAGACTAAATGTTCATTAGGAAACATTTCTTTACTGAGAGGGTGGTCAAAGACTGGAACAGGCTTCCTAGGTGGTCGATGCCCCAAGCCTGTCAGTGTTTAAGGCATGTGGACAATGCCCTTAATGGCATGCTTTAACTTTTGGTCAGCCCTGAATTGGTCAGGCAGTTGGACTAGATGATTGTTTTAGGTCCCTTCCAACTGAAATAGTCTATTCTAACTGAAAGCACAGATATTCTATTCTATTGAAAGCTGGAATAGCTTTAGAGCATTCTTTAAACTTTGTACAAATTCATGAAAAGTAACTAGAAAAATCAGTGGATGCAAGCCTTTGTTACAGTAGAAATGTTGGTATTAATGTTGAACAAGCATTTGTTTTCCCTTTGAGTGAGACAATTATTAAATAAACAAGAGTGTAGCTTCTGTTATGTGAAGAACACTGTGTGATTGTGTCTGATCCCATGTTTCTATCTAAAACTGACTTTTTACTCAGATATTCTGATGGGGATCTCACTTTAATTTATCCGAATGGGGATGCATGTAGTTCCGGCTTTCAGAGAATGACTGTCATAAACTTTGAGTGCAATGAAACAGCAGGTGAGTTTAACAAGCTGTGATGACTCTGCTCAGGGTTTGACTTCTGTGCTTGCTAGTAGACCTTATGTTCAAAGGAATGCATGCTTTGAGCCACAGCTAACACAAGGAATAAATATTGTTAGAGTAAGCACTAATTTCTATGGCTGGCAGGATTGTTTTGTGCTGTGTAGTAGCGCTGCTATTCTAAATTTACAGTGATGAGCAAGAATATTGAAGTGTAAAAGAGCCTTGTTTCTTACCCAGTAGGGAAGAAAAAAAAAAAACAAAAAACAAAAACAAACAAAAAAATCAAAACAAAACAACAAAAAAAAGCCCCCAAAACAACAAAACCCCAAACCACAAATGCAAGTCCTGTGCAGCAAAAGGATTTTTATCTTCCTTGCTCCTTACTAGTCCTCAACTCTCCTTGCTTTTGTCCCCTTCCCCTACTGGAAACCTAACATCCGTTTATCTGTTTTCAATGTTAAGGTAATGATGGTAGAGGAACTCCAGTGTTTACTGGTGAAGTGGACTGCACATATTTTTTTACATGGGATACAAAATATGCGTGTGTTAAAGAGAAAGAAGATCTCCTTTGCAGAGTTGCTGATAAGAGAAAACACTATGACTTGTCACCTCTGATCCGCAGTTCAGGTATGGCATGAAAACTAGCTTTCAGTTACTTTTGTCCTGAGTTTATATGCCATCTCTAGTGCAGTGCTTTAGCTGAACATTAATCAGCTTTTGCTTTTCTTATTGAATTTCTGGGGTGCTGGCGTTCATTTCCCTCATCCCGAAAGTAGTGAGTGCCTTATGAAAGTAGCTATGACTGCCTTGGTTGCTGTCATCTTAAGTGGTTTTAAATGTGGGTCCTTTTCTGTGATAAAAGGCATTTTGGCATGGAGAGGCTAAAATAATTAAGCCAGATGACTTGTTCTTAACAACCCCCTGTATTTCAGAGTTAGCCCAGAACTGGGAAGCTGTGGACAGTAGCTTTTCGGAGGTAGGGAGGAAGCATTATTACATCAATGTCTGCCATAAAGTGCTGAAGAGAGGAGGAGCTTCCAGCTGCTCAGATGATGCTGCTATTTGCTCTGTAGGTGAGTCTTTGTGGTGGTGTTTGTTGTTGTTCGTGTGTGTGTGTTGGTTGTTTGTTTTTCTTTTATTTTAAGACTCTGAAGGCTTGGCACTTCCTCTGCAAATGGAGTTGGCTGCCCTGAGTGTCTTCAGTTATTTGAAGAAACATAAGTTAGGAGCACGTTTCTCTTGTGCTCCCAAAGACCCTAGAAGAAATGATGCAAGTAGCCTTTTCTAACTAAAGAATGGTATTACACTCTCCAGGCTTTGTAGCATGGTTTTGGTGAGGTTAAAAACAAACTCCTAATCATACGCTTTCTTAAGACTTTCCTTTTGGCTAGTTAATATTCTCTTAATAGTGTAAACTTCACTTCTTTCCAGGGAAACAAAAGTGATGCATTTACTGTCTTTACAGATAAACAAAACAACAGTAAGAATCTTGGAACATTTGTGTCTTCTCCTAAAAAGGTTGGAGAAAATATTCAACTTACCTATTCAAATGGAGACAGCTGTGGTGTTAACAAAAGAATCAAAACTGTCATCACTCTAGTGTGCAGACCAGGTGAGAACATCCACACCCTGTTCTCTGATCCAGTTAAAAACTGGAGGTCATTTAATATGCCCAGGCATGAGTGATAAATATTAGCATGTGCATTTGTCTTTCATTTCCTTCTATGCAAAAGCTGAAGCATTGTGGTTTGTTTACTAGGATGATAGCAATGTAGTTGCAGGTCATTAGCCCTGTTCACCTTTTATACAAGTACTCTTTAAAGACCCTTGAGTAAGTCTCTTGAATTAAGATTCTCCTAAACATGATAAAAGTATGTTTAAGTGTTTAAAGCTCCACAAAAACATGGAAGCTATACAAAGCACTTTCTACCCCGAGATTGTCTTGATAGGAAAGTTTGGTTCTGAACCGAGATCTGATACTTTAACTTTCTTTTCCAATAAGTATGTTTTGTGTCTGAACTGCTTGCAGTCATGAAAAGCAGAAGCATTTGCAGAAGTTGTTAATGATGTTCATATAATAGCCCGCTAGCTTAACCATCTTCCAGGGAAATAAAAAACCTGTATTCTTCTACCTCAGCTTGAGGAAGCTGAATCCTCCAAGTGTGGTGGCTGTTAGGACCAGGTTATGCACTACTTCCTAATAAAGCTGTTGCTTTGTAGCAAAATACCAGGTTTGTGTATCAAAGCAAACATTTTTTTTGAAGAGTGTGATAGTACTCAGGAACAGACTGATCAGTGCATCTTCACCTCTGGGCTAAACTTTTATTCTGGGGACGAGGATGCAAAGAATTTGTGCAAGGAATTTTTGGTTCTATTTAGTCCTCGTTTTCAGAGGAGAGGTACTTCAACAGTTAATCTTGGTCTGCTGTTGGGAGGGAGTTAGTGTTTGTAGGCTTAAATTCATAGTTCCTTTTGGCAGCCTGACTGTCTGTATGTGTAACATGTTGCTCTTGCGATACCAGGTGATCTAGAAAGTGCTCCAATCTTGATGTCTGAGGGTGTATGTTCATATGCATTTGATTGGTATACTGCTGCTGCATGTGTCCTGTCTAAAACTGAAGGAGATAACTGTCAAGTCTCTGATCCTCAGGCAGGTATGTATTTATGTTCAGCATATTGAAAGGTTGTGAGGGATAGAACTTGTGTCACAACACTGAGTCCTTTCGATGCGCAAGAACAAAGCAAGTTCAGCCTAAGTCTAAGCACCCACAACATCTGAGCACAGCAGTTTTAAGCATGTGTGTGTGGAAGATCAGAACAGCACGAGCTTAATATTCCCCTATTGTGTGCAGATAAAAATAAGTGTAATGTGTATTTTACTGTAGTAAATATCTCTGTATAAGGAAACATGCTTTTAGTATGTCCAAATTGTTTCTGAAACAATAATTACCTAGAAGGATACTTATTCGGAGGGAAGTGAACTAGCTGTGTGACTGGTAGAATCAAAACCTGTGAGAGATGGCAGGAAAAAAATTAAACTGATAAAGTTTAATTCCTTTCCCATTAGGCTTCTTTTTTGATTTATCACCTCTGGCCAAGAAAAATGGGCACTATATAGTTAATACTACTGAATACTTGTTTTACATAAACATCTGTGGCAGTGTGCGGGATGAGTTGTGTCACACAAAATCAGCAGCATGCCAAGTAACACCAAGGTGAGTAACTAGCTCTGTTGTCTGTAATAGAAAATCTCTTGTTGCATGATGTATTGTCTGTATGTAATAGTGAACAATTTGCATGTAAAATAATTACTGTGCTGCCTGTAATAGACCCAGTTAATTTGCATGTAAAATATTATTTGGTAGCACAGTAATTATGCTGCCAGCTGTTTCAGGCAAAGTGCACACACATGTAATCTTGCTTAAGCTAGCTTTTGAGATTGAGTGTGTCCATTGCTCCCCCTTATGTTTCCCATAGGGACTGTAAGCTGTAGATTAACTGCTGCATCTGTATTAAGCCAACCCACAATTTGGATTCAGGGTCAGCTGGATCCCAAGAGCTGGCCTAAAGAAGCACTGCTGCACTCGGGATGAGTAGTGGCTGCCTTATGCAGAGGCAAAGCCCAGAGCTTGGGCTTTGCACCATATTTCCATTACTAAAAGTGCTGTGCAGGCACAGTCCCAGTGTGTACTGCTACTCTAACAGCATCATTGCTCTTATCTTCTACAAGTTATGTCTGAGATAGTATCTGTGCACTTCAGGTTCCAGGTCAGCCTGTTGCCAGAGATGTGGTACAGTGCAAACACAGGCAGCTGTACTTGAGTTGGCTCTGAGTTACTCTCTAGCCAAAGAGTTCACTGCAGACACTAAAAATGTTCTTCAGGGGAAGGTGGCCAGGCTAGGTCTGATAGAGCCAGTGTTAAGTCAGAGTAAAGAAACCCCTCTGAACCAAAGCTGGTCCTGAGCTAAGAGCATGTGAAGGCAGTTTTCTTCCCTGAGTGAGAAGACTTGCTGTTGTGCGGTGCTAGGTCTTCACTGTCCACATGTATTTGCATGGAACCCATTTGAGCCAGAATTAGGGTGTCTGCAGTTTGAATTCTACTCTGGAGAATAGGAACTTGATATTTCTGTCCCTCCTCTAGAGAAGGGAGTGTTAAAAGAGTCTCTAGATATCCAAGCAAGGTACAGTTTCCTTTCTTTTCCAAAGAAGGACACCTGTTCATGTTTTAAGTTTCCTTCTGGCAGCATTCTGTTCATCCTAGCTCACTTATATCTAGTCAACCTTACTTAATTCTTTTGTCTTATTATGGTGTCTTCTATAAACTTACCTGTGTGCTTACTACTTTTAAGACTTCTCTTAGGGAGAATTAATTTTGCATTCTGAAAAGTCCACTTTTTCCTTTTCTAGTAAGGATCAGTTTTGGAGTCTTGGACTGCCCAGTTCCAGACTTTCATATTATGATGGTCTGATTCAGTTGACCTACAAAAATGGTACAGCATACAATGATGAGAAGAAAACACAGCGATCTACCCATATAACTTTCCTGTGTGACCGTCAGGCTGGAAGAGGTCAGCCTGAATATCAGGTAAGAGGTTCTATATGAAGAAGGGAAGGATCTCCAACACAAAATCCTGACAATAATTGCTGCTAGGCCATTGCAAGCAGAGATTCATGGATGGAAATATCCAGTATCTATAAAGCAGACTAAGAGAAATAGTTATTTCTCTTGTTATATCTGCCTCTTGTTGCAGCCATGAAGGTTGTCTTGACCACTGAACAGTAGGTCACTTTTCACCTGGATCCAGGTTCTTACTTCATTCTTCTCTAGTCTCTGAGCCATGTAATTACTAGTGGTTTTGATCATCTCGTATTTCTAGCTGAAAAAAACAAACTGGCTGAGAAGTAACAAGTGGTAGGGCTGTGTGTCCTGTAACACAGTAGACAGCAGTTACATTGCTCTAGTTGCTCTGGTTCTGGTATTTTTGGAAAGAGTATTTTTGGTGACAGAGCAAATGACAAGATCTACAACAACACCGACCTACGCACATCAACCTGAGAAGGTATATCGCAAAACCAAAGGGAAATAACAAGCTTAATGTATAAAGGAGTAGCTGTGAGTTGCAAAGTATTCTGTGTGGAAAGCCGAACTGACCTATCCTGCTGTTTTTTAGATAGAAGATAACTATACCTACAACTTCAGGTGGTACACTGAGTATGCTTGTCCTGAAATTCCGCTGGAATGTGTTGTGACTGATCCCAACACCATGGACCAATATGACTTGTCAAGGTAGGAGAGTAACATATACAACATAACTTGGCTATTCTAGTTTAGTGTTCTGGCTGATAGCTTAGCACTGGATGAAGTTGGTTTCCTCTGTAGACAGCACTAGAAACTTTATCTGTTGCAACAATCTTAACTGCAAGTCTCTTGAAATGAAGACAGTATTTCCCTCTAGTATATTGACTTGCCTCCTAAGATGTAAGTTGACTTTCTGGGATGGTTTTGCTTAATAAAAACTTATTACTTTGCCAACTGTGCTCTACTTCCTAGGAGGAGTATTTTTAATTGTAATGCTTAAAAATGAGGGGAAAAGTTATTCTAAAATGCTTTAAGGTTGCTCTGTTTCTTGAAACTGACCCAGAAAGCTAGAGAGAATCTATGAAGAGTGTGAGTTCTTAGTGTAGAGCTTTCTGTTCCTGCTCAGCTTAGCAAAATCTGAGAAGAGAGGTGAAAACTGGTACGCCATGGATAATTCAAGACCAAGTGAGCGCAAGAAGTACTACATAAATGTCTGTCGACCACTGATTGCTGTTCCAGGATGCGACCGGCGAGCATCTGTCTGTCAGATGGAATATCGGCATGATCACGTGAGTAGCCTTTTCATCCCAGCTCAGAGCTGGTTTGCCAAGTGAGTGAGATTAAGGGGTATGCGAGATAGGCACACGAATTCTGGCTTCTTTGTGCAAAATACAGTGGTATTCTGAGTAGCTGTAATGTTGCCATAATCATTGCAGAATGGTAGACTTCCTGTCCACCTCTTCAAAGACCAAAGCTTTAATTTTTACAAGTGTATCAATGTGATGTTTGACCTGCGTGATTCTTTGTCCTGTGTTGCAGAGGCAGACAAACTGTATCTCTTCTGTGTAAACTGCTGCGGTCTCAGAGACTGCTAGCATTGCTTCAGGCTGCTCTCCTGGATATTCAGTCTTGCTTCTGGCTTGTTTTAGATTGAACTGTGGAAGAAATGTGTTTAAAGATTCTTTGTCACCTCCCTCTGAGCTCTCTTTGGCTTTGAGGATTAGATTAGGCAGAAGTTGCCAAGCAGGGAAAAAAAAAAAAAAAAAAGAGGTAGTGGTTCTGGGCTTCTATATTTCCCTGAAGTATAACAATTTATCATGGGACTGTTTGTGCTGACAGGCTGGATGGACACTTAGCCCAAGGCCTGGCTTCAGTGCCACACAAAGCTGTAGGGAAAGTTGAACTACAGGCTCACCAACCTGTCCCAATTCCTTCTGTAAAACAGAGAGAACACCTTCCCTCCATACTGTTGAAGAGCATGTCTGAATGACTGAATCTGTACGTCACCATCATGGCACTTGACCTAACTATTACTAGTTCCCTGTGCTTGCATTAGTCCTTGTTGTGTAAGGCTACTTACTTTGCGTGTGGAGACACACTAAGGCTTCATTACTTCATTGCTGAAGACACTAGAGTAAAAAGTGAGCACATTGGGTCAACCTAAATGCAGAGTTGTTAAAAAAAAAGGGGGGGGAGGGGGGAAGAAAAAAGGCAGAAGTCTTTGTGGACAGAGCTGCTTTGGAGGTGTATTCTTCTGTTTGTTGCTGTCGCTAACTTAAAATAGTTTCTTAAAAACAGGAAACACCAGTTACCTTGCAGAAGTGAAGATTAATTTGGACCTTGGTAGTAGCACCTACTGTTCTAATGCTGTTTCTGCTAGTGCTTTTTAGGCTTTGCTAGGCATGGCAGATCCCTAAGCTCAATTCTAAGAATGCCTGGGGGGTTCCACATACTGTGTTTTAAAGAGCTGTACAAATTAAATCTTACGTACTGTGCATGAGGCATAGGCCTCCCTAAATTCCTAAGCTGTGTAGCTGGTGAGGTGAGGATGGCTGGTGTGAGGCACTACAGGCACCTTATTGTACTAAAAACAGGAACAACAAAAAAACAAACCATGCCTGCTTGTGGAGCTTGTCTGTTAAATATGTGAAACTTAAGTATAGAATGGGGGAGAAATGTAGGGAGACCTCTACACCTTTGTTATCTTCAAAACTCTTGAGATAACCTTCTGTATACAAGATTATTGTGGTAGATATTTTCTTCTTTTTGACTGTATCTATCACTCCTCACTTGGGTTTAGGATTGCTGACCTGCTTTTCTTTATTTCTAGGTTTCTTACTCTGAAGTCACCTCTATTAGTAACCTTGGTGTTGCCAGCAAAGAACTAGTAGTTGAAAGACCTGGACACATTTTTCTAACCTATGCAAATGGTTCTGTGTGCATTGATGCTGATGGAAAGAAAACTACTTATACCACTACCATCCACTTCATCTGTTCCAAAGGCACTCTTGTAAGGACAAATGATCTTTCAGTTGCTGCTTCATCATAGTAGTTTTTCCATCATACAACGTGAAACTACATGAAGATGTACAGTGTATAGCAGATTGATGCCAAGGGAGACTTCTTGAGGACTTAAAATAGAGATGTAAAAACAAAGTTGACTTAGACGCTAGAGAAGCATGTGTCTCAGTCTGAGTATTTTATCATAAGCAAGAACTAGTTAAAAACTAACAGCCTCAGTGGACAGTGGTATTTCAGACTAGTCTAATTAGCACGAAAAATACATGGGGACTTAAGACTGAGGAGTTATACATGCAAACATTGCATACCCTCTTAAGAGGAAGAATATTGTAAAGTGTATCTTCAGGCTTAGCTTCTGCATCCTCTGTAGCTTGTTGATTCTAGAGGAGTTCTTAAATCTATAAAGCTTTTGCTGATACAGCTCCTCATACTGAAGTTTAGACTGCGGGGGATCATTAGACTGAAGCTTGCCTAGACTTGTTCTTGCTGGTTTGTGAATCTGCAGGTCTTACTCCCCTCACTCACATGATCTTCAGCGCAAGAGATATGGTGAAAATATGTGACTTGGAGCAGTTATGAACTGCTTTGCTTTTGCCTGAAAACACTGAAATGAAGTGTGTGTAACTAATACTCCTGTTACCTTGTTACCTCAGTTAAGAGAGTTTTGTGTTGTTTGATTTCTACTTTTTTTTTTTTATAGTTGACTATGCATTATACCCCAAAACTCTTCAAAGCTTAGACTGAGGCAAGGTCTGGTTATACCTGTCTAGATTCAGTATTGAATTTAATCTGAATATTTGGATGTCAGATTCAGTTCTTTGCTAAAGCTTAATGACATGCTAAGTGTTTAGCTAGACAACGTTTTCAGCGGTGACCTTCAAAATAAATAGGGGAGAGGGAAGCAGGGTGGGAATTGTGTGCATTTGTAGTGCAGTCTTTGAGATTCCACTTTATGAGAAACTGTCAGGTTCTTCTAAAACATGAGAAGATGTTGGCCGTTACACTTATTCTGGTCTTCTCTCTGCAACCTGTTTCCAGAGTAGCAGCCCACGGTTTATAGCTATTCAGGAATGTATGGCCACATTCTTATGGGAAACTGAGGCTGCTTGTCCAATCAAGGAAACAAAAGATGATTCTCAGGTAAGAAAGGAGGGCGTAATTTTATTCATAGTCTCAATGTACCGTTTTTTTTTTTTTTCTAGCACTCCTGGTTGCTGTGTTTAAATTACTCTTGGAGAAAACTAACAACAGTGAAGTCTGAAGTTGATCATGATGGGGTCTTATAATATCTTATTGCTTTCTTCTTGAAGTGTTGCTGACATGCGTAAATTCTGACCAAAGTATTCAAGTGCTCCCTCTCTTGAGCAACTTACTTGCTGTGGCACTGAATGTTTCACTCCCTTACAAGGTTGCTAGTTTATATGTAAGGATATATATTGTCCTTGTTTGTGTACAGATCATCAAATGAGGCTTTTTTTTTTGTATTGAGCTACTCAGTTGCTTCTATTTTACAGGTCTCAACATAAACACATTAGTGTGAAAACAACTCTCAGTTAAATTTCCTTGCTCTTAGCTAACTTGATAGATGTCATCTGTTAAATTGCACTTTGATATGTTGGTATGTGGCTGATGTCAACGGACAGCTGTGCAAAAGAATTGAATGTAGTGTTGCTACTGTCAGAGCTGTATTCTGGTTGTCCAAATTAAGTTGCTGATTGGTACGCAGGCTAGGAATATGTGTAAATCACACTCTGACTCTTTAAACAAGTTAGAGGTAAAACTTAAACAGAAGAAATGCAGAAGGAGGAAAATAATGCTGTTGTAATTTTTTTTTTTTTCAGTCCTGCTCTGTGCGAGATCCAAACACTGGCTTTCTGTTCAATCTGCAGCCATTAGCTTCTGGAAAAGGCTATATGGCTACTGGCATTGGGAAGAAGTTCTTGGTAAGGATTCTGACTGTGTAATCTGTTGCTTATGGATGCTGTTGTTGCATTTTTCCAGTCTTACTTAGTGAGCAAGTGGAGCTTTGACTTGGTCCTCTTACGAAATTTGAGTTGGCAGGAAGTACTGTGCTTGAGGGGAGGAATGGAAGATAACTTGCATCTCAGATGGTCTTAAAAGCATTGAACTTCTGGCTTTTAGCAAACATTAAGGTAGCCACGCATTCGAGGCTATGCATGGTTTTCCAGTTATGGACTCTGTTGTGTAATACCAGTTTATCTGCTAGTGCTGAAGAAATGGACAGTGGAAGCCTAGAAAGGGATCTGATCTGTCCCATGTTGGTGTTCTTAATGCGATCTGCATGTATCGGTAGTCCTAGGCTGTTCACAGGTACTACCATAGTGTTTTTTAGTCTAAGAATAAACTTGCTAAACCACATCTTGTACTTCAAGTGGGGAGAATTTGTGGACCCTGTAAGCTGAAGATTGAGGATATTTTTCCTGTATTATAGTTGGTTGTCTTGCAGCCCAGAAGTGACAGACATTTCATGCTGTTTGAAATAGTTCGTGACAAGTGAGCTTTACTTATGTAGAAATGCCTATGTGAACCTAATTTTTCTGATGCAGTTAATACTGTGTGCACTCACATGTTTTCAAAACTTCTAGCTAAACATTTGTGGACCCATGCCAGATTGTGGCAAAATCAATGGCAGAACAGCTGCTGGGTGTGAAGCAGAAAATCTGACATTGGTGAGGCTGGTGGAATTGGACAAAACCCTGTATCTCTCTAGTGAAGGTTTTCTAACTCTTACTTACAGAGGTCCTTTTCGTGTGCAATCAGGTGAGTTCAGGTAACATGCAGTGGAAATGGATGCTAATATTGTACAAACTTTCTGTGAACGGTCTTCATTCCTTCTCTTGTTCATGTACTAAAACCTACTGGGCTTGGTGTTTGTCACTTAAACAAGTTAGTTCATGTGAAAATTTTAGGAAGAAATCAAATCATGCAGAATGGTAATGGCTCAGTTTTCAGTAATACACGTGCATTTCAAAGGTCCCAGAAAGAGACCAAATACAGTACAGGATTTTTTTTTTCCTTACTGAGTAGATGAAAAATACTGCTCCTCACATGGAGTAATAGATAGTCAAATTGGGAAAACAAGCAAAATGAACTCTGGCTCTTTTTGTAAGTGAAGTCATTGCTTTAAGCTTCAGTTCCATGAATAATGCTCTCTGAAGTTGTTTCATATCTGAAAGGTCATTTTTCAGTAAGCTTATACTCTTATATGAATTTCTTGAATAAGTGCTCTAGTACTTCATGTACACCTACTTCATGAATTTAAGTGTTTTGCAGATAAGACTGATGAAGAATGTGTGTCTAGCTTTTGGATTTTACATGCTCTCCAACTGTACTGAAACTGAGTTTTCATAGAAAGGCATATGACACCTTAACAACAAAAGGTTTTTAGGAAAACAGGATTTTGGATTCAGGAACCTCAGATGCTCCTGCATGTTTGTCCTCTGTACAAATTGCTATGGTGATATCTCTTTATTTTCCCAGTTGTGACTTTTTCGTACCTAATATGCAGTAGGGAGACAAGTGATTGAGCTCTCATGTATTGTTCTTTGAGAGCTTCTACCATTTTGATAACACTATGATATGTTGATGACAAATACTATTTCCCCCCATAATTCTACCATTTCTTGTGGGCTGTGGAAAGGACTAAACAGAGCTTAACGTATGCTGCTTAAATAGTATCAGTGTTATTTAGTCTGCAGTCATTACACTGAACTTCTTACAAACAAACACAACTGCCAAACCCAAGACTTTGCTGTGTGTGATGTAATTTAGAGGTTGCTAGTAGAGCTGACTTGGATGTTTTGTAGGTTTTCTGTTTCTTCAAATATATTATGTCAAAGACGTAGGAAGCACAGTTCAGTGAAGGTAATTATGCTCTTGGAATGTGTCAAGGCTTTCTGGTCTCCCATTTGGAAAGACACTTGTGGCTGCTAGGCAATTTAGCACAGGTTTCTAAAGAAGGCTTGTGTATTTACAGTTAAAAAAACATAAACAATAAGGTAGTGTTTTTCTTGAAGCAGTTGGTAATAAGAAACTGTTAGAAAATTTTAAAGGCAGGTGTTAGCTTGAACTTAAATTCAAATATTCCCACATGAACCAGCAGCAGATAAGTGTTTGTTTTACAGGAACATCAGACACGTTCACGGTGACTTTCATTTGTAATGATTCATATCCTGGAGAGCTTAAGTTTGTACGTGAAGAAATAAACAGCGTGATGAACATCCATGATACTTTTTTTGAGTTCCACACAGCTCTGGCCTGTGTTCCTGCTCCTGTAGACTGCCAGGTTACAGGTAGGTACCTGGAATTTGGGTGGGCTCTGTCCAACAAATGTTGGAGGGATTAACTGAACAGCAAACTTCTGCAGAGGAGGGCTTTAAGAATACCTGTTCTGAAGACATTTGTGAGACTTGAAGTCTTCACAGAAGTTGTAGAGAGGGAGAGGAGGTAAGTTGTTTGAAGCAGGCTTAACTTATGAAGACAGGCAAGAAGCTAATGTGCAACATAGTGGTATACACAAGAGAGCTGATAATTACGTGGAAAACCTTTAATTCTTATCATGACTGGGTGCTGCTTCAGCCCAACTCTGAAGAAAATGGGTTAATGTAGTATTGGCCTCTGGAAAAATGCACCTGTGAATTGTGGAGTAGTTACTTGTGGGAAGCAACTGTCAAGGGAACTCTGTTCTACATTTGGTGTAGTGACATTTTTTATGGCAACAGTACCTTCTCTCAAAGGATATCTAATGTGATTCTGAAAATTACTTTGAATTATGTGTATTCATCAGTGAAACTTGTATCATTTTAAACGCAATACCGCTGCAAGTATCTAATAGGTCATCTTTCAGCTTACTGTATGTACCACATATCTTTCAGATGCTGCTGGCAATGAATACGACTTAAGTGACTTGAGCAAAGAGGATGAACCGTGGGTTGCTATAGACACTTCAAAGGAAGCAAAGAAGCAAACATTTTTCTTGAATGTCTGCAAGCCTTTGCCCTATGTGTCTGGATGCCCTGGTAAGCCAACTGGCAAGCATTTCTTAACTTGTGACTTCTGTATATACAGAATGACACCCCTGGTTATTTTAGTAGGATTTCTTGAATCCTGCCCATTCAGTCAGTGAACTTGCATAGACCTGGGTGAGGTATGTCAAGGGTATAATAAACAGACTTTCTCAGACTGAGAGCAGTCTTAATGCTCATCAGGACTCTTGCATGGAGATGTGTGGGAATGCATTTGGGAAGAATGTATTGAGGACAGTATTTGCCAGTATCCTTGATTTTATTTTTTTTTTAAAGAAGAAAGGAAAGTTAAATGTTGTTGAAGCCTCCTAACTGAATGAGGCCGGAATGAGAAACTTATGCCACATCTTAATGCGCTTCTAGCCAGTTTGATTTATTTAACCTGTTGCTGTAGTCTTCTATCAGTCTGCGGGAGCAGATAAGTTAGTGCAGTTTTAAAGACTTCAGTGAGTTCAGGACAGTAACTTGTTCTATTCCTTAAAGACTTTGGGCACACAATGTCTCTAACTATTTATGAAAACACTTCTGTTGTGTTCAGCTTCAGGAGTTTGAGACAGTCTGCTTTAACACCCAAAGTTCTCTTAAAGCTACTCCATTATGTTATTTTACAATAAAGTTAGCTCTAGTTGTCAAAGCTTTGAACTAAAATACAGGCTTTTTCTTTTTCCTGTAGGTGGTGCCATAGGATCTTGTGTGAAATACGCTGATAAAAGCAAGAACCTTGGAGTCATTCAGATAAACCCACAGGCTGCTACTGATGGGTCACTAAGTATTATGTACTTGAATGGTGACACATGCAAGGATAAGCAGCGTTATTCTACGCGTATAATCTTCCAGTGTGATCAAACAATGGTAATTAACGAGGATTTTAGAGCTTGGACTTACTATAACAAAATAGACAGTGTTTATTCCTGTTGGAATCGAGAGGCTCATTCTAAAAAGTAATGTCTCATATGCAGGCTTTTCCCTTGTCTCTCCTTAAAACTGCTTTCCTGAGCCCATAGAACACACCAGTGAACTCTGTCGTGGAATCCTGTGAGCCACCAAAAGCAGCTCTTTGCTGAAAACGAGTACTGAAATTTGATAAGAGAGATATTAGACTGTGCAACTGCAATAAAAAAAGGATTCTGCATGTACATTTTGAGACTTGCAATGTAATTGTTAGTAAACCTCCTTCATATGGCTCTTTTCTGTAGGGATCGCCAGTGTTTGAGCAAGAGGATGACTGTGAGTTCGTATTTGTTTGGAGAACCTTGGCAGCATGTCCTATTCACAAAGCAGAAGGTAAGTGTAGTTATTTGAGCTCTAAAATATCAAACAAATCTGTACAAGAAATAAATACTTAGCGAAGCTATGTTTGTTTCTTGCCCCATGAATTTTTCTGTAAAAAGTGCTGGCTTGTGGAGGGATGTCTCTTCTGAGCTTCAAGCCAACTAAGAGTCACTTCTAACATTAAAAGTACAATTTAGGATGACAGGCAAATGTACTTTCCTATCTAGGGAAAGAAGATAAACTAATAATGCTGTCTCTGACAAATCATAGTACTACCTTGTTAAATCACAGGCAGACTTGCTAGTCTCTTGTAAATCTTAAAAAGACCATCGGGTTTCATGAGAATGCAGTTGATCCTATGCCTGGCAAGTCATTCCATGTCCCCCCCCAAGACTGGAAGTTATACTGTAAACTTGACCCTTGTTAGAGAGTGGGGGAGAGACTAGTGGGGAGAGCATCAGAGTTTACAGTTGACTCCAGGACATGCAAGAAGGAATCACAGGTTTTAGTTCCAGTACTTGGTTGTCTCTTAGGTGGGAAGTTGAGTGTGCAGGTATCTTCTCTGCCCTTGCAGGTTTTATTTTGCAACTTGTAGAAAATGCTTTATAAAACATCCAGACTTCCTGTAAAGCATCTGTTGCAACAGTCCTAGATGTTATGGAAACTGCTAGTGGTCTCATGTGGCATAAGAGGAATGTTTACAAGCTACTGCTCTATAGCACACAATTATTGTTCAGGACACTGGTGACAAGAGTTGTGGTTTTGAAGGGAGGGAAACCGATGTGATGTCTTTTAACTTGGTACCAACTTGTTGGATGATTGAGGGGAACATAATGATAATGTGATGCAATCTGACTTTTAAAAAAAGCTTCAGAATATTGAGCAAAGGGTCACTTTGTTGCTGATCAAGTCCTCTGTTTTAAAGTTACTGATGTACATCAGATGGTTAGACTCATGAAACTAGAATTTTCCCAAACCTTTTCTGCATACATCTTGGTAGACCTGTAAGCTGTAGCTAACATTTCCTAGGATCAATTATTTCCTAACTCTGCAAACTTCATAGCTGTTAAAACAAGATACAAGACTGACATTTAGGACAACTTTTGCTTTGGCCTTGTGACCTCGCTGTTCTTTCCAGATAATTAAGCAGGTGCTGGACTTAGTGTCTTTGGTTCTGTACTTAACCTTCAGCATGGCTGAAGGAGGAACCTGTGAGGCCACTTTGAGGTAGTTTTTGAACTACAGCGTGAATTTTGCATCTTGCTTTAGTGGCAGTGATAAAAGAAATGTTCCATTTGTAGCTTAGTCTCATAGTTCTAGATGTTGATTACTTCCCAAAATGAGCTACTTAGCTGGACTAAAATGGGTCTTCAGTGTCACTGCCCTAAAGTGCCAGCTACTCATTTTTGTGGCATTATTTGTGCCAGTAAGCCTTAACTGTCCTAAGTGTATTTTGCATGGCTCATAGATATTAAATTGTATTTTAAATTCTTAACTTTTCTTTAAAGGAGAGGATTGCCAGGTGAAAGATCCAAGGTATGGTCATGTTTATAACCTGAAGCCACTTTCCAATAAAGACGTAAAAGTGAGTACAGATGAGTATGACTACTACTTCAGAGTTTGTGGAGAAATAACAGAATCTTGCAAACCAGAGGCTCGCACTGTGTCATCGTGTCAAGTAAAGAAGATGGACAATACTTTCAGAAAAGTAGCAGGTATAGCACTTGAACAGAAGGACCTTAGAGAATGGGAAGATTAACCAGGGTGCGACTGAAGCTGCTATGTGATACAAGAGGGGTTCTTGCTAATCTTGTACATCTTATGAGATAAAGCACCCTACCACTTCTGCTTCATGTGCAAATAAAATGTCATATCTATATATAGTTATTTTGACACACAATTAGGAATGAGCTCAACACTACTGTACTGGAGTAGTACTCACTCAGTAACTAGGTCACAAGTTTTAGAGGAAGGTTGAGGTCTTTCTATCAGTACTTTATTGTGCGTGTTATTGCTGTCTATGCAACCCTGTTGCCAGAAGCATTACTGTAGTTGTGTGTATTTACTGGATTAGCTCTTTACTTTTCTCAACTCTTTGCTTCTAGGCTTGCTTACAGAAAAGCTGACTTTCAAAAATGGTTTAATAATGATTAATTACACCAGTGGAGAAAAATGTCATAAAATATACGAACGATCAACTGCCATATTATTCTATTGTGACAAGACTACATCTGAGGTTAGTTTCAAAACATATGCTTCCTGTATGTACTGTCTTCCAGAGTTGCCCTCTTTAATGTGTAGAAGGGTAAGGTGAAGAACATGAACTAGTTTCCTTCAAGGACTGCCTAATCATTTACAGATTAGGCAGGAGGTTGAAAGGTCCTGTGAGGTAATAAAAAATGAGGAATATTTTAAATTTCCTATTTATGGAAGGTGCCTTTGTCATGCCCCAGGAAAGTCAGGGCATGTTGTTCCTCTAAGGGATGCCTGCCATTAGCAAAGCTCTTGGGGATGTTGGGAAGGGATGTTCTCCCAGAAATAACAGCCGCTTCTTTGTAAGAAATAAAAAGTAGGAGGATGAATCTGCAGGAAGGCAGGCGTTACATGGCCAGACCAAAATAAGCTGGTTACTTGTTTGTCAGTATCTCTCTGTACTTGTTCTTAAACAATGGTGCCTAGAGTTACTTTTGCTCTTCTCCTTACTTCATGGAGGAGGGAGAAGCTCCTGATGGCTGCCGTTTTATCAGAAGTGCGCATGTGGATAAACTCAGGTTTGGGAGAAGCCATGCTTTCAGCTGGTCAGAGGCATAGTGTGGCTCTAAGATAATATGTAAATACAAGTTCTTGGATCTTCTTGAAGCAAGACTGAGACCTTTTGGTAGCTTCATTATGTCTAAATGAGAAAGCAAATTCCTTTTGTATTTTGTTCTTTCAGCCTGTATTTTTGAAGGAAACTCCAGATTGCACCTACATGTTTGAATGGCATACTCAGTATGCTTGCCCACCCGTTAAATCTACTGAGTGCTCCTACAAGTAAGTTGTTTCCACAAACTTAAAATGGAGCTGTATGATGGCAGAAACAAATACAGCCTTATTGCAACTCAGTGCAATACTGCCACTTTAGCTATTGTGTTTTGACTTAGTCACCCGCTAATGTGCCATTCAATGCCAATGCAATGTGTTTTAAGTAACTCTTGCAATTTATACTTCCTAAAACCAATTTCACTGAAGAAGAATGCTTTCTGTGAGCTGCTTCTGGGGAATAAGCTTAGTATCAAAGTGAACTGTTAGGTGTGCAGTTATTGATGGTTGAACTCTGAGTATGTTAGCTTGTTACAAGTGTCTAGTCATTATTTAACTTTAGCTAATTTAAACAAAAATACAACTGTAACTGGAACTTCCACCAAACAAAGCTCCAGGAAATATGTCATCTGTTTCTGTCACAACCAAGTATTAGTTCATTACGAGTTGATAAGTGGGGTCAAATGTGGCTAATAATTGGCCCAGAGTTTTAACATCTGGCATCATGATAGGTTTCTGCCCTAAGGTGAAACAATCCACTGTAACTGCATTTGCTTGCCATGCACTAAAAGCCTGCATACTTCTGTGAAAAGTCAGAATTACTCTTGCATTGGCTGAGGGCTGTGTGCACATGGACAGTTACCGTGGGGAAGGCTGGTGCAGTGATATATCTCTGTACTGAATCTGAGGCTTGTAGGGAGCAATGAGTCTGGTGCACATTTCTTTTCCAGCATGATACTCTGCTTATAGAGTTATTAGGTTAAAAGTTATTGCGGTAACTTAAGAATTGTAACTTACAATTACTTGATTTTTTTTTTTTAATGCTTCTTAATTTGAATCCTTTGTCTTTCTTACAGGGATGATGAAGGAAACTTCTATGATTTTTCATCTCTGACACGGCATAGAGAGAATTGGGAGGCAATTGCTCTATCTGCTTCTGCACAGAAATACTATATTAATGTCTGCAAGCCCTTAGTACCATATGGTGCTGCACGTAAGAGCAAAATAAAAGTATATTATCGCTGTAACTAGGGAAGGCAAGTGGTAGGACAGTACTGCTGGTTGTTCAGAGAGAAAAAAAAAAAACAAAACAAAACAATGCAAAGCAAAGTATGTGGAGATGGTGGTGTAATTTCAGCACCAGAGGGAAGGGTAAATTGTGGGCCTGATTTCCATCTGCTTGGAAGATGAGATTCACTAGCAGCTCTTATCTTCTCTTGATAACTTCAGCACTCTAGCTCTTCCATCCTTATCCAAAGTCTGCTATAGCTCTTAAAGATTAAAATAATCTTTTTGTGTAAGATGTTAACTTCAGAAGTTTCCCTATGGCATCTTCTGACTCCACATTTTGTGCAGTGGAAGACCAGGTAACAGACTCTAGCCTTTCACTCTGTGTAGTAGTCTGCTTCCCCAGTAGTAGCTGCCACTACTTTCTGCATGACCTTGAGTGAAGTGAGGCGGTTGCTGCTACTTGTGATTTTGGGGAAAAAAAACACCCCGGTGAGTATGGTTTGGACAGTGGCTTGGAGATAGATTATCCATGACATACCTGAAAGAGTAGTGGAGTTTTATTCCAGAAAAGTAAGCCTTAATAGCATTTGGAGTAATAATGCAGTTTTTGCTCACCTGTATAGGTTCCTGTCCTTCTGATGCTGCTGTCTCCCTGATGGAGGGTGCAAAATGTACAAGTCTTGGGGAAGTGGCTGATGGTCCTCGGTGGGAAAATGGTGTTTCTGTTCTGAAATATATTAACGGGGAGCAGTGTCCAGATAAAATCCGCAAGAAAACAACAATATTGCGCCTCAAGTGTGATGAAAGCAAAATTGTAAGTGGGCTCCTTCTGGTGGGGTTTTATGTTTTCATGAGTTGTTCATACCACTGTATGTGTATGGAGAATGGTGGGCAGTTCTTTTCTATTCCCTGATTGTCTGTAGTTGGATGGGAGCCAGTCTTGTAAGCAGACTGGCTTATAAGTACTTGAACTTTAGATGCAGAGCAGTTTTTAAGTGATCTTTTTGTACAATCTGCTAGCACAGATTTTATTATCTGTAATGGCTTAAAATTGTCTGTTTGTGTCTTGAAGGCTGGGAAGTGCTTGAAGTAGTAAATAGTGCTATTGGCTGTGTAGTTCTTAACTTGCACATCTGTATGCCTTGCCATTAAGTACTCTTCTACTTGGTGAGATGTCTTACCCTTGCCTTTTGGATTTTCTGTTGCCCTGCTAGGCTACCTTTAGCTATCCTCTCATCAATTTTATTGCTTCTGATAACGATTCTGTACTGTTGTGTATTTGAAATAGTCACAGTTAAATACTTTGTCTTTGGGTTAATTCATTGAACCACGATGGTTTGTTAAGTCCTAGGACTGGCATTCGAATAGAGTTCAGCTGCAGGTTTCAGGGATAACCCTGTGGCATGAAATCTTATAGTATCACCCTGTAGAGATGTTGCTCTCTCCACTGTTTCATATTTAGGAATCGAAGCCAGAACTTATAACAGCCATTGAAGATTGTGAATATACCTTCTTATGGTTCACCGCTGCTGCGTGTCCTCTTAAAAGCAATGTGCACAATGACTGCCGGGTAACCAATCCTGCAACAGGTAAGGAGGAGGCCTTAGGATTTCGTATGTGGAAGAGGCTGCTGGAAGCAGCTCTAATGTGTTTGTGTTCTTGAGGGACTTCATTAGAAAAGGGCAGTGTGACGCATCCTCTGGATAGCAACTAACAAGCTTATTGGTGGGTAGAAATATCTTGTAAGGTAGTGCAGCGTCCCTTGGAACACATAAATAGTCTATAGTTCTGAAACTAATTTTACCTCTAATTATTAATGTGAATTGGTAACTGTTTGCCTTTCTAAGCTAGCAGGCAGGTAGAGGCTGGTTGACCTTCCTACTAAATTTAGTTACTGAAAGCTTTTACTACAAAGAAATGTCTTGATTTTGAATCTGAAAAAAAAGATTAAATTATTTCCTGATCTGCCTACAGGCCACCTCTTTGATTTGGCATCACTAAGGCGAGAGTCTGGCTATACCATCAATGGTTCACACAACAGAAAAATTGAGTTGAATGTTTGTGCTGAAGCTAAAAGTTCATGTGCTAATGGAGCTGGTAAGCATCTTATCCCCTCTGTTACTGTAATCACTGACTGTAGGGTACCCAAAGGAAATACTTATGCTCAAGTTTAGAGTAGAATGTTGTCCTGGTTTCAGCTGGGATAGAGTTAATTTTCTTCTTAGTAGCTGGTATAGTGCTGTGTTTTGGATTTAGTATGAGAATAATGTTGATAACACACTGATGTTTTAGTTGTTGCTAAGTAGTGGTTACACCAGTCAAGGACTTTTCAGCTTCCCATGCTCTGCATGGCGTACAAGAAGCTGGGAGGGGGCACAGCCAGGGGGCCTGACCCACATTGGCCACAGGGCTATTCCACACCATATGACGTCATGCTCAGTATATAACTGGGGCGAGTTGGCCGGGGGGGAAGGGATTGCTGCTCGGGAACAGGCTGGGCATCAGTCAGGGGGTGGTGAGCAATTGTGTCGTATATCACTTGCTTGGTACATTATTATTGTATTATATTATTATTATTATTATTATTATTATTATTATTACTACCACTACTACTATCATTCTATTTTATTTTACTTCAATTATTAAACTGTTCTTATCTCAACCCAGGAGTTGTCTGACTTTCACTCTTCTAATTCTCTCCCCCACCCCATTGGGGGGGAGTGAGTGAGCGGCTGTGTGGTTCATAGTTGCTGGCTGGGGTTAAACCACGACAGTCCTTTTTGGCGCCCAACGTGGGGCTCGAGGGTTTGAGATAATAACAGATTAATCAGAGTGTATTAAGGAATTTGTATCTGTTAACAGTTGCTGGTCATAATATTGATTCATCTGCTCTCGGTATTAGTCTACCTGATCTGCACCATGCTCTTGCTTTTGCAGTACATGTTAAAGATTGGTGTTGGGTGTTGCAGTTTTCTGTGCTCTGCCGTGATTAGTGATGTTTTGCCTGGGAGATTTGTTATTAAAACACTGACCTTGAGCGCTATCTGGTATTTGGGTTCTGTACTGAAGCCATTACTGTACTTCGGGTACCACCTCATGGAGACAATTAGCAATTATACTTCTTCCTCTGAGAGGCTTTTTATGGAGGAAATACAGAATAGCACCTTCACTGCCGCCTTCTGTAATGTTTCCTCCTTCATTACAACAACTTTTTTGTATCTTGAACATCCTTGGGTAGTTAAGATACATCTATTGGTATTTCTTGGGTATATTGTTTCGGTTTTGTCTAGAGTTAATATGCATTTTAAGAATATCATCCAGAGATCTGCCCCAAGGCTGGATAATTATGAGTGGCAGGGTGTGTGGGAGAGTATGGGCAAATGCCTAGGACGGTGGGCCCCTCCAGTGTTTTGGAGTTTCACCCCTGAACAAGTGCAGAATCCTGAAAAATTAGTAGAACATTTGGAAAAAGTATGCTGTCATCCTGACAATTCTAGGGAGACACAAATCACTGCAATGTGCTGGGGCCTGGCCCATGCCTACCGAGCCGTATTAAACACTATTCAGAACCCTCAAGGGGAAGAGAAGGTCTCTGGATCTGACAACAAAACGACTGGCGTTGCAGCTATGCCAGCCTCGGCAACAGATACTACTGATACGCCAGCCCCTGTAACAGGTGCTGTGGCTACACCAGAGAACCAACCCGTGCCAGTATCAGTTGCCCCTATACAGAAGAAAAAATACACAAGAAAATCAACTCGTTTAGTAAGGGCTGATGATGAACCAGGGCCATCACAAGAACAGGAGGAGGAAGAGGCAGAACCCACAAATGAGATGGTAACAACCCGATCTCTGTCCCTGAGTGAGCTGCGAGATATGCGAAAAGATTTTAGTCGTCATCCAGGTGAGCACATCATCACTTGGCTGCTCCGATGCTGGGATAATGGGGCTAGTAGCCTGGAATTAAAGAGTAAGGAAGCCAAGCAGCTGGGATCCATTTCTAGGGAAGGGGGCATTGACAAAGCGATTGGAAAAGGGGCAAAAGTCCTCAGCCTCTGGAGGCGACTTCTGGCAGCTGTGAAGGAAAGGTATCCTTTCAAGGAAGATTTTTATGTCAGCCAGGCAAGTGGACCACCATGGAGAGAGGTATCCAGTACCTGAGGGAATTAGCCGTGCTGGAGGTGATGCATAATGACTTGAACAATGAGCAGTTATCCAAAGATCCAGATGAAGTCCAGTGCACACGACCCATGTGGCGGAAGTTCGTGCGGAGTGCACCGTCATCATATGCAAACTCTTTGGCAACAATGACCTGGAAAGATGAAGAGGGACCAACGGTGGATGAATTGGCTGGCCAACTTCGACAATACGAAGAAAGTCTCTCTGCCTCCCTACGGGCCTGCGTCGCGGCTGTGGAGAAACTGCCTGATGTGCTAGCTGAGAAATTATCCCGGGAGTTCCAGCGATTCAAAGAGGACATGTCCTACTCCTCACCTGTACGGACCAGTATCTCAGCCATCAGGAGTAAGCATCCCTCTCTTCAAGAGAGAAGATATAGTGAATACACACCACGGGCTACCCTGTGGTTTTATCTGCGTGACCATGGAGAGGACATGAGGAAGTGGGATGGAAAATCTACCTCGACCCTAGAGGCACGAGTACGTGAGTTGCAAGGAAAAACAATTACAAAAGGTGGTTCTTCCAGGAAAATTGCTGCTCCAGTTTCCAGTGAGCAGTTCCCTAGACAGGATAAAAGGGCTGATTTTGCTTCCGATCTCAATAAAGGGGTTTTTGATTCGCATTTACAAGAAGTGAGTAACGAATGCTATGACCGGGACTAGAGGGGCCCTGCCTCCAGCCAGGTGGAGGAAAGGGACAACCGGGTGTACTGGACTGTGTGGATTCGATGGCCTGGCACATCAGACCCACAGGAGTATAAGGCTTTAGTAGACACCGGTGCACAGTGTACCCTAATGCCATCAAGCTATGAAGGGGCAGAACCCATCTGTATTTCTGGAGTGACAGGGGGATCCCAACAGCTGACTGTATTGGAGGCTGAAGTAAGCTTAACCGGGAAGGAGTGGCAGAAGCATCCCATTGTGACTGGCCCAGAGGCTCCATGCATCCTTGGTATAGATTACCTCAGGAGAGGGTATTTCAAGGACCCAAAAGGGTACCGGTGGGCTTTTGGTATAGCTGCCTTGGAGACGGAAGAAATTAAACAGCTGTCTACCCTGCCTGGTCTCTCGAAGGACCCCTCTGTTGTGGGGTTGCTGAGGGTCAAAGAACAACAGGTGCCAATCGCTACCACAACAGTGCACCGGCGGCAATATCGCACCAACAGAGACTCCCTGATTCCCATCCATAAGCTGATTCGTCAACTGGAGAGCCAAGGAGTGATCAGCAAGACTCGCTCACCCTTTAACAGTCCCATATGGCCAGTGCGAAAGTCTAATGGAGAGTGGAGACTAACAGTAGACTATCGGGGCCTGAATGAAGTCACGCCGCCACTGAGCGCTGCTGTGCCAGACATGCTAGAACTTCAATATGAACTGGAGTCAAAGGCAGCCAAATGGTATGCCACAATTGACATCGCTAATGCATTTTTCTCAATTCCTTTGGCGGCAGAGTGCAGGCCACAATTTGCTTTCACTTGGAGGGGGTCCAGTACACCTGGAATCGACTGCCCCAGGGGTGGAAACACAGCCCCACCATTTGCCATGGACTGATCCAGACTACATTGGAACAGGGTGGGGCTCCGGAACACCTGCAATACATTGATGACATCATCGTGTGGGGCAACAAAGCAGAAGAAGTTTTTGAGAAAGGGAAGCAAATAGTCCAAATCCTTCTGGAGGCTGGCTTTGCCATAAAACAAAGTAAGGTCAAGGGACCTGCACAGGAGATCCAGTTTTTAGGAGTAAAATGGCAAGATGGACGTCGTCAGATCCCAATGGATGTGATCAACAAAATAACAGCCATGTCTCCACCAACCAGCAAAAAGGAAACACAGGCTTTCTTGGGCGTTGTGGGTTTTTGGAGAATGCATATTCCAAATTACAGTCTGATCGTAAGCCCTCTCTATCAAGTGACCCGGAAGAAGAATGATTTTAAATGGGGCCCTGAGCAACGACAGGCCTTTGAACAAATTAAACAGGAGATAGTCCATGCAGTAGCCCTTGGGCCAGTCCGGGCAGGACAAGATGTAAAAAATGTGCTCTACACTGCAGCCGGGGAGAATGGCCCTACCTGGAGCCTCTGGCAGAAAGCACCAGGGGAGATTCGAGGTCGACCCCTAGGGTTTTGGAGTCGGGGATACAGAGGATCTGAGGCTAGCTATACTCCAACTGAAAAAGAGATATTAGCAGCATATGAAGGGGTTCGAGCCGCTTCGGAAGTGGTTGGTACTGAAGCACAGCTCCTCTTGGCACCCCGACTGCCAGTGTTGGGCTGGATGTTCAAAGGGAGGGTCCCCTGTACACATCATGCAACTGATGCTACATGGAGTAAGTGGGTCGCACTGATCACACAACGGGCTCGAATAGGAAACCCCAGTCGCCCAGGAATCTTGGAAGTGATCATGGACTGGCCAGAAAGCAAAGATTTTGGAATATCACCAGAGGAGGAGGTGACGCGTGCTGAGGAGGCCCCACCATATAATAAACTATCAGAAAATGAGAAGCAATATGCCTTGTTCACTGATGGGTCCTGTCGCCTTGTGGGGAAACATCGGAGGTGGAAAGCTGCTGTATGGAGTCCTGTACGACAAGTTGCAGAAACTGCTGAAGGAGAAGGTGAATCGAGTCAGTTTGCAGAGGTGAAAGCCATCCAGCTGGCTTTAGATATGGCCGAACGAGAAAAGTGGCCAATGCTCTATCTCTTTACCGACTCATGGATGGTGGCAAATGCCCTGTGGGGCTGGTTACAGCAATGGAAGCAGAGCAACTGGCAGCGCAGAGGCAAACCCATCTGGGCTGCCACATTGTGGCAAGATATTGCTGCCCGGATAGAGAACCTGGTTGTAAAAGTACGTCATGTAGATGCTCACGTACCCAAGAGTCGGGCCACTGAAGAACATCAAAACAATCAGCAGGTGGATCAGGCTGCTAAGATTGAAGTGGCTCAAGTGGACCTGGACTGGCAACATAAGGGTGAATTATTTCTAGCTCGGTGGGCCCATGACACCTCAGGCCATCAAGGAAGAGATGCAACATATAGATGGGCTCGTGATCGAGGGGTGGATCTGACCATGGATACTATTGCACAGGTTATCCATGAATGCGAAACATGTGCTGCAATCAAGCAAGCCAAGCGCTTCAAGCCTCTCTGGTATGGAGGACGATGGCTGAAATATAAATACGGGGAGGCCTGGCAGATTGATTATATCACACTTCCACAAACCCGCCAAGGCAAGCGCCATGTGCTTACAATGGTGGAAGCAACCACCGGATGGCTGGAAACATATCCCGTGACCCATGCCACCGCCCGCAACACTATCCTGGGTCTTGAAAAGCAAGTCCTGTGGCGACATGGCACCCCAGAAAGAATTGAGTCAGATAACGGAACTCATTTCCGAAACAGCCTCATAGACACCTGGGCCAAAGAGCATGGCATTGAGTGGGTGTATCACATCCCCTATCATGCACCAGCCTCCGGGAAAATCGAACGATACAATGGACTGTTAAAGACTACACTAAAAGCAATGGGTGGTGGGACATTCAAACACTGGGATACACATTTAGCAAAGGCCACTTGGTTAGTCAACACTAGGGGATCTGCCAATCGAGCTGGCCCTGCCCAGTCAAGACTTCTACGTACTGCAGAGGGGGATAAAGTCCCTGTAGTGCACCTAAAAAATATGACGGGGAAGACAGTCTGGGTTACTCCTGCTTCAGGCAGAGGTAAACCCATTCGTGGGATTGCTTTTGCTCAAGGCCCTGGATGCACTTGGTGGGTGATGCGGGAGGATGGGGAAGTCCGATGTGTACCTCAAGGAGATTTGATTTTGGGTGAAACTAGCCAATGAACTGAATTGTATAATGTTAGTTGCTATATAATACTAGATGTCATCAATTCAATGATCACTATGTGCCATATCAAGGGTATACAGTAAGAATCACCCAAATTAATGAAGAAAAACTTTGAGGAAACTGAACAAAGTGCAGTGGTGATGGAACCAGAACTGACTTCAGCATACAACAATCCAACACCACACACCATCTCTCCTGCCCTGAAAGACTGTTATAACAGATGGAGCCTAAAGTCATGAACTAAATGAACTCAACAAACATTTTAGAGGGATAGCCTATAGACTAGGGAAATTATATCTATATGTGTGTGTGTGTGTATATATATATATAAAATATATCAAAAGACTGGAAAAGTGGTAATGATTAATTGGAATGTATTTGAAAGACCTGGGCATGACGTATATGGTATGGAATAAGGGGTGGATACTGTCCTGGTTTCAGCTGGGATAGAGTTAATTTTCTTCTTAGTAGCTGGTATAGTGCTGTGTTTTGGATTTAGTATGAGAATAATGTTGATAACACACTGATGTTTTAGTTGTTGCTAAGTAGTGGTTACACCAGTCAAGGACTTTTCAGCTTCCCATGCTCTGCATGGCGTACAAGAAGCTGGGAGGGGGCACAGCCAGGGGGCCTGACCCACATTGGCCACAGGGCTATTCCACACCATATGACGTCATGCTCAGTATATAACTGGGGCGAGTTGGCCGGGGGGGAAGGGATTGCTGCTCGGGAACAGGCTGGGCATCAGTCAGGGGGTGGTGAGCAATTGTGTCGTATATCACTTGCTTGGTACATTATTATTGTATTATATTATTATTATTATTATTATTATTATTACTACCACTACTACTATCATTCTATTTTATTTTACTTCAATTATTAAACTGTTCTTATCTCAACCCAGGAGTTGTCTGACTTTCACTCTTCCAATTCTCTCCCCCACCCCATTGGGGGGGAGTGAGTGAGCGGCTGTGTGGTTCATAGTTGCTGGCTGGGGTTAAACCACGACAAATGTGAGGGGCAGGTTTTACCGCAAATGCAGAAGGAGTGAAGAGAACAGAAAACTGTTTTAGGAAATGAAGCGATGTATTCCTATCAAACTTCATTCCTAAACTTACATGGGCTCACTTCCAGTCCAATCCCTTTAGGTCTGAATGGGTGGGTATTCTTTTGGACATGAGGGCAGGAGTGTAGATGCTTCTGCACCTCTTGGCTGTTGTGAAAAGGAAGAAGTTACAAGCTTCCAACTAGAGTGAGCTGAGCACAAAAATTGTTGTATGATGTTGTATTGCTGTAATGCATCTCCACTGAGCCTTGTGTCCACACTTCAAACCCTTGCCAACTCTTTCTAGCTTTCTGTTCTGTTTTGGATGCTTCTGAAACATTGGTAGAAGTTAACTTGCATTTTAAGCTGCTTACTAGCAGGTTGAATTGCTAGCTCTTCTGTCAAACTGAATATGAGATAATATTTAAGCATCTTAAATGCTAAAATAGGATTATTGCTTGTGAATTAAAAAATATTTTGTGTAGTTAGAAGATGATACTGGATTGATTTGATTTTTAAGAGGCATCTTAATGAAATTATATGTCGTCTGGCTGACATTTTGTGTTAATATCTTGGCTTTCAGAGAAGTGGTAGCTAAACACTGTGCTCTGTGCTTGCTTAAACGTGTATAGATGCAGTACATTCTGCTGGTTAATGAAGGATTAAAGACACAATATTTGGTCTTTGTTTCAGTGCAGTTCAGCTCGGTTTTAATGGCAACTCCAGATGGTGTGAAAAAGCCTGTCTTTTGTAGGCAAATTAGAGTGAGACTAAAATCTTAATTTTCCTGCTGTTCATGTTGTAAGGTGCAATTTTGAAGGGCGGTTACATCAGACTTGATCTGTTTTGTTCATTTTTCTTTTTTACTTTAGCTGTCTGCATCACTGGTGGTCCAAAACCAATTAATGCTGGAAAAATGAATAAAACTTTAACTTACGAAGATCAAGTGTTAAAGCTTGTCTATGAAGATGGAGATCCTTGCCCTGCAGACCCTGAACTGAAGCATAAAAGCTATTTTAGCTTTGTATGCAAGTCTGATGTTGGAGATGACAGCTGGCCTGTTTTTCTGTCTTTTGATGAGCAGACATGCACTAGTTACTTCTCTTGGCATACTTCCTTGGCTTGTGAGGAAGAGGTAAGAATTACTTCTATGGAAAACACTTGTGGGACTAAATTTCTGGAGGGGGTTAGGCATAATAGCAGTGTGCAAGTATTGTTCATCCTTGCTGAAAAAGTCAGTAAGAAAAGTATTGGAGAACTTCTGTATGAATCTGGTTCTGTACTACAGGAAGAGACCTTTCCCTCAAGGAATTTAAAACATGTGTGGGAGCTGAGGAGAGGAAGGAACTGCAGCATCTACTGATCTTATGAAGACATAGTGACTATGTATGCTGGAGAATGCATGCCAGAGCTTTAAGTCTTGATATTGTTCTGATACAGACCCTATTCCATAAGAATGTTTAAAAGATTGAGGTTTTTCATATGCAGCTTGTAGGTTCTTAGTATCTATAGACAAACAAAAATTGTAACAAATGCTGCTTTACTTAAATCAAATTTGAAACTTTGAAATGCAGCCACACTTCTGGCCCTATGAAGGGCAGGATGTTTGTCAATAAGTCAAAGCAAGTAATAAAAGAATAAGAGCAATAAAACATACTTTCTTGTAGGTGAAATGCTCAGTATTGAATGGCAATTCCATTATTGACCTATCTCCTCTGATCCATCGCACTGGGTATTATGAGGCATTTGTGGATGAAGATATAACAGATGTTTCTCCAGACTTCTACATCAACATTTGTGAGCCTCTCAATCCTATCAAAGATGTCAGTTGCCCACCTGGAGCGGCTGTTTGCATGGTTCCTGTTAATGAATCGCCAATAGTAAGTACTATGCCTGGAATCACTGAGACATGCGTTTCCCTGCTAGTTTAAAACAATATTCCTGCCTAGAGACATGTTTTGAACCAGAGGCTTGGCAATGGGTCAAAGAAATGGAATACAAAACTAAAATCTACCCTGCAAAATTCCCTTTCATCGCTTTTCCCTGTGAAGAAGTATTTTCCTGTCCTGAACCCCAGTGATTTTTTGGGGGCATCAGAAGATTCCATACTGTGACAAATATGAAAAATTACTACAGAGAATTTTTTCATGTAGTGCTGCGTGCCAAATACAGAGACTGGGAAGCAGAATGCCTCGTAGTCTGCCATTCTGTGACACAGAAATGGTGTGCTTGATCCCATGATAGCCTTTTGCAGTATGAAGCAGGATATGTCCTAGCATGCTCCAAAATGCATTTAGTACTTTCATGTAAGAACTTGACAGCTGCATGAATAGCAAGCCTGTGTCAGACTATTGGTTAACTTGTCTGTGTTATTACCTTGAGAGACGGAGGTTCTTACCTTTTAAGGTCTTGTTTGTGAGCTGTAGAAGATGCACATAAAAAGTTGAGATTGTTTTCCATGAACTTCCACATTGATCTACAGACCTTACTCCATTGTTAATACTACACTATTTTTAAGTGATGTGTTGGTATTTTGGCACAATGATTCAAAGGAGAATCTACTTCTAAGATGCAGAACCTCCCTGGCTTTTGTCAAGCTCAAAGAGTGTTTTGAGCTGCTCAACTTGTGTTTTGTTAGGATTGAAATACAACAACTGTTCTTTGAGTATAGAATGCAGTTTTCAAAAGTGCAATAGTTGTGCTCCCATGTAAACCAAACAGAATAATCTGAATTGATCTGAATCTCTGGGCTGATCTGAAATCTAGGTGTGTCCCATATGTCTCTTAACATGTATTTTTGCTTGTGTAGGATATTGGTCGTGTTACTGAACCTCCCAAGTTAAATGAGGCAGTAAATGAAGTTTACATCACTTACAACAGCACTACTCCTTGTCAGATAAACAACAAATTGAACTATACTTCTCTTATTGTATTTCACTGCAGCCAAGGAACTAGTCTGGTAAGGCATCTGTTAAACTTACGTTGATATTGGGGTGCAATGGGAAGTGGGTAGTAACCAGTGTTAGCTTTGTTTAAAACTAAATCAAGGATTTGTTTCTAGCATGTAGGGATGGACTTGTTGAAACAAGGAATATACTTAGTATTTGTATTCTTAACTACTTAAATACTTAACACTTAAATACTTAGTATTTGTACTCTTAACCAGGCAAAATTTCATAGAGTGCATGAACTTTAGGCTTGCGAGTGGCAGGTTCTGATGGTTTCAAGGATCAGATTCCACTGAACTAATGTAGCGATAACTTACTGCTGGTGTTAAACTTAAGTTGTATTGCACTTTGTCTAGGTCCAAAAGCTTGTACTTGTACAAGTACGAGCTAACACAAGAACCAGTGTAACTGTCTATGAAGATATTACTGTGAAATGTTTCCCCTCTGTTTTAACCCTTTTCATAATCACGCACAGCTTTAAAAATGTGTATTTAGATACTTCTGTTTTTATTTTGTGTTGACACCTGAACACTAAATTGAGGTTGCATGGTGGTTTGAATCTAACACTTCTTGAACAAACTGTAGAGAAGCACTTTGGTATGACATTTGACAAACTAGAGCTTGTTGAAGATGCTCAGTTGGAACCATTTTCCATCAAAATGGGGCATGAGCTGAAACTCTAGGCAACTCTGAATATTACACAGGCCATACTCATATTTTTATTTAAAATATGACAAAGGAAACCAGCATTCTTTCTAAACCTTAACTCAGTGAACTTTCTTAATGTCCCCTACCATGGAGAAACATCTCTCTCACACTTTTGTTGCTGCTTGCAACTAAGGTGAACATCAAAATCTCAACCCTAATTAATAAGAAAGCTTATGTACTTCAATTACTGCTTTGATTTTTTTTTATTCCCCCCCCTAGCTAGGTAGAATGTACTTCACTTTGTAGCTCTTTTGGTACCGGTTGTAATATGAAGGCATGGTGTTTGTCCTACAGTCAGTAAAGTCTAGCCTCGGTAATAACTAAAGTTAACTGTTGGAGGGCGGTGGAAAATGCAAAAAGAACAACAAACTCTCAAAAAATTAAACCTAATGTATCTTGCTGTGTTATTTGGTAACAGGGCAAGCCAAAGATGATAAGGAAACTTGACTGCAGTTTCGTGTTTGAGTGGGAAACTCCAGTTGTATGTCCTGATAAAGTGAAAACTTTAGGCTGCTCTGTGACTGATGAACAGCTACACTATACTTTTAACCTGACGAGCCTTTCTGGAAGATCGTTTGAGGTAATGCCTGCTGGTGGTGTGATTTGTTTTGTTTTGGGTTTTCTTGTTGTTTTTTTAATTGCCCATTGCTGTCAACATTAAAACTGAAACAGGGGTTTCTTTTAAGCATCCTGGGGTATGAGAGGAGACTGAAGCATGTGCTGCAGCTGTGGTCAGTGTTGATATTTGTTTGGCCTCTGACAGAGGGAATAATATTAGAGGGAATAACATTAGGTTTTTAATGTTTTTGAGAGGGAAATTCATGGATATATTGATGGGGAAAGGAAGGAGAAATCTTCACCTGTGGCAGAATCCTGAATATGAAAACAAGTCTGCTGAACAGACTATATCCTTGGTCCTGTGGGTGTACTTTATCTGCAGTTTTGCCATATTAAGGAAGGCCAGACTTGCAAAATCAGTTATCTTATTTTCCTCCTGCATTATGCAAGTAGTGCATGAGACTTGATTTATAAAGCACTCAAGTGGTTCTTTGTAGGTATTGAATGTAGGCTCTGAGGCAGCCTCATTTATGATGCTTCTGGATGTCCACACAGGTATTTTCTGGATCTAACAGTTACCATGTTGGTGTATGCAGTAAGGCAGCAGACTTGCCCCAGGGAAAATGCAAAGATGGGGCAGTGTGTTTGACATCTGAAAGCGGTGCGTCATCTTTTGGAAACATAAAGGAAATGAAAATGGACTATAGCCACCAAGATGAAACTGTCATCTTGCAGTATACAGGAGGTGATCGGTGCCCTCCAGGTGAGATTGCAGCAGACCTGTTCTTTATGTAAAAACTTGTCAGCTTTTTTTACCCTTAAAATATGAGATTTTGTTGTGATAGGAGGGAAGCAATGTGCATTTTGCATACGTTAATAGAAACATGTAGTTTTGTTAAATCACACGCACCATACTTATCCGCTAATGTATCTCCTAGAAGAGTGTGCAACTTTTCTGTAGGGGTGATTGTAGCTAATTGTACGCTACATCCTAGTTTTCTAATTGGATTTAGACTCAATGTTTCAGTATTTCTGTTGTCTGCCTCTGCTTATGACTTTTCTTTAGTATTGAAGTACAGGCTTTGGATATGCCTCTGAATATGGATATGGCTGTTATTCTACTGCATGTTATTAAGAGGGTATACCTTTCCTTCTCAGTGACTGAAAAGGGAGAGCTTTGTGTGTTCCCCTTCAAGTACAAAGGGAAGACCTATGAGGAATGTATTACAGAAGAAAAGAATAGGCCGTGGTGTGCTACAACTGAAAACTACCAAGGAGATGGAAAGTGGGGATTTTGTGGTAATGGTAAGAGCTTCCTGTACTTCATGTGCAAGGATCTGAGCTAACACAGGGAGTTAGCCATTATCAGGCTGGGCAAAAGACCTCTGGTGCAATACAGTGGAAATAAAGGGATAGGAGTGGGCAAGACAAGAATATATGGGACAAACACTTTGCTCGGGTGAGCAAAATAGTTTTGAAATAAAAAGTTCGTGCCTTCAGTTCATGAGTGTTCAAGTCATAAGTGATGACTGCTTTGATGGAGATCAGTCGTTTTGGAAGGAACGCTACTTTCTAAGAAGTGTGAAAGCTAACCTAGGGATTAAAATTGCTAGGTAAAGCATTTGTGCCTCTCTGCTATCTGAAACAACACCTGATTAAAATTTTTGTTGATGCTGCAAAATTGCTACACTAAAATCCATATGTGCCTCAAAGTCTCTTGCAAAGTATTTTTCCTTTCTTTTTTTTTTTTTCCTCCAACCTTCCCCCTTACAGCAACTGCAAGAAAGGAATCTACCATTATCTTCACATGTGATGAAAATGCTGGTGTTGGGAGACCACACCTTCTGAGTGAGACACTTGGCTGTGCTGTGACATTTGAGTGGAGGACTCAGGCTGTTTGTCCTCCCAAGAAGATGGAGTGCAAGTTTGTCCAAAAACACAGAACTTATGACTTGAGAATGCTCTCTTCCCTGACGGGATCATGGATCTTTTTCCACAATGGGAACTCGTGAGTAATGAGCAACTCCCAGGGAGCAGCTTGCTAATCAATACAGTTGAAGTTGTAATGTGGCATGGTACTTCTGTTTGGTTGCTGTTCAGAGTCTGTTTAAATTGCTGACAGTGTCTTAAAACTGTCGATGCTTAACACTGCATATAGACAAAAAAACAGCAAGGAACCCATTTTATCTGAAGAGGATGAATAATTACTGTCTTCATCCTCACCTCTTCCCTCTATTGATAACCCCTTTTAAAGGATGAGTAAGTCTAAACTAAAAGCTTTTTAAAGGCCTTCTATTTAAACTGCTATCTTAACAAGGTCATTTTCTAGTTTAAATGCAATTTTTTTGATTCTTAATCATGTTGAACAAAAATCTTAATGACTTAATTGCTGTCTTTCAACTCAAGTGTGTAACTTTTTATCTAAAGTTTAAGTAGGGCTTTTTTCCCCCCTATTCCTTTAAGAATCAGCTTAGAGGAAGATAGGAATGGCAGGAAGTCATCAGCCTCTCCAGCCTCCCCTCTCCAGTTAGCAAAGAGAAATGAATTGGCAAGGATGAGAGCATCTAATTCTAAACTTATGATAAACAGTGGAATAACGAAACTGTTTCATTCACCGCCCTGCTACTAGTTCCTCTATTCTAATAAAAGTTAACTGGTATAGCTCCGAAGAGACGCTGAATTTAGGACCGTACTATAACCTTTATAGCTGAAAAAACTCTTGGGCATTTCTTGACTCAGCTCCAATTTCTAGTTTTGACCTAGGTCAAAATTAACTAGTGAACTAATCTGGTAAATGATCAATTTTTTTGCACACTCATTTACTTGAAAATGATAGTTAGAAGTAATCTGCTAAACCTTAGTATATGCTTTATTCTGTCAGCTAATTAGAGTATTTAATTTCTTTCAACCTGACTAGCTTCCCATGAGGATTCTTAATTTTATATCTCACTTTTTCAATTTAGCGTAAATTAATTTTAAAGAAGATCTGTCTACCATGTTCTCTATAGGTACTATGTGAATCTCTGTCAGAGGGTACATGAGGGACCCACAGGCTGCCCTGAAAGAGCCAGTATTTGCAGGAAAAGCAACAATGGAGATGTTCAGGTTCTTGGACTTGTTCATACACAGAAGCTGAATGTGACAGGTAGAGTTACTTTTGTTCCTGTAGAGAGCTAGAGATGGCTAAATCTTACAACCTAGCTATAGTGGTTCTTAAATTATGGTGAAGCCTTTATTTTGAAATATCGTTACCAGTGAATCTTCTGTTTAAAAACAAAAACAGTAAATGCTACTACTCAAACTTAAGCGTGGTGTTTAAGCCATGAGAAAACATTGAAGCAAATAAACAGTGTTGTCATTAAAGCTGTAAGAAGCGAAGTCTGTCTGAACATCAAGAAATACTTTTTTACAGTGAGGGTAACCAAGCACTGGCACAGGTTGCCCAAAGAGGTTGTGGTGTCTCCTACCTTGGAGATATTCAAAAGTCATCTGGATGTGGTCCTGGGCAGCTGGCTCCAGGTGGCCCTGCTTGAGCAAGGGGTTTGGCCCAGATGACTTCCAGAGGTCCCTTCCAACCTCAACCAGTCTGTGATTCTGTAATTGTAGGAGGGGGAATTATTTTTGTTCATCCCGTTTTGAAAGACTTGTTCTATGTCCACTAACTTCTTCAATTAAAGCAGCATGTGAAAGATGACTAATTGGCTTCACTCTTAAGAAAAGGAATTAAAAAAAAATCTCACCCTTACTCAAGTTTTCCATTTAAAGAATATTTTTTAAATTGCTAGTGAGTTTGTGAAATTGAGGGAAATTTTCCATCCAGCTACAAAAACAATGGGATGAATTGCATGTGTTTGTTGCCCGAGTTCATTTATGAATGGATTTCTTCATTTACTCTTATGTTTAAAAAATGATGTCTTAAATATAAACATTTGTTATGACCATACTGGTAACCTGAACATACGGTACCATGTAAATACTAAGGTGTTTCAGGAGTGATTTTTAAATGATCATCAGTGCAAAGGCCTCAAATTACTGAAGTGCTGTAGTTGATATATGGTCTATGCAGGGAAAAAAAATCCTAGAAGTTAATCTAAACTAATGAAGTCTGGTGAATGAGCAAAGGGAATTTCTGCCAGCTGCTTACAAAAACCTTGAGTGTCACCATTTTTCTCTTCTAGGTGATACAGTCTATATTAGTTATTCCAGTGGGCAGGAATGTAGGAAAAACAAGAAAGTAACGACAATTATAGAACTGAAGTGTGCAAAAACAGTTGGCATGCCCATGCTGCAGAGGTGAGTAACAAATTAACATACCACTGATCTTCATGGTTTATTCCTTTGTACCTCTCTAGTAAACTGTGAGTCTCAGGACAGAGACTGTCCGTTCTGTAGGACAGTCCCTAAAATAATCCTTGGTCTGTACTTGTAAGACATGGATCTGCTGGATTTTCTGCACCTGTTCACTTACATAAGATAAATACAGAATACAATTGCTTAAAATTTCTGGGCAAAAATTTAAGCATTCAGCTTCCAAATTAGATCTGACAATGTCTGGGATGCTGTTGTTTTCAGTGTCAGTTGTAGTAAAACCACTCCTAACTTTGCTCAAAATCTGTTTAGTAGAGAACACTTACTGTAGGTAAGTGATTAAGCTAATAAAACATAGTTTATTATTGCCTCAGTACAGATTATTTAACTAGAAGCTGTCCAAAGTGAGGTATATATGCATGATCACAAATACTAAGAAAGCTTGATGGCTGTTTGCTCAGTCTTGTTTTGGTTAACTGTATGTTGTTTGTAGAATTGGGAAACTGAGGAAGATTCTCTGTATGAGTCAAAGAGCTAGGCAGCAAAATCTGACTAGTTTATACTCCTTGTCCTACTTAAGTAACGTGCAGCACGTTAAACCTGCCATGAGCAGTCCAACATGTTTGTTAGCTAAAATATTTTGATAAAACCCTCTGGTACACTGTGTGACTTCTGAAACTTTTGAAGTAGAAAGTTCAAGTGCAGCCAAGTCTTTTTAGGTCTTGGAACAATGTAAAAGTGCAGCGCAACTCTCCAGGTCAATCTTTTTGAGTGCTACTGGGCTCTTTTAGCTTACTCTTGGCATGATGCTTAAGCAGCGCATTCCCACACATGAATTAGCAGCTCTGTGTCTTCCCTTTCTCAGGATACTAAGCACTTGTTACTGTTTCCTGGAATCACGAGTTGTGTCTGTCATTTGGTAGGATTGATGAAGAAAACTGTGCTTACTACATCACTTGGGACACACGTGCAGCTTGTGCTGTGAAGCAGCAGGAGGTGGAGGTGGTGAACGGAACGGTTATTAATCCTGCAACTGGGAAAAACTTCTCTTTAGGGGATCTTTATTACAAGTAAGTAAAAAAAAAAAAAAAGCAAACAAAACCCAAAACAACAAAACCCCAACAACAACCTAAACCCACAACACTTTAGTCCTGTAGAACTGTACTGCAAGAAAAGAGAGCTTGGTGTGAATATTCTATGTTGCCTTAACAGTTCTTAGCTGTCACGTAGAAATAGCACTGAATTCACCTTGTACCAATGACTGACTTAAAGGCCTGGTTAATAGTGCAGCTTACAGCTGGGCTTATAGCTTCGAGCGTGTCCAGGTATACTCAAGACTTGTCTAAAGCATGCACATACCCACCTTGATGTTAGATCTCTTTATTGTGGGTTATTGCTCTCTTCCATAGTGTGTAGACTTTAGTTCGGTGCCAGAGAACTTGATTTTTTTCACTTAGAGTACTCCTTTGCTTTTTACATAGCGCCTTCTTTCCTGCTCAGACGATCCATATGGAAGTAGGAAGCCTTAGAAGTGAGGACAGACAGCTCTGGAGGAATGGTCAAGCGTGACAGAACTCAGGAGAGGGAGGGGAAGACCAGCAGTTACACTGACTGTACTACACATTGCACATAACTCTGATCCACAATCTCTTAACTACTATACTTAACGTTAGTGCTAGTGTTGTGGAAGGCAATCTGTCCATACTAGTGTTATGGGAAGAACAAACTTCGTTTGCAGGGCACAAACAATTAGTGTGCAGGATTGGAGTAACTGAGTAGAAGTGTAGTGAATAAACCTACTGTGCCAATGTGGTGATACCATTACAAGCATAGAGAAAAAAAAACAACAAAATCATCAAACAGGCCTGGATGAAGGAGGAGAGGAAGTTGGGACAAAAATAAAACTTGGTGTAACGTGAGATTAAAGGCAAGTCATATTTGAGCAAGGTCAGCCTTCAAACAGGTGGCTAGAACAAATAGCTATGAATCTCAGAGCATTCTCACTCTGACCAGCAGTGTGAAAGGATACAATTGTAAATAGTACTTAGGTAATACTTATGGTAGAACTAGTTACCCTTCTGGAGAAGACAGCTAAGCTACACTATTTATCATAGCTACAGAGCACACAATATGGTTCTTATGGTCAGTAGGGTAACTTGTGTATAAGCAGCAGAATCATGCTTTTGTCTCCAGTTTGTTTTAATCCTTTGGAGATATTTACATGTTCATACACCCATTGAGGGCAATATAACTAGAAAAGTTTGCTTTTTTGTCCTTTCTTAGATTATATTTATGCTAAATATAATCCTCATTTATCATGTTTAGGGAGGAAGCCTCAGTCCTGCATCTTTCTTTTCTGGTTGCTGAATCAGTCATTCCAACTTACTCTGGAATCAACCAGTGGTAGCAGCTACCGCTGTTGCCAGTCTTATGTCTTGGGAATAAGCTGCATCTGTGAGTTTAGACTTAAGGATAGACCTGTCCTCTGTTTCCTCAGGTTGTACACGGCTTCTGGTGACATACGGACAAATGGTGATAAATATGTGTATGAAATTCAACTTTCTGGTATAAGAAACTCAAGTTTCCCAGAATGCTCTGAAGCAAACATCTGCCAGGTTAAAACTAATGAACGTCGCTTTCGGAGAATTGGTTCTGCCAGAAAAGCTAAATATTATGTTAAGGGTAAGTTCTTGCTTGAATTGCTCAAGAATTGCTTGATACTCAGTGTGAATTGCTTCATCCAACAATGGTTCTTGTTTCACAACGTCTGTGCTGATCCATTTCTGTAGTGGTATCCAGAGTCTGTCTAGCAGAATTTAGGTTGTTTTTTTTCTAATTGTGTAAGCTCAATGGCGAATGTGGCCTTAATAGGGTTTGGGCTTGACACTTGTTGAAAGACTTTGGTAGAAACAATGCAAGATAGAGGACTTGGTCTCCTGTTTTCCTTTGTGCTTGTGCTGCATAAATAATGATCTCCTTTATCTAGCTACTTTTTCTTGTGAAGAGCTTAGCCCACTGTTCCATAGCAACCGATGGAATCGGCTACACAAAAGTGTAAGCTCACCTGCAGGAACTGCAAAGTGTAAGCTGTTACTGCAGAACAACTACTTAACTTTCCAGTGTCTAGTGTTAATAGTGTGTTCTCAAGGAAGTAGTAAACTATAAGGTTTTCTTCTCGTTGTAGATGATGACTTGGATATCATATTTTCATCAGACTCCAGATGTGGTAAAGATAAATCAAAGTTTGTGTCTTCAACCATTTTCTTCCACTGCAATCCACAAGTAGAAGGCATCCCTGAATTCCTTCATGAGACAGCAGATTGTCAGTATTTATTTACCTGGTACACATCTGCTGTGTGTCCATTAATGTGAGTAGTTAACCATTTTCTGAAAGCAGCACTTGTCAGCACTTCTCAGCTAAAGGGTTTTTTTGTGTTTGTTCATCACAGTGATTGTGAAAAGATGAAAAGCTAAAAAAGCAGTAGCCTCATGGGCAGATGGAATTGGTGTTCATGTATGTAATGTTTGGCACATGACCACTAAATAAAAGCTTGCCAAATTGGTCTTGGACCTAAAGCTGCTTGTTTGCACGGGAAATGGAGAGGCATGGTGGAATTAATATTGCTATTCTCACTAAGTAAAACCTACTGTAGCTAACAGAACATGCTGTTTCATGTTACTGAGAGGAGTAACCAGTATTCGGGTAAAGTTTTTTTTTTTTTTATCCTCCTTGCCTTACGGTCTGGAAAACTCTAAAGCCATGGCAAAGACTGGCCTTCCCTATTTGCCTGCTTTAGGATGGGGTGAAAATCATTACAGATCTTAGAGGAATAATGAGGTATTTCTGAAATTAATTATGATCAGCTTATCCACAGATCCAAAAAGGAGTAATGAGGTGACAGTGTTAAAAGCAGAGTGACTGTATCTAGGTGCTTACTAGCATTCTTGACATGTAGGCAGCCTCACTGCAAAGAATGGAGTGACTACTTCTAGGACTGTTCACTTTCTGGCTGCTAGCTTGAAAACACAGGGAAACCATTTATTCTGGTTTAAACAGGCAATTAGCTACTGAGGTCTGTGTAGTGCCATAGTCAGCTGGAAGGTAAATAATTGCTGTAACTTTTGCAGCTTGCTCAGGTGCAGGTTTGGTTCTAAAATAGCAGCTCTGTGTAGATAGCTGCTGCTGTGTAAGCTCTAGAGTGCCTAATCATGCACTTCAGTCTTGACTGCCCTCAATTTTATGCACTGTTGGAAAGCATACCAGGCTTTAGGCACAGTACATAAGTTTTTATTTTTTTCAGTGATTTTTACTTAGAACAAAATCCCCTGAATTCAATTCTTTATAGCTGTTAGGTAGGACTGAGAGGATGGTGTGACGTGTTTAATTTCTTTGAATCTACTGTTTCTAATCCAGTTTGATGCAACCGGTCAATAGATCTTAACTCGCCCTTTTCTTCCTAATTTACGTTATTAGATCAACCAGTGACCCAGGAAACAATGAGCACCAGACTGATCAGGAGGCGCAAGTACATAAAGGCCTTTCAAGGAGAAGTCAGGCTGTTGGTGCTGTGCTGAGTGTCCTCCTGGTTGTTCTCACTGCATGCCTAATAATCTTACTGTTCTACAAAAAAGAGAGGAGGTAAGAAATGATTGGGAGTCTTTAGAAGTTTCTTTGGTAGGACTTGGTTTCCTCAGTGAAAGGGAAATAGGGAACTTCACAGATTTAAGTTCTGGTTTTCACTTGGCAGCATCAACTGTCAAACCACTGGGTTTGTTGTTTGTTTGGTTTTTTTTTCCCCAAATTCCCTATTACTGTCTGAAGGTCCATGTACAGAGGGTACACAATTGAATTGGGCTAGTCTCTATTGTGGACAACTGCTAATTACGGAGGATAAAACAATGTGATAAGGTTGTTAGTATTTGATATCTCTCTCCTTTTATGGTGTCAAGCTGGAACCATGCAACAGCAGCAAGGAACAAGTGCAAGTCCTGCTGAGTCTCTGCTTTCCAGACAAGTTTGGGTTTTTTTCCCTTAGACATAAAGGCCAGAGGTGCTTCAGAACAGTCACCCTGAAGCTGTGGTAAGGGGGAAGATGTACATCATCATGGACTGAATTTTGTTATAGTGGTTCAGGGTCAAGTGTCACTATGGGATAGCTTGCAGCTTGCTTGGTGAAGTGCTTTATGTCGATGGTAAGAATCCAGTGAAGAAAAGTGAGGGCTAATAAGGGGGGTTACAGTCTCCCTAATGCAGTATTCTTCCCTTTCTTTAGGGAAATAGTAATAAACAAGATAACGAACTGCTGCAGAAGAACATCTGGTGTTTCCTACAAATACACAAAGGTAACACAGTGGCAAAATCAGAGGTTTTGTTTCTTGTCAAGTTTTCTTAATATGAAGCTTTTATTAATAAACACAAACTCCCTTAATTCCTAATTCCTTCACTGCATGGAAACCATACTGTGTGGCTTCAGGAAAGTCACATAGCTGAGATATCTACATTTATATTGTGAAATGGGAGAAGAAGATAAATTTGAGAAAATGAAGAGCGGTCCATAAATAGCCAAATAACACATAAATGTACAGGAAGAGAAAGAAGTCTGTTTCAGACAGTGAAAAGCGATAGTAACAGCATGCTATTGCGGTATTACTATCTTATGACTAAGTTAAACCAAAGGTCATGTGTGGTGTGGGGTCTGACAACTGGGGAGATGAGCGTGTGGCAGAGTCTGGAGTGGTATATGCAGTCTCCTCTGGCATTTTTTCTTTTTCTTGCAGATAAACAGTGAAGAAGAAGCTAACGAGAATGAAACAGAGTGGCTTATGGAGGAAATTGCAGCACCAAATCAAAGAACAGCAAAAGGAGGGCAGGAGAATGGTCACATTACTACCAAGTCTGTTACATCTGAAGCCTTTACCTCTCTCCATGTGGATGACCTGGACAGTGAGGATGAAGTGTTAACCATTCCAGATGTAAAGATTCAGACAGGAAGAGGACTAGACAAGAGCAAGCACCCACAAAAGAAGCCACCCAGTCTTGGAAGTGACGACAAAGCTTATTTGCTGAATGGGGGAAAGGAAAGGAAAGCAAAAGCAAAGCCAGGCCAGCAGGCGGCACAGAACTCTACAAATACAGTATCGTTTCATGATGATAGTGATGAGGACTTGTTGAATGTTTAATAAACCCTCTTGTGCCTAATCAAATATATAGAGAGAGATTATATATAACGGGACAACATTTCCAACCAAATATGAGGACTTCAGCCTGAAAGATTTTTCTGAATTTTGCCTTTAACAAGAAACCATTGAAAAGGGAAGAAGAGAAAGATTTCTTGGTTGTTTACAATGATCTGTTCAGTAATGACTGGATTTCTAACATCCAGTTGGCTGAGTTATGTTGATTCTCTCTAGCCAGGACACTTTTTTTTTTTTTTTTTTTTTAAGCCTCAGCATATATGTTAAATGCTTGCTTAAGAAAGAGAAACCTTTGAAAGGAAAGGATTAAGGCTCAATGAAGCCCCTGGCTCCTGAGACTCAAGTTATCTGACTACTAGCATTTTAACTCCTTGTATTTATTGATCCTCACTACTCAGGTTTGCTTAATAGCAACATGTTCTTCCTGCCGGCAGGGTATTATTCTATGGGTTCACCCATCGTAAGACAAGGAAAAAATATAACTTTTGTGTGTTGGGATGATTTGATGTAAATTTTGGAACTGGTCTAATTTATCCTGTAAATTTGAATATCCATTCTAATTTAAACAGATCATTGGTTCAAAGGTATTGACTGAAAGGTACAACTCTGTATAGCTTTAGCCTGAAATGATTGCTGTTCTTTGCATGATATTTTTTTGGTACTGGTCATATGACTGACTTCATCAGTATTTGCCTAAGCAGCTGACAAGCACCCAAAGATTTTTTTTCCTAGATTATGGCTGGACTAGGCTGACTGCACAGAGAACCAGAGTTTTCAAGGGCACAGAGGCAGAATTCCTATAATACAATCTGCACTGCCCAGTTTGTCATCACCAAGAGAAGCTTAACAACTAGAGGACCTCTAGTCGGCACAATACCTCTCTCTGGTATTAACTACAAGAAAAAAAAATTTGGGCCAATGTTTTCTGATAGCCCAAGTTCTAGCTCTTATGCTAAGGTCCTGGCCATGGTCATTGATTTGAAATGTTGCTGGCAAAGAATGCAAGTCAAATTTCCTCTATCAGTCTTGCTCTTCTCCAGGTGTTTCCTAAATTAAATTATGGACTTTCAAAGCATTGTACAAGTACATGCATTGGTCAGAATTTTTTGAAACTTTTCGTTGTTCCTTTTGGCTGGCTTACTCAGTTTCAATAATGGTTTCTTTTTATAAAAACTCCATTTTGAATCAAAATAGTGTAATATAAAGTATTCAGCAATTTCAATAAAAGATATGAAGTGGGTATTCCAAATCCCACATCTCAAGTCTGGAATCTTTCTTAGACTAGTCTGTAATGCTGCTCATCAGCCTAGTGATACCCTTTTTTGCTGTGATAGCTAATATCTTAATCGCGTCACTCAAAACAAGAACTGATGTTTGATGACAAAGATTGGAATATATAGGTAAGCCTCAGTGGTGTATGCTTTCTTTTATCAGACTTGGGTTTTCTTCCTCTTGTATTGTTACCAGTGAAGCTGTAAATCAGTTCAGCTAAAGCTGTATCTTGTCATACTTAAAACAAAAGCAGCATTTTTCATATTTAGCATTAGGTTAATTTGGGGGAATGAGAGGCTTGACAGTGTATTTTTAATACTGTCAGTTACCATTGCAACAGTTCTGTCAATGGATGTTGAAGATGGTTGCTTCCCTTACCTGAGTCTTCAAGGCTGGCATCTTCGAGGAGTTTGATCCATGAGCTGCTGCATGAAATGACTTCCCATGTATTAAGGCATAACACCGCATGGTCTCTTTGTTGTGATGGTGCATAACGAGGCTTAGGTAGAACAGAGGTACTCTGCCTGGGGTGCTTATCTGAGCAATATCAGTGACATATTTCTAATACGCAGTTGACAGTGGTGAAGGACTTCAGTGCCTAGTCTTGGAATTATTGCCCACTTTTTATCTAGGCATTCATAGGCAGGCTGACTGAATCTTACCTTGTTCAGAACTGGATGTGTGACTTGCTTCACCAGACTAATTTTCCAGTAGAATACCCTGCTTAACCGTAGGGAGGGAAGTGTTAGGAGAACAGTGGGGACCAGACAAGTACGTACAAATGGCTGGGCCAGGAGCAGAAACCCTGCCAGTCAACAGCATGGCTCCCTGGGAAGTGAACCTCTAAGACACTGTTGTGGTTTAATCCCAGCTGGCAACTGAGCACTGTTGATAGTGATATCAATTGTGGCGTACCACTTAGCTGCCTTTGACTCCAGTTCGTATTGAAGTTCTAGCATGTCCTGCACGGCAGCACTCAGCAGCAGTGTGACTTCATTCAGGCTGCAATAGTGTGTTAGTCTCTACTCTCCATTAGACTTTTGCACTGGCCGTATGGGACTGTTAAAGGGTGAGTGAGTCTCGCTGATCCCTCCTTGGCTCTCCAGTCAATGAATCAGCTTATGGATGGGAATCAAGGAGTCTTGGTTGGTATGATATGGCTGCCAGTGCACCGTTGTGGTGGTGATCGGCACCTGTTGTTCTTTGACCCTCAGCAACCCCACCATAGAAGAGTCCTCTGAGAGCCCAGTCAATGTGGACAGCTGTTTAATTGTATTCATCTGCAAGGCAGCTATACCAGAAGCCCACCAGTGCCCTTTTGGGTCCTTGAAGTACCCTCTCCTGAGGTAGTCTATGCCAAGGATGCACAGAGCCTCTGGGCCAGTCACAATGGGGTGCTTCTGCCACTCATTCCCAGTTAGACTCACTTGGGCCTCCAAGCTCCAAGTCAGCTCTTGGGATCCCCCTGTCACTCCAGAAATACAGATGGGTTCTCCCCCTTCATAGCTTGATAGCATTAGGGTACACTGTGCACCGGTGTCCTCTAGAGCCTTAGACTCCTGTGGGTCTGATGTGCCAGGCCATTGAATCCACACAGTCCAGTAAACCCGGTTGTCCCTTTCCTCCACCTGGCTGGAGGCAAGGCCCCTCTAGTCCTGGTCGTAGTATTTGTTACTCACTTCTCGTAAATATGAATTGGAAGTCTCTTCATTAAGATCAGCCCTTCTACTCTGTCTGGGGAGCTGCTCACTGGAAACTGGAGCAGCAATTTTCCTGGAAGAACCCACTTTTGTGATTGTTTTTCCTTGCAACTCATTTGCCTGTGCCTCTAGGGTCGAGGTAGATTTTCCATCTCACTTCCTCATATCCTCTCCCTGGTCATGCAGGTAAAACCACAGGGTGGCCTGTGGTGTGTACCCTCTATATCCTCTCTCTTGAGTAGAGGGATGCTTACTCCTAATAGCTGAGATACTGGTCCGTACAGGTGGGGAGTAGGACATACCCTCTTCAAGTTGCTGGACCTTTTGGGACAGTTTCTCCACAGCTGAGACAAAGGAGGAAAAGATTTTTTTTTTTTTTTTAATATTGTTGGAGTTGGCTGGCCAATTCATCCACCGTTGATCCCTCTCTGTCTTTCCAGGTCAGTACTGCCAATAAGTTGGCATATGATGATGGTATGCTCTGTACAAAATTCCGCCACATCGGGTGTGTGCACTTGACTTTGGATCAAGTCCACTGTCTGGATCTTTGGATAACTGCTCGTTGTCCAGGTCATCATAAATAACCTCCAGCATGGCTAATTCCCTCAGGTACTGGATACCTCTCTGCATGGTGGTCCACTTGCCTGGGTGATATATAATATCTTCCTTGAAGGGATACCTTTCCTTGGAGCCTGACAGGAGCTGCCTCTAGAGGCTGAGGGCTTGTGCCCCTTTTCTAATTGTTTTGTCAATGCTCCCTTCCCTAGAAAGGGATCCCAGCTGCTTGGCTTCCCTACCCTCTAATTCCAGACTACCAGCCTCATTATCCCAGCATCGGAGCAGCCAGGTGTCGATGTACTTGCCTGGACAATGGCTGAAATCTTTGCAAGTCTCACAACTCACTCAGGGATAGGGATTGGGTGGTTACTGCCTCGTTTATGAGTTCTTCCTCTTTCTCCTCTTCTCGTGATGGCCCTGCTTTTTCATCATCCCTTACTAAAAGAGCTGACTTTCACTTCCAAGATTTCTTCTTGTGTGTAAGGGCGACAGATACTGGCATGGGTTGGTTCCCTGGTTCAGTTGCAGTGCCTGTCGTGGGGGATGGAGTAACTGCAGTGCCTGTCGTTTTGTCGTCAGATCCAGAGACCTTCTCTTCCCCTTGAGGGTTCTGAATAGAGTTGAACAGGGCTCGGTAGGCATGGACCAGGCCCCAGCACATGGCAGTGATTTGTGTCTCCCTAGAATTGCCAGGGTGACAGCATACTTTTTCCAAATATTCTACTCATTTTTCAGGACTCTGCACTCGTTTAGGGGTGAAGTTCTAAAACACTGGGAGTGCCCACTGTCCTAGGCATTTGCCTATGCTATCCCACACACCCCGCCACTCATAACTATTTAGCCTTGTGGCAGATCTCTGGATGATATTCTTAAATTGCTTATTAACCTTAGACAAAACCAAAACAATATTCCCAAGAAATACCAATAGAAGTATCTTAACTACCCAAGGATGTTCAAGATAGATACTGAAAAGTTGCTGTAATGAAGGAGGAAATATCATAGAAGAAGGTAGCAAAGGTGCCATTCTTTATTTCCTCCATAAAAAACCTCTCAGAGGAAGAAGTATAATTGCTAACTGTCTCCACGAGGTGGTACCTAAAGTACAGTAATGGCTTCAGTACAAAGCTCAAATACCAGATTAAGCTCAAGGCCAGTGTTTTAATAACAAATCTCCCAGACAAAACATCACTAATCACTGCAGAGCACAGCAACCTGCAAAAAACACCACCAATCTTTAACATGTACAGCAAAAAAAAGAGCATGGTGCAGATCAGATAAATAGAGAACAGATGAATCAGTATCATGACCCGCAACTGTTAACAGATATAAATTCCTTAATATGCTCTGGTTAATCCGTTATCTCAAACCCTTCAAGCCCCATGTTGGGTACCAAAAAGGACTGTCATGGTTTAATCCCAGCCAGCAACTAGCACCACACAGCTGCTCGCTCACTCCCCACCCCGGTGGCATGGGGGAGAGAATCGGAAGACTAGAAGTGAAAAAAAACCAACAACCAAACCTTGTGGGTTGAGGAAAGAACAGTTTAATAATTGAAATAAAATAAAATAGTAATAATAATAATGATAAAAGAATATACAAAGCAAGTAATGCATGATGCAATTTCTCACCACCCACTGACCGATGCCCAGCCAGTCCCCGAGCAGCAGCCTCCCTGGCCAGCTTTCCCCCCAGTTTATATACTGAGCATGACGCCATACGGTGTGGGATAGCCCTTTGGCCAGTCTGGGCCAACTGTCCTGGCTCTGCCCCCTCCCAGCTTCTTGTGCGCCGGGCAGAGCATGGGAAGCTGAAAAGTCCTTGACGTAGTGTAAGCCCTACTTAGCAACAACTAAAACATCAGTGTGTTATCAACACTATTCTCAGACTAAATCCAAAACACAGCGCTATACCAGCTACCAGGAAGAAAATTAACTCTATCCCAGGCAAAACCAGGACAGACACCTACCTGCATTGCACAGTGCCACCCAGCACCTGTCTGGACTGCAGAGAGGGTGATGGGAAATCAGAAAAAAAGGCCCAGTCTGGAGCTAACTTTTTAAATTCACGCGGAAGTTATACACACCATTACCAACCGGTTAAACAAAACCGCTAAGAAAGAAGCAATGTGAGGTTTTTTTGGGTGTGTTGTTAAGACGCAGCCTAATGGCTTTAAACTTTACCCACTTCCCGGGCAGGCTTTGGTTTCGGTTTCCTTGGCCTCAGCTGAGTGCAGGCACCTTCCTGCTGAGGGAGGCTGCGGGGGCAGGCTGCGAGCGTGGCGGCCGCTGTGCACTTGTGTGTCCCCGTCCCCCTCCCCAGCGCCACATGGAGCCCCTGCAGCCACGGAGGTGAAAGTCTGGTGTGGGGTGGTGTTGTGCTGGGCTTGGGGTAACGCAGCTGTAAATGGCTGCAGGAGGGGAGCTCTTGTTACCTTGCTTCAGCCACTCCTGCCTGAGAAGAGGAGGAGGGAGAGGAGGCAGCACATCTGTGCGATGCAGGGAATGATCTGAGAGTGCAGGTCCACAAAGCAGCTTTCATGCCTGATTAGGCCGCTCTTGCTCTGATGGCTGATGGGCAGCGAGACCAGGTGAAGAACGGGTCCTGTTTCTGTCCCTGGGCCAGAATGGCCTTCTAAGCTGGTTTGGTTCCTGGAGTGTATTGAGAGGAGGTCTTTAATTTTTTTGCCTGGTTGCCTAAACTGTGCAAATCACTTTTCAGACCATTTTTCACTTTTTTCTATCTTTAAAATGTTACCTTCACTTATGCTTTTCTTTGTGATGGAAGCAGCTCTTCTAAGCAAAATGTGTTGGAGTAGCAAGTGTCTATCCATAGACAGCATGAAGTATCATTGGAGCCTGATATAACTGGATGTTTTTGGGGGTGCCCCACAAAGTCTTACAGGTCTTCTACAGTAAGAAATAGCTGTTTTGGCCATAAGTATTTTGTATTATGGCTTCCCAAAGCTATTCCCAGTGCGTAATTCCTTAGTGAATGCTTTTTATCTTTTTTATCACTGCAAAAATATGGTCATGTGAAAATTGTGTTCCCTGATGTAGGTGGGAGAGGTTTTCCTTGGAAATGGAGGAGTGTGGAGAATGAGGGTGGCTGCAGGGGTGAGACATACACGATACTGGAGTTTGTGGGAAAGCTGTTCCTTTACCATTACATGGCGCAATGTAGAGACACTTCTATTTCACAGTTTACTTACCTGTTCTTCATAGAACTCGGTTGATAAGCCTTGTTCACATGCAGTGCTCAGCAACTGCTACACTAAACTTTTCATTTGCTTGCATATTGGTGGAATTTTCCATCTACACTTGCTCCTTACAATGCCTCTTCTTTGAGGAGCTTGTTTGGCTAATAAAAAAACACCAAAGTGCTGTGGCTGTTAGCGGCTTTTCTGGAGAAAAGGAACATACGTGCTCTGATTAGGGGTTAAATGCAAATTCTCCTTGGGTGAATTAAGGTCTGATTTCAAATGAAACCTAAAAAATAAAGCTTGCAACATGTAGTTTAATAATTTATGGAGTTAGTCTTGACTTTTGGTCAAATGTCTTTGTTACTTAAATAGCTTTGCTGCCAACTAAATATATCAGTGCTGCAGAGACCTAGATGAGGTTTTTGGGGTGGTTTTGATGCCAAAATGCCAACTCTAGATGACATTTTGGAGAATGTTGGAGAATTTGACAGGTTCCAGAAGCAAACCTTCTTTGTCCTGTGTTTGCTTTCTGCTGCCTTCACCCCGGTGTACGTGGGTGTCGTCTTCTTTGGGTTCATCCCCGAGCATCGCTGCTTTAGTCCCGGGGTGGCTGAGCTGAGCCAGCGGTGTGGCTGGAGCCTGGAGGAGCAGCTGAATCACACGGTTCCCGAGTGGGGCAGCCATGGGGCTGGTTTTGGCAGCCGCTGCAGGAGGTACGAGGTAGATTGGAATGCGACGGGCATCAGCTGCACCGACCCCCTCGGCAGCCTCGTGGGCAACCGGAGTGCCGTCCCCCTCGGTCCCTGCCAGGACGGCTGGGTCTACGACTTCCCGGGGACCTCTCTTGTGACTGAGGTAAAAACAAGTACCCCCCGTCCCTTGGCCCCTCAGTTACAGACAAGCTGAGGGACGTGGGAGAGGGTTGGGGTAGCCTAGGCTGTGTTGAAATGACACCCGTTTACCTGGACGAGGGGATCTTCTTGCTGTGAACTTGCACAGGGCGCTTCACAAGTTGTCTTCCCTCTGTCCTTGCTGTGAAGTGTTACCCTGGCTGCTCAGGACGCTTATATCTCCAGCTGGGGAGCAAAGCATATTTCAGCAAATAAATCCCTAGGTAGATAAAGTCCAGTTCTGAATGAAACTCCCGTGGCGTGAGAGGTCGGATTGGTGGAGGTGTGTAAACAGTGCCTGTGAGGGATCAGCGGGTCACAGCACTACAAACAAAACCAACCGATCCCCAATTGGGCGCGCTGCACAGACCTCTCAGTCTTCTGGGGATCCGTGCCCAGATGTGAAGGTCATGATTTCTTTTCTTTTTTTAGATGATGAAAGTCTTCTAAAGTTTGTTTCAAATATGATTGAATGACTATGGGTGGGGGAAAGGTAATCACCTCCTACAATTAAACAGCTTAATTCAGGAATAAATTGCAGAAAATCCAATGGCTGTTTTCTGTTCTCAGAAGATGTGTGAACAAACTGAAAATGGTATTTAAGCTACTTAGGGTACTTTAGGGTTTTAGGTGCTTTACCTTTAAAAACAAATCAGTATATGGGCTGACAAACGTGATTTTGTCATAGAAAGTTCCACCAAATTTTTGGAGATGGTGGAAGTCAGGATTCTTTCCCCCACATATCTAACACAAACAGAGGAGCAGGTAAATTCTGTGTTCTAGCAACTTCAGCATTTATAGTTTTGTAAGAGGTTGGAGCTAGATTTTAGGTGGTGTACTGTAGGTGTACTTCTTTCAGCAAAGTATGGACTGTGTGATATTCAAGTGAGGAAGTGAGACACCTCAAACAGAGGGTGACCCAAGACTTCTACAAAGCAGCAGCGCAGCAGGCACATCTTGCTGCAAAAGGCTCGAGCAGATGCTGTGGTCCAGATGCCCCCACTGTGACCTCTTGAGACTGCGGGAAGCTGAAAACTTGCAGTCTGTGTGGATTCGTGCAGTCACACTCTCGCATCAGTCTTCCCTTTTCTTCTGAAGGGGGTGCCAGGCCAGGCCCGTGGGCTGCTTCCTTCACAGGATAACCAGGAACATCACATGCCTCTGCGTGCATTTTGGCAATGTGTTTTGCTCCTGGATGTGACTGTTTCCATGAAGGCTCTTGGGCTCTGTTTGTTGTCCCTTGCTCTGGCAGCTAAGCAAGGGAAAGAATAGCACAGAGTAAAGCATGTTACTTTTTTCGAAGGAAAAATTTAGACATGGAAGAATAGCCTCATAGGAAGCCCCACAGAGCATCAGGAAGAGTATCTATCTGGTTTTAGGTTGATTAAAGACGTATAGCTTTAAATAAACCCAGCTACCAGTAGGATGGGAAGGGATTCTCGGTCATGTTAGGACAGCTTTTTGAAATAACTTATTCTCCGGCAGCTTTTATGTATATCTACTTAAGTAAGATAAGAGAACTAAGGCCAGATGGCAAATATGTGTGTGTACCCATGTGGCATAAAGCTTGGCCCTGGATTATGTTCTTTCCAGTAACGAGATAGGGGACATGAATGGGAAATACTAGGAAACCGATCAAGGGCCTGATCCTGTTTTTAATGTTGGACGCTTAATTAAGTCAGTAGGGTTTCTGGGTGCTGATAAATTGGTCATTGACCCAGAAACAAATTTAAATCTTTATCTGAAGTGAAGGAAACTTGTGGATGTGAGCCAGCTCCTTGTTTCACTCTCTTGCTTCTAACTGTGGTTGCTCCTTTAGTTTAACCTGGTGTGTGAGGACTCCTGGAAGCTGGACCTCTTTCAGTCTGCTGTGAATGCTGGTTTTTTTATTGGCTCCATAAACATTGGCTACATAGCAGACAGGTAGGTGTGGGCTGACAGTAAAACTCTCTGACCTCCCTTATCAGTGTTCAGCAGCTCAGCTTAGTAAAGGTTGTGCAGCTGCTATCATCTCTGCTCTTCTCAAAATAAGGTCAACCACCTGGATGTTCTGTCGTGGTATGAGAAGCGAGTACTCTGTCTCTTAGGTCGTACCTGGTGGATTTGCACAAATTTCCCACTCGGTGAGTCCTGCAGAGCCTGCAAGGACTATTTTAGGACCATATACCCCAAACTCCCTACCGTGCCACACCAGAGCCCTGGGATGTTAACCGAAGCCAGGAAACGCTGGTCCGGAGCCCCCACTTGATCTGTCACGTGCTGTGTCGCTGCAGCTTGGAAACATCTTGCTTCCTTTGGAGAAACTTCGAAATAGTAGACGCAGAGATTGCCAGATAGGTACAACAGCAGTCACTGTGAAAAATCAGAAATCCCTGTGTCCTGGCATCTTTAGCTCCCTGTTCAGAGCCAGCAGAGCCAGCTGCCCTAGCCCAGGTGGCTGGGGTTAAAAAGAAAAAAATGCCAGCATTTGAAGGCCCTTTTTCCCCGTTGTTCCCCTCCTGCCTAGGACTACGGCAAGCTCTGAGTTGCTCCAGCTGTGAAATGCAGCCCACTCACAACAAGATCCATACATATCAGATTTTTGAAGATTAAGATTGTGGTATATAAATCTGTTATAAATCTGATGCATGCAGACATATCAGAATCATAATATTAACCCATACTTATTTTTCGCCGCCATTATAAAAAAACAGATTACTAAGCTGCCTGTTCTGAAATTCAGGGATAACAGTCACAGTCCAAATATACGTAAATACAGGACTATTGTTGTTTAACTTGGGAATTTTTTCTTTTTCCTGAAAGCCTTTGTGGAATTGCAGAGCAATTGGCACAATAATTTTTCAGGGAATAGAAAAGCAGATAAGTGAGTAATGGGCTAAGAATAAAAGTCAGTATGTATCTATCCCTTATATAGCAAAGTTGGATTTTTTTTCTTTTTTTCAAAGATGCACAAAGCTCTTACTAGTTTAAAGTGCCTGTGTTCTCATGACTAGTGTTTTGCTTTACACGTATTATCTTCCAATCCAGGTTTGGCCGTAAATTTTGCCTCTTAAATACAATTCTTGCAAATGTTGTCTGTGGAATCCTTCTGGTCTTCGTGCCCACCTACCTGTGGATAGTCATTCTCCGGTTCTTGCAAGGGCTGGTCAGCAAGGGCTGCTGGACTGCAGGCTACATCCTGGGTGAGTTCAGACCTTTTACCAGGAGCAAGACTGGCTGCAGAAGATGAAGAAAAAAAAACAATCCAAAGAATTCCCCAAAAAAGCCATTTAAAAAATGCCTCCCATGGTGTTTTATCAAGAAGTTTTCTCCCTCTTTGACTTCTCAGGATTTTTTCAAGCACTGTCATTAGGGAGATGCAACAGTAGCCTTCAAAGCTCAAGCAAGCGGTAGTATACTAGGACTGTTACCTCAGGATAGGCTTTCCCCTATGGTGCAGACCCCCTTTGCAGATCTGGGCCCCTGGGCTCCTCTCCCTCCCCTCAGGCACTGTCTGGGGAAGGTGATGGCCCCCGGGCAGACCACAGCTGCTCCAGCCCAGTCGCAGAGGGGTGATGACAGAGGAGGCCATTAAAGAAGCAGGTAGAGGGTGGGGAAAATTGGAGGCATTTTTATGACACAAAGAGCATTAAAGGGCAAACAGAGGCTTTACAGCCTAAAAATAACTGAAGAACAGCATGCACTTGCTGAGGGTATCAGTGCACTTGTCTGAGTGGAGACCACCCCAGGGGATTGCAAAGCAATGCAAGGAGCCAGGCTGCGCTGATGCCTTTCCCAGTGCCTTGTCCTGATCATGTCTGGTGGTGAAGCACGGCTGCGCGGCAGCAGGGTTGGGGCTGGCTCAGGACCACTTTCTGGTGCATGGAAGAGCTGCCTGGGACTTCTCTGACTTCTCTGGTGTGGAGTTCAGGCTCTTGTCAAGAATACCCAAGACCAAGCAAACCCCAAAGCAGCAAATTAAGTATTTTAAATGCTGCCCAATAGAGCCTTATCTGGATTAGGATGTCAGGTGGCTCTGCCAAATAGCTCTGAGTGATCCAGTTCACTGTGATAGTGGAAAAAATGTAAATGTCAACACCCTAAACTTCTATTAAGTCTTTTAGCAGGGACATCTTGCTAATGCAGTTATCCAGATGTCTGATATAAATAAAATAAAAACATCTCGCCCACAGTCCAGATCATCTTCTGCCAAGACATGATTGTTCCTTCCTGTGCATATTCTAGATGCTTCCTTGGCCTCTTAAATCTTTTCCTGGCACAAATGAAATCTTCATCACCTCTCCTGGGGAACTTTATGCCATTTGAGAGCATAAAATCCCTATCAGGATAATGACTTGCCCTATCCTGATATTTTCCCTCAGTTACACCTTGTTACTTCTGCATTCTCCTTGAAACTCTCTTATGAGCGAGAAGTCACCCAGAATCAGCCCCAAAGCCCCTTTAAACTTGTAACCTCTCCCGAAGGGTGGCCAACACTGAATGCTCAGGGAAGGGTACAAGGACAGAGCAACCTTGTTGTCATGCTCTCCTGGGACACTTTACTACCCTTCAGCTGCTTTTGGCTCAGTCCTACTGAGCCTGAGGAGATGTCTTTGTGTCCGTGCATCGTTTGGCCAAGCAGTATTAGATAATCCATGGCTCCAAAACGCAGCACTTCCTTTGCTTGCTAAATAACTGCTTTCTGTTCTTTTTCTAGTCGGTTTGCTTTCTTGAAATCACACAACCGGATGCAAAATCTTGAGTGTGCTTGTGCCTGCCTGCTGGAATAGTTACTTTTAGCTCTGTATCAACAAGACTTAACCTGTGGGTCTATCCTGTGATGTGCAGTTGCAAAGTGTAGATGAGTCGTGAAGGCATCCTGACCAGGGAGCTGTATGCCATCCTGTGGTACAAGCATTTCTTATATACTTGGCATGAAATGCAGGCTGAAAGGCTGCACTTAGAAAACAAAATATGATGTTTTGTTATTGGGTTGGGGACATTATGTAGGTTGGTGTTTGATTTTACAACAAAATCCATCCGTGCACTTTGAGGAATGTTTGATTTACTCGCAGATTTCCATGAGAGGGGACAGTACTGGATGCCTTCGGCCAGTGTAAGAGCAGCAGCAGTGCTTTCTGCTCTGCTGAGAGTTTGGGTGACAGAAAAGCAAACCTTCCTCTGTGAGCACCAGGGGATTTTTGTCTGGAGGCTTTATGCCAGGAAGCCCAGAATTACCAAGACGGTTTCTTGAGGGCGTTAACACAGCATTGGTCTTCCAGTGTCCCCGCAGAGCAAGTTACTGCTGCACTGAGTAGTCATGGCTGAGCTGTCATTCACCTGTCTCTGTGCATGTTTGCAGTGACAGAAGTCGTTGGTCCGAAGTACCGGAGGACGGTGGGCATCCTCTACCAGACAGCCTTCTCCATTGGGCTCCTGGTTTTTGATGCCGTCGCTTACGCCATCCCTCACTGGCGGTGGCTGCAGCTCACCGTCACCCTGCCAAGCTGCTTCTTCCTGCTCTACTACTGGTAAACAGGCTTTCGTTGTACCTCTGCCCACAACCCAAAAACCAGCTTCTTCTGCCTCCCAGGGCTTGATACTGAGGGAGATTTGGCACTGCTTTTTGGTTGTGTGTGCCTCTTAGTGCAAAGAGGAGGTACACAGCAAAAAGGAGAGGGAAATAGGACCCCTCAGCAACTGAGACTTCATTGCATCTTAGCCTGTGCACCGCACCTGACTTCTATTTAAAGGAAAGACCACTTTGGAAAACACTGGGGGAGAGTGGTTTAATATCATATATTATCTTCATTGAGGATTTCATAAAGGAAAAGTAATGCCTTGACATAATTTAGCAGACCCTACACTGAAAAGATGGTTATTGAGAGATTGTTGAATGCTAACAGAGCTGTAACAGGTTGTTTACATGTTCTTTTAAGGAAAAAAGTTGCAGCTTTTTGTGGTCCAACCAAAAGAAGGCACGCAGGTTCACCTGTGTTTTGGATTCTTTCCTCTCTTTTTTATTGATATTTTTCAGTTTGAGTACTTTGATTTAAGAAATTGTCTGGATGGGTTGAGAGGTTAGGAACAGTAGAAAGAGATTTGTGGTCTTCCTTTTTGCATATTTGTGAATTGGTAAGCCAGTTCTAGCTTGTTTACTTCTTCTTAACCTGTGATGGCACAACTGGAAAATGACTGCCTAAGAGGAGCCAGTTTGTGGTGAACAGGCTGAATAAAATGATGGTGCTACTCTCCCTCAAAGCCCTTCCCTGATTTATGTTTAGTAAACTCATCTCTGACTAAAGCCACTACCACAACTGCTCCTCTTCCCATTTCAGCAGCAGGATGTACTACTTTTCCTGATGGGGACACACACACACAGAAAAAACAAAAAAAAAAACCACCCAAAGAAAAAAAAAACACCTGCCTTTATTCAACCAAAGCTCTCTCTCCATAGTATCCATACATGGGAGCACTATGTGAGCTTTATGTTTTGGTGTATAATAGCATCTGCTTGTATCGTAGGTGCCTCCCAGAGTCTCCCAGGTGGCTGATCTCTCAAGGAAAAAATGACAAAGCTATGAAAATTGTCAGTGATATGGCTAAAAAAAATCGGAAAAAGATGCCTTCCCATTTTGAGGTGAGCTGAGGGTTTGCTTATGCATATAAACAAGCATCATGCTAGTGCCTTCCAACAGTTCCTCCCAGTAGAAACTTACTGTACTTGGTACTTTGTACTGGCTCTTCCACAGGATATTAAATTTGAAGAGGAAGATGGCAGAAAGCAGAGTCCTTCACTCATTGACCTTGTCAGGACACCACAGATGAGAAAAAACACATTAATTTTGATGTACAACTGGTAAGAAGATAATGTTGGAGAGCTGTTTTTGAAGCTCTGGTTACAAAGGCTCCAGCAGGACACAGACCTCAGTCCTCCGACTGACTAATGAAGCCAGGGTGCTCTTCTCTGCCTAGGTTCACGAGCTCTGTCCTCTACCAGGGGCTCATCATGCACATGGGAGTAGCCGCTGGGAACGTGTATCTGGATTTCCTCTATTCTGCACTTGTCGAGTTCCCAGCCGCCTTCATCATCATTGTCACCATTGACCGCATTGGGCGGCGCTACCCCTGGGCTGCAGCAAACCTGGTGGCTGGGGCTGCCTGCCTTGTCACAGCCCTGATCCCAGAGGGTGAGTCACCTGCACGAGGCCACGCGGTGGCTTCCCACCCTGGCGTTGCCCCCCGGGGAACAGCACTCACCTCTCCCTTTTCCCCGAGGTCCAGACCCAAAGGTCCGCAAACCCACCCCCGCCATCGGGTGCTGCCTCCCTGACTTTTAGTAGCGCTCCTCGTGCTGCAGAAGTGAAATGAGGTTGATTTGTAGCACTGCTAATAATAAATCTCAAAGCACCTGGGTCCCCCGTACCGCTGTGGGAGGGTCCCCATGCCACAGCTCATGCGGTGCTGGCTGTTCTCATTCCCTCATTCACATAGGTGAAACAAGACCCCTTAAAATCATGAAGTGATATGGGATCAGAGGTCCTCCATAAAATAACACTGGTATATTAACTGATTCTGGCTAAATCAGTGGGATACTTTTAAATGTGTTGAATGCATTTTCTCTGCAGACATACATTGGCTAAAAGTGATTGCTGCTTGCATTGGGAGAATGGGAATCACAATAGCTTTCGAAATGGTTTGCTTTGTAAACACTGAACTGTATCCAACATACATCAGGTAGGTGCATCCTCTTCCCCATTGGCACTTGGCCTGGAAACAAATAGTTGAGGCCAATGGGTATGTTATGTTTTATGCTAGACTAAGTTGTCCTCAAATGCTTCAGAACTACACAGGTACTGCTGAACATAAAGTAGGTGGAGCATAAGTAAAATGCTTTAAAAAGTAGATTCTTAAAGACAACAAATGTACTTGAAGGCAGATGAAAACTCATGTGACTGAAATAAAGCGAAAAGTGGAGACAACCAGGATGGATGAGGGTTCTGAAGTCCCACGCAGTGCTTGGATTTGTGTCTTGTTTGAATCAAAATAACATTTAAATGGATCTGTCCAGAGTGGAGTCTGCTATGGACAATGTGTGTTAACTCAAGCCCTTCACCTGAGGACTGGATTTTTTTCCCTATTTGTAAGTGGGCTGCATGGTGAATAGCTCAGAAGCAGATATGTGCGCTGCAGAAATCTAAACCTTGAGAGTTAATTCCTCTTCAAAATTTCCTTTTTCTACCCAGTGACTGTAGGCCATTGCCTGCAGAGAAGATGTCTGCACTGACCAGATGAATCTTACTCCTCCTTTCTTCATTGGAGAGACACTAATTATATGAAGCTACATAACATATGAAATCATGAGACTCTATTAATCTTATTTCTCTATCCATAATGAATACAGCGGAGTTTTAAATTTTATTAATGGTGTATAGCAAACAGAAGGATTGTTTGCCACCCTTGCACTATGTCACCTAAGATGTACTGAAGCGAATGGTTTTACATTTTTACTGCATCTGGAGACTCCTGTCAGACACTATGGGTCTGATTCTCTTCTATCTTTAACCTTGGGAATTTGCTTACACCTGTGAAAATACAGATATACTTTCTGGTTCCTATTTGCTAAGCTTTTTATTCTTGCAGTACTTAGGTCTGAATAACTTCCCGATGTGCCCACCACTGGAAAACTAGGGCTTTGCAAAGTATTTTGGCATTTTGTGGTCTGCTGAGCTGCATGCCCTGTGCAAGGGTCAGAACTGTGATCCCTGCCCTTCCGTCCAGGGTACTGTGATGCTAACGTGATCCCTTTGCTGTTGAACCAGGAACCTCGGGGTGATGGTCTGCTCCTCCTTGTGTGATGTTGGTGGAGTCATCGTCCCATTCATTGTCTACAGACTGGTGGAAGTCTGGCAGGATCTGCCACTGATAGTCTTCAGTAAGTGCCATCTTACCTCTGTGCCGGCAGCTCCTGGGGTGCAGCAGTGGGGCCCAAGTTTCAGAGGGAGGGAAAAGTAGCTAAGGCAGTTGCCCCAAATTCAGCAGAAGCCCCTTCCCATCTACAAAAGCCATAACCTTCAGTTTATAACAACCTGGAGCTTGTTTATGCATTCATGTCTCCTCTGCCCTTATTATTGTTCCTTGCATTTTAAAGGAAGCTAGAGGTGAATACAGGTTCGACAGATGGCAAAGAGCTGAAAAATGTTCTAATGTTTGGATGAGATGATTAATATTTTGATGAATTCAAATCTGATCAGTTACTGCTCTTCTGTGAGGTATATTGTCTCAGTCCAAGAGCCAAAACTTAGAACTTCACAGAATTGCCTATTTAACAAGCTTGGCTGTTATACTTCAGCTTTTCTGACAGTCTGTTAACTGGCTGTTCTCCAGCTATTTGGAAAGAGGTTGGTAAATAAATGCAAGATGAGTGTTTGCAGACTAGTGACCTGAACTCTCAGGTCAGGGTCTGTAAAACCTTTCTGAATCTTTAGATCAGCACACTGTTTATGCAAAAATGTCTTGAATGGAAATATGCAGTTTTTAACAGACAGCATGTTTAGGAGGGTGCTTGGTAGATTTAAAATACAGACACCAAACATGTACAAAGTGGGTAAAAGAAATTATCAGTGGAGAAATTAATCATGTTGTGTAGGAGATAATACATTGTGTATGTATTTTCTAAATCTTGTTATGTAAATAGCAGAAAAATGGAATCCATTTCCTGGCATACATTCAGACCAGAAAGGGTTTTTTCCTCTTTACAGTTGCCTGTCCAGCCTGAGATGCCATAGTTCAGGGCATAAGTTGCAACTGAACTTGGCTCATTGCTGTCTCCACGTGGCTGCCACATCGTCCAGAGGTGGCATGCCGGTTTTGCACATAGAGCCTTGACGTGCCCATCTTGTATGAAGAACAAAATAAAATGCCATTTATGCGTGCTTTGTGCCAGGCAGTAGAAAGTGGTGTATATGCTGGAAATTGGTATATGCTAACATGCTCTTTGTGCATCTGTTCGATTTGAAGCTGTTCTTGGTTTGATTGCGGGTGGATTGGTGTTGCTTCTACCTGAAACTAAAGGAAGAGTTTTGCCTGAGACCGTTGAAGATGTTGAAAACTTTCACAGGTGAGTCTGGATGATGAACTCTTAGCAGCTTTTGCTTGAAATTGTGCAAAATCCCCGCCCAGAGCTCCTTGGGGAAGCCCAGGGATTACTTGCCCACCTCCTATGTTTCCAAGAAGCTGCTAGTTAATGCCCAGACTCTAGCTGGAGAGACTTTCTTTTTACCTCTTGTCTTCCTAGGCATCTGAAAACAAGCAGCATAGGTCTACTGGCCTGTGAATAGCTGCACTAGTCTCTCAAACCTGCTGCAACACTATTATAAATGTTATTTGTGCTTAAAAAACCTAACTGATCTTGTGGAACAGAAAAAGGGCATTCTTGATAGCAGCTACTCATGCGGTGAGCGAAGCACTAGTATCTACTGAGGAGCCAGAGCAAATCTAGAGTATTTTAGGATGAGCTGCTCATTTTCTCTGGGGAAGAGGCAGGGCAAATGAAAAACTTGAAGTTAGGTGCTTACTGAACACCTTCATTCCTGGTTTGCTGCTCATGTCTTGTTATTCTTGCAGGCAAAGTGCTCCAAAGGCCAAAAAGATCTATCTCCATGTCCAAACGTCCGAAGTAGCACATGACTGAAGAAGGCATAAGTTTTTCTGGGTAGCCTGCTTTAAGGCACTAGCATGGAAAGGCAAACTGGAATAAATACTCTCTCCTGTCTTGTCTCTTTTTTGTCTGCCTATTCTTCATTTACAAAGTTTGAGGGTTTCTGATGGGATTGTCCCTGTTACTGCATAGCTGCTTCCCTCTCTGTACACTATAATATAAATATGTTTCAGAGCTGGGAACTTTTCGTACCAGCTGCGTGGACCTCAGCATGGGGGCAGATCTTAACTTGGGGATGGTGGGGTCCATCCCAACAAAACTTTAGAAGCCTCCATGAAGTCTGTTGTTTTGTCTTATGAAGGGTCAGCATAATATAACAGAGGTTCATTTCAGTTATGGAGCTGAGATGACTACAAACCTCATATAGTCTTAGTACAACTTGCAACAGATTTGCACAGATTTTTTTTTTTGCTAGTCCTTAAGTGTTATGGTGTTCGTGTGAATTCATGTGCCTGTACAGTACCCCTTATTGGGGATTTTATTAGCTATCCTCAAACTCACAAAGATGGGCATGTGGCAACTCCAGAGCATGAAAAGGGGTGCATGGGAGAAAGACTCATAGTCCTTCATAAAGTAATAGCCTTGCTCAGTTTTTAATGTGTAACCACTACATTTTCTTGTCTTAATGTCATCTTCATATTGGATAATCTATACTTTTTTTTGTATGAAACTGTTTTCCTAAGCCTCCATAGCATTATAAATGTGTGCATGCACAGACATGCAGAATTGTATTAAAAATATTATGTTGAGACTCCAGTCAAGGTGGGAAAAGCATTACAGCTGCCAGGGGACTGAAAGCCCACTAGAGTCCTGCTCCGCTGGAGGCTTAGGATGGGGCTGGGGCCAGGACACAGCTGTATCTCCATGTGTTTGGAGGGGGCAGCCCTGCAGAGGCATCCCTTTGGAGTGAGCTGGGCTCAGGCTTAGGGACCTGCAGGACTCTGAGCTGGGATTTGGCCAGGCGTCCTGTGCCTCGAGGAGCACTGGGGCAACGCTGGGTCTGCCAAGAACTACCCAGCAGCTTTCACAATTTTCCTAGTCCCTCCCATTTAATAACTGCAACAGTCTTGTGGTTGCAGAGGAAAACAGGCACAACGGTACTGTGGCTCCCCTTCACTGTTTCTGTCTTGTTGGTCCCTAGCACTGCTGGGGAACGCTGGTTTTCAATAAGGATGGTGTATGCAGGGCACAAGATACTGCTGCCATTTCATGATCATCTGCAGGAAGAGAGCTTCCAGCTGAGCAAAGTGTTGCTGGACTCTCGCAGGCAGTGTGTTGATCCCCCAGGATTGCTTCCTGGCTGGCAGTACGGTGATCTTGCCCTTGCTTTCGACTGGCCTGAGCCCCAGTTAATGTTCAGAGTTGCTGCGAGGGCCTCAAAGTCAGGGAAACATGCTGTCCAGCAAATCAGGGCCATGACGAGATTGCTCTGAGAAGGTAAAGACAGATGTGCTGTGGAGTGACTTTGGCCCAGGCAGTTGCAAAACTAATATTTGCCTCAGGGTCAGAAAAGAACAATCTGGTCCTGAGACAGGCAAGAGGGCCAGTGGGGATGTAACTATGTGTCCTGTGGAGCTGGTGTCCTGCTGTGATTGCAGAGATATCTCTGCTCTGCAACAAAAGAAATCTGGCGGAACAGCTGTCTTTATTATAGTTCATTGATTCAAAACCTGTTGAAAACTCCATGCAGAAAGAAAATGGGGGAGGAGGCAAGAAGTCAAGCAAAGCAAATACTGGGATGAATAAATGAGTAACTACAAAAGCTGGCTCTCAAGACTCTTACCTGTCACACTGGCATTTTTTTTTTCCGTAAGCACTGCTGCTGCCACAGAAGGAGCTGCAGAGGTGGCAGGCTCTGGCGTGCCTTCGCTTTGCAGTCACCTACAAGTTATATCGGCATTTGCTTCTGGTGGCACCTTAATGAGCACAGGAGCAAATGTGCTTCATTGATTTCCTTGCTGGCGACCTTGTCAATTCATGTACTACTTTCCGGAGTTGGGAAGTCAATGAAACATGTAAAATCTGGTCCAGCTGCACATGGTTGCTCTCAAAGTGAAGAAAGCTTTTATGTACTGGGCGCGTGGTAGGAGTGGATCTCCTCCAAGGTATGAGACAGGCTGTCTAACATCCTGCCTTAGATAAAAAAAACCAGTTTGCTAGCTTCCCTTCCCATTAATAGTAGCTGAAGCTTGTCTGCTCCTGGGGCTGCTGGAGCGTAACCAGCTCAGTGGCAGGGCAGTCCCTGGAGCTTGGGAAGGAGCACTTCAGGGCCCAACCACTGGCTGGCTCAGGCAACCCAGGGAGCACCCGGACATGGCTGTGTCCAGGTTAATGAAAGTGAGACAGGCCTTTTAAGAAGACCCTGTCCCCCGCCCAAGTACTTAAACCACAGTATAAGGACTGTCCTAAAGAGAACATAAAAACTCGATGTTTCAGGGTACCCACCTACCTTCAGTAACTGGGTTTTGGAAAGAATTGCTCTTTACTTTTACAAAGTTTCTGGTGTTCTCCCTGGCATCATCTGATGGACAGCCTGGCGGCAGATGTGGTCCAGGGCAGCACTTTCTAAACACTGTTCTTGTCCTCTGCTGTTGCTGTCAGCACCGACATCCAAACACCAACATGCCAGCATAGCTGCTATGTGGAGACTCCAGTGCTAATTTTATCCCATCAAATGTGGCCACAGGCTCTGCGGTGTATCAGAGACTCATTAAGGCTTATTGTCTGGAAAGTGTAATCTTAACATGGTTGTTTTGTCAAGGTGGTTTTTTGTGTGCTTTTGTTCATGAATTGGCAGAAAATCACATCCTACAGGCCTGTACAAAGCTCATGTGGTTTCCAACTCACCTGTTTATTGTGTGATCAAAACAATGCATGTGCTGGATCTTATTTGCAACTTGTTCCAATCCCATCCCTACTGTATGGCACTGTGTCACCCTACATTCTGTAAATGTTTTAAAATATGAAGAAATTAGGCTTTTTCCTAGAACTGGGACTGGTCAGGAGACAAACCCAAATTCAGAGAATACACACAAGTTGATGAATATGATATGAATCACATTTTAAGTGCTTCCCAAGGGCTGCGGAGAGGACCCTTCAACCTTCAAAAGCACTAGAGCAGTGATTTTCCAGCATGTTATTGAAGGAGATCTACTTAGAAAGCTATATCCTTTTTTTGGCTCATCTTTCCCCTCAGTTCAGTCCTGATCCCTTACAGCTGTTTTGGAGTTTGGCCATGCAAAAAACCAAACTCATGGCATTAGGAAAACCAATATGCATAAACACAAACATGAATATGCTTTAATATGCACAGTGTCTTGTTATTGTTCATGCCACCCTCAGTGGGTGTCTGTGATGGGGCTTTCTCCCCCTGCCCCATCACTGATCCCTATTGATGTTGTAGTTACACACAGCCCCCCATGTCATGAGGCTTCACTGCCTCCAACTCCTCTTCACCTTCCTCTTTGTTTTCCAGCTTGCCTAATATCCAGTCAAACGGGTTAAAAAAAAAAAAGGCTTAAAAGCCAGTCTGGGCTTAGAAGCACTTATTTTTTGTACTTATTTCTCTGGAAGAAGGGGAGTAAACTGGGAGGGAAGAGGGGCTTCTGGATGCCCTGGGGTCCCGAAGCGGGCTCTGCAGTGGCAGTGCTTGCTGCTGGGCAGCAGGAGCTGTCTCACGAAGCCGACCTGCTGGGCATCAGGAGCCATAGACCAACCGGCAGTACCAAGATTTTAAGGGGTGTAGGGGAAATTGTGACAGTAAATCAGTTACTGTCTACATGCTTGCTTTCACGCAGAATCAGGTGTAGCTTGGAGGAGGTGAGTTGGGCTCATGAATGCACTCCTGCTCACTACAGAAATGAGTTGTGAGTGAGCAGCCTGAAGAGATTTTTGGGTTTATAACAAGCAGAAGAAACTGTTCCTTCACAAATTTCCCACTCATGCCGTACAAGTTACTGCTGCCAGATGCCCTGGGACGCCAGAGGCATGAATGTGTTCAGAAGTCAAATAGAAAAGTATGTGGAAGGACAGTCCATGAGGGACTGAAGCAGAAATGCAGGCAGATGACCTCTGGCTTGAGATGTCCCCAAGATGCAGACTGCTGGCAGCTGGGATAATGCAACTGGGAAAAGATCACCGCGTTGGTCTGGCTTGTCCCCTGCATGTCGGGTCGAGGGCTGGGCTTGCTATGGCTGCTCTGCTGATCGTCTTTTGCCTCCCTGCCTCAATAAAGGCAGATCTGGGGCAAAACAGGTCCCGGAGGTGCTGGAGCACATCCAAAGAAGGGCAACAAAGGTGAAGGGTCTAGAGCACAAGGCTGGTGAGGAGCGGCTGAGGGAACTGGGGTTGTTTAGTCTGGAGAAGAGGAGGCTGAGGGGAGACCTTATTGCTCTCTACAATTACCTGAAAGGAGGTTGTAGTGAGGTGGGGGTCGGCCTCTTCTCCCAAGTCACAAGTGATAGGACAAGAGGAAATGGCCTCAAGTTGTGCCAGGGGAGGTTTAGGTTGGATATTAGGAAAAATTTCTTCACTGAAAGGGTTGTCAGACTTTGGAACAAGCTTCCCAGGGAAGTGGTTGACTCCCCATCCCTGGAGGTATTTAAAAGACATGTAGATGTGATGCTTAGGGACACAGTTTAGTGGTGGACTTGGCAGTGTTAGGTTAATGGTTGGACTTGATGATCTTAGAGGTCTTTTCCAACCTAAGCAATTCTATGATTCTATGATTCTTGCTTGGGGGGCAGCTTCGGAAGTCAGAACATGGAGATAAATCATTTTTTCTTTGCTTCTTTCTTGCCTGCATAAGGAAAGGGGAAAGGGCAGGTGATGCTCCTGGTGGCTAACAGCATGATCCACCAAATAATCCACATGCTTACATTCATTGAAAACTAGGTTTAACAGATGTCTTGTCATGGGCAATTTTTCAAATGAGGTTAGATTATTTTGAAGAGCAGCAGAATAAGGAGTAAATTGGAGACTTTCTGTGGCCTCGTTGCAGCTGCGCTGCTGCCTGGAAATCCTATAACAATGGTAGCATTAGTAACTTGAACTCTGGCATTTCCTACTGTAAAAACTGTTATTCTAGGTGGTTTCTAAAGTAACGTTTGGGTGTCTGGTTGCATGTATGGACTTCCTAAGTTTTCCCAGAGGCAACCTCTCCATGCTCTACGCTGTGCTATGCTGCCATCCCTCTCTGGCCAGGCTGGGTCCTTTTCCTCCCACACCCAATTTTTTACCAGGCCAAGTGTCTTTTGGCTCCACATCAGCTTCAGTAAATCCGAGTGGCTCCTTCAGTGCCTGTGGAGCTCTACCCTCACCCTGGGAGCTACTCCAGCTGGTGGGAGTTGTGCCAGAAGGAGAAAGCTTCCCTGCATTGCTCCCCAGGACATTCTCTGCATTGCTCCCCAAATGTAAAACCATAGCTCAGCCAGCTTTTTCCCTATCAGGTGTGAGCATCTCTGGGAACAACAGCGGTCCCCTCACTGGCACAGCTGCATACAGGAGGTGAGACAGGGGTGGTGAGCACCTCCAGGCACATGCAGGGTGCAGCTGGCAGCAACAGATGCTTAGATGGGCCTGCTAAGTTTTCGGGAGGATGGCGTGACTGAGGGTTGTGTTCCCCAGCTTTACTTTGGACAGGTACAACAGCCAGCTCAAATAGGGTTTCCATGCCATCAACCTGCTTGCTTTTCTCCAAGGAGCCATGCCTTCGCCCCTCTGCCTCACCTTCCTTGGGCAGGTAGGATGGCTGAATGAGCTTCTGAAAGCTCCTGCCACCATGCCAAGGTGCTCTCCTGCTTGAAAGCCACCTTCAGCTGCCGGCAGTGTCCGGCTGTGGCAGGGAGGATGCATTTCCCCATGCTGACAGATGACTCTCAAGGCAAAGCGGCTGTACGTGCTGCCTAAGGAGCGACTGAAGCCCAGATCAATGCTTTTCAGATGGCCCGTGAAACCACCCTCCACGCCTTCTCTTACTGTCTGGCTTCTGCATAAGGTGTTAGTGGATTCTGGTCAGATCATACAGGAGAGCCCAGAGCCTGATATTGCTACCGGGGATGAGTTACCCAGCAGCCATCCACTGTATTTATATGTCTACAACAAAACCCAATGGATCCTCGGAGATATACAATGAATTTTTTTTTTTAGCAGATTTTGCAGATGTAAAGAAGAATTGCTCTGCTCTGCGGGAGGATGCTTAATGCCATACCTGTGCAGATTGTCAGCATCTTCAATGGTCTCAGGCAGAGTCTTTCCCTTCATCTCAGGTAGGACCAAAACCAAGCTGCCATTGATTAAACCAATCACAGCTGCAAACACAGAACAAGGATCAAAAAGGCAATGCAATGGTCATGCCCGAGTTTAACTCCAAGTTACTAACTAATTCTCATTGAGACACAGCTGCCCCGATGACTGAATAAGGACTCCTCAAAGTGATAATAATGCTTGGCTTTTTATCTATGTGATTCTCTTTTTTCAGAGTAATTGCTGACATTTCTGAGGTGCATCTGAGGCCTGTAAAGCCATCATGGGCCAAAGACCCAGAGGTGGTGTGGCTCCCTTGCTTTGTGCACACAATGCAAAGGAAACAGGTTTATGCTCTGGTTGTCCAGCTGGCATGGGCTTGGGGTGACACTAGCTAGCTGTCATCCCTACTTTTGGCTAGTTTAGGACATACACAAAAGGTTGCTACCAGCTCACCTGGCCAATTTCACCTTCTGGTGAGTTTTAGACCCTGCTATGTCCATACTCGGGGCAGACTGCCTGCACGCAGGCAGTCTGATTTGAATAAGTGCAGTAGCAGACAGTGAAGGCAGCCCCTTTTTTAGGACAGCAGCCTTAACATTAGGGCTGACATGCTGCTTTGCTATCCTAAATTGCCATGGGATTCTTGACAGACTGGGCTCCCTGAGATGCCAGCAAGAGGTGGAGTGTGCCTTTTGTGTAGGGAGACAAGAGGCCATCCTGCTCGGACCTCGGGTCCTGTAACCACGCTGTAGGTGAGAGGGGCAGAACCCAAAGATGTTCCTCCCTTGGAAGGGCTCAGCAGGAGGAAGTCAAACCTTGAAAGGTCTTTCCCTAAAACATGGGGTCCCCTTCACCGCAGAAAGGGCTAAGGGGTGACTTTGCTACAACTTCCAAACACCCAGATGAAACAGACTTACCAAGCTGTATCTTGCGTGTGTACACAGGTGTATATACAACTCTCTAGATTTTTTTAAAGGCGGGACATAGATCACCAAACTCACTCATCTAAGCTGTGGCCAACCGATCCCATCTCACAGCTCTCTTACCAAAGACGACCAGGGGCAGTTCGTGACAGAGCTCCACTAGTCTGCACAAAAGAAAGGGCATTATGATCCCACCGAGGCTGCACATAGACAAGCAGACAAGGACTCCTAGGTTCCTGCAAAGCACACGCGCATGCACACACATGCACGCGCACACTTCACTGGCTCTGCCTGGGGGTCCCTCGTCCAGCTCTGCACCCCAGCACCCCGGCAGGACCCACAAGGGTTTGCCTACCCCTACTGCCGGGATGAGCAGGTCAGCACCCTGTCCAGGGCATTTGCAGCTGATGGGAGGAGGGATGGGCCATGAGCCTCAGGGAGGAAAGGACAGATAACACCCTGGGGCTTAGAAAGGGGCTTAGAAAGGCCTGGCTCCTATCATGGTGAACATAATCAAAAGAGAGCACAGGCAGAGCAGTCTCCTGTGGAGAAATACCAAAAGATAAAATGGGTGAGGAGAGAAAAAATTAGACAAGGCAAGACAGTAAGACTAGCCGTATATTGGAGGAGAGATGTTAATGAGCATTTGACTTCTTGTTCACTGAACTGCACTGGAAGGGGAGCCTGAAGGGTGTCTGGGATGGTTTCTCACACATGCCCTCAGGAACCTGCTGCCTCAGTGCTGGGCTCAGAAGCAGGGAAGGGGCTTTGGCCAGGGAAGGCAGTGGGTTTCTGCTGCACCACCCAGCAGCTCTCTTCCACCTTTGCAAGGTGTGTTTTATACATGCAAACTCCTTTTCCAGGGCAGTGCATGAGCCACAGGCTCTTCAGCTGCATCCACAGCCTTGAGCCAGCCACTTGCAGTCTCTCCCAGAGAAACACCCAGTGCTTTTACCAGCTAATGGAAGATGGTGCACTTACCTGAGAAATACTGGATACAGCTTAGGATTTACCAAGCAACTAATTTTGTAGCACATGGTAATTCCCATCCGGCCCAAGCAAGCTGCAGTCGTTTTAAGCCAATAAAGAGCTGGAAAGACATTGTGCACATTAAGGTTGGAATACAAAACTATGGGGTTTTTTATGCTCTTGACATAAAACAGCATTAAAGATTTAATTTAAGGAAGCAGTAAGTTTGCTGTCATGAAAGGTCAAGAGGACAGCACATGATGGTGCGCCATTTTACTCAATATAAAGAATTTATAATGCAATTTTCTTGTGACTCAAGCAAATAACCAAGACTTGAGACTTTTCTAGGTTGCTGTCACAGAGAGGAGAAATCAATGATACAAAGTAGTTTGGGTTATCCAGTACATTAACCCAAAGCTTACGCAAGACGCCATTTCTTGCTTGCAATAAAACTAAACAGAGGGCAGCTGCGTTGTTTAGTAGCTGAAATCTGCCTGTCAGCAAAATACTCCATACTTTTGCACAGAGGCTTCTGATGGCTTTCAGGCTGGGACAAGTTTCTGTTGCCTCCCTGTCTCTCAGTGTGTGCTCTACAATTGCTTTCACACCTGGAGCCATGGATGTCTGCTGCAAATAAATGAATATCCCAGCCCTGAGTGTAGAGTCAGTCCAGAACACCTCTGTCTGCCACGTGGGCTTTTAGATCCCAAACTGACCTTGGATCATGGCTTCAGATGTTCCAGCTATTAGCACACTCAGAGCATTTTCTCCCTCATTTAGCCAGCTGAGGGATGCATCAAGCCCAGGGCAGTATTTTACTGACCCGCAGCTCCCGGTAAGCCCTGCCGGCAGAGCCTTTACAGAGCTGAGACACCAGCCACTGCTGCATGTGGTTTGCAGCACTGCAGCTGTGGGAGTCTGGGGCTGTCCCTGCCTCCCTGCTGGGGCTCTGCCTGACCCGCTGCCCCTGCAGAGGTGGTCTGAGTGAAAAACAGCCCTTTTCTGGAGGGCTGGGCTTTAAGCTACGTGCTTTGAAGGTGATTCAGCTCAGAGCTGGTGGTGCCGACGCAGTCAAGTGGGGAAGAATGGGGACGAGTGGCTGGAAAGCTGCCCTGTGGAAAGCGACCTGGGAGTATTGGTCAACAGCCAGGTGAAGATGAGCCAGCAGTGTGCCCAGGTGGCCAAGAAGGCCAATTACATCCTGGCTTGTATCAGGAATAGTGTGGCCAGCAGGACGAGGGAGGTGATAGTGCCCATGTATTTGGCACTGGTGAGGCCGCACCTCAAATACTGTGATCAGTTTTGGGCCCCTCACTACAAGAAGGACATTGAGGTGCTGGAGCGTGTCCAGAGAAGGGTGATGAAGCTGGTGAAGGGTCTAGAGAACAACTCTTCCGAGGAGCGGCTGAGGGAGCTGGGGTTGTTTAGTCTGGAGAAGAGGAGGCTGAGGGGAGACCTTATTGCTCTCTACAACTACCTGAAAGGAGGTTGTAGCGAGGTGGGGGTCGGTCTCTTCTCCCTAGTAACAAGCCATAGGATGAGATTAAATGGCCTCAAGTTGTGCCAGGGGAGGTTTAGATTGGCTATTAGGAAAAATTTCTTCACTGAAAGGGTTGTCAGACTTTGGAACAGGCTGCCCAGGGAAGTGGTTGAGTCCCCATCCCTGGAGGTATTTAAAAGACATGTAGATGTGGTGCTTAGGGACATGGTTTAGTGGTGGACTTGGCAGTGCTAGGTTAACGGCTGGACTCAGTGATCTTAGAGGTCTTTTCCAACCTTAACGATTCTATGATTCTATGAAGTCTGGGTCTCTGCTGGTGAATGCTGCCACCAAGCCCAGCAGGGCATTAAACCATGGGCTGAGCTGGTTTGGCAGCAGCGTCTCCGGTGGCTGTACCTGTCCCCAGTGTGAGGCGCTCACCCGGGAGCTGCTGCTCCCCGAGCCGTGGCCCAGGCAGCAGCTGCAGGGCTACAGGACTCCTACCCCTGCATTGCCCCAGCAAAGCTCAGTGATGCCTTGGATAGCCTCTGCACTCCCCAGTCACGTGTTAAAATGAGTTTCCATTGTCTGGACACTTTGGGTTTTTTGCCTACGACATTTTTCTGTAACATTTTGTGGTTTTGTCCTTTTCCCTGCATGAACTGGTAGCTGGTTGGCACTGTTATGTCTGTGGTTTCAGTCTAGTTGTATTTCATAAAGAAAAAGGAAAGATGTTTCATTTGGTGGCCCTTAAGGGACACACTGCTTTGAGACTATGGCCTTGGAGTGAGCACGCAGCTAAACAAAAGCCAAATACCTGTCATCGTGATTGCTGAACATCCTACATTCATGGCAGCAGCACTGTTGATGGCGGAAAGCACTTACTGTTTAAAAGTGTGTGTGTGCCCATACATTTTTCCTTTTTAGAAACAGAAAACATGGGGATTTTTGGATGAAAACCCTGAATTATGCATTCAAATCCAAATTTTAGGCCAGAAAAAAATTGTGGACTTAACATGGCATGCTTCATGATCTAGCACTTGCAGACTTGCCATCTGATTTGATGCCATTTTGGAAATTTAATTCACTCCATTTCTCCAGCCTCTCATTAGCTGGTATAAATGCTGATGGTAGGACATACATTAGCTTTTATGGTATTGGTCTTCATTGGATCACAATACTGACATGGGCCAGGTTAGCAAGGATTGTTCTCCATTTTCCAGGGCAATAAGCGAGAGACAGGGAGAGAATTCATTGATGGAGGAGGTTTGCGTGACTCACTGTCTGGCACTAATGCTGTAACGAGGCAAGCACCACCTGCCATCACGTTTGCCACAGCCCACGGGTAGAGATGCCCAATGTGATCCAGTGTTAGCATGAAGGTGAAGGTGGCTGGGAACTCGATGAGAGCAGAACAGAGGAAATGCAGATACATTTCCAGCGGCTACTCCGATGTGCGTGATGAGCCCCTGGTGGAGAACGGAGCTCAGGAACCTGGGCAGATAACAGGGTGGAAATGAAGCCAAACCCTTTGGGAGAGAGTTTATGCAGACAACTGAGATTTGCAGCTGGTTGGGAGCAAAACAGGCTTAAATCAATGATGATGATTTAGGGCACCACATCACACATTTCCATTTGGGCTGCAAAAACCTTCCTTTACCAGCTGTACCCAAAATGAATGTGTGTTTTCTGATCTGAGGTGTCCTGATCAGGTTTAGAAATGAAGGTTTCAGCTTTTCTCTATCTTCATCTTCGGAGCTGAGATTCTGGGAGCACAAGTGACAGGACAAGAGATTAAAGTGGGCAGGGGAGAGGGTGGTGAGCACTGCAATGAATATATATTCCTCTGGATGGATGGGAGGATGAGGATTTTCATTTGCCAGTTAAGTAACTGAGGGCAAAATAACTTCTCCAGAGTGTTTTGGGGAAAGGAAACCTGAAAATTTATATAGACAGTCTTCATATCTGTGTAGCCATGTGTATGAGGCTGTTGCATGGCATGAAGCAGCATTTAAAAACATAATGAATAAGGATGTTCTGGAATTTTAAGTCATGAGATTTGGTGACTTTACTGTTGATTGATACTACTTAAAGGAATATTTTTTCTTGTCTGCTGGCTGTTTTTGCAAGTCTCTTTTCCCAAATATGCTCTGTGAGGGTCCTAGGCAGTCAAAGAGAAGAAAACTCACTTAACTTTGCATTAGGGAACTGCAGTGCTTTTGGTCACCAAGCTGCTCCCCACTCTAAACCCAAAACAATCCTAAACTCATAACATTATTTGCCTCGAGGTTTGCATATATGCAGCAAATGCAGTGCAGTCACTTGGAAAGACAGAGGTAGCTTCGTCTTATTTCTCTTGGCGATGTGCTTAATAACTTCCATAGCTTTGTCATTTTGCTTTTGAGCTATGAGCCACCTGGGAGACTTAGGCAGACACCTGCAACACATATAAGCATGATAGCTATGGGGAAGGAAAATGCACATTGCTGGTACACAGAAAATGAAAATGGAACTGAGTTTCTCAGGCTAGGATCCTATAGTGTATTGAATATCCATGGGCCATATTGAACTCAGTGGTAGCTGTGTCTGTCAGTGATTGAGCTGTGATTTGTGCTCCAATTCAATGACAACATAGCGTGATTTTTTATTTTTTTTAAGGCTAAAACCAGTTTATTATAGTTTGGAAACATTAGCCTGAGATAAATTCTGTTGACATGTTTTAGAAATGGCTAATAGTCTGTGGATATAAAAAAGAACAGCTGTAAGCCTAATCCTTCAGCTTCTCCATGTTAAAAATAAACTTTCAAAAAAAAACCCTCCCAAATCTGTTCCCTGATCTGGTTATGGAATTTTCTAAGGAGCATTTTCACTCAATTTTTTTTGCAAATAGTCAATAAAAGTCTGTTGATTGCATTAAAAAAAAAAAAAAGCAATTTTAATCAATGATTAGAAAAACTCACTTCTCACAGTAGCTCAAGTACTGTCCAAAAATAACAACTTACTAGTTTGTGGTGGGTGGCAAGGACTCCAAACACAGAAATGTTACAACATGTTGCAGGTAGTCTCTTGCTCTTAGATGATTCGGACTAAAGCCCTGGGCAGGGGGAACAGAATAACAGAAAAATGCCAGATCTGATCTGATGTCATCTCAGAAATCCTACGTGTAGTGCTATGGCCGATCCCTAAAGAGAAGCCTCAGCTCCCAGTTACAGTCCCCTGTTTTTGGCTCGGTGTTGCTGGGAGCTGTAGCAGCAGGCGCTTAACAACAGTAGGGCAGGAAGAGCAAACTGGGCAGTGTGACCGCGAGCTGGAGCCACCTCCAGTGCGGAAGCCAGGGCGGTGAGGATGAGGAGTCCCAGGCTGAAGGCAGTCTGGTAAGTGACGCCTGCTGCCCTCTGGCAGTTTGAGCCAACAAATTCTGCAACTGCAAGGACAAGTTGCATGAAGCACAGAGAAAATAAATTGGTTTGGAGAGCTGGGTGGACTCCAAAGCTCCTGCCAGCTAAAACCACGTGAAGCCCCTGTGCTTAGCCGTGCCCTTGCAGCGTGGTGCGCGGGTGTGGGTTTGGATGGGAAAGCAGAGCAGGTCTTTGTCCCTGGTGTAGAGCACAGGGCAAGTCCTGACCCTTCCTCCTCTGCTGGTCAGCTGGGGACTTTGCCCCTGCCTTCCAGGGTGTCAGGCCCTCACCCATCAACATGGGGCAAAGGTTGCTTTCTTCCTCCCACTCCTTCTAGCTAAGAACTAAATGGGAAAATAAAATAAAATAGACAGCTGGCACTTGCTTGCCTCCATCTCCCTCCTCCTCTACGTCTTGGGAACAGAGCCTCCCCACCACCAAGCATGTGAAACAGCACAGCGAGAATTTTGGTGCCAAGGCTGTGCAACACAAGTGTTATCTCTCACAGCACCACTTACTGCCTTTCCCGGAAAAGTGTCATACATCTTTGCAGCTTTTTCAATTACTTCTTGTCTCTAGACCTTGTCCTTCATTTTGGCAAGTCCGTCTCCAGGTATGAATGCTCCCTAGTTTTCAGAGCTGCCTCCTAATTATTCCATTTATGTCTATGAGCTGGTGCAAGCTTGGGTCATAAACACCTGCATTTAAGCAAAGAGGTGCAGTAAATAGCACAGTGTTGCTGTCTGCTCTTGTTATACATGGTTCCTTAAAAATCGGATGGCACCAATGGGGGTCAGCCCTGCTAAATGGGGGGTTCCTGCCCAGGAAGTGTAATTGCAAGCTGCAGTAACTGAGGACGTAGCCTATAAGCCAGCCCCCATTGCTGATCAGTCCCTGAATCAGGCGGAAGAGCACCATCCACGTGTAGCTCGGCTCAAAGGCCATGAGAATGCCCGAGGTTGAATTGACGAGGACTGTGACCAGGAGGCAGAGTTTGCAGCCAAACCTGCAGAGGGAAAGAAGAAAAAAGAAACAGGTTCAGCTGCTGGTAGGGTAGGGTGGCAAGTCGAAGGGTTTGAAGAGGCTGGAGATGGTCCCCGTTGCCCTCTTCTCTCTTCATTTTGGGTAGGAGTCTGTACCTGCTCTTCCCTTTGCAGCATTTTTCATCTTGATGGAAGCTCAGGAGACTCCCCTGTCCTATGTGTTCAGGTCCTCATTCACTTCTGGTTAATGACTTAGCTAATGAGTTCAACAAACACTCTGGTGTGGCTCTTCAGCCCATCTTTCAGAGCTGCAATAGCTTTTTAATGGGGATCTTGTTCGATAACTATGTTTGTTACCTATTTTCTCATTGACTTTGGCTGACTATTGAGCGCTTCTTGAAGAGGCTCTTGTACATCCCTGTTATTTGTCATTCCCTGTATCACCGTGACTCACTGATAGTCAGAAATAAATTGTTCCCAAAAGAAACAAGTTTACTGAAACACTGGAAAGGCATTTGTTTTCTAGCTGACAGAGGTATATATTCAGTTAGAAGTATGATTTATAAAACCCATTAAATTAGTCAATGTCCACTAACAAAAATAACATGATAATAAATGCCAGCCAAAATAAATGTCTTCTGTTCTCCACAATAACATCAGCAGATCCCATCACTCAAACTTTCCTCCTGTCATGAGCCTGACATACAGACATTTCTGACTTGCCTTAAAGGCCAGCCCAAGAGAGCCTCATCAGACCATGAGAGGAGTCCTCTCCTGCGAAGGCCCTTTCCCAGTGCCCCAGCTCTGAGTGGCAGAGATGCAAGCGCTGCATGTTAGCACTGACCTCAGGAGCTCTCTAGGGACACAGGGGTGCCATTTCCAAGACACCTATGACTCTTGAATATCAAAGTCAGCACCTGGATGTGTGCCCAGAGACCAATCAAGTAAATGAGTAGGTCTAATCTCTCGGAGAGAAGCACATTTGGAAAGGGCTTATGAAAGCTCCCCTGAAGCACCTGAAACATTCGCAGTTGTTCCGAGTACAGTGGGTTGCACTGCAGTGCTTTGCACTAGCACTCCAGCTGCACCCAGGCTGTCTGACAAGAAGAGGATGGATATCTCAAATCCAGGAAACACAGAATTAATGGACTTTTTTCTCATTCTCTCTGCTAAATTTGATACTTCTGGGTTTGTTTTTGCCCTAAGCATAACACTGTCTGGGTATGGGATTTTGTATTGCTCTTGGGTGCTTGCAGTGCAGGGACCACAGTGAACTGGGTCAGGATGGCAGTAAGCAGAGCAGTAGAAAACCCCTCGATGCTATGACATGCATGTTCTTTATCTTAGCAACAACGATATCCTACTCCCTCATGTCTTTTCATACTTTTGCTTATTAATGAGCCTTGGTAAAAAGATCCTTCAGTATTTTGACACAGAGAGAGAGCATTTCTGATATAAGTGGCTGCAGGTTTGGGAGCTCCGGTTTCTATTGGCTCACACAGCCATATGCTGCCAAGAAATGCCTTTGCTAGTAAACATGATTGCTTAATCTATCTCTGTGCTGAAAAGGTCATCTGAAAAGTGGCACCTCTGATGGCTGTGGGATCTGCGCACTGCTGTTTCATGTCCTGTCATGCCTGGATGAGCGGCTGCTACATATCGCCTCCTTTGGTCCCATAAGATGTGCATCATTATCCCCTGAGTTCGAGGAAAAAGGATGGAATATGTTCAAATTCACTAGAAGACTGGCCAGAAAACAAGAATTTGTATTTAAGGGAAAGAAAGGACTGACATACGTTTCTGATGCCAAAAAACCCAAGATCTTTCAAAATGTATGTGAAGAAAAGCAAAAATTGGCATAAGCGTGCCAACTTTTGTCCTTCAAATCACACAAGTTACTCCAGCCCAGGACTGAAGGCTGGATGTAGGATATTTGCAGTACTGCTGTAGCCATTTGATGTCTTTGACCTGAGAGAGCTTTTTGCCAAAGGTGTAGCCGCACACAAGATGTGGCCAGAAAGAGTTACTTTGATAAATCACTATCTTCTGATGAAAAATACATTTAAGCAGAAAACTTAAAACCAAACATGGTCTGGTTCACTGGCAGTAAGATAATGGTTTACTGAGGACTGGAAAGCACTCTGTCCAATCCGTGCATAGGTGAGCTTCTTCACAAGCAGGTTTGTCCACATGGATGGACAGGTTGGGGTTAGCTAGGACTGTGGTAGTCACTTTCCCCACAAAGGTGGCATGCACAACCTAACCAATGACGTGTTTGCCTGCAATGAAACATGGGAGCAGGGACCAGTGAGACAAACACAGTCCCACCCTCATTTTGTGACACTGCAGAAGTACTATGGGGGACGGCTGTGCCCCTTCCCGTAGACCTTCCCCCTTGGAGGAGGGGGAAAATCAAAAGAAGGGAAAGATGGCAATAGCTGTCCAACAGAGATGGTTTTGGGGCCTGATCAGTACGGGAGGAAAAGGCTATTGCTCATTGTGTTCTCCTATGTTCTGAGAATATAAAGAAATAAAAAACATTTCTCCAAGACAAACTCTACAGAAGGATTGTTCACCCCGTGTTACCTTCACCTCTTCAAATTCCAGTCTCAGCCTCTCTTGTCATTTTACTGAAAAATTTGGTAAACATGCACAGGAAGGTCAGCTACAAAGCAATAGGTTTGTTCAGAGTCTAACCTAAAAAAAAAACCCCACTGGGCAGATATATGGCACAATGACATTCGTGACGGAAAAGAAGAGATGATGGATAATAAGGTCTAGGTTTGGCTACACACAGAGCCAATTGAGAAAAAGGGCGAGCAAAGAAAATTTAGGAAGGAGCAACTTCTATTTCTGTATCTGAGGAAAACACTCCTGTATTGAAACTGATTTATGGCCATCTGGATACTGTTAAAATTAATGTGAAACAAATTTATCACAAAGATGGACAAATAGTTCTCCGTGCATGACTTAAAATTTCATCTCAAACTCTGAGCTCACATTGCAGTTTGCCACTGTGAAAAAAACCAAAATCTCTTCACTTGTGACTGTGCAAATTCCCCACGGAGCCACTGAGAGGCTGTAAAAGTGGAGCAACACCATGGCATTTCCGTGGATTCCTGGGTCACAACAAGGGTCCCTTGCCTTTGAAAGCAGGAGCTTAGGAACCACCATCCACCCCTTTGTAAGTGACACACAGGCCTTTTGAATCAAGTTTTAGTTGCATTCGTTTCCTCTTTGAATTGTGAATGTTGTTCAGCGACGTGCAGGAAGCAGATAACCAGAGGAAACAGTTCATCTCACATCTGTCTACATACTACATACCTGTCTGCTATGTCGCCAACACTCACAGAGTCAATAAAAAACCTAGTGTTCACACACAACTGGAAGAGGTCCAGGTTCCAGGAGTCCTCATGCACCAGGTTAAACTGCAAGGGCAACCACAGTTAGAAGTGCGGGAACATGCAATACAAACCATTTGTTTGAGGAGGAAGGAAACAAATCACACACAACTAGAAAACAGGCTCCAGAAAAGAAACCCTCTAATTTCTTAAACTGACATCTGCAATACATCTTGTCTGGATTTTCCCAAACCTTGTGGAAAAGTTACACCCTGAAAAATGATTGCACAATGACACATAAGGAGAGTGTGAGAGGGAGAGAAGCTTTGAACGAACAAATTAAAAAGTTCAGACAAATCTCACCCTCTCCTCTCCACCCATGTGCTTAAAATTTGGAGGACACTTGGAGCACCGTTTCCTTCCCAGATGCCAAGGACTGTAACCATGTATTATCTCGCTGCATGAAAGCAGTGCTGGGCATGAGAGGTGGCAGGGCTGCCATGGGCCCTGCCGGCGGGGAGCCAAGAGATGGCTGTCCTGCTTCTAATTAGCACTGGCAAAATGCCCAGGATTTGGTTGACTTTTCTCTGCAGTGAACCAGTACTCTGTAACTTGCTTTTGATTTACAATTAACAGGTTACCAACCCACACCTAGCGAGGGGAGGAGGGCAAACTGGTGTTAAGTTCTCTACAGTTGCACATACTCATTCAGGTCTAACTAGACTTCAGCCCAGAAAGAAGCATGAATGTCTTTGGCTGCTTATTTAATCTCTTTTTAACCCAGACAAATTTGCTGGGGCCGTACCAAACAGCTCACATATTGTTTTCCCTGTCTCGACTGACGGGGAGGACAGCTGGGAGTGCTCTTCTCTGCCACAGCCCATATGCCCCAAGGGAAAGTGAGGTGGAGTTGCTTTGTAATAGTAATGATAACAAAGCAAGGGAATATGAATACCCTGCCCAAGGAAGCTGTGAAATATTCAGCATTGCAGTTTTTTAAGAATGGGTCACAGAAACATTCTGCTAGGCATGGTTTAATATAGCATAGTTAATATAGATTTGGGACTGGAAGAGGAGTAGAAGAGGTCTCTCTTGAGGTCCTTCCTATGCTTCAGGTTTCTACACGGCTTTTAGACTGATAGTACTGGTTTGCACAGTTTTTCACTTTCTAAACTATCTGCGTTAGATAGTGTAAGTTGGAAGAAAAGAACGCTGATGTTGCTAATTCATTGTCTGTCAAATTTAGCCTCATCTTCTACTTCTTTGCCAGGGGAAGTTTAGGTTGGTATTAGGAAAAAATTCTTCACCGAAAGGGTAGACAGGCACTGGAACAGGCTGCCCAGGGAAGTGGTTGAGTCTCCATCCCTGGAGGTATTTAAAAGACGGGTAGACGTGGTGCTTGAGGACATGGTTTAGTGGTGGACTTGGCAGTGTTAGGTTAACGGTTGGACTCAATGACCTTAAGGGTCTTTTCCAACCTTAACGATTCTATGATTCTAAGATTCTTGTTCATTTTATGTGAGTAACTTTGGATTATTACACAAATGTGCAATTCCTCAATTTGGACTACAGAGTGCTACCTTCAGTTTGGTGACTGAAATACTGAATTATGAGAATAGCCATTGTCTGATTGATGACTAGCTTGCAGTATTATCCTCCCAGGGAAAGCAATCATTTCCCATTATTTATCCATATAAATCTTTGCTCTAAGTCCCTAGCAAGTCCTGATATTCACTATTTATTAGCAGTCAGGCTCAGGCTGTGCACCAAAAGCAAACTCTACAAATCCAACAACTTCTAGCTTCAAGGCATGCAGGCAAGAGTGATTTTGCTGGACAAACTGTGTCTTACCTCAGTCACAAGAGAGGTCCCCAGGGAGTCGTAGACCCAGCCATCCCAGCAGAGACCAAGGGGGACAGTGCTCTGGTTACCCACGAGGGTGCTGAGGGGGTTGGTGCAGCTGATGCCTGTCGCATTCCAGTCCACCTCGTACCTCCTGCAGTGGCTGCCAAAACCATCCTGGCAGCCACCCCACTTGGGAACCGTGTGATTCAGCTGCTCCTCCAGGCTCCAGCCACACCGCTGGCTCAGCTCAGCCACGCCAGGGCTGCGGCAATGGTGGTCGGGGGTGAATCCCAGGAAAAAATCCCCACGTAAATGAGAGCGAAGGTAGCAGAAAGCAGGCATAAGACAAAGAGGGCTTGCTTCTGAAATAAGTCAAATTCTCTGATCTGCTCTAAAATGTCACCCAGGGTTGGCATCTTTGCATGTTGCAACTCATTAAAATATCTAACTCAGCTGCTTTACAGGGCTTTGCCCTCCTTCACTGCGTGCTTATATAACAGCCAAAGTGTTTGCTCAAAACTCACAAACAAATAATTAATTAACTTTGTCAGTTGTCAAGCCATGCATCACGACCTTTGTTTCTCAAATGTAATTTCTAAACAAACTTTGGCTCTCTTGTTTTGGCCTCTGTTGTTATGGGTTTTTTTGTATAACACGCTTGAAACACAAGAGCTGATGTCTTAGATTATGGCCCTTTTAGTCTGTCACTGAGAGTCCGTCAGTGCACAGTATGGGGTAGGCGATAATTCCTTTGTCCAGTATCTTCAGAAGCCGTAAATAATATTAAAGCAATGCTGTCCTCTCCCTCCTACATATACAACTGAAGAACTTCATACTCAGAATTACATTGGATATGGATGACCACTTGCCTGCTGCTTTGGGGGTGTAGAAGACGACAACGCAGAGAAGACACAACAGGGCAGAGTTCTTTTAGGCACCTAATAGCTAAAGAATAGTGTTGTGCCCCAAATAAGAAGCAGAGCAGCCGCTGCACTATGAGCTGGCATTTCTGAGTCAGAGGTGCCCAGACCGAACTTGTAGGGGTTCACACGCAGCTGCCCCGCACTCAAGGAGCTGAGAGTGGCCAAAAGACCTGTCACCAGCCTTCATGTGCCCACCCTGCCTTCTGCCTCCTGCCCTGCACCCTGGGGAGGCGGTGGGCAGAGGCTGCTGTAAACCACAGCCCCATCTCACCAACGCTTTACAGCAATTGCATGTGAATTTATTAGACAATGCTAATGTGTAAATGTGTGCTTAAGCACTGGACACATCCTCAGCCTCTTCTAGTGAGGGGGATGATTTATGTCGTGTTCCCATAGGTTGCATAAGGTCCTTTCATGTTGTTCCCCACTTGTCTGCCCTGTAAAAAATTAGCTTGTGTCAAATAATATAAGAAATGACAGAGGACTGGAGGAGGTTCAGTGCAGCTGAGCATCAAAAGTGTGGATTTGGGAAAAAAAAAAAACAAACCCTGGGCAAAGATCTCTGCCTGCAAATCTTCTGCAGACAGATTTTATTACCTCTCTTTCTAAGCCAGACTGAAATGACGATGCAGCTTATTTAGTGCTTCTGAGGGGAATCCCTGAGCAGGCTGCTGTCACTGAGTTAATTTCCCCCCGAGGAGCACTCGGTGACCTCTCTGAGTTTTATGAAGCACAAAACTAAACAATGAACTTCAGAGGAAAACAGAGGTGATAAGTAACATGATCTTGTAAAGGGCTATTAATGACAAGCCCTGTTGAGTTACAATGACCGGCATACCTAGGAACCGTTGTGAATTGCAAATATAACTGCTACTTTGCGATAAACATCTTTCACAGCTAAGAAAAGCCCAGACCTTTGACCATTTACAGCGAAAGTGTTAACCTATCTCTGTTCAGGTCTGTTTTACATCAGAAGGATGGAATGGGCTATTCCCCTCGTTAATGCTCTAGGACCTCACTGCACTAGCAACTTTTAAACCTTGCACCCACCCTACTTAATTTTTACCACCCTCACTAGTACTGTTTTGACCAATTCCCGTTAGCACAGTCCTCACAACGCCCAGGGGTGTTTGGGGTGGTGATGCTGGACAGGCTGTTTCTGGTAGGCAGAAGGGAAAAGATCACTCTGACTGGGGATGGTGTATACAGATGTAAGCCATGCCATGATCCAGGCCTCCAGCTATAAAAAATGGGCCTGCCTGTTTTATTTATTAGCACAGATACAGCATGGTATCAATCAGCGTATAATGTGTAAGGCAGCCAGAGGAGCAAAGTAAACAAAGCCAGAGCTCCTCTGTTAACAGGGGGCACCTGTGCCTCTGACAGAAGACCCATATTGCCCTGCAGTGGCAAGTTTGTGAAACAGTGTCAGCTGTGACAGGTTTACTGCATATAATCAGTAATCCCTTCAGTTTACAGTAGTGAAGCGTTACCATGCTTGTTTTAAAACACGTCAGCCTTCCAAAAGCTGGGGTAAGCATTCCTGTACTCTGACCTTCCTGAACTTTAGGTGTATGTTCACAGGGTTGGGTGAAATGTGAACAAAGCGAAGCCTAAAACACTGCTGAAAAAAGTCACAGATACAAGACAGGTCTAATCCATCCATAAAAGCAATGCATCCTGATAATGATAGTATATATAACTCTTTGCTGTCAAACAATAGCCCTGATTCAAACATCTGAAAGCGTCTTCTAATGAAATCACTCCTGAAGACCAAGAAACTGAGGCAGAGAGATCTGACAGGCTAGATCTTCAGAGATACTGCTTTTCAGGTCTTGGAGAGTTTAGGCTAAAGTGATTTACTAGAGATGCCTCAGACAGACATTTCCATTCAGATGCCTCCTGAGATGTTCTCCTACAAGCCTTTCTGCATGAGTAGAGAGTTCTGCATTGAATTCCTTCTAGTGAGTCATCCACAATGTTTAGTAATGATTTTGGTTAGCTGCTTACCCAGGCATATGGACCTTATCACAGCTCTGTTTCCTGTGAGTATAACAAGAGGACAGACGTTTAACAGGAAGCTTTGGGCACGATGCTGTCTGCCATAATCATGTGCTACCATGGTCCTGAGCAGGTACTACGTTCAGAGGAATGCAGTGGAGAATCACTTGAAACATCCAAAGGAACAGTGAGTTGTGCTCCCACAGGGGTTCACTGCCTGTGCATTAGGGTGCAGGTACATGAGACAGGGTGAGCCAGTCCAGTTTCTTGGTGTGAAGGTCCCACTCCCCATCCCCTTTCCTATGGCTCATTCTGGCACTTGGTCCTATACTCCATGAATTAAATCAACTCGCTAAGTAGGCAGAGGCTGATCCTAGCAAGTATCTGGGTAGATTTATCCTGCAGTAGTCAGTCGTAGGGGTTCATTGAAGGAACAAGGAAGAATCAGCACAAGGGAAAGGACAGGACCGATGGCTGGGAGCCACTGGGAGAGGGAAGCTGGAAAGGAGAGGGAAGAAGCAGGACGCCCTCCTTGTAGTGGCAGGAAGACCAGCTGTCTTGTAGCTTTTGGTAGGGCTTCACCTGAGTTTGTGTCAGCTGTGTAAAAGCTGAGCATGTAGACTGAGCTAGTTGTCCACGCCAGTTGTCCAGGCCTGTCCAGTCAACAGAGAAGGACAGGTATCTCCAGATATATATCCAGATGTATAGCAGGAGCCTACAGAGGTGGTTAATAGCAGATCTGTGCACCCAGAGCTGTTAATAGCAGTTGGAGCACCACGCAGTACACAGCTAATCTGGATGAGGTGTTGACACATGGGGACATTTCTGCAAATTAACCAGGGCATAAAGTGCTGAGCACAGGATGAGGTTGACTGCAGGTAGCCAGACAACACCCGATCTCACATGAATCCTGCTGGGAGAAAGGTGCCCATCAAAAAATGTTAAAGTAAATTTGGACTGCCAAAGAGTCTATAATTCACCAGTGCTTTGCATCATGGGATCTCAGCTCTTCAGATCAGCACTGAGGGCTAGATATGTAAGAGCTGACTACAGAGGGAGCCTACACACCTTGTTTTTAGGCTGCTCAAGTTATTTCAAACAACATGTGTTTGCACTTGATATTTATTTGCACCATGAGAACGTATTTTATAACTGAGAGAAACAAAGTGTACTTTATGGTTGGCTCACATACTACTAACACATTTTTCTTAGATGATAATCGCACTATATTTGGCAAAGCCCTCTAGTTTTTGATTATTTGTGACTAGATCCAGAAGTCAAAGCTTGACCTCATTTCCTCATTGAACACTAATTACCACTTAGTATTGTGCAAACCAGGAGTATCTCCCTCGATGACAAAGACAGCTCAGTGCACAGTCCTCACTCCTTGGCTGTGACAGGTTTACTGCATATAATCAGTAATCCCTTCAGTTTACAGTAGTGAAGCATTACCATGCCTGCTTTAAAACACGTCAGCCTTCCAAAAGCTGGGCTAAGCATTCCTGTACTCTGACCTTCATGAGCTTTAGATGTATGTTCACAGGGTTGGGTGAAATGTGAACAAAGCGAAGCCTAAAACACTGCTGAAAAAAAGTCACAGATACAAGACAGGTCTAATCCATCCATAAAAACAACGCATACTGATAATGAGCAGTGGCATAGAACATGACGTGTTGCTGTGGTTTGTTCTCTGAATGTTTCATTTCTGCAGCCATGAGTTGGCATGGCTTTTGCCGCAGGTAGGAGTGCTGCTGAGTGGCTGTGCCACTAGTATTTGGGTCCATGAGCTGCCTGAGTGCTGTGTGAGGAGCTGCTTAGGCTGGGGCGAGGGATGCTCAAGCTGCCTGGGGAAAGGGAATTGGCCCTGGGGCAGCTTGGCTTGTTGTGAACCTGTGCCACGGTCCCCAGGGTCGTGCTGCTTTGCTCTGACTTCCCAAGGAGATGGCAAGGTCACCCCACAATGCACCTGGGATTTGCATAGCCACTTTTATCAAAGGGGGCAGTGATAACAGGTTACCAAGGGGAGCAAAGGAGTCCAGGCAGCCTTGTAACTACAGGCACAGAACCTGGAGGGTGTGCTAGGCACTTCAGGAAAAACACACAGGTTTTGTTAAATGCTAATCAGAGCTTTTTCCAGAGCCCACCCACCCATCCAGTTCACAAAACTCCTCCCAGAGCTGCCTGGAAGGGGTGACTACATCCATCAGCAGAGCTGAGGCTGGATCTGGCCAGACCAGCCTTCCCATCTCTGGGGCAGTACAGCACAGGTACAGCACAGGCTGTCCGCAGTTATCCTGGTGTCTCAACCCAGCCTGCCATCACTGCCACCAATGTGACTGGGAAGCACACGGGTCCCAGGGCTTCAGCTTCCTGGTGAGCAGCCATGTATGGCTGGAAAGAACAAGCCCCATCCCCAATGCTTGCAGTCAAAGTCCTAGGTTTGTTATTTCTATTGCGTAGGTGAACATCAGTTCATCAGATGCCCGCTCTAAGGGTAGCAGGACTCAACATGAGACAAGCAGTGCAAACAGTACAGGTATTACAAGACTAGATCCTACACAAGGAACTCGATAAACAAGTGAGGATGGAGTCAACCTGGGGACTGAGGCTGCAGCATAACATATGTTTCTGCTGGTGGTGAAGATAGGTTTTGCTGTCAGAGACAACGTACTGGGTAACTGCACCCATAGTTTCCTGGCCAGGGCTGAGGCGGTATCTATTTCACCATTCTCAGTTTGAGCATAGTCACTTCTGGTGGTTTAAACACATTGACTCCTTCTCTCTCACGTATAGATGCTCCTTTTGAACTGGTAGCCCTGCAGGAGTGGGAGTTTCTCTGTGTCTTGAATAAGAGGGAAAAGGTGAGTTAAGTAGGCTTCAGGTGAAGCACAGCTTAAAGGAAGCCTGTGATTTTGAAAGGGAAGAAGAAAAAACATAGGAAAAAACAAACTGGTAAGTAGCAAGCAGGTTTGCTGTCAGGACAGCCAAAAGACACTGAAGTTTCTACAAAGGCTGAGAACTGGCCCTGTTCAGTAAGACTTTAATACACAGTTAATTGCAAGCATTTAATTTTGCAGTAAGGTCTTGGGGGTGTGATTCCTTAATTAATTCCTAGATTGCACATATTAATCACGTACTTACTGCTGTGCTGAGACAGGGTTTCACAGCTGCACGGCATGATGTGAGGCATAGAGCCACCCCTGGCACCTCACCCCAGCTGAGAGCAGGGGCAAAAGTGGTGGCAGGGGGTGAGGCTGCACTGCCTGCAGGGATCAGAGCAGGGGATGCCCCCTTCCCACCTCTGCGGGGCTCTGCTCCCAGCGCTGCTGCCCTGGGCAGCCTGGGAGGAGAGCAAAGGTGACAAGGGAGCAGTACATCCCACCACTATCATCAGCGTCAGGGGGCCCTGCGCTTTCTGGAGCTCTGTCCTGGCCCATGCCTTTCTCCACTTCTCAACAGTGGGGACAACACCTACCCAGCGGGGTCCCACTGGGAGGGAGAGAAAGGGGTGCTTGTCTGAGGGATGGGTGGCTGTGTGGAGGAGAGAGTGACCTTCTGTCTCATCAGACAAGACTACACTGGGGCAAAGTGTCCTGACCATGGGAAGATGGAAAGCAACAGGAGGACATGGGGAGAGAGTGCTCTTGTCCTTCAGGACCAACTGGTCCTCTTCAAAGACCCCAAACTCACATTTCTGCCCTGCCTCAACCTGAAGCAGACTCTCCTGACTCCTCCTGCAGCCCCTGTCCTCAGCCTGACCCCTGCTGAAATCCAATTCGATCCTTGAGGCAGCAAAATACCATTACTTGGAGCGCTGGGTTGTGTCAAGCCAGCCCTACTAGAATTAAAAGTGGTATAACATTATGAGACCTGATTTTCTGAATTTCTGACAGCCCTACTCCTTGTGTATCACTATGCACCTGTGTTGTGGTTTAACCCCAGCTGGCAACTAAGCACCACACAGCCACTCGCTCGCTTCCCCCTGGTGGGATGGAGGAGAGAATCAGAAGAGTATAAGTGAGAAAACTCATGGGTTGAGATAAAGACTGTTTCATAGGAAAAGCAAAAGCTGCACACACAAAAAAAGCAAAACAAGGAATTTATTCCCGACTTCCCATTGGCAGGCAGGCGTTCAGCCATCTCCAGGAAAGCAGGGCTCCATCATGCATAATGGTTACTTGGGAAGACAAAACGCCACCACTCCGAACTCTTCCTTCTTCTTCCCCCAGCTTTATATGCTGAGCATGGTATGCTCATTGTATGGTATGGAATAGCCCTTTGGTCAGTCTGGGTCAGCTGTCCCAGCTGTGTCCCCTCCCAACTTCTTGTGCACCCCCAGCCTACTCCCTGGTGGGGTGGGGTGAGAAGCAGAGAAGGCCTTGACTCTGTGTCAGCACTGCTCAGCAGTAATGAAAACATCCCTGTATTATGCACACTGTTTCCAGCAAAAATCCAAAACATAGCCCCATACTAGCTACTACTATGAAGAAAATTAACTCTACCCCAGTGAAAACCAGCACATTCTCCACCCCTTGTTCTGTACCATTTATGTCACGCTCAGGTCTCACACTATCCAATACATCCTCATTAACCACCGCCCCCCCCTTCCCATCCTTTGATATAATACACAGATAGCATCCCCTTAGTCCACCCCTGTGAAATGTCTGTGAAATGTCTGTAAAATGTCCACAAAATGTCCATTGAGTTCATTTAGTCCATGACTTTGGGCTTCATCTGTTATGGTGGTCACTCAGGACAAGAGAGGTGGTTTGTTGCATGGGCACCAAAGGCAGCTGAGGTCGGGTCACTGCTGCACTTGCACTGCTTCTTGTAAGACTTCTCCTCCATTGGTTCAGGTGGGTCCTGCTATAGTAATTTCCATAACGTGTAATTCAAATCATGGGTTATAACAATTTAAAGGCATTTCCATTACAATCTCTACCTCTGGCCCATTTGGACCAGACCATAGGGTTTAACATTGCAATGAAGTCCTCCCCTTGCCCCTGCTCTGGCTTGGACTTCTCCACAGACTGCAGTCACTTAGGGGAGTACCTTCTCCAAGTAGAGCCTTACCTATGAGCCACAGTCTCTCCAGGGGTATAGCTGCTGTGGCATAGACTTATCCACAGCCACAGTCGCTTTGACGTGCACCTGCTCCAGCTTACCCATGGCTGCAGTCCCTCCAGAGGCGTACCTGCTCTGCTGGGGGTTTATCCCTGGCCACACGCTTTGAGGTGCTCCAGCATAACCTCATGCACAGCTACTGATGCTTCAAGGTGTACCTGCTGCAGCATGGACTTATCCACAGCCACAGACGCTTTGACGTGTACCTTCTCCAGTGTGGACTTACCCTTGGGCCAAAATCCCTTCAGAGGTATACCTGCTGCGGCACAAACATAGCCACGGCCACAGACTCTTTGAGATGCACCTGCTCTGGCACAGGTTTATCCATGGCCACAGACACTTCGGGGTGTCCTGCTCCTGCGTGAACTCATCCACAGGTCACAGTCCCTTTGACTCGAGTTCACACTGGAGCTCCAGCCTGTGCAGTACAGCAGCACAGAAACAGCAGCGATGCCCTGGCCATCTGCCAGCCCAGGCGCATCGCCACTGCTGTTATCAAAATGTTCCCAGGCACAGCAGAGTAAGACGATAAGCAGTTCAGCAGTACAGCAAGCATCAAAAGCAAAAAGCAGCCACTAACGAGCACTAGGCTGTAATATACAGTAAGGCAAGCAAGCCCCATGGCAAGAACAGAAGCCTGCCGATGAATAGCTCAACAGCAATAACAGCTATAAATTCAATCTAGCACATTCCAGTCAAAGCTGTCGTTATTTTGAACCCTTTGAGTCCTATGTTGGGCGCCAAAAAGGCCTGTTGTGGTTTAACCCCAGCTGGCAACTGAGCACCACCCAGCTGCTCACTCCTTCCCCCTGCCCCTGGTGGGCTGGAGGAGAGAATCAGAAGAGTAAAAGTGAGAAAACTCATGGGTTGAGATAAAGACAATTTAATAGGAAAAGCAAAAGCTGCGCACGCAAGCAAAGCCAAACAAGGAATTCATTCCTTGCTTCCCATCGGCAGGCAGGTGTTCAGCCATCTCCAGGAAAGCAGGGCTCCATTGCGCGTAACTGTTACTTGGGAAGACAAAACACCATCACTCCAAATGTCCCCCCTTCCTTCTTCTTCCCGCAGCTATATATGCTGAGCATGACATCATATGGTGTGGGATATCCCTTTGGTCAGTCTGGGTCAGCTGTCCCAGCTGTGTCCCCTCCCAACTTCTTGTGCACCCCCAGCCTACTCACTGGTGGGGTGGGGCGAGAAGCAGGGAAGGCCTTGACTCTGTGTAAATGCTGCTCAGCAGTAATGAAAACATCCCTATGTTATTATCACTGTTTTCAGCACAAATACAAAACATAGTCCCATACTATGAAGAAAATTAAGTATTTCTGACTATGAAGAAAATAAACTTTATCCCAGCCGAAACCAGTACATTCTGTTGGGATTGCTAGTGTGAATGCAGTCTAACGAGAGACAGGCAATTACAGAATCCTCCACCCACACCATGCCAGTAGATTTCAGCTTCAGTGTCATTATGCAGATTATTCTTGGATTTTTTTGTACAGTCCTCAGTTAAAGTACCATTTTAACACTTCTGTGAAATGAGTAAACACACCCATCTCTTCTAGCATGGTTATAAATTGCTTTTCACATGTCAGAAGTCCTGGAGTCAGATACACAGCACTTACTCATAAGAGCAGTAACGCAGTTAAAACTGACCTAGAAAAATAGTAATTGGTAATGGTAATCAGTCAGTGAAGCCTCTAAGTCAAATAAAGATAAAAACAAGGACAAAGTGCAGAAAGCATTCACAGAAGGAGCCACAAATTCAAGTGCGGTAACAGCAGGGTGTTCGCTGTGTGTGCGTATGTGGGGGTGGTGCGTGTGCAGGGAGGGTCTTGTGTTACTCAGCAGGTGACGGGCAAACAGCCGCCCCGCAACCTGCGTGGCCAGCAGTGCAAAGAGCACTGGTCCCCCTCTGGTTTCCAGAGACTGAGGCGGCAGAGCTGGCAGCACGGGTAGTTTTACAGTGCACAGGCTGTTCTCCAGGGAGGTATTTTGGACTTGTCATGGTTTAACCCCAGCCAGCAACTAAGCACCACGCAGCCGCTCGCTCACTCCCCACCAGTGGGATGGGGGAGAGAATCGGAAGGGTAAAAGGGAGAAAACTCGTGGGTTGAGATAAAAACAGTTTAATAATTGAAGTAAAATAAATTAGAACGGTTAAATAGGCAAAGCAAAAACCGTGCACGCAAACAAAGCAAAACAAGGAATTCATTCCCTACTTCCCATGGGCAGGCAGGTGTGCAGCCATCTCCAGGAAAGCAGGGCTCCATCACACGTAACGGTTACTTGGGAAGAGAAACACCATCATACCCAATGTGTGCGTGTCCCCCCCCCCCCCCATCTTCCCCCAGCTTATATACTGAGCATGATGTCACATGGTATGGAATAGCCCTGTGGCCAGTCTGGGTCAGCACCCCCCCGGCTGTGCCCCATTCCAGCCCCCCGTGCACCCGGCAGAGCAGGGGAAGCTGAAAAGTCCTTGACCAGTGCGAGCGCCACTTAGCACCTATTTAGCAACAGCTTAGCACTACTTAGCAAGAACCAAAGCATCGGTGCATCATCGACATTGTTCTCATCCTAAACCCAAAACACAGCCCCATACCGGCTACCAAGACGAAAATTAACTCTATCCCAGCTGAAACCAGGACAGGACTGAACGACCTTGTAAAATGTATGTCCTGACTCTTTTATGGAGCAATCTGTCCATTCGGTACAAGCGGTTCTCAATAACTTCTGAATTATTGGGGTGCTCCTGTAAATACATGAGTAGGTGAACTATGAGTGTACCAGGAAATGGTGAGCCTAAATCATCATTAAATATATCTCTATCAGTCCCTAGTAGTTGGCAGTGGGTGGGCAGGGTGGTTAGTCATACCTGTGGGGAGTATACAGGTGAGTGATTATTCTTAGTCATATGTGTGATAAAGTATGTGCTATTACATAAGTTTTTGGGCCAGGCCATAGCTACATCACAGCAATGTTAATATTTAACTGCATCTGCCCCTCGGTTACAGCAGAAGATGTGGAGACCTCAGCTTTTCTACCTGATTTCAGGGTATGTCTCCGCTGTGACCTGCAGCAGAATTGTCCCACACCAATAACACCAGTGCTGGTTCCCAGGTCACACAGCACACAAAGCTGACCTGAATCGCCTGCAGGCAAACACATGTTTCTGTTGAATTAGTGCACATGACATAGGGTCTATGCCAACTTTATACTTTTACATCGGTTTCAAGGCCAGCATCAGGATGACAGGTGATACTCAAGCCAGCAGACAGTGAGGGACCTCCGCCAGCACAGATACTGCCTGAAGGCCTCTTCAATACTTTCTGGACAAACCGTAATCATCTGAGCAAGTTTATGCCAGCTCAATGTTTTGCATCCTTTTTAACCCAGCAGCAGGAGCCTTACAGCCATACTGACCAGAGCCTCTGTGCCTGCAATTGCTCCTTGTAGTGCATGGACACTCCTGTGCTTCAGGCACGTCTGGTGTCTGGGATATGTGTGGCTTCACTTGAGAAACATTGTTTTCTTCAAGTCCACAGGCACAAGGGGGATAGCAGGTAGAACTGCAGCTATCGAGGACCATACCAAGCAGGAGAGAGCATCTGCTTCTATGAGTTTGGGCAGGATAGGTCCAGCTGGGTATGTAGACCTCAGCAGAGACTCCTTTCCAGGCTGGTCCTGGAGCAGTTGTACTCCACGGTGGTTCACATACTGCTCTGCTGGGCTGATCTGCGCTCCCAACAGACTGCAAAGCCATGCCCAATGCAAAATCTGACAGTTAACAAGCAGGGAAAAAATACACTGCACACTCCCAAACTCTGATCTTATCAAGAACATCCTGTAACACTTGTGTGTGCTCTTAGATAATTACAGGTGGCAATTGTTAAGAGAAAAGCTTTTAAGTAAGTCAGATGATAGCATGCAAGAACTTTGTTTAAACTTCTGTCTGCATTGTGGTTATCTTGGGGCTTCCAGGCACAGTGAACTATATGAAAAAATAATCTTAAAAAAATAGCCTCTAGATTAGCTAAATAAACCTGCAGCATAGCAAGTGAGAAGCTGAAAAACGTCTGAAAAATTTCAGAAGCTCCAAAGAAATGAGCTGAGGTTTTCTAAGCAGGCACCAGGAGTGATCGGTGGCGCAGGCTGAGTACGAGTGTGTGGGAAGGCCATATCCCCACGAACACCCTATGGAGGTGGTGGCAGTATTATTTCTGTATTAACAGTCAACAATGCTGATTTTCAGCATTGCTAACCTGTACCTGAGAGTGAAAACCACTGGACGAGCAGTTGTGCTTCCCCTCACTCCTGTGACGGCTTTTGGTCTCCTTCTGGGGAAAAGACCTCCCTGCTCCCACGGCATGGCAGCCGGCAGGAGCCTGCGCCCAGGCGGTATCCACAGCACCGCAGTAACACCTGGTGATGTAAGCCCCTGCTCTCGCCCTCGCAGCTCTCTGTGAGTTCAGAGTGTGATGGTGAAGGTTTTGCTGTTAGAAAGATGCGACTTCGTGCAGGACCACCCACAGGGCTTTCGGGCCATCCTCATGATCCTGGGGTCACACTGCCTATGTGTCATGTCCCCATTCAAGCTCAGTGCCTTGCATTCCTGCTGCTTCTGCTAACATTCTCATGATCGAGTTTTTCTAGCCAGGGACCTTTGCCTCAGGCCTCGTCTTGCATCAGGCCTCTGTGCACAAGCCGTCACCTCGGCTGACCCTTGGAAGCAGCCTGCACCACCTGGCCACGACCTGGCCTGGCCACTGCCTGCTGCCACTGCCAGCCGATGGTGTGGCACCACTGAACCTCACCCAGCCTTGCCCAAAGGCGCACGTGCACACACACACGTATACACATACACACAGAATGTTAGTTTATTCCTCTGAGAAAACTGAGTGGTAAAGGGAAACTCACTTCCACCAGGAGAGCATCAGCTGCATGCCTGACCTCAGCCACTGTGTCACGGACACTGCAGCAGCAGACAGTAGGATGCTGGGTGTTATCTGGGATAGCAGCTTCCCTGCAATGTCTCTGATGTCATTTTTCCCTGCGTGGGAGGCCAGCTTCTTCTGAAATATTGCCTGCAGTGACAGCGCTGGAGAGACCCCGTGGACACTCATGGCTTTGGTGAAGACAGACTTTTGCTGCCCTGGGGTCATGGCTCGGCACCACAACGCTGACAGTCAGAGCTGCCTGCTGAGCTGTCCCCAGGGAAGACTGAGGGACAAGTCCGTCTCCTGCCTCCTTAGCCAGGAAGACTTCTCCTCTCCAGCCCTTTGGTGAGGACCTAACCCAGGCCCTTCTCCTGACGGGAGCCTTCAGAGGTGTCTCCAAACCTCACTCAGCTGCTCTATGGCTTCTCTACAGCTGCAAAGCATGGGAGCAGTTCAAGGTTGCAGCAGCAGGGAAAAGGACCTCCGGATGCCAACATGAGCTGTGTTGGTGAGGATGGAGCCTTCTGTGGCTCTGGAGTGGGTGGCACAGTGGTGCCTCTGCCCTTGCGTGGACTCACAGCAGGAGGTGGAAGCAATGCCAAACACAGAACGAGGCACGGCCAGTTGTCCACAGTGGTGACCGCTTTCTTCCCTGCCCCCGCCCCCTGACTGGTCCCAGCTCTTCCATGTCTCCTTAGGGCCAGCAGAGCAGTGAGGCCACCAGAGGAGCTCAGCAGCTCTCCCATGGGGACGTGGCCCTGCATGGTCATTGCACCAGCTAACCTGTTCCCTCCCCTTTCCCTCTGTGCCTGCTTTGCACACATTTCCATTTGCCCAGCTCACGTGGGTAAACGGTGTTTTAAACAGATCTTTGCTTCACAAGCTGCTTTTTGCTCTCAGCAAACCCACCTACGGGCAGGGAGAGAGGCAGAGGCAGCAGCAAATACCAGCCTGAGACAAGAAGAAACTGAGACCTGGTGAGGGTGAGCGGGGCCAGCCAGCCAGCCTGCCCCAGAGCAAACCAGCAGCAGACAATGCTGTTCTCCTCCCAAGCTCTTTCCCATTGCTGTCCTCATACCCTCCCAAACAGACTGCCCCATTTGCTTTTAACCCCCTGCCCCCAGTTTTGCTGGTTTTACAGTGGTATCTGGTATCCGTGGTATGATAGCCTCCATATTTTCTACCTGGGTCAGCAATTCCTTTAAGCTACTGCTTCCCTTTCATCATATACTTAATGCTTCTCTTTTCTGCCATTTCTCATGTTGTTACCTTATAATTTCTCATGCAGTTATTTTGTTTGTGTATGTACAGGCCAGGGTTGGCCTTTTGCCTGCATGCCTCAATAGAGCAAGCTAGCTGTGACAGCCTGGAGGTGAGCACAGGTTAGTCTAGCTCAGGTATTGTTAGCGTAACCATTGCTACAGGCAGTGTGGGAGTTAGACCCAAGGCCAGGTCAACAAACCTGGCTTGGTACCACCACAGCATGCAATGGAATAATTTTGTTATTTGGCACTACTAGCTTTTTGCACACACACACAGTATTTTCTGATACAGGCATAAGAAAGCAAAGCTGAAGTTACACAAATTCAGCTTGACTTTGGTTCCCAGCAGCAGGGAGGAGAATGGCTTAGCGCAGGTAAGGTAGGCTGCAGTTGCTTGGAGCTTTGAAGGGAAAAGGAAACACAGGATCATCACAGACTAGTTGAGGTTGGAAGGGACCTCTGGAGGCCATCTAGTCCAAACCCTCTGCTCAAGCAGGGACACCTAGAGCTGGTTGCCCAAGACCATGCCCAGACACACAGCTTTTGCATATCTCCAAGGATGGAGACTCCACAACCTCTCTGGGCAGCCTGTGCCAAAGCGCAGTCACCCTCACAGTAAAAAAGTGTTTCCTGATGTTCAGAGGGAACATCCTGTGTTTCAATTTGTGCCCATTGCCTCTTAAAACATGCTTCTTAAGAACGTGCTTTAATCCCTTCCTGGCAAAAATCTACAGCCTCTTTACACAGAAGGCTGGACAGGGCCTGAGTCAATGAATCTCTAAAAAAATTTTGGCATGGTATGAACTAACAGGGATCACAGTTGGCACTGTGGTTGCAGGGTTCTAGGTCTTGTAGGTTCATAGGTCACAAGGCCAATGTTTCCCCCTGGACTGATGGCTTTATGGAACAGGAGACTAATGGGAGGAGGGATTTCTCATATTGTACACAGTGTTTTTCAAGTTTATTGATTTTTCCAGGAGAAGACTGGAATTGCTTGAAGGTTCATCCCCAGAGGAGAGAAAATTGAGGTGAGGCAGAATAAAATGAGAATAAAGCATGATGTGACGGAAAAACCAAGGGAGAAACTTCCCTGAATATAGAAAAATCAGCGAAGGATTAGCTGGGAAGACCATGGACTTCCAGAAGATAAACAAGAGGCTTCCTTGCTGAAAGCTGACATATTGCTTAGCTAATGCCACCTCTCTGAGCAAAAGCTGTTACCAGGAAAAATGTGAATGAGGTGTTCTTGGTACTTTAGAATAAATTACCATTTTAATCATATTGCTGAAAGAAAGGACGAGAGAGAGAGAGAGAGAGCTTTTCCCATATTAGTTGTGCCAAGTTGTACCTTATCTGGTACAAAATTGTCAGCCATCCCTTTGAAAAATGATTGTGAAGAGGGCGGAGGTTGGTGAAGATGCATTTAAGTCCCTACCAAGCTGGGATGAGGGCTGGGAGGGTGAAAGCCAGGACCTGCAAAGCATGAGGTGTGTGACAGACAGCCTTCCTTGGGTGCACAAACTGCTCTGATGTGTGCATCACCTTGCACACCTGCTATGCCAGCCTGTGATGGATGGGCAGTGGGGCTGGGATGGGCTCTGCTCCCCCTTACCCCTGTGGGAAGGTGATGAGGCCCACAGCCCTGCAGAAGACAAGAAGATGAGGTCCATGCTCGTGCTTTCTCACTCTGCAGGAGCATAAATGCCTCCTTGGCTCTGTTGGCCCACGTGCAGTTTGTTGTTGTACACAGTGCTGGAGGGGGGTAGATGTTTGAGGGGTCAGGACGGTGCCAGCAGCTGTGCTGATGCATATATGGAAATGATATGGTAACATTGCTGTTTTCATTTATTAAACAACCCCAAAGTAAATCCCTTTTGCTTTTCTTCAGCTATCATTTTGCTAAAAATACCATATGAACTAATCCTCTAAATAACCTTTTCATAAAGATAGTCTTTGGCTTAGTCTCCCAAATCTAAGTTTCAAGGAGCTGGCAGTTAGTCTGGTAACTGTTTGTTCACTGAAACTGGTCCATTCCCTGTCTCCTCATCTCAGTGCGGAGGAGCAGATAGGTGGGACTGGAAGGACTGACTGCCCCGGAGGACTGATGGTGGGCCTCCCTCAGGGAAGGCTACCCACCATGGCAGTGGATGGTACTGCCCCAGACTTTATAAGACCTCCCTAGTTCCCTATTCCACTGCAGCTGGCCAGCATGGAGCTGGGGGAGGAGCTGTGGTCCCATCCCTTGTCTGTGGTTGATGATGTCCCTTCATCATTCGGTAGCCCCAGCTCTTGGCTACTGCACAGCTACAAGGGCTGAGTCAAGGGTTTCACGCCTTCTGCTGAGACTGGCTGCCAAGGGGAGCAACCTCACGGTAGGAAGAATAGTCTTTTGCAGATGATGCCTTCCAGTTCCTCGTGCCCAGGGCTTTCCACCTGCTACCATACTTTACATCATGGTGACACCGCCAGGGTCCACCTGTCCAAGTTTCCTGATCACTGCACTCCCTTTACATAGAGTCCTCTGTTAAGGTATGGGTTTGGTCTGTGGACCCTGACAACTGAAAGCTCAGCCTAGAAATACAGCAACCATCTCAGGGACTCCCTCTGCCATCTGCATTATTTTGTCTGGTCCAGCTTCCCAAGATGCAGGTGTTAGACTTTCCATCCAGTCACTGCAGGACTGTTTCATGGGAAAACAGATACGAATACCGCAACCTTTTCAGAAACACTCAGCTTGAACTGGCCTTTGTTTCAGCCCATCTGGTTGCTCAGGATTTCAGGATCTCAGACCAATGTAAACAATTCCTTGATTTTTGAATGTTTGTTGAATCATTCTTGCTTTGCATCTCCACATCAGATATTTACATCTTTGTATTTTTTTCTTAAACACACTCAGGAACATTTACTAGGGAAAGGAAAATAAATCCTGTGTAATAAATATACTGACATTTAAAAGCAAACAAGCGTTAAAACAACTGAAAGTACTGAGCAATTGAAGTACCCTGTGGTAGGTCCACATATCCAAAAATGCCCATTTTAAGTAGTGTGGTAGGTGCTGGATAGTGAACAGCGAGTGTGTACACCCAGCTGAGTGGCCTGATGAAAGTGGCCTGGTCCCTCTTCCTATTAATAAAGCATGCTAATCAAGCAAGAGGTGAGAACCCAGCTGTAGAGAATTCCTTTGGGTTGGTATTGTGCAGTTAGGACAAAGGACACAATGTTATAGCAGAGATAAACTACAAAAACAGTCTCAACTATAAATAGATTGTTACCATTAAGGGCTTCCAAAAACATCCACAGGGAGATTAGAGAAAGGCACCGAGGAATTACTAGTTCCCATCCATCCTTTCAGGATGACTCAAACTTTTGTTGGTGCATTTGCAGTGTGCTGGGTCTCTGCTGCTGCTCTGAATTTACCCTGCTCCTGCAGCCTTTTTTGTTTTCTGCAGAGCTGTGTCTCGGTTCTTTTCCAGTGGCGGTAAAAAAAAAAAAAAAATGTTATTATCTTGGGAAGCCAGAAACAGGAATTTGCTGAAACTAAATATTTTTTCACATAAATATAAGATGTATATTAATTCTCCCATGTGGAGTTTGATCAGCTAGCTATTCAGGCTCATGAAGTATTTTGAACCTGAATTGTCTTCTATACTGAGTCATGCTGCTTCTACCCAAGGCCGTCCATAAGATGGACAGTGGTGATCTAGGAGACGTGCTCTATTACCTTCTTCTTATATGTATGAATGCTAGCATTTTTGTTACACTGACCAGCTTAGTGGTCTTCAAAGATTCTAAGAGTTCTCAGAAATAGAAACCATGCAATAGGCCACAAAAAAGGCTTGTCGGGAATATTTGATACAACAGCAAACTGAGAAATGGTATGAAAGTAGATAAAAAAGACTAATGTTAGAAACTCTGCAAGGGTTTTTGTGTTTTGTTTTGTTTTGTTTTGTTTTGTTTTGTTTTTTAATGAAAGTCCCACTTCAGAAACAGCTAGGGAAGCAGGCAGCTAGTGAGTGTCACCCCCAGAAGTCTTCACTGCACTGATACCATCTGTGATACGGTTTAAATGTTTCACCTTTATTCTCACAAAATGGGGCTGGAAACTTTCACGCAAAGCCCTTTTCTTAGAAATGTTTGCTTCCAAACTTGATGGAAACCGAGTCACAGGAAAGGGATGTGCAACCATGAGAAATCACAAAAAGCTCTGATGTGATTTCCCCTGTCTTCCTAGGCAGGACTTGAGACAGGTGTGGCCGAGAGAGAAAGCAAGCTTGTGATTCACAGCTGTCTGATAACACGGGGGGATGTTTTCATTTTATCAGGCCTTTACACCCATCTCTGGAAATATCCCTTGTTCGGTCCATTGTGTAAAATAGCCTTTGGTGAACTCAGCTTGTCTTATCTCATGGCCGAAATGCTCGGTTATTTGAAGTCATTAGCAAGGGTCCTGACTAACGTGCTGTGGGATTATGGCATGTTTATCTGAACAGGAAAGCAGAGCCCAGTGCAGCTTCTCCACTGGCCTCCAGAGTGACTGGGTGAAGAGGAAAAGGATGAGGGAAGCCACATATGGACTACAGAAATGTGTGTGTAGGAACTGCTTTTCCTCTGTCTGCCCTTCCTTCAGCTGGCCTTGGAGGAGCTGATGAGCCCTTTCGGTTCCTCCATCTGCCTCACACTGCGCTGAAATCCTGATGAGGAGGTGTTCCCAGACATGCTTGGAGAGCCACAGGTTTCTGCTGCTCTCCCTAAGTAGGAATAAAGTCAGTGGGGAACAGACACTGGCTGTCCACGGGCACTCAAATGTGTGGCACCTCATCTCCTCCAACAGGCAAAGAGGAACAGTGTGCAAGCACCATGGTGGCGAAACAGCACTGGGTTTGGGTAAGAAAACACAGACCCAACAGGATCCCATTTGCCTTGCGGCAGGGGATGCTTCGACCCCCAAAAAGAACACGTGCTAGGAGAAGTGTGGAGCAAGAGGGCAGTGGGAGGGAGGTCTTGATGCTGGCTGTGGTGGGGATGAGCCTGCAGGAGCCCCAGGGGCTGCGAGCGCCTAAACCTCATGTGCCTCCCACCCTCTGCACCAGGGCAGCAGGAGGAGAAGCTAAGGGTGTGAGAATGAGCACAGGCTGCAGGTGGAGGATGGCTTCCACCCCTACTGTAAGTTTTTTACCTGTATGTGCTCAAAATGACAGAGATATGGGCTGTCTCAGGTGTGGTCACTACTGGTCTGGTTTGGGTTTTTTTTTCTCTCCTGTGAGGAGAGAAACTGGAGCCTCTTTGATCCTGTTTTGCTTTTCCTTTCACTCTCTGCTTTTTTTCTTCCTTGTTTGGATTTTCCGTTCTCTCCCCATGTCCCCATTTTCCTCTGCTGTTTCAGCTGCTGTCCTAGCGATGAGTACAGATCCCCCTAGTTGTTGTACTCTACAGTTCCTAGAACTACGTTTATTTATATTTGTTCTTGGAACAAAGATGGTAAAAATAGCCTAAAGGCCATGGAAATAGTGAGGGAGGGGAGTATAATGCATTGTGCATTACTTTCATGGATTGCCAAAAGGTAGAAACCCTGTTGATTGGAATTGACTTTTCCCATGTCTCAAAGTCAGCCTGCAGCTCACTAGAGGCTCATCTGGAGGCCTGGGAAAGGACATACTCCATTGAGTAGAGTTGCCACCTTTTGGAAAGAAAAAGGAAATCTGGAAGAAAAAGAAGAGGGAGATAAAAGAAGATGAAAGTGGGTGGTGGGAGGAAGAAGAAAGATTAATAAAGTGAAGAGAAAAACAGAACTACAGCAACAAAAACCAAAGCACAAGGACTGTCAGAGAAAAAGCTACAAGTAATTTCGTATCCTGCCTTGGAATGTGACTGTACTATGTGTGGGAGAGGGGACTGTAAACATCTCTAATTGCCCCACGGAAAGGTCTTGCTCTAATCTCAAACAATCCACTATTTATTTAATCTCCAAAACTGAGCTCCTGTATCCTTTCCAGCCTGGTTTCCTAATGAGATATGTTGTAACAACGTGAGCTCTATGAACATGTGGTGTTTCTGGAGCTGGTGTCAGGCTTCTGCACTGCAGCGTGGAAGAGCAATGATTTTTGCATGGGAGAGCCAAACCTGCAGGATGCAGCTGGAAGGTGCATGAAAGGTGAAGTGAGTGGTGAAGAATGACCAAGGGCTCTGCCATCTTCTGCTGTGAACCAGGCTTTGCCATTAAGATCTGCGCAACGTGCTTTGAGCTACTACTGCCGGGTTCCTTGTGGCAATGTCTGCTGTGGGGTCACCAGTTAGCAGAGGTACAGATAATCCCCAAATGCAGGGCTGTGGAGATCCCTGCCCCTTCTCTTGGCATGGAGAACTGAAGAAAAGATTGGTGTAGGCAGTCTCCTGGCCCTAGGATGGTGTGATGCTGGCTGGTTTGCACCCCTGCTGCTTAGGGCTATCTAGTCTATAGCAGATTTGTCTGGGGGGTGAATATTTGGTGCAATATGAAGTAGCATCAAACAGTGAGGTAACAGGCAGGGTGGATGCCCAAGCTGCCCAAGCTTATTCACAGACCCTCTTTTATTTAGCAAGTGGCATGTGTCTGTAGGAGATCATAAACCTAGGCCATGCTTTTCTGCATAACTTTATCATGGAAATAGTGCTGTTATGTAGGATGATGCCCTCAGGTGTCTGCAGACTGGCTGATGTCACTGCCCCACTGCTTAGAGTGTCCCAAAGAAGGACTTTGAGGTTTTTAAGTGTTTCTCTGAAGCGCTGGCAAAGGTTATCCAGGGTGTTACAGTAAAGTTGCAACTTTCCAGGTGTCTGCAGACTGGCTGATGTCACTGCCCCACTGCTTAGAGTGTCCCAAAGAAGGACTTTGAGGTTTTTAAGTGTTTCTCTGAAGCGCTGGCAAAGGTTATCCAGGGTGTTACAGTAAAGTTGCAACTTTCCAGGATTCAGTCAGAGTAGCTGTTGATCCAAATGTCTCATGCTGTCACCCAGACATGTATAAACGGTAGTCTAATGTCATGAGTGTACATGGAGTGTATGTGCTTTCCCCTCTAGGCTACATAGTTTTTGTTCTGCTTCTGAAATAGGTGTGACATTTGGGCTTCTAAACAGAGCTCCAACCGAAGATGCTCATGATTGTAATTTAGTTGTAGTTCTATATCTCTTTCTCCTCTGCTCCTCTTTCATCACCACTTCTGCCTCTGCTCTTTCCCTGGCTTGCTGCCTTCCTGCTCTTCCCCCTCCCTCTTTCTGTTCTCTTCTCTGCATCTATTTTTACTGCTTCTGTCTTCTTCATCAGTTAACATATTTCCTGTCTCCTTCTTCCCTTGCTTCTTTCCCAGTATCAAAGAGCATAATTTTTTACTGTATGTATACTATAAAATGTTTAAAATGCTGATTTGACCCTGAGATCTGTCCTCAAAGATTTAAAGGCATTCTTTCAAGAGGCTGCAGTAACAGGCTTTGTATACAAACTCATCATCTTCCCGTCCTTAGATGTGTTCAGCTCTTGAAGCATGCAGAGCTGAAGTTCCAAGAAAACCCCAGGGAAGCTGAGAATTGCTTGCTGTGGAATAAATGCACTAATGCACACTCTCATGCATTTGTCACTGGGATATTTTAGATTTCTTTGACAAACTGGAGTCTTGCAGCACACCGATATGGTGGCAAATATTGATAAGCCATTTCTGGACAGAGAAATGAAAACATGGGTGAATGCTGAGGAACCAAGGTCACTTTCACATCATCTATGCCAGACAGTTGAACTGATTTTACTGAATGAATCTTTGTGTGTATGACCGGCAGTGTAACTGCTGGGAATGTTAGGAAGACTCCCAGATGTCCACTGCCGTGGCATCAGCACTGGTCTCTCTCAGGTGCTGGGTTTTCTGGCTGTGACTCTGGCAGAGTGTGATGTACATGCTGTGCATGGCAAGAGCATAATGGATGAGATGTGTGAAATTTTGACAACCAGCTACTAGACCATGCTTTCTTTTGGGAAAGAAAGTAGCTTCGGAAGCAATGTTGCAATAGTGGACTGAATTCTCACTCAACTGAACCTGGTCTAGCTCCACTGACTAGCTAAGAGGTGGCAGTGGTAGTTGCACCAATGGGTTTCTGAAACAGGTAAAATGCTGAGCACAGCTACATTGGTACAGGGCTTACAGGGGACTAACCCTTGTGATTCAGAATTGAGCTAATACCCAACAGGGATAAAAGCAACATTTTTTATTGGGGTAAGGCTTGAGGAGCAGTGGAGGTTTAATACACCCTCGAGCAGAGCTGTGAAAGCAATGTAGAGGCTGAGTATCAGGCTTTGTCCCCATTTGTTTGTCTTTGTGGTGGTCCCTAACAGAGACAATCTTCTCCCCAGTCACTGAAAGCTGTCAGGATAAACCATCTCACCTTTGACATCTCAGCATGATTGACCCCCCCCAATTATCCTTGTTGGGATAAAAGAGCCTCTCTTGTTTGAAACCAGCCGTCAGACAGTGCCCCATCTGCTCAGACGCAAACCTGGACCCAAAGGTGATGTGTTCATGGCCTCTAAGCTTGATTACTGCAAAACAGCATAACCAGGAGTCAAACAAAATTCCCTCAAAAGCATCTTCTGATGCAAGCACAGCAGCGCATCTACCTAGCAACGAGCATCTTTGCTGCGCTCGCACCACAGCACCCGTCTTCATGTCTGTTACAAAGTCCATGTCAGATAGTCTGTATAGTAATCAAAGCCTTTCTTTGGCTTTGGTCTGGATCTAACTGTTTTAGAAATTGTACTTCGCTTCAAAACCATAGGCAACCTTGGTGAAAGCTGTAGATAACCAGAGACAAGGGATTGCAGGAGACATCTTTGATAGGTGCTGTCCCTGTGCTCCTTCTCGCAAGAGAAGAGAGTAGCCATGGACCTCATGATCCTGAACAAAGTGCAAAACGCCTGCCATTGCATGTCTGATTTGATTCAGGGAGTTCTGCACAAGATGGGCTTACGTGCACACAAAATACACCCCAGTCCTGGCTCCCCCTTCCCTTCTCCCCCCACTCAAACAAGCAGCTGAACATTAAAGTGAAGTAACTTGTTTTCCATTCATTTTTGAGGAAGAAAACCTGGTCATTTCTCTTTTAAATATTTGGAAGGCTTTGTGACATTAAAATTAACAAGGTCATATAAAAGCTTTCTTGAACAGGTAGATCCAACTTTAAAAAAAAAATCCTGGATTTTGGACTGGCGCAGTTTGTGAGCCTCATTTTATTTACATACAGAAGGGAAAGACTCTCGCAAATTAAATCAGTACAGACGGTGAAGCAGCGCTTTGGAGAAGTAGTTAAACTTTGCCGCAGTATTCATTTCTGTCTGCTGAAGGAAAGACTTTGTAGCTCTCTTTGAACCAGCTTTCTTCCTGCCCCTGCCATCCCACAGAGAGGCTGCATCACTCACTGCTGCTTTTTGCAACAGCTTCTGCAGTCTTTCCCATTTAACTCTCTGCTTTATCCTTGCACCTATTAATTTACCATGGCCGGGGTGGGAGCTGGCATTTGCAGCTCGCCCACCCTGAAGGAGTTAACTGGGTTTATTACATAATCTGTTTAACATTTGGGATGAATAGGAAATGCACGCCCCTCCTCTCCTACAATATGTTTGTGTGCTTTAAATCGCACTCCTCCCCGGCTGTGTGTAAGCCCCACGCCACTTGACATGCCCTGAGTCTCCGCGTGTGTGCTTGGGCGTGCGCTTGGATGCCTGCCTGCCTGCCGCTTTGCCCCGTTCCAGCTCTGCTCACGCTACCGGCGTTGCACACCCGCGTGTCTGTGTGTGTGCGTGTGTGTGTGAATGTGAGCACATGAGAAGAGAGGAGCAAGGGGAGGAGAGACGGTCACATTTATAGGAAGCACCAGCGGTCATTGCGAAGTGTGAAAGCAAACTCTGCCATCTCTTGAACTGCTTCAAGTGGACAGACCGCCTCACATAATGCCATCTTTCGATGAGGTTTTGAAGGAAGCCGGGGAATTTGGAAGATTTCAAAAGAGGGTCTTTTTCCTCCTTTGCCAGACGGGCATAATTTTTTCTTTCCTGTTTGCCAGCGTCGTTTTCCTTGGGCAGGCACCGCAGAACTACTGGTGCAGGATCCCTGGGGCAGTTGAATTAAGTGAACGATGTGGCTGGACGCTGGAAGAGGAACGAAACTTCACAGTACTGCCCCTGCACCTGGGGAACGGGTCCTCCAGCGGAGAGTGCGAGAGGCTGGACGTCGTGTGGGATGCCTCCATCAGCTGCGCCAGCCCACTCGCTCGCTATGGCAATCACAGCACAGGCAACTTGCCGCTTGCCGCATGCCACGATAACTGGGTGTATAAACAGCCCCACTCATCCATCGTCAGCGAGGTAAGGAAAATCCCTGTCCTCTAATCAGCATCTTCCATCCCGGTGCAGGATTAAGGCAGAAAAATGGGATTGCTGCTGCAAGGGTCATTGCTTTGGTGGCTGGTTTTCCTTTCTGGATTTGTTTTGTTCCTAGTCATAAGCAAATCAGGACAATAAGTATGATCAAGCGTCAGCATCAAACTTTTAGGGAAAGGTGAGCTGATCTGAAGGGCGGGTCACCAAAGCCAAGCACCCCATGCAAAGCCAAGCACCTCATGCAAAGCCAAACACCCCACACAAAGATTGCTGTCGCTAGAGGAATGTCAGATTAAACTAGAGAGTTAAGTCCTTGCAGCTGAGGCTTCTGGTGCTCAATTTTGGACCAGCAACTTTGGTGGTGTAAACCCCAAGTGTAGCTGACTGCTACCACTTGCTGATCTGGACTACTGTATGTTAACTGTTCTCTGTATTTCCAGTACTGAACACTTATGTCTGCAGGTAATAAAAAAAACTGGTGGCAGACTGCCCTTCTGAGATCTAACAAGAGTCAGCAGGAATGATTATGCTTACTAAAGAAAAAAAAAACAAACACACATTTTTGCCCAAAGCTATCATTCAGCTTTTCCTGAAATGTCAGAAACCACAGACTGTTACCACTAGTGGTGAGCGCTGGCAAATGTAGTAGCTTTTAATGAGGCTGCGAAAGGCCATTTAAGATGCTTTCCTAGGAGATCCGCTGTGTAGTCTGTAATCATGCCATGGATGTGCTGTGGTCTGGCTCCAGCACACAGGCTGCACACTAGGAGTGTGTATTTTAAGGTCATCCTGACAGTAACTGTCACCAATGCAGTGATGAAAAACACGAAGTGTGCTTAAAGGGGTCGGGTAGGAAATCATCAAGGTGTGCTGCAAAATGTGTCAACACAGCTGTGGGCTCTGGCTCCTGCCTATCTCATGAGCCTTCCGCTGGGTTTTTTAACTGGGTGCTTGCACTGGAGCTGTGCCCTCTGAAACACGGAGCAAGGCATAGCAGGCGAAGCCCTGAGCAAACATGGAACTGAAAAGCAGTGCCTTTCCCAACTTTTAAATTCCCCATCCTTCCCCCTTCCAGCTAGGACCGCTGGATCTGCTTGCATGCTTTAGGCTCTTCAGAGCAGGAGCTTTGTGCTCTGAGCTCCACATCTGACCTGAGCAGCTTTAGCCAGGATCTATGCTCAGGAGAAGATTAATCAGAGCACCTGCCTGGCCCTAGAGCAAAGCTTCAGAACTGGCTTTTGTGTGCGATTGCTGAAATCAAGGCTGCTTGGAGGGCTGCAAGTGACACATAGGGAGCTGGTGTCAAACTTTGGTCCCTGGGAATGACATATGTCTGCCCATGCTGGCAGTGGCAGGCAGGGCAAGGACGAATGCTGCCCAGGAGCCACAGCCTGGCTCCGGAGCGAAGTGCAGGAGGCGGCTGTGGTGGGAAGATTATGCTTCTGCGTCCGAGGTACCTCTGCCGGGGGACTGTGAGGGGTTAGGTCATGGTGTCTTTTACCTGGGCAGTCTGCACTAGCCATTCCCCTTAGAACTTAAAAATAGAAACATAGAGAACCCTTTTCTTTTGCTGATCCTTTTTTTTTATCCTTTCAGCCTTGCTGTAGGTGAAAGCCTATAAGTTGTGTCCATAAGATTGTGCTCAGAGTCCGTTTATGGCAGCAGTTTGTGTATCTAGCAATGCCACTGTGATTTTCCAGCAGCGCTGAGCCACTGGGTACAGATAAGAGAAAATAAAACCAGTGTTTGTGTTGCAGCAATAAATGGGAGTGAAAGGTTCAATGTTCTCTGGCAAACACCTTGGCCATCTGCACCTTCTTCCCCCCTTCTCCTGCGGAGACCCTCCAGGGCCAGGAGAGGGAGGAGGGGTGAAGGGATGCTTGTGGAAACGCTCCCCGCCTGTGGTCCCAAAGGCACACATTGGGAAAGCCAGGGAGTAACAGTCTGCAAGTAGCAACAGGCTGGGACTGCCTGTCCCCTGTGCTGGGGCAGCAGGTCCCATCATCAGTGTCACTGCTGCTCCTAGAGGGAGTTTTGCTGGCCAGGGGCACCTCGTCTGGAGGGCGCTGGGCTGTGACGTGTGGCACTTGCGTCCTGTTCCCAGTTTTGCAATGTTTGCCGGATAAATCACATCCATGAGGCTCAGTTTCTTCATCTGAAAAGGAAGCTTGTAGCACATCCTGGCTCAATTGCTTTGAGATCAACTATTAAAAAATGCTTGATATCTATTAATGTGTTACACATCCAGCAAAGACAATTTAAATCCCAGACTTAATTTAGTCTTCTTTAACTCAGCCGAGGCTTGAACAAATCATGACTCAATTTAAGCAGATCTGCACTCTGTTTAATCAGATCACTAAACATGTCTTTTCTCACATGTCTATTTGTAAATACTTCATTTTGTCCATGTCTGCAGAAATGTTTTTGTTTCTTTCAACTGTCTTAAGATTTCTGGCACTTTGTGTCTGGCTGAATCAACAGTGGAAGTGACCAGGTAGGCAAAGTTAAAAGGATGAGTTCCATGACAAGCTGAAGGACATATGTTCAGGGAGAGAGAGGGGGGAAAAAAAAAAGTCAGGATACTGAAGGAGTTCTTCCAGGCTTACGGCAAGCGCAGACCTGGTGTGGATTTGCAGCGTGGCAGGGGAGGCAGAGGGCAAATAATGACATGCAAACCTTTGTTGGGAAAAGCTGTCATCACAGAGCAGGTTTGGCAGCCAAACCACAGGCTATTGCAATCAGTTCTGAGCACCCCAAAGAAGCTAAATCGTATGGCTGGAGGGACTGATTTATGAGGAGTTGTGAAATGAATGGTATTGCCATACCTGACTTCATTGCTCTGATTTGTACATGACTGGAGCATGCTGCTTGCTGGCCACTCTCTCACCTTGGATAGCTGTCTTCTGCAAAGGTGTTCACAGTAGCATCAGCAGAAGGAAGCAGAGGAAAAAGGGGGAATGTGGACTGATAAAAAGCACCCACTGCTTTGTAAGCAGTACCTGAGGTGCCTGCTGCATCACCTGCTGCTGCGGGACTCCTGAGTCTCAGTGCTGGGGTACAGCGGGGTGCTGGGAGAACGTACCAGGGTTTTCCTCCTTCAGGATATGAGGAGAAGAGCAAAATCTATTAAGAAATCATCACAGGAGCAACACATGGAAAAGCTAGTTAGCTTGATCTAGTGACAGAGCACTGCTAAAGGTTCCCTTTAAAAATCTTCTTTTGATGTCTAATGGGCTCTGAGAGGAGGTCCCTCCTTCCACAGTGACATGCCTAAGGATCTCTGTGCTCCATTGGTTTAGGTCAGGCTTTTCCATGAAGGCAATCCAGATCAGAGGAGGAGTTGTTCACTGGTGCTGCACACACAGCCCAGCACTGTGGTGCCTGAATTAGAGTCGAGAAAACCAGAGCTGGGATGATGTAAAGATTTCAAGACATCAGCAAAGTCCTCCGCTATGTGTAAAACTTGGCAGCAATCCCTCCGACGCAATGGTGTCACCGGTGGTGGATCTGCTCAGAGGACCTTGGCCTGGTGCAGTCTGCTCCTGTTTAATTGACTGCGTCTTGCACAGCTCCCTGTGAAACTGGAAGACACGGCTGTGTGCGTCAGCGGCAGAACAGGAACCCAGTGGCTTCTCAGATTTTGCTTGAAGAGGGAGGCTGAGGGGGTAATTATCTAGATAAATTCATGCGTGGCTCATGCCAGCTGATGTCATCTGAAATAATGCTGGCCATAGCAGGTGGCTGGCGCTGCTCTGGAGGGAAAGCTGGTGACAGCAGCACCTCTCACAGGGGGAGGAGGGCAGGAAAGGACGTTCTTTCTGCACAGTGGATGGAGCAAGCAGAAGAGCAGGGCTGCTGGGGGGCTCCGGTGGACTGGGGGGTCTGCAAGGGAGCCCAGATCACCCCCTGCACTCTGTAACACTTGAAGTAGGAAGTGTGTTGCCTGTCATCTCCTGCCGGGTGAGCCTTGTGAGGGACACACGTACCCAGGACATACAGAAGTCAAGAAACCTAATTTCCCCAGGAAACTGTGCTGAAGACTGAGTTGCTGACCTTTAGTACTGCTGGGCTTTGGCACTATGTACTTTCGTCCTAGTGGAGAAAGTCTAGCACTCTGCGAAAGGGCAGCTGGTGGTAGTTTGCAAAGCGATAGCCTTTTTATTCAGACATTTTTGCCGGTGATGACTCCTACAGGTATGTGCATGAATTACAGTTGTGTCTGCAGGTTGAATGGCCTGCGGTGGTGGATGAAAGGAAGAGGGAAGTCTACATGGTCATCAGCAGCTACAGCACAGCTGGCATATTTTAGGCTTATTAGCAGCCTTTGTTGGCAGGAGTTCAGCAGAAGGGACCGATTCCAATATGCCCTGTCTGCAGCAAGTCTTCACGCGATAGGTGATGTCATTGCGAGACCTGGCAACAATTTATTGCCAAAGTGTGAGGTCTGAGGTGGACAAATGATCATCTGAACATATTCTATTGCACCTGCTGGGAATAAATCTTACTCCTCTGCTTGCCAGCTGTCTCAGAAAATAAAAGTCAGTCAGCATTTGCGGAGAATCCTGTGAGCAAAGCAATAATGTTTGTCTCATAGTTTTTACAGTCTCTCTGAGCAGGAGATTACATAGCAGTCAAGCTCAGGGTGGAGAAAGCACAGCTGGTCCTTTTGCTGTCCTCCTCCAAGGCAATAAACAATGCAATTCACCCTCAAAGCGTTGATCTAGTGTGATTATTGTCATTGGCATGGCAGTACCCTGTCTTATTTCCACTGTCATGGTGGGATTAATATTAAGCAGTGGAGGGAAAGGGAAAAAGGGAAGACAGAGTAGCAGAGGCAGCAGCAATTGCTGAATTTCTTATGAAGGTCTAACTAAGCTTTGAGAGGGGCTGGAGCAGTTCCTTGCACAGGTTACACCAGTGGGGCTATGTTCCTGTCACTGCCATTGAGCCAGCTGGTACTGGCTGAGGGTTTGGGCCTCAGTTTTTCTTATTGTTTTTAGGACATCTGTTGTTTTTCTCCCTTTAGGAGATGGTAAGTTTCTCTGCCTCCCTCTTGCTTTGGCCATGGGTAGACATAAGAAAAAAGAAGGACAGAACAGGTCTTCTGTCCTAGGAGGCTCAATGAGTCCAGGTGATCTGAGTGGCAGGGATGCAAAGGTACGAGCTGGGTCTTGGGCCATGCACAGGAGAGAAACCTCCAAAGCTTTCCAAGCTAAGCTGTTCCTCAGGCCTTGAGCCACAGTGCCCTGGGAGCAGGGTAAAGGCTGACTCCATTTGTCCTGTTAAGTGCTCAGCTTGAAACAAGAAATGGAGAAGGACAGTGTCCCTGCTTAGTCCCTTAGCACTCTGACAGAAGCTTTGACAGAAAGAGAAAAAAAAGGTAATTTCTCCCTTTCCACTGCACGCACTTGCAGGGTGTTTTGTTGCAGTAAGGATGTGTGAAAGATGATAGTAGTTTGACAGCCCAGAGGACAAGAGAGATGGAGAAGAGCTGCCCAGCAACAAATAAGGAATGTGCAGCAACAGTTTGCATCTCCCCAGGTTTCCTTAAATGATGAATATTGCCCTAAACCATTTGTCACTGGGAGTGGAAGGGTAAACCAGCCTCTGTTTGGCCACTTGTATGAATGCCACTTAAAATGTGTGTGTTGGCTCTCAATATGCTGTTGTAATTGGGCTGAGAAATCACTGTTGATCTCTTTATTGACCAAAAATTTTCATCCATCTTTGGAAATTTAATTGTAACAGGCAGAAAAGTGCTTCCAAACTCCCACTCAAAGCTGCTACATTTTGCGGAACTTTTAATGGCATGTTGTCATTTAAAGCCATGTATTTCTACAGGGATAGGTGGGACTTGCTTGGTGCATAAAGGCCTCTCTAGTACCAGGAATTACAAGTCTGAGGTTAGTCTGCATGTCAAACTAAAATGGAAAATATTTGCTTTCTGCCAAAGCTATGAAGAAATGAGAAGTTTCCACAGCCCCCATGTTTCCCAGTCATTACTCATGTACAAGCATTTCTTCTGTTCCCATCTCAGCCAGTTCCCACTCTTTTCTATAGAGATTATTCCACTAATGAACTACAGGGGCCCAGTACAAATCCTCTTCCTTCTCCTGAGGAGATCTTGCTCAGATGGTTTACTGCTGCTTTAGAGATCAGCAAAGTGCACCAGCATAGTTCCTTCCAGCCACACCATTGTTACTGTAAATCCACACTGGGATTTCATGTTGATGTTCAAACCTTTAGCAGGTGGGAAAACATTCATCACAGGGATGTATTTCCAAGCAGGAGTGTATGGCTGCCTGTATTGCAAGGCCATTGGGGTGGAGGGGACTGATTTTCCCCACTCTGTTAAAAGGACACTATAGAAGGGGATGTCCTGAAGGATCTGGTTCCTGCTGCCTGTCTCTGTTGGCAGCACCTCACGTCTGCTCAGGATGGCAGCTCATTGCCAAGGCTAAGAGGAAAGGAGTGCAGATGTGGATTGTTTATCAATTTGGGCAGCGCAACCTATTTTAGTCACCTCCCTAAATGGAAGGAGACTGTGTTCAGGCACACAATGCTTTTTGTCATACAGCGGATGGACATCGTGCAGGCGAATGCAGCACTGAATGCAGAGACAAGTTGCAGGGCTGTGCTGGGTACATGCACTTGTGCAGTGAGGGACTTAGCAGGGAGCATGGCAAGGCTGAGGAGGAGAATGTGCCCTTAGCTGGAGCTGGCCAGCTGAGCTAGTTCACCCACTTGATTGCAATGAGGAGCCAGCTAGCTAGGTTTTAACAGGGTCTAGGTGTAGCCAGCGCTATATAGGTCAACAAATAGGCTTAAGATCAGGGTCAAAAAGACTTGGGGCTTTCCTTTCCTTTTCCATATTCTTCCTCGCGCACTGCAGTAAATGTTTTAGCAATTAAGTTTCAAGTCTATGGAGGAAAGGGGACAGAACACAGGACATGGTGACATTCCCTTTCTGCTGTGTTGTCCTGGGTGAGCTTATTCAAGTGAAAGAAGAAATGTTTACTTCATGGCATAGACATGCACTATGAGGACACTGTTTGTGGGCAGAGACACCTACAAATGAACAGACAGGACAGTACAGTAAGCTGTCCTCACTCCAGTGTCTCCCAAATGTTTCTCCAGAATATGTCGCAAATTTTGCAGCAGCAGGGGTGTGCTGTTGCAGCCGTACAGGTGATGCTTCTGAAGGGAAACCTCAGCTGGGTCCTGGCTTGCTGAGGGCTGTGTGAAGCTCAGCAATGTGCCACTGGTCTCACATCTCTTCTGCAGCTTGTTTTTGATTGGTGTGAGCTGTAGCTGTTCTTCCCAGGAGGTGCCAAGCTGGAATGTTCAGGAAGAAAATGAAGAAAACCAAAGTCAGACAGCTGTGGTCTAGACAGATAGAGAGCCCTAAAGTTTTTGATTCTCAGTGTTACCAATTTTGGAAACCAAGTGGGATCACAGGAGGGTAGCCTGTGACATTTAAAGACCATAGGCTGGGATTTTTTTGATCTGTTATGTGAAGAACCGGTACTTTCAGGGAATGGGATCTCCTATTGCACACAGTGGGAGACGGTTACTGCTGCTCCTTGATGCCACTGGATATTTCCATGGAAGTGCTCCTGGTCAGTGAGCTCCTCACAATGTGGACTGCATCTGCCTGAGCATAGGAGCAGCCTGTGTGGTAGGAGTGTAAACATCAGCCCATGCATGGACAGGCATTCAGAAACAGAGAGGAGGCACCACTCTTGTCCCTTTTGTGGAGGCTGCTGGCAAGGGACATGGGAGATATTTTGGGGGAGTGTTATATAGGAGGACTACTGGCTAACTGGAGACATGCAGATATTTTTCCTCCAAGTGAGGCAGATGGGGATAACCATCAGGGACAACCAAACCGCTGTCACAGCTGAAGTGGTGATGGATCAAAAAAAGATCTCTGCAGGGTGTGCAATTCTCTTTTAAAGGTTACATTCCCCTCTAAAGGTTACGTTTGCAAATGAAAAGCAAGACATTAGCAGGGTTAATTAAGCAGACTTAAATGCTAGCTGCTATGTCAAGCAAACAGAAAAGGTCTGAGAATGCTTATCTGTACCAGAAGTTATTTAAGTACTTAGAAAATAGCAAAGCGCACGACTAACTTAGGAAACTACAGTTAGCATATTGTCACTAATCTCTTCAGAAAGAGCTCATAGTTTCTTAGAAGTTTTCTGTATTTTCCTATTTCCCAGAATATTTAAAATATTCGACTGTATTGTTAGGTAAGAGCTAGTTTCAGCTGCTGCCTAAATCATCTGGAATTGCTGTTCAGATGAAAGAGTCCTCTCTGGTAAAGATATTTTGCCCTCTCTTGCTGGCATGTGTTCGTTCTCCTGCCCTCTTTCATGATAGCTTATTCATTGCCTGTTTACACTAAAGAGGGATCAAATTATTTAAAAACTAAACATACCCTTTGAAAAACGATCAAAAGTATAAACCCTGAAAGCCAGTGCCTGCAGTGGGCACTGGGGCTGGTCCCTCCTGGCAGGTCTGTGCTGGCTGCTCGCCTGGGCATGGCTCCAGTGCTGCCCGGCACAGCCACCCACCACCACTCTGGGAGCTGAGCTCCTCAGCTACGTTTGTAGCTTTCTGGCTTTCCCTCTGCTCCTCGAAGGGCAGGTGCCCTTCCCAGGAGAGTGGCTCCACAGTGCGCTGATGGTGCCAGGCTGGCACCGTCCCACGGCAGGGCGGGAAGCATGCCTCTCCTCCCGGGGAGCAGCTGTCCACCCAGCAGTGCCGACAACGGCGCTCCCTTTGCCGTCACTTGGGCTGCCGGGATAGCCTCCTGGGTCTTGGGAAACCTGGTGTGTCGGCTCAGGGAGAGCTGTAATCCCAACGTAGTTTATAGGTGTTAGAAATCTATGGCTTGGTCTCTGAAATCAACAACTGAAATTAGGGTTGAGTGGATTTTAAGTGATCTACGATGTTTTTATTTATGGATTTTATGTCTGTGTAAACATCATTTCATTTTGACATTGCTTTAATGGTTTTGTTATTACACGCACCTTTTAATTTTGTTCTCACACTAATTTATTACTCTTTCTGGAGAGGCAATAATGCTCTTATTCCCTTTCCCTTTCTCTTCTCTGCTTGTGAGGTGCCGAGCCATCTTAACCTTCACTGGGAGACAACTCACTCTGCAGAGCACGGGCTCAGATCTCTCTGTTATTCAAGGGGACTGCTAGGAGAGAGGTATGAGGGCTCCTCTCTGTGCCTCTGGGGAATGGTGCTCCCAGGGTGACTCCACAAGCATCTGCTGGAAGCAGAATATAATGGTGCAAATGTTCATGTTAAACAGTGTTCAGAGCTGGCGTACAGATGCAGGTTGAAGCTGGCCTCTGTCACGCTCCATAGCTGTAAACAATTTTAGAAAAAGAGGTGACACCCAGAGTAATATGAGCAGGGAAATGCCCTCAGCCTGGTAAGAGCAGAGGACAGCTAAAAACCCCACCAGAGATGAGATTCTGGGAGGTCAGTGATGCCCAGGGATGCTGTGGAGCCTCCACCCTGGGATATGCTGAAAGCCTGACTGTACAAGGCCTGGAGCAACCAGCTTTGATGTGAATTTAGATGTAAGCTCAAAGCAGGTCCTGCTGTGAGTGGGGGTTTGGATCGGAGGGCTCTAGAGGTCCCTTCCTACCTAAAGTATTTCATTATTCCAGGAGATGTGGGCAACAGCAGGAGTAACCCTAAGCAACAGCTCACTCTGTATTTGCAAGCACTGAACAAACTCACTGGAGCAGCTCCTTAATGCTGATTTTCTGCCCAGGCTGTGCTCTGCCTCCTGCATCTCCCGCAGAAAAACACAAGAGGGTTTTCATAGGACAGAACAGCCTGTCGTCAGCACAGCCCCCCTCGGAGAGCCTGGAAAGGTGGCTGGGAAAAGCCAGTGCCCCACAGCCAGCTCTGAAGTCACCAGTAGGAGACAGCATGAAATAACAGAGCATTTTGTAAAATAGCCCATGGTAGTGGGCTCTGAGCTCTCACTAGAGCTGTCACCCACTCAGCAGAGTGTAGGGTCTCTCCTGCTGGCACTGGTCTGACCAAAAACCCACAGGGAAGAGTGCTTTGAGGTCCCGGGAGAGCATTGCTGCGTGGTGCAAAAGCTCAGCTGAGCAGCGACATTCAGCACCTGAATGTATCACCTGCACCTGAAATTCAGGCCAAGATGGCCAGAGGAGCCATGCCAGTGATCTGCCGACCAGGCAATGTATATACCTCTCTGTTCACATACAAGTCCAGCAGCTGTCCAGATAGCCCCCATGGTGCATACATGGCAGTGCCAGCAGGTCCAGCATGGGCCCTGGCTGGGGGGCCTGCACCAGACATGTGTCCTGTGCGGTGTCTAGCTGAGTACAGCTCTCGCTAAGTCAGAGAGGTTTCCTTGAGCTCATGTGAGGTCACTCTTCCTGCTTGCCCTCTCTGCCTGTCTCTTTGTGTGATTATTTCCTTTTCTGTTTACACCTAGGCAGCACACTTTTGAAGCCGATATTTTCTTGTAGCTGGTTTTTAGCCCTTTGGTAAGCTGTGTTGCCCCCTGCTGCAGATGCTCCTCTGAGAGCCCCAGCCTCTGCCATCAGCACAGTCAATTGCATTGCCTTCTAAATTCTTCTTTTAATGGTCATTCTCATGAAAAAACTCTGCTTTCCAAAGCTGCATCTTTTGATACTATTTTCCAGGGTTGTCATAGTTTCAAGAAGCAAGAGGTTAAGCACCATTTGAAGTCTGAAAGTGCTGCTCCATGTTCAGGCTATTTCAGGAAAGCATTGCATTGGGCCTTGAGGCTGACAGTTGAGAGCAGGTTTTATTCCTCTCAGAGGAAGGTGAGGTTTCTGCAGCTCCTGTTCAAGATTTACAGAAGTGGAAGCCAGGTGCTGATGGCCTGGCTTGGCTGAAAGGTGGCCAGTCAGGCTTCCTGGAGTAATGGGGTTGACATCAAAACCATGACTTTGTTTAAAGTCAGTGGGGTGGGATATATATGGGGTTGGTGACCTATGAGATTACTAGCCAAGTTTTTCTTCACAGTTGTGAGAGCTGGAAACTGCAGTTCTCACTCACAACATTCCCAGCCTTGTGGCTTCAAGAAAAACAAAAAGCCACAAACAAACCCAAATCCCGGACTTCCAGTAAAATCATCATAACTAACGACAATGATTCTGCTGTAGTTACTGTCGGTAACGGTGCTAATAGTACATTTGGAACCAAAACTGAGGCGTTTCATCTTAAAAAGTGAAGAATAGCCCATAGTGATGAGTGTGAATGACACCTTTGTGGAGTTCAGAATATTAAAAGAAATGGTTTCTTGTTTAGGTACATAAATAAACATTTAAGAGTATTACTTTAGATTTTTGGTTCCATATTCAGGCTCAGTAAAATCCAAGTCTGGGTGCCCTCTGTATCTCCTGTGGAGGCACCTCTGAAATCCCAGGCCCAGGCAATACTCGCTGGGCATTACAGCAGGTAAATGGGCTAAGAGAGAGCTCGGGCTCACGGCACTGCATTTCAGAGACTGGAGAATTGTGAGTGGCGGAAGAGGCTTTTAATCTTTTCTCTAACCCACCCTGTGGCTGCCCCATCCAAGCACAGTGTTTGAGCACTGGTATTGTGGTACGTGTGCTGGCGAGCACAAACGTGACATGCTGTGTGTGCTTCAGCAACCAGCACCTTGTTAGCAATAAAAAGATTTCTTACAGGTCATGCCTGAAAGCAAAAGGGTCTCTCTAGGGTAAATGCTGGTAGCTGCTATTGTCTGTGTCTTCCCTTGGTCCTGAGGCCGTGTTGTTCCTAAGGTTACCCCAAGCATGGACCAAAACCTCCCAAATCCCATAGGGTCTGCAGAACTTGGCAGGCAGCAGTTGGTATTTCTTTAAAGAACCTCTAAAGTAATTTCCAATGACATGCTGTCTGGATAACTACTTTATTTTTAGTTTCATTTTAGTTTTAACTCCTAGTCTCTTTGTCTTCCTTCCTCTTACCCACTTCCCTCTTCCCCTCACCCTACCCATCCCCCTCCCCATCCCTGTTAATGATTTCTTCAGATATGCATCAATGTTAATGTCATGTAAGGGAGTTATGGCTACTGCAGTATAAGGAATAGAAAAGTCTGGGAAAGCTACACCAAGAAAATACATATTCAATGTGTTTGAAATTGATCTGAGATCTGTTTTCAGTTTCCTCAGAGACTACATGTTTTTGCTTTTATCTAGAAGGCACTAAGAAAAAGAATTAAACCATGTCTCTAAGTTGATGTTTTCATTGGCTATAGCTATGCACCCTTATTCTGGCTTTGCCTTGGCAACATATTCCAGGGCAACATCTCCCAGGGTGGAGGCTCCACAGCACTCCTGGGCATCACCTTGGAAAAATTTCTTCACTGAAAGGGTTGTCAGGCACTGGAACAGGCTGCCCAGGGAAGTGGTTGAGTCCCCATCCCTGGAGGTATTTAAAAGACGGGTGGATGTGGTGCTTAGGGACGTGGTTTAGTGGTGGACTTGGCAGTGCTAGGTTAACAGTTGGAGTTGATGATCTTAAGGGTCTTTTCCAACCTAAATGATTCTATGATTCTATATTTAACAGCGTTGTGTTTGGTTTGCAAAAGAGCAATTTGCTTTCCATATCTGGACAACTGATGTATGAAACACAGCATCCTTTTGGCAAGGAGGAGCTCTTCCTCTATCTTCACAATAGGTTGAAGAGTGCTTGCTGTGGCTGCGCTTCCCTGGCCCACTGGTTCTTGCTGTTGAACAAGCACATTTGAACTTCCCCTTCCCCTTCCCTTTCCCCTTCCCCTTCCCGCCTTGCCCTGTGCAGTTTCTATAACGTTTTGCCCTGAGGATGACGAATGACCTGCCTGGAGTGTTTATGCCTCTCCCTTGTTCCCTCAGTATAACCTTGTGTGCGGCAATGCCTGGATGCTGGATCTCTCACAGGCTATCCTCAATCTGGGGTTTCTGGCCGGCGCGTTCATCCTGGGCTACGCTGCAGACAGGTACTGTATAAGTGCTGCTGTACTTTAATTTTTTTTGAGGTGAAATCACTTGTAGTGTCACCTGCAATAAGCATGCATCAGCACTTTGGAGGTTTAATTCACTTCGGATAAACATTCCCAGCCTGGGTTAACAAGACCCAGCCAATGTAATCTTCACTTCCTTTTGGGCTGGAAACTTCACACAATTGTACTTACTAATCCTGTTTGGACATTAAAATGTCATGAAAAGAGCTTTTCTTATGGTTTCTGATGTTTTCTGTGCACATCTGGACCCAGAAAGGGCAGAAGGACATGGAAATGAAAAGGAAGCATTCAGAGGAGTTTTCTGGATGGGTGTTTACTGGAGGATGTTTAATAGGCACCATGGATGAAGAAAGCAGCTACTTGAGGAAAGAAGGAAGGGACTCAGTATGGTAACTCCCTCCATTCACAGGCTGGACTCACATGCTTACCACTGAGGTCATAGCTCCCTCCATCTGGTCCTCAACTGTGTTAGAGCTGGATGAATACCAAGGAAAAGATGTGGGTGATATTCAGGCTTGAGCAGCTGACCTGCCCCAGAACAGGGAGCTCCCATAAGCTCTACCTTGCTCTTAAGAGGGCGCCTGGTTTGTGTTTTGTGCTGATAATTAATGATAGTTAACCTATGTGTTGGCTGCAAGCACCACTGATGATTTCACTAGCAGAAATATTTCTTCAGGTCATAAAATACATTCTTTCTGCCTGTTCTATTTTTCTTTGGTATCTGTAATAATAACGTAATGTATGATTTCCTTGTAGGCAGGAATACTTACAGAATTATCTGGAACGTCATCTCAGATAACAAATTTTGAACTAGCAACCAAAAATACTTTTAAGGAAAATCTGGTCTTTCCAAGGAATATAGTAATAAGGGATAAAGTAAGGTGGAAAAGATGCCATGGCACTGGCTAGCTTAAGATATCTCTGCTCAGTGTCTGGTGGGGCAGTTATGATAATAGCACCTTAAGACTGTGTAAGAGTAGAGATATTACAGCTAATTATTAAAATAAAATAATATGTCTGGGAGTACTTGTGTATCAGTCATAATGTATCTACAGTACAACTATGAATGTTGCACGTTGATAGCACTGGGGAATGTGCTGCAGCCAGACCAGTGGATTCTTGTCTCTTTGACAGCACTCAAAAGAACAGATCTGGTTGAAATTACCCTGATTTTTCTCCCATATAAATTCTTCTCATGAAACATTTTGAACAACATGAATAAACAAATATTCTTACAAATACTTTTTGGTAAGATAAAGAGCTACATCAGTTTTCACGATTTCTTCTTTTTAAAACAGCAACAATAACAATGCAGAAGAGGTCAAAATGGAAATTCTAGTTGTGTTCCAAGGACACAGTTGCCATGAAACTACAGGGAGGTTTTGTTGGGGTTCTTTTTTTCGGAATCATGGCTTACCTTGGGCACATCTATTAATAATGATGGTTTTTGCTGGCATATGAGACTCATTAATACATTAGGCAGCCTTTGGAAACAAGCAGTCTTAAACCTAAACAAAACACTGGAAAATCACATAAAGTAATTAAAGAAGAAATTACTTACTTTCACAGGGCTGGCTGTAATTACTATTAGGAGACTAATTTGTGAAAACAGAAATCCCCAACTAAAGTTGCCCTTATTTCAACTGGATCAAAACTCTGAACTGTAACATATGGGCCATAATTTAGCTACAAAAAGATAAAATGTTTTCCAAAATAAAAGGGGGACTGGTGAGGACATCACCAGTTTTAAAATTAGTGACATAAAGACAGTGATAACTACTGCAGGGAAAAGAGTCCCATAGCCCAAGAACCAATGCTACGAAGTTTCAGGCAGCCTCCCGTTGGAACAAGGCTGGTCTCAAACAGGCACTTTCAGATCTAGTATTAAAATGAGATGCCAGGAAAAAAAGTCTCTGTGGCTTTTCATGATTTTCTTTTCCTTTTTCAACAGATACGGCAGAATCCTCATATACCTGCTCTCCTGTCTTGGGGCCGGGATATGTGGTATCATAGTGGCATTTGCACCAAACTTTACTGTATTTTTGATCTTCCGTTTTCTCCAAGGTGTGTTTGGCAAAGGAACCTGGATGACATGCTACGTGATTGGTGAGAGCTGTTTTCTTCTTTCTTTTCTGGTTAGGAAAACTGAGGGATTTTTGGAGGACAAGGAGTCCAGACACGTCTGCTCTTGATAATAATTTTTCCTGGGAAGAAAGCATTGGCCCTGGGGTCAGCAGACAATGAATAACCCAAGCCCATCCTAGTTAATGCATCTGTCCTCCAAGATAAGGTGGCTGCACGCAACCTGTAGTCTAGGCTCATGCCTGAACTGAATTTTTGTGGAAGCAGTCATTGGCCTGTGTCCAGACCATGCGGGGTCCCTTCTGGTAGCTGAACAGTTTAGTGTTACCTTACCCGGCAGCATCTGCTAATTTGCTGGTACAGAGGTGGCCTCTGAAAATGGCAGCAAGTGCAAACTCTTTCTGTTACTCAGTACTGATATGAGATGGAAATGAGTAGCAGTGTACATGCCTGCCTGACCTCATAGGATCCCATGGAGAAGAGCGATGAAGAAGTAATGCACTAGGGCAGACTAACGAGTGATGTGGCCTTCAGAACTGTCCAGGCTCTCCTTTTGTACCCATCACTGTGGTATCTGAATATGCCTGTGTTCAGCTGGCCATAAGCAACTCAGTAGCAATGCAACATTTTCTGCTGATGTTGTCTGAGGACTTTTACAGCTATCTAATCTATGGACTCCGATGGGGAGGGATTAACATAAATAATTAAGAGGTGGAGGAGTAGAATGTGTATATATAAAGGTTTTCTTATTACATAGAATATCACCAAGATGATAAAAATCTGCAGAGCAAGCCTCAAATCAAATGGGATACACAAACAGGGACATGGTTAATTTTGACAGAGTCTGAACATCTTCCACAGATGCTCAGAGGAGTTAACTGCTTTTCCCCAGTGGGAAAGCAGACACTTGGATAGCTATTCTTCATTCTTTAGCTGGGAGGCTTTGCTTAGTGCCAGGCTGGGCATCAGGGTCCCTATTAGGATTATTATTTCCTGAAAAGGGAAAAGGAAGGGAAGCTTTTTTATAAATAGCATCAAAACAGCAGGGATCCAGTCTTTTTGATAGGTTATAGTCATGGCCCAGCAATGAAGCTCCTCGCATAGCAAGTTTACTTTTAATGAGAAAAGGGTACTTTTGTGGCATCTCAAATGACTGCCAGGTTCAGAAAGGCAAACTCCTCCCTAGAGCATGAAATAACATGGCATTAAGGAAAGCATCCTACTAGAGATGAGACATAAGATTTATTTAAGAAGAAAATCAGCCATACAGTAATCTACTGTGATAAGCCAAAACACAGTGATAGCATCATTACATAGTGCAAAAAATTTGTAACACCACTATAGTCTGTGAGGCCTGTGACTTTTTTTTTTTTAAATTCCTGGTGGAATTTAGATGAGTAAGAGCAGAATTGCAACCAGACGTAAGCGGTTACAGTGAGACCTGGGAACACTGTGGTGATGTAGGTGCAAACATGCTTCTTCCAACCCCCTGTCTAGCCCTCTCAGCATCTAAATAAAGCCCAGAAACACCTAAGTTTTCTGGGCAAAGTTACGTTGCTGAGCAGCTCAGGTCCAAGATCCAGTGAAAGGACCAGAATCTGCTGTTCCCCTCACTTCCAAACACATGGCCTAATTTTAAACTGAGATCTTATCCTAAAACTTTGGCAAGTGCTCTAAGCAGCAAAATGTTTTATGAAAGACTCATGGCTTCCTTAAAATGGTGAAGTTTCAACAGAAAGGAATGTTTTTCAATGCTCAGGGCAGACTGCCTGACTTTAGGGAAAGGTACAGAGATACAGCATCCTGAGGAACAGTGTATTACCGCAGCCTTAACCAAGGTGCTTAATTCTTGGAGAGAGTGATTCCATCTAAATCCCTTCAGGGATCTACTTTTATGTTCTGGGATCACCCAGAGTATTTACCAACCTAACACCTTTTAAAAGGCATATACAGATCACCGGGAGGGTGGTTGCCATTAATACATCTCCCAAGCTACTGATCTGGGCTTCAGAATCACAACAGGCAGCCCCAAGAGCCTCACTTTGCTTTTACATACAACCCAGCTCTTCCTGGGCCGGTGCTGAGCAGCTGCTTTTAGGCAATAGAGCTGCCCCTGAGCTGTGCAGACGTGATGAACAGTCAATAAAAAGAGTAATGGTGTCATATCTCAATGCATTGCCAGCTGAAATGAATCACTGTTACTTGTAAAATTGTGTCTTCTTTAGTAAAATAAACAAACAAAAAAAAAAGAAAATGTTTTCTGTGTATTATAAACCAAGGTAAACCCCTTTGCTTTTACTCTGAAGGCTAGGTAGTGGTGACAGTTTTGAAACAAGAGACACTTCATGCATTGCTTGTCTCAGCTATGGATCTCATGGCCTGAAATATGGGCTTACATGGGTTTCAGAAGTAATTAGACACATTCACAGAATAAAAAATCCACCAAAAGATAAAAAAAAAAAAAACAAACAACAAAGGCTATGTTTGTTCTAATAAATAAAGCAAGCTGTGGACCATACCTTACCTTAGCCCTCAGAGCAACCAGCACAGTATGGCTAAACTCTCTTCCCCACAGATGCCTTGGCCATATTACTTGCTGGGGGCACTCCCTGCCTGGAGGATCCTCTAGTCTGGGGCATGGGCCAAAACTGTGCCGGGAAGAGTGCTAACAATTTACCACTAGGCACGATCATGATGCAGTCTCAAACCCCTGTTCTGGCCCTATTTAATTCATTAATAAACATGCAGTCAGAAACCCCTCTAGCTGAAGAATGGTGGGTGAATTGATGAGGAGGTGTCACCTGTGCTTGTCCTGGGCAGCCTTGGTGACATGCTTACGCTGCTGAAGGCAAGACACTGGGCTAGACAGACTTGTGACCTGATACAGTACTATCCTTCCTCATGTTCCACCACTGGTATTTTTCTTTCGAGTTGGGTTTGTTTCTGTGTTGTTTATTTTGGCTTTCTCTCTGCTCAGTGACGGAAATCGTTGGTTCTGACCAGCGGATCGTTGGGATCGTGATTCAGATATTCTTCACCCTGGGAATTATGATTCTCCCTGGAATCGCGTACTTGGTTCCCACCTGGCAGGGGATCCAGCTGGCCATCTCACTGCCCAACTTCCTCTTCCTGCTCTACTACTGGTAACGTTGCAGTCATTGCTCTTGTCATTATTGCTGTTGCTATCCCAGCACCTTGAGACCCCCACTGTTGCCCCAAGTCTCCAATGTGCAAGATGTTGTAGGTTAGGAAGAAGATATTTGCATATTGTTGATTTTGGCATTTTCAATTCTTTTTAGTGAATTGCAGACGTACATTACTTTCCTTTTTCTGCCCAGAGTTCGCCTCTCTCATCAGCCATAGCTAGCTCTTCACAGAACCCTACTCTGCTCCTGCTTAGCCGGGCGCTGGCTGTTTATCTGGCTAACTTGACCGAAGTCTGCTTTTCCCATCAGCCATGGGAAAACCCCACCTTCACCTCTAATTACATACTCAGTTCAAGACTGAACTTGCCCTACAGGTGCCATGAGTTGGGCAGTACAGCTAATGAGAAAGCAGAGCACTATCGTGTGGTGAACGTCTGTCCCAGTGGAGTGCAGCCATCCTGTGGGCTGGATCTGAAGAAACTAATGCACATAACCTCTTCCTGCACATTGTTTCCTTAACGTTGCCTGTTGTGAACTTTTAAATTGTGAGTCATCTTAACCCTAGGCTAGCAGAAGCTGAAACACCAGTCAGTAGTATTGCTTCATGTTCAGTTTATAAAATATGTATACATTTGAGTGTGTGTGTGCCTATCTTCTAATGATACAGCTAGAAGTTTCCTGGTCTGCCTGTACTTGGTACTACATGTGTTTAGTGTTGACTTTCATTGTTCCTTGCTGTTCTACAGGCACCTTGTTTGCCTGTTGGTTATCATACTTTTGACATCCATTGTGCAAATACAATAGTTAGATTTCTTATTTTTCAGCTTTGCAGAGTATTGTTATAGTCTATTTTCTTCTTTCTTGCCCACGAGGATCAGATACTTCACAGGAGGCTGACTGGAAAAGCAGTCCACAAGAGTTTCTGTATCCCAAAGACTGAAAAATCAGCTTGTGGTGTATTAACACAGGCAAAAGGCAAAGGACTTTGGTTTACTTATGATGTTAAAGGGCAAAACCCCTATTTATGACTTCTGTGTTCTTACAGGGTGGTTCCTGAATCTCCACGTTGGCTCCTGACACGCAAAAAGGGAGAGAAGGCATTAAAAATCATGCACAACATTGCAAAACACAATGGGAAATATCTCTCACCACATTACTCAGAGGTACTGTCATCTATTTGAGCTAGAGTTTTTTTCCTAAACTTTCTTAATCTTTTGAAAGTTCAGTTGTGCTAAAATGCATTCTCTTTATGTGATAGGCAACAGTCTTGAAGTGTCACACCAGAACAAGATTGTCAGTCCCATACCTACTTTGTTAATTGCAAGAGGGTAAAAGTGAACTGACTGGAAAGACATGGGATGAAAATAGAAGTTTGCAAAACAATCAATCATCAGGTCTTTCATTTACAACACTCCTACTTTAAAAACTTGTGGGAAATATCAGAAACTAGCCTGAGGGCCAATGGTATTTCACAGCAGCTGCCGTTTCAGCTGACAGAGTGAGTGGAGACAGCAGGATCCACTTCCCTGGCTCCTTTGCTAGAACTTCCTTTTACAGCTCAAAGAGAAGATGATGCAGAAAATTGGAACTGAAGGATAAATTTGCTTCCGTCCCAATAGGGGGAAAATATGCCCCAAAATTCAAAGTAGGGGAAGCACTGTCTAAGATCGCTATTTACAAAATAGGACAATATAAGTTAGAATTACAGTCCTTTGACAAGTGGTCTTGACAGAACTGAAAGGACTGATGCATTTTAAATGACACTGTCATGTCACTGCAGCATTTGCCTTGTTCTGCACTGGGTAGCATTGCCTGGCCCTCAGACTGTGCTTACTGTGGTGGTGGCCTTATGGTTCAGTGGCAACAACAGATGTGGACAAGGTACCTGTTCTGTTACAAACCAGGTCTGGAGCCTAAATGCTAAAATATGCAAAAAATGTAAATAGTAATGTTAGAAATCATTATTTGAAGTAAGGAAAACTCCTGCAAATTGTTAGCACACAGCAGCCCAGATGTGGCATACTAAATACACTACAAGTATTTCAGAAAGAAATTGTGATTTTCTTATGGAAAATAAAAGACCTACATAAAATGTCCATCTATCAGTACACAGTAATATCCTTTATGCCTACATACATGCATATGCATATACATTCATTTTTATACCTATACAAAATTACTATGTGTGACTTTTAACTAAATTTTCACTGAGACTAAAGACAAATACTTTGTGATGGCAGTGTTTGGATGGGACTGATGTGTCCCATCCTGTCAGAAAGGGACATCATGATATGTGTGCTTTGTAGCAGGTAGTTGGCAACCTGGGTTCCCACAGCTGGGTATCTTACCTTGGTCTTTCTCATTGCTCTTCTTAAGCAAGGGAGAACTTGAGAATTTAGCCCAGTTTATCCAAAAAAGTGGGGTTGCTTCACCAAAATCCTAGAATATAATTCTGGATGAAACCCAAGCAGTAACGATTGGCACTCTTCTGAAACACCAGATAGCTGTTCCCACATCCATTGGATTTTATTTACCTGGTGAGAAACAGGCTTCATAAGTCATCCAGCGAGCCTAACCAGCTCTGCTTATTCAGGACCATTCCTGCTGTAAATATAGACCCTGCATGAAGTGCACAGAGGAAGATGTATGTGGCAACAGAAGGAGTATAGTTCATTTTTACCAATATTCCATTATCTTTCCACTTCATTAAGTATATGCTAATGACAGTTCTGGCAAGGTAAGGTTCACACACTAGGTTCCACAGAGAAGCTGGGCCCTAACCTATACTATGCCTCTTAGGATATGAGACTCTGGACTAATGATTTTGTAAAGTTAAAAAGAGACCTATCAGCAGAGATGAGTACGCTGAAACATACATTTCCACAGCCAGCTGCTTTATTCATAAGCAACTTGTTCAACTGCCATACCGTTGCTATAATGGCATTTCTATGAAACAGAAGCACACAAAGTTTAATGATGAGGAGGGATGTTTGTCAGGGGAAAAAGCTATATATAACTTCCTTGGCCAAGAAAGAGGATATACTGAATAAGACTGTTGTACATTAGTGAAGCAACATGACAGGAGTTTTGTTGAGTGGTAACAAGCTAGGCCAGCAATTAGAGAACCATTTTTCTGATGGAAGCCAAGGTTTCCCTGTGATACCAGCCACAGTGAGGAAGTCGCCCTCAGCTGTCCTACAACACAGAAGTAGCTTTGCTAGTCATGTTGGAGTAGCATCTTACACAACTGGAGGACTGTAGACTGAAATCGGTGGGAGAGAAACAAACTGAAAAGACTGACTAAGGAGAGAGAAAAGGGTGAATCCATTTATTGTTCTTGGCTGGAGCGTATATACCAGTGAAACACCCCCGTCCTGGTCAGCATTACCCACTGCCAAGTGTGGCCTGAGACATGTAGCAGGAAGGTTGTGCTGCTGCAGCTTCCCTCCATATTCAGCCCTGTGTTATACACATATATGTGTTCCTATGCCTGCTTCCCCTCTCTAAACATCGGCATTTTCAAAGTGCCACATCAGGATGAAGATGTGTGTCTTTCCCTGCTTTTTGTTTTAAGTTATATTAAATTTTTTTCTTAAGTGTCCCTGCTCATGATCCTAAGCCACTCACAGCTGCAGCAGATTAACCTCCACACATCCAGATTCGTGCTGGATCTGTTCCTGGGACCTTCTAATATACAATGTCTGTCATCCTTGGTGCTGTGCCCAGAGGAGAGAGAGCATCTCCAGGAAGCACGTTCGTCACAGATCAAGTGCATTTCTCGCATTAACTCACATCAGAATTCGCTTTCCCGTAGAAACTCCAGAATTTCAGACAAAGTGGTGCAGGTGTGGAGGGACAGGGAGAAGAGAGAGGCATTATCCATCAATGCATTTTGGCCAAGATTTTCCAGTATGCCTGTAACAATTTCACTGACAAAGTCCCTTACATGGCTCTGCATGTAGCAGCCTTGTGTTTTTATTGGCATGTAGAAACCACAGATGACCTTTGTATGAAAACGGATAAACATTTGCTTCCTTTGCTCTGTGAGTTACAACAGTGGTACAGTTAAGCTCCATCCAGAACTCATTAAATTAATTGTAAATTATAAACTGTTTTTTTTTCCAGTTGCTCATAATTATCCTAGCTTGTTTTTTTTCAAGCTAATTTTTGTATTCTTGGTCTCTGTCCAAAAGCAGAATGGACTGCAACCAGCTGAGTAAGAGCTGCTTCTTGAGAGAGTCGTGTATCAAAAACCCCTCTCCCTTTATTTATATATATATATATTCCTACAATATAGACATATCTAGACGTATATACTTCTAGCATATATTAACTTACATACATATGTATTATAGACATACATGGATGTACTGTCCTGTGCAGAATTAAGCATGTGCAGAACTACATGTCTGTGCAATGACGAATCTTGAAAAATTATTGCAGAAAAACTGATATGTAATTTGGTGGGACATAAAAATGCCAGGGAAGTTGGTTATAAAACTTCTTCCAGAGTTTTCAGATAGTGTATTTTTGGAAACATGGGCCCTGTCATTGAAGTCCTGACTGCACTGATGTGAATAGCAAAGCTCCCCTTGACTTCCAAGAACAAAAAGAGGATTTTTTTCCCCACAAAGAGCTGACTTTCCACAGTGATTTTTTTCTTCATCCATGAAAAAAATGCTCAGTTATGTTTGGGGTTATTATGACTTTATTAAGACATAAAAATATATGGTAGCAGATGTGCTGAATTTATCTTTAATCCTTTGGAAAAACTAAACCCATATTTGCACAAAGTCGCAACCAACGGCTGGCAGCCTGCTCTTATAAAAGAAGTCATGGCAGTTTTGTAACTATAACATGAGAGAGTCCAAGAGCAGTGCAGAAACCCAGCAACCTCCACTGGCCCCACAAAGGGCTCTGGCATGCAGCAGAAGTGGCAGCACTCTGAAGAAAACTTCTGGCTCTGGTTACAGAAGAAAAGCACGAGGGAATAGAAAGAAGGTTTAAACAAATGTGAAGTTTCTCTGTCCACTTACAAAGTTTTGTGTCGCTTAGTTATGAAAAAGTTATGCGTAAATATATCCAGCCCAATCTCACTGAAAAACGTCTGTGCTACCTTGTGATTTGAAAAACAAATACAGGGTGAAAGCTGTGGGCATAGCCCTGGCTGAGCTGACAAGACACTCGGGCAATGCCTTTGGCTTTACCTGTGTTCTCATCACAGGTGTTCCATGTTCCCACGTGCTTCTCCATCCTTTCACCCACATCTCCCCACCTGCCGGGATTGTTTCCTTGGGCTACTGGGCCTGCGTGGGCAGCGGGTGCCGCAGTTATAGAGAGGGGTTTACTCCTCTCTTTGCTCTCTTAGGCCTCCTCTCAGGAGGGGGGCAATAACTGAGAGTCAAAGCAACCAGGCTGCTTGCAATCTTCCTAAAAAGGGTGCAGCAGGTTTAACCCCATGTTTCCCACAGCTGCTTTGAGCGCTGATGGCAATCCCAGCCGCAGCTGCCAGTTCTTGGGCGGTCTCACGGTTTGTCCCTGCCTAAAACCACCTCTGCCTTCTCTTCCTCATCTTCCTCACCTGCCACATGAACATACGAATAAAAGGGCTGCCACCTGGCTTGGACATCATGGTTAAAAACTGCTGGCCACAGTTAAACACAGCCTTCATCAGTGTGCCTAATCCCTTTTTGGCCCTGCTAATATTCTGGCTCCACAATATCCTATGGCAATGAACTCCAACATATAAACACAGGCTAACTAATTATTTCATTGAGTGCCTCATTGTGACTGTATTGGAGGAAGCTGTGAACAGATTTACTATACTTTGTAGGCAGTATGAGGATCATTAATTCATACTTTACGGGATTTCTTTCTTCCAGGGTAAAAGCCATGTCCAGCACAGTGCTTGCGTATTTTGAGACCCCCCTGAATTTCACCAGTTGAATGTTTTGTAGCACCCAAGTGCCTTCACAGATCTGTTCTTTCTCTCATTCTTCTTTTCTTCCTGCTGCTGTTCCCAAGCCCATTGCTTGCTGCTCACCCCCTCTCCCTGCTTCCCACAGCCCATCATTTTGCCCTTCCTGCCACGGTCTCCTCCTCTCTGTCACCTCTGACAGAAGGCAGCTCTGCTCCCAGTGACCCTGACGTGACAACGACTGCTTAGTGCCTTCCAAGAAATTCCAGGTCAACCTCTCTCAGTTTACAATGAGGAAATAATGTTTCCACTCTCAAGTCAAGATTGGGGATTTTTTTTCTGATTTTTTCACAATCATCATTAAGGAAAGCTCACAGCCGTGTCCAGTTATAAGCTATTTCCCATATCTGCGCACTGCTCTGGAGTGCTAAAAGCAGCAAGCTGGCTCATCAGCACCTTTGCTCGCTGGACTGGAATATTGCTGAGCACCATGTTTCCACAGAAACTCTTCCCCAGTGCCCACCTGACCCCCGACAGCTGACTCTACTGCTTGCTTTTCTCCTCAGATCACTATTAGCAATGAGGAGGTCAGCAACCCCTCCTTTCTTGACCTGGTGAGGACTCCCCGGATGAGGAGGAACACGCTCATCTTGATGTACGCCTGGTGAGTGCCCATGTCAGTCCAGCTTGTTACCAGGGCGGGGGTTTTAGAGAAAAAAAATCCCTTGTGACTTTTAGGGTCTTTCCAGCTGCTTGTAGTCATTTGTTTGCCTCAACTTTTTTTTCCCTTTGCTGTTTAGGTTCACAAGTGCCCTGACCTACCAAGGGCTTGTCATGCGCCTAGGACTTGTTGGAGGAAACCTCTACCTAGCATTCTTCATCTCAGGAGCTGTGGAGCTGCCTGCTGCTCTCCTAATTTTAGTGACAATTGATCGCATTGGCCGGCGCCTTCCCTTTGGAATAAGCAACATTGTGGCAGGAATTGCATGCCTCATTACTGCCCTCTTGCCAGAAGGTAATTCCCTTCCCAAAGTCAGGCTCTTCAGGTCAGTGACTTCTCTCTGACACCTCTTAAGAACAGCAGGCCACACAAAACTGTAGATAAAAGTAAAAAGTGTCTGGTGATGCAAGCAGCACTGCAGTCATGGAACGACATACCTTATTTGCTTATAGATTGCTCTGGGACATGTAATGGTCATATCTTTGATGGGTGGTGAGCAACAGCTGGGTGTAATCTTAGGAAAAATGTATATAAAGGCCCTGTACTGTTTTTGAAGGCAAATGCAAGGGAAGAGTATACAAACATAAAGGAAAATATGTTCCCTGACTTGGAAGACACTTAATAATGTAAGAAATCAGTGATTTAGCTGAGGTAGCTTGGTGGTCTTCTCATTTGCAAATAAAACGATGCAAACCACGACACGATGTAGGGGCAGTGGCAGACAACGTGGAGATTGTTGCTCTGCCCTCACCCTCCCAGAGGTCTGGACAATGTTAAAGGGTTGGAGGAAAGGTATGGCTTTTGATTAAGTCATTCTTATCTGGTTTCAAGGACAACTGAAAGGTCTGATATTGCACACAGGCTTCCCAGCACTCCTATCTTTTCTTTAAATTGTTTTCCCTCCTGTGTATTTTTTTTTTATCCCTGGGGAAGCATTTGGAGGTGCTTTAAAGCGAATGTTACCACATCAGCATGCTTTGCCTTAGCGTAGCTGGGGACCAGCAGCTGAACAGGCATTAGAGAGGCTTATTCCTCCCCAGGGATGTTCCTGTCAAAGTAAGGGACAGTCCTGGCCAGCCTGAGAGGTCTTAGTCACTGAAGTTATATGGCAGGGCAATTGTTTTCCTAGAGAAGAGCCATGAGAAGCCACTTCAAGAGTATGACGTGCCCATGAAAACAGACAGGTTGCGGTGAGTGCAAAATGGAATCCCTCAAAGAGGTGTGTTGGTTCACCTCCATCTCAGTTAAGCTCCCTTTAAAGGGATTCCTCCAAAAGTACTTAAAATTAATACCATATGCTTGAGGAGCTTCACTACTTTAATAGAAGCAGGAATGCCGGGAGAGGGAAATGGAGAGGAAAGATCAGCAGTCTGTTCCTGGTGCCAGCACTGGTGGCTTTGTGACCGTGCCCTGAGATGTCACATTGTTGTCACTTTTTGCATTCATCGGTTTGACCACTGAGCCCGTGACAACTAACTCTGCTGTCCTGGTGGATTTTCCCCAGGTCCTCACTGCTGTGTGCCCCTCAGAAGAGCTGCCACGTGTTGAGCAGATGCCAGCTGCCCTGTGCTCCTGTAGCAGCTTCCCTGACACTGGGCACGGCAATTCAGGCACAGAGGACCTTGTCACCATGTCATCTGCTGGCTTTGCCAGCATCGTTCTCCACCTGTTAAAAAAGTACAAAGGACCCACTGGGACAGCAGGGACTGGGGACTGTTGACCACACGGAGCTAGGGCTGTTGCAGGAGAAAACAAAGAGCAGCTCCTGCAGGACACCTGTCTCTAGCACCTTCATGTATTTTGGGCCACACCATATGCTGAGCAGAGTGCAGCAAGTCTGGGGTTAGAAGAGGAGCATTGTGTGGGGCTGGTATGGCTTGAGCGAGGGGAGAAAGTAGTGGCCTGGGGCCAGCAGGATGCTGCCACCAGCCTGCTCTCAGTAGTAGTGAAGTGCTGAGGGGACTTTGCCCAGGTGAGGAGAGTACAGCCTGGGGATTAGACACCTGCAGATGGGACACCTGAGGTCCAAGTCATGTTTTCGAGAAAGGTCTGTTTATACAGATAGGAAAAGCTGCAGCGACAGCTTATTAGAGCTTTGTCATGCTGGGGTGCTCACACAGTTCAAGTCCCCTGGCAGAGGGAGGAGGCACATGGACGTCACCCTCACCTTGGAGATCTGATGGACTGAAAGGGTGCCAGGGAGACAATGTGGATTTGTTTTGTTCTTTCCAGCCCTTGCTTTTCTTACAAGTGTTTGAAAACAGAACTTTTCAGGGCAAGGGCAGTGTCTCGCAACATGGGATGAAATGTGACAGGCGTTTGTTTGGTTGTTTTGGAAGGGAAATAACCCCAAGCATCTCATTTTTTGGTTCAGAGCAAACTGAAATGTTTTCTTGTTCTTCCTGCTGAAGTTTTGAGAAAACACAAAGACTGCCAGAGCCCTCTCCAGTGGCAGAGCTCCCCTTTGTGCCAAGTTCAGGCTTGTTGTTTCACTCACCTCCCCGTCTGCTCAGTCGTGGTTAGACCATACAGGCGACCATCCTCTCCCAAGAGCATTGCAAGAGTGCTTATTGCGTTCCTTGTGACACATCTTCAGAGGCTGCCCGCTCCCCAGAGCGGGCAGTGAGACTGCTGAGGGGTTGCACACGGTAAGACAGGATGGCTCTGCCCTGCGGTGCAGATGTGACCATCGCACTGCCCGCTGATGTATAAGGGCTCCCCGCTGATGTATACAGGGCAGTGGCTGGGCTCCAGGGCTTGAGCAGAGCCAGGAGAGCTGGGCAGAGCCACCGGAGCAGCATAAGGCCCCTGGACTGGTCCTGCCAGGTACAAAGACAAGCATCAGGGAAGGGAAGGGGAAAGATGGCCAGGAGTAGTATTTTTAGGAGTCTGTCTAGTGTGCAACAGCTAGACAAGTTACAAAGTGTAGTTGACCTGCTCTAGGGAGAATTATTTTACTGTAGCATCCCTGGAGGTATTTAAAAGACACGTAGATGTGGCATTTAGGGACATGGTTTAGTGGTGGACTTGGCAGCGTTAGGTTTGTGATTGGACGCAATGATCTTAAAGGTCTTTTCTGACCTAAATGACTCTATGATTCTATGCACCTTTAGAGGTAGCTTCTTTGTGGTCAGAAGGCTTTGGGAGGTGACTCAGCGGTGTTTGTTACAGCATAACATCCCTATATAAACAAATGCTCCTTTCCAGAGCACAATTTGGCTGTGGTCATGGAAGCTTATGACATTCATTCTCCCACCCATGCTGTTATGCTCAACCAGCATCTTGAATCAATTGACTGGAAGTGATTTCTGATTCTCCAAAGCAGCCTTGCATGATGGTGGAAAGCAATAAATGCCAGTAGAGATTGATATCTACAGCAGTGACCTTTCAGTCTGATTTGCAGTGATCCAGTGTTTCTGTGATGTAGCTTCTGCTGACAGGGCCTGGGGCTCTCAGAAATACTCTGCTGGTGCAGCAAAGCACACTTTACCCGGGTTTCTTTCTGAATGAACAGATATCCCATGGCTCAAAATGACGGTCGCCACACTGGGAAGACTGGGCATCACAATGGCTTTTGAAATCGTCTATCTTGTGAACACTGAATTGTACCCTACGACGCTGAGGTACGTTGAAAGCTCCCAGGAACCTTTCAACTTTTTCCTCTGCTTTTCCCAATTCCCTATTTCACCACTGTTTAGTAAAACTCAGTTTTCTCCAGAGTTTCCTAACTGAATAGCCACTGCTCAATGTGGATGGAATATACTGACAAGATAATTTTGGAGCTAAGTCTACATTAGCTCCGTAAACTGCTGGTTCATCTGTTTGGTAGCACCTCTTAAATATGTGGCACTATTTTTCTTTTACAGAAACTTTGGTGTTTCCCTGTGTTCGAGTTTGTGTGACCTAGGTGGGATCATAGCCCCATTCCTGCTTTTCCGATTGGCAGCCATTTGGTTGGAGCTACCTCTAATTATTTTCAGTAAGATTTGATTTTAAGTGTACTTTTGGTTTAAATATCCTCCTCCTAACAGAGCTTTTCTTTTGGGATGAAAGTGTAGTGTGTGGCCTCATCTCCCCCTCAGACCAGCTCCTCTCAACCTTCATGCCTAGAGCAAGAGGCTGAATGGCAAACAAGTGAAATGTGGGTGATTTCACGGCACACTATGGAAGAGCTCAGATCTGCTTGGGTAACTTGGCTGAAGGAGCATAAAAGAAACTATATGAGGTGTTTCAAGACTGAGAAACCTTACTGCTAAGTTCTGTAATTGCAGAGAACTAAGCTTAATCTCCCAAGAGTAGAGGTTAATGTCTTTTAAAAAATACTTGGTTTGGGTTTTTTGGTATATACAGTTATGACTATGGACATTGTATTAACCATAACTTCATTCTCCTGTCAAACTCTTTTCCTCAGTTGCATTTTGGAAAAAATGAGCCCTGTGGAGTAATTCTGTGGAAAAAAAATGTAGTTCTTTCCAACAAGGAAACGGGAGCCTGTGTCTAAACCAGACTTCCCAGAGATACACGTGACTGGGAAAAAGAGAAAAAGGGATAGGATAGAATAAGAAGGGAAATTGGTGCTGATGACAACTTAGCTGAAAACAAAAATGGAATGACAAAAGACATTTTAAAAGATTACCATTATGCCAAGAATAGACATATATAGAAGTACAGTGTTCACATTATCTAATTCTGAAATTCTGCTGCTGCTGAAGGACATATGAATTCCATCTGTCTTGAGTAAACAGCTACAAAATCAGAGAGGATCAGAGAGGACTGTGCAACAATCAGGCAATATTTTACTTTTTGCTCCAGCCCTTCTATTTTTGACTTAGTACATTATTTAAATTATATCTATGCAGGAAATTATTTGAAAATAACCATTCCTGATGAACTATTTCAGATTGTCTCTGTATCTGAATGCTCTTTCCCAAGGATGAATTTTTATTCTGAATCACATAATCTACTTTGGCCATGGATACACAAAAAGAGTATTTCAGGAAAATCTCAGTGGTCTCAAGAAACACAGATGCATCTATGTGATAGAGTCCCTTGAACAAAGGCAGATTTGTCTTACATGAGAAATACCATCCTGGTTCCAGTGCAGTTTGTATGCACTTGCCCATGTGCACTTATCTCAAGTTTTTAACTTCTAAGATCTCCCTTTTGGGGCAATTCAGGCTGCAAATGAACCCCTAGCCCTCAAGTTTTTTTGTAATAAGTTAAATTAAGGTAACACAAAGGTGTTTGATAGGAGTAGAGTAATAAGAAACAGCTGTTGCACTTTAAAAATCTCACTTCAACCTTAATCTGAATAAACTTTCTTCAGTGGATAAAACCTGAAAATAAGAAAAGTAACAATTTTCTTATTGCTTTTGTATTTCTTCAATGTCCATTGTAGGTATTCTCGCAGTTGTCTGCGGCCTCCTAGTATTGCTTTTACCAGAGACAAAGGGAATCTCCTTACCAGAGACAGTGGAGGATGTGGAGCAGCTTTCAAGGTATGATATGTATTTTCTTACTTTCACTTGGGTGAGGCTTCCTGAGAGTGTTCTCCTTTAATCTTATCAGCTGTCATAAATTATTGATGTTTTCCAAGTGTCAAAGTAAATTCCCTAGTCAGGTTCATATTATGAACAGGTGGTATTTTCCTCAATAGAAACATTAACTTTTCAATACCACTAAGGCAGGTTGTTAAAAAAAGAATGGGGATAGAATCTGTATTTTTCTCACAGAGACAAAAAGTTGTCTTGTGCACCTCTAGAAGCAGAAAGTAATAGTGTGCAAGAGAGAGACTGTGAAGTATAGTCTGCAACTCTTTGCTCAAGAAAACTAGATATAAGGAGGAAATTTTTCAGGCTAGGTATAAGGAGGAAATTTTTTACAATGAGGGTAGTGAAACACTGGAACAGGTTGCCCAGAGAGGTGGTAGATGCCCCATCCTTGGAAACATTCAAGGACAGGCTGTGAAGTCATTGAAAAGTCACGTACGAGATGAATTTATAGCTGAAGTGTTGTAGGCACAGCTTTCCCACTCCTGGCACATGGCAAGCCAGACTCTTCACTGCATTGCAGGTGTGCAGGGAACATTTACACCTTGGTTAAATTTCTTGAAGAGCTAGCACTGTACATCATTAATGTTTTAAGCAGTGGCATTGGATATTACATCAACAACTTTTGCCTGCTTCAATGTACAAACTAAAGAAAGAGGAACTTTTCTATGTAGAAGGTAAATGTTTCAGTACTGCAGCTTGGACTACAACTTGGACTACATCTTTTCCTGTTTCTTTCACCCTTATACCTCTCTTTCTCTTTCTTCAGTAATTTTGTTAAATGTGGCAAGAAACAGAAACACCAGGACACCAACTCTTATATTTGACCTTTGAAGGACAGCACTGAGCAAAGAACTGTGTTCCCATACTGGGAATTTGTTCTCCACCTGCCACCACTTCAAAATTTGCTGCAGAGTATGGATTAAGCTCCATGTTCTTCTTCTAAACATAAGGACGTTTAAAACAAGCAGTGTATTGTTCTATAACTATGGAATAAATTCATTTTTTTCTGAGTTTGCTGTTTGCAGGAAGGAAGCACTCTGTGGTTCTTCGTAGAGAACAGAACAGCTTTAAAAAGATGTACTATCCAGCTCAGTGAGCTCTTATTTATTTCTTTTTATATTTGAGCAATTTTTTTATTTCTATTGTTAGCATATGCCTTTATGTGGGGAATGTTTGAAACGGTACTGATTGTTTAAGATTTGGATGACTTTGAGGATGACTATTTTAACTCGTTCTCCTTTGCCCCCAGACAATCTGGACAAATAGAAGATCTGATGGCTCAGGGTGGCCCTTTCGCTGGTTGGGAGGGATGGGAATCAGAGGCGCGCATCAGGAGACCCTCACCCTGGTCTGATCTGCTCCCCCAGCAAGCCTCCGCCACAAAGGCCCTGCTTCCCTCCCTGTTCAAGGGCTTTCTGAAATGTGGCAGCAGTCTTCCTCCTTTCCTTCCCAGGGCTTTATGTAGGTGTCACATCCTACAGAGGGTATTAGCTCTGTAGGTCAGATCATCCTGCTGCCCATCGGTGCCTCCCCCCAGACCCAGCTGGGGTTCATGTGCCACCCCATTGTCCTGTCCCCTGGTCGGGGACCCCCCTATCTCGAAGGTAAGGGCTTCTGCCTGCTCTCCCCTGTCAGGTACTTTTCCAACCCTTTCTTTCAAGATCATGCTGATTTTTTCCCTTCTAAATTATGCTCTCTGTCCATCCCTACAAACCAAATTCCCTCGCCCTGACCACTGCCAAGGTGACCCGCAATTTCTGTCTTCTGCCCATTATTATTTGTCATCCTTATGCCGTGGGGATAAACTACTTGGGTTGTTGACAGGGATGTTAAGCTGTCTTGGGAAGATGAGCAGGGATGACACAAGAGTTGTGGTTATGGAAGGAAGTATTAACTGGTCCTGGCTGTTTCAAGCTGACTTGTAGCAGAAGTGTTTGAATCTGTGGCTCTGCAAGCAGATAGCAGGGACAGCCTGCCTTCCCTTTCAGCTGTATGACCTTCTTCATCAAGCACTGGGTCCTGGCCACTGACAGGCAAGCAATACGCTCCTTACAGTGAAGGACTTGAGAAGATATGGTGTTCAAAAAGTATCCTATTACCAACAGAGAATTAAACAAGAAAAAGAAAAACACTGAGCTCTTGTAAAGGGCCTTATAAGCTCAGAAAATAATATATTTGGCATAAGCAAATATAGGACTGAGTTTTGAAGGTTTGTACCACACATGAGTAATGCTAACGTTACAGTCAGTGCAGCTGAATCGCTACTGCTCTAGTCTAACCATCTTAAGAGCACACATAGGCAGGCGCCTGCACAGCGGGATTTCCTATGGTGACGAGTATACTGTGCATTTCAACAGTTCCCGGCTCTCCCTGCCTTTTTGCAGCAACTGCCCATACCACCAACCCTGCTGGAGGAAAACAGGACCTTTACTGGTAATCTTGGTCTAATGTTTTCATACTTTGAACAGTTAGTGATAAAGGGCTGCCTTTCAAGGCTGTTTCTAACTTCCTCTGAGGCATGATTAAAGGTCAATGGGATGCTTAGCAAAAGTCAGTAGTGATTGAAAGACATGAAACCAAATGGGCATCTCATAATATATCTAGCTAATTGGCAATCATCTCTGGAAGCCAACCCAAAACTGGTGCTACTACTGCAGGGAGAAAACTCATCCTACACCAACGCAGTCTTCTGCAGATAGCTGTAAACTTCCTGGGGCTGGCCGGCAGAGACCAGCCCTGAACTGGAAGCTGTGGGCTTGCACTGGCTGGGTGCCGTGTCTCAGCGTAGGGTGAGAGCACAAGCGTCTGGCTGCAGAGCTCAGCCCTGCCTTCCTTGCACCCAGTCAGCCCACACCACAGGCACGGCCCTCGGAGAGCCAGGGTGAGGCGATCAGATGCGATGCTCTAGGAGCTGAGCCTCCCCCTTCCTTTTAATGTTTCTTCTTTGTGAATTTTACATTTTTTAAATCAGTTTCTTAAACACTACGGCAGTCCAAGAAGGACTGTTGAGATCATTTAAAGGTACAGCTTGCCAAAGAAATGTCAATATTATTTGCCAACTGCTGCTGTTTGCAGACAACTAAAATGTGCTGGGAAGTGAGAGACACAAACACTTGTTTCTGGCCTTTCAGACTGTTCTTTGTTTTGTATAGCACCATATGTTGCTCAGAAGAGAATATAAGTAAAATATTTCAGTATGTAAAATGGCTAGGAGCTATGTCAGAAATTTGGATGTATTTATTTTCTAGAAATTAATACGTAAGCAGGAAAAAGCTTGCGTATGTGTTCTTACTTCTAATATGATAGTACTTAACAACTTCAGGTATAGTTTGTATTTGGTAATGGCTCCTGTGCTAACTCTTAGCCCTAACAGGGGGAGTTTGTAAGATGGAAAATCCTCCCATCTCTGTGAGACTTTGGGTTGCCTCATGAAGGTTGTGAAGTGGGTAGTAAGCTGTTGTATGACCAGCAGTTTGGTGACAATGGAGTTACGCTGCTGTGGGTAAGAGAGGACAGATGAGGTGGTGGAAGCAGAAGGAGAACTTCAGTGTGGGAGGACCCCAGGGGAAAGCAGCCAGGGTTGTGCGGGTCATTCATATGTGCCCCAAATCACTTAATACATTGAGCCTTATGGGAAAGTCCTACAAACATCTCAGGCGGCAAAGCAGTGTTCTCCTAGAGAGCACGGATTGACACTAAAAAGGCTGTCGTGACCCACCTCAGTGAGAGGCACCTGTTCAGGAGGGGCCAAACACTGTCAGCTTTAGCTGTCTTGCATGGTTATACTTCAGAGGCTCAGTGAGAGATGTGATGTGCATAGCAGACAAAGGATCACCTTACCACCGCCAAAACCACACGTTTAAAATGACTTCTGAAACCCAGGAGCTGTGTTCTTACTGCCTGCAAAGAGATTCCCAGACCAACAAATAAGTGAATGTGCTACTTGATCCAAATGTGCCGCTGCTGCCAAATTTGCCTTGTTACTTCATCTAGTCTGTGCAAGTGGTTAGTGATAAGTGGCAATTTTGATTGCCATTGACACTCTTGCAGAAGGAAAAGGTCACAATGTACATGCTTTAAGAGGCGATGAGGTGGGATTTCTGTCCAGGCATTTCTGGTGGGTTTGGCAAGGACAGCAGGAGTCGGTTTGTCTGCCTACAAGTCAGGTATTAACCATGGCTGCAAGAGTTCACATTTGAAGAGCTTTACAAAGCAAAGACCAAGCTGCAACACAGAATTTCTGTTGTCAGGGAAGAGCTGTGCCTATTTCTTGGCTGACTTAATGATCCAAATGAATAGATACAGAAAATATGCAGGAGGGTATTTGTGCCCAGTGAATCCCCCCTGACCAGAGAGGTGGGTTGGGAATGCTTTATCAGAACTGTTCCTGCTCAGGAAGGAAATGCCCGGAGATCATTGGGTATAAACACTGTGACATAGACTTATCCACAGCCACAGTTGCTTTGAGGTGCACCTCTTCCAGCGTGGCCTTCTCCGTGGGCCACAATGCCTTCACAGATATACCTGCTCCAGCGTGGCCTTACCCATGGCTGCAGTCCCTCCAGGGGCATACCTGCTCTGTCATAGTCTTATCCATGGCCACACGCTTTGAGGTGCTCCAGCATGTGAATGAAGGGCTCATGCACAGCCTCTGATGCTTCAAGGTGTACCTGCTGCAGCATGGACTTATCCACAGCCACAGACGCTTTGACGTGTACCTTCTCCAGTGTGGACTTACCCTTGGGCCAAAATCCCTTCAGAGGTATACCTGCTGCGGCACAAACATAGCCACGGCCACAGACTCTTTGAGATGCACCTGCTCTGGCACAGGTTTATCCATGGCCACAGACACTTCGGGGTGTCCTGCTCCTGCGTGAACTCATCCACAGGTCACAGTCCCTTTGACTCGAGTTCACACTGGAGCTCCAGCCTGTGCAGTACAGCAGCACAGAAACAGCAGCGATGCCCTGGCCATCTGCCAGCCCAGGCGCATCGCCACTGCTGTTATCAAAATGTTCCCAGGCACAGCAGAGTAAGACGATAAGCAGTTCAGCAGTACAGCAAGCATCAAAAGCAAAAAGCAGCCACTAACGAGCACTAGGCTGTAATATACAGTAAGGCAAGCAAGCCCCATGGCAAGAACAGAAGCCTGCCGATGAATAGCTCAACAGCAATAACAGCTATAAATTCAATCTAGCACATTCCAGTCAAAGCTGTCGTTATTTTGAACCCTTTGAGTCCTATGTTGGGCGCCAAAAAGGCCTGTTGTGGTTTAACCCCAGCTGGCAACTGAGCACCACCCAGCTGCTCACTCCTTCCCCCTGCCCCTGGTGGCTGGAGGAGAGAATCAGAAGAGTAAAAGTGAGAAAACTCATGGGTTGAGATAAAGACAATTTAATAGGAAAAGCAAAAGCTGCGCACGCAAGCAAAGCCAAACAAGGAATTCATTCCTTGCTTCCCATCGGCAGGCAGGTGTTCAGCCATCTCCAGGAAAGCAGGGCTCCATTGCGCGTAACTGTTACTTGGGAAGACAAAACACCATCACTCCAAATGTCCCCCCTTCCTTCTTCTTCCCGCAGCTATATATGCTGAGCATGACATCATATGGTGTGGGATATCCCTTTGGTCAGTCTGGGTCAGCTGTCCCAGCTGTGTCCCCTCCCAACTTCTTGTGCACCCCCAGCCTACTCACTGGTGGGGTGGGGCGAGAAGCAGGGAAGGCCTTGACTCTGTGTAAATGCTGCTCAGCAATAACAAAAACATCCCTGTATTACTCACACTGTTTCCAGCACAAATCCAAAACATAGCCCCATAATAGCTACTATGAAGAAAATGAACTCTATTCCAGCCAAAACCAGCACAATAGCATATGGGAGAAAAAAAAAAAAAACCCTCCTAGGATGCAACCCATCCCTTTTGTATATACATGCATATAAAAAAATAAAAAGACAATTTAAATTAAATGACATGCAACTTGGCATACTTGGGAGTGGACCTCTGCACTGCAGAAAGTGGGCAAGACAAATCCCAGCCCAGGAAGTAGCTGTGTTACTTGGCGTACACTCAGCACACCCTGGGGATGCAGGAAGGAGTCCATGCAGAGCAGGGGGTCCCCAGGTGCCTGCGGGGTGCTCCCTGGCTGATATGCAAGGGGTGCAGGATGAGAGTGGTGGTTCATAGTTAGCAAGTGTTTCACTTTGGCAAGTGTGAGCCAAGCTTTCCCTGGAAAGCATCTCTACCCATCTAAGCTTTCACTTCCTATAACCACAGGCATGTGTACATCATTTTCTTTTAGAGAAGAAAAATGCACATATAACAGTTATATAGTGAGATAAAATTATATAGTGAAACAGGATGGGTACTATGGACAACAAAATTTTATAATACGTTAAACACATTGTCATTACTTGCTGTAATGATTGACAGTTATTTCTCTGTATTCAATATGGACTAACTTTAGAGTGAGGCTATTTTTTATTCACTGTTTTATATTTCTGATGCAATATTTGTACTTTTGCTGACACACAGATTTCCATGTCAATAAAAAATATGAAAATACAAAACAAATGTGTTTGCTTCTTTTTTGTTTTCATCCTGTGTATTTAATGCTATTGGACATATCTAATAAACCTTCACATGCATATAAGACATATACAGGGAGATTCTTCCTTGGTTTGTATCATTAAATTGGTAGGAGGCTCAGACAACTCATAGAAAATGAGAAGTATTCTCCTTTCTTCATTTGTTGGAAGCACAACGTCTTGGGAAGGTCAACTTTAGAAGAAAAAGTCATTGTAGGGCCTAATGTAAGATTGAAATGTGGGTGACCAGTTACAGTTGAGGTTGGGATTTTTGACACGTATTTCAGAGGTGGGTAAGTCCATTGTCAAACACAGCAAACCATAAAACATATAGAAAGAGGGTAACACATCGCCAGTTGGGTTTCTTGGCAATAACTGTTAATTTATAGCAATTTAAAATGGATGATCATATTTATTTTACTTTCTTATGAATGATTGTAGCTTTAATATTGCACTTGGAATCTTGTATTTCTAACGTGCATACTGCTTTTCAGGAGAGGACAATCCATACCCAGGATCAGTTGTTTTCCATTATACTCTTAATCCAAGGAATATAATTGGAAACTCGAACGTAAACACCAGGTTTCATGGGTTGGGCACAGCCAAGACCCCAAGACGTGACTCCATGTTGGACAAATTTATCTTGGTCCAGACAGACTAGAGGTCCTCCACTGTCACCCTAAACAGAGAAAGAACAGGATGATTCCTTCACGGTCAGCCCCATGTGGAAGAGTGGCCTCACAGGAGGCACAGAAACAGAAGTACCTCTTGCACGTGAGGAGTACACAAGTTATAAGAAAACACTGGAGCTCCAGCCAGAGAAGAGTTCTCTATGTGTTGTGAACACTGTTGTAAAGTCATCTCTTCCCATCATCCAAGTATTACATTTATTTTTGAAGTAAGGGGATTTGGTGAGAAGGAATCTGATTGCCCTTAACTTAAACTGCACTTCCTCCCTCAGTCTCTTCTCTGAGGTCTTTATGGCCTCCTGTTGTTACTAGATGATCCAAGACGAAGTGAGTGTATGCATTCAAGCCATGTGTCTTAAGACAGGAGTGCACACTCCTCAATGGACTGCTTGCCCATCACAGTGCTTGTGCATAGGGTACCTGTGCTTTTCCTCTAGCTTTTTTGGGAGGAAAGTTTCCATCTTGATTCAGTATGTTAAGTTTTTCCAAGCCCTTTCATGTACTTAAAGAAACTGAAGAACTCAATTTCAAAACCTAGACTTCTGGAAAAGCCTTCATACCACACTTGTGAGATGAGCTATTGCCAACCATATTCTTCCTTTTTCAGCAAAAGGGAAGTCCAGCGTGCATTTTGCCTCACCCAGTGTGATTTTCACAGGCACTGGCAGTGACACTTGGAAATTAGTAGTTCCTTTGGCCCTTGGTATGCCTGCATGGCAGACTCCACTGCATTGTTCCTTGACTGCTAACTGAGATGTCTCAGGTTGTTAAATGAGCTAGCTTGGACACTGGAGCTAGTCTAGCTGAGGCAAGCAAAGTGGTCTGGGAAAAAAAAATCAGACTGTTAGTCATTCTAAGCTGGCTTCCGTACACATACACCTGGCTCAGGCAGCTCTGTATTACCACGTGCTTTGTAGTTCAGGCTTATCTGAAAAATTACCTGCCCCACTTCCTAGCAGCAGACTATGGAGCAAGGGAAGAGCAGAATCCATGTGCATTTTTCAGCTTGTGTGCCACGTCATGTGGCAACATCCCAAGGCTGATACTGAGCCTCTCAAGCCCAGAAAGCAAGCACTATTTGATTTGAATGTTCTTACAACCAACTCTGATGCTCACAGACTTCCTTACCTGGCAGCTATCTGTGCCACCATGAATATTCCCAGCACAGAGCTCATGTTTTTTGACTCTACCATTCAAAAATTCAGGGCGGTTGCATATTTTATTCTCGATTACAGGGAAACCAGTTTCCTTTAAGTAGCCATCACCACCAGTTCCTTTGCAAATAAAAACAAAACCAAAACACAATAAATGACAAAGGTAAAAGAATATCTTCACAAAACAAACACTGAGGTATGGATAAGCAGTAAAATAAGCATAGTGTTTATGCACTATGCATATACTTCCCATGCATAATATGAAGTGACACCAAAATCAGTAAGTATTATCAGTACCATGGTACTTATCACCCTCTACCACCCATCCAAATCTACGCTGCACTGATTGACCTTCCCACTCCCACAGTACATCCATATGGATCCAGTACCCACTGACATTTGTGGGAGTCGTTCCCAAGACATTTTATTTCTCTGTAACTGAGTTTTCTTCTCTGTGGAAGAAAGGAGGTAGGAAGTAAAGAGTTGAAAATGGCATGGTGGGCAGAAGCAAGGAGGCAGAGAAGGTACTGATGTCCTTCTCAACCAAGACAGTGGGAGGTTTTGAAAATGAGAGTTATGTTTATATTTGTGTGAGATCTTCTGAACCAGGCTGGTTGGGAGAAAAAAAATCATTCAAGAGAATGAGCAAACTCACCTTCATGTGATTTAGAAATAGCTTAAATCTAGAAAAACTTTCCTTGTGACTGCGTAAAAGCCCACTTTGAGGAAAAGCAGAGTGGACTGAGAGATAAGAGTTAGGAGCTCCTTAGGTCTGATTCTCGTCTTTTAGTATTGGTTTAGGGGGTTTCAGTTTACATGGCTCTGAGTGATACAGGAGAATCTAAATCAGAGGGAGACAGTGGAAAGAATGGCAGTACCTGATGAATTTTAATGAAATAGGTATGCATGTAAGCTTGCATGGGGTGTTTTTGGCACAAAGAGAATACACTTTGGATACAAGTATACACCAATCTCCGAACACAGAGCTTTCAGATGTATTAACGTTGTCTCACCTCTTGTATCCCCCCAGCCCGTCACATAGCATTCCTCTCTTCCTCCTAACACAGCATTTTCTTTTGGCAAACAAACTGGGATTACATGATTATTGATGATTGCTGGGCTGAAAGAAACAAACAAGAGACTCATACAGGAAAAATCATTAGCACATTCATCCCTGATACCAGTTCCAGGTTTCAAAAAAGATTTTCTAGACAGTCATCCTTTTTTCTTTGAAATCCTGAGCTTCAGGTAAAGGGTTTTTCTGATGTGCAAAACTGCTTTTGTTTTAGGCTCTAATCCCTCAGAATGTGATACACAAAAGGAAAGGATCTGAAATAGAGAACAGTTACAGGCTGATACTAAAATTACTAACATAGAGCCAAGAGAATGCTTTAACTTAGGCTAATGCATAGCCAACAAAACCTAATTACAAAGCTACTTAGCAGTATGAATTAGTGGCATTTAACACATAGGTGTTAGCTTGCTCTGTCTGCATCCAGTCTGACTATTTATAAATCATTTTTGAACTGGACACTTAGCACACAGAGGAACCCAAGTCAGTCTGACTTGCCTTTGGGTGCAGCTAAGGTTAGGCTCAAGTAAGAAACCACATTAATTGTGCTGACCCTGCATGTGTTTTGGACCTGTATTGCAGCCACAGAAATCAAAACACAAGCACCATATGTTCACATCTGCCTGCAGCTGTATGGACATATTCCAGTGCCTCGGCAAGAGTTTCAGATGAATAGAAACAGATGCAAGAAGGGTCATACTGGGTATTGCATCAAATGTGCATACTATTTGCCTGCACACTGGACAGACCTGCTGGAAGAAGAAATCTCCCCACCACAGCATGCAAACAGTATGGGGTGACATCATGCTAATATTGCAGCTTTCAATCCTCATTACCTTATCAAAGTAGAAGCATGTAGAAAAAGAGATTAAAGCTCCTCTAGGCATTACCTCCTCCTATTCTGCTGCCACTGCCTCACCTCCCAGCAGCTGGCACCCAGCGTGCTGGCACCCAGCGTACTGCCAGCCTGCGTCACTGTCCCTAGTCCTCCTCCCCTCCCAAGGCAGTCCTTTCCCTCTCTGAAGCCCTACAGCTGAATCACCTTGCTTTCCACTGGAACTTCTGCAGAAAGGGAAGAAAGAGAGGGTCTTAAATCACTGATTGAACACAATGTGTACAGACACACACATTTCCATGACACCAGCAATCACTATTTAGTCAACTTGTCCCATCAGAACAAAGGAACGCTTCAGGTGAAAGAGTACCTGCTCAATTTTAGCAGAGCAATGTCCACCCTGTGTGGCTCCTTGAACAATTTCTCAACATCTCGTTTTTGCACTGATGCCTCTGATGCTCTTTCTCTGTGTAATCCAAGGTATACTTTATATGCAGATGGCCGTGAGGACCTATTTGAAATGATTGCACATGATAAGCTGACAAACGCACACTCAGGATGTAGACTGCTTATGATGTTATTGGGCACCTTGTTCTGTCAAAGCCAGAAAGATAAAGCCATCTTTGGCATAAACTTAATTTCTTAATCCCTTATTATGGCACATGAAATCAAGCTGGCAAAAGTTATCACTGTCGCTCTTTGTTTCTTCAGTTAAAACTCTGCTTTAATGAATGACAAATAGACTTGGCTCAATTCTCAACTGTTTGCAAGCTGAGTCAAGAGACAGCTCTCATTAGTTATTGGATCCATTTTGTTTCTCCTCTGATTTTCTATGTAGTGTAAGAAAATGCTGGTGCAGGCTATAACAGATACTTACTTTTCTAAGCAGTGAGCAGCAGTAAGAACCCACTGAGGGTCTATCAGGGTTCCCCCACAGAAATGCAGGCCAAAACTGTAATAGAGCAGAAAGGCATGAAAAGGGCATTGGTTTAAGGTGGGGAAGTTAATTCTACTGCAGTCCATCATGTAATCTTTCTAACATGTACACCTTTATGAACCAAAGACATTATTCCACATTTTCATTAAGAATCAATATTTTACTTTCCTTGAACAATATTTCTTACAATGACAGTAGTGTTATGTGGACATTTTTATAAGGCCTTGTATGAAAACACCTAGATCTTTGTTCTTAACCAGTAATTCTGTTGCTAGAAAACCTTATGTGCAGTGATGTATACTCTTTTAGAGATTCTGGCTTTTATCTAGCTCTGATCACAGTCAAAAAGCTCTGCAACTGGCCTTGATTCCTAGTTTTGCTAATAACTTCACCAGTAGGATCAAACACTTACATGGAAGGACCAGTCAAGGTCTGTATGAGCCGTACTTCAAACTGTTGCTTCTACTCAGAGGATACTGATTCTACCATAGGATATAGTGACGGATTTAAAGTCATTCTGCCTTTTAGTGAAAGTGGTTTTGAAATTGGTGGTTATATTGATTCCATAGGTATTTATCTCAAAACAGAGCATTCTTGGTTGTCTAAATGACCTTCTTTAAGATTAGCACACATAATGTATAGCCTTGAGCTATTTTTAAATTAAAATAAAGTTTAGAATGCTGCAACCACATACTATAACATCCTATGAGAGGCAAAGTTTCTTTGCATGTAAAGTCTAATGTAATGGGGAATGGCCATACCTTGTCCGGAGACTGATTTGCCAGGGCCAGGAGTGTGGGTGTGAAATACACCCAGCAACAATCCTTTGAGCACACAACTTTGGTCTGAACTTGGATTTTCCACACTCATACTGAGCAGGAGCTACAGAATAAGAAAAAAACTCACTACAAGGAACTTTAGCGTGTTTGCTATACATTCATTATGCACTCAGAAAACTAGAAGGTGAACCTGTTACATTTGTCACTTCAGCTTTGGATTCTCTGCAGGCAATTATATATCATGCATCACCTATATTTGTTAGGTTACCTTCATCTGGAACACTTAAAAATGCCTGGCAAATCTTTTTCACATGCACTTCTCAGTGGTCAGCAAATTACACATGAATAGATCTCCAGTCAGATAGAAAAAAACAGAAAGGAAAGGAGAACGAAACAGAGAGAAAGAAAAAATAAATTCCCCCAACATCTTTAAATGTACTTTCACAGATGCCAGCAATGCAAAAGCTGCACTGGCAGCTGTTTCAAACTAATCTTGGTGGTACAGCACGTGAAATTCAATCACTGTCTCTGTGGAACAAAATTTTGTCCACTCTTATCTCATGGATCTTTTGGAACTTCAGATATCTCTGAGAGCAAAAATTTTGCTGGGATAAGAGAATCCCTTGTTCAGCCTGGCCACACACACAGTTGTGCCAGGTGACCAGGCAGGAGCAGAGGAAATTTCTGCAGGAACAACGTTATTTTGAAACACATGGCAAAACCCCCGTGAGCTTCCGTGGGGTCCAGGTACATCTTGTACTGGGTTTGGGGCTTCCAAGGAATAAGCACCATTCTTGAGACTTCAGACACAGATAGTGAGCATCGCTTCCCCACAGCCTTAATTTCCAATCTAAAATTATTGCACTGTCTTAGGCCAGTCTTTCAGATTAATCACTGAATGTCCTCCAGTTGTCATAAAAGATTACAGGAAAGGGAGACACTAGTCTTTAAAGGAATAATTACGGCACTTGGGAATGTCACAGTACTCCCAGGCTTTTCTTGGGTCTGTTGTGTAGCACCAAGGTCCATTCACATCTCCATCAGGATTCCTGCAATACTGTAACAAAGAATAAAGACACTAGCTATTAACCAGGGGACAAAAAAGCCCACCAATGCATGTTTCAAAATAAAATCAAATTAAATTTGGGATTTTTTTATTTCCTTACTTATAAGTGATTTCCAACTCCTTTTGCCAAAATGGGTTTCATTTTTCTGTTTGCTCTGTGAGTTTAGGAAAAGGTAATAATGAAACCTCTTTAACTGTCTTCAGCCAGTAAGCTTCACTAGTGCAAGCTTGGACCTCTGAGCTCTCAAAAAGTAGGAGATCTTGACCTAGGATGGGATTTTCTAAAACACTAAACTGTCTACTCCTGCTTGCACTGAAGTTAGTAGGAGCAGTAGGGTCAGCCCTGAGGTCTTTTCACACCCACTCTGGTTGCATGACTCTGGGGCATGTGGGTATTGTGTAAGCTGCTCTTGCACAACTTGGTGATGTCTATGAGTCCCCAAGGGCAGGGGTGCAGTGTTCAGCCTAATGTGGGCTGCCCGGTTAGCTGAATCACTCTTTAGGTCTTACTGGCCATACTGACTGATCTCTGCTCAGAACAGACACGTCACACAACTCCATGCTACCAGATATTTTTCTAGTTCCCTTCCCTACTCTGAAATATATCCCATGTCTCAGGAAAAAGGAGAAAATATTTGCTTCTCTTCCCCAAGAGTCTCTGCCAAATGCAAGAATCAAAAAGTTATGGCAGGCAGCTTTTAGGAGGGAGTTTCCCCAGTCTGAGTTGGAATTCAATACAGGGTATGTGATACCATCAGAGGACTGGCTAAAGCAAGCTCTAAAATCATGTACCTAGAGAAAAAAATCGTTCAAGCTGGCAACATCAAACAAGCTCTTTATATTACATACCGAGCTTGTCACAAACCAGGCAAGTATTCTGCATGGGATGTTACAAGTCTAGAAAACTAGTGATGAGTACATGTGTTGGGACGAGGGAGATGAAGGTTAGAGATGGAGAATGACTTACAGGATGGGTCAGATGCATGTATATCCTTGTATGATGGGCCATGGCAGAAGTTAGAGGGCTGGAGGAGAAATTAGTAGAGGATGGGGGCTGCAATCCATCAGCTATATATCTCAAGGAACTTGCACTGAACATTAGATCCCTTGCCATCTCACCCGTCACTGTTACTACTGAAACCTATGACCCCAGGTGCTCTGTCTGGCAGAGGAGGCAGAGATGCTGCCCACAGACCAACTCCAGTTAGTCCTCAGCAGTGAGGAGAAGCAAATGCCCATCTGAAGACCCTTGGCTGTGCTGCAGAAGCATTCAACAGAGCTTCCGCGCATCTGTGTGTCCCACAGGAGTACAGACTGCCCATGTCAACTAGAATTAGCACGATCAGGTTCTTGGATTGAACTGAGGAAAATAAATTAATTTACAAAGACCTGGCATGAAATGCTTGCTGAGGGACCAGGAAGAAGATGGGCGAAGATCAATGACAGCAAGTATTGAATGAAGAGCTGCTTACATTTTTATCCAGGCCTGCTCCTGGATGAGTCATGGGAGTGAAATAGTCATGGCTATGAGGTCTCTGAGAATTCCATTCTTGACAAGTCCTGCCCCTTCCAGTTTTTGCTACTGTGCCACGATAATCTTTACCATTACCATTAATGCAATCTGTGAAGAAAACAGAAAAGGAAATGATTGTTAGCTGTGAGCTATTGGGCCACATCCATACTTCATGGTGGTGAAGCAGAAATAAATATGAGGAAATACTAGTAAGACCTACACATCCTACAAAATATGCATATAAGGGAAGAAGGACAGCGTAGTGTCAATGATGGCTAACAAGCACATTTTAATTTCCTTGCATTTTAAACATTTTCTTTATGATCATGAAAGTCATAAACCAATGAAGTGTAGATTCAGTTGACGCCTCGTGACTCCAGAAACCAGGACCACAAAGACCATGCACTCATAAAGTCTTGTCCTATCAGGACACTGATATTTGTCCACTGCCACATTTTACAGTAGGTAAAAAGCAGTAATACATGCTCAGCTAAAATTATTAGCCTTTTAACCAGAAGAACATGTCATAGCAAAAAAATGACAGCTGAAGCACTCTAACCATCTACTGCATAACAAAGTTGCCTCTGAACAGAATTAAAAAAGCTAGCTGTCCTCTGGTGCGAAATGGAGCCCTGGAAATGTGAATGCATGGCACAGGAAAAGACTTTTTTTGGAACACTTGCCAGCAAAATGCCATCACCTGTATATTTGCTGTCATTGCTAGTAGCCCTCCCACAGTAGTACGGGGACTACTAGCCATCTGTTTCCTTGTGTTTCCAATATTGCCAGATGTAGTAGACAAAAGATGCGATAGTAATCTAAAATCAAATACAGAAACCCTGCTAATTATTCTACAAGAAAGTTCAGAAAATTAAGAGAGTGGATACAGTACTATATTAAATTCTGTAATTATCTGGAGTTTCCTGTATTTCATCCTCATTAAATCCTTGATGACGTTTCCATAAAAACCAGCTTGCTGGTTATGAGCATCTCTGGGGGAAGCAGAAAGTATTCTCACCAGGATTTGGTTCCAGTGTTGTCTGAGGAGGTTTTGGTAAAGTCACTGATAGCTGATCGCTACACCTCTTCAGGTCACAATATTCCCATCTCACACTGGGGTCGGTGGTGTAACACCATGGGCGGCTATCGGCATCTGGGTTTCTGCAATAATTCTGCTTCAGGTCCCTACAAATGTAAGCATATTGTATTCCCATCCATGTCACTGCTCTGAGGAGAACTTGAAAGAACATTTTAGAATGTAGCAGGTCTGCTACAGAGTTAGCATATATCATTTTTCATGTACAGTGTGTGACAGATATCCTTTTTCCAGCACAAAGAAATCAAGAAACATGCAGAATATTTAAATATGTCAAATACTTATTCATTGATTAATGCTTATAGTAGAATACTGTTTACAAATCCAGATAAGTAAATGCACATATGTGTATCAACGATACAATCCTTTTTACTTTTTTAAATACATTAATAGCTTTTAAGAAAAAATATTTTTTTGCATTTTGGAATAAATAAATAGTAAATATTAGGAATAAGAAAACAACCCATCCCTTCCACAAAGCTCTAATGAACTGCAGACTAAAGTCATGAATAAGACCATGTATACAAACAGTTCATTTCAGCATAAGGGAAAATTTACAATAAGTCTTAATTCCTTTAGAAGCAATGTAGAAACACACAGTTAATTAGTCTAAAGCATAATAGTGACAACTGTAGTTTGTTTCAAGGTGAAGTTAATAGAAAACATTTCCGCATTAAAAAAAGGAAAAAAGGAAGGGATTATTTTTATCAAGTACACTTCCTTCCCAGCTTTAAAATCATTGTTGTGTAAAGATGATACAGATTAAAACAAATTCATGAATGGTCATTGTCCAATGAAACACAGAAATGGGAAATACACATACGCATTTGGGAACTGCTCTGCCGTTTTATTGTGTCGGTGTGGTGACATTGAACTCCAGGCTTGACATTTCTTTCCCGTGAGAGTGAAAGAAGCTGTGCCACGGTAAGTCACACCATTGCCTTGATAGCACTCCTCAGTAATTTGAGCCTGCTCAGGCACATCAACAGCTGTAGTGAATAACAGAAACTAGTCCCTTGCATCTTAATACTTTGATATTTATACATAAGCATAGAAAGCCAACAGAAAAGAGCAAACCAGAGTATTTCACTCACTGCCACAGCATGCTCTCTGTAACAGCATCCTCCTCAGACTGTAGATCAAAATGAAGATTTCCAAAAACGTTTGTAAAAATTTTGATAAATTAGATTAAAAGCACTTGTACATCAATTTTACTGTCATGCATGGGGATTTATTTCAGCTAACGATGCAAATTGTTCACATATAGATCAAAACTTCTCCAGGGTAGGGGGATGTCTGTGGCTTTGCCACAGATGTGTGTGGAACAAGCCTGCCTTGTGTAAGGAGAATTTTCTTTTGACTGCTTTTTATGGAGTCTTGGTTCAGTGCTCTTAAGTTATCTTAGGTTTTGCTTTGGATTCTGTTCTTCAGGAGCTGGGATGTAAATTTAACTAACTTTTCCATGGAGCATTTAAAAATTTAGAGGTGGAGGGAACCACCACTTGACAAAAGGAAAAGACCTCCGTTACTGCAATTTTTCCGGGGCTGGGTCAGTAGGTGACTTAAAACCTTCTGCACTTATCCACCAGACTGAACATACCAGCCTGGGCTCCATACCAGGCTCAGGAGTTCCACTGATATATAGCAACACAGAGTGACAGTAATAATACAACTAGGTAGGGTCATCCAAGATTTTTCAAAATAAACCACAATGACCCTTCGCTTCCAGATGTCTCCTGTTGCTCTTACCAGGGGCCTCTGGCTCTGTCCCATCACAGGAGGGGATGGTGCAATATTCCCACCGGGCAGTTCTGTTGGTGGTGTAACACCATGGCATCTTCTCACCATCAGGATTTCTACAGTAGTTTTCCTCTAGGTTCCTGAAACAGAAAACGTGGCTAAGACAAGACTCTCATGGAAATCTAGTGAAGGTTATGAACAACAGGGGAATGTACCTTGCTGCCTAGTTTACTCTTGTATTTACTGGTGGGTAACTCCGCTGTCATTTACTGATGCCATTTACTAGATGAATAATTGCAATGCACTGGTGTTTTTGATGGGCTAAACCAGAGACCTGCTAGACTGATGGATGAACTAAGAGGTTGTATTTCATGTAGTACTTTGAGGCCAAGAGCAGCAGAGCAGAAACATAGGGTGAAAGAATCTAGTCCCAAGCAAATACCATAATTGTAACTTTCTTACTCTACATCACTTCACCTGATCAACAATACAGTAAAAGGATGAACTGAAGAGGGAAAAAGTCAATCAAGCAGAGCTTGAACGTCAGAAGAGGAGACACTAGTATCCAAGAACAAAGAAGTGAATAAAAAGAAATGTGCAAAAAAATTGAAAAGATGCAATCCAGCTGGTGATGAATGCTGGTGTAACCGAAGAACTTTGCAACATAGTTGAAGAAAAATGAAGTAATTCTGTGCCTTGGTATTTCTCATGGACACTGAATAATGGAGAGGTTTCGCTTACTTGCAGGGATAGTTTTCAGGAGTGCGAGCGTGTTTGTGAGGAGACTGAGAACTCCAGCGCTGACACGTATTTCCTGATTCAGTAACAGATATTGTGCCTCGATAGTCTTCTCCTCTTCCTGATAGACACTGACGCCCTGGTGCAGGAACTGGTGGGGGTGTTGCTATTGCACAAAAAGGAACTGAAATTTAGCAGTGCCTTCTAGACATATTAAAAAAAAACCAAACCAAAACCACGTTGAGCTTTATAATTAAGCAGGCTTTTCAGCTTTCTTTGCAGGTAAGGTTTAAAGACCAAAATGTTTGCAAAGTCCAACAGGTAGAGAAAAGATCTAAAAATATTTTAACTTTTCTTTCTTCTGTTTTAACATCTTCGCAAACAGTTAGACTGCGAGAAGGGCATTTGCATCTGCCCCTTTACAGCAGCCAGGATACAACACAACCAAGCGCTAGCAGCCCCCTCAGAACAAAGCTGGAAAGTGAGCAAGTGGCAATACTGTGAAGAAAACTGGGTGAAAGCGGCAGGCCCATCAGTCATAGGTATAGGTGCAGATATGAAAGAGATGTACTATAACCAGTGAGAGTTAGAGACAGCAAGGATGAGGTCTGGTGAGAAGCTGCAAGGAAAAGTATCATGGCAAGGACAAGCCTTTAGGGGAAAAGGTAATTGAAAAGGCAGAGAATTGAACTGGAAGAGTAAAACAAAAGCCAGAAGATTTTCAGGAAGAGTGAAAGTGTTTGACACCAAAAGAGGAACATCAGAAGAAACATCAGAACCACTGAAATGCCTGGTCATGTCAAAACACATCAAGGAAGGGAAATGTGCTCCAGACAAAAACATTAGAAATGCCTATGAAAGAAACATCTAGCCTCAAAAGAGCTATCAGAGGTTCATTTCAAGGTTATTTATTTTTTTCCTTGAGATAAAAGTCAGCAGTCTTTTAGTTTTTCTTTTATCTTTGGGGCCTCTTCTATTTATTCTAGCTCCTTGCACCACCCTGAATGGAAGCTATCTAGATGTCTTTGTGTCTAGATGTCTTTGTGTCTAGAAGTCTGGAAGTCAGACTCACTGCAACGAGGAATGTCACAATATTCCCAGCGTTTAGTCAGGCTGGTAGTGAAACACCAGGGGCGAGGTTCACCATCGGGATTACGGCAATAATTCATCTTAAGATCCTTCTCTGGAAAACTGAACAGGAAAAATAATTTTTAAAAAATGTCACTAATGGCTGTAACAATTACCCTGTCTGCGGCAGGGTGGTCTTCAGGCCACCCTTGACGATAAACAACCCATCACAGAGTCTGACTTACTTTTCTGGGAGGTATCCGTGAGAGTGAGGTAGCTGGGAGTCCCAGCGCTGGCACTCAAGCCCAGACACCGTTGTCGCAACTACTCCGTGGTAGTTTTCTCCACTGCAGTGCATACACTCCACTGTAGGAGCAAAGCAGAATGAGGACAAGAGAAACAGAAAGTCCTTGAGGAACTGGTCCATAAACACTCATACGCATCTCACATGAAGCTCAAGAGCCTGATCAGAGCACAGTCTTTTTTTTGGCAAAGTAAAGGCTTATTTTTGTTGGTAAGATGACTTCAACTAGTTGATTACATTTATAGTACTTCATTTAAAAAAAAAAAAATTATAAACTATAGTTTTTAAAAGACTTAAATTAAAACTACTAAGCTATAATTGAAAATCTGTGCCTTGCTGCTGTCATGTTTTATTGACTTTTGCGCTAGCAACTGTCATTTAGTTCAATTCTAGGATTATGATAGTAAATACGCTCATATATCATTTTTTTTACCTAGGAAAAAAAAAAAAGACTTTGTATAGTTGTTTTGGGGATCTTTTGATATCTTCCTTGTTGGTGTTAAAAAGGTATTTGGAAAGTTTCAGGTTGAACTAAGCTCAAGTCTGGAACAAATACTCAATTAAAAATAAAAGTATCTGAATAACTTCACAGTCTTGAACACATCTTCCAAAAAGGGAAAGAAACCAGTATATGTATCCTGACCTTCACACTCTGGGATGTTACAGTAATCAAATCTGGTAGTAGGATCTGTTGTGTAACACCAGGGTCCCTTTCCATCATTATCGGGATTTCTGCAGTAGTTTTCCTCCAGTCCCGCATTGGGATATTTTTCAGGTGTGTAACTGGAACAGAATTTAAATGGGATTAGAGAATAAGGAAACTGTCCCAATGGTTTAGCTGACGACTCTAAAAAATGAAGTCTTTATCTGGGGACCATTTTGTAGATGTTGTTCATTGGAAGTCTCCTAATTGCTACTGTGTGCCATTGCTGAAGAGTTAGAGGTGCCATAGCTAGAGACTTGAAGAAATATGGTGCCTCTAAGGCCAGTCATGTCTTTAATACTTGCATTTACTTCAGCTGTTCAGTTTCCAGTAATTTTTTCTCAGCCAAGGTACTTTTTAGCCTGGAGAGAAAAGCCTCCTCTGGGACATGTTCCCTGGCAGATGCAATGAGAAGATATTTGCTGAAATGGGAGAGTTCTCTGTAACCTGAATGCTATGCCATCTCAATAGGAGGTTACTAAATAAACCTGGTTGGGTGTTTTTCATTAAATACAAGAAATACTGCCCTGCTAATTGTCTATGGATTCACTGATAAAATGATGTACCTCTATCTCATCTGCCACATGTTATAACTTTAACAAAGAGAAGGTCTTGCCCTGGTGAGATTAATGAAAAATCTTATTTCAGCAGAACCAGGTGCTTTCCTGTCAAGCGTTTTGCTCATGTAAAGAAGACAAAATTTAATTGCAACTGCCAAGACTGACAATGTCCCTGTTGATCATGGTTCATCAACCTAATTGCAGGTCTCTGAGTTACAACTCAGGTTAGAGAATTATCTTATTCTAGATAAGTGTAGAAAAATACTTTGTAAGAAGACTTTGAACACCAAACAAATTGCTTATAAGACTACTTAGCACATATAAATGGCTTAGCAAAATTTCAGAAAAACATATAAACATATACAAAAAGGTCTTACTTTGGTTTATGGGGGGCATTATCAGTCCACTTCTGGCATGGCACACCTTTCTGAGTTTTGGCTTCTGTTCCTCTGTAATCCACCCCTTTTCCCTCCTTGCATTCTAGAAGATAAACTGAAATGATACGTGCTTAATTAATGCGTATCATGACATGTCCATTGTATATACAAAATCCATTTTCATGCTAATACATTTAAATACATTTGGTCATATTTTTACTTTCTTATGCCACCAAAAATAGACAGCTCATGTTGTAAAAACCTACTAGTTAACTGATGTTTAAGTTGAAAAATATATGTGAAAGCCAAAAACTTCCAAACCAGAATTCCAGAGAAATAAGTGTAACACAACCTGGTTCTTTTGAGAACATACTACAGCAGATTTAAACAATAAAATATGCTTTTAACATTTAAATATGCACTATAACAAAATAGAAACACATTGTCTTTTCATTGCTGCCTATGATGTTATTAGAGTTATACACAGTAATTAAAATCAAACCTTAAAAGAGAGCCACCTGAATTGAAGAAGATAACAGGACAGAATCACAGATGCATACACATCGCATTTTACCAGTTTAAATAAGCAATTTTTTTAAGTTCATACAAATGCGGATGACATTGTTTCATTAAAGTTCACCATGTCATGAATCAGATTTAATTAATTCATGATGTGTTAAAACAATGACTCTCTGCTCTACAAGATAAAATGGATAGTTGGATGAAAGTGTATATTACATATGCTTTTGTACTCTTAGATTTTGAGACTTCATAGTACCTCTATAAAAAAAAGAAAAAGGAGTGAAAGAATTAGCAATGAAATCCTGTCTTTACATAAGTCAAGGGGAATTTTAATGCTGAGTAAACCTGGATTTTGTATCCTAGCCTTGAAAACATTGAATTGTTTTAAATTATTAATAATTAAATTAAATGAGAACTGAAAGCTCAACGTTGTCATTTTTTTCCCAGGAGGAAGGAGCAAGCATAAGCCCATCGCAGCCGTTAAGATTTTCCTGGGAGGACTGAACAATAACCTTTCCCAGCAAAGAGCTGGTGACTGCCAGGGGAGAGCGGGCTTGCAAGGCGCGGCTCTGCCAAGGCACGGCTGAAGGAACTCACATCTTGGCACGTTCCCTCAGAGCTTCTATATCCGCAGTTTAGGGGCAGTCTCTGTCAGCCAATATGTCCTCTGGCTTGGAAAACTAAGCAGGAAACTCATTTAACATTTCTCTATGCACAGGGCACATCTCATCAGACAGTTCCTCCTTTCTAACTGCAGTGAAGCAATCTGTCTTTTAGGTTCTGACCTGGCTTGCCTCAATGTCTTTAAGTAGTGTCCAGATTAGATATTTGTGGAGACCCAGTTTTGCATCAGCTTTTCTCAGCATCAAAGTTATACCAAAGCTGACATACAAGCAGAAGATTAACATAAATCTGGAGAAATAATGCCATTTTACACAGATCTGTCTTGTCAAAAGAGAAAAGAATGGATATTTGAATCTGAAACAAGGTCCAGCTCTTCTGTGGGCCAATAAGTAGTTTAGATCTGGATTTATTGACATACCTTGAGGCACATCTTTTTATTTCAATGTATATATATATGGGCAAGTTTACTCTAGAAACTTAGCTGGAAGCCATTTGGATCCCTCAAACAATTTTGCAATAAATTAACATTAAAAACCTCAATAACTGAACATTGAGTCGGTCAGGTGCTGACTCTTTCTGTTTACATAAACTTTTGACCGTTTATATAACCTTTAGGTTTTTTTCTGTCTGATGACAAATAACTAACTTTGATCCCCAAACTCAACCCATGTCCTTTGGGTTAACTATTTACAAACAGATATGTGGATAACAATTCCCAAATGCTAGCTTTAACTCTTACTACTTTTTCTATACGCCAGAGAAGGTTAACTTTCTCTTTTATAGCACATACCATAGAAAAAAAAATTTTGAAAATTGTGACTTTTATACAAATCGTTATCCTTTTCTTTGAACGCAATGATAAAGATCAATTAGGTCTCATCAAGTAATTGCTTCAATTGAAAAAAATAATGTTGGTTTCAGCAATAATATTGCAAAAGCATCTGGGCATGTGAAAGGAATTTCCTTGAAGTATCAGGACAGCAGCAGCTGCTGGAGACAGTGAAGTGATCTGCCTAGGTAAAAGCTACATTTTCCCTTCTGTTCTGTAACAATAGATTAAATCAATGTTATCATTAGAATGGACACGTAATTATTTGAGACCCTCTGCAAATGAAGAGATGAGCAACAAAGAAACCATCTGACACGTACAGAATAGGATGCATTTTTCATGTTCACAATACCTAGGTCCATCTTTTGGTTTTTGTAGGGAGATGTGCAATTTTTGGACATTTCAGTTATGTAAAACTGCAGTTTTTCACACCTTTACTGATGGGGTTCTGTTTTTCAAAACTAAAATCTATGCCTATGACCTCAAAAATCCTCACTGAATATTGCAGGACTGTTATCCAGATTCTAACCTCAGCAAATCCAAGGGATGTCTCAAAAACAAACCAGAATCACACTCTAGCTCCTGATCACAGTACTGAAGCAAAATTAGTATGGATTATTTACATGTAAGTTATTTGTTCAGTCTTTAATATTTGTTACTCGCCAATTGATCCATTCAGTTTTCCTTCAACAGTAGGAACTGCAGAAGATTTCTTTTAGCATTACTTAATCACGATTCAGGGAATTCCCACCAGCTTCTGGATATAATAAAAATATCTTAGGTTCAAAACATTAAATTGCCTATCAGTTATATATACAAAAAAGGGCAGCTGGCTGTAGGCCTCATAAAATATCAGGCTGAAAAAGATCGTCAGTGGTCTTTGGTCCAAACCCCCATAAAAAGCACTGCCAGTTTCGGAGCTGCGTGACGCCACTCAGAGCTTTATCCAGTCAATATCTGCAAGGGTGAAGGCTCCACAGCCTCTCTGGGCAATGTGGTCCGGTGCTTACTCACTCTCTCTGAGAAAAATTATTTTTCTTATATCTACAATATCTGAACAAAATCTCATTAGGATGCTCAGCCGCAATCCAGCTAAAGCTATGGAACTACTACATAAAATCTTCTTGCAGGTGCTATACACATAGCATTACCTTATCCTACAAGTCTTTGCAGGTCATTGGTATTTACAGTCTAGTTATTGTGATTCTTCACTTTTGGTTAGAAACTGGCCTGTTGAAAACACTGCATGATTTGCAGCAGCTGAGAAACTGGTTCATTTTTCCTCTTCGTGCATCTTTCTTTGTTGAATGAGACCACCTTCTTGGTAGATACTATAGTTTCCAATTTCTGAATATTCTCAAAGGTGTTAATATTTTTCAAAAAATTACAAATCGGCAAATGGTGAAAGGCAATATTCACGAAGTCATTTAACACAGAACAGCAGTAATCCTATTCAAAGTTTACCACATTATCTTACATGTCTGAATGATCAGAAAGGAGATCTTTTCTTCCTTGTGTATTACTAAAGTCAGAGAACAACACAGTGAAACTTATGTTACATTAAAAATAAAACACATTCCTTCTTCCCTGTATATAGCAAGAGCTCAGTTCTTGATTAGGTAATTCAAAAATAGTCTTAAAACCCAATCATTTGTCTGCATCTGGCATAAGGTGATAGATTTTTAAGAGAGATGATAAAAAAATTGGATAGTTGCCATTTCTTAAAGACAGACTTCCTATTTTCAGAAAGAATAGGATATCAAATACACTTAAGTCACATAATCCTCATCTATGGCAAAACTGACCAGAAGTAAAACACATACAAAAGGAGAATACAAAAATTCACCATGCCAATTAATTATATCATAAATATATAGATTTGGATAAAAGTTTCACTAAATTCATTAATTGAAGAGTACAAACATCATATAATGATATACAAATACTATAAAAATAGATCATCTTTATCTGAAGCATAGGTAACACTCTAATACTTCTGACAACATGTACAACTAAAAGAAAGTTGATTTGAGTCCCACCCAAGTAAACTGTGAATTTTCTTTAGTGATACAAATGAAATTATTTGGTAGTTTCCACCAGTTTTCCAGCGGGGAAAGGTCTATCTCATAAACCACTACCAGCACAAGTAGCTCTTCCTAGTACCCTCAGCAGAGACGGAGAAGATGCAGCCATAGGTTATTGGCTGGTTTAAAAGGAGAGGGGAGGAAAGAAGGGATCCTTAAGCACCTCCATTACTCCCAGCACCTTCTGCGTTCCCCGAGCACCAGTGCTCTTTTCTGCCTTGTGGACCCTAGGATTTAGGGAGCAGGAAAGATGCTGGAGCACTAATCTGGGAAAAAAATTGGTACCACTGCTATACAAGCAATGTGGCAAAAACCAGGCGTTAGGTAAGGGCTGACCTACCCACTTTGTCTGACCCAGTGAAGGCTTAGCCCTCATTTACAGTAGGGTTATGTGAGTCCCACTGGAAAGCATACCTCAGTGAAATAATATAAAAAAGACATAGACATACTTCTTTTTTCATAAAGAACTGCATCTGTTCTTCTGAATATCATTGCTGTTTTGGTGTTCTCAGCCAATGTTAAACACTGTTGGTCTTTACTGCTGAATAAGAAGGCCCTGTTGAAATTAAGAGGAGAGAGCAACATAAGAAACAATAGCTGAATGTGTGCATTATTTTCCTAAACACCTTTTCTAGTATTCAGTTATAATTTTAGCAAGCACTGCACTTCAGCAATATTTAAGATTGAGTAACGTTTCACAAATCACTGAGTATCGCAGCTCCCATTTTCAGTGGTAACTTTGACTCCTAAGTCTTCATACCAAACTTAGGTTGAAAGGGAGCTACATGAACAAATTATGACAAGTGATAAAAAAGGTTTATAATGTGCCAGAGCCTCCAGAGAACATGCTGAAGAGGATATATGCACAAGGGACTTTGACCTTATTTCAAAAAAATTAGTGGTCAGTCAAGAAGCGAGACATTCTACAGTATTCAGCAGTTACCAAGGAACAGGTAAAACACAACAAGCCAGGACCTTAAATTACCTTGTGATAACTGTTCTGAGTCATTGTACATGAAGCAATGTAAGCACTTTGGAAAACACAGCCATTTGTCTTTTCAGTAAGTACCTAGTCTACAAGTCTGCAAAACTGGAGCTGATGGTGTAACCTTTACAATAGCATCTAGGGAAAACTGACAGGCTAAGTAGTTTCCACAGCTAGCTTTTCTGAACCAAAAAAAGAGCAATAGCAACGTGCCATTCAGTGGGTAGGTCTGTACCAGGAACGTAAATACTGACAAAGCCCAATCTGTAGCCCTAATACCAACTGGCATGATCCTGGTGTGCCTGTACTTGTAAATTCGCACAGCGTCTCTCCAAAGGAGAGGGATCACATCTGGAATCAGTGCTGGGAACGGTGTCTGTGCATTGTCTGGAGAGTGCTGGTTGCCCTGGGTCAAAACTATACTGGAGACTGTTCCCCCCCATCCAAGCCCAGCTCTCAGTAATGTTAAATTTACAAGTAGGGATGTAGTGAACGAGTGTGGTCCAACACAGTGCTAAGGTGGGATAACAAGTCTGAAGTACTGATCTGAACTCATTGGTCTGAAACACTGATGTGGTTGTACTGCAGTGCTGGCTTGGTCTTAAAGCTCTGCCTAACGGTTACCTTTCTTCCCCCAGGTCCTTCCTTGCCAGATCGCATCTGTTCTTTACTGATTGTAATAGATCTCACATAATTGATTAGGGAGGCAAAGACAAAATGACCCTAATGTTATTCCAGCATCAGGTGATGGTAGGCTCTGACCTGAGGCAGAGGCTAAGGAATGATACTGTGTCTGACTATGCCTCAAAAGAGAACAATAATCCTCTGCAAACTGTAAATATATAATCTGAATATACAGACCTGCCCTCTCTGCCTTCCTCCCTACTCTCCTGAGACAAGTACTGCTGCAGCTCTGCCCTCTCTGTGTGGTTTTCAGAGAGGGGAGTAGGATCAAAGGGAATGGGTGGTACTTCACACATTCAGTGAGCAAACCCCTGTCATCCTTCAGGGTTACACCTCTTTAAAATGAGTCTCATTTTCCCTTTTGATCTAAAACACAAAGTTATAAAACACATTTAAAAAGTCAGCAGCAGGGTACCCCTGCCTTGAATAAAAGCCTGATGGAGAACCAAGTGCTGGAAACAGCCCTGCAGACAGTCAGTCTGCCGAGTTCAAAAAAGTATGCTGTGGAAGTGGCAGATCAAGAACTCATGAAGATGAGAAGAGAAAACCTCCCTGCCTCGTATGTGAGGACAGCCTCCCACCGCAGTAACAGATATCTCTCCTCATTACTCCAGTTGCCTGCTGTACTGCTGAAGCTGAATGGGCACCGAGGCTTTGGCACAGGAGGCTCAGAAGCCGTAGGCTCAAAGCAATAGGCTCCCCTGAGGCAGGAGCCTGAGCAAAGGCCAGTGGTACAGACTGGTCGACATGTTTCATGCTTTCTAGCCCCTTGGGCCTGGTTAAATGCAAGTGCAGAGGGAGGGCTTGGCTGGAAGTAGGGTTTAGGATCGTTAAGGTTTAGATGGCCGTCTGTTTCTCAAAGTAAATAGAAGTAACTTAAGTCCAAATTCTAGTAAAATTCAGAATAATGGATATATCTGCAAGATAATAGCAATGTGATGAACATAAGCAATGCCATTATTGCTGTCCTAAATTTCCAAGGAATTAATTATGACTCTTTATTGCAAAAGGAGTGCAAGAGTCTCGATAAAACCATGTCAAGTTGGTTTTCAGTGTGCCAAGCTGTACATCAAGATAACATAATGTTTTCCAATAAAAATTCAACATAATTTTCTTAATTTCTCTGTCCTGCTGTCTTCATCCTGTCTTCCCTGTCTTCATCCGTATGTCCCAGGCATTCTGTTTCTATATATCTTTTGTTTTTCCTCAGACACACACACTCCTAAGAAATCCCTCAAAACTTCAGACTGCTGATAAATAAGGTAGACTGCTCCTTCATCTGCAATGAAAGATACATATGGGAACCAGTGGAAATTACCTGCAAGTAAATTTATTTTCAGTTTCACATTGCTCCGCACATTCTTCTTTACTATTTGTCCTATAAATTTGCTTCTTTGGGTTGAGCAGCCAAGCTCCCTCTGTTCTCACATAGCTGTCTAGTATGTCTCCTTGCACTAAAAGGAAAAAGAGAGAAAGAGGTAAAAATGTGAATGCTGATATGATTTATTTCAAACTTTCATGTTAAACTCTTTGTCACCTAGTTGAGTAATATCATCATTTAATTGCTGGAATAATTGGGTTAATGGTGACAAAGTATGGGTAAATCTTGCCTTCCTAGTATCGTAAAGGGTAGCATCACTGAAAACCCCCTGTAAGGCAGGACAGAGAAGTGGCTTGAACAGTGCTTTGTATCATTCTGAAAGTCATAACAAGTAGCACAAACCTAGGGTATAAAGTGATGGGAACAGAGAAGACAACCCAAGGATCGGAAAAAAGTGAGGTGTTTCAGAAAGAAAATATTGGTTGCCCATACTTTGGAGAAAGTGGAGAAATGGGACTCAAGGAAGATGTGAAACAACGATTGTCCATTGCTGATACCTAATCACGTGGAACGACTTCAGTTTTATCAGCCACCCCATAGCTGCCTCTTTACAAATGCTCTTGCAAGAAATGAGCTATCCTCAGTCACTGGGGTTATCACTGTGCTCATGTTCATTTTACCATTTTTGTAATAACTCTGTATTGAACTTAGTAACCAGGGTAGCAGATGCTGCCCTCCATTGCAGTGAATTAACACAAGATATTAAACTGGTAAATAAATTCATCTAACAACCTCTGAGCTACAGTTGCATGTGAAATATATAGGATACTAAAAAGTAAAGCTCTGCTTAGTGGTAAACTCCAAAAATGTTCAAGTACAATCTTTCTTGTAAATGACTTTCCCATTTAGTATTTTCTTTTTCTGTTACAGCTATACAACCTCTGAATGCTTAGCTGTAGTTCACAAAACTGTGACTTTCATGACTTCCAGCTGCAGGGTCACAGAGTTGCATGAGTCCTGTGATTTTTACAGTTTCTTTATCAGATGAGCATAAGACTCTACAGACAAACCTTTGGCTCTGGGAGTTACCCGTTCTGCATGGTTTCAACCCCAAACAGACAGCTGGCCCATGGTCTTTGCAACACATCTCAGTCCTGTGCCCTGGTTTTGTGCCTTGCTTTACACAATTGCTGAATAAAAGGCATACAGGGTATGAACCAGACCCTGGCTTCCCCCTCATGCACGACAGCCATGCTGAAGAGAGGCACTTCTTCTTTCGTCATCTTTTTCTGACCCTTCTCTTTCTCGACCGTAGCCCAGTGCCAGCAGGAGGGACAGAAAGCAGCCTCGTCCCACCCAGACCCACAGCCTGTGACTGAGGGGCTCCACAGGGATGTTCAATGAAATGTCTTCCAGGCTGAGAAAGGCAACTACTCCTCCCTTTCCTGAGTAACACTCTTTTGTAGTGTGAAGCAGGCTCATAAGCCTCCCGGTACAGTTAAATTCCTTCACCTGTGTGCTAGCTCAGCCTGCAGTTGATTATTTTCTTTAAGGTCATTCTGTACCTACAAGACGGAACTGATAAAATAGGCACAAAAGCCAAATTATGCTTCCTCTCATACCACTTCAAACCCAGAGAAGTTACTGGAGGTTTTCTTCTGCATGTAGACTAAGGAAAAGTTTGGCCCTCAGGGTTGAGAGTTTAACAGTATGCATGAAAGAAAATGATAGCTGCTAAAAAAAACAAAAAAAAGATCAAGTGAAAATTATACAATAAAATTTCATGTGACAGGCACAGGAATCACTGATTCCACTAGTTATTAAAAAAAAAAAAAGACATTAAGAAGAAATGAGTTTTGAGACAAAACATTAAACTAGGTTAAAACAATATTATAGGGATTCTGCAATGCTCTCCACAAGGACAAGAAATACAAGTAAAGAATTCCTATTATGGTACAGCTTCCATGCAACCTTAATTCTGTTCTGTTTTGACACTATGCAATAATATTGTCATTATAATTACAGCATTTGATATCTAAAATATTGACAGGGTCATAATGGATTTGGGTCATAAAAATATTTTTCCCCTTTTCTGTTATAATGACATGGCAGGGTATAATACTTCAAGAAAAAAAAATGAAAACATATGCATCTGAATAAAAATGCAGTAAATCTTCTTGCTACCATTTTTCCTATGTCTATGGAAATTTTCAGTGTAAGAAAGATGTATTACTGCTTTATGCAGAAATGTAAATATTTACCACCAGTTGATAAAGGATTTGCAAGCAAAAGCAGAGTATTGCAGACAGAAGCCCAAATCCTATATTTTCCTCCCCTGTATAAAATTCTTACTTATTTGAACAGTGTATTTGATTTGAATGATGCTGTTCTTCTGCAAAAACAAAGCTTAGAAACTAGAATTTAAATTAAGATGATCATTTTTAACATTAAATAATATCTAGGATATTTTATGCTGGGCATGTCTCTAATATTTCTAGCTAAAATCTACCCATAAAATCTACCCATTCTAATCGTTATTTTTTTATATTTTAAAACTACATATGTAAAATGCTTGTGTATTTTATTGGGGTTTTTTATATGTGTTGACACACTCATGACTATATTTTTAACTTCAATCACAACAGACTGTGTAGTTATACAGAAGGCCTGAAAGAAAATGTGCCATCTGAATCCCATAGTTCATTGAAGTTTAAAGTTTTCAGGACAGAAAGTATTTACTCAAAATTTCTCTAAAAGAGCTACAATCTACTAAACCCCAAAAGATATATGTAAAGAACCTTACTCAGTTCCTGTGTGTTACAAATTATTTTATACTATCCTCCAAAGAAATAGTCTTGCAGCACCAAAAATACTGCAGAAACAAACGCTGACCAGATTTTGGCCTCCCTATCACACGAAATGAACAATTTCCGGTTAAGATTGTGGCTATGAAAAAGACTGAAACTCTAGTGTGTAGAAAAATTTTTCCTTTTCTTTGTGATTTTATTTTTCACAATGCATTTATGAATTCCAAAGCAATCAAAATAAGGATCACAGTACTTGGCAATAACAGAGAAAAGAAACAACCCTAGGATAAAAGGTTGCTGAAACCAGAGACAGCCATATCTTTGTATCAGGCTTTGGGGCTGCTTTCCAAGGATGCCCCCATTTCTGACCATGGGGCATGTTTGCAAGGAGCCACTTGTTCCCCAAGCAGACACCAAGGCTCTTGCTCTTCTGGCATCTCCAACCAACACAACACTGGAGCAACCACAGCTCTCACTTTGTTCAACAGCAACTCTCGCTGGCCAACAAGCCCCAAATCCATCATCTGGGGACCTACGTTCACCAAAGGGAGCTTGCAAGCGTTTGGCCCCCACCTCACCTAGGCAAGCAGAAAGCAAAGGACTCTTACCTGAGCTGAGCAAGAACAGAAAGAGAAAGGCGGCTTTGCTAATCCCCATTTTGGCCCAGCTGGCGGGTGCTGGAAGTTGTGGGTGTCGGTGCACAAAGTTTTATTGACTCGCACTGGAGCAAGGCGGCATCAAACAAACAAGGCAGGTAGGTTAAGTTAATCATTCTCCCATGCTGTGACCCCCTTTGCCATGGTGTGTCCATTCAAACAACCTTGAATTGGATGGATTACCAAATCAGACTCAATCATTGTACTGGATGCTGGGAAATGTGAAGGCACTCTCTTGTTTTGTGGGGCATGGTTTTGTTCTTAAATGGTTAGGTATTTCTTTGCTAGAGAATAGACAGGAATAATATAATAATAGAGTCCCAATGGTAATTTCAGCCATGCATACCTATATTGATTTATAAGGACCAATTTCCATTTAATCTCAGGGTAAAGCACTATTATCAGATCCAGATAATATTAACTCTGTAAAACAGTTTGATTTTACTTTTTTGTTAAAGAATTCCTTCTCTCCTATGTTTCCTTGACTTAGGCTTTTCTTTTTTTCTTCTATTTGGGAGTAAGACTTAGAGTTCATTTTAGTTCAATAGCTATTTAGTGTTCTTCCTTACCAGACATTTAACCTCACACTGCATGCATAAACTCATCCAGGGAGGGTGTCAGACTTTGCTCATCCATGTGTTATCCCGATTTCAACATCAGCTCACTCTGCATTTCCCAAGTGGCCTTTGCCTTGGAAAAGTTGCACTGCAGCACCATTTCATGGCTTCTCTTGCATGTTAGGTCACTGGTGTTGCTTCAGAACAACTTGTTGAATTAAATGTGCTAATGACTCACCAAAGGCAGGAGGGGGCTGAATATTGGATGAGGAAAACAGGCTTGAATGGGCGCTGCTGTGTCACACAGTTCAGACTTCTGCAATTGATGGCAAAAAGTTCATAGAATCTTGAGTTCCTTCTAAAAACCAGTGAGGCTGTCCACATCCTTGTTGTCCTGCTTGCTTTAAGTAGAAATTGCGTTGTACTGAGGGCTTGGGATAAAGCTAGGGGTGCAGAAGTAAATACGTAAGACAGGCATTCTAGTACGGGAATCAGATTGGGAACCAGATTAGCTGCTATTTTACAGGTTATGTGAAAAATCTAGGGCTAAACCTGCTTGTAGTCCTGTGCTATTTTTTTCCCGTATGGTGCTGTAATACCATGTTATCTGGTTGTCTTCTATGCTTGAAGCTGTTTCAATGCAACTTATGAACAACAGCAAAGCACGGGATATCTGTAGAGGCTTGGGAGACCACTAACGCTAGGCCAGGGAAAAAAAAAGCAGATGGGCCCCAGAGAGGAGCTGATGGGAGCTGGACTCAGCTGAAGGCTGACAGCGAGGAGAGGTTGGATACTGTGCAATTATATGTGGGATCAGGCTTGTTGGGTTTTAGGAACAATTACTCATGGGGAAAGAAGGATAAAATGAAGGAGCAGAATACAAAGGCAAAGGACTCTTACCTGAGCTGTTTGCTTCACTAGCAAACAGGCCTTTGAAAGCTGCTTAAGACTGGTTTGGTCCCACATGATTTTAACAATCTTAACCCCATCTTCAGTTCTCACTCCAGATCCAGGGTTCCCTTTCTCCTGCTCCACATCCCCTGAGACCCTGGCCACTGTCTTGTCCCCAGCCACAGCCAGCATCTGCTCACCAATCCCCGTGCCTCCTTCCCATCAGATATTATCAGGTAGTGGTTTTTTCCTTACTCCAGTGCAAAATTTGTTTTCTGCACAGACGTGCCCTCCCCAGCACCTCTGGCACCTTCCCCATCCTTCTGTATCCCTCACTTCCACTAAGGTATTCGCTCAGTTACTGCATTATGATGCACAGGTGGTGGTTAAAGTTTAAGAAAAAAGCCGCATATGTGGGTTACATGTGGCCGTTTCTCCTGCGTGGGAGAGGATTTGAAAAGCCTCGAGTTTTAATTGAGTTTATAAAACTCTTTGATAAACATGATGTTTTAGAGATTTTAATCAGATCAGCTTTCCCTACAGGTTTTCAAAACCAAAGGAGCTAATTGTGGTAGCCAAAGGCCTGTTAGCATGTTACTGCGTCCAGGATAGTTTGGGAACATCTGCATGCATCATGTAAGCAAGCACTCTTTTTGCAAGCTTTCCTCAGGTCTATAGCAGTTTCCACTTTTAGGCTTAGGTCTGGTTCTTCTCTCAATCTCATTGCCTTGAACCTGGTTGATATGCATCTAATTCAGTGCAGCTGCTCCTGATTTATTTCTGAGGAAAGAAAAAAACCCACTTGTACTGCCATTTCTTTCAAGGATGACAATGCGGATTCGGAGAAATATATCTTTGTCTTAATGGATCTGATCCCGGAGAACTAGATGTGGGGATATTGCCGGCAATCGATCCTGATATAAAAATGCTCGTTCTGTAAGTTTTCCACGTGAAAATGTCAAAAAAGGAGAAGTGTCTTTCATCTGCCAGACTGGCACGCCTCACTGCTGTCTTGTGACAAGGATGTGATCTCTCAAGGCGCTGTATTTGAAACGAGCTGTTATAAACTGTTTCCTTTTGTGCCTTTCCTCCTTTCCTTTTTTCCCTCATAAGATCCAAGTGCCTAAATCTTTCCCCAGTTCTGGTCTTGTGGTGTTTGTTCTCATTTATTTGACCACTGTGAGGCCTACTGTGGGTTGAAGTTTATCAGATCTCATTTCAGAGTCAGGGTACATTGGTTAGCACAGTGGTTAAAATATAAACAACAGTAGGAGGCTTATTAAATAGAAGTTGACCCTTGAAATTGGGTTTCCTGTAAGCTTATAAAAATCCCCTGCAAAAGAGATTGCAAATAATGTCAGAACACAGGTCACACCTTGTTGAATAAATTCACATAAACCTAATTCCCCTAAATTTCAGAATCAGACCAAGTCAGAAAACAGCCACTTAGATATCAGCTATTTGCTAAGAGGAGAAAGGACCAAAGGTAAGATTCAGTTGTCTGGAGGTGAAAATCTCAAAAAACAGCTCTAAGGAAGGGCACAGCTGCAAGACTGGGGTGAGCATGAACTAAAGGAGCTCATGTAAGAGCTCCAAAGGGTAATGATGTGGCATAGATGCACGGGCAGTTGGGAAAAAAGGAAGGTATTTTTACTTTATTTTCAAAGACAGCCAAAGCAAGTGACGAAGTGAGACTTACATAGCTCTGATTCACAGAGCCAGAGGGCACTTTGGGCAGTGACCCCAGAGGGATAATGTGGATGGCTTCTAGTGGCGGGAGCTGCTGCGGGTAAGGTGGGAGAGGTTCAGCAAGGGAAAAGGTAGCCAAGTTAAAAATAAATTCTGTCCTTGCCCTAGACATAAAGGAACACAGAGGGCAGAAGACCTGGTGGATAAGCTCATCTCTGCAATTTCTGGCCATAGAAGCTAACGTATTCAAGGAAAGGAAAGTACGGTGACAGCAGGGAGAGACAGAGAGGATGTTTTTCCAGTAGTGAAAGTTGTAGTCTTTGAGATGTTTGTTTGTTCTGGCTGCTGCCAAATATCAGAAATCAGCAGAATAAAGTCAGACAGACATATGAGAAGCACAGAGGTTAGGAAGTGAACAAACTCAGTGTCATTTATAGTGGAAAGATCTAAAGAATTAACTACTGGGGTTTCTGTGTTGCTGAAAAAATATCCAGAAAAACAGGGACCCTGCAATTGCCTTTAACAGAGTTGTGAAGAGCATTAATGCCATACAGAATCTGACAGCAGCCTTTACTGGAGGCAATTAAGAGAAAATGCAGTCGTTTCCACTGCCTTAAAAGTAAGCAGCTGAAATGTGAATTCAGCTGTAAGTATTTAGAAATAGTGCCCAGTTCAGCAGCAGCGGCATTTAGCATGCAGCGTCCTAGAACGCTTTGTACATGAGGGACTACTTCGTGCTAGGTAGGAGGGCAAAAGCATTCTCCATGCCCGAGACAGAGCTTTGGAGAAACCATAGCTAAGCTAAAGGATGGCATACAGCAGAGCGACCCGGTGGGCAGCTTTGAGTTCTGCCCAAGTGTCACAACATGTAATGCCCAGCAGTAGCACTGCTTTGGGAAATGGTTCAGCAAAACCACTGTGGTCATCTACTGTAGCCTACTCCACATTTCCATTAGTGGGAGCACGTCCCGCACACAACCTTGCCCTTTCTGGATTTTGTTATTCTCCTAGTGTACCGCAATCGCCACCCTGCCTGCGAGTGCTAGTCGCTCTTTACATGTGGGTCCACACAACAGAAACGGGGAAGCAGCATATAATAGGGCCTGAAATTCAACCTGTGTGTCTATTTTTCTTTTTAATTCTGTTTGCACTCAGGCTCCTCAAAGGCTGGTGCCTGGCAGGTCATGGTTACGCTTTTTTGGGTTTAGCAGGCAAGTGGCTCCTGTTTCCCCTGCGCCAAATCACAGGACTCAGCTGTGACTGCTGTTCTGGAGCCCAGGCAGAGGGAGGGTTGCTGAACTCTTATCAGTCCTTACTCTCACATGTAATGATGCAGCTTAACCCTTTGACCACTCTGTTCAAAATGTTTGGAGTTACCGGGGAGTACTTGGACGAGGGTGAGGGCTATTTGGCAGCAGAATGTGGAAGAGAAAATGAGGAAAACCAGCATAGCCACTATTCCACTTCTGGTTAGAAAGGCAGAGGAGAGAAAGTGTGGAGAGATTTTGCATTTTACCCAACAATTGCCTCCAAAGACCCCAGCAAATGCCTGTTATTTGTAACATGCTGTTCTGATATTTTTCTACACTCTTACACAGTTATATACAATGATCCCTGCAGCAGTGTGTTGTTTACTGATGGTTCCAGCCAGTGATGAAATCGGCTGTCTAGAAAGGTCACTGAAGCAGGATGAATGTTTATAGCTCCTTGTTTCTATCACTGTTTCAGAAAAGAGGGACAAGCAACCTCCATTTTCCACACAATGTATATACTGAAAGTGCCAGTGCAGTTTCTACTTGTCACTTACATGTAGGTTTATTTCCATGCTTGTTCTTGACTCATTAACTTGCTTAAAGGAAGGACGTTCTAACCAGTTTAATCTTATTGAAACAAAATGCTAAAAGGGCAAGGCAGCAAATGATGTTGTTATATTCCATTCAAGGCTGTGCCAAATGGGATCAGTTCAAGCCGCTTGAGTCAATGAGATTTGCAACAATATGTCAGCGAGGTGAGAATATCACCTTCAGATTTAGTTTACTATTTTGGCAGATTGTGTGTTTGTGTCTGTGTGCGCATGTGTGAGTATGTGTGTTTATGTGTGTGAGTGTAACATACAATAACATCTTCTTTGTTTACAAGAAGTTTATCAAAATGTTTATGATGGTTCCAGTTTAACAGGTGTTGTTTAAAAAACCTTTAATCATTTTTATGTCACTATGCAAAAAGACCGTGCCATTAGATTCCACTGCTTGCATTTGCTGGAGGCAGCATTGGAAAAGTTGTTTAGTTTTTTTTCTCCCTGACTTTCATGTACACTCCTGAGCTAAGATCAGGAAATTTTGCATTAGAAATCATGGAAAATCTGTTTTATCATTTGCTCCTATTGTATTTTAACTCAAAGTAAATTTCTGAAAGATATGCCATTTACATATGTCGTGTCCAAAAGACTGTAGCATATCATGTTCTGTTTTTGCCAAAGTGCAGAAATATAAGATTCATCACAAACAACGAGGTGGAAGGCGGATGAAAGCATAGTGAAAGCTTAAATGGATGAAGATGTGAGCAACTGGAGTTATCTTCATAGCTTTTTGTCCAAACTTGTTTTCAAAGTCTGCAACACCTTCCCTAGTTACAAACTGCCCATGAGTCTTGTAACACCTTGTATAAGATAGCTTCTTGAAGAAAATGCACTTCTAGCACTCAGAAAGGTTTGAAGTGCTGCAGTTGTCTACAGGCTTAAGGTACAGGAAACCAAAAATATCCAGTGGTGCATTTACAAGTGTGACAGAGTAGAGAACATACAGTGCACCAAAGCAGACCCAAGAAGCATGGATGAAGCAAAGAGGATGGTACTTGTGTGCCAAGGACGCAGGGCACCATTCGATGACAAAGTACTGGTGTTATTATGAGAACCAGGGTCCAAGTTCCTAACTTCTATGGCAATGTATTGACACGGTCCTAGTAGTAATGAGTTGCACTGTAAATATAAAAATAGATTTATTATTTAGACACACCAAAAAACTGGAAAATGCAAGAAGCCTTGCCAGAAGCAGTGTATCACTATGTGCCAGAAGCAGTGTATCACTGTGTGCCACAACCAGGACAGATGACTGATAGTAAATCAAGAATTCCCATGCTGCAAAAGAACGGCTAAAACGGCAGTCGTTTTCTCAGCTGGTGAAAATAATGCAGGATTTCCAGACTGTATTCTCATAAAAGCTAAAAAAAAAAAACCAAGTCACAAAATGACACCCAGAAAAGACTCAAATAACTGTGAAACTAGGTCAAAGAAGATTCAGAGAATATTGTAAAGTGAAAGCCAAAGAGAGGCTTCAGCCCCTGAAAACATCCTGTAGCAAGAGGATGGACTGCTAATGAATCACATGGATTTCTGGGAAAGAAACCCCATTTCCAAATGTGACGCATAGTGACATGAAAATTGTCATATTTATTAGAGTCTCCAGGGAGAGCTACACTGACAGTCACCCCAAATCTAACCAAATAGTATTGAGAGGTACTCTGACAAGAGCGTTCGCGAAGAATGGCCTTTTTTAAACCTTGAAATCAAGAACAATAGCCTTTGGTTTACTTGAAAGAGCAGCAGCATTTCAGTGACAAATGTGCAGGGCTGTTGGGTTCCATGAGGAGTATGCAGCTGCACACATCTGCGCTACTGCCATCTGTGAATTACAGGTAGACTGTACAAAACCTCTGCAGGCAATGGTATCGCCTGGGTTGGCAGACCCCCAGCACGCACAGTTCAGCATCTGCTAGCAAAAGACGGTATCAAATATCTGAAATTTTCATTAGGCAATGCCTACAGGCACTGAGGATGGCTTACAGGCACCAAGAGACACAGGAACAATTTCTGGGTCTGGCTAGTTATTACAGAGAATTTGTGACAATGTTGTTTGAAGGAAGAGCACTACTGGCAGAACTTACAAAAACAACAGTACATGGGGAATAGAAAGCAAGTGCCAGATGGCAGCAAGCCTTTCATGTGCTCCAGGAAGCATTGTGCTCAACAGGTTCTGAAAGTATTCAAGTTTATTGAGCATACAACTCAAGAAAAGCCTTTGGGGCTGTCTTACCGTTGGAGAATTAGGGAGAGACACACGGAGTACTAGACTTGAGCAGAAAACTTGTGCAACTAGAGAGTGCACTATATTGGTGACAGAGCAAAAGGAGCTGTTTCTGGGTTCATGCTTCAGGTTTTTCTCCGCCCCTGTCTCACAGGTTAAGTGAGGTGAATGGTGACAACAGGCTGCAGAAGTGGTTGTAGTCTGAAACATACTCCCCTGTAACAGCCTGTTACATGTTCAGCTGATCATACAGGAAAAAGTGGAAGAGATTCACCATCATCTCCAGCTCCTCTGGGTCAGAGCACAGGGGTCTGTGATGGTGTGCGAAACTTCACGCTAAGGGCCACGTCCTTTAAAAAGGTGGCCTGTTCCTATGGCTGCTGTGGGGGTACACAACCAAGGGCAGACTGGATGGAAGGAGAGCAGGAGCTCAGAGAGGGGGACAATATTCAGGATCTGGAAGGAATCGAAGGAAAAGATGCTGTCAAGAAAGACTGGGTTAAAGAACAGCTATTCAAACAGTATCATGATGAGCAAAGGAAATTGATGAGTGGGTCATAATGGAAACCATAAAGAAACCATAGGGAAAATCAAGGAGCAATTGGGGAGTCTGCAAATATTTTATTTATTTTTAACTCTAGCTTTTTTAAAAATCCAAAAATGAGTTTATAAAGCCTGATCTCTGTAGAGTTCTTTATAGCAATAATAAAGTACCTAAATACTAGACATAGATTTACAATATACTTTAAATCAGGCATGCAACTGGAAAACTAAAAAAATACAGAAATCCTTGTTCAGATTACAGGTCCATAGGAGGTGTACAGGAGGTCTATACATATACTGTTTGGAAGTGGTATGTTTTTAAGTGATACACAGAAAATTGGAACAACATCTGAAAATGCCGGAACTAGCTTTGGTAATTGATTCGGAGTCAATGGGACAAGTGGGTTTCTGTTGATTTCTGATGCTGCTGGAACACGTCCCACTCAGCGATTTCCTTTGGTCACTACAGTACTGCTTGAAGAGCCTTTCTCTACCCCAGCCTTTCCTGACAGCTTCAACAGCAGTACTTTTGCATTGCTCTGGGAGGCAACCAGGCCAGGTTCCGTGGCTCTGGGAGGCCTGACTAATCTGGGGGTTCCTTTCTTTCTCCACCTCCCTGCCACAGAGCGCACAGGAGCATGAGCTGCCAAGCCTGATAAGGCAAGCACCGGCAACCTGGCACCCAGCTTCACTTGTCCAGCCCTCTGAGACATCCGTGCCTCTTACAGAAATAAACTGAAAGAGCAGTTTATTTTAATTCCTGAACTGTGTCAGGGCTGAACTGTTGATGTCACAACTGAGAGCAGGATTTCTATGCAAGCGCCTCACAAACATGTTAACCATGCCATATGCCACCCAACTCACTGCTTTGCCCACTGGAGTGGATAGCTGTTTTTTCCATGCAAACATCTAACCTAGGAAGGTTAAATGATTGCACAGCGCAGTGCAAAGCTCTGCTTGGGTGGTGAGAGTGGGGAGAATTAGCCCCAAGAAGAAGCAACCCCACCAGGCCTTCATCCAGCTCCTGGCAGCTCAGGCACAGTCTAGCTTGGCCTTTTCTTACCCAAGGCAGCAGCTGGGTTTGGTTGCTACTTTCTTATTCTTGGAGCAGCAACAGAAAGGACAGCAGATGTCAGTGAAAGGTACAGGGACAGGCCTGATTTGGGATAAAGTTTCTTGCACAGAGAAGACCTTATACACAGAGACAGGCCAGCTGCTTGCATGTACGGAGAAGAAAAGCAGGTGTCTGAACAAAGAGGAAGCCACTTTCATGAGCTGGAGCACGTCTCTCTCAAAAGAGAGGGGTGAAGTAGGAACCTTACAGCTGCTGCCACATACAGCATGGTTGACTTACCCAGTAATAATCATTCAACTTGGCTATTGCATTGCAATTACTACTTATGCTCAGCCAGTAATGATATTTATTCAAGATTCTTATGAATTATTACAATTTTAAAACCATATTTGGAATGCTGTTTCTGGCACAGGGACTGCTTTCCAGAAAAGCTAGCCTGCATCCAGATTCAGTGGGCAACCATTGCATTCTTGATCCAAGAAACAAAACTAGGAATTCGGACAAAAACAGGCTTTGATGGCTGGGTACAGTCCAGTCCCCAAGAGGTGACTCCATATTGGACAAATCTGTCCTTATCTTGGCAGACCAGAGGTCCTCCAACTTCAGCCTAGGGAGGAGAGGAGAGAATAAGGTGACTCCTTTAGTGATGGAGACACTAGACATGCAAACAGCAAAATACTGGCAGGAATAATATTGTGGTAACTCTGAAGGCCTCAAAATATGACTGAGGCAAGGGTTGTAGAGAGAGGGAGAGTGTTTTATTAGACCTGCTGCAGTAAAAAAATGGGGGGAAAAAAAAGTTGTTTCCAAGCATCCAGGCCATTCTTCTGGTCTGAAGAAGAGAGACCCAACCACCAATCATGGATGTGGGAACATCCCCAGATGACTGTGAAGCCAATTACACACAAAAAGGAAGTTTTCCACATCCTCTGACCTGCTTGATCCTGGACAAAATGAATATAATTGTTATAATGCTGTTTCTTAAAATCCAGCCATGGCAGGAGATGAATACCTATGTTCGGTGATTTGTGTGCGTGTCAATGAATGCACTGTCCACGCTCTCAAAGACATCATTTGCACTGGCAGTCTTGAATACCTGCTCAGACAGACCAGCATTTGCTTTCTGACTCTGTCAACAAGTAGCTACCAGCTTTTTATTGAAAAGCTCCCAACGCAATACCCTCCATTAAGAAAATCACCTTTTAAAAGTCTTTTCATACATTTGTGAAAATTAGAAAACTGGAGGCACTTCAAGCTTTATTTAATCAAGGGATTAAAGATGTGGTACAACTCCAGGCTGCACCAGAAACAGTCACTAGTTTCCCCTCTGTCTCTAGGAACAAAGGGAAGTCCAGGTAGTATACCACAGGCTTTATTTCAGGTGGGATGGGGTATTCACAACGGTAGGCTACTATGAGTAGGATACATCAGCATGCAGTTCTGAAAAAGAGGCAAAATTACCCTGCACAATATCCCTGCTACTCTGGTTGATTGTGTAAGTGAAGAAAAAGTGCTATGTATACTTCAGTTCTTATGCTTCATGCAGAAGCCTTGAATTGCTGAAGCTACTTCTGAGCCTTGAAAGTACAAATTGTCATTTAATCTGCTTACACTCAAAGCTATTCTTACCTCACAGTTACCTATGCTTCCAAAAGTAAATCCACCACAAAATTCATGGTTTTTGACACTTCCATTCAGAAATTCAGGGCGATTACATATTCTATTTTCAAGCACGGGGAATTCAACGTCTTTTAATGTGTTGTCTGTACCGGTACCTTTAAGAACAACCAAGAAAATGTAACAGTTATAAATGGTAGGCTGGGCATTGTGCTCCAGTGAAACCTCAGTAATGGAAGGAATGGGATCCATCCCCAGCTCTACTATAGTCTCTGAGCTCCTTGAAGGACCTTATTAAATCTTTCAGTTTTTTTGTACTTGGATCATACTTACCCTCAACAAACAGAGGTGTTACAAAATAAAAAAATACAAATGCTTAGTATTCTGAGCCATTCTGTTGGTTTGTAGGCTTTCATTATGGTGCAGTAGCAATGGCTTGTTTCAGGGGGAAAAAATGTTAGCCTGGATTTACTTTACATTATTTGAAATCTTTCAAGCCTAAAGATAGTGTTTTCTAGATAAGGGGAATTTTCCTGAATCCAAGGTTGAATTTTCCCAAAACACAGATTATTTACATGGGGAGCTCCCCTGCTGCTTTCATGAACTAGTTGCATGACATAGCAGGACCTTATTTCCCGCTGCCTAAATGCACCAATAATCTGTTGATTTTTCCATCCTAATGCACTTCCAGGAGAAATCTTGCCTGTACTATTTTTTTGTGGCTGTGATCACTAGAAAATGGGAAGCAGCTGCCACCGTGTGGCAAGCTGAACAAAAAAGAAAAAAATGCAAAGTAAAAAAGGGAAAAAAGATGAGAGGACAGCCAGTAAATACTGTCTATGCTGGGGAGAAGTGTTTCTTGATACTGCTGATCAGTTACACTAATAGTAGAGTGATTATTCTTAAACATTTTCATAGCATCAATTTTGCAGCTAAATGACCCAAGAAGGGGAAAAGGGTACTGCAATCTATGTGGAAGGTTTTTATGGTGAAACTCAGAGACAGGGACATGTTCTGTTCCATTTTTTTTTTTTCAATAATTCTGTGGACGCGCACACATAGAAGAATCCATTGGCTTTGTTTTACAGGTGGAGTATTAATAAGGTGCTGTCTGGCAAATGGGGTGGGAAGGGCATCCCTTACGTGTAGCTCAGCAAGGCCAAAAGTGTGTACGTGGGAGCCAGGATTGAATGAGGGCAGATGCCAGCATCACTGCTGGAAGCCGCAGGGATGAGGAATTGCCTCCTGCTGCAGCAAAAGTGGGTCAAAGAGGACTGGGTATTCTCAACCCTCAGCACAGCTGGAGTGAGAGGTGGGCAGCAGGAGACCACATAGGTCAGTTTTTAATGCTAGACTGTGAACGAAATTCAGGTAAGGGTTTTACTGACATTAAAAACCTTCAGCTTGAACTCATTTTGCCCATGCCCCAAAGGTGGCTGGATCTGAGCAAGCTCTGACTCAAAGGCTTCACAGTTCCAGGGATGCCATCTTATCTCAGAAGGGGAAAAATGAGGGGGGGGAAAATCAAGCTCTGAGACAAACAAATAAAATAATAATGTTGCTTGGTGACCTCTGACTTAGTTAAATCTTAAGTAAAATGTGCTCAGGTCCATGAGTGCACATATTTTGGGACAGGATTTGAAAACCTGCCTAAGTTTTCAACTGCACCGAATATGCTTTACCTCTTGTTTTTCCCCAGGCAGTTAGAAAACATACTGTGTTTCTTTCTACCATCAGACTGGTTTCAGGCAAACAAACTGGTTTTACGTGGTTGGTAATTGTTACAGGACTGGAAAACAAACAAAGAATAATTAAAAAATCCTTAGAAAAATTACCATCAGCTTGTTCAGTCTTCATACTCAGGAGGCTCTGCAGGGAAATGGTGTGGGAAGGGTGGAGAAGCTGATGGTGCCTTAAAACCGTATAGATGGTTGTGAGATGGTGCCTAGTCACTTAGTGAAAAAAGAGGTTACTTACAGGAAATGATAGTCTCTGGGATGTGTTTGTGGGCACAGTCACAGCGCGAGTGTGTTTGCAGCATAGCGCTAGAGCACTGATCTCTGGTTACCCCTGCGGTGTGTATAGGAACATGCACAAGCTCAAGCCTAGCCCCTAGTGACCCTTGCAGGTGGTGTGAGCCTGACTTCTCTCAGATCCTCCCTGTCTGAGAGGTCATGGACATTTTCATGGGCTTCACAGGAGGGAAGGGTGGATGAATGAGTAAATAAGCAGACACAGCTGGAGATGCAGAAAATTCCTTTCTCCTCTGGTTACATGAGTGATATAACTGTGGGTGACATCATGCAGTATTTCGCACATTACTAATTCTAGCACCTCAGTAAATACCAAAATAAAACTCTTCCTCATCGCGACATTGTGCCTGGAGGCTTCAGCACTGGCATAAAGCTCAATGTGGAGTGGACATGGCCCTGGGAAGCAGTTCTGCAGAAGATGAAAACATTGCATAGGGAGGTCTTTGATTTGGACTATCTGATCCCTTATTGACTTTCAGATGTAGATGTGAAAAGATGATGTGGCTTGTGGAATGTATAATGCCCTGGGAGTCAGACAAGTGCAAACAGTTTTGGTACAGTGAAAGTACGTCTGAACAAGCTGTTTAATGAGATCTACCACTTTCAGGAACCTACCCTGTGAAGGTTAGTTCTGATTGTGAAAAAGAGGAAAATGACCTGAATGAACTCCAGATGTTCAGTCAGGGTAAAATGAACATTTCTAATCCCTTTTCAGGCCCAGAATGATTTGCAAAGTATGTGATGCGATAGCTAGCGAGGTTGCCAATGTCCAATTAGAGGGAATTAACAAATCCCCCTCTTCCTAATCAGGCCATGCCAGGGCCATGAGCCCCAAGAACATTCAAGAGAACTGGAGACCAAAGGGAACTGACTCTGACCCATCTTCAAATAAAGATCTCTCCAACACAAAAATCTGAATGAAACATGAACACAGCAGTCCAGGAGGGCAGGAGAGGTTAACAAGCTCCTGTGCTGAAGCTACACTTGTACCAATGCCATCATCCTCATTTTGAACTCTATTCTCCAGCCCTCTGAAGTCCAAGATGGTGATCTCAAACCTCCACTCTCACATAGTTCCATGAAATTAATTCTGCATCAGTTCTTTTCCCTATAATAATGAAAATCAGTTCTGCAGCTTCCAAAATTAGTTCATTCACTTCTCAATAAAGTCCATTTTTATCGAAAGAATTCCTGAAAATTGGTAATCAAGAGGAGATAAAGGTGAGAAAGCTCAGGTTGGCGGGGGGGTTTCTTGGTTTCCAGGTTTCTCTAGGTTGCTAGTGCTGATCCTCTAGGACCTTTATCTTCAAGGTTATATTAAGCACCTCAGGTCTAATTCCACTTGTAGTATGGCCCTCACAGCAACTCTGGCTCCTGTCTGGCCTCCTGGTGTGACAGTAGCCAGGCAAACATTTTCAAGCTACAGCAACAGAACATTGCAGCTTCTGCTTCGCCAACATCAAGAAGTTAACTTTGTTTCTACCTATGCTCCTATTCTCCACCAAGGACATTCTACATCCATCCTAAGATGAGACAACACCTAAAAAACCTGTTGGCACACAAGGGACTGGCCTTCAAATGGGATGGACAAGGTGGACACTGGCACCTTCTCAGAGGCCCCTGATGTCTGGGCAGGTAAATGAACAGGAGAGCAGGGAACAAGACCTCAGAAGATATACCTGACTATGGATGACATGACATTGAAATGGAAGTATAAAGTCCCAGACAGCACACATCTGCTCAGGAGCATGGCACACAATTCATCTGGGACTAGACTTCTACTGAAACCAGGGGTCCTCCTCAATAGATCAGCCCTCCTTTAGTATGATTTTGCTCAAGATCTTCACAGACCTGCATCAGTTCTCTGACAAGTCTTGTATATTGCCACAAAATTCAGGTGTAGGAGTAGCAACCAATCTTCTCACATCATATTTTCTTGGGTGATCTGTTTTACGAACAGACAGTGAAGATCTGGAAATAGTAATGTCCACAAAGAAAGCCGAGGACAAATGTAAAGAAGGAATTTAATGAAGCTGAAAACAAGCAAAGTTGATCTAAGCCAGAAACTGAGGGATATGATCTTCATATCTGCTATTCATGGCATCTCACATGCAGAATGTGCTCAGATGGTGAGTGCTGCTGATGCAAAACTGACTACAGCGCTACAGCATGCATCCATCTACAGTGCAAATGTGCATAGAGCACCCCATGAAAGAGGAATTGAATAACATAGTTAGAAGCACTAGCAAGAGTAAAACTGGTGGAGCATGAGTTCCTTCTACTCACCTGAAGTCAGTGGGATTTTGATTAATCAAGCACCAGAGAAACTGAGTTGAAATGGAAGAGAAATTGTTCTAAGTTCATTAAAGCTGTATGGAGAATTTTTAAAAAGATGTCCTCTCAAGTCAAACATGAGATTTCATGATCTTTAATCCATGTGTGGTGAGTGTAAGAACAAGAGGGAAACCAATGAGTAAGTAGAAAAGTTTCAGGAGGATTTCAAAAGGGAAAAAATAACACTGAAATAACTGCACACATTTCAGAGCAGGCTGCTCAGACATCTAAGCAAGACACAGAAGAGGGCTTCAGGCAATTACAGTTATGCATAGGATTTTTCACTATACCACAAGCAGGATCTGGTTTTACTGAGTTGTCGGCCAAGTCTGCAGCTCATGAAACATGGATGTGTCCTGGCCTGGAGCACTGCCAGGGAAACTGGACCCTTCTACTTGCTCCATGCAGAAGCTGTGGTGACTCTTGGCCAAAACTTCAGTTGGAGCTCACAACCCTCAGGGCTGACCAAGGAAAAACCTCCAAGCAGATCCTCCAGACACAACTCCGCTTTGGTTTGCCTCCACCCTCCCTGCTTCAGTGGAGCTGCCACTTAGTGGGTGGCAATCCCTTCCATCCTAACTGGTCCTTGTCCTTCCCAAACTGTGTAAGAAGCTCACATGGCTTCTGCCAGTGGGGGCATTCAGCAGGAGAGATGCTCAGGGTTTACCCTTGAACAGATGCCTATACTAACACTCAAAGGGACTCTCACACTTTCTCATACCATCCTACAACCACCCCTGAGAGCTAACTCCAGGCTAAGCTAACTCATGACTTCAGAGTAAAGGTGTTAGGGGTGGAAAACTTTGGACTGAAATGGTACCTGTTCAACTTCAGCAAAGCAATGTCTGCTCCACTTGGTTCCTTTAATACTTTCTGAACACTTTGGATTTGCAGGGATGGCTCTGCTGCATTGAGATTCTGTATCCCAAGAAAAACCCTATAGGAAGAAGGCTCTGTTGACCTGAAAGAAATGACAACAGTGAGATTATACATCCATACTTGTAAACAGGAATGTCACTTACAAAATTCACTGATTTCTCTGGAGAATTCCAATTAACAAGATGGTCAGGCTGCTGCTTCTGACCATAGATGCCTGCATTTATTCTTGGGGAAGAGGAAAATGTAGGGATTTTTAGACAGTTTGATTTTTATGATAATGGAAAAATCCCATGGGCTGTAAATAATGTGGCACCTTCTTGCAGTGTTCACAACTCCTAAAACCCTAAGGGTCAGCTGCTAGCCACAGTTTTTCCAAGTGCAATCATCACCAGCACATCATAAGCACCCTTTTTGACATGCTTTGGTGTGGTGGAGAAGGCAGAGGACAGAAGTAACCTCTGCTGTCCTCTGCTGCTGTTTGACTAAGACAGGAGCAGAAGACAAAAATCAGCTTGCTGGCAAGAAAGATAGGAAATAAGGAGTCAAGAAAGGGCCTCATTGGGTACCTCTTGCTCCTCTGTTGATTTTCTGATACAGATCTAGGAAATGCCTGTCACTCATCCTAGCAGATACTCACTCTTGCAAGCACCGAGCTGCAGTAAGGACCCACTGTGGATGTATCAGAGTGCCCGCGCAATGGTGCACATTGGTACTAGAATAGAGAAGACAATCACATTCATTTAAGACTGCATAGTCAATTCTCCACCATCTATGCTGTGCACAATGGGAAATATTAACAAACTAGCAATATGGCCCTTATTCAAAACTTTTACCAGTCATAGTTTGCTTTTGCCAATGGCAAGAGAAATCAAATGCAGATTTTCAAAGGACAAGCTTTATTTGCTCCAGAACATGAAAGACATGAAAAGAAATTTGACATCCAAGTGAAATTTTTGCAACAGGGCATTCTTGCTTTCAGGAATTTAATAAAAATAATTACATTTCCTAATAATGTCACTTGTGATGTAATGGGTTTCTCCTCATTAGCAATAAATAAAAGGAGACATCCTTCTGATTTGTGGGGTTGCTTTGGACTAGTTCTTTAAATAAATCTTACTGACTTTTAACTTTTCTTGGGGTAGTATTTATTATGGTGATTGTCAATAACTCTGTAGAAATTTTCATTAACCTTTCTGCAAGCACCTTTTCATCTGCTGTTCAGCCACTCTCACTGTGACTGTGGAAATGCTATGCATAATCATTTTTTTATACTGAGAGATGATGGACTTCCTATGGCTTCTAACAAAACTAGGGTGGTCACAGCATCAATTTACATTTGAACCAGATTGGAGACTGGGTGAAATAGGATGATTAAAATCCATTCATACACATTGCAGGTTGGTGGCTATATTCCTGGGCTTAGATCTCCCACTGCAGAATGCAATTAACTGTCACTATCCTCAGTGGGAATTATTCCTTCCCCATTTCAGTAAATAAAGGTGTACTTAATGTCTGCAATTCAAGTTTGCCCTCTAGAGATTCAGGAGAAAGTGGGGAGTTTGGGATTAATGACCCAATAAGTAGCTATCTGTGGATATTATGATTAGAAAAAAAAAAGTTTATTTTACATGATAAGGCATTTTATATAGAAACCAAGGCCAGTCTCCAGAAGCATATGCATTTTTTCCTGTCAGTCTCTTCCTAATGCCCGTTCCCTGTGAAACCATGGTGCCCACAGATGGTGATACAGTCTGGAATACCAGTACCTCATCCTCAGGCTGACGTGCCAAGGCCAAGACCCTGGAGATGCAACGCACATGTTATATTGCTCACAGGCTCGCTCAGTCCTCATTGGGACTTTTCCACAGTCATGCTCAGAAGAAGCTACAGAATAAAAAAAGCTACAATGGAGAAATTTAAAGCAGTTCTGTAATGCCATCCACAGTGCAATCAGATGAAAAGAAAAAGGCATAAGACTTTTTTTTTATCTTCCTTAGGCTTTCACTTTTTACGTTGGTTAATAGAATCTAAGGGTAAAGAAACAACCAGAACTTTTAGACTCCATTATATTATCATTACTTTGAGCTTTTAAACCTGGGGCTAATATACCACATTTGACATGACAAAATATTAATTTACCTGGAAAAAATTGTTAACTATGTCAATTACTTGGATGTAGACAGCTAACATAAGTAAAACTACAATAAGCCCCACCCCCAAAAGAAAATCTATAAGGAAGTTGAAGGAAAAAGAGAGCTAAAGAAAGTGGAAGAGTTTATTGCCCAGACAATAATAACAATTTCTAAATTCCTTAAAACATTACATAGTCTACACCTTGGTTGAGTTCAAACCAATCCCTATATTATAAATAAAATTGAGTCAGTATCCCCTTGTCATAAAATATTCCAATTTTGACCTCACACTGCTCACTCTGCTTTCTTGTTAATCCAAATCTCTCTGAACTTTTTTAAATATATTGAGCTTAGGTGATCAGTAAGGACCCAAGTAACTCTTTCCAGAGCTGCATATGGTGCTATGGATGTTAAATTTGTTAGTTCCAGTATGAGACAATTGATAAGGTAATCAAAGGCAAGAGACTGTAAGGTTCCCCTACACCTTAGTTTAAAAATCTAGTATTCAAAGGCTGCTTTGAAAAGAGATCAGATCTCAAAGTGAAGCTCCACCCCAGCAGTTTCAGGGAGCAGGTTTTTACAGCTGTGGTATGTGTTGTTTGTATACCATTCCTTACTCTTTTTGCCTGCACAGCTCTTAGGTCTGGTTGACAAAATTGATGTGTACAATGATAATGCATTGCTGCTTAGAGGAACACATTAGATGGCCAGCATGAAGAATATCACATACTCCTGAGGGAGTGACCACTCTTCACTATTTTGTATTGCTACATTTTCCAACAGAGCAGGGACCTGGCCTCTAGGTGTTACTGTAGTAAAAATAATACATGAGATGAAGATGAAATAGATTTGCCATATCCCTGCCAGACATAATAAAAAAAACAAAATCTGTCAAAATGCAGGCAAGGAAGGGAAGAGCAGAGCAAATGAGATGACTGGCAGCTGTGCCAAGCAGTTCTCCCAGTAAATTACAGCTGTTATTGATGCCCACTGCCATGGCACCACAGAAGGTAAAATCTCTTTTGCTGTTGAATTTTTCAGCAAACTCTACGTTTGCTCAGTGTACTGATTACTATTCCAAAATAGAAAAAAAGAACTAAGGAAACTGCATAAAATATCCAGGACCAAATTCACTCCCTACCCCAGAAGAAAGGCAAAATATCTAGGGACAGATCATTTTAACATCCAGATCAGAATAAAAATTAAGTCAGCAAAGGATGAAAAAGGTTTCAAAGGATGTCTTCTCTGGTGCTCCCCACTAACAGGAAAGGTGTACGAGCAGATTGTCGAGGTGTTAGTCTTGCCACAAAGTGCCTGGAAAGCCTAGCATGAACATCAAGGAAATCCTCTCCTGTGTTTGAGGAGCCCAGGGAAGGAATACCTCTCTTCACAGCTTCACTGGATATTTCAAATTCAGCTAGCCACTCTGAGTGCTTAGCTTAGATAAAGAGCACACAGATTGTTATCTATGAAATCTTACCGATGATTCTTGGCACCAGGTTATCTCAACTTTGGCTGACTGTTACAGGTGCCTGTTTGTGTCAAACTTCCGTACAAACCTAAATCCAAATCTAAAGCTACTGCCTACTGCAGTTTTTTATGGTTGGATTGAAAACATTTTGTAACTATCATAACAAGTTGTAGAAAGGGAGGACAGAAAAGTCTTTAAGGATAATTACAGCAGCGTGGGATTTCACAGTACTCCCATTTTTTTTCTGGGTCTGTTGTGAAGCACCAAACACCATTTACATCTCCATCAGGGTTCCTGCAATACTGTAATAATTACAAAAACAGAGAATGAAGACTCTATATGTTAGCCACAGAATGAAGAAGTGCATGGTTTTTAAAAAGTTTTAAACTAAAACTTTGAATTATTTCCCCCAAATACTTTTCCACTGGATGTTAAATGTTTTCTATTTCCTCTGATCACAAAATTCTTTCTTTCTTGTGTCTCAAAACCATCAGGTGGAATTAGAAAAATATGATAAAATTGCTATCATTTTATTCATCCACCAAGAGTCATCGTAGCTCTAGTGCTTTTTAAGACCTCATGAAAAGTAAAGTTTGGTGTAGGATGACTAAGTACTTTGCACTAAAACATTTATTGTTGGCCTAATCCTTCTTCCCCTAAAGTCGGTAAGCGCAAGTTAGGTCAGCTCCAAGAATTTGCCAGAAGCCTGCTTAGTTTGTGACAAACAGCAAAAGGCATTGCTTTGGGGTTTGCAGAAATCAGGGAAGCGCTGTATGTTTTCTTTTGCGCTGCTTGCCTGTCAGCATGGTGTACCTCTGTGCTTGAAGTACTAATATCCTAGGTAATGTAAAATGCATCCTTCCCTCTTCAACGCTATTACAGGTCTGGACTATCAACATGATGACTTCCAGATACGCTTAACCTGGTCTATAAAGACTGAACATGAAGTGTTTACTGAGGGGTCATAGAGAATGGAGACAATGTTCAATGACACCAATGGCATTAGCAGCTGTTTACATTTTTATCCAGGCCTGCTCTTGGATGAGTCACAGGAGTGAAATATTTGTGGCTATGAGGTTTCTGAGAACTCCACTCTTGACAAGTCCTGCCCCTTCCAGTTTTTGCTACTGTGCCGCGATAGTCTTTACCATTACCATTAATGCAGTCTGTGAAAAAAGAGGAAAAGGAAATGATTGTTAGCTGCTGAATCTGTATGTGGTAAGCAGAAACAAGGCATATTAAGTACCGTTAGGACTTGCACACTGTCTAGTGTCTATAGCAGAAAGAAAGACAAAAAGGTACCCTGTGATGTCATCTCTCAGTCTGTCAAGGATGTCTTCCTGGGTTTACAGACTGACTGAATTGGAAAAAAATTCAAGGAACTTCAGGCTAAACATTTTCTGTAATATATTGCAAATATCTGAAAAGGCTCCAAGATTTTTGGCAAGTTGGTATCAGTAAACACCTTCCATGAGAGAAGCGTATTTCAGAGTTAGCAGCCTGTTATACTGAGAGAGCCATTGCTGCTTCTGAGGACATTGCTTCAGGTATTTTCTTCTGCTGCCCATGAGTAAGAGTACACAGCTCCATTTAGGAATGTATCTTTTATCCAGCCCTGCTACCTTCCTTTGCAAAGTCAATAACCTGTGGAAAGCTCTACTATACATTCAGAAAAGTCACACTACTTTGACCAACATGGGCTATTAATTGAGGAAGCAATGAAGCAGGATAGAGCAAAAACCTGTTTCTCTTGGTGCCTACATTTTGCAAAACATGGTTGCCTATGAGCAATACAACAAGCTAAAGTCAACCTCCTGAAAACATAAAGCACAGCATCAGCAAAATTCCTATAACAACAACATTCACTGTAATCATATTTCAATAGTACACAGCTACAGAAACACTGGAAATTTTGTCTATTTTCCTCTTGTTCCCCTAAATGAAAAAGATATCCTACAGAATGCACTGTAAAATGATACAGGCCACAGGATATGAACTGACTAAGGAGCACTTGCTGCAAAATTCAACAGTACAGATCTGAAAGCTGGAGGACGGATGTGACTGTTATGTTGTAGCACCACTCAAGAATAATTTTGGTAGATTACTGTTTCCTTTGCCCACAAACTCTACAGGAGGCGACATTTATAGCCAGCTGTTACCAGATGTGGTGAGTGTAGTCAGGCCAACGTTTTGTACCGTCGTTGCAGGGGGGTCATTTGGTGCAGGCTTTTGTGTGTGATCATCACACCTCTTGAGATTGCAGTACTCCCATGTCGTGTTGGGGTCAGTGGTGAAACACCATGGTCTGTTATCACCATCTGGGTTTCTACAATAGTTGTCCCTCAAATCCCTGCAAAAATAAGTACAATAGTCATGTTGCATAAGACTGAAAGTAATCACAGGAATATCTTGCCAAAAAGATGTGGATCTGTACTATGTAGAGATAAATACATTTATTAATTTTTCACTTCTTGCCAGATATCCTATTACCAGCAAACACATTTATGGCTGTGATACAAGTGCACTCGTATAACTGGGTGCTCAGTTCCAACTACAAAGAACATTTAAATGGTAGTTCTAATCGTAATATATCTGACTGTGTGTTTTGCAGCATAAATGCTGTGTTCTCCCCAGATAAAATAAGTAGAAAGGCCACCACAAAGGTCTCAAATTCATAAACAAAATGCATATTTCAGCAGATGCCCAGACTATGGATACAAGTCTCCCAGTGCTGGTTACAGAAGCTCAGATTTAAGTGTAAAGGGACACAGCTGTATTTTACTCAGAATTTAAATAACAAGAAAACACAGTTTTTAAAAATGAGACTAACAGAAAATGTTTCCGCATCTTAGAAGAAATCTCTTTTATAGATACATTCCCTGGCATTGTTTTAAAGCACAGTTGTGCAAAGCTAATACAATTGGCAATGGTCATTGTCAGATAACCCAAGAAAAGTTGAGATAAACATACGCATTTGGGAATCTGTCCGGGGTTTTTTCATGCCTGTGTGGGAACATGGAGTTCCAGGCCTGGCATTTCTTTCCCGATGCAGTGATGGAAGTTGTGCCACGATAACTCTGTCCTTTACCTCGGTAACACTCCTCTGACTGGGGAACCTGCACAGGCACATCTGCAGAAAACAACAGAAACTGGTCATTTGCGTCACCATTTTATGTTCTTACTCAGTAGGCACAAGTAAGCATCAGACACACAGGATGACAAAAATGAATGACTCATTTATACAGACAGCATCCAGTGAGAGCATCACGGCCAGCATGAAAAGCAGAAGGGCATTTCCAAAGATATTTAGAAAACTTTCACAGATTATCCTCATACATCAGATGCTCTTCAGTGGAAGATTCATCTCTCAGTTTCATTTTGGTATATGTGAGCATGTTTTAATTAAAGATTGAAAAGTTCCCATGAAAAAACCTCAAAGATTAGATGCTAGTAATTTTGCCCCTGATATATTTCTAAAATGGACATTATGCTAAACTTTAATCTCTCTATTATCCTTTTGATTGCACTAAGACTTTCTTGTTATTTTTTGTGCTTAAATGAATGGGTGTTTCGGATGAGATTGTTATTACTTTGGAAGATCCTGTCCTCTCTTTCATGGTTACTTTAAAAAAATGGGACTTCCTTTTATTTAGCACTTTTTTATCCGTCTAAACTTATTTTTCATTTCTCAGTTAACTTGCTAAAAATGCCCTACATTTGGGGAAAAAAGCAATATAAAAAAGTAAAACTCTCTCATCCTGCAATTCTTCTGTTGGGTCAGCCGGTGATTTACCTCCTTCACTACACTTCCTTAGGCATTGAAAGTCCAATATTTGGCAGGTTTTGTAATATGCCAAGCAGAAAAACTGCATTAACAACAGTGACAAAGTGAGTGAAAAAAGATTTGACACATTTACAATGAGAAACACTAAGTCTCTTACTGCTTTAAAGTCCTTCTCTCAAGTACATTCCACTACTCATACCAGCAATCACTTGATCTGTCCCATCACAGCGGGGAATTGCACAATATTCCCACCGAACACTGCTGTTGATGGTGTAGCACCAAGGCCTCTTCTCTCCATCAGGGTTTCTACAGTAGTTTTCCTCTAAGGCCCTGAAACACAAACACCGGCTTTAAACTACTCATGGAAATCCAGAAGAGTTGTGTGCAAGACTATTAACAACTACTGCATGCAGAACTCAGTTGAGTAGTTACATTTATTCTTTTTGGAGGACCATTATTTTGGGACTAATCAACAGCCTTTGAATTTATAGTCTAAATGCTGATGATATATGAAGAACTTTTCCAATGCTTACATTTTCTGCTCTTGTTTCTGAGGCCAAGACATGGCAGTAAAAGCTGACTTCAAAACACAAGCCATCGGTGTACCTGACTGCTATGGTAAGAACCAGGTGAGGCTGGATGTCACAGACTGATCCTGGCAGCATGTGCATATGAGCACTGGTGCACACTGCTCTCTGCCCTGTGATAATGGACAGGGTTTCACATGCCCAGGAAAACTTGCAGGATCCATTTCAGAACCCACAGGATCAAAATACAGAGCTAAAAGGCTGGTCAGTCTCAGCTACCCTTGCCCATTGATAACGCTCTACAAACCCAGCTTCTCTGACCTTGGAGCACGAGGATGTATTGGAGCATCTTGGATCTTGGAGCATCGCTCTTCAGAAGAGTAATGCACTGAAAGTGTGCCAAAACGCAGCCAGGGGATTTTTAACATAAAAGTCGTAAATAGTTATAACTCTGCAGTGGGATGTGGAGGAGACAGATGAGACAAGTACATGAGAATAAAGCAGCTGGTAAAAAAAGGAATGCTGAAAAAAATTAAGAGCAAGACCTGAACAGAAGTAATGAGAGCTGACAAAAGGTGACCAAACAACTTATCAATATAGCTGCAGAAAACCTGTGCTACTCTTGCCTCTGCATCTGGATCTATAAGGAATAACTATGTTCTTTCATATTTGTTAAAATGATGAGGCTCAGCATACTTGCAGGGATATCTGTCAGGAATCCAGCCATGTTTGTGAGGAAACTGTGCATTCCAGTGTTGGCAGGCATTTCCCGATTCAGTGATGGCTATCCTGCCTCGATAGTTTTCTCCTTTCCCTGAAAGACACTGGGAGCCCAGGCCAGAGACTGGCAGGTGTGTAGCTGTAACAGGATTAAAAAAAAAAAAAAGAAAAAGGAAAAGAAAATAGAAGAAAAAACAAAACTAGATAGTGCTTTCAAATATATTAAAAAAACCTCTCTTTTCTGTAAAGTCGAACATGCATTTTTTTTTCCATGAGTTAGCAGGTCAGCTGAAAACTACCACCTGATTTAACCTGAATGCCCTGCCTCTTAGGTAAATTGAAAAGTAAGGTGGCTGAAGACAAATTAGGGTTTCTATAACATCTCTGGCATTATTGCACCTTGTGACACCTGCATCCTCACTGACCTTAGATGATTTTATGTAGCAGAAAAGTAGTGAGTGATTCTGCTTATTAATGTGCACTTTTCCTGGTTCACAAGGATTTCTTCACATTACTCAGAACTGTGATTTCTTGCCTTTCCCCTTCCTGCATCATTTTAATGGGAAGAGCCACCCTATGGAGTGATCTCAGGAAATCAAACTCACCGCAACGAGGAATGTTGCAATATTCCCAGCGTTTAGCAGGGCTGGTAGTGAAACACCAGGGACGAAGTTCACCATCAGGATTACGGCAATAATTCACCTTCAGATCCTTCTCTGGAAAGCTGCACATTGAAAATGAAAGAGAAGCCTGTGACTCAGCTATGTCTGGCTGTAGCAATCAGGGCGTCTGCAGGCAGGGCCTCCCAGGCACTGCGGGAATTAATTCAGTGCTGAGCCTGACTCACTGTTTCAAGGTAAATCCATGCATATGAGGCTCTTGGGCATCCCAGCGCTGGCACTCAAGCCCAGACTCTGTTCTGGAAACTTCTCCATGGTAGTCTTCACCATTACACTGCATGCACTCCACTGTAGGGCCTAGGTAGAATGAAAACAAAGCAAGGTTTGTACCAGCTTGTGAATTCTGATCCTGATCTATTCATGGAAGACTACACTGAAAGGAAAAGAGGGTTTTGCTCCAGCTAATGATGGAAGGAATCCAGAAGACCATGCATTACAGCCTGGCCAAATGAATAAAACTTTAGGGATACATGTAATTTGGAGGGAGGACTTCATCACATATCTCTATGTACTGATAGCAATTGGAGTTCTGTATGTAACACAGCACTTGGGTCAATCTTTACACTTGTTAAAATTAAATAAATTGCTAGGGGTAAGAGCAGGACAATATCAGCAAATGATTAAAAAATTTCAGTTCCTCCATATTTACAAAATTACTTTGATAACTGGAGCCAATTAGGAAAACAACCTTTGTGTTGAGAACTTCTTAAGTTCCAGCTTGATCTAAGTTCACATTTGACACCAATCTGCAATAATAAAGCAAGAACAAATAGCAGGAATAACATTACCTACTCAAACACTCGGTCTCCGAAAAATAAATGTACCTTCTCCAGCGTGCGTGACCTGGCCCTCACACTCTGGGATGTTACAGTAATCAAATCTGGTAGCAGGATCTGTTGTGTAACACCAGGGTCCCCTTTCATCCCCATCAGGATTTCTGCAGTAGTTTTCATCCAACCCTGCATTGGGGTGTTTTTCAGGTGTATAACTGTAATAGTATTAAAATTCTATTTTAATTCCAGTAATTTAGTGGAGCAGAAGGGAAATGTCCAACTTGCTCAGCTAGCTGTGGGCTCTATTCATTCACAGCAAAAATGAGACAAACGGATTCCCCGTTATAACCTGTAAATGAAATCTGAAAAACATTCCGTAACTACCATTATTAGTAGCTTCTCCCTAGGTCCCAGTTGCCAATGATGAGCGAGCTTACGGCCTGTAAGGACTATGACAGTCTCGAAGGACAATTATTGTCTTTAATACTTTCATCTAGTTGATCTAATCAGCTCACTATGGCCTGTGGCTCTGTCATGTATTTTTCTTAACACAGCTACTTTAAAAGTGGACTATTTCTAGAGACTATTCACCAAACACAGCTGGATCCTAATTTGCAGAGATTTTGAAGCAAGCGACCCTGGGCTTCTTCCTATAGCAATCCTCCCAGAGAAGACTAAATGGCTTTTAAACAAAAAATTGAAACAAGCACACCCAAGTTTCATTAGAATAACAACAAAAATTAACTTCTTAAATAGATAAAACTCCCACGTAAATCAGAGAAAATAGGCCCTCTGCTTCCACACTTGCTTCAGTGAGCCCAATGGCAGCCAGCCCTGAGAAAACTCTGTCAGGACAGGTCCCTTCGGCACTCAGACGCTTTCCTGGATGTTTCTTCTTGACTGTCTCTGGGTGATAGGCAGGAGGTCATAGAGCTGGACAGATACCTCTTCTTTTTTTTTTTCACACCTCATACAGAAGAGAGTAATTATGGCCTCACTATCACCAACAGCAAAATTTTCATCATGGGTTGATAGAGGGATCATTTCATCTTCTTAAGAGACCCGGCATTTAGACACCACTTCTCTAGCTGACAATGCACCCTTTCCTTACCCAGACCATTGCAGTTCTCTGCCCATAGAGTCAAAAGTTACAAGACAGATGAAGATAAAGTTGTCTTTAAAAGTCACCTGACAGCTGGCTTTGGTAACATGCACTATAAAGTTGTTTATACACATGAAGTTGTGGAAGCTCGGAAAAGATTCAGAACAACTTGAAGACAAATATAAATAAGGCCATACTTTGGGTTGTGAGGTGTTTTTTCTGCCCACTTCTGGCATGGAATACCCCTCTGAGTTTTGGCTTCCATTCCTCTGTAGTCCTTCCCAATCCCTCTTTTACATTGTAGAAGGTAAACTGAAATGGAATTGGCTTTGTTAATTCAATGGTGTTACAACGTGACATCTCGTGAAACTGAGAATCTGCAGATATAACTCTGAAGTTCATCTATTTATGATGAACCATGCTTTACCCATGTTTTGAACCTCTTATGCATGCAAACAGAGAGATGTGATTCAATAAGGTATTTTAAAACAAATTAGTTAGCAACTACTACGGAACTACAGAAGAAAATTCCTGAAGCATTTTTATAAAGCTAATACAATCAAGTTAAGAAAATAGATATAACAAGTTACAATTGGTTTTGACATGTATAAAATGCATGCTTATATTGCTATACTACTGAGATAAAAAGGAAGGCCTTTCACCAACAGCTGGAGATTCTTTTAGATTTATTGTTCCTAAGAACATTCTCAGTATGGATATCATGTAACTACCCCTTCAAACCAGAGAATTTTTAGTTATCAAAATATGTTTGTCACATAAGTGGCCCCCACACTTTTGATTCCTCTTAGCCTCAGACTCCCAGGTACTTTCTAGTGGGATTCCAAAGCAGAGAGAATGCAAAGCATGTTGATGATGCTTTTATTGCAACAGACACTGAAAAATCTCCAGTTATTGGGAGATTCTGGGGAGTGATCCTCATTTCCCTTCCAGCCATTTCTTTGCACAACAAGAATCCCCCTGAGCCCTCAAATATAAAATGGAGATGTTAGAGTAAGAACAGGAGACCAATCTGATAGGAAAAGCTGAGCCTTTTTTGGACACCTTGCAATTGTTACTGTCATCAGAGTGTGTGGCTGGGACTACAAATGTCTGTGTTGCATGTCTTACCAACAGGGGCTCTTGCAGCTGCTGCCTGGTTGTCAGGGTACTCCTGGAGTGCCCAGAAGTCTTGTCACTGCTGCTTCAACACTGGTACTCTAGTAGCAAGTCCCAGCATGACCATCTCTGGTGAACAGCCTTGCCCATGGACTTTCTGATGTTGCCAGGTAGCTCCTAAACAATTTTAGCATGTCTAAATGCTAAGCCAGACTCATCTGACACCTAGGGAGACGGGGTGGAGGCTCCATATAGCTGGGTCAGGAATGAGGACAAGCAAGTAACTTCCCCGTTCAAATGGCACATGGAGACCACCATGGATTTAGACCTTGGTATTGGATCCCTCTTAGACAGAATTTTTAGTAACACGGCTCCTTTCCGTTTGACCCCCAAAGTCTCTCTTACTTTTCTGTCTTGTACAGGACTTTGCTGTGCTGGCCTATAACCCCTGAAAGTCTGTGTTCCTCAAAAGAGTGATGGGATCCAGAGCCAAGCTATATGTCAAGACAAAATTAAGGTTTGACTGAGGAAACTGCTCTGTAAAGAAGGAGAAGTTTCTAACCAAGTTCCTAAGAATTTTTTCAGTGACCAAGTGCAAAAACGTTGATTATTACTCATACAAGAAGGCAAGCATCCCAGATGGCCACTGAGCTAGTAAAAAGGCCATGGTTCTTAAATTCTGAGAAGCTAATTACGATCAAAAGAAAAGGCACTCTTGGAGGTGTGAATGGGAAGAAATCCGACTCAATATAATATAGTGAGTGTAGCCTAAAAAAGCTATGTATTTGTGCCTTGTGGATTATTCCTACTATTAACAAGGAGGCTGTAATCAGAAGAGGATTCCTCGTACAGGATTCTGCCATTAACATAGAGAAAATAAAACTCTAACTGCCAGACATATGTTCATGGAGCCTTTGTAAATATGGACAACCCAGAGTATGGTCTCCGTACAGATCCCAAAGTGTCTGTGGTGGGATAAAATGTGAGTGCATAACATTGTATGGCCTAGCACAGCCAGACAAACTCTTATACTCACAGCAGGATGAACCTTTTGGCTTTAAAGTAGCTGTTCTGTACAGATATTTTGCATCCAGTCCCAGGGAAAATAAGCTCTGGCAAAGAGTGATGCCAGAGTAGCTGTTATGAACTCCAAGGTCTGAGTCAGTCATAGGTGAGACTGTACAGTCATCATGAGCCTAAGGGAGTGGCAGAGTCACAAAATGTCCTGGAGATTGCTTCTTCCAAGCAGAACAGATTCCATCATGTCTCAGCAGAAAGGAATTTTACAGCAGCTATTTCCTGGTGCTGAGGAGTCATGGTGGGGACAGAAAACTTTTCTGAGGCTTAAGGACACTAAATGTCCTTATTTGCAAATTCAAGTTCATGTTGGGTGATGCTGGCTGTGATAATTAGGTTGCTTCTAGGAAGGTGAATCTCACTTTTACAATGCATTTTAACAGCCTTATGAGAAATATCTCTGGTTTGAGGTGGATTGGGGCCATTACAGATACCAAAAGCTGCCACTTGGATTATTCAGAGACTTCACAAAGATGTTGACAGTGGTAGCTGTGAGTTTCAGAAGAAATGAGATAGTCTTGTATTCCTGCTAGTGAAAAATAGAAGGAAGATGACTCTACATCCTCTGTTTGAAAAAACAGGCACTGTAAAACTGTCCCCTGAAAAAAACAAAGGAACCAGTTCTCTGGCTGTTAGAGCTAAAAACAATTCCTGCTGAAGCAGACTGTCATGAAGAGATATCCCTAAGAAGGCAGAGGTAGTGTGGTCCACAGCGGCAGCATGGGAGCTGAATGGTATAGCCAAGGGAGGCAGCGTGTGTCCCAGGTGTGAAAGGTGGGTCTCGTAGAATGCAGAAGGTGGCAGGAGATGAAGATGAGACAGGCAGTCCCCAAATTGCTGCAGATCGTAAGAATGCTGGATGATGAGCAAATGATGCCTGATAACTCATTAGATGAAAATGAAGAGTCTGTAAGGCAGATGCCCTTTTTTCCCACTCATATCTAGCTGCCTTAAGCTTGGGTATATGGGTTGGGTCATTTCAAAGAACCATCACTGTTAGCACAAGGTTAAAATAGGGAAAGAGAAAACAGTTTCCACATGAAAAGATTTAGTATCAATGACCTACTGTCCAAGCTGTGGCAGTGCCTGATTGCAGCTTTCAGTGACATTGATAGATGCTAAACATTAAGGAGACTTGATTTCTGCTCAGTCTGCAATAGGAGCTGAGAAGAGCCAGCCTTTACTTTAAAATGATCAGAAAAGGTCACCCAGTCACATCACCGGACTGGTAACTCTGCAGAAGGACTGCAGATGAATGCATCTGCTCTGGCAGCCCACACAGTGATGGCAGTGAAGGCAAGAGAGGTGGCTGCCCGCTGTGTCTAGGTGGGACACTTAGTTTCACCCTGTGGAAGGACAGCAGGTAACGATGTCTCTGTCCTGGGCCTGACACCTGGACAAGTGCCTCCATTCATGAGGGCCCCCCTGAAATGACAGGCACCTACAGGCTGATGAGCTGATCCCTTGGTGTGAGGAACCAGACACAGTGTCTTCTCCTGCAGTGGACTCATGTGGTGACATTTCCTTCAGTCCTGGTCATGGCCAGGAAGGAGAAACTCTGCTTCCAAGAGGATGAGGAGAGTGGGGACCAGACCCATATCTAACCCTACAGTTTCAGTTAAGGATAAAAAGTAAACAAGACAAATCCATTCTGAAGCATAAGAAAGTGCCAAGCTAGGCCTTTTTTTCTGCAGCAAAAGGTGGCTCCAATGGGGGTACAAGCAGCAGAGCTGAAGGCTCTGACTAAATTTCTAGGTTACATGTATTTGGGAAGGTCACTGGGATGGACACTGTGGCTGGAGGCACCAGGCCTGTCTTCCAGGGAATGGCTTTGGAGGAGGCGGACAAAAAAGAGAAGCCAAGCAGTGCTTTCTCCTTTTCCTGAGAGGCCAAGGCTCCTGGGTATAAAATCAAGTCTTTAGCTGCTGAAATGAGGATCAGATATGTCCCTTCAGATATTTCAGAAGTTTGGAAGAGCTTGGACAATGGCAATCAATGTAAAGGGGCCCTGATGAAGTTAAGGATATTGTCTTGATTTGTACCAATTTAAGCCTGAGTTATTGTCTGGCCCTCTGTGACAGCATATAATTAGGGTCAATGAGAATTATTTATTCACTTAGAAGGGCTAATTTCAATTTAATAATTAATGACTTGTGCATGTGTCTATTCTCTTTCAACATATACAGAGGAATTTACAGAGCACATACTCCTCCTTTATCCTGTTCTAACCTCAAAGGAAAACTCCAATCAATTTTGACTTAAGTGAAAAAAAAAAAAATCACATTTAAAATGTTGAGGCATTGGCTACACCCATTATTTCTATAGATATTTCACTTGTGCTAGAAATGATTTGGCTGAACCTGCTCCAATATTCTTCTGTACTGGTGACTCATACATCAGTGGTCTATGAGGAACATGTGACAAATAAAAGTGGAGAAGAGGTCTCCATAGGCTTTAGCCTTGTGAGGTCTGTTACTGGGGCAGGGGGGGACATGACTGTAGAGCTAAAGTCTTTTGATCAAAACAACTGTAACAGTGGTTTTGCCTTTTAAAACAAGAAGGAAGCTGACCATAATAACGCTCAAGAATCAAGCAGTACGCTTCAAATTCTAGCTTTTAAGGCTTTAGTAATCTGTCCAAGCTAAACATAAACTGCAAGTTCAGGAAAAGTGGTGAGAAAATCCACTTGTGATTAACATAGAAAGAAGGCTCCAAGGAATACATATTGCACCATAAGATCAAAATGTCACTGGCTGATAGTCAGCTAAAGGTTAAGCTAGTACTTACTGAAGATAGCTGTTACAAACCAAGCTGCACCCGGTGCTGTGAACCTGGCAACCTGTTATCCAGTCTAGTAGCAGAAGAATCAGGATACAGCTGTTTAAATGTTAACATTCTAGCTTTTTATTATGTTTGGCCCAGATCTCCAACAGAAGTTAATGAATTAATCAGAAATGTATCAGTTTATACTAGCTGGGAATTTGGACATGAACTGCTTTCTCTTTAAAACTTTGATATGGCAAAGGGGACTTGCACCATGATTATTCATGCAGTTTCAGTTTTCTGTATATCTTTCAAATGCTTCAGAATTGTCAAGACACTGCAAATCACTGTCTTTTCAAACAAACTGAAATGTTCTTACATGAAATGTTCGCTACTCATCTTACATATCAGTTAGTAATAGGAGCTTTCTTTTTCCCAGAAGACTCATTGAAGTTAGTGTTTGTGACTGCATTATCTATGTTCCCACAAAACTTATGAAGATAGTCTAGTTAAAAATATTTTTTCCAGATATATAGCATCTATTCAAAACCTAGAAAAGCATTAATTAATTAATTAATTAAAAAAAAATCTTAAAACCAAACCACTTATCTGAGCCCGGCATGCAACAAGAATTAAGCATAAACAAAACAGCTTACAAAATATGAACATTTGATTATAATTAAAAAAAAATAAAATTTAAGTCAATACAATATTTCAGTCAAGTAATTCTTGACTGAATTATTACACAGAAAATTAGAGGAGTGGGTACATAGAAGCAGATAATCCTGTAGTCTTGGAAATTTGTATGATGAAGGACTCTGCTAGCTCCGTGAAGCAGAGGACTGTAAATACTTAAAGGGCAGAGAAATGCATGATTTTTGCTTTGGAGTATGTTTATTCTGCCTTGTCCCAATAATACATGACTTAAGGAGTGAAATATAAGTTCAAATATAAGGAGCCTTGATGCTATATGTGAAATTCTCTGGCACTTTCAGCCCAGTTCATAATGGTGCAGGCCTACCTCACTGAAACTGTCACCACCTGCAATGGCGTACCCCAGCACTGCAGCAGAGAATGCAAGGATGCAGTTAAAACAAGCTTAACATGCAAATGTGTACCATCTTACTATATACATACTTTTCTTCTCATAAAGAACTGCATCCATGCTGTTGAACGTCACTGACATTTTGGCATTTTCAGCCAGTGTTAAACACTGTAGTTTTTTCCTGGTGAATAGGAAGGCCCTGTTGAAATTGAGAAGGAAGCAATATTGACATAGGAAGCAATATGTTTAATTCAATTCAAATTATTCAACTCATAATTATTTTTCTATAAATTATTAACTTACTAACACTGTCTTGTATCCATTTATATCTTTCAGATACTGCACTCAGTATCCAAGACACTGAGTAAGAGACTGATGTTTTCTACTGCTCCAAAGTGGTTGACTTTTTCAGGATGTATGACTACGTGAACAAGTTACTGTGTGGGAAGCTAGTTACTGCATTGGCAAAATGTTATCAACAGCATCCTAGCTACTCAGGTTAGTGCCTTTCCCTACAATGAATTAGAAACATCTCACCCTTCTTTTGTGAAACAAGGCAGCATCCAGCTAAAAAGACAGAAGCAGCTCTTCACGTAACATTGGATAAGAGCAGGAACTTGAGCATTTACTATAGAATGAGTAATACATTGTAAATGCAACCTTTACTTGACTTTGTGGTAATTTATGGGTGGAGATAGATAAGCCACAAGCTAAAGGCACAGGCATGGGTGACACTGCTGTAGGCAGAGCTGCAGCAGCATGGCAATGTTGGTTCTGAGCAACAGTAGGAAAATATCACTGCTATGCAGACACCCACAATGACATAGTTTTAAGATTCAACAGAAATTACCTGCAACTAAAATTTCTTTCTGCTTCACATTTCTCTGCACATTCTTTTTCATTATTTGTCTTGTAAAACTGTTTATTTCGAGTAAGTATCCAAACGCCATCTGTTCTTAAATAGTCATCCAGTATATCTCCTTTCACTACAAGGGAAGGAAAGGAATCAGACATTAAAAATGAGAATGCTGCAGTTCAGAAGATCTGTGACTTCAAGTCCCATTTTTCATGTAGCATTAACAGGTGAAGGCACCATTTATTTTGTGTAATTCTGGGTAAAACATGATAAACTCTGAGGAAATTCCTGCCTCCTGACACAATCACAGCTGTATGACCGGAACACATCATACAAAAAACCAGCAGAAGAGAGATGTAGAGAAGCAGCTCTGAGTAGCGTTATGTACGGGTTTGAAGCTGAGAACAAGAAACATGAAATAAGAGCAAGAGGGACTAAATGGTGTCAAACAAACATCAGTTAGAGAAAGATGAAGGGAAGTGATATCCATATTAAAATTTTGGAGAAGCATGAATTGGGAGGATGTGAGATTATGACCTCCCATGTGGATGGTGCAATTGCTACAGTTTTACTGGTCACTAAATAGTAGTTTGTCCTAAGATGTCTTGCCCTGGAGCAAGAAACATCAATTGTAAGATGACTAGATAGTCTTTTACAATGGCCACCGTTATTTTTGTTGTAATGGGTTGAGCAGATTTACTAATGAATCTGTCAGACTGCATCTCTGTTGCAACAAATTAACCCAAGATTTTAAATTAGTAAATCAATTAGTAGTATTATATCTGAAAGCTACATGTGCATAAGATGTATATGATGTACCTACTAATACATTTAACACTTAGCTCCAAAATGTTGTTGCTCACAATGGAGTTTGGCATCTAATTGATTTTTTCCTTTTATGTCTATAAAGATTCTATGTTTCCATTCCTAATTTCTACAAAAGTTTATTTCCATATCCAGCACCAGGTTACAAAGTTACAAAAGTGATATGGTTTAATTATTTCACCTTTCAAGCTAGATTATTATTGACAGACACAGGCAACTCATAATCTTGTACAGCATTTCATAGGTAACATTGTGAATCTTTCTTTTATGCAAACACTCATATTAGGCTCAATTCACTGCAACATCACTCCAGTGTAATTAACTCCCATGACATATAGGTCATCCATCACCTACCTCTGCATGACATGCGTTCATATAAAATAAAATGTATTTCGGCCACTAATGAAAGTATGATGATTAATTGCCTGAGAGCAATCTTCTGTGACTGTTTGCAGAGTTGGCTCAATGCTATAAAATCCACATGTCTTAAGAAATCCCTGACACTGAGGCCTCCCATATCTAATCTTACTGTTACAGTAGGACTACGTGGAGCACCAACAGCCTATCAATTTCCCCTGATGGACTCAGCAAACAAGTATTTCCTCTCCTGACCTTTTTCCTAAGCTAACTGAGGCCACTGTTCCAGAATTGCAGGGGATCAGAATAGGAAAATATTACTTTTCAAACTGTACTGACTCATCTCAAAACTATATGTTTGTCCAAAGAGCTCTACTTTGGATACCATTCCTTTTCCGTGACCATAAAAAAGATTTATTTCCGTTGGTTTAAGAATGAACACATGAGATTTTGGATGACATGCATAAGCTAAAAGGCAGCACAGATTGGCAGAAGCTTGGATAACAGAAAAGAAAATGTGATGTTAGTTGCCTGAAAAAACATTGCAAAGTGTAAACTTAAAAAATAATACAATAGTTTTAAAAATGCAGCAGGGAATGTAGTATTCTGGGTAAAGTCCAAGTCTTTATAAACCCAGACATGATACAAGATATATGAACAGAATATTCAAATATATGTAAGCAAAACAATTTCTTCTTTTATGTATGCATCTTTCCAGACTTGACCAGTACTAATCCAGAAGACATAAAAAATAGTTTTAAGACAGTTTTGTGGACTATCCTTTTGGAGAAAGTGAGTTAGAGCTGATAACAATAAGCAAATAAAAATAACTTTATTATCTGTCTAATATGTTTTTAACAGTACTTTTTAAAAGTAATTTAAGGGCCATATAATGATGTGCAGTGTTAAAGTACTAGAGAATGTGATATCTGATTGAAATGTAATTGAAATGTATATTACATGTGGAATATTTATTTACAGAATTTGTAGATGAGCTTGAAATTCATATATTACCTTTAGTGAAACACTTATCTTCTTTTGGAATTGTAAAACTAGACATATTCCTGGAAAAGTTGGTCCAGGTTACTGAAGACTAAATTTCTACTTACTGCCCCCAGGAAAACAAAGGCGAACATTTTCTTGTAAGTGGTTGACAACAGAAAATGTGAAATTGCGAGAATATAGAGGAGCTTTTCCATTTTTAATTTTGTTTTAAATATTTAATTTTAAAACTTTAAAAATGCTGTCATAAAGGATGAAAATCAGGGTCACCGTGCTTAGCAGTGCTTGGCAGTAAAAACAGCTTTAGCATTTGATCCAAAGCCTGCTGAAACCAGAGATAGCCATCTCACTGACTGCTATGAGTTTTGTATCAGGCAGGCTTTGCGGCTGCTTTCCAAGGATGCCCCCATTTCTGACCATGGGGCATGTTTGCAAGGAGCCACTTGTTCCCCAAGCAGACACCAAGGCTCTTGCTCTTCTGGCATCTCCAACCAACACAACACTGGAGCAACCACAGCTCTCACTTTGTTCAACAGCAACTCTCGCTGGCCAACAAGCCCCAAATCCATCATCGTCCAGCTAAGTGGCAACACAGGGATTTGGGGACCTACGTTCACCAAAGGGAGCTTGCAAGCGTTTGGCCCCCACCTCACCTAGGCAAGCAGAAAGCAAAGGACTCTTACCTGAGCTGAGCAAGAACAGAAAGAGAAAGGCGGCTTTGCTAATCCCCATTTTGGCCCAGCTGGCGGGTGCTGGAAGTTGTGGGTGTCGGTGCACAAAGTTTTATTGACTCGCACTGGAGCAAGGCGGCATCAAACAAACAAGGCAGGTAGGTTAAGTTAATCATTCTCCCATGCTGTGACCCCCTTTGCCATGGTGTGTCCATTCAAACAACCTTGAATTGGATGGATTACCAAATCAGACTCAATCATTGTACTGGATGCTGGGAAATGTGAAGGCACTCTCTTGTTTTGTGGGGCATGGTTTTGTTGTCAGATTGCTTGGCCTCACTTTGCTAAGGTAAAGATGGGGATCATGGTGTTGGAAAGTATGGGAATCCAAGCATAATCTAATTCTACACAGACCTGTATATTCAGCTTTAGGTCCCAATGGTATTTTCAGTCACAGACTTGCACTGCTTAGGATGGAACTGTTTCTGATTTATGCTTTTGTGTAAGCCAGTCCCCAAAAATCCCCTGATAATGCTAACTCTGTATCAGAATTTCTTTTAACAATCGCCAGTGCCCTTCCTGGGGAAAGAAGCTTCCTTCCCTCTGCTGTTTCCCATTTCTGGGCTGGTTTTTGTTGTTAGCGGCTTGGGAGGCAGTGTTCACTTTAGTTCAGTGTATAATGTGTCTTTGCCTTCCAGGCAAAGCTCCTGATATCTCAGGTCTGCTCAGACTTTAGGGTGCCCCACACATTTCAGCAACACCACCTCCATCACCCCCATGGGGCTCAGCTAAGGCAAGCTAGGTGTTCCCAGCCAGAGTGCCCTCAGGAGTCTCAACTGGTTTGTCTGGCAATTCGGTACAGCCTTCAGCTGGGGTTGGTGGGGCAGAGGAGAACAGCAGTTAGGAGCAAGGTGGGAATCCCACGTATTCCCCTCTGTGTTGGGAGAAGGGTGGTTCTGGAAAGGCCACATGCAGCAGCCACATCCCTGTGAGCACTGATGACTAGACGAGTCACCTGGGGTGAAAGCAGTGGTCAAAAGGTACACGCCTGCAGGGCACAGGTGGGAAATGCACCCAGGGCTGGTTGGGGAGGCAGTGGGCAAGTGGCCTTTCTGCCTCAGCTCTCAGACACTTGCAGAGGGTTCTCAGTAAAGAGCCAGTGTGTAGCCTGCAGTCAGGACAGGCAGAAGAAGTGATGTCAGTAGGAAAACTGGCATCATTTTTTTTATTTTCTCAAAGTGATATTCCATTCCAAAACTGGTTGGTCTTGGTAACTGTTTTGTGGTCAGTTATGTCCATGTACCATCACATCCACAGCTCATCCACATCCACACAGTCACTTTTTGAGCATATCATTCACTCTCCACCACACCCGACAGAGGGATGGAACCCCGATGTTCCTACAAGGCTTCAGAAAATCAGTGGTCAGACAGAGAAAAGAAACCAAAATTTGTTTTCCATGAGGACACGCATGGTGGAAGCAAACACCATTCATTTCTGCATGGCCAGTCAGCAGTTCTGTACCCTCCAACCAGCACGTCAGCACATGCATACGTGAATCCCGGGAACATCCACCTTGTACACATGGACGTGGAAAAGACAGGCTGTCCTAATGGAAGCCAGGAGTACATCACAGAGATGTTATGGGGACATGAATGGAAAGAAGCAGCATTAGGGGACCATTTTGGAGTGAGGAGGGCATGGAGGACCTGAAGATTTCCCAGTTTGATATAGGAGAGAGGTGGGGTCACCAAGAGATGCAGGAGCACATGATAAGCAGGGATACGAACTATGCGGAGCCAAGCCTCTCTTGTTCTGCCACTGACAGCATTGCTTGCTCTGCCCTGAGATAGCAAGTGCCATAGACTATAGATGCAGAAGTCTGAAGCCACTCTAGATCTGCTAGTAAACAGCATGGAAAAGTCTTTTCTCTTGCATCTCATTTAAATCTTAGACCGATCAAAAGCAGAGAGATTTTTATGCCCATTTTCTATTAGAAACAACAGAAGACACATCTCTGCTCGTGAGAACTATGCTATAATCCTACGTGATTTTGTCTGAGACGTTCTGGAGAACGTGCTGTCCTGGTAATGTCCAGAAGGGTGCAGCAGATGATACTTTTTTGACAAAGTAGGTGACATATTAAACTCCCAGCATAAGCAAAGGTGTCAATAAGCACTCATGATACATTGGCAGGAGATGTTTGTCCATAAGCTTGAAAAAATCCCCAGGGTTTTATTATTTCATTGTTCATACACAGCACTAGCTTATAAGGAAATTTGTCTTATCAAATATGCTTTGCTTTTCTTTCTCAGTTCCCCCTTTTCCTTCCCACCACAATGCAAGCGGCTTAAAGTTGATTGGTTTGAACTTATGTAATATTAAGAGGTTCAAAAGCTTTATTTTCTCAAAGTGATATTCCATGTAGGAAAGACAGCATGCAAGCATGAAAAACAGAGAAAAATAGAATGAGAAAGAGCAAGGGAAGAAAGCCAAGTATAACATTATCACCGTAAGATACTGAAAAACATAATAAAGGTGATGACGCAGTGAAAAATAGAGGCACCTATTTGGAACAAAAGAAATCCCAAATTTTGTGAGAGCATAGCACAGATTTAATCTGAATTAGAAAAAAGAGAAGAAGAAACAACTCCCTTGAAAAGGAAAATAAATATGAATAAAACAAATGAATGAGCTGTGAGCTCAAACTAATTTGGAAAAACATAGATATAGAGTTGCACAGTAATGAAAACAAAAAAGAATTTGAATGTCAAGCGTCAAATTATAAAATACTTTGATTAGGCTTTCAGCTTGGAGAAAGGGAGATTTGTACATGCTTGCTCATTCTACACCTTCGCTAGGGAACATCATGCAGCTCTGCTGCACTGGCTTGGAGAGTGTATTTTCTTTAAGTGATGAACAGGATACTTGTCAGTTAATCAAGGAGATACTTCCAGCCACTGATTCAGTAAATTCTGTCAGTGGAATATAAATATTTATGCTGACTTCAGAGGTCTTTTAGACAGGCCTTGTATAATTTTTAATTCTTAAAATCAAGTTAAAGACTCTCGGGAGAAAAACAAATCTAGGAATAGAAAAGAAAACGAATGCATCTCCAAACAAGTGAGTGAGAAATCAAATATCTATCAAATAACAAGGACAGTTCCTTCTGCAAGTAAATAATAACAGAAAAATTGCTCTGAAACTCATCTCTCTATATTTTCCTGAACTGAATAATGTGAGTCACAAGCTCCATGAAATATAAGTTAGTTGTCGTTTCCTCATTAGATGCAAATATGTTCCAAAGAACCAGTTTCTAAAGTACTTCATACTTTCTCTAATCCCTAATTTTCCCTTCCTGGTAAAGACACATTGATAGGAGTAGCAAGTGAGAGATCAGCCACCAGAAGTAATAGAGCGGATAGTGAGTTGTGGGCACAGCTTTTGTATTGGTTGGCCAATTTGTTTATTTTTCAGTTTCATATTTCTCCATGTTTAGTCACAGAATTCCCAACCCCAAGCTGGTTTCCAAGGGGAACAAGCGCAGTGTCCTCTAACTCTCTAATGATTTCCTGCTTCATGGTAGATTTTCTCCATTGGCACAAACCTGAAACAGGTAGACTATTAGGGCACTGTTCAGGTACATTGAGCACAGAGCAGGACCTAGCTCCATTCATCAGCAACATATGAAAGCCATTTTTATAAATTTCGGTACCTCATTTTTGGGGGGCTCCATTACTGGTCCTTTGCTTGTTCTCATGGATATTTACATTTTTTCCAGAGAATGCCACTGATGATGATGATTACTATTAATATCAGAGCCTCCACCTGAAATCAGAACCCAAGCACTAGGTGCTCAAGATAGATATGAGACTTTCTCAACCCTGAAGATATTACTCTGGTAGCAGGCAAGGGGTGAAGAAATAAAATGGCATGGCCAAGGCAGTGGCATGGTCAGAAATCCACAGTGGCCCTGCCCACTTCAGAAACTGGTGCACCTGAGCTCTTGGCTTCACACGCAACAGTCTATTGCTATTGCTTGCATTTCTAACTAGCAGAAGGAGTGTCTGTGAGAAAGGAGATGAGAAGAAGGCAAGAAGCTAGTGCCTTACCCACCTGGAGCAACGGGTCTGCTTAATGTGCACCAGGAGCTCAGGACTGTTTCTGAGACACCTGTATGTTAACACCTGCCCCATCGACAGCGTTGCCTGGACAAAACACTGCAGCAAGTTTCCTATTTATAAAACAGGAGCAGCAAATACTTCACTGCCTGTCTGCTGTGAGGTTAGTAAATTCAGGCTTATTTTTGAGTTGAAAGGAAAAGACGGCATAAGTGCCAAGCATAATCCTTTTACCAGGCTGTGAGGCAGGTATGGTTCAAAATCTATAGGTAAGTATTGAAATCTCATAAATAATACTGACTTGAGGCCTTGTCCATACGCCTGAAAAATCCAATGAGGCTGTGTGACATAGAAACATCTTACTCCTCCCAAGTTAAAGAACTGCAAATCAGACAGAACTTGCTGGGAAGCTGTGTGGGGTGGGTCAGAGGAAAGGAAACAGAATGAAAAAGAGTGGATTGTTTTGGCTAGAGATTATATTACTAGAGGAATACACAAGAAGGATCTTCAAATATAGACATATAAATATATGTTGATTATAACACATGTATGTATGTGTGTGCATATATATATATATATAATGATTACTGCAAAGAACAGTAGATAATCTATTTACCATAAAGGTGGAGGATAAGGCAAGCAGTATCGATTTAAATATACAAAAGAGATTGAAAATCAAGATTAGAAAAAAATCTCTTTCAGACAAAGGAGAGTGAAGCACTGGAATTTTGCCTGGGAAGGTTGTGGGATCTTCGCGACTGGAAGTTTCAGGAACAGGTTTGATAAATGTCTGACAGACATTTTGGGTCTGTATGTGTTCCTACGTCATGATGGTTGAACTAGATAATCCTTTTTGTTGTCTTTTTCTTCTAATTCTGTGAATTAGATTTGTGACACCTAAACAATTCCTCAAAACAGCCGTACTGCAACTCTCCACAAGCCACAGTCAGTAATCTTCCTCTTTTCTCTGCAGAATGGTTTTTGCACCCTCTGCTTTCCTCCTCCACTGATCTCCTCTGACAGGCTGTAGACATGAAAAGAGGAAATGTTGCATTTCCAGGACTCCACAGCTTTACGTACTCACGTTCCCTCAGCCACTGTCCCCATTAACCACCTTGGTTATACCTACATGTTCTGCTCAGTTGGCAGGCTGCAGTTCAGTGCTGTAGGTCATCTCTTAGAGCATTTTGGTTTCCTTTGGAAAGAGTACAGCACACTGAATCCTTGCCCCAGGAAGACCGACTGAGCAGAATAACTCTCTTTAGAGAAAGAAGAAAAATCTCTTCTTCTCCAAACCGCCCTGGGAACACTCAGGAATCTCCTTTCTCAAAACGTCTCCAGTATAAGCCTACAAGCAACATCATTTCATTCAAGTGACAGCTCCCCCGGCTTGGGGGCACACTGAGCACAGTTGGTTTGCCCCTGGTTTTCACAACATAATTGCAACTTCTGGAGTTGCCTCACCTTGAAAGTTCAATTGTTTTTCGCTGGAGTGGCCCCCAGCTATGATGAGAAATACATGCAAGTCAGACTTGTTTAGGCCTGATCTCCTGGTCTCTGCCAATTCTCCCACAACTGGTGAGGGAGAGTTTGTGTCCTCCTGGCACCCACCAAACTGGGGCTCTGGCTCCCACCCAGCAGCTGCTCTCCTGCCTAGGGCTCTCATCCACCCAGCCTTTCTCAGCGTCAGCACCACGGGTGTTACCAGCACGCTCCCGGCACCTGCTGAAAGCTCTTTATTTGGAGTAGCCAGATAATGAATTATCAGATAATAAAATGCTTCAGAAAAACATCTGGACATAAATGACCTTGCTAAATAAGAGACTTATATTAATTTTAGTCTGTATGACCTGCGCATACTGGTATATGATTAAGACCCACCTGAAAAACGGAGCACTCTGATGGAGCATACTCAGAGAAATGATGTCCTTGTTTATAGTCAGAAACAGCTGGTTGTCTAGGCCTAACTCATTCCAAAATTGAAGGTCTCTATGGCTTGCTGCCTTTGAGGAAGGTTTGAGGCACAGGCTTAGAGCTCATTTCCTCATGCAATTGTTTGGTGCATATTTTCTTCGCCTGCATGTGGATACAAACAACTGAATCTTTAATTTGAAATGTACTGTATACACTCAAAGTGTGAATTTATGCCCTTTACTATAGCAATTGAAGTGCTGGAAATGGGTCCCCAGAAGCCACCTAGTCCATCCCCCTTCCCTCAAACAGAATCAACTCTACCACATCCTTCCCGACTGCTGCTTGAACAACCACAGATTAAAAACCTCCCAGAATGGCAACTCCACACCCTTCTCAGGAAAACAGCTAACAATTATTGTTACGGTTAAGGCTTTCCTGATGTCTAACCTAGAGCTTTTTGCTGTCGTATAGTTCTTTCACATCTTACAGTATGTGAGAAATCAGCAAGGCATCAAGTAGAATAGCAGAGTTGTAAAAAATAACCCAGGATAGTACAAGCCTAATAGTTCGTAGTAGTTCCTCTGCATGGATGGATTATGTTTACATAACAAATATAATGGCAGGCTTTTCTGAAATGCATTCGGACAACTGGATGCAATATTAAGTTTGAACTACATGCAGAACACCTCAAGTAAAACACATATAACTAATACATATTAATTAGTATTCATATAACCAGTACGTATTGATTATATATTAATGATAAATTTCAGCATTGCTAAAGCAAGTAGGTGTATGACAGTAGTGGCTCAAAAAGCTGTTTGAGAACAAATATCTGAGATGACATTATTGAGACGACTGCTGTGTCTCATAGCCCTCTACTAAGCCACAGTCTTATGGCCACCCCTGTGCCATGTGGCCCCAGACTCTACTCCTCCAGTCGTGCTCCAATTGTACCAGCCAGGCTGCTCCTTATCCCAACAACACCTGCACACAGGCAACGCAAGAAGGGCTACATCCCTGCTGTTCCCCACATTGTTCATGTTTATCCTTCTCCTACAAGTGGTCCTAGATCACCTTCGCTGTAGCTGTAGACAAAGCTAGATTTGCTGGTACTCTGACGTGTTAGGTGATAAAGGCCCTCTTGGCAGATGGTAAGCCTTGGGCTAAGGGCTCTCTTCCAGAAATTTACTTCAGGGAAAAGCCTGTCTCAGGATGACTTCACATGAGGGGGTCTATCCTACTCCTGCTGTGAAACATGCTCAGACAGGGCTGGAGACAGCGTAAGTACTACTGGGTTGAATGTAGAGTGTGACAGCTCCTGAAGTCTGTGCAGTGGCCCTGGTCGGCCGGCTGGGAGGATGCTTTGCCAGAGAGCCGGGCTGGTCAGCCCGCCTGCCCCACCTGAACGAGACAGACACTTGTTGTGCATCGGCTCCTGTACGGGCTCTGACTCACCACCCTCCCACCGGGGGAATCGCTACCTGGAGACAACCAAGGTGTAAGCAGGGGATCAAACAGGAAGGCGCAAACCCTTTCCTGATGGCAAGGACCACAGAGAAAACCATTCGGCTCCCTAAGGAACTCCCCATGGGTCCATCGGGGCAGGGCCTGGCAGCCAGGGCCCATCCCACCCCCAGCCAGGACCAGGCAGCCGGGGGTCACCAGGACAGCCCCAGCCCCAGGCATCAGGCACCTCCCTGGGGATGGGGACGGGCCAAGGCCGGGTCAGTCAGGGCTGGTGGTGCCTTCAGGGACCTGGCAGCTCCAGGCCAGGGAACTGAGGTAACAGGAGCTTATTTCACTGTCTTGCACCCATGCCGTAACTAAGAAGCGCCTCTCCTCTGCACACACAGTTTCTTTCTTTATAAACACCATCTGTCCAGAAGAAGTCCATTTAGTTTCATGTCTTTTAAATCCCTTCCTGCTTTCCCCAGACCAAGCTGGCATACAGCGCCGTGCGGAAGAGTCCAAGGTCAGAGGCATTTCTGTAGAGAAAAATCTGCAAAAGCAGTTTCTTTCAGTGGAGAAACTGAAAGTTCAGGACACTTAACTGCTTCTTATCTTTGTGCCCACAGATGCACAAATGTAGCACCAATAAGGACCTTTTTTCCTGATTTGTCTTCCATGCTTACATCCACTGTGACTTTTCCCATACAGTGCAGGGCTGAGAGCTGGACTGGCAGAGGGAGCACTGGTGCAATCGCCTCTTATAGCCCTAGGGAAGAACTTACTCATTTCATAGAGGCATTTCACTGAGCAAAGAGATAATAATCTGCCATGACATCTATTAGTACATGTTTTATTGGGTTTAAAGTAAATGTCAAAACTGTATATAAGAACACAGCAAGCTATAACGCTGGACAATATCTTATATGCACAATATATGGACTATTTAACCCTACATTCACCTTGTTTCCTCCATATTTCTCAGGTATTATGTCAGAATTTTTTTTTCTGTCCTAAACTGGGCCTCCCTTTGAGGGGAATCTTGTTCCTTCTCACCTGAGGGGAACATTTCCTGCCCAAACCTCTCCTTTCGCCCTGATAGACGTGGCAGTGATCAGTTGCATATCCTGTCACGGGTCACTTGTTGGTGACTGAAATTCACTAGTATAAAATAAATGCGAAACAATTTTGACGACTGCATACATTCAATTTAAATTAACCGTCAGCAGTCAGCTCAGAACACAGGTAGGAGCTAACTTTTTCCAGTAAAATGAAAACAATATATTGCTTGTCCTGTTGTAACATTAAGCCTAAAATGATCTCAGATATCCTCAGCTCCTGTTCTCCAGCCAATCTGAAATGTAGCTCGTGTTGTTGGCAACTGGGCTTTCTAGAAAAAAAAAAAAAAGAGGCTTATTACTGTCTGTCCTGTAAAGGACAAGTTTTTTAGGAAATCACAAGAGCTGAAACAGTTCCACCTCTAAAACCACTTTAGAATACATGCTTTTGGATAAAGTCAGTTTTATTTTCCTTGGAAACAACTTGACATTAAATTCCTACAGGCAGAAGCTACTGGCCTTTATACTAGGACATGCTGGCCAACCCATGCTGTAATGAACTATTTTTATTCTCCTCCCTTTTCTGATGTGAGGTCATGCCACGTTCTTGTCTGGTGAGTTAGCAAACAGCTTCTCTATGCCATGATCCTCTGTCCTCTGTGCAGCTGTCGCCTAGGTTCTCCTCTGGCCTCTGCCCTGCTTCTGGAGTTTCAAACTGTCAGGTTATGCAGATTTCCTTCTTGAGACATTATGCTTTTTTTCCGGGAGGAGACTGAAGCAATACAATCTTTAGCTCTGCTGCTGCTTGGCTAGAGACACCAGAAGGAGGCGTTTGTATAAAAAAGGATCTAAATTAGCTGCCTAGGGAGAGAGGGACGAGAGAACTGTCTACCTAAAGGTAGGACAGTTGCAGAAAATGTCCCTTTGGACAATCATGCCTCCATGTGTGGGAACAAACCCAGGGACAGAGCACTCAGGCAACAATAAAGAAAGCAGGAGCTCTACAGTGTGGCCCCTTAATCATCTGTAAAATTTGCAGATTTGGGGGCTTGCAAATGCCTTTTTAAGGTTTAGCCCTATATTTGCAAATTAAATGCATACTTAGGTACCCTGGGAAAGAGGCCTTGACGTTCAGACACATTGTACAAATGCAATTCCTGTTCTGCACCTGAACTTCACATTAACAAAGCTAAACAAGCCCATTTGATCTAGTGAGCTAGAAATGGATTTAGCTGTCCATCGTAGGAATCCTTCCAGAAAGCATATTAGCTTTAATCACCCTTTACACAGGGAGATGAACTATTATTTATGTTTGAAAAACGTCTTTTCTTTCAATGACCTTACCTACTGCCAAAAAGAAGGGAAGAAAGAGGGTTACTACTAAAGCAGCATCTAGGCTTTTGTTCACAGTCAAGTATATTTGGTATTGCTATGATAATATGCTTGGCAAATAGAGCATGCAGCTGGATTGGAAAACTATTTAAAATTCAACAACTCAGCTGTGTGGTTTGTGCAACAAATTGTTCCTCCCACTGAGCAAAGACAGGGCTTTTTCATCCACTTTTAGAGGACCCACTTTTAGTGGTCAGAATAGTGATTTATCTATGTACATCTTAAGCAAAAAGTCACAGGTTAGCTATGGCTGGATCTCCTTTAGAAAGCTTAGCTAGCAAAGCCACATCAGTAAAAACCCTCATAAAGATATGGGTATAGGAGTAAAAAATGTACATAGAAGTGCAGCTTATGCTGGGCAGGGCACAGCCAGAATCTGCATTAGTATGAACTCTTCTGTGACTCCATCTACTTTTGGGTATTTTTGTCAGTTTAACTACATCAGAACAACTAAGGTGCAAAAGTCTATCAGTCAGCTCAGTTATCTTCTAAAGAGGTGGAAATAATTTTGTGGGCTGAGAATCCTTTGGAACAGAGTTCCACTCCATGCAAATAAAGGTGGAAAAGGCTTTTTCTTTGCTTGTTCTTGCTGTGATGGTGGTCTAAGAACATGGGCAAGACAAGAGTTGCAGGTGGAATTAATATTTTCTGTTAGATCAACTAGTATAGGTGGAAAAATTAGACAAGTTTTTGTGCACGGAAGCCCTTCTTTGTGCCTAAAAGCTCATCTGATTTTTCCAGCCATGCTAACTGGGCTGATGAAGGTGGTAGGCTGGGCCAATAGAGGTGGTAGCAGGAGAATCAAGAGATACAGAGGGGTGAGATAAAGCAGGTTGGTTCACACACACTGTAAGAGCATATTAATTACTCTGAAGCAAGTATTTTTTTATAGACTTACACGGAATTCTACAATTTGATCTAGCTAACCAATTTCATTTTATAATAAATATACAGAGACCAACACTGTTGATATGATCCTGGTATTACACATCATCTAGAATTATTTCAATGTTGGTTTAAATTCTTTTTTTTCATTCATTTTCTAAGAAAAACAGAATTTGTAACAGATTATTACTTTTTCCCTAATGGAAGTGATCTCACACATAGAACACCAAACTGCTGACTGGATTGAATCCCAGCTTTTCTAAACAGGAACATCTGGTTGAAAGAGGCTAATGCTAGAAAATTTCTGTTTAAGAGCAAAACAGTATTTTGAACATTTTGTGACTTACGTACAATAGCTACTATAAAGAAATCAGTACAGTAATGTTTTTTTTAAGTTTAACTCTATCAAAAGCCACCAGCAACTTTTAAAAATCTTTGTGAAAATATTTGCATATTTCACATTCAGAACCATGATAAACCAGAAAAGTTAGTTCACAGGCAAGGGTGAGATTGACAATACAGCAACTCAATGAAATAATGAATAAAACTAGTTACTGATGCTATAGTATCCTTACCCCTACCATGGAGAAAGGGGTTATGAGACAGGTATAAAACCCTTAATATAACACCTGATATGTCAAATATTTCTGCTTCCTACAGAAGATGAAAAACTACAGAGTTATGCAGCCTGTGCCTTCTAAACCAGTATATAACAGAGAAATATGTAGGCTATTATAATGTAGTGCACTGTTCCTAAAGGCAAAATAGAATGAAAAAAATTACATAAAACCAAATCAGATTAGTAATCTTAAATCAGTCTAGTTCTTTACTGAATTGTGTAAACTGTTGCTAAAAAATGCCTGGGTAGGTAAATCATCCTTTGTCAAATTTTCTGGTTTTCAAAGTAATTTTTGTTTATTATTTGAGTTGTTGGGTTTTTTCCTCTCTCTCTCTCTCTCTCTCCATTTTGTGGAATTTTCATATGAGAAGAAAAAGGGAACAATGTCTACACATTGTTAGTCTTTGTTATTTAGATTAAGTCTTCTAGCAAAACCAGAAGATAGAATCAACATAGAAGCAAATCAGGTTTTTGAAAGACCTAGTTAAAAGTTTTATCACTTTCTATTATATACATGTAAGATCATTAAGCACAGCACGAGTGAAATCATAGACAATAAGTGCACAGTGATTAAGATGAAAGAGGGGTGATATTTTTAGGGGAGTGATATGGACAATTAATTTTGTAATGTCTTAATGCATTGGGTTTGAAAGCTTTGTAAGTCAAGTAATAGAGATGTTTTAGCCTTGTGTCTTTATGAGACAATGAAGTCAAGACACTTGCAAAATTCATGTTGGACTACTGTTACTCTTCTAATAATATGAGTGATGAAAGTATAGTATTATCCAATCAAATAAGATAACCAGAGTCTACTGGGTATATTTACTAATGCATATTGCATATAAATATATGTATAAAGTGGACACTTTAATGACAAAAACTGCAAGTTTGGTTGTTCAGTTAGAAAATGAGCTGTTGCAGTATTGTTCTCTCTGATTTATATAATCTGATTAGCTTTTGCCAAGATAATGGGCATGGTAACAACTGTTAGGGTTTTATTTTGTTAGAAAACTTACTCAATACTAATACCTGTCCTATGCCATTATTCTCTTTCTACTGTACAAGTGAGCATTTATTATAATAAATCTAATAACTTCTACACATATTTTTAGGGAATAGCTATTTAATTGCTCTTTTTCATCTGTACAGAATATTCAATGTGGGAAATAACTGGGGTATTGCTCAAAAGCTTTCTCAGCTGTACTGAACCAGCAAAAGTAGGAAGTGAGGACATCGGATAAAAGACAGCAACATTTTAACTGATAATATTATACAGCCAAACTGGCTTTAGGACTGGGATGAAACAGTGCTCTTCCTGCCATACTTGTCATTGTAAGCAATAAATATGTCATCACTGGGATTTACAAAACAGATGCTGAAGAGTTAAAATAAGAGTCAGGCTGCGCTTTGATACCTGTGTTGACTCTGGAGGGAAATGACCAAAGCATGCATTTTTGAAAAAAGTAAATTAATGTGACCAAACCACAGGCAGCAAAATTCACAGCTCAAACAGTCTGAAGTCCTTAAAAATTATTTCTATCTATTGTCTGTTCTCCAAGAAGAAGAGCAGGATGATGAAAGTCTTGTGCAATGGGTATTTGAATCTAGTCCAGGATGCTTGTCATTTAAACACAGGGTGAAAATTATTCCCGGGGCTATGAATGCAGATGATTTTTTGGGTGTATTGACATTTCTAGACAGATTGTCTGTCTTTTTCTTAAAGATGGCACTTCATTATACTGCCAGAAAGAAAAGCAATGCTATTTATGACACATTCTGGGAGAAATGGTATTGTTTGGATGCAGGGATGACCATGATGGAATGGGCTACTGAAAAATGAATATGCCAGTGTGAAACAAAACATTAAAACAGCTATACTGAGATCTGATAGTTTTTCAGTATTATAAGGCATGGCAAAGACTCAAATGCATTACAGCTTTTCTGTTCTCTTTTCCTCCATTGTATGTCTTAAATTATCATGGAGAAGTAAAATGTATTTATGTATCTTAATAGCTAATGGGAAGCAGCTTCATTAGCCACACTGTGATATAAATTCCCTCCAAATAGGGCAGAAGAATTACAGCTAGGCTGGGACTTGTTTAAGCAAAGCATCAAATACCATTTTAGACTCCCTAGGGAAAACTCTGGAGACTACAGCTGCCACTTCAGAAAGGACTGGATCTCCTTCATACCCTGCAACACTTCTGCCAGTCCCATCCACATGTCTCAGGAACCTGAAGATTTCTAAATGACCCTAGCCATCCATTTTTGGGCAGTTAAATCCTACCTTTGACGTTTACACACTGAGACAAGGTGGGTACCAAGGATCTGATGTCATTTTTTCTTTGCACTGTAATTGGTTGTCAACAACAGTGCTGAAGAGCTCTGAAGTCTTGCATCAACCTGTCCAATGGAGAAGTTTTTGAGCTGGCCGTTTGATGTTACTCCACCATGCGTACTCCAGTGCTGAGACTCAGTAACAGTTCTGAATTTGCCATACACAAAAATGAAGAAAAAGACTCTTCCATCTCCACCAAACAAGACTCTGAAAAAATCCTGCCTAATGCCAATTGTCAAGGACAAGAACCCTCTAAAACAGAAGGGTTCTTTGATGACTCCTTTCTTCTGCTTGCATAACATCTGGAGGAGAAAATAATCCTCATGCTTGGCAATCACTATGATGGCTGTTAGATAAGTTCCAGAGCATGGAGACTACCATAGCCACATACTGCTGCCGTCTGAAAGGCATTCACAGTCCAAAGCCCACCTAGGGAGAATCTCTGTCTCCCACAATTCAGCTTGATGTCTTCATGATTTATCGGAGGCCTTGAAAGAAAATGGGAAGTATGGCCATTAATAATGCAGGAGTTCAGTGAAAATGTTGAGAGCACAAAAGACCTAGAATAATACAACCACTATGAGAGCTAGAAAGAGGTGTGAGATTCAGCTACACAGAACAGGATGTTTTGAATGGATGCTTCATCTGTTTTTATTGTAAAATGCACTGAAAAACAGAGCATACTGAAAGAGAGGAACAAGCCATCAGTTTGGCTACTTATCAGAGTGTTAGTCTACAGTAATTTCTAATGGATTATATTTATTTTTTTATTCTTAAAATTTAATGTAATGTTAATGTAGCACTTGGAACTGCATATTTCAAATATGCATACTGCTTTCCAGGAGAGGGCAGTCCATTCCCAGGATCAGTTGCCTCCTGTCGTGTTCTTAATCCAAGAAGTGTAACTAGAAACTCTGACAAAGAAAGTTTCTTAGGCAGGGCACAACCAAGACCCCAAGAGGTGAGTGCATATTGGACAAAACTGTCTTGGACAAGACAAACCAAAGGTCTTCTACTGTCTCCCTGAAGAAGAAAGAATGTAAATATGCTTGTGACAGTACATCAGTAATCAGTAATGTGCAAAAAGGAGGCAGAGAAGTGGAGTGAATATATCACCACAGCTGTACAAGGGCAAGTAAATAGCATAACCTGAACTTTGCCTAGGGAAGTCTTCTCCCTATCTATTACACAAATATCGTAAATCTGTATGCTATAAAGGCATAAAAGCTCTAAAGACAGCCAGGAGCTAAGACTGGCCTTTTATTTCATGTCATTTCATTCTTCAATTCATTTCATTTCATTACTTTTCATAACTTTTTTTCATATTTTACAGAACAATGTGAGGGGTTATTTCTGCAAATGGCATGTAATGAGTCAGACTGCTTTTCTTCATTTACAATCCTCCCTTGTCCTCCCTCTACCGGTCTCTGCCAGGTATGTGATTCACCCAAGAGAGCTTTGAACTCTGCTCTGGAGTAAAAAGCAGGGTAGCCACATCAACAAGATATAGCAACTAAAGTAATTAGCCTTAACAGCATCTGGCACAGACACTCCTGAGCTTGCCTGTGATAGTATGTTCATGTATTATATTTCATGGCTACTGAAATCCAGAGAAGATACAAGCTCCTCTCCTGAGGTGGTGTAGCAGCACTAGTGTGGTGCTCAACAGGAGTCAGCGAGTCCTCTGCAGCAGCAGCAGCTCAGGTGCTGACACGAGCTTACCTGCAGCTATTGTTGCACTGCATTGTAATCTGCACTGAAGGAGATCAGTGTAACAAAAACTCATGGAAGAAGAAGGTGATTTCTTTTACAAAATGTCTGAAGGAGTTGATTATACCCATTCAATCTCATTCTCTCATAAACTTTATTTGCTCACACTCCTACACCCACATACACAACAAGCACCTCTTGGCGCTGGACCTGTATACATCCAAGCGGTGTGCCCAGGATCACTGGTGGGGCACAAGGGTTGCTGGCTCCTGAGTCCTTGTTATGTCTCTGGGGTTCTTTTTGATTAGCAATGGCTATGTAGTTTTTGGACAGATCTTTTACATCATTTAGGAGTCAAGAGCTGTAATGGGGCGGTCTTTTTCTACAGCCTGTCTTCCTGTTGAGTTAACAGAAAAAAGAATGGCATAATGTGGTGTGCAGTCATGTAGTTTGAGCACTAGAAAAGGAAGGACAAGGCACGGTACGTACCTTTCAGCTCTTACATTTTAGATGCAGGATAGAGCATATATCACCTCAGTAATAATCTAAGAGCTGAACTACAAAGACTAACAGAGAATTTTGATTTGCTTAGAGCATCAAGCAGAAACTTGAAATACAGTCACAAACAGTAATACAGGAAATCAGTGAATATATCGACATGACCAAAGAACTAGAAAAATAAACTTCTAAGAGCAATGTACTTTCTACAGGCTTGCAATAAGGTTAGAGAAAGATAAGCACAGTCAGTGGGTTAGGATGAAGAACTTCATACTACAGAGTTGAAGGACAGAGGAGTTCATTGCGAGGGAAGTGTACCGGCTGTTTATAGTAGGAAGGTAGTATTAGGTTAGGAATATGTATGAAACTTTGAAATTAATCCCAGTTCACTATAGTAGCTGGAAATTGTACCTAGATCTTTCCTAAATTATTTTTAGTGCATTTCCTATCTCACCATTACAGTCAAATCCACTTTCTCCAAGTTCCTTCAGAGTCTGAGACAAGTGCCAAAGATGAGTGTCTTTGATAGGCAGGGGATACATCCTCCAAAGGGCAACAATGACCATAGCACAGTCTGTGTTCCCTCCTACTTTTCAGTAGTGCAATGTATTTTCCAGGTGGACAATAATAAATAATTATGCACATAAATACATGTGCATAACCAAGACTAAGTTTGAGAACTTTTTTCTATTGCAGTACTCAAAGGGAATGTTTTGTTAGCCGTATTGTCCTTTTCAGAGAATTTTACCTTCCGCTTCCCCTTCTCCTTCATTGAGAGTTTTGCTCCTGTGAACTTGAGGAAGGGCAAGGGTTTCTGTTTGTCTCTGAATTTGCTTCCATTTTATTAAGCTGTGCTTGTGCCTTGTGGCATCTCCCTTGCCCTGGCACTCCCCTAAGTCATCTGCCACTCTTGCCAGGCCTTTAGTGTGACCTGCCACGGTGCCAGGATCATACTTTCTCTTGCTGACTCTGACGTACACATAAAGGACTGTCTTCACTTTCAACTACATCTGCAACCCATCTCAGAGGGTGATCTGTGTCCATGCCCAGAGCTGGATGTACTACTAACTCCCTGGATTATATGTACTATATGTATTTACATATAGTCTTTTCCTTGTCCCCCACTCATCCCAATGCTGGAATGTTCTTGCAGTAATCCTAGTCCTTCCAGACTAACTGGTAAGGATTTCAGTATCAAGATGTCCTTTGTCTGTTGAAGAGGGGACAAAGACTATGTCTATGCTAGGAAATTAAAGATGGCCAGAGACTAGGCTTGCACACTATCCCGTGATGGTGCAAGCTGTTTAATTGTTAGCCCATTCCCTGTCATGGCTCTGGCCCATGCTGGCTAGCATGGTCTCACACAGTGCCAGGACGTAGTCTGGGGCCTGACAGAGTCTAGGGACTTTCCCAGCAAGCAGTGTAACTGTCCATTTCATTCTTAATAAAACCTAACAATGCTTGTAGAGTCTTAACCACAAGCTGTACAAATGTTCCACCTGGTTGAGTAGTGCCCGATGACGTAGTATTCCTCTTTACTGACATTCGCTAGGACATATATGCAACTGCAGAAAATATCCAATTTGTTTTAATTCACATTTGAACTGAACCATATCTTTTGTAAGTAGGAGCTTACCATAAAATTAAAAAGATTTTTTTTCATTATCAGAAATTGAGAAAACAACAGATGAGTCCCTTATAACGTTTAGGTCCAAGGACCCAGGAATGCATATGCATGTGAATTTGAGTAGGGATTCCTATCTAGCAATAGTTCTACTGAATTCAGTGAGCATTTCCCCACATAAGTGTTTGCACAGTGAAGGCTGGATGGGACAGTGAGAGGAACGGTCTTCCTCTCCCCAAGAATTTTAAAGAACTCAATTAATTTCTCCATCTTGAATCAGAACAGTCACTAAATCTCCAACAGTTCCACAAATAGAAACCTTTCACTCACAAAAAAAATTGTTGATCAAAAAAGTGTGATTTGGGATGGAACAGAAAATAAGAGATGAGCTGTTGGCAGGTTTGAACAGAGATTTATGTGGGAAGAAGTAATGATACACTGGAAGGATTTGGGGAAAAATGACAGATGAGAAAGCTGAAAAGGACAGGAGTCAGTTAAATTAATTATATTAGTCTTATCGTTTCCATTCCAGTTTACAACTAAGGGTAGGCTTGCTAGCCATTGTGATTGCTTTGCCATATAAAACACAGCCCAAGCCACTGATAAATGTCAAGCTGTTCAATTCTTCCATCTATTACTCTCTAAAGCACTTTAAAGGCTATTGCAGCTCTCAAATATTTATAAAGAGACAGTTTTGGAAAGCAGACAGCCACTTTGCCATATGTCTGAGTGGCTGTTCTTCAATATGTTCTTGAAGAGTAATGACAACTCTTAAATTTTGTAAGGGCAGTTTAAAGGGACCCTCTTCATTTATATTTAGTCCACAATTTAAGTTTCATGAAAAAATGACTAAAGGGTCATTTTTAATGTTTGGACACATGATTTTTTTTTTTTTTTTTTTTTTTTTTTATCAAGCACATTCCCTTCTACTTTTAAGTACTTTTAAGTACTTTTAAGGCAACTGTATGGAAAGCAAGAGCAACTGACTAACATAACACAAAAAATGCAAAACAAACATACACATTTGGGAAATTCCTTGCTGTTCTGTTTTGATGATGTGGTATCACCAAGCTCCAGGCTTGGCATTTCTTTCCCGTGACAGTAAAAGAAACTGTTCCATGGTAATCCAAGCCTCTCTCTCATGATAGCACTCCTCTTGACCTGAAGGCTGTGTTGATATATCAGCATCTGTAATGACCAGCAGAAATCAGTCCCTTAATTTAATTTATGTGTTTAAATTTAAAACATAAAAAAACCCCACAGCCTTCAGGAAATAGATAAAAGTGAGTTAGAAAAATCAGACAGATTAGTAAGCAGTCACAGGAATGTTTGAGAATAAAGACCAGAAGGCATTTGTAAGGGTGTCTGGAACAACTTCATGCAACAGATGGTACTTGGTAGGAGCACTTGCATTTCAATTTCACTTCTGCACGCTGCATTTGTTTGTATTAGGGAAGCAAAACCTTCACATACAGCTCTAAAATTTATTCAAATGTAATTTTTCATGAGTTAGATTTAGGAGAGTAATGTTCAGGATTTTAAAAAATTGATTGTTATCCTTTTATTTATTTTTTTCTTTCATCTTCATTTGCACTTCCCCCCACCCGGCCAATACATGCAATAAGAGATATATTTTGATTGTTACCATGTATCTTTAGTTGTGTTCATTTCTTATATATTCTTATACTTACTCACATATAAAAGGAAAACTAGAACTCTCAATCAGCAGACTTAAAACCTTCAGTGTCAGTTCCCCTGTGGCCAGAAGGCCCTACTTTCTACCCATGACTGAGAAAGCTTTTCAGCATGCGCACAAGATCAGTAAACAATCAACGGTACTGAGAAAAGTTTTAGTAGAGATTTTTACAACACAAATGACCACCTTCCATTGTATTTTGTGCTTCTGTAGCACAGCTGTATTCCCTCTCCCCTCCCCCCCCATCTTCCCAGGGGTTTTTGATGCTATCTCTGGACACTGAGGAATGCCATAATACCACCACCACGTTGTGGTGTTGGTGGTATAGCACCAGGGACTCTTCTTACCATCTGGGTTCCTACAATAATTTATATCTAAACTCCTGAAATAGAAACATAGTATGAAAATAACAGCATTCTGGAAATCTGAAACCAGCTATTGTATGAAGATATAAAGTGCTTTCCTGACCTGTTTAATATTACTTTTATTTACTGGAGTGTCATCATCACAGATAAAACATCATCCCATGTTGCTGATCATTCATGCTAGAGACACATTATTTCAATAAACTACTGTTTTGGAAGTGATCAACAAACCCTGTAATAAATGTTCTTTTGCTGGCCATTATATGATTAGTTTTTCATACTTCACGTTGTCTCCTTTACATTTGCAGTAAAATATGCCTACTGTAAGGTATGTGTACTGGCAGATGACTAGTCCACTAAGCAGTCTTAGTTCAGGCTCATGTTCAAAATGCTGTGTCAGATGGCTTTTGCACTGGACTGGTTATGGGGAGACACACCTTGACTTTGGTGGGGAGGATTTTACCTCGACAATATGTTTTCAAACATAATTAGACTTCTGAAGTATGTTCTGCACTTCCTTTTAACAGCAATCAGGCAGAAACATGACCAAGCTGAACATGATCCCAGTCCACCAGGCTCAAGAGTATAGCATTGGTAGCTGAATGAACAGCAGTACTGGAAAGAAAAATGCGAAAAGTCAGCTGGAAAAGCAAAGTTGGAGAGAGCAGGAGAAAGTGAGGGTAAGAGACAAGAATAAGGTATGAGGAGAAGTACTGCAGGGTACAGAGAAGTAAAAGAACCCTGCCCTAAGGAGAAGCCAAACCAAAGTCCATTCTTCTATGCACAGTAACTGGACTTTATTAAACTACAACGTTTTAGTGGCTGGGTTATGCCACAAGTCCATATGAACAAATTCAGCCTTATCAATAAAAATGCTCTAAATTCACACATAAAGCAAATTCCTGATTCAAAATAAAACAAACACAGAAGAATCTGAATATTCTCTCACTTAAATATATCTTATGAAAGAAAATAAAAATCATGGTAGAGAACATAGTGGGGAGAATGGAAGGAAGAAACACATACTCTGGCCTTTACACTCTGGGATGCCACAGTAATCTAATCCGGTAGCAGGATCGGTTGTGAAACACCATGGTCTATTTTCATTCCCATCAGGATTCTTGCAGTAGTTTTCTTCGAACCCCACATGAGCAAAAATTTCAGGTGTAAAGCTGTAATGGAAAGAAAAATACTGTTACAGAAGAAGTGAATTTTTCTTTTTTTTTCAGATGTTTGTGGCTCATTTCATGCAACCTGAAAGCCAAGAAAAGGGATACTCCTCTTGTGGATCTGATGTCTCTGCCTGAATATTTTTCCGTAAGATAAGCTGTCATAAAAAGTCTCTCTGTTGCCACTGGAATGCCCCGAAGAACCACCAGCCTCATGCCCACAGTTTACAGGAAATTCAACCAGCTCAAAGGGCAACAGGACTCCTCTATATTTTCATGCAGCTGATCTATTTGATTTTTATTGTCAGATCTATTGTTTCTAACCTACAAGGCTTAAAAGAGGTTCACATAAAGAACTGTGACTTTTTTTTGGAAGATACGGAGAGAGGACACTGACTAAACAACAGAGGGTTTCCAGTAACACAAATGCCATACCTGTGTGAATCTACCTGAGGAGCAGATAGACCTGCTTGCATGCTTCTCATATAGTAACAATAATATATTAGCAGCGAAAAGGCTCATCAATATAATGATGCTATTTCAGTTTCATTTTTCATGTACTATCTCTGACCTAAGCAACAAAATCCTGGCCCCATTTAAGTTAAGGATGAAATTTTCATTATGTTATTTTTTTCCAAGTGAGTGTTATTATTTCCAAGTGAGCGTTTTGCTTGAACAAGGACCACAAAAACTGGAAGCATATGATACCATTTTAATCAAAATGGGACAAATTACACAGTGTCTTAAAAGCATATCTGTCTTGCTTATTTTTGTGGTAAGTCATACAAGTCAGAGTGAGAAATATGTGGAGGAAACTATTAATTATAAAATAACCTCAGCAATAAGTAACTGTCTTTGATAATCCATGGTATAGAATTGCTTAAAGCACACTATTAATGGATAGTTCAGAAAGGATCATTCATAATATTTAGACAAATATGAGAAGATCAAACTTTGATGTGTGGAGTGTGCTACCTGCCCACTTCCAGCATCCACCGCCTTCTGAGTTCCATCTTTTATTCCTCTGCAATCCTCCCCCTTTCTTTTCTTGCACTCTAGAAGATAAACCGAAACAAAATACACTGCTGATGAATCAGTATCACTTTACATATGTCTTACCTAACTGACGTTCTGCACTTGTTATAACATATTTAGCAAATTTGAAACCTCAGTCATACACAAACATGCCTGTTATTCCACTATCATCAATAAAAGAAAATTAGAGATATTAGTAGAGTACTTATACAAGGAAACTCATTAAAGGTGTCCTGTTTTTGGCAGGAAGGCCCTGTTGAAACTGAGAGGGGACAGCATATGAAGAGCAATAGGCCGTTTTGTTCAAGCTGTTCTCCTGCTACAGTTTCTGACAGCATGTGACTTTATCTCCAGCTTCCCATGTAGCATTTGAGTTAAAATGTTCTTTCTTTCTTTTGTATTCATGGTGGCAAACTGAATAAATCTCATTCTCCTGGGAGTGTACAGGGCAGTGTTGCTGGAACAGGTAGCGAGGAACACAGGAGAAGGCAGGGCAAAGACAGAGCCTTCAGCAGTTCAGAGTATTGCTTCTGAAGACAAATATTAGCTCAGTGCATGGCAGAGGGGTTTTCCCAATCAATGTCCTGAGAATTTGCACTATTCCATTTTAGATCTCGCTTGTAGTTTCCTTGCATGTTAGTTCCTTTTCTTTTAAATGACTTGTTCACAGAGGAGTCATGAGGATAAATGTTTGCAAAGTTATGAATTAATCAAATGCGATAGCAAGGAGGACCTTCGAAGTATGTAGGCAGTGAGACAGAATACTTCACTTCTCTAACGCCCCCTTACAGGATTATAAAGCAATGAATTTGTGAGCCATCTGTGACTCTCTCCACCTCTAATCTCAAATTCCTTGTGTTCTTCAAAATGGTTCCAGTTCAGCTACTCATTCATTTTTGCTCATACAGAAATGTGCATTCTAGCTGGTTCAAGCTGAACAGAAGAGAATTTGGGTGGGATGCATACTCAAGTGGGAGTGAGACTTAACTGAATCTCTAAGCAGCAGCAAGAAAAGGAAAATGTGGCTTAAACTGTCTGACAAGGACTTCAAAATAAAAACTTAAAAACTTATTTCAAAACATAAGCAATATGCATCATTGTGGTTTGAAGCCCATTCTATTATAAGCACAGAAATAGCACATGAAAATTGATCAGGACAACCATAAAAATAAACTGATCTATTTGCTTTGCAGACACTTTACTTAGAAATGAACTTGGATTAATCCAAAATATTTAAGAGGCACAGTACTGCATTACCTGGAAGTAATAAGGATGATCAGATAAAATAACTCTTTCTTTATAACCCAATGTACGCACAGCACATTCCTGCTATATTTTATCATTTTTCTATATATTTCTCATATGGTATTTCTCAATTACTACATAATTGTACAAAATATGTTGACATGCTTGTTACTGTGTCTTAAAAATGCAGTTACAACAATAAAATAGGCTTATCTAATGTCTAAATGAAAACACACTAACATTTTTGATGTTACACGAAAGCTGATTGTGTACTGTGTTCACTGAAATGTTTACCCCAAATGCCCAAAGCTTTTACAGATAAGCTAAAAAGCAACATAAATCTTTTTAAACGTTTACCATATTGCTTAGCATTTTGTAAATCCACTTATATTTCCTCAAAAAACAAATCCTGAAACATCTAGGCAACTGAAAATTATATTTTAACCTGCTAAAAGACTATTTTGTTCCTGTTTTTATATGCCATAAGAAAGCCTCATCAACATGTAGTCATAGAAAAGAGTGAACGTTCTGTGCCTTTGCTCATGCTGCTTTTTAAAAGTTTGGATTTCAGAAAAGGAGGACTAAAATTAGGATTGCTAAATTTTGAAACATGTCATAGTATCAGAGGCAATAAGCAGATACAGGACCAGATCCATATTTCAGTGGAGTTTAACACGATGTAGATGTTTTAGCTGAAATGAAATAGGGCTTTTTTTTAGACTTTTAATAGTCTAATTCTAAGAACATCAGAAAGACATCCTTGTCTAGACTGTATCCTTTCCCCAAAAGTAATTATAAAGGGATAACCAGTGAAGTGACCCTGGATAACAAGGTATCCAAATATAGCAGTTTCTCTAGCACTGTCCCAGCCAGCCGTTTTCACACCAGCTTGACTGGAGCGTAATTTCTCAAGCCTGATACTCAAGTACCACTCAAATGTGGTACTCGAGTTCTGTGTCTTAAGCCCATCCCTAAATCACACAGAATCTTGCAGCACCTTGTTAGGAGCGCGGCACCCATTTTCACGCCTGTGCCAACCCCTACAAAAGATATTTCTCAAAGACAAGTGCTACAGATTCTGTTGATATGATACAGGTCTTTAATGTGGAACAAAGTTACTAAAATTTGTGCTTTAAATATACATACCACCATTTTCAGATGATAGTCGGACACCTTAATAAAGATCCTTGATTTTTTGCAGTCCTCAGCTAGCATGGGTCTGATGTTCTTGCAGTGACTGTGGCAGTTGGTCAGCAAATCTGAAAATCACAACTTGACTTCACAAACTTGATTTTGGAAATATGTGGGTTTAACTTTACTAATTCAAATGGAAGGCAAAGAAAACTTACCGGGGCACAGAAATGCAAGAGAATGACAGCTTTGCTAATCCCCATTTTGGCCCAGCCGGCTGTGGCTGGAACCTGTGTGTATGAGTGCATCAAGTTTTATTGATTCCCACTGGAGTTACACATCAGCAAATAAATGTGGTAAATGAAGTTAATCATTTGCTCAGTTCCAATCTCCATTTTCTAATCTCCAAACATGACCTGGAATCTAAGATGTTACAACATAATATTTAGATGTTTGTACTGGGTGCTGGGAAAGGTGAAGGCGCTCCCATCTTACTAAACATGCTGTTATTCTGAAATTGCCATGCCTCATTTTGTTTAACTAAAGATATAGATAATATTGCTGAAAATCATGGACAATGTCTCTGAGCAGAATCCTGGACTCTGCATGTTCAACTCCAGTTGTCTGTGCTATGAAACAGTTACCTACAAGATAAGGAATACAGGACTGAAAAGGATCTTCAATCTAGTTCCCTGCAATTGGAGAGTTGTACTATGCCGTCACACACAGAAAATTATCAAAGTCAATTGTAAAATTGCGTATGTTGAAAGCTTATCTCCTACATGCTCTTCCAACCAGGAAGGCTGTTCTTAACTCTTACAGCTCTGGTAAAAACATGAAAGCAAGGACTGATGTAAATTGGAAGGAGTTGGATGAGCTATCATTTACGAGACCGTGAAATTTCACAGAATTTAGAATGAATGCTCTCTGATTTAAATTTCTCTAATAGGATCTCCTAACAAAGGTTTGTTTGCACTGAAAACTATTTGAAAGCACCTGGCAAAGCCTAAAATTGCACAGTCTCCCTGGAGGGAGGCTCTGCCTGGAGTCCCAGCTGATTATTAAAACTGACTTTCGCTTGTGGAGGTTCCTAGCTCCACAGACAGAGAAGAGATGCTTTAGTCTAGGGAGGTAGGTGCCACCTGAAAGCCAGACTCATCACAGATGGGGAAAACAGCTGAGCAGAGGGAGAAAAAGCAGTACGTAAGGTACAGTTGTCCTTTGGCTTGACAATGTATAGTTGTTACGCAACTGCAGTTTTCAAGAAAGAAGGAATGAAAACACTGTGAAATGCACAAGAGTCCTGGCATTTCACCTCAGAGGTCAAATTTCTTTACCAAACAGACTCTCTAGCACTTAGAGTCTCCATGGCTCAGCTGTATGATGGAATAATTATCATTGACCCAAAGCTTGACTGTGTTCAGGTACGCTCAAGGACAGAAGTAGCATTCCACATTATCTTGACAAACTCGAGCAGCAGTCAGGAAAAAAGGTAAGTGCAAGACCTTAATTTTATCCAGACAAAATAGTTATGCAAAATGGAGTGGGAAATAGCCAGATGTATAGAAATCCTGTGAAATAGAGACTGAACATTCTAGTTGTTCACAAGCTGAAGAGGGCTTAGTACCAAAATCGTCTAGTTTTGGCACAGCATTTTCAAAGACAGTTTGAGAGAGGACACTAAGAATCATCAATTATCTTCAAATATTATCTGTGAAGAAAGCCTGCAAGATAAAGGTTTCTTGTCATCAAGAGAAAACTTGCAGTTCTGTGGCAGTGGGTAGACACAATAGAAACCTTCAGGCATGTGAGAGGCTCTGTACTCGTGGTGGATAAGCTTAAATTTAAGTTTGAAAGACTCAGAACAGACATGAAGAACAATCTGCCATGGTATAAGAAGAAAGCCCTGGAATAGATTGGCTGAAAAGATGCCTTAAGGACAGGTTAGACAAAGCTCTCATAGAACTGATGCAGAAAAAGTTGCATTGTTGTAGGAGAGAGGGGAAGAACAGATAACTTATTTTTCTCTGAAACTTTCTATTATCTTGGACCTCAACTCTCCGTAATCCCACACGTCCAGGAAGTTGTGTTGTCTGGCACTTGGACCAAGGATGGGCCCACAATCTCCAAATCAAATGTCACTGCGTCTTAGGCCACTTCCCCATATCTCAATTTCCTATTCCAGTTTGAAGTTCAGACCTCAAAGTTTGAGGCTTTGAAGAAGGTTTGAATCTTATTGAACATGTTTCAAGAAGCTCAGCTCTATGTTTTCAAGCTCTCTGATAATGCAAATATCTTATCCTACAAGTTAATTCTGCCATTTTAATATTTTATCTCTTCTACACTGAGAATGTACCAAATGTTCTTAAATATTTTAGATATTCAAGCATTTATGGCATTACTGGATATGAGGGAAATTAAATTATCAGAAAAATAAAGTAATCCCTTTGGACTTGAGCTTTGGAAAGGCCAACCAAAATAAGATTTTTTTTTTTTGTAGTCACCAAGTTCAAATAGTGAAGCCTGGGATTACTATAGGGGATAAACAATGCAAAATGAAGAGGAGGATGCAGGGACTTTCCAAAAGGCAGATTAACAGAGGGATTTTCCGAAACTCAGTACCTCTCCCCTGAGCCCCAGCATACAGTCAGGTGAAATGGCAGCACCATTCCTGGGGAATATACAGGAAAATCTTTTGGTGTCCTGCTCCTAGGAGAAAAGAAATGCAGAGTGGAATTCTTACCTAACTTCAGATAAAGTTAAGATATTAGGTAAACACTGATTTCTAACTGGTCTGTGACTAATTAGTCACCCTTCAGATTCCCTTTCCAATCAATTGAGGGATAGGTGTTTGGAAATAGTTTGTCTGACTAAACATATATGTCTACTTTGGGATGAGCCACATCCTGGGAATTCTCATTTCTCTCATTGACTACAAAAGGAATTTAGCGTGAGGAACTTGGCAGGAGACATCTACACTGCAGATCTCTGCATTTGATCAGATAAATCCTCCTACAGTGTACATAGTCCCACTGAAAGAGAGCTTGCTTCACTTCCATCTGTTCTCAACAATATGCTGGGCAAGTTCTCCTTCCACTTCAACATGCTCACCTTTAATGGGATGGGAAAAACAGAGAACCTTTGGGCCTTGTTATTTACACTTTTTTTGCTGCTGAGAGACTATATGAGATAACTGACTTGTCATCAAGATCCTTGTGGTCAGGGGGCTGTGACCACACATCCTTTCTTTGGACAAGGTAGTCAAGCAGTCTCTTTTCCCGTAATGCAAGCTTTTATATACAACCACAGACTCTTCTGTGCACTCCCTTTCTATTTTTATTGATGTTTCTTCTTTCTCATACCTAGGTAGCCAAATGCTTCAGCCATTTATTTAAGTTATGAGGGGACAAATACTGACAATCAGGTGGCAGAATTTAGCTGAGAGAACAAAAGAGTGAAGTATTTTCCCTTGTGTGGAAAAGGAGGAGACTGGGGAAGAGAATTTTACAGGAGTGTAGAGAGATTTTACATTCTAGGCAGGAGTCACCCAGCTGGCTATGAAGACCCCTAGAAGCTGCTAAAGTTTCAGCACTTTGACGTTTTTGTGAAACAGGACAGTGCGTGCCTGTGATGTATTTTGTGATGACCTTTGAGGTACTGTGGTGGAGACTATTACTTATGATGACTGCAATATCTAAGGAGCTTTGCCACTCAATGTCTTTAGTCAGGATGTGCAATTGATAGAGCATTCATTTATGCAGTTTTCCATGCTAGTGGTCTTCATACACACTTTGAGAAAGTCCTCATTTTCCATATTACAGATGTGTCCATACCATCAAAAGAGTTTTTTTGACATTTCCATGTGTTATGTTTATCACTCATCACTTTATTCTTTTTATTATTTAGTTTTTATGGTCATATCTTTAACTGGTAAGTATTTCTTTCCTCTGTACAAACCAAAATAAAAATGCTAAATGGGCAAATAAATGAACGGCTACTATATTTCATTCAATGTGTACATGAAAATAAGATCATCAAAGTGCTGCTGTAATTAAGGGGAGTTGTCATAGACTTCAGTGGAGTCAAAGTATCATCCTCAGCAATATGGTGCAGACAGCTGAGCAGACTTTAAAATGTACGTGTGTAAAGAAAAGAAACTGAATAATACTTAGTCTATTTGCAATGCTACATCAATATTCTCAGTTCATAGTAATGTAACTTTTTTATGCTTCTCCTAAAGAATTATTATGAGTCTGTTAACAAAAAGACTATTTTCTCAAGAAAATATCTGCTACTTAAGGTATGGCATCCAAGTCTAAACTCATGCACACTTGTAAAACTCAAGTTAGTTCACTGAGATCCCTTGGACATTATCATCCATCATTTGTTTTCTTAGAGTAATAGTGTACACCACTGCTATTGAGAATATATATCCTGATACTAAAACAGCTAGTGTATTATTAATATTAGTTTTTGCAGACAAATTCAGTTTATTTGTAGCTCAAGATGTCTTGAGTCAGACTTCACAAATAAGACATATCTCCATTGCCCTTTTTATCTATTCTTTTACACTACATATAGGATACTGTACTGAGAAATTACATACATCTTTCTGAAATCCTCACAATACCTCTTCCAGTAGTCAAGTCTGAGGACAAAAAGAAAAAACCCAAAGCACATGTTTTTCCATTGGAAGCGCACAAACACACACACACATGTTCAGGTCTTTTCTGTAGCAGGCAGCATGTGAAGTCTGTAAGGAAGAAGATCCTCTTCTTTCAAGGAAGCAGGAGATCTCTCAGTTGAAGGCTGCACAGGTATGGCATTAATACAGACATGGCTAACTTCCACTGATACTCTTTCATTTCAACAGTTATGCCTTTTGTTTTACCTATATCACTTCTTTGTCATGTTCACTGTACTACTTGTTTATCACTGAAGACAGTGAGGACTGAAAAATCACAGCTCAAGAATGAGTAACAGCAATGAAAATCTCTTCCTTCTCCACAAATTGTTTTCATTTCCTGAGGGAAAAAGCAAAAATAGGAATAAAATGCATGTACCTTCCATGTACCTTCTAATTGGTCTACCTCCAATTTACAAAATATTATACTGTGGTTGCAATTAACTGAGCATTATATAAAAAATGTGGGAGCCAGTTTTTTGTCCTTAGGCAGCAAAAAGTCATACAGTGTAAGTACACACATGTGATCTGAAATCATACTTCAATTTGGGCAGAAGATAGTACTGAAGCATTTTTTGCCGCTGAATATGCCTTGGTCTCCAGATCAGCCAGAAGGATGGAAGTTAAAGTAGGCTTTGCTTTTAAAACATCGAAACTGAACTGTTGCTGATCCAATCCATCCTTTGATCTTACTACTTATCTGTACAAATTTTTTTTTTTAAATGTGCTGTTCTGTGGATGTTTGGAAGAGTGCTGTTTATGTCATTTTATTTGAAAAAAAGGCATAACAGCACAAGTTCCAAAATGATAAAGATCCTAGTAACTCAGTTATTAACTGAGTTAATTCACAACTCCGTTGCTATTTCCTTGCCCATTCCACTGAGCTAAATTTATATGGAAACTTGATTCCAGTCCCTTCTCTTTTCCCTCTGCTTCTTTCTCCTTTGTTGAAATGATTAAAGGGACCAGAAAGGAAAAGGAGAAGTGATTCAAGATTGAAATGTCAGTGCTGATGGAAAGAGGAGAGCTGTGCAATGGAGAATTTAAATACGATACCCAGAGACAGACTTTCACCTGTTTTCACTTGCAAAGTCACAGAAACGTTGCAGAGAACTGTAGCCATTATTTCCAGAGCTGGATTGCTTCCATAACATGAATGGTGTCTTGCTAATTTAAACCAGCCTGCAACAATAAACTGAGAAACAACGACAAGGAAGGTCCGAGTAAAGGTAAGAAAATTCAAGGTCTTACTCATATCTTGCAGCTTGGGAGCCAGATAACAAAATCACTGGCACTTTCTTTCTCTCCCTGGGAACATAATTGATTATTGAAATGAGCACTGCTCAAAATAGCTTTGCCTTGAATTCATCCTATTCTTGAGGGTGCAAAAGTTTGACCCTCGTAAGTGTATTGCTAGATTCCTGCTTCATGAAACCCATGTGAGAAAAGAGGAGCAGACATGAAATAAAAAGTGGAAGAAGATTAAGTAATTAGGAAAGCAATGACACAGACATTGGCAACAAAAGGGTAATGAGAGACATAGCTATGAAAATGCTATGAAATGCATGAAAAAAAGCAGGCTAAACCCCAAGCTTTCACACCAATTTGAACTAGAAGACCTCAGTACCCGTTAATTAGGAAAGGTGCCTTAACATTTTATTTATGTTATTTAATTTATTTTAGGGAAAAAAACAGTGGACGTAATGAAAGGACATGTATTTGAGGGTCTCAGACCAATTTTATGAATTCTTAAAACTTGCTTGTAAAATCTGACTCTATAAATATCGCAATAACTTCAGCAAATGAAAAATGTGAAGCATATGATGAGGCATATAATAGGGAAAGATGAAGATTCAGAACAATATATCAATAGTAAATATTATTCAGCTTTGTTTTACTGCCTTTGAACAGATACATGTATACTTTTTCTTAGGGGGTGCCAAATTCATTAGCCTGACAGAGCTGCTGCAGCTCAGCGTTCCCAGGTCCAGCCCGTAGTGAGGCTGAGCACATATTGCCAACATGCGCACAACCACGTACACATTTACGCATATGCACACAGCCAGCCACATGACCATGGGACCCGCTTGTCCTCCCAGGAACCAGCTCTCAGCCTCTCTGATCTCTCCAGTAGGGCCAGGTTTATGGCTGCTTTGATAACTAATCCCAAGCCTCTACCCTACTTACTGGCCAGTCGGGCTTGATACTCGCTGGAGACCACACACTTGACATACACATTCACATACAATATACACACACTGCTCTATTTGCCACTGTGACCCATGGTCTCACTCCAGTTGCTGTGCTTAAACCTCCATACACACGCATGCACACTGAATAGAGACTCCCTCACCCAGAAAAATAGAAATGGAGTTTAATGGGGAGAGAGGATAGACAGCCCTAATCAGGTGCAGAGCGTGGCTAGACAAGTGTGCTGACCACCCACCTGTTTACGTGCTATCAGCCCCTTTTATCCCCTTTTCCCTCTGTTTCCCCACACTTGTTTCTCCCCAAATGATGCTAAAACCTCTCATTCCCTGCCTTTGCTTCCTCTCCTAAACATCCCAAAATAAGTGCTGTACAATCCTAAGGTGTTCTTCCCCTGCCTCCCATCATGAGTCCCATACCCCCTAGGCAGTAACCACCCCTCAATTTGAAAGTGCCCTGGGGAGAGTCCCCCACCCCTTGGCTCACCTTGACAGGTTTCCCACCTGGCCCATGATGCCTGTAGCTGCCCTGTGACAGCCCCGGGAGGAGCTGGGGTAGGGACTCCCTTTCTTTTACTGAGTTATTTAACCAAACACCTGAAGGCAGTGGCAAGGAACTACTTCCAACAGCCTCCATGCACTTTCTGTCAAGTCTTTTGCTATCTGGTGTGTATGCCTTAGAACTGAGTTACAGGACCTTGGAGGAAAACGAGTAGGGAACATAAAAGGAAACAATAGTATTTTTTAGACAAGTAAATGGAAAATACATTTTTAATGTATTTTACTAAGGTAGGAAAAATCACTTCAATACCCAGCTCTTCATACGTTCTCAGTCTGACTTGTTACATGGAGCCAGCAGCATGTCATGGTCTCCACGAAGTGTGAGTACCTGCACATCACCCTTCCACCACGGACATGTACGCAAGATATTTCCTTTGCTACTCTGCATTTTTTCCTCTGATATCTGATGTTTCACAGTTCTCCACTGAGAAATATATTGTAATGACAGTGAAAAAGGAGTAGGATAACAGTCACGGGGAGTGGTGTAATAGACAGTAGGCACAGTGTTGTTCACAGTACCGCAGTGTTCACTTGTTTTCAAAAGTGAATGAGCCTGGTGACCTTTAAATCTGTTCCTGCTGCTTCTGCAGTTTGTTTCTTACCCATCGCCACTCCACCCAAGCCACTGGACTCCAGTATACATTCGGCACAGCACAATTCTGGAATAGGCCACTATATATGCAGTAAGTAAAGAAGTTTTCTTTAAACTTTTGTGCTTTGCTTTCTTTGGGTTCCAGTCTTGCCTGGGTTTTTTGATTGCTTTGGTAGCTCTTTTTTTTTTTTTTTTTTTTTTTGTTAAAGATATATAAGATGCCACATTCAAATGAATTGTTTCTTATTAATCATGACTATCATCCTGATTAGTATTGCTATGAGTTCTCCCGGCACAGATTGGGACCCAGGGCTTGGTGCCATACAGCTGAGCAGGCCAGGAGAAAGGGCCTTGGAGGTGCAAAGAATAAAAAAATCTTGACTAAGGTTGGGGAACAAGAGAGTGATAAGGCCAAAACCCTGGGTCACCTATGCTCATTGCAAAGCATTGTCCAGTTTTCTCACATAACATCTCTCACAACTCCACGCCACCTCCCTTTCCACCTCCAGTGGGAGAGCGTGGAGGAGGCAGAGGGGAGCTGCCGCCCTCTGCAGCCACCCCTGGCCTGGGCGCCTCGTGGGGTGCACGCTTAACCTCAGCACCTGATGACCCACTTTGGGTAAAGCAGCGCTTATGGTCCCTGTGAGTAAAATGAAGGTGACAACATGTGCCTATCTGCTTCCTCGATTTCTGCATAGTGAGCTTGTGCTTGTTAACAGCTTTAAAAATTAAAAGCATTGCCTGCCTGCTCAGGGTTACGGCTACGTGAGTTACTGGTGAGCGTCGAGGTGTGTTCTTACTGAACATGTAGGGGAGCTGGTATGTTAAATACCTAGCCTTCATGATTTTGCCCAGATCACTGTAGGACCCAGTTTAACTTAAAAATAAAAGAACCTCTGTGTTTTCAGGACAGTCAAGTGAGCTCTCCTTTTCTGGTCAAGAAATCTGATTTTCTGGTTGGTCATGCTTTCCTAATCTGTGAAGCCCCAAAGGTGTGGTACATTTCCAGAGGTGCTTTAGGCTAGGTCAGGAGCTGTTTTCTTAGGGAAAGTCTGACAGTAATTTTGTTTCTCTCTTCTCTTTTTCTTTCCCTGGTGTTTGGAAAGCGTATTTGGTATCCTACATGAGAATAAGCAATTGGACTGGGTCATCTGAAAATTTCAGTGCTCTCTGCATCTAAGAAAAATTGACTGAAGTGCTTACATATTATTACTGTACGATGTTACAGTTGCTTATGTAAAGTTACCAAATCACCAAGTGTATCTCAGTGCAGTTAGAACTTAAATAATTTCTGTATTTTGAGAGGATTTTGCTGGCAAATAAATCCAATATGATGGTCTGCTGCAGCTTTTCTGAGTTATACATTGCATTCGTGCAAATGTGAAATTTTCAGAAACATATGAGGGAAACCATAAAAAATCATTCTATATCCACAAAATACTCAAAATAGATTTTGCTTTTGTAAAGCTACTTTGATTAATTATTAAAATATTCCTTTTACAAGTACATAGAAAATTCCGATTATCTGGAATTTGAAGTGACAAACAGGGTGACTTAACCTTCACAATACAGACAGCTTTGGCACTTTAAGATACTATTGCCTACATTTGACCATTTGTTTTCAGCTGTCTGCTCTGAGGGATCACCCTCCTAGAAGAGCACGCCATCTGAGCCCTACACACCAGCCTCTGGGCAAAGTTGCTTGGTGGAGCTTAAAAGCCCCCATCTGCTGTGGCTCAGTCTAAGCTGACTGCCTTGCATTCAGGCAAGCAACCTGTGAGCAAAGCTCAGTTAGGTGGGCCGTAGTCTGCAGCAGAAAAACACTACGCTGCAGGGGATAGCTGGGAAATGGTAATATTTTAAGCCATTACAGCTGTTTCCAAATAAAACCTGACTTAGAACGCAGCCAGATAAAGTGTTTCAGCTGTCCCTGAGACCAGATTAGCCCCCAGACTATTGACACCATTAACCCATCCCTCCATATTCTGCCATTAACAGATGGGTTTGTTTTCTCGTTCATGCAAATTCACAGAACAGAAGAGCTGCGCAGCAAAAGCACTGGAGCGGGGAAGCAGCAGCAAACAGCTGGGATGATAATCTTTTAATCCAGCTCATCATAAGGGTTCACCTGACTTCCCTTTACAAAGCAGACTGAAATGACTAAGGCAGCAGAAGAGACTGGGTGATGTGACTCGCGGTGGTAGCAGACGTGCCTAAAGCTGCAGTCAGCGGCTGCAGGACGTACCCGGCTGTGTGACTAACAGGCTGATCGGGATGAGGCCACCCTCCGATGGCCAGAGGTGTGACTGCCTCCCACACTCTGCTGCGGGTGCTCGTTCTCTCGCAGGCTCGCGTGAGCTCCCACACCTCTTGCTGCATACCGGCAGTGGATTCGTGAGCACTCTGCGCGTCCTCAAATAGAAAACCTCAGGCCATGCGTACGGTTTAACCGGGGAGACCTGCTGCCAGAGGTGCTCTCTAGCAGATGGCAGGGTGGTGTGTGCCAAAGGGCAAGGGAGGTGAAGCCTCCCCAGCCCCAAAGACAACCCCACAGCTCCCATCGATACTGAGGAACGTCACACAGCGACTGTTCTTCTCAGCTGCTCATCCTAATAACTCTGGTCAGAAGAGCAGATGCTGTCAGAGGCGAGCTCCGTCACAGGTCACCTCTGAGTCACTTCGGTGAGTCACCTCTGTCCAGCCTTGCCGCTGGCTACGGAGCCCCCAGCTATAGACCAGTGTGGGAAGGAGCAGTCTCCTTTCTGTAAATTGTCTTTACTCCATTGTCCTGCTGCTGCTGGTCCCTCAGCTTCTGCCCCAGCATGCCTTGTGAGTGCCAGGCCCAGCCACCCAGGGGGTGTCCGTCTGGCTGGGTGGGAACCAGCTGGTTCCCTCCCCGCAGGAGGGCCGCTGCCCATAAACGAGTCAGGCAGTAAATCATTCCCTGGAGAGTGACAAGCAAACATACAGCAGCCCTGGCTTGTATTTGGCTCAAGACAAGGTCTGAGGAAAATGGCTTGGCCTTGCCATGCAATGGGTTTAGATAGAAACGGAAAAAGGTGCAACTTCTCCTGGCCTGAGTGCAGAGCTGCAGCTCTGGGAGCCTGCCAGGCTGCTCGGACCAGCCAGCCCAGGCAAAGTTTGGTGGACGAGCTGAACCAAGAAGCCCATCTGCTTCACTGATGGGCAAGAAAAGCCTTTCATTCCCCCGGTGCTGCTGGTGCCGGTTCTGCCTCAGGGCGTTCCTCCCCAGGGCTAAGCAGGGAAGAACAAAGGGGCAGGGAACCAAGAGGTCTAACACAGACAATAAAAATAAATAGTGCAAACACTTCTCAGATACCAAGAACTGCAGAGAAGGCTTCTATGCTTTCAGCCAGTCTCTCAGGGTCATATGGTCTTAGTTCAGAAAAAAAAAAAGCCAGGTTATAAAATTTTTATGAGGGCCTCCTCCTGCCTAATAGTAGCTATTTAGTTTCACAGGTAGGGAAGTAACTTAGGACAAAGGAAGGGCATTACAAGCAACGGAAATTATTTAACAGAAATGATCTTGTGCACATACTGCAATGAAGAAAGAAGTTCTGCCTCTCTACATAATGCAAACTTTCTTTTGTTATAATTGCCCGTCTATGCAGAAGAAGTCCTTTAGCTTCATGTCCTTTTAAATCCCTTCCTTTTCTTTGCAGAACAATCTGGCATTCAGCACCATAGGAAAGAATCCAAGCTCAGAGGCGTCTTTGTAGAGAAAAAACTGTGAACACAGTTTCTCTCAAAGGAGAAATTGAGTGTTCAGGGCACTTGGCTAACTGTCATCCTTGTCCCTACAGATGCGCAAATGTAATACTAGCAAGGACCTTTTACATATTTTTTCCATGCTTACGTTCACTGTGACTTTTCCTGCTGGGTACAGGGTTGGAAGTTGGACTGACAAACAGACTGTGTGTTATTGTAATCACATTTTTTAAATCCTCTGGAAGATCATGTGGGTTTTGCATTTCACTCTAAAGCATTTCATTAGGCAACTGAGTAGCACAATAGCAGTTACCATTAATAAAATGTTTTTTATTTTTAGAATGTCTTCTTTGTAAAATGACAGAGCTACAGAACACGCGAATTTTGAAAAAGTACAGCCAAGTATTTTGCAATTTTTGTATCTGCTTTGCAATATTTATATATATATAAAGATATATAAATATATATCAGCAACAGGCTGAAAGAACTCAACTGAAAAAATTCTTACTATTATTTTTGTAGGTAGTCTGAAAGTGTGGTTCCCCAGGCAGCCGGTGTGAATGTTGACTGAAGAGCAGGATTTCACTTCTACAGAGCTAGAACCCGTAGAAAGACAGAAAACCCCTTTTCTTTCTTGTGGGGCTCAGGCCTGTTTGCTTTTCAGTGTCTTGATGCTGAGAGAGCTTGCTGTCCCGGAGGGAAGGTGGAATATGGGGAGGAAGGGCAGCTTCTCAGGTGACCGATCATCTTCGGAGGAACTGATGCAGAAGGACTGCTGTGGCAGGTCACATTGCAGTTATCTGCGTAGTTCACTCTGCATATTTTTTTATCTTACACATAATTGCAATTTCTAACACTAACTGGAGAAATTACTTGGCAACGTGTCCTAACCTCTCACTGATACACTAATGGTGTAAAATCGAGTGATTCTAAGATCCCATCTCCCGTATAATCCAGAAAAATGGCAGCTGATTCCTGAAGGACACTGGAGAGAGAAAAATCAGGGATGCTTCCATGTCCTTCTTGTACCTATTTAATGAAAAGTTAAGCTCTATTGAATAATGTGCAAGAATCTACCATGCAGGAGCTATCAAAACATCATTACACAGCTAGCCCCATTTGGCAAATACAGTCATCCAAAATACCTTTGGCATAGTTTTAAACCTGTTAATCTTTAGATTCATTACCAGAGTTGCATATGCCAGTATATTTTACAAACATGTCCCATTAAAGTATATGTAACATATTCATATAGGTATGTACAGATAAGAAATGTACAGACAGCAATAAATAGCTCAAATAACACAACATATGATTTTGCACCACAGAGGCAGGATGATACAAGTTTTAGAAAGGAAGGACATAGAGGAATTCTAGGCAGAATAAGTCACTTGAAAATCAAAAGGAGACATGGAGAAATTTCATAGTATCTTCAAGGCAATAGTGCAGGCACAGGCTTGCATACAGGCCAGTGTATTGCAATATTGCTCTGTTTTATTTTAGAGAAAAAGAGTCTCGCACAAGAGCTCCCTATTCTGATTAGAGCAGTATACGTTCTCTTTTTATAGTTTTTTCTTTGGTTTTGGGTTAGAGGGGTTTTTTGTACTGATCAATACAATGACAGATCCACCTGTGGTCTGTCCTGCTCTCCTAGGCTAGCACATAGGGAGCAGCTGGTGCCCTGAGGAGCTGCAGCTCTGACCGGCTGGCACTTGCACAAGCCACATTAGGGCGAGAAGAGGCTGGTTGCTTCTCTGAGTAAGGGTTGGCCACGTTCTGATTCTGGACGTTAAAGTACCCATATTTGGGATCCGGACTGGAGAAGTTTTAAGAAGTTTCTATAGTGTTGAGACTGCCAACATATAACAGGAGGGACACATTTTTAATGTAACAGTCTTAATTTCCATCTGAAGTACATGTATATGTCAGAAGGCACATATGGTAGAGAAGAAAACTTGTCTGTATCACTCCAGATGTCAGCTTTCAAACCCTGTATTCTGGAATGAGAAAGTCTCCCAGATAGAGGCCCAAACAAATTGATTTCCAGCACTTCATTTGCTTCCTATTATAGCTTTGGACAAACACCGAGACTAGGAATTGACCAAAATTGTTCTTTAATTAACACTTACAATATAGCAAGTGAAACAGTCCAGCCAGATTATCCACTGTTGTCTTAAAAAAAAAAAAGGAAAGTGATGGTTTCTGTCCCAAAGAACCAACTGTCTAAAAGATAACACACATGTGAGGGGATAAGATCAACAAATAAATCAGACTGGGGCAGACAAGAGCAGGAAATGCAGGTAATTGGTTAAGGCTTGTCTGCGTTCAATCAGGAACACTTGCCACCGTTTTCCAATTACGTAGCTTATGAGATCACTTTTTTTTTTTTTACTTTAAAAGGAAATAAAATTTTTGCCTGGTGAACCTGCCCTTTTGGAAGTTCAATCAATTTGAATACCATTGGTTCATGCATCACACTTAAAGGAAGATTGACAGAAGAGGAGGAGAAGTGCTTCAGAGCAGCTCCCGTCTGTCTCTGTCGCTGTAGAGAGGCAATAGCAGAGAACTTCAGATTCAAGAGGCAATGTTGCATATTGATCTTTGTGGACATGCCCTGCTAACTGCCAAGGTCTCGGTTTCTTTTTTTAGCAGCTTAGCATGGCTTTTACCAAGCATAAATATAGCTGCACAAATAGCGAGAAGCTATTTTTGAACATTTTGGTCACTGCTAAATACAGAATTGCTAACCCAAGCATTCAGCAGTTGTGATTCAGGTCCCCAGAATGAGAAGACTGGCCTAAGTATGTAGATCCTTTTTTATTTGCTGTTTGTTTTGCTTAGTGAAACTTTAGAATATTTCTGGATCATGTCTTCAAGCACTTTGCTCCAAAACTGAAGATAGAAATTAAATCTGAGTTTATATTTGCCTTTAATTCACATGGCTTTTGGAGTTAGGACTTAAAATTTCTTCCTAATGCTCTGAGACAAATGGAAATCTTGGGAAACATCATAAAATAATTTTTTTGCATCATGGTCTAACCTTTTGTAGCTCTTTGAGAAGAGTCAAGAGACTTTCTTTGCTTATCTGCCAAAGTGTATGTCATACTGGCAGCTGAAATGTCTTTAATCAAAAACAGGAACGCCACCAGTGAGCGGACAGACCAGCAGAGGACTGAGGCACTGTTCGTCTCCCACCTTTCCTTGCTTTCAGAGCTTTGATATATGGGGAGCACAGTGCCTCCCTGGAGAGGGGTGACATTAGTCAGCCCACGGCAGAACAGCAGCAACCTTCTGAGTGAGGCACTTGCGCAAGCAGCATAAATACATCATGAATGTCACACAGCACACAAATATCATGGCACAAATGTCAAATACTCTGAGGAATACTTGCGACAGGCGTTAGCTTAAACTTGTTTGATGAATGTTTTGTACAAGTAATTTCAATTTGTGATGCATTTGGGAGGTTTTGTTGTTGTTGTTGTTGTTTTGCAATTTTAAAAGCTGTTAATAAGTTGTTCATAAGAAGAACAAGGATCTAACTTTGTCCAGTGAAATGAACATAATATATTGCTTGGTCAGTTGTAAGCTTAAGCCCAATATGATTTAGTACATCCTCAGCTTCTACTCTCCAGCAAATTTTAAATTTGGCCAATGTTGCTAGTGACCGAGACTTCCTGCAAGAATGGTTTCTTGTCCTCCTTCCCTTGAAAGGATCCATTTTTAAGCAATCAGTATCATAAGAGCTGGTGACTGTTTCATTTCTAAGAGCACTTGAAAATATATTTTTGTGGATGAAGCACCCTTTATTCACTATTGTATTTTTCCTGGAAACACCTCAAAACCAAATTCATACACAGTGAATATATTGGCCTTTTCAATAGTACAGATGAACAAGCTTCCCTTCTATAAAATACTTTTAGCATCCTTTTCTATTGTAAGACTCTCAACTGGTCTTTGTTAAAAATTAACAAACTTGTCCCAGCAGCATAATATCTGATTATTGGTTCAGTAGCCGTTCACCGAATACCTGTTCTACTTTCTGCTTGCTCTCATGAATTCCACGTTTTGTCTTACAGGGGCATCCTTTTGCCTAAATAAATTAACTAAATGTATTTCTGTAAAAATACTGTAATAATACCAGGTTGTGTTTGTGTGTAGCTCTCAAAGATGCTTGTGTGTCTACTTTACCCTCCCCCCTGCTTAAAACTTCGGAGTCTGCTGGATACCTATGAGGGAACAAATAGTCTGTCAGGGAAGGGCACGGGCAGGGCTTGCATCACCCTGACCCGTTCCTGCTTGTTGAGCCAGCTAAGCAGCCCAAGTCAGAGGTTACACCTTCCCTAAACAGGTGTAACTTGAATACTCCTGCAACTGTACTAGCGAGCTTGGGGGGAAGAACCAGAGTCCCTGAACAATTTCTTCTGGGTTTTCTTCCTGTGGCTGAGTGTTGATGTCCAACCAAGAGGCAAAGCACCTCCCCGGTCACGTTGTTTGTACCCTTACCCTTGCAGATATCATGCAGCATGTAGCAGGGTTATGACTCACACCACAATAAGCTGAAAGTCAAGTCAGTATGGGCCATGCACCCTGCTGCTACCCATGGAGGTAAGGGGATGGAGCACTCGGGCAAGTGAGAGACAAGCAGAAGCTCTGCAGAGCAATCCCCCTTCAGGCTGACGGCAGGTCAGGACTCTGCAGACCAGAAGCAAGGAGGCCTACAGCAAAAATGAGCTGGCCGAGGACACGTCTGGCCTTCTGCTGTGACCTCATCCTCCTGCAAAGCCACAGGGATTTCTTGCCAGGTCACTGAGCTGAATTTGCAGCTCTTTGATTTTGCAAATGTTTTCTTTAAGGTTTAGCCCTACCAAATGCAGATTAAATGCATAGCTACGTAGCCTTGCAAAGATGTTCAGAGACACTGAACATTGCAATTCCCTCAGTGCTTTTGCATTTCACACAGAAAATGCAAAACAGGCCAGCTTGGTTTAAAGACTTGAACTAGACTGAAAAATGGTAATATTAATTATCTTTCATACTTGGATGGGGGTTAGGGGCTTGGAAAAACTTCTTTCCTTATCTAGCACTTCAAGGAAATATGAACCTTGAATATCAAGGGTTGCTGGTGGCACTAAGGAGAACATCCAGGCTTTTGTTTGTAGACAAGGAATCTGGGTACTGCTCTGAAAATATATTTGGCAGATGGGGAGCACGCAGCTGGATGAGCATTCAACAGCTAAACTGTGCAGCCTGTTCCTCAGAGAGTTCCTTGCCCTTGGCAAAGAAAAAAAGTGCATCTTTCTGGCACTGAAAATGGGTCTTATTTTATTCATAAGAATAAACTTTTCTCCCACTTGTATGCACAATAAATGAGACTTTCACAGTAAGCTACTGATGGGTGTCTATGATGTATGCCAGTAGCAGCTCTATTATTGATTTAGTTATACTGGTAAAAAATGCACACTTTATTATAGTTTTATGCTGCAATGGGAAGAGATTCAATTATGCTCATAAGCACTGCTGGAGCTGTGTTTATAGGTCTGCCAGTTTTTCCCAATATAAATACACCAGGAAAACCTTTTTCAGCTAGGCAGATCATACAGAAATGAAGATCTCTCTGACCAAGAATGCTTTGGAACAAAGTGCCATGCAATCCAAGCACGTGAAAGCAGAAAAATCAAGCAATATACAGAGGTGAGAAGCATGGTTCATAAACTCATTGTAATAAATGACATAAATTAAACCTCAACTAGTTATTTTTACGGCAGACTTCTTACTTTGAAAAAAAAAAAAAAACAGCTAAATTCAGTGCAGTCAACCATTGTTAAATGAATAGTTAAACCAGGTTACTGTAAAGCTCAAGCTACATTAGAAAGGCAGCACCTACAACATCCTCTTGTTTCTGCTATCCATCCTTTCTATATCTGCTATATATAACTATGATTACTGAAAGAACTTCCCATTAAATAGCACATCTGGATGTGCCCTGTCATGGCTGTAATTGTATTTATGTAAGGATATTTCTTAACTTCCCCCTCACCCATATTATACAACAGCAATGTTATATTTCTAAATGAAAACAAAAAAAAAAAAAACAGAGGACGAAGTATGTTAAAAAGAGGCAGTTAGAAAACCTAGTGGACTTGCTTTGTAACATCATGTAGGTAAGCTGGCTGATTCTTTATGTAGCTTTGAATACAGACACTGTACATTTAAACAGTATCTTTCAGCTTATTTTTATATGCAAATAGGCACATTTTCATAATCAGTTTCTAGGACTCTGATGACCAATATGAGCACAACTGTTTTACATTGAATCTTCATATTTATGCATGCACATAAGGCTCTGTGGATGTCAAGCTAGTAATCAGATTCACTTCTGGTTTGCACTAAGAATTGTAAATAGTATAATATGAAGAAAACTTGTCAGCATGCTGTGGACCAAAATGCTGATGATCAAATAGGAAAGGCATTCAATGGCATATTTAAAAGGCTGGTTGCTTGTTACTGTTTTTTCAGGCAGAAATGTTTTAAATTCTCAGAAAGATCATTTGACCTTACAGTTTGCAGGAAACTGGACTCTCTGATGATAGCACTACAAGCTGTGACTGTGACACCTACAACTTGCAGCTTTCTAGGAGACTCATACTCACTGCATTACATCAGAGAGTAATTTTGATAGCTCTGCCCTTATCCTCTTTAGACAAGTGATGAGGCAGGCAAAACACCCCTTTCTGAAGTCTATGTGATCTAGTTACTCCAGGGAGACAGATTCATTCACAATTAAATCCTCTTATTCAACACTCTGATTGGCAGGCTGTTGTGGATACGACAAGGAGATTTGGAATAGCTGTAATAAACGTAGCATGAAATGTAACTCCGAAAAATATTGGTAATATAAATAGATTTTAGGTACTTGCCACGCTAAACATGCTTACAGGCTATTTTCAAATACAGGCAATGTGATAATTAAAATATATCAGGAAGCTCAGCTGAGGTGAAGTGCCATGAATGGGAATAGCACAGAGCCAATTCATCTCTTGCTTGGGCAAACCTCATACAGGGAAAACAGCTGTTGAAATCAGAGGAGTCTAAGATTTTCACAATCTGACTTTGTACAAATGAATCAGGGTGTCACGTTCACTTTTTGCGGAGCAGTAAAGCTGACCACATCCAAATAATGACAGGCTTGGTTTATTTGACATGTAAAATTCAATGGTTTATCATTTATACAATTTGGATATCAGGATTTTGTATCACTTGAAGTACAAAAGCAAAAGACATTTTTAATGTTAATTGTTCTTTAAAAGTTTCTTAAGAGTCCAAGTCCAAGTATAAAATAAAAAAAAAAAAAGGCAGTATGGTCAGCCTGGCTGTAAAACTTCATTAGTAAGAAATGACACAGCTTTGGAAAGGAGAAGAAAAAGGACTTGCTCACAAAGCTGTCCTTATATGCGTGCAAACAGCCTTTGTGCACCTTCTTGTGACAGAAAGTCACAATTTAATATGCAGAAGTGCCTACTTAACAGCAGTGTGAATGGTATATTTTAGAATAACTTAATTCTTACCTGCAATTGTTCCTTATTCAAAATCCATAATTTAAAAAAAAACACAATTTGTGACAAAACGATAAATAATACCAAAAGTTTTGTGATGCTGTGTGCTTTTAAATAGTTGTATTTCCTAATGAACTTTCTGTATTAGGGATTGCTCCTAATTCAAAAGCATTCATGAGATCAATCACAGAATGGTTGAGGTGGAAAGGTTCCTCTGGAGGTCACCTCATCCCAACCCACTGCTTAAAGCAGGGTAAGCAGTAGCAAGTTGCTCAGGGCCACAAACAGTTGAGTTTTGAATATTTCCAAGGTTGGAGACTCCACAACCTCTCTGAGCAACCTATGCCATTGTTTAACCACCCTCATGGTAAGGAAAGCTTTTCTCATGTTTAAACAGAATTTCCTGTGATTTAGTTTGTTTCCATTGCTTCTTGTCCTTTCACTGGACAACACTGGGAAGAGCCTGGCTCCATCTTCTTTACTCCCCCCCATCAAGTATTTATACACATTGGTAAGATCCTTCTTGAGCCGTCTTTTCTCCAGGGTGAACAGTCCCAGCTCTCTCAGCCTCTCCTCAGGTCTCAGATGCTCCACATCCTTCATTATCTTTGTGGTCCTTCGCTGGACTCACTCCAGCATGTCCATGTCTCTTTTGTGCTGGGGAGCCCAGAACTCAGCTGTCATTTGGAGGTGTTTTATAAATGTGTAAATATTACATTTTAATGCAAAAAATTTAACTGAAGTGTTATTCTTGAAATTTTAAATTCAGATAAGAATAGCAGTCCTATTCTTATATTAACCTTAACTGTCCCTTTGGAAATATAGCATGTATTAGAGTCATCTTCCATAGCTTGTAGAATACATATTTTCTCATTCTGTGAGTAGTTAGTTATGCCTAATGAAGACCACGAAAGACCACCTCAGACAGATGGGCTATAGATCAAATGTCCATCTAAAGAGTTAGTATCCATCTAAAGAGTTAGTTAGAAGATAAATAATTCTGTGATCCCATCTCAGGCAGGTTACAGTTATGCAACATGTGCTAAAGTTTTGTAACTGACCCATACTGAATGCAATGAGACCAAGCAAGCTCTATTCAGCAGTCCTTCTCCAGCACTTCTGAAAGAATAATGTGTGCTCGCCCTGTTGAAAACTGGGTGCTGAATTTGCAGATAAGCATTTTTTTTCCTAGCTCTCTCTGCTGCAACATCCATGCATTGTTAAAAAGCTGAAGTCTTTTAACTGAGTTCAGTATATTTTATGTTAGCGTCTTAATGTCTAGGGCTAATTGACTGGTGTCTCTGCTGGGATTAAGGGTGAAGAAAATTTCTCTCCCAGAATTCAGTCTATCTATAGATAAACAGCACAAACAGGGCTTAAAAATGCCACAGCATTCAGCCTGTAAGAGAGGAGGAACTGTGCAATGACAGATCCTCAGCTTCAACAAGGTCATCCTGTTCTCCACCAACACACTGTCTCATTCTATTTTCCCTGGATAGAAACAAGAACTAACAAAATTTTGACAACTTTCTTTGTATTTCTGATTATCACCACAGCTGAGAGCAACTGTTGTGGAACTGAAAGTCTTCAGAGTGCAATTTAGAGTTAAAATAGCTACTCTTAAAAAACAAAGCCCATTGTATCCTCACAATCATAGTGAAATACACTCAAAGATGCTGAGAACAACCATGTTTTTAAAAAAAGCATTTTGAAAAGCATTCGCAGTGCTAAGAAAAACAGAATAAAGTTACATTTGGGTTACCTAATATTTTCACATCTTAGTTGGTTAAAAATCAGTGACATCACTTTGGTTTTTATCTAAAGCAAAACACAGTCATGGTATCAGTGACACCATTGTCATATATTGATGAGACCAACTGTATACCCATAAAGATAATAGGAACTTTATCTTCATCTTTTAAACCAAAACAATATAAACATCTAATGCTTGTTAACAGACACTGCTGTCTCAGATTCTGCTACTGAACTTCCCTTTGGCAGATGCACTAGAAATAATTATTTCCCTGATATTCTGCTCTTCCCTGAGCATTAGTATGGTAGCAACTGCAAAGCAGTAACTGCACTGGCCTTAGACTGAGATGAATTTTCACATGGATTACCTATGTATGCATGGTTATATTGGCAAATTATTTTTTTTCAGATGCTCTTCACCTGAACTATTTTGATGCCACTTCACTGGGGTTTTTCGAATTTTGATTTGTAGGAAAAAAGAAGGAAAACAATCCATAATTTTTTTTCTTAGGAATGAAACAACATGAGTGGGATTCCAAATTGTTAAATGCATTTTGTCCAAATTTTGACAAAACTCTTTCTTGGATGGACTCTGAATCTGGAAAGTATTGGTTCATTGTGAAGATTTTTGGAAAATTATGAGCCTAGGGAAAAAAGCAAAATGATGCACCCTCTTACACTTTCACTAAGGCGGTTGCTATGGTAATAAAAAATACTTACATTAAAATAAAACCTAACAATATTTTTCAAATTTTCCCAACTTTTTTTTTTTTCCTTTTTCAAAAACGTCATGATTACATGGTGTCGTGGTTTAACCCCAGCCAGCAACTAAGCACCACACAGCCACTCACTCACTCCCCCCTGGTGGGATGGGGGAGAGAATCAGAAGAGTAAAAGTGAGGAAACTCGTGGGTTGAGATAAAGACAGTTTCACAGGCAAATTTAATGATGAAAATATGGGAATTCTGAAGTCAGAAGTCACACGATGCTTCAGTAACTTTGGTCATGGTTCAGATAGTCACCTTGGTGTTGCTTTCTATTCTGACCCATGTTATTTGAGCCTATATTCATCCTTAGAAGGGGTCAAAATGTAGAGTACTTGAAGGCAGGTTTCAGAAAGTTGATGAGAACAACTATGTTTGATACAGCATCATTTTTTACTCACAAATGCCTGAAGGCCATGCTGAATAAATTCTAAAACTCTTAGAGAGAGCCTGTATAGGTCTTACAAATAGCACAGTTGAGATCACTGGGATTCTTAGTTTTCTTTTATATAATCCACCCTCCTATGCTTCTGGGATAATAGGAATGGTTAGATCATCCACTTTACCTGCTGCTTGGTCTCCTCAGTCCCAGGCACAAGCCTCCCTAAACCACTTTAGATAGTCTCCTAGTTAATGAGATGAGCAGAGAGCTGCTTAAGCTGCCAAGAAAAAAGTCAGAGGAAAAAGGCTCAGAAACCTCTCAGTCAAGCAAACAAACAGGCATAATACATTGCCTTAAAATTTATCACCTGGGCAACAACCAATATGTATTTATAATGCACCTGGAGATCCTGAGGAGCTCTTATCTCAGTGGAAGGTACTAAGTAGGGCAGCCAAATGCTGTGTGATACCTGCAGATCCATAGTGCTCTGAATCTTTGAAGAAGGATGTGTGAACTCCATCATACATAATGGATAGGGAAAAAAGACTCTTTAAAATCCTATAGAATAACTAATTCATAACTAACATCCATGGCTCCTTCTGAACTGCCTCATAGAGGTGCTAAATGCATGGAGGCTACCTCTTCTGTAGCTGCTCAGCAGAGAATGTCACATGGATCTCAGCTCCCTAACACAAGGGTCATAAACTGGATTCCTCAGCTGGTTGTAGCTGGAGAGACTGCTACTGCCAGGAAAGCAGATTAGCTCACATCATTCAACAGTTATTTGAAGCGCTGTGTGCTATGTTTCCTAGCATGGATGTGTCTTAAAATAAGCACCAGTACCTGTGAAGAAGAGGAAATGCAAAACGATTATAGAAATAATGATAGGGGCCAATAAGACTCAAATGACAATAAAAAACCCTTAATGCATTGAAATAATGTCAAATGGCAGGCGATTATCTTTTTATATTTTATACTGTAGGAACTGTGTAAGTATTTAGAAGGATGAAAATAGTTATCTTCACAATGAGGTAACAGCTTTTTTTAAGTAATGAAGTGGACAGAAATGAAGGTGTAAGATAGAACCTGAAACACTGCAGAATTGGAGACAACTGGGAGTTGTAGAACGAGTTACTCTCTTGCTATCCTCCGGTTAGGGGGGCATGAGACAAGTGCAGAATATCTTATTTCCTATTGCTGTTCACCAGAATCAAGCCATCAAAAGGATTACACCAGAAAACTCACCTTGTGAAGTTGTGAGTGCTAAATTATTCTAGATGATTCAGAGCAGAAGGAGGAAATGGATCCTATAAACATTTATATACGAGAGTAATGGTTCTCCCAGGGTTGTCCCATTGATTTAATTTGATTCGTTCTCATTGATTTATAAATGTTTGCAGGGATTAACATTAAATGAGGATTAAAATTTTCTCATGGCTGCTTATAACTCCATACAGCTGATTCAACAGCCAGGAACTGCTGGGGTAAAGGAAGATGCCAGCTACGCTGCTTTTCTGTGACTACTCTCACTTTATAGAAAGAGTTGTTGGAAGGAGGAGAGATGGACAGGAGCTGCAGAAGATATTTCTAGGCAGGGAGGTTTGATATAGATCTCACAGCTGTTTTCTGCTGGGATAATGCAGCTGCTCTAAGGCAGATATAGAAAGAATCTCAGATGCACAACTAAATATTTTAAAAGATACAGTCTGGAACTTTTTTTTTTCCTTTCTGGGCTGATGAAAATAAATAGCATCACTTAAAAACTTTTAATATAAGCAAGCGTTCAAACTTGCAAGATGCTTGAAAACACAGAGAGTTGCACGCAACGATGCACTAAATTGCACTGCCAGGCACACACAAAAAACAGATGGATATGCTCTGGGTCTACAAACATGGTTTTGGAAGATGGGCCCCAATTCTCCAGTGGAGCTTCTTTGAACATGAAATTACTATATTGAACGCAAATGCAAACAAGCACTGCAATGATCTTGGTCTTGTTTATAAATCTCCCACAGCTGGTCACTAAGTATGTCTATTAGACAGTTGGGGAAAGTATTATAGTGTGATTTAGCAGGAGACAAGCTAGCTTTAAGTAAGCTTACTCTGTTGTTGATAATCAGGTTCAAGTAGCACTAAATTCAGTGCAGCTTATTTTCACAGGTCGAAAGACAGTTCTTGGGGAGACATAAGCTACTGTAGCCAGACTGTTAGAATACACATGTTGACTCAGAAACATTTTCAGGCTCTTTATATCTAAGGACAATCATTTCTATGTCCAGTGTCTAGTACCTTTGAATACCAGCCAGCGGTTTTAGCTATGCCCAGCTTTACAGACACTAAGCCCAAAGACCAGCTTTACACAGTAAAAGCATACTGCTTTAAGCACAACTGAGGTTTACACGTCTCTTAGGTGGGTCATGCCATTTTAATAATGGCAGAGGCAGTGTTACATACAGTTGCTTTTTAGGACAGGAAGTAAAAAAAAAAACCAACTCAGTTGAAGTGATAAGACAATAATCCCAGGAATGCTTCTGACCTCATGCTACTCTTATTAACAAATACTCCTTTAATAGCGATGAGTTAATGATATCAAGCTCTGTGTGATCTGACATGCAGCATGTGAGATGACAGTGTTTAGACAGAAATACTCTGCCTTCGTCAAGCTAGCTGGCTCCTATTATAGCATGGATGTTAAACCATGCTGCTGAACAAGCTTTGGCAGCTATCATGCGAGCTTCTGAAGTGAATGAATCACAGTGGTAACGGATGATTGAACAGGGGTATATACAGCGTGACTCCTTAATTTCTTTCGGAGGTTCACACTTCAAATCAATTGCAGCAAAGCTCAAGTTATACGACACTGAAAACTGAGTTCGGTTTCTTTCAAAAAAAGCCCCAACCTGATCTTCTGTGAAAGCAACAAAACTGTAGATGGAAGAATCTGCGTATTTCCAGGTAGAAATACGTCTTGGTATTTTATTTTGACTCTGGAGTAGCTAGCTGCAATATCTACATAAGAAAGAAATGGTGTCAGATTGTCTACTAGATATTAAATGCAGGTATTGTTCATGTTTTACGCTTCATCGCATTGCAGAAGAGCACTTGTAATCTGTGACCAAGAAAAAAAGAAAATTCTATCTTCAGCACATTTAACTAGATCTAGACTGACTTATCCCTAACAGGCTGCTTTCCAGTGTCTACTGCTGAAAGTGGGACTATGTCTAATTAACTTTGCTTTTACTTTTAAACAGCTTTTAGTGGAATTAAAATAAATAATTTATTGGAAGGAAAAACTAAATCTACAAAGCTGTTTTTGTTGAGAGTTTCATTCTTGCATGTAGTTCACAGTGAAGAACCATCTGATTACTACGTTTCATTAACTGGTTAAAAAAAAGAACAAGTACCTTATTCTGCATAACATTCTTAAAGTGAAATAAAAGTTTGGCCTTGTGACAGGTACTGGGAGACAAATTTTGAAAGTTATTCTTACAACATATTTAACTACCTACATGGACCCAATCTTTCTTTTTCTTCATTAGTATTTTTAGTATATAGAAAAGAGCCGTAGAGCTCACAAATGACCAAAGCACAGCTGCATGTACAGCCCTGTCTGATACTTGTGATGAAATGAGGAGAAAGGAATAACAGAATCTATGCCCCAGGAATAGGTAGAAATTTAAAGGGTAGTTCAAAGTAGAAATTAAAAAAAAAAATCTATCTGAAAGACCTATTTTTGTTACTAGGATGTTATTGCCATCTCTTAAATTTTTATTGCAAGTTCTACGACTGCTGGTGTAATAAAAGGCATGCTGCTGGAATAAAAAGCAATTCCTAAGCAATCGCAGTATCTGCTAAAAAAATAAACCCACAAGGTTGCTGAGAAAAAGAAAAAAATTCATCCTAAAACTTCAGAAAACAGAAGTTAAACTGGAAAAAGTTTATCTGTTTTGACAGTTGCCTGGTTTTTTTTTTGAACTTAGAATTTTGGGGTCATGATTTTGCCACATCAGATGATAAAATCCATTAATATTACTAATATTTTAACTCAATTTTCTGACAGATTAAGACATCATTTATTGTGATGTCTGTTTTAATTTTGTGCCTTCTTCTGTTCGAGTAGTGGCACCAGAATGAACAATTTCATTTATCAGCTTCCATGCACCTGTGCACTGTTGATATGTTTAGACTCACAAACTGGCAGTCAGGGAGTCTTTGAAATAAAAAAAACATTCCTTGAAAGAAGACAAAAATAATTAAAAGAATTTTGTGCGTATCCTTTTGTAAGAAAGACCTCTAACTTCTTTAAATTTTGTCTTTGCTAAATATTACCTCTCTATAGGCTCTGACAGTCTTATGTCACCTGCCGTTTCCTGTACTATCAGCTCCATCTGTTCCTGCATCTCTTTTCCTTTCCTTCCAAGTTCTCTATAGGTCATTCATAAACCTCTCCTCTTACAATTTTCTCCTTGATGCCAGGAGCTATGTTGCTCACTGTGGCCTGTTGCAGACAAAGAAGTGCCGTTGTATCAAACTTACGGCCTTGCTCTGCTTGGCCAGTTGTCTGTAGTTTTAGCATATTCTCTATGGTATACCACAAGAATGTGATGCAACCCAATATGCTGGGTTGCCCTAAAGGGAAAGGGGAAGAAGCACGCAGGGAAGTTTATTCTGGACCTCCTTGTTTGAGAGGCTGCAGTGAACCCCAATTTGCTTCAGTAAATCATCTTCATGTTTACAGAAAGTAGCGGCAGTGGGCAGTCCCCATTTCCACCTTCGCCAAGGGCCCCTGGGATGCCTACGCATCCATACCATCATGCCATCATATCTGTGGCAAAAGGCAATATCAGATTTTTTTTTCCTAGTTAATGAAAATTCTGTGCTTCCAACATACCACTGCAATGATTGCTTTGATTTAAGAAGCAAAGAAGCTGAAAACTTTTGCCATGATTGATAAAGACTTCTCTGCCCTGCAAATAGCTGAAGAGATGGTGTCAGATGACAATCCATAACATAGCTGAAAAGAATGCTAAAAGCCATTGCTATGCAATTATTTCATCAATGACATTGAGCCTCTGTTATTTGCAATCATACTAAAAAAAGCGCATACTGTGAAATAAGCAGCTTTGCTTTAGATGTAGAGAATTTATGTTTTTATGGAGATGACAAGTGATTTATTAGGCTAGCACTTTAGAATTTGTAATGTTGACTTTCTTCATGTATAGTTTCTAGGTTTTGTTCACGATGACAGATTAGTAGGAACGTATTGTGTGTATCTGCCCTTAGAATTGCTTTTTGGTTTTGGGCTCAAGTATTTGACCAAAAATCATTAACACGCTGAATGCTGCTTTTTTCCATTATATGAGGTAATCTTAAGTAATAATTCTGCACATAAATGCTGAATGTCTTGATGTTTAAATGTCATGACCATCAGGGTCGCAATGGTTGAGGTATTTTTTTGTTGACCTGTAGAAAACAGGGAACTGGCTTGCTGCATAATGTTGTTCATTTGGTCCCACATTTTAATGCACTTATTTATTAAGATGATAAATGTGTAGTAGAAGTACCTTCTGTATTTCAGCTTAAAAAAAAATCTCCTTTCAAAGGGCCTGTTGAAAACAACTTGTAGAAACTTCTTCTCTTACACTTGGACAGATACATGGACAACTTTCTATCATGAGCTCTACAACTGAACTTTAGCATCAGGCTAGAAATCTGTGTAAGTTTCTTGTACAGTTAATTTAATGAAGGAACTGCGCATAAAGCAGAATCTAGTATTGATTCCAGTCCAAGTTCAAATTTCACTCTTCAGAAATAACATATACTGTTTGTACACACATTACTGATGCCAGGGTTTGCTGCTCTGCTTCCAGTCCTATAAAACAAAAGACGAAGCTCTCTCTCACCAATTTTAACAATTAAACAACTCATGACACTTTTCTGCCTTTGAAGGGCGTTAACATGGGTATTCCAGCCAAGCTATAGTTCAGGAAATTACATTTTTCCTCCCTGTATTTTCAAATGGATAACGTGGCTCCAGTTCTCTGTTCAAGGCTGATAACCAGTGCTGCTGGAGACTTTAGAAAGACCAGGTTTATAAAAAGAAACAAGTTGCTCCGTAAGCAGCAGAATAAGTGATGCTTGCTTTTTTTTTTTTATTTTTTTTTTTTTCCCCCTGCCTGCAAAGCTACGAGCACCCCCGCTCTTTCTTCCCCCTACCCCCCACGGGGGCCCGGAGGCCTTGCACGCCTGTGAACTCTTCGGAGAAGGCTGCGGTAGCGCCAGCCTCAGCGCGCGCTGGCCACCACACAAGCAGGCTGAGGTAAACCATCTTCCTCCCAGTCATTACGTTTTGATTCCGTCCCTGGCCGCTCAGGCTGTGGAAACCCGCCGTTCCTGAGACGCCCGGCACCCGTAGCGAACGGCAGCCGGTAACGGCCAACAGCTCTGTCACGGGTGGGGAGGGAGACAGACGCCGGCTGGCGGGGCGGCAGCTCCCGCCGCGCCTCCACCGCCGCCCGGCGCCGGCAGAAACGCGGCCCCTCCCGGGTGCCGTGCCCTCCCAGGGAACGGCGGGGAAACACCCCCGCGTCCCGAGAGGGGGACGCCGCAGCCCGACGGCGCGCCCCGTCCCCGCCGCCTGCGTGAGGGGCGGCCGCCCCCCCCGCCGGGGGCAGCCCACGCCCCGAGCCGCTCCCCGCCCGGCCGCGGCGGAGCGAGCGCCTCTGGCTCGGCCGGTCCCTCCTGGCGCGCCGTAGCGATGCTCCCGGCTTCCTTGCCCTCGGAGGCTGTTTTCAAGATGGCGGCCGCGCGGGCGGCTCTGCGCGGCCGGGTTCCTGCAGCTGGGTAGGGACCCCCCTCCCTCTCCCCTCCTGCACCCCCGGCGCCGCAGCGGGCCAGGCCGGGCCGCGCACTGCGATCCGCCGCCATGCCGGCCTCGGTGCATGCATGAGAGACGTCGCCGCGCTGGTCTCTGCCGCCGCCATGGAGGAGCCGCCGCCGCCGGGGAGGTCAGTACCCAGCGCTGCCAAATAGGGAGCTGCGTGTAGAGAGCGGCGCAGGCCGCCTGCTGCCAGATTGTGGTGCGGGGCCGGGGCCGCCACCCCGGGCCGGGGCCGGGGCGGGGAGTGCGAGTGCCGGCCGCCCTTTCTGCACGTCGCGGCCGCAGCCTGCCGGGGCACGGCGTCGGGAGCGCTGCCTTGCTGGGGAGGGCGTTTTTAACCTCCCCCCCCGCCGGTCCCTTTGCGATGCAAAAGCTCCGGTTGCTGTTGCTGCTTCAGCGCTTCTGTAAAGCCCCCACCGAGTGAGAAAGTGCTTCGATAAGAAATCTCTAGTGGCTGCGGTGGGTAAGGCAGTGTTTTGTGGGCACTTTGCAATTAAAAACAAATCGTTTCCTTCCCCCCTGGTTGAGCAGCGGGAGGCGTGCAGAGACGGGGGGGGAGTCGCTGCTGGAGCCCCCTGCGAGGCTGAGGAAGCGTGACCGCTGCTCCTTGGCTTGGGAGCTGCAGCGATAAAGGCACCGCCTTCTAGCAGGGCATCTCCTGTTTATAGCAGCCGTCATTAAAACCAGGCAGTTAGGTTCTCTCTGGTGCGCCGATAAAACAGCAGGATCTTGGAGTTACTGCTCCTGGCAACGTAGCAATCGATATTTGTCAGAAGATACAGTTTAAAAAAAAAAAAAAAAAAAATCTTCCACAGAGAGGGCTAGCGCTATGGTGCCTCAAGGTTTTTGCAACTGCTCTTACCTCCCGAATGTGCTGACCTGCAGATTGGCTTTTTGCAAGTCTCCATCTGTGCCCTGCTGAGAGATGGGGATGCAAATTACTTCATGGTTTAGAGTTTCCAGCTGGCTGTAGAAGCGTTGCATAAGTCTAAGTTATTAATTCCCTGGCAATTATTTCTCCTTTTAAAATAACATCCTGTTGATCCACTTCACTTCTCACTAGGAGGCATTCAGGAAACGTTTTTTAAAACGCTTGTGTGATCAATTAGTACTGGAAGGCAATAGTCAGGCGCTTTGTATTCCGGGTGTGCTGCGCAAAAAAGCTTCATGCTGTCACGTTCCTGAGATCATTCTCGGATATTGCAAGCTACTGTTTCGTATTGGTATTATAAAAGGGAACTGGTGATGCGCTCCAGTTTGGATCGAGGCTATGGAGTTGAACAATGTCTGGTCTGAGTTTTCATTAATGTATTTTAATGATTTGCTTTTCTTATGTCATGAGAATGTCAAAACCAGAAGGTATATAACAGTTAACTGGATTTAACAGAAATATTATGAAATACAAATGCCAGTAGGGCAACTGAATTCATGAGCTTCCGAGTTCCTTTTTACAGTATCTTCAAAGAGTAATAGTGCAGGTTAAGCAGAAAATGATTTAAAATTAAGTTTGTGCAACAGCATGACCCTAGACCTGGGCTGTCTTCATGTCGAAGAGTAATCTGCAGTGCCTGAATGGAAAACACCCAGGCATTTCCTGTCTAGGGCCATTTCTGACCTCTGCTGGATTCTGCTTATTAAAAGACAGTTTATATGAGTCGGATGTGGGTGTGGATAGTGTGGTGGCAACTTTACCCAGCAAATGAAAATTGAATTAGTTATTTCAGAGTGAGCTAGTGGGTGGGAAGGAGATGTCTCAAAACAATTAGGTAGCCTTAATTTGTGTAGGGTAGTGCATGTACTCCACTGTGATTCACTTCTGTGTGTACTTTGTGTATCAACTTCACATTTGCTTTGGAATAGAACTGCTTCTCTGGCTTTACGTAGTACTTGCTTTTTTTAAAAAGTAATACAGGAGTAAAGTATCTGAAGCTTTTTCAACATGATTAAAGTTGATTTAAATTTTGGAGTTATTAGGTGTTCAGTCTTGCGGCAGTGAGGTCAGAATCGTGTTGAAATCGGTGGGACTGTGTGCACGCTTGAGAATTTGAAATCTATTTGGTGGCAGATAGCTTTTAATCCTGCTTGTAGAGTATGAATGTGTTCTTATGATAAAGAGTTCTTCTGGCTAGCACTGAAGTGCATTGGTATCATGCGTTCTTTTTAAGTTAAATTTAATTCAATTGGAGCAGTACTCAGTTATTCTCATTAGCAATACACCTACATTTGTTTAAAAAAGAAAGTTTATTGATTTATTGTTGTGAGACTGCCTTACCTGTTGGAAATCTGTTTGTCTTTGTGTAAGGATTCTGTGTCTTGTCAGAATATAAATGCAACAGTACATGTGTAAATCTAAGGCAAGCATACAATATACTCATGGCTTGCTTTGAATTATACAGTCCTTAGTCCAAAGCATTTGATTGAGAATCTCTCTCCAAAAGCAAACTGCTTTTCCTTTCCCAAACAGGTCTTCCTTTCTTTCTTGAAACATACACTTTGGGGTAAGGAGAGGGGAGGCAGCTCTAAACAGAAAAATACTCAGGGAACCTATGAGCAGATGTTGATTTTGAGATAGGATTGCACTTGGACATTGGACAACCCGCAGTGGTTGTGGATAAATGAAAAGATACTGCTAAAACGTTTTGGGAAGAATTCACATTTAAGTATCAATCCTTGTAACAAAGCAAACAGAAAGTTTTCAAGGTAAGATGTTTCCACCTAGATAATTTAGAACACTCATTAGAACAGGTACATGCTTGGTGCCTATAGGCTTTAAATTTTCTGAGCCCAATTTTGGGCTTTCCCAAGAATTTTCTGACACAAAATCCACTATAGAGAAAAACAAGGCCTTAAGCATCTACTTCATTGGGATGCCAATTTTGGTGGCACTGCAAAGGTATGAAGAGCCGTAGGGCTACTCTAACTTGTGCCTTGATTGCTTGTAGCCCTCTTTTCTCCTGGCATACATCCAGTGCAAGGGGTGAAGGAAGGAGCAAGGCTGTGAATAAAGCGGGACAGAATTGTGCATAATGTGGAGGCTTCCTCTGCACTGGGGAATTTTTCAGTGGTCTGTCTGTGAGATTTGTTGGCTCTGTGATGACAATGAATTGGGCTGTCAGTCTGCAGCATCTGTTGTTTGGGGGAAGCCTGAGGTCATGTCGTGATTTGTGCTCAACCTGTTTTTCTGTTTGCCAAACTATCTGTATGACTGATAGCGTATCAGAGGTGAAAGAGTTTTAAATTATTTTATTAATTTGGGATCATAGCTTCAGTGGGAAAAGTGATTTAAGTGTATAGAGTTTTACCATCCTTTTTTTTTGTTGTTATTTTTTTCATGCATTGAAATGAGGTAAGATGTAATCTCTATGCTCCATGTATTGCATTTTCTTGTTTACATGTGCAAGATTGGGATGAATGACTGATTGCTCCACCTACACGCAAACACACACGAAGTGCTAGTTGAGATGTCTTTGGCATTTGTAGCAGCAAGGATTAGTCTGCGTTGTGTGGCTGCTAGAGTTGTTTTTATGTCTGTTAATTAGTGCTGTCTGTGTCAAGGTTGGTTCTACTATTATGTAAGCTAGTGATATGGGCCCTTGTGGAATGCAAACTGTGCTGTGATGAAGAACAGACCTACTGAATTTAAAGGAAAGGATAAGGGATATGCAGTAATCTTTATTTTAGGGAGCAAATTGGAACTTTTAAAGGCTTATAAAGATTTGGCTTCCATGACAACCACATTTCTTAAATTATATACAAACCATTCTATTAAACTGCATCTAAAATAGATTGAGAAGACAATTTTTTTATCCTACCCACTGCTAGTCAAGTAGTATGTTGACCTCTGCCAGCGGAGGAAGATACAGGTACCTCAGCTTTTATTTCTTCAGCTGTGTTGTTAGATTTGCTGTTGTATATGCCATTTATGTTTGCAGGGCTATTACTTTCCTTAAGTTTTCTTCTGCTCTCAAGTGTTAACTGTATTGATGCTATGTTTAGCCTGTAATCTGTGAAGCAAATAATTTTTTAATTTTTAAAAATATTTTAAAAATTCTTTAAAAATGAAGCTTATTTGTTTAAAGAGCTGCTAATTGTCTCATGCCCATTCTTGGCCAGCTGCAAATATAAACCCAAACTGGAATGCTTGCTCTTAGCACCTGAGTTTGAGCATTACTGAGTTGTCAAATGAACCCTGTATGTAAAATCACATCAGCTTGCCATGAACCTTGATCAGGTTTATTCTGGATCCAGACAACATGGGATATAACTTTATTGCCTTGATGAATGTCTTCTGCTGTCATGGGGTAGAAGAAGGAAATTAATTCCGTTCCATTTGTGACCTGCTAACGTTTAATGGTATTGCCTGTTGTGTGTTGCTTTCTAATGTGGTATACATATATGATTTATTCTGCCCTCGGCTTATGTGTGCTGCTGGTTTACTTTCTGATGGCTTCTCTGAGAGCAGTATTTGTAAAGGTTTTTACTATTTTAGCTATGAAACATCCATCCAGTAAGTGATAACAAGGCCACAGTTACGTATGCCTCTGTTACTTCTCGGCTGCGCTGTACAACTCTCCATGGGCATGTCCACTGAGCATTTGGGAGCTTCCAATTAGTGCAGAGTACTGCAGCTCCATTGCTTTGCTTGGGTTTTCCAAAGGTCGTGGGCTAGTAGTCCAGCATCCAGTGCTGAGGCACCAGCTTCCACTAAAAACACATTTAACTTTTAATGCTTCACCCTCAGGCTTCTTGTAGACTTTGACTTCCTCTAAAAGATGAACTGAAACTTTGGGATCTACCCAAAGGGAACTACCCTTTGGGAACTACCTGTTGGTAGCTTTTTATTATCTAGGAATGGAACTTTCTGCCAGAAGAGTAAAGTTGGTGCATGGGAGAGTGGGGGAAGAATGGCTGTTACAGATTGTATTATGTTTTATCCTAGGTCCGTGTCTTTCCCAATTATCACTGTTACATATGATATGTATTTATAGTTAAGCCTAGCAGCCTAATGCTTTCTGTCATAGTATCTCTTTTCCCAGTAGTATGTAACTTTTTCTGCTGTGGCTTAAATTTTCCTGAAAATCCATCCAGATTTGTTAGTGTAGATTTTTTGTAAGTAGCTCTTAATTAAATATACTTTATTTTTGGGTGTGTAGCTTGAGTAGCTTGAGACCTTGGGATCTGATATGTGCAGGTGCCAAGAACTTAACTGCAGCACTTATCCTTTGGATTTATACTGTCCTGTGTAATGCTCAACCATCTTTACTTTAGTGATTGAAACATATTTGAGAGCTTCTAATTTAGAAAAGAAAAAAAAAAAAAAGATAAATGGAAAGTTCTTGGAAATTTCAGTTTAAAAAAAATATTTTTTTTTCCCAAAGATGAGTTAGGATGTAGTTGCAGTTGAAAAAATAGTACTAAGGATGAAGCATGGTGGCTGAAACCAATTAATATTTTGACGTTAGTTGTTCTGAGGCATTGAAGAGAAGAGAGCTGGATAGTAGGTGGGCTGGGTGAAGAGCTCAGCTCCTCTTTCTACACTTCTAACCTTTGATCCATTTGCAGCCTCACATTTAATGTCGATGTGGAAACTTGACAAACCCATCAACATTTTCACACTTTTTGACACATTATAGAGCAATGTCAGAATTAAATAGGTCTGTTGTTCTTTCTTATTGAAATAACATATGGCACACTTTCAATCAAATAATCTATTTGTGAATGGGGAAAAAAAAGCTCAGAGCTGAATGTACATGCATATTCTGTAAATGCTGTTATGTCATAATCCAAATTTGCATGAAAACTTATAATAATCCAAGATGGGAAAATTAGTTAACCTTTCTCTGTTTCCAAATTTACTAGTAAAAAAGAACAGGAAGTTCTGATTATTATTTTTTCTGAGATGAGAACATGAAGAACTGCCAAAACTGTTATATGAGCTCTATTTTATTTATTTTTATACTTATTTCTAGTTGGTGTAACTTGCAGAAGAAACATTACTTCCTTAGATCATTTAAATAGGTCTCAATAGCTCTTATCTCTGCTTGCAATAAAAAGATATGATGAATACTAATTTGCATTTTGCTTAATTTATTTTTAACTCATTGTTTGACGATTTCTGTTTTTTTGAAGTTTACCATATTTTTATAGTCAGTCAAAAGGTTCTTCAACACCGCTCCGCTGTTTCAGTAGCCTTTGTTACGTTTTTCTGTAACTCATGTCTTTCTGTCGTAAGTATAATAATGAAGCACTTAGCAGCTTCTGCCCAGGAATATAGGAGAATTTTGGGAAAAGCATCGAAGTATTAGTAATTTACAAAACTAACTGTGGTAGTTTCCAGATATTGAGAAGCAGAAGATTTTGTCTGAATTTCTCTCTTAAAATAAATGTTGCTAGTCAGTACAGTAGTGCTGTAAGGAACTTTGTAATGGGAGGAACTGGCTACAGTCAGACATGTGCTTGAGGTCTACTGTAGAAATGAAGTGTGTTCACACTTGCTGGGTCCTTCTGTTCTAATTGAAGAGCTTAACTGAGAGTTACTAAGGGGGAAAAGATGTCATTGGGAATCAATTAAAGATTAACTGTATAGCTCTAAGCTTTACATTAGTGTTTTCCCCAATAATGACTTTTTTTCCCTTGTAGATTTCTGCAGAAATAGCGGTCATTCTATCACAATGAAGTCTTGCTACAAACCACTGTTGATCTTGCAGCAGAAGTACTTGCTTTGTACTTCTCTCAGGCCATAGCTGATCTGGGAGTTATTATACTTTGTGCTTAACTGTTAGCAGGGCTGTTGTAGCGTAAATCCATAGTTTGCAAGCAGGTGGCAAGATGTAGGTCAGGGCTTCGTAGCAGCATTGGGTGTTTTGCGTTTGTGCAGCCATGCTACAGGTTAGTCTTCAAAGATAAACAAGGCATAAATAGTGAGCAAAGCATGGGTATTACAGGGCTACTACTACATTCTGACTATTTACTAATGAAGTTTTAGTGTTTCTGTAATTATTTCTATGTTGACGAGCCCTTGTTTGTAGGTTAATTTATAAATAAGCTACTGGAATTATGTAATTCAATCAGGTCTTGGTAGTGATACGGGTATTACCTTAAGCATCTTCCTGCCCAAGTATTTTGCTTTTATTTTTATTTTGCTTTTATCATTGCTGCAAGTAAAAAATTGCATTAGTTTTGCAGCTGACCCAGACTAGAAATTACTATTGTCATCTCCTGACATCTTTCTCTTCCCCTCTCAACTAGGAATATCTGCCATATGAAACTTGCTAGCATAACATTAAGTACATTTGGTTGCCTAATCAAAATTAAAGTGGTTGAAGTTGGAAAAATCCTGCTAACAAAGACATTCAAGCTAAGCTGGATTGTTTTGACAGCACCAGTGAAGAGCCAAGGTCGGTACTTTTAGCTATACCTGTGCATCTTGGGGGCTAGTGACTTCTGGCAAAGTGTCACTGGAAAGCAGAAAGGACAGTCATCTTATAAATGGCTTCAGCTGCAGCCAGAAGAGAGTGACTGAGGGTACAATTTCATGTTACACTCAATGTGTTGGACCAGCAGGTTACTTTCTTCCGCCCAGTCTCTCCCCAAGAAGAAGCCAAACTCCTCCACTGCATTCTTTCTGGATCATGTGTCTGTAGAGTTTTCACTTCAGCTCATTGATCTGATGAGTAACTGGTGCACCAAAAAATTAATGTGGTTTTTTTTTCCCCATCAGATTGATGACTGAGTTTACATGATTGTTGGCTTCTGTGCAAAGGGGGCAGGCATGTGCAACCTGGGAGACAAAAGGTGCACTGGAACAGGTTCCCCTTTTTGTGTCAGCTTACTATGACTATAGTCTTGGTAATTTCTGAAGCTCTTTACTTCATCTCTCTAGAAAATTGTGTGAATAATCTTCACTACATTTCATACTTGATTTTAAAAGATTTTTAATATTACTTCATGTTTTTTGTGCTCTTAACAAGCTTCTCTGCTGTAAGCTGTTCGAATGAGAACTTAGATTCCGTAAAATTTGCATCTGCAGACTTACTTGCTGAAAGATGGAAGTGCTTTTTTTTCAGTTAGCGTCAGCAGTAGATGGTAAAATTACTATCTCTGTTATAACTCAATTCTCTTCTCCCACCCCAAGTGCCACCTTTTTTCCCCAGCACGCTGATTGTTCATTCCTAGACTATAGAGACAACTGATCATATATCGTGCCTTCCCCTGATTCCTCTGGTAGGAAAAACGTAGCGATGCACAGCTGAATTTGAATTAGAATATTTCTCAAAACTGAAATTGTTGTGCTGGTACTATTTCTTCTTTAAAACGTTATTTTGAAATACTTAGTGAATACAGAAAAGCCCGAGATTTCTGCCTTAGGACAACATGGCAAAATATTTTATGCTTTCCTCAAGTTACTTCCAGGCAATATCTTTAGTATCTCTGTCTTCTTCAAACTTTCTTCTAATTTTAAGATAAGTTTCAAGTTTAGTTTCTTTTTCCCGATTCATTTGAGCCTTGACATTGGTGTGCCTTACATAATATCTGCTTTTATGGTTAGAGAAATCGATGAAAGGTTGAATGTGACCCTCATAAATATTTATGTCGTAGCTTTCAGAAGAGAGGGGAAATGGATGCATTTAACTAGATAGGATTAACCACCTCCTGTAGAAAGGAAGAATAGCGCAGATGTAAGGGTGATCACAGGGATACACAAATTGAGTTAGAGAAGCATGCTTGAAAAACAGGTCCTGAGAAATGAAAGGAGTTAGCAATCTTGCTTTTTACTTAGCAACTGAAGGAAGAGTTGCAAGGGCAACAAGTGCTTTAGAGAACAATGTTTTTATTTTGTGATTCCTCCCTGCCTTTTTTATACAGCCTTCATGCCAGAAGAGATGATATTCTGAAGTTCCCCTTTTCCACTATGAGATTGCTGTTAGGTGTTTTTCTTCCAGGCTTTATTGTCAAGTTAAGTTATCCAGATGCCTCTTTTCTAGAGCAAAGTGATGTCTACAAGATTCTTGTGAGCTGGAAACTTGGAACACCAAAGCTCTTGTTACTGCTCTCCCCTCCAGCTCATGGTTGCTTTCAGTGCTTTTTGTTCTACTGGTGGGATGTGGCATGGGTCTGTGTGCTCTTGTTCTCTCTAAAATTTGGGAAGGCGGCAGGTGACAGATACTCCTTCCAATTTCTTACCCAAAAGCATGGGTATTTATTTGCCAAGCAGTGGTATTTTGCAAAAGTAATAAAGTTGTATTTTTTTCTTAGGAGGAAGCTGATCCAGGCCTTAGTAGAGACACGGTGCTTTTTACAAGTCTGATTGCATTTGCCCTTCATAATTTGAAGACTTTTCTGTTCTTATAAAATTTTTACAGTGGAAGAACTTTAGGAAGGACTGTTGCTGCAATTTATCTTATGTAGTGATTCTTGTTCAAAAAACAAAACCACCCAAACTTGGTGCTTTCCTATAGTTTACCCAAATTATCTTAAGGATATTAAATTAAAAAGCCAGACATGTCCTTAGTTTCAAGTCGAATTTAATTATGCTGTTAAAAATCTTATCAAGTATATTACCAAGTTTGTACCAGTCAGTCCTATTAATATGTTGGCAGCAATCAGAAGTTATTGGTGACTAAGATTTAACATTGACTGCTCAGAAATGCTGAGCTCAGGCATACAAGATTCAAATGTGAATACAAGGTCAAGTATGTTCATTACTGTATGTCACTATTAGGTTTTAATGTGAGCAATTCTTTTTTTACTGTCTCTGGAGGTATAGTCACAAAAGGAATACGTGACACGTACATCATTTAAATGTCCATGCTAGACACAGAATTTTTGTATCTTGCTAACCAGGCTATTTTTTTTCCCCAGTAAGCAATGTGCCAGCTTTACACAGGATGTATTTAGCAAAAAATAGTTTTATTTCTACAACCTGTGAGCGAATTCCTGCTGCTCTGTAATAAAAAATAAAATAACGAAAAAAAAACCAACAATTTTTTTTTCTTGCTTTTTACTGAAGGCTTCTTTGGAATTGCACTTATAGTCCTTTGCTGCCCTTGTAGCAGTTTGTAATAACTGCTTTGAATGCAATAGCTGCAAGCACTTACTTTTAGCATTCACAAATGTAGCAGATCTTTAAGAGAAGGCTGTATGCAAAACTGGATTTATAGTCCTTTCTGCTTCCAGTTCAGGAACTTTCAGAGCCGAGTCCATTTATTTAAGCTTAAAGCTTCCCTCAGAACAGGGAATTTTTAAAAGGTGATTACAAATGGGAGCGTATGATGCTTTCATAATGTTGTAGCTAACACTAGGAGTTTACACCAGATAGCAGTCCTGTACTTTAGCAGAACTTCATTTCATTTCATCTTAACTTGTTTTGCTGATTAGGTTGTCTAATCCTCTTAGTTTCCCAAAGTGCTACAGATTGATGAACAAAGTTCCTTCCTCATGCTGTTGGTCCAGGCGTACTGGCATGTTCTCTTGTGCTATGCAGATAAAATGAAACCCAGTACTGCCCCACAGAAGTTAGAGCTGCTGATTCCAGAGTTGTCCTCTGTGTGGTGTTTAGCAGCTCTAACTGGATACCGTTTTGTTTTTCAGTTTTAACAGCTGCAGAGATGGTTATCTAAAAATCCTGTTTGCTCTTTGCGTTACCAGCAGCTGTGGGATGATGACAATTATCATTTATGTTCTTGTCAGAATATTGTTTATCTGTGAAATAGAATGGTTGCAACTACATTTAGGGAGAGCTACCTTAGCTTTAAAAAGATCTGACTGGCAATGTGTAGTGCCTGTGTTTTCTGCTACCTTAGCTAATTGCCAGTGTACATTACTAAGAACAGGCTAACGAAGCTTCATCTTCCTACATACTCTATCAAGCTGAATCACTGTTGAGGAGCATATATTTGAAAAATAGACACTTTGCCTTTAAAACCAAGGCACTGAGCATCAAGAACAAGTAGTTGGTAATTCGGTGGCGGACCTTGTACAGGTCTTGCAGTTCTCTGTATGGAAATGGCAGGGTGCCATAGGAAGCGTTGAGAAAGAGTCTTACTGATGGGTGACTGGTGTAACGCCTTTGAAACTGTGGGAAGCTGTTGACGGCAGCAGCCTGCGGAGCACGCAGCTTCCTAGCTGTAGTGTTGGGCGATTATCCTGGCTACTGCGTTGTAATTGCCTAGCTCAGATTTATTGCTATGTGCTTGTAGTCCAATCAGTTGACCTCCACTGCTCTGATTCCCAGGAAGCTTTTAAGCTGTGTGTGGGATGATAAGCAGAGGCTGAACCTGAGTTAATTATGTAAGCGCCTAATACGTTCGAACTCCTGCGTATGAGGATCAAGGGTAGCTGATATAAAGGGAAGGTTTAAAAAAATGTTTCCCCCATATAGCTGTCACAGTTTTTATCATGACCTCTTATTATCGGTTGTTACAAACTTTGAAAGTTTGAATAATGCTTTGGTAAAGTGCAAAAAGCTTATACTGGTTAAAAATCATGCTCTTCAGCGTGACTTTAGCCTACTTAAGTTTAACACGTCCCCATGTGATCTTCAGTGGTCTTTTTATTTGTTAATTTATTTTTAATGATAAATGACTGTATTTTTCCAAAGGCTCATGGCCTTTGTCAACAGCAACGGTTACCAGACTTTTTGCTTCCTGTCCTGCTGCTTCAAATTTCATACCTCAGTTTTCTACCTCTCCTATTTTTCTTTGCAGGCCTTTGAAAATCTAGAAGATTTATCTCAGTTTTCATGACTGAGCTGGAATTGTAGATACATTGCCAGCACTTGGACTTAGTTAAAGAAAAATAAATAATCCTGTTGTTGTCATGTACATATGCAAATTGAAGAAATTCTATATTCTGTCTTTTCAGATTCTGGTTGAAATGCATCTTGGTGTGACATGCAGTAGTTACTTGTTGGAAACACTCTTGGTTATTTATTTTTTTTTTGCGTTTCAGAGCTGTCAAGGTGGTTTTTTTTACCATACTGCTCTTGAGCTTTCCCAATATTCCTGATTTACGCATCCTGGCTACAGTCGCTTCTATATTCCTAGGGTAAAATTGATGAGAAGCATTTTGCTCATTAAAATTGAGGCTGGGAGCAGCCTGTAAATAGACTGACGTGAAAACTATGCACTTCCAGTTTTCCTCATAAGCATTGGGTTTAAACTGTCCTTGGCAAATACTAACTTCAGTTGTCACACTTGTAGCTTTCACTTTTTGGGTGTATGCCTAATTAAGATTAGGACAGTTTTCACTGGTTACGGGGGAGAAAACCTGCAGTTCTTGGTAGCAAACAAGAAATTAGCTATGACTAATGTTTCCCAGCTCTGGTTGCAACAGTATTTAGGAACCAACAATTCTGTCTAATAACGAATACTATAATCTGATTTAGGTTTGCCAGCAGTGCATTTTATAGATTTGGAGATTTAATTAGTCTTTGGTTAATTCGTAAAAGTAAATAGCACATGAACATTACAAATGCTATGTTGGTAATCTGTTAAAATAATAACTGATTTTAATACTAGAGGGTTCCTGCTGATGGTCATATATGTCTGGTGTTGTCTGGATGAGAAAAATTGATACCATCATGACTAAGCTGATGTAGTTGCTTTAGTTCAGACCCTATATATCTAGTGCATTGTTGTACTATAAGGCTTTCACTGGTGAAACTGGGTCTTCGTGTTCACTGACATTGATTTGAGCTCTGAGTTGAGATACAGTCTTTGCACACAAACCCTAAACTGAGCATGCTGAATTTTTAAACTTGATTTGCAACCTGTGCCTTCCTCCCTCTAAGCAGACCAGCCAGCTCCAGTTAGATCACCTGTTAGCTGCTAACAAGAGTGGTTCTGTAGAGCATGCTTGCTGTTCTGTGATGCGACTTCTAGCGCAGCATCTTTTGTGATAAATCTGCTATGTTTTTTAACAAATTAAAGAACAGCTTACTAAATTACCTAGAAACAAAAATGTCTGAATGTTAAGTAAGTCATACTGGATCCCACTGTATAGGTATGTATATAATTCAGGTGTGAGATCGGAGGGTGTTTTGAATACTTTCGGACTTCATGCCCTCTCATCAGACATAGCGAGAACCTAACAAGGTAGTGACTGTTGAGGAAAGAACCAGCTTATGGTCTTTAAAGATCAGTTCATTTAGCCTGGTGAAGAGGTTTGATCATTACACTCTTGGAAGAGTTTACTCACTTAAAAACAGAAGGAAAACAGTGTTTTCACTGGTCTTCTGTAACACGAGGTAGCTTGTCCTAGTTTAAAGCTGCCTTGGAACTGAGACCTAATGCGAGTGCCTCAGGATCTGCTCTGCCAGGCCCTGCAAGAGCATCAGCACCCCACCCTGTGCCTTGCTGTGCCAGTGAGGTCACTGAAAAAATAAATAGTTCCATAAGCACTGGAACTAATGACTTCTTGTTTCATGTGGTTTAGTCTCTTGTGGCTGATTTGTCTTTGGCAAAATCAGAGGGGTGTGCTCTGCCTGAAGTTTTTTCTTCAGTAGGGCTGTTTGCAAGAGTTCTCAGGAATAAAATTTTTCTGGTGTCCAAAAAGATGTAAACTTGTGTTCTGCTTTCCCAGTTCAGCATTTACAAGATCCTTTTCTGTTATTTATCCACCTGTTTTCACAAGATCTGTAGGAACAAATTAAGACTTCTTTGTTACATGTGGCCAATAGTGGTTAATCAGATTGTTAGAAGACACACAAACAGCATCATTTCCCAAGGCAAGGAAACTAGGCTAAAAGTATTGGTGATTCTCTGTGGTTGTCATTGTGGCCAAATTCACTGTAGGGCTCTCTTTAGACTACAGGTGGTGCTACGGAACCACCTCAGTCGTTTTTCTTAGGTAGCCTCTAAGGTTTATCTACAATAGTTGGTGAACTTGCCTGCCTTCTTCTCAAAGCAGTAATGTGAGAAGAGTAATTTCACACACTAAATCTTTCTGTGGCTTTGCAGAGAACATAACTGTTTTGCATGTTAAGGTATTTATTTCTGTTTATAGCTAAAGGCAAAGAAAAAGTACAGTATCTGATTTTTTTGTTTTTGTTTTTTTGTTAGCCTTACTGCTATTCTACTGGCTGGCAACATGCTGGCGTATTTCTTCCTGCAGACACTCAGACTTGCTCCACCAGAGCATAAGTAACATTCCTCATCTGCCTAAAAAATAGTAGCAAGTAAAATGTCGTTTGTGATTCGAGTGAAACTGAAGTTATCAGGTACTGATGCTAGCCTTGCACTGTCTGATTGAGGTCAAATGTTTCTTTGCCTTCATATCTTTTATCAGAGTCAGGATGGTGTTATTTGCATGCCTGCTTCAGAAATGAAATATGTGAGGGGATGGAGGCAAACCACGTTTTTACCCTCCTCCAAGCTAGAGTGGTGCATGTTCTTCTCCCAAATATATGTTAAAGCAAGAGAGTTGCATGTACGGCACCAGTGGGGAGTGGTCGTGATGAGAGGACTGTGCTGGGGTAGTGGGTCCCATATTCTAGGAGAAGGCAGAGGTCTTGGTGTCACTTTGAGCTCCAGCCTATCTATGGGATTTGATCAGTTAGGGACTTGTTTTAGCTTTGGAGTCCTCTCTTCCTCCTTCCCTTTTTCTCCCTTCTCTATATTTACCCTGGGTAGTTAAACATCAGATGGGTATAAAGGGATAGTGAGAGAATTTAAAACCCTGTCCTGCTGCCATCTACCTTCCTCTGAAGCCTGAATTGACCAGAGGATTTCATTATTTTGTGGGGCTTTTTTAACATTGTGAAGAATTCAAATTATATATTATTGGTGGGGCAATGATACAGTTCACAGATTGTCTTAAAATAGTTTGTTTCCATGTATGAATTTGAAATTGCCTAGTATGTCAGTGAGCAGCATAAAATGTACTGAAGTTCGGTCGCTCGCAGCCTGAGAGTAATTTCGTTGCTGTGTGTCGCATGTTCATGCAGGGGAGATCCAGCTCTTTAGTGGTATTGTGCCCAGCTGCCACTTGACTGAAGTAGTCTTATTTGGTAGGACAGAGCAAGTGGTCAGGAGGAAGGAAAGGGTATCTGACATGATTACTCATTTATTGTATTTGTCATATTTTATTTTTAAAGCAAGTCCTAATATAAGAGTGCATGCGTGCTCCCCATCGTGGTTGTTTTACATCTGACCTCTTCTTATGAGAGGAAGCTAGCACTGAGTTTATATGTGAAAACTGATGGTGTTTCTTTTTTTTTGCCATGTGAGTTTACAAATAGACCAGCTCTTGGTGTTGGCTTAGTGGGTAATTGTATGAGTGCCAGAACTGACTCAAAGGAAAGGCTATAGGAGTTTTTGGCTGGGGAGAGGGGGAGACTGAAATCATAGCAGGCTGGGCTTTAATTGTCTTGTTCTGCAACAGAATTGTGCCATTGCTAGGGTTAACTGTGTGATACCATGCAGTTGTCATTTTGTTGGTTTTTGGTGATTTATGGTGTTTTATTTTGTTTTTTTTTTTTAAAGGCCTGTGTCCACTGAAGGAAAAAAATCGTCACTCTCTAGTTGTATCTTTGAACAATTTAAATCAAAATAATTTAGAGTTTGGGAAAATTACAAAGACAAGTCAGCATTTTTTAATTTTTTTTTTAAATATTACAAAACTGATATGTTTTGTAATACTGTATGTAATGCTACTCTACAATGTTTGCTGATACTGCTAGATGTAATAGCAATGAAAGGTCCTACTTGGGGTTGGAAGGCTATTGTGCTGGACTCTGGACTGACATAAGTACTAATCCTGCAAAGATACATGCTTTCTGTTGCGTTCGGTGATACAGCACCCAGTGGTTAAGCAGACCATCTGGATTTGTGGTTTGAAGAACATATGTCCATTATCTTAATTTTGTGTTTGCATGAGCTCTGACTTCTTTTTAAGTATTACCAGTATTTCTTCCAAACTGCCAAAGTAATCAAGGCTAATGAAGAAGTTACTATGGAGACCCTGTTGGTTTTTTTGTTACCAAAAAAAAAAAAAAAAGTTCTGAGGTTAAACCTACTTAATAGTAAAATCAGCGGAAAATACATAAAATGCATTCAGGTCTCCTATGCTAGATAAAAGTTTTGTGAAGGGTGGAGAGCCTTTTCAGTGAACTTAGAAGTTGTCTTCATGGTATGCACAAGTTAGGGGGTGGAGGATGGAAGGGAAGACCTCTGCTGTTGTCTCTGCTGCTGATTAGATTGACTGTCTTGCATTACGTTTGTATTTTTGAACCTTTGTTTGTTTCATGTACCTCTTAGTTTAGGCTTGCAACAGGTTTTCTCAGAAACAAATATATTATGTATACATGTATGTTTACCCTTTATTCTCCTGGTGACACCCTGGCTATACATCCTCTTTGTTGTATGTTGCCTATACTTTGCTTGATAGGATAGTTGCCTTTATGGGTGTGAAAAACCTTGATAAATATATGTGGCTGTGGCAGGAAAATATAGAAGGTTGACTGTGGTTGGGATTTATTGATGGATTAGCATTCTAAACAGATATTGCAAGTAAAAATTCTTTATCTTTAACATCATGTTTTAACTTGTTCTCTACAGGAAAGAGTGCAAATCAGAAGATGCTACTTGCAAGATCTCTGAATCTGACCCTGAGGAATTATCAGATGAAGCAAGTGCTGACACCTTCTATGGAACTTCTCCTCCTAGTACACCCCGCCAGATGAAGCGTATGTCAACAAAGCATCAGAAAAATAACGTTGGGAGACCTGCTAGCCGCTCCACTTTGAAAGGTGGGTGTGGTGTTTTCTGTTTTTTTCCTAAAATGACCATAAAGTCATAGTATAGTAGCCCTTCATTACCTGATGGAGGAGTTATACAGAGGATGGAGCCAGATACTGAGGTGCAGTGAAAGGACAGGAGGCAGCTGTCATAAATTGCAACAAGGCAAGACTCTTTGGGTATTAGAAGAAAACTTTTACCATGAGAGTAGTCAAACAGTGAACAGTTTGCCAGAGAGGTTGTTAGGTTGTTGAATCTCCATCTTTAGAGATTTCCAAAACACAACTGGATAAGATCATGAGCAGGCTAAACTAGTTTTGAAATAAACCCTGCTTTGAGCAGGAGGTTGGAAAAAAATGACCTTAAGTGGTATTTTCCAGTCAATTTTTTTTCTGCAATTCTATGGTCTCTAGTAATGGTGTGGTTGCTTCTCTGCCCCAAATTCATGTTCTGAAGCACTTCACAGTCTGTTTTATAGAAAAATAGAGTTTTCAGTGATTATTCTTTACTCTATAGTGTCACTGAAGCAATTAAATTGGAGTTACCACTGTTTACTTCTGTTGATGCTTTGGTCATAAAAGTCATAACTGGGAAAAAACAAAAGATACTTGATATGTGTTTTTTCCTAATGTTATTAAGTAATGATATCTAATACAAAATAAAACATTTTTTGGTTAAAGCACAAATTTTAAGCTTTTCTTTCTTTAATTTTGAGCAGATACAGAATATGGTAATTGCTTGTTGAAAAGATAATTTTAAAAAAACATGCAGTAGCTACATCTTTTCAAGCTGCCCTTCCAAGAAAAAAAGAAAAAATGTGCAATTTTAGTGGTTTTGCTGAGCTTGTGATGGGTGCAAAAAAGCCGTTTTTTAAGATTGTATGTTCAGTATTTTCATACAGAATACACCTAGGTTTGGGGTTTGGTGTGTGTTTTTTTAAAAAAAAAAAAAAAAAAAAAAAGAACAAAACCAAACAAAAAGCAACCCTGTGTCAGACAACTTTATTTGCCAGAGTTGTTATGGCAGCTTGACTATTGCCAGTTAATATTTTGGAAACAATTTTTTAAATTGCTTCACATGAAACAGGAAACGTTACCACAGAGTGCACTTACTTGCAAGGATTCAGTTTGTCAAGGTAAAGTCTAGGGGAGAAGGTAAATGGTTTAGTATGAATAAGGGAATGCAGTCTGTTCTTCAGTTGCATAGAGTTGTGGAGTGCAAGTTCATAATAAGAGAAGGGCCCATGCAAATTCCAAAGTTTTTGGTTCCCTTCCGTTTCATACAGCCTCTGAATAATGTCACTGTGAAGAGAGCATTCACCAAAAGACCTCTTCCTTAAACTAAATTGAAGAGAAATCTTGTTATACTTGGCAGTTAGCTGTGTAGGCATTGGAATTATTAAGCTTCTTTTACTGGCTTTTAATTGTGCCTTTTGGCTAAGTTAAACTCTTCTAATGCAACATTAACCTTATTTAGTTCTGTATATGGTAATTACGTAATAACTTTCCTCGCTTTTTGGACCAAGGTCTCTCTACTTGTGAGGGGAATGGTTCTTGCTTCTGGAATAATAATACCCTGTTCATGGTTGCTGTGAGTGTATCTTAAAATATGTTTGGGGTTTTCTTTTTGATGAATTGGAGAGTGTTGTATTGTGTAAAATATCTTTTCTAGAAAGTTCATAGTTCATTTTGTTTAACTTTGCCTATATGTACAATCTCAGAAAGTGTATTCATTTATTCTGTGTTGTGGGAGGAAAAAAAAAACAACCCACCCCAAAACCAGCAACTTCAAAGTGGACTAGTTAATTGACCTTGAATGTGTATGCATATGCTGTTAATAAGATTGAATTGGTTTTACTTCAGTAAGAGAATTCATTCAGGGGTTAGTTTGATGTAACTAATCAGTTTAAAAACTACATTTGAAATAACTTTTCAGACGTTTACCTAGAACAGAGATTTAATGTATCTTTAAACAACTGAAAGAATTTCGGGTATTAGGGGCTTGCTTACTTGTATCTCCAGTGTTTGTTTAATTTCTGTCACACCAAGTTTCTTACAACTTGCATTTAGTATCAAAAAATAAAGTGACACAATAATCTGTTTAAACTAGTTTCTGGATAGTTTCTTCTGTAGCCCAAGACCCATGGGATTCACGCTTTCTAAGCTGAGCGCATTTCGGAGTTGCTCCTAAGACACCTGTGTGTCTCCTGCCTGTTTTTTCTGACTTGGAGGGTATGGAATGGCAGTCCAGCAATGCTTGCTTACTTATTGAAATGTTAGCTTCTTGGACTATGTCAAAAACCAGTGCTTCTGTCTGCTTTTTAGTATGAAACTTCTGCAACTTCATACTTGAATGGAACCTCTGTCCGCCCCACTTTCTTAACCCACCAAGTTCCTCAACTTCATTTTGTCATTTTTTTTTTTTTTAATGATCTGTTTAAGAGCTCAGATTCTGCCATGTGCCCCTCTCCCCAACCAATTGTTGCTTAGTTGTGAAACCTACCTGCCCCATGTAGCCCTAAAGGTAATTGTAACTCAGAATTTGTTAGTACAGCTGAACTTGTTCTACAAATTAATTTAAGCCTATATTACAAAACTGGAATAAAACTAGTAGTAGGAACTCATACAGTTATAACATTGATACTCATTTATTGCAGAATTGTCAGGTATAGTTGAATCATTGATGCCTATTCATTTGATGAAACGAGAGGATTTTGAAATAATTTGTAGATTATTGTGCCTGGGCTTTGTTCAGAATGATGAAGATTCGAGTATTAGGGCATTGTGGATGTCTAAAAATGAATCATATTTTTAACTTACCTTTCTTTCAATGTGTTTTGGTGGAGTGAGGAATCTGAAGATTAATACTGAAGGAGAAAAAGATGTTAAAAATACAAACCAAAGGGGTTTAGGGGACCTCCTGGTAGCTAGAGTGTAAGTTCAGAAAGTGATCTTTAAATGTGCCAGGGTTTTCATTTATTTTGCAAGGTCACCAAAATCTTTAACACCAAAGTGCTGTTAAAAGTTGATCCATTTCTAATCTACCTCCTAGTCTGGGGTGGGTGTGTATGTGTTTCATCTCTGCCAACCTTCCCCATCTTCCTTCTTCTTTCCTGCCAATGCAGAGTGTGTCTTCCCACTGCTTGCCTGTCTCAGCTTTTCGGGCTGTTGCCTCCTTGCGGCAGTGCCAGCTGTGGCATGGAATTCAAGCTGCCACGCTGAGCAGGACTTTTAGTCTCGTATTCTGCCGGGTGCTGGTTAACCTCACGGGTTAGTAACCAGTAAGGGTGAGGTACTGCTGTCTGACAGTAATGTTTGAGTAGATAAACGTAAAATCAATGACAGGGAATTCCATAGCAAGTTTCTTTGAATCACTGATAGGTGTCCATTTCCAGGAGAAAAACTCTGTTTGAGCTAGGTTTTTATGTCATCTGCTGTTGTACTTGGTAGCTGCTCAGAGAAAGATGTATGAATACCTGAAATAAAAGTAGTATAAGAGGCATTAATAAAGTCCATATTTGCAAGAAACAGTTTCTGTCATGACTTTGTGATTATTCTTTCTTCCTCATATCCTTCAGAATATAATTTCTTTTTTTCCCAGAGTTAAGTGCCGTTGTACGCCTTGTGACCTGCCCAAATCCTACACAACTATGGCAAGGGTTAAATTATATGTTTTAGATATGGGGATTGGAAGGAGGCAGTGTGGCAGGTCGCACCCTTATTAACTCACTTATTGCTCATTAACAGCTGAAAACAAGGTTCGTAATGGAGACAAGCAAAGGAAGGTGCTCTGACCACATACCTCTTCCCTTTCGTTTCAGACATTTCTGCAACCTTAATACAGTGCCTTTGTATGCATACGTTTGATAGTCTTTGAGCTACGTTACCACACCAGTTCTTTCCAGAGCACTGCTGTCTTACATGAGTAGAGATTGTTTGGAATTATGTGGTGAAGGAAACGGATTTCTCTGTGACTGTACCTTCTTCTGTTGCAGATGCTGGAAGATACGTAGTGAATGAAACAAGAATGAAGGGCCATCTGATAATTAAGTCAGTGGAGTGCATCATATGATAACAGCATTCTGTCATGAAAAGTTGTGTGATGCTAGGCAAATAGCACAAATTAAAATCTAATCTAGAAGCAAGCTGGAGATTCTGGGATGTGGTTTGCAAATTGTTGAGAATTCAAGTGCAATTGAAGTCAGGGTGTGTTGGACACCAAGTGCTCAATGTTCTGAAATGTCGAGCAATAGCTTTTCCCATTTTTGGCACCCAAAAGTATGCTGGCTTGACAGATCTTTCTCTATCATGATTTTCCATATATAGAAGGGGAATAATATTATTCTTCCACTGAGCAGGCCTGTTTTGCAAATAAGCTTATTAGTATTTCTGGTATTAATGGATGTTACAGTGAGGAGCACATTAGCAAAGACTCTAAGGAAATTACTACTTCCAGAGTGGGGAATGAGCCATGTGCAGCAGATAATCCTTAGAGTCACAGTGAACAGTGAAAGAAGACGAAGTATACAGCCATCGTTCTGAAAGTCTTTTCTGTTCTTGAATAAGCAGGGGCCCTGTGTAGCTTGTTGTATTCCAACTGCTGATCACTGGGCTGCAGCTAGTGTGCATACAGGTGCTTCTCTCCAGCTTGCCACCAATTCTGTAAGAGAGAGAGAGAACCACTGTTTTAATACCAAGTAGTTCCTTCTGTCCTGATCTGCAAAGCCTAGGCTGAAGCGCTGTTGTTAGTGCTGCAGAAGAGTGGTAAGGTCTGCTGCTCCTGAAGAAAGAACAGGGAGAGGAGAGGAGAGTGCACAATTAGGCAGGAAAGGGCTGCTGTTACCTGGTAAGAGAGAAGGCAAGTGTTTGTGTGTTGGGAGCATGGAGAAGCAGGCTCCTGGTGTTAAGGTAGCATATTAAGACTACAGGGGGGTTCCCAGAACTAAGATCAAGCCCCCCAGGAGCCAGGACTGGATCATTCAAGCTAAATTTCAGAATCCATACATGCTCCAGTTTCTATAAAATTGCATGTGCAATGCAGTCTCTTTAATTTTGTTTGACTTGGAAACCTTAATAATGCTCTGTTGCACTTTGAGTTTTTGTTTGGGAGGTTGTGTGACAAATGTATGGAAAATGAACTTGGAAACCGTTCTTTTCCTTTCGATCATACTCAGTTCTCAGTAGATGGCATAGTCAGGATAATGAGAATTCTCTGAGGTCCTTTCTACAAAAGAAGTAAAACAAGAGGAGAAATAAAAATTTCTTTGGTGCTACTCTTGATTTAGCTATACTAATGGTAATTTCCAAGACTATGTTTTACTTATACCCATGCTTATTTTGTTTTACTGGTATTAAACAATGTTTTATGCTCAACCTAAGAAATGTGATTGGGAGCTGGATTGAACAATGCTTTTTTGCTGCAGTCACATTCTTTCTTTTTTTAAATTTTCTTACAGAAAAGATGAGTGTGCCAACTCAGTCTGTGCATAAAGACAATGGGAAAACGATTGAGAATGTGGAGGAGCACAGCTATAAGCAAGGGAAAAAGATCCGAGACACCCTAAGGACAACAGAACGAGATCACAAGAAAAATGTGCAGTGCTCATTTATGTTAGACTCCGTTGGTGGGTCTCTGCCAAAAAAAACAATTCCAGATGTTGATCTCAATAAGCCTTACCTCAGCCTTGGCTGTAGCAATGCTAAGCTTCCAGTCTCTGTGCCCATGCCAATACCCAGAACTGCACGCCAGACTTCTAGGACTGATTGCCCGGCCGACCGCTTAAAATTCTTTGAAACCCTGCGGCTTTTGTTAAAACTTACCTCAGTCTCAAAGAAAAAGGACAGGGAGCAAAGAGGACAGGAAAACACCTCTTCTGTCTGGCTGAACCGATCCAATGAACTGATCTGGCTGGAGCTGCAAGCGTGGCATGCTGGCCGGAGCATTAATGACCAAGACCTCCATCTCTATGCAGCCCGTCAAACTATCCCTGATATCATCAATGAAATCCTCACCTTCAAAGTGAACTATGGAAGCTTCTCCTGTGTAAAAAATGGAGCCAGTCTCAATGGTACTTCAGGAGAAGGAGTTTGCAAAGCAACACATGGAACTAGTGCTTTGGGTTACTCCAGTTACCATGAACACCTCCATCGCCAGCGCGTCTCATTTGAGCAAGTAAAGCGGATAATGGAGCTGCTAGAGAATATAGAAGCACTTTATCCGTCTCTGCAAGCTCTTCAAAAGGACTATGAAAAGTATGCTGCAAAGGACTTCCAAGACAGAGTGCAGGCACTCTGTCTATGGTTAAATATTACAAAAGACTTAAATCAAAAACTAAGGATTATGGGAACTGTATTGGGCATCAAAAATCTTTCTGACATTGGCTGGCCAGTGTTTGAAATTCCTTCTCCTCGACCATCTAAGGACAATGATCCAGAGGATGAAGAAGTTGATAGGGAAACAGAAGTAAAGGAATCCTCAGGAACATGCACAGAGGAGAGCGATGGTGAAGAACAAATCTCTGAGGAGAATGTTGAGGAACTTAGACAAGCCATCAAGAACAATTTTACTAATAAGCCAAATTTTGACTTTCAGGACCATTTTTCAAGGAGGCTTGATAGGCTTGAATCTGAGGATGACTCCACTTCTTGGGTTATTCCAGAATGCAGTGCTGAGGCAAGCTGCAGCCAACACTGTTTGACCTCTATTTACAGGCCATTTGTAGATAAAGCACTGAAGCAAATGGGGTTGAGGAAGCTAATTTTAAGACTGCACAAGCTAATGCATGGTTCATTGCAAAGGGCCCGTATGGCGTTGGTAAGGAGTGATCACCAGCTGGAGGTAGGTTACTACTAGTGTAAATGGATAACAGGAGTACCATCTCTGCTGTATTGTTTCTAAGTGAAAATGGAGGAATTGGGATCTTATGAAAGTCTTGGTTGCTCTGTTGGTTTTTGGAAGATAGTGTATGTTATGATTAAGAGCCCAGTTCTGCTTCCACTGAAACGAATCTGTCATTTGACCTGAATTAGAATTTGTGTGATGCACAAGCTAATTTTCTGTTCTTGTTTGTAACTGAAATGACAGTTTTATGATAACATCTTTGGTCATTACATTTTCTAATGTCTAAAGCCATAAGTCAGAAAAATTGCAATGGAAAATTATGCACAAAGGTTGAATCGTGAGAAAAATTAGCTATAGAAGTGGTTATTTTCCTTTTCTTGTCTTCAAGACTGGGTAGCTCTCTGCAAGACATCCTTTACGAAAACGTCACTATTGTTTTGGGTTTTTCCTCATCTAAATGAATGAAGTACCGTGGTGGCACGTTATGCATGAGGCCAGATTGCATAAATGAATGGACTTGACCTTGAAATCTATGAAAGCAAGTCACGTTAGCATGTTGCATTCTTCAGCTGGATCTTAGTTTAATTTTTTTTTTCTTTGGGTCATTTGATATTCTTAATTAAGAATGACTGTGAGTTAATAAAAACAAAATTATGAAATAAGCAGTAAACGAAGGACAGTAGCTGAAGTTTCATATGGTAAGTTGTGGTCACTAATTCTTTCAAGGCACAATATTGTTTCTTAATATAAACCATTGCCTAACTTGTAGGCATTTTTATATTAGGAAGAACTAGTAGTAAGGATTACTTGCCCTCTTTGATAAAATGGCACTCTGTGTGTGGCCTAACCATGGATTCTGGACGAAGGAATTTCTTAGCCAACATGCCTGTTCTAATATGGATACCACATGTGGTCTTTGACACGTTGCTGATCCCGTAGTGTTGACCGTCACGTTGGCAAACAGAACAAGAATTGTTTATCTCCCTTGGAGGTTATTTTTTTAGAATGAATAAATTTATATTTATAAAGTTACTTGATTTTGAAAAAGTTTTTATTTGTACTGTTGCTAATGTGGATATTACTGTAAAAAATGAAGCTATTAGTTGAATTTTTATTTATTCTCTAATTGGTTTCAACTTGTGTTCTCGGAAGTTTTGCATTAAGAAAATCTTTGTGTATTTCTAGAGTCGCGTGCCTAAGCAAAACTTGCAGGTGTCTGTTACAGTAACCAAAAGTACTCGGAAACCATATATACTTAGATAGAAAGTTCAGCTTAATATATAGGTAGAAATACCTTTAAAAAAACCAAAGGAAATAAAACATAATTTGGGGGTATTGAAAACTACTTTGAATGTATTTTTGAAATTGCTAAATACCTCAAATGTTTTCACTTCATAAGGGTTCTTAAACAAGGTAATGAAACACTAGTAGCTCTGTCTTTGCTGCAGCTTTACAGAATTAAACTTTTTGGTAATTTAGCGTTGGATGACTTGTGTAAGATGTAAGGTTAGTCTTTTCTCCCTCCTTCTCTACCCTTGCGACTTCTTTGACTATTCATTTTCAGTAATTATTACATTTCCTTTGGAATATCATCATCTTTTAAGAAATTACTTTATGACTAATGGTGAATGTTATAAAACTGTGAACTTCTTTCCTGCCTCAAAATTAAAAGAATGCTATCAAAAAAAGAAAATACTGTTTGTCAGAAGTGTGGTACCTACTGCAGCAAAAGATGACATCAGACTAAAATAGAAGAGATGGTTTTGAATTACTTGGTCTTTGCATCTGACAGTACTTTGAATGTAGTGTCTCAGTTTTTTTAGTGCGGTTCAGTTTGATATTTGTATGCAGCCAGAGATGTTAGTGTTTTGTTAATCTTTGTTACTTCTGTTTTGTTTTGTTTTGGTTTTTTTTTTTTTTAATATCTTGACTCTGTGTTCATGTGTGTACATACACTTTAAAATCTTTGGACATACTTCCATTTCTGTTGTTACTCAAATGCTGTCTTTCATCTAAAGTGTGCTTTCTGGATTCTTGCACTGTATGCATTTTAATGCTCATTTCATCTTAAATGTATGTAAATGTTTATACAGATGGCTGTTTGTAGTGCTTTTTTAAAGTACAAGTTTCATTCGTCATAGGCTCTGATACTTTAACAAGGCTTTAGGCACTACAGAGTCTGTTTTGTATAGAAGTTGTATGATTTGATTCTTAAAGAAAATGGCTAATATTTTTTATTTTAGTTTACAAAATCAGAGATGCTATTTTAGTAGAACAGTATTTAAGCCCGTTTTCCCTGTTTGTTGTTTATTCAACTGGCTGCACTTTTGAGTATGGATTTTATGTATGATCTCAATAAATGGCTTGGACTTTGTTTTCTTGGGGGGTTTTTAAGAAGTATTTGGTAGTCACTTGAAACGTTTCAGATTGGGCCTGCTGAAGACTAAGATTAGTCAAACTGAACAATAGAAGTTTAGGTATCTAATACTAAGCCCTAATGTCATGTGCTGTTATCCTTAATGTTAGAAAATGAAATAACACATTTAGTCAATTTCGTTGTGTTGTTTTTGCTCATAGACTAGTTCCTTAATATTTTTATAAGAACTAAATTTTCCAACGCTATACTTGCATCACAATGAGGATTGTATTTCTTAAACATTTTGTTGTACTGTAGAAGCGTAGTATTTTCATGATCTGTTATTAATGAAAATGTCTTGTATAAAAGCCTTTAGCTGTGGTGCTATTCTGGTGCTATGCGTCTCTTTAAAACAGAGTTAGTAAAAAGAAGATATTAATATACCATCTAAGAAGATAAGTTCTTATACTGTAGATCAGCTAGTGATTAAACTTGAACTAAACTAGGTATAGAGGAAATCCACACTCATGCATGTTTGCTATCTCTGCATAATGAGCTAGTGGTTTTATAAACCACTTAAGAATCTGCAGCGCAAGGTATGTTGTGTGCCAATGTTAGACAGTAATGAATATGCTACTCCATCCCCCATGACAGTTGAGAAACATCACAATATTAAAAAATAAAACCACTAAGAAAACTGACTTTGTCAGTAGCTGTAGTTTTGTGTGGCTCTTCTGAGAAAGCAGAGCTTGTACATTACTGCAGGCACAAATGTAAAAAATGTGTGTGTAGCTGCAAAGGAATAAACAATTTCTTTTTTTATTTTTTATTTTCTGCTAGATAATAAGCTTAAAAGCGGCTTACATTTTTTTAACTTTCTAGGCAGCACTTAATTGTTTGATTTAATTTCTGGCAATGCTTTCCCCTCCTTTGAAGTGATGTTATTTAAATTTGGCAATGAAGAAAAACCTACAAAATGCTAGTTATGTCTAATACATGAATGAAGGCTATTCAGATGTCATAGTTAGCAGCCTTGAAATGAGAATTAGATAAAACAAACTTAATCTGGACCAAATTGTATCCTTAGATGATGTACAGTGTGTTGTTATCTTCAAGAGCTGCACACATATTGCAGTCCAAATTTTCTTCCTGAATTAAACCCCAGAGTGCCTCCATGTACAGCTTTGCTTAGAGTGTTATCACAAGGTACATAGTTTAGATATCTAGGATGTCTATTTCATAGTTTCCATTATTTTCTCTAATTAGAAATGTCATTTCATTTAAATGTAATTTTCATTTAAATGAAAAATAAGTTTATTAATTGAAAAAAAACAGCTTGATCGCTTTATATTTTATCTTCCTTTTTTAATTTCAGTTTCAATTTCTTAACATCTACCAAAGTTCATAAGTTATTTTTTCAATGGATTTGTTCAATTTAGCTAGTGACACTTTCTTGAATATTGCATTACTTTGCAATGTGGAGTTTTATATCATATATGCACTATGTGTTTGAAAAGGAATGAGGTTACTCACCTGACTTAGCCAAGTGCAAATTTGTTCTCTAGATATAGTCATTAGTGTAAGGCCTTTTGATTTATTTATTTTTTAATATATTTTGAAATACTCAAGTATTGGATCTTATAATGACCTGAATGTATGTTCCTATATATTATGTTAGGCTTAACTTGCATGTTCATCATAACCTCATACAGCAGTTTCTTCCTGTGTAGGTGAGGTGTTGTCCAGCTTTAATAGATGCTTTAATCATTTTAAAACAGAAACATAAAGTAAGAGATTGTTTTGTTCACTCCCAAGGGTCCATAATTGTTTTCCTCAGCCTGGTGATCCTCAAATAAAAAAAAAAAATTAAAAAAATAGCTTTTTTTTAAAAAAAAAAGAGAAATTGAAACTTCTCTGGTTGGTTTGCCAGTTAATAGAATCTTACCTTTTAAAAACAGACTTTTGTGCATGCTACTTTAAACAAATGCTAAACCCTAAAGAATTTAAGGATCTTTTTCATGATACCTATTTCTTGTTACAGTTTTCAGAATTTCCAGATCCCATGTTGTGTTCAGATTACGTGCAGTTATTAAATTCCCCACCTTGTTGTGAGCAAAAATGCAGCACTGTATCATGGGAGGAGCTGAAATCCATGGATTTACCATCTTTTGAACCTGCATTTTTGGTCCTCTGCCGAGTCCTGCTCAATGTTATCCATGAATGTCTCAAGCTAAGGTTGGAACAAAGACCTGCTGGGGAACCGTCTCTTTTGAGTATTAAACAGGTTTGCTTCAACTGTTTCTTTTTTATATTTCCTATTTGAAAGGACTTTGTCATTTTGTTATGATAAGGTTGTCGATTTAAAGAGGATTAGTTTAAGAAATGACAATGTATAATTATGTAATAACTTTTATAAATAGTCTTGTATTTCATATGGAGATCTGGTTTTTGCATAGTGAACAATTGGTCATATATACCTTTCTGATTTAGACTTCCAGGAATCAAAACTGGTGATTAAAGAATTATCAGCCAGCGAAGGTAAACAGTATTTGTTCCATTTGCATTATAAACTGCATAATCTTGTCCACACATCTTCCTCCATTTGGGTTTTGTAGGCAGCATAACCAGTTTTAAGGGTCTGTATATTTCTTTTTTTCTTTGATTTGATCCTTTTTTCTTTGTGAATGTAAGACCTCTGCCGGTGGTGGACATGTGGTGGACACGTAGTAGAAGTTGATTAAGTTGAAAAATGGCAAAAAAAAGATCTTATTTCCCAGCATATTGTTTTATATAAATATTTGATATTTTCTGTGGGTAGTGACCCAAGGTTGTCAGTGCTGTCACTCGTTGAGAATGTTGTATGAGGATTTCTTTTCTGGTGGTTGTCTGATACAATTAAGGCTGTTTAGATCAATGCTATTTTTCAAATTCTAGTCCAAGACATACTAGAATTGTCTGAAGTCATCTCCCTGCTCCCTGGCAAGCATAACGAGATCAGGATTTTTATCAGGTGGTCTTTAAGGGTAAACATTTAAATAAGCTCTTGGGCTGATTATGAGTTCACCTTCCAGTTACCTGCTGCTCCAAAATCAATTGTTAAGTTACATTATGGTCCCAAATAAATGTCAGTCCTCTTTCTCCTCACCACCCCCTTACTCCCCTGCCTTTTTTTTTTTTCCTTGGTATACTAGGATTTTGGATGCCTTTATATCCAAAAGCACAGTACCTGCAATTTCAATCTTAAGAGTCATAGTTATAGCAAAATGTAGTATAGCATACTGTATTGTAAAGCACAATATATCCTTTTTTTCCCAGAGACTAGGGCTATTCTTTTGCCCTTACATTTTCTATTTTCCTTGTGGACTTTAAATAAAAATAACAGTTTCTTCCTGGAAGACAATGTGTTTGTTACAGCCTGTTTTGATGGTTTATACTGTCTTGCTAATTACATTGAAAAAATGAATTCAGCTCAGCAAATGCTTGCTGTCCCACGCAGTATTTCTGAACAGGCAAAGGAGCTGTTGATATTTCACAAATAGACCTATTTGTTTCCTGAAAAATTATAATGCCTAAAATCTTGAGCAGGCTCAAACCAGAGTCTAGGGGTCTGTTTTGTTCTGCAAGTTCACAGAACATTACAGAAATACAGAGAAGTCTGGGTTAGAGATACTCTGGTCCAACCGCCTCGAAGCTGGGCCCTATATTAGGTTATCCAGGGCCTTGTTAGGCCACATCATGAATACTTTCAGTGAGAGAGAGATTCCACTGCTTCTCCAGCCAATCTGTTCCAGCGTTTATTTTTTTTCTCCCAGCAAAGCATTTTTTCTTGTATCCAGACAGAATTTCCCTGAAGCAACTTGTGCCTGTTGCCTCTTGTCGGGTTGCTGTGCATCCTTGTGAAAGGAGTGCCTCCATTTTCTCTCTAGGCATTGGAAAACTGTGATTAGAGTCCCCTTGCATATTCTCTCCTCTATGTTGAACAAACCCAGTCCCTTGAACTGTTCTTTGTATGCATGTAGCACAGCACAGTTTGGTTTCTGTAGGGATTGGCCTAGTGGGTGTCATTTGGGACACTGAGACCTTTAAGTGTCTCCTACTTTTTGGTACCATTTGAAATGTGTAGCAGTACTGTTTGAGTGTATCAGGCATGCTAGTCCTCATACTCAACTTTTCCAAGGTGAGGTTAAATTTTTGGATTACTAGCAAGTCAATTCTATTAAAAAAAAAATAAAATCTGATTTTCAAGAAAAAATATACACACAAGAAGAAAACCAGCACAGATTATATGCTTCTGACAGTGTGCTTTTTCTCCCATCCTTTCTCACTAGCTTCCCCTTTTCAAGCCATCTCGTCCATGTTTCACTTCTAGCAATAGCTTTTGTGATCCTGATGATCCTGTGTTATCGGAGAGAGCTGTTCTTTTTTAATGGCAATTTGCCATTATGTGGTGGCAGTGTAGTTCCTGAACAGTTCAAGATGGTTCTCTAGTGCTGCATTTGTGCTGAGAAGTGGAGGGGGGGGTGTGTGTCTATGTGCAGGTGCACATGGGTTATTTCTGTCAGGTGGTTAAATTGGACACTGCTTCTGTGTTATAACCTGCGTTGAGTGTCTTACAGCACCATGGTCTTCTGCAAAATAAGTATCAGATCTCTCTGGATCTTTCATACCAGTTTGTATCTTCAAAAAGGTAGTAGATGATACTGTCATTTCATAAAAGCTTCTTCCTTACAAAAATCAGTGAAGAAACTAGGTCAATACTGCTAGAAGATTTTTAGTTCCAGATTATAGGATACTGTAATAGAGAAATGCAATTTACAAATAAGTAATTTCTGCTTCATCAAAACCCATTTAAGTCTATAACTGGAAGCACAATAGCATATTGTATGTTGATGCAGGTGCTGATTTCTTAATTGCCAATTCTGTTATCCACACACTTGCTAACCAGGTAGTATTCGAACACGTTTTAATGATTAAAGAAGAAGCCAGCTAAAGGACGTGTGTTTGGATGGGGAAAACCGATCAGGAGTCTGCCTAGATGATCTTAACATCTCTTAACAGCTCTTAACCCTGGAATTTTTGGGTCAACAGTCCTTATGTCAGCCATCAACATTTTGTGCAGACTGCTTATGGTCTGTTATTGTCATGCGGTATGCATTAACACTAAGGTAGTCTGACCTAGTTGAAAAGTGAAAAGTCACACCTACCTGGTTTCTGACAAGTGACTGCTTGGAGCAGGGCCACAATGTACTGACTAGTTACTGTGTTCTGTTTAATCAAAAATTAGCACTACAGGGTTTTTTTTAAATCCTATGTTCTGTTATTCAATAGCACTACACATCACTGTATAGCAGCATTATTTAAACAAAAAAAATCTCTATTTTTAATGAAGTTTTGAGACTTTTTTATTTTGGAATAGACAAATGTTACTCTCTGCAAGTTTTAGGAATGAACTTTGCTTGTATCTGTAAGGTATACCATACCATATAGTAAAGTTTTATGGATAAGTGATATTGCTAAGTCCCATCTGTCTCTGTGAATAATGGGTAGTTAAATACCAATTTTAAATTCTTTGAACAAGTTACGTTTTTCTTGGTGGATCCCAGGGCAAAAAACCCCAATAGGTTAACACAGAGTGCACTGGATGTGATTGAGTGGTGAGTGAAGAGTGCACATTCATTTTTAAATATATGACATAATATGGATATACATGTGTCATTACTGGATTTCCACCTTATAAAAAATTACTATTTTTTTTTTCCTTTCTCACCTAACTATTGTTAAGTTTTAAACTACAGAGTTCAGAATATTACCCTTATAATACACTGTGCTCAGGGGAGCACAGTGTAATGTGTTCTGGCCTATAAAAGATTCCAAAGACTCTTGTCATATTAGTAACATTATTGTATGTTTTTTTGCTTTCATACCATTATAATTTCTCATGCATTGAGTCCACTATATTGATGTATTATTTTGCCAAGATAGCCGTTTTACAAGATTTTTAAAAAGCAGATTAACAAACCACCAGTTCCGTTCCCTCTGACCTTCCAAATGACCCCCTCTCTTCCTCTCAGACTCTCAATTTAATGAAGCTGTTGCTCAGAAAAGGTTAGGGGTTGTCAGACCTGGAGACTGATGAGAATTTCAGAAGAATACACACTTAGCACTGGAAGGACTTCTGAAAGAAAGTTAGTGTAGGTTCGAAACCATTCTTGCTGTCTGTACTCCTATGTCTGTGGTTGTGCACATTTCTTCAAACAAAGAAAAGCTGTAAGCTTTAAGGAAGGGTTGACAGCTGTTTGGCCAAAGTAACCGCTTCTGCGGTTGAAAAGAGAGCTTTCCTCATGTTAACTGTGCCGAGAGAAACAACAAAAGAAACAGCAACTGTTCTCAGGTCTGGTACGGGTTTTAGAGTTGTGGACACCTGCCCCATAGATTGACAATGAGCTTCCTGTAGTAAAACACTTATCATAGGTCTCAGCATCTCTCAAACACATTGCATATTATTGCTGACTTGCTTCTGTTTAAACTGGTGATTTGATGATTGTGAGCCCTCCTGCCCACTTCTAAACTTTTTAACTACCCAGTAAGTTGCTTGCTGTAGCGCTGTGCAGGGAATGAAGCCTGAAACGTCCGTCTCCATCTCCATTTACAGTTATGTGGCAAATGGCATGATGGCAATTAAATAATCCTGGAAAACTGGTCACATCTTTCCTGCAGACATGTAGAGCAACTGTATGCATTTCTGAAAACTGCAGAAATTATGTAGTGGTAAACCAACATATTTGGACAAACTGGATTGACAAATTAAACTTTCACTTCCCAGGGGGAATTTAAGAGTAATGTCTTGACTGATGGCAGTTTTGGGGTTTTTCTCTTGCAGCTAGTGAGAGAGTGTAAAGAGGTTCTGAAGGGTGGCCTGTTAATGAAGCAATATTACCAGTTTATGTTACGAGAGGTGTTAGATGACTTACAAAAGATTGATTGCAACATTGATTCTTTTGAAGAGGACCTGCATAAAATGTTAATGGTAAGCTTCAAACAGGAGAAAATATTTGGAGTTCTAGTAAGTGCATTAATCTGAATACTGCTAATACAAATCTGTTGTCCTTGATGGGTATAGATCTTGTTAATTTTTTTTGGTGATGTACTACTTTAACCTAATTTTATTGTTTTAACAGACTTGTAAAGGTAACACAGTAGCCATTGCCATTTTAGCAATACTGATTTTTGTTTACTGGACTGTGGTACAGTATACTTGTAAATTGCCTGTATTTATAATAAAATGGTTCCTAAATAGAACTGTAAATTCCGTACATTTAAACTAAACTTTTAATAACCTTTTCGTATTGAATAAAAAAAATAAATACAATTGTTTCACTAATATCATGTCTTAATATCTTGGTATTGCATTCATCCATTAATGATACCTTATTTTTAATGTGTATTCATTATTGCAATAAGTTAAACACAAAAGTATTTTCAAGACAAACACTTGGCCTCTGAAAGATACTAAATGAAATATTCTTTAGTAAATTGAGTTTAAATTACTGTTCCCTTGGATGTGACTAATTTTTATTCTTTTGTGAGTTGTTTGAACTTTGTTCTCACTATTCTAGGGAAAAAAAAACCAAGATATACCTCGATACCTCATCACTAGTGTTTTCTCAGCAGGCATGTTGGTACCATCTGTTGTTGAGTACACATGGATTTTCCTATTACATGCTTTTCATTGCCTACAGCGGTGAAAATATAATGCTTTACCTGAAATTTCTTATGCTGCGTGCCTGCCTTCATCTCCATTTGAAATTTCTAGAGACTTCCAGCAGAAATGACCTGGCTAGATCAAAGGAAAATGGTTCATCTTGTCCATTTTGAAATTCCGTACCTGTTTTTTTTTAGGTAGTTGTAATGTTTTTGTGCTCTGAGGCAAGAGCTTGAGCTTTGGCAGCAGTTTTAATTATATTAGCATTCTGGTTTTTGTAGGTCTTGAAAGGGATGGTGACAAGACTGTGTAAATAGGAATAAATATGTCAGACTTCAAAGAATCACAGTTTGTGCCTGTTCAGAGTTGCAGGTTACTGTAGTGCCAGCAGCAGGGGAGAAGGATTGGATGAATGGTCAATATTGTCAGAAGATTGGGACAGCTGGGCACAGAGCTGAAGAGATGATCTGGACTGAAAATAGGGATAGGGGAAACTTGTACGGAATCAGAAGGTTAAGATGGGATTAATGAGGGGTGGGTTGTGGAACTTTGTCTTTTCCTGTGGACTCCTTGTATAGGCTGTATAGGCTGTACCTGGCAAGATAGCCAAGAAGAGTACTGGAAGAGGAATTAGGCTGAGAGTGAAAAGTGAATTAAATAAAGTCAAGAATGGGGTGACAGCCTATCAGAACACAGTACCTACCTAACCCAGAGCAGAGTGTTAAGGATTTCCGTATCTGTGCCACTCTCGTGAGACACCACCTGGAGTACTGTGTTCAGCTCTGGGGCCCCAACATAAGAAGGACATGGACCTGCTCGAGTGGGTCCAGAGGAGAGCCACAATGATGATCAGGGGGCTGGAGCATCTCTCCTATGAAGACAGGCTGAGAAAGTTGGGGTTGTTCAGCCTAGAGAAGAGAAGGCTCCAGGGAGACCTTATGGCAGCCTTCCAGTACTCAAAGAGCGCCTACAGGAAAGATGAGGAGGGACTCTTTATCATAGAGTGTCGTGATAGGACGAGGGGTAATGGTTTAAAACTGCAAGATGGTAGATTTAGATTAGATATTGGGAAGAAATTCTTTACTTTGAGGGTGGTGAGGCACTGGAACAGGTTGCCCAGAGAAGTTGTGGATGCCCCCTCCCTGGAAGTGTTCAAGGCCAGGCTGGATGGGGCTCTGAGCAACCTGATCTAGTGGAAGGTGTCCCTGCCCATGGCAGGGGGGTTGGAACTAAATGATCTTTAAGGTTCCTTCCAGCCCAAACCATTTGGTGATTCTATGATCTTGGCATTATTACAGTGTGGTCTGAAAATACCTGAAACCAACAGGAAGTGTCTCAACCATTTCTAAGGAGGGACATTGCTTGATGTTATGGATTATTGAACTAAAGCAAATTGCAGCTAATTTTCTGCATTCAATATGATCCTGAAGGGCAGATGTTTGAAGAAGAATTGTACTTACCTGGATTTTTATGTTGGTTTAAAACAATAATAATTAAAAAAGGTGAGAGATAAGTCTTGATATAAGGGAACACAAGGTATAATGTAGAATTTGAGAAGCCTGTTCACTGCATTTACCCATATCCAGGAGCGTATGTTCAGATAAAACCTTTTAGAGTAATCCAGTTAATAAAAGATTTAGAAACTGGTTTGCAGTAGTTCAGCTTTAAAAACTCTGTCCACTGTGGGTATTCACTGATGCAATGGTGAACAGGAGCACAGCAAGCAAGGTGGTGATACTGTCAATATTTTCAGGAAAGTATCATGGAGACATGGTATTTAATACTGAAGTAGCACTTTCTACTTCCCAAGCCATAAATTGCACATTTTGCATGGAAGCACGTAGCTCATTTTCAGTCATAGCAAATGAAAAATGTTGTAGAAATATTTTCTACAAACTGTATAATATTGAGGTTGTTTGTTGATTTGAGAAGCTGTAGTCCTTAGTTACACATTGTGTAACAATTTCTGTTTACATTATCTCTTTCCATGTACAGGTTTACTTTGATTATATGCGAAGCTGGATCCAAATGCTACAGCAGTTACCTCAAGCGTCTCATAGTTTAAAAAATCTGTTGGAGGAAGAATGGAATTTCACCAAAGAAATAACTCCTTATATAAGAGGAGGTGAAGCTCAAGCTGGAAAACTGTTCTGGTAGGTTTTATTTAATTTCTCTGCTTACGGTGTTGATTTGCACCAGATACGTATTCAAGTCAGCACTTGTTCAGGGTTCCCAGATTGGGCTTCTTGAGGCCTCAGTAAGCAGTTGATAGTCTTTGGGAATTTATGGTTTATAACAATGACTGTAGCTATAGGATGCAGTAAGTGCAGATTGCTCTTACTCTAGCTATAACAGGAATGACTGCTTCTATGGGAAGTCCCTGTTCCTGCTAGCCCTGTGCACACAGAGTAACTGAGGGCCCCCAAGGTGCTGCTTGTTTCTGCAGGCGGACTTGGCAACACAGCTCTCTTGTGTTGGACAGAGTAGGAAGAAGTTTAAGGTGCCATGCTTCCTGAATAAGACTCTGAAGTTCCACCATTTCTGTTGCTACAGTGATATTGCAGGAATGCTGCTGAAATCTACAGGAATATTTTTAGATTCTGGACTACAAGACAGTTGTGATGAATTTTGGGCCAGTGCCGATGACAGTACTGCATCAGATGAAATCAGGTATTAAGCCCTTCAGCTTAATAATAATAATAAACACACTTACTCATGTTTCTATACCCCCGACAGGTACATACCACATTTTATTTCTTAGAATGAAAATTTTGTAAATACAAGACTCCAGAGACTTTATTCCTGATATTTCTGTATGCAGTAGTAATGAACCATCATTTTGTTCGTTTGAAGCCTAGTAACCTTCTTTTTAGTTCAGGGTATGAGAGATTGTTTATCCTTTAAATTTAAATTCAGTTTTTATATCCTTATCAAAAATATGTCTGCACAAGTTCAGTTTATTTCAGTCAGCTGCTTGTAAATTTTTATCTTTTCTATGCTCTTTCTATTGACATATATATAAATAATTCTTACTTTCTAATAGCTATAAAAATGCAATATGATTTATTAAAACATTGTCACTTCATTCTTACCAATGTTTCAGGAGGTCTGTTATAGAGACCAGCCGAGCACTCAAAGAACTGTTTCATGAAGCTAGAGAAAGGGCCTCCAAAGCTCTTGGTTTTGCTAAAATGCTGAGGAAGGTAAGTTAACAGTAGAGTCTCATCGTATTTATATGCTTTAAAGAAATTTAGTCTGAAAGCGTATTCTTTTGTTTTGTCATTACTTGTAGGACCTTGAAATAGCAGCAGAATTTGCATTGTCAGCCTCTGTGCGAGATCTTCTGAACGCTCTGAAAGTAAAAGAGTATGTGAAGGTAAATTCAGTTCAGAGGCATGAAAGTAGAGTGAGGATGCTAAGCAAAATGTCAAAGGTTATTTATTGACATACTTTCAATTTTGTAATGTGGCATCTCAACGTTTAAAATGTCATGTATTTAATATGGAATTTTGGCAGTACAGTTATTTTCTGTACCTGTGTTTGTGTGAGTGAGAATGCTAGTCTGTGTTCTGGGAAATCAATGTCTAATTCCTTCTCTTCCCAAAGATTCTCTTTGTGACTTAGGAAAACGCATTTTGCTTCAATAGTAGTTACTCATTTGTGAGAGGGGAGTAATAACACTTAGTAGGGAGTGTTATGAAAAATAAATGCTTTAAAGTTTGAAGTGAACACATACATCAGTAAATGGACATGTTTAAGTAGATAATCTCAGACTACAGACCTGTGTTTTGTGTGCTTTTATACAGCAACAATATTATAGTGGAGGTCTGCTCTAGTGAGCTTCCTTGAGAGTACTAAGGATGTGAGAAATGCAGGGCCTGTGTTCTGTTCCAGAATAACTGTTGCTAGAAAACTGTCGTACAGCAAAAGTAGGTTAAAATCTCAATGCCTGATATTTTCTGCACTATAAATTCCACATCTATGGTTTTGCACTTTATTCCTTAAAAATTCCTAGGTCAACAAGTCTTGATTGTAGTTTGAATTTAAGTAAATTAATTTCTTCAACAGATTAAATTTATTTGGATCTGGTGTTCTTTTTTCTCCTTCCATACATTTAATATCTATAACTCCCAATTGGGAAATAATCTACTAACTTTTGCGTGACAAAATTCTTGTTAGATTTATATAAATGATTGCTAAACTGATTTAAGGGGAGACCGACAAATTCATAGGAGAAAAGTTCATAAAGCGTTGTTAAATACATGGAGGAAAGGAGGACCCTCGTCTGTGAATTGTTTAAGAGTGGGAGAATAGTCAGGGAAATCAGTATGTGTTTACTTTTTAAAAGTATTTTTCCCCAGGTATCCACTCTTGGCTGCTTTAAGACACAATATTAAATTTGGTAGACCTTTTCGTTAAAGATAGTATCATTGTTCTTATGCACATGTTTTGAAGAAAAAATTGAATCTTGAGTTTGAAAAATCTTTGTAAGCACGTGGCTTAAATAATCTAGATAGGCTGTTTGGATCTCGAGATTTATCCCTCTTTATGTATTACCTCTCCCCTTTTTTTCACCACTCAAAATGACACACTTCATATGTTGGCCCTCCAACATCATGTAGGGCGTTAAAATTTTTAACAGCCTTTTCAATCAGATGCTCATTAGTTTTGGGAAACTGTTTTAGCTTTCAGTAACAATCATCTAGTTTTTACATTGACCTACAGGTTATAATGGTTTTAATTATAAAATATGTCTGCCTAATGGTCAAAATGTTGAGTGCAGTGTTTTGTCTTAGCTTGATGACATCAAACTCTGAAAAGAGAGAATTAAACTTCACTATAAGTCAGTTACCTCATGTCAAATCACAGGTATCAACTATTTTACTGTTTTCACAGTCTGATTCTGATGCCCGACTTGGTTAAAGTATGTTACCAATGTGACAGATATAATGCAGAAGTGGTTTTTAAGTAGTATAAGTAGTATTCTATTACAAGAGAACACTCTTATTATACTTAATCTATCTTTCGTGAATAGTAAAAGAATAACTGATATTTTTTTAGCCATATTTTTGCTTACTTTTATCTTTTGTAGACATTGAGAAATGTGTGGGTTCTTAGAGATCCTGAAGGAATTTTTCTTCTTTTAATATTCCAGTCTTAAAAGTGTATGCTTCATAAGTCTTAAATTAGCCTTGCCTAATTTACTTTTTTAAATATGTGTATATATATTTTATACATATGTGAAATCGGACTTTTTTGTAACAAGATGTCTTTAGAAGAATATGTAGATGCATCAATTGAAGGTGCAAGAAAGGATGTCATTGAAGGTTGGTGACGTAGCGGATTTCAAAACAAATAATTTCTTATAATGCATTTTGACTTTTAGTGCAAAAATGGCTGGATGTATTGTTTTAGTAGGCATATTGTACAGCTGTTTAAGATGGAAACTCTTCCTGTTGCTTAAATGAGATGACATATACCTATTTTATCTATTATAGAAGACAGTGAGATTCACTCATTCAGTATATTTTTATTTTTTTCTACAGGTACAAATCCCTGGACTTGAGAGTTTACAAGTATTCGTACCAAATAGTATTGCAGGGGAAAAATCTGTGATTTTGCAGCTCCTCAATGCAGCTGCTGGAAAGGATTGCTCAAAGGATTCAGATGAGGTTGCATATGAGGCCTATTTACTAATGACCAAACACAGTGACAAAGACCATGAATTAGATGACAGCTGGAGTGCATGGGAGGGTCAGCCGGTCAAAGTAGTGCCACAAGTAGAAACTGTTGATACACTGCGCACCATGCAGGTGGGTTTTGTTTTTTTTTCCCCATGTCTATGTGATCTCCACACTTCTATGAATGCTTATCCTTTCAGATTAACCATGGTAATTTAAGTGAGGCATGTGTCCTTTTATAGGTAAAAAAAGTTAAATTCAAGGATAGGATTGATTCTTAGTTGTGTTAATGCAAGTGTTAAATTCAATGGATTTTAGCATTTCTTAGAAGGATTAATCTCTACAGCGTGCATTTTTCAGGGTTGGACTTTTATTGTAAAGAGATACTTTCAATATCTAGTTGGGTGTTCAGTATCAGAAGTGTGGATAGGACTTGAAAACTGTCCATTTTATTAAGAAGTCACCAGTCTCCAAGAACGTGTGGCGGTTGTATGTTTTCCATACACTGAGGCATGCAACCAGTTGCTTTCGATCTTGGATGAATTGTGACATTTAAAGTTAAATTTCTGTGGAAGCTACTGGATGTTCAACAGTTCTGCAGGAAGAAATTTTTCCAGTCATACTTTCCTTCATCCCAAGCCAGCAGGGGTTCCCTGCCAGCAGTTCTGCTATGCTCTAGCAACTGAGCCAGCTGCAGCTCCCTGCCCCTCCTCTTCTCATAGCCTTATGTTAAACTAAGTGAATTTTCCTTTCAGTATGTCATGCAGTTCCTTGGATCCCTACCATAAATGGGCTCTACTGTCCATGAACAGAGTGACTTTCCATGTCACTGTGCCTGGCCTCTAGCATTCAGAGGGCTCTAGCAGTTACAGGCAATTGACAAAGTCACTCCTGTACATACTGCTGTTTTTAACGTGCAAGCTTGTTACTTCTTCCAGACTGAACAATAAAAAAATAGCCTTTGATTAAGTGCTTAGAATTTCATTGGACTTCTATCAAAGTTAGCATTTCATTCAGAAAATGAAAACAGCGAAAGATGGGATTTGGTTTGCAAATGGTATTCTATCTGACTTATGTAAATGCACATAAACCACTGTGTGTTTGTGTATGTGTTTATATATGTATGTGTGTAACACTTTATTAATTTTTTAAAATCCAGTATTGAAAGGTTAGGAGGTAAAAAGTCCTTCAGAAAGATTGTGTCCCGTGTTTTTAAAAAACATGTTTTGCAAACTAGACAAAATGTAAGGTGTTATATAAAAAGTACTCATAAAATAGAAGAATCCCATCAACATTTAAAGAATTTTGAGCATAAAAATATTCTTTGGGAATGAGGTATTGCAAATATGGATGAAGTAGGTCTTGTTTTGTGAGTAACTTGTTGCAGATGCATTGTCTGTAGCTTGAAATCAACAGAGCTTAGTATGTGACTCATAGTGCCACAGCAAAGGCAACATCATCTGTGACTGTGTACTTTTATAGACTTCTGCAATATCAGAGCTCTGGTTTCCAAAACATACTCTTACATTTTAATAATTTTCGAAATCTGAGCAAATACTGTGTGGTAGATCTGTGGCTTTCCCTGTTCAATAGTAGTTTTTTGTCCTGAAGTGTACATTCCTTGGATAAAACCTGCTTATTTATGTAATGGTTGTTACCTCCATCTGCTTTGAGAAAATATAATTATTTTGCTTAGATGCTGCCTTTCTGTGTGTAACTATTCTGAAGATAATTTTAATACAGTGTTTCCCAAACCTTTCCAGAAGTGAATAGGAGTATATTCCCCTTGAAAACTTGCTGTGGCATTTGCCCTAATAGAGCCCTACTCATAAGGTGAGAGTTTATCAAGTTCAGTTGCCAGCATCAAGCTTTCCTGTGTGAATTAAAGTTTTTTCATAAGTAGCGACAAGAGAGGTCTTTCATAGTTTAGAATTAAAAAAATAACCAGTTGGAATTTGCTGATACGGGACACGTTTTTATAGAGAGATTTTGTTTATAAGAACTAGTCGTATCTTGTATTCCTAGGTTGATAACCTCCTCCTTGTCGTCATTCAATCTGCCCACCTTGTGAGTCAGAGAAAAGCTTTCCAGCAGTCTATTGAAGGGCTCATATCTCTGCGCCAGGAACAGACATCCAGCCAACCAGTCATCGCCAAAGCTCTACAACAGCTAAAGGTAGGCAGTTTTTGAGATTTTCTCAGTCAAAATTGATGGTGCTTTGCTCACTAGTAAGTAAACATGTGTAAGGAGACTTGATTGCAACGCTAATGGCATATTCTGCAATAGTAATTTATGCAACCTCTATGGACTTCACTTTCAGTAGAATTTTCATTCTGTTTTCGCAAAGGATTTGTATTTTTGAGCAATATTAGTGTAATCACTTTTGCACTGGGTTAAGTGGGAGACAAGTCCATAATGCAATAAAAATATTAATAGCAACAGAATAAATACATCTTCATATGAGAGCACTATTGAATTGAAAGAAAGTGATTTCATAAAAATAAATTCTATCAAAATCCATGATCTGCAAGAAACAACTCTTTTTTTCCCATATTTGGAGAAGATGGATGCTTTGTGATATAAAAGTGGGTAGGTCTCTCTGGTTTTTTGCTCGTTTTTGGTGTGTTGTTTTTTTTTTGTTGTTGTTGTTCTGGTGGTTTTTTTGGTTGGATGAGGGTTTTCTTTGGTGTTTTTTTTTTTTTGTGTGGTTTTTTTTGAGGACCTGGAAAAGCAAAGACTTGTTAGGTTGAAGTTGCAGTATCAGGTCCCTACATTTCCTCCTGTTAAGGAGTTAATTTCACTCAAGCAAACAAACTTAATTATAATACTTAAGTTAATTATAAGACTTGCTTAGTGCAACTGCTGGAAAGTGTGTGTTTTTCCAAGACTGAATGAATTGTGATGGCATTAAAGTACATTTCCATTTAAAATAATGTAATTGTTAGATTCATGTTTGCCTTAGCCTTGTCAACTGTAGAATACAAAGAATAATTTGATGCCCCCCATCCCTTTTTGTTGTTGTTACTCAGAGTGATGCATTACAGCTATGCAATAAGATAAGCAGTGCCATTGATAGAGTTGACCACATGTTCACATCTGAGTTTGATGCTGAAGTTGATGAATCTGAATCTGCCACTTTGCAGCAATACTACCGGGAAGCCATGATTCAGGCTTATAATTTTGGGTTTGAGGTAAGGAAACAAAAACTTAATGACACATTTGTTTTGTAGTTTTGGTAAAAAACAATTGAAATGTCTGGTTTTTCATTGGTGCAAGAAAGGTAACTATAACTCTGTGGAAACATGAAGAATTCTAGCAGAAAATAGTAAAAAATATGTGTTGCTGCAGAAATCTTACGTGAACATGGTTGAAAAATAACAGATAGATCTATTAAACTCAGACTGCAATTAGCAATGCCTGGAACTCTAAAAAGCTTTAAGAACTTCATAAATTCAGGTGTAGTCTTGTAGGCTCTGCTACTTGGCAGCATTTTAGATGAAATCGGAAATATCCTTTGATATTGAGTATCATTGTGTAACTTTGCTTCTCACAGTTTTTCAGCCTGGAATAGCATAATACTGTAACACGAGCCGTTTTTTCAAAGTTTACGGTGGGTCTTTGATGCAGTGAATATAGCTTTTGCGTGCCTTCCTTAGAGTGTTGATGAGGAAATGTCATGTTCAGATGCTTTAAGTATACTGTTTCACTATTTGATTCCTGTGAGCTTTGTAAAATTTTTTTAAAACTGTATCATACCCTAACATACTTCTAAGGATAGTCTTCTAAAAAACAGCTGATATTTCTGTTTAATTTTTTAAATATACATATATGAAGTCCTTTATCTCCTAATGTTACCTGCAATATAACTAAAAATAAACACTACTTTGCAGTTCAATCTCTGATTACAGAACTGAGCATTTATGCAGGATGTTTCTTAAATGATGTGTACACTGTTAAACTTTAGCACATGCCCGTACACACACAAGAATGCAAAATGGCTCGAGGGCTGCCTCTCACTATAACACATTTTGTATCATGTATTTTTTCATGATTTTTTTTTTATAAATATGCAACTGCTTACATAAAATCATTTTGTGTAAGAATAGGATGTGACTGTTACCATACTGTAGAGTTTTGTGAGCCTGCAAATGCTCCAGTGGATATTGCAAATGGTATTTTTGTTGTTCTTATTAATACGTGAAAAGTAATCTTTAGTTTCTTACAGTACCATAAAGAAGTTGTTCGTCTGATGTCTGGAGAATTCAGGCAGAAAATTGGAGACAAATACATCAGCTTTGCAAGAAAATGGATGAATTATGTGCTAACAAAATGTGAGAGTGGCCGAGGCACTCGACCCAGGTAACAGCCAACTTGTTACTGCCATAGTAGTTTGTGTTTAAATACCACGGGACTTTTCACACTGTGAATAATGCTTTATTGTTTAGAAGTAGTTCTTCTGAACTATTGATGCTTCTGGCTCTTAACTTTTGAAAGTAATTTTTGAATAGTAAATGCATAAAGCCAAGCGAACAACTGCTTAGCAGAAGATTTTGTGGAACATTTTGCCTCATGTTAGCTGACAGAAAATGGGAAGAAAACGCAGAGATTGTTGGACCCAGAGAATTAAAAGACTTTAGATAAGGGTCGTTAGGTTGGAACAAAAGTGCTATGTGATCAGGAGTCAATAAAGATTGCAGAATATGCAACAGTCATTCTCTGGGTATCCTGCAGAGAAAGGAGTATTGTTTTGTGCCAGCTGCGGAAGCTATGTACGTATGGAAGCTTTAGCCTCCTGTAGAAGTTCTTCTATTAGTCGTTTCTGAAAGCATCTGAGGTATGGCCTACAGATGAGGAAGAAATGTTTCCACTCTGGTGAAAATTCTTCGGTTTTATGATTGTAGTAATGGATGCATTTGTGGATGTTTTTTGTTGTAGTCCAAGGTATTTTCTGTCTGTTGACAGTAATGTCCCCAGTGGCGTCTCAAATTGTGCTTACAGTTGGTGCTATGAAACTGTGCTGCTGGGCAGTAATGAAAAAAGTTAAAAAGTTACATCACTTTGAGGATGTCAACAGAGGAACTGGGAAACTGGCCCAAGCAGAATGATACCATTACTTGATTTATTTAGGTGGTTTTGCAGCATTTTGCAGCTGGTATATCACAAATTTAATAGAATTCTTTTGCATTAAAATAGGTACCTTTATATTGATCTGTGCTAGCAGATTACACATCAGTGGTAGTTTTGTTTATGTAAAGTATAGGGCTGATCAGTCTGTCCTGAAGGTGGTTTGTTCTGCTTGCTGGAAGAAGAGGAGGAAAGACTGGGTAGGCTGAACCATCTGTGGATAGGCTAATTAGTTTGGTGTGCTAATCTTAAAAAAACAAAAGGAAACAAACAAAAAAAAAGCCTAAACCCAAAACAACTTAAAAGGCCTTTTAAAGTATGTTAACAGCAAAAGGACTGAAGATGACATTGGTCCATTACTTGACGTGATTGGTCACCTCACAAATAGGGACGAAGATAAAGCAGAGACATTTAATGCCTTCTTCGCCTCTGTTGTTAACACAAATGATGGGCGCTGGGACCCCTGGAGCCCTGGGTTGCAGGACCACCACTAGGGGAGAGAGAAGCTCCTGGTTGGCTTTCAACCTGTACAAGATTTGCTGCTGCAATGGAATGCATGCAAGTCTATGGGGCCTGATGGAATTCGTTCCAAGGTACTGAACAAGTTGGCTGATGTTATTGCAAGACCTCTCTCAGTTATTTATCAGCGGTCTTGGGAATCTCGAGAGGTTCCCCTTGACTGGAAGCTAGCAAGCGTTATTTCAATTTTCAAGAAGGGCAAGAATGAAGACCCTGGTAATTGTAGGCCTGTCAGTCTCACTTCAGTTCCTGGTAAATTATGGAGAAGATTATTCTGGGAGTTATTGAAAAACACTTCAGAGACAATGTAGTCATCGGTCAAAGTCAACATGGGTTCATGGAGGGCAAGCCATGCCTTATGAACTAAATATCCTTTTATGTCAAGGTTACCCACCTAGTGGACGAAGAGAAGGCATGCGGTTGTGTTTTGTTTTGGTTTGTTTTTTTATTATTATTTTAGCAGAGCTTTTGACACTATTTCTCACAATATCCATCTAGACAAATTGTCCAGCATACAGCTAGACATGTGCACAATATGATGGGTGAACAGTTGGCTGAAGAGCATGGGCTCAAAGAGTTGGAGTAAATGGGGTAACATCTGGCTGGTGGCCAGTCACTAGGGTGTTCCCCAGGGCTCAATTTTACGACCAGTTCTCTTCAATGTTTTTATCAATGATCTGGACACAGGTGTTGAGTACAGTCTAAGTAAGTTTACCGATAATACTAAATCAGGAGGAGCCATTGATTCCCTCGAGGTAGAGAGGCCTTACAGAGAGATCTTGTTAGATGATGAGTGCTGGGCAGTCACTAATCTTATGAAATTTAACAAGGACAAATGCCAGATTTTGCACCTGGGGTGGTGTAGTCCTAGATATATGTATAGATTGGGGGCCAAGAGGTTGGAGTGCAGCCCTGCAGAAAGGACTCTTGGGGTTCTGGTTGATGGTGAGCTCTATGTGAGTCAACAATGTGCCCTGGTGGAGAAAAGGGCCAGCCATATCCTGGGGTGCATTAGGCACAGTATAGCTAACCAGTTGAAAGAAGTGATTGTCCCACCATACTTAGCATTGGTGCAGCCTCACCTCGAGTACTGTGTGCACTTTTGGGCTCCACAGTATAAGAAGGACATAAAAATATTACAACGTGTCTAAAGGAGGGCAACGAAGATGGTGAAAAGACTAGAAGGCAAGACTTATGAGGAGTGGCTGAGAATACTAGGTTTGCTCAGCTTAGAAAAGAGCAGATGGAGGGCTGACCTCATTGCTGTCTACAACTTCCTCATGAGGGGGAGCGGAGAGGGAGGTGCTGATCTCATCTCTCTGGTGTCTGGTGATAGGATGTGAGGGAATGGCTTCAAGTTGTGTTAGGGGAAGCTCAGGTTGGATATTAGGAAAAAGTTCTTCACTGAGAGGGTGGTCAAGCACTGGAGCAAGCTCCTCAGGGAAGTGGTCATGTCCCCAGGCCTGTTGGTGTTCAAGAAGCATTTGGACAATGCTCTTTGATATACGGTTTAACTTTCAGGTTGCCCTGTGTGGAGTCAGGAGTTGGGACTCTGATGATCCTCGTGGGTCCCTTCCAACTCAGGATATCCTGGGATTCTACTTGCATTTTGTAGGTTGCAGCTGCTAATTCTAGTAGGTCTAAAAGGAGGCAGTGGGGGGAGAGCAGGTGGCTGAAGACACAACTCGCTCTAGCGAAGTTACTTATTTGTTTTACTTTACCAGTCTAGGCCCAGAAACCAGTGATGCTGATTAGATAGTCATGAAATCATTAGTACTCTTTGGATCTTGTTTCAGAAAGGAGAATTTAGGCAGGGGGCATAGTGGTTTGGCTTGTTGCCAACATATTGTGAGTGAACTGATTATACTGTTCCTGAAGATAGCACATAGAAGAGCTGAGATATATAGCATGGCCTGCTCACTTTATTTGGCAGTGTCCTTGCTAAAATCAGATTTTATCCAAATGTAACTGGGCAAATACAATACATACAGTTAATACAAGCTAAATATATTACCTCTTATATATTAATCCATTTTCTTACAAAGTTTTTATCATATTTTCCAGAGGAAAAATAAGTAACTGCCATATACTCTTCCTGGATGTTGTTGAAACTCCTTATGATGGCTTTAGCTGAAGAACAATTCATTTTCTGTCTTTTTGTTTTCTTTGAGATAGGTGGGCAACCCAAGGCTTTGATTTTCTTCAAGCCATTGAGCCAGCATTTATTTCAGCTCTCCCAGAAGATGACTTCTTGGTATGGAATAAGTTATTCTGCTTGTTTATTTCTAAATACATGTGAAGCTATCAGCATATGTTATCAGGGATATTTTTTATAAAGCTATGTCTGAATACAGATGCTGTTCTGAAACAATTGCTGTTGTATATAACTGATGATGTTGCTATCTCTTCAATTTGTAAGATTCTGAATAGAATACACCTGTGACCATTGGCATTAATGTTTTCAGATTGCTGACAAGTTGCTGGTACTGTCTTGGAAGGCTGTCTCCCTTTGTCTCCTGGGAAGTTTGACAGCACCTTTTCTGCAGAGTTACAACTTGTAGTTGTCGTAATAAATTTCTGAATATAAGCTTCTGAGGCTTAGTTAGCACCCAGAGTTCATTTATGGGTATGAATACAAAATCACAATTGTTTAAAGGTATTTCTTCAAATGTCCCAACATGAAACAAACTTTAAAGCATCTTTCTTTTGTTTTTACTGTGTAAAAAATAGTAGACTAAAACTGGCGTTTTTGTGTGCTCTGCCTTCCCCGTTTTCCTGTGGAAATAAAATTCTGAGAATTTATTTCTCTGATCTTGGTACAGTACTACAGAGAAGTGAAAGCACAGTTGCCACAAAATAGCAGAATGTGAGTGTCAGCACCTCTGATTTTTATTCATTTCAAGATGTATTATGAAATGCCAACCACATTAATCTTGCATAATACGGAAATTGTATAGTTTAGTCTTTTTTTCACATATACTTTTATCAAGAGCTCTCAAGTAAGTTATGTAAGTCCCATGTGTGTTTTGTTGGGAAAGGATTGTCTGCCTAAACAACAGAGTTAAGCTTGTATTTGAAATACAGTAATACTTCAGCTTTAGGAAGTAGCCCCTCAACTTTATTTATTTGCTTTGTCATGGTTTCTAAAACCCCTGGTACTTTGAAGAGTAATGCATGTATATTTTAGTGATACTGTCTTGCTAGAGATCCCTTCAGTATTTAGAGGGAAGCTTCTAAGGAGCAAAGAAGCTCAGAAAATCTAATGTGGCCCTTGACATTATAAACTGGTAACTTTGTCCAAAAATGGAATTGATAACCATTGTAACCTTGAAGGAGAGTTAAAAGCAATCACACATGAGTTTGTTTCTGTTGACTGATAACTAAGATATCACAGCACTTCTTCAAGAAGAATGTTTTTATGACAGAGGTTTCACATGTGCAGAGAAGAGAATTCAGAGCCAGTATTATTTAAGATGGAGTGGAATCAGACTTTGAACAAGTGGGAGAGAAAGGGGGAAACCAAAACCTTAATTGCACTTCTGAACTTTTGCTTTCTTAAACTGGTTTTCAGTTTTGGAGAGCATCACTTGAAGCCACTTTGATTAATCTGACGCCTGTATAACACAGGTCACAGCATTTCACCTAGAAATGCATATGTCAGTCCTTATCCATTATTTAAATAATACCTAATGTCATAGAAGAAGGACAGTCTAGATCTAAAGCTGAGATTCTAGCTCAGTCTCTGTTGATAAGATATGCCAATCACAGACTAAACACTTCTTGTTTTGTTTTTTTTTTTAATAATAAAATGTTTTTTTGGTTAATCTAGCTTCAAGTTCCTGGTCTTCACTAAGTTTCTGAATTTCTGGAAGAAATTTTGACTAGTCTGAATGACTGGTATATAGAAGTGGCTTTCATAGCAACTGTACTTTGGAACATAATTTTAATTCTTTATTGTGAAGACATATTTTATCCCTGGTGTTCTGACAAGTAAATTGAAGCAGAGGAAGATTTAATAACTTGTCCAAGGCTGCATACACAGTGGATAGTACACCCACTAATTAGGCTTAGATTGTCTGAGCCCCAGTTTAACTATTAAACACCCTTTTGTGAAAGTTTTGCTAACTTCATGGGTAGATAAGGAAAGTGGATTTCTTTTAATATGCAGTGCTTTGTATTTGTTGTTTTACAGACTTTAGTCTTGTGATTCAGGCTGTCATACTCTCACCCATTTTCTTTGGGTGTTTCTTCTTGGGGTGGGGAGAGGGAGGGCAGAAGAGGTTGTTGCAGCTTTTGCCAATGAGCTTGATTTTTAGTTTTATTAACAATGGATATTTTTAGGTTCCACTTGCTTTATATTATGAAATGTTCTTTATGGTATATTATTGTTCATTTCTTATGGTTGCTTAACTTTGACAAGGTCAAAAGGCAAGACGACTAAGACTTCTAGCTTAAAAAAAAAAAGTCAACTAAGTCAAAACCCTAATGTGGGTCCAGAAGTTTAATATGATTGATAGAATGTGGGGGTGCTTACTTGGCAGATTACATACTTAACCAGCGTAATTTTATTACTGTGAGCTTTACCATGTGACTATCAACTCTCTTGTAACATAAAACATCACAACTTTTTCTGTTTGTCTTTTCTAGAGTTTACAAGCTCTGATGAATGAGTGCATTGGCCATGTTATTGGAAAACCTCACAGTCCTGTTACAGGTTTGTACCTTGGTAAGGCAGAAATTACTGGTATTTCTTCTGGAGCTTTGCTGCTATTGTTACAGAATTTGGATTGTAAAGTAATTTTAAAATGCTAGAAATACCAATAGAAGTATTTTTAAGCTTTTCATGATTGTTAATGTGAAACCATTATTGCCTGACAAAGTGTAAATACATGGTGGTTTACTCAAGAAATTTAAAAGCTTTACAGATGTTTTCCTCTGATTTTTGTCCTTGAATCCCTGTGAAGTCTTGCAGATCTTCTGGAAAAGGATTGTGATTTTTTTTTTAAAGGTTGGGTAAAGAAGTGATTATAACTTTAAGGAGGCAGTTACAGCTCCCTCTCCCAAAATTGCATTGTGGCACTGCAGATATTTACACTTCTGATGGACTTGAGGTACAGAGGATTTACACCTCGAAGCTTGATGATAGAGCTGTGGGAAATAGTTCTCCAATATCACAGAGTTTGCCATAGTGTAAAAAATACCTTTGGCATTAGAGGGAAATCAACATATTTCATTGTTTATCTTGAGAAAAGAATGTTGCCTTGGCTGTGTTTCACTTTTACATATCTCTTTCTCAGCACTGTTTTTCTCTTCCTCCTCCTAAGTCCATTGATTGGTTTAACTTTCAAAATACCAGGTCTTCTTCTTTTCTTTCCCTGATGTCCACTTCCTGGACAGGGTTGATGGCCAAAGCCATGAAGGGAAGGTAATTTGACTCAGGCAAGAGGAGGTTTTTCAGTATTTAAGGAAAGTTTCAGTTTTGTTATAATTTTGATGAGAAACTCTTCTAGCTGAGAAACCGTTCACAATGAAAGTCAGTCCAATCCTTTGAAAAGAAGTGTAGTCTAAAATAAATTTTAGGCAAGTTCTGTACTGTGATGTAAAACCTGTACATTCACTTTTAATACTGTTGTTCAGAGGAAGGCCTGTTTTAGGTAAATCACTAGCGTGACGATCCCAAAGTACTGAAACTCTTATAAATGCTATTGCAGACACAGAAGATCACACAAACTAAATTGCTTGACAGCTTTTGGCTCAGAGGCACAGGGAGTGGGTGACACAGACGAATGGTGCAGACTTGAACAGCAGGCTGAAACTTTTAATACATATGAAATAAACATAACCAAACATAAACTGTATCCTGGCTGCAGATATTGCAGATACCCTTTTCTATCTTGTGATTGGCAGAAAAATAAGAATTTCCAGTTCCATTTGTATACCATGTTGAGGGACTTAAAACCCACCGTGATCTTCACCCCTTTTCCCAAAGCTGAAGATCCATTTGTGTTTACACTGCTGCCTGTAGGCACATAGCTGGGGGTCTCCTGGTGTTTTATCCTGTCTTTTTGCTTTGTGAAACAGCCTATGTCCACCCATGTGGGTTAGGTTCTGCCTTCTGGGTCTTCTGCTAGTGTCCTTGTGAATTATAACAGGACAACCAACACCTCGTCCCGACATCTTTTATTTGTCCTGGTAGTGCAAACAAGGCAGAAAATGAGCTCACCGTGATTAACCTAGCCTCGCAGAAAGTGCTGACTCGTGGGCAATCAGCTGTCTTGCAATGTGACTGCCACAATATTTTTCTGGCTAATTAAGGGGGGGTTGACGGAAGGGGAAAACGCTGCAAACTACTCTTACAGACACTGAATGAGCGAGGCATGAGGACAACGGTGGCTCATTTAGGTTTGACCCTGTCCCTTTGCACCACTTCCTTGGGGCAGACTGTCACGGGGGGCATTAGTATGGGTAATACTGTCATATGTGGGTGTTTTTCCCAGCTCATTTTGCTTTCTATTATTGTCTGAGAAAGCTAATTCTGATGCAAAAGGAAGATAATAACGCTGTTTGTTTATTTGGTTTGTTAATATTTATTTTGCAATAAGATAACAAATCATCTTTAATCTGTGAAGTTGAAATAATGAAGATGTAGTTTTAGTGAAGTACACATCTTCTAACTGCTAGTTTTTAAATCTCTGGAGCATTTTCATTATTTTATAGATGAGTTACATGATACAATAATATGAATAATATTAATACGTACAATTGATTTATTTAAAATTTAAATAATTTGCATTTTTCTTAAAGGATAGGAAAATATGTGCCAGTTCAGACTTGGCTCTGTCAAATAGGAATTTGTTTTAATTTTGTGTCTTGAAATGGCCCTAACAGAGTTTTTCTGACATCTGAGTAAATGTGCTACCTTTTTTATGTTTACAGCTATTCATCGAAACAGTCCCCGTCCTGTAAAAGTACCTCGGTGCCATAGTGATCCACCAAATCCTCATCTTATCATCCCCACGCCTGAAGGCTTCAGGTATTTAGCAGTAGTACAGAGTTCTAAACTTTAGTACAGAGTTCTAAACTTTATCCTCTCTTGGCTATGCTGACTGTCAGTAAGTGAAACACCTTTTCTTTCCTGTTGAGGGCAAAGCAGGTAGAAAAAACTAGTATGTTAGTGATCTGAATGTTATTGATGTGCTTTTAAGAACAACAGAGTTTCTCCCCTCCTCCCCCGCCCCCCCTTTATTTTACAGTTTTTATTGGTGCCTGCTTTCTCACTTTGAAGTCATTCTTATCCACGTTGTCTTTCCTGAAAACAATGTTTCAAAGTAACAAGCTTTAATTCAGTGAAAAATGCTCATTAACAAGACTTTTATTTCCTCCCCAACTTTGAATGTCTCTGTACATGCCTGTGACAGTGCTTTCTGTAGTTTAGCATAGATAAGATGTAGAAGTGTAGCATTCTGGAATATGGTGGCATTTCTGCGTCATTACCAACCTGCTGTGAAGAAGCTTAAAACAATGAATGGTTTTGCTTCCCTTTGAAAGAGTTGACATGAGAATTAATGCTAAAATAGTTTTTGAAAATAGTTTTTGAAAATTTCAAAATTGCAGAACTTTGCAATGCATATTTTTACACAAACAGAGGGCCTTATTTTTCAAGAAGATCAGCACGGTGTCGAACTCCACACTTGACATTTTTTTGAAAGTTGCTTGGCTGTTGGCAGAAACTAGTACTACTCTAAAGATTTGGAGATTTTTATTTTGATGATGATTATTATTGTACATATTGACAGCCCCTGAAGCTTTTGAGACCCAGAATTATTCCACAGAAAAGGTTTTATGTACTTGAAAAACTTTAAAATCAGGCCTCATTATGCACACTTCACAATTTTATTTTTTAATAAACTTTCAACTCCATGCCTTTTTTTTTTTTTTTTTTAAACTGTTTCCTGAAGCTTTTCTTCTTGCCACAGCACGCGGAGTGTCCCTTGTGATGCACGGAACCATTGCAGCGTTGCTGTCAGTCGCCCCGCTCCCGTCGGTAGCGACTCAGCTCAACCCAAACCTGTCAGCAGTGCAAATGATACCAGGTAGCTCTGCTCCATGACGTAGCAGCCTCATTCTACTTACATCACCCATATAACTGTTTCTGCGTACTTGCATCCTAGTAGATCATTTGCACCGTGCTTTTCTGTTCCATCAGGTCTTCCACTGGCTCCTTCATTCATGTTTGACTTGAGCAAAATCTTACATCATAGAACTAGATGATAAGACTGCTTTCAGATTTGAAATGTCTGAACAATATGGTAGTTAAAGCATGGGGTTCTGACATAGATTACAAATTTGCTCAGTAAAAATGTCCATGAAATTAACATATGACAGTCAGTTCATCGGTATAACTTTACTAAATAATTAGTATTGGTAACTAACACTTAGCACTAAGATGATTGTAACATGCAAATAAGCCCAAGGATTTTTTTTTTTCATGTTAGCTAACAGTTTTGGTATTGTTCTTGTCTGCCATAAATATTTTGAAATACTATATACTGGCAAACACAGAATTAAACACATAAGATTTCAGGAGGGTTTTTTTATTTTTTGCTACACCTTTGGCTTCTTAGGGTTGTGCAGAATAAACTTAATGTGAAAGAAACCATTCCTGTATCAGGATATGTAACAGAAGCCACTCCTGTATCGTCTGTTTGCAGAGGTCATGAGTGAATTTTTTGGCAGACCTATGTTAGTATCTTCCTTGCTTTTTGACCTCTGATTTGACTGTTATATTTCAGACTGTTGGTGTTCCTTCTTCCCATACCACAGTCAGACCATTAACATGTCTCCCAAGATCTCTAAATTTACTCTTCCCCCCTCCCCTGCAACCCTGACTGTGAAAATCCTGCTATTCACACAATGATATTAACTTAGGGTTTATAAATAGCTTTTTGGATTCTTATTTCTACTGCAGAGTACCAAAAGCTGTCTTCTACAAGAGATTCGTATGAATGGACACACATGATCTGACTGTATCACCCAGCTGTAGAGAAAAGAAAGAATAGGTAGTGAAGGAACAACAGATTGATGGTGACCAAAGTGAACTTAGATGCGACTTGATTATGAATTATGTATTTTTTAGTAAAAAATTTTCAGTTGTTAGCCAGCAAACCATCATTGTACATTTGTTACCAGATGCACAGCAGAAGCATGTGTTAAGGTGTTAAGAGGGAAGTAAGTTGCCACTTTTTATGTAAGATCTTTCCCGCAAGTCTTTTCAGTTTCTTTTTATGATAAGATGTGACTCGCACCCTACAGTAGCCTCTAGATGTACAGCTTGTGAGTTTGGGCCCTTTTTTTTGGTTGAAAATACATCCTGAATTTTTGTCATTCAAACTACATGTGTTTATTATATATCCTTCATGCTCCTGTGTTAAGCCCCCTATTGAAAAAGATAGAGTAGGCAGTAGTCTGCAGCACTTGAAAAGCCCTTTTCAAGTAAGTAACATTCTAGAGAATTTTCACTGAGAGGTTCTGGCAGCTTTATAAGCTGACGGGGTGAGGGTTAATTAGTATTTATGATTTTGAAAATGCAGAACTTGTTTGTTTGATAATTAGTCTTCACACAACATATGAATTGGGTTTTTTCTAGAATATGTACAGCTCTTTGAGCCAAGGCATATCTTTGAAGTTACTTAATTTTTCAAGAGGCAGATAAGAGGCTAGTTTTTAATACTTGTAGACTTTGATTTTATACCACTCAGTGCAACTGTCAGGTTTATAATTTGACACACTTGAATACAGTGATACATTCTTTTAATGTTTTCTGCATGTGTGTCCTACACAAATATTGATCAAAGTGTGAAGGTTGCCATTTTGACAGTTTCTTCTAGTTGAAGAAGATAGTCATTAGGAAGAAAAGAAATGAGAATTCTACTTCTTAGTTGCAATCAAGTGCATAATACTTTCACAGATGGTAACGTGAAAGTTGATGTGAGTGCAGCATTTTAGTTGAATTGCCTAGGCCTGTTTTTCAGACACTTGTATTTTTTTTAGAGCTCTCAGTTTTTACTTTTCTAATGGTTGTTAATAAAATATCCTATGATCTGAGGTTTTTTTATGCACTGCCTGGATTTTTAAGTAGCATTGTTTAACCTGCAGTATTACCTAGGAAGAATTTGAAGAAAAAAATTATTAAAACAGAGAGAGATTTTTGGAGGCTGCTGGGGTTTTTTAGGGGTTTTGTTTATTAAGGAAGGCAAAATATTACAACATAAAATATTTATAGCAAATTTCTGTTTTTAATATAGTTAAAAGAAAGTTGCAAACTTTAACATATTGCATATTGCGGTCTTAATTATGGATTTCATTTGTTTGTGCTCCAAAAGAGAAATGGAATCTGTTGTTATCTGTGATAACTCTATCAAGAACGTGTTTTGTGGTTTTGTATGCAAGAAGTGTGGGGTCCAGCTGCTGGAATAGCACAGAAACAGAAACTTTTTACACTTTACAGAAACTCTTTAGACATTTATGACTTGATTGTAGGCACTAAATACCTATAAAAAGTTGAATGTAGGAACTTGATAAATCAATTGTACTAGGCAGTGCATAGTGCACAAATGCCACCATAGTTCTATTGAAGTTTTTCTTTAAGAAAAAACAAAATCAGTTTAATATAACTAGAATGTAAAACCCAAAGCAGCAATACCTGGTTGTTTACATTGAGCTTTCTGATGGTTATACATTTACACTATGTTCATACTGATGACCTTCATAAATGTTTAATTTCTGAGCTGGCTGGGTTCATCATTCATCATTTTATATTTATCCAGGACTGGAGCAGAAATTTAGCAAGTCGTCTTCTCTTTTACTCTATTTCTTTGCCTAATAACATGCACACTATCTTTCTGGATGCACACAATAAAGATCGGGGTGGCTAAGATGGATCCTGACATGGATTTTAGACACTTGCATTCAAAGCTATGATACTTAAGGTCCTCTGTTCAGCTGCTACCTCATTTTAGAGGTGGTTTAGCTGTGCTTATTTTTAAGCTCTTTGTGCATCTGAAATTGTTGCTCTGTATGTGCTGGGAATAACCTCAGCCATCTTGCTGATTAAAACCTCAACTTCCTGAAAGGTACTGAGGATTTTCACTAGTTCAGTTTCAGTTCCTCCTCAAACTTAAAAGAACTAGCTGGCAGTAGTAGGGATTGCAAAGCAAACGTCATATTGAGAACATTTGCACGGGAATAGGCTGTCTTGGGTTTTGGCTTCTGTTCTCAAGATTGTAAAGATTATGTCTTTTTTTTTTTTCTCCTTTTTTTGTTTCCTTTTTTTTTTTTTTTACTATTATTAGGTAATAATCAGATATAATTTAGAAGCAACTTTAGGGCTGTAGGGAAGTCTTCTCATAGGTGTGTGCACTTCTGTGATGCCAGGTATCTTTCATCTTTTTGTAGTTGTTAGCTTTCAGTGAAGGATTTAACAATGTTCACCACTTTCCAGTAATATTTAGCTCATACCTCTAAAGCATTATATTAAAGGAAGCATCAGTTACCGCTCTTCCCCACCATGCTTTAAAAACTGAAAAGGAGTCTTGTCCAAAAGGGAGTTACTGTAGAAGGAGTTCCATGAGGAATTTATGGCTCTAAAACATGGGTGGGTGGATTGATTGATGTCTTGGGCTGGAAAAAGGTGCCTGAAGATTTAAGGATTTAAGACTCCTTTCTCTCAGTATTGTTTCCCTTTCTGTTCAGCATGCTTATTCATCTAGGTCTTATTCTGAGGTATTTAATTCTACGCTGTGCTGTCTGGAAGAGGTAGGGCCTCCAAGCAGTCAAGCTGATGTCATTTAACACTGTCCTTCCTGTCAGCTGGCTTGTGGCTCTTCCCACTAGTTTTAACTTAATGACCATGGACTACGACTGTATTTGCAGCGCACTAGGAGCATATGAATTCAGTTACCACCCTTCCTCCGATAACGTGGCTCACATTATCACCCAGCTGAATCACTTCTGATTGTGTATCCAAACCTGCCACCAGCTGCATCCTGCAGCAGCTCTCTTAATAGTATGTTACAAGGCATTAAAATGGATTCTGTTGTTATGGGCAAGTAACACTTTCAAGTCATTTATGCTTTTGAAGCTTAGGATTTTTTCATAGAGTGGCATAACTAAAATTTTATAAAAAGTCTTCAGGGGGGGGGGGGGGAATAGCATAGAAAGAGTTTTCAGTTTGCACCTCAGCATCAGTTTTTCTTTCATGTTACTGTCATGGTTTGTGTCCTAGGCTTCAGAGGTTCTTTCTCTTTAAAACTGCGGTTAAATTGTCACTAGTAGTTATTTAGTGCAATGCTAAGTTAATTAGTACAATGGCTCTTTTTAACAGGGGTTCCAGTGTCCCTGAAAATGATCGACTGGCTTCAATAGCAGCTGAGTTGCAGTTCAGATCCCTTAGTCGTCACTCCAGTCCCACTGAAGAGCGAGAAGGTGATTGTCACAGTAACAGATTGCGACCTGGATGTGCAGATGATTTATGTCATTAACATATTTCTCTCTGTTCCCAGTTCTTACCCTTTCCAAAAACTTTTTTCACCTTTTCCCATTAAAAAATCTTAGATTTTTAACTTCTAGGCTTATATTGTCAGACTAAGTTCTTCTGTTTTCAGACATACCCACTATTCTCTTGCCTTTCATATTGCTTTGGAATTGGACCTGAAGGAACTTCCTGGTGTCTTACTAAGTTACAGTGTTCAAAATGAAATGAGTAACGTGATTGCTGAATTATATACCTCATTCAATAGTAAATTTCTAAATGCTGTTAATGAGGCATGAACTGGACCCATCAGGACAGTGAAGAGTTTTCTGTCCAGTTCTTTAACTACCACTGCAGTGTTCATTTTACAAATACTTGCTGTTATTTGAATCCTGGAAGAAGGGACAGGGTGTGTGACTTGATGTCCTGATTGGGGCTCTTCCTTCAGATTTCCTCAGCTCCTGTATATGTGGTGTTTATTACAAATACCTTGAAACATTGATTGTTAAGATAGTGTGTTCTGTGCAAATTAAAATGAAGTACAAAATCCCAGGTGAAGTAGAGTTGATATTGTGGTCATCCTGCAAAATGAAGTGGATTTTGAAGAAAGAAATGCCTTAAAAATTTATACTAAGAGGTGTGAGGGATTTTGTTTGTTTGTTTGTTTTTTTAGGCAGATGTTGAAAATATTGTCTGCCTTATGTTTATTCCCTTTCTTATGTACCTGTATGAATGGGAAACTGGCTTAGCTTGCAATGAATACAGGTCTTTTTCTAAGGAACCTTAGAAGATTGTTTTCGTACACGTTTCTTACATATTTGGTTCTTAGTGCCCTGACTTGAAGTGCTTCCCTCAGTTGTGGAAGGAGATCTCTGTTCCTGTATAAATGAAATCCTATTTCAGAATAGCTTTCATAGTTTGTTTTCTAAAGATAAGTCATTTTTGAATTCAAGAGCATGCATTTCTATATGGTTGCCTCATGTACTTGTAGGGTGTATTAGTCCTGAGATGTAAGATCTCAGCTTCTGCTGAATATAGTGGCATAATCCTTAATATGAGATAAAGCCACTTTTACGCTCACAGTATTATTTCTCTAGAACCATCGTATCCAAAAGGAGATTCAAGTGGCTCGTCCCGGCGGAGTTGGGAGCTCAGAACATTAATCAACCAGACCAAAGGTAGGTGTTTAGGAGTTGCTATAATGTAATGTCTATTAAACTAGGGCTGTAATAAAAGGTTGAATCTTAATGCTGATTGTGAAGAGGTTTTCACAGCTTTGTACATAGCAAGGGAAAAAAATAAAATCCTGATTGCAGATAAAAGATACTGCTAACAAAATCACAAGGTGTACTCTCTGAGGTAGGAGTAATTAAGCTTCATAAAAGTTACATCTTTTCAGTTTCTGAAAGATACTAGCAGTGTTCTGCAAAATGAGTACATTTATTACTATAGGAATTGCAGAAGTTTGCTGTCCAGTCCCTATTCAGTGCACAATTATGAATTGCATGACAGTAGGAGGCACATTCTCACTTCCCAAGATCTCTCCCCAGTGTTGGATTTTCTTATTTTGAGTGTCTTAACAGCATGTGATCCTATACTGTTTCCCAAATTAAAGGCTATTATGGAGCCCCTTCCTCTCTGTCCTGCTGCTTATTCTCATGAAACTTAAAGTAACTTGATTACTTCTGAGACTCCTATGCTGTACAGATATGTACATGTAGCTTGCTTGCACATGTTCTGGCAGGGTGGAACCTCATGAAACGTTAGAAAAAAAGTTTTCTGTCACATAAAAACTGGTGTCTCATTATGTGGCTCAGACAAATTTATGGGAAGAACAGCAAATTTTTTTTCTGAAATCTAGAAGACGAATTGAGTTTGTTTATAGAAAAGAAGAATGAGGGAAAACTTGAAAATTTCTAGAAGAGTGCTTCACTGGGAACTGTTTTCACTGTCCACTATGAATAAGACAAAGATTTTGGTTTAAAACTACAGCGAGGCAGATGTAGTGTAGATGAAGGGGTATAAATTATAGGTGGGCAGTAGAACATATCATTTGGGAGTATCAGTATCTTCATCTTTGGGAGGCTGTTAGAAACAGGTTAGACTACTGTCTGTGAACAGTGACAGATGTGTAATTTTTGTGCTTTAGAAAGAGGGGACAAATTAATGTCCCCCTGACATTTCTTCCAGCCTCACTCATTAGGATTCTGTTTAATGCTAAGACTTTAAAGCTGGAGTTACCTAATACCTCTAAATCTTTGAAATAACGAAATAACAGATGCTGTGAGTTTTCCAGGAAACCTCTCGTATCTCTGTAGAGCAAAACGTTACCTGTCTTTTCCTTGGTGCTCTCAATGACCCTAACATATTTCCACTACCTATCGGTGGTTAGTTACAGGCCAAATGCAAACAAGTGCATTGCATTTCGTACATTTAATTTCCTTGAATCAAGTAAGAGGTGATTAGAAAAGTGCCAGTATTCTCATTTTACTTTCGTTTCGTATGTGATTCACAAGTGATAGTTTCATATGTGATTGCTAAAATGTTTTATTCTTTTCCTACATCTTAAATTAGACTCACAAAATAGTTGTCTTCTAACTCAGGTCACTTCACATGATATCAAAAGGTAACAAAATATAAACACAGCGAATATTTCTCAATCAAGGAAATTGTTCATCACTCTTTTTAGACACCACTTCCAAGCAAGCACCGATTGAAGCTGTTCAAAAGTCTGTTCAGTTGTTTGAAGAAAGGAGATACAGAGAGATGAGGAGGAAGAACATCATTGGCCAAGTTTGTGACACACCGAAATCTTATGATAATGTCATGCATGTAGGTTTAAGAAAAGTGACTTTCAAGTGGCAGAGAGGAAACAAAATTGGTACGTTCATTATACCTTCATTTATCAGGCTAAAATACCAAGCTTAGTATTTTTGAAGGAAATCTAAGACTATCTTTTGAGATCTTGGGTCTCTGCATAGATAGTATCAGCTATACTGAAATCAGAATGTTAAAATACAAAATAGTGTTGCAGCTAGGATTTCCTTTCTGTAGAACTTCAGTGAAGTTTTCACTGGTCAAATAACAACAAAGAAAGGAGGAGAAGGATTTGGTTAGGACAATTACTTAGGTATGATCCTGCGATTCCTGCATGTGTTTAACCCTATAAAATGTTTGATGAGTTCTGCTTTTGGAAGAACCAGAAATATTGAGTAGAAATGAGCACAAACTCTGGGATTTGTTTAATTCACCAATATTGTTGTTGTTTCCCCCATATGATCATTGTTTCCTCTCTGGTTTGGGATTTGTGGAAAAAATGCTCATATTTATGAGAAGTTTTCTTTCAGGTCAGCCTGTTAATGTAATGTTTTTACTTTCAATCAGCTTGAATTCAGGACTATGAATGTAGTATTAGGTGTTACAGGATAAAAGCTACTTGAAATTTTAAATGAAAATAAAGGTAAATAACATTGGCAAGCTCAGTTTTCAGTGATGTTTTCTTATTGCAGTTGATGTACATGTTGCTTATTGAATGTAGCGTCACTAATTTTTCTTACTTTCATTTCAATTCTGCAGGTGAAGGCCAGTATGGGAAGGTCTATACCTGTATCAGTGTCGACACTGGAGAGCTGATGGCTATGAAGGAAGTGAGTACTCTGTACACTACAATCACTGCTGCCCTTGTTTGTTTTTTCCAAACCAAGTGTGCATGACTTAGCGGGCATTAAGGATTCCTGACCACTCTTGTTAGCTAACTGGGAAAGGATGGGAAGACAAATTGCTTCTTCATGTAGCCACCTCTGCTATTATCACTTGTTCCTCCTTAAGTTGCTTAAGCTTTTTCTTTTCGGTTTGCAACTTTCAATTTAAATGTATGTAAAATAGATAATGGTTTTTTACTAATCTGATAGGGATGTTGTGAACTTAAGGAATGCTTGCTTCATATGTTAAGAGATCTTAAATTATTCGTGAAGACTGTACACAAACTTACATTTTACTTTGCAGTATTTCATCTCACATTTTATTCCTTTTTTCTTCATTCCTTAGAGCAAAAGATAGGAAGTGTCACATCAGATGTTTTTCAGCTTCTCCTGTAGTTTAAGTGAGCTAGGCTGAGTCACAAAACTGTTGACTAACCTGGTGGGTACAGAAAATTTGATTTTCAGGATAGAAGTAAGTAAAGCTGTGTAGGCGTAGAGATCCATTTTCCCTACAGCACCTTGTTTTTTAAAATATTTGTATTGTTTAGTTTTATTGCATTTCTACATCTTCAGACAACTGCGAGCATCAACTGTTCGCAACAGTTACCATGCCAGCCATTTGATGCTAGAGCAGTTACATTTTATGAGCCAGTTCTTCCACACACACAATATGTATGTGATCTCAAAGGTGTGGAAAAGCAAGACTGGGCTTGTGTTTAACTTCTTGTACCATACTCATTCACTGACTAACTAATACCAACATTGGAAATTTTGTTGGTGGTGTGGTTTTTTGTTTTTTTTTCTTTTTCTCCCGATGAAATAACATTTTCCACCCATCAGTAGCACTCTGTTTCTGGAATTCAAAGCTGCTTTCTAGATGCAGGTGCTTTTTACAGATTAGCCTGTGTGTGCTCTTTAACAGAAGTTCAGATAAGTTCAAAGGACCTTGTTTGACAGACACTTCACTAGTAGGCTAAATATACAGTATGCTGCCTTTTTCTATGGCATTTTTAACTTCCAGAATTATTTCACCAAGAAGCATTCGCCGCCTCCCCACCATGGACTTAAATGCAAATTGTTTGCAACTTCCAAATAAAAGGCTTTTCTGGATTTCCTTAAGAGTACCTTGGGAGAAGATTTTATTTACTTATTGTTGAACTGGTTAAAACCATTGCATTCCCCCGCCCCCTGAGATTTTTTTCAGACTTCACTGTCTTAACTACAGTGTCATTAAAATATCCACAAACTATAGTGGACAAGCTTTACTACAAATACATAGTATTGCAACTTTGAAGTGTTAGGAAATAAGTAAAATACTTTAATGTCATTTGTCACCTTTTTGTAATCTCCATGTATTTTATTATACCACTGTTTGAGTACAAACTGTATCCTGGAATTGTTATACAGAACAAAACAATCATAACATCCTAGCAACCAAAGGTAAAATACGTGCATTTATTTCTCTAGCAGTTGCCCTGTACTCAATTAATGAAGTTTCTGCGTTCTACCAGTATGGTAAAAGTAGCGTCTTCCATAACTTGCTGTGCCTTTTGCTATCTCTGTGTGAACAGAAGCTTTAAATCAGTTTTTCAGAAGACTTGATAATTTTTTCCTCCGTGGAAAAACCCTCACAGCATATTGTAGGAGAACTAATGAAAACCTGTTTCTTTCATCAAAACCTTTATGATGGTATTTGTTCCATGCCACACCTTTTCCTTGCAGCTGCCTCATTCTCAATGAAGAAACCCCTCAAAGAAATCCCTTAGAATCTCCGTTGATGAAGTACCTGGCAACTAGTCTTTCTTGAACGATAGCTCTCACTGATGTTACTTTCAGATTCTCTTGTACTGTGTCTTATCTACCACGGTTAAGCTAGAAGGCAAGCTCGGAAGAGATATATGTGTGCACACATGTGTGTATTTATACATTTAAGTAACAGCATTTTGCTCTTGAAGTTTATAAATCATCACATTTGTATGTAATTTTCCAAAAATAGTTTGGTGGTGTTCTTTGTTTAAGTTTGGGGATGGAAAGGTGCTATTTTGGGGCTTTTTGTGTGATGATGCTGTTTAAACAACAACAAAAAAAAAAAAAGCTTTTTAGCTGTTTTCTGGGTTTGGGTTTAGGATGGGTTGTTTGGTTTTTGTTGGGGTTTTTTTTGTTCCTTAGTAATTCGAAATAGTGGCAAAATAATGAAAAATTTTTCTTGCAGATAAGATTTCAACCTAATGATCACAAAACCATCAAAGAAACAGCCGATGAACTGAAGATTTTTGAAGGCATCAAACACCCTAATCTTGTTCGTTATTTTGGTGTGGAGCTCCATAGGGTAAGAAAACATAAATTATTGAGGCTTTTTTATAGAGCAGAGAGGAAATTTTAAGAAGCTTTGGATCATGGAGGTTTTACTTGGGAACATTCTAGTTTAGCTTAATTGTCTGGATATCTCTGTGAATTGCACTGTGTCTTTATTCCTCTGAATGTTGAGGTCTCTGAAACATAGTTTGGAGAAATTTTTTGGAACTGGTACATAAACAGAGAAGGTTCAAAATACGTGAATAGAGCGAGTAATGCTGGAGCTATTCTATGCTGCTACTCCGTTTAACTGCTCTAAAAGCAAGCTATATCATATACAGTATGGTAACTTTTGCACATAGATAAAGACTAGACAGCCTAAAACCCTTCACTGTTAGCAGCAAAGGTTGTACCAGTATCTTGTTGATTCCTGGAAAAAATTTGTGCTGGTGTTTAAATCTTGATGCCAGACAAGTATCTTAAGGAAGCAGATCTTTTGGAATTTAGCTAGCATCTCTTCAGAAGGAAAAGTGAGTGTTCTTGCTTGAGCAGCAGAACTAATGAAGCCTGGTTTTCTTACGGAGTTGGTTTCCAGAGTTGCATGCTGAGAGACCCTACTTTTTATTACTCTCTGCTTCCCACGTGCCCTTTCTGCCTCCCCTTGTGAGTCTCAGGTCCTTCCTGTCTCTCTGCCTGGTGAGGTGGGCAGGGAACAGGACGCCTGGTGTCTGGCTGGAAAGCGGGGTGTGGTTTTGACTGATTTGCTCAATGTGAACGGGTTGATTTGCTGACCTGTTGCGGGTTTAGAAGGGGACAAAGGCTGCTTTCTGTCTGCATTTCTTTACTTGGGGACAGAACTTTGGGTGTCTGTGGCACTGGGTCATTGGTTTCTCAGGCTGGTTCTAAGAGCTTAGTGTCTTTGCCATCTTTTTGTATGAATTAAGTCTGGCTGAAATTGGCTGGGCTTGGAGACAGAGAAAGGGAACAAGAACCTGAGTTTTCCTTGAAGTGAGTTAGAGTTGGCATGCTTGTTCAAGCCACAGACAACAACAAAAAACCTGCCCTCCCCAAGCAATCAACACATGATATTGCAGGAACTGGGAGGGGGGGGGGGGGGGGCGGAAATCAGGCTCAAAACATCATTTTACCTTTTTTCTAAATACGCAAAGGATCTTTTTGTATTTCTGCACAATATACCTACAAGATTTCCAGAGTGCTCTTTGGTTGATGCCAAAGTAACATATTTTATACCACCAAATAGTATCAGTTACATACAAATGATGCAGATAGACATGTAGCAGAGATTTTCCATAGCTGTGCAATAGAATATATTAGGTTGAAGCATGCCCAAGAGAATAGAGTTCTGAGGAGATGATTTATTACATATTCCATGGTAAGAGGTACTTCCATTAAAACATTACATGGTACTTCCACTACTCTTTTCACAAACAATGATGGATGGAAGGAAAACTTGATCCTTATTCAGTGGTTAAAAAAAAAATTAAAACCAATGAAATCCGGTTTGGTTCCCACAACAGGAAGAAATGTACATCTTCATGGAGTACTGTGATGAGGGCACTCTGGAGGAGGTATCAAAACTGGGCCTTCAGGAGCATGTCATTAGGCTCTACACAAAGCAAATCACGATTGCTATCAATGTACTACATGAACATGGTATTGTTCATCGAGACATTAAAGGTAATGTTAACCAAAAAAGGTAATGTTGTTGTTTCAGTGTTGTAGATGAGGGTGGGGGGGAGTGATGGGGGACATACTTGCAGATTTAGCGCACATTATCTATATAACCATTAAGTGTATAAAGCCTTCCACTCATTTTTCAGTTTTCAATTTACAAGTTATTGGCTAGTTACGTGCTCCTTTTTAAGTGTAGAACATGAAACATGTTCACAGTTGGCATTGCAAACTCATAAATTCTGCCCATGATTTATATAGTTTCTGTAGAGGTTGTTAAGATTGTTGGGGATTCATCCAAAATCAAATTTTGGTCCTTATATTTCTAGTACTAATATACTGATTTATGTAATGCTGTAATTTCTTCTCCTCTGTGGAAGAAGCAGTGGTGTTTCTGGGAGCTGACAAGCAGTGTACAGTGCTAGAGTTGTTCATCAGAACTTTTCCTTGTGATTTCCATTTTTCAGAAGAGTTTTAGGATTTTGGACAAATGGTTGATTAAACATAGTCATAAAAGCCTTGTTAAAAGAAGTTAAAGGGATATGGCAAAATTACTTACCTAGTAGGTTTTTTGCCATATGTTTATCTACTCATGCCTGGCGCTCAGCTTTTGCTTACAAAATGAGCAGACTGGAACTACAGTAACGGAAGGGGGGTTGGCTTTCACATTTGCTTAAGGCACCCAGCGTCAGTCCACATTTCACATTCATTTTTCTTTTCCTGCGCCTTCCAAGAACATCCTCCATTTCTAGTTCTCTTGTTTTTGTTAGTCTGGCATATTTTGCTCACCTGTGGCAGAAACTGAACAGAAGGCAGGGGAAACAATGCACACAACGTGCCCTGCGAATGCTCTTTTTATGACAAGGCAGTGCAACCCAACGATGCTGGGTTTCTATGTCCCTCTTGCTCACAGGGTTTTGAATCACCGCAGCAGTGTAGGAGGTTCCCAGTTGCTCTTGGTCCTTTGGCCTCGTGCTTCTCATTTGGGAAAAGAACTATCTACGATCCAGAGGCCTCCCACCCAGGTAGGCCACTCTTGAGTCAGTTTTGGCTTTTTTTCCTAGAAAACACTTTCCCTCACTCCCATTCCCCAGCAATCTTGCCTTTTCTGGTTCTCCTTCCTGACCAAAAGTTTCTCTCCAGTTGTGGATTTCCCTCCATGCTTTTCACAGTGCCCTCCTTGCCCTTTACTTGATCATTCCACATCCAGGTTCTGCTTAGCGGGATTACGCTCTCGTGGAAGCTCGTTGTGATCAAAATCCAAGGCTGGCTGACAGGGATTTCTTTTTTTTTTTCTTTCTGACAGCTGCTCTGTCATTGCTGATTTCTGGATATGTTTCCAAATAGGTCTTCCTCTCATCAGGGAAATGCAGTGAAGTCAGAAGAGCTGTTTAACAGAACTGTAATGCTATGTTATCTGAGGGCATTTCTGTTGCAACAGGTTCCTCATACCAAAGGTTGGGATGTTCCTTGAGAATAACAGCAGCTGTAAACAGAGGGTCACTGCAGACACATCTGTGTATAGACTTTCCTGACACTTAATGACAGAATGTGAAGACAGACCACAGCGGGTATTTTTATAAAGGATGCCTGATGTTACATTGGAAATCTCTTGCTCTCTGTCTCCTTCTGTGCTAACACTGCATCCCCAAGTTTTCAGGCTAACAGCGGTAAAGAACAGTGGTTTTACTTTTAGCTCTCACGTAGTTAGGTACCCTTATTTTTCTGATAGGGAGAATGATAATACGTCATTCAGGCTGTTAAAACTGCTTTCCTATGGAAATCTTGCTGTCAGATCACACTAGATCTCTCATGGCCAGTTTGCTAAACGTCTCTGTGGATATGTTTCTTTCAGCAGCAGATAAGCAATTCTTAGAGTAATTGTTTGTATGTGTCCCGCAGGTGGTGTCTGCAAGTACCTTGTGCTCAAAAATTGAGTCTTTTGGTTGGTAGTGTCCACTTGTGCCACCGTTGTCTTTCAGCTGCTATTATGGCATCCAGTTCTATGAGCGTAAAAGGTGAAGCGAGACACAGCTGCCTTGAATCCTTTTTCAGCCCTTGGTTGTGAGAGCAAACTGAGGGTGGTGTTGGCTGGTTGTTACGCTTGGCTGCACTGGTTTTTATTAGTCTGCATCCATGTGTAAAGTAGTTGGTGCTAGTATGTAGCAGGTGTTGAAGTCTTTTGGGATACTTTTTTAATCTTTATTCTGGGTACTGGATTTTAACCCCTGTGGGTAAGCCCAGATTCCTCAACTATAATTACTTCACTTTTTGCAAGGAAGCTGTTCTGCTCAATGATAGAGAATGATGGAATATTTAATGCTGAAGGGAACCTCTGGACATCTCTGGTTGAGCCCTCTGTTCAAAACGGCCAGCCTCGATATCAGATCCAATGTCACATTAGATCAGATTGCTCAGGACCTTGTTTAGTTGAGATATGAGTATCTCCAGGGATGGAGATTCCCTTTTCTCTGGGCCCTGTCCCAATGACTGACCTGTCCCCATTGTGAAAAACTTTTTTCCTGATACCTCCCTGGAATTTGCAGAGGTTGCTATTTGTGTCCATTGCCCCATATCCTTTCAGAGGGTGCCTTTGAGGAGAAACTCTGTTTCCATCTTCTTGATATCCTCCCGTTACACAGCTGAAAACAGCAATAAATTCACACACACACACTCCCCCAGTCTTCCCTTCTTCAAGCTAAACAAACCCATCTCTCAGCCTCTCCTTGTACGTCGTGTGCGCCAGCCCTCTGACCATCTTGATGCCCCTCTGCTGGGTTTGCTCCAGTATGTCAGTGTCTGTCTTGTACTGGGGAGCCCAAAAACAAGGCACAGCACTTGTGGTCTCGCAAGTGCTGAATTGAGAGGAATTAATCACTAAGGTCATGCCTGCTGCTTTCTGTCTGGGAGAGAAGGGCATATTCCTGAAGAGTGCTTGGATTGCATTTTCAGAACGAGTACAGAAAATGAAGGGGTTGTATCTGAAGCTTCAGTAAATCAGAAACCTGTGAATGAGACGCTCCAGGCCAGGAAGTCTTCATCAAAGTCTTATTGTGTTATTGTCCTCTTGTTAACTTTGTCGTTAGCTCAAAATTTCTGCCATTCCTGCCTTCATGTCTTCATGATGAGCAGAAGGGAAGGAAGGTCATCCAACAAGAGATGGAAGGCTGTTCAACAGGAGACTATGGGCACGTGTCATGCTTTCTAAGAGACGGAGTAAAAGAGGATGGTAAAGCTGATTTTCTCATCAAAGGGTAGCATTTGGCCTGCTGCTTTCTTCAATGAATTTGGCTGCTGCACTGCTTAAGTACTGGCTGAGGAATGTCTATGAGCTGCCCCTCTTTGTGGAATTATGCCACAGTCTTTAGTGGGGCTTTTGGTACTGCTCCTCAGACTCACAGTATTTACACCAGCACCTTGGGAATATCACACTAGTCCAGTTTTCACTGGGCTTAATATGGGGCTGACTTGGCACAGAGATACAGGGCGTGAAACTTCAGTTTAAATGCTTTGGGTCATAGCTATTGCTTTCTCTAGCAAGGGTACAGCTTTTGACATTTGCTCTTTGTTTGCAGTTTGCCCAGAAGGTCTTGTGGTATAAATGGCAGTAGGGTTGCGCAGAACTGGGCCACCTCTTGCCTCTGCCAAGCACGTCCAATGAAGATGCTTTTGATAGCCTACGTGTAGGAGGAAAGGAGGAACAGATGGGTGTGCCGTGCCTTTTTCCTGTTTTAGCCGTGGTCTCCAGTTTTATTTTGCTTGTTAGCCATGCAGATATGGTAGGAATTTTGTTACATTCCCAGTCACGTTAACTGTCAAAGGTAAAAAGGATCAGTCATCCTCAAAGTACTGCCCTTGTGTCTCCTGTTCTCTTACCCAGGTCCTGCTGCATTCTGTGCAGGCTTCATCTAACAAGACGACCCTTTTTAAAGACTCCTTATAGAGCTCAGTCTTGTTCTCCGAAACAGAGACTTCCACAGTAACATTTGTGCTAAAATGTCATTACTTTTTTAAAGGGACAAACTTTGGTTTGAAAGGCCTTGTAAGTAGGTTCTGAAGTGTATTAAACCAAACTATCACAATAGCTTTAGATTCAGTCAGGAGAGAGATCGTTGCACTTCAGCTCTGCCAGTTTCCACCCACTGCAGCAGTCAGAAACCGCTTTGTAGCCTTCCATGAAATTTGCATGTTGCTTTCTTGAGGAATGGGAACATAGGTCTCCAAAACATCCTTGTAGAAGGGTTTGCTAGTGATGGCCTTTTTTCCTAAGCTCTTTGTGTGGGCTAAGTGCATCTGCTTTCTGTATGGCAAGTAATTGCTTGCAAATCATTAGAAAAAGAGAAGCTGTGGGCAGTAGTTCAAAGGAAAAAGTTGCTGATAGGGTAACTGTCACTCTTCTAATGCATTGCCCATGTTTAGTGTCCCATCGAGCTGCCGCCTTATACTGCTTTGGTGTGTTTCTGGATTCTCTTTCATTCAGGGAGCTGAGGGATGGTCTGCCCAGCTCCACTGCATGTGCCTGTGACTGCAGGGTGACTCCGGACACCTATGTCCCTCTGATGGCAAACTGCAGAACTGAGTATGCGCAGGCACCGGAATGCCAGGAGTAGAAAACTTATGGACACAATGTGCGGAAGAGTTGTATTCACTGAAAGTTAATTCTTCTTTTAGAACTTGTAAAAGGCTTACAGTAATTAAAAGTTGGAATTTATTTCCGTTAAAGATTTCTCTCCCCCTTTTATAGTGCAGTTCTGTGCAACACGTCTTGGGCTAAATAACTCTTGCTGTAGTTATCAAGCGTTCTCATAGTAGTTAGAGAAGCCCTTTGAGAAATGGGCAGGGTTTTGGCATCATTGACCTGCACTGCCTTTTTTTCACTTGAGCTTTTTGAGGGTTTTCCACGAACATCTTGGGGATGCCCAGCCAAGCTAACTGGAAAAAGTCATTAACTAAGAGAACATAACAAAAAGGAGGAGCAGCCAAGGATCCCTGCACTGACCTATGTTCAAGGTGGAAAAAAAGTGAGAAACTTGAGGGTTGTATTCAGATGAGCCATTTTTTAAAGAATCTTGTGTGACATGGGAAAAGGCTGTGTGTAACGAAGCCTCCAACATTTGCCTACTCCTAGAGTAGGCAGGCATTTTTGTTCCGTTCATCTTTCCTCCCGAGAGATCACAGCTCAAGCTGTATTTCTGCCAGGTGACTCCTAGCAACCTACTTGTGGGTTTTGTTGTGATACTTGCAGAGTCCAGGGTTTGGCCTGACACGTATAGTGAGCTCCTTCTGCTCTGCCTGTTTTCTGTTGGCTGTCAACATGCGTTTTGGCAGGATGCTGAATGAAAGAAACCCACTGGTTATCAAAACCATGTGGCTCATTTTGCAGTCTTGTATAGAGCAAGTGACTTGAAGGCAACTGCACGTTCCGCTTGGAGATTTTCAACTAGGCTAGGGAAATTTTTTCTAGCGTAAGCTGGCAGCGTAGCCAGCTAGTGTAACAGCAGCCCTCCTCCAGAAATCCTTCTGGAAGTAGAGCACAATAGGAGTGGGCATTTGGTAAGTACATGTAATAAAAAGCTATAAGCTCCATTTTGCAAGTCTGCTGTGATGACACTGCTGTATGATATCGTCTGTTTTGACTCAGCAGAAATGAAAAGATGGCTAGGGGGAGGTGTGCAGCAATGGCCTCTGCCAGGAAGCTCCTTAAGGACAGGTGTTCTTTCACAGTGCAACGCTCACAAAGACAAGCATTGGAATTCATAAATTCCTGGAGGAGTGTTTTCATAACGAGGGTGTATGGAAAGCTGAGGAGTTTGCCTGCCATACTGCTTTGTGTTTTGAACACTTCTTGTTGTCAGCTTCTAGTAGACTCAGCGTTAACACAAACCCACCAAAAACCCCACTGGCTAATGATAGCGTACCCTTTGGGGAACATCGCTAATGCTATCGTACTCCACGCTTAATCCACAGGTAAAGATCTAAGTGCCAATTCAGCTATTATCTACTGTGTAACTTCCCAGAGTGTATCGAGAAGCCCTCATTCCTCAATTCAGCACTAGTTTAACAAGTGTTACTGTTTTTCGTTGTGTTTCCTAGGAGCCAACATCTTTCTTACCTCATCTGGACTGATTAAACTAGGAGACTTTGGCTGCTCAGTGAAACTGAAGAACAACACCCAGACAATGCCTGGAGAAGTGAACAGTACTTTGGGGACTGCAGGTGAGGAAGCGTGTGCTAGGCAGGTACTTGTCTGGTTACCATAAAAGAAGATACCTCTGCCGAAAGTCCGGGCTGGAGTAAAATGATATATTTCAGGGAAACTTGCTTTTACCTTAGCTAGTTAGATGTGCTTTACATCCAGAAGCCAAAACAATCAGTGAATGATGTAACTGGGAAGATAAAATTGTACTTGTCTGGTAACTATAAAGATAATAGAGCTTGTGTTTTCTGGGCTTGTATCCTTCTCTGGAGCCTTACTGAAACAGTACTGTTCTTACTGAACAGCTGCTTAATCTGTGTTTCAAAAATGAAAATAACTGAAAGCATGTACTGTACCGGCATTTTCACTATCGCTTTTCAAACTGTAAGACAGTTATACTGCAAACGTGTCAAAAACCAAGAAGCCAGCACAGGGCAAAACTTTGCAAGAAAAGCTGAGTGGCAGTTCATTACAGGTGTATTGAAAAGCATTTGGTTTGCCCAGTTAATCACTTAATGTATACTGTTCCTTCTGCTGTATGAACTGATGACGTCCTATGTGTTGTTTCAAAGCGTACATGGCTCCAGAAGTAATTACTAGAGCTAAAGGAGAAGGGCACGGACGTGCAGCAGACATCTGGAGCCTGGGCTGTGTTGTTATAGAGATGGTCACCGGCAAGGTAGGGATGTTTCATGTACTGAATGAGTGCAGACTGTTCTTAGCAGTTTCTCTGCAAATTCTGGTCCCACTCCCACCAATTTGTCACACTTAAGTCTGCAATTACAGGGGTGGTTTTTAATTTCCTGGGGTACACAAATACATGCTGTTGGATAGCAAGTTACTGGCCAACCCTTGTGCTTAGCAGTTCTGTTACCTGTTGCAGAGGCCTTGGCATGAATATGAGCACAACTTCCAGATCATGTATAAAGTGGGGATGGGTCATAAGCCTCCTATTCCTGACAAAGTGAGCCCAGAAGGGAAAGACTTCCTTTGCCACTGCCTGGAGAGTGACCCAAAGATGAGGTGGACGGCCAGCCAGCTCCTCGATCATCCTTTTGTCAAGGTTTGTCTCATGGCTTTGGCTACAAAGACTGTAGATGGGAATCGGAAGCAGCTTTTAGGTGGCTTCATCATTTGCAGCTGTGTCGCAGGGCTGTGCATCGCGGTGGGAGGCTGCTATCAAGTTGATGCTGTCCAGAAAACAAGGTTTGGCAACTTTTCAGGAGCAGATGTGATGTTGCCAGCAAACATTTTGCTAAAAGAACCTGGTGTGCCCCGTGCAGTAAACTTTCACTGCTGTTTCGAGATGCATTATCTTTATATTAAAAAGACTTGGCAAACTTCAACTCAGTGGTAGTTAATTGGATCTGGAGGGCTATGTGCCTAAAGCTTTAGCGAGTGCATATGCACAGGCTTCTGTAATCTAGAGCTAAGGGTCCCCTCCATAAAAACTGAAACAAGCACATGCTTGAGAACGCTACCATCCTTCACTGCAAGGGTCTGCTTTTCTTTGAAGTTCATACTTAACGTTAAGTTCACATTGAATGTTTATCATCTGGCAGTTGGCGTAACAAGCTGCAGTTCCTAAGTGAACTTTGGTTCAAGTCTTCGCTTAGGAACAGGCAAATAGTCGCAGCTACAAATTTAGGTGTGTTAGTAACTTCTTTTTTGAGGAAATAGGAGCACAGTAGGTTATTGAATTCTGTCCCATTTTCCAGCATGAAGTTGTTCAATTTGGTATTCCGGTTCAGTAACAGCGGGTTTGGGACCATCACACCCATCCCTCTCATCAGCGCAGCCGTAGCCAAATCCCGTCCATCGCAGAGGCAGAACGCTGCTTCAGGCACGCAAGAGCTGCGTGGTGACAGTGGAAGCATCCGTAGTCATATATAAGTAGCTGTAATTCATTATCTGTGTAAGAAGGGAGAAAGAAGAAAGCTTCCAAGATGTTCAGCGAAGGTGCTAAAGAAATGGATCTGCTGTCATCTTCTTGCTGCAACGGGGAGACAACTGAATTAATTGCCTTTGTCCTCTTCACAGGTTTGCACAGACGAAGAATGAAGTTATTCAATCTCTGGCCTTTTTTATTCTGGCAAGATATCTTTTAATCACTACTGTATGTAATATTTACATAAAGACTGTGCTGAGAAACAGTATAAAAGTTGACCTTACGAAGACTGCACAAGTGACGAGCGTCACTTTCTCTGCTGCTCCTGTATGTTTTACTTGGCACATGTTGCTCACGTGACAGTGTCCGCAAGGTGGAAGAAGCTGCATGTTTCAGTGAAAGTGCCATTACTACTGTATATGGACCATACCTTTTTTTGTTCTTTCTCCTGTTTCTCATTTGATTGAGAACTGTAATGTTAATATGTAGTATTTTTGAACTCTTTAGGTTCAGAAAAATGCTGTAGTGTTATCAGGCGTTATGGACCTTGTTTTTTAATCTGTTTGTTGAGTGCACTGACTGTGAACTTTTACTGGTTTTTGTTTATTTGTTTTTTGGCAAGCTTCAGATTTGTTATGCACAAGGCTGATTAATGAAATTTTAAAAAAAGGTTTTTCTCAATAAATGGTTTATTTTAGGAGTTGTTGGTGAAGGGTTTTTCTTCTGAAAAGAAATATGTGGGGTCGTGTCACATTTTAAACTTTTTTCAATGCTTGTTTAAGACTGCTAAGCTAACCTGACTGGAATAAGCTTCTCTTACATTGCAGTAGTCAATGTTTTGTCAAGTTCAAGATGTGTAAGAAGCATCTTACACTGCACAAGTGATTGATAATTAATAGAATTGAGGTCCCCCCTTCATCCTCTCCCGAAGAAATAAGGTGATGTGCAGTTCCTGACACTCCCTATTACATCTCAGGGATAGAGTCATGGTCTGAAACAACTTTATTCTTGAATGCGAGTACCGCAAACAGGGAATGGTCTGCATGGCATTTCCGTGGCCAAGAGGGGAATCCATTAAGATTATTCTTGTGATCTGTTTGGCGAAAACAAGAACTTCATGTTAAGAGCATTTTAAAACTAATCTCTGATCCTGGACTTTGATTTTCCCCCCACCCCCCAATTGTCATCAGTCTCGGAAAATGGAGAGAAGTCAGAAGCGGTTAGCAATTAGAAGACACAGTCTGCAACACTCCATCTAATTAGATGATTTTGTTTGGCTTGCTATTACAAACAAACAGATGACTGACTGACTTAAAACTGTTACTTGTAAGCGTATGTAAGCTGTTAAATATTCCTGTTACAGCTTTAGAGACCTTAAAATGGGTAACTTAGCAGAGAACTTGCTTTTAATTTTTGACTTTATTCTAAAGTCCTGTCTTCCCTCTTAATCCACAAATCCTTGGTTTGTTACAGGTGTAGGGTAGCTTTTAGCAGCTGGGTGAGCTGTTGAGAAGGTGTCCTGAAATCTGACATGTGAATCTAGAAAACCATGAGCCTCACTGTGCAGGGCACCAGTGCAGTGTATCTAGGCTCTCAAAAAAGACAATGCTGAATTTAAACAAGTCATCCTCAGCACCTGCCTAGGAAAGCACCTGCGGTAAGAGCCCCCCCGGCCTGCTGTGTGCCTCACACCGCGGTACACCAGAAGCAGCCGAGCAGTCTGTGTCCTCATGTGCCTTGTTTCGGGTGCCCTTGTACACAAACGGGAACTGCAGCCAGCTTTCAGGAGTCAGGATAAAGGTGGAAAGTAAACCCTTACTACTTCGTTGTTGCCAACCAAAAGAAAACGCGTTCACTGCACATCAGCTTTTTGTACTTTTATTTTTGTATAAACAAATGTTAAGACTACTTTTGTTAAGGCAGTTGTAGACCATACAGTTGCTTGTGGGGACGAGGGGCAAACGCTGCTTCCTGATGACGTACGTCGTTCTTTTAATACAGTGAACTGGACTAGTTGAACTTTGGCAAGTACCACGAAGCTTTCTCTGTTTGCCAGTGAATGCTGGAGGGGCCCAGTGGTGCAGTCCTTGGGGCTTCTAGAAGTGCTTAGGAGGACGGATCCAGAAGTGGTGTGTTTGGCCCTCGGCGTGTTCTAAGGGTTGGTCCCAGGGAAATGGGTATGAAATAGTCTCAATACTCTTTCAGAAGTATTTACGTGTTTGGTATTTTCCTCTGGGAGAAGTGGCACTGCATGCAGTTGGAAAAGAAAGGACTAAGGTTCGTAAGGGATGTTAAATGTCTCCCTACCAGCATGTTAAAGCAGTGGCTCTTTAAAAAGGCAAAAAGTGGCTCTTAAAAAGGCAAAAAAGCTAGTCTCCATCACTACATGAATATGTATTTGCTGCTCAGAACTACTCACCTGTGCGTATAGGGCTTTACCACCCGCTGAAAAGCCCGCTGTATCTGCCAGGTAAGGGTTACAGGAAAATGCTAGAAATGCTCGCTTGGAGAGAGCTTTTCCCTCTCCCACCCCCACCCATTTTCCAGGTCTTGTGTAGAGTGTCTTTAGGGCTGGCTCATTAACTTGCCTGATGCGTTACTACGGGATAGCTGGCCCTTCGGACACTACTACTGGTTATAATCTCGACAGTGGAAAACTGAGTATTGTTTTAGCAAATAGAGGTGCAGAGCATGTGCTTTATTAAGAAAATAGCTGTATAAGCATGGCAGTATTCTCTGATCTCAGGCTCTATTTAATTCACGTGTTGAAAAACTACGCTAAAGCCCACATTTATGTTCATGACATCATACAACCTATTCCAGAAGGCTTCAGAGCATAGGGGATGCATGTGTACACAAGAGGGGTGGGGAAAAAAGCCCCAAAACTAGTCCCTCACACTTCCCAAGGCCTATTCCTTCCTTCACGTTGTAGGTTTTGCTGCCTCCACTCTCAAAAAACTGTACTTACTGCCCCATGCAAAAATCGCTACCACACCTGCTCTTTAGGTGCTACGTATTAAAGAGTAGTCGCTAGAAGATCTGATGTACTGAACAGCAAATTCATATTTCACGGAGTGATTCCTATTCTGTCGTATTAGCCCCTGTTTCTTCTGGCCTCAGTTTTATTATAGGAAAAGAGAAATATTTTTTATACCAGCTGCTAGAACTCAGACTGCTCACTTTCTTCTCTAGAGACACAGGGGCTGTTCATTCCTAGACTATCATGGTTTAGTCCTGTGTGCCATGAAAATGTACTATCATTGAAAGTGTCACTCAATCCCCACTGCTCAGTATCTTTAGATTTTGAAAGTTTGGGTGTTTTTTCAATCACAATGGGTGGTAGCTGGAAGTCCCCTCTTTTCCTTTTTCCTTTTTTTAAACAAGCTTTTTAGTAACTTGCACGCCCTTAACTCTTGAAGTTTAAAAACAGAGAGGAAGATGCCCTGGAATCAGTACAGGGACATCAGAGCAACACAGTTTTCCCAAGGGGCTTGATTCTAGTTTTATTTGATTCAGAAAGGTGTCCAAGCAAGTCCAGACAGCTGTAAAAAAACCTCGAAGCCATACCACTGCCTGAGGTCTCTCTCCTACTTCCCCTCTTCTCCCCAAAAGAAAAGCAAAGGATAATTTAAGTATTACCTCAGGCTGACTGTTATGAGGCACCATGTAAACTAATTTATCAGAAAAGACAAGCAGATTAATTGGGATCACAACGGTGTGGGTGTGGGGCATAACTTTCAATGCACGCTTTGCATTACTTAGTTACAGCATACCCAGTTGTTTTGCTTCCACCACTGTTAGGAAGGCCTAGAATTTTAATCAGTGTTTAAAGCTAAAAGGAATTTATTACCTCAGTTTTCCCAACTATAAATGGCATTTTCTCAAAAGAATTACAGGTTTCAGCTATCCCTCTGATATATTGCCTGGGGAAAGATGGTGGGTAACTTAGCTCTGCTCAGGCCACAGGGCCGAATTCCACCCCAGGTTATGCCACTGCAAGGCTCCGATCTAACAAAGTGGGCCCTTAGCCAGGGCCTGGCTGAAGTTTTCAAGGGCCCATGTGGTGCATGCTGGGGGAATAAGTTTTAGATGTAGAAAAACTCTACTGCAAGTCTGCCAGTTCAGTAGAGCTGCTTCAGTCCAATACTGGTATAACCAAGCAGAGCATCTTACTGATTTAAACGCTGACAGATTAAGGTTGTTTTAAACTGTTAACATGTGATCTACACAACTATCAAGTTTAGTCATCTCGTAACAATCTTCTGACATTTATCCATTCCTTAGAGCAAGTTAAGAAAGATAAAGCCTGTACCTCTGGTTAGTTTCCAGGTAGAGTCTCATCATACAAGCACATTGGATTTTTTTTTTTCTTCAAAACTTAAGACACTTCATAGGAAAACAAACCAACCAAACAAATGCAAACCTGTTGTGGAGAGTATACGAAGAAGTGCATCTTTCAAGCATGTCATACAGCCCAAACCCCCAGAGAAAAATAACAGGAGCACAAATTCAGATACGAATGGCGATTGCTCATCCTACCCTTCCTCTGATCTCACTTGAAGGACCATGATATGCACTTAAGAGTTTTCAGAAGTTGCATTTGTTCCCTTTGGATTGAAGCAGTCTCTGAAGACACTACTTTTGTTTCTGCTTGTTGTCGTTGTTGCCATAGGTGGAGCCCTTGTTAATTTCTGTAACGCCTATCATCCATCTGACACCAACAGAAGCTGCAAAATAAATAAAAATGAAGTTAAAAGCTGCTTGCAGACAAAAAGACCGAAGATTTGTACAGGTGTACATCCGCACAGCATTTCGAAAGAGACTAACAGTGTTCTCAGCCTTACAGCAGCACAGCATTAAAGGTAACTACCCGTACTCCCTGTACTTGACCTCTGATGAGAGGTACGCCCCCGCGCCCCTGTATCAAGGAAGTTGCCCACAGTATTTCCTTAAGGAAGATCCTAGGTTGCTGGCCTCAGGCACATCCTCTCCTGCCAGCAGGGACAATGCTACGGGAACCAACACAAGAGTAAGAGGCACAGGCATGATGTGCCCAGCCCTGTTAAACCTTAGACAGGGCTGGCTGTGAAATGGGGTGCGCTGGGGCCTCCTGGTGTTACCTGGCTCCCAGGAGTTGAATGACAAAATACACTCATGTCCGCTCACAAGGTGTGACAGGGGAAGGGAATTCTGCCTGCTTTCAACAGCCTCCGTGCCTGGAAGAGCACAAGCACGTGCAAGGGCACTTCAGATCTCGATTAAAAAAAAAGTAAGTTGTGGCATTTTTTAACTACAGCTCATGAAACAGGCCATTACAAGAGGCCAGATTACTTTAAAATACTTTTATAGTTGATTTAGGGGGAATAATTCACCACGCACAGGGATTTTTTTTTAATAGTTTATTTGTAGTTCCTGAAATGACTGTTTAAGTTAAACACAACTTAGCCTAAGCCCTCCCCTCACAGGTTGGGTTGGTTTTTTTTTTTGGTAAAGGGGCTTAGCTGCCCAAAATCTATTATTCCCCAAACTTCTCCTCAGCTACTGTACATCTCCAGAACTGCCATGCATCTTTCAGACCTAAACCTACTTGGGAGTCACACATACCTTCCCTCTGCACAGAACGCTTTTTCCAAAAAACACCCAAGAAAGCCACAAACCTCCCCTAAGCTTCCAAATCCCAGTTTCTTCCTAACTGATGGTGAAAAGGCTCAGTCCTGTTAGGTGCTCTAAATGTCTCATTCCCATCGGTCTTTCTTTACCTCTCTAAGATGACCCTGAACCATTCCTCACCAGCCGAAGGACTCTTCATGGTGAAGTCAGAGCCTGAGATCACCCAGAGACTCCAGAGGCTTCACGCCTCTACCAGGCATCGACTGCCAACAGCAGGGCTGCTACAACACCCTGTGACCTGGCGTTCGCTGCCCGTCAGCACAGGAATGGGAGAGGGCTGTCAGCTGGTAACCAGTGCTGCCCTGTGCTGTACCAGTTGCTTGTCCAGCTGTAACCTGGTGCTACCACATCAACCATGCAAAACCATCACTTTTTTTAATAGCTACTTCTCTCTTGTGCTTCAAGCAACCTGTTCTGAAGTGGAGCACAGATTATTGACCAAATGTTATAACTAATCAGGGCAACTTGAAAAAGCTAAATGTATTATTTAAGTAAGAAGAGAGATGATAGGCTAGAAAGCAGCTCTGCAGAGGAGGACCTAGGCTTCCTGGTAGATGCCAACAGTGTGCTCTTGTGGGAAAGGAGTACAACGCTGCCCAGGGCTGCATTAGGAAGAGCATTTCCAGCAGGTTGAGGGAGATGGTCCTTCCCACCGTGCTCAGCACTGGTGGGGGCACATCTGGAGTGCTGGGTCCAGTCTGGGCTCCCCGAGACAAGAGAGACACGGGCATACTAGAGCGAGGCCAGTGAAGGCCACAAAGATGATTAAGGGAGCGGAGGGAGCATCTTTCATATGAGGAGAGGCTGAGAGAGCTGGGAGCGTTCATAGCCTGGAGAAGAGAAGCTCGGTGCGATCTTATCAATGTGCATAAATATCTGAAGGGAGGGTGTAAAGCAGATGGAGCCAGGCTCTTCTCGGTGGTGCCCAGTGACAGGACAGAAGGCAATGGGTACAAGCTGAAACTTTGGAGGTTCCCTCTGAGCAGAAGAAAAAAAAGGAAGAAAATCTTTACTGTGCAGGTGGTTGAACACCAGCACAGGCTGCCCAGGGAGGTTGTGGAGTCTCCCTCCTTGGAGATATTCAAAACCCAATAGGACACAGCCCTGAGCAATCTGCTGTAGCTGACCCTGCTCTGAGCTGGGGGTTTGGACTAGATGATCTCCAGAGGGGCCTTCCCACCTCAGCTATTGTCTTCTGTCTGATTTGCTTGGATGAAAGGCACTGTGTATTTTCTCCTTTCAAAATACCAGCACTTGAAAACAAACCAATCACCTACAGACTCGTGTTTTGTAGTATGACAGTAAATTAAGTGACAGTTTTCAGAAGTGCAAGTGGTAATTGGATACCAGAGATGAGTCACACATGATGTGAGACAGCGATGGCTGAACAGACAGTGGTGCAATGGGGAAGCTGGGCTGCCCGTGGGGCTGCCCTCGGGTCACCTGGATGCGAGACACCAGGAAAGCAGGGCCCTCTCACAGGCGGAGAGCTGCGCAGGGAACAGCCCAGAAAGGCAAGTGGATCCTAGGGAGCTCACTGTCACTTACGCTCCACTGTTAGTCTGTGAATGGAAATGCACACAACCGGGACAAGTGAAGGGTTTCGCTCTCACAAATAGAACAGAAAAGAACACTTTTGACATTGAAGTGGCCACAAGCTAGGGAAGACAAGAGGAAGATCCAACATGTAGCCTGCAGTCTGGGATCATAACATGATAGTAAGCATGAAATCATTAAGATTTTAACCAGAAGGGATAGAAACAGCATCTGGAGATGGACACAGAGCATAAATAAGAGCAGCTGTTATAGCAACCACACAGCACACTGGGCATTTCATCCAGTTCCAAGAATGCCACTGCCTGGACACCAAAAAATACCTAGTTCAGCGGTTCAGATTTTTTTTTTTCTTCTCCTTTGCTCCCTGGCAGAAGCTGCCACTGTCTTTCTGTCCTCATTTCACCCTGCCACCCTCAGCACCCTGGGGAAGGTGGGCTGCAAGGAGAAGGGGCTGCTCATGTTTGCCAAGCCTGTGGAAGCAAAGTGGGGATAAGTGCTGAGGTGCCTCAGTGGTTTCTCCCTGCACTGCCTGCATCCTCTCCACAACTCTCCTGGAGCCTCAGGGCATACCCTAGTGATACCATCATGTTTAAGGATTTATTCTGCTGTTGATTTAAATACAACTATAGTAAGGGGAACTTAAACTTAAACTTAAAACTACAAGGAATGGGGAGAAAGGGAGATCAAGCAGGAATTGTGCCTAACTTAATCAGCTGTGAGAGTTTAAGCCCACCCTTAGAAAAGCAGGAGAGAGAAGCTATCAGTTGAGGCATCCCTGCACTGCTCCACGACAAACTACAGAAGGTAACTGAGCACCTGCCATCTTTCTGCCCATCATTACCCACCAGCCAAAATATGCAGGAGGTTGCTGAGGATCTGCTCTGCCTACCAGAGTGCTGGGAGCTGAGGGAGGGCTGAGCTAACACAAATTGGCAGAGCCAAAAATGTGCTCCCTTTCCCGGAACATTTTTAGCTCCAAGAAAACCACCACCTCCACACATAGTACCACATCCCTCAGCAAAACCTTAGCTCAGAGCAGAGGATTTCCAACTTTTCTCTCACACCTCAGGATTTCTTCTCATCTGTTACCTGGGCTTTGTACCACACAGCAAGTGCTATAAGCAGCACAGCAAGTAGGGGCATAAAAATTTCCCATACGTAGTCTGCTGTACACCTGAGTTATATAGGTTATACATTGAAATGAAGATTTGTACAACTAAAGCTTATACAAATGGTAGAAATTGCCATTGAGGGCCTATCTTACATACTATAAAGGAGAAGAAACAAGCAAGTAACAAAAAAAATACCAGTTTGGGGCGCCAGGCTGAAAGGCCAGATTGTCTGGCAGCTCCACCAACAGGCAGAATCAACCCAGGCAGGATCCTGCGCAGGGTTTATATCCTGTTGCAGAACTTGCTGCAACGCTGCTGGCTCGCGCGCCCCTCACCTTCCACTCCTCGCAGCCTACGGGCATCAACAGCCTTGCTGCCCAGATCGCATCATGCTCCAACCCTTTGGTCCACCCTCTGCACCTGGACACTGTCAAGTCACCAAGGACTCACACTCATGGTTTGTGCTGCGATCCATGGAAACACATTTTCTAATAGCACTGTGCACGTACTGTTGAGCAGACATACAACAGCTCCTGCAGAATCAAAGCTGGCTCATCACTACTTACGCTTGGTTCAAATGAAATACTGCTCTCATCTGTAACTGAAACTGAACCGTTGGCCCCACGCCATAAGCCCAGATGCCATTATGCTTTTAGCATTAGACATGGAAGAGCTACTTCTTCATTTAAAAGCCAAGAGAAGCGCTCTCATCTTTTGCATACGGAACTAACAATCCGCTTTTAACTGCTGTTGACAGCTCTATAATAACGTACTTCTAGAGCATGAAGGTTGTCCTCTTCAACACAAGTTACCAAAACATGAAAGGCAACCTAATGCTGGGTTCTTTGCAGCCAAATGAGATTGGGGAAGTAGGAGGAAAAAAAAAAAGAAGCTGCTGTCAAATACAAATACTGACATTTGACAGACTTGCGCACAGCTTTAACACCAAAATATCAGCCCCCAGTTTCAAATAGCAGTTGTGAGTTAAGTACATAAATCTCTTGCCATGTGTCCTATGAAACTAAAGCCAGTTTTCAAAAGAGACTTTTGTCCCTCAAACTGCTTGAGCATTTATCCTCTGGAGCAGGGACTGCCTTGTGTTGGTTCAAGTAGCATCACAAAGGGCTCCTGGTCCCAGACCGGTAGTTAGATATTAGCACAATGCAATGATTATTATGAGTATAAATAGCCAAACTGCTGCACAACAAAGCAAAAGGGGATGGCTCAGCATCCTCAGTATAAAGAGGAGACAGCGTTTATTTAGGGCTGAAAGTGTTCAAGCTGAACCAGCAGAGCTATATATACATTGGTTATTCATTCCTTGGATCTGAGAGTTAGGGTCTGAGGGATTACAGTGCTTTCACTCCAGCTTGACCGCCATGGGGCATTTCTCTTACAGTTCTTTCCATCTGAACAGCCAGTTACTTACAAGCCACTAAGTGTTTTACTGGAGAGCACAATTAGCAGAGACTGTCTAAAAGACAAATGACACTCTGAAAACAAAGCAGAGGGCACCAGGTAAAAGGACCTCCTAGTTCCTCTGCTCTTTCCTGTCATAGAAGGTTGAGGAGTATCTTGTGCTATCTGCACCTATGCTAATAAAGGTAATGTTATCAGGTACCGAAATCTGCCCTTAGAAACAGCAATCTACTTATAATGGGATAAGCTTCCCAATCCTGGAGTATCAGGTGAGCTGTCAAATTGCCATATAAAAAAATAACGTCCCAAAGCTACCTATGCTGCCTCAGTTAACAAACAGAGGGAGGAGGTCTACTAGGAGCAATGTGAAAAGGCGATTTTATTACCTGATCACAATGGTAAATAAATCCCTCTGGTTTACAGAAAAAGCTTCTGCTCACATTGTTAAGCCAGCAGGTACCAATCACTGCTCACTGGAAAAGACAGCAAATACAGTCCTCTCTGCTTTGCTACGAACTGGATCTGCCAGGCAGACAGTTCCAACTGGCACCAAAAGTCACAGCCTCCAAGGTACATTTGTGTTCATCTACTGCTACCTCCCAGCCATTGCAGAAGTTACTTCTGAGACCTTGCCTAAAGCTGAACTGCAAAATAAAATACTGGTTGTTCCTCTGTCAGAAGATGGCTGCATCACTCCCAGGACATTCATGATAGAGATACCCCTCAGGATATAAAACACAGTTTGGGGAGAACGGCCTTGCTACAGAAACAGCTTTTGGCTACAAAAGTCAATGTGACAGCTTGGGCTGAAGTTTTTAGATGCTTCCACAGAAAGAGACAAATGATTCCCAACTAGCAATAACATTGCTTTTAAAGGGATATAGTGAAACAGAAACAGACTGTAACATACTAAGAGAACCATTGCTCTTTTGGCGAGTAATGACATATCCACTTTTAAGTGACCAGGATAAACCAGCTCTGCTTTTTGTTTGTTTTACTGAAGGCTGAGCTTCCTTCCACTCCCACAGATTCTCTTCCCTCCACAGCTTCACGGAGGCTGCTATCTGCTTATAAGTGACAACATCATCTTTCTTTTTGTCTGCTCATCAGCCAGAGGTGGCTGGCTGAGTCTAATCAGGCGACAGCCACTACTACAGGCAATGCAGCGTCTTCTGCTGTGCCGCAAATCCTGGGCAATTACAAGCCCTTTGGGTTTGATCACACCAGGTATTCAGAGTGAGAACAGAGCTGTTGCTAAGCACAGAGGTCTTTCAAAGGTTGCAGAGGACTGCAACCTGCAGCATCCCACAAAGGTGGTGGATATGTATGGGGCAGCGGGCCGTTAATCTCACCACTCTTAATGCATTCCTCAGCTGTGCTTTCGCAGCCTGGGAGCTCATGCGTTCATTCTGGCAGCAGACTGCTGCTGTAGCATTCTGTTAGCTCCAGCATTACAAATAACGTGAGAACCTTTGGATTATCACTGCATTCAAAAGAGGACTCACAGCAGCCTGCTTATTAATCTTTCCTTGTGGCTAGAGGCAGAAGAAAGCTAAGTGGGGAGTAAGACAGCAAGAAAAAAAAAAGAAAAAAGGACTCTCTGCTGTCCATTCTTAGTATCACCATAGCTTTTTTTTTTCCTTTACAGGTTCCTTCCCTCCCTTCCTGACAGAGAGACGACGTGACCTAGTTGTAAAGGCCGCTAATGGCAAGATGGTATTGCACTTACAGTGGGGAGTGTAGTGTCATGCAACTAAATTAATAAGGGCTAAATCCAGAAACATCACAGATGCCACAATGCCAAGCATTAAAGCATCCAGCCCTGAGGTTAAAATCCAGAACCCTGAATTATGCAGTGAGGTTCCCTGTGGAGGGTACCTAAGGCATGAGGCACTTTGGAATGGCATCTGAACAACCAGCCCACTGAGTGGAGAAGCTGAATTAAGAGGAAAATGCTGAAGGAAAGATGAGAAATTTAAAAATTTTGCAAAGGGTAAGCTTCAGTGCCCCATTAGGCCATGGTTCCACAGCCCAGTACAAAACATAGACCATGCCAGCCTTTCTTCCAAAGGCAGAACAAATGCCCTCTTGAGTGCTACTGCCAGAGACGTAGTATTTGCAATGGTGTCATACCTCATCCCGCCCACTGCTCTATACCCATTTTGAACTAGAGCACAGGAGAGACCGACTGACCTTTCTCTGTAACTGAAGGGGATTTTGAACCCACCTCCTCCCATTCCTGAGGAGCACACCCAAACCATGGTGCACACTCTGCTCCCCTCCTATTCACTGGTCGGGGGGAAGGGGGAGGGGAGAGGAGAGGAGGAGAGGGAGCACTACTTCTGCCTTTCAACAAGTAGGGTGGGTGAAAAAAAGATGCTTCTAAATTGTAGTCACTGCTCCAAGAAATTCTTACGCATTTTACATAAAACATTCCCAGGGTAAAAAGCACCACCAATTTCTCCAGGTGAGGACAAGAGCACAGGATTCCCCTCCCTTTCCCTCTGCCTTGCCCACATTAACGTACCAACTATTATGGCTGGACCTTATCCTTGCTCGTTTTCCTTCCTCTGGCCCAAAGCATCACAAAGCAAATATCCTGCGTGTGTGTGCACACACACAAACGCACACATACACACAAATCCTTCCTTCTCCAGTTATCTTCCTCAGAAGCTTCCACAGGAGCTTACGTGGAGTTTGACTTAGTGGGCACTTTCTGAAAAAGAATATTGTGCGCCTACCATATCAAGCTCTTCACAGATGGGCAAAAGGAGATTGGTTAATTCATCTTGATCAGACTAGCGTGGGACCTGCTCAAGATTCAGATGTTTTGAGAATGAAAAGAAATATTATGTGTTAGGAACAATTTCCTAGGTAGAGAGCAAAGATGCACTTCTGAGACAAGAAAATGCTCTGTGTTTTCCTGTTTCCTCTGTGTTGCTATTTTGGACATGGCTTTTTAACCCAACTCTAATATCTCTGCGTTCAAGCTCACTGAAAGCCAGAAGGACTGTGAAGTTCTGTTTCTTTTTCAAAGGATGTTTGTAATATACACAGGTGTTAAGGTGATGAAGCCATAAATACATGTGATCGTCAGTGCGGCCATCGAAAATATTTGCTTTATAAATGTATGGCTTATTCTAGAAGGGAACTTATTCTTCAAACAGGCACTCAACATGCCATAACGTGCAGACACACAGATACAATGTTATTTGCTAAACTGACCTGGTTCCTGCTTCCATGAAGGACACCAAATGAGATCTCCCTCCCTTTCTGTGGGCCAGCTCCTTGTTTTGTTTTCCTTCCTCCTCTTAAATAACATACAAGTTTAAACACAAAGGCAGTTCAGAACTACCACAGGAACTGTAGGAAATCACCTGTAATAGTCTATGCCCTGTGCTACATAAGTCAGAGTAGATGGCCGCAACAGGCTGTTCTTCAATCACAAGTTCATAGATTTCTGGCAGATGACGTATCAGACTATGATTAGATAAAAGAATTCTCAACAGAATAAATTAGCCTTGAGCTCCTCTTCTAGGCATTCAAAGTGCAACCCAGCAACACACTGCACAAGAAAAGAAAGCCTCTTGTAGGCAACCCACTAGAAAGTTACTGTTTTGATTTCTACAGAAACAGAAGATTTTGTATGCAGCTCTTACAAAAAATAATACAACTATACAAAAATGAAGCAAAAAAAAAAAAGAATCTATTTAACGTATTCCAGGCTAAAATGGATATAGTATCAGATGGTCTGTTGAATTCACAAGTCATGTCTATATTTAGTAAGCCTCAATAAATCACATCTGACAGTTACCCTGTAAGTAATCTTTCTGTTTTAGAATACTTACCCATTACAATGACAAATGCAAAACTAGCCAGTGTCAGTGATGATCCACTGTTGATCATGTTGATGAGCAGCTTGAATAAAGGATATAGCAGCAATAAGGCCCAGAAAAGCCAGTTCAAAAGCGTCCATGGTCGTCGGGGTGGTACTATAGGGACTGCTGGGTAGGTTCCTGTTCGGTAGTACTCTTCCTGGAATGCATCCTAGTAGAACAAATGAGGGCAACAATTAAATCCCCATCTGCCAACAAAACTAGCCATTCCTGACTTCGACGTTCCTCTTTCTGCACGCCTGTAACCACGGGGGAAGATCAAAGACCAAGTCATGGCTGGAAAGCTTTTACTTTGAAGTCAATGAACACATAGTCAAAAAAAAAAAAAAAAAAAAGAGCTTACATTGATGTGTGCATCCTTTCTTTCACCTACACATAGAAGCCTGAAAAATGGCATCCCTGGAGAGTATAACAAGCCCAGTAAAACAAGAAGGGTGAGGGGATGTACATGCCTGCAGCAATGTGGACATCACTGTTGAACCTCCTGCAAGGGCCACAGCTACTGGACAAATACTGCTGGTAAGCCAGGGAAGTGTTTGGGCTACATGCTCAGCAGTGGATCCTCTGTTCCCTCATGTTTTCTCCAACCACTGCTCTAAAACAGCATCCACAGCCCTGTCAGAAAGGTGAGCAGACACCATCTTGTCCCACACTCCAAAGAACACCACTCCCTCCTGTCTGCTTTGTCCCACAGATGAAGCCTTGTTCATCTTGTCCCCGTGAAGCACACAGAAGGCAGTTTGGGTGCTGAACCTCTCTACAGTTGAGCATACAAACAGTTTAGAATCTCTCACTGGTTCTGACCAAAGGACTCTCCCTTTTAGTATAATATGAGGAAGATAATGGGGTGGGGTTTGGATTTTTTTGTTTCGTGGTGTGTGTTTTTAAAGCACAGAAAACTCAGAATTCAGTACCTTCCTCTAGAGCCCTTATGGGTGAAGGGCATTGCCTTTAGCAATGTGATCAACCCAAGATATTGAAGTGGGTGGGGAGAAACCCCCTTCCTTCTGGTTCAAAAGCAAAGATTATTAATCTGTGTTATCACATAGAACCAGTTAATTAATGAAGTCAGAATCAGACTCACATAAAAAGGAACCTCAATTTAGTCAGAATGAAGTGCTAAATTTCTGCAAAGAAAGGAATGCTTCATGACAGTTTCCAAAAATTCTGGCAAAGCCAAGATTGTCCTAATCAACCACAAGAAGATTATTTCTACTACGGTATGATTTTACATTTACTTACACTCCAGCTGACACAGACAATTCTTTAATTATTTAATGGCAACTTGAGCAATTACAGGCTGCTACCATTTTATCTATTTCAAAGGGAACATTTAGCTTTTAAGAGATTACACAGTAATTAAAGCATTGCACTGTCTTTATTGAGACTAGAAAAATTATGGCTGCTTTACGCATGTGAGCTAGATTGTACTGGGATCACAATGGCCAATTAATTAGCTGTCTTCAACAAATTACACAGTGTATGAAGTTTTCTTTACAGTGCCTTGAGGATTTTGGTTTATGACTGGTTTAACACGGAGCTACTAATCATCAGTAAATTGAATTCTGCTATATACAATTAGGTTTCTAAACACCAGTATCACCCAGAAAATGTAAGAATTTCTCTTATTGGTATCGCCATTAGGGGGCTTATCACTACAGACAGCAAGACAGACTTAAAACAAGCACAGCAGTTTTTGTTGGCTCTGCACAGCACTAGGGGCAGCAAAACCGTTGATCACATCTCACCAAGAGGTCTGAGGCAGACGGAAGAAACATACAACAGGCAAAACAAGGTCAATGCCATCACCTGCACTACACGTTTTACACCGTTGTGGGGAACAGCTCTGCAATTCAGTTACCATTCCTTACCCTTAAAAACATTCACATTCCTTGCAGAAGAGATCTGTGGGTTGATCTGTCTTCTAAGCTTTTGCAAGGTGCCTATGGTACCCATCAACAGCTCAAGTCAGCATTTAAACCCATGATGTACCTCAAAATTTCCCTCAATCACCTCGTCCACATTAAGTTCCTTTCATTCCCCTGCATATAGAGCTGGTTTTCAGTTTGTAATAAATCCCACCCACCCAAATATCATATTCAGACATAGAAACATGCTCCCTCTAATGCACCCACCAAATCTGAGTTACTTCAGACAGTGGGCTCGGCAATGCAGTGGGAGGAAATCAGGAAACATCCACCATCTTGTGAGAGGCTAACTGGATCCTTCCTCCCTGCTCCCACCAGGGAGGTCTGACTGCAGAAGTACGCCACTGCCCTTTCATGAGGAAGCCCACAAAGAATGAGTATCCAAAAATATACCCTTTGTTCCCAAACACTGCAGTTCTGTACACTTCCCCTCTTCAGTTATGCTTTGCTAATTCCCTGGGGCATTTCAGCATATATTTTCATGCCCTGTTTTCCATGCTTCTCTTACAAGTGAGAAGAGTTAGAAGCTCGCTTTCTTTTTAATGGAAATTAAGATTCTCAAGCAGATCTTCCATTTCAGGCGCTGAGGCTGTAAGGAGGTAAAAAAAGAAAACAAGCATGCAAGGACTAGCAGAGTTGTGACTATTATACAGTACCTCTTCAGACCAGGCACTAAGATGCTCAACCTGATCCTTGTTATAGTCAAAGGGAGTCCTTCTAGCAATAGCAGGGAAAGGAAAGGGAAAGGGCAACGTGCAACCCAAATTGCACCTCTGTCATAATTTGGCAGTGCTGGTCATCTGTGGAAGGACAAAATTCACCCCACGTGAGAGAGAAGCATGTGGACATGGTGCTTACTGTAAGCCTGGAAAAGGAAGGAGAACAGTGTTTGGTTTAGAACAGCACGGTGCCACTGTTCACCTGGCAAGGCCCTCTTCATTGCATTTGCAGCAGTGGCTAAACCAGAAAATGAAGTGGTAAGCAGCAAGAACATAAACACACCAGATTCCCAGAGAGCAGTACTTCAGACTGAGGTACATGTAACTGAGATCAGGCAATGAGGTAAAAACAACACAACAAGCTTTTCTCAGACTCTCACTCCTTTACTAATGACAAAAAAAAAGTCACGTTCCTTCATGTCAACACTGATTTCATCACTCATTCAAACAGCTTTGTGTCCCTGATCATCACAAGCGCACTGCACTCCAGCCTTGACCTCAGTACCTGTGGCATGCCCCACCTACTAAATCGTGCTATTAGAGCATAAATTCACCGCACTGCATGTAAGTCTTGAGAAGGTACTGCAAAATTATGAAAATCACTGAGAAGAAGCAACGGCATATGCAACCATAATGCAAGATAAAATAGGAGCTCTGTTTTTCAGTAGCGTGCATACCTGGTCTTACTTTGAAACAGAAAGTGGAGTGCTATAACCAAAATAGACACAGCAGGGGATGAGTGGATATCTTGCAAAGAATTACTGCCCTTTTAATACAGTTTTGTTACATTTTATCATAAATATTTACTGACTCTGAAGACATTAACCTGGAACAGAATTCATTTTTGGAAACAACACCTTGGTGGCAATGCTGCTTGTTATCCAACCTAAGATCCAATTATCTTTTTAAAGATGCATGGCAGAAAGGTGAAACAGAATTGCATTTTTACTCTGCAGGTGGGCTTTCATCATCTCAGAACTCTTGAAGAAGTTGTCCCTGCTCTGTATTCTCCCAGTCTGATTTTACAGAGACATGGGCTTGTGTAAACCAGGAATGACTGCAATGAAATAACAGTTTTACTAATATGAAACAGCTGAAGGAAGAGGAACATGCCACCTTCAGAAAAAAACCCAAAACTACTACCAAACCTAAAACAACCCAACCAATTAAAAAAATGCCACACAACCAAAAAGGTTTTAATGGAAAGGAAAACTGAACACACATTCCTTCCTCCTATACTTAAATAGGAAACTATGGATTTAACCAGCCACCAAAGCTGTTATGAAGATGTACGCTCTGTTTGCACTAGAAATAACTGAGTGCTTGCCAAAGAGGGAATAACAGAAAAAACTTGATTTACTGCAAAGTATGTAATAAAGGATTCAGGAAAACAATCACCACATTCTCATTTGATTTATGTTCTTGTCTTGCAAATGTCTCAACATTTCTTAGGAACATGAAACAAGGTTACAGATAAAGTCACAGTAGCAGAAAGTGGACTTTTGCAATGTTCACCAAAAGGACCATTTGCATTTATATGCCTGTAGAGAGAGCACAGGCCCACGGGTAACATAATGCCTTTCCACAGAAAGGTGTTAAGGGTCACATCTGAATTAGGTATTAGGGCACAATTTACAAGAAGGGAGATCAGAGGCAAAGCTAGTAGATCTACAACTGAGGTCTCAACACACATTTACTTTCCACATTCCTGTAAGCAAGCTGCTTAGAGGGGTTACGAATTAAACCAGAAATGGTCATAGTAGTCATGGTTTGAAGCTGAGAAACACTAGACCATCGTCAATAAAGAAATGCCAGCATGGTGTCCTGGGTGGGGTACAACAAATGGCACAGCAGAATTTTGCTGCCCCAGTGAGAGGAAACCAGAGCGTAGCTATATTCTATCACTTCTAAATCCCAAGCACTGCTGTATTCCAGTCTGAATACATAACGTAGATCAATTTATTGAAGCAAACTGAGCTGCCAGGCCCTCATGCCTTGCATACCTATGACTCCCACTGATTGAAATGGGAGTGCTGTGTGTATTCAAAGGGCACATCCCCCAACCATTATCTCCTATGTTCATAAAAACAAAACCCACAAGAAACAGATTCTGAAAGTCTGAAGGATGCATATGAAAGTATTTGGGGGAAAAAAAAAATCATCTACAAACACACAGTCATTATTATTCTGCCCCCATCCTATGTAATTAGGAATCTTAAATGCATGCCTTCTATGCATGCAATGTGAAAGCAATTTATCAGCCTGTCCTATTATTTTTGGATCTTTGCCTTGGTAAAAAGACAGAGTAAAACAAGGGACAAAAATTTTAGAATCACAGAATAGTTTGGGTTAGAAAGGACCTTTAAAAATCATCTAGTCCAACGCCCCTGCAATGAGCAGGGACATCTTCACCTAGATCAGGTTGCTCAGAGCCCCGTCCAACCTGACCTTGAATGTTTCCAGGGATGGGGCATCTACAACCTCTCTGGGCAACTTGTTCCGATGTTTCACCACACTCATTGTAAAAAATGTATTCCTTATATCTAGTCTAAATCTACCCTCTTTTAGTTTAAAACCATTACCCCTTGTCCTATTGCAACAGGCCCTGCTGAAAAGTTTGTCCCTGTCTTTCTTATAAGCCCCCTTCAGGTACTGGAAGGCTGCAATAAGGTCTCCCGGGAGCCTTCTCTTCTCCAGGCTGAACAACCCCAGCTGTCTCAGCCTGTCCTCATAGGAGAGGTGCTCCAGCCCCCTGATCATCTTCGTGGCCCTCCTCTGGACCCACTCCAACAGGTCCATGTCTTTCCTGTGTGGGGGGCTCCAGAGCTGGACGCAGTACTCCGGGTGGGGTCGCATGAGTAGAGGGGCAGAATTGCCTCCCTCGACCTGCTGGTCACGCTTCTTTTGATGCAGCCCAGGATATGGTTGGCCTTCTGGTGTGCCAGCGCACATTGCTGTGCCATGTTGAGCTTCTCATCAACCAACACCTCCAAGTCCTTCTCCTCAGGGTTGCTCTCTATCCATTCTCTGCCCAGCCTATATTTGTGCTTGGGACTGGCCTGACCCATGTGCAGGACCTTGCATTTGGCTTGTTGAACCTCATGAGATTCACATGGGCCCAATTCTCGAGCTTGTCCAGGTCCCTCTGGATGGCACCCCGTCCCTCAGGTGTGTCAATCGCACCACTCAGCTTGGAGTCATCTGCAAACTTGCTGAGGGTGCACTCAATCCCACTGTCTACATCATTAATGAAGATATTAAATAGTACTGGTCCCAATACGGATCCCTGAGGGACACCACTTGTCACCAGTCTCCATCAGGACATTGAGCTGTTGACCACTACCCTCTCCTCTGAATGTGACCATCCAACCAATTCCTCATCCACCAAACAGTCCACCCATCAAATCCATCTCTCTCCAGTTTAGAGAGAAGCATGTTGTGGGGGACCGTGTCAAAGGCCTTACAGAAGTCCAGGTAGATGACATCCATAGCTCTTCCCTTGTCCACTGATGTAATCACTCCATCATAGAAGGCCACTAGATTGGTCAGGCAGGACTTGCCATTGGTGAAGCCATGCTGGCTGTCTCGAATCACCTCCCTGTCCTCTATGTGCCTTAGCATAGATTCTAGGAGGATCTGTTCCATGATCTTCCCAGGCACAGAGGTGAGGCTGACAGGTCGGTAGTTCCCAGGGTCCTCCTTTCTACCCTTTTTAAAAATGGGTGCAATGTTTCCCTTTTTCCAGTCACCAGGGACTTCACCTGACTGACAGGACTTTTCAAATATCATGGAGAGTGGCTTGGCAACTACGTCAGCCAATTCCCTCAGGACTCTGGGATGCATCTTATCAGGTCCCATAGACTTATGCATGTTCAAGTTCCTCAGGTGGTCATAAACCTGATCTTCTCTTACAGTGCGAGGGACTTTGCTCCCCCAGTCTCCATCTTGCAGTCCATCCACTCGAGAGGTGTGGGATGAGAGCTTGCCAGTGAAGACTGAGGCAAAAAAGTTGTTGAGTACCTCAGCCTTCTCCTCATCTGCTGTTACCAGTATGCCAGTCTTGCTCATCAGGGAGGGTACGCTTTCTTTGACCTTCCTTTTCTGGCTGACATACCTGTAGAAGCCCTTCTTATTATTCCTTGCATCTTTTGCCAAGTTCAGCTCCAGCTGTGCCTTAGCCTTCCTGATCCCATCCCTACACAACTGGGCAGCATCCCTATGCTCTTCCCAGGATACCTGTTCCTGCTTCCACTGCCTGTGCATTTCCTTCCTGCCCTTTAGTTTGACCAGCAGGTCTTGACTCATCCATGCTGGTCTCTTGCCTTCCTTTCCTGCCTTCTTACACCTGGGTATTGAGAGCTCTTCCCCTCTATGGAAAGTGTCCTTAAAGATTTGCCAGCTCTGTTCTGCTCCCTTGTCCCTGGGGGCAGTTTCCCAGGGGTCCTATTGACTAACTCCTTGAAGAGCTGGAAGTTTGTTTTCCTAAAATTCAGGGTCCTGACTTTACTCTTCGCCTGAACCATATCCCTCAGGACTGCAAACTCCACTCCAGTGTATGACTACTGCAGCCCAGGCTGCCTCCAATCTTGACGTCACCAATTAGCTCACTTGCGTTGGTGACCAACAGGTCCAGTATCGCATCTCCTCTAGTAGGGCTGTCTATTACCTGGCTTAGGAAGTTATCCTCAATCCATTCCAGGAGTCTCCTGGATTGCCTACAGCTCACCATGCTACTTTCCCAGCAGATGTCAGAGTGGTTGAAGTCCCACAGCAGGACGAGAGCCTGCAAGCGTGATGCCTCCGGTAGCTGGAGTAAGAAGGTTTTGTCAATAGGCTCCCCTTGATCGGGCGGCCTGTAGCAGACACCAACCACAAGGTTCCCTTTGTTGCCTTGGTCTCTGATTCTCACCCATAAGCTTTCAACCTGCTCGTAGCTATTCTTCAGAGACAGCTCTTCACACTCTGTCTGTTTCTTGATGTAGCGGGCAATGCCTCTGCCCCTCCTTCCTTGCCTGTCCCTTCTGAACAGCCTTTAGTCACCAATAGCTGCACTCCAGTCATGGGATTCATCCCACCAAGTTTCAGTAACAGCAACTAGGTCGTAGCTTTCTAGCAGGACAGTGGTTTCCAGCTCCTCCTGTTTGTTGCCCATGCTGTGCACATTGGCATAGAGGCACTTCAGCTGGGCTGTTGCCACGTCACCTTTTTAGAGGTACACACCTTAATTCCTTTGAAGTACTTCACTGGTGTTTCCCTGTTGTCTCCTATTACCTCAGGAGTCCCTGGCTCATCTGCGTAAGACTTCAAGTGTGCTGCAGTGTAGCGAGCATGTCTCAGAGCAACAGGCTGAGGGCCCTCACTAGCACCCCATCCCCTCTAGTCTTGGTGTGTCATCCCACAGCTTGTGACGGGCAAGCCTGATATTATCCCCCTCCCCCTTCAAGTCTAGTTTAAAGCTCTGTCAATGAGCACTGCTAGCTTGTGAGCAAAGAAATTTTAATACACTAAAGCAAAATATACCTCATTTAGCCCACAAACTACTTCTTGATTTAGGAGGTGCCTTTAAGGGGAAGGAGGTCCTTCTACCAACCAGGAAGTAGTTGTGTTTTTTGTATCCTTATGCAACTTTCTAAAGAAGAGTTTTAAAACTACTGTATCAAGGCTTGCTTAAGTTTTCTTCCTGCAGCTCTTTAAGAACAAAATAAAGGCAATCATGACTGACAACACAAGACCAATTTGTGTCCAGAAAAACAGAGCACTTATCCTGAAAAACAAACCAACCAACCAACCCCAAGCCCCCAAAGCAGGACCACTACACATGCACACTGTAAAGGTCTACTAGAATTATAAATAACTGAGCACTAGTGGCTCACAAATGCTGTCTTGACAAAAAACCAACCTTTTCTTGATATAGTTTGTGGAGCCAGTTAGAACATTCCTGCTCATCTTCTGGGACTTCCTCTAGTGGAATCCGCCTGCCAATGGTAAACAAGAGAAGTTGAAGAACATTAAATACTTTGGCTCCCATGAACAGCACTTACAATATACAGACAGATTATCCATCTGACAGGAGACTCACTACGTTTTCCACCTTTTTTTAGTTTGTGGTAACAGCTCCCAGATCAGCAAAGCATAGTTTGCTTCTAGAGCCACCTTCAGTTTTTAGATGTATCTGAAATTCAGAAATTTGGATTTCTGAAATAGTAATGCATCATGTTTGAGCTCACTAGAGCCACTTTTTACATAAAGGTTTGCAATTTTTTGTTTCCAAACAAAGGTTTTGAATGAATTAATTTCTTACTTCACCTATAGAGTTCAAGGCTATGTTTAATCAGCTAGGCATTAGAGAGAAAAAACAAACTATTTTCCTTTTACCTAGGGTAAAGCACTCTAGTATTTCTCAGGTAACATTTACAATTCCTGTAATTTTTGTTACATGCAGCTTGGCTAGATAATTTCCAGCAAAATGCCTCCTATCACTGAAAAACCCTCTCTTGACAAAACAGTTTTCATCACATTACATGAATTTTGGTCAATAATCCTGTGACAGAAAAAAATCCCCTTGTCATCGTCATTTAGGTATGCTAATAGCAATATTTAATAATTTTGCATTTTTCAATATAGCATATATTTTAATTAATATCCATTAAGAGCAACATCAAATTAACTTTCTTCAGCACAGGAGAGAGCACTTTTCACAGTCAGGGCACTCCTGTTTGCAGTTCATAAATTAAGAGGTGCGACACTACTGTTTTGTTCCTTTATTTAAAAGTCATAAGATGACAAACATTAGAAGTCAACACAATTTAAGCAGACACAAACAAGGCCATCCAAATTTTAAAAAATTCTACTGAGTGCAACACCTACCGCACTTCAATAAGCAAATATGAAGAATTCTGAAGAACATCTGTGACGGTCTCCAATTAATTAAAATTAATTAATTAATTAAAAAAAAAATTTTGCCATGAGGTTTAACCTGCCTGTAAGAGCTTTTCAGGAAGCACAAAAGGACAGAAGTGCAAATAGGTAGCCCAAGTCATGAAAAGCAATTTCCATGCTCTGCCAGGTTAACTTGCAGCAGGCTGGAAGGGTGTAAAGGGAGTCACAGGAAGATGCACACCGCTACACTGTTGAAGGAATGGCCCACACAGGTATGGCCAGCTGCTCCTCCACGAATACTAGCCAGCCAGCCCATGTACACCAAACACAAGGCCACTAGGCTGAGCTACCCATGAGAGCCAAGTGGGAATGCAAACTCATGTTGCATCCATGAGGAATCAAGAGAGAGTTTCTTTTTACCCTTGGGCAAAAACAGTTCTGAAGAAAATATTTTTTCAAACAGGCACAAAAGGGGAGGTAAGAAGAAAAGGTCACCCCACTCCACTTCATGTTGGTACCCAAGACAAACCAATTGGACCAGCCAATTATAGCTGTAATTGGCTTATGATGAACTGATCACTTGTGGGATCACTTCTGGGCTCCTATGGTCCAACCCTAAACCATCACATACCCTGCGTGCCTGTAGCACGGGTGCTGCTCGTAGAACCTGGCCTGGAAATAGGGGCCTTGGAGTTGCCGCATTCTCATTAAGATTATGGGAAGCCATTGGGGTATTCATCACTTACAGAAACACTAATGATACAGAATCCAAGTAATTGTTTTTTCATTAAATGACCCCCTTCTTGGTAGGGAGGGAGCAGCAGTCAAATACATCAACAACTACACCAAACAGAGATGGGAACAGCCCTGAGCCTGGCCTCCACCTGAGTGGAAACTACTGTGCCAGAGACAGGTGTAAAGCCACCCCATCAGAACACTTAGTAGATGTTTGGTATTCTGGCCAAGTCAGTGAAAAGAGGCCCCACTGTTGCTGCTGAGCTGACAAATAGACACACAAGTGAATAAAAAAGTAACAAACAAAAAATCCTGTAGAGCTTTATAGGGTCCCCACATATTTCTAGTCACAGAACTTTACAAGAAACCCTTCCCATCCCATACGTGTTTTTATCTGGAGTTCTGTGAAGCCAGGTTGGTAGAGATTTGCTATTCATTACCTACTTGAAAGTATTTCCTTACTTGTGCAATTGTGACTGCAAGTACACGCTTCTGTATGCCAAAAAGGAATTAAAATATGGATTACTTGCCTTACGTATAAATCTGCATGATATTTCTTTCCATTTAGAACTCCCAGCAATGTTGGATTCTCATTGTTTCTAAAATTGAGGGTAGAATCATAGACTGCAGAAACTACAAAAAGAGAAACAGGTTATGTGATTACTGTAGTAATAGAATGGAAATAAGTCAATCTCTCTCAGACAAGGAGTATATTTAAATACAAAGTCATCAGCAATAGCACCATAGTTTGAGCTGTCACCAAGTTAAAGATGACAATGGAATATTCAACATGCAGGTTTTAAGAAGACAAATAACCAGTGACTCTTTCAGGAACTGCACCAGTAGAATGGAAGGGTTTGCTCTCCACCCTTGGCTCCTTCCCTGCCAGGTGCAGAATGTTGGGCATAGGGAACACCGTTACAGTTTCTGACAGTTAATATAGCTAGGACATCCTAGGAGTCAAATGGTTGAAAAACTATTAGCTTTCTCAACTCACTGTGAATGACGCAACTCCCCCCCAGATCTGAGTAAATAACCAAGCAGATAAATACTTTATAAAAAAATGAACAATATATACAGTTTGAATAAGAATAGGTAAAGCGTGCGTGAGACACATCCTACAGCAAGAGGGCTTAATACAACTATGAATTGCTGAGGTTCAAAACAACCTCCCCTTCATGTCTATTATTTGGTAACTGAGGCACTTGCTATAGGGCAAAGGTAGAGACAGAATAACAGACCATGTCCTGTGTGAGCTGGCCTGCTGCTATGAAGACAGGCAGCTGTGAGGAATACAACATCCAAGTTCCACAGAACAAAACTGCAACCAAACTTTCAGCCTCGAGAAAACACTGTTTCTGCAGTTGTTTCTGCAGTTCAGGACCACGCGGTAACAGTAAAAGTATTAGTGAAGGTCATTCATAGTTAAACTAAGGCAGCATTAACCACCAGTTTCTACAGAAAAAGTGTTCACTGTTTTAAACCACATCAGGTATTTCAAGAGTTTCTTTGACCACATCCTTAGAGACACTATTTTCCTACTGTCACAAAATCACCAGAGAGCAATTAATTTTCCTGACACTGAAACCAATTGTACATCATGGTACAAATTCTAAGATCAATGCCAGCAATAACTTTTTTTTTTTTTTTTGTCACAAAAGTGACTAACATGCACTTCACACGTAGCTTGCTGTATTTTAGGCTTTCTGCTCTAGAGTTTTGCAATAGTGATGAACCTTTATTGTGACCCACCTAAGAAAGCCTTTTATCACACAGAACAGATTTGCTTTTGGTTTTGAAGCCTCCCTAGCTAAGAGAGATAAATATGGCTTGGTCACAACATTCAGCCCCCAGAAACTCACCACAACATTTCTTATTGCAAAACAGAATCCATAGCACAGCACAGAACAGCCTAGCTTCAGCACTGCAAGGAAATCCTGAAAACAGAGGCCAAAACCCTGTCACTGCATATGGACTGTATTGCGCATTAACAACTCTATTCTTTTCCTACTACAGTTGGGTTTTTAGCCCAAGCTCAAAACCACACTACATAAGCCAAAATCTACTTCAAGCGCACTAAAAAGATCAGTTTTCACACACAAACACCCATTTGTTGGTGAATCAATAAATGGTTACAGCCACAGCCAGGGGTTCAACTACTTAAACCATGGGACTTGCTTTGAGAAACCTGGTCTACCAGGGGCTGATGGGGTCCATCTGTCAGAGAAGGGGAAGAGCACCTTCACTCATAGGCTTGCCAAGCTGGTAAAGAGGGCTTTAAACTAAAGTTGCCAGGGGGAGGGGAACCTCAATCCATCCCGTTCCTACCAGTTTGATGCCAGTGCCAGCAACAGATGCTCAGAGCCTGGAGAAGGATCACAGGTCAGCAGGAGAGCACCTGAAGACCACCACAAAGGAATTCAGCCACTCCAGCCAGTAAGTCAGCTTCATCGGGAGCCCAATTTAAATGCCTCTGTGCAAATGCACATAGGACAGGGAATAAACAAGAGGAATTAGAGATGTGTGCACGTCTGCAGGGCTATGATCTTACTGGAATCACAGAGTAGTGAGATGGCTCCTATGACTGGAGCGTTGGAATGGAAGGATACAGGCTCTTTAGGAATGACAGGCAGGGGAGACGAGGAGGGGGTGTTGCCCTCTCTGTCAACAACCAGCTGGAGTGCATGGAGCTCCGCCTGGGGATGGATGAGGAGCCAACGAAGAGCTTATGGGTCAGGATTAAAGGGAGGGCAGGGACAGGTGACATTAGAGTGGGGATCTGCTACAGGCCACCAGACCAGGAAGACCGTGTGGATGAGGCCCTCTATAGACAAATAGGAGCAGCCTCACGTTCACAAGCCCTGGTCCTCAGCAGGGACTTCAACCACCCCAATATCTGTTGGAGGGACAACACAGCAGGGCATAAGCAATCCCAGAGGTTCCTGGAATTCATTGATGATAACTTCCTTCTCCAAGTGACAGAGAAGCCAACGAGGAGAGGTGCTATGGTGGACCTTGTGCTCACCAACAAGGAAGGGCTGGTGGGGAATGTGAAGCTCAAGGGCAGCCTTAGCTGCCGTGACCATGAAATGGTGGAGTTCAAGAGCCTTAGGGCACTGAGGAGGGTGCACAGCAAGCTCACTACTGAGTTGTAGTCAACGGCTCAACGTCCAAGTGAAGACCAGTGATGAGTGGTGTTCCTCAGGGATCCATACTGGGACTGGTGCTGTTTAACATCTTTGACAGCGACGTGGACAGTGGGATTGAGTGCACACACAGCAAGTTTGCAGATGACACCAAGATGAGTGGTACAATTGACACACCTGAGGGACAGGATGCCATCCAGAGGGACCTGGACAAGCTTGAGAGTTGGGCCCATGTGAACCTCATGAGGTTCAAGGCCAAATGCAAGATCTCACACCTGGGTCGGGGCAATCCCAAGCACAGATACAGGCTGGGCAGAGAATGGATTGAGAGCAACCCTGAGGAGAAGGACTTGGAGGTGTTGGTTTACGAGAAGCTCAACATGACCCAGCAATGTGCGCTCGCAGCCCAGAAGGCCAACCATGTCCTGGGCTGCATCAAAAGAAGCGTGACCAGCAGGTCGAGGGAGGTGATTCTCCCTCTCTACTCAGGTCTCGTGAGACCCCACCCGGAGCCCCCAGCACAGGAAAGACATGGACCTGTTGGAGTGGGTCCAGAGTGGAGTGGGCCATGAAGATGATCAGAGGGCTGGAGCACCTCTCCTATGAGGACAGGCTGAGGCAGCTGGGGTTGTTCAGCCTGGAAAAGAGAAGGCTCCGGGAAGACTTTATTGCAGTCCTCCAGTACCTGAAAGGGGCCTACAAGAAAGCTGGAGAGGGACTTTTTACAAGGGATCATAGTGATAGGACAAGGGGTAATGGCTACAAACTAGAAGAGGGTAGGTTTAGATTAGATATTGGGAAGAAATTCTTCACTCTGAGGGTGGTGAGGCACTGGAACAGGTTGCCCAGAGAAGCTGTGGATGCCCCATCGCTGGAGATGTTCAAGGCCAGGCTGGATGTGGCTTTGAGCAACCTGGTCTAGTGGAAGATTTTTTCTGCCCATGGCAGGGGGGTTAGAACCAGATGATCTTTAAGGTCCCTTCCAACCCAAATCATTCTATGATTCTACTCTCCCTGTACAACATAAGTAGGAAATTACTTTTTTTGAATAAATTATCTACCTCCATATTTAAGCTTCTTAGTTTAGAAGGATTTTACTAATCTACTCTAATTTACTAATCCAATGTAATTGAAGGAAGACAAGAGCTCAATTTGGTTTATACAGGGTAAGCTTCTTAGTTTATTCTTTAATAGCATGAGATTATTCTAACGACAACAGGGACACAATAAAGGAAAGTATGATGTAAGCAGCACTTGCAGACATCTTCTAAAAGATGAAAGAACACTTGAGTTTTGATATTAATTGAGTGCTTGTTCAGACACATTGGAAGATGGGTCTCCTGTTCTGAAAAAACTTCTGCAGAGTTGGTCAGGAACATCTTTATGTGCTGATGGCCTGTCCTGGGTTCAGCTGGTATAAAATTATTTTTCCTCCTAGTCACCGGTATAGTGCTGTGTTTTGGATTTAGTATGAGAATAACGTTGATAACACACTGATGTTTTAGTTATTGCTAATTAATGTTTATACCAGTCAAGGACTTTTCAGCTTCCCATGCTCTGCCAGGTGCACAAGAAGCTGGGAGGGAGCACAGCCAGGGCAGCTGACCCAGACTGGCCACAGGGATATTCCATACCATATGATGTCATGCTCAGCATATAAAGCTGGGGGAAAGAGAACGAAGGGGAGGACGTTCAGAGTGATGGCATTTGTCTTCCCAAGTAACTGTTATGTGTGATAAAGCCCTGCTCTCCTGGAGATGGCTGAACACCTGCCTCCCAATGGGAAGTAGGGAATGAATTCCTTGTTCTGCTTTGCTTGCATGCACGGCTTTTGTTTTACCTATTAAACTGTCTTTATCTCAACCCATGAGTTTTCTCACTTTTACTCTTCTGATTCTCTCCTCCATCCCACCGTGGGGGGGAGTGAGCAAGTGGCTGGGTGGTGTTGAGTTGCTGGCTGGGGTTGAACCACAACATAGCCATACACAGAGTTTTCCTTCGCTCCAGGGAAAAAAGATCCCATTCTAGTTTGTAAGTGGTCTGTACTTTGATAATTCACTTCAGTCCTTTTTAATATCACACTGGAATCTTTTGGTGCAAAGCAGTGCCAAATCCAAGACAACGATAACATGCAGGAGTAAACAGACCTCTGTTATATCGAGATATAAAATAAGTGAAGACTTAAGCTTTTCCATTTTGAAAGTGCAGGAAAAGAACAACACTAGACATGTCAAAGAAAAAGACTGCACAGAATTAGAATTTGCCAGAAAGCTTCCACAGCCAAAGCAGCACTAGCATGCTGTGTGACACACTGGAATTGTTTTTCATTAAATGTGTATTTTGTAATTACATAATTAGAACTGGACATTACATGACTTTCTCATCCAAGAGCTGAAGAGTCCAGAAATTTCACATTCTAAACCAAATAAAAAAAAACCCTCCACAGTATCTTGAAAACATTGCAACTGTCTCACTCTCAGACCAACATAGGCAGCGTTTGAGAAGTTTTGCTTCAATTGTGAAATAAAATATTTTCTCAAAGAAGTTATCTTAAAACATGTTTTTCATTAAAAACCTAACACAATTCAATATTTGGAAGCCTTTTCAAAGGCTCAGAACAGATCATAACTGAAAACAAAATTCTTCCAGCTGAATTGCTATTTTCTTACAAAAATGGTAGGTTTTTTGTTTTGTTTTCTAATCTCTGCTCAGCTTTTTTTTTTTTGTATCTTTAACTTTTGGTTCCTTGTATAGCATTCTGACAAAGAGCTACATACTTAAGAATTTAAGATTTAATTTCTTATTTTCGACCTAAGAAATCTTTGGATTACGTATCTAGAGAGGATTTTTCTTACTTCAGCTGTCCTCTTGAATTTCATGCATTATTTTGTGGATATGGTGGATTGTGCCAGAATGATCATCTGACAAATCAACCTACAGGCAATGAGTATGCCTACACAGCTTCATAGTAGCAGACAATGATCTGAAGTGAAGACTGGGAAAGGCAGGGGAAGAGACGGGATGGGGATGGGATTCACTGTACTGCTGGTATGGCAGCCACCTTGACACAACTCTTTGATTTAACATGTCATTGCTCTGGTCATCTTGGTCAAAAATCACTCATCCTCTCAAACTTGGTAGCTTGCTCAGGAGGATGACCAGGAGCCTCATTAAACATTGAGAAAAATCCAGGGCTAAAGTGCAGCTCATAGGAAAAAAAGTCATTGCAAAACCCCCAAACACTGTCATATTGAACTCCATGAAAAAAATCACTGTGGAATTTATTCTCCTGTGTTCCCTCTAGGACAGTAGTTCCCAGCACACACAACTGGAGGAAAAGGTTGACAACTTGGAGTTATCTACAATCCATCATGAAGCACATTTTAAAATATAAGTCTTAACTAAATAAAAACAGCTGAAAGGAACTGCCTGATATACAGCCAGGCAATAAAAGTAACAGTTAAATATATCTTTTGCAATATTTATGGCATTTATTTTTACTGTAAGTAATGGATGAGTGTTTTAGAAACAGATCTGTATTTTCATTTGCTTCCTTGAACAGTACAAGTAGCCAACTCTACAACCTAACAGCAATTTATTAAGACAGCAAACAGCTTCTAGAAATTAAGTTCCTGAGGACTGCATCTGTACTACCAAACTGGTAGCAATGGCCACTGATAAAAATATCAGAACAAGTTCAAAAAATATTAAAAGCACTCCTTTAAGAATCAAACTGTGTGCAGAGATCTGAATTTGTGAAAGTCTCTGAAGAGAAAAGAAATCCATTATCACCTATGAAAGAAATGAGTTAGGAGGGAAGGTTCTTTACTTGTCATTTTGTGTGAAAGACAATTTTATCCAAATATATCTGCTTATGCTGACCGATATGACACCACTGGTATGGAGGCAGTTTCCCATGTATGCACATTTGAAAAACTCCTAAAGCTAAGTTTTTCAAAACAGATGGGTTTGCCAGACTGATGTCACCAATGCCTGTTTCCAACAGACACAAACCTACCACACCAGGTAGCATTAAGAGTTGATACAAAGTTTCGAAAAGGACCAAGGTGTGATCACTGCTATTGTGGGTGAATTACCTCTACAGCCAGGCTGAATCACACCCTTGTCAGAAAGGAGGAACAAAGAACAGAGGAAAAGGAAACACTGACCTCTGCCACACCCAGCCTGGAACCAGACCCAAACGTTTGGCTTGCCTTCACTGCTATGTCATGCTGCAGTTCTCTCCCTTAGCAAGGCACTCCAGCCAGGCCCACCACCCCTTGCGGAAGAGCAAAAAGTGCATTAGCCTAAGTGGCAGGCCCCAAAACGGGCTCAGAACCAGTCTCACTTTCAGAGACGTGCAGGGATGCCCCACTGCAGACTTGGCCACTGAAATGGATGTGAATCATACCGCAAGAGAGACAGGTCAGCCTGCAAGAGTCATTCTTGTAGATCGTTAGAGATGTCACTGAACTGAAGTTATGAACATCTGCATGTTGCCATTGCTTCTTCTGCAGACAGAGCAGCAATTCAGCAGTCACACTGATGCTGTTTGGAACAAGTAATTTGAGGCTGTAATAGAGGGATACAGTCACTTCCCGGGCCACATTATAAGGCAGAGCATAACAACGAGACTCAAGGGATTTACAGTGAACAAATCAAATAGTACTATTTACCAATGTAAATATTCAAAAGAAAAAATGCCTAAATTACTACAGCATATAGCTTCTGCATATATTGACACCTATAACAACATGTTACTGCATATAAGGTGGGTACCAAATGACACTGCAGGTTAACAGAGATAAGCGGTCAAATCCTATCAGTATTCATGCAAGAAAGGAATAATTTCTAGATAGAACTTATATTTCTAGATTATGGACTGTCAAAACAGATGTCCCTCACATTCTCTATTCTAAAAACATTTATGGACTTCCTTGTTACCTGTACATATTAATGTTACAAGGAACGCTAAAAATAAGGTATTGTTTACAAAGGCCTTTCAAATGCTCTTCGCATGTACCCCTTGTCTCCATAGGAGAGAAACACACAGTAACCCAGACAGTAACTCTTATTATCTCCCTCTCACTGCAAAAAGCAACAAGGCAAGTAAAGCAACATATCCAGAAGAATTTGTAACACCGATCTGGGGTCATCAGTTGTTTCCCTCAGAGGTTTTTTGGTTGGGTTTTTAAGCTATACAGTTTCAACAAAAACTATCTATGACTGTTTGTGCTTCTTCTTGAACCCTCACAGGGAAATACTACCTTCTTATTAGCCTTACCCTGTTTGATCCAGCAAGTCACAGCTTCTGGATTGAGGTAGTAACATACAGTTCCCTAAGTATATAAGTAATCTAGCAATCTCAGTCTTTTTTTTTCTGAAGATATTTCAAATATTTAGGATTCTAGGAAGTATTACTGCAGTATATCGCATGAATGCCCCAAACTTTTTATAAATGTCACTTGGGTTCCCTAAAATTGTTTCCTTTTGAAACATTTTCCCACAAATCAGCTACTTGTCCACAATCATACCATGTTTTGCTTGCTTTACACAGAGTAGTGAAAAGAACAAAAACACGACCAAAATAACCTGTCCTTGATTCCCAGCTCAGGGCATTGGAGGTCACAGAGTTTTGACTTGGCTCTTCTTCAATGCCTCAAGTCTATCTCTACTCGCCCTCAGCAAAACAGTCACCCTTACTCAAAAGGGAAGGTTAAACTGTGTGCTTAAGGGAGTTGCTGGACGCTGCACATAACTTACTACTTCACATACCAGAAAAGATCCAAGCTATGCTATCCATTTTGGGAGCGGGAAGTTATGGATGCCTGACAAGCTACAACAGTGATATCATCTACCTGACTTGCAAGAGGATATGTAGAAGAAACATGACAGGTAGCAAGACAGCTGACTGCAAAGCTTTTTTTACAGCAGCTATCCCAGATATGCCACATGAAAACATGTCTTCAAAGACAAAAGAAGTTTTGACATTAACTTCAGTCAAGCTAGAACATTTTCTTCTAAACCACTAAGCACTTTGTCTTTCTTACATATCAGCCTTCTAACAACACACAAATCTACCAAACCCCAAAGATACCGTAGCACTACGGCTACTTAGTACTGTCTTTCCTTTGCCCATGAAGTACACAGCAGAAGACTTTGATGGATTGTATTAGTCAAAGAAAATACTTCAAAGGCACGTGTGCCATATTCTTACTGATGTCACTTTAAAGTTGGCAAATGCAAGTAACCAGAAATATCTGGGCGGTGGGGAGTTCAGAACAACATTAACAAAGAAAAACTTACTCATGTTCTGTAATGTAGAAATAATTTATTTATAAATTTCACCTACATGTATCTTCAGTCGAGGTCTACTCCCTCTCCCCACTTCCACAAAGAAACTAAAGGGTACTTCTATACAGAAATTTAAAGTAGAATTTTTTTGATTTAAAAATGGTGTTATTTGAGGCAGATATTTACCACAAGAAAATATTTAAGGCACACTGCCTCAGATTCTTTAGTGACGTATTTCCTTCATTTAGAATAGGATTGCTTAGTAAATACTAAGAAATACTATCCTTTGGCAACAGGTATGAAACATGCAACTTGAGATCCCCCAATACAGACTCATAGTAACAGAAAACAAAACAAAAAATAAAAAAATAACCAAGTTGCCCCAGGACTTTGTTAGTAAAACCTAACCTTTAATTTTCTCAGGCTAGTGGAAGAAAGGTCAGAAAAGGTTCCAGGGCTTTTCTGCTAGGACACATGCTACAGGGAAAAGAGCAGCATGGCAAAGTGACAGCAGTTAGATGAAATAACCATTTAGCATTATTCCTTGTGACTTTCCTTACCTACATTTCTCAAACACTGCACGGTGACAGCAAATCCTTTTGTTCGTGGCAGTAGGTGATACTTGAGCTTGGGCAGTCCTTTGGCTTCGGCTACCTGCATGCTAATCTGGTGCTTCTGTTCTGTGAACCTTGTGCCCTCGCAATGAATCAGGAACTAAAACCAAGAGAGAACTACAGTTAGACAGCAGCTCAGGTCTTCTACATCTGTCTGACCAGAGGCCTCTCTAATTCCCACCAACAGCCCAAATGAACACTGCTAGCAGGGACAGGTGTAGCCACATACACATTTAGGTAATTTAATTGCCCTGGAGTTCAAAAAAAAAAAAAAAAAAGAAAAAAAAAAAGCCCAAACCAAACTCTCTCAATTGTCCCCACCCATCCAATTTGCCACCCTCTGGTTTGAACTCTGCTACTTGCTATCAGAATGACTTGCTTTCTCTAAATGAGTCACTCCATCTCTAACGAGATGTTAGAAAATACTGAAAACATACCTCCTGTCGCAAATCTCTCACTGATGGTGAGGTTTTTGAGTGTCACGGTATCTAAAACTTGGTAAGTGTCTAAACCAAACACATTTCTAGGAAATGCTTCAGTGCCCAGCTTGCTTCCCCTCGCTCCAAGCTGCTTGCTTTCACTATGGCATGAGGACCACTGATAACTGCAGACAGTAACTTTGATGCCAATGACTGAGCTGATAACAGATGTAAGGCAGTAGATGCAGGACCACTGAAAGCCTCATCCCCTTCTGAACTATACAGTGGAAGTGCTCAGACATGAACAATTACAATTTTGCCACTGGCAGGCAGGGGAGAGCAGACAGATCTTTGGAGATTTACCACTTGCTCATCTGCTTTCTGCCAAGCCTGAATGCAAACTAACACATCAGAGAGCATTGCCAAATCACACAAGCTAAGTCCTCATAACCCACAGCAAGGATTTAGCCAACAAAGACAGGGACTGAAGAAAACTAGCTGAGCAGCCAGCTTCAGTTCCAGCTCATCTAAAAGCACTTTTACTCATGTATCACATGCATAATGTTAAACAGCCAGATGAAACATACAGAAACTGATGAGAAAATCATTCTAGCACACTTGACGTGCTCTGTCTTTCTACCTTCCAAGGTGCTATTGCTGTGACTTTTGATGTTATGTCACCATATAAAGGCAAATTAAAACTCCACACTGCAATAACCCCAGGTGTACATCAACAACTGTCTCTCTTACTACAGGTATAGCTCCTTCTTAGTAATCCCTCTACAGCACTATATAAAGGATGGTGGTGGTTTGTGCTCACCAGTTAGTCCTGAACTGCCTAGGTGTACAGAAAGGCATTCAACGCTTTTTAAGAGTCACAGAGCACAGGCAAATCCCTGTGACACAGATTAGAACTAGAAACCAAGAATTGTCCCTTTGCTAGACAGCCTCCTGCCTGGAAGTCATTTAATCATCCAAGCACAGAGCTTAGTTTCGATTGCTTAGTGCTCATTTAAGTCAGTGACAATTAAAAAAAAGTTTTGTTTCAGAGAATGAGAGATACAGCATATACATCTTCACTAGGAAACTGCTTCTTAAGCAATGGTTTCTGTAGGCCCTTGCGAGTCTGCTTAAGGTACCATTTCCTTAACTGAATACCTCTCTTGCCATCACCAGCTCATGAGAACTAGGATTTTTCTGATTACTGAGAAGACAAAAAATTCAAAAGGCTTTTCATTCCCAGGCTAGGAATTGCCAGGCAGGCTCAATACTAAAAAATGATGCTGATGCAAAAAGTAACACTTTCCTGTTACTGAAAGGTGACACCAATCCTCTCCCTGTAACACAGCTGATGGCCCCAGAGGCCACTTCTCTGACCAGGTACTTATCTGTGGCTTCCCCTTCTACTGGGCCATGTCTAACCTAGCACCTTCACAGGAATGGCAGAATCAAGGGGAAATTAAAGGACAAAATACTAGTATGAACTCAGCAATCTAAGGTGAGAGGGGAGCTTAGGTAAAGAATACAGTTAATGTGTTTCAATACAACATTGTTACATGCATCTGTTACACTGCCATGAACCCCAGCATCTACCCCTTGCCAGCTCCTGCATTTGAAGGACCACAAAGATTACTGAATGGATCACAGTGGAGGTATTTTTGCAATAACATCTGTAGCGCTCCATACAGCAGAAGAAAACAGTAATGACAGACTATTACATTCTCAAGAGAGAACTCAATTCTTAGAGAATACCCTCCTACTACTACCAGGAAACTCATGAATCAAAGTTCTTGGGAGCAAGCTGGGGACTATCACATATTGTCTATGCCCTTCATCCCTCCCAAGCACTACAGCACCTCGCACTCCACTTGTTAGTTGTCACTCACCCAAAAGTTTTCAGGGTAGTCCCGGAGGTTCAACAACTTCTGCATGACTGTTTTCCGATCTTCCTCCCACTTACGCTTGCAGAAGACTATCTCTAGGAAATACCACATCCAGCCAATGATAGGCATGTAGGAGAGCTCCTTCTTTGCAAGCACTTTGGAACTCTGCAAGACAGAGTCAAAACAAGTAAAACAGAGTTACGCCACTTAGATTTCTCTGTGGGTATGACACATGCACAGTTAGACACTAATATATTGATTCAAACTGACCAGTCCCAGTTTTAACACCAGTGCAAAAGCAAAACAAGTAAGTTTTTCCTCAACCGACAGAATAGTCTAATCTCAGACATCTGCATGAAAGAAGACGTCCAGAATTAAATATATATACACACACACACACGTTTGCGTGTCTCTATCCTACTCAAACCCCGAAACCCAAAGCACAAGTCAAATTCCTTCAGACACTGAGAATCCATGCAATAGACCTAAACCACATAAAACTAATTCTTAATTCAAGCAGACCCTGGGCAGTGGCAACTCAAGTTCCTTTAAGATAACTTGCAACTATACTTCTCCCCAAAGCTGGGGCATCTCATCATGACAAAACAAAACAAAACAAAAAACACTATTCTGAATGAGAAGCAGAGACACAGAGCCATTGCTGCACAACAATATACCGATGCATACACAGGGTTTACCAATGGAAGGAACCTTAAACAACACTCAAAACCGCAGCAGCAATAAAAATACTTCATTTGTGTTTAGGTTTGTTTACGGAAGGGCAGAAATACTTACACTAGTGAATTTCTGCTCAAAGCATGCTTCTGGAGTGTAAAAAAAAAAAAAAAAAAAAAAAAAAGAAAAGTACTGTTCCTGTCGTGCAGGTGTGAGAGACACTGAAGTGATTTGTCCAGACCCTCCAAAAGTCGTCTGTGGCTTATCAAGCATTCAACAAGTTTCAAATCTCAAATCCTACTCCAGAACTTAACTCCGTGATCATCTCAGACTGACACCCCTTTTGGAAGGAGAACTGATTCCACTTGCTCCTTTCCTGGCTTCCAAGCCAGCCCGCCTTGGTGAGCTGTCTTGCGTTTCACTTTGTTATTTCATGAATAAAATGGGGTGTGTGTGTGTGTGTATAGAAATTGTTGCTTCAGCATTTCCTGAAAACCAATGACATTTTCTTAGAGGAGATGGAGCAATTACAGTCCAGTTTCTATCCATGATATCATTATAAGCTATCCAATCAAAGTCCTCTGCAGATGGGTTCTCCTCTGCAGATGGGTTCTCCTCTGCAGATGGGTTCTCCTCTGCAGATGGGTTCTCCTCTGCAGATGGGTTCTCCTCTGCAGATGGGTTCTCCTCTGCAGATGGGTTCTCCTCTGCAGATGGGTTCCAGGACATCGCATTTGACTAGTAGGAATTATTTACTGGTAGAAATTACCATCAACAGAAATTATTGACTTTTATTTTTTTGGTAACTGTTGTTCATTTGGTTACTAGGGGAAGAGACTTGACCTAATTCTTTATCTCAGCTCATTTCTCTCATCTACTCTCCCTCCTTGAGAAGGAAAATACCTTAAATAATTCAGCTCTCTAAAAGCTCCTAAAACTGGAAGGCAAGTGCACATCACATAGCTTCACTAGCAACTGTTACACAGAAGCAGAGCATAAGATGACATGAGACAATTCTGTTTCTAAGAATGCAGGAACCATCTCTATCAAATCATTTAACACTTTGTAATAAAGCACTCCCTCTTGTTCATTTGAGAATTCCAGTGACGGGCCCAGATCAGGACTCCAAACCCAGCTCTCGCACAAGGAGCAGCTCTAGGATTCAGCACACTTTTTGCCATTTCAATTTCAAGCCATGTTGGACATTAGTGCCTATTGCATGGCAGCAGCAATGCTCAGGCCAGCCTCCTCTTCCAGCTCTCCAAACTGGCCACAGAGAAACAGGCTCTCCTCCCACCCCTTTCCTTAGCGCTCTGTTTTTTTTCCCCACACTACTGTTTTTCCTTTTCTCAGTCACTCTTAATACAAGTAATTTTCTTATTTCCAACATAAATGTAAATAATTCTAGCAGGTATCATTAAAGGCCTCCAAAGAGCATTTTTTGTTGTCGGCCATGTACAGTATAGCTTCCATTCAAAGCACGCAGGCCAGTTCATGCTCTCTTCCATTCCTCTCCCCCGTACGTGCCTGAGGAAGACAGCTGAGCCAAGGCTTTGCCCCAAGAAACCGCAACAGATGCAAAGTGTTTCTAGCTGAGCAGGGAGGGCTAGAACCTTAGGGAACTACTGCCCGCCTCAGCCACGACCAGGGCAGCTGTCAGCCGCAGCCTAGCACAAGCCACTGCACAATGAGGCAAACAGCAACAGTGTCACCCCCAAAAAACAGAAAAAAAACGCCACGCTTTTAAAGTTTATTTACAGTGAGTGTTCAGTACCATAAGACCTACCATAAACAAATGTAAGTGTGCTCTGCATAGGACGTACAAGGCCTCCAGAGCATGGAGTCAGACAACACAATCTAATAGTCCTCCCTCTCAGACTTTAAAACACAGGAATCCTAGTCCAAAAAGCAAGCTAAAGTAACGATTTCACCATAGCTATTTTTTAATATTTTGCATATTTTAAAAAGCATATGAGTTAAACAAGGGGCAGGAGAGAAGTTGCTACTGTGTTTTTTTTTTTCCCCAGTGGAACAAAGAAATGATGTTGTGAGCTAAGGTGTCACATACCACAGGTATAACCACAAAAGCAGAGTAGATATTTGAATTCTTCCCCAGGACACGTTCTCATTCATTTTCTGTGCCAATGCATTTTTAAAATTTAAAAGCACTCTTTTAGACACGTGAGTGTATGACTCCTTAGATGCACATAAAAAGAAACTAAATCACCTTATGCTATTTTGTGCACCCCATCTATCCTAGGAGTAGCGGGCAGACTAATAACACAGAACTAATCAGAGAAAGGACACTCTTCAGTGCATTATACTAGCAAGACTGCTCTTGTGTTGGAGGAATACATTAGCCCTTCCCTCAGAAGGTACCATCTCTCTTACAATAACTAGAGCTACAATCTATTTTGTTTCAGTCATCTACCCATGCACAGTTCCTGTGTAAATACCTGAGGGGAAAAATGCAGCTCTAGTTGACTTCGGCCACTATCTTTTCCTTTACCAAAGTGCTTTGGTAAATGTGTGACAGTCACCTCTAACCTTCAAATTCAGCTTGTTCAACGGAATAAGTGTCATTAAGAAGTGCTGATTTATTCCATGTAAGCTGCCTTCTTGAAGGCAGTCAAACATTTTCAGTGCTCAGAACTGTGTAATTCCAACAGATATTTAAGAAAACTACCGTTGGATGGGGACAACTTGTCTACAGTAATAGCATTTTAATCCAGGTTAATTTCTTTCGGCAAAATTTGTTCAGATGGAAATAGCCACGAAATTCTCTTTTTGTGAATGACTGCACTAACATAACATAACAAAACATTATTTTTACAAGTTTATTTTAGATGCATTTGCACAGCTATGCTGCACAGAAAGAAAATCTTGATTTATATGCCCAGCCTCAGTTATTCAGCACCTCTTGATCACAGAATGCAACAAACAGCACGAAATCAACCTGCAAGCCCATGTCTAACAAAATTTGTTCCACAGTTTCAAAACAAATTCATTGTAGCTGCAAACCATTAGCAGCAGCAATCTGCCTCGTAAGTTATTTGCTCTCCAGGCTGCCCTCAGCACTGACATACTTTTGATGATTCTGTTTGCTCTATTTTTGAAATACAGCACTCCTTCATATTACACTCTCTGGGACATCAAGATGGAAAGATAAGTTTCTTTAGTCCCTCCAAACTATGGTTCCAGAAATTTAGTTAGGCTCCTAATTTCTAACACTTCATATTGAATAAAACTTTTCTATGTTGGAAAGGTAACACAGCAATATTTTAGAGGATGTATGCCCAAGCATATGCTAAGATGTTGTGTTAAATACAAATAATAATGTAGTTTTGGCTGCCTACATGAACAATTACGTAACTTCTATTAATTTATTAAAATGTACAAATGAACTACTGGGTTCACACACCTATCAGTCCCATACAATAACCTAGTAAAAGTCTCTTCTCACACCCATATTTAAGGCCATGCTCAGTTTTTCCAACAGCAAGCTTCAAAATAAACAACTTTTAAATAAAATCTGGGTTTCCTGGCATATGGAACAGATAGTTAGGGTTAAAAATTGTTACATGTGCTTAGCAATTTTTTATGAGAAATGTAAAGCAAGATAGTTAACAACTAGTTTTTCATAATGGTTTTCTGCCTTCTCTACCCTGCCAAGGAATAAACAACTATGGCCTCTTTTAGAAATGCACATATTTTGATGCCAACATAATGAGCCACTCAGAATAATGTTTATGTTTTGCCGAGGTAGAAAGATCATCAGCATTAATAACTTGAAACTCAAGACACCAGAAGATGAACAGATAAACCAGCAGCTTTAGATTTAAAGTGCAGGCAATTTTTGCTAATATAAATGTCTTCATCTCAGAAAAAGTGTTACTAAAATAAGCTATTTTATCACTGCTTAGTTAGATCAAGCAACAAAGCAGAAGGGTATGGTGAATCCTGGCAGGGAGTAAGGTGTAAGTCCTGAATAACAACTCCCCCCTCAGAACATGCCTATGTCCTAATTTCAAGTTCTGGTGTCCAGTAGGTCAGTTATCAAAGGGATGCTTAGCAGACACCTTGAAGAAGCTAAATGCTACTAACGTGTTTAAATGCTGATACAGTAGCTAGGCTGCCCACCACTAAGAAGATGGTAAGTCCTAGGACTGGCATGTCACAGGCAGGAAAAGGGAAGGGCACAGCAGAGTGCAGGGACCTGTCACCAAGACCGCATCTCTCTTTACACAACAGAGCAACACACAGATACCGGAGTCGGCATCTCCCCCAGCCATTGCACTGGCATGGGGTGGAAAAACAGAGCATTCACAACACAACCATAGCACTCACCCTGGCTCAGGATCATAACAACCACCCTGCCTTTTATTAGGCAACACTGGCATGGACAAAGCTCTGTCCTGTTGTGGCTATGCTGTTTCCAACTCTACAGAAAGCCAAGTTAGCAGCGCAGCTCCTCCTTCCCTCCCAGCTTGTTGCAGCCACCTCTGTGTCAGGAGGAATCAGGACCCAGCTGTCCCCATGGACGCCCGTGCTGCCCATGGCAGCAAGATGCTGACTTGGCATCAAGCACCTCTGTATTCCCTCCCTCCTGCACACATCGCTGAGGTCTGGCAGCACAAGGAGGCGGGTACGTGTGGCTGATGGGTGTCAAGGACTGAAAACAAAACAGGAAGACCCCTTCACAAAAAAACATAAGTGGAATACACATGCAAGTCATTGTATTGGGCTGAACACAGGTTTGCCCAAAATCCTTGTTGACTTCTAGTTTTTGTGAAGTTGGCTTTCTTCTTCTATTTTCCAATAACAACCAAAAATCTTCTAGGGTTTGGTACTGTCAACAATTACACATCAGTAACTTCAGCTAGCAAGACAATCTCAGTGGCTACAATAACTTGCAAGAGTAAAAGTCAGCATAGAATTGCTTCTTGATGTGGTTTTCTCCTTCTCTGCTATAAATGAACAGATCTCTGGCTCTCACTTAGTACTGTCAACCGAGTACCTCCTAGTATTTTCAATGGGTGCTCCAGAAGTATCATATTAAAGACAAAATTAACAAGTAGAATACATGTTAGAATTGCCGTTCTTTTCTCCCCCTGCCCCCCCCTTATATTCTTAGCTTCTCCTTTGGTTATTTTTCATGAAAGCAGAGAACCTCATGCCACCAAAGTACAAAAACTGAGTCCTTAGAAGAGGACTCATGTTCACAAACCTAACAACATGCAAGAGACTATGCCACCCCCACCCCCTGAAAAGAGCAAAAAAACCAAAACCACATTGATTTAAAAAAAAAAAAAAAAAAACCAAAACACAAACCACATTGATAGAGCATTATAAACCTGTTGGGACTACGGCAATTTGGCTACAAGGAGAAAGGACAAAGCCAGTACTGAAGAAGAGAGACAAAGGAAGAAGCAGAACAACGCACAGACCGAATGTTACAACTAAGACCAGGAGAGACAGTTTTCATATCATGATTAAAAACATAGAGGAAAAGGGAAAGACTTTTTTCTTTTGGGGCCAGAAGAGGCAAGACAGGTTTTAGGAAGTTTAATTTTGGTTTTAAATGAGCAAAACCAAGCAAAAAAATACAGTTCTTATTGGCTTCATTTAATAAAAGTTCAAGCTGTAAAATACTGAGAGTTTGGACACATGCTTGGAGCACCGTGAAGCACACTGCCGCTGCCTGCCAGGGCTGCAGGGTACAGCTGGATGTCACAACAAAGCCATTCTGTCTGCCTGTTGCAGCCAAGCTCAATCAGTCCCACTCCTTCGGCCGTAAGTTGTCTTCACCTTTGCCCTCTTCCTCCTCCCCAGTCATCTCCTTTTTTCATTGGATTAATTAAGGCCAGGGAGAGAGAAGGGGTGTCTGACACATGCCAACACAGGGTGGACAAGCACCAGAACAGATGCAGGAGACAGGACGGCAAGAGCAAGATTTCCTTTTCAGCAGCAGTGGACACAAGATCAGCTCAGTAAGATGTTGGTAGATACCTGAAGTTTGCATAGAAACTTCATGGAGTATAAAATTAAACAGCATTAAATATAAAACCCCATTGGCTCACAAAGTTCCTGAGCAACAAAATGCTGGAGGCTGGGACACCACTTAGAAATCTCTCTGGACACTTGCCTTTTTCTTGTAACTAACTCCTTTCCCAAACATCTGCTTTTAGCCTCTGTTGAAGACAGAGCACAACCAGCCCTCAGCATAATGGTTCTTACATTCCTAATTGTGCTGCCACACCAAACCCTGAAGCTTTGCACACTACAAACTCATGTAAGGCAGCACAAAGTCAAACCAAGCTACACCCCCTATGCCTATGCATTCATCCACTCCCATGCTGCCCAATCCAAGTACCAGTATGCCAATACAGACAATCCATTCACAAAACAGATTGTGTGTCTTTTTTGGGTTTTTTTTTTTGTCTCTTTTTTTTTTTTGTTTTTAACCTGGCTTAAGATGAACCTTGACTAGTTGCCCCAACAGGGAAATGCACTGCTTTGCTGTGTAGAGACATCTACGCAAATAAGAGCACATGGGAACTATTTCTTCCTGGAACAGTTTCTGGGAAGTAAAACCACAGTACATTACTCAAGATTGAAACAGTTTAAAAAAATAAAAACCATAAACAACATATATCAGTTCCTAAAAGAATCCTCAGATTAACAAAAATACAAACTGAGTAATAACTGTAAGCATCTAAATACAGGAAAAATTATTTTCAGTTAGTGCAGCACGCTTTTATGTAGCGATTTTCTTATGTGTAGGGAACAGTATAAAAACATTAAAACATAATCCTGATTACCTGTAGGGAAACTAGAAAAAAATTATTAAAGCTAATGAGATTAAATCCAACCACACAGCACCAATGTAAAACCAGATTTTTGACCTTGTAGGCCCCTATTAGTTTGTACAGAAATAGTCCTTTAATTTTCTGCAGTGGTGCTTTCTGAAGAAGCACCTGACCCTCTAAAACACAGCTTTATTTAGAAAACTGTAGCCATTAGGCTTACCAAATTAGATAGAGGAGAATGTTTTTGGCACATACATCTGCCTACCAGAAACAGGTTTCCCTATATCTCCTGCTGTCTCATGCCATCCTCCTGCTCTGTGCTCAAGTCTTAGACATGACAGTAGAATTGTTCCTCAGTAATCAGGAGCCAACAACCATTTGGGTAATATGCAGGGCCTGTAATGCTTAGGTTCATTTTCCTCTAGTTTTAAGTCCCCTTTTTATTTTTTTAAGCAGACTGTTATTATTACAATGTGAAAGTGACTGGAGTGGTGCCTAAATGTCCAGAAAATGCCAAGAGACCAAAGGAAAGGCCACAAAAAAGTCATAGGCCCACACAATCCAAGGGCAGGACTTTTGACAGTGGCCAGCAGCAGTTAGAAGAGGATGGTGCAGAAAACAAACCAAAATGAGGTATTAGTCTGCTTTCTTAGGAGAGTGGAACTCTTATCTAAATCCCTTGTAGGTAGAGAATGTTGTCACCACCACAGAACTAAGTCAAGCTGGCTTGACTTCATCAGCCCCATGAGCTGACAGGGAAAACAAAAAAAACAACCCTGAAAACAAATGCACACATGTATTCACCTATGCATAACTCATTCCTCCCCCACCTCTTACTAGCTATAACCTGGTTACTGCTTTTACTTGAGATGGCAGCTCTTTGATTCTGAGAGACAGAGGCTACATCATTCAAACTCTAGCTGTGGATTTGTAAGACTACACGGGAGAAAGCAAACAAATTCTACAATTTCCTGGGAAAGAATCACGGAAGAGCTCATCTTTCTGCAGCACAATGAACTGTAACAGTTACCCAGCAAGCCCACAGAGAGAAACAACTGTAATGACCTCCACAGGTTAAAAAAATATCTCCTTCATCAGCTTTAACTGCAATGCTTTTAAAATTTCTGTGCATGCCCAAGCAATCCTGTCTCAGTAGTCTGCATACTTGCACTGCATTGCTTTAGGTTCACCTCTCTAAGTCTGGACAGTGGCTGAGCGAAATTTGAGCACATATCTGTTAACTTTCAAAAAACACAAAGAATTTGTTTTGGCTTTTTTCCACATGCAAGAAGAGGAAGTTTATTTTAAATGCTAATCAAAACTTACCCCCAAGACCCCAAATCTTTCACAAAAGTTCCAACCACAGAGAAAGTCGATTTCAAAGTTGTGATTAAGGATTACGATGGCATTCTCCTTCCCATACTTGTGGTAACTCTCTGGATCAGTGTAGAGTGTGCAATCGGTGCCTGACCACCATTCCAGCAACATCACCATCTCTGAAATAGAGAACAAGAAATACATGAATGTACAAAGTATACGCAAAGCCACAAATTAGTAACATGTTGAAAAGCGTCAATCACCTCAACAGCGCATGGTGAAGAAAGGGCTGTAATGAAGTTGAAATGCTGAACATAAACCACAGTCACACATCTTGGTATGGCAATGTGGGGGGACAGGGGAGAGAAGGGAAATAAGGAGATTGCATGGAAAGAAGGAGCAGAAATTTTCCATAGTGATATTGAGAAAAAGGAGTCTTGTTTAATTGAAAACTGCAAATTCAATGCTACAAAATATTTTATCAAAATACATGTAAATTAGCATTTATGGTTTACAATAGTACAACAAAATTACATGAAGAACAGAACAAGCTTGTAGGAGAAAACCACACACCTACTCCTGCCACATACAGGTCCTCATGCTCCTCTAAAAACTCCACAGTTGTGGAACAGAAAGCAGTTTGGATAAGACAACTGGAATGAGGTCTGTCACATGTACACCTTATGCATCATCCTGTTAACAGTCATATGCCCTGCTAACAATTGATGCAGTCTACATTTGACAGGGGTGTATCAATCATCCAGAGCAAGGCCAATAGCTCATACTAGATGAAGAACATCCATCTCCAGACCAAAGACAAGGTGGGTGGCTGCCAAAGTGTGCAGAGCCAAGAACAGTTATTAATAGCATAACGATCTGCACATCCATTAATTGATGAACTGATGAAACAAACGGGGGACGGAGGCTGGGGGGAGACTGGGAAATCACTGCTAAATACCTCAAAATCACTCTGGATTGGCATCCAGATTTGTTCCCAAAATCTAGCCATGAGAAATGATACAGGATTGGTAGGACCATGAGGGCTGTTTAAAACACAGCTGTACTTGTAAGCTGGAGAGTGGTTTCTCAGCAGTCTCCTAGTGACTATCATACAGCTTGCACCTTCCTATTTGCTTATCCCATTATCAAGCACAGGCAAGAAGTAGGCTTTGTATTTGTTTTGCTTGTAACTATAAGCCTGACCACGAGACTTGTGAATTAAACCTTTATTTAGCAAAGTCTCTCTGGTCTGGGGCATGGGAAGTTGGGGTGAGTCAGTAAAGCCAACAAGCTTGCAGAGCTCCATGGAGATGGAAAATCTAAAAGCAGTGACTCTCCTCAAGCAACCCATGTCCTGAGCCAAGGGGACCACAGGACTAATGAGAGCTGCCTGTCAAAATGGAAAAGAAGAGGAGTTAAGGGACACGTTTGCTTCCTGTCAAAGCTACCACAGAGCTTCTGCACCAAAGCAAAGGTCTAATGTGAGGGGTTGCTCTTTGCTAAGTGAAACGTATCCCCTTCTCAGGGCATATCTGTGCCATATGAATGTCTCTGCTACCAGACAGGTCGGAAGGAGGATCCAGGGAACTACAGGCCTGTCAGCCTGACCTCGGTGCTGGGAAAGGCCATGGAACAAATCATTGAGAGCCATTACGCGGCACGTGTGGGACAGCTGGGGGATCATCTCAGCCAGCATGGGTTTATGAAAGGGAGGTCCTGCTTCACTAACCTCGTCTCCTTCTATGACAAGGTGACCCGCTTAGTAGATGAGAGGAAGGCTGTGGATGTTGTCTACTTGGACTTTAGTAAGGCCTTTGACACTGTCTCCCACAGCATTCTCCTGGAGAAGCTGGCTGCACACGGCTTGGATAAGTGCACTCTGCGCTGGGTTAAAAACTGGCTGGATGGCCGAGCCCAGAGAGCGGTGGTTAACGGGGTCAAATCCAGTTGGCGGCCAGTCACGAGTGGTGTTCCCCAGGGCTCAGTGTTGGGGCCAGTCCTGTTCAATATCTTCACTGATGATCTGGATGAGAGGATTGAGTGCACCCTCAGTAAGTTTGCAGATGACACCAAGTTGGGTGGAAGTGTCAATCTGCTGGAGGGTAGGAAGGCCCTACAGAGGGACCTGGACAAGTTGGATCATTGGGCCGGGGCCAACTGTATGAGATTCAACAAGGCTCAGTGCCGGGTCCCGCACTTGGGTCACAACAACGCCATGCAACACTACAGGCTTGGGGAGGAGTGGCTGGAGAGCTGCCTGGCAGAAAAGGACCTGGGGGTGTTGGCTGACAGCTGCCTGAACATGAGCCAGCAGTGTGCTCAGGTGGCCAAGAGGGCCAATGGCATCCTGGCTTGTATCAGGAATAGTGTGGCCAGCAGGACCAGGGAGGTGATACTGCCCCTGTACTCGGCACTGGTGAGGCCACACCTCAAGCACTGTGTTCAGTTTCACTACCAGAAGGACATCGAGGTACTAGAGCGCATCCAAAGAAGGGCAATGAAGTTGGTGAAGGGTCTAGAGCACAAGTCTTATGAGGAGCGGCTGAGGGAAGTGGGGTTGTTTAGTCTGGAGAAGAGGAGGCTGAGGGGAGACCTTATTGCTCTCTACAACTACCTGAAAGGAGGCTGTAGCAAGGTGGGGGTCGGCCTCTTCTCCCTAGTAACAAGTGACAGGACGAGAGGAAACGGCCTCAAGCTGCGCCAGGGGAAGTTTAGGTTGGATATTAGGAAAAACTTCTTCACCAAAAGGGTAGTCAGGCATTGGAACAGGCTGCCCAGGGCAGTGGTTGAGTCCCCATCCCTGGAGGTATTTAAAAGACGGGTAGATGTGGTGCTCGAGGACATGGTTTAGTGGTAGACTTGGCAGTGATAGGTTAATGGTTGGACTTGATGATCTTAAGGGTCTTTTCCAACCTTAACGATTCTATGATTCTAAGATGAGACACCTGAGATGCTCTTCTGGCTTCATGCAAGCCCGAAAGCACCACAAATCCTCATTCACCTCAGGGAAGATCAAAACCAGGCCAGTCTTTGAAACACTTCTGAAATCCTTTCAATTTAGGTCCCCTAACTGGCCTCAACTAGTGACCAAAACCAGAAAACAGCTAGGAACAAGCCATCTACATTTTCAGTCATCATTAGCGAAATTAATTGCCTGAAGCTTTTGGATGACATTGTGCTATGCACTGGAGAACAGGCATCAGTGACATGACTGAATTTTATCTAACAGTGTTACAGCCAGGCTAATAGGTAATCTCTATTCAAATAACATTACCTTAATATGTTTATAGTACAGATAAATGACTGACTTGTCCGTCTTCCTGCTTATTTCTAACCAGGGCAGGTAACTACTACCGTGGCAGGAGCACATATTATTCAATGCATGCTATTATGCATCAAAACAACAGTCAGAGATGCAGAGGGAGACCTAGGCTGCTGTATGTTAACCAAACAATGATTTCACTGGTTGGCAACTGATTTCCCAACAAAAGCCAAAGACGTTCACATCTCAGCGAGAGAGCTGTGGAGACACAGAAGTGTATATGTGGCTGTGCTTCCAGACTTCCTCTGCTAAGAGCTGCTTTGTGACACACATTCACAATTTTACATCTTTCTAAGGGTGTAGCTTTCTATTAGATTTGTATTGGAAATAAAAGCCCTCCATTCCCCAGAACACAACAAAATTGAATAATAATTGGGAAAAAAAAAACCCACACTGTAATTTGCAAACCTCTACAGAATCTACAGTCACATCCTGGGGCAGAACACAATCACAGAAAAGAAAGGATGTTAATGACAGGGTGAGTTTTGTCTTTTGCTTCACTAGGAACCCAACTAAGAGAAGAAATGATTGCCAGATAGGATTTTCTCTTTTTTAACCTCTACTGCCATTAAACCTATTGCCTAAAACAAACAAGTAGAGATGATGACTGTGAGGCCCTCTTGAAGAAAAAGCCAACTTTACCTGAGCAAAAAACAACTTCAAAGCCATCCCACTTCAAGTGTGGTTTTTTTGTCTTTTCCTAAGGAATTTGAACAAAACTAATAATGCATCACGACTCTCACTATATAGGTGTGCCACGTGCATAGAGCTCTTCAGTTACATATTTTCTGTCTCAAATACATTCCAAAAAAGCATAGACAAAAATATTTCTATATGTGGTTTGATTCTTTAGGCTTCACATAAGCAGGATTTTTGTTTGAATAAATACTGCAGAAACAGGTCCCTGTTCCTCACCTCACATGCCTGTTTGTCACTGATGTGCTCATGCAGTCGCTGCAGAAACACAAAGCCGGCACTGAATGACTGTATTAAATACAATAAATACCATCTACCAGCCTTTAAGTTCTTAACGTGTTTCTTCCCCTCGTCTTCCCTACTCTTTCTTTCCCCTTCTTCCCAGTCTCCTTTCTCTTTCTGGTTCTTAAGCAATGATTAGTAGTGTCAGTTTGCGCTACTCTTGCATCATGCCACCAGCTTACTTCCACAACCTGCCACAGAAATTTATTACCCAGAAACTTGCTGTGGTGGCTCAGCAGCACAAGGTCACTCATACACACTCTCCTTCCCTCCTTCACAGTGTAGACGATCAGTGCAAGATTCCTCCTCTTTGTACACCAGCCAGACTGTATAACTAAAAATCAGTTTAGACAGGGGAAAAAAAAAGATTCCTTTGCTCCCAACCAGGGCTGGTCCAAGATTTCTATGGCTTCTCCCCATCCCCTTTCATGAGGTTTTAGAGTTCGACATCACAACTGAGCTGGTAAATACACATTCACCAACATCATGGGGGTTCCTACCTTGCAAAGCAGCTCCTCCAGTGACACTTCCACACAATTAATGCAAAGGAAGGGGAAAAACCGAAAGAACTTGAAATCTCTCATCCCTGCTTTGAAGGCAGAATCCTTGCAGTACGTTACAACTAGCTTCAGGAGAGGCTGATGATAGGGAGAAAACAAGCCTTCAAATGCCTAATACGGGTACTCCGTCTGCTTAAGAATTTTGAGGTTTTCTACCCTTCTAGAACAAAAAAACCCACCCTCACCCTGCTACACAGAATGGCCCCTATCTCCTGCGAGAGTAGGCTGCTTCCTAGCCCTTCACTGCACAAATCTGAACTGCCTCAATGCCTGCACTTACAGAACAAATAACTAAAAAGAAACCATCTCCAAGGCTGACCTGAACTATAAACCAGTTATTTGAAAAACATTTAAAGGGAAGAAGGAAAACAGACACAGAGTTTACTGAGACTTGTTCTTTTCCACCTCAAAGTTTTGCAAGAATGAGTGATTAAAACAGTTAACATTGTTCTTCTATAGAAGTTGTTAGTAATTCCTTTAGCTAACTATTCTTAATAACCCATGGAAACATTTGCTTACAAGATTAACCATAAAATGCCTATTTTAAAATGCAACTAAAAGTATAGTTATGTATTGACTCAATAAGTACAATAATTTGAAGATCTCAAGTAAATACATAGCCTGTTTTAAAGAGCAACTGAACTGTTTCCCTCTGACATTCTTCATTTTCTTTAACCTGTGTATCAATGCAACAAGAAGAAAGAGAACTTAGAAAATTCTTATGGGAATATATAGTAAAAGCATAGTCAACTCTCCAATACAAATAAAAAGCAAGACAAGTGGGCAAGCCGTGACCACCATTTCAAAGACCAGACAGGGTGAATGGCTGCATGATGAATGAGCACATTGCATAGAAGACTGGGAAAAGTGTTTTAAAAACAAAACAAAAAAGTAAAAATAAGGCTAAAGACAGACTGACAGATAGCGTAGTCCAGTCCATGCCTGTCTGTGGAAGAATGACTTACAACAATAACTTACTATCTTTCCAGATTTTCAGACTCCATCTACTAGGTGCACCTCCTAAACATTTTCCATAGAATGAATTAAATCTACAGGTAACTAAGAAAAGCAAGTCTATTATCTTCTCTGCACTACTCAAAAGCCATCTGTGTACCACAGACAGGATTAAACCCCTGAATGATACCTACTATATTAACTGCAGAGCTGCCTAGGAGATTTTCAAAACACTTCCAAGTATTGATGACTCCACCGCCTATTTATACAGGCTATCCTAGTGCTTCACTATGCCATCTAACCTGATCAGTCATTATTTCTGGTCTCTACTCCCTTCTTCTCTGTAGGAGCTACAAGTAATTATGAGGAAAACAAAGGCAGGAGTTCTGCTGTACGCTTGCTCTGATTAGGTACATGAAACAATTGGAGCTCAGAGCTGTTATTACATGTTATGTTACCTGTAGACATGTTATTACATGTCTACAAGAAAAATTTTTTAAATAACTTATTATTATGAAAAAGCATATATGTATTTCCTGCGGGGGAAACAAAGAGCTAGCTCTCGGGGAAAAAAAACCCACAGCTGGGAAGTCAAGCAATGCCTTCTCCCCTTCCCCAAGATCAGGGGGATGTCATTCACAGAGCCCAGCCAGACAAGGCATCAGCTCTCCAGCTTCAAGCAGATTCCCTCCCATTCTTTACTCTGCATGAGCAAGACATGCAGGTATGCATGTGAGCACTAATGAGGTGTAATGGAGTAATTTGGTCCACTCCAAGACAGAGGTCCTGGTCTTCAATCTGTAGGAAAATGTCTAAGTCAACTGGTTTAAACAGAAGAGAAAACCAAAATCCAGCCCCCTCTTGCCTCAGCGCCACCACCCATCACCTACACCCCCATTTACCCTAGCTGGTGATATAATCACTGTTATCTTTGGTCTTCTTTTCCCCTCCTTTAAAGATGTTTTGCAGAAAAAAGTGGGAGGCTGATTGGGGGAAAACCATGCACACAAATTTAAAGCCAAAAACAAATAAAAACCTTTCTCTATTGGCTGCAGGTCTGCTTTTGGAGATTTTTGCCCCAGTCCCCATGGGAGATCCTGTAAGCAACTCCCTTGAATAACACTTCAGTGAATTACATGGCTGTGCTTTTAGCAACAGAAATCACCGAGAGGAAGGCAGGAATGATGACTCTTCATTCCCCACCCATCACAACAAGTTACTGGATGTGCTTGCAAGGAAAAAGATAAACACAGTCCAGCCCTTTCGTGTATTCAAGCTCTGTGACCCTGAGCATTTGCTTACAGGAAATTATTTAATGTACTTCTCTTCACCAATCTTATATTCCAGCAAAGACAACGTGCTGCTTTTGCCACAAATGACAGGTCACTATAGCGTGCACTGATCAAAAGTCAGTACCAAGAAACAGTGAAAGACAACATGCCACTTGGCAAGTTCCCATGACACCAACATTCGTTTTGGATGGGCATGAAACCAGGCAATTGCATCTCTTCCGGATGTGGTTTCTTGTTGCCCAAAACACCATTGGCTTTTTCCTACTGTGCACAGGAGCACTACCACAGAGGAACTGCTTAGCAAAGAAAAAATGGTTACATTGCATCCACTGCAAGTCAGTGTGTGAAAGGAACACCAGTCTCATTTCAACACTTTCTTTTAAGCAACTTCCTATACACACACACACACACACACACTGAAAATAATTTTTTCTTCCTGCATCCTTGGCCTACTTGTAGGTTTTATTATTTTTAAGCCGGAATATCTTTAATTTAAGAAATACTATCCCTACTTAACTGCTTTGAGTAAACCTTTTCACTGTTAAGAATGGTACATTATGACCATTAGGTTTATTATGAAAACCTCAACGTTCAGTTCTTCATGGGAATTAGTTATCAGCTGGAGGGAGATGACAGCCCGAAATAAAGTCCAAAAGCTACCAACTACAGCTAGCGAGCGATCCCCAAGAAGTTTTTGGGAAGAAGTTACTGATGCTCTTACAGAAGAAGGTTAATTGAGAAGAGGAAACAACATACATCTGTCCTGAGCACACATGCATGTTTTCAGTGTTGGTGGATTCATGGGTGACTTCTGCTTCCTCTCGAAGAAAGTCTAGTCTATAATATACTAAAACCAGTCAGAAGATAGCTGGAAAGGATGATTATGAAGTTATGGTTTCTGTCACCCGTGTGACAAAATGCCTGTGTACCTCCAACATCAGTGTTCCACAGGCAATTTGCTGTCTTTCTCTGTCCTGTATCCCTACTCTCCCCAAATCCACAGGTATCAACCCTTCTTCCTCTCACAGGCTAATAGATGAATAGAAAAATTAACCTTCGATCAACTGTTCTCAATCTGAATTTAACATGAAGATTGCAATTTCTCTTTTAAGTTCAAGAAGGGTTTCTGCATGCAGTCCTTTCCAGTTTTCCAGGTAGGTCAACTGGTCTAATAAGAAACAATACTTTTAACTGCAAATCATTTATATTATCCATTTTTCTTAATTCTATCCCAACTGTCTTCAGCCAATCAGACAACATCATCCCAAACAGTAAAGACCAGATACACTACAGCCTCCTGTTATCCATGCTGACGGGCATTGTCTGTCATAGTACTTTGTGATGTCTAACAAACAGCACCTCACACAAGTAATCCCCACTGCCCCCAAGAAAAGCAGGCTGGGCTCCAGACGTCAGTACCAATTTAACAGCAGTAACCTCTTCTTGTAGCTTGAACAAACTTTGTCTATTTTAAGCAACCAGCATCATCCCCTATCTCAACTGCTGTATGCACGCAATTATTTCTAAAGTAAATTTGAATTTCAAAATGAAGGATTTATACACTACACATCACCTTCTTGAAGTTTAACATAGCTTTCTGGCATAAACTTCAATAATATGTTCTGCTGAAGTGGCCTGTTAGGATGCAGAAGGCATTCTAGAGAAGCATGCTCAGAGGAGTGGTTCTGCCCCGACTGCTATGCGAGGTCTGTACTATGAAGCAGCTTTCCTGAATGAGAAATGCACAGAGAGTATCAGGAAAACTTTTGCTCTGTCCCTAATAGAAGAAAGCATCTTATCTCAGTGAGCAGCAGCTGAGGTCAGGTTTCCGTGAATATTATATTATGCTTTTTATTAAATTATTCACTATTCGATGTACACAAACCAGGAAGTCCAGTATGTTCATCTGCACAAACACTGACAGCCATAAGAGATGAGTGCTGGGAGAGAAAACATGAAGAGAGTAGGTGAGAAACCACTTAAAAGAAGGTGTTAGGTGTTCTGCACTGATCAGTAATAGAGCATTTGATAGCCCTTATCAGTTAAGTTTAGCTTGGGCTTGTACCTTTCTAAAGGGACAACCAACTTTCATACTCCAGCACACAGACCCACCCTGGGATGAGCAAAACACCTGATCCATCACACATACTTCTCCTGGTATGCCGTCATCAAGCATGATCCTGCATCGTGCCTTAGCCAGGAGAGTGTGCAAGGACTAACTTCTGTGTCCTGCTGATGAAGTTGTTGCAGCAACGATAGCTTGGATGAACAGTACATATGAGGTTACTCCAGTTCTCATTTTGATGGTTAGGGTGGCATATTACTCTCTAAATCCCAAAACAGAAGCTTAAATGAGAGCAGGGTGACCTATATTAAGCATAAGCAAGTGCCATCTTAAATTGATAGACTCAAAAAATCAAATCCAATAATTATGCAGTGGTTACAAATCTGCTCCCAAACTTTTATAAATAAAACACCAAATGCATAAAGTACTTGCCACCAGGTATTTGAATCTCTATAGCTTCTTTTCAAGCTCTTTCCTGATACCAGAAGGGCTAGGAGCAACTTACTCTGAATAAAAGTTGAGAATCTAGCTTAACTAAATAAACTTTCAGAAGAAACATCAGCTATTTACAGGACTTACGGCATGTACAGAGGAAAGAAAAGCAAATAATTGAAGATGCAAACACAAGTAAAAAAACTTGCTAGGTAACAAGAAAAAAAATTACAAATATTGTTAAACACAGGAGCCACTAGAGGGGCACAGTCAGTTAAAGAATTTTACCAGTTTTGACCAGGATTTCAGAGATCAGAAAGAAACACAATACATTTGTAAACTTTTGCATGGTAGAGGCCAAAAAAGAACCCATCTGCTAGTACAGAAAAAGTTAGGAGAGATGGTGGAAATGTCAGTCAGGACTGCAACTTAAGTTTTAAACAAAGTAGATTTTTGCTTCTTGTTCCTCAATAACTGAGGCCATGACATTTCTTTTTGTGCAAAGACAGTTTGAGTAAGTCAGGTCAGTTTGGATTTAAGTGAATGGGAAAGGAGGGGAATGGATGGATAATCTGTTCCACTGGGATAGTGGAACATACAGATAGACCCAGAAGTCTGTTGATGAACCCCATACTTCATTTGATTATAGAAGGATTTTTTTTTTCATATTATTTGAAAAAAACATATGTTATGGGTTAACCCCGGTCAGCAGCTAAACCAAGGAGCTAGGAGGAGCTGTGCATCTGTACCAACTATTTCTGAAGCAGCTCAGCCCTCCTTATACGTTGCTAATATCTTTTTCATTTGGGATGCTGCAGGCCTTAGATCCTCTATACACCCAGAAGATTGGGATGTTATGATGCCCATCTTGATATATTATTCCCCCAAACTGGATCTCTCATGAAGGTCCTTTGACCCTGCTTTGTTTTATGGCAAAATCAGCTTTCAGAAGAATCCAGATTATTCTCTTCCCTTTCTCAAACACTTCCTCAGCTGTGTTGCCCCAAACTGGGTGTGACAACGGACTGCTGTGGATTAACCCTGATCAGCAGCTAAGTGCCACACAGCCACTCGCTCACTCCCCCCATCCCCAGTGGGACAGGGGAGAGAACATGAAGAGCAGAAGCAAGAAAACTCATGGGCTGATATTAAGACAGTTTAATAAGCAAAGGAAAGAGGAAAAAGAAGGGGGGGGGGGCAACCAAAACAAGTGATGCAAAAGCAATCACCTCCCACAAGCAGACAGATGCCAGCCTGTCTCGAAGCAATGGCTGCCTTCCAAAAAACAACTCTCTGCTCAGTTTTTATTGCTGAGCATGACGTTATATGGCATGGAATATTCCCTTGGTTGGTTTGGGTCAGCTATCCTGGTTGCATCCCCTCCCAGCTTCTTGCACACCCCCAGCATACTTACTGGGAGGGCAGATAGAGTGGGAAAAAGAGAAAGCCTTGATGCTATGCAAGCACTGTTCAGAAATAGCCAGAACTCTGGTGTGTTATCAACACTGTTTTAGTTACAAATCCAAAATACAGCACCCTACATGCTACTAAGAAAAAAAAAAAAAATCCATACCAGCCAGACGCAGTACAACTATAAGAATTCACTCTTTATGATTAAATTTTGGGTTTGAATGGCGAGCAGACTAATGACTACAGCTAACAACTAAGACAGTCATTCAGTCATTCCTAGCCAGGATGAGAGAAATTTCTTTAGATAAGCAAGAGTGTCCCAACAACAAAGCAAACACTTTTGCCCTAGTATCACCAAAGAGAAAGCAACAAGGAAGACTGTGGACAAGGAAGCAGTATGAAAACAAAGGCAATGCAAAACTCAAACTATTTCAACTTGGGGAGACCCAGATGACCTCCCAGAAAACAGAATCAGAGGTGAAATAAAGTCTCATCAAAAAAATAGTTTCAGATTGAGCATGGCACCATGTTTTTAAAAACAGAGAAGAGTAGAAACATACTACTAATGCTTAGACCGGTGAGTAGATAAACGATGAGGGTAACTACAGACACAGTAATCGGGCCTCAGTACAAGGGAACGAAAACAAAATAAAAACAAAAAAAGAGTTATTCAGAAGAGATGCCTGAAAGAGTTGGAATTGAGGAAAACAAATCCCCTGTAATTTTTCAGAGGCAGGTCTATATGTCATTATCTGATAACTTTGATTTTATAGACAAAAGAGAGCTTCAAATCTAACGCATCCAGGCTATACTAAGCCATTCATATGGTACAATAAAAGAAATTGCTATTAAACCAAAGAGAAACTGAAGATTAGTAAACAGCTGTAAAGGAGAACTAAACGAAAAAGCGCAACTATCTGTTTTTGTTGGGTTTTGGTCAATCTGGATAAAGAAAGATCTCCTTGAAGTGTTTCTGAGGACTAAAACATTCAATGTAAATTAATAAATGTTGTGGATGATACAAAGTCAGAACACACTTTAAGAATCAGACAGTCTTGAGAGGTAAGGTAACAGAAATTGAATTAATTTTGATAGGACAGATCATTGTGTGATGCCTTGCAGAACTGATAAAATAGAGCCTCATAATTTGGAAATGACAGAGGAGAGAGATACCTGGGAACATTAGCTTGCCACTGAAAGTTTCTGCTCTGTTCATATTATGCAGCTCTAAGAAGGAAAAAGATGGCAGTAGGATGTTTGCTCCTGGAGAGAAAGGGATTAGTGCATTGCACTACTGAGATGATCTCTGGGCTAGCACATCAGTACCAGACATCCACACTCAGGAAGGAAAAGCTGAAACAAAGCAGATGCAGACCAGGGCTATCAGGATGACCGGAAAATAGAAAAGCTTGCCTCACTCAAGCTATCAAACAAATCCTGAAAGAGGATTGGGTTGCTCCCCACAAATATGGCTTAAGGCTGCAGGAGGTTAACAGTGCAGAAAAAGAAAAATTTAAGCTAAATACCACTAACACAACCGTGTCTAAAGTGACTGAAAATACAGATATCTGCTATTCTGAAGCTTCTTCTAATTGCTTGGGCCGATTAAAAATACCTAACAGCTTTATAAATGGAACAAGATCCATCTTAAAAACAGTACATTATACTGCTGCCAAAAACAGTATGAATTTATTTCAATGATACAGGAACTCCTTTCTAGTCCTATTTCCTGCCATTAGGAAAAAAGTGAGATTTTTCCTCACAGACTGTCTTATAGATCAACATCTCCTCTCTTCCATCACAGCTTGAGAAACACACTGCAGGGCTATGCTAACACAGGCTGCAACAAGCATTCACAGGACAAGGAGGAAGCCAGTATCTTGCAGCAATATGCAAAGGCTTCTGTTTAAGCAGGGTTGCACCAGCCAGCAGCCCTTCCCAAAGGAGTTCTCAGCTGAAAATCACCTTCCAGGGGCCCAGGATCTGAAAATTCAGCTATGCACAAAAGTAAACACAAACCAAGTTAATAGATGTCATAGTCTTAACTTGGATTTATTCAGTAACAACTGACTTCTTTCACATAACAAATCATTAGCATTTCCTTAATTATAGGGCTATAAGCATTGTCCATACTTAGGACTGACACTTTCACTCAGAACAGCAGCCCACACGTTCATGTGACTGGGTTTTTTGCTGTATGCATTGCCTATATGTACTAATTAGATCATCTAAAGATTAGGGAAGTTATTTGACTCTTCAGTGAATCTTTGATGTTTAATCCACATATTTAGGAAGAAAACCTATTTTCACCTACTTTCTCTCTTTCTAGCATGTATGCTTACCATAGTCTTAATTTCTACATAAGGCAAGTTTATCCTCTTCGGTTTCAAATCAAACAAACTTAGATTTTGGAAAGAAAGCATTTCAGAACAAAATGGCACGTCAAGAGAGAAAACCACATTATTTTTGTTGCTCTAAATCCATGCCTTTAACATGTTTAACCTGCATTTTCAGTTACTGACGAGAAAGAATGTGAATTTACTTCGGAGAAAAATGACTGATGATAAAAGAGACTACCAATTGCTAAAGAAAGCAATCTCCAGCACAAATTGGAAGAAAAGTGAGTTTGATTAGGAAGCAGAGCAAAAGGTAATTTAAGTCCTAAGAAAATCTGCAGTGCTTTTAAATAAAGCCTCTAGTTACTAACCGTTACATTTCACGGAGGTGTAAACACATAAAAAGACTGAATTACTGTTTCTGCAGAACGCCAGAACAAGAAAACTAGGGGTAATGACATCTAAGGTTTCTGTATTTTCCAATAATATTTGCATTTGGCTTTTGATTTCAGATAACTAGCACACTCATAAGAAATACCCACGTATTACCAGAAATAATATGCTACAAACAATTTATTTTTAGACTTAAGTCAAGGCAGATAACTTCTACTTAGTTTTCTTATGCACAAGATATTCTATCTGAATTTCAGGACTGGAAACAAAAAGCTGACTGAGTACCTGTATTATATCATCAGAATTAATGGTGAATAGCCATGGAACCTCCATCACTTTGAGAACATTGTTCAGAACAAAACCATTACTCATTTTTCACTTGCATTCCATGAATTCCCTGTCTCTGCCTGTAATCTTACAGCATCTCATCACGTGAGGTCTTGAGAGACAAGAACTATGTCCCGGTGCTTATTTTAGCTTCTTAATCCCTAACAGTGACTTTCACAAAGCGTTCTTTAAAGGGACAATAAGGTCAGAAACTACAAATCAAATAAATGGCTTTCATGAATTAAAAATAAAGCACTACAGATCAAATATACCTACCAAGTACACATAAAGCTGTGATTTTTGTACTGGGTGTAGCATGTAACCCCTCAAGCTGAAGTTATCCAAATATATAAATATACTTTCTTACCAAAGAATGTAGTACAGATCAGAAATAGCACATTCTGTTAAGAAATACACAAAGTGTACAATAACATTACACCACAGGTAAGGACACCAGTCTCTCTCAAATCAGATTTAGTTTGATTGTGCTTGCATTAATATTCCCCCAAAACTTAAGTGCAGCAAAAAGTTAGAAAACAAACCCATAGGCAGAACATCGTAACCTGCTCAGACAGCCTGCAGCTTGTGTGCTCCAGCAGGCGAGGATGTGAAAATACCACTAACTCGCCTAAGCTCTCACTGCTCAAACTAAAAACGTGCCCACAAAAAAAAAAAAAAAATTACTGGCTTCTTGCTCTGTAGTCCCAGTGGCTCAATATAACACTGCAGAAATACTGCGCAGAGAGGTAAAAAAGCTTCTTGCTTTTGCATGTCTGCTGCAACAGTGTTGTACTCTTAGAATTATTTGTGTTGAATAATTTTCCTAAGAAACACAGGTTTAGCTTACGTGGTACACGGCAACCTTGCATAATGAAAAGGCTCAGAGTTTATGCTCTTCTATGCAGTTTCCAAATAGACAGCCTCTGCCAGTTACAAAAGGCAGGCTGGGCTTCTCTGGTAACCAAGACATTTTCCTATTCAATGCTTTGCAAATTATGAAGAGTAGCAGCCAGACATACCATTTCATGTAGGTACAGGAGGAACAGCTATTGCTTCTTTTAAAAGGCACGATCTGACTTGTCACAGCAGTAGCAAAATTAAGACCCATGATGCAAACAAGGCGTGCACGTGTTGGGAGTAAAGAGGTATCCAATGCATACGCACTATTGATATTTCTTTCAACTTTACCACAAGTATTTCTAGCACAACAGAATCACAGAAAAAACAGGAAAAACTTCAAGATTTGAGCAGGGGATACAGTATTACACAAAGTATATCAGTTACCAGGATTTTCTCGCATCCCAAACTGATCAAAACTGTACAGAAATCCTAGAACAAAGGCAGCAGCCTATTGCAAGAGAGTCAGTGATGTCCTTGAACTTAGCTAAAGAATTCCTTTCTGCGTTATCTTTACCATCTTTGTTGCCCCAATTTTCTCAAAATTAAAGATACACAGGACCCACGTGACTCATTGACTTGGATGCGGCGTTTAGCAGCTTGCAAGGTGATGGAGACAGTTATCGTCTTCCGATCCTCTAGGCCGTACACACTACTGATTTACAACTGATTCAAATACTCTGCTTTAACTCATGCAGGCTGACATCTCTTTGCGTTAGGAAGACTTACAGATTTTTAAGATCAACCATTCTTGATGGTCATCTGGACTTCTCACAGGACTTCAGACACTTGAAATTAAGAGAAGCACAGTAACAGCACCAGTTCTGGTTGCTGTATCAGACCCATCAAGGGCAGATTGCAGGGCTGTCAGGTTGCCAGCTGGCACTGTGCCTGAGGTCTTTAAGGTTCTGTGCAGGCCATTTGGATCTTCTCTAAAAGTCTTGTCTAAAAAACTGGAAAGCGGAAAGCCAGGGCAAATAAGCATTATTTAGCATTTGAATTTACTGACCTTATTTGAAGGCTTAGACAATAACCTCTTGTGTTATCAACACTACTGCTTCAATGTCTTTGCAACACCTTGAACCACAACAGAACCAAGAAGGGACAGAAAGAGTCTAGAGGTACTCCTGTGCTCTCTCATTATAGGCCTGTTTATTTGAAAACTGTGTAATTTTTACCAGTTCAACTCTTTCTCCAACTGGAGTAGCCATGTAGCCTGATAGCAGTGGAAGAAGCAATGTCAGCAAGTTCAGCTGAAGGACAGAAATCACTCATGACCTAGGTTGCTGTGAGCATCATTCCTTCCAGTAAGACCGAGTGGATGAGTCTCTCTAGAGACAGACAGGAACAGCCTCACGTTCACAAGCCCTGGTCCTCAGCAGGGACTTCAACCACCCCAATATCTGTTGGAGGGACAACACAGCAGGGCATAAGCAATCCCAGAGGTTCCCGGAATTCATTGATGATAACTTCCTTCTCCAAGTGACAGAGAAGCCAACGAGGAGAGGTGCTATGGTGGACCTTGTGCTCACCAACAAGGAAGGGCTGGTGGGGAATGTGAAGCTCAGGGGCAGCTTTGGCTGCAGTGACCATGAAATGGTGGAGTTCAAGAGCCTTAGGGCACTGAGGAGGGTACACAGCAAGCTCCCTACCCTGGGCTTCAGAAGAGCAGACTTTGACCTCTTCAGGGATCTGCTTGGTAGAGTACCATGGGATAAAGCCCTGGAGGGAAGAGGGGCCCAAGAAAGCTGGTTAATATTCAAGGATCACCCCTCCAAGCTCAAGGAGTGATGCATCCCTACAAAGATGAAGTCAGGCAAAAATGCCAGGAGGCCTGCATGGATGAACAAGTAGCTCCTGGACAAACTCAAACACAAACCGGAAGCCTACAGAGGGTGGAAGCAAGGACAGGTAGCCTGGGAGGAATACAGAAAAATTCTCCAAGCTGCCAGGGATCAGGTTAGGAAACCTAAAGCCCTGACAGAATTAAAACTGGCCAGGGACGTCAACGGCAACAAGAAAAGCTTCTATAGGTATATCAGTGATAAAAGACAGACTAGGGAAAATGCGTGCCCTCTCCGGAAGGAAACGCGAGACCTGGTCATCCAGGATACGGAAAAGACAGAGGTACACAATGACTTGTTTGCCTCAGTCTTCACCGGCCAGTGCTCAAGCCACACCACCCAAGTTGCAGAAGGCAAAGGCAGGGACTAGGAAAACAAAGACCTGCCCACTGTAGGTGAAGATCCAGAGGGACCTTGACAGGCTGAAGAGGTGGGCCCAGGCAAACCTCATGAAGTTCAACAAGGCCAAGTGCAAGGTCCTGCACATGGATCAGGTCAATCCCAAGCACAAATACAGGCTGGGCAAAGAATGGATAGAGAGCAACCCTGAGGAGAAGGACTTGGGGGTGCTGGTTGATGAGAAGCTCAACATGACACAGTAATGTGTGCTGGCACACCAGGAGGCCAACCATATCCTGAGCTGCATGAAAAAAAGCATGACCAGCAGGTCGAGGGAGGCGATTCTGTCCCTCTACTCCAGTCTTGCGAGGCCCCACCTGGAGTACTCCATTCAGCTCTGTAGCCCCCAACATAAGGGGGACACGGACCTGTTGGAGTGGGTCCAGAGGAGGGCCACTAAGATGATCAGGGGGCTGGAGCACCTCTCATATGAGGACAGGCTGAGACAGTTGGGGTGGTTCAGTCTGGAGAAGAGAAGGCTCTGGGGAGACCTTATTGCAGCCTTCCAGTACCTGAAGGGGGCCTACAAGAAAGCTGGAGAGGGACTTCTTACAAGGGCATGGAGTGATAGGACAAGGGGTAATGGCTTTAAAATGAAAGAAGGTAATTTAGATTAGATACAAGGAAGAAGTTCTTTACTCCGAGGGTGGTGAGGCACTGCAACAGCTTGCCCAGAGAAGTGGATGCCCCCTCCCTGGAAATGTTCAAGTCCAGGTTGGATGGGGCTTTGAGCAACCTGGTCTAGTGGAAGGTTTTTCTGCCCATGGCAGGGGGGTTGGAACCAGATGATCTTTGAGGTCCCTTCCAACCCAAATCATTCTATGATTTCAATTTTTTTTCTGACTGCCAAGGGTGTGACTGAGAAGCTTGTGAAAAAACAGCACAGGAGCAGAGGACAACACTCCAGCCAGATGGCATGCAAAGGCTCCTCTAACAGCCTGGCTCTGTGGGATGAAGCTTGCACAGAGGCTTCCACAAGGAAGAACTCAACCCAGAGTCCTCCAAATCCAGATGTTGCAGTACATCAGATTGCTCATTGACACAGTACAGCAGTAGGCCAAGCAAGCAGATCTTAAAGTCCAGCAAGGAAGACTTTGATTTATGAACTTTGTGCAAGAGGTACAGCCTTTTGCAGAGAAGGATGCACAGGAGGGAGTAGAGCTTCTTCTACAGAGGGTTCAGATCAAGGGACCAGCCCCAAACCTGAAGAAGTCGTCTCTCTCTTGCTCTTAGCTAAGGAAAAAATAGCTAAACAGCAAAGGAAAAATAAATCTAAAACAAGATTCAAAACTCTGTTTTAAAATACACTTTGATTTTCAAACCAGAGCTGGCCATTTATTAAAAAAAGGCCCACACAACTCAACAAGGAATGTGGACAGGAAGCAGCGTTTCATCTAACCTCCCCAGGTGGGGGGCACAGAGGGAGCCCTAGGCTGACCACAGAGCCCACTGCCATTGCTCACCTTTTAGATGCAGAGAGCAAGGGCAGGGCATGTCACATACAGAAGCAGTCCACAGGGAAGCGTGCAAGGCGGCAGTCTTTTATAGAGCACAGGGCACGACCAGGCTGCTGAAAGCGGAACTCACTGATAATTGCTCAAAGGCATGCTCTACACAGAGGTAGCCTGTGACTGGCGAAGAATAACACACTAAAAGGAACACTTCATTAGCATGTCATTTGGAGTATTAAAGCACAAACAAAGCTACCACTTTAAAGTGACAACCACCACCTCCTCCCAACACTTAGCAATCTGTTAACATAACTTCAAAATAAAAATCACTGATTGGGAGACAGGATGACATATTATGTAGTTAATAAACAAACCAACCAAAAAAAAAAGCCAATCCTAACCCCCCGTCTGATTCTGTAAACTATAACAATCGAATGCAACTTTAAGCTGAAATGTGATTTTTGCATTAGTCATAATTAAACATTAGTTCCTGAAGGCTGATGGTACACAGATTCCCCCCCCCCCCCAAATATACACTGACATTTACTTAAGTTGGCCAGATCCTCAACTGGCATAAAAATAATCCTTGACTCCAGCATAGTCACTGTTACACCATGCTGAGTTACACAAAATAAGGATTAGACTCGTCACACCCATTACAAAGCTAAAGCTTTATCTTTGGTTTGATCTTCTTGGCAATTTAACCTCAATGCTTGCTTAGTCATAGAATTAAAACCTGCATGTACATATACATGAACTGGCTAGTGTAATAAGTGAAAAATATGTTGCTTTATTGAAATGTTATGGCTGTAATTTTGAAGGCTGACATTACACAACAATAATTCTGGTGCTTGCTGTGCCTCAGCTCCATGAATACGATTCCATTTCATTTTCTTACAGAATGAAGGCAATAAACACTTTATTGATAAAACGTGTTTCACCCTTTTTGATGGATTGTCATCAATGTTTTCTCAGATGAAACATACCAAATGAGATAAACTACAGACAGCTTAATATGGCCAAGCTTGCGTTCCTGTAACGCAGCCAAGCTGTAATTGCTTTGGGAACCAAGATCAGGATCAGATTTAATGCAAGATCTTAAATGCGCAAGCCTTCAACGTATCCTGAAAGTTAGAGTATTTCAGATCCTCGTAGGAGTTATGACAGGAACTGAGAACTTGTGGCTAAAACATGTACATTAAGCCATGCCTCCAGCATTTGAGCCAGCAGCTCTGATCTGGGCACAAGCCTTGCACAGGACTCTTCCAGTTACTGCAGGTGTGCCGGCATACCACCTCACTTCCCAGCTTCCTCCCAGCTCCCATTCCCATATTGCCTTCCCTCACAAAATGCATGCTGACCATTCAAGTTTGACCAAATAGATTCTCTCTTTCTAACATAACGCCCACAAAATGTAAAACACAATCTTTCTTCAGGTGAAGAAGAAATTTTAAGTCAGCATATGTACTCTTGAAACAAGAGGTTTCAACTGATGTTGCCTTCTCTAGTACAGTCCTGAGCTAGAGGGGTGGAGAAATTCTGAAAGCAGTTCTGTTCATTTCTTTAGCCATTGTTCCTTTTAAACTATCTCCATGCTGAAAGCTAAAAGCAACAGTCCCTTCAGAAAAAACAGCTGCACACTTCAAACATTTCATTTCACAGCTTTTTTCTGTCTTTTATCCCTACACAATCTGCCTAGAAAACAGCTTCTTCTCTCCAAGTTACACAGCGCGTGGAACAAAGCCAGCCTCGCAAGTACAACGGGTTTAACACGCATACAGATCTGCAGTAGTCAGTGTTTTGAAATGCTCTTTTCAAACCCTTTGGGGAAATTAATTATTTAACAGCCACATGTCAGAGATATTTGTCTCACATTTGAAGGCTCCCCTTATCCGTCTTCCCCAAGGAATTTAGCAATACTCCTACGTTTCAACAAACCAGCAGTTCCTTGTGGCAACAGGACCAGTCAGTGCAGATAACAATCAAGCAGACATTTTCTCCTGCTCCTCTGTCCACCAAAGGCCAGCACGCAACTCCTTCTTGAAGGCCTAATGAGGCATCAAACAGAGCAGCAGGAATGACCTTCCAGTTGTAATAGCAGAATTCAGTAAAAGTGCCCTTCCAGGCACGCAAGTTGGTTCCACGTGTTTCTTCTGACATTTATTTTTCATAAGACATCCTAGAAAAGTACGCACCTGCAACAGGCACTACTCATATGAGAGCAGACAACCTTCCTATCCCTTTTTTAGTCTTCCCTGTTCAAAAATGCGATCATGCTTACAGGGCTTTTCTACAGCAACAAATCAATGACACAAGCTGGAAATAAAGGAGAAACTCCAGCACCCTGACTCTTACTCTTTGTATGAAGGCCAGAGACAGCATTATTATCCCCAACCAACTGGGACAAAGTACTCAACAGTGTTTTCAACCTTCTCATACTGTTCACAGGAACCACCTTTGACAAACAGTCCTGAAGATTACCACAGCACTCCAATATCCTACATAACACAGGAAGAACCTAGCATACCACTGTTCCTAACAAAGGTCCAATTCCCATCTTTCCAACACAGAAAAAGAACTTTTCAAGGACTTATTTACATAGCACATACATTAAGTAGCGACACATATCAGGTCCTGTCTTTCCCATTAACTTTAAGTCACTAAGTGCAACGGTGTAACCCACACAGCCTGGGATGCTCCTGGGACATTGTTTGCCCTTCTGCTCACCTGCACTTGCATAACGGTCTACTTATCAACCATCATTTGCTTTCCACATGAAGAAATCTATCACTTCTTATCAGAATGAAGTCTGTATCTCAAAGACTCATGGATCTGCCATTCCAGCCTTTCTAATTCTCACCTGAGGACTGCATGCACCTACAGGAAGCTACAAGTTATCACCATACACCTAAGGAAATTTAAATCACCTTTCAGGAAACCTTGAATTTTAGGCATGAATTAATGCAGATTTCTAGTACTGAGTCAGAGCCTATGAAGACAAACTCCATGATAGGCTTCAATCCAACCAGAAATCTTCTGAACTCTTAGCATTTAAAAAAAATACTGAATATATAGTGTCATACTAAAAGCAAAATGTACTGTGGTCTCAATTTTAAACTCTAGACAGACTAAGAATGACTGGAAACTAAAGAGGTATGTCATCTATTTTGCCTGTGTATCTTCCTCCTTCTTTATGAGCACAAAAGGCAATATATGTTCAAATAATAAAACTTCAATTGATATGTTTTGGTGGGCAGAACAACTCTTGATAAAAATTCAGCTGAGATCAGTTTGCATTCAATTTCTGAAAATATAACCCAATCCAGCCAATGAAAGCACTTTTCTGAATACTGCAGGGTTAACATCCCCCGCCCTATGACAGGACAAGGGGTAATGGCTTTAAACTGAAAGAGGGTAGATTTAGGTTAGATATAAGGAAGAAATTCTTCACTCTGGAACAGGTTGCCCAGAGAAGGTGAAAGCCCCATTCCTGGAAGTATTCAAGGCCAGGTTGGATGTGGCTTTGAGCAACCTGGTCTAGTGGAAGGTTTTTCTGCCCATGGCAGTGGGGTTGGAACCAGATGATCTTTAAGGTCCCTTCCAACCCAAACCATTCTATGATTCTATCTTTTGCCTTTGTCCAAAGAATAGCATTACAAAAGTCTATCACGTAGATAAATGGTTTGAGCTTGAAGGAAGTAACAGATTCTTTAGCTCTCTACAGCTAGCTTGCCAATATAGAGTCCCCAGCAAACTACAGAGTATTAGCACATTGCACGTCTTTAGATGAGACACCATATGAGCTAGGGAATAAGCCTGGAAAACGTCAGAGAATGGTATGAGTTTGTTTGCTTTAAGAAAAAAATTAAAAATCCAATAAAAGACTCTCCACAGCATTTGAGGGTGGTACAGGAAAGGAGCTCTTTTACAGCAGCAAAGCTATATTAATGAGAGCCCCTGTCAAAAGCTTCACAGCTGCAGATCTCCCACGCTTTCCCAAAAACCAAGGGTAAGCTTCTTTACAAGTGACAGCAAGAAATTAAGTCTGTACAACCACTTTCTGTATTTGCTTACCTAACACAGGCAGCAGATAGTTTCATTCATCAAAAATCTTTCATTAGCAGTACATATCGATTCCTGGATTTTTTTGTTTTAACAGAGCTACGTAAGTACCAATGAGCAGAAAGAAATTTATGTACAATGGAAAACCTCTCGTATTAGGAAGCTCACGTTTTTTTTAACTTTCAAAGAAAACCCCACAGTCAGAGATGTAATATACTGGAGATCCAATTTAGAAACACAGCTAAGTGAGCTGAAGACTAATCAGACTGAAGCGTACTTCCCGCTTCTTTAACACCATGAGAGAAAGGAAATGTTAGTTATTGACACTCCAATGCAATTTGCTTGAGTACAGAAAAAGCACACAGATGTAAAATACTAATAAAAATGGGCTAACAGAAGAGCAAAACAATCTACCCCCAAACAACTGGCCTGTAATCTCTTATACCTCTATCCCTTTGTGGTTCCTTATTTTGTTTCGAACATTGTTTCAGCAAGGACCAAAATGGGTCTGGCAAAAGGGTAACTGCCTCCCTAAAACCAAGCAGATGAAAGAATTGTTTTGGACACATTTCCATTTGGTTTCTTATCCAGAGTCAAAGGATTCCTGCTTCTGAACACGATGATGGAAGAAACATGTTTAAGCATAGACTATGCCAAGATGGATGTAAAGGAAACTCAGCAACATACATTTAGATTGCCCAACGAGACCCTGCTACCTTGCAACAGTCTCCAAAGAGAACAACATAATCCTCAAGTAAGAAGCCTTAACCTGAAGGTTGCAAACAAGTCACAAGAAATAACCACCTAGCCATAGAGGAGTACCAAGTGTGTGCACTCAGAAGCTCTTTCATCTCAAGTGTCACACTGAAAGACCTCAAGTACCTGATGAAAGGAAATAGTGCTTCCTACCGGTTTCGAAATCCTCCTGCAAAAAGTTAGTCAGACATCAGATGCTTTCACTTGACCAGCTGCTGAAATCCTCACTGCAGGATGCGCCCAAAAACCTACTCCACAACAACTTGCTCCTATGTGACTTTCATGCTTTTGGGAGAGGGAGAATCACCTAGGTATACACTTTCAGTGGTGAACATTGCTCAAAAGGGAGCAGGGTAGAAGATGTAGCCAACCAACAGCAAATGAGACAACACACGCTGCACCTCACTTGGATATTACAACAGGAGATCTATTCCCTGCCCGAACACAGAAGAATTCAAAATTCACCCAGTAGTTCTGCCTGTGAAGGTAGTGTTCTTCCCCAGACAGGGTTGGAATATTGCTAGTTTGTATTTGCTTGTAACTGGTGATGGTGATCAATGAGCTACTCTCTACATCCTTGCAGGAAGGTTACATAGGATCAAGAGGCTATCCTTCGGATTTAGTACCATTTAGCAATTAAAATCAGTCCTATAGCTAAAATGGGCTTTCTATAAAATGCAATGTCTCCCAAGAAGAATTTGATCCTCTGATTGTGATATTCACCCTTAATGAATAGAGAACTGTAACACCAAACTTGTATAAACATTAATGTCTTCATGTTCTGTGCCGTGACTTGGATCATTAGATATCATGTTCCTGAGTTATGTCGTGTCAGACGGAAGTACTTTCATACAAACACCCCAGATTTACCCCAGTTCAAGAACCTAGGAAGCTTGCTGGCCAGATCTAATGCTTAACAAGAGATGCTAGAAACTTCGTGATGTGAGATGCCAGACACCAAACAGAATGTGGTTCACCTTCTATTGCTTCCCTCCCATCCCTCTCTCCAGTCTGCAGGCTATCACCATCACCTTCTTCAGATCAGGAATCTGAGGGGGAGGGGAAAAAAAAAAAAAAAAAAAAATGAAGACAAGCAACCTCTACAAAGGCTCCAGCAACCAGCAACAGCAAAATAATATCAGTGACAGTAAAGATGCTCTTTTCGTTGAAGATCAGACTAAGTGCCTCTCTAGCTCTTCACCAGTCTTGGCTAGAAAGCATCAGCATCAAAGGTGTTTTTCACATCTGTTTTCCCAGAAAGCAGTCCCTTTCTCTTAAACTAAGAGCTGGTCATAACAGACCATATCCCTTTTAGGCTGAATTAGGAACTCTGCTAAAGGTCATGCACAGATGTCATTCAATCACACCTTCATGAACAGAACAGCACTATACTCACACAGCATGCCTGCAATCAGCATGCAGTCTTGGTTGATCCACTAAAGCTCACTGTCAATACCTGAACCACTATGAAAACTGGGTAACAATGCCTGCAAGTGGCATAAAATAAGAGGAACTGAAATGTTATTAGTTGACACAACAAGTTAATAGTAGTAGGGAAAATACGGAGGTATTTGCTAGGCACTGCAGAGGACTTATTCATAGTGATGAATGTAATTCAGCTAACACAGTCTGGAAAAAAAGAGGAGTTCAAGCTAGAATGGATGCAGAGAACAAACACATTATCTAACTTTACCAGCAAAATAATGGAGAACCTGCTGCAGTGATTGCCTCCTTCAGTCTTCCCAAACTAAAGCAGAGAAGTTCAAGGTTTGGTCTCAGTGAGGAACCGCACAGATAACCAGCAGCATTGCCACAAGCCCATAACAGGTACGAAAGGGTATTAGGAAGCAGGCTGGAGGAAGGCGTTAACAAATTAGAGTAGATGACACTTTAGAGTAGATGATTTCTACTCTTAACAAAACATCTACATTGTCAAAGCAAAGGAAACTAACAGTTTTTGAGGGCAAAACGCATTTCAGGGTGATAGAGATCTATCTGGACCCTTCGGAAGGCTTCAAAAGGGAAAATCAACCATAAGAGCAACCACGACCTACCAGAAGGCAACTGCGTATGCTCATATGTGGTCGTGCACACGCAAGCTGGCGGGACAATAATTTAGACAACTCAACAGTAGGATACTGGGGCACATGCCATCATATGACAAGAGAATACTCAGCAACCAAAAGAAAACATTTCAAAATCACATCCACAAACAAAAATGGTGTGATCTCCCCACTTCCCCTAAAATGGATCCTGACTGATTTTATGAATAGCATTATACAGCCCATCACTTGAAGAGTCAAGAGGTTCGTATTTCAGTATATGGCATACATCCCTAAGCCTACTTTCTGCCCCTCCACTCCTAGAAGGAGACTCAAACCCCAGAATGAAGCAAGCAAGAGCTAGACAACACACCAATAAAGGCTGCAGTGTACTTCATAGCCTGAAACATTTCATCTACTGATCTCTCAGCATTATTTTGTGAACAAATACTGATACATTTTGTTTACCAACAGACACGTTTTCAGGACAGGTACAATCTAGAGAGCTCTTTGCAAGACTGCTAACTACAAGTATGTTTTGGGCAAACAAAACCAAAACCTTGAAGTCATAAAATTTAGGTACGCAGTCTGTTTAAAATTGAAGCGCAGTTTTGCCCCACATTAATGGAATTTTTTTTTTAAACACTAAAAGGCAATCTAGCTGTAGAAGCTAACAATATAGTGCTACAGAGCTCATAACGTGTCATATATTATTTTTAAGTCAGACGAATACCTCTTGCTGCCCCTACTTCGTGGCTTCAGTAAATCAGATACTGCTTTCTCACATTCTGTTGTCCTTGCTAGCAACAAAAGGTGAGATCACTCCTGTCACTTTGCTCATTTTTCACCAGAGCTTTTTTTATGATGCAGTACTAAGTGTGTTACTACATTACTTATAAGGAAGGGAAGACAAAGCAAGTTAGAAAAATTAAACATTACCGTATGATGACACGTATGTACACTCTTCTCTGCTCCAAGCATATTTTATACTTAATAAAATCTGTCACACATAATATAACCCTATGAATTTAATTTCTGAGAGCAAAAGAATCCACAGATTCAATAATATTCATCATTCTAACAGACGCAGATTTTGGAGAAAGCTAATAATCTACCTTATTGTACACAGCTCAGTGATCAACACCGATGACTGGAACTTACAAGCAGGACACCCCGCCCAGCCTGACATGTAGACCCATACTTCAGATTTGCAGGGAACATGGGAAGAAACCTAAGACTACGTTACAGAAAAGAGGTACGGCAATGGATTGTCCAGAGATACCCAAGGTAGCCTGAGTGCTGAGAATAAAATTGCCACAGCAGCATGGAGCTCAATGAAGGATGCAACAAACACCTCACCACCCAGGTAGGTACTTGGGTACCTGCCTACTCAGATTTCCATAATCTCTCATAACTATCCTGCCCTCATTAGCAGAGTTTATCTAGATTAAAACTAACACAGGTATTTCCTTAGTACACTCTATTTCTACAGTCTTCCCCATGGCATGGCTTGAGAGAAAGCAAGAAGGCTAAGGTGATGGTCTAACTCTCCAAAGGTTCAAATCAACATTTTCTCTTTGCGTGACTATCAAATCTGGCCTCCAATTTTCCCTCAGTATTTGTTGCAAACTTTGCATAGCCTTTACCAGTGGTTTCATATGAGTGTGGTGTGTGGAACCAAGATAACAAAGGCTTATATGGACAAGCAGCACTTGAGAAAAAGCCATTTTGTACACATTGCTCAAAACAACATTGCAAACAGGCTAAGAAAGCAGTCCTAAGCACCCTATGAAAGCTCTCTGCTACAACTACGTTGACAAGCATAACTCAGTTTGCTTTATAAATAAAACACTACAGGATTATATTAAAGGACACTGTGGCATACTTTTAACAGCAGACTGCTTCCTCTGCAGTGTAAAATGGCAGCAGAGGGAAGTGGAGGAAGAAGAAAGCCCTGCCTCTCCAGGGCCCTCTTGCTTCCCACCCCTTCCCACCTACTCAACTGCACCAGAAGAGAGAATTCTCCTCTCTGCCCCAGCACCACCTTGGTATAAACAACAAGCAAAATGGCCAAGGGCTCCTCTGAATTCTAAGTGGGCAGTAGGTTGCATGCAGGGAAACAAAATAATCTTGAGGATTAACATGGCCCCGATAGTACCACAGAGCCTTATTTGGATGCCCAGTTCTCACACTGCAAAGCCTATAGTTGTATGTGGAAGGAATTAGCTTTACTGTCTCATAACAGCCAACCAAGATGATGAACTTGATGCAGTTCTCAATTTCCTCTGGTTTTGTTTCTAGAAAGCTCAGTCATAAGAAGAGTCAGTTTTCATCTTGTTTTTGCTGCAGTTAATGAGCAGGCATCAGGGTGCCTCTTTCCATGCAAAGAAGGGCCTTCCCCTCAGAGGGATTTACAAACTGCAGCCTACATAGTGTAGCTTTACCCACAGGTGTAATAACACCCCTTTCATAGCACAAGAATAGGTATTAGTACTACTGTAACTTATTTATGAAGGCACATTAGAAGCTAAGTCAATTGCTTTTAAAGCCCTTATGCACCTGTCCGCACAACTGAGCCATTGTTGGTGGATCTTTTGTTTATGCAAAGTTCACCTGGTGCAGAGAATCAGTGGGAGGCCTGTTTGCCACTCACTCTGGGAGCACAAGGTGGATCTCAGCACAAGGAGAACCTAATTTTCCCCCAACACAGTGGCAAGCAAGAGGACAAGTTACCACTGCTCCACTCACAGGCAAATACCTTCCTGAGTAAATACACCCAGCACCACTAAAGAAGCCATTTGGCCTCAATGTGTATGTCCATTCTCATAATCTTGGCACATGGTAGAGTTATGTCCCAAAAAGCCCACAGGAGCCCAGGATGCTCTGCTCACCCCAGGGTAGCACTGCACCAGCCTACCAAGCACAAACTGGTTAGGGAAGTACAAACCACTTTCCCGCTGCCCCAGCAAGCTACACAGCCATGTGCACCCATGGCACTAATACCCAAGACAACCTGTTCCCTCTATGTGTTTGGCCAACTTTACAAGCTAGTGCAGAAAAGCCGTGTGTACCCTCTGTGGTGGTTTGCTGTCCTCAGATAAGGGGGAGGAGGAAGATGTATTCCCACCTCTTCCCATTCAAGCACAAACGGCATCCATGAGAACTGTGATGTATTCCACACTAAGTGCTTCCTTCCTTGGCATACATCTTGGCTCTCAGTCTTTTGGAAAAAGAGACTGAGGACAAGATGTCCCTAAATTATTTAAAAACAAAAAATAAGAATGATTGCTTGCCCAACCTTTGTTCTAATGCCATCTTCCATGCACACTTATTTTTAAAATTTTTGTTGTTACCACCTTGTTGAGGTTTGCAATGTTCAGTTTCCTTATTAGAGGTACACTCTGTGGAGTTCAGTATCAGGTTTGTCATTTTACAAAAGGGGGATTTTACTTTTTTTATCAGGGTTGTCATTTTACAAAAGGGGGATTAACAGTCAGTCAAACCAGTCAGTGAATATATACTTGGAGCCAGAAAATATTTTCTGAAAGTTAGAAGCTCAAAGGCTTTGAATTTTTGTTTTGGTTTTTTTGTTTGTTTGTTTGTTTTGTTTCCTTAAACTTAAAACACAACAGAGGGTGTGTAACTCTTACTAGTCTTAGCTCATTTCAAGACCAACACAGATGAAAGTATGTTCTTTTAAAGTTGAACGTCCAGTCTCTGCAACTAACACTCTTCAGTAAAGGCTGAGACATACAGAGGAAGGAGGACTAGAACTATTACCTTGTAGATATTTGTCAAATGGGATAATGGGATCAAACAGGAAGAGTTTATTCATAGCAAAACATGAAAAGTATCCTGGAGATAGAAAAGCAACCCAACTACAACCTGGTGAATGGCTAACACACCCCTTGGGGAACAGGAGACAGGAGCTGAACAAGGCTTCCAACCTGCAATTAAAGAACATTTAGCCAATTAAAATTTCATAAAAAGTCATGGCAAAAAAATTGGAAGTTTATCAGAACCAATATTTTTGCATTTGCCACATTGCCATTAGAAAGTTTTCCCCAATGCTAATACATAATGAAGCAGGTCAGTGGAGAAGCTAAACTCGCCCTGACTAACCCAGGATTCACAACTGGTTTGAAGAAAGACAACAACTTCTCAACACCAATTACTGAAGGTAACTCGGTGTTTGCCATTACACCTGCTCTGTTCCACTAAAAGTAAGTTATTGCTCTAGTTAATCCTTTCCAGTGTAAATTCAAACTGGAAACCAGGTTTCTACCTCTTCTCTAACTTGCATTGATGAAGAGAAGTTTGAAGTCTATGGCTTTAGCCTGCTGGGTTGTCAACAGTTACAGTGAGAAGCTGTAGTGCTGTTGCCATACTTACAGTAGGGAAGCAGCAGCTCACACAACTACATGTCCTCAACTACCAAACCACAGTTTCTCCATACAGCCATTTTATGGTATGAAGCTGGTGAAGAGTTTAGAGCACAAGTTTTATGAGGAGCAGCTGAGGGAACTGGGGTTGTCTGGCTTGGTTCATGTGAACAGATAAGCACCCCCAACTCAAGCTGGACTACTGAAGTGAGGACAAGTCATTAATCACAATAGCAGCTTAGCTTCCCATATGCAGTATGACAGTAGACATTGCACATGGAGAAGTGAGAATATTATGTTCTTATATTAGAAAGGAGATAGGAAGAAAAGGGGTAGAAGAAAACTCCACCGTTACTTGAAATACAAAAAAACTTACCCAAAGAGCATAGTGTTAACAGTGAAACGCTCTCCCCTGATTTTATGGAATCATTTGTCTCTACCTTTGACGTCATATGGAAACTGACTGAACTTGCAAGACCTAAAGGCAGCTGCTGTTTTCATTCCGTTCTTAAATTAAACCATGCCCGCTCTATTTCGCTCTTTGGTTGACTTGGCGACTCAGGCTGTACCAGCCACTCAAACCAACATGATGCTTGTCACCATTGCAAAGCACATGCCTCTCTACATTGTCCAAGACTAAGCTTCATCATCTCAAACTGTAGGCTGTTTCCATGACTTTCATTGGACCCATACAGACCCAACTTAAGTTATTTATTAGTCAGCACACCAATGGCCCCCAAAAGGCTTTTTCTTACACATACACTACTACAAAAACACATCTGCTTTGATTAACTGGTCTACTGCATTCTTCAGTTCTTCCAAATACTTTTTTTAATTAACTATCATTTTCTTCTTTTCAAATATCCCTCAGATAAGGGTCACTCATATCAAACGCTAGCTTACTCTGTTGTAAAGCTAAAATAACTGTCTTTAACTTAGAGATAGTTTGTTCTGAGCATATTGGGCAAAAATCTCACAACACAACCTTTTCCAGTGGCATCAACACTGAAGACTAGATCAGCAACCCTGAGTACAAAGCCATCTGCCCAACCAAGGACAAGCATGCAGTATTACTCACCTTTACACAGGGACCAGCCCCCAGTATACATGAGATTAGATTGAGGGCAGCTAAAGGATTCAGTCTGGAGACTCTAGAGTAGCTGACGCCTCTGCACTAAGTAGTCAAAAAAAAACGAATGGGACAGAAGGCATGAAAAATAATAATATACCTATATATACCTGTATACAGCTGTACAGCATCTTCTACATTTCATGGCTTCAAACATATACTATGCTACCAAGCAACAGGAAAAAACCTGTCCATATTCATGCCACTGTTTATACATACAAATGAATAGTACTTGCAAACTTACTACTTCAGGGACATACACACAGACAACAAAAATGAAATTTTTCAGCAGGAACATCATCTCTTTATTACAGAAATAATAAAACAGCACCCACAATTTATTTGGGCCTATACATGCTGATGCAGCTTCAAAATTTAAGTCAAAAGTACGTTTAAAAAAATACTTTGAAGAGGCACACAGAGTCACTGATGAGAGATAAAAAATCCCTAGTGGCCTCCAATTTGAGGCATGGGGCAGATTTCTCTCTCAAGCAGTTTATTATGAACACTAACAATGCTTTCCCTTTTCAGGTTCCTAGTAGCAGAACAGGTGACCTGAAGGAAACCATGTCGCTGCATTTCTGCAACACAATTCTTAAAACACTGTGTTGTAGGGCTGTTTTCCCCAGTATGAAACCATCCATAACTCACTCGGCATTAACAGTGACGTTGCACTTGAATAATCTTTAGGGAGCCTCAAAAGGCACGCATTCTGCAACAGTTTCATTTTTAGAAAGTACTTTTGAGTTTCAGAAAGGCCCAGGAAAATCTCTCTGGAAGGTGAACACATTTAACAGCACACTCCCAGCTACTGAACACAGGCACATTACCGTATTTTTTAACAGCTGCTGTGGAGAATGCTCTCTGCTGTAAGTTGAGAGCAATTATGTGGAAGTCAGAAGTTGCACTGCAATAAATCAGTGCTGAAACTGCAGTCATAGCTCTTTAAAAACAAATATATAAGCAGACTGATAATATCAAGAAAACTACACATGTTCTGATAATCCACTGTTGATGGGTGGAGATTCTACCAGTCTCCTACTAACAAAGAAGAAATTAATAGATATAGGTCTCATTCATTCCACTGGAATTACCTGTTTAGTCAAGTGTCAGTGAATTGTCGTGTCTCCCAGCAGTTACAAAGGTCTGGTCTTTCCACAAGTAATATCATGAGCTGATGCTCCTATCTCCCCCAGAAAATAAAAATAATTGCAACCCCCGCTTCTTTCAATGTTTACAGGCTACCTGCTGTGTTCTACATTATAACTATATGCGTATACTGAATACATACAGATGCAGCTTAAGATCTGAAATGCTTATTCAACGAAACAACAGTTTACAACTGGCTTAAGAAAGAAGAACATGGAATCAAAGATTTTTCCTTTTTTTACTGTTATTTCCCAGTCCTGAACAGTATTCGCACGTGAAACACTTAAACCAAGATCATAAACAAAATCATGCATGATAAAAAGACTGAAAGCATTATTGGAAGTGACTTGTTAACACTGTAAGGCTACAGATAATGCATCTCAGCAAGTTCAGCTATTATTTGGTCAATATTTCTCATTTGGCTTAATGGAACATGATGGATAGCCAAACCAGAGGCACTCTTTCTTCAACATCGTGAATCAAGCAAGTATCCCAATATAAAAGAGCAAAACATTTCAGCAGAACAGGACATTTCAACAAAGCATACACCTCTTCACACAAGTGCAAGTGCTGTAGGAAGCAGTAATGACCTTGTATAGATTACTTTGAAATCTGTTTCAGAACGTTTCTACCAATTCCCTCAAGACAAAATATGAAAATACTTTAAAAAACAAAATGACATCTTACGGCTTGAAATGCAGTAAGCCAGCCTGCAGTTGATCCTCCTGAACAGTTGCTTGTTGATTGGCCAAAGTATAAGTGTAAAGAGTTGAATGAAGTTAATGATCAGTCCTGACACTATAAATATGTAGCAGATCAGAAGGTGGCAAATGAATTGAGACTTCAGAAAGCCAACGATGTCCATGATTTGCTGAGAAAGCAAGAGGGTACCTTCAGACCCAAAATTCAGAAGACAACCTGCAAAACCAAACAGTATCAGCGGTTACAGAGTGCATTTATTTCTATAAACAGACTGTTAATACAGACTTCCCGTTTTACACTTAAATACACTAAAATGAAAGTTAATTCTATGGTAGAAAAAGGCCTGATGACAATATTTGCAAAAGTAAGCATGGAAAGAGAATACCATATTTCTGAATCAATTGACATTTGGCTTTGGAAATAGATTTTCACATTTCAGTCCTAATTCTGCAAAACCCATGAGCATATGACTCCATTCCATGGACTCCATTCCATGGACTCCAGTACTTCTCTATGAGATTTTATTTATTGATAAAATATGAGCAAAATAGTCCACTTATATTTTGATTTGAATTGTCTGAACTTCATAAGACATACACTGTGGCATCTACTATCTTCAAGAGCAGCTCCAAACTAAACTCAAGCTTTAGAGCTTTATGTTAGAAGTTGTGCCCTCCTCTACAGGCTATGCCAGCCATGTTCCCCCACAAAAAGGTAGCAGCAGCCCCTTAATTCTAGCTTTATTGGCTTGTTCCCTTGTCACATTCAAATATCATCTGATTTTGGCAAGAGAATAAAAGCTTAGCTATGCACAATACACACAATTTGTTCAATTATTCCTTGACACTGTAATTCTGTCAGTTATACTCCCTAAGCCCAGAAAGGATACATCAATAACAGTACTAACCCATGACCCAGAAGTGTTTCCAGAAAAAAGAAAAATCAACTCTTAGGTTACTTAAGAAATGTTTCTATAATTTTGGAAAGGACCAGTCCAACCTTAGCAGCTGGGCATTCAGATGAAGTGTCCTCTGCCAAGCATTCTGGCCTACCAAATGCTGTATCGACCTCCCCCCACCATCACTACCACCAAAGGTAGTCTTATTTGTTAGGAGAAAAAAATATGAAGACATGATCTCTCAGTAAACAGCACCCCAATACTCTGAAAGCAGCCAAGCAGGAGGTGCTGCCATCCTGTTCCATTCCTAGACTGTTTCTCTCTCGGAGGCGTACGAGAGTTTGCCCAGGGAGGAAGCCCTGAGACAGTATTTCTGCACATGCCAGTCACAGGCAATAACAAAACGGCAGCTGTCAGCATCCCAGGGAATTAACTGATGAAAAAAAATCTTTATGCCTATCCTTTTAGCTTATATGAGACCCCATTATGTGAAGCACTGAGTGTAGATCAGTGTCCTGAAACATTTGTTTTACTGCCCTTGCTGACTATGCTTACCACAGCAAAGAGCACACATAAGAACCGCTGCAAAGCGATAGCAAGTTGTTTAGCCAGGTTTTCAACCGCAAGGAAGATGAAGAAAAAATTAAGAAAGAAAATCTGTATTGTTGTATAATTTATATAAAGAATTGATGGCAGTCCCAAGCCTATTATTAGCAGACAAAACGTGCCCTTTGTGTATCACAGACTTTGTTCCCTTTATCTTGTTGTACTATTCAGTACCAAAGCAGACACCATCTGTAGCTCAGAATGGCAGAACAGGCCTCTGTTCATTGTAGTAACGATTGTCATGATACTTGCAAAAAGCTTTTCCAGCTTTAACCAGCCATTCTATTAAAGATATGTTTGTGAGGGTGGCAGACAATTTATTAGCATGGGCTTTGACCAAAGGCTTTGTTTTTGTTGAAGGCTAAGTAGAACGAGAAATGTTGTCTAGTAGGAACCATTGCAATGATTCACGCCGCAGCCCCTCCATTGCACACTCTGAAGACAGAGCCAAAGACTGTAAAAAAAAAAAAAATAAATAAAAAAAACACAAACCCAAGTTTTGAATAAGTTTACAGTGAAAGATACAAGATTTCACTTCCCTGATTCAGACTACTGTACTTCACCAAGTAGCAGGATTAGATCACTTCTTTGAAACAGTCAGAATGGAAGCAACCAGTTACTTAAAAGTGGATCGTTTAAAAGACTGTGCAGTGCCCAAAACCCTGATGACTGGGTTTATCCTACCGTCCTTGGCTAAAACTGATCAAAAGTTTTTTGTGCTAGCTGGTCTGTTTAATTCCATCCCACAGAATCACTCTAATCTAATGTAATTCCCAGAGATCAGTAAGGGACTGGATCAAAAAAAATCCACATATAAAATAAAATTAAAGCACTGTCTACTTACAGTGGAGACCTGAAAATTCACTGTTTGATATAATCAACAGAAATCTACTGTAGTAAGCAAGCAGTTGATCAACAGACTTTGTGACAAGGAAGAATTCACTAGAATATTAGTCCACCAATTTGTTTGTTTTTTTTTTTCATTGTAATAGTAGTCAAACTGCATTAAAATGTTATGTTTATGTGAATAATTTACTTCACACCCGGTTTTTAAAACAAAACTTCACAGAATTAAAACGAAAAAAGATGAGATGACCCTGATAAAACGTAATTACTGTCTCACAATTTTATGAAGCCACAATGGAATGTCTTAAAGTAATTTATTCCTTACTTTCATACTTCAGTCATCAAACTTTAATTCTGTAAAGCTTCTAAGACATGTTTTAAAGGAAAACTAAATCTACTTAAGCAGTACCACTGAAATGCATCTAACCTAACTTACTTGTAAAAGGAACAAGAAATTAGAGCCACTGCTTAACTTTTGCTTTTCTGAAAAGTAGGGAGACCAGAGAGATTAATTTTTTCTCCTCTGACTAAACGCAAGCTGTTTTCCCTACAAAATTTGGAACCCAAACATTGTATACAGAGTGCCAGCTAAGTGTTTTGTTTCTCAGGTATAAGCTCATTCTTATACAATTTTTTTAATATGATACTTTTTGGACTGTTTTCATTACCCAAACTCCAAGAAATGAAATTTATTCTTGGTAGAAGCAACAAAAAAATAGAAATTTATTTTCAATAATCAGTTCTGAGTTCAAGAAAGAGGTCTAGAAGCTGGCTTTTTAAGAGTTCATAGGAACTTCTTCCACTTGCTCTTTGTCTTACTGAAGTTCCTCATGGGTAACATCAACGTAACACCAGTTTAAGTGATGAAGAATCAGGTCTTTAATTCTTAATCCATGATGCTGGTTTAATAAATTACACTGATTTCCTTATAGATAATGACTGAAAATTACAGCAATCTTTTGAAAACAAAAAGGCCAATCAATGCATTTTCTCAGAAGCTATTAAGATTGGAGAGCTGCCAAGAAGCTCTCTTCTATCAAACACCCCTTAAAACAAATTAGGAGAAAATGGCCAGCAGAGCATCAAAAACAGATAGCGGCATTCTTTAATAACAGTTTTCCTTCGGATAGAAAACAAAAGACTCAAACCTCAAACGTCTGTCTAGGGAGCAAGTCAACAAGCATCTATTCATGTGACTAAGAGATCACAGGATCAGGTTTAAAAGCAAACTCCACGACTATTCATTCTACCTCTTTTCCCCCCAAGTTTCATTCTTCAGCAAGATCCACTGTGTTTTCTACTTCAACTAGTCTCAGCATTTCCTTTCGCTTCAAATAACTGACCACAAGGACATAGAAGAAAAGGCAATGTTACACCAGTGATATGCAAGGTGAGCACCTCTCTTCTGGCAGAGGTGGAGGCCAATTAACAATTCTATTTTGTACTTCAAAGTCTGTAAGAGTTTTGAGACTACAGCTAGTGATCTCGTAAAGAATACAACTGTTTTCACTTTTACAGAAAGCACAAGAATGAATCAAAGAACTCTCACCCATCTTGTCTAAAGTTTATGTAGTAAATAGGGTCCTTGGAGTGTGGAAAGCAACATGGTACCTATCTGACAGCATCTGGACTAAGTTAATATTGTCCATATTTACAAATAGACTCAAGGCAGCACTATACGTGGTTATTTTCATAACAGCATGTTTCAAGTCTATGCAAAGGCTTTCACTTATGTCTACTCTTTGATAAAGTCCTTAAATGCTTTGCTGCAAGTTAAGAACAACCAAGCATATGATGATGATGCCCATTCTTGCATTTTCTCATCTAAACCAGATTTTTGGATAGATGAGTTACAGAGGACTATGAAAATATGCTCCGGTCAGATTACAGCAGTTTCAGTAATGCCTCTAAGTGAATTTTAGTTGCCATCAGAACAGCACAGATAGCAGCACTGTATTTCATATCCGAATCCATTTTAACAATGCTTCTGTATATGAAATATGCAAGGCAAGTCCTTATGCTCTTCTCTTTCTGTCAGCGAGCATCAAAAGTTAGCAAAAGTGAGGTTGTATCCATGTATGTATTCACCTTCAAGGAGAATATATTTGTACATGCCATACAAAAAAACCCCAAGTCTGGAGGAAGAATTATCCATCTATTTGCCTCGTGCTTAATTAGGGTTTGAATCACTTCCCCCCTCCCCCAAAGGCAACTACTAGAGCATTACCTCCTGTGTTGGGTTCATGTGGCAAGGTTTTGGCAGTGGGGGGAGCTGCAGGGATGGCTTCTGTGAGAAGATACCAGGAGCTGCCCCCAATGTCAGACAGAGCCAGTTCCAGAATGGACTCCCTGCAAGCCAAATCTGAACCCATCAGCGATGCTGGTGGCACCTCTGTGATAACACATTTAAGAAAGGGTAAAAAAATGCTGCACAGCAGATGTGCACAAGGCACGAGAAAAACATGAGGAAACAGCCCTTCACCAAGGTCAGTGAAGAAGGAGGGGGAAGATGTGCTCCAGGCACCGGAGCAGATATTCTTATGTAGCCCACAGTGAAGACCATGGTGAAAGTAGGTTGTCCCACTGCAGCCCATGGAGGGGAGCTCACTCAGGAGCAGCTTTGCTGGTGCCCGTGGGGGACCCAGGCTGGAGCAGTCTGTTCCTGAAGGACCGTACCCTGTGGGAAGGACCCCAGCAGGAGCAGAGGAACAGTGCAAGGAAGAAGGAGCAGCAGAAAAGAACTGTTATGGACTGCCTGCAACCCCTATTCCCATTCCCCTGCGCCACTCAGGGTGTGGCAGGGGGGAAGGTAGAGAAGTCAGGAGTCAAGTTGAGCCTGGGAAGAAGGAAGGGCTTGGGGAGAAGGTAGTTTTAGTTTTGTCTGTTTTTCCACTGCCCTACTCTGTTATCAATTGGCAATAAAATTTCCCTAAGTGGAGTCTGTTTCACCCACGATGGTAACTGCTGAGTGATCTCCCTGTCCTTATCTCAACCCACGAGCTTTTTCACCTCATTTTCTTTCCCTGTCCTGCTGATGAAGGGGAGCAGTTTGATGTGCACCTGGCAGCCAGCCAAGATCAACCCACCACACCTCCTCAGAAAAGTCCCAAATTAGGCAATAATCTGAGCATATCTTAAGTCCGTCCCCCAAAGTTAAGGGAACTTAAGAATGTTTTTAGGTTTTCCTGAGGAGTCATGCATTCCTGAACAGCATATTTTGTAACACACACTGCTACAAAGGAGGAATCAGTCAGTTTGGCTGTTTCAAAGGCTGAAAAATGAACACCATCTACCAGCAAGTTTTAGGATTTCCAATTTATAGACTTGCCATAAAACTGAATTTTTATTTATTTTCTATTGAGCACAGAGATAATTAGCATAGCAGAATATAAACTGAAGATATGAAAGTAACCTAGGAGTTTTTGAAAGGGTTACCGTATAATAACGCTTTCCCCTTTCCCTTTTATTCCCCTTTTTCTTCCTATTGTGATCTAAGGTAGAGCAAGACAGCTACACAAACTGCATGCCTGCCAGGATGCAAGTTCTCTATCTGTGTACGCATACTCTCTGCTGGTAAAATGCACAGCATAGCTGCTGTTAGCCCCGACAGCCTCAATGATTGTCCCCTTACCACATAGAAAGTGCTTACACAGTGAGGCAAGGGGGACGACGGCAGCCTGGGAGAGGCACGTATAGTCTGGGAAGGCGAGGGAAAGATGGGGAGATGCCGTCCAGGTTCTGGCGAGAAGCAGTTCAGTCTTGCTCCTTCTTCCAGGAGCATGAAATATTCTGGGAGGAAGGAGCTGAACAAGGAAGCTGTAAGGAGCTGGGCTTAAACACAAGGCAATACAGAACTCCTGGAGGTGCAGTGTTTAGGGACTGCAGGGCTTGATGCTGAAGGAGGCATTTATTTGAAGAAGGTAAACCCCTTGAAGTTAAGCACTTCTGTTCCAAGCTCCTGCAGAGATCCTCAAAAAAATATGTCAGGGGAGAAGCTCTCTCAAGTGCAGAACATTAAGTTCACAAAAATAGCAGTGGAAGGCAAGTTGCTTCTTTCCAGCATGCCAAGTGTTGCTCTTCAGCTGTTTCCCACCCAAGTTTCTGTATTTTAATACATATATATATATTTCTCCAAAGCACAATTATCTGCAATTTACTTGGGAAAAATAGAAGAAAGACCTGCATTAAGATATTTAAGACCTGGAGGAGTCTACCAGAGTTCAGCCCCAGAGTTCAGTTTTGGGGACCACAGAGTCCCTCTGTTTCCTCTTTTACTTTATCTGGGTCCATTAATCTAACAAGTTACTTGCACTGCCAACAAGGGCAACATAACAAACACAAGTCAATTTTAGGGACTGAGTAAGGGAGAAGGACTAAACAGCAAACAAAATTTTACGAGAAAACATACTGAAAATCTAAGCAGGATGTGGGCTATGCTGTCACACAAATATAAGCAACCTGATAGTTCCTCAAAAATAACTGGGCTGAACAACAACAAACAGTCTAGGACAAGCACCTATATCATGTGCTCATCGCCAATTTAATATTTGCTCTCATAGGCAACATTAGGTGCTTAGCCAAAGGTAACCAGGCCAACATATTACTATCATCTGGCATCCTCCTCTATAAAAAACAACCCCCCCAAAATGTGTTTCTACAAATTCACTTCAGTGGATGACCTGGCTTGCTGTAAAGGTGCCAGGTGGCTTATCAAATAACAGGATCTGAATGTCTGCAACAAACTAAACCTTCTCAAATATAAATATACATACGTATGTACATAAGTAAGGATGCTTTTGTGTTTATGAATTTGTGTACAGAACAGTCATGGACCATTTGAGGCAACTGTACACTTGAGGTACAGAGATCAGAGTCTGTCTAGTTAAGCCGTTGGTCCTCAATGCATGGCCTGTGAGAAATCTCTCAACGGCAAGGTCCACACCATCACTCCTGTGCATGGGAGATTAACACATTAAAAGATACAGAGGCAGCAGGGGCAGTACAGCAGGATATTGCCACCTGCTTTGTGGTATTTATCCAGCATCAAAGGCACACAGCACTATGGTTGAGCACCTCTGCACTGGGCATTTTAGGAACAGATCCAACACAGCAGTAGCTACTGATTTCTCCAGTGGTTATTACAAAAACATTTCTTTTAGAAGAGCCTGAAGAAACAGGGGGAGGGAGAAGGGCAGACAAGGGATCATTCAGGAGCTGGTATAAAAAAAAAAAAAAAAAAGGCAAACCTGGTTTTAAGTTGTGCTGGGAGCCCAAACATTCTCTTGATAAGAGACAAACCTTGGAAAGGAGGTCTCTCCTATGAAGACTCATGGTTTATGCTTGCCAAACATTGATCACTCTCATGTTTTAAAGAACTGTAAATTACATTCACAGCAACGCAAAGAGTCAGTGCAAGGTACAGGAACTGCCTATACTCTCAACAGACAAAATACCTCCCCCGCATCGAAACCAGCTTTAGGCATGAGGCAACAAGGAAACATGGATCACATGTTTAGTTTAAAGCTCTAAATATTTAATCCTCCTATTCTCACCCACAATGAATTAGTTACAAAGTTGGACGACAAAAGTATCACCTCGTAACTCCAGTTCTGCAACAGCTTTCCACATCACAAACACACACAAGCAATTGTATCCAGGCAGAGAAGTTTCACCTCCACTCAGCAGACTTACTAGCATGAGGAAGTCCACTTCTATCTGCAAAATCAAACCCTTTATGGATAGGATTAGAAAACAGTGTGGATTTTCATCAGTTCTTTCCTGGATTTATCCATCCCCTTTTGTATGAAAAGCTCCAGCCATTCAGAAGACGCTAATGAAGTAAGCCTGGCAAGATCTGTCTTGCTGCCTGTCTTACACAGCAGGAACTCAGAACAACGCTGTTAGAGAGCTTGAGACAGTCACATGGCAAATCCATGGCAGAGCCAACTCCAGAATCATGACCTGCCAATTCCTCAGGCTCCAGCTTTCAACATAAAATGGTACTTTTCATCCTCCTTTATTTGCCTTCTTGGAAATGCTCAAGATTCCCTTGCAACAGCTTCTGACAGGCCATGTACAGAGAGCAGAGAGGGAACAGACACACCTCACAAGGATCTTCAGTGGCAGCAGATGATGCAACAGGTATAAATGCAGGAGATGGTTCAAACCAGGATGTATGTGCTGATCTAATGAACTCTGCTTTCCCTTCCTTTTTCCATTCCTCAAGAAATGAAAACCAAGTACTCAGCAACTTGGATGGCTCCATATTATAAACTAGAAGTTACAACTTTAGTACCAAGCTGACAGTATTGTGTGCACATGCACACAAACGTACATCTCTTTCATTGCTCCTACCCAAGAAGGAATTAAAGGCATTGCTAGATGCTTCATGGACAACAATCAGAAGATAAAAATCAGCAGCATTGGTAAAAAGATAATTTTCTTTCCTCAGTACGCTTCCATAAAATGTCCTCTATATATTTTCTGGAATTGTGATTTACATTTTAGTAATTTTGGGCAGCCTCCTTAAGCCTTTTCCTAGAAGTCTAATTCCCAACTTGCATGGCTTTGTTGTTTTGTTTATTCAAGAAAGCCAGAAAATGCAACTAATGAACAATATAGGATTTGTGGCAGCAAAAATCTTAAAAAAAAAAAATCTCAGAAGTAGCAGAGATAGGGCATAAATCACTGAGCTAAGAAAAACATCATGGTGGCAGTACCACTGGTTTACAAGTGGGACTTCCACCACCAGACTGTGGTTTCTACTGTCCCCCCAAAAAACAGTAAAAATACTTGTAACATAGTGTCTCTTTCTGAGCAGCTGTATGGCCTGCTAGAGAAAACCACGTTCTCCCACTTGGCGGATCTGAGCCCTGCTGACAACACTGTCACAGATACAGCAGGTACATGGGACAGGCCACATCCTCCATGCTTCCAAATCACAGGGATATGAGGGAACAACGCTGACCTCATCTGTGAGGGGATCCAACTGCTTCCAGAACAAATCACAAGATGTTGTTAACAGTCCTGGAAGTGAAAAGTGCCATCCATCTGATTACAACTCCAAGTGAGCTGTTAGGTTTTTTTCCATCTTCTATGTCAGTACACTGCCTCCTTCAGCTAAGCCATTTGCATATTTTTAATTAATATGAAATAACATTCATTAGTATGCTCTTTGAATACTAAGGAAATGTTAAACAGAAAGATTTGCAAGGGTTTTTTTTTTAACCTCCAAGTGTTGACTTAATTTGGCTGTATTCTATCATGACACTGAAGAGTATGAAGTAGCTGAATTTCTCCTTTATGAAAATCACATCCCAAAATTGGAAATGACAATGCATGCACAAGATGTAGCCACACCAAGACAGGGATACACAGGATATTAATATTTATTCATTAAGTATTTTCTAATGCTTCTTTCTGTAGAAAATAGTTTAACTGAAGAATGAACGTGGCAGGGAAGCTTCCAGATTTATTCAAAGAAAACGAACTCCTGCCTTAACGAGGTAACACCCAATACTTAGAAAAACCATGTGTCTTACAGCTGAGATGTGGTTGGCGTAGCTCCAAAAAATAAGATGCCGGCTTCAGTGAAAGGCTCAGCTGCACCCAGACACAAAACAATCAGACATCCAGATGCCAGGTAAAAATCCAAATGAACACAGTGACTGCTTTACCCGTTTCAGCGGTTCTATTCCACATCAGTTTTCAACCACCTCTGCCACTAAGACACAAGTGTTCAGAACTGTTTTGCTACACCATGAACTCAAAATACTTTCAGCCTCCTCATTCTCCCTGATCATCAGTCCCCTAACAGCCTGATTTAATTTGAGAACTTCAGAGAATAAAAGCCTTTATCACAGGCACCCGATTTATCAAGTCCAATAATAAAGGGAGGTTTCATTTTGGACCCGATTCAAATCCTGCTGAAGCCAAAAGAAATCTCTCAACAAGCTTCAATAGCCCTTGTTGTTTGGCAAACATTATCCCTCAAAAACAGCCAAATGTGATATAACTAATCAATGAACTTGTATTCTCAGCACCTAAAGCCAGGGCTAGTCAAAACCACCTTAAACTTCCAACAAAATCATTCAGAGACAGTGCTTGATCCAACAGCATTTACCGTACTAGATGGCAAGCATGCAAATGTTACAGTTCCTAAATATGCTGGTAAGAATCTGGTAACATTTTTACAAATTTTGCACTAAATGAAGCATCTAGTTACATCAACACCTACCTGGATTTTCCACAACATCTCTGCACAACTTCAGGTGCCTAAATCCTTTTAAAAGCCTGGCTTTGAGCATTTGTCCTGCTAACTTCAAATAAATTTGAGACAGTTTTATAAGGTTTAAATTCAGAGTGAAGCTTTTCTTTGTCTCCATCTTGGATGAAATGCAGTATTTATGCACACTCTCAGAGGTACAGGCATAGGCATGTAAAAACCAGACAGTGACACACTGAAGGCTCAATGAACTTGGGAACAGCACTTTCCTAGTTATCTTTCTGCTTACTTATAACCCTATTGCACCTCTACCACTATTGGGCAACAGGAACAGTTTCTTTCAATTAACTTTGATCCTGTAGATACTTGGTTTACATTTGTTGTTCGTGGGAAGAGGGTGGTATCACTCCTGCCTACCATCTGCACATTTGGCAACATTGATGTTACTGCATTGGTTTTTGGTAATTTTCACTAATACCAGATCAAGGGGGAAAAAAAAAAATGTAAATGTCTGTGCAAGTTTCAGCACCGTCTAAACATATCCTCAGAACCATAAAATAAACTAAAGCCTTGTTAACCCTTGACAAACCACCTGTGACTTGAAGGGGGAAAACCCCATAAATGATTCAAGTGCAGGTGTAGGCTGCTGCAGACAGAATGCTTCCAGACCTTCCAGAAGTGCAAAGCAGCATCTGCAGTAATGGTTATTTTCCAAAGTGCTGAAAAACATGGTAAGAAGATGCAATCTATGATGCATGAAGACAGGGATAACGTGGAGAGGAGGAGAAGCAGGACACAGTTTAACTTTCACACTGTAGTTATCACTGGAAATGGATTAAAAATCATGTGCCATTTCTACACATAGATTTCCCCCAAATATATTTTTTCCTTGTCTTTAGCAGCAGATTAAGTCAGGTGTTCCCCTTTTTCTGATTGGTGAAAAAACCTGCATAATCTGCCAACTGAATCTGAACACGCAAACCTTTTCATTCACCTGGATCCTGCTGGAAAAATGTGATTGAAATTTAACTTTGTTGATCAGACTAAAAGCAAATTTGGTGCATGTCAGAAATTTTTCAGATGTTAATAAACAGTCACACATGCACGTGAAATCACTGTGCTTGTCACTTCCTGCAGCTCCTAATCTTCTGGCAAGTAAACCTTCTCTCAGTGACCTTTACCTCTGACTTCTTTCCAGCCTAGAATTGGTTAATTGTCTTTCCCTATTCCTGTTATTTATGCTACAGCAGAAACCTCAAGCAAGGTCAGCCCTTCTGCAAGCAGCAGAAAATTACTTCAGTGTTAAGCTCTTTGTGGCAGAATGTAAGACGACAGACAGAAAGGCTGAAGGTGAAAACGGCAGCATATAAGTAAAAAGGCTTTAAGTTCAAAATGAAGAGCAGACCACTAGCAGGACCATAATCCAGCATCTCCCAACTGTGGGCTCACTACAGTTATTAGACTGCTCTGCCCAGTTCCTAACACATGGTTTATGGACCTTTTCAGGAGATCCATTACAGCCATCATCTTTTTCTCATATTATCAAAGAGGGGTCTTTACAGCATCTTCATCCTTGCCCCAACACACAGTTACTCTCATTCATTTCCATTTCTTCTCTCCCTGACCTTACCTTGACCCTACCACATCTCTAGTCCAAAGCACTGGAGGTGGACAAGGGAAAAGCGTGAAAATGAAGTGAGTCAGCAGTTCCTGAGAAGCACACGAGCATTAGTCAGAGGTGATCAGGGTACTCATCACACAGTCAGATGTGAATGAGCTTAAGACCACCAAACAGACTGGCGGGCAAACTTTCCCAAACACCTGAGTCACTGGGGAAAGCCACCTCGCAGACAAAGCACTTGGGGAAAAAACCACATACTCAGCTGCCACGTATCAGTGCTGAAATGCAACAAAGGATATAGGGTACTGCTCTCAGTGACATTTCTAGTTTCCTTACAAAAAAGCCCACTGCATTCAGTACAGCTAAATCAAACACACCTGAGGAGACGGTTGCCTTGACTCAAATAAGGTTTTCTCTGGTGAGGGAGGCCCACAGTTGCAAAAGCTTTCGCTGACTAAAGCACAGGCACAGTACACTACAGTGCGTTATTACCCTCTTGTTCATCTGCTCCCTTATCGGGACATACCAACAGCAGTAGCAGTGATGCAATTAGTTAGGGAAGTATTCTTCTACACCACACAGTGGACATTCAATTTTTTAAAATTTAAGACCAAATTATTAATACAAGTTTAAGGGCCACGAGCGCATGTTTGCGACACAAGAATAATATCTTGCTAACCTCAGCACAGCTGTGACAGTGTCTTCCTTCATTGCAGAGATTTCAAGGGGCATTATTCGCAGTCATCACCTTCCAGCAATAAAATCAGGGTATACAACAGAAAACAATAAAACACCTCTTTTCAGCAGCGCAGAGCACAGTCATAGGATCCTCATTCATCACCTGCAAGAGCACCCTTCTCCTACAGAGCAGCTCTTCTCCGTTATGGTACAGTAAGTACATCAAACTATAAACGATGTACAACCATCACTCCAGGAAAGCACGCCTCACTCCAGAGAGATGAGCGCTGCTTCAGTGCCTCTGGATTTTGGCTGGACAGAGCAAGACTTACTGAAAAAACAACCTCCCCACCAAACTGACACCTACATGGTTTCAAGAAACACAGTGAGTCACCGTGCTCCGGGCACAGTGTTCTCTGCCCTGTGACTCTGGGCAGGCACTGACCTCTCTGTACAGTTTCTCTCCACTCCTAAAATACAATACTTCGAGCTTCCTGTGAAGCCCTTACTAAAATCTGTTATTTAAGTGCTTGCCAACAACACAACCAAACTTTGCTTAAGAGCAACCTTTATCCATCAGCAGCTTACAATACTTTCTCTGTTCATTGCAGGCTTTCTGATATATTCTACTGCATGAATCCTGACCCTCTGTCTTCCATAAAACACAGTTAAAGTTTCATTTTTAGATACAGCTTATTCAGGCATTGTTATGCAAAACTTTAATAGGAAAGAGCAAAGCTGTGCATAATATTTACACAAATGCCTAAAATGAATCAAAATGTATTTTAATCCATAGTATTTGGAAAAACACAACATTAGAACAGATACAAACGGCTAGAGAAAGCTGATGGTTAGTAAATGACAGCAAACATTTCGAGCACATCAACTATTCTACTGATCCATTTTATTTATTTGTATTTATACAGAGGTAGTCCTGGCATATTATCAACAGACCTCTGTATCATTCACATAAGAAGTTAGAGAAGAAAGAAGGCTGCTAATTTCAGCTTAAGCTGTTCCGCAATAGTTTCTCTACTCCACCAGCTTTTAATTCTTTTGCAACTCACTCTTAGTGCAATTATCAGTACAAGCTGAGGCTACAATGGCCTGGTACCGCTTCCTGGGCTGGACGCATCACTGTTTTTAAAGAAATGCTTGGGGGATTTTTTTTTTTTTTTGAGAGAGAGTTTCTTGCATCCTTCCACCTCTTGTAAAGTATTTTCAGTTTTCACGTAGCAGCAAGGTTGCTCTCTCCCACACAAGCACCTGCATAAGGTACATCATTCTTAGATGTTTGCACATAGTCTTGAAACACTTACAAATTTTAGAAACATAACAGAGATAAAGACCTGTAGTCTCTGTGTGACATTGTTCAGACTTTTCTTGGTTGTCTTTTCAGCCATACAAGAGAGCGCTCACTTGTTGAAATAAATGCTACAAAGGATTACTTCTTAGTTAAACGATACCTCCCTCGGAGTTCTCCCTGCACCGCATGGTATCAGTCGGCACACCTTAAGTCAGTTTGTGGCCATTATTTAATTCGGCTTAAATATCTTTATGAGGAGACAGGGGCAGATGAAAGGCAAAGCTCCCGCAACACGTGAACACGTCACCGGGGAGGCAGGCGCCCCCTCCCCTCCGCCTAACCACCGCTCACGCTGCCTCAGCTCGCGGGCTTGTAGGTACCGCGGAAAAAACAGCCACCGCGACCTGTGAGGGCGCGCTCCCCCCCCCCCACCCCCCCCCCCGCCACCGGGGCACGCTACGCCCTCTCGCTAAGGAGAAGCGCCCGCGGGGAGGAGGCAGCGAACTGGCGATCGCACCCGCCCGTTTCCACGGCAACCGCCCTACCCGCCCCCTCCCGCTGCCAGCGCCAGCCCCGCCGCTCAGACAGGGGAAGACCGAAAGGAAAGTGGAAGGGGCCGCCGCCACCCACCGCCCGCCCGACCGGCAGCGCCCCGGAGCGGGGTGGAGGGGGGGGGGGGCGGCCCAGCGGCGCAAGGCCGCCGCAGCTCTGCCGTTTCCACGGAAACCCCGGCGCGGGCCGCGCTCGCCACACAAAGGGGGCCCGCGGGCGGCAGGAAAATTCTCGGCGGCCGCGGGAGAAACGGCCCGACGGGGCCGGGCGGCGGCCAGACCCGGCCCGGCGGCGAATAAATCTGGGAACTTGTGTCCGCAGCCCGCCTCCCGCCCCGCCTCGCTCGCACACCCCGCCGGCGGCCGCCGGCCCCTCGCCTCGCCGCTACGGCACGCCGGGGGAGCGGCTGCTGTGGGGAGGGGGCCGGGAGGGGTCTGGTTTTGGGTTGTTTTTTTTCCCAGTGGGGCACCACGGCGGCCGGAGAAGGGCGGCCCCGCACCTGAGGAGCTCGCTGGCCGCCAGGGGAAGAGCACGTACCTGGCGCCGCCGGGCCTTGGCATGCGTGTGCCGCGCTGAGGGCGGACGGCGGGGCGGCAGCCGAGCCGCACCAACTGCCACTAGTTTGCACGCGGCGGGAGGCGGCCGGCTCGGGCGGGGCCGCCAGGCTCCACCCGCCGGGCGGCTCCGGGAGGAAAAGGGCGCCCCTCGCCTCCCCTCCCCGCCGCCGCCATGTCACTTCCTCCCGGGGCGGCGGGAAGGGGCGACCCCTCCTCGCGCCCGCTTCGCCGGCCCCTCGGGGTGCCGCCCGAGCGGAGCGGGAGGGCTCCGCCACGGCACCCGGCGCCGCTCCGCTGCTGAGGGGCGCCGGGGGACGGCGCTCGGCGCGGAAGGGCGGCCGGCTCTGAGGAGGGAGGGAGGGGGCGGCCCCTTGGGCGAGGCAGCGGCCGTCCCCTCAGGGCCGCCGGCGCCGGGGCTGACTGCTCGTCATCCCTTACGGGGCGTGAAGATGCAGGGGGCAGGCTGGGCTGTGCCCGCACGGAGGCCTTCCTGGGGGGCAGGCTGCAAGCTGTGGCGGGGTGAAGGGCAGCTGTGAGTATCTGCCACTTCGAGTAGAAATTGGGGAACTGGACACCAGCTCCGTGACCTGGGTGCTGTGGAGAAAAATAAACGCAGATGGCAGTCATCCAGGCACCCAGTACCCTGACACACGATATTCGCTGCCTGTGAAAGCGCAAACATTTGCTGTCAGGCTCTGACTGGAGTGAAAAGCCGCTTGCCTGAATAGTAAGAACTGAGTCTGTTAAACACCCAAAGCACTGGAAGGTGGTGACGCCTGGGATGACGTGTCGCTGGGGCAGCGCTGTCGGCGCTGCAGGGTGCGCGGCTGCACCGGGGTGGGAGGGCTCCTGAGGCTGGGGTCTGTCAGGCAGAGGGTGGACGAGCTGGCTGGAGCAGAGCCCTGTTACAGTCCTGGTCCGTAACAGCCACAAAGCATCACTGTCTACCCTCAACGTTATTTTTTCTATTTTTTTCAAAGTACTTGAAGCAAACACTGAACTATGGAGGTTGTAGTATGCATTAAACAGGAGCAGAAAGAGGATATAAGCAAGACTTCCCAGACTAGTCACTGGAGGAGATTCCCTAGGAAGCAAAAGGGAAGTGTCCTGACTAAAATACCGCATTTAGGAAGGACAAGAAGCTACAGCTCTCCCAGGGAGCAGCAAGAGCAAGGCTGCTGCTCAAGGGAAGACAAGCCTGGAGCCGAGGGTGACCACAGCACAGGCAGTATCCTCACTAGCCAGAGGATTGCCCCACAATACCTGAACAGAGCAGCCAGAGCACAGTGCAGGGTCCATCAACAGTCCCGGACTAGATGAACCAATGAATCAGGTGTGGAGTTTATCCAGGAAATCCAGTCAGGAGCAGCAGGAGGTAGGGCTAGAGCTGAAGACAGGGCTACAACATGGATCCATCTAGCAAACAAGGTAGGAGACCAAGCTGAAGGCACATTTATCTACTACATAGCTTAGGCAGGGACTGAAGGCCCAGACCTGGGCTTAAATGGGGCCTGGTCCATTGGCAGAGCATGTGGGTGGGGGTTCCAGGTGAGGCTGATCAGGGCCATTAACACCTCGTGGTGCCGTCAGGGCCCTGGCAGATTACTGCTGATGGGTTGCGTGAGTGTGTACTGTTCAGGAGGTCAAGATTTGGCACCCTTCCTCCCATTTGGTCATGAAGGAGTTGAATCCAGCTCACTGACATCACATCAGGCTAGTGGTCTAACTGCTGAGCTGTTACATTGAGGGAGATTGGCAAAGGGTATTTCTCCAACCATACCTTAAAAGACCAACTCTTTGGCTGCATTTTTAAAAAGGGACACTTCCAGTGTGAGGACTTAAAATCCCTGAATGAGGTACTTGATTCTGGAGAGTGGCTAGGTTTGTAGCACAGCTATGTCCTAAGCATCCATTACTGGCTACTTTAAGCAGCTTTATGTACTGCACATAGAGATTTTTGGGATATTATTCCAAGGCATCTCACTCACTGTCTAGGTGTTACCCTGAGAACCAAGGGTCCAAAAGTCAGGCACCCTGATGCTGAGTGTGATAGTGCCTGAACATCTTTTCTTACCTGGCCTTGTGACCAAACTCTCTGCAGCTGGTTATTTGTATGTTCTCCATTTTCTGGGAAGCCGTAATAAAAATCTGGCTTCTTGCTTTCATTAGTGTTAAGCTGCAGCTGAATATACCAGGATTTATGGATGCTTTACACCTGAGAAAACTCTCCAGTGAAGAGAGAAATCCTAGTTTTGATGCAGTACATCTATTTCTCAAAAGTCTAACCAGGAAAATATGAATAATAAAACCCTCTTATTTAAATTGGGGTTTAAAAGGTAAATTAATCTTATGAAGCTGTTAGATACCATGGTAAAGACTGAGACTGGAAAGCCCATAGCAAAAAAGTACTTCTGTATTAAGAGCAAGGTTTGTGAGAGCCTCACTGTATATTTCTTAGGTGCTATGAACAAGGAGGATAAAAACGAATCAGATTATCTTTCTCCTTCCTTAAGCTCTACCCTCCAGAGCACTGAATAGAGTATATTAAGATTTGTAAAGCTAATAAAAAAAAACACCAACCCCACCGTATGGCCAAGGGCATCTAAATGATGTTTCTTCAGGTCTCAGTTTTGGTATTTCCCTGTTCTGAGTGCTTGAGTTTGCAACCTCAATGAAGTTCTTTCCTTGTTGCTTGTGGGTATGCAAATACCTTATCTGCATTGGGCAAGACTCAAGAGTTAAGTCCGGAACTTACACCAGGCAATGATTCCTGCCAGCTGTCCAAGGGCCACTTCTCACTGTGCATGAAATGGATGACTTTCAATGAGTTTCCCTGTAGAAGAAAAGAAAAGAAAAGAAAAGAAAAGAAAAGAAAAGAAAAGAAAAGAAAAGAAAAGAAAAGAAAAGAAAAGAAAAGAAAAGAAAAGAAAAGAAAAGAAAAGAAAAGAAAAGAAAAGAAAAGAAAAGAAAAGAAAAGAAAAGAAAAGAAAAGAAAAGAAAAGAAAAGAAAAGAAAAGAAAAGAAAAGAAGAAAAAAAAAGAAAAGAAAAGAAAAGAAAAGAAAAGAAAAGAAAAGAAAAGAAAAGAAAAGAAAAGAAGAAAAAAGAAGAAAAAAAAGAAAAGAAAAGAAAAGAAAAGAAAAGAAAAGAAAAGAAAAGAAAAGAAAAGAAAAGAAAAGAGAAAAGAAAACCCACAACAACAAAACACACAAAAAATCCCAAACCAAAACCCCCCATACTCCTGCTGGGCAAAGCACGCACTCCAATCGGTAAAGAACCCAGGTATCTCTCATGGCTGAAGTGAAATTAACTGCTTGCTGGTTCTAACAGCTGGACCCCAACCCTGCTCACCACATGCACTTTTAAGTGCCTTGTGAATTCAATTTCACAAATGTAATTGCAGTTAAAAGCTTGTCTTTTCTGGAGAGTTCTGCAGTTCTAGCTATGCCAGCCTAGAAAAAGAGACAGCACCTGTAGTGTTGATGCTGCTAGACTGATAAGCTGGATACTATATAGAGATACGCTATGATATGCTGCTGTGAGCAGCTGGACTCAAGGAGCCCAGTTTGCTCTTGCTGCATGTCTTATGCTTAGATTTTCTAATATCTAATAAGGTGTGGATTATAAAAGACACGTTTCCTGCATTTAAAAGCATTCATAATGTTCCTCTTCTATGTAGGTTGAATGTAATAAAGGCTGAACTGCAGGCTTTCCCTGCGTGCAGGCAATAACAGGAAGTCTTTCCTGTATTTGGCTTATCCGTCTTTATGAAATCTGTGGGAAAATAATTGTGTCTGAGATCTCTGCTGCTTTTTGGGCTTGATTAAAATCAGCTAACAAGTTCAGGAATTATTGTAAGGATTGACGGATGAGTGCAGAATTTTTTTCCTTTGGGAAACCAGATGAAAATACATGTACATAGGTTAATATATGCTAAGAGTTTATTTAAATATGGAAACCAAAAATGAAAGGTATTGATACAATGCAGTGTTTTAATGATAGAAGTCTTAATACGGATGCAGGTGTATCAGTTGAAATATGCCAGTGGCAGGGTGGCAGTGAAAAATCACACACTCATCTCCCATGCAACTAGCTTTTTTGGGCACGTTTTTCTAGTGTGGACTAACACTAACTGTAACAGCTTCCAGCTTCTCCTCTACCTCAGCTATACAGTGGATCCACTGTTTTCATATAGAAAACCCCACTTCCCTGCACAGAAGCCACACGGTACACACAAATGGAAACATCCTGTTAGAACTAAACCCTGGGGCCACAGTTAATTTTAGAGTAGACTCATTCTTTAATTGAATACTCATTAGCAAAAGGGCTGTGTGAGATGCATTACAGGAATTCAAGCTCCAGACTGTCCCGCTTGACCCTTTACAAAGTCTAGTACATACAGAAAGATTACTGGCTGAGATGCAGAAAAAACATGTTTCTTTTAACGTTTCTTCTTTCAGCATGCTTCATTTTCTGCAACAAGTCCATGGCTACTAATCAATCATTTATCATTTTTAAAGAATACCATTCCTTTAATAAATAGCAAGGATCGTACCATACAAAAAGTTTTCCAAATTACTCTTTGCAGAATTAGACCAAATATTTTCACATCTACTGACATCCACAAAATAAGCACTCCTTGCACATGTGCAAATTATTTCCATGACTGTTTTAAGTGTTCAGCTTGAGCCTACCTATGAGGAGAAGAGGGGCCTGTGTTTCTCTCTACACACGTATCTAATACAAAACACCACAGATTTGTTTTCCACATTTTCTTAAAGCTTGATTAAAATGAGGACTTCTACTTGGTGGCTCAAGTGACTGGCTTTAGAGGTACCTGTATGTGCAGATGACAGAGCAGAAATTTTTCAGACACAGTCTACAAGACTACACGCACAAGAGGTGGTAGCCACCTGGACTTAAATGTCAGGCTGAAAAATACAAGTATCCCAAATCCATTAGTATAAAAACTGAAGTGAACCATACACAGGAGGGTGATTCTGCCAGCTAAGTGGCTTGCTCTGCTCGGAGTGTTGCAAGGCTGCCATTTTTTCTGCCAAGGCATAGCACAGACAAGCCTGACATTTTACTAATAATTGATCCTGTCTTTCTACAAGATTTTTTTTTTGCATTACAATGATAACTGAAAATGAGGGTAGGACACCCCCCCCCCCCCCCCCATCCCCAAACACACACCACTGTGGTAGGAGGAAATCTTGCAGCTCTAATCAAACATAGTTCAGGGAGTGACAAAAAGGTGAGGGCTTCAATGGCACCTTGGAAACACAAAGATGCCAACATCTGTTACTGTCACGGTCATGGATATGTGTGCATGGGTGAAATTCCTCTGAGCTCTTAGAGGAAAGATGACTTTGGAGCTACAAAGGTGAGTGCTGTTTAGAGCGTGCTCAGGAAACTGCCACTCTTCCAGAACCAGAGATAAGAAACTGTAGAACAAAATCTTGGTCTGAACAACTTGGAAGCTGGAGTAGCTCAGACCCTGTAATAACAAACACTGCTTATGCATAACTGTTTACATCAAGTTTACAGGGAAGAGGCACATTGGCTGCTCTTCAGGTCTTCAAGGGCAATACCTAATCTGCATATATAGTTACACAGGCATTAACAGTCAGAAACAAATCCACACACCCATTCTTTTTGCTTGTACATGTACATTTCCTCACCTAGAAGAAGAAATAATTGTTTCAGTATGTGAGGACAAGGCTGCTTTATGTTACAATAATGTGTAGAGACGAGCTGTGTGAGCCTGCCATTTTGAACTTCTACAAACTTACAGAAAATGGCAATCCCTGCAATAAGTGTGTGCTGCTTTATCTACCTGTAATGAATTCTGCAGTGGTGTCCTCACCCTGTGAATGGCTGCATGCTCACCCTGCCCATAGAAGACAGCAGCTTTAAGCCACACTTAAAGCAGTCATCTTCATTCTGCCAGGGAGCAACTCTAGTTCCCTTGCCAAATTTACATTGAAGCTAGCATTTGCTTATCTCCTTGTCGTTCAATTACACAGAATTGGAAAGGTCATTTAAAAAAAAACACTTTTAAGAAACGGCAGGCAAAATGTAACATCCTTACATGTTGCTCGCTGAAGAACTGTTGCCTACTGCAGCTCCTCTCACAAATCCTGCACTGTGGTTTCCATACTGGAAACACAAGACGGGACACAACTGTCATCTTGATCAGCTGTTGCAGTTTCTATCCAGTGTTGGCTTATGTGCTACTTTTGTAAAGAGTGCTTTATCTGAAGGCAACATCAGGGGGCTGTCTATTTCCCAAGAAAATTGTGGGATAAGCCCTGGTTAGGTGACAGGAAATACCCACTATGCAGCAGTCTTTATATGGATGGTAGATATATTTTTTAAATTATTTCTGTGTAGTCTGATGTATTTGAAGAGCAAGATCTGTGTCAAATTTTATTCTGTATACTTTAATAGAGGCCACTTATTTTTCATAAAGACCCCACACTTTAGAGACATTCTGGGAAGTGTGGTTCTTGAAGACTCAAGGGTTAAATTTAGTGGTACACCCTATAGAATAAGTGCTTGATGTGAGAAAAGTTGACCCCCCAAAAATGGAGATAATTGGCATTCTGTACTGTTGTTTTCTTTCTTAAAATGAACTGGTGGTTGATGAAATAGATTTTTAAATAAAAAGGCATTAGCTAAAAGCTAATTGGGTAAAAGCTGAATACTTACAGTTCTTGTAAATGTCTATTATGCACATTAAGGAATGAAAAAATTTGGGACAACATCTTTGATACAAAATTGCAGAAACAGATTGTGTAAGACATGATAACAGGGAATACAGAGACAAACAGCATTAGAAGCTCAGGACTTAGAGAAAAGGGGTGAAAGAGTCAGATAAGATTTTGTACTGATTTTGCCTTGGGCTGCCAAATACCTGTGATACACTGAACAAAATACAATATACTATTCATTTAGACTGCCTTATGCCAGTAAATATAGCAAATCTGTGTCCTGTGTGAAAAGTGTACAGGACACTAATTTTCCTCTATTTTCTTCCAGTTAATCTTCCTCCCTCTCTGAAGCTGTGGTCTTGGGAACCTACATATTTCCAATGTCACAGCAGGCAACGGGTCTCCTGTTTTGACCCCTTAGTTCTTCTTTTTCAATGATTTTGCCTGATCTTGCATAAGGATGCTGTATTAAGAAAAATACTAAGTTCAAGAGAAAAGGAAGAGAGTTCCTGAATATATAACTCTTAAGCAACCATGAAAACCTCAAAACAGGAATATTTTTACAGAAAATAACTGAAAATCTCACCAAGACATCTGATCATCCCTTGGCAGCAGTCGCTCAAAAAGAAAAGGTGCCAGGAAACTAAAAGCAGGCTGGACACCTGTGAGAAAAATGGCCGAACAGTTCTCAGAAGCCCAGGTCTCATAGTGCTTAGGCTATTTAAAACACCACAGTGCTCTTAAGGCAGGCTGTAATGAAAAGAAAACTTTGTTGACAGAGGGATGTTATACTTTCTGAAGTGAAATTGCCTCAGTGTGAAAGATTTTCTGGGTGCCTTGCTGGCATCTACTAATTATTTACCTTTGAATCCTTAACTGTAGTATTTTATACGTGTTTCATTCCAGTTCTGTACCATGCCCTGCTGTCCTGTAGCCTGTGCATGGGGAAAGCTTAAAAGGATTTGCCAGAGATGTAAGAAAGGCTTGTAATGCAGGGATGCCTTTGGGTAGATGCAAACTAAGTGATGATGCCACACCTTTTCCCTTTCCAAAACAGTGCCAGCCACTGTGCAGTGGCAGAGCCTCTCCATGACCACTATCAGACACAAAAGATGAGGCCATTTGTGTCACAGCTTGCTTTTGCCTCCAGCTGCCCCTCTGTGCTGTCTCGACTCCTGTCTGCCTCAGTCCTAAGTGTGGCCTCCAGCACAAATCACATCAACCCCCAGCACTGTTTCAGTATAAGGGCCCCGATTTTCTGTGTACACTAGACATCAGCTCTTCCGTCTTTGCTTCGTGGTACAAGCTGCCCCATTGTATCCTCCTTCTTTCTGTTCTTTGATCCTGTGAAAAGCTCGGGGCCTAGGGGATAGCTGGGGGTGTGACAACAGGGTATGGAGCTAGTCAGCAGTCTGAATGCAGCAAAGGATGGTGGTGAATCAAAGGCTGTTAATTCAGATGACTCCTTTGTGGTCTATGTGAAATTGCAATTGAAAATTTGCAATTGCAATCCCCTTCCTTTGGAAAAATCACTGCAATTGATAGTAATTAGCAACCTCTTACAAACCATTGGCAAGCTGTCCTGAAACCAAGCCTCAAGTTCCTTGGGCATCGCATTGCCTGAGACTGCTGGGTCCCTTGTCACCAATTTAATATGTTCCTCAAGCCTGAGGCAAAGACCCTGCTCCAAATACCTCTCCAGTAGGAAACTGTGCTAAGTGACCTTATGGCTAAATGCCCAAATGGCTCAGCCAGAAATTGGGCAATTCTCCCACCTGGCCCTGGAGGGTCGAATCTCCTGGAGATGGCCACCTAAACCTGGTACTAAGGTGGTACCTTAGAACAGTCGCTAGGTGAGACCTCACCAGAGGGCTACCTGCTTCACAAATGGGACTTGAACACCCAGGACCTTGTGTCAGGTGCGTGTCACGACAAGACATTTAGATAATTCCTCATGAAAACTGTTACATACAGTACACAGAATGGCCTGTTTTCTGAGAAAGATCAACTCTATAGCCCAGCATCAGAATTGCTTTGACCAGGCAAGTGTTTATATTAGAAGGTGGCATAAAAACATCAGCAATGCCGTTTTACAGGAAATGCAGTAGGAAATACAGAAGTACCAAAGCTGAGTGCAGCACGCGTCTGGTATTTTTCGCGTGATATATTGAAAACTGATTGGGGCAAAGGACCTGGATTGCTGGTAAGAGACACCTCTCACTCTACAGAGAATCCTCAATGTCATCCTACTAACTATCATTTATCACAGGAGTTCAGGTGCCCCTGAGTTCAAGCCATCAATATTAACAAAACAAGGCTTATCGTGCACACACACAGAGCCTGGTGAGCCCATGTCCTTACCAGCTCCTGGATCTATGAGCTCAGACCCAGCTGTTTGGTGTAGTGGCAGCTTTAACACAACCATTCTCAGAGTGATTTGACACAGTCTTGTTTGTATGCTCACTTCTATGCTACCGAGATGTTATTAATCTACAGCCCTCACTGCTTCATATTTTTTTCCCAATCTGAATAACATAGCTAATGTCATTTCCTACTCACCAACTCCCAGATGACCAAGAATGACTACTCCAGGAAACTCCAAGCTCTGGGATCTGTCAATCAGTCACCTGGCAATTCAACCACAAAACATTTACATAAGCACTCTGAATCTACTGCTTTTCACACCTTTTTTGAACACAGGTGTCCCAAGTATTATCAATACTACCAACAAAGCCTGCTGCCTCCCAGGCATGGTAGCCATAATGGTAGCATGAATCAGAAATGGCTACACTAACTGTAGTAAATCAACAGCGCTGAGCAATCCCATTTCATTAATATCATCATCTCATCACCAGCTGCTCCTTGGAGACAGATGGCTGCAGCTGACTCCCTAGGCATTGCTTTCTCTTGCCACCCACAATGAGTTGCAGTGTTGGAGACATCAGTGACCTAGTCGTCTGAGTTTGTTTATACGCTGGAAATGTCTCTTCTGTCCTGTTGTCTTCTTTTCCTGTCCCTTTTTCTTTATAAGGGGAATCACAAACAATCAATCAAATTGGTGTTTAATTCAACACAGATGATCGAATTGCAAAACCCATGGCTGAAAAATCTCCACCTCACTCTAGCACTGTTTCAAGACCTATATCAGGCACTGTGAAACCATCATGGCAACTAATTAAAAAGGCTTTTGCCAGAGGGAACACTTTCTACCTGGCAGGTATGAATGCTTTTTTCTCTCTTAATTCAAATACCTTGTTCAGGCAAAGAAATGAACTCTGAAAATTATTTTCCTATGCATTAGCACTGGTCAAACGATTGTAATCCTAACTGGACCCTCCCTCCTGCACTGAGCTATGCCAAGGGGACTTTCCCAAAATCCACTTGTCATTAATAAAGCTTCTACGAAGACAAGGGGATTTGCCAGTGTTCAGTTTAGTGCAGCGTAAGATCTTATAGCCAGTGTTACATTCACTCGCCAGTGCATATGGACTTTAAAACAGCAATGCCCTGCGTGTGCAGGAGTCTCCATCATGTGAGAAAACAAGTGAGGTTTGCACAACCCCGTGGTAAAGACTTCTGCATAGAGTGGTATGCTTCATCCAACAGCCAAAAGAGATTCCTGGGCTCGTGTGCTGAATCGCTGTGCGTCACAGCTGGAGGGGTCCAGCTGCCTTCATAGCATTTTGGGGATTTTGCCATCAAGTTACAGTTCTTCTCTTAATGGAACAGGACCTTGTGGGAATCTGCTGTGTCTCCGAGAGTAACTTGCCCTCGGACTGTTGCTCTGTTACTACTGTAGAGCTCACAAGACGGGGTGGGAGGGAGGAAATATCAGCCACCTGGGTCATGACACCTTAAGGGCATGAACGGTCTTCTTTGCTATAACACTGGACAATATGAAGCACAATAAGGCTTTGTAAGAACTGCTAAAATATTACTAATAATACTCCACAGCTAAATGGACGCAACAAGTGACAGCCTTGGGCAGCAGCAGTTGTTTAATTTTATAGATAAACTATTTTATTATAAATGTCTTTGGGAATCTAAAAGCCATTTCTGAATTAGGAAATGAAGGCAAACAAATAGACAATATGCATCTTCCCACAAGAAAGTAGCTCTTGAAAACCTTCTTTCCCAATTTTTTTCACTTAAAGCAATTTGAGTTTATTCCTTTTTTTCTTTTAGTTTCCTGTATCCTAAAATTGTGCCTAGAAGCTAGTTATTAAGAGTGTATTTTTGGAAGCATGGCCATCAGTACTTTTAAAGTAATTTAGAGCAAATGACTTTATATTGGATGCTAGCAGCAAATGGGAGCCAGCACAGTAATGGCAGAGGGAGTGGGTTAGCAGAGAGCAAATGCTCATGAGGGAAGATAAAACTTCCCTGACTTCAAATATCAGCACTAATGATCACCTTGCACTACAGTGTCTGGCACTCAAGCTGATAAAAATAGAGTTATTAAGAAGAGCCTTAAGTGTTTGTGGACCAGTTGATTGCATTGTCTTAATTAGACAAGAGTTGAATTCCTTAATGTTGCATGCAGCTCACTACCTGAGTGACTGCAAATCACTTTGGGGAATGTTGTGGCAGCTCTGTTTGGGGTGATGTGGGGGCAGGTGGGGATGGGATGGACCTGCAGCTCTGTAGAGAGGAAGATGTGCCCTGGCCTGATGTGCATCTGGTCAGTGTAGCATATAGGAAACCTTGCCTTCTGCTGGCTAAATATTTATTAGGGCATGAACTATGACAGATATAACTGGTTAACTGGTGTAAACCAGGTGTTGCTCCATGCATTTCCACGTCACTAGGTACTGGTTTACACCGGAGGAGACTGTGGCCCTCTAACTGTGCTTTACCAGCATAGCTAAGGGACTTTTTAGCAGACAGACTCTGGCAAATCTCACAGGGGCACTTTCAGATCTTATTGGTCTCCTAGCTGTCCTTCTTACCCTCTTGGGTTACTGATCCTATATAACAGGCAGGAGCAACATGTGCATGTGTCTTAACTGCTCCAAGGCATGGCCCAAATTTTCAGCAAAATCACCGCCGAATGCGAACTGGTCAATGCTCACTGTTCATTGGAGTCAGGCAAGTAACAGAAGAAGGGCAGGGCACACAGATGGGCATGGTAGTGTCTCCAGCCACTTCAGCAAAATTCTTCAGAGGACCTTTCCCAAGGTCTTTGCTGAAATTGGATCTACGCAGAAAGGTATGGAAGGTACAGTTAGCTCTCCTAACGAGAGGGGAGAGGGCACAGATGTGCAACAGACCTTGAAATGAGTCTGAGTAGCAAAATGTGGCTACAGCATGCGATTTCAAACTTCGTAGAGCTAATAAGTGTTTTAATGCACTGTTTCAGTTTAGATTTATATGCTACACACACACATAAACAGCAAAAGGTATGTTGCAAAGTCAACCACTGAAAAAGATGGAATGCCAGAACGAAAGTGGCCTCCTCTGTGGGGCTACATAGGTTTGAGTTTACATGGCTGCCAGTTCTTTTTCCACAGACCCTTTCCCATACTCAGAGCACAGACCAAGCAGGCCTCATTTAAGGAGAAGTTATTCAAAACTGTTTTTTCTTCCTTGCTCAATGTGTGTGGCAGCAGCACAAGCTCATATTTATTGCATGTTGTTTAAACCCTCATGGACATTTTTAATGGTACTGACTGTTATACTGTCCAAGTTTATTTTCACAGCTCGTCTGTAAAGTAAGGCCAGGGGGCATCAGCTTGATTCTGCCATCTTAACTCTAAGTGTTGAGGAACTTCCTTCATGATTACTGGTGCTGCTCTTCAGAAAAAGGAAAGAAAATTCAGGGCTGTTTTATAGTCAGCATATTTGTGCTTCTTCTAAGTGCCCCCCCTTGCACCAGAAGGGTATGTGGGAATGTGATAGTCATCATCTGGGATGAGTTACATTCTTACCAGCGAGATGTGGAATGAATGTGATATCAAGTTCGAAGAGGAGGAACCTGGATTGTCAACGAGAGAGGGATGTGTCATTAAATCCAAATGTTATTCTGAAAAATGTAGCTTTTCCATTATCTTATGTACAGTTTCTAGTCACATAAATCCTCATATGAAGCCTCTTTCAGTCGTAACGCATGGCACTCCTGGCTGGCAGAGACTGAAGTATGCAGAGGCAGCCTGAAACAGCAGCAGAGGAAAGAGGCTGAATTTGTTTTATCATCCTACTTAACAACTTCCTCTGTACTATAATAACAGGACATTTAATAACCCAGCTGTTTGTGTGTACAGGGTCCCTTAGATATAATAGCTACTATTGTAATTAATGAAAACTACAGAGTCGGGATATAAGAGATTGTAACAGCAAAAGGGAAAAGCATGCCTAATACCTTCCTTTATAACAAAGCTCTTCCAGTCTCATATAACCCTAGAAAACTTTCAGCTTTCAAATTGAAATTTCCTACCACTGCTCACTCTTCAAGACTCAATTCTTGGTGAAATTACAAGGTGCTTGCTTTGTTTGTTTAAGATAATAAGAAGCTAAAACTGAAGCAAAAGCACCCATTATGTTTTGTTTGTTTGGGGTTTTTTTGCTATTAAATGAGAAATATTTAATAATATTTGGAGCAACTGTTGCTCCTCAGCAGTTTACTGCAGAAGGAGATAGCTTGTCACAGAATAATTCTGCCAGAGATCTGCAAGTACACGTTAATGCATTTTGCTCGAGGCCAGACAAGTTGTCAGAGGCAAGTCAGGATGCGTATTCCATTGTTACTGACTTCCCTTGTTGGTTGACGTATTTATAACAAAGTTTATTTGTTGATGCAAGTACTCTCTTTTTTTTTGAATGAATCCTGACTGAAGTGTTGCTCCTGTAATTGTGGTAGTTCAGCAGGCGTATGGTACCACCGTTTAGGAAGTTGCAATGCAAGATTTGCAATGTCTGTAACTAGGAAGTAACGAAGGGATAAGGTTGTACATAAAAAGCTATTTTTTTCCTTTCTCACTGAAGTAGGACATGAATGAACTGCATAGGATCTATGGCTACATGAGAAGATTTTAATATTATTCGGTTTGCTGTCAGAGTATGGAAGTCTCAGGGTCTCCAGAAACATTAAACCATATTTTGGAGAAATGGTTTCTGACAAGCCATTGCTCTCTGCAGAGAAGGTGCACTGAGGCCACTTACCCAGTGGCGCTGGCATTTGCTGCTGGGTTTTCCACTAAGCAGTTTGCTAAATGTTATATGTGTTTTGGAATAATTTTCTGACCAGTGAAGTGTTTTATTTTTGTTTTCTTATGAAAATAGAAGTCCTGTAAAAGATTTTAGGAGTTTTTTTTATTCCTTCCTACAGAAAGAAATGAAAACTCTATCCATGCTATAGAGTAGTATATGTTCCAAGAAGCATAAATAGGAGATAAAATCATACCTGCTATGTGGTGTACCTTCTTAATATTCTACTCAATGTCTATAGAATGCAACTTATTTAGTCCCTACTAGGTGGTATAAGACAAAACTAATTCTGGGGAAAATGTTCAAAAGTGCATAAGTGGCAGAGAAGACAAAATTCTATTTTAACTTTAGGTTTCTTAGATACTTCAATAAAGAGTGAAAAAAGCTCTTTAAAAATGTGTCCCATTTAAATTTTTTTAAAAAGTTATTATCTAGCAATATAGTTTGTATTCTGCCAATCACCATAGTACAATGAGTTCAATAAAAAAGAAGCAAAACATACTTTTAAAAATCCCCCATGAGATGTTAAACTAAGTAGGAAAATACAAGGATGTGATTATGTGGCATTATTTCAAACACTGGCACTTACTGATAAAGAGCCATTATAATCCCCTCTGGAAAACTCTTACTGTTCCCTCCTTGCCGATAAACTGGGCCAGCCTGCAATCTGGCAGACCGAAGACCAAGATCACTGAAAGCCACCTTTATGTCTTTCCTCCTCTCATCTCTCCCCCCAGTGTCACATGCTTTGAAGCTGCATGAAGTGAGAAGGTTGGTTCTATAATCCATATATCACCGGGCTACTGCCACCACAGAACGAAGTTTGACTGTAATCAGCTGTGACTTGACCGTCCTCCCTGGTGAGCTGCGAGTTGTGCTGCCTGTGTCCTACTGATCTTTAAATAGTAGCCAAAAGCAGGCTGTCTGCTGCTGGTGTCATCCCACCGATTCGAGATATTTAACCAAGATACCTGAGTTAGGAGTGTGGTTGCCCCAAACTTCACCTGTAGTCAAGAGAGAGACAGGCAGACACTTGGTGAAAATTAATCGGATAATTTCTGCAATTTTTGTCACTGATGTATTTTAATTAATGCCCACCTCATTCTCCCCACCAGTCAGTAGAAACAACACCCAATAACACCACAGGACAAGGCCCAGCTTTTGGGTTGAATCATAGAATCATAGAATCATTAAGGTTGGAAAGGACCTCTGAGATCATTGAGTCCAACCTGTTAACCTAACTGCCTGGTCCACCTCTAAACCATGTCACTAAGCACCAGATCCATACGTTTTTTGAATACTTCCAGGGACTGTGATTGCACCACTTCCCTGGGCAGTCTATTCCAATGCCTAACCACTCTCTCCGTGAAGAAATTTTTCCTAATATCTAATCTAAATCTCCCCTGGCACAACTTGAGCCCATTTCCTCTTGTCCTATCACCTGTTACTTGGGAGAAGAGACTGACCCCCACCTCGTTACAGCCTCTCCGACAAGCTTTTTCATGCTTCCTCTGCAGCCCCAAAAGAGAGGGAGAGGGGGGAAGTTAATCCATTTATCACAGCCACCTCTCCGAATTTATGCAATACTTTTCCCCTTGCGTTAGTGGGGAACTTCTGATCTCAGTTTAAAGCAGAAATTAAGACTGGACTGGGGAATGCTTAATGGTTTGTGTAGCCATCATTTAATGATAAAATGAGGATGTTCAGCCTCCCTAGCTTCATCTCCCTAACTTTACTCCACACTCACCAGTAGCTCAGTGAGAATTTAATGTAGCTGTCTGGGCTTTAGCCTAGCTGCCTTGCTGTCCCAATCTGTCTGTCTGTGCAGCTGTCTGTCTGTCCTCCCACAGAAGCTTTTCAGTGTTAGCCGATTTCAACCAGATTTTGCCACGGCAAAAAGATCTCAAAGATACTAACTTTATAAAAGTAGGCTGCCAGTCAAGTACAGAAAACCTGTTAATACTCACACTGAGAAAAGCATCAGAGCACTTAGGGACGCCAAGGGAGGAGGTAGTTTATGCTGCTGTGACCACATACATCAGCAGTATAGATGAACCTCGAGGATAAAGAACTGAAACACTTTTGGCAAACAATTAAAGAAGTTACCAAACGGGAGGTATTCAAACCCGTCAAGCTCCTAGATTCATTGAATATATCAGATTTACAGTACTGTAAAGTAGTAAAAAAAATGCTCTTGTAGCACTTGGAAAAAAACATTTCTAACAGAATATAAACGTGTACGAGGTGATTACCAAAGGATGTTCCTGTACTTGCTCATTTTGCAGTAACTTGTTTGCACTTTGAGATGCACAGCAACAGCCAGCTAGCACCATATAAATGAATAAACTAGGAAAAATAAAGTCAGAAAGAAAGTGCAGACACCTGATAAATAGGAAGTGCATCATTTGGAAACAAGGCGAACGTGGCTTTGGGTGATGTAGACCATCACAGGATGGTTATGAATTGCCAGCATGATGTGTCTGTGACCAACGTTGCGGTCTGGCATGTGTCAGAAGTGTTTCCAATAGACACACGGAGGCACGAGTGCCTGAGAAGGCGGCGGTTCGACCACATGTGCTGTGGTATGCAAAAGTCTATCACTCATACTCGGAAAAAATGTAAAGTAAAATTGGAATAACTTAATTCTAGGGTGTTTAGAGAAATGGCGACCCAAGCTTTTGAGCTTGGCCCATTAAGCCTAGTAAAACAAATGGAGTGGAAATATGATTGCTGTCTACTTCATCCAATCTGACAACGAAGCGAATAGTCAACATAAACAGGAAAAAGAAAACCTTAAGCTTACAAACTATATTGATATAATGATAAGTAATTATACGCTGGCCATTAATACCTTGGAATGAAAAGGTTTCTCATTGCTAGCAGCTGGAATCAGGTTCCAGAATTGCCTTGCCAAGAAAGCAAATGGAACTTAAAAAAAAAAAAAATGCTTGCAAGAGCACTCTGTAAATTTATGAAAAGCCTTACATAACAAGGTGCCTGTGATGGTAGGCTGGGCACAACAAATTAAGACCTTTCTACTCCTGAGATCTTAATATCATGAAAGGGAAAAAATGAGGTGGCATTAAGTATCAGAAAAACCTCCTGGTATGGAAATCTGTCTAATAATGCCATTGACTGGCAAGGGAAGCTGCTGGACCTGAGACAATGACTGCATTAATAAGAAAGGCTTCTGGATCTCTCTCTCTTCCTTCAAGCAATTAAATAATTGATTGAATAGTCCTCAAAGTTGGAATTTTCATTTGGGAGTAGGCCAACACAATGCTGTAGGAACATATATGAAGAGACCTCGTAAGATCATCTTAGCTGTCAAGGCCTACTGCTTGTAATAATAGTGCTCTCTTCCGTAGCGGGATGAAGGCAATAAGAAACCCCATTTTTCTTTGGGCCAAGCAGTGTTGCATAATACTAAGTATACATCATTTATCTGAGACTTGCTAAAGCTCTGCTAAGACCTTTTACAATCTAAAACAAGTGTTTAAATAAACACAAATAGCAAAATAGTATGAAGTGTATATTGTTTGCTGGAAATCTAACAAAAAAACCTGATATTGGATGCACTCGTCACAAAGGGCTCTGGATCATGGACTTTTTTGTTTTCTGAAGAAGAAAACTTATTGATTTAAAGTTTCTCAGGGCCAGATTTTTCCATACTGCTCAGCATCCAGAATCAGATACAAAGGCTGAACTGTCCTCTTTTACGTATGTGCACTACCTTTGCTTAGACACCAAAAGAAGGCATTTTTTTTTCAAATGACATCTGATGGTGACCTTTGACAACCTGGCCTTTTTTGGGTTCCTGAGTGGGAGCTGAGCGCTTACAAACATCAAACTGGATGGCAGCAATCTGTACCCAGCTCACCCAGATGATGATACAGTTTATGCGCAAGCAGTTGGGCTGCCCCAGCCATCACTCATCACAGGGATCTGTTGGAATGTGCCCTTCCTGAGGAGGGAAGGGGCTTATGACTTTTCTAGACTGGCAAAGGTCTTAAAAAAATAGTGCAATATAATGGCATAAATAAATATGTAAATTTGCTGATCTACAGCTTATTATGTATACCGCAATGGTCTACCAAGCTGGTATACTGTATTGGGTAGGTCTGTGGTGTAGCTGAACCGGAACAGCAACAAGAGTAGGCTTTCTGTTGTGTAAACTTGGCTTTATATTTGTATTTATTGAATTCTACCCTGAAGCTTACACAAGAAGAGGACTAAAAATGAAATGCCACTGGTTGTTTTGAACTTGTGCACATTAAATGTCACATGGGAAGAGATTACTAGTTCAGGAGAAGATATCCTACCACACAGGGGCTTATTGCTAGCACTGTTTTGAAGCCTATGTGTGCTTTCTGTAAAATCCAACAGAATGAGGCAATAGGAATAGCCTTGATCATTGTACTTCTGAAATAAGGACCTGAGTGATTGCAACTCGGCTAATAAGCACCTTAATATTTGCTAAGGGAAGTCTGAGTAACATTTTGGTATAGTGTTAGATTCAGTTACATCAGTGCTAAAACTTACAAGCTCGAATCAGAATTAATTTCAGCTTCATTAACTGGCTGATTTTAATGTAAATATCACAGTCATTTTTGCCTTTGAGAAGCCAATTTAAAAAAAAAGCAAACCTGGCATTAGTTGTATCACTGAGCACAGTGTAACTTAGTGAGGTAGTTTGTTTTTTCTGGTTTGTAACTCCATCAACTATGGAACATGTGGACTTCAGCTATTCATTACAAAAATTTCAAGCCCTTTTATCACATTGTGATCTATTTACTTTGGAAAAGGGCAGTGCAGGGCTTTCCAGGTTTAGCTTCCAGGCATAAACAAACTCAGTTGGCTGAACCTATTCAGGAGCATTTAGCATCCATTCCAAGAAAAACATCATATTGGCCCCAACAGAAGTAACTTCTGAATACTATTTCATTTTATTGATTGCTGCTTTTAATTTTAGCAATATCTTTTGATCATTATTTGAGGTCTTCATCCAACCAGTTTTTGGCCTGGTAACCAGCAGATGAAGTTGGCAGGCTGTTGAGATTGCTGTTATGAGGCAGACAATACAATCATGTACCAAGTAAGAATGAGTGTACAGTGTGTTGCTTCAGCTGTACTTAACTAAAGATTTTTAAAACAAGTCTGACATCAGTGCTTGATGGATTTTAGTTTGCACTAAAACGGGGTGGAGAGAGTGGGCGTGAATGTGTTTTGTAGATGAAATATTCAACTAACAAAGAGACAAAGAGGAAACTGGGACATGAAGTTCTCCCAGAGATCTCCTATGTACTGCTAAAAAGTCGAATTAATGATGTTTTCAAAGTCTCTAAATTAGCCTTCTCCCAGTGAAGCCAGCAGTAAAATTCCCAGTTGTTGCAAAGGATATCAAGTTAGGTCACTACTCTTTAGGTCACTGAAAATCCTACCTTTTTTTTAAATTATTTTTTTGTGTACCCAATGTCATACTGGTGTCCTCTGGACCTTAAACTTCAAACTTGCTTCCTGCTTCCCTAAGCTTGTGCCATCACCGTGCCAGCTTGCAGGTGGCCTCCGCTTTGGTGCAGCCACAGATTTCCCCAGTTGTGAGGAAAGGGCGTGTGTGCATTTGAGCCGTTGCCTCCATGTAGTCTGGTTGTGCTCTCTGGACTGAACTCCCTGACTGTAAAATACAGATAATGGCACTTCCCTGCCTACATGGATTATGTGGATTCCTCAAGCTTTCTAGGGATAAAAGCCAAAAAATAATGTAACAGGTGATGTCTTGCTGCATATTTTATCTACTGGCATAAAACCATTACTCCATTATTCAGAAAAATGGAGACACAGACAAGAAAAACAAATTAAAAGCAAAGTAAAAAGCACTATTAATAATAATGAAGAAAAATGAAATGGCGTATGACCTGATTTCTACAAAAACAAATCCCTGCAGATACACAAACCACTACATTAAATATGATTCTCCATATGATTAAATCAGCTTCTCTCAACTTGCCTACCTTACTGCTTGCTTAAAGCCATTTACATGTTTTCTGCACATACTTACCCAGAATACGAGAAGGGACTACTCAGTGCATGTACTCTAGTAGTTCCTAGAGAATCAAGCTGAAAACTGCTAGAGCATTAACTCTGAAGCGGAGCCACAGCTGGAAATCAGTAGGTGATACACAAGGGGAACTACACAGGCAAACACATACACAAATAAACTTAACAGGAATCAGTAGGCAAACATTTTGGAAAAAAAAGGGAGAGGTGTTTTTCTAAATTTGCTAATTAGAGATAGAAATATTTCCTTACAAACTGTAATCAAGTCAGATAAAATGTGGACTAGTACATTTGTGTCTTTTTGCTGAATCACTGTGAATGCTGTGGTGTCGGATACATCTGGGTGAAGCTGCTGAAGGACCATCAGGATCAATTAGACATGGGGTTTCCTTCTTCTGGCAGCCTTGGTCTGGTGCTGTCTTCTTCAGGCTTTTCTGTTGCTTGAAGGGGAACTGAAGGAAGCACGAGAATTTTGCTGCCTGGGAAGAAAATCTAGTTGTTCAGAGCTCTACTGCAGCTCTCCATCTCTGCGTAGAGTTTCCCTAGAACAGCCATCACCACAGTAGTCAAATTAAGTCAGCATGAGGCTAACCAGTCTTCAGAGTTGATAGTATGCTTTATCCCTTACTATCTTGTTGCAAGTGTTGCTTGTTGAGCTTACTGCACCCAATGATTTACTTCTATAGTAGCTTGAGCAGCACAGTGAACATGAGGGACACAGCAGCTGTTGTTGCCTCAAAGCGTGAGAAAACTGGCACAAAGGGCTAAACCTTCCCAAACTTCCAGGGCAGCAGCATCTCTTGGAATCTGGCCTCTCACCTCAAAGTACCTCAGTTTCCCCTCCACAAATGCAAATTTTACTTCAGTTTACATGATCTACAAGATCTGTAGGCAAAAAGCTTTGCTACCATACTGGTTTGTACTATAGAGTGTACCTTACTATTCATATGCAAAAAGCAAACCCCACTGCTTTTTGTCCTTTGAGAGCGTGACTTTTCTTTCCCGACAGTGGTGTAATGTTTCTTCTGGAGTGCCATTTACTGAATTTTTTTTAAAATGTACATTTTAAAATGAAATTATTTGGCTTGCAGTTTGCGACGAGATAAGGCAGACATATAAATGATATTTTAGTCAAAGTCACGGCTCCCAAAATATTATTTATGTTAAGCTTTGAGATATGCTTTTTCCTTAGGGAGCCAAGCTGTTATATATTTTCTTCTTAATCTACTCGGTATTCAGATTTCACTGCCAGCTGGAATTAAATATTAGAGATTTTCTTTGTTGTTATAGAGCTGAATTATTATAAAGATAATTATTATTATTGAATACTTCAGTATACATCCTGTACTTAATCCATTTAACACACACTAAAAGGAGCCCAGATTGCAGTACAAGAACAAGTCTGTAATTGTTTTAATCTGAAAGATGAAGAAGGTTGGAGGTAAAGAGAATTCAATTAACAAAGGCAAACCTAGATGTAAAAAGACACAGACTTCTTTTTTTGCTTTATATCACCATAATAAATCATCTTCTTTGAATATACAGAACATATAGTTAAACATTAGTGTTTCCAGAGTAGTAATGCTAGTGGAGAACATAAACCCACAAGCTCTTGAAACCTTTGCCTCTGCTTATGCCCTCAGGTTTGTTTCTTTCTTGTTTTGTGCTTGAGTCCTGTTTCTCTTCTAACCCCCATGGCTGCCCAGGACTACTTCCAGAGACATGTGTGCTGAACCAGAGGAAACGTTTGCCAAGGCTGGCTTCTGGCTTCATGGATGCTAGCAAGCAATGCCAGTTCATAAGTTTTAAAAAAAGGAAGAGTCCCCTCTCCATGCCAATGACAGAGCCAAGAGTGTGTGGGAGCTCTGCAGTCCTGCTCGTCCTGTCAGGAGCTGCACCCCGTTACTGGCAGGGATGTTGCCGTCACGCCTCTAGCCATGACCAATTGTACTCAAAACTCAGCAGGCCCCCCCTGCACATACACATGCGCAACAGGTCTCTGCATGAGCCTTTGGAGGCTACCGAACCAACTAGATAGTTAAATTGGGTGAGATGAATTCCACTCTCATAGTTCAGAGTGGAAATAAGAGGAACAGTCCGAATAGACACTGAAGACTTCATTTGTTCTGTTCTGTTTTGTTTTGTTTCAAATTACAGTATCAGTTAGATTTTTTTAAAAAGGCATTTTCCATGCAAAAAAAATTAGGAAAATGTAGGAAATTTTAGGTCCAATTCACACATCTCTATAGGAATTCTAGCATTCTTACAGTGTCAGCAGAGCATTAATCCTGATTTTTCATATACACTAAATTGTGGAAACTATGAGAATTATTCTTACTGTAAACAGGAATTAGTTTTAGAGCCTGTACCATCTCAAACTTTTTGTATGTATGTATACAGAAACAGATGTATATGTATTAATACAGAGATCAGGACATGTTCTGTTAAAATCTGCAGGATCAACATTTTTTTTTTGGCAGGGTGTAAATCTGGACTGTATGAAGAAACCCTATGTGACAAGGGCCTATAAAGTCAGTCTCTAAAAGTGAATAATCTCGAGTCAATGCTGGAACTCCTTTCTTTATTCTCCTTTCCTGCCCTTGCTTATGGCTTAGATGAACGCTCATAATCCCATCCTCTGACACATTCTTCCCAAGAAAGAGCTGTTTCTAATCTAGCCTTATGACTCATGCCTGCCATGCCCTGCCCAGGCCAGAAAGAAATACGGGAGCTGATCCATAGTCCATTGACTTCAATGGACTTTGATCCAGGGGCATAAATTACATGTTTCTACGTGGCAATTAAAACATTAACTTGTTAGGGCAGGCTGTAACTCAGTAAAGCTGCCTTACAGTGAACAAGTTTTTCCTCCTCTATAAGAAAGACACCAAAAAAAAAAAAGGGAAAGAGATTCAGACTTCTTTTATTCCAAAAGTTTGTGGGTATGAAATATAGTGATGAGCTCCCATGTAACACATTATCAAAGTAAAATTAAGCAATGTGATTTTTTTTTTTTTCCCTAGCCTGATGGCAACAAGCCATATAAATTATAAAATAGACCCAGGTACAGGAAATCAAATCATGAAATAATCAGAGCTCACAGTAAAATACCCCCATTAAGATAATGTACCTAAATGACCTACATTGCAGCATTCTATTGCACTCCTACGCTTCAATACAGCTACTTCTGCATACGTTTTAGTTCACTGGTGCCAAAAAGGAAAATGGCCTCTAAGAAACGGCCGTTGCCCTCTGTTTGCCTCTTCCTTTCTCTCTCATTTTCTTAATTCTACCAGTTCACTCTCTCATTTTTGGTACCTCATCCCTTCATCCCTTTGTTTCCTCAAACTTTTAATGTCACTTCCAGCTGAGACAGATGGATACTCCACTGCTTTTAGCAACTGGGTATTTTTGTAGTGAGCCTGGGATTTCTTTATACCTCAAGCTTCTTGCTCTGCACTGACTGATACAAGGCACACCAGGCACACCCATATTTTCAGGACTCTACAGTCATGCCATACAAAATATTAATTCAGACTTGATAAAAGAAGTCCATGGCCCTGGAATTTATTTTGTGCTAATAGTATGTTTTAATCAAAGGCTAGCCTCTCAGCTGGGAGTCTGAATCAGTCAAGGAAATACATGACCCACCCAAGATCTTTGTACTTGCTTACTTTGTATTCAAATGAAAAAAGAAAGAAAGTAAGTTTAACATTTTGACCACTTTATTTATTGTGCGTTTTTTTCCAAAGCTGAATTGTGCAAATACTTACATGGCATGTTGGATGTGGACAGTACCCCTTTCATTTCAGAATAAGACAGCAGTGTAAAGCACACCAAACAGTAAGATTGTTCAGGCTTGAAATGCTAGTAAGCTTTACTTACTGTGTTAACGTTGTAAAATGAAAGATGTCCCTCTGCCCCACACTGTTTGAGCTGTGAATGTATTTTCAGAAATAAACCCATATTCTAATTCAATTTAGGAGAATGATGATAGAGAAAGCCCCTGAGGAGTCTCCTCCTGCCTCCCCTTGCCATGTCCGAAGTATGCCGTAAGCACAAGACAAATGAAGCCCTGTGAGACCAGCTTGCACAACACTTAATCAGATCCAGTCACCGCTGCAACAGCACTCACAGTTAGAGCTGAAACTGCATCCTTAGCTAATCTTCCAATGGTAACGAAGTCTATAATGAGTATGTAGGCAGGTTTTGTGTTGTAGGTTACAAATACACAAGCACAAATATGGCATAAAGCTGGATGTTTCTATGAGAATTTGGTCTGAAAGCAAGACCCCTACAGAAAGCCTGTTAGGAAGGAACCCTGAGAAAACACTGAAGAGCCACAGTCTTCCCTCCGCCAAAAAAGCTGTTAAGAAATACTGCCGAAAAATCAAAAATTCTGCTGAATGAGCAAAGGAGTGGTCAGAGAAAAAGCAGCTGATGCAGGGAACATCCTCCACCCCACTTCACGCTCATGCACTCACACACCCATATGCAGGCTGCTCTCTCTTGCAAGAGTCACAGATTTCTGACTGTAGATGTCAAGCAAAGTTCCTCCTGGTAACCCTGGCTGCTCTCCATGCTGACAGACTGCACAAGTTCAGAAAGGTGTAATTTACCCCTCTTTGTACCATGATGACCAATTAAAACAGTTACTCTTTTTACTTAGTGGATTTAAAACCCTTGGCATAACTTCAGTGTGATTTTGGTGTGATTGCATATGCAAGAAAGCAAAAACCAACAAACTGCGCCAACTTCTGAACTCTGTGTCCCTGAAATCACTGGGAATTTTGTTTAAGCAAGAGTTCAGAATTTGGCCCTGATGAAAGCAAACTTTAGCAGCAATGCAGGTTGGCCTCCGCACGACTAGTCAAACCAGTGATCTCCCATGCAGGTTCTGTTCCACTCCAGGCCACAGTTCCAGCACCACTCAAATCTGCACTGAGGGCGAGGACATTTCATGTGCATGCAGCCACCTGCAAAATAGCAACAGAATGGCCTTGGTACTTGGCAAACACTTAGAGATGTTAATCAACAATTTAGCAGTTTTAAAATCAACTTTCTTAGGTGTTCGTTTACTAACCAAGTAGAATATTTAATAAAAGAAAAGAACAAACCAGAAGAATACTTTTCCTGGGCTTTCTAAAACCTGGTACTCCCCCTCTTATTGGAGTGGAACGTACTGGTCTCACTTGAGGGACTGCACGATTAGGAACTGCAGTCCTGTCTGAAACTGGAAGAGATCGTGCTAGGGATAGGGAAAAGCGATGACAGTCTGTGGCCTCTCAAAGCAATCATGGAGGTGTCTGCTCAAGGATACTCTACCCTACTCCAGCTGTGAGCCAGAAGTTGAACAAAATTCAATTCTTTTTTGAATTTGGATTCAACAACTGAGAGGTTTGCAAAGAGAATAAATCAGAAGACACAGACTTTGGTGGCTGACTGCTGATTGCATCAAAATGACATTAGTAATTTCAATTAATTTGACCTTCTTAGTATCTGAAGCAGCCTTTTGATCACATCAGTGTTTCCTGTGTGTTGGATTTCTTACGTGCCTATACTGTGAGAGCAGCTTTAATCTCTCTGCTCACAACCTTGATCAAATGTTTATTTTGTAATATATAAAACATTAACATTGTCAAAGGTCATTACAGAAATACACTGCAAATGGAAATTATGTTGCTTACCACACAAAGAAATCTCTTGTATAATTCAAACTAAAAAAAAAAAAGCATGCAGAATGAAGAAATGCTGAAATGTCATCTTGGTTTGACTCTGGATGGTGATACGAGGTACAGGGAGTTTGTGATCCCTACTGTACAACCTGCTCCCCTTATACCACCTTTTCTGTAAATGCCACTCCAGAATGATGCTCAGAAGGTAAAAACAGCAGGAGACACAAGAACTGGTTTGTTAAAATAGGCCTGTCTGCTTCATGTGGCAGAGAGAGAAAACTAGCTGTGATGGCAAGGTCTATTTGTCAGATTATATCTTTGTGTAAGAGATGCAATTCACCAGCCATTTTTATATTTTATTTAAATGTAAGCATACCAGTGGCCAGCCTCCGTGTTACACTTTACTTAAGGTTTAGACCCAATCCTCTCTTACAATTCATATTAAGCCATCACTGGGTAAAATGCATCTCAATCCTGGCACAGGACCCAAAGCCCAATAGGCACCTTCTGTCAAACATGCGCTCTACCTGCTAAGCCACATAAATCATGTTATTCTCTGCTACACGGCAGCTGAGATCAGCAGTCAGAGTGGAGAGTGCCTCAAGCAATGTGGCCTACAGCTTTGTGAGTACAGCAGTCCTCTGAGAGCTGTGGATATGTGTTTAAGCTCACTCAGACTGGGAATTGAGCTGTGGGAAAGTGTTTTGCTCTTTCTTTGGCTATTACAGAAAAGTTATTGGCACATAGAAGTATTCTACAATGCCTATAGCTATACAGGCTATTATAGAAAAGTTATTGACCCAGAGAAATATAGTCTATTATAGAAAAGTTATCGGCATTGTCACTGTCCCTTGTAAAAAAACAGCGTCCACAGAAGCATTTGGGGAGGGAAGGCAGAATTATTCTCTTGTGCGTAGTCAGCCTACTCCTCCCAAATAAGGACTGTTGGCAGACTTCGGTGTACAGTTGTCAGCCTCTTGACACCAGCTGTACTTAGGCAGAAGTGAAGTGCTCCTTTCAGTTTACAAATGTCAGCCTAGAAGCTGGCACGTGCAGTACCCATGACCAGAAACAAAAGCAATCACTGCACTTTTTAAGCTTCACGCCTTAATTCGCAGAATCACAGAATCACTGAGGTGGGAAGGTACCTTTAGAGATTATCCAGTCCAACCCCCCACTGCTCAAAGCAGGGTCAACTAAAGTAGGGTGCTCAGGATTGTGTCCAGTTGGGTTTTGAATGTATGGGTTTAGAATGGAGACTCTTTCTGGGCAACCTGTTCCAGTCTTAAACCACCCACACGGTAAAAAGCATTTTCTTATGTTTAAATGGAATTTCCTATCTTTCAGTTTGTGCCCATTGCCTTCTGTCCTTTCAGTGGGCACCACTGAGAAGAGTTTGGCTCTGTCTTCTTTGCTCCCCTCATCAGGTATTTATTTATCCAGTCCTTTTATCATCTTTGTAGCCCTTCACTGGGCTCGTTCCAGTCCATGTCTCTCTTGTACAGGGAAGCCCAGAACTGGACCTCCCAGTCTAGACGTGTCTCACCAGAGCTGAGCAGGGGGGAAGGATCATCTCCCTTGACCTGCTGGGGATGCTCTTCCTAATGTGGCCCAGGATGCTGTTGGCCTTCTTTTCTGCAAGGGCACATTGCTGGCTCATGTCCAACTTGTAGTCCACCAGGACACTCAGGTCCTTTCCATCCAGTTGGCCCCCAACCTGTATTGGTGCATTTCCCTTTGTTGAACTTCAAGAGGTTTCTCTCAGCCCATCTCCCAGCCTGTCGAGGTCCCTCTGAACGGCAGCAAAAACAGCCGATTCCAGTATGTTGAAACATTTCTAGCCTGCTGCTGTGGCTTTGGCATTTTGCATTATGAGGCACTGTGCATTATGAGGCACATGGGTCGGGCTATAAGCAAGGAAAGGTCTTTTCCTGCTTATTATCCATTTTCAGTAAATATTTTCTTTCAAGGATAAAAAGTAACGGCCTTTATTTCCTTTTTGATACACGGGGGATTTTTACAAGCAACTTCCCTAAACATTAGTGCGAGTTGTGTAAATTATATCATGGTGTCAAATAGGGATACCCTGTTTGTGACAAGTGACAACTGCCTGTAATTTAACAGTAAAGATTTTGTAGCAGAGTCTTAGAGAAAGGAAAGGTCCTAGCACTGCTTCCAGCCTGACCAGAAGATTTTTTTTATTTGGCTATGTGCAAACTGTTAAGTATGAATAGTCACGATTATTATTTGTCTATTTCTTATCCAGTTAAAAGTTCTGGTTGCCAGCCTGTTTTACAAGTCTGTAAATAATTTTTTGACCTACCCCTCTGTTATCTCTCTTCTGCTGCCCACCTTGCTCTCCACACTTTGCCAAATTTTGTCTCGCCTTCCCACTCTCAAATTCATGCTTTCTTTCCTGGTGCTTCTTGTCCTTGAAGAAGTCTCCCACTTTCCATCTGCCAACTGCCTTCTTTTCTTTCATGAAAACCGAGATTTCAGGATTTTGTTCTATTTCTTCCTCAGTAATACTTCTGTAGTATCACTGCTTGAAGTGTCTTATTTGGCGTTTTCAGAGTCCCATTTGAATAAGTGATGCCACAAAACTGAGAAGCATCCTCTATACTTAATATTCATATAATATTTAGGCAACAATTTTAATATCTTTTGATTAATTAACATAAATACAATTAAATCTTGGAACAGGGAACAGCATGAACCTATAGGGTATAGACTATTTGCTGTTCCTGTTCCCCATTTTAACCACCCCAGTGCCAGTAGATCACTTTTCTTCCTACATGGTAAGCATTGACTAGTGCAACCAGTTTGTCAGGACTCACGTTTCTTCCTCCGACTTGCTCTTCTACTGTGGGCATGTCACTAGGCTGAGATTCACCTCATCTAAATTCAGCTATATACAGTGTAGACATCTACAGCAGGACTAATTCTCCACACCCCACTTTCAGGTGCGATTCTTCTGGCCTACATTAGACATATGTTCTGTTTCAGCGTGAGATGAGTTTTGCCCTACAACTGTCTATTTTTTCCAGTGACAATGGAAAATCTAGACAACTAGCAGACTGAAGTCATATGAAGTCTACGTCCAGTGTCTCTCTATGTCTTAGTTTCCCTAACTATAAAATAGCCGTGCATTTTGTGAGGCTTAATTAGTGGCTTTAGAACTAAGTGATTTAGATTTAGATAATTTAGATAAAGTGACAGAGGGAAGATTCAAGCTCTGTGTGCTCTTCCTCTCTTGGAATAATAGTGTGGATATGTACACACGCACGTTCATACCTTTATATTGTAAAATGAATGACAGTCAAGTACGAGATAGCTAAGAAATTTACCATTTTTTTCTACTGGAATATTGCAGCTGGGGCATGGCTTGGTTGTCTTCTTGATTGTTTCTCTAGATGCCTCTTCCCATCGAGCTTGCATGGCTGCATGTTCATCAACTACGTATCCCTGCAAAGAGAGAGAAAAAACACCTGTGGGCATGATACTGAAAGGCTGCGCCAGGGCATGGTGTCTACACTGAACTGATAACTATTTACCCATGAGAAACAGACAGGAGCGACTGCAAAGCCAGGTAGGCTGGACTTAGTGAGAGATGCAGGATTTTTGCTTCAAAATGCAAACTTATTTTCTCCCAGTGTGCACAAGACGTGGCGGGGGGAGCTGCAGCAGCTGGCGTGTGTGCCATCCTGGGGGTCCTTCCTACGTCCAGCTGCAGCACAGGCTGCGTCCTCCCCACTGCTCCCTGCCCCGAGTGGCAGGCAAAGACCTGGCAGGAGGACACAGGGGGCATCAAGCCGTGCTGCAAATGCACAAAGACAGGTAAAGCAAAAGGCAAGGTGAAGCAGGAGTCAGATGAACCCAGCTGAGACATGACGTGTTAGATGCTGTAGGTTTGATTCTGCTTCAGGGATTAAAATCCTTCTTTCAGGAAAAGCAAAAACCCTAAGGCAATGCAACACTTGATAATGCAGAATGGTCAGGTCCCTGGAAGGAAACTGTTTTTCATAATAAAGCATACTCCCTTGTTTTGGAGGTCTAGATTTCATTCAAACATAAATCTATCTAAATTTAAGAGGCCTTAAGAAGCACAAAGAAGAAACACAAAAATTTTGGAGAAAAAGTAAAAAAAAACAAACCCAAAACAAAAACCAGTGAACAATGAAAGCAAGTAGCTCCCCAGACAGAGTGACACGGATGGAAAAAGTCATCATGAAGAGTGTTTTAAAAGGGACTCCTGTGTTTGTCCTATTTATGACTGGGACAAAATTACATAATCTACACAAGTGTCCTACTTGGCAATTTCCTACCTGAAATGATAGTACAAGGACAAAAGAGATGTCAGTGCCTTGGGTCATTTCTATCATACAAGGTTGGCAACTACGTGAATAGTAGCTGTAAACAATGTATGTAGGTTCCAGCCTTGAAGTTCTGCTCTCTCCATTCGTAATGTGGGTTTTTTTCAAGCATGTGGGAAAATTATGAGCTTAAATGAAATTGTATAGTTTGAAAAATTCCTGTAACTTCTTGGTCTATACCTTCTAAATACTTGTAGGCTGTTATGTGGATAGACTTTTAATATTTATTTACAGGGATAATTTTTTAATATATTTTTTTCTAATAAGACAGAAAAAGGAAATTGACCCAACTTATAAACATGCAACATAACCATAACTCCTCTGGATTTCTGCTAAGCTACTACTGGTAAAACCTGTGAGTTATTGCAGTGTCAGTGAGCATGACCTAGATTTTATTTCTTGGCTGAAGTCACCTGAGTTAAAATGGAATAACAAAGAGCAACATCTGCAGAAATTCATGTCTAGCTCATCTGGTGGCCATTGCAACATGCATCTTAAAAAAAAAACCAAAACAACAGGCTTTCTTAATCAGGAAACCTCAAAAATGTGTTTCTGGTATTATTTCTTTTATTTTGCTGCCTACATCAGGCTCCTCAGCCCTTTAATGCCTTTTGTTGCCCTTCACCTAATATTCTCCAATTTGCCAGTATTTCTGATGTAGAGGTGACAAAGGTGAACAAAGTCTTCTCAGCTGTATCCTAGAAGTGACTTTTACTTTTAGCTCTCTGCTTCTGGAGAGGGAACTCGGCCCTGCACCCTGCTGGATTATTCAGCAATTCAGCAAAAGGATGACCTCTGTACAATGGTACATTTGTAAGTTCTGGGAAATAGAAAAAGCTGCTCAGGCTAATAGCAAAGAACATCATCTGGTATTGATCTTGCAACACCTTGATCTTTAAGGAAAGATGACTTTAGCAAGCAATCTGAGCTAACTCAGAGAGGCCTCAACACAGGATGGGGAGAGTAGGGAAAGCTAGACCTGGGCCTCAGTTTGCCCAGTGACAGAAGGAAGATGATATTCATTTCATCTGGTTGTAATGGGAATTAATTAATTAACATTGTTAAAGATAATTCAAGATGAAAATCACTATAGCAGTGACAAAACATTGCTACTCTTTTCACAATAATAGCTACGTGAGAAGACCAGATGTATTTTTAATTTTTGTAGTCAACCCAGAAGAGCTTCACAGTGGCTCTGTTTTTCCCAAATAGTCCAAATCCAAACTGCGTGGTTCAGTACTTAGAAACATACCTTTTCCCCATCTTCATGTCTTTGTTGTGCCCTAATAGCAAATAACACTGAGGCAAAATTTCACATGCCAGATTGCTAATTTGATTTGTATAAAGATATTTGATCTCTAGTTCTGAAAACAAATACAAACTTGGGAGAGCTTAGGAATAACTAAAATAAACCGCACATATGCAATTCACCAAGAAAGAACAAATTGCTGAAAACAGCAGAGTGAATTATTACATTAATATTTTCCATTGCAAAAATTCTAGCATGGCATAGATGCAGCAGCATGATATTTTCAGCCCATTAGAGCTGAAGCACCCCTTCTATGCCCAGTCTTACTGAATGCTAAGTTAAAAACTTCCTGCTGCGGGAAGCAAATGCAGGGAAATGGTACAGTGATGGAGTCTCTCCAATCCAGTAAAGAAATCATACCATACTGATCTATGAGCCTCCAGTGTTCATGTGCTTTATTTAGTGCTCCACATACAATGACTGCAAGCGCACATATATTTATCTGCATTTTTCCTCAAACAATAAAGGAAAGGTGTATGGCAGTTCTCCATTACCAGTGTCTATTTAAATCACCTTCTTTCATCCTAAGCTAGCAAACCTAATCTTCTTGACAATGGCCTAGGTAATAGAGCAGGTCCATCAAGCAGAGGTGGCTCTTACTTTATTTGGCCTTCCTGGACCTGGATAGAAAGTTCAGAGATGCTCCAGGTGTGCATCACATGCCAGTTTGCTGAGGACAGGAGACTTTGATCACTTACGATACTGACCCCACACAATATGCTCTAGTTCCCCAAATATTACAAAATATTTGTCCCAGCACTAGTGAAAAGCTGCTAGATTCCATCCATGCCACTTTATGAGTAATTTTTTTGATTCTCAACTGTGCTGCACATTATGACCAGGAATGAATACCCATAAACAACAGAAAGCTACAGTAAGAGCTGTTGCAAGCATTTTTCAACGTCCCCTCTGCAATATTCCCTTAGTGAGACAGGGGAAAAAGTCTGTCTTGTTGTCACTGGGTCACACTGAAGGATGCAGATTTAATTCTATTCTGTTTCTATGCTGAGTCCTATGGAAAAGCTAACAGGGATAAAGAGAACAGAGACTGCTTAGCACCATACAGCAATACAAGAACATGTACATGGAAAGGTTTTAATGCAGTTAATCAATATCAGGCAGTACTGGAAAAAGTCCTACAGAGACAGAAAGCATCCTGAAATAGAAATAAAGTGTCCTTCTTAAAGCAGCATCTCATACAGGTACCAAGGCACACATCGACTTGTTGGTAGAACTACATAAAGGAAACGAACTATGTATTCACAGTCAGCAACTAAGCAGTACCATCCAGATTAAAAACATTTATGGCAAACCTTCATGTTCAAAATACCGGAAGCATTAGATACATAATGTTAAATTCTGTCATACACCGCATTATATACTGTCTTATGTAAGCACACTTCTTTTATGATCATGCTTATTTTGCCTAGCATAGACAACACCTGAAAACTGAAGACCCTTGATTCAGAATAGAATATGAAGCTGTTAACATTATGTTGTGCTTAGCTTTAGTGAATGTAATTTCTGGACTCCTGCTTGTTTGTTGTTGGTGCTTAATTCCTTTCTGATAAGCAAAAAAAGCTGGTCACACATAAAAAATGTATCCTAGTGTAGCTTCCTTTAAATCAGAAGTACCTTTCCTTTTGATCAGAAATGCTTGGTGTTAAGTTAATTTTCCTTGGAAAAATAAGATTTTTTAAAAATAAATAGAAATATGTAAAATTATGACTTTATGTGAAATATAGCATTTTAAAAAGGCTTAGATGTCTCAAAACAGAAAGTGTTACTCAGTTTCTAGCACGAATGTGAGAACAGTTACGGATATTTGAAAGGGCTTGAAAGGAAGACAAAGAATAATTCATTGTACACAAAGCAATGTTCAGACCACCATAACATTTAGATTAACACAGCCCACTAATTATTTTGGGCTAGAGCTCTAAGCAAAAGCAGCCTCATCTGTTGAAGCCTGATCTACAAGAGATGGTGACAGTCCAACTTAAATTTCTTTTGTTTTCTCAACTTCTTCTGGGCTGTTTTATGAAGTCATGTTCACATGAATTAACCTCCTGTTGTGTTTAGTGGTGTTTTTTACTTCAGGTGTGGGGGAAAAAAAAGCAGATGTCTAGGGAACTAGATAGGCTGGAGGACCTTTGGAAAAAATCCCATTATTTGAGTCACTTAAGAGTCAAAATCTCACAAAGAGAGGTGTACACAGCTATGGGACCAGTGGTCTAGTCTAGAGAAAGATTTTGGCTAATCAAAACACTAAAAAATGGATATAGATGTGGAATAGGAAAGATATCCATCAAAGGGAATATGTTTCATGCACCAGAAAAATAGAAGTGTCGGGTACCACACTGATCCAGTTAAACTCACATGAAGCAGCTTTGTGTGAGCCAATTTGTCTGGTGTGCCTAGGGAATTCTGCCGTAAAAAAAGAGCTGCTCTGTGATGACAGCAACTAGCTAAAATCAAAGTGATATACCCAGCGTATTGTGTCTGATGCAAGATGAAAGAGACTTTCACTAAATAAAATCAGAGAGCTCTGGGTTGGTGACAGTGCACATCAAGGCTCTCACTCTGCATGTAGCTGGTGAATACTGAATTTACACTGCTCTAAAGCAGAAAATCTAATCTAATACAGGTCATTCTTGTATAACTGTTTTCCACGAGCGGAATAAAGAACATGCCTTCTCCTGTAAGTGGCAACACAGCTGCAAATGACTGTCAGCTTAACCTCATAAACAAAAGCAGCCTGTCACATCTTTTTATTTTATTGCTGCCCAAAATAGGAAAGCTAAAATTCTCTCTCTATAGTTTCCATCTATTTCTCATTAGACAGAAAGTTAAGACCTATTCTCAGATTTCCTCCGGTGCATCTTTATTTATAACATAGAGATTAATTTTACAGGACATTTCCCGCTTATAGTTATTTTTCTTGCTCCTTTAATTAGGCATCTGTGGGTTGAATGTCCTGTGTTTGACATTGTGAATATACCAGCTACTAAACCCCTGAGCCTCAGTTTCTTTTCCAATTGTTTAAGATACTTTAGAAATCAAGCAAGGTGTATCTTTTTTTTTTTGTACAGCCATGTTTTATTTAACTTTTTAAATTTATCCGATGGAAAAAAAATCAATGGTCTAATAATAGATGTTCCACATTTTATACTGTGACTCAGGACTCATTGAAAGATGTTATGTATGATGAACCTCCTCAGTAGCTTTTTCTTTCACTAAAATGAAGTGAAATAATTCATGATTTTTGTGGTCAGCATTTACTACTTAGCATTTTGATTAATTTTCCCCCTCTTTTGAGTGGAGAAAGAAGTTTACATAGAAATGCTGCGTGTTTCTCATTTTAACTCTTGCCTGTAGCACACCATTTCAAATACCTCACCTGTTTTCCACTGTTCTAAAATCAGTAAGGAAATTTTGCTGAAATAGTGAAGGAACAGTTCTGAAAGTGGTATTTTTAATATTTAGAGCATAAATACAAAATGCTGATAACCAAGAAGGTCACATAACTATAGAGTCCAATATAATATATATGTTTTCCCTAACAACTCACCCTTCACTGAAGGGTCAAACAAAAAGGGAGCTTGCTACTTCCTTCATACAGTAAATCAGGAGACATATGCAATTCCATAATTTTGTCAGCATTATGTCTTTCTATTACAATTTAATACACACATTGCATAGTTTTGCAATTCCACAACAATATTGTAAGAAATACATTACACCAAGCCTGATTTTCATGAACCGTTAGCTAAATATTTCATATCTTAGCATTACAATAATTCAGCTAAGGATATTTTGAAAGCATCTTTATTTGGGAATTCCACATTAAAATCAAATTCTGAAATACGTTGTGCTCACAGGGGGCCAATATGTTCTGCTGCATAATTACAGCAAACCACCACCTACATAGAGACCAGGCTTCACAACCCTACATGCTTGCTGGGAATCTACAGGCAAAACAGCACAAGAGATTAGACAGATGTTTTTCAGTGGATGGGAAGGAAGGCCTGGCAAGCGATGTTTGTATATTTTATACCACCTACTGGCAACTTCGAGATTTGCATACATGAGGCAATGGGAGGAAAAGATGGGCTGGAGGCTCACCTGCAGCCCAAGTGAGCTGGGAGCCTTTCCAGGAACTGCATTACAAAAGGCTTCAGCAGGGTGCCAGGTGATGTGACAGGCTGCCCTGGATGTGTGTGCACACGCAGGCGTGTTTTTATCCCACACCTGTGCAGCAAAAAGCATTTCTCAGAAGCGATCAAATGGGTCTGCTTCAGAGCTGATCGTCTGCCCAAAAGCTCGTGACTGAGTTAGGTCTGAGCCCTGAAACTATGGTTGGGGTTGCAGTCGGGGCCCAGGTACCATGTACTGATGAACAGGATCAGGTCTGGAAAAAACGATACCTGAGGTTTGCACTGACTCAGCTGAGGCACTGCACTGCTTTTGGTTTGGTCTGATGGTTCCTGGGCTGGTAAGTTTTAGACTGCCAGTGGCAGAAAAGCAAAGTTAGTATCTGGATCCTGCATCAGCTACCCGAGTACTGTAAGGACTGGGACTCAAATAACAAATAGCTGAGGTTTGATTTGAAGATGGAAGGTTTGGGGATAGGCTTTGAGATTTGGGTGAGCAAGGCCTCCAGCCTAGGGCTACAGCCGGGACAGGCAGCATCCCACAGGTTTGGAGTGGAGTTGAAGTTAAGATTTACAGCACTAGCTATAAACTTACACCTAAACGGATTGTAGATGAAGGTTTAGAACAGGTAGCTTTGTGGCTCAGTAAAAATGCTGTTGCTGTTCCTTGTAAGAGGCCACAGCCTTTGTGCCAAGCCAGCACCACAGGCCTCAGGACCCATCCATCAGGCTTTCTCTGGACTTGTCTTGGCCTGCCTAGAGTTTTTGGTTTAGCAAGTGACAGCAATTGTCTAATGACCAGGTGACTATTACCCATTTTGCTTTTGTATAATTTTATATAATGGCGTGGTTTAACAACGTTACATGTATTTTTGTAACTAATGACAGCAATGACAAGTATAGGTATTATGGGCAGAATGAACTGTATCTGACCCTACAATAAAATGCTATGCAGAGGAGTAAAGGCATGGGATGATAGCAGAGGCCTTGAAAGCACAGGCACAGGATGATATGGGAGGGCCTGGTGCTATAAACAACTCTCCAGTGGTCAGTTACCCAAATGTGGCCTTGAGAGCTGGGTACAAGCAGTCTTAGGGATAACAAAGAGAACAAAGACATAACTGACTTAGGTAAAACACACCATAGATAGTAAATCTGGATCCAACGTTGACTTGCAGGCCAGTGAAGGAGTGTGTTAACAAAGATATAAAAGTGACCCCAAGCAGATCATACAGTGTGAAGGAAATAAAACCCACCAATATTGGCCTCATGCTCCTCCTGGTAAAGGACTCACTATGCCAGCCCCTGTCCCAGACTGAAGCCATTGAGCCTAGGACCCAGAGAGGCAGTGGAAGGTAACACCAGAGAAATGGGTGTTATCAGAATGTTTGCATAACCATTATTTTAACTATATGTAATTTGCACTGTAAGTCCTAGTGTTATTGTAAATGGACTAAAAATAATTCTTTGATTAGCTTTCTAAGACTTTGATGAGACTAACAATAAATTTTTTACTTTGCATATACAATGAACCTTGTCTGAAATGAACACCTTTAGCAGGTAATGAGATTTTCAATGTAATAAAATGGCGAAAATTCACACAACCCATTCTGTAACCTGTGCGCAAGAAATTGGTAACAATTTTTAGCTGCACCAGCAGCTAAAGATATATGCTTAGTGATAGATTTTGCTGGATTGCATGGTTTGCAGGGCCAGGGTTGCCAGAATTAGCTGGAATTAAGGCTTGGACTAAGACTGGATATAGCCTGATAGGATTTTTAAGGAGCTTGTGTTGGAGTGTGGAGCAGAAGAGACCACAGGGCAAGCTTTAATACTTAAGCCACTGTGGACATTTTATCTAGGCTTAGGTTTACAGCTGTTGCTGGCCTAGGGTTAATAGTGGAGTTTGTTCAAATGAGATGAACTGGATTTATGTCTGGGTCCTACAAAGACTGCCAGAGTGGGTTTGTGGGATGACGAATTAGACATCAGATGTTCTTTTAGATTCAAGCCTTTGAATACAGGTTATTGGAGGGATTTGTGTACAGCTGTACTATAAAAATCTATCATGATGTTTAATTTATTCTCTTTACTAAATTCACAGCAACCTCTGAAAAAGCAAACTGCCTAAAAAGCTGTTACCTTTTTGTAATTACACATTCATTGGCTTGGCAGGATAAGATAATCAGCAGCTAAAACCATCTTGGGTAAAGTTTGTCCACAGAACCATCTCCAAAACATACTTTTTATAACCCATTTCATTCAGTTCGTGTCATTTTTTTCAAACATTTATGTCTTTGTGCCCCACATTCTATTCACTTATTTACATGTGCACCACTTTTATGTCTGTGTCATTGCTATTGCTATTACAGTTTACCTTGCAGGTGTCTTATCAACATGCCCTGGACCAAAACAGTCCTGGGAGATACTCTATACATGTTCAAATCTAATATGTGGTCACTTTTTATTGTCCAGTTGCTAGTGAGCAAGAAGGTGCGTTACTTATCCTGGTAAAAAACAAACTGTTTAGAAAGTTTTTGTGCTAGGAAAGCTACGGTAATTTTAGGCTGGGGATTTACAGAAGAAGCTGTTTACGGCTAGATTCCCCATCAGCATAGACTGTCTATGGGTGAGGTTAAAAGGGGCCAGGAAGCTCGGTTTTGTGGTGTACATAGCAGGGACTATGTGGCTATTTCTAAACCTAAATCTGTCTGGAGTCACCTTTACTGTGTCATTGATTCCATCAGGCACACTGTGTCTTTTAATCCATCAAATATGATTACTTCTCTCATCCCAAACTTCGAACAGCTCCAAGAGGCTGCAATGGTTCTAAAAGAAAGCTTGTCAACTGAAGTTGCCACAGATACATTTTATTTTCCCTGAACTTATGTAACTTACACACTAAGATGGGAAATAATCAGCCCTGCATCAGTAAATGCTTAAGATGAGCTTTCAGTGGCCTATCAGGGTTAAAATGGACATTTCAATAGAAAGAGGACATTTTATCCATCCCAATGGAGCATGCAGTATCTGTGCATAGATCTGAAAAACTGTGATATACCAGTATTTAAAGCTAGGCTACTCTCTGCATGCCTGCTGCTGAGTTTGCCTTTTCTACCCCAAACAGCAAGCAATGCCTTCTAGCCTCCCACCATTATAAGGTCGAGCGCCCTTTATTTCAAATAACCTTAAGCACCACACGTGTCACCTGCTTTGTCCCTCTTGTGCTCGGCAGCCGCGGTTGCCCTCTTCCTTCCTGCTGCCAACTGACTGCATTCCCCCTTCCCTGCTCCCCTCCCTCCTTGACAGTCCCACCAGCTCCACTCCCCCGTCTTGACCGCAGGCTTCCTCCTTACTCCTTCTGACTTCTGGCCTAGCACAGGGCCCTTTCACCGCTACCATTTCTGCTTCCTGGACCCTCCTTGTTGTCCCACGCCATCTCACAGGCTTGCTTGCTTTCTTCTCTCTTCCTTCTCCTCTTTCTGGAGCTTCCACTGTATCTCTGAAAGCTCTTGGCTTTCATGGACACTTGAATGCCTCTGTATCAGTTTCTACCTGTCTTTCGGAGGCATCTCCTTCTCCAAGGCTTCCCAAATTGGTGTCAGGCCCTGAAGGTACCACCACACCTTGCTGTTCCAGCCCAGTCCCCTGGGAATCCCCCCACCCCACCCACTGCCCAGGACCCCACATCAGCCCCTGGGGCTGTCAGCCCCTGCCCCAGCAACACAGCAGCAGGGCTGGTCTCCAGCGCCCCACAGCCCTGCCCTGCGGGAGCTGTTACAATAAGATTTGTTTCTAAAATAAATGATATGGAAAGGATCTGGACAGGAGTCAAACTGCAGGAGCTGAAGACAACCCTGGAAGTGTATTATTCCTACCTTGAAACAGATGATGGTCAAAGATAAAACAATCCTCACTGCCTGAACAAGCAGTACAATAAAAGCAAGTTAACTCTGACACACAGGTTGTGCACCTAGCAGGGAAGGGCCAAACAGAACAAAAAGTCTGAAAGCACAGGTGAATAAATGTTTAAATTAATCTCAGTGAGACAGAGATGAAAACAGTCCCACACGCACTTCTTTCCATATATCCCCCACAAATGTTTTGTATGTCTTGTACGGGAGTGTTGCATGGAGGATAGCTTTGTAGTGATGCTATTCGGCTGAAACCAACATCTCACCAGCACCTGGGCTTGCCTTGTTCCGGCTACCTCTCGGTTTGCTCGCCTGGTTACAGAAAGTGAGGGAAAACATTCCTTCAGTGGAACATCACCACCTTGTGGAGAAGTTTAATTAGTGCAGCTCTCTTATTTTTAAGAGGAAAAGGCAGCTGACCGAAGTCAGGTAACTTCAGTCTAAGTTGGGTAGTCTATGGTCTTGTCTATACTGGGGAGCTGATTTGCATAGCTGCAAGACTTATTCTGGTACTACCATTTAGCTATTCTGGAACAGCTTTTTGAGAGTACAGGAAATTTTTCAGGAAGAGCAAAAACATTCACATTACACTGAAACAGCAAAAGTAGTCAGCTTTCCTAAGTTAACAGGTCTAATTGGGTGCAATTCATGTGCTGAGATACTGGACCAGATGGGCAAAGTGCTCCCATTGTCATCAGGAGAAGCTGAGGCAATATGCAAATATTTAAAATAAACCACTTCTTTCTATGGTATTCTGATTTTCCCTTGCACACCTTGATTTCCATGCCCTAGAGCATGGAAATTATACAGACTCTGGCTTCCACAGAGCCAACATTGTTGAACTCATTTGTAAGGTGCCATGATGACTTTCAGTACTCTAGGCAAAACTCTAGGCATAAATAACTTAATGGATATAGGGCTCACTGTTCATGTTGAGATGTAGTCAGGTTCTAGCTCTATTCAGGTAAGACATTGACCCTTGGTCTCTTACTTTACGAGGCTATTGGATACTTTAAGTATCTCTCAATGTCTCTCTTGAAGGTGTTTTGTTTTTACATAAATGTGAACAGGAGCTACTGCAAACAAAAGGAGATTGTTCTTCAGAGGGGGTAGTTAGTTAAGCTGCAAATCTCCTTGTGTATATATGGCTTCAAAAAAGGGGGTTGCACAAATTTATGGAATAAAAATTTGCTGATAGCTGCTAAACACGAAATACCACATCTGAATCACAAATCACTAGAGGCTGGGAACGCAGATGGATTTTGGGTCTCATACAGTACACATGTTCCAGTCTACGTTCAAATAGCAAGAGGCCCCCAAAGCCAGCCTCAGACAGAGCCTGCCCGCAGGCACTGACAGGAGCTGGGCATGCCTTGCTGAGAGCTGGCTGGACGTAAGTCCCCATCAGCACCTGCCTGCAATCCTGCATCTGCCATGTTGGACTGTGTGTGGGCTCAGGGTTCAAGTCTCCTCTTTGCATCAAACATGCCAGATATCTGAATATCAGTTTTCTGCTTCCTAGGAGCGCACCCTGGGCATCAAGCTGTGAGATATTTAGGGGATCTCTCTCCTGTTTTTTGCGTGTTCTCTCTCTCTTTTTTTTTTTTTTTTTTAATTGGAAAGACTGTGATTTATTTGCCATGGAGAGCAGGGAAACTTGAACCTCAAACAAAGAGAAATGCCAGGAGAGAAAAACTATTTCCTGTCCAGGTCTATAGCTACAATAGCTACAAAATTATAGAGCAGCCTAGAATAATTATCATCTAACAGCTTCCAGCCTAGGCAATCCATTTTTTATTTCTCTAAGCTAAATCATAAATTATCAACAGCGTTTTCTGCATAGGCTGTATAAAAACCCTGTTACTCAGTCCAAACCCACATGATTTCCTGATTAGTGCACTGAAAATAAGCTGAAAGGCAGCAAGACTACAGAAAGTCTTTCAAAAGTGTTCATATTGAATAGAGACAACCCCAAAAGCCCACTAGGAAGGCCTTTTCTTTATCAACTGGTGGCAGAGCCCTGTGTGTTCCTGATGGAACTCAGCTACTCTGTCTATCAGAGCAACTGAAATCCACCGCAAAGCCAATTCGGCAACTCCGATGGCTGGAGCAATTCAGCATGAACATAATTGCTTTTACTTAGAATTATAATTAGGACCCATTTGACAAATGTTGCTCTAGCTGGGCCAGGGATAATGATCAAGCTGTAATGAGTTGTGGGATCCCTACCTTCTGGGCCATGGCTCCCTGTGTGCTGAGGAGAGAGCTGCATTCCCCTTCATGGTATTCTTCTTTACATTCACGGCAGAACACAAACTGGAAAACAAACCAAAACGCACAAGTCATAAAAACACATTAGGGATATGGACAGCAGGTTACAGTCATGAAGAGTCATACAGCAGATGATCTCTTGCCCTTCTCATCCCATTAAATTCCCATAATCCTCCTAATTGTGCATCTTATTATCCACTCTGATCATTAACATGACAATTTTGCTGTTATTATTATACATTTCATCGGTGAAGTAACATAAATGCCATTATTAAAAATGAGATTTTGCTACATGGTCCATTTAGGGACACAAAGTCATAGTAGATACTTCTGGGTGTGTTTCTCCTACAGTGAAATCTGTTTATACAAGAACAGTACTGGATGAAACAAGCAGTTCTGCTTTATAGTGTTTACTAATGGAAATAGTCTATTCATAGTTCTGAATCAAATGCATTCTCTATGGAAAACTATTGCTGACCTTACTAGGGGATGATCACTTTATATAGGTCATATGAAATACAATTTTCTAGAAAATGATATCCTTGGAATGGACTTTTATAGAATGGTTTAAAAAAATCCATAGAAAGAACACAATGATAGGTTAGTTAACATGGGTTTTAAGGGACTAACTCTAGACCCTTATTGCATTTCTAGCAATTGTTCTGGTTTCATCCCCCTTAAACAGAGGGACCTGGACAGGTTGGATCGTTGGGCTGGGGCCAACTGTATGAGATTCAACAAGGCTCAGTGCTGGGTCCCGCACTTCGGTCACAACCCCATGCAATGCTACAGGCTTGGGGAGGAGTGGCTGGAGAGCTGCCTGGTAGAAAAGGACCTGGGGGTGTTGGTTGACAGCTGCCTGAACACGAGCCAGCAGTGTGCTCAGGTGGCCAAGAGGGCCAATGGCATCCTGGCCTGTATCAGGAATAGTGTGGCCAGCAGGACCAGGGAGGTGATACTGCCCCTGTACTCGGCACTGGTGAGGCCACACCTCAAGTACTGTGATCAGTTTTGGGCCCCTCACTACAAGAAGGACATCGAGGTGCTGCAGCGTGTCCAAAGAAGGGCAACGAAGTTGGTGAAGGGTCTAGAGCACTAGCCTTATGAGGAGCGGCTGAGGGAACTGGGGTTGTTTAGTTTGGAGAAGAGGAGGCTGAGGGGAGACCTTATTGCTCTCTACAACTACCTGAAAGGAGGCTGTAGCGAGGTGGGGGTCAGTCTCTTCTCCCTAGTAACAAGTGATAGGACGAGAGGAAACGGCCTCAAGCTGCGTCAGGGGAAGTTTAGGTTGGATATTAGGAAAAACTTCTTCACCGAGAGGGTGGTCAGGCATTGGAACAGGCTGCCCAGGGCAGTGGTTGAGTCTCCATCCCTGGAGGTATTTAAAAGACGGGTAGATGTGGTGCTCGAGGACATGGTTTAGTGGTGGACTTGGCAGTGATAGGTTAACGGTTGGACTCGATGATCTTAAGGGTCTTTTCCAACCTTAACGATTCTATGATTCTATGAAATTACGTTGTTCTTTACACAAGGCTTCATTCAAAAGTAATTTCTTTTGCAGATGAGTAAAACAATTTTCCCTACCTCAGTCTGAGCTGCCTCTGCCACCTAAACTGGTTCACATGTATCAAGTTTGATGCCTTTTATTTAAACTTTAAAATGCAGATATCTGTCTTGACATGTGTCCAAATCTTTGACCCAACAATGCTGCATTAAATTCTGTGTCCTTGCAGGTAAGGGGAAAAGTCAATAATGTAAAATGGGTCTCTCTTATGCTGTTTTAAAGCTATGCTGTCTTGATGCAACTCCAGACTCCGAAAGATCTCTCAGCGGTAAGCCATTCTGACTGGCATTATAAGCAAGACTGATAAAACAGCCTTGATTTTTAGATACAGACCTGCATTCACATGTAATGAATAAAGGATATCAGGAGGACATGACACTAGAACGTTTGTCTGCCACGAATTCCAGCTTTTGCAATTTCATTTTGAACTCTTTCAAGCTTTATTGTCACTTTTCTAAGAAGCACTGAAAATCATATATCATTGTCATGCTAAAGAAACTGCACTTTTATGAAAAGAAGCATTGTGCAAGTCCAAAAGGGTTGATCCTGTTATTCAGAGTCAGGGAAATTTGGAGTGGAGGAATGGATCAAGTGTTCTAACTTCCAGAGATATCGAACCTAATCACTTGTTTGCTTTCTTGTCACTTCTCTCCATTACTTTGTCAATGATTTAAAATGTTTTATTTTACTTCAGCTGACACTGATTTGTTAATTCACTTGCTCTTGTTAGCAAACAGCTTAACAGTGGAAGCACTTTTGCAAGGTATGTTGTATGAGAGGCTGCATTATTGTAATAGAGCATCATTTAAATACAACAATAATTTGCACTGCATTAGTGGTCAAAAGTTTCAGCCGTGTGGAACACTGCTCAAACACACATCTCTGTCTGGATGCCTAATATCTCAAAGACTTGTTATCCCTTAACAATTAAGGTTATGCCAGGTTTAACTGCATTTCCTACTGTGTCCCCTATTATCTTTTTCCTTTGTGACTTTATTTCCTTATGAACACATTTGGCTGAAAACATTTGTCTGAAAGGGTTTTGTATACACTTGCTTTATCACTGTCTTATCACACAATGCCTCAGCTTGCTTTCCTCACTCCAGTCTCTCTCACTTTTCCCATGCAACTGCAATTTTAGACGTTTCATAAACATTGCAAAGGGGGAAATACTGAAGAAAGAAAAAAACCCAGGACACATATTTTGCAAAGACATTCCGGCTGCCTCACAATGTAGTTTATGTGGCATTGCTATGTATTATCATAATAAAATCCATAAACTCATGTCATATTATTTAAAGATGTGAAATGCATTTTCTCATTATAGAGAATGAGAAATGGCCACTTTTTATACTTACCTTTAAAATAAAAAATCCTCAGGACCAATGTCACCAATGTTTTCCCCATAGGCTTGCTGTACTGGAAACATGCATGAGTGTATAACTGGGCCTTTCACTAACAATTTTATATCCTGCAAGTAAGTCCATGAGTGAGCCTGTCACATCCTTGTAATGAAACGAAGCCTGATTTTTTTTTTTTTTTGGTGAGACAGGATACTCTTTTCACGTCTTATTAGATAATGGATGAGATGTAAAATCAGTTCTGTGGCAAAAGAACACCCCAGAGGCTGATCGGTTTGTCAGAATACATAGGCATCTCCCAACAGAAATGTATTAAGCGCTCCCTTTTTATGGCAAAGCATGCACCATGAAGAAAAGGCACGTCACTTACAACAAAGAGCAGTTTGTGATAATTTTATTCGTTTTTTTACATTCGGACATGAAAAATATAATAAAGTCCCAGTACTAAAATACAGCAACTGCAAAAATGCTGTCAGTTAACTTGTATTTTGTGGCTTCATTAATATTAATACAGTTATTTTGCCCTTGGAAAGAATAGGATTTAAGTTGTTCAGTCAGGGTTTAACACTTTTGCATAAATTTAATATTAGTAAGTGTTTAAAATTACTATAAGTAGTGTAATTATTGACAATAGTCACACTTTCTTTCCCTTCATTTGCCAAAAAAAAGACTGGCAGACTACTGAGATAATATAAACAGCATATAAACTTCCTATGTCTTTGTGTATTTAGCACTTACTGTTGTTACCTTTGAAAGATTCTTCAGTTGGAAAGCAACCAACACAAGGAATAAATCCCAAAGGTCCCAAACCTACCCTCTAGGTTTATATATTAAAAAGAGGATTAGCAGCGAAATCCCCAAAGCACTTAAGGGATTTAGGCACTGGAAATTAATATAACCCCTGTGTGTGCTATTACAGGCTTTTGAATATCTGTAAAAATGTATGAGATAGGCCTAAGCAGCAATCCTGAATCCAAGTGACCTCAGAATAGGAGGTATTAAAAAGCTCAACAGGGATCCAGATCCTGTTTTTAAAATCCCCCTATCTTTATCATTCAAACAAAAGGTAAAATCAGACCAAACTCTGGTCAGCTCTATGGAATTCAAACACCACAGATGACATCTGCAGTGCCAAGAGTGATGCTGAATAAAAACTAGGAAGGTGAAACCAAGCCGGAGTCTCAGTTATTCCTGACTGGCCCATTTATAGTGTTTTACGTGTTTTAAGTTTGGAAGTGGGAGCAGAATGTAGCTCTTTTTTTGGATGAAAGGAAAACGAGTTTGTCATTTACATGCTATGCTGGTTGGTTTTTTGAAAACAAGATTTTGCCATTTCCTTTTTCACAACATTTCAAAGATCTGCTTTCCCTTGGATTAAGCACCACAGCTCTCATTCTCTCTTTTGCCTACTGCAAATGCCTTTTCTTTAATCTCCGATAAGATCTTCCTATAGTGCTTATAAAATATTACTGTTAAAATTGTCTTTCTTCCAACTTCAATACAACACTCCCATTCTTGAATCCCTACACAAAGCTTTAAGTTTGAGCTCCCTACTGTTATTTTAAAGTTACTCCTCAACTCAGATATTCCTGTTCTTTTTCACCTTTACCTCCTCCCGTGTGTCTACACAGCAGAATGAAGGCAAGGTTGCAGTGAGGTAGTCAGAGCCAAGGTTTAATCTGCAGCACCGTAGGTGCACTGCTAGGGACTGTGAGCTAACAACTCAAGCACATACCCAGATTTCTTACCAGGCTTCTGCAATCCATGTTGAAATCTGGACTGCCACGTCTTCATTCCTACAGTTATCACTACTAGCTAGACTGAAGACAGACTATGTATGATACATGGTTTGGCCAAAGTGTATCTTCCAAAACAGACATTCACATCCAGATTAAAGACATCAGGTGAGGAAAGATGCACTCATACCTCTGGTACAGTGTTTTAATGGCCATTCATACTGCATCATCTGATAGCGATAAGACAATGCTGCTGCACACACCCTAACCATGTCAGTTGGAACCCAGTCACCTAAAGCCTTTTATTGATATATTATGGTGATTTCCTTATCAGAATATTCTGTAGTTTGAAGTCTTAAAAAAAAAAAAAAAAGAAATTGCTTTTGTGCAATTACTTTTTCTAATCAAACTTGTAATCTCATCATAGAATGAAATCAGTTTCTTCTGATATGACTTGTTGTCATTGAGAATATACTGACTGGCAATCTTACCAAAATTGTTTTGTCTTCTCTGTTCTTCTACCTTTTTTTCTTTGATCTTCCCTCATTCGGTGCTAGCTATCTGGACCCATCGCTACAGATGGGAATCATGAAAATTAAAGCTACTGAATGAAGGCAGGATCAACATCTCCATCAACACTGGAGCTTTCTGCCAGTAGTGCAAAACAAGTATGCAAGAGATGCAAAGATTCCTCAAAACCATGACTATATGAACAAAGAAAAATCACAGATCTTCTCACCTTTCATTTAAAATGCAAGGCTTACAAGTTTTATCTTGCTTCCTCAGGCAAAGAAGTGCTTCAAGAAATCAACCTTCCACACCTCTACTCACTCTTTCCTCTAAAACCAAGTCCAAAACCAAACGAAGAGAGTACTACATTATAAACATAATTCATGCTAAGGGTGAAATAAGCCACAGTTGGCAGGTGTTAATTTTATTATTTAATGAGCTGCCAGAAAATGCATATTAAGTGCTATTGTAATGTGAGAAGGCTATAGTATATTCTAAAGAGAATACAAGGGAAACCAAGTATAATCTAAGATATATATGGACCTAGATAGATTTATTTTTATGTTTTCAAAAACGGTTTGGTTATATATAACACATCAAAGCAAAATAATGTAGCATTCTAAGATACTTGCACGGCTTTGATCACCAGAGCATTGGAGCATCTTGGAATTGTAAGTGAACCTCTCTTACCGTACTCCTGTGAAGCAGCAAAGTACTACTACTTCTGTAGTTAGTGACTAGAGCCTAATTCATAGACATCCTTGGCCACAGATCCCTAAAATTTGTGGATCTTAATTAAGTTCATGTGGAAACCCGAATGCCATTGAGGATCCACACCAGACAGACTTGTCCACTATCACATAGGAGCACTGTAAGGGAGAAGATTTACAGTTTTTAGACATTGGACTCCCTGCTAATCATCTCAGATCATTCCTCAAAAGAATGACACCTTGGTTTCATAAGGTCAAAACTCAGCCTGATAAAGATAATCAGTAAAGTATTTCCATGCTTTCTTTTTTGGTAAATGAAAATATGATGGGGGAGTGCAAATAAGTAGTCACCAATCACACAGAAGCTCCTACAAGTTCCAGCCAGCAAAGGTTTCTATTGTATACAACAAATCTATAGTTGTTTGGGTTTTTTTATCAGACTAGCAGGATTTTTCAACTATATTTTTTTATGTGTAGATTGTTTTATTAAATAGTAGCATGAATAAAACACTGGAAAGGCAAAGAATTCCTTCTCTTCACCTGACAACATGATCACCTGGCCAAAAAACCCCCTTGAAAATGTAAAATATTATAAGGCATCAAGTTTCAATCTAAATGAGCTTTTGTAGTCAAACTATAGGCTGCTGATTGGAGCAAGGATTTATAGTGAAAATATGAGCATACCTTAAGGGAAATCAAAGCTATCAGAGAGTGATGTATAGAATGGCACTGCCCATAATACCCAAAGTCATCCCTCTATAGTGTTTCTGTTTAGAAAAATGTAGCTTCCAGTTGAACTTTTCAAAGTATAAATTATAATGTTATAGCACGTGATACATACCTACAGATTATTTTTTTTTTTAAGAAAAGCCCCCAGACCCCAAATTTCAATGGAAAGGTTTTTACCATATAGCCTTTTGAGTAATAGAGCAGGCTGATTCTTGGTTAGAGTTCAAACCTCCATAAACACAGACTAAGCACTTTTTACTTTGAAACTATGTACTTTGTTATTTGTTTCCACCCCAAGTCAATTAAACACACCCCCCACTCTCCCCCCAGATGTCACAGTCTTTGTCATGCTACTGCTGTGAACCACACATCTTGGGGATTGGACTGACTTTGCCTCTGGCACTTTGTTATATCCAGCACCAAACGTGAGACCATCAGCCACATGCCCTTTCTTTTGGTATTTCTTGTGCTTACAGCAAGAACCTTTAAAAGCAGAATATTTACCATCTGCAGTAGGTATGTTTACTTAGGATTTGTGGCTTTGCCAATTGTCAGTTATAGAAAAACCTGCAAATACTACAATGAAGATAAATGCCACAGTAAAAAAAGTATTCATTTTTAATGACACCGGTTTTATCAGATATAATGCAATTGCAAAGTAGTACTTATAGAGCAATTTTGGTCTTTTTCCTTATAATAAAGTACACACATTTACTATGCATATTGCATCTAAAATCAAACTTTTGTGAGGAGCATGACAATCTGTCAAAACATAGTGTCAAAAATATAGCTGCAGTCTCTGTGCAGCTTTTGCAATCTAAGGGCAATTTGCCATCAATACTATAAGAGGCAATTTTCTGTAAACATTAAAAGCTTTAAGTGTAGGACTGCATCAAAATGTCTTCGAGATTTCAATGTTTTTCTTTTGAATCTGAAAGTGAAAGTCTCCCTCCTGACTTCTACAAAACAACCCACAGGCTCATTCCCCAAGATCTAGATGATGGCATGTGCATCCCAAGGCTCTTCAGCGAGTGCTGATGCATTTGTGTCTGCTTACAGACTGTCCTGGAGCTTGCCTTGCATCAGGTGGCATTAACCTAAAAGATGGATCAGTAAAATGGACAACAGAAGCTCAGAGAACCTGTCCTAGACCTCCCTAAATCTCCTGTTTGCTGATTTATGTGGATGGGCAATGTTACTTCTTCTTTCCACCCCCTTCTGAATTGCCTTGTTGTCCAAGTGCTGCAAGGGATAGAACAGAAGAAAGAAGCTGAGACGAACCCAGGTGCTTCTCTCAGATGAAATGACTTCAGGCCCCTGTGGGAGAAGGGATAATGCTCTTTCCAGATTCCTCTACCCCATACCTACACACGAGGGTATTGCACAATCTTGCTCTTAGCATCTTAGCTGGGAGGTGAGACTTACTAGCCCATTCCAGAAAATACAAATGAAAAGTCTATAAAGCAGAGTTAGTAACAAGATTATGTAGCATATTGAAAGTATGAAAACCTGTTATTTGTTGTGCTATTATGTATGCATAACAGAGTCAGCTCTTGTTATCACTGATGAAGCCCATCTGATAGCTGACTACCCATGCAAACATGAGTTCAAACACTGCAAAATTTTCAAAGTGGACCATGGTTTTGGTTGTCTAAACAGGCATATCTGGCCCTGGCAGAGTTGCACATTTTTTATTGGGAGCAGAGAAATCCTGTGCCCTGGAGCCCTGGGATGAGATGCCCAGATTGATGCAAACCAAGCTGCCTCTGGAAAAGGAAGCCAAACAAGCTCAAACAAAGTAGGCAGCTGCCTACGGCAGCAGGTCGCTAACCACAGCAAGACTTTCATGTCCCTGTGGCTTACCTCACCTGTGCCAGAGCTGCGGACAGCAAGCAGAGAGAGCAAAGCTTCTAGCTTGTCATGCTACCGGGACTATGACAAGTCCTCAGATGTTAAACATCACTACTTTGAGGAGTTCTTCCTCACCCCAGAAATAGCTACTGCCACGAACTCTAACCCCTCCTTCAGGACCAGCTGTCACAGCCAGGCATCTTTCTCCACTCTTAATTCCTGCGTACCCGCTTTTCCTCTCTGCCTTCTCATTTCTATACAGCAGTAGTCTAGCCCCTTTCCTTCTGCAGGTGGCAAAACTGAATTTTACTTGCAGCTTACACTGCTGAGAAGCTTTCAGGTAGCCCTGCTGGAAGCCTTACAGTCATCTCAGTAATCTATAGCTAATGCAGGTATAGCACATTTGGGACTGGGGCTACTGTCTCTGCGTGGTGCTGTATTATGCTGGGTAGATGTTCCAGCACTGCTTGGAGCTAGCTTGGGGATACAGAACTACAGAGATGCCTTACTTCACTGTGGAGTACAGACATGACCAAGAAATTTAATTCAGCATTAGGTTCTTGCTGGCACCGCTGGAGAGAAAAAACAATTGTGTATTGACTTAATTCTGTTCCCATTTAAGTAACTTTAGTAAGTGGTACAGACACTTAACCACATCTATCTAGTGTATAATTTTGAGCAATTTTATGGCTGGATGACTAACAAAATGCAAAGTGGATGCAGGTAAATCTAAGATTTCTACAAATGATTTCAATAATAAATTACATGGTATTTATATGAGGAAACATTGAAAAAATATCAATATTATTGCCACTTTATCATTTAATGGAATATATTAGAAACTAAATGCAAGGGATAAGGGGATTAGTCATTTACGAATATAAGGAACATTTTTAAAACATGTATCTAAACTGTGATTTTTTAAAAAATCTTTTCAGAATCTAGTGGATATTATTCTCTATATTTTGCATATCTCACAAAAGAATGTATCAGTTACTACTGATAAAAAGAAAAAAGAGAACTAAACCTCTATAATACATAATATATATAGGCATATATTAAAACATACACTGTGTATCTCTCCCACTCACAGTAGTAGAAGTCCACTGTAACTCCAGTGGAACACCACAGTATTTACCCTAGAGCAGATAAAGTCAGAGCATGAGTTACATTCTAAAGAAAAAAGCTAGCATGTATGTTGTCAACACTAAAAGGGATACAAAGAAGAATAAGAAGTAAAATTTTATACAGAAGAAAGCATTATTTTTAAGGAACTAAGACGCAAAGAAGGATTGTTATCTTGAGTTGCCTTTAGAAAGTGTGAGACAAAGCATTTTATAACAAGTATAACAGCACATCTTTTGAAAATAATCTTCCTGCAGAAGATGCATCACTTTACATGTGTGATGTCAAAAGTTGATTTTTTGCAGCAAAGTGCCTGGAAGCTACATTAAAATATCACTTCTTGCAAGTTTGAAAAAGATGTTTTGCTGCTGAATGCATATATCAGTTCACAAGGAATGTCAGGAGGAGTGAATTTTTGCTGCCTGTGGCTTTAGCTCCTGCTCAAGCAGCTTTGGAGTTCAATTAATATGCCCTTAAACAGTACGACAAACCTATTTCCATATGATAATACTGCTGCTATGCATGCATGCCCTGGGCATTTGAGCATCTAGCTGCACATTTATATGTGCAAACAGACCTGGAAATCTGATGGATTCATTAACGTGGTTCTTGAAATGAGCTACTGAACACTCAGGCTGGGAAGCTGATGAGAGTTAAGCAATTACCCAGTGCCTAATTCACACTGAATTGCAATAGAAATCCAGCCACTCACTTCCTGAATGTTTTTTTAAATATCCCTAACATAACCAAGGCACCCCACATAAGAACTTTTATTCCGTGCCATTCGGACCGTGTTCCTGTAACCATGTGCAAGAAGCACACTTTGTTCATCTCCTGGTTGCTGGAATTCCATCTACATTAAAAAAAGCCCACCCAGCAATATTAAAAACATTCCAGAAGATGGCAGCAGTGACACAGGAATCAACACAGGCAGGCTTTGCTAAGCTTTTGCAATTGAAGGAGTCTAAAAAAATCGTAGTCAACAGCTAAGATCCAGTCCAGGGTTACTAACAGCTGATACACGCAAAACCAGTCCTGACAAGACAGTCTCATAAAGACGAAATGGTATTCAGATGCACTGAAACACATAAAAAGGAGCAAGGGGTGCTCCTTGTTTCAAGGGCATTGCATCTTCTCTTGAATCCGGTAACAGCTGAAGCCCTGTAAAAAGAACATCCTTCTACATATGACCATCTAGTAAATAAAATAGCATAAATAATGTATCTCGGATAACTGTGGTGCTGTTTTCAGTGTTTTATTGGGTTCGTGCTGTCTCCTGTGTGTAGCACTTGCTTTTTCTAACTATAAACACACATTTAGTCTATGTGCTAGGGAGAGCACAAAATAATGAACAGATTTCTGTCAGTCAGTCTCTTCTAAGGAAACGCCTAGCTTCTGCACAAGGGTCCAGTGAACGTGCCTTTCCTCTAAGTGACCAGATTAAGCAAGGCATTAGGGTATTTCTCTGAGATAAATTCTTTTTTTTTGGGGGGGGGAGGGGAGGCAGGGGAGGAGGGGAAGGAATGATCTTAAGCCTCTATTCTGCTTCAAGTTTACGTTTGTCTTATGAAGAAGTGAATCCTTTAAAATTAGGGAATAAGTAATCTACAATCATCAAATCCAATCCATGTTCTCTTCAAAGACCAGCACCACTCAGTTCAACGATTGCAAGTGTGAATAGTACTTCACTGCAAAAAAAATGTTGCATTAGATGATTCTAATTAGAGGTGTTTCTAAGCCTGAATATTGACACTTAGCAACACTAAGAAACTTTGGGCAAATTTCAAAAACAGACGAAAACTTAGTGTTAAGCCTCAGTCTAAAATTAGATGTAGCCAGAACTCAGAACTCCATCAGCTCCAAGCTCTGAAGCTTGGATCTGCAGACTTGGGATCTGCAATTCCAAGTCATCTGAAAGGGGAATAAACTAAAATAAAAAATGTTCAGCAGAGAAGTGAGAAAGAAATTGCAAGAATTTTTGAAAACCTTCGTATCTGGTTCTCCTGAATGGGACATCATCTTTGCAAAATGTTCTATAAACACTGCTGGAGAAAGCATTGGAATAATAACGAAAAGATCACGCTTCATCTTTCAAGGAAGAAAAGCAGGTGCTTCCTGAGAAACACAAGTCTGATCAAAAATCAGTGATAGCTGGGCTGGTTCGTGCCAGGAGTACCCTGTCACAACGCAGAGCTCCCATTAAGGATCCCTCAATTTCTATACCTTCTTTTCAGTGCTAGTTGTGTGGTTTCAAGTAATTTTCTTCTGAAACAAGAATGTTTTTCAAAACTTACACAGTTTGTGCTAATTGCATTCACAGAGTATATACCTAGTCAATAATGTGACTTCTTGTCTGACCTTTCAGACTGATCCTTTTCTGGTTTGTTGATCCTAGACATTTTCTGTAAAGTAGTTCTACAAACTAGCAAAAAATGATCCCTGAAATGTGAGCTCAGAACATTAGCCAGTTTACAGGAAATGCAAACAATTTGGCACTTGACTTGGCACCATTTTGATGAACCACACAATAAACATTTTAGCAAAAGAAACTCCATATTCAGATTCTGAATACATATACATGTGTATAAACCCAACAAATATTGTCCTGTACCAGCATATACTGACAGGTAGCAAGATCCCTGCCTACAAAAAATATGTTCCATAAATCTTTCATTTTTATAAAAAATAATTTTACAACTCAGCAATTTTCTTACTCTTCTTTGGCTTTCTGACAGATGTACAAATCACCCAACGTGCACTATATTTCTCTCATTGCCTGGGAGGCAACACAGCAGGGCATGAGCAATCTAGAAGTTTTCTGGATTGCATTGATGACAATTCCTTGACACAAGTGATGGAGGAGCCAACAAGGGACATGGTCTGCTGTACCTCATACTTCCATCAAGGAAGAACTGCCTGGAGATGTGAAGACTGGAGGCAGCCTAAGCTGCAGTGGCCATGAACTGATGGAGTTCAGGATCCTGAGAGGAAGGAACAAGGCAAAAAACAGGCCCACAATCCTGGACTTCATGAGAACAGACTTTGGCTTGTTCAGGGACCTGCTTTGAAGAATCCCATGGGAGCTGGCCCTGGAGAAAATGGGGGTCCAGGACAGTGGTTGATGTTCAAGGATCACCTCCTCCAAGCTCAACAATGGTCCAGCCTGACCATCAGGAAGTCAATAAAAAGTAGTAGGAGACCTGTATGATGGACAAGGAACTCCTGACTAAACTCAGACATAAAAATGAAGCATGCAAGAGGTGGGAGCAGGGATCCAGGAAGAATATAGAGACACTATCCAAATGTGCAGGGATGAGGTTAGGAAAGCCAAAACCCGCCTGGAGTTGAATCTGGTAAGGGACACAAAAGGCATCAAGGACTTCTACAAGTACATCAGCAACAAAAGGAAGACCAAGGAAAGTGTGGGCCTGGTGCTGAATGGGGCAGGGGATCTGGTGGCATAGGACATGGAAAAGGCCAAGGTACTCAATGTCTTCTTCACCTCAGTCTTTACTGGCAAGACTTCCCTTCAGGAATCCCAGGTTTTCCAAATCGACCAAAGGGGAAGTCTGGAGCAAGAAAGACTTGGTCTTGCTGAAGAAGGATCAGGTTAGTGAATATTTAATCAAACTGGACATCCACAAGTCTACAGGCCCTGGTGAGATGCACCCAGGAGTGCTGAGGGAGCTGGTTGATATCATTACAAGGCCGCTCTTGATTACCTTTGAGTTGTTCTGGCAACTAGGAGAGAATCCTGAGGACTGGAAGAAACCCAATGTCACTTCTGTATTCAAGAAGGGCAAGAAGGAGGATCCATGGAACTACAGGCCAGTCAGCCTCAGCTTGGTTGTGTGGGAAGCTGATGGAGCAACTAATCCTGGAAACCATGTCCAGACATATTCAGGACAAGAAGGTGATTGGGAGTAGTCAGCATAGATTTGTGAAGGGGAAGTCATGCCTGACTAAACTGATAATCTACAACGAGGTGACTGGCTTAGATGGACAAAGGGAGAGCAGTAGATATTGTTTATCAGACATTGAACACAGACACGGGTTGCCCAGAGAGGTTGTGGAGTCCCCATCCTTGGAGACATTCAAAACCTCAGTTGACCTGACCTGAGAACCTGCTCCAGCCGACCCTGCTTTGAGCAGGGGTTGACTTGGACTAGATGATCTCCAGACACCCCTCCGAATTCCAGTGATTTGGTGCTTCTGTTTTCCAGTTGCTTAGTGAAAACTGCAAAAAGTGACTACCACATTTTTACCAGGTATGAATCTGTGCAACACTGTATTTATCTTTTATTTTGGCATATTATTTATTAAGACCTGATTCTGCATGATCCTGAGAATCCTTTGCGTATGTCAACATTAGTGGGTTAATGTGCTGCAAAGGTTCTTCTCAGGTGCAAATATGCCCAGGGTCTATACTTAGGAGTCACTTTCTGCCTGCTTTTACCGAGGGTGAAGTCATGCAACAAGGCACCATCAAAGGCATGTTACTTCCAGTGTAGATGCAAGGTCCTCCTCCAGCTGTTTGCTCTCTATACATCCATGGGATTTATCAGTAAAGACAAGAAAATCTTGGATGACTGTATAGAAATCTTCCACACACACATAGGTATAGATGTACAGTGCATTCCTAGGACCCACAATTAGCACAAATTTCACTGCTAGTAAACATATGATATGGAACTACAGTCTGGATGGCACAACAGATTACACTAAACCAAAGCTCAGGTGTTCACCCTTTTCTCAGCACAGTCAGCAAAGCAGATGCAACCCTTAAATCCCAAGGAAACATATCGGTACATGCACGGGCACAGAAGGACCACTCCAAGTTGGAACTTCTGCACAACGTGGGAGTAGACACAACCTTTGTATAAAAACAGTTTATGCTTGACTAAAACACATCCATGAATCAGTCTTGGTTCAAAAGATCCACTGCAAGAAGAAAACTCAAACACAGTGTATCTGAGTACCAGCGCTGGCAGGAGCAAAGGCTGCTTGACTTCTCAGAAAAGCATGATCCAGTCCCTCCAAGTACCACTAGGAGACCCCTGCACTTACAGACATGTCTTGTTTTCAGAAGAACTCTGAACTGGCACATCCTTTTTAAAGTTTCTGGAATTAATGACTCCAGTGCAAATTATCGACTTCTTTAGAATAAGCATGCATGGCTGATGAATGCCTCATTTATTTAAAGCTTCGAAGAAACCAATGTGGTAGGGCTTATTGTTTGTTTTTAATAAGAAAGGGAGTTCAAGAATTCATCTTATGTGATAATTAGGTTGTGTTCTGATGATCTGATTATATGTGAAATTTCTTGCTATCATGGCCAGATCCTGGGCTCATGGAAATGGGCATGACTCCATTTTCTCCAGTGGAGCTACAATAATTAACAGCTGCTTAGGATCAGGGCCTACCTGCCTGTTTCTGACATCTAGAATATGAATTCAATATTGCTGTATGGCATCAAGAGTCACTAGACAAGCACAGCACACACCTAAATATTTGTCATTTGCTGCAATAATGCACCTCCTCCTGGGCCTCCCCTCTTTCATTACTCTTCCTATGCATTCCACCTAAATTAATGTTTTCTTTCCATTTCTCTGGCTACATTTACATCTTGACTCTGTTCATTGCATTCCTGAAACAAAATACAAGCTTCTCTCTATCTTTTTTTTTAAAAAAAACTTTTTTCACGCCTTTAAAACCCTATTGTCTTAAAAAAAAGTGATCAAAATGTCTCTTCTTTTTTGCTCCCTCTCTTCCAATACCTTCACTTTTCTTTTGTTCATACCTGGTAGCATTACTCTTCTCACATTGCTCCTGAACATAGAAAGAGCCTCATAATCACTGTTAGAACTGAATAAAAGCAATAATACGCTTATAACAATGCTAACAACATCACTATATCATCACCGGTAAGAACAATACTACTGTCTAACACAAGGTGTATCATCTCTTCCACTGCTCTCAAAAGGCTCGGAACCAGCCACACCTGGAAGCCTTCCAGCTGTGAAGCCACGTGACTTTGGAGTGCTCTTGGGGTAGGAAGAAAAAGGTACGTGTTTGGAGACATTCACCTTTTGTACCTCCCAAGGTATCCTTAAGGCATTCTATGCAAATGAGTCAATGGTAAGTAGGGTAGCATGAGCTAAATTCTGTATTCAGGGCCTGCATAAAAAGCAGATAATTAATTGGGGGGGAGGGGGGAAGGAAACTTTGCTTTTTTCTGTATATTATTCAGATAAAACCAAGCCTGAGGAAATTACTAGCGTGTATCTAATCCCCACTACTTGAGCATACATGCTTGTGGTTCTATTCTGTCGTTAATCATGATATTTTGGCCTGTTTTTGGTTCTGTTTTTGCATAAATCAAAGAAGAAAGAAACATACCAATTGGTCAATGATAAATAGCAAAGTATCATTTGCCTTGAAATAACTATTATCTGGTGGAAAATGTTACACTTTTTCTGTTTTCCCCTCAAAATTCAACTCTTTGCTACTGGGAATTTAATGCAAAGAAAAAAAGAAAATAGCTACTGTTAGTGTATGACCCCACTGTATTTTTGTTCTTCTGCTTCAAAGGCAACCTGCCAGCTCACACAGAAAACAAAGAAAGGTTACTTTTGCAAACTGTATTAAAAGCACTCAACAATAATGGCCCCAAACCACTACAGCTCCTGGTTGTCTTATTGCAGTATTTGGGGGCTATTACTGTAGCTTTTCATTAAATAAGGATCATTAGCAAACCTTGTTTTGAGTCTTATGTTGTGTTACCTTTATGTAGTATGTTTACTGCAACTATGTGCCACAACAGCACGCCACAAGCTCCTTCTGACTTCAGTCTGATTTTTGGATATACAGGAGGTCAGAATTTTTCTATCAGCAGTGAGACAAAAAGAGGCAAAGCATGTCTGCTTGCACTGAAGTGGCAAAATCACATTTGTCAAATAGAGATGGACTTTAATTTGCCCCTGTAAGTTGTGATATGTGTTATTTTCCCACTGGAGAATCAGCTGTGCATCACTTTTCTCAGCTGCTATATGAGAAAATTGTAGTTCATGAAAACCTGGTAGGGATTAATGGGAAAAGGATACAATTTGACTTACAGTTCAAGTTATCTCTATTTTCCATTAACAGAAAGTGTTATGTTTTCAAATTAAATACGGTCCCAAGCTGCAAAATTCAAGGTTTGTATCAATATTTTGTTCGATCTCATGTTCAAGGAACAAGTTGGAAATGAATACCATGCTTAGGTTCAGGTCATTTTATATAGCCTTTGCTTGTGGATTCTAGCACTCGAGGAGTCAGTGTCCAGTTCCAGGAATTTGGTAAATGCTCATCACTTGTTAAAATAAGATTAGAAAATCAGAATTAACAACTATTTGCTCTAGCTTCTCCGCCGTCCTGGGTGCTTGAAGTAACTACCTAGCCATCTGCTCAGTACACACACACACAAACAGAATTACATGACAGCACCTTTTCTTGATGAATCACATACAAGCTTCCAAAGGGATAACTTTACAAGATGCAAACCCATGATCTTCTATATTTATAACAATGTATATGCCACCTCAACTAGTAATATGCCAATAGATATAAGAAAGTAATTGCCCTTGAAGTCAAGGAATAATGTATACATTTGCTATTTTTTAAAAATCCTTCATTTAAAGAAAAGGAGTTTCTCTGATTTTTGACAGATGCCACTGTTGCTATAGGATCCAATTAGTTTTCGTCTTGTATAATGACTGCTAAGGATATATACTCATAGCATTACACAAGGAATTAAGATGTATAATTCTTAATGAGAGCGATGTCTAATGCCTGAGAGTAGCAGGCTAGACATTAGGTCCCCATTAAGAATGAGCTTAAGTTAAACCATTTGAATAGTCTCACTGAAATGGATCTCAAGTATAAGCAGATGCTCAAGTAAAATTTTGCATTAGATCTTTACTCCTAGTTCACAGCATATTTATTTAATTCATGTGATTACTTGCATGAGGCCTTCCCAATATGTAGGTTTTTTACACCTGATAATTGACAAGTTAACCTACAGCCAGTCTTTGTAAATCTTGTTTCATTAATGTCTTCTCTACTGAATTTTTTTCTTAAACCAGAAAATAATTTGAAATATTGGTGGTGTTCTTGGTGTTGCTATTGGGCCATCTCAGCCCACTAGCAGCTCGGCACTCCAAATCTGTCCACACTGCTACAGATTTTCAAAGGAAACTAGCGTTATGCCTATCCCTGTCTTGACTTTGGTCTAAGTGCCTTCCCATTATACACATGCGATATATGATGGATGTGCATCTTAGCACTGAACTGTAGACAATGGGAGAGCTATAAACATATAAATGTAGCATTTCTGTTAAGACCCTGACAGTAAGCTTGTCCATCAGCCACAGAAACTGTAAGGCTTAACAAGACGTGTGGTACTCTGAGATAACGCATGCCTTGCGGGTGTTGTGAAGTATGAGGCAGAGGCAAATGCTTTTAGTGACCTGCCAGTGTTATCTTACAGTAGCATACACACCTTGTAATATCCTACAAAATTATAAAATAGCCCCAAACTCACAGAAAATTGATTTTTTTTTAATTTAACAACTAAACAAAAGAAATGAGGTGCATAATAATTAAATGGCCAGTGAAGAGCAAATAGCTTCTGAAATGTTTCATTTCTGGACTGCTGAGGAGAATAATAGGCAGGGTCACAGGTGAATGAAATAAAATGTCACATATATTCTTCATGCTATTCAAGCATAACAATTTCCCCAAAAGGTTCTTCATTAAAACAAAAATGAAATAATGGAAGAGATAGTTTGGAAAGATTTTTTCTTTTCTCGTGCACCTTAATATATCTCAAGACACATTCCTACTTATAATTCTGATTGGCATTTGGAACGCCATAGTTACTCTACTGGATTTAATTAATACAGATATCTGTACCTAGAATAATCCAGTGTTTCCAATAATCCATACATCAAACAAAATTTAGTGGATTCAAGTTTTCTAGAAAATATGGAATCCTTTTCTAAAGGATTCCTACAAACCAATAATCATCACTATTCAATTCTTAAACAACGGTAAGTAATTTATCAATTTGCTCTGAAATCTTTCAACCCTGCATGATGTTTAGCAAGTATCAGGGACTACTCCAGATTTACAGCGGTTTGCCTTTTGTATTTGTGACAAAAAGCCTGTTCAGTTACCTGGGATTAAATACTAAGAGATATGAAAACAGCAAGTTCCACTTCTCTCTTGCAGCAACCTTTCAAAAATGCTGTTAACAAAATTTCTCAACCATATTCTTTGAAAACAGAAAATCCTTCCTAATTTTGTTGGATGATCAATTACAGGTAAAATAGATGGGAACCTTTTGTCCAGACCACCACAATGAACAGCCAATGCCTGGCCTCTTTGTCCTATCTGTAAATAAATATTGTTTTTGGCTGGCATAGCTGTCCAAATATTGATTGCAATTCAACTTTTAAAAATATCTCACCAGACAACTTGTCTTAATGTCCTCTTGAAGCAGTGGGTTCCATATTAGTGAAGTACTTCACATTCAAGAGAGACTTTCTCTTGCTTTTTCTGTGAGTAACAGTCGTTTAAAATTCATATGCCAGACTAAAATGCAGCTTTGATCCAAAGGCACATGAATGAATGAATACCTCAACATTCAAACAGCACAAAAGCAAGACTGCACATAGTAAGAATTTCTTAAAATGTTATTTTAGCCGTAAGGATACATTATAAATCCACCCCTGATATTTATGCAGCTATTTCATATGATATTATTTATTCCATAGTATATTTGCTGAAAAGCAGTATCTTGTTCAAGGGCAAGATCTCTGGAGACAGGTATTATCGTTTACTGGACCAGTTTGTACAGCTAGAACACTGAGCAGGGCTTTGGGATATATACAGTCGTCTTCAGTTTGATCCAAGCCCCAAAACTTCTCCCTTTTAGGAGTTCCCCAGAATGCAAGAAGTTAAGAAAGCTTTTCTATGAGCATTAGCAATGAAGAAGACAGTTTTGCAGACATTTGTATAATGAGTTTGAGAGATGATGTGGATTTGCTGATGTTTAATCAGGTTTGAGCTCATAATGCAGCTCAGGATATTTGAAAGGTCTCTCTCTCTCTCTTTGCTATGCCACTACCTATTAATGAAATTTGTGGAAATATATGTGGTAACATGGTTAAATTTGGCCCCACGGGTTACCAAGTTACTAGAGGGGTGTGAAAGATCAGCAAAGACACAGAAATAGTACTACTGCATGAGACTTATTTCTGTACAAAATCAGGTTAAAAAAATGTGAGCTCATCTCACACTCTCTGACAGGCAAAGTCTGCTGATAAAGAGGGAACGGGAACGTGGTGCAGATACATAGTGATGAACACAGGGTAAGGACTTACAGAGTAGAGAACGGAGTGACACGTCCCATTGTTAAATCTGCTCCTCTTTGTGCTCTCTATATCATTTTCTTTCATGCTCCTGTAACTCTCTATCCTTTTTTCTGCTGTATGTTCTGAAAGGCAGAGAGATATCTTTTAAAGGCCCTCAATAGGTTTGTGGTAACCTATTTTATGTGATCATTAGCCTTCATTATGTTTCCATCATCTGATTTTCACATTACTTAGCTTCATTTTTTGCTCTCTGTGACTCTGAAAGAAGAAATGCACCTACATCCAGGTTAGCTTTTTGTATGCTAAACCCAAACATTTTCAACAGATTACTCTAAAGGTGTTTTTTTTTTTTTCTTTCTTCCCCCTTCCCCCCCGGAAAGAAAACCTCATTCCAACATTTTAGTGCTTAAATATTTGAAACTTGTTATCATTTGGGTTGTTCTGCTTTATTCCTGTTTTTCAAGAGCAATTATAGCCTGAGGCGCAGGGCACAACAGGAGTTACCGCGTTTTTGATGCAATGGAACTGGTGCCTTATGTAACAAGACCATTCCCTCCCAGGCTTTGCTTCACTTTGTTTACCCCAGCAATACAATCCAGCATCTGATTTGCTTTCAGCACTCCAGCTGTATTGTAGTCCAAAGGCTTTAGGGACTTTTCTATAAACAACTCCTAAATCTCTCTCCCATTAAATAATCCCCATTCTGTTCTGGGAAGGATTTTTTTTCTGTGAGTGCTGATTAGCAAGGTAGCCGAGGAGAAGTTGTTTCCTTTCAACCTTCCTACCGATTCATTCGAGGTAACACAATGCGGTCCTTGTGACATCACAGCTATTTCCAAGACAGAGAATTTTCATATCCTAAACAAACATGAGCTCATGGACAAAAGCCATCAAGAAAAAGCCAGTTATAAAGAAGAAAATAAAAAATAAGCTCTTAGTCATGCCATTACTAACTAGTGGTAAGCCGTGAATCATCTGTGTCTATATAACACTATGAGAGCTCATAACTTATGTAGCCTCTCCTCCAGAGATGACAAAACAATAACATTTTAAAGGTATTTGTTTTATGGTTTCTTGATTGATCAAGCTGTGATCTGATATACTACTCCACTGACTACAGCAGAGGGCATTGGCAAGTGTACACAATATGAGGGCAAACAGATTGACACATCAAACATAGCCCATTTACCATGCACGTAAAATGCATAGTAAATAAATATTTAAGGACAGAGCTTTTGAACCGTTGCCATATTATGCATGCAACAGAGGGTACAAACATGTGCTTCGTTTGCAGTTGACTCTGTAGTCGCTACAATATCGTGGTTTTGTTAAAGTTCAGAATGGAGAAAAGGAAAGCTGCGTTTTGCCTTGTCACGGCTGCTGCCCTCTGGGTCCTGTTGTGCGCTCCCAGGGGAGCAGAAGCTTGCTTGCTCCCCCTGCGCGTATGGGTGCCGGGGAAGCTGTGGGAGTACAGAGCGGGACACGGAGTGGGACCTGGCAGCTGGGACATCAGTACAGAGTGGGACTCTTCCAGGAGGCACAGGGGACTTGCTTGAAGAAGGGCGCAAACCCACAGCTGAGTCCTCATAGAAAGGAGATGAGTTCTTAAAAATCTGGAGGGCTCTTTGAGAAGTTTGTTGCAGCCTACGAAGCCACTAATAGTTGATGGGCTGGAAAGCAATATGGAAGTAATAGCACATTTGTAATGACATACTGAAGAATTTATCTTTTCCGAGACATTTTTATTTAATATGTCTTGGCCACCAGCTTTTCTCTGTTTAAAATTATTACTTCATTCTAGTTCAGTATATGGGATATAAATGTGTATATGTATACAATGTATACATGTGCGTGGAGAGAGAGAGAGTAGATGTAGTATCTGGTTTGGTATGTTTTTAATAAAATCTACCTCCAGAGATGGAAAATTCTTTCCTGGTTTTCAGCATGCTTATTTTTAAGAAAAAGTGGGGCAGTTCAGTTTTATGGCTTCTAGATAGTTGGAGGTCCAGCCATAATATACAGTAAGAATGCATTACTGTCCGGTTAGAGTAAATGCCTGTTGGGTTCAAAAGACAAGTCAATTAGGATTTTTTCCTGTAACTACCAGGAAATTTATTTTATAATGATTAATCTTCACAGTGTTTGTCTTTCAGTATCTCCTTATGAGAATCATGTTTAAGTAAATACATGAATTCTGTTGAAACCAAATCTAATCACTGGGGAGAGGTTTTCATTTCCTCTGAACAACGTGAAGCCATTTATTAAAACTGACTTAACCTCTAGGACTACGCAATCCCTTCTGGTGTGTGTTTGGGAAGGGGTTTGTGAATGGGATCCTGCAGCTCCTAGTGCAGGGGACACAGCTGAGAGCCACCTGCAAAAAATCGAGAGTGAGACTCCCTGCAGCTGGTCTCACCACTGGGTCCAAAGCGTGTCTGGTTCTGTCTCCCACATAAGCTTCCCCATTTCAGTGACAGATGTCTCCAGAGATCCAAAGACTTACTGATGAAAGGGAAGTATGAGAGGAAGACCAAGGAAAAGAAAGGCTTCAGCCTCCTGACTGTGCAGACAACCTCAGCCCAACATTTATCATTCTTTCAGAAGAGTAGCTGGGTTTCACAGTAAAGGACTGTAAAAAGGTAGTACCTTCAAATACTTTTCTATTCTACTATTTTTTGTTTCTATACAAAGGAACAGTGTTGGTGCATACTTCAGGCTAGATCCAATGAAGGACTTGGGTGCACAGAAGTTAAATACTGCAGTATTTAACGTCCTAGAATGAAATATGGAAACTTACACGTGTACAGCAAATTAATTTAGGTGTTTCAGAGCAGCACAGAGCTGCTGGCAGATAGATGTGTTGTTAGCTCACAGGGACTCTATAGTGTCCACAAAGGGAATAGGTAGACTGGTTATTAGAACTTTGGCCTACACAGAAATGAATAGGTGGTATTTTGCAGGCAGACACAAAGCAGAGAGTAAACAGCCAGCTTTTGCAGTGCAAGTGCGACATGAGGGGAGTTCCCCAGGAATGTGGGCTGGGAGCTGCCGGTCATCACCCCCAGCCGGGAGTCTGCAGCGAGGTGAGAAAATTTGCAAATGACACTACGCTGTTTGGAGAGGCAAGGATGAAGGCTGACTGTGAAAATCTGTAGAACCTTACAAGACTGGATGGTAAAGTGGCATGTTAAATTCAGTGTATATTCTGTGGCTGCTTACCTTGATTCAATACAGGATTTAGGGGGCATCAAATGAAGATAGTAAGAATGCAGTTGAAAGCAGTTGATTGGATGGAAGCGGTTCCTCATGCCACGTACAATACATCTGTGGACCTTATTGCCAAAGGATGTTATGCGTGCTAAAAGTCTACACCTTTTCAAAACAGCCTGGTCAAGTACATGGAAAAGAAATCCAGTGGGAATAGTTACAGATACATTGGTCTCAGGAAGTGCGCTCAGATAACTGGAGTCTGAGAAGGTGTAAGAGACAGTATCATAGCTGCTTGTTCTGCTCCTACTGTGTCCTAGGAACCTGCGTATGGCTACGCCTGGCAACACCATACAGGCTTGGCGGACCCGAGGCTTGGTGCAGCACAGCCATTGCCCCCAGGGAGAAGCGTGTTCTGCCTGAGCGCAGAGTCCAGGCATGTGCTGGCGCTTGGCCCTGGGGCAGGGGCTAGAGGTGCTGCAGGCTCAGGTGGGACTCAGCAAGGTCAGATGAGTTGCCCAGGGAGCACAGTAATACTTGCTGTAACTCACTGCCACACAGATTTAGAATAGGACATTATTGTGGTACTGGTACTAGGGCAATGGCGCTGGCACTGCTACCACCTGCCACGGCTGCCACCAACCTCCAGCAATACGAATTCGTTGGGGAGTAGAGCCAAAAATGAGGCCCTAGTGCACATCATGACAGCTATACCAGCTGACTGCAGGAGCCAGAGGAAGCTGATCTACCCTGCGGCTTATTAAACTGTGTTGAGGGCCATGTCAATGCCAGAAATAACTCAAAATGGAAAACATTCCTCACTACTTTACAGCTTCATTTGCACTTAACTGCATCTGCCGTGATGCCCCTGCTGGAGGAGCAGCACAGGAGATCATTCTTCACATATGAGATGCTGACTATGACAGGTCTGGCACAACATTAAGCAATGAAAAACTACATACGGAATGAGAATTTAAAACCAAATTTAAAATTAAGGACTTCAAAACCAATTCTTCTACCCAGTCTGTTACAAATTATACAGCCTTCATTATCAGCTTAAAGAAACAGCAGTTCTTGACAGCAGTTAACCTTTTTTTTCGTTACTGGGGCTCTTCCAGTTCCTCCAGATCAATAGTGCTCCTATGTATCTTTATAAATCTGAGTAGCAGATCCTTTCTCATAAAGCTGACCCTATCTTGCTTTTCTGCTGAAAAGCAGAATCAAAAAGTATTTTAAGGGATATTTGAAACAGGGAGATTAAATTCTCTCTTAGTTATACCATGAACAAAAGCTGAAAAAGAATGCTACATACCTTTGTACATTTTTTACCCTTGAACTTCCTCAGATCATAGTTATTTTTGTCATTTCTTTTCACATTACTTTTTGCAATCCTGAAATTTTTTTAATGTGAATTGACCAGGTTAAGAGGTGCCTATATTTCATAACCTATTAAAAAAATTAACCCCCTTTAGTTTATAAAACTGACATTGTTTTTACATTTTGCAGTTTACTTTTAGAAACAGCCTGGGTAATTACATGAGGCAATCCAAGTCTGCTCTTCTTCCCAGTAAGTTTCAAACCAAATTTTTATTCAAGATCTTTTATACCAGCACAGAGCTGTTCCTTCTATGCTGTAAGGACTAATGTGGAAATTAAAGCAAACAGATTTTTCACTGATCAATGGATATTTTAAAAGAAAAAAAGCACAAGGGAATGTGTATATTGATTTAAAGTTTCTTTCCAGATTTATTTTACAACATTTATAATCTAAGCAAATTTAATCTGATAATTTCATTTTAAAATTCAGTTATACTTTATGTTAGTATTTTCTATGTAAATACTTCTCAAATGGAGGAAACCAGGCTGTTTATGTATGTATGCCCTCTCGTCTTTCTCAAGGTTTTGTAGAAACTTTGTCACAGTGGATAGAATAATAAAAAGCCTGGTTCCCAAGCTAGCTAACAGTTGTATACATCATTAACTATAAATACAGGTAAATGTACTTCAGCTGAATTTAAGTTAACTACTCAGGTAGTTAAGTAAAAAAGCAAGTTGCTATAGAATAACTTACAACTTGATTATTAGTTAGATGATGACGAGAAACCAAATGCAATACTTTGGTCTCCTTTTATTGGGAATATTACAATGAAACAGCATATCTCTCCAGTGACAATAGAGGAGGTTTTGACAAGATGCTGAAGCAGTCAGATGACATATACAGATTTGCAACTAAATTTGGCTTAGTAGCAGGGCTTCTTTTATGTGTGGAAGCCATTATGACTGCTACATCCATTTTTGGAGCTATAGGTTTGCTTCTGCAAGTAACACATCCATGGAATTATTATGATTATTGTTATTATAATTATTGCCATTATTATTATTATCATATTTATTATCTGTTGAAACAATAATGCTCTAACATCAGTTGTTGAACTAGTACCTTGATAATAATCTCTAAGGTAGCTAATAGTCTGAAACACCCATATCATTGCTATCTAAGAAATGGAAACTAGAGAAGCACTGACTTCCGATTCTGGTTACGCTTTTAACTGACGGTGCAAGCTCCAGCAAGTCACAACTCCTGAATCTTATCCTCTGCATTTTTGAATGACCGTAGGAAATAATTCAGAAACTTCTGAAATGTGCAAACTGAAATCCCTCATGCGGCTTGTCAGAGGATGGATCCCTTTCAGTTCTGCCCATGGGACTGGCAGTCAGTCGCCTTTTTCCAGTCATTTCTACCACTCTGCCCATAAAAATTTGAATATTCCAGCGAGGGGCCCATGTATTGAAGCACTTCCTAATGCTTGTGAGACGGAGCTGAGCACTGCAGGTTTTGGGAAGGGCACATGAGCACGTGCGCTCTGCTGAGAGCAGCGAGGGCAGACCGACCCTCTCCATTGCACAGCTCAGCCGCACTAGGGCTGTCTGAGGCAGCCAGAAAACGGACACACAGACAGACACCTCCTGGTTGAGGCGATGTGGAGGGTGCAATTACTTACCAGCTTTTATAAGAAAGCTGTAACTAACAACAAAACGGAGCCAACTGTAACCTAGGAAACTGCTGTGAAATAACCACAGAGCAAGTAAGCACAACCGCTGCGCAAGTTACATCTGCAACAGACATCAATATCTGGAAATTGCCCTGTAAACTACCAAAAAACCCGCAGCTTCTCACTAACGGGGTTTTAAATGGACTATACAACACAACCAGGAGCTTGGCCCACAGCTGCTCAGCAGAGAGCAAGAGGTGCTCTGTGTGTAGCAGAAATCAGGGGCTTTGCTGTCTCCTGAGAGTGGGGCTCCAGCAGAAACATGAGAGCAGCTCTAATTCAGGGCTTTGGACATATTTTCAGCTTACCTGTGAGGTTTACAAGCAGTTGTTCAAAATTTATATTACAAGATATGCACTCCATAAAACTTTAGGAAAAGCCCTTGACCCAGAAAGGACATGTTAAACAAAATAGCTGTAAGAAAAAGAACGGTATACGATGCAGGCTGCATGTAAAGCAAAAGTATGTAATACAGTTTGGACACCTTTAAGCAGATTTCCTCACTTTCAGATAGCTGGGGTTTTTTTGCAAACGTAATTAACTCTGAATTTCAAAGCTTTAGGATGTTCACTGGGACCCCCCCCCCCCCTCCCCAATTTCTGGATTTGACAGACTCCCCCACCTACTCATCTCAGGAGTCCCGTTAACCTCAACAGAAGCTTTAAAAAATTGGGAAGCATCTCCCAGCACTCAGAAGGACTCAGTACCTTTTGGATACAAATATCCCAAAGCCTAAGATCAGGAAACCTGTAAATTCTTCAGTGTCATAGAGCAATTCTGAACTTTTACTTTTGCCAATACTTTTGCCACGTGCGTCCCCGGTGCCACAACTAATCTTTAGTTGACTGCTACATTTCCTAACCAGCAAAAGCCTTTTGTAAACATTCAAAGTTCTGGCAACTTCACTTATTCTGGGCAGTGCCCTTCACTACAAATTCACTACAAATCTTTGTTTTTGATGGTGTCATTTTTGAAGTAAGATACTGTTGAATGTGATTATTTCTTCTATTCGACTACCGGGAACAGATCCTATGATTGCCTATCACACAATAATACAGTAGAGAACCAGAATCTGTATTTTCCTTTGAAAAGCTATTCCTTTCATACTTTTTTCAGTTCTTTTCCCTTATTCCTGAAGTGGAAAATACCAGTGTCCTAACTGTGCACACATTTATTTGAAATATATAAACCACAGAAATTTGGAGTTACAATTGACTGCAAACAGAAAAGCAGACATCAAAGATTTCCTACAACCAAATGAAGCATAGGCTTTTGTGAGACTAAGTAAAAACAATACAAATTTAGCAACGTTTGGATCTGGATTTAAACTTCTGCTTTAGGGTTATCACAAGAGTCCTCAGATTTTAATACTTAGTAATATAATAAACTGTAGAATTTTGCTCCAAAGACCCATCTCTATGCTGAATATTGTTGGAAATACATAGTACATATGAACATGGCGCATGAACACTGTTGGGAATACATGGCTCTGGGATACATGGTACATTTAATTACTGTACTTGCTGGACTTTCTGAACCGTGGTACGGAAACAGGTCAAACAACAAGCAAAAGGAATTGAGTTGTTTAAGACTATTTCCTTAAACAGCTTTCATGCTGTAATACAAGAGAACAGGGAATTATTTGAATAAGGATTTTATATACATATATAGCATCATGGCATTTTTTTTCAGATGAAGCTCAAGGCTGATTATGTATGAAAGGCAAACTATTCTCTCACCCAACAGAGGATGGTCTCTGCAGATCAGAATATCAACAGAGAACTGTGGTAAAATTCTTCAGTTGTCAAAGACTACATTGTACATGGGCTGCAAATTAATGCATTTTGGTTCTAAATACAGACACACTTCCCATTCACAGAAAATTAAACTTACTCCAAAAAGGAGAAATATCAAGGATTCATTTTCTAAAATTATCTGACAGCTTCACTGTTTAATGACACACAGCCTATCATTCCTCAGAAAATCTGTGAAAGCCACAGCTGCTGTGTCACCTGAATTTTACTAATGCACTGTTCACATAATTAATAAAACCATATGGATGGACCAGGCTTTATCAGAAACAACATCAGCATACACAAAACCTTGCATCCTGCTCACTTGTGATACATTGCCAATGACTGTGACTAAGACGACAAGAATACACATTAGCTATGCCTGTGCAGCTGAGTCAAGGCTGTATATGCTAATATGACATTTTCTTAACTTTTGACTTCCTAGCTCTTCATCCATATTTTTGTAACAAATTTTGAAAAGGAACTTATTTATCTGTAGGAAAATTAATGTCATTTCAGGGATAATTTACAGGTCTTAATTATGATTTCTTACTCTTCTGAGGCTATACAGTATCAAGACAGCTTAGTTGTAAGTATTGAGGACCACAGATAAAATAATAGGAAGAAATCTCTAAAATGAATTTGCTTGTACATATAAAGCAAATGGTTGTATTGTTTAGTTTACCAAGCTGTATTTGTGACTAGAACTGCCTCATGGATTCAACACACGTCTCTATTCAAATGTCAGTGCCACGCACTAGCTACTTTTGTCATGAGTGTTTTTCACGTATAGCTTGACCAAAAGCTTGTACTGCAAGAAATGCAGTACAAATGTGGTCCCTCTCAAAATGGCCATGCCTCTCCACTGTTGTAGTCCGCTACTGATCGTAGCGAGATTTCTTGTTGCAGTCCGAGATCACTTTCCATCTCAAAACAAAATACTGCCTGTTGGCTCACATGAAGGAAAGGATAATGTATCTCTCCTAACGTGGAAACTTCCTGCTTTGCTTTGTAAAGTTCACACATCTTTTACAATGGGTACTTCAGACTGCTTGCAACTTAGACAGAAAACCTGACATGCCAGCCACTGGTAGCAGGGAATGTCCTCACCTTCCAATGCTCTAAACTTGGGTCAACTTTCATAGGAAAACTCTATTCTCTTAAATGTCACATTATGCAAAATGCAGACTGAAGAAAAAATAATAGCAGCTTATCTGAATGAAGAGGAAGAGACCCTCCTTCATGGCACTCATTTCTATTTCTGCTCATCAGTTTCTGTCTCTGTTCTGAGCGATGTGTTTGCCCACGTGCTGGATGGATTCTGCAGCACTTCCTTTGCCAGTCCTGCCCAGCAGGGACAGGGCAAGGTGACCCTGTCTAGACAGGGCTGTTGGGCAGCAGGGAGCTGCTGTCTTCCCACAAGACTTGGTCAAGCTCCCTTACAAGACATTTAATAAGGGCGAAAGCAGATGACAAGAACTTTTCTTTTTGCCTCTGGTTTTCCTTGGCCTAGGGCAGCCCTTGAATTTACAAGGACACCAGCTGCTAGAAAGGCTTGAAGAGAGGCAGAGCTGAAGAAAGAAGCTCCCCAGAAGGTGAACGCAACCCTGGGCACAGCTGGGGAACAGACAGACGTGTTGCTGAGCATACGTCTAGGTCACAAATTTGAAATACCAGGATTTCAATTTCCCTTGGAGGAACTCTGGACCTTGAGGGAAGGTCATCAGCTGAACTACCAGACCCCTCTCCCCTCCCCCAAAATAATAAACAAAACAATGCTCCCCCTGCCAAGGGAAAGGGAAAAAAGAGAAAAACTGAGAGGATGAGGTTTTCCTTAGTCACTAAAGACCGACAGTGTAGTCCTGCCCCCACACCCAACTAAAGTGAAAGTCCAGGTATCCCTGGCTGGCAGAAGTTACTATAAGAATGGCCAAATTCCATGTCCTTCTTCACTTTGTAGCACATCTTTACCTTCATACGCAGGAAAATCCTGTGCCCAACACAGCTCCAAGTATGACGAAAGTAAAGAATTTAGTTCTGAAAAGGCTGTGTTGGCTCACAGGATGTCTGCCGAGGCAGTGTGCAGTCTGTGTGTGTCTCTTTTTATACTCTTGACACCAGAGGAGAATGGAATGAGGGAAATTACATCTGAAGTAGCAAATGTAGGGGTTTTGAGTCACCACCCAGAAGCATCTTTTTATAGATGAAAACTGCAATCGTTTTGACAAGCAAAGTGTAGTTGGGTGTTTTTTGTATAATTTGACTTATCTGGGTTTGCTTTTTATAGATCCCTTTCCTGCCCACAACGGCAATTTCCTGTTTACTGCCTTTTCCAAGTAAGACATCATTTGTTTCCATTTGTAATTAAGACATTAAAAATTACAGCGCTGTTCAGTTGTAAAAGCTGAATACTGTTACAGGCTTTACTAGTACAGTTATTTGGTTCTTACAGACAATGGGGGAGCAAGAGAGATAAAAGAAAACCATTTATTTGTTGCATCACAGCAAATATGTTCTCCAGATGTAAAATAACCATGAATTTCTAAATTCTGACTTTTGTATTAGAGGTCACTTCCATTTACGATGGAATGGGAATTGTTATTTGGGACTCTGTTGCTAAAGAGTTTAATGTGTTCTGCAAGTATTTCTGTGAAATACGACATGCAATTTGTTTTTGTAAACATTAGCACAAATAAAACTTGATGGAATTATATGTTTGCAATGGGAAAGTGAGCAAGCCCAAAATGTAGTTAAGATCAAACCATACTCACTTTAAAATTGAATTACTTTTTTTGAAGAAAAAGCTTTTTATAGTATTACAGTTCCAATATGAAATATCACCTCTACCATAAAAATTTGCCTTCCAAATTGGGCAATAATTAACAAACTCAGCTGTGGAGTATTTGCAATATTTTCAATGCTCTTATGTAAGCCAGCATTCATTCACAAAGAATAAGGTAGAAGAGAAAGCAATCGGACTGTACAATGCACTGCTTTGCTAAGCTCGGTATACTGTGTCTAACACTACTGCTTATGTAAGTCCAATATTTGTATTATCATTTGTGAAAATATTTGACTCACTAATTGTGCAAATATAATAACTGTGTTTTTGAAAAGCTATAGTGTGCACAAGGTCTTCCAATCTTAGTCCAATTTGGTTTTGTCTGGGTTCAGTTTTCAGACACTGGTTCTTGTTAAACTCTTACATTATTGGTTTTAAAATTCTCTGATGAATTAGAATATCCATTAGCACCTTCCCCAGGAAGGGGATCAATCACCCCTCAGTCTCTTCTGTTTATTTAAATGAATTGAGTAGTCTCACTTTTTAAGGCATTTTCTCCAGTTCTAGAATAAATTCTGTGGCTCTTGTCCTCAAATTTTCAACTGTTCCTGGTCATGACATCCCTGTTCTTACATCTAAGGATCACCTGTTCCTGTTGCATGATCCTGGGAGTGCATGGGTAGTTACACAGCCCTTTCAACCCACAGACCCTTGTCAAGGTCACCACTTCCTTAAATGTAGTCCTATATTTGGGAGGTAGTTGTACAACTGTGCACGTATATTAAAGTGCATTTTGTTTGTGATCGCAGTTGCTGAGAATGACTGCATCTTTGTTACAGTTCCCACCAGTCTTTGTGTCATCCACAAATTCTATGATGGGTCATTTCCACTCACCTCCAGATCATTGGTTAAAACGAGCTTTGTACCAATGTCTGTGAAAGTCCAATGAAATCACTCCCATCTGGGATAATTTCTCATTGGCAACAGCTTTTTGACATCTGTTCAGTACCTTAGAATGTCATAAGTTACGAAGTCAAACCCCTTGCAATAAATCATAGTGTATCGTTTCTACCCAATTATATTTATCAACCAAATATGTCATTACGTCTGAGATTTAAATCAAGTTTGTTGACAAGATCTTCTCATGCTGTCTGAAATTGATTACTTTCTTGCCCTTTAAGTCTTTATTAATTTAATTTCATTGGCACTTTCTCATTTTTTTCAGGGACAGGTGCCAGGCTAACCAGCATATAGTTACCTGGGACATCCTGCTTGACATTTTTAATAAGGAAAAGATACTATATACTGCAACAACAGCTAGCACTTCATCACTGTTGTTATTTCATTTTACCAGAACTTCCTCTGTTCCAAGATTTATTAGAATGAGCATCAGCAGACTTTAGATCTCCTTATCTATCTCTTTCAGGACTTCTGAATACGTATTATTGAATCTACTTATTTAGAAATATTTACGCCAAGTACACATTTCTGCAGGTCCTTCCAAGTTAGTAAAATGCTGGAAAGTCTGCATGTGAAATAAAATGCCTTATGCTACTTTCTTCCAACTACAGCGCGAAAATATTTATTGGGCACTATTGATAATTTTGCTGACTAGATCTAAAGATGAGACTACAAAACTTAGGCTTTCTTTAACAATGGATATACTCATCTCTGTTATTCTTATCTTCTTTTATTTTTCATATCTCTAGAAGCCATGAATATTTATTTAGCTCAATCTTTCTTTTATTGATTTTCTATACTTGACAAATTCTAATTGATATTAATTATGATCTATTTTTCCTTCATCCTATTTATTATATTCTGCTTTCTATCTCTGTTTTATGTCTGTTTTAGACAAACTATAAGCCAAAGCTGACTTTTACCCTGTATCTACTATGGTCAATAATGAATTATGTTTCTTGAATAATCATCTCTATCCATGAATCCATCTCTAAGAATTCATTTTTCATTTCAAGAACACTATTTATGTAATATTCATATTTGAAAACATATAACACCTGTGCTGCAAATTTAGCAACCATATTTTGTAAAAATATTCCTTTTTTACCATGCTGAAGTGAACACATGATACATTTTATATCATTTAATGTTTATGTAAGCAGTTGTGCTTGCAAAACCTTAGAGAATAAAGCACCTTAGAAAGCAGGAACAAGCCTAATGTTTTTGGCCTGTATAGGCCTGTGCATTTCAATATTATGATCACTCTATGACCACCTGCTGTCATTTTGAAAATACTCATAAACCAGCTATTTTACTAAAATCTCTTACAATTAAATTAAAATGGTTTTCTTCTTGTCTTCCTAATACAGCCTTGTTGTAACTTCCACGAAGAACTTTAAGCTCTATACCAGTTATTGTCAAGACAAAAGGCTGAGAAATCTGTTAATACCTTATTCCCTATTAATGAAAGTATGTGGAATTTACTAAAACTGCTGAGCATAGAGATAAGATTATTTATAAAGAACTTTAACTGTATCTTTGCTGGAGATGGTCAGGGTTTGAGCTAGACCTGCAGCTGGATTTGAACTAAGAGAACTATAACATTGAGTTTGGGCTTCCTGAGATTAGACAGAGCACACACATAACTTGGTACCTCCAAACCTGAGTTTAAAGCTGATGCTTAGCATAAGGAAACATGGCTGCCATCACTCCTCTGTGCTAAATCCTGCCCTCTAGTGAAGAGGACAAGTGGAGCCTTCTGGGTATACTACTTACATGGCTACCAAATATGAGCTCTAGTAAAATACTTCCATTAATTCTATGGATGACGATAGGACCACATATTGAAGCATCTCCTTATTTCTGCAGGTGGTTTATGGTCCTCAGTAGCATTTGTTCTCATTGATCATCTTTCCAGCTGTCTGTGACCATACGGAAATCAGTGACAGGATTGCAACTCCCCACCAAAATCCTTGCTGGTCCTCAGTGACTGAGTCCCATTTTTTGAGACTCTCCTTGAACAGACCACAAAAAACTACAAAATAATGTAACAGTGGCCTCTGAAGCTATTTAAACTGAGCCTGCACAAAGTACAGGGATAGGTAAGGAGCAGCCTGCACTGGCAGAGGGGTGAACTGGTTGGCATTTCCCAACTCTGCCATTTCTGAGGCTCTGCAATTTATAAAACAATCAGTGGTTAAAACAATCGGTCAGTGAGTGTGAGAACTAGTGAGTGCTTACGTACACCTAAGAGGACTCACCTACCAAGAAATGAGAAACTTTTTTTTTTTTATTTTGTAGGGCATTTTGATGTGCAAATTTTATAGTCATACTTACCCATAATCACAAGCCATAGATCTCTGAAGCAATGCAGCTTCAGAACAATTTTGCTTACATTTTTGCTGCTTGATCTATCATGTACAGTGAGGGTAGTCTATGATAGCGTATTTATCAATAAAGTGCCAAAACTGTTATTAGTCTGGGATGGGACAGCACACTATAAAATTAACTGTAACTATTAAAAGAAAAAGTGCTTGCCATGGCTCTACCACAGTCCCACGCATGAGGGAAGATACTGAGAATGAGACTGTGTCGCTGTACTCATTAACCTGTCCCACGTCTTAATCCAGACTGAACTAAGCCCTGCGGTTGATTGCTTCCTACAATCTATGCTAATTTGTGGAGCTAGCAATTTGTGCGGCCCTCTAGCACTGCTGCTTTAGAAACAGAATGTGATCCAGCAACTCAGATTTCCTCCTCCCATTGCTATGCAAGGTCCACATAGCAAGCAGGGCAGGTTGTTTCTTTTTTAATCAATTGCAATGGCATGCAGGACAGAAAATAATCCTTCTGCACACTGTGTTTAAAGGAAATGAAAACTTTCCGAGGGATGAAAAATATATACTCTTACCAACTAAATTTCAAGGATTATAATTATCCACAGTTATACGCAAGTGAGATAAAAAAAGAATCTGCCTTTAGTTTTAACAAGATCTAAAGGTGAAAACAATCTGTAACTGAAATTTACTGCATAAAATGTGCTCCATCAGTTTCCTTCTGTTTTTTAATTACAGTTTGCTTAACAATACCCTGTATTTCCTAATCAGAGGAGCACAATCTTCAGGCCAAACATTTTTGTTTTGCAAGTTATGCCACCGGTAATTGAAACAGCAGAATATGAGTACTGCTGTCTAGCAATTGACCTGCTTGGAACTGTAAAGTACGTCTGAGACCAATGACAATTTGACCAGTATCAAAAACAGTAAACAAGTGAAAACAAAATAAAGAACATAAAAATAAGAAGTTTTTGCTTGTTGTTTCAGTTTTGAACAACTTCAAGCTACATGGATGGCCCCCAGAATAAGTTTCATTTGCAAGCTACTTTCATGTGAGGTGTCCAAGTTTCAAAATTCTCAGTTTTGAGGTTTGTTTGGATGAGATCATATCTCCAATTAAACTAAATACACATGAGTGAAAACAATGAAAGCACTTAAAGGTACTGACTATATTCCTTGGGAAAAAATATTCCTACACAGCCACTCTCTAATGCTTGCATGTTAGGTTCCCACACTAATGCAACTAGACTTTTGTGCACTATCAATTTGTTCTCTAGGAAGAAATCAAAATTTGGAAGGCATAGGACAGACTAATGCTTCCCTCAGCTACTTAAACTACTGGATTTTGCCTATGATACTACTTAAATTTAGCACCTTATTAAATTAAGTCTCTGAGAGATGAAGTGACAGCTAGAAAGTCCTTGATACATCAGAAGTAGCGGCATACCAGGAAAAGAGTTGACAGCATTAATGTTCTTGGGAATATGAGAATCTTTAATTTACAGCCACCTCGCATAGGTTTGGTTTGGTTTGATGCTCTCAACTGAGAAAAGATGCCCCCAAAATTGCAATCTCATTTTATTAAAATCACAGTTTTCTGAGTTCAATGTCAAGCTGGGATTTTCTTAAGACACTTGAACACTTGTCTAAGAGTATTATCTTAGTCTTGCTGTGCTGTCCTATGTACTAAAACGTCTGTACTAAAACCGATATTATATGATAAGAAAGCTTCTGCTTTCATATGCAATAAAGGTAGTACTCTGTCTCCATCATGAAGAATGTGCAAATTTCTGCTTCAGAGAAACCCCATGTAAGTCCAAGGTGTGCTCCTTAAAGTTGATCTGTATTGCTGCAGATATACACAATATTAGAAACAACTTTGGGAAGAGATACTACACAATGAAAATTAATATCTAATTTTTGGTATTGCTAAAGTAATTACAATACTCTAAATCTGAGTTGCAAGCCAAGGATGCCTTTCAGCTGTTCTCAAAACTGTGGTTTTCTCCAGGTTTATCTTCAATCTCATTTTTGTTTTCTTTCCTAATGAAAGAGAGAGACACGTATTGGTTTTGCGTTTTTCCTCAGTTTCCAGGGCCACTTCAGAATATGTTCTTTGCAAATGTCAGAGCTCTCATTTGAGGTCCCTCCCTCCCTTTATTTTGGCTTTCACTAATTGAAAGGTAAAGTTGCCCTTTTTCCTCTTAGCTCAGTCCAAAAATGTGTGTGGGTAGGTAAGAATGAATTCAACGCTGGTTTCATATTTTTTCTTAGCCGTAACAGGATTTAATAAAGCTCTCTTCATAAGGTATTTGAAACATGGTTTAAAGTGATTTATTTGTATGTCTTACAGAGTGGACCTTTCTTTGAAAGTTGTTCCCACTGAGAAAGAAGAGAAGGAGAAAAAGCCAAAATGGGCACAGTGAAGCTGCATAACACACCAGGAATTCAAAGTCTTCTGATTTTTATAAATGGACTGTTATCCATTCAAATGCTTTTTTGTTTCATGGTCTATTGTGTATATGCTCCCGTATGGTTATCCCTATTTGATCATTTTTTCTTAATTATAGTAAAAATGGGATGAACTAAACAAAAACTGAAGAGTTCTGGCATAAGCACTGACCTGAGCTGTTTATTTACTTTTTCCAGCAAAACACATCAACATCTGCCACTTCTTCCATAGGAATGTCATTTTGCAGGCTGACAGATTTGCTGATGATACCATTCTGCTGTACAGAAAAAGGTAAAAAAAGGTGTCCTGCCAAAACCTGTAAGAGTTTATCACTGGTCCTTTTCATTTTGAAGGTTTGCATATGTTTGACTTCAGCAATTTTCATTTGGCAGACACACCATGAATTTTAAATTGTATAAAGGCTGCAAAGATGGCTGCATTTTTTATATAAAATTTACATATCCAAACAATTGATTAACTGAAGTCTCAAAATTTCTTGAAGAATTTTTGAAACATTTTCTGTCTAGGGCACTTCTAAGTGAAGGTGACAAATTACTCTCAAATGAGTTTGGGATTTTTGATAGTAGATTTCCAGTTTCATGGAGGCTTTACAGGTCCCAGTGAGCGGCAAAACCCATCCATCATTCTAAAAGGTCACTGCTGGTAGCTCCAAATTTCTCTCTTTCAAATTCAATGTTTTGACGTGGGCTAAAACCATGAGTGATGCTTTGCAATCATTGCAGTCTTGCATGACTGAATTAGGCAGCACTTCCTAAGTGTCATGAACCTTGTTCCCATCACAATAGAGAACAGACACTTTCTTCTTCTTACTCCTTTTGAATCAAATATATTAAAAGCAACTAAGACTTTTTCAAAGCAATCTAGCTGTTTTCTTCCCAAATGGTGCACTAAGTTGTTAGCATCTGACATGTCAAGAATGTGAAAAACGTAAAAGCCTCGCACTCTCACCAGCATATCTAAGAAAAGCAGACAGAAAATATAGCTGGAGGGTTTGGGTGGAGTAGACAGGCCCTGTGTGACTCTGGCTGACTTTAATATCCAACAGATGGGGCTCCATGTCACTAGATGCTTCTGTTGTTCAGCAATGATTCTGAAAGAATATGCTTCTTACTGCAGCCTTGAAGGTCTTTAATTTACTGTGGTTTTTTAAGTGTGTTGAACTATAGCTGCATGTGATTGTTTAGGGATATTTTTCCATAGGTCTGAAGGGCTGTCTTTTAATTCCCAACAGCTATTTTTCTAGCCACAAGCTCAGTATGCACTATAATAATGATAATGATAATAAATAATAATAATAAGAATAATAATGCTCTGAAGATGCACCGCAACACCCACTCTCTTTCAAAGACTAAAGAACACCATGAAATTACCGCTCAGGCTACATTTAGTCATCAAAGCCTCCTACCACAACTAGGGCCCTTAAAAGGTGTAAAACAAAAAGGGAGAGTGGATCTGGCGTTTTTCCTACATCACTTAAAGAGATATTTTCCACAATGTAAGGCTCTTGCTTCCCCACAGGAACAGAAGGTGCTGACTGCAGGGTTGTGGGCATCTGTTGATCTGAGGGGCACCGGCTAGAAATGAATACATCATTAATTGGCTTTGACTCCCCACTGAGTACCATTCTTTTTGCTGTGGCTGCGAATACCCCAAAACCTTAGCTAACTCTTGTGAACTCTTCTAATGCTTGCACAGCACCAAACTTCATTTAAGGCATCTAATATAGCAGAGAAAAGGAGGCATTAGCTTTTCTCTACAAGCACTTGCCATGTCTCCAAATATTAGTGATCCAGTAGCGCTCTTCAAGCCTGACATTGCATAATATGACATGCAAAAGGCTGCTCCTGTTAACACTGATCCAGAATCTGATAATGAACATGTAAAAAGCGATTTAGCTCTGATCCACATGTCTGTGGCAAGCTGGATTCTCAGGTCATTGCAACAGTTACATAGCTTGCCTTGAAAAAATGTCAGAATATTTCTATTTAAGAAATATTTGTCATATCTGCATTGACGTATATCTGATTATTGCATCCTGGGAATATAAAAATGAAAAATCAGTGTTTCATTCCAATCTGTGGGAAAACAACAGTATAGAGTTGGATTGTTCCACAAGATGGAAAACCTGATTTTTTTTTTCAGCATGATTCTTTATCAATGGACTCATTTACTCTCATCCTTTCTCTAAGACTGACAGAAACTTTCTTCCAAGGCACTCTGTTGAAAAACATCCTCCTTCATCTTAGTTGCATTGGCCCCAATGTTCTTTTTAACATACACACCTTTTTCATGCTTGATACCTTATCCCTAAGATAATTATTCAGCTATTCAGGTTGGTTCTCTGATGGACTAAACCAAAGCAACATCAATACTACTCCTAAAAGAAAAAAATACAACTACGATTTTGCTTTGGGTGGTTTATCAGGCTCTTTGTCATGCTGCTGAGAGCATCCAAAAATCCCAGACTAGTCCATTAGCACTAAAAATATTTTCTTCCTTGATCTTTGCCAACTGTATACAGAATAACTTTGAAGTCATTGTTAAAATAAGTCATCAACAGGATAATGAACTGAGCTGCTCATTTCTTCCCACCAGTCAACCTTCTTGACTGTATTCTTTTTCTGAGGTACAGTTGGTGACATAAGGATATTAGCACTCTTGTAGTCTTCTTTCTCAAAGGAATAAGGTTTCATCCAACAAAGAACCTTTCCCCCTAGAAAAGCTAATGGAAATGGTTTCACTACAACCCTTGTATGTTAAAAGATCTACTCATGAAGTCACTGTCTGTTTTTTCTTACTAAAAAATTGAATGGGTATGCAAACACTGCAACTGCTACTAGCAGGAGTTGCAGCTTACCCTAAACAGACCACCTCCCTCATTTAAGAATTTTGTGCCTATATAGTTTCAAAATTCATACATATGCTGAGCTGAAACCTGTAAAGAGGAGCAAGAATCTCCTAAACTGCAAAACATCTCAGGTTCTGCAGCCCCCTTTTTAGGGTTTCCTTAGTGGGAAAGTCTATGGGAAAACCCTATAGGCTGGGAAGTGAGCTTGAGAGATCAGTGACTATTATTGTTGACAAATTAACTGAGAATTAATGAAGTTCTACTATATTTTAAGATGCTTAAAAAGACATTTGAAGCTTAACCTGACCCAATTAAATATACTTACTTACTATAAATATGTTACTGCGCATAACTTATTTTAAAGCATCGCGTGAGTCACATATCTATTTTATTTAGATTTTGTTTTTTAATCCAACCTCTCTGTGGCGCTGCAAGCTCAACATAAAATACCCTCAGTGTTTTCTGAGTTGTTTAGAGTGCCTAAGTAGAAAACTGTTTTCTTTGTCTCTTTATCACAATAACATCTTTAAAAAATTATGACATCTCTATATAGCTTAGCAAAAGAAGTACTTGGCGGGGGTAGCAGGGACTCAATTGTTATTTCCAGTTAATGCCTCCTCCTGATACAATCCCACCATTCTGATAGGAACAATGTTATTCTATCCAGAATAACCTATTGTGCCCATTGCGTTACAGCTGAGAAATTAAACTTTTCCTACTGCTGGAATCTAAACAGATGTGGTCTAGCTTGTCTAGGTATTACACACAGAAATAAAACACTTAGTATTGTACAACAGCCTATTACAGAGATAAAATGGTGCAATCCTGATAAAGTTATAGAAAAGGAAAAGAAACATTATTTCACTGTGAAAGTGTTTTGTGGATAACAAGCAATAAAGCAACATTTATTTTGTGTGCTGTAATTAATGGCTGGTGCAGTCTGCAGGTTTGTATTTTTTAGGTCTATGTCATCTCTAACTGTCCTTTGGTTTTTTACTGTGCAATCAGCTCCTTCCTTTAAATTCTCTTTCTCTTTTTCATTTCTTTTGAACTAAGTTTGGTTTCCAGTATATGGTTGGCCTCTACTTTTCTTCGGAAACCTATACTGTGATCACCCTAAATAGCATTTTTATGAAGTTGCTGTAGTAATTTTAAAGATGACTACATTGTACAATCATACATCTGACCCGCACCTCAAACAATTCACACATATTTAAAAGTACTATGGCTTGGAAGGGCACCCTTGGATAAGATGCATTTTCAGAGAAGCTGTAAAAAAGGAGGAGCAGAGAGGGCTGGGTAGAGGAAGAAAGTTCTGGGAGATCAGGAACTGTGAGACATGGAAGAAGACAGAGCTGAAGGCTAAACTCCAGCTATATTACTTGCATTGCTGATGAATCACAGGTGTTTCAGTTTTTTTCTTATTGCTTGTTTTTAGGGGACAGCACATGGACAATGCCTATGAAAATGTAATACTTGATGGATTTTTGCTGACTGCAATGCTCTAGACTGATTTAAGGATACAACTTAAAAATACATTTCAAAATGTGTATTTTGAAGTATTAGCTAGTGGATTTAGTAAACAGGCATGAGCGCGTATACTTCTCTCTTTTGTTTCACTTGAACCAGCTTGTGAGATAGATTGAGTGAGACAGGTTTATATATTCAGGTCTGAGGATTAATTCACTACTGCAGGAAAAATCCCAAGTGTCTGAGATACCTTAGGAGTTTAGGTTTCAGGTAAACACAAGACAATCAGAAGAAAATAAATCACATACATAGAGTTCTGAATGTGAAGTCTGGGAGAATGTGCCCCAGGAGTGGAAGGCAAATACTTCAGAGTGTGGGGACCGAATGGGAAAGGGTGCCCCTTCTTACACTTTGGCAACACTGGCCCCTGCTGAGGAGCTGTGTGATCACAGGGTCCAGAGTTGAAGACTGCACATTCACAAACAGCAATTGCAACCCATGGCATTCCTATTAACAACATTGAATTAACAACAGCAACAACAGCTTTTTTCCTTCGATACTGCCCATCTAATAGAAGAAAGTGGAGGTGACAGCTTAAGTACAAAACCTGTTAAACTCGCTAAATTGGACAAGTAATGAACAATTATTGATACTTTAATCTCTTCAACACTGTACTCTGCTACTATAGAACAGCATTAAAACACAGATTTTTACATTCCTAATATAAATTGTTGACTACTTATTCCTACTTGTTGTTCATCTCAAACATTTAGTGCTAGCTGACTGTAATACCTGCATGGCTTTGCAATGTGAATTCTCATCACACCAGGTTTCTTCACTTTTAGTCATCCTGGATTTAATGCACTAAGCCAGCTTTCTCTACTCATACCACAACTGGAATTTAAAACCCAATTTTGATCTATTAATAATATCAGATGTGTTTGTAACAGACCTTTGTCACATATTTAAGGCAATTAGGAAGACTGTTGATAAGTTTTTTTTCCTTACAGGCTAGACTGTGCCCTAAAGTCATCTCAATGATACTTAACTTGGGCAGCACAATTTATAATCAGATTGTACTTTTTGCACTAGTGACACACTACGCTAGTGATGAGTGAACCTTGAATGCTTTCTAAACATTCAGAAGTTATCTAAGACTTATGGCTTTCATTTCTTGAGATTTCTTTTTCATAGATCCACAGCTACTTTCCAGTGAGGTTTTAAGATAAGATAGCCCTTTCATGATTCATGGCAAAAAAAGGTAGCATTTAAAATAGGTAACATTAAAGCATTTGAAAATAATTTTGCTGATATCTTATACATGTATTTAAAAGAGTGTAATACGTAAAGATCATAAGAAAAAAGCTCTTCACAAAGCACTCCTTACAAACATTTTAATCTCTACTTGAGGACAGATGAAATGAGGCATAGGTTATCTACAGCTAAATTTTTAAACGTGTGCACCTGAAACTGAACACCTGTTTCCATATTTATATTTCAGGGCTATGTGAATTAATATTTCCCAAAAGAAGATGTTCTTGCAATTAAGTCACTGTCTGGGACACTGAAAATCTGCTTTTTGTTTCCATTTCTCTCAGAGAATTTTTTTGCTCTGCCACAGTTCCCAGTGGCACTGCTTTACCATACAGGTTGGCGACAAGCCATCTAATGTGAAAAATATATCTATATGCCAAGGTGACAAATGCCACCAAGAAGCTATTGACATATACCTACTTTTTATAATAGTGAATAATAGTCTATTATTTTTTGGGCCACCATTTAGATTTTAGCGGCTATTTTAGACACTCAGGTGAAAATATGTCCCTTAGCTACTTGTCAGGTTTATATATTGACTGTAGTAGTAACACAACCCAAACCCTTTACACCAGGCCTGTGTCTTGAAAACTAGACCACATTTCCTCTTTTGATCAACAAATTCAAGATTTAAAAGTTTATAGAAGCACAGAAGAGAAGGACTAATATGAACTCCTGATCTTATAATAATGAATTATTCAATTAATTACAGTAATAATATAAACCTAACAATGGCTTAGATAATATAGCTTAGTATTTGTGCATTCTGAAGGAATACAATGGGTATGCAATTTTATTCTTTCTCTGGTGTAGCTGTCAAAACGGACAAAAAATGTATCGCTATATTCATTCTATCCCCAGGCAGCTCTAACTGCAGTATGAAAAAGAAATCACGTATGGTAATAAGTATCAAACAAATGCTACCATAAAACCCTATCTATTTATATTAAAATCCTTTTTGTGATCTGGGAAGGAAGTAATGAAAACCCCAGAAAATACAGTTTACAAACCTATGAGAGGCTTGAAAATATTTCTCACGTAAGCTCAGACACATCTATCATTAGAGGTCAGCAGTGAAAAAGAAAACAGATTCCCAGAAGCCCCAAAGAAAAATGCTCTTGAAACAGCAAGGTCATGCAGCAGTGTGTACTCATGAAACACTAAGGTCTATCATATCAAACAATGACAATGTGTGTGCTATTGAAACCTGAAAGAGGGTGGTGGTTAGCCTCAGCATTGGAGTACTGAACTTTTTCCATCTAGATACATCTCGACAGCATTCTCTTTTGGTCATGCACGCTAAGGCCAAATCTAATTCCTTTCTTAGTTTGGCTGGTTCAGCTTTATCCTTACAGGAGGCAGTGTAATTCCAGTGGCAAAACAATTTGCCCAGCAAAGCAAAAAAGTGTGTATTATGAAATGCAAAAAAAAAAAAAAATCACAAAACCCCAACATCTGCTGCTTATGGAGGGGCCAGCACAAAGGACTATGTGTCATTTAAGTCCTGCTTAAATCTTTCTCTTTGTGTACTTAATCAAAGGCCTGATTCAACTTCCTTCACTGAGAACTGCCGAGCTGCTGTATAGGGATCCACATGGCCTTGCTTGCTGCCTCAGATTACTGTTCTTGTGTTTAGACCAACATCTTCACCCTTATAGTGTGAATTCCTCAGCATCTCGCTGAAGGACTGAGGCTCCTGGTTTACACTTCATCTCTGTAACAAATTAACAGAGACTTTGTGGAAGGTTCTAACTCAGTTACTTTTTACTAAATGCACGAAATGTAAAAAAACCTACAGATATTTGCTAAGAAGAAATACTTTCAGTGCAATGGTACTCACTCTTGCATCCCCTTCCTTTAAAGTTGAATGATTCACCTTTGATGAAATAGTCAGGACTTCCTCAATAGGGTCCTGAAGTAAATCATCTCTATTTCTACTGGGGAAAATGGTCAGAGACATACAACTGTCTTTGTGCTTTTATAACCTTTCACTTTTCTGTCGCATAGACTCCTGATCCACTTTGACAGGTTAATACACATCACTTATAGGCAACGTCACCCCTGCTAAGCTAACTGTCTTGCACAGAAGCCAACCTATTGCCCTGAAACAATCCTTTTCAGGGACAGAAAACCTGAAACCGAAGATGCGTTGCTGTCAATCTTGTGCCCATGCTTCCAGGGGCTCTCATCCCACACAATTAAAACAGGGAAAAAAGGTAACAAGAAAGTAAGAATACTCTCAGGTTCTCATGAAAAGAAATAATCCTCAACATCAGTCAGAACTTAGAAACTGACTGTAAAGAGATTATCCAAGTCATCACCCTTGCCACAAGCCATGAATTTCTTTTGGTTTTTCTATTCTTGTTTTTTGGCCATGTAAATTAAATGTCTCCCAAAATTTTTTGTGAGATCTCAGTCATGATCAGCCTCTCAATGATCATTTACTGTTTCATATTGTAATTAAATATTCCTTTTCTCTTTTCTTCTGTTACATGTTTCTACTGGTATTTGATTTATAGTTACTTATTACTACCACTTTTGCACGTCAACTGCCTTATTTTATTAATTCCTACATTAAGCAGGGTCAAGGGGTTTGAGTATCTTAGATAACCATCAATAAAACAAAGCAATGTAACTATGTTATAGACATATGTGAAACTAGATCTAAATTTATTGACATCTGTATTAAGTGCTTGGCATCTGTACTAGCATGGCAGTACACAAAGCATGACACAGTTATATTACCATGAGTAGTAAAGAAGATTAATGTGTATTATCTCTTTGTGTCATCACACAGAAAATCACATCTGAATCCTGCTTTCTATGTGGGGCAAGAATATATAGTCAACTATTAATGCTTCTATTCTATTTCTTACAAATTTGTTGGATTGCTATCAGTACTGTAATGCTTATTTAAGATTTTCTCCCATAGAAAAGCTGTTCATTCAACCTTCTCTCATTGTAAAAAATGTAATCTACCTTCCCCTCACTTTCACCATCATACAACTCCATTTTCTTCCTCTGGCAGTCCAAGGTATTTCTCAGCTGTTGTCCTCTTCTGAGCCTTCATTAAATCCTCACCCTAGTCTTCCTTCTGATTGCTGCCATACTCATTCTTCTCCCTCCTTCTCCTCTCTGGCTTTTTCTAGCCTGTGCTGAAAATCAAAATTCCATTTTCATTCCCTTTGGCCTGTTGGGGCTTTAGATTTTGCTGACTTTTCTCAAAACTACTGTCCTTCCTTTCCTTCCACAAGTCTGCCCTCTCCATGCTCTGTAGAAAAACTCAAGTTACTCCTTCAGCTTGAGCAACCTCTTGAGCAACCGCTTCACCCTTTTTCACTTTTTTTTTTTGTTTAACAGTTCTAAAGACCTTGTCCTTCTATTTTCTTCTCTTTTTATAATATACTTCGGGGTGATTCAATCTGTAGGCATACATTTAACCTGACAATTCATAGACTTACTTCTCTACTCCATACTTGCCTCTGCCATCCACACTAAATTTCTCATATATCTCCAGTGTCTCCTCATGGACTCCTAGCCATGCCATAAAGTTAAATATGTTTAAATTAGAACTCTTTTTTTTTCTCCCTAATGTATCTTTTGATTATCATGGGCAAGAGAACTATCCTTAGATGTGTAACTTGGTACTTATCTTTCATTTTTACCTCTTTCATTTCTTTGTGATGCTTGGATGTGTTTAGCCTATTCATACACATATCTGGAAATGTCTGATGAGAGCTGTGTTGGCTTGTGTTCTGATTAATAAAGTATCCTCTTTTCTTGTTTCCATTCAGATTGCTGCGGCAGAACGATCTACCTAGCCAGTACCTTTAGTTATGTCAATCTCCCTCTGCATCCTCCTTCACCTCTTTATTCTTTACCATATTTAGCAAAAGCTACTTGTCATCTCTTTCAAGACCTTTCACAGACTATTGTTTCTTTACATACCATTTGTCATTCACCAACACAAAATATTGATTCCCATTCTTATCAGCCCACTGTGATAACGTCAGCCTCAATCATCCAATTGTATTATTGCTTTCTACCTTAGTGCCCTTCCTGCTCAGAAAAGCTCCCTATAAATAGCCACATGGAATTTCTTTCTCCAGTTTCACATCCTTGACAGTGAGGCATCTGTTTGCTTTAACGTCTACCTACAAAAATAGTTGAGAACAATTAGGACACTCATCTGCTGAGACTCCTGCTTGTTGCCGTGTCGTATTATTTCCCTTGTATCCTCACTTCTCTATCTCCATCTTGTCTTGTGTCTTATCCTTTTATATTTGTTACCATCTTTTTTTATACATCTCAGAGTGGGATTTGTTCCTTGGCTAGTCAGTATGAATTGCATGGCACAAAATAGCTGCATATGTCTGAATACAGGTATAAGTTGGTAGCAACACCATACTTAAGGTCAGAGGGGGACCAGAAATAGATTAATGAAGTTAAAAGAATTTCAAACTCAGTATTATACTTATGTTTTTATTACTGTTGTTTAATGTTTAAATCTCCTTTCGAAACAGTTTAAAACTGCAACTGCTGCAGAAAGACAGCTTTATTATAAAATGCACAGAAACAAATTTTTAGGGTAAAAAACAACCAAAACAATTCTCTGTTCCCCATCCATTCTTGCAAAATCCTATTGACAATACAAAGTAAATACCAGCCATTTCCCAAAAAGGAATTATTCCAATACTACTGCTTTGGCAGTTGCCTATCACTATCCTTAGTAAGCCTATAGGAGACATTGTTTAAAATCTATAGCTGTATACTTAGAAAAATCAAAAGCTTTCAAAAGCACATTGACACGCACTGGTTCTTTGCCCCGAATGACAGCAACGAGATGCCCAGGATACTTTCTGACCAGACAACAGAACAAAAAGCACACAGCTCTATAATTAGGTGTAAATCCTTTGGCTGAATGAAAGGCTATTATCGAGCCTGAAAATGGAGTTTGGAAATCCAGAGCTCTACATGTGCAATGCTACACATTATAACCAAGAACATTAGGGAGTCTATTATACAGAGGCAAGCACACGCCCACACAATAGAAGCGGTGCGCTTATGTTGTCTTTCCTTTGTAAAGCTTTTTGGAAAAGATGATAATAATAAAAACATATAGAGCAATTTTGAGTCAGGATTTCAAAGACTGCAAAATCATTATCTGACACAGGGAGAACTATCATATGGAAAATGACTGCCTTCAGTACTACCGTGAATGCTTGAAATGCTTTATAGAAAAATGAGAAACATTTTTTTCTTATTACTAAGCTTTCAAAAAAATTTTTATATGGGCAGTATCATTCTACTAGAAAAAGCAGCACTTAGCTCTGCGGTGTGCCAGACCCTCAGATACCCAGGTGACAAACAGTACCAGCCATTCACAGAAAGTCCTGGGAGTCTAGCTGACTGTTGGAAACTTCTGAGAATGTCTTCAGAATTTAGAAATGTCCTTTCATTTTCATCATCCTTCTGAGAAAGAAAGACTGACATTTTAATTAGTAAGTAAAAAGAAATGTAAAGCAACCTCTCAGCACTAAAACACTAGTCAGTGAGACACTATCTAGCTGTGCTTCCTACAGTCTTTGAGATCCTGGCATGTTACCAGAGCAATATGTCTCTTATTTACCACAAAACAGTAGCTTGCCTATCTACTACCCACGCATCTTCTTAAAAATGAGTAAGTTGCCCTAGCACTTCACAATGACTAAATCAGAAGAAATGATTTGTTTTCTTCTCCTGCATTCAACTTAAATCGTATTGACTTAGACTTAGCAAACAAAAGGAACAGGACTGTTATGGCTCCACAATTGAACTATGGACTTTGCCCCTTTTTAATTCTAGTTGCAGTTTCTCAGTAGTACAACAAAATTGTCTTTACAAAGCACTGTGACAAAGCCACAATGTCATTTCAGTACTGGCCCTCATGTTTTGAAGTTTTTTAAGGCACTCTCTACAATTCACTTTCTAGCCATGAAGACTGAACAAGTACCAGAAAAGGAAAAGGGGGGGGGGGGGAGGGGAGGGGAGGGAAGAAAAAAAAAAACAGACCTGTCACAGTTCTGCAATTTGTTTCAGTGGCTGAGAAGGGTCTAGATAAGGGTATACCTTCTTTGTTTCCACCACATAACCTTTGGAAAATTATTTACAGTCCAGCTTTCTCTTTTACCTCTAAGGCACAAGCTACAGGACAGGTAGAATGTCAACCTCTCTCCATGAAGAGATCCAAATTACATTTTAAATGATAAGTCACAGATGAAATTACAAAATCAGGGTCTTAGTCTAGTTATTTGAGTAGATCTTTCAATTATGAGAATAAGAGGTTAGCAAAAAAAAAAAAAAAAAAAAAAAAAAGGATAGAAGAAGAGGAGAATAGGATCCACACTGGAGCTGGTAAATGATAGCCACTTCTGATTCTTGGTTTCACAACCTGTTGTTGGTTTAAAGTCAAGTAAATTGATGAATTATGTCTCACATTTTTCTTGAAGTGGTGGTGTGCCACTTTTGGGTGAGTGACAGGAAGCTGGCAGGAGCAAGGGAGTGTTTGGGACATTGCAGCAGGAGATACTATCTTTACTGTAACACACTCCCCCATCCCTTTGAGATACCCGGAGGGTTCAGCCTTCAGTTGGTATTAAGTGAGTTCTCAGAAGCACATGGTTTTGAGCTTTTTAGTGCAGAAACCAAGGCCTTTTCTGGTGGTTTTGGAAAAATATTAAATTTTTTAAATATTTTAATATGGAGAGCTGCGTGTTGCTCAGCAGGTCTGAAATCTCAGTGCTGCCCTGCATTTCTGAAGCCAGATCTTCAGCTGGTGTAAACTGATATAGATGTTTTGTTTTCAGTGAAGCAAAGCCAATTTACATCAACTGGCAATTGAAACTACAGCTGGTAAAGCATTCTTGGATCTTGGATACATAATTAATAAAAAAGAATATTCATTCAGCAAATAGTTACTGTAGATAATTAATAACTGGAACATTTACTAATTTTTCATCTGACAAGTGGAGAAGAATTTATTTCTGTTCTATACTGAATATGCAACTAGTTTCAAACAAAAAGTATTTCTCCTTGAATAAATGTCTTCATTTATTTTTGCTAAGGCTCTTTGAAAAATTGTTTCAAAATGCTCTGCTAAACAAGATCTAGGATGGTAAATTAAAGCACTAAGTGGTGGATAGTTTTTAATATAATTTTTCTTCTTTTTGCTCATGTGTACCCTTCTGTGATTCTACGGTTGTTGACATTTTCCACGAGACTTGCTGAGGTCAGAGTGAGTGCGGCTTCATGCAATTAAATAGAAAGACCACATGCTATCACTTTCTCATTCAGTCCACAGGAAAATCCAAGTTGCATAGCAAGCAATGATAAAAGCCAGAGCACTAAACCTGAAAAGGTTCCTAGGCACCAGCAGAATGGGAAGACTGGTTTTGAACACATGACCAAGATGCAAATGTATACATTTTTTAATTCACAGCATTGAAAGAAAAAAAAAGGACAATCTCTGTGAGTTGGCAATTTGTAAGATACTGTGAAAAGTGCATTCTTGCTGAATGGATCAAATCATCAGCAAGACTGAACATGTCTCACGATTAATTATACATATATATGAATCAAATGGAGATATACACATTTTTGCTTTATCACAGATGCTGCAGCTTCACATTTGCAGGACACAGACTTCTTTTAGGACTATGAGCTATTTTAGCTATTTATTTATTTTGCAGTTCCAATGGTAGAGTAGGAGTTCTTATCTGATTTTGTATGCACTGGATAATATGGCATATGCTTTCCTACTACAGAATGGTTAATGACTTTCTAAATTAGTTTGAAGGCCTAAGGCAAGGAGTGGATGGTTTGTACATTTGACCAGTTATTAAAGCATCTCTTGCTGGAAAGAAAACCCTCTAAGCCAAGATGATACTTGAGTTTTACATTAGCAGGCTATCCAACCCCTATCCCGAAGTTTTTATGTAATAAGAAGCTTTTGGATAATTCTGTAAAGATTAGAGAAGAAGGTGGGGAATCCTCTTTTCACCTTGTTGCAAGCAGGAGACAAATCCTGAAATCCAAACTGTACTGTAAGGACTGCTGTAGGGACATTTCCAGTAAAAAAAAGAGGATAGTCTTATTTTCTGTAGCGGTAAACTACAGTCACTAAAAAAAAAAAAAAAAAAATTACCATTTTAATTCAACAGGATAAGCTCAAAATCATAATGATTTTTACTTTTTTCTCTGCATTCAGAGCAGCCTTCTTTGGTAGTGCAACCTAACAGATTTGAAAAGTCCAACAGTCGGTGCGGGAGACACAATGTCGACATTATTCATGTTTCAGGGGATTTATTTCAGACCAGCTTTAGCCTGTCTTGTGGACTGAGTGCTCATTAGCAGCAAGAATGCATGATATAAACTCCTGGACCTTATCGTTCAGTTTAATTTCTTCAGGAAAAAAGGCCAGTTGATATGCCTTGAGATCATGCTACGATGTGAATCAAAGTGCAGTGAGTGGAACAATCAAGAAATTTGCTTCAAATGTGCTCTTCTGAGACGAAAACTCTAAGGCCAACATACATTCTGATATTCTGAAGTATTATGGATTTTAAACAATATTATTTCCACTCTGAAGTTTGTAATTTTTGAATGGAAATAAGAATTTTCTCCCCCCACCCTGTTCCTTCCCACCATTATTCATCCTGTCACTTCATGGAGAGTTTTGAATTGACCAAATATTTAAGTAAATGAAAGAAAGAGACTACATTTTTGTATCAGGGTGGTATTCTAAACAGTACCTTTTCAAATCTTTCTGATATGAAAAAAATAGATGGGGACACAGGAAATTATGAAACTCTTTGCATAAAGCACCCTGAAGTCTGAAAGGAAAACAACCTAATTCTTATCTTCTGATTCTGAATTAAATCTGGGTGTTCAAATAGTTTATTATCTACATCAGCTAGGGGACCTACATTATGGTGGTGTGGTTCAGCCTGGCTTTGGGCCACCCAGTGCTGCCCAGAACACCTGGAGAGCTATGAAGGACTAGCTGGTAGCACATAAACTATCTGAAATTTAGAATTTGAACCCCTTCAGGTGCGTAACTTTCCCGTTACTTACTACACCATGTTCAATGATAAAACAGATATTGACGCATATATTCTAATGAGATCAAACTCCATTTAGTGTCATAACTCAGCTGCCTAAACTCTACCCAGCTTCTGTGCTTAGAGCTTCCAGTTAGCTAGTTCCAGGTCCATTGATTTAGGCTAGATTTAGAGATTAGGCCCCTAATCTTTACTTAATCCCTATCAGTTGTGTTCAATTTATTGTCTACTTTCTGTTTCACAGTTGGTATGTGAGACAATGGTATTTCCACTGTGCTGCTAAAATAAGAAAGCTGCGAAGGAGCCCATATTGTTGTTCAGACATTGTGTGAAATGGCTTGCCTAGGAGCTGTGCAAGGAGGTGTCCAGCAACAGTCAACATCGGTTGCTTCATAAGAGAGAAGAGACTTTTCATAATCCACTTTGCTGTGGCTGTGACCTATCTATGTTCTGCCTGGTATATTTTGTGTTTTGGCTTCTGATCCTAGCTTTTAATCTTAGAAATTTTTTCAAAGCAACCACAGATCAAACTTTCCTGATGCTAGCATTCTTCTTCAAAGAAAAAGTGAAATCTTTTTGGTACAGAGGCAGATGTCTTTTTTGAAAAAGTTTGCCACATTACGTGGGCAAGCTCCCTACCTTCTCACACTGTGAATATCTCTTCCTGTATCTCTCTTCACCAGTCCTGTTTTTTACAGTTAGTTTAATTTTTTTCCTCTCCCACCGCTTGTGAAAGCATCAGGGTGTTGCCTAGTCTATACCAGCAGTTTCACTGAAGTCCATACAGCTCTGCTAATTTTCACCTTCTCAGAATCAGGCACATGACAACTCCTGAAATTCAGGACAAAGAGCTAGAGCTCTGGGTTGCATAGCAAAGGCAATTCACCGGGGTGTATTTAAAAGCTTTTCTTTCTCAAGGATGAGTGTGGATGTCATGAACATGAATTTTACTGCTGAAATGTTGATCTCCCTCACTGTATACCAGAGATGCCTAAAACACCTTTGGACTTTTAAAGCCCACAAAAAGCTTTGCTACTCAAACCCCTAAACCACTTTACACATTTCATATTCTTACTAACTGCTTTCAACAGATAACAATGGGGAAGTTTTCAGCAGAAATCGTCTATGTCATTTGTTGCAGAAAAGAAGGACAGGGGTGATTCTGCTTCCTCAGCTATCCAAAAATGAAAAGGCATCAGAGACTGTAATTCTTTCTCCTGACCCACCGAAGCACCAGCTCTGCACTGCAGGGTCAAGGTATCTACATCTATAGAGGGGCTATACTTTGAAATATAATCCAAGCAAAAACTAGATTATCAATCACATACCATTTTATCTATAGGTATATGATACAGGGACAGCCAGCTGTTTGGAAAGTTCTTTTTCGCTTGAAACCCTGCTATCTACAGCACCACTTGATGCTCCTAGATGGGTGATCTCTTGGCTGACTCTGAGCCTGGGTGGAGCTGTGCCATCTGAACACATGTGCCATCTAAATTACTTGGCCAGTATCGCTAGGGGTTCAGTGCCAAGTGACCGTAGGTTTAGACAGGCAGCATACATAATATTGTAAATGCTGGCTCCTTTGTAAAAAATCCTATCCTTTCTGACAATGCTGAAAAATTGGCTTTACTTGCCATCCAACATGTGATTGCACCTCTTTGTGCTTACAGAAATGCTCCTCCCCCAGCCAAATCCTCACAGCAATAAATGACCATTCAAATGCTGTTAGGCAAGGCAGGTCCTCATCTACCTCGGAAATTAAACGCCCCTTTATTTAGATATTAGAAAAATAAGTAGGTGTGGTCAAAACTGAAAGGTCTCCAGGGACTCCTCAATACAATGACAAAGTCTCTTTCGGTATGTCTGACCCCATTGTGACAAGTCCAATTAAATTAAACAATTTTTTCAAAACACTGCAGTGTGATATCAGCACACTGTTTAGGGAGCCACACCTAACATGCTGTCTACCTGTGTTTGTATCCATACTTACTGGTAAAATCTGGGCAACTATCCCATTATGTTTCACTCGTAGATAAGCTGTCCAGAAGAGATGCAAAATTGCCAACAATTCAGAAAATGTTTGACTGCACAGAGTGCTGATGGGGAGAAATCCTGGCCAAATTGCTTATGCAGGCACAGTTCTGGGAATTTTTTGCTCTACAAAATAATTAGCTTATTAAGTCACTTACTGGAAGGCAATCAAATACCAAACCCTAGCTTCCAGTGAGGAGACAACAAAGCTAACTAGTGTGGTTACTATCACTTTGTCACCGAGGTTGTATCTGTCATGGCTGTAGGTAGATGCAGGTTTGCAGGAAGAAACTTTCTGTATGCATGTGTGTGTGTGAGAATGTGTGTGTTACAGGAATAGGTTAAACATTATACTATCGTTGTCCAAAGGAGTACTTAATCTTACAGTGTAGGAAAGAACTGCACTGATAGAAATCCTTCCCCTTTACTCCCCATCAAAGTCATAGATGCATCCAGCCTTGGGTGATTTACAAACTCAGTCAACTAAGTTGTAGAAAGCATGGAGCCTTTGAGCTAGTTCTTCTTGGACATGGAATAAGTCACTAATTAATGATTAATAAGATGAATATCTGAGGGACTTACTCAGAAAGAGGACAACTCTGTATTGATGACCATGGTAGAAAAACCACCTCTTCAGACAACAGATTTTTTCTTTTTCCTAGGAAACTTACTGGAGAATAAGAGAACAGAAAAGATCTAGGACTTTAAAACCGTGGGAGTATTAATAAAAGTGAAATTGCTGAAGAGAAATCCCTCTCACTTTTCACTATTGAAGGACACATTTGGCTGCAAAAAGCAATGAAAGCATTGCTACATATGAAACTTGTGGTCCCTTGCAGGACTTACTGAACTCCCCCACTGACATTGCACAGTGATCCACGGTGAGAGTGCTAGAGACAAACCAGAATTACGGCGACTTCACCACACTTCCTCCTGACTGTTACTGGGACATGCCATAATAGCAATGGAATGAACTACTTTGTGGTTGTGCATCACCATCCGTCACACACAAAACAGACAAAAAGACAGAAACCAGATGTCAGCGTTATTAACTGAAAATCTAGTGGGTGAGATAAGGTGAACTTCACTTGAATATGAACTGGCATACATTACCCTAATTAAACAGTGAGACACTCAAGGAAGCAAGGAGGTTTCTTAATTAACTTAGATGATTCCAAATAGCTTTTTCCTGAGGAAAATCCAGAAGCACTTAATATTCCAATGCAGTTAATTTTCAGAAAGAAGTATTCTTTCTCTTTTCAAAAATATCAACTACAATTTTTTAACCAAGTACAGAAAAAAGCAGTTCTGGTTTTGTTTAGGAGGATTTAAAGTCATACTTGTTGACTTAAACAACATTGTTTACATCCAGAGACAGAAAGGCAGTTAGAGGACTGCTCATCAGATAGTCCATTATCCACTTAAAATTTGCTAGGAGTTTATTTTCTGCTTATTGGCAGAATTTAAATATTACTGTGATTTCATATATTTTTTTCAATGCATAGCAATACAGTTTCAAGCAATTCTCTTCCATTTGGCTAGGTTTTTATTCACTGCTCGACACTACAGTCTTTTAGTACCTTTCAGCAATTGAAGGAACAATGCAGCTAATGTCTTCTACTTATTCGTTTTCCCGGGGTATCCCCACAGGGAACTGGGTACATGGTCTTTTTCCAGTAGGAATTTTTGTTTTGCTGTTTACATTAACAGAAATTTATACATGTGCCAGGGGAAACAAGGTCAGAGGAACTGTCCACCTGGAGGAATAGTAAGCAGTATGGTAGCTGCTTATTCCTGCTAAAATGAGCAGCAGCAAAGGAAGATTTTTAGAGGTGACGAATGGAAAAATACCTTAACCTGTTTACACACCTAAACACACAGACACAGACACACACACGTTTTATGTATGTATGAAAAAATTGCTGTCAGCCACAGCAGAATCATTTCCCAAGATGAGGATACTTCAAACATCTTTAGCTCATCATCTCAATACTGTAAATTTCTATTATGTTCTACAGAAAGGAGCCTTAATAGGCAAGCAAAGAACTTGCTTGGTTTCTGCCTGGGCTCTGTCTGTTTTGCTCTGAACCAAATAATATTCACCATAAACACAAACTGACCACCTAGAAAGAGAGAACGCAACATGGGATGGCAGCGTCTGTAGCACTAAAATCATTTAGGAACACAAGACATATTCAAACTTGGAAGGATTTGTGCTCCTAAATCTCTTTGACGCTTTTAAAAATCTCCCGCAGTTTTGGTTTTATTCTCTCAGAGTTACCCAGGCAATTCCACTCACTGCAATGGAATAATTCGTGATTCACAGTGGAGTACATGAGAGGAATATCATGCCCTTCATCTCTACATGACAAAAGAACTTTCTTTTTTCCAAGGGAGAGTTTCTAATTTAAATGCTCAGACTCGGAAATGGGAGTATGGAACCCCTGAGGCTTTGAACAAGTTTCTTAATCTTGCAATTTCAGGCTCTCCATCTGTAAAAAATGGGGGTAATACTTTCTCGCGCTGTAACAAATAGACAATAATGAGAGTGCCTGCTGCCTCCTGCCATGGGACAGGTGTCTGACTGCCTGGGCCAAGAAAAGAAAAGAGATTTCTTACCAATGCTTTTGCTCATAATGCCTACAACAAATGCCATTCTGTAATTCAAATATGCAATGTATTCAGAATGTAGGTTGAATACAAGTACTGCTTTTGGGGTGTGAAAACACTGCATTAACTGGCACTTGATCTTAGTATTATTTTCCAGTTCTAGCAGTGAGATGTAATTGTTTTTAAAATTTGGGGGGGGACACATCTCATATTCGTCTCTTAAGGCTTACTTATATTCATATGAGTCATACCTGGATTGCACCAGTGGGAAATGTATTTACTAGATCCTACTTCAAAGCAGATTCTTGTGTTCCTTAAGTTGTTGAAGTAATGTAATTGGTCTTACCGTTCATCTCCTACACCACCTTCAGTAAAAACTACCTTCCGTATTATGCCCTAGTGGGCACATTGTGTTGGCTTTTGACCTGTTTGCATGGCAGCTGTGCCGCTCCCTAGCACTACCTCATTGATTCATCCCTGAGACAGATTTCTACTTAGGCACCAGAAACAACGTGTAACCTAAGATGCAAAGCATCACATAAATGAAAAGAGAGAGACCCGTTAGCTCAGTAGTTATTGCCAAGAAGCTGGGTATTTGGATCAGCTCTCATCATAGTCCTCTTTTCTTTGTCTTCTGGAGTGGTAAACACAGCTCATTGCCTCTGACAAGGAAGAGACTTTCCTGCTTGTCCTTTCTGGCAACACCATGGGACCAGAAGCCTTAAGTACTCTCTGCCACTCGTCTCCCTCCCAGAGCCAGGAGAAATGGTAGGGTAAATACAGGAGCCTTCTAGCATAAAGGAAGTACAGCATTGTACAACAATATTGAATTAAATTCTATAGCAAAGCAGACTGATAACTGCTGTGTGCCTGCGCTGAAACCTTTGACATTCTGAACAATCTTCACTGCTGTGAAACACATTCATTGACTTTTGTATTAAATACCAAAATGAACATCACATGCTAGTGTGTTATTTGCCTCACCATTTAGTTTAGTATTTATATTCATTTTTTCCTCCCTGTATTTAAGTTGCCAATAAACTCCCAGTAAGAATCGGGGACCTTGCCAAAGTGACTGATTTAAGTTTAATTTGTTCTCAGACTGTGTGGGACAAAGCCATGACATAAAATTGCCACTATCACGAAGCACTTCATTATTTTTCAGTGAATGAAACACTTGACAAATAACACCTTCTGACTAGTGCATGTATGAAGGCTGCCTAAATCCCCATCTCTATGGTTATCCCACAGAGCTTGAAGAAGTTTAAACTTTGTATCTCAGTTATTCATAAACTTTTGCAGACTTCCTACTACAGCTCAAGATGACAGAATGGAAGATATTTTGAAACTCAGATGTTTTAAAAATCTTATACTCCTGAATTAAAAATTTAAAAAAACCAGGAAAAAAAGCTTCATGTTTGGGTGCAAACAAAGCTGTGAAGTAGGAGCAGAAATAACAGCAGGAAATCATTCTATCAGCAGAAGCTGCTGCCTTTCTTTGGGAACTCTTCTAGTGAATCTTATAATTCAATAACTTTCACTACATCAGTGAATCATCATTCCGCTATTTATTAAATTCTTTTGTAGTCACAAAATCCTATCAAGGGTCTCCTTTCATTTTAAATCTATATGTCAGGCTTCATTCCTAGCCTCCCCTGACCACTTTTACGATAATAATGCTGGGAAGTCTACATTAAGTTGGATAAAAGGAAAATGGAGAAATTCTTGAAATCAAGCAGAGCTCATCTTTGTTAAACTGCAATAACCTACTGTACACTTCAGCTGAATACTGTTTGTAGTATCTTCCCTTGAGTACTGCAGTACTGTTGGATACTAGTACTTGAGCAAATTGAACAGAAAATAATGTAATATTTCTTTTGGCTCTGCCTTCTACTGATATAAGGCAGTCTTGTTTGTCTTTTTAATTTAGCTTTTTAAAAAGAAACACCACACAAGGAATCTTTGCTGCATTGACGAATCCCGTATATAGCTACAGGATGTGACACAGAACTTGCACCTAATTGCTCCTGCACTAACATAAAAAAGCAGTTCCTGCTCTCCTCTATATAATGGAGGTGGAGGAATGGTGGTCTCCCCCAGAGATCTAGGGCAAAGAATGAGGACCCTTCCAAAAGCTGTTTTGTTGGGGGGGTTGAAGACATACCAAAAATGTCCCCAAAAGTCCTATACATTGTAATGGACCACTTTTCTCCTTTACTGACTTTTCCCTTCCTTTCCCACAATCCACCCCCAGGGCCAGAGCTGTGCTCTTCTGCTCTTGGGAAAAGGGAAGCTGGGCCATGGTCATGCTTGTCACCACTTTTCCAGTTGATCTTGCTACCTGTAGCAGGTCTTTCGTGTCTAGCCTTGTGCATGTCACTCTGATTAATAATAATCCCTAAACAAAGGGAACATTGACGCAGTAGATAAAATATAAATATGTGCAAGGGCAGTGGCTTTTTGGTTTTCTCAGTAATGTGGCTTTCAATACTTTTTTGAAAATAAAAAGTTTAAGCTCTACCTTTTTGAACAAAGAAACTATAAAATTAAACTGAATTGATTCATGACCAAAAGCAAATTTTCCAAGACAATCCCAAAAAATTGCTGAACTCTCTTTATGGTTCAACTAGTAAAACTAGACTCTTCCAAGGAACCTTTGTGGTTCTTCAAAGACCCTGCAGAAGAAACTAATGCCTCTTGTCATCCTTGCATTGGTCTGTGGTAAATACTGGTCAAAAACATTTTCCTGTAGGCTGATGTACAGGCAAGGGAGAAAATGCCATACTCCATTAATCCTCGGGGAGCTGCAGTAGGTTCTTATGGGAATTCAAACACAATACCAGAGATGAACCTGCAATAAATATGTGTGACTGTTAAATAATGTAAACAGATTGAGGTGTCTTGAATGCCTAATGCTGAGGGAAGTATGTTTACTTGATAGACCCAAGATATTTTTCAAGATCATTTCATCCTTGTGAAATTCTTAACTGTGTATGCCTGCTAAAAACTACTGCTTTGACTAGAATAGCAACTTTTCAGGGAAAAAGCTAAATACTTTGCATTCATGGATCTGAAGCTTTCACTCCTTCAAGCTGAGGCCCATCATTGTAATCACAGTCTACCTGTTTCACAGTGTGCAAATTATCAAGTGATGAATCCTTGTTGCAGGATTCTCTTTGCATATGACAATTTGGTGTACATATTTCAAATAAGTTATATAAACAATACTAAAGCATTCAAAACCAGTGCCCATCATGTTTGCACTGTATTCATAGATCAATGACTCCATGAGCAAGAGCTCTTTGCACAGAAGCTCAGCTTTAGTATATGCTAGTTTGACAATGAATAAACAGACATAGAAATGAATTCTTGATACTGAATTCTTGAAGCTCTTGTACAAATGATGCCACAGACAAATCTGAATCTACAAAAGAATATAAACACATGAAATGGAGAAGAAAAAATTGTCAGGATGCATCTACATGAGCACTGTAGTTTGGAGCAAAAATGCACTTTCGAAGAAGAACTCCTAGCCACCTGCACCTACCATGCTTTGGTTCGCATTGTGACATGATCTGGAGCATTAAGTTGATTCTTTTCTGATGAAACTGAACTGAAAGATGTATTCCAAGAGCTCACTTAATGCCATATGCTGCTAGTGGGCATTATGTCTATAGGGTGGATTAGAGCTAACCTGAGGCAGAACTCCTAAAACATTAATAGTGTGGTCACTGTGTCTCTAGCACCAACTATTTCACTTTGCAGATGCATTATTGCAACTCTCATTTGCTAATGCAGATACAGCCTTAGTATACTGGCAGGACTGCGAACTACAAAGAAGCCAAGTAGGGAATGATCCTCTGCATGTTTTGAAGAGAGACACACCTCAAAGTGGTATGTGTTGCAGCCTGCAGATTAAACTTAAGTTTTGTGTACATACAAAAATTTGATTCCAGAATCTGCAAATTCAAATTACTTCAGATTGAGAGTCATAATGCTGCCACCTGAAGAAGCTTAGATGTGAGCTAGAAGTCTGGATCCACATTTTTGTCTTGGAGTCGTACCTGCTCTTTCAAATACATTCTAGTCCCACAGGAAATGAGGACTAAAATCTTGACCCCACTCAACCTAATGAGAGTTTTGCCACTGACATCAGTGGGGCAGGGGTTTCATAGGTCAAATGTGTTTCAATACAATCGTTTTAGACCATTTTACAAAACTCCTATTAGACTTGAGTGGAGCTAAGTGAAAACACAACACGCAGTCATCTAAAAACACACCAAACATTATTTTTAGGAAATTCTGATAAATAATAAACTAGCTACCCACTTAAAGATTATGATCTAAGGTTCTAGGTGTCCTCTGCTTCATGAACATTTGAATGCCTAGTACACTGAAATGTTGGAACAGACACCCCCTTACAGACCTCATGCACCTCAAGTAAGAATATCAGGTATACTCAAGTAAGAATATCAGGCACAATCATATTAGTTTCACATCTGAAAGGAAAATTTGCAAATTCTGGTCAGCTACTGATAGTAAAATACATTTATGGTTCACACTGTCTCCCACCAATATACAACCAGACTCTGAAAGAATCGCTTAGGCTGTGAACTCTCAGTACTTGCATTCATACACATTACTATTCCCACAAGCAAGGAAGCTAAAATAATGTTTTAAAAGACCCTTCTCTTATGCACTGACATAACATGGTATAATAAAATGCCAAGCTGCTAAATCCAATATCATTGATGGATTAACCCCCAAACATTAATAGCTATAAGTAATAATGGAATAAGAAAAACACTTTAATTTATAAGGGGTTATTAATAATCCAGAAAAAAAGTGAAGATATTTTCCACATGGTGCATAAATATGCAAAAATGACACCCTATAGGCTGCAAACAGAAATTTCTAGGGAAAAAAAAGGCTCTTATTTTGTCCTATACTTTGCAATAAAATATATTTTAAATTACAGAAATCTGTGGCCTAGAGGTGTTGGGCCTAGATGGTTCAAGGAACCATCCTATCACCATTAGCACATTGTTTCACTTCTAGCCAAGCCATTACCGTTTGATTTTTGCTCAGTAGGTTGCGTGAAATGAACTGCTACCCTGGTTTAGTTTCCAGAGGACAAGGGTTCATATTGCAAGCTAATTTTCTCATCCTAGAGATGGACTTAAGGTCAAAGCACTATCCTGTTGACATGGGGCAGCCTACTATTTTGTGCATGACTCCTGCTTTCCATAGCCATCATTTGGCAGTGTTCACAACAGTTGCAACTAGCTTATTAGGGAGCAAGAAATTTTAAGAGACAACAACTCATTACCTTTAAATAAGATATTGAAAAGGGGAGTAGGACTCACTTGTGATTTATATGGAAAGACAAGTTCCAGGGATGAGTCAGCATTTCTCTACTATGACAAGCAATTAAAAAAACTCATTACTAAAAAAAGTACATTTGATTCAAATTCTAATCCTTATTGACTCTGTTATTTATTACAAGACTGCTTCTAAGGAGCAGAAAATTGACCAGATGGAATGATAGATGCTAGTATTCACTTTGTTCATCAACATCAAAATCTAAATCATCATGAAAAGCAATGCATACTCTTTACCAATTAAAACCTTGCCCCTATACAGTTTATCAAGATTTGTTAGAAATCAGCAACTCAGATTACTTCATGACTTATATTCTTCCCTTCATTTTTTCCCTTCCCTGAAAGCAGAGAATCCATCAAAAGATCACTATCAGTAGATCATTTCATAATAAGGAAGTCTGAGTATTGCTTTCCAGTATGTAGAAGACTAATATAAATACCATAGGTCTCAGTAGTATTTTTTTATATTAGGATCAAAAGACAGTTTCTTTCAATTTATTAATTCAAATGCGTATGCCCTGAATTTGTCTCTAGAACAACATTTAATTTAGTATTTCTCTTTAGTGACAGGCTAGTGAAAAATATTAGGTACTCTTATCTACTTCCACTCTTTCTTCCAATGAGAAAACTGCCTTATGAAAAGGGTACTGGTTTCATAACTTAACTAGCTTTCTTCTGCCTTTATGATAATCACAATTGCAGTCTTAAATATATATATTTTTTCCTTCATTTTTTATCTCGTTTACTGGCTCTCTGTATATTTAGAAGCCACTTGAAAACCATTCTTATTGCTCTACCATGATGTAGTTGTCTTTGACACATTATTATCCATAAGAATCACATATTTATTTTCTACTTTCTTCAGTTTACCTTTAACAGAAGAGCAGTTTGATTTCTTATTCTCTAGAGATCTCTTGTTTTAAGGGATTAAAGACCAAAGATCAGATTCTATGTTTTTGTAGAAAAAGATACATTTCTCTACTGTTTACCTAACTTCCCTTTCATATGCTAACGGTGATAGCAGTATTAATCTCCACACACAGTAACATAACATTGAAATCCTGCCTAAGCATATCTGAATAATCTTTTCCTATAGCATTTCTGGGGAGCAAAGTTTTCAGCAAATTAACATATATTCATGCTTCTTCACTTCTTTGTCCCTAGTTGGTTGAGGGTTGGCAGAATTTATTTTTAGCCTGTGCTTCTGCTTATCTCACATCTCTGTCCATTTTCCTGAGAAAAGTATGGATAAGTATACCTTCACCCACAGAAACACACAAACTGTGAGCAATTCACAGAATTACTGTAATTATACTACCAAATATTGATTCCTTTTCTGGGATATAAATATGTCAGGGAAATTTAGACGTAAAAGAGAAGAAGGTTGTCTGACAAAGCCTTTTTTTAGTGGAAATGCCAGTAAATTGACACTCATTTAACACAGAAGTACTTTCAAAGCAACTCTTTATACTAATAGAAGGAACATATAACCAATCTTTACTCTTTGAAAGCGTGGGATTTAAAAGTCCATTAATAATACTCCCTAGATAACTTACTTTTGATTCTCCACATTAAAATGTGAGGATCATCAAAAAGAAGTGCAGTCAAGGCTCCAAAATAAGCCAAGTTTGGATATAAGTGGGAACAAGATGAGTTGCTCCTTTTTATTCCATGCAAAGATTTAAGCCAACTGGCTGAAAGTTTAAGATTTTAATACATAGTGAAAACTCCAATAAGTAAAACTTTTTCCTGTCAGCTTCTTGATGTATCATCATGGCATTCCTTGCTAGCTTTCAGCAATGTGTTCCCTTCTATTTTACATATTTTGTCTATTATGTTGTATGTTCTGGGGTTGTTCAGTTGGAGAAGAGAAGGCTGAGGGGAGACCTTATTGCTCTCTACAACTACCTGAAAGGAGGTTGTAGTAAGGTGGGGGTCAGTCTCTTCTCCCCAGTAACAAGTGACAGGACGAGAGGAAACGGCCTCAAGTTGTACCAGGGGAGGGTTAGGCTGGATATTAGGAAAAACTTCTTCACTGAAAGAGTAGTCAGGCAGTGGAACAGGCTGCCCAGGGAAGTGGTTGAGTCCCCATCCCTGGAGGTATTTAAAAGACGGGTAGATGTGGTGCTTAGGGACATGGTTTAGTGGTGGACTTGGCAGTGTTAGGTTAACGGTTGGACTTGATGATCTTAAGGGTCTTTTCCAACCAAAACGATTCTATGATTCTATGATTTGGGTTTGTATATTGGATTAATAAATCCTTTAACTTTAATCCTTTTTTTTGTACTATTTAAAGTGACTCTCTAAGACAGAGCCATCTCATTCACCTGAATCACTTCCTGTGGATGTCCAGTCATATCAACTGCCTTCAATGGAAAAAAAAAAACACCTGTTGCTTACTGCTGTCAGAGTTTTAGGAGACAACATAGCTACTGGTGATAATATCTATAATAGATAATAGCTATGGTGATCCTGGTTCTATTTCTCCTGGTGTATCATAAACAAAATTGTTCACTGAGTTCGTACCAATTACATCAATAAATTACATTTGAAGGAATGGCTTGCATGATGGAGCTGCCTGGTCTTTGCAACAGAAACTTCATCACAAGGAACGGACCAAGATTAGCATGCTCATGTCGATATTTTGAGTCCAGGTTGAGTTAGCAACACACATAGATTCTTCAGTTCAAGGTGTTTGCTTCAGGGATGAATATCAGTGGTATGGCAGTGGGATGAGCAGTAACAGTGAGCAGTTGCATTCTCCTAGGAACTTTACAGACATGAAATATAAAGGCAGTTCCTTGCTTCAGAAAGCTTAATGCAGTACCAACCATGGGCTCCCACAGTACCATTTTTGCAAACTGTATTTCAGATTGTATCTACACTGTAAGGAACTTCACTGTTAATCCACCTTTTAAAAGACCAGGACATTATGCATACTTTTTATACACAGGCCTAAAAATCTTGGTGCAGACAAAAAGCAGATCATTCAAATTAATTAAACTTCAGTGCCTAAAGAGTCATTGACTATAGGACAGGCCAACAGGCTTGAATAAAGCCAGTTGCCAAAGAGCTCAGGCTGCTTTGTAAACACAGGTCTAATAGATAACAGAATAAGGACTAGCATGAGTGTTAACAAGCAGAAAGTGCTCTACTGGAGTATTACTTTTGAATTTCCAAAGGGTTTTGAATAATTTCTGTGAGTTTATTCAGGGCTGCCAAATGTGCGACAAATTTGGAATCTAGCAATAGTAAAGTTTATCTAAATCCTTTAGCACCAGGAGCCACCTGATTAGTTTTGACTTATATAAAAATATTTTTTCAGAAAGCTTGGAAATATTATTTGACTGTAGCCTAATGGTTCAAAACCGAGGTGGTTAATAAAAGTACCGGATCACTCATTAATAAAAAGCCATCATCAAAGTGGACAATATTCTTTTAGGCTCTACAGCAGCATAATGCTAACTTCCTAATTAAAAATAAATTAACTGCTGAAGACTGTACTAAGTCATATCCAGAATAACAAAGCCTTTTTTCAACAGGCAAGAACTTTTTTCAGTTATCTTCAGAAGCTCCTTAAAGAACTGGTGCATGATGAGTAGACAATTATCACTAAGTCTTGAGAAACATACTTGCATAATTTCCCCTGGACTCCTGACATTTCTTGTTGATTGAAGTTAATTACTTGCATGACCTCCTGCAAGCCAAAAAGCAGTTTTACTTCTATGAAGGGCATTCAATAAACCTGTTCTTTTCCTGACCACAGAAAATGGGAATCTGGTTAAGTTCATAAAACACAAAAAAATAGATACCAGAAGGCTTTGTAAAGGGTTTCTCACATATAAATAATTAAAACATTAAGGAGTGCAAGTTCTCATCACTGAAATTTCCTTTCATTTAGTCTTTTAGGAGCAGGGAATATTTCCTTTACAGAAAAAGTGGAACTGGGTTGTGAAAACTTTCAGAAGACCCAGAATGGATGTTAGTTGCCCCCCTTCTGCTCTATGGGAGCTCTACTACTGTGTGCCAACACTGACAACTGGAGTGTTTTCCCCTGTCTCCTAGAAGGTGACAATTGCAAGAACCAAATACTAAGGGAAACCCAAGCAAGTTTACAGTGACTTAGTGATTTAATTATCTTGATTTTACATTTAACTAGGTCATGATGGAGTGTGTCCCAGCTGGAATGAAAGATGTGATTCTAAAAGATGAAGTGCAAACCCCATACAGTTAGTTCAGTGGGTATCTAACATAGAAATATGGGCCTCTCTATAGAGGGTTCTGTAAGTTATTCTGTGACCTATAGCATTGTCCAGAATATCTGTGGCACTGCAGGTTGTGACTGTGTGTTTAACAAACTCCTCCTTTCTTTTGATGAGATTTACAAAGGGCTTCTTTAAGATAGCCTTACAGCTGTTCTCTGTATACCCATACCAGGCTGCCAGCCTGAAAGAGTAATGCTTTATTAGTACACAAAGACAGGTCATCTAGCAATGGAAAAATAGCCTAAGGATACTCTCTGCAAGCTTCTGATTGACTCAGATTGCACTGAGGTCAAATACCTACTCTTAGCCATTAGCAGTTGGAGTTTCATTAATCTTCTTACCTTAGAAACCACAGGCAACTCCCCTGGAATACAGTAACATTAGCAATTTACTATTCTTTTATCATGGTTTAAAGTATTCTGGCTGTGACAGCCATTCCTTATGGCTGATTTGTTTCTGAGTGATGTTACATTAAAAGCTAAAATTTATTGCTCCAAATTTTTGCCTCTCCAGAGAAGGAGGGAACCAGCATGGAGACTTTTTCTGGATTCCTTAATTATTAATATTACATTCTTTCTGTATGTTCTTTTATACTCAGAGGCTTTTGCCATTGCTGTAAACTTTCATTTATTTATCTGATAAACTAATAGCTGTGACTTTCCAACTTGCAAAGTTCTATATGCAGCATTTCTGCGGCACATGTGAATAAGCAGCAGAAAATACAGCGAAGCAGTGTTAAGTTTGCACAGTTAAAATAGCAAAATCTCTGAAATTCCCAAGTAAGGATCCAATAGCATTGTTAGCTCAGTCAGCTTGTCAAGTCTGTATATTTTACAATGTATACTGCAGATTCAATTATGATCACTAAATTAAATGTGGAAAGAAAGATGGTTATAGATAATGCTTTCTATAGATAGCATCCGTTATTATCTTGTGGACAGATAGTATCTATCTTTATAGATAGATAAAGATCTACTTTCCTCCTCTTTGAGTTCTTCTGCTTCCCCACTCCAATTATTCATTAAGCAGCTTCTCTGAATCATTTATTGGTCTTTTAATTTAATTTTCTATATTAGAATAAAGAAGAGAAAACATTTGCAAACCACTCTCCTGAATCTTCTGAGTATCTTCAGGAACTAAACAGGGTTGACCTGACTCAAAATGAACCATAATAATCCACCAGGGACCATTACATAAGCAAGAATCAGCCAAAATGCAGAAGCATGTCAAAGGTCCTCCTCAGGGCATGTCCCAGTTGTTTTACATTGCCCAAGTACTGCAAAGCCGTGAAAAGTTGAGGATCTGGTTCTTAGCTATTAAAAAAATGATCTCCTAAATATTTCTGTATCTGGTATGACAGTTAAAACATTTGCCAGAGTAAATCCCCTAGGAAACTTATCCTGCACAGTGTAAGTCTTGAAAGAAAAGAAAAGGAAATAACCAAGCAGAAACCAAACTAACCTAGAGAACTGGAATAGCATTTTACTGTAACCCTCTTGCTCCCTTCCCCTCACTCCCTCTCTTCTGGTCATCACTTCCTTTCATCACGCTGCTTCTGAAGTTTCAGCTCTGAGGCAAGGCTTATAACTTTTCCATTGTATTATTGAGGTAGTGGTAGCAGGTAAAATGGTGACAATCCTAATGCAAGAAGTATAGAATTGCACATTGGAATTATGACTATGCTGCTCCAACACCTGCACAGTGACAGAGGCCCGATGCTGCTCAACCATCCTCTAAACCACTCTGTCACTCTGTAAACTCAGTTCAGTTCCAATTAGGTGCCATGAAACTGAAGTTCCACCAGTGAGACGTATATTTGTACCTATGTAAATGTTGGCCAGATTAGATAATAAACTCTTTAACAATAATTTATCACTCCATCCCTTGTGCTTTTTATCAGACTGGTTTTGGGGTTTTTTTGACTGATAAGTGCTTTATAATTTTTTTTTAATGAAAGAAGACAGTCTGATGCTACTTGTGATATAAGATCTCTATTTAGATTATATACATTAATTGAACAACAAATTAGGCCGGTAGAACCTAATGTTTCCTTTATCACGCTGTTTTATCTGAACTAGGAAAAGAACTATCACCATACGATGCGAATGAGCATGTGTTCAGCTACTTCTTGTAAGGGAGGCTCATTAGAATGTGCTGTGAACAAATGTAAACCAACATCTTCTAATAGTTAAAAAGCTTCTTATGAGACCTTGAAGAAACGTAACCTTGGGAAAAGCTGACATGGGTAATGTGCTACTGTATAATCCTGGCAGCTGTGCTCCCATCTTGTCCCTGTTTCTGGCTTTGATGTAGATGTGTTTTCAAATACAGTTGAGTGACTGGGGTAGGCAGAAAATTGAAAGAGCAAGAACAGGGAACGTGAACAGTTAACACTGTACTGCACAAACTCTGCAAAACCAGACAGCATTTTCCAAATAACAAGTAAAAATTGCCAGGTGCGTTAGACAGGCACTGGTCTGCAATTTGGAAGACTTAACAATTTTTAGTATTATAACTTTTCTCTTTGTGAGAAGAGAAGACAGACTGTATAAGACAGACTCCAGAAAAAATATATATTTAACTATTTAGCTCTCATGATAGGTTTTATTTCCTTGACTACTAGATACAAAGTGTAATGTTCTGATACAGTAGTTCACCAACAGATTGAGAGACATTTATTTCAACACTAGTAGTACCTCAACTAAATTTATTCCTTAATAATGGTGATTCTTGTTCAAGTGCACAGGGTTCAATTTGTTGCCCTGCATGAGGTTTAGAAAAGAGCAACCTAATGACTTTGTTGCTGTTTTCTGTCTCTAGATTGCTGAACAGTGATTATACACTGCAGTCAGGTTAGTCGTCTTTGCACATGAAACATAAGATATGATGATATTCAGTTACCTTCACCATTCGGAGATATCAGTGAAGAAAAATGTTTTAGTGCCATAACTTTCAAGTACTCATCCATTTTTTAACAGAAGCAAATTCCTAATGAAATAAATAGGAATAACAAGTGATTGAAAATTGAGCAATGATTTTTTTTTTCTTTTATCTTTGAAGCTTTGACATTTTTGAGGAGAGGGAGGTTTCTAATCTCAGTCAGGTATGTCAGTACAACAGTATCAAAGATAATTTCAAATTTGAAAAATCTTAGCAATTCTAGCAAAGAGACGGTTTCGGCCACCTTCACATACTAAATAGCATTCTGTAACAGAAATAGCTCTACTGGAGTCAATATAGTTCCTGTTATTGTATGTTACTGATAACATGAAAAAATTCATTGTAGTAATGTCAAGGCACCCCATTCACAAGCAGGTACATGCTGCACCAGCCACTGAACAAACATAAAACCTGCCAGACATTTAACAGTCATAAGTAAAAGGATGACTCAAACTGTCATCACTTTAATAATGATAGTCTAACTCTTGGGAATATACTTATCCCTTTGAAAACACTCAGCCCAACCTATTTATGTCACTTTAATCCCATGTAAACTCTGTCTTGGAGGTCCCAAAGTAAATTATAACTATGTAAAAAACATCTGAAAAACATGGTGTCTCAAACCTTTGAGGTCACAGACCACCATCAGCCCTCAAAATGTCTTGTATATCCTCAGTTTCTAGGGGCAAGCACTAGAATGGCATTTCATGTGACTCTACAAGACCAGCTATAAGAACTGCCAACATCCTTGTGTACCACAGTCCACTCACTGAACGTCAGTGAACTAATCTATTCTAGCTGTTCAGTAACACTGCCAGTCTACAACTTATTTTTAATAGTTTGAGCTAGGCTTTTCTTTATTAAAGCATGGCTTTTTGGGATTCTGGAAATGAAATAATTTTCTACATAAGGCTTCTTTTCCAGTCCCCAAGTTACACCAAACAATGACTAGATTTCTTTATTCTTAATGTCTCAGTGCCACTTAATTTGTCTTTCCCAAGGGTATGCGATTTTAAATGGTCTTTTACTCCATTCTTCACCCCCATAATATTCTTTGCTTTCCCTCTGATAGGTTTTCAGTGAATTCAGAAGAGAAAAAAAAGGCTGATGTTATCATCTCTTTGACCCAACAGTCTGTTAAAAATCAGTTAGACAACCCATTACACCACACCATAGGCTTCACAAAAGTGGGTGTTTAACACTTGTGCCAAAGTATTTAGAATACTCCCCAGCCAGTTGACTAACGTGAACCAAACAGGTTTTATTTCCTGATAGATTTTATCCAACAATGTGATGAATACCTCTTCTAAACAAAAACGCAAGGGCTGTAGATCCCAGCGTGCAGAGGGCCTTCAAATAATACCAGGATAATTTTTGTTTATAACTCTGTGCCAGACTGGCTTTGTTGATATGTTCCTAGTTATCTTGAGATCCTATTATCTCTTCTCATGCTTATCCTTTCAACAGAGACACTTGCTGAGAACATTATAGTTGAGGGAGAGAATAAGCTATTTTTCTGTTCAAGCCATCTGTCTGTTTTAACAAATTCAGCATGGTCTCTCTCATTTGCTCCTCTTTTAAGTTTCTTAGACACCTTTGGGATATTTACTGGATAGACGGAACTGTCTGAAAGGGGTTTTTTTGGGGTGGGATTTTTTTTGGGGGGGTGTGGAGCCTGCTGAAACTACAGAAGAAATAGTTTTGCCATTCAATTTTACTTTATGACATGACAGAAACCAAAATCCACATGCTGAACAGGGAAAGCAAATTTAGCAGGTATGAGTTTTATTCACTAGAAAATTTGATTCAGCCCCATCAACACTATTTCTGGATGGGCTAGCCAGATAGGTTTGGTGGATTCGCCTTTTTCAGACTATATTCGCAAAATCAAGAAACCACAGGAGGAGATGACAAGGAGACAGCAGTTCCCTCTTCTGCCTGAGAAGCCTTGAACCCTCATCTCTCAGAGGAAATGCCAGGAACACCACTACATGTTTGGAGAAGTCTCCTTGAAAGTGCGTCAAAGACCATCAGAAGAACAGTGTTGGACAAGTGTTTCCTACCTCCTGGAGAGAAGGGAAGTTGCAGTTCCTCTTCCTCCTTTGTTGATTTGACTTAAATCTAGCCCAGCATTTCTGTTGCTTTATTTATAACTGAAATATTTCTTGCTACAGAAGTGAAACATACTGTTTTGGGCCAAATATAACATTTTTATATGATACTATGTTGTATTCCTTTGGTGACTCAAAGTCTCTTTTTCATTAGATGGCTGAACCAAAAGATCGGTCATTGATGTGGTCCCTTTACTGATCAGAGGAATCATCAGAGGAGAAAGGAGTAATAAATTAATCCAGACTCAGAACACACTTTAGAAAGATGACCCATTCCTGACTGTCCTCTGTGATACAAGTACCAAGCTCCATTGACCAGATTTCTCTCATGCAAACTGACCACTTTGATTCAAAGGGGAAAACAGCAATCTTTCTGAATAGTAAAGGAAGCAAACACATATAAAGGATAGAGTCTTTATTGTATTTTAAGTACAGTAGTATTTAAACTAAAGCAGTTGATTTGTTTTTTATGCAAGCAGAAATACGTTTTCCAGCAAGGACTGAGAGACAGTGAAAATCATCCATTGCTATATATGTCACAATAAGAAATATTATCAGAAAAAAGGAAAACAATATCTCCCCCAAATGGGAAATAATCTCAATAATCTCAAAAGCAATCTCAGTAATCTCAATCTTTTTAGTTGCAGTTACCTGTCTTTCATGGAAAAGTAATGAACATTTTTGATAACTGTTCCTTTAAAAATTTCACAGAAGTGCTGTGAGAATTGCTGTTAGAGGGAATAAAGCATAAGCTGTGTTAACTGGGCACAGTCTTTGGGGGAACACAAATTTCTAGGAGCCCCTAAAACCTCTGATGTTACTAGTGTCATCAGTTGCCACACACCCTGCTCTGAAAACAAATATATACAATTATTTCCTGGATTGTGTTTGCTTAAAATACTCTGACATAAATACTCTGATACTGAATCACAAATTTTGATCGCAGGTCAAGATGAGAAACAAGAGTGCAAGCAATGACTTGCAAAGTTACTATGTGGCTCAAAGAGCAGACGGGTTGCTTTCCGAAAAAAAAAATCTGCCAACTGGCACGAGAAATGTTAGACTGAGAAAACAATATCTTGGTTTTGTGGAGACAGCTCCTGCAGTGGCATTCATTTTTATCATGAGATGGACTTCGTCTCACTGTGAGCTTTCAGCTGCAGCACAGGGAAGAATGTTTTTAATTCCCTCACTCTTTCTCATGCATGCGCGTGCACACACACACACACATACTCAATGTCGCTATAATAATTCTCTAACATTAAATCTCATATTAATTTGCTCACATACTCTGAACTTATTCAATCTCCAGGTACCAAAGCTTCAAATCACAGGTTCTCAAATAAGGTGTACCCCTTAATGATCTGGACACGTGCAGTGTCATAATGTGAGCAGTGATGAGATTCACTGTTCAAAAGTCAACATTTTCAGGAGAGCATTTTACTGTTATTTCAATAATAATTTATCTACTACAATGAATAAGGACAAAATGTACATACACTATTACATTTATTGTGGTAACTATTATTGGCTTGCAACAATAATTGCTTACGTAAGGAAGTGTCACACGTCTGAGACACTGAAATATCTTGTTCTGCACATCTGCTTATGTCTGGTCTGCAGTTTAAACATAGGCCGTACTACTTATTGTTATAAAGGAAATTGGAAAGAAAAGAACAATAAGAAAGATCTAAGAAAGAAAGAGGGGAGAGGAGATTAATCTGAGAATACTGAGAATATTATTAATACCATACAATATGTTCATAATGAGTGGGCACTTCGAAAAAGGGCAGTATTTAAACTCTGAAAAATCAAATGGCTGAATTAAAACACCTTAACAAAAAACAAACAAAAAAATCCATCTCTTATATAAAATGTGTGAATCAGCAGAATTACCACCATCAGTAGATCTACTAAAAATGAGACTCTCACCCAGAAAAGAAGCCTTTTACATCCTTCTGTGGAAAGGTATGCATTTGCATACAAGCATACATGCAGACTACTTATCACAACACAGATGAATTCCTAAATTATTTCTCAATTTTTTCACTTTCAGACTCTAAAATTAGAATTGTATGACAAATGTCTGTATGCTACTTCTCCTCGTGTACATTCTCATATGATTTTAGTTTGGAAACTCAGTTGTCCTCAGATAAACTAAGATTTCCTACTTTCATTATTCTCTATTTCATCACTTCACAAGCAAAATGTCTTAAAGATGACTTAAAGCTTTTCCGGTGTACAATGAATAGCAAGACTATGCCCAGCTCTATATTGCCTTCATCTTAAGGATTTCCAAAGACAACAACAAGAGCAAGCTCCATTGGAGAAACAATTTAGCAGAGAACATTTTTTTTATTCTTATCCAGCTTCTGAGCTGGGTTGATATAGCTGAGGACGAGGGGAAAGGATGACTTCATGTTCCACCAAATCATGACCCAGTCACTTTTAGGCTAATCTCAGACATGCTAAAGTTTCAGTGAGGCTGCTTTATCTTAAATTGACTTTCCCTAGCACTAATCTGATTAATCCAGTTTTACTGCTGTGAATGGATGGATTAGTATAAAGAGATCAGCGGGGGAGTTAAGAAGATGGCCTGGAATATTTCAGATCCTCTTCTATTCCATTAACTTGTATATGTAAACATAAAATCAAGTCAGGAGTAATTTCCATTAAAAGCTATGAAAGTACTCAAAGTCAAAGTATTCATATGCAGTTTCTGAGTTCAGATTCTTTTGTGATGATTATTTAAGTACATGCTTTACCTAAAGTTTGTTCTAAACACAACAGCAAATAAATAAGCACATGCATGTAGGAAATATCTACAGCCTCATGCATCCTACCCCCTCAAGTTATTATCTCCAAGGACTTCACTTTTAGGTTACTGTCACCTTGACACCTTTAAATCAATCTCATTGTGTTCCTCCATAATAGAATTTCAATGCTAAGACATTTTCCAATATTAATGAAAAATGTATAAAAACCCATAACTGTCAAAGGAGAAAAGACACAGGAGAAAGTATATTTGAAATGATAGTACACCTTTCTCATGTTCATATGGATCGTGTGGCACAGAATTGAATCGTTTGTCATATATTCCAATAAGATATAAGATCTAAATAATGGACTGGATGTTAGAAAGTCTCCCATATTTAGTACTTGAACAATCTTTATAATAAAATACAAAAATGAATGCAAATCTGCAATATACTGTTGGTGCAGGAACATCAATTATGTAATGTTGTAAATGTCATTCGAGATGGAACTGTAAACTGCAAACCTGCTGAGGACATACAGTTCTCAGCTTTCTTTCCTTCACTTATGACTATAAATAATATGCACATATATCTGCAAATCACTATACACCTTGGTCCATTAAAAGAAAAAAAGCCCTCATAAGATTTGCACTAAACTATTTCTGGCGTGTTTTACTTTGTTCATTGGGCTTATAAGTTAAAGCACCTATGCCCTAGTAGGTAAAGGCCCAAAATTCCCTGATACGTTAGTCACATTTAAAAAATAATTTATTGTTTGGCTTTTTTTCTGTCAAGTTCTCTGTTTTATTACTGCATCTACTGGAAAATCATACATGTAAGAGTGAAGGATATACTTAGATGTATTCCATTACATATTCACATATATCTATAATTCTTAATTCATTAAGCACAACTCTATGGGTTAGGAACCACCGTGTGCTAAGTATTATACAAGCAAACAACACAAAGAAAACTCCAAGCCAGAGAATACAGATGAAAATTGGCAATGGTGAAATAAATTATATATAGAACAGTATTACATCACAATATCTATAGGCAGAGAGAAGGACAAAAAAACATCTGTCAGTATTTGGAAAAAACGACCAACAGGACACCTGTAAACAATAATTTTTAGATAGCTGTAACTCAGCTAAATCTAAAACCAATCCCTGCCCAAATATTAATCCTAGATCCAGACCATGAAGGTGCCAGGATTGCCTCAAGAGACTGCAGATAAATGTATTAATGCTGTGTGCTGGTTTTGGCTGGGATAGAGTTAATTTTCTTCACAGTAGCTAGCATGGGGCTATGTTTTGGATTTGTCCTGGAAACAGTGTGGATAACCCAGGGATGTTTTCATTACTGCTGAGCAGTGCTGACACAGAGTCAAGGCCTTCCTCTGCTTCTCACCCCACCCCACCAGCAAGCAGGCTGGGGGTGCACAAGAAGTGGGGAGGGGACACAGCTGGGACAGCTGACCCCGACTGACCAAAGGGATATTCCACACCGTATGACGTCATGCTCAGCATATAAAGCTGGGGGAAGGAGAAAGAAGGGGGGGACGTTCGGAGTGATGGTGTTTTGTCTTCCCAAGTAACCATTACACATGATGGAGCCCTGCTTTCCTGGAGATGGCTGCACACCTGCCTGCCCATGGGAAGTAGGGAATGAATTCCTTGTTTTGCTTTGCTTGCGTGCGTGACTTTTGCTTTTCCTATGAAACTGTCTTTATCTCAACCCATGAGTTTTCTCACTTTTACTCTTCTGATTCTCTCCCCCAGCCCACCTGGGGGGAGTGAGCGAGTGGCTGGGTGGTGCTTAGTTGCAGGCTAGGGTTAAACCATGACATGCTGGCAAAACCTCATTCTTAAATGTCCATATCAATGGACAAAACCAAAGTAAAGTGTTTTAAAAATGTAGCAACCTGCAGATTAAATTATATGCTTAGTAATGTTTGGTATTTTTTCTAATTGAAATAAATTGTAAAATTAACTTTTTATTCTTACTTGCCAAAATAAAGGTCCCTCCTATCTTGCACCACACTATCCATTTTGCTAAACTACAGGCTGAAGGTTTATGACACTTCCATACTATGATATCAGCTATAATCTAAGTAAAATCAAGCAAATCTTTGTCACTGATATCAGGAAAAAAGTGTCTCAGGTCTATATAAGCATTTGAATTTTCACTGAAGGATGTCAATTCTGCAGGTTAAAACTTTTTCTTTCCTGAACTTTCAACTTCAATAATCTGTTATAATCTATAACTCCAGAAAGGCATTCAAAATGAAAATAAGTAGCAGGGAAGCATTTATTAGCCTCACTGGTGTTATTTTATAATACAGATAGTGTAAGTGGCTGTTTAAAGTAATAAGAAAAATATGGTTGACATATCCTGGTCATATCCTAGTGGGGTTAATTCAGATGAAAATCTGACAATCCATTTTATGTTAAAAAAATATTTCTCAGCATCTACCTTCTGAAAAATGATGCAGCTTTTGCAGTCCTAAGGGACATCTGGAAGCACCGAGGAACTAAGGAACTAACTAAGGAACTTAGTAAGCTAAGGTTAGGGCTGTTTTCTTTACTGAGTTTCATTACACTGAGAGTTCAAACTATTTTGTTGCATCTTAGAAAGAAAATTAGTTTAGCTCTAACTGAACATTTACATGCTCCTTAATCCAGAATTCGTGGACAGGAATTCTGATTTATTCTGTGACGTAAACATCATGGTCTCTAAGTAAAGAAGTTTGCTACAGTTTAACCTATATAGACAGTATCATTAAATATATGGAGCCCTCATGAATTTTTCAAGCAGACGTAATTAAGAAGTACGCTTTAATGTGCATGCTCCTTATTGATTAGCAAGTTGTATCATACACCTTAATGTTGTACTTACCTGTATCATGATGCAAGTACAGCCATAAAGATATAGACTGTCACACCCTACTTGTACACCTCTTCCTCTTAAGATCACCAGAAAATGATTTCTGCCATAGCCAGGTCTAGCTTCATAAATGTAGGCACTCCTATAAGAATTCTCTCAAACAGCAGCTAACATACATTAATAAGCCATTCGGTGAGACTCCAGAAACCTCACGTTTCTCCTTCATTAGATGACTTAAAATCTAATTTAGAATATAAATGGAAAAAAGACAAACTGATAAAAGTTACTCAAGGGGTTAAAAGGACTTTATGGTATGTGTGCAAAAAGAGGAGAAGAGGAACAAAAGTAAACTTCAGTTTGTGAAAGAGTCTCTTTCTCCAAGTGGAGGTTTAAAAACTGATACTTAGCAAAAATGTTCTGAAATTGTGTCTCTGTAGGGCATTTTTTAAAAAAATCCATTAATAATATGTTTGTTGTTGTTGAAGCGTCTATTATGAGGCTCAGGCTGTGTGAAAGCCTGTCTCTTCACAAGAGGGATATGACAGGCTTGTCGGGAGGGATAGGAGATGGCTGAAGATGGATAAGTGCTGCCCTGTTGACAAGTGGTGGGGACAGGCAAGGAGATGGATCAGTAAAAATTTCCATTAAATCAAGAAAAACACAACTTGCCCCTAACATCACCTCTGATAGTTTCTTAGACCAGCTGCTTCCCTGACACCCTACAGAGGAACAAATTGCTTTCCTAGCAGGACATTTGGACACTCCTGCATTAATAGATATGGATCCCAGCATGCCAAGCCAAGCAAGAAGGCAATTTAATATGAGCAACACTGTCATCTCAATTTAGGACAATAGTTAGGATGCCCTACAGGGCATTGCAACAGCTTCTAGAGGTACACAGTGTAAGACATTCTTTCTGTCTTAAGGCTATTGAAAGCTGGTATTTCTAGTAAATAGCCAAGCCAAGGAGAATGGAAAATGTAAATGCATAGATGACAACAGCATTGTACTGTCTAGAAGCATCAGTTTCAATTCAAAGGCCTTTCATTTCTGTAGAGAACTGCAGCAAAATTTTTGGGGAAGGAAAAAAGAAAAAACCTTGAGGAGACAGGAATAACACTAGGTGGCAGGCATTTCACTTTCAGGTGGAGGTAAATTTCAGAACAAAAATTTAGCCAGTTCAGATAGCTGTCTAGCATAACAGTGCTAACTAACAGGAAGGACACAGAAACTTTTAGTATTTACTTTCTGATAGTGAATGCTTTTAAAATCTGTAGTTGTTTTCAGTAATTGTGCTTTTATTTTTGCACAAGTGCACTCTTCATTGCAATCTCCAGCTAAGTCTAAACAGGAAAACAAAGTGGACGTGCCATACTTTGAAAACAGTGGGCGGCGTAGTGGGGCAAAGTCTCCATGACTATATGGAGAGAAAGGATTGGTGATTTCCTGAGTTACCAGCACCTGCATTCCTCTAAGTCTTGAGTAGTTTGGTGAGGCACTCATTCTTTGATTGTATGAGGTAAGGGAAGAGAAGGATGAATAGGGGAATCATCTGATGAAGAGAATAACAAGACTTTTTCCGAATCTGACTGTCTCTTTGGGAAGAAAACCTCCTCCAAGTCTGAGGAAGATGTTTCAGGATTAAGTGGTGTTGCAGACAGACTGCCTTGGAAGGCAGCTTCAGAAGGAAGTTGAAAACTTAGGGCTGTTGGAGGAGACTTATGGGTGGCTATGAGAGAAAGCAGGTGTCTTCACCAGAAAATAGAGGTGTTTCCTCTGTGCTGCACACAAAGATCAGATCTACATGGTAGATAAAGCAAAGCTATGACCCCTTATCGGTATCTTGATCAAGGATGCTTTAGAGAAAGTATTTCCTGACCAACTATCTATCCCAGTTTTGCAGAGGCAAACTCCACCTGACTTGACCCAGCTCCAAGCATGGTTCAAGTACACTGTTATTCAAAACGTTTCCATCAGCAGTGCAGGCCCATCTTCCTGCTCGCTTGCAGCTCCTGAAGCTGTTCATCTGTGCATGAACAGTGTGCACCCCTTGGTACAAGTGTAGAGTTACAACATGTGTCTAGATGTCTAATCTGTATCAGGGAGACATTACAGGGGAATTTGCTTCCTAAAGACATGACCAAAACTAGTATACTACTTCAAATTTTGTAAGTGAGCATGGGGTTTCACAGAAGTGCTGAGGCTAAGTCTTGTCGTCTGTCTTCACGGGACCTGCTCAAAGGTTCCTCCTCTGACTGGTTCATCTGCACACCATATAAAGACGGTATTAACAGAAACAGCAGCATTGCTTGATTCGCAGTTGGCCACTTCCAGAAGCAACTATGTGATGTCTGCATAACTACTACTCTGACAAAATCAGCAGCTGCAATAGAGGGACAAAGACTTTTTTCAGGAGTGTAAGTGGACAGGGAGCCTTTTTGACTACGATTCTCTATTGTCCTCACAATTTTCTTATTCAAAATGACAAGGACATAGAAGGCTGGATGCTCTGGTGGCTTTACACATTGCAAGCCCATTGCACAGCCAACTAATGATGCAAGGGATCTGTGGCACCATTTGAGAAGAAAGAGGATGCAGATAGTTGTTGATTGCAATGCTAAAAATGGGATTCCCTGACTTTACTGGTAGCTTGGCTGCTGGAAGCTGTTTCTGGTCTCCTATGTGTCACATGTGCTAGTCAGATGGTGTCATTCAGTGCTCTATAACTTTAAATTGATCTTGGGTAGATTGAAGAATACAGTGAAAGTAGTGATTGCTTGGAAGTCGCCCCAAAACCCGCAAGCATTACTAAGATTATGAGAGTAATAAAAAAAAAAGCCATCCAAATATTAGAAGTCACACAGTTAACCACCTGTGAAATTATTCTGTAAAACTTAACAACTACCCTTTTTGGTCGGGAAATGTCTAGACATTCAGTGTTTGCTTTATCTTCTCTGAGCTCTGCTCAGCTCTTCTTGAAATTGTCTTTTTGTGTAAGAAAACTAATCAGTTGCTTGTTAAAACATTTCAGGATGAGCAGCAACTACTGCTTTCCTCAGTCTTGACTAATCTTCACATTCCAAATGACACTATATATGACAGGAAACAACACACAGTTCTCTACGCTGCTGATACTGCCAGGTTTTTTCCCCATTCCTTCAAAGTACATTGAATGAAACAGCTCTCTGAGAAAACAAATCAAAGTGGTACTTGCTTATGCTAGATATGTGGTGGAGCAAGTCAAGACATCAGAAAAAATCTTCCAATTTCCTTCGCTGACAAACCCAAATCAAAAAATGTAAAAAGAGAAACATTTGAAGCAATGTTTTCAGAGTATTGCTAATAATGAAAATCGGGAATTGGAAATTTCAATGATAATATTTTACTGGAATGATCTTGTGCCATTCTTATCTCTGTAGCTGTTTTCAGAGCTTGCTTGTATGTACAAGAACAGAACATTAACATGTGAAGTTATTCCATCCCTGTCCTTTAATCTTATTGACAGCTCACTTAATTGGTCACTATTTTCAATTCCTTGATCCACAATCAAGTGCAATACAATGCAGTACAAGTTCTAATGACATGACCACTACAGTTAAACTGTGCTACATGGTGGTACAACTGAACTAGATAACATACCTGCTTGATCTGACTGTATCTATCATTGTCAGAAAGAGCAGCCTTTGTTACTTTTAAAAAATGGTTAGTTTTAAATCAAAAAGCAATCTAGAAAGATGAATCTCTGGCTTTTTAACTGTCCATTCTATTTTTTCTTCACTATATGATGTTTTCAAGTTTAAAAGAGTACAAAGGAAAAAAGCTTTCCATGACTAGTCACGAGAGATCAGATCTAAAACAGGCCATATATGAACAACTCATCATTCTCTAGAAAAGATTCTTCCCACCTGAGTGAAAACAGCATAGCATGCAAGGAGATCCTATCATTACGAAAATCTTGGAGCCACTGTGAATTGCATAGAATATCAAACAATCAAAGCAGACTACCAGACAAATGAAAGTAGCCAATGCCAAAAGTGACATCAAGGCAAAAGGAAACTCCCAGTTAAGATTCCCATTAGCTTTCTCCTTCTGCCTGATGATCAAAGTTTAAAATACCAGTCACAAGTACTTAATCAGAAATAATCATAATGTGACATAATTTTGTTAAATATTAGTATTATATTTCTTTTCAGAAGCTAGGTTTATATTTCTAGGGATATTGCTTGCATGGCACACAACCATTCTTTGGGAAACAAAAATAAATCTTTTCAGATGCTTGAGAAATATGCATGCTTTAATATGCTTTTTTAGACATAGGCAAATGCATGAGTCCATACAAAAACTAAGAATTTCACTCAATTCCTAAATACACTTCTGGCTTATAACAAGAGATTAGTTACAGTGGTATCAGTAAGATAAAAGGTTTTCACTGCTCTTAATATTTCTGTGCAATTTCCATGAACTGTTCAGAGGTACCATATATGCATACGTTCAAAACCACCTTCTTAACTTACTGGAGAAGCTTTGAAAAAATAAGCTGTGTCTCCTGATTGCTGTCACTCAAATATTTCTGCAAGTTCCATTTATGATAACCTGCCTTTGGCAATGGCAAAAACTCCCATAATTTTACTATCACAACAGATTAAATGAAAAGTGTGACCGAATTTGATTTTCAAATTTGTTTTATCTGGTCTGGGTGATTATTTTAAACAAGCCCTACATGACAAGGAAAATCAGATATGAACAATGTTCCACTCCTAGAAGCCTAATACTTTTCCTCACTCATCTCAGCGTATTCAAATAGAAAGGTTTTGCTGCAGAAGTCTGAAAAGCAGGAGCACATGAAAATTAATGACAAAGTCTCATTGCAACTGTATAATGAATACTAAAATAAAATGAAGGTCTACAAAAGGGATTATACTATTCACAAAATAAAAATATTGCAGGGTAAAATGCCATAGAAAACAGAGTTGTATTACAGGAGTACCTTTAAATGAATGAGACTTCTTTGCTGCCTGCAAATGTTCCAAAATCCATCTTTTGCAGCATTGTGTATATACATGTATTGTTCTCTGTAAAATCACAGGAAAGTCTCCATAAAGAGAAAAAATGGAGAAACTGTGAAAAATGTCTTCAACGAATTCATGTAGCAGGAACAGGGTTATTTTAAAACAGTAATAATAATACTCAAGGTAAGTGCTGCATTTGAGAGGATTGGACAAGGGGAGAAGAGAAACCATACACAAAGAAAGGCAAAAGAACACATACAAGAAATAGAAATGCTACATTAATAGGTAAGTGCTGAAGAACCGATATACTACAAATAAAATATGGAGGGAATTAAGTGAATCTAACTGTACTCAGAAGTTTTAAGATAAATACGAAATTTCACCTAAAAAATTGAGGGTCTTTTTCTGTTTTAAAGCAGAGTTAATTGAAAATACCCGAGAAAGAAAGACTGAAATACTTCTTCACTTGCTTGATAACAGCTCTGAAGGCTTTACTTCAAATGCGGTTTTATAGAATTTGGTAAGGAAGGGGTGAGAGGGTGAAACCACAAGAGAAATGATAGAATTGTAGTAGTACAAAAAGGCATGGAAAACCCACATGCACCTACACACACATACAGAGCACAGCTGTGCATCGTTAATTCTGAGAAAGGCTACTACAAGGAGTAGGTTGGTCCAAAGGACAGAGGAGAAAACAGTACTGAAGAATTACTATGCATACAAAGGTCTCTGGATCTCGGTGACGGTGGCTTGCTTCCTCACTTTAATACACATCCAAGGGAAAATACAATAAAATAATTGTGAGATTTATGGGGCATAAAATGTGAATGACCTTTGCTAAGAGAAAAAAGACAAGTGAAGGATTTAGTGGCTGAAAACTTTCCCGATTCTCTTTTATCCTCATATTAATGCTGTATATGGAGGCAGCTGGACAGTTTCCTTCCTTTTACACAATGCTATGCCTCAAATTCCACAGTTTCCATGAAAGTTTTCAACCATATCAATTGCAGAATGGGTCTGATTACAGTATGGTCTTTGCTATGTCATTTCCAGACTCTCCAAAGAACTGGGAGACAGCTCAAACATTTGGGAGCTCTGAAATCATGGACTGTAGGAACTAGACAGATTTCTTTTTTAAAGGTTAAGTTGAATGTTTCTTTCCTCATAAAATGTCCACAGTGCTTTTGTGACATGGTGGCTAGTTTATTCTGTGTTATCATGAAGTATCAGCAGTGTCATTTTATAAGCAGCTGGCTATTTGAAGGAAAAAGATTATCTAATCAAATTCTGGCAGTGGGAACTCACAAGAGAGGAGAAAGAGCTAATGTCACTCTGAGCTAGGACTGGCTTTCTGTAAAGCAGTATTTAGAAAGCCACCAGGGATATGAACTCTCCTTAGGTTTATGTATGTTAGTCGCTGACACTATATAAGCATTCTGCGATATTGCACTTATTAGATTTCATCTGTTTCAGCTGGCTTTTATTTGGGACTCAGTATTTCTAGAGCAGTCTGCTATAGATTGGAATGAGCAGAGAGTCAAGCAGATATGGAGAAAGTTGCTGATGGCACATCTCACCAATTTATTTTCTTTAAAATCAAGTGGACTGGGAAGAGGGTAGAAAAAAGACCCTTTTCTTGGATAAGGAGCATTTTTAAAATGGACATCTTCCTTCTTTAACTGAGTCATAACATCAGAAAGGAAAATAGGGCCATTGTTCAGGTTCAGGTTTCCTCACTGTGCATTTAATCTGTTATTTTGGATTAGGGGAAATAATTACTGTGATTTATACACCTCGGTTCAGCATATGCCTTTTTTTATACTACCACGTTGTTGACTCGAGATCAGATTGTGATCCATTGCAGTTCCCAGATCCTCTTTTGCAATGTTGCTGTCTCTCTAAGCATTTATTCTCCTGTGACATACAGCTGCTTGTACTTGTCTAAGTATAGGAACTTTACATCTATCCTTACTGAATTGCTATCAAGTTCCAAACCGTTTGCTGCCCCCCAGCTACATATCCTATGCAAATTTAATAATCTTACACTATAATCATTCATCAAGGTATCAGAGAAAATATTAAAACCTGTCAACCTCAGGACAGATTTAAAACATCCCCCTGCTTTGATTGTGAAATGCTGATAAATAGTCTATACACAGTTCTCCAACTAATTGCATATCCACTTAATGAAATTATCATCAAATCTTGTATTTCCTAGTTTGCCTATGGGAATTTCATATGAAACAATGTGAGGAGCTTTACTGGATTCAATGTAGATGACATCATCTACTTCTCTCCTACCCACAAGTCCTGTTACTCTGGCATAACAAAGTTAGATTGATGTGATAAACTCTTGTTAAATCCATGCTTCCTGAGACTTTCTTTTTTTGTCCTTTAGGTTATTACCAGTAGCTTGATTATTTGCTACAGTTTTCCCTCAGGAATTCAAGTTAAACTTAATGGTCTATAATTCTCAGGTTCCCTTTTTTCCTCTTCTTAGACGTAGACTTCATGTTTTTGCCTTTTTCAAAATCTTCCCTACCCATATTCTTAGAAGTGGCCATTAATGTTCTGTTTTTTCTTCAGCCATTCCCACAGGAAGATCTTAATCAGGCTCAGCTGATTTGAAAACATGTCTCTATCCTGTCCTTTCCCCACTATAGCTCGTATTTTTAATTCTGTTTCACTGGGTTTAGCTCTGCTAGCCATCTGAGCAGGTTTGACCTTTTAAATTAAGATTGAAACAAAAAAATAAACACTTTTGCCTTCTTGGAGCTGTTTAATGATACATTTTCCTCTCCCATGAGAAGCCAACCAACAGCTTCCTTGATCTTTCATGTTACTATTTCTATTACTTCTTTATGAAATCTTTCTGAATATTCTTTGGCAGACTTTAAAGTATTTTATTTCAGGTCTTGCACTTTCTGATTTTGTCCCTTCATGTTTTCTGTTTCTATATCTGTTCCTAGTGATACAACCTACTTAAATTTTTTATGCACGTCTTTCTTACTTTTCAGGTCATAGAAACAGTCATTATTCAAGCAAGTGGGTCTTTCCTTACCCTTCCTAGTCCTCCTTTACATTGAGATCATTTACCATTGTGCCCTTAATATGATTTCTTTACTGAATTGTAAGCTCCCTTTCTCTGGTTAGAATTGATTTCTTAACCATTACCCAAGTTTGCTTATTGCTACTTTCCAGAAGTCACGGTGTTCCTCTTGCTTCACTTGCAGAAGTATGTTTTGTTTGATTGATTTTTTTGTTTGCTTTTGTCTAGGGGACTTATTCTAAAAAATTTCATCTCTAAAAGAATCAAACTCTTTTATTTCAGGAGTTGACCACTGCCCATCCATATGAAAGAAATTAAATACCATTTTTTTCCTGAAACATAATGAAGGGGAACATGTTTGAATTACACAGATAACATTTTTTGCAATCACAAAACATCTGCAGATGTTATTAGGGCAATTTATTTCTGCCATGTGTCATTTCTTCAGCAGGAATACTCTGCATGGGTTAAATGTTTTTAATGCAGTTTTGAACAGTTATATGTCGCACTCTGAAAATAAAGATTGAACTGTTCACTCTCTGTTGACTGAAGTCATGTAAGAGATCTTTTGCTAATAATTAATGTCACGTCCCACTGGGACAAACACTATTTGCATGGCTTATAATAAAAACAATTCAAAAACACTAATGTGTTTCCCTAAACAGTGAAAGCTTGTGATGCATATTATGAAAACACCACTGGTGAGAACCACAGCAACATATAAAAGCTATTATTGTATTGTACATTTATTGCTAAATTTATTTCCTCTTTGATTTATTTAACTCACCAATAAGCAGTTGTTTTCACTTCTCTGATATGAGGATATGGTGAGTTACTACCTCAGTGCAATGCTACTGTCTGGCAGGCACATTTTTTTCTATATCATCAAATCTGAAACACTTCCCTGAATAACTTTAGGTAATTACTTCACGTCCAGAAAAAGCTTCCTGTCAGCGTAAAGGATTTTAAAATATGATAACTGTAGATACTTGAAAACACAAAATTGGGTAGGTTCTAATAAATATACATTTGCATAAAAAGTCTGCAATGATCAGGAACTCATGCAAAATACGATGGTCATGTGGCTGGGCTGTTCTTTGTACATCCAGAGCTTGTACATTTAAAGCTTTCATCCTCTTAATAGCCCACTCACTCTGCACACACTTGTAGGCACCCCACTGCTCCTTTCACACCTACGCACCACAATCTCTAGACATGGTTCACGATACAACCATCCCAATTCCATCTTCATTCACACACAGATTTGGCAGGCAGTTTCCCATGATTCTGAATACACACAGCCAAGGCACACATACTCTAATCTACACAGTTACTCCTTTATGCCAGGCCCACCCATCAAAGGATTTAATAAATTATAGGTTTTCCTACAGAATATGCATTTTCAGACTCTGCTAGGGATTTCTGGAGAAACCCCCACTTCACTAGCTGTTTTTCTCCATCTCCACCAGCTCACTAGGGACCAAGGAAGCCACCAGAGGTGTGGTACCACCTCACACAAAGTCATGGCTCTCAGCAGAGGAGGCAAGTTAATGTTCCTGTTGTCTCCTTACAGGCTGTTCCCACAAAATGCAGGAACAGCATCTCACTCTTCAAGTCAAGAGAGGGAGTGAAGATATTTGTGCTCCTCTAAGTGTTTTGAATACTCAGTAAGATCCCACCAGGTCTTCTCAGACCTCACCTTAAGGCTGCTTCCTTGTTGCCCTCATTTTCCTATTTATTCCTCCTCCATCTCCAGTGGGGAGCTTGTGGATTTCAGTTTTGATCTTCTGGCATTTTTTAAGATTTTAGTTTTCTGATTTAATGTCACAAAAGACTATACCAACAACAGGCATATTCAACTAACTACCTTTTTTTTTTCAGAATTACTCTGCTCAATAAGATTTTGACATAAGCATTCTTATCATAAAGATTAAGAAATTTCAAAAAGCACATTTAAGAGACATACAAGAAGTTCCCTAAACAAAGTAAGGAAATAAAATTTACATTCATTTTAGTTTGAAGGGAAAAGTAAGTAGAAAACAAAGTCTTGTCAAGCTTGCTTTATATATGATAGTGTTGTAGAACATGCCTGATGCCTATTTTTTATTTGCAGATTATATTTAACATTAAGCACTGGCTTTAGATTAGCGGCCTAAAAGCCAGCCTTTTTTAATATAACCATTTCAGATGTGCATAAGAGACTTATCATTGTCATTACTTGGTATTACATATGTGAGCATTTTCACTGGCATAAAGAGAAAATGACAGAGATAAGTACAAAACATACTACTTCTATTTGATATTTCTTAATGCAAAACAATGCCCAGCTTAACCAGCCTATTTTACTGCTCACTTAGTCTGAACAAGTGAGCCACCAGTACCTTTAAACCTTACCCTTTATCTCTTCACTTATGTCTTTTAAGTGTCAGTGGAACAGATTTTCTGTCATGGTAGTGATTGTTACGCAATTCAATGTGAGAGCTTTTGGAAAAAAAAATATAATTGAGTGGTATGAATTATGTAATTTTTGAGAAATATAGGGATAAAATAGAGTTAACTGAGACTTGGTTATCCACCCATGATTTTCTGCCCTTAATCAAGGCCCCCATTCACAGTTATATTATATTATCCTTATCAGAATTTTCCCTTTTCTTCTCCCTCATGGTGTTTTGTGTGCACAAAGTGCATTCTGGTTTTCTATTATTTCCCACTGAACTACAGTTACCATTGTTCTCCAAATCTATGTCCTTGCTTTTCATTAAGAATATTATTAGTTTACTGTGTAAGGGATGTCTTTTATTTAATTTGGTCATTATATTTTCATTTTATTTTATTTTCGTATTTTGCCCTTGACTTTGGAACATTTTCTTTACTCCCTCTATTACAGCTGAGTGACCTTAATATTGTTAAGGCTGAGATGCAACTTCTATTCTAAACTCACTTTCACAAGCTTATAACATTCCCCAGATATTCTCTTTCAGGCTGTGCTGGTTTTGGCTGGGATAGAGTTAATTTTCTTCACAGTAGCTAGCATGGGGCTATGTTTTGGATTTGTGCTGGAAACAGTGTGGATAATACAGGGATGTTTTCATTACTGCTGAGCAGTGCTGACACAGAGTCAAGGCCTTCCTCTGCTTCTCACCCCACCCCACCAGCAAGCAGGCTGGGGGTGCACAAGAAGTGGGGAGGGGACACAGCTGGGACAGCTGACCCCGACTGACCAAAGGGATATTCCACACCGTATGACGTCATGCTCAGCATATAAAGCTGGGGGAAGGAGAAAGAAGGGGGGGACGTTCGGAGTGATGGTGTTTTGTCTTCCCAAGTAACCATTACACATGATGGAGCCCTGCTTTCCTGGAGATGGCTGCACACCTGACTGCCCATGGGAAGTAGGGAATGAATTCCTTGTTTTGCTTTGTTTGCGTGCATGGCTTTTGCTTTTCCTATGAAACTGTCTTTATCTCAACCCACGAGTTTTCTCACTTTTATGCTTCTGATTCTCTCCCCCATCCCACCTGGGGGGAGTGAGCGAGTGGCTGGGTGGTGCTGAGCTGCCGGCTGGGGTTAAACCGCAACACAGGCTGAGGGTTTTTTCTGCTTCTGCTTTGTTAGAAATGGATTTTTGTTTGAAGCTTCATAAGCATCATGTATTTGTTTTGAGTTATCCAACATGAAAAGATAGCAGTTTTGCAGCAATCAAGACAGTTTTCAGGTGCTTTTTTTTGATTCTGATAATTGAAAATCAGCTTTGTTTCAGCACTTCAAAATCAACTTTGATTGTGGAATGGTGTCTTTGCTATTTCTTTGAAATGGTTTTGAAGTAATAAAGTTCTGCATGTGACATCATTATTAAATACCTTACTGAAGTAGAAGTGATGAGGAAAGTTGATCTCAGAATAACTCTGTTCTACTTAATATTATTTTTAAAAGCTGTTTATTTTCTGTAAGAAAATTACATTTAGTTATATTTTAAATCTGTTTAATGCCATTTTCCTCCCATGCTTCAAGGAGCGTAGCCCAACCAGATGCATTACAGAGTGCCCAGTCAATCCGGGTTCTATACATTAGATGGAAATAATGCAACACGTGCAATGAAAAATAAACATTTCTCTTGTACTGGTGAAAAGACAAGCAGTCACTTTGCTTCATTCCACAGACACACTGTTGTGATTACAAAAAGGTGTCTGAAAGAGCTTTTGCTTAAAGGTCCAGTAAGAAATCCTATATAGCTGTAAGCCCAAGAGGAGCACTGGGAAGCTGTAGACAACTTCTTGTTTGTCTTCACAGAAAAGTTGTTCTTCAGGGAAGTGTTAATGCACACTACCCCTAGCTTTTCTATGGCCCCTCCCTATGGTATGCTTGTACTGTGCATTTTGTGCTATTCCTTTTTTCATCACAAAGAGTTTCACAATCTCGGTAAGCAATCATTTTATGTCCTCCACATGGAAAATGCTGCTGTAGCCTTGAAAGAATGAACCAAGAGCCTAGATGACCAACAGAGATTTTACATATTTCAGAGAGTCAAGGTAAAGCTGAGAAACTCTTCAGGCATTTCTTTGACCAGTTAATGGAGAAATATAAAAAATTGCAAACATTTTTAGTTTGGGTACTGCTATTAGTAAAAAAAAACCTGTCATTACTTATAAGTTCCAAACTGACACAAACTGCTGCTTTCCATATTTGTACTTCCACAGAATAGACTTAGATCCCAAATCTCTATTGCACTTTTTTACTCTGACATCCAATGATGCGAAGACTAGAAGTGCCACAAAACCTGTGGCAATGCTTTTTTGGGATCTATGCGAGCTGCTCACTTTATAAGCCTTGTGATTTACTTTTGAGTTGGGCTATGGGCCAGAATTATACACACATAATGAGGATGTTTTTTCTTTAGCATCCAGAACTTTGAATTTTTTCCCTGGCTAAGCTACAAATGCCGGTCAATAGATTCATTCTAATCAAAGATCTTATTGTTCTGGCCCTATCTTTTTACTCCATTGTTTCTCATTGATTAAGCAGCTCTTGCATTTTACAATAACGCAACAATACAATCCAAAGTGCCTCAGGAGGCCTTCATATGAAACTTCATATGAAAGGCAATAAACAAGCTTACTTTGATTCATATTTATTTTCCTTTTCATTTATAAGTGATTTTCTTCATTCATCCCGTGTTTCTCTTTCCTGTTCAAATATAGAAATTTTTTAGAAGATTGCTCAAATAAGCCTCTTACACAATTACAATCCTGCCCTCGGTGGCTGCCATTCTCAAGCAGCACATCCTCTGCTGATTGCGTTATTGTTCCCCCTCCAGTGACTCAGTGATTGATCTGTTTATTCATACCAAATCTTCCATTAACCCTTAGTTCCGCTCATTTCCAAATTTATTTGTATTCATCTTATCGGTTATAAAGCTGCAGTCAGTGTATAAACTGTATAAGCAGGAAAGCTCAGGCTCCTCTTAGTGGTCCAGGACAGACTCTTAGAACCAGGATTTTTTAATCCATTAGCTGAAGGAAACACAGCTTGGTTTAAAATGGCTACACTTTTCCATCATGTGCAAACTGTTTCTGTCATAAAAGGGAGAATAATCTCACCCTGTACGTAAGCAGAATATGAAGTCAGAAGACAGAGCTCAGTTTCCCATACATGCAGAATTAACTGGAGATTCCTATAAACAGTTTATTTCTCCTTCTCTCCTGTTGCTGTACTCCATGCCTTTCCTGACAGGCAATGATAAAACATTGTCCCCTGACTGTCAGACATATTTCTAGGCACTTTGTTGAAGAGGAGAGGAGTAGTAAGAAAAAAGTAGTTCCAAGTCCTCTCCAGTCATAAACTTCCATTATATTTAAGGCTTGACAGAATTATGAGTTCATCTAATATAATCTCCTGAGCATCATAAGCCATTAAATATCACCCAGATACTGCTACACAGAGCCCAATTATTTTAATTAGACAAGAGCACTTCAGTCGTCGAGAGACTAAACTGTAGTGTGCCACAGGCATAGACCAAAATAGACAAAGATGTCATCAAAGCCTGAGGCTCTTGAAATAACAACAAATTTCTAGGTGAGAAATGCCCTCAGAATTCCTGGAGATGGTATGCAGCTTGTCCACCAACTTTGGCACAGAATGTCAAGTCCCTGCCAATGAGACCTGAGAGAAAATTTTGACTTCTCCTTCAAATTTGGTAATAGTTTAATCCCGATCTGAGCATCAGAGTATGATATACTCAGTCAGTATCTAAGAAAAGGAATCACAGTCAACCAGACAAGGTACTTTTTTTGGAGCTGTTTTTCCAAGTCCATGTGCTAAAATCAATTCACAGTAAGCTGTGGATATTTTAAATTGTGCACATTTTTGCATTTCATCTACTGTAAAATGTCGTTCTTCTCTTTCCACAGATCAAGAAATTTGAAGCCCAGGTAGCTTCAGCTCTGGAATCTGAATATTGAACGAGTGACAAAGTTGAGTCTTTCGTATCTCTAATATGAAAATCCCTAGCTCCCTTCCAGGGGACTGTTTGATCTAGCAGTTTACAAGGACTAAGATTTAGTTGATAAATCCTAAAATCAACTACTAATGTGATTTTAAAACCGACTCCTATTTTATCTCAGCCCTCAATTTAAAATAGGTCTCTCATGTTTGCAATTTTAGCTCATTCCTATTTCACACAAATAGGTAAAATTGGGACCATTTATCTTCTGCAAAACATTAGTTTACAAATCCCAGTGTGAGCTGGCTTACATTCATAGGGACCAGCTTTATCCTCTCTAGTTCCTAGGTCCGTGTCCAGTTTTGACTTATCTTTACAAGCAAGAACTTGATTTTATCTTAGTTTTCTCTAATACAATCTCCCTGACTCAAATACTGCATTATTCTGCTATCTGTGTTCTCAGCCTAGATTACAGAGACCAGCAGCCTCCATCCCTTTATCAGGTAACTACCTCTTTTCCCTACCTCCTTGCTCCTTCTTTCTCAGACCACATATGACAGATTTTAAATGGTGAAGTACTATGTAGTCACAGAATAATAAATCAAGCCAAAACACCGAAGGCACTGCGCATTCAATATAAAATTTGCAATGTTTGTGTACAACAGCCATTTTCCAGATGCCTGCACGATGCAGAAATCAGGGAAAAGTTATACCCTACATAAATAGAGGGATACAGAATTTGATCACATAATATGGGACATCCCATAATATTCTGGACATGTAGCAGACAAAACTAATGAAGTTTCAATTCTAGCTCAGTTAGAGCTGAAAAGACTCACATGTTGTTTTCTAACATTATTTTACCAGCTAGTTCTCAGTGATTTGGGAGGTAAAGGAAAAAGCAGTTATTCTTCTACCTATTGAGCAAAGCACAAGTAATTGATTTGTTCTCCTTATAAAAAGTATTTGTTTTGCTTTTGCTAGTCCTATGAACTAATGTGATCCATGTTATTAATAACGGAAACATTCTCTAGATTGTTTTATCCACTCACTGCTGACAGGTGAGTTTCATATCGGTCACCAGATCAATGAATTGCAGCACTGCAAGATATGGGCAATGGAAACAATGCACCTTGACAGCAATACATAGCTTGTTAATTGTACAGTGCTATTCTGGGGTAAACATTTTATTCAAACATCAGCATTCTACCACATCTTAAAAAGCCCCATATTTTTACAGTTCATTTTAAACCACGTAAAAGATTACAAGAAAAAAACTACAAATCCAAAAAGAATTTTGGTCAGCCTGAGAAAGCCTGTCATATTTTAGCAATGAAACAACTTGCTTAGCTACTGAAGCATAATGTGTCAACAAGATGGAATTCCACTTTCTAAAGGCTAGAGTGCCCACTCAATAGAAGAAAGCAATACATGATTACTGCTTAGAGCTTGTGGCGCAATGCTAGCAACTCAGCATTTAGCAATAATAGAAAATGTCTGTCTCATTTTCATTCCCCTTGAAAAAACTCCCCATATGATATTATGAAACACTCCTGCTGTGAGTTGGTTTCCTAATCTCAGCAATATCTTCAGCTATTACCTTATCCATGGTAATACCTTTCTGGTGAATTTTCTTAAAAGCAAAAATTTAATGACATATGGAACAAGGACAGATACCTGAAATGTAATAACAAAGAGTAACCCTTCAATTTTACTACAGGTACTAGAGAGCAGCTATCTCCTATTTCCATTTTAGTGTTTTGCAAATGACATGAAGGTCTCAAGGTCTTTTCATTTCTGAATTATTCCTATGTTTTTCAAAACCTCAGAGCCTCTTATTTTTGCTCCTGCTTCAACCTTCACTTCCATCTTAAAACTGAGACAAAAATTCAGATCATTGTGCACACAGTCCTTCTTCACCCATGACCTTTTATTCATCTGATCATAAAATTAAAAAGATTTTTTTCAGTGCAAATATCTTCAAAGATTGTCTTGAATTACCACAACTCATCTTTGCTATCTTTATATCTTGAAGTATTTTAAAAGGTGCCTATTTTCTCTTTATATACATTCAAGATTTTCCTGGTACTAGTAATGAAGCAGCAAAGCACGTCTTGAACCAAACATTTATACCTACATCTCTGTTGCAGAATAAAGTCTTTTAGGTTAGTCAGACTCTCAAACATTTTGATCATGCAATATATACGAAATAATGTGCCAAAATCAGACACAAGAGGGACAGAAATTGCACAAAGAAAGTACATGCTGATCATGACAGTACATTGCATTAGAGCTGAACTTTACAACAAAAGACATAACTGCCAGATGCAGAAACTGCTTTTCACTTCTAGACTGGGGTACTCTTACAAACTACTATGCACTTTCATATATATGAAATAGTTCTGAACCAGTGTTTGTGAGCTAGTTCCGGTCCCAGAGGGAGCATAAGTGCACTCACATAGCACTCCAACAGCGAGATAAACCCCTAAAATAAACAACCCCACTCCAGAAGTTTAGAAGGACACACCCAACTAACAAAATCATCAGTTGCATTATCAAAATTAAGTGAACAGGCACTTGTTGCTTGGAATTTTTATAATTCAGGTTTGTCTCCTCAAAACAAAGTGTTTTTCCCAATTACTCAGGGTTTGCCTACATGCATATTATTGTGCTTAACAAGGACATCACTGAAGATGAAATGTGCATGCTAGGAAACGTATGAACAGGAGATAATTAACCACAAAAAAGAGCTTTGCAAATGACAGGAATGTGTATTGCACTTCTCATGTAACTATCTTAGAGTATCCTCTATTCTATTAAGCTTTCTGAAAAGGCAGACAATTATTAATTCTACAAATGTGTTGCAATTGCTTTTGACATGTGCTTCCTTAGCCACGGAAGAAGAATGCAAGAAGAAATCAATGGGAAAAAATTGCTGGGAAGAGTGAAATTGCCTTAGGGATTTTGTTCTACGTAATATAACAGCCTAGGAATTCTATTTATAAGGAAGACATGGTATTTATATCTATTGATTTTTCAGGGACCTCTTGCAGTCTGCAGCCTTAAAATTTCACCTGTCCTAGAAGGGAACACATCTTTTGTGAAATCTTGATGTTCTTCAATGGCATTATGCTTACAGAACAGTAAATATGGTGTAAAAGAGGTGAAATAACCCCAAATTTTGTGCTCCCTTTGCAAGGCTATAAAACTCCTTTATCATTGCACATTTAATACACTAAGGTTGAGTACTCACTTGCGGACTAGAGTTTCATATTAGGGGATCCGAATAAAGGGCCAGAAAAACATCAATTATGACAGCTTGTTCCTAAGACCATTTAAATTGTCACCGAGACCTTAAGATAGTTTAGAGTGGTCTCAGGACCTCCATGAACCTGGCTATAGCTTCAAGAGTCAGGCCCCCCTGCAAGGGATTATCAAACCACAGAGTATCTCTGGAAATACATTCTTCTTCTTATACAGACTATGCTAGGAATGAGTAAACTCAAGGGGAAAAGACAGACAGAGGCTCTATCTCCACTACCCCTGATCTCCCATCTCACCCCCTTCCAAGGGACAGGTCACCTGATATTCATAGAATCACAGAACCATAGAATCGTTAAGGTTGGAAAAGACCCTTAAGATCACCGAGTCCAACTGTTAACCTAGCACTGCCAAGTCCACCACTAAACCATGTCCCTAAGCACCACGTCTACCTGTCTTTTAAATACCTCCAGGGATGGGGACTCAACCACTTCCCTGGGCAGCCTGTTCCAGTGCCTGACTACCCTCTCGGTGAAGAAGTTTTTCCCAATATCCAACCTAAACTTCCCCTGGCGCTGCTTGAGGCCGTTTCCTCTCGTCCTGTCACTTGTTACTAGGAAGAAGAGACCAACCCCCACCTCGCTACAGCCTCCTTTCATGCTGCAAAATGTTTATACAGTTGTGGAGCAAGGGCTGGGATGTGATCACACATTAGTCAGTTATCATCCCACTGAAAGATATTGACAGTGGACGTTTTGCAAGACAGATGAGCTGTATGTGTATAAACCAAGGCATACTTTTTAATAAAGAAGTAGTATAGTCCCTTTTGAAGTTCCATTCTAACCTGCTTTTAACTTCAAACTTTTCTTTAATATGTAGGAAATAATATGCCAGTATAATATAAAACAAGACAAAAATGTTTTATTCATAGAGCTTTTGTATGGCTTGATTACCACTGCTCTTCCTGTACCCAGGCCAGCTGGTACAATATGTACTGTCTTCTATGTTTTGTTGCTGTTTTCTCATATTAAATATGTCAACATTTTATATCTGAGCAATAAAAGTTAGTAACATAGGTCTGATGCATAGTGATGAAGGTAGAACAACAGTGTATAATGGTAATATCTTGGTAAATCGATTAATATATTTATGGCTAATGATAAAAAATATGAAAGATTAGGCAAGAGTGAGGTCAGTCAGTGGTACCACAATGTGGCTTTGGGTGAGGACTATTCATAATCATTAAAAAGATATCTGCATGCTACTTTTCAAGTCAAAATAAATCTCTCTTCTTGTCCTATTTCTTTGCCTGAAAGCCTGAATAGATAGCAGTGCCTGACTACAGAGGGTACATATGGGGATGCTTAAATTTAAACCTCTCTACTCACCTTTTTGGTACAGTTCTGTCTACATATTTACCAGGCCATCTCTCGGCCCCACATATTGTTGTTTCCAAATTTCCTGAGACAAAGCAAAATCCACCATCTTTAACTTTCCCAAAGGCCCTTTTAGCAAATTAAGAGCACTCTCTCGGAGACTCACATTTAGCTTTGACACTGATAGCAATGACTTTACAAAAAGAGATTCTAGTTCCTCATTTCACATACCAGAGAAAGCAACTGAGGACGGCAAAATGTTTGTATCCTAGCCTGGCTCAGTTACCTGTTCATTTTATTGTCTCAACTTTCTCTTGAAAACCTATCCCTCCTCCCTCCCTTGATCCATTTAATCAATAAATCAAAATCCTCATCTACTTGACAGTTGTTAGCTACCCTTATACTGCAATTCAGACCTGAACCATCAGTTTCTTCTGTGCAGTAGACAACTATTTCTTTACAAGGGCTTTTGGGTGAATAACAGACCATTGATGTCAGATATAACTTCTGCTGTTAGCAATATGTTATCAACTCTGAACTTTACTCAAAGACAGAGGTCCAAATACCCCAAAAGAGACTCTGCATATCTAAAGTACAACTTGAGGTGCTGGAGCATGTCCAGAGAAGGGCAGCGAAGCTGGTGAAGGGTCTAGAGCACAAGTCTTATGAGCAGCGACTGAGGGAACTGGGGTTGTTTAGTCTGGAGAAGAGGAGGCTGAGGGGAGACCTTATTGCTCTCTACAACTACCTGAAAGGAGGCTGTAGCGAGGTGGGGGTCGGCCTCTTCTCCCTAGTAACAAGTGACAGGACGAGAGGAAACGGCCTCAAGCTGCGCCAGGGGAAGTTTAGGTTGGATATTAGGAAAAACTTCTTCACTGAAAGGGTAGTCAGGCACTGGAACAGGCTGCCCAGGGAAGTGGTTGGGTCCCTGGAGGTATATAAAAGATGTGTAGATGTGGTGCTCGAGGACATGGTTTAGTGGTGGACTTGGCAGTGTTACGCTAACGGTTGGACTCGATGATCTTAAAGGTCTTTTCCAACCTAAACGATTCTATGATTCTAAAGGATGACATAGATATTCATAGAGAATCTCCAGATTCACGCTGCCTTCCTTACTTCTTTGCTTACTGGCTTCAACAAGGCATGAGTCTCTGACCTAAGCTGTACAGGTAAGTATTGCAAGGCATCTTTTGCTACCTTTATTTGGATGGACAAAAGGGGTGTTCTTCATCTTGGGCCTTTCTTTGAGCTTGTAAATCATTGTGTACACTTGTGAGAGAACCCAGAGCTCTGAAGTGGATGTTCCTGGATTCCACAAAGAAGAGTGAAAGGCCTTCACACTAAAAAAGGCTAAGTTTTGTCTAGGAAAAAACCCACCATAGTTTAACTTTCTGAACAGAAAACACTCAAAGTGACTACAGAAAACAGAGTAGAAATAAATAGCTTTCCTAACTGTCTTGGTGCCCTTGCAGGTGGATCGTTACCTTCAGCCAGCTTTCTCACCAGCAGCTGACTTCAGTGCTAGGACCCTCACCACAGGAAATCTGTGTCAAATCTTCCTTGAGGTTATCATTTGTCAGGGTGCAAAGAAAGATTCAGACATGTATTTTCACCCTGTTCCTTTATAGATTCTGAGGGAGGGCCTTAATGCTACCAAAATTTGGCTTGCAGACCAGCCTCTTTCTTCTCATTTCAGCCTCAGTGAATTGTACCCCTTAATGTTCAAGACATCACATAATCCAAAACAAAGGGTGAGGTTAAACTCAAAGCTGCAGATCTGGTCACTAGCAAGCACAGCACCAAGTCCATAAAAGGAAACAGAGCAGTTTGTTAAACCAGGCAATACATCAATCCTTTATGCTATGTACACTTTATTTACAGGGCATTTGCAGATTCAGAATGATGATGAATGAAGCTGCAAAACAGTTTGATTTTCATCACATCAAGGCAGAGAGCAGAGTAAAAATTATTTGTGATTTTACCTTTTTTAACCAATCCCTAATAGTTAATCCAGAGGCATTTCTTTTTGTTTACTTGGTCTTGTTTCTTATTACTTTCCCACCTTCTGCTTTATTTTATAACCCTATGTCTGCTCAGTGAGTCTGGGGAGTACTCTGTTTTACATGCACCACTGCATGGACAGATAGGAAGTTTTACCAAGGTCGACAGATGCTAACCTACTCACAGAAGACAAGTTACTGCAACTTCCTAGTTCGGCAAACAATTATTCTTCATGGTAACAGTTTGGGCAACATCAAAACTGCAATAAAAAGTGCATTTTCCACAAGAAAGACAACAGCAAGAGCATGATAATATTTTATAAATATAGATATTTTCTCTTCTCTCATAGCCTGCATGGAATTTGGTAATAATACTGACCATGGAAAAAGTCACTTAGTACAAACATCAGTTAGTCACTCTGACCTAACATTTAATAAGTTGTTTTATATAGAGATTTCTCTCTACATATTTCACTTCCCTCAAAAAATCACTGATCCATATGATTTAACCTCTTCACAAAAACATTTTCAATTATCATCTGTTTTTGTTTTCCAGAAATTCACCATTAATTGTGCAGTCCCCCTGCTTAAAAACAATTTTTATGAGAAAATAAAAATATTTCTCTATTTCTTTTCATCATGTATCTTAAAATGCATAACCAATGTCACTACAGCACCACAGACTGGTCATTCTCTCTCCTTTTTCTACGACTTATAAAGAAAGTTGGTGCTACTAATAATGAATGGTTTGCTCAAGATCCTGTTTGTTTTTGCTGAGTGCTAGAAGAAAGAAGTCAAAGTGCATTTGGATTGTCATTTGCACAGTTCAATTTCTTACTGTATCTACTCAGCAACTTCTTAAACCAAATAAAGCAAAGAATTCTGGAATGGACATAGTTTACACGATGAAGTCATCATTCCTAAGCCATGGTGCTATATTTAAAATGTATATTGAGCTACAGTATCCCACTCTGGTATGAAGGGCAATTCAGGGTCACTGATCGAAAAGGAAAAAAACCACTTCCCCCCTTATTCTAACATCATACAATATCAATTGTTTCCCACACCACTAGTAGGAAAATGAATTTTCTTACCCCACAGCCTATTCCATTGCCTGGTTCACATACAATTTTCCTCACTCCTGGTTCAGGAAGCAAACCTGCTCCACAGCCGGGAGTTGGACACAGCACTCCTCCCATCTGCAGCACGCACTCCTCGGCCCCATAGCGCTGATAGCGGTTGTACTACAATAAAACAGACTGGTGTTAAACTTCCAACGGCACACAAAAAAACCCCCACAAACTTTGAGCTTGAATCTATCCCACATAATGAACTGTTCTAATGTCTTGCATGCCAAGTTCAGGTTATTTGTCAAAAGCCTAAAATTTCGCAGTGTCGTTAAATGGGGTGTCACTCCCCTCCAGCTCACATCACATGCATCATTCTCTGACTTGCAGCTATCATTTTCACCACCAGACTGTTTCTGTAAGTAACCTCAAGAACTCTTATATTGCTATAAAAAAGTTACTGTAAACATCATAAATATAATCCAACAACAGATACTGATAAATGCTATATACAGATTGAAAAGAAACCCACAAAACCCTCCAAGGATCTACTGGCAGAAGTACAGTATAATGTTTTGGAGTTCAAGGGTTGTAAAAAATTGCCCAGCCAACTTTATTTTCAAAATAAATTTCATGAAACTGATTGGCAAAATAATTCTCTGATATACACCTATTTCAATGTTAGGTGTAGTTTTTTCCAGGGTCTCCCAGGAAATTTTCTTAGTTTTTGCAGTTTTCATCTAGTTCCATCCTGATAGCCTAAAAGGCTATGGAAATGCCTCCATTTTAATGATGGAGGCATAGACACACAGCAATATTGAATAACATGCTCACTGTATCCTCACTGACAAAAATGCCCACTCTAAAATGACTGATGCCATTGCAATAACTTTCCCTGGTCTAACTTAGCCCGCTTTCAGATGGAGTTAAGCTGAGCAAGTACAAATCATGCTGCGTACATGTAAATCACATCCGCTCTAGAGTTCTGTGTTGGTGCAGTTCCACACTAGTGGCTATATAACCTTTGTAAACCAGGCTTCAGATTCGCCTATAAATCTGGTCTACTGTAGAGTGAAATAAATGAAAGCATTTGGTCCTAACAGCTCCAAAGAAACCAGGAAAATCCAAAATGCCAGAGAAGAAGGTAGTAGTATGAATTTTCTCTGCAAGCAGAATGACTTTATGGTATGCTAAAGGAACAAAACTTTATGTTATAGCACTCACAACAGTATTCATAAACTTTTCTCTCATAACTGCTCATGAAAATCCTGTTCCCTTTTTTTGGAGGGGATAACAAACAAAAAATTATCTTCCCCATCTGCACCCCTCTCCAAAGAAATCCCACAAGGAAAACGAAGAAATAGGACCAAAACCTCATACGCAAAGGATACAAAGAAGAATTTTAAATTACAAAGACCAGGGCTTCACTGAATGTTTTCTGTGTACATTTAAAAAGATTCTTCTGCAAATGTTGCCATAACATATAAAGTTACACTGGCTTTTTAAAAATAGTATATGACTTTTTAAAACACCCTAATATATAGACATGAAAGTGTTGCATCCCAGAAAAAAATAAAGTTTACCAAACTGAAAGTATCCACCTTTGTCAATTAAAAAAAATTCCAAACTCCCCCTCAAAAGAAAAGCAAAATCCAAAAGGAAAGAAAGCCTTCAAAACACCACTGAGTATATGAATGGCAGGCAGAAATCCTGAATTAAGGATCTTGGATCTGGAAGATACCAGTATTTTGAGAAATGTACAAGACATGTCTGCAAAGTCTCCTTGAGGCTGGGGCTCAACAAGTCAACTGGTGTTTTCCTATGTTATTATTATGCTCAAACCTAGAGTAATGGCATAAATATTTAAGGTTGGACTCTGTCAATTTTCAGTAAAGTTTGTGATCCTCATGCTAAATACATGCTGAGTGCTCTGACCTGTTCTGCTGGCCTTGAGCAGAAATACAGGTAACCACAGCTGCAAAACTCTCTGCTGATCTGATTTTTCTTCAGGGCAGAGACTGGACCTGAAGGTGAGGACGGCGATTGTCTTACCCTGTTTAGAGGGAACATTGTGCTGGATGTGGGATTATTAGCAGCTTCTCATTACGGAGGCAAACACTAGTGACACCGTAGCTGAGATTCTGTCAGCATTTCCATTATAAATTCTCAGCTGAAAGAAAAGATATGCTTTCCAGTCATTAACTTAGCATAAAAGGGCATGGAAAGATTCCTCCTGTCTCCTCTCTTTTTTTTTTTTTTTTTGATACACAAAAATGGAATATAGGTAAGATGGGAATCAATCTGTCTTGTTAGAGAAAGTTACAGAAAGCAATGTCCAGTCCACCTACTGGCAAAGTGGATAAAGCCGTTGTATTCTGTCCAACCAATTCAACAGTTTATACTGGTTCAGCACAGGACTCATGCCAAATCAGTACAGCACTGTCATCAGTGATTTTCACACTATAAAAGCCAAACAAATGATCAATTTGAAGACAGGAAAGATCCTACTAAATGCGTTTGCACATCTTGACATCTAGTTACCAGCCTGTTTTCTACCTTCAAAGTCCAGATACATTTATAAGATGTCATTTTCCAATTTCTTTTTTCATGTGCCTTTCACTAGCTCACTTAAAACTCAGCAACCAACTAAAACATGTAGTAGCAGAAGATATATATGTTTGCTGGCATAACACAGTCATACATAACATATGTGGATTTATATGCTGTATTCTGGAGCCCAAAACAAAATTACTCACTTTACACTAAAGGTGCATTTATAAAAGGCTTGTAAAGGACCAACACACTTACTCATGAATTATTAATTAACTATTTGCATATAGCAACAGATTATTATTAGCCTTTTTCCTATATACCACAGCTATACATATCACACAGTACCGATGCAATGAACATGCTTAAAGCAAGTCAATTTTCAAAAGCCCTCAAATGTCTTTGGACCCTGTGATGCATTTTTGATCACATGTCTGGATGAGATACTTATGGATATTTCAGCAGACAACCACCACTGGTTTCCTTTGCCTCTTATTCTCAACTGGAGATTTAAACTAAGGTTCATTTTAGTTTGGATTTGGGCAGTGATGATGCCTACAGTTGCACTAGTTGCTTAGACTCCTTTTATAATTAACAGCAGAACTACGACGCATTTCATCTTTTCTCTTTTAGATTTGTACATTAGCATGAGAAGAACTGAGTCCTGGAGTGCCCTGTTCTATTATCTATAAAGAGAGATCAGACAATTTGCTAGATATTGACACCTGAAATTAGGTGACTCCCACAGTAGGTGCTTCAGTTCCAATAATTTTGCTCCTAAGTCACCAGGCCTAAGCTATTTTTGAATCCAAGGTTTACGTACCTAAATAGCTTAGACAGTGAACCACCTCACACAATTTTAGCCCTTCAAAAATTAAACATCTAACCTAAACAACTCATACAGGCTCCAAATATATTGAATGAGAAGAAACAAGATCCCAAGTAGGGAATTTATCCTGACTTACATGCAACGTCTAAGATACGTAGAATGAATCACCCTGTGGAAGTGCTACAGTTGAAGCTGAGAAAACTAACTTATGCTAGACATGTAACACATAAAGAGCTGTCATTAAAAGATGAACTTAACTCTTCTGTACATTCAAAATATTTCATAATATCTATTACTCAATTATTATCAATGTACCTCCAATTTAGAGATGCACTCATCACGTGTAAAACAGTTCTGCATGCTACAAGGAGGAAAAATATCTCCAATTATTTTTAGGAAAAATCTCTTACAAAGTTTAATATATGGGGAACTTGACTGAACTGGCATCCATGGCACCTGATTTCAATTCCTGGCAGCAGCACAGCCTTCCTGTGGTTTTCACGTAAGTCACTTAATCTATGCTTCTCATCAGTTCCCCATTTGCAAAGAGGGAGAATGATACTTGCTGATTTCACTGTAGTGTTAAGAGGCAAAATCCATTAATAGTCATGAGGACATGAAATACTATGGTAATGGGGGCATAAAATTACACAGAAATCACCAGCCATCTACTGCTGCTAGAAATCAGCTTTTGAGCAAAGCATGTCAAGCATTTATATGCTACTGTAATAAGGTCCGCAGAAATACAGGTAGGTAAATAGTTGCCGGATTCACCATAGAACCATATATTTCAATGCTTATTTGAAAAAAAAAAAAAAGGCTTTAAAAATATTATTTACTCCAAACCACTAGTGCTAAGACAGCTAAAGGTGTATGAACAAGGTAGTCGTAAAACATTCTGATTCTTTTTTCTTTGAAAACTGCATGCTGTCATGAACTTTTCCCTCAGTTTGTGAATTGTCCCAGTCAACCCAAATCTATACTTTTAATGGAATAAAATTTGGAGTGAAAAAAAGTCCCAGCTCTACTTATGGTATTTCAACCATATCATGAAGTTCTTCCATGCAAGCTTTGCTCGTAAAGACTTGTCAGGGCCTTTAGAAATGATTTTTATAAATTATTATAAATTATAGTATGACATAGACACGGAGGTTGGATAATTGCAACCATTTATTCCCTGATCCCCACTTTCCAGATTGGGATGGCTTCCCTTGAGTCTTAGAATGATACCGGGTTTTCAACCAGTGGAAATTCAATCATTTGATGTTGTAAATCAAAGGTAATATAAATGAAATCATTGGGCTGACACAGGAATAAAACAGGTTTAACTACAGATTGAGTCTTTTCAGTTACATTGAGATTCAGATACTAAGACAAAACTGAAATGCACCTTGATGCACAAAACTCTTGCAAAATACACTTTGTGACCACAGCGATTCCTTGCCATGTTATTTAATTTGCAAGTTATGCTTTAATATAATAGAATAATAGAACGGTTTGGGTTGGAAGGGACCATAAAAGATCATCTATTCCAGTGTCTCCTGCCACAGCACATGTGCTTTGTGCTATTTTAATTTTGCTTTTATTCTTTGGCTAGAGTTTTCTTTGTTTTCCCTTTTTTCCTCATACCTAAAAGCATCTGCTCAGTAGTAGCCTCGCAGGGAACTTTGGACAAAAGTTTAACATTAGATGTAAAGCCAAAATTTCTAATTTCTGAAAGGTAATTCGATTACTTGTTTCTTTTAACTGCATGTAACGGTCTCAGAGGAAAGAAAATCTACTTTCTGGAGTCAGATTGTTTTTACTGCTCCTATAAATCAAATAACCATCTGTGTGTTTCAAAATTAGATTGTGGAGGCTATTAGTCCATAATGTAGACTAAGCACTTTATTTATACGTATTATACACATCCCCCCCCCCCCCCAAAAAAAAAAAAAAAAGAATTAGTTCCATAATGTAATTAAGCAACTTAAAGTACAAACCCCTTAATACTCATTGGACTAGTAAAAATACTTACAAAAGGGTCACCTGAAATATAGATTAAAAAGAGACAGACTGACATGGCTTTCCATGGAGCACTCTTTATTTTTCCTGAATTACTGGGCTCCTCTGCTGGCCAGTGGTAGGACATGAAGAGCAAGTTCAGAGCATCAGCTCCTTCTTGTTCCCACAGGAGCACCACAAGGGAGACCAGAAGGAGAACCACCTTCTAGAGGGCTGGACTTTGCCTGACTTTGGAGAGTCATGGAAAATTGGGTGAGGCAGTCTCAAGAAAATACTTAGATAAGAAACCCCTGACAGGACCAATGCAACACAATTCATGGATGAAATTAAACTGGTGTAGAGAGGGGGAAAGAAAGGAAAGACTGAAGTTTGCAGAATGATAAGAAAGAAAGCACAAGGTGAGGAATATGAAAATAGAAAATAAAGAATACTGAGAAGAGAGGACACAGGAGCAGGTTGTATTGGAAATTAAACTGAATATATGAGAGGCAATATGATGCAATGAAGAAAGTGGACTAAGCACAGTGTATGGCTTGGCACCGTATTTACAAGCTATTGGAAATTCGTGATCTTCCAGCAGGTATTTGTGGGATCAGTTGAAATAGACTGAATGCTGAAGATAAACATTCAGTTCCTTCTGACCCTTGTGGAGCTCAAATCCACATTCCTTTCTTCCCTACAAGTAACAACCACCAAGACTGTACCTGATGCAAGGAAATCTTTCAGTTGATGCTGTTGCAAATTGTGCAACTGAGATTCACTGAAGCAGATACTGGCTCCCAGGAATTCCACTTCTCAGATCACAAGAGTGACTGTATGCATATTCCGTGAAAGCAGAACAAAGTCATCCCAGGGATGGAAGAAGTCCCATCTTTTACATCCACCTGAGACCCTGAACACTGGGGTTCAAATCCTCTGTCTGAATTTAATAAAAACTGGTTGGAAGAGAATTCCTCTATTTTAAGAAGCACTCAAGTTTTTCATTGGTGGTTCATAGTGGTTACAGAGAAGTAAACAAATGGAAATTTGGGTTCTACACAAAATGACATATTTTTTTGGTTTTGACAGGAAAAGAATATCCTTTAAATAATTTTTGATCACAAGTACTTTCTCCTTTCTTTCCCCTCATTTTTTATTTCAGCTGTTGAACCAGAAATTAATTACTTTTACTTGTCTAGCGCACAGACAAGAAGTTAAAAAAGGTTTAAGAAAGTAGAGATGCCCTGCCTATGACAAGAACTCAAAGAGAATAAAGTTCCGATAATCCAGGAGAGACAAAGCTGAGGTACTCACATAGATTCCAATTACCTCTGAAGTCAGGGAAGAAGGCGGTTAGGAGACATTCAAAGCAGATATAGCGTAGGAAGAAAAGAGAGGCACATCACTGGTCATGTGAAATTGTAAGAGTGTAAAGTTTGTTGTGTAGTTCCAGCTATAAAAAGGGTAGTGTAAAGAGGATCAGGAGTTAAATGCAGTAGCTCAGTTTCAGAGAGACTGATGGGATGGTGATGACAAATCCAAAAGGTGAGCCAAATGAGATGGACAGAAATCAGATATTAGACAGAAAAGTGGAAGAAACTGAGAGATGTGGGTAGGTATCACTCACATTGAGTAGTAGCTGAAGCCAGGGGACTGGGTGGGAAAGCACAGAGCTGCAAAGAAGTATACTCATAAAGATACTGATTTGAGAATACTAACAAAATAGCTCTGGCTTAGGAATTATGAACTGCAGAAATTATTTAGTGAAAATTTATTCTTTTTTTTTAACTGCATGTGAATTATTGAGAGATAGCTTGCTTTTTTTCTGAGTGTAGTTATCAAAAAATCTTGACCCACAAATACTTCAGAAGCATTTTGTTGATCATATTTGATAGTTTCCTGCACTAAACTCAGCTGATTAATTAGAAGTGTCACATGACATTACTTTTGCCTGAATGGGTAAATGTATATCAATTAGTTTAATACTGACTTTACATTAATATTCTGTAGCATATACTTAAAAATTCCTCTAGCAAGTATTGCAAGCAAAAAAGAAAAAAAATCAAAAGGACTTTCCCCTTGCCACACACATGTATTGTATACAAATTCCTTTAAAACCTCAATTAGTGTTAAATTCTTTCTGTCAACACTGGGTTCTTTTAATACTAGATTTCCATAAAGTTACAGCTCACAGCAAAACGTAGCACACGCCTACACCACCTTGAACAGCATGGGGATGTGCATCTGCAGATTTTCAAAACAGGGTATTCCTTTGCATAAGTTTTCCCCAACTGGCAAGGAAATGTGGAGAGAAAAAAAAAAAAAAAGAGTGTCCCCATTCAGGCTTGCTCAGATTCCAGGGATATAAACGCCCACAACATTTCTAAAGAAAAAGTGAGCAGTGATATGAGTTGAAGTAGCAGCTGATAGGAGAGATCTGTTGAAATTGATCATTCCTCTGTCAAAATATCAAGAAACTGGCCAATACATTCTGCAAAGTTGTCAGAGCAGATGATATAGCAGAGAAACGCAGCTATACATTACTTAGCAGCTTCTTTTCCTGCCGCTAGCATGTCATCTGCTTCATCTGTGCTGTGACCTGTTGGGGGCACTCAGGTATAGCAGCAGATTGCTCTTGTGTTATTTGTTTTCAAATATTTTATTCATGAATCACAATATTCCATTTAAACAATTAAACAAGTTTTTTTTATCACTTTGGGGAGAAGAGGGAAGTTTTTTGGAGAGTCATTAGGGAGACTCCATAAGAGTTCACTGCAAGTCATCTTGCTATGTTGATATATTGCAGTGTGTAGGTCTGAATTAGCGTTCTCTCTGCTGTCTCTGGCATTGGCTTGTTGAATTACCCGTCTTCCACTGTATTTGGACAGAGCCCATATTTAGTGCATGTTTAACATATTTTTGTAAGTAGCTTGTACTATCACCACGTGTAGAACCATTTGCATTTACTTGCAGAGACAGCCAGCCTGACAGGGCAAATGGCTACTGCAGGAGACTAACTTTCTTATATTGTGCTATTTTTCAATAGCTCCCCAGTTAATAAATCTTTCATCCTAATTCTGAGTGTATCTCAGGTACCTATGAAGTGAAGCAGTTAGCCAGCAGGTTGGACTGCATCCATTATGCTAGGGGAAAATGATGGGTTATGAACAGTGAGATCAAATTGCAAGTAAAAGCTCAACAGAGCTAAGGACGATTAGAAAGCTTCAGGTTTTACCCTTCCTGGGGCTGCATGTCCAGGAGACTCTCTTTGCCTTGTACAGACCTTTGTGTACTGGGAGAGTCTGTGAGAAGGAGGTCCAAAACAAACCAGTCAAAGCTGCTTTTGGAGACTTTTCTGGGTCAGACTCTGGCACCTTCTCAAAGTGTCAAGTATCAAGTCAGGTAGCAATCTGTTGCTAAATGTATTTTTGTTGCATATTAAGCCAATCACTCTGGAAGCCGGTTTTATGTGGTAAGTTAGTTATCCACAATGACTATTATGTACCAGGGAAGCTTGTAGTCTTCTATTTCACCACACAGACTATGATTACCTCTTTCCATAAGGTCTAAAAACAATTCCTGTTTTAAAAACTATCTTGTTGCCACCAACTAAACCTTAAAAGACAGATTTTCCAGTTAGAATGAATTTCCCATAATGTACGTTCCTGAGGGAATAGAAGACATGGGAGTTTTTCATGTCCAGGAGACTACCGAGAAATCTGACTATTTGGACAACTGTTTTATTATTATAGAACTCATTTTAGGAAACATAATCAGCAACTTTTCACGCTTCAAGTTAAACACAAAGCCTTTTTTTCTCAGCATTAGTTTTCCTTCAACGCTTACATTGAGATAAAGAAACGTTTTATTTGGATAGACAGATAGACAGGCAGACACATGCCTTTGAGTAGTTTGATCCTGCAAGGTGCTCAAAACCTTTCTCTCTTAACGACATCAACAAAAGTTGTATATGGACAGTATTTACAGGAAACAAATAGTCGATGAACAAAAGGTAGAGACCAGGGTTTTGTACTAGGAACAGTTGCTTGATTTTAATTTGACTGAAATTTGGTTGACAAAGGTAAGAGAGTTGATGAAGCAGTCTTCTCCAAGGCATTTGTCTTGCTGCCGCCTGGCATTTTGATTAGTATCTACAGTGATATGAAATTAACATGCCATATATTAAGAGGATGAAAACTTAGCTACCCGGCATGTCTAAAATATAATTGTAAATGGGCAATCATTATTAAGGAAGTGTGTTTCCAAAGAGGTCCTGAAGGTATTCTTGGCCTTATGCCACCTAAAATTTTAATCAATGACTTGCAGGAAAACCAAGAACATAGAACATCAGTGATAAAGCTTGTAACAATTTAAGGAGAGGAAGTAATGAACATGTAACATGGACGGTTAAGTTCATGCTACAGGGGTACCTGAACTGTTGGTAAACTGGGTTTAAGCAAACAACTTACTTTTCAGCACAGTCAAATGTAAAGTTATTTTTCTAGGAACAAACTATTACCCACAATTGCAGAATGAGATTTCTGTCTGCAAAGCAGTGTGAGGGATTGTGAGCTGAATCTGGGCTGTGTCCATCCATGTACAAAAGCACTAAGGCACCTCTTAGATGAATAAATAGAAATCTCTAGAAGGGAAATTGTATTCCTTATTGGGCAGCCACTGGTTTAACTGAAACCCACAAGTTCCAGAGGGAACGTCCACTTAAAAGTGAAAGGTTCCTTCATTCTGTCTGAAACATATTTAGCTGACAGTCTGACTGACAGACTCCCTTTTGCCGTGTAAGCAATTTTTCTTAGTCCTGCTTCAGGGGTATAGCGGCATTTTTATGATTTTCATTCATAGGTTGAAGTAATTTTTTATGATGATGATCACCTATTGTCTTGTGACAGGACAAATGGAATTGGAAATGTAAAGGATCTGGACACTGACGAATGGGAGATACAAAATGTAGGGAGCATACTGGTGTTGGTAGAGTGGTGGAAAGAAAAGAGGCTAGGAATTTTTTGTCTTTCACTACTGAGAGGTTGTCATGTTTTAACCCCAGTCAGCAACCAAGCACCACACAGCCGCTCGCTCACCCCGCCCCCCCCCCACAGTGGGATGCGGGAGACAATCTGAAGAGCAAAAGTTAGAAAACTCATGGGTTTAGATAAGAACAGTTTAATAATTAAAATATTGTAATAATAATAATAATAATAATAATAATAATAATAATAATAATAATAATAATAATAATTTGTAATGAAAAGGAAAACAGAGCGAAAGAGAGGAACAAAACCCAGGAAAAACAAGTGATGCAACCGCTCACCACCCACTGACCAACACCCAGCCCATCCCTGAGCAGCAATCGCCACCCCCAGGCCAACTCCCTCCAGCTTTATGTACTGGGCATGACGCCATACGGTATGGAATAGCCCTTTGACCAGCCTGGGTCAGCTGTCCTGGCTTTGCCCCCTCCCAGCTTCTTGTGCACCTGGCAGAGCACAGGAAGCTGAAAAGTCCTTGACTGGTGTAAGCACTACTTAGCAACAACTAAAACATCAGTGTGTTATCAACATTATTTTCATACTAAACCCAAAACACAGCACTATACCAGTGACTAGGAGGAAAATTAATTTTATACCAGCTGAACCCAGGACAGAGGTATAATAGGATGTAATGTCTGCAAGTGATTTGTAAACAAAGAATGAATGTTTTTCTAGGCAATATACTCCAGTTTAAACAAGAATTAATCCAAGAAAGTCATGTAATGTGTATTCTAAAGGAGATCAGACCAGATTATCTCAATAGTCCATTCTGCTTTTATAATCTGGCCTTAAACATATAAGCATTTTAAAAATAAATCAAGATTGGACATGAAGCCATTTTTGCCTGTTGCTTGCAGTGGAAGAAAATATATGTTGGTTGATAATACTGAAATTGTAAGCAGTCTGAATAAAACAGTGTTATAATTAATTATGATTTTTTTTCTGTCCAGTATGCATGATAACAGAAAAAGACAAGTTAGATCTTTTTAAAAAGCAAATATATCACTCAATAAATATAAGAAATAATTATATAGCCATGTGAATAAGGACTTTGCCTGAAATTCCTTTCTTTCTTCATTTAGATATATTTTAATTTTTTTTACCTTGGCTTTGCACTGACTTTTCCCTAACTGTCAAAGTGTGTGCTAACTTCAAGGAAGAGCTACTGTGGTCATCGGTAGACTCACGATAACAATGCTTTTGTAGGGACAGAATATAATTGTAATATTCTTTATACTTGTATGGACTTATGGAATAATTCAAGCCTCATGGCAATGTTCACTACTTGCAAAGACATTAGTTAAGACCGTGATGTATATAAATAACCTGTTAGGGCAGCCAGTTTCAGAGAAAGGCAAATGTTTATAGGACAGACCCAATCTGCAAAACAACTTCCCATCTGCATAGTTTTATGCTCCTAATGCACGATGACAAAAATTTCTCATCTGTTTAGGTGTATTCAATACAAAGACGAATAATTTCATTTTGAAAGTCCAAAAGAATACGAAAAATATTCCAAGTGGCAAAAATACTGTATTTATTTGATTAGCAAGGCTTTCCTCATCAAACTCCTCTACTCTCCTCAAGACTTCTCTTATTATTGGACACAAATTAATTATCTTTTCTTTTGTGGTTCCTAGTGGTTTACATCATCCCACTTCTGAAGTTTCTGTATGATCATATGATTTAATACTCTTTTAGTGCAAAGGTGTAAGGGTAGGTGAGTGGAACAAAGAAAGTATTAAGATTACATAAACAATCTTAAATCTGACATTTTCTAATGTCTGAATTCTTCATTTGCACTCTTAACTCTTTTAGCCTTCATTTTTATGTCTACCACTTCCTTCTCTAAAAAGCAAACATCAAAAAAAAGAAAGTCCATCAATTAAATTATATTGCTCTGTACGTGGTCATCAGCAAGGCTGAGGTCTACAACTCCATCCTCAGAGCTCTGCCAGTGGAGCTATCAAAGTCTGTCTGGTTCAGCCCTCTCCCTCATACTCGCAGTCTCTTGGTTTAGCTGTTCCCTACTTTTCCTTCAAATCTCTCCTTTTGTTCCACTCCTCCTACTCTGCTTAGCCTCACCTCCTTGTGCAGCTCATTAAGTACAGATCTTACTTTATATACCAGTCTCTAGCAAGTTTCCATATTTGGTCATTCCCTTCCAGTCCTTGGTCCCAGATCCTTGTCAGACCCTTATCCCTACCATTCTGGTTTCTAATCCTAGTCTCTTTCACCAGCCAGCCCCATCTCTCCAGTATCCCAAAGCTTCATCTCACTCTGCCCTCCATTTGTCAGCTGGCTCTAACCTGTCTCTTGGCCCCATCAGTCCTGGTGATAATTTCTTTTATTTCCTCTTCCTAAGTCCTCAATCTCACCAAATTCCTGCTTCCAGTATCTCCTAGTCTGTTTTTTGTCTTTTTTTCCATTCCTGTCAGACAGACCCTCCCACACTCCCCTTCATGCTGCCTTCTTGCTGAGGAAAAGCTGAGTCCCTGAGGAATTTGGCTTTTGACTTTCTATAACAACTGAAGTGGGGTGCTGGTGCAGGAAAACTGGAAGTCTAGAAAACGTACCACCAGCCCTAACTGTAATAAAAAGAGGAGACTGACAGGGAAAGGAGAAGCAACAGCGTGTTCCTGACAGTATAATCTGATCCAAAAACTAAGAAACCAGACTTCAAATTAACATTTCAGGAGCTGCTCCTACCTCTGTAACAGCCTTCATATAACCTTGTGCAAATGTCTTGGCGCCAGGTTCATTAAAAGATGCAGATATTCTCATGTACAACACACTAATGCTGAGCTTTCAGGACCTTGGTCCCTAGTACCTGCAACTCTATGTCAGGCAGTTAGGTTTTATAACCAGTACATTAGGAGAGATACTTCAGAGAAAAAGACAACTTGAATTTAAGAGGCACTGAGCATTTGAAAATTCAACTTGTCTCTCAAAATTTAAGGCCATTTTCTCAATATCTCTGTACGTTAATTTCATTATTGACAAAACAATAACTATGACTGTCTTGTGAGTGTTGTAAAGCATACTTCACTTATGCTTTCCTAAGATCCTTCTACAGAAATAGTTTTCTGAGTGCAAAGAACAGCTATAATTATGAATGAGAAACACACTTTTAAAAGAGAAAAAAGGCCACAAAAAGAGATGGATAATATCATGAGTAGCTGTAAGTATCAATCCTTTAGTCAGATTGTTTGTCTATCTGCTGTTTTAGAGAGCCTGTTTACTGCTGCAGTCAAAAGCCGAAAAGCTGTGGCAGATAGCAGATGTACCAATTAATAACCTGTCAAGGCTGATGGATAGAATGAAAAAAAAAAAAATCTCACATATATCTCCTGTGTGTTTTTTTTCCCCACATTTCAGGTCACTGGGGGTCATGAGATACACTCTGCCTCCCTGGAGAGAGACGAAACTGTCTCATTAGCGTCTATCTTTCATGACATTAAGACACTGCCTTTGAGTTGCTAACTCACCTGTTCTTCTCCCAGAATCCTGAAGTGATGAAGCTCTTTAATCAAGGAGTCTGGACAGCCAGCTGTTGGAAAGAAACAAAAATAGGCATTTTAGAGCTTCCTGTCAGCGCAGTTTCAGCATAAGATACATAGATGCAGAGAGGATAGAATATACAGATTTACCTTAGATAAAGAAGATTAGAAAGATTAGCCATGGTTCTGAGGGCACCAGAATGCTGAAAACCATCTATCACATAATCCTTCCACATTTCCAAGCATTCAACCAAGAACGCTTAGAAAGGTTATATTCCGAATATTTTAGCCCTTTCCCCAAAGGACTGCAAGCAGAAGCAAGATGAAAAGGGCAGCACTGTCTGCCAGATACTGCCAGCCCCTTAGTGTAAGCCAAAAAGCTTGTTAAAAGAGGATCTCGCATCAAAACCTTGGAGCTGCCCAAAGCTGAATTCTGATTCACACAGCAGGTTTGGACTAATTTCTAAGCGTAATGTAGGCTTTCCCTGATTCCCTCAAGGATTTCATAGGCCCCACAGATCACTTTAATTTTGGCTGTCACAAATATACCCATTTCACAAATATGTAGTTGTCACCCACAGGTGTAATACACAAACCAACTATGCAGGCAGGGGAACGATTTGCCAGAACTTTGCAATCAGATTAATGTTCAGTCACTACAGACTTTCACATCCGTACCAGCCAGTAAGACAGAATATGTCTTGCTAGATGCCATACACTTTACTGACATGTTCAGACTGTGATTACCTTCCTGGTGATGAAATTCAAGGCTGCTATTCACTTTTGTACACTACTAGACTCATTTCTGGCAAGGGCTAAAAGTGCAGACTGTGAAAGCAATCTGGGCTTTATTCTTCTTACCATAAATTGAAGCATCTGCTTGTGAACAGAGAAAATTCCTTAAAAGGAATTAAGAGCATAGTTCTCCCTAGAACGTGGGAAGAACTACAATTTTTATCAACCTGCTTTTCTGCTGATGCAGCTACAAATAGTTACCTCTCTTAATGACTGCCATTAAAAGCATGCAAATGAATTTGGAGACAGTTGTCAGGAAATCTCCATCAGCACTGTGGCTTCACTCAAAGCCAATGAGCCTACACTCACAACTTCTGTTGGCCTAGCTGTCTTAGGGATACAAAGAGAAAAGCCTTTATGCTTGCAAGCAACATAACTAAAAAAGGCAAAAACCCTGCTATAGACACAATTATCCTAGTACAAGTCTTCTACTGGTATAACTTTTTCTACTTAGAGAACTGATTTAAATGATATTCAAATAATCTTCTTGCTGGTAAATGCTTTATCTCCATTCAGAGAAGGTACAGGTGGAGAATGCACCATCAACACAACTTAATCAGCAAACCCTTTTAAAGGTGGCCAAGGTTTAAGCATATGGTAAGAATTATCTATTAATGGCTTGTCTCTTATTAAACATTACTATTTCTTCCCATTTAATAAAACCTATGACATTCTTATAGGCTTCTTTCCACTCACCTCTTCCCTCCTTTGGCACACAAGGACATTCACGTATTTGAATGTGTCAGTTTTAGCTCTGAGCGATTCTTTCTTAATGTGTTTTTAGTCTCAATTTTTAGGACCAAAAGCCCTGTATCACCTTTAATTTTCTCTCCTCATTTCCCCCATACTTAGGCTCTCATTGTTTATTCTGTTTCTTGTTCTCAACGTACTTAAATTGTTCTTACTACTTCCACCACAGAATCACTGCTATGAAGCATTTTTCTCTCCATTTTCACTGGGATTTACATCTCCATCTTCCAGCTCATCGAAACCCTGAATGTATCAACCGCTCTAAATGTCTCACTAACTTCCTGACCTGAGGCCTGACTTGTAGTCCAGAGCTGTTGACTTCTCTGTGTTTCAGATCAGAACTCACTGCATAAAACTCAGTTCCTCTCTCTTATCCTCAAGCCCTTATGTAATTATTAATTTTTTTTCTGCATGTAGTTTTTCCTGAAAATATCTGCATTGATTGTACACTGCTATAGGAATTTCTAAGTGTAGATGATAATTATGATTTCATGTAATACCGCGTGTTAACCTTTGACAGATGTTAGCTTTGTAACACCAACTAAACTGCTTTCTGCTTGTCTCCGCTTTCTGCAGTCTTTACAGCTTCTTCTTCAACCAATCATTTCTTTCTTCCCTCTTATCCTTTCCACTTTATTATTCATTAAATCTCTTAAGATGGAAAAGTTTCCTTTTTCTTGCCTAGCAAGAACTTTTTCTCTTTCCATTCTCCTTTAAATCATATTTCCTGAATGCCTATTTCTCCCAGAAATCCATCCCATTCTGCCCTCATGCATATTTTATATAATCTCCCTTATGTGAACTGCTTATATGCATCCTCTCTTTCTTCCATGTTAGAAACTGTAAACACCTTGGAACCAAGGATCTTTGTTTGTAAAAAAAATGTGTAAAAGTATGAAGATATATATAGACATATCTATAAACACATATATGTTTAAGTGTTATTAGTTGTTCATTGCTGCATCCTCTTCCCAATATAATATTTTGCATAGTCTATTTTTCAGAGACTCGCCTAGTCTAGTTTTCAATCTTTTCATAGTCCAGACTTTCACTGGATCTTAAAAGCTGATTATACAAGAGATCCTGAAGTTACTAGAAAAGGAGAGCAAGCTTAAAAACTGTGTCACCATGCTTAAAAAAGCATGCTTAAAAAAGCATGATTCTTTCCAGCAACAAGTTCAGAAATGTCAAATGCGTGCAATATTGAATTATACTGACACACATTAACAGTCTGTTGTCTGTAAGAAGTGCTTCCAGATCATCACATTGCAGAAGCAATAATTTGAGGAAACAATGGAAATCATTATTGTCAAAAATGGAAAAAATGGAAATAAAGAAGAAACATGGTAAACAAAAAAAGAAGCAAGATCGGAAAACCTTTCTTTTGGGATATTTCTGGACATATTTCTGATATTTCCTATTTCTACTTTAATTTCTTCTGTTCTGTAAATGGACCTTTGTAAAACATGGTCCAACGCTGTGAGCCATTTTACCAAACATCTGGGAGTTTTGAAAAAGTCTTGGATGATGTTAAATTCCTGCACCGTGACTAGAGACAAAGGCCATTCCATAAATAAAAAGAAAAGAGATTAAAAAATACCTATTCTGCTGAAAAGCATTAAGAACTATTTGTCATCTCACCCACAAAACCACCCATATATCCATCAACATATTCATGTATATGCAAACACCCATGATGACTTGAAAATTATTAAAAGTTAAGCACAGCACCCAATAAGTTCACTGGCGAACTCTGCACACCAATGGTTAAAAGAAAAATGTATTTTCTAAGTCTCTGATGTGCAACTAGCATGTACCACATGAAAGAAATAATCTGCACTTTACAGATTTCAGCTATTTTGTGTAGAATGCTTTGAGGATTAGCTTTTATGCCCTCTGTAGTACAGAAACCCTTACAATCAACGGTCTCAACAATTACTGAAACTTTCCATTTCCCTCTTCCCAATTATTACTTGAAAAAGTACAGGCATACATGAAATTTCCACAGACATAAACCGAACCTAGGAATATTAAATAAATCAATCAATAACAATTTCACATAAGAATGTTAAAAGGAAATGATGTAAAGTATGGACAATTGCCTTTAATCAGAAGCCAAAACTCAGGATTGAGGACATTTGCAGACTGATAAAATGGCAGCTATATTGTTTATTAGTTCCCTCTTTCAGCTCACATTCAAACCTATGTGTTTCCTATGTTCTCAGCTACAATGAGTGTTACAGGTTTTTGCTAACTGTGAAAGCAGAGCAAGATGTAAGAAATATAAAATTGATGCAAATCTTTAGTATTTTTATACCACTTTTTCCTCTGACATAGCTCCACTGGCCTCAAAGCAATAAGACTCATAAAACTAACATGATGTCTTAAGAATGAGCCCGAGTCTAAGCAAGAAACTAAGTTATAAAGGGATGATACCCAGTTCAAAGCACCAGCAGCTTTATAAACTCACCACAAGTAATTTCTTTGCTTCTATTTAAGCATTTATCACTTAAATTGAGTATATTATTTGCTTCTAAATGTCCCATCATACCCCAGATTACTTGTTCAAATAATTTTGTTGTTGCTTGATCTCATACTGCTTTGTTATTTAACTCCAAATGCTGCACTTATGAATGAAAGGTACATTCAAAGTTACAGAAATTTGCAACTGTAAATTTACAATTTACATTGTGGTATTCTCTTCATAAAGATATAAAGATATTTTCAATTTGTTCATATAAATATATGTATCTCCAAGAGAAGTATAAAGAAGCAAAATTTAGGAAGGACAGTTTAATGTCTCCTAACATCATAAATCCCCTGATTTCAACTGGTCTGAACACATATTTTCAGCTACACTTGTAATTAAATTATGATTCTAAATAGTACCAATTTAATTATCCAAGTCGTCACATATTTTTTCTCAGACAGAATTAGCTTCTGGTTTTGTTTTTGCTTAAAATTATCACTTTGTATGACTTATGTTCTCTAGTGGGAAAGCAAAGGAAAAATTAAATCAACCCTTTAATATTGCATAAACTGTCAAAATGAAAGCAAAAAATTACTGCTGTTACAAACACAGCCAACTGAGAACCAATGCAAGTGCCAGGGCCCTGGTGGCACCACCAGCCCTGAGTGTCCCTGCCTGGCCTCCTCCACAGCCCACGACCCCATGTCAGCCCCCAGGACCATCTGCCCTTGCCCCAGCAACACCGCAGCAGGGCTGGTCTCCAGCTCCCCACAGCCCTGCCCAGCCCAACCGTGGGTCCCACCAAGCCAGGCCCACTTGTGGGCCCACTTTCAGGCCTGGACTTGGCTCGTCCCCATGCCCAAGGAGGTGCCTGATGCCAAGGCTGGGGCTGTCCTGATGCCCCTGGCTACTCCTGGTGGTGGGGTGGGATGGGCCCTCACTGAATTTTAGCCTCAGAGAAACACAGAAAATCATACAACGTCTTCATTGATTGTAGTGACAAGCATATATATCTCTACTGTAGGATTGTGTGCTACATCTTATCTTCTATGATACGTTTGTACCATTATTTCCTGCTTTGCATTTTAAATTTCATCTTTCTCCAAATGGTACAGTTGGGTGAGATTCAATTCACTGAATTTAAGCATCTAAATATTGGCTATATGAGTCTAATATATTCATTGCACGCTTCCTTTTTAGTCAATAGAAGGAAATACACACCTTCACAGGGTAATTCCCATCGTCTGAGACAGGCCCAAAAAAGGTATCCACTTATCTTCATTAATTGAGGAATCTTAAGGCGACTACATAAGATTTACACAAGTAACTTTTAGACTTTTAAGGTTAGATGAGCTTAATTTCACCCAACAGCTGCAATCCCAATCATTTCTGCACATGCTTAACTTTGAGCATGTAAATTTTCCCATCATATTTAGCTCTGTGCAAACTGAGCATTTACATGAAGAACACAGTGTAACTTCCATTTCTCTCACTTAAAATTTATGTCTGCATCAACACTTGTTAATTCTGAAACGTACATATCCTTTGTGAGCTCTGAACATAACCATGTAAGAATACCTATTAGTGTCCTTCAAAGGGTATCATTCCACAGTGCTAACTGCTAGACCGAGCTTGCAACTGAAAAGTGTTTCAAATACATGAGAATAACCACTTCATGCTTAGAAAATTAATGGGTGCGTGTCTCTTTTTCTGACTGCTCCACATAGAATTGTATTTGACTGGAGTACAGATATGAAAGATGTTCCATATTCAAAAAATAATTCTAAAAGTTTGGAAATGCAGCACTCTAATGGCAGTACTAGCAATACAGCAATGAATATATACATATATATATATATAGGCAAGTGTATGCTGGCCTGCCGCACATGCACAGCCAGGAAGGTGGCAAGGGAAGCCTGCAGCTCAGAGGTGCTTGTTAGTGGGTACCCATCCAGAGCACAGCCAACCTCTAGCTGCAGTGGGACACAGCAGCTGGGACTCCGTACACAAGGTACAAGTACTTAGTACGGCACAACCCAGCCCAGGCAACTCTGTTGAGCGAGCAGGAATGACAGGAAGAGCACAGCCCTGCACCGTGCGTGAGAACAACGGGAATGGTAACGGGGTAGCAAGAAGAGGGAGTCAGGCTAGACTTTCACACAAAACTTAACAGGTTTGAAATCCTGTAATTAGTGTGCATTTGTTTGTTGTGTCATTTTCCCAGTCTCTTCCAACCTGTTCAACTAATTGGAATATTGGTGTAAAAAATACACCTTTCTGCTGTCTGCGTCTCTTCCAGCAAAAAGCAATCCTGTGCTGGTGATGGTGCGGTCACTCTTATGGGAACTGACAATGATTTCAAAGTATGAAGTGACTTCACTGTGCTTGTGTTAATTAAACGTTTTGATGTTTCAGGTGACCTTTTCTCATTTTTGATGTTATGTGAACATGAACAAAGACAAAACTAAGGAGAGTGTCTGGAATGCATAAATATTTTATTGAAAAGAGAAGAAGATATTATGAAGAATATCAAGTATGCAATCTACAGAATATAAGCACATAAGCCTATCTTTGGAATACTGCCTGTGCTTGTGCATTGTGAAAGATGTAGAAATGTTTTCTTACAGATCCCACAGAAGGGTATTATTATAACCATTTTCACAATTTTTTTTACAAACTTCATGAGCAATACTTTTGTAAATAGTAAATTATTGAGGTTTTTTTTCTGTGTTGTTACCTAGATAATTTTCTAGTGTAACCAAACTTAATGCTTCATTAATTTGTAGACCTATACTGTGCTTACAGTTATCATCCTTTGTGTAAGAAAGATTTAATTTTTAAAGAAAGAAAGATGATAAAACTGTTCTGTCAATAATTTGTCTTCTCAGGTCCCAAGCCTTACAAATGCAGGTCTTAAAATGCAGGGGATTCACGTGGGCACACAACTTTATCTGGAAGATCAATTATTGCTAACCACCATTAATCATAAAATCACACATCAGACTCAAAACCCTTTCATGAAACCAGCTTGTAATCACTAGGTTTACCTATTGATTTATTATTAATGAAAGGCTTTATTTATTTGTCTTCTGAATTCTCAATGTTGATTGTGCATTCGAGCCACATTTTCAAACTGAAATTCTCTGACCCATTAACTCATACTTCTGCTTCCAATACCTATTCTGACGATCTATTGTGATTGGAGTAGGTTCAGTCATGGAACATTTTTCCCCAAGAAAGAAAACCAAATGTTTTTTTGTTCAACAAATGCACAGTGGTTATTCCCTTGCCTTACCTATAGGCATGAGAACTTTTCTCAGCTAGTATAATATGTCTTAGCTACAGAGCTGTTTCAAAATGCTACAAGCAGCATTCAGCCTGTTGGACAAACTAAAACATCTGATGATTTATTTGTGTAAATTTACAAACTGGGAGACAACCCTTTAGTACCCTAATATCTTGTACTGGTCACCTTACAATTGGTGTAAGAAATAACGTATCCAGTAAAAACAAAAAAGTGAAGTAAAAAATTACATGGGGTTCTTTACTTGTACTCATGCCATTTTGATGACATCAGTTTCCAGATGATATTTTTCTGTACAGTAATCTAGATAAGTAGACAGTAAGCTAAAACAAATATATGCCCCAAAAGAGATATATTAGAGTGTTTAAATAATATAGATTTCTTTGGAAAAAAAATATAAAAGGAGATATTTTCAAAAGCAAGAAGTATTGAATTCTGCCCTTTCAAAGTCAGCAGGCATGTATTTAGATTGCAAAGCTCAGCTGTGCAGTTGGGCAGTGCCAAACCAGAGAGTCACACAAGCAATACTTGCATGTGGTTTACATACCCAGAGGTCAACATGGTAAAGGTTTTTCCTGTAAGTCTTTAGAAGTCTCTCTGAAACTACAAATGGTGGGACAGTTCTTCAGCTCAAGCAAACTAGCATAGCTACAATTAAGTCAATGGTGCTTACACATGTTCATACTAGAAAAAGAATTGGCTATGTGCACAAAACGTAATACTTTGTTAAAAAGACTGTGTGCCCACAAAGGATATATTTAAGTGCCACTTTTTGCAAAGCTTAATCTGCAATAAGACATCTACTTGCTTTTTAAAAAAAAATATTCAGAATTTAAATAGCCTATTCTCCTGATTAATACCCCTGTCAAACAGTATTATGTTCATTTTCTTATTTCTTGATTGACTTCTGACAGCTAAAGTCAGTAAAAAGACCTACACATTTTTTTGCTATCAAAAAGACTGCTGAAGCTAATATTCAAGAAAGTTTCATGAAAGCTTGATTGTCAGGACACAAAACTTGTCCTGTTCTGACCAGTTCCCAGAGATGTTAGTTGCCGAACTGAATGGGTTACATATTTGTTTGTATGCACTTAATGTCAAAATCATCCAAAGACACAGAGGTATTTTTGCTCTCGTGAAGTACTTGTGCAAAAATTCTGCTAAGGGACTGCAATGGAGTTGGGAAAGGATCACATGAAGTTTGACTACTGGCAGCAAATAGAGCATCTCAGATTAGAGAAAATTCTTCTGGCTTGGCTTTCTCACATCGCACACAACTCTGGCCTTCCCTGTGCTGCTACTCACTGTTTTTTTAATGATGCTTTAAAGCCAAATGACTAGAAGTAATGAACCACATCAGCCATTTCCTACTAGGGTCTTTCTTTACTACAGAAAATATCAGTAGGAATATTGACCTGCCATTTCAGTTTAGAACGTGCTTCCTTGCTTGCTTTTTGCATATTTAAAACAATATTTAAACCAGGCTTGAACAAGTACTATTTACTCACATCAGCAAACCCTGAACTGTATTGAGCTGCACAAAGCCAGCATGCCACTGCTTGTTATTTCTGACAGTTTTCTGTATATGCTGCACCACTATATGACGAACTGTCGAAAGAGTCCATCAGAGGAGGGAAATGTTCTAAAAAACATTCAGTATCGCCCAAGAGGCTAAGACTTCAGGGAGACCATGCAATAGTGCAACATATTTGACTAATAGTCTGTACCATCTGGTTGCTCGGTATTCCAGTTTAAGTTATAGGCGCCAATTCACCCATGCAACTCTCAGTGAAGTCAGTGAATACTAAACTCATGCAACAAAACAAAATCCATGCTGTCTATCCGCAATGAAAAATTGGACTACAACCTTTACTGGTCAAATACAGCAGCTCCAGAAACAGAAATAAAAAGGAGGCTTCCTTCTTTCCATGCAAGTACTGACTTTTGTCAAATTGAAGTAAATTTTACAGAAACAACATAATTTCTTTTTTTTTTTTAATGCTTCTTAATCAACAGAAGTTACTCCTACAGTTTCTGAATAACATCAGAGAGTCAGAAAATCAGCAAGTCTAAGGCTCCTAACACAACCAGATGATTTTTTTTTTAAGCTAAGATACAACAGAGCTGCTCTGAACTTCTTTTGGAAGACTCAATACCTTCCACCATATAAACGTTGGTAGTGAAATTCTCATTGCAGGGACCTGGGCTGAAAGGAGTTCTTCACTCTCAGTATACTAGGTTTTTAGCTCAATCAGCTCAATTCATGAAAGGTTTTCTTCATCTTTTATTCAAAAAGTAGTTGAAATCTCTAAAGCAAACCTTGTTCTCTCAAACTCCCACCTTCATGCTGGCACTGGCCTTTGATGATGATCAGTACCTTTGAGAAGGCAAGTGAGAGGTCAGGAGCTTTCAGCATGTGGTGGAGACTTTGTAAGAGAGGAGATTGTCTTCTCAGGGCAAATCCCACTATCCCTGAATAAAAGTCAACACAAGGCAAAAATAACTATAGAAGATTTTCCTTTGGCAGTTACTGAAGGGCAAGTCTTTAAAAGATTGTCATTTCTGAATGCCAGAATTAAACAGGTACAATATAGAAAACGCTAAAAGGTTTCTAAGCTGAAATTAAACCAAAGTTCACACAGCCGTTTTCCACTTGATGGCTTGATAACAGAAGTATATTGTAAAGCCCAAGTGCAAATTTGGAGAGTAAATATTTCTTCTTTTTCCCCTTAAAAGCTGAATTAAAGAAACTGTCCTCCTATAATTTTGGTAATGACAGACAGAAGGAACAGTTTCAGAAATTCATGTCGCACTAAATTTCCATCTCACTCGTATTTTGCCAAGTGAGGTTATTACACAGACTATGAAATGTAGAATAAGCCATTGTACCATCAAGAAAGATGTGGCTAGGTGCCAGAGAACAAACACAGCTTTCCTTCTCTTTAATTACAAAACCAGTGTTCAAGGACATTAAAATGCAATTTTTAAAGGTTATTTTTTGTCCACAGTACAGGAAAATCAATAAGTCAAGCTCAAAAAAAATCTGACAGAAAACCAAGGCTGCACACATGTAGGTCTCGCTCTCTTACTCAGCATAAGCATGCACAAAATTACTATTGGAGAAAGGAGAATTGCAAACAACATTCAGTGACCCAGAAACAGCAATGCTTTTCTTTCTACTTTTGCATTTCTTTTTTTCCCGGGATATGACGTCATACTGTATAAACAGTATATAAAAAATGCCATTCCTTTAATCTGTGCAGTATTTATAAGACTTCAACATGAGCCTTTCACTGAGAGCTTAGACAAATATTTAAATTGCTACATAAATGACTCAGACTACAAGGCAAGCCCAGGCTACTCTAAAAATAAATGTTCATGGACAATAAACCCATCCAACCAAAAGAGAATTTTAAAAAGCCATGGAATATATTATGTCTCACAGAATAGTACAGACATATCTGGATGAATGGCTATGATTTTCTCTTTTTCATAGGGATTTTATGACAGAAAACCATTTCCAGAACACTAAAGAATGAAGCAATTGTCTAAAAGAGATCCGCACTCTCGCAATGGAGTTGAAATCTTAATTGTTACCTAATTCTAGTATTTTTCTTCCTCCTTTGCAGCAGCAATACATGTATGCATATCTTATTGCTCTCTGTGAGGGAACATGGCAAAGTTCCACTTGTGAAATGAGGACAGTTTTGCATTTCACCTTAATCATTAGGGCAGGTGGTAACCCTGCGGGCAACATAATTATGAAAAATGCCTGTGTTCAATACAAACTGTCCTTCCAGTCTTGAGGTCTAATAGGACATCATAGTACAATCTTTTTACATTTTACTGGCAGCTCAGAACACAGAAGCCCACAGAGGGGGGACTCCATGCTGCTCTCATTTTTTGTCTGTGCAAACCCAGACAAATAATATATATGTTCTTCAATATTTACTCTAACTTAAGAGGCAGAGTGTTCCTGGGAGTGCAAAAGCTGGTGTGGGATGAATGCTAAAGTTAAATACAGAAGAAAAAGAAATTAAGTCACTCTCTAGTCAGGTCTAATTCTAATAACATTGTGCGAGACAGGCTAATCCTGCATTACAAACAGCGATTCGTGTTTCTACTATAAAAAAAAACCTGACAGGCAGGCATAAATACAAGAGATCATGCTGTCTGTTCATCTAACAGAAGAAAATTGGAACAACCTGAGAGGATCCCCAAAGATAGAAAGTTAAGGATTTTTCTGATTTTATATTGGTATACCGGCCCTATTCTTGAACAGACCACTTGTGATGAATAGCTGGCGAAGCACATTGGAAATAAGTTGAAAATTTAATGCAAAATTCTACTGTACGTTAAAGGGATAATACAGCCAGGTTCATTTAGAATATTACTCCTCTGAAGACACCGCAAGCACTACAATAACAAATGTTATATCAAAGATGCACTCACAACAAATGCAATATGAGTCTCTGCGAGGCGATTTTTCAGTATGTCAGAATTATAATATCACTCCATGGAAACAAATTAAGCAGCACAAGCTCGGCTGTTGGGATCACTTTATTAGCAATGCAGTGTTTTCTCATAAAGAATGCTTTGCTTTGGATCTGTCAGTGAACATCAAAGATGGCCTATCCGTTTTTAATGGCACACAGATTATTATTTGCCCATCAAATAAACAAAACACTTTAACATCCGTCTCTTTCTGCAACACTTCAAAAATAATATTGAGAATAACAAAACAATTCCTGATCATTTTTTACTGTACAGCTGAATTCCAGTCCAGTGTGGTTTTTTTTAATCAAGAGGGATAAACACTTTAATCAAGAGGGATAAAACTGGTACACTAGTACCAGTGAAGGAATATTGAACAATTTCTACCTGGTTGAGGAATATCTATTTTTAAATACCCACAGATTTCTGCAAAATACTGAAAAATATTCTGCTCTGGTTAGTCATCATGCTGATACACAAATTGATTTAATTTTGTCCCTTGTGCATAAAAGAGAAAACACAGCACTTGCTAGGTGGGTAGTCCTTTTCGATGGGTAAGAGAAGGATGCTGTGCTTGCACTGTGGTCTTAAATTTCCAAGGCTGTTACAATTTACCCCAAGATCAGTGGCTCTACTGGACTAGGAACGCAGGGGAAAATGCATATGCTTTACTACATACAGGGCAGGAGAGAACCCCCACAGCTCAGCATTATGCCATCAGACTCATCGCTACGCTGAAGTGAATTAGTGCAAGCAATTTCATGAGATTACGCTAGCAATTTAGTACAGAACAGCTGCCACACCACACTAGAGGATACTCCTTCTAGTCTTACTTACATGGCCACAAATAACTTTTGAGTTAATCCAGAGCAACAGCATACATCTTTTATCTTTACCACCTTACACAGAGATATGCTATGCCTTGTTATTAGTTGGTCTTGTCTAACTTTTTTTTAAACTCACAATAATTCCATTATCACAAGTCCAATATATCTTCATTAAATTAGACATTCTATACGACACTATTTCTTCTAATATTTGAATTACTTCCCATATCTAGACCATCCATATTTTTTCCCTCAGCTACACTTTTTTCTATATTCTTTCAACAGTGCAGTGTTTCTAAGCTGTAAGCCTGAAGCCAGAACAGACAGGTATAGGAGCAAACCTCCAACCTTGCTAACCACATATATGAAATCCCAAAGGTTATAGAGTCCAGCTGCAGTGGTTTGGGGGGGTGGTGCACATGCTTTGCCCCCCACCGCCTCAGGTATGGCTATTGCTGTATCAATCATCTCCAATCAGGAAGAAAAAAAGTCTTTTTGAAAATTTATACCTAGTGGGATCCCAGAGTCACATAGCTTGGCACTACAAATGCTGATGCAGATACTAGGAATTAGGACTGGAACGTCTCTGACCTTGATGGTAACACTCAGGAAGGCTGATAAGCCAAGTCAGAACTGGTGTCCCCCCAGGAATCCCCTCTCCCTCCCACACACACTGTCTCTCCCCTTTCCTCAGCAGCAGAAGGGCAGAGCTCAGGTGTGAGTCTCCTCTGGTTTTTCTTTCCTTTTGCAAAATGGAAAGTCAAGTTACCGAAACTAACCATAAGGTTCAGCTTTTTTTTTCTCATGCCATTAAAATGCTCGCTTGACTTTGCTTCATTTCAGTAGATCACTGAGTTGTAGTTGTAAAAAATAACAACACTAGGTCTCACTGCGTGTACACTTACCTTTTGACACCATGTTAACTATTTTTTCTGTAGAGTACTTCTGAGCGGTCATTTATATGCTAAGTACTGAACTCTGTATCACTTCTGCCTTTCAACATTACATAGCTTGCTATGTATTTTCCACTTGTGTCTGTTATGTCATGGATCAGAAATTCATTCCTTCTACTTCTGGCTGGCTCCAGAATACCATCATGCATGAAATTTCAGAGACAGTTTTTTTTCCTGACTGAGAATTATTGGATATACAGCTATAAAAGCATACATAAAAGCTAAAAGCCCTTAGAATTATTTGGAGGGGAAACAAAACATCCCTTAAGCATCAAACTGGTGGAAATTCTTCATACTGCTCTTCTGTACCAATTCCTGCAGGATTTGCTTTCTATTGTAGTTTAGCTCCTGTCTGCTTCAGGAAAAAGATCGTCAATTATGACAAATGATTCTGTATGGCAGGATTTAGACTCAGACTACAGAAAACTATATCTAATGAGATTATCTGACTCTTTTTTAAGGATCAATAATTTACTTATAGGCAGGGGCCTCAAAGGTTAATTTCTAGTGCTTTACTCACCAAGCTATCCAGCACTCAAATGACTTGTAGGAGACATACAATCAGAGCTGGCTAATCCACATCAGCTTGTTTAAAAAAATTGTCAGATTAACAAATCAATGATACTTACACACTACAAAATTGGTTTCCACTTAAAAGCTGACTGGATTTACACAGTTTACATGCAGCATAAATCCTGTTTTCATGTAATTTAGCAGGGATTCCGGGCAAAGTGATTCTCCCCTCTCTTGTCGATTTACAAGACGCAAACTGGCTAGCAGAAATCCTATTGCAGTTTGATGGATGTCTATTGAGGGAAACAGGGGAGGAGGCAAAAAAGAGCAAAGCAGGATTTTTGATGTTTGGCTACAGATTGCTGTCACTGATCATTTTCCTATCTCTGCTTCCACAGATAACTGTGACTTTCCATTTAGAGAGCTTTTCCCTGCTTTACTGGTTAAGCCAAGAAGTATGCCTTGCCTAACTTGTGACACGTTGATGCTACATTCATGTAACGACCTGTTGGGGGGGTTGCATGAATGTAGGATCAATACGTGCTACATTCATGGCTTTTTCACCCATTTCCCCATTTTAATTCTGCTCTCACCTGTTGCAGTCATTATAACAGAGTCAACAGTGTGGCTGCTGTCAAGCAGTCTGCGGCATTTAATGCAAAACTTAACTTTGCTGCAACAAATTCTTTGGTATGTGTATGCACATCTCCTTTCTCTCTCTCTCTCTTCCCCCCTTTCTCTCTCTATATTTATTGTTCCCCTTTGAAGGTTGTGGAGCATTATCTAGTTTTATTTTTATTTTTTGTTACTTTTGGAATTTGATGGAGAGTAGGTTGCAGGAACAAAGCACACTTGAGATCATTAGGACTATATCCTCCTTCACTGGGACAATAACAAATCAAGGTAGCGAACATCTGAAAGGTACAATGATTTTTTTTGTGCAATGGCCACTGAATTAGAAGAGCTGTGATATAAAACTGATTCAGGTGACAGGTGCTTAATCAACTGAATCTCCAACAACTGTAATAATAGTTTCCTAACTTCTTTCTGTACCTGGAAAATATCATCTGAAGACAAACATAAATATTTGCAATAAAAAAATACACCACAGTGTCAGTTTGCATTTTTTCAGTCTTGCATCTGCAGATCCAACTGAACTGAAGGTTAATGCTAACATTTAAAGACAGACTGTGCGTAATCTAAGAGGACATGTAACATTTTTATGTTTCAGGCTAATGTTTTGTGTCTTTGCTGTTCAGGAGAGTCTCATGTAGGAAAGTAAGCTAATGCCAATAGCTATCTCAATATTAAATAGATAAATAAATAAATAGAGACAAAGGAAAACATGATTGAAGTGGCTGAAATAAGTGGTATGTACACAGTACAGTAAACAATTCTGCCGAGCACTGTTCTAATTTGTCCCAATCTACCACAACCAATTACTCCTGCCTCAGAGACTCCTTATCTTAGATTTTCTAAGCCAGCTAGCCTCTATTTCTTGATAAAAGACACAGCAGTATTTCAGAAAATTGCACATTAGATAAAGAAGAAACCCAATGTTAGAAATAATTGCCCACATTTTTTTCCCCAGCTGAGCCAATCCTCCATCCAAATAGTTGAAAAGCTAACTACCTTCAAAGTTAGGTCTCAGTAATCCATCTGTATTGGCCACAAAATAATGGGCTTGACAATGTTGTAGAACCGTTGCTCTTAGCATTACTGTCTGCTAGAAAAAGCTGGGAAAGTACTCTTTCAGAGGTCAGCAAGAGCATAAAAGGACTGGGTTGAACTGTGCTCTCCACAATACTGGCTGGACATAACACACACTTGTGACACAGATGCAACACTGAGCTCCATGGTGCATGAAAGGTAGATACCATCCAGCCCTGCTTCTTCCTCCTTCCTCTCCCTCCTCACCCCCCTTCTGGGAAAGAAAAGATATCTTTGGTTTGGGAGAAGCTGGAGCTAGCAGTAAGTACTATAGATAAACAAATAAACATAACAAAAAATCCATCTCTCTCCCAGTATCCCGTCTCTGGCACAGGCCAATAACAGATGCTATGAGAAAAGCATAAGAAACTAGAAAAGAGTTAAATGTCTCTGTATACCATCCTTACCTGCAGACTGCAGTTTAGGGACATTCTGTGATAGAGGATGCAACCAGATCACCTTCTTCCCTCACCACTCTTGGGAATCACCCATTAATGTATCTAGGCACTTTGGGAACCCTGAATACTTTGGGTCTCTACAATATCCTTAAGCAATAAGTTCCACAATTTTAATTTGCAGTGGGTGAGCTGCTTCTGTTTGCTTTATACCTGCTGCCTCGTAGTTGCATGGCTATCTCTAGTTCTCATATAATAAGAATGAGTAAATCCTTATTAATCTTTTCGATTCCTCTCATGATTTTAGAAAACTCCGTCACATCATGATCCAGATGTCTCTTGTCAGAACAGAAAAATAAGCATCTCATCACACACAAACTATTCCATACCTCTGGCCATCTTTGCTGCCCTATGTTTAAACAATAGTTAGCACTTTCTTTTTCAGAGGCAATAACCAAAACTGTACTTGGTATTCACAGAGCAGGGTGCGCTCTCGATTTACCACAAAGAAATAACATTTTGTCATTCCTAATAGTTCCTAAGATCTTAATTGCCCTTTTGACTTTCACTTAGTGCTCAGATGGTATTCTCAGTGACCCATACAAACAGGATGCCAAATAAATGAGGCAGCAGATGAGAGACCAGTGCCACCCTGCCTGCTTTTGCCCTTGTGCAGTCCAAACGATGTGACCCCTGCTTCTTTAGAAGCCTTACTGGAAAGCGTGTTCAAAAATACTAGCAGTGACACGCTGACAGTCAGCTCTGTAAACTGAATCAGTTACTCCGTCCTTGCACCTGAGCAATGCTGCAGCAGCATTGCAGCCAACTCTGGGCCATGGCCATGTACCCTGTTAACCTGACTTACCTTCCTGGCTCCACCTCAGCTTGCCCCAGGACTGGGACTTCTCTAGTGATCACAGGGCTATGGCTGACCCTGCGCGGCGTGCCCCATGGGCACGGCACGGCATGGCACGGCCAGCCTCACTGCTGCCCCAGGATCACCCTGCCACTCTGCTTCACCACGTCCTGCCAGCAAGTAGTCACTATACAAGACTGCAAAATGACTTACCTAGCCTCTAAGGAGTTGAGGATGTGAGAGCTAAGCTGTGGTGTGAGGTATGAGGGAAGAAAACAAAATGGGCAAAAATCTGATAATCCGAAACTAACACATGAAAATGAACAACTAAAAGCTTTTATCTGAAAGCTGAAACCAAGGAACAAAAGATCAGGATAGCAAACAAATAGGAAGAACAAAGAAAACTACCATCAGCCTCCTCCTTTTCATCTTCTAAAGGACAAATATTTCTCAAAGAGCACTATATTTACTCTGTAATAAGTAGCCTTGTAATTTTCATTATAAAGATCATGCAATAACAAGAAAATTACAAGGATCATTTTATTTTCTGACAGATGAAATACAACACTAGACAATGACTGATGTTCAGTGGAATTTCTCCATTGTCCCCAAAGCATGTTAAGTAACGTAAGAAAAGTGTAGGGTAATTAACCCTTAACTACACAATATTTGCAAAGGCACTCTATTCTGCTGTATATTGTATATGATATCGTCAGCTTCTTTTCATCAAAGCAAAGAGAAATGGAAACAGAAAGCACTTTTGCATATGTGCCTTATAGACTTGAATTTGAAAAATATGAAGAATGATTTCTCCAAACCCTAGATGTGAAACCCTTGAGTTTCATAAAGAGTACAAGGTTCCTCGCAACCTGACCTATGCACACAGCATGCTGGAGCACTCGCTGTTTATGTAGAGCCTGTATTGAACTCAGGCAGAAAATTGCGGGGGATGAGACAATTTGTCTGGTGCCCTCAGTTTTCTTGTCTGTGCTAGGAGAAACAAGGACCTCAGACAGCATCTAACCCATAATAAATGGAAAACAAAATCTTTATTTGTAGCTTAATCCTTCATCTGCAGGTTCCTCTACAGGTTTGTTTTTGGTTTTTTTTTTTTTCTCATCTCTGGTAGCTGTCAAGACAAGCTCTTTTGTGACTGAAAATCCTGGTTATGTAAAGTATGCTGCATCTAGCTGTGCAAAGGTGATATAACATTTATTTTTATTTATATTACAGTTGAGCTAAAAGCCTCCCTTGTGCTAATAACCCCACTGTGCTAACTAGCAGATGAACATGTCAAATTAAACAGATGACATAGTCATTTGTAAGTATACTAGGGTAATGCAGAATCTATGGCAGATTCCGCAGGGGAGGGGTGTGAAGCAGTACAAGAAAACTGCACATTCTTCTGTGCTATGGTTATAACGACCAATGCAAAACTGGGATTTTAATTATGTCTCTCAACATCATAAACTGTGAGTTTGGCCTAACTTAGTGATCTTACATTCAAAAATATTACACTGCCAAAGATAATTCTCCAGCTACCCTTTACAAACAGAAAACCATAAATCCCGTGTCTTGAATTTACAGAATATAAACCAACAATCTGCAGCAGACTCAAATCTATGTTTGACAATGACAAGGCAATGCTGCCATGCAATTACCTTGAGAACCTCCACTGAAGGCAATGGCAATTGAAAGTTACAACATTTGGCTCTGAATCCTCACTTTATGACTTTGTGGAGAAAGAACAGTCATAGCTGCATGACAAAACATCAGTTTTGTATTTTCTGACTTTTCTCACAAAGTCTTAACAATATTTAAATATGGCTCACTGCATATTAATGCATGTATTATATAAGATTAAAAAAATACAAGATCTGGCTCCCACAAAGTCTTTTACGGAATACATTAATGTACCTTTTACTCAAGAGACTGAAGTCTTCTCTTCACAGACATTTCAGCCTTCTGCATAAAAGTAAGCTTAGGCAGGATTTAAAAGAAAAAAACCAAAATAATAATAAAAGAAGCTTTTTATGTGCCCAAATGACCAGAACAGTTGAAATTAGCGATTTCAGTATGCTAGGTACAGCCTGTTTCTTTCTCCTTTTCTTTAATTAACCTGACTTATTTACCTGGCTTGCTGGGAAAGGAGTTATTAGAGCCCACCCATTACCCTGCACAAAAAGCCAAAGGATGCCATTTAAGTAAAAGCTCTCATATCATTCTTCTGCTTTAGCAATACAACTATTTTTAAAACAAACTTTAGGGCCTGGAGTAGCTCTATGTTTAAAGTAAATTTTGCTAATAAATTGCTTCATTGGCAGGATGCAATCTGTAGTTTATTCAGTCTGTAATATTCTCATGTGATAGTTATGATGAGTCTGAGTTCAGTGCTCAGAAAGAAACTCTCTCCCTTTTGAAGGAAGTAGGCCTTAGCTGGGCAAGAGGATAGATCAAAAAAACAGCAGCCTAAATAATCATTTGTAGCTAGTTAACAGGGAGGAGCAAATGGGGATAGTTTCATTAGGAAATTTGAACGTGGGTGTACAGGAAGAGGAGATAGGGATTGCAGCACACAGAAAAAATACAGAACGTTGAAGACACTCAGCACTAGCAGAGCTATTTCTCATGTCAGATTTTCTTTAACCTGCAAGCTCTCAGGCCAGACCCATTAGCACACTGACCATGATGCCTCAACCCAGGCACTGGACTACATTTGCAGTACTGTGGCCTATATTTTCCTGACAAATGAGGCCAGGAAAGGGAAGGGTTGCACTGAGGGAGCTGCCAGCTGACAGCATCTCACTGATACAAGGAGAGGTGCAGAACAAGGGTGCTGAGACACATCTGTATTCAGAGAGACCTCACTGAGATGGTAACATTCATACAGTATGTGGCGGATGTCCAAAGACAGAAATGCCGAATGCACATCTCCCAGGAAAAAATGGCCCCTCTGCAGGGAAGAATATGGCTGGTCACTTTGTATGGAGAGTGGTATACTCCCTAGCAGGAACAGATATGTGGAAGGAACTAGTAACAAACAAAAATTTAACCAAGAATTGGTGACAAGCGTGACAGTGACAAAAGCAGCCCCCTGACAAATAAGCTAGTCACACTAGTTGACGTGTTGCTTCTCAGAAGTGTAGAGCCACTGAAAAATTGCTAAAGCTCATACAAATGAGCTCTATTGTTGTCCGTGTTTACCTGTGTGGACATGAGCTATACTGCAAAATGATCTTGGGAAGATTAAAAGGGACTGGAGGCTCTGTGAGCAGCAGTGAAGAGGCTTTTCTAGGGCTATTCCCATTAGTCCTTTTGGAGGAGCATTAAAGATCAGGTAAAGATGGATATGATCTAGAAGTACATGGCTGCACAGTTAGTGTTGACAGGAAGATAATTACATTTTCTCAACCATGGAAAGGTGTTCCATGAACGCAACTTCCCAAACATCATCTCAGGATAGTTAAAGAAGTGGGTGAAGCAAACTCACAACTTCTGGCAGTTTCCTTTGAGAACGCGGGGAGAACAGGTTTGCCTTAGTAAAACCAGGGAAAAATATCCTTAACTCCCTGACTTATAAGAAATAATAACAAGCTTAAACAGCTGGATTGACAGTACACTCAATGCTGACAAAATCTTTGCCCCTAAGAATAATTTTGGGCCAACCTATCACTCAAGATCCTCTGTGAAATCCAACTGACGGTGATAGCTGCAGGGTCTGTGTTCAGTGTTTTTCATTTCTCCATGTTTCACATACAATTTTTCCAACAGTGACATATATTAACATTGTGCATCGCACAGCGTATAAGAACTCAGGAGGAATCTGAATGAAGAGAGACATAGCACAGAAGAGGCATTAAGAGGTACAGTCCTTGCCCCTTCCATCCCTAACCTCTAGAGCCAAAGAGAGGCTAATTTAGCTTATGCCGTGATTCCTAACATCCTATGGAGCATTTTAATTTTTGCCAACTGCAGTGTTTTAAAGATGTTTTGGCACTGAGAGATTGCTAAGCGTGCCTTTAACAGACACCCCTTTGATACACATCCCTCTCTAGAGTGTCTAATGGCAGTTCCATAGCTCTGTGTCACCAGTCAGGAAGGGAAATGTCAGCTGACTACTTGATGTCACCTCAATTTAGCAGTTTGATGAGGGCCTGGATGTGATCCATGACAGCATGGCAACATTTAAAAACATAAAAACACTGCTGTTGTAGAAAAAGGTAAAGGGAGATTACCAATTACACATGTGAGCAACATAGTATTTATCCATCTCTTATCTATACAAAGCATACAAGTTTACCCGCCATCGAGAAAGCCACTTCTTCAGTCTCTGCAGAAAAGGATGTGCAAACATTTCTTTGTAGGTCTAAATTCCCTTTCATGTGCATCATATATGACTTCTGCTGAAGTGAGGTGAAGTCTTGTACATGTCAGAACAGGAAGAGGTTTATAAATTTTTAGATGTCCAAATGACAAATCCTTTCCACACGTGTGTGAGAAGCAAGATACAGTAGGAAAGAAAAAGTGATTCAGTGTCACAATGAAAAGTATATAGGCAGGGTGTTGATAAGTAATATTGCAAGGCTTTTCTCTGCATAATCGATAATGGAATCATATTTGTGTCACTATAAGGCAATACAGTAATAAACTTATCTTCTAAAAAGAAACATTTTTGGAGGGGCATATCACTGACCTAGAGGTCAATCAGCAATGAGAAACTTACAATGGGTTTAAAATAAATGCATGGTATGAAGACACATACAGCAAAAAGAAAACTGAAGATTCATCCCCCAAAGAAGTAATAAAAACAACTATCAATATATAGCAGGGTGAGTACCCCAAGACTTTGACTAAGTAAACCCTAACCCTTACATCCAGAAGTGTGATTCTAACCAATAATCCACAGCGTATATGTGCAAAGAAGTCTGGGGGGCTGTGGTTGCCTCGCAAGAGTTCTGGATGGAAATGAATCAGAACTTTGCCTTATGTGAACTGGGATTTGATATGACCTTCATGCTGCAGACCTGTCAAGCTGTAGCAATGATGAATGCAATCAGACAGCTATTAGACACTGCTCTAATTTAGACACAGCAAAACTTATTGAGTAATGTCAAATGAAACAAAAAGCAGGACTGGAGTGTGAAAGGGCTTTAGTTCCCTTTAGGTAAAATTCAAAGGACCTTGTAACATCAAGGCCTTGCTGAGCTGGGCATGAAGGCCTTGGAAGTGATGAGGCAATATTATTGACTGAATATGGCAGAATCCTGTCACAGTTCTCAGAAGCAGCTTAAAATTTCTACAGGGATGCTGTGTTTTTGCAAAGTTTTGAGCAAGGCAGTTAAAATAATTTTGAAAGTTCGCCTTTCCTTTGTTTCCTTGTCGATACTACCTAGAAGATTAATTCTCAAGCAAGAAATGTGTGAAGGAAAGTATAATTTCTTTCAATACAGTTTTATCATCTTAGTCAAGATCGTATCTATGAAGAACACTCAACAATTTTATGTGCATCAATATCTACATAAGAAGAAAGACATGGGACTGAAAACCTCTCCCCTGAACCTGAAGTATTTTCAGTATTTTAACACATGGCTGAAAATGCTCCCCAAGCCCCTCCAAACCCAAACGTGGAAAAAAGTTCAGGATATAGCCAAGTGTGAAATACCTAAAATGTTTTAAAAGACTACAAAGCTGTCATTGGAACTGTCTTTTCAGCTAGACACTGCCTCAGAAATATTCAGTTTCTGTCCTTCACCCTTCTGAATTTACAAGAAAACAGAGGATGATGTAAGATTGGAAGCCAATCCTTCTGATCAGATGTGATCAGAGTTGCAGCCTGTCCCAGATCAGAGGAAGTCTCCAGAAGAGTCCAGGTCTAACAGAGGGATTAAATGGAGGTTGGAAATAATTTCAGGGACAAATTTTGTCTGGGACTTAGGAGTGACTTTATTGCTTCAGAAGCAAATGCCTGCTGGGATCACCATGAAACCTGTATTGTCCTTGCCCTAACCAATGATGGCATAACCATTAGGATGGAATAAACAACATGATGCCAAATGCCTAAAAGAAGATCTAACAACCTATGATTCCCTAAAAGATCAGAAGCTGAGGAAACAGGAGTTGTAATCCTTTGAGGACTACCTACTGTTGGTCATGACAATTCACTGAAGTGTTGAGCAGGGCTGCACTGAGTTGATACAGCTGGTAGGTGCGCACCTCAACAGCAGTCGGGCACCTTCAGCCCTTCAAAGACAGCAGGTAATCTAAAACAGGACAAATCAGTCTCTGTGGAAGAGAGGCAGCATAGAAGACAGATAATATTTTTCATTTGGGCTTGAACGGCCTAAATGCTCTTTCAGTAACTTGCTAAACATCATCAAACTAGCCAGAACCTAGGCTTGAATATAGGGAGAGTGAGAATCTGGACACAAAATTTTCCTTGCTTTTCTTGGAAATTATGCCTCGACAAAGGACTAATCTGCCCGAGAAAAAGTCTACCCAAGGGAGCTTTAGCAGGTCTAACAAACTGTTGGTGCTAAATCAATATTATCAGGACTATTAATATAGATATTTTTGCTGTGCCAAAAAAAAACCCAAACAAAACCCCTGGAAATGAATAGGTATATTCAGGACACGTTCTAGGAGATCAAGAAACAGAAACAGCTTTTCAGCTGTGAAATGTAGCAAACTTGGTGACAGATTGGCCACTTCTGTCCTCTTAGATAAATATGGCGATAATTTATAGAGTTAAACTGTCAGAATGGTCCCTGGTGCACTTCTGGCCCATGTGCTGTCCCAAAAAATACCTGAGCATGGTTTCAGAACAATAACGTTTCAGGGACCATTTTCCAAAGGCTTTCTGCATGCAGATGCCCTGGTTTGGAGGATAGAAGAACTTCCTAGCACGGACATAGGCTGCTTTTGTGCCAGGCAGCCTTCATGTGCCTGGATATCTTCCTTTTCTCTTTTAATTCACTGCTCTAGATACCACGTCTGTGGAAGAATCTTCCTGCTTCTGTCCAACACCACATATGAAAAGGTCCTGAATGTTCTACTCTGTTAATCTCTAGTGTCATAATTTGAGAACAGACCTGGACCAGAAAAAGGTCAATTATTCCCTCAGTTGTAATTTGCATTAACTTACTATTTAATTCAGCGAAAGCAAAGTTAAAGTTCTCATTGTCCTAAAATGGAAGCAGAGTTAGGCCAGAGTGAAGTGGTTTTGAAAAGCCAATACAGATGTGGTGCTTATGGCAAATGGGAAATTCCTTTCAAAGAAAATTTCAGTCCAAGCTAAAGTGGAAATATAATTTGCTATCTGTCAATTCCTGTTAGTGAGATTCTGTACAACCTCACTTGCTGTGGTGACAATTTCTGAAATTTAGGTTTTGATTTATAGTATGTCCTGAGGATTAAAATACTACTTAAGATTTACAATAATTGCCAGAGCTGCAGGAAAGAGAAGTAACACAAATCATTTGATATAATAGAAATTCATGTGTACGAGCTGCTGTATTAGCTTATCATTCAATTGTTTTAATATTCTAACTCAAAGGCTCCTATCAAAGAAATTACTAGTCTTAATAACAGTGTGAGTTACCGGCAGTTTACAGATTATTCATTTCAGTGGCCATAAATTCCCTTTCCTTTGAGACCTTATGAACTTCAGCTGTAGTAGATTTATAGCTCTACTTTGGAAATCATTACTTAAATTCAGTTAGGACTTATTATCTTCCCTTACAAATTGTTAACATTAAGTTGTCTATAGTGAAAGGTTTTTATTACAGAGAAGAAATTTACAAGTTTAGATTTAATAAAGGCTTTGTTTCCACTGGACAGCAAATACACAGCAGTATCAAGTCTCAGAAGCAGTTTAAATGACTGGTAATTTCCTAAAATAGCCTAAAGTTAAACTTATTTATTTTAGAGCTTTCTCTTCTGCTCCAGAATGTTTAAATGTATAAAACACATAATTATCAGTATAAAAGCAGAGTGAGTTTGTACATTTCATCTAGTATTCCAGTACTTGTGCAATGGAGGGCTATGGAAGCTCCAACACAAAGCTCCGTAACTCTCCCTTGACTACACAGAAGATCAACACTAGATACACTCAAGAGGTTCAGCTATCATTCGCTTTCTAAGAAGAACAAAAGGTTCAAAAGGATAAATGATAACACAAGGAGTTAAAGCAAAGGAAATGACCACAATATGCATAACTGGAAAGCAGCAAGGTACTGCTAGCCAAGGGTACTGCAGAACTGTTTAATGTTAAGTATGCGGATGCTTGTGCTGATATATTTGTAAGCAGAGCAGCAGATCTGGCCACTTTCCAAACAGAAGAGGCAATATTGTATGAGAAATATTCATTTTCCCAGCAGGTGACTCATATACCTTTTCTGAAAAGCAATAGGTCAAGGGACTGCATATGAACCTGTTTAAAATGTATATTTTTAAAATAATGTTTTAAACTAGCTTCTTAGAGATAGGACTTTTTGAGTATCGTACTTTTGTATTTTAACAGCTTCTGTTCTACATCCATGCTTTCACAATGACACAACCTTTCTATGACCTATGCTGCCTCTTAAAATCTGCACTCTTACACAAGCCTGTTTTGGATTTTTTTTTGGGAGGGGGGGTGGTGGTGGAAGTTGTAATGTAATTATTTAAGACATAGCCAGAGTTGCACGTTTTCAAGGATTATTTGAAAATTTTGAATGGAATGGCTACTGCACTCTGACACTAAGTAACTACATAAAGCTTGCTTCTAGATGCCTTAGCTGTGTTTCACATGCTTTACTTTAAACATAACTTTACTGCTGAATTTTTCTGGTTTACAATGCTTGATTTTGAAAGAAAACATAACATCTCCATCATTCAGAATACAATGAAATGATGATAATGATGTTACCATGAACTCTACTTTAACTTAATTCCTCTCTTGGAACACAAAATTTGGTAAACAATTGTTTATGAGTATTTCACAACTTTTTTGGAAAGTGCACTTACTAGTAAAGAACCTTGCAGAAACAGTCTGTTTAAAATATATTTAGATACACGGTGAAAAAATGTATTTTTAAATTGTAAGTGTAAGCAATTGCATTCAAAATTCCATTGTAAAATTATTGTTACATAATTTGGTAAAACATATATCACGCGAACAATCAAAACTCTTCAAACTTGGAGTAATAAATACTTCCATGATACTGCTTATAAGCCATACAAAGACTTAAGTTGTTTAAAGTAGTTGTCCAAAAATTGAAAAAACAGAGTCTTAGTGGTTTTCAGACAATTCACAAACATGGAATGGGTAAACTTCAAAAAAACAACAAATAAGAATAAATATAATTTCAAAAGATTAAGCTTAGCCTGCAGCAGAAAATCAACAGATTTGGCTCTGACTTAGAAGCAAGTTTCATAAATTTATACCTTAACTGGTTCTATACTAACTATAGTGTTGTGATAGCTTAGAAATGTCATTGGATGCGTAACTGTGTAATTAGCATTGAAAGTTAAATACATTGCCATTATTATAACACTAAAATTTAAAAAATCTGAAAACCCAGGGTATTCAAAAGAGAAATATTATCCTTAGAATCCCACAGAGAAAGCTATGTTTATCAATTAGCTAAAAATCCCCACTACCTTACTTTTTTTCTTCAAGTATTAATAAAGATGCCTACTGTGAAAAATCCCTTCACTTCAGTAAAACTACCCACATATTTCAGATTATGTTTTTATAGAACATTCATTTGTCATTCCAAAGCTCCCTAATCAAATGTTGGAATGCTACCAAAATAGTTGCAAATGTCAGTATATTTCCCAAATTTTGACAATTATTTCAAAATGGTACTTGACTCATTTTTAAACTATTTTTAGAGGGAAAGTTCTCATCATGTATCATGACCTTGAATTCTCTTTCAGCTACCCAGAGAGAAACAATAATTCCCTGCTTTAACCCTCATATGTTAACCCATGACATTAAAACCCAGAAATGAGTCTTCGAAGATGTTGACTCTTTCCCCAGCAGTCACTCTCCCTCTTCCCCTACTCCACCCTGTTGACAAGATATGCAGTTATGATAACATATACATTAAATTTTCTTTTTGTACAATACTGGATAATATTGTAATCCACCCCATAAACCTCAGAAACAGTTCAGATCAGAAAATAAAAGCAGTTTCACTAATATTCCCAAATAACACCTGTTATTAAAGTGAATACTGTGTACAGCTGAAGACAGCTTGCTTGGCATAGCATGCCACGCCTGCATTGTTTTCACTCCCAACAATTATATCAACACAAAAAATGAAGTATTCCAATGGCCGTTTCAAATAATCTATGTTTTCTCTTGCCAATTTAAATGTTAATAGCACTTGAAAACCTGGATTCCTCAAACTGGCCATTGGAAAATTTCAGTTTAATGGGGATAATAATTAATAGTGAATTTATAATGCAGTCAGGGTTTGGAGGACCTAATTAAGATTGGGTACCATTAAGTTCATCATTATCTTGTCAAAATACACAAAAAAATGAAATTAAATTCCCTTCCTCCTGGGCATTTTTCTAAAAGACAGGTTTTTAAAGATCATGCAAAATTTGGAAGACAATTGGGTTCCATCATATCCATAATGGTCTAAAAGAAATCTGAGAGCCATTTTCCTTCCCTTCCTCCCCTTTATGTTATCCTCAAAATGAGGGAAAAAGATTGTAGAAATATCTGGGGTTTTTTTTAAGAGACGTTGAAGAAAAAATTTTGCTCATTTCTGAAGGAGCAACTGACCCAGTACTGGTCTCCCACCCAAACAAAAGCACAGGCGAGCATGCAAAGCAAAGGCAACTATAGCAGCACGTGTTAGTGGAAGAGTTTTCTTGGTTACTGTTCTGTGAAGGGCTGGGTGTAGAATGGAGAACCAGGAAGAGTGAAAAAACTATCCCACACAACATCTTTTCATCAGTAAAATTGACTTAAGGAGCTCCATCCCTGAACATCTGGCTAAAATCTTTTGCTGCCCCAAAGCTGTGCTAGCGCAATTGTTGTGAGCCTACATTGTGAACTATGTAAGTGTCCACATTAAAACCAACACTGCATATTTCTCACCACAACCCTGTTGTGGTCAACCCAGCTAATTCTTCTGCTTTACACCTCAATGCAGCCCCCAAAACTGCACTGGCCCACTTATAGGGATGTCAAGGAATTGGGAACAGGGATCCAGAGGCAAGTAGCTCAGGCATACCCGAAACTGGCACTACTGTCAAAAAATTGGTACATGGAAGTGTGATGTGAGAGAGAGGGAGCAAGATAAGTCTAAGGAAAGTAGAGCTTTAAGAAAAGCCTAGAAAGGAATATTTTGGGATGAGTGGTCCCCAAAAGGTGTTAGGCACTATGAAAAAACACATTATCTTCTGCTGTGTCCAGATAAACAGGGCTTTCTCCATAAATTGACAAGGTCTCTCAAGGCAGCACCTCAAGGTGCAAGCATTCTTCTTCTATCCGGAAAACTCACAGGAGCAGGCAAGGCAAGCGCTCTCCAACTGGCTTTTCAGTGAAGGGCTACCAAATATTTCCAAGCATAATCCTGAATTATGTAAAATTGCAGGGAAGACCACAAAAGTAAATAGAATCACCATGTTGTACAGATGTATCACAGAAAACAAATTAATTACATAGTTGGTCCTGATGAGTAAAATACAATGATGTGTACAGTGCTGTAGCCCTAGACTTCTCTAGGGGCTGACTACATAAAGAAACTGCAGTAGCAAGGCTAGACGAACAGGTTTCTCTGGTCCGTTATGCTCTCAGCCATGTCAGTCCAACTGCTTGTAAACCTGATTATTGAAAGATCCAGATCACATATGCTTTCTTGCTTTGCTTTTTAAATAAAGTAGTGATTTGGTTTAGTTCCTGGGCTCAGAAAGAATTGTATCAACACAATTTAAGAGGTAGTAAGAAAAGGTGCAGGGGTAAGAAGGGGCTGATATGAAGGGAAGGGAGCACATGTGAATTTCTGTCCTGGTTTTGGCTCTGGGAAAATTGAACGATACAATGGACTGTTAAAGACTACACTGAGAGCAATGGGTGCTGGGATATTCAGACATTTAGGTGCACATTTAGCAAAGGGCACCTGGTTAGTCAACACTAGAGGACCTGCCAATCGAGCTGGCCCTGCCCTGTCAAAACTTTTACATACTGTAGAAGGGGATAAAGTCCCTGAAGTGCACATAAAAAAATATGCTGGGGAAGACAGTCTGGCTTATTCCTGCTTCAGGCAACGGCAAACCCATTCATGGGATTGCTTTTGCTCAAGAACCTGGGTGCACTTGTTGTGTAATGCGGGAGGATGAGGAAATCTGATGTGTACCTCAAGGGGATTTCATTTTGGGTGAGAACAGCCAATAAATTAAATTGCATGTTAAATGCTATATAACATTGTATATCATCACTTCTACATGGCTACATGGCCTATCAATGGTATTACGGTAAGAATCACCCAGATTAATGAATGAACTTTGATGAAAACTGAGCAAAGCATAGTGATAATGGAACCAGAACTGGCTTCAGCATGCAACCATCCAACATCACACAACATCTCTGCTGACAGATGGAACCCAAAGTCATGGACTAAATGAACACAACAAACATTTTATAGGGATAACCCGCAGACTTAGGGAATTATATCTGTGTGTATATATCAAAAGACAGGAAAAGTGGTGACTAGTCGGAATGAATTGGAAAGTGTGGGACCTGGGCATGATGTAGATGGTATAGAATAAGGGGTGGATACTGTCCTCGTTTCGGCTGGGATAGACTTAATTTTCTCCTTAGTAGCTGGCATAGTGCTGTGTGTTGGATTTAGTATGAGAATAATGTTGATAACACACTGATGCTTTAGTTGTTGCTAACTAGTGCTTACACTACGTCAAGGACTTTTCAGCTTCTCATGCTCTCTACTGACTGAGAAGGCTGGAGATGCTCAAGAAGCTGGGAGAGGGCACAGCCAGGACAGCTGACCCAAACTGGCCAAAGGGCTATTCCATACCATATGATGTCATGCTCAGTATATAAACTAGGGGAAAGCTGTCCTGGGGGCCACTGCTCGGGAACTGTCTGGGCATCAGTTGGTGGGTCGTGAGCAATTGCATGTGCATCACTTGATTTGTATATTCTTTTATTATTATTATTATTATTATTATTATTATTATTATTATTATTATTATTATTTTCCCCTTCCTTTTCTGTCCTATTAAACTGTCTTTATCTCAACCCACGAGTTTTCTCACTTTTACTCTTCTGATTCTCTCCCCCACCCCACCAGGGGAGAGTGAGTGGCTGTGTGGTGCTTAGTTGCCAACTGGGGTTAAACCATGACAATTTCTTAAGATGGTTTTGCTACTAAACACATCACTTCATCTAAGTACACCCTTAAACTAATGGGGTCACAGGAGAGGTAAAAGTTAAGGCTTTCAGTGAAGGGTCTCTGTAAAAGCCATCATGGAGGAAGGAATGCAGCAGGAGAGCAGGAGAGTGACAGAAGTCTGGTTTAACTTAAGCAATGCAATAAACTAAATCTAGAATGAAAAGATGACTCTTCCCTGCTAGGGGATCCAACTTTTCCCACAAAAGTCCTTTTCACTCCTGCATCTCAAAAAGCATTTTCGTATGCATTTAAACTCTAATCACAGAGTATTCTTCATTCCAGATTCAGTTCATTTGAAAAAAAACACTGAAAGAATGCTTAGAGAAGAAGCGATCAGCAAGAAGCAGTGAAAAGACTTAATATCTCAAGACAATAAAGAGCATCAGAGGTAGAGGTGTGTAGTACAGAGACCATAAGTCCAGAACAATAACAACAATAGTTTCAATAGTGTTCTTTAGAAAGCATAAAAGGCACAAGACTAGGCATGTGCAGGAAACTTCTGCCTGCTGTCATTTTTTGGCTCATCATTAGAAATCTCCAGTGATTTGGTGAGTGTCATGTCACGAGGGCAGTTGACAAAGACAAGGTTTGTGGAGTGATGAGGATAAACATAAAAGAACAAACCATGAGACTTAAGAGACACATTAGCATTCTGACTCTGCCCCACTCCTGCACAGAATGAAAGATGTATTTGAGAGGCTAAGAGTGTTATAAATTCTTGTGCTGCTGTAAGGGTATCTGCCTTCTTAGTGGGTATTTGGTCTACTTAAAGCCCATCAGAATGAACAAAGAAACTGAATATTTGCCTTTAAATCTGAACACTGTGTAAAATATTGTCACACTTAATCAGGTCATTCTATTGTCATGTCAGCTGTGAAGGAATACTGCAAAATACTCCGAGATGTCAGTGCTGCAAAGAAAAGCCTTCCTTTTCTGCTGTTGTGTTTGTGTGTTCTGCTTTGTTGAGTGGAAAACTGTTAATAACCATTTCCTAAACTAATACTGCTAATATTGCTGTCCATATTTGAGCAAATTACTAAATACTGTTTGCTTATTAGAACACAGTGTGCAGCAACAGCATTCTATTTTATGCACTCAACTTGTAAGCACCTCAGCTTCAGCTCTTTTCTCAAATGTTGTAGTGTGTAGAGGCAAATGGTAGGGGAGAAATTCAAATTTAAGAGATGTCATTAAAGCTGTCGCAGGATTTGTCAGTCCTCATGTTGAACTTCCTGTGTATGAAATACTGTACCAGGGGAGGCACTGTCGAAGACTGGTAATTCAGGCTACTGGAGGGAAACCAATAGAACCATAATAATGGTGCTAGACTTCTGGAAATTTCACTGTCTCCACAAACTTGATTTTTTTTTTCTGCTCCCTTCCACCAAACAAAAAGCTGCATTAGAGACTTACATTCAGTTTTATAGCTTAAGCCTACCTACAAACGATACATCAATGCAAGACTAATTGTGCATAAAATTTAAATTCTATTGCACTGCTACATAAAAATGCAAAATGCTCCAGTGGTATAATGGCTGGTGCTGAGCTCAATCCAATAAGGGTTGCCCCAAGGCAAGTCATACAAATGCAATTATCTCTCACATGCTCAAACTGCTTTCTTTCACAACATTACTTTTATTATGCAAATGTATAAATCTAATTTTAATCCGCAAGACCATCTAGAAGATTAAACCAGTACTCATGTCTTACCTTCACTAACTGTAATTAAAGATATTTAAAAATTTAGTGTTGGAGGAATGATTCTAATGCAAGAAAAAGCTTGATATTGCCCTCAACCTAAATTATAAAATACAGATATTAGAAGAAAGAAAAAAAAATGCTTTGATTCAATATGCTCACTTGCTCTCTCTCTTTTTCTCCCCCTTTCCTCCTGGAGCAAGGGTTGTTTATTGTCCAGATGAAGGTAGTGTGGAAATGGGACTATGGACTAGGAGAAGTCCCTGTTTCAATACGGGAGGCAGAAGTGCTGAATATTCATTACCCTGCAAAACCTGTGTAATCATTTTGATGACTGTAGTAGTTGCATTCTGATTAGGCTGCATTTATACTCACTCTACACAACTGTGACTGACGACGGAAAGTGCTGAAACAATGAGTGAGCCAGACTGGCTGTGTCAGCAAGAAACCAGAACAGAGTAAAAGCCTGTGCAAAAACCTGCTAGGATAAAAGGACAAAAGGGAGAGTGCCACTCACAGTCAAGTGGGATGTGGAACGGAAGAGACTACTGCTTTGATCTGGCACCCCTCTGTAGGATCCCATGATTTCTTATGACCTGCCTGGGGAGAGGGTTTATTCCAGTGCCAAATGGACCTGCTCCTTCAGCAGTAATAAGGGGTTTTAGAGCCTCCTCCATCAAGCCAGTCCTTTTGACTGGTGAAAAGGCACATCACAGATAAGAACTGCTATCCTGATAGTCCCTATTGAATATTAACAGTTTTTAATGAACCCATGCAAAATGCACTCTGATTTCTTGGCTGTTATTTTGGGTTCTCTGGTGAGGAACTGCTATATATGTGCAAGGAAATAACTTGTACGATTCAAGTCTCAGGAATACAGAAAAATGAAAGGATGGAAATTTCATTCCACTTGTGTTTGAGCTGAAATACTGAGGAATCCATTTTTCAATAATAAATAGTGCAAAAAATTTAAAATAATCTTCAGGAAAGGCTGTGATAATTCCAGGAAGAACGCCAACATACAAAGTGCTGTGGCCCTCATTCAAGAAATCACCTTTTTTTCCTGCAAATAACTTGTTCTGAATATTTTCTGGATTTTAAAGAGGTGTCCAAATTCTTCTGAAGCCAAAAGGATCACAAGGACAGAAGCATACACAAGAATTGGCAAAAGCATTTAGTTAGGTACGTTCTTTGATGTGATCTTGAAATACTATTGACATAACTAGTTTCTGTCTGGATTAGGATGGCAGATTTAAAATGTGTTCTCCCTATTCTCTTTATTCTCCAACCTTGTTTATTAAACTAATTATAAAGTCTCCAAATCTCACGTTGTTAATCTACCAAGTGATAACTTGATGCAAACAAAGAGGACCCTTCTCAAATCTCAGTAAATTTAAAAGAAAGTTCACAGTTTAAAAAGCTTAACATGAATACTTACACAAAATATACTGTCATTTACCAGCTCAAAGGTGGACATATTTGAGATTAAACAGTTCTTGGAAAAAAAACACCAACCCCAAAGATAAAAGAGTGAAATACATAATATAATGGATAATATATCTTTATGTTTTCTGATGATTTTTCTATTACTATTGTGAAAAAAAAGAATTATACAGAATTTTTGAATTCCATAATTTTTCTAATAGTTGTCACTTTAAATTAATAAAATTTTATATTTTCTAGCCTATAGCCTTCTTTTTCAACTGAATCTTCTTTGTTTCCAACAAGTTCAAAAGGAAATATACCTCTTTAGGCTTATTTCTTTCTACATTACTCGACAGACAATGTAATAAAATATCAGTCAAACTATACTGACAAACAGAAAGGGACAAAACCATTTTGTATTATATCCTGTATAACATATAGTTCTTCGTCCCTGACTGTAACATGGAAGAGCTAGCAAATGAAAGCTGGTACTTCATTCCCATTGTATGCTTTATGTAGATATGTTTCTTAATTCTTCTCTTCCAACATAGACTCTCATGCAGGAAAGAATATTTCCCAACATGCTCTTGGAGCTATGAAATTCATTAGGACTAGGATTTTTATCCTATCACCTAGTTCCCTGTAGACTTCTGTAGGCATCTCACTCCCTTCCTCTTCACTTGATTTTGAAAATCTTCCCAACTGCAAGGACTACTGTGCTTCTTAACTTCCCCACCCTTTTTTGATGTTATTTTATATAATGTTTATTATTTTATCATTTTTAGTTATTAACCTTCTTCAGTCAGAGACGGAATAGGGTAACTGTAAAACAGAGTAAACTCATAAGGTGCTGTAAATGCTTATAAAGTGAAGACAATGTAATTTACCCTGTGCTGTGTCATGGCATATCTAATCTCTGGCCTAATCCTATAAACATTTAATTCAGTCATCTCTAGATACATCATCCCAGTGGCTCAACTATGACTTTTTGGGCAAATGAAAGATGCTGCTAAGAGAGGTTTTATGGAAATGCATCTTAGATGTAGATTTAGACAGGAAAAAATAGAATGCGGTGAAAGAAACAAGGACTTTTTAGCAGTTTTAGAGACACCTTGGAGCATTAGAGGCAGCATGCTTGCTGAAGTATATAACAGTAGAGTAATTAGAATAATAAAATGTGAAAATTTATTTGTACTACCAGTCCAACAGAAAACAATTAGATTTTGAGAAGATGGTTTCAGTTGTTACTAAATATTAATAGCTATCAAATTCTGGTGGTTTTAGAAGTTAATACAATTAAGAGCTTGATGGCTGGCTTGGACCTACAACTGTGAGCGTCCCATCCTGTCCAATACAAAAATTATGCCAGATTCAGCCTGACATTCTCTTGACATTACCATTAAACCCCTAAAGACCCTTTCTTTTCTATGCAAGAGTTTTGATTACTATTCTGGTATGCCATTGGTTTGAATATGAGTGGTACAAACCAGGCTGTGCTAAAAACTATAGCTGTATGGGTCCTCTGTGAAGTGCTGGAAAGAGCAGTGATTTCAGCTTTGTATGCAGCAGCTACAAAACTAGCACTGAAAATCCACATCCATGTAGTGTCCTTAGTTTTAAAGGCATGCTGAGAAGCTGAAGAGGGTGGAGAAAAGATCCACAAGAATGACTGATGGCTGAAGAAAATGTTTTACAGTGATGGATTGAAGAGCTTAATCTGTTGCATTTATTGAAAAAGAAGACTGAGAACTGACTTGATTACAAAGGATAAGTATCTTCATGAGAAAAAAAAAAAAACACTGGATAGTACACAATACTATAATCTAGTGGAGAAATACTTAATGAGAACTATTGGTGGAAGATGAGGCCAGGCAAATCTAAATGAGGATGAAGCAATGAAGCACAATTTCTTTTTTGAGAAGGTGGCTGATTAACTTCCTAGAACTAACTAGCAAGAAAACTGGCAGTTCCTTTTTGACTTTCCAGTACAAATCCAGTGCCTTTCTGAAAGGTGTGCTTTTGCCAAATATTTATGCTTTGCCAGATTACAGGGTTTCGGGAGTGATACACATACAAGCATGTAAAATATGATGTTCTGTGATATACAGGAGATCAGACTAAATTACTTAATTATGCATCCTGAACTTTAAATCTACAAATCTGTGAAATTAGAATACTGATCTTTGTGGCTACAGTTCAAACATTTTGATTCAGAAGCTGATGGGGACAGAGGATTCCCTGGCAGTGAAACTGTTGTGACTCAGCTGTGTAAAAAGGAAAAAAGATGCTCGAAGTCCATGAAAGATGGCTCTGATGAGCAATGGGAACATTCAACTGGCATTTCTAAAAGTACTGCATGACTCATCATTACAAACGTCAGGAAGACAGGGACGATACTAATTGCTTAAAGGCCCTATTAATCCTTAGAGTAGACTCAAAGTTCCCAAGTCAATAGGGAACATTTTCCTCCTTTGCCCATCTTCTGTTTCTAAAATCTACTTGGAAATTCATATTTTAAACAACTGGTATCGAACAGACCAGGGAAGCAGACAGGGAACCTAAATGAAAAGTGTGTTCATAATCTGCTGGATTTTTGAAATCAAAACCAAAAGCAAATAAAATATAAATCCCTTTGCTGAACTCCCCCCCCCCCCCCCCCCCCCCCCCAATAACTAACTAGAGAAAGAAATTTGTCAGGATAAACCTGATGGTCTGCCTTTATTCTTAGAGCTGAAAACATACTTCATCACATGGAAGAACATACTGCTATGGAATTAATATCAAATGGAACCGAAGTGTTCAATATCCACCCTCTATATTTTAATGATTTAAAAATAAGTCCCTCCCAAACTTCCTGGATCATAGACTAATCTATATTCCAAGTTTCTTTTTTGACTATCAGGATTCTTTTAATTTAAAACTGTAACATTAATGTGTTAGTTGAAAGTAGGTAATACAGTTCTATGGACCACCTGAGGACCATTGTCCAGCTGGGCCACTGCTTGCCTGTTTACAGATTAAGAACCACTGACCAAGACAAGGGTCCCTCAGGACCTACAGCCTCAGAATGGAAGACACTCCCCAGGCTAAAAATTGGGGTGTTTGAACCTATTGGTTCAATGAAGTAATTTTCACTTTCCATGACACTGAGGAATAAAGTAGAGCAATTACCCATCCTTCTCACTGTCAATACTCTAGCCTTCAAATTGGGGAAAAAAAACCCACCCTACTACATACAGATTGCTCTGATAAGCACTGATAAAATGATGCAATTGATTATATAACGGGGTTTTGTACTACAGTAGTACAAGGCAGTGCAAAATAGGACTTGACATACCTTGCTGATTGGAAATCTTTTGGCTGGTGTGACAGAAATAGGAATGGTTTGCGCTTCAAACAATAGAAAGCATTTTTAATTGGCGAAAAGGTGATAAAACACACTGCCCTGTTATGTGCTAATCTGTCAGATTGAAAAGTATTTGAAGTGCTGCAAATTGAAGATATTTTAATGAGGTATTTGGAAGCTAGGCTGTTCTTACACCAAAGATTTTGTTCTAGATTTTTGTTCTTATACCAAAGATTTTGATAAGATATAAGTACAGTCAATGTAACCACAGAGGATTTCAATAAAATATTGAATTAAATAGGTCACTGTGAACTAAATGATGTTACAGATACAGAAGAGAAGAACACTTAAATATGTTGCTCTTTAACCAATGAAATAAAGCACCCAAAATGTATTTGGAAACATCTCTCATTTAGACAGTTCTGTTTGTGAAAGGGCATGTTTAAAAAATAGCCCTCTGGAGCTCTTAACAAAATTATACAGCTATTGGTCACCTTGTTCTGCCAGGCCAAGAAAACTGTATGAAAGGGATAACAAATTATTAGTAAGATCTGGCTTCATAGGAATGCTTCTTTGGCTTTATAAATAGAGAGCGTTAACTCTAATTCCTCATTTCCCCTTGAGTTTGCTTGTGACTTTCTGTATTAATTTTAGCATGCCTAACAGGAGTTGAGTCTTACAAAAGTATTAAGTGTGAATTACATTTTACCAATCTCAGAATAATCTGATGGTAAGCAGTCTATTCTACCAACATCCAACTGGACAAAAACTAGCTTTATGCCAGTGATGCTCCTGAACCCTAGCACAGCCAACCAATCTACAGGGGATATTTTGTCACTACTGCTAATAGAGCATCTCTAAAATCTGACATACAAATAAAACACATGCACGTACACAGATATCTGTGAAGACTAGCAAACAAAAGAAAGAACTGAAAAATAAAGACATTTGCATAAGCTTAAAATTAGAGTTTAAATTGCAAAATATGGTGCAAAATTATGCACATAAAATATTCTGAAAAACATACAACAAAGGCCCAACTTTAGTCTATTAAGCACTCATCATTATTTTTCTCTTTTAAGAAATTCAACTCAAACTTTAAACCACTTTTTATGTACCCTTTCCTGCTTTTAGTCAAATTTAGGATTTGCTCTTTTTAGTGTATTTGCAGTAAAGCAAATGGGTCCTGTAAGGAGCCATCGTCTCAAAACTTACTTGCTGTGCTCCGAAATGTCAGTATGTAAAATGAAAGATCAAAAAAGATAAAAGGCAAGAAAGATAAAATACTAAACAATTGTTTTTATTCAAAAGCATCTGGGCAAATTTGCTTGAAGTATCCATAGGAGCTTTCATGCATACGCAATATCATCCTTGGTTATTCATGGACTGTTTTTACTTCTTACTGTCTTCAAATCTGCAGCAATTTCTCCCTTGTTTGCATGTTATGATAAGTGCCAACCTTCTGGCTTCTTTGTGTTGCAGTCTGTACTGCAGTGATATGTAAGAATGCAGTTCTAAAAGCATTTGTTAAAAATTAATGGGAAACTAGTAGGAACCAAGGTTTTATACTGTAGAGCCTACAACAACGTAACCTCTCTTAGTGATTTAGAAAACAAGGTACAAGAAATAGTTTTTTAGCTCATCATAGATGACTTTGGGCTAATTATTCTCAGTGCTATTGCCCAGCATAATCAGAGCTGGAGAAATACAGTCACTGAGGAAAAAAAAAAAAAAACGTAAATAAAACTAACCAGGCATGGAACATATTGAATTTGGTTGGAGAAAAACAAATTTAAATCGAATATTTGCTGTGTTTACACTAATTTCTACAATGCTCTTGTGTACAATGCCACATTATTCCACTGCTGCATGAGCTGGAAAGCCATTTTCTTTCCTCATCAATTACTGTAACACCTGCGTATACACTCAAAACTGATTGGTACATCCATCCATTATTTCATTAATACGTCAGTAAGTCTATTTGTGTGGAAAGTGAAAAAGCTTCATGAATGAAAAATACAGAAGACAGCTTGTTAAATGTGAAGAAACAGCATCACGTCTGTACCCAGACAGACAGCGCTAAAGTTTTCTAGGCACAACCCAGACTATTTTAAACATTGGTTACTACACTTCTCAACCTGCTGGAAGAGTAACATATGTTCCAAATAGGGCTCATTTCTGTTGTGCTTTATCCCAGTCCTGCTGCTTAGTATGGGTATTGTAATAGTGAGGACAATTTCCACAGAGGGAAATTGTGTCAAATCTCAATCTGCTACAGTACATTAAACTTGGTAGGTTTAATGCTGAGTCCTGTAGCACAATTTTCTTTGACTTGATATTTAATGGGACATAAAAGTGTTAATATTTTGACTTGATGAATTTGCTTTTTGCTTTCAGCAGCAGACAGTTATGAAAAGTTACAGTGGTACATTAGTTACAGTAATTTGGTTTTGGGACACAAGCAGAAACAAAAAAAACCCATTAGCAGAGCCAATAGCTATAACCAAAGCTAATAAAAAGGGCTAAAGGCAATTTATAAAAAGGAGTCTTAAAATGTCTACAAAAGAAAGAAAATTTAAAGTGATCTTAAGAGTAACTGAAACAATATTGTTTTTCCAATACTTTAGCTAATGTTTTTCATTTTAAAATATTTAGCAATATATACAAGTAGGGTAATGCACAAATTCCATTTGTTTTCCTTGGTTCCATACATTTATTTACTTAAAATGTTCATAACACTTTTGTTAATAGGCATCAAACATGACAAATAAACCAGTCCAGAAACATTAAAATGAGTCCCCCCTATAGTTCTAAGTCTGTATCCAGCTCCAAGTTCTCTCTTTCAATGGTGGAATTCATGTATTATTTCAGAAAAGCAATTCCATGTTGTTGATATGCATGATTTTTGGTACCATTTTCTTTTTCTCTTTCAATCATCTCCAGGCAGAGCTATACCTTGATACGTCATGAATCTGACCTTAATAATATCTTTAAACATTTCTGAAATTAGGTACTTTGAATAACATAGCTACTTCACCCAAGGAAAGGTCTTCAGGTTGCCCAGAGAGGTTGTGGACGCCCCATCCCTGGCAGTGTTCAAGGCCAGGTTGGATGGGCCCTGAGAAACCTGGTCGAGTGGGTGGCATCCCTGCCCGTGTCAGGGGGGTTGGAGTTAGAGGATCTTTAAGGTCCCTTCCAGCCCAAGCTGATTCTATGATATGACACCAGTGTGAAAAAGTGAGAGAGTATGCAGATCTTTATGCAGAAAAAGAGAGACTCAAGAAGGGGCAGGGAGGACTACCCGTGGATCAGTAGTTATGGCATTTTAAAGCAGAATGAGAAAATCTCATTTATAAAAAGCATGTTACATACCAAATTATTTTCTTGAATCAGAGAAGCAAAATACTATGCTGTTTTCTCTAGATCTCATGCAAAAATAGCATGATAGGTGACTGGGAAATGGGCTCAGGGACATTGGATACATATCATTAGTGATAAGACATATGGCTTTGCATTCCACACATTATCTGGAATTGATTCAAGACACTATGGGTTACAGAAAGCACTCTAATGACATGATGTGTGTAGCCAGTGGAACCAAGCCCATTAGCAAAACCAGCCACCACGCAAATTTATGTGCCACTTATGTTACTGCTGTGGGTGGGGTACAGCAAAGGATTTTCTCTCCTAAGGGAAATAAAGAACAGTAATATTTTATTGCTCTAGGGGACTGGAACCTGCAGTATAAAAATAAAAAATGGGTACGACCAGAAGTAGGCTCTAGCACAAGTACTCATCTCCATTAACCAACAGAAAAATCCAGTTCTCTCTTCTTAATTGTCAGACAGTTAATGTCTGTGTGGGCTTGTCTACACAAAGAGGATAAGGCACAGTAAGATCTGGAAATACTCTTAGTCCATTTCGGCCACCAAGTAGCTTACTCCGTTTGAAAACTGCAGTTATGAGCCTCATGCAAATGTAGGTTTAGGGTATGGGCCAAAAAGTTTCCACAGGAAAAATCTGACAAGGAACATACAGACTGATAGCTGTTAGGGATGTAATTGCCTACTCTGTCTGCTTTTACCTTAGGTTAAAGGTAGCTTAACCATATTTCCGTGAATATTCATAGCATTTAATCATTACAAGCCCAGAACATTCCTCATGCCATACAGTTAAAAGAGCAGATTTTCTGCTCTCCAACAGGGTTCAGGAAATTGGCAGCCCTTCATCTACATAGCGAGTAGGGTACTGAAAGCACACTTGAGTAGGATTCAAATAATGAACTTTTCAACTTTTAATGACCCAAGAAGAAATTGAAGAGAAATACAGAATATTACAGTTGATACCCATCTTCTCCATTATTTTCACAGTACAAGACTGACTCTTTGAGTCAGTCTGTTGCTCTGAAAGGAACAGAAATTTCTCCAAGAGCCGGAGTTGAATATGACAGCACCACTTAAGACAATAACAGTATTCCTTTACACATATTACAATGAGTGAAGGCTGTCAGCTTCAGACACTATCTCATCATTTACAACTCTGCCCTTTATATAGAGATATTTGTCCTTTACTTGACCATAGCAAGACACGGGCAAAGAGGAAGGGGGAAATCACTAACTTTTAAAATAACACATTTAAGTTTGACACTACACTAAAAAAAGCCGACAGTTTTATGATGAAAGTAGTTGCCACAGAAAAAACTGCCATCAGAAGTATTGAACAGTCTACAATTTTAATCTATTACTACATGATGATACCACATTTTTGGTTCACAGATCTAACACTCAAAGACGACCTCTATATCTACACTCACACTCAGATTTTCAATCACTAGCTTCTAGACTAGCTAACACTTCTGGAGTACCTTACTTTAGAAAAGGTTAGAAGGTTAAAAAAACAAACAAACAAACAAAAAAACACCACAAAAAGCCCAGCCTCTATATTCAGCACAATTCCAATTTCATTTCACTAGACATAACAATGGTGGAGGCAAAAGGAAGTGAAAGTGGGTTCCCTAATCAGGGTGTCCTAAGCTGCAGATGGATGGAAAGCCATCTCCCAGCCATAGCTGGGAAGCTGTACAGGAGGAAGCACTGCTATAGGCTTGCTCTTACATCCTGATATGCTTTTGTCATACTCTTTCCCTTCCTGTCCTCTGAGGGAAAAATGTGCCCACCTGTATAGCAGGCTATCATCAGAGACAGGAATTTTGGTTTGTCTCAGTATGTTAAAAAAACAGAAAGAAAAAAGAAAAGAGAGAGACGCCGGTATCTTTATAGTTTCCACTGTATAGGTTGGGAGAACACAGAAATCTTTCCCTTGTTCTTTCTGTCACTAGAAAGGGAGGTATATTAAGTGAGCCTAGAAGCCATACCATAGTTTTGGAGAAGTGAATCTCAAAAGAACTACAAAGAATTAGTGACTCTGCTTCAGTTAAGGGGACTTGCTAGTTGTATAAAAGATGATCTTCGAGTTCAAATTATTCTGAAAATCCTGACTCATACCATTAAATTTTCTGCCTCTCAGGGTGTAAAGGGTCAAGCTAGTTTAAGATCTGGCTCATTTGAGTAAATGAGCTCTTCAGATCAAAGGCTGACACAGATTTTGCTGTGGTACTATTGAGGATGCTAGCATTAAATAAATAGAGGTAAGGTGAAAGTTTTCAAACTAAATAATAGATTCACTTGGCAGTATTGTGGGCTCAGAAGAACTCAGACAGAGAAGGGGAACACTGAGATGAATGGAGCAGTTCACAGCCGCTGGGGTCTTGTTTCAAACCTTATTTATCTCCACTAGGTGTTTTCAGCTAGGAACATCGAGGTATGATTAAGAGGCCACTTCATGTCTTCTGACACTTTCTATGCTGCAGACACCAGATCGAATTTTGGGCAGAACACCAGATATCTAATCTCCTACTCCTTGTCTACAGCTGATGTGCACTTACCACAGTTCTGTGTGCCTTTGCAAGCTTACTATAGGCATGGGATAGCAAGAAACCGGGTGGACATTTTTCTGTCTTAAAACAGCTTAAAACCATAGAGAGAAGAGGTGTGGAGTGGAGTCCTTCTCCGAATCCCAACCAGCCTATAGGGACAACCATCATTTCTATTTCCCTTTACTCTAGTACAACCTTTCCTTATTCCTTTATTCTGTTTGCAGATACTCAGCCAGCGGGGCTTTGACCAATAACTGCCGCTTTGGCAGGAAAAGGAAAAGACCTTGCAGGTAAGAATGACTTAACCTGCACAGCTCCTTCATTGGTCAAAGGGAGGGAGAAGCTGGGCTGTAGTAAAGGTGAAGAAGCCAAGCAATTAGAAATGAGAATGTGAATATCAGAGGGTGGTAAAGCCTCCATCCTTTTATAAGGAAATTAACTGTGTTCATAAATGTAGATGTGAAGAGTTAAAGATACAGGCCAACATCTGCAACACATCCTTTCAGACCTGCTTGTTCAGAGCAGTGGCAAATGAAAAGATTCATTTAGAAGAAATCAAGTTCCAGTCTGTCAGCAGACTGTCAGAAAAAGAACAGAGAGAAAGGATCCTATCCCCATGTTATTTCCCTGGTATAGAAAAAAAAAGAAAGGGCTGGTCTTACTAGCCCTTCCAAAACCACAAAACCGAAATACATCTTAGATAATCAGAGAAGCAGATAAATGGTTACCAAATTTGGAAGTGGTGTCATAAGTACAGAAATCAAAGCAAGTAAAAGTAGCAGTACTAAAAATCAAGAGAAAGACTAAAGAAAAGCAGAAAGGCTGGAGGGTTTTGTTTGTCTACCTTGCTCTTTTACCATTCCAGGGTAAAAAAAAAAAAAAACACCTTATGGCCTTCCCATACATGTGTAATATCTCTGTTATTGTAAATAGGTGAAATCACCCTGCTTACTCATATATTAACAAAACTGTTGTGCTGTTACACAAAAGCTGAAGTATGACTGTTAAATTCATTTGTTCATATATTGGTACTGAGAAGTAATTTACAAAACAGCAAGAAGCCTAAGGGAAGGCCATGGTTTAAATCTAATATTTGATATAGATTACCAATTTATAGATAATTTGGACTGCATATGTTACAGTTTTCTCTTAATCATATTAATACAATAATATTTAATATATTGGGTCATCTTACATGTTTTATGTACAATTATGTACTGCAGATGACATTATCTATCATTATGTCACTGTGCCAAATTTCTTATGAGATCAAAAGATCTTTGTTGCTTAAATGGACTCTGTTTAATGCATCTGAATTGCTTGAAAGGGAATAGAACTGATGAGTGAACAGGCTGCAGTAATTTAATATAAACAGATGACTAGTGAGCACCTCCAAGGAGCAGAGCAGTAACTTCACATTCTTTTGCTAAACAAGAGCTGCTTTCTAGGTTGTCTGAGAAAGTCCCAAGGATAAAGGCTTTCAATTACAAACAATTACAAAAATCCCATGCTGATATTGCCCTACTTTAACTAAAAAGCCACCTAAGTTCCAGCTGAAGATGCTAATATTAAATACCAGAAAAAAAGAAAGAGCTGAGGAACTCCTGGGGTCTACAGTAGCATTTGGGCTGTTGCAAATGGCAAAGATGATCTATTTTTCCACATTAGGAAGGTTTATAATTTCATTATCAATAAATAAGTATTAGAATGCATAGTGAATGTGACAAACTTTCTTTCCATATTTGGTGGAAAGGAAAATCCATCTCCTGACAAGGGGAAAGGAGACAGTCACTGTAACAGCTATCACTTGACTTACCTTTGCCCTTAGAATTCATTTTGAGACATAACCTTCACTTACCCCTCACAAGGGGCCATAAATGACAGTCATGTTTGCCATCAGGCTGCTGATAATTCCCATCTGTGCACCAGTCCTGAAACACTATCTAGAATTTAACACTGAAATTAGATATATTTTGTCCTTCAAGAGGTACATACACTGCTTATATCAGAACAATAACTTTACACCAGTCTGCTCCAGCTCCTTCCTCATCATTGAGAAGCATGAGGACACAGACACAGAATTAGGATGACACAGTGAAGAGGACATAGACCATGGTCTTTACAAGTTTGTTTGCATCATTAAACTCTTAATTTTTTTCTGTGTGTTATAAGCTCTTCATTTCTGTTTTACAGAGTTTTGAGCATAGATCACAGTTTTGGCAGAATTCAAGGTAGCAATGGTGACCTCAACTCTGAGTAGCTCATCTCAGCAATACCCAGACCTCCTACTCTCAGGTAAGATTCTGGCAATCGTTGTAAGCAACAGCTAATCTGGTAACTATCTTTATCTTTTCCTTTAGAAACAAAAAATATTTTCAACTGGCTGTTGGCATGAACATTTGATGAATGTTAAAATAAAGCAGACCGTGTCTGTATACAGAAGCACAAGAACTGCTTTACCAATTAAAAGCAATATATGCACCTTCACAACACCATGACTTAGAAGCTGACAGTGAGAAGAGACTATCAAAAAACCCAAATCCCAACAGATTCAGTTTAACAATGCTTTTCTATCATTACACGTTCTTTTCATTAATATAGATGAGGCCTAAGGTTATGAAAGCTGTGGAAGAAGTAAAACTTAATTGTGCCTGGGCAATACGTCCTGGAAAAGACTTAATATAAAAAGAAATACAAACAGCTCTTTAACTTTCAGATGAGCACTAGGTGACCAGACAAACTCTGTAAGGTCTTGTCATGTAGAATCCCTCTGCTTCTAATTATTGGATCAATTTGTTAGCTGGTTAGTCCAAAAGCTATACAGCACTTCAGGTTTTTTGGATGGGTAGGTGGGGACAGGCAGAAGTATATGTGACACAGAAAGTCCTCTACAATTTTCTCCAAGGATATCCTGATTTTCTTCCTCAATCTCCTCCATAGCCAAGTGCTAAAACTTAAGCTGGCCAAACTGATCATTGTTTTAAGGGAGTAAAGCAATCCTTTTGCATGAGGCTAAAGTCAACATTTTTCAAGTTAGAAGCCTATAAATGAGCAACATTAGTCATTAATTGGCCTGTGTTTTTCATTCTTCATGGAAAGGTCTAACAGTTGAATAAACTAGTGAAAATTAAAATATTTTAAATAAAATTCTTTTTACAAACAAATACTTTGATGCAAGATACACACAATGCATATTCTTTCTCTTTTATTATCTGTAACAGTTTTGTGAAGAATAGTCACATGAAAACAGGATACTCTTTTAAAAAGCTCATCTGCTCCTGCCTATTATTAAATACTTGAAATCACAATAATGTTCTTATGACATCATAAGTATTTCCACAGCAAGCAATTATTTGTATCAATTGCATTTAGTGAAATAAGAAGATGGACACTTAAAATTTAAACTCATTTTCACGTAAATAACCCTATCATTAAAAAAAGGAGAAACAAAACTACAGAAAGCATGTGTTTGTACAATCAGAAGAGTCAGTAAATATAATGAATGTTTTTCTGTGTCTGGTATGAAATGCCAGTACATTAAGAAGTGAATAGACTTTCTGTGTTATAAATGAATACACAGACTGGGATAAAGACTCCTTCCATTTCAGCTCCATTCTCCGCTAATCAATTGCTGCACTGTACCTTTTCAGTTTAATGGGAAAGAAAACTACAAACTCTGCACTATTTTAATGTTTCAAAAGCAAAAGGGAAGACAAATAAAAAAAAAATAGTAAAGACCTGGATGATATTTCTTTCACTCTTCTTTACTCTTCGCATCACGAAAAATAGCTTGTGCACATGCATTATACTAAAATGTTCCTTGGAGTACAGTTCACAGTACAAGTACCTGAGGGACAGGTTTGCTAGGTTGTATTTCTGGCCCTCTGTTGATTTAACATGTTATCTGAGGCATCTGGCTTAATCTCAAGATTGTTTTCTTTTACTGTGCTCTAAAAAATGACAAAGCAGCACCTAACCACAGTGCAGCCCTCCACACAGGTATGCAGGTATGCCACCTTTGTCCTTTACAGAGCTCATTTGACACAAAGATGGCTCTGTAAAATACATGTTTTTTTAAATAAGCTCCTTGCACAAAAAAACCTGGTTTTGAAAGTGCTCTACACTTAAAGTGTATTGTTTTCTGCCCAACCTTGGCCCTATTACTTAAAATGCTGTGGTTTGACCCAGCTCTCCTGCATTCCTCTAAATCCTAGTCAGTCTGTATTTGGTCACCCTAACCAGTGTGGTGTGAATTACCTTCTCTTTGATTAATTTTACTATCTTGCAACCTCTCTCAAATTCTTATGTCTCTCTTAAACAACAGTACTCTAATCCTGTATGGATACATATTCTGGGCTGATTTAATCTTTACCCTACATTGCAATTAGAAAGAATTGTGACGCTGCTGAACGTGAAGTGCTTTAATATTTTGCTTTTTAGGGAGTATTTGGAACACTATTTCCCCAGCTGATCTGCTGCGTCTGATACCATTCCCACATTTTCCCTCCAGGAGGTACCAACAATTTCCCACATGGCAGCCCTTGAAAGGTTTTCACTTGGAGCTCTTTAAAGAGAGGTTCTCAGCCACTATCAGAATGGCATTTTCAGGAAGTGATCCAGGCCTCTTAGACCTTCCTTTCAAGGTGCTGAGACACTTGAATTGCTCACACTAAAAAACAAATGAGACCCTCTAGACATTATTTAAAGACAAACTATTATCACCTTAGATAAACCCACAGTTCATAGCTCTTTACTAGAGTGCCTACAGAATGAAGCTTTAAAATCGTTTAGACTATGGTAACTAAAATTCAGCTTCTAAAGACTTCTGCAATTCTTGCAATATTCCCCTTAGTAGCATTTTCTATTTTAAACATCTGTTAAAAATCAGTAGCATTAACTTAATGGAATAATCTGGCTGGGCTCTTTTGAAATTAATCAAACAAATTAGCATTATGGACTTTTAAGAGAGACTGAAAAGAGCTGGTTAGAATACCACACATCCAAGCAACAAGCGCATCTGTACTGGGGCACAGAATTTGCGGCAGATAGGCTTCCATGGTGCAAAGCACATTTAGGGTCATACAGTTGCCATGTGTTCATAAAATGATAAAAGAAGGTCCTATTCCATCAACTGAGATATGTTTCAAACAAAATAATTGCCAAAATAAAAGCATTTCCTCCTTTTCTGCACCTTCCTCTGTCAATGAGGAAGTCGAATAATTGCATAATGATAAATGACTGAGAAACACTGTTCCCAGACATTCATAATGGCTAAGTGCTGCACTGATCATATAATGCTATGATGTGCTGCTATATAACAAAACAGCAGGGCAATATTAGTTCAATCCAGTTGTAGAGAATATCTACCTAACACATTCATCCTTGATTTAAAATAAAAATATATTACAGTTATACTTAATGACTGTTTAGTAATGCAAGTTCTCAAACCACAAAGCTTCAGATTTAGTATATAATACTGATAAGACAAACAGTGACAAGAAAATGTAAAATGTCATCAGGTTCAATATGTATCAGCATTCAAAATTCCAGTTTGCCTGCAAATATCTGCGAAATGTGAAATGCAGAAGCAAAATCTCTTGTGAAATTTCCAGTTGTTCCAGGCTAATAATGGGTAGAAATACTGTGAGGAAAGGGTTGTCTTTACCTCACATGTGCAATTCCCTTCATTCTCGGCCCTTCTCATAATGAGAAAAAATAAAGGAAAATGAAGATAAAAATCAGGGGGAACAGAGTTAATTAATTTATTTTAAAAATGTTTTTGATGTAGATAAAATAGAAATGTAGAAATAACAGCAAAAAAGTTTAACTGAATGAAAATTCAACTTTATGAATTCACTGCTCTCCTCTCTCGTTTTTATTTCTATTTACATTGCTATTTCTGTTTTGAGGACGACATTACTGAAGCAGGTTCCATATGGCTTGTGTTATGTAGGAGGTCAGATACTTATGATGGTATATTTCTGGTCTTAAATTCTATTCACCTGTCATAATACTAAGGCATGCATTATTTCCCATGTACTGGCAGGTATATGCTCCTATATCCCTTGTCTCCTTGAATCCTATTGTAACTGCTGGTCTTACAATCTTCAAGTCTTCTTTTCCCATCATACCCTTTCCTTTCAGATTTCTCATTTAGTCTTTTTTTCCCCTTTTTAACCCATCTGCATTCAAAAACATTTCTAAAATGCTGGAACAGATATGATATTTTCTTCCATCCACTGTTTGGTCTGCGTACATATTCTCCCACCTCCTTTTCTCCCTCAGTTTGGGTCTGTTTTGATCAGAATGTGGAGAGCCTGTTTGCTACTCTCCCGTGCAGGGGCTAGCATGGCAGGTTCCAGTTTTCACTGGCTATTGCACGCTACTGCAATAAACATGACTAGGGACAATACTGGAAGGAAGGTAAGCTTTCTTTACATTAAAAAATGTTAAAGACCACAATGCACCACACAACTGAATGCTAATCCCCTCACTGAGTGTGCTGGACAGTCATGGCTAAGTGTTGTATGAGCAGTCAAGCCCAGATAAGAAAGTTTAAAAAGAAGAGAGAATACTTTGCTGAAGGGCCGCTGAAAGAATTTCATAAAAGTTAGAGCTATCACTGCTCTTGGCAGGTGTTTCACAAACAGGGTTTTGTCCAAAGTGTCCCCTGATATCTAGCAGGAAAGAATATAAAGCAGAAGAGCTGAAGGTATCAGGTCACGAGGACAAAGTTCAAAACAGAGCAGAACTATGCAAGTCTGCATCAAGTATTTATGCATTTGAATGCCAGACGCCAATCCTGGTGCTGGCCTGTCAGGTTGTCATTAGTAATGCTACCACTCACAGTGGTACCTGACAGCTACTGCAGATTCTGAAAATCTGAAATGCACCTCAGTATTTTTGGCTGTACTGGTTTGTATCAGAGAAGTTCTGGTAACGTTCAACATATACAAGTAAAATTCAACAAACAAAAAATTGCAAAGCATAGGGATACTTAATCAGTGCACTGAACTCTTTAAATATGAATGTTTATTTATGACCTTTCTCTGTGATTTTAGATTAGATTGCACACAGAATTAACAGCCTTTACTGAATATGCCATTGCCATCTCACACAAATGTCTTATCTGAAGTAAACAGCAACTGGTGGAGTATGAGACCTCTCATAACAGTTAGTAGACCATGACCAAGAACAGGATTTGAAATGGGATTCTAGAATAAATGAGACTTCTTGAATAAAAGTAAGAATGAGTTTTACAAACTTGCTACTTAGTGGCATGTTTTGCTGGTTGATCATTTCTATTTTGTAGTTATACTTTTGCAAGCTAGATCCCTGACATTCTTATCTTGCTGATATTACTCCCTCCAGTTGTCCACTTAAATTTGCTATATAGAAAAGCCGAAAGCACATTACCTCCAAGAGTTTTGGGAAGTTACATAATCTGAATCAATTTCATTACCATAAATAAATGTCAAATGGTTGAAATACATTTTCTTTGATTAAACTGTCAAGGGCAAAAACATGCAGGAAGAGTGTGTCTTTGTTTTATTCCTCTTACAGTAAAAAAGGGGGAAAAAGAGTGAAGGAAAGAATGAGTATGCTATGAGTGATCTTTACATAATAAAAAAAGTGAGGCGATACTTCCCAAAGACAAAAAAATGACCTAGTAGTCCACTTCATTAGTAACTAAATAATTCTGTTTGTGGAAAAAAATCTGAACGCCTGGTATACTGAGTAGTCATAACTTGAATCATACCGTGCCACCTTCAAACCTTTGTCTCATATTTTTCTGCCCTCAGCTTATGAAGAAAACAGACATATGTTTCCATTTTCCTAGCTATTCCAAATAAAATACAGAGAGCTCCAATGTCTTCATACCATGCTTGCTCAGAGAATTCACACTGTAGAAGTGGAGAACGTATTTCCGAGAATTGCGTTCATAAATTATTCCTATTGCTTTAGTACCTGAAAGTCCTCTAGAATATCTGTTTTTCACCTTTGGCGGCAAGGGAGTTTGAAGTGACAGGCTCAGTTGTCAATGGCTGCTTTCCTTGGCTGAGGTCTCAACCAAAAGACAATCCTTCCTCTGGAAACAGATGTTCAAATCCCCAGGTTTAGTAACAAACAGCACTTTTTAAAGAACTTGGATTTCAAAACAGTCACCTTCAATGTACTAACCTTTACATATATTAAATAAATAAAGAACTGCAGATCAATGCGATTAAGTGGTAACGTTAATTTTGAAATTCCTTATAGAAATTCAGAGATATGATTTCTAGTAGCAATATAGCACTTATGACTTAGACATTTTTATACTGTACATATGTATCTTCCCAACCATTATTAATTCCTGTGGGTTTAGCTCCTAGAAAACACAAGTAGTATGAGTACTGTTCATTAGTGTCAAAACACAATTGTACTTTAAATATTCTTCTCATGAATTATGTATAAGAAAGAGTGGACTGACAGAATGTCAGAAGTAAATAGATTGAAAATAACAGTGTAGGGTTACCTAAAGGAGATGCAGCCCTTCAAACTGGAAGTATCACTAACTTCTATGTTCTTTTAATCAAAAGTGCCTAAGGCAAACTATAGTTACATTAAGCTAACAAATACAGTTAATTGGGGTTATTTCCAAACTACCGTCTCTGAGCCAAACCTTAAATAAGGTTGTTTTGAAAAAAACACCTCTTGGAACAAACTCAACCCTGTATGTTATGGAGTTAGGATCAGGAAAAGGCTCAAAATATGCACATTTGGAAGACCAGTGGCCAGACTTTAATTACCTCCCGGTTGTATTACACTCCATCAACAAGGAGAGAACCAGCAAGCAGTTCTCAGTACAGGCAGCACAGGATGGTATAATGCCACATTAGGGGCGAAATATGTGGTTTCTGAATGACAGGAGTGGTAGCTCTCACTTGCGATTTTGGCCCCAGGGCAGCCCACTGAAGACAGTTAGGAAATTATCGAAGAAGATATGCCCCAACAGCTGCTTTCACAGTTGCACTGCCCGTGATCAGGCACCTTTCCTGTCCCAGCTACACGGCTCCCTGATTGCAACAAATCTGAATTGGCTCTAGTTGATGAGTGAAGACTTCATTTAATTTTCAACAGGTTACAGTTAGCCGTACCCCATTCTTGCATACTTTGCTTTGGGCCGAGTTTAAAGCCTGTTCAATGTAACTGAATGTGGATTTGGCTTAGTTATTAGACTAATGTAGGCACTGAATTATTTTTGAGTTAGTATCATATGATATGGCTGTATTGATTTTACGGATGTGTCTTCTAGGTCATTTCCCAGTTTGGGTTTGCAATCTTTATTTTGCTTCCTGTTTTATTATTCATCTTGTGCTTGGTGCCTGCTGTTATCTCTGTATCTCTGTATCTCTGTTAACAACCGTGTACAATATAAGGCACAATGAGTTTTTAACTGCGGCATGAAAAACTGGCCCCATGGAAACTGATGAATCACCTAGCCAATCCACTACCTGCCTCCAGCAGTGCTCCACATACAACACAGCAAACAATAGTGAAAAATGAAACAAAATGCTCTCTGTATTAGGCCTGTCCCCTAACATTGCACAAGAGAGGCAAAAGAAAGCTTCCATCTCTACTTCAGAGTGCTGCAATGCCTAAGATCAGAGTATTAATATAGTATAGTTACCACACTTAAAAAGAAAAAAAGTAAAAGCTGTCTCTGAATTGATAGAAGCGTTTGAAAAGTAGTATATGTGAACAAGAAAATGTGCAAAATAAGAGAAAAGGAAAAAAGTTTCTTCTTCTTTCTGTTCAGAGAAAATTGCCGCTTGGGCATTTGCCTAGCACCTCTTGGCTGATCTCATTGACTCAGTCTTGAACAACATTTGTGAGTAACTATCCCTATAACCATAACCGGCCCCCCTGCCCCCCCATACTCCATACTGCTGCTTGGGGATGGGGGGGAGGGTAGAGGAGTCAAAAGTGAAGGAGTGAAGTTGAGCATGAGAAAGTGGGGAGAAAAGGTATTTTAATGTTTGCCTTTGTTTTTCATTACCCCAATCTATTTTAATTGGCAATAAATTAAATTATTTTTCCCAAAGTTGAGTCTGTTTTGCCCACAATGGTAACTGGTAAGCAATCTCTCTATCTCAACCCATGAGTTTTCTCATCCTATTTTCTCCTCCTGTTCAACAGAGGGAGGGGTACGAGCAGCTGGGTGAGAACCTGGCCGTTAGTGAAAGCTAACCCACCACAACAGTTAATAGCCTGGTCAAGTGTGGCATTGAATCTGAATTTGTAAGTCCTACTGGATATTCATCGACTCTCTGAAAAGAAATGCAGACACCTCTGCTGCAGTCTGCAGCTTATCTTGCCATATATCCAATATTTGGGACACTCTAATTGTCTAGTTCCTCAGTTACTAGGAGGCTAACTGTACAATGAAGGAAAAAATAAAGGGAAATCTACATACAATCCCATAAGCATATATTTTCTCATCCTTGTAATATATCCTGAAAAGACAATAGTCAATAAATTATTACAGATTATGACCCACCTTTTCAAAATTATTACAGAATGGGGAATATTATTAGAAAGATTGTTGTGCTCATTTTACAAATATGAAACAAAATGTTGAATTTTCAATAGCACTAAGGAATTTCTCAAACAAATAACTGGGAACTAAGCCTTTTCCAAAATCCTGATCAGAGCAATAAAAAAGTTAGCCATCCTTTCCCTTAACTAACCAACTAATATTACAGTCACTATTATTGCCATTGACCATTGCTAATGCCATATTTTGCTAAAAAACTTCTGCCAAGGCAAAACCCAACATAATCCTGGCAAAAAAATGAATGGTATCAGTGGTTAAAACTTAAAGTGGATTAGAAAATTGAGTTGCAATTTTTAAGACAGAAAAAATATAGCACAAATATGTGCTAACTCCAAGGACTGGGATGGACTTTACATGCTACTAGTAAGTGCTGAGAACAGGTTTGTCTCATAAGAATTAGTTTAAATATCCTCAGGGCAAGTTATTACATATTCCCTATAGGTGGAATTTATGACAACTAAAAAATAAGTAGCAAGAATAGATGCTACATACATCAGACTGCATCAATTTTTTGTTATTGTCAAGAAATTAACATAGAAGGTTGCTAATATGGCTGAAAACAGTGTAACCTATTTAGTTTCTGAAAGCTAATTTCATAATGCCATAGATATCTGCATAAGCCATACATCAGAGAACTGGGGAAGAAATGAAAATAGGTTAAAAAACCCCAACTGATTACAAATTGTAATGTTCCTGAAAAGATTGATTAAAAAAAAGAAAAACAGAAAATATGACTCAAGGATAGTTTTTCCAGTCAAGCTTTCTGCTTACAAAATCAGTATACTCCTAATTAGCTTTTTAAGATTTTGGCAATGGAAAGTTAATGAAGGCACCATTGCACATCGAAGAACTTGCATTTTAACAGCTTTAGCCCCTTTTCTGCTTCTCAAAAACATTTAAGAAAAAAAAACCTCACAAAATTTGACATAAAATTCTGAAGGACTTTATGGGGCATTCTAATTGCATATGATTATGAAGGAATATATTGGAATGGCCATAGAGACATATGCAGATGATGCAGAAGTCATTTTATACTCAGCAATGCTGAAAAAACAGATGTGATTATTAGTGCCAATTAGACGATATTGGTTTGAAATGAAAGAGCAAGTGTTGGCCTGTCTAATGATGTCACTTTTTCAGTTGTTGAATAAAAAACACAGATTGTAACATCTACATGAATTAAGATTGAATGTGCACCAGCACTTTCAAGGGTCTTCATTTTAAATCTTATAAAAAACCCTGACCTTTTAGCAATACAGCAGCTTTCTTGTGATAGATTAAACAACTGTCACAATTATCCAGATTTCTCATCCCTGAGTTCAAAAGGAGTAGCCAAATGTTCAGTATTAAGTGACAACTGTACTTTCTGATTAATAATCCATATTTTAGTAAGGCCTTCCTGTTGGAATATGATATTGGGGTGCACAGCAAAGTAAGATTGCACAAGACCTATTACTTGTGTCTGAGGCAATAATTTCTTGCATAAGTACATATCTATATAAGTACGTATCTATAATATGGACTCTCTTATGCCCAATTCTTCTATTCTGTTTAAATATGAAGAATATTTTAGGAGCCCAAAGGAAATTTATTTTAGAGGGACACATCTATAAGAAAATTTCAGCTACTAAGACAAGCATGTAGTCATAACGTTCTTATAAACTATACCAGGCTCTGTTTTGGACAAGACTCTTCCAACCACTAAGAACTCAGTTCAGTGTGAAATTTAGGCTAAAACATCCAACTACTGAGTGACTTCCTAAGTAACTCACGCATAGGGTCTTGAGGCTGAGGAATACCTGGTATCATTTCGTGGAGGACAGCATCTCTCTCTCTCTGTGGACATTCCCTGCAGTGCTGTTGCCCAGTGCAAAAGTGTTATATTCTCATGCAGGACCTGAGAATTCAGTCCATTTAGGATGCAACTCCAGATTACAAAACCGTATTCCATGTTCAGTGTAATGTGGCACTTACACCATTGCTGCTGTAAGAGCTTTTTAATTGTGTGGCAAAACTCAAACTTACCAGTGTTTTTATACTAATTGAAAGAGGGCAATGACAAGATTCAGTCCAGCAGCGAAGAGAAAGGAGCTGTGGACAACCTATGAATATAAACACAATTACTGGACTTGAGGGAAAAGCCTGTATGCTGAATAGCTACTATGATTAGCCAAGCCATATGTTTGCAAAGGTCTCACTGCTCACCCAACACATTTAATGGACTCCCCTGACAATGCCCCTTGTTAGTACTCTCTAGGATACCGACATGAAGAGAGGGATCATGGAAACATGCACTTTATCAACCCAGTAATTGAAGACAAAGATGTAACCTCAGAGATTTCAAGAAAGTTTTCATCTCCCAGGATAAATGGAGGAAATGAACATCAATTTTGTAGATAATTTTGTCAGAGTTAAAGTTGCATTTTGTGTTACATCTTTACACAACCATTTATCTGCAAGTCTCTGTGACAAAATAGGCAAGCCAACTGACATTAAAAGATTGACAACTCACAGTTGATAGTATTTGACCACGGATAACTTTGTCAAAAAAAAACTTGCACAGAAGATGAGGAATTGTCTACCAGATATAAAAGGATAAGACATGTCTAACAACCACAGTAAACAAAGCTGTCTCAGCAGTGGAGGCATGTGATTTTGAGAAAAACAATGACAAAGTTAGTTCCTCCTTAAAAAAATCCCTCTGAGAGCACTTGAAGGAAAAACTTTATCCTTAATGAAAACAATATAAGAAGACATACAGAGGATATATGTCCACGCGTAAGGCAGATTTTCTAGCAACCATTGCGTTTGTTGATCAAGACTCTCCCACCCTAAAAAGAACATGTCATCAGTAGATCAAATGGCTGTTTAATTAGAGAAAACAGTACAAGATCAAGACCTCATTGAATGACAGAGTTCCTGACAGGAAAAATAATTCTATTTAAAGACCTCAAAAGCTACAAATAGAAAAATGAATAAAATGGATAAGAGTTTAATTTCAGGATGCAGAAGTGAAACAGCACCTTAATGAGATTTGACGAAACTAGTAAAAGATCAAAGTTCTTTAGCTCCAGTGAACAATCAAGAATTTCTAGAAAAGAATTTCTAGAGGTTTTGTGTCAATGGAACAAGGGCCACAAATTGTCTTGAAAATGTTACTTCCTGGGCTTGTAGTTGGGGTCATCTATAGCTTGGGTAGTCTGTTCTGTACTGCCATGTGCACTAATGCAAGAAGGAAGGGAACTGAAGGAAACCTGTACATCACCTCTCCCAAAAATGAAATCAAGAATGCATCCTGGACACTCAAGAGGAATTTTGGTTCTGGAACAGCATTTTGGTGTCTTTGTAATGATTCTTGCAGCAAAAAGAGAGTAGCCTTAGAGTAGATCCAGTTCTAAAAGCTTCTTGTAAAAATGATTTAACCCATCATTTTAACATTTTACTCATGATCTAGCATCATCAAATAACTGAAATTCTCTCCTGCAGTTTTCATCCTTGAGTGGTGACAGACTAAGAGATGAATCTGATGGCCTGTGTACCAAGTCCAGAGACAAAATGCATAATCAATGAATAGTTAAAGGGATCTAACAGTACCATTATCTGATGCAGGAGCATGACAGTAGTACTGCCTATCACCTTAGAGATTTGCTATTCTGCAATACATGGTATAAAGGCTTGACAAAAATATCTTCAGGCACACTGAACTTGCTCATAGCATATAATCCTTGAGCTCTTGGTACAGTCAAATGGATTCTTCAGTATCAAAGAAAAGCATCTTTGGTTATCATCCTGCACAAAGTAAGAAAACAAAATGGTATGCTTCTGTAGATGTGATTTAGTATCTCTCAGTAGCATGTGGAACTATGACTATTAATTAAAACAATTACTGTGGTTTGTATCAAGCAAGCAGTGGTCTGACTGATGCTGCTTTTTGATTAAGAGATGCTTGATGAAAAGATATCATGCTTACAAACATCCTATTCAAAGTCTGGTATACATAGCCACACTTGTACAATCATATGATCCATCCAAGTAAGGCAGGACTTTAATGCTAGCTAGTGTTAAAAGATTCAACAGAGACTGAAAACAGAGGAACAAAAGTCTTTCTACTAAAGAAGTTCTAGCTACTAAAGAGAGGCTACTATCAAGTCCAGTTTTACTATTGTAATGCCAAGTACTGACAGTGAACCAAATGGTATTTTGCACTTAAACTCGGCAAATCTAAGGCATTTAGAATCAGGTTGACAGAGTTCATCAGCTGATGAAAGGAGCTATTCTTTATAAGTATAAAGGATAATCACAGTCTTCTATGAACAATCAGAGCCAAAGTCTTTGTGAAGATACTCGTTGCCATGAAAAGACCTAAAGGAAGACCCTGATTTAGTACCAATCCCACTGTGTTTCCAATATTAGATATAATCCAATGTAATAACTTGATAGCATCTTGCAGGTCAAAAGATGCGATCCTATTTCCGTTCTGGAGCAATGGAATAACTCATTGAGGTCATCTTCTGCATGTTAATTTTCTAATAAAGAGAGTTAAATTTTCAGTGTCTAAGGCTACTTTCCACCAGAAATACTAGCTGTGGAGCCTTTTCCCCTGAGAAATGAACTCTCATCAGTTCTTTTACATTGGAGATGCAAACATGACTGACACTCCTGAGAGTGGCGCCTGAAGAAGGGAAGAAGGTTCAGAAGGTGGCAACACCAAAAACCCCCAGAACTTTCAATTTTTCTCACATGATAGATAACCTCATTTGGTTAAAAAATATGGTAGTCTGCTCACCAGAGATTACTGGCTTAAGGTACGCAGGGATTTTATTGAAGAAGGGAACAATACTTTGTGCCTATCCGATATGACTTCTGAAGGCAAGTCTCATTAAGGGCTGCATTACTGCTGTATCCATTCCTAGTGAGGAGCAGCAACTAAAACAGTTAATGAATTTTGCAGGCTTTTGGTGCCTCAATTGCAAGAAAAATGATACTCCAAAACACTGGGATATGAAACAGATGGAATATTGATAGTTAAATCTCCTTTTTTTGGCTGGTTTTAAACAGCTTACGGTCCCTGGAATGCTCAAAAATCTCCATGTGAATGGAGTGCCTCAACATGCAAGAAATGAATAAGTCTTTGCTATCCAACTGAAAATCTGGAATCAAAGATGATCCCTTCTGGAATCCCTTGCATTTGTTACTAGGAATGTCTTCTAAGAACCACAGCTGTGATGACCAGTCACAGATATTTAGGGATCTTGGACAACAGCTGCAATTGCAACTGTAAAAAGAATATCTGAGTCCTTTCCTAAATTCCTGCAGTAGAAACCCCCGAAAAGATAATAAGTGAGCAAGAACTTTATGGAATAACAGTCCAAGAGCACCTCATAATGTGCAGCTCAAAACTGCAGCACAGCGGCAGAAAACTCCCTCCCCCCACCGCCCCAGCTCCCAAAGGAACAAATATGTGAAGTCTTAGTTTCCTTGTTCTTCTCAGCAGATGCAGCAGCTTCCAGAGAGGAAGGGCTACAAGAAATTTAATATCTTATCCTGGAATGCAGGACCTTCTTCCCTCTCACCTAGACAGTCTTCCCCTCCCCATCTTCCCCCAAAACTGCATTGTGTCAAATTAAACATGCTGGATCTAAAAGCCCTGCACTAACAGCCAAGAAAAAATGTAGAAGCTGAATAATGGTGGAGGTTCAAGACCATGTGTTATCCAGAAGATTAGTCAAGGGGAATAGTCAATGAGGAAGCTAATCTATTTAAAAGCTCCAGGAATGACTAATAGGTATCATATGCCACTATATGAATTACTGCAGTTCCTACTGGTAATTAAAGTAGGCTTTCCTGGAAAAAAGAATCTGAGGGCTTTGAGGCTAGTGACAATATAGTTGAGAACTCCCCTTTTAGTATTGCTACACTGAGAGAAGGTGCAATGGAGCATGGGAGCCATAGTGTGATGGAAAAGGACTTTTCATCAGGATAAAAACTCACAGGACAATCTGAATAAAATGGGGTCATGGTACGTAGTAAAAAGGCGTATTTAGAACTTTGTCTGTAGTACTGTCAAAGATGGGCCACTTTAATGGTTGTGCTGGTCTATGAGGAATACAGATAGGTCCTCAAGGAAGCTATAAGAGCGTTTCAACAACAATGAAAAGTTGAGGGTACTCTGCTTTAGTCAGGCACAGAAGGACTATTTCCACTCCTCAGAACATTGGAAGAGAGAGGAAATAGCATGCCTCACTCCTTTTGAAACTACAGAAGATCATGCAGAGGCAAGGGGTTTAGAGCATGACCCTAGTAACACCGGCTAACAGCGCTTGCATATGCGCGCTTTGCAGTGTGAATATGCATATAGATAAACACTCAGAGAAACTCTATTAGATTCTCTTTCTCTGCCTTAAAGGAACTTTTCTTGCTATGTTTCTAAAGCCAGTAAGTGAATTTAAATATGCTTGAAGCAGCCTGCTTAGATGCAACATCTGAAAAGCACAGCACTTGTTGATGTTTTTCCTTACTGTCTAAGAGTATTTTGGCTCATGCAAAAAAAAAAAAGAAAAAACAAATGATGGGATGGAAGAAAATAAATTATAAGAATTGTTACATTTAACACCCAAGCCTCAGGATTATATTGACTTTTGGCAGATAGACTACAAAGCATAGCATAAAATCTCACGAGGCATGCAGCACAGAGGCAGAGCACCACAGCATTCCTGATGCAAATGACAAATGCTTATTAAAAAAAAATAAAACTGTACTATCTGGATGAAAAAATGCAAATTAAAAATACCTTAATCATAAGATAACTAACTATGCACTCCTTGCACAAATGATGTAGATCATACAACATGGATTCACACAAAACGTGCAACATGATTCTCAAACATTGTCTTAGAAGGCCCAATAAAGGAATAAGATCATAACTTTGAAATTAAAAGTTAAGAACTCATTTCAAAGTAGATTGGGGAGCTCATGCTTACTAATTATTTTGTTATTCTGTTGGGTTTTTTTGAATTTTTTTTGATAAAAAAGCAATTTACTGTGGTTTAATACATTCAACTGGTCCATAACTGGTCCACTTGTTAAAACTTTTCTAAACATTAAGGCCTACAGAATTTTTAGGTTTTTTTATTAATGAGAATACTGCAGATTAGCTAATGTGAGGTAACTAATAGCTGCTGTTGTTTTCTATTTGCTATTGTGAACACCATTTTATCAATTAGTTCTGAAGAGTTTTACCAATTATCTGTTAGCAGTGAACAAAATCAGTGAATATTTGGAAAGAAAAGGAAGTGACTAGAGATGACAATGAAAGCCAAAAAGACAATCCAGGCAATTAAATCCACCCCTCCCTTGAGAACTAATCAGTTTATAACACCGAATATGGGTGTGGGAGGAGTAGGGAGTAGGATGATAAAAGAAGTGCCAAAAGCAAATAGGTTTTTCCTTAAATTAGTATAAAGATTGAAGGTTTTCAAATATTTGAAACGCTGATGCAGGCATCTTTTTTATGGTTTCCAGGAACAGATATTAACTTCTAGATGAGGGGCTTGCTTAATGCTTTTAATCTTTCAACCTCAGCAAACAAATTGGTTTTGTTTATTTACTCGAGGGTTAAGCACATTTTATCATGTAAATGTCTCTTGCAAATTTTGTATATTTTGAGCCTATTTTCTGTCTTGTGCTTTTAGCCTTTTCGTACCCTTTTTTTTTAAAGCAGAGTTAGCATGGAAAAAGCATAATTTAATTGAGCAATAAGATCCTAATATTTTCATGCATCTAAGAAATTTAATATGCTCTGCAGCTCACTGAAATAAAATCAATTCAATAAGGTTTTGCTTTTTCCCCCTCATTGTTTACTTAAACTTTTATAACCAGTGTGGTGCTCATGATGGGTGAAGAAATGACAGCACGGAAGCCTCGAGTCCTCTACATATGCACCAGCTAGGAATAGTTCAAGTGGAAGCAATGCAAAGTTATTCCACCAGTGCAGATCCACTTCACATCTGACCTAACAGTGCCATCTCTTCTAAAGCAAAGTGGCCAGTCAGGTTTCACGTTCACTCAATTTTTTACTCTTGTGTGGACTTCCAACTGTGCCAAACTGTGCATGATAGTTCTATAATGCTCTTGCCAACATACCAACAACCAATCTTCAGACACCTCAGTAGGATTTGAATAAGAGCTTCCAAACCTGCACAGTCAGGTGCTGGGAATCAACATTTCCAGTACCTCCTCAGGCAAAACGGTGGATGAGAAAATGCTAATGAAGAGATAATAAAGGCCTACACAAATAAACAAACACTGGTCTGACACTTAAATGTGCATCTGGTAAGGTATAATTTATATTTCAGGCTTTGATTCAGATGTCTACATTAGTTACAAGGAATAACCCTTTATATTTAATTTCAAATCTTTGCCATGAACTCTTTCAGCACAGTTTGTAGTGCAACATTATGTCCTGAAGCAAAAATCAAAGCTACCATGCAATATATGGCTCTTCAGCAAATTATCCATAATAGTCAAGAGCATGCATCAGATTCCAGGAATGTGGAAATATATTTAAGAAATAGATTTCCTCTTTTATTTTCCGTGAAAAACACAGTACGATACGATCTTGCTTAATGTATGCATAAAGCACATCTGAAACAGTAATATTAATAAAAAGGCTGCAAAACTATTCTATTAATCTACCTTTTCATTTGAAAGAAAGAGGTACATCTGCGACTGTAGTGCTACCAAATATACACATTATTTTTAGGTGTTGGTACTGGGATTTAGATGTGATTTTAAAGTGTCTGGCTGGTATGGAGTTAATTTTCTTCAGAGCAGCCCATATGGTGCTGGGTTTTGGATTTGTGAGTAAAACATGCCAGTCTTTTGGCTTTTGCTGAGCACTGCTTGCATGACATCAAGGTTTTCTCCTTTTCCCACTCTGCACCCCAGTGAGTAGGCTGGGGGTGGGCAAGAAGTTGGGAGGGGACACAACCAGGACAGCTGACCTGAATTGACCAACAGGATAATTCATACCATATGATGCCATGCTCAGCAATAAAAGCTCAGGGTAAAGGAGGAAGATGTGGGGTTATTGATGGTATTTCTGTTTTTAAGTAACTAGTTTGTGTGATGAGGCTCTGCTTTCTAGGAAGTGGCTAAACATCTGCCTTCTGATGGCAGGTAGTGAGTAAATTCCTTACTTTGCTTTGCTTCACTGTCTTTATCTCAAGCCATGAGTTTTCTTGCTTTTGCTTTTCCTATTCTGTCTCCTGTCCTGCTGGGGTGTGGGGAGTGAGTGAGCAGCTGGGTGAGTGCTTAGCTGCTGATGGGCCAATCCACCACAGTGTTGTTTCAGCCATGAAGTATAGAACAAGCCATGTTTTGCCATTGCTAAATAGGCGATCGAGAATGAATGAGATTTCCTAGTACCACTTATGGTAATACTCTCATGTGATGTTTTAAAGTTGACTGGGAAATCAGTCAGTATCTGCACTTCTTTCTTTCTTTGCAAAACTCTGAACCCAGTTATCTTAGTGCCACACATTAGGATGGGTGGAGCACGAACATAAACTGAGTTAGAATACTTTGAGAAAAGGGAATGTATTATTCAATCATATGGCATAAGCAATATTCCATAGTTCCAGTTCACTTATATGTAGGTTTTATGACATTAGATCTCACATCAGCAGAAAGGTAAATATTTATGGAGTTGAACATTAAGGCACATCATGGGGTATCTTGCTAATCTGAACCTTATCCGCCATGTGAGTTTATCCATGAAGCTGAACCTTTTCCAGATTTGTGCTGAATTGTTGTCAAGAACTGAAGTAGTTAAAGGGACAAAATGAACAAAAGTTTCCCATTCCTTATAATAAAATATCACTTGCCCTGCAGAGTTCTCTAGAAGATGAGAATAATGAGGCACCTGCTAGGTTGCATGTAATTACAGCAAGAGGTAGCAGATGGGGCAAAAGATCTCACAGTCAAGTCACTGGGAGACCTATTCCTCACCCTAGCTCTGACTTGCTGAATGACCTTTCATTTTAGCCTCTTTGGATTTCAATCTCCTTAATTGCAAATTGGTGGTATCAGCATTTATAGGGCACTTCTAAATCTACAGACAAAATTGCCATCCAAGGCCCACACACATACTAGTGCTATCAAACATATTTGGTCAGCTACTCTAGCCATAAAGACCGAAAGCCGAATAGTTCTTTTTTCTTTGTCAAAGATTGACTGATCATTGCTAACAATTATTTATGGTATTATTGTTATTGAGATTATTACTACTACCATCAGCATAACATCTAACTACAAACCAAGTGATTCATGCTGTACAAACACTGAATAAAAAGATAGTCTATATCCTACAGGGCTTACAATCTAATTTAAAAAAAAAAAACAACAAAGAAACCAAAACAAAAAACAAAACAAGAACAACAAGAGAACAAGTGAATAAAGTGTCAGAAAGACAAATTGACTAGCATGATAGCCAGTAATCTTACCCCATTTGCAGAACACTTGTATAGACTAGCTAAACAGTGCTACAAGGTGTATTCACTTCAAGGACCTGCGCCAGTGCCATCTTCAATGCCATTTTTTTTGGCATTGAAACTACAGCTTCTTCTTCCTCCTTTCCATTTCTGACCGCTCAGAAAACTAAATTACCCACTTGCCATAATCTATTGCAACTTGTTGAGGATTCACTACATGAAAGACTATTGAAATAAAAGCAAGAGTAATATAAAGCATATTGAATTTTTTCTACATGTAAAAAGGACCATATATTGATGAGACACATATATTAGTCATACTGAGAAATCTGCTATATTTCTTTGTTAAAGAGGGGAGATGATGAAAGAACTGCATAAAGACAAATTACCACAAAGAAGTGAGTTCTCAAACTTACCAAAACCAGCAGAGTGAATAAATCTGACCAGCATCTTTGGCCCTTACTAACAAGGAAGTCACCCCAGTGGCAAAAATTTGGTCACTAACACACAGAACAAACTCGTGAGTTACATAAGGACATACGCATCAAGAAGAATAACCTACTCCCCCTTCCAAGTCCCCCAAATGAGACCCCTACTGCAGAGATTTTGTGGGTCTTGCCTCTCCGTGGGGTTTCTGAGACATGACACTTTTACTGGATGTGAGTCAAATGACTATACAGGACTCCTCTTATTCTGTCTGAAGTCCTCTGCAGGTATCTATTGCATTACTCAATTTCTAAATGTATGGGAAATCCCTCATAAAACTGTGAAGTAACGTGGGCCTCTCACATGCCAAAAATGATGTTTTCACTGCACTCTGGTTGTTGACTCCTCTTCAGAAAGCACTTGCAACCCTGATTCTGTCTAGTCAGTAGTGCATGGCATTGGAATTTTGACATTTATGTGCACAGAAAAGTAGATGCTTGCCGTGTAACACAAGTGTGTGAAACACACTTGTGATTTTCCTTGAACCTATTACCCTACATAGTCTTTCTCTGTCCAGATCAATATATGATCTTTTGACCAGGATACAATAAACAACAGAAGGCATTATTTAAAACAAACATTTTGGGTTTTGATTCTTTCAAGCTCTTCCTTACTGCACAATCAATTTACAAATATGGTAGGCAATATTTCAACTATCAAAATAAGAAAATTGCACTGAATCAAAGAAATCATTCTGCTCTCCTAAAATCTCCTTAGGAAGAAAGCTGCTCAGAACTCAAAACCAGAGAAATAGCCATTTTAAAATAGGTTCTATCTCCCCGCATCCATCATCCTTTCTCCTGTTTGTCAAGACTCTATGGCCTTGAGCTCTGCTTTAATTCATAATGGTAAATTAAGTTCATCCTTTATTTAATCTCAATTTAATAAATTACTGCTAAACAGTCCTTCTGGTAATTTATTAACATAAAATAATGGCTTTACAGGAGGTCTTTTAGAGCTGTTCTGAGCTAGAGAACAGCTAGTCCGCAGCATTATAAGGTTTTCTCTCAGTTAATATGTATCTACCTCTCTTTGAATTTTGAGGAGTTTGGTTAATGTTTCTACAGGATAGTATTTTTCCAGGAATACAATTTTTGATGGTTTCATGAGCAACTTAAAATTCAGGAACAGATATTTAGTATTATTACAGTTCATGTTGACATTCACATAAGTGATTCTTAGTCAGTTGGGGCTCTGTAGAAATGTAATATTAGATAAGAGTCCTAGAAGTTCCCCTTCACTCTCTTGGTGTCCTTCTTAAACTGCTCAGAATAAAAGCAGCATTAAACTGGTCTGCTAAAGAATTCTAGACCTAACTAAAATGTCAACCTGCAGCTTAATATAAATCCATCTCGAAAGACAGGGTGGAAACTTGTATTTTAATGCCCGGAAAAAGGGGTTTTCTTTTTATTCATTCAACTAGTGGGAGTTCAGAGCTGTTCAGGTTAATCATGTGCAAGGCAATATTAGCTAAACAATTCTTCTCTATCATATTTTGGTCTGGATGCAGTTGTGGACTATTTGGAGTAATTAGAGTCAAATTGTATTGATGTGCAGCTTCTTCCTCAAAGTCATGGCAAATGACAAATGAATAATGCTGATGAATAGTAGTCTCTTCAGGAGAGAGCAGGGATACAGAGTCACAGTCTTCATTTTTTGGAGTATTTGAGGTTTTTGAAAGAACATTAGTTCTAGATAGCAGTACATTGATAACAGCAATGTATCTACACCATGGACAAATGAGTCCCCTATCTCCATTGATATTAGCTGAGCCTTGTTAGTGAACACTAAATTCACTTACAAAAAGTTTAATAAGATGTAAAGAAAGAGTTAAATCTAAAGATAGCTGTAATGTCCCTGATTTCAGCTAACCATGTTAGATTTTCTTTGCTTCATCTTGAAAATCTTGTTAAAGATAAAAAGTCTTAGTAGTTCTCATAAGAAAAAAGCTTAAAGAGCTATAGCCCCAGCATCCCAAGATGAGATCAGAAGTTTAAACCAGGAGAAATATCTTGCAAGTGAAAAATGTTTCAGAACTGCCTCCTGCTCAAACAAGATGTTCTGTTTGGTCAAATGTCTGATTTAAAATATTAGCTTACAGTGAAAGTATTTTCTCCTCCCTTCATCTTGAGTCAGTTAGTCCACCATGAAAACAAGGTATGCAGAGCTTAGACATATCAGATGGTACCAATAATATTCCTTAAAATTATTCCTCCTTGCTATAAAGGGAAATGAAGAAAAAATGACATCAGAATGAATGATGGACATTACATTAACTGTCAACTTTGGCCAGTTACTGTATATTGTAGCTTCCTATCTCAATAAAAGGAACACCATGTGGGTTTTTTTTTTTTTGGCTGGGTTTCTTTTTTTAATCTTTGCTTCAACTAAAATTACTATTAACCCCAACTAATTGGCTTATAACCAAGTTAGTCTTTTTAAAACAGAAATTATGCTTGAGAAGTTAATTGTGGACATGTCCTTAATAACAATAACAACTGGACAATTTGCTCTTTAGAGGAAATTCTAAGTGTGCATGCTGAAGAATTTAGATAAAGGTCAGCTTTTTTATTATAGTAGTTATGCATTTGTACAAATCACAGATTCCCTTTGTTGTTAGAATTAACATAGAGAATGAGCTAAGACAGTGGTTTTTGTGGACCTCTAATGTTGTTAAGTTTTTGAAATTTAGTAGTAGAGTAAAATCTGATTGATTGACCCAATTGGTGTGCAATGCATAGCAATGATCACCTCAAAGGCTAATTGTTCTGCTAAAGTGCTCTCGGTGTCAACTCTGAGAATTAAACTTAAAGCTTTACTATCTTCTATCACATGGGCAGGACTCAGAAAGAAGCAGCTTGCGGGCAGTCTGTGGCTTATAGTACTCAACTACCTCTGGGAGTCAAGTGTTCCTAATGAATGTTACAGTAGGCGGTAGAGAGACTGTCCCCTGGTGATAATAAAAAGATTAAGTAACTAAAAAGCAGCCATCAGCAAAATAAAAAAATGAATGGTATGCTTTTTAAAGTGGAAAGGGAAACAAAATACTGGGATGACGGGCAAACAAAAAACATCAGAAAGACTTCTGCTAAAAACTGAGATATAAGAGATGGCATTCTGGCAACTATTAATGTAATAGCTTCATAACAGCTTTTCTGATACACAATAGTATTTTACCTGGATTTCCATAAAGTCAAGTCTTTCCTTTCTGGGTGTCATATAATCATGCACTTCCAACTGCCTTAGTGTTTGTAGGAGGGACTATTTCTCTTGTTCTGTCGGCTTAATTTCTTCCCCATTCTCTGCTTCCATCAACCCACCCTCCTCAACACAACAACAAAAAACAACTTGAAAGGGAGTAAACTGGAAAGCAGTGGCACATGGTACTTTCTTCTCAATGCAAAGGAAGTTTCTTGTGTTTGAACCATAACAAGCCAGGAAGCAGAAGAGAGGGTAGAATCCAAGAGATAATCACTTTCCATGGCCATCTCCCTTCGAATGCTTCACGGCAGGACCAAGAGGAGACAAGTTCAAACATTCATATACAGGTTTGAAAACCATATCCAACAACTAAAACCGTATTTATTATTGTTTAAGTTCTGTGAACTTTCTTCAAATTCCACTTCACTCATTCATTTCTGTGAATGTGCATCCAACAGCAGTCCAGTAAACAAAAACAAAATACTTCCAGTTCACATCAAAGTATTATCAGATTCTTTCTGATGTCTACACAAGGTTTTTCAGTTGCAGGTCTACACTAGATATAGGTAAATATTATTAAAGTGCTCTATAGATGTCCATTGCACTTTAAAGATGAACATTTACTGGCAAGAATTCCCCAGGACATGTAAGTTCAAATCAATATCCTCCAATGACTTTTATTAACTGGGACAGTCCCTGTATGAGCTCCACTCAACAAAATCTATTTATGCTGAAAGGAAAGGAATACTATAGATTCAAATTTTTTTTCTGTTATGGTAGATACCATATTCTGGTGGGAATTTTTTTTTTCTCTTTTAGGGAAGCTTGTGGTCTAACCCTCATCCTTTCTGCCTTAGGTATGAAGACCCGCAACATCAACAACTGCCTGTGCATTCTGCAGAAGCACCTTCTGAATGCAAAGAAGTGGTTATTACGGCTGATGGCAGTCATATTTTCACAGTACTGTGAGAGCAGTACTGTGTATGCATAGATCAGGTTACCTCATTGTGGACTACTAGAACAACCTATGCCACAAGGAACATCAACAATCAGAGATTGCACCCTTGCAAAACTAAAATATGTATTTTCAGCCCAGCCGTTTCCTGGAGGAAAAGAAAAAAATCAAGGTATGAATGGATGAAGGTAAATCTTAATGTAGCTTGTTGTCATGGATGTGGTGAGAAAATTAACTCCATTCCAGCCAAAGCCAGTATACCTGGTAAGTACTGAATAAACAAATGAAAGGAATTCCCCATATCATTGAAGGAATTTCACTGAAATTACTTTTGCTACAACAATCACATGGGAAAGAAAGCTATTCAGAAGCAGAGAAGACATATTATATGATGTTTCGTGTGTTCAAATGAATGGGGCCTGAACAAAAAACTTGCTCGGAAATAGCAAAAACAGCAGTATGACAGAAGCGTGTATTTAGCAGAATGGGCAACAAAGCTTACAAAAACTTCTGTGATCTAGTTATAGTCATAAGGAAACCTCCAACAGCCCAATGCTAGGTCGGCAGTGCTCTTCAAGCCACCCAGAGCAGATAAGGACTAACAAGCAAGCTACTTAACTCTCTCAGCAGCTTGGCCCCTATTGCTGCTGCTGCTGTCCCTCGCCATGAACACATCTCTTGACTCCTCTGCACATCATTTTCCCTCACTGGCAAAATGTGAAGAAAAGTACTCATTTTCCTTGTCAGAAATTTTGGAATTTACAAAGCACTCTACAACACCAAAATAGCATTCAGTAAGTTGGTATTATTGTTACGTTGCAGTTCACATCCAAGCATTTCAAAGATTGAACAGATCTCAGTGGGTAAAAAAAATCATCCGTAGCATGTTTTCTTACAATAGCTTCTTTGTCATACACTGAAATAACTGATTAGATTTCACTTGCAAAACCTCAGAAATACATAATTTTGTCAAAGATAACAAGCCTGAAATGATGAAAGAAAGGAAAGTGTCAAATATTGCAACTCAGTATATTAAGGATACATCATAGATGAAACTGAAGCTGAGATTTTTATAACTGTGTTTGTTGTCATTCTGAGGATGTCTATTAATATCGACCTATTTGGTAAGCAAACCAGCCAAAAATATAATACAAATTCTTTTTAAAATAAAATTTTTCAGTCATTGATTCTCTTCTAGTTTAGAAAATCAGGTATATTGAAACATGCATCCATAGAGAACAAGCAGAATGTTTTAGCATGGGAAAATCTATTATGCTATCAACCATTATAGTTGTCAGGCAGGCAGTATTTGCAACTTAGCTTGCACATACATTGTACCTGATATCAGCACAATATAGAAAGGATTTTCTATTACCACTACCAATCATTTATATAGATCATGGCAGTAGGATTAGACCTTAGTTTGATTTTTCAGGTTCAAATCCTTTCCTAAAACTTGTTGTTTCTGAAAGATAACATTTATCTGTCAACTGATCTGACTTATAGGTCTATATGTTAACTTGGTAGAATAAAGAGAATATTTTTAAGAAGCATTTAAAAAACTTGTTTCAACCCTCATAGTTACATCTCAATTACTGATCAGTTTCCTGAGAAAACACCCTGTAAAAAATATGCTACCATTTCTCTCTCAGGTAAAAAAAAAAAAGATGGATGTGCCTCTCCAGTATGAGATTTGCAGCAGGGCTAGAGCAAGTCCTTGGCTGGATCAAGGAAAGGACACAAAACTGAGCTGCTGCAACCAACTGATACTGCTAAATTGTCAGAGTCATGATCAGAAAATCTAAACTTCTTTTTGACCTAAATAGGTCTGGAATTCTTAAATAGGAATAAATAGGGTAGACAGCCACTGGTATCCAAGCGGAGGCATCACATAGATCCAGTGAAGCCTTAAGATGTCTAACTCCTTTTTAGGCTCCTAAATAACCATTGATTTGAATGCACTGTTAGGATCCTCAATATTCCTTTGATTCATGCCCAAGGAATGTAAAATGCCTGTGAAAATTCCAGTCAACAGCAACAAATCTCTCTTCTACTGAGAAAGCAAACAGATTTGAGAAAGCTGTAATCACATCTCTGATTTTTAACTTAAAAAGAAATTGACTGTATCAAAATGCAGTGAACTTTACTATATTATGCATAGGCACATTAAAGTACCTCCTAAATAGCTTCAGTATTGACGATATTGATGCTGTTGCTATTGGTGCAATGAAGATGTTGACAATACAAAAATTAGCTGCATATATGCACCAGTATTACAGTTTAAAAACTGCCAGACATTTGTGTTTCAGAAGACTTAAATTATGCATGGAAAAAATTGAGATTTTCATGTAACATTTGACATCACTTTACTGTCATAGCTGTCAATTTATAAAATGTTGCTGTCTTTGTGTCTTAAATGATATGTGAGCTGCTAAAATGGAACCTAGGCCATTTTGTGGAAGACAGAGGAAGAGAAATGGAACGAATAATTCCTAGGCACAGTGTCAAGCCTGTACACTGACAAAAGAAATACAGGAGTTTTCAAGGAAAGGAGAGATGATGCTGGCTTCTCCAAGTGATTATGCTCTCCCTGCTCTCTGCCTTCTTCCCCCATGGTGTAACTCCTCCAGCCCTTAGTGAAAAAAGAACTTTTTGCTGTTCTTAACACTTTGGTTTCAGAAAGCATTGTTCATACCACTTGTCGCTGTGTTCACAGTACTGAGCCTCCTCATGGAAGGCAACCCAGGCTATTTATGTAAAGCTACCCAAATTGAAACTCTTGGGTGTTTATTTTCTAACCAGTCTCTCTCTGTCTCTTGATTCAGTTGAAACAGAAAAAAATAATCAAATGTATTTCTCTTGGAGTCATCTTCCTACAAATATAATGTCATTCTTTAAACTTGGGTCACTTTCTGTGAAATGCTCTTTGAGGCCAAAAATCCTTTGAATTTTATTAGATTTCTCGATGATACACGAAATAAATCAGTCAGTTTATTAAGGCCAAGTAAAGAAGCTGCTGGCCAAGTTACTGCTTGCAGTCCATGGTTTACCAATATGAATATAGTAATAACAACAAACACAAAAGCCATACATATATACCTGTATATATATCTTTAAATAAAAAAACCCAATAATATGTAAAAATAAAGTAGAATTATAACAGACCTCAGGACCTGCATGCTAATATGTTATCTTCTTTGACAGACTTGCTGGCTGAAGGGGTAAGTAATGAGACACAGTACTCTTCACCTCCACATAAATTGTCTGAATACACTCTTTGCTGGAAACAAATTAATCTCATTAAAATCTGTAAGACATGGACCAACTCTCAGTCCAAATAAAATGAGACCATGCCCAGTCAAACCACTACCGGCAAAATGCCTCACACTTGATCTCCCTCTGCCAGTGTTGCGGAAGGCCAAGGTTTACAAGATAGTGGGAGACAGCTGGTCCCTTTTTCCAGATCAGAACAGAGGTGTCCTGGCTAATGTGGAAAATCTTACAATATGTTGTACATAATCTGTATGCATAATGGTATCAACAGAGAACTCCAGTTTATAGTATTTTTAGTGTGTCACATAGGACACACTGCCTAAGAGACAAAGCAACATTAAAATTGGATTTTAATGCCAATGCTGTCTGACTGAAAAGTGTTCTTTAAAATTCTGACTAAACTGAAATAGAAATTTAGGTGTCAGCATCACTTTTGCAGCTCAGGCTCATTTGTTACAGCAAATGACCATCCTCCTCCCACTTGTTTTATCGACTATATTGTTTGGTTACTTCAAACACATCTATAGCACAGTGAAAGGGCCCAGCAGGACCAGAAGTTTCATTTGTATACACACTGCAGATAGACTTTACATCTGTTGCTGGCCTGTCTTTACCTATGTTCTTCTCTTCCAAGACAATAGTTTTATTTCCAAGAAATGAGGGAATATGTTATTCTAAAAGTTTTAACAATGTGTGAGCTTCAAGTCCTCTTTCCTCTTAGTCACAGACCTTCAAGGTGACATAAAGGGGGCCTACAGGAAAGATGAAGAGGGACTCTTTATCAGGGAGTGTAGAGATGGGACATGGGGTAATGGTTTCAAAATGAAAGAGAGTGGATTTAGATTAGATATTAGGAAGAAATTCTTTACTTTGAGGGTGGTGAGGCACTGGAACAGGTTGCCCAGAGTTGTGGATGCCCCATCCCTGGCAGTGTTCAAGGCCAGGTTGGATGGGGCTTTGAGCAACCTGATCTAGTGGAAGGTGTCCCTGCCCATGGTAGGGGTGTTGGAACTAGATGATCTTTAAGGTCCCTTCCAACCCAAACCATTCTGTGATTCTATGATTCTATGATAAAATGAACTGGGAGGGCCAGACTGTCTTCAGTAAAGGGGAACCCTAGATTCAGAGGCAAAGTCTATCATCTGGAAGGTGCTTCACATGCCCACTTGCTTTCCAATGGCAGCCACAGAACTCTTAGTTGCATTGCAGGCTCCCCGAAATTATTCATTATAAAAGACTCAGTGACAGCATCTAGTGTACTAACATGAGAGGGTGCTAGGAGAGATGTCCAGAAAGAGAGGGCAAGCATTTGCAGCAGGATAGGAGCTGTGTCAGTGCGTCAGGGCTCAGTGTTCTCTCTCCTCTTTGAAGAGGTACAGAATGCTCTCTGAAGGAAGAAGTTCAGAAGTTCATATTTTGTTGTCATGGTATTTTCCCTCTTTTTGTTTACAAGCTTCAGCCTTACACATACTAAATTTAATTGCATTTACCATACACTGGCCAAGACACTTCACTCATCTAAGTCCCTCTGGATCATTCTGTGCTGTTCACGATTGTTTGCTTTATCAGCTAACTTGCTATCTCCTCTGAAGCATTCACATCTATTATCACTTGAGAAGTTCCAGCACTGCTCCTGGGGATACAAACTCTCAGCTTCTTTCTGGAACCACAAACTGCTGCCTTCTTATTGCTGAAGAAATTTTCACACTGCATTGTTGTTTTTTAGCACTGGGATTAACTTTTGATATGGAATATTGCTAAACAGTTTTACCTGTGTACTAGGAATGAGGAAAATAATTTCTAACTTAAAATCACCAGGATGCAGTAAAATTGCTTAATTTTCAAGTGACAGTGGGCATAACATTTTATTTGTCTCAGAAGAGGCTATTCCCTTCTATTTAACTGTATCAACATTAACTAAATAAGACAGTGCAATAACAGAATATTAAGTTCATAATTGCACAGATATGTAAAAGAGTTCAGTGAAACATCAAGGGAAAATTACATCCAAACATGTAATAACATTGACATTAATTATATTTATTGCATAATACTTTTTCAGTATAGCTCTTTAATAACTGTACAATCAATTAGTTGCAGCTATTCTAATATTCTTTCAGGGGATTAATCTAGGGTTAATCTAACTAAGCTTAGGAAGGAAGGCTAAAAAATTCCACCTGTAAGCATTCAATATACTGAAGAAGACCTTAGAAAATGTGATCTAAAAGAATTTGCTCCTTGTGCTATTGCATCTGAGGGCAGAATTAAGATATTGGATTGTACTTTGATGTTTAATAGTGAAGGTCTCTTCAAATCATCACTATTTTAAACAAGCCCTTTGTATCATAAGAACAAAGTTGAATGTAAAGTGACCACTTTATACTTAATATTAAAATGAAAGGGGAAAAAAAGACTGATTTGTAGAAATTACAAACATCTTAAGAGGTAGGCCACTAACATTCAAAGAGTGTTTTTAATAGTCTCTTCTACTGGCAATTTTGATATTCCGTACATTTTATCTAATACTTTTGGCATCATAAAAAATGAAATGAGCTATTATGTTCTCTAGAAGAATATGCAGTAAACAGATTACATAAATAATTCTGACTAATTTTACAGAAAAATATCTCATTACATTTACAGAACAAGGTGACACATGAACATTGTAGCATAAATCTGCTGAGACTATATGTCTAACTTTGCAAAAATCCACTAACCCCTCAGCCCCCAAGCCAATACTATGAAGGTCCAGTGACACTGTCTGCTACAAACAGAAACATTGAGGCATGTTAGTAAACAGCGCATTTCATTTTAGCATTAAAAAGGCAGGTCTGTACAAACAGAGAGGTATTGGAACAGAACCTTCTTTGTGGTTGGATTAGAGGACATTATTGCCCCCCAGACAGAAACTAGTTCCAAGACATATCTCAGGAGTTATATTAATTTTTCTTTCAAATACTTCCATAAATATCCTTTGGAACTGCATCCTAGTTTACTAATTTGGAGATTATTTGCGTTTTCTGAATTCCCAGGTTCTTTATCTGAATACTATTAAGTCTCACCCTATTAGTTCGTTTCTTCTGCCTTTTTCCCTCTGACACGCATGATTTTAAGAATACACTAAATCTGTATCTTTTTCCACTACTGAAGATCTGTTGCCTTCTGCTGTAAGAATTACAGAGAATTCAAACCAGTGGAGGTCTTTTGCACATATTATATAGTTTCCTAATTTCAGTGTAGCTAACTCATCAGCCCAACATATTCATTCATTCTCTACTGTAAAACTTGTTCTTTCAGTTGAGAATAATATTTAAGTACAGTAAACTGGCATTTGTCATACCTCCATATTATTGTGAAGGAAAGATGCTAAATTATGTTCTTTTCTGTGATTCCTAAAAGACTGCTGAGAATACTTCTAAATATGAGCTAAAAAAACAGATGAATCTGATGTTTTAAGAGACTGAAAGAGGAAGAAACTAATAAAGCTAAAAGAACCACCAATTAGCAAGTTTATCTACATATTTTTTTCTAACACAGCTATACCTAGGTTTAAAATATCTATACTTGCTGCACATTAAGAGCAATGTTAAACATAAACAAGCTGTTGAGAATCCTGCTGCACGTATGATTCAGCCTACTTCCAGTATGTATAATGTTGTATTTGGCATGTTGAATTTCATTTGCCTTCATGCTGCCTAATCCTCACCTTTATTAACAGTCAGAAGAATTCCTCATGATTTTCTCTGGCCTGAATTTTTTAACTTTATTTGAAAATTTAAATAAAATGATCCAATATTCAGAGTATTTGAGTATCCAGAGTGCCTCATGATTTTAGTCATGGCATCGTAGATGTACTGTATTTGTGAAGACCAATTCTACAATATCTGATACCATGCTGCAGCCAGAAAAAGTTAATATGGAATAGTTTATGTGAGGAGAAATGTCATGCACATGATATGCAAAGTAGGTCTTCCAGTCTACTTAGCCTAGATAAGATTGACTCAAACGGACTATGTTATGTTTTGCCTAATGCAGACCAAGACAGCAGACTGGGGTAGTGTAGGAAGCAACAAATGGTTATTTGTTTCTCTGTTTTTTGCTTGTTTTTGTTTTTGTCTAGACAAGAGAAGACTGAAGAAAAGGAAGGTAAGAGCTTTCAAATATGGATAAACAAACTGCAGGGAGGTAAGAAGATAGTGTTCTCTGTGACTGCAGCCAACAGAGGAACAATGCAAATGAATCATAGCAAAAGAGATTCAGTTCATCTGTTCTGGGAAGCTTGTTGATGTAAAGGACAGATGAACACTGGAGAAGAGGTGAAACCTATGTCACTGGAATTTTTTGGAGAACAAACCTGATTACTACCTTTTAGGCATGGCACTGACTTGCCTTTGGGACCTCTTAAAGTTCTGTCAGACTATAGTCTCCAACTTTGCATGTAAAGCTGTGAATTCTTTAAAGGTTTCATATTCATATGCATATTCATCAGTGTTTATAGTAGTGCCCCTCAGCCAACTGATAAGAGACCCCATTCTGTTAGAGGTGCATAAACAATGCAGTTGCAACAATTGCCATGTTAATCCTCCAAGAGAGAGGGGAGGCAAGGAATGGACAGGGATTGTTGTTATTGAAATTCCTTTAGTAAGGTAATGCTAAAAGGGGATTACTAAAATGGAAACACAACAGGCCGTGTTTGAACAGTCAGTAGGTTTTCACAAACCCCCACATGGAGAAAATGTTCCTGCTGTACCAAATTTTTATTCTCATAATATCAATACAGATTTTAAGAGGGAACAGGAAAAGTCATGTACCTCTTACTTAAGAGACATCAGTTATCAATTTAGACAAATGTTCCTATATATTCCTATTTCCTAATCTGAGACAATGCCACTATATACTTCTGATAAAAAGCCAGGCCATGCAAAAGGACATCACAAATAAAATGACTGAGGTGTCCTTGTCCCACCCACGGCTCTACTGGGTGCATAAACTTTTAACGAACAAAAGATTTTGTCCCTAACACTCACACAACTCACAGATTTAGCCAGCCAACATAAACACCACTATTTGATATAAATACCTCAGTCTGGGGTAGTAGATAGAAATTGGTAGAGAAACAAATAATGTGGAAAACCTGTCTGTACCTTAATTAACAAGATCTGAACCAGGACATGTCAGTTACTTCTTTTCAATCATTATACACTCCACCAAGTAATACTACAGCATAAAAAATATATTCAAATATATCATTGATCTCTTTAGACCAGAAGCATTTGCACTGTAATAAAAGAAATCACTACAAAGGTGGGGAAACATCAACTTTTGCTACGTTGCAAAAAGTAAATCTCACGACAAGGCAGGAGAACTGGTATACAAGACTACCTGATATGGCTAGAAATCCCCTTAATCCTTCTTTCCCTCATCTCTTACTTTTCCCATCCCCCTCTACCTTTCCCACCTGACTTGAACTGTCTTAAGAGAGAATGTGGAAGTAAAATCCATCTGCTTGGGATTTTATAATGAATAAGTGGGAAGTCAATTAGTATGTAACTGCTTTGGGTCCTGATGAAGTATTGTCCTTGAGCTGGCTACGCTGGCACTTGAATTTGCAAGTTTCTAAAAGTTTAAGAATTAGTTTTAAAATACTTCATGTGCTTGGCAGGGTTTAACTCTGTATCCTGATGTTTCCATTGCAGCTCAGGCCCACATGGAGACATTAGAGAGTCATACTAATCACACTTACAAAGAAATCAGAAGAAAAAAAGTAGTGTAGGTGAATTTTAAAGGGGACTAGCTACTTTTCAAATAGGAAGACAGTCTTGTTCTTTCTGCTAAGAAAAGAACAATGAAATTAGAATTTTAAATTTAATTCTTAAATAAAGTGTTTCCACCACTCATTTCCTTTGCCACTACTTTGGAAATAATATCTGCATTGCAAAGGCAAACGTGCAGCATTTTGGACATATTTTGTCTTCCCCTGGAACATCATTTTCTCCTAAATGTACTATACCAAACTATCAGAATAGACATTTTTTCTAAATTTCGTTTCTACAATCATGATGACATCTTTGTGTCCATTACATTATGCAAAGCTCTATAAAATGAGAGATAGCACTTTTCTGCTTTTGTTCTGTCACTTTGTTTTTACAGTCAGTTTCTCTATGATTATAAAAAAAGTTACAGTTTGGGCTTGTATGAGATCTCACTTTCAATAAACTTACAAATATATTTCTAGCTCTACATGCACAACACTTTTCTAAAAGGCCTTTGTAATCAAATTTAAAAGACTGTCAGAATGACAGTAGGCTATGTTTGTACCGTTTTCCATTCTCATTATAATTACCATCATAGGTATAGATCCAAACTGCAGCATTTTTCTCTCTTGTTGCAATCCATGGCACAAGAACAATCTATCAGAATTTTAATGCTTCATATATTCTATAAGTTAAGTACAGTTCTGTATGGCTTTGACCTTTTCAATATTCCATAATTTGACTGACTGGCTACTCTAATTTTTCCCCTGTTTACAGTCTCAGAAACCTGTGGGGAAGAAGCAAAATGCCCAGCCAATCAAAATACTGAACGCTGAAAAGATCAAAGTAGTAAAACATACTACAGTCTTTCACAGAATATATTAGGCATTAAAATTTTCATATCACACTATAAAAAGATAACATTTTCCCCTGCAAGTCTAGATACTATAAAAGTGGAGACACTAGTGCAGCAAAGGTGATATCGCTAAACCAAATAACACAACTTATACTATTCATGCGTTCTTGGTTTAGACTGTTATACATTTCCTCAAATAATGAGCTCTATCCTAGCATTGAAATTAAATCAAATTCAAATTTAGTTTGATAACTTTAATACAAACTCATGATTTTCCAGTATGTGTTCCAGTTTAGGAAACTGCAGGAATAGATGCTTCTGATCCTGCTGAACGCATACCACAAAACTTTTGTCAACAACAATCAACATTTCTGACTTGGCACTATGCGGAAGTTTTCATTTTCTTTGTGGTTCATAGAGACTGGGTGAGTCTAGTAACGTAGAGGCAATTTTACATTATTTTTGTTTACAGGATTCATTTGCACTCCTCCACTAGTGAGTAAATAGTAGTAGGAGCAGGTGACACAAAAATCCATCGCTTTGCCACTACAGCATTCTACAAGGAAAAAACAAAACCAAGTCATCTTACTATGTCAAAGATGTTCATGGCATACAATGAAGAAAAGAGATTAAAAATCAAATGTAAACAACATTGAGATGATATAATCTGAATACTTTATGGATTCATTTCCATGTAATCATTGCAGTTTAATTGGGTTATGGAACTATAATGTATTACCCTGTTATCACAATGCATGTTTCTTTATCTACTTGCTAATGAAAGAGACTTAAACAAGATGAAGAGCACTAATATGATTTGATTTGTAATTCTTTCCTTGAAAACGCCCAAAGAACAGATGCTCTGATTATTGATATTCTTATCAAATAGGGTGTCCTATTCGCTACCTTTTGAATGCAAATTGCTAATGTGTATCCTTAACAAGTTTCCAAATCAACACACAGTTAATTAGAAAAGTTTGTCTCTATAATGTGGATTTATCAGAATCTCTGTCTCCGCTTTAACAGCAGACCACTTATAATAAACAGGTTCAAATATTACGCAAAAGTTGCTCATCCTGCTTGCAAGTCTGCATTTTGTGGTATGATCAGACAGCAGACTCAGTCACCAAGGAAACAAAAAAGAAGCTACGACATCAACCTTTACACTGGAATAACAAATATGTCTTATAAGACAATATGAAGTTATAATATTTGCAAATAGGATAATAATTTATGTCATAAAATTTATAATTTAATAACTCTAGCTGGCAAAAAAAAAAAAGACAAGGGTGCCATCTAATTTGTTGCACTGTGCTGGTGAGCAAGGTTTACAGACAATGGTGCAGAGCAGCAAGCATGAATCTTCACCTCCTAGTCACTCAGTTATATGATCTCACACTGTGTGCTGTGCTGTTCTGTCTTTCTCCCTTCATATTGCATTACAGTCGTCAGGTAACCCATCCTGTTTATTTTTTCTTTTACCTATCTCACGACCTGCTTCTTGTACTGTCTCACTGAAATGGCTCAACAGAACTGCAAAAGCATCTTCTAAAGGTAAAGTCTCTTACAATTCCTGAGAAAAATGCTATCCTAAAAGTTGTCCTACATGTGAATTTAGAAAGACATATCTATAACAAGAGGTACATTAGGACTCCACCGAGTAAGACTAGTAATTTGGGTGGGGTCAAGGAGAAATAACCAAAGTGCTTGTATATCGCTCTCTACAACTACCTGAAAGGAGGTTGTAGCGAGGTGGGGGTCGGTCTCTTCTCCCAAGCAACAAGCCATAGGACAAGAGGAAACGGCCTCAAGCTGCGCCAGGGGAGGTTTAGATGGGATATTAGGAAAAACTTCTTCACTGAAAGGATTGTCAAACATTGGAACAGGCTGCCCAGGGAAGTGGTTGAGTCCCCATCCCTGGAGGTATTTAAAAGACGGGTAGACGTGGTGCTTAGGGACATGATTTAGTGGTAGACTTGGCAGTGATAGGTTAACGGTTGGACTCGATGATCTTAAAGGTCTTTTGTAACCTAAATGATTCTATGATTCTATGAATATCAACACAGAGTCCAGGCAAGTAGATAGAAAGATTGGCAATTTGCGCAGGATATGTGATATGACATGATACAGGTAAATGCCAGGCAGAAAAAAAAAATTAAGTCAATGTTCATTTTCCCATAAAAGCAGTGGATATAAGCTGGCTATGAACACACTTAGATTAGAAATTGGATGATGGGTTTTAACAATCAGAGGAACACGTTTCTGTGAAAAGATCCAAACAGTAGCAGCCGAAGAAAAAATACCCTTATCTTGAAATACAAAGGAAAAGTACATTGTCAAATGTTTTTATTGCGAATCATTTTTCTGCATCACTTTTTACAGCCTTGGTGAATAGAGAATTTACTTTTGCTCCTGACTTATCACAAAAGGGGGATAACCACATTTATTTTGTATGTGTATTTGGTAAGGACTGATCTAGAGAGATGTCTCACTGAGTTAAATGCCATAAAATTAAGCTTGTGATATTGGGTGAGACAATCCTTTTCCAAAGCAATTGCAGTCATAATGAGGAATATGGACTAAAAAAAAGATTATTTCCCATCTGAAAACACCTGTAGTTGTTCAACAGACAATAAAAGGCATACAACTTCTTCTGTCTCAGATGCTGATCAGAAGAAAGGCTACGCTGACCATCACCAGTCTGCTTGGCAATATGTGTCTAAAAACCTTGGGAACATCCTCCAAAACACCACCAGAACATATATGTTCCTCTTCATAAAAGTGCTAACAGGAAATTTAGAGTTACTAAATTATAAGCACTGTACTTCAGGGAACAGCTGAGGAACAAAGATGCCAAATCTCAAGCATTACTATCTGGCAGATAGCGTAACCGAAATCAATCCAGTTCTAAAGTAAAATCTCCTCTAGGCTAAGTGGAGATTTAAGGAGAGATGGCAAGTAGAAATGAAGTTCAGTTCCAAGTAGAGTTGTTACTGCAATCAAAAGATATTCCTGTTTGTTGCTATACCATAAAAATAGTTGTTTGCTGGCTCAGATAAGGTACCAATTTAGAAAGAGTGGTAACAGGGACCCTTTAATTACTTCCATAACTGAAAGTATCCCTTGCAGTTGGGTGGATGGAAACATGGTGATTTGTCCAACTGATCCTGTCTATCAACCAAGACCTAGAGCTGTCCTCACAATCGGAAGCTTACAATTAGCTTTTCTTACTATTTAATTGAATGTGAAAGAGCGTGTTAACAAACATGTTTATAATTTAGTATGTTCATAACTTTACATGTGGAAGATAAGTCTTTTTAGTCTTTCTCTGTGGTTGATGGTGAAAGTTTCATTTCTCCAGAGGCCAGTTCAAAGGACAAGCCTAATTGTGGAGCTCTGGGTCATTTGCTGGAGAACTTCCAATTCTTGATTATATGGGAAGATAAAGGCACCTGGCTTCACAAAGCCAGGACTGTCCTTTGTAGGTATCCACTATATTGCTGTGGGAGAATATTTTCATAAATGAAGATTAGGAAAAAAACAATGCCAAAGGTGGAGGAAGAAAATGCCTTTTTTTTTTTTTTTTAATTAAGACAATGCACTGGAAAGCAAGAGTTACTACTGTTTGAAAATAGTCTGATTTGTGAGAGTACATGCAAAAAGTCCAAAAAATAAGATAAAGACGTTCTTTTTCCCCGCCTTACTCTTAGATCTTAAATGTATCAGCTCACTACAGAAAAATCTTTGGATGCAGATAATACTAAGACTGGGGAAAAAAGCCTATAAGAACTTTCTCTTGCGTCCTCTGCTTTTACTAATGGCTTTTACAAAATTTTATGATCCAGCCCCTTTCCATTTTTGGAACTGAAGCCTTAGTGAGGTTTGAAAACGTTCTGAAACATTTTTCATGTGAGAAAGGCTATTTTCATGCTGCTTTGCTCCTACAAGCTGGAGAATTAATGACTTTCTCTGAAAAAGCCTCTTGTAGAGAGATTTCCAATGCCATTTAATAAACTCAAGAGGTCTGAATAAACATCTAGATCTTTGTTTGCAACCAGCTAAGCAGCTTTTGAAATTTACTGAATGTATATTGATGCGACAGGCATCAGGTAGCATTAAATAACATTAGCGAATTAGTTGACCTGGGTCTTACTGTTAAATACGAATTTAAAAAGTGCTTATAAAGATAAGTTTAGGCACAGAAGGCAGTTTTCTGAGGCTCCTTCTCCAGCCAGTGAATGGAGACAGAGGGTCCTGCTAATCAGGAGCCCCACTCCTGGGTTCCAGATCTCCTTGAGAGTTCAGGATGACAACTGCTCTGTTGTTGTTGGCCATCATCTCCTCTGTTTTTGCCATCTCTTCAGCAATATGTAGGTGGAAGACATATATAAGGTAAAAGTCAAGAAATAGAATAGCATAATTTCAGAGTAAGAACATCAGAATGAATGATACGTGTATCACTAATAATAAATTCCAAACATTTATCTACAGTGTGTGTTTTCCACCTTATTCCAGTGAGGATTCAATGATATCTATGAGCTTTTCAAATGCTTCATAAAATGGCATAACAAAGTGAAACTGTATTTGAAAATAAGAGCACAAATAAGCACAAAGGAGTGAAGAAGTCAAGGACACAAGGAGTGGGTGGATACACACAAAGGAATAGCATATGTCAGCACTACAATCAACAAGTATCAACTATGTATCTAGCAGTTGAATTACTCACTGAAATACTTCTCTTTTTGTGCTTTTTATTTTTTTTCTCCTCTCTGATTTCCATTAATCTATCTTTCCTTTTCCTTTTCTCTGACACACTAATATTTCCCTCTAAACTTTTCCCCTCACCACTTATACCCTAGGATGATGACTTCCTCCCCTTATGGGTAAGTGAAAGAGAGAAAGAGGTGGAACTTGGAGAACTGTGCATGAAAAGAATCCTGGAAATATAGATTTGTAATATCATAAAAATGTGAGGATTATTAAGTATTCTGTTATATTGAGGCATGCAGTGGTGACCTAGAAGTGTTCTGGTATAGATTTGTCATAGGTCTTTTTCTGTGACAGAAGCTTATTAAGGAGAAATCTCAGAGCTAAATTGCTTAACTGGCTTCCACATTCTGCCTGTCCAGATTTCATCTGCCATTTCTAGTGAATTCCCATGTATTTCCTATTCTATTTGCTTCATAGAAGACCTGGTTTAAACATGGTTAATTTGTCTCCTGATAATGAGCATACAGTCACGTGATACTAAGCAGTTTAAAAATCTCTCCGTAAGAAGTAAGCAAACCCAGCATGAATTTGATCCCAGACCTCCTCCGCTCTTTCCCTTTTGTCTAATGCAGCATATGTATAAAAATAACATAGGTTCAAGAAAACAAATTAAATTTGAAATGCTGGGCATTATCATTGACAATATTATTTGTCAGAACCTTGGAATATAAACCATGTTTTCCTGATAATGATGGTATTACAAGTTGCTGAGAGAGATCATAGAAGACATTCTCACACCAATGGGAGTGATTGTAATAAAGTCAGCAGAAACAGGGGCAAGAAAGACAGACATTACATAACTATACCTGAAAAGCTATACAATTCAGACCAAATCTTCTTGTTAATTAATTCACAGTTATTCATAAAATATGTTGAGTAATCTATGAGTAAGTTTAAGGCAGTATTATCATAGGGATTTATTTATGTCTCAATATGAAAATCAACATTCCTTATGTCCTCAAACTAGATCTGCATACACACAGTCCCATTTTTAAATAAGTTGTTCGAAAACAAACAAAAAAAAAATTAAGCTGCTTTTATACATGATGAATGCAAACTGATAGATTTATATAGTAGCTTTGGTTTGGTTTTCATGCTGTTAAAGACAGGCTGAAATTTGGAGTGGATGTAGAACGAAGTTCTGTGTAGGTGGTCCTATGTAAGAAAATGTCATAGTCACATTAACTGTATCCCCAAAGAATAGTTATATGTACAAGTAGGATGCCATTACTGATTTTCATGGTAAAACAGTTGGTAACTTCCAAGAGGAACAGAATTAAAGCGTAGGATGAATTATTTTAATTGGTTTTACACTTTTCACCCATGCTGTCTATGCCTGTATGCATCACACTCTCTCCTAAATTCCCTCTACTTCATTTTGTCCCCTCTTCATTCCCTTCCCTTTTGTCCTGCAAGACAGACTCTCTCTTGGGGGTTAGAAGAGAAAAGAATGAGATCACAGGGATGTACAAATACTCTTACGTTCATGTGTCTGGGAAGATAACGCAAACCATTTGCCATCTGTTGACGCCATCTTGCTAAGCAAGGGACCAACTGCACTGCTGTCCAAGGGAGGTGGAACGCAGCCCTCTATTTTCTATTTCATTCTAATGACTAAAACCTGTGATAGCTTAGAGTGGCCCACGAAACAACAGAATATAGATGTCCTTTACTCTTCCATTTTCAAGTTATAGGAAATGCCAATGTGCTTTAACAAACAAGTAGATGTCTATGAACCTACTATGAAACTACTCCAATTTCTCAGAGTACTGGATAAATTGCAGTAGTAGTCAGTCAACAACTGTAGCAGTCAGTCAACAACCGTCTGTTCCAATACCTGCCAAAGGAAGGGCTTCCCCCCTCTGATCAGAGATAAGGTAATGTGATTGACACTGTGAACATGCTGCAGAATGCACCAGTGAGTGTTACAATGGCAAACACAAATTTAAAATCTCAGATATCATCAGACTTGAATGCAAAGGTGAGTCGTATTGTCCCTCTGAGACAACTTCATCTTGGGGAAAAAAAGAGAAGTCATAGTGTTATACATATGTTTATGTTTACAATAAACTCCATTACTCTGATTTGCAGAACTAGCAGGAGTAAGTATTAGAAGACATATTTAAAGGACAATACTTCCTTTCCTGCTAGAAAAAAAACAACTGCAAAAAAAAATTGTATTGCCATGTGTTATCTATAGATAGGAAATCTTAGCAGCTTTGGAAAACAGACAAACAACAAAAGCCTTGGGGGAAAAATCCTGATGCTCTTGCAAACTGAAGAATAAAACTGGAATTAAATCAAGAACCCTAAATACCAAAAATGTAACATTTTGCTTATAAGGCTTTCCCCTCCCCCCTTTTTTTTTCCTTAAAAAGTGTAATAAATATTATGAGCATCATCTAAATGCCATGGAAGTCAGCCAGAATATTTCTACTGATTTTAGTGGAGTTCAGAACAGTTCAATTCCTGTGCCACGCAGGTTTATGTGCACAGAGTCAGGGTAAATATATTGCAAAATCAGTGCACAATTTACACAGCTAAAAAGACAACGGAAAAAGCAATGACCTCTATGCTAAGAAGACTGTAGGAGTAAAGAGCTGTATCCAGCTCATGTTATTTGCTGCAAAAACAGAAGGATTGGTACACAGTGAGGTGCTATGCTGTGAACACCCACTGGACAGACAACACAGTAACTTTTCCATATAAAAAGTTGTGTGACAAACCTACAGGAATAATCTCTCATGTGCTAAGGAAAACACCAGGAACCTGGTTTTGCTTGTCTTTCCTCTGTTGGTTATGAAATGTGTAGTTATCTATATGTATCTGCTTCTCTGTTTGGGGAAATGATTAACGCCAAAATTAATTTGTGCTTGATTATCCATCAAAGAATTCCATAAATACTACTGAAAAGTAGGACCTACCAGAAATAATGAAAAGCCACTAGGCAGAAGGAACTGACCACAAGTTATTAAGAGGTTTTGCATATTAAGAAAAAAATTTCTCTTGCTCTCTAGAAGTCTAGAGAAATACCTGCTACGACTGTAATTCATGTTGAAATAAGCTGCATGGGAGGGAAATGGACTAAACACCAAGGGCACTTAAAGAACTCATAGTTCTCAGTAAACCTGTAGAGCCAACACACGTTTCAGAATTTAGCATATGGAAATGAATTTAAAAATGCATATTTACTAGTTCAGATATCAAAGCAGAGAAACATAAGTCATTTGGTATGACTTATTAGAGATCTTTAGCTTCCTCAACTACAAATAAAACCAGTGGATAATCTGAAAACATAAAAAAATAAAACTAAATTAAATATCAGTTTCTTAATACTTAGGCTTTGCAATTAGCCAGACATGCAATCAATTTTCTGCTGTGTTAAATGATAGGAATGTTGGGCTTCAAATCTGAACAACACTCAGACTTTAGTGATTCACAATTAATGTTTTTCTTTGTAATTCAGATCACTAAATACATACAATTTATTTTGGGGATTTGTTATATTTTCTTGTTGAAAAATACCACACTCACTGAATATTAGGCTTACAATGTTCTAAATAGGCACACCACCATTTTTAGCAATATACCTACCTACTGTCACAACATTCTGATGCAGGCATCATGCCACATTCTGGCCATGTACATTACAAAATTTATATTCCTACTCTGTCATACATCACTTACTGAAAACATCATAACAGCCTGTTAATGGTTTAACAAATAAAATGATAAATATAGGTTTAGAATATGAACAATTTGAGTCTGTTGCCACTGATATGGTTTTATATGGCACATATTTTTTTACTCCCTTGTGATTCAGCCTCCTTTTCAGGCACAGATTTGGAATGTATTTGGATATTTTTTTTCTTTTTCCTTTTTGCACTACTAAAAGAAATTCTTATATATTATTGTATTCCTGCTTATTAATTGTCTATCATGCATACACATTTGGGTGCTGACTAGCAATGAAACAAGAGTCAAGATACTACCTACAGACTTGCTGACATGGTTAATAGGCAGAAAACTAGGATGTGAATTTACATTGCAGCAGTGGATGACATCAGCTATGGACATTCTTACTAATGGTTTTACTATTTGAAGCTTTTGACTGTTTAATTTCAGGTTTTGTGGGCTGCTTGGATGAATCTTAAAATTTAGCAATGCACTGCAAACAGGATCAAGCCTAAAGCTGAAAGACCTGCAGCTCATTTTCAAGAATCAACTCAAGGAAAGATACATTTAGGCTAATATCAGCATTACAAGTCAATCACTGGTCAACCAGGTACTAGAAATACATCTATAGAACAATGGAAAACAAATCTCAGTTATTCAGCTGACATATAAAACACAGCAAATATGTTTTGTGCTGCACCAGTCACCATTATCTACTGAGAAAGAATAAAAAGGGGGAAATAGTTCTTTCGGCTTATAGAAAGTATATTTTCTCACTAATTTTGCTCCAACTCCCTTCCCACATAAGTTAATGGTAAAACTTCTACTGATCAGAATAGAATGATCAAAACTTTGATATATGAAACTTTTCCAGGTTTTGCTGAAAATTACATCTAAATTAGTTCAACACAAGATCTGCTAGAAGAGTGGTGAGTTTATGAACCTGTTTCATAAACATTAAAAACTTAGCACAATACACTCAAGCCAATATATGATTTTAACAGAGAAAGAGATAGCTGAACAAAGTGACTCATCCAAGATGTGATGACCCAGGAAGCATGTGATGGGGAAAAACAGAGGAAGAAAAAAGCAGAGATCAACTAACTGTCTTTGGACTTTCAAAAGATTTGGAAGACTACTATAATACAAAGTTAAACCTACAACACAGTTGTATGCAAATAATCTGATTTCTTTTCTTTGCAATGTATTACCCCAGGATTCCTTTTAATATTTTGTAGTACAGCAAAAATATTTCACACTTTGAAATAATTTACAACCACGGTGTTCCAGAAACCACCATCATTTGAAACCTGCAAGAAGATAAGACACTAAAATTCTGCTGCCCTTTTTTCCCCCTTGGCATTTAATTTAACTGAGCTGCTGACTGAACTTACTGAAAACCTGACAAACCTTCAATCATTATGTAAAGCTGCATTTTTGGTCACAGAACCACTTTTCTTCACAATCTAAGCTGCAACTGCACAGAATATAACACACTTCATACCCCTAAAACACATGTCAGTCTTGTACAACTAATAGTGAAAAACATACTCTTTTTCAGAGGGGCCATCTATCATCTATATAGTATCTGCATTCAGATGGTTAACAAGTGAGTTAGAAGCAATCATACAACATAAAGCTCTTCACTAGAAATCAGAGCACTTTGGGAATGAGAATCATTCACTGTTCCCTAAACTTGTAGCAACACAGACTCTGAAACAACTGGCTGGCCAATTTGTTCTGTTTTCAAAACCAATTAGAGAGATTCATTAAGGTAAACTTTTGCACAAAGACAATTTTAGGGTTTTTATCTCATATTTGCTACTCTCCACTGGAAGGCTGATTTTTCTTAGCAATTGCTCCGAATGCAGTACCTAATGAAGATTCCCACTTTGGTCATAAGCAGACTCCAAGGCCCCCAAAACACAGAGCAAAATTGCCATTATGCTGCAGGGGAAAAAAATCTACTACAGTAGTCATTACCAAGGGTAGGCAGAAAAAAATAGACTAATTGGAGGAGACTTTAAGAAGTAAGAATATTTAAGTGGTAATACAGGAAAGCACCTTGATATCCCCAAATACTGTCCATTTTAAATGTCTCAAAAGGGTCACAGGGTATGTGCAAGGAAAAGTGCAACGCAACCAAGATGCCATTAGGAATGAGGAAACAAAAGCCTAGGCCTGTTTGCCTGAAATCTAGCTTTGCAGGCATCCCAAGATCCACTCTTTTCTCTACAAAGCATTTTCTGTTTAGAAACAGAATTTACTGCTTAGTCTGCTTAGAAACAGTAGTTTACTCTGCTTCTGGTGCCTACTTTTTGAGAATAGTGGTTGTCTTCCCTGCTTCTGCCTCACCAGGGAAGGAGAGAAGACAATCTGGGGGTTGGATGAAAAGGAAAACTGTATTTTCACTAAAACTGTGATAGATACAGAAATGGTCTCTCACAAAGCAGGGCATTTTCCCTAGTTATTCCATTTATTGCAACTGTACAGTAATGTCAGATTACAAACAGGACAGCATGCTATGTAAAGGGTGCATAGGAGACACCACAGCTTCTGTTAAGCCTGGGAGAAAAGCCAATATGGTATGAATGGACATGTATTTTCATATAGATCAATGGACTAAGCCCCCTGTTTAGCTGTAGTTTTCAGTGAATCACTGGCTGTACGGTTATGACTATTGAATCCATAATACTGCAGGGAGGTGATTAAACTTTAGGATGACAAATGTTCATGTGTTTCTGTATTTTCTATAACTAACGGCTGCAAGCCTTGGCTTCACTCATTAAAAAAAAAACAGACTCCAATTTCTATAAAATGAAAGTTGCAAAATCTAAACCATCATTTATAACATGAATAAATTGAGAAAGGTATTTGAAAATAAAGGTAATTACTGCAGGGATTTCTGAGTTACCCTCTGATGGCATCCATCTGCCTGAAAAGTAATATCATTTGTGACACCAGCTACACAGCTGCAAGAGATGAGCTACTTTAAGAGGCGTCCATCCTGATTTAATACTGGTTGATGAGCCACAGAAAACTAAAATATTCTACTCTTTAAATATTTATCATACTGTTTAAATATTAAAGATTAAACTTTTCTTCTTGATTGCCAAATCAGTATTATACAGGTTGGAAATTTGTTTACAGTCTCTTACAATAGGATCACTACCTGTCAGCTTCAGATGATATCATTTTCAAGCCTCTAGCTGGTGGCAGCTTTCTTGCTGTGAGATGACAAGTGCAATTAAAACTTTGGTTTCAGATGCATTTGCATTTTATTGCTGGTGAAAGGTGTTTCTACTTTATGAATCTTCAGACTGCAGGGTTGAGCAAAAATATTGACTTTTGCTATAACTCTGGCTTAGGATTTGCAGACTGAAGTGAGTAATCATTGTTGAAAGTCCCTCAGAATAATTATATTTCTATTTCTTCAGTGACCAATGCAGAAAAAGGAGTGAATTTATGCCAGGGTAAAACAAGGATGAGAAAAAGTTTTTTTCCTCTGAGTGTGGTCAGTATATACCACAAATATTGGGAAACTCTGAAGAAATCCTTCAAAATAACATTTGTTAAATAATAGTAAACATGAAGATGTGTAAAAAAGGTAAAATTACGTAATTAAGCATGACTATTAGTCGAGGCAATGAAAAAAGCAGACCCCATCTTACCAGCAGATTGCAATAAATTATGTACTTTTAAAGATATGACAGAGAATCAGAAATAACCTGAGCCAGACTTCTGGTGTTAAATAAGCAAATGATTATGAAATTTCATATCTGCATCCAAGCTTTGTGGCTGGCTATACCGCCAACAGCTACAGATCTACACATTTATACATGATGCAGGTACTCCGCTGTGTATCAGAAATACACAGCTCAGCTTATTGTAATGCACGGTGGTTTAGAAAACTTGATGCTTCAGAACTGCTATTACCAGGCAGGTAAGACAGAAGCTGAGGAATGATGAGGCGTAGGAGAGGTACCTAAGTTATCATTTGAAAAAGGTAGATCTGAAGTTGTCATTACTGCATGTAGAAAAAAGAATATATTTTCAGTTAACAGTTCAGTGGAAGTCCTATGAGAAAGAGCTGAAGAAAAGTGGGCCTCTATCTAAACTCCCCTAGTAATTCTAATCAAAACCTATCACAGAGCTTTTCTTAGGAAATTACTTGAGCTAAACACAAAAACATTGATTATATTTCTAGGAAAAATGACAGATCCTCCACTCTTCTCCCAATTACAAATATGCAGGAGCATATTTCCAGTATTTCTGCAAGAGAAACAGATACTACTGCTCGACCAACAAAAATGATTGTACATATTTTCGTATCCAGCAATGCATTACATTCTTGTGCTAGGATTTTGCAGTATTATAGGATTTTATGTGATATTTGTAATTTGCACATGGAACAGTTTTGATTAGAAATATGCATATACATCATAAACATATACTTGATTCTCTGAAAAACACTCTTTTCTACATAACATTGCTCATCTAATGATTCTTCCCACAGATTTTTTTTGGTTTATTAATTTCTATTTTATTGACTTATAAAATTTATTTAGGCAGTTTTGATTTAGGAGATGGTTTAAGACATTGGTTGCCTTGTCTAGTAAATTCTTAATCTATCTGTAATGAAAATAGCCCATAACTGTGAGAAATCAGTCCTTAATTGCATATGAATCTCTGAGAATCAGTACTTAGGACTGTTTCTACCCCTTTTTCTCACTATACATGCAACCTGGGACTCAGTGCCCCAGTATATTAGAGGAAGATTGGGACAACTGGACCAAGAGAGGTTAGACACCTTGTCCAAAGGATGTTGGAGCTCAGGAAGGTCTAACACTGTACCTTTTCTGAAATGTAAATAGCTATACCATGATCAGTCTGGTTTTTTTCTTAATTCTTTCCTGAAGCATTGTCGAATGGTAGCTCTTGGAGAGCCTGGCATTCCACAGCAGGTGAACTTCATGTCTGCACCACTATAATGGCCTTGTGTTCTGTGATGTAGTCATAGAGTTTTCAGGCTTTATAGATGATTTCTAAGCCTACCATTAATTATTTCAGGGGAAAATAATAAAGTATACTGCAAGTATATCACAGGATATACTTCCAGTTTCTCTTACATGCAGCCAACATATTCTGTTGCATTTTTTAAACCATGAGATAAAACAGACATCTGCACATTCATTGCCCTTGTCTTCCACTAATTCATTTGTAGCAAATCAAGAAGAAGCTACAGATGAGAAGTCTCATGTTCCGAGCCAAGGTTATTTCTCATCCTCCTTGTCCAAGCAAATGTAGCTCTTGTGACATTCCCTGTTTTACAACAGGGAAGTGAGAATGTGAATGCATTCAAGAGAGAAGGACAAAACTGAGGGAAAGTTTGATATGCTCTTTTGAAATATCTTGATTCTTGGCTTCTCTTTGAGCTGGAATGCACAGCTGAATTACTTTAGACTATAATTTGTAGCAGTAATGAAAAATCCTGAAGTTAATTTATGTAAATAATCAATTTAGATTTACACTTTAAATTATGGGAACCTATAAATTACAGAGCTTCCCAGACTCTCTACAGCATTTTCTTCCCTATGTTCCCTTCCCAGTTCCCATGCATCCTTATACCAGGGTTGCAGAGGAGTACTCAGAATGAAACTTTATCAGTCTTCAACCACATCGTGAATACAAATGCCCCTCTTGGCAGAAATGGGAGCCCTTTCCAACACTGCAGCCCTTTAAGCTGGTCTAAGGGACCAGAGCAAAGGTGAGCCTAATCTTTGTCTCACACGAGCTGTGCCAATAACATCATATCATACCTCACATCAGTGGACTCAGCATCTCTGCCTCTAAGACAGTGGTAGGTGGTGATAGAAGATGGTGGTTCATTCTTTATCAACTTCAGGAAAGGACTGGGTGGCAGACAGCGGCAAGAACTCATGCTTCAACATAGGAGACTTTCAGTTACAAAAAAAACCAATAGCAACCAAACCCAAATTTTAAATGCATAAACTGTATTTTGGAGTTACTGGCAGAAAATAAGCACTGAATCATACTACGGCATTTTCAGAGTCACTTTCGAAAGCTGAACTGCACTTTAAACAATAACATGAAGAGTGTCTAGACTGTAAAGAGTATTAAAATCAATTGTGGGAGTATAGATCACTCTATCATACTCTATCCAAAGACTGTAAATGCCAGTTAGTATTCCATCTACATCTAAGCCAAACAAGACAAAATTGCAAAAAAATTAAGTTATTGTCTGACATCACTGTACATAATAAATAACATATGTCCTCCATTCCATAAGGGAATTAAAAGGGCGTACATTTATTGTACATATGCCAGTTTTATCTCTGATGTAACTTTATGGAATTAGACAAGGCGTCATTTGGCCAAATAGCACATACAAAGAAAATAGGTCAGATTTTAAGGCTGGTGTGCGAGCAGACCTCAAAAGTCAATGGGATTAATCCATGTCTTCATTTTCCCAACAGCGTTTATAGTTTTAATAGTGGCTGCAGTGAAATCACACTAAATCCATGCTACCACAAACACTGAACAATATTTCAGCAAACAAATACCGTATGTTTTTTAATGTGCTTTCACAATATAATGCCATGGCAGTAACTAAACCTAATCTGAAAATGAAGATATTTTTTATAATATACAACAACAAACTTGAAGGCATTGCCTGTCATCCCCAGTTGAGCCAAACTCACAATATCAAGAACAAATTTTCATTCCATAGAGAATAACAGAATTTGACCCTTTGATCTTAAAAAAAGTTTCAAAGATAGAATGTGTAATAAAAGTATGCCCATCTGATAAAGACTATTCAGACATGTAACACTGGCGTGGCTGATCTTCCCTGGGAAGTCTGTGTTTCTCCTTTTTTTTTTTTTTTTGAGGGAGGTTCGAAGGGTGTGGCTCTCATAAACTAGTCCTGTACTAGGTCCTTGGCTTGAACAAGCAAGGAAAACTGCAGCAACAGTGAAGACAAAAGGTAGTGGTACTGTTTCAAAGGAAGAGAGTGAGGAGAAGGAGAGGAAGAAGGGGTCTTAAGAACTCAGAGAATATCACACTGGCTGAAGAACTCTTTCAAGCACAAACAAAAGGGATAAACTTTATTGCTCACCATACTGATACAGTTTTGAAACAATGTGAATTTAATGCAGAGAGAGCAGTCTCTGCAACAAACAAATGCACCCAATTGCAGCAAGAAACCTGAAGGCCACATTCCTGCAGCTGAAAATGTCATTAAATGCATAAACACTAGTACTCCTATTTATTTGCAATGCTCAGAGAGCCATGCACCTTCTAAAATTAATAAGCAGTGTTCCAAACTACTCCAGCTTCCCCAGATTTAATCACCATTAAACCATTTATGATGGTTCCTCTACAAGGGACTTAATATTCTTTGATATTCTTATGTATAATTACTTCTTATAATCGTTGCATAGCTATTAAGTGATGTACTGCTAAACCTCCAGGTTTCAAATGGATAAATATTAGCCTAATGTGCTCAATCAATGCATAGAAATAGCTTTAAGCGCTTTTCCTGCAAGGGAAAATATTTACCATATATCATAGTTAGATTAGCTTGAGGCACTAAGCAGCTGATAGAGGAGGATTGAAAGCCTGGAAATCACTTTAAAAGTCCTTGCATTTCTGTGAAGGACATCTTCAACAGAGTGGGAGAAAAGAAGAAGAGAGTTCTGTTACCTTGAGCTTCCTATAAAACAGAGTACTTAGGATCAGAACCATGTCAGAATATTTACTTCATGAAACACAAAATGCTCCTTTCTATAGAGAAAAATCACTAGAGGATACAAAGAGCTTCTCATCTCTTTAGTTTACTGCATTTTTCAATCTAAATGACAGTTAGCAGCTCTGGAGTAGGTTGTTAATAGATAAACCTTCTCCACTGAAGTCTACATTGTAGCTGGGGTCATACCTGGCAAGATATACAATTAATACTTTAGACCTAATTGCACAACTCTTAAACAACATAACTTTTAATAATAATAATCAGAGTACCTTCAGTGCTTCTCAGTCTGAAGATGAGGGGCAGGTGGAGTAATTTCTATATAACTTAGAGAAACTGCAGTACTGTATTCAAACTGAGCTGTTTGATTTTCTTCTTCATCCCCATTTAACAAAGTAAAAAGAAAACACAAATTGTTTTTTGCAGGTGTGAAGTCAATGTTTTAGGGATTCTTTCTGCCCAGAGAAAAATTTACTTGCTTTGAGAGCAGTGCTACAATCAAGATAACAGTAAGTTTAGCTAGAACTAGAGGTACATTTAGATACGAAGTTAGAAAACTACACAACACTTAGCAAATATATCACATGTAAATAATAATCATTTTTTTATTATTTATTGATTAATTACCAAATTAATTCTTATTTCCTCAAATGTACTGAATGTGAACTGAGTGCTTGGATATGTTAAGTGGGCTGAATATATAATTTTCCAAATTACAGGCTGTTTACTATCTATTTGATTTGATTATTTTTCTTCCTTTTGTAATTTATTATCAAAGTTGAAGATTTTCTCACACATGGGAACAAAAATATGGAATTCATGAATCTTACCAAAATATTCTTAGCAGCACTGTTAAAATGCTTTTGCCATTGCTGTTTTTACTCTAGTGCTCAAAACTTCTTCTGCCACACATGGTTTAGCATTCTGAACACTGCTCATTTTGCTTCTCCATTTGATTTTTTCTGGTTATATAGCACATAACTGACCATCGACAGCTAAACACTAAAATATGAACTAATTTAAAATAAAATACCCATTGTTTGCCCTTCTTTTGAATTAGTTCATGGCTAAACTGTGAGCAATTAAACTTTACAAATTACTCATCTTTCAGTTTCTTGAAAAAAAATTGTATTTTTGAATGGAGTATGTTGCAATCCTTCGTGAAAGAAAAGTGTAGTTTCTTTGGAGCTTGATTTAATTCAAATTCAATACTGTTCTTTCAATAGCAAATAGATTGTACTGAATAACATTAACAAAAATGAGCAATTACTTGAAAGCAGAGTGCAAGAGGGTAAAGTAAAATGATTTCAACCATGGTTTTGAAAAGAAAGTTTTTGCAACTTTTGAAAGGTAGCTACACAATGTGAGGACAGAATTATGTTCCTTTTAACTCAAACTCTTGTTTCATAAATTATTTCTTATTTCACATACAATGGAATTGCTGTCACATCTAGTAAATCAGGATATTTCTTCCTTTTCTTTAACACTTTTTCAGTGCTTTTTTAATGAATTTGATGGCGGGCTAAAACCAGCAAGGACAAAAATGACATGTTTCTGCCATCTTAGCAAAGACACAAGACAAATAATAGCTGCAAGAAAGATTCCTCACATTACTATGTCTCAGTCTTAGAAAGCAGAGGAAAGAGAAGGACAAAATCAGAGTTTTGGTGTCTCAGTAGAAAACAAAATCAACAAATGCCAATTTTCCAGCTCAGTTTTTGCCGAATTCTAATGTGACTGAGCATTCCCTTCATTTTTCAGAATAAAATGGAAGAGTCATTTTATGCCAGAATTTCAAGCACAGATAACAAAACTTCACATCGCTGGATCACGAGAGCTGGATTCACTATGTTTCCTGAAGGCATTCTTCATCTTTCATTAGCCAAAAAAATGCCTTCAACCCTGATGGCTGCCAACTCAGTGAAGAAGCCAGCCACTGACTGTAAACAGACTAATTTCTTTTATTGCAGAAGACAGTTCTTGTTCAGAGCTGAAACACATTGACTGACTGATGTAGGAAATTATTGGGATTCCATGGTCATGACTCTTCTTTTTTGTTAATGGATACAAGTCTTTATCCTCAAGATTGTCTGGCCCTGTTTTCTAATGCAAGATTTACATGATAAATATCTAACTTCACTAACCTACAGCATTGCTGTAAGGTTTTGAAAAGTAGATGATGTACATGCACTGAGCTAAATTATGTATATCTGTAAAAAAAAGCAATAAGAACTACTTAGAATGAAGGACATTTACACAATTAAACCTTCATTTAAGAACAGATCTGGCATACATCTGCAAAAGCAGAACAGGACAGGAAACAGCTTCCGGTGAAATAATTAGTTTTCTTCCATTTTCTGTGCTAGGTTTACTACAGTTATTTCACCTCCTCCTGCCCCATCCGTTACACTAGTTAGTTACTTCTTCAAACAGAAAAGAATAAGGTTATTTTGCAGCTGTAATACTTGGAATACTGTATCTCTAGGAAGAAGAGGTTTTGCACAGATGACAGCATAGAATTTTCTTGGCAAATATAGTTTAAATTCAATTGGTATGAACAAGAGCCTGGAGTTTCCAAAATGCTCACTACTCATCAGCTCTCAGTGTTCTCAGTGGGAACCGCTGGGTGCTGAGTGCTTTTGAAAAAAATCTGTCTCCGTACTAGATGCCTGACTTGGAGCTGTGGTGTTACGAAGCTATTTTTAAAACCTGGCCCAATGTTATTTATTGTTTTATTGTAAGGCAGAATGATATCCTTTGTCTAGGACTACGTACTATACATTTTTACAGTACTATAAAGAATTATAGGAACATGTAGCAAAGATAAAATGTGCATTCATGAATGTGGTTAACATAACCAATTAACATTATGCAAGTAAATGAGCTATTTGTTTGTTATTGCGTTGTAAAAGAAATAATATTTGCATGCTCAATTTACCTCATACAAAAGGATCTAATCTGTTGATTCCCAAATACATTGTGAAAAGAAACGTGCATGTGAAATCAATGGCTAATTGCACATGTAAACCTTATACTGTTTTAATCGTAGTAGTTCCTTCTGCTCATAAAAGTGCACAAATTCAGTTTATGCATTCAAATACTCTAACTTTACCAGGTGTCTATTAAATTGAATTTGTCATTGTAAGATGCACTTAAGTGCATTAATAAAACTTGCAAAGTGTAATTCTGTAATCCAAAAGTGACTCCATATAAATTTTATATTGCTCCACAACCAACTTATTCAGATTCTACTATCTTTATTAGACTTTAGTTTTTAACTCATTATTGGAGCTCAGTTCAAGGATGAATGAACTACCTTATGTTCATTATTTGTTCTCAGAATTATGTAATAAAACCTTGCTACAGGTTTACAGTTGTGTTAGCCACTGATTGAAATGAAGAGGTTTTAGAGAGTATCATCACACAACAGTAGCTAAAAACCCAATTTTTGTCATGAGATTATTTACTTATGTGTCCTCAGAAAAAAATCTCTGCAGAATCAGAATAACGTAATGGGGAAGGGGGGAGTACTATTGAACATAAACATCTCTTTCCCAGTCTCACTATTTCAACAGTCTCAGCACATGCACTTCCTGATTAGTCTTCAAATAACACATAGTAAAAAAGAATTCTGTAAGACTATGAATTTAATTTTTCTTGCAGTATAATGTAAAAATGTCGTGAGAGTGAATCTTCATAGGCAGAAACATGAGGATCGGAAAAGTCTGTAAGAGGAATCTTATGGAAGGGGCAAGAAGAAAAATGGATGAGGAAGTTTTTACCAGCAGCAACAATAAGCAAATAGACATCCGACCAACCTTTATTTTTATATTGTAGGCTAACTATTGAATTTTCAGGGTTGGTAGAGAAAATGTTATTTTTAGTTGCAGACAAAATATATTTAGTAGTACTCAAAAACACAATATACCCTGCACTGCAGTGCCATTGTTTCATTCATTATTCAGAGTGCAATCATAGTATATAGGGTGCTGCACAAACTCCACGTTTTTGGTACCTGATTCAGCATCACATGGGCTACAAACTTTTTAGTGACTCCGTGTGAATGAATCATAACACAAACTTTGGAATGAGGCAACTATATCAGTAATTCTGCACCTGGCATGACACACGACCTGCATATTGAAGGAACTGGCAGCTTTGTGATTCGTAAGCATTACCTCATTATGCAGTGATGAACTAATAGCTGTGTTAGCTGCCACCGCCAGCTCCTTGGACAGATGGAGAGCCAGCAGTGTCATAGAATGCACATATTAAAATCCTTGTTCCTGCTGAAAGGAGAAGTGCAAAGAGCAATTTGTTTTTCTGATGACTGGGTCTAGGACATCACCTAGCATACAAAAAGACCTTTGAAATATCCCATTACAGCTGCCTCTGCTAAGAAACCAAAAATTCAGAAATATTAGCCCTGTTGCAGACCTTTCCCCTACATCCCGGAAACCAATGTTCCTCATCACTTGGCCAAAATAAAAATGTCACAAAGTACATTCAGATAATCAGAAAAATAATGCCTTTCTCATTTTCACTGGGCTTCTGGACAACAGTGAACCTCCAGGATTCAAAAATTATCTTCTTTCCAACCTGCTAATCAGGACTAAGCCTCTTTTCTTCTTCTAGTCTACTCCAGCAATTTCACTGCTGCTGCAATGAAAACCTGAGATTCTGGAGGAAGACTCAGAAATTCCTGTTTCTCTGTAGAATTCTGTAAAATGTACTGTGCTGAAGTACTGAGGAAATGTTTCCAAGGGAACCTCAATGAAAAGAGAACTTCATCTGATTTTCTTTTTTATATCTGATATCAAGTTCAATGAGAGGTGTCCTAAGGCTTGCAAACCTTTTCAACTGAACTTTGGTCAATTCATGACTTCAAAGAAACTGCAGAAAATAAAATATTTTTTTTTCAGCTCAAATTGAAAACTAAGTGTCAGACTCTTGCTTGACTGTATTGCATGTGCATCCTATTACTTTTTTAGAGCAGAAGTAAACCTAACAAAAACATTTGGGAGTTAGGTATTTCAGAATGCATCTAAATTAAAATTAGGCCCAGATCTTCCCTTTTGTGTGCATGCATTTGAACACATTGTTTAGTGATGCTAGTTTCAGCGGAGCTGCTTCTGAGTTACTTTTGGAAGATATCACATATAGATCCAACTGCAAATGAACTACTGAAAAACAGTTCTGCAAAGGCTTATTACAGGGGTTTTGTAATAGATCAAATATAACTTTATTAACCAAATTCCATAATGCCCTCTCTTCATTGGCCTGGAGCCTTGATGAGCAATAGCATCTGGGAAACCAGCCACTGACTGAATTTTCACTTGCTCTGATAATTTTAACCAGCTAGCTGCAAACTTCATTTTAATTTCTTTCCCATCTCTTTCTTTCCTCTCCATTACCGGCTAGATATTTCAGAATTAAATATGCATTTGAGTAAGGTCTAGAATCTCTAAGTCCATCCTCCTGGTCAGACTTAAATTGCTTTCCTAGAGAAAAGGGGTTTCAGCTTCTCCGGGGAATGGTGGAAGCCTCTTCTGAATGAGCTTATGAGGTGTCTTAGGGCACCAGATACACAATTCCTATTAACAGTCAGTGGTGGCCACATACATTACACATGTAGATAGCTTTGAAAATCCCACCATGACAAGGAAAAAAGGAAACAAGTTAGGATCTTCCAGAAACGACAGAATTCAGAATTAATAGACTAGAGCATTTCAGAATTAGTAGCGATTCCACTGATAATGTTTCACGTGGTATTTAGCATGATAAAGTATGATCTGGGTTTCCTATGGGGAGTGGAAAAGACTAAGAACTAGTAAGAGTATGCAGGGAGAGTTGTTCTACTCTGTACAAAATTCTCCCCATATAGGCCAGGTCTGATTTCTTTCATAAGAAATGAGACCAACTTGAGCAGGATTCATGGTTTCAGAAAAATAATTGCTTTTGTGTACAGTAAGCCATAGAGATACCAAGGACCTTACAGCAGGCTATCAGGAACACTGGAAAGCAGGGATTTTATGCTGTACACTCTACTGACATTTAACTCACTTTAACAATTTACTTGGCATTTACATAGAAGTTGTAGACAGGAAGCTGCCTACATGCCAAGAATTTTGTTACAGAAAAAGGCCCTTTTGTGATATGTAGCACAATTTGGTCTATACCTTTGGTACACTTAATCCCTCTGAAACCTAGAAAGAGTCCAAACATACACATATCTGAATGGTAGATTCAGCATGCATCATTCTTTTCTTCTCTCATCAGCCACACCAGTAACAATTATTTTAAAACATATTGCAGTAGTCCATTATCTATAAAACCCTCAATTTGACAAGACCTTTGAATTGACTAGGCATTTTAATTCAAATTGCATATACACTTTAATTAAATATCAGCTAGGGACAATAATTAAGTGAATGTCTGTCATTTTCAAACTGAAATACAGTTTTCCAGTGTAGGGTCTATGTGCTTGGAAAGTTTGCTCTCCCCCACCCCCTCTTTTTTTTTACTGTTCAAACCATAGGGTTATCTACAAGGATAAGGATCATTGCATAAACTCCAACAAAATCCACTTGGTTAGAAACATGGTTCAATTTCTAGCACTCTGATTACAGTGTCATGTCTGAAATAGCAATCTAAACATACTAAACCAATCTAAACAATCTAAACATACTAGAATGTGGCCAATATGAATGCATAGGTGGTTTCTTTGAGACTCACAGAGATTAATATATAGAAATAAGAAGTATATTTAAAAATATATAATGAAATATTATTTTCTGTAAAGTATAAGTTTACACAGGCTGGAAAAAGACTTGTCTGTAATTTATCATTTCAATGTTTTTGTCTTCTTTAGCAGCTAAGTATCTTTCCAGGAACTCTTTGGTACAAAGCAGGATAGTATGCCTTTTCCAACTAGGACTACTAGTACATTCCTTATGAGAGAGAATGGAGAAATTAATAGACTGGCCCAGAAGGGAACAAAACAACAGGCTTTGAAAGATATTAAGTTGAGAAGAAATATTGCTATGTGCTAGTAATAATGATAAAAAGGAGAAATGGTGAGGAAAAATGTAAGAAAACGCGAACTTCAGTGACAACACAAGCATGGCACAAGCTTTGAGATGGTAGTAGGAAGGGAGAGATTTCATAAACAGGGTGCTTCTGAAGAGGTAACATTTATCCTTCTGCTTAAATCAAGAAATGCCAAAGTCTGCCTGTAGGGAGAGACTGTAGCCCAAACCTCAGAATAGTTAAGATTCTAAAGACTATAGAATGCTTAATTTTTATTTTGTCTCCTCCATCATTTATCCCATATTACTCTGTGTGTGTGTGTATATATATATATATATAATGAAAAATGAAAGGGTTTCATAAAAGAAAAAAATGTTTTGTTATGGCAGATAACTCACTTGAAGTGTCCAGTGAAAATGCAAGGTTGGTAGCTTTTGTACAGCATGAAATAACATAAAATATTCTGCAAGAAAAAAAATTTTTGCTTGCTTTTCTTCTCAACTAGTATAAATACATTTTTGCCTTAGGACATTTCTAAGTGTCTTCTAAAAAAGTTGGGTACATCTAAACTCCACTTTAAAATAAGTCACCAGAGAATTTAGAAATTAATGTCTGGATAGACTACATTTCTATTTCTTTGAAACCAAGAAAGTTCAGAGAAACTTTGACAAACTTATGCCTGTCAGGTGAGAAATATATTAAGGACCAAAATGATTAACAGGCGGTGGTTTTGCTTTTGTGCAAGTACTACTTTGGGGGTTATAAAGAGTGAGGGAGTGCTTCAGGAGTGCTATTTTAGTCTGCATGATTACCACTTGTGCCAAAGGTAGCAAGCACTGAGTGGGATCAATAAAGAGTCCTTGGCAGGTAAATACTGTTTCCACAAATTGTGCAGTTCACTTTACGAAAGGATAAAAGCACAGTGAAAGACTGCCAACATCTTCCAACAGTTCTCCATGGAAACTTGGAGGGTTACATGAGCAGTACTGCATAAAGCTAGTATTTTGGCAATGGCATGAAGAAATTAAAAAGGCTAATAAAGGGATAGGCACAGAACTCATCAAATGAGAAATAAGTGTGACTATGTCTAACAGTGTTGCTAAAATAAGATAGAGTGATCATGCAATTTTCCTTGTACACAGAAGGAGATGTATTCCCATGAGCTAAACTACTACACCTTTCAACAGCATTCAGGGATAAATGCTTGACCAATTTAGAAACATTTCTTCCTTTAGTTTTCATCAATTACACTCATTTCTTCAAGTGGCCCATATATTTTACCTCTTTATGTTTTGGTTTTTTTTTTATTTCAATGAGGAAGAAAATGAAAGGAAAACAAAGCAGAGTTTCACTTGTTAATCTTGTCCATGATTTTCTGCCACATATTGCAGAAAATAGCATGTCTTTATTCAACTTAACTCCCAAATGTGTATACAACTTGCATATGAATAATTCCTGTTAAATGAAATATGCCGTGTGAAAATACATAAATGCCTTACTCCTTTGAGGAATATGACTTTCTACAAAAATACCATTAACTGTGATCCTTTGGAATCACGGTGCTGGGACAGAGCTGTGGATAAGAAACTGGCCTGGGAATAAGGGGAGCTGTACTTTATGGGGCAAGTTGTTTCACCTCTCCACGCTTAACTGGAAAGTGAGAATAGAAAACACCATTTCTTTCAAGAAGAAAAAACAAAAAAAAGCATTTTAGAACATTGCGCATAATTTTTCAAAATTATGGGTTTATAAATATGCTTCCTGTAGAAAGCCTATGAAGTAGATCATGACGCTAGTAATGCGCAATACTTAAATCCAAGATTATTATGTTTAACTGATTGATATATTTGAAAATGAGAAGGAACATCTGTGTACATGTGGCTTGTCATACCTTCCAAAAAACTTTCCTCAACTAATTCCTTTTCAAGTCAAACACAATTTTGTCCTTTAGGAAAACATTTAGCTTTTCTTTTCAAGATGCCTGTGATGAAGAACTCATCACAATCCTTAATAACCTGACCCAATGTTTAACTGCCGTCACTGTTAAAAATACTGTATTTGCTTGTCTTCAACACCACTGCCCGACAGAGTTAAAGTCCGCTAGTATCAAAATTCTGTCTGCTAGAGATGGAACCGCTCTCATTAAGTCATGCTTTAAGATTTTCACTATTAAACTCAGAAGACCTGGCCATTTATTTCTTTGTACTCCATGAAACTATTTTCCTGTGACATCTATTTTCCCTCCTGTTGTGATTTATGGGACTCTTTATCGAACCCTCCACAGTATTCAACTTCTTCAAGCACAGAATTCAGAACTGCAGAAGCTCTCTGCAGAAGCATTGCAGAAGCTCTCACTGAACTATCAAAAATGAGAGTAATGGCATTTTTTTTCTTTATGTGATATTCACCTGATTATACAGGATCACTTTAGCTCTATATGCCATGGCATTGCACTGAGATCGGTGTAAGATTGATTATTTAATGTGACCCGTTGAATCTCTTTCAGACTAAATGCTTTTGAGGAATGGATTCCCTTTTTCTGTAAATATGATTCATGTTCCTTTTTCCAGATATATTTCCCTAATGAAATGCCCACTTTTTCTTTTCCCAATTTGTCAACTTAGCCAGATTGTTCCGTATCACTGATATTTTCTCTTCCTTATTTACAGATACTCAATCTTTATTTCTTCTGCAACTGCTTGTTTCAAAAAAGTTAAATACAACCAAGAATATATTTCTCTTATACCTCATGTTTCTATTATAATCTAGCAGCTTAGCTATGATTCTGCATTTGACATTTGAGATCTTTCACATAACAAAAAAAAACATGCCATGTACTTTGTGCTCTTCTAGCGTATTAAGATCTGTTGCCCTACTAAACTGTGATAAACGGCTTTCAGAAGCCTGTTATTTCAACATTATTCATTCTCTAACAAAACTTGAAATATCATGACAACTATAAAGATTAGTTTTAAAACACACCTTTTCCACAATTCATTTGCAGTTGTTTTTAATATCACCCTTCTCTACCTCTTCATTACTGGAGTCTGAAAGGAAAATGACAGGCCTTCAGTTACTTGAGTTTTCTGGTTTCTCCTTTCTGAAACATTTTAGCACATTAGCTTCCTTCTCCCTTCAAAGCTGCTCTCTAAAACCTATTGTGTATCAACATTAAGAGTCTGCAAAGCTTCTCAGCTAGTTCCTTTCAAGCAAAGCTGTGCAGCAAGGTACTCCGGCTGTAACAGCTGACATGATTCCAAATGAGTAATGTCAAAAAAGAAGAAAAATATTTCTATTGTTTTGATAAATGGAGGGTATCAGAAAACTTGCAAACAAACTTTGCATTAGAAAATGAACCAGAACAAGAGCAGAAATCTATTATAACACTTGTCTAGCAGAATCTGGTTAATCTTCTTGGGAATCTCTCTCTTCAAAAAACAGATTCAAGATGCTTGGATGGGGAGTCTTGGCAAGAGACCCAGATGAGCCAGGAAGGCTTTGTTTATTTACAGGCTTGTCAAGCCACTTCTGTCAGGAGTGTCAGCCTCAAGACACAGCCTGTGGTATGGAGAAATACTGCCTCCTTTCCCCAAAGTCTGCCTGAGTGTGGAAATTGTAGTGGCTTAAGGGAGAGAAGAAGAAAAGCCAGCAGCCACCCTCTCAAAACATGCTTCTTGCTCAAAATGAAGCTCTGCCCCAGAGCAGGAGGCCCTCGGGGAAGCACTGCAGCAGCAGCAGTGAGATGCTGGGGGAAGCCCTGCTGCTCTCCCTCCGGCACCGCTGCTGTGGGGCCACCTGCCTCGCCTGCAGCGGCTTGGGGTGTAGGCCAGCAGCAGGCTCTGATACCCCGGGCTCCCATATTTGATAAAACACTGTTCAACCGTTTCACAATACCACTGAAGTCATGGTGCACACTAGATTTTAGGTGTGACCAAACAGCATTCATATAGTTTTTAAGGTAGTATATGGTTGGGCTGAATCAGATTTAGCATCGATAAAGCTCATTTAGGATAACCTGTAACACTATACTCAACCTGTCCGAACAAAACTTAGGGTTCTGTTTCTCTTTTAAAAATCTTTCTACTTGCACTTTCTAAACTTCAATGCAATTACACTCCTGCAGCTGCAAGCTGAATTTATAACTCTCTTTTTGTTGCACAGTATCATTTACTTGCGGTTCCTTCCTTGGAAATTCTCAATATAAATCAGTAAGATCTGCTTTTTTTCAGCAAATCTACAATGACTGTGGGAGTTATCAGGTTTCCCTGCCTAAGCTTTGAGTCATCTTACTGCTACATATCTGTTGGGTTAACGTGCTCTGAAGTACAATGAATAATTACAGCTTCACTACAATCACAAAAAAGGGGATATATTCTGACACACTGTCCATTTCTCAAAAATGTGTTTAACTTGGAAATCAAAAAGAAATACCTTGCAATGATATCAACAACCAAAGGTTTATTATTAATATAGCTTAAGATGAATAAACAAATTAGAGATGGCATTTTGGGAATATTTTTCTCTACATTTTCAATAGTAATGAAGTAAGAAAAAAAGTTCTGAGAAAAGAAGTATAACAGATATGTTATATCAACAGAAAAGACAAGCTTAGGTACATAAAAACTAACAACCAACTGAAATAACAGGTAGCAAGTATTCCTAAATCAACCGAAGACGTATTGGCAACAATTATTTCTTAGATGAAAAGCCTGAGACTGATTTCTTAAAGCATTAATATTTAATAACTTTGCATTTGCACTGTGTTAGACCACTCCTTAAAAATGAAATTGGCTTATAAGTTTTTATAAGAATCGCTGGTCTGCCAGACACTTAAGGGTACATTTTCAGCACTGTGCCTAGGTATTAATATTAATGGGATTTATGCAACGAAGTCCCTGAGCACCACTCTAAATATTACTCTGCTTAGTTACTAATTCAGTGTGGTTGTATGAGTGTAAATGAAAGGAGAATTTTGATCTAATAGTTTTATAGTATGAACTAAATATATGCAATAGTTTGATTCTCCCCAATATAAAATAGCATAGTTGCATTAAAGCAGTGATTTAAGAAAATTTTGTTCTCATTTGAAGATTTATGTTGGAAAACAAATTTCTTTGCACAGCAATTGAAAATGGTTAAATTCACCAGAATAATATGATATTTACCAGTACAAAAAATTGGATTTCTAGACCATAGTCACTCTTAAGAACTGCTATCCAAAAATGAACCGGAGGCACAAAGTTCAGATCCTGGACCAAATTTTTCCTATATTCTGAAGAGTCAGATCCAAATATTTTGGCTTAGTCCCATCTTCACTACTATTTTTAACAGAGAAAATATCATTAGCTTAATCAAATACAGGATATAAAAATGGCTGAATATTGTATTCAGTTGGTACCAGCCTATTAATATTTTAATTATATCTCATGTTTTGTTTACATATGCTTTGATACTGTGTTGATATATTGTTTTATTTAAAGGAGGAATCTTATTTATCAACAAAGGAAAAAAAAAAACAAAACCAAAACCTCCAACAAACCCCAAACATACAGGAGAGCCTACTGCTGTGCCTCTTCTAAAACAGAATTCACAAATCTCAGGATTGGCTTCCATACATTCTTATCTCTTTTCCCTGTATATTTTGACTTCAAGGAAAAAACAGAAACTAGAAAAAATAAATATAAATAAAACCAAAAGTTAAACCATATCACAAAAATGTACTTCCTAAGTCACCAAGTATGGATATTTACTTCTATAGGCAGCTACTACTTACAATCCCTATCTGAAATTTATCATGATCTATCGTAAAAGTGTTAAAGCTGTTAACATCCACAAAACTTGTTCTAGAACAGCAGCTTTCATTGGTTAGAAAAGTTATATTTTCCATCCTAAACTGCTCTTTGGACAGTTTATACCCATTTGGTTTTATGTGAACATAGCTCTTTAGCTCTTCTCATGCTTTAATATTTATCATCTCTGCAATAGTTCTAGGCAGCAGTTACATCCCCTCTCAGATCTTCATTTTTCTAGGTTAAAGGGACCAAATTCTTTTGGCTTCTCTCCCATTCTCCTTTCACTCTCACAATATGTTACACCTCTTTCAGTTTACATCAGCTTTCCTGAACCGGCAACCAGAACAACGCGTATTATGATGTTGAGCACCTCCACAGACTACCATAAAACGAAAGATTACCCCAAAACTTTCACAACCTTTTCTATTTCCGCATTTATTTACTATTTGGCACTGTAAATGTCCTTTACTGTATAAGGCTTCATATATATCACAAAGTTAGCACATCGAGACATACTACCCATCAGCTGTGAGAGCTGAGCTGTGATAACTGTCAGCCCATCCAGTCTTGGCAGAGTGGTGCTGCACACACTCAAAAAGGTTAAGCAAAGTGCCTTTGCTACTGTGGGCTAAAAGCACATACAGGGCACTGATCATAGCTCAGGCGAAGCACTGCAATTCACAGAACAAAAAGGAAACCTGAAATTCTTCAAATTTTACCATGTTTTATCCCTACTGCTAACTTCCACTGCATTATTAAGCCACACAGACAATAAAGTCTGATGAAATGGCTAGCAACCATCAGCAAGCTTTAGTATCAACTGCTCAGCTCAAGGCACTAAGAGTTCAGTAAGTCGGCACAGTCATCAGGCACACAATGACAATTGGTTTTGAATAGCTTGCTGCTGTTACAATTACTGGTAGATAATAGCACACTGAGACAAAGCCAGCACCTCTAGTCCAGTTCTACAATGGTAAATGAGAGTCAGTGATCCCCTAGGCATTAATTTTTTTTCTGTAAGACAGAAGAGAGGTATACACTTTCCTAAACTTATAACCTCATTCAGGCATATGGACTTACGGGTGGCTAACCAGTGCTCTGCTAAAGAATTGTTATTTTCACATATTCTTTGTAACAAATACGTTAAAATGGTGTTTCCAAATATCATGCTTTGAACAATAATAATTTCATTAACATAACAAATTCACTGGTCACAATAACACTCCTGAAGCCTTAACAGTAAAGGCAAGAGAGACCTCTGATATACCTTGGCCGTACCTTTCTGGAGAGCTTTTTTGTCCTCTTGTCTTTTAAATATCCATTGAATTTCGTATGTCCAAGCCCATGCATTCTCTCCTGGCCACAATCTTAGCTACGGCATTAAGTTTCAATCCTGAATTTTTTATATTTTGTTGGATAGTCATGAATTCACTCTCTTTTTATTCTTACCATGCTCTGTGTTGTGCTGATGTGCAACACCTCTTTGTCTGGAACACAGAGTATCTTTACAGCACACCACATGCGCATAAATAATTATCCATGTAGCAGTTTCTCACTTGTACTTGCATTAGGAGACCGAGAAATAGAGGACACTGAATGTGTTATACATATTAAAAAATGTTGCTATCCCTTAAACATATCCTAAAATCAAATCTAACATACTGTGAATTAGAAAATATGAGACATGATTAGTTGTATAATTCAACTTAAATCTTTACTTGTGTAAGAAAAAAAAAGTCAGTAGATCAAAAAACTTTGAACATGTATATTTTCACACTCTCTGTTACCTGATATATCAGAGAAACATACACTAATAATTTGTGTGGTAAAAGTCTTGTTCACTCAGTAACAGAACTACATTTTCATCTATCACTACCAAGACACTTCAGCAAAGAGTTTGCAATGTTAGTGTTAGAGATGAAGGATGCATTTCCCTTGGAATTGTGCTTGTTTGGGCTGCTGCTGTGGAAACATTGTAATTTCCCACTCAGACATTTTTTTAGAAGTCTGGCTGTGCTTTATCTCTCTTTGATGAGATATATGTATTCATTATTCTTTGCGTGTATACTTCACACGCAATACATGGAAATAACAAAGGCCAGTGCATAATATATACATAAATTTAACACATAAAATAGGGTTAGCTGGTTTTAAAGAAAGACTTAAATAAGCCTTGTAACAGCAGTACTAGGACATGCTTGTATTCTACCAGGTAGCATTCTTGGAAATGCATAAGTTCTCTGTGGTAATTATTTCCAATGGGAAATGAATAATTCAGGGGCCATAAAATGGTGATTTCAGATTTGGGAATTACAAAAATACTCCTTCGGACATCTACTCAGCCCTCAGCTTCCTATGTGACCTTGGGCAAGCCAAAGACTCGATGCTTCAGTACCCCATGAGTAAAGTAAGAATATTAATAGTTCCCTTCTTTATAAGTGTATTTTGAGAGCACTAATGGAAGCCATACAAGTACACAAAATAGGTAGAAAATGCACCTGGAAAAAGATATTATTTCCTATTACCTATTAATAAGTAGAAATAAGCCTACACCTGTGGCTTATTTGTCTCTCACCACTGGATCATGTCTACTAAGTAGGTACTCGGAGCTTCCTCATACTTGTTATTCAAGCCTTTGTTTGGGATAAAAGAACACAGATCTCTATTTCTGTGAAGTGTGAGGCAAAGAAGTAGGCATTTCCCCTACCATTACTTCAAAATACAGGAACTGTGGCTGTGAAAGGAAGCAACAATTTGTGTTCAGTGACAAGGCAGATTTGAATTGCACCAAACCTGACATTTTGGGCAGAATTCTTTCTGATGGCTATGGGGACAGACATTATTAGGAAAAAATACTTTAAAATTATGTGCTGTAAAATCATCATGGCAATGCAACTGGAGTATAGTTTTTGACTTAACTTGCCTGAACAACTGAACTTGCGTAGCATAATAAAACAATAACAATTCCATTTGTGATGTATCCTAGATATGGACAGACTCAGAAGCATAGTGAAGAACAAAAGAAGGACAATGTGCTTCTAGCTTCTTTTTTACACACTCTTGTTTGCTAACAGAAAGTGATACAAGGATCCAACAAATTAAAAATATAGAATTGCTGTACTGATCTATCATTTCATCTAATCCTTCCCTTTTGACAAAAGACACATATTTCCAGTCTCTAATTTTAATCCTAGTCTTATTCTACTTTAGTAAATAGAATGGTATGCAGTGATTGATTATAGATAAAGCTATATCAACATATTTATATGCAGTATATTTTTACTCGTGTCATACCCTATAGATGGGACTGCTTTCATAAAGGGAGATGAAGGTACCTTTACATTAATTAATGCAGAATGAATCACTTGAATTTTCCTCCACATAAAGGAATCTCCTTTCATAGTCAAACATTTCCATTCCATTACAATTTTGCTTCTTTCTGCTTTTCTCCAACAAATGGAGTCACAAGAAACATGTTCAAATATGCAATTCTGCATACATTGTGGTAGCGAGATAATGGAATCTGTTAAGAATCCCTGGAGGAAAATTACAAGGATCCAAACTTTATAGGACAAAAAGGTAACCCTGTATCTTAATGTAGGCATGACTCCACCTCACTGAATCCACCTTCACAGATCACTGTGAAGTACATGCAAGTATTCACATTTATTGCAGGAACTCCCTACCCTACTCACCCTGTCCCAGGAATAATGAATATAAGCCAAGACGTGTTAAGGCTGATAGCAACATATTGTATTGCAGAATAGTAGTGTCATAGCGCTGCCAAGTCTCTCCTGATCATGTGGGGAATACAAATACAGAAGTACAGAGAATATACATACATAATATACATACAACCTGCACCTAATACCTTGTAAAGTGAAGCAGAAGAACTATGAGCACAAAAGAATTGTGAAGAGAAACAAATAAACCTCTTCTGCACTGAGTGAATGGCTAGCAGAAACAATAATGTAGCCAAGTGTATAAAAATGGAGAGCTGCAGAGGATCTCAAAGTGCAATGTATCCTCCTGCTCAAGAAAATAAAGGACAGTTTTCACCTTTGTCTAAAATTACTTATTTTACTCAGCCAAGTATTTCTTATTGAAACTAAGTAGCATCAACGAGACAACTCAGGAGGAACCTCTGTTAAAACACACCTTATAACAGCACAAATTTACGTCAATTAACATTTTAACTATTTATTCCAGAATAACTTGGACAGAACAGTAATAGACACAAAACCAGAACGACAGCTGTCTCGGGCTGGCTGAGAATTTCAGCAAGAACGTAGGCATCACTTACAATAGCTTTTCATTTCTGGATAAAATACAACAGAACATGTGCTCATGTGATATCAAACTCGCCCAAGGACTTCAGAGCCATGCCAGCTGAACACACCTGGCAACACTCCTTGAGCTTTTCTCTTATTCCAGGTATTAAATTTACAGGATTTGGCTTCCTGCAGAGCAGAGTCTCTGAATGCCAAGGCTGAAACATTTATTTCTTAAAAATAGCAACTTCTGTCTCCCAGAGCAATTTCTATTTTTTCGTGAAGCCACCTAATAACTGAATCTAGGCAGAAACTAGTACTGCTCCCATGAGCAGTTCTACATCTGCTCACTTTAATGTCATAGTGCATCAATCACAAGCACAAACAAAAATTAGACATTTTATGGGCTTTAATTTAAGCTTACATGATTTCTCATGAATGATGTGAGGCTTTGTGCTATACCTCGATTCTATACCTGATTTCAACAGCAGGAACCACAGCTGTTTTAACAATATTTGTAATTAGATGATTTCATGAAATGCTACTCTTCCTCTTCTTGGAATAACTGCCACAAAGCATTAATTTGTTATTTTGATACCACTGGTCCAGATAGTTGATAGATATTAAAAGTGCAGCCAAGGTATCAAGTACTTAGCAGTGTAGACATCAGGTGCCAGGACAATAGAGTGCCAAAGATACTGGCAAGCTCAGTTTTGAAATACTGGCCTGATTTGGGGAAAGCGAATAGCAGCAATCCAAAATGCATTGGTAATACATTCTTTCAAACAAGTACTACATCCAATACTGAAATTGCAAGCATTAAGCATTCGGCGTTAATCTGTTCTGCAAATGAGGGAATTCTGTTAATTTTGTGAACTTTCTGAAAAATAACTGAAAGGTCCTGGACACAGCAAGCAAATCACAAGCAAACAAATTGCTTAACAGCAGGTTTAACTAAACTCAGAGCTACATGTGATGGCATTTTGATATGCTCAGCAATAAGTGGAGCCTTGGTTCCATCAAGCAAACAAACAGAAAATTTACTGAAGTTATGCCACTATGAAGCCAAACTAAACAGTCTATCAATAAGTGAAATGACAGATACATCTGAAGATAGAATATTGTAGATATCTTTTTAAAAAAATAATTCAGAAGTGAATGCAGGTTAATGCTCCAGGTAAGTTGGCTTCCTTTCTCCTGAACTTAAGGCTTCAGGGGCCACTCTTGAAAGCAAATATATGGTGTATTCTCCTTGAGCATTATCTTTCTTGGCATCCCTGGTGAAGGTGACAACATGCATGCCAAGTAAGATGGTCAATTAACCACCAGCAGTGTTGCTCAGAGTATTTATATCAGAGAGCGATAAAAAAAAAGAGTACCAAGTACAAATTGCTGACATTCATGCTAGCATGCAATTTCATGCTAGTAACATGGTACTTTATTACACTGTGGAGAACTTCTGCAACAAATCTGGAATGGGAAAACCATTATGGTCAAGAGGACAGTAAGTATACTATGTTCCTTGACAGACTCTAGCACACTTGATTACTAAAAAATATTATTGAAGTAGCATAGCTCTTCACATCATTTTCATAGCTTTTAAAAAGGCTTCTTGTCCCACAGAGTTTACATTCCTATTGTAATAAGTCAGCATGAAAAGAAAGAAAGGAAATGTGAAAGTAAAGCAGATATCATGCTAAAGTCAAAGAAAAGAAGTGACTTATGTCACAGGCAAACAATAAAGATTTAAATGCTAATATGCAAGGAATTTATTAGAGCATCAGAAAAGGAATGGGCATCATAGGAGAGAAGACCATAAGGAAGAGTGAGTCAATAGGCATCAGATTTGGTGCTGTATTTGACAGTAAGTAGTAGAAACATAAAAAGAAAGGCAGTGGGAACAAGAGAGGAGGTGAGAAAAAATATGAAGGTCTGTGTGGGAGGACACAAAAGTTCACCTGAAGCAGAGTTCAACAATGCAGCTGTAGGAAGCTGGGACTCATGAAGTCTAACAGATGTCAGATAGCAAGATCTAATAACTCAGGACAGCAGTATGCTGACACCAGATTGATATTGTTTGACTGCACCTGTATACATGTGGTAAAATCTAAATGGCACTACCCTGTGCTATGTAGACTTAAAAAAAATCTACAACACTGTCATTAAGCATATCTGAATTGCATGCTAGTGTATTGGCTGGCTCAGATATCCTTCCCTGCGGACTCAGGAGCATTGTATGCTATAAGAATTGTTGAAGGGTTTGGTTTTCCAGAAGATAAGAGGATATCTTGGCTTTTTTAATGATGTTCAACTTTAAGGAAAGGCTTGTTTCCTTTACTGCTGCATTTTTCATTATTACATGGCGTCTAGGACAGGCATGCTCCTGAGGAGAAATAAATCAGTGAATAAATACGCTGTGACACAACTGCAGGTTTTGTCACTACACCTAGGTCCACTGAAGTCACAGATTACAGAACAGGGCCTGCATATGACAGCCAATTCAGACCCCCTGAATGCAAATGCAGGGCACTGTGGCCAGGGCTCTTCCATGTCCCAGTTTCTTTCAGGAAACCAGATCATTTCCACCTGGGTGCACAGAAGGTTAGGATTCAGAGATATGTCAGCAAGCTTTCAGTAGAGAAGACAGATGTTGCTCAGATTAAAAGGCTCATATAAAAAAGGCAGACACGCAAAGATGGTCTTCGTGAAGAAACAACTTTCAGAACCCTGAGTACATGCTAAAAGATGAGAGGTGCTCTTTTGTTACTCACTCTTTGAGGGAACTCAAAGAGTTCAACTGTTTTTTATTACAGCCTCTCCGATAAAGTGAACTTCCTACCTTTAGGAAAATTGGGATTCGCAAGACTGTATCAAGGTCAAGCCCCACTACGTTCTCTTTGGTGTACTTTGCCTAGTACTTTTTAAATTAAATCTTTATTTTGAGGAGATCATAAATTTTCTGTAAATTAAATGAATTGGAAGTTTGTGCAATGGACACCTCCTTTCTGCAATTTTAGAAATAGGTTATTCCCTCCTTTTTGACAGTAAATTAATACATATTTGAATATTACAATCACTCAAATTTTCTTTTCAGTCTTCTCATTCGAATTAAAAAATCCCATTTTTTGCAATATCTCACACACAATGTTTATGGATCCCAAACTCTTTCACAGGTGTTGAAAATTCACAGGCAAAAAGCTTGTGCACCTTCCCTAGATAAGCAGGTGTTATCTGGCAGCTGAGAGAAATAACCTAATCTTTTGTCATCAGAGAATCTTTCAGAAAAGATTCATGTTGTAATAGTGGGACATTCTCTCTTCTGTTTCTGGCTGATACTAAATTTGCAGCTAGATGAAGGAGCTCCAGGCACATAAGGACATGTGGACAGGGAGAAATGTCCATCTGCTATTGACACAGCCAATTAACAAACTGAACACACTTTGAGAACCTTTGTTTATTTTTCCTTGATGTACTTGTGCTCCTACCACAAATCCATCAGAATATTCCCAGAAGAATTTTAATGATGACAGCAACAATTTTACCTGAACTGGAAAAATACCAAAAAGTCAGAAAGTACACTCCTTAAGAAAAGCAAAAAATTCTTAACATGGTTACAGTAAATGATCATGTTCAGCCCTCTACCAAGTTTCAAATGCTTATTTTGGATGCATACGCCACCTGTGCAATTTCTCTCTGATATCTCAGAAATAACTATACTATTAGAATTGCTATCGAGGCTACAGTTTAAATCCATTCCAAACCGAAAGGTGATACCAAATTTTGAAGCCCACATTTTAAGCAGAGCAAACACAAAAGTAGTGTTACTTAATCTCTAGCTGATGCTTGAGGGTCTCTGGAGACCATTCCTAGTGCCTTGTGTACCTGGGAGATTGCCTCCTTACACCTGCCAGAGCTGGTATTTATGATTGTGCTTCCAGTCAGTAGAGATTAATGATATAAAAATTTTGGCAGAAAAAAGAAATAAAATTCTGTTCCAAATCAATTTGCAGCAGTGGTAAAAATCTTATCGAACCTGATTCAAGAAGGACTGGCAATGCCTATTCCAGAGAGGTTCATTCTGTTTTGCAGAAAGAATAACCAAAATGCTATAGGAGCTTGTGGAAGCAGAAACCTCTATACCAGCCTGGCTGGCAACAACTGTTTTAGGATCCAACAGAATTTTTCTCTACCTCAAACCAGGATGCTCTTAAAAATGTTTGATTCACCTGCATAACAAAGCCATGCCTCGCTGAGCAAGGGAAAACCAGACTAGACAAGCAGCTAACACAGATTATTACTACATTCTTCAAAGAAGCCCACAGGAAATTTTCATTTCAACTTAAAGCTATATTATCCTATTTCATTTGATTCCCAAAAGCATGTCTTTGGAAAACAGCTACAATTTCTTGCAGTATTTCTCACTCCTAGAGACAGTTACTGAGGAAGTAGTGACCATGACAGTAACAACCACAATGTGTGACATCTGCCAATAACCTGGATACCTTGCATCTGGGGACATGGTATAGGAATCTCCAGTGACAGCAATGTTCATCATCTATAAGAACAAAAAGTGAGGACAACAGGCACAACAAAAAGATAGCAAAGAAAGCGGGAGAACCTGGCACTTATATTTGAAAGAAAATTATTTTCAGTTCAGGTCTGGGATTTAGACATGCAGAGCATAAGTTCGCAGTCTGGATGGAGTCTATGCTAGGAGGCACTTAATGGTCCAAGTCAGTGAAGGATGCTCAGCACCAGAGCACTTCACATATCCAGGGACCTCTCTTTTTATGAGTTTCCAAATTTTGCTTTTAAGCAAAGAAGTTTACCCCTTGCTCTCCAGGGAGAGGCCTACAGAATGGAGATGGAGTGGGACATTAAATGTGTACGCTTTCATCATAAATCTGTCAAAGTTTTAATAACTAGCCACTAAAAATCATACAGCCTCACCTGCCAAAAAACTAGGAAGGGGCCTTCATTTGATTCATACCAGCTCTAGAGTTTGCTGAAATCTCCACCAGAGGTTAGGGTCATCGGCTTTATAACAGGACATACCAAATTTCCAGGTTCCCCTTCTCTTTCCCCTTCAGTCTTAAACACATACACAGACACACGCTTCCTGCATAGGCTTATTCCAAAAACTATTACTGATACACAAGCATTGATATTGTGTAGCGTATTTGAACAGACAAAACTACAGGCCAAGAACAGCTCACATTTTGATGCTCAATTCACTGAAGTCCTTATCGATATGTTAGTAACACTATATTGTTAAAATATAGACGGATCATGAAAGTAAAATACTGCAGTTGTGTGATAGTCTGTAACATTTCATGCACAATTTGCAATATTCTTTTACTTAATATGAACTTATACTTAGTATCAACAAAGAAAGAGAATAAAGGAGAGCGTGCTAGCACATATACTTGTAATAGAGGGGCTGTAGCAAACAATAAAGTGATGCAAACCTAGAGAGAAATAATCCCATATATTCCATGCTATAGTGTTACTAAATGGGACTCTCAAACAGTCACAAATAATCCCCATTTCTTTCCAGCCTGAAAAAATAGGCTGGTATTCTGTTCTAAATGGAGCATTACAATGCCTGTTCTTTGTTCAGCCCTCCATGGAACAGTGTGGTGCGTAAAATCTGTCTAAAAAAGCAGTGTCTCACCCTCTCTCTTTTTTTTTGTCTTGCTGCTACCATGGATATGACATCATTTTTGCCAACCGTTGCTAAGTCATGAACAGAGGGAACATTTCCTTTTCTCACATAGAGGGCAGGGTATGAGCCAGAACTTCCAAGAGACACAATGTTCTCTTTATGCAGCCAGGGAAAACAGTAAAGAGAGGACTGCCGATGGTCTGGGAAATGGCGGGCAGCCACAGAGCACACAAAGCTGACAGTGCTGCCCGGCCAGTCTCAGTTCCCACTAAATTGGTGGCCTATTTTCTCATCTCAAAGAAAGGAAAGGGAGGGAGAGAGGGGAGCAAAGAAAAAAGCCCTACATCTTTGCTGCCTAACCCTTGCTGAGGCAACGCGCTGGTCCCTCGCCCTGCCCGGCGAGGGCTGCATCCTCTGTTGGAGAACAGGAGAGGGAGCGCTTACGATGGATCTGGGAGCTGCGGCTCCCAACCCCACTTCATGCTGCACCTGTCGACCATGAGTATTACGGCTGGGGGAAAAGAGAAGTTTCCAGAATGGAAAGACATCAGATCCAAAAAGGACCCAGAACTCAATTATGGTCAAATTAAGAACCAAAGACATGTGTTTTCTGATGCCTGTAGCCTTAAATGCAGGTCCTGAAGTCTAACTCAATATTTCCTAGCAGGCAAAACTACTGTTGAGATCAATGTAAGTATCATATGAGAAAGGACTTTCAATACACAAGGTTGATTATTTCCCACACTTGCACAGCTACAGTGACATAGATTACAGTGTTACAGTTTACAATGTTCAACACATTAAACTTTTTGTTAATTGAAAATCAAAATTTACTTCTCAGAAAAGGCATCAGCGAAGCAGGTTTTCTTCAACACTTATACAAGCCTTACAACTGAAGCGATGGCTAACTTTCCCCCAGGTCTGAAAACTTTCATAGCTCACATTGTGTGACTTGGAGTGAGGCAAGGCAAATGTTCACATTTTCTTTAACAGAAGAGATGATTTTTTTTTTCTTCTTGCAGCTATTCATCACTTATTAATTTAACTTACAAAAGACAGACTACAGTTACTTTTGCTTACCTCCGTCCTAAAGAAAAATAGAATTTCCTTCATCTCAGATAATGGCACCAACGAGAAAAATTGATTGCCTTTTGTTTTCTGAAGAATCTGAATGCCAGGCAAAGGGGATCACATTTCTCAAAGGAGGTGGGGGGGAAGGGAAAGAAAAAAAGAAGAATGTTGCTTCCGTAAGACAGAAGATGTATTTAGATTCAATCTAAAGTACTACTTTTCCATTCCACCACAGCCAAGGTTTCCATAAGCTGCCATCTTCCATCGGGATAAAAATTTACTCAAGCTAAGTTACCTCAGGAATAGGTAAAGATTTGAAATATATGCTCCTGTTTTCTCATAATTCTTAATTTGTGCTAGAAAAGAAGAAAACATAAATACATGACTCAAACCCTGCCTCAACTGGCTGTTCCTGCAAAAACCAGTAGGGGACACTAAATGAGTGAAAGATTTTCACACTTATTTACAGACATGTGAAGCTGCTCTTAACATGGTTAATGGTAGAAAGCACATACATTAAGAAGCACAGCCTCTCCAAAGTGAAGCCTCCCTTGAATTTGTATCTTTGGCCTTCCTACGGAAACAATTTTACATAAACAAATTTCATCAACACAGCCGCCTATATGACAAAGGCAGACATTTCACTGACACATGAAAGAGTTGACATGTGGTGCAATACTGTATTAGTTAAAAAATAGTCTGTGTGTATTTGCATTTCTGAATACAGATGCATGTGCAACCTGTGAAGAGAAGTTTGAAGTGTGAACTTTCCAAAACAACGGTTATCAATTTATTAAAAAACGGACTCAAGTAGTTTGACAGGATGGCATTAGCATATAGTACATAGCCTGTGGCATAAAAGGGACTAAACTTCTAGCTCTTGTTCACAGTTAGACACAGCAGCATGAATAAGCAGTGAGCTTCTGTCCTCAGTCATCAAGGGAGGGCTTGATCCTGCCCTCAAATATGAAGGCAGGTGTCTTGTAAAACCAGCTACTCTACTAGCACTGCATCTGATATTACAAGACACCAAGAGATCTGTGCTGGCTTTCTAAAAAGAAAACTCAAAGCGCATAAAATAATCCCCCACTGACAATCCCTGCCTGCAAGCAAAAAAAGAGATGAGGACTGAAAAAAGGGCTAATGGAAAATAACCCTGTGCCCCCATCTTCAGTGTAAGAAGGTAAAAAAAAAAGTCAGTAGATATACATATAAATTCCCAGAGTTCAATTGAATCACAGCATCAGAAGCAAGGAATTTATATTAAGCCTTTTAGAACACTTTGGACTCTACTGATGGCATTTGTTTTGAGTTCACTCGCGCCTGAATGCCCAGGAAGGAAGCGAAGTGAATGTGCAATGTTGAGCTCGCAGGATATGTTGCTTGATAGGGTGCTGGCATCAGCAGGGTTCATTTTCTTCTCAGACCCCAGAGCTGCACAAGTGTATTACTGTGTGCTTTTGTGCAACACCAGGGAAGCTGGAACAATTCCACAAACTATATGGATGAAAAGATGGATGGAATGCATCATCCCACAAAAATGCACTCCTTTTTCCCTCCTCCCCGCCTCCCCTCCCAAGAGATTGCTTAAAAGGGGGAAAACGTGATCTCTTTTGTAAAACTCTCACAGCCCTTTATTTTGTGTTTGCACTGAGTTTTCTTTAATCAAACATAAAGTTGGAACTCAAATATTATAGTAATGTAAGAAAACTGTTGTTGCTGTGAGATTTTCCAGCACTGCAAATCCATGTTCTATTACACATGCAAACTCCATCAAAAATGTCTCACAGCTTTTCAGGGGAGTTTTAACTTAATCTAGCTTTCCATTGTTTTGATGGCACTTGCTCACTTCTCATTTGTTCAAAAACTTGAATTTTGTGCTCCCCTCCTCCCTGCCAGACTAAGGCAAAACCAGATTTACATGAATCAACACAAAACCTATGGATTAGCAGGTAAAATATCCTAAAACAAATAATTCATCTTTGAGAGTATCTTCTCATCAAAATTCACAACCCTGGAAGTCTATTTGCATTAATTATTTAGGACAGTTTACTACAGAGAATATGAATAGCATGTCTGTTTCTTTTTTTTACTAGATTAAGAACTTTTTGTTAATTAGATACAGAATAACTAGCATCATCAGGAGAGGAATGTGCCACTAGGGAAAAGAAAGCTACTAATGTAATGAAACATTAAAAGAGATAACGAACCTAGTCAATAGATAATTATGTATTTTTGTCAAAGAAAAGTATGATTTTTCATATTTGATGAGGCTGAAGCTTATGGACTCTTTGAGAAATTTCCATAAAGCACCGAACAAAAGTTCCATAATGGACATAGACCAAACTGGTTTATAAATGTATTTAAAAGAATGTAATCAGGAACTGAACTGCTTCCTCTCTGTTTCAACTAACATATATGGTGGCAGGGTGAAAAATGAACAGAAAGAGTTTGATGCATTTGCAGCATGATTATATCGTACCCATGGAATGGAAAATGTTAAAGCTACCGAATCTTTCCAAGTGAATTAAATGGGCACCATTAAATAGTCAATCATTTTCTAAAATCAGTACATTGCACTATCTGGAGCACTGCAAAGCGTTAGTGACTTTAAAATGGAAAGGGAAAAACTGACCAGCTCTGTGCTGAAGAAATCTCTACTCCCAGCAAGGACTAGTAACTTCACTAGTACTACTAAGAAGTAAAAAATTATTATTGTGAATAAACACAGTAAATTTGACCTTTAGACTCCTCAGTGCGGGAAATGATGTTAGGCAAATATGTAGTCATGCCTACCAATATAGCCATGTTGGACACTTCCAGGCTGTCATTATAAAAAAACATTAACCCTTAGTGTTAGGTGTTGGATAATTCAAACATGAAATATCATAACAAATAAATGAAACTTGAAAGAGTCTTTGAGGCTGTTCCTTTTGAATAAAGCAATAATTTCAAGGAGCTTAGTATGTAGAAAGTGTTTCAGTATTTATCTAGGGATTTAAAAAGCAATTTGAATATAAAAGCAGTGAATTGGACCTGCCTTACCAGACTTTTCCAGGACAGTGCCCAATCCCCCAAAATTAAATATAAAAACCCCAAGCATAATCTAACCCGATGCAGTAAGATTTGTTCTACATATGTCCTAGGACTATTTTGTTCACAGAAAATGCATCCTGCTGCAGCGTGTTTTTTAAAGTCTGAATGTAACGCATGCATTGAACATTTCATTGACTGTTTTTTGAAAGATATTAGGATACTTAAAGGACTTAGCAAGAAGAGCCTCTTTTCCAATATTAAAGAGAAAACTGCTCTTGTGAAAGTTTAAAATCCTTTCTCATATTTTAATAGTGAAAGTCTTATATTTAAAAAATCCTAGTCTGTTAAAGTTGTGAAGCCTTGAAATGTTTTAAACATTCTATATAACAGTTAAAAATGTACTTAGAAATGCAGTATGTTCAACATAATATACAAATGTATAGATTAAAACTATTTTCCAATTAGAAGCTGGGGTGCTAATAATTGAAAAAAAAATTGCAAAATCATATTCTGATAAAAAAGTACTATTCAATGTCCTAGTGAAATGAATCCTGCTGAACTGTAGGACTACTTTACTATCATTTACTTCTCTTTTATGAAGGCACATTGGAGCTGCACTGAGTGACTCAATTTCTTATGCCAAATAAACTAAGTCTCAGACATCCATTCATGTCCCTTCCAAACAGCAGGGGCTGCTGTGTAGTAGGCTACCTCGCCTGAAGGCTAAATGAAAGGAAATGGAAATCACCTACAGAATAAATAAATTAAATCTTGTAGTGTGGCCCATGTATTAGAAAAGACTGAGTATAATGAGACATCTCATCAGTGCAAGAGTAAAAGGAGAAGTCATATTAATCTCAAATCCTCTTGGAAATGATCCATTATAGCCTGCTGCAGAATTTTGGGAAGAAGCTCCTCCACTATAACTTCTTGGACATTTTTCATTACAGCGTGCTGCCAGGAAGCCCTGAATGACAGCATTTGTGAGTTATGATGGCCAGATTTAGAACTGTGCATGCTACTACACGCTTCCATCTTACCCTCTGGTAAAGTCAGACTTGTCATAAGATGACCAAAACCACACTTTGCCCTATTCTCTGAACCCTAAAACTGCATTTCCATTCAAAAAGTGAAGCTTTTGTTTTGAAAGAAGCACTCAAAGATATATTAATAGGAATTCACTCCACAAAACAGGGAGAATTTTAGGTCTAGAGAACCAGGGGTGTTTTCCAGTAACAGATTGTGTAGTAATTAAAGTAAAAAATTACTTAGATTCTCATCCAGTGCAAACAGAACACTGACCTACAAATGTACATTACTTAGTCATTTTTCCTTTCAAACATTTATTTCCTAGCCTTAAACAGAAATGGAGAAGCAAGTGTTTAGTAAGTAAACGTGACCATACTTCAACTGAGACAACAAACAAAGAGTTTTGAAATCCAATTTCCAGGACAGTTCAATTTCATTATGTGTTTTTCCTGAACAGCTATCCAAATTGAACTTTCAATTTTCCAAGCATTGTTGCTTACGTTTTCTAAATTCTTTAATGCTGATTAAGTTTTTAATTTTCTTTCCTCCTTATTCATTCACAATTCTGGTGGCCTGCTAATCCTTTGGTTAAAAGCTTACATTAATATATAAAAACCCGCACTGTTTCCATTTAGTTGTGAGTGCAAAAACAGTTGTCTAATATTTATATGAAGTTGGATTCCAAAACCAGAGGTTCCCAATAATTGTAAATCATAAATAATAATAATAAACAATTCAGGGTTGGTTACACTTTGCAAAATTTCTGTTGACAAGTCTGTATAATCTGACACTCAAAAAACCAAAACGTGGCTCCAAGTTACAACTTGGAATAAAAATTTCAGCTGGGGAGAAATATTTTTCTGGTAGAAAATTATTATTATTTGTTTTGACTTAACCAAATTACATAAGGAGCAATTCAGTAGACTCTTGCTCTCTACTTGTAAAGAGACTCTCCCAAAAGCAATACAAACCATAACGTGTAAAGGATACAAATCAACATTATTTCCCTGACTCATACTGGCATGATATACCATTGTGATAAAATTAGTATTACCCTTTTGAAATGGAAAACAATACATTAGCCAATTCATTGTTGATATAAAAATCACTGGAACTAATTTGGTCTAGCCTGTAGATAACTGGCACTCATTTCCTTTAAAGTTACTGTAGCAGTAACCTCACAGCAACTTAATCACCATAAAAACAAAATCAAGTGCTTTTATTTCTGAGCCATGAGTTAAATTTCTGTAGAAATATTGGTTGGATCACACTATTATTGTCAAACAAGAACAAGTTGCTGTTTGAAATCCAGTGTAGAGTCTTAGATTTTTACACAGAAATGAAGGAAAACATGAAGGTGATATAGGGTGACCAAACCGGTGACCTTAATAGCTGCAACAGTATCAAGAGCTCAGAGGGAGAACTCTTCTCATTAGTGAACACATCCCATGTAGTGGTATTCAGAATGGCAGAAAGCAGCACTATTTCTCATTTATACATATTTGATACATACGAAGTTATATAGACACAACACATATAGTTGAAACCGAGTATGGAAATGTGTGTGCATATATGCATATAAATGTGTAAAGATACCTGTGTATATCTTTGAATATGTAATCATATAACAAGAAAGCATAAACTGTTTCTCATGTGTGGATATTGGCCACCCTCTGATAGCTCGTGGTCAGGAAATACTTAAAAGTCCTCTGGTTTATTTAGGGATTATGTTTGGAAGAGGTAGGAGACATAGGCTGTGTGAATCTGGAAACATCCATCCATTTTTCTCGAAGTTAAGTATCCACCATTCACTTACTAGCTGATCCCTCGTCACAGCTTGAGACCTCCAGGCTATCAGGAGATCTTTTATCTTTAAGGACTCACCTCAGTCATCTGACTGCAATGGGGCTAATGGCTGGCCGAAATAGCTGCAACAGATTCAAGTGCTCAACTGGAAAACTCTGCTCATCAGTAAAAAACAAAAACAAAAACAAAAACCAAACTCCACAACTAAAACCCTATTTGTAACTACATTAAGAAAGCATTTTATTCAATATCTCATTTTCACTTGGGATCTTAGACAACTGTTCTATGTGCTAATTTTATTGAAAATACAGTCTGGTTTGTTTTCAAAGATAAGGGTCTGATTTGTAGCCAGTAAGTGGTATTTTTAGCACACCACAGTGCACGTAGTTCAATATCTAAACATGACATAGAGTTTAGAGTGAAGTTCCATGCCTTGCTTCTTAAAGGTTTACTTGTGCTCAGTCTTTACTGCAGCCTGAATCCTCTTCTTGGTTTAATATGTGATACAATATATGAACCCACAGGCACAGTACTTTGCCCTTGTGCCCTGAGGATTGTGAGTCTCTCAGAAAGCATGAGAACTCTTATCAGAAGACCTAATAGGGAATCTAATCCTGCAGATAATAGTGGGGATAGGGAGGAGGGAAGATGTTGTGCAGGATCCATTTAATCACTTGAACGATGCTGTAAGCTCTTCAATTTATTAAATTTATCTACTTTCCATGGCTGGTTTACATGACTAGATAAACATCTTGTTTTGGCATTTTGATGGGATCATAAAAGGGGAGGAAATTTGAAAAAAATCCTAAAGACCTCAAGAGTGTTATACTGAGATTTCCAGTGTCCTTCCCCTTTAACTAAAACCCATAAATAAAGAACCCATAAATAAAGAACCATAGCATGGCATGGATTTATATGCAGCACTCCCAATTGATTTCAGTGGGGTTTGCTTTGAAAAATCAATGGTGTGACACACCACAAAGATAGAGGTTAATTTTTTTCCTACTGTAAAACAACAAAATACATTAACTATGACAAATTACAAATTAGTTTTTAACTTTCATTTTGGTGGACTATGGCATGTACTATTTAGAAGTCAAATAAAAATCAAACATGAGAAAACAGATCCCCTTTCTTACTTTGCAAAAGCAAAACGATATATAAAAGACGAGTAGTAGAAGAACAAGATGAAAACAAAGGTAGTGAAGACATCAGAACATTTAGAAGAAGCCCAAAGTAGATAAAAGCATCACCAATGCATTAAGCAAGTAAAACAGGAGGTTATATAGAACTATTACACATTAAAACCAAACCAAAACAAAACAAAAACAGAGTGAACTTTGCAAAGTTATCTACATGTATACTGTTACCTATGACAAAAACTCAAGTAATATATTCATTTTCATGAGAAAATATTGAAGGGGATATTTGAGATGCTATATATACCTTCTGACAACCAACTACGAAACTCTCCACTTGGACAGTTATCAGAAGATCAAAGATAAGCCTCTGATGGATTTCCTGTTATAATGCACAATTATTATGAACTTGGAAACAAATCCTGAACCATAAACATTCAAAGTTGTGACAACAGAATTTATCCAATGCAGACCAATATAGTGTACCAGAATGTTTAGTTTCACAACCAAACTAAAATTAAAATTATAACCAAGTTAATAATTATACAAAACTAAACCATGCACTTCACCCTTTCTTTTTTTTCGGTCTAATTTTAAGGATATAAGAAAGTGTTAAATTATCTTAGTACATACAAACACAGGACACACAGCAGATAATCTTGCATCCCAAAAGCGCTTCCTTGTTTTTTTTCAAATCTAAACCAAAAACATTACACCAAATTCACCTATAACTCCTATTTCAACACTTTAATACTCTGAACTCCTTGAATACTTTAAGGGGTTCTCAATACCTCAATACCTGTGACACTTACAGACTGTCTGCTGAAGCACACAAAAAAGGTGGCTAGTTAGGGCTAGGTGGATATGTTGAGTGACATTGTAACCTTCTCACTTGGAAAGAATTGAGAGCAACAACCTAACTTCGCTATTCATTATTTTTGATTCTCTGTAACAAAACATCATGTTCAGACCTTTCAAAGACTATGGAGATGATTTTTTTATCTTGAAAATATGATTGCTTATTTCAGCTGTGGTTTGGGGAATTTTTTTTTTAAACACTTTAATTTCATTAGGTTATTGAAGGAAACAAAACACTGGACTCTCTTTTCAAGAAAATCAAAAGATCTGAAGACAAAACACTGCTATCTACATAGAAATATTTTTTCAGTTTGTAAGCAACCAGAGTTCTAAAAAAAATATTCTGTATAAGCCACATGAAATTTACATTAAGTTGTTACGGCAACTCTTTTTTTCAACAAAAGGAAATAACACAAGTTTGTACTTGAACAGAACTGATGGAACACCATCCTGTTGAGGATCTTAATAAAACATAGAACCATTTATGTAAAATTATTTTTATAATTATTTTGTATTACTGTTACCTGCCTATTCTTTTGGGAAAAGGTACAATGTCCCCAGGGAGTACATTGATATGATCACTTATTACTGTGATCTCTTTTAGTTTCCTGGCTTTTATTAGCCATAAAGTGAGCTTGCCAAAAGTACTGTGTATGGACAGTTGTCATATTTTAACATCACAATATCAGGAGCAAAAATGGATTGATGAGGCACTCATCTCTGATGGTTAATGCTTTGCTGAGAAAAGGACCACTGGTGTCATTTATAATGGTGTCCCAGAAATAATTCCTCATTAGCATCAATTAAGTTTTAACATGACAGATTTCATTACAATATCAATGGTGCAATACAAATGATAACATGATAACTTTGGTATTTCTGTATAAAAAGGTTTCTGTAACTTCAATGAAAATCATAGTCGCTGGACATCATGTTCCTTATTCATTCTAGCAAAGAAATACATGCACTCATATTTCACAGACTAGGGGGTGTGTTTGTGTGGGGATGCTAAATAAAAAGGAAAGGCCTTGGTGCATATAGCTGAAGATCTCCATTTTAGCACATATACAAAATCGGCAAAATCTTACCTACATTTTTTTCCTTTCCTTTCTCTTTCATCCTCATCAGGGTCTTCACAATGTTCATTTAATCTTCAGGAGAACAAATGTCACATGTGAGTCACTTTGCTTCGCTCCATTAATTATGCTTTGTATAGCTTTGTATAGCTTTTTGCATATTACAGCCAAGGAGCAGGTTTGTTCTGGTGGCCACGTACAACTGTGACAGAAATTGCATGCCACAAGCAGTAGCGATATACAGCAATAATAGACAAAAGAAAAAAAAGAGGTAAATGTGACATTGTCCTCCTGAGGCTTAAACGAATAAGCCCTGAAGAAAAGTAACGATGGAGCAAAGAAATACTGTGAGCCAACTCTGTTTTGATGTAGACAAACAAAAAGGAGGAAGAATAAATCAGTCAGAGCCTCCATTCCGTTGATATTTCTAAGCTGTATGGAGGACTGCTTTGCACAAGATTGTGCCCAACAGACAAAGACCCAAGTTAAGGGCAGTGCAAAGACAAACTGGCCAAAGGGAACTCCAGGAGATACTGTGCCTCACTGCTTCTGTTTTACAGACTCAGGGACAACCTTTTATTCAAGCTATTCAAAAAGCATTAACTCAGAGTCTCACCATCTCGTTTGAAAACTATGACATCTTCTTGGAAGTGCAAATTCACAAAAAAATCTTCCTTTTGGTGTAAGCTTAACAGTGATTTCATTGAGTAACTGCCAATTTTTCTACTACACATTGTTAAAAGTAACAAAGAAGTATGAGGAGGAAAGGAGAAAAGAAAAGAGTTCATTGAGCTCAGCAAATTGTACAAAGCTGGGTCTAGAGAGTAGTTCATTTAGCCCTTGCAAAAACATTGGATTGCCTCCAGAATGGAGACTCTAAAGACTTTCTTCAAAGCAGAGTGTCAATACATCGAGGGAGGTTTGCCTTTCCTGGGAAGAAACAGGCATTTGTCTACTCATTTTCTGGTTCTATGAAGACTACTGTTCAGGCTTGTGATCAAGCTGGCACGGGTTATACATATGGGCTGCCCAGGCCCATCATAATTAGTATGGATTCATTAGAGGGATCAATAGTGTGTATCCATTCACCGGCACCCCCTCACCCACCCCTAATTTTAAGAAATTACATGTCCATAGCCTCTGTTTACCATTAAAAGAGCTCTGAGAAAATGAGGAAATGAAGACCCAATTTAAAAGTTAAATGCTGGAGAAGAAGTGAGAACCCACATGGACAGGCAAAAGCCTTCTGTGGGCAAATTGCATACACTCATTTTTGCTATGCCAAGAAGCTCTGCTGTTATTTGTTGTGGAGATTTTAATTCCATGTCACAGGAGAATAAGCCTACATGTAGACAAAAATAGTACATACTTTCAGCTAGGATTTGCTGGAGGTTTAGGGAATTCTTAGAAACTTTGCATACCTAGAATCAGATTTTTTGTCTTTTGAAGATCTGTTTTGGAAAAAAAAAAAAAAAGACCTTTAAATATTTCCTAGGAACAATTTATCTCCAAAGGCTATAAACAACAAATTTAAAAATGAAAGAAGAAAAAAAAGAAAAAAAAAACACACCTGATGCAGAAGAACTTACTCAGCAATACAGCAACAGTGACTGTGTCCTTGCTTTAGGCTCTAAAAATCTACAACAGCTGTGTCACAATCCTACCCTGTGGAAACACGTAAATTCTGCTGGCTTTGCTGCTGGCATCACTAAATCTGAATTTTACCCACACTGTGTGGCAGCTAGTAAATTTTCTTTTGTTCAGTAAGAAACAGAAGCCACAGCCCATTCACTAAGAACAGTGATTTGTATGGACATTATTCAAATGTTTGTCCACATAGAGGAATTCTTTTGGTGATATATGTTCTCTCTGAGGACATTTTGTACTATCTTTCTGAGACTGTACTGAGAATTTTACATGGCCACTGTCTATTCTCATAGCAAAACTACATGTGGTCCTCCTTGTGCACACACCTACTCACCTATGTACTTCCTGTTTTACCCTCTTAGGTACATCAGAGGGAAAATATATGACCTTCTCAAAGCTGTAGAAAGAACGAGAAATTGCATAAACATAAATCTATTATTCTTACAGTTTTAAGACTGTTATCATCTATTCTCTTTGGAAGCTTTGCAACATAAATTAAATGAAATTCATAACTGGATAACAGATAGAAGGCCATTAAGAAAAAGACTGTATTGACTAGGACATTCTAAGAAACAACTCGTTTTATTTTAATCAAGTCTAACTTATAATCTTGGCTGCAAAACAGCAGAACTAACTGGCAGAATAGGGGCAATTTATGATATTTTAGGGAAGTATCATGCTCTGATTTGAAAATGCACAGAGGTTCAGTGGACTTGATTTTACATTTAATTAAGGTGACTTCCAGATTAGACTTTTTAATTTAATAATCATCTAAACAAATGACTCTTTATTTTGTGCTAAAGTTCTTAATTTCAGTAATCTACTCTGAAGCCAAAAGCCACTCACACTGATACAGTAAAAAATTATTTAATCAAAGGTTACATATGATGATAAATTGGTATGGCATTTGTTCTTCTGCCCTTTTAATGCAAGAAAAAGAAGTAGCCTTCTAATCAACCTGTCCAATGACTCCTTCCAGACCTTTCCTTATTTTCCAGGATATTACAGTTAACCAATAATTACAATTATGCAATACAGAAAGCAGAAAACAACAATGAACAAAAATCTGAGACGTTTTAAGACTAAAAGGGTACGGCTAGATAACCATAAAACATAGTCATTATCTTACTGATAGCAAAGTAATAAAGTGTAGTCATTACACTACTGATAGCTAAGTAATGAAATAGATTGGTACCTGTGATGAGACATGCAGATTTGAAAAGCATTAGGACTTTCAGTTCAAGAGAGAGCGTATACTTGACAATGTAGAAGGGGCAGTGTGAAATGGAAACCAGTGCTGGGCACAAGGCTGAATGGGGAGAAACGCGCCTACGCCCACCATGCCCCTGACATGCCTGCTCCCTCTGTTGGTCTTCCTAGGGCTGCTGCTCCTACCCCTGTGTTGGAGTAAGTGGGTGTCTGGGGCCACTCCAAAGCGGTGGAGGATTCCGTAGGAAGCACCAAAGTGAGGGTGGAGGAGGGTTGCCCAAAGGCTGAGGGGAGCAAGAGGCAGGGAGGAAGGACACATGCTTTTGGGATCAAAGCTGCTTTCTACATTCCTGCGTACTTCATAAATGATGGATTAATTCTCTTTCTTGCACCGGTTTTACACTGTTATAACTCTACAGAAATACCATTGGCCTGACACGGACTGTAAAAGGGTGAAGAATCAGGATCATTATTAAAAACGGTAAGTAGTATATAAATCCAAGGTTTGAAAGACTTGTGTCTTTCAAACACATTAGACTTGTGTCTAATTGCCAGCGTGTGCAGTGTGTACAGTGTACGCAGGGCCTGTAGAGGTGCATAGTATTATGGAATCCTTAATTCTCAAAGGAAAAATGAGGGAAGGTGAAGTTAAAATGAAAGAAAGCCACCCAGAATCAAGGAAACATCTCAATAGTTCTTCCTACTATTTTCTGTCATCAAAGACTTGTCTGTAGAACAGTATCAGAGCCTACTCAGTATGCTTTTCACTCATACAGTATTCTTCATCTACAAGTACTTGCTGAAACTTCCAAGGAAAGAAAAGAGAATTTACCCAAATACTATGTTCTTAAAGGGGGAAGGGGCAAGCTAAGGCATCTCTCCTAGAAGCAATATAAAAATCTGCTTTTGCAAAAGCTTAATATACTAGGAATTTCATTTTTTTCTAAAGTGCCCTGTATCTTTAAGTGACCACAACTACAACTCATTTGCCTCAAAACTTTCCTGAGAATTGTCTCAGCTTATGAACCTTTATGAATTTCTTCATTGCTGCCAAATATTAATTGAAACAATTAACTGAAGAACACGTGGGTGCAAAAATATTAGTACCACGTAATCCTTTCTAGTTAAGAGGTCCTTACCAGATTATTGCAGAAACGCTCTGGAGTTCTAATTACCTATGGAAGTCCCAAAAGGTTATTGCAGAACACGGTAATTAGACGGTTGTAATATAAGGTGTTAGCAGGGGATTGAGGATTTGTGTTAAGAAGCATGGTGTTTTCATGGCTATTTATCGTGCACAGTACCAGAATTTAATGGAATTTGGTGGAAATCTCCAATGACAAATGTAGTTAAAAGGTGAGGGAAATATCTTAATAGGGATTCAGCAGCTGGTGAGGGGAGACTAGATATACTACACCGTGATCTTTATGTGAACAAAAATGACTCACATGCTAAGATTTTTATGGAATTTTTAAAAATTTTGATCAAGTATTTAATGCAAAAGAGTTTTCAATTTTGTGCACAAAGTGTTTCATATAAACAAAAAGTCCATTTGACCATCGGTCTGTCACTGTTAAAAAAAGTTAGGTCCCTTTCTGTGGTTGATATTGTGTCCAGAAGCCTTTAGTTTCCTAGGTCAAATGACAAGGCCCCCAGTTACAGGGTGGTGTCAAAGCACAAGCGCAGGACAAGGCTCAAGCACGTACCCCTGGCTCTGCAGCAAGACACTTGAACTATTATGTTGCAACATCACACGCAGTAGAAGCAACTCAGTATTACGGGTTTTCAACTTCATCTAAATGTATGCACAAAATACAGAGGCAGAAAGTTATTTAATTGTACTAAGATAAAGGGTAAATTTGGAGGACTTAAAATTGAATTAAGTAGCACTACTGCAAATTGACACTGATAAACAGGAAAGAAAAATGTCGTCCCTCGTGCTTCTCTTCTATATGGCTGGGGCATTCTAAACATGATTTTGCAATTCTCAAGCCATTCACGTACACCACTTGACACAAGGCTCCAGCCTTTTTCCATCTTCAGCCCTTTACAACTCTGTCAAGTGGATATACAACACTACAAATGTAAATTACTAGACAAAATGGAAGGTAGTGGAGAATCCATCTCTAAACGTCTTCTTAACATTTTACCTGATCGTTATTATAACTCATTTGTTCACAATGGCTAATGCTCAATCTGACGAACCAGTCTTCCACAGGACTCTCTGTATAAAGGTGAAATTTACCTTTCATAGCTAAGCATATAGCAAGGTTAGATCTCCTTCATTATTAGAATGATAATATTGCTATTTAATCTTCCTTACCCTCTTCTGTCAATAAAATACACCTCTCAGCTTTGTATGTCAGGCTGAGTAATAGAAAGTTTATATAATTCTGAAGAACACCTAATACTTAATTTTTTACTTTAAAAAAGCAGATTCCTAATTGTCTAGGTACATTTATTTAAAAACATGTATTCTACAGCTATTATTATACTTATGCAAATGACCACAGAGATGCACAACCATCATAAGCTTCTTTTAACACAGTCATACAAATTCATTTAAAAGAAAAAACATAAAAGAATGCTCCAGATAAAACCTTCCCTAATATTTTTCAGCTCCTTCTTTTAATCACAGCAAATATTTTTTGTTATTCTGATTCTGAATAGATGACCTTTTAACATATCATCTTGCCTTCCTCTGTATACCTTCTGATTTGTGACAACAAGACAACAGTCGCTACTCGCATTAGTTCATGATGGTGATTCATCTCTGTGGAAGTTAAATCCTGGCTCTTATGATCCTGGCCCAATTAAAGCAAGTTTATTTTGCCATTTTTAACTCAACATTAATTAAGAGCTTGTTACCTTCTGCAGGTCTTTCTAATGAAGCCAGAATGAATAGGGATTGCTGTGGAAGTAAAAGCTGCCAAGATATGAAAATCCATGTGTGTCTGTTTTTCAATGGATTGAGGAGAGAATTCTCTCCCAGACAAAAAAAAAAAAAAAAAAAAAAAGAAAAAGAAAAAAGACAGAGAGAGAAATTCACCTTGCATAACTGTTCCCTTTCAGAAGAGCAAACATCTTTCCAAACATTAAAGCAAGGAGTTAAAAGCAAAGACAGAAAGCTGCTGGGTTGCTGTCCCTTGCCAAAGGACTTATCCTGAAAAGCTGATCTCTTCTCATTTGATATAAAAATAATGCCAAAGGACCAAAGGAGGGAATAGGGATGAGAGGAGGAAGAAGCCAGAAAGAATGATGAAACCGCATGAAAGCAGGGACCGGTCTGAAAGCACGTGCATCTCCTCTAACACATGAAGTCGCAACAGAAGGATGAGTTGGTTGGAAGGTTAATTGCTAACAACCAACCCTCCCTGGCCTGGTTAGGAATCTCAGCAAAATGGTTTTTTTTTCCTCCTCTCTGGAGAGTAAACATCTCACTTTAAGGAGGTTAGAAAATACTAATATATTCACTGAAAGTCACTCCTTTCATCCAGTCAATATGCACATGCAAAAGTTTCACAGTGTTTTAAGTTATCCATCTGTTAATGGGAATGACAGCCCAGCATACCTCACAGCTTTCCAAAGGACACTGGGAAGTTTTGTTTATTGACATTGCAGTATGTGAAGTGTAAACTGATTTTCTCATTATTATTTAGATGTATCCAAAGCTTTCACATCCTGGGTACTGACAGGACGTAACTGGCTAGCAATTTTACCAAGTAACACATTTACACCTTGGGGAAATATCTTTTCATGGTGTATACTGGAAGTGCTAATTGACTTTTATTTCCTAATAACTATTGAAACTAATAAGTCTGGAAAAGCTGGTGATTTCAAACAACTGTAAATTAGACATTAAGACATTTTTCAGCCTGTCAAGCCTATATGTGAAAATCTTAAAAAGTCAATATTTAAACTTCTGTCCTCTGGACTGAATTAATGAATTCATCAATAAGTCAATCATAACTGTCATAATGCAGGATGTCGAGAATCTAATAACATCATATATGTAATTACTACTACCATAAGTCATTGGGAAGGTAATGCAATTGCCTTTCCTTGCATCAGCAGAATGGCAGAATGGAAAAAGCCTGAGCTGAAGCTAAGACATGTAGGACACATTTGACATTATGCCTCAGGAGCTGGACTTTTTTTAAATGATCTTACTGTGTGCATCTGACAGTCTCTTTCCTCACTTTCCTGTGCCACTCATCCACCCAGTTTTTTAATACATCAGCTGATTTTACAGAGGAGTACAAATTAAAATTATCACAAGTCCTGTGAAAATAAGCAGATGGACAGAGGAAAGGGACCTTGTAAGTGTCTAAGGGAAGGATGGATATAAGAGCTCATAATGTATTAGATGGCAGAGAATCCTCAAAGACAGACCTTAAAATGTCTCAGTTGTGAGAAACTTTTCCAGTCAGTGACTGTATATTCTTAGATACCACAGTCAATTGACCAGGAATCACAAATCCAAGTGAAACCACTCTTCATGGTTTTTCATAGTTGAGAGAAGTCACTGCAATGCCAAGCTTGACTACCTTCTCCTGCAGCTTCAAGAACAGAACCCATCTTCAAAAGTTTTTGCCTTAAATGTGGGCAAAGTTGGGACATCAGAAAGGGGCATCAGAAAGACAATAATGAAATTTGGGAAGAGGAAGAAAAGAAAAAGAGTGAAACCAAAGAAAAGATAAGAACCTCTCCCTGCAACCCTCCTCCCCTTCCAAAAAAACCCCAACCCAAACGCTAAAATGCACAGATGGCAGTATCTGTGCCAAGGAACAACGTAAGGGGCTTCACTCACCCACTAGGCCACTGGAAATGGTGACACCAGGAATATATGATTGGGAGCCATGCTCTTATAAAAAGAGACAGCTTGACCAAATTAAACTGGGCTGTGTTTCATTCACTCCATAGGTTCTGACTCATTCAAAGGACATTAGCAGTTGCAAAGCTGACTGCCAACTGCTTCCCTATTCAGTGTTTATAATTGGAGCAGAGGTGGGAGGTGATAAAAGCAGGGAAGAGGCATAACAAGACCAAAGAATAGAGTGAAAGGTAAAGCTGGCCAATGGAGTTAAAAAGAGGGGACGGAAAGCAAATTAGATACCTCATGCTGCCAAAGCAATAAAACAGTGAGAGTCTGGAAAAGAAGAGAGAAAAGAAAATTGGTAAAGTTCAATCAGGAACAGAGGGGAAATGGCCCAGTAAGAATAAAATGAGTGGCAGATGGAAGAAAGGAGGATGGGGTGGGGGGCAATCAAAGACACAGAGCACAGATAAAAGAGAGTTACATGGGAGGGAATTAGAGTGGAAAGACAGTGTCACTGCACTGAGGACATCAGGAGATCTCAGCTGACTAAAGGTAAGAAGTGAAAACGCAAAGGAGTGGGAGAGAGATAATGAGGGGAGCAAGGAGATGTTAAAACCAAAGAATTGAAACAATACCTGCCACTAAGTATTCCAGTAAACCTGAGAGGAAACACTGCCAAGGAGCAAGCTGAACTGGCAAGATCTGAAGGCGCATGGAAAGGATGCCAGGTAGTGAGACCAAGGGACTTCAGGATGTGTGTACATTGGCATGACTCGTAAGATGATCTAGTCAGTGCTAGATATACCAGCACAGACTCCTTTGAGACTGAATAATTTTATTCCTCTTTATTTTTTGTCCCACAAGCGGATTCCCTCTTATGAGCTACAGTTGCTTTTGATCACAGATGCTTCTGGCACAGCAACCAGCGATACCACTGCTTCTGCAGCTCTGAGCTGTTTGCTGGTTTGCAGTTTGATTTGCAGTTTGCTAGCAGCTGGTGACTTCCAGACATGAATCTACAAATCCATACTGTTTGCTCAATTGGGGAACTTGAGATTCAGTACCAAATTTCCACTAAGAAACTCTGAATATAAAGTCATATTAAAAAAGCCAAGTAAGCCACAATTCAAATAAAGCACACCATAAATTCTGTAGAGTGACCAGACACAATAAAATTTCTGTGGAAAAAATAAGTGGTAAAGTAACAGAAGTAATTCTATTTCACAGTTTATGCTCTGAAGTCTATAGGTCTGATCCCACATCTAACATGTAAATGCAAGTTTTAAAGTGATTTCAGAAGAAACCTGAAATACATTTGACTAGTATTTCATTAATGATCTACATCGTTGGCCTGAAGCACATGGGCACACAAAACCAAAATACTCAAGAATCACTTTTAACAGCACTTTTTGAAATCAAGACATCTTTCGCCATGGAGAACTCTTTCAGGACTACATATCTCATTGATGCTTCCATCCATCACTAATGTTCTTTCTCCCAGCAAGATCACTATTCAGACGTGTTCTATTTCATAACTAAGCCCAACATCCAAATTTCTAACCGAGATTTTGCATATGAAACCAAGTTTTAGAGTCGTGGTATTAACAGTGTTGTAAGCTTTAGTTCCATTCTAGTTTATCAGGGACTGTAATGCCATATACAACAGGATCTGTTACATCTGTATGTTATTTTCTCCTAGAACTGACATCTGAGGTAACAAAAGTCCTTTCCCAGCCTCCAAGGATCTTATAAGCATTATCAGTAATGTAGTTGATTGCATTATTTGCAGAGAATACTCAGCCATTTACAGTGAAGAAACAGACAGATGCCGTGCTGACCGCTTCAGAGAGCAGCAAAGGACTATTAGAAATGGGGGTTCTAATAGAGCTATTGTGTCCCATTTCTTTTCTAATAACTGTGATCTCTTTGTGTCCTTCAGCAGGGTTTCCAAGATGCTAACCACTCAGAGCTTAATAGCCATATAGATTCTCACTAGCTAGCAAAATTAGATGACAGAATAATTTTCTACCAACTTTTTCTTGTGCTCATATTTATCTCAACTGTAATTCCCACAGTATCTGATGTTTATTGCAGTTCTGCTTCTGTTTTTCACCTATGTTCAGTGACTCATCCAGAACATCTTTAAGTATTGCAACATTATGCATTGTTTGATTCATCTCCCTATGCATAAAATGTATGAGAAGTGTTCTTATCACTGAATCTCCTGCTTTTAAAATGTTTTCTAGAGTCTTCTAAAATGCATCTTTTTTTTCCCCTTAAAACTTTCCTTTATCTGTTTTTTTTTTCATTTCTTGTGGAGATTCCAGCTTACAATAGTAAGGACTAATAAAACTCCCCTTGAGCTAGACTGGCAAACAAACCCTTGCTTTAAGTAAACTACATAAGTTTTAAGTACACTAGACACACGTGTGAAGAAGTGATGAGACATAAACATCACATGGAGTTAGCACATCCCTAGTGTCAAATACCATTTGCTCCTTAAATATTGTTTTAGGACGTGGGAAAAGTGTCATTAAGAGGAGATATGATAAAAAGAAGGAAGAAGAGTGAATGGCCAAGTAGTCCAGAAGAAAAGGTGAACGGAGTACACAAAATGAGTAAATGGGCAGCTATGGAGTAAAACTAAGGAGGAGGCTTGAGAAAACAGCCATTCAGCACAGGGAAGAGACAGTCCCAGCAAAACACCAGCTTTCTGAAAGTCCCCTTAAGTTCCTCAGAGTAGGCATATTGGCTTGAAAATCTCTGGAGTTTTAACCCTGAAGGCAAAAAGGTGGAGAGAAGGAAAGTATCACCTACACTGCATCTTTCCCCAGGGTGGAAATCATCTCCCCCACACTGTTGTGACCCTCTGAAGAGCATGGAAGAAGGAGATACTGCCAATTCCATGCCTTCTCCTTGCAGCCAGCAGTATCTTTTTTAGTTCTGTAGCTGTTTCTACTGGCTGGAGTCCCCTTCCATCTTTCCTTTACGTTTGCTTATTTCTCTTAATATCTATTCTCACCTTCATTCCTATTCCTATACGTACATGAATTTTACATTGCATTGTATCACATTATGGTAAAAACCATGGATTTTAATTTTTTTTTAAAATGAAATGATGAATGAAAGAATAAAACAACAAACAGAAAAAAGAACAGAATATTCCACAGTAAGGGAAACAATGTAAGAATGCAACTTAAAGAAACAGTGAAAAATAGAAGCAGAAACTGTAACTGACCCATTTGCAGAGTATGCACGCTTCACGTTACGATGTTAAATGTTTATAGTTTCTTAATACTCAGTGGTTTAATTCTTCTAACATAACATAAAGGATCATATCCAAATGACTTCATTTGGAGTTGCGGAGAAATATCTAAAAGGAAAGTCTGACTTCAGGAAATGAGATAGACAAAGCAGTATGGCAATTTCTAACATTTCTTAACTTCTAACCTGAAAGCTATACCTTTCTATATACCTATGTGCATATGTGAATGTATACGTATATGTACTGTGTTTGAATATATATGCATACTAGTCACTCACACATACAAATATTTATGTTTATATGAAATGCATAACATGAGTTTGTAATGGATAAAATAAACAGTGGCAAAATCATGAGGGAGCTATGCAAGTCATCCTAACTGAGCAATATTAAGTCATAAAACCACATCATTCATCCTGTATTCTATATATATTTTACAAATATATTCCTATAAAAATGTTAAAAAGAGTTTTACAAATTTTATTAGGATTATTTTTCTTGTCCATCTGCTTGTAAAAGCAGGCTCTCTTAGTACTAAGATTCCAACTGTAGAGGGCCCTGAGGGAGAGGAATAGTATAATTTTTTTTTAAAACCTCTCAACTTATGCAAAGCAGACTTCCAACATATAAAAAGTGTCATAATCTTAAAGTCTGCTGTGAGGTAAAAGCATGTGCCAATGGAAACCAAGGATTTTTCCCTGTCGAAGAGCATAAAGTTTCCGTTTTTATTCCTTAGATTTGCAAGATATCTCTAATTGGCACAGCTCTAGCACTGAACTGTACCCAGACCAGCTCTTCAACAAATCTAACTTCTAGCAGTGTTTGTGCACATTCTGGGAAGACAAAAACATGAAAACAAAAAAATGTTTCTCTTTCAGGCTGTACTAAAAACTGTGAAATTTGATATTCCTCAGAGGTCTGGAACTGTAAAGGCTCTCCAGTTAAATCCTGGTGGGACAAGGGCAGGAGAGTTGATTAAAACAGCTACAACCACACGTAACACCACAGCTTATAAATGATCACATGAATACCTAATGCGTGTGGCATTATACAATGTGACACATGAATAAAATAAGTGACCTTTTCAGGAGGCAGATTGGTTGAGCAGGCACACAAGGGAAACTGCAAAGAGTGGTAGTAGGGAGAAGCCACCCAGGAAGCTTACTACACAATCTGAGTTTAAATTGGTCATTTACATATAGGCTACCGACATCTATTCTATAAAACATAAACAAAAGTTAGAGTTTTAGTTTACACACATGGAAATGGAAACAAATGTTTTGGCAGTAAATTTTTCAACTCTGGCTTCAACAAAATGAGTTAAGACTGTTAGAGAAGGCCAGTTTCTGAGTAATGATTGTCTCAAGAAGCCTGGAAGATCTCATTTCTCCAAGGGCAAGAGAAGAACTCTTCTAAGCCTAATAGGCAAAGTAATATATTTACATCGCAAAGTTACATTTCTCTAGCCACTTAGAAGGAAAAGAGAAGGACTTTTAATATAAGGAGAAAGCCTCACATGACAGAATTTAAGAACCTACAAAATGTGCTTAAGAGAAGTGTCTTTCAAGAATACATGTTTAAACATGGACAACCAAAGTAATTATTCATTCTTAAAAGCAACCACTTTGATTGTTATCATATTTTGCTTTCAGCTGTGATAACTTTATTATTAAATATAGATATTCAGTATACAGTAGGGTGACTGGATTAGAACTACAGTGTAACGCTATTCACTAGTGGATTGAAAAATTCAGAAAGGTTGATTGATTTATATTGAAAGAATGGTCAGAGTAAGATTTAGCCAATATAGTTAAATTTAGCTGACAAAGATAAATTATGTATATACTTTAATGTAAAAATGTAAAAATGCAATGTAAAGCTAAATAAAGGTGTACTTGTGCATTTGAATTGCATTATCTTCCCAAAATAAGATTCTTATCATGATGAAGTTACAGGACATAAAGTGAAAACAAAATACCGACATGTATACATATCTGTACACTTATGAAACTTGATAGACAGGGATCAGAAACATCAATCTAGAGTAATCTTAGTCCTTTCAGTTTATTTTATAAATACTCAAAGCAGCAGAAGAGCAAGTTGAAACAGGACTACTTTTTGCAGGTGCAAATCATTACATTCTGCTTGGATTTGCCCAAATTTCTAAGTGTAAGTCTATGTCTGCATGCTGCCAGATCAGCAGTTTGTAAGTGGGTGGCTGAAGCAAGCCAAGATTTTAGTGTTATCTCTTCCAGATTTTTCCGGTGCATTAGTATACACTTTCTGGCTGCAAACAATAACATACTGTATGTGTCATATTGTTAGTACTATGCCTTAATTTCAGATGTAAAACTGCCTCTCAAAATAGAGCAAAGAGTGAATTAAAAAAGAATGTCATCATACCAGAACTGTGAGAAACTAGAAAAGACAGAGGACCATATTTTCAGGTTCCTTGGATATATCACAACATATGGTCTCAAGAACATTTTATATTTACAACCTGCCCAAAATACAGAATTGTCATTCATAAGAAGACTCTTCTGCGCTTTTGAATTCTGAGGATCAGAATTTCATTTCATTTTGTCTTTATTGTTGGCATAAATCCACATTTTCCAATAGTAGCTAAGATAAGACATTTAATTTATCTAAGAAATAGTCTTTGTTTTCTGGTCTCTATTTAAATGCCCAAGAAGCTCCCTACATACACATGGGCCCACCAAAACCAAAGTTTTCAAATTCAGGAGTTACTAGGCTGAATTCATTATAAAGAATTTCAGTGTTATGATTAAAACTAAGCACTTTCCCCCATCCTAGGTACTTTTCAATTGCAAGATTCAAATGGTTACCCTTTTAAACTTTGGGGGAGAAAGATTTTAAACCATGAATAATTTTAGCTTAAATTCTCAAATACCAAGATCCATGCAGAACTCCCATTAGTTTCACTGGGACTTGTGCAGTAAAATCTCCCATTTTAAAAATATGTAACCCAGTAATTGCAGGATAATACATTATTACTTTAGAACACTCTTCTAAAAGGACTATAAAGATCTCTAGTAAAAAGAAGCTGTGACTCGCAGTTCCAACTTAATGTTGCTTTCAAATATTTAACCTATGAGATAATATGAATTACACGGCACTTTAATTACCATAATTAAAGCAGTAATCATCTTTGAGGAAACACCTTGGTCACACACCAGTCCTGATTTCTGGAATACCAAAAGTATGAGTACAAATTTGCTTATCTTGCATATAATATCACTTAAATTATCCTACATTCCTGTCAATCTGTACAAACTGATTATCAACAGCTTTTGGCTGCTTTGTGAGAGACGGAGACACACATAGCAGCCACAGGAGGAGCAGCCACAGGAGGATCACACTAGAGTTAGGAAACTCTCCCAGTGCAAGATGAGCAGGGGCTGTCCTGAATTTCGTGGTCATAGTCTGTTGAACAACTTCCCTTATACAACTTGTAAGGCATCTGGAGAACAAATCCAGCATAGAGCTGGCCCATACTAGAGAAATACTGTTCCCTTCCCAAATCTTAGTTAATGTCCAGGCTCCAGTATGGCTAAATGAAAGCTCGGGTTAAATCATCTTAGGTTTGCTCTAAGTTTGGACCTTGCTATTTGCACTAAATCAGTGTTGTGCTGCTTCAATATGTAGTTATAGAGCATAAGATCTGTCTATTGTGTCATATATTCTTTCAGTTCTACAAATGCTGTGAATGTCTACTATTTTGTAAACAAAATTAGAATAATACAGATGAATTGGAGGTTGCTTTGTTGGTGATTTTTTACCATTAGCAACCTGGATTTTATATGTCCAACATTTAAATGTCAAATCTATTACAGAATGCTGCTTAAATGGGACTTAGGATTAAAAGCAGTGGAACAAAGGAGGGAAAACGCTTTCATGAGCTTCATCCAGTACGTGAAATACACTATTATGCTTTCTGTGCATCTGGATAGTCATACATTGTATGACAGGTTGAAATTACTTTTGAATACAATGTGTTTTGAAACAATGTGTTTTTCAGGTTAGGCTGTATTTCCAAATATGCTGAAAAATGCAGGGAAAATGGGTTTATTTAGAAATAATAAAGCAGTTCAGTGAATCAGTCCATCTTGATGACAATGATGCTATCTAGCAATGAGTTTGATGCATGAATATTCCTTTATCCAGGAAATTATACCAGTCCATGCATAAACATAAGCAATTGCGTACCAACCAACTGGGTTAAGCATGTGCTGCTAATTATGCATGTTCCTGTGCACTGCAGGCAAGCAGTATTCCTTCCATTGGTGAAGAACTGAATCTGAGCAGCAGCATACCCAGAATTTTCTGAAAAGAGGGAAACAGAGTGAGCTACAGGTTACTTGCAATAAGGGCAATGAGTAAAAGGTGAGGGAGTCCTAGGTTACCCTAGCATGAAACAGAAATGGGGACAGAATGCCATAAGAAATCTTTGTTAGAATTTCTTCCTCTTATTTACTGTGGATGTCATCCAACTGAGCACAAGAGATTAGGCCCTTTAGGGGCAACATTTATTACAGGCATAATGTGACTGTTTTGTCCTCAGCTTTTGGATGTTGCTTCTGTGATGGGAAAATAATTTCATGTACCGTGCCCATAAATCCAGATGAAGTCAGCATGAGATAAGGAGGCTATGACTAGTTTTCCAAATCAACCCATTAAGATTTTTTCTTGAACAATATTCTACATTTGTTTTGATAATGAAAATTTTCTAAATGCTGACAGTATTTTGCATTTTTAGAAGTAAACCTTAATTTACTTTGTAAGAAAGTGCAATGTCAAGAAATTGATTCTTCACATAATTCCTCTTGACTAGATTTATTATTATGAAAATTCTATTTTTCATCAAATAGGGTAAATATGCCATTTTTAAATACTTCTGCCTTGAGGTATTTTCTGATTAAAATTATTTCTAGATTTTTGCAAAAATAAAAACTGATTTCTCAAGTGGACTTCTGTAGCACTTAAAAATACACAGCAAATACAGAGTCACACCAAGTAAATTCAGAATAGCTTTCATGATAGTCCATGGAAACTAGTCTGTAAATTCTTGAATAAAGGAAAAAGCCCAGAGTGAAAAAAGCACAAACTGAGAGAGGGAAGAATGTATACTTGTGGAATAAATAACTCCCTATAGACTGACAGATACACTGTAAAAAAACCTACTTATTTTAATTCTGACATATATATCAGATATTCAGTTCTCTTGCTAGTAACTAATTATGGTCAAAGTATGCAATTCATTATTCATACCATTGTAAGAGAAAACTGTCACATCCAGTGCAAAGACGTTATGCAGTTTCTGACCTTAACTGTGCTCTAGCTTTTAATAACTGCTGACTAGAGGCAGTCTGATTCATTAGTGGCCTCAAAACTCCCTATGCAGACGGTGTGCCATCTACAAATATGGCTGCTTGCACTTCACTGCTCATCTTTCCATTGAGAATAGAAGACAGCTATGTTAAAGCAGAATAATGTTTGAAGCCTTTATAGAAATACTAGAGCACTGGATAGAAAAGTAGACAAACCACTGCATTTGCTAATAATGTATTTTTGCGGTCTCTTGGTTTGGTATTTTGGGGTGTTGGGGTGGTTTTTTTTTCAATACTGACATTCTCAGGCAGAACAGATCTGTATGGAAAGTCATAAAATTCACACTACTTACCCCAGAAGCTAGAATGACTTCCTTCACAAATAAATAATTAGGCAGATTTACAAAATGCACATTATTTTCCCAAGTGACTGGAACGGCTCCAAGCGATTAAATACATAATTAGGTAGTTTTTCTAAAATGCTTATTATTTACCTGAGAGTCTCATCGCAGACTCTCTGGTAAATACTGTCTCCCTGCTAGCAGTTATTACCAAAAACGCCTCCATAATTTCCAGCCTTCCTCCAGCAGTGATATAAACAGAGGATATTACTTGGGGCAATGGATCATGAAAAACAAAATCTGACTGTGCCAGGCAGCCTATTTAACTGACAAGCTGAGCTTCCTTTGTACCTGGCATCGCACTCTTTCGTATTACAAACACAGTAGAAAGAAAACAAAAGGACTTTTCAACTTTTTGGTACTTTAGTTTGTGTTTTATCTGGCCAGAAATCCTGCTGAAGGCTGTGTCTATGCATGTGTATGCGCATGCATGGCTATAGAAGAAAAGAGAGAGGGGAAAAAACCCAAACTCTTATCAACTGTTTTCCTACCTGGTAAGGAGAACGCAGTAAACATCACGTGTTAGTGACAAAACAAATAAGCAAGGCCCCAAGTCCCACACTCCATTTGACCCAGATTTTCTTTCCCAAGCAGCAGTCTTGAACCAAGTTATCAGAGAGGACCAGCCTTCATCTGTAACTCCTCCCACTGCCTCTCTCTAGGAGACACACAGTCACAGCATCAGGTGTGCAACAAGTGAACCTAAATATTCCTGCTGACGACTCACTGGTTGGTGTCCAAGCTGAGCATAGAGAGACAGGAAAGAAGAAGGTCAGGCATTAAGACCTAGCTGGCTCACCTAGGCAGCCAAGGGACAATACCAAATGCCCTTTTCCTAGCGATCACAGACAATAAAACTGACCCGCAGAAGTGACCCCTTTACATTACTCCATCTCCAGAGTCAATTTTCCTTACGCTTTTATCTGCCCAGAGGCCTCATTGCTTTGTGGTCCTTACAGAAGAGATCAAAAGTGACTGGAATCTCAATTAGAAAAAAGAGGGCAGGAGGAGACAGCAAGGCATGACAAGGCGAGGAAGAGAAAAAAAAGATGAAGGGAGAAATGAAGAGCAAGAGAAAAAGAGATGGAAAAGAATCAGAGGGTGAGCCAGTAATATTTAGGGATCAGCAAATAAGGCAACTAAGATGGGCAGACAACAAAGGGAACAGCAGTGAAGGACAGAATAGAAAATATTTTGCTTCTCAGAAAGAAGAAAAAAGGAAAAAAAATACATTGTGAAAGAAATAATGTAGAATCAGGATAGGCTTACTCTTGGGGAAAAAAAGAAAAGGAACAAAGAGAGTGAAAGAAATCAGAACAACTAAGCAGGAGACTTTTACTGTGCATACCTTTTTCACTGTATTTCCCAGTAAGATGTTCCATTTGTCTGTTTTTAACACCTTCAACTAAGCTATTTGTGTTTTACACATATATAACATGAATTCACAGTCACAACCAAATATCTGAAACAGGGGTGAGAATTTCTTTGGAATTCTATTTTGATATTAATACAATAAAATTCTGCCCTGGATATTTTGGCTGTTTCAGTAAAAGTCCAACAGTAAAAGCATTCTTGAAGCATCAGTGAGTGTCTTGTGCAGTGTGAGCCACAGAGCTGAAGGTGGAGTAGCTGAGGTGTGCACCAAATGGCGACAACTGCACAGTTTGCCAGGTCATTGCTTTTAGAGCAGGTGCCTCATTTTTTATGAGGTTTAAAAAGAGAGATCTAGGGCAAAGGGGAACAGAGAAGAAAACAGATACTGACAGGCAGATAGTAGGTGACTCTGCGAGCACACCAGGATGCTACTAGGTGCTCTCAGTTTCAAATATAATTGTTCCCATAACATTCTGAACACTGTTATAAACAAATAGATTATAGGATGCATCTTGGTGCTTCAGTCTGGGCCTGCTCAAGGCACCTAACACATAACATTCCACATATTATGTAATCTTACAAATAATATAAAAAATATAAATAAACTTAGATTGTTAGTGAAGGACGCAACTAGCACAGGTCTGGCAAGTTTCACTTCCATGAGCATTTCAGTAATAGAAAAGCCATTTAAACAATGTGTAAGCAAAACATAAGTTCCACTGTCATTCTCAACTAACTGTATCTCTTCTGCCTTTTATCCCCTACTTTGGCTATGGATCAGACTGAATCGTGTACTAGGAAAGTTCCTTTTTAGAAGGCGTCCCTGATTCTGTCCGGCCATGCTATTCACCTAAACTCTGCAAGTTGCAATGTTAGTGTCCTTACAGGTATTTAATGCTCAAACCATAAATATTGCAGTAAATATTGGGATCTTAAATTGTTCTGGCAGATCCTATTGTCCTGTTACTTTCATTGAAATAATGAGGCTAGATTGCTTTTGAAATTGGAAAATGGAACATAAACATTTCTAAACTAGCCCAAATTTATCAGGCATCAAAGTAAAAAAAGCTAACTGTAAGCCTCTGAATAATTCCTTTACAAGACCTTATTAAAACTCACCATCTGCTTAAACACATATATTTTTAATCTTAAAGAATCTAGACTTATTTCCAAAGAAGACTACTGTTTTATCGTATGGTAGCAAATCTGTATAAACAATAGTTTGACAGTTTAGTGTCTTCTTATTGTAATAGGCTGTGACCCTGCAATCCAAACTTACTTGGACCAGTACCTCTTTCCATGGTCTTCTCCCAACTGCCTATGTTCAGTTCCATTGCTCCATCTACCCTCACTGTGCAATGGCAGTTCCAAACCATCCAGCAAAACACCCCTAACAAATCTCAAGCAGACAGATTACAGTTGCAATATCCAAGGACCAATTCTTGAAATTGGCCTATGGCATCAAATTCTAAGGAAAAATACTGAAGTGTGATACTTCAGTCAATGCCAAGACTGACACAGTGCCATGTGCAGATGTCCAGATTTCATAAACCTTTTATTTTTTAGTTAGTATGAAAGGATCTTGATAAAAGCACTGCAGATTGCATCTCAGTGGCATTTCATCATTTCATCATTTTCTGCATTCTTAGGGAAGGATATAAAGCTACCAACTGACAACAGGTGACATGATGGCCTTTGTAATGTGAACATGGGTTCCCCATAAACCACAATGAGAACACTAAGTTATTGCATACAGACCTTTCATGTATCACCAGTTTCAGCCACCACTATATTGGACTGTATTTGACCCAGGTACAGAATGAAAATCTCTTTTCTAAATCATTCACCTTGCCTCCTTTCCCCCCATTTCTTTCTTTTGTTGAAATACATTTCTGGGGAGATATAATTTATTGAGATGCAGTTTGAACCATGTTACTTTTTATAACCCTCACTTGCACCTACATTGTGCAATCATTTGACACATCTGCTATGTCGAGAACAAATCTGATTTAAGAGTTTTAATAAGAACTTGCATCAATAAATTATAACAGATTTGTGATTAGTAGTATTATTTATATGCAATATTTTCGTACCCCTTATAATGCTGATGTCTGCTTCACAGGGATTAATTATTTTCATAATTTTGTCTAAGTAGTAATATAGAAAATGTCAAAAAGAAAATTAGATTTTCACTTTCCAGACACAGAAATTTAATTAAAGCCAACTCCTTGTTGAAGGGGAATGTCCTTAGCTGGTTCTGTGATGTGGCAGCAGCTCTACATGCTGCCATGTGGGAGACCAAGGCTCAGAAAGTGACTCGGGGAATATTAATCGCCAGGCTTCAGAGACTAAATACATGCAGAATGTGCCACAGTTGGTCCCAGCAGGTTATTCATAGAGTATATAAGGTAGCAGACAGTAGTGATTTCTTATAAAGGCTGCTGCTTGCATGGCCCACCTCAGAGATGGCGCTATACTGAAAGACACCCTCTGCTTAGATAAAAACTGATCCATTAGGAAACCTCTCGTTATCCAGGCATGAAAGGTCAGCTTCCCCTCATGCTGCTCTAAAAGTCTAAGATAAACACCTCAAGCATATTACAGCTGTAAAAATCAGCATCTTCTACAGTCCGTTGGACATTTTTAGGACAAACACTCAGGTGTCTCCAGTCTGTGGAAAAACAGTCCATATATAAACCACTGAACTAGTGTCATTAAAAACCAAATTCCCAGCCTCACCAATATGTGAGGGAAGCTGGAGGCATTATTTTCTCATTTTACCCACCCTCCCTCTTTAGATCTTTTTTCTTTCATTCCTTGAATAGTCACCAACTATTCTCCTTAATGCACTGCGTCTTTTGCCTCTCTCTCAGTTCCTTCCCTTCATGAATCCTCTTTCCCCTATGCCCTGTATATTATTCCTTCCTTCTATTTATCTCCATTATCCCCATCTTTCACCCAGAGTCTTCCTCATTAACTGCTCACAGACTAGAATGGGAGCACCAAACAAGGCCATTCAGGACTTCTAAGCACTATCCAGGGACAACTGAATCTAGTCCTGGTTTGAAGTGCCATTGCAGCCATGAACGAACACAAAAGTTTCTCATTCAGAAGCTGATCCTTCTTTCTTAAAAAATACGTTTTTCTGGAGAAGACAGACTTCAAGGAGATACAGTCAAAATCATTGTACTTGCTATAACAGCACTTACATAAGATGAATTAGAAAATAGCTTGAATTAAAAAACTATTCAAGCAGTTGAGTGTAAAGCTGATGACTAACAAGACTCTATTACTTGATTTTATTGTTTATGTAGGTGATGATTCTTTTCAATTGGATGGCAGCTTAAAAGTGACTTGCCAACCATATACCCACATCAAGTGATTATTATAAGATAAACCAACATGGGCAGAAGCACTTTCAGTCAGAATGAATACCTTTCATTTCCAAAGACACAGCTACAGCTCTCACTGACTCCAGCTGAAAGAAAAATTCACCTCCACTTCGGCTGGGCATAGAAATGATGAAAGATGGATAGACCCCTCCCAAGCACAGTTCTGCCACTGCTTCAGTATGTCTATTTTACTTTGACACTGGACATCTTATTTTATAGGACAAGAAGTCTGCTTTGAAAGTTCATTCCCAGTTGCTCTTAAAGCCAATTAACTTCTAAGCAAGATTTTTTCCTTACCTTTTGTCCTTCACTATTACTAACCAGACCAAGCCTATGTGCACTGTCATCTCCATGCAATTTACAAATGAAATATATTGCAACAGAAGAACTAATAAGAGAGAAGGGCGGAAAACACCTATGGTAAGACATTTCATGCTGAATTTAATTATGGCAACTCAGATTTTTGTGAGGAACACATGGTATGATTTCACTGTAGTTGTTCCCAGAAAAGAATCCAATGCTTACCTCAAATATACCATGGGATCAAGCTCTGCTTGTTGTAAAGATTTTGAGACTGTTTAGATACAGAGTTGGCAATCTGCTGCTACGGAAACAGAGCAAAGACTTGAGGGAACAAGCCTCAGACGTCGCTGCTTGAACTTCAGTCAACATTGAAAATGGAAATGAAGGAGCTGTTGTGACTTCTAGCCACATCCTTTGAGCTAGCCTCATGCACTTGTGCTAGTAAAGGAACACAAAAAAACCACTTGATACACTGTTTGTTCATGTTTATTTTATACAGTCATGGTAATAGCACTGTAATGAGACTGGCTGCACCTGGGTTCCAACGCAAACTCAGTCAGTGATCTCTTGTGTAACCTCTACGTGATTTGTTGCCTCTGCTTCTCATCCCATGTTTTACCTACTCAAATGATAAGCCCAAAGGGGCAGACATTGCCTCTTACTAAGAAATACATACAACAACTAAGTCAATGGAGTATGTTCAAACTTCCATAATGTGAATAATAAAATAGCTGTAATGGTATGAACATGAAGAAGGGAAATAATCCCTAATAAATACTTATTCTGCCCATAACACACAGGAAAGATATGGTCAGAATTCATGAGTATGCTGAACATCTGAATTATTCCTATATAGGGAAATGATCTAAGGTTCACTGTTCATCAAACCAATACATGTGTATAGTAACTTGTATAATCTACTTTTTATGAAGAAGTTTTTGGAAATGACAGGAAAAAAAGTGTTTCTTCCTCTATACCGCCCTTCACCACTGCAGTCCTTGTGTTCCCTCTGCAGAAGGAGTAACCACCTTCCCCCTGGGGACAATGAAAAGAAGCAGCTTAGTGGGCATGCAACCCCTCCTTAGACAACATAGCAGGGTTCAGCCACGGGAAATTAACAACAGAATGAGTCCAGGAAAGAGGAAAAAAAGATCAGTTATTGCCAAATGCCCTTCCAAAAGATGTTCAGATTTAAGAACATGAATAGACAAGATGGTCGCATATCTGCATTTTCCCTGTCACGGGCAATGCTGGAAAAAGAAGAATACAACTAGAACTCCCACCACAAATGCTCTGAAAACTGTAATTGCTTGTTTATTAATTCCTCAGAGTGGAAAAATCTCTTCTAAGATGTACAATATATAAAAAATAAAAAGCATTTCTCCAGCCTCCTACACTTGCTTCTGTATGCTCAGATATTTCATAGCAACAAGAAATTACAAAAAGTTTATAGCTGTTGAGAATTTAACACCCCCTAAATACTAAACTTAAGGAGCACTTTGAAGAACTTCCAAAAGCTGCAAATGTGTCTGCTTTCAATCCCTTTTATTTTATACCTTAATAATAAACTGCTATTTTCTGCATTTTCAGATTTCCTAAGTCACTTCAAATATTTTTAAGCAGGATTATTGGAAAACACAGATTTCAGAAACTGTTGACATATTGAGGCTTCACAGCAGGTAAATCTTATTTCTTGTACCAACTGGTGCACTCTTCCATTTTAAGCCCCACTAAACTAGGCCTGCTTCCTCATTACATTCTTGAGAAGGCTCTGTTCATAGATCACTGACCATCACTTTAAAACCCCTTGCACACACACACCTTCCCAAATTTAATAGAGATTTTGTCTACAACAGAAAAGATTCAAACACGCTATTTGGAGTGATCAAATCAAATACAGTTTTCCTCTTTCCTTTTACTTGCAAACTTTGCTTAGGCTACCTATTTATTCTCCCCTTTTCTTTTTGGGTACTATGATTTTGAAAGGTGATTCAGAGATTCACCACTGCATTGACATCCTCTATAGGAATAAGAACATACTGTTATTATACAAATAGCATCTAATGCAGATAAAAAATTTAATCTTAATACATATGCCTCCTTAATCACTCCCCAGAAGCTTTCTTTCAATGGAACATGGCTCTTAAGGCAATTTATTATACTTCAAAGCTTTAGTCTCTTTTATTAGCAGTTCCATACACAAACTGTTGGTAATTTCACTTATTTATTTATGTATGTGTGGTAAAATCAGATTACTTCCAGATACAACAGTGTTTTACAGTCATCAGTAGAACTGCATCTTTTATCCGGATTCTTTTAAAATACATCATGCATATGATTACTCATAAGAAATAAAGTGATGCAAAGACATTTTTGCAAAGTGCCCACAGCAGTGTAAAACCTTGTTTGTCCTTGGCCTCACCAACTTTTCTTCTGCCCAAGATCTGTGGAAGTTTATTTTACCCTGGGGACCAAGACCCATAATGCTGTAATGCTATTTTAAAAATGAAACGGTGCTCATAAGAAAAGTATATGTTTAAATGGGGTAATACATTGTATATTTGTATACAGTTCCTGCTTTGAGGTAATGCTATGAGATTCTTTGCCCTGCACAGTAACTAAATAACCATAAATGATCTTTCATGCATATGCAAATCTGTCCCTCTAAGCACCTTATTAATTATTTCAAAGATACTTGGAGGTCACCACTCATGGAAATTTCTATGCATGAAGCCTCATTAATACAAGACACCATACAGAGAGATGGGATAGATTTTTGTTGCCATTTAACAAGGGCAGAGAGAGTATAATCTGTAACGTTTACTTTTTTATTTTAACGACCAATGAAATTTAGTCAGCTCCTATCTATAAGTCCTTGCTCTGAGCTGATACAGTGGGTTTGAATCATGGGGCTGCTGCCACACTACTCTGAACAGCTAATCCTATCAACGCACCAGTTACCATGCTCCGAGCTCTGGTCCTCCACACTGGCTGTTCTCAGCTGGAGTGTGCTGCCTGGCACTAGATTAGCAGCTAAGCACTAAGGAATTAATGTTGTTCTTCCAAAAATCACAGTAATGACACATTTTGTGTTGGAACAAAGTGAAGCTATGGCATTATCAAGGTGATCTATCGTAGCCCATCAGCTGAGACAACAGCCGCCTTCTGAACACATATTATCTCCTGTCTAATTAGGCCACATAACAGAAATTAAAGAAAAGCAAGGATATAACCACACAAAATACCTGAAAGCAATCACAAAATGCATCTTCTAGCATATCTGTGCCAGGAAGCAAGAAATTAAACCTACTTGAGAAGCACTGTTTATCTGAAATCCCTAGATCCTTTCCAGCTCAAGTTATCCTACACATGTGATAACACTGATCTCGTCTGTCACAGTGACCCTTTGCTTTAGCAGCTGCTGTTTATTTTTATTCTGTTGTGTGTGCGGTGCTTTCACCTCTAGATTGATCCAATAAAAGATATAAAAAACTTGCTATGTTGGTACGTTCCCTTGATAAAAATCGGGAACAGTGAGTCAAATGTTAATGGAAACTGCAGGCTATGTTCATTATGTTACCTCTACTTTTGAAAAACACTAGAATGAACAGAACTAATTGGAAGTGCAAACAATTTAAATAGGCTTAATTACAAAACCAAACCCTCCTGTACAGTGCTGGGGCAATGTGTGCACACGTGCCTTGAAGACGTGGGCTAGTTTTTAAGAAAATCCATTGTTACAGGAAAATGGAAAAGTAAAATAATTTTTACTAAGTCCAAACTCAGAACATTGGTATTTTCTGTTCAAGACACCATAAACACTAGTTCAGCATTAGTCTGTGATGTTTAAAAATACATGTATTAGTACAGACTGTTTTGATCTGTCTGTGCAACCTGGTAACCTACCATAACATAAATCTCATTACAGTAAATATGACTTTGTTTTGTATTCCTTTTAGAAGCAGGCTCAGATCGACATCTAACCTTTCAATAAAGCTCAGATCTAACATTTTTTGCTTTGAGTCATGCTCTGTTAGAGATAACATGTATTAAACCAACATTGCCACAGTAAGACTTTTCTTGGCATGTCCCATGGTATTCATTCCTGTTAAGGGGAATTCATTTTAGGCTTCACTGAGGTAATTACAGAAAGTTGTGTCAAACAGTGCTTTATTGTCCTCACATGTAAATACAAATTGCAAATTGCAGTTGCAAAAATGAAGATTGCAAACTGTAGATTGCAAAAATGCAATCTTCTACTATTCAGTAGGAGTGCCATGATAAGTGGAAAAGAAAATCACATAATACTGTTCTGAATGTTTCTTAATTGAATTCATTGCTGATGAAAGCTTCTTGATCCATAGCTATGAAGGAGGCTAAAATCCATCGTAGCTGAACAGTAAGAGAGAAGGGGTTGGCAAATCAGGCATTCCTCTTCTTCACAGGTGTGATGCAACTCAGCTTCATGACTTTCTCAAAGGACAAAAAATAGTCATCAGTTCCTAACTCAAATATGACCTAATTCTAGAAACAACCAAACGTCTTGCATACGAGAAACTCAGGTTCAGGTAGCTGCAGAAATGAACCAGTGAAGTTACAACAGCACTGATTAGATTCCTCATCCTGCAAAGCAGTCTGAAAGATAATGCTTACAAAACGCTTTTATTGATACAGAACTGCCAACACAACAAAGAGAACTGACGGAGGTAGCAATCAATTTTAGGTTTAGATGGAATATTACTTAAAACCGCTGAATACTCAGAGACTGTGACTGAGAACCTCTCTAACACAAAGCATGCCAGCACAGTATAAGGTCAATACTTCTTAGAGATAATCAGGCTGGCTCTGAGCAAGCAGGTATGCCTAGACAGCACCACACATCACTCTGCAGGGATACTAGCACAGGTCCTGAAGTAGTATTTGCCTGGTCAGTCCTATTCAGCCTACCAGAAGTGTCAAAGAGCCCATCCTATGTGCTATAGTGATACAACTATACTTCCTTCCCTTCAGCATCACGATTCAGCTCTAGCTCAAGAATCTCTGTAGTGCACAACACTGCACTGCACTGCGGCACACCTAAACTATGCACTCCACTGGCACAGGGCAGCACCTCTGCAGAAATTTTTCCAAGAAACATTCTTACTAACTGGAGAACAGAGAGAAAACGTATCGCAATTGTATTATTACTACTACGACTACTACTAGTACTACTTTAATGTACAGAATTTTGAAAAAAACTTTCTGATTTGGGGAGCTCTGAAACTTTAAGATTAGCAATATTTTAGCATTTCCATATTTAGCTATTTTAACACTTAAAGCATAACACAGCTGAGGCTAGATTGGCAGCAACAGCTGCTTTTCCATTGCCACAGCTGAACCCTATCTCACTTGAACAGTAAAAGTACAGTCATCCTTTGTGCATCCTTTATGGTATCCCTTTCTTAGGCCAAGCCTGTACCTTCCTCACCTCTCAAAGACTGAAATCACATCCCTGAGCATTTCAGCTCTGTCTTCTTGCATTTTCTCCTCATCCCATCCCTACTCTGCTTCTACTGCTCCATCCCCATAGTGTTCAACTTCAACACATAGAAGAGAGAAAAAGACGGCCTTGCTACTGCCAGCCAGGGGTGAAAACCTCTGCAAACTTCTTAGCCTCCTCTCTGAGAAAAAAGGACAGATAAAACTGAACTGAACAACTAGAGTTGCAAAATCTATGGAAAAATCCTAATACAAGTTTTGTGCAGCATGAAGAGAACTGAAAAACGAGGAGGGAGAAGGATGGATTAATCTCAAGTAGCTGATTAATTTGTGTGGGAGCAGAAAATGGATTAACTTTTGGAGGAGCAAGGAGGGAGACTGAGAGACAGACTGACCACACAGTCCTACAGTAATGTCAAGGTAAGAGCACTGGGTATAAAGTTCCTGTTAGGTTCCTCGTGACAAGTTTTCTTACACAACATTAAAAAGTGTTTTGTGCAGTATGACATCAGTGTGTAAATGAAGTAGCAGAGCAAACTGTTGGGGGGCAAGTAAAATGAGACCTGGTGAGACAGCACATGAACAGCAATTCTAGTGAAATGTGAACTGATGACCATTGTTAGATTGCGTCTGAAGCCATTAAAAAGAAATAATTTTAAATGGTTCTTACTACTATATCTTCAATATCCTCAAGGCATGTCCTCACATTAAGTAAGCGCCACTCTCCTATGAAATTTTGTCAATTTTTCTCCCATCTAGTGATTTGAAACTTATTTGTCAGCCATTCAGGTAACCACGCAAACCCATCTTCTATGCAGCTTCTAATATGCTGCAAAATGGTTCTCATACCACTGTACAGTACTTGTGACAAACATACATGCACATATGCAAATTTAGCAAACGAAAAATAAATTCTAATATATTTCTTCACAGCAAAATTTTTGAGAATTTTGCAGTCCATGTGCCAGTGTAATTGAATCAATTCTCAAAACACATCTTCCAGATTCAGTCTAAGCCTTTGTTTAGTTAACTCAAACTTTGTTTCCTACTCAAGTAAAACAGATAATCTACCATCTTCTCAGGGTGATTGCAGTCCTTTTTCTATTAGTAGTTGACGACAGGCCAAGAAAGTTAACAATTTACTTAATTTGAAAGTGGAAATGTGGAGGTCAAGGTGGTTGTTTTTAACCAGAGTGTAATGCTATCACCTGCTAACACTTCATGATTATAAAATACTAATGTGAAGAAAGTATGCATTTGCTTTTAAGATAAATGCCCTTTGGAATTCAGTTAATTCTCCAGTTCACATACTCAGCAAGAACCACTTCAATATTCAAATATTTTCTCCATGAAACGAAACAACTCCTATGAAAACAGTATAATTCCACAGATATACTTAAAACTAACAGGTGATAAAAAAATCTTGCCCTGAAATAAAAATCACATAAATTTTTAAAAAGAAAATCAGCTAAAACATACCTACGCAAGGGAGGGAATAGCCAAGCTCCGGGTCATGGATGAACTGACGGTCATTCAGCATAGTCACACAGTACAAATGGAAACAATCTAGGCAAATAACATGGCGATGCACGCACTGGAACACAAGTACAGGACTCCTGTTAAAAACAAAACAGTGAAAATGATGAACAAGGACTGGACCAAACTCCACAAAAAACTTTGTCTCAAACTTCTAATTTTATAATAATTTTTCGTTAGTAATACACAAGATTATTACGTACGTAAAGACAGAATTTAGCCTGGCATATTGCAGCACTTTTTAAAAGAGATGGTTTCTAACATGAATGAGATGCAAGGAAAATGAAATAGGTTTTTACTGAAAGTTGAAACTTTACTGAAAACTGGAACCTAAAGCAAGAAAAGTGCTTTAGTAACAGAAATTCTTTGCATGGGGTAAGATCACATATGGTAAAACATCAAATGGTGGTAGGTAGGATTAAATAGAAATGTGACCAGCTAGGAAAGTTAAATAGGACTTTGTGAAGACCACCCTGTGCCTTCAGCCTCTCAAGGCAGCCACTGGAACACTACATAGAGGGCATTCCCTTAGTAACAATGAGCAAAATAATTCAGCTGCTGGTCAGAGGTATGGGATTCAATTTGGGAACAACGCACCTAAACTTCAGTTCTATGTATAAATACCTACCTGCACGCTAAGCGAGAAATTCCCATTATAGTCAATACACTCTGGACATTGGAGCTGATCAGCCTCCAGGTATCTACACTAGGGTGAGCTGAATCACCCGCTTGGCTCCATTGTCTGCATGGACCAAATCTCCATGGACCGTTATGGGAGCTTAGACACCTGCCACACATGCAGACACCTACATGGAGACAACTAAATATGGGTATCCCAAGCTTGACAGGATATTCTTTGTGGAGATGCAGAGAGGAAACACTTGCAATAAGTAAGGATAAATAGTTTTACTCCTGAGCTGGCCTGCACTCAGAAACTCTCCAGCTGTGGCCACAGCAAGGAGGGGCAGCGGCTCCCAAAATCCTGCTCAGGACCAATACACTGGACGTGAAAGAAAAAATGAGTAATATAGGACATATTACATACACATGAAATGTGTCTTCACTGCAGGAACACAATGATAAACCTAATGGGTTTGCTCTAATATAAGTTAACTTCTGCTGACTCCTGATGCACATACCTTAACTGTCAATTCCAAAATAATGACTATAACCCCTTTGATAAAGTTATGTGCTCTGTAAGTGTTATACAATACTACTTGCTTATCTCTTCTCCTTGAGCATTACTAACCTCAAGTATCAAAATTGGAAAAATAGAGAGAGATGTGTAAAGCTGAAAAGAACAGTGAGATTCCCATTCAAATGCTTAACTACTTTAGTCCTTTTACTCCACTCCTTGTCTGTGGGCAAAAACAGGTAGAAATGGGTTAAATGTTAAATTTTTTTAGTAATTAGGAAGAAAGAGAATTGTTTTTAAAAATAGAAGGAGGAATTCTCACATATTCACTGTACTCCAGGAGACAGGTATTAAAATACAACATCAAATACAGCAGGACTTGTGATAAAATCATTAGTTAGCAGTACTGCTATAACTTCTATAAATCCTGCTAGACGATGCTTTGAAAACCCACTGAAACAGTAGATCACCAAGCCCTCAATGTGGGAATACAACTGCAAAATGTAATCAATAATAAGTTCAGATACTGTATATAAGCATTTAATCTTCCATGAAAATATCCTTTAGACTTGCACATACTATAGAATTCATGGCAGTGTGTTGGTATCTCCAAAAAGATAATCTCTGTGTTTTAAGGATTTTGTTGAATAAAGCAGCTTAAAAACTGAATTAAATAAAACCTCCCCATTACTAATCCTTATTAGTTGCCCACTTGCTGTTCTGAATGTAACAAATAATAATTTTAAAAAGACAGCTGTAAGGCAAAATGAGAAGCTGATCTGTATCATTTTAGCTTTGGATGGTCGCAAAATCATTACAGAGAGCTTGTGGAGCCGTTATCTTGTCCCTGTGGTGCAAAAGTCCACATGGCTCACCAGTCAAATGTAACCTTAAGAAAAACACCCCAAAGATTTCTTCCTGAAATGCAGATATATTCAAATTTGCCTATGGCTGTAATGGATATCTCTCTTTTAGGGTTAATTGCTCATTTTTATTGCTTCAGTATCTGAGTAACTTTTTAGTTTCATGGGAAGCTCCCTGGATCTAAATTCACACCTCTCTGACCTTCATTTCGAAGACAAAATATATCTTATGTGTGAGGAGAGATCCACAAGAGAAAGCCATCAAAAGCTGAGTATCTTAAAAATACCCAGGCCAAAAATGAAAATGGCGTTATTAACACTTTCACCTAAAGTTGCATGAAACCAAGACTAACAGCAAGTCACTACGCAAATGAACTACTACAATCAGTTACTAATGTAAATTATTTTGTGACAATCAATTTTGCTTCTTAATATATTACAACTGTTTGAAATCAAACTATATTCTCCAGAAGGGGCACAGCCATATATGTACACATTTAAACTGCATCTTTAGGAACGACATTAATGTTAAAATGTGCTATCTTTTAACACTATCAGACTCGCAAGCAATGCACACAAACTAAATATAAGTCTGGGTTCTGACTGTGTCACAAAACACAAGCTTAGCTTTCACAGCTATTACACTGTCCGCTAATTTTGCAGCCCACAGTATCTGTGTCATAAGGCTTTGAGAAACTCAATCTGTATGCAATGCAGATTTATCCAAATTCATTTGGCATTGGAACAGTCACTGCATTCCAACATATGCAGATTTTGTATCAAAAGAAAGCACTTCTAGTTTAAAAGAGATATGAAAGTTTTGTTCCTGAAATCAGTAAAGACAAAGATGTAGAGATTATGTTCATAATGCCTGGGTGAAGCTAGTAAATACTCATTTAGGATAACCCCAAGAGTTATTAATAGAAGCCTTGCTTGAACCAAACACAATTTATTTTAGAAAGGAATATTATGAAAGTCAAAAAATTTGCCATATCGTGTAACAAGGGCCCTTGCTCAATCTAACATAACAGTCTAGTAATGTAAATCTGATGTATATTTTAGAAGGTATTTCAGAGGTTCCATTTACATAATGTGTTTGGCTGAATTAGAGGCTTCATGAGGATAATATATAAGAAAAATGTTTCTCGCAGCAAGGGATAAATTGGTCCTTTTTGTTCGCCAATTAGGAATGTAACCACTTTTAAAAATTGAAAATCCAACATTACAATGCATCACAGAAAATTTCCATAATAAGTCACTCGCTCCTGTGCTCTGATTCCTTTTCATTAGAATTTTATCAGCATGCATTTACTTAAATGAAAAAGAAAGGAGAACCTAAATGTTTCTGCTTCATGTTATTACTGTCAGATAACTGTGTGGCACAACAATAGCACGGTTGGAAGCGCTATCTGGTCTCTACGCTCTTTCCTCCTTCTCCTAACTGAGAAGCAGCAAGACGCAGAAAGTTCTCAGATAGACTGCAACAGTATACTGGCTAAATAAACATGTGAAGACTTGATCTTGTTTAGATTTAGATAAGAAGCCCACTGGGAAATAAATTGTTCTAGTATATCCCAAAATCTTATAACAGTTATTAATGTTTTGAGAGTGAGTCCAATGGCTATGAATGCGAGGGGCTACTTAGCATACGGAATTATTTGCAGACTTAACAGTGGATTAACTGATGTATCTTTCAATGCCTACTGAAGAAGAATGTGGGGCAATTTGTCCCTTGCTTGGTCTTTATCCTTCATATTTTGAAAAAAGCTTGACTGAGTAAAGGTTAAACAGCACACCACATATATCAGTCCATTATCTTTTAGAAAATGTGAGTAGCCACAGCCTGAAGCACTTTGGAGCAAGGAATATATCTAAGCCTGTAGAAATCTGTGAAAAACATGTTGGACAAATCTGTGAAACCCCCTTGAGGTCATTTCTAGGTGACAGTTGGATTTTTCTCACCTCAATCTCAAAATCTTAACCAAATAATAATAAAAAACCTTAGCAGATGTCTATGAGGCTGCCTTGCTGGGATTACAGTCAGTGAAGCAAAAATAGCCATTTGGGATTCATTTCTGTGCAGTAAATAAATCTGAATGCACACAGCTATATCACAGCCTTTAACCCCACCTATGAGTGCTATATTTATCATAACACACTTCTGCATTTCTAATACATTTTTCCATGTTGGCAATCTTCCTGTCCATCAAAAAGCTTTCTATATAAGTACCATGAAATCATTTCATTTATAAATGGATCTCTATGCCATTCCAAAATGAGTCTTCGTTAACTTACAGATCAGATCGATAAACAGCATTCAAGAAAACATGAATCACTGAATAAAATGTGTTAAAAAAATTATGGAAAATATAAACTTTGGTGACATAGACACCACAGGCACTCTCCTACTTCATAAACAATCAAAGTAATTGAACAGAAATTCTGTCCTTGAGCAGCCCTCAATCAATTTTGGCTCTACCCTTGTAGCAGAACAAAATTACAATGCCTAAATAAGCCAAATTATTCATCCATCACATGGCTTCCTCATAGAACTGTGTGTAGGAAGAGTATAGTCTTCTAATTCATACAAAGCTGGTGCCACATCTGGCTTTCCTGTCTATCGCATACAGTCCACAGTCTTATTCAAAACTATTGAAAGAATTGCCTGTTTATGATGCTTTAAGTGCAAGGTTTTCTTACTGAGAAAATACTTCCAAGTACTTCCAGTTAGAGTAGATTATTAAAATCCATTAGAAAGATGCTACTACTTATATAAAATATAAAAATAGAAAATATAGAAAAATTACCACAGTGATTTCTGTTTTAGAACTGAGGCAGTTTGGAGGAAAGTAGAGCAACAAATCCTGCCTTTTAATGAGCAATATGCTATTATAAATAAATAGAAACAGTGACCTAGCAATTGCAGACAACTGTAAGTAACAATGCAGGCCCTTAAATATTTAGCCAAGGGTAGGCATTTGAAATGGGTATCAAGACCTTACAAGAGAAAAGAAACAATGATAAAGTACTAAGAAAGAAATCTCACTGATATGACTTTGCAGTCAAGAACCCATCTTTCATGGACTTTTAGGAACACACAAAAAGTACATCCCTGCTTTCACCTTCCTGAGGCATGAAAATAAATCTTTACATAGACTGTGTCAATTAAAAAAAACCAGTATATATAAATACAGTATTCCCAGAAAATTGACATATTAAATCCACTAAAACAACCAAAAAAATTCTGGGTTTGTGTCTTTGATCACTTGCCACACAACGCATCAAAGGTCATAAAGTGAAGGTTACGAACAGCATGAGACATCACTGTGTGAGCTTAAATTTTCTGGCTGTGCTTCTGTATAAAAATGTATTCTGACCCAGAGCTGTTAACTTAAAGGGGCATTGGCAAGTGAAATCTGACCTACTTTTTCCTCTATTATGTTACATGTTTTCCTTCAAAACGTGCTTTCATGTTTCTTATTTCTATTGGAAAGCGGTGCCAAGAGGTCAGAACCCAGGAATGGCCTCACAGTAATAAACCAGAATATAAGAGGGAAAAACAGGCACACTTAAAATTAGTGCACGTGATGGCCAGTGCTCCTTTCAGCAGTGCTCCTGTTAACTCTGTTGTTAAGGTTTTTTTCATGCTATGGAAGTGACACACATTATTGCCTGTAAAATCCGTGATCGCTGTAGCAGGCAACATCTGCCTCCTGAGGACACAGGCAAGGGAATTCTATGTTACATGTACTGGTACGTTCATACATACCATATACCATTCACCTGGCATTAAATATGTGCTATGCCTGCTTGCTAGACATGCCTTGTCTGAGCTCTGTGTTCAGACATAATAACCAGCCTTGGCACTAACAGCTGAATCTTATGATATCAAGGAATGGGCAGTGATTAGGCTGGAGAAGAAACTTTTCCTGTAATCTATCAGACTAGCTGTCTACAGCGCCCCTCTGCACAGCAAATAACTGATAAATCAGTCATACTTTGAAATCAGATCAGTAGAACCTGCTCCTTTTCCTTCATCTGTGCTTTTACAACCTCATTAATGCTCCACTGGAAAGAAAAGGAAAAGACCTCGGTAATGGAAGCAAACGATGACAAACATGAACAAAGGAAGCAGCTCATAAGCTGCCCTAACCCAAGCCCTGATGCCAGTTGACAGTGGGAATATGAGAACAACCAACAGGACAATATAAGCGTGCAATGCCTTTGCTTTTCACAGAGCATGGAGGACTTTGCACGGATGTGGTTATTCAGAGCTCAGGGATGCTTGGATATTGATCTGCCCTATTCCTCCCAGCAATCCCCTGGGAGCTCAAGGACTGCCCTGGCATCAGGCTCCAGGAGGAACTAGGACTGTTGGATACAGCATGTTTCCACTGTGTAAATTTCAGTTATTCCCTTCCAGTTAGCTTTGAAAATACACCCTGGTTTATGAACTGTAAGACTGTGTCTCTTAAAATGTATGGAAGAAAAGAAGACTGGAAAACAGAGTAAGGCAGACAAGTGGGGAAGGGGTGGAGGAAAGAAAGATGTAAGATGGAGCAGGAGGTAGAAGTGATACATTAAGTGCATTTGCTCCTAGAGAATTATCTTTCACCACCTTAACATTATGTTTTATGCTTCTTCTCATCTTTCTTTTCAAATACGAATATTCAATTTATATGTTCATCCAAACAATAACTTGAGGGTGCTTCCCATTAAATGAATCTTCAGTCTCAACCAAAGATATGATTATTATCTTATAAACAAAAACACCCTCAAGTTATTGTTAGAATAAAGAGATTTCTTTATAGAAACCCGCTTTTTTCAATTCCTCACTATCATTGTAATTTACAGATAATATTTTACCCTTTCCTCCTCAAGGCAAATACCTTAGCATAAATGTCAAGGTGCAGTTATCTGAGAACACCACCTACATCAGCACCTCCACTGAAAGGGAAGAAGAACAAGCCTTGGGCTAGCAAGTCTCACTGAACACATTCTGACTTGGTAGATTTTAAGTGTACAAAGCAGTTAATTCCCCTTAATAGTCTGAAGAAAATAGTATGCAATGTCCACCAGAAAATTGTACTAGCAGTAAGAATGGCTTTATGTCATTTTTCTATACTGCTTACAACCACTACCATAAGATATTCATATTGTGATTTTTTTTTCTTATCTTGTTATGGCCCTTGTCACAAGAACAAATGTGGAATTTAAATGCCCAACATGCACACAGCTCTATGTGTAAATTTCTTCATTTGCCTCCTCCATCTTTTTCCCTTCATGTCAACTTCCACTACATAGAAGAGTAAATGGAATTAACTTTCCAACCAGGAAAAAAAAAAAACAAACAAAACAAACAAACCACAAATTAAATAGTAAAAATCAGAGAAATTATTACAAAGTTTGGGAAGTATCAATTCTGAATTTGTAATTGGGCCAATAAAAAAAAAATGCAGAAAATTCTAAAGATGTACAGAAATTAAACTCAGGTCAAAAGAGGATTTTATGTGCCTCTTTCTTGTTTAATCTTAGCGTACATTTTCATTAGTTTTGTACTGCCTACTTGGAGGCTGGCTGATCCTCTTTGTGCCTGTTCTTTCAAGGAATTACAGAATATATCAGGACTCAGGTAATCTACTGCTCTTTGTACAGGAGTACTCAGGAAAAATCTTCTCCCATTTCTCTACCTGACCTAATAATATGTGTAACACTTATGAAGACCAACAATCATCCAAATATAACTTTGCATTTCTATAGGAGCATTCAATTCCAAATCTTGATACCCAAATAATGCACAGAGTACAGTGAAAGACAATAACAAATAGACACATGTGAGATTTATCCCTCTTCTAAATTTACTGAATATTGTAGGAATGGAAGCAAGGGTATTCACGATATTGCTTTAGAATATCATCTCTGACAATCCTGTGGAAGCTGTTTGTGATGCTAACATGGACTGACTTCTGAAAGAAGACATATTGCAAGAAAAAAAAATGTGGTGGCCATTTCCCCTTTTCCTCAAGCAGACCAGGATTTAGTTAATGAAATAGTGATATACTATTCATATAAATGTCACAGAACTTACATGAAGACACTTAGTGGATAAAGAGTGTGCATGAAAGGGCATGTATCTTGGGAACCCTCCCTAATACTTCATTTTTGCCCATCTTTCCTTTGTTTTGACGAAGCGGCTTACTTTCCACCTCACGCTTAGCTAGATACGTGGACTGACACATGGGGAAGGAAAGGAGTATGGATTTTTGATCTTACCCCCTCCTTGTCCTCATTGAGCATTTGCTCAAAGAGAAGGACACAGCAAGCAAACTCTGCAACTTTCTCGGAGGGGATATAACAGCCATAATTGTCAGCAGTAATGAATAGTTTTGACTTCTCATATTTATCTACTGTTTTCCCAGAATACATAGATCTTTCCCACAGAGACTATTCATATTCACTCTTCTGTTACACTCTCTCTCTGTTAGAGGAAGTAACCTGGCCTCAAGAGAGAAGACAGGTTATAGGTGGAAACTTGATACATACCCCAGTAATTTCTGAGAAAAACTAAGACAAATAAATTCAGAAATATTAACAGGCATTTACTAAGGTAAGTTTTCCTCTGCCTTCAGTTTCCTTTTGACAACTCCCTCACCATGCCATACTTACTGCATATGAGCTAGGTTCTGGATTGCAGTCTAGCTAACAGGAAAAAAAGGAGTAAAAAGAGCAAAGAAACAGAATAGAAAATAAGCAAAACAAAATTTTAATGTAATCAATCAAACTGATTTAACATGTGAAATAATATCCAGGAGATGTCTTGCAATCATCATGGATAACATCATTACTTAGCTTCATGATCTGCCTATATTCATTCACAGGCTGATCAAACCATAAACTATATACAGAAATCTTCCATTACAAATGGTGGATTTCTTCCATTACAATGGCAAAGAGAGTGTATTTGTACAGGGGGTCTAAGAGCTCGCTCAGCCCTAAGAATCTGTACACCACTAAAATGTGTCCAAGAAATACATTTGGACTCTGTGACAAAACCCTTCCTGCTCCTTCTTTTGCTCAGGGAACAAAGAGAGAAACATTCATTCTCAAAACATATTGACAAAAGAAACAAACAAATGCACATCACTTAATTCGAAATGTAGGACAAAATAGCAAACATTTCCCAAAAGAAATGTTTCTGAATGTCCTGCATTTTCTCTCCTTCAAATTATAGAACAGCGCCTGAAATAAATGGCAACCCCACCTTATTTAAAATGGTATTTATCAATGATCATTGGAAATTAGATCACTCATCAATCCCTATCTTTTGTTTTTAAGTGAAACATTCAAACTCTTGTACTTTTTCCAATCAGTTGAAATACTATATATGAAAACTGTACTCCAAACTATATTTTTTACCCTTAAAAATGACTTTAAAGTTTTACTTAAAGTTTTTACACTCATAAGTTTTTTAAAATTAGTGTTGTTTAAAAGAGAGAGGACATGGACCTACTTTCTTTAAAAAAAAAACAAAACAGGACATGGGGAATGGCTTGATTGGATTTTGGTTTTTAATTTAGATGCTATGTAGAAATAAACTCTGGGATTAAGATTGTACATGGCAAAACATAAACATTTCTTTAGGATATTAGTGATGAAGAGAAAAGTACATTAGCTAGACTGTAGTCTGTAGATTCTGTCAGATAAAATAAGGCAAAAACTGGAACACAAAATGCAGATTCCCTGCCTCAAATCTCTGCACTGCATTATCTTCAGATAGAAAACACTTAGAGATGCTAAGAAAAAAGCTCTTTTAAAATTAGGGAGTCTCACTTCTTTATTCTATTTCAAAAAAATCTAAAAGGCCACATGGTATAAGGCTCCATTCACAGAATGGACTGCAAGAACTTCTATGGGATACTAACTGCCGTATCCTAAGTTACGACTCGTAATGGCTCATGTAAAACATTATTCAATTACACTATTATCAAGTTTAAATGTAACAATACTCGGAAAGGAAATGTCAATGGATGTTTGATATTTAATTTTTAAATAAATCTAATTCATCTGTTTTCTAGCATATATATGATTTTTCTGCCAAATTCTAGTCTCACGAAGACAAACTTTTCTGGTAATAATGGAGAGCCTTGAAATTCAGTGATGAGAAACGCAGGGCACACAGAAAATGCAGCTGTGCAAATTATGTTAACAAGTAGGGCTACTAGGAGTACAAACTTGTCTGAAGTCATACGTTCTGCTCTCAATGTCATATCATGTCTTTGAAAGTAGTTCATACAAAGGATTTATGCTTTCTTAAAGAGTGCTGTATTGTGCTCAGCGCCGCTTATTTCTATATAGATGGATACAGCATACACTTTGATTACCATGAAGGCAATGACTGAATCTGGTAGGAATGTGGTGTTGCTTCTCTGAAAATACTAAAGAAATGCATTTGGTTGCAGTCTGCAAAGGAGCAACTAATATCACAGCAACAAAATACTACATGGGACACCAGCAGGGAAGTTACCAAAATGACCAACAGAAAAGTTAAGACTTGCCACTTCTTTCCTAGGTCTGATTCTGTTTTCATTATAATCAATAGCTAAAACATCATTGACTTTAGCTGACCAAAATTTGGCCTTACACTTTTTTGAATAGCTACAAACATATAATTCAATGTGAAAAATAATAATACCTTAAATTGACAGGGGCAGACTAGGTGTTTTAATCACATCCAAAAAATTTAATTGCACATCAGCCGCATACAGAAAACGTGTTTGCACCTGTATATCTGCTCAATTTTACCTGGAAAACATTCTGCTTTAGCATTCATTGGACGTCTTTGTATTTTTAAGTGGAGGAAGAGAGAAAGCTCAGTTCTGAAACAAAATTAACTGACAGAAGTTTTACCAGTATTTCCTTATCTGTCAAAATGGTACCTTTCCCCCTCCACCCCAAATACTACAATCAACATCTTGCTCATACCACTTATTCAGGAGTTTGGGGGACCGGTTAAGGCCAGTGAATCTCACTGCTATGCTCTGCCTGACCTGATTCAGAGTTCAAAATCAGAGAGAACAGAAGTTCATCAGCTAAGTTAAAGCTGGAAGCGCAATAAGGCACGATTTTTAGGATGCTCATGCTACTAAGTAGACCAGGTTTCCTAGCAGTTACATCTTCGGCTGCACAGGTACTGGAGCTGACTCTGCCTCATTCCTCCTTTGTGGCAACTTCATAATCCCCTGGCAACGTGCAGACTGGGAAGGAAAAGGGCAAAAACAAACCAAAACAAATATAACCCTTGAAATGACAGCTACTAGGAATACTCAGGAATCCAAGTGTATGGATTCAATTCAAAGCTCTTCCAGAAACTGCCAAACCCTGTGAGCATGATTGATCCCCCAAAGAAGGTTCAGGCCAATTCTTATCAAAACTCGCTCACACATTCCCAATTATATAATGTACCAATTATGTTTCCCATTCTCTCTTACATTAGCTAGCCTGACAGCAGCCTCCTGGCACTCTGAATCACCACACTACACATGCTCAGCTGAGCACAGGAGCTGCGCAGGTTTTATAAATAGTGCCTGCACACGGTTCCAGTGTACTTGAGCAAAGGACCTTTTTATTTGAGGGTTGGCCTCACTACAGACAGCCTTCTTACAAGGGGTGAAGTTTATCGGATTAGAAGCAACACTGTTAGTATTCAGGACACATTTCCAAGTGCATATGACATGTCAGCTGCTTACATATCTTCCAATTCTGCTTCACGTATTCCTTTTAAAGTTAAACATGAAGTGACAGAAGTGTAGAAATATCTGTGTCCTGCACTCTGTGAACATAACAGCTAAAAAAACCACCTTGACATGTCAGCTGACAACAGAAAAAAAATCCCTGACCTCTACTGAGGCATTCTGATTTTCCTAACAACAACTACTTGTAACAGAGAGGAGAACTGAAAATACATAATCATGAAATCCACAATTAATATATATGTATATAAAGCATGAGGAATTTTGTTTGCATACCCCCAGACACAGTTTCAGTCTTTGCTCCTCTTTCTGTGTCTGTACAACTACCTATTCTACTTTACAGAGACATCCCAGAGATCTAAAAATAGGGGTAGCTAGCTGTTCATTCATGTATTTGTAGCTATTTTCTTTTAAAAGGTACTTTCCTGCATCTTCCGTTGACAGATACACTTTCAGCAGCTAGTTCTTTCGTCATTTAAATAAACAGAGCACTCCCTGCAGCAATTCCTTTTCTTCCAAAGTTAATTCCCTACTACTTTGTTTTTCTCTGTCCTTGAGATTTCTTCTTCACCATCTCTCTAATTCTACTTTCAGCTATCATTTCCAAATGAAGGCTGGCTTGGTCATCCTGGGTTCCTGTGGGGCCAGGAATATAGTTCAACAGAAGAGGATGACCCTCCCATGAAAGTGATGCTACATGACATTTTTCCTATTAGTCTGATTCTGCATTCTGTATTTACTGTACAAACTCCAATTTCTAGAAACACAGGGGCAACAGGTATAGATTCATTTATGATAAAAGCAGCACGTTGTACATTGTCAAAGGATTTCTTCTTAGCGTTATTCACATCTTAATTTTACGTTCAATTAATGACCAAGAAACTTTTGACCTTTTAATATTCAATATTTGAGAAGCTGTATGATGAAATAAGACCTTTCATTTACCTAATAGTTGGATGATGGGGTTGGTTATGCTTTAAATGCACGCTCTCGGGGAGGGAGGGGTAAGCTGTAGCTCTTTAAAAGCCACACGTGCCCACACGACCTTCAACATCCTGCACATGCTGTGAATTGCATGGGAGACATTTGTTATGTACCTTGAAAGGTGAAGAGCTTCAGCAACCTTGTTGAGATTCTTATCTGTACTCAGAGGATGGGGCCTAATTTTAATCTTGCTTAGTTCTGCATTAATCAGAACTGACTACACACTGAGGACAGTAAAACTGGTCAACTGTAAAACCAGTGGGAAATCAAAATTTTGTGGCAAACCAGGTACCTGCAACTCTCTCGCAGTGTTTCTCAGATAATGGGTCATGATCCTGAGAGAGGTCACAATCAGAACAATCAGAAAATTGCAGCAAAAATGTCGCCTCGATTATATTACAAAGAAAATAAAATTAATGGAACACTTTCAAGGAGGACAAAACCTTCAAAGCTGAGTGTCACAGGGAACAGAAATGCACGTTTTTAAGATAACACAAAAGGAGGCCTGTTACAAAAATACTTGTCTTTGAATTGGGCAAATGGGCCACCTGAAAAGTTTGAGAAACTCATCCCTAGCCATTTCATCCAATTTACTTATTTTTTTATTTGCTGTAGCTATTCATATAATCATAGTATATTCTAAAAGGTCACTATCTTTATCTGTCATGGATATTTCAGAAAAGTCTAGCTGAGATAAAGCTAATGTGCCTGTTTCTGGGACGAAAATGCCTTCAAATGTTTTCTGATGATAATATTAACGCTCTACAGTAGAGGTGATACTTAGTCACCCTGGAAACCAACCATCTGTAGTGCAATATATAGTTGCTAAGCAAAATGTATGAAAGTGTAACTTCCTGACCCAAGTGACAGAGGAGCAAACAAGGAGAGGTGCTCTGCTGGACCTCATGCTCTCAAACAATGAGGGGCTTGTTGGGGATGTGAGGGTTGAAGGCAGCCTTGGCTGCAGTGACCATAAGGTAGTGGAATTCTGGATCCTGAGAGGAAGCAGCATGGCAAAATGCAAGATTACAGTCACTGGACTTTAGAAGAGCAGACTTTGGCCTCTTCAAGGATCTGCTTGGAAGAGTCTCATGGGATAAGGCCCTGAAGGGAAGAAGGGTCCAAGAAAGCTGGTTTATATTCAAGGATCACTTTCTCCAAGCTCAAGAGTGGTCCATCCCAATGCTGAAAGTCAGGCAAAAATGCCAGGAGGCCTGCATGGATGAATGTGGAGCTCCTAGAAAAACTCAGACATAAGAAGGAAGTACACAGAAGGTGGAATCAGGGTCAGGTAACCTGGAAGGAATATAGAAGCACTGTCCAAGCATGCAGGGACCCAGTTAGGAAAGCCAAAGACTACCTGGAACGGAATCTGTTGAGATGTCAAAGGCAACAAGAAAGGCTTATATAAGTGGCAAAAGTACAAAGTCCTGCACCTGGGGAGAAATAACCCCAGGCATCAGTATACAATGGGAGGCAAGCAGCAGGAAAGCAGCTTTGCAGAAAAAGGCCTGGGGGTCCTGGTGGACACGGAGTTGAACATGAGCCAGCAATAAGCTCTTGCCACAAAAAAGCTAATGGTATCGTGGGCTGCATTAGGAGGAGTGTTGCCAGCAGGTCAAGGGAGGTGATCCTACTCTGCTTGGCACTGATGAGACACACCTGGAGTACTGGGTCCAGTTCTGTGCTCTCCAGTAAAAGCGAGACATGGAGCTACTAGAGAGATTCCACTGAAGGGCCATTAAAATTATTAATGCACTGCAGCATCTCTCATATGAGGAAAGGCTGAGAGAGCTGAGACTGTTTAGCCTGGGGAAAAGAAGCCTCAGGGGAAATCTCATCAATGTATAGCCATCTGAAGGGAAGGTGTAAAGAAGACAGAGCCAGGCTCTTTTCAGTGGTGCCTGCTGACAGGACCAGAGGCAATGGGCACAAATGGAAGCACAGCAGCTTCTGTCTGAACATAAGAGGAAACTTTTTTACTGTGAGGATGACCAAGAACTGGCACAGGTTGCCCAGAGAGTTTGTGGAGTCTCCATCCATGGAGATATTCTAAAGATGTCTGGAAATGGCCCGAGCAACCTGCTCTAGGTGAGCCTGCCTGAGCTGGAGGCTGGACCAGATGACCTCCAGACGTTCCTTCCAACCTCAACCATTCTTTGATTCTGTGATTCTGTGAATGAGATATTAGCATACAGTAGAATAAACAAACAAAGCTAAAATTACTATATTTCATAAAAGTAATGCAGAGTCGTACCATTCATTAACAAAAGGTGACTAATTCTAACTAACTAACTCAAGATTGCAACCCCAAACTGAAGAGCGTGCATGAGGGGTTCTGGGCAATGTACTTTTTAAACAGAAGAAAGTTATGGGAGAGGATTGTTTTATTTTGTTCATGTTGGGATTGTATATATTAACTTCAGAAGCACAGTATCCTTTCCCTCCCATGAGAAACAAAACTGCTTGCAGGGCTCCTCTGTACCCTTGTTTAATCTGTGACATTGCAATTGGAATTTGTCACTCTAGGAGCTGCATCTGATGTTACAGCCTGAAGCAGAGTTAAACCAAAATAAACAATCTGCTCCATTCTGCTTAGACTAATACGACAGTGATGTAAGCCCCAGCACAGTGGAAAATGCATAAATGGGCTGCCACACAGCACACACACACATAAAAACAGAATACAGCTCAGAAGTTTTATTACTAATACACATTGGATGAAAGAAGCCTTGCTTGGACTTTGGCTTTGCTATGCAACAGTATATTTTTTTTTGTGTGCGTTAACGTGGAAAATATGCTTATTATTTCAAAAGGCTCTAAGAGTTTTGTGCTGCACTGAGAAAATATCTTTTTCAAAAAAAAAAAAAGTTCAGTCAAGTATTTGTTTCATCACAACTTGTGCAAAGTTATAAGGGTGGGAGAGCTGAACAGGATTATTTTGTCATAAGCATCCCACGGTGACACAAATGTGTAAATATTTGTCCCAGTATCTTGTGTTTGAATACAGTATTCATCCCTCCCTGCCTCTCTGTCTCTTTCTCTCTCTCTCTCTGGTTTTTGATTTAGGGTCTCTGGAGCTTTGCCAATGCTAGGCTGTTTGTTCCAGTTGCACATACAGGCTCATTTATGCAAATAGTCACGTTGATGCCCTAATCTGGTTATTCCTTCTACTCAGGATCACTTGATCAGAATGAGGATGGAGGGAAAAAATGCTGTACATAATTCTGTTAAATTCGTCAGCTGAAATGGCTGACCTTAAATCTAGCGTCTTACATGCAGTCATTTTTCCTTTTCTCTCTCCCCAAGCTAAGAAAGCTCTGCAAAGGCAACTGACTGAGCAGGTCACATTTTCTATAAAGATACAAAGAGGTTATCTTGTTCCAATAATTTTATTTCAGGAAAAAAAGAGGATGGAGTGAGAAGCAAGGCAACAAGGTCACTTCAATAACATCACAGAATATTTTCTCTTCTCCTAACTGCCTTATTATTTATATACTTTCAACTTCAAAAATGCATTTTTATATAAAAAGGCAAGAAAAAACAGCAACAACCCCCCCATTTTATGTGAATAAGGCAGCTCATGAAAGTTAAGGGCCTAAGAGCAAAAAACCTCCTCTTTCCACATCAGGCACAATTTATACGGCTCCAAGTGCAAGCCTTCCCATGTCGTCCTGCCAGTGACCTCAGCCCTCATCTGTAAAATCATTTTCTCAAAGGAGATGAGGTTATCTAGGCTGGATGACAGCTCAGGTCGCGCATTTCTTCTCATCAGAGGCTCCTGCATGAGCCCAGCTGAAGCGTAACAGCTAAAATTTAAAAGTAATGCTAGGGAAGATACTCAGAATGCAGCGGCTACCCGTTTGCACTTTGCAGAGAAGCAGCTGGCCTTTTACAAACATCCTGCTCTGCTTTCTTGCTCCTGCCTTGCTGACAGCCCAAACTGTGAGCTGCTTGTTTTCCCTGTTGCTGCAGATCATCTGCCGGGCACTGGCACGGCAGGACTCAGCCCTCGCTTGCCGCTTTTGCTGTGCCATGGGACCACAGCACTGCAATATTAGCAAGTTTAGAATTCCTCTTGATTTTTCAAATTCTTACTTTAAGCAGCTTCTTCCACCACATCCCACTAATAAAGGCATCGTGCTCTGCGTCTACTTGTTTCTATTCTCAAGTTGTATCTCAGACTGGATCTGGGTATTTCCCAAAGCTTCCCTTCCCCCATCAGGCAGACTCCAGACAGCAGAAATATTCAGATCTACCCCTAGATGGGGCTACTGTCCACAAGTCGCTGCATTGGGATTACAAATTCAATTCTCTGAGCACAAGAAGCTGAAATTAAGTACTGACTATGTAATAATCTCCATCCCATTTATTAACCCCCTCATCCTTCATACATACTTCTCTGGCCTAGACTGGCACATGCCAGTGATCATATTAAAACCTTCAACTTTGTCTCACCCCTTTTCTACCCTGCAATAAGAGCTATTTTCCAATCACATAAAACTAGACAGAAAAAGGAAGAGCTAACGACTGATCGGAGAAAGCTCTGGATGCTTCCTAGGTTAGCAGCAGCCAGCAAGTGATGTAGGGACGATTCTGTCACGAGATCCTATACTGAGATATTTCAACAAGATATAATAATGTTGAAAACATCTAGGGGATGCATATATTAATTTTTCTGTTTAACTCATATGGCACATAATATCTTTCACATTTATTGCCATGCAAGTTATCTCCTTCATATAATTTTCAGCTTCACACTGTCTTAGCTGGTTGCACCTAATGAGCACTATATTGAAAAGCCAAAGCAAATCCCTAAAGAATATGTTTAATACCCAAATAAAAGAATTTAATGAATTCTTCGTGATTTTAGCAAGATCTCAAGAGTGATTGCAGATAGCAGAATGAACAATAATGATATAAACAGATCAAACAAATTACTTCGCATATTTACAGGTCCCTTTCCACTTGATGGCTTCAGGAACCCGTCCCACGCTGACCGTAAAGTCATTTCCACTTACACTGTGAGTGCAACTCACTGTCACATGAGTTGGAAATATTTTATATCCACCATGTACAAGCATAAATGGACAAAGACAGGAAGCAAAGAATTCAGTCCTCTATGATTACTGGTCTCTGCCAAAGTGATTATTATGCTATTTCTTTCCACTCTAATTTGAAGACAGAGAGATTCTGAAGTTTGTTTCCTAGAACTACTTCTACAAAGTTTGTATGTTCACCTTTACATAAAAGAAATTTATAGAAGAGTTGTCGGTACTGCTGTATGCAGAGATGAAATGATTCCATGTTGAGTCAAAAAAAAATGGAAAGAAAAAATGGAAAGGAATAAAGAGCATGCATAGTGGAACAAAGCAGACAATCAAATAGAAGTAGACAGAATAATTATAGATGTCTGAATAACACTCCAGATGGCATTTTGGGCATCACAGTCAATAAGCAGGCTGTTTCAGGGGACCAGCATGTTAGCACATTATTGCAACAACTGGAAACCAGCAGCTGAAGCATGTCTGTCTGATTATCCAGGGAGCAGGCTACATGCAGCAGCCAAAACCAAGAAAAATACAGCGTCTGCATGCTTACTGGTATGACAGGTTCAGGGACCCATTTTTCTTAACAGTAAGGACATGCTTAAAAGAAGTTACCACAGCCATAACTACCAGTCACTTCATGAGGAAGTGTCCTTAGGCCAGCTAATCTGGCTTAAAGTTTGGGCATGTATAAAAGGTATCTTTTCAGCATTAATTACCCCACCTGTATAATTTAAATTGCAATTTCTACACTTCTGGTCAGATGAAAATCAAGCTTGTTCCTGCGTTCTTCTCCCTCTGTGCAAATTCATTTCAGTAAAAGCAACAATAATAGCTGAAAGGGAGTTTACACTAAGATTTCATTTTACTCCCCTTTTCACCACTGGAATCTGCAAACTACTTCTGCAGTTGTAACTGTTTGGGTTGAATGTTAAATTGTCTCCCAAAATAAGCTTGATATCTTGTCAGTTATCTTCTCAAATGAAATACATCATCTTCAGTACAGCAGAGAGTCCCATTGCTGATATGCAGTGCTCAGGAAATGTATTTCAGGGATGGAAGGCCTGATATTTCTATCAAGTAGAAAGACCCTTAGCAACACCCATCCCATAGAAAGCCCTAAATTTATGCTAAAACAGCAATTCTGTGAAAACATAATATATGATAATTCTCCCAAATGTCAAAAATAATGTGCCTGCTTACTTTCAATTTCAAATCAAAGTTACACCACAGAGCTCCTACAGATCTGAAATCAGAAACAAGCTCCTCAGTTTCAGCTCTGGAATTAGAAGTTTTAGTACTGAGTATCTTCATTCTTTTTCTTTGATTCCTGGCTTTAGGTTTTTCCATTAATGACTCTTCAGGTCTCTGTTTACCTGAGCAGATCTACATATAAAAATCCCAACAAAACAAACAAAAACCCCCTTAACACTAATCCCTGAGATACTATAGCAAAATAAATAAATATATTTGAAATAATCTCTTTAGCTCACGGTATGGTTTTTAACTGTTCACATTAAAAACATTACAGTTTTTTACTGCTCCTTGGTTCCCAAAAAATCCCCTTGTAAGTACTGTAGAATGCATTTGTCAATTAAAGAATTTGCAGAGCCCTCCTACCTCCCCAAGGGTATTAGTTGCTTATTCTGAAAACAGAAAATAAATATGTTACGGTGAGGTTTTTTTGACTGGGATTGTTATGTCACTGTATCAGAAAAGAATAAAAAAAATTTGGTTAGGAAAAGATAGTAAAAATATGCAGTAGTTTTCTAGCTCACTGTGATATAAAACATATTTATCTATGTACACACATTCCACCCTCACTGAAGGATTTCCTGTCGTAATACTGAACAATACCAAGCTTGATGTACCTTAAGGTTGGCACACATACCCATTCCTAATATCTTTTATCCTCTGGGAAGAAAGAAAATATCAAATACATCACAAAAGAAGGCAATTTATGAATAATTCATACTGGCTTCTTTGGTACTTGCTTTCTTACTTAGTATCTATTTCAGCTTGTCTACATTTATGTTAAAAGAAAAGAGCTACAAAAAAATCTAGAAAGACTGTCATGAAAAAAGTACAGGTAGGGGCTTCACTTGGTAAATTATACTGGATATGATGTGCATCCTGATAAGAGAGGGTACTGTGGATGGCAAGGTCTTGCCTTTTTTTTTTCTTTTCTTGATAATGTTTAATGACGTGGTAGAGAAAAACAAACAAACAAATCCAAATCCAAGCAAAATGTAACCTGAAATGCTAAGAAATTAAACACAAGTCAGAAAACAGCCAAAGGTATTTGTTCTCAAAACATAAGTTCACATTACATACTTTAAGCTTAATTAATTAAGATGTAAATTCAACAAGGAAAATCAGAGTACTGAGTATTATTTATGTCCAGCTTGATTAAGTAAACTTTGTGGGAGCGTTTTTTAGCAATTCTTGGACTAACTCTGAAACACTGCATGCCAGATAAGCCACAAGGGAAAGAAAAGGCATAAAAAGAGCTGGAAAATTTAAAGGTTGCCAAGACCCCTATTGTCAGTTCAAGAGTTCCCATCCACCCTGTACATGGAAATCTCCTTGAGCAGCATCTAGACCACTGAAGTAAATAACGGAAACTTCAAAGAAACGTAACAAAAGATTAGTTTGCTAGCATCAGACCAACGTCTCACATACTTGCCCTGGAGGAGACATTAATAAGAAATGGCCCACCTCTGCCAGACAGGATTTGAATGGAGTTTGGATCCTAATATGCTTTGGCATTTCTTTGACCTCCTTTGTATTATGTGCACCTCATCCCTTTTCTCTATATCTCCCTTTACATGTTGCTAAAAGATTTCACAAAACTTCCAGAGACTTCTGCTGTTCTACTATTAACTTCACCATCAGCAAAAAAAGACTTTTCTGTGAATTAAATTAATTTCCTTTAAAAAATCACAACAGATACACAAAACTCCTCCCAAAGCCCAAGAACGCAAAAAATGCACTCAGAATTATAGTTTATATCTTGCCCAGATTACCTTTCTGTTTTTCCTTTCTTCTGTTACTTAATGTCTTGTTTTTGAGTCCACAACACAATTTTTTGAACAGTGGTCTATTCAATGTAAACAACATATAACAAAGAGGAGAAAGGAGAAGAAAGGTTGTCTGCATACAGACTATTTTCACCTGGACTGCATCAACAGTAAATTGCCACAATCCTGAAACAGTACATGAAGTCATATCATGGTCTCTGGTTAGGCACAGTAATAGAATGTGTTGGCTGTCTTCAGAGGAAATCTGATATTAAACTCAGAAATGTGTCTTTGAATGGATTCAGTGATGTTCAGTGTTAAGGCCACTGAGGAACCACTAGCAAAGATGGCTTCTGAGTTCCGAAGTTTTTCAGGGTTTTTCAGTTCTAAATGTATAAATCTCCTGCATTAAAATAAGATAAATCAAACTCTTTGTTTACAACAAAAGGAAGATACTCATGAAGCTTCTCTGAATTCTCAGCTCATGAAAATGCCACTGATTTAAAAGATGGTCAAAGAAAAAGGTGATTACTATTCATTATTTGAATTATAGCCATACCAGAAGACATAAGGAAGATTGGTTCCTCATTGTGCTGGGCACAATACAAAATACAGAATGAAAGACAGTTCCTGACATAAAAATATAAGAATCTAAATAAACAAAGGAGGTAAAAAGGCATGGGGAAATAAAACAACTTGTCTGGAACAATAGGCACTTTTTTCCAGGTGAACAACCGAGACAGCACGTAGGTGTCCTGAATCAGGATGAGCGTCACAGTGGGAACAGAACGAGTGTCTTTCACAAACAATCTAAATCAAGACATTTAACTCAAATGGAGAAAAATAACCAGAGCTTACAATTACCATGATTGCCATGGTCATAGGTTCAGGGAATGGAATGTCCTTCTTACTTTCTCTGTAAAAATCAAACTGTGGAAAATTTACTCATTTCTTGGGAAGACAGGCAAAAGGAAAGCTAATTAGGCAGCCACCTTTATCTGTAGAGAGATCTGCACCAACACCAGACAGTGATGGTGGATAGAGGAAGGTGATCCTACAGAAGCTTCCTTTGAATGGTTTGTGGGACCAGCAGTATGAGAGCAGAATATCACAGACCAGAGAGAAACTGAATGCAGAGATAAAATTTTGAATAAGAGTGTTTTGCTGAGAAAAGTAGCATTTACTAAATAGACAATCAGATTAATCATCTGTTAAAGTACAAAAAAATATTAAAAAATAGTTGTGAAAGCTTTCAGGAAAACAGCTGTCAGCAGAAGACAGAAGATGGAGTGAAGCCATGATGTTCAACATCGTTTTAAACCTTTGAATGTTTTTCAGACAGTAGCTTAGGTCACTAATGAAAACAGTTTATTAATGTTTAACCTGCTCCCTTGTGAGGCACAGCAAAAAAACCCACACAGTTCATCATGATGAGAGACCTTTTTTTGTTTGTGTTCCATATTGAAGACCTGGATTTTGAAGAGGTGGGAAGTTGATCAGGATAAAAGAGCCCGTCAGAGTGCAGATGAAAACTTTTGAAGTTCACAACTGCTTTACATCTTACTTTGGTCTCTTAGTCCCTCATTTTCAACATATTCTGTCATCAGGATTTTTGTTAACATAATGCTGTAAAAGAGTGAGCCTGTAAAATGAGACTGCTAAATCCCAGCTTTATTCTCTAATGACTGCCTATCAAATATGTTCAGATTACCTGTCAAAGAGAAGATGTTTTTAAATTTCTAGTTCTTCAAGCCATGTGGGAGCCCAAAAATCCCAGCACTGCTGCCTTTGACAATCACATCAGTAAGAAAAAATAAGCAATCAGAATGTAGCTGACAATCACGGTAATTATGCCAGCAAAGTGCAAGAACTTGCACCTTTATAGCTATTATGTGTTTCCCAGATAGAAAAACCCCCACACTTCTCAGTAAAAAAAGTAAATATGTTAGGGTTACATAGTTACCATTTATATAAAGCCTCCTTTTTGACAAAGCACTGTAAGAACTCAAGAATTTGTAACGTGGATTTTCATGAAAGGATTGATGTCCCTGCACCTAGGCAGAAGTTTAAGGTTTGGAAGAGGTATGCTGAGGTTCTTCTGTCAGAGATTTGCTTGATATACATGGAGAGAGGTCTTTTCTACACAGGCAACTAACTAGAACAGCTATTCAGGAACAATTATCCCACAATAAATATCCTGATATAGTTACCATGTTTGAAGTGACTGTATGGTGCAGAGATTCTGTTCCAGAGTAAGATATTCTTGTTTTGAAGTACAGCAAGACACCCAGAGTGCAACAGTTATTATGAGAATAGCTTTTCCATTTAAATCCCTTGTTGCAAATAAGCCTTGAACATCACTTTTCCACATTTTACAGATGAAGAGCTGAAGCAAATAATATTTCCCTACCTCAAAAAGGAGGGCAGATACATTAAAAAATGAAAAATCCCAGTTGTGAATGTGTTTTAATTCCCTTAGTAATGAACCCAATATAAAGAATTTTGAGTAATAAAGTAAAGTAAAGATGTCATATGTATAACATGCTGTTTACTTAGAACCAATGGAAAGGTAAAGCATAAAAAACCAGCTTTTCACTCTCTAAAAATAAATCACTGCTTTAAACTGCATAAAATACAGTATACTTCATTATATCACTGCACTATTTTAGAAGCTAAGGACTGAAAACTTCTAGGAGGGTGCGCATCATATCAAACATTGACCAATGGAATTTGCTGTAGTGCTACAAGGTTAATACTTACAAAACCTAAAATAATGTCATCATGATGTGTTTTGTTGAAACTCTTTTAGTACCTAGTCTTTATGAGAAAGATTTCTTTTTGTTTGTATAGGCATCCTTCCTCAGAGGGCATTTTACTGAATATGGCTTTCTGCTCAGAGACAGAAGCTTCCAGGGCTCTGATATCTGTAGTGGCAATAAACAGCCTGGTAGCACTGTCAGATGCATCAGAAATCTCACAGAAGGAGGGAAGGGAAAGGGAAGGATTGATTCTAACTAGATCAGACTCTGAAATTTTCTAATGCAGATTATTTTTCAATATTATTATATTTTTACTAAAGTCATACAAAATAGACTATATACTTCTGCCAACATTTGTCATCTTTCCTCTTATATGCCTCAATTCCACTTCACTGGTTCCTCTGAATTCAACTCTATACATGGCATTAAATTACAGTTATACAGGTATTTATGGCTGCAGTTCAGGTAGCCAAGAATACTGCCAATTTTCAAAGGTAAATAAACCTACATTTTTCTCTTTTTTTCTCTGTTTCTTTTTTGAGGGCATTATTTTTGTTTGTTTGTTTTTGAAGTAAAAGCTTCAATTACTTCCTCTGGAATATTAATATTCTGAATAATAATGCAGATAATCCTCCAAAACTTGTACATTTCCAGATGGAATTAAAGAAAAATAAAGGAAAGCTGATAACTGTATTAATAACATTACTCAGGTAGAGCTACAGGATGTCTGTTTTCCCAGAAAAGAGAAAACAGAACAGAGTCCTGGGCACTGAGGGGAGTTTCTCTGACCCATGCTGAATATCTGCTCTAGAGTTGAAGCAGTCAGAATGCTTTGAGGGACAGTCCTTAAGTGTGTGTTAGCTTAAAAAACACTGTAGGGTATCAAGAGTCACTCAAGGACATACAATAAACTCTCTCCACCATGACAGGCATGCCTTAGCCAAATATCCTTCTATACACACAATAAAAATTCAAAGAGCACCATATTTGTATATACAATAAAGATATCCAGTACAGTGCTGAAAATACACTGGAGACTAAGGACCACCCTAATGTTCAAGTTAAGTACATTATATGTTTTACTGGACAGAATTTGGAAGCAGAACTGTATAAGCGGCAGAGACTTTGTCTATATAGAAGGCAATACAGAATTCACCCACGGAAAGAACTCAGCTAGCTTTATCCCTCTTAGACACATGCTGGAAAACTAATGAATTGGGTTAAGACCACACTCAGTATGCAGACAATTAAACTGTATCTATTATTGTTGCTTTTTTCAATTTCTCAACTTTTCAAAAAGCAAAGCACTTTGAATATAGTCTAACAATTCCATTGAAAATTTTAACTGAACAAAAAAGGCAACACCTTTTTCTCTCTTTCTTAATCAATGTTTCCAACCCAAAGGTGCAAAATATAATTAAATAAAATAAAAACTTCAGTAATGCAAACAGAACAGTACCTGTTGAGGAGCAGTGATATCCCTTCAATACTCCTCTTGACTATATTCATATTCTGTATAATGATTTTGTCACGGTTGTTTTCTAAAAGATACTGTATATATCATATCAAGAACATGCAGATTATACTTGAGTCTGTTTAAATGAAACAAGAACTGGCTTAAGGTTAACTTGACTGTTGTTACAGCATAAAGTTGTAAAGACAAGCCAGTGACTTTTAACCGTTCATGGTATTTATTATCTGAATGCTGTTGCAAAATGCATTTTTATAGCCTCAGCACTTGGTAGGCATTAAATAGCTGTCAGTGGAGATTTCAAGAGTAACCTTGTTAGATTTTAACACAGGTTTCACAGCACAGCCAGTCTGACTCACCAAAATTGCCTAGCTCAGGTAAAGCAGCTACATAGTACTGTCTCACATAAGTTACTGCGTCCTTCCCTGTCTTTACAGGACAGCAAAAATGCATCGCCCCCTCCCCGTCCCCCCCATGTCCCTGCAGGAGACACATATCACCTTATTCTTTGTGCTTCAGCACACTGAACTCCCCTTGCACCTCTCTGCACATGAAGGAGTGAAGGAGGTCACTGGGAACCACCAGACCTTGAGTGGTTTAGTTACCACCCTGGATACAAACTGTGCAGGTCATCACTCCAAGTGAATGAGAAACTATTCATCTGGCCACGCGACACTCCAAGCTGTATCAGCTAACAGCATGATTTAACAGACAGATTTTGAACATGGACATCCTCTACCTGGGAAAAGTCTAGTCTAATTCTTCACTTGAGGCATAACCTGACACTAAAAAAAAAAGGTTATACTACTAGTATATTTCAGTGCCTTAATAATATAAATTGTAGATGTGGGTAAATTAGGAAGAAAAAAAGAAAAAGAAAAGAGAGAGAGAGAGAGACTACATGTGCACTTTTGCCCCCTCTATCAATACTGTTACGTATAACTGGCATGGAGGAAAATAAAAAAAGAGTTTGAATCATGAAAATTCCATGTCTAGAGCTAGCTGGTTTGCAGCTCACTGGAACTCACTATGTCTGCTTTTCATTGGCTATAATTCACCAGTATGAAGGACTCAATTACAATGATCAATGATGCTTTAAATGACAAAATGAAAATTCATAATATTAAGTATAATCAGAACTAAAGAGAAAATAAGCACAAATTCATACTATTTGGTCTTAACCATATTTTGAGTTTGTAAACATATGGGCAAGGCAAGTCTGCAGCATCTGCAATCAATCCTCATAATTACACCAATATATTGAGAACTGAAATGAAAACCATTTCCTTTAATGCCAGAACAATATAAGTTACTGTAAAATAACTGATCAAGCTCCTTCAAGAACTGTATATAGCATAGGTTTCATTTTGAGACCCTAAACACATTGCACAACAGAATGATAGGACAGAAAAACTACTCATGAGCAATACTTTGGAAAAGATCAGAGAGAAGGAGATTACAGTTTCTAGCACTGGAAATATTTTCAACATGTCTCTGATTTAGACAGTAAAACAGAAAGGTGCTGACAGATGTTTTCACTAATGAGGAAGAATGAGAGACAGGAATGGATCTTAATTAGTGTGGAGCAGTCATTTTAACAGAAAAGTTACAAATTTTTGGAATTTAGAAAACAATTTAGACAATTTTAGAAAACAATTTTAGAAAAATTTAGAAAATTTCCATTTTTGTGTGTAACAGAATACAGAAAAAATCAGCAAACCTCAAGTTCTGCCTTGTGAGAAAAGCGGGTCTGGGTAGGTAGAAAGCTGGGTGGGCTGGCTGCAGTTCATGAAACCTGGGAGCCAAGTAGACAATGTTCAGTGGGATTGTTCACTAAAATTAATTGAAAAAATAAAGCTACCTATGTGAAATGCTTCATTTTTCACAGTACTGAATTTTCCTAATATAGACTGTTTCCTCAGTGGAACTTTTGACAACTCTGATTTTTACTCTGATTTTGGGCAAGTCCCACAGCCTGACTGATTCAGGCCCAGGGTGTTGGGAGTGGAAGCATTGTCAGCAAAACTGGTGAATGGATACCAGGTGGACAATTTGGAAAGCAAAAATCTGGATTACTTTGGACCCATGTTATACATGAGAAAACAGAAAATTGCCAGGTGAGCTAGGGAGGACACTGTGGGCTTCTCCCATGGGAGACAGATTTAGGTGGAAGAAGCAGGCATGGAAGTAATTAGCAAAGACCCCCACAGGTGAAAGTAGAAAATGAGCCAACAGAAGTGGTTGAGAGCAAAATCTTAAAGCATGATAAGAAAGAGGACTTATACAGGAGAATCTTCAAGAACAGCCACTAAAGAACCAGGGGGAGTGACAGCAGAGCCAAGAGAGGGCTCTCATGAGAGCTAGAGGATAAAGGTGCTGAGGAAGAGGAAGTAGCCCAGAACAACAAAGCCAGCCAAAAGTCTGCATGAAGTTAGAGTAGACTAAAACACTGACACTGAGCCAGAAAAAAGTAGTTGATGGCTTCATTGCAAGCATGTTCTTTGGAGTGGAGAGCGTGGCATCTGTTGAAAACACACAGGGCAACATGGTCTATCTGTTCTGTACAGGTACTTACACCATGCTCACCACCATAATGTGAATGCCCTCCAGCAGTGCATTAAGCTACATGATTAACATCTGCTAGCAGTTGTGCTAATTTCCATCATTCTATCAGGTACTGCAAAAACAGTGAGAGTTAAAGAAGCTCTTAAAAACAGGCCTTTTCAGGGCAGGAGGGTGGTTAATGGATATTCAGGTTAATATACATCCCACTGAGTTCTGTCAAGACTGTAAATCACCATCCTAGGATAAATTTCTATTTATCCAGAGACTACAGTGTTCATTGCAGGTAGCACCATGACATAGTCCTTGAAAGGCTAAGAGTTACAGGAAATAATTTTCCAAGTAGGCTGCCTACAGTTTACAGCAAAATTTTACACAGACCCATTTTAAAGTGGCAAGGATTACAGTTAAATCCCTGAGGCCTGATTCTTCTTTCGTTTACAAGCAGTTGATCCTTATGTGACACCCACTACTTTCAGTACTTTTTCCTGATTTAATTCTGTGTAAGGACAAAGAAGAAACAGATTTTCAAAAGCATGGCTGCCTTCTCCCAAATTGTTTGAACTCACAAACCATAAGCAGTGATCCACGTATTTTGAACTATATGAAAGAATATTTCCACAAAATCAAGGAAATGAATAATGCAAACTCCGATTTGTCTTATCAATGCCATGTGGGTTGGACCATTCTAATGTGAAATAAGCCTATACTCTGCCCTGGCATTAAAAGGAGGCACTATGTGCCTTGAGAACTCTGAAGATGACAAGAAGCACAGCAAAGTCATGGAAGACTATCCCTGCTTTTTTTACGACAGCTCTAAAGGAAATATATCCAGATCACACTGATTGCCACAGCAAGATTTATGAAGGTACACCTGGAGACTGACTGCCTGCCACCCATTGGTGTATCTTCCCGTGGTTCAAAAACTGATTATAACCATTACATCGGGATTGAGACTCATATTCCTCTTAAGTTATCATTACTGAAATAAGATCTATTCTGATTTGACAAGTTTTATTAATTACTCAGCATTACCATCTAAATCAAAATATTTTCAACAGGTTAAGTACTTTCTAAATGTTTCCACTGTGTGGCTTTACAGATGGAAAGATGCCCAATTCTAAGTTACAGCACTGACTTCTAAGCCTTCTGATATCTTCACTATCTGATTCCATAAACATGATTGCGTTTCACCTGTTAAACCACTGGGCAACAAGATCCCTCCCTAATATTTAGTTTCAACTTAGAACAATAATCTGGACTTATTAAACACACCTCAAACCCTGGATCCCAAATTGTGATAAGTGTGCCATTGCTGGTACGTTTACTCAATGTTCCACCCTTTGACTTCACAGTATCTTTTTAAATGGCACCTGAACCAACAAGAAGTCTGGTGGCTACCAAATTAGGCATATTTCTGCTTCCCATTTACTCCTAAAGTCAGATGAAATCCCTGTCTCAATTCATCTCCCAGTAACAAGCTAGCACAGAAAAGTATTAGCAGAGTGAGCGTCCAGTATAAAAGACAGCTATATCACTTATTGAACAGTTACTTAAACTGTGATGAGAATTAAAAACACTTTGGCCATTCACTTTCTATCAAGTAACTTTTTAAGTACTGAAAAGAATTAAAAGTAACCACTGCAGTTTTCCTACAAGGTGCCTGCCTGCTACATAAGATATAATCATTCCTTTCCATCATGATCAGCTGGTGTTTTTATGATTCAAGGATCTTGACATAAGGTTTTCTTGAGCAGGATATTATTTTCCTGATGGGGTGGGTATGACAAAGTCATAATTCTAAAAGGCCTCTCTTTACTTCTTTCAAAAGGAGACAGAACAGCATTATGATTGTCTTTGGGATCAGTAAAACGTGTGGGTGGCTGCATGAAAACAGCATTATACAGTGTGGGTAATTGCTTAGTCGTGCCTTTCAGTTAACTAAGCTTAGCCTTGTTTTTTTGTCTTGATTAGCCACGCAAGTCAGGTTGAATGTTTCACTTCTGGGAGAAATTTCACAAGCACCTCAGTCTTCATTTTATTGTATGAACAGAAAACTGATACTGATAAAGAACCCTGCCCAGGTGAAGGGGATTAAAATAATCTCTGAAAGTCCCAGAACCACCAGCTTTATCACTTATGAAGAAGGAACCATTCCCAGAACTAGAATATTAATAGGGGGTTACTGAAGGAAAAGTGTCAAAGACTTGTGTATCCTCCTGTCACTGAAGGAAGCTTGTACCTCTCATTCTGAGTTGATAGCAGTTAAAGTATTTTTACAGTACACAACTTCACTATAAACCCTTTTTCTGCTGGGATTACAGCCTAAAGAGATGGAATTTGAACAAAAACATTAGCAGTGTGCACACTGGTCTTTACAATAAATTTATTGTTGCCAACTAACTAGAGGCACAAGTCTCTAGGAAAATAAAAATTCTGATAAATTCTATATAGATAAAGAAAAATCAGAAGGTTTGACAGTGTTCTATTCCATGGGATGATTGTAACATTTTTGGCAGAGTATATCCTAATACACTGGGGGGGGGGGGGGGGGAGAAAACAATTGGCTTTCTTAAATAAAACCTGTTTCCAGCATTAAAATTTACCTCTATTTCCCTCGGCTGTCACCTGTGATAAGGAAAAGAAAGACTCAAACTCTTTCTCTTTTCTTCTGACAGCTGCTGTTCCACAACAGGCCAGCCATCCTGCCATGGTTTGACACCTCTTTGTCAAGCAGGCTGTCTCCTCTGCATGAAGGCACCTGATGCTGCAAAGACCAGACGGACGACTAGCTGCAATGACAACACAGCCACAGCGATGACTGAGGATGGGATTTTCAGAAAGGCTCAAGTCATTTCTGATCACAGATACCACTGAAAGACAATGAAGTCTGGGCTCAAAAATTACTATATTCTTTTAAAAGCAAACAAAAGAAATTTACCTTCAAAAAATTCCTTATAAGATTTTCTCTATCTTACAATGAATGTAAGGAGGAACATAGAATAGAAGATGGGGTAGTAGTGTTTTGCAGCTGTGAAATGCAACTCTTTCCTAGTTTTTATTTCTTGCACCCTTTTTAAAAAAAGGCCTAAAACTCAGGTCCTTGTTGCAGATGGGCTTGTCCCTAAACATTCTAAAAGAAGACTTTTCATTCTGCAGAGCTTATATGAAGATTTAGAAATTATTTCATAAAACTTGGAAGTTTGGATTATGTGCGATGATAGACCTTTCTTTAGAAAATCCTACCCTTGATTACCAAGCCCAAACTGTACCAAGCACAAGAAATAAAATTGTGAAGAGGGAACTTGCTTTTATGGCACGGGGGATGCTTCAGTCCTGTACTTATAAGTGTAGATTAAAGAAGCTGAAAGCTTTTTCAGAGGAATGCCAAAAACCTGAGCGCCTCAGAAGACAGCTGGGAACTTCTGGACAGTTCAGCACTTCAGATGTGTTCTGGCCATATCTCCTCTGATGGTAGCTTGACAAGGGAAAGCTAAAAAGGACCATTAGCTCTAGGTTGCCCTTACATGGAAGAAGAAACTGGGAAGTCTAACTAAACCACTTGGTCACCTATTTTGTGCTGCTGAGACAACACACGCAAACGGTAGAACGTAACATCAACTCAGACCCAGGATGACTTGTATAATTTTCCTTTCAGAAAACCTTGAAAATGTTTGCTGTGTTGCTTTATGTCTTCCTCTGGAGTGTCAAACGTACTAAAGAGCCTAGCAAAAGATCAGAAAGAGTTTGGGGCGAAAGTGCTGAAGATTTAATCCTGCCCTGCTAGTCTAGTTTGGCAACATGAAACACTTAAAAAATATAGTATGTCCTGTGCAGTTCAACACACCAGTCTGTATTTCTTGCCTCTGGTTAGCAAACAGTGCAACTTAACCACATCTCAATTTATGGCTGTGTGCTAGCCAGCTTCAGTTGCTGTCAGTCATGCATCCCTAAGGAAATTAATCATAATCATAATTTTGCACAGTGACTCTGCAAAGACTTTGTCATTAAAAAACTTGATTATCCTTGTTAGTAAGGTTTTTAAACTTTTACATATGACAGTTTGTTCTCAAAGCTTGGTTTTGGGAAACACTTTCTAGAGACAACTAGGCAAAGTGCTAACTCACCCTTTTTTGTTTCCTCTGTTAGAATAGCTTCTTGATTCTGATTAATTAAAAGTACACTTCATGTCATGTGAGAAGCCATTGCAGCTGCCACAAGGATATTATATATTTTTGAACAGAGGAAAAAGCTCTGAGTCATCTTGATATGAAGAAAGAGTTTTTCTATTTAGATGTCAGAGCTACACAATCAGTTTTGAGACCCCCTTTTTTACTGTTTGGCATTTTGGATTAAGTGATCTGGAAAGGATAAAGCGATTTATACCCTAAGGTGGCATTACTAGTAAATAGCTCAGACCAGGTTGTCAGAAAAGTAAGGTTAAAAGGAAAAAAATAGCCAGAGAGCTGATGCACTACCTCAAGTGCAATGGAAGAGTCAGCTGGATGGCTCAGCTCCAGTCTCAGGCCAAACAGCAGGAGGACGCTGTGGCCGCGGTGTGCAGACAGATCATGGCAAAGTGGCATAGGGTGAAGCAGCCACCAAAATCAGAGTCATGCAAACACCTCCCTGGGGCTCTGCAGCCCGCAAGTAGGGTACAAAAGCAACAGGATTTGTTATTCCTTGTTTCCAACAAGTACTGAGCTTATCTTTTCCCACCTAGGAGTCAACAAAGAGCAAATAAAATCAGCTTTGAAATTTTTTGGGTGATATAATGCAAACTGGGCTTGAGGGTCTGGAACACAGATAGATATACTGAGCCAAACAAGAAAGATGGGATAGCAAGGCAGTCCAGTCAAGCCCCACGCTGGAGAGAAACTAAATTCAAATGTCCTTTCTTTGATGGTGCACGCTTGTTGCTGCTATATTTCTTAATTTATTAGGGTAGACAGATGCAAAAGTGCCAGAATGATAAAACTGAGGCAGTTGTATGGAAAATGTGAAGGAAATATTATCTGTGTGCCTCCTTTAAACTTGTGATCTTGTGCAGAGCCATTTTACACTTAAGTGAAACTGTCCCTGATCAGAATTTCCTGCAATACCTCAGGGGAAAAAAATTGCATGCAAAACCACTTCAACAAATGTTTCTGAATGCAAAGGTCAGAGAAGAACCAAACTGTTTTCAAGATTACATTATCAGGAAAGATTCCCAGAGTGAGTGAAACATCAATCAAAATAAAAGAGTCCTGAGAACACAAGCTGAAAATTGTTTGCTTGCAATTATTCCATTTATTTTTGTGATGTGCCTTTCTGTTGACACATTTATCCCAAAAGGATACTCAATTTTCACAGTAGAAATATCATACAAAGAATATGGAATTCTCTTTCAATGAGAAGTATGGAAGCACACACTAAAAATGCAGAAAATAATTTTCTGATGCTGATAACACTGAATCTTTATTTTCCTGGTTATCTCTGCAATTCAATGACCAAACAGCAGAAAGACTAAGATACTGGTATTTTGAATAAATAGTATAATTAGTAACGTAAGCCAGAACAAACAAAAAGTACAGAAGCCAACGTACTAATGGGAGGGGGGAACGTATTAAGAATTTACTTAGGTTTAGCATTTATTATTTCAACATGCATGTCTTTTTTTTTGCAGTCTGTATAATTCTCTTCATTAAAAATTCCAAAATATACAAATATATATTCATGCCTTACAGACATTGTCCTGAAAACATATTTGTACATATTTCATATAGACATGGGCGAGCATTTAAGTTACTATTTAAACAATCTAGTCCAAATGTGCACATATGTATTCATTTAGAATGTGTATGTATGTATGCAGATCAGGTAGCTCTGTGACCTTTTTGCATATGTAATTACCCAATTTGCTTACCAAAATATGTATTTTTTATTTCTGGTGAAACAGATAATAGATAATACTTCATAATTTAGTTATTTCAGCCTAAACCTAAGAGTGAAACATGAACACTCATTAATTATTTCAAGCACAAGAGAAGTGCTTTCAACAAAAGAAGTTACTCACGCTGTAATGCTTTACCAGGCAAGTCTTTATACAAGGAAAATGTGTCTAATCTAAAAAGGCATCGGACTCACTTTTCTCTCACACAGTCACACTCAGAATTTTGAGGAAATAAACTGGCAAACAGTTTATGAATACTGCATATTAAGACAATTATGTTACCACTTCTGTAGATTTTTAGACAAGGATAAGAAATCACAGATGAAGACAGATGCCTGTACTAATACTGAATCTATCAACTGTTTTCACTGCTGTCGATTATGAAAAACTATCTTTTTCAGAAAGCCGTTGATGATTTTGAATGTCCTTGTTTTGGCAGGGCCCAAACAAGCCCTTTTCAAGGATTTTCAGGGCTGAATTCATGGCATTTCTTGTACAAGATGAGTTTCTAGTATTTTCTAAGGATGCTCGTGTCAGTCCCAACCCCTTCACCACCCCCGCATTTCCAAATATAAAGTGTATATTGGGAGCAAAGAGGGCTGCTCTATAAGAGGCTCTGATCCTCCTGTCCTTAGTACTGCCAAAGAGAAGTCAGTCATTCCTAAGAACATTATTATCTGAAATTCTACAAGTTTTGGGTTTTTTTCTCACTATTGACAAATATCAATGGATATCTGCATGCTGAAAGACTAAGTGAGGATGCAAAGCTATTCGTGCTCTCTACATACTGCCAAAAAGCAGCTGCATAGCCCCTTCTTCCATCTAACCCAGAAAATGCTGCCAAGTACGTTACAGAGCATCTGGTCAAGACTGAAGCGTATCACTGAAGACTAGTTGGTAAAACTGAATCTCAGCAAAATGGACGTGTTACCAGCAGAGTGGCAGAAACTATCAGAGTTAATGCCAAGATTATACATGGCCCTTCTGAGACTGAGCCTACTTATTACTCAAATTTGCAATTTGGGAATATTCTATCTCCTGTTGCTACTAGAGAATCAAACTGGTATGGTGTTTCAGCAGGATTTTTCATTGCTGCATGACCAGAAGACTGTAACCATCCTATTGCTTCCATCTATTTGCATTTAGTTCCAATTGCTTTCCATTGAGCTATCCCAGCCATTAGTTTATATATTCCTTTAGCTATAATATTGCACCTGCCCTAGGTGCCTTTAAGATGCTATATCAAATAAATCCTGAATGATAAATGACTTCCATTAATGAACACTGGATGGCAATTATGACTTATTATTTGCATTACAGTTGTGCCTAATAGTTTGCACTAATATCAAGGCTCAGTTTTCCTAGGTAGTGAAGAAAAACACTGTTAAGACATAATTCTTCCTCCAAACCCCATGTAATGTAAGAGATGGCTAAAAAAAAGAGTAACTTAGGGACATGACACTGTTCATATGACAGCACGCAGAAAAGGAATAGAAAGAAGCATTTTTCACCAGTCTTGCTCCCTTCTCTTGTAGACCAATGCTTCATCCACTGGATTACGTGGCATTGCCGTGAACCATTCCCCTCATGCGGTTTGCAAGGTATGATTAATTTTGCATAAGCCATTTACAAATACTACCCTAAATCTTATAAAGCAGGGACTGCAAGGTAATTGCTGCAATTTGATTCTTCTTTGAAAGCATATGAATTCTGTATTTAAGAACAAATCCTGAATTCCATCAATGATTTGTGGAACATGATTATCATATGTAAAATTTGACATCACTAAAAGATAGAAAATTAAAGTAGAATATAAATTATCCAGCATCAGTGCCTTATTATAGGGAGAAAAATATTTAGAAAGGAACCGATGATGCCCGAGATTCACATTGATTTAACCTTTAACAGGCTGGCATGTTGTATTTTATGGTGTAATGTAATCACAGTTGCACTTTTTTATCGTCCAACTCTTTCGTATCCTGTAAATGGCATTAGATAAGTCTATAAATAATAATGTGGTAGCTAATGGGCCCACAGCCATATTTGTTTACTTCCTTAATGCATTCTATGCTACAAAAACAGTGTGAAGCTGGTAACACCGGGAAAAATAAGCACTATTAGCCTTCCCTATATGCAATTGTACCTTTCAAGATCTGGTTAAGTGGGTTGGTATTACACTTTACTGTCACAAGTTCAGGAAAGTCAGATCATCAAATAAAGTCAAAATTAACTGTGGAAAAATCTTCATATACAGCATTTTGCATTCCATACCTACGAGGAGACTTCTAGGTGTTTTAGTGGGACAGTTCTCCTTTATCCTTACTCTCCTCTATAAGGACAAGTAGCTTATGAGCTCAAATTCAACTACAGAGGGAGGATGACAAAAATCATATCAAATACAGTTAAGAAAAATTTGCGATATCTCTTAAAAGCATAATACTATAGAAATACGTATGATAAAAAACGTCTTCCAGGGCAGAAAGTGAGTGCTAATTACAGACTCTGTTATCTGGCATTCCTCTTTTCTAGGCCCAAGTTAAGAAGACCACGATTTCAGAAGGCATAAGATTAGGTACTCTGGCAGTAAGATCAAATGGCATGCCTTACTTTTAAGAAAAATACTAATAGGTTGAACATATATGGACTGCTCCGGGACTTTGAGAAGGACTCTCAAACTAATTACCCAACATATTATTTAACAAAACTTTCTCTAATGCTCTAGCTACAATTTTCTGAATTAGAAGAGGTAACAGAAATACCAGTCTATTAATGGGTACAGACTTCTAGGTTTATATGGGAAGCAGAAACTGTATGGTGACCATGAAGTCACCCTGGTGATCTCTGCCCTTGCTTCTGATGATTTGTTTCTTTCACAGTATTTTATTCTAACTACTCCTGATACATATCAATGTTAATGGAAACTCAGGCCACAGTGGTTTTAAGATGTTAAAGTATCTTACATTTTACACATAGATCTGTTGCATTTATTAAATGAACTTCATTGAATAATGGTCTGATTTTTCTGCCTACCACTTTGTCCTCAGAGGGACCGGACTCAATGTACCTGATGAAAAAGCCAACACTGTCCAGAATTTGATAGCAACTGATATCAACCTAACACGAGCTCTTTCAATAAAAATTAAAAACAACCAAAACCCCAAGGAACAAATCAAACAAGAAAAATCTTCCCCCCCTCCCTTTTTTTTTTTTTTTTCTCTTCCTCTGTATTTAATCAGTTTGATTTGAAAAAAGAACACATGATTTTGTAAGTAAGCTCCAAATCTTTTGGTGGATATCATTAACAGGCCATCATTATCAAACAAAACAGGTTTTCTACTTTATATGTTTTCTCTTGCAGAGTCAGACAAAGAAAGAAGCTTAGCATCCTCGGTGGGCTTGTCAAGAATATGAATCTCCAAGGATACAACATTAGGCACAGAATAGTAGGACACAGCCAGAACGAGGGGAAGCCAACAAGCCATTTAAACAATGCAGCAGGTGTTCCCTTGGCCTCATGTAGGATGTTCATTCTCAATGTTCATTCTTTCAACTCTGACTCCCATAATTTATTTTCTTTTCTTGCAAATAAATTATGTGATTGCTTTTTCTGTGTTTTGTTTTGTATTTAGCCCAGAAGTCACATGCTGCTTAGCCATGGTAGCCTTCTGGTATTTCATAGAGTTTAAAAATTGATTAAGGTTGTACAAACTTAGTGCCAGAAAATCTTGTCTGTTGGATTCACAATCTGGTCTGGGTAGCTTAGAAATGAGGTGTTTTCTTGATAGTGTCCGCTACAACAGTCTCAAGCTGGGAAAACACAGTCCAGGTAAAATTTCATCATGATATGCACACATCAATTAATGCTTGTGCCCAGAGAAATTATCAGTATCAGGCCTTGAAACTTCATCTATTCAAAGTTTTCAATAACATCTTGTAGGACTGAATAGAGAACATATCTTTCACCTCTAACACTAGACTTGGAAAGATGACAAATGCTAAAGGGACAGGATCAGAATTGAAGAGAGAGCCCCCAGATTAACCAGACAAAGGAAAAAGAGCAACTTTAGAAAATCAAATGGGGACTAAAAATGCAGAATAAGTTACTAGGCAGCAGAAAGGCATAAATAAAAAAAATGAGTACCTCCTTAAATAAATACAAACTAACCATGAATTTTACAGAGCAATGAGATCATGTTGAGACATACTTCAACATGGCATGTATATGACATATGTAATACAGTGAAGGCAATTATTGTGCTCTATCTACTGCTGAAGAATACTCAGCTGGAATACTCTGCCTAGTTTTGAGCATCACAGTTTAAGGAACATATGGCTAAACTTGAGCTATTTCAAAGGAAAACAACAGAATATTAAGTCTTCTGTTAAACACGAGCTATATAGAGAGACTGAAGGAATTAACTTTGCTCAGATTAGAAAAAGGGATAAAGGAGGTAGATATCATGGAAGGTTTCCAATAGGCAAACAGGCAGAAGAACACAGTGACCCTCTACTCTTAATGTCCACAGGAGAAAAGACGAAAACATCAGCTTGCCTACCAGAGCAGAAGACACAAGGCATCCTTTCTCATAGCAAAGAACAGATAATCCATGGAACAGACTGCTTGGAGGGTACAATATCTCCATCTTCAAAGGTTTTTAGCAGCAAGCTAGACAAATATCAGTCTGGATTAATTTCAGCGTATTTGATCCTGCCACGGATGAGAGGTTTGATTAGGTGGCCTCTTGAGGTATATCTACTTTGACGTTTCTATGACAGTCTTCATTCTGACTTTTCTTAATCAAATGAAGTCTTAAGCTTTTCAGTTCTTTATCTCCCTGCAGACTCACACGGGTTTTACTCTATTTTACCCTTTCTAACAGTAATGTGTTAAAAATCCCTGGTGCTTAGTGGGCTGGAGCACCTCTCCTATGAGGACAGGCTGAGAGAGTTGGGGTGGTTCAGTCTGGAGAAGAGAAGGCTCCAGGGAGACCTTATAGCAGCCTTCCAGTACTTGAAGGGGGCCTACAAGAAAGCTGGAGAGGGACTTTTTACAAGGGCATGGAGTGATAGGACAAGGGGTAATGGCTACAAACTGAAAGATGGTAGATTTAGATTAGATATAAGGAAGAAATTCTTCACTGTGAGGGTGGTGAGGCACTGGAACAGGTTGCCCAGAGAAGCTGTGGATGCCCCATCCCTGGAAATGTTCAAGGCAGGTTGGATGTGGCTTTGAGCAACCTGGTCTAGTGAAAGGTGTCCCTGCCCCTGGCAGGGGGGTTGGAACTAGATGATCTTTAAGGTCCCTTCCAATGCAAACCATTCTGTGATTCTATGATGCTAAGTTAAACATCTTCTCTGGCATTCTCAGGTAATTTGAACACCAAACTGGTTCCCTCTGAGTGTGGAAGTAAATAACACAGGTGTTGGGAAATGTAAAATGAACCAATGCAATGTACAGACAACATCTGTTATCAAGAACAAATAAGTAATTCACTGAAAATGAAAGATTATAACAACATAAGCTCTACACCAAGAGGGGAGGAAAAGGTTTATATTACTTTAACTTGAAGTCATGTTCCAGAAACTTGAAATTTTGACTCCTGAAAAAATAGACTTCTTAAAATAGAGACAGAAAATTAGATAAAGTTACCTATAAAGAGATCCTTCTTATAGCTACTCAATTATTTTGAACATTATTTCACTCACTTCATGAAATATGCCTCATTTTTCACATGAACTTGCAAAACTGTTAATATTGATGCAATTTGGAGGTAAACACTAGACAACTAGTTAAATAGAAATTGAGCTAGAAGCTCTGGTTTTTATCAAAGATTCTGTTCTAATAGTACCTTATATCAAATCTTTGATTATCACCTTTCTTTTGTTCTTCTGTTATACAGAGGTCTTCATTATATGATCACAATCTTTTCTATACTGTAAACAGTGTAGAACATTAACTGGAAGTGGAAACTTTAGCAACTAATGAAAAAGCACTAAAATTACTTTTTCAAAGTCGATCTCAATCATTTTCTCCAATCTCAATAATTAACAACACTAAATGTATTTCACTAATGCATGATGCTTGGTGGCTACATTAAAAAAAAGTACTGAATAATTGGTATGAATCAGAATTGGTCTGTTTGAAACAAGACACACACACCCCCTGTAACTCCTATTAAATTTGACCACAAAAACTTTTACAGGGATAATTAGAACCAAACCAAATGCATGAGGAATAGTATCAAGGAGAAATTATAACAGCAGAAGTTTATCTAATTTTTTCAGCTATAAATTTGGTTTGGATTAAATTTATAATCAGTGTATTTTGATTCTGTTTGTTCAGGCTTTGGCAACTTGTCAATAGTTTGTTAAAACACAGACAAATCTGTGCTTGTAACAGTTTGATATTAAAATATAAATGGAGAAGAGACAAGACTTTTTAATGTTATTAAACTGATATTTTGAGGACATTATCAAAGAAGATGTGCATAACTGACTATGTAGTCAAAAATTATATAAATTATTTTTTACTTGTAAAGTTTAATAAGAATATTGACATGTTCAAATGACTGACTCAAAACTCCACTCCCCAGCCATACAGGCTGTAAACATTTTCAACTTTGTTTAACTCAGTTACTTATTTGAGTTATTAAAATGCTGCATCCTATGTTATTATGAGTGAAGAGAGAAGTGCTATAATGTATACGAAAGTTATTTTAAATATAGGTAAAATTGAAAGTATGATTCTTGTATGTATGATTCTTGTAACAACTTCTTGTCCAGGCTGATTACAGTGGGCAGTAAAAATCAGAAGTTAACACAACTCACTACATATTTACAGTTCATCCTTACTATACAATTACTCTTTATTCCACTAACCTAAACCAACTCTTTTTCATCTTCTCTTCTTATTCATTTTCAATATATGTGTACTCTAGCACCACCCAAAAAAAATGAAGGCAAATATTCTCTGAACTGTCTCAAAGGGTGGAGGTGGAGAAATTCTCCCTCAACACAGAGACTGTTTCTTAACACAGTCCATGAACAGCAGGTTGTAGTAATCCTGTGTGACTGTATCTCAGATAATTATCAATTTAAGGAATAACTAAAGTATATTGGGTTGATTTTGGAAAAACGTGTTTTAAGTACATTGGAAGTACACTTCCCATGAAAGACTTGTTTGGGTTCATCTATGCTGGAGAACAAGCAGGAAGTTCACTTCTCACAGCAGCAGAAACCAAGAGACTCTGCTTCCGGAACCCTACATTCATGGACTTATGAATACCTTCATGTTGGTCAGAAAAGCACAGAGCAAGCCATGAAAAGGATCTTCATCAACACAAAGCTAACAAATAAGTCACACAATCTCTCCCTGTAGAGCATCTAATTTATTCAAGTCAAGATTATTTTAGAAGGTAGACAAAATCCATCTTCTACTGTATAAAATACATTATAGTATCTCATTAGTAATCAAGGTCCAACTTAAAATTAGTTAAGGGTGGGGCGGGGTTCCCCAGCATCATTCTTACTCGGAAGCTCTCCTCTCATGGCTGGAGGTGTCTAATTTCTAGCTTAAAACTTATTAGTGGCCAGCCTATGTGAATTTGCTTTTTATTTCTGCCAATTAATAACGGTTTAGATGATTTTTCTTCAGAGTTATCAAAGTCAATTGTTTTTTTATTTTCTAGAATGAATTTCAATAAAATTAATATATTGTAAATATGATTCCAGTGGAACACTGATTCTCTAGGAAATCTTGAAGATCAGTTCTAATTTAAATAAATTGCAAACAACACGTAGGGAACCAAGGAGAGTGTCCACAGCAGACATACAGTAGGTCTGTCATGAATGGTCCCAGACTAACTGAGGAAGCCCCTGTTGAAGTTTGTATCTAAGACAGACTGAGGGATTTACTGGCAAAGAAAATATGCTATTTGTGTTTGTAACAAGAGCTAAAGAAGACACCGAGGATATCATTGCCATTTAAAGCAACTCCTGGGCTGCTTCAAGTTGAAACGTGTTCATCTTTGGTTTTCTTTCCCTATCATTCAGAATCTGCCACAAGTATGGTAAAAAAGGGTAGCACAAGTGATACAGATATCCATGTGTTAACATTACTGGTGAGAGGATTAATGTGGAGAATTAATCTGGATATCAAGCAGGCATTACTTCATACTGTCAGAAAATGAGAAATGTTAGATGCCCATATCATATGTGAGTGAGCAGGAAAAAATGCTTTTATCAAGCTAAAGACTGTTTTTTAAATGAAATTTAAAAGGGGATGGAAGTGGAATATAAAATGGGACATGTGCTCAAAGTTTGTTATGATGGCCATACGTCTGCCTTATACTGGTCCACAGATGTAATGATGACACCAGGTACGTCAGGTTTTAATACCCCCAGAAACCTTTAAAGGGGATTTCAACACTACTTCAAAAGTGGTGATAAAGTAGCAGAGGTAAACAATTCAAGACCAGGATTTGAAATTCAGTGCAAGTAAAAGGGAGTTCACACCAGGTGACTTGGTCCAGGTTTACATCTGATTAAAAGATCACTGGGTGCGTGGATGTAGATAGAAAACATAGGAAATGAGAATACTCAAAGTTCTTACTAAGTACGCTCGGCTGCTTGCCTGAACAGGGCTCAATAGAAGTAATTTCTGAGTAATATTGTGACGAACTGAAGGAGGAGTGTAGGAGTGATAGGACAGCTTCCCTGGCAAGCAAACTTGCTCTTACCAAACACTTTTGCTTGTTTATTTACTGCCAAGGTTGCCTGAAAGTATTTTGTTATGAATGAAGTATGGAAACCTGGGAAAGCAAGAAGAATCAGTGGAAACAGGAAAGATGTAATAAAACATTAAATGATTCCCCAAATTTTACTTTTAATTGTTCTGTTGACTCCTACGAATTGATACCCTTTTAAATAGGGCACCAAAAAATGGGCAACTATCATACCAAATGCTCTGCAGATATATCCACAGAGGCAGACACAGCTGTACATAGCTGGTACAGATGTTTTAGTTTTATTTTTGTTAGCTCTTGGTCAGATTTTAGAGGGGAGATTACTCACAGCTGTTGCACACAGAAAAATAATGTACTGGCACTAATCCTCATCTACAATAGGACTCATAGTACCAGTACTAGATGTAGGGTTACTTGCTGCTCTAGGCAAAGAGGTGAATGCCCATTTCTCCTGGTCTTTAGTCTTTCAGATAATAGTCATTAACTGTTGTAGCCCTAGGTGAATGTTTGTACAGTACTATACTTGTCCCTAGGAGGTACTGCTATGACACTTTAGATGAGTAACAACAATATCTGCAGTCACATTCAAGGGGATGAAAATTATAAGTCAGAAAGAAATTTCTCCCTATGGTACAGTATTGCACAACTAAGTGTCTTATAGGTTTTTACAACTTTCTTTCAAACATCTTCTACTGCTCATTTTTGAAAAATAACATTACATGGAACATAAGAATTTTCACATACAATGAAACCTACATTTTTATGATGTTTTCACTAGTCTTGTCTTCTTTTAGCTTGACTTAATATCAGGTAATCAAACTTCTCAAAAACTAGAGAAAAAGAAGTTGTGCTGGATTCAGTTAAATTAGCATGTATAATCTCATGTACGTTTTTCCCTTGGTGTTCAGGACAGGCCATAATATTTCCCTGTGCATGTTGTTTGCTGAATGAAAAAAGATGATAATGCAATATTACATTTTCAGAGTTATGACCACAATTTTGTTTTTAAATTCAAAGCAAAACCGAGTAAAAATGTTCTGCAACAAGAACAACTGGTATCACTGCCTGTAAAAAAACTTATAATATCTGCTATTTTAGATGTTTGGGCAGAGTTCTTCATATGTACCATAACAATCCTTCTAGAAGGAATGAATATGATTCAATTTCACTGGAATGAATATGACTTAACACTAATTGACATAGCACATAAATATAGAACTGAAGTACATGACTATTGCTGAGCAGGTGAATTCTGATGCATAAACCCACTCCCACTCCTCACCCCCCTGTCCCTGTCCTGTCCTGTCCTGCCCCCCCCCAAATACATGTGCTTCAAACAGGTATTGATAAACAAGCTGCAGTGGTCCAGACTGCAAGTTCAAGTCTTTAACATAAAATGAACAGATGTGAGGGCCAAAATACAGCCGCTGTTGTCCCAGATTTTTGTCAAGGAGTTTCTCAGTCTCCCCCTCTTATAGACAGTTCCTGAGAACTTATCTGACTTGGCACCATGGCAGAAGTTCAGGAGAGAACAGACCTTGCAGACCAGGAGCTTGATCTTTGAACTAATTCAAGGGCTCTATGTTTGCAGTCAAATGATCTAATGGTAAGAGCAATCTTGATGAAACTTTTAAAACCCCCAGAGCCATGTCAAACTCAATCTGTTTTATCATTGTACCTATGTCCTAATCCTTCAAAAGTTAACAAATGTATGCATAGGATGAGAGGTCACTAAGTTCCACATATGTGTGCATATGTGCTCTGAAATCAAGCATGCAATTCTCCACCTGCCTCTCCTACCATTCCACTACTTCGATATTCTTTTCATTGATGCCACTTTTGGAATGGCATCTCTGTCTTGTTAAAAGCCACCCCACAGTCACAATCCAAAATCCAAAAATATCTCCTCCCAGATGAACTGCAGGTTCTCAGACCTTCCACTAACAACCCATAAGGCCAATTGTCTTCACCTTACTGAGTCTCTGGGCCTTTGCAAATCTGCCTTCTCTTTCACTTCATCTGGTTCTTGTGCAACACCATGACTTAGTAATTGAAATTTTGGGTGAGAAATAAACACAACTGCATAATGCTAATATCTGCCTCTGTTCTACAGTGGGTTTCAAAGTGCAGAAGAGGTAATAGTGCCATAGCTATCTGACAAACAAATACCTATTCCAGCTATGTCCTTTCAGAGACTGTTAGCTGAATGCTCACTGCTAGCCACCAACCAGCATGACACATTTATTCTGCTGTTTTCTTTACAGAAACTGTTGTGAAGAAGCAGCATGGTGCTCACGAGAGGAAAGAGCTTCATAAAATCCAGTGTGAAACACAAGAAAGCACCACCAGTGTATATGATTCCTACAAAGACCATATAGGGAAAAACAAAAAGGCAACTCTAGAGAGAAAACAAAGGGAAGCTTATGTCCGACAGGCACATTTTGCCACATGCAAGAACTACAGAATTTCCAGCAGAGCAGCAAGGAATGAAGCTGTTGAAACCAACCTGGAAAAATCATCTTTGTCTTCCTACAAACTCATAAGAAAGAGTAAATCTCATGACTGCATTATTGAAAAAAATCCCAACCTATTCCAAACAGAAATTGCTGAGTTATGCTTGTGAGATTGCTGTGAAAGAGACTGAAATGAAAAACTGGAATTTTTGTGTCATAGAATCATAGAACCATAGAATCATTTAGGTTGGAAAAGACCCTTAAGATCATCAGGACAAACTGTTCACCTAGCACTGCCAAGTCCACCACTAAATCATATCCCTAAGCACCACATCTACACCTCTTTTAAATACCTCCAGGGTCGGGGACTCAACCACTTCCTTGGGCAGCCTGTTCCAATGCTTAATAATCCTTTCAGTGAAGAAATTTTTCCTAATCTCCAATCTAAATCCCTGCTGGCGCAACTTGAGGCTGTTTCCTCTTGTCCTATCACTTTTTACTTGGGAGAAGAGACCCCCTTTCAGGTAGTTGTAGAGAGCGATAAGGTCTCCCCTCAGCCTCCTCTTCTCCAGACTAAACAACCCCAGTTCCCTCAACTGCGCCTCATAAGACTTGTGCTCTAGACCCTTCACCAGCTTTGTTGTTCTTCTATATGGACAAAGTCTGGCAAACATTACAATTCTGGATTACCTGAATGCATTATTTGTAAAGAAAGTCACACAATAGCAACAAGAGTGAAGGTTTAAGCATACATCTATTACCTCTACAGAAAGGTACAGCAGGAATGAAGAATCTTATTTCTGTAGGATAGTCATGATAATTTTTAAAAAAATATGTAACAGGAATTAGGACATCAAAAAATGTATTAATTATCATTTTAAGTTTCCACATATATGAAGAACAACATCCAAAATTTTAAATAATATTGACTGCAAAAATTGAAAATCAAACATCTTGAAATCAAAATTATGTTAGAAGTGGTAATTTTTCTATATCGTCCAGGCTAAGATCCCAAGGCTAAGATCCCACTCTTGCATAAATATATATTTCCATTCATATTGTTTTTTCAAGCAATATTTCTGAAAATAGATGAGACTTAAGTATCGTGGTTTACTTCTTCCATTTGAGACCTTCCTGACAATCTTCCTAATGATGATCAGCTTTCTGTGGCTAGGCAAAATGTATGGACTACTGTCTGCTTTTTCTTTTACAGAGCAGTCTGCAAAGCAGCAAGGTCTAGGAACAACTTAAATCATTGTATTTCCTTTAGCGCTTTGGTGGAAACTGAACTCCAAAGGAGACATAAAATTTACAGCTCCTGAACTCATAGGTGCAAACCTGAAAGAGACTGTACCACCAATACAGGTATTACTTCTGATTTACCATTCACAGGGAAGCCCCTTACAACATGCTGTCTGTTACCATATATATATAAAAAAATAGAAATCATTGCCTTAGTGAAGACAGCAAAGATAAAATTTGTTCTGTGATATTCAAATTCATTCAAAGAGATGCATATTAAGTAAAAATATGCTTAACAAATTCTCAGAATAGCAAGCGTAGTTTCTGGTGATTCAATTCCTTTTTGAGCTTTCATCTGAGAGAAATCCTGGGAGCATTCCTTTGCAATTCCTAAATGGACTATCTGTAATAGAAGAATTTTTAGAGAGTTCATGAGGAAAAATGTTACTGGATTTCTTTCCCCGTATCCTGACACTGACTTACAACCGCTGTCCAGACTCATATGTATAACCCTACAGTATGACTATACACTGGTCCACCACAGAAGGAATATTCCTTCTGTAAGTATGAAAATGGTCCTATAGGTTCCTGTTGAATCATACAGATTTAATTGTATTTTAGGATTCAAAAAGAACTAACAAGGCAGCTGTGAGGTCTTTTCCCTTGCAGTAAGAGGATCAGAGATTTTTCAGTGAGTATAGTCACAAATCACAGTTTGTGGTAATATTTATTTCTATCCAATCCCAATCCCCTTTGCTGAGCAGGGAGACCAGGTCACTGTTTCTACAACAAAGTCACCAGAAGTGCTGCAAGGATGCAATTGTTTCTAGGTGTCACTCATTTGTCATCTGCTATGAAGTATCTGTTTAGAAAAATTAGGTCATCCAATCAAGGATGGGAAACAAAACGTAAGCAGGCCAAACTGAACAGTCAAGGTCAGTTGATCTGCAAGCACGCTGAGCAGCTCAGATCAGTTTGGGGTAGACAGCTGGATCAGTCCATGTTCAAACTGAGTATTTTTATGTAATTTGGGAAACACATACATTTCAGACACAGACAGGAGTCCTAAAGATATGATAGGAAATGCAACCCTGCAGATACTACACTTCCCACACTGAGACAGGATTCCAATGCCAAAGCTGGATCAGAAATATATATTTGAAATGATGCTTATATTGTATATGTTTCATATAAAATGAAATATGAAATACATTTTAAATTTTCATGGCTGTTACTTTAACATCAGAATGAAATTCATCTCCATTTTAGAGAAATATTGCCACTCTAAGAATTTTAAATGGAAGAATTTTTCAGGGAAGGATATTTTTACAATGCAAAATAAGCACTGCTGTTGATTTGCCAAAATGGTCTGAATCAAATCTCCGACAGTAATGAAATGTTTTTAATTTATCTGTTGAACAGTTTACCTCAAAGGGCATCATAATATGACTGGACACTCCTTATTTTGAAATAAAACAGACTTCATCCATATCTGACAGCTAGTTCATGTATTTTCTAACAACGATAAAATTGATGTTGGTAGGTGTTAAGATTAATTTATGATAGACAGGTCGTTCAGGGATGACTAGGACTTTTAACACAGATCTATTACGATATGGCAGATTTTAGGTGAATGCAGTTCAAAATAATGAAATGTATTGTAGGCAGTAATCACAATGGAAAGGCTTTGTCTGAGATGTCTAATATTGAAGAAATCAATCAGATGAAAGATTCAGTGATGTGAGACATATTGAATAGGTAAAACCTGGATGGGGGTAGGAAACTGTTAAAAAGAGCAAGTGATACTCTTGACTAAAATATTTTACAATCTTTGTTGAGAAAACTACTTTCTTAATTTGTACAGAATAATCACACTAAGACAGTAGATACACATAGCTGCTCAAATTCAAGTGGAATAGGCTGCATACTTGTCCCAGATGACTTGCTATAAGTAAACTACATTTAGATTAAGGAAAATCTTTGAAGATGTTTTTAAGTGTTTGAAACTAGATACACACGAACTAGATAAATGTCTCTAGAACTTCTTGTAATGTACTGTAATGTGTTCATATGCAAGTTTAAGGTGAAGTTTCATCTTACAAACTGTTTTTCGTAGTTACAATTTATTTTCAATTTTCATTTTTTGCAGTTTGAAATTCACTGTGAGTTCACTGAGGCAAGCATAAAGTGCCCAGCTTGTATTAGTAACTCCACGTCTCTTAAAATGCATGCAAAAACAGAAAGCGTAAAGTACTATCATTATGTTGTGCAGCTAAACAGCTGTTCACTTTTTTCTCCTACACTGAGTTTTCCATTTCTAGAAGAGTGCCAAATGCCATTGCAAGGGTTCATGCAAGACGGAGGTTTATTTGCTGTTTCTTTCCTGGAGACAGCATTTTTGTTCTCCCTTTTTGTTTTTCAGTATTTTTCTGTATTTTTCCAAGATAAATGCCACTCGACTACAAATATCTTTGTTTTTAGTATTTAAAAAATAGGAGTTTTCAATATTAAGGCTGGTACCAGCAGTATTGGGTCTTATGCTTACAAATGAACACAGTAAAACTTCACTAATCCCTCCCATTTAAGAAGTAAAAATAACAGAGATAGCAAAAAAGCTACTTCAAGGAGAGCTCAAGAAAAGTCCACGTGTCAATTAAGCAAGAGTGAAGTCTAATAGTTGCATCCAGACCAAATATGCCAAATACATCAGCTTGATTATACTGTAAATAACAGTCAATTTTGCTGCCACAGCACATTCAACTGTTACTGTCCAGAAAAACATTCATTGGCTTCACAATTACACCAATTCTTCCATGATGGACTGCAGCCCCTCATCCTAGTGACAGAAAATGTGTGTGAAAGACAGTGCGAAACCAATAGAGAACAATGGGGATATTAGACGAAGAAACTTCCTGTTCCCACAAGGCATTGCTTCAGCATTTCTTAATAGATTTGTAAAAATTTATCATATAAAATATTTTGGATCCCTCATTTTTAATGAGAACAAGAAACGTAGAGATAACAGCTACTTTAAACTTTTTGAAAATTGAAATTATTTTTGAAAGGGTTTTGATGGAAAAAACTGTGGTCAGCCTGCTTTCAGTTTTGGTATTTTCCAGTTTTGGAGTGCTTGACTTTTCTACCCTCATAGTCTTTTGCTGAAAACAAAAAGACTTCATCTATACAGTACCTCTTATAAATTGTGTGGTATCTCAGGATATTCTTTGTGAGATAGGGTTCAATTACAGTAATTTGTACACTAATGTGAACATGCGATTCACCTCCTTAATTATCTGGAATTATATACATATATGTATTTATCTATAAAATATATAAACTAAATATATAATAATTAGATTAAATTCGACAACTTTTATAGGACAATGATTTCAAGTATTAAATATATGTATCTATAAAAATAACTTGAAATCATATACATATATTTAATACTTGAAATCGTTGTCCTGTAAAAGTTGTAGAATTTAACAGCTCTAGCCAGGCACTAAAAACCAGAGAAACAGCTAACTTTTGCCCTCAGTGAAGCTGCTGATCATTATTGAGACATCCAGAAATCTGCAGCTGTTGAAGTGATATTTGAGATAAGTCTGCTTCCAAGATAGATGGCAGGTGAGAAAGATCTGGAAGATTGCAATAATTGCCAAGGTCAGTCCTCGTATACCAACATGAAAAGATGTATCAAGTAGCAAAAGCACCTCTGCTTGCAAAAGCGGTCCCCCAGAATGGCGGCTGTAGCTTCTACAGCTGAGTGCAAATCTGGGAAATTAATGGAGCTAGAGAAGCCAGTGCTACTACTGGCATAGTCCTGGGAATGCAACAGCTACCCACAAGCAAGGGCAGAGTTGGCAAGTACTAAAATAATTTACTTCTTGAAGTGATGTTGAATCTCTGCAGCCTGCCGTAACAAAATACCTCTCCCCATCCTTGTTTTTTAACAGCTTCAGCCCATTCATTCTGCCTTCTGAATATATGTATGCATTCATTTTTAATTCTCCACATGAATCCAATCACTGTTTCTGAAAATTTGCCCTCTGTTTTCTGCCAGCTCTCAGGGGTAAGCTAATTGCTACATGTGACAACGAGGAAAATATTTGTCAGCAGTGGCAGGTAAATACGCTTTATCTGAAGAGCAGCACTATGAAGAGGAATGGTGACAGATTCTCGCCTTTGTTGGTTAAATATTTATTTTAATTAGCAATAAATTAATTTTCCCCAAGTTGAGTCCACTTTGCCCATGACGGTAATTGGTAAGGGATCTTCCTGTCTTTTTCTTGACCCATGAGCTTTCTTCCTCCTGTTCTTCCTATTTTCTCTCCCGTCCTGCTTGGGGGGTACTAAGCAAGCAGCTGGGTGGGAGTTTGGCTATTAGCCAAGTCTAACCCACCACACAGGGCTATCTACAGGGAAGATTTTGCACTACTCTATCTCCTGGGTATATCATAGGGGCCACAGCAAAACACGAAGTCTTTTTCCCCAAGTCCAAGAAGAATTGCAGCTGAGGAAAGTTAGAGAGGTATGTTTTATACTAGGCCACACAAATAGAGTTACTCACTCTTTATGGACTTGGGAGAACTTGACAGAGTAATTATCCAGTACCTCTAGTTTTGGGTATCTCTTTATCTTCTCGCTATTATAATAACCATCTTTTTCTGAAGTCCACACCATATGGAAAGCTGATTATCTGTATCTTTTTTCTGCAACTGAAATTAAACTTAACCTTTCTCCTCAGCCTCTGTTGCCACATCTTTCTGCCTTAAGTTCATTCATTAACTCATGGCCACAAGTTTGGCCAAGATAGCAAGCAGCAGGTCAGCTTGACCACATGTCAGGAAATCAAAGAGAAATCATTTTCTGGAACAGAAATCTCATTATACTTCCCAGCCCAAACTCACTTGGACTCTAGGGACCTTACAGTTTAACACTAATAATAAATAAAGCTCCATTGGTTTATTTTTAAAGAATGCTGTTCTTTAAAGGGATAAGAAGGGAGTTTCGTGGCTACCCCACACTCAGAAGCACAGAATTCACTGCTGGGAAAAGACAGCAGCTGCTGCTCCAATGCTGCATCAGTCTGTGCACGGATGAGCAAGGGCACTGCATTCGCTTTGCTATGCTATTTTTCCTTTGTTGACAACATCACAACTGTGTTCCTGGAAGCCCTAAGGGACTACTAGGAGCTGCTTCAGCTGCTCAGAAGAATAATATAAAAGTCACTTTTTTTCTCCCATTTTTTTATTTATTGAAAGACAGCTTATTTGTGTTAAAAGAGCTAGGCACAAAGGGACCAGGATGCACTGCCAGCTGGTCTTTACTCCCACCTATCTCCCATCATTCCATGTGTACTGTCTAAAAAATAGGAATAAAAACAATTTTAGAAGTGGCAAGGACAAGATCAGACATCACTATGTCAGAAAAGATCTTCTCACACCAACTGAAATAGATGCTAAGGACTCCTGATAAAGGAAAGGTCCAGAAAGTCTCAGTTGGCCTTTCTTATTTTTTGTACCCTAACCTTACCCTCTGCTAGCAATGCACCACTTCAGTGCAGTACCCTGCATTCAAATACTAGATCCACGGTATCACATTGCCAGCTGTGCCAGACTGTCATGACTGTGATGCAGTTACCCATAAGAACTACACATTTAAAAAGTATATATACTTTGCAATATAGGCTAATAGAAAAACATGGTTTTCCAGTGTTTAAACAATAATAGTACGCTAATATCTTTGAAGTAAAATTCTATAATACAGATCTTTATTTTTCAATTTAGGTTGCAATATCAGCCTCTCATATTAGTGCCTGTTTATTTACCCTAATAAGCTGCTACTTCAGTAAACAGTTAAAGTTTCACTGATGACTGCTATAATTTCTCTTCAGTTTTAAAGGGTTCACAGGGCTAGCATTAACAGTATGATACAATATGTCTGTAGGCTAAATAGATGTGATCAGTAATCTATTTTTTTTTTTTAAATCTGTTAAAGGATAGCTTAGTATTGTGGTTTTAAAATGTTATGTTTAATTTTAAAATGTTTTGTCTTCTTGAACTTTAGCTTTCAAGATTTTTTTCTTTTTTTAGTTGCTCTGACATATTTTAGAAGTCAATTAATACATTAAAATTACATCAACATGCAATCTGATTTTTAACAGAGCAGAAGACAAAATATTTCTTCTCCTGCAGTATTCATTATTTCATTTTCTTCTTTTAGAAAACTATGGAGCAGTCATGCAAATCATTATATCCTGCAGTAGTAAAGCTGCAGTGATTTTATGTTACTATACACAGTGATGAGATCTGTTTTTAATAAAACTGTATTTTGATTATTCCACCCCACCCCCCAAGTGATCTTCTTGATCACAAACATTTCTGCAATTCACAGTTGTTTCCAAATAACGGCTCAAAGGTTTCCCTGTATATATAGACATGATAACAACTGAATATTGTTTGGGGGAAAAACTTCTAAGGATTAACGCATTGCAGGTGTTAAACAGGTGAATGCAAAGAAGGTGCTACCAATTTCCCTTCCTAATCCACTAGCCTTTTTATTTAGGATATATGATTGGAGCCTGTCTTGGAAACAAAACTAGGAAAGAGAACTTCTAGCTGAGCCTTGCTTGATACAAGTTGTAAAAACTCAATCTGCTCTTTGCATATTGATGCTGAAGAAGCTGAACAGATGTTTTGCTGCAACACACAAAATAGGCAAAAGTACAGATTCGGCTAAAGACGCTTTTTGGGAAACTGGCTTCAAACCCATTGTGCCAGAAAGTATATAAAGATGTTTTTTTCCAGCAAAGTTTGATCTAATTACAAGAAGAATGGAGAACCAATTTACAGTAAAGCACAAGATTACAAAGAACAAGGAATAGGAGAGAATATTTGTTTTTAATACAATATTAAAAACCATAACTTAACTGATACATTCCCTTAGAGAACATAAAATAAGTGCTAATTGTCCACCTGGGGACACAACCTTACTTTTTTCTGTGGAAGAATCCACTTTGATCACTGCAGGTCCTTGCATGAACAGCTACCACTTTGGCATGGTAAAAAAAATAGCCGATTAGTTTTCAAATTACCTTTTTTCAGTTCCATTCAATGGATATGGAAAAAAACCTGGAAAAATCCCAGTTTGAGAATGATCTCTTGCTTTCGCTAGGTGTGTGGAAATGCTGGCAAACATTTCACAGTTGTGAAGCCGACCTTTACACAGCATTTGCAATTGACAATTGTTTTGATTTTTTTAAACTATTCTGTCTACTCATATGTCATTATAGAAGTAGTACAGAAAATAAAGAATACATGCTTGCTTAGCCCTAACTTCTATCAGAATTGTCTTCTCAAAATTTGTAGGGCACCTACCTTCACAACACTGTTACAGACTGGCAGTACTATTCTGCTCATGGGGACCTTAGACTTAGATGAGACTATGCAACTTTTTGGAGGTCATAGAGGAAGTCTATATCAGAAAGGGAACATGAATACAGGTTTTTCTAGATTTAGGCCGGTGACTTAGGCATCATCTTTCTCTTACCTCTCCTTGCTGACATTGTTTATAACACCTGTGGCAGTGGGCCACAGATGGGCTCTAGGTTACACAGACATTTGTGATAAAGAGGGGCTGAAGTCACAGATCTCTATTTCCAGGCTGAATCATCTTTTCTCAGTAAATATAAAAAAAAAAAAACAAACCAAACTGTAAATAACTTGGAGATTCATTCTGATGGCATGCATATAAAATAAATAACTGTGAAAAAAGAAAAGAAGATAAATCATTCCTCCTTTGCAATTGATAAGGGATTACAACGTGTATTTGGTTTTATTCACTTCCTTTCTCTTGATTTTTGTGCTTTGTCCCTGTCCTTAACCTATGCCCCAGAGAAAGAGTAAACAGCTGCTAACAGTGCCAGTAACATTCAATAGTTCATGTTCCCTCACTCCTTACCCAGGCTGAAGTAACCACATTTGGTATGCATTCCACTCTGCAGCATCCTGGAAACCTGCAGTCTGAACCCGTTTCTCAATTTAGCAGCAATGCACTCTGAACAGCAATATGTTACAGAGACAGCTGGTCTACCTTAGCCTTTTACCCTCTTTTAATCTTTTAGTGTTCTGCGGCCACCCTCATCTACTCTCGGCTGCTGTAACCTTTGATCATGTATCATATTTGTAGTATTCTTTTACATTACCTTAACCTTCTTGTTGTAAAGGGTGAAGGCACTGTGATTAGCATTAGAAAGCAAGGTAATCTAATATTCCAATTAATTCAGAGTTTGGAAGGAAATCTGCAGGTAAAAGAATGTGAACCATCTTTGATGTGTATTTAAAAACAAAACAAAAGCAAAAATGAACAAGTCTTTAAATTTATAGTTCCTTATTACAGAATTTCATTCATATGTGTATATATACATACATGTACATACAAGTATATACATATATACATCTACGCACCTGCACAGATGCGCAAATGCACATGCTCACAAACACAGACACACACACATACTCTGTCTGCATATGCAGCCACAGAAGAACAAACGTGTGTTTTTTACACAATGATTTGGTTAGAATGATCATCATGGCAAGGAACAAACAGTAAAAATAGAGAAGGAAGCAAAGACTCTATTTAGAAGTCTAGGCAAACTGGCCTCAAAGTATAGAAATGAAAATGGCTGACTTTGCAGTTAATTAACAGAATTCAGAGAAAAATATAGTAAAGTACTTAAATTAGATATGCATCAAAAGTCTCAAACTTTTCGGGTCTTAGGATACAGTGTCTTTGCTGCTCTTTTGGTCCAGTGAAGGTGGAGAATCATACGGATTTCTCTACACACATTAAGAATTCTAGCAATATAAGATGTGATATTAGCAGTGGTTATATATCTGATTTTACTTAGTAGGATAATTCTAATGCAGTTCTCCTAACTCTTGTGTTCCCAGAGATACATCCAAAGGAAGGGGTTTCCAAAGAAAGAAATATTTGTACTGTTGTACTGAACTAAGCATATTAATTACACTGTAAGGTAGTCTAGTATGGTTAGACTGCAGCAAAGAAGACATAAAATTTGATCTCCTTTAAGCTTGTTTTTGATATGCTGGAGAAAGAATAAGTTGTGAATAAACACAAATGTTTGCTTTTTTTAATATAAATTTTCTAGAGAGCAATATGAATCAGGAATAGTTGGCAAATATAATTTACATTTTAAAAATTCAGAGCGTGGTCCTTTTTCTCCTAAGGATTAAAATTATCAAAACTCATTTGCAGCTTTCACATTGTTACAGTTTGAAGCAACTTGTGAAGATTCAAGAAGCACAACGAGCATGTACGAAATGAGGTGAATGTGTGTCTCTTCAGCATCTGCTTAACCAGTAAAAGAAGTTACCAGAATTCTGCTCATTAATCAAGAATCAGGTGACACTGTTTAAGTTCTACCATTGTTAGCTTATACTCTTAGACAAAGTTCTCAACCCTTCAGAATTAGAGCACAAACATGATTATGAGTCCATGTAACACAGAACAGTTTTAAGCCTGAAAATCTTAAGCATAAAATTTAAAATTCTAATATACACTCCGGAATCTCAGAGATAAGCCCACGTAATATATTTCAAATTAAATGCTAGCAGTAAAAAAGAAGCAATTTGTGTCCTAATAATGTCTCTCTCTATTTCTTATTTTAGCCTGACATCTGGTATCACAGCAGATTTCTGCCACCTGCAAGGTCAGGAAAACGCAGACATCTCAACACCTACTGACTATAGCAAGCATTATTGTAAAGATTTTTGTATGGGTTGGATGGCTTCTATTTCTTCCCAAGTGTCTCACATATGTAAAATAATAGCTATGAAAAAGGCAGTCTTAAAAAGGTAGAAAACTGGAAGCCAGCATTAAAATGATCCTCCTGGTTAATGAAAGAAACAATCGTGGCATCAAACACTCTAAATGCAACTAAGTCAGAAAGCCATCATAAAGTCAGACATGATGGCTTCATAGTTTGTTACTCTGCCGTGGTATATATTAGCCAACACCTGTAGAGGATGCTGTGTGCCCAGTATAGCTGTAGTAGCTCGGCAGTATATTGTACACAACCTCTGTATCATGCACAGATCCCGTCAGCCTAAAGCCTCACGTGCAGATTCACCTCCCCAGCTCCTAATGAAACACATCATTGTGCTACAAGGTATCTCAAAAAACCCAACAAACTTACACACTTGTTGAGCAAATAAGCTTCTGAGTTCATTAAGCTTAAGAAGCCAATTGTTTCCCTTGCCATCTGCTAACTTATTATATCCTGAAGACTCGCCTCAATCTCATGCACCATGGTTATTGGAATATCATCTGTCCACCTGCAATACTGATTGGTTGGAATAAGAATATTTTTAGACACTAATCATTAAAAAGGCATTTATAAGAGAACTCTCCTGTCCTTGTGCTGCTGTTCACAACTCTTCAGCTGTGGACTACCAGAGAACTCAGCCCCACTGAAGCAGCAGAGACAGGAACAACCATGATAACGGGGTAGGCAGCCAAGCCTAACCTGGCACATAAACTGACGAATCAGACCATATACCGCAGTCACATGAGACTTCTCTTCAGAATATTGTTTTCTTTCCTGTTCGGATAGTGAACTTCCCGACCTCCATTTCAGGATGATATGCAGCTCTTTCAAAGAATATAAACAACAGAAATAATTCTTCTTGTTCTTCTTTTAAAAATACGATTGTCTTCCCGACATCATTTAATAAACATATACTTTAAAAGTGTATTAAAATCCCCTTTCCAATATCAAAGTAAGTAATTTTTCAACTGGTATAGCCATTTTTTGTTTTCTTACAAAAAAACGACTTCTAGCTCATATAGACCCAATAGGCCAAATTAATTCTTGCCTAACCACTGGAGCCTGGCAAAATTACGCCAGGGGAGAATTTGGACCAAACATTTCTGTCTAAGATACACCAGCAAGAAGACACCTAAACACTGTAATGTATCCCATATTTTGCTCTTAAGCTGAAATCCCCCAAAACTGTTTCTACGCAACCAGTTTGACTCCAAATATGTACAAGCCTGTAACGATTATGAAAACGGTATCACCTTTTGGAAATCAAGCAATTTTTCATACTACTGGAATGAAAGACACTGAAGAATATGTGCCCATGATCCATCCTGGCCAAAGCCTGACAAAGGTAATTCAGCCACAGAAAATATATCTGAAGTAAACAAAGTTTAATTTACTGAGTTATTCTGAGTTGCAGTTTTTCCATTCTCTGTTCCTGCTGCTTGATATTTAGCTGTAGACAGAACTGCTATACATCCAGATGGACAAAACAGCCTTAGATTATTTTTTTTTTTTTTTTAAATTCATGTTACTCCCTGCTTGGCCACAAGAGGCATATAAGAAAACCATAGCACACCTTATATGTTAATATCATTTGTTATTCATAGTATTGTAGTAACCAGATGCCTCAGTCAGGGAGGTTCACTGCTGTTCTAGATAAAATCAAAGGCAGAGGCACAGATGGTATTTCTCTTGAGGAGCTGAAGAACCAAACTAAAGCAGGATGACAGAAATTAGCATCCTGAGGTTTGCTCAGAGCTCGGGTTGGATCTCTTTGCCATCTGCTGCCTGCAGGAGCTGCCCTGCAGTTGCCTGCCAGCACACCGCCGCAGAAGCCCCTGTGGCAGGAGGCATTCCTGAATCCTGTTGCCAGCAGAAGCGGCAGTGCAGAGAAGACTGTTGTCCCTATTCTGCAATTCACTGCATCAGTTGGAGAAGTTCTCTAGACTAGAAGTTTTAAACATAAATGCCTGAAGATTACCATTTTGTTAACCTGACAAATAATCCGACTGATAAAAGTTGTGAAGATATCTAAACCCCTCGAGAGTAAATGAGATCCTCAAGAGTTCAGCAGATATCAAACACACTGCTTTCTTCAGCGTTCCCTTGCAAGCCCATAGCTTTGGATGTGTTGGTTCTGGCTCCTCTGTTTCACAATTATCTTACCTATTAAATGGATGCATTAAATACTCAGCTGGCATGGTAGTATGGTTTGCACCAATTATCACAAAGCATTTGGAAAAAGTAAAGACAGCATAACACGACACAGCATACTCTTTAACTATTAACTCTTGCCATTGTTTACTTTGCAGGTAGGTAAAAGTAAGCACACCTTCCACATCTAAAATACAACGTGTGGCATGTGACTGAGGATGGTTACAACTGTTCTGAAAAAGCTAATAATTCATCAGAGACTGGATCTGGAAAAATATCTACAGAGTTCATGATTGTGCACCTTTCCAGAGTAGAGATAAGCAGTTACCCAGTTAAAGCCACTGGAAACTACTTGCACTAATGTTGCTAACATATGCTTGTACAATCAGGATCTAATTTCTCACAATATCAATGTTCCAGTATCTTAGACTTCTACTCTGTGGGAACATGATTGTTTTGGGCAGGATTTCCCCTTGGGGTATGTGTCCTTAATTTATTGCTGCAGGGTTGAGTAATGTACCCATCACAGAGCCATTCATGTTTTATTAAAATTAATTTCAAGGGAATGTTCTTTTAGGAAGTGTGTATGGGACTATTTAAATGCTTTGGCAAAACAATACCAGCAATAAGGAATAATGAAAACATTTCCTTTTTTCACTCCTTTTATCTTAAGACAAATGAATTCTAGCCTCAGAGTATGCTAAGAAAAAGGAAAAAAACAACGGGAAACTCCTGCTATTTTGTCACAGTTCCTCTGATTTCTACAGTCTGACTGTCTTACATCACTTCTCCTGGAAGGAGTTTCCCTTTGCTAACACAGATCTTTAGGATCTATCTGCAGATCTGGATTAGCAAAATAAAAAAGTTGTTTGTGAGACATGGCTCTCCCTACCAAATGTAGGCGGGTTTTCTATAATCTCATCTCTGATCTTCACATAAATATTTCTTTTAAAGAGCCTGTTTCCAGATCTTTGCTAGGCATGTGGGAACAGCAGAAAATAATTACTTTGTCTGGTAGATCATTTATTGTCTGAGAGGCCATTTTAAGGTGAAGAGATGCCACCTGCTATGAAGTTGTCTCATTTGGTAAGTGATAATTAAAGGCTGAAACTGGAAAGGGCAAGAGAGAAAGGCCAATGGTTTCTTGGAATATTTCAGCCACTTTGAAGTGAGAAATCCCCATCTTACAAGGGAGAGAGAAAAGGAGGTGGGGGAGAGAGAGCGTGCACGTGTGGGTGTGTGTGCACGCGCACACGTGTGCACTGGGAAATATTCAGACATACAATGGTGACTGTGACTACAGGCACAAAAGGCCTAACAATTTGTATGACAGGAAACACACACACAAAAAAAAAAAGCAATGACAAGAACTAGAAGAGATCAGACGCTTTCTGTTACACAGATAGCACTGTTTCAGATGCACACAAGACAGAGTTCATACATCACCATGTACAAGTGTACGCCACTGCTGTGGGCACTTTGCATATGCACCAGATGTGGTATCAAGCTGGTCTATATAGAAGAATCTTTCATTTGTCAATGCAGCGTTTTCTGAAAACAATGTTTAGTGTGGTCAACAGCGTTTGCTATAAGGAGAGCAGAACTGTTAATTTTGTGATTGTGTCACAACACAGAGAAAAAGGAATAAAATTAAAGTATGAAATGACCTATCAAATTTGCTTGACAGGTACTAATTCACTTTGATCTATCCCTCACCATAATTTCATTGGCAGGGAAACCATACATATTTATAAAAGTGGGAGCAGGCTGCTGTTGTTCTGTTTGTAATTTACAGCAACAAAGAATCCATTTAGAATACCATACTTGAAGTCCCAAGGTGACTCTGCCGTGGTTACAGGCCCCCTGCTATGCAGGATACCTAACATAATAAAGAACAAAGCAAAACAATGCTACACTGAGACCACGGCTCCTGGGTAATCAATTCAGGTATTTACAGCTGAAACAATAGCTCTGTGCAAATCAGCATCATTACTACAATTTGCTGATAGAAACCCCAGGGAACTCAGGAAGTGTCTGCCTGCAAAGCAGCTGATTAATCTGAGTTGCTTATGTTTTGTTAAAGCGTTATTGTTTCCCATGATAATCAACAGTAAATGATTGTTTAAGAAAAGGGCAAGGGAAGTGCAACAAAATGTGCAAGACACACATCTCTTCTACCATTTTGGCCTTCCACATTGCTCAGCAAACGTATCCGTCATGAAAAGGAACGAGGCCAGCTTCAGCCTTGCATACTGTGAAGCACCATTACCAGACTCACCTGATTTTTGTTTTTTAATGCTTGCTTCCAATCTCACAGACTTTTGAAAAAACACAAGCATGGACTCAGCGAGAGTCAATTTAATCCATCTACTGCTGCTTCTCTTTTTGGCATGTGTATAGGGCTTGCTGTCTCCCCATTTTGGCTTTCCTATTGGAAAAGCAAAGCAAGGAAAAAGCAACTTCATTGGCACTTTCTCTCCTTCAGTGCTCTGTCTGATAAAGGCAAGGTGTCCCACAAGAGCGCTTCTTTGATACATAGTGGAAGACACTCTAATTCTGCCTATTTGTGTATTTCCTTTATGTTCTACTAACATAAAGAAAATGGGATTTAGGCACATTTCAGAATCTTCCTGCTCAGAACTAGCAATTCATCTTTAAGAGAGCATGAGGCAGACTGATTTGTCTCGTCTGTCCATGAAAACCCCCTGCCATGAAACGGAGGTGTATGACTATTCACATCAAGTGTGAAATGCATCTGACACTGATTTGCAAGCGGTCGTTTAGAAAACATTGGAAACAGAAATTACTTCTTCAGTGAGGGATGTTTTCAACACTTCCCAAAATAAAATCCCACACAAGCTTGTTTTAAGAATGTTTCTACCTACAGGGAAATTAGACGGTCTAGCTGATACACCATTGCCTGTAGCACTGTCAGAGTAACAGTTGTTTAAACCTGCTTTTGTCTCAGCAAATGAATAGTTACTATCCAACTGTTCTTATGCCTGCTGTAGGCTGCTCCTAAAACACCTACCCAAAGAGAAGACAGTTGTACAATGTCCAAACATTTCTGAATTTCATGTTAGCTATGAGTAAACTGCTTTTTAAACTGAGACACATCATATACCTCAGTCACTAGTTTGTTTTCATAATGAATATGTGAGCTGCTTCTGCTACAGTTATATTTTTCAAAAGCACCTATTCCATGTTAATTTGCTGACTGGTAAAGAGTATGAGACCAAAGCAACAGAGAATACCATATTCTGAGCATAAATTGAAATTTTTAGAGCATTTTCAGTATGGATCCATTCCATTGCAGCAAGCAGGACTCTAAGGCAAGGAGAGAAAGTCTGGAAATGTCATTGCAAACTAGGGAGTTCTGTCTTCTTCCAAAGATGATGCCAGGCCCAATTTATATGGACTTGGGATCTGAGGAATCTCTAGATACTGGATGGAGCTGAAGAATACTGCAGAGTGCATGGGGAGTCTCTTCACATCTGAGTAGTCAGGTTCCTTAGTGAGAAGCTGAAACATTTTTTCCTTGAAATTGGAAAAGTATATTCTGAAATCTTACTGCTGTGTTTACGGGATGCCCCTATGCACATGCTCAACAACTTTGGCATCATACAGAGTAACACAGAAATGATATTTCTTTAGACACTGCCAGCAGCAGCAAAGTTCCTTATTCAGTGACACTGACTGCACTTAATGGGATCATATCATGAACTGATAATGAACTGAAGTGTAAGTTTCCGTGAGAACACATATCTGAAAAGTATTTTAGAAAATAACAAAAAGAATGCATCCCTAACAATAATCTAAGTTAAGAAACAAAATGAGATCCTTTTTTTTTAAAGCCTAACAATAACTTAGCAAGAAGCCAATGACTGAAGCAAGTAAGGCACCCAACTTCTAAAATACAGGTGACAGCGATAATATTTTGGGGGGATACTATTAGTGTTTGAGCCCATGCTTTGAATGGGGTTGGAAATTAAGTCTCATGGTTGCTGATTTCTAAGTATACATTAAGGGTAAAAAAAAAGAAAAAGTCTCCTGTTTGTAGAAAGGGCAAGAAATAGGTACTGCTGTAGGATGTACAATAAAAAAATGAAGAAAGAAAAAAGATATACACGGTAGCTTTGTCTCCATGTCCATTCAGTCCTCTACCGTCTGCTAAACTAAAAGTGCACACATTCAGCTCAATCACCCGAAAAATTACAATGCTTAGGAAGTCCTTCGTATTTTAATTTTGGAACATTATAACTAAACAGGCTGAAAAAGAACTATTTAGTTTGTTCCTTATATAGACGGGATAACTTCAGAAAAAGGGCTGTTCAGGCAATGGCAAAGCTTTTTTTCACTGTGTTGTTTGCTTACGCTTTGAATAGCTTTTCTGATATGTTCCTGTTTGATCGATGATCCATCCAAAGCATCTACCCTTCTCCCAAAGAGATACAGGTAACTCAGTTATATCCCTCATGATTCAACCTGCATTTTCTGTTTCCTACTTTCACTCACTCTGCATAGTACTTTCCCACAGAATTACAGAGAGATGAAAGCTCCTGCCATTCACTGCTCAAGCATAAAACTATGCTATCTCTTTTGGTCGCACTTCTAATACAAAATTGTCATAGAACTGAGCTTTCAGAATTGCTATCCAGCAACTTAGAAGTATCAGCCTATTTAGAGAAACAGATTCTTGTAGAAACTTGGAAGCGGTAAAGAGCAGAACTCAGTTCAGTTCAGACAAGACATACGGTAATCTTAATTTTGTTAGTAAGTTAATTTTTCAAATAAATGGTCAGTCTCTGCAATGAATCTCAAATGTACATGGGGCAGAAGAAATCTGTCAAGGAAGGAAAATAAAAAAAAAAAGATGGAATGAAGTATCAAAAAGTGAGTAGAAGCCAGACTGTGCACAATCTCCACAAAGGTATTTATTGAAGTAAACCATTTTTGTGGATCTAACAAATGAAATATGAACAAATTTTTTGTCAAAAGTTGTTACCTTGCAGTTGGTCAAATTTAGCCCCAAACCCAAATGCTACATGTCAAAGGAGATTCATGTGGAAATAATTCTCATGCACTCAGGGTAAATAGAGCTACAGGCAGTAAATAAAACACAACTGCGATCCAATTCTAGATTCAAAGCATTATACTTTTAGTCCCAATCATTTCAAACAACATAAGTCTCACACAAAATACAGAGAAACAGGAGAACAAAATAAATAGAGAAAACAAGTCTAGGATGACAATAAATAAAAAGAAGTCAATCCAGCCCAGAGAAGTAGAGTAAATGAGAGAAAGAAAGGATGAAAAATTAACAGATTACAATTTTAAAAGAAAGCATGCCTATTGTTTGGAAAACGGGACTGAGAATCACCAACTGTAAAACATATCCTTCTGCAGCCAACGGATATTGGTGTTATTGAATAGGGATTTATTGAAATATAAATTGCATATTGTTTTGGTTTCCCTCCCCCCTTAGAATATGTCTACCTCAGATAGATATGGCCTGTAAAACACACTGAAGTCCAACTGCTACCTCCTTCCCCAACATTTAATGAATTCAGAAGAAGTAAAATACCATCATCTTCAGTGATGGGCTTGGCACTTGTTCCATGCTTTATATGATAGTGCAACATTAAGTACTGAGCAGAAAGAAGATTAGAGTGTTTTTGAAATATTGAACTTTTAAAGCACACAAGAAAAAAATTATTAAGAATGGTCAAAGCGTATATAATAACTAAGAAACAATTAGGTAAAACAGAGTACATGCAAATTCAGAGTAAATAATTAAAAAATCCCTCAAGATGAAACCTACAAAGATGTAGAACAGACTATTCTGCAAGTCCTGTTCTCAAAAGTCATTTAATCTAGACAAAATATCATGGGCTTTCTTACAGAACAATCATACATGGAAAGATAACCTTGATAACCTTAATGGTTTTGGTTTTTTTTTTTTTCCTTTTCTGAGCAAGATGTAGCTAAGCCTGGTATATGTGGCATTATGGAGAAGTCAAGTTTGGGATATAAAAGTGGCCACAAAGTAAGCAGTACAATTCTGTAATTGGCACCAACCTGGCTGTAATTAATGTCAGGAGAATGATCTGTCAGGATAAAATGTAAAGAAGTTCAAAAATGGTTGCAGGGGATCAATCTACTTCAGTTCTGCTTTTTGGGGGTACCTTGTCAAACATTACCCACACTACTTAGCAGCATCCAAGAGCTATGAGAATATCAGCTTTATATTTGACTCAACTATCAAGCACTTAATTTCAAAAGCCTTTACATTCCAAGGTAAATATCTCTCTATTTTGGTATTTGGTTAAAATATGCTTTGTGAATTATTTATTTTACCCTCTTGAAAGGCAAAAGTATTTCAACAGTCATGAAACACCCCTGATTGTCAAAATATACCTGTAGGTCACAAAGTAAGCAAAGCTTCAGCCACAAAGCTGTGTTTTCAGAAGTTTCCATGAAATTATCTCTTTACCTAGAAGGCATCATTAAAAGAGATTTAGAAAAATAGAATAAAATAAACAAAAAAGATTATTCTGAAGGCGGGAGTTGAGAAGTTTTTAATAACTCACCCAGCACAGAAAATTCATGTCATTGCCATTTAAAATCATGACAATAATAAAGCTATACTCATAAAATCAGCACATAAAATATTTCACTCTATAAACCTTTCTAATTGCTTTTTTTTTTTTTTTAAATCAAACAAACAAAATTGAAGGTTGCCAATCAAATACAAATAAGCTAGAGCTCTGGGGTGCTGAAAAAAAAGGAAAAACTTGCAGACTTCAGAAGAGATTAAGTCAGGACTTTCAGAGTAGAATGAGTTAGAGAGGTACTTGGTACAGAGAGGGTGAACATACTTAGGCAACAAAGCATCAAGAAGTTGACAACAGTGAAGCAAGCTAAGGAAAATAATATAACTTGAACCAAAACTGTTACTAAGGTCTGAAATTTTCTGTGGAAAGAATGTATGTAACATCACAGTGACAAAGACAACACTGTGGTTCCCTGGACAGACAACTATTTTTCTGCTGTTTTTTCATGGTAATACCTCAAAACTTTAAACCATTCACTTTAAAAAAGGAAAAATAAACACTGGGGGAAATACTAGAACTCATAAATTTTAACAGAATTAAATAGAAACAGGTGGAAAAGATGCATGTTAATAAGAGAAAAATGAAGTAGTTCAGTTTCAATTTTAATCTGATCAGGGTGGCCTCCATAAAGGTTTCTATGGAGGTGTCTTAGAAGACATAGCTGGTGGCACAGCTTGCTGTCACCTTAAATGGAGCAATGTCTTTTGGAAGTTTATATACCAAAACCAGGTTTATAGATAGGACTTATGTTTCAGAAGTTGCATAGATGACAAAACTGAAGGCCAAGGTCAGAACATGTAGTTGCTTCTGGAGAGGAGAAAATACACAGGCTTGATTCTAAATGAATAGAAATATAAAACAGGCTTACTGAAGGTCAACGTTAGGTACCTCAACCCATGCAAAACCCTTTGTTTCTGCACCAGTCACCTGAGACAGGATGAATCCTGAGCAAATCTGCTGGTGGTGACTGGGAGGATAACCTCCCTAGCATTCAACCAGCACGTTAGAGCAATACCAGTCAACTTCAAAAGATAACAGGATTTTGTCTGCCACCTCATATAATTGGTATAATTCCAGAAAAGCATTTGTTTAGGTACAAACCGTACCACTGCTATGCAGACACCACTTGTAAATTTGCTGCAGCAGGGAAGGGGGAAAAAAATTAATGCCATCCAAAGAGAAGCTATGAGATTATCAACAATAATTTCAGACAGTAAGCACATTTTCAAAGGTGGCATTGATATAACAGCCTAATAAAATACTTAGACACTATTGATATGCAGGCAATGCTGTAGTTTTAAGCTTTAAAGGTGATACGAAGTCTAAATGATTCCCAAAGTAGCTATAAGGTTTTTTACTTCCCACACTAAAACATAGTCATACAAATATGTTCTATCTAAATGTCTGTGCTGAGTTTCCAGCAGACTAACTCCATATCTACAGCACAAGTATGCTAGCATGTCTTAAAGATCTGCAGAGGCAAAATGGATACACATTTATGCAGAGCTACATCTCGTCAGGATTAACCATGCCTCCCCAAAGCATGAGGTCACATAGTATAGTTGCCCCTTCACATTCTAAACTAACTAAAGATGAATTATTTATAAAAAAAAGTCTTTTTTTTTTAGTTGCTCAACAAATCAAATAAATTTATTCATTAGATACTGCCATTGTAACATCCTGTTACCAGAGATAATGGATTTTGACTATTGATGTGTGTTCAAAATCAATTTCATAACTAACAAATTTATTTTTCTTTAGGTTGCTCAGCATTGTAACCATGAACTGTCAATTGTGTATAAAAATATAACTGAAAAAAAAAACTTTCCCCTGTCTTTAAAATCCTTTGTCTTCGCAGCACAAGGATGCTGGTCTTGATTTTTTTTATCTCCTTGTCTGAATTGTAAGCAATTTTGTCCAAGCATCCAGTTTTTCCAACAAATATTTTCTGAGTACTTCCTATTAAAATATATCAAAATACCAAATGGATCAATCTCTTTTTACAGAAAAAATAATATACGAACTCTCTGCACTGGATCTCAGACCCAGAATCAAAATCGTACCCATGGCAGCAGTTAACATCCTCACCTGAAACTGATGTTTAATCCCCAGTCTGACAGGGGGAGACAGACCTTAGATCTTTTAAAGCCAGGGAGAAAAACACTTTTGTTTGCAACCTGCTCCATGGATGCTTTATTTGATTTACTAACTTGTAACCAGAGATTCCTTTTCTCTATGAAGTAATTCTAATAGTGACAATTCTTATTTGAAAAAGCTACAGTTTTTCTGGAACCTGAACATATACCCTATCTTTGGCCGCACTACAGGGCTTGCTGGTTGCTTGCTTTTTCCAACAACAATTTGCAAGCAGCAAGCCAGCTATGTTAGCTGACTCAGTGCAGTCATTCCAATTTTATGCTAGCCCCACTAGTAGCTGACCAAAACAGCAAAGGTTGTTTAAATAAAAAGTCTAAAGACTGCAACCATTCATACAAACTTCTCTAGTTCCACTTATACCTACAAAGCCTTCTAAAAACAACAAGCTGTTCTGCACAGGGAAAATTATCATTTACCAGGGAGGGACCTGCAGTTAAGAAAAAGTAGGCTTCCTCACTTTCCTTTATTGCAAGTCACACCTGCAAGAAGGCAAGCCAGCAAACCTTCCAGTATTTCCTTCTGCATGTGAAGGAAGCAACTCGCATAATCAAACCCAAACTGGATACTATCACATTCCTTAATAAAAACATCAGGATATTTAGTGTCAGAGTCAAACCACGGTGTATGGCAACCTGTACAAAATGCTCAGACTACTCATTCCATCTTGCAGTATTCAACAACACGCAACCACTGAATGACTCCATTTTAACAAGAGGTGTCAAAGTCTCTGAAGAAACCCTATGCAAGTGTAGTGATTCCAGATATTTGTGTTCTCCAACACTATTGACATTTTCCTTTTTTCCATTTTTTTTTTTTTTGTAGTTGTTGCCAAAATTTCTTTTCTACTCTGACAAGCACTGAACACTGAAACTAAGAAAATGATAGTATAAGTCAGGATTTGCAAAGTCTTTATTTATTTTACTTTGAACAGGCAGCTATTGCAATGCCAGTGACACAAGTGGTGTTTCAGAAATCCAGAGCACAAAAGTGGACTGTGTGTCAATGCTCACAGAATATTTAACCTACAGGCAACTGAGTCTAGACCAAGCTGTTACTTCTCTGGTTTCTGTTAGCTACATCACCATACCTTTTTACAAATCCTTGACTTCATGCTTACTGTACTAACTAGCATCGCTACCCAAAACTAATTAAACTTAAGAAAAGTATACTGTCATGAAACTAGCAAAGAAGGTTTATATATCAAAGAAATACGACATTGTATGGAGACCAAGAGTTATTTTTAAAAAAAGGAACAACAAAAAAAATATCCCAACAAGGAAGGAAGGAAGGTTCCAACCTTTAGTTTCCAAAATAATTTTGTCTTTTAAGCTTCCTTATTCCCACTAACAAAGTAATTCTTGATTGTTCTTCTGCTTCAGGTCCTGAAATCCATCCACCAGGAGACTGATAGTTACCCCCACTGCGATTTTGCAAGTACCTGCTTCTGTGGTATCTGTGCACCTTTGTTCCTGGCTCTCAAAATTTAGACATTCTGACCTAACTTAGACAAGGCAAGCCACTAAAGAAGAAAAAAATCAGTAAGGAGCAACTGAAAAAAAACCTAATGTCAATAAGGCTTTGCTTTTCTATTGGTGTATTTAGCTACTACTCACATGTTTAAAGTTAAATACATGTTTAAATGACATGCTGCGCTAGCACTTGAGTACTCAGAGCTTTGCAGAATCAATCTTTTATTGGCATCTGATTGGCATGGTAAGAAAAGCCAAGCTAAAATAACTGTGAAATGCAAGGTTAAAAATGAAACTTTAAAAACTAACTGAAAACAGATCCTTTTACCTGTATGATATTTTTCACTCCTGCACATAGTAAACAATGACAGATGTCAGTAAATGCTGAGTGGAAAATTTTCTTTTGAGATTACCATTTTTATGGAATACTCTGCCCAAGCTGACAAAAACTACTATTTAACATTGGTATTTAAAATTGAGGACAATACAATACTGACCAATCTGCTTCATACCAGATTTTTTTTTAAAATTTTCTTATAGTACATTTCAACTACATGACTGCTTACTGCACATATAAAACATTTAATGGAAGATTAGTCATTTAAAATGAAAAAATGAAATAAAGACGCTTGCTGGTATCAAAAATGTCCTCCTGCACATTCTTGACAGATCTAACATAAAGCTTTCTTTCTCTTTTTCCTCGCCTTTTCCTTTTTCTTTCAATCTAAAAAAAAAAAAATAGAATTCTTTGCAGAATCTAATAAACATAGGAGGGAGAAGGAGAGGGACATGAAAAGAAAGGACTACAAAGGATATTCTCCTGGCTTCCTTAGGAGCTTAATACAATCTTATGAATCCTGTGGAAAAGGAAGAAATAACATATTCTTACATCTGGAGAAGAACAAACAAACTAAAAAAGGAAAGGAACATGAACACAGAGTAACAGTATCCTATTTCCTGATCAGCAACTAGAATCTGAAGGAATGCTCACTTTTCTGTAACGTATTTTGAAATGCCAAAAATATTGCCCACCATGCTGAGAAAAATATTCATTTTCATCAGAAATATTTTTTGTATGTTTTAATACTAGTGTTAATACTTTAACCCTTAGATAAATACCATCTGAACTGCGAATATCTATAATGTATTTTCTAGAAAACAGGAAGCTCTAATATGGTATGAACAAAAAAATATAAGTAACTCCCTGAAAACAAGGAGTCATTACAAGGCATCAGGATGAACAGCAAAGTGAAGGATAAAGCATATATAATACATCTTTTTGTGTGCATACAGATTAGCACAGATTATCAGAAAAGATGGCAAATGGTAGAGGAAAGAGCCCTCTCTAGTGATACTCTGATTCTCATGACTCCAGACATTTCCAGGAACAACTGTCTTATTCTCACCAAAAAAAATCTGAACGTTCACTATTAGATCTGCTTCCTGTGATGAAAACCATTATAAATCCCACCTCACACAGACAGACTGATTAAAGATATTCCATGACTACTTTCTGGATGTGAAGATATCATGCAGAAAAAGTAGAAGGATTAGACTGGATGAGCCTAGGCCGTGACTGAGCAAAGCACATACACCTGCATTAAAATCCTGTTGATTTTGATGGAATTATTCAGATTCAGTAAGCTAAACACAGGTTCAACTGCTTCCTGAGCTGCGGCCACGATTCAGGTCTGAACGTTCTGCAGAACCTCAAACAACCACAGAGACCCTATCAGCATAATAAGGACATCTCTATAGAAATATTTTATTCCCTGCTATTACAAGTAACACTAAACATTGCATTAAATGAAAGACATCAGAGAAAAGAAAATGATTTCTCAGTAGATTCAATTTCTGTTCTTTTTCCCGGGATGGGGAAATGCACTACAACCAGAGCAGAAGTTGCCAAGTGGCCACATTGCCCCAGTGGCATGTGAAGCAATCACCTCTCATAGGGGTGCAGCACTTCTAAGACATTAAACTCATTTCTGTATTTTTTCCCGATTCTTTCTAGCTCCCGGAACACTGGAATACCTTAACTTTGACTGACAAAATGTCTGAGTTTTTGGTACCTGGGCTTTTTAACAAGGAATACAAATGCGGGGATGGCAGGGGAGCGCTCCATTTAACACTTCCTGTACCTTTCCACATTACGGTGTCTTCAAGACCAGCTACTATTCAACGTTGCCTTCTGTTTTCATTTTGTCACTTACACAAAAACTCTTTCAATGTTCTCTGCTATTCTAATGATTTCTTAAAATAATAGCTTACTTCCCTGTTGTTTAATAGGAATTTGACTTTAAAGACACAAAAATTGGCAGCAAGATTGAGAGGGATGTGTAGAATGCTCTAAATCGTTATTTTAAATTGGTCAGATTTCTAGAAGGTAGTGTTTCATTAACCAAAACATAATTCAAATACAAACGTAGAGAGTTAGAAAGTCAAAGGTACAATAATTTACGAACCTCTAAATAATGGAAGTTAATTTTGGAAAAAGAGTTTCACAGCTCGCCAATGTCACTAAATAACAATAAATGTACTACCTTTTGCATGTAGCAAATGGTGTATTTTCAAACAGTACTCTTTATTGCGTGAAAGAAATGAGGTGTTAAATCCAAATAAGGTACACTGTTAAAATAGCTATTCTTCTGATAATTTAGCTAACTGAATATAGCTATCTGGATGCTATAAATGTCTTAAATAACTTTCTTTGAACTCATACCCCAAAATGTTTTGAAATAAGTATTGATATTTGAATATGACTGAATGAAAATTACTCCTTTTTTTTTTTTTTTTTTAACAACCTCACCCTTTTTCTTTTGTGGCTGGACAGTGAAAGTCCTAAAAAGAGAGTTTTTAAGTGGGACTCTTTTCATAGTTTCTTGAAAGTATGGGCTATGGGTGAGAATCTGTAGTACAAAGGACAGGATAATGTATTAGAAAACAACGATGCAACCATACAATAGAGCAGACAATAGAGCAAGTACTGTCCATAGATTACCCCTTACTAAGACTTGCAGTATCTAACTACTTGAGTGAAATTTGAATATATGTATTTCTATGCCTAAATAATACAAAGGTAGTTGACGAAATTTCTAGAAAAACACCTAAAATCCAGAGATGACAAACTCCCACCAACTTCCACTGAAAATTAAGAGCATACACTACTTAAGGAGGACTAAGCAGCCTCCAGTCTACATCTGTGGGCTCCCCAGAATCTCTATAGATAAAGCAACACATATTTGGCTACCTTCTATGATATAATTCTATGTACCTTAAGAGAATAAAGCATATACACAAAACCACACCTATGCAGCTAATCTTGATGCCTTGAATTTTTTTTACTACTTCTACTATGTGTCCTGAAATAAATATGTTTGAATAAAATTTCTCAGTACCAAAAAAATAAAGAAATAAAGAAATATAATCTTAAGGCATATTTACCAAACTGCATATAGCTTGCATAAGAGCTATGTGACATGAGTTTAGCAATACTAAATTATTTCCTTATTATACATTTAAAATACTATATTTAAATCTTCTCATTCAACTTTCCCCTTTATAATAAGGTAAGGAAAAAAAAAACAGCAGACAGTAATTCATAGAACCATAGAATCATTTAGGTTGGAAAAGACCCTTAAGATCATCAGGACAAACTGTTCACCTAGCACTGCCAAGTCCACCACTAAATCATATCCCTAAGCACCACATCTACACCTCTTTTAAATACCTCCAGGGATGGGGACTCAACCACTTCCTTGGGCAGCCTGTTCCAATGCTTAATAATCCTTTCAGTGAAGAAATTTTTCCTAATATCCAATCTAAATCCCTGCTGGCGCAACTTGAGGCCGTTTCCTCTTGTCCTATCACTTTTTACTTGGGAGAAGAGACCCCCTTTCAGGTAGTTGTAGAGAGCGATAAGGTCTCCCCTCAGCCTCCTCTTCTCCAGACTAAACAACCCCAGTTCCCTCAACCGCGCCTCATAAGACTTGTGCTCTAGACCCTTCACCAGCTTTGTTGTTCTTCTATATGGACAAAGTCTGGCAAACATTACAATTCGGGATTACCTGAATGCATTATTTGTAAAGAAAGTCACACAATAGCAACAAGAGTGAAGGTTTAAGCATACATCTATTACCTCTACAGAAAGGTACAGCAGGAATGAAGAATCGTATTTCCTCGTAAGACTTGTGGTCTAGATCCTTCACCAGCTTTGTTGCCCTTCTTTGGACACACTCCAGCACCTCAATGCCTTTCTTGTAGTGAGGGGCCCAAAACTGAACACAGTACTCCAGGTGAGGCCTCACCAATGCCGAGTACAGGGGGACAATCACCTCCCTGGTCCTGCTGGCCACACTATTTCTGATACACGCCAGGATGCCATTGGCCCTCTTGGCCACCTGGGCACACTGCTGGCTCACATTCAGGCGGCTGTCAACCAACACCCCCAGGTCCTTTTCCACCAGGCAGCTCTCCAGCCACTCTTCCCCAGGCCTGTAGCGTTGCATGGGGTTGTTGTGACCCAAGTGCAGGACCCGGCACTGAGCCTTGTTGAACCTCATAGAATTGGCCTCAGCCCATTGATCCAGCCTGTCCACATCCCTCTGTAGAGCTTTCCTACCCTCCAGTTGATAACATTCTCATCCAACTTGGTGTCATCTGCAAACTTACTGAGGGTGCACTCGATCCCCCCGTCTAGATCATTGGTAAAGATTTTAAACAGAACTGGCCCCAACACGGAGCCCTGGGGAACACCACTTGTGACCGGCCACCAACTGGATTTGACTCCATTCACCACAACTCTTTGGGCCCAGCCATCCATCCAGTTTTTTACCCAGCGAAGTGTATGCCCATCCGAGCCATAAGCAGTCAAGTTTCTCCAGGAGAATGCTGTGGGAAACAGTGCCAAAGGCTTTACCAAAGCCTAGGCAGACAACATCCACAGCCTTTCCCTCATCCACTAAGCGGGTCACCTTGTCATAGAAGGAGATCAGGTTAGTCAAGCAGGACCTGCCTTTCATAAACCCATGCTGACTGGGCCTGATCACCTAGTTGTCCTGTACATGCCGTGTGATGGCACTCAGGTCGATCTGCTCCATAACCTTCCCCGGCACCAAGGTCAGACTGACAGGCCTGTAGTTTCCCGGATCCTCCTTCCAGTCCCTCTTGTAGATGGGTGACACATTTGCTAACTTCCAGTCAACTGGGACCTCCCCGGTTAGCCAGGACTGCTGATAAAGGATTGAAAATGGCTTGGTGAGCATTTCCACAAACCCCCTTCAGTACCCTTGGGTGGGTCCCATCTGGCCCCATAGACTTGTGTGTATCTACGTGATGTAGCAGGTCGCTAACCATTTCCCCTTGGATTATGGAGGCTTTGTTCTGCTCCCTGTCCCTGTCTTCCAGGTCAGGGGGCTGGGTACCTGAAGGACAACTGGTCTTAATATTAAAGACTGAGGCAAAGAAGGCATTAAGTACCTCAGCCTTTTCCTCATCCTTTTTCACTCTGTTTTCCCCCCCCATCCAATAAAGGATGGAAATTCGCCTCAGCCCTCCTTTTGTTGCTAATGTATTTATAGAAACATTTTTTTATAGTCTTTTATGGCAGTAGCCAGATTAAGTTCTAGTCGAGCTTTGGCCCTTCTGGTTTTCTACCTGCATAACCTCATGACATCCTTGTAGTCCTCCTGAGTTGCCTGCCCCATCTTCCAAAAGTCATAAACTCTCTTTTTTTTAACTGAGTTCCAGCCAAAGGTCTCTGTTCAGCCAGGCTGGCCTTCTTCCCCGTTGGCTCGTCTTTTGGCACATGGGGACGGCCTGCTCCTGTGCCTTTAAGTTTTTCTTCTTGAAGAATGTCCAGCCTTCCTGGACTCCTTTGCCCTTCAGGACTGCCTCCCAAGGGACTCTGTCAACCAGGCTTCTGAACAGGCCAAAGTCTGCCCTCCAGAAGTTCAAGGTAGCAGTTCTGCTGACTCCCCTGCTTATTTCTCCAAGAACTGAAAACTATCATTTTGTGATTGCTGTGCCCAAGACAGCCTCCAACCACGACATAACCCACAAGTCCTTCTCTGTTCGCAAACAACAGGTCCAGCGGGGCGCCTTCCCTAGTTGGCTCCCTCACCAGCTGTGTCAGGCAGTTATCTTCCACACACTCCAGGAACCTCCAAGGCTGCTTCCTCTCTGCTGTATTGTATTTCCAGCAGGCATCTGGTAAGTTGAAGTCCCCCACAAGAGCAAGGGTTAGCGATTGTGAGACTTCTGCCAGCTGCTTAGAGAATATTTCATCAGCCTCTTCATCCTGGTTGGGTGGTCTATAACAGACTCCCACCATGATATCTGCCTTGTTGGCTTTCCCCCTGCTTCTTACCCTTAAACACTCAACCCGATCATCACCATCACTAAGCTCTAGACAATCAAAACACTACCTAACGTACAGGGCTACCCCACCGCCTCTCCTTCCTTGCCTATCCCTTCTGAAGAGTTTATAGCCATCCATTGCAGCACTCCAGTTGTGCGAGTCATGCCACCATGTTTCCATGATGGCAAACTATATCATAATTTTCCTGCTGCACAATGGCTTCCAGCTCCTCCTGTTGGTGTAAGTGCACTTCAACTGGGCTATTGATCCCACCAACTTTTTTGGGGGAAAAATCCTAATTCCTACCTGACCATTCTGAGGTGCTTCTGTGGTTTCTAACACATCCATAACCCTTGCATCTTTGCTGCTGCATGGATCTCCATCCCCTGCCTCCACTGAAATGGCAGACCGAGGGACCTCGCTAGCACACCGTCCCTCAGACACTGGCGTGCTGCGCCCAGGCTTATCCCTAGTGAGCCTGGTTTTATCCCTTTCCCCCTTCAAATCTAGTTTAAAGGTCTTTCAATGAGCCCTGCTAACTCCTGTGCAAGGATTCTTTACCCGCTTTGAGACTGGTGTACCCCATCTGTTGCCTGCAGGCATGGTGTTGTGTAGCCTGACTCATGATCAAAAAACCCCAAATTCTGCTGGTGACACCAGGCTTGGAGCCAGGTATTGATCTGCTGGCTCTTGCTATGTCTTCCCTCATCATTCCCTGCAACTGGAAGGATAGACGAGAACACTGCTTGGGCTCCTGATCCCTTAACCATTTTGACAATGACCCCGATGGGAACAATATCACATTCTCAATGTTAAGGTTAATATTTTTCCTGTCTTCTGTGATCCATTTAATACTGTGATGATTTACCAATATCTAAAATATTTACTAAGTTTCAAGGGGTTTATATGTTTTGCAAGACTCCAAAAAACCTCTGAAAAATCTCATTTAAATTTTGACCTTTCATGCCGAGGTTAAAAATGAAAAAAATATTTGTATCTATATGTATCCAGTGTAATCCATTCTAGTTTTAGAGACGTACCTGCAAAAAGAAATCAGGGATGATACTAACATCTAGAAAATACAAAAATCATCTGCATTGCTTCTGAGCATTTAAACAAACTTCACCATCAGAAGTTAAATACTCTTTCTGAAAGCACTGAATATCATTTTGTGATGTTCCTCAGTACCATGGCCTCATGTGTCAGCTTTTTGTCAATTTAGCGAAAGGGAAATACAGGACAATGTCTTGAGGGTTTACTGTAGCTCTAGTTACATACACATATATATACAGACTCACATATATAACATGTATATATATATACACATACACAATATAGATCTGTATGTATATATACACAAGATGTATATGCATCATATATACATCTATATGTGCATATATATGTATATCTATATTCTGTGTGTATATATATCACAACTCATTTGCAATATTATGCAACAACTGTTGATACTCCAGACTGAAAGATTTTAGCATTCTGCTGTCCCTGACAATGGTGATACTAAGATAACCACCTCTTCCAAGGAGTTTAGGGATGTAACCCAGAACCTATACCGTTTTCCATCTGCTGTATTTGTTATTCCTTAAACTTGACATCTCTCTTGCTGTTTTTGTAAGGAAAAGAAACATCTTAAAGTTGTCCCTATTCTGTTTTATCTTTAGCCTCTTGTAGCTTTTTATCTTTTAACATTTTGAGTTGTGTGTTTTATGGTGTATTGTAGATTTCTCAAATGATGACCATAGCACACCAGAGCTGGGAGGGAGGTGAACAGGAACATGTAGGTTTCTCAGGTTTTTCACCCAGAGCTTGTGATTGTCTCTATCTCCACTAAATAAAAACTTGCATTAGAAGATTTTGCGAGTAACATGCTTTCTGACCTCAGCCACTAACACTGCAATGTTGTTAGAGTACACTTCACAGCTTTTGCCAATATGCCATGTCCTCATCAGGACAGACTGAATTGGCAAAAGACATGATGCTCTTCAGATAAACACTCCTCTCTTTCCTTTGCTACTGTGTGGCGTGTTGCCTTATATGATATTTTTGTAGCATACACAGGCTCTGAACTACACTTAAGAAATTTTAGGAACATAAGAGAGACAACAAAGAAGCAATGGCTAATGGATGCAGAGTACATGAAATCGGTAGGAATCATGAACACTGACTTATCAGATGTACACAGCAGTGCTGAGCATTCATTTAGTAATCGGTAAATGGTCAAATCAGATGAAGCTGGGACAACCACTGACACCTGTAAACATTTGTATCCAGAAATCTACAGGTGACCTGTAAACATTTGTATCCAGAAATCTACAGGTGAAACTTAACTCTCCACTCAACAAAAAGAAATTAGTGAGACCACACTCAGAAAGTTTGCAGCTATGCAAATAAACACCATCTCATAACCAGATGGTGTTTCATTTCTAAATGGTTTGACTCTAGAGGATCAATTTGACAGAAAAAGGGAGAATTAGAAATTTGTTGATACATCCTTGAAATTGACATATCATTTGCTACCACTATTTTGAAGTCATCAGCCAAAGATAAAGAATATTTAGAAAACATTAATTAAAAATAGCTAGACATTTGGGGCACTAATGGCAGAGAAACTGGGCTCACCGAAAGGAAGAGGGAGAGAGATGAAAAGGATGCAGTAAGCAAAGCACAAGATGATCAAGGAGTCAGTAAAGACTTTTAATGTGGAGACAGAAGATTACAGTACTATGACAGGGAAAAAAAAAAAAAGAGAAGGATCTCATGGTGGCCTAGAGAAAAGGCACTTTAGAAGTTATGCACTAGGAGCAGCTGGAAGAAAGATTCTAGTATTGTGCTGGTTTCAAGAATTATCAGACCTCAATTAAATTCCAGACAAACCAGGAGATGGAATCTAAAAGGTGTTTTTAGAATGCACATTATGGCACTTTCAAGACTGCACACAGCTTCTAGAAACACTGTATTAGATGCTTGTGATGAATTACTTGACCCATTTGCCAGCACACAAATGGTTTCTTTTTCTAGGGACAACAATATTAATTTTTTAAAAAACAGAACAGTAGAGAACAGTCATCTCCCTTACTGAGAATGGACTGCTTAGGCTAGTAGCTAGATTTCAGATTGCTTGCCATATAACATAGGTATTAGCAAAGGGAGTAAATTAATCACAAGATCTACAGGAGGAATTATAAGCCACTTGTGAACTAATTTATCAGGTTAAATTCAACCAAGGGTTAAAACAAACAAAAAAAAACCCCAATAAGAAAACCTACAAGAGGCCTCCTCCCCCCACCCCCAGTTTTCATTGTGGTATAAACTACTATCATTCAAAAAAAAAACCCAACACTCTACAAGATAACAGTCTTATTGGGGAATTATTCATCTAGAAGTCCACCACTTTCAGGGTGGGATTCATATAACCAAACTTTAGCAAACAATTTTATAGCTTGCCATGAAATAGTTAACCGTGGCTTGTTAAATAAGGGGAGTGCAGCAGATATTGTATACCTCGACTTCAGTTAGGCTTTCAACACTACCTCCCAAATGATCATCATAGAGAAGCTGATGAGTTATGGGCAGGATAAGCAGGCAATGAGGCGGACTGAAAACCAGCTTAATAGCCAGGCTCAGGGGGTGGTGATCAGTGGCATGAAGTCTAGTTGCGGGCTAGTGACTAGTGGTGTACCCCAAGGGGCCATACTGGGTCCAGTCCTGTTCAACATCTTCATTAATGATCTGGATGATGGGGCAGAGTGTACCCTCAGCAGGTTTGCTGATACAAAGCTGGGAGAAGAGGCTGATACAACAGAGGGTCATGCTGCCATCCTGAGGGACCTCAACAGGCTGGAAAAATGAGCTTACAGGAACGTCTTGAAGTTCAACAAAGGGAATTACAAAGTCCTGCAACTGGGGAAGAAAAATCCCAGGCACCAGTATATGATGGGGCTGACCAGCTGGAAGGCAGCTTTGCAGAAAAGTTCCTGGGGGTTGTGGGAGACACCTAGTTGAACATGAGCTAGCAATGTGCCTTTGTGGCACTGTGAGGGCGACCAAGCACCAGCAAAGGTTGCTCAGAGGGGCTGTGGAATCTCCATCCTTGGAGATATTCCAAAGCTATCTGGAAATGGCCCAGGCAACCTACTCTAGGTGACTCTGCTTGAGCAGGGAGGCTGGGCTGGACCAGGTGACCTCCAGAGGTCCCTTTCAACCTCAACCAAATGGCAATTTTGTGATTCTATGAAATGCAGGCACATCCAGGAAAATTCATCCCATGTCAAAGATGATACCAGTGGCTCAAACTGTTGAGATGAGTCAAGTTGTTAGATGAATGCCATTATTTTAATTTCAAGATATCCACCATTTCCCTTTTTTAAAAAATTCAATATAGAAACAGCATTTTTCTGGTTTTATTATGAGGTATTTTAGCAGTGAATAGAGAGCTCTAACCCCTTTGCTCTCTACAAATACCTCCTGGATTGCCACTAATGACAACCAATTTACTTACAAAAGAATTAAAATAATAAAATAATAATTTTATTTAAATGAAACATTGGAAGGAAGAGCATAAAATATAACATAAAAATTTCAGTGTTATGAAGGTCATGTTATTGAATTCAGAGGCCCAGTATCTGTGGCAAGTTTTTTTGAACACAGACACTCTTGTAAACTGAAGACACTCTGGTTTTGACATAGCCATAATGGAATATCTAAATTCAGAAACAAGAAATGAATTATTCTGCCTTTCAGAGGACAGTAGCAGAAGGTCACATATTTTGTTGCTTATGTAGGCCAATCTGAACACCTCATACTGGGATGAAGCCTATTAAAGTGCTGCCTGACTTATGTATAGGCAGCATATCGACTGGGAGAAAATTCCTGTGCCTGTATTACCAAGCAGGCACACTGCAAGTCTTGATTTTCTTCTCATTTTCACCTGGGAAAAAAAAACAGGCTCTTGCAGTATTCCAGTTTTCATCAAAAGCTATACAAATGACACCTAGAATATTTCCTGAGATTTTTTCTCAGTATTAGATGCCGCATCGAAAAGTTATTGCATTAAAATGGAAGAAATGCCAATGAGTTGAATGTAGAGTGTTTTTCCCTTTAGTATTCTGTACTCAGAGCGCTCCGCATGCTTTTCATAAGCACTACTTAGTTTTCAAGTTTAGCTAATCATAACTCTCCTTAACTTTTCATCTTCCTACTGTGCCAAAGTTTATGACATTGTAAAACCAATAAAACAACCCAAAATATCTGAGTAGCTGGAGCAGATACTAAGCATACCACACATATAGAGCACTTTTTCTTTAAAACACGGAAGAGGGGTTGTAATAGGATAATTCATAAAATCTGTAGCACAGAAATTAAATAAAGAGAAAAGTACTACAGATTGCCATAAGCCAGAATCACCTAATAGCATTAAAGAGAAAGGAATGACCATTAGACTCTATGAGATACTCTAAGTACCCCTCAAGGGCCTGTACATGCTTCACTGCTTTATGTGAAGCCTTGCGTCCTTTAAAGTACAATCTTCTTAACAGTTCTCAAGGTCACAGCTGAATGCAAGAGAGCCAGGCTGTCCATCTGTAGAAGATACTTATTTCTGGAAGAATTATAGTTCTATTTATGTGAAAATGATAGGAGGTTATGCAGTACATAAGTCCAAACCTGCAAACACTTATCCCCATTGACATCATTAAAAAAAACCCAAACCCACAAAATTGTTTGCAGAATCAAAGTCTAAAGGGTCAAATGAGAGTTACCCAAGATGCCTGCACACCCATCACAGGGTTTCCAGCTGACAGGAGAAAACGCTGAAGGTGGGAGGAAGTGCACCCACCACGGGAATGTGTCATTGCCATTTGAATCTTGGTAACTATGGATAGGCAGGATGGGATGAAGAATGGGAGTAGATTTAGCTCTGTTCTCCTCTTCCTCCCTTATGTTGCCCAGTGCAGCTTCCCCTTCCATTAAAGGAGGAGGTGGGAGAAGGAAGAGAGACTGGCCAAGAGGGCATAGCAGGAAGCAAACTGCTGCTCTGAGCAGTTTCTCCATTAATCCCAGGACAGCACAGCTACGTAGAGTCTTTGAGTAGACTTTCATTTTGCTAAGTGAACCATAACAAATTATTAGGTATCAATATGTGTCCAGACAGTACTAAAATTAGATTTCTGAAAGTAAAGTTCCAATAAGACAATATAGACATTACAAAAATTGTGGAATAATTACAACCCAATAAAAAAGTGGACAAAATAACCTATCCAAGCAAAACAAACAAACAAACAAACAACAAACAAAAAAAATCCAAACAGCTTTCCTGGCTTTGTTTAAATAAATCTGCCAGCCAAAGAAATATAATGAAGCAAGCAGCTGAAATAAAAATGGATCACACAGTTAAGCTGCTAAAGAAAGGAGAGAGTTACCCTAGTTTGACATTACTTGAGGATCAGTTGTCTTCCAAGAGTGATTCAAATAAGGAAATCTTACTGATAGAAAGGAGCTTTAAATGGCTGTTAATACCACCTGGACCTGTAATTCCTAACAATGATCAAGGAATTTCCACGGGAGGGCGATTTAGGGGAGAAAGAGTGCACAGGTTTCAGCAGAGTCAAAAAAGAGATGAATGGTTCTGATGCACGATGGTAACCACCAGAGTGACCAAGGCATAAGAAGGTAATCAGTTCTTCCTGAGAAGCAGTTTAACAACCTTGACATTCACACCTGTAGGACCTGGTAGGGAGCAGTTTATCCAGCTGCATTATCATGGCTATTCTTCACTAGCCATAGAGACCACGAGTACTTAAGAGTCAGAATGCTTACTTGAAAGTTCCTCTACTCCTAGGGACCACTATACTTACCTTTGAAAGACGGTGAAGAAATAAAAGCTTTTAAGAAAAATCAGTTTGATTTAATACCTACTGCAAGATTTTTAATTCCTTTTAAAATGAGTCTTTTTAAACACGATGACTTTAGCAGATACACACATACAAAAATATGCCCCCACAAAACTATAACAACTATTTTGGCTGAAATTATGGATATATTTGAAGTACAAGACAGAGAAAGAGCTATTTCTTGAAAACTCAATGATGGAAGTCTTTAAAACGCTTTTTCTCTCTCCTTACTTTGGTATTTTACATTAAACACAAGATTAAATTACAAATGCATTGAACTGAAATGACTTCCTGAAGCTGTTTTATCTTTATGTAACCAGCTTGAACCATATTGCAGCTTCACTCTCACCACATGCTTCCTGATCAGGACATGGTCTGACTCCTTTTGAGGCATAGATACCAAAACTGAGTAAATGTAACTTCTTTTGTTGGAAAATCCAATACAAGTCAGCCAGTTTGGAGGCTCTGTAGGGAGCAAAGGCATAGGCTTGTTCACGAGTATAGTTCAAGATTGACATCAGCACTGCCAATCCATCTGCAAGAACAGGTTGGCCAGATTCACAGAGGTAACATCTCTGGGTGCAGTAAGCTTTGCTGCACAGTGTATCTCAAAAGGCTGGTCCTGGGTTTCTTGGCAGCTGTTTGTATGATACTGGCTTTAGTGATCACAGAGAATGTACCTTATGGGAAGAGGTTTGACTGTTCTTTTTGTTGCTGCGAACAAAACAAGAAGAAGAAAGAGGAACTGAATTTGCAATTTGAAAAATGCCAATGGCATTTGCATGCCAAAAGAGCACTGTCTCTGGCTCCTACTTTTACCAGGAATATAGGCAGATTTGTCTCCTGTACAAAGTGAAATAAGAATAGTGTAATTACTGGGGAGGAAAAATGTTTAAAAATGTAATGCACTTCAAATAACTAAAGATTACTTGCAAAGAAAGCAAGACAAAGGAAGAAACAAGTACATATACATATGTATTTGTATATGTGTGTATGTATATAGGCACATATATGTATATATATGTATACATATGTATTATATATAAATATATATGAATAAATTATTCAAAGCTCCATTTTGCTTAATAAACATGTAGGAGTACATACACTTAAAGTGACACAGAACTGAAACTGACACAGAGGAGGGGTTTTTTAAGGTTTATAGCTGCAGAAAAACTCTGAGGAGGCTCTGAAATCTTTGCACAAAGCAGCAGCATTTATGCTAACTCATGTGTTCAGCAGAGCAGGCATCATTTTTCTTTTATCTTGCTACCTAGCAATGCACGCTTTCTCTATTGTTTTAATCACTATTCACTAATACTGAACTCTTCCATTAGCATTTTCAACGACAGTCACAGTTGATCTCCAGAGATCACCTGTAAGATAGGTCTTCTCTGCAAGAGAAAGTTATATCAGTGTAATTGGAGAAATGATATTTAAAAAAACCTGAAAACCTTTTGATGGACAACTGTACTTGTTTTCACCCTGCTTACTGCATTTCAGTGTACGCTGATAAGGAATTACTTTAAAATAAACTAAAATAAACATAAACTAAAACAAACAAGTGAAAATAAAAGGCTTAGTATAGAAGTTCGTACCAATATAAAAACGCGTTTTAATTGGTGCCATTTTTCTTGTCGTACTCTTACAATGACTTGCTAGTGCAACTATGACTACCATTTATGAACTTGTACTGGGAAAATGATCATTTGCTTAATGGTCTCCATTTTCATCAGTCTTCAAATGTCTGCAGGCAGCTCTCTCAATGTGTCACAGACATTGCCTGAACTTAACAAGAAAACCCCTATGATTTATTTCTTGTCATTTTCAAACCACGTTGCAAATCAGCATCTTTTTACACCACATTCATAACAGTTATTTATAAACAATTTAACTTGACTCTGTCTATGTTTCAAGTTCCACCAGGGGACTGAATTCATTTTCATTGTCCCTGCCTGACCTTGCCCTGGAATTTTCCTTTCTAAGGAAAATTTAGTTGTGTTGATATCTTAGTTGATAATGAACTTAGTCTATCACATCACAATTTACACTAAAATGTTTGCTATCATTTATCATTATACAATAATGATACTGTCATTAAAATCATTTAGTAATACAAAATTATTAAGTTTTAAAGTAAATATGTATTTAAGTTTATTAAATGAAGTTTTATGCAAACACATTCATTTGGAGGAAGAAGGAATTTCTCTGCAGAAGATCTAAGAAAGGTAGAACCCTACTGGTTTCTCTGCAGAAGAAAATAAAAGAACAGACTCTTTGTGAGACTGGCTTCAGAAATTGTCTCACCTTCAGAGTCAACCTTTAACAACAACCAAAAAATGAGGGAGAGGAAGAAAGAGCTATGAATGATCACGAGCTGCCAATAAAAAAAAAAAAAAGAAGTATTTCTAGCTAATAAATTTCATTGAAGTTACATCAATTGCTTTCATAGAATCATAGAATCATTAAGGTTGGAAAGGACCTCTGAGATCATCAACTCCAACCTGTTAACCTAACCGCCTGGTCCACCTCTAAACCATGTCCCTAAGCACCAGATCCACACGTTCTTTGAGTATTTCCAAGGACTGTGATTTCAAATGGTTACAAGACTGTAATGCACTAAGAGAGCTTTGCGTGCTCAGTTGTTTATAACTGTCAATGGAAAAATGTGTAAACTATTTTCCTTACACTGATGTCGGCTCAGTACAATATGCCAGTTTATTCTACACCATGGTTTATAGAGAAATAAAACAATAATTGTGCCCATTTATTACAAATATATGAACAAACATATTTCTTGAACATATTTCTCAATCCTTCCTTGTTCTCCCAGACAAAATTTTGTACCCATATGCTCCTAAAATTGATACACATCAAAAATATGATTCTAGAATTTGGGACTAGTACATCGCCCCAGACATCTATTGAAAGCAATATGTATACACTTGCCCTCAAATTTCATACACATTGTTATTTTCCTAAAATGTTTATTTGAATTAAGCATTTATGGAATCTGATAACAATCCTTACCGAGCTATTACACTGAGGAACTGAATGACTATTAAAGACATTACCTAGGACAATAGTTATGTTCCATATTAGATCATTAAGTGACTCTATGAAGTGTCAAGCAACACTTAATAAAGTTCCCTGCATATTATGACAGGTTCTCTGTCTTATGAATAGTCCTTCATGTGTTTGATTTCAGAAATTACATCCTGGTACTTTTGCCTGATACAGCTATTTCCAATTTTTGCTAAGTTTCTGCAAATAAAATTATTCTGCTGTGTGCATATTCAGGTTTTTGCTGTCGGGCTGCTTCATTCTTTCTCTAATATTTTCACTCTTATTTCTCTATGCTGTAAATGCCAGCCACATCTTCCACAAGCACTTTTTTTTCCTTTCCAATTTTTGCTAAATTACAATAATAAGAGTTTGACAATACTGCTATAGCAGATGTCAGTGATCTTGCTATGATTTTATGACTCAAAAATAACCTAGAAAAAAATGAAACATAGCGGAAAGCAAATGTTCATTACTTTTTTCTCTGTAGAGCTTTATAAAGCTAAATATACAGAATATTTATTTTTCTGTGTATCTAAAGCTACAGCTACATTCATTCTTGTAGATTTTATCCAAGACACAGCAGCCTAAAAGGTTTATTCAATTATCAATGCAAACGTTAACAAATCACTAACACTTTATGACTTTGTCAGAAATAGATTTAATAGCTCTGTTTCTTCCATTTTAAACAATTGTCTGTGTCATCTTCCAAAAATTAGGCTTTAATGGACTTAGTGTTCATAATTTTTCAATGCCCCTTATAGGAGTGTTTAGGAATTTACCTATTTTTATTTGACTTCTGCTTCAATAACAGCCTAGACTCTCTACAACTTTTTCAGTTCACTGAGTTGTCTGTATCTTCTTTGTTTCTTTTGTCCTAGTGGAATGCACTTCTTTCTTAATCAACAGTTGGTTCCAGTTTAGTCCAATAATGGACTAAAAATTTCTCAGAACTAAACTCAATTAAATAGATACCCATTAGTAGCAACTAAAATAATTTCTGTTCTAATGAAGTTCTTTCTCTCCAGGACACTGAAAACAAAGAACAAAGTAAAAAGGAGAGTTGGATAAAACTGAAATTGAGAAAATAAAATTGAGGAGATGTACTGTATCTCATATGAAGTTAGAAATGCACATTACAGAAAGCAATTCACAAGAGAAATAAAATTCAGCTGTAATTGTTTCAAATACTCCTAGCAGTGGCTGTTTCAAAAAACACTTAAACGTATCCAAAGTCATATATACCTAAATGTATAAACATACGTTTAAGTGTAAAAAATCAGCAGTGAGTCAAGATATTCCCTTCCATGACTCCTTCCTACCTGTGGTAAGTTCTTTCAGTTAAGTAGAAAGTGAATGCAATTTTCTGCCTTTACTTTTTCTGCTGATGTTGAGCTAATCAGGACAGAGTAGTTCTACCTCCAAGTAGCTGGACAGTGGCTGAGAAGAGGTCATGGCTGGGAAAGTCAGAAAGACATCACAGTAAGTACAGTCCTTGTTTGATACTGTGGACTGTCTCTCAGGGATGTGCTAGATTTCCAATCTACCCAGGCACAGTAGGAACACTACATAACTGTGAGTAAAATGGGAAGCAGAGCAACATTCTTCACAAAATCAGCTTCTCAGAGAAATAAATGAATATATATAAAAGACATGTTAGCTTTTTCATGTTATTGATCCATCTGTGTACATATACATTTTTGTGCATATATACACAACTAAAATACCATGCTTTATCAGAACTATATTGGAAAACAATTTTCACGCAATAAAGACTTTATTTCCCTATACTTCATTTCCAAAGAACACTTATCTGCCTCCCATCTTCCACCAATGATTAATTAATGACACATTGAATGTTAGTTACTAAATGTCAATTCATTAAAAACATTAAAGCAGTGACATTTTTTTTTAAAAGGGCAGACTTCTCATTGTTGCACTTGATTTTGTAAAATTTTCTTCAGCTGTCACATATTCACATTCAATTCCTTATTGTTGCCTATTTTTAAAATATAAAAGAATGTCAGAGACAGTGAAAGGTGATGGTCCAACAGCTCTCAGCTTACTGAAATGCAAGATTAGCCAAATGGCCAGCTGCTCAGCAGACAGCAACGGCTGAAGTTCCTCCACAAAACCTTCCCATAATACTTCAGTTGAGACCCAAAAGGAACATCTCTGCAATTTTTTTACTTTAATCCTTCAGATCTCAGGTCTCTGCTGAGATTATTACGTTTGCTAATTAGTATCACCAGTGATAGTGAGTCTTTGAAATGTGCATATCTCTCCAAAGACAACTGGATTGGATTGTCACCTCCAATAGCATTTCTCATAGGTCACTACAGGGCTATCAGATGGTGATAATAATCAGCTATTAATAACCTTGCCCTGGAGCAAAACCAACCAGCAATGAAAACCTTTGTCTTCAATGTTAAGGAATTAATTTTAAAAGAAAAGAAAGTCATAACCACCTACCATAGATGCAAACATCTATGACAGTAAAGGCATTCTGTGGGCTTGCAAGTTTCAAAAATGTCTCTTTGAACATTTCACAAACATCTGCTACTTTGCTTTTCTTAGACATTGCAAATGAGTTCTAACTTTTATATTTAAACTTACAGCACTTGCACAAAAAATGTATTCATTAGCTAACATTTTCATTGATTGCTCATATGCAAGTAGTCATACTCAGTCTTCCTCAAATATTTTGGAAGTGAGGTCCACCAAATTTTGCACATGGCATACTTGGATACCTCACACATTTCAATTTTGAAACTATTAATTCATCCAAATACATTTAAACTATTAAGTCTTTGTGTCTTGCAACATGCATTAAAATATATGTGAAGAAATCTGCAAAAACACCTCACTGTATTAATCATGCCATAAATAAGAATGGCAGAGAAGATACAACATCCAATATAGAGCCTACTGATAATATTCTGCAACCTGCAGGCTTTAGGCGAAACCATAAAGAAGGGAGAGTAGGCAGGTTTTGTTCTCTCAGATGGAGAGAAAAGACGTTCATGCTTTATGTTTAGCAAAGGAGATGAATGAGGTTGCATAAAATCCTGCTCACTTGTCCCCTGCCAGCAAAGGACATGTACAATATGACAGTACAACAACTTCACCAATCTATTTTTTTCTTCACAAATCTGTAGAAGCTGGAAGCTATCTCACTGAGATGCAGTGACAGTGCAGATCTTAATAGATTCAGAGGCAAAACAGTAAGAATTGCAATGCTGTCCTGTCACTGCCATAGCGGGCTGCTGTATACTAGTGGTTACAGTTCAATGGAAAGGTTAGGGCAACTGAATTTCATGCACGAGGCACACCTTCCAGAAGCCCATGGTACAAGTGCTTGAGTCTAAAACCCATGGTGCGCGCCACTAAAAACTGAAGGTCACTTACTGGCATTATTAGATTTTGTTCACGTTTCAAATACCAACAAAAGTGCCAACAAAATGTTTTCTCTGCATGGTTTTGCTTGTCTCAGAACTCAAATATTACAGCTATAACAATCAGTATTCTGTAGGCTACCTTATTGGGGAAAAGAAAAAAGCTCTAAACCAATTAGTAACAGTTCTTAGTTTGATATTTGATTAATTTCTTACTTTAAATAAGTGATTCTTAAGAAATCCCATTAATTTCAGGAGCATTAGGAGAGAGAGCAGTAGACATTGTCCCTGATGGTCATAGTACTTAGACAAAGTAGATTTAATTCTTAACATAATCTTTTCCCACTCCTCTTTGAACTACTCAAGGTATATAAAGACAACAGAATGTAACAAGCAGAGATTTGGAGCAGAGACCACATTATCAAAACAGGTCACAGAGAGGGAAAATGTACTTTAAAAAAGATGAGCTAAGTATAGATTTAATAACTTGCTTGGATTACAATGGCCCAGGGGGTAACTTGAGGATCCTATACCCCAGAAGTGAAGAGAAATAGCAATTATAAGTCTAGAATAAGGTGCTATTTACTCTTCTGAAAAACATCACATGGGCAAGGTCTTTTAACGGACACAGTCTGCATTTTGATCTTGGAAGGGAACAGAAGGTCCCTGGTAAAACTCTCTTCAAATAACATCAAAATTGACCCAGATCAAATTTATAGGACAGCTTCTTTACTTTGAAAATGTTTACAGTTCAGATATGGATCCTTATCAGAAGCTGAATTTTGCAAATTGTCGCTTCAGCTGTAACATTTGATTCAAATCATGAAACTAAAGATTCTGGAATTATTCGTATTTTAAAGGTTTTGAATACCATGGCAGAGGCAGACCTGCTACCTCATATACTTTTTGTCATATTCACTGCTATATTCCTCCTCTGATATTCTTCCCCATTTTTTTTCTAAATCCAGACTTCATTAGTACCAGCTATTTACAGAAATAAAGGTAAGGCAAATGATTTCAGATGTTTCTAATCAATCTTTTAAACTGTAATAGAAGAAATATTTTACTTCAAAGCAATGTACAACATTAATGTGCAATATGGACAGAATGTAGTGGTCAATAAGGAACTTGGAACACCTTCTATAACAACAATAATGTCATAAAGATCAAAATCCAAAGTATTAACATTACAAAAATCCTAATCGCCATAATAACCTGGGGAAGTTGGTCTTCCCTTGGCAGGTAAAATCCACAATGGAAAATCATTCACATATGTATTTATTGAGAAGCAAATGATTCTATCCCTTACCAATTTGGAAATACTACCCCATAAAAATGAAGCTCATGAGTCTCAGTCCTGACTTTATAGTAATGGAAATTAGTGAGTAGAAGTGATAGGGGGATAGCACAAGTTGCTGCTGGAGGGAAAAATTTTGTAAATTGTACTTTTTCTTCAGAAAAAAATTGACTGAAAAAAAAAGATGGCTGATTAAGAGCTAGTGAGAAGCTTAGGAGGCTCAAAGTATTCCTACCAGAACCAGATTAACACACAGTTATCCCTAACAACATGCAGAGTCATTCATTCTTTATTGACTGAAGGAGAGTAGAGCTGTCCACTGATTTTCTAACAGGACTTCCTATAGTACATTCCCTTTGAGTTTTTCCCTCCAAGTACTGACCTTCTCCAATACTCTCCTGCCCATGGAGTCTAACATGATCACAGTCTGAATCGATTTCATTGAAAAGAATTATGACAAAGACCTTACATCGTGGTTACTCTTGAAGAACATCTAGCATATGCACTTCTAATTCTCACCACGAGCAAAATGACACTCTCACTTCAACTCTTAGGATTAGGAACTCTGAATAGCAGAAAAACATATTACAAGAGTCCATTGTCTAAACAAAACAAAACATTTTTTTTCCAAGATTATGAAGTAGGGATTTACTTGATAAAAAATTCTGATGACACAACAGCAAATACTTCTCCTTCTGGAGAATTCTTTCTACCTATTAAGTGACAGCAATCCCTATATATCATTTACACTTATCTGTATCTGTTGGAAGCTAAAAATAATGGTGCCTTTAGGAATTGTACCCTACCTAGTTTGTGAAAGATGACGTGAGGCACTTCTGTTCTGCACATTTTATTTTTACACTGCTTAACACTGCTGTTATTCCTGAGCCTGATTTATGGGTACCCTGGGGTACTCCTAACCCCTTTTGATGTTATTTCTGCTGGAAACAGTTGACAAAAGCAGATCTTCCCTTGAGGATTGCACAGTTTTAGTATTTGTTTCAACTTTCAGCCATTTGCTCAACCTATTAAGAGCTTCTTCAAAGACATAAAATAGCAACCCATCACCTTGAATGCTACAGAAAAAAAATATATGCATAAAGGCTGCCAATTCACACTACCTCTGCTGTAGATAAGCAGAATACATTGGAAGGCATTACACTACATGGAATACTGCCTATGGATTTAGCATAACCCTACAAGGGTATTTGGCTCTGAAGTATTTCACTTTGTTGGTCAGAGCTGCATGAACATATTCATATCAAATATAAACCCAAGGCAAACAGAAAGTGTGCCTAATGTAAACTTGAGAATAAAAATTGGCAATAGGCTTAAACATTACTTCCACTTTGTATTTTTTCTATATACCATAGAGTACACTACTGCTTTAAATATGATTTTTATGAGCTCTGCAAACCTTTCTAAAACCATACGTATGCCATGCCAAGAATCTCGGAGATTAACTGCTCTGCCTGTGGTGGACTAACTGTGCATGAAAAATGGACAGAAACAACTAGATAAATGGTATCTCTTGCTGCAAACAATAATATTTAAGAAATACATAAATAGTACCCGGTTGTCATCTTTTCCTGTTTAAATTTTTCCAGCAAAAAGGAAGAAAAATGTATTTTGAAGAACAGACACAAATTTTTTTTATTATTGTAGTGAAGCTAACAAAGTAATAGTTAACACACCAAACCCAGTTATTCTTCTTTTCCACCTGAATGCTATAGAATGATGAAAGTAGTTTTCACAAAATACTATAAACTGCAGAGTGCCTGGGATGCTACTTTTCAGCTGCATAGGAGTATTAGAAAGTAATTGCCAGCACAAATACATACAGTCACCTAAATGTTTAACTAAAGTGAAAAGGTTATGGGTATTTGTGTAATTTCTTTGAGTTATATCTAAATCTTCCAAGAATGCTAGGTTAGAGAAAAGAATTAGAAACTCAAAAAACTGAGCAGATATTTCATAAGCAGCCCAATAATTTACAATGACGTTTGTGCAACACTGATAATTGATTTAATTGTTTGATCTCTAGCTCTTTGCAAAATGGGCTTACCTTTGACCATCCTTGCAACTGGAAAAAAAGAAAATCAGAAATAGAAACTAAAAGAAATTCTTTCACAGCTTTAATTGGAAAAATATTTCATTCACCCAAAGATACATGTGAAATTATATTTTAACAACTCATAAGATTGGCCCTACAAAAAATGAAATAGAGTAAGGTTTTCTTGTTATCTCAGTTCTTGGTATGACCTACAAATGTTTAATATTACACAAAACTGAATAATAGACTTTTATGGCTTTAAAAAACAAACTTCTGAAAGATAATCAGCATTTAATGTACAGATACGTTCTCAAAACTTCAGAGTTATCACAGAAATGTGTATCAGTATTTTGACATGATGAGACAGAACAATTTTCTTCCATATTAGCTGCTGTAATGTTGCCTAGAGAAGGGGTTTTTAGACAAGTTTTTTTTCCTTGTTTTCTTCTTTTTTCTTGTTTCTTTTTTTTTTTTTTTCCATAGAAAGGAGAGCTTAACAAAAACACAGTAAGTCGTCAAGAACAGACAACTTTTCCTGCAGTCTAGAAATAATTACAGTTCCTGAGAATCCAGTGGACACAGGTCCTTGAGACAGATACTGTTTATCCCATGAAGCTTAGTTGTTAGTTCAGCAATTTTACCCCTTCATTGTACTTCATGGTGCTTGGTGACCTCTTTTGATGCTTCCTGAGCCCTACACAGGGAAGACTAGGACATGAATAACCCTTTCCCATGCCATCTTACTGCTAGGACAGAACTAGATCATTGCAGATCTAGTTTCAGCAATGAGCCTTTGGGTTTCAACTTCAAGATTATTCCAAGCTGGCTGTGATGAAGAGCCAGGCTACCAATCACAGTACTGTGTAGGATATCTGTCAGTTGTTGCCATTTGGCTTGGGATTAGGGATCAGTCGTTGGCCCTCTTTCATTTAGCAGTAGAGACACATAGTAGGGCTCTGCACTGCAGTAAGCCAAATCATTTCTCTTGCTCAGTGTTTTGTTAGAAGGACAGGAAAACTAGCCACTTTTAAGTAGTTTAGTCTGCACCCTTGCTGCAAAATGCTGAGGTACCAATTTGACAAAGAGTGATATTTGGCCTTCAACCTGTACCTAGGAGCCAGTTCTCTAAATACACCACAGAGGATGCTGCCAAAAATCAGCTCTTTCCAGAAGACACCCATATGAATCAGTACAGAGTTCAAGCATCCCTTGCAACTTCTCTCTTTAGACCAACAACTATCACAGTTCTCTTTGGTACATGTAAGGAATGGTGCTACCTGCACTGAGGCACAGTCAAGGTACAATAGTTTCATGTTAGTTAACCATGAAAGAAAGGAGGAACTGAAATAATATTGCCTACTTCCTGCTGATTTCATCTTGTGCAGTTCCACAGGCCAGTACAAAAGACCTGCTCATGGGTGGGAGATTAGGAGGTGTGCAAGAGAACAGAGGTCACTCATAAAATCTTATGAAGTATACAATAAGGCAGAAGAGAGAATATCCTCATCATTTCACTGCATCACTTGAGGAACGAGGGAGGAAACGTACATCTATAGCTCTAGGAAGTATGAGATGTCACAGTCTGGCTACATAAATGTATTAGTGCATTTACAACCTTTAAAACTGCAAGAAGGCCGCTGGAGTACTCTCCTGCTCACTCTTGAGATAACTGATTTCACTGCCTCCTGCCAAACAATTAATTCCATGGCCTACAAGACACACTGAGTCAGAAGAGTGTTTCCCTGACTTCTTGGAGATTGAAGGGGATACAATTGCTCTGTAGGCTGTTTTTATAATACCTGCCATCTAATCTTCTCATGCCACAGGCTTCAGAGATCTTGCTATGATCAAATAAAATCTGTCAGCCATTCAGAAAACTAAACTGAACTTCCATTATCTAAAAAGTATCTCTATGCTCCATAACAGAAGACAAACCTATTTATGAACAACTGAATCTGCCATGCAAAATAAAGAAAAGACCGTAAGACTTATTATATGTATGAGTAACTTCAAAGAACCTGTTGTCCCCATCATGGATAGATAACTAGAAACTACTAGTGCCTGTCAGATGCTCAAATCCTACCCTGTTTCTTAGGGTGCTTGGTCAGATGTCCTACAAACTTTTAGAAATAAAATACTTTAAGATCACCTAACAGCGTCTCAGAAGGGGTCCTGTAAGCTAGAAAGAATCTGAACAGCATGAGGCCAACAGGAAGACATGTCTTCCTTCCCTGTTTAGTGTATAAATCCAATAAGCTTATTCATAAATAACTATTCCCAGATTGCGTACGGAGCTAAAAGTCTACTGAAACTTAGGTCTCCCATAGTTATTTGATGCCTTAATTTAATGAGAATTGATATGCTTTTGTGACATGTCAATAAATAGTCCCACTAAACTTTACTAGTAAAGTTTAGGAAGCCAATAGCTAGTCCTGGGAACAGTTCAGCTAAGCAAACCCAGAAAATTAAGTCTTATCTCTTTGTTTCTGTTGGGATTTGCCACAAAACAGAGGAAAAAAATACAACTTCATGAATATAGGTGAATAAGTCTGTACTGAATATACCAATTCAGGAAAATGTCAACATACCCATTTAAAATTTGGTTGAAATAATTATAACCAGTTCTCAAGCCTAAGTAAGCATATTTATGGCTGACATTCTTCCCTCTTGTTCTTGGGAAAAGGAGAAAGTCGGGCTAAGAATGGAAACTTCATATTATCCTTAATTACAGAGAGGTTAATGCTGCTGCATACCTAACCACTGGGGACAAGCTGAGTAATTCAACATGTACTGCCTGCAAGGTAGTCTCTGAAAGAGGCACAAGGCAACACTGTAAATGCTGTGTATGTGGGTAGCGATGGACACCATACTCTTCTCTTCAATGCACCATCATCTTCTAATCTCTAAGACTCATTTTCTCAAGCCAAATACTGTCAGCAACCAATAAGCTGCTATCAGTGCAGTAGCATGCAAGCACAACATAATATAATTATACTGGGTCTGGGATAGAATCAGAACAACCACCTATTATTTTCAATAGGAAGTTTACTTCCAGGAATCCAGCTTTTCTTCCCCCAAAAGATATCTCCTAACAGTTTCATTCACACTTCCTGCTACCCTGTAAGATTTTTCTAAATTCTTTCTTTTATTGCAAAATGCAGACCAATCAATAGCAATACTTAGAGTGTATAACAAGGTGTTATTAGTTTTGAGGTTCCACCTCAAAACATCTCCTAATCAGTAGATAAATGTGTTTCAGGTAATTCTTCACAACAACGGTAGCTGTCTTTCTTGGGCAATTGGTTTTTAATCCATGCATTTGCAAGTAATGGTATTCTTGAATGTATGTGCCCAAATACCATACAGTAAGATGGATTACAGTATTTAAAACTGTAATAAACAAGAACACGAGAACAGATGCATCATAAGAAATTTTGCTTTGATTTATAAAACAAACACCAAAAAGTTCCTTTCCGCAGGAACAGTTTGTCCCCCTCAAACTCGTACTTTCTTTCACTGGCTCTTAAATATGGATTAGCAGCAAAGATCTACACACTTGTGCATTTGAGGTTATAGTTAGAACTTAAGCAGTCAGATTCACACCTGCAACTCAACAAAGGTAGAAAAATATAAATTGTAATCAGACCAGCAAAACAAAGAACACACCTGAAAATGTGGCCCATTTTCCACCACAATACCAGGGAAAAAATGTTTAAAAAGGCAAACCAGCAGAGGAAAAAAAGCTCTTTGAAAGTGATAAGTACTCTAAAGCACTGAGACTGTGCATCTCTGACAATTTTTGTTGTACTTACCTAATATCTGTGCATGTTATACATGTGATACAGCGACTGTTTGTTGTAACGAGGTTCAAAGCCACAGATGTTTCACTGTCAGTGGTTGGGTGTGCTCCACATTTAAAGTAAAACTCCTGAAATATTGAAGGAGAGATAAAGAGAAGATTACATACCTGCCGCTCGCATCCTCCCTTTATCTTAGGCTAACTGACATTTGAGACAACAGACAAATTACCGCTGCCAACAGAAAAGGAGGACAATCATTAAGAAAGGTTTATAAGGAATCTCTTGCAAAAATACTAGTCTAGGTGTGTATTTTGTTCAGCAGTTTCCCTAGTGAAGAAGATACCTACTTGTGTACTAATTTGATACCAGTGTGATACATTCTGTGATTTTCTGGATTTATAGAAAAAAAAATTACTTCATCTTGACTTCATCTAAGTATAGTTATCAAAGGTAGAATACTAAGCATTGTCACTATGCATTAATATTTCCACATATTTTTTTTTTATTACAGATGTTACCATTTTTTCAACGCCAGAATACAGAATTAGTAAAGTTCGTTCTTGCTTTTGTGATGTTGGAAATCCATATGATACATTTTTACCATCATATTAAAGGGAAGCTCTAGCTCTCTTGGGATACATATTACATTTGCAATTATATATTATATTGTGTTTGAATTAAGTTGCTTTAGTCCATACTGCTCTATATAGCCTCTTAGACTGCTTTCATTAGAATAATACTTTTTACACAACTGTGTGCTTTGTTCTCTTTTCCATTGCACCCCAGGGAAAGCCATACCAATCATGCTGTGCTTAGATAAGGTTTTGTTATAAGAGATTGTTTTAAATGTCCAAATCACTCTATGCATCTGTAAATAAAAGCAGTTTGAAGACATGTGCTTTGCAACAGGAGCCACAGATGACAGTTTGCAGTTTCTTTGTTCCTATGAGACCTTTTTTCCAGTATCAAATTGTGGAAGTTTGTCATGAAAACATTAAGACTGGTATAAATGAAGTGTGAATTGGAAGGTAAGGGTATAAAAGCATCAGAAGAAATGACAAGAAGAAGGCATAGAAGAATGAGAGGTGTTGTTGGCATCAAGATATTAAGATCACACATGATTCTCAAGAAAGACACCCAGACTGGGGAAAAAAAAAATCCTACAAAAAAAAAACGAGAGAGAAAAAGGAAAAAAACAGAATAAACTGCAGCAAGAGAAAAAGACACAGAGATGGTGAATAAATCAGCAGCATTTCCTAATGACTCACAGAGGTGGGACAGGATGAAGGATAAAAAATTACAGTCACTATCAACTTCTTTAGGTTGCAAAAGTCACAGCCAAAACCCAGCACTAAGAACAACCCAAAAGCTGTGAAAAAGACTTGCTAGGTGGCGTTTCCTAGTGTCACCCCAAGTTCCTAGCTAGACTATCTGGACACATATTTTAGTCCTTGTTAGCATACGAATACAAGAGAACGAGTGTGGCTGAATGAAATCAGTTTTGTTTAATACAAAATCACCTTCCCCTCTATACAGCCTTGCACCGAGATTTACTAAAATACTGTACTAAAAGCAGTCCAGAAAAAGCTCTTACTTTCTCGCTGCTTTGAGCCTTGAAGTAGGGAGCTCTTCATCTGCGAAACAGCTGTCAATTACTGTTTTTTATCAGTGGTGATCATTTAGATACATTGTGTACTTCTACATGAGACAAATACAGTATTATGCAGCAATACCTCTAAGGTGGAATCTGGTAACTGGGATATGAGAATTATTAATACAACGTTCCTCCTAGGTTAGTCAATCCTGCTTCTCAGAGAAGCACTGATATATGCAATAGATTGAACACAAATAAAATATTCAAACTCCACTATCAGTTAAGGACTCATTGTCTGAAGCATGTGTTAGTAGCAGTTTAAGAGAACTAAGGAGTAAGAGGACAGCTTAAAGGCAAGCCTATTTTTAAAATGAAGTAATTGTTCACAAAACTTTTGAAGTAGTCACCTGTACATATTTACATAGAGCTAACTTTTTTTAATAACTAAATCATATTTCTGTCCTGCTTCCTAACATCAGGAAGTAGTCCCAAGCAAGAAAATATGCTTAAAGTCATCCTTAGACAAGACTTTAGACTTTCCATGTTTTTTTCTCTTGTTCAAGACCGTTACACACCCAGCTTTTAAATATCAGCTCAAATTGAAGCATTTCAGCAGTCAAGAATGAACCAATGGAATTACACGTTCATCTGGAGTACATGAAAACCTTACACAATCTGTAACTTTAATTTATTTTCAACCTTTAAAAACGTATCCATTAATCTTTGTATTATTTGCTAATGGGTTTTGGAGCTTGGGTTTTCTTTGCCCTTTAATTTGATTTTACTTTTGTTTGAATTAAACAGTAAGAAGGATTTATTTAAATGCAGGAGAAGTCTTGAAAATATCTCCTTGCTTCAGTACATCTTCTGCATACAACTAAGAGAATATTGACAACTCACTATTCCAGAACAGATAAACTATGGGCAAGGAAACATACAAAAGAAAAATAATTTTTGATAAAATTACTTACCCAGTATAATAAAACTTTCTTTGGGTCACAAGCAAAAAGAAAGAGAGTAACAAAGGAAGTAAGCTCTAAAACACTTGAAATAGCTTTAGACTTTTTTTTTTTCCCTAAAGAGCATCTGTTTGATGATTCTAATTGCTTTGATAATACCTTACAATGGCTATAAGGTTCTCATCATGAAAGCTGTTTAATGAAGATAGAAGGGAAATAAAGCAATACATTTCTTATTCCATACTTTAAGGTGTATGGAATATTGCCTCCAAGTCAGGAAGGGAAAAAAAAAAAAAAAAAAGAGAAAAAAAAAACCAAAACAAACCCAAAACAGTCAAGAGTCTTGTGCTACATTCCGAAAATACTTTCTCTGTAGCATTAGGAAAATTACTTCTCTATACTTCTGTTTATCAGCCCAAAAACTGCTTTAAGAAAATTCCTCTACTAATTATATTTACAATGTGCTTTGGTGTTGCCGAATGAAGAACATTATGGAATGTGAAAACACTATTTGAAATAACAAAAGAAAATATTGCCATGCTCCAAAACTATTCATTGAAAGACTTCCTGCTTGAGTAAACAGCAATTAAAGAAATAGCAGATCTTAACAGTAAATGCAAAAAGGACAGAGGGCTCGTTGAAATTATAGAAAAAAAAATTCCTTCAAGATTATATGTCAAGTATTTGTTCAGAAGAAATCTTCAAGATTAAAGAATAAAAAAGTCATTTATAACAAATGTGTTGAGACTAGCAGTACAATAAAACCAACCCATTTATAAAATGTTCACCCTTGCAAAAACAAAAGGTATCAACCCACACAATGCACAATTCTATAAAATCAACACAACAGTCTATATCTGTGGGGCTGAGACATCAGTGCTGTGATGGGAGTTCAGAAATACAGGGAGAGACTGGAATCTGAAAAACTCGGTACGCTGAGTGCCTGACAGTTCTGGCATAGTGTGGACTGCATTTCCACTTTTTTTTTTCTATCATAGTCATACACATTCCAATTGTTTGAAGGCTTTTAAAAGTCACGAATTCAACTAGGTTTCCAGTTGCAAATAAAAATGTACGTGGCCTGGTTTTACACAATGCTTAAATAAAAAATCCACAAGTATTTATTTGTTATATTCTACCAGATTCCCCAGAGACTTAACATACTTCTCATGATGCAAGCACAACCTTTTCATGCCATGGCATATATGTATGAAGTTATGAAGAAAGATAACCCATCAGCACAAGTTGTTTCTCAACTGATGCCAGCAATGAAATTGCTGAGAGTAAAATATAAGGGGGAAGAGTTTAGCCACTTCTCACTCTCCAGCCTTGCATGTCATCTGGCATGTAAATGTAGCTATTTTTTTATTTAGTCTTTCACGCAGTGTATGATAGCCTAAGGAAGGAAATTTGCTGCATTGTTTAATCAAAATCATTTATGTTCCAAGGTTAATCTCCAAACAAGAGTAGAGATCTTGGAGCCAGCCAATTTAGGACTAACCCTCTAATTTTGCCACAGACTGTCACACTCACACGAGCAGTTGTTACTACTTAAGGCTGACATCAAAATGTCTCTCTATACTTAACTGATGTTATGCTATATGAGACAATACTTTCGGAATTTTAACCTTATAGTAAAATAACTTTACAGAATAACGTTAAAGGGACAGGCAAAAATTCATGCAGTCTACATCACTATCTGACTACTTCTAAAATATTTTAAAATAGAAGAAATCACATTATTCCTCCTTTCTGCACTTGTGTTCTCATTTGGTACAAAAATTTCTGATGAATGTTTTTTTTTTTCTTGTTAAGTATTTCTATTCAGCAATGAGTAATGATGTCAAGAAATTACTGCGAAAGCAGAGACAAAATTTAGTGCTTTTCTTAGTTCTGAAAATGAGTAGTTTTATTGTCACCATCTCCTGCAGTGAATACCTTTAGATCATTTTCTTGCCTAAAGGCATAGGTCCCATGAAATTGTGAACATTCTATTTAACACTACAAATGTCTTCCTTTTGGCAGGGTATCTGATAGATTGTTATTCAGAGAAGGGAGCAGGCATTGCTCTTACATACTTTGTCACATTCTTCACTCCTGTTATCGCTTTTGTGTCACACAACATCATGAAAAGTGCAAGGGGGAAGAAAAGGTTCAAAGATACATGGTCAGTGTTAGCTACTTTTTATGAAATTCAAGAAGAAAATGCTCAAATTTATCAAAAAGATAATCTTCTTTGATATTTTACCAAAAATATCTCTCCCTAAATTGTTTTTTCAAACAAAGCGGGGTTTGCATACCCCTAACTGCTGATGGTAAGCGAACTGTCTTCTGTGTGGTCAAGTAACCAATGTAAGTAAGAGACCAAAGTCATACACAAACCGTCAGTGGGAAGACAGTTTCTTCTGGGCCTTATTCTGTTTCAGACCCTGTCTTCCCACTGATGGTTTGTGTATGACTTTGGTCTCTTACTTACATTGGTTACTTGACCACATAGATACACGTTCCCCAGTCCAGTTTACTGCATTGTCAGAAAAAACACTGCTCTCTGTTAACAAGTACCAAGACGGCCTGCACCTCAGCTGATATACAACATATACACATGAAAATACAGGTTCCTACCCCTGCTTCTCATTCACTGGTGTTTAAAATTCCTAAGGAAGCTCAGCCTTTGCATTTCTTATTCCCTTTTCTTAGTAAGCTACAGAACAAGGTGGGGGCCCTATGGTATTTTTCCCTTAAATTACCCACTTGTGCGTTTATTTAGGACTGATAGGCAAAGCCATTTATTAATATGTGTTATACCCATTGAAGGTATAGTTTTCATTTTTCAAATTATCAGCACTCTTAAATCTCCTTTCATCTGTACCATCATAATTATTCCCCTGAATGAGAGAAAACTTCAATGCCATTGTGGCACACTCCTGTGACAATGCTTCATTTCCTTTTCCAACTGAAAAATTAAGTAGATATTCAGTGGTTCTGAGGGCAGTTTAAAAGAAACCCACTTCAGAACAGCTGTGGAATCAAATATTTCTTCTAGGATGTTCTGGGACAGACTGTGTTCAACTCTGAGCAGAAACACTTTAAGGTTCCCACATCCTAGAAGAATTGCAGGCAGTGGCTTTCCAGGCCATAGGAATATCTCCGAGGTGAAAAAAAAAAAGTCAATCCATAAAATGTCACAGTTTGCATGTGGAACAGGCACTGCTTTTAAAGTTAAAAAAGTGTTAGAAAAGCTGTTTGAATTACACTGGCTAACTAATATGAGGAAGGCACTACAGCCAAAGAATAATTCTTAGAGATTACGGCAATCAAGTCTTAAATGATTTTGTGACAGACTCATGAATGTGTTGCATACGTAAGGCTGCTCCACTTTCTTCTGTGAGCCTACAGCATTCTGACCAGCTCTGGTTACTGGAAGACATCCTCCTCAAAACAGTGGTGTGCACTACCAACTTATTGAGCATTGTGAGCATCATCTAGTACCAATTATTTGGTGATTGCTACTCTGAATGGTTTGTTTTTACTAAGCAATGACTCTGAGACCTAAACAGCTGTTAAGATCAGAGGAAGAAAATTATTAACCATAATTCAAATTTTTGCAATATAATTGGGTTTAGAGTCAAAACATAAATAAAACAGAAGCATTCCTATAGCTACCTAAATTTCAGACAAGCAGTGTCTTCTGTTTCTTTTATGTTTGGAGTTCATCTGGAACCATTATTTCAACACTTGTAGCTAAGAAACTAACCTTAGGCTCTGCTCCTGTCATCGGCACTACTTTCTTTTAAGATGATCTCCATTCAAGAATATTTCTTTCCTACTTGAGGTTCCAATCAAAATCAAACCTTCTCTCTATGGATTTCCTGTGATTCATAAACTTGATGCTTGATCGTGATATCAAAAACATAAACAGGGCAGCTGACGTCCCTAAGCTCGGAAATGCAACTGCCCCTGGGGCATGGCTAGCTGGATCTCCTCCCAGGCAAATGACCAATAAATACAGCTTTCATGGACTGCCTCAGTGGTTATGGACAAACAAACTGTTCACTCATTTTGAGGGAAAGGATTTGTGCATCGTATTAGACCAGCATTCAAGCTGCAGCATGTAACTCCTTAAGCACTGTTTCAGTGTTAAAGAAATATAAAAATTGATCACTACAAAAAGTAGAATAATGCATATGATTCAGTGGTAATTCTCTGTTAAGATTAAGCAGGACAATAATCAAAGCTATTAAGTGGCAGTGGATTTGAAGGTCCTTAGCACAGATTTTAGGAATCCTGCGATACAAATATTAAAGATGTTAGTCACTTTAACCATTCACATACCAATACTAATACGAATCTTTCAAAAGCATAATCACTACACTCAGACAACATTTCTTTGCCATAAAAAAAATTCTTAAAGTAATTTTTCTATTTGAAAGGGAAGATCCTGTGTAAAATTCAGCACATGATCTCAGACTTTCTGGAACGAGAATAATCAGCAAGGATGAAAATAAAAGGATGCCACCAATACCAGCATATTTTATACGCATTTCTACACAAATTTCTGCAGCCCTTACACTTTCAAATCCACAGAATCTCTGCTGTAGAACATGCAGAAGGACAGCATAGCCGTTCATGAACACTGTCAGAAGTGTGAACTTTGAAAGAAATTCCTTTATGGGATGCAAGGAGAAAAACTGATATCCCAGGAGAGATCAAATGTTATATAGTAAGCCTTGTTAATATACTGCTGATAATTAAGCTGACCTCAAAGATAAGTTGAAAGATCTTTTGATGTGAAGAATGATAATAAAGTGCTGAAATATTAAATTTCAATGTCTATAAGAAGTATATATTTATTTAATTTGGCAAGAGACAAAAGCAGCATAAAAATGTAGAAGAAATATGAGCATCTCTCTAATATCTGCTTTCTGACCGAAACTCGTTGCCCTTCTCAGAATGCCTCTGGCTAAGAAGAAGAAAAAAGATCTGTTATTCATGATAAAAGCTCTTTAGGATGAGGATCCTTTGCCAGCTCTTCACTGAGTCTGTCAGAGCATGCTTGGTCTCAGTGAATACATCGACTTTGACCTGTGTGAAGGATGGGGGAGGGAGGAAGTTAATTTTTTACATTATTATTACATTTTTGAGACAAACACCAATTTGGGGCAGAAATGTTACTCTCCTGCATTTTTCCAAACTTTCTTTTATGTTCAGCAGTAACAGCTGCAATCAAAATGTGTCCAAGTGACTAAAGGACACATTGTATTTCAGAGAAAGAAGTATCAATACATCTTTACAATATCTCCTTTTTATTCTTAGTCAACTTTAAATAAGTTCATGTAAGACAAACATTAAAAACACACAATTCCACTTCTTTCTCTCAGAATCAAACATATTCACCATACCTTTTATTCAGTTGAGGATATCAAAACCAATTTGTTGTATATCAAATATTTGAACAGATAGCCTATGATATGGAAGGTATTTTGAGTATAGCAGGATTATGGGATGGGATATGTACATGCTATTCACAATTCTTTACAAGACCTAGTGTTTTAGTCCTGACCAAGTCACTTCAAGCCAAGTTTTAGGTATATAAAAACGTATCTAAAAACTCATCGTAAATGATTTTTTGTGAGACATTTTCAAGGGCTACAAAATAGCAACAGCCTCTATTCTCATCATACCCAGATCCCACTTTTACCCATATTCTTAAAAACAAACAAACAAACAAACAACAACCAAACAAAACCCACAACAAAACCAAATAAACATTCTTTTGTTTACATACTTATTCCCCTTGCCAAGGGACAACATTTCTATCATTTATTTTTCCAGAATTCACTGGAAAAACAACAGAGCTATTGTTCAAAAATTAATAACAGGACAGCTATAGCTACCATCTAATTTTAATCAGCAATCTAATGTGATATAACCCAGATTATTAATGATTGAAGAGATCTTACTATCCATTTCTGAGGGAGCCGTCACTTCTTGTAAGTGATTTTCAGTGATTTATACCAACAAGTTTGTTTTTGTACAATGGTGCATACAGCTTGAATATGTATTGTCTGCACTACAAAAAAAACCCAAAACAGTTATTACTTTTCAGCTAATAATTTGTATTAAAATCTAAAAAGAGGAGATGGATATAATTAAGATTCAAATAACTGGCATGATGGGTTATTAACTATACAAGGTTGTAATGACATCTGGCCTCTGGAGATAACGTGCAGCTATAGTTTCGTAGGACTTTTGTGTGTAGGAAAAGCAACAAGAAATGCAGTATCTATCATGTATTATTCTTTCCTTGTCTACTAGAAAAGACACAGTGGAAACAAAGAGCACAAATGCCTTGGGAATCCCTTAGCTGCTGCTGCCCAGACAATGCTATTTCAACCACCCAGGAAAGTACTCTGTGTGAAAGTGACTTTTCTCATTTTTAACAGCAGCATTTCTCATTTGCTTTGCTTGTCTGAAGGCAGCCACACACCATATTTGCTTCATTTCTCTGCAAGTGGTGGCTCAGGCTCAAACAATCCTGTCACTAATTCTGCTGTCATTCCTTCGAGTAGCAATATTCTGTGACACAAAGACAGAATGAACAGGACTCTTCAGCATGATCCCGCTCTTCTATCACGCATTTCCTCATAGTATAGACAAAGAAATGAAGGCTGTAGGGCATTGTGTCTCCTTATAAAATGGATCTTTGCCTGGAATGTTACCTTGTAGTGGAATCAAAGGCCCTACAGGCTTTTAGCCAATCACCAGAAATGCATAACTAACATGACACAGGTACTGTAATGTCCATGGTATGTAAAGATACAGTAAGATAGTTCTAAGTAAACAACTTTTCAATGAGAACGGCTACGCTTTCATATAAAATAACATGAAAGGTTTACACCTTCCTTGCCCTGGAGTAGTGCAAACTCTCCCCTTCCCATCTCTGCTCCAAACTTTTCATCCATGTTTCATTTAGAAATACTACCTCTGATCAACACTAACTTCTGGACTGAACCAAGATTGCAGACTGAATTACCTAGCCCTAGCCCAGCCTCCGGAGCCCAACCCTGATTGTTCTGTTGAATTTGTTCACCAGGTTTCAGCATGTATGAAACAGTTTATTTTGGAAAAGTTCTTTTGAATTACTTGTAAGCCACAGAGGAAGTCTCAGTTTCAGAGTAGCTACTTAGAACGTATTATAATCATCATATCCTGAACATTAGTGCTGATTTCTAGGACTTACACTTTCCCATCAGCCTCTTTTAAAGTAGAATCCAACTGTTTAAATTTGTTATCAAGTGTTTCCTGTAGAGAATCAATCCTTTACTTTGAGCTTAATTTCCTCTGGCAATCAGATTTGAATTTTTATGTGAACGTAAGCCACAAAAGGGGCTCAAGGAGGGAAAAAACTCAAATACTATATGATATCAGATCCTCAGGCTGTGCTTCTTATAGCACAAAAAGTTGTCTGCAATTACAGGTTTGAGTGATTTGTTTCTTTTCCAACCATGTTAACAAGCACTTGGGGTAAAGATAGTGATGAAGAATTCAAAATGACTACAGAATAAATCTAAAATGTATAAGAAACAGGATTCCCATACTTGAGCTGTAAATATTGCACAGGTGACGTTACGTCGTAAGGTCTCCCAAAGAATCTTATCTTGAGCTTCAGAGAAAAGCCCATAGAGTTAACAACTCACAAATATCTAAGCAAATTACATAATTCCTTTAGCTAGCTGTTACCTTGCATGAGTATTCTATACAACACAACCAATTCCATGGTCTAATCTGTAAATATTGCTGCATTTCTGCAATATATTCAGTAGATTCCCATCCATCTGATCCTATTACAACTGAAATATTTAAATTTTGTCCATCCCTTGACATCAAAGGAACTTCTTAGGTTCAAAGCTTAGAAAAAGGTATTTTTAACCCAACAGCCATCTTAAAAAATGACTGTTATTTTTGGTTTTAGGTTTTCAGCCTTCAGCTAATATCACCAATGTCCTAGAGCCTCACATCCATCCATTAACCATATAGAAGATCTACAAGTCTGTAACATAGCTGAAAGGCAGTACTAAGACACCTTTCATTTAGCACTAAGGCTGCCTCAGGGGGAGCATCAGTATTTATGTGAGGACGCTGGGCAGACAGAATTAGGCTGTAATACTACAGGAGCGGCTCTTTGCCTCATCTCTGCGTCTCAGCTTTGAAAAATTGGATGGTTTGTTCTGTCATCTTTCCAATGCCTGCCATAGATCAGGATATGAATGAGCACAAACCAGCCAAGACCCTGCCCAGTTCCGTTGGGAACACTGAGAGAAGGAAAGGGAGGAAATGGCAGAAATGTTATTCTCTCTCTCTGTATGAGATACACTTGCCTTTTGCTCTGAAGACTCAGAAATGTACTAATGAATGTTTGGCACCTCCTGAATATTCAGTGAATAGGCAATGGGTTTTTTGAAGTCTATTTGTCACCCAGCAGCTTGTTGCTTTTCTTTTGAAGCATGTTCTTTGCCACGATTATGCATTCTGTTAAGGACAGCATATAGCTATAGGTGTACTAAGTCTTAATCAAATTCTACTGAATTATTGGGGTTTATGCTCCTAATATTCTTCTTTCTACAAAGGTGCTAAAGAGCAGGTCTTGTGTCCCACCTACACACAGAGAGGTAACATCTAACCCACACAGAGCAAGACACATTAAACTCAAAGGTTTGGGGAAATCTGCAAAGTTTTTCCAATAATTATTTTTCAGGCTTGCCTGGTTGCCAGAGTGAGGGGGTTGGGAGTAAATTTAGATGCGCTTGTTTAGTTTTTTTCTCTCCCCTGAATCTCTGGTTTAAATCTTTTACTTCTACATGGATGGAGCAGTCAGATGGAATATTTGTGCCGCATCACACAAACTGAAGCTTTCTTAAAACAAAAAGCAACCAAACAAAATATGCCGCATGATGCCCAGAACATATGATAAATAGAAAAGGAGGAATGATGTTAAATATAGTCACGTGAATAGACAGAAGCAAACAGATGATTCATATTGCCATCATCCAAGGAAGGAAGAGGACTCTGTATATGTTTAGTTCATTTTATTGGTTTCAGCTAAGTATAATCTGTACATAACTCGCTTACACAAGGAAAATTACAATTGTTTCTTCTACTTCTGTGAAATGAGATAAAGATGTTTCATCAGCGAGACAAGCATTTTAGATAATGTTTTAAAAAGCAAAATTTGAACTATAATGTCTAGTAGAAACACCTCACAATCCGCTTATAATTTTCAATATATAAATGCATGATTTGTTACTTCAGACTTATGAAATACAAATCAGTGTCCAGTGTTTTACGTGACTCAGACATTAAAAAAAAACGCATAATGCAGCATTTTTATGGAATCGAATATATCACTATCTAATAAAAGGGTGTTATAGGCTAAAGTCTTGCAAAAACTTTCCCCGGAGGTTCTTACAGGTTACTAGGTGTTCTTGAAAGTTACAGAGGGCTGCAGTAAACGAAGTGGGTAGAGGGACAAACAAAAACCACAAAAAAACCACCAAAAAACCCTCTTCTCTGGCTAATCTTGTCCTGCAAAATGCACTAAAATGTTAGGATTAAACTGAATTTGTTCTCTGGAATTTAATGTTCTCTGTTGTCTTTTTTTTTTTTTTAATATCTTTTCAATATATAATATATATAGATGAGCTAGATGCAATATATACATATGCAAGATGAGCTAGAAAACATAAGTCACAGTAGGAAATCCATTCTCCCCTCTATAATCTTGTTAGGAAAAAAAGAAATCTATGTTTGCATTGCACTCTTACCTATAGTTTCTAGCATAAGAAATCTGAAAAATGCAGCAAATAAGTTAAATAAGCATTTAACACAGCAAACTTATTTCATGTGTATACTAGTACAGAAGAAGCCAACATTTATCAATAGTTGACAGCACAATATCTGATTTGAAAAGGTATCTTCTATTACTAAAAACCGAAAGATGTGGACATTTTTCCTTTGAGACAATTTAATACATAGACATATCATCTAGTGTAGATGGCTATTTGCATAGCTTTAATTTAATGCTGATGATGTCTTGATAGACTGTTTTCACTAAAGTGATTTAATTTGGTTTTCCCAGCAAACCTTTATCTATTTACACTGCCTTCATTGTAAAAACAAGCAGCAAAAAAAAAAAAGAATTGTTTTTTCCTAACTTAAAAAATTGTACCCAGGAAGAATAAGGCTACATCCACACTAGCAAACAGCTTATTGTTAAAGAATATCCAAGAGCTTTCCTGGGTGATTGAACACAGTCATCCATACAGTTGCAGTGTTAGCAAGGTCCCTGACATGTTTTAGGTAGTGCCAGCGAGGATCTCTCACAAACAGAGTTCAGGAGTGGGCACACCCAGGCACAGTTCTTGGTACGTGGTTTGCGTCCCTGTTTTGGCGACTGAGAACACTTACTAGCTGCAGATAAGCTACGCTGTACCATTTGGCCTTCAGGTATGAGGAATTTTACCAGCAACATTTGACGTTGTAGTCGTCCTATGAAGAGTAAGTGAGGCATGGTTTGCACCTCTCTACTTCTGGAAACACATTTTCTTCCTAACCAGTATTATTTCCTGGGCCGATTTCCTCTGGTCTTCTGACCAGGCAGGCAACCGTGGGCAGGACTCTTCTACCCTTCTCCATTGCAAAACACTTTCTGCTCCCTGGTTTTACTAAGTAGGTTTCTACCTGTAGAAATAGCTCTAAATTCGTACTTAATTTAGTCAAAAGAATTTGCATAAATAAAAATTCATGCTCTCCCTTGGATCAAAAAGTAATTTTGTTTAAAAATGTGACTAAAAAGGGATTTACATGATAGCAGAATCTTTAAATGAGAACACAAATAGTGCCTGAGCAGTATAAAGTGTTTTCTGCAAACAACGCACAATGCTATTCTCCATTTGACATTTCAAAATTATTATTTTTGTTACAATATCTATTTTATAAAGCAACTAAAATTACCAAAGTTTTAACTTGCAAATTACCTTGAAAATGTATTTCTGAAAAAAATATTTTCAAATGTATTTATTATTAAACTAGTTTACTTCCATTTTATGTAAGGAAAACCAATAATTTAAGATACAAATGCATGACCAAAATCATTGCCTTGAATTGGGCTACCAGAAAAAGAACAGAAAAACAGAAAGGCAGAAGTTACCGTAGACTTTAAATAAAAACAATCATCCAGATGCATTGTCATATTCACAAAATTTCAAACATACCATGCTGAGTCCCCGGTGCTGTAAACACACAGGTGCTCATATATTTACAGCACTGGGGACTAACTCACTAACTCACACTGTCCAGAGTGCCAGCACCAGCAGTGCTCCAGCAAAATAACCACTGGAAATTAAAGCTGCCCTTGACTTACAGGTACATGGCAGCAGAGCCAAACAGAGATACTGATCTGTTTGGCTCGAGTTCCCTGTGTAGGATGTACAGCTTGCAGAGGTAACTGAGCCAATAAGATGAATTTGGCCTCACGAATGTTGTGTTCACACAAACATAACAGGTCTATTATAGCATTTGTTATGACAAGTCTTTTTTCAGAATCCAAAATTCTCCCATAGATGGCATAAGCAATTAAACAGCTAGCGTTTGCCAAACCCTGCCACGCACTTACCACTGCCTTTGCAGTTTCCTGACTGCTTTTCCTTCTGGGCAGGCATTATCTCATTTAATAGCAGCAATGTTCACTAGGAAACCTCACAACAACTTGAAAAAGAACTTTCCATCACACAGCCTATGTGTTCAAGAATATGTAATGCATAGGTAGGAAGAACTTGGATAAGTACATTGCATAAAATAATCCTTTCAGGGTAACTGGAAGTTAAAATGAGAAATATATTTGTCTGTAAAACATACACACTTCATTTAAAGGTGCAGGCCTGTAACATTATAAAAATGCACCCTTCCAATTTCCGACAGAAGTTACAGCTGGGTATCGGATGTGGTTTTGCTTTGCTTTTCCCCCTTCACACATTTACAATTTGAACTTATGGTTTAACTACTATCACACTATGACCCATTCTTGAGGAAACACAGACCATCACTTCTAAAACACTACTCACCATAGCAAAGGAGTCCAGCCTTTCATATGACAAGTAACCTTTCTAGTCACTTTTTTACAGATTTGTAACAGGACCTTCCTGAGCAACACCTTTGAAAACACACATATTTATACAGAAAGTAGAAAGCCTGAGTTCAGCTCTCTCCTGAACACACAAAGCTCCTAACTCAGCTCCTAGGAGCGTGGGCATGCAACTACAGTCCTACAGACACAAATACATAGTTCATGTGCTCCATATTTTATCCAGCCTGTCGTGCAAAATTCTTCATTAGTTCAGAGGGCAGGGATCAGAACCTGGGACAGTACAGCCTAGTACAGCCTAGAGACAATACTTAACTACCCTCAAGATAACCCAATAACTCAAAAAAAACCCAAAACACACCCATGCCCACTTTCTCCAACGAAGGTGCCCTGTGTACTGCTCCACAGAAACTACTGTCAGTCACAAGCCCAATGGTGCTGGTGGTGCCCTTCTCCAGTAACATGGCAGGCAAAGCACCCTTTTCACTTTTAGTCAAAGTAAAAAATGAACACAGAACACCACTTCATGCAAGAATGAGCTTTTTTTTTTTTTCCTAAGAAAATCTTCTTGCTACAGTATGCCATCTCCTAGGTAACCTGCGCTGTTTATTCTGAGCTGCTCCCAATCACAGGAGCTTTCTAAATAACAAAATGAGAAACTGGCCCTCAAGAAGCATGTTCCAAGATGCTAGTTAAATATAGAACTCAACGTCTGACATACATGACATTTTACAGTCTTTAAAATAAAAACAAAACGTATATGGTAACATGGAAAACAGTGTTACTTTAAATGTAGCGGCAAGTATTATGCTGATGCATGTGGGTTATTTGGTTTTAAGAGGTTCTAATGTTCTTCTAAATTTTGCCACTTTTTTTTGGGGGGGGGGTTGGGGTTTTGGTTTGGGTTTTTTTTTGGGGGGGGGCGGGGGGCAGTAATATGGATCCAATGTTTTCCAGTTCTTCTTTTGTTCCTATACTTTGCATATTTATTTCTATATATTTTCAAAGAACAGTTATGGCTTTCACAGTTACTTAGAAAACTAAATATCTTAAATTGAAGTTTAAATAAGCTGCACAAATTTATTAGGTCATATTTCTCTGAGCTAGAAAATCAGTTGAAGGAGATTCTTGCAGAATTCCAGCTATACAAATGCCCCAGCAAAAACTGTGAATTACAAGAATTAAGTTATCACAGCAAATCCTCATTGACAGGTTAGTGATGCTGCAAGCGATGCACCATTGCCTACCAGCATTTAAGATAAAGCTTCTAGAAATCAATGTTTGTGGGTGCCACCTCTAACATATGTAAAAGTCATAGCACCGTTAACAGATATCCACAGTGAATTTTGTTATTTTTCCCCTTTACAACCTCAAATTCACACGGGGCTGATATTTTTGTTTGAAAAGAATGAGATATGCACAATTACAGTTTCTTCTAATGGCACTATAACAGTGGTGTTCAGTGACAAGTTATTTCTTAGTAGTTACCACACAGGCACCAGAAGCACACGGCTTTTCTTTAAAGCAGAACACAACAAAATCCATTGATGCAACTTGAATACTCCTGTGTCAGTTCTGATGTTGCAATGGTGGGGTAGCAGGAGTGTGAGACAGCTTTATGCATCAAAAGGACAAAGCTTGCTTTTTGCTAGAACACTTTTTACTCATCTCCTGGCAGAAGTTTAAGCATGTGTAGCTTTTAAGAACAATTCAGAACCACAGTTACTTTGCCCACATACATTGAAGTACCACAGTGGAAGAACTCAAACATTTGATTTCAGAATGCCCCAAACATTTACTGAAGTCCCAAAGAGCTGCTATGCTACACTGCACAACTGATCAGCAGGTATATTGCTCAGAGCCATGAGATTTCACAAAAATTTGAAAAAGAACTGTTGCAATGCATAATGTCAAAAACAGTCTGTGGATAACATGCTCTTACGAAGTTGGTTTTTTTAAACTATATGTTTCTAACCATCCATTGTGCTGAAGCAAGGGAAATACTTGACTTACAAGCATCCCAGCCAACAGGCCGAAATACTGAGTACTTCTAATGATGCTGTAAGAGCTTCACTATGTCATTTTTATGTATTTATACAGTTAATTAATATGCATTCAAATGAATGTCCCCTTGGGGCAGGTGCTTAAAGCATAGAGCAGTGTTAACGTCAGCAGACCATTTGTATATTTAAAGCTGGGTATATACTTTAAGTATCTTCCTGAGTTGAGCCATTAAGGCAGAAAACAGAATCAGAAAGACATTTGATACTATAATTTAAACTTTCTAGACTCAAGACAACAGAAGTTTTGCTTGTACCTGACTTTTCTGAGCTAGAAATACATGTTGTATACTGAAGACAACCATATTTGCCTGGCCCCACATAGCTATACTACTATGAGAATCTAGGCATTTCTGACAGCAGTTATTCAAGAACTACCCACTGCATTAACATGAACCACGAGAGACAGAGCCCATAATTTGTAGCTGCATTTCCAACATGAATTACCTTGCAGCCTCTGGTAAGAGAAGCTCACAGGTGTTGCTATTGACTATGCTATCTCACACCACATCCTATAAACAGTGCTTGCTTATTTTAAATTAAGATTTGTAAAAATGAGCTTATTTCATAAGCTGCATGCACAGAAGCAGAAAACACACACTAAAGAGTTTACAAACTGATCCCAAATCAGTTACAGGCACGATCTCTTAGAAAGAGCTAAACCAAAATTAGAGTAAACAATTGTTAATCAATCTCAGACCAGAACACTGAGCATGGACACTACAGGTGGGAAACAGATTTCATGCCAAGGTAAATTTTATAGCAACTTTTGGATCTAACAGAATATATCACATATTGTGTCAGCCTGCAAAATGACACAGTTATTAAACACTCAATAACAACTTGCCAGATGTGAATGAAGAAATTGTGCTCTTCCATATAAATGCAGGATGACATTTGAGGAGAGACTCCTATATAACCATACTGTACCCTAACAAAATCACCTTCATCTGGTTTGACTGCTGATAGATGATTGCAAGAACATGTTGCATGCTTGAGTGGAAATCCAAGGTTTCAATCATCAGTAATGAATTTGCAACAGCTGCAGACAGTAGCGTATTGTTTATGTCACATGCAGTGAGCAACAAAAGATTCAGTGAAAGCGTTACTGAAATTCACTGAATTACAAAAAGCTATCCCTGAACACATTAGACATGTTGCCACAGCGCATACAGAAACATGTATAAAACAAGCTGTATTTGAAAAAAAAAAAAGTGGATCTGATTTGTGAAGCAAGTGACAGAGCAAGCACAATGTTATGGTTTGAAGTGGATTCTACTGTATCTTCTTGAGTTTGTTTCCCTGGGTTTAATATAATAGCATTTTATCCATAGGTTTCAATTACTGCTTCCCAATTTGTTTAGGTCCCTCCAGGCCTGCAAGTTTTCTAAAACTCCAATAGATCAAATCCACAAAGGGTATAATCCCCTCCAAATAATATGCAGAAATGCCTTGTGGAAAGCATACAACATAAATAGAGTAACTGTAACACTGCTCTCACTACTAGGCTCGGCAATAACATATACCAGTGGGAGTCGCACACCTCCTTTCCACTTTCCTCCCTAGCATAAGAACACGATAGGCTGAATTTAGTCTTCCCTTTAGTATTGATGCTAGGTGTAACTAAGACTCAAGAAATACATACATATGTACACACACACAGAGCGTAAACTTAAAAAATGGAGCCTTTATATAGATTGTGACAAATATATTGGTCATATTTATCCTTTATATCTCAGTCTTATAATATCTGGCTTCTCTAAGAAATCTGGTTTTGTAACATCTGGTTAATTCAGGAATGGCCACACTGGACTACAGAGCAGTCCATCTAGCCCAGTATCTTGTCTCTAACAGGAAGTTAACAGTAAATGCCTAGAATGTGTGTTAAAAACAAACACAAACCCCCAAAACAAAACAAAAAACCCACACAGGACAAATCTAAAGAGGTATTTGCCTAGAGTATGTTCCCAAGCTCCAGCAATTTGTGGCTCAGAGACTTCCTAAAACAGAAAGGGTATCTTCACATTTAATTGTTCTCTATGGATTTTTCTTCCATTAGTTTGTCACTTTTTGAATGCATTGTAACTTCGACAATATATCATGGTAAAGAGTTCTGCAGTTTATTTATGTACCATGCAAAAAGGAATCTCCCTCTAGTTATTTTGAACATCACAATAACTAGAAAAGAATACTGTATTAGGCCAAAACAGCGATGTTATAATCATACGTTAAGTCTTTATGACAGCCAACACTATATGGGTACAAAGTGAGTTCCTTGCTGCAGTGCCTCATCAACATGTTTTTCAGACATTTCTAAAAGTAAAATCTCATAAAAATATTACAGGTGCATTTACATTCAGTTTTCATTTGTGAATACTATCTACCTTTCAGCACAGTCAATGAGATTACAGGGACTTTGAATGATCTAGGATTTGGTCAGGTGAAGACAAGCTGTGCTCTGCTCGCTTTCCATAACATTGGACCCTTGAAACTGACAGTCTCAAGGAGGATATAAAAATGATCATTTATAAAACTGTGCTGGTTTTGGCTGGGATAGAGTTAATTTTCTTCATAGTAGCTAGTATGGGGTTATGTTTTGGATTTGTGCTGGAAACAGTGTGGATAATACAGGGATGGTTTCATTTCATTCAGGCTAGATTGTTGGGCCGGGGCCAACTGCATGAGATTCAACAAGGCTCAGTGCCAGGTCCCGCACTTCGGTCACAACAACCCCATGCAACACTACAGGCTTGGGGAGGAGTGGCTGGAGAGCTGCCTGGCAGAAAAGGACCTGGGGGTGTTGGTTGACAGCTGCCTGAACATGAGCCAGCAGTGTGCTCAGGTGGCCAAGAGGGCCAATGGCATCCTGGCCTGTATCAGGAATAGTGTGGCCAGCAGGACCAGGGAGGTGATACTGCCCCTGTACTCGGCACTGGTGAGGGCGCACCTCAAGTACTGTGATCAGTTTTGGGCCCCTCACTACAAGAAGGACACGGAGGTGCTGGAGTGTGTCCAAAGAAGGGCAACGAAGTTGGTGAAGGGTCTAGAGCAAAAGCCTTATGAGGAGCAGCTGAAGGAACTGGGGTTGTTTAGCCCGGAGAAGAGGAGGCTGAGGGGAGACCTTATTGCTCTCTACAACTACCTGAAAGGAGGCTGTAGCGAGGTGGGAGTCAGTCTCTTCGCCCTAGTAACGAGTGACAGGACGAGAGGAAACAGCCTCAAGCTGCGCCAGGGGAAGTTTAGGTTGGATATTAGGAAAAACTTCTTCACCGAGAGGGTGGTCAGGCATTGGAACAGGCTGCCCAGGGAAGTGGTTGAGTCCCCATCCCTGGAGGTATTTAAAGAACGGATAGATGTGGTGCTCAAGGACATGGTATAGATGGACTTGGCAGTGATAGGTTAACGGTTGGACTCGAAGATCTTCAGGGTCTTTTCCAACCTTGACAATTCTATGATTCTATGATTACTGCTGAGCAGTGCTGACACAGAGTCAAGGCCTTCTCTGCTTCTCACCCCACCCCACCAGTGAGTAGGCTGGGGGTGCACAAGAAGCTGGGAGGGGACACAGCTGGGACAGATAACCCCAACTGACCAAAGGGCTATCCCATACCATATGATGCCACGCTCAGCATATAAGGCTGGGGGAAGATGAAAGAACAGAGGGACAGTTGGAGTGATGCTGTTTTGTCTTCCCAAGTAACTGTTATGTGTGACGGCGCCTGCTTTCCTGGAGATGGCTGAACACCTGCCTGCCAATGGGAAGCAGGGAATGAATTCCTTGGTTTGCTTTGCTTGTGTACGTGGCTTTTGCTTTACCTATTAAGCTGTCTTTATCTCAACCCACGACTTTTCTCACTTTTACTCTTCTGATTCTTTCCCCCATCCCACCAGCGGGGGAGCAAGAGTGGACGTGTGGTGCTTAGCTGCCTGCCAGGTTAAACTATGACAAAAACATTAACTGCTTTTTCAGTGAACCCAGGGGCTTCACAACATTTCAAGAAAAGCTGTTGACTTGTTAATCTAAGGTATCAGTCTTGCCAAAACTCTCACTGATTCCTGTTACAGGACAAATCTTCAACTCACCTGAAACTGCCTCTCATCAAATGATGAAGCACCTACACCACCTGAAGAATTTTTTAAAAACTCTGTCATTGAAGGAGAGGTGAAGTTGTATTCAAAACAACGGCTTATTTTTAAAAGGCCGTTCTAAAGGACGAGCAAGTCCTAGTAGCTGAGCACAATCATGCAAAGTAATTGTTCATTTAAGACAGAATAAAACACTGAAAAAAAATTTCTCTGAAAACATGCTTAATTGCTCATGTTTTCAGATAAGGTTTTCTGGAAGTGAACCACAGATTCAAAAAATAATGGATTTTTTTTTACATTTTTTTCTTTCAGTGGCAGCGTTAACAGCTTAAGAAGAACATCAAAGAGCAAAGGATTTGTTTGAAGAAAGCGTTATAAATCTTCAGCATATTTTGTTTGATCTTTTACAAAGTTGTGACATTTCCCCACATGTGAATAGAAATACTGGTAGCAATACACACAAGATGAGCTAAACTTCCCAAGACCATTCAACACAGAGTACAAATGCATGAGTTCCTCCGGGATTGCCAGAATGTCTATGTAATTCCAGCTCACAAAAACTATTAGCAACTCTTTACTCTGTTGGTGAGATAAGAAAACTAAAGAACAGATCCAAAGACCTGGCTTGATCTCAGTTTTAGGATTTTTATGGAGCCAAAAATAAGGCACTAGTTAAAAAAAGCTTCTTAAAAAAACAGTCAAAGGAAAAAAATCAGTTACTATATAACAAACTGTTCTAAATCATACTTGTTATGTTTGCTGGTGGTGGGTTTTGATGCAGATACAGTTTGTGGCCTATAAAAAATGTCCAATAGACTGTGGAAATATTGTATTTCTCCACTGGGAAAGACTGAATAAGTGCTCACTTTTTAATTTTTTTTTTTTTTAATGAGGATAGGTCTTAATTTTAAAAGCTTTACTTTTCTTTCCAAGATAAATTATGTAGCTTTTTTGTCCTTGTATAGCATTAATTCTACTTTATAATTCAGTTTTTACCTATCATTGATTTTTCTGCACTAAGAAGTGGAATAACATAATTTCTTTATAAAGGAAAAATTGATCTACTCCAGAATGAGGTTACTTTGAGAATATCTGGGAAAAAAAGAAAAAAAAAAGAAAACTAATTATAGTTTCCTAAAGAGGTAACTGAGAAGAAATGTAGAGTTGAAATAATTTGTAACTACAATGCAAAGAACTCCAAAACATATTAAAGCTCTTTGAGTACTAAGAAAAGTCAACTGCCTTGTTTCTTTCTTCGCTAATCAAGTGTTTGAAGTAAGCACTTTTAATCTGTAATTGCTATTCAGGACATTAATTTAAAGGCCTAGAAAAAGTTACCATAATATAATCACAGCACTTTTGCAGGTTATTCTAAAGTTCTACAGTGCTGTTTTCAGTGCTGTTTCCCCTCTCCGCTCCTCCTTAGAAAATGCACTGGCGGCAAAACAAAACAAACACACTCACGTTTAGAGATTTTTTAAAATAGAGAGCTTTACAGGAACAGAACCACATCCATGCCATAGTTTAGGGCAGCTTTACATGAGGTAATCTAGGTAATTATAGGCATGTAAGCCTAACACTAGCCTTGGATAGAATAGCTAATATATAGCTTGATTAATAAAAGAAGGATGTGTAATTAATGTCAATCAACAAGGACTTACGGTAACTAGACCCTATCAAACTAACCTGACATTTTTATGAGATTACAAATTCAGTGGAACAACGTAATAGCAATGTTGCAACTTACCCAGATTTGTGTGTGGCATTTGATATGGCACTGACATTTTGATTAAGAAACTAGAACACTATGAGATCAGTGTTAGATGGATTTAACTGATATGTTTCAAAACCTAATTTCCCCACAGTGAATCATCAAATGTCTGCTTTTCAAGGTGGTCTTGCAGTGATCATCTCCTAGTTCTATGCTATTCAAAACATTTGTTAATGATCTAGAAGAAAGCATAAAGTAATTACTCATAAATTTTTCAGATAGCACAAAATCTGGGGGAGTGGAAAATAACAAAAAGTCACTGACAAAGCCACATAAACAGCTCACTCACGCATAACATAATATGGGTTTTAAACCAGCCAAAAATGAAGTCACACCTTTAGAAGTAAGGGCCATGCATGCAGGGGGAAGGACTCTGTTCAACGAGGCAGCAGTTTGAAGTGACTGAGGTTTTTGGTGGATGATCAGCTGAGTTGGAACCCTCACAATGGCATTATGGTTAAGTTGTCTAATAAAACTGCTAGATATCAACATAAGTAAGCAGACTGTATCATCCCTGTAGTGGGCACTGATAGCATCACTGCTAGAACTGTGCCTGGTTCCAATGCGTGAAATTTATGAAAAATGTCAAAAATTGGTAAGAATGCAACAGATAACTGAGCAAATGATTAAGGACTGGAAAACAAGGTTTTGTTACTTACGTCTCAGAACATTCAAGGAAAGGATAAGGTGTAGCTGAACTTTAGTCTATGGAAACCAACATGAAGAAACAGAGGGCTCTTGATAATAAAGAACAGTAGACAGAAACTGAAGCTAGACAAGCTGAAGATGGACAGAAAATTTGTAATAGAAATAGAGCACATTTTTAACAGGCAAGGTAGTTAAACACCTAAGTCAAGGGGTTTTTGTTTGTTTGCTTGCTTGATTCACCACTGGCTTTTTTAAGTCAGGGACATATGTTTTCCTGAATTATATGTTCCCATTCAAAAATCTATTACTTCAGGAAAGGATCACAACCTGTGTTATACAGGAGGTTAGGTGAAATGATCAGAATGTTCCTTCTGCTTTTATATCTATGGATCACTTATTTCCCACCCATTCATGTCAACTAAATAATTCAAAGTTTCTGTGGTGTAAAGGATTCCCTTAGCATATCTTTCAAGGCTTCATATTTTGTATCTCAGCAGTTCTGGGTTCCCATACAGTTGCATGGGACCAAAGAGGATCCTTTAATACTAGCACACATACCAGATTGCTTTAAAAAAAAAATTATGCTTTGGGACACAACTGTTCATCATGGAAATAACAGGGGAAAAAAAATAAAACAAACACAGAAATTGGAATATATGGAAAAAAGGTAAAACAAGTGCTAACATGTCTATGAAAGTTTTTGGAGGATCGAAGCCAAAGCATGCTAAAAAATTGCTTGTATTCTTCACAACTTAAAAATGGAGTAGTTCAAAACAATTGTGTACAGGCTTGCATTTGTATCATTACAGATGTGATATGAGAATGATACATATGCTATTATGATTGATTAGAAGGCTCACAAACATCTTAAAGATGACATTTAACACCACCACGAGATTTGTCTTAATATAAGGTGTTGATTGTTTCAGGCATGCATGTGGATTCCTATGTTTTTCTAGGGAAATTAGGGTCAAGTAACTGACTTGATTAATTTATGATATAAAATTAATGATAAAGTCAGTACTATGTCTGCTCTGAAGTTATTCTAGTTGGTGTAAGAAATGTGTACACATTAACTGAAGTTATAAACTTAAAAGTTGGATTGACTTTGGCCACTGTTCTGCTTAACTAGCTAGGCTCTTAAAGACACTTCTCACAAACAATTGAGAAGCTTCTATGTTATGCAAGAGAAACCTGACTGAGGATACTCAAACTGATTCTCATCTTCACCATGGAAGCATAAATCAAGCCAAAGCATTAGATGTGTTTAATAGGACAACTTAACTTAGAGATTAAAATGAAGCCATTTTAATCTTTAAGTTGGTGAATGGGTAGGTTTCTGAAGGGAAGAGAGTTTAAACTGGAAAATTCTCTGAAATTGTTTGCCTGTTTGTTAGCTCTGGCCTGTGGCAGTGTGCTCCCCTTCTCCCCCCACCTGACCTTTTCCCATAACCCTGCTCAGGTGATAACCACCAGTGGCAGTTGTGATGGATGCATCTGGTCATGGTGGATGCATCCAGCTCAAAGTGGATTCAGGGGAGACAGATAACACAACAGCCAAGGACTAATTTATGGCAATGCATCCACCTAACCACAGTGCTGGTCAATGTCTGACTCAAGCCAAATTTGGAAGAAACTAACATCTGCAGCTGGTATTTAAATATGACTATGAGTCAGTCATCTTACCCCCATAAATAGTGAGCAGCCCAAGAGCCCTTTACGCTCTCCTGCACAGCGGCGGGATGCATGCCAGGACCTCCCCTTGAGGGAGCCCCCTATGCCTTTCAAGGTTATGCCTCAAGGCTGAGAAATTCCTTGCCGCAACAGATCCTCAGTGTCTAACAGCACGCTAAACTTTGAAATCTTAGCTAAGTGATATAATGGATTGATTGTGCATATATAATCCTTTAGACATAAACCATTCACCAAGTCTGGGACTAGGATTGGATCCATCCATACCTAGGCCCCTCTCTGAGAAGGAGTTTAGAAAGCAATGAGGTCCTCTCTGAACCTTGTGACTCACAGAAGGGTCCCCTTCACAGTTTTGTCTGACCCTGTCCTCTATGCAGTAAATAATCAAGTGTACCCTGCCATCAAATCTTCTTAAACCACTGTCACATTTACCATTGAACTTTTTTAACTCACTGGTTTATACCAATAAAGTTTATTTTTTTTGCTTCTTTCTTATGAGTGAAGTGCATTCTCACTCCTTCTGCAACATGGCTCTATCACAAAATAGGAAAGATGGAGTAGAACAACAATGATGGGTCTGGTTTATTTGTTACTCAACTTCCATTTATGCTTTATTCCTTTTACTTGCACTAGATTTACTTGCCATACCACTTGGCATAAAAGAATATAACAGTGCCGAAATAGTAAAAGCAATGGCCTCAGAGTCTCTGGTAAATGAAAAATACTCTGAAACTTGTCTTGTCTAAAATTTGAATAATTCTCTTCTCAACTCTGGATAAAGAAGCTGTCATAATCTTACTTCATGGATATTAGGTTGTGGTACAAGATTTTTAATTAGCACTCCTGTTCCATTGTACTCACTGTGAATTTTTTTTTTTTTTAAAGCATGTGATATCTGGACTAATCTCTAATGCATAAGGCAAACTAACATGGACAGCAATGAAATAAAATAAACAAATTCAAGAGGTTTCTTGATATTAAGAAACATCTCAGAATTTTTAAAATTATTCATAGCAATATTATGACATTGAAAATATTTTAATGGCTCCAAGGACAGAGACTTGGCTCCTTTCACAAATAACCAATGACACCATTGTAAACAAAGAACAATGAATAAATAATATAGCAATGTATCAGAGCCTTCCTATAATGAGAGGATAATTCTTTAGTTTACTGTATTCACATTTTTGTAACATCATTAAATTTACTACTTTACTCTTCATACTCTAACTGCTACAGAATTTATTTCTGTTCTCAGCTGAAACTGAGGTCTGAGCTGATCAAAGCAAAATGAGATGAAAAAATGAAGCATGTTTCATCCAAATAGTGAGGTTTGAGAACAGCAGCTTTGGATGCTTGAAAGAAAAAGCATTTGGTAAGCTGCATATTTAAAGCATCCAAGCTGAACGCTATTCCCCTGATTTCTTAGTCCAGCCTATTCCAGATGAGCACAGGCTCCCTGTGGGACAGACCAGCTATGAAAAGATTACATAATATTGCTGTCCTCAGTGCTAAACATAATGACAGTAAACATGCAGGAGAAGGACAAATATTCATGACATATCTTCAAAAATTTCAGTATAATAAAATTGCAAAATTCATATCACACAGGAGTAATGTGGAAAAATAACAAGAGAAATTACATCATGAAAAACCGTAACATGCTTCCTATTGCAAACTCGTTGTCCCAAACACACACTGGAACACTGATGCTACTGTATAGTGGAGTGTGACTGTTTGAAACCATGTATAATGACCGTACACCAATCACTTCAAAAAAATGGAATAAAAATAGATAAGTGACCAAACTGGAAAATAAGTCTTTGCTCTGGACACAGGAGACTGGTATAGAGCTTGATTAGAAGGATATACTGATATTAAAGGAAACCCAGTACTTAAAGATGCTTCTATAAGTTCACAGAAGTCCTGTTGCTTCTTGTAGAAACACTTTACTGAAACCTAACATGTTTTGGAGACTGGAGAAGATATAAAAAATGCTATTCAGTTATCATGATGATGGACAGTTGATGCAGTCTTCATCAGCAATAAAAAGTTTAAGATAACAGTTGTGAGACATACCACACTGGGATAGAAGTACATTTATATTTTCATTAAAATAATTTTCATGTTTCCTTGTTCACAATGGCTTAAACCATATCTGACCTATAATCCTGTTTAACCCTTCCATTATTGTTTCTGAGATTTTAAAGTCTACAGCCACTCTTTCTGCACATCAAGTGAGAATCTCAAGAACACATACAGAACATCAATGCTTTTTCCACAGGTTTCTGAATTTCAAAAGTTTGCCCTGTATTTTGCCTTGGAGACACAGCAATGTCTTTCAGAAACTGATGCACATTCACTTGAGTATGGGACTGATGTGGAGTCGATTCCTATGAAATCACCACTTCAGTGGTTTACAGTAGTGTTACAGCTCTGCCTACCTATGAAAAGAGCCATATTATTTCTGTGGCTCTTGAGGACTTTTGAATAGCATGAGCCTATGAAAAGAAAGAAAATGCAAGAGCATTTTTATATGCAGAAGTAGAAAAGTCCTCCTCTTCACAATCAGAAATTCACTTCACTGGATGATAAGCAGAAGATGTTCTGTAGGTATTTTAGAGAACTGTAGAAGTTTGAGCTTAATAAGAACACCTCTTCAGTAATATTTTATTTGAATAAAGAAAGGTATTTACTGACTGAATAAAGAGTTCAGTAACAAATGTATTCAGATTGCTTGTAAGGACAAACCTGAATCCACAAAAAACATGTGAAAAATACCTTTCCCCTCCCTCAGAAAAAGGAATAAATACCAGACCCTCAACAGGATAGCAGCTAAAATTTCATTTGAAGTACAATATCTATAATTTTTGTTCAACTACATGCAATGACTGTATTTATTCAGCAGAAAGCATATGTTCCTGTTATTACTATTACACTGAAAACAAAACCCCAACCCAAGATAGCTCTGATAGCACTCACTCAAGCTTGCAATTGCTTGAGAAATAGCTTGCTTCTGTCCATTACCCTGAGTTACTGGAACTGATTATTTATAATTCTCTGAGAAAAGCAGCACTTTAATTTTGACTCTGTGGTATGGTACATTCTACTTAATATAAATTCTGCATCACTGATACTATATTTTGCAAAGCTTTTTATCTTGGAAAATTTACTGTGATCTCACTATCATGATTGAGTGATTGTTTTAGACAAAGTAATTATACAAAACAGTTCTAAGATTATTTAAAAGTCTTACAAATATTAAAGAAATACTGGAAAACTCTGAATCATTACTTCAAATACACCACTAGATCACCTTTGCACTAAACAGAACTGGGTTCATAAAAAAAAAAAAGTTCATTTCTGTCTTTTTAAAGAAGGAGAAAAGAAGCATGTTCGCAAGACAAGGCAGTAATCTTTGCTCTTTGGTTATGGAGCTGTTTGGAAATGTTTCTAGTCTAAGAATACCCTGGCTGACAGAAATGGAGAGCTAACTGTTTCCTCCTTTAATGAATCCTATTCTTTCAAAATTAAATAAATAAAAATAATAAATAAAAAAAGAGGTCAATAACGAGAAACCAATACTTCAGTTCTTCACCATTTTGTGAAACTGAAACTAGAAGTACATTCCTATAGGAGGGAAGAAATGGCTTTCATCTACAGAACAAGATTTCATCTCCCTCTGTCTACACCAAGCTTTCTGATAACGTTTAGGCACAACAAAAGAAGGACCTCAGAGGTACAGATGAGATTTCTTCATGATATAAAGAGCAGTTCGTAAATCACTTACTAATTAACCTCAACTCTCACCTGTTAGTAAAGCCTTCATACACTTTTATGGGTCTGCGAAACTTGAACTACAGTGCTGCTCTGCATTGAACAAAGCAACCTTTGCCTAACTAGCTAAGCAACAACAACAAAAAAAAAAAAAAAACAAAAAAACCCAAAACAACAGTTCAAGCTGTAACTAAATTACGCTCATGAGAGCGCAGTATCTGGAATTTCAGAGAATCACGACTGTTTCCATACCCTTTGGGTTGCCCTTTTCAACAAATACAGAGAATGACAAGAAAAAGAACTCAGAAAGAAAAGCAAACAAGTACATCTGAAAAGCAAGAGCCTGGAGTACTGCTGGTGCATTCAATCATTTCTCTAGAATAAGTGCCTACATGCACAGCTACATACAGAGCTTCTGGCTGAAAGTGTTTTGAGACAGCCGCCGGAAGTGCAAGGTTCCACCTCATTTAGTGAATGGTCCTGGTTTGCAAAACAGCTTGAAACACTCCAATTTGATCCTCATTTAAAATGTGCCAATCACCTAAGTAAACTTTTCCATTTTCTAATTAATATGCTTGAAGTTTGTTATAAAAGCGATTTGAGTGTTCCACAATTGCACTAACATAAGTGTCCACACCAACTTCATCCTTTTGGAGCTGTAGAAGTTCAGAGTGAATGTATTATTTCTGATAGACTGTAATTAATGTGAAAAAAAACATTGAGCTCTGCTTTGGATACTCTGTGTATTTTGTTCACTATTTCTCAAAACACTAGATTATTCATTTTGTTTCATAACATATTCCAACATTAAATCTCTGGAAGAAACACTCCTTATTACCTTTTCAAAATGCATATTCTCTGTTTAGACCTCATTTTCACCTGTCTTTGTAAGCTTTTGTATTTCTGGATAGAGCGCACAACTTCTCAAGAGCCTGTTACCCCAGGCTATGGGGTAACAGCCTATAATTGAAATGAACACGAAGAGAAACTGTGGGAAAGTTCCCCCAGGCAGCACAAGGGACTGATATCCAGTGTTCCAGGTTCTTCAGTTTCTCAGTCAGCAGTCATATCTTAAGATTTTACAGTTGCAATATTTATATTTATTTCTCTTTCATTTCTTTTGCTCATAATTATGGACTATAACAAATATACTCACTTTGTTTTTCACTCCAAGCTCAAAAGTAGTAGGAATCACAAATAAATCACAGAGCAGATCACACCAAAATTTAAATTCAGTTTAGTTTGTGTTGAGTAAATCCACAAAAAATAATCAGGTGCATTTCATATTTGTGAGCACACTGGAACACATATAAATCACAGGGCATTTATCATTAAGATATTCATTATATCTTTTGGCAATCATTCATAAATTTTATTTAAGTAAATTGAAATTTGATTTCTATTGCTTTCTGATATTGTTAATTACTCTATTTTCATATTTGCAACCAGAAGAATTAAAGTCTAATTTCTGGCAAGAGACTAATTTTATATCAGAATACATACAAATTAGTATTTCAGGAAAAAACACATTGCCTCTTGAAGGCATGTTGCGAACTGGTGTTTATAAGAAGTGGAAACCAACGAAAAACAGTTTTTAAGCAAAACATTTATGTCTTGGGGGAGAGATACAGGAGGAATCTTTTTTTCTTTGCGTAAACAGCAGTAGTTGCAATTTGTTGATAACTGACAACTAACAGTCTCAAAGCTTCTTCATTACCCATTGTTGTAAAGAAGCATGTACACTGTGGAGCTATTTAAGACAGAGAAAATATAATTGCACAAACTTTGTCATGACTATGCAAAAATGAATACTTAATCATAAAATGTGACTTAATCTCCCAAAGATTGTAACAGCCAAGAAGAGCTTAGAGGTTGCAACTTGTGAATCAGTTAAGGTTATTTTTTCTCTTTTCCAAGGACATGATACATTCATGAAAGTCACACAAGCATGAAGTTCATAATTAAGAAGCCAAAAACCTCTGCTGAAGATGTTGGCCTATTGTAAAGAAAAAAAAAAAAAGCCAGACTTCACACGTAATGGAAAAAGTCCCCAACTACTGCAGACAGTTAATTCTACCTCCTGATGATAGCACAAAGATGATGTTGGCAAAGGGATGCAAGTGGTCTAGACCAGGTGAGTTAGCTACTGTCTTGCTTTGCTTTTGTGGTGGGGTTTAACCATCTGGCTGCAGGTCACCTCAGGAATCAGCAAGAGGTTTTATATCTGCAGTACACGTGGGATTTGGGAACAAATGCATGACATCAAGTCACTATGACTTCAGATAGGAAAAGTTCTGGGAATAGGCACAGTACAGACAGTTAGACTGCTTTACCAGAGCAGGAAGGAATGACAAATCCCTGAAGGCAGAACTGTAGGATCTCTATTGTTTCGGATTCTGGGCAAGACACAAAACAAAAGGCTCAGTGATTTAAGCCTTTGGACTAGAAGATTTCCCAGGAAGCAAAGATGTGTTTTCACAGTGATTGAGGCTGAAAAACCCCCCACCCCAAAACACAAGAAGGATGCCTTTCAAGCACTAGAGGACCTCAGCAAGTCACTTATTCAAAGATCTGGTGCAGGGCTACCTACCGGATAGGTAGATAAGTGAATCTGACTAAATTTTTTAACAACTTAATTTTTCTTGACTAGATCAATATTGCTGGCAATTCTTGTTCAAGATCATAAAAAGGAGGATTGTTCTTGCATCCCAGTCTGGTTAGGTTCTAACCCCATTGAACAGAGTAGTTTGTAGCTGGTAGAAAAGGGAAAATGTTTCAAATTAGAAATAAATGAAGAGCACATTTCTCTGATAACAGCCTCATGTCTGTAGATCGGGTGGTCTGAAGCTGCTTTTGCAACATGTCTGCCTGAAATAGGGTATCTCCTGATTTTTTTCACTGGTACCTTACTGAAAGATAACATTGATCCTTGGCTCTTCTAAGTATGCAACTTGCCACAGACATTGACAGCAACTGGAGTCATGGGACTTAGGTGACTGGGTACTGGTTGTTTGGCACAGCATTAGCCAGTTAAGATTTTAGTTTTATGGTCAGTGCTTTTTTTCCCCCACAAAGCCAGGGTGGTATGTCGCTCCATTTTCTGCTTAAAAAAAAAAAAAATTGATTCAATGAGGGAACGGTTTGTAGCTCAGGAGGCAGGGTTGCCAAAAAGCAGCATTATTTCAGCACCTTTTTCACAGACAGACTGGATAACAAAAGCTGTAAGTTTGTAGCTGCAGGTCAGTCAGATATGTTGTGGGAGTCCCAATAGGTAACAAGACTGAGAATCTTGATCACGTTCTTGTGTACATAAGGGCTCAAGCCAGATACCTGCCAAGGAGACTCCTGTCCTTGTCAAAAGCAAGTTTTAGCTTCTTCATTTTCCTGTGTCATCTTTAAAGAAAGAAGGGAAGGATTTCTCTCCAGTGACAGTAGTGGCACAATGACAACAAACAGGTAGCAAAAGGGAAGTCAGGCAGTCAACCCTCTTACAACTGGAGTACAAGGATAACAACAGGCAGACTACAGCCAATCTGCCCAGACGCAAAGCGGTGCTTTCTTTTACACACCTAACAGAGCTCAGTACTGCTGAGAGAATAGCACATGAACGTCTAATATCTGCCACTTTCAAGAGAGTGGTTGAGCCACTACTACAAGGAGCACACTGAGAAGCAGAAGCCCAAAAGCTGCAAGACCTCAGTTTCTGTTGGCTGTGCAAGGAGACAGCCATAAATCCCATGCTGTTAAAAGAACTGTTTGGTGTCCGAAGTGAGATAAAATATTTCCTGACACCATCTGCGGCCAAGCAGGAGACACCTATGGAACCACATGGACACACCACTTCAGAACTGTCTTGTTAGGGAAAACAAAGAGAAGACTGCACCAGAGCAGGAGAGTGCCTCTGAAAAAAGGCACTCGCGTTGTCCCAATCTGCAAATCTTTGATGAATAGAATCCTTTCACACGTACAAAGTTTTGTGTTTGTCTTTAAAAGCTGTGTCCAGAATGAATGCCTCAAATTAAGCTTTTTCCTGAGGAGGAAGTACCTTAGACATCTTTAGTATTAAATATTATTGAACAATATCTAACACAGGAAAAGATATAAGTATATATAAATAACATTTTGAAAAAATCTTCATTAAGAATTTGAGATGTCTATGCTGCTTCTTACTCAGGCTTTTCATTGTTGTCACTGAGAAACGCTTAAAGTAAACAATAATGATGAGCATGTGGGAGAACAGATTGTAAAGTAATCAGTGTGAAGAATCTGCTTCTGTGGACAGAGCCTGAAAATCTGATATGAAAGATCTGATATGCAAGATGACACAGAAATTTGAAGCTTTCAGGGCACTGATATATACACAATAATTATAAACGTTTATGCCAAAGCTTACTTTAAGTATTACATCCTGTATTTAAATATGCATACTTGAATATCTAAGAGTTTTACTTCAGGGAACAAGATGACATAAAATTATTTCCTCTTTCATTCCAAGCAGCAACTGACCAAGTTCCTCCCTTTTGCTAAACATCAGAGACATATTATCTGATGCTGAACAGCTCTTTTGAGGTATACCATACATGTCAGTTTACATTCATTTCTGCAGTTTTAATATGGTTAGAATTGCTACAAGCAGTTATTCTTATAAGTTGCACAGTACTTGGAGAAACATGACAAAATCTTACCGCTATGTTTCCATTGCACCTTTGGGACTGGCAAACACCTCTTATTCTGTTGGGAATCAGCACGTCATCCCAGCAAGATGGGCCCTTCAAAATAAACACAAAGCATATAAAGGCTTTAATCCACTTAATAAGTAAACACACAAAAGTTGGTTTTGTTGCTTCTTTTCCTACCCCCATTTCTTTCAGACTTTAGCTAGACAGTTTTATCATCTTTACACTGAAAAAGTCCAATCAGATTATATGACAATATTCATCAGTAAAGCTCAGTCACTGACAGGACATACAGCCCCTCCATCCTGAGGTCAGTGTTGTGAACAGGAGTCAAACAGTAGGCACGTTTTCTCAGTTTAAGACAGGGACTGACTTTATTATTATTTAAAAAGTTACAAAGACTTATATTCCGATTCAACACTATTTACACCTTGGGCTGCAGCTGACTAAGGGGAAAAAGGGAAAAAACACAACAGCTGGAAGTAGAACACACAGTTAGAAAGACTGGAGTGTAACATAAAGGCTAGGTTAAGTAGCTTTTCTCTATTTTGTTGTTTAAGTATTAAATGGCTCTAACTTTACTGAAATCTGTTTGTTTCCATGGGCTGCTAATGTGAATTTTGATAATGCCTGCTGTAAACAAATTAGACTTCTTGTCACCAGATAAAGCCTTTACCTAACTATAATACAACATAATGAAAATGTGAAGTAAGGATTGTTAGTAGATTCCTAGACATTTATATTAGCTGCAAGATTAGTCAGTTATTGTTAATAAAAAAAAAAACAAAACAAAAACCAAAACACTCCACATAAAAACCCAGAAAGAAAATTATTAGAAAATCCTTAGTAAACTTTGCTATGACTTTTTGAATATGAACCTTTCATTTACAAGTGTACTACAAAACACAGTAAATTTAAAGATTACAAATCAGAATTAATATTTCACAACTGCAAAATAATGTGGTTAACAGGATGCTCTACCAAAGAAGAATATTTATATATATGGCATATATATGAACATTTATAAAAATATTTCCCAGCACATAAAAAATTTAAATTACCATAGTGCAAGTCGTCTTTTTTAATATTAATCTCACGACAATTAATATTTAATTTGTAGACAATAAAAATTAAACTAAGAAATAGATATTAAGCTTACAGATATCCATATAATTAGCAGAAACAAACAATTAAGAAGGTATCAATAATTAAAGTATTTGCTACTTGGATTACTCAGTGTTTGGGATAGTGTCATTAGTCGGGAATAACAGGAAGACTTCACCCAAAAGAGAAATTAGAGCAGTCAAGAGGTTCAACTGCATTAGTGAAATTAGTGCCTACTTAAATCATAGTCGGATTACAAAGTAATCCAGTACCACACCTAGATCCATCTCTTTTTTACTTCTGTATGAGGCATTTCTTCAGCATAGTGCAGACACAGCTGAGACAGCTTTGAACTAACTAACTTAGTAGCAGGAACTTAACTATAAAAGGTTGATCCAGCCTATCTGAAAAGTTGAGTAAAACAGCTTAGTCTGTGCTGAGCTCTGCTCTCTACTGTTATAGCTGAAGTGCTAGCATTTAAGACAGGTAAAAAAAGAGCTTGAACACGTGTAAGTTGTATTGCAGGCAGACACAGGGGTGACTACTGGTAGATTTTACTCTTTGGGAGAAAAACAGTTGTGGTATAGTGGAGTTAGTATAAAGTAATAATACTTTACTTGAAATTGTGGAAAAAAAACGCAAACTTGAATTAGTTATTTAAAACATTTTAAAAATCAAGTTTGCCATCAATTATTCCAGTAAATTTTGACCTCTTATGAAGCTTTAGCATTCTTGAGATTTTGCAGGAAGAACAGCAGAGCCTCCTTCAGGTGTTGTGTAAAGAACCGCCTCCTTTTAATTGTTTTCAACTCAATAGTTGAAAGTTTCATTCTATGCCCCCCCCATATATTTATTTTTCCCCATGCCATCAAAGACTGTGCAGATTTCTAGCATACCTCTCACAGTAGTTTACTTTCCAGGAAGAAGAGTAATCTACCTTGCCATTCCTCACCTTTGATCAACTTTTTACTCTCTGGGTAGCTCTTCCAATTCTACTCTGTCTTTTTAGAATATGAGAACCATCACAAAATATACATGACTGACTTATGTGCTGGACTAAGTGAATGGGAAGGTGATCTCTGAATTTGTTCTTTATTTCTTTCCTAAATAATGATTAAAATGTGATTTACTTTGCTGATGGTTATTAAGCACTGAGGCAGCATTTTGGTGAACTAATCTATCACAGCTCCTAGATTTCATTCCTGAATGTAACAAAATTCATCACGTATACATAAAATTTGGGTTTATTTTCCCAGTGCACATCACTTAATATTAACATACATTGAATTCCATCTGCCACTTCCCCAGAAGATGAAGTATGCATCCTGAGGTCTGCAGAGGGGCTTCTAGTAGGTAATTCCCAAGTTCCTTCATACTAGAACACACCTGTTTGTTCCCAAGGATGAACCAGCTCTATACCACATCCTCTCCAAGTATTTCTTTTATATAACAATCATCTAGTGGACTTGTACAGGTTTTGCTCCTGTTATATTTTAAAAGGATTCAGTAACAGTTTTTCTGCTGTTTGCAAGTTATAAACTTTTTTTTTTTTGCTTGCCTAACTGCATTTTTATATTTAAGGTGTCAGAATTATGCATTTGTTTTGGTTTGCTGTTTTTGTTTTGTTTTAGTTTCTCTCATTATTCATTTTAATCATTTTTCTGAAAGATGCATCCTTGATTCTAATAACCTGCCTTCTTCCCCCCCTCCAATTTTGTCATGATAGTTTCCGTTCAGTCCTCAAATTTCTGCGCACATAATCTTTGATTCCAGTGTAATTTCGACATCTCTTCCAAAGATTTAACTCTTTTTAACTGCCTGTTCTAGCTTCTTCTCAACAAGAACCCTTACTTTTATGTAGCTTCTCTTTTTTAAAGTTAAGCACAATACTTGTGTCTTTCTCAGATTTTGGGAAGTTACTGAACGTAAATATATTAGTCATTATTAAAGAATAGGTCTTTGTTAATAACATTATAAACCAGGTCCTCTGCATTACCTTCGCTTGCAGGTTCTTTGATCAACTTTTCCATAACACAACCTCACAGTATCTAAAAGTTTACTCTCAGGATCATGGTTTGACATGATAATTACCTAATTTACATGAAAGCAATTTAAATATCCCATGATCATAATTTTTCCTACACTTTCAAGCTTTTGATTTTCCCCAGCACGGCAGACCGCCTATCATCATTTGGTCAAGTGGCTGTTAATGGGAATCTTATATTTTTTCCCTCTTCAGGCCTAGAATTTCACTTTATAGGGACTCTGTGTAACTCACTGACTTGTTAAAGACAAGAACATGTTAACTTGATAGTCTTATTTAACACCTATCCCTCTTCTTTCATATTCAAATTTGTTAGTATACATTTATCAGAACATTTATTTTTCCAGTTTAGAGGAATTCAGTAGGTTTGTATATCTTCAGATAATTCTTACATAATTTACACTCGGGAAAACGATACTCTAACGTAAGAGTGAGAAATAATAAGTAAATGTGCTTTATAAAATTTGGGGGCAGGGAGGAACACTCATTAAAAAAAACCTAAAACCCCAAACACACCCAACAAAACCCACCCAAACCCCCCACACAACCACTTTCTCCTGATCCTGATAATAACATCAACAGTAAATCTTCCTGTTACTTCATCCCTGCATGATTAATACGAGACTCTCAAAGTTAACGATGCTATGCTAGTGCACACACAAAAATAGAGTCACAAGATTGCTACACAATAAGATAATTTCAAACATTTCCATAGAAGCAGTTCCACAGGTATATGTTACCAGCTCTGGTACTAATTATCTTGATTTCATAAGAAGAAAATATTTCAAGCTAAACTTTTTAGAGGAATTAATCCTTTAACTTCACTAAAGTTATTTCAGGAGAAAACTTCGCAAGTATTCAGTAGTCTGCTGGTCTAGGTCCATAATCACAAAAACGTAAGAAGGCATAGTAATTCTTAAGTGAGAAAGAGAACATGCATAAGACTATTTATAAGGTTGAGTGAGATTCTAGAAAAGTGCATGTTTAAAATGCATAAAAATCACTATATTGATTATGCCACAGTCTTACAGTAGTGCAGAAATGAGCAGCTGATTTGCAAAATATAATCAAGAAAGCATCCTTAAAGAAACCAGAACAGAAAGGAACTGATGCAATACTGACTACTGTTAGTTAGAATTCAGCTACTACTACTAGCACTGGATCAGGTCCAAGTATGCTTAATATGGCAATATCTTTTTACTTATTAACAGTAACAACAATTGTATGAGTTTTGTGGTTACCTTTTAAGGTTTTACGTATGAGGGAAAGCTAGTGTGCTATATGGCACGGTGTGAACTTACAGTGCTCTCACTCTCTGCAATAGTTTCCTCACAACATTTCTCATGCACACAAGAGTACTTTTCACATGAAGCAGCTCTCTGAAATAAGAATATGTCATATTCCACTTAAGGCATCCTAAAAGCACATACACAGAGAACTAGTAGCACAGTCCCACACTACTCAGCTGTTCACTCACACTGTAGCTAACAACTTCCTATTTTCTCCTTCATAAAAAAACACCCTATCCAACACTTCTTCATATTAACTCTTATGATGTTTACATTAACTCTTACGATGCATATAACGCGCCTAAGAAAGTCAGAGGCATTTAACCCTTTTGATAACATTAACCAGGCCCAGCTTTAAGTCAACAGCATTTTCTCTTTATTCTAGCAAGAGTTAGGTCAAGTTCTTAAGGGACAAATTAATCCAGCAGAGAAGTCCAAGATGGATTGGCAGAATATCTTGGGTTTGTGCCTGTCTGGGGCAGGGGGAAGGGTAACAAAAAATAAACCCCAACCAAACAAAAAAACCCTACAAAATTCTACGCCTCACTTTCCAAATTTATAAGAAGGGGAAAATCTCCTTTCCACAGCTGCACTTGGCACTCTTCAGGGTTATATTTCATTATTAATGATAACGTAATACACTTCTAAAAGATTTAGCGTGCTTGAGAATTTTAGTTTTCCACCTTAAAAAAAAATAGCAAAAAAGACATTTGTCCTTGAAACACACCGTGTATTCAAAATGTTAATGTTTCTTTAGCGACAGCGCTACTAAATGTCATTGCTATAATTGCGTCAAAATAAAATTAGGAATTCTGGTGAGATAAACACTTTGAAATGCAATTTTTGTAGCATTCTTTCTTGAGTCTAAGAAAAGCCTGTCAAAGTGCAGGCCAGCCAATCACTTGCGGTGTTGTAACACTGCATGCTGTAGTGTTTGTAATTATTAGTTTGCATTAATCAAGAACACACTGTGAGAAGAACAAAGCCTTCTGATTGCAAGATTAAAGCAACTGCCCCTGTTGTACACAGCCAAATGGCTCAGAGAAAGCTATGCATTAAAATGGATGTATCAGAGAGCACTCTTCCGGTGTATAAATGGCAAAATGACAGAATAAAGAAATAGAAAGAACACCAGTATATCACTGAACGGAAAAAAAGTAATGTCAAACATAGTCGAATATTTTCCAGATAACCAGGTATAGCAATTTTTATGCTTTGGGTATATGGCAGTTTCTTCCCTTTTTGAGGGGGAAGACAGGGAAAAAAGTTGGCAAACGGCATATTAAATTTGAACTGAAGCTCCTATGCAGCATATGAAGAACAGGGAGGACTGAAGTGTTTTTTCAGAGTATGAGGGAAGTACTGGAAATCTGCGTACATTCCACCAGTATATTGTACTGGTGCCCAGTACAGTGGGCAGTACGCTCTACTCTCAGTGTACTTTCCATCCAGTAGACAAGATCTGGTTTTGTCTTGTAGAACCATAACTGAATTTTGGTCAATGACCACTTAAAAAAAAAAATCTCTCTCAGAACAGAAATAGTATCTAGAGATCTCAGATGACAAATTATTCAAAATGCAGCTGCTGACAGAACTGTTGACCTGTGAAGTCAGGGAAAGGTCAGAAGCAGAGGTCAGCAATAGAAACCAGTGATACATCAAAGACTTTGAATCATTTAAGAGGCTGGAAACTATCCATGTATCCAATGCTTTTATTTTCCCTGCTTTATATTCTCCCCCAGTGAACAATATGCAGCAGAATATCATTAAAACACATCTTTGTACCTGCTAATATCTACATGAGAGACATAAATCATTAAAATGTTGAGCAAATGACCCAACCAAGGGACAAGTATTAATGCAGAAGGATTTTTAAAATAATGTAAGAAATAATTTCAGGTACTCGAGAGGGTTTAAAAAAAAAAAAAAATCAGCATACAAGCCACTGAAAAAGTGCTAAATCTAATGCAAACCATGCAAGCACTCAAGGCTCCTCTGCAAAATGATGGCTATTGACCTGTCTACATGAGAGTATTTGAAGAGCTAACCATTGTATGGTGACCCCTCAGCATGATTTTAGCATCTTGAGGCAGTAAGACAAAAAAAAAGCTCCCTGAAATGGTAGGATTACTTAATGAAAATTTAGTTCCTTTTTGCCACTCTAAGAGAGGTATCCACACCAAGCTACCACAATGCACTGCTTCCAGTGCTAGTACACACGGACAACTCTGTCCCCCAGACATAGTAGGAACCAAGATGTATTCTGACAGTAAACATGCATATGCAAACACAGCTTAACACAGGTGATGAATATTACATGAACAGCAATAGATCCCACCTACTGTCACAAACCTAACCCATCTTAGCAGAGACGATGCAATATTTTTGCTGGTTTTTTTCCTTCTTCTCTTCTCAATGCAAGTTTGAGCTCGCTTTCAGAATACGAACACTTCAGCCTAGAAAAATAATTTTATAAGGGAATGCACATTTTCCTACAACAGCATAGACATTTTTACTAAATAATCAGAGCTGCTTCCCTCAGCACCACCTGACTAAGGCTTGTCTGCTTCTGTAAAATCTAGCACCTTCCAAGACTTTTATTCTTATTATGCTACCTGTATAATATTTCAGAGCAAGGGACTTGCAAGACAACTACAGATAGTCAGATCCTGGAGGCTCATGAATGTCTCAGAACTGATGGGTAAGGCTGGAGAAGGGTCAGCAGGTGACAACTCCCCTAGGGACTGGGTGAAGTCTAGAGTCTGTGAAAAGGAAGAAAGAACAGGGCTTTTTCTTGGCTAGACAAATTGGTATTGATTAAGCCCGATGTTACTATTGGTAAACCAGTGCATTCGTACTTTTTCTCAGCATCCCTAACCCAGAACGTGATTTGCGCTTCACGTTCTACACGTGTCATGAGAGTGGCGTTGCCGAATGCTAGATTATTTCGTCTGAGCATAGTATGGATATAACACATTCAAATAAAAGCTTTCATCCTACTTTATTAGTGCAGTAGCGGAGGTGAAAAATTAGGACTTTTAGATACACCGATTCACATTTTATAAGTTCTTAACAGGCTTAATTTAGGAGAGCAATCTGATCATCTTTTGAAGCACTTACTAAGAAAAATCTAGCTGTTACGTGAGCGATACCCAATTAGACTCAGCAGAAAAGATTCATATGGCACATTTCTAGTAGCAGAGATTGGAGATCTCATTTCAATTCAGAAGAAATAAATCTATCTGAATCATAACATTCATGTAAAGCTCCATATGTATTTCAGCATTCTTTATCTTGACAATTATGAATACAACTAGACTATTAGACTAGACAACTAGACGACTTAATTAACTAGACAACTAGACTTAAATAAGACACTTGCTAGATTTCTACTGAATGCTCAGATTATCATATAGACATTATTATTTTGTTCCCAAGTAAAACTCTACAAACAGCAGTATCCAGTTTAGCACAAAATGCATTTCTTCAAATTCCCAAAGCACAGCCTAACAGCATCCGTCACCAGAGAGAGAAGGTACAAATAAAGTTTATAAAAGAGATTACTACTGATTTAGCCAGGAAGTGCTTGCTAGCCCTTTACAGGTGTTTTATTTACAATACTTGAAAATTTATTATGATAGATTGGAGGTAAAAACTGCCAGATTGGCAACCTTTATGACCAAAATCCTCTGCTTAGCCACAAAGCTTATCACAAAGGCAGAGGTAATTAAAACTTACCCAGAGTTTACACAGACCTGCAAAGGCCACTTCTAGCAGCAAGATAGTAATTTTTGTTCCAAAACTATTTTTTTTTTTTTTGACATTTCTGCCAAGACTGATACCAATTTACTAGGACACAGGTGATAGGATACATGGATGTAAGAAGCAATTTATTTAATAACATACATTTATATGTCATTTATTTAATATCACAGTGGAGTAGTTCTTTCCTACACCCCACGTTTTAATAAATGCTACCGTGAATGACGTGACTCTGCATGTCATACCAGAGTAGCAGTGAGAGCGTCTCCTGCTGCACACTTCACTGCAGGACAAACTAACCAATTGACCATGGACCACCTTTGACACTGAATCTCCCATACAGCAGGGAGCACAGTATAGAAAAGACTACTAAATTAGTCTTGGGGCTAGTTTTAAAGCAGTTTGTGGAATAGGAATTAAATAACTGAAGTTAACTGCTTAGTCTACACAGCACATTAAAGAATCCATCAGAAGAAATCTTTTGGTTATTATTGACTTTGGTCATTAGAGCAATCAATAAAGCACATGGATAGCTTTATTCATATAAGAAATAATACCAAAGTAGAGTTAATCACATGTTTTAAGTCTTTGTGGGATTAAACCTACTGGTTTGATTTATAGTGGTATCTTCGAGATGAAATTTTCCTTTCAGAGTGCCCAGCCTAATTAGTAAATTGACAGTTTTATGTCAATAGTTATAACTCTTCCAAAATGAAGTAGCTGACAATTTGCTGAACTGCTCACAGTTGTGCAATTAGAAAGACTTCCTGCATGCTAGTTATTTCAAATCAAAGATCAGAGAATCGTACCTCTGACTGAAAATGCAGGTAAGTATAATAAAAATAATTTCCACCATGTTATTTTATAAATAATTACTTTTTCTTTCTTATCACAGGTATCTTTGTTTTTTTTTAAAAAAAAAAAAAAGAAAACTTGTAAATAAGATGTTTTTAATAAAGTTCTGGTCTTTTCTTTCATATTGTATTATAGGACATGGATTTGCAAGAGTAATCCCACTGATCTCAACTAAATAATGAAGACTCCTACAAAGACACCCAGGATAAAGGTCTCCAGAGTCACCTCTTCATAAATAATATTCTATAATGTGCACTGTGTTGCCAGCACAAACAATTTTCATATAATATAAGCAAAAAACTGATTCATAATGTGCTTTTGGACAGTTATTTTGGTGGGCCCTCCCCACCTTTTGGTGGAGCAAAAAAAAAGAATAAAAGAAGGAGCAAAAAGATAATAAAAGGAATTCAAATACAACAACTGCAGCTGAGAAATTGAACTGAAAAAGTCCTGCTGTTGTTTGACTGTTTGAGAGGAACGTAGTTAAACATTAGTCTTGAAAGAGAGAGAGAGAACTACGAAAGAAGTGGATGCAGAGTCTCCTAAAACAAACCACCAAATGCCATTCAACTAATCTGTCAGACTAATGATTTCTAATCTATAAATGCAAAATATATTACTCTTTGTCTGGATGACATTAGATGTTTTTTCAAGATTGAAAGAAGAAAACAGAACTGGAGAAAATACCTGTAATTCTCTAAACATGCCATGTATCTAGTCTGTCCATTGAAATTATAGCATTCAAAAAAATTATCTACAGTTACAGGTGTTAACATCAGCAAATCCCATTCAGGTCAGTATATCCAGGAGCAGAATAAATAAAAATAAATAAATAAACAAACAAGGACCATCTGGCTTCAGTTGCTGTTACTGCTGTGGTGACTTTTCAGGGGTCTTCCTGAAGGGAGGCGGGCAGATCACTGAGAGCCCAAGGATCAAGGGACAGGAGAAATCAAAACCTCGAAGATGTGTCCCTCTTCTGGGCTGAGCCCGGCACACCCCAACAGGAGCAAGAACACTCACAGCTGGCTGAGCTACAACTCTCTACGTTAAAAATATTCATCCATGTTTTAAGGGCTTTTTGGCTGAAATCAGGAAGTGCAAAGACCATGTTCAAAGTCTACCTAAAATACTGCTTCTGTTCCTGTCTTTCCACCCCCAAGTCACAGTTACAAACTGTAAACTGACTAAATGTGAATTAAAACTTAATTTTTACCTCAGCTTTTTTTTCTAAATGGCAGCTGCCCGCAGTGCATGGATTTCGTCCCACAGGACTTTCCGGGCTGTGAGGATCAGCCCCAGGAAAGCCCCCCTTCCCCAGGCACCGCCAGGGCCTGCACCACACAGGGCAGCCTCCCCCCGGGCCCCCACTACAGCTCGGTGAGGAAGGAAAGGGGCTGGTAGGGCAGGACTGCTCAGAGACCTGTTCTGTGCCCTCAGGGCCCTGACAAACTTGGCACAAGTAAAAAAAAAAAAAAAAAAAAAAAAACCAAAAAAACCCCACGTTATTAGCATAAGGATAAACTATTCCTAACCACATAAGGAGTCGACCCCTTCAACTCAGAGAGCTCCAGGGAAGCATCAGCCATTCGGATGTGAAGCGCCTTCAGGATCTGGTAGCAAATCCTCATGTCTTTCACCTCTCCATAACTGGGTGGTAGGGTTCAAAATCATTAAACATATTTGAAATTCAGTATGAAAACATGCTGGTGATTCTATAACTCACAATAAACAGGGATTACACTGAACTTTCCCTTCTTTAAGGAGAATCTTTCAGAACAGGGTAGGTGGAAGATATATTTTCTTTGTGAAGGTTTTTTTTTTTCCAGATACAGCTATAATTTCATGTTGAACATGAAACAATTTAATCTAAAAGTTTTGTCCTACAGAAATATTTAAGCAACTTCATAAGAAGATCTGGCCAGTCCTGCAATTCAAGTGAGTCATAACCTATGCCTGCATGGGAAATATACGAACTAAACAAAGTAGTACACTAAAATACAAAATCTAAAATAGGCCAATATACAAGCCAAGGACTACAATTAGCATTTTGCTAATAATGCTAATTAGACACCTTGCAATTCAAATTAAATTGAGTTGTAGTTAAACAAAGGTAATAAACCAAAGATGTAAAATGGAAAAAAGATCCAAGCCTCCTGAATATTCCACAGCAATAATTTAATTCAGGTGTGATAATTGCATGTCACATAATTCAATTTTAAATGTTTTTCCTTGACAAGGATTTTAAAACATCTTTTGACTGAGAGATGAACCTAGAGCATTCCTGTTATAGACAATACCTGGAGAAGCCATCAGCTCATTGATTCACTTTTGTAAGTCACCGGTAGACATGTCCAGAGACAACAGTCAGATCAACTATTTAGGCTGTGGTAGATCCATATGGAGAGGATACTGCCCTCAGCCACACGTTCCTGCCATTCCCTTTCCCTCTGTTCTAGCATTGACTGTGCCCTTATTTCCACTGCTTTTACTTTGTCTGAAGGGTCTCCCTCCCATTCCTGTGGAAAAATGCACACTCTGAGCATGCTAGATACATTCATGAAGAAGAATAAACAAACAAGACAAGAAAAAAGTGGAAAAAAATAGCAAAAATGCTGATGTGTTCCAAGAACAAATTTCTTAACTACTCAACACAAAGGTCTAAAGCAGAACAGCCGCTAGCAAGACTAACTTCGTAAAGTGTTCAAGCAATTTTTTCAGTTGCTACAGTTATATAAAACTGTAAAATCAAGATTACACACCACAGTACCTGTAGAAAATAGACTGCTGTATAGTAAATTTTTGATTTTACATGTAATCAGAAACCCTGAAAGACAAAACCATACCAATTTCAGCAACAATATTCCTATGTTCCAAAGGAAAGGTAATAGGATATCAAAGGCTAGCAAAGATGGCAATGTTACTTACTTTTCCCCCCCCCCCCGAGTGATCCAATTGTCGTAAATTTTACATAGCCACCAGAGCATTCACCTATGAATGCATCTTTATTTTAAGTATTCAGAAATACAGGAAACCCTGCATCAGGTGGATTATTCAGATTTATCCGAGATTCATTTAAGGTTATATTGCAAGCGTGGTGGTTTTTTTGTTATTGTTTTTAGGTTTTTGTTTGCTTTTTTTTTTTTTTTTCCCCAAACACAATCCTGCTAATACACATAAAAAGTGAAAAGATGATTCTTTAAGCATTCTACACAAGCACACAGCTACTGTTAAAGAATTAAGGCTGTGCCAGGCAGGTCAGCGAAAGCTTTATGAGAGATCCCATCCATCACACAGAACCCCTGGCTGGCATTCAGACATCTGAGCATGCAAATACCAGTGACAGCAACTAGTACGACAGCCCAGGAAGAAATTAAGAAAAAGCAGGAAAAGGGGTCAAAAACCTAAAAAAGAAACAGGAAATAAAGACAAGCAAGCATTCATCCCTGTGAAATAAAACTGCTGCTCCAGTGTTGCATGATAGATAGTACAGGACCTCTTCTCACAGCAGAAAATCCCTCAGCTAAGAACCTGTTTTGGATTATGGTACCTGAATTTTATCTGAATCTGATCTCCTATGCTAAATCACTTGAAGTACACAAGCATTAATTAAAAAAAAAAACTGTCTGTAGATATCTCCAGTAAATTAAGAGGTCTGACCTCTAGAAATCTGATGTAAGAGCCAAGTTCAAGATCCTGCCTTTGCCGTCAAGGTACTGCATGTACGGGGAGGAGTTAAACCTGATCCAGAACAGCCACTGAATAACACTATTTAATAACACAGAGGTATATTCTCTAATGTAGTATCAAATTCCCAGATGTTTTCTTCTCCTAAAGCAGTGCTTTAAAGACTGCAGCTCAACCTTTTTTTCATATCTTTCTCTCCCCCTCTGTTTGCATGAATCTTGAATTATTTTGAATTGTTCTTGAATTATTTTCTACATACTGGCACAACTGGAAAATGCCTCAAGTCAATCTTTATGTTTTTCACCTAAACCACAGAAAAGGTGAACCAGCTCAGGCTAAAGAGGCATTTTCTGACAGAAGCTCTCGAGAAGGCCCCTGCATAAAGGCAAGGGGTGCCTCTACCACCTGAATTTTGTAACAACCCAATCTTTTTTGTGCATACAAGGTGATCCCTGTGAAGGTCTTACTGGATTAGGTTTTGAAGGAGATTAAGTTGGAGAAATGCCTCATTTCTTTATACCTTCTCTGAATCATTCATTTAATTCTAAGAGCTGATTTGCTTAAGTAAGAGGAATTTTAGGCATAAGCATTGAATTTCCCTGTGCTCCAGTTTTCTGAAAAGACAGACACCTGCAAGTTTTAAAAGGCAACTGAGTAAGGCATGGCTTGGATAACTCCATTCTGCACCCACCCTGTTTCAGGCTCATCAGTGCTTTCCTAGATTTAGCTTTTGGTTTCCTTCCATACAGCAGAGTGAGATACTCTGGTATAAAATGAGTACCTCTTTAGTCACAGACGGTACGTCTGAAGTCACCTCACAAGCACTAGAATGTAAAGAAATAGGTTACTTTAAAAGGTGACTGCTATTAAGATATTTTGAAATGCATAAGTCAAGATAGATCATCTAGAAGCTACATAAAATACAATTTAATTTCATGGTAAACTTCAGATTTCCACTGAATTCTGAACAGTGCGAGTGAAAAATTTTAGTTTTGTACATGATATCTGTATTTCATTTATGGAAGTTACAACTCGCATTCAAATTATTGAACCCATTTCAGGCTAAGACCACTTGTAAACAGAGTATGCTAATAATTTCTTAGTTTTAGAAATGAGCAGGCCCTCAGACATAAAATCAGGGTACTTCTACTTTGGCTTGACAGTCATTGCAAACTAATCTGCATTTCCACAGATCTTATTATATGTTATTCCAAAGACAGAGTCTCCTTTTTCTCTTATCACAATCTCTTTTAGTATCTGTTTCTTTCATCACAGGGAAAGAGAACAGATATTATTTAAATGTTTAGCATTTTATAATGCAAGACCAACATTCTAACTATCACCGATGTTGTTTTCCTTGCTTATGGGCTCAGTGTAAACTGTGACAACAAATAAAATTGAGGTGATTAAATGGAATTAATATTATGACTAATTCACAGTTCAGTGCTTATGGCAGTGGCTTAATCAGTATTTCTTATTTATTTATCATCATCAGGCTTAGTTATAACAAGTGTTGTTATAATAGTGAAAAGGATCTAGAACTGGCACTTTAATCACAACATAGATGTGCAGTACAGCACACTATATATTAATAAACAAGAATGTGCAGAACTTCCTTAAACACACACACTAGGCCAGCCATTCAATTCTACACAACTGCTGTTTATAACTGTATTCCACCATTCCAGGTCTTACACATTTCTCTAAGACTCAGTTTCTATATTAGGTACAAGCTGTTCTTCATTGTTATTTTATGCTCTCTATTTCAAGATTTGCTCTGCTCTGAACAGGCACTATATCTGCAGAGCAACTAATAGCCCAAAACTGCAACTCTGTAAACGAGGTAATTATAATTTGAGGTAATGGCTTCTCTTCGCAAAGATAAAGCATATCCTATCACCTCTATAAAGTGCAGACTGTAGACAAGAAAACGTAGTGGAGTATCTCCTTGTTGCAAAAATTGATACCAGATACTACACAGTGAATGCCTCTGATGAAAACCAAAATGTTCAAATACACTGAATCCTTCCTGGATGAAAGGAAAACCAAGTAATTAATCATCTTTATCTTTTTATACAACTTCTTTACCCCATCTCTCAAGTTGTGAGGTGCTTTACTTGTCTATACCTAGAAGTAAAGAAAAGCTATGAAAGAGTTGCCACTCAAATTTTTTTTTTTTTTTTTTTGACAGCAAGTTAAAACAAGATCTAATGTCTCTTCTCATAGCTTCATTAATTTGGAATGCCAGTAACAGCCAAAATCAGTAAAATGTTACATTATAAACATACGGAACTCTAATATACACCAAGAGTGCTATTTTACACATCAGTGTTATGTTACCTTCCTTTTAATTCATACCAATATCCTTCCATTAATTCCATTTGAACAATTTCTGAATTATCAGTACAAGGTCATAAGTTTTTCTCTCATACAATTTCTACAAGTATGCACACTGCTGGAACACCAAACAGATATTCTCAAGCTATTGTGCATTTTAACAATACATTTAGATCTGAAAAAAAACCTTAAAAATGTAAACAAGGTAAAGAACATATTCATGCTGTCTGATTCTTGAGCTCTCACCTGCTACATTCTCCCAAGCTTCCTCAGGTGGAAAAATACTTAATCTCTAGAGCTTTTGTGCTACAACCACATGGAGTATAGATATACATTTATGCATGATAATTTTTCATAAGCATTTAATTACACTGTGCAAATATCCATGTACTGCATTGGACAAACTCCCATCAGGTATAACTCCTTTGAGGCAGAGTCACACAAGCACAGAACACAATCCTATTACAAACTGGAAAGAGAAGATTGCTGTTTCATAGTAATCAATTTATGGTATTATAGAAGGATTTGTAGTCCAATATCTAAAAGGAATAGCTCTGGACTGGGATTTGAAAAACCAGGCTTCTGTTCAGAGCTCTCACTTGCCTACTGAGTGGTTTTGGGAACGGCACTTTCTCTCTTTGCCCACCAGTTTCTAATTCCATAATATATTGATTTCCTTCATATTTCCTCAGAGCTATTGAGAAGTCTTCACTTTCAAATTTAGCACAGCCCATAATTTAGCATAAATTTAACAATATTAATAACAACATTGATTTTAAAATAAAAATTGTTACAGAAGTGAAAAGTTGTAGTCCAACTGTCTCTTGTTATAGAATTACATTTTCCATTGAAATCAGAAGGATTTCTTCTCTACTGAGATCTTAAAAAAAATAAAAATAAAATTAAAAAGTCCCTGAACAAGTATTGTCTGTCAGCATTGCAAACAGCCCACCAACATAAAATATCATCAGCTCTGTACTTTAATTTTATTTCTCTTCAACAGACTTAAAGACTGTATTTCCTATTATGCTAGGGGAAGCTGCTTGATTTTAAGCTCAGAAAAACAAATCATTGTCTTTTACAATCATAGTTTAGCAATTAACTTCTCATCCTTAATGTAAGTATAGAATTAATCTATCAACTCATGCATTGTCACTTTTGTCTAATTATACCGTATGATAAAAGAAACACACTACATTATGGAAAATGTGCATGTGTTGGTAGGTCTGCACGCATTCACTATTTTAAAACATTTCCTTGAAAAGCTAACTCAAGGGGGGGGGGACGGGACGACAACGGGACGGACACACACCAACAACAAAAAACAACCAAAAAACCCAACCCTTAACAGCTCCTTTATAGCTGTTTTATGTTTTTCATGATAGCAACCCCTGTTATCTCAAATTGATATGCATATGCCAGCTATATTCAGTCTTGTCTCATTTGTTATAAAAGCAATGACCTTTCAAACACTTTCCTAGTCTTCCTTTAAAAGAAATAACCACAGACAAACATGTGAGTGCCAGTGAAGTGGAAAATTAGCCTTGAAACAAGTAAACCATCCTCCCTGCCATATTAAGAAAACTGTAAGACTGAACAACAAAAAGCATGCTGAACTACATAAGGCTGATTTTACTGTGCATGCTCCAGAGAAGTCCTTGACATTGCTCATGTTTGTCTTGCATATAGGTCCCAGAGCCAAACCTCCATCTGGAAGAGATTTGAACTACCATCCAGAGGCATTTCAGGATCTGAACCAAAAGGTTTACAGCATTACAATCCAGTTAATTCTATTGCTTCTAATTCCAGCTGGACTTAAAGTCTTATCTCTGCACTCCAGGCCTTCAGATACAGCCTATCACAGTAACACCAATTCCCAGAGAATTCAACTTCATGACCCAAGTGAGATTAAATCCCTCCAGATAGCCCAAGTAAATGGCTCATAACTCGTTTCTGTCACTTTCGCTAATGCCTTTGTACCGTGAAAGAAACCAGCAAAGGTGTAAATATCTACAAATTATTAGCTGCGCTTTTTCCCTTGACTCCTATCAGTGATTCCAGTTGTCTGGTTCCTGCTGAGAACATCACAGGTATTTACTGGCTGAACTTTCTCTTTAAATGCTGCGCTAATCAGCTACCAAATATTTGTCCTCTATCAACCTGAGTGCTGTTATTTTTGGTGAAACACATAAACAGACACAGAGATATAAATAAATAAAGAAATATTGAGAGGAAGAGGAGATACATATTTCATGTTAGTTGTACTTAAACTCCCTCACATCAGGTAATTCCACAGCACGTCTCGTGTTACGTATCAAAAGCAGTGTTAGTAGAAAGCAGAGGCAAGCTGAAAGGGAGTAATTCAAGTGTACTCATCATGACATATTTAGTTTCTACTCATCAGGACACATTTATTTTAATGAACTGAACAGATGATCCCCAAATATTCCTTTAGGACAAATGGAAGAAACAGGAAATACCTTCTTAAAATACTGCAGATTAATAATGAGAAAGCAAAGCCCAAACAAAAAACATACAACACAATCTTGAGAAGTACTCTTAGAGATAGCTGTTGGCAAACAAAGATAGAGTTTTGTTTATTTTTTACTTCGGGTTTTTCTTTTGTTTGGTTTTGTTTTCCCAGGGAAGGGAGGAGTTTGGAGGGGAACAAGAGGAAGGCAACAAGGAATGGCGTAAGTAAACAGAATGATTTCCTGAAGTAACCTCCAGCATTGGAAGGAAATCTGTTCCAACAGGAGATTTTTAAAGATTTAAGTAGGAAAAAAAAAAGAAGAAACATTTAAGTGCTCTGGATTTTGTAATTCCAGTCTGCTGGAGTTCTGTCTGTCCAGAGCACTGCAGAGAGACAGGTAAGACAAAGAAAATTACCTACCAGAAACATGCCTCTTTTCTTTCCAGCATAAGAAATGGACCCTAGAAAGCCTTTGGTGGTGCTAGATGTCCACCTTCAAACACTATCATTGCACAACACCAATAGAGTTCTCCCTCAGACGTTTCCCTGCAAGACTATGGCTGAACAAAGGGCAAGGAGTGCCATGTGAACAGGTGAGCAGGATCATCACTGATGGTTTGTATCTCAGATGCAGCTGAGTTCCCAGATCAGAAGGGTGACTGCCAGGTGGGGGCACTGGGTCAGTGCCCGGGCAGTTGGGGGATCCTAGGTGATCAGGTGCAGCTGCAGGACAAAGTGGTGGCCCTGTGTGCTGAGACAGCACCTGGATTCACTTGCAAACTAGGCAGAAGAGGTGGCTTAGGTTAATCCAGGGAAAGACTGAGGCAATCTGGAGCTAGGAATAGGAACTCTGGTCTCTGCAAATGCCAGTGGCTATACTTAGGTCACATCCTTTCTGGTAGAGAATAGGGAACATAGGCAATGTACTGAGGTTAGTCATGTCTTTATTTTGTAACCAGATACGGTGGGGTACTAACGTTATTGCTGGGAAGATACACAGGCAAATTCTTTTCTGGTAGTATGTCCAGACAATACTATACCCTCGACCACTCTCAGGGTGCTCTCACCTAAATGGGCTAATGCAGTTATCAGAAAATTACTCAGAATTAAAAAATGCCAAGGAAGCACTTTCTGTTAACAGTTAAAGTAGTCGTGGAAACTGAAACTCTGTGTTTATGGCTCATTTAGGGACCTGTAAGTAGAAAAGGACATTGTGCCTATGCAACCCCAATGAAGTTAGACCAGCAGGGGTAGTCAGCAGAAGGGAAATGACTCAGTCTCAATGAGGCAGGTGACTCGCACTTGGTTTTAATACGACTAAAAGATGAGAAAACCTAGCCAGTACAGCTCAATTTGTTTACTGATTGTAAGATTGTGACCATACACTAAAACACAGAATACCTTGGCAATATTTTTTCCTATATTAACACCAATTATCTAGAGACAAAGGTTCAGACTTTTAAAGTTTTTTAGACATTGCACCACTCAGTTTTGGAAGGGTTATGCAACTAAGATTGCAAAGACCCACTGTGGAAATTGTGAGGCACCAGTAAATCATAGTTCCACTGACACTCAGCCTCCTATTCACCTATGATACTTTTACATATAAGTTATATGAATCACATGAACACCTCAATGCTGAGCATATAAGCAACGTAATGTCTGTGAAAGTCTGGTCCAGAGACACCTAAAGCAGTATTTACTTAACCAAATATAGACATTTATGTCTGAGCAAGACTTCCTAAGTTCCCTTTATAACGGAGAAAAATATATGGTTTCAGGGTTGGACTCACCTTGTTCTCAAGCAGATGTCTAGAACAGGTCAGATGAATTGTGTCCTGAAATTGTCTACTCCTTTTTACCAATAAAGAGAATGTAGAGTTAACTATAACACAGGTATCTATGTGATAAATGATAAAGTTTAGGTGAGGTGAATCTATTCCTTACTGATACTCAGACGGAAGAATTTTCTCTGCTAGTTTTGATGTAAAAAATGTTGAAGAGTTCTTTTTCATTAAAACAACTGCTGATATTATTTGTACCTTTTCAGGATATATGAGGTCAGGGAAAATCTGATTCATAATAAAAGGGGCTTACAGTGTTGATGTGTCTTTAGCATGTGGTCATAGAGTAAATAAGAAAGAAATAAGTATTTGAATCATAATAAAGGTATAGTAAATAAGGCATAATAAAGGGAGTAATGGGAACAGAGTGGCATTATCAAAATATAGGTACATGGCTGATGGGAAGAGTTACTGTTTCTAGACTATACAAATTCCCTTGGCCATGATGCTAAACATAGAGATGAGGTCCACAATATGTTATCTGATGGCAGAAGTACACAGAACAGGCAAGAAATCTGGAAATAGAAATAATTTGAAAACTTAATAAATAGTATGTTTGTGTGGGTCAGCATTAGATGTATACATATCAGTTAATGTTCAACTTAAAAAAAACCCCAGTAATTAGCATTTTCTCTGGCCTAAGGATGAATAAGCGAACTGCAGGCTAAAAGAGAAGTTTGCTTCCTGGTTTTGCTCTTTTGGAGAATGCTGGGAATACTAATCTGAAATCAGACTTATCAAATTATTACAACTGTATTATTGAGCATCTAGTTAAGGCTGAAAGAACCTTTATTTTATAACGTCTCAATTAGATGTTGTATATTAAAAAGAACCCTGAAATTTTATTACCTATGAATGACTTCCATTCTTACTTTGCTATCTAGCTTACATTTTCATTTTACAATGCTTGTTTTTTTATTAAAGATGGCAAAACTCTAGCCTTTTAATTCATGACAATAGTTTGAACAAAATTAAAAAGGGATGTAATATTTGGGCTTTCTTGCATGCAATTGCATGCCAAAATACTATAAGTCAAATTGATGAATACACCAAATGCTAGGGTAGCACTATCATCTATCAAGCTGTAGATGGCCAATACACTTATATTAGTTAATAGTATAATGCACATAAAGCAACATTGAAATAACCAACAAGCAGATCCTAGTATGCCTTGGACAACATGAATGGTCTTGCGGGCTGCGTTTCCCTCTTTCACCTAGATCTATATGGCTCCTCATGGAGGACGGTAGGGGACCACGGTGAATTTGTTTTGTTGTTAATAATTATTATTCACAAAACAAGTACACATCCTATTTCTCTTGAGCCTTAAGTTACACCTCCATTATGCTATGACAATACCTCTTCATTTGAGCAGGTGTATATATTTAATATCAATAGCGAAACGGCTGGAGAATTCCTGTGAGAGGTCACACTGGCTCAGCAACCTGCTGTCACAGCAGTCCGGCTGCTTAACCAAGTCACAACATATTGCTGTGGCATGGAAGGGAAGGAATTAAGCTTTCAGAGGAGAAGAAGAAAGCTGAGTTCAGCCCCATTAGAGTTTATCTCAAGTAGGAAGCAAAGAAATAGAGGGCCTTCATAGAAGGACGATTAAGGAAAAAGCTTCTGATGATAAAATTAAATTTGGAGATTTGTACTTTTCGCTTTTAGTGAAGCTGGCAGTGACTCTAACTATACCAAAGGCTTAAGATTATGCCCTACCCACAAGAAGTACAGTGAGTTTAATATTACTCTTTTCTAGTTGCATATTAGAGCCCATGGATGTTACAAAAAAAAATTGCCAGGATCTCTGCTCTCTTTGACTGCACAGATAGGAGCATCACTTTTCACTTTCAAAAGAGCTTGCCATTTTCCACAGCAGAACATACTTTATCCCAAAGTATATTTTTCTAGAAATGAAACTGGTATATTGCTAATGTATCCTACAAAATAGCTCATATATGGTTGATAGACTGATTATTTTTAATATTATTATGATCTTTTTCTTAGAGACACATTTTGTGTTCTTCTTTCTGTCGTTTCTGGCTCCAGGCTGCACCATCTCCTTAATCACTAATACAATACGTTACAATTTGACATGAACAAAATAAAAATCAGAGTTATGCACAAAGCTGAGAATAAATGTTAAAATGTACTGCCAATCCACAGATTGGATATGAATTGTGTCTTTGCAGAGCTTTTTATTTCAAAGCCCTGTACAAAATGCAATTCTGAGACCTTGCTGAGTGCAGATCCCATTTTTAGATACCTAACTTAAAACAGGACTTAAAGGTCATCAAGTCTGATTACATTCTGTTCAACACAATAAAGTGCAGCCATGTGTAAATTATTATTGAGCAAATTTTGAATGATTCATGGCAGATTTTTCATTAGAATGTAATGTCTCCTTTGCTGTAAAGTCAACATTATGATCTATAGTTATTTCTTAGAGCTCTTTCTATTAAACTAAACAGGAGGAGAGATGCTTTTATTTGTATCATTTACATCTGCATACAGTATAACCAATAGCAAAGTTACATTCAAAACTGCCCATCCCTCTGCTATTTCAAAGCTCTCAATCACAAATTTAACAGGAAGAGTTGTTTCACACAATACCTAAAAACTTTGGTATTATCCCCAGTATTTGTTTTGTCAAGGTAGGATTATCATAAATAAATACAGTTTCTTATAACTTGCTTAAGCACTATTTTCTGTCAATCTGCAGCTATGTTTTTCACTCTATGCATAATCATCACCCCCCTCTATTTACTTCTTAAAGGTTACAGAAAAATATCCTTGCCTGCTTCTTAGAAGATAGCCACTTCAAAGACTCTTTTGAGAATCAACAGCCTTTAACAATGTTTGATACAAAGCCAGAAAAGGGCATGGGCTAAGTAACAGGAGAGGTAACGCTTAAGTTAGCATTGTGGGAAACAGATGCCAAAAATTTAGTTTATCACTTGAATAAAATTCTCTTTTCCCCCAAGTAACTCTCCCCTCCACACATGCCTATAGCCAATACCATTCAGTGCTGATATCCATAAAAATTCATCTGTGAAACCCTGTTTTCAACATATCTTCCTTCAGTACTCAGACATTGTACTGTTTGGTGCCAGATGTGGACTTAAGCTCATGATGAGCTTCTGGATCTGAGTTTTGGCATTGCAAGTGGCTGGGTGTTTGGTTTACAGATTTAAATAAGCAAGCTATGCCTCTGTTCAGAAGAAAGAGAGCAGATGCTGCACCCAGCCATCTTCTGCTGGTTTAGGAGCAGACAAGAAGATAGCACTGTTTCCCAATACATAGTAATTGGAGAGTGATTGGTATTGGAAAAAAATTGAAAGATTAAAAAAAAAAGAAAAAAATTCCTGTTTTCAAAAGACCAACATTAACAGTAGCGAGAAAATTATTAAAGAACATTAGTGTACAACTACCAAACAAACAAGCTTTTAAAGAGCATAAAGCAGTGTAAAAGAATGAAACGGTTTTGGGGTAGCTTTAGGTTGTAATTTAAATAGATTGTAAATCTTTACTTCAAGAGTAACATAAATCCAAATTATATATACAAAAAAAAGTACAATTAAGTAATTTCTGCAAAGAATCTCATACAATATAGCTAACTGGAGGATATAATTATAAATTACAAAATAAAGTATTTCAAGGGTTTCAAGAGATAATTTTGGCTTTGTTTGCATGCTGGAGGGAAGCATGAAAGTAGCAAACTGTGTCTAAAAACATTTATGTCACACATTATCTTACTGGAGGAGAATGTGAGATGACTAGAGCAAGAATCCCAAATGGAATGTTTCTGGATCTTGCTGGTCCCGTTATGGAGCAACAGACAGGACTGTAAGGCAAAATTTCTAACTTCTATACCCAACTTTAGAGCTAATGTTCTCTCTGATACTTGGCAAATTTCTTAGTCTGAAATTACTTTTTCAGAGTCCTGACTTTCAGGGTTGCTTTATACTACAAAAAAAGCTAATTACAGATAGATATTCGATAATAATTGTGATTACCTGGCTCTATAAAACAGACTTTGGATATTGAACACTAAGAATCTACATATATATTTACTTATATTAATAAAAAGGATCTGATTTTGCAGAAGGTAAATCAATGGGTAAGTGGATACTCTGCAAAAGTCAATCCCATTTTCCATTTGTTTACATACCTGGAAATACAGTTGCGATCTGGCAATTCTTGGCTTCCCTCTCCCACATTAAAATTCCTTAAGACTACAAATAATATTAAGTACTGCTAAGAAGTAGGAGGCATTTTTCAATTCATGTTTCCTCTATGTTTTAAGTTACTGGAGTGGAAGAAAAATAGTTCACCTGCGAAGAATTTTTACTATTATAACTGTCCTGCAAGTAAGGTGGAATAAAGCCATTTCACAGTAACATGTGCCTGGAAAATGGCCCCAATTCAGCAAGGTATTCAAGAGAATGCTTAGAATTTACATATAGTCCCATTGACGAAGGCAACTATATGCTGAAAACTGAATATAATTTAAAAGGTATATACTTAAAGAAAAAATCAAACCATCGTCTGTGGCTGCATTTCTCCAGTCTCATTCTAATTTAACTTTTGACTAAAAGTCTAAGCTAAAAAAAAGTAATGCAGAATCCAGAATCTTCGTTTCTGGAAATAAGCGAACAATATTTCATCAACTTCTGTTTCATAAGATTGAAATGTCAATTATTCAATGAGGCTTTTAGTAATACATTCCAAAAATTAATCTCTTAAAACTACATCTATCTAGTTTTTCTAATGAAAAAATAATTAGACAAACAAAGCAGCAAACGTATTAGATTAAAAAGATGAAGCTAATACAGTCTTGAGAATAAGGTTTCTGATCATATTACCACTTCTCAGTTTTCCCTCTCCTGCATTGCCAACCTCCCTTTTATTTAATAGAAGTTTCTGGTTTAGTCATCCAGGGGCATTTATAATATCTAAAATATTCACAGCAATAATAATAATAATAGTAATTTTTTTTTTTACAAAATATAAAATCAAAACAAGCCTCAGTAGAATAATATGAAAAGCAATACCTACGAAACTCGAACCATTTAACTGCCTACAGCTTCTCATGAAGGTTCACCACTGATCCAAGAAATACACAGGGACTAGGTCAACAGGTAATGATGGCTCATGAAGGAACTCCTGACAGTCTTCAAGAAAAAGGAACTATTACATACGGCAAGGAATGGTCTTCATGTTTTAAATGTAATGGCTACAACACTGTTACAGGATATTTACAGATACACAGCCGAGACCAGAATCCTGTTCTTGGTTAATGATTCACAATCTGTCACAAAGTAAGATGTTGCAAACATTGAATATGGAAATCAGTCCTTTCTTAACAAGACATATGTAACCATGAGATGCTACAATTGACCATAAGTTTAAGAAATCATCCTTAACATTACTAAAATGGGTAATATTATGTCAAAACTATGGGTTACTGTGTATCAAAGATAAACCCATATTTCATGTTGCTTTTTCAAGAAGGTAATTGGTTTAGATCTGTAACTCCATAGTTGTCAAAATAATATACACAAAATATATACAAACCCATTGCCAATCATTTGCTCTGTCAACCAATATATTAAAGCTAATGCAAGTCATTCTCTATAGAACCAACGTATCTTTAAAAGCCTTAACCCAGCAACTCAAGCACAGGGTTAAGTTTCAAACATAAAACCACTCTCCATTGAAATAATGAGCTTTGCTGCACCTGGGCTTGAGCCAATTATGTTTCATGAGTCTTATTCACATTCCTGAACTTACATAACTGTTGCACATTTCAGGATATCACTGATACAAGAAATATGCACAGTAGCCATGTTGTGGATCCTAACATTCACAGCATTGTGCTTTCAATCATTTCTCTGAACCTGTGAGGGATGCTAGCTCACTGAAGGTAATGAGAAGTCCATGTAGCTAAAATGTGAGATGAATTTCTGATATATTTAACAAAGCAAATAGAATCTCAAGTAAAACAATGAGTTATGACGCATGATAAAGCAGTGTCAACAGCGAACAGAATCTGATCTGCAATGAGCTGGAGTATTTTGTCAAAAGATCAATATCTGACCCAACAAATTTATTCTGCATTCATATGGTCTGCTGTTTCTGGTTTTCTCCCCTAGTAAGTTCTTTTATTTATAACAGTTTGTCTCTGAATGCTTTCATTAATCCTTTAATATTTATGTTTTCTAGGGATAATAACTGAGAGTCATAGCAGAGCCTAATCCAAAATGAATTCCATTTTTATGTTTGTTTTATCTGTAATTGCATTGTAATAGCTTTCTACTTGGCCAGGAGAGTAATTAAAATAAGGCTGAAGTATTCTATAACATAGAGACTTCCACCTAAACAGTATTTTTAGTGAAAATATTTGTGTAGCTTCTCAGATACTATGGTAAGGAATGTCAAGAATAAAACAAAGAGGGACTTCAACTAAGCAACTAATTAAAACAAGCATATCGCTAACGAATGTTGCTGAGATCACAGGGTAAGAAATGTGGTTTAATGGAGACAGTTTAAAATCCACAGAAGAAATGTATCACCACACGCAGTGTTATTTGCTTATTACACAGATGAAATGTGTTCCCAAAAATGTCTGCATGTGACCATACATTTATATTTTTCCCTCATAAATCACAAGGATTCCTTCCTATTTATTTCCTTTAAATTATCTCCTTGCTGAAATAAAACATAGGACAGCAGAGGGACCAAACGAATTACAAAGTTTTCTGCAACTGCAAATCTCCATTAAAAGTTGTCAAATTCAAAGCTGTCTATATATCTACTCTACACGCTATCAGACCATGACCACAAAATGTCTTTTGTGTCCTAAAACAGACTTAAGATGTGCAGTAAAAAAAAAACAACAAAAAAACAAAACCCACAACCGTATTGTTACACAGGGGCTGGCAATTAGTTTAACCCCAAGCACATGAGCAGGATATATCAGACAGGCAAAGTGAGAGATTTCATTATAACAACAAGCAACTGCATACATTTTTTATCTAGCTGTAGCTTTTTCCATTACTTCTCAAGAGGAAGAAAACCTCAACCCCAACAATTCAAGTCAAATTATGTGCCTAGGTACTGAAGTATCCTTCCAGGCCCTTGCAAATTATTAGCAGAAACCCTAAAAGCACTGTATTAATAAAAAACACTGCGTTGCAAATTAAAAAATAATAATTCCTTCTTCTTCATAAGCCCTTGGAAATGCCTGCACAATCACAGAAGTGCTTAAGCCGGAAGCAACCTCTAGAGATGATCTAATCCAAGCCCCCTGCTCCAAGCAGGATCAGCTGGTGCCCTTTGCCCAGGACCACGTCCAGCTGGGTTTTGAATATCCCCAAGGATGGAGACTCCACAACCCCTCTGGGCAACCTGTTTCAAAGTTGAACCACTCCACAAAAAAAAAAAAAAAAAAGTGTGCCCATGCCTCTTGCACTGTCACTGGACACCACTGCAAAGAGCATGGCTCCGTCTTCTTCATTCCCTCCCATCAGGTGTTTACACACACATTACTTGTATGCTAAACACTAAAATTACAGTGATTTTTATTACGGTATTTTCATATTCATCTTTGTATTCCTATCTGTTCATTCTCTTTCTTTTTTACTATTATTTTACTCCCTTCCCATAATTTTTTACAGTGCCCTCTTTTTCCTACAGCTTGCTATGTGCTTCTCGCCTTTGGTGTGACTGCAGCCCCACCGCCTGCCCTTCTTCCCGTCCTTGCCCAACGGCCTGTGTTCCACAGTCTCTCAGTTTCCCCCACCAACCCTTACTTCTTTTCCTCTCCTTCTGCCTGGGATGGTCCTGTAGTAACTTTCCCTGTCTCTGTCCTCTCAGTGCTTTCTCACTGCAAATGTATTCTCCCTCAAGAACAGTTCAGTGGCCTCTTCTGCACTGCCAATACCCTCCTCTCCCAAATTTCACTTACTGCTCTCCTTTTTTCTCCCCTCAACTGAGAATATTATTTTTCACAGCTTCGCAAGCTCTCATCAGTCGTTTTTAGGGACAGAACAGAGAAGTGGCAGAAACTGCATGTCAGAAACCTTCCTGTGGTAATGAGCTCTGTCATGATTAAGACTCACCTGCAGGAGGAGGCAAACCAAACCTGTAAAATACCCACATGCCTACCTCCCACAGAAATACAGGGCTCCCCCTCAAAAGAGGATATGCAAGGGTTTATCACCAGGTGCGCGGCGAGGGGTCCACGGGGCTGCTTGGTGGTGGCAGCAGAGCGGTGCGAATGCGGCAGCTGGCTAATGGTGCTGCAAAGAACTTGGCTATTTTTCAACTCCCTTTCTGCATTTTATCAGATGTATTGGAGACTGTTGCGGTTTAGCCCCAGTCGACAGCCAAGCACCACACAGCCGCTCGCTCACCCTCCACCCCCTCACTGGAATGGGGGAGAGAATCTGAAGAGGAAAAGTAAAAAACTCGTAGGTTGAGATAAGAACAGTTTAATAATGGAAATATAACATAATAATAATAATAAAAAGAAGAAGCTGTAATGAGAAGGAAAACAAAGAGAGAGAGAGAGAGAGAAACAAAACCCAGGAAAAACAAGTGATGCAACTGTTCACCACCCGCCAACCAATACCCAGCCCGTCCCCAAGCAGCGATTGAGCCCCCCAGCCAACTCCCCCCAGTTTATATATTGGGCATGACGCCATATGGTATGGAATAGCCCTTTGGCCAGTCTGGGTCAGCTGCCCTGGCTGTGCCCCCTCCCAGCTTCTTGTGCACTGGGCAGAGCATGAGAAGCTGATAAGTCCTTGACAGGTGTAAGCACTACTTAGCAACAACTAAAACATCAACGTGTTACCAACACTATTCTCACACTAAATCTGAAACACAGCACTGTACCAGCGACTAGGAAGAAAATTAACTCTATCCCAGCTGAAACCAGGACAGAGACTGTGGAACGGATGTAGATGATTCTTAGAGATCTTGTTTGCTGCTCCTTCAAATGAGAAGAAGAAATGGTCTGATACAAGGGCTAGCTCTTACTGCATACCACAGAAGCTGCTTTCATACACATTTATGGGCTACCTAAGGAGTTCTGAAAGGAAAGGCATAAGCAGGGCCAGAAGACTCAGGTAAAAGCCCACATAGCCTTTTAGGAAACCATTACAAAAAATAGCTAAACAAGAAGAATTACAGAGTAAATTACATCCAAAGTACAGAGAATGGCCCTATAAATAACTTCCTAACCTACATAATGATGTGCTTTATGACCTCAAAATAATTGCTTTGTATATGGTACAACAAATTTAATAAAAACACATACTAAATGGAAAAATCCTGAAAATACATGTTACTTAGAAACATCTCACATCAACTTTTCCTCACTTCATATTCATTTTTTAACACTTGAAACTTCATCAGGAATGTCTCAGACCATTATACTTCTAAGGTAAAGTGTGTTCCATGCAATTTGCTACATGAAGCACCTTGCAGGTAAAATATTAAAAGCTAGTAATGATCAGAGCACTGAGCACCAGAAATTCTTATAGACTTAAAAGGAATTGTACTTGCTCATCACCTTTGAAAAAGATGAGTTAGTCCAGTTTTGTGTTAGTGTGCACACCAAGGCAGCACTGCACAATTTGCCTGTGCATAATTATTACCTTATGCCTTTATAAATACACTCAGTAACGTGGCACTTAGGAGCATTCAGCACGCCTTAAATTTTATAACTAACAGGTTTTTTTTTTTTTAGAAAAAAGCAATCAAATGCAGTTGCATCAGTTTCTCTATGTAATTGTTCCCCTGTCCCCACTATAGTAATGAGTTTCATGCACCATTTCTCTGTCTGCTTGCAGCTCTCTGACCTATGAATCAGGCACTTCTTTATGATGGAAAAAGTCATGCCTGACAGTTCGCTACAGTAAAGGCTCTTTATTTCTCTGCACCTTAGTTTAACCATCTGCAAAAAATACAGGATAACAATTTCTATTTCACAGCATGATCACAAGAGTACACAATTTGAGTTAAGTACTGAACAATGATTAAAAAAAATCATCATATCTGGGAAGCTATTTGAGGTATTTGAAAAAAAGATGCAAAGGTCACCATAGCATGTGAAAAATACAAGAAAAGAATATGTGTATGTCAAAGAACCATGTGTAATTTCTGCATTCCCTTCTGGTCAAGAAAACTTCAAATATGAAGAGAAAAAGATAGAAAAAGAAAAAAATATATATAAAAAAAAGAGCAAATCCAGTCTTCAATTCACAAGTGCTTGTGCTTGTGAATTAAGTCTATACATCCAAAAGATATTTGTGGTTGTGTCTTTGTATGGCAAAGAATGGTTCTTCAACCATGCAAATCTGTAAAAGATTCTCCTGGAGAGGAGCTGGTAAGTTGGTTTTAAAGGAAGATCCTTTCTGTACTCGTATTTTCAAAACACAGTGTTTTTTAATGTTCATAAGAACGAGAGAGTTCAGTGAGTGAGTTAGTTTAAAATCTCAAAACAGCTGTAATACAGTTTAATTTCTTTTTAATTAAAAAAAAAAACAACTTTTCTGTGTATAAGCACATGTAGTTTTTTCCTTATGAGCAAGATCTTACTCTGCCTGTTTACAAAACCTATTGCTGATCCTGTGTTTTATCTGTGGAGTGTGGAATAAATGTCTCGGGTTAGACATGAACCACAAAGATAAAACAACTTCCTAAAACTGTGATATTCTTGAATACAGGTTATAACAAATAGGAAAGAGAAACTTTTCAATAAAATATTCTGCTCATTTAATGATGTAATTCATACTCTGTTTTGTAGCAAAACATTGTGGTTTTAAATGAGATCTGTTCTTCAATGTTGTATGTATTTTTAGAGGTAAAGCTCTTTCAATGGATTCTGAAATGTATAAATGATACGCAACTTCCCAAATTCCTTAATAAACAATTTCGTAAAGTGCAATGTCTCATAATTCCTAAATATGTTTCTGTAAAAACCCCAATGGAATTTGAGTATGATTAAAAATCATGCTATTGTATTACTGACGCATGAGTATACCCTGCAACGCTTCTGAATAGAAGCTTCTCCTCTCAGATAATTCCTGAACTGTCCACACAGAAGTGTAGTATGCACATTGAATATCTAAACAGTACAGAATATATGCCTTAGGGTATGTAACATGAACATGTAAATCAGTCATCCTTCTCATGCTGCTCCCCAATGATTGACACAAACATTCCCACTGACTTGAACAGACTTTGGATCAGATCCTAGATACTCCCGTGTCTTTTTTTTCAAGAAGCTGCAGCCATGAGGACTTAGATAGAAATGACTGTCTTTTTTCTCTTAGACTGAAGCCCAAAGACTGCAGGTATAATTCTCGATTCTCTGGCACGCACCCGCGGTCCCCGGATCCTCCCTCAGCGCTGGCATGGTGGGTAGGGGCAGGGGCAGAGAGAGAAGATCTGCATTTATCCTCAGCCTTTAAGGAGCACCTGTCAGAATTTTGTTCCTTTTAGAAAGGCAATGAAAAGACTTCTCAGGGCTGGAGCTGAAAGTGAATCACTGTACAGTTATGGCTAGTTGCTCAAGTCATGTTTATGCAAGAATCACTTCTCTTAAAAATGTCACATGCTCATTGTTATGAGAGAAATAGCATGGAGAATATTCTTGTGTGACTTAAAAAAATGGGAAAAAATCAACACAAGTGACAGCACAAGAAATTATCTGCCTCTCTTGAGGGATTTTTGGTGTTGAAGAGGTGAAAAAAGAACAGTGAATGAGAAAACTAGGGAATGACAATGAGATGGAGTAGAGTAGAGGTTTATTATTTCTCGCACTTGTCTGTGGCACAGCTAAGTCAGCCCCTCACTGGCTCTGGCAGCTTTATACAGATGATGCTTTTTAAGCATGAACTGTTCTTGAGCAGTGTCTCCAATTCATTAGACATATATTTCACTATAACATCAAGCATTAGTTTCTTGTTTTTCCACCTTTCCCCCTCCCACACTGCAGTAGAGCAAATGGCTGGTTTTACTGACCTTTTACATCAGTAACTTTCTCTTTGGGGGATTGAAATTGATGTTTCAGAGCATTGCCCTTGCTTTGTTATTTAAGAATATGAAGTGCTATGACTGTAGAAGACGCTGAGGTTACAGCTTGCTACAAATGGCAACCTTAAAACAGTCAATGTAAGCAAAGCATCGCAAGGTGGTTCTTCCACCATTGATTTGCCATTTATATTTTTCAAAACCGTAACCTTATCTATTATCAATCAACCACTTGTTTCTGTACTATGTTGTTATTTTACAGTGAGGGTTAATGGAAAAGCAGGTAAATTTGTATATCTGAGATAAAATGTTTACTGGCAGTTAAGACTAAGAGGATGTACCAGGAATGTACATATCTAAGAATAAATATGTTAAAGAGATGTTACAGTTATCCCAAACTGAACTTTATGAACATGGGAAATGCAGAATTACAGTTGCTTTTAAGATTTCGCTTAGGCTACATCAATCTAAAATTACAAACCCTATGTATGACAGTCCTGTTTTGTCACAGAATCATACCATTATGGTAACAGCATGCTCATTTTTGTGGGCTCTTTTTTCCAAAACAGATTTTAGATTTGGGGGTTATATTTGAGTGTACTATTTCGAGGTAATGTGAGTTAGGAAGATAAAGGAGTTTGTAGTTGTCACCTAAATTCAAAGGTCAAGGGCATGCTATGATCGCCCCTTGCTGCTCCCTTAACTATCAGACACATATGGAAACAAAAGACTTTGTCTTCCCTAAAATTTTGTCTCATGCTAAGTAACTAAGAAGTTAGCATGTCTTTTTCCTGATAAAGATAGAACTATAACATCACATATTGGGAATTCACCTCTTTTGTCACTATTGCCGTTTAACTTTTACCTGCATTTTATGCAAAGAATTTAACACTTCTGAGTCAGGTACAACGCATGGTGGTAGAGCAGGTGAGGTGTCTCACCACAGCTCCCGGGCTTCCTTCAGACTTTTGCTGAAATTTGCTGTGTGTAAACATGACCCTGTTAATTTAGATTAGAATGTCCCCTGTTTGCAGACATAATGCTAAATGAATAAAACTTTTTTATCTGTTACAGAAACTAGTTCACTCCAAGAACGCTAGCCTGATGGACGATCAAGTCTGAGAGATCTTTGCCCTTCTTTTTGCCTTTTGATTTTGACTAAGTTGCACATCGTCACCCATCACCATAACTAATAATTAAACATGCAATAGTTTAATGAAACTCTGCCCCTTCTGTCTTTGTGCTATCTTAACATATTTGGTAAGACAACCCTGAAATATCTGGAACTTGCCTATAATGCTTTAATAATGTTATATGATCCACTCATTTCTTTCTTTGATTGTTATGGTGGTGTTTGCTATGCAATTGCAAGGAGTTGATTCCAACAGGAGCTAATTGCTAGCAGACAAGAAAGCAGATAAATACTTCTGAAAGCCCCATTCCCTCACCCTCAGTAAATGGAAAAAGGACTGTGAGTCACATAAGTGCTGCCTGCCCTGACCACCCTGTCTCCCAGACTCATGACCAACTGGAGGTGAACGGGTGTCAGTCTCATCCATAAGCCTTTGCCAGAAGCTATCGGAAGGCCAGTGACTGAGCAACTCAGGGAGCTGCTCCCACCAGTATGGGGTTGCCTTGTGATAAACTTAAGAATGAAATCCAGCTTTAAAAAAGGCATTTTTTTTTCCAAGAATCCAGCCTTTTCTTCTGGAAACATAGACTCCTTACTGCAGCACACAATTCCCACAGCTCAACTGTTTAGCTCTGCAAAGCTTCATTACATGTCTCCTACCTCTCACTCCACACAGCATTCCATATAGGAGCAATTAATTTCATTATATAATTTCTAAAGCTATTAAGTATAACAAACACAAGAGGAGATCCTCAAAATAATTAATAAGCTATATGATATGGATCTATTTCTAAAATAGCTATTCTTTCACATTGATGGTGGGATGCAGTAAGAATTATGGAGATTATTTTAACTAATAAGCTTGGAATTGAAAGGAAATGGGGTGATAAAAGTCCTGTGCAGTGAGCTGCACAGCCAGGCAAGGACGTCTGGGTTGTCAAACGGGTATTTTGGCAACAAAGAGTAAAGAGCCAAAAGCTGTCTATTCTGCAATGGCTATATTACTACTGACTTGTTCAAATCCATCTTTGTACACTATCCTCCAGTCATACAACAAAAATAATTCATGCGATTCTTATTTACAAGATGTAACACTGAAACCATTTATATATATATTATAATATATATATATATATATATTCTCTGATTATTAGAGGGGATACATTGTAAAGATATTTTTATTATTGTTCTGAACTTCATTCATCCGTTCATCTATTTGTGTTCTGGTTTCCCTGCTTTTTTCTTTTAACCTCAGTTGCTCTTCTTCCCATATCTATCCCTACATCTTTTCATGGTGCAAATACCATTTATGCCACTGTTCTTACTGCCAAAAAGTACTTGTTTTTTCTTTCAGGTTGGTTATCTCTTGATTAACTTTGACATCTACGCTGTAAGAGATGCTCTGTATTAACATATTCATCTTCCCCTAGCAAGAATCACAGTACAGTGAGAATGTAAGTAAGTTCCAGTGACTAGCCAGCTACGAAATGACACCAGTTATCCATCCAAATAGCACAGACTACATAAGGCCAGCTGGACCTAGCATCATCTAGGATGACTAAGTGCATTTTACTTTTCCTGGGGATAAAATGTGCCGCCACAGGGGATCACACAAAATAAAATATTTTCCAAAATTATTTTTCTGAAGCTTTTTTCCTGTCTTTATAAAATCCTGTTGTTTAATATCTTGCTGATAGTACTATAAATTACACTCAGAAAAACTACTGAAAAAGCAAAACCCGAGTACTGCTACTGCTATCTTAATTCTTGCATTTCTTGGCTTTCTGCAATGTTAAATTGCTCATCTAATTTTGTATTGAAGCCATTTCAGAGACAATAGAACAGTATTCCTGGTTGTACTGAATATGATGCAGCTAGCATTAATAAAATTGATTTTCCAGCTTCTCTCCCCCACAACAGTTGGCAAAGTCAGATGCAAATTGCATCCACCTGTACCAAGGAGATATTGACTTCTAGGAGAGCACAGAAAAAGTTACTGACAGGAGAAATGTCTTACTGTCAAGGAGAGTCTGGAGGATGCATAGATTTTACAAAAACCCAGTGCCCTCAAGTCTTCATATGCTCTTAGGAGAATCGTCTGTTTCTGAGGATGACGTAAGTGTGGAGTTTTGGGTTTACTTCTGATGTTGTAACATTTCTCTGAACAGACTTTCCACCATCAAGAGAATATCAGACACAGTGAAGCACAGGTTCCTCAGCATTAATTGCTCACAGTGTTTCAAAAGAAAACACTCAGTGGAATTACAGAATGGATCACTGAACAATTTCAATCCAATTCTTTATCTGCAAACTATTTTCAACGAAGCTTTAAATGTCTCACTTAAACTAAAACTCTAATGTTATCTCCCACTTGTTTAGACTTATTCTTAGGGAGTGCAATGGAAAACAGTTCCTGTTACTAAAATTCTTCCATCTTTCGTTCTCCATGAAACTTTCAGAATTAGATCTAAGCAAAATTACCAACACGAAGGCATCTTGTAATAAGTAACTATTTGAGTTCATGCAATATAAGGCTCTATAATGACAATTTCATATTTTCTTCTTGATTTTCGCTACCCAGGCCTTCAGAGTCACTTTCAGGTAGGCAAAGTTCACTTACACTAAGGAAAGAAAGAGGGTCTTTACTCAAAGTTGTGTAATATTTTTCATTGTGTTTGGTGTCAACGTGTTATTTGGAATCAAATTTTGATGTCAGCTATTTCTTCTAGACTAAAAGAGAGCAGCTACACTCTTCCTCTTCCTTGGCATCAAATCATGCCCTGAAAGACCAGGCCACCTTGCTTTCCTTTCTAGTCCAGTGTTTCAGAACAAAATAAAGAATCAGAGAAACATATTATGACAGGTAATCATTTGCAAACATACAACTCTTTCAACATCTGCCATGTTCAGCTTCATTTTATAGCATCTGTCTTGGCAATATAAATTGTGCTTGGCTTCAGAGGTGCTCTGTGCCACACAGTGAAGAAAAACAATCATGACAACTGAAAAATAAAGCACAGGAGGGGGGCAGGGAGAGAGAGCTGAGAATGTAAAAGCTGTTCACTCTTTCCAGCTTTATTTTAAAAGAAAAAGAGTGTTATGTTAGCTTTCCTGTATTCTTTAAGCAGCAGTTTTGCCAATGGAAGAGAAGTGACAACTATTGCATTTATGAAAGGTGCCAAACAACCTCAAGCATTTCCAAAAGAATCCCCTGAAACAGCTGCACAAAAATAAAGTAGTTTAGTCCAGCACACGCAGGTGAATTATGTCAACAGAAATTTATTGCTACAAGAATTTTGTTTTTTCTACACTCAGAAGCTATATTATAAACATTCCAAGAAAAGTAGCAATTGGGAACTACGAATTTCATAAGAAAACTACGGGGGAGAGAAGGTAACTTTGTGTGAAACACTACATCATCATCACAACTTACCTCAGAATTACAAGTGTTGTCTTCATTTTCTTTTTTAAATCCATGTTATAGCTTATTGTTATGAGTTGAAATACATTAAAAATAAGCTTGATAATATACCAAATACCATATACTATATACAAAAAAGTTGTAATCTGCCTATTTCACTCAACCTTATTTTCCATAAATTTATAGACTACACATAGAAATGTTAACAATGTTAACACATACTGTCAATGTGTATGTAAGTATGAAAGCCTAAGTGCTTTTCTGCTTTTCAAAACAGGTTAACCAAGGAATGAAATCATATATTTATAATAAATTCTCATACAGTACAACATTGTGCAATACAAAATATTTCAGAAGTTGGCTATAAGCAGGAGTGGGGTTTTCCTTGACCATACTGGTCTACATATGTACAATACACTACAGACCAAGACCTCCATGAGTAATAAACCCTTGACACAAAACATAGTTGAGATTCTTCAACGGTGAATTGGGAAGTATTTCAAACACAATGTGAAAGCAAACCTTTCTTTGTTATTTGAAAAGACAAAAAAACATTTCCAAAAACTCAAAAAAAAGGTCAAATTTTTCCCTTTATATTAATGAAGAATAAACAAAAGACATTGATTCAGAAGCCTACTACTAAAAACAATGTTAAAGCGCATACACAAAGTTTAGTTTGTGCTTGAATCCAGTCTTTTCAACAATATATTTGAATGTGTGCTTATGTCCCAGAGGGTTTAATGAGAGGCCAAAAATCAAAGACAAGAATTTAGAAATCTTACCACCAAATATCTTTAAAATACCTACATATTTTCATCGAATATTCCATTTAATCATGTTAAGCAAAAAATTTGTTTCTATGTCATATGTCATGATAAAAAATCATATGAAAATTACTAAGTCATTCTAATCCCCTCCCCCCCAATTTTCTTTCATTAAAGAAGAGTTCAGTAATTAATGTAACTCAAGTAAAATGGAAGCGAAGGTGTTCCAGGGGATAGTATGCAGTCTTGAAACCACTACACCTTGCAGCCAAATTTTCATCCCCGACACAACCTCCTGCCTGTCAGGATCTGTACGGATCTGCAAGGATCTAGAGAGATCTCCAAAAACAGCTGTGTTAAAATGAAGCAGCTTCTTCCTTACTTCATTCAGTTGACTTCCTCTGTAATCTATTAAGGAGCATCCAAACTTTACTCTGAAACAGTACGCATGCCTCCTGCAGCTCCCTGGTACTGCTGGATAAATGAAAAGTCTCAAAAAGTCTGCTTCTAGTTTTGTAGCAGATCATGTGCCGTGGCTCTATTGGATGCATGAAACAGAATGCCGTGTTTCTTTCTGACTGAGCTCCTGGAGGCCACCACAGAGGTACAGCCTCGCATGGAGCCGGGGACATGCTTGGGAGCCTGTCCAAACATTGGCTTGCAGGGGTTGGGGAAGGTGGGAAGGCACAAGCGGTCCAGGAAACATACTGCAAACAGCCTGTTTTTGAGCCTATGAGCTAAATGCATGCCAGTAAATAAAGTATAAATTACTGAACACAGAAACAGATGGATATTAAGAAAATAACCGAAGCATGCTGGAAATGAAAATACTCATCCGAGTTATAACTCAAGTGTGTAATCTCTAATATACACATTTATCTTAGAAGGACACTGTCAAGCTGTTCCTCATAACTTTTTCAGTATTTGTTACTAGGTTGCAAGCTTGTAGAAACTTTCGGATTGACAATTAGAGACTGAGTTATTGACAGGCCAGAGGGAGTACTGTGAGTGTCAGGGAGACCTTTCCCCACCAGGATCTACGCTACAGCTCACACCTGCAATCCAGGGGCCCCTCACAGGGGTCTTATCTTTTTCACTTGCTTCCCCTTTTTGCTGACTTCTTCACAGATTTGCAATCATAGAACAAAATGAGACAAAGCGATGTAACTCTTTACCCTTCTACTCATGCTTTGCTAATCCTTGAAGCATGTCCATTAAAATCTGTTTCCCTAACAGGAGAAAGAAATCCCAAACAAGCTTGTCTATTGGTCAGCATAAGAATGCCAGGAAGATATTCATACACTTTGGAAAAAAAAAAAAAAGAAAGAAAAAAAACCCCAAACCTTGATCATTTGCTTGTAAGTTAAAATGCAAACAAAGAATTACAGGCTTTTGAAAATATAAAACCAGCCACTGAAATACATCCTACATTTTACAATGACGACACCTTACCAAAGCAAGCCTTTGTTACTCTACCAATACAGCCATGGTTTTGTGACACATCTAACCTAGTTCTAATGAATGTGGTGCAACTGGGCTTCCCAAACAGCTTTCTCCCTAGCAAATGAAGCCATTGCTGTACTTCCAAAATTTCTCATTAATTGTGTTTATAGGGGAGTTTAGAATATCTTATGACTCAACAGGGGACTGAGTCCAGAGGAAATGCATGCAGAATGGCAGCAGATTAATGTAGTGCCAACCTATTCTGGTTGGCTTTTTAATTAGAGAGTAAATAGGAAGGCAAATAACGTGCACAAGCAGGAAAAAGAAATGCATAAATTCAAGTGACAGATTATGTTTCTAATAACAACAAAACATGGTTGCTTGCCAAGGTTATTAATATAGTTTAAATATGTCACAGGTAAGATTTGTGTATAAATCATATTTAGGGCATCTCACACCAAAAAGTAAAAGAATTCATTAAAATGTATTTGGACAGACACTTAATCATCTTTCACGGAGCAATTATTTTTGGAAACCCAAAGAAACATACCTCTGTCTCCAGAGGGACTGAAATTACAAGTGGGTACCTAATTTTTAAATCTTTTCTCCTTGTAGAAGTAAAGAAATCTCTTCCTCTATAGGACTGGAAGGAGAGAAGAAAAATTAATACTTGGGTATTTTGAATAACTGAGAGGTATTCACAGTCTTATGCTATAAGCAAGATGAATGAACCAGGAGGGGAGAGGGATGGGATGAACAAGCCAGAGTAGAAAAATAGATTACTGATTTTTACCAGCAGACAGACATCAAACTGTGGCAGTCACGCATAATAAGCAGCATATGATTCGAATTTCCCTTTAATTTCATGGACACTCTGCCTAAGAGGGCTCATTGGTTTTGATTGTTTGTTTTTATTCAGGATGATTTGACAAAATTAGCTTTTGCTGTTCCTTCCTTTACTGTTGATGTTGTTATTTTGCACAGCATTTTAGAGAGAAAATGGACTGGTAAATGCAACTGATCTCAACAAAGTCAATGATATCCAAACCTTAAAATCAAATTGCTCAGAAGACAAACACGACATCCTAAGCTAGGATTTGCACTGTCTGTCTAAGCAGCCTGAATCAAACTGATGAGACTAAACCAATATTTTCTATTCAATTCCTCTTGTATTTTCTATATATATATATATCTGTATGTTTGCCTTCTGTTTTACATAATAATTGTAACTTGTTCAATACCCATACAAATGAAACAAATGCTGGCTTGGTCTCTTAAAGTGAATTTTATGTGAGGAACTAGAAGGTACTTGATGTTGTGACTCCTCTGGCATCCCATCAACCCATGATACCACTACATAACACAGGAAAAAAAATGACATCTTTGACACTGCTGTGCTGCAGAAATTACACTTCAGACATATAAGCTGTATAGTGTGAATTGATCTGATTCCTTTGCATAGTAGCATTGCTGAGACTTTTGTCCTTCACAATGTATAATAAAACTGAACCTGTAGCCTATGAATCTCTCCATATGATTTTAACATGTAATCTGGAGAAGAATGAGCTTCGGTTTTGTAATAATAATAATATACATTTAGAGCAACTTTTCATATACCTCTTATAATAGTTTCCATTTTACATTCCCTGTAAAAGTATCTCAGGCTGTTGGAAGGAGCATTTGGTTAATGTCTAATATCAACTAGAATAAAAATGGATATAATAGTATAATCATATGCTTTAACTCTCACAAAAGTTCATACTAAAGTGCATGCTACTAAAAAGAGTAGGCTGTAACAATATCAAAGGACTAAAATAACTCCATATTCAGGGAAACAGCTTTTATCTACCTCTAAGGAGCACTTCTAACAACATGGCAGGGGATACGAGCAGAACATAAAATCAAGACAGAATAAGGACTCAACAAACCCTTAACAAGAAAAAAAAGAAGACAAAATGTATGTGGCTGCAACCAAAAGAAAAACAAAAGCCACGAACTGAATGTGATTAAAAATGTGGCTTAGCAACAGACCTGAAAAAATCTACAAACAAGAAAGACTGATAAATCTACAAACCTACAGACATTAATTTTTCCTAGGTCTGATATTACTAGCTAGTATTTCAGGAACAAACATGCAACAAAAAAAACCCCTTCCCTTTGTTAAGTATGTTTTTTCCTCTTACAAGTAGTACAGTTACTACTGAAAGTCCAGTAGGTGCATTTCGCAACTTAAAAGGATTGCATTCTGCACTCTGAATACTGCTAGGAAAGAAGAATCGGAAGAGTGCCAAATTTCTTAACCTTCCAGCCTAATTGGATTCAATTTTTAAATGGACCTGCTTACAGTCTTCCATAAAATTCATTCTGTGCTCAAGAAAAGGAGTAATTTGTGGAGGATAAGCTATTTTTCCAAAAGCACAGTGGATGAAACAATGAAATGTCTTCACTACAAAACTATTGTGAAACCTCAATAACAATGAAAAAAAACCCTTAAAAAAATTCTGGTGGATAGCCCTGTAGCTGGCATGACTGAAGAAGTGCTTGCAATTTCTAGCAGACGAGAGAACATACTTTAGGGACAGTCATGGCCCATTTTTAAGACCTGATTCAAACCCAATGAAGTCAATGGCAGCATCACTGTCTGCTTATCAGTTGACAGATTAAAACATGAAACCTAAGCAAGAACACCACCTTGAAGACTCTTGCCTCAGAGATACTAAGTCCAGAAATCATGTCTGGAACGTAAAAAGAAGGAATATGATTGTCAAGTGAGCATAGCAAGTGAGATGATTGAAATTTGCAGTATATTCTCATTAGCGATTCAATACTAAGTTTTAATAAAGCAAAATCTACCTTCCCATATTCTTTGGAAGGAGTTTTGGAAAAGGCAGATCCCACCGTGAAAGAAACAGTCTATTTGTGATCTCACAGAATTTGAGAAAGAGAAGGGAGAATTATTATTACCATTATTACATAAAGGACAAATATAAACATAATAATTTAAGTCTATGGCATATGGAAAATAAAATAAGATCTTCTGATTCCCACTTCTCTACTTGTATGGCAGGACAGGGCTGTCGTACTGCAGTATGTACATATTGTGGTATAGATATAAAGTAACACAAATATTTAGTTAACCTGGGTGAAACAAAACCATTCCTGACGAGGACCATTTTGTTTTCGTTTTTGGTTTTTTTTTTTCATTTTTAAATATATAATACAAAGCATTTATCTTACCAGCTTTTATAAAGCACAAAGGATTATCTTTAGATGTCACAATGGAAACAGCTTCAAAAGTTGTTATATGTGACTCCCTGAAATGAACCTTGGCTGCCTAATTTTAGCCAATGGCTTTTCTTTGCATTTGCCTTTTTTTCCCTGGAATTTTCGCTTGGAAGTTACAATTTATTATTTCAATGCTTCACCAGCTGCCTGTCTTGGAACTGTGTTGTAATTGTTTGATTGGGTGTAATAAACTTACTTTCCTACCTGCAACGCACTGTAACACAGAGAGGTGCAACTTAGATGACTAACATGATGCATTATTGAACAGCCCAAATTAAAAGGGAACACAATTAAGGCTGCTATCTGTCTGGATGATGGATGCTCTTTGCTTTCCTCTTTTTAAATCAGGAATCTAGTTTTCTGTCTCACCAGTTCAGCCTGTAATTCCTCCACAAAAGATTCTTAACGTGCTGTGCTTCCAGGGAAGTGGCATCTCCCTCCATCCCAATGACCTCTGATATTTGACATCCTGTCCCCTATGCTGTTTTCCTGTATCTGATTACATATAGGGAAAGGTCAGATTTTTTACTTCAGATATCAGTGTGCTCATGGGAGCTGACGATCAAAGAAAAAACTTAGTCTGGAGAAACATAAACAAAAGTGACCCCCTCCCCTCCATGCCCCCCCCCCCCGCCACCCCCCCCGGCTCTTTGGGATGTCTGACTCTTTTCTCATATCAAAATCCCTCAAAATAGAGCAATGAAAATTAATTCCATAAGCTGGGAAGAATTTGACTCTCCTAAAAGCCTGCCATGATGGCAGGAAAATCAGGAGGCAGCCCAAGAGGGAATCATACAGAAACAGATAAAACTTGCAATGAAGTTTGCTCACATCATTAGAGAACATGCAGATTTTCCTCTGAAATAACTTAAGATACTACAGTTTATCTTGTCCTTATGCCAAAACACTGTACCCTTAAAGAAACCCTGAACACTATAATTGTTCAAAAAGCAAGGGATAACAAATATAGCAGTACCTTACAGTACTTTTAACAGTTTCTTTATTGCATAAAGAGCATACTAGTGATACACCGATGCTCAACAAAACATGGTAACGTTCAGAGGCTTGAGTAACTCAATGCAGTATTTCTTAATCAACAGGTCCCTTGACATTAAATGATAAAGTTTTGACACAATGTCTCAGAAAATCTCCATGTAAATACAGATATGCTTTGCTTTCTAACTGGCATGTTTGGAAATTGGTTGTAAGGTGACAAGTAGAGGTGACAGCAACAAAGTACTGAAAGGTATGTAAAGGAGGCGTCAGTAAGTAAAGGTGAATTGACTTAAGGCTGGCCTTAGTTCAACACAGTATAAGCTATTGCCATAGTCAAGTTGAGAATTTCTCTTTACAGGTCTACTTTAAATGTTCCAAAATTGGCATTCGTGTACATACTAAACTGGAAGGAACAGCTAATACTTAAAGAGAGTGGGAAATTAACAGACAAGTCTGGGCACAAAGTGATAAAATGTGATGCACCTTGAAACATATCTAAAGGTAAAATGATAATTCTAGGGAATATATTCTGAGACCCACCCTTTCAGAGACAAAGACAATGCTGAAAGACATGATGTGATGTGATGTCATGGCGGTTGATGATGTAGAGATGAGCACATAACAGGAATGAAAAAGGTCAATATATGTTTCACCTATGTGCATAAAAGGTATTCCATCACTGGAAAGGATGATAAAATGCATTTCCTATCTAGCTGTTGCATGACCACACCTTTGTTTAATTCTGTTTCCAGAATATTATTGACAAATATGTATGCAACAACCAAGGTAACAAATGTTTACACATTTTAAGGCTGTACCTTGCTAGGGAAAGAATAAATGATTAAGCGTATAAAAAGAAGCACATAAGAGTAACCTGATAAGCAAGAGAAATGCAAATTATGAAAAAAACTTTCCCTAAAAATTTAGTTAAAAGTTTTATTCTTGTTATTAGAAATATGTGCATTTAGGAACTATTAATATATTAATCCTCAAATACCCTAGAGAAATAGGGATGTATTATTTCTTTTTTTCTGTTAGAGAATATAGGTATCGGGTTCCAGTTCAGTGAAGTATTTACTGAAGTATTAAGTTTAAGCACTTGAGTAATTCCAGTTTTCTAACTGAACTGCAAGTATCTTACTCATTCAAGACTAGAGCCCTTAAATATCTAGGCTTATGAGTAAACTGTTAGGAGAGCCAAAATTCTAAGTTCTCTGAGGTTCTAACCCCGTGCCTTAGCTAACAGCTGATTTTTCTTCTTCTCCTATTCATTAAGCTCCCAAAAAGAGCAGCAGAAGCCAAAGGCACTCATAAACATAACCAGAAGATTAGCAACACTGGTAAACACTGAATATTGCGCTATCAAGCATTAGCAGAGAGATGAAGCAGCAGACTATTATGGTTTTTTCCCACATCTAGTCGATATTTCTTATAATATGAAACAGTAAACACTCTTGTGTTGTTCAGTACATTCACAATGACATCTATAGTATTAAATATAGATCAGAAAACATAATGCTTAACCTGTATGCATGGATCTGAATTTACAATGCATGCTGTAATGTTTTCCTTTTGCTCTTGTCTATTATGTACTCAATAATTCCAAAAAAACCAAGCTCAGTAAAGAGTAGACTGAATACCAAGTTTCCCATGTTATTACTCAGTAGGAAAAAAAATATCAGCTTATTTAAAAGAACTGAACAATTGTATATTTAAAATACTGAAATTCAACCACCATCTGTTAGCCTCTAAGGCAGCTTTCATTAAGGCCATCACCTCTTCATGAGTCACTACAGGGAGCTATCATTAACATTAGCTATGATTAATGAGGATGTTGCCAATTGCAATTATTCCACTCTAAAGCTTAGCAACATTCTGACAGTGTCACATAGCCTAACTACCACCTCCATCCTCTCAGTCGCCTCATTAAAAAAAATCCCTGTTGCAGTTTATGTTAGATTATAATGCAAAACCCGCGTAGTTCTGGGAAATTCTCCTTGGTTACAGAGATGGGTTGGTCCTCTCAGGCTGCCTCTGGAAGGTACTAAGATGCAATCACTGAAAGAAGAGCCTGCATCCACTATAAGACAGGGGTTTTAAAAAATTAAGGTAAAAGGTGAAAAAAATCTTAATCTCATCACATTGGAAGCGGACACATCATGGATTTGGTTCAGCGCTGAGGTGTAACAATTACTTTTCCCAAGCTATATTCTTTTACTTGTGACTTCATACACAGAAAAGAAAAATGATCTGAGTTGCTAGGCCTAATTCAATCACAAGGCAAAGAAGCCAAAATGTCAGTCTAGGCCCTAACGCTGTAAATTTAAAGGAACTTAATCCTACTCAGTATGTTTCAGTTGCTGCTGTTAATAACACTATTATAAAACACTATTATAAAGGAGAACGACTTTGAGAACCTACTTTTCCCCATCCTCTGAGCACACCCAATTTTTTTTCTTGCTTTTTTTTATTGAAGCTAAATAGCGTGGTGTTTTATGTTTGGCTTCTTTGAATGGATCCAAATAGGAAAAACTGTATCTTCCACCCAAAATCTCTCTCTTCTGCCAAGTGGGAAAACTACAGAACAGTTCAACCAGAAGTAAGTTAAACTATTATTGATAAACTCCTTTTCTCAGGAACAGCAGCAGTATCCTGCTTTGGTCTTACCAGATTATACTGACGATATTTCCACTTTACAGCCTGCCCATCATTTGGGCTCCCTCAGGGACATGCAGCGTGGCACTGCAGTAAAACAACAGACTATTTTAATCACATAAAATGTATGCTAGGTAAAGGAAATAACTTTTGCTTGATGCATGGTTAACAGAAAATCAGACTACATTAGAAGGATGTACAAGCAGCCATGAAGTAACCAAAGGCCTCAACAACAACAAAGTGAGGAAAAGTATGAGACCTGGACCTAATGCATTCTTAAAAGCAAAAGCACTTCTGTTGTTTTAAAATATATTTTAATATCATTACATAATAGTTCATCATATTGAAATACATAATTAGTGCAGGAAAAATGAAAGATTAGGTGAACTGTTTTATTAAATACATGAGAATAAGATATTTTGGGGTAGCCAAGTATCTCTGCAAAAGTAAGAAAAGAACTCTAAAAGAATTTTTTAAAATGTCTGCTTGTTTAGGTAGTTCTGCTCTGAGGCTTTCCAAAAACAAATTTATAGCCGCTATGCTAAAAGCAGTCTTTTATTTCCTGTTACTGTAAATGCAAAAGAAAAAACCCCCAAACCTCTTAAAACAGCATTAACGTGAAGCTTAACCTCACAAAGAAAACTCACGTAGTTAAATCCGTGGTACTGCCCTGCTGAAGGACTTTCTAACAGCATTGGTCTGTCTTTGTGCTAGTTCCTTTCTCTCATGGCTGCACTTTCTTGGATTGCTTGGAAAGCACTGTGCCACTAGAACATACTGCTTCTGAAGGATTTGATGCTGCTTCTCCTCTGATAAGAGACAGCCCCTTACTGCTGAGTAACAAGACATTTAAAATACAGTGAGCAGACTGACCCTTAGTCTAGCTTCACAGGCTCCTGCTTACTTTGGGCTTTTTGTCAGCTTAACTACTCCCAGGAAAAACTAATTTTCATAAATTTATTCCCTAATTTAGAAAGGGCACTGTGAAATCCTGGCTATCTATAAATATTGTATCCCAAATTTAATTTAACATTTTTGTTCCTTATTTATAGTCTTTACTTTGTTTACCTAAAACAATTAAGCTAGGTCAGTTGGTTGCATAAACTAATATAATACCAGACTTTCAATAAATCCTATTTTTATTAAAATAGGAAAAAAAATCACATTCGTAATGCTAGTGATGTTACATATAAGAGCCCTTTTTTAAGAACTTTTCAGAAATTAGAAAGTAGTACTGAGAAATTAATTCTCCACTTTACCAAATTTCCTTTAGAATCTTCTGTGTTAGTAAAAACAACAAAAGAACCATCTCACCATTTTTATTTACCAATAAACACCAGTGTATTCTCTGATACTGTTGAAAATACTTAACTTCAAGCAGAAATCTCCCTCCTAATAATTTATACTGTGTTTCAGATTGAAACTATAAAGAATTCTTTATTTTTCTTTGCCAACAGCTGAATGTACTGTCAAAAATCAATCATAATGTCTCTGCTGAAGGTTTTGTTGGAAGACAAATTGACTGATACCTAACGAGTCATCTTTCTGAGTCCCCATTTCTGTTGTACTGAACACCTCACAAATATTTAAAAATAGATACAGAAATGGCTTTGTTTCCTTTGCTTCCTTCCATCCTTAGGAGAAAATGTTTTGACTTTTTTAGACTTGTTTGAATTAGTGTGTGAAAAAGAGATGGAAAGCAGTTTACTGGAGAAGTTACTACAAAATTTGTGTTGCATTTAATTCTGAAATGGTCCCATGGGCCAGCTTTCAGTACAATTCTGTTTCATCCCCTACCTCCTCTACAGCATCTGCCTATACAGGCAGCTTAAACCACTCCCACTTTTTCAGAAGTGATGCACTATGCTTTTCATCCCTACAAAGGAGTCCCTAGCTCACTTAAAACTTGGATTTCAGGGCCAATCTGAAGTTTTGGGAGCACAAGCCCTGCATGAAACAGACAGCATTGGCACACAAGGAACGGCCAAATGGACAAGAGGTGTCAGGACGCAAGGCTGAAGGAATGTCTGTGGTCTCATGAATCCCAAAATCTTCCATCAAAGCTACTTTGTCCAAGCCAATATAAAGAGCACCCCTTCACTCCTTTTGATCTGCCTATTACTAGCTTTATGCCTATCAGTAACTATTTTCTACCTATCTAGCTAGCCAAAGCGGAGCCTAAAAATATAAGGTTCATTTGCTTCCAAAATTTTGTCAGGTACAAGCACACAGAATCCTTCAGAATAAACAACAGGATTTTTGTAATTCATAGGACATTGATCATAAAATTGCCATGGTGTGACTAAGCAAAATAAGGTGACTGCTAAGAAACTTCTCAGAGTGTCTACTGGAAGGACAGCAAACTCTGCAATATCTGCATGCCACCAATGTTCTCTTAAAATCCAGTATAAAAATAATCTAACACATGGAGCAAGGAATATAAAGGATTTTACTTTAAATTAAAAAAGTCATCAGAAAAAATTGGTTTAGGTGTCTAGGAAACGTAACAGTACAACAGACCACTAATTTCTTAATGGAGAAAGAGGTGATCAACTAACTAGGTTTGGTAGAAGACTGTGTGTGTTAAGTAGATGCAGAATTATTGCTAGCACTAGAGAATATTCTGCTGTGTACCAGCTGGCTTATGGCAAGATAAACTATACCACGAGTTTCCATATTTCAAGCATTCTTGAAAAGTGAAGTCAAGGTCTCCATGGTATTTTCACATATATGACCTCAGTGGTGTTATGAAATATGGAATCACAACAGTTTTATACGTAAAGATTAGTTAATTAGCAACTATCTATTAGAGACTTCAAACATGACTGTATGATCAGAGAAAAGTCAATGTAAAAAAGCAGAGTACCAACTCTACGTGTTCAAAGGGATCTGCGGTTCCAGAGCTGGATGCATCGCACCTGTAATTTCCCACCTCCAGGGTGCTCAAATGTTAAACTGCTTTTTTGTGGATAATGACAGTGAAGAAAACTGTACCTATTGCATGCTAATAATAGGGGGAGGAAAAGGCAAAGATCCAAACACCTACTAAGAGTAGCAAAAGTGGCACAGGCAATTAGGAAATGCACAGACACATAAAAAAAGCAAAGAAGCTTGTGTTTAGGAATATTTACCAAGGAAAGTTATTCGAATGTTTTCCAGTTTTAAAAAGACTCCTTTTATCTTTATAGGAAGTAAAAATTTACTGAAAACCTTCTGCGGTAAATGTTGCTCACTTTTTCTCATTTAAAACCCAGTGTTTTAAACTGCCATAAGCCCCTACAGCATTTTCCTAATGACTATCACTTTTGACTATACATCCCAATGTTTTTCTGTAGCCTAAATAATTGTCTTAAAATCTATTACCAGTAGCAGATACACACAACTTAAATGACAGAGCTCCAGGGCTGACAGAAGTGGGGTGGAAGGAAAACAGAAAAGCAGGTAGCTTCTGCCGTTGAAGACTGATAAAATCATGAAATCACGATTCAGTTGACTACACAAATAGGCTAGGAAAAATTCTAATGGTTTTAAACCAGACAATAACCCAGAAAATGAACACATCACATTGTGCAGTCCTAAGCAGCTCCATAAAACAGTGTGATACTTCCAAAAACCACATTTAGTCCAATAGGGCTGTCACCATAGAGCTCTCTGAATGAGAGACAAGAGTACCGCTAAACAACATAGCTTCTACTTATTACTGTCACCCATGGGGAGCTGCAGATCTTACTAATCTTACTAACCAGCAAATGCATCTCTCTAACTGTTAACATAGGCACATGCTTAAACATTTTCAAAGCTAATTGTGTGGAAAATGAGCAGACAACATGTGCACAAGTGAATGGGAATGTGCATGCACAAAGGAAAGCATTGGCCAAAGGACACCTATGTGCATGCAATGCCATGTTGCCCTGGAAGAGTCCATGCTGACAGCACGCCTAACTTCACATTTGGCTAAAAGGGAACATAGGACTCCCCAAAACATTTTTAAAAGGACATTTTTGAGGATGTATACATTCATATTCTGACTTTACACTGAATGACCTATGGGGAGAGTAAGGTTCATTTCACAGTGCTCTTTAGATGCCAAGGTGTACGTGCCCCAGACAAATCGAAAAGACTTTTCTGTTACTCAGCAGAAGTTTCCTCAGCTGGTTGATTGTTTCTATCAGCAGTGACATCCAGCCCTCTGCTTAGAAACTTGGCAGTCAAGATATGGAACATGCTTGTGAGGAACGGCAGCAAAGTGTGAGGCTTGCAGTCAGAGATGGTTTTCTATCACCTTTCTGAAGTTGCTAAGAGAAAACTCAACTAGTATCATCTTATAATCAGGAGTTTCCCAGAAGGAAGTCTAAGCTGAGTTATATTCTGCTTAGAATAGCCTTAAGAAAAGCTCTTGTATACTGAGAAGACGAAGACAGCACCTTTATATGAACAATAATTTATTTCATTCATGGGTATTTAATGCTAAATAATAAAATAACAATCTGTTCAGTGGATGTGGAGTGGAGCTGTAGGAGTAGCTTCTCCTGTTGGAAATGCTTCCACAATGAATCTTTTGATTTGGAAGATTCTTTCTGCCTCTGTTTCTGTACTGGAAGAATGCTCTGTGCAACTTATGCTGAGAAGGAATACATTTATTTGCCATGCTGCCTGCTGGAGCAGTTGTGTCCTAGGCCTCAGAAAACTGAACTGAACTGTTCTTGAATGTTGGTGATTGCACAGAGATAGAAAAAAAAATTCATATCTTTGAAAAGCAATGCCAGATGTTAAGCAGTCAATTATCCAAAATATGCAACACGAAGTAGGGATGACGTGAAAAAGTATTCTAATGGGTTACTTTATTTCAATATAAAAATAGAGTTTGAACAAGATTCTTTACAGGATGCATTACTTGGAGTGAAATAGGAGCTCCTCACCCATTGTTTCACTGTATTGTATAAGATTCAAAGTATCAGTGATACAGAAGTGGAATTACTCAAATAATGAGTAACAACTCTGCTCAGGCTCTCTGGTGACCCTAAATATCTGTTGAATAAAAGAATTAAAACATTTCAAACTAAAACAATTTTTTAAAAGTATAAAGTGATAATGGATATCTACTCTAGATCAAGTGCATTTCTGCAGCTTGCAGGCAATACCAGCAATGATTTTTGCTCTGATTTCATATGATCTGCTAATATCTGAAATCTGAGATGCTTTGAAGACTTTGTATATATCTTTGTGATAATTCTTAGGTGAGTTCTCCAGTTTCATGGATCTTCCACCAGGTATTTATGTTTGAAGCTCTCAACAACCTTGCATTGCACCGGGGGAGCTGATCAGCTAAAAAGCAGCTTTGCCAAAAAGGTGATCCTGGTGGGCAATGTATGAGCAATGTGCCTTTGTGGCAAAGCAAGCCAACAACACCCTGGGCTGCATTAGGAAGCGTTTCCAACAGGTTGAGGGAGGTGATCCTTTCTCTCTGATTAGCCCTGGTGAGATGCATCTGGAGTGCCATGTCCAGTTCTGGGCTCCCCAGTACAAGAGTGACATGGACGTAGTGGAGTGAGTCCAGTGAAGAGGCTACAAAGACGATTACAGGACTGGAGCATCTGACTATACAAGGAGAGGCTGGGAGAGCTGGGACTATTCAGCTTGTAGAAAAGAAGGCTCAGGGGGATCTTATCAATGTGCACAAATACCTGATAGAGGGAGCAATGAAAAGGGAGCCAGATTCTTCTCAGTGGTTCCCAGTGAAAGGACAAGAGGCAATGGGCATGAAACACAGGAAATTCCATTTAAACATAGGATTTTTTTTCAAACTGTGAGCATGGTTGAACATTGAAACAGGTTGCCCAGAGAGGTTGTGGACTCTCCATCCTTGGAGATATTCACAACCCAACCAGACATGGCCCTAGGCAACCTGCGCTAGGTGATCTCCAGAGGTGTCTCCCCAGCTGTTTTTCTGTAATCTGTTTGGGGTTACATCTGCTTTCCTTTGAGCTCCTGCAGAGAGTCTGTACAGGAAGAAGAATCTGGATCCCTGAGTGTGACACTTTCATTACTGTCATTTGCACTGGAGTTATCATTTAGGAAAGGTTTTTTTTTTTCTTTGTTTCAAAGACATCAGTAGGAACAGGAACAGACTCAACAACTTGACATCAGCCAGAGTGTGGTCTCAACTTTATATGCTGGATTTCACTGTACGACCGAGAATGGCAGGATCTTAAACTAAAGGGATGAGATGCTCTGGTAGGTGGCCTGAGCTGGAAATCTGAGAGGTTGGCATCCATGGATTCTACACCTCAGCAGGGGCTTGCGTAGGGGTCCATCAGGGTATTACCTCATATACAGCAAGAGATCAGAGAACAAAATATATTTCAAGTGCAATAGTTAGAATTCAAACCCCAAAGTTTTACAGGAAGCTCATGTTATCAGGCACTTTCCAAAGTGTTCAGAAAGAAGCAAAAATGTACCAGTGGAAAACATAACATCCCCCCTCTCTAATAAATTCTATTCCACTCCACAACATTGCCTGCATTTTCTGAAGATCTTTGCCCCAAGTTAAACAGACCAATATTAATAAACACAGTAAGCAATCTTTGTGTGGTGTGTGGCAAATTCTGTCATGGTTCAGAAACCCTCAGAGGCTGATGACATTCATCAAAATATATTCCAGAGGACTCATACATTTTTCTCAAGCAGTTTTCCTAAAAGCTTGAAGCAGTGTTTGAGGAGCTTAAAGAGTGACAGAAAAGCAGGAAAAGGATTTCAGTCATTAATAGCTCTGGCAACATAGAACTAATGATGCCATAGTTATTGATCCACCAGAATTTCCATTATAAACCAGCATTTTCACAGGTGATATAAAACACACTTTTTTCTGAGCCTTAGACATCTGGGCCCAAATGCCAAGATTTTATTAAATGCTCTGCCTGCGGAGGAAAAAACTAAACACTTACCAGCAATTAAAGACTGTTTTAAATCATAAACACTTTTATTCCACTTTTAAAAAATATTTCATTCAGAATAAACAGGGAGGGGGATTAAGAAACATTACATATGTATCAAAGGTATGGTATAATAATACTTCAAAATCTAAGGCCATTTCTCTGAAGTATGTGATTAATATGCCTCACTCTTGACTTGGAGGTTTAAAAGCTTTCTTAGGCTCCTTTACTATCCCTAAGTTATAACAATCCAATAGTTAAAATATGTACCTTGGAAAAAAACCCCAAACATGCATTTTATAAAATATACAATCTGCATTTGAGGAGTTTAAAATAATTCAGAAGCCAAATGTTGTGATGGTTAGTCAAAACTTATGCAGGCATCAACAGAAAAGATTTCCATTAGAAAAGGCAGATAAAATCTGTCATATTTAGTCCACAGAGATTTTTAATATATGAACAAACCTCTCTAAGTACATATTTACACAAATGATCAGAGTATGGCATTTTGGGTAAATAATATTTAGTTATAAACACTCTGAGGGGGATCATTCCATTTCTTACATTCTGCACTCTACATTAAATACATCTGAAGACATGGAGCAAACACACTTGTCAGGAGAACCACAATGGCATTCAGAATTTTTTTCCCTGTGTATTTGATCGGCTCCATGTAGTGTCTTTATTTGAAAATCTTCATGACAGAAATGCGGTCAGTGCTGCGTCACAGCCATGACAACAGAGCACAGATTATTTTGGATCCCTGGTTTTCAAGAACTAAATTTAATTGCCATGGTTAGGAATAAAAGAAACATTGTTAGAATCTTAAATAGTTTCAGAAAACAGATGTGACACCGCAGTTGAAACGAAAAGACTTAAATCAAGACTATGCACTCAACATGATGTGCTAATTTTATCTTACAGGACTCTAATACCCCACAAGGCAGGTTTTTCCACATTTTTCAAGTTGCCTTATTTCAGCTAAAGAAAGATTGAAAAATATTTTTGTAACAAATAAGTTGACTTATTTTTGAAGTAAAATTAGTGTTATACTGACGATTTTTTGTCCAAAATCACCAATATAAAATACCAAACTAACTTTTTTTCTAGTGACTTGATTTTATATTACAAAAAAACCCCTAATTTTTAGTTCTATACAAAATCTTAAAGCTTTTATCAATTAAGTAACTTTTTTATTTGTGTAAGACTTCTAATTCGGAGAGAATATCCTACTTTTTCAATGCTCTACTCTGCTTTCAATAGAATAGTTAAGATTATCTTTGGAAATCCAGCTGGGTGAACAGGAAAACTAAGTTGGCAGTAGTCATTCACAAGCCTGATACGATTTTCCAAAACAGTTCCTGAGCAAACAGTCATCATTCTGCTGCTGCTTCTCTTTTCTTGTACCCAGAAGTTTGAAGTGACTTCGACCAACTGTTTGTAAGTTACTGACTGCTTTATTTTAGGTCAATGGTTTTGCCAACAGCTGCTCCACTGTAAAACTTCCCATTTACTGGGCAGTACAAGGGGAAAAATTATAATAAAGAAGGTGAGAATGACACTCTGCTACCTGAGAGCAGTTAAACGCAATGGCAAAGAACCCAGCAGTGTCCCAGAGAAAGCAAATGATTTAACCGCATGGCTGCCTACCTCATTACACAGAGAAATATACTCTTGCAAGTTTTGCCTTCGTCCTGTGCTATGTGGAATAGCAAATCCCAGCGTTTTGTACAACAGCTGTTACAGTGAATTTATGAAGTATGTACTCTTCATCTTCCTCTGTACCCTGCCCCCTTTTTTTTTTTCTTAATCAGGCATCAGCAAAACAGGCATGACTGAATCTTTTTTCTAGCTTTTCCATTACTTATTTATGTATGTCTGCTCTGGGGCTGCACAAGATGGTGGGAGATGTGGGAGAAATTTTGCACATCACTGTTTCAAGATAGTACTAGTATAAACGGCACTGATATAGCAAAGTATCGTCCCACAGGCACTAATTAAAAAGCAATAAGCTCACTTGAGAAGTGTTTGTTTCCGTTTCTTTCCTTCAGTACTCAATGCACTGAAGTTTTTCTCCTTTCCTCCCTGATTACAACTACACATTAAAACCTGAGACAAAATAAAGGTAGGAGATAGATAGGAATTTTTAGCACAACCCAGAAAACAAATCTCTTTTGTTACTCTCCTGTGCACGCTTTTGTATAATGTGTAATAGCTAAAATTTTCTGACTAGATAGATAGCCTTATTTTTAGAAATCTGGCTGTGCAAGAGCTGCTTATTGACAGAAGCCTCGGTTCTGAAAACAGGCTACTGACTTGATTGCCAGTTTGTTTGTGATTAAATATAAATATTTTGGATATTTTCTGTAAAATGATAATTTCTTTAATAGTTATTGCGTAGCCATTGCTGTCAGGGACTGGTATTACAACATGTGCGTAAATTGTATATTCCTATGTAAACATATAAGGTTAGCCAGATTATATTCTGACAGTAGAGCAAAAGCAAAATCAGTGCAAGTAAATGGAGATGGTCCACTTTTTGCCTGTAAATAAGATGCAGACAGCTGACAGTACAGATTAGGAACAAACAAATGAGACCTCAGAAGTCACCAATGGGGAAAGAAAGGAATGGGGGAAGGAGAGGAGAAGAGAGGGCATTTCACTTTTATTTATGCCTATCAATAGCTATCCCTTTACTTCCTGTAATTCCAAATTGTCTATTGTCTTTTTGCTTATACACCTTGCCACTAGGTAAAGACATCAAACACAGAAACTCCAGTTCTGAGGTAAATTCCTTAGTGCCTAACAAGGGAGGAAAACAAGTTTTACTGCTGAGGAATCAAGGACTCGCTCCTTGCTTTCCTGCCAAAGGAGACGGGTGAAGAGTCTAAGCTTAAGGACTGAGCCCTATCCTGTAACTCTACTTCCTATAAGTCTGTAAGCCTCCTTGGTCTCTGTCTCTCAGAGATAATGTAACTAAATTCAATAAAGTGCATTTAATTAATTGATTAACTTTTAATTGAGACTTTAAACAGGAAAGAACTGCCTGCTCATCCTGCGTAATGGGATGCTGAAGATCCTACTCTGTTTTTCATAAAAAATAGGCTTTATTCCCATGAGTAGGCCTGTAGATGTAGGAATGCCAGACCTTTAAAAGGGTTATGTTAGGTACAGGTAGAAGTTTAGACAGAGCAAGTTCAAGCTCAACAGAGGCTACAAACATATCAGAGAAGTGGAGTCAGCTGGCCAGTACTGAGTTCCTGACCTTCTGCTTCTGGGGTCCAAGTTAGCAAGTCTAATGCCCACTCTGGTTCATCTACTCTATACTGCCGTCTGCAGTGAAGAAGTATATGGAGTCTGGTTAAGATTTCTTTCTCTTATCCCAGAATGGATATTAATATTTGAATTTGTAAGTCTTTCTGTCACCATGTATACTTATTATATTCACACACAGACACCCAGAGTATAAAACATTTTCTTTTCCTTTCGAAAGAAAAATACCGTGCAAATGTAAAGACTAAGCAAATTACTTATCAAGAATTTCACTGTTATCTCACAGAGAAAGAAAAAAGAGTCTTCTTGGATAAATAAATAGACTTTCTGCTTAAATCCCTAAATCATGAACAGAGCAAATACAAGTTCCTGACGGGCTGAAGAGCAGAACTGGTAATACAGAATGAACAGAAGTAACTTTGGCATTACGGTACCTTATCCGTTGAGGGAAACCATATGTTCGGAAAGCGATATGCTTGGTCCTGGGGCAGGGGGAGAAGATAGATGACAATTACAATACCCTTAACAGATATACTTTACAGCGGGATTTACAGCATCTTTAGAAAGTGTTTTACAGCTGACCCTTCACCACCAAGGTTGAAGACAATGCTGGCATGCGTCACGGGCTAGGAAGCTCAGCTACAGCCACCAACGTGGGACAAAGTTCTGCTCTGCTCTATAATCCATGAGGACCATCTCACTAGCCAACAGGCCAGAAAATTAAAATTAATTCCCAAATCCAAGTGCAGACAGGTGGTGACAGGAATCTAAACCTGGGTAGCTAAATGACAATTTTTGTACATCTCTTGGCATAGTTAATGCCAGATTTACTTTTCTCACAAGAGAAATTTTCAACTCCATCCTTGTTACTGGCACCTAAACTGAAAACACTTGTGTAGCAAACAGGTCAATTTAACCACCGGGGTCTGCTCTTTAGCTGTTCCACGTAAGATTTGCTGCTGCAGCAGTCACAGAAGTAGTAGTCTGTAGTTTGTGGTTTTGTTACAGTGCTGAGTAACTGCTGCAGCAAATACTATTATTTTCTAAACCCTATTACAAAGATACAAAATCATGGTCAAAAGTTTCTACCACAATACAAAGGTAGGAAAGGGTTCCTTCACCCAAAATAATTTCCAAAGGTGATGAAGAGGAGAGTAAAACTTTTGAAGATTAATATTTCATGGAGGATTAATTTTCCTTTCACTTTTATGTGTGAGGATGAGGTATAACTTCACTCAAGTCAATTATTACAGATCTAAAAGTTTTACTGTAATGTAAAATAGGTATAAGGGATGGAGAATAAAGCCCTCTGTCTTTCATGAACTTTAGAACTCTCTATATACCTTTACTCAGTTACTAAAGGCTAGAATGAATGTATGACTCTAATATTTTTACAGTACGTAGTTAATTAACCATGAAGGAATACTGTATATTTATGTACACATAAAAAGAGCCTGTGTACAATAACACTGTTATTTTCAAACCATGAATAGACATAATCTGTTAAAATAAAGAGAGAACAATGTTCTTGTTTATTATACAACATTCCTGTAAACAGATTTTAAGTCTCTTAGTATCAGTGTTCCCCAGCATCGTGCAATGAGATTGATGCCTGAGGAGAGCCTTAGACAGCGGGACTCCTGCAGATACAAGTCACACTGTGCGGATCTTGTTGTTTACGTGATTTTACACTATACTAAAGTTAGACTGTAACTGTAAAATACCACAGTTGAAGCCAAGTAAAGTGCTCTTTTAAATCCGATTTGCTTATCTGTTGATATTTGTCCAAAAGTGACCATCCTGACATGATTATCTCCAAATACTCCCAAGCTGAAATTTTATTCTGATGTAGACATGGTGCTGGTGGTGACAGACTGAGAGACCTCTTCCCTCATGATCCCCACTTGAAAGGGATTTTACACACCCACCAAACTCCACCCCCCTCCGCCTCTCTCAAAAAGTCCTCATCTGTGTCTGCATTATCCCTCCTCTCTTGAGTCTTGTTTGCAAAGTAAGAGCAGGCGGATAGCCAAGGAGTTGCTAGAGACAGTCATGTCCTTTTTCATTTCATATGGAGACTGATTACCAGTAAATTCATCAAAATTTTAGCCACATAGCTGAGGTTGACATAAGGTTGTAATGGACCACAAAATAACTTCTTTATCCACTTGTGTGCTTCCAATTTTTGCACAAATATGAGAGACCTTCTTAATAGGTGTGTTGCATTCTGCTGACTTTTAGCTGTGTATGGAGTCCAGCTATAAGAGCACTGGAACCAGATAGAAAAATCCTTGTAATTTCATCTTAATTTTAGGGGGAGTGCTTAGAGATTTCATCCCACATATTTCAAGGACAAAGTCAAATACCGAGAGAGAGAGAGAGATTCCATAAACGATCAAAGCCACTGAAAATAAACCATATTAAAAATTGCATAACAGCAAGAGTGAATAAAGGAAATCCTTTCCTTTTTCCACTTTATTCTACTATATTTTGTTTTCAGGAGGAGAACTAGGGCTTTTGTATCATTCCACTAGATTTTGCAACCATATGGTCAAATGGAGAACACAGTGACTAAGTGGTAGACTTCCAGCCTCAACAATCTGCATTTGAAAAGGAGCAGATCCGTATGTTTTTCTCCTTTTCTTTATCCTTTTTTTTTTTTTTTGTGTCCTCTACCAGTTGCTACACCACTTGTCTTTTTTGCATAAGACACAGCATTTGGGGGAGCACTTTGTACACTGAGACAGTTTAAATTCCTGACAGTACAGGAAGCTTAGAGTCCACTTATTAAAACGAGCCTGTTCCAGAAGTTAATCTACTGTCTTAGCTTTCACCAGCAGCTTTTGGATTTATGCACACTGCATAATTCGAGAACGTTTATGCATAATTAAAGTACATACAGACAGGTAAGTCTAATACAAATTGTTTTTCTAAGTGGGATGCATCTATTTACAGTAAACTAGTGCCAAGATTGTTGCAGTCTAATTCTTTACAGGGCTAGTTTCTGAAATTGCTCACTACACGTTGCTGAGACCCATTAAAAGTCAGTATCAGCGGCATGGAGATTTGTGATCTTTTCTTTACCATTAACCTCTACGTCACTTAACATACTGACAAAGACCAGGTTCTGGACCAGCTGTTTTTACTGATCTGGTACAATCTTCTTTCTTCAGTTGAAAGAGTAGTAAATACAGGATCTACTGTTTTATATGTGTTAGTGGTTTTATGCATATACCATTCATATGCGCTTTGTACAGAAAATCCTTGCTGCAAAGTAAAAATACCAGATAAGAGGTGAGGCTCTTCATGCAATATGCTCTAACAAATGAAGTGCATCACTCCTAATATGCTTGATCACACTCAGTTTTAAAACTTTGGCAAAATCACTACTTTACTATTTGGAAGAGAATCTTTAAAAAGGAGAGAGCAGAGAGTACTCAGTTACATTTATTCTCATTTGTATATTGTTTATGGGTCTCACATAACCTTATTACTGTAAAGAGAATAAAATCAGGTGCTGATTTGGCTCACTAGCTACAGTAGCCCTTCTTTTTTGAGAGAAGCCCCCAATTCAATTTCTCGCTGGAATGGATTTTTCACAAATAAGGATAATCCTTCATTTAGTGTTTACACACTTGGTTACCTCTTAGCATTCTTCCCTGTCATATCAGGTTTTAAAATTTTATTTAAAATTGCCAGAATTCATTTATGCATTAGCTGGTTTTATTATAGTTATGGACGAGCTGGCATTCAACAAATTTAGCATTAGGAAAGAATGCTCATGATTTTATCAGAATATAACAGGACCCATACCAAATTTTACCTTCATTTTCTTGTGACGTGTTACTGCTCATGCAGAAACATAGCCAGCCAGCACAAAATGAGTATCTGTACTGGTAAAAAGTAAACTATTTATTTTTTAGTCTCCCACCTCCTCCCTCTCCTTCTCACCTAAGATAGACACAAACACTCAGGCCCCCTAATTCACTTTATCAGAGAATACAGGGAAAATGGATTGTAGCTAACCCTGTGGCCTCCCTGAAGTATACAGGAAGATTCTGCTCACTGCACAAACTTAAGATTCAAGTGTATCAGTTATAGTTTAAATAAGAAATCTACAAAATGTCAATTCTCTTTAATGGAATTTACAAATTGAGATATGCTAGAAAGAAGTAAAAGCAGAAGAGAAACTTAAGAGTCAAACTGAAGAAAAGTTTTCCAGCAGAGTACAAATATTTTAAATAAAACTACACAATTTGTAGAGTCAGAAGCAGCTTAAAGGTTAAAACAACCTTAATCTAGCTATTTCGTTCTAGTTGAAGTAAATAAAGCCTATGAATTCTAATTTCCTCTTTAAATTACTGTTCTGCCAAAATGCCAAAGTCAGCAATCTTAGACTTCATCACAGGGCCTGAATTTCAGGAAACAGCTTTTTACATTAGCAAAAATGCAGCACTGAGGCAGGAGGGGACAGCAGAACCAAAGAGGTGACCTGCTGGCTCCCATTTCTGATCACAGCTTAGACCCTGAACAGCCTCATCCTGCATTCCTCTTAATTGGGTTAGCCACAGGGACAGGGTGAAACCAGGTCTAATGTACTGAACTGAATAATTATGAATGCATGTTAAGGAATTATGATCATGAGGTCAAGACCTGCAGGCAAATTAAGAGAAAAATGAAAAAAATGTCTCTTGACACTGTTCCAAAAGCCTGAGAGTGAAGCAACATTAGTTTATTTTTAAAATCCATCCTCAATAAATAATCCTGTACATGACCATCAAGAATTGATGGGATTTTCTGACATTGTATTATACCAAAAAACCCACCTATGACACCACATAATAAATATGTTGCTTAAAATACAAGTAAAAAGCTGAAATTCCAGAACATAAAATATAACTATTGCACAATGGAAGCACATTTGCTTACATGAGTTGGTATTCTGGCTTTTAATTGTTTTTCCTTTTAAGGATTTTTAATATTGTACAAAACCATGGAGCATTTAAATATCCTTTTGTATTAGCCCAGAATAAAAACAACCGTCAACTTGTCATCTTACAATTGACTGAACTAATTTATATCCTATAAGGCAGGAGATGCATAAACTGTTCCTTCTGATGGCACCTGACTGCACTATTTTAAATCCATTTTACTTCTCACCAGAACTACTGTCACACTTCAGGCAGAGGCTTTATCTGGTGACTTGATGTTGACAGAAAGCTCCATGAGGCTCAAGACTCATGCAGGTAACCAGACAGTCTTCCAGTTTGGTGATTGTTTTTTACAGAATTGTATGAAATTATTCCTAACCGCATTTAGAAGGAGCTTGGAAGTTTTGGATCTGAGCTAAAGCAGATATATCTACAGATCCAGAAAAGACTGAGTATTCACACAAAATTATTCTGCCACTCTTTAGCACCATATAAAACACCAGGCAAAGCCTGGGTTAAACACATTCTTGCCTATTTGACTGAGTTTGTTGGTTCAAAAGAAAGAAAGCAATTAGACCTGATTGAAATGAAAAACCTAACTTCAGGGGAATTAATTTCTTCCATCTGAAACTAAATTTTTAAAATCAAGCAAGTCAAAATATACAGAGAGAATATTAACACCCAGAATGAACGTGTTGTTCAGATGAGGACAGTGCAAAATTGTACAACCTCTTAGATGTACAGGTGGTAGTGTGTGAGCAGATAGCCAAACCGCAACCCAAGAGAGGACCAACATACTTCAGGGAAATGTTTTTTTTTATATTTTGAGAACATGCCCTACCATCTATGACATCTATATTGGTAACAAACAAATAATACTACCCTTGGTTAGTATATTCTTCTTTTTCAGAGTTACAGACATTACTCTCAGCAACACTCCTGGGTAGGGATGAGACAGCAGTGTTTTCAGCTGGCAGGCTACGTGCAGAGCTAGACGGAAGAAAGCTAGCAAAAACATGTCTTGATGCTCTTTACAGGAACCTGAGGCATCGGCTAAAATCCAGTGTCTTACTCTGAAACAGGTAACTTCTGCCAAGCTGAGCTGGCTTTTTTGACAGCATGAGCGGTGCTTACGGAAATACGGACATGCAGAACATACTGATTCTAATGAATACAGCCTGAATTCAAAATAAAAACAGCAATAAAATCTAGAACTTGGGGATGTACAGACAAATTCAAAACAATTGCAAAACGCTTCCAGCATCAGTTCATAAACAGCTGATGAGCACATGCAGATCAAATCTAAGTAAAAATACCACTGATACTCTCTTATCTCATCTTTTATGACAGCGTGCACACCTATTTTAGCCAAAAAGACAAACTGTCCTTGGTAAGGGTACCCAGACTTAGTTTGCTCAAGTATCATCGTGAGCAGCCGCAGCAACAAGAAGTTAATGCTTGTATCAGGTTAGTGGTACAGGTACCACAGTTTAGGAGCCACAGTTCAGGAAACTATACTTTTAAGTATTGGTAAAAACAGCAAGGCATAGTCTGAACAGAGAGTGCTGGTTAAAGCTTGAGCAAGCCTATCGTTGTAAGGTCTAAAATCCTTAAACTTACCATCAGTGCCAGGAATTTCAAGATGGGCTAGGAAATGTCTTTACAGTTGCAGTTAGTGTCTTTATCTTCCTCCCAAAACAGTAAGTTTAAATGTCAGTATATACAAACAACATAAGGCTTAGATTCAGGTATTCAGCAGTTTTGGCTGAATAATTTTTGGTGTAAAAAAGGAGATCTCAGTCTCTCAGTACTGTTTGTTCTCTGATTGTCTTAGGAGACATAGCCTGAAATTTTATTTTAATTAAAATCTTCCCATGGAGAGATTTCTTTTTCAAAATCTAATGCTATCAGATATTTTATCAAGTCTAATATATTCAACCACTTCTTGCTTGAAAACCTTCATTAATTCATTCTGTGTGTCTATGTCCAAAGTTTGTACCATTTTAACTATGCCATTTTAACGTCATTCAAAAAATACAGCAATTGTATGATGGTTGCAGTTGTACATGTAGATAAAAAAAAAAAAATGCTTATACCAGGATGGACTGTTCTTATTCATAACTGTTTGAATTTATAGAGTTGTGAGGTAGTTGTACCCACTCTAGGAATTACACTGCTTTGCCTACAAAAAAGTTAAAAATCTCCTCCTTCCCAGCTAAAGTATTTTCCCTTGTCTGAAAAGTCTATGTGTATTGTCTTGACAAAAGCATGCTATTTTGATTAAATTGAGATTTTTACATCATTAGACTGCGAGAATATTTCCCTGCAAGTCACTTCCAAATTATGTTTCATACTTATTAGAGAGCCCCCACAATTTTATTTCTGCTTTTAACAAAACCAGTTAAACCATTAAGTCTTACATAATAATAAACCCATGTTCAGAGCTCTTGCCAAAGAACAGGTTCTCCAAATAAAGTCTAGAAAAGTTACAGGGTTCAATGTTGAATTTATATTAGTATTGTTAAAAACAGAAAAAAAAAACCCAACCCACTCCTAATATAATGAAGTTCTTAACACAGAAGCATTTGCTATCTATCAAAAAAAACCCCAAACAAACATAAAACTCTTCTATATTCAAGATATACCACTGAACTCAAATGGCCTTTTTTCCACATAAGGAGCAAGCTTTAAACATATGGCAGTTCCTACAGGGAACCAAGGATGTCTTGTTTTGTCCAGCTGCTTACAGCAGAAAAACTTAAATGAATACTAACAATTTATCTGTGGATTACTCATTGGTCAACACCACATGTCCCTAAGGACCTATTTATTCATTAGGGAAATTTCCCTGAGAAGAGGGGGAAAACCTTCATTAGAACACTGCATACCTCTACCAAGAAAGTTAAATCAATATAACTACCATGGTTGTGGTTGCACCACATTAAAGATGTTTTATACTAATGGAGCTCTGAGGAAAGGTTTAACAAGTTTGACCTTAATACCTTTAGATCATAACCCTATCCAAACAAGTCTAATCAATATAACTTAAAATTAGGTGATTTTTTAGTTACAGAAGTCTGAGTTTTTACTTACATCATGTTTAAGTATCCTAAAACTTTTTTAGTAACTAATTCAGTCCAAAATCATAAAAAAACCCACAACTTCAGACATGAGGCAAAAATGTACAGATTTGGAGGGTTTTCTTCCACGGTGAGGTAGAATAGAGACCTGTTTATAGTTCTTTTAGAGTTACTTTAATCTGTTTTCAATTAATCACCTTAATTATCAATAATTAATATTAAAATATTATAATAATAATTTAGAAATTACATCAGCTTCTTCACGGAGATGAAGGTACACATTTAAGAAAATAGTTTGGCATTTGCTACTCCTGCTACTACAATACCTTAAGTAAATGTAGTTAATTTTTCCTCCTGAGCCAGCTGGTGCATCAGATATTCCAGCATCTTAAAAATTAGGAAAAAAATAATGACCCTTTAGAATTGTTTAATATTCATCATTATGAAAAATGTTGAAATAATGTAGTGCGAGCATGATCTCTCTGTGCCCACAGCTGTCGAAGGAATAATACTGGGAAGACAGAAGTTTGGCTGTACTTTAATAAAGAAAGCAAATTAGGAGAGTTAGGCACTGGGACATCTGAATCTCAGTGGCAGCTGCCATATTAAAAAAACCCCACTGTCACAGTCCAAGATTTGTTTGCATTGTAATACATTCCAGCAACACATCCACAGCACATTATTGTCTTACTGAGTAGAAAAAGGGATCCAAAAGAGAGAGAGAGAGACAGACAGACAGACAGACGGACAGACAGATGGGGAGACCAAGAAGGATTTACCTACACATACAGCTTAAGATGCCGATGGAGTAGATATGGCTCTAATGTTTAAAATACTGACAAACATTCACTGTATCTCCTTTCAACATAAAAGGCTAAGAAACTTTAGAGAGAGGGCCTTTTTTGCGAGGGAAGGAGGTACTGCATGGAGAGATGGCCGTCTTTACATATTGTGAAGACAATGACGGCAGAGCTGCCTATACTCAATATGCCAAAAGATGTAACCTAAAGATATGCAAACTTTTCATTTCCCTGGCCAACATAACACCCTTTTGTGGTCATACTGTCTGTGCATATGCCAGCAGAGGGAACGAGTGGTCCCTCTCCGGTTACATTTCTGCCCCTAAGAACAGTCCAAACTAAAGCTGAATACGGCTTACACCGCCCGCCCCCCCCCCCCCCCCCAAGGTATACATCTAAACAACAAGATATAAAAAAAAACATAAACAGAAATAGCACAAGACCTGTAAAAGAATGAAACAGATAAAGTCCGCAATCTGATCTACATGTAGACATGATCCTATGCCACCCAATGGTGAGTGCTCCAAATTTCTAAGGATCTCTGGAGAAGTAGGAGTTATGAAATACAGGATCTATTTATCAAAGTATCCTTGATTACAATTCTGAGAATGTGCAATGTTATATAAAAGCAATTCAAATGCAACAAATATTTTGGAGAAAACAAGTGTTACTCTGAGCATGGTATTTTTTACTAGTCCTAGGCTTTCAGTGATATACTGAAATATATGTTGGTGGTGATCTCATCACTGTGTATAAATATCTGAAGGGAGGATGTAAAGAAGACACAGCCAGGCTCTCTTCAGAGGTGCCTAGTGGCAGGACCAGAGGCAATAGCTACAAACTGAAACACAGGAGGTGCTGTATGAACATAAGGAGAAACCTTTTTACTGTGAGGGTGACTGAGTGCTGGCACAGGCTGCACAGAGAAGCTGTGGAGTGTCCATCCTTGGAGATACTAAAAAGGACATGGTCCTGGGCAACCGGCTCCAAGTGGCCCTGCCTGAGCAGGGGGGCTGGACCAGATGACCTCCAGAGGTCCCTTCCAACCTCAGCCAGTCTGTGGGCCTGTGCTTCTGTGATATCACAGCAACTGCAAAGACAGGATACACTGAATGCCGGCTATATTCCTAGGCGTATAGATATACCTTCTTTGGCAAAAAAGGTTCATTAGACATTTGCTTCAGAGACTCATGTAAAAGTCGAATCTGAAAGTAAATTTGGTAACTGTTTTCCTTTTCATTTATGACTGGTGTGACCCAGGCTGGAGAAACTCATTTTAGGCTCCATATTAAAGGGCAGTTTTATTTCACAGCATGACTTGAAGTGGTACATAACACTGAAGTCATTTTCCGTCTTTCCAATAATTGGTATTTTTTTTCCAGCTTTTAAGACACTTTATAATGTGTAATCTCACAGAAAACACATACTGCAATAAATATAATAAATCATGCATAGATATCTCAGAGCTTCTAATAGAATTAGAAGTTGAATTATATTTTCTTATTCCATTAAAATGAACAAAAAACCTGTATGTTATTTTTTTCAACACAAAGGCAAAACTGTTTCCTTTGCAAAGTTTATTTTGCATCAAAGAATTGCTGTTCCTGTCTTTTGGAATGGATGGAATAATTTTCTTCATAAATCAAGTATGTAGTTGTTTTCATTTGCTGCATATACATAAATTAAACAATTGATGTCCAATGTAGTGAAAGTTGTCTTAAGGGATATTGGAAAAAGAAATGAAAGAGGTAGTCAAAAGCCTGAATAAAACTACATCAAGTCTTCTGAATCCTCCCAACTGTTCTCTTCAGATGTACTTTGGAGGCCAGCCTCAATGGCAGTGTCCCTATGGAAGGCAGGTGCAAGAGTGAGGCTGTCCTTTAAGGGGTTCAGTGTGAAGTGAGACTCAGAGCCAAAGAAAGAAGTGGAGAAGAAAGAATAAAATGGTTATAAAATAATTTTGCAGTTACCCAGTGTTGAGCTTTCTTACTCCTGTAAGTGCCACAGTATCTTAAACAGGCCCCAGGAACATGCGCTGGAGCAGCCTCCCCAGGGTGGGGCTGGATTTGGCAGAATATAACACATCATCAAAGAAAACAGACTTTTAAAGTTAGAAATGTAGGCTTTTTTTTTTTTTCTTCTGATATTCATATTACTAAAAGCAATGAAGACACTGGCTGAGCAATGGCAGAATCAGACCTGCAGACCCCACACGATCCTTCTTAGGAAAGTTCCACCAGTAATTCTGGATTCTGGGTCAGCTCAGAACTAAACTTACTTAATACTGCTCCAAGTCACTGCAAGTAATAGGAGAGCAATAGGGAAGAATGGATGACACAAATTCCTCACAAGGATGGCACCTGTGGAACTACAGTAAAAGTACTAAAAATATTGGCCTCCTTGGTCAGGCCAATTAGTGATAGATTCTCCTTTGCTATAATGGAAAAATATCCTGTTCTGAGACAGATTTTGTTATTGGAAACTGCTCAAACTATCTAATGGATATGACAGATAGAGGTTTTGTATCTACTTTAGCATGGAATTGTGCATGAACTACAAACACCACCAGGAGACAGGACTTACTATTGTAACATAGTCCTGCACTAAGAATCTCAGCAGTTCATATTTAGCAGGCCTGTCACCATCAGACTGGGTCAGGAGAGAAACGATTGCACAAAAGAGTACATTTGCCTGCATAGCAGGTAGGGAGAGGATCAGAATATGCCTGATTTCTCTCTGGCATCCAGGCACATCTGGGCTTGGGCTGCACAACAGAATAACATATCTTCATCTTAAGATGTTCCCTCACTCTCAAAAAACACCTGTTCACTAGAAAAAAAATTAGGCTTAGAATTAAGTATGATGACTTAATATAACTAATATAGAAGGATTTCCTGAATCTGTGGAAACGCTGGAAAGAAGAGTCCCGAGGGCTCTTTTCCTCTGCACTGGTCTTCTCAAAACAGCATTAACATCAGTGCCCAGTGGTAGTAATTTAGCCATCAGAATTGAAACGTTTTTCATTATTTATGTAGAAAGAAGCACATATATTAAATACATGTCATTTCCTGTAAGTACTACTTTTGTCAGCCAAATGCAGGGAAATTAAGCTATTTTTGTACTAACACATTCATTAGCAGGAACCCAACAACAAATGGTTGTTCACATTTGTTAGTTTGACCAAGGAGCACACATTAGAGCAGTAACTTTCCTATGCACAGTATTCAATAGAAGTATTTTAACACACAGTGTTTGTCATGTGTTAGCTAAGATGTAGCAAAAACATTTTTATCCTTACAGCAAACATGCAATTTTGGAGAGACAAATACCTACATCATCCAGTCTCAAGAATTCAATCACATTTTTAATCTCTCCCCAGCCTGTGAATGAGATCACACTTTATCACATTGCACTCCACTGGGTGGAGTTTATTTTGCAGTTTAGCTTCAAAAGACAAATTGATTTTTTGTAACCTGCTTGCAATATTACCTCAGCAGTGGTAACCAGCAGCGGGGACAAGCTGACTCAGCAGCAGTAAGGGCTAGATAATTGCAGGGTGCTACTTGTTCCTTTCTCTTTCAGTCAACCTTGCTGCGATGCAGTGAGCAGTACTCCTGTCTTTCTCTGTCACCAAGCCAGGATACAAGTAATGAATTCCAGGAAAAATATGTGCTCTGAAATGAGCAGTGGTGAGAGGCAGTGCACTGTGGAATGGAGTTTCACAATGATATATTAAAAAAAAGAGAGATCAAAAGTAAACTGCCTTTTTATTTTATATTACTGAGACTCTCTGCTAAGTTTATATTTGTTAAAAAGAAAACACACTACTTAAATAACTCGATTAAAATGGAGCTAGGAAGTAAGAACTGGAAGAAAATGACTGTATTAAAGATCTTTGTCTTCCTAGGAAATACAAAAGTATCAAATTCAAAATATTACACTATCATCTCTTAGGAAGATCACTTAAACTATCTATGACCTGTTATTTGTCAGTCACTGGAAGGCACTCAAAAGACACTAGTGCTTTTCCCTTGCAGAACTGTGATGTACCCCACAGCCTACACTAACTGACAAGGTACCTCAATGACAAGCTTTTCATGGTGCCAGAGAAACAAAATTCAGCAAATGTCCATTTCTTTATTAGTTTTAAGATGAAAAGCAATAAATGAAAGCAATATCCCTAATATGACAAATGATGAAAGAGCAGTTCTGGGGCAGAGACAGTTAAACAAAACCCGTGACCTCAGGATGCTCCTCTGGAGAGCGGAGGGCAGGGACAGCAACAGGACTGTATGCACCAGCTGCTGAATAAAATCCAGATGTGCTGTCAGTGCCAGAAACTAAGCCTCATCTCAGCTGCAGGCATCAAAATCAGATCCGAATATAACTCCCCATGTCTGAAAAGATCTGAAATAATGATGTAAGCTATAAAGAACACTTGAAAACTATAGAAGCAGCTATGCAAAACTCCTTTGGTGCTTGTACTAGAGGATATACTGAAAACTCAACCAGTACTACCAAGGGCACAAAGGGAAGAGTTACCAAACAGTAATGAGTCATGAGTCCCTGCAGCAGAAATGGCCTCACCACAGCACCTGTGGCTGAGTACGGAGACCTAAAGTCTACTTACCACACTTCAAGACAGATTCTTACCCGGGTTGAATTTTGCATTATGACAAACAGATAGCTAATCAAATGTTACTGTCTTCTATACCAGAAGTATGTCACAGAGTCAGTTACATTGAAAACGTGCTTTATGTGTATAGCTTGGTGTATACCTGTTTGCAGAATCAGGCCTTCCATTTGCAGATAGGCATTTTCCTTTTCATTATAGAGTTAACATTATGGATGTTAACACTGCTATGGCTCAAAAGAAAGAACTGTAAATGTGACTGCTGTAATCAGGGTTTTTTTGTGGGTCTTTTTTTCTGGAAAGAAGAATACCCTAATTATCTGAATCATGGCTACTGAAACAAATTGCAGCATTGTATGTATATGAAATAAATACTTTTAAAAGCTTAAAAGCAACAAAAGATATAGACCAGTGTGAAACTAATGACTAAAATTTTCAAGCTATTTGAAGAAAGTTGCTGGCAGGATCGTAGGTGGTCTACACAAGACTCCCACACTCCAGTCTTTCCAGACATGATTTTGCTTGATTAATTAGAGAAACTAGGGAGAGGTGATACTTTTGCAGTGACTGATGTTTTCTTATAATTAAATCAATTGGGTATATCTCCCATAAAGCATTAGGTCATGAAATGTTCATAAAACGCCAACCTAAGTGTCATCTGGAAAATTACAAATTTAATATTTAGATGGATGTCTTTGGTAAAAATATAAACAGTGGGCTCTTTAATTTCATAGAAATATAGTATCGTAAATTTAGTCTGAGCATCATATATTAAAATAATGCTATGCAAACAGGCATGACAGTTAAATAAGGTATTAGAATAAGACTGTTTAAATGAATAAGTAATATTTTAAAATGTCAGTCAACACACCATGAAAAAAGAAGCTCAATTTAATTAGGTTGGTCATTTGTGGCTTAGGTAGGAAAAGGATTAGCATATAGAGTAAGTTAAGGCTGCCCAAAGCTTTGTGTGGGTTTTACACAGGTATTCATGTTCATCTCAACAAAAGAATTAGTGTAACAAATGCTGGCTTACATGGTGCTTTGCTGCTTATGGCACAAGAGAGCTTCTCAAGAAACTTGCTGTGTTGCCATGTAAAGGCCAGGCACAGTTTATGGAGAATTGGGGAAAAAAAAAACATCTTAAAAAAATGGCTTTGCTGACGAATCTGTAGTATGGTGGTAAAGAGAAGCTTTTTTATAGCTTGCTTATGTCAACTTTATTTTGACTAATTTCTCTATAAAAGGAAAATAATTGTAGTACCAGTACAGAAGATGTCTGTCAGCAATCACTGGCATTGTCCAGTGGGATTGGAGGGGCAAGATAGAGGGTTTGGGTTAATATACGAACTTACATGATTTTTTTTCAATGTGCACACAAGTCAAATGATTGACAGTAACATTTTCAGCCTGACATAACTTGCCTACTGTAGACTGCAGTGCATTGAAGAAAGCAGAGTAGATACAACACACTTGCTGGGAGGACCACACTTCTGCCTAGCCTTAATGCAGAGAGGTCTCTACATAGTAGTAAAAAATAAATGGGGCTTAGTACATATGTCAGGCTTCCCCAGCTGGAATTATTTTCTGTTTCTCTGGAATATGGACCAGAAAGTGAGAAGAAAAGAGGTCACAAGGGCCAGGCACATGCCAAATTTGCACTTAATCTTCATAACCACAGGACTGAGGTAGATGGTATGTATTTGTAAAACAAACTGACAGTTGCATAGCACATTCACAGCAATAAGTGTGCTCATATTGCAAATATTGCACTTTCAAAGTCCTGAGGACTGCCAGCCCAAACTGCTGGAACAGCACACTCGCTGTTCTCAACTACTCCACTTGAATTTGAGAGGAAAAGAATAATAACAGGTTTTCTTTGTTTTGGGGAGAAAGTAACAAGAACCTTAAGTGTAAATTATTTTCATACACAAGCATTATTTAAAAACTAAAACTGACAAAAATTATCATTCAATAGTCTCTAAAAGATATTTGTACTTTATGCTGAAGTACCTTCTCAAATCTTCTGAAAGCTGGGATTTTTTGAATCAATCTTGAAAACTGTGAATGCTCCCACTATGAGTTTCCAGACACTTTCTTTTCATATCCACTGTAAAATATGCTAACAGAAAAAAAGAAGCAGCTGCACTCTGCTCTTTCAATGGAAATTATCAGCTTGTGTATATTTCTTGTGTTATTGACCCTGTATTTGCCAAAAGAATGCAGGCCCATATACATTCCAGACAATCAGATACAGAAAGTGTATTTAGAAATACTGGAAACTTTAGAAACTTTAGAAATACCGGAACTTTATATAATATGGTTTTTATCATGAAGTTATGAGGAATTCTTGGGAGACAATAGAGAGATTTTTTTTTTAAGTCTCCCAAATGACAAACACTATTTAGCAAGTACTGTAAAAACTGAAAAATTTGGAAATTTATTTAAGTCTACTTAATACAAGGAACATAATGATTCCAAACCAAATGGCACAGGTGTGGAAGTCATCATTTCCAAAAGTGGGCATACTGAAGGAAGCCACTGAGTCTAGCAAAGGACACATGTTGTATGCTGTCAATGCAACACACAAGGTTCAAACTCATCTAGTGGTAACAGCAATGTCTTTCAGCAGCACTGACTGCTTGTATTCAAGCTGAATACAATGTTGTTTGTGTTTTTATCCATCCTGAATATTATACCATTGGAAATGTACATTAATGGCTACTTCTCTTGTATCTTGATTTATACGTGATTCAAGCCTATATGAATCACCAATATTTAAATGCAACTTTTGGGACAAAACAAATCCCCTTAGATGTGTTCATTTGGAACGCCACAAAACGCAACACTTCCAAGCCTCTGAAATAAATCAGAGAGAGTCAGGCAATTCAGGAACAGCACGCAGAGCTTGAGGGGGTTTGTTGTTGTAGCTTTTTGAATTAGGTGTGTATAAGCATTGCTACAGTTTATTCTTCTCAGTGAGAATATAGGAGCTGGGTTTTTAAAGGATCTCCCTGTGATATTATGTGTAAAGACACTGAAGCATTGGGCTACATGAAGAACATGAAGCTGAAATTAACTACTTTAAACCACAGTGAAAGACAAATTTAAACACTTAAACATGTGCCAAATATGAAAGCCTCTCCCCAGTCTACAGCATGGTAAGGCTCAGTCTCCTGCAAAACTTAAGCCCCTCACATAACAAACCTGGTTGACAAACACTGTGATTTATGAGAGAGGAAGAGCTCATTCCCCAGTAGCACAACCAGTGAAATTCAGCAGCACTTACACAAAAAAACTCTCCAAAACTTTACACTACTGCACATTCAAGTCAACAACACTCTCCTATTTTAGGGTGCAAACCAAGCTTGACAGATCTCCTACTAACTTTCTGTCCTGGCACAATAACTTTCTTTTGACTTCACATGCGGCAGCTAGGCTGGAGAGATTAATATTCTCAGCTGCACAGCCACTTAATCCCTTCTTGTCTCATTCCATAACGGTCACAATCAAGACCTGAATTCAGGTCTTTCTGTGGCCTTAACAGCTGCTCCAAGCTTTGTATAAGCATCTAAAATTCCAACTCTTCAGCATGCATGTAGTTGTATACATTGCGGATACTACCAGGTTAATCATTAGTCCTTAAAATATAAATCTAAGGATGTCTTTACAGGATCGGAGCTCTAGTCTGCAATGTATTCCTTGCGTGTGCTGCAAATAATGGAGATAAGTGAGTGAAATGTTCACAAACCTTTGAATTACTCTTCTCAGTTATAAACAGCAAGAAAAAAATTAAATAGAAATACATATATACATAGCCACATGTATGCAAATAGATAAAACTAGAGATATCATTTCCATATACTCCAAAACCTTGAAACAAACAAACAAACAAAAAAGCTTACCCTTGCCAATGTCAGTGTTCCCTGTTTACACACACTGCAGCGGACCCTCAGTTTCCCAGGTTTCACAGCTTGGCAGAAATTTTTGCAAAAAACATAAAAACTGTTGTAACTAGCTGCACCTGCCAGAAAAACAAAACAAAACAAAACAAAACAAACAATAACATTTGATGTATACTGAAAATAAGTAACAAACTGTAATGAAAGGCTTCTATCTGACTTTATAAGTGATAAGTAGAAAAAAATAGGTCTTTTCTTGCCTAGTCTAGTTCTTAACACTTTTCAGTAACTCCTGCTTCTTGATCAATAGTTATAGGTGAACTGCACTGTAACTCCTAGAAAATGCATCCTATCTTGAGTTTGAGCTTACCACTGATGAGCATCAACTGTAATCTTTGGCAAGTGATGTATGAGATTAATTACCCCATCTCTCCATAATTTGCATCTCACTCCTAGTCTAAATTTGTCTAGCTGCAAGTTTTAGTGAGTTCAAATTGCACGAATATTTCCTTGGATGAAGTTTAAAAGATTAGTTTGACTGATACCACAGCACGAAAACAAATATTTAATTTAGAAAATTTAGTTTTATTCATGGAAGACTGGGAACCATTTCTTTATTCTTGCTGGCAGTGGTATAACCTAGCAAAGTTTGTAAACTGCTGCCAAGATATTAGGCCAAGTAAATTTTCAAGGAAAATTAAATGAAACACATTCTGTTCTGTGAAACTATGGAACAGAAGATGATAGGCAGAGAATTGTGTAAGCCTGGGGCAATGCTACAGAATTTGATTTCACATGCAATCCTCATCACTGTTTTCAGTAAATGCCTTTTTAGGATGGCTATAGTTATCCCTTAGAAAATGATGGAAAATTCATAGTGTGGTTTTAATCTAGACAGACATCTCCAAGTTCAGAGACTCAAGCTTATTATCAGACGTTGAACTGAGACCAGGATAATGTTTTTAACAGATTTTTCCCAATATCAAGAGGAATGGTTGTGGAGATTTGACCCATTAACAGTGGTGAACTTCAGAACCAATAGCACTCCCTTAGAGATCAAAAGTTTTTCACTGTCTTCTTCCCCATTCTCCTACTTCTCCCTACATTTCCCAGCAATATACTTTTTATGTATGTGCATGATCTGGAATAATATTTTTAAACATTACTGACTTGCTTTATTTTTACATGTCCTTCATATGGTAAGGGTCAAACCCTATGTTCTGCCAATGAAAATGCCTACCAGTTTCATGTTACACCTATTTACAGGTGTCCTAACATAAATGTGCAACTAGTTTCCACAACTCAACTTCAGAGAATTGTCATCCAAAAAACTTTTTTTCTAAGAAATGTAGATGTCTTCAAAGATGTACACTGCTGAAAGAATAAATTTTATAGCACTTTTTCAAGTTTTCAGAATCGTAAGCTACATAAGAGTACATCAGTGATGTATCCAATATTAATTTCAGTCAACTGATCTATCAAGTGTTTTCATTATGTGTCCTTAGGGAATATTAATCACCACAGCAGAACAAAAAGCATAGCAGAACTTAAATGGAATTCAGTTTTTATGGAGAATTAACACACATCCGTACATTCATAGACATACGAACTTTTCATATGAATAATTGCAACTCAAAAGGTTGAGAGCACACTTCTCAAATCAGTGTAAAACACAGTTCTGAGATTAAAATAGTTCAACTAAAAAAAAAAAAAAAGGCTTATGCTGAACTATTTGATACATAGTACAATGTTGAGAGGTGAATCCAAACTAAATATGACAAAATCTTGGACATTTGGATCTCTATCCACTCATAGTTTGCCTGAAGCTCCTAGCACCAGGACTGAGAGCACATCTGGATTAGACTCGATTTGAGCTAGAATCCACAACAAAAATCTAAACTATGGTAACGAGGAGGACTACACTTGCACATGATTGAATTTTACTTTTGGCAGTTCCTCTATGCAGGATCAGCAGGTCAATCAATAAAACAAAAGGGCAATACCTTTAGCACAGTTCAAAGGAAATAGTACAAAACTTAAGTAAACAAGAATGCTATTGCTAATAGAGGCCCACAACAAACAAGATGATTTCAGCCACTTATTCCTGACTCGGTCTCAAGTGTGGGAAGTGAGACCAGAGCCCTTTACCTATTTTGGTATCACCAGTCCTCTCCCATCGCTCTGATTTCTTATATGGGCAGTCTAATGAGACTAATGAGACTGCTGTTTCTATTCACATGTAGAAGCACTTATCCTGAGTAGCTGTGATGCCACTACTCACTGTCCTAAGTCAGTCCTACTCTACAGAAGGATTCCTGCCATGACTCTACTGAAACCCTTCCAGTCAAACAGAACCATCTCACTGAGTACATGAGCCCTTACAGAATAAAATAGTTTGTAAATTGGGCTGATGCCTTTCCTGATCCAGTTCTCCACTCCCTGATGTCGTGTCCCTGTCTCACATTTTATACCAAGTTTATTTCAAGTAGTAAACTACTTGAGGCAGGAATCGTGCTTTCTGCCTGCATTGTGTTCTAAGCTCATTCCATCCGGACCCAAAGATAAAATTATATTATTGATAATACTCCGCAAAATATTCACAGGATAGTATGGCATAAATCAGCATGACTGAATACTGCAGTAAAAAATAGCAGTCATAGGAGAGGCCTAAAATGAGACATATTGCTGATTTACTACAGAGGATAAATCTTATGCATTAGCTTGATATTTACTCCGTGCAAAAATAGACTACGTTAGCTCAATATTCATTTTTCTTAGCACTTTCTTTTTTTTTTCCTTTTTCATGAATATAAAAAGTACCCCCAAACGCATCCCCTATGCACAAATTTGAAACACAAGAAACAAATTTATAATATAATGAGTTGGAGCAGTTATGCAGCACAGATCTATTCAGAGACTCAGAATAACTTTTGAAATGTCTGCTATAGCAAGGCTGCTGGAAAGGCACAACACAAGAGGAATGTTCTGATTTTAGGAGGAAAGTGTAAATGGAAATTTTCAGCAATCCATTCACCATTTTATGCAGATGTGCTGATCTTAGTCTCACAAAGTGCACTTACATCATTAGGTGTATGTCCTGAGCAGCATCACCAGGAGTAGCAAAGACTGAATTAAAAATGCAAATGCCAAAAGTCAGCATACAGCGCAATACTGCTGGCCAGCATTAAACTCTTTACTGACTTGTTAATGTCACTGTGTATTTTAGCATGGCCCTTGGCTGAGACTGCATCCCCTTGAACCCCTTTTCAGAGGGGAACTGAAAGAAACAGGAACAAAGAAATCTGCTTTATGCACCACGTGTGACGTAGCAATATTAATAAGAATTGCAATTATGGCACCATGCCAGTAATCACTAAAATTGCTGCAGCACCAACCTTAGAACCTCATCTTTCCTCATTCAATCATGGTCTATAAGTTTTCATAAAGCTTTCCATTAATAATTTATAATACTGGCACTCAGCAAGAATGTGCAGACACAGCAAATTACAAGTTAAAAAAAATGGAAGTCCCTTTATAAATGCTGATTCTGATACTGAACATGACCATTAACACCATAAACAAATAAATTAAATTATAACTACTAGTCTTCTTTGCAGTTACATACATTGGTGGGTGGAGGAAGACTGAGGGAAAAACAAATGTGCTGCATCTGCAGTTATTCTCTTCTGAGAAGGTAAAGTCACAGCAATCTCAATTTTCAGGTCCATATTCCAAATACTTAATTGTGGGGCAAGGATCCCATAATAGTCTCTTTTGACGATCAACGATTCATCCATTAGTCTGGACACTCTTTTCTAGCTTTCCCACACCAGCTGGTACATCAGCATGTCTTTTGAGAAGCCGTTTACTTTGAGTCTCTACCATTACATTACTCTTATCCTTAAAGATGGTGCAACAAGGATCTGTCATTTTGTTGACAAGTATTTTACTTTCATTTACTGCAAACTAAAAAAGATGCCACCAGAAAGTTGACCTTACAAACCTGAATTTCTTATAGGTCCAAAAGCATTTTTCAGCACATGATCATAGGCTAACTTTTTAAGAAGCCATCTCCAGTAGGTCAAGCTTCAGATAAATCTGACTTGGAAGCACAGAAATAAAAAAAGTCTTTCATTTTATTCACATGTGATAAATTAGCAGCCAGATGAATCATTTCCATCTGCATTGGTGAATTCCTCTCATAACTTGTTTCGGCATAGTAAAACTCATTTAATACACAATTGCCTGGCTATACTGGTCTACCTTAACTGCCCTTTGCATTTGATAAGAACACTTACAGGACTGAATCTTTCAGGAAAACTAAGGGAATGTCTCCTGTCCGGAGTCCCAAGAAATGCCTCTCCCATTTGCAGTCATAGAGAATTCACAGTCATCTGTTCTAGTACTTCAATATCTTTATTTTTAAGAAGATATTCCTTATTTTTAGCTTTAATTTTCTGTGCTCAAATTTAACAATTATATCCTCTACTTTTCACCAAAGATATGGAAACCAATTTATTTTCTTTCTCTTTGCAGCAGGTTTTTGTATTGGTTTTTTATTTCATGGGCTAGCTAACCCCAATTCCTTTCTTATACGTAATACTCTCTAGAGTTCAAAGTATTTCTCTTAGACTTTTCTTTAAATAGTGTTAGGTGCAGCTCCCTAAACTTGTCATAATTTTCCAGCTGAAGTCTTTCTAATGCTGAGTACAGTAGGGTTCTTTTTCTATTTTCTTTTAAGACATCTTGAAGGTTATACTTCTCGTTATCTGTTCCTGTATAATATTTTGTTTAACATTATTGGCATAACTTAATTGGTTCCTGTTCAGTCTATGATCTAAAATGAACCTTCAAACCCTTATCTACTTCACCCGTTGTAACCCATTCTGTATTTGTGTTGCTGAATATTGCCAGCCAAGTGCAATACCCTGTGCTGGCCCCTTCTGACCAGCGTGGCGTTCTTTTCCAGACTATATTTCCAATTTGTCATGATCATTTTATATTCTCAAGCTGTCCTCTAGTTTATCTGCAGTTCCTCCTAGCTTGGTGATGCCTACACATTTAATAAGTACTGTGTCTATTCCATCCTCCAGGTCATTAATGAGAATATTGATTAATATCAGATGTAGGGCAGACCCATTCAATATATCCCTCCATTTTGATGATGAACTACTAATAGCTACTTCCCAGCTACAGATTAGTAGACAAGTTCACAGAAACCCTACTATATTTTTATCTATATCTGGACCCCTAGTTTGCTAATGACAGTATCATGCTAAATTGTCAAAAACCTTACCAAGGTGAGTATGTGATATCTACTGCTTTCTTCTCTCCACAGTTCAACATGATCTTTTTTTTTGATAAATTCGTGCTGGCTGTTACTGCTGTTCTTGGATTCTGTCAGCTACTTCCAAGTGTTAGATTTTTCCTCCAAGCATTTTCAGGAACTTCAATTAAGCTTTTAGGTTTAATATACCTAGACTTTTCCATTACTTTTCAAAAATGTCACCAGATTGCCCCTCCATTCTTCCTATATATTATTTTCTGTGAGTTCTAGAAGTTATTTCAATAGTTCTGAGATTCCATTCAATAAGCAGGATATTTACTTTGAAAGAATACAGATTACACTAATGTCTCATAAAGTAGAAAATTTAGAATTATCCAAGTGGGAGCAAGCAGAAAATAAGTCTGAGCTGTTCAAGGTTTTTTCTTGTTTTGTTTTGTTTCCATTTTTAAACTACAAGCAATATCTAGTATTGATATTTTCCTAACAAAATTTCCTAACAAAAATTGGAGTAAAACATAAAGCAAGAAACTAATTGATCAAGAACATCTCCTGAAGGTTCCAAGACCTTCCAGAATTCAAAGCAGAAGTATGCATGGGCTAACCTACTAAGATAGCTCTGGTAATGAGATAAGTTATAGCCTCAGGTCATGCTACAGTGTTAGAAATAAATTATTTCAATTTTTATTATCTTTCTATATTAACCATCAAATAACATGACAGAAGGGATAAAGTAACATATTAACCTAAATTCATTACATCTCCTTTCTAACATCCAGAAATACTGTCTCAAAAAAAATGAGTTTAAGTCCTATGTAAACGGAATTGCTCAAACTAAGTCATCAGAGGTGGGGTTAAGGATCGATTTTGAAAGTTTAATTATCCTTCAGTGCTGGGGGACAGCATCCCTGTCATTCAGGAATACATGACAGGTCAAGAAAAACAACAGTAATTTTTCTCTAGTATATTTTGTATTGAATGCACTTGTATGGATGTTTAATAGCTCCTTAAATATATGAGAAATAATTCCAAGCTAGAATCATAATGAATACTATGCAATTAACATGGTGTCGTGGTGCTGATTGCCACTTTTTCTACTAATGTTCTCATTCGAGTGAAGCTTGCAAATGTTGGAGAAACTTAATGACTTCCCACTTGGAAATATTGAAAGTATGTCTGAGGGCAATACTAGAGCAGGGATATGAGACAAAGATCAAGAGAAAAGTGTTGGAGCAAGAAAAAGTGTCAGGACACACAGAAATATCCTGAGTATTGTAACCCCCTCTCCATAAGCTCCTCTATAAGCATTTTTCCCTGCCACCTCTACCTCAGGGTTAGTTACTTGAGTTCAAGAGTATCAAAGGTCTGGGGCCCACCATCACAACCTTGGCTCAGCCTTCTAAGGAAATGGCCAAGTCATGAGAAAGAGCTGTGAAAAAGCTTGTAAAAGGATAGAAGTAAAACAGCAGAAAGAAAGGGCTGTGGAGATAGAGTCAGTAGGCCAAGGATTCAACGGGAAAAGTACTAACATGGGTAGTTATAAAATCCCAAAGGAAAATATGAGGGGGTTATTTGGTCTGACACTGTATGTTGAGAGCTTACAGTTTAGTGATCCAAGATACACAGATGACAGGTTTCACATATTCTCATTGGTCTCCATTAAAATTTTTCTCAATGTTTTTGCTATTAATTCATATTCTGCTTTTCTCTCTAGTGTATTTTCTGTATTAGCTATTTGTTGATGTAGATCTTCAAATTAGCCATAGAAAAGAAAGGAGGAAGATTCAAATAAGCCACGCTGCAGGTTGTATAAGATCAGATCAGCTGCTTCCTCCCATTCAGTTTTAGAGAAGTATACAATAAATTACCCAAACATGAATATCAGAAGTCTGAGACAGAATTTTCCTAGTTAAAAAGCAGGAGTGGGTCTGATAGACAAAATCTGTTGTTCCACTTTCAAAAGCAATTTATGGATCATTTTATACCTCCAACATCTCCAGTAACTTTTAAACAATGTACATTTAACAGGTACCAGGCTAATATGTATGGCTAATATGTATGAATATATACGTACTTGTACATATGTGAATTATACATGTAATGTATATGTATGAGGCACACACTTTGTTGGTGTAAAACTTTAAAAAGTTTAATAAGAATTCAGAAAACAATCCTTATTTTCCCATTTTCACTTTCAAATATCATCAGATAAAGCCATTTATTACAGGCTAGTTTTAGTAAAATGCTTGGTGGTTTTCACTATTGAGTTCATTTAATTATGTTGCTTTTACCGGCCAAAAAAATTTATGAAGATATGAATGCAAAAGGCTGCTCATTTATGATCTATGTCGGGACCTGTCTTCTCATCCCAATGAGACACCCTCTCTCTTTTCTACCTCTTCAAAGCAAATTTCCTCACAAACATCCCATCACAAAAAGTATTAAAACTGTTCTCTCCCTTTAGTGTTTTATATAAAAAGAGAAAGTAGCTTTCTCTGATGTGTATCCCAGTGTTTTGTACTGTCTCCCCATTTAGATTTTTAAGCTCCTTAGGATCTGAATTACCTCCTTTTTTCTGTGTTGTTAATGATGAATATGCTGTGGGAGCTTTATACATGTTAGTGATAGCACAGACCAATTATTTTGATATGCATGACTAGTTAATCAGAAAACATTAGTCATAATGACTATAGACCTGATACTGAACTCTCTAATCAGTCAAAACACCCATTATCATCCACATGACTATTTAAATGAATAAAATCTGAATAGGGATATTAGGAGCTAGCCTACTGTTTTCATTTGAACTGCATTTTCATATAGATAATGATTACTGAGTCTTTCCTTTAACTTAGCTATTTAAAAGAGGACACAGCTACAGAAAGTCTTTCAACAGATTGAAAATTACATAAAGCTAACATTGTTTCAGATTCCATTATATTTACATTTAGACTAGTCATGATTTGTAAAACGTAGACTGGCTGTCAGAGACCTCTCAGACCCTTTTAGCAATTTGCACCCACATAATGAAAAATACATAGCTAGAAGTGGAAAAAAAAAAAAAAAAAAAAAGTATTTTTCCAACTGTCTTCACTTGAAGGACTTTGCTTGATTCAACACAGTAGGAGGAAAAACATTTGCAGTATAAGCCCAGTAGTCTCAAAGTAGTGAAAACTTCCACATAAAGCTAAATAAAAAAAAAGTATGGAGGTTGCACTTCCTTGCCTAAAAAAAGAGAGATGACTTAAAAGATTCCATTCACTTTCCAAAAATACAACTGGTATGTTCTGCCTCTAATCTTTTCTTTTTTAACTGCCCATCTTTACCTGCAAAGATTTCACAGAGCACATAGCTTTCCTCCCCAGGCACATATATGCAGATGCACACATTTCTAAAACATTTCTACCTGTTGATGGTGATACTTATTCTTTATGACGCCTATCTAATTTAGACCATGAGAACGGCATTTATTTGACAGCTAGATTCATCTAAACTGGTCGTGCTATATTCTAGTGAGAAAAATAGGCACTTTTATGGTTTGTTTCAATTCATCCTAAAGTAGATATAAAAAGATATAAATATGTCAAATAAATTGTACCTAAAAGGGTCTGTTTGGTGTGGGGATTTAGGACTGCTAGGTCTGGTAGAGGTATCTACATTGCAAACCTCTAAAATTAGGTGAGATGAATCCCACTTGGTAATGCTGTAGACAAGAACTCATGACAAAACAGCTGCAGTATTTTGTGGTATGGATAATAATATTAAATAGACTAAACCTTAAAAAACCAATTCCTTTTCTTGAGACTCAAATACGATTTGCAGAATGTCTATGGATCTCAGGTAATTAAAGTATATGGAAGACAGGTATTTAGAAAAAAGAAATTGACTTGTCACTGTAAAAAGGACTACAAATTAAAGTAAGAGAGGATATTAAGAAGAGTTGGAATTTGGCTATGTAAGAGGTGGAATATCAGAAGTACTTGACAAAGACAACGGGGGGACATTTATCCTTTTAACTCCTTCCTTCTTGGTGAAAAATATTTGTGTGCAAAAAACCCAGGATGATTCTACAAAAATGCAAAAAGAAAAGTATTTGATCTATTTTAAATTTCTGGAATTTGGAATGGGGTAGTGAAATAGTTTATTAGGTTTTATCTTTCGATCTTTATCATGAAAGAATCTTCTCCTTCCCTTTTCTGAGCCCCAGCATCATTTACCTTCACTTTTGTATTTCACCCAAATTCTTCCTTCATTATCTTGTTACCCAGCTAACATCTGTAATTACCTTTCCCCCTTCTCATTCCCTTTCCTGACCGCTACATAAGATTCACTTTTCTCTTACTTCTCATAATATACTCTTCTCTCCTTCAGTTTGCTCTCTGATTTTCAGACAAACTTCAACACTAAAGCTAGCATGGTATTAACAATGAGGAGTGAAGGCAGCAAGAAGAGATAAAGACAATTGTGATGACCCTGCCAGACAGCAAAACACAGAAACAAAAAGAAAAAAAGACAATTTCATGAGACTGCTGAAAGCTTGGCAAATGATACATGGGAGACAAACAGTGATACCTTGTACATCAACAAAGTGTTCAAGACTAAGGGTATGAAAAGGTCTCCCTGAAAATGTACTCCCTGTGCATGGGGAAACCACTATGCACCAACCATAACATCCCCTGCAAACCACCACCCTGAGCTTCTTTTCGCCTCATTGAAGGGACTGAGTGTGACCTGCAGTGATAACAACTGGCTGGAAATGGCGTATTTGTAGTTGCAGGCAGGGACTTCTGGGTTTAAGCCTAAGCACATAAGGGGAGGTGAAGCTGCTCCATAAAACTAAGCATGGGTGGCACATTTCCTACTTCAGTATGAGCAGCAGATCCAGTTGAGCACAATTTCAGTATGAGCAGCAGATCCAGTTGAGCACAATTTCAGCAAATAAACGAAGAAATGTTTACAAATTAAAAGTCAGTTGTACTGATCAGCTCCAGCACAGCTCTGGTTTCCTCCTTTTTGTCCCAGCGGAATCTGAGAATGTGCACGCTTGTTTGAGATTTCTGTACAGACAGCAGCATGCTTAGGGAAATAGCCACGACTGGACAGCTCGACACCCAGAAATCTTGAACGCTCACGTGCCAGGGTGCAGCACAGCAAGGGAAGGACAGGGGAGTCAGGAGCCAACGGTGATGGCATGGCAACCAGCAGCTAGGGCCTGGCCAACAGGGGCTCAGACCCCCCGCACCTGAGCAGGGGGAGCAGGGCAGGTGCAGTGATGGTCACTCACAAACCAGTGATCACCAAGCAAGTCTGTAAGGATGAGGCTGGTCCCAGGTCAGGCCAGGAAATCAAGTCAGCAAGTCAAGGCCAGGATCAAGAAGATATACATCCAGACACAACATACCCAAAAGCATAGCCCAGGGACAGAACAAAGGTAAGGGCCTGAGCTTAAATGCAGATCCCAGGCCAGCACGCCCACCGAGGATGGGTGAGGTGGAGACCTCCGACAAGGCTTCCTGCAGCTCTTTCTCTCACAGCTCTTTTCACAGATGTCTGATCCAAGGTTACACAACTGCCCCATTTCACAGCTGGCCTTTGACGCAACCAGTTAAACACACAAGGAGGGATGGAGGTTGAAGAAGTTGCAGAGCCTGTTGGTGCCATCACACCAAGCATGTGATATGCCAGAAAATACCCATGTCTAACAAGAAACAAAGCACTGACAGATCATGGAAATGGTAAAATATCATGAAATCATCGGCTTCTTAATTGAGAATGCACCACAGAACTTAGGAAAATAATTAAAAGAAACTATATTTAAATTTATATTATGGGTGCCTGCATTTGCAAATTGAAGGTGAGATTGTATCAGCTTATTTATAGTTTCAAGTATATGACATTTCACAAAGGTACATCTGCATAGGAGATCATGCACAATTTAGGCAACCACCTTTTTGACAATACAGAATGTAAAATTCAAATTTTGCTTTCTTGATTAGTTGGAAATTTTATTCCTAGTGTTGGTGTGCAATCACAGTATCTAATTAGATGTTTCTTTTGATGGAAAGTTCAAATAACAGCATACCCTCAGTCAAAATAATGGCTATTCCTACTAAGCTTCTTTTCTGTATTAGCTCTCTACTTACTTTCAGTGTCCAAAACCACCAGTTCTACTCAACTAATGTTATCCAGATATAGGCAAGCTAACATATCAATAATAATTACCAGTAACTACGAAAGGCTGGTAACAAGCAGCAACAACAGAATTGCTGTTAGTTTTGTCATAGAGTCTGTTACCCTATTACAAAACATTCTGGAAAAGTTCATTTTTCAGACTACCCAAGGAATAAATAATGAGGTAGCAAAGTTTATGGAAGATAATTATTATTTATTTATTATTAGTTATGCAAGGTACTAAAACTTAAAAAAGCTTCCTCAGCAGTTTTTTAATAGAAATTACACTGTTACTGAATAAAAAGAAAATTTCCCTTGTGGCCAAATAATTGGTTAAAACAGAGGAAACAAAGGTCAGGAATAAATGATCAGTTTTCTCAGTGCAGTCTCAAAAGGAAACTGTGCTAGGACTTGAGTATTCACCATCAGAAAAAGAGAAATGAACAGTGAAATGACAGTTTGCTGGTGATATGATTTTATTCAGGGTAGTAAAAATGAAGGCCAACTGGAAAAAACATTGAAGAATGCAGGATGCTGAGTGACTAATAATAAAATGAAAAATGAAATTCATTGTAGATAAATGTAAGGTAATGTACATGGGAAAAATAATTTTACGCAAACAGTGATGGTCTTGACTAGTTATTACCACACAGAAAAAAGATCTTGGGGTTATAATAGATAGTTCTATGAAAATGTCAGCTCAATGCTCAGTAGCAATCAAAAAAGTAAATTGAATGCTAGGAATTATTAAGAGAGGAACAGAGGAAAAAAAAACCCAACAGAAACAGTGCTGTACAAATGCTGTAAAAATCCATGATGTGCTCCATTTTCAACAGCACGTGCAATTCTACCCTTTCCATCTCAGAGCAGGATATGGTACAACTGAAAACATACAAAAAAGGGGGAATGGATAATCAATAGCATCCATGTCACAATCACTTAAATAGACAATGACTTCTTGGCCCAAAAAATTGACAGGTAAATGGGAATGTCATAGAAGTCTACAAAATCATAAGAGGCATAAAGAAAGTGACCAAGAGTGGGATAGCATCCTGGAAAAAAGCATTAGCAGACTGAGTTCTACAAGCTACTGCCAGAAGCTATGGCCTGCCAATAGGATACTAAGTTAAATGAATCTTTGATCTGAGCTGGTGTAGCCACTGTCATATTTCATATGGGAAAGAGATTGAAGTAATCTGTTACTACATTTCACTGTGCTGCTGTGTCCCTTCGGAAAGACTGTAGCTTGGATCTGTAGTTACAGATCCAGTGGTCCAATCTATTTTGACCTCCAGGCTGCAATGGGAAAGTCACAGGACAGTCCTGCTTCTGTGCAACCCAGACCGTGCCCTCTGCTGGGGGCATTCTGTGTTCCTGCCCATGAAAAAAACCTGACCCGCGACTCTTTACCAAATGACTTTCAAACATTCTTTTTAAAAGTAGAGATATTTATGGTCTTGGTTTTATCCACAAGAACTCACAAATACTGAAGATATTTAGGTCTGTTATAACAGATACTTTAGCAATTAAATGACAACAGGTCTTACGAGTTTGAACTACTAGAATATAAATCTTTATGTATTTTCTTTGAACTTCCTTGCCTGTTTTTGAACTTCAAGCTGCCATCTTAAGCTTCAAAAGCTAATTGTGTTCTGCACTGCATCTTAATTTTCTGAAGAAGGTTTCTCCCACAGTAATATTCTTTAAAGTATTAAGTGTCTTCATGTTGATTACAAAATGATCATAACTTCTACACCAATGTTGTTTAAAAAGTGCTTTTCATTTTCTGTTCTTTTGCTAATGCTTTCAGTCTTTTTATTAGTTCTGATCCCTTGCACATTCAAAAGAGTAAGATCTGTCCAGCTATTTTTAATTTTTCGTTTGCTTCACTTTTCTAAAGATTACTTTTCTAAAGAAATATTATTATTTTCAATACTTTTTTGATATTCAGAGAGATTTTCAGAGATTCTACCTGACGTAAGGAAACATATACCAAATAACCTGGTAGTAATGGCCAATTTTGAGGGTTGAGCATATAGAACATCAGTAATTTTGCAACAGCTTAGTATTCCACATGCACCTTCTCAGGTTCAAAAGCATTACTGAAAAATGTTATATGCTTCAGCAATAGTTAGAAAAGACAGGAATTACCACTTTGTTTAAGTTTCATACATTCATACGAACTGATGATTCCAGTGCCCTAAGTCTATTCTCAGCAGAAATGAGAGAAACTTTGGAAGAGCTGCAACCTCTGGGAAGACTTGAGAAATCCACGTCTCATCCACAGTTGCACAACAGACACAGCTGGTACAGACTGTTGGCAGATCAGGTCCGTGACAGTTAAACACCAATATTCACCAGCTATACTAAATTTTTCATTGCTGTAGGTTCCTTTTCAGATTTGCAATAAATTCGTTCAACTGAACATTCAGTTTTGACTCATTTTCTGCAATTTTTTTTTTTTTTAATGAAAACAATGACAGTAGGGAAATGGGAGCCACAGGAGAAAGGGAAAGGGAGGACACAGAACTGAACCCTGGTGGGGAAACAACATTGCGTAAGCAAAAAATGGCAATGCAAAGCTTTTTAAAAACAGAGGGCAGAAAATGTCATAGATGGATATGGATCTAGGAAACATTTTGGGATAGTAGCAGTAGCAGGAGTACAATAAACATAGGAAGCTGTTAGTCAAACCAGCTCCTTCCATAACATAAAAAAGGAATCAGACAGCAGCACTGTGATTTGTTGATTTTGAACAACATGACAGAGTAACAGGCATACTATCAAAGAGCCATTTTGCATAAGCAGAGAAGCTGAGTGCTGGAGATGAGAGCCAGAGACTCGATCAAAGAGGTTTAAAAATAGTAGAGGAAATTAACAATGAAGAAGTCACTTACGTTTTAACTCTGAAAAAAAGGCACACCATAAAGGAAGAATGATGAGGGAAAGGAATATTCTCCCCGACAGGATATATAAAGCTAAATTGCTGTATTATATCAGAGATGATCTACGAAAAGATAAGGGCTGGACCAGAAGAATGTAGAACAGACAGAACTATTGGCAATTTGCAAAAAGAATGCCACAATGTATTGATTAAAAAGTGTAAGAAAGTGTTTGTCATTTCATAAGGGCTGTTGTATACTAGATGACAATAGTGTGAGGGTTTGACCAAAGAAATCGTGATAAACAATGTTACAAGTTTACCTGCCTTTGATGAGCTAAAAATTAAATCAAAGAGCTTGAGCTCTTTGCTTTCATTTTAGTCATCCATGTCATTCATAAGTGTATACGTATTTAGTAAGAATGATGGTACACATTATTTGCAGCAAAATGATGAAAAGCTAAGAAATATGTCACTCTATACAGGGACTATATGGACAGCTACACTGACAAGGAGCTCCAAGTTTGAATGCCATCATCTTACTTCCACAAAATAGAAATCAAATTTTTGCCACAAGGGAAATAAGGTAAAGTGAGATTATGCATAGCATCAAGCCATAGAACATTTCAGCATAATTAAGGAACTTTATTCAGCAGTGGCCCTACTGAAAGTTGATGTTAGCAATAAGATACTTCAATGGAAAGTAACTTCAACCCAAGTTACTTCTCACCAACACCCTTCCACTTCAAAAAATCAGCATCTGTAAAGCACTTTTGCTAGCTGTAAAAATTGGTATTGACAGAGTCTAGAAAGATCCCTGAGATTTGAAAATCTCCAAATAATCCAAACTCCCAACCTCTACATTTAGCAAGAATCTGAATTTGCCAAATCATATTATTTGTAAAGAACAAATGTTTTTCATGGATAAAAAAGTATATGATATATGTGTGGAATTTATGAATGCAAAGACTTGCACACTTACAATTGCATGCAAAATTTCTTGTATTTAGAGAGTGATAATGTCTTATGAAACAGATCAAATGGATATTTATGTAAATGGAAATAAGGGAAATTTATGTTTCAAGGTTATATTACAAGCTAGAATTTAGATGAACTTTTGTTTTCCCTCTTGACCAAACTCTTTCATCAGAGCCTGAGTGACAATCGCCAGAAAAAGTAGAGAACAAATGTACGTACAATTGATTAGCAGATTAAAGATAACGGTGGTTACACACAGACACACACATGCATCTACACTCATATAAACTTAAGTGTTTAAAATTTAACACAAAGCTTTTTAAAATATTAAATAAACATATATCAAGTGACATTTATCAACTATTGGAAAAGGAGCATCATTGTATAAATTATACATTATAAATCACATTATTCAAAACTTAAAACCAAAGCTATCAAAAGGAATTGGAATGCAAATTGAATTAAAAAAAAATTAGTTCCACCAACATTGTATCTATTCCTTAAAATTGTCTTACAGTTACTTTCACATATACATATGCTTTTAAAAGAGTTTCAGCTTCAAATACTATGCAGATTTTCAGAAATTTTAATTTTAAAAAAAAGATCCTATAACCTATAATATATTTATAAATCAGTGAAACTATCATAATGTAGGGCCGCAGAATCTAATACAGACCTCAGAAAATATTCTACTTAGCAATTAGTAAAAGAAACCCACAGTTACTGACAGGTCACAATCCAGGAGAGAAGAATGACAAATATTTGGAAACCACACTATGGAAGGTGCTATAAGCTTTTAATAAATGTGACTGGTAGTATAAACTAGTTGGTTAACTGCTGAGCAAAAAAAAGTTCACAAATACCTTTGGAAAAGTATTTGAGATATACCTTGTATAAATATTCATGACAGATACAGCTTAGTATGAGATGATCCTAAGTAACACTCTAGAAGCTATGAATGGAATTGCAAGATGGATGTTTACTCTAAAATTTGGGAACAAAGCCTGGCCAGAATTCAGCTTATAACCAAAGAGCAAATCCATTTTCCTACCACAATGTCCATTTTTTTTCAGTCCTAATATTGAAGGACAAACTGAATAACTAATTGGTTTGTCAAGGCTTTCATGTTTTGTTGGCCAAAAGAGAGTCCCTAATCTGAATGACTGAACATACAAGAAACAACATTATTTCTTTATAAACTAAAAGAAACTGAGAGAGTTTAACAAAACTTGTCTCTTTGCATATCATCCTTGTTTCGTAGTCACACTAATCCTCTCTGCATCGTTCCAGCTGTAGTGTATGTGCTGCAGGTTCAGTATGGTTTCAGGTACTGGTTTCAAGGATCTCCACCAGTGATACAGGGACATACATAGAAATGACATTATTATAGATGGTATTATAAGTCTGTGCACACAACAACGACCATCTTCAGAAGTTCTGGAGATAACTGACAAATACACGCTACCAAAATGTTATAATAATATTTCTGTTTGTAACTGGTGCTCTCCTTAAGGCAAGAGAGCTCTCCAAGTCAAAGCTATTCTTTTTTAGTTATACTGTATATAACCATTGTGTATTTAAATAAAGAAAATATGACAAGTAACTGCCTATCTGACTTGTGACTACAGCTAATCCTGCATGTTCTTTCCTTTTACTTAACAAGCACTACATCATTATTCTAGCAGAAAAATAAATGATTAGTGAAAACAGGACTGTCCATTAATGTACTAAATAACTTGCCAGGGCTTTTATTCTAACAAATATTTTAGTGTGTTAAAAAATTTTGCACAATAACAGTGTACCACAGAAGCTGCCTTCTCGACTGATCTGTGGTATTTCTTTTCATTCTTAATGCCCTGCATGTCAGGCTCTTCGCTCTGAAGCTCCCACAGAACTAGAATTTTAAAGATTATTTACTTCTCTTAGAAATAATAGGGAGCAGGAAAATGGCTCGGGAAAGATGTACCTATAACTTAGTTGATATAACATTTTTCACTACAGAGACAAAATACCAGTACCAATTCTTCAAAATTAAACTATTTAGTTTCCAAAACTCACTATTTAATGACATGGGTAACATTATTTCATTAAAAGTAGTATTTTGAGGAAGATTCTTAGCTGCTTCTAAAGAAGTGACAAGATTTCTATTAGTTGACAATCTCTCTCTTAAAGACTTGTCCAGAAGAATGGAAATCATTGTGTAAAAATGGCACTTTACCATGCTGTATTGCCACAACATAATGGTATGGTAATCGCATCACTTTCATATAATGCGATACCAGGACAATGTTGTGAAGAGTAGGAATTGATTTTAAGAAAAAAGTCAACTTAGAATTTCACATACTGTGCTTATATATGCTCTAAACTGAAATGTTGGATATGTGGCAACACCCTTTAGCTTTTAGAAGACAGTCTTGATAACATAAACCTAAGTCAAGATGCTTCTTTATCTCTTTAAACCATTCAGCAAGAAGGTTTGGGAAGAAGGGATGCAGGTCTTCCAGACTATTAAAATCAGCCTTAGATATTTAAGCAATGGGCAGTAAACAGCAGCTATTTAGAGTAACATGTACTAGAGCATTCAATTTTTACACATGCAAAGAGCTAACTTCCTCCTGTGGAGGAAGGAAAACACAAAACAAAGTCTTTCAGAAAAAGAAGGAAAGACAGACAGACAGAGAGAGAGACAGAATGCACTTGTAATTGAGCTCTAGGACCTTGAACTTCAAAGTTTCTCTAGCCCTGCATTGACTAACAGAATTCCCCATCCACAGGTTAGCTGAGAGTCATAGTAATCCTCACTGACACGTTTACATGTACAACGTGCTGAGCATCTACATCTGTTATTTTATAAGAAGCATGGAAATAATATTGTCAGTCTTTGAAACAGTGATATAGAGTAGTCCTACCCTTGCAACTCTTACAGTTGCCTCAACACATCTGAAAATTCCCCACAGTGAGGTGATGGTACCTACCATCTAGTGAGCTCCCTTGCTTTGCCAAGATACATGATTCTACCTATGGGAGCTTTGAGCTTCAGCTCATAACCATTCCACACTTCACTCTGGGGAGACCCTGCGGGGGATCTCCAGCCAGAAAATCTGTTGGCTTGATCATCTTCATAAACAACAGGAAAACACACTTTATTATCCAGAAGGAATGCAATGGCTTCTCTATGAGAAGGAATTAAGCTAATGTTTAAATAGTTAAAATAACTCAAGATGAAGTTTCTAAGACTATAGCTAAATATCTGTCACTGTAACTCCTTGATTACTCCTTTTTCCCTTAACGCAAACCTATGATCAAGCGAGAATGCAGTAATATGTAGGCCCTGTAGGACTTCTCAGTAAGAGATATTATTGATATACCATATGGTTCATTTATTAATATGTTGTCTGATTCATCAATTATTAGATATTTTTGATACTATATGTACAGTATCTTTAAATGTGATATTAGTATTAAATGTTCATTACATTTTAGAGACTAAAGTGCATAGCAATTCTCTTCTCAAGAAGATTAATTTAAACCAAGTCCTGCTATCATTCTGCAACCTGTCAGCTTAGGAAACCACCCTCTGCCCCACGTCAGCATTCCTACCACATGGACTGCTGAGACCCCACTCCTTGCCACACTATGTACAGAACAGAGCTTTAGCAACTGGTTGTTACCTTACTCCCAATTAGTGTGACACTGAACCAGCAGCTGCCAGCTTAACTCTCAGTTGTCCCTCTAGTGCCACACCAATCAATTAAGCCAAATGATTCTGGAGAACGGTTTTGTTGAAGTTAAACAGAAATGCTTTAAGACTATTTTGTACATTCAACTTGAGGTGTACTTCATACCTTTTAATCTCCACAAAAGCTTGTTCCCTTTCTCCCATCTCACATGAACTTAAGAAAGCATTTTTTTTTTCCTTTCCATACACTCCTTTTGACAGTTTCACAAATGTATGTGCTGGGGGGGTCTCCTTTCTAGTGTTGAATTCCCAAGTCATACTATAAGTTAGAAGACATTCCTGCAGCCTCTAAAGGGACAAGATTGCATCGAGATGCCTCCCCACTTCCTTCATCAGTAATCATTTGATTTCTTGCTGATTCTCATGTGTTATTCAATAAAGGATCATAATAATCTAAGAAACAATCAAGATATTATATCTACATCTCCAGAACTTAACTCAGATTCCTGATCTACTATGTATCTGTGCAGGAGGTAATCAACCCTCTAGTTCTGCCATATTTATACTATATTTATAAGCCATTCATCCAGAGAAAGAGATTTCAGTACCTGGACTCCAGGGGACTATAGAAGAATAGGGATAGTAAAATGAAATATGGACAAGATCAAGGAGAAACAGCAGAATGAAAACCATTGTTACAGATGGCAATATTTAATGAAGAAGTTTTATTTATCTACATATTGCTGGTCAAACACAGACCTTTGTGCCTGGATGGCAAAAATAAAATGTATTTGTTCACATCTATACTGCTAAATGTGGCGTACCTGAAAAATCTCTATTACGGATTAGGAGACAAAATGTGGAGGACAGGTAACAGTTCGGTCTGAAATCCATCCTAAATATTTCTCAATGGTTAAAATTATAAAGAAGATATAGTTCAAGATGAGTCAAATATTAGCTCAGCTTTGGCCATCATTATGTTCCTAACAAGTTAAAAATCACTGTGGACAATGTGGGGTTTAGACACCAGGGTAAGAAGATCTATAGTTATTCACCACAGATTAGGTAACAAGACATACAAAAGTACAATATCCAGAATCATTAATGTGCATCAAATCTTGAATTTAGATCTTGACCTTCCAGAGCTGAAGACAGTGGAGATTTTGCTATTTATTTCATTGTTATTAGCATAATCACAACATTCTTTTAAAGAGAACTAAAATCTACTTGGGGAAAGTCCCTGATAATGTTAATCAGGGTCTTCATCTGGCCATACCTACAGTTCAGACTTATTTAAAACACTATTGATGTTTTATTCAGCTACTTCAAAAATAATTTGTGGAGGCTGAGAAGAGTTGCAGTAGATAAAAACTCAGTTGCCAAGTGGTATATCTTTAAACCAGAAATCAACCAATTGTTGCCAGCTAGAGTTTTCTTCCAGTAATATATACTGAGTATTTATTGTGTGACAAAGCTAAGGAGAAAATTGTGGTGAACAAAAGGAGGGACTGGGGCTCCAGATACTTTGGTTGCTCAAGTGAATTTTTGATCTTTGTTACAACTTTGGTTAAACCATCTTCATAGCAAATATGCAATAAAATAATGCCAGCCAGCACTGGAAACCAGGATACCAGGGTCTATCATAAAACCCTTCACAAGTTGTGTGGTATTGCATGAAGCTGAACATCCAATGACTATAGTACATGGTGAACAGGATCAACGTGGAGCATGATATCCTGCTGTTCCCCCTGCCCTGCACCTCAAGTTCCCATCCCCATATCTATATCTATCTTTCTTTTTCTCTGTCCCTGTCTTTTAACAGCTAAATGTCAAGACCCACAGAACTGACTGTTGCACCAGTAGGGCATCATGGAAGTTTGGAAAGAGAGTGCTGGTGCTCAGCAAACGTGTTGGCTTTCAGGGTCCCCTGGGACACTTTGCTCCAGGATGCAGCTGTTACCTTTGATTTTGCAATCTTTGTTTTGCTGAGTGGGAGGGTAGTTAAAATATATGAACGTATATATATATGTATAAATATAAATATATGTATATACCAGATGGGCTTGCATTTTAAGTGGAAATTTAGTTACACATATTCTATTCCAGAAACACAGAAATCGTTGCAGGTAGATAAACTGCCAAAACTAAATCTGAAGCATTCATGTGCAAATACCAGTTATGGCAGCAGTTGGATATAACTGCTAAATCAGAATCTGACGTGTGCTCAAGGTCAAAGACCTGAAACTGAATACCCACACAGATGCCAACAGTACAGATAGGCTTGTAAGGTTTCAGGTGTATCAGTGAACACAAAGATTCATGTTTTTTTTTTTTTAACTAGCATTCAAAAATGCTAGTTTTGAATCTTAAGGTTAACCATTAAATAGGGACTTCCAGACCCTGGATAACTCACTAAGGAAACTGTGATTCTGACACAGTAGATGTACAAAAAATGGTGCCACAGCACATACAATACAGCTCAGAAATATTCCAGACAGTTTCACTTGCAGGCCACTGTATCACTCTGTCTCATAAGTGAAAGGCAGGTCAAGGAAGACATTTTCTTCATTTATTTTCCTTTGAGTTTGATAATTGGATCACAAATGCTGCAATCTTACCTAAGTTCAGCTTTCTGCCTAGTCCCATAGAATACCAACATTCTAGAAGCTTGTAGCAAATATTTAATAATTACAAAGGCCAATGGTTGTTTGCACAGCATGGATCTTCATTCTGTTCCAACTGGATAAAATCTTAGTTGCTGGGCATAATGTAGGCAGTGTTGTCTCATGAAGGGTGAGCAAGGTTTAAGTAAAAGGTTCAATGTACCTCAGAGCAGGGGAAAAAAACCCTACACTGAAGGATTTTTGGAAATCCACATAAAGCTGATATAGAGTCTCAGTTCCTATGGTTAGATATTCTCTAAAAGAAAGAAAGAAACAAACAAAAGGACAAAAAACGAGAAGCACAAAAGATGAACAAAACAACTGAAATCCTTGCTGGCTGCTCTGAAGAGAAGCCTGAATGGACACGAAGGCCGCTACCTTGGCATCTCTAACAATAGTCACCCAGGTAGCAGTGGAAATGTGAAACCATCACCGAAACAAAGCTGATGGCAAAATTCTGAAGACTTTTGGCACAGCAATGCAAGAGCATGCACTGACTTTAATTCTGCTTTTCTATGAATATGAATTAGACCTTTTGAATTGACGGTCCATTTTCCTACCAAAACCATTCTTTTCTTCAAAAAAATCCACCACACAATCTGTCTTTCCCTGCCAAATGCAATGATTTTTTTTTTTCACAGAAGTTCAAATTTAATCCCATTGAAGCTATTTGTCTTTATAAAGAGAGAGCGGGATGTGTTTTGTATGGCTATATTTTATCTTCTAGTATCAACTGAATTTATTAAACTATCTGTTCCACGTAATTACTTTCTGTAGATCAAGCCTTTCTAATAGGTCTGTTCTCCCAACGTCCTTGCTGGGTGCACAGAACTCCCAAAGACATTAATGATTCTCAAGCATGTGATTTGAGAGAAGACTATGTTTCATGTCATTTTGAGTGGTAAGAGTTCATAACAGAGACCATGTAGTGCAAGCGCTAAGCTGCACAGTAGTGGCAACTACTGTTTTTTAATGAACTTTAAACAAAGCATTCTTCTTATTTGTGCCTCAAATTGGACTCTTCCTGTTAAAAAAGAATCACCCTACATCTCTATTGTCATGTTTTTACACATAAGAGGTGTTTCCTAAGTGTTACTTTCCTATTTTTCCCAGTGGCATCAGTAATTAATTCATGCCAACAATTATTTTGGAAAACATAACATTTATAGTTTTGTTTAATCAACACAGAACATAACATTTATGGTTTTGTTTAATGAAGACAGCACCTACAAATGCCACCTCCAGCTGGTGGCATAAAGTTGCGAGTGATGTGTTTGCAGAAGAAAGTCCATCCATGCTGTCACCCATAAACAATCAGAATACATTCCAAGGACACAACAGTGTTCCCACCCCACCCCTTGACACAGGGGAGTTAGCAAATGTTACCGGCTTCAATTAACATGAAAGGGTCTTTAAAAACAATAAAGTAATTAGCACGTTCATGAGAGGTAATTATGTCATGTAAAGATTAGCATTCCCAGAAGTGCTTTTGGCTCTATTAGAAAAGAACATTTCTCCTCTTAAATGAATTTCACAGCCATGTAAGGTGTGGGAAAATAGCACCATTCTCATCAGTGTTAAAAGCACATGATACGAATGAGGTCTCCAGTATGGCACTGACTGCAATAAATTATCAAGTGTGTGTTCTGTTTTCTGAAATGGGCTCAATTTATCATTTTATTGAAAAGGTTCCATTATGCTAATGTCTTATAAAATCACTTTTTGCTGTTGGTGGAAGGTGAAGAGGGGATATCAATTTTTATATATAGAACTTGGAAGTACTGCAGCAGTGAGTTGTCAAGGGTTAATAACCCTAACAGAAGATACAATATACGTAAGAGCAAACTTCCAAGGACTTTTGTAAAGACAAATTTTCATAACCCTACTGGAAGCAGAATAACCAGAATATTTTTCTTAAGCTTAACTATTTCAAAAGAAATTTTGACAGAATTAGCAATAGTTAATTGGTGGGCTGAAAACTCTCCCTCTGTTCTCCAATTAACCCTTGAATTGACACTGGAGACTGTTTAGGAAGTGCTATTTCAATGAAGGTCAGATTAGAGAATGCCACTACCGTTCTTGTCAACTTACCCAGATAGCAGACATGAAGGATAATCAGACAGAGGTGATTACTTGCAAAAAGGAATACTCCTTCTCTAAATATAACATTATGTAATAAGAATGTTTTCTTTCTTTTAAAGTATTGGATACAAAACAGGTAAGTATTAAAAGAGGAAGAGAACTAGATTTAGATAGACAATTGCTTTGATCTTGTATAATAGCTATTTTGTGGCTGAGATGCAACTTGTACCCAGAACACCTCTTTTCTGCTGTGCATCAAAAAATAGAGTATTGTTTCAGAAACATTACTGCATTATGAATAACTTTTAATGGGAACCATTGTCTTATGGACATGCCTTCCCTTACCCCTAAACATACTCATACAGTATAATCCAAGAAGCTACAGCAACTAATCAAGGGGGATAATTTAACATATGCGGATATGAACAGGCTGCCCAGGGAAGTGGTTGAGCCTCCATCCCTGGAGGTATTAAAAAGATGGGTAGACGTGGCCCTTAGGGACATGGTTTAGTGGTGGACTTGGGAGTGTTAGGTTTACGGTTGGACTCAATGATCTTAAGGGTCTTTTCCAACCTAAATGACTCTATCATTCTATGACTGCAATATATTTTAGCAGTTGAAAACAAGTAAGTGGAGCTAGAGCACTGTGGCCATTATCTCAATGAATCATCAATAAATACCGTTCTGGATCTCAGAGCTTTAAACATGCATCACAGTTCAAGAACTTCTGCCATACAATATTTACCAAACAGCTTGGAAACTCTTTTAAAACTTTAAAGAAGTTCTCATTCAACACATAGGAAATATTTAGCAGGATTGATTTAAAATTAAATGTAATCTCACTCTACCATATAAAAATGTTATTGTCATACCCTTCTTTTAGCACACACCTGGATTTTCAGACCTCAGATGCACATCCTTAAGATATGATTACTTCTGAAAAACATATTGTAACACTGTGATGACCTAGTCAGGCACGATGTGTAAGCATTTTGCATTAAGTGTATGAGCAATGTGACCACCAAAGGGACAAAGATGTGTGTAGTTGCACGCAGGAGGCATCCAAGTGACAAAAGGTTGTAAAACAAAATGGAGCAAAATAAGCACGAGGAACTGCAAATGGGCAGAACGTGTTGCAGGTATGGGACACCCATGAAGGCTAGCTGGCAAAACCAAAACCGATGGAAGCCATAAGGAGCGCAGAGGAGATTCCCTTTTGGGACGGGGACAAGTAGTATAAAAACATGAAAGAAGAGGAAAGATGGAGAGAAAGGAAGACAAGTTCTAGTTTCTCTTGTCAAAGAGTTCTCAGGCGTGATCAACTCGATTTCTGTGACTAGAACACATCAGTGCAACCTACATGTGGTACTGTACACTCACAGCAAATTTAGGATAAAAGATCTAACAGTCAAAGTCTAACAGCTTTGTGTATGCAATGAATGCATAGTGATAATGATTAACAATGTGCAGGAACTAACCATTAGCACAAAGAGAATTGTTAATGCAGGAATTTTGTAAAGTTTCGGTTTAAAGTTTAAAACAGAATTGTACATACAGTAAATGTACACAGCGTGTATGGAAGACAAATGCAGTCATGCTTCCCAGAAAGTATTTGCCAGAATCAGGACTAACGTGTTATTGCTGAGTTGGTACTTTATTCTGCTCTTCTAAAAAAGTAAATTAGTACCTTCCCTTTTCTGGATGTAGATTGATCCTCAGATTGATATTGCATTTCATATTTAAAAGTTTGCAAAATAATGCATTATAAAAAATCTGAATCAAATGTAGACTAAATCACAATGTGCTGCATAATGCATTTTCATTTACATTAAAAGTGGTTTAATCCTAACACAAAAGTAAACTGTCAGTGCCCCAAATCTGAAAATACCATAGTAACTCAACTAGTTACTTGAATGTGTCTACTGAAACAATACATTGGTTGCATACTAAATAATTTATTACTTTTTCTTGTACAGCAATATGAATCTTAATCAAATGAATGTCTGTCAAAAAGAACTACCATAAGAACCATGTAACCACCATTAAACGGTGTATTAATATCTCAAGAAATTTAAGAAAGGTCAGTGTAAGTACTCTCGTCATTTGTTTTTAGAACAAAATTTAGATAACTCTGGGAAAAAGGACCTAATTACTAAATGCAAATTGCACAGAATACTGTTTTCCCCTCCTCAAACTACTGATTTACAATACCGTGGACCTAAAGTACAATTAATTAATTAATTAATGTTATAATTAATCCACAAATGATTTGTACAGATGCCAAGGGAAAAAAATCTTTATACTGATTAATTTCCCATGTAAAAATGCAGCTAAATGACAGGAGAGAAATTTTAAGAATCCTTTTTCTCTTTTCAAAGGGAACAGTAAATTCTTAGGTATTTGGTTTTGTGACACAGAAAAGCAAAATTAGGTCATGGGAAAATAAATTCACTGTTGTCTTAGTTTTGTCTGGTGCAGTTGCTGAACACTTACAGAGTTTCACGTCTCAGAGTATCAATAGGGATGTTCTTGCAGTGCTGGAGGCCATTTTGGATGGATCAGTGCTCACGTTTTGATGGCATTCTCAAAAAGGGGATAAGGAAAAGCTGCAGTTGTACTCCGCTTGGTACTGGGGTACTCAGCCTAGCACTACATTAAAATGGGGAGGTAGAGATGTACACAATACCATTGCCCAATCTGGAACTAATTTGACATTATAAGTTTTATGAAACTGTGAAGTAATTTTAAAATACTTCAGGAGCTTAGACGACTCATTTACTTCAAACAAACCTGACACAAAAGTTCTTATCCTTTTAGGATTTTGATTAAAAGAATCATAATAAAATGTAATATCAACTACAGAGCACAGGAATTTTAACACATAATCAACAGAATACTATTCAAAAAGTATTTGTACAGTGTCAGCAATATCCCCAGTTAAATTGATTTTTTTTTTTTAATTCATCAGAGCTTCTCTCAGAAGTATGCACTGTTCTGACTACCCAAACCCTAAATTGTGGCTTTTCCTTCTAAAAGTTTTTGCATGTGTCTTTCATATATCAGACTCTTACATAGACTGGGAACCAGCTCATCACTTTATACTTTTAAGCACTGACAATACTGAGGTTTTGGTAATGGCAGTTTTACCTGCCCTAATTCATAGTTGCATTATTTGTAAGTCAGGAGGTTTTAACATATATTATGTTTTGGTAAAGCATTCCCTAACTAGGTGGAAAAGAATCAATCCTGCTTTTTGCTAGAATTTACAGCTTGGCACACCTAAGTCAATATATACCAGTACCTTATTTATTCTTCTGTGAAAAGAGGAACATGGAAAGATGAGACAGAGATGACTTGCATGCAAGCATCTTTAAAAGGCTAGCTAAAGAACACCAGGATATTCTAGGGAACTGACCAGATGAGCACTATTTAAAAGTTGTAAAGAAAAAGACCTAAGTAATGATGACCATATCTAATCGATTCAGACAAAATAATAATCCAGCTGATAATAGATTAAACTGGGAATTAAATAGGTAACAACATTAATATCAGCTTACAGAAAACAGATGCTGTCAAACTTGGGTTGTTTTTGGTTTTTTTTGAGATTACAAATTTGCTTGACATGGGTAGCTGATAAATACATGTAGAGAGGGAAGCAATGTGATTCTGTAGTCTAACCTCCTGCCTAGCACAGTCTATACTACTTCTAGGTTGAAGTCCAGTCTTTGTTGCTGGACATAGGTTTCAGAAAAATGTCCTATACTTATTTTTAAATGGCCAAATATGGAGAATTCTTATAAGCCTGGATAACTTGCGTCAGTGGTTGATTTCCTGGCAAGTTAAAATCTATGTGTGGTATTTATATTTGATGGCTTTCAGTTTCTAGACAATGAAAGCTTAAATCCCAAAATAGCTTGTAATATCTAAGACTCTCCTGTTATCAAATTTCCACTCTCACGGATGCCACAAGATTATACCAACATATAAGCCAATCATTACCTGCACTTTTGTGGGATTCTTGTCACTCTTCTCCTGAACCTTCTAACAGTTTTTTCAGCAGCTTTCCTGAAGTTCAGACATCAAAATGGTTCATTATATTCCAGTTTTAGTCATGCAAGTGTCAAAAGCGGAGGAAAAACATACTCTCCACTCCACTCTGTTTTCTGTTTATACTCCCAAAGATCATAGTAGCTTTCCTGGACCTAGCATCATGATGCATTCTCATATTCAGCTGATGAGCCATACGAAACCTTATGTTTTTCAGATTCACTGTTTCTCAGGCCAAAATCCCTTCACCCTATACATGTATTTATTGATATGCAAACATTATGGAACATAGTTTATTTGCTTACATCTTGTTTATCAAAGCACTTTGTCCCAGATATTGAACAGATTGTAAATTAGTTGGGGGTGAGGTAGGATGAAAGTCCTGTGCTGAGATTTTTTTCGCATTCTCCAAGCATTCAAATCAATACTTCAAAAACACTACTTTTCCAGTCAAATGCCGCATAAACTTCTGGAGGAAGCTTTGTCATGCAAAATTTACCACAAATCTTTTTCCTCAGAATTCAAAGGAGGGCAAATAAAACAAAAGCAGGGTAGGGACATAGGGTAAGCATCCTGCGGTAAGAAACAGAAATACCTTAGGCTTCAGCAAGAGATGAAGGCTCTTAGTGTTTACTGCTACAGTTAGGGAATAGCTGTGTAGCATGTTAGATTAAACAATAATCAATTAATGAATCCCCTGCCTCTAAACTGTAAGTTTAAATTTGTCCTCTATTCATTGTGTGTGATCTCTCACACACAGAAAAGAAGATTATACTTGGTTCTACTGTGTAGGTTTGTAGATCACCGCAACAACCATCCACCTTCTAAGACAATAGCTTGATAAGTATACTTTCAAGCAGCAGTGGTGGCATATGCATCCTTCAGCCACTCATTCCCACTACTATTACTCATTTCAGCTGTGCCAAAGAAAATTGTTGCTACACAGTAAAGTTGATTGGAAAACTGATCTCTGGATTAATCTTTTTTTTTTTTTCTTTTTTTCTTGCTGGATTATTTTTAACCCAGACTACTCCTTAACTCAGTGAATTATGTGACTACAAATGAACCTGCCCCAAACCCTAATAACAAAAACATCAAAATCCCCCATATTGAACAAAAGTGGTGGGGCTGAACAGACACTAGGACAAGTTTTCATAGTGAGAGACAAAAGAAGCCAAGGAGAAGATAACAGGCTTTTAAAAAGTACTTGTCACTAATATCCTTCCAGGCAGAACTGTCAGTCATTAGAGTGGCTGCTCTTTTTTTTTTTTTTTCCTTATGATAAAAAAATCTGTTTGTTTAACTTAATCACAGATAAAACTAGTCCTCGTATATTCTCAGTAAATTTTTTCCTCAGCTGTCATTCTGCCATGAAAATATTTGCTGCAATAGAAGACACCTATTAGTTTGTATTTGGTTTCAGTTTGCAGTCTGTGGAAAAACTCACCACATGACAAATTTTAAGAGGCTTTACGCATGCATAAACTATTCTGTAAAGTCCAGCAGAACTATTAAAGCCCTGTACATACCATGTACAGTAGTGAAAAAATAACTAAGGAGTAGCGTTAAAAAGCTCACAGCATTGCCTTGCTTTTGACAGTAAGCCCAGTCTGAAACCCTCTCCCTAGTTTACCAGATTTAAATCGGCATGTGCCCCTCTTATCTCATTATTCATTCAGATTGGGAGATGCGGATCATTAAGCTGGGTACTAATTTCTTCCTAAACTGCACTCATTCATCATTAGTTGGCAGTGAGAGGTTGATCAAGTCAGTTGTGGAATACTTCTGTGACCCTCCCACGAATTGTATATTTTCTGCATGAGTTACTTAAGAAATTCTCTAGAAGTTATTTTAACAGTTTTAGTAGCCATTTTGTTAAGCATGATGATTTCTGTGGTCCAGTTAGTCACAGAGGTCTCTCTGTCATATTCACAAATTATCTTCTCTACTCTGGGCTTATATGTTTGGTATTATCTTCCATATTGTGTATAAAGGGTATTTGTGTACTGTTCTTTCTAAAAAGACATCTCTGATGGACTGTTACTACAAATCACGACAGAGTCTGGTATTGCACAGAATGATGTCTCTTCACTGGGGACAATCACTGTTGTCAGTAAGGATTAGCTAGATAGTGTGTGAGGAGAGGGTTACTCTGAGAAGATTCATGTAATAGCTAAAAGATTCTTATATTTCCTTCTGACTTGAGCTTCTCTCTCATGAACAATTTTAAATATTATAGCACAACCCATTTGCAGTAACTTAACTTGTGCCTCAGACGATTTTTCATGATGAAGAGAAGATATCCTCATTAATAATTTGGTGGATGAAGAGCTACTAACATCCATAGTATGAATCATCAACATATTTTGTGTCAGCTATGTTTTTCTAAATAATAAGTCTATTGTATAGAAATATTTTTTACAAAATGCATGGGTATGAAAATGTAACAACAGATTGGGAATTAAACACATTTGCAATGCATAAGCTGCCCAACATTCCAGTTAAGGAAACTTCTGCAATGGAAATTTTACAGAGACTATTTTTTGCCTTCTCATAGACCTCTGGGGTTTTTGCCAGCTTATAATAATTTGTAAAAATATTAGCATAATACAAGTTAGAGACAGGAACAACATAAGAAATCACTCCGTTTATCCACAAAGCAAAATTATTTTGCTAGAAGACACATCAGATGCTTATCACCTCTTAATATAGTTGTATTTTTTGTTTAATAACTAAAAGAAACCATATGCTGGGTTTTTTTCCTGTGGTATAGAACTGTTCGCCCTAAGAAACAGACAATTGTTCAGGTCTGTGTATTGAAATGTACCAAATCACTTATTTACCTGATTTTTCAGAGGGAAGAGAAATGCTGGTTTTTGTAGTGTCCAGAATAACAGCCAGCCCTGCAGAGAGTGATGGGAGGATGCTGGAGCTGAGATCTACACGAGTTAGACTTTCAGGTTCTCTTTCCAAGGCTTTTAGAATACCTTCAGCACAGTTATCTTCTCTTTCATCCTTGTTCTGACTGTTCTTCTGTGGACTCTGAACAATATGAACGATACTTTGCTGGGCCAGGTCACAGTTCTGCAACACAAAACCAAAACCCCAATAAATCATAAATTGTGACGTAAGGAACAAAATCCCTCTATCTCCAATTTGTTATTTGTTAAATGGTCTCCAAGCCATTTTGTGTAGAATTTCAGTGTGCGGTAATGGAGTTTAAAGCAAAGTGACAAGTGTAAATTGCTCGAATTAGGATTACTTGCATTGGCAAAAGGGTCACAACACTTACAAATTCTAAACATTTAACAAGGAAATGGTGGATCAGAGCCAACAGCTTTAAATAAGTCTGGTTTATTGGCACAAAGGAAAAACTCCAGAGGGAGCACTACAAAATCAAGTGCTAAGAATATTCAATACTTAAAACGCATTTGCACAGATAATGCTGATAGACACTCTTTATGTAGGGTCAATTTTGGGTCAAATTTGACAATCACAGAGAGTTCATGACCAAGCTAGTCCAACATATCTTTGTAAACAGAAACAGGGATGATGATGCTGCCGATGAAGACTGATACTTATTTCTTGTCCCTAATGTAACTGTCAATCTAAATCTGGCTTTAGATGAAGACTCAGTATGAGTTTCCCATTCTTTCCAAAGATGACATTTAACTGTTGACTTCAGAATTAGAGAAAGCTTGTGGAAGATCTCATGACCGCTGTATTCTTTGCTGGTAAAACAAAAGGATTGCTACCCATTTTAGCCCAAAAGGCCTCACATATACATAAGTACTTCCTCTTTCTCAGCTCTCATCAGAGGTGATTCTCAGACAGTCTTTCCAGATCACGTGTCTTAGAAAAACGCAGGGTGAATAAGGATCTTATGAAAGGTTTATCCATGATAAATCAGGATAGAAGTCACATTTTGTTCAGCATTTTCCTGATATGGAATAGGAAAGCAAAACATTATCTCAGAATTAGAAATTACAGAGATTTTAGATGACCTATCATTAATGAAGGGCTTTCAAGAAAGATTTGTATTGATCTTTTCACAGGCACACCTTGCAACAAAAATGGTTCTTTTTGGGTGATACCTCCTGGAGATCCATACCTAGTTCTCCACTGTCATGAATGAACCACATACAAACATCAACATACACACAAAGAAGACTGAATTTCCCTCAAGAAAATAAATTTCTAACTCTTTGCAGCATCATTAGGTTGGCTGTGCCTGTACTGAAACGTCAAGACAGATTGCTGATTACATTTGTGAGGAACAGAAAGAGAATTCAGAAGCATTTGTCTCGGTATCTACACAATATTTAAATTGTTTAGTTTGTATTTGCAATTATTACATGCATTTTTAATTGCAAAAGATTCCTTTACAGATATTTTAGTGCTGTTTATACCCTTGTTATTATCCCACACTCTCTTTTCTACCACTTTTTCTCCTCTGGTCTCATTTCTATTTAGTGGTTTTCCTTCATTCTCTTGCATTATTTCTCAGTACTTGCCCCTCCACTCTTTCTGTCCTATGTAATGTAATGCAGTTCTAAAAGACAAAAATCTGTTTTGCCTTTTTTTTTTTTAATTGAATTTTTAATAACATGCTCTTTCCTTAGTGAAGCAGTAATCAGCCAGCAGAGATTTGTGAGAGCATGGACACTGTAGTCTTAATATTCAAACAAAGCAGTTATTAGATTTCAACTTTAAAACATTATGTTGACATTAAAGGTCTCCTTTTTCGTACAACTTGTTGCTTATAACATTTTAACAAGATCCATTTAAACAGCTTAATAATTTCATTCATTAACACAAAATCCAAAATGCTGCTGTCACTCTAAAACTTCTCCAACTAAGAATACTGCATAGCATTAAAGAATTTAATAACCTAAGAGAAATTAATAATGAAATTAATAACCTAGGTAAATGATGAGCTCAAAAATGATTTGCTCAGTTACAGCTAGAATTACAAAGGGAAATATGTATATATGTAAAAACTCACAACCTTGGAAACCCCTAATCAACTGTCAATCAGTCAAACCATGTTTTAATGAGCACCTTTTCTGGCAGTTTTTCTTGCTTAAGCAGCCCCTGTCCTGCCTTTTATTTTTTCTCACCATCTACTATCCTTCTCAGTTTGTTTCTTTTTAAAGTTTGCATCAGTTCCCTGATTCAGTTCACAGCTTGATGCTGTGCTACAGTCACACTGATGGGATGGTGCAGAAGAGAGAATAAGAGGGCTGGCAAGGGCTGCTTAAATCAAACTAAACACCCCCGAAATACCACAACCTTGTTCAACCAGTCTTGCTTGATCTTGACTCCTGTATACATTCAGATGCATGGTTTAAATTGATTGATCTTTAAAAAGTATAGGTTCCTTTTCTGTTCTTTTTGCAGACCGGAGAGTATGTGGTTAGCTTAGAAACAAAGGATGGGCTGGCAAAATAGAGCCCCATCTTATCTACTGTTCTCTCTCCAATAATGTCAAGAACCACATACTTCAAAAAAAGATGTAAAATTTGCACTTTGGGCAATTATACATCCATATGACCATAGCAATAGCGCATTCCTGGATTTCACTTAATAAAAGTTTTGATTTTAAAAGGGCAGGTGAACGTGTTGTATCTTAGCTTTCTTGCATCTCATTATCAAAAACAAGAACAAACTTTGGAACATTGAACATCACTACTGATGATGATAACGTAGGTCATAGACACAGGAAAGCTTAATTAGCAGATCCCAGGATAAGGTTTCAAAGATAGTAGCCAGGAAAAACAAACAACACCCTTTGATTTGTACACTGAGTGTATTTGATATGGAAGTCACTGAGCAGTAATAAACACGGAATACCAAATCATCAGTTTTGTAATGTTGTTTCTGATTACATTTGAATTGAATTTGGCTTGTGTTTAAAGGAGGAAAGTAATTCTCAACCTTTGCAAGAAATGTAAGAAGACAGTACAAGGGGAAGAAAAAAAAAAAGGGTTGTGGTCATATCTTAATTGTGAAGAGACCTTGATGAGAGTATCACCAAGCAGTTCCCAGAATTAGGGTGATTAATGCTTTATAGCAGACTACATTTCGTAGATGGCAGATGGGCTAGGTCTGCAGCTTTTTTCTCTGAGAAGTAGAATTCAGACTGTTTCTGTAAATGTTTAGATTTTGCCTTAGGTTACTATTGTAACACAAATCTAAGATACAATTGTTTATGTCACTGTCACTTTCATTTCCTTCGTGTGTTTGTTTTATGCCTCAGGAAACATTTCTTTTGAGAATATCTATTATTAATGATTCTAGAGATATTGTCTTGTCTTATTTGTTGATCCAAATTAATGCCTGAGATCCATATTCCAAAGGGAAATACTGCAAATATATATATTGTAGATTATGAAGTATCTCCTTGCACTAGAGCAAAGGGAGCTGAGAAGATCCAGAAGTGATGAAATCCAGTATTAAGGACTGATTCTTTACAGAGAATGGGTTTGGGCCAAGTTGGATAAATGAATTCATAGCAGATGAAATTAAAACTTTTTTTCATTCAAAACTTTTGCTTTTGCATTTTTTTCTGAATTGTCACGCTGAATTTCACAGGGCTGAATCAGCACATCCTAAGTGAAGAACACAATATCCTTTGGTACTGCCAGCTGTGGGCTAAGTAGAAGGTCACTTTGGGAGACTGAGATAATTATGAAGATGGAAAAGATGACTGTGTTTCAGTAACTCTGAAATCCTCTTGTTCTGACAGATTTCTGCTCGCTATCTTCTTGACAACATATTTTGATAGTGACATCAATACTGAAAGAAGTATTCTCCATCTAACAAATATATAGTCCACTAGAGGTCATATTATATTTTCTGAAGTGCAAGACACTTTATTTTGACGTTTTATTTAAAAAACAAACAAACAAACAAACAAACACTAGAGCAGAGAATAGTTTGAATTCAAAAACTTGGATTCGTGTGTAAAAGAGCTAATTTCTTGTAGTGTTTTGTCTTGAAAAGGAATTTGTAATATTTTCATTACATGTTAACCACCAGTTCAGGTTTTTTTAGGTGTTTGGGTTTTTTTATTGCCTACCAAACTCAAAAAGCAATTGTTCACACTCCTCTACCTAAGATCCAGTTCAAACTTTTCCTGTTATCTGGAGAGCCACATCTTTGCCCGTGAATCCCTGGGGCCTATAGAGTGGAAACAATAACAGTTTGCCTAATTGCTGCCTATTTAGATTAAGCAGATAATAGGCTGCCTGATGCCACTCAGTAAGAGATTCACACAAGGTAAATGCTCAGGAAAAGGTATTTTAAACTTCTAGGAATGATCAACAAGAATCAAAATGTTGGCTTTCCAGATAGGCTTTTTCTTAACTGTGCTGCATTTCAATACCAGATGAAAAAATGAGGGGAATATTTTTGTCTCATTAATCTGCAGAATGAATGAAATACTAAAAAAGTTCTTCAGAGTACCTATAGCACAATACACCTCTTCAAACCAATAGGACCCATGTAAAAGTGCAGATGACACAGCAACTTTGTTGGAAAAATCTTTTCCCATGGATAGTGTAAAGAGACGTTAAAGGTGACCTTCTAAAGAGAAAAAAAAGTATATGAAGTTCCCAGAAGAGAGAAAAATAAGCCCACCAGACCTCACTCTGCTATTGCTCTAACCCTCTCACCACCCAAGGACAGAGACCAAGTCTCAAAAGCAGCAGACACAGAAAGGAAATCAATTGGAAGAACAACACTATTTTCATTCCCTTATCAAAGACCAATGACTGAAGAAAGCAACAAAAAAAAAATATCCTTTATTACACAGGGAGCAAACATTGAAATATTCATGAACTTGAAAGCAGAGATTACATAAAATAAAAAATACAGATACAGTATTAACATTCTGTTAAGCCATGATGGTGTAAGAAATGGGAAGCAAGATTTGCAAGAAGACTTAACATCTTTTATTTAACCAGCTGATGCAGAAAGAAAAACCAAATAAGCTTTTGGGCTCAGAGACTCTTCTGCAGGTCATGGCAAGTGGAAATCTGAAGGGAAAATTAACCACTGTTAAAATACTGAGGCAAATCAGCACCCTGATCTGATATCGCCATCCATTTGTGTGAATTCTGACTGCTGAATGGCAGTTAACTAAATATTGTTCCACATGGGGCAAGGGAAAAAAGCTAGTGCACCACTGGGCCTAAATTACACAGACCACTTAGCAGTTAAATTCCAGCAATCAGGAACTACTTGCTATTTTATGATGCTGTGGAATACATCTATCTTTGACTTCAGTTCACCTTTTCAACATTTTCAGAGTTATACATTACTGTACTTGTTTATTATTCAGAATATTGTGGGTGCTAAGCAACACCTAGAAGGAAAAACAGGTGTATTATTGAAATTATTTATTCAAATAAAAGTGATGAAAAGGCAGAAAACCCTTCACTTAGCAGAATATTTGTACCCTAATTTTTATAATCTCTTCCTATTCAGTTCTTGCAGTAGTTTAAATATTGACCGTGCCAAAAAACTAGAATAAAAGGAAAGATATAAAAAATGTGCTCTGAAAAAGGATTCATTGCTTTCTAAATCCAAAACCTGGTGTCATTTTAAGGACTACTATTAGAGTTCCAAAGACAGTCTGTTGCAGCAAATGAAGGAAGGAGTGCATGGGAAAACCAGTTCAGCAGGTAACAGTGAAGCTGAAAGTAACCAGATGCAAATGAGTGACATAGAATCACTACCTTTTTAACACAACCAGTGCAAACACCAGTGGCTGGGAGGGAGGCCTTTGGCATATTAAGATGCTGGAATATAATAAATTGCCTTGTTTTAAGAGGAAACAGAACAATGTATCTTCAAAACACCTTTAAAATAAGGACAGGACATTCTTAATGTGATATGATGGTTAAAACTTCTTTCTGTAATGACAGTTAATGAAGATGGATACTGTAAACAGCAATATAAAGTTATTGTTTCCCAGATAAGCCACATTCATTGTGGCTTCATTGTGTTATGTTTTTTTTATCTCCCCTTCCTTCTCCCCCGCCCCTTACTTTTTTTCTGTGTTTTTGAATCCTTTTAGCAAGTCCAGGGCTAACTGAAAAGTGCCAAGTCTTGAACTATTGATTTAGGTAAGACTAACTTTGGAACAAATCCGGAACAAAGGCTGAGAGTTTTGTTTCTTACAGACTCTTTGTGAGGAGCTAAAGCTTATATAACTAAATGGGAGCCACTGGAGAGATATCTGACCTGTCGGTTTCCTTACCACCTTGAGCCATTTGAGATGGTGAGATCTTATGCTACCTCACTGGGCGTTATAAAGATCATAGCTTTGAACTGAAAATAATCAGAAAACTTCATGGTGAAAGTTCCTTTTAAATACAGGTATACTTGACTGATGTTCACTCACTCCTCCAGCTCTCACTCTAGTTTTCAGTTGCAAGTCCACTTTTGTGGAGCTTTGCACCCAATTACCAATATAAGAAATTGATGACAGGACTTTCATGATACTGTTGACTGCAATGATCCCAGAAAACCACCAGCCCAAAGCACAGCTATTCCTCCAAGACAGTGTCCATTCATTGCCCTCCTGGGGAACAGGAAGGAAAGGCAAGGTATTAAAAATCAGTGACTCCACTGCAACTCTGAGTGGCAGGGTATCTCTGCCAATGACTCCTGGAATGTGGCACCTAAGATGGGGAGAAGTGCACAGAATGTTAAATTGGCCTCACAGAGGACATGGAAGCATGATGATTGCTCATTGTGACTAATTTATTTTTCATGTTCCTCAAATAAAATATGCTAGAACTGCCAAGATCCTCAGATTTTCTCCTTCTGAAAAGACAATCACAGGCCATGATATCTACATAAAGGACAAAAATTTGGAATTTCAATGTTTCTGCTGAATTTTCCTAAAGGTTAGAAATTTCAGAGCCTTGCAGGTAAGAAATGAATACAGAATATATTTTTTTTAAGTGCTTTCAATCTGGAAAATTAAGAAGTCATTATTAGGCCAAAATTATTTCAGGAGGAATCCCTTCAAATTTCTGGAACAAAAATAATAATAAAGGTATTAATTGCAGCTACAGTTTCAATAATACACTAGAAAATGTACCTGGATGGTTGTATTAAATTAGTGACTGTGTGGTGTATGACAACAAGCTAACTACAGGAGAGAATGAGCAAAGGATTTCCAAGTGGGTTTCATGGAGTTGTTAATTCAGGTTAGCTACCAGGTGCCTCCTAACTCTGCATCACACATCAGCTCAGAATGCAGGACAGTGCATTTAGATGTATTTCAAATTCATAAAAAAACAATTTTATGTGAATCATTTAGATGCGACTCACTATATGTGAATTACATGCATAGACCTCTTCTTTATCAAAAGCTATCACTAAGGCAATCACTGTCTTTCAGTATTTCCCAAATATTAGATGTTTTCCCTGATACTTCGTGGTCGGGCAGAACAACTTGCTGCAATTCTAATTTTCGTATCTTTTAGAGTTTGCAGATCCTGGCTAGGCTGTCCTAGAGTATGTCCTAGAGAGCAGGAGTGCAGGGTTGGAAAGGAATAGACTGATTCCCAGTCACATCCTGCCCTGGAAGATACCTCCTGAAAGATGCAATTTTTGCATTCACATATTGCTAATGGAAACTTCTTGCTCCATCACAGAAACCTAAAGTTTGGGCTGATTCATGTGTTGGGAAAAATCACTTCTGTGCCATGAAGCAAGAAAAGTGAAGAAAAAAGAGAAAAAAGACAGATGATGGCTAAATCAGTGTTTGAAATGTGTGCTTTAGGACTGCAACCAAAACCTAAGCAAATGTCTCTGAAAGACATTTCCATTATAAAAAAGCAAAACTTTCTTCAGACAAATCTAAAAACTGGGCATTTGGTTGAATTAGTGTTCCTAGAATGTTCAATGTCTTAATTTCAAAATAGACCTTCTGACATTATTATTCTCTCTCTCTCTTACATGGTATTTGTTTTTTAAGTACTGGTGGTCTTTGCAGGTATCTTATTAAAACCTCACCTTCATTGAGACATAAGGTAATAATCTATTTCTTGCCAAGATTTTTTACAATCCTACATTGAATACAATACATTTTGGACTCATGCTAAAGTGACCCACACGGAAGAAGTGTAATGCCTGCAAATTTTTGCTAATTTGACACTCTAAAGACTCTGAAACTTTAATCCCGAAACACAACAGCATTACAAAAAATACTTTCACTTAAAGAGACCTAATCTGATGGTACTGTACTGTAAGTACGATATAGGTTTTGTCCCTTACCATTTGAGAATGGTAGAGCAAAAGGCAAAATAATTATTTTTACATAGCCAAATGAAGTTTAGTGGAATCCAGGAAAGGCTCCTGAGTAACAAATCAGGGCCACTCTATAACCTCCTCTAGGGAAACATTCATGTTCTGAGAAGCTATCACAGTCCTGATTGTGTTTGCCAATTGATAATTCAGGATTAGAGCAAACAGTAAGGACAGGAGTAATATTGGTATATATTGCTATATATTTTCTCTTCTTGTGAGACTGAACTTTCTGAAGATCTCTGTAAAGACTCTGTCCCACATGCAAGTGCCAGGCAAGAGGAAGAAACCATCTACACTATGTAAGGAAAGATAATCCTAAGAGTCCTACTTAAAACCATAAATCTTACCGTTGCTTTGAATTTCCATGTGGAACATGATATGCCCACTATAAGAACTGCTTGCTACTTAGTTTGTATCAGGTACTTTTTTATGCAATGCCATAGAAAAAGGGTTAATCCACATACATTCAAATTAAGATTCCATTATTTTTTAGCAAAGAGCACAATGGAATCTGGACAAGAGGAAATAGGTATATACTCTGTGATTTACTACAGCTCCTCCAGCTAATGGTCCCTCTGTGTAGCAGGAAGCCTTGACTAGCCTTTACAAAAATAAAATCCTCTGATTTACAGCATAACACAATAGGTCATATATTACAAAGGTTCCGCTCTGAATGATACTCTTTAAAGAGAAGTACAAGACTTATGATTTTATACTGACTAGTCCCTTAATGAGTTAATAATTTGCTGGAAATGGAAATGTATTCAACCAATAGTATTTAAACCTTCTCGCACTAAATTGAAACTCAGTCAGAATTTCCCCTCTTCCTTCACTTACAAATCACTTCATGCTTCATTTCCATCTTTTTCACATTATAAGACACAAAACTTTAATGTTAATTTCTAGCTCAGTGGAAGGAATGCAGACATAATTCTTAGTCAGGAACTTTGCAGGGTTATTATTTTTTGTACACAATCTAAGACCTTAGCAATGCTATATACATATTTCCAAATGGCATTACTAATACCACGATATTATTAATATGATAACTTTTCTTCAATGCAGGCCTTCTAGCACAAATTCCCGAAAGGCAAATTAATCCTTAAACTAAATAAAAATGTTTTATTGGCAGCATATGAGACAGTTTGCAACATTAAAATACCCGCTTAGATTATTGTTATTCCCTTTAAAACCCTGCATAATGATCTGCAAAAGACATAGAAAGCAGCCAAACTTTTTGATATTATGTTTACAAAGCTATTAGTATCTCAACAGTGACATTAAAAACATATCATGCTGATAGAAAATGGAAGAGAAATACAGCCAAATGAACACTAAATTCACATGAAACTTTTCTCCTCAGCAAATGAACAATTTCCTCCTTCTTGTAATTTCACGTACTGTACACTAAGAACAACCTATAAAACTGCAATTTATTATATGTCTGTATACAAAGTAACAGATCAATGAAAAGTTTATAATAATAAATTAAAAATGAATACAGTTAGGTTTTTGTGACTGTTTGCTTGCCTCCTAAATGCAGTTGAGTGCACCTCGTTATTATTCCATCTCCCACAATGAATGACCTGATAGAACTTACACTCTCTAAACATGTTATCTACAGCTGCAAACATAAGAAAGCTTATTATTTACCAGGTATGGATCGCATTTTCCATTGCTCTGATTTCTTCTCAAGCCACATCAATAAAGAACAAGTAACAAGTGTATATTGTAAAATGCTTGCATGAATTACATTTTGGACACATTTTATTCTGGGTTAAATGGTGATAAAAGGTACTAAGCTCAGAAAAGGTCTCATAAGCCAGCACTGTTAGCAGTCTGCAGCATGAAGCATGGCCTCAGGACTGTGGACTATATGTTTTATGATTAACACAAGATTTAATTCTTAATTCCGCTTCCCCTTAAATTCTTCTTTAATTTTTCTCAGCGAGGTAGAAGCTGCCAATCTGTTCACACTTCTCTCTCTTCACTTAATATATACATTAAGCATTAGTGAGCATGTGGCCTCACACTGACACCTAATAGGTGTCAGGACATAAATGAGACATAAGTTGCGTTTGAAAAAGTGGGAAGTCACTAACTATGCAGAACTCTGAAATTATCCCAAAGACTTCAGTGGTCCCTCGTGCTGACGGGGGACTATGCTGGGAGCTGTAGGGTTGCAGAAAGGAATTTCGGAAATTCCCTTCTCCAAAGAGTTCTGAAAGAATTCCTATATATAGTTAATATTCCACTGTGGAAAGTGAATTTTCTTATTAATTTATTGCCTAGTGCATCAAAAGTTTAATAGCTATAAATATTTATTTCAATTACTTCAACTAGTCATTCACAGATGTCTTTTTCATGCTTTATGGCCAGCGTCTGGTATACATCCCAACCAAAGAGCACTTTGGTCTTCTACTTATCCCAGTGCATGCATCTATATATCACTTTGAGTAGTTGCTATGAGAGCAGCCATAAATAAAGCTTAGTGGGCATCCTGTGTGGGCTTACTTGGTAGCTTGTTAACCCACTAGTATAAACATGGACAAGAAATCAAATATTTTCTAGAGCTTTCCCTGATTTTACCTGAAGGCTTGCTTTTAACCTAACAGTTACTATGCCAGCCGAAAATGGTCTTAGATTTGATTGGGATTATTGATGGGATATGCCTACCAAAAATATCCCAGCAGGATAAACAAATCTACTGGGCATTGCTGGGAAACCTATGCAGTGCAATATCGCACAGTACAGCTACATATCTAACTGGATTTTACTTTGGGGTAGAACAGGCTGGGAAGGGTTTGCTGCAGGTATAGTTAGGTATGCTACAAAATAGTTAGACAGCTTACAGATTCTTCACAATCCCTAACTGTAAGATGTATGCCATATCAGAAAATACTCATATAAATTAATCCCTTATTAAAATTTGCTATTAAAATGAAAAGATCCTTTGTTTTACTTTTAAGTAATCTGTGTGATTTTTCAAAAAATGTCTAGCATAAAGAGAAAACATGACATAAAAGTGAATCCAGACTCATTCTGCTAAATAACCAATCCGTGTATTAAATTTACCACTATAAAGGGAGGTGAGAAAGCCTTGTTGAGTCACAGATGAAAGAAGTTTTTGAACATCAGAACAAGAGAATAATGACCCATAAAAAAGACAAAGAAAACCTGCGTTAAGAGAGTGCTTTTATCCTTACCTGGAAAAAAATCTTCAATTTCCTTCTGAGGCCATTCAACTTAAAGACAGAAATCTTCAGTGATATAGCATCAAGCTATGATAGGGAAGTTGAGTATTCAGATTTAGTTAGGAAAGCATGGATTATTAAGACAAAAGGTTCCTGAAAATTAATTTGAAGATTTTTGTATCATGGCCTTCTCTCTTCTGCATACATTCAGTTTGCTACATATCACATGCTTTTTATATGTGTGCCACAGATAGGTTCTAACTCTTACTTTGAACATCTAAAAAATCTGGATTATTCTGATCTTTTCATGTGGATGAGAAATTGTGTAATTTGGATTCAGATCAAGATTCAGATTCTGAAAACACATGCAGGAAGAATGGGAATCTATGAGCATTCATGGGGAAGGGACATATGCTGTGAAATTCAGCGGTGCCAAGGCTTCAAAAATTATAAGTTTTCCTGAGACGGAGGTTTCTTCAGGTCTGTCAGGCTATGTCTGCATTACCAAGTAGCCAAGCAAGCAAGTTAACTTGCATTACCAAGTAACGTAGACCAATAGAAGCAGCTATCCCCAGCAAAACAGTTGGTACCGAGGACCTGACATCCACACTGAAGTTTGGGGGCTGAGGTTTTCGAGGTGGTTGGGTTTTTTTGAGTTTAGACTATCCCTAGTCTCTCCTTAATGACTGCGCACTCTTCTGCAACTAGGGTGTAGTAGGTGAAGTCCTGAAATTCATCTCCCTGTTTAGTTTCATTCAAAAGGCATCTACTTCATTCACTCTGAGGCTGTTCCATGATGCAAATCAAAACACAGTAAATGGGGATGATCAGGAGATCCTTTTCAAAAGCACACTCCTGATTCAAACTAAGACACTAGTACAGAGACACCCTAATTGTCTAATTCTGAGCTCCCGTCAAAGGCATCAGCAGACACATTTCAGATTATCTGAGGGGGAGGTACTACTGTTATTTAAAGGTAATACTTTTATTAAAATTGCTGCCAACAACAACTGGCTAGTCACAGACTTTTGTGCAGTGATTTGCTGGAAGTTACATTTATCTAGGTTTATAGACACTGAAGGAAACAGATAAAGGTACCACAGAATGACCAAATGAAGATTAGTAAACGTATGCTGCTTTCTGTTCAGAACTAAAACACTTCTGTTTAAAAGATTAGTTGACCATTTTTCTTACACGGTGGAGATTCAACGGGTTTTACAACAATTGTTAACTATTTCTTTCTACTGGTGTATCTAGTAAAACCATTATAATGGTTTCTCCAGAGGATCAGACCTGGTTCACTTGGAAAGCTGCACTAAAAATCAGTTTTAAAAATCTATTATTTTAGAAACAGTTGTCCTGTTAACAGTTGTGTCAAGAAAGCATAGAAACTCCTGTGAACTTCCCTTAGCAATGGGAATTAAGCTTTGTAAGCCTGGACTTGGAAATCATCTCTGTCTTAGAGCTGAACAAGCAGTACAGTACGGACACATTTTAAAGCTGGAAAACAGGTAATTCAACCCACAATAAAGGCAAGAAAAAAACAAGACAAAGCCAATGAATGTCACACTTCAATAAGTAAAAGCATAGAGACTACCAGCACAGCTTCTAGCTCTTTGTGACGGGGATTGTCACGCCAGAACACAGCAAGCGTCGTCCCTGTCTTTTAGCACGCTTTTTATCAGAGTGGATGGATACTCCAATGGGTAAGATGCAACCCTTACCCTCACAGCGCCTCTTTGTGTTAATCATTGTTTCACGGTGTGAAACTTCCTGACTTCAGCCAGGGACCGGCTTTAACAGTCCTAGAATTTTCATCTTACTAAGAAGTAAGAGCCGACATTGCTCTTATCCCTGCAAGGGTCAACACCGTAATTTCTGGTATAGATGCTACCAATTCAGCTTCCTAAAGCTCTTTGATCTTGTCCAGCCTCAACTTAGGCCCCTCTCAAAAAGTGACTCAGAACATTGATGCCAATAACAAGCACAAAGTCATTTTTTTTTTCTTTTGTTTTTATCCTTTGCCTTGAGTGGGAAAAGCTCTGAAGTGAATTCAATGACAGTATGTGCATGTTTAGAAGCACACAGTTAAGAGCAAAGCAGAGCTTGTATTCACATGCTTTTACCAGTGTTCACTCAAATGATGCTAGAGTTGGCTGGCTGCAGTTAACAGGATGTAAAACTGAAACCCTTACAAGTATACCATAAATTATCCCCCTTTCTTCAAACAAGCTACCACTGGAATTGAAAACAGAAAAAATGCAGGGGAAAAAGGGCTGGGCTGGTTTGAGTGGATAAGGAGGGCCATAGATCTGGGAGCTTTCCTGTGTTTCTGCCAAGGGAAGTAATTTCCCTTATTCAACACTGAGATGTTTGTGTAAGTTAAACACAAGGGTCAGCAGCTAGATCTTTTCTAATTTGCAAATTTCAATAAATTATTGCATTTTTAATCTCCAAAATGTGTGGAAATTTTTTATTTTTTATTTCAGGTAGAGGACTGAAACTGAGTTTACTTGGGTTCTAGTACCAGTCATACTCCAGAGCATCCACGCCTTTCATGCCTTTAGGTAAATTTGTACCCGCAAGAATTCCTCTACTTCAACTTTTTCCATTTTTTTTTTTTAAGTACAAGAATCAAGTATACAAGTATTTTAATATAGCAAACTCACAAAGAAAATAAGATTTTCAACACTATTAGATTGAAGAGAAATTACCGATTACTGCTTTCACTTCTCCTGTGATGGGGAAGGGGAGGGAACAACAAATAATGCAAGAGGATGCAATGTTTTCTGCAAATAATTAAGACCATCTCTCAGGTTTTGGATGCTGTTTGTCACAAGGCACTGCCCGTTTCATATGGCTTTCTAGATATGGCAGGATGTGGCTTTCGCACGAAACAAGCAGGATGAGAGATTCCTCTGTTGGGTTCAACCTGCATCTCTTCGATTTTAGCACACATTTTGAAAGGGGTTGAAAGCATCTGTGCAGCCATAGCTAATAGATCTAAGAGGACCTAGAGGGCTCAAGGTATGGGTTATCTGAAAAACAGCTCAGTCACTGTAGATGCTGACTTTGTCTAGCATCCCATGGAAAACCCAAAGATTTAGATAACTGGGAGACGATGACAGTTTTCAGCACAGAACCCTTGAGACTGCAATTCATTTGCTTCTCTGGTAAAAAGAGTTCAAAGTTGTTTCTCTTCTAAAGCATGATGCAAAGACAAAAGCTTTCCTCAATCTTTTGGAACTGTGTAAAAAGTTCTATTTTATGTTTGTTTTTTGAAACACTAGAAAAGCTTTTTTTTTGTTATTATTTTTAGATTTTCTGCTACTTGCATGATTTAACCTGGGACTCATTTGCTAACATTGAAAACTGGGATACATCTGCTACTGGCAGTGTTCCTGTCACTTGCAGGAAGTACAAGGACATAACATAGGCCCTGTTTGTTTGCATGGAGACACTAAATCAGGAAACTACCTGCACATGGGCAGTTATGCCCCTATCTTAACACAAATGTCCCCACTGATTAGCTGAGCAGGGATGAACTGGGTACATGAGAATTTGTCATTAGATCCTGTTTTGTGGTGATTCAGGAGGGTTATGAGCTCAGGCAGTTGGGTTTCTGTGAAAGATGACACAAACAAGGGTGGGCAGCGAGAAACTTAAGACTAGGATCCAAGTATGGGCCCGAGAAGGAGCATTGAAATGTCTCTCTGTAAAAATGTGAAAAATAGAATGGAATAAAGCTTGAACCGAGAGCCAAAGAGCTTCTGTTGCTACCTATGGCTACTGCTGTGTGATATAATTGGCTTGTAGAAATATTGGAAATAAACTGTTCTTATGCTAATAGTATCTACCACAATAAAAAGTATTAGACAAAAGCACTAATTGGTAGTCTTGTTGCAAGTGTTAGCACAGAGACCTACATTAAATTTATGATAAATCACAGTCATTGCAGACATGAACACCAGAAATTAAGTTAAACCATATTAGCAACCTAGTGGGCGTAAGCTTGAAAACCACCTCTTCTGACTTCAGGATACATAAAGTGTTTCACTGTGTTGACAATGCACAAACCCCAAAATTCAGTTTAAGAGACAAAATGAGGTATTTTTATATAGAAATGGAATCACCACTTTTGCTATAGCTTTCTTTACTATAAAAGAATGATTTTGTAAGCTTAGACTAAATGCATACCAGACTGTTCATGACTCTTTTTTTCTGAATGCTCTTTATCTGTCTGTAGCAAACAGACCAGAACTGTTTTGGGGCCAGGCAGCCATGTCCTCTGTCACGGTACTAGATGCACTTCCAATCTCTTGCCTGGCCAACAAGTCACATACTGGGTTTTAGGACAATCTATCTTCTGATGTGATCAGCGGTCCCTTGACCACGGTTGCACTTTGAACACAGGCATGCACCTGATCAAAAGGCAGCAGAAGTTTGCAACCTTGTGCCTCCCTCCACGCAAAATTATTCACTCCCACACCCCTCTCCCCAGGTAAGAGTTGGGACATCTTTGCCTTAAATTATCAAGGAGAGTTAAGCTAAAAAGTGTTAGTTCACAAGAAGGATGAGCAAGGGACATTAACACAGCTTAACGGTCATTTGTGAACTTGGACATTGAACTGTCTGTGATCATCTGTGCATACACATAATGTATTAACGCAACTCTGTAAAAGGAACATGTAAAAATTACTTCAAAATTAAGACAACTGGTAAGGAAAATTGTATGTAGTAATTAAGCATAACCATATTAACTATATCTGATTTTCTTTTCTGTACTAATTAGCAATAGTTTACATTCCTGTTGGAACTTCTTTATATACAAAATTGTTGCTATTTATCACCTTTAAAAATACAGCCACAAGGCACTCATAAAAATTGTGGAATTTTGCTCTATAAAGCTTTATGTATAAAAACCTTTCCAAAAATCCTGAAAAATCATACAGATTCCACTACAGGGTGCCAGTGTTCTTAAAGATGAGACTACTATACTTATAGACCTGTGCTGGCATTTTCTGACAGCAATGACCAGTGACAATTCCCCATTGTACCTGAAGGGGAAAAAAAAAAAAAAAAGAAATGGATAAAAGGCATATTTTCCAAATTATGTTCTAAATCCTTAAAAAAACTTTGATTCAATGTTTGTATTAATCATAATACATCAGTACTTCAGAAGCTGTGGCACAACAGAGACCTTGTGGGATGAGGAATCCTCTGTTAGCCTCCGCCGCCCAGGATGTACGCAGAACAAAAAAGCACATTAGCTTGGCTCAGTAACAACACTGATGCACCGTTTATACAGGCAGTGTTGATACGCTCGCAAAGACAAAATGATGCAATTCACTATTAAAAGCTGTCTTCTCATGATAAAAAAAAAAAAGCTAATTTTAATCCGTCCTCCACAAGTTGCACAAATCAGTGAGTGATAGAGATGAAAACATAGTTACACATATTTAAGTTACACTTGAAAGTTTCACTAAATGAACATATGCAAATGCTTGAAGCCCAGGGGCAGATCTTTCTTGCACTCAGGACATTTACATAGCTTTCCAAGCTAATATTTGATCTAGTATTCAGTAAAACATCACTAATTACTTTCATAAATTCCTAAGATCCTGTGAGATGTCTTTTCCCTCTGAGCTGCAAAACAGAATCTTCAAATACCTTCCCCATCAAAATAAGTGCAACGATTTTCACTCTACAGTGCTTCTAATTGTAAGAAAAGATCATTTTTAGTTTTCATCTTATTGTTTAACACTGTTTTTTGTAATTTTAAAGAATACTAAAATATTATACTTTGGCAGGAGGAATTTTGGTGCAGCAAGGAATAGGAGGATTACGACACAAATTTCAATTAAAGAACTGGTGTGCTCTATAATAGTAACTTGATAAGAAGAGAGGAATCGCTGCAGTGGATTGCCCATAAGGGTCTATCTCACTCACTGTCAATTGCTTCAAGGGAAAATTAGAAGAAACTCTTCAGAAGGCTGTTACAGCAAAATTTACCTATGGAAGGCTTTTTTACCTAACACCTGCAATATTAGTGTGAGGATCCATTAGTCTCCTAGTATTTCTAGATATTTTTATTATTCATACACAGATGTATAGTTTTATAACACAAATGGAAAACCTCTAAGAAACCTACTGCCTTTGTTTCCAATGGGCCTGTCAACATGGTAGCTGTAATGACATTTTTCCTCAAACTGCAGCACTCATACTATAAACGCCCACTACATCATACACACAAAACAGCTGAATGAAAATTTCTAATCTATAGTCACTTTATAGCTGTTATTTTATATATGTTTATCATATCCCTTTGCTGATTTTCTCTCTCACACAAACAGTTCAAGACTTTTCAGTTTTTCCTCGTATAGAAAAGTGTTCTCTGGCACTAGCAATTGTACATGGCTCACAATTCCCACCACAGCTGGTATTCTGATCTGACCTTAAGCATTTGATTATTGTCGTAGCCCTGCAACATGTCAGGAAAAATCAAGAAAAGCACTAAGAAGCCAGGCAGCATCTGCACTGCTGACGTCTAGACTGAACAGTAATACAGTGCGGTGCAATTTTAATGGATGATGCACCTCTGCTTCGTGGAACCCTCTTCTTCCCCTGCTCTTGCATTTTGTATTTATTTTCCTGTTTGTTTAAATTAGACATAAAATCAGGTCCCGCATGACACAGGAATTCTACAAGAATATTGCAGAATACCTACATAAGTAATTTCTGTTATTGATTTAAACCCTTAGGGTCTATTTCATGGATTTTAAAAAAACTAAATAGGGCAGACTGCCTTGGCATCAGTCAATGTAATTTAACACAAATCCATAGAAGAGGATTGATCTTACTGAGCTTATCTCTACTATGGTTTACAAATACTGACTCTTAGTATGTTAACTTAGGCCCTCTTTGCTCTGAAAGATATTTTTATGCCTACTCTCATACCAGATGGGCACCCAAATATTTTATAAAAGATGACAGAAAAATTACATTATATAAATGTTGGGAAGAGTCAGACTAATATCAAAACAGAAAAAAAAGAGGACAAAAGTAATGAATTTGCCTGAACCAATCTCGTATTTCATGACCTCGTCATGCAGAAGCTGCCTATCTATTTCGCAACAAGCGATAAATATTAAAATGAAATTTTTTTGCATGTCTTATCAAAAGCTTCCAATATCAATTGTTTTCACAAATTTTTTCTCCTGCAAGCAGTGAATGCCTCTTCATCAATCTTTTATCAAAAGCAATCTTGTTCTGATTTCATTCTTATCAGAAAAGCTTCTCTCTCTCCTTTGTTGTTCTTTTTTTTTTCCTTTCTTGGCAGAAGGTACATGAATATCATTTTACACTTGACTGTGGCTGCATCTCCATCGATCAGGAAATAAAAAGTAAGTCTGAAGGATATGTCATGACCCTGCAGAGCTCCAAACAACAGAAACATGTGTAATGATTCCACTGTGCCCGATAGTGACAAAGGAGGAAAGCATGTGTGCATGCCCACATGAATGTGTTAATATTTCTTTTTCCAAGGAATGCTACCATTGCCAAATATTTCTAAGAAAAGAGAATTAAGATTTAACAGAGGACTTGACTTCCAGATACCTTCCTGACATGTCCATCAAGCTTGAAAAAGAATATACATTATCAAAACACCAATGCAGCACAGAGCTTGGGCTTTCAGCCTTACTTGTCACATGGGACATAGATGGCAGGGTTTCGGTAGCAGGGCCTGTGCTGGGGAGCTGTGCAGGAAGAGGCCATGAGCTGCCCTGTGCCAGTCACGGCTGAGCCCAGCCACCTCGGGAACCGGTGACAGCAGCACATGGCGTGCAAAACTGCAGCCAGGCAGGTTACCCTGTGGCACCCCGGTTCCAATCTATTTATGAAAAGCTTGCAGCCCCCAGGAGGAGGAAGATGCTCATGGAGACAGATAGCTGGAGGCACGTGGCTGAGGAGACAGCTGGAGATGTGCTGCTGAAGGTGCTGTGGTGGAAACATGGCCAGGGGCACTCTTTGAAGGAAGGCCCCATGCCAAAAAGGGGTTATTCATAGGGGACTTCAGCCCACAGGCAAGTCATGCCAGGGTGGGGAGACCCCTGAGGGACTACAGCCCGTGGGCACCACACACCAGGGGGAACACCTCTGAGGGACTGAAGCCCACAGATAACCCATGACAGGCAGGGACACCAAGAACGAAGGAGAGGCAAAGGAAAACTAGCAAGGAGTGTCAGGCAGAAACCATTATGTACTTGACTCCAACCGCCTGTGCTGCCCATCGCCTCACCAAAGGGACTGGCAGGGACTGAGCACAACCTGCAGTGAAAATAAGGGGACCTCAGACTAGGAAGGGGAGGCGAGGTGTTTACTTGTGTGTTTATGTTTTCTTTTTTTACTCAAAACTCAACTTAGTGATCAGAAGTTTGTGTTAATTGACAATAAATTAAGTTTAGTAAAAATTCCCTGTTTTGCCTGAAAGACTTGCTTGACCTTCTTGAACCCATAACGCGATGAGAACTATTCAGTCTGAAGGCTCATTTCAAACGTCACCTAGGACTGTGGGGTAAGAAAACATTCTGAACAAATACCATATGTTTTCTCCTGCTAAACCTGGACAGCAACCAAGGTTTCAATATATCTGGACTAGATCCTCAGTTTGTACAAATAAATGTCATTCCAGAAGTCTCAGTACACTGAGGCCAATGCACCGTGACAGAGCTCCAGAACAGAGTGAGCTGCTGCAGTGACTAAAGTTTGAATATATAATGATTTCTATGGTAGAAGAGGCTGCAAAATTCCCCATTTTTGATTCCTGAGAGAAAAAACCCACAGTAACCATAAATAAAGCCACCTTAAGAGAAAAGGGAAAAAAGTTACAAATGAAATTAAATTCATGAGCTAATAACTGGAGGCTTGTGCTCCCCACACAAGTGCCATGTTGGTGTTTGCTTCATGAGTGTGCATGTGCATCAGGTTGCTCCTGCCCCTCACAGACAGAATCTTGTCTTGAATATCCCAGGCAGAGGAGCATTAAGGAGGCAAAGCGCCTCCTTTAGATGAAAATGAAATTTAAGTTGCTCTCACCAGGTTCTCAGCTCCTGGGCTGCTAAGGAGAAAAGTTTCATGGTAGAAAAGCGTTAAGCTGAATCAGGGGACAAACAATCCCAGTGACAGGATCATCATAGAGCCCCACCTTGTCATGATGTGTTCTCACACAGGCAATACATATGTGAGGACAGATGAAGACAGGCAGGAGGACTCAGTCATTAGGCACATAAACTGCTGCGTTCTAGGAACATGTTTTGACTTGATCCCAATCAGCACAAAGGTGGCAGACTTGTAGTGTGTCGAGAGAACGCTGGAGGAAAGCTGATGATTTGTCAGTGTTGACTCTGGGGTGAAAGATTCCAGAGAGAGAGAGAGAGAGAGGGCTATATAGTCATGAGTGGCATACAGAAGGTGACCAAAGAATGATTATTCACTCTTAAATAATAAGGAAGCATACGATGAAAATGCCAGGTATAACATAAGATAAAGGCTGTAATTTTTCATACAAAATTTTATATTTTATTTGTCTGTAGCTGCCTTGCCTCAAGGTACAGGGAGGTGGGGGGGTGGTGGTGGTGTTTGAGGGTTAGAAGGTCACCAGCAGACAGGGAAGGAGATTATTTATCTCTAATAAACAGCACTGTGTGAGGACTCTTTCCTGTTATGCTATTTATATTTATCCCTGGTGGTTTTTTTAAACTATTCCTATACCTGACAGGATGCCTACAAGATAGGCTGGCAGATTTGGTAAAGACTTTTCTTCCTAGGTGAGGTGTTGGTAATGTAAAAGAAGAAAAATTTCTCTTCATAGAGAAAGCTTAAATATGCCAAATGCAAACATTTAACATTTTAATCATGTTCCTCATGAAAAGAGGAAAAATTTTGCTAACTGGAGGCTGCAAACAAAGTACATATGATGCTTTCTCATCTGGAAGTTAACAGTAGCTATCAGGTTAAGGTTCTCATTTCTTCCTAAGGCAAATCTCTCAAAATGTCTTTTCTTTTTATTTTCTCCTGTAACGTGACCTCAATAGCAGATTTGGCAATCAATGAAGAAGGTCTCCAAGATTTGAGCAATGAAAGGAAATATGTTAATTTTTTAAGGAGCTAATGTCTTTGTAGACAACATGAAGAGAAGCAGATTAGTAAATAAAACACTATTCCATTTTTCTGCTGACACTAAATGAAAGAAAACCTATTTCTTAAAATATTTCTTTTCAAATCACATTATTTAAGAATGTAGAAGATGTGTGTTTGTAATGATCCTTAAATTACTGCAAGATCCAAAATTGCAATGCCTTGTTCTTAAGAAGGCTTTAGTGTTTTAACTAGTACTAGAAAGATAATCTATCATTGTATACAGAACAGACAGCATAGTAGAGCCTACTAATATTATCTTGAGGTTTGTATATGAGAATTGTCATGGTAAATATGCTTTGCAATACTGAAAGGCATGATGACATCTTTTTTTAAGAAGGGAGAAAATTTGCTAAATTCCTGTAATTTTTGAATGTTAACGTATGGATATGCAGAGGATAGTAATTGCTCTAGCAAGCATGGCAGTCTGAAAGAAAGATAGCTCTGGTGAAGAACACTTGAGCATTTTTTTGTCTTGTTTTGTTTCAACTCAAGTTTTTCAAATAATCTTGAGGTACCAGCTATGAATGCATATAACGTCCTACAGAACATACACTACAAATGTGCATCATAAATATGTGTCATTAATACAATTTGCAATAATAATTACCGAACCTGGGGAGAAACAAAGAATGAAAACATTCCCATTATCTGTTTTGAAAACTCAGGAAGCTAATTTCTATTACACATTAATTCACATTTGTTCTATTTGTTTTTTCATAGGGATGAGGCAATGAACATATAAAAGCATTTAACTAAAATGTCTTATAGGCTGATGGCTTATTATGGAAGTTCCTCAACACCAGTCATTATTGTGATCTGGTTTACATTTTTCATAACATAATGCTACATTGTAAGCATCTGGAATAAATGTTTTTTCTGGCAGAATTCTGTCTAAGGATCAATTTTCAGGGAAAAATCTCAGCTTAAAGAATTCAGATACTTGTAGGAATGACACTAAAGGAAAATACATTGTTTTTCCCTTATTAGAAAAAGTTCTGATGATAATGAACCGGGTGGTGATGGTACAAAAACTCAGTAACTAGCACAGGATATTGGACTATGAATGTAAGAAAAGGGACGAGAGCCTAATGATACATGAAGTTCAATAAAGACGTTGTTGGATAAGGACGATGGGATTTGAAGAAAAAGCTTGGGCCCATGGCCACAGGGAGAGAATCCCCTCCCACAGTGCTCTTAACAAAAAGACAAAAGAACGCTGCCTTAAAAAGATGTGTGTTGTGGTAAGCAAGTTACTTAAGTTTCAGAGGTGTTCTTTAATTGGGTGTTCCAAATTTTCTATGTGTTTCTCTTAAGACTTAAATACTGTGCAATAAATAAGTCTTGAAAGTCAAATTATTGTGCAGTAAGTTGGAAAAAAATGAAAACCCTACCTTTACAAAAACCCGACTGTTCTGTAGAAAACAGCAGTCTGGCTGTGTCATTAAAGGTTATACCACAAACCATGTGGACCATCTACAAGGAGATCTAAAAATCTAGTTTTCCTCTAATCCTTACCAGGTTATAGCACATTCTTCTGTTCCTTCTTTATTCCAAGATAAATGCATCTTGACAGAAATTGTCTTCTTTTCCTTCTGCATTAGTTGGCTGTTCCTTACTGAGAACAGATAGGCTAGAGTGTTTTTAATGCTTGTATGAAGGACGGCAAAAAATAGCTTATTTAGGGGAAAGGCTATGATGGACACTTTCCTGTTTGTGTTTGAAACTGATTAAGACAGTGGTAATTTCAAGTTCATCTGTTTTACTCAGGATATTGAAAAGATCTGAAAAAAAGATCATTTAAAAAACTTTGCCAGACAGAAGAAAAAGCTGTTTTGTTTTTGCTGCATCATAGCTATCTGAGATATATTATTTATGCTATTTTATTTGCTAGATGGTCATATTTAGAAGGATGTTCTTTTTACAGGGCTTTAGCTGTTACCAGATTAGTATGGAATTGGACGTAGATGAACATACAAATCATCATCACAAACTTCATTAGCAGCAAAGACAGACACATCTCCATATACCCAGAGTAAACAAAAGAGACAACATGCAGTTGGCTAAACTCAGTTCATCATGGGAACCTTCAGAATGTTACAAAAATAAAATATGGTTCTGAACTACAGCTCTAACACTTTACATAGCAATTATTGTATTGGTCTCTGAAATCTTTTTGAGAGCTTTAATTTTGAAGGAACTGCTAAACATCTTTTTTTTTTTTTTAATATAACAAATCCAACAAGTAAATCCACCTGTTGCATGAAGAAAATAATTAATAAAGCCTGATTTCCTAAGGATATTGGTTCCACAACCCACTGATGGTACTTTAACAACTGCAATTTCCCTGTGCATTCCTGTGATAGCTTTCTCCACTTGTCTACCACACTGCCAGGTCATCACCACATCCACAGATCTTGCTGCATTACTCTGAGCTCCCTCACACTTCCTCTGATCCCCCAGCTGGCAGAATACACCGTTGGCTGCCTCAGAGCTGCACAGGCTGACCAGCTGGTCCTGCTGCCAGAAGGAGCGGATGGCAGCTGAGATCTGCCTGTCCTCTCCTCAGTGGGGACACTTACTTGCTTTTTTCTCCTCTACTGAAAAGCCGATTTTCATGATTTTTTTTTTTTTTAAAATCCCTGAGATTCTTACCTTCCTGTCAAGTTTGGCTGATATTGCCCATCCATTCAAGAAAGTTAGTATGAGAGCACAGACAGGCAGTTGAACAGGCAGATGTGTCCACAAAGGTAATGCAATAACAATAAACTGCACTTCCTTAGAAAACAAGACTAAAAATTATAGTCCAATGACAGCAAAGCTGTAATTTATCTTCAACAGTAGCTAAAGAGGAAACAGCAGGGTCTACTGGTTTCTTGAAATCTATTTCTAGGGATATTAGTGACTGATTGCACTTTGCATTATAACAGCTGGGTGTCTTAATTTGTTATGTCAAGTGTTTGTTAGTTCTCTAATTATGACACCATGCTCCACGATGTGATGCTCTCTCTTATATATTTTTTTATATGTCATACAATGTATAATTGCATTTCCTTATGCTCCCTGTGACTTTCCCAAAACTGGTATGACATCTTGTGGGGTTATCTATAATCAGTTAATGAATACTAAATAAACAAAACAAACTTAGAAGATTAAAGCATGCTAGGCCTCCTGTTTTTAAAAAAGCAACAATCTAGCCCTTATGCTGATGCATAATATATACAGTTCAGAAAATACAGAATCAAGTCTGGCAAATCCCTGAGCTACTAGACACGGCTTTACGCTTCGGGGATTTATGCAAACACTGTGTGGGATGGAGAAGGGATCTGAAAGGAGGAGGGATACAGGAGGGAGTATGGCAGAATTTCACAGTATTCTGTAAGGGAATGTCAGCTTTAATGCTTCTACCCTTGGAAGCTGTAAGGGACTGTTCTGAATGTCATACCTGGGCACAAGCCCTTTCTCTGGCGCAAACATTATCGTGTCCATGCGAATGCATGCTTGTGTTGAGGATACACAACTTTAGCCCAGGGGTAAGCTGATGTGTTCTGTATGCCTGTCTGCATACATGTCGTAAGGCAACCCAAGGGCAGCTGTAGTCACCACACAGATGTATAGCACCATAAATTACATTTGCTTTTACAGTAACATCAGCTGACTTTGCTGTTCTTCCTTATGTGCATGCCTCTCCTGACTCAAGTCATCTCAGAACAAAGTCTAAATACCTCCTGGAGCTGGACAGGATGTGTCCTGTACCCAGATCAGACAGAAAAGTGAAACAAGGTAAAGCAGCAGACTAATTTAGCCAGCATATGTCCACTCATCTACTAACACAAAGTATAAATATTTCTCAGTATCTCCTGATCATTTTCTAGGTAGAACACTCCAATCTGGGGACACGAATGTTGGGTCTGTTGCACTGATGTTTGCAGGCACTCTTTCCTCCTGCTCCAGCCCTCCCCTACACAGGCTTTGTTGTAGTACTTGCCCAATGCTAGTATTATTTCAGATTGGAATCAAGACACTTCAATATAAGGGATCTTACCTGGTTTTTTTTGTATCTTGGTTTATACCATTGCAGTTAGTGACATTTATTTCCTTTTTCGTTCTCCTTGACACAAGGTATTGTTTCTCTATTTCAAGGACAAGCTCAGCAAAACTATGTTCTCTTCATCTTTAAAAATGTAATACTCTAGCTAGAAAGATCTAATAAAAAGAGAGTTCTTAGCTCAAGGTGTGACCACTTCTTTCAGCAAAAGTAAAAAAATGTTAATTGATCCAAATGTTGCATTAGCAGCTTTCTGCAATAACAAAGTAGTTCATGGCTGATTTGATATACAGAGGGAGGGAGAAAGAGGGAGGAAGCCTGAAAAACACTTTTCATTATAATCTAAGCTGGAAAAAAATGTGGGAAGGTTGTTAAAGGCATTGTCATAGGCTGACTTATCTCTTAAATATTATCATGACCCTGGTGAGGTCTTTAGCTATTTCAGTGAGCAGTTATCTAATTTTTACACACGAGCACAGTATATTTTTGTCTCAGCAAAGAAAGATGCACAACTGGATAAACATATATTTATGTATGCTTCAGATCTTAATATAGCTTCACTGTCTTCCTGTTCACACAATTCTATTTATTGACTTCAATGTATTATATAAAGAATACAAAATCTAAGCAGGGAAAAAGTCAGTCTGGATCACTTTCTTACTAGCAAAGAAAGTGATGTCATTGAAGGCAAAATTCAGTTCAATGGTCAATTGCGATACTCATTTTTGTCTGTACTTGAATCCAAAGAACAGATTTGCTGAGAGAACACTGAGTTCTTTTAAATAAGTAAAGTTTAGAGAATTTTGAATGCTAGTGTATAGAGGAAAAGAGGATGGAATATTAAAAAATAGTAAAGAACATCCAACAAATCATAAATAGATGTCACAACAAATTGATACAGCTGTTAAAAAAAAGAAAAACTCACAAAGATCAAAGAGTAGTTTCATAAGAAAATGCAGTAAGAGATAAGGGATAAAAGCTTTATAAGTCTGTAGTGCAAATGGGAAATGAGGGGACAACGTAGAAAGAGATGTGACTAAATGGAAACCTAGAAAGTCCATAGGCACTGTGCTATAAAACCGCTACTTTGGAAGGTCATGACACAGCCTTTTCATTATTTCAGGCACCCTGATGTAACAAGCTGGCAAAAAATGATAATTATGCCACAGAGGCTGAGGGCAGAACCTAAGCCCCAGCAGATGTTCAGGCTGAGCAGTATACAGTGTGGAAGTACCCAGGTTTCTTCCATGACACATCAGCATCGTGGGTCTGAGCTAATCCGCACCAACTGACCTTGCATCCAGTACCTTCTCCTCTCTGTATAAACACCATTGACCTACCCAGTCCAATCTTTATGTAAACATACAAAAAATTCTGCTTCTCCTCTTTCAAAATGGCATTCCTATTCTTCCTTAATTCACAGATTTTTTTTCCCCAGTATTCTTTCATTTTCTTTTGTTCATGGCTCACCTGCTTCCCCTTTCTTCTTTTCACTGCTGAAGATCTGAATTTTGCCATCTTGCTTCATTCCTGCAGTTCTAATATATAGCATCACATAAAATTTGCATAACTCGCCTTCTTAGAGTTTTTTCAGTGTGGACTTGGATCTGTATTTTAGGCATCTTGAAGTTTGTTGACATTCATATTTAAAGGATTTGTGTAAGCATAACATTAGTTAAGTCGTCCCCTCCATCTGAACTTCTCTCTCTTTTTTTGAGGAAGTGAAACACTTTCTTCTTAATTAGTGCTCTTTAGTTTTCCTTATGCTTCAAGACCGATTATCTTCTGCTCTGCATGTTCCAATAGAGGATCCACAAAGAGGAATGTAACCTAATGTGGATATTTGTTGATGAAGACAAACAGGATACATGTACTTCTACTTACCAAAGACACTGCAACGTGGACAATGTAAGTTAGTACTGGTAATTTTTGCATATAATTATATGTAGAGATATAGGCACCTAAGAGTTCTATGAACTTTTCCAGTCTCTGATGTAAATTGAATACCTAAATGTTTAATTGACTGCTCAGGAAAAATCAAGTAAATTTATAGCACCAACAGAGGAATTTTCAATTCCTGGACCAATTAATAGGTTTCTCTCAGCTATATCCAGGACTATATTAGTGACATATAGTATTTTTAATGTAATTTATTATTCCTCCCATTTATAATCAGACTAAATATAACTGAATACAACATGAAGATACTACATCAAAATGTACTTCTCATTAATAAATTCTTACTATAAACTGGGCTGGCAAATATATCAGAAAGGGAATTCTTGAAATAGAGTATTGAAAATGATTGGCCAAAGTAGCCTGTTTCTCAGACAAATCTGCTCCAAGACTGATATAATCACAAAGAGGATATGAGAAATGAGGAAATAATTTCTATTTCCACATCTGTGTTCTAGCCCAGAATCAGATAAGTTATAGAATTTGATGGAATAATTCATGTATTTAAAAAAAAAAAACAAAAACAAAAACAAAGCAACATTTGGAATCTAATTCATGTATTATTTATTAACATTTTGCATGTTTTGTTCATGTAAGCGTACTTTATAGATGCATGACACTACTGCCACAATTTAGTCTGTGAAAGTGTATTCACTAAAAAATTACCTTGATGCCTCTTCTGATTTCTCATCTAATATATTTGAAAATCCCTGTGCCCAAAGATAAATAAGAAGAGATTTTCAGCTGCACACACTGCAAAGTTAATTAGTAAATATTATCAAATGAATGTATCTGTCATGCAGTAGCAAACTAGTATGGTTTTCAGCTGTTCTGCATGTTTTGCAAAAGCTTTAGCAGTAGTATTCCTTCAATAAAAGTTTATCAGAGGATTCTACAGTCAAGAGGAATAATCACTTTGTTTAAAATATACTCCCTTGTTCAGTGGTGAAATGACAACAGGACTTGAAAAAGAAATGGGCAAAAAATTAAAAAAATAGCACTTAATATTGATGTAAAAAGTAATGAGAGATGCCAAAGATATAAAATGAAATTTATTTCATAGGGAAATAAGCAGAGGTTTAAAATGTATTTTGGAATAAAAAAGGAATCTGAAGAGTGACATAAGCCCGCTTATAGATACAGACAGAAAAAATATTAATAATGCAAGAGAAATGCACAAAATACTTTTTCTCTCAATTTGTAGAGAAGAATGAAGGAGTAACTATATCATATAAGGAAGAAGAAGTAATTTCCATCCCATTAGCATCTAAGGAGGTTGTTGAAACATCTATAAGCAGTTTAAAATATCAAAAGACTTGGGTAGTCTAGGTTCAAGGATTCTAACGAAGCCAACAGTGAAGATCTCTGACTTCCTTATGTTAATTTGTGCTTAAGTGTGAGACACTCTATTTTGTAATGCTGAAAGCAAGTAAGCAAGATAACCTGCTTGCTCCAGTATAAAACAAGTAGCTGGATGTCAATTTTGAGAAAAAGAAAGTCAAAAGTTTACAAAGGATGTACTTTAAATTAAAGCTTTAAAAATAGATGTACTATTCATTTAGGTCAATAAGACTTTATGGAAAAGTAGGTCTTGCCAAACAAAACGTTTCATTTTTTAACATGGAAACGAACAGCTTGGCTGAGAAAGATAACTTCCTTTGCCAGCAATGCTAACTTAAGGAGTTGCCTCTCCTCCTCACCCTCAGCCTGTTGTAGAGCTGTGCCAGCACCCCAGCTGCTGTGCCAGCACAGCCTGCGGAGCTGCCCTGCGAACAGGATGAGAGACTTAATCTACATCTGAAATAACACCTTCCCCCTCATTTTTAAATTCTTCCACTCTTCTTTCTCCAGATCAATGATAGTTACATGAACTGTTACGAAAGGCACGGAGCTGCACAGCAAAGGCAGGAATGAGAGACTGAAGGTTAAAAGGTACATTCATATGAGCTAAAATTGCCACCAAAGCCTCCATTTCATGGAACTACCACCTAGGTGATCTATGGCAACAAAATGTTTAAGGATTCATTATCAAATGGGGATCTTCTAAGAATTTTTCCACAGTCGTTGGTACTAAGCCATATCTGATGTGTACAGCTTTAATCTCTATTACTTTTATGATATTGAAATATAGGAAGGATGCAGGGAAGAGGTATAAAAAAGACTCAACTGCTGGAAAAAATTACTCACAACTTAAAACAAGACAAGGACCTCCATCTGTTGAACTCTTCAAAATAAAACTGATACATGACTTGATTGCATAAGGTAGAAATATCAAATGCAGAATATGTTGAGAAGTCATTCAAGCCATAGAGCTTAACAAGAGAAAGACAGAGAAAACTAATGGTTCTTACATTAATTGGTTCCATGTCTTAAGAGCCACTCTGTAAAGAAGTTAGCAGCCATACTGTAAAAATTAAAGGCTCCTTTTAATCTTACTCCTATTAGATTTACACTAGTATTTGCTTCAGTGACTTTTACAGAATTGTCAACACTGGTGAATACCTGATAATCCGAATCTTCAAAAACAGGTCTACAGAAATTCCTGCTAAGCTGTTAAGGAGAAAAGATACAAACGTCATCATAATTTGATGAACTGTTTTTCTTTTAAAGGAAAGATTTCTTCTAAATATGGAATGAAAGTGCACCTGTTATACACATGAGCAACAAAAGCTCATGTAACCTTTTTCAGTATTACATATCTTTCTTAATACAGCCAGAAACATTTTAATATTTTATAATTTCTCATAATGCTGGTAATTACCACAGAAAAATTAAATAGATAGATGCCTCTATAAAAGTGTCAGAGTTTTAAGTTTTCTTTAGTCAGTGCTGCACAGCTGTGCTTTTCTAACTTCCTGATTGACAGCAATTACCATCCTCATGATCTCTCAATATGACCAAACTGTTGTAATTTGGCTTGGTAATGCTAACAAACAAAATCTCATGAGTCGTAGCCCTATTTTTCTGAATGATCAGTCCAACATAATTTCAGGAGGCGTCCTTATCAACAGATGCCTCTATGAGTCCTCTCAGCCCATCTGCACCCTCCCGTGCACTGCTGTGATCCTCTCTGGACTCTGTCCTGAGGATACATAAAGAAAAAAACAGCAGAAAACAAACCTGACAATAAAAGGAGCTGGTTTTGCTGGATTAAGGTGTTACACCAGATCACAGAGGAGTTCCACTTGCTCAAGAGGTGAGCGGTGGGAGCATGTGGCTACAAGCAGGGAAAACAGTGGGGGGAATGGGGTGAAGGGAATTGGTTAGATCCCAGTTGGTCAAAACAAGCTAGACTAGCTCGACCAAGCCATTTAACTGCTGTTTCTTACACATATGCTATCCAGCTTTCTGTTTCTCCCACTCATGCAACCTGCCAAGCAACCTCTCTCAAGTTTGTAAACAAGCAACTTCTTAATCTGTCTGGCTTTTACCCTCTGGTCAGGTCAGCCATGGTTATGTGGTCACTGCAGTGGACAGGAATATTTTACTATCCTCACTGCAGAAAAGAGCCATATGTAGCTTCTTCCATTTAACTGAATAATGGTGATTAATACATACATATCCTTTAACTAGATTTACAATTTTGTAAAGATCAGAGAACAATCCGATGGCAGCGATTACGCTATTGCTTGTCTAAGCTGTTTAAACCAGCACATATTGTCCACTACTCACTGACAGAAGAAACAGGATACAAATTGAATGTCTCCTATTTGAGATACATTTGAGACTTTTGTTAGCTGTATTTAAATCACAGAATTAAAAAAAAGGCTAATACAGCAATAAAATCACTGGATTTTTCAATATCACATGATGGGCAATTACCTTAAATTGGAGGTATACACTAGGATCTGTTTACAAATTATAAGAACTATAAGATACCAACAACTTACAGCTGGTATCAAAACAAAGAAACAAGAAGGATATAATTCTGGAACTTAAATTTTTTTATAACTGAAGGCTCTCCCTGTATGAGAAACCATAGTAATATCTTTCTCCCTGTCAACAATGGACTGATTAGACAGGGCCCATATCTTTATTATCTACTTCCTGAATCATTCAGTATCACTCATCCCTCTACCCCCATATTTTTAACTGTTTTCTTGGAATTAAATGAGTTGTATATTTTGTGTAACAGCAACATATAAATAGATCTTTGGAAATGAAAAACATTTCCACACTCCTGGCATAATACCCTGACATTTGCACTCAGCATGATTCAGCAGCAGGAGACAACACCTACCCTCAATTTGCTCCCCATATACATAATTATACTAACACACAGCGATTTAACACTGTGAGACAAAATGATCCCAAGGGCTTTCTCTAGCTGGAGGTCTCCTTGTCCCTGTAAAAGAGCAGAAGGCTCTGACTCTATAGCATGTGTTTTTATTTACAGTGTACGTTCTTACTGATGGCCTTAGAAGAAAGTTAGTCCCCATACTAAGCTCCACCCATGCTGCCACAGCTATACTAGTAGTCCCACCTGAAACAGTTTAAGGCTAGTGCATGTACCTTCCTGGCTAAACTGCAACAATTCTCTAGCATCTGTGGACACAATTTAATTAGGAATCCACAGGCTGTTCTACTCATTCTTTAACATGGCAGGATCCTCTTGTTTACGAGTACCAGTAGTTTCAAGCAGAGACAACTTGGTCAACATGGCTCCTCCCAAACCATGCAGAGTAGAAGATAAATAGAGAGGGTAAAACGTGAAAGTACCCCTCCTGGCTTTGAATCTCTGTTCCACGCTTTCTTCTGCCTTTCCACAATGTTATGGTGGAAAATATCTTACACATATTTTTTTCTGGGTTGCAGTGCCCTTATCACAACGGGATCCTGAACAGTGCTTATTAAAACCACATACATCTACAGATATCTATATAGATCGCTATTCACATACTGTAAACATTACAGAACTATTCATCCCTATGAATTCAGAAGATATCTGACAGAAAAGCCAAACAGCAGTCTGAGAGGGGCTGATAAGAGTCTCTCTTGTCCTTGAATCTCAAAGACTCTGATTATGAGTCACACACTGACAAGAGACATACGTCTCTGTGTGGTCTCACTGGGAGACTTGCCTGGGTATCTAAAGTCAGAATATACACACACTATGTATGATTCACTTCTTTTCACCATCAAAATACTGTGAAACCTGGGCTGTAATCTGGCAACTGCTGGGACAGGCTCAGAAGGTCAGGAAAAAGGACAAAACCTAATCCAGCTACAACGATAGAAAACTGAAGTCAACAGAGCACAATTACTCTACCTAGAATTGAGCCAGGGTGTAGAAACAGGCTCTCAAAGATGTCAAAAAAACCTTCATCATCATAACTTTCAGGTCTCTTCTTTTCTGTCTGCTCTAAAGATCAGTGGCGATAGTTTGAATCAAAAGGTGACATCGGTTGAAGACTGAACCACAACTACATAAATAAAGATTATAGCATACATTAAAATAAAGCAAAGCTCTCCCTCCCTCCAGTATGCCAGAAGTTCAGTCCAATGTTTGATCAAGACCTGGAGTAGCGATGAAGACGTTTAAATTCTCATTTTCAGGACATACTAAAGTGAATCTTAAATTATTTATTTTGGTTTCTGTAACAGCGCATTTCCTTAGCATCAGCATGAAACATTGTTTATGACTCTAATATGCCATATTCCATACTTTTTAGCCTGTTTCACAGCACATCTGTGCAAGGCAGGAATGCTTTAGAAATCACAATGTTTAATTTCACAATGATCATGCATTATGATTTCAACCATGCTGCTAAGGAAAATTCCAGTCTATGTATAAAATTGACTCACTTGACTTTTATCATACCAACTGATATAGATGAAATGATATTCCAATCATCCCTCAGCTCCTTCCTTGTCTCCCCACTTCACACTTAAGCCCCACAGAAAACCAAATGCCCCTACAGCCCCTATTTGCCTGGGCCAATGTGTGGGCAGATTTACAAGTCTTTTTTAATGTTATGGCCATTGACCCATCATTTAAGAAAAGAAAATTGAGGATTCTTTATTTTCATTTTTAAAACAAAAATCAAATAGAAATTGGTGATTTTTTTCTGTGAGACACAAGGAAACCACCATCTGCAGCTCACTGAGATACAAAGAGATAAAGATTCCTTTCATCAAGGGTCATACTGAGGGTCACAGTGAAGTGCTAGCAATAACCTGCTACTTCAGAGGCTGCCTCAAAATCTTATATGCTTTCCAGGAGAAAAATAGAGATTTATATATTATCTGCTTGACGATAATGAAGATTAGAGCAACCGTTTATTATAAGTCCTTTATGGAAGCATTTGCCTTGCCACTAAAATCTATTTAGATGGTTTGATAATCCCTTTCAGGAAACAAACAAAAAAAAATAACTGGGAAATAGAAGTCAAATATAATTAAATAAATAATATTTTGATATGTTGTTATGTTAAAAGACATTACCCAAAGGCAAATTCTAAAGTTGTCCTTTCATTAATTGCCTAAGGACTCAAAAATATTAATGATACTTACAATGACATACACCTTTTACAGTACGCAAATCTTAGACCTCAGCTCTAATCTCCTACTTAACAGTGAGAATTGTTCTTGCCTGAGGTCCCTACTACTCAAACTTCAAGAGATTACAAATAGCTCTCCAAACCATATAATTCTGATATAAAACAACCTCAGCCTTTATGAAAAGGAAAAATGGTGGTAAGGAACTTGAAAAACAATGATGTTCCTCTGTTAAAAAAATGCCCCCATTTGAGACATTGTCTCTATGGCACTAGATTTAGAAACTGACTGTGGAGCTCTGCTGAAGCACAACACTCTGTCAGGTGAGCAGAGACTTCTGTGTACGTAGGCATATTTGTAAGGATAGCAAAGTAAGTAAGCACCCTAATTCATAGAAAAGGGAGAAGTTTCTTTTAAGTAGTAGGTGTGCCCACCTATTTCTGATTTCTCCACGAGCCTTATTACACCAATGGTGTATGGGATAACACAGGGCAGATCAGTACCTCCTTTGTACTTTGGCAGGCTATCCTAAAATTGGAAGATGCTACCTTCAGCTACTGTTTAAGAGACTAAGAAAAGTCTTGTTCAGAAAGATGATGGGGAGGTGGAGCAAGCTTATTGTTTAAGAAATGTTATCTCCTCTGAAGATGCAGGATGTAAAATGAAAGAGATTACATAAACTCAGCCCCAAGAAAAGAGTATGATTTTTGCAGTACCTTTGCCAAAAATGAACTGTTTGCCATAAATTCTATTTTACAACATATGTAGATCAGCACAATGTGCACTGAAAAACAAATCAATGTTGGTCATAACTAGTTTGAAATTGGATTAAAAATGCTGAGGATCTAACTAAAAATAGCCAGGAATAATTTACAGTTTTTATTAATTTTGGAATGTGCCTGTATACCGATTTTTTTATAAACTATGTGTGTTATGGGGTCAGAAGACACAAACAGTCATGTGATGGGAGAGTTAGGTAGTACAGGAGGGTGAGTAGTTCTGGAAACTATGATCACTTGTGGGATTTCACACCACAGAAATAATATCTTCAGAAGTTAAAGTACCCAATAAAGAAATGATTCTGAACTTGTTGAGGAAGAAAGCAAGCTCAGCAGACACAGAAGTTCATTGAATCAAGCACAGCACTGGGAGCAAAGTAGCTTGAATTTTCCTACACATCCGAACTGTAAAACAGCCGCATGATGCTTACTGGAAATGTTCCTGCTTACATCTACTATAAGCTGGTCTGCAGTCAAGAAAAACAGCTGGCACTCACAGCTCTGCCTGGTGGTTGGCTGTGCTGAAAGTCATGGCTTATAGGTACCTCTCTGTTTAGGCTCTCCTTGGAGACTTAACTCTTACGGGTCTATAACAGCTTTTTGATCGGCTGAGTATCTTCCAGGTTCTTTCCTCTAAACTGTCCAGAATCCTTATACTCCAGTTATACAACTATTTTCTGCATAGGTCCTGGCCATCATGCAAATAGCCACTCATTCCTGTGCTAGTGGGGCAGTTTGACCATCTCCTCCACTGCAACAGCATGACTGGAATGGTCCAGACTAAACCACTCATTTTTGCAAAGAACTTTTCATCATGTCACCAATCCAGTTTACAGAATGGCTTCAGAAGCAATTGCACAGCTACAGTTGAGCAGGAGGTTAGTGAGAGTAGGACTTCTTAGATGCATCGTACAGAAAATGTTTGTGCCACAACTCAAGATGCCAGTCTCTAAACCATTCAGGTACCTGCTTAGCTTATCCCAGGCGCGGAAAGGTGAGCCCCATCAGACGGGTAAGAAGAATAATCCTGCTTGGAGGGGAACTAGGTATGCTCCAGGAGAAAAGCTTGAAAAGACTAGACTCTAAGGTGTGTCAGGGATAGGAAGGATTAAGAGAAAAGCAAGGACCCAGCAAAGGAAAGAGACTGCTAAGAGGACAAGGGAGTTGAAAAGCTTTAGAGGTGATGGAGGAAAACACAGGTTTTTATCACTCAGAAAACAGTTGGCTGACACTAAATTGAACCCATCCAGAAGGACACAGTGTGGAAAGAGCAAAGATGTTTATAAACTGCTTTTATTTCTATTCCTTTTTATCTAATCACCTTGAGTTTTCCTAATATAAAAAAATAATCTTAATTATAAGCTAATAAAAACCTGGAGTGGGGAGTAGTCGTTAAGTGGGTGAGGGGTGTTGAATTTAAAAGACTTTCCCCTTCAGACGCTTGACTGCAGAAAGAGGTCTAGGTAAATCCTCTTCAACCACCTTTTAGCCAACCTGGGTGTCGTCACGTATTTCAGCAATAAACATAGTAACATTTGCTAAGAAATACCTACGAATTCTTTGTGGACTCAGAATATTAGGAATATTTCCTGTTCTTACAGATTTTAGCACAAACTGGAGTAGACCTTCAGTAAAATATCCTCAGGATACTCTAGAGCACATTTACTGTGATTCAGTGAAGTTAATGTAATTAAAATTAAACTAACTTGTCAAAAGAAAGAACAAAGTACATTTTGTGATATAGTATCTTTGATTTGGTTAATATGAAAAACTGCATATTCCACAGTGGGTTTCCAATTCATAATTAATTAGTGATTTTTATTGAATTTACTTTTACAAATATTTTGTTTTAAACAAAACCCAAGAGCTCTATAGATTTCTTTTGCATTTTGTTCATTTTCTTTCCATTGCCATGAAAAGCTATTCACTACTTGGCTCTAATAATTGTTCAAAGAATGTCATAGAAGTTTTGAATTATACTTGGAGCCTATTTATGATAATTGGGCATTCATTTAGCCTTACTTATCACATCAATCAACATGGCCAAAAATACATGCAGGTAGGCTTCATTAAAGAATGAGAGAAAGAATTCTTGAAATTATAAATATATGTGTGTGTATATATATCTCCTGAGTCTGACTATTCTGCAAAATTTAAAAAAAAAATATTACCATGGCTGGCATATTTTTATATATTCACTTCCTATAGGTAGATTAAGTTATGATTTCATTTTGACATATTTATTTGTTTCTCCTATGACAGATTTGTATTCAATAGACAGATTAATTGAGTATGCATGTGTTTGAATTATAAATATTTTATACATTTCTTCGCTGAACCCGGGTATATATATTCTCTGCAAAGAAGGAAAAGAATCAGTTGGATCACAATAAAAAACCTATTGTTTGGTCTTCAAATAACAGGGGAACAAAAAAGTTTGCACTGCACAGTTGATGCTTCTACAGTTTCTGAGAGGAGACAAATATTCACACCACTGAAATACAGTTACATTCAATTTTGCTGAAAATCTTTTTAAAAAATTGATGGATACAAAGACTAAAGATGACAAAAATAATCACAAGAGTTTCCCCGATAGATTTACACTTATGATTCTCATCATCTTAAGGGAATTTAAACTGCAGATATGCTGTTAAGTTATCAGTGGACAGAAAAAGATGGTGAGAATATTTCCAGTGGAGAACCAACACATTTTATGAGAATCAAAGATGACAAGCTCACAAGTTGCAAAGAAGCATAACTTGTACCGTGAATATTATTCATCAGGTTGAAGCTGTTTTCAAAATATGCCAGGGGATAGTACAAGGTTGACAACTGCTCTCTGGGAAGTTTTATTTTGTCAAGAATTTCACAGATGTGATTACGCTGTGTAATTTCAATATATTTTACCAGACTCCTTCAGGCATGGTTAACACTCTACTGAAAAATATATCAACGAAATTGGTGAAGTACTTCAACATATTCAGTGTCACTTAGATTAGGCTGACTGAGTAGTTGCAACAGATTTAAAACTTCCTACTGAGTTATTTGGTACTATTTGCTTATTTGTTATTTGACACTACCTGACTATTAAATGCAGTCCCTCACTATAACAGACTACCATATATTTATCCAGAAGGGTACATAAGAAAAAGCATTCTTTGCCCTTGACACTTGACAAGAGAGAACTCTTCCTCAATGAATTATTCCACAAACAAACTTGAAACATAAGTACCAAAATTCATAAATTTAGAAAAAAATTGAGTGAGTGCCAAGAAATAATGGAAAATACATTTGTCCTATGTTTGCACTGGAAGGGAATTTATCAGGCAGAGGAAGTTGAGTAATTCAAGGAAAAGAACTAAACCATGCTACAAATGAAGACCAGAAAATCTCTTCAGTCTATTCTAAGCTAACATGGATGAAAACTTCTTCATCTTAGTCATCTCTCTAAGTGCCTAACAAGACACACCAAACAAGCACTTCCCCTGAGAGGTTTCAGAGGGCCACTAAGGCTTCTTTGACCAGTATCCCATCTCTGTCTGTGGCCAAAAGAAAATGAAAAACACCCAGAATCTGTATCGCACATAAAAACAAAATGCATTTTTTTCCTATTCTCTGCAGCAGACCATCAAAAACCTTGAACCATGAGATTATTTAAATGCAACACAAATAAGTTACACAAGCACAGTGATCGATATTTTCCTTAGTTATGTCTAAGGAATATCAATAAATTCATCAGCTGCAGCTCCACGTCTAATGCTTATTCTAATTTCAGGACTGCAACTATCCTGTCATATAAACCTTTCAATTTGTTCTTTGTGTTCCATTATGAAATGATTTTCCTTCTTTTCCTCCACATCTCTTCAAATACACTTTCCACAACCTCATTCTGTTTGTAAAAATCCTCTCTATAATTACATGAGAGATAGTATTACGTGCCTTCTTTGTGGATTTTCAGTACTTGAGTGATCACACAAAGAAAAAAAAAATTATCACAGACAACCTTTTGCAACCTTATGGAAGGAAGAATTTATAATTATAATTGTATTAGCTTTTACATTTGCAATAAATAGATATACATTTCATAAAGTGTGAAAATCAACAGAGGGCAACCTGCATTACAGTAATAGATAAAATCAAGGAAGCTCTACATAAATTTCTCCAAGATAAATAGCTGTGCCCTCAGATCAGGGGTTTTTAAATACTACATTCTAGGCTCTGTCTCTTGGAGTATTCATTATATTCCAAAAGCTCAATATAGGTGAAACCACTTTCTCATCAAAATCTAAAGGTGTTTTGACGTTTGCTTCAACATGGCCTAGACCTACCCTAAGATCAAAAGATACAAACATGTGGAAAAAGAAAGGAAAAATGCACATAAAAACAGTGTTCTTTCTGAATTTTCTTTAAAAAGCAATTTATGGTCTCTCCTTTTATAAAGAGCTTCAGGATTAGACCAATCTCTCACTGCTGTAGGGATAGTCGTATGAAACATAATGTGTCACCAGAACTCAAACATTTAACTAAGGTTTCGGTTGTGTGTGGTTTTCAATGTATTCTTTTTCTTGTTGCAGATATGTATTTCAACCCTTTTACAGCTCAAGTCCTCTAATGTTTCAGTGGTGTGTTTATGAAATGCAGGGCAGTTTATCCAAATAGCCAGTCCTATTCTAAAAGTTAAAATCGCCCATCTGGCACATAACTTGATGCCAACTGTTAAGCATTGAACTGATAGAGGCTCATGACAAAATGCTAATTCTCTTCATGTTTTGCATGAAAACAGTAGAACGAATATGGAGGCTATTAAAATGTGAAAATGATTGATGTGTGCCTCATCAACAGCATCTCCTACTCTTAACTCCAGTCAATGATTCAAATAATGCCAAGCCAACACTTTCAGGAAATGTGTAAGGAATTTGGCAGCTACTCCAGCTTTCCAGCTCGTTTTATGAGTAGTTCCACAAAACACAAGTCAAATCATCCTCTCCTTCAAAGACTGTTCTCTGAAATAATACCCGGCTGGTGTTAAAAAGAATGTACTGAAACTTGTTCCTGCTTTAGTAGTGGCAAGTTCAACTAAGTGCAAAGGGAAAAACATGTATTTGAATCTCCAGAACTGCATCTTATGATATTAATTAAGAGATATTTTCGGGGTCTTTCAGAGAGTTTTAAGTTCATTGATTAAATCTATAAATCTGCCTATTGCAGTCAGGGCCCCGATGGCACCACCAACCCTGACTGTCCCACAGCCCAGGACCCCACATCAGCCCCCCCCAGCGCCATCAGCCCCTGCCCCAGCAATGCCACAGCAGGGCTGGTCTCCAGCTCCCCACAGCCCTGCCCGGCCACGGGCCCTGTTGACCCTGTCCTACCCACAGGCCCATGTCCCGGCCTGTCCTCAGCCTGTTCCCAGGGAGGTGCCCAATGCCTGGGGCTGGGGCTGCCCTGGTGCCCCTGACTGCTCTGCTCCGCTCCTGGCTGAGGGTGGGACGGGCCCTGGCTGCCAGGCCCTGCCCGGCCACCCCACCATGGGGAGCCCCTGACACCCCCAGCTGCTAGGGAGCCCTGACACTTGAGTAGCACATTCTTTAACAGTTATTTCTTCTACCTTATTGATTAAGATAATTAAACAGCATATTAAAACTGTTAACATTATTATAAACTGCCCTTATTATCCATACATTCTATTGAGTACTTTCTTTGGTCAATCCAGCAAAAGGTTGTATGAAAGAATATGACAGTATGATCCAGCAAGCATTTAACAGCGACTCTAGAGAGCTGTTTTCAATTGCCACGGTTTTCATATAAAGGAGGTACACAAAATCTTCCTCTCTTGGTAAAGTGCTTTGAGATTGGCAGGTTAAAACAACCCTTCACAAGTGTAAAATAAGACTAAATGACTTTAATAATACAGCAGATCTTGTAGGCATACAGAGTCCCTGTCTGAAAAAGAACAGAAATCTAAGTTCAAAAGACATGAAGAATCCTGGAAGGCCCTGAGGAGGATGGTTACAGGTGCAGAAGACTCATTGCTGCTCTTGCTCCCTCCTCTTGTCCATTCAAAAAAAAATTATTCATCATTTGGTATAAGTTATGGTCCAATATTGTTTCTCATTTCAGTCTCAATGTGACAAAATGTTGGTACATGATTTTCAAAAACCAATAATTCATACCAAAAACAATTAGAATTTTTCAGCTGCAGATCAGTGAATAGTCTGTCTGGTTTATTTTTATCTTGCGAACAGGCTGGGTTAGTGCTTAATATAAACATTAAGAATCAGTCTCAAAATCTCATATTCTGGCATGCACTGTCCTAGCCTTTCTTTAAATAAGAATATAAAGTCAGCTAGCCAAAGGGCCATCTATCCTACCAATCCTGTTTTCAATGGTGGCTGTAAACAGCAGACGGGAGAAATATAATAGAGCAAGCATATACGCTACTTCCTTTTCACTCTTCAAATCTCCATTTATTTTCAACTCAGGGATTCAGGACGAGAGGAAACGGCCTCAAGCTGCGCCAGGGGAAGATATTAGGAAAAACTTCTTCACCAAAAGGGTAGTCAGGCATTGGAACAGGCTGCCCAGGGAAGTGGTTGAGTCTTCATGCCTGGAGGTATTTAAAAGAAGGGTAGACATGGTGCTTGAGGACATGGTTTAGTGGTGGACTTGACAGTGATAGGTTAACAGTTGGACTAAATGATCTTAAGGGTCTTTTCCAACCTTAATGATTCTATGATTCTATGATTCTATTTCCAAAGCTGGATAAGGGTTGTGTAGGTTTTTCTAGTGCTTAAGACAACATTCAGCCTGGATCATGGCACTACTTTCCAGCTGCTGTGCTGCAAAGGACAGTCCTTACAACTGATAATAATTAACTCAAAGAAAACTGCTGGCTGTTTTTAAAGGATACTCCAGTTCATGTCTTGCATAGTTAAAATTTGCAAATAATCGAAAATTAACTCTTAGGATAAAGCCTAATAATTTGACAGGGTACTGAGGAATTCCACTGCAGAGAATGGGAGAAAAAAAAGTCTGCCCTCCATTTATTAAGAATTTGGTTAGATACAAGAGACTTTGTACAGGAATCCAGCCAAAAAAATATTGCTACCAAAGCCATTGCTTAGGCTTCCTCAGTGCACAGCTCAGCTCTATGGAGATGTATTCACATTTACTTTTTTCCAAAGGTTCACGTCTCTTTGTAATGCCCCAATTTCTGCTTCTGTTTCAGTAACTACAGTTGGTGGCTCTGCTATCATACAACTATGGATGAGAAAATAGCATGATTTTCAAAAATAATAATTTTCTTCCAGATCAAAATCTATGTTTCTGTCTCTATCCAATTTTAGGATGACACAAGGTCAATATTCCAAAACAAAAGATTCCATTAAGTTTCAATACTATTTCTTAATGTAATTCAAGAGATGACATACTATTAAATATGTATTTTCAAAATTCCCAAGTGGAGACCAAAAATGTTACTAAAATTGTCTGGAGCAAGGCTCTGTGGCTCTACCTATGTCAATGGCTGAAAACTCCAATTTCTACTCAGAGTTTATGAAAGTCATTGAAATTCCACAATGCCACTGAGTCCGGCCAGCACAAATTGACTCTTAACATCAAGTTCTGCAATTTATGTGACTAAATGAATAATTGTTATTTTTCTTAATCAAATAAAGATGACAGCATAAAACTCAGGGATTTTAAGTTGTCAAATATCTACTGAGAAAACTGAAGATTAAAAAAAAAAAACACAAAACATTATAGCAAACTTTTCTGTGTTCACTTTTGATTGTACAGTATGTGAAAACTTCTCTGCATTATGGACTTCCTAGAGAAATAATTTATATAATGTATATTTAAAGTGCAGATTTTTTATATCTATATTAAACACAGATAATAATAATAATAATAATAATAATAATAATAATAATAATAATAATAATAATAATAATAATAATAATAATAATAATAACAACCACCAAAGCTGGGAAAAGCCATTAAGATAATATCCATATTCCAATGCAGTCTTAAACAAAGAAGTTGCTACTCTGCCTCCATAATATCTCTCTCATCGTCACTGGCAGCTGGAAGACCAGCAGGTTTTCATCTATTATCATTAGTTACTGGGCTTGATGATGATTACTGTGCCACTTGAGTCTGGGATCAAATAATTAGTACTTGTAACTGAGAATGTCAGCCTTATCACAGCTTCTGCCATTCTCATGGTAATTGCAATGTAAAGATAAAAATGTGCTCTGTATGACTGTATTTAGTCGAAAGTTTGTACTGAAAGTCCTGATGGAGAACTATGCTAAGATCCTTGAAACATTAGTGGGACATTCCTCAAAGTGGTCAGTTATTAAAATGAGTCTTTTTAGTACAGTTAATAATGCATATACCTTCATAACCTTTTTAAAACCACCCTATGCTGAATTGTCCAAAACTGCAGAGAGGCAAAGTTTGTCTGGGATTGTATCTTCCCTAAAAGATTTACAAATATTAGTTCTTTATAGTGTGTGCTATCATCTCCAGAACATCAGTGTTGTCCTCACCTTACAGTCACCTGCAGAAGGACATAGGGAATATTCACCAAGATCCCACCAGTCCTGCTTTGGCCCCGCTGCACTGAGTGGGTGTCCTCCGTGGCCTGCTGAAAGTCTGCCTTGGAAATGCCCAGAGTGAGAAGACCCATGAGGGAGAACTACACTAAATGTCTCACAGAGAGTTTGCCAACTGCTCTTGCTCCATATGTCGCCTCTCATATTATTTCAACGTGTTCATGGATGTCTACGAATGATGTCAGAAGGAGCCTCAAGTTTCAACTGCTCCCCATCCTCTTCTAATAAAGTCATATATTATTATTCATATACTAAGACCACAGTGCTATAAAACATGGGAAAAATACTATGAACAACTGTAAAGTAAATTCAAGCTATAGCTAAGAAAATCTGCAGAAGATGTATGAGATGATGACAATTACTCAAAAACCTCCAAATATTGCGGGACAATAGAGGAAATAAATTTCTTCTGGGAAACTAACATAACATGCAAGGAAGAAATACAGCAACAAATATGGATAGCACAAATATTTTAAAAGAAAATCTACTAAAAAAAATCCTGTAATTATTCCCTAGAAGAAGAAGATGCTGATTTAAAACTCTGAAGAAAAAAGCATGTTTCTGTAGCATTCACAATGAATAAACTTTTCCAGTATAGATATAATTTGAGAAATTTATTTCACGTTATTAACATTAAAATAAGTTTATCATATATTATTATTTTTAGAATATTTTCACCAAACTTCTAGTATTCTATCAATAAGCAGGGATTTCTTTAAGTTAAGCAGGGCAAATTTCAGCAAACTGTAAAATATTAATCATTTCAACTTTGATTCTGGGCACAGGCTTAAAGAACATTTCAATAACTATCATAAAACAATTATTGTTTGGTTTATACAGTGTAATCCGTTACTTAGCAATATTTATCACGTCTACATCTAACAACTTTATTTCCTACATAGAAAAATTAGTGAACTGTGTCCACTTCAATTTTATAAATTGGAACACAGCCAGAGTGCCGCAGTTTTGAGAGTTACATTATGGAAAGTGATAATCACTGAATGGTAAAGGTTCTGGTAAGAAATTTCTATTAAAAACACATAATCCACTGGACTATGAAATTTTCATATGGTTATCACATTTATGGCTCCAAATTTTCAGGAAAGAGGAGGCGGGGGGGGAAGAAAAAGCAATACTTTTATTTGGAAATTACAACTTTTTCTTTGGGTCAGATATGAGTAAGAATTTTTTCTTATGACAGAATCATATTATTAAAATATGTGTAAATAAAATAAGTAATATTGTGCCTTGGATTAGAAAATGTCTGAGAGAGAAAAGTTTTTTTTTTTCCCCAAATTAAAAGAATGAGGATCTGGATAGTGATGTGAAGCTGGACCCTGAAATTTAAGTGCACTTCTGCAGCCCATAAAGGAGAAGAGAGAAAATGTTGAATCTTGGAATAAGCAATGGTTTGTCCAAGAGGCAATGCATCAGGGAAATGATAATAATCATTTTGGTGACCATGATAATATGACAACCAACCTACATGTTTTTTAAGATGAAGGCTGAGTTTATACACTATTAGAGGACATAAAACCATATATAACATTTTTACAGTTGGGTAAAGAAAAGAAGTTTAATCCTCCAAAAACTTAGAAGGAGATGGAAAAGGACAGAGCCTGAGCATGACTCTCTTCAACTGAGCCAACAGTTGATATTAGGGCACTCATTAAAAATATGGAAGCCTGATTCTGGCACCACATCAAATGTTACAAAGATGTAAATCTGTCTCTCAAATACTGTCTGTTTTTTCATTAAAACATTTGAATGTTATCAGATCTGAAATGGAATCAGATGTCCAAACCTCCATATTTTCTGCAAAATGGAATTTCTGGGTTTTGGCTGTTACTACTGTTTGCATGACTTCCACTGACAATTTTGACAGAATTGACAGTCTTGAGAAACATTTCTATTGTGTAAAATGAGCATTTTCTAAGTGAAAATTACTCCACCAAATATGATTGATTTCCTTTAACATTATTCTCATACAGTCTACTTCGTTTTTAACAAGAAAGCACAAGATACCAGATTCTGTTACTAGAAGCAGCAGTAATTCCATTTCAAAACAAAGATTTAGGTATTTAAATTTCTGCACAATTCATTCTAAACTAACAATATTTGTCTTGGCAAAACTGCCTCATAAAGAAAGGCATATTGTAATTTAACTGCCTCAGATCAAATGAAACTAGTGACAACACCCTTCTCATTATGGTATGTTCCCATTTTCTCTTAATCTGTTTCTAAATAGTGACAAACATATTAATCTCATCCAAATATATTGCATGTCCAAGATATGACCATGCCTTAGTTTCAAATAAGAATAAAGCCAAATTTCCATACTTAAACTTAAGCTGTTGAAGTATCATACAACAGCATATGTGCAGGTGCAGATTTGATACAGAATCCCATTTGCCACAGTATTCTTAAACATAATCCTTAGCATTCAAGAGCTGCAAAAGTAGGATCATTCTCTAGTAGATTTTTTTTTAATTCTTTGGCACAGCAGTATTACAAAATATTGTGGACTTAAATACATTTGTATAGACATTCAGGGGTCATGTCAGTTTTAATCACCACAGTTTCTAGTTACTCAAAATCTCTATTATATCTGTGTTTTTATCATTATTGGTATTTAAAGTTAAAAGCAATTTACACTTGATTATTCTTAGACTCCTCAGGGCATATTTGGAAAATTTAGCATTCTATATAAAAGTTTAGTATGCATCATATAAAAATTGAAGTAAAATATCTAATTTCATACAAAGTCGTTGAATAGTGCAGAATACAGGCTTTTGAGAACAGGGTCTTTACTTCCAGGTTATGAGTTCAAATTCAACACGAGGCAGAAAAGATAAAGATATCCCCAGGTGCTAAACTCTCCATGACTTGTATTAAATGAAGGTCACAGCTTTTAGAGTCAGTGGGGACTATTATGATTCTCAGGTCTGGCTCCAGATTCAGCACAGGCCACAAAGCTTTGCAGAGTAATTTCTGCAAGAAACCTATGAATTGTATGAGGTAAAGAATTTCTTTTGGAAAGACATTCTTCTTGATTTACACTACTCCACTGCAATGTGTCAGCGCCCGTTTAGGTAACGGAATGTTACAAAACATGTTAAAAAAAAAGACCAAAGCCTTTCAGTGAAGATGGCAATGTAAAGGAATGCGCTTGCCCTATGCAGATGGAGTAGTGCTCACAGAAGAAAAAAGTACTATTTGTGAATAAAACATAAAGAGAAAAATACATAAGGGAAGGTGTCTGGAACCAAGTAAGTTGCACAGAACCAGCTTCCTAGGCTTTATACGCTTGTTTTAGACCTACTTCTTCCCATCAGATCTTACTAAAGAGAATATATTTATTTTGCTTTTTCATTCAGTGTTTGTTGTTGATTTCCTTTTCGTTACAAACAAACCATTGCATTTTTATTGAAGAAATATATTTCAAGATGTACAGTTGAACCCCAGACTATTAATCACCAATACAGAATGCCATCTTTTGACTGCAAAATAGAGCACAAAGTGCTTGAAATGTTTTGTTTTAATGCTCTATAAGTAGTGCCTAATACTTCAGCTATATAAAATGAGTTATTGATATCTCAGTGCATTCTTATTTGGAGTGCAAAAAGCTTCAATTTTTTTCATTTGTATATAATTAGGCTCTAAATTTTAATTATTTTCTCTACAAAGAAGGTAGAAAGTAGAGATACAAACATAAACTTTCTCCTGTATCCCTGTCACTTAATTACCATCATTTTACAGTCTAAAGTACAAAGCTTTTCTCAGCCACCAAATGAATGAGGTTCTTGTGTAATTGAATGCAGGGATATCATTGAAGAGCAGTAACTTGTGCATAATTTAAAAATATTAGTGGAAAACAAAGTATGTGAGCTTTACAGAATAGGCAACACTAGTGAGTGGGATATTTAGAATATCTTTCCTCTCAGGACTAAAAAAAAAAAATAGAAAAAATGTTTTTACTCAGTAGATTTGATGTATGCCTACATCTGTAAGACTTGCTCATCTTACTTGAATAACCCTGTATAAGTGCTTTTCTAGGTTTTCAAAGTTTTTGAAGTACTTAATTCCAGCACAGGTAGAAGAGAGTAAAAAAGATTCCATCGTTCTTTATGCATTATGATTTTGATTGATCATTTGCCAGTAATTTAACACTATACAAACCAGTGGACAGCAAAAGGAATTGCATATGTGGCATTGAATGTATACTTTGAAAATTATATTTTTCTTCTCCCGACATTCTGAATGCTAATATATAGAAAATAAAATCTCAGCTTAAAGCTCCAGCCTCAGGCTGCGTCTCCAGAGACAGCAATTACAATCTCCCTGTAAACTGAAAATTTCAAATACAAGTTTGAAGAAGAACAGAAAGTAGAAGCATAGTTTAAAGCTTCAAAGAATTTCTTGTTCAGCTAACGTACTTTTAACATATTTATTACTTTGAGGAGGAATTTATATCTGTTGGATTTCAAATTTTCAAGCATGATTTCCTACCTTCCTACATGATTTCCATTTTTTCTCTTCTACTAGGGGATTAAAATAAATCACTGCGTTTTTTTTTTTTTTTTCCCAATGGATTTTAGACTTAATTGTATTACAAACAAATGTTACCAGCTATCCTCTCTATCTAGGTGGTTGGTTTTGTTCTTCTAGATTCATAGAATCATAGAATCGTTAAGGTTGGAAAAGACCCTTAAGATCAAGTCCAACAGTTAACCTAGCACTGCCAAGTCCACCACTAAACCATGTCCCCAAGCACCACATCTACACATCTTTTAAATACCTCCAGGGATGGAGACTCAACCACTGCCCTGGGAAGCCTGTTCCAGTGCCTGACTACCCTTTTGGTGAAGAAGTTTTTTCTAATATCTAACCTAAACTTCCCCTGGTGCAGCTTGAGGCCGTTTCCTCTCGTCCTATTGTTTGTTACTAGGGAGAAGAGGCCGACCCCCACCTCGCTACAACCTCCTTGCAGGTAGTTGTAGAGAGCAATAAGGTCTCCCCTCAGCCTCCTCTTCTCCAGACTAAACAACTCCAGCTCCCTCAGCCGCTCCTCATAAGACTTGTGCTCTAGACCCTAATTCCTAATATGCAGTCTCACACACAAAAGACCAACATCCTTACTTGCTCTGCCCTAACTCTTACTATATGCTGCTGGTGCATCTGAATGAAAATATTTCACTGAATGAAAAACATATTTTTGACATGCCAACAGTAATTTATAAAGAAATTATAAATTCTCAGAATAGTCATTTATCCCACAGTTTGGATTTTAAAAAAAATGAAAAAGGTCTCATCTGATGAGGTATCCTTTTTAAGCTCACAACTCATGTATCAAATCAGTTTTCATAAATATGAAAAAAAATCACCTCTTTGCTGAAAATAAACATGATAGACTTCAGCTAAAAGAATTTTTCAGAAAGTCATGTGTGTCTGTAAAGAGATGCTCACAGTAAAAGTGCCTCTCAGCTACAGAGGTTATTGTGTACTTAAGCACATCTATCTTGTTTGATTTGCAGCCAATATCCTATATGAAACCAATCGTCCTTCTACGTTTTTCTTCTACTAAACTGTTGTTTGTTTGTTTTGATGACTGTAAGTAGTAGTACACATGACAGGGCTGATAAGGACTCCAAATTTATGCCAGCCTGTGTCTACATCCTGTTTATATAAACCCCTGTTAACTCCTTTGGAAGCTGACAGAGCTGCAAGAAAGATACTATAGAGTTCATTACGTCTTAAAAGAGCTTGTCTGACTAGATCAGTTCGTCCTGGCAGTACTTCTGAAAAAAACAGCTTTATGGATAAGGACTTCAAAGTCAAGTTCTCATGAACGTTCTCATTTCAGGAACCTTAATGAAGCATCACAACCACAGCAGTTTGCATGTTTCTGTTCTATCATTTCATTTTCCCATACTTGATGACTGGTCAGTCACTTGAACAACCCCAGTGCATTTAAAATTCATAAATGCATGTTAACATATACTAGCGATGAAGTTCTTTTGCATGACATTGAGGGCAGAAGACAGGAGCTGAAAAAGGCTTTGCAGTTACAACAGGGACAAGATTTGGATTAGAAGCAACTCAAAAGAAAGATGTGCTGATAACTTTTGAAGCACAATTTTTGTGAATTTCCCTTGTCATCACTTCAGAAATACTCTCTAAATTATGAGCGCACACATGGTTTTGCATTCCCACCTTCCATCATCCATTGAAATCAGAAGCTGAACATGTCTGACACTTTAGCACTAACAGAAGGGATTACTTCATTGCATTTTTTCTAGTCTTAATTTTCTTCTGTTTAACTTCAGAGTTAGCTATTCATTTTGTTTTGGTATTGTCGTTTCTGTTTGTCTTGTTTACCTCTTCTTTTAACTTTGAATTCCCCCAAACAGTTGATTAGCAATGTGCAATTTAATGGGGAAAATGACTACTTTCTTGCCTTGCAAGATTTAGAAATGGCAATTATAAAAAGTTCCCATTCTAGCTTTTGCTCTGAAGCCAAGTCTTTGAAAAAAAACTCATACTGCCTGTCTTCGGCAATATTGTTTTGTGAGCTCTCCAGCAAGCCAGTTCTAATAAAATTCACAGTAAGGCCAACATTTTTTGCTTTGTGTCCATACAGGGACACAAATTTGCTTTTCATCTCTCAAAAACTCCACTTTACAGATTTTAGACTAGTTGTTTCAGGCTGCCTGACTGCCACAGTTTGTGTGCTGCCTGATCGGTTACATTTGCTGTCAAATCCACTGTTCAACTATGCTTATACATCTCAGTAGCATTCTTCATTAGGACACATTGCAATGCATGAAAAACTTTATTCTTTGCATCACCACAATCAGACATATCCATCCTTAGGTTCTTAACAACCACATAGCATCTGCAGATATACTGATGATCCATGTACTGGTATATAGGATATATATTGTTTCTTTTTATAGCATTAACGATATTCAGTTTATCAGATGGAGAACATTTTCCTGAAATGATGACATTTTTAGCCCATCTTAATATGTGTGTGTAGCTTTCTGCTCTCTTCTAATCCTCTCTATGCTTTTTATTTGAATTTCCTGATATTTTCACATTTCCTTGAGCTTGTTTTCAGTCATGGTTTGAGAGCCAAGTTTTAAAAAACATCAGATCTTGTAATATCTTTCAGGTTCTTGAACAGGAACCGGATCACAGGGTGGAGGAATGGATGGACCCTCTAAGGAGATGTGGAAGATGCTATCTCCAGCAATAGTTCGGGAGCTCCAACAGGACCCAAAGGGATACTGTAAGGATAGGGATTGTAACGTTGTATGTTCACTCTCAAAATCTGCATATTACCTAAAAGGACCTAAATCTCAAAACAACTTCTGTTATATGAAAATCTTAATATGAGAATGCTCTCAGTGAAGGATCTCTGGTCAGTGAATGCACTGAGATAGAGAACACCATTTGGCCTAAAGAGCAACCTGTGAGGGATACCGAGGCACTAGATTGTCTCAAAAAACTAAATGGACAAGATCAATGTCCTGTATATACCAGACAGCTACCAGACTCAAAAAGCCCCACAGATAGACTATGTCGCTTCCAAATAAATCCGTGATACTTTTCAGATTGTCACTGTTCTAGAGAAGGAAAAGAGTAAATAAAATGGGCTAGGGACTAATCTCTGGTTCTCAGGCTGGCAACACAGCAGTTTTTATTCACTTGCCAGAATTATTTTCATCCTCAAAATAGTACAGTAGCATCTAAAGTGCCTATTGGGAACAGATCCTAGCATATGCTGTTGACTCAAGCCACTCCCGAGAACTGTCTGGGAGACTGCTAGGTTGGAGCAGATGAAACCTACACCAGAGTATGCTAGCAACAAAAAAGCATGGATGATTGTTTAGAACGCTTAAGCCTTTGCCATTGCCCTGTTTCATTCACTTGTAAATATGCAAGCTAAGTGACCAATACTGATGCACTGAAGTTGTCTTACTGAAAACAGCAGTACCAAAACTGTCACTGCTTTTCTAACATACAGCGTGATCTTTGTATGCCTGCTATGATGTACGTGCTTATACAAGACTCAGCAGGACTCAGCTGCAGTATCAAACCCAGACTGAGGAGTCTTTAGAAAAGCATTTCTTGGCATAAATTTCACCTCTTTTTATAGAAGCACTAGCTGGGGTCCCAGTTTTCACATGTCAAGACAAGTGCTACTTTTCATATAAGGACTTAAGTCATACAGCCTTATGCAGATCTGGCACAGAAACTATAAATGTAAAGACACAAGAACTGATGAAGCTGAGGTTGACAGGGAACAGCCCAGCTAGAACAGTATTCATGGAATTGCTGAAGTTGGATTTGAAGCTCATCTCAGTATATAATCCCACAAAACCCCCAAGAAAACAGACCAGAAACAAGCTTTCCTAGTCTTTTAATTTCTCTTAAAGAGCTTTACAGTAAAAACATTAACTAAGGATGTGAAATTTCCTCAGATAAAAAGACATTTAGCTAATTTAGGTAAAGACATCAAATAATTCTACCTCTAACATCTAATTTAACTTCATTTAAGAGTGAAGTTCTAACAAGGTTTCTCCATAGCAGAAGCCTCCAAGAATACGTGCACAGGATCACAGCATATGCCTTGAAAGTGCAAGCACTGGATGGTATAAGAGGCCCAAAAGATTAAAGTACAAATTGCAAACAGCAAATTACAGTCCCTAGGATTTAATGCCCAGGAAAGAAACCAGAAGAGCATAGATCCAACATAGACGAACTATACCAAACATATTCAGAACACAAAGGGCATAACAGGAGGTATAAGACAGTAACAACCCCAATAGGAACAAGAACAAGAAGAAAGCAAGCACTGAAAGAGAAGAACTGTTTCATTATTGTCTCCCTGATTAAGGATGCTGTGCCTGATCAATGCTGCAACTTCAATGACAGCAAGGTGTATTCCTTCTCACCCCCTTTGATGCAGAAAGATCATTGCTTTTCATTTGCTGATCACCAAACTTTGCTACTGTGGACTCAGTAATCATATATATAAATACTGTTACTATACAATTGAGTTAAGTAAACAAGATCGTAAGAAGCAGTTTTTGTGTGTGCGCATGTGTGCGCCCATGTGTGCTTCTATTTTCTGCTCCATCCTTCCCACACCAGGTGATTGACACTGCAGCACAGTCAGAGTAGACTCAGATATGACATCTAGATACTGTTGTAGCAAAGAGCAAGGAAAATCATCAAGACAGTTTTCTAAGACAGGCAAGTTAAGTCTTCTTTTGGAGGTATCTAACATTCTCTATTGATTAGAAACAGAAACTAGACAATTAGCTCAGGTTAGACACCTAATTTTTAGATGGCTACAATTTGGAAAAATGTACCATGCTCCTAATATAGCCTTAATTTACTGATACAGCAGTTTCCCAAAACAGAAACTACTTCCACCCAAGAGCTTCATGGCTAGACATACAAAGCTCCATAAAGGAATGCACACTTAGAGAAGTATTCCTAAAGAAATGCATTAAAAACTATGCTGATAAACATAAAACAGAATGAGGTTGAGGTGATATCTACTATTTAACATAGGTATTAAAAAAGTCAAGAACATTTCTATAGCCCCATCTCATTTAATATGCATTGAAAAGAAAGTGACTCTGCTCTGGGTTTCCTTAGTCCTTTATGCTTTAGGAAATACAATATTTGGAAAACAATAGTGGGAATCCAGGCAATAGAAGAAAATCAGATCTGTGTGAACTGAGACACTAATTTGAGTGGATCGAGTGTTTCACTACAGATAGGTGGAACTGGTGTTCTGCATGTTTTCTAGGCTTCATAATTCATACTGTACATATTATCACTAGTGGCAAAGTTGTAGTGGTGAAGATTGCCCTATTCAAAACAATGTCATGCTATCTAAAACACAGCCACATCTGTCCATTTATAAAGGTATTTCTACTCTGCTCATCTCAGTTGCATCACTTATGTAACAGATCTGTTAAAATTTATGACCCTTCTACTCAATAAATAATGGAGGCTGTATGAAATTGTTTCAGTCAGAAACTGAAGGGAAATTCGATACTGTAAACTCATTCAAATGAAAACCTGAATTTCAAATCATATGGCAAAATTTATTACAATGAGATATGCAGCATTTCTTCTATTTATTTTTACCACTTCTACACAAGTACCCTCTTCAATCAATGCAACAATTTGACTTTGGCCTGTTTCAGTAATAAAATGGCTTTTACTCTTAGGAAACTTCCTTGCCATACTCAGTACCTGTATTCTAACTTCTACCACTTCTGCCCTTTGGAAATTTCTGTACTGTCTCTAATTTTCTTGGCTTCCCTGTGAATAAGGTATTGCCCGTGTTTCTCCAATTTTTATAACAAGACAGTGAGAATCAACAAGTGCTACTGCGAAGGCCAGCACTATTTTAACATGAGTTTGCCATGAAAAGAAAATAATGCATGTGCTGGAAAAGCTGGCAAAATTTTTAGACATACCGAGTGTACAGTTTTGCATCATTTATGGGCATGTTTCCCACATATAGATCCTAATTTCTTGTCTGCTTACTTTCCTTATTCTTTCCAATATAATCACTCAGCTATAATAATGTTAAATGTTTAATACAGGAAAGTATTCAGTAACTATTCAGGCAATTTTCACCACTGAAAGTTTTTAGGCAAAAGCTCACAGCTGTTAACCTACAGAGAAGTCACTAATATCTTGTTAAGACTTGTGAGTAACAAAATACTAAAATATAATAAAAATGAAATAATCTGTCTTGCTGGTTTCATTCTTGAAATGTAAACTTCTGTGTGCATTCCCCAGCATGATAACTATAATCTGGTGCAGACTCAACAGGCAGTTCACAAGGATTTTGTGGCATTGCTTCTGCCCATACTCCACATCTAATCTATTTTTAAGGCACTGTCTTTTTGAGCTTACGTTTTTAGTAGTGCCTTTGGGCTATTTGTTCCCGCAGTTTTAGAAAATACCTTTAAGAAAATTGCTATCCATCCACAGGTACTATTCTATGGTCTAGGCATGCACACTGAGTGGAACTAGATCTGAAAATGTGCCAGGATATATTTCCAGTGCTTGTACTTATTCTTTATGTTACCTAATTTTCTTTACTAATTGATTTCTTATCACAGAATAGTGGTAGAATATTGCTGATTATGCTATCTGGAAAAGACACAAATACGTTCTTCCAGGAACTATGTCATTTAGGAGAGTTTAACTTCCCAGCACAATATCAAACAAAATTATTAGGAACAGTATTAACGCAGATATTTCTTCAAATAAAAGCTAAGAGATTTCTTCTCCAAACATGCATAGGTTCAATAAAAAAGATATACTATTTTCAATCTGCGTTTGATAAGAAGAGATGATAATTTGGAAGAGGTTACTTTTAACATAGGGTGGCATTACACAGTCCTGAGTTCATTCTTTTGTAAATAGACTAGCTAAAAAACAATTCTAAGGTGTTAGGTTACTTAAACTCTGCAACTTAGCATCTCCTTTTCTTCTTACAAAATAAATATATTTAGCTCACACATGGAATTCTGAGAAATTCTGTGTTTAGTTGAATATTGTTCTCACTAACTTTTACTCTGAATTTCAGTGGAAGCAGACAATAGGCAAGGTTGAACGCTTTTGAAAATTTTCTCTCACGTGTATACATATATCCCAGCATTGTCTGGTGGAGGAAAAGGGCAGAAATAAAAGACTATTTTTATATTATATTTTGAAAAACCCTTCTTATATTAGTCGGTGGTGAATTAATCTTTCCTCAGATATGGAAAAATTCTATGCTGGTAAAGAAGCAAGGAGTAAAAGAACTCTACAGCAAAATGCTTGACCAATTGCACCAGTTCTATCAGGCATGTAGCAATCTTAACCAATATGCAACATAAGGGTTTGGGGGGGGGCACAGAGAGGGTAGTATTATGTACAAAAAGAGTGAGAAATAGGTCAATGTATGTTGGATGAGAAATCTGACTTCATTAGATTAGGAGTATTGTAAACATCACAGAAATAGCATGAAAAAGGAGTACAGTTAAGTGCAAATCTTACCATAGATAAAATTTCTAAATCATAAGAAAGCCTGTCTCTATATACAAGCCATTTAATAAGCCCTACAATCTCTCCATAAGACAGGTTCTTCTTACTTTTATGACTCATACCGCTGGAGCATAAAATTACTCAAAAATTGTTTTACAACCAGAAATCTAACTGCTTAACAAGTTACTGAATGTGAAACAAATCTAAGAAAACTGAATCAAACGACAAAATCTGGCAGACTATGGCATGAACAATGAGACTCATAGCTATATTTCAATAGCCTGTGAAGCCAACCACTAAATCAGTAAGAAGGAAAGTAGATTTTTAAGACTACATCATGCAAAACAAATTCATTTTTACCAATTATATTGTTTATATTTCCCAGGATCACTCTCCCTTCCTCCCATATTTCAACAATAACTGAGAAAAAACAGGAAGCAACGTATTGTGACCAACGTAATGCCTTCTTCAGAGTTCATAAAGTAAAAATTAAACCATTTATTGTAATTATCAGGGCTGCTAGGAATAACTGCAATAGTGAAAGCCATCAAGAGTCATTCTGTATTTCACTCCTTTTCCCTTGGCTTAGAATGAGCACACTGTCATCTTACTGCTGCATATCAGATTGTTGTGTTGGGCCTTCATCCTTGATTTCACAGAAACAGGGTACCCTTGTCTTCTAGTGTCATTACCCCCAAAAGATTGCTGCTTGCATTAAATTCTATTACTTTTTTTTCTGATTAAAGATGTTACATTTTATCAAATGACAGTAAATCTAATTCAGAAGACATTGAGCTGACATCAAAATGCTCTGATTAGAAACTGCCTATTATAGAACTAAGATGACATTAAGGATTACCAGTTGTTTGGGTACATACTCTGACAGTAGTCTTAATCCTCTATTCAAAACTGAATCTACTATTTACAAAGGAAGATGAGAAACTTGCTATTCAAGGAAAGTTATAAAACTCAATAGGATTTTCATGCTCAATTAGAGAAAGACATTTTCTTTTGTATTTTATCTGGCTAAAAAATGGATATTCAATCACTCTAGTAAATTTGGGGGACATGCTCTCAAGGTTATTATCTATACTAACAGCAAGTACATAAGCACTATCAAATGGACAAAGAATAACTGGATATACAGAGTTACGTAAGATGAAGGAAAGAGACAAACTCACAAGAAACAAATCTCAGAAATACAGAAGAATTTGTTAGTTTAGCTAGAAAAAAATTAGCCTTTTATTGAATGTGAAAACATTTTTGGTTAGTTTTCTGGTTAGATTGTAGCTTCAGCATGAAGTCGAATGCCAGAATTTCTAGATCACGCTTTCTGGGTGAAGAATCAAGCAGCATAGAATACTCTTTGCTACAATCATTCTAAATTATTTTAGAATTTTTCTTCTATTTAATGATTAAGTTGCGTTATATTATATGTTTTCCATTTCCCCACATTTTCACTATTTGGATTTTCTATGAAGTGGTAAAACATCAAAATATTTTCTGTTCATAGCATGCATGAGTATTCATCTCACAGAACTCCACTAAAATTTTTCAAAGTGATGAAAAAGTACAATGGACTAGCTAGTAAAATGCTGTACAGAAAGGAATACAAATATGAGGAAAAAAAGCAATATATTATCTGTACATATACTGAAGAACTAATCTGTTTTAAATGCCAAAGGAACTACCAGAGTAATTGTCAAAGACATTTGTCAACCGGAACTTTAAATCAATGTCTTAAACACTATGTATAAACAACTGTATATCAGATTAGCCCCTATCCTCCCTTAATTCAATGACAAAACTAATAACTTTCCTTAGTTCTCCGTGTTCATCTGAAACTCCAAAAGTGTATTTCGAAGTTGTTCTTACAGATCTGTTTATGCTTAATTTTCTTTTATCTTCCTTTATTTTTGTGCAGACCCACTGAAAATGCAGTTTGGCTGTCAATTTTTAAATACCTGCTGTTTCTTAAAGTGCTTTGAAATTTTTAAAAAGGTGTGGTTTTCACAGTCTATTCTTATATACAAATGGAAAAGAAATTTTGAGTCAACATTTTTATCACTGAGGTATTTTCTGAAGTTTTTAAGGAGCAATTCCTAAAATAAAATCTGCTGAAAAAACAAAACCATGCTGTGAGCAATAGCAAAGCTTTCCTAAAGTGCTCAGTATATAATTCTATCACCTGACCATCAGGTAATGCCACCTCATGTTCTGCAAAAATATTCAATAGTGAAGTAACTGGACACTGTTGTCATTTAACATCTCATCAAATTTCCTAGAATGAGATGAAAGAAAACATTCTGGATTTGCTTGATCCTGCAGTATAGCATATAAATCTAATTGGTGAAAAGCCATTTCATTGCTATGCCACCATATGCTTCCCAGCAGGAGAGGCTGCAGAAATGAACTTGCATTTGAAAAGATTCAAGCCTTCTGTTTAACTTAAGGTTTCATGTCTGAAAAAGGGTAGTGTTTTTGGAAAGGGTGCTTTGAAGACTTTATGCATGTACAGTGTTTTGGCACCAACCAAAAAAGGAATCATCAAAAATGACATCCCTTTTCTGAAGCTTAATAAATGAAACAGAAAACAAAAAAGCAATACTTTTACTCAAGTATCTTTAACTAACTTTGCTGTTTGCTGTCAACATATAATAGCTGTCATCACGATATCTGCAACTCATCAACATCTTGGAAGAAGTGATGTGGCTGATATACAGTCCTTTTGTACAGACTTTCTATGTGAAATGCTAAAACTCAAAACATTGTTCCACACAGAAAAAAAGATGTTTCCAGCCATCCCAACTTCAAGTATACTAACAAAACAAGTATTATGAAATTTATATGAAAATGAATAATACAAGCACTTTAGGATCCCTTCTGTTATTCATTTAGATAGGTAACTAATTTAATTTCATGCCACGACAAATTTTGAAAAGGTCACAGATTGAAAAATTCAAACCTATGAATAACTGTGGAAGTCCTCAGGTTTGAAGCTGGAGATTTTGGCAGCCAGGATGGGTGCAGCTGGAGCGCTGGCTACCTGACAAGTTGCGATAAATAGCTTAGACACTTAAGAGACCAAGGCTTTAAGGAGGAAATGGCTCTTTTTTTCTTTCCAACATGAACTTGGGAAGGGTGCTCTGGATGTGAGCTGTATTCTTCTAAAAAATCCACCTAACCATATTTTTTCCTAACCAATTCAGTTTAATTTAAATTATTGTTGTTCATAGTTCAGCAATGTTTGAAGGTCTCAGATGAAATTGGGGATACTTTTTACTAGACTCTTCTCAGAGGAAAAAAAATGACACAAAGAGCCTGCAATAGGTAAGACTGATAAAATACAAGGCACAGAGAAAAGCCACCAAAAGGCAAATTGCAGAGTGAATTTCCAGCTCTCCTAGACAACATTACTATTCTTCTGCCCATGCTACTTCTCCTATTTTAAAAGCATAATGTTGACATTTCAAAGATAACATTTGGATTCATAGTTCATATGAGTACATATAAATGAGGAATTTCCCCTCCTTCCATCTCAGAAATAATATTTCAAGCTGTCTGAATGATCAGAAGGTCAGCACTACACAACCATAGCTCCTGCTTACATTCTTCCCACAGTTTGGAAAGTTATCTTTGGAACAGTAGGAAATTTTGAAATGAATGCTTAGAGCCTACTGCATCCTGCTATGACAGGTGATCACTATGGCAGATCTGCAGCTTTGCAGTTGCATACTGTGTGGTCAGAGAGATGCATATATCTTTTTAGAATAAAGAATGAAATCAATGCTGTCAGTGAATGAGGCTGAAAATAATTCTACAGAATGTCAAATACACAGAGTGGTCTGCCAAGCAAAACATAGTGGAAAAAAGAAGCAACATTATTGAATTAGGTATTGTATCCACAGACTCACATTCAGCAAAGGGCTTGAGTGACCAGAACAAAAGGGTTAGTACAAAAACCAATTGGAGGGGAAGTCACTCCTAGTAACAATATTTTTAGCATGTTGTGAACAGAAAGAGGAAGATAAAAGCATTCTCTTTTGGTTTTGTATAGCTTTGATAAGTCTGTCATTGCAACAGTATTAATTTCCCCAGGTTTTGGACAATTTTCTTTAGAATGACTACCATAACTTTTTCCAAAACTAGATATTTTGAGGTGTTATGAGAAAGTTTCCTGAAAAAATTACCAGCAGCTGTACTTATATATCAAAAGCAAAAGGAAAAGAATTTTATAAAACTGTGGCTTTCCCTATAAGACTACAGGAAGACTCAAAGGATCATAATAAAATCCTGTTTTATAACACGACAGTTATAACTAACTTTTTCATAATCCCAGGTTAGTACATGATACTAACATTCATTTGGAGGAAGAAGGATGTAATTCATTTTCTCCCTATAATTATCTGACATTTTATAAATCAACAAACTTCAAATGTCAACATCCATTTAGATCAGTGAGAAAGCTGTGATGCCATGAAAATTAAAAGGGATCTCAGGAGGCTCTAGAGTAAAATACACTGCAGGAAAAAAATCAAACCATGAAAATTTAAAACTTTTTTTTTAACTGTCCAGCTTTCTTTTTTTGACCTTTGCTTATGAAAAATAATCAAAGGTAACTGTCAAAGTATAAAATAAGCCTGGTAGGACAGATATCCTGATTCTAATCATTAACAGTACTTTTGTCCTTCCTCTTTCCACTCACAAGCCATTCCACTGATTTTTTAAAAAACTTTTTCTCATGAATGGAAATTGGTCTTCATGAGAAAGTAGATAAATGCTGACTTTTAGAATGAAATAGTTTGACAGCTTTGAGCTTTAGTGAAAATTAGAAGGGGAAAAGAAAGTCCAACATTTTAAAAGAGCCTTTCATCACAACTGAAATATTTTCATCAGAAACTTTGGCATCTCATCCAGTACCTTTGAAGCTGGCTGTAAAACAAGACAATCCATCTTATTAGCTGGGTAGGAATGCCCTTCAAAGAGTGGTGAAACTATTGCTTGTAAACATCAGTCTATTTGAAATGCCTGCATTTTTACTATATATGTTGGCTTCGTATTTACTACATCGAAGGTGAAAAAAGTATGCTTAACTTGTTTAGAGTCATGAAAGAACATTCATTCTTTAACTCCAGAGCTAACCTTTTTAGCCAGCTGTGATGAAGTGATGACATACATTGATTGAGTATTTGTGGAGCAATCAGTCAAAAGTCTCCTATTGAATTTTAGACCGAAGGTATATAGATTAAGGCTATTATACCAAAATCTACTATTTTCTTCTGTTGTTCATGTCTATGTGAGTAGTTAAGGTTAAATATCAAAGTCACACTTTCAAGGCAAATGGAACGTAAGAACATAAAAAGGAGTTAAAGTAAGAACTAATATAAAATTTGGGTTCAAGTACCATTTTTATACAGAAAAGATGCTACCAAACGAATTTATGAAATCACATCCAGAGCTTATATTACAGTATTCTATGAAAACACTAAAAGCTCAGGAAAAAAAAAATCAAAATAAAACATGAAGTGTTCCAGAGAAGATTATTAAAAATTACACTGTTCTTAAAAATTAGCTTTTGTAAATAATTTATTGTTTCTTAAAATACATACCTGTCATTTTATGTCTTAAACAGCAATATGCAATTCTATGAGACTGCATTCAATGAGAATATCAGTACTAGTCAATGCACTCTCATTTTTTACATGCAATCTTTTAAATCTGTTAAAAAATATTTTATATTATTTTAATTATTGTATCTCAATTTTTAAAATACATTAAAAAGTTGTTTCCTCTTGCAGTATTTGAATACATTTCTTACAAGAAGATTGTGATGCCACCACCGCATGAATTTTAATTTAGTACCTACAAAATTATATGTACAGTTTATTAATGAGAGACTCAAACACTACTGAAGTTACCACAATTAAAGAAAATTGAGGACTTCCAGTAATTGGGATTCAGTTGGAAAGACATTTAAACATTAATGGTGGCTCACAGCATTTTCTCTTCTTTTCTATTTTGTTTTTTCTGAAGCATTAACTAAGCAAAAAAGCAGGAAAAAAATTGCTCACTCAGATCAAGAAAACATGCAAGAAGGAAATTTTCATTTACAACCAAATTAACTTTTTTACAATATTTCAGCAGAGTCAATAGGAAAGCCAATGAGGAGTCTGATCTTGCACATCCTTATCTACCTGAAAGTCCATTTAGCATGAATATTTACAGTGCCAGGTGCTTTGAAAGAGACGAAATACATTTTTGCATACATCCTCTGAAAACAATATTGAGTTGAATGTGCATTTAGTGATTGTAGGATGGAACAGAAGTTGGTAGACAAGACCACCTTGTTCACCTTCAAAATATATGCGTAGAGTTGTGGAGTTGTCTACAGCAGTTTTTCCTGTTAGTGTGGCAGGTGATTTGCTGTCCACAGCTCTTTAAAGATATCCCAGACTGTTTTTTGACCAGGGAACTGATGTCAAAATCAATTTGATAAGCAAAGTTTCTCTTTCTTCGACCATTAGTAATAGCTAATGAATAGATAGGTAGGGACCACATGCAGAATACATAGATAGGGCAATGTGCCAAAAAGTTAAGAGATACCATCCTTGAGGATCAATAGATACGGTGCCGTTTGCCTGTAAATTAAAATAGGAAATGAGACACAAGGAAATACACTTAAAATCAAAGAATCTTTTTCTTCTAAATATCCAATGTACATAAATTAAACACAAAGCAAGAAAAATGCCAGCTGTTCAAATATATTACAGGTCAACATAAAGGAATCAGTAAATCCAGCCATAGCATATTGCGGCTGTCTGCAGACACCGAGTCTCAACAGGTTTTTATTGCCAGCTGGTAAAATCATTAGTTCTCATTTCTCCTGTTTTGAGCATTTTGTGGCTCTGGAGACATGGTTACCGCTATGCAGCACAGTGGTGGATCTGACATCCCCATTTCCAGCAGTCCTCTCTTTTACCACTTAATACCTCACTAATGGCCATGTGAAGACATTTTGAAAACTCTTTATTTAAATGAAGTAAATTCAGTTGAATGAGAGTAAGATCCCTGACCTAATTTGTTGCAGTCTTAAAGGTGACTAGAGTTTTTTTTCTGAGATTGTTTCCTTTGTTGACAAAGTCTTCAACTATAAAAACCTGTTTGGATCATTAATATAATCTAACATAATCTAATATAATCTATAATCTAATAGCAGATAGTGAATATATGTTTCACTTAGGCATATGTTTGTAGGTCTGTCTGTCTGAACACCTGGTTCTTTTTGAAACAGATAAATAACACAGTATTGGTGGTCTGCCACTGGTTCATCAGAAAACCCTGGCAAAAATCTTTTTAATCCTCAATATTATTACAATGGAAATAGAAAGTCATTTTCAGTCAGGAAGCGGATGTTAAATAGTCCTATTTTCCTTTATTCTAGGAGTTTATGGAAGTCATGCTGGAATTCTATGAGATTCCTTAATTGTTCATTTTTATTTCCTTCTTCAAACTCTTACAGCTTTAATGAGCTTTCTCTTTATTGCAGAACCACTTTTTAGCAGGGGAAAAAATAGGCACAAGGAAATTTTCTTCATAATTCCCAGCTAAGGAATGAGCTCTGAAGGGAGGAATGCCTGGGTATCTCAGGGGACTGGAAAAGGAACAGAGGCAGAGTATGCTGACAGTGACCGACAGCTGTAATTACCATCCTGTCTGTTTGGTAGTTTGTACGATCTGTATTTGGGAGGAGCTGGGAAAAGCAGGGTCTTCAGTCTAGTTTTCATGGGAAGTGTTCATGGTGCTTCAGCTGAGTCTATCGGCAAGCCCAGCAGTGAGGTCAAGCTGGTCTCCTGCCTCTAGGAGCAGTCCTTCCACACAAAAAGCAAACATGCAGAGGCAACATAAAAGGCACAAGGATAACCTCGGAGATCTGACTCTTCTAACACAAAGAACAGTCTGCTTTGAAGGCTGACCAGAGTAGCCTTTTTTCCTTTTTTAAACTAACTCTTTAGAATAAAATTTCTAAAAAGTTACAAATGCATGTTGTAAAATAAAAAAGCAGTACAAAGCTTTGCAAGACTGCTTGCAGCAAAATAAGTCAAAACTGTCCCTTAACACTATCAGTTAAGGATAACAAACTGCTTTCGAGCAGCTCATAGTCTCTGCGGCAATTTATGTAAAAAGTACCAACAGCAAACCGAAATACGAGCTTGCTTTTCATTTATGAAATGAGAAACCAACATAATTCATGTTCTTTATCCTTATACATTTCAGAAAGCAACGTAACAAAGCCAAATCCACACCTTTATTGGCTTACAGCCTCAAGTGCTACGGGAGAATGTAAATCCCAGCAAAGCCTGGTAACTCTGTTGGCCTCTTAGAAAACATAAAGAGCAGCCGTCCACAGACAAACAGCTGGATCTGAAACATCCAAAGCAATTAACTTTCCTCTCAGATTTTAGGCTAATGTCTGACCAAGAGACTACAAGCTTAGGAGGCTTGTTCCGGTGCTTCTGTAATTAACACAAGCTCATAAGCTACCAGCTATGTGTTATTAGGTCAGCTTTGGCAAACTGGGGACCAGCTGGCAAAGGAATTGCAAACTTCAAAGAAAGCTCTCAAATATCCGATCGCGTAATAAAAAAATACTCACTCTTAGTACCTTATCTTGGAAGCTCACATTGGTTAGACGGTGACCTTTACAGGATTACCTTAACATGGAGGGAAATCAGCCCCTCTCTGAAGTGTTCTCAAATTTGTAATAGAAAATGGCTGCATGACTGACGTTTATGTTGAAAAAAAGGAAGAAAAAGAAAAAGGCTTAAATGTCTCCCAACATAAGCTGAAGCTCTGATTTAAAGCCATTTGACTTTCAAAGAAACGATGATAGCCGACTGCCAATTTACAGTATGCAACACAACACTTTCACTCCATCAACTAGGGCAGGACAGAATGCAGCTTCCAGCTCCTTAATCTTTTTTTTTTTTTTTTCATGAATTTGCTCATTTTACCAATATGAACAGGCAGATTCTTTCAAATATTTTCTTTGTTCCCCCCTCCCCCAAATATCCTGTTCTGTCTGGCAACAAAAAGTTTAGAGAAAATGACAAAGATTTAAAAGATACATTTAAAAGCAATAACTGCTGTTATCCTCTATTTATCAAGCACAGGTGAGGAGTGTAGAATAGATGTGTCAGCCAGTTTTTCTGTCTTTTTACAGAACAAAAACATTTCTTATGCTGAAAACATCTAGCTATCAGCCACTTACATATTATTGTACTTACTGAATCCTCAACAGGTGTGGAAAATTTTCAGCTGTTCTAGAGAATTAAGAAAAAAACCCCAACAACTTCTATTTAAGGATATTAAAGATGTACCATCTTCTTCCCAGCGTCAACTTCTGTTCCTGTTATTCCAAAGCCCAATTTCTCCTCTTACTGCTGATATATTGCTTTTTGCTGTTCCATTACCATAGCCTGGAATACCATATTCACCTTAGATTGGTCCATATACAGACCAGCTATCTATGATGCTCTAAAATCAAAATAACTTATAGAAAAAAAAAAAGGCATGAATAATGTGTCACTAGATAATTACTTTTTTTCCAAAGTCTTTTAATTAAAGCAAGTAGCCAGCCCAGTTGTTTCCAATTTCCCCTAGATACTGAGTACAGAACTAAAAATAAACATTAAAACATGCATCAGTTACATCCTGAAGAACAAAATTAGACTCGGGTTTGGATTGTATGTTATTTGAAAGCAGTCTCACAGTTTCTACTACTAATGCAGTGCTATCATTAATCACAGGTCTTATGTTATAGAAGATGAGCCTTATTAGTTTTCAAACATTTAGATACACAGAATATGTAAGCTGTATCTACATTAGCATTTTGGCTCAGAGTATGAAGGTAGTTTTGAAAAGAATCACTCCACTTCTCCCTTTTTCAGTACATGGGTCAGGTTTCCAGAGCCCTTTTAGTGCACATTAACTAGATTCCTTGTGAAGAAAACTGAACCAGGTGCACACAGAACTACATATGTGGTATAGGCCATCTCAGTCCATGGACCACACTAAATCTAGGCAAAGTAAAATCCCTGAACCACATATACTAAAGATGTTAGTGCCTCAATACAAATTGCTTAGCCTACTGATCCCTTCCTATCCCACTCAATTATTTGTTAACGTAGACAAGAGCTATGGAAGAGTACAGGAAACAGGCGAGCGTATTGCTGAACCTGGACTGAAATCAAACCTCACACAAACGATTCTGAACTAAGGATGTTCTAACATCATTAGTCAAGCCATGGTAGCACTCAAACAATATTTTAACATTTCCATTCCCTTTCTTGGAATTGTTTCACTCGTATATTTAGCATAAAAATCCCCATGCGGTATTTTGCATTTTCAGCTATCTTAAGTTTAGTTAGTATTCCAGAATATATAGCAGATGCCTATAAAATATTCTTGTATTACTTCTACTAGCATCAAGGGTGACATTTATTTACTGCATTTCATCACTGTTCAAAATAACTAGATGTATCAGGCCTATTTATTTTTGACCGATGAGATATAAACAAAGCTCCTGGGATGTTGTGGCACTTCAGGGCCAATTTGCAGCAAGGATCAGAAAATTTTACAACTCATCTATGACAGTGAGAGCTTGAAGACGTGGAGGCAGCACAGGCACACATGGGAAAGCTGAGCAAAAACATCGTACCGTCTTCAATCTTTATTGCTTGTACAGTGAAAATTTTATATCCCCTTCTGCTAACAAAGTTCTTCCTTTGAGACTGCAATCACAGCTTCTCGCAGCTGAAAAATCACCAAGCAGTTAGGAAGGACCCTGGAAGGCCAGACTGAGTGGCTAACATGAGGCTCTGTGCACCGGGCCGGCTTTGCTGCGGTGCAGCGTACCAGTGGACTGGGCTGCTGGGATGGGGCTGTGAACAGTGGAGCCAGCCCGCCTCTCTGAGGAGCTGCCCTTCACCCGTGCCTGAGGAGTTGCAGCCGTGCCTGTGCCTGGCCAGGCATCTTCTGGACCCTGACTTGAGGTCCCGGCTCCACCTCGCCCTGCCCCACTGCCAGCACTTGCCCAGCGTGGTCGGCCCTGGCTCCTGCCACCAGGCTGGCCGCCTCGCCTCGCATGGTGCTTGGCACGGCACAGCACGAGGGTAGGCGCACCCTGACAGTGATTCCCTGACATGTTAGCTATCGTGTGCTAACTACATAATAAAAACACACAGTGCAAAAGATACTGAGATATTTAGTGAATTAATCAAACCTCACATAATAAAGGCTAAACTCTTTCTATCAATCAGGTGTGTAAATCTCATCCTGTGAAGTCTCAGGCTAAAGTCTCCTGAGATTAAAAATCTTGAAATTTGTAAATTGGTTAAGATTTACAGTGTTTTCAAAGAACCGATAAGGTGGAAGGCAGTTCGAGCAGAGTGTAGAAGTCAGATATAGGTATAGGTAGTGGACACAGAGTGCCTGCAGCTACAACTCTGCATTCCCAGCTCAGGTGAAGCTCAGTGTGATTTGCCTTCAGAGACGTGCAAGGCACGGAGGCCTCCGTCCTGCCATACCGCTTGTCTCACAGCTGGATGCAGTTTGAGAGGCACTGAGATGAAAAATAGTATGTATTGGTTTAACCTTCACCTGTGTAGGCAGGTAAAGGTGAGCAGTACTATAATCTTTACAAATTATCCATAACAAGATAACTAACTAGAAATAAGAAACTATCCCCTTTGCTACATCAGGGACACAAAGGGGATAAAAATACAAATAAGCTGTTTCTGCTGAAAAAAGCAGCAAGGCAGGGTCATTTTTTAAAGGAGCATTTAAAACAAGGTCTCTCTCTTCACTGCCTGGAAGACATGGCTCTCAGGTAGAAGCTAGAAGGATTCAGCAGTTCCATTCCTCACCTCGTTTATTACTGGGCTTCTTTTGCAAAAGTGTTTTCAATTCACCTGAAGTAATTGTCAGGAGAATTCTTTCATTCCTTATCTTTTACTGTTCCTATCTTTAGCCTGTAAACTGTTGATACTTGGGTGTACTGTGCTTTAGTTTCTTGCTTCTCTTTTCAATTAACATTTTCCTCCTAGCACTTAATGTTTTTCAACTAGTAGTTCCTTGAGTAACACAAAGGGCAAAAGCCATGTCTTATTTTTCTTTGCTACTGTCACTATATATGCCAGCTTATTACCTTCTTGTACAATTACATGTACTGTTTCAATGCCCGCTATGCTCTTTAGCACATTCATAAAGTCTCTGCTTTCCACATCTATATCCTTCTTAAAGACTTCTGCCAAAGAGGCAATCCTACTGACTTGATTTTTTTTAAAAACACTTGGTTCTGTTTCTCTAGCTGTTTTCATAGTACTCGGTCTTTACCCACTTAAGTGCCTTTGGGAATTTCAAATTTACATCCAGAAAAGGGTATCACATGTAGGCATACCTCAAATGTATTTTAATTGCACCTACCTCAGGTAACAACCACAATGGAAATGTAGAGGCATATGATTTTGTACAGCTTATTCGCTCAGGCAAGCTTCTTCAGTCCACACTGAAGCCACTGCCCATGTAGAACTGACATTGCGACTATCACCCGCACTAGCCAGATGCACGGTATGGCTCCAGATGCTACTAGCACAGTAACCCAAATAATGCGCCTTCACTCCTTTATAGTGGAGCTTCAGAAAAGCTACTGAAATAAAGTTGTTAGCTAATGTACTGCATTTCCAAATAGTTTGCCAGTAGAAGAATCTGACATCTCCAATTTGAAATGCCAGGTCAATTAAATGTTTCATAAAGGGATCGATAAATCCATAAAGTTTGGAGATATTTTGGGGTATTTTTTCAGTTCAGTAGCAGTAGTCTTATTTTGACTGAATTGTCAACTAGGTGGTTAAAAACTGCAGGGCTAAAAATGACAATGAATGAAAGATGAGCAAAATAAACACACAACACTGAAAGCCAGCTATGCTAGATGAAATCACATTCAGTGATCATGATTTAATGTCTTATCAACTGAAATCCATCTTTACAATTATATGTGATAGGCAAACACTGTGAAGGCAAAATTTTATGCAAAAGCAGAGAAATAAACAAATCATGAATCAGAAATGTACTGGAAAGATGGTGCCAAGAGAATATGGTGCCAACAGAGCTATTCATGTACTAATCAATAGAAAGTAAAGTAAAAAAACTAACATACAACATCAGAAAACACTATGAAAAGTGAAAAAAAAAAGTTAACACACTCAAAAAATTCAGAAAGACTAGCCAAAATCTATAAACCCAGCCCAGTACACTGATTAAACTCTAATTTTGTCAGTATTTGCTCACAAGAATATTCTGGCACACTGCCCTTTAGAAAGTATACACTATAAGGAGCTAAAATAAAGGACTAACTCTCAGAACATGTAGAGAATGATTTAATCACAAAGTGAGTTTCAGAGAAAGAGTATATTTTTTGCCTTTTCTATTTACATTTTAAAGAGTTTAAGTTTATACATTTTATTCAATAGATGACAAACTAGAAAAATCCATTACGATCTAATGTGAAATTTCATGAAAGCATCTCAGTTCAGCCTAACAACACTTCAAAGAGAGATTTAGTTAAATCCGATAAGTAGGATTACATGCAGATGTCAATCAATAGGTGCTCCATGTCTTTCTGTATTTAGAAAAAAAATTGAAATGTCATGCTTAATAATTACTTTTTTAACGTCCTTCTTATCTAACATAGCTTGAATAAAATTATGCAGAAACATGTTACAGTATGCCTGTGCTCTGCAGCTTCAGAGTAACATTAAGATATCACCTTCAGTTTCACAGTGCATTTGTGTTTGTTAATGAAACCCAGTTTTTGCCTTGAAATTCTGGGTATCTTGTATAAAGACAAATTACAAAAGATAAAAAAAAAAAAAGTTCCCCGGGCAGATATAGGGGTAAAAAAAAGAAAACACTATAGAACAAATATCATAAATATTTTTTTTTTTAATTTCCATGCATGAAAAAATTAAAGAAATCCAGACACAATTGCTAATAATACTTCCCTTTCAGAGATGTCTACTAGAACAGACTTTACTTCTAGCTAAATATAAAAAGATTCAAATGAAAGGCTAAAAAACACTTCAAAGTTTACACTTAAAAGTACTTTTAAGAGGTGGTGTATGATACTGTTATCTGGTATTTGAAGTCAATGCAGCATAATTGAGTTAATTCTGTTGCTCTTCTAAAAATATTGGCATACTCACAAAGGAAAAAATGTCGTGCAATCCAACAAACTTAGGTTTTTTGGCAGCCTACAGTGAATTACAGCATCATACTGGTAAATATGCAAGCAAGCAAATGGAAACTACTCACTTCTGACTCCTGCTAATACAATGCTGCCACTGCCATCTTTGTGCAAATCAATTAAACTGAGTGATCAGTAAATCCTTCCAGTGCAAGTATTTCTCTTAACCAGTCAAAGGGTCACACTAGTAGGCTTCCGGCCAATGTTTTGTGCTGCTGACACAGCCAACTTGCTATGGCTATCTGTTTGTCAGTGATAAATGCCAGAGGCAGCTTGCTCCTGGGATTTGACTGTAAAGGTACCACTGTGTATCAGGAACCCGCCCTCAAGGTGCAATGGGAAAGCCAGCAAAGTGGCAAATTTGCAGCTTTGCCCTTCTGTTTTTCTCCAGGACATAATTCACCTAAATACATTCTCTTACAAAATTCAGCAAGGAGCTATTGCAGGCTGTATATGCTCTTTCATGGCTATCAATGTGCAGCACAAATTAAAAGTTAAAAAAACATCCTAAACCACAATAACAATGGAAAAACAGTGTCATGCATGTTACTTTTAGAATCATGATGCTATGGCATATTTAGCTGTACTAATGAAAGGAGTCGGAGTGAGTACACAAGGCTTTAATTTTCCTTTGCAATGGTCAGGTATAGTCATCTCTCCCATATCTCCCTGCTCAACATCTGAGAAGCAGCACTAGAGAACAGAAACCAAATGGGAAAGGAGTTGGCAGTGCCAAGACCCAGCAGTGCCTCTGAGATGATCACAGTACACAAGCTTCCTTGCATACCACAGCCACAGGCGAATTGCTTTGCAGAATTGCAGAATAGCTCCCTCTGAGAGACTGGCTGAACAAATAGATGCTTTTATAACAGTGCACGCAGCAAGGTAAAAAAGGGACTGTAGACTCAGCCAAACAAGCAGCATTTCTTGGAGCCCCTTCTTATCTTACTTACCTGCCCTTCCCAGGAAGCTCATTGCCTGATCAGCCCCTGCTCTCTCAGTCCCATACTGAGAGACAGTTAGACAAGCACTCACTGCAAGTTTGTTCAAACTAACAAAATACAAAAAGCTAATCTAAGTCTATCAAACACTGATGGAAGGACCTTCCACTGTCCAGATGACAGCAGAACTTGAGTATAAGTACAGGCGCATACTAGCCCTGCTTCACCTACACACGTACCTTTTAGGGAACGGGTTGGTGATACTGATTTACTCTAGGGAAATTTCCAAAACATTGCACCAATGCTGGTATCAGTTCAGCAGAGCCTCATAACCTATACTGGAGCCAGAACGGTGTTTTGATATGCCTTACTTTCAACTGAGGTTGCTGAAGAGAGGCTCAGGAACCTTTAGGATTCTTTTGCTTGGAAGAAATGTAACCGCTACCTGTGGGCTGCCACGAGTATTTGAACTTCCTAGTCTTTACCTGTAGTTGTAATTACTGTATTTGTAACTGAATTGAATGTTTTTTTCTATTCAAAATTTTACATCCCTATGTGCCAAAATTTCAAGGGCATAAAATTTTGTAAAGCCACATGGGAAAAAGGAGAATTAAATTCTGTAAGATGGTGTCCTAGATACTACAGTGGGGGGGAGAAGTATGGGAATTATTTTCTATAATGTGGTAGTGTCATCCAGCACCAGAGGTATTTAATTAACATCTATTTTATTCTATTACATCTTACTTGAAGATGAAAATCATGCATGAAGAATTTTTCTCGAATCCTCTTAGTTTAAGCTAATCAAGTGTCTAATGCTTGATAGCTGGAAAAATTAAATTGCAAATGTGTTCTTAAAAAGAAAAACTAATTCATTTATAATGAAAACCACTGGAAGAAAATAAAAAAACCCACAGATATAGTATACATATTTTTAATCTCAGTTTTATATTTCAGGGTCCACGTTCACAGTGGCTCTTGATGCTACTGTAAACAAATTACTATTTTTTTTAAAGATGGAATAAAATGCAAGATTTATTGTCTTTTATTAATATATATAAGCCAATAGTAAATAATAACATCCAGCATCACTAAATGCTTTGGTTGGTTAAAGAGTACACATAAAAGAGTGTAAGTTACAAAACAAGAACATAATATCAAGTCTCCATTGTCTGCCAAACAGGAAAACAGGGTCTGCACAGGGCTTCCCAGGCATTTTTCAGCCACGCGGTTTATCAGAGGATGTCAATTTGTTAAAACCAAAACTGTAGAAGCATACTAGTTTCAATGATTTGTTTGTAGGGAAAGGTTTCTTCAGTCAAGAATGACATTTCTGGCGTGAGATCCATCCACGTGCCACTCTAGAAGCCCAGGCTTGCGCATCACCGCCTGAATCAGAGCCTGCGCCTGGGTGCAGGTCCCAGCCCGCTGCCTAGTGCTGCGCTGGGGCACTTCGCAATTGATACCTGAAGTTTTAATGCACCAGTTAAATATGATCGTTTCTACAGCTCAGGGGTTAGGTCAGTCAACTATAAACAGGAAGACTCAGATTCAGGCCCTGCCTTCAATTCCCTCCCACCTAATACTACCTGCAAAATCTACCTTAATTGGAATTATCAAAAGAACAAGGAAACAAGAAAACATTCTGGCACATTTTAAACATAACTAACTTTGGAGAAGCCTGCAGTGGAAACAGTGCATACAAGTTTGATGAAAGAGTGTTTAACGGTATGTCTGTGTGCAGATGGAAAATGCTTTGTCAAATTTGTACTGTAAAAAGAGGAGGTTTTTCTCACGTTTGCTCTTGAATGTTCGGAATTTCTGTCAAAAGTTTGTTGTCCAGACCTCTAGTGGATGGAAGAGACAACTTTGTGTTTGTCAAGATTGATAAGTCTTTGCAGAGTTCTAGCAAATACACAGAAGTGTCATGCTGGTGAAAAAACTCCTGATGATACAGCATTGAAACAATGCTCTGAATGGACTATCAATAAAAGAACAATTTTCTCTTCTGCCACAAGACCCCTGTCTGCATCAGGACTTCACCAGCACTGCTGAATCACTTGTACTTTTATCTGCTTCTTAACCTACGCAGCTATCCCTGCAACTTCCTAAAAGCAGAGCGAGCCTCAGTGCATGTGTACTGGCAAATTATTTGGTGCACTAGTTATGGCTTAAAAGAACACAAAATTGGAACAGAATTAAAAAAGATAACTCAGAAGAAAATACTGGGCCAAGTGAAGGCAGTATGAGGATGCGCAAGGGAAAATGACAACAGAGGTAGTTATTCCAAAATATTTTTGAACCACTGCCAATCAGCCTCCTTAGATATCGGGATCATTCAACACTCCAAGATGTTTCCCTGGAGTACATGAAGTACACATCTTTCTGTTTTCTTCTAAGAATGAAATAAATATTCCCATTTTCTGTGTGAATGTAGCTGTATCAACAGTTAGTATTGATACAGAACTCATACTTTCCCTCAGAGACACAATTTCTGGTACCTCCAACTTAATTTATTATTTTAAACTTCAGAAAAAAGTAACTACAATAATGGCAAATTACCATGCAACAGTAGCACTACTGACCTGTTTGTTATGATGCAGATGGAAATTAGTGTCCTTTGTTACTTTCTCTTACCTATAAACCAGCAATTAACCCTTCTTCACACAATGAAGCTTATAAAAATAGGTATCATGAAATTCATAGTATGCAGGAAGTGAATGAGTTTTTTCAGATTAGGTGCCAAATTTTAGAGGGGACATGAAACTTAAATGAACTTTGGGAAGAACTAACTCATGCATCCAAACCCCAATGTCACTATGTATTCTTTACGTACCTCTTTTTCACTTCAGTTGGGTACAGTGTGTTTCTTCATTTTGTGGCTAAAACTAGCTTTAAACTCCCTGTATACTGATAGACAGACTGATTTCTCTAGGCTTTGCATTTATTGCTTTATGCACTAAAAAATATTCCTACCACATATTATGAAAGTGGAGATGCAACCTAATTAAGCCTGCCAGTTCAATGATCCCATTTTCACTTAATTATAACTCAGCACTTGCTCCAGCCCTCCAACACAGCAGAAATCCATACCTCTGGACACAGGACTAGAGTCTGATTAGTCAATAAGAAATCTGTATCAATACACTCTCACCCCCTTCAGCATTAGCAGCAAACTAATACACTCTCGGTGTAGCTCAGGGGCCAGCTGTCTTAGTTTAAGAACTCAAGTCTCCAACATCCCTAAAGACACTGCGAGACGAGGGTTTTGCAGTAGTACAGTCTATCATAGCTTCCTTCTTTTGCCTCTTAAAAGAAATAAGGAATTGTCTGCAATAGCCTACTTTGTAAGCACAGTGAGGTTGCAAAGTCAAGCACTTGCAAGTTGGGAAATGCCGGACTTACCCAGTTGCCTGTGTAAATTTAATTCTCCCCGCACTACATTCATATCTATGCATTGTGATATAAATTTTAATTACCCCATTGGATACTATTTTTTCCACAGGACATCACTCAGCCCACCAGATGAACACAGAAGGGGGCTGAATTAACGTTGTACTGACAGTCATAAAAATGCCTTTTTCAATTTGCAAGTGCTTGACTTTGCAACCAAAGTTACATTCTTTTGACACAAATCTGAATAAAATTTGAATTATATAAACATACATAGATTTGAAGGAATAATGGAGCAAGAGGGAGATGAATTATTTATATATGACTGGCATCAATGCAATTAATAAGAATAGCAGGAGGTGTTAATATCTACATGGTTGAATATACTTTGCAAACACAGAGTCATCATCACAATTTAGACATTTCAAAACATTTCACAAACCCACAGCATTATTCCTTGTGACCTTAACCCTTCCAAGATAATCTGCAGAAACTGCAGTATAACAAAGATAATGAAGACCAAAAGGAAAATTGGTAAGCACTGAAATGTGCTGCTTATTCTTCAAGTTTAGCATATTCTGAAAGAAAAAATATCTGTCCTTTTGTAAAAGGTGAGTGGATGTCTTTCTAAGATGCAATGGGGTTATACAGGCATTGGTTCTACAAAAATAGCTGTATATAAAAGACATAACTGAAAAAGAACCAGAAACTGACCCAAGAGATGCACTAATGTCAAAAGCTCCAGCCCTATGGCACAGTCAGTCATCCGGAAAATTGAGGCTATATTTAGTTTACATTTTCATGCTTTTATTAGCAAAAATCAGCTATGGCTAAAACAACCACTATCAGGCTAAAATTGTTATTTCAGATTAAATGAGTTTTTAAAATGGTATTTGCTTGTTTATACACAGAAGTGAGTCTAATGTTTTCCCCAATTTACAGATCTCCTCCAAATTCAAAGCCATATAACTGATGTCACATCAATGGTGTAGTTCCTTTTGTCTCATCACTTCTTGCTATGATGCATCATGTTGTGATTAACTGCACTACCATACAAAAACATTATGGAAATGTAAATAAAAAGGCTCTTGTTTGGAAAACAAATCCTCACTGTTGTTCTGTTGTTTTATATACAGAGCTGAATTCTGCTTCAAACACCCCCCTTCAGACAGAGAGCAGATCTCGGTAACCAAGATTTTTTTTTTTGCTCTTACCCTGGACACTTTTAATCTCAGAGGTTCTACTACATACAAAGAATTTGATTAAGAATAGAAAGTAATCAAGTGGATAGCTAAAGATACAATCACGTGAAATAAGAGCTCGGTTCTTTGTTTCCCTTGTAACACTGACCTGCTTACTTCTTTTCTTTCTAGCTAGCTGCTCTGAAGGAAGGTTTTTAACAGTCTCTACAAAGCCAGCAGGAATTTCTAAACAAGCAGCTGTATTTTTTTTAATTAGAAATAGAACTAAATTATACAGAAAGTCTTATGTCACAGTCATTCTACTTCTTTTTTTTTTTTAAATAAATTGTCCCATCTTCCAAGCCTCATAAAAAAAAAAAAAAAATCAATCCAAAGCACTGGAGACTGGATTCAGTCTTCATTAACTGCTTCCATGCACTGCTGCTCCCTGGATTCACAAATTTGTCCTGTCAGCACCAAATCGAGAACATTTCTCCTCAGCCAACCCCGCTGCTTCCTGTTCCCTTTCCTGGAGTCCAGCCCCTCTGCCAGCCATCAGCCACACGGTTACAAATCCAGTTCTTCCATGGTTTCCAAAAATACAAGTAGCAAATTCACCCTCCTCTTTGAAAAAGGACAACTCTTTTGGGAAGCAAATTTAATGCAGGACATTAAGTAAACTGATGCTGTCATTAGTGCAAATGTCAAGTTCATTATAGCAGATGTTTCAGCTGAAGAATGCTACACATTAAAATCTCAAAACAAATGTGCAGAGCATTCACCATTTGATTTAGTGTGTCTGCTTCCATGCTCTGAAGAGTGAGCCAGAAGTGGCTCCGGGCATCATTGCCCCATCCCTACGTAGCAAGGGCAGTCTTCTGGTTGGGATTTTCCTGCCCCCAGCCTGCTGAGGACCGCTTTTATCAGTGCTTGGACATGTAAGATGTTGGTAAAGTACAGAATGCAAAAGCTACTGCTAATGCAGTTAAGAGACTGAAAAGAGCTCAGCAATAGCAAGGAACCTCTACCACATTGCACACATTGTTCTAGGAACCTCTTCATTTGGAGGAATCAGGAGGCGTGATTCTAACAAATTATGTTGCTTTCTATGTGCATTTCAGTCCTGGAATGGACCTGCATTCGGCGTTTTTGCACAGAGAACAGCAGGTGAAGTCCATTTCACGAACAGTGATTTCTGAGGCTCTTGCCATTTTCTACCCAAATCTAGAGCACAAAATACTTTCCTGCCTTTCAGGTCCAAAGTAAGCTGCTGTAATACTAAATGACAGCAATAATTAAAAAAATAGGCAGAACAAACTGTGTCTTAAAAAAAAAAAAAAAAAATAGGGGTGAGTTTTGACAAGCAACTTCTAAATGTTCTTCCTAAGATTATAATTCAGTTGTCCCATAGCAGTCTTAGTTTGACGTGTAGGAATTCACAAACTGCAGCTGAAACTCTTCTAAATGCAGTAACAACAGTATGAAACAGATTAACCAAAAAACCTCCAGATAACCGTAAGGAATCCACACTATGGGATCTCCCTCAATCTTACATAGGCCACAGTACATGGGAGTCAGACAAATACTGCTTTAGAGAGCAAACTACTTCGTCATAGCCTTATTCCCATGTAGCTCTATGGTTCTTCCTTTTGTGCTTAAAATGCCCCTCCTCTGCCATTCCTGGAATACGCCAGCCAGAAACCACTTCAGACAAGGATCAAATACAGAATATGTTTTGTCTCAAGATGAAAGAGTTCCATGGACGAATGAGTGATTTATGAGCGCACACATGACAATGCAACAAACGTTTATACAGAAAATGTGACTCTGTATCAAATATCTGTTCACAGAAAAAGGCTAAAGAAAGAAGCACCAGACGCATAAGGAAAGATAAGAGAAAGAAGCTGTAATTTATAGGCTTGGAGACGAGAGTTAAAGCTTAGAGACCAGAGTTAAAGCAACAGTTTAAAAGAAATCTGCACTTCAAAAAAAAAAAAAATCTTAGCAATGTCATTTAATGTATAATTTCAGCTGACTGAATAGGAAAGATCTGTAAAGTCTTGAAAACATTCTTGCAAAAGTCTGAACATGTACTTGGCTCTAGTGAGACCAGCCTCACATGTAATCTTAAAAGTTAGGTCCATGCTCTTGCATATCCAGCTGCAGCATCCTACAGTTTACAGCTGAACACAGTAATACACAATTTCTTACTATTTGACACTTACAGCGTCACTGTTGTCAAATATATACTTAATTGTTTCTGTTCTGCTAAGTCTATTACATTGTCTACTTCACAGTATTGCTAAAATTTACTCCAATCAATGAATTTTTCATGCAATAATCCAATAAAAACATGTATTTTACATTTAGCAGTATAAGGATGTTTCAAAACTAATCTATTCAAAGCGGAGTCAAGGATTTAATGCATACAATTCAGTTCTGAGAGAGCAAGAAAGCATGGCTGAATTTTCTTGTTACAAGGTGTATGCATTTATGTCACCACAAAAGAAGAAATAAACTAATTTTATTTTCACAACTGAAAACAAGTTCTCAACTGAGCAGCTTTCATTGAGCCAGCACATTTAACAAAATACGTTATCAATGAAAATAAGATTACTGTATAATCCAGCCTTTTTTTCCCCAAACTACTCTAACATCTCCACTTCATAGCTGTGTGAATACATACTTCTCATGAGAGAAAAAATTCCCACTTCTTTTTTCTGCTACAGACATGACCTGCAAAGAATACATACTTGTGGGTTGGGTTTTTTTTTTATTTATTTCTGATGGAGATGGGTTCGTTTGGAAACTTCTCAAATTCCACTGATACTTATTTTTTCCAACAGCAGAGAATCCTTTTGACCTGTCCATTCTTTACCTGGAAATCACAACTGACTTACTTTAGATACCGAAACTCCTTAATCCATAATAATAATAATAATAATAATAAAACAAAACTTAGAATAAGAAATACTTTGACACCGCTCATTTGAATGTAAAATCCCTGCTTGAGAATAACAGACTGCATAATTTCAAGTTCTTCTTTCCTAAAGAAATCCACCACAGACAAAAAAAAAAAAAGACAAAATGACTTAAAAATGAAATTCAAACACAAAAATATTTGGGTTACCTTTAAGGTGAAGTGGTTTAGGGTCACACCTTTTTCTGGACTGAGAAAAAGAACAAAAGCAGATTGGGTTTTACTTGTATTGTGTGTATATATACTTTTTCTTTCTTTTTTTTTTTTTTTGAGTGCACTCTTATTTAGTCCATACATCTTTTCCTTTAACAATACTTGCTGGGTCTGCCCTCTGTAGTTCTCACTGAAATAAACGGATAGTGTATGCTGCAACCTTCCTCTGCTTTAGACTTTCCTGAATGTAAAGACCCCGGTACCAGCTCTGCAGGGAAAGTGACATTCTGCAAAAAATAGTCAGCCTTCTGCTTAAAGTACATGGAAAGTGGTTTGGAAGCCACAAACAGAACAATCTTTGTAGCTTTATAACTATTTTTTAGACACTTAGACAGGGAGTTATCACCCATGGTGAAAGTGCTCATTTTCTAGCTCTCTTGCTTACAGATGTGAACAGAAAAAGAGTCTTCTGGAGAGGATTCTTCTGTCAACGGAAGAGTTAATGGCAGCTAATTTCCAGACTTAACTGAAATTCAAACAGCACTCTGGGGCTCTAAAGGGGATTGTAATAGAGACCTTGTCCTGAAAAACAAAACAGGGAGGAAAAAAAGAAGTACATGAAAGACCACCTGGGAGGAATGGCTTTCTTCTACCATCCTGCTGGAAGTCACGACCATAGATTCAAAGGGCTGGTACATTAACGATGTAAGGACTAGATTCATGTCCCACAGCAGGACTGGGTCTTTTATTACCAGGTGCAAGGGAAGAAATGCACAAAAGAGGAGCCTCCAAACAAACCCTTAAGGGATCTTCGGGCAGAAAAATAATAAATTCTCCATGTATAGGGGGTATCTAGATACAGCTGCTAATATACTTTGTGAGAAGTGGTAGAGAAGCTTCCACCATGAAAAGTGACTCTTCCTGTTGGTGTCACGGCAAAGTGGCAGACATGAGTCCTGGAAAGTGACTCTTACAGTGACACCCCAGCATGCCATTAATGACCCAGTAGTTCAAAATAACTCAGGCTGAGCACTAAGGCTAAATCTATACTAATTAAAAAATCTCTTGTTCAAATCACCACTTTGACAAAGTGGTCCAAGAGAGGTCCAACGAATTCCACATCTTGAGCATACACTAGATACGGTGTATCTGCCGCCTGTTTCAGAAGTGAGCCTTTTACACGTTCAGAGCATAAACCAATCATCTTCCTTCCCAGGTAGGGGTCTTTCTGATGCACAGGATCACCATCTGTAAACTTCCAAACTTCCAAAAAATGACACGAATTTTTTTGATGGGGCTCTAATCACCCTTCCTTCTCTCAGCAGTAGCTGTTGTGTAGCTCCTTTGTAGGAGCTACTCATATGAGGACCTGCCAATGAAGCAGGCTCTCATGAGAAAGTTTCTTGGAAAGAGACAGGAAAGGGGACAGCTGATGAATGAAAGCAGGGCGGAATAACCATATTGGGGCCTATTTAATTGGATGATTGCTGTTTTAGATAGCAATTCAAGAGTTGATCCCCAAAAGGTTGTCGGTTTTTTATTAATGAAGAAATGGGGTTTAAATTTTGTGTTGAAACTGTTCATAAAGCCTGCAAGAAGACTGCTGGCAAATGCTAGTGGTAAGTGAGAGTTTCAAAGTCAATTTATGTCTGAAATGTCCCAGACAATAGATGATGGGGCCATCTAATTTGCATGGGAGGGAACAGCAGTAAAGGCAGAAAAGGGATTCCTCATTAATAAAAGAGGACTTACATCAATCTGCAACCTCTCGCCATATGAAAGGCTTTCATATGGAAGGTCTGGAGCGACCTTTCATTATAGACTGCTTTTACCAATTTACATCCTAAACAAACTTTCTTCCACAATGGTGAATATGGAACCCCATTTCTAAGAATTCATTAACATGGTTTCATAAGAGGCTACAGCATCAGCAGGGAGTGAGGAAAAGGGCTTCTCTCTTCTTCTTCTCACCAGTGTTAAGGCTACTAATTGTGCAGGGTTCCAGGGATTTACCCCTTCAGGGGACAAGACAGGAACAAGAATCAAATCTATGTCTCTCGTGTAAAAACAAAAAGCAGTAATCACAGGCCCATCAATGCAATACTATGGGATAGAAAGATTGTGGAACTGATAGATAATGGAACTGATCATAGATAATTGTGATAGAGAATGGAATTTGTGGTGTGTGCTAGAGCAGCTTGGAAGCACATTAAAAGTGGTACGATTATCTTAATGAAAGAACAAGAAAAAGTCAACTACTGGGAACTTAACCACTCAGTACAGCAAAACAAAATACCATCTCCATAATTCATAAAATCATACAATAATATTCTAAAATAATGGAATAGTACTTACAGCAGAATATTAATGTAATAAAACAAATACTGCAGAGTTGACAAGAAACTTCATTTAACCCAGATAATACTGTCAAATAGGTGGCTCAGCAAGTGGCTTGAATATCATCCTATCTCCTAGCATAACTCTTCATGGAAAAAGAAACATGGATTTTTTTAGAACAGTTTTGCAGGGAATGAATTTTTCTTTTCAAGTTTAAATTCATGTGAGACCATTGGGAAAGAAGAAACAAAACATGGCATTACTAATGCCTGTACTTAAAATCCAGGGAGGATTCTTGCAACTCACAAACTCGATCATGTGCAACTTGGCTTTCTTTGGCTCAAGGAAAGAAGAGATGGATTCTAGGTAGAATACTCTGAACTACAGAATAAAGGTGGAGAACACAACAGGACAGTTTAAGTTAAAATAGTCTGGAAAGTAGACTGTGGCAATTTTCCAGTGGCTGTTTCTGAAGCTGAAATTTTATTGATTGGCGGCCTTCCCACAGCTCATGCCTGTATTATCTTGGGCACAGGACACAGTTGTCTTTTTCCCCTCACCTAACATAGGGTACTCAGCTGGTAGCTGTAGACATCATTAAGCTGTTTCCTTGCTGAGATGGTTCTAATTGATCGGGAAAAAGCAGGATGCTGCTCTATGTTCTCAACATGTGAAGCTGCCAAGTGACATACACTGCATATTGGAGTCATACTGCAAACAAGGAGCGCTAGTCCTTGAAATCAGTAAGATACGTAAGCGTGTGCTGACCTGCAAGATAATGAGTGTCTGCTAAACTGTGGAATTTGATATGTAATGCCAGAATCTTGCATGAAAGGGGAAAGATTACAAAAATAAGCAGATATACTGTCAAAGCACTTTTTGCTTAAAATATTTTCAGAAATTGTAGATGCTTTGTATAATAGTATTTCTGCATGCATTAGAATTTGTTTTACTGTGGAACACTAAGGAATACATTTCTATTCCCTGACATTTGCTAATAACTAAGAAGTAATTGATACTAATCAGTGTTAATGCCTGCTATTAGAAATCGCAGACTAAATAACAGCATTATGCCATACAGACAATAGCCAACATTGTTACAGAAAGACATTTAGCACTTAGAAAAAAATACATTTTTTATGTATACTTTCTAATGATTGTCTAATGAGGGATAGTTTATGCTGAATCAAATAGTACGTAACTTCATAATTACTTAACATAAACACAGTTATTGTGACAAACTGGAAAAACATTTACCAGAAATCCACATACTGTAGGGACAAGGAGAACGGTGAGGGCATAAGAACAGCAAGTAAGTGTTTTAGTACTGGCCAGGCTGAAGTGGGAAGAGGGATGGGAAAGAATGAAACCATCTGCGGAGGCAAGCCTGGGGAATGAGGGCCCAGAGAACAGAAGTAACACAGGCTTCAGAGAGCAGAGCTTACTGGAGGAATTTCTAAGAGCTAATCCTACTAAAGTGGGCCAAAGTGCTTCCAGTATAGCCCCAGGAAAATCATCTTCATCTCTTTTTAGCTCTCGCATTTAGTTACCTACTTAAAAGAACAAGAGCACTTGTTAGCTTACTAAAAACTTAACTCAGGTTTTGCCTTGCTGGGCCTGGGGACTGAAGTCTGAAGAATATTTCTTTTCAGTGAAGCAGAGTGCATGCACATGTGTGCCCATGTTTGTTTGGAAAGAAAACGCAGTGTTTGGAGTGGGAAGAACTACTATGTTCCTTTTTTGATTGCTGTGTTTCTTCTATTGATTGAAAAGGGAACAAGCGCTGAAGAGAAGTTTTTTAGGAGGTTAGATCTTAATGCCATAGAAAGAGAACAATGCTCTGTGTAAATGAGTATCAAAATAAAATCTTTCTTCAGTTATTTTTAATTAGCAGAGGTGATCTTTTAAGAGTGATTACTATATGCCACATAAGTCTCTGATATAAGCAGACATCTACTGTGACCTTCTTAAGAAATGCTGCAGCATGAGATTTTTTTTTTGCCTGGTTTTAACAAAGAAAAAGAGCCTGAATGGGATCACAGAAAGAAGCATGAATTTCAGTTATCTTCCATCTTCCCTATCCCTTTCAAGTCAAGGCTTAGTTTGGACTTTCTGCCAGATCCTGAGCTTTGGTATTTTGCTCCAAGGATTCAAATTTTGATAATACTGTGTGAACATTTATCTACCCAGAAAAATTCTACCAAATAAGGTAATAGCAAGTCAAATTCCCACATGGATCATTTTATTCAAGCTCCTAATGTTTTACAGTTTAGTTTCAACTATCTCAAAAGTGAGGCAAGAAAGACCAAAACAACAACTTTCTTATACTGGAAGAAGACTATCCTTTTATCATGTGGCAGTATTCTACCTGTTAAATTCTATTGATTTAAAATCATATCCAAGTATAAATTAATATCTAAGTATATATTTCTTTCCTTGACACACTTAACTGCCCAAGTGTGGCAGCAGGATTTAAAAAATATGACATTTTTTCTTTCTGCAGAGAAATACCCAATGGAGACAATACCAGATGTGTTCTGGTGACTGGGTGATGTTTTATTTAAAAAATCAAACATTTTGAGAAGGAATGAGCAGGACTTTTCAGCTGTTTCCAAAAAGGCACTTCAGTATTTTGACATGAAAGTTCCTGTTTCCTAACCTAAAGAGAAATAGCAAAGTTGTCACAAGGAATGACATACCTTTATCTGAAAAAAATGGCATGCAGATAAAACCTATAGTATATATATTGCCTCAGAACATCACATTACAGCAGCTCTCGCCGTTACCCAGATGATTTTATACGTTTATATGTTAAAGGCTTCCTAAAGTCTGTATGTTCTTCATATTTACTCCTTTCAATGAATTGAAGTAAAAAAGTCACACAAAACTTCCAACATAGCATCTCCAGGATTTGTGCAAGTATAATAAATAGTGTAAATTATGCAAATATTCTGCCAACGTGGAGTTGAGATAATATTTGTCTGAAATTAACAATTTCAATGAATTAGTAACTAACTGAATAGTAATACATCATATACTGAAAATGAAGACGGGAAGTAGTAGGAGCAATTGAAGAGTTTCTTCGTGTGGAGAATGGCTGGATTATGGAACAAGTGACTCAGGCCAGCAATTTAGCTGGTGTTTATTAGTTCAGGAAAGAGTTAGCAACAAACATGCAGCAACAAATTATATTTTTGTTTGTAATAAAGACATACGGCTCTCATTTATATTTCATAAATTTCACTATTTTCTGAACTAGTCTTTTCCTGGCATTTACCAAGTCTGCATTCTTATGCATTAGAAATTTGCAGCAAAACATGCTAAAATATTATTAGGTTGTAGTACCCTGAAATTGGCTGCAAGAACATTTTTTACGTCCAGAAACAATCAACTGATTTCATAGAATCATAGAATTGTCAAGGTTGGAAAAGACCCTTAAGATCATCGAGTCCAACCGTCAACCTATCACTGCCAAGTCCATCTATACCATGTCCTTGAGCACCACATCTATCCATTCTTTAAATACCTCCAGGGATGGGGACTCAACCACTTCCCTGGGAAGCCTGTTCCAATGCTTGACCACCCTCTCGGTGAAGAAGTTTTTCCTAATATCTAAACTAGCCCTCCCCTGGTGCAACTTGAGGCCGTTTCCTCTCATCCAATCACTCGTTACTAGGGAGAAGAGACCGACCCCCACCTCGCTACAACCTCCTTGCAGGTAGTTGTAGAGAGCAATAAGGTCTCCCCTCAGCCTCCTCTTCTCCAGACTAAACAACCCCGGTACCCTCAGCCGCTCCTCATAAGATTTGTGCTCTAGACCCTTCACCAACTTCGTTGCCCTTCTCTGGACATGCTCCAGCACCTTGATGTCCTTATTGAAGTGAGGGGCCCAAAACTGAACACAGTACTCGAGGTGTGGCCTCACCAGTGCTGAGTACAGGGGGACGATCACTTCCCTAGTCCTGCTGGCCACACTATTCCTGATACAAGCCAGGATGCCATTGGCCCTCTTGGCCACCTGAGCACACTGCTGGCTCATGTTCAGGCGGCTGTCAACCAACACCCCCAGGTCCTTTTCTGCCAGACAGCTCTCCAGCCACTCCTCCCCCAGCCTGTAGCATTGCATTTGGAGTCTTATTTGGAAAAAAATGGCCTTTCAAGCTAAATACGCACACATTTTTGCCTGATTAATTGTATTTAAAGCTATTTAAAATTCATTAAATTAAAATTTATTTTGAATTTTATGCTTGTAGTTAGGAGGCAAAATATACTATCTATTACACACTTCACATTGCAAAGGCAATGCACTCTATCATCAAAAATAGGATAAATCAGGGCATGGTTTGAGTTTTTTTCCTCTCTGTACCTCTAGCAGCAATTATCTCCATAAGGTACGTCGGTTAGAGGTTCCTGGGCTTTCCAGACAAGGGAAGGAGATGCCACTGTGCCATGATGAGTTTCTGCTGCTGTTCTGGTATGACAGAAGCATGAGCTGCCTGATGGCTCAGGTGTTAAGGACTTAGAATTCCAGATATTCCCAAATTATTCTGTGTCTGGATACACTTATTTTGAACAATTGCTCTGTTCAGTTAACACCATATTTCAAAGAAATATTGGAGCAAATATAGCTGTTCCCAGATAATTCCATGTCAGTTAAGTCAGGAGAATACAGAGATTTGGCTCTTTTGGTGCTCAGCTATGCGACAAACTTTAGAATAAGACAGGGTATCATATTCTAAAGCTTGATTCCATGTCTTCTCTTACTGAAAACTGTTACCAATTGAAAATCAGCATAAAAGGGAAGGATGGGGAAACGATTGCTTCCAATTTCAAGCAATGCAACTCCCACCTAAAAGCTTTGTTTGTCCTGCTCATCTAAAATTTGAACACCATTAGTTTTTGAAACATGAAAAGAACCCAAATTTAAACAACTAAGCTTGATTTTATTAGAACCAGTAACACATAAGAAGCCTTAAAACAAAACTGGAACACGTTATTAATAATAAAATGAAATGCCCTACTTTTTTGTTTTCTTATGTTTATACTTCTATTAAGACCACTGGAAAACAGTTACCTTAAAGAATGCTGACAGAAAACAGTTCTTAATTCATATTTTTTGGTTTTGCAAAGGGGTCTAATATGTCAGACTTGCCAATTAACTTAGAGTATTAACTTTTTTTTACATTTTTGCTTGAACTTGTTAATTATTATTGTTTACTCCCTCCTTCACAGAATGCAAGCAGAGTTCATTCATAAACAGGGCAGCAATTTCTCCCCATGTTATTTCATTTTTCTGTAGTTAATGTGATTCCAAGTGTTCAACACAAGTCATGCACTTTTCTCCCCCATCACTTTTTCAGTTGTACAGGAACTCCCTAGCAAAAATAGCGCATGTTCAACCATTTTGGAAAGTATTTTGGCAACATTGATACAGATTCCCAAATTACTCAAAATCTGAAAAATATGTAAGAGATGCAGTTAAGATAATTACTTACTGTGAATAAAAACACCAGTAAAAATTAATACCTTGCAATAACAGTTCCTTTCCAAATCTTCCAAATACCTACAACAGGGCAGATGAAACAGTGGCATTGGGGCTAACTTTCTACTGGGAGCTAGAAAGTCACATATATGTTTTACATTCAACAGGTGCAGGCTATACAAGACGTAAAAATTGCTCATGATAATGAAGCTTGCTAAATTGCCTTAAAACCCAAACCGCAAATGAACTACACAGTACAATGCTCAGAGAATTGTATTCTATATACTGTTTGGACACATATATACATCATTTTGAAAGCATGGCATCCTCTACAGAAAACGATAAAGAAAGAGTTACTACCTACAATAATTATATGAAACTGAAACCAATCACATCTGCAGTTGTAATTAAATCACTAAAAATCATACAATGCTATGTCAATGTGTTTTTTGCAACACTTCATAATAATATATTTTCAGATAGTTTTCTTATTGTACAAGTAACAAACACAGTTATTTCTCTGTGGAAATCCTTGATGTTCGTGAGTTAAGGCAGACTAGAAATACAGAACTGAGATAAGTAGAATTAACTATAAAATATGACAGTCCAAATGTAACTCTGAATTCTAAAACTAACAAGAGTGGGTTTTTTGGCTATGGCAAGAAAAAGTTTGTTTTTTAGGGACAGATTTTAAGTTACTCTAGTTTTCATATTTATGCTACATTTCACAAATGCTTATGAGCACATGCTGTTATTTTGAAGAAGGTCACATCCATACAGAAAATTTCATCTGGTTTTGCACATTACACACAGTTGATTAAGATATATTAATATAATATAATATAATATAATATAATATAATATAATATAATATATTTAGGAAATCTCTTTCTAAAATCAACAACTGAACCTTTCATCAGTCATACAACCACTCCCTGCAGTAGACATCACCTGGAACATTAGACTATGCCTTACATATTTTGCAGCCCTGTTTTACCCGGTTTTCTAATCTGAAGGAAGTTTGCACAACTTCCATTCAGAAATCAAATTATTGTTAACAGATTATTTAATTCTCAGTGTCTGGCAGAAGAGTCAAAAGATATGGAAACAAATTCTGCCATCAGATGTAAAAATGCCTGTTTCCTTTAATACTGGTTAAATCACAACTCTTTGGTGGGGCCTTAAAACACAATAGCATAATAATCCCAGGAAAGAGTAAATATGGAATTCTAAGTGTATCAGAATTTAACACCTACCAGAAATAAATTACAGTCTGAGAGAGAAAATATAGTACCGCATTCTTAAGTATAGACTAATTTATCATTTAATTTTCTTTACAAGTTGGTGAATGTTGACTCAACATGCATATTTTGAATGCAAGTGAAAGACTAAACTTTAGAAACATATAGAAAAGGATGCACCTTCCCTGAAGAGTATCTTTTACTATAGAATATATTGTAGTAATCTCATCTTTCCTCAGTTGTTCAGAAACTTTTGAGAAAGATAATTTTGAAGATGATAAGCAGTCCATCCCCACATGAGCAGCTCTCACTGAGGAATGGCTATGCCTGTGTCAGTAAGTAGTGATGCATACCAAGAGCAAGTCTGCAGAGCCAAACAACTGATTGTGAGGACCCAACATCCACAAAATGGGCATTTCAGAGAGGTTTTATTTCAGACTCCTTTCAGTCAGGTTCCATAGACTGAATGCCAGTAGCAGCTGGAGTGCATTTTCTTTTCAACCAAAAAGAAAAATCTGTTTTCATGCACTCCAAGGCTGCACTGCAGAATGAATAAAAACAAGTGCACTCCTTATCCAAGTTAAAACACCTGACCTACATACCTGTGCTTAGGTAGAAAATGGGAAGAAGCCTTATTACTATATACACTGTCTCTTTATATCTAATTTGTATATTCTGCTAATCTAGTGGAGTGTTCTGGCTCCCAGACTCACAGAGCATGAACTAGATCTCTGTGCTCTCTATCCTCACTATCCTGAGCTACCATGTTCTGCATCAGTGGCACAGTCCTGAGAGACAGCAGGACATCAGCAGTGGTCCACTGTGTAGCGCTGAGTGGCTAGAGATGCAAATGAAATTTTTGGTACAGTGATTGACTGCTCTATACCAAACTGAATCAAGAGGTCCTATGAGTTTGAGCTTCTTTTTCATGAAGTTCAATTAACTCTGTGATCTATTTCTTTCAACCTCCAAAATACCTTAATCATATGGATTAATCAAAATTAAGTTGTCAGAGGACTTTGGTAATTAGCTCTGTAGTAAGTAAGAAAGTCAAGGGCATACAAAGATTCAACCTCTGTCAGGATTATCTGTCCAGCTTTACTACCTAAAGCAGGCATCTTAACGTATGCGGTCATCATTAACATATGCTTTCATTTTATGGTTTCAAAACTAATAGCTGAAAATAAACTGAGAGTTAGCTTTAGTTATTGTCCACTGACATAACGGATGATAAAATACACATCTTCCTACTGAACCAAAAAGGAAGACTGCTGTAGGCAGAAGGGAAGAACATAGCACCTCGGTTCTTCCACAGAACATGCAGTTTAAAACACGTTTTTAAATGGAGCATTTGACCTATCTTACAGAAAAGTGTAATAAATTGCAGAAGAGGTAAAGTATAGGGCAAACAAAAACATCAAAGCCCACAATTCTAAATGGAAGTTTGATAAGAAAGAATGCAAGTTTGATTCATACTCCTTCAGCCCCAGGACAGGAAGTCTCCAAAAGGCTGGTCCGTGAGAGCTCAGACCATCAACCTGAACTCTGCATTGGGTGAAGTCTTGACTACAGTAAACACATTTGAGATCAACAAAAAAAAAAAAAAACAGTCTGATTGAGAAGTGAATAAGCACTTTTTCTTACACAGTCAAAGTATCTTGACTACACGAAAAAGAACCTCTAACATAGTCTACATAACAGTAGACTAAAATACAAAAGCAGTAATACTGGGAGATTGCACTGTGAGTGATTATTTGGACTCAGAACAGCAGGTTGTATGCCTCGGTGCCTCTTTCAGCTCAAAACCTGCAGTTCACATTCCAGGATGAAAGGCTGGAAATGAATTAATGCACCTTGATATAACCAAATCACATGGAGGCAACTTACTATTAAAATGAAAAAAGGATAAAAATTAGTTAGTATAAATAAATTTCTATCAGAAATATAAGTGCGTGTCATAAGCTTTTCCTGACTTATACAGGAGACTTACCAGCTTGACATAGCCAAATAAGTCATTTCTTCAAGTTCCATTTTACTCAAGAAAATAGAAGTAGTCTTCTTCCAAACTTCATAAAGTTACAGAACTATGAGGATTACTGAGTTATAGGGACATTAAAATACATACTGCAGCCTCCTTCCTGTAGTGTAATGAAGTCAGGACATGACACACAATCCTTCAGCAACAAGACCTCATATGCCGTTCCTGGTATGTGCCTTTTGAAATGTCAGCACGCCAATGCCATTTTAAAAAGGACTGAGCAGAACTACCACAAAGAGATTTCAAAGTGGGCAACGACAAAACAAGCCTTAAAAGCAAACCTCATCTTTTTCTCATTTTAGGAAAGGTTATTTCTTTCTCAAATCCTCTCTTTTCTAAACTCTAATGCAACTTCTCTCATGTAAGCAGCACTAGAAACCCTGGTGTTGACTGATAGTCTCCAGTACAGTGCAACTTTAAAATTGTGGATACTGGCCGTACTGTGAGCTACTGTATATCCTGCAGGGCTATTACTGTTCTCTGCTGCTAGAAAAGTTCAGTTTTAAGCTTTAACTATAAATACACAATAAATCACACTAAATTACCTTACAATGGAAGTAGCATGTCTCCTGATGCAGTGAAACAACAGAACATATGAAAGTTTCCATAAACGTGAACAAAGCGAACTCTCACTCCACTTCTATATTTCATTTACTTATCGATAGCAATTTTTTCAATATTTTCTACAGCCCACAGAGGCCTTGCAAAGTCAATCCTTCTTTTTAATAGAAAAATAACATTTCTGAGAGATTTGAATTATGTCAGGAGATAAGTAATTCACAGACTACTTTATGACTGACACATATACACCCAGAGATGCAAGGAGATTAAATCCTGTGGCTACTTGAGGTATGAACCCATTCTGTGTCAATCTTCCTCCATTTGTTTCTGGAGACTGACACTGTGCAGTGCTCACCAGTCAGAAATGCATCAATCCTTCAGAGGAACAGGAGAAAGAACTTTCATTTGCATTCACTTAAACAGATGAGATCAGCAATGAATTCCATCAGAAATGAACACTTCTGGGGATGCTGCTTTTATTACCTCTGCAGTGATAAAGGATGGCATTTACAGAAATGGTCCTCTGAAAAGCAAGTGCACAAATCATTGCAGGCATATAGTGTAGGTACTAATACAGTCATGTGTTACTGCATCCAGTTTCCCCACTCTTCTGAAATCAGAATTAGAACTCATAGATCTAATTTATAATAAGGCTAAGTGCTTACCTGGCTGAATAGTGCTTATATGGCCAACATTTCTGGTTGAAAATATATTCCACCAAATCAACAGTTACCGGTTCAACCTCCCCAAATCTTGTTTCCTATAATGTATTTAGAGTTGCATACAATTTAGCAGTGCATAATTCTTCAGTTGCCTTGCTGGATTATAGGATAACAATTCCCAGTATCTGCCTTCATTATAAATGGCAATATTGAGTATGCTGAGCAAGTTTAAGTTTAATATTTTGTTTCAATTTATTGTTGTAGGTAATGCATTCACAGCCTAGCTCAAGTCAGGTAAATGAGCTGGAGTATTTCCTAAATCAGTTTCCTAGACAATAGACTTGCATGGATTACTGCTCTTCAGTTTGGATTTTTTTTCTCTTCTTTAAAAATGTACTGAATAAAGTTCTAGTCTTTTTACTTTAAAAAAAAAAAGATCACCATTTTGCAAGGGAAGAGTCTTTAATCTTCTCTGATGATGTGCTTAAGAAATCACTTGGGTCTGGTGACCCACTAAGTGGGTGTACCACTAAGGTAGATTTCTGCATGTAATCACACCTCTTTTGCAGGCAGTAACATGTTCATCTCTGTTATTTTAGATGTCAGGCCTTGAATGTAGTTCTTTATATTCTCCCCAAGTAGCCTTACATTGCAAATTATATTAACACATTGACAATTTCCAATTCCAATAGTTACCAGAATTTTTTTTAATGTTGGCTTACCAGTGGTTGCTGTCAATTCATATGCTTTTGCAATCCAATTCCTTGGGTTTCCTTGCTTTTCCAGTCATCTCTAATATATCTTAACCTTCACCTTACCTCTGGCTTTCCTGCCTGGTAGGACAACCTCAGATGCTTCATGAATCCTGCTGTATAATAGATTTTTCTTCAGTTGCTCATCTAATCTCCCTCACATTTAGTAAATGCCATATAATCAAGCATAACCCTCTCTGTCAAACCTTTCAGGTCTACCTGAACCCTTTTTACCTGAAATTCCCACAATCTTTCTAGCCTCCTGATAATCAGTCTTGAAATGTTTACATCAGCGTGGCATGTATTTCTACATGTATCCTTTCTTCCTCTCGTTATTCTGCAGCTTTGTTGCATCACTTCCTCTCTTTCTGTGCTTGTCATAGTGGAATATATTGAAAACCTTCCTATGACAGCACAAAAATTTATAAAATTGTTTTGAGAAAACTAACAGAAGTTTCCACTACTACTTGCTGCCCAGAAACAAAAATTACATAAAATATTACATAAAAATTCCGGTATTATAAAGCTGAGCATTTTAGTACATTCAGAAGAAAGGCACTACAGTTTTCACTATTAATAAAGAAAATGGGAACACTTTTTCATAAAGAATAAGGTTTCCAATGACATGTATCCAATTGGTCATTTTAATTTATTTATTGTCATTTACTGTCATTGAGACATTTTTGCTATAAAATTCTGACAGTAGAAACATTAAGATGTTTTAAAATTGGATTGATTCTTCCTTTCCTGAAGCTCAGACACTTTAAATTACAGGTACTTAAGTTATCGTAATAAACACACTGCTATAAGATAAATGGTAAACAAAGACCCCAAATCACCATCTAGGGTAATGAAAATAATGCAGGAATAAAGGTTATATGATGTTGGTTAAAGAGGAAAGTAGCTATTATATTCTGTACTTAAACATACTTGCATACATTTATCTGTTTTGTACTCACAATATGCTGCATACTGTGAAAGATACAAATGATTGATATGTTAAAGATGTTAAGGTAGTACAGTAAAATTATTAGACTGATATGTTAAAGATGTTCAAGTAGTACAGTAAAAATATTTTATAGGATAATTTGGGATGAGCTGCATAAGAAACAAATCACAAAGTCAGAGCTCTGGTATATCACGCATACCAAATATATGACAATAAAACTTTTATATGTTTCCATCACGCTGTTTTATGTCAAATAGTTAATAGGGAAAAACTGTATTAGAAATGTTTTTGAAGTTTAAAGATGTTTCATTATTGGCATCCTTTTTTATATTAATTCTACCATAAACCTAGCAACTGTGGTGTCATGTACATGTCTCTTCATAAGTGTAACCTCATCAACCACAAAAATTGCCACTATTTACATACCTTTTCAAAATGACCTAAAATAAGGTGATAAACTTTTAGACATTGTCACACATATATAAACAAACTGATATGAAGATATGCATGAAGTCCAATATCTCACAAGAGGGCCTGGCTGTTTTCCTGCCAGGAACACAGTTGTCTGAGATCACAGAATCATGGAATCATAGAGTACCAGGTTGGAAGGTCTATCAAGGGTTATCTGGTCCAACCTTTCTTGGCAAAAGCGCAGTCTAGACGAGATGGCACAGCACCATGTCCAGCTGAATCTCAAAAGTGTCCAATGTATTGTTCTTCCAACAAATGTCTGGGTAGTTGAAGTCACCCATAAGAAACAGGTTCTGTTGACCCAAAGCTTGCTTAAGTGACCCAAACATTGCATTGCTGGCCTTATTGTCTTGGTTTGGAGATTGGTAGCAGATGCCTACTGTAAGACACCCCCCCTTGGAGATGACCCCTCTGATCTTGACCCAGAGGCAATCTAGTAGGGCTTCCATAATCACCATAGTTGACTTCTATATATTTGTGCTGGGTTTGGCTGGGATAGAGTTCATTTTCTTCATAGTAGCTAGAATGGGGCTATGTTTTGGATTTGTACTGGAAACAGCGTGGATAATACAGAGATTATTTCATTGTTGCTGGGCAGTGCTGACACAGAGTCAAGGCCTTTTCTGCTTCTCACCCCACCCCACCGGCGAGTAGGCTGGGGGTGCACAAGAAGTTGGGAGGGGACACAGCTGGGACAGCTGACCTCAAATGACCAAAGGGCTATTCCATACCATATGACATCATGCTCAGCATATAAAGCTGGGGGAAGAAGGGAGGGGGGGAACGTTCGGCGTGATGGCGTTTGTCTTCCCAAGTAACCATTACACGTGTTGGAGCCCTGCTTTCCTGGAGATGGCTGAACACCTGCTTGCCAATGGGAAGTAGGGAATTAATTCCTTGTTTGGCCTTGCTCGCATGCGCAGCTTTTGCTTTGCCTGTTAAACTGCCTTTATCTCAACCCAGGAGTTTTCTCACTTTTACTCTTCTGATTTTCTCCCCCATCCCACCAGGGAGGAGTGAGCAAGCGGCTGGGCGGTGCTGAGTTGCAGTCTGGGGTTAAACCATGCCAACATTCAATGTTCTTCTTAACATAGAGTGTGACGACTCCTCCTCTTCTTCCCTGCCTGTCTTTAAGAAAACAGCATCTAGCCATCCATCATGATCCTCCAGTCATGTGAGTTGTCCCACCATGTTTCAGTTATTCCTATGATTGATATCATAACTTTCTGACTGGGCATGGAGCTCCAGTTCCTCCTGTTTGTTCCCCAGGCTGCGTGCATTGGTATACATACACGTAAGGTGGTTGGTCTTCTGGTTCTCATCTTGGGAGGCAGCTAAGGAACATTTGTCACTGCTCTACTTGGCCTGGCTTATTCCCCAGTTGTTGCAATGGTGTGAGTGTTACCACTTTGGAGCCCGCCCCCCAGGTCCTTCAGTTTAAAGCCCACCTCACCAAGTTGGCCAGCCCGCTGCCAAAGATTCCCTTGCCTCTTCTAGACAGGTGGATTCCATCCCTCCCTAACAGGCTGCAGTCATCAAAGAATGTCCCGTTGTCGTAAAAGCCAAAACCCTCACAACGGCACCAACCATAAAGCCAGAAGTTGATTTGCATTATACGTCTATTTCTGGCTGCACCCTTTCCTCTAACTGGTAAAATGGAAGAAAAGATAACTTGGGCACCAATACTTTTTGCTTGCACCCCCAGGGCTTTGTAGTCTTCCTTGATTCTGCCCAGGTTCCGGCTTTTGGTGTCATTCGTGCCCACATGAAAGAGTAGCAATGGATAGTAGTCTGTGCTCTTGACAAGTTGTGGCACCCTCTCGGCAACATCTTGGACCTTAGCTCCCAGAATGCAGCATACCTCTCGTGACTCCTTGTCAGATGACAATCCTCCCCAGATTTCCCACAAGGCCCCCTCCACTACCTGCAGATTATTCTGTAGCTCTGTACCCTCCTGCAGATCTGGCAGCTTCTTGGTTAGATGCAAGGATATCAGAAAACAAGGAGGTCAACAGTACAGAAGCACATCATCCAATGAGACACAGAACCCATAAGTAGAAGAAAATGTCAGCTCATTGGCAGGTAGAGCAGATCTGCAAGGCAACTTAGGTCTCTCATTCTCTCTCTGCCTTTATTTCATAGGCTGGGAAAGGGAAAGATTAGAAACAACAATTGGTTTCCTAAGCTGTTTTAACACCTTAATGGGCAACAGATATTGGATGGAAACAGGATTTCAAAGAACTGGAATTGCTTGGGGGAGACAGAAATGAAAGCAGCAAAAGTGACTTGAACTGAGGGAAACTAATAAGAAAAGCAGTACAAGTGAGGAAAACACTGATCAATTCACTCACGAACAGCACTGGAAACTGGACTCAGCAGGAATGGGAGTTGCATTCGTACTTCTACAGATGGAAGGTACAGCATTTCACACTAGCTGAGGAGCTTCCCCAGGACAGTAAGGATGTTGTGTGTGTGTGTGAAAGAGAAAAGGGGAGAGAGAAGAAGAGGGAGAGAATGAGTGAGAGAGAAAATGAGAGGGAGAGAGAATGAGAGGGAGAATGCTGGCTCATGGAAAGTCAATGGCATCACTTTCACTAAATCAATGGAGCCAATGTTTTACCTAAAAAAATGAAATAACAACCTGCTCTGTATATGAAGAAAGTGAAAATAATTTCATTTGTGGAACAGGTACTTTTGCTGCTTTATTTAGTCTAAATGAGGAGAGAAAATTGTATTGCTCTGTTGTTCTGCTTATTACTGATTTTTTTTTTTTAAACACTTCACATTCATTTCTTCAACAGGCTTTTAGAGTTCATAAGGAAGCTTCTAGGAGTTGTAAATTCATCGAGGATTGCTCCAATGAAATGATATATAAGGAATTATACACCTACTTTTGCTTCAATAACTCCTAAAACAATTGTCTTCTTTCTCTTTAAGCCTGCATTGGTCATCCAAAAAAAAACAACACCAATGTTTTTTCCTTTCTCGGGGCCTTTGCTGTCATAATGCAACAACTCTGTTCTTTTCATTTCTTCTTCCCCCTTCACGCCCCGCCCCCCCCAAAGCCACTCCTAACAGGAATAATTCTGCATCTCCTAGAGTATGGTGGTTCATCTGTGATGAAAACTGTAGTCAGATATGAAGCATTTAAGTTTCCCTCCCACATTTTCAATTACAATGAGTGAGAAAGCTTGAAAAACAAAAATAAAAGGAGGAAACCCAGAATGGTTTCCTAAATAGCTGTGTGACCTTGATAATTAGAAATATGAATGTATTACAGATGACATTTCAGATGATCAGAGCTGTAAAAATTTAAATAAGTAAAATTAAGACAAAAGCGAAGAAATTATAATGGCAGGTGACTACATTCCACCTATCTATTGAGGAGGCATATTTGGTATGCTACCTGCTATTTTAAAATATATTTCCAACACTGAAGTTTCCATGTCTTCCTTTACCATTTTATTTTTCAGACACAAAATTCTCAATGTTAAAAAATAATCCACAGATACTCTGTCCCAATTTCCCATTTCTTAATCCAGTATTTTCATTGTGTAAAGTGTTAAATAAATCCTATTTTTGCTTGGGTTTTAGCACAATACAAATATTTGTCAATGATTGTTCTATTTTACTTAAGAATTAGAAAATACATAATCTCTATGGATCGTTCCTTATAAATGTAGTCTACCAGAATAGTTAATACCATGTTTTTTCTTTTAGGGAAAACGGAGGAAGAAGGAAGTAAATATCCCTCTTATCCTTGAACTTCTCCTAATTCAACTATAGTTTTTGGTAACGGTGTGCAATATGCTAAACACTTTTTGACCAGAGCAATTTACAAAGGTGATGAATGAAAGACACAGGCTGACCTTTCTTTTACTGTCATGATTTACAAACTCATAACAGTTATTACTCACTGCCACCATTCCAACAACTACAGCTTTTTGAAATTTTTTCTTACACATTTTCCCTCCTGCAACGTAAAGCAGGATCCAAATAAAAAAAATGGACAGCATTGTAAACATACGAATTGGATTATACTCATGATGAGGGAGAAAGATTCAACAAGTGCTTGTCTAATGCAAGTATTCAGGTAGAAAACAAAAGCACATCTAATATTAGTGCAATTTTCAAGAGAATTTCATTCTGAAACACTGTGTATGTCTTGAGAAGAACCACAGTGGTTTGCTGAAGGAGTTTCTTATCAATATACTGTATTTCACGCAAATAGTATTGTGGTTCCTCCATCAGTCGCATGCAAAGCAACTGCTTTTTCAGAAATGGATTTCGTAAAATTCACTTAATGGCCTCAATGTAGTGAATTTTAACTGCCTAAGAGAAATGAAGTTAAAAAAAAAAATTAATCTGCTGCCTGAACATGTTCTCACATATAAGTAATAACAGCCATAGATGAAATGGAAATTACTTCAATAGACTCCCAACTTACTGAAACTGTCGGCAAAGTGGGAAACAAAAGAAACTCATATTTAGAAATTTGGAAATTATTCTAAAAGGGCAGCACAGGTAATTCAGAAATATTATGAGTCGGTAAGACTCCTGTAAGAACACTGGCACCAGCAACCCTGTTCCAGGAAACCATGAACCAGATTTAGCAGACAACACAGAATTCATCTAGATACCAAAACTCAGATACTTCTAGAAATTAAATACAAACTTGTAGAGAGTGCACAATGCAGAAAGTTTGCAAAGAAAACCCTGTCACACTTCCTCCTCAACCATCAGCAGACCAACTAAAACACATAAGAAATGTCAGAAGAACCTAGAAGGTACCAGCAAAGTTCAAGGCCATCCTAGATGCTGCAGCCTGCTCAAACATGGCCCATTCACTTTCTGGAGTTACCAAACTACCTGAAGATATTTTATCCCTTATTTAGCTATAGTTAAATCTTTTTCTTAGTCTCCTACTTCCAGGAAAAACTTAGCATAAAAAGAATAGAACAGCAATGCATTTAAAAGCAGAATGGAAATGTGTTACTGGGCTCAAAGGTCTAACTTATTAATGTATTTAGATCTTGATCTGCCAGAACAATTAATGAACAATGTACTCTCTTAAACAGATATGGAAAATCTGTAGACCTGAGCTGGCCCTGACTTAATTTCATACTAAATATGGCTACATGGTACTTTCCACATTCATTATGGGCATATAATACCACGAGGTCCATCACAAGTCTTGGAAAAACTTATTCAACATGTAGAGTTTCTGTTGTCATATACAGTGAGTCTGCAGCCATCCAAAGAAGCAAGAGTGAGCAGTACTGTTATCCACTCATTTAGCCAAGTCCATATTACCTGGTAACACAGATGGCATCTCTAGATTTCCTTTATTACGATAATATACTTAAGTATTATTCAGCTAGCTTCTTCTGTTTTGAAGAAGTACAATACATATCTCTTCCAGCTTTACAAGTAAGAAAAGATCCACAGGTCAATCAAATATTGACCCAAAATACTGATTTAAACACACACACGTAAAATCATTTTCTCTCTTTGAATTTCACATAGGATGATTGATTCAGTCAGGATGTCTGCGAGAAATCTCTCCAAACAGTGTTTACATATGCAAATGTTGGCTCAACTGTATTCTGTAACCCACAAAACTGCTGAATATCAAAGATGTTCCCATGAGGGATTTGGTATCCTATACACAAAACTGTAGGTTCTAACAAAAGGCACTACTTGTTGTGTATGTCAAAAGACCCACTCTAAGCTTAGTGTTCATGGGTTTATAACTAAAGTTGAGCACATGGGGGTTTTTTGCTGGTTAAGGGCACATTTTGCACTGTGTCACCTGGTTTCTCCTTTGTACCTTCAGTAAACTGAAGCAGGGAAATACAAGAACTGCTGGAAGCTCTCTTGTACTGAGCTGTGCTTAGAGAGTAAGAAAGTTGCCATACATTTAGGTACACAAGGTCCTTCTTCGATAAAATGCAATGTTCCATTGTTCAAATACCTGTTTCTGCTAAAAAATTTGTTCTCTGATAACAATGGTATTAGCGATACCCTATTTTCATAAATATTTAAAATGTGAGAGATATAACCTGGGACCCATTGTCACAAGGTGTTCTCTCTGTCCTTGAGCTTTTCACACAATAGTACTGGCAAGTGCTTTCAGTAGAACCAGGTGCCCTCTGGACTAGAGCTCTAATGTTTACTATTCAGAAACCCTTTCATAACGAAGCATACTCTTTCCAAACCACTGTCAAACTGCAGCATGCTAACATTACTTATAGCACCATTTCTCCCCTACCACTTCTCTTTTCCCTCCTCTGTAGGGATGATCATCTATGTTGCTACTCCAGTTATGCCATTCTTTTTTACTCATTTTCAGTTATGCTCATCAGCTCACACACCAGTGTTTAACAATACTTCTAGTCATGTTTGTTTGTTTGTTTCTTGAATGTATGTATAAATAATTTTAGGAAAACACCTATATGGATGGATGCGGTTAAAGCCAAATTCACGTGAACCCTATGCTCCAGACCTCGAGCCTATGCTCCAGTCAAATAAAAGCTAACTCTGATTTAGAAGTTGTCTCAGTGGACCACTGTGCTAAAGCTAACAAGTCCTGCTACTAATCACATTCTTAGTCTTTTTCTGTTTCAAAAAACTGTATTTTCTGCACTTACCTCATAGAGGAAACACTGACAAAAAGAAATGGTACTAGACTGGGAAACAGAAGACTGACTTAATTTTATCCCTGTTTTGCTACTGCAAGGCAGGGAATACAAACTGTTTGCAAGAGTTTCTTGACGCAAGGGCATTTTGAGTTCCCCAAGAAAGGGCAAGCCTGTACTAATATAATACTGCTTGTATTACCAGTAGTAAATTTCAAATTGTTTGCATTGAGCAAAATTGTGTATCAATAAATATTACATAGCTTGCTTCCACAAGGGTTGTTAACCAATTTTGTCATTCTTGGAGGCAAGGACAATATTGTTGTAAGCAGTCATCTCCTGTTACAACCCTTCAACGTTCCCGATACACAGCTACACAGCTGTTTATTCCTTTGGTGACTCTGTTATGGTTCTGTTCTTCTTTTGCCCTTATGATTGCCATGAGAAGATCTTACCACTGTTCTCATACACTCATGAGAGACTTCTGAAAGAATTCCTATTTTGGGTATATATTAATTAATTACTTCTATTCATTCCAAAGTGAACTGTAATCAGCAGGGAGCTCTTCATCATTCTTCAGAATATTTAGCACCCTTAAAGTGACACCATTTGCTGTGCTTTTAGGAAGCAGCTTATTGCTCTAATTCCTTCTTATGAGATTCAAATTTTGCAGGTGTCATTCTTCATCCAGTCATTACCAATCTTTCCTTACCATGGCTCTAATTTCTCTACTTGCCCCTTTAGTCACTAGCTAAGATGCTGATCTCCCCTGTGCACAGTTGAATCAGTGTCTAATCTTTCTCTCTTTTTTCAAGGACAAAACACTTATCTGAGGTACCAAAATTAAATGTCTCCACACATATTTCACTTCTATCCTTCCTACAGTTCTTTTACCATTGTTGTTGATATCAAATTACTTATTTAAGATCTCAACTTGGCACTTTCTTTCTTATAATAATTTCTCTTTAATGTTTGTCCATTCCAGCTTCATTTCTTTTTTACAGGTTTCAGCTACCATGAAAGATTTTTTCTTCTCTCCAAACAGGAAAACAAACGCAGCTTTCGCATTCTCAGTTATGTTTTGTATCAGCTGCCTGAGATCCTAAAGTAGCTGTCAAGCCAAATCTAGTTGTTCTGTGAGCTGTGAAACCAATGAAGTTTGCTATCCTGGAGTATTTCCTATATCCTTGCCCTATACTCCTGCAATTACCGCAGCTTTTCCCATGTCCTCTATAATCTCATTATCTGTAATACTATCAGTTTTCCTTCCTGACCTCTAGATTCTCCCACAGTATCTTGGGCAAAAAGTTCAAAAGTAATTTACGATAAATGTAAGGACAAAATGGTCTTACTAGGAATTCTACGTTACCATAAAATAAAATAACTTAAAAGCGCCAGCTGAGTACAAATCTAAGTTGCATTTTTCTTATTCTGCATGCAAATCTGTACGTCTAGAAAACAAGAGCTAGTTAATTTGCTCATATGTGACATTAACTCTGAAATTACAAATGCAACATAAATGCCAGCAGTTAGTATTTCACGAGCACTCAAATTTTACTAGCATTCAGCTTCTTATGCAAAAAGCCCCAAACAGCCTACCATAGGAACTCAAACACCTCAAACCCACAATTGTTCTTGTGCTGACAAATTTCTACAATAAATAAATACTCGTACACAAATATCCAACAGAAAAAACTGCAAACACAGGAGAGTAAAATACACTTAAATAAATGTCAAAAATAAAAACGTAGTTGATACATCACTGATGATATTAATCATTGCAATATTTAAGACACTTAAATACAGAAGTATGGATTATACCATCTGAAACAGCTTTTGAACTTCCTATCTTCTTTAGAAGCCAAGAGTCAAAGCAATGAGTCTAGGCTGAGTTTACTAAATAATAAAAAGTCTTGACTACACGTGGTAATTCTGACATTCCAATGAAATGAATTAAGTGATCAGCAGGCCTGTATATTTGGAAAGCAATTTTTAATTTACCCTGGCAACAGGTTGTATATTGTAGCTGACAACAGACTTGGTTGCAAGTGTAAAACTGGGCTTAAAATCTGCGTTTCATGCTGACATAAAATAGCAGTAACACCAATAGCTACAGCTTCCCAGGAAATGCTAAGTGCTTAAGAAGCTTCTGACAGAACAACACAGACACCCAAATCTAGCAACTGGCAACTTCTGTAATTCACATTATATTTTTTTTTTATTCTTACGTTTTCGTATTTATGTTTTCACATATAAGTAAGTGAAGCACATTGCCATTTATGCTGTGAATATATGTATCAACACTATCCACAGGTGATGCATTGGAGACTGACAACAATTCGCATTTCTATACCTTCCTTTGTGTGCTGAAACTCCCTAAAACCCTTTTGCAAAGCAATAAATATCATACCCAAGGAGAAATAGTGATAGGTCATCAATACAGTAGTGACTTTCTGTACCCAGGTTTAGCAGCCATTCTAAGTACAGGCAATACTTCTGAAATATGAGTGCCAATTAATCTGAAATAGTTCTGCCTGTGAGGGATCTTTTATATAATCACCTGCACTACTACAGATTCCATCTACAGTTCTCTGATACCACTGCAGAAGGACAACAATTTCATTAAATCAGTATTTGGGCTCTGTCAAAAGGCCAGTAGGTTTCCCCAAGTTTCCCAAATGTCTTAAATGTGTGTTCTTATGCTAAGCCCTGGCTATCCAAGCAAACTGCCAAGTCCACATACAGGATAAACAAAAATATTTACAAAGCAATTGTGGCAGCACTGGTAATGGTAGCAAAGACAACAAGGAAGAGAAAGTTGAACCTACCTTTCCATGCTTACTACTGCTCACCACAGATGAACAGCCCTCTGCATTTATTGAAGAGAACAGTTAGCTAACCTTCAGGAGCTGAAATTCAGATACCTACTTATAGCCACTCTTCAATGCTCCCTGCTACTCTCTTAGCTTCACACGTTTATGAGTTCAGTGCTTTGGAGCACACTTCTGTGGGCTTTCTGATCTGGAACCACCCCTCCAGCAGCGCATTCACCTGTGCTCACGCAGCGGCAGCACAGGGAGCAGCAGCAGCCCTGTAGCTATCCTCCAGGGGTCACAATTGGGTTACAAATTCTATAACATGTGATGACTGTGCAACCTGATTTAGAGCAATTTATTCACATCCTTCTTCATTAAGATTCAAATGGAATAAGTAAGATAGAAATTGAACAGATACAGAAATTGTGCATGGCTTGCTTCTGTAGTCAGTAAACATTTATTCACTAGGCACAGCTCGCTCTCTCCTATTTTCTCTCTTCCCCTATCCTTCCTGCTTGCTGTTTTAATGCATAATTAAGAAGGTCAGAATTAATGAAGCAGTGTGGAGTAAAGTTCAAGGAATCCCCAGGCACTATTTATTCTATTAGATCTCAGGCATGAATGTCAGATTGGCAGCATTAGAGGCAGAGGCAGTGTAGCTGGCAGCAGTCCAGAAGCAAAGCTACCCAGGGAGACTTACCTGCAGTGTCAAGTCATTGCTGAGCTCCCTCCCTGCAAAAATCACCCGCAGCTGGTCAGCTGGAACTCCCTGTCGCTGGGCAACCGCCTCCTTCAGCTGGAGGATGCTGGCATCCGAACCAACCTCCACCGGGAAGCCATGGCTGGAGTTGAACCTGACAAACACTGAACAAGAGCAAAACACCTTTTAAAGCGAGCATTTCTCATGGGGTGTTTGTACTAGAGTGACTACGAGAGGCTTACTCTTCAATTTCAGGGATCATGTACTATTTTCAGAGAAAAGCTATTAGTACTGCAGTGTGCCATTTTGAAACCCATCACAGAATAGTTAGTGACCAATAAACAAAACCCACGTGTTTCTCCTTGGAAGTGTTAGAAATTACAGAGAACAGTCAGAATCAAAAATGACCCATCTAGGCAGCTGTCTAAGTGGACACTAATTGGCACAATAGATTTCCAGTTCAGTCCTAACCTTAGCAGGCATGGGGCACACACATTTTCTGTGCCCCTTGTGCTCTTCCCCACTGCCTATAACAAATAAATACAGGAAACTGAGGTATGCTTTAGAACCAAAATGCATTAAATAATACAAGGGAAAACAATTCCTTGTTACACAGTAAAGCACAGTCATATAAACTGGTTTCCCACAGATATAATTCTACAGAAGATAATGATAGAGAGAAAATTGCAGGCTAGCAGAAATGTTTGAGAGTGTTGTATCAGAGCGTGGTCTTTTCAGAGTTCACTAAAATATCTGCAGTACATAACTCCTGCCGGCATCCACCTTCAGCGCGGAAAATCACTACTGCACCAGTCGTATCATTTTTTAGAGCTGCAGCAACTGGTTTATACATCCAGAGAAGTCTGGCAAATAAACTCATAAGCTTCCTGCCATTCAGCTGGCAGATCTGTTCTTCATAAGGAGTCTGAATGTGCTCATTGAGCCCATGGGCAGAGGAATGACTACAAGAACTATGAAACACGAAAAAACCTCATTACACCCATATCAGTCACAGAGATCGTATGAACCATAGACATGTCCCCAGCAGACCGCTTCAACCAATAGCTCCACAGGCAGGAAGTAAACGAATTAGCAAAACCCAATACAAAACAAAAAATCATTTATATCAATTAGATAGTGGGTACCTGTCACCTAAACTGCTTGGGTATTGATTGTAAAAACCAATCTTCTTAAAGATTTATTTCCTGTTCACACTGCAATGTTTTAGCTGAAGATGTTATTCCTTCGCATTTTTGATGACTGACAGAAGCATAAGCTCAGAAGTATTTCTAAAGTTCAAAGACATAACTATTTTTAAAAATGAAAATTGGATCTTTGTGATTTTTCAAACACATAAAGTTTACCTGACCACTTCAAAGTTGTCAGATTCTTTAAGAGCATTTGAATATGGCTGAGAATGCTGCCATTGTTTTGCTGAGCAATGAATGTTGCAAATACCTGCCATTTCACATCTTTAGTTCAGATTTGGCTAATCTTTAAGGGACAAGGCCATATACCAATAAAATTTTACACAACATTTTAAGTTTTGCAGTTGAAAGTACCCTCTTAATGTACTAAAATGCAGGGTAGGATTGCATAATGCTGTGTCAGGCAGGGTGCAGCACATACGCCCTGCAGTGTGTTACACAGTCTCCTGTAGTACATCTCGTTACTGGTTTTGATTTCTATTTAAAGGTGTTCTGGAAATAACTAAACTGTGCAAGCTGTATATTCAGACTGTTCAGAAAAATCAGCGGACTTTGAATTTTATTTTTATTGTGGTTTGGAGAGTAAAGGAGGACTTATGTGACAAAAAGTAGTTCCAGCTAATGGGAGCTGAACGTTTCCTGGCTTTCCAGAACACTCATAATGCTCAACCATAAATAACTTTATCTGGGGCAGTAGCAAAATATATAGTTAAATCAATTGGGAATATACTTTTTTTAATATGCTAAGCTCTGACTATCTATGTGCATGTATTTTTTTTATACATTTATATAGGTATGCTCTCATACACACATAAAATGCATACATGTGCATCTCCAAAGACTTCTTCCTAACTAATAAATAATCCTCTTTATCTTTAGTCTTACAAAAGCCAGTGTTACTGGTTTTGGAAATGAAAAAAAGTTAGCAAGTGCACTGACTCTGCAAATCAAATGTGCTGGTAAGAGGAAAGTTATTAATAAAAGAAGCATAAACAAGTGGGGTGTCATTTAAATTAATTATAAAGCAGTACTCATTTTTAAAGACAGTATAAATCCAACACAGTTACTGCAAGCATAACTCATGTTCATCATCAACAATCCCCACCCATTCCCTCAAATAAGTTTATTTTTATTCACTTCCAACAGGTATAGTCTCCCCCTTCCAACATGTACGACATAGCAGAAGTTTCAGTCTCACAATTGCAACCATAAGCAAACATGGGAAATGGGTGTGTGAGTGCAACATTTTGTACTCCATAGCAAAGATTACAACTACCCTCTTACAAGCCTGAAAACCTAACTCAGAAAAATGCTAGAATGCCAAACTTTGCTTGCTGGAAAGTTCTAATCCACAAATATTTTGCCCCTAAACATATTTATTCCATTATAAAATCTGCAATCCACCAACTCTTTTTAATGTAAAAGAACAGAAGGGACCTTTGCTTACTTGCACAGAGCATAAAAAGATCAAATACAAAAGTTCAGTCTGTGGAATAAAACCAGAATTTCGTCAGTATAATATTTCAAGCTGTCTTTTTAGGAAAAAGAAACTCATTATTTTCCTTTCGACAATTCAAGTCAATAATTAAATCATCACTACCAAGTCAATACTCTTAACAGCACACGTTATTCACAAGATTACAGGTGAAGTTATGCAGACATTTGAGACCTCTTCCAAAGAATACATACTTTGAAAAGACTTGGAATTTAAAATTTGTCTACTGGAAGTTAAATAAATATTGGCTTAACAGAAGACTAGAGAATTTACCCGAGACCTAAACTGCTCATGGAAATCCAAAAGAAAGAAATCGAGTTACTAAAGTTAAGAAGTAGACAAACCTATCTGAAGAAAGGAGTCTCTATTTGGATCAGCTCTCCTACTCCCACATCTGTAAGAGGTGACAAACTGTAAAATTTGTCTGATAAAAGGAAACTTTGTGAGACTTGACTCTCAAATACAATCTCCGTAAATATCAAAAGGATCTGATTCCCAGAGGGATCAAGAGGTACATAGGTGTTTTTGTAAGTCTCTCTTGGTATCTATCTGAATTTCTACATCTATCTATGGTGTACATCTTCATGCGATAATTTCCATTTTACATTTAACGAGTTAGATAGTATTAATCTCGTTTGGAAGGATCAGCAAGTGCTACATAAGGGAACAGTTGTAGAGAAAATAACTTTTACATATTTCCAGAGGAATTTCCCATGTTTCCTATGAAAATAGCCATTTTTTTCAAGCATGTACCTACACAGTAAAAAATGTTTTGGTCTGGCATAATGACTCAAATGGCTTCTTCAAAGACCACAGGCTTACTCTTTTGGCATGCCACTTCTGCCACAGTGGCAGAGGGAAAGTTCTCAATTCTGGGTGTAAGGGCAGGAATTGCATTTGTAGAGAGCAACACATTTCCCCCTAGAAACTGATACCACAAAATCAGAATACACAGAGTTGCAGGGTACATGAAATGCATTCAGGTGCAAGATGTAAGAGACTGTATATACAGAAATTACGGTCTAGCATGCAGCAGTAGGTTAAAACTGGCTAAGCAGAATGTAACAAGTCTTCACAGACAGAGGCTAGCAATTTAGGGAAACAGAAGTGAGAAGTAAAAATGCACCCCTCCACCTCTCCCTGCCATCCCAATTGGACCAGAGAGTGGAGGCGTACACAGAAGTAAATACTGAGTGGAATTAAAGTCTTGGTTCCCAGTTGTGGGAAGTTTCACTATTTTGACATTGGTTTTCATCTCAAATACATCAAAAATTCAATGTATTGACTTTTTGTGTTCTTTTTGTTGAACAAGAAGTACCATGTCAGTATTAAAATATTTTCACTCTGCAGCACTTCGTGGAAATAAATACTTCTTTATTCTTCCAGTCCTGTTGACTGGACCCCTCTGTTTGGATTCTATCTCTCAGAATGAAGCACCAACACAAATCCCAGGAAGAAGTGGGTGCTGTGGTCATAAGGAAACACTAGTGTATCATGATAAAGGCAGCCCAGCATTTATTTTGATTAAAAGTTCCCAAGGAACTCAACTTCTTGGCTTTTAGCTGATTTATATTCAAGTGACTGTGTTGTGGTTTAACCCCAGTCAGCAACTAAGCACCACACAGCTCCTCACTCACCCTCCCCCCGCAGTGGGATGGGGGAGAGAATTGGGGAAAAAAAAGTAAAACCTGTGGGCTGAGATAAAGACAGTTTAATAGGACAGCAGAGGAAGAAGAAGAAGAAGAAGAAGAAGAAGAAGAAGAAGAAGAAGAAGAAGAAGAAGAAGAAGAAGAAGAAGAAGAAGAAGAAGAAGAAGAAGAAGAAGAAGAAGAAGAAGAAGAAGAAGAAGAAGAAGAAGAAGAAGAAGAAGAAGAAGAAGAAGAAGAAGAAGAAGAAGAAAAAAAATAATAATAATAATAATAGAATACACAAAACAAGTGATGCACAATGCAATTGTTCACCGCCTGCCGACCGACACCCAGCCAGTTCCCGAGCAGTGGCCCCCCAGCCAGCCAGTGTAAGCACTACTCAGCAACAACTAAAACATCAGTGGGTTATCAACGTTATTCTCGTCCTAAATCCAAAACACAGCACTATACCAGCTACTACGAAGAAAATTAATTCAATCCCAGCCGAAACCAGGACAGACTGTAATAAAATTAAGAAGTTATCACCTCTGAAGTGACTTGTATTAATTAATTCATGTACAATGAGCCATTTCATTCATATGAATACAATACGGAAATGCACCACTTCCCAAATAAAGTATTGCTGTCCTGAAGATTTTGTGTTTCACAAACAGTATGACACATCATTGCATCCACTATCAAAATGGAGTCAGCAGCACAATTCAATCACTTAGGATACAATATGATGAATAACTTCCCCATGAAGTAATTGTTAGTGAAGGGAATATAAGTAGGTGAAGAAGATTGTGACTAAAATCTCAGGTAGTTTAAGACAGAACTGCTCCTGGCCATCTGTCCATCCCTTAAACTGGAGGTTGCTACACATATAAGTTGGATACTGAAAGAAATGTGTACCTGCATCTCGGCTGTGCCTGCTTACCATCAACATGTTAGTACAAACTCAACTGGAAATTTAAGCAAACGCAGATATAAACTGGTTAAACTCAGCCACAAGTACATGGGGTAGGTGTGTAGGGGAGCTGCAGAATTTCAAGGGAAGGCTGGAAGAAAGCTGGTGGGCACGCTCCCCTGCCAGGATCTCAACAGGCCATTTCTCAGGGCCCTGGGATTCAGCAGCCTTTCTTCTCTGGCAAGTCATACCAAAAGTGCCAAAGCTTTAACGCCCATTGTCATCAATCCTACAGGTTTTCCAGTTCTGAATCGAGAAGATAAATATTGCATGTTGGAGAAGCTTAGGCCCTGCTTGTGAACAAACTGTGAAGGCACAGTCCTGATATATACAACCAAAACAACTGAACTGTGCCAAGAATGAAAAAAAAGTTGTAGATGTTTTTACATTGCTACATGCAAAACACAAATTTTCTTTTTAGTTTTGACATAAAATAGCCAATTCTTTTTCTTCCTAAAGTAGCAAATCACACAATCCTGCTTCACTGCACACAAAACAAAAGCTATAACCTACAATATACGATTTGTGCAACAGAATGCACACATTTAAACTTAAAGATCTTATTGCTGAGCAATTATAATGTGTCCACGATAGTTACGACAGCTTCGAGTACTCTTTATTGCCCGTTCTTCCTAGGGACAAAAAGAATAAAACCAAGGTTTAAGTGAAGGATGGTGTGAAATATGTGAAACTTTTGATTTTTAAAAGCCCTTTCCCTACCGAGGTCAGATGACAAGACCTTTGAAGTATATTTCCCTATGACTGAGAAAAAAAAGTCTTGTGACAGTATCTGTCTGCCGTGATCAGTTCCTCTAGCTCAGCACATGACTTGAGAACATAGTCCTTCTTAGCTCAAAGAAGAGACATCTAGACTATTTCACACTAGAAAGTATTATCCCTTCCTTTTCAATATTAAATCTTTCTCATAAACTGTGATTAATAATTCATCCAGTACAACTAACCAGTTTAGTGCAGACTAAAAACAGGAAAATACACAGAAAGGATAAATAAAGGAAGAGAAGGTAGAAATCGAGACAATGTAAAATCCTCGCCACCTGCTAGAGTACTGTGGAAATGTTCTGTAAGTCCCTCTGTTACGGCACAACTGCGGATCACCTCTCCAGGCATAGGCTGAAGGCAGCTGTTCTAAGTATCTTTTTTATTTCAATAAATAAAATGAAAACTTATTTTTCAGATGCTTGGGGCTCTTGCATCCTCAAGCATACGGTAAGATACTGTTCTATTATTTTAATCTTTATATTTAATGAACATCATAGGATAGATTTGTAGGCACTTTATAAACCCTAGTGAATGTCAGTGGCTGCCTGGAATTTCTACAACCTAAATTGTAGAAATGCAACTGTAGGATATATGTAGTGTGAGAAACCAGCAGCAGAACACAATATAACGTGATGGCAGTAAATCTTGTTCCACAGCTTTTTATTGTTATTTCCTGGTTTTCAGTGTGTCAAGGGAATTGCAAAAATGGAAAGAAGCAAAGCAAAAGATTAAAGAGGAACAAAAAATGGAAAGAAAAAGATGAGTTGGGGAGACTGTGCAAGTTGAGGTCAGGACTGTAAAGGAATAGCTCAGAGCTGTGGCAGGCTTTTATTCAAAGCCAGTCAGCACATGTTACTGAACGTCCAATTAAATGGTTAAACAACTTTGTGCAAAGTTCTTTGAAGTGTCTTTCCACAGCAACTCCAGCAGCCTGGAACTGGTTGCAGTCTTTTTCTTCACAGATTTGTGTATCTAGGTTCTGCATTAGAATAGGAGACCTTCCCGACACTTTTTGCTCCCAGGAGCACTGAAGAGGAGGACAGTTCAGTCAGCTCCATTTTAACTTCTGCCTTGCTTCCACTACATCAAGTCCTGCTTTGGAGGCTGCTGTCACCCTCACAAAGCTCTGGCCAACTGGCTTGCATGATTTTTTTTCTTGACATATATATGTGATAAAATCTCATCAGCATTAAAATAACTAGTCCCATAGGAATTCATGTAGCCCTTTCATCAGTTAGCAAAAATATCCTCAGCTCTCTTCAAGAAAACTCTCAAACAGATGTCTTTTCATCAAAAAGTTGCCAAATTCTGACACATTGGAGCCAAGTTGAGATAGCAAGATCCTGAGTCTTGATGCCCTTGCACTGAACATCCTGCCAACAATTCCCTTCTTCTATAAAGAGGGAAATCCAACTACAGAACCTCTGCTGTCTGCACAAGGACTGAGATAGTGTCTCGGAGACAATGATTTCACACATTTCAGTCTGTATGGCTGAAAATCAACACCTTAAACACTACCCTGAGATGAGCGGGTTGCCGTTGCAGATATCGATGCACTGGTATGATCTTTTCCTGTCAAAACAGCCTGCTGTATATTTCGCACCAGGTCCAGACTGACAGGTATATACAGCAAAGTTAACCATGACTTAATGAGTTACTACTCATTGCTGAGCCATAATAACTGGCAGCATTAGGCCTCCTCGATCATTGCATTTGTGAAATAAAATTAATGTACATTAAGGTAAGCTAACTTCACAGCCGCAGCAGAAAAAGAGCCTACACAGGCAATAAGTGGCAACTCATTAAGCTAGAGTAATTTGGTTGCTTCTGATCATTTGTAAATTACCTTCACCTAACAAATGATTTTATGATGTAGTCACACATAGAGAGCAATGTAGTAATCTAACATAAACAGTGTCTATAAAACCCCATCCTTGGTGAGGTTATTTCTCTCCTTAGCAAGGAATAAACTCTCTCATGGAAACATCTTTAGTTCTAGCTAACACTAAATGAATATCATAAAAAAAATTCCTTGATTATTAACTCAAATTTAAAGACAGAGATTTCTGATTGTTTTATTTCCTTTTAAAATAAAAATAATGATGGACTTTTATTCAAACAACTGTTTATGGAAGGAAATACAGTAGTATTCATAAATGCTACATCTGTACCTGATAAGTTTTCTACAAAGTCATGAGCAGCATGGAAAGGGTGAGTAGAGACTGGGCACTCACTTCCACTGCAAGGTTTAGGGGGCATCGTATTAAGCTTATAGCAGCTAGGTTCAAAACAGACAAAAATGAGATGTTTGCTTACACTACTCACAACAGACCCTCTGGAAAACTCTGCCAGAGAAGTGGTATATGCAGGATGTATAACTTCGGCTCAAGGGGAGACAACAAACTGGCAGTTACTGCATAGGCTGAAAAGGAAAGAAATAGTTTATATGTAGGTTTTGATCTTAGAAGGGCTATGTCTTCCAGTCATGTGCTGAGCCAAAGAGGAACTTATCACTGCAAAGACAGTAAAAAGTAACAGATATTGTCACAAGATATTTTTCCCATTCTTGGGAAAATACATTTTAAAGCTCCTGTCATTTGAGTTAAAAATAGCTGTGAGAACACCAGGGAGAAATATCATCTATGCTTGCCCTATTGTCTTTCTTCAGAAGGGTCTCTCTGCTTATGGTCACCGTTGGAGACAATAATACATGGGGTTAAACAGACTCTTGTTCTGAACGACTATGGCAGCTCTTTGGTAGATGTCCTGGGTTTATATTTCCATACATGTACTCCATAGAATGTAACACTGAATAAAATCTAGCAAGTACGCAGGTTAACAGTTTCCTCCTGACTTTTCCTTGCTACCAAATAATCCAAACCAAGAATAGAGACAAATAAAAAAGAGCTTAGCAGTACTCTTTTTTTCCTCCAGAACTATGCATGCACATGCAGTTGCTTTCTTGCATTGCAGTGAGGCAAATTTTAAACTCAGCAATTCTCACAGTAACCTAATTTTGTTCTAGCAAGTATGCCTCTTAATCCAAAAGACAAGCTAAATTTGTCCACTGAATTATTTCCTGTGAATAATTCACTCAGTTTTACTATACCCAAATTCTCTTTAACGTTGGAGGAATGCATAGCTAGCTAACCCAACACTACAATTATGTTGGCATTTCCTTAAAAAGTCTCTTAAAAATGCTATTTTCCTAGCTATTTTTGTCCTGATTTACTGGCTGCTTATGTCAGCACAAAGCTGCCATGAACTTCCTTGATACAGAATCAAGCTAAATTCATGTTTCATTTTAAACAGATGCATACTGTTCTTTAATGTGCTTGGATATGGATAAGAGTCTTTAAACTCTACATATTTCCAGCTATATGCTACAGCTTTCCGTATTAATAAGAAGTATTACCTTTAAAAAAAAAAAAAAAAAGGTATACTCCTGCAGCTTTTAAATTACCCCTGTCCTGTGGAAGAATGGGCCAGTATTTTTGCAAAAACTGCATCAGTTCAATGAAATTCATAGGACTATTCGTAGGACTATTGCAATAGCTTCAGGGTTGTAAAGGAGACTGCAAAGTGAAGACTGCAATACTGAGATTCCACTATTTTAACAGTTACACTCATTTGCAGTTCCCCAGGAAATTTACCACATTTTTCTTATGGTCTCTACATGCTGCTAAATACTAGAAGCACTGGTGGAGAGCTGAAGATCCACTCAAACAAATGTATGATAAATATGGCAGCTGTTACACTTGACTAAGGAAGGAGCTTTCTAACCTTACGGATTTTGTTAGTTTTTCAGTATAGGACACACGAGTATAAAAATTTATACAACGCACATTATAATATGGATAAAAATGGTATATATACCATTGGAATGGCTATGTAGAAACAGATTAGTTCCACATATAAGAAACCCCAGAAGTCCCAGAGAAAACATACCTACCTACCCACCTACCAACAGGGAAATCTTTGTTTTCACTTTGTTTAATTTCTACAAGAGCTACTACAAACAGAAACAAGCCAAAACTCAAGGGAATAAACATTATTACAGCCCAGGACAGTGTTAGCCCAGTACATGGTTGTATGCAGTATAGCCATGTGCATTGCTTGAAGGGAAGGGATGAAGCCAGCTGCTCTGGAGAACAGAAATAAAATAGGGCTGATTTCCCTGGTGTTTACAGGTCTAACGTTAGGTTTTGAATCTTTAGGTTTCTTTGCTTTTACTTATCCCATTTGCAGAGATCCCAGTATCATTACAATCATGCTGATTTGTTTTAAAACACATCATGTGCAAATGAAATTATATTTCATCACTGAGCACTCAATTTTAAGGCTACATGCCGCAGCCTCTCTTCCAATTTACCTGTTTTACTGATAGATAGTTCTGTACTAGCAGAAAAATAAGCTTTGATGTTCTGGGATAGTCATATCCCTGCCCTTCACCTTTAAATGCTAACCTCATCCTGCTTCCTCATGCTTTGTTTTTCTGTCGAACTGTGAGCTTTTTGCTTTTCTGTCAAATCTCTCCTCCCTGAGACCTGTCTTCTCAACAGTAAAATTACTGCAATAGCAGAGCAAGCTTATGAGGATCATTGCTCTGCAGAATGGCCTGAACAGACACTATCAGGGCACTGGAGGCACCACCAGCCCTGACTGTCCCTGCCTGGCTTCCCCGGGGCTCCCCAACCTGCCCACGGCCCAGGGCTCCATGTCAGCCCCCTGGGTCTGTCGGCCCCTGCCTCAGGGATGCTGCAGCAGGGCCCGTGCCCAGGCCAGCTTGTTGCTGTTCCTGCCTGGGCTTCTTGCATGGACATGACCTGACTTACCACCTTGTACTGACCTGGCAGCAGATCCCTGCTCTGTCCCTCACCACACGCCCAGCCTCGCCCACCCCGCCGGGGGGCTGTGGGGCTGCGCTCCTTCCCGCCAGGCCCTGGCTCTGACCCCGGCCCCAGCCTTGGCCACCGCTCTGCCCTGGTGGCACAACCGTCCTCTCACCGCTCTTGGAAAAAGGCAGTGCGGTGGCAAGAGGACATGTAACGTCTCTTCAGCCACAGCAACTGTGAGAGTCTCAAAACAAGCTCTAAAATCGCACATGTGCGTATGCGTGTGAGGCAGAGTGCTGCTACTGGGAGCCAGGCTCCTGTTCTTTAATCAAGATGTGATTTGGCCCAGGTGGGTGTGAGCAGGCAGGGCTGTGTGAGGAGCGCTCCACCCTGCCAGAGCCAGCACGGCCGGCCTCCTCCTCCTCCTGATGCCTCGCCGACAGAAATGGGTAATGGGGCAGCAAATCTGGTTAAACCCGGAGTCTCAGGGGGCTTGGTGGGTGCTTCAGCTCTGTGTGGGACTCGGCCTCTGGCTCCACAGCCCTCGGCTTCCCGCCCGCGCAGGGGCTGGCGGGGCTACGATGCCTCCTGACAGGGATCCCTGGGCTGCAAGAAGCAGGATTGCCTGCATTTCACGCCACCAGCTCCAGGCAGCCCGCTTCAGCTCCAAAGTTTTCAGAAAGGCATACTGTTAACAGTCTTGAAACATTTTTAAAATGTCCCAGCCTTTTAACATTTGAAAAACGTGTTTTGTTCCAAAATGTACAGCACTCCTGTAGCAACTTGGAATTTACCCTGACAGGTCCACGTTAAATTCTTTTGGCAAAATTACATCTGTTAAAGATGTAATGCAGAGATTAGTTAAAGATCCTAAGTAATTGCACTAGCTTTAGTAAAACTATCTTAGCTGTTTGCTCCCAGTAAAATTGACAGTAAAATTTAACCCCTTAAATCAAAAGAGGACTATAAAATGATGGATTGCTAAAGAAATTTCCAATTGTTTAACAGAAATGTGTACCCAACTTTTCTGAATTAGTTGAAAAAAGAAGTTCCTGTAGCTAAGCTTGAAGATTTACCATATTTCAAAGGGAATTTTCTCCCTCTTGAGTTTTTCAAAGCTCTTCCCACCTTTGTTGTTTTTGTTGACATTTACTTTTGCTATCTATCTCACACCCAAATAACAAACACTCCGGCATTAATACCTCTAAGTCCCTGACACAAGAAAATACCCAGCAGGCACTTTTGCCAGGCAAAAACATATGGCCCGACTGACTGCCAAAAATAGTGTAGCATTCCTAGTATAAAACTGCTAGTTAGCTGGAAAAAAGAACACAATTTCAAATATCCCAGTGTCACACCAGAATGCTATGAATTCAGTATATTCTTTGAACACACAGAAATTAATTGGACCTATTTAAAATATATGCAATACAGTCATTTACAATCACCCCTTAATTATATTAAATGTATAAAAGCAGGTGTGTAAATAGACATATATAGATTTTTTATATATATATGTATGTATAAAATCTCCAATTCAGAATGTTGTTATTTCAGTAGAGTGAAATCCTTATTCACTGAGCAGACATAGAGATGAACTTGCTGAGTAGGATGAGAGTAGGGACTCCAGTTCACAAAATATGCTTACTGGGCACATGACTCAAATACTACTACAAATATGAAAAATTAAAAACTCCACATCATAATGAAATGCCAAAATACAGTAGGAGGCCTCAGATTGATAAATGGTGATGTATATAGTAGATCAGCTGAAGACGATGGGATAAAAGTTGTGAAACGTTTCAGATACTGTACAAGTGACTTTGCTTCTGTTTTGTTGTTTTTTTCAAATCAAAAATAAGCAGAGCCAAAGGATATAGTGTGTATGTATATTATAGATATGCACACCAAATAGTGAAGACCGTGTGCAGCTATGCTGTGCCACAAATTTACTGTGTATGTTTCTTGCCACTTTACCAATTTTCTGCCAATCTGTTTTGCTGGATTTACCTTTACTATCCCATACATCAGCAACTTTGAGGAAGATGACATAATGATTTCTGTCTCTCTCTCTCAGATCTAGGTCAATAGCTGATATGAAGTTAGATTATTTCAAGGCCTGCAGGCCTATAATTTCGAGGTATATTTCACTAGAAAGCTAAGAAAATATAGGGGTTTTTATTAAAGACTAAGATGGCTATATAAAGTAATTTCACCATTAAAAAGGAGGCCCCATAATCTGAAGTTTTAGCCTATCACCATGATAGAATATCTCAGCTATCAGTATCCAGTTCAGGTCATAATTTCTCTGGAAGTGCACATTTCCATTGGCAAATGTAATGTATTCAAGTCAAAGATTTTGTGGGCTTGTATCATTTCATGAATGTCAGATAAAGAAAATTATTTAAAAGATTTTCTTTGACAAAAGCAAGATCCATATAAATTAAAATGTGAAATAACAGCTGAATTGATGATGATAGGATGAATCAGTTCCTTCTTGCTGAAGTGAAAGCTTATTTAAAACAATTTTAAAGTTACAATATCCCTTCCATTTTTCTTAAATCAAAATTTAGACTTTTTCTCCAAAAAAACAGAAGCTCAGAATTTTCATTCTAACTAAGAAGGCATGAAGTTAAAATTCCTGAACAAGCAGAACAATAAATCTGTGTTTCATTACATGTAATCCTCTATACATGGGCTATTTTCTGCCTTACATTGGAAAAGCTGGAGCTTAGTGAGAGGCAGCAAGTACAGGCTGCATCTAACCTTTGGGAATCAGTAGCACTGCTACCAAGATGTATCTGCATAGCACAGTTCCACAAATTCTCTTGCAAAAATCCCTTTTTGCACACCTTACATCCATGGGTGGAAGATAGAAATGCACCATCATTTCTGTGAGGTACGTGAGGCGCAATACAGTTTGAAACAGCAGAATCTATCTTAGATTTGGTTTTAAACACTGATGTGCTGACCAAGTCTTTCAGCTCTCTGAAGAAATGGTGGTAGGCCAGTATTAAGTTATTATTTTGGGCCGTGTGCTGTGTTTCCATTGTTCCTGCTGTCAGAAGGAATGATGCTAAAAGAGCAACATAGTCTTCTATGGGATTTGCTCATTTTCAAAACCTATTTTGAGACCTGAAAGAACAGGCAGTCTTTTTTGCTGAAAAAAACCCAAGTTCTTCATTCTAACTATGAATATTCCCAGAAGAAGATCCATCTTAATTTCACGAACACGTCAATACTTCTCAAGATTTCCTCTCTTTCTGTCTTTCTGACAAAACAGGCACACAGCTGCAGCCAATCACGCCCTGTGCCCAGTGCATTTGTCAATTAGTTTGAAGGAAATCTCCCAGCACACAAGGCTGAGCTTATGATCAGACAGGAAATTATGGTCTATTATGCAATTTTATTCTCGTCTGTGACTGACTGCACATCAAAGGGCCACTCAATGGCAGCCACTGATACTTGTTAAGGTAAAAATAATTTCGTAAAAGCAGATGGTGAAAGCAAGACACCAGTAGATCAGAAATACTGAAATCTGAGTATAGTATACTTTATATAAGTTTCTAGAAATAAAACGGAAGGATTTTACCACGTAGTGTTCCTTTGCAGTATATTGACACTATAAACTCTATGGTGTTTTGAGATACAGTGGATGTTTGCCAAGTTCTCTTACCAAAATTTTCCCTCCCACCCTATTTAGAGTGATCTGGACATCAGCAGCTTTATACCTGTAAACAGGTAAATTTTTTCATAGCATATACTCCATACATAGGCTCTATCAGTATATGAAGTTAGGCATATGAATAGTTCTGTATGCAAATAACCTCACTGAGCTCAATAAGATTTTCCACATTTTTACAATGTTTAGGGATAAAATGATTGTGACATATATAGTTATAATGTCAATATGTCCGTCTTAGTAACACACTTTTTAACAACATATGAACCCAATTGCTTATAGAGAAAATGAACTGTGTCAACATAGGCAAGCGATAAATGTGAAACAAGAATAAAATCAGAACAAGATTTATTTAAATAAAGCCATAAAATGTTTTAAGCCAATCATCCAACTAAACCCACACCTTTGTAATGGCACATGTAAGCTCTGAATCGTGACTGAAATTAAAAATGAAATACTGTAGCAAGCTAAAGGGCTGAAAAAATCACAGAAATAGGTCATTTGGTTAGATATTTAGAAATGTATTTAGAGGAACTTAGTGGTAAAATTAAATTAGTTGAAGATGAATAAGAATTCTGAACAAAAATTTCTGGTTTAAACTCGATATGTCAAGCATTAGGTACAAACATGTGACAATGTTCTTGGAATCCTCATTTTAGAAAAGAGAAGTAAAATATGGACATATTTCTTCTTATAAATTATTATGCTACACAAAAAAAGTGTTTCTCTCTGGTTTCTCTTTCCTCCAAAGAATTAAGCATAAATGATACAGCTGGATCACAACTGAATAGTTAGTAATTCCCAAATAAAATAATAATTCTCATTACGGACAAAGGAAGTTACATCAGTAACAAAAATTTGTACAAAAGTCTTTGAGCCATTATTTATTTCTGATCCCACATATGGTAGTAATTGCAAAACTGCAAATATTTATTGTCAGATAGATGAAATCTTTATTTTCTTTCTTGAAAAAAAACCAGAAGACCTAACACACGTCTCATGATTTCCAGAGAATTAATATAGGTTGCTTTAATAGGGGTGTTTCTTTAAATTTGCAAAACACACCATTATTTAGTTTAATAATGCATCCCATAAAAGATTTTTTGCATGATTAATGCAATTGAAACAGCAACAGCAATTAAACAGTTATACTACGTTAGTGAAACTGTTTCATTGCCATGATAAACAACTTCTATAAGGATATTACTTAAAACAAGCAGAGAAACCAAGTGTATTAAATCAGATTAAAAAGAGAATGGTACCTTCCCCAGAATCCAGCTTTTCTGAAGCCAGCATTTTTATGTGCTTTTCACTCCTAAGCCTCACTGGCCTAGTAAGAGGTAGGAAGAATTTCTAAAATCCTAAAAGTTTCTGGCTTTCACAAGAAGTCGTAGGAGCCTAGAGTGCAAGCTAATTCTAGGCAATCAGTGGACTCAGCTACCTTGGTTCTTCAATAGTGGTGCTCTGGCCTGTCCATGAAATGCTGTTAAGCCTTTTCATCACAAAAATAGCCAGAGCTGATGTAGGAATGGATGCCTTGTAAAACAGAAGGGAGCACCAAACACCATGATTTAACAAAGTGATAATCCGTAGCTTGAAACACCAGGAAGACCCAGGAGACCTCAAAAGCCTGAGGCCTGTATCCAGACAACACTCACCAGATAATTACTCTGAGTGACTTATAAAAGATTACTTGAAAGATATAGTAAATAAATAAATGTCAGTGCACGGCAGAGCAATGCAAAAGGGAGAAAGAGGGAATAATGGAACTAAAAGAGGAAAGATTGGAAATGAAAAAAAAAATAGATCAGAGGAGGAAGAAAAGGCTTCTGCAGGGTTAGAGAGGACCTACAGTCAGTGCCATGATTTGGGGAATAAAACTGAGTAGTTTCCATTTCTCTTGTGTAATATAGGTAACTCATGAAGCAGCATGAAAAATGTCCTTACTCCAGGCTGTGCCTTTTAGGAATCAGAAAAAAAAACAGAAGCTTGCAAAGATCCTCTAACTCACACTGAAGGATACAGGACAGATATCTGTAGAAAAGAATACATCTCAACATTCTTCTGTTTAACTTTTTTCTTAACTATTCAATGAATAGTGTATTTTTTTTTTTTAAGAACAAAGAGTAGAAGGAAAATAAAGAACAGTACAGATAAGAGAATGCAACCACAAGGGAAGAAAACATGAAAAAGTGAGTCCATCTTTCAGTGTGTACTTGCCAAAATATTTCCATCTCCTGCCAAGAGTCATGTATTTTACAAAGTTAAATATTTTAAATTAAATTTAAAATTTTAATTTGTCATACAAAAATTCCACAGGGAATAGTCAGTCCTAAATTCACAATATGCAGATATCCATTGCATAAAGATATTTCACAAAGTCATTCAATAAAAGTTGTATAAAAAAGATAAAATGCATAAAGATGTGATTCTTCAAAATAAGCATGTATCATTGGCCATAGCACTCAACAAACAAAGTCTCTCAAAACTTGCAGGAATCCTAAATTAAGACATGGACAAAAGGACACTGATAAAAATATTCATTTGAAATACCTGCTGTTTACTGAAGTAGTAAAATTGTATAATTTAAAATTATTTAGAACTTTTCTTCCCTATGTTCTGCCTTTCAATAGCTCAGTGCAACTCTTTTTGCCACCTAAATCAACCATGAAGCTAGAATTCTGCAGTTCAAATGATTCAATACCTTTTCAAGGAAAAATAAAAGTAATCCTTGCGTAGTATATAATAACCATAATAATATAACTAGTAGAAGAGAACCCCCCTCTTTATTGCTCCCTTGCAGATGCCATTAAGAGAAGGTAGGTGCAACAGAATATGTCCAATTTGGATTCTTCTAATATTGCTGGGATAGTGTAACTTTCTACTCAGAAAGTGTCACACCCTTACATTAGTTTTACGTGGAAGAGTAAATTTAAAATATGTATATATTTGCAATGAAATAGTAACTGCACCAAAATACTGAAGTAAACCTAGATCTAAAAATTATTCAAAATTCAAAAAAAGCAGGCACAATAACCTAAAAAAAAAAAAAAGGAAAACAGCTTTACACAAAGGCAACAGCGTTTTCTGAAACCTTCCTTCAATATATTTGCATTGATGCAAACTGAGATTGAATGCTGTTACTGCAATGATTTTGTGAAGGTCATGACAAGAAAAGACTCAGAAAACTGCATTAAAAAATGAAAACCAACCCCAAGCAACCTCTTTTGAAAAACACAGTTGCTATGTCTTTAATGACAACACACGCTTTGGGTTCCCATTCACTACCTGTGCCAGCGCAAGCTTTGAGACAGCCAAGAAACAGTCTGGGCCCAAGAGCAGAGCTGACCACATCATGATCTCTGCTCTCTAGCAACATCAATGCTGCTCTAACAGCTCTCCAGAAAATGCATGAGCTTATGTGAAACACATTGGAAATGCTGAAATACTGTGGAGAGATTATCTTGTAGTTCCTTTAGGAGCCACTCATCATATATACACTACTTATATGCACACACTACCTTTATATATGCATGCACTATATAGAGATATACACACATTACATACACACTGTGCATGTATATATATGCCAGTAACTAACAGGAAAATTTCAAGAGTCTGTATTATCATGAAAAAGGCTGACAGCTGAAATGAATCTTATTTTCTGGATTTAGAAAACTTCCCATCCATAATTCAGCTACAGAGCTCATCATACCAAGTAGGTGGACTGGCCTCCTTATTCTACATGGATGGTGACTGAAGCAAACTCTCCTTTTTGGCATCACTGAGTCTGACTGCATCAAATCTAGGCCTAAATATTAAAGGACTATTGTACCACTCTTCACTGTCGTGAGAAACACAAGCACCTGTGCAGAGCAAGATGGAACGCACAATGCTAAAATCCAAATGCCAACCTTTTCTGAAGACTTTTGCGTGATATGTAGAGGAACTCGATTAGTCTAGCCCCGTATGCAGTTCACTAAATCACTGGTACTAAATGTTTCTGTGTCACTAAGTAATATAAAGAGAAAAATGTTTTGATCATTTTGACGTTTCCGTTAAATCTCTTTCTATTTAACTGCACAGTTTAAGAACCAGTGCATCAGAGAAAAAATATGCAAGAAAGCATTATTTTAAAACTGGAGCCAAAACCAATACTGTGTATATAGTATCAACAATTCTGACTCCATGAACCACACTCCAAAAATACTAAGAGGATCAAGAGCCACAAGATTCATCCTGCATGCTGGAGAGGCAGACACAGAGGCTGCTCTAGGTGTGCTGTAGTCCACAGGCAGGACATTAGAAGGGCTTTCCAGGGATCCCTACCTCTCCGCTGAAGGACAGGATGGAGTAGGATGTATAAATGGATCCCTACAGTTCTTACCTGCTCATTTTCCAGAGCAAGGGATTATCCAGGAGCCCTTATGCAACCACGTGTCTCTAAGTGGTGATATGCCACAGCCCTGCTACAAATGCTGCCTTTGACTTCTGAGCTGTATCTGGCTCAAGTGCCTCAGGTCAGCCGTGTCTGGACTATCGTGACTAATGAATAAGGCACATGGGAAGAGAGCCTGTATCCCACCGCAGCAGCAAATCCATGTTCTTCACAGCAGGATCAAGATTTCACTCAAGAGGGCCAAAACTGTCAATGATTCTTGGCCAAGAAATAAAAATACATTTTCTATATATTATAGTAGAAGAGTAGATTTTTTTCCTTTGGAGTCAACCAAAGAATGAATACAGATTAATTAATAGAAGGGAATATTTTTGCGTCCAGTATAGAAGTGTGTTCCACTAACATTATACCCCTAAAATAGTTTAAAAAGTATAAAATGCTATGGGTATTACCGCCATCTGGTTGAGAGTAAAGAATTTTGCATATTTTAGAATTTATCATACAAATATTTGGCTCACAGATTATAAATAATTATAAACATGAGATCATAGCTTTTTTTTTTTTTTTTCCAAAAAGGATTGTTAGTTCATTAAGTTATTGAAAATTATCACTTCTGGGTACTTTTGATACAATTTTCTAGCATTTATCTTTTCCCAAGTCTGTGTCTAACTACATGTTCATATGTATTCATGAAAATGTCAGCATATTAAAACAGATTTTATTATACTGTGGCTTTGATAGACATATTTCTTTAAAGTACATACCAGTGGGTACTTGTTAAAAAAATACTCTGAATATAAAACATTACAGAATATTACTTATATTGCTATTCTTATGAATATCAGGTATAATATAGTAAATACTAAATTCAAGTAATAGAATAATATTCAATATACAGACTGAAAACATATTATGGAACTCACAATACAATTAGCATTCTGACAAACTGCTTAATTTTCCCGTGAAAATATTTTAGCAAACTTCTGTGCATTAAGACTTGATAAACATTCAATTTCAGGAAAGCTAGTATGTGGCATTCTGAATTTTTTCCAAGAATGTTCGTTTATTCTTTCAAAATAAATTTACCTTTCAAAATTTAATACAAGAATTCAAAACATTGGCTTTGCATGCCAATATAGGATGTGTTCCTTCCAGCCTGCAATTGTGATTTTTTTTTCTCTCGTCAGAATGAAAAATACATTTCCTGAATAGATATGGAACAGACATACAGAAGGATACAGAAGCAAACCCCAAAGCCTTAACTTTGAAACTAGAAAATGGTCTAGAGTAATGGACTACATGTGACAAATCTGGGTGCACTTAAAGTACTTTTCTTCTCTCCAGCTGCTATTTACAAAAGCAAAGCAATGAAAGAAAAATGATAGATTTAGGAACTGTCTTTAAAAATGGGGGAAGGAGCCTGCTTGTCAGTGCTTTGGTAGGATACTACTCAAAGATGTGAAAAGATACAGATCTCCGGACTGTTAAGGAGCTTTACTCATCGTTCTATTGAATTTTCTGGAAGGGATACACTCTATTTCACTGGTGAATTTTGCCATTCATTGAACCAAAATGTGAAACAGCTCATGTTTAACTGTTGTCTGGGTATTTGTAATATTAACCTGGGATGCAGAAAAATCTCTTCCAGGATCTGCTCCAATAAATATTCAAGTATGTTATAAGAAAAAAGTCCAAACGTGCTAATTTTTTCGTCCTTACAGTCAACCAAAACTGTGATAAAACTAGGATGAGAATCTAAATTAATCTATACTACTTCACACAGGAGTTGTTAATCCAAATATGGACCAATCAAATAATAAAAAAAAACAAGTGGTAATATAAATTTGACTCTTCTATATCTTGAGTAAATTCTGTACCTGTATTTAGATAAAAAGAAGACAGGAACCTCCTGACTGATTTTGTGAATCTTGCAGGAAAACTTTCTGACAAAACAATTTGTCAGACCAACACGAATTCAGAAATAGCTTCTGAATGACAGCTGTGTGGCTTTTTATTCAATTATTATGTTACCAATTATTTATTTCCTTGAATATAATATTTACTCAAAAAATTTCACCATCTCTTTTTAATCTGATCCAAGTTACACTTAACATCAGTATCCACAGTGATTGCTGTCATCCTGACAACTAGAACCAGCTTGTCTGAAAAGTTTTTAATACTATGAACTATCACTGCAGTTCACTGCCATGAGACACCCTGTTGTGTTCATGTGTGCAGAGAACCATCAACTGCATTAGGGATACAGCTTGATTTGCTTGTAGAAGGAAGAATTTCTTGCAAAGGTGCCACTAAGACTTTCATAAGGTGGTAGACAGATATTAAATTATAATTGCATATCATTTTGAGGGACTGTGATCAGTCAGAGAACCCCTACAATGGAAGAAGCCCAGAGGGAGATGGAAGAATCAGAGGAGATGGCCAAGGGCAACGTGCTTCCGAAGCTCAGGGAAGGATGTAGGGAGTGACTGGTGACAGCTGCTGCAAAGAAAGATGATCTTAGCTCCATACAAAGAGACCCAAAGGGTGGCTTTGGTCTAGATAAATAGCTGTATCAGCTGAGTGGATCAGCCAGCTGCAATCAGTTTAGTGGATCAACTGGTTATATGAGTTGAGTGAACCAACCAGCTGTGTAACTGTTCACCCCTGAGTTAATCAAAGGATAGCAAATATCTTCCTGCATGCGCCGGACCAGCATGGAGGGGTATATATGCACCTCAGCCAAACATAGATATAAAAAAATAGAAAAATGACCAAAAAGAGCTTTGGATATAGCAATGGGCTCGAGCTGACTTTTCACTCCATGTATTCTTTCCTGGCCACTGGGGACATCCAGCATCATGACAATGAGCATATTATTCAGAGTGGTAATGAGAATCGCATTCACATGGTGATTCAACCGTATATTGAAATTACTATACTCTGCAAAGTGTAATTTGTCCTGATATTGTGATTTAAGTATATTGTTGCATTGCTTTCCTAACTCAAAAATGCCATGTAACATCATATAACTTCAAATAAGTAAATTTGGTATTAAACACTAAACTTTCCACACCTGGAATATCTAAAAGAAGATGGTCAGAGAGTACCGGGCTCTGACAGGAACAAATAGTCTCCCATGCTCGACATAAAATATCCATTTATTTACTCATACCAAATCAGCTTTGAAGATCTAGATGACTTCCTCCTAGCAAGGAAAGACAAACAATAACAAATTGTGTCTAAAGGATTATTTTTAATACAGCAAACAAGATACAAGAGGTGCTAATTTCTAGCCTTACTGTGCTCTTCCAGTGCTGTGAACTAGCAAAACCTTTACTAATCAATATATCAAACATACTAAATAACAAAGTCAGAAGTTCACAGAATACAAAGAACGCAAGTGAAAACAAGCTCAATATTGAAATGTGACCCTGTGACCTTCATTTGGTTCTGCAGCTGTGTCGTGAGGGGGATTTCACTCTTCTCTTTCTGGTCATTGAACAGGTGATACTACGACAGGTCATTTTCAGTAAATTATTTTCGGTGTTAGAATTCGTAAGGTTAACTGCAGTGGTAACTGCAACAGGACTTGTTCTCTTAGCGTTACTTTATTCAACATGTCATATCAGAATAAGTTAAAGCCCTGTAAGCACGTTTTTATGCTGAAGCAAAGCATACATTAAAATGATGAATTGTTGGGAATCCTGATCAGAGAGAGGTAAATTTGTATTTCTTGATTGAATAAATTTTACTGTCTTGCATTTGGTTTGTAGATTACAGAAGCGTGCATTTGGTGACAAAACAGGCCTACTCAAGCAGGTGGATGCTCAACCAGCTCTCAATCATTGTCAAGACTCACAGAGTAACTGCGTTTTTTTCAAGCAACTGCTGTTTGCAGAAATAAATCATAGCAATACAAAAATAACATGGGGGAAATGACATGCTATCTTTTTGTTAATTTTATCTGCATATATATTGCGTTTGACATCTTAAAAATTAATTTTTCTAATAGCCCCTTCTAGTTGTGGAACAAGCCATCTCATTATCTGCTGGCCTCTGGCACTAATATCCAGCTTCTTTTACAAAACTTTAAAACCCCTACTGTGGAGAAGCTAAATATAATAAATAATAAGCTACTACAGAATTCTTCAATAATAGATTTGTTTTGTGCTAGGAATTTCTGAAGTTGTTTATAATCAGAAATATCAAATTAACTTTAAAAATACTAAATAAGTTAGGTTGTCAGAAGGGATTACAGATGTTTTCTTCAGCTGTCGTACCAAATCTGTCCCAGCGTTCTGATTATCTAAGGACTAATGTATATCCTTGGGAAGTGGAACTGAAGCTATATCATATAAAAACCAGCCTTCCTTTCTTTTCCTTTTTTTTTAATAGAAACTAAAACTTACCCAATCCTAAAAAATACATTGCATATTCATTACATTAAATAAATACAGTAATTGGATTTTCCAGTCATTTAATGTAGACTTTCATTAGTATGGTGCAAGGCAGAACAAAGACTGCATGACGAAGAAGTAAAGATAAAACCTAAAAGCTCACATACTGTTGAGCTTCATCAAAATTATCACATCAAAGAATCTGACTTTAGTCACAAATATCATAGCTTCATTAATTAGCAGTTCAAGTACATAAATCTGCATTTTGGGAGGTATAACTCAAGATGAAACTTTTCCAGAAGTTTGAGATTTAACATCCACATTTGTCACAGAAATAACTTAAAGAAAAGTAGGGAGAACGGAGGAGTACTGCTTTCAAACATTTTCACAACATATGTAAATCAAAAGTTCTTTGATATTGAAACTAATGTAGTACAGATCTTTAAAGTGGAGGAAACATGATTTAACACCCTAGAAAACAACATGCATGGACTTTTAGCGCTACACCTGCACTGAGAAAAGAGATACTCCCAAAAATCTCTTGAGCCACAATCGGTAAACAAAGAAAGAACAACTGAGGAGGCCATAATCACTTTTAGGGTCCATTAGAAGATAAATTGCCTTTCTAATTAACGCTATTCACAAACAGATCTTGAAAATATTGTGCATACTTCTGTGAAAAGGATTATGTAAATAACATGTATTTGCAAAATTGTTAACTGTGCCAAGATTTCTATTTATTCAGTGGAGCAGTCTGGGAGGTCTATCCAGTAAATAATGTAGGTTTTAAAAATGATCATGCAACAATATAAATTTAACCAATAGCCAAGCTCTTAAGTTTTTTCTTATAAATAATGCATGCAATTAAAAAAAGAATATGCGTATCTAACATCGGATCAGAGAAATAATATGTATTTTCAAATGACTAGTGTGTACATACAGAATGTAGCTGATTATTTTTTTTAATATGAGATGACTCTTGCAGGTAAACACTGCGTATTTTATGAGTTTGAATTAGTGGAGTGACACTACAGTTAAACTGAGATGAGCTGCTAATTTAACAGACATTTTTTGAGCACTCTAAAAATCAACATGAATGCTCATATTGTCTTGAAAATTACTATCCTTGAATGGTGTAGAAACTTAGTACTAAAATGTATAATATTTTGTCACTGGATTTTTATCACTTTACCTATATAAAAGTAAAACATGTAACCTAAATTAGCTCTCTAGATTCCCTCTCAGATCAACAGAGTTTAGCACCTGCAGAGCATCCGTCCCCCTAGCTATAGAAGGAACCTAGATGAATAGGTTGGACTTGCCTAACAGCAATGCTGTTGTACTGAGATAGTCTAAAGATGTGATTGTGACCCAGTTTTAAGGAGACAGGATGCCTATAGGCTGCTATAGACAAATAAAGAGGAGACAGGCTTTAAGGCACAGCAGCTCTTCCTCAGGTCTGAAATAAAAACTGCGGTCTTCCAAGTTACATGGAAGTTGACAATGATGAATCTATTTTGATGACCTTGGACCACCTAAAAGGGGTAGGTATACATTACAGCAAATTGTATTAGCAGTGGAAAGGTTATTGGCAAAAATGACAGCTGATGAGGTCCTGAGGAGTTGATTAGTTTTAGCCACGTAAAACTTTTTAATCATTTATCCATGAGAGTATTTGATGCATTTAAACTACCACAGACACAACAGGCTACATAACAGTCACCCAGGCTACATCTGTGGTTAATGGAGATAAACTGGTAGGATATATGATTCTGTCAAAGTGACTCAATTTTTTCAATTTGAAAAACTGGTTTTAGATCAATCTTACCCTTGGTAAGCGTTTCCTGGAATACTGCATGCTATTTCCCCATCCAATTCATGCCTATTAACCCATTAAGGCTGACCACAGATATATCTCATACATCCTCCATACAGGGAAGTGATATTTGAAAAAATGTTAGGAATTCTTTACACAAAGCATTTTCAGATTATGTGACACATTATCGCAGTTATCTTTGTGAACATTGTAACAGGGTCTCATTCATCTTAATGCCCCAATGTATAAAACACAATGGTAGGGTAAATGGCACTTCACTGAATGCATTGTATACACATGCTAACCAATGTGGGTTTGGATCTGCTGCCTATATTATCAGTTTCTATCTCCAGTCTACTTAGAGAGATATTGTACCTAGCCTAAAAACCAACTTTAATAATCAAAATGTCTAAATTAACTTGATGCTACTTTCTTACTATTCAATATAAGGTATAAGACCCTTACAAAGCATATGGTTCAGTAGGAAGATAATCCTATAGTAAGCTTCAATTACGAGCACATCAATAAAATAAGTTGATGACACTTATTGACCTTTCTACAGACTTTCTCATGAAAAGACCTCCAATGTTAATGTAAGCATTTTACTATTAGATGGGATGTACTAAATGGTATTCCAACAACAAATTAAATGTGCAGGGTTATATTTTTCCTAATAATATCCCTCTTTGTTTCATTCCAGCATATTCTGCTTTTTAAGTATAGCCCTTAGCTATTAGGAGTCTTTATTCACACAAAACCACAATTATTTTCTCACAGTATAAATGCCAACTCCATGTAGCAACAGAAAGAACGGAAGCATAGGACAAATTCCATGAGTTACAACTGGTCCTCCAGGAAGCCTGTCTGAACTCAGTGTGAACACAGAACTTCTGGGTCCCAGTTCACCATTTCACTTGCTTGACCATCACTTCTATTTTTAAAAAAAAAAAAAAAAAGCAGTGAGAATGTTACAAAATGAGATAACTTATCTGATTAAAGTCTTTTACATGCTCAACAATGAACCTGCACTGGTACTCGAGGGTGATACTGCTTTGAAGGTGCAGCTTTTGTTTAGCCTCAGTGTTACTGTCCCAGGATCAGCCTGGCTTCACCCAAGCGCAGAGCTAGTCTCTGGAGAACATGGACCAGAGTACAGGCTACTCCCACTGGCATTCAACCCCGATGTACAAAATGGACATGCTCTTTTCACCAAAAAGGACTATGGGGCTTCTACAGCATTGATGTGAAACACCAAACCAATGGGATTAGGAAATAAAGATGTTCTCTGGCACATTTTTCAAAGACAGATATGCTTACATGATACTCAGCTAAACTACTTCTTCATTTCTTTGTTTTTACTGCTCACCTTATAGGTAACTAAAATTCAATACTGGCTTAACCACTTTTTAAAAAAAGATCTACAATTAGTTCTCTCTCTTAGTAAATTTATTAAATCATTTTGGGATTTATTTAGATGAACTGTGTTAAATAAATATAAATTAATCATTACTAAACCAGTGGTGGGGTTGGCTGAAAAAAAAATTAGAAAAATTCTAACTGAAAGAAGCAGGCTGCCTCTACACACAATTAAAATAAATTCCTCCACTGCATTCCTCTGCCCTTCCCTCCTCAATACTCCATCTTCATCTGAAGTTCCTTAACAAATGCTTATGAGAAGAACTTTACTTAAAGATAGAAATTCTTTCATGTATATAAAGGCCTGACTTTGACCTAAAAGCTTTTAAATTCATAGATGTGTAAATGTATCTATTGATCTATCCTCCAGGATTGGACTAAGTCAAACAGATGTTAAATGGCCAAATCTGAAGCGCGGTTCCAAATATTCTTTGTGTTTCTAGTGGTTTTGAACCTGCACTTTCTTACATGGGAAAAACTATTTGGGCATTTCAGTACCTTTGTTGTTGACCATCTTTTTTCTGTACTAGAAATACTATGCTTCTGTTTAATGCAGTATCTTTTTTCCTATAGTTTTCTTGCTAAAAAATATTATTATATATCCTTGCAATCATGACAACTTCTCCTATAAAATGAAAACTATTAGAGAAAGCAGTTGTCTTGAAGAAAGAATTAATTCTGGTTCAGCCTGTAAGCAGCTCACAAGACTACACAGCAGACCCTCCATAGACTCTGTGTTGATGAGATGAGAGAACACCTTGAAGTAGAAATGCACTTAGCTGAAAAGGGGAAACAAACCAATCAATGGGAGTTTCCCTTTAAATGATTGTTTCACATCACCCTGCATCTAGTGTACCGCTCCAGGAAGTATAACAGAAAAAGGCTACTGAATGCATAGTTGGGGGTATAATGCCTGTGACTTGACTGCTGGAGATGAAAGCAATGAAACATAGACCATCTCTTACAGCAGAAAAAGGACAGAGGGAAAAGTTAAGCTGTTCTCTAAAAGACTAGAGATCATGGTAGCATTTTCTGAGATGCCTACATCCTGGAGGCCAGAATGCACAACTGAGTAACTGATGCAGCTTTATAATTATTATGAATTGGAGAACTTCTAGAATATAAAGAGCAGGTATGGAAAGGATGGACTTCAGCTGAACCAAAAAGGAAGCTGAGTGGTTGGCCCTCAAGTATACCATAGGAGAGAAGAGTGATATAAACTAATAATTGGGGAACACAGACTGGAGCCGAGTTTGGAATGACACATCTTTCAGGGCAAAGGGCAATAAAACATCTTCAAGAAAAGAGAAGACAGAAAAGTTAATAACACTTAGGCATTAAATAGTGAAGAGCAACTTCACCAACTGAAGTTCAGTTTAAATACCAGTTAAAACAGCTGAGCAGACTACAATCAAAAATCAGTGTGTTTCTACTCAGACACCAAAAAGATAAAGAAAAAAAATTGAATGCTTGGCTCTAATTGACAATATTAACTGAAGAGGCATGTCTGGCACAATTGGAAGAAGGTAGTCATCAGGAGACTTGTAATACCCAGGAATGAGTTATATTAAAATGGACCACAAGATGCACCTGTGAAGAATTGTTTATGAATGTTCAAGAAAGCTTTGAGACTAATGAAGTTAATTGAATGAACATGCACCATAGAATTTCTACGGGTTGAAACTGAGTAGCTAAAAAAGGAAGAATATAGTTTGAGGACTACTCTGTTAGTCATCTGACAAACATAACAAGTGACTGAATTTGTAAAAAAAGGTCATTGAGACACAAGAGCTGAAAACACACATTAATGGGAGAATCCTCTTAGTGAACATAGTCTCATAGCAGGGAGGACAGTGATGGCTAAATTTTTAGACACTTTTAGTGACCATTTCTAATTCTGAGTACACAGGACTCCTCCTGGTTAAAACAGAAACTGTGATCATAATGCACTAAAATTAGACAAAAACAACTCTTTACTATTATATAATAAACATAAGAAATCCAAAGAATTACAGGAAAATGAAGGGGTTTTTTGAAGGAAACTAAAAGGAGGAGCTAAAAGGGTGAAGCACTGGCATCAGTGGAGTAGGTGTTTAAAGACGCAAGATTAAATGCTCAGAGTAAATGTATACCAATTCTCACAAAAACTTTAATCATACTTTAGAGTCAAAAAAGTTAAATGGCAAAAGAGAAGGTTATTCGAGTTAATACCTTTAAAACACGATGTTTGCTCATGTGATGAAAACAGTAAATAATGTGCTCTCATAAGTTGTATCTAAAGCTATAAATGCAGCTCAACAAGATTTTGAGAAATTACTTGCAAAAGATATAAAATTCAGTAAAAATATCTTTCAAATACACCTGAGGCAAGAAACCTGCTATAAAGTCTGTACAGTCATAGGATAATAAAAGCATCACAGAACCTCTCAGGAAAGATACAGCTATTACAGAAGAAAGCGCAGATCTTAGGGTAATTTGCACCCCATGTTCATTATGCAAATGCTTAAGTAGATCTATCTTTGGAAAAGAGAAATCCAGGAAACTTTATCAAACTGAAGTATCAATGGAAAATATGAGTGAGAAAATACTAAGACATAACCATAACTGGCAGCACGCAGGCAAGACTTCTGAAGAAGTTTAAATATGTAATTGCAAGCCTACCAACTACCAGATACAAGCCAAAATTTAAGTCAGGCTCAGGACAAATGTGTCCATGAATTTCCATCAGTGGCAGAATATGAGGGAACAGGAGAACAGAAGGGAATTACAGGTCTCCTGGTACAACGAATAAGAGTCCATACGGTTTTGGTGGAAGGAAGTATTATGAAGATATCCTTCACTGATGGAAAGGATGACATGAGAAAGAAGAGTAATCTGGTCAAAAACATGCATTTGGATTAACAGAACTTTTCACAATATCCCTTGTAAGAGGCTCTTAAAGAAACTAAACATCTGATAAAGAGAAATGTTCTTTCATGGATTACTGACTGATTCCAAAATAAGAAGCAAAGGACACAAATGAATAATCAGTTTTCATGATGCATGGAGGTTACTGGTAGAATCCCATAGTAGTTTGTGCTGGACCCTCTGTTGTTCATGACAGTTGTAAACGAACAGGAAAACAGTTGAAAGGTAAGATGACAAAGTCTGTTTATGACATAAAATTTTCCAATATAAAACTAAAACCAATTTACCAAAATCACAATATTGAGAGATTCGTTGATAAGATGTTAATAAAGCACGTAATACACCTGGAAAATATATGTATAAATGCGAACGAGGGGCTCTAAAGTAGATGTTATCCCTGAGGACAGAGATCATAGGTAGTTATTTGGAAACATCAAGTTAATGGTAGTTAAAAAGGCAAATTAAATGCAAGATTTATTAAAAAGGGTATGAAGAACACAACAAAAAACTTCATTTTGCTACTGTATTATTATAGCATTCCTTCATAATTTAAGCAGCTGCATAAAATCTTGATTTCTCCATTTCATAAAGTAAAATAAGAAAAGCCACTGAAAACAGTGATAAGAATAATCACAGGTTCAGTCTGGCATCTATAGAAGAAGAAATTAAACTGACTGTAACTTTTCACATTGTAAGAGACAAGTTCAGAGATGCAGGGCTACCTTGCATCTCATGGAAGTCTGTAAATGGAGGATTGCGGCAACAGGGGAGGGGAAATCGGCAAAAGTATCATTCTGCACTTTTCTTGTTATAGTCTTTTCCTTATTATCTGCTACAAGCTACTATTGGAGATAAGATTCTGATATAGATTGACCTTGGTGTTATCGAGTATAATCAGTTCTGATGTTTTTATCATTGCTAATGCACGATAAGATTTTTCACCAGGCTAATATGATCAACAAAATCAAAACCAGATGGAGGGTAAGAAAAATGACTTGGGGGCTCTGAGAAATGACCAAGACCATTCTTTTTGAGATTCTGGCATTGTATTATGATCAGGAAGCTGGAAAGAGCAAATGTCAGACTGAAAGGGACATAGCAGGAGTGGGAAAACAGGAAATCAAGCACATGCTCAAGGAGATAACTAATCAAATGGGAAAGAGATGGAGAACTAATTCATGGACACTGAAAAGAAGGATATGTATAGTTAATGGGAACCACAGGAGGACAAAAGGACAGTTTTGAGAAGGAGGGAAGAAGAAATAAAAAGTGGACTGTAAAGAATGACAGGTAAGTTATGATTGGTCACACTGACAAGTAATCAATTATCTTGAAAGATAAACTGTGGAATTACTCGATAGTGCAATGATTCAATTAAGCCATGAAGTAATTATATGATGAATCAAGTACTGTATGAAGTAAATATGGAGAGAAATAAAGTATTATGAATCAATAACATAGATAATAAGTAATGCTGTGAACCAGTTATGTCAATAAGTACATACACAATGAATCAATTATGCAATTAATCAATTATTGGGAAAATAAAAATAGTGAGAATTAATTAATGTGTCTAACATGTAAAGAATATAGCTACTAAAAAAAGCATGCTGAAAATACTAGTCTGGTCTTCCCTTTCACGCTTTCCTTCTCCAGACATAAGGAAGTATATTTAACCCTGTCCTTCCCATCTTTTTCCTCTTTAGACAGCTTATTATCTTATATCCATGGTAGACTTTGTTCAGTTCTCAGCAATAGCTAGAAAAGCTTAAGAAGTAACTTAACTTTTGCTATCGCATGTCACAGTTGCCACCAAGCATATACACTACTTTTGGAGACCTTCAAAGAACAGAGATGCATAGGCCATAACGTCTGTAGACTGCAGACAGGCTAGAGATGAACATCTCCTAGTATCATGGCATATGCTCAGAGGTACAGTAATGTTACTCACTGAAATGTACTTCCTTTCCTTTAGAGTACGTACCCTGTGTTATTTGAGATGCACCGTGACATCCAAGACCTGCACGTGGGGCTTGCAGATAGGGCGCAGAACACATGGGAGATCATTCACTTGATCAGGTGGTGACACCTGGAAGGCCAGGTAAGAAAGAGGAGAGGAACTTGAATGGCACAACATGACAGTGTGTAGGAAACAGAATCATGTCCTAGGTGCCCGCTTTTGGGGTAGAAGTCACTACTTCCTCTCTGCTCCTCTCAACCCTCAACACTCCACTGTCTGTAAAGACTGGATGTCCAGTGACAAGAACGGGAGCACAGACAGCCAAGCTCTCCTGCAGGTGCCTAAATGAACGCATCTTAACTTTGGCATTTGAGTCTTCCCAAAGTTGCCAGACAGTTGAACTGGATCTGCCTCAATCTTAGTTAGCAGCCCAGAAATGCCAAAAAGGCTTTTCTTTCTTGTTTCATTTTCCACCAGTCTTTCTTGAATATGAATGACCAGAGCGATACCTGTATGGTACGTGAGTATTTACCAGCATTCTTTATAATGAACAAGCCTTTCCCTTGGTCTTCTGGATTATATTATCTGATACGTCAGTAAAAATAATAATCAAAAACATGCAAGCAAACACAGAGGACTAATGGAAATGAGCATACAGAATACAACATATCAGCAGGAAACACCGTCCAGAGTTTAATACCCCAGTATCACTGGATCATCTCTAATCTCAGGAAAACTAGAACATGAAAACATAAATCCAAGAACAAGTATTGCTAATAAATCTAACAAAATCAGGAAAACAGCATATAACTGGAGAGTAGCAAGTGCCATGTGTATATTTAAGAAACTGATAAAAGTGATCTTGGCAATTACAGGCTCATTAATCTTACCTTAATAGCTGAAAGGCTTTACAAGAAATTTTGAAGGGAAGTATAACTAAACCCATAAAGATAAATGAAAAATGAGATAAAAGGCAATATAAGTTTACAAAGTTGTAAAGCTCTGTGCCAAGCTAAATATGTATCTTCCTACAAAACACTTTTTGTTTGTTTGTTTTTTTAAGATTGGAAAACGAAGATTAAATTGGTTTGGAGTTCAGTGGAGCTAACACATGGCAATGAAAGCGTAGAACTTGTATTACTCTCTCTAATGTAAGATCTTAAAAGGTAAAAAGGAGAAAACAATGAGTTATACTAGAATAATTTTATTATTAGAGTTCCATAAAGATTGGCTTTGGGATTAATAACTCTGATAATTCTTTGACTTTGACTTTATAGATATTTAAATTTGTTAATTTGTACTTTCCAAAGTTGGAAGGCATCATCAGTAGAGCATAGGATTGAAGAAGAGCTGGATGATCTAGAAATTACATCTGCTCTCTTAGCCACCACATCGTACTGGAGCTCATGTTCAATTGAACAGCATCCTCTATGACCCTTAGGTTCTTTCACTGTTTTCCAAATGACTATCCTGTAAAAGTGGCACAATCTCTGTTTCACGGACATATGACCTTGCACTAATTTTTATTTAAACAGATCCTGGTCAGGTTAGCCAATGTTAATGTACCATCCAGATCATCTTGTAGAACTGATCTACTATAGCTGTGTAACTAGTATACTTTCTCCCCTCACTAATGTCAGCGTCTGAAGATTTTATTAACTGTGATTTTATCTCTCATCATCACTAAAGCATAATCTACTGTGCTCCTGAGTGCTACCAATAGCTTTATGGTGGAAATGAAAGCACCTTAGCACTCCTGCTAAAATTCCAAAAGGATCATGCATTTATTTGATGGAATACTTATTAATAATTAACTCATTAACATATGAGTCACTGGCCTAAAAAGTCACACAACTGAAGAACAATTCCCACACTGGTACCAGTACTCTTGCACCAGGAACAGGCAATACTACTAATGAGTGGATTGTGGTTTTAGTTGTGAGTTAATTTGCTGCAGATCCCTAAAGACTATTTCTTCTAGAATCGTCTTTCCCTGAAATAAGGATTCTTAGCTTGGGGCTGAATTCCTTGCACATACGTGAGCATGTAGACTAGTCAGCTCAAGGCTATATATTATATTTAAAATCATATCCGCAGACCTTGCAAACTCTGTACTATGTATGTCTGTACTATCTTTGGCACCATTAGCTTAGAATTCAGTCATTTCTTTTATCCACAGTGTTTGCTGAGATAACTTTTTAAAAAGCACTATTTCTAGAAAATTGCGTCTTTCTACCTTTTACCACTCAGATTTTTAAATAAAAAAGTACCTAATGCTCTTAAAGAGAGATTAAGGATGTCAAAATCACCCTGATCCAATGGTTTGAAGCCAAGAAAATCTTTTTATACTGCTAAAATACCAGAGGCATTGCACAAATGAGCATGAAAACGTTTAATCTAAATTGCTCTTAAATTCTGACTACTTAGCAAACTATTTTCAGCTTATAATGTAAACATTCAGTGACACACCCATAGAAAAATCTAGGGCAAATCTTTCTTTTATTTTTAACTGGTTTTGGAAAGGTCATTTCCATTTAAGAAAAATGCAGCAAATGATGCTATGAGACTGTGAGAAACTTTGGTACTATCATCTTCATGACCACCTATCCTGTCAGAATTTCATTTCTCTTCACTTCAATTGTTACTCTTTCATTAGCCGTATTTATATTTAAAGAAAAAAAGAAACATTTTTATAGAATCTTTCATAAACATTAGCAGCTTGCGTTTATAAGTGGGGATTTATTCTTGTCATCACTGCCATCTGCAACAAAATGACCACTGACTTCAATAGATACAGGGTTTAAGAGGATTTTAATCGAACTCCATTAATTTTGTTGCATGAAGAGGGACCTGTTGTGTTTTACATTAAACAAGCACAAATGTAAGGAATAGTTCCTATGCAGGAGAACCTGCAGTCTAATTATCCATTCACCACCTATTACAAGCCCTTCCCTACAAACTAACACAGAATTTTTTCCTTCCTAGATTTAAAGTGCTACTAGCACTGAATTGCTGGATGGGGAATTAAACTATTGATACCCTCATGCTAATTAATTCTGTATATATGAATTCAGTATAATGAGACAAGCCATAAAAGCTGCAACAGGGAAAGCACTGGAACACAATGGCCACGGCTACATGGCTTCAAGTCAGAAAACTCTGAGATTAAAAAGTGGAGGCAACTGCCGCAGGCCAACTTCACACAAAAACTATCAAATCACAGAAAAAAAAACCCACCATGGATTAGAAGTGGAAGAAAATTTCCCAGACTGCAGCACTTTTGCTTTGATTCAGAATTGCATGCCGTGATGATATTTTTTTTTTTTCAGTGAGTTGCAAGATTTTCCCATGATACCCTGTTTATTTGCTCATAGCCCCTGTCAGGTTAAACAAGCAAAAAGAGCAAAGGAATGTCCTGGTATTTGCTCTATGCCTAAGTTTGTTTCCTTTTAAACAAAGTTTCCACTGTTTTACACAAGAGGGAAATTCAAACTTCTTCTTACAGGGGGAAACCTGTTTTCTATGCGGTTTTTTACAATATAATTTCTGAAGCAAGGTTCAAGCATTATTTCTTGATTAAATGCGCCATGTGTTTTGAGTACTAAACTGAAATAGTGATGTTTGGAAAACCAATGTTACACATGTAGAATACTGCATGCACATTACTTCTATATGACACTCAGAAAGACATGAGTATATAGTTTTATTCAATCATCTTGTTACTTGTAATAGGATCCCTGTTAATGAAGTGAGCTACTACTATTTTTTATTTTTGCATAGACAAGACACACAAACCGACTGCCCTCTTCATAATAAGCATTTATATGCTTACCTCAAGACCAACCGATCTACCTAGCATTAGTGAAAATTTGGCATACAGAGAACCCAAAGATTCTACAGGTCTGGAGCTGAGCTTCCTTGTTCTGTAATGTGATTCATTTAGAACAGGGATGAAGTGCATTTGAGGGACAGCCTTGAGGAAGCTTATTCATTGGCAAAAATATTGAAAGACAGAGGATTCAACCTGACTGAATTCAGTTTGGAGAATATGCTTTTAACAAAAAAGACATGTACTAATTCATATCTTACTGTCTACATGTACATACTGTAGGTCAAAAGAAAATACAGAATTATCTTTTAGCATGTCTGAATGATTAGGATATATACTTTTCTTATTAGGTTACATTAATCAGATATACATACATGCTAAAATATTTTCAACCAACTAAATTCACCACAAAAAAGACTGAAAGTCCAAACATATTGTCTCTAACACAAACTGAATCTTTCCAATTGAAAGTGCTGCAAGCCTTCTTAGATTTTATTTGCATTACATACTTTCTGACTAATGACTCCCATTTCAGAAAGGGACACTTTCAAATCAAATCCAGCTATAAATTTAGGTACTTAAAAATTCAGCTTTCATGAAATCACAGATTAATGGAAATGTTTCAGTAATAATTTGAAACTTTAAAGTATTCCTTTTCTGGTTTTACACTATAATTGCTAGAGTTTTTGCTGTTTTGTGAAAAGCCAATTCTGTTTTTGCTTTCAAGAAGTAGGCAATAAAAACATAAGCACATATACAGTAGCGCAAAAATATGGGCCAACAAACAGAGCGTCTCTATTCTTGCTATGTTATATAGGACCTATCGAACTGTCATTATGTAGAACTTCATGCACCAGAAGAGACAGACATTGAATCCATCTTTTTTCAACAAACAGCCTCTTACTATGCACATTATTCCCCTTGTCTATCTGTCATACAGGATATATAAAAAATTGTGAACCAGCTCTGGTTTCATTCAGAACAATTAATGATCGATATATAATGATGGCACTAGATATGTACTTTTAAACGTATGGTGTTAATATCCTCAATTGTAAATTACAATGCAGATTGCAGAGTCAGTAAAAGCTACTGTATTTACAAATGCAGAATTTCAGATGTAAATGTGTTAACTGGGCTGAGCCCTATTTTTTTTCTTTTTTTGCTTCTTTTCAGGTGCACTTGGATGCATGAGTGCTTTGGGGGAAAAAAAAAAAAAAAGGCGGCAAATCATAGGAGTCATTCCTGTGGTAAAACTGCATGACTGAAATTTTGAGAAAGAAGAAATAAGGATATCAGTATTTTATATACATTTTATTCTGGCTTTCTCAACCATTTTCTCAATCCAATGAAAATCTGAAGCAATTGATTCTTAAAATCTAAGTCAATAAGGAAGGACTTTTGTGAGATTACTTATAAAGATTTCTAGCCCACATTCTTGTAATCCAAGGTTATTGCTTGTATCATCATACTGACAGGTTTATCTTAATAAGAAATGTTTTGTGCTAGGAGAATTTATGTTTTTATGCTCAATTACAGTTTTACGTTGGAGGTATTAGGTAGGCAATAAAAAGGGCCTACCTTACATCTATTATTCATTTTTCAAATCCACAGTCATGAATGTAAGATATCCTTGGAAATTTATTTCTCTTGCCTTTATTAAGCAAACAATTTGTATTAATTCTGCTTATCTCAAACCTTACCATTTTCAGATGGGAAAACGGTATGCCATAAATCACATAACCCTTCAAGAATGGTACTTGCCCTGGATGCCTCCAGTTCGGACTGGATTCCCATTACCTGAAGCACTGTTTAAACATAAAAGGAAATAGACAGTCTCTGCCGTAAAGAGTTCACCACCTAAAGTCAACAGAACATAAAACAGGAAAACTGAAAATCCAAGACTCTCTGCATGCCAGCAGATCTTATTTGGAAAAAAGCATCATTTTCTTTCTAAGCAAAATAAAGACTACAGGATCCAACCATAATACACTAATTGTAAATTTAAGAAATTATACAAAAATAATAATAAACACCTGAAAGGTCCCTGTATCTGAATTTGAAAAAAGTGACTACACACTTTTCTTTCCCCACCCCTGCTGATGTAGTACTGTACATGCTACTAATACAGATGAATAATGTGAGACAAAGCTCAATGATCAGAGTTTGCTGCAGGTTAAAAAAAAAAAGGCCACAATAATTATGTTCATTACCATGACGGGTTAGTTAGAGTCCAGTAAAAGCTTTAAACGTCCTTTGTGATTTCAATTAAGTTGATACTAAGAGGGATGCCTAAGGAGAAATTTCAATGTTACCTTTTACTTCTGCACAGCACACTGAAATACTCTAATGCAAAAACTGCATAGCTCCCTATTCTTTATTTCAAGTGACAGTCTCTGCACTATCTATGCCCTGATATTTTAACTTACTGGGCTAATCTACAGGAATCACAGCAGAGAACCTACTACTGATCATTAGGTAGGTTGTAATTTTTCCTCCTTTTGTTTTTTGTCCAAAGTATTCACTAAGAGGAAACACAGAATCTTTCAGCAGTGTGATGATACATGCAGTCAGTAAGCCTTGACAAGACAGCACTGTGAAACCTGAAGCCTGAAATGGGAACACTTAGTGGAACAGGGCAACTCAACCATTCAGAACTCATCAGTAAATTATACTGCTTAGATTCCTTAAAGATGTAGCCAGTGACCAGGCTGGGTTAATGTAATCAAAGAAAAATACTCTTAGAAAAATGTGTTTATTTGAATGCTCACAATGCTACGGCCTCATGATTCTTATATGTCCTCATTCATCATGGGACATTCTTGCATGAGGAATTATGGGATATATTCTTGTAGCTACAATCACATACAGTGCGGGAGGAAATCTACCTTCAGCATTCAAAAAGACCAAAATCCAAAGCTCATTAAATCAAAAATGCATCAGGCTGAAGATGTTATAGACATACTTTGAAACCATGGGAAGGTATTAATAAACAAACCCATTGTATACCCATACCATATTCCGTAGCCAAGAGGCCAGTATTAAAATCTGGGAATGATTATTGTATGTCTTTCAATCCATATTTACCAGTCCTATATTTATATAGTGATTATTTGGTGTCTATATGAGGCCTCTACACTTTTTTTTCCCAGATTTATTTCTGTGAAATAAAGCACAGTTTTGCACCAATGTTTTTCGGAAATGGTATGGGGGAATCTGTACAGACTGCTCTTGTTAACATGACCTGGATAACAGCGGGCGATGTGACAAGAATGTGAGTGTTGCCAGTGTCTGTGAATAGATTTCTGCTTAAGGTGAGCAGCAGCTGAATTAAACAGTATCCAAGGCTTACCAAGAGACTTTGGAGAAAAGAAGGAGTGAGTTTGGAAGGAAGTATAAATAAAGTACAAAAATTTCTGACTGGGGGAGACCTTGGTGTCAGCAGCTGCCAAACAGGGTTTCGTATTCCCAGTAGTTGCCCCGCTGGCACTGCAATGTCCACCTAGGCCTGACAGAGCACCGTCCCCATCAAGTCCCATCCGTACCCTGCCCTCCAGCGAGTGGGCTGACAGTACGGGGTGCAACAAGCAGGGACTGCGGGGGGGGGTTCTCACCAGCATGTTGATTAGCGGATTGTGGGGAACAGCATAGGCACACAGCGGGTGCATGTAAATGTAGGAACTGGCACTCACAGAAAAGGGGGTGCTTGTAACCCACACTGTCAGGGCCAATGGGTCGCACGCATCCAGCTGTGTGAAGGGTTTGTCTGTGGTGAGATGAGAACTTCCCAGGGACAAGTACCGAAGGGTGTTAAGCAACTTGTAAGAACATGTTTGCAGTCTCTAGGTGTCTCAAATTGTGGTTTATCTGTTGTGTGGCTGACATTGATCCTGCAAGCATAGTTCACTGACTGCCAGTTAATTACCTGTTGTTCATAGATCAATAAACCTCTTCAATCCTGATTCGATTTAAAGCATGTGTTCGGCAGTTGTTCCCTGCAACGAGGCTATTCCATTTTCCTATAATTCCTAAGAAATGAGACAATCTGTTCTAAGAAAGTGGAGCACCTCCCTTTCTTACTAAATCATAGCTCACTTCTGAAATGGACATGAGCATCAGGGCCAGCCGGTGTACTGCATCACTATCTACACAGTGGTGATCACTGAGAAACGGGGTGAGGTATTGTGGGAAGTTTTCTGAAGGTGAAAAAACAGTCCTCTCTAGCCTGTATGCCTGAAGTTAGAAATAAATCATTGTCTGTGCCCAGTAACGATGCATTCTGCAGGAAATACTGCCCATGTAACACAGCCAGGGTCACTGCTAGCTTTGCTTAGCCACACAGGTGGAGGTCAGGAAAATTTTACCTGGGGCATGCTGTTCACTTGACTTCAATCAACCTTCAAAGTTTCCACTCATAAAGAAAGCATTACAAAGAACTTTATACAAGTTGGAATACACTTTCCTCATCTCAACCTCTTTTTTTCTCTGTATTGCTGTTCTTCTGACAGTTGTTTAGGACAGGTATTGACTACATATAAATAGAGTGTGCAAAGTGTGAATTCATTGTGTATGAATTATATAGAATTGAAAACACATAACCATAATATTCAATCTGTAATTAACAGCGTTCTTTTTAGTATATTTGTGTGCCACTAATAGAATTAGAGTTTCTACAAACTGTATTGAGAATAATGTAGTTAATGGGACAACTACACACAATTTGTATGCCTGGGACTTATAACCACATTATTTTAATATATTATTTAAAAATACAGGCAAAAATAGCACATATGATACAAGAAAAGGGTAATGCCTCCCTCCCCATCCCCTGGAAAAATAGAAAGGAGCTGTAAAAAAACTCTCAACCTTGCCCTAAAAAATATTACAAGGGCTACATAATGTTTCCTCTGGAGTTTCTTTTCTTTAATCTTTTAACATTTTGTAAGGAACTGAAGGCAAAGTAGTTAAATCAAAATTTCAACCTGTTTTAAAGGTCTAAAAATGACTAAATGACTGTAATGCACTACCGTATTGCTCAGTGCTTCTTCACCAGGACTCATGTAACCACCCTGAGGACAGATTCACGTCCTAAAGCACTACTGCTTCCAGAGTTCACACATCAGCCCATAAACCCTGCCATGTTTCAGGATTTGAGCAACACATTCACATTATCAGCATTAAACTGTTTTGCACCATGCAGCACCACTACCAAAGCTCATAGCCCCAGCTCCAGTTGTGATGTGAGCTCTGGTATAGTAGCATGAATATTTGTACTCTCAGGTACTAAAACTGGCAGCTCAGTAAAGTTTGGATATTCACAGAACAGAGTTCCTTATAATTTTCTCAGACTTCATCTTACACTTTCTACAAAAACAGTGTCTACAGACATCAATAAGAGCAAACTTTGGTCTCAGATACATACAGATGCTCTTTGTCCAGCAGTTATACCTGATAAGTCATTCTATTTTGGAAGCAGGAAGAAATTAGGATTTTAAAAGCCAATCTCCATCCTTGGGAATACCATTCCTAAAGACTCACTCTGAGAGAGGGAAATGCCACTCTGTGAAAGACAACCCTTGAAGTTCCACACTGTAGATTAGACATGATGACTTCCATCATACACTAGGCATATACACTAGGTGTTCGTACAGTATCCATCACTGTAAGATCTCATCCCCTCTCCCTCCCTTACAGAATTTAGGCACAACTGAGCAGATTTTAAAACTGTAGGAATTTAGAGATGGAAGAAATTCTAGATATACCATTCAGTCTGGAAGTGAACTCTCTCTCTAGGAAAAAAAAAATAAAAATACAAATACTATAGAACATAGCCATCATGATCTCTTTAGGCTTTGCCACTTCTTTGAATGCAAAATGCTGCATTATATGCTGAACTCCACACTATCAAATTACAACTGATGTGTCAGGGCCCAGAGCACACTCCCCCCATCCTGCAGCATGGCCCTCTGTGCTGAAGGCCAGACCCCTGGTCAGAGAGAGCTGTTTCAGAAGCCTCTGCTGCCTCGGAGCTCCTCAAGAAAACGCTAGAAGAAGCTTCAGCAGAGACTCCTCCAAGCAGCTATGCTAAGAAGCCTCAGCAGGGGCTCCACACTTCGGGAGGCTGCTTTTAAGCTGAGACTCTCAGCACCAGCCCCTGCCTGAGCTATGCTTCTACGGTGTTGCAGCCAAGTCTCTCCCCTGGCCATGCACCCCTGAGATCTGGACCCTGACTCTGACCCACCGACTCAAATTCCTGACTTGACCTTGGACTTTGCTCATCGCTATGGACTTGTCTGGTGATCTGGTCTGCTGGTTGGGCCCTGGTTACAGTCACTGGACCTGCTCTGTCCTTCCTGTTTGGGTACTGTGGCACTGCTCCCTTGCCCATGAGGCCACAGCCTCTGCCTGCCATGTTCTCATGCTCAGCTCCCATTTTCCCTTGCCTTGAGGAGCAACCTGTCCTTGCTGCTCCCTGACAAGATGTACTCAGAGCATGCTTATTAGATTGGGTTTGTCAGCGGACATAGACAGGGGCTATTTACCAGTTCATGAATTCCAAAGAGTCTGGGAAGAAAAACAGTTACAAAAGCACTTCGTGGAGGTCCCAAAGGAGCAGCCCATCTGAAGATGGGCTGCCCTGTGCAGAAGCAAAAATGCTGATATTCATGAAGGTTTAACAGCAAAAAGCTAGGTGTCATTGACGCTAAGGGTTTTCATGAATTGTTCTTTTTAAATTAAGCACTGAAATATTTCCTTAAACAAACCTTAGGAATCCACATCTCTTCCCAAGTTTAGGGCAACGTGGTTTATCCAAAGCCGTATAAGAAGAGAACTGAATCTGGGCATCCCAGTAACTCTGTCAGCATCTTAATTTTTAAACCATCCTTCTTAGCTATATATTTTGTGGTGCGTGAGAGTGACAGTAGGAAAACTAACTGAGGCAGTGAGTTCCTGACCTGGAAAATTGGAAAAATTAAGTGATAGCAGGTTGTTCCTTTTTTCAGCAGGAAATGGATTACATCTCTGTACCAGTAAACTAGACTGTAAGATCCTGCCTCTGAGGAATCCTTTCCTTTGCCTCTCAGGGAAGATCTGCTTCACAGCAGAAAGTGATCACAAGACAGCGCTGCCCTTGAGCCTCTGTTCATTGGGGAGCCCAGTACAGAGTTTGGCAGTTTCTGAAAGGCTGTTGCCAAGAAATAGGACTAATCTGTTCTCCCTATCCATGGGGTATAAGACAAGGTGTAAAGGAGCTTAACTGCAACAAGAAAGATTCAGGTTAGACATTAGGGAAAAGTAACAGACATGGCAAGGGTAGAGGAGCACTACTGGAATAGACAATCTCAGGTGATCGTGGAATCTCAATCGAGAGATTAAAGAAACATCAATGAAGAAACACATTTCTAGAGTTAACTGAAGAGAGCCAGAGCAGGGGAAAGGGAATTAGATGACATGCTGAAGACTCTTTCAGCTCTGTTTTTTATGATTCATGATCTCTTGATTCTTAGTTTGGAGCAGATAATGCTCAGGTGATGAGCAATCACACTGTCTGGGTTTCCTTTGGGAAAAAGGAGGAGAGTCCTGGTGATAGAAACTTGTTGATAATGCATCCAGCTGAAGAGTTTTTTATTCAAATATTCATTAAAAGATCCATATTCATGTGTAACAGAAACACATACAGTGCTCAGTGTACATAAATACATTCAAATGAGAACGGAAGAGGACAATTTTATACTTTCTTACTATTACTCAGAGAAACTGGTCAGTCATCAAATCAAACAAAAAGAGTGGACAGAGGGAAACAAAACTCTCCTCCAAGAGATACAGTTACAGAAAATTACATTTTCAGATGTTGTTGACATAGCAATAAAGAGAATATAAAACATCCATTACTGATAAACTCTGTGTGCCTAAAATCCCTGGTTCAGCCTTCCAAGCACACTGAAAGACTGGCTGTTGGCTACACAAAAGTGTGATGCGGTGAAATGAAAGCACTTATCGTTTGTTCTTAAAGCGTTGAGTTTAACAACTATTTCTAACACCAGAATTACTAAAAGCAGTTTCAACTGTCCAAAGTACATTAATAATACATTATTGGCCTCATTCATCTGCTAAAAACAAAGATATATATAAGGTGCATAAAACAAATGCAGATGTTATAAATGGAAGAATTGAGTTTATTTATATCAAGATGAGAAATGCTATCATATAGTTATAAGAAAATGGACAAGACCAAACAGAGCACATCTGAAGCTTTCCTTCATAGTATACCTAGATTCTGCTAAGAAAGCTGCATGCACCGTACTGACTGCATCAGACACTGAACACCATTGCAAAGCATGATCTGCAGAGTCAGCTACACTATCACTTTCTTACTTGGATTAGACTAAAACCTAGTGAATGATTGTATACAGTAATCTATATTTGACTGTTATTTTAAAGATTATAGGAAAACTGAATGGAGTTAATTTGTTCTTTGAGGCACAAAGAAATGAGCCTCACAATCAGAAAAGGTGTTAGGATTATTGACGTTGTACATTGCTGAAGCTGGCAAATATTTTCTGGTTTTAATATACCTGTCAATAGTGAGCTACCGGGAATGGAAGTACACATAAGGCTATATCATAGCCGGCACCTCTTGCCATTCACAGCCAGCTACATCCTGGCTCTCCAGCATTCATTGTTGTCAGCCTTCTGGTGTTTGCAATTCTGGCTTTAAGTCCTGAATCCCACAATCAGCTTCACAGGCTAGAGTAGCTTGTGTACAAACTTCCTCACTTCGTTCATCCTGCTGGATTTGGGACCTGCAGTTCCTTTCTTTGGGAACTGTGATAAATCACCAAAGTATTGTTTCCTCTAATAGAGTAATACAACATAGAAAAAAAATAAAAACAAATTAAAGTTAAGCATAAATATGCACAACCTGCTTAACCTAAAAATAAACGAAGGCATATCTTACCCAGATCTCTGATGAGGCATTGCTCTGTCTCTGGAATTTTTTTGCCTCAAACAAACTGTAATATCTTGACCTTCTCCCTCAGACACATTCTGCATTTTTCCATACAATCAAAGTTACTGTATTCCTACCATCTCAAACAGATGGAATATTCCAAGCAGAAATTGTTTAGCAAACTAGCTGACGGATCAAGACAGTACTTCACAGTAAATGGATCCAGCGATATTCTTCATATGTTTGGAAAGTGACATATTGGCCACGTCGTAATTCCTGGAGATACACTTCCTATCAGCATTACCACTGGATTGACACTATAGCACTGCAGTAGCACAATCAAGATATATTATTTGTAAATAAGTACAGGTAGCTCCAAATCTGTCAGAAAAGAATGAAATATGCGTCTTAGAAATACCATATATCTTCATGTCTTAAAAAGTCTTTGTTCCCATTACTGTGCCCTTGGCCATGTGATGGGATTTCCAGAAGCAGCAGAGTGTCCAGCAGAGAGACACAGACTGCAGGTTTCAAGCACGCCATCCTAAAGATACCACAGATGTCTAACATACAGACAGCTCTGTAAGCCGCATGCATCAGTAAAAGGAAACCTAGAACTCCAGATTAGCAGTCAAAAAGTCAGTGTAAGGGAAGATAACATAAAAAGACCAGATTGAGCTGTGTGAGAGAGCTGTGGGACATCCACCTCTGCCCACGTGCCTTCAGAGGCGCGTTGGCCTTGCCTGAGCTCTGCCATAGCCATGGCTGTGTGGGGCACTCTACCATCCCCATCCTCACTTGTCTTCCCAACTCCACCTCAACCTTTTTTTAATTCTATTTTTATTTCACTAGCTATGACGGTTTTCATAAGTTCTCTCGCCCTTTGAAAAGTGAAGGGGTTTGTTAATGGCACAGAGTATACACTCAGTGTGACCGGTCACTCCCACCTCCCTTTCTTCTGTCCAGATGGCCAGATTACTGACCCAACTTTTATAACAGAAGTCCAACCATCTGCTTCTCTGGTTCTTTCAAATGGCTTTATAGACAAACTACATTAAACTAAGAAACTACCAGCTCAGCAACTTTGAACGTACAGGCAAGTTCGAGTGAAAACAGCAAAAATGCCTAATCTTTATTGCAGAACGCATATGGCACCCTCTGCTAATAAGTGGTTTTACTCAGGTGAGAACTCATGTATTTCATGCATTTGTAGACACTCATGAGATTTTTTTCCCCCTATATTTAATCCACCTGTAGAGCAGTTAACAGACAGTTAGGACAAGCGATATAGCCATTTCTTTATATGCACTTCTGACAGCTACAACTTCAAAACCTACTAGATCATAGGGAAAATCTAGGGGAAGGTTATTTAAAATACAGAGTCATTCAATACATATTTCTACATACTTTCAGGAGTGTACAGCTTCTCTAAAACCACAACCTTTTCACCTCTAGTCAGAACAGAAGAAATGTCATTTATTTTTTTCTATACCTAACAGATATTACAAAAAAAAATATTTTGAAATAAAAATAAATATATATCCTTTTTAGAAGTTATTATTAGCTCTTTTAAGAATTAGAATGTAAATAATATATTTGTTTTGCAGTATTTTGGTTAGTTTCCTGATAAAGGACATTTTGTTCTGGTTTGAGGGAGATGGAAATGTAATTTGCAGCATGTTGTACTCTAGATAGGCCATTCTTACCCTCACTTTAAACAAGACAGAAGATTGTATTGTCAACATCAGTTCCCAAACTTTCACAAGCTAAGTAACATTTTCTGATCAAAGGTATTAATCAGATATATTGACATGCTTCTAACCCACAATATGAAGAATATTTGGGAACATCCTCTGGTACTGATAGTCTTGTAATAAGAATATGCTACTCATTCAATAAGAGCAGCATTTTAATACAGTTAAGTCAATGTGCTTTAGGTTTCATACCTAAATAGCTCTATTATCAATACCAAAGGACATTTCTGTCTGCACTGTCAATTACTTTTATGTTCTAATTGTACCTCAGTATAAGAAACTAAAATACGTGAGCTAGCCTCTGCTAAACAAAATATATTTCTTTTATCCAGGTTTTACAATGAAGGCTTATTTTAATTAAAGTAATATTTGTGCAAATCACCTTGAAAGCAGTAAATTCTTTTTCCTGTAAGTTGCTGCTTTTTTAAAAAAAAAAAGAAAAAAAAAACCCAAAACCATAGATGCCTTTTGTAGCCTGCTTTCCTTTACAGGTTATGACATCAGACACAAATCCAAAAAAGAAAATGGAAATATGACATGGAAAACACATTTGATGTGATACAAGAGGAATAGCTCTAGCTAAAAAGGTTCTGAAATCTTTTTTAATTTTTACTATAAATTAGGTGTTTCTTTGGGGCAAAGACAGACATACAATTGTGTGTATCATCATTTTTTTCCATAGTATAGTAAATACAATCATCCACACAGAAGGCACTCAAGAAAAATCTCACATCAGGATGCTCTCACTTATCATCTGAGCTGAATGCCTGAAAAGTAGCCTTGCAACTTTTGAAATGCTATTTTCTCAGGGTGATACAGATTTTCAGATTAAATATTAAGGATTTGATAAATGATGACATACCTTGAACTGATTAACAAATCAATTTGTCTTACTCACTGTTTTTCCTTAAAAGAAAATTACATAAACCCAAGAAGTAGACTCAAATATTTTCATTCAAAACCAGGCAGAAATGATTTCTGAGTAAAGCTAAAATTTTTAGCTTTATGATTGCAAATTGAGAGAATAATTATTTAATAGCTGGGCTTTTTGAGAAAGATAAGGTTTTTATCCATGGTTGTCAACTATGGACAATACCACAAAAAGCACTGTATCAATACTTACCAGCCGTATTCAAATTAAGTAGCGTAACTTGTGATCAATACATAAGAAATAAACACATTAAGAGTTATTCTTTGTTGGTGGTTCTTTTGCTGTATTTCTTTTAGTAATTTAAAACTACCATACAAAAGAATAGCAAATGAGTTGAATACAAAGGTTTCCCAGAGGACTCAGGAACTTCCAATAGTACTCACTGCTGCTATGGAAGCAATGCCTGCCTTTGTGATAACATGGCTGTACAGCTCTGACATTTGCCTGACCACACACATCATCATTATGTCCATCCTGTGTAATGACCTAAAATTCCAAAAAGATAAGGTAATATTTTACAAAATCACTATTAAGTAATATTTTGGAGATCTGACACTTTCAGAAATTTAATTATTCTTGGGTTCCTTAGAAAAAATTATACAAGTGTAAAGTTCTAAAAAACTGAAGGTCTCCTGTCTTCTTTCTACCAAACAAGGTGTTTGAATTTCTAGATATTCAAATTATACAAAGTCTAAGAAACAGCATACCTCAGTTTGGATTGCTGGATCAAAGCTGCAGGAGACTGTCAAATTTATATCTCTAGGATGTTTTGATGATTAGGTATAACTGATTCTGGTTTTAGGTAAGGGAATGTAGTTGATTAGCTGCTGGTGTTTGCTCCAGACCAATTTTATATAGCAATATTGGGTATTTAAATTACATGTTTACAACCCACCTCACCCCACCTGTGAGAAGAAATGGACAGAAGATAATAAGGGCAAAATACTACTTGATTAGTCTCAAACTAAACTTTATTTTCATAATTAGTGGAGAATGTCTGGCTAAACGCAGGTCTATCCTGGTTGATTGTTTCCCTCTGGAAAGGGAAGCTGATATTTGTCTGATAGTTTGGTAATGTTGAGAAAATAATCCCATTAGGGACCTCCTAAAGGTAGAGAATCCTGCCTTGTACTGGAGATTCTGGTTTTATCCTCTTTTGCACACCAAAAACTTCAGCAGGATTTTCAGAGACCAAGATACACATCAAGTGCACTTGACTGCTCTGGTGCTGCACACCAGTGTTTGAACAATGGAATGCTCTGGGAGAAGAAATTATGTAATTCATTGATCTTAATGCATAACGCAGACTTGTCTCAGAGTGCAAAGCAACCATATTTTAATGGGAGAAAACCCGAATATGGGTAAAACAAAAAAGCCAGCAGCCTTCCTGTTAGCATTACATGCACTGGTTCACCAAACAGTATGTCTTATTCTTAATGACTGTAAGGTTGAAGACATATACTCTAAAGTAATTCAAATCATACCCAGCCGTAGACTGGAAAACTACTTGTCTATCTCAAAGTCTTGAAAACATCTATGATTCGGTCTTCTCTCTCTTTATTCAATAATTATATGAACTTCTCATTCATCATTCACTAAGTAGCCTACAATGTCCAAACATTCATAACTTCTAAGCTCAGGTAGAGCAATCTTTTGTTCTTTTCATTTAAAAACCAATGAACCAACCAACCAACCAACCAAAAACCACAAAGAAGTTGCATTTCCTAGAAAAAATCCAACGGGTACAAAATGCATCATCCCAATTTCTTAGCAATACACTCACTGTGAATGTGTCTCACTTCCCTCCCCCTCCCATTTCCCACAGTCCAGCTTTTTATAGCAGTTTTTTATTCAATGGAGAAACAGCATATTATCTCCTCAGATAGTCAAAATCCCTATGGCAATCTGCCTGGGTTACTAAAATACCTCGGAGAAGAGTCATGCCCCACGGCAGACATATCCAACAGAACCCCTGTACCAAAAGGCTCACATGCATCAGTATAGAAGACAGAACCATCACAGACTGATCAATCTGCAAGTTTGCAATATAAAGAAACCATTCTTAATAAAGTTTTGCGCCCAGCCCTCATTGATAAACATGCTACAAATTTAAGGCTAAATTTTAATGTGGCATTTAGGTTGAAAACTATAGCTCAGATGAAAAACTAGCTTTAAGGCACTGTAACAAAAAGCCAGTAAATTCAGTAGCCCCCTCTGACTTCAGTGGGTTCAGAAGGCTTTTTTTTAAATGCCCTGAAGGACGGGATTCATTTCATATTTTACTCTTGGCAAACCCAAATCTTTCATAGTCAGTGAAAAATGTATGCATTTTAGTGATGCACTGTTTTCTGGAACATACCTATTTCTGTACTGTAATGACTTATTTCTGTTTGTTTTAAACAAAACTGATGCTGATAAGATGGTTTCACATGCACTCATGTAACAACTGTTTTGCTTTTGTTTGATTTTTGCAGTACTAATTCCCAAACACTGTTGACGAGGTTCAGTTTGAGCTTCAAGGAGATCTTTGTGCATACAGTGATTCCACTTAGCATAATGTTGTTGGCAGTGGGGACTTTGTTGTTTATTGACAGCAGATTCATTACCAAACAATTATTTCTTTGAACATAATTGAAAACAGTACGCATGCCATCCAAATAGTTTGTCCTCTCCCAGGCAAACTACAACTGGGTGCAACTTGAACAGAGCACAATATTAGCTTTACCACTACTAATAGATAAATTATTTATACATGCACAGATACATTTCCCAAAAGTAGTAATGTTTTTCAGTGATTGCATCTGCGTTATAGCCTGGAATATATAAAAAAAAAGTCTGCAATGTTTCATATAGGAAAACAGCCTGTATGTGTAAAGCCCATTTTCCTCAGCTTGTTAGTTGGTATAACACACACATGACTTCCTCTAAAAGAAAACTTAACAGATGTCTTCAAGCTTTAGGTTTTTTTTTTTTTTTCCTAAGAATCACTTTCAAGGTTTGCACTCTTACAGTAGAGCTGATGAAAACATGATTGCTTTTCATGACTCCTCCTCTGCTGCTGGCTAGGCACATTAAAAAGACATAGCTGTCTATCTCAATGTACACATGCCATAGTAAAATGTGTGTTATTTACTGATAAAAACCACCTGACAGCAGTTTAAAACCAGGATTTATTCTGTCAGTCAAATTAGGGAGGCAGAATATTCTCTATGCCAAGTGATTACTGTCTGGGTCTAAGTGTGGCGAACTGCCAGATCAATTATAATGGTAGAGAAGAGGAAATATGAAGACAGATTGGCTCAATCCTAAGCAGAAGCATCACTAAAAAAGAAACCCAGGGACATTTTAATGCAACATCCAATTACTTAAAAGTGCATCTTTGACCTACACTGCAGATTTTATTTACATGGTTTCCTTCTACATAGCATATAAAAAGGGAAATCGGCATAGAGCTGGACAAACCACATGTAACTAAAAACCACGCTGATTCCACTGATATAACCTGTACGTTGACGCTTCTGAGATGTAAATTTCTGAATGTCAGTTTTTACACCAAAAGCCTAGGAATATCATGGGACAACATACTCAGAAGCTATCCAATAAAATTTCAGATGCGATCACATTAATATACTACCATTTTCCCCCTTTGACCTGTAATTGATTTCAAGGAAGGGGGGGGGGGGAGGGGGGGGGGGGGAAGGCTAGATTGCCCTTCATACCTAAGCTTTTCCTCTGGTATTCATTATTTTATGGATAATTTACCTTTCCCAGTGCCAGAGGAAAAAGGATAGCAGTGGGGCTGGTAGATTAAAGCCACTTAAAACTGATCTAGGGTGTTAACTCTCTTATCATAAGAGGAAATTAAAAAAAAGCAGATAAACATATTCTGTAAGTCTTTTCATACTATTAGGTTTATTAATAATGGGATTCATCCTCTCAATTGCACATCTCTATTCCAGGTCCCTAAAACCAATGTGGGAAGCATGAGTTTCCATGAAGAAGACCAAGAATTTAGTATTCTGGAGGATAAATTCATCAGCTTTGTGTTGTGTGATCCGATCAGTCTTCAGATGAAGCCTGAAAGAAATTGATCCAATTCTGATAAAAGTTGTTAAGGTTGATGCTCCACATGTGGTACAAAATTAGTGTCTGGTCATTATTTCATAGTGCAAAATGGTGTTGTTTTGAATGAGACATACATGTAAGACCCTGCAGCCCTCACCGTCATAAAGAGTATCTGGCCAAATTAAAACTGAGTATCTAGAAATGGATACCATACAGTAATATTAAATAAAGAAGAAACTTTCAGGATTTCATCCTGGAATAATTGCACGATGTTGTTTATACATGAAACTGTTAGATTTCTATTTTACAAAACCTGGGAATTAATTAAATTCAGAGAGGTGCAGAAATGTGAAACTATGAAGTTCAAGAGATTTGCACTGGAGCAAAAGGAAAATTAGACCCATTATTTTGCAGCCTGCTGCATGATGACTACTACTAAAAGGATGCACGGTATATCAGGTCTTAAAGATACCTTTTGCTAGACTTTGAAGAAGATTTATGACAAAAAAAGGAATGAAACAAGTTTTCTACTGTGACTCAGAAATGGTAAAAAGGCAAAAAAGATAATAGTATGAGAGCCTTAACATTTTTGATTCATTAGGGAGAATGGTTCGTCTTTAACAGAACAGAGATTTAAAAAGAGTAATATTGCTATAAAAATCTGAAAATACGCACAGGAGAATCTAATGCTAAGCACTGTCAGTTGGTACTCCACTTTCCATTTTTTAACACACCATTATGAAAATGTATTTATCCTACATAAATCTATCTTAACAATACAAAGTATTCAAAAGAAAATTACAATTTTATACAATATATGTAACTAGTTCATTGATGGCTTCAAATCAGGAATCATCATACCCCGGAGTATTCTTTGTTAGGGGGCCATTTAGTGTTATGTAAAACGGGAGGCAAAATACCATTCAGCTAACTGTAGCTCTGAGTAATTGTTCTGTTTCAAGCCAGCTTGTCAATACATGGAATTAATAATTCTATCTTGAACATATAAGCAGGGGAATATAACTCCCTCTATTTCCATTTTATAACTGCAGTATATAAAATAAGAAAGATCAATGCTGGGATGCTGTAATTATTTCTGCTGTCATTGCTTTAAAGAGGATACTGAAAAAAGATGGAGAGAATGAGCTGTGTGAATGATTAAAAATTAGAAATGATCTCCATTATAATTAGATAGCAAAACTGCAATCTTTTTTTTTTTTTTTTTCATCCATGAAGAGGTTAAAAATGACTTAACTGCCAATAAATGGAGACTAGAATTAAGACATATATACTTTTTTTTTTCTTCCCTGCTAAGGACAATTAACCAATGAAATCATTTACCCAGGTACACAAGGGATACTCCATAATTTGAAGCCCTTAAATTGTGACCAGACATCTTTCTTGAAGAAATGCTGTAGTCCAGACAGAAAGTTTGGGCATAAATCAGAAACCAGTAAGCAGCATTCTTTGACCTCTGCTCAACAGGTCAAACCTGATGATCACTAATGGTCCTACGCTGGTATTAAAATCTATGCATTTTAAATGTTTCTCCACATTACCATTTACTCTTTCTAATGTATTTCAGGATCCAGAGTGATGACTCTTCTCTTATGACTGCCTTATCACTATCACTTATCACCAAGTCCTTTCTCTTTAAAGGAATTTCATTTTCCTTTGTCAAGAAAAATTGAAGATATATTTCTCACAGTATGCAACTTAAGCTGATCCAGTAATTAAGTTGAGTCAGCAGAGCAACTTCTAAAACCACTCATGCTTAAAAAAGATGTCTCACACGTTAGGCCACTAGTAGAACATACATGTGCAGAAGTTGAGCACTGCCATCTGGTTTCTAAGACAAGTGGGAATGAACATCCATCTGAAGCACCTGACGAGGTCCACAGCTCCCGCCCCTGCAAGCCAGGAGCACTCTCCCACTGACGTTTTTTATTCTTAGCACAGCGGGGACCCTAACTGGCTCTAAACACAATCACAGAATCTGTCTGCACTTTGTTCATAGAATGCAAAATCTGGATAGTAAAGTTACTTTTTTTTAAAAAAAAATGAGAGGCAGATTTGTAAGAAAAACTAAGTGAGCTGCCTGCAGTTTCCTATATTACTGGTCTGACTCCCTTGGTTCTGCCTCTAGCTAAATCACCTGGAGTGTATGGTCAGGCATAGTGCTAGCATATACATCCCAGCGGATTATTATACCAGCAGAGCCCTTCCTGAACCTGTAGGTGAGGTGTCCCTGCAACATTAAGGATACATAGTTAAACATTCACACAGGAAATGCTGTAATTAAGGACACATACATGTTTTTAGCTGCATCTACTTATGTGTTATATTTACAGGCTACACAGGCTCTTTAATTATAAGACCACACTATGGTTCACATATCCATTAAATAACTCATGATGACTCTAATGTTGCATCCCTACGTTCCAGAAATTTATTTTATATGGAACTATCATCTACATGATAGTTTTTATTTTATCAGGTCTCTTGTACGCTATGGTGAACAGTTCATCTTCCAAACAGTTCCATGGGACCAAACGCATAAAAACAAATTCTTTGAGAAATAGCATTGTTTTTTAATGCAAGAACTAAATTAGTGCTTAATACAGTAATTCAAATATCTAGACACCTGCTAAAATATTACTTTGGATTTCTTTTACAGTGTAATCAGTAAGCTTGAAGTTGCTCACTGACTCACTTCAGTCAATCAGCCTTTAAGTGTTGTAATGCAACACCATATCAATATCTGAAATGAAATGTATTGCTATGGACACTAGTAAGATTTCTGTCTAACTGAAACAGTTAAAGTAATTGTCAAGTACTAATAACTACTAAAACACTAATTTGGTAGGACCTTTTTCCCCTTCCTGGAAATTGCATTTTTATCCATTACATTTGTGTAATTCAGACAAGTGTCACTTCTAAGAGTTGTTCCTGGCTAGATTAAAAAAAAATTTTTCAACAGTCACAAAAAATAACTAAAAACTTGAAGAAAAAAAAAAGTGTATGCTGAACATTCAAGTCCTTTCTACGAGCCAAAATACCAGTAATTCTACTATTGACTTTTCACAGGTGGTTTGTGCTGAAATAAGGGACAAAATGGCATATTCTCACCTATGTGTGTCTTTTTCTCCATATATAAGTTCCACAATGAAATAATAAATACTCTCCTTGTTCTGATAACTCTCACCTTCAGTACTACTATTATAAAAATCCTAGATCAAAAGACTTCAGGGTATAACCACAACTCACAAGGGGTAACAGGGCAAGTCAGTAGCTCTGCAAAGAAACTTCCTTTGAATGGCAGATACAGAAATGCTAATTGGTTTAGTATAATAGTATAGACCCATGAATTTTAGTTTCATAATATAGTCCCATGAATTATAGAGCACAAAAATATTACAGACTTCTACTCATTTATTTGGAACTACTCAGTTCTTAATTTACTTCAGGGGTTAGAGATATTTTTTCTCCCTGAAACTAAAGACAGCAGAACGCACCATGAATACATTCCTCTTCAGTAATATTATTATTCCATTTGCTCACTGCTAACCTGTCCATGAGCAGGAATCCAATTTCCCCAGCCCTGGCCACTCGTCCTTTTTGATGCTGCCATTTGCCTTTCAATCAGTTCCATGAAGGAAAATCAGCCTCTTCTAACAACTTGGTAACTGACCCTAACAATACAGAATCATCGACTCAAAGAAACATTTAGTCTGGATGTGACCTTCAGAGGTCATGCAGTAAAACTCCCACCTGAAAGCAGGGCTAACTTCAAAGTCCGAGCAGGTTGCTTGGGGCTTTGTCCACGGAGGGAGATTCCACAACCTCTCTGCACAACCTGATCCAGAGCCTTGCCACCCACACTGGAGACTTTTGCCCTCTATAGCTAACATAATTGGTTTCTGTGTTCTCACATAGCATAAGGTGCCCCAGCAAAGGAGATTATTCCTTTTTCCTATGTGTACTGACGAAATAATTGTTCTCAGTCCATTCCCAGGGGTTCCACCATTCCACCTGTCAGAGGAGACATCCTGACAGTCCCGTCTGATCTCCTATTCAACAGCTGACTGGGTTTTTCACTACTCATTTCAGTCAAAACTAAATGGTTTAGGAAAAAACAGCCATTAAGATGGCTTATGCAGTTCCATACCATTGGCTTTTTTTTTCTTTTTTTTTTTTCCAGCTCTTTCAATATAAAATATGAATGCAGTTTTCCTTCACTGTGGTTTCACACTGACTCTTTAAATAGATTTTTTTGTATAATTTCCAAAGTTTGAGTATTTTCATAGGTTACACAGTTGCTTGGCCACACGGCCAGTCCTTTCAGCTTGATTTCCAAAGAAAGTGTAGCTGGGTAATATAGATTTTTATCAGTGCTCTGGATGTTTAACTATGTCACCTGGAAGTTCTACAGAAAAATGTCACCAGGCTAATTCCTTAGCAGATGAACAAATAAATCAGTATTCTATGTAATTACATCCCTTCACTCTGAGTTATGATTTATTCCACTTCCAGAAACAGCTGCTCTTCCTTGTGTACTACCTTGTATTCTGGACGTTTACATTCTAGTGACCCTTCTTGAGGCAAAAATGTACCTCCTGTATTACCAGCTGTTTTCCAAAAGGATAGTCTACTTCTCAAGCTGTGCAGAGATCCAAAAAGGATTTCACTGAAGGCCCAGTTGTTACAAGAGGAATATGAACTTACTAGTACTGAAAAATGAATGCTTGCATGACTGCCAGCATTTGAATGAAGTGACATCTGGTCAAGCTGTCCTCAATGCACATAGACACACAGACATGCCAGTCATGGCGCAAAGCTATTTGGGGGACTGCCAGCAAATCTTAAGTACACAAACCCACTATAGGAGGCATGCTGTTCTGAAGATTACTTACTAGGGCACAAAATAACTCACTTCTTAAAAAGATGTGAGTGGTTGCCAGGTAATACAAGTTGAATGCATTAAAGTTACTCTGAAGTAATATTCCCATACAGACAAGTCTTCAGGGAGTCATTTGGAAAAACTTATCGTAGGTATAATGAGGGCATACTGTGTGCATGATTCCAGCTAATGATATCCAACTCTGTTCCATTAGTGCCAAAATTAATCTTCTTGCTATCATTCAGAATACAAAATACTACTTACTTCCTTTGAAAAAAATGATTATTTCCAAGAAACAAAAATACCTTATCCAACAGGCAACTTAAAAGTTAACTGTCAGTGGTATTGAGAACTCTTGGCTTCTCCAAAAAGCTGTGTTTGGGTACCATCATAAAGAGAAACATTGAGGTCAGTACAAATACTCCAGAGAATTAAACACAGGAAGAGAAATGAAACTAAAATCAATGGATTTGCATGATTTTATACCAAGTAAGATTGTGGCCCAGCAGTATGGAATCCTTGTGTACCAGGAAAGCAGAATTTGACTTTCTGCATTGTTTGAGAGTATTAAGGGAGAAGTATGAAGGACTATATAAGGGACCCCAATACATTACTTGGTGTCTTTTTCACATGCTGTCATTCAGTATTTGAAATGACTCTTGGTTCAATTACTTCACTCTCCCATTTACCAGCCTAGAAGCAGTAAAAGCGCTTTCTGTTTGACTTCCAGCTGCAGTAATTGTACTAATTCATCAGTCTTAACAAAGCCAATAGCTTTGTCCTCCAATCTCCTTTCCCTCAAACCTGTCAACCATGCTAATATACGTTAATATAGCTCAGTGATCATGGAACTCTGAACATGTTCCTTTTTTTTCTTACTGTATAATTGACATATTTTCTTTCCCACCTCTCTCTCCTTTTTTTTTTTTTTTTTTTTTTTTTTTACTTTATATCCTCTGTATCACTTTACAGTTACTAATGACTACAGAGCAAAGTCTGGATTTCACAAAGCACAAACTTCCTTGCCAGCTTCAACAATTATTTCAAAGATTGATATGTTGGTTCAGTAATTCCTTGTCACTCAAAATCCCTCTATTTATTGCCTCCCTCTCTACATGAAAACCATTCTCAAGCATTATCCCTCACTGCATGTGTCAAGATCTATGAACTCAGTGAGAAAAATTCCATTATTTAAGTCAAAGCAAATATCAATTATGTAAACAATCCTCTAAAATTAGGAAAGGAAACTATAAAACCCTCAAATCATTACAGTTTGCTACTTCCCTGACTGATTGAGTAGGTAGCATATCTATTCATAAATCTTCTGGAGAATGGCTTTTACCTTCCTCTATTTGTCACATTGATCATCTCTCCATTCTGGAGCTTTGGGTGCCCAGATTGTTCACCTTTACAGGGATGATGTTCTTTTACATTCATCTTTTTTCCTTAGCTTGCTAGAAGAAACTGTTTCTTTCCTGTACATGGAATTCTGTTCTCCAGTTGCATCCACAAGTTGTTGAAAAGTCAGAATAAAAGAAAGAAGCCTACATCACTGACAGCAGAATGGACCTGCTGATTATTTTATACAGAGAAATCCATTTAACTTCTTTAACTTTTTCTGATCTTCAGCAGTTCACACAAAGCTTTAACATAATAAATGTAGACTTTTTATCAGAGGAGATGATGCAAACATGTTTCACCACTACTCTACGACTAGTTGATTTAGGCATTTTGTACAATGCTCAGGAACAGAGCTGGTCTGGAGATGCAAATTTAATATACGGACAGAACACTTAAAATAAAAAATAGCTGTTTTTTTCTTGCATATTTTACAAATCATGATGAAAAAATGACTAAACCAGTATTGGCCACTGCTACTATGGGTACCCTTGCATTAGTGATATTAACTAGAAAATCCAGACTGTGAAGGCAAATAAGGCACTGGGAATATGAAGGGAATAATTAAAGCACATTTGAAAATATGTTTTTAGTTTGATTTCTTCAGGAAACAAACAAGTTTTTGGCCTTTCTTCGTCTAGTGATTTTTGAGTTCAACGATTTTCAAACTAATTCCAAAAGAGGAGAAGGAATACCAGAACATATAATTCCTGAAGTTTAGTGAAACCTGAAAGATGTGTAGATCAGAAGGCATTAAATCATTACTTTCTGAGGAAAAAGTCAAGCAGAAGGTGGATGTTATGCATTCCACTGGGCAGAAGCCTACTTGTACAAGCAGTTCATGATGACTACCTGGACAAAATATGACAAGAGATGACACAACTGTGGTCAAACTAAAACAATTTGTCTTTCTTCTGAATCTCAAGACAGTTATGATATATTAGTTATCTCACAGAAGAAAAAGACCCCACAAAACCAGTAAATAGAAGACCTTAATTAAGTCATCTGAGAGCAGGTTCCATGCTGTGATCTGTGGTTGTGTCTGAACTTCAGCGATCAACTAACATTGGCACAGCTCCTTTCCCTTTCTCGTGTCCTCATTCCCATTCATTCCTAGAAGTCCTCTTCAAGAAGGCAGTCACGGCTGTCAACTGCACAATAACCCTAAACTGAAAGACTATATAAAAAGCTTCTTAAATTATCTCCTAGTTATGACTGATAATGCAAATGCATTTCATTGTAAGTTAGCCAGGTTAACTATAGAGTCTTTGGAAGTGGTTTAAGGTCTACATTGCAATCAATAACTTCAGCTGACATATGGTAAATAACACCCCTTGGCTCAGGCCCCAGACAATTCTTACCTAGCTACACTCATCAGAGCACTGCCTGCTGTATAACAAGGTTCTCTGGGAAAATTACTAGTGTATGAGCTTTTCCATTGGAAATTCTGATCCAAAAAACTGTACATAAATGGCACATTTCAGTCATTACAATATGAATTCATTTGGCCCAAGTTATTCCTTGTACTGTGTGCACAGAACACAACCATGGCAGAAGAAAAACTTGCAGAACTGAAGACGTAATTTAAACATGAGGCTGTTTCTGAATGACCCTGAGCAGATGACGCTCATCTCATTTCCATGTTGGCTTTTCTGTTTGATCCTAGCTCATCATACTACAAAATGGCACCATCCTTCGCTTTGCAGGGAGTTGGGAGGTGAGTGAGTGTGGTAATATAGTAATTAAATACTGTAACTACCTGTTAGTTCTGGTGATCTCCCCTTGCATTATATGAGGCATAGAGCAAAAATGAAAACAGTTAATAACAGCACGTCATCAATTAATGCATTGAGGTGATTTTGATGTGATTCAAATTTCACCGTGATTAATTCTTCTGTATCCATCTACAAATGTCTTATCATGCAAGTTATAGTTTCTGACTAACATTAAAAGGAATACTTTTTAAAATTAGGAAAGTAATCCCTGTTAAATATAAAATACCTAAAGATATACTGGATGCCAAATATTTCTATACATTTGACACATTACAGAAACTCAGAGTTGATAGATAGCAGAGATAGTTACAGAGATGAAATTTTAAAGTGGGCAAAATTGAGATCCAAATTAGGTAAGCATTTAAGCTGGTATTAAATTTGAATGCATTTAACTTTCACAGGGCTCAGGCCTATGCTGACCTGTTTAGCAATGCTTGCCTGGATCTCTATTTTACATGTGGATTACGGAAGATTAAATAAATAACATCATAACAGCCCTATATAGTAAAAAAAAGTGCTTTATGTGCTCTGATACACTGCACATTTAATCCAGCATCTCAGAAGATGATGACTGCAATAAGCACTGGATCAGGTCCTGCATCAGCAATATATGTCAAATACTGTATTTTCCTAGCTTGTTATTAAGTACCTACATTTATGTAGTAGAACCATTCCTTTCACTAGGCTATTCTAATGCTCAGATATTAAGTGCCTACTCTTAATAACTCACCTAAACTTTCATTTCTTAGCTTCAGGCTACTGCTTAACTTAGAAAATGAATAATTATCTTTTTAGATTTTTATATGCTCAACTCTCTGCCAGACTATTTTAAGTTAGCTTCTTTGGTCCCACATGTGTCTTCTTTGAAAAAGCTTGTATAAGTTTTGTTTGCTTCCTTGGTGTTTTCTTCAGTTTTCTTTTATTCTTTCTAAACTGTGGATACCATAGAATCAATATAATGAAATTAATATGCAGTTTTTTATCTGTTTTATGTCTTCATCTGACTCCTTGTGTTCTTCATTGTCTTTTATCTCACATTTTGTAATGACGGAATTTCTTCTGAGGTGTAAGAATTGCACTTTGTTAATCAGAAAGGAAACCACTCTATTGTTCACTCTGAAATGTAACAATTTTCTCTTTAAAGAAAAAAGACAGCCTTTAAATAGCATAAAGGAACACTACCATATAGCATTTCATGTCAAGCAGACACTATCCTATGCAACTTCTAGAAAGTCTGCTTAAATTAATTTGCATTGAGGAAGTCCATATGGCAGAGCCAATATATTTTTATTGAGATGTCTGTCATTACAATGCAAAGTATCTCTTTTTAGGCAGCTTATTGTTACTCAAACTCCTAAAGAATATTAAAAGGATACGATTTAAATACTGGCAACAGCAATGAATGCTACTTCCCTTTGAAAAGGTGCTATGAGATTGCTGAATATCAAAAATAGCAAGAAATGTTGCCTTTTATGTCAAACATTAATTTTCTTCAATCCAGTTATTTTAAGCCTTCTATAGGGCAATCAGTACCAGAAAGAAAATTATTCTATTAGTTTTTTCAAAGGTTCGTGCCATCTCATGCAAAACAGGTACTTTCTTAGTCTGTTCCCTTGCAAATCCTGCTCTTTTTCTCTTATGAAATCTCCTTAACTCAAGATTTACAAAGGGATGTTATCATAAAGACAAAGAGCAAACAAAAATCAAGTAAAAATACTTGTTTCAATTTTATGTCAATGACAGTGTCTGCATGGCTACCATTCTCTTTACTGGGAAAATCCTCTATGGAATATTTAAAGACTGGTGACTAACAAAATCAATTTTCAAAGCATTTGCTGATCTTGCTGACAGTCTTTCCACTCTTAATTTCTATCTACACCTACCTAGTAGAAATCAAGATAAAAATGAAGTCTTTTTCTTTGTCTTAGGCATTTTAAAAAGAAATCTTTTCAAAAGAAGCTATCAGGTCTGATCCTGCAAGTGTTTTATTGCAGAACGAATAGGTACTTTACAAAAAATTGCAGGATTACACTGAAACGTACACTGAAATGGAAATGCAAGCCAATGGGAAACACGAGATCTCAGAAAACTAGAAGTTCTTTGTGAAAACATCTCAAAACTAAATAAAACATTTATAAAGACCAAAAAGAATAATTTTTTTAATGTAAAGATCAAATCATGTTGTTCCAATCAATTAAACTCCTTCAATTTCATGAATCATAAGAAGAAATAACAAGACAACTATTTCGAAGACAAACACATTACCAGCTTAGAATCAGGGAAATTAAATACAGCAAAATACAACAAATTTTCAGTGGTGTTGCAAAGTAGGTGAAATAACATAATGTACAAATTGTCATTTCAACATAACAGGACACTCAGCTGCTGGGCAGAAAAAAAAAATCAAAAACTTATTCCTTATTTCCACATCATCTACTATTCTACATCATCTACATTTTCTACAATCCTTCATTTCATGTACGCTCTGCACTGAGTTTTCCACATGAAGCAATAGCAGTTTGGCACTTAAAGACTTATGGCCCTAAACCATAACTTTTCAGTGCTGTGAGAAGTTTTATTCACAAAATAAATTCACATATTTCCCATATCTTCTAAGGAAAAGGTTTTATATGAAAAGACTTCCTGGTATGGGATGAGAGAGATTAGTATGTATTCATTATGAGATAGTAATGAACTGCATGCTTAAATGCTGCTTCTCAAATAATGCAGTTCTTTTCCTGCCATGACTTATTTATATATCTAGCAACTCATATTACTTCTATGTACAATGAACATATTAAATATCAATTTTAGTCAGATTTTTAAAAGCTCTTTGAATTCAAAACTCACGTCTGATGTTCAATGACATCTGTCATCTAGGTATATAATTGAAAAGGCCAGACTTCCAAAAATACAGAGTACATCTTCAATAGACTTTCCAACACAGCTCTCTGTTGAGATCACAAATGATGCTGAAGGATTTTGCAAACACTAATTAAGCGTAGGTTTGCCCATTTTACTGATGCAGAAGCACAAGAGGAGTTATATAAACTACAAGACATAAGTCAGCATCACAGACAAGAAAAGGTCCCAAAACTCCTGACTTCCAACCATTAAGAAATGTTTTTCTCCACACCGTGCTCAAACACAAAGGACAGCAGTCTGCTATTCAATGTTGCTGCAAATGTAAGCATTTAAAAATTATTTTGGCTACTTTATTTTTGTATTTCCTAAATTATATAAAAAATATTATCAGGTTCTATATAACATAATCTGTGTTTTTTCTAGTAAGAAAACTAAACACTTTAACTTTTAAAATATTTTAAATGTAAACTGTGCTTTTAGCTTTCAGGCTTTATAAACTGTTGCAAGCAGAAATTAAACTTTAATTAAATTAATTTAATAGGAATTTTGAGTGTTCTGCATGCATAGTTTAGAATTGTAACAATTTTATAACAAGAATGAAGTGATCAAATAGCTTGACTTTAATAGTTACCATCACATTAAGTAGATTTCTAATTACACTATGGGTTCCAGGGAGAAAACCACAATTAATGAACATATGACCCAGAGTCTTTCAAATCTACTGAACTGTGGGAAGTCTGCCACATAACATGCCAAATGCTGGTGGGACAGTGAACGAGGAAAGTGAAGTGGAGAACATAGTGAATTGATGTTGTCTTTTACTTAAGCTGTTAATTCACCCCCTGCAGGGGTCAATAGTGAGAAAACAGTAACTACACCTGTCACAGTGGCTGCTCAACACTTTCTTTTTACTGTCCTGCTTCTCTTCTTACAGCTTTGCTAAACTTTTAAATGCGTAGGCTTACATACTCCATATCTGATACCTGTTTTAGAGTAAATTATTCTAGAGCTGTGTGCTCTAGACACTCTTCAACACTTCATGAGGTGCTCTGCAATTGTGTATTACTCTTTTTTTTAGTACTCAATTTAGATCCTGGAATCTGATGGGGTGAAGAAACACAGCTGCACCTGAAGTCAATAGAAGCTATTTTTTGAATGCATGTGGCACTATATATAATGCTAGTTATATATAATATATATATATAATGCCTGTTTTTACAGACCACTTCAATATCTCACCTTATTACCTAGATCCAAAGGATGGTGAAGTACATTTAGAAAAAAAAATCCAGACAAAATAACATGCCTGAAGGGCAGAGGAGCACAATATAAAAGAGGATATTCTCTAATTGTTCTTTGAAATTATTGCTTTTGTAGAAGAATCCTGACCCATGAGAACATGACTCACTGTGTCCTCAAAGCTCAGAAGCATTACTAGAAGGAGTTCTGATGGAGACTGTAATTTTATTTTTTGATTTACCTGTTTCTAAACACTCCAAATCATGAAAACTAAAAATGATACAATTGCCTCAAATTCGGTAACATGAGCTCAAATATTGGGAAAGCAGATGGGTTTCCAACATTTTCTTCAACTAATGAGTAATTTCATACTAGACTGACACATTTCCTTCTTGAAAAACTTCTAATCAACTTTTTCTAATCTCTTTTTCCATTCTTAGATCTTAATCTTATGAATACACAGCTGCTTGTCTTCATATGAATACTTTCAGCCAAGTGTGTGTTGGAAGAAAAAAGTTCTTCATTTTTTACAATGATAATATTCTCTTTTCTTGTTTGCTTTTGTTGTTTCTTTTCATCTTGATCATTTCAGTTTTCACATGTTTCTGTGCTGGCTGTCCTAGGTAAGCATTGCAAACACCTGTTCACTTGTGTGTGCAGGAGAGCATAACACCCCAAGAAAAAAAAAATAAATTACTGCAGAGGAAATGCTGGGTTTTGATTTTTTATTTTTTTTTAAGAACTGGGCAGTATACTACAAATAAAACCGGGAAACTGAATATAAAAGAAGGTAATTAGACTGTTTTTCCCCTAAAAAAATTAAGGGGACACAAATGAAAAATAAAGGAAAAAAAAGACTAAGAGGTACATTATCAGACCTTCATGATTCTGAAACTCAAAGTATTAGATGTAGCAAAAGTAAAACTGACTCCAGTTTTCCTTTTCTAATCTGTAGTTATTTTTCCTTTAAGTTTATATTTTCCACTTGAGAAGATCTTGGGCCATGATTTCTTTCCTCTTGGGAGAGCAGAACTTTTTTATCTTCAGTGTCATGATATTACAAAACACATGCGACATCAAAAGAAAAACTTTGTCTCTTTGATCTCAGAATCAGAGTAGATATACCAACTATACTACTAATACATGCTGCTTTTTCATTTTATGTTCAGAGTAGATTTGCCTGGCTAGAGAAAGGCAGTTATGGTCTCATGAGCGCCCTATTTTGACCAAGAGATCCAATGCAGATACACGGTTTTAAAGGACAGAGCCCTGGGTATAAGAAACTGGCATGCTACAGAGTTCTCTCTAGCTGTACAGTCTATTCAGAGAAAGGTGGGAACAGATAAGTATTGGATGAAAGGAGGAAGCTCACAAAACTCTGCAACCTGATCAGTTAGTAAGATCCACTAAATGGAAAAAGACAGACTTCTTTCATTGCAAATAAGCATAGAGTTGAACGCACTGAGATAAACCAAGGGCGCTATGCTTCTGCAAACTTATTAAAATTTCTGGTTTGTCATCAGTAACGATATGACTTAATATTCTGAAATTTTTAAAAAAAAGAAATGGAAAAATAAACCATGAAAACTCAAGAAAATGTAAAAGTAATGTTAGCAAAGCCTTGAAAACTGGAATTTCTGTCATAACAACTGATGCTGTATCACAGCTGTGCCATAAAATAGTCTTTGGTCACTATGGATGGGTTAGAAAACAGTCTGTCACAATTCTTTCAGCATTTTAAGCAGTGAGGCATATCTTTATGTGACTCAAGGAATTAACACATATCATTCACAAGTACTTGTCAGAATTTGCTGTCAGTAAGAAATATTCCATAAGAGTTATTCTCCCAACTTTTTCTGTTCTGTTGCACCTCCATCCTTTCAAAGCCTCATATATGCAGAAAAATAAACCTGAATCACAGCTTACCTTCTATGATGAATTTTTGGAGAAGTGAGTATGTTATAAATGCTGAAACCATTAAAGGCCTTTGACCAAAACAGAGTACTTTTTAAAAAATGAATATGGCCGCCTTTGGTACTATTTATAGTCATTAAAATTAAAGGTGTCAAGCTGGAGGAAACAAGTTATCTTCCTCCTTTTGCATTTCATGCAACTACAGAAATGAAGTAACTGTGATTCATTCATCAAGACTGACAAAATGGGCCCACTGCCTTGTTGAAAATACCCAGTAGGTGTTTTAGACTACATTTCTGACAAACATCTTTGTAAATGAAGAAAGGCTTTGACATTCAAATATCTTTGTAAATGAAGAAAGGCTTTGACATTCAAACCATAACTAAAACAGAGTTGGTGAACGGAAATATACTTGGCCATTCTGCTAATTGCTTCTTACTTGTTCTCCCTTTTCCTGTTTAACTCTTGTTGTAAACACTAACTGGCTGAGATACTTACGGTGAGTAAATAGTAACCGGATTCTACAGTTGCAGTGGATAAACCCTACCAATATCTGAGCTTGAGTGAAGGTACAATTCTCACTGTCAAGACTCTCTTGTGAGCCTTCCGATATCTAACTAGGAGATGGATATGATCTTCTTACTGGTGCAGCTATGGAAACAAAGAGAATCTATTACAGGTGAGAGAGGAAAAGACGCGAAAAGGATTTACTTTACACAGTGCCTTGGATATTCCAGGCCTCATTCTGTTTTGTCCTTCTGTGATGTATTTCTGCTGTCAATGGCCACTTCCACTTCCGTTGGCCAGCAAGAAAAACACCATCTTTCTGGTTTCCTGTAAGAAATTAACTATCTAGAAGCAGCTGAAGAACAAGCAGCTTTTCACAAGTGCTGCTCAGTGACTGCAATGTAAATACTTGTTACTGCTATTAGCAGAACGGTAGCTATTAAAACTGTGATGGTGCCTTAGGCTTACTCAGTGCTCCGAGCCCTCTTGCACTAGGTGCTGAACAAGTGAATAACTAACACACACAATTCTTGCCCCGAACAGCTTATAGCCAATGTAGATAAAACAATAAAATAGATTCATATCAAAACTGACAGGCAGACAAGTGGGCAAATACAATAATAAGGCAGATGTATCCCACTGTTCATTTACTAAGTGTACAGATTTGTTCAAACCAATGGCAGAGAAAACTAAGAATAGGATATACAAGCTACCTAGTGGAAGAGCCTCATGTGTGAGAGCACAAATACACTTGATCTTCTGTTTTTGTGCAACCAAATGAAAGTAGAAAATGCTACAGAAACATTTAATGAGAAATATACTCCTCTTTCAGTCCAAAAACTGAGACCAGAAACTTCATCTTACACAAAGCACTGAGTGATTGCAGAGAAAAGGATTTCTAAAAATATATGTGCTGCTGGAGACGGCCAGCAATCTCTGCAATTTACTGTTTTCTTGGAGTACAAATTCTGTCAGATGAGCTTGTAGCTACCCCTCTCATCTACGCAAGTGAGCTGCCTGTCCCTGAACTGTACAGTTATCCCAATGCTACAAAAGCAGAGATGGAACCCACGTAAATGCTGCCACCGGGTAATTGTTTCAAACTTTGTTGAAACACAATTCAGTTTAAGACATGAGAGAGGTATCTGAACTTACATCTGTCATTATTTTGATATATTTTTCCTTTCTGATATCAATATTTATAAGTGTGAAAAAATGCAGTCTCATTAAATTTAATGTCAAGTATATTTTGAAAATATTCTTGATATTTATTAGGTGTTTTGAGGAGCTGGGAGGAGGAGGATACTTCTGATCTTCTGTCTGGGTTTATCCTTATGGCCAAGATGGTACTCTGTTTTACTCTAGGTATCTTGTTCAAACATATATATCAGTCTGCATGTGAACTCTAACCTGTAGAAAGACAAATACTGTCCTTGGTTAAAAAATAACATAAAAAAAAAAGACTACGGAAGATAGATAATATCTCCCTTCAGTCAGACTTAAAGATGATACAGTAGTGAGTCTGGGATTGCCAGACTCCACCTAGAAATGGAGACGCTCCTCTCCGTAAGTCTGCATGCCCGTGAGGAGGGTATGCTGGCCCTGATGGGCCCCAGACTTCCCTGCTGTGAGTGGGGCTGACCAGGACTACGGCCGTAGCGCAGCCATGGCTGCCTGAAAGAGCTGTTGCTGGGAAACATCCCAGGCAGGCGTCTCCTTCGTTCCTTGAAGATCTAGATGCGTTTAGTTGCTCAAGAACAGCAACATCCCTTGACATAGCGGATGGCCCTTCCCTTCACAATGGCTTTGTGACCACTTTCTGTCACCCTGCCTCTTGAATAGCACAAGGCAGTTCATAGTGTGTTTAATCAACAAGCTACAGCAGTGGCCATGGGCAGGCATAAAGCACATTCTGCTATCCGCAGGGCACTGTGATCAACCTGCCATATGCCCAGTGCCTCTGGCACAGGAGGTGCAAAAGGTTGTGCCATATCTATCATGCCAGCAAACACCATAGAGGGCACAGAGGGGCATACCATGCTTCAAAGAGCTTCAAAGAGATTTCAATGGTACAGACACAAACTAGTGCTTGGCCCAAATAACAAAGACATTATAAGGCTGTCAGAGTTGTCAGTTCTACCAGAAAGCATCACTGAAATGCTATATTAAATTTTGTGGGACAAAATGTATGAGCTACTCTTTTTTCCTTCCAGCTTTGGTGGGCTTTTTAACTTAGAGTCTAGTTAACTATTTTCTGCATTACAGCACTGTCTGCTATTTTCTTTCTCCGCAATATAACAGGATGTTTTTCAGTTCATGCATAATTCACAATGATACGACAATGACAAAACTCTAACAAAAAGAAAAACAGAATAAAAAAATCTTTTTGTCCTTAATTTAGAATTAAGTCACGATGGCACAGATTTTATTCTCAATGCAGTTCCAAATCACAGGCTGCCATGTTAGGAAGCTCACATATTTTCAACAGGAATGCTGCAGTTTATTTTTTCTTTCCTTAAATTTTTGTCTGCTGGCTAAGTAGGTTAGGAACAGTTTTCAACTCAGCACCATTCCATTAACTCCAGATTAAGAGGTCTTTACCGAGAGAACACAGAGCAGCTCATCAATATAAAGTGAATGTATTGGCTCTCTGAAGAGTATCTGGACTCAAAAATAAATAGATATTACACTTTAGAACTACAAGGTGTCCAGCATAGTTCTCTATTGTCTAACAATAGTGATAAATGAAAGTAAATCTCTATTTCAGATCATGTATTTTATATGACTGTATCACAAATTGCTGTAGTTGATTAATATTAATGATCAAGCTAAACTATGTAACTGTATGCCTATTCTACATTATCTACCAAGCTGTGTGAGTAAAATAGGAAAGTTGTAAGGTTAACTTCTTTAAATAAGTATAAACGCTGAGCAAAATCTTGAGAGATTATAAGAGAGTTTGTCACAAGAGTTTATCAGCCAAACAGGATTACAGAACCTGGAGCCTGGTAGAGATCTATTCCATCCCCGCTCAGAGAGGGAGAATCTAGTGCAGGCATGCACACACGCATGTGCACACAGAGGAGCAGAGCTGGCTGGCAACTTCCAGTCACGTTCATCTGATAGGAAGTGCAATAGGAAACCATAAACCTTACCACAAGAAAATTCTCATTTTGATGGGAAAGTGTGCTTTTTCCATTTGGAAGGTCAAAACGAATACTTTGGTTTGGGGTCATCTCCATCCAAATCAAGGATTTTGTTTCAGGTGACTAAGTTGAAACACTATGTAAGGGAGTGTATTTCATTCCCTTATTTGCAAACAGATTTGCACATATTGAGCTTGCTGAAAGACCACACCTTACATGGTGCATGATCTTACATGATTTTTTTCTGATCAGGATCTGTTTGATGATCCATCCAAGTGTATAATTCTGACTGACTAAAGGAAAATACATTCTAGCCAGTGAGACCCATGCTAAAGAGGAGACTGGGGGCAAGAGGCTCTCAAACGAGAATTTCTGGGAGGTAAAGTACAACTGTGGAAACAAAGATTTCTCCAAACTGACTTGAAGCACATGTTTGGGGGCAATTCAATGAGCTAAAATAAAATTATTTCTTTTGTGAATATCCAGTCGTTGTTACACAGACTAATCATAAGTTATTCTAGAACATTAATGGTATGACTGTTAAAAATGCATTAAACTTCATTAAAAATTCACATATATGTTAGAGAAAAATTATTGTTTCCATGTACTGTGTCCTGCTTTGAATAAAATGCTCTTCTAAAAATTATTTTCAGTTAAAAGAAAGGGAATATTATATGTAACAGCAAGAATAAGAGCAGCATCAGACACAGCCTTTTACACTAGATTTGATATTATGGAACAGGAGAAGGCAATGCTGTAAGTTGTACAATATGTTGCTAGGTCTCGCAAAAATGTGTTTAAGTGTATTAGGTCTAAATGAAAACCTACTCGCACCTGTGGATAGCTGCAGTCCTAAGATCTGAACAGTTTTATCAGTTACATGGAACATTTTATTTTTGTACAGAAATACCCAAGGTTATTTGCTCTGTTGTAACAAAATAGTAAGCCATATGAAGTGCAAAATCAATCTTGGCATATTCATAAGCTGTGAATCCTGTCCAGGAGGCCAGCTGCCAATATAGGAAAAATCAATTATATTTCCAAGTAACATCAAGTGCACGTTGGTTTTTTGCTCCTGTTTTACTGAACGTATTGCTATAATATCAAGACCAAAGACAGCTGGGAATCTGACAGTAATTAAAACTGTGAAGCCAGAGTTTTCACCTGACTTATGTAAATCCAAAACAGTCTAGGAGCTTATAAATATCTACGGAATATAGTGAACACACATTAAAAATCTTTTGTGTTTATCATCCTCATTTTTTTTTAATATTGCCAAATGTTATGCTACTGTCCTGGTAACCTGTAAGCTGGTTTAATTTGACAGTCAGGTGGGCTGGGTCCTAGTGTTGCAGTTCCCCAGCAGGTCCCTGTAGTGGCAGCAGCAGTACTCGTGTGTTATGATACAGCAGCAGCTATAAACTCTGATCCAGCAATATGCAGAAGGAACTGGTCAGCTATTTCCGAACTTCTCAAGCAAGTATTTTGCACCTCCTCCAGACCAAAGGCAGAGGGCAATAGGTAAGCACTCTGTGAGTTTATTACAACAAGCCATCAGCTGGACTCTGCTGACTTACAAAAATAAAGTAGCATAGTCAATAAAATATTTTCTTAGGTCTTTTTTATGGGCTATGTCCCTTGTTTCCTCCCCTCTATCAATGTTTTATTATTGGAAATCATCCTTTTTATTTATTTTATGAGTTATAAGTTAAAGAGGTAAGACTGTGATAGCCACAGTTATTACCATACTCGCAAGGTGCTATACATCTGCTAAAATAGCCATAACAACCTGCCATGAAAGCTCAACTCATTTAACCATAGAATAAATCAGATTGGAAGAGACCCCTTGGTAGTCATCCAGTCTGACCTCATGTAAAAATATACAGTCTTTTCAGGATATATCTTATTTTTCCTCTGCCACTTGGGTGGTTTGTTAGACATGGAGAGAGGGAATACAGATCTTTCTCCCAGAAAAGCTGAGACCCCCTGGGCTTGAAGCCACTTTTCACAGAACAGCTGACACTGCAGTGTTACATGGAAGAGGAAAGGTCACAAAAACATTGTTGCCTTGCCTAGCCAGAGTCACAATTTATCCTAGAATATAAATGAACTTCATTAATACAGATATAGTTTGAATTTGACAAGTTTCTTAGACTTTAAAGCCCTCATTTAAAAAAGTGATGGGTTCTTTAATGGCTAACACTGGTTGGTGCTTTCCATTTTGCTTCTCTTCTTAAAGGCAATTCTGCCAAATATTCAATTTTCTACTAGCAAGCTACCAAAGGAGTGATTCCACAGTTGACTCAGAAGAAATAATTTTATCAACTGACTGGGTTAGCCTCTTCATTTACATTTACATGATTGCTGCAGAGAGGCTCCACTCAGGATTAGATTCATGTAATTCTGTCTGTTGCACAATACAGTTCTGTCCAAGACTCACAGCAAAATAACTTTTAAAGAACGAGAATCAAAACATGATTGTCTCAAATGTATTCAGTTCTGTAGCCAAAAGAACTGTTTTAGAAATATTCAGTTCAAGGACCAAACACAAAGATGAACCCTTATAATTTTAATAGCTCCAAAGAAAGACTTTGTCAATGTCCTATTTAAAAACACCTTTATAATAGGATACCTGTGCAGCAGAAAATATACAGTTCAATTTTAATTGTATTGCTATTATTCCTGTTATCTTATAGATATAATGAGCAAGTGTGCAAGCACTGTATAAAGCACATGAACTCTGTTTAGCTAATCTGTCTCCAATATGCTTTATTAAAGCCTTATGGCAAAGAGCAGGGAGTATTGGAGAGTCTGCTCATGCTCCTCTTGCAAAGCAACCTGCTCAAGCAACTTGAGCACAATGAAGAAACTTGTGAATAATGGAGGAATTTGTTGCACCCTCTTTAGTGTAACCTATCCTTCTTAAAGTCTTCCAGAGGCACCGTGAATCAGGCACAAAGGTGTCCAGGAATTTTTATTTAGGTGAGCGCCTTCTCAGCACTCATTGTACGTTGCTCTACTTTAAATCACTATTCCAGTCTTATGTTATTATGTGTTTATTAAATATTCATGTCTAAATTTGATTTTAATTTCATCTCTATTGTTCACTGTCACTCACTGAGATCTTCATCAAGCAACTGGCAATGATTCAGATGGATCAACAATGCAACATTAATGTCCGTGAAAATATATTCAGTAACAAGTACTTTTCATTGTACTTCCAAGCTGATGACCTTGCAAGGCACATTTTTTCTCTCACTTCCAATCGTTCTTATTCTTCGTATTTCCTCACTTATGTTTTCATTCCACCATACCGACTCTTTTTTCCCCTCTTCTAAACATTATTAAAATGCAGACACAAACTTAATTAGGTGACATCCCCCCCAAAAAATAGATATTTTTGATCTGAAATAGCAGGCTGAGAGTATTATACCTAGAAACTGTTCCCTTCATAGAAGGGAATTATTGAATAATGAAATGATTTCCTGCACAGAAGCAAAGAAAAGGTTCTAAAAATCTGAAAAAGTACAAGTAATTTTCTCTATATAAGCCCTAAAGTTCAAGTGTTAGCAGAAGGCCTACCAGAATTGATATTCATGCTTTGAAGCACTAATATAATTTGTATTGAGTCAGCCAATAAAAAACATTAATGGAATCGAAGGTCCACATGACTAATTAAATCAATAAAAACAGCAATATTAATCCAGACTTGCATCAGTATCTAAAAGCCAATATCATCACCCAAGCCCAGATAGAAGTTAAGCAGCTAATAAAATGGTTTTTTTTTTCCAGCACTATTCCTAGATGATTTGAACTACAATGATCTTCACTTTCCTTTTGTGTGCTTTTTCACTATTATAGTCAAGTGAAATGAAAATCAAAAGCACAATAGCTTCCCATCAGTTAATACTTGTAACAATAAAACTGTTTTCAGTATACTTCACCTTGAAAGTAACTATTGAAGTGAGATTATTTTATTTATGCCAAGGTACATTTAAATGTAGTGGTGTTTGTACAGAGGCTTATGTGGGATTAGTAAAATTTGGCACTTACGAACTACTTCACTCACCAATGACAGTCAGCACTTTCCAACAGGGATCAAAAGTATGAATTAATAAACAGTAAATTTACTCATAAACTCACAGAAAACAACTGCTTGCTTCAGATACCACTATTAAACAGCAGCTTATCCAATTTCATATGTAAGGTATGTAGATGAGGAATAGTTCTCGGTTACAGCCAAATGCAACGACCCTACATATGCAGATATATCTTCTATATCAAATAAATCTCTGTTAGGCTTTAAGATTAAGCAGTAGCAAAACTATTTGGATATTTTTAAAATCTAATATTCCCAAAGTGGAAAGAGCAAACATGCTGCTGCCGGAGGTCATGAAAATCAGGTCCTGATGACTACGAAACACAGAAGAATTCATAGTGACTTGTAAGAATATCATTTCCAGGATTACTGTCCTGGCCAAATTCCAAAGATGTAATTGTTTTCTTGCTGCTTTAAAATCCCTCAGTAGTTTGTCTTGGATTATTTATTCTCCATATTCTGCACAATTCAAATGTTTTCTATATTCCAGTTTCACTTCCAAAAAGACAGATTTCACTGGTCAGTAATGTTCTTGCAAACTTTCTTTTCTAATTTTGCAAAGTGTCCTGCAAATATTAATTAAAAGATTGAGTAGAAATATTTTTAGGCTACAAACAATGCATATCATTACCAAGCTTTTCTCCACCACACTTAGCTTTACTGAAACGTATCTCAGGAATTATGGCAGTTTCCACTTCTTCAACTACTACAAGTTTTGTGGTCTCTCTAAAATTGAAATAAATCACTGAGACCGCATCAGAAAAACTTGTGTACTTTTTTCCTGTCTCTATGCAATAGTGGATCCTCATTAAAGGTAGGAAAAGTAGTGAAACCATGGCCATTACTTTCACTGTGGCAAAATTCCCATTCATTTCACAGAGGCCAGGCTTTTGCCTACAGGTAGATGTTTTACTGGACTTGGAGAAAAGCTGGATCATGTGAAAATAATTATCTTAGAAAGTGGAATGATATGTGAAAAGAATACCTGAAAAACTCCTGAAAACCTGAGATAATAAAATATCATAGCAACAGCCTCAATCCAGTCTGGAAACTGTTTGCAGGGAAGCAGGAGAGCCTTAAATGTGAACGACAGTACAAGCACTACTATACTGGCTACCTGTGTTGGCAGAATGCTGATGCAGTATCTCAGATGTGAAATAAAATTCATTTTGGTGATGGAAAAACTTAGATGTCTGCATGACATTTTTAATATCATCACTGTTCATTTTTGAAGTGTTCTAAATGATGCAAGAAAGAAGATGTCATAATATATAACAAAGATATACATATTGTAATGAACTACCTGCCTTGACCAGATACATTTTAATGGTATTTGCCGAGTCTGAAAGAAATTAAATTGTTCATACGCAGAGACATAATATTTCAAAATCTTGGGAAACTTTAGGTAAGGGGAGTGAAACTACAATTACGAATCAGATGCCCCTGAATTCTCATGTCAGCCATCTAGTTCATGACGTGACATTAAGTTCAAACAGATTCTGAAGGCTGCAGTATGGATGCACTCTGTACCACAGGGAAACATTTGCTCAGCTTGTCAGAAGTGTAATTCACTTGAGTCTCACTCAAAAACGCCCTTGTGTTTCAACCAAGTATGATGATGTGACAAGGTAATGAAGATAGTAAGGGCTTAGATAGAATGGAGTGCCTTAATCCCATTTAGCTGTGGCCTGTGGGATAGGATGAGCTTTTCATCTTTTGACAAGACAGTAAAATCTTTTCTTTCTTTCCTCTCGCATATTTTAGCTGGAAAGCTAAAACTATTCATTCCTGATTCCCAGAAATTCTTAGACACTACGTTAAACACATTCCAACTCCAAACACTAACATGTATTCTCTCAGGTACCTCTTGTAATCCTTATTTGTTGTGGAGCATTTATAGAATAAAACCCTTCCAAGTTGAACAGCTGAGTCTACATCCATAGCTTTTTCTTCCCCTCCCGGTGCCCTACATGACCAAGCTAGCATGAAGTACAGAATATCGATTAGAAGTGTACTATGGATTCCTTGCGCCACAAGTTAAATTACCGTATACTGTATATTTTTAATTTCCCACATATAGCAATAAACATGATTGATTCTTCAATTTCAGAGCATCGTTTTGGCAATTAAGAAAATAAATACCCTTTCCATGTATAGCTCGCTTTTTTCCTGAGTAAATGTCTGCAGTGTATTAGCTCATGTGTGACAGACAAATAACTACCCCTCTCCCTGTAGGCCTCATTCCGTTTTCTCTTTCCTTTTTTTTTATTTATTTAGAACCTGTCATTCATTTTCACACCTGACAGTAAAAACCTCAGGACGTGGTTGTTGTGAAGAGGATTATCTTTCAGATCAATGCTGAAATTGATTCCAAACCACACTATTTATCAGCCTGCAGCTAAAGCACTAGGAGTCAGGAAATATTTCCTCTTCTTCAGATCCATTCTTATTCTGCTGTTGGAAAATCACAATACTACAATCTCCATTAATACACGCTTTTTCTATTCCTTGTGCATGTGGAATATCAATGTCAAACAGACAATGCAGTTAGTTGCATTATCAAATTCGCTTCAAAAAGAAACAGAGTAAGAAAACAACAGCGTAAGTAATTTTTGTGCTACTGCTGAATAGTTGCTGATCTTAACTAGGAATATAGCCTTACTTTTATGTCTGACATTTCTGAATCTCTTCTGTATTTCACATAAAATATATTGTATATTTCTATCCGTATCATACAGTGATACAAGAAATATACATTAAATGTCTCTTTTCAAAGCCACACCTACACACTTGTTTTTCATTGCTTGTAGAGTGAAAGAAAAAAAAAAAGACAGAAAAAGGCCCACTGCATTGCTATGACTATGTATGCAAAAATTAAACCAGAGATTCACCAAACTATACAGGCATGATACAACAGTCATTCAGGTACGCAAGGTCAAATCAGTCTAAACCCTATCCTGCTTCTGTGATTAACAAACTTGACAATGAATAATTAGGGACAATCTGATGAATGGTGAAAGTTAATGGGAGTCTTTCCATTTATTTCGGGAACTATATTAAGCCCTTATTTGTTTGAGACCATACTGACACTGTTAGCTCATTATGACATGACTTAAATTGTAGTTTAATACTGGCTGAAAGTACAGGACAAAGCCTGTAGTGAAGCTTAATTTAATGTAGTACATAAGCCCCAATAAATAAAAATTATAGTGTAATTTACAATATGTATAGGCACACAAAGTGTAGGGAAATTTAAAGTAATGTCAAATAACGTTAATATGTGGTGAATATGAAGATGATAATAAGTAGTTAGATTAAGCAACACTGGTTTCCTCTCATTTTGTTCCTTCTGTAAGAGAAAACGTGCAGTTTGTGACTGAGATTCTGGTTTCGTCAGCCCTACCAAGCCCTCGATGGCAGAATGGGGATGTTTTGAATTCCACTAGAGCTGCAAATTGAAAATTGTTAAAATAAGATTTAATTAATGAAAGTTTAATATTAAATAAATTGGGCTATGTTTAAAGTGGATACTAAATTCATATGTCTCAAATTCAGACAGCCAATTAAATATCCAATGCCAAGACCTAGAAGGTCTTTATAGGAGGCTAGTGTTTAATTCTTTCTGAGACCAAAGACTTGTCTCAACAGTTTGCTGAAATAATGAAAGCAAAACAATAGCTAATCTTGATCATTCAAGATATAATATTTAACGTTCTTGTGGAAGATTTAATCTTTTAATTTGTTTTAATAGAACTCCTAATTAATCTTTAAGATATATGTAAGTTATTTTCACTGGTTACCAGATTATTATATATGTGTTTTGATAACAAAAGACATCCATAAACCATCCTTGGAAAGGGTAACTGGTATAATTAGCCCCCTACCTTCTCGCTTGAAGTTTAAGACTTGTTGGAAGATGTAACTTTGAAGATGCACCTCTGATGGAGCAACATGACCACTGCAGTTGTCCTCTGATGCTAGAGGTGAACATTGTGGCTTATATCACTGCTGTGCACTCTTCATAATTTTATAAAAAACAATGTACCACTTCCACAAAAAAAGACAAATTTACCCAAATCAATTTCTGATACTCCTAGAAGAAATCAACTGACCGGCAGGGACACAAATATACTACTTGCATGTACTCTTTATAATCTTCTATCAAGACTGATATTGAGCTTGGCAAAACAGCAAACACTTTACATAATAAAAAAATTTGAACTATTTAGCAATCAAATCACTTCATGGGTACACTAAGGGAATATGAAACCTCTTACTATTAGCCAACCCAGTAAATTTTTCAGCTTGATCACATTTTTCTTTATATTACCATTATTTTTTTTTATCTTTTCAATTTAAATTACTCCAAACTTCCAAACAAAATGCGCAGAAAAGTAAATCTGCAAAAACAAGCCCTTTAGCTTTGGGCTTTCCACCTTCCATTTCAGTTCCTCATATGCACTATTAATCTCAAAACAGAAGGAAAAAGGAAGCCATACTGTTCACAAAATTCTACTCTTCCAGAAACACATGCAGCACATGCAGCCTGGAGCATTTACTCATATGTAGAACAGCAAAGCACTCAGCAAGACAGAAGATCGCAATTTTTTATGACCTGTGTTGAATGCACAAGCACTTATTTTAAGTGTGATCAGTACAAACCAAAATTCCTAATAACACTCTATGCTATTGATGAATTATTTTGACTTTTTCATAGAGAAATGAAAACAAGAATGTTTTCAGAGTTCACAGAAATTCATTTACAACAATGAAAAGAAAATCATATTTAAAGGGGTTTTGTTTCTAGTAGAAGTGAAAAATTATACACCAGATCTACTAATAGGAAATAAAACAAACTAAAATCAGTCTTATCACACATATACACGAAATGATTGGAAATTCATATTGAGCATTGTAGCACTTTATTTCTAAGATAATACTCTGAAAGCAGCTCATAACACTTCATCAAACCACTAAAAATACACTATTATTTATATTAAAAATTAAAAAATGGGATTTTGTACAGCTGGGTTTGCTTCAGAAACTGCATTTTAACTACTTTAACTGTGTCTTGAGCATATCAGTAAAGAGCTATCACTGAAACACCCTGATTAGTGGGAAAATGTTGGTTGAAATGGCATTATTATTATATAATAGATTCTTAGTAGCAAAACCTCTTAGGAAATGATTCTACTGATTTACACAGCCATGACTACTGTGCTAGCCTTTTACTTTGGGCACAATAGGCTACTGTTGGTTACTTTTTATCACATTAGGCAATTATTTCCCACTCTAATTCTTGACTCATTGGTCTTTCTACTTATTTCTAATACAGATATAAAGAAACATTACCCAGATAAATGTGATCTTACAGCTACATATCACATTTAATAAAATCCCATTAGCCAAGGAAAATGGGTCAGTTAAGAAATTATCAGAGACCCACAATGTCACTGTAACTTTATAGCTTAATTTGAGTTAGGGTCGAATCCCTTCCTCAGGTTTTCAGAGGATAGCTGAGGGCTGAAACTGACTCCTTTTACTTAAATGTTGAGCAAAAAATTGTCTTCAGTGTTCACAGATATTTGCTGTATCTGTGTCTACAGGCAGATATATTTTCAAATTACGATGCAACATACTGATCAAGACCCTGGACTTGATTTAGGGTATCTGGATTCTGCACTTCACTTTGCTACAGTCCTGCTGGGTGATCTCTGAGCAATGTTTCACTCTTTCCCATTTATTTGGTCTCATTTCTCTATTTCTGCTGCAAGTCTTGATCCCGCTAGATGTGGTGATACAGAATATCATCATATCTAACTTTAAGGCACCTGATCCCAACGTGGAATTTATAATCTAGGCTAGGCATCCAAATGACCTATATAAGGAGAGCTTAGGGCCTGAAAACAGGATTCACAACCAGGATGCAAAGCAGAAATCCACCTGACCTAGACACTAAGAGCATGTTGTCCTTGTGTAATGCAATGCCATGTAGATGCAGGAGCTACCAATGAATAGAAAGTTTCCAGCCTTGAAACCAAAAGAAGTTGTGTCAGCATATCAGTTCACCAGAACTGAATAGTTCTGCAAAGTGCAGGGTTAATTGGCCTGAGCATTGAGCTGAGCTACTGAAGGTATGTAATTTCCAGAATATGAGCTAGAATACCTGCCTTCAGTGCTGCACTGGAGCAGGTGGAATATCTTTACACAGTGCTACACTGCATGACATAGGCAAGTCTAGCAATGAGGGGAGACGATGTTCTTCAGAGTCTAGGTTTCTACAACAGACCTGCAGGCAATAAAAGAGATTTGGCTTGTTACCCCCTGTTTATTTAAGGGACTGAAAAAGTATCCCTCTACAAGAGGACAACCAGCTTAGTCTGCTCTGCAGCTGAATATGGAAAACTTATGCAGTTAGTATCTTGGAACACTCATCAAAGATCTAGGCTACTATGACTAGGTCTCCAGCCACCTGAATTAATTTAAATTTATCCTTCCCATATCCCACAGTTCCTTAATCACTTCATGCTTGGTTCCTTAATCACCAAGCAAAAAGCTCATGCCATTCTTAGTCTGTTTAGTTCAGGTATGCCCTTGTGAGTGAAGAGATCAAAGTTTACAGAGATAAGGAAATAAAGATTTCAGTAGAAATACCTGAATGAATGAGGACACTCACCTGAGAACACAGGTGAATGGAGGCCAGCATTACCATAGAGCTTAGCTTTTTACATTTAGCAGTCTATACATAAAATACATAAATAGCACTGAGAACAGGGAACAGAAGTCAGGATTATGACTTAGTGAAGAATACTAAAGCTAGGTTTCTCACAAAGCCAAAGCTGATTACGCTTGCTTCCAGCCCCACAAATCTGCTATTTCGTGTTGCACTGTGTCCCTTCTTCAAGAGAAGGGATGGAAGACGAGTCTCTGCCTCGACAGTCTTATCTCTACTCCAGTGGCCAAGAAGTGACCAACCCTCTAAAGGGTCAGAGTTTCCACTACTACAGACTGAAGCATGGTTACAACCATGGTTATTGATTAAATGCTGTAACCTCCATGTTATGATATAAATCGTGGACAGAACAATTACTGTGACTGATGTGCTGAAAACTGTTCTGTTACTACATGCATTAGGCATGGTCCAAAGATTTCTGATGCTCTGGAGCGGAATACCTGGTTTATGAACTCCGAAACAGGTTTAGGTATGTGGTAGGGGCATATAGATGGTGCCCCTACTGCATACCTAGATGGTGAGAACTTTCAGTGGGTTCAGTTGTAGATGTGTAAGCATGTAAACAATTTAACTGTCAGAAAACAAGATACTAGTCCACATTTGATGGATCACATATACTTAGATTTGACACAGGAGTTTCTCATTTGTTCCAGGACAGGATCTAATACTGAGTTCTGGCTACTCATGGGTGGTATCATTTGAATTTTTTACGACAGTAGTTAGATAGATACATAGATAGATAGAGATCTTGACAGCCCAGTGCTATTAACAGCAGGTGATGCTCAGCACTGCTCCTCTCTCACTTCCCTGTGGTACAATCTTCACAGCAAAACTCCTCTTCTGCCTGTGTTTAGGGCCACTAATTCTGCTCCAGTTCTCTGGAAACAAAAACCTGTCCTTGAATACTGCCCTCTCTCTTATACTGCCATATTCCTGAAATGTCTTTATTTTTTTTTAAAGAACACGAAAAGACAGTGTCCTTTGTAATTCAGAAAAAGAAGTAACCTGTAAACATATTAGTGTTTAACCAATGAATGTACTTCTTCTTTTCTCTTTCATCCTCAGTCTCCTCTTTTGTATTTTTTGATCCATTGCTCTTCTTTCATGCTATTACTTTTCTGCAGAACATTTTCTTGGGTCTTAAATGACCTCCATCTTTTCATATACTTCTTCTGGAAATACTTCCATACCTGTCTTCTGAGATCGGTCAGATTACTTTTTAAAAATGGTTATCCACACATCTACAAAGACTAAACCTTCACTCAGTGTATGATAAGCAATTCAATTGTAAGAGTCAAACTTAGGCCAAATGTCAAAGAAGTTGTATTAAGCTTGTTTATTTCTCAAATCGAGTGGCTCATGTACAGTGCTGATCACACAGAAAATTCTCAGAGTATAATTCATTGCACTGAAACACTTTCCTTATTGCAGGTGCTTCTCTTTTCAACAACTAAAACATAGTTTTAAGAGATCCATTTCACCACTGCATTACTGTACCTGTCTATCTGTGTCTTTCAATTGCTTTTGGTGGAGTTACACTAAAGTAAAACTGAAGCAATGCAGTGCTTAATCAACCCTAATATATGCCCCTGATAGCTTTTTGTTTTATTCCAGCCCATTAACAGGCTACCTGGTATGACAGTGCAAGAAGATCATTATGTCTTAATGAGGTGATTAAAAACAAAAAATGTGCAGCTGTTGCAAAATATTAGAATCGACTGAAGGAAACACCAGCAATATTTAATGTACTATTTTAATACTTTATTTGTTGCTAACTATAAAGTCTTCAAACTTCAGTTATGTAGTTGTAAATTATCTAAGATATACATATTCCTCATGTTAAAGCACTCACTGTTATTTTAAAATGTTGGACTAATTTAAAATTATTTACAGGTGTTGTTCTGATATTATTTTTATGGTATATTGCTACATATTACTTTATTAATCTGTGCTTTCCAATGATGTCTAGCATTTAAAGGAAGCACTATAAATAAGGTTATGCTCAAATATGAACTTTGCACAATTTTTACCTGGTAACAGATATGCTAGAGGTTTCAAAAAATGTTTCAAAACCAGTGCTTACACTGACAGAACTTCTGAAAACATTAAGCTTGAAGAACTGCAGATCCAAAGTTACTCAGGTACCTACGTGAGTTGGGCAGATCCCTAATGGTACTTCCAAGACGACCTGTCTCCCTGCTCCCTAGAATTTGACCGATTTGGTTTAATTCTGCTTCATTCAATTTTGCCAAGGACTTCTGTAGTGTTAATGTCAGTGTCCCTAAAGTCATTCTAAAGCAAACCAATGACAACCCACAAGACCTAAAATAACTCAGCTATTTTATACATGGGTGCCACTTAATGGAGGAAAAATATAACAAACTTATACAAACTGCAAAGGCAATTGAGAGAAATTAAAAAAAAAGTAAATAAGGGAAAATATAAGCTATTAAAACCCTCATCTATTGATCATATACGTACAAAAGCAAAGTTGTAGTTGAACTAATGCTATCTAAATATACAGCAGAACTGACAAAATTACTGGATTTGAGAAAATTTGGGAATGAATACAAACTCCATTTGCCCTTTAACTAAGTACTTTACAAATTATCTGCCAGTCTTGTATATGTCTCGGACTAAATATTTTAGTATCCATTGTCCGTATCTCTAACTCTGCTGCTTTAGGATATCTTAGTTATTTTAAAAAAATAAGCAATAATCTCAGTGGCATGAGTCTATAATTGTTACTAAATTATTGAGAACTGCTGTTTACACAGAGAAGAATATTGAGACACTATGACAATGTCTTTAGTTTGTCTTCAAGTCTGTAGCAGAAAATGTGACCGAAAGTGAAAAAGAAGGCTGTAGCCAGAGGATCTGTACTGAAGCACAGTAAGAAATATGTATGTGAGCAATGTAACCTGAAAGTAGAAAATTAAACACTGCATTAAACTGTGTGTTATTTACTTTTGGATAAACAGAGTAAAACTACCTCAGATACAGAAAGAACTCTGCAAACAATCTCAAGAATTGGGTTTACTGCATGCACATGCTCAGCACTGCTCCACATCACATGCAGGGAGACCAGACTTTCTATACACACAATACAAAGCTATTGTGCACATGCACGAATGGGATCCATAGGCTCATTTGAACTTAGGACGGCAGTGGGGAAAAAAAAATTGCTTATCTTATGGAAGCACTTTACATTCTCTTTTCTAAATGGAGCAGAGACAAGTGGACACTCAAAGACAGATGACTTGATTACATTTTTCATATTATAATTTCAAATTTTTTTCCTTACATTTTAAGAACCATATTACTCAATGATAATGAAACTGCATGCAAGTTTTTTAGGAAAATATGAGTAGCTAAAATAGAGAAGCTTCAAAAACTTGGAGATGTTGACTAAAGACTAACTGATTAAAAGTAGTTAACCCATCTGCATCTAAGGAAAGAGCCTGTTTTGTAACTGATTTTATATATTATAGTCCTTAGCCAGAAGTTTCTACATATAAAAAGCTTTTAGCTTTTTTATAAGCTATGCAGGTGTGCCACTAAGGTAGGCAAAAGAATCTACAACCTGTCTAATCCATGCAGGACTGTAGTTATAAAACAAGCAAAAAAACCAACAAAGAAAATCCACAAAAGTTTGCTTGCAAAAGCTCAGTTTCCAGAATTAAAAACTGGTTTCCTTCTAAATTTATGTCAGCTGGGTATCACAGAGACTGACAATACAGGTATATGCTACTTTTTTTCTTGGCAATTTCCAACAAAGTATTTAATTTCTATTCAGAATGACCCTCAGAAATTTGTATTGATTTTTTTCATTTGATCTGTCTTGTCTGCCTTTCCACTGCAACTTCTTGAAATTTGAATGGACTTCCATTTCCTCCCACAAAATACCTTTAAGTTACAACAGTGCATTTGCTTGCCAATAATGGAAAAATTGTAGTCTCCTTAGGTTTTTTCATATTAAATAATCTCTACTGTTGTAATTCTTCCACTTCAGCCATCTTGTCTGAAGTCGGCAACATCAGCAAAAACATCGTATTAGGTGATGCTTCTATGAAAATACTGCTGTAGCCCTGCAGATTCATAAGCAGTTCTTAGATTATTGCTTTATTTATTCCATAAGTAAGTGAATGAAAAATATTAAGTAAAATGTAGTGCTTTATAAAGTTAGACGTTACATGCAAGAATATATAATAAAGAAATGATAAAAATAAGTTTGTGGCAGAAAGAAACCTATAGAAGGTACTTTCTGACTACTTGTAAAGTAACGGACATCATTCTGTATACTGAAAACTGTGTGTGTACATATAGGTGTATTATACCTCTATATGCACATACGCAGCATCAATCATTCTGCTTACTTTCAAATGTAGATTGTCCTTACAAAATACTGTAAAGAGATACTGTATGACCCATTTTTTCAACATCTCTGGATAGAGCCCATCTAGTGCCTTGGACTGTTATGGGCCAATTTCTCACAAGTAATCCTTGACTTGATCCATGTCCACTGCTGGTAGTTCTCCTCCTCAAACTCAGTCACTAAGCAGGCAAGCCTGGGAGACCTTGTTGATGAAGATTAGGGCAAAGAATGCATTGAGTACCTTGGCCTTATCTCTGCAGGGATGGGAGGGACTGGCTTTTTGCCTGAAGCATGCTGTCCTTAAAGACCTGACAGTTTCCTGACTTCATTTACCCTTCAGAGCTGCTTCCCATGGGACCCCAACTACAGTTTCCTGAATAAGGTGAAGTCTGCTTGCTTGTACACCAAGATCTGCACTCGGCTGCTCTACTTCCTCATTCCCCTCATGATCTTGAACTCTGTTTCATGGTCATTACATCTAAGGCTGTCATCAATTACCATGCTTTCCCACAACCATTTCTTTCCTTGCTAGTGAATAGTAGGATCCAGCTGTGCATCACTCCTTCTTGACCCATCCAGTACCATATCAAGAAGTTATCCCCAAAACCTATCAATCAGAAGCCTTCATGGCCAGAATGTTGAAAATCTATCAGGAAGTGGAGAGGCAGGGAGGAAACAGGGAGGACTGGCAAAGGGACTGATAGTGATCTCGAACAAGCCTCACTTCCCTAGAAAATGGGTTAAATTAGCCACATAGAGAAATTTCAACTAGTGTTTCCAATGGAGGAGTAAAGCATACAACCTCTTTTAGCCCTACCAAGTACCCTGTAGATTTAAATGCTAGGCAGACAATATATTGTATGCTTATATACAATTGCAACATTAAGTGGCAACTTAGCAGCGCTAAACCACAAATGAAAGGGACATAAAATATGAAGTGGGTCTTTCAAAATGGAGTTCAACAGGCAAGCTATCAAATTGTCACTTTTTTATGGCCACATACAGGCCATAACCCAATGTTTTAACGTACAAATTCACAATTCATGACACTTTCAGAAGTGACCTTAGAAACTATTCTACCGATATACTGGGTATCCATATCCCTTAAATTAAAAGAGGAAAAAAAAAAAGCCTAATTATCCAAGATCTAGTGGCCCAGTCAAAACTCTCCCCTCCTGCTCCCAGTATTATACAATAAGAACTTATTGCCCTCTCTTCTTCACCCCTGCAGCATTTGCATTTGAACAGTCATGTGTTCACACACTGAAAACTCTGTCTGTATGACGATAATTAAAAGATACTATGCAAACATGAAATATATTTTAAATAAGATACAAGAAATCGAAATTTACTTCTCCTATGTTATATAAATGTTCCCCTAGAGTTAGGAATCTAAATAAAAACACATCATTCTGGGGGGAATTTTTATTGCAGATTTATATATCCTTTAGTTTTATTACAAAAGTGTTGACATATATCCTTGGCATCACAAATGCAAGGCTGTATTGTTTGCCTATCAATTTTAAAAACACATGCATTTCCAAAATCTTGACAGATTAATTTTATTGCCCTTTACCTTCTTCTCCCCTCAAAGAAAAATGAATTACTTGTCTATCAGTAAGATATGCATCTTCTTTTTTATGTTCTGTGACTATTATATTCTAAAATGTAAAGAACTATAGAATGATGAACATCCAATGTTCACTTGAAGCAATGGTGTAATAATTTCTCCATGACTTTTGAAAATTACCTGAATTAACTTGGTAGAAGGCTCAATGGGATAAAGACAGACTGATGTTAGAAAATGGTTAAGATGTTGGTCTAGAATGTAATATACCACAAGATTAGAAGACCTAGAATATGTGTGTATTTATTTTTTGTCAGGTAAACTTAACAGCATACATACCAGGCCAGCTGGTGTGAGTAATTTTGGTTCTGGATGGCAATACAAAAAGTAGTTCTTCAGGAAAAACTGTGCTTGCAGCTGTACTGTCTATGCCCTGAGATTCTCACTGGAGCATCCCTACTGATCTCAGCTAAAGACTGAAAAGTCCCACATTACTCCATTTTATAAATAAAACCACGAACTCCAGTCTGAAAGCTAAAGCACCAAATACTAAGAACATATGGTACCTATAACGTTTTTGTCAAATTATTACATTCTGTATTGAATATAGTTCATGGCAAGTGCTTAGTACAAGTTTAAAGATGTGTAGGTCTGCATTTAAATGCAAAGACTGCAATATCCTGATTTAATACCTCTTCCTTGCTGCTACTACCTGGCTACTGTTTTAACCAGCTGTTAAACCAGCTGTGTGACAACCGAAGTTCTAGGCATAGGGACAAAAAAAGCAGTTGAAAGTTAGTAGGTGAGAGATAGTATTCGTGCTTTTGAAAAGCTCCCCCAGTGTTAGAGACACATCCTTACAGACAGACTTGATTTGCCCACTGCTGGTTTGCCTACTTGAAATCTGCGAATGAGTCACCTGAAGAGTCATGTTTTCATCCATGCCTCAGTGATGCCCTGGTACTTAAAAATGTATGCACCTGAATCTGCATCCAATGAGACAGAAAAAATACTATTATTTCTTTTTTTATTTTTCCTGTTACTTAAGAAAACACATATAGACTTGGGAACTAGTCAAAATTTGTAACACCTCTTTGCTGCTGTCAAATGGCACAGTTCTTCTGAAGCCAACAAGCCGCCTGATTGGCACCAGCTGAGAACAAGCTGTTTCTGGTAACAGTATCTCTTTGATCAGTAAAGGGTTATCAATTTTCTCAGCTCTTTGTACCTAATATAACCATAATCAAGCATCCTTTATGCCTTGCTTTCCTTGTTTATGTAGAGGTTTGTTTATTTTTTCCCAGAAAACACTGCTGATGTTTTAACAGCTATAATGATGTATGCTGGTTTTAGTAACAGAGTCATCACAGTAATAGACCTTACAAAATATATACTCTAAAACTTTTTGACCACAAATAAGAATTCCCTGTGAGCTTGTAAACTTAATGAATGTTAAGGCAGGCTTAAAAGAAATATAGCACATGAAAATGAAATAAGAGCAGTTTTATTATTATTTTAAAAGGCTACAGTAATTTATTAACCACAGTGCATTCATCAGAGCTAGAATTTGACAGACTCATAGACATTTTCTTCCTCAATAGATCAAATTAATCATAAAACACATACTATTTTCTGCCCAGCTCCCTTCTGTTAATCTACTTGTTAGTCTTAAATCCTAAACACCAATGCTAATTCTAAGCATGTAAGAGCCGTAAAAATTATTTACATGACCTGGCATCTTGCTTACTTAATTTTTCTATTTTGCTAAATACAAAGAATACATTTATGAAAAAAAAAAAGTTCCAAGGCAGTGACAATTTTAGATAAATTACTGAAAATGATGAGCGATTTAATCCTTAACTACATTATAGAAGTAAATGGAATAAGTCTCAACAGCAAACGAGAGTTGCTGAATTTCTTTTAACTGATTCAGGACACAAACACTGGTAAACTAGGCAGTCTGACTGCCATTATCTTTAAATATGAGAACTTATTTGCAGTGTAAGTGTGGATAAAGGAAATAATGTAATGTGGTGGCATTTCTAAATTCACATTTCAAACTATTAACTTTAAAAGCAAAGTGGTTTCACTGAAATCTAAAGAGTCCAAGTTTCCTATAGGTTTCATGGGCAGCATAACTTGATCCATGGAAAAATAAAGTCCCTTTTTTTCTCTCTTTTGCAAGATTACGTTTTAGTGGGGTCTACAACCTTATCTGATTCACCTTAAAGTAGCATGAAGACTATCACTGACGGACGACAAGGAAATGAAACAGACAGAGGTGCTACAGAGTACCCGACCATCATTTTCATTGGCAACATGGTCTTAGATCAACTTAGATCAAATATGGCTTTTAGTATAAGAGGTTTGGCTCCAAAGGAGAGAGAAAAGCTGAACAGATCCCAGATATGCCTACTTTCGGATTGTGTTACCCGTTTTAAATTTGTATGCAGTTCAATTGCATCAATTTATTTCATTTTCTGTCTGTTTATTGTTCCTGTTCATTTGTTTGCACTCAACAAATATGTTTAGTTAAATCTTCATTGCACTGTGTTGCATCACAAAATCTGGATGTATGATCTTCATTTATCAGCCTCTATTCTCAGTCACAACACAGAGCAAGATAAGACCACTTAAATTTGCTTTCATTAAAGACAGTTCTTGATATTTTTTACTTGATCTATAGCAAAATCAGAGCTTGGTCTTACTCGCAGAATGAGAGACCTCTTGAATTCAAAGGAACAATTAGGCACACTGGTTTATATAGTAAATAAATAGGTACGCTGTTCTATCACCTGGATGGAGGCAAAATCTTCTGGAAACATGAACAGAAATACTGCTACAAACAGAACTACAGAATATGGATTCTATTTGTAGGAAAAGGGATGGAGGATTTCCAAAGAATTTACAGGAAGAATAATATAGCAAACTTTTCTCTGTTCAAGAAATGGGGAAGCAGCACAGGGTTGAGATTCAGGCTTTATTCTAAACCCAACCTACTAGCATCCTCATAAAATGAAAAATCAGAATTTTTTAAATTTCATCTTGGGTGGGACAAAAATTCACTTTTTTATTTTTAAAGAAAAAAACCTCAAAATATTTTTGCTTGCACTCCCTTTGAAGCCATAGGCTGTATTAATGCACAAACAATTTCACTGAAGAATTCATGTCGTTATCATAAATTCACAGAAACGCCGACATGTGCCAAGTACTCAGAAGGTAAAAGAATGTGTCTTCAAATATCTAGTAAGAAATGAATGCAGGCATTCATCATTAAAAAATAAAAGTCATTCCTTTACTGAAGTAGTCTTCTGTCAAATGAAGAAGTTTGAAAATTACTATCACAGTAAAATGATGGATCTGAAAAATCAGTTGATCATAATGAATTGTGATGAACATTATTTAATATAAGACATCTTCAGTTTATATAAGAAACTGTTTTCAGCACATAGTTACTAAGAGTATTAAAAAGCATATTTCAAAAAGAACATACTTTCTTGAGTGAAATATTTCCTGTTTGTTTTTCTGATTCTTTAATGTCAAGCAACCTTTCAAACTGCAAACAGCATTGTAGCAATGATTATATCTGCCTAGTATTAACCCTTTCAGAAAGATACGTTGGGAAAAATAGGTAAATTTTGAATTCCAAATAACAACTTGACAAAAGAGCCTAAGCAAATAAGGACTGCATGCTAATATATTTATGAACTGAGTAGAGTTATGCTGTGTTTTATTTTTGTTGTTGCTTTTCTATACGCTCTCTTTGTTGCCTCAAGTCCTTCAGACATATTTTCCCTTTTTATGGGAAAGAACACAGTTTTTGTGAAAATAGTAATATATTTCTCCCTGAACTGCATGGTACTCAAAATACCTTTGTGGCTGTGGTCTACTAAATGAAAACTACATATTACCAACAGATAAAATAATTTTCTATTTGTTTTTTATTCTTATTGATGGATATGAAAGATATCAAATTAAGAAAATCTGTAGACTCAACTCTTCCATGTCTGTGAATGGATTCAGAATTGGCAGTACAGATTTCTTTATACCAGTCTACCAGCTACAATTCTGAAGGACAGCTTACTCGGCATGACAGTAGTCCATAGTCCACCCTTATTACTATCACTTTGCTTTCTATTCAGACTGCCACCATGGCACTGCAATCAGGCAGTGGTATCTGTAAAGAATGTTAATTTTTTTTCTTAAATCAGAAGCCCTAAAAGAGCCTGCTATACTCAAACACAGTAAATGCTAAGTGCTTTTGGGTGAAACTTTAGACCATCATCTATCTGGATTGACTCAGAAATGACAGGAAAGACTATTCTTGCTTTCATCCATCCACTCCAAGAGCTGTAATAATCCATTTCCTGTGCAACTCCATTTTAGTTCTTCAGTCACAAAATGCACCATCTAAAACCAGTGTAAATCAACGTAACTTCAATTAAGCCAGTCAAGCAACAGTGATATAACCCAACTTAGGACCCAACTTAGTGAACACTTGCCAGCACAGCTCAGCATCGTTTACAAGCATGAGTATGTTTATAAGTCCACCATGTAAAAAAGGCCAGATCTCCATGGCTGAAGAATCTTCTCCTTTTATCCATCCAATCAATAAGGCATAACTCTGAAATCAAATTTCCTCACACTATTATGTTCATAAGTATAAATGCTTCTGTTCTTAGCCAGCAATCTAAAGGAGAAGAAGCCACAGAGTGTGTTGTACTTGGAAGCCAAAAAAGAGTGAGCCAGAGTCCTCAAAGAGTACAGCTGTATGAGGGACACAGATCCTGGGCTGAAGGTCTACAAAAACCAGACACAGCTGAAAGCACAGAGAGGACAGAGCTACAGGAGGAAAATTTTAGGGCAGGAAATAAAGCACAAGACAGGAGCATGGCACTTAGAGGTAGTCTGCTTGCCTCATGGACTTACACATATTCATGAGATTTTTTTTTAAGAGCTAGTCAAAGGTGATTCTCATAATTGCAGCACCTGTTGATCCCTGTTGAGTCTTAACATAAAGGATGTGAAAAAAAGTCTAAAAACCATCTGAACACATCTGTTGTAGCACTAAACTGAGAAGCAGAACTTATCACTTTGGGCTCAGGGCTATACCAACATTATGATGTGATTTTTGGTCTATAGGTTATTCATCTCCCACAGCTGGAGCTAGTCTGAAGCAAGTTCCTGTCTGTCTTCAACAGTCTGTATAAATTCTTCTAAATCTTTCTCAAAAAGCAGCTGCTACCTCATGAAAAGGTGACTTTGTCTCAATTTGGATTCTTTTACTATTCTATTGGCCTTGCCATAGGATGACAGCTACCTTTTTCACCTTTATTTCTTTAATAAAGGAAGCTATTTATTAAAGGTCCGCATCCCTTAAACTATGGATGCTTTGCTATTAGTGTCACTGAGCAGAACGAAGCCCTTAGATCAGAGATTCATTTAGTGGATTGCAACTTTGGCTACTCCTAATCTAAGCCAAACTAGAAGTAATGGACTGAAAGTGAAAACTTTTATAAACTATTGCCTGTCTGTACCTTGCCAAGTTTTAATATTAAGAAGAATGCTGTAATAAAGTGGGAGCACCAATGGAGCAGTGGCATTTCTACTTTAACACTTATTTCAATTATTTGCTCCTCTGATAAGAAAATCTGTCTCTGGCCACAATTCAGTGTATCTGATTTTGTAACCTCAGCATGCGTTTTTGGTTGATAGCGATGCGAGTTTTCAATGAGAGCATTTCAAAATTCAGACAAAGACAAGCCAGAATGCATTTTTCCATTTCCAATGCTTTTTGTATTCTGAGAATACATGTCTACTTTTACTTTCTTTCAGAGCAATTCAAACAATTGATTAGATTTGAAGGAGAAATAGGTAATATAAAAACCATGCTTTCAAAATAATGAAGTATATCACTTCTGAGATATTTCAATACTTAGAAAACATACAGAGCACCGTTTCAGTGTTTTGGCAGTTCCAGTACATTGGTTGTCATGTTCAGATCAATGTTCTTTGTATTTGACAATGCTATATTGAAAATTTGTTTTAGCCTTTCCTATTGAGGACTGCAAACATCAAAAGCAGGAAAAGATTTTGAAGAACCAAGGAAGTAGTATTTATATATAATTTAGGGAACTTCTATTTAACAGAATTTGTTTCATTAAGTTATTAAATTAATAGACTGCTTGTATGCAGAATTCCATAAATCTCAGACTAAAAAAATACATCTATGTTGAAGACGGTAAGTAAGAAGTGAAGAATTTCAAACATGACATACTGGTCAACATCCTGCTGTGATGCTGTTATGTTTGTCTGCTTCCTCTGCACTGCCTATTTGTGGGAAGTATTCCTGATGTAGTATCATCCATAATAATTACTTTCCACAAGACATTCAATAAAATTGTATAATCAAATCTTTTTGATTTGGACTGTTAAACCATTATGATTGCCTCCTGTACCCAAAATTTTTTAAAAGAAAGTCTCATCTAGCTTAAAGAATGAAATGAAATATTAAGCATTTTTTCCAGGCATGGTGCTTCCCATATAAAGATTTCTAATTATAAAGAACATATTTTTATAAGATAAAGTTCTATGTGAATTCATTTTTCATAGCTGAAGTAACATCACAGTCAGATAATTGTACTATTACCTTAAATACATTAGTCATAGACATAGCCGTAAAACTATATTTTAATTTATGTACTTTTGAGAGACTAAAGACCTGCACATATCTATCTTCTATCTACGCACATTTATACAGTTAATATCACTTTATAGAAAGCTATGTCTCAATTTCAACATCATTCACCATATAGCACCTGCTATTTCTTTCCTCCTACATGTTATTTTTAATAGAGTACGGTTTGATCATCAAAAAATTATCCTAACAGCTTTCATCAGTGCAGCAGTGCAAGCATATTTGCTCTGTGCACTGGTTTTGGCTGGGGTAGAGTTAATTTTCTTCATACTAGCTAGTATGGGGCTATGTTTTGGATTTGTGCTGGGAACAGTGTGGATAATACAGGGATGCTTTGTTACTGCTGAGCAGTGCTGACACAGAGTCAAGGCCTTCTCTGCTTCTCACCCCACCCCACCAGCGAGGAGGCTGGGGGTGCACAAGAAGTGGGGAGGGGACACAGCCGGGACAGCTGACCCCAACTGACCAAACGGATATCCCACACCGTATGATGTCATGCTCAGCAATAAAAAGCTGAGGGAAAAAGCAGAAAGGGGGGACGTTTGGAGTGATGGCATTTTGTCTTCCCAAGTAACCGTTACCCATGATGGAGCCCTGCTTTCCTGGAGATGGCTGAACACCTGCTTGCCAATGGGAAGTAGGGAATGAATTCCTTGTTTTGCTTTGCTTGCATGCACAGCTTTTGCTTTGCCTGTTAAACTGTCTTTATCTCAACGCACGAGTTTTCTCACTTTTACCCTTTCGATTCTCTCCTCCATCCCACCAGGCGGGAGTGAGTGAGTGGCTGTGTGGTGCTTAGTTGCTGACTGGGGTTAAACTACGACACTGTGAGAACAGTAACTATTCACTTTCTCTCATTGGTAGGTGTAAACACCCCAAAGACAGCATTAATACTTTTGTCAAAACTGTATGTGTTGTGCTACAATGATATTAAAGTTTTTGAAATTATGTAAGAAAGAAAGGCAAAGAGTGTAATTAAGTATTACCCTTTCTTGTGATCTCTGATTAATGAAGGGAACAGACAGTGCCTCCAGAGACCCAGAAGTAGTTTCTGCAATTGTGTCACAACTTGCTCTAGATAAAGTTTATTTATAGTTTTTATTATAGTTGTCTTCTCATATTTCCTTACAGATTATATTTTGTTATGAGGAATCTTCAGTATTTCCCTAAAATCAGTTTGCAACTGCTGATCAAAATATTAGGTTTACCTCTTTTTATTATGTATATATAGCATACATCTTTTAAATACTGTAGTATTTTTTCACCTTTTTTTCCAAGTTTTGAAGCATTTTCCCTCTCTGAGGTTAGAACACTCATCAGCAAATATATCTGTAGTGATTTTTTTAATATTTGTCACTCTAGGACAGTATTGCAGAATGTTACTTTTTTGCCCAAGGCTCAAACTTGAAGAAATATTAATGTACTATATAAAATATATGAATTTAAACCAACATGATCTGAATTCTTTTTTCTGTATGACTAGGAAGCTCATCTTATTCTTTCAGAGGAAGCTCATCTTATTCTTTCAGAAGAACTGAATGCTCACTTCTATAACTATTGTTTGTAACATTGAGTCCTAACCCATAATTTGCACTCTTTGCTGGGTAAGTACAAACAGGGTCTATCTTCAGAATTCAAAGATTTTAGATAACGTTAGGACAATTTTCTGCAGTTTTGTTTGAATAAAAGTATACTAAAACCATGTTGGCATCTAGCTCTATAACCAGTAGCTCATCATATTTTTAATTCTCTCACTACACGTAATCTGTAATCATAGTTGATATATAAACACATGCTATCAAGAGCTTTAAATAAAACAGATCTAATTATGCATGGATAGAGACTCAGTGAAACAATACTTGCTATGGACATCTCAGATGTGGACATCTCATCTGAATGTGATAAATGGCCAACTTCTGTTGGGCCAGACTTTTTCTGATTTATGATTTAATTTACAGTGTTTAAATAATATCAGTGTATTTTCTCTGAGGTTTTAGACTGCACACAGAGAGGAAGTTAAGACAATTGTAGCTATAGCTAAGGCTTATAAACAGGTCTCTTGCCTGCATTCAAGTGCTTCACAAGGAGGTCTTTCAGATTGTAATCTCTCTTGGACAGCAAGGCACAGTTAGGCTATTTTGTATCGTCCTGGTTCACGAGTGTTACCTCTTCATCTGCCACAAGGCAACAGCAACAACAGGATGCTTATACAGACAAGAAGAGTTACAGACAGTCTCTTAAAAATGCAACATGTTCCCTTTACTTCTACAGACAGTGAAAATGAAGAGGTCTTCTCCAAGAAAATTGTATCACATCGCAAAAATTATTGCCATATTTGAATTACAACTAGTTCGTTATTACAAAGAACTTCTATTTCCTGATTAGAAGATTGAAAAGTGATCTGTATAATGCTAAATGACCCCTTACTTTATTTCTACTTCGCGGCTAAGAGGAAAAACTAAATCTCTGGGTGCATTCACTATTTCACATTTGTCATTTTGAATGCTAATTTCTTTGGAGCATAAAGTCATCCTCCCAAATGTGTCTAAAACCTAGAAAGTGTTTGCTAATAGGCTGTCTGGTTCTGAACTAAATCTAACTCACAGTTTTGGGTTAAAAGGTAAACAGCATAAAATAGCTTGACTGTATAATATATCATGTTACACTACTTCAAGTATTTAGGTCGTTTTATGACTACTATGTCCAGTCAGAAATACTCAAGAGTCTTGATGCATCAACACATTATGCGAAGCTGATCACAGAGGTGACAGGCAAAGGAATTTACAGGATAAAGTGTCCTATAACTGCACAAGAGATATCTAAATATATCTAAGATATCTGTAGCTAAAGAGTTCATTTGCATTTTAAGACTTTCATTCCTTAATCCCCCTCTAAAAAGTCACCAATACCTACCTTCACTCTGCCACCAATGACAACTCTGAGTGCCTGCCCCTTCCTGCCACTGTCAGGCTTTCTCCCATGTCTTCCCAGGTTTGGAAAAATATTGTCACGGAAAATCATAGCGGCTCATGTGCTCTTAAACTTCCCTTTAAACCGTAACTTCATTGCAATCCCTTGCACGGGACTGTTGTCTGTCATCGGCTGAATAAGAATGGAGGTGGAATGAGGACCCTCTGTTTCACCTTGAATGCATCCCCGTTTGCTTATCCTGCCTTCCTTTTCCTTTTCTAACTCACTTCCACCTGTTGTGTCCTTCTGACCTGCAGATGGCAAACAGTACGGATGTGAGATCTCATGTGCTCTCTCTCTAGCTCTCTCTCGTCATAGCTTACTGACAGTCAGGCACAAAATTGATTCCAGCTTTGGTTCCCATGTTCTCTCTAATGCAGATAAATGCATTATTAGCAGGAGCAGCAGTAGCAATGACGGTGATGGAGAAAGCAAATACACAGCACTTTAGGTCAGCTCACAAGAGTAAAATATTTTAACCAAAAAAGCAATTCTTCCTCAAATAAATATAAAGCACAAAATTAATAAGCTCTTCTCAGCCATAATCCCAGAACTAGCTAAAAAAAAAATAAATTTTTTTTTTATTTTCTTCAGACATATTCTCATGTTTCTTTCTCTTGGCTCCCTCCCTTCTTGAGTATGCAGTCTCCCTTGGGAATGTAAAAATAATGCATTTTTTCATGCATTTTTTCTCTACCAGACAGGTAGGTGTATTTATTACAAACAAAACCTAACATTTTGTTTGAGTACTTCCAATCTTTTTGGAACAGGGCCTTAATTCTTTGTCATTCATCATGATCTATTAATTCATTCACTCCATCACCACATACATAAATATATGTATATGTGTTAGCACTACAGGTGTGCAGCTATTTGTGAAGCAAGTAAACATTTTGGATCAAAAACCTTCCTATCAGTATGGTCGCTGCTCTGCTACTAATATGAAAGTCATAGAAATTAATTAATTCCACACACACAAAATGTGATTCTTCCTTCTTCTTTCAGAATCAAGAGGTTTAACGGAAAATATACGGAATATGAACTTTTTAGATCAAATTAAATGTATGGTTCAAGCCAGTATCTACTGTCCCTATTTTGATTTGTTTGTTAGAAATTTTATCGGATTGTAGGTACTATTAAGACAGTGCAATTTAATTTCAGTGTGTTGCTCCACGTTTTGGGGACATTTTCTTGCATAGGAAACAGAGGGTTCATTGTACATGTTTGTAACTACACAGTAACTCTCATCAAGTAAAGTGTAAACTTTTCCTGATGTCTAAGAAATGCTACTTTATGCAATTTGGTTTTTTTCTTTTACAATAATCTTACTATCCATAAAAAAGATACCATTATTTCACAGATTTTATTACCTGACGCCTGATAAGTTAGTTATCCCCTCTCAAGAAAGAGGGTAACAGTCAGATGTATTTCAATACAATGGTAGTATTGAGAGAAGCCATAAAAAAACATTTCTTACAATAAATGATCATGTGGTCTCTAAATTAGAACATGCTGGTTTTAAATAAAACTGTTTTAAACAAAACTGTTTAGTAGATTAATATTGAAAGATGAAGTATTTCATTTCACGTCTATAAGTTTCTATTTTATTACATTTTTCATCTACAGCCAAGTAGCAAATCCTTCAGACTTCCACCAGAATCTCATGACCATCTGGAAACTCTGCGTAACTGAACTTCAAAAAACTGCTCAGGGCCTATCTTTCCTCAGCAAAGTACAAAGGTTTTTCTCAACAAGTATTTTTATCATGACAAATGTTTTAAATTCCTTTTCAGTCAGTTACATTAGTGTTTCTGCAGGTATAAGATTGTCAAAGCAGAAGAGTAGCTTCCATTAAGTATTAAAGCGTCACTGGTAGGTGAACTCCACTCTTGTCAGCCCAAGCTGAAGTTCAGCTGGTGACTCTTACATGCTTGAAGTACTTGCATTTACACATGTAAAATGCAACGCTTGGAAGTTTAATCACACGGAGATCCCCGCCGGGCATCTGCTGACCGTGAAGATCTAGAGGCCTTGCTGGTTGAGGCTAGCTAAATGAAAGAGGCAACAAGATGGAAGCCCATGTGTTAAAAATGAATAGGTGCCTGTCCATTGAGCTAGGGTTTAAGAAACAGTAGCATTTATAAAATGTATATTCTGAAAATTGGTAATGAAAAAATACTGACTTGCAAGACTAGTATAATATAAGGAAGTTTAGCTGAAAAATTCTTTATTTTCTATGGAGGTTGTATTTAAACTCCTATTTTCTCTTTAATTTCTTCTGTTTCTTCTTTAGCTCTCCCTCATCCTCCAATCCACACTTCACTTCTTTCCTCTTTTGCTGACAGTCTCACTTTTTAAGCCCTCTTTCATTAGCTTCCGTGCTTTTATTTGTCCCTCATGCTATTCATTACATTTATTCATCCTTGCTCTCATCTCTGTAGAGAGTTTCAGGAGAATGTTCACGAAGCATTTGAATTCCAACTAAATCTAGTCATAGATAATATGTGACAGTGCAACAGTAACTAGACCTAGTGACACTCATTTCAACAAAGAGAACGTTGTCTTGTGTCTTCAACTCCCTTCATGAATTTTTAAGAACATGATCCCTCCCAGTGTTCACTACAAATCCTGCTCTTGATCTAGGAGAGCTGAAGATAAGCAAAAGCTGTGTTATATATTTATTTACTATTGGAGAGGAATGTTACCAGCTAGTAGGTCAACTCTTACAGTGTGCCTGGGCTCATATGGGAAGCCCAAACTAGCTCCAAAACATGGAACCATACAGTCCTGTCAACATGATGTTGGCACCCAACCTATTTAGTCCTACTGAGGACACTGTGCAACGCAGCTCACCAGCCCACTGTGGCTCTTTCTTTGGGCCTCACACCACTCCATGATGGAGAGCAGCCTAGAAAAAGTATATCCAGAACTGGCTATGTGACTGGACATCTTGAAATCTCATGTAAAGCAGGGAGGTGGGGTTTTTTAAGCAGTCAGTAATGACTGGAAGAGGACAGCATGTCAACGTCCAATGACCTGAGTGAGACCTGGTCCTGTAGTTATAGATGCACAGCTAATGTGCTGTTATTCTGGCTCAGCTAAGTTATGGCTTCTCACGTAACTGGCCTGCAGATTTTACAACAGCAAAGGTGACACAGGAACACCTAAGTGCCCCCAGAGACCGCATAAATGGAAGGCTCTATGAAATGTATGTAACAAGGAACACATCTTTCTTACTGCCATTATTGTAACACAGCTTTCTGACAGTGATCTATTCTTGTATATTTATTATCTTCACTGAAAGCAATATTTCTGACATTACACTTCTGCATTCCCTTTTGGCCATGATCAGCAGTTATATTGCAATTGCCTAAAATTCCAAAATTCAATTTAAAATTGTGAATACTTGTATAATTCAAATCTTGAAATTACCATGGTAATATGCAGATCTATGTCTCTAGTCAATGCCAACTTAGAAACAAACCTAAAATTATACTTCTACAGGTCTCCTGCTACCTAGAGTCAGATGCAAGAATGAAATTACACCATCTTTTCCATCTGGAAGAGAAAACATAGCCAAAAATAACTAGAGCATGTTGACATATTTATATTAATTTATAAATTACGTTTTAGTTTAGTATCAAATACACTGCATAAATAAAATACTAATACTAAGTTAATTAGATGAAAGGCCTAGTCTGTAACAATTTTTTGCAGAAAAGTAAGTAATGCATAATGCCTGACCATATGGTCTTTTTGTCCTGTTGGCTAATTACCTACAAATTGCTGCAACAGTTTCACTGCTGCTGGTTATTATTAACCGGAGTATGTTTCCTCCTGAGCATTGTTCCTCTCTTCCACATCTTTTCAACCTCACCAGAGAAAATATATTTAGTATTCACGACGCTTAATGGATTGAATTGCGAAGGATACCTTCTACAATTGAATTCTTTAAAGAAGCGACACCTCCCAAACAAAAAGCTGACTGAACAAAAGCTACAGCCATACACATTGTACTGCTTTAAAACTGGAAGTTGAAAACATTGAAAACAGTCATATTTGCATCAGGATTTTCTTTGGTTGTATAAAAACAATGTAGCCCTGGGCATATACTCTGACAAGCATTAAAATGATGCAATAATGATTTTTGATATAGAAAGCAATTAGCATTTTTTAATGATCCATTCTGTAGAAGCCATGTCTAATTTAGGGCATCTGCTTCTAACAATACTTCACCATCCACGTATTAGAGTTCAAATCTTAATTATTGCTTTTGCAATATAAGAACTCTAACATAACTATCAATTATGGAAACTACAATCACTTGCAGAACACAGCTGAGGCATTCTTGCCAACTAGACAAAACTAAAAGAATAAGCAAAATCCTTTTTTAACCACCCTGCAGCCCAGAAGAGCCTTGAAGTTCCACTCTTTGATTAACAACTAATTATGCAAATTCAGATCTACAGTTCCAACAGCTAAGAATAAATGACTTTGCCTAGCTAATTTATAGTATGCATATACTTTATTTTTCTCCTTCATATGTTTATACTGCTCAAGAAAGAAATCAATTTTCCAAGATCAATAATTATTCAGATATTTCTCTAGTAGCAGTCCTGTAAACATCATCACAGTAAAAAAAAAACAACCAGCTTTGATGTACTCTTAAACAAATGTTCACCAGTTGGACTTCCAGGTTTAGCTTGCCAAAATTGCTAACTAGAAGACAATGATTTTAAGTTTGCTTTAAAGCGTTTCCAAACAGGAACATCTCCACACTTTATACCAAACTGTACATTTCTACAAAGATAAATGCATCAGTCTTTTACTTTAGATATGTGTATTCATCAAAATGTTTCTCTACTGTAAGATACTTCAGATTTAACAGCATAACTAATGCATCTTTATTATAAATATCCTTGGCTTCCAGAAAAAAATCTGTAATAATTAACTTTTCCTTATTTTCGTAAATTGTACTAATTGGAAAGTTTCAAATAAATTAAAAAGCCAGCAATATCTTATTTTTATACGATTTCTTTTTCTTTTGTTTAGGCATTTCAAGCTATCAATGCACTGATACACCAATTGTCTGATACTAACTTCTACATCTACAAATCTTTGTTCTTTTTTATTTCTAGTAAGGAACCTATAAATACTAGGGTTAAGTGAGGAGTGCAAATTACCATGACCAAACTACAAATTATAACTCTACCTAGTCATCACAGTGAGTAATGGACTTCATGGTTTCTTCTCTATCATACCTTTAGTATGAAGATACTTCAGTCAAGTACCCTACTTGCCTTTAGTAAGGCTTTCGACACTGCTTTCCATAAGAACCTCATAGACGAGCTGATGAAGTACAGGCTAGATGAGCAGACGGTGAGGTGGACTGAAAACCAGCTGAAGGGCCAGACCCAGAAGGTGGTGAAGGTGACTGAGCACTGGCACAGGTTGCCCAGAGAGGTTGTGGAGTCTCCATCCTTGGAGGTATTCAAAAGCCAGCTGGGGATGGTCCTGGGCAGCCTGTTCTAGGTGGCCCTGCTTGAGCAGGGGGGTTAGACAAGATGAGCTCCAGAGGTCCCTTCCAACCTCAACCATTCTGCGATTCTGTGATATCTAAGCCATTGCAACTAAAATTGTAGCTGTCACAGTTCTCCATATATCACAGTTTGCAGTCTGCAAGAGGCAAAGAAAGCAACATTATGCTAGTGTTTTTTTCTGGGATCAGGTTACTATTTACCTTTATATTTTGACCATAAATTCCAACAGAGTGTAGGAAAAATCTATGATGAAAGTGTTATTCAAATTCAACTGGCAAATGATTTCTGACAAAAAGACATCTGCTCAGAAGATTCCCAGCCAGCTGTTCTCTAATCTTTTCTTCTCCTATATTACAGCCTTCTAAGTCAGTGTTCTGCTCCCTGTTTCTAAACAGATTCTCTTTCCCCAGCAATCCTTAATGTCAGTGAAGGGAAGATTTTGTTCCAGCTGTTTTTTCACAGCAATCTGATAAAATGTGCTTATAAACTTAGAGCACCTTCCTTACACCTATCTCATTTCAGGTATTTACATGACTCCCACTGCCAAAATATGGAGTACCGAAGTATTAGGTACCTTTTCCCCACCACTTTCAGTACCAGTTATGAGGCGACAGCAAAATCCTTCCAAATAAGAACATATTTATGGTGTGGGTAAAGACTTCAACAAATCCAATCCAAAGCCACATATCTGGGGTTGAGGAGAGTAAAGAATCCAGATAAGATATTTCTACTGCTAGCACCTAGCCCCAAGGGCAGTTACAGCTTTCTTCTTTTACTCACTTTTTCAACTGACTGTTTCAGCATCTTAGAAGGGTTCAGCAGTGCCAGTCTGAAATAAAGTCTGACTTCATTGCAACAAGGCCTTCTGTGGCATGAGCCAATTAATGAGGAAGCATTATCTTTCTCCTATCTGCTTTACTTCTTTCCCACAGCACGACCAAAATTAGGTTAATTAGCAGTGTGCTGGGGGAAATAAAATCACTTTATTTAGATTAACAGTTTTGGGCTGGCCTCATTATGAAGTATGAGACTATTAATAAAAATTAAAAAATGGAATCACAATCCTGATTTAAGTTTTCAAATAAATTCCCTGTCAAAGAGCTAGCAAACTTGAATCTGTTTGAGTTTTATTCTATGAAAAAAATTATAAATTAAAAGATGGTAATGTAGATAAAATACATTTATAATTTTTTTTGGTTGAAAGAGACACGTTCGTACAGGATATAGCTACCTTTTCTTAAAATTCACATGCGTGATAAAAGCTATTTAAAAAATGGAAGAAAAGGAAAATCTACCACCCACCTGGGAAGCTGAAAACATTGCATGAGTGGATCAAAAAAGACTAAGCACGCAGTTGCACTACAGCTAGCTGAAATAATTTCCATGACAGTTCTCCCTTCCTGAGCTCACCTAGCTCAGGAGAGCAGTCACAGTGAAAGAACACACAGCACAGATTGATTGCATTAGCACCACTAAGCAGCTATTGTGTTCCTATCTCTATCAACACTACTCAAACTCAAATTCAAAGCATCGCTAATCCTGAGCTCTACATTTTAGGTTTGGAATAAAATCGGATGAACGTAATTGCTGAACTACACCTTAAGTTAACAATGCAGTGAATAGCAGCATTAGAAATGAAACCATAATTTTCTTAAGTGCTGTAAAGCAGAAGTCCCTTTCTGTCAGCATGGCTATGTCATTTTACAGTACTTGAGGACCTGCCTCAAGACATAAAAAGAACAAACAGCCTTACTGACCTGATGAGAAGAACTTTAAACTAGATATGCTGGAAAAAGCTTATCATCCTCTAAAGCAATAGTGCAGGGGCAGTGAGAAAGAGACCAGGGGACAAAACGATGAGGGAGGCTCTCACGCTTCCTCTTTTGAAAGCAGCGTGACTGAGGGTTCATCTCAAGTGCCTCTACACAAGTATATGTCGCATGGGGTAAAACCAGGAAAAATGAGAAATCCGTGCACAGTTGTAGAGCTATGATCTCATTGGGATTAGAGGGATGTGGAGGCATAGCTCAAATAACTGGAGTATTGCAGTGAATGGATACTAGCTCTTTAGGAAAGACAGGCTGGGAAGGTGAGGATATGGGATTGCAATCTATGCAAAGGAGTTGCTCACATGCACAGAGCTTTGCCTTGGAACAAGTGACTAAACAGCTCAGATCAAGCTGCAGAGAGCAGTCAATATGCTGCAGGGACAGCCTTGAGAAGAAGGTGGAGAACTGGTCTGACAAAGACCTCAGAAAGTTCAACAAAGGTAAACAAGCCCTGCATCTGGGATGGAATAACCCAATTACAGTATAGGCTGTGACCAAGCTGGCTAGAAAGGACCGGGGCTTCCTGGTGCAGAGTAAACTGAAAATGAGTCAGCAGTGTGCTCTTGCAGCCCAGAAACCCAGCAGCCTAGTGGACTGCATTAGCAACAGTCTAGCCAGAACGTGGAAAAGTGATTATTCCCCTCCCTTCGGCACTTGTGAGAACGTATCTGGAGTCCCATGACCAGTTTTGGGCTTTCCAGTCTTGGAAAAGACTTGATGTACAGGAGCAAGCCCAGTAGAAGACACTATGTAAACAAGCAGCTCCGTGCAGCTTTAGAGGAGGCCGAGGAGGGATCTTCCTACTGTGTTCAGCTTCCTGACGGGAGGGCACAGAGACAAGGCAGCCAGACTCTTCTCACTGGCGCCCAGGGATGGGGCAGGAGGCAACAAGTTGGAAGACAGAAAGTTCTAATTAGATAAAAGGCAAAAAACTTACACCATGAGGGTGGTCAAACACTGGAACAAAGTTGCCACGAGGAGCTGTGCAGTTTCTACCCTTGGAGCGATTCAAAACTCTGAGCAACTTAACTGACTCTGGTTTAAGCAGTGAGTTGGACTAAATGATCTCCAAAGGCTTGAACTTAAAACAGGAGCTAATATTTCTTTCACTGAGTAACATACAAATTTACAATGTAATAAACCTTTTGTTAAATAGCTGTTTTGTTGTTTTTCACCCCTCTCCTGTCCTTTCTTCTCATTTTCTTATTCTGTGATGAGGAAAATTGACTTTATAAGACTCAAATCAAGTGTAGCAATATTGGCCCTCTAGGGATAAACCCATCAATACAATTGCAAATTCATTTCTTTAAAGAATGCAGCTATAGGACTAAAATTGTGAGTTTATGGACCATCCTTGTCCAGCAGCAATGTCATTTTCATGCTATATCTCAAATGCATTCTGACACTACAGCTTTCTATCATGCTTTTATTATTAATGCTTCTCTATTTTACTTAACAAAACACTATTTGTTTTCATTATTTTTCTGTGGAAATGTTTAGTTCCTATTTGGCTGGCACTCAGTGTATTCTGCTATGTGATTTACGAGTTTGCTGACTGTCAGTTGTACTACAAAAAAAAAAAATCCTCTACACAAAAAAATAATTTGGAATTCCTTAATATGCCCTGATGAATGCGCTAATTATTTCAGAGAAGCAGGTTTGCTGTCACCTTTCATTGTCGAAAGCAACACACTCATGGCAGGCTTTAGTGCTATAGAAACAAATACCGTAACTGTTTAATACATGAGAATGTTATTGGCCATGCGCAACGAGTGCTTTAATTTGTTCACCATCCAATGAATTTGCAGAAGTCTTTTCCATGATTTATAATACAGACTCTCTTATGGTTTGTAATTTGTCATACTCTGAAGGGTCTTGGGATACAATTTTATGCAAAGTAATATATTAAAGTTAGCCTTTATTGTAAAACGCTAGAAAACACATCCTTGTTGCATCATATCATGGCCCTGGAGCCCTATAATCAGATTTCAAGGGATGAAGTGAATAATAGTGGTTCCTGAACATAAAAGGGAAAACTTTAGGGAAACCCAGAGTCTAAGAAAAAAAATAAGTAAAAACTGATTTTCTCTTATTTTAAGATACTGCACACAACAGTTTGAGAACTAGCTTAAAAATATTCAATTTTTGTTCATTCAAATGTTAGGGCATGTTACTCTTACAACTTCAAATATGTTATTTCAGAGGACTGGGCACAGAGCACAGTATTTTTAGCTGTTGATAACACTTGTGTCCATATCTTAGAAAGCATAACGTATTCTGGGCAGCAGCTTTGTCTGTCAGCCAGATCTCTAACTCCAATAAGTCTGTTTTCTGAATGTTTTCAAAGTAAAGTTTAATTAACCAATAATCATACATTATGTATTGATAGATAAGTACCTAGAATATGTTTTTCATTGCTTGTTTCCTTGATTTCTTTTAGATGATTGAAATATAAAGCCTTTTCATTGCTAAAATACAATCACTTGTTGGAACTGGCATCTCAGCAGTCTTAATTTATGCCTGCAGACTTACGTGTGTTTGCAGCTCTAACTCTGCTTGCCACATGTCCACCCAAAACCAAAGCTGTTTCTAGTGAAAGAGATAGATGTTCTACTGCACTAGTTAAGTAATGGTTATGCAATCTGTTAAGTGCATCTCTATGTGGATGCTAGCTTTTAAGGTTGAGACTGTATTTGCTTTCTGTATTCACTTGCAGGATTTTTAGGAGCATTAATGTGACAATTTTTCACATTTAGAAGTTAAAAATGCAGTGTACCTCTGTACTGAAAAAAAACCAATTACCGATTAATTCAGAAGCTCTTGTGACCTAAGTGTTAAAAGTGCATTTCAGCTCAATTTTATAGTATACTGTATACTTAGTATACTCAGAAACACAGCACTTCTAGCTCCAGCCAACCATTTCACAAACATCTAAACTGAATTACATTGCTTGTACATTTTGTTTAGTAAGAACATCTCTACTCAGGACATGATGTAAACATACACTTAAATATTCTCCTGAAATTACGTAGTTTTTCTGAATTGAGAAGTAATCCCAGTAACTCAGAGAAAAAGAGCAAGGGCAGGTAAGTTTGAAACACTTATCTGTATCTCCATGATTTGAGATAAATGTGCCCTGCAGATATATTGCACAAAGCTTTAGGCTGCTGCATTATTCTGTGTGAAGCTTTCAGAGCGAGCTTTCAAGAGTTCCTTGGAGCTGTACTTCCAAGGAATTGAAACTCATGTTCACGGTAAATGTTGTAAGACTTTTGGTATTTGAGGGCTCCCTCAAATACAGCTCCTGCCCATCTCACCAGGAAAGTAGAAGTTTGGCCATTCTTCCCAATCTCCAAATGTACTGAAGTGTCTCTATGGAAATGCTCTGACCCCTACCCCCTCCCCTTTTTTCCTTCATGGCACAATAATCTGTGGCTCTGTGTCTAGAGCAGTAGCTGAGGAACGTGATGAGGAGATATGCAACACATGAGATAATTAAGTTTGGTTTTACTGTATTTAGTATTTATTACCTCAAACGCAGACAACCATTTGAAAAAAAAAAAACCACAAAAAAAAGTAACTGAGAACTACAGATTTGAAAAAAAAATACTAATTAAAATCTGTGCCAAAGCAGTAAATTTGATAATTTAGCAACAATCTGCAATCCAATTTACTGTACCGGAAAATAACACTATGACAGCAGATTCCAAGGCCTGCTCCCAGCTACTACCAGCTGTAATATGAATTACTTCATATTTCAATGTGGCCATCAGCAAAGGGCTTGCTAACATGAAGACTCTTCCTCTGTAAAAGTTAATTTTAAAGACAACTTATTAAAGACAGTTTCATTATTTTATGTTTTACATGTGGCACAAGAATTCAGGAAGAAATTTTCAGTAATCACTATTCCAAGTATTTCAGATCCTGAATTCTCTGACTACTTGTAACATAGGTTTCCCCCCCCCTCTTTAAACAGCTTCCAGGCCAGTAAGACACATGACAACAGGGATACTGCAACATTGAAGACAAGTATTAAAATACATTATCTGCAACTTACTTCAGTGTTACAAGTTACAGTCCAATCACTTTCCTTATTATCCAGTTTAAAGAAAAAAACACTACAACAATTATATGGAAGAAAATTTTACAGAAGATTTTCAGACAACAAATTAGGAGTCAGAAATGAAATCAGGTTCTTTGCTGCCTCTTTGGATACCAATCTGGATACAACTGAAAACATTATTACATACAAGTCTTGTACAAATACTTGAATTTATTGGGTCTACCAAACGAAGAATGAAATGAGATGAGATGGAGGAAAGAAATGTTTTTTCTTCAGGACTATTTCATTTTTTTGAGTAGTAAGTAGGTAACTGTAGGTTACTATTCACAAAATACTTTCTGACAGAGATCTACTAGACTTCCGAACTACTTTCCAAGTAAATGGCAGAAAACCCTTAGCATTAGACAAATAAACACCTAGAAAGATGATAAAAATTTTATGTTTGCCCTCATTTCATGCCATAAATGTTTTACAGGCTCATGAATATTCATTTTGTTTGTTTTACAAGTTATTTAAAGACAAAGGTGTTTCCAGGGTTTCTTTGAACCTTGTTATTCTGCGGTCTGTTTTGTTTTATTTGAATGATTTTGTATTATTGTAGTTAATAGGTTCCCATGTATACAGCAGTCACATATATAATGAAATGGCGGATTTTTTTTTTCTTGGCAACATTTCACCATGTACATGAGAAAAAAAAAAAATCTCACAGCATAGTAACTGATTCTGTAGTCTGCAAGCCAGCTTTCTCATCAAGATTTGCAGCAGCCAACTCTACTAACATGCTGGTCTCACCACAGAAGTTATTTCATTTTGTAAATGACCACTGAAAAGTTGAGACTGAGTAACCAAACAAGATAGCATTTGTTTACCAGCTGCCTCCCTGAAAACATTACAATCATCCGTTAGAAAAAGAATAGTACATCATCTTATTACTTACCAGCAATCGTTATTTTTAGCAAATAAGACAACCTACCGATTTAACAGCATTTATATTTGTGAGCCAAATTCTCTGCAGGGATGGAAGCAGAGAAACAATATTTGAACAGCTGCTGCCAGGAGGTTATAAGCAGACTGTGTTCCTACTTTGTTCCTCACATAGCGCACACACACACAATGGCTACTGTTCAGAGTCGTCACCCTTCTGGGAGAAGGCTTTCATACTTCAATTATGAAACCTGTATTTATGAAAACTGTATTAATAAAAACTCAATCTTGCAAACATTTTCTAAGGAGTACAGTGCTCAAGAGCATGAGTAGCCTTTTGACTTCAAAGAAATTCATGCAACAAAGCACTCCAAGCCAAGTGTTTTACTGTTGTAGATAAGTATTTGAAAACTATATTTATAAGCACTAGGTCCCAATGGCTTTTGAGAATGTGATGATTAGGACTTCTGTGGTGCAATCTTACACTTCCCCCACCCCCAGCCTTTCTACACACAAAAGACATACTTTTTCAGTTTAATCAATTTACATACCAATGCAAGGTAGTTGCACTGAAATAATTAAAGGTTTTCTAAAATTATTTACTTATATTGATGCAACTCTCACCTGTAGACATCATCTTACAGACTTATTACTGACAGTATTTGCCAGACTATCAGGTGATTTTAGTTTCACAAAGGCAAACAACAAAACAGAAGGGTCCTGGAGTGTGTTATGCTTGCCTTCAGAGTGTGTTGGCTTTGATACAGGGCTGCTGCCTCTCACAGCTCAGCAGTGTGCAGCCTCTTACGCAGCCTAAAAGTGACTCTGCTGTACACCATCAGTTAACCCCACACCTGGCTGGGCTGGTGGAGCCAGTACAAGTACCATGTGTTGGGATGGATCCACACTGGCAGAACTGAGACCCAGCTCCCACACACCATTCAGCTTCTTCAGCTGAGCATGCTGAACCAGGGAATTGGTTTCAGTGTTGCCTACAAGCTTTCATCTTAAAGAATGCTGCCTGAGTAGACACCTTGACAACAATAGCTGTCCTCCAACTATACAAAGTGGGGCCACTTATAAGATGCACCCTTCATTTTGCTTTTTTCCATAGTAGTCTTGCTGTGCCTGCTTCTTCAGAAAACGCACTTATTAGTTAGACATCTGGCTGACAGATAAAGCCATTGCCCAGAACATATTACGCTTTCTAAGATATGGTCGCAAGTGTTAACAACAGCTAAAATAGTGTGCTTTATGCCTGGTCCTCTGAAACAGATTTGTCCGTCAATAAGAAGATTGCACCACCACACAGCCAGCCATACTTCCATTAAATTTCCCGTTCCCTTCCATTTCAATTTTAGGTATGAACTGATGGATTAGTCCTGCCACTTCCTGCGCTATTCTCTAAGCCAGCTTGCTGAAATGTATGGGAGCCCGATATCAGAGACAGATGAGGGGAAAAAAGCAGTCTGACAGAGACCTAGTACCAGCATGACTGATGGGAACCCGGGGCTGAGTCACAGAATCACAGAGTTATTAAGGCTGGAAGAGACCTTCCTATGGGAGTCATCTAGTCCACACCACTGCCTAAATCAGATCCAATTATATGAGGGTGCTCAAGGCTGTGCCTAGTCAAGGTATGAATATCAAGGAAGGACATTCCACAGCCTCTCCAGGCAGCCTGTTCCAATTTTTGAGTACTCTTGTGTTTTGTTTTGTTTTTTTCCCCCCCTAATATATAACTTTCCTTTCTATAACTTGTGTCTGTTACCTCGTCTTATCACTGTGCAACTGTGAGAAGGGGCACCATTTTGCTCTGTATCTTCCCATTAAACAGTTCTAGACAGCAATAACACCTCTTCTTAGCCTTCTCTTCCTAAGACCAAATACAGTCTGTTCTGTCCTTCTACTCATACATCATGGGCTCTATAAATCCCAGCATCCTGGTGACACCTTACTGGATTCACCCACATGTCTACAAGGAGGCTGTGGTACCAAACTGTTGCACATTATAGTGTCTCTTCCCTGCATTGGAAACCCATGTGCAAGGTGCAATTATGAAGCAGATCCATGAACTGCAAGCCAGCTATGTCCTACATGTTGGCTCCTACAGAAGATGAGTGGCAGTGGTGATGAGCACCCAATGCAAAAGACATCAAGATCACGACAGAAGAACATGAGAATAAGGGGTGAAAAAGCACAAAGCTGGTGTTTACAATATTGAAGTTCACAAAAACTTAATCTTTTCCTTTAAAGGGAAGGTATCCCAAAGCAGCTCAAAAGGCAGCCTTGCAACTTCCAGGCTCTCAGTCTTCACAGGACAATCCATAACAAATTTGAATGATCAGGCTCCTACTTTGAAAATGCTCCTATAAAGCAGAACATTACTATGAAAGTCATCCAATAATCATTACTCTTTCTGGATACTCCTTCCAGATGTACACACATCAGGCCATCATTAGTCTGTGTATATTCTTGCACCTGCCACATTTCATTACAAAATTCAACACCTGAAGTTAACTGGATGCTTAAAAAATAAATATCATATTGCCACTAAGTTAATGCCCAATTCTTCACCTGGCCCTGGCATTGCTTGCTTTGACCAATGGATTACTAAAAAACTGATCTTTGAACTGAAAGGTCAGAAGGACAGCATATATATGTAGTAACAGGACATGACCATTGCACAAGAGTCATTACTCTGAATCAGCCCTAGTATCCCAGTTATAGTATCTCAAATCTGACACTCAATGTTCATTTTCATATTAAAAATCATTACATGAAACCTTGAGCTAAATGTGGCTCCTACATTAACCGGGGGAGAGGCAGGAGCTCATCATATGATTTGAGGTATAATGTTGATGTAGTACTTTTCTGAAATACATTTTCAAAAGTCCAACAAAAAAAAAAATCTAAAATTCAAAATGTATTAAGGAAAAATTGGGAAGTTGAACTGAAAGTGCATTAATTAGTCCACCTCAGCTATTCAAAGTACAACATTATTACCATAAGCATTTTAAAATTAAAAATGTACTACACTGACAAATGAGTAAGGAAACTCATATACACTCATCACTGAGATTTTTTTTTCAGAATTAGTATTTAATGGCATATTTGAGCCACAAAGATGGTGAAGGGTTTGGAGGGGAAGCCGTACGAGGAGTGGCTGAAGTCACCTGGTCTGTTCAGCCTGGAGAAGAGGAGACTGAGGGGAGACCTCATCACGGTCTACAGCTTCCTCACAAGGGAAGGAGGAGGGGCAGGCGCTGATCTCTTCTCCCTGGCGACCAATGATAGGACCCGAGGGAACGGCAGGAAGATATGCCAGGGGAGGGTTAGGTTGGACGTTAGGAAAAGGTTCTTCACCCAGAGGGGGGTGGAGCACTGGAACAAGCTCCCCTGGGGGGTAGTCACGGCACCAAGCCTGACAACATTTAAGAAGCATTTGGACAATGCCCTCAGACATATGGTGTGAATTTTGGGATTGTCCTATGCAGGGACAGGAGATGGACTCGATGATCCTTGTGGGTCCCTTCCAACTCAGGACATTCTATGATTCTATGATTTTTTTCCCAATTTCCAAAACATGCGACAAATTTTAAGATTATTATAAACATGCAACATTTCACCCATCATTGAAATTGTGACTTTTCTTGCACATGGCAGAAACACTTAAATGCTTAATAGTATTTCAAGAAGCTGCAGTTCAAACTAAGAGGAATAGAAATCTACAGTTGATAAGGTATAATATCTGCCCCCCCCCCCAAAAAAAAAAAACACTTTAATTTGAAGTCAAGTAGCAAAGATTGCCATTGATTCAGATAATAAGATTTCAAGGCTGCACAGATCAGAGCTAGGTCAGAAATGAAATATTTATCATGCACACCTGAAAATTTACTTTCTTCAAGTACTAATATACATAAATTTATTGCAAGAAAATCTGTATGCTGGTCTGTGGCAACAGTAGACCTGCCATTCATTGGCAGCAAGAGAGTGTCTCATGCACTCGGGTTTCTTCTGAGTACGGTTTCCACAGAAAGAATTTTACTTTACTGAGTAACAGATTGTGTTAGTTATACTTTAAAGAAAAAAAAAACAACACCCAACTAAAAAACCCACAATCTTCTCCCCCCCCCCCCCCCATTACAGAGCACAGGAATTTAGGAATTTTCCCCATATGAAGAAATTAATACAGAAAGCTTCAGGTTTATGTCCCCATTCTGGATAATATTTGTTTGCTAAGTGGACTAGATCTACAGATTATTATTAAAAATTTAAAAATTTTCAGGCAACAAAAATACATTTCCTCCTTCTTCACACTAACACCACAGGATCTAGTACAACAGGATTTTCATGCCAGTGTGTCTCCAGGTTTAGACAATGGATAGGTCCTTAAATATGGACATCCAAGGTGAAATAAGATGTATACAATTGAAGGTCTCCTAGGTATAACGATGATTGCAAGAAAATCACCACAAAGTGAAGACCTAACGTTCAAAAGATACTTTTTATGAATGTATTGATGTGTCTACCTAACAGATCACCACACTAGATTAAAAAAAAAAATTAAAAATATGAACTACAATCCCTACTGCTATCAACATCTGTCCAGAATTAGAGAGTTTATTATTTAATTTCTTATTCATATTATGTCATCCATCACCACAATAAAATTATTTATGTTATTCTTTCACATATACTCTAAAATATTTAGATATGCTATTACACAATGAGGCATTAAAACAAAGAAAAACACCAAACCCAGAACAGACAGATTGTTAGATAATTTTGTCACTAGGTCACAGCAACACAGAAAAATGGAGTTTGGTTTTGAAAGATTCTAACACCAGTCACTATTAAAAACAAACAAAACAAACCCAAACAAAACAAACCAACCCAAACAAAACAAACAAAAAACCCCCACAGGTTTATACAATCTAGCTGAAGAAAGGTCTTAAAGTCTAATTTGTTCTGTCATAATTTTGTCAGTAAACTGATTTCTATCAAATGAGGACTTCTTGGTATATTCTATCCTTATAAATACTCAGCTATCAGGGTTTTAGTAGTCCATTTATTTCTGTCAAATGCCCAGCAATAACACCTTTTAGTTTAAGATAGCAAAAAAAAAAAAAAAGCTGTTTCTCCTTTCTTTCAAATGTTCCTTCATTGTTCTCTAGTACCAATAAACGAGATTTGCTCTAAAGGACTATCTCAGATTCGCTTCTGTCAAACGAGCCCTCACCTCGACTTGTGCTGAGCAGGTTTATTGCAGTGCCGCACAGTTACACAACACACCTGAACTGGGAGTCCTCACTGAGAAACTCAGGAAATGTGGTCTCCTTTCCCACTTCTGACAGACAGGGTTAGACCACATTGACTTGAAAAGTTGACGAGTATGATTCAGAGAACACATTTTCAATTCAGACCTGAGTTGCCTTTTAGGTAAAGAAAAAAAAAAAAGATCTTATTAGTCTTGAAGGGCAAATCAGTTGGATATTCCTATAAAACTTTTAGGACCTTTAAATGAGATCTCATTTTAAGAAATACAAGTATACAGAGCACTGTCAATGATACTTCCCGTAGCTTGAACTGTAGCAGTTTTGTTTTGCTGTGGGTTTGTTTTTTTTTTTTTAATGGCAAGCCCACAAATTTCTTTCCTTGCCTACAATTTTATGAGAGCTGTTTTTTATCAGACCCAATTAGTAAAGTGAAGCTAAATCTCTTTTCTTCCCAGTCAGAAGGCATTCATATTTAATTTGGGTCTAAAGAAATTTTACTACTATAGAGGCCCTGGGATAAAAAAATTAATTTTATGGTTATAATAGAAAACAGGGGAATTGAAAAAGCCCCTTTGGAGTTCAGTCACAAAAAGGAAAGATTCAATTACTTTGAAAATCTTTAGAACCACAAGATGGAAATATTGGAAATGATGAGCCAGACTGGGGGTCATCATCAACTGTAATCCCAAACGGCATTTATTCCTTGGCTTGTATTATTTTTCATTTAGAAACATAATGAACTGCAAGCTACTAAAAATACGAGGAGATAACTGCACTTAAGGAAAGCAAGCTCCCTCAAAATTATTCATTAATTGAATAAAAGCAAATGTTAACCACAGTAATATTTTCATTGTCTGCCTAGTGTTCAGTGACAAAACCGAACTTGCAGGAAAATTATAGTTTCTGAATATGTCTATTTATGTAACATCCTTAATGGCAATATATTATTATAGGGCAAATATGCAAATAAGAGTGCTTAAAATGCATTTTAATTCTGTAAAGGTTAATACATACATAGTAAAATACTGTGATGATAATATATTTAAAGTTAGCTATGCTTTCACAGAGTGAACCTGACTCACACCACTTTACACCACTATCGTTCTATTAATTTTAGTCATTTACTCCTAACATATACTACACAGATACGAGCCACGTGAAGTTGTTTATATGCATACTCCTCCAAAGTGTATATCTGGCACCAGAATGAAAACCAAAAATTAATTATTGACAGGCAGCCACTTCTTTCAATTATTTATGTTAATTACTGATATACAAACCAATGAAAGTGTGACAAAATTAATTAGAAACATTTTGAAAACAATCCTGTAGAATGGACTGATTCATTTGAAGTGATTTGTAGCTGGACATTCAACACATGTTGAAATCTAAATCAATTTATCTTTTTGGGAGACTTCAGAACTTAAGATGCTCATCTTTACCATCGCCTTCAATACAACTTGTATATAAATGACTAATAGCAAAATAACGATGATTTCTTTTTAAAATACTACTTTCTGTAACACCAAATTCTCTGTCTATTGCTGAAATACATTTGGCATGTAAAAAAGTCTCTTCCTCTATGTTTTATGGTTTGTTTGGGTTTTTTTAAAGTTAAAGTCTCCACTATCCTAAATGACCTATTATTTCTTTTCATGATCCTACTAGTTATATTCAAACTAATAACTCTGCTTTCTTACTTATTCATATCCTTAAGTATGTGTGTGTGCAAGCTGCAAAACTTAGCGCTAGTCACCTGAGGCCATAATTATGTCTGACTGGTGTAATACTGCAAAAAGTCCACAGATATATTAGTTAGCATGCAGTATATTACTATACTAAGATAATAGCCTTTTAACTACCTGTGCAACAATGACTATGATTTGATGTTAAATGATGTCTGAAAACTGAAAACTTATCAAATAAGAACAATGTTGGCATTTTGTTTCTATGATGTACTGTTTAATTCTGGTAATCATCATATCTTGAACTTCATTGACCAATAAACTATCAATAAAATTGAATTCTCCTTAGTGTGAAGCAGTTTTCTATTTCAAATACATAAAGAAAAAGGAACAATAACTCAAAGAACATCACAGTACTGTCAATTAATGCATCGTATTCTAGAAATCATTTAAGGGATTACTCTAGGCTATTTAATTAATCAATTAACAAGTAGTGACTTATCTGTTATAAATTGATTTTTCTCCTACACGCTTAACTGATCTTGCCATTGATCTGTCATTCTGCCCCCAAATGATTTCAAATTAAGTTCTTCATTGCACACTACTGCTTAAGACTCCTAGTATAGAATTTCAAGACCCCTAACCTAATGAAAGCGTCCTAAAGATTCATTAGACATAAATCTCTGGATGAAGGAATGCTAATAAACTAAAAGGAAAATAATATATAGGGCAAAATATTTGATCCCATATCATGCTCTCTTCCTCTGGCGACAGTGTTCTAAAAAATGTTTATAAAATAGCAGGCTTTGTAAACTACTCCTAGCTTTAAAATTTTGTGCTGCTTTAACTGAGGTGGCTGTAATTCCTCACTCTACTTACAAGAGCTCAGTAGTAAGAACATGTTGAGTGGCAAATAACTGCATCCATTCTTATGCTCTGCTGTAATCACTGAGCAGGCAAAACAATCCATCTTTATTGAATACCACACTTCTCAGGATATTTTTTGTTGGGTTTGGGTTTTTGGGTTTTTTGGTTGGTTGGTTGGTTGGTTTTTTTAACTTCTAAGATGAACTATCAGGACAACTGAATAGGATTTCATTTCTGTAAAGTGCTGAATTATACCTCTGAATTGCTGGGCACTCTCAGAAGCCCTGTATTCAACGGTAACTGATGATGTTGCATATTTTGTATGGCATAGCCTGACAGGGTTTTTTGAATGGATTAATTTTCAGATTAAATGCATCTACCTGCAGTAGCTAAAGAGGTAAGAAATCTTCTTAACTCTTAGAAGTTGAGTTCAACTTAAACTGGAAAAACACTGCAGTGACACACTGTTGTTTTCACAAACTGATGCTAATCAAATAAATGTTCCCAATGCTAATTGCTAACAGACACTCATAAGACATTACCTCACTTTTCTTTTTATTCACTAGGCTGAGGAGGATTATTTTAATAGGTTTAATTTTATTATTATTTTACGAAGTTTCATCTGTCTCTATTATTATCATCCCTATTTAATTTACAAAATAGCTGTCACCTTTTCCTTCATAATTACATAAACACTCTAAAAGTAAATATATTATCTTCATTGCTAGGTAGTAAATCAGTCATTCCCACTCTTTCCAATATTACATGCTCATGTTTCACAGAAAAATAGTTAAGGACATATATGCTCAAATAGCAGAAAAGTGATTTTTAACTTGCTGGATGTGCTGCTGACCAGAAATAAAACTAATGAAAACCCAAATATTATACTAGTTGTGCATTAACCTTGATTGATACATATAATATGGCCCAGTTTCCCAAGGTTTCAGTATGGAGCTCAGAAGCATGAACTATGAGATGGCACATCCTCCTTCTTAATAAATTATACCCAACATTCATTTTCCTGGGAATGAACTGTTAAGTTGGTAAACACTATTAGTTTCTCACTTTAACATTTCCATTTGAAGTTTCTACACCTCTCCTTAAAATCCCTCCATAATTGCATCGCCTTCCTTTTTTTTTTTTTCCTCCTTGACATCAAGCTTTCCTTAACTGTGCTCTGTTGCCACTAGTTATACAGAACAGTCTCCCCGTCGTGTTTCCAATGACCATAGTCTCTTTCAGTCAATCCTTTCCTTATCTATACATGGGTTCAAAGGGTAATTAGATAAGTACAAGGAAAAAACTCTATCAATGCCCAGTAAATAAAAGTGCAGCTTCAGACTCTGGCTCAGAAAAATCCTAAACTGCAGGGGAAGACTGAGGAATAATATATCACCGAACATCTGCCTTGTTCTTATATCCTCCCAAAACGATGTCCAGCTGCAGTTTGTCCTGAAAACCGAAAACTCTCTTCTAAGGGGCAAGGGGCAGAACTGACAACATAACCATAGTGGATTAAGAGACTAAAAAAAAAAAGGAGGTTAGAATAGGGCATTGGGAAGAACACTCTCAAAGTGCTCCGTGACTTCTGAAGATACTATCAAACTTCACTTTTACAGAGACAGAACACTGGCAAATTTGGGCTGGTGTTATGTTCTCAAAATATTTTCCATTAGCTCTTGTGAAACAGTCAAACAAGGAAGACAGTACGAACATACTTATTTTATCAGGACATTATGTACATGGCCTATGTCATTCTCAGTCAGATCATAAATTCTTAGAAGCAAGAACTGAACCTTCCAGGTGGGTTAAGAACATAGAAATGTTTGTCTTAATATCCAACCCTTTCTCTTTTTGTGTGTTCCTTATTAAAAGAGAAAAATCAAGCCTTGGAAGAGGTTACCCAAAGAGGTTGTGGAATCTCCATTCCTGAAGATTATCAAGACTTGATTGGACTCAAGACCTGAGCAACCTAGTCTGAATTGACTGTGTTTTGACCAGGAGTTTGGATTAGATACCTTCCGAGGTCCCTTCCAATTTGAATTATCCTATGACTGTATGAAACAGGTACTTTGCAGAAAAGCTGTCTTAGTGTCTTTATTTTCTCTCTTCCAGATTTGTAACTTAATCTTAAAAAACAGAAGAAGAAAGAAACATCAACGCACCCAGTATCACTAGTTATTGTTTGCATTATTATATTGCCGAGAACATAAGTCACAGGTATGTCTTATTCTTTATGTTTATAGACAACTTCAAATATATTAATAATTGTAAATTATTTATATAAATTAATAATGTACATTATAAATGCAAATAATTTCTGAGAAAAAAGCAAGCTCTGCCATTAAATTATTTTTGAGACCACAAGTAAAAAAAGGTTATAAATCCCTTGGCTCTGACGCCATGCATATATGCTGAAAAACATTTTAAATCCAGAAGACTAGCAACAGCCAATCCATAGTTACCCTTTTTAGTTGAATAAAGCATTAGAAATCTAAAACAGCAAACTCAAAATCCAATTATTATGGGGTACATCAAAAGACTCTTTGGACTTTCAGACCTGAAATACTTTTTAGTCCTTCTTTCAAAGGTTAAGTTAAAGGAAAAGGAAAAAGGAAAGAGAAAAAATTAATTTCTGACTTTGCCACTTACTTAAAGGTTGAAACCCAAAGACAATAAAGTAAGTAATCATGAAAAGAAAAAAAAGCATGCCTGGGACAGAGCAACAAAGCAACAAAATTATCCTGTTTATCACCATGTTACCCTAGAGTAAAACATTCATTAAGAAAAACAAGAACAGATAAAGGTGCTAACACTGTTTTAGTCAATGTATTCTATGGAAATGGAGGATGGAAATCTCTATTATAATGCAGTGTCCATATTCCACATGTCAGGAATCTTATTAAACTCCCTTAGTGGTCACTTCTCCCCTCTCACACCAAAATTCCAGACTATGGATATAAAACTCTTCCCAGAACTCTGCAAGTTAGAGGACATTTCTCCAAATTGCTCTAAAAAGATTTTAAGTAGTTTTTATTAATACACAGAAAATTTATCAAAGAAAATGACTACTGTAACTTAGAAGAGTACTGTGAGTTTCCATCGGGCAATGTAATTTCCTGCATTTTTATCATATGAATTATTTCAATTTGTAAGTATAAAGACAAAATGAGCAACAGATAATATTTTGGGGGAGGACTGCAACATGCTGGAGTCTTTAAAAAAGAAAGACCAAAGTGGCTTTAAAAGTCTTAACATCACATTTAAGACGACAACTACAATAATGTTCAAATATCTGTTTGCTGAAAAATGTGATGGCAGAATGAAACTTTGTCAGCCCTATGACACAATTTGGCCAGTATCATCTTAGAGCATATTTTAGGCGTGCTTAACAACCTGCCTTGAATTGCAAGGAATTAAAACAATCTACAAAGATGCGCAGGGCAATGTTCTAAGCAAAGCCTCCTAAGGCACTGCATCAAATACGTTTTCAGTGGAAAGATTTCCCAAAGCTCTTCCAAAACCTTTATCAATTCCCGTAAGTAGCCCATCAGTCTTCTACTGCCCATACTGAAACCAATGACCTGAATTTCTCAGTTGCCTGTGTCAGAGAGCAACAGTAAAACTAACCACTTTCATTGACAACGTTGTCGAAGAGCTATAGACCAAGACAATTACTCAGAATAAACCTTCTATTGGAAGTCACATAAAAACCTTTTCAACATTCTGTTTTAATTTTATTAATAGTTATGATTCATTTTCAAGTTACTTTTTTGGCTCTATGCAATTAAACTACTTGCAAGTAGAATAATATGAGCATATAAGAATCTATGTAAAAAAAAAAAAAATAGAATGAAAATCATCTATCAATGTACATAGAACACACTCCAAAAAGATACATTGGTATTTACAATAACCACAAAACTAAATTAATATTTTACAAATGTAGTTCTAACCATTCAGAATAGTTCAGAACCCTTAAAATCTTTTCCCCCTTTTTTTAACTCTTAAATCTATGCTTTCTAGACATAATATTGAGACTGCCAGAAATTATATCCCAGCATTAAATCCTGTGGTGTATATTCCTGTTCGTAATAAGTTAGTCTGAAAAGATAGGTAACTGTGCTATAAATTAAAGTCTTTTGTATCTGAAACAATCTGAATAACTCTCAATTCAATACCTGTTAGATGAAGTGTCCACACTATAAAGCAACCACACACTTGGGTCAAATGGTAAGCTTGGAGCTGTACCTTTCTAAAGGGAACTCTACAGGTGGAACTCAGGTATACAAAGGAGTTGAGATTGTTAGCACCAGCTGATACAACAACTGCTGAAGCAGAGTAAATCCACACAGAAGTAGCAAGACGGAAGCAGAGAATCGTAAGATAAAAGACTAGAGAATGGGGGCCCAGGGAGAACAGCAATACGGGGTGAAATATGGCAGAAATTAAGAAGGGGAGACAGAAAACGTATCTAAGAGGAAGACTGAAAAGTCATCTCTCAATTGAAAATATTGTGATGGGGAAGAGGGAAAGAGATACTAGAAAACATTCAAGAAATAGCGAGGTTGGGGAAAGGAGAAAGTAAGCAAGCGTTAAAACCAAACCAAAAGTAAGGGACAACAAAAGGACAAAGAACTGCTTAAGAAAGATCAGAGGGAATACGCTGACACAAAAATTAAAGCAAGAAACATACTATCTACTGACATCTAAGGTCATTAAGAGCTACAGTTAGATACCTTTAAACATTTATCTGCTCGCTCTGAATATGGGTGGAAAGCTGTCCCAGAAGAAGTTCTTGTCTGCTGCAACAGGAATGTTTCTGTCCTACAGCACAATCAATGAAAATCAATTGCCTGATAATTGCTTCGCATCAAATTAAATTATGGAGGACTATATGGCTCAGAGGGTTGGAAATGAGATGTGGAGCCTTTCACCTCTAGGTCACTGCTACAAACACAATGCAAGTCAATAATGACTAAGAGTTGTTACTGTTGTGTTAGTAAAAAACTTTATTTTAAGCTCTACTAAAACACACCTTTACTGCTTTATAACCTCAGAACTTTGTTTTGCCAACCCATGAACAAAGCTGGATGAAGCTCCCAATACTTCTCATGTGACCTTTGTGCTGCTTGTGATTACAATATACTTAATTCCTTTTCAAGAATACTATTCTTATTCATTCAACAGATTACAACCCAGTCAGGTTACTTTTGAAACCATTTTCAAAAATTAAAGTCTGTAAATAAGATGTAAAGAATATATCAAGATCCCAAAATTATGTATAATATTTCTTCTTTTAAGCAAGATCATAAATATTCAAAAATACAGGAATTTTGAGCATTTTCTTTGATTCTCACAAAAAAAAATACCAAAAATGAACCCAAGACACCACTAAGCTGTGCTTCCCTGTTGAGACATAAAATCAAAAGGGAGATAATACAACTTTTTGAAAACACTAGCTGATGTTAAGTGCAGTTTTTTGTTGATCAGTGACTGGAGTTTGTTTTCATTTCAACTTAATTTATGCATGTGTCCCTGTTTGCTAGTTTGTTCGTGCTTGAACAGATCTTCTGACTGAATTGCAATACTAGTTGAAAAATGAAAATACATCTGGATAGCTACCATGTGGTGGACTAACCTTTGCTGTCCAATAATGTGCTAGTTTGTAGGTCAAGAAAGTTTAAAACCACATGGTCCCCTGCATTATATACTATTATCGCTGCATCTGTTTTGGCTGATGGGAGCTACAGATGAAAACTCACTGTTGTAAGGGTAACCCAGGTAGGCAGTTAAGCCCCACACAGCTGCTTATTCCGCCCCCAAAAGGATGGGGAAGATAATCAGAACAACAAAATTTAGAAAACTCATTGGTTGAGATAAAGACAGTTTAATAAGTAAAAAAACCAAACCAACCCCAAAACCCAAAGAAAACACAAACCCAAGTGATGCAAAAGAAAAAAAAAAAAAAACACAAAAACAAACAAATAAAAAAAAACCCCAAAACACTCACAAATACTCACCACCAGCCAAGCGATGCCCAGCCAGTCCCTGGCCTAAAATAATCATACTACTAGCATGAGTCAGTAACCTCTAATACAGAAGTAATCAGGAAAAACAGACACTTACCTTAATAGAAGAAAATATATATTGATGGATGCAACCAGAATAAAGGCTATTATAAGGTTTTTCTTCATCTTGTTATCCTCTAGGCCATAGCAGAAAATAGATTAAATACAAAAACTTCTTAGTTGTGTTTTCTCTGCTCCCATGGTTCAGATGAGTGAAAATTTGCTCATTACTTCAAAGGTTTCTAAGCCTCTACAACAAATCCTCAGGGCCTGCAAGAAAGGGTAGTTTCTGTGGCCACACACACTGCCTTTGACCTACAGCATAACATTTCCTGACAAATGTGAAAAGCATTTCTTTAGACAGTTTTACATCTTTGAATTGCAGTAACTAAACTGTGAACTCTGCTTTTGACAATAAAAGGTAACTGTTTTTAATTGTGAAAGTAAAGTCTGGACAGTACCTCTGCTACTGCTGCCACCTAAAAAACTTTCATGCACATATATACTTGAAGCCACTTATCTGGTAGCGGCACTCTTTTGCTTTTACTAAAATGCACCCGGTTTTCCAAGACATAAGTTTTGTTTCCAGTTATATTCAGGAAACTATAATTATTTTTATTTATTTATGGAGTTTCAGACTACAGATTTGACTTCATTTCTAATTTAAACTTCAGCAGCCAAATACTTCTAGTTTGTTACTATCAGCTCTATGATATTCATAAGCATCACTAGCATAACTAATAGACCGATGTGGACAGCCACATGCAGATGGATTTGCTGCAGGAACTAGAAGACGTGGATTTGCATGTTCAGAAGATCCAAGGATAACATGAATTTTCAGGGAGATAAGTTTTTAAATAATGGAACTTAAATTCTCCAGCCTGAAACTCCAAACTCGGGAGGAGTTCTAATTCCTAGAACAGAGCGGGTTATTGGCCTCTTGGAGAGGGGTGGTCTGAATAAGCAGATGTTCTTCTCCAACTCTGTTGAGTAATCTCTGTCTTTGACAATTGCGACATTGTAGCACTAGTCTCTTCATTCTTGAGGAACCCACATCTTCATACACACTCGAAGACTGGCATTATAAATAGTTCATAACAGGCTATGAAAATTAATGCACTAAATGATTAATTAACTGATTAAGCAACCTAACAGGTTGCTCATAAGCTATATCACAGTCTATTCAGATGATTACTGAGCATCTACAAGTCTTGTAACTTGTGCCTTTAACATGCCTAGAACATCTATTATTCATGAAGTCTTCTTAAACTCCTGTATTTATAAACACTCCCCTAATTTGGAGTTTGATTCATTTTCTCAGTACGATTAGAATAATTATAACGCTGACCCCCCCCCCCAAAGAATCTTCCTTTTTATAAATTATTATTCTAAGAATTGCACAACACTTAAATACATTTACATGGCTAAAAATGGGGAGGGAAGGAAAGGCTCCATCTGTCACAAGTATCATCAAAAAACCCAGTTTATTTCTTCCTATTTCCCTTTTCCTCCTATATCCTGGCAATGAAGAATGTACACCCTCTCCTCTAGACAGACAGGCACCTCCTTAAATAGCAAACCAAAGAAACACACCAGTGTTTGTTCCATCCTTCAGTATACTTTGTTTTACTCAAATATACCAAATATCTGTTCTCTAGAAAGCAAAACGGCATGCTTAGTAATTTCAGCGTTGGAGACAAGCCATGATAAAGGACCTCATTATAAAAAGCAGTCTGTTTGTAGCTTTGTGATACAAACACTCCAATTAATATACTATATTATGAAGTTGCCACTCTCCCCACTACTGCAGCAGGAGATTTTCTTCTTAGTTATGACATGAGGAACTGATTGAGCTAATTAAAGAAAAAAAAAAAACCTTGTCAAAAAACTTCTTCTCAAAAACATCATCAGTTTCTCAGTGCAGTTTATATAGCAGAGTCATAAAACCCTTAAAACAGAGAGAGCACAGACCATCATGGGGGTAGCAAGCAGCACAAGGAAGAATGGCAATATCTTCAGCAGGTACCTTCCATCATGAATCACAGCCCAATGAGCCTCACCCTCCGTTCATGAAAGAACAATCCTCACAGCTCCGTAAAATTTTGTCAGCAATACCGAACACAAAAATACTCAATAGTTTAAAAATGACCATGCAAAACTATGCTAGCAGCACACAGATACTGATTTTACTTCAGTTAGAGAAAGTCCTTCTTTTATACAGTAGTATTGTGATTAGAGCACTCATCTGAAAGCAAGAGTACTGATTTCCAGGCCACGGTCACCCTGAAGCCGCAACTTCTTTCTAGGAAAAAGCTCTAAGCTGTAGGAAGGACCAGGAGGGGTGTTCTTCCACTCCCACCACAGCATCTGGGTCACTGCGCACACAAAGGGGTCACAGCCTACACATCACACCAGCCCCGGCACTTACAGAAACGGTCTCCATTGCCTCATGAATCTTTTATTGCTACAAAAGGACACAGCTTCAACTGTAGGGATGGCCAGTTTCCCTGTCCTAGCTTGGCTAGGAGCTTGGAATACATTTATGGAAGCAGAGAATTGTACACGCAGACAGTTTCTCTATCTATGGCTTCCTGTCGGTGCTCTTAAACCACCCACCGCCTGTGTAAAAGGTTGGTATCACAAGGTGTGTTTTGAATTGAAACTGATGCTAAGTGAATTAGCTGTGCTCAGACCCTGCCCAAGAAACCAGATTATTCCAGGAACTTAGATGGAGGGAAGGTACCTTCCAAAATGCATCCAATTAAGATCCACCTCTTCCACACAGAAAAACGAAGACCTCCCACCTATAGTAAGGTGCTGTACATCTTGGAAAATACAATTACTAGTGAGTAGTTTCTATTCTTAAGACTTTCTTATTGCCACTAATAACAATGCTGTAGGTCTATAATACAGATTCATCATAGATAATCTTCAAATTAATGCAGGAAATAAATATTGCTTTATGAATCTTCACCTGGAAGCTTGAATGAAAGATGTTGCAACTTACAGTACTTAAAAAAATATTGGTCTAATTCCTCATTATACTTGAAAGCTAAATCTTTTACACTTATTTACTACACGTTTTTTTCCTCTAGCTGGGTAACTACTGAAATCATTTTTCAGCAAGCTTTGAAACAGTATGTCATGATTTTTTAAACATACTTTTTATTGGCATAAACCAGTTTGATTTCAGCTTGATTTATAATGTAGGTTTCATTGTGTTATTTTTCTACAGCAGCTTTTAAAAAGCCGTTTCCATTCACAGGTACATTGCAAAGAACAAAATACTTATACATAAAAAGTAATGTGCCACTATAATTTGAAAATATTCATCTCATTCACATTCCCCTGCCTCCACTAAAAGATTTATAACATGTCTAAAACAGGAATTGATGAATTCATCAGCGTCTGGGACATTTTGATCATAATCAATAACATAATTTTACCCTTTAAATGGGATTTCAATTAAACTACATTTTTTCAAAGTAATTTTATTTTTATCATAAAAATAGGTTTTGTGCAGACCAACAGCATTAACTCATTTGATACCAGGTCCTATGTATGTACCTACACAGCCAAACAATGATAATACTATACTTAATGGAAGATATATAAAATTCATTGGGCTGTTTCATAGGTTACATATGAAAAAGTAAAACATTCCTTAGATAAATAAGTACAAGCATAAAGATCAAGCATCATGACACAAGTTTAAAAGTCCATTATCCAACAATGAAGAATCTAAGGACAGCAACAGAATAACCAACATAAGGAAGATAGGCTGGCCTGGCTCCTACAAATTCACTTTTGCGCTTTCTCTTAGCTCTCAAGAAAACACAGGGCAAGACATTCCAGTAGCTTCCACAGAAAGTTAACTGTAAATATTTCTTAGATGGAAGAGTCTGCCAGGAGCAGCAGAAAGGGAGCAGACAGACCATCACCAGTCTCTCATCAGATGATATTAAATGACACCATCAGAACTTATTTTGAGTTTTATTTCTTTGGAAGCTGGTGCTTACTAGGCTAGGGAGTTGCTGTAGAAAGTTGGAGTAGGGAATGTTTTAAAGGAAAAATGATTTTTAATACTATACAGCAAGAAATTTTAGACATAAGAAATAGAAACAAAATGTAATAGTTTGGAATAAGACGAATGAACAAATAAATATGAAGCCATGGTAAACCAGAGGGTTTTGTGGTCCATTGAACAAATACTCCTGCTGTAAGAAGTAAATTAAATCAAGTGGTGTGATCTGATTATCTTCAAGGATTATTTGTCATGGGCAAACTACTGGTTGAGGTAGGAACAGACTGTTACCCTTCAACTAAGTGGCAGTTATTGATTTTTGCTGGCACAGCCTCATTGTTACATGGCTTCACTGTTACGGAGAGGCTGCTAGCTCAATGTCTGTCAGTCTGGGAAATAAAGGTAGCCCTTACTTAGGAAAGATAAAGGGAGGTAATTTCAGGGTCTTTCATCTTTTCCTAAGCTGCACTGCTCAGAAGCCAGAAAGTGTATTTTCTTTGTCTACAGTGCTTAACTAAATCTTGAACATCACACAGCTTTTATGGATGGATAATATGTATACCTAGATACAGGGAGAAAAATTCTGGCACTACTGGTGGTATCAACGGAACTACAACTTCACCCAGAACCATCATCCTGCACCAGGACACAGTCTTCAGAGCAAGGAAAGGAGGGGGAGGGGGGCGGGAAGACCACAGGTAACTATTTGAAGCCCTTAGAGTTTCGGTGTCACTTCTGAGAACTTCCTTAATCGAATGGAGAAACAACTGCACAGAATTTGAAGACACAAAATAGGTTTCTGTAGCTTTAAGAACAGACAAAAGCCTTGTGATCTTGTCCAGGGAACAGCTTTACATAAATCCTCACAAAGTCTCTGAGAGGCAGTATCCAGGACAGAAATCACAATAATTACAGCTATTTCTCAAGCTGAAGTATCCAGCTTGTTTTGAGGCAAATCTCAAGACAAATACATCAAAACTACAAATCAGAGAACTATACTAGATGCAAGCAAAAATAGGACTACAGAAGCCCAGGAACAAGTGTATGGTGCCACTGCTTCTCACTTTTGTCAAAAATATTTGCACATTTCACAGTTCTCCACATAATTTGAAAACTGAAAGTTACAACTTGGTAGTAGTCTTGGAAATTTCACTCCATTCAGTTTGGGGGTGGGAGGAAGCTGTAGCTCCCCTTACCCCCTTACCCTGTGTCAGCTGAAGAATCAATCTGCTTCTGTTTGTTTAGATTTGGATGCTGGTCCTGAAAAGCTTCATCATACAGGAAAATCCCTTTCCATGGTAAACAGCCAAGTAGGTATGAACCCAGTCATGAACTCTCATTGCAGAATGGTAAACACACAAACGTAGATCAATTAAAACAGAGGGAAATCTTGTTTTGATATATGCCCCTCTTAGTGGGGAAGATTAATTCCTGCGATGCACCATTCTGAACAACTTCCATCATTATTTTACACATCCACCTAGGCTCTTTGGTGCTGCGAATTTAAGTCCCAGCTGGGAGATCCAAATGTATAATGACATTCTAGTGAGTTTCTGAGGCTCAGTAAATCTGGCAGGGGAGTCAGGCTCCTCGGAAAGGAATGACAGCAGATGCCCTCCAGGGGAGCTACAAACCACGCGTGACTCATCCCGGCCTGCCAACCCCCGGCACAGGCTGTTGACTCAAGGAAAAGAGCTGACAGGCAGCAGCCATAGTTTCAGATGTTTCATTTAGATCTCTCCCAGCAGGTGTCACTACAATGTAGCGTTGCTATAAAACCTTAGAGAAACAAACATAAAAGCAGCAGGGTTCCCCCCCAAACGACAAAAAAAACCCTGGAGACTGACTATGTCAAACCTGAATAATCTGCAGAAATCAGCTTTGTGAGGAGAGGGTGGGGAAAACTGTTAGCTGTGTATCATTTCCATTTTCATACAGCTAGTTTTCTTCTTATAAATTGTTATACCTCTGGAAGAGATGTCTTTAATGAAGTGGCTAATTTAATGCAAAGACTCAGCATTCCCTTCTTAACAGTAGTGTACACAGATGGCTGTATACCCAACTCTATCCATCTTTTTCAAATTCTTATAAAATGGCTGTTGAATTCTATTCCTTGGAGAGATAAAATACATTTATAATAAATATGGCACCCGCAACAAAGTTTTCTAGCAACTGGTTCTGAAAATAAAAAAAAACACAACAGAACAAGAAAATGAATTTTCGTTTCAAAAGCAGTCTCCGTGTGTCCTGGCTTCACCTGGGACAGAGTTAATTTTCTTCCTAGTCGCTGGTATAGTGCTGTGTTTTGGATTTAGTGTGAGAACAATGTTGATAACACACCGATGATTTAGTTGTTGCTAAGTAGTGCTTACACTACATCAAGGACTTTTCAGCTTCTCATGTTCTACCAACTGAGAAGGCTGGAGATGCACAAGAAGCCGGGAGGCAGCACAGCCGGGAGAGCTGACCCCTGGCCAAAGGGCTGTTCCATAGCGTATGACCTCATGCTCAGTATATACACTGGGGGAGAGCTGGCTGGGGGGCCACTGCTTGGGAACTGCCTGCGCGTCAGTCGGCGGGCGGTGAGCAATTGCATTGTGCATCACTTCTTTTGTATATTCTCTTATTTTTTTTTTTTCCTTCCTTTTCTGTCCTATTAAACTATCTTTACCTCAACCCATGAATTTTACGGTTTTTTTTTCCCCCCAATTCTCTCCCCCATCCTTCTGCGAGGGGGTGGGGGGAAGTGAGCAAACGGCTGTGTGGTGTTTAGCTGCCTGCCGGGTTAAACCACACCACCATGCAGACTCTGACTATCCTACCACCCAGCTATTCTGCAGGCATTCAGACACTTCACCGTAATGTCTCAAAAATCAATAGCAATTTATTCTCTCTTTGAACCCCAAGCAACAAAAGTAAATAATACTGTCACCTCCAGTCTGCCTTCAGAACATGGTCACAAAACAGTCTTGCTACTATACTACAACCCTAGAGAGCTCTCTATCTATGCTGGCTTTGCAGATTGTATTGGCTTTCATAAGGGAAAAACACGCAAGACAGCAACACAAAGGGGTCAAGTTCCTGTACTCCAACCAGCCAAACTGCTGAGTCGGAATTAGGAGGAAGGCTTGGCATCTGTCTTACTTCAGTTTCACCTATGTTGATTTTATGGGGGGGGAAGCAATGCTAGAACTTTGTTTTCCTATGCAATAAAAGGGAAATCCAAGAGAAAAAAAGTTGAAAGACAGGCTGGAACTTCAAACCTTTGCAACATTTAAAGGTATTTCTTAAATTCATTTCTTAAAAATAGGAGGCTTTAAAATTCACATTCCTTACAATGCTACTGAACACATGTCAGAATATTCACAATAATCCAAAATATTCAGACAGATTTTCTTAAAATCATCATAATTTGTAATCAATATTAAGAAATCAATTCCTGTCTCATTATATGCCAGCCAGTCTCTTTCAACTGCTCATAGCATGAGGCATATCATCATCACAGGGACTTTTACATTTCAAACACATTCAAATTAAATGTGTTTCAATGAAGATACGCTCAGTTAACAACTGGTGACCCTGCGTATGTGTGTAAAACAGACTCTTCTCTTTTCAGGGAATAGTATTTAAATATGCTTGTATCTTTGCATATTTAATTGTCTTCACTACTGGACGCTGTGTAAGCCTGTACAGCAGAGAAATTCTCACCACGACCCCCAACACCAATTCTCTTTCTTTTTAGAAATACTGATTTCCATGGATTCATATGTAGTAAGTCCAGGATGCATCACTAGCTCATACAGGTATGTAGTCCTGATTTAAAGGAGTCCACCATTTCTTCGGTGGCAGTTTGTATCAATGAGCCCAATGGCAGGGGACAAGCTGAATGCAAAGCAGGGACTGTATGGTTAAGAGAAGAAAATTTACCTTCTGTTCATCCAGTTTTCAACATTAACAGTAATTCCATGAAGTAATTTCCCACTCTAAAATGATAAATTGCTGAAACTTAAAAGCACAATAAAACTCTCTAAATTTAATGGATCTCATAAGAATTCTCATTACCAGTCAGGTCAGAATTGTGATTTTTTTTTTTCTTTTTTCAATAGGGGATAACTAGTAAAGAAAATGGGAAATTCTAAAAGATTTTAGGTTAATATCTTAGGAAAAAAAAAGTCTGAGTGGATTTTACATGGCTACTTGAGAACAGATGAAATACTAAGACTGTTTATTCACACAAGATATATATATGTATATATATACTTGTCTAATCAAAGGGCATTCTGAACCAATGTTAGCAAGGAAGATAATCAGAAGATTAATGTATTTTTTTAGAATTCAGGTGCAAAATGTGGCAAACCCAATAACCACTAATGTGAAAGAAAAGCAAAAAAATAAACTGAATTTTATATTGAGTCAAAAACTGAATGAAAAGGGAAGAAGGCTACAGAGATTTAATTCTTGTATGATAGTCACATAATCCATGACGTGCTTTGGATAAGAGATGCCTGGAAAGAAGGTAGAACTGGAAATGGAAATGAAGCCACAGGGCTTCCTTTTACTGTGAAACACAGCCACAACAAATGGGAAGTCTGCTACTGTGAGAACCAACAGTGAGGGTAGAGTAAAGACAGCCTACACAGTAGATTATTGTTCAATTATTTAATTAAAATCTTTTAAATCTGTAGGGCTTTTTAATTAATATTTAATAAGCACATAGGCATCTGAATTCAGACTGTTGGCATTTGACTGTCTCATCAGGACCTACACTGGGCACTCATTCAATCCTATGCAGCTCTTACTAGCCCCTTATAAAAATTTCACAAGATAAAAAAAGATTAAAGATAAAAATCTCACAAGAAGTTAAACAGCATATGAATCAACAAAGCAACAGTAAAAGTCAGGAGTGATTCTCTACTGTTCCATTTGTATCCCTCCAAGAAGCGCATTTCATTTAATTTACTACTTACTCATTTTACGTCTGCTATTCTCTGTATATGTCAGTGAGTGAAGTGCTAACTACACCTAGTATTGGAAACACAAAGTAGAAATTTTTGAGACAGGCTTAATATATTCCAGAAATTCTTCTGTGGCTTTGAAGTATCTCCCAGTAAAGCTCTGACAAGTGAGATAAGCTTTAACACTTTCAAGAATAGTTCTATTGTGCTTAAAGGAATGAATCTATGGAAATGCTCTGGAGCTCTAGGATTCAATAGGTCTTTAGGTAATAGAGGGCATAGAGCAGTGAACATCAGATCAATGAGTACTACAGTGTCTGGCTAATACTGTTAGTCTCGTACGAGCAAAGCACTAAGAACTTAGGCCAATATCCCATAAAGCATTTATGCACAAAGTCTTTTTCAGAACCAAGTTCACAAAACATCTGAAATCCAGATCTGCTCCTGTATTAATCACAGGCACGTCCAGGAGTGATAACTCCATACCATGACTAAGGGACTCATTCGGATCCTTGGGAAGTCAGCTGGAGTTTTGCCTTTGGCTTCAATGAGCATCATCAGATCACAAAGCAGACAGCATGGGTTAATTCATACACAAACAGGAACACCCTAATATTGCTTAACACAGCTGTGATAGCATAAGCCTTTTAGAAGTTGCTAAGCAAGCTTCAAAATACTTATGCAAGTGAAGGAGATCTAAGTGTCTAAAACAGACCCTCAAAAAGTCACTCCAACCACACCCTATGGTGACCAGCTTAGTATCCATCTAAAACTCTTGTACAGATGCCAGGTACCTGCAGAAAGTAATATTCAGCTATAACCCTGAATAATGTGTCCTATTGGTAGCCCTTACCGGCAGATACAAGCCAGTTTCAGAGTTGCTCTCAGGAGTGTCTTTCCTCTGCAGTTGCTTCACTTTTCTTGCACCTACCCCCTTGTACTCACCTGGTCTCACTAGCAGCCAGTTCAAGGAGCTAAAGCAGCCAAAGCTAGCACAAAGGGGAAAACATGAACACTTTCTGTCAGTTTAGCTCTCTGAATCAGCTCAACACTGAAGGAGGCAAGCAAGAGTATTGGCACATGAATGGAGTTGGAAGAGATGATTTAGCTTTTTTTGGTTTTGCCTACCCATTTTAACAAATTAACTATAATGTGAAACTGCAACCTGAGTGTATAGAGGACCAAAACAACTAATACAAATGCTCAGTCATCCTAATACATTGGCTACCAACACTGCTAAATGAAATTAGATATTTCTGTCTTTATTAAGAAAAGGTTATGTCAACATGTGTAAACTAGCTTATAATTAAAAACTGGAGAGATGATACTTCAAAATTTTGCTAACCAATATCATGGTGAAAGCAACACATTAGGCATCATATAATATAAACTGTTACCTAATTTCTATTTTTCACACCAAAAATCAGAGTAAATTTATTTATGCTCATTTAAAGAGATCTTTGCATTGATAAATGAATTTGAAGTAGCTTTGTGTAAATAAGAATTAGGAACAAATATTATTTTGGTGCTTGCATTGGTTTTTATGTATTGCAAAATCCAGTACAAGCCCAGATCCAAGTGTTACTCCTTACGCTTACAAAAGTATATAAGCACACAATGTATGAATGTTACTACCTTACCAAAGTTTCTCTTTATAACACATCTTAAATTCAAATCACCGCTGAGTACATTTCATTTCACCTACCTGTCTAGTAAGATTTGTTATATTAAATAATTTATTCAGCCATTTCCCGATCTAATCATAAATTTGAAATGTGGGAAGAAATTAGCACCTGATGTTTGGAATAAACGTGACTGAGGCAATATTGGTTTAATATTTTGCCATATTTATTTTATCTGCTGGCCGTTTCCTCTCCTTGTTGTAGATTCACAATAAGTGGAAGAATGAGTGAGGAAAAGAGATCAAGGAAAAACAAGAGGGAAGAAAGAAAAGGTTGCCTGTATTTTTACTTTTGGCATGCCAATTCCACCACTTCAAAATCATTATCTTTTCTTCAGGAAGAAAACAAAAGACTGAGAATTCAAATAATCTGCTGCACCTCAGCACTGTCATTTTCAAGAGATTAGACCCTGTCACCACAACTTCCAAAATCAAGTCCCCTAATTAGTTAGTTTTCTAAAAATATTACATTGGATTTTTGTCTGTCTTCTCATCTTTTTATAGAGGCTAGTCTACTCCAGCATACATATATATGTGTGTGTGTCTGTGTGTGTTTTTCTAATAATTAACTATTACCCTCTCTCCAAAATTCTTTGAAAAAGGATAATTTGGGGCCTTTGCTGACATAAGTGTTCTCATTGCATATATGTTCAGACAGGAATTTCTGTCGTCATAAGGCTGGGTGAGCCCTAGCCTAGAGCCGACTGTTTATAAGGAACTAATGAGAGTTAACAAGAATATTTACTAAGTTTGTAATGAATCAAATCCTTCCCTTGTAACCAAATCTCCACTAATTGCTTCAACTACTAATAGCTACCCCAAACAAACTAAGAATTAAGAAGGTGATTCATTCTAATCACCACTTTGCCAATACTGCCAATAAAACCGGTTACTGCTAGGATGCTAATGTGACCATTTTTCTTTAGGATGTAAACAGAAATTGTTAACTCACTTTACAACTCTTAGATAACTAGTTTTGATTAATATTTGCAATCTAAACCCAAAAAATCTTAGCAGACGCTACTTTGCGCTGTAATTAAAAGTGAAATTGACTGGATAGGACAGCATGCTTGCTTCCAGTCTTTCTGATGCTTTTCATGAAGTCTTGGTACATGAACTTACTTCCAAACATGACCTTATCAGAGCACAGGTGCATGAGAGAATATTACATAATGGGGAAGTCTGAAAATATAGGATAAAATTATCAAGGGAAGACAGCATTTTATCACAAATTTGAGCATGCAATGAGATTTTTAAAAATGCAATACATTTTAAAAGCTCTAAATGTTTATAATCCTGGAGCATGTTAACTAGAATAACATCACAAATTTGGGAATACATTGGTTTTGGAATATTGGCCTTCAAACTAACAGGCTCAGTTGACCAACTGAGGTCTGCTCAGCTGGCTGCAGATACATACAGAGAAACCAAAAGCCTCTACTTGTATTTTTGACACATCCTTCTGAACAGCACTTCAGACTTCATGATACACTCCTAATAGTTTAAAACTATTTTTCTCCTGAAGTTTGACACAGAGCTCCATGAAAGTTCCAGTAACAGAACAAAACAATAGTTCACAACTAGAATTCTTAGAGTTTAAAAAAAAAAAATCTCCTTTTTCTTTCTCAAGTGTTGTAAGTTAAAAAAGAAAAGGTAGTGTCAAACCCAACTGCTCGCACATCTCTTTGCCTAAAGCTAAAAGGATGCTTTCAGGACAGATGTAGTTTTGTGGCTTACGGCTGAGAATAAGCAGAGACTGTATATTCTAAGCAAGATGTACAACACAGTTCATTATTTAGATTGCCGCTTGTTTCCTATTGAAAGACCTTGATTCAATTCCTTGTTTCTTTACTGAGTTTTAAACATGCAGAAAGAAATTTTCCATTAAAGAAATATTAAGAAAAAATAAATGCTGTTTCAAGGAGCAATGGAATGCATTAGGCATACATTCGAAGACCATGATTCTTATCATCGAAGGCAAGATCATATATCCAGATGTCAAGTCAGATGTCAATAGGACACAACAAATGAGGCACAGCCTGAGGTACTGAATAAGGAGAAGTTACAGTGGCTCACTGAGTGAGTACTGAATGAGACAGAAGCTCTGCAGAAACACACAGGCATACACTCAACAAGTGCCACTCCATTCAGACACAGCCACATCAGCTCCACCTGAGCTAACACGGTACTCGAAGCAGCATTACTGAACTTACGTACTTTACTAGCTCTAGAAACATTTCATGCTTACTGATGAGGGCTATTTATTCTGCATAAAACAACATGCTAGTGCAGCTATCATGCTTTTGGTGCATAAACAAGCTTATTGTATCTATTATGTAATTATAAAACTATATATAACATCAAAATTTACACAGACAGGACATAGAAGACCTTAATTCCAGGATTTCCTTATTTTTGAAATGCTTGATCATGATGCTGTAACAATATTCATTCAGTCTACATTCATAAGCATGTAATGTTAAAAAAACCTTTATGCAATATTAGCATAATTAGAAAAACGTGTACCCTAATATCACAAGAAAATATCAATAAAATACTGAAAGGACAGTATATTTTGGAAACAGCCTAAGTGTTGAAGGAACAATTTCATTGACACAAAATGCTTAGAAAAGTTAGCAAAGTAGATTAAGGGCATAATCTCATGGGTAAATACTACTGAAAAGTTCCATTTACTACAATATATTTAAAACTCAAAGTAACGAAATTTATTCAACAATCTTAAAAGACATAAACCACCTAACATCTACTTGTTATTATAACGAGTAAAAACAAGACAAAAATTTTAAAATCGATTCTGAAGTCTATCTTAGCATTATAGTAAAAAATGTTAATACATCCAAATTAAAAAAAAGCTTTTTCTTCATTTACTTTGCCATCATGATTAAGCACCTATGCAAAAGCAGGTAACTGTTTAAATGATCCAGACCTCAATCAAAAAGGTCAGTACCTAATTAATTTACAGTTAGAGATATTCTTACTATACAACTTAACATAAATAGGAAAAGCTAATTTGAGATCTACATGCACCACATTATCTTAAGAAAAAGTGTCATCTGTTGTAACATGTTCTGCAGCTTATACTTGCTTATATATTTCACACTGCAGATTCCATTTAATTTTCTTGATTTACCCTCCTTGTGTGAAGATGCTCCAATCAATTCTAAATTAATAGACTTTGTTTCAAATAAGCAGGCTGTATTTTAATGACATATTATGCATGCTATAAAAGCCTGATTTTGTTTGCTGAAGTACACCAAGTTTTTGACCTCAGTGTCTTACTTTCTCGTCTCTAGGACCCTACTCTGAGACTACAACAGGTTTATTTTGGCAAGATAAAGGTATGATCTAATTCACTTTCCAGATAGTAAACATGACTGTTCAAAGCATGCGTGTAATTCCATTCCTTCCTCACAACACAAAAATTTATAAACACCTTTTTCTTAGTAGAAACCTATGATTTGATATGAAATGTTATTTTTCTGAAAAAGAAACAGCAAATTTAAAATTTGCCTTTAAACGCTGCTGTTACAAACTTATTCAGTTAAAACAACATTAACCTATAATGATAGCTAATTTTAATGTATTATTTGTTTTTTGGTATACTCTTATACCAAATGTTATTGCAACTAAATGAGAATTTTGAACATTTTTCATCTTTTTTGAACCTATGACAGCAGTTCATATTTGAATACTTCCAGCATTCCCCTCACTGAAATCAAAATGACTACTGAAGAATAGCAAGCAGGTATGTCAACCTGTTAATCAGATTTGAAAGAGTACAAGTTTATAAGTTATTTTTCAGCCTGTTGGCATAAAGAAACATTCAACAAACATGTATTTAATTTTAAGGTTCTTCTCAAATCTATTGACTATCTATGAATCATATGAAACGTGCCATTCTGCACCCAGAGGAAACCATATAATGAAAATAAGCATGACCAAATAAAGACCTACTCTTAAACTAGTAGTTACATATGGAAGAAGGAAACAAAATCCACAATCCAAAGGATTCTCTAGCTGGACAATTCTCTCTCTCCTGCCATCATCTCGGAGAAATACTTTTAAGATTACTCCCATAACACTTAGATGGGAGAGTTGAGATATTACTGCCCATCTCTGAGTGCCTCGCCTTCGGCCAGAAGCTACCTATCTCCTTAAGAGGGCAGCAGAGATGAACGTGTGCCAGCTCTACAACTATTGTAGTTCAGTCTAACATATTATCTCCAAACCAACTTTTACTGCTTTAACTGGTCTCAGACTCTGAATTTCAAAGAATCTAGACAGCTGAAGCTTACGTAACACAGTTTTCTGCTACAACAGGGAAGTAACTCCTACTGCGCATTAGGTTTCTTAAATTCTGTTCTCTTATCTAACTAGTACTACTGGTAAAACAAAACTAATATTGTTTCTAGTTAGCTGCCAGTTACCGAATGGGATTTATTTATACAATGACTAAATTATCAAAATTGCCTTTACTAGGATAATATTCCCCATCACATAAAAGTGAAATAAAAAGTTTTACTCCAGGAAATCGGGCTTGTAAGTAATGGCAAGTCAACCTGAAATATCCCTTCATATCACAAACGGATGTATGTAACAACTCTTGGTTTAGCTTAATAATTACAAATTACCTCATTGAGTACAATACCTCATTCTCCAAAGGTATTTTTCATATGCAAAAGTGTTTTCATAATAGGCTATAGAATATAAAAATGCATTTTGTTTAACACTACTCAGGCACTTCAAAACTGTCCTTTCTTCTCTATGGCAAATGGCAGAAAACAACCCTGCATGGAAGAAAGATGTAAAATTTTCTAACCTTCGAGAGATGGAAATGCATTCCAATATTTTCTTAAGTTCACCATGCTGGTGACATTTCAGGTTTTCATCATAATGTTTATGTAGATCACTTTTTAAAAAAAATTTTCCAAATTAACAGTGTACCTATACTGCTCTCAATAAAGGCAGTGTGTGGAGGAGAAGGTGGAAGAGAGGAAAAGGAGAGGAATAAACCAACAAAGTGACCATTTCTAAGGTACTCCTTCTGGTGTAGAGAAATATAAAATTAGTTGCTTGGATAACAGATAGGATTTGCATTTATTAAGCAGACAGCTACAGCTTAAGACACTACTTCCCTCCAGCTATTTAGTTTTTCTTTGCTGAACATCAACACTCCACAATGGTTGGCAGGGGGTGCCTTTTTGTGCCCTCCTTTCCCCTAGATTTCCTTCTGCAGCTGATATACCAGCAGAATCCCTTCTTTTTGCCCTTCATATCCCTGGCCAGATTCAACTCCAGTTAGGCTTCTGTTTTCTTAACCCCATCCTTGCATGTTTGGACAGTGTCTCTATTCCTCCTGGGTCACCTGCCCCTGCTTCCAGCTCTTGCATACTTCCTTTCTATTTTAGTGTTTTATCAGGCGCTCCTTGTTAACCCACGCCACATTTCCTGCACATCAGGATGGACCACTCTTGAACTCAGAGGAGATAATCCTCCGGGTGATGCCCAACTGTGGACTGGAGCAGCTTAGGAGGGCCGCACAACACGTTCTGCTGACTATGCTTGAGGGCAGTAGCCTCTGGCATAAGTACATTGACTGTTGCCTGCAGTAACGTCTGAAGTGCCACAGTAAGGCTGGCCAGATCTCATCTGTCAGAGCCTGAAGAGGAGTCTAAAACTGCAGCTGGAGATAACAGCATATTTATGTTATTTTGCACTGAAATCGACTAGCATGTAGTTAGCTACAATGAGACAAAACAACGGTAACGAAAGCAGTTGGGGAGTCTTAAGCTCTACAGCTATTTTGCAAGTTAGTAGAACACCTTGTAATAACAAATGAATTACATCAGAATTTACTCAACCTAAAAACAAATTCAAACTAAGCCAGACAGCAACGTGTAAAAAGAACAAATGTACATGTTGAAAACATAAAAATGGAATTGTATAGAAATATTTCATATAACACTTCGCAGAAAGAAAATTTTAGTACACTGAAAAGAAAAGCCTAAAAAGTGCCCAAGATGGAAACACTAAGGTGCCCCACTAATACATAAAGGGCAACTTTTTTTTTTTAAATGAGTGCTTTTCCTCTGTTTGAACTACTGGTGATTTATGTCTTAGAAGAGAAGTTTCAGCATGTTTGTAAATAGAGGAGTAATTTCGACGCAACAGAAAATTAATATAGCTTTTGAGAAACAGAAGTTGTATGATACTATAAAAACAGACAGAACAGAAATCCCAGTAAGGCTGATGAAATACCTGCTCGCTCTGAAAAGATGTATAAACTACTCCATCTTAAATTATCAAAAGTTAAGTAGCTTAACACGAGAGCTACTGCAGTAAAATCACAATTTCATTCCCAACGTAACGTTAAGAATGATAATTTACAGTCAACAGCCATTACAAGTAACATTAACTAATGCACATAAAGTGAAACATTCTGCTTCTTATGAGGAAACCAAACAGAATTTCTACAAACTTGCGCTGCTAGGATGGTTACTGCCCAGTACCATCTCTACTGCAGGTGAGGCTGCATATGCTAAAAGAAAGATAGTACTGAATACACAAACCCTTCAGTTATACTTTTTGGTGACCAGTGGTGAACTAGCCAAATTCAGGTTGGATATTAAAGACCATTATTCCTTTAAATTAAGAAGTTAAGTGACAAATGAATAAAAATAAACATACTTGAGAAAGATGGACATATTGCAAAATATTAATAAACGAATTCTGGAATTCCTAATGCACTTACAAAACAATTTCAGCTTGGCTGATCTATTGTTAAGACATTACTGGTCTAAAGTATTTGAGGGTTTTTGTTACCTACTATATTGCTACAGAGAACATTTTTAACTTGTAGCATATTATCAGCATAAACAATAGATGCAATATCACAAACTTGCCATTTTCTTTTTCAGTGAAATAGAAATGAAGCCATAAAGGTTAACTTCACAGAAAAGTATTAGCTGACTGCATTAAAGCACAAAGATAGGAGACAGTTATTTATGGAACAATGTTCACCATTATCCTTTTCAAATTCTACAAGGCGGCTAAATATTGATGCATTCCCAAGTCACCTTTTCCCCCCTTTAGTGTTAACAAGTAGGAGTATGTTTTTGATGCTTCCAATTTGTCAAGATCAGGTGAACTGAATGGTTTTACAAAGTACACTATTCCAACTCCTTCAGGGGCTATAAAACCACATTAAACTCGGCTTGTTATTAATAATTCATGGCAACTTCCTTAGTTCACTACAGGGGCATCACTCTTAGGGCATCATTCTTATTGAAACAACTTAACAGGCAAAGTCAGATAAACAGTGTTACCATCAAAATGAGAAGAAGCCTAGCATGAACCCGGGGATACTGAAAGCCCTAAAGAATTTCAATTCTTATAATTTTCAAGCTAAGTCCAGCATTCTACACCCCCTTCTAAAAGCTGATATTAATTTAATAGATCAGTAAAAACAACAAAATTCCTTCTATCTACTGAAATTTGGCTTATCTGCAGATTTGAAGAGTCAAATTTCCATGCATTTAGGTATACTGCAAAGGTATTCATGCTCTCATTACTCTGAAATAGACCCCTGTAACAAGAATATTTTTACTTCAATTAAAGATTAAAGAAAGTATATCCCATTAAACATATCTATGATGCAAAAATATTATAATTTGGAATTGGAACACTTGTTACTATAGTAAAAAATACCTACTACTAAAGCAGTTACAATAGACACCAATTACTATACATAAATAAAGAACACAAGACTTCATTCTTCATGGTCACGGAACAGATGGCTCATACAGAATTATGTCATGTATTACTAACATATTTGACTACAATGCACGTGACACTAACTAGATGGACAGATTCAGAAAAAAATGGCATTCAGTATAAGCACATTAAAGTAGGGATTAGACACCTAAACTACATTTTTGTAATTTACTCAATGAAGCAAAATTAGCTTTCACACATCAGTAAAACTGATTTATACTTACAGAGTTAATTAAGTCTGGTGTAGAAGGAAAGCAAGTCCACTTCAAAAGCTTAGTCTGCTCCCTGAGTAAAATAATGACCTATGCACTAAAAACTTTTAGTCACATGAAAATTAGAAATTCATCTTTGCTTCTTTTAAGTAACAAGAGAAAACATTGTTAGTGTTTTACCTGCCTTCCCCCCCCACCCAAACACAGTTTTTTTAATCTGCTACTACACTAATGCTGAATTCAACTTGTATGAGGAATAATGTTACTTAATGTAAGCTTTATGCCATCTTTAACACAGGTGTTAAGAGGGAAATGAAGAAAGATATCATTGGGCCCAGATGGCTAGGATAAAAACCTAATCCCAAGCATGAAAAGAACTGTCTATGTATGCTCAGCTTTATGACAATCTACATCTATGTGTATTCATGGGGGGGTGGAGGGGGAGCGGGGTAGTTTGATACAAATGCTTGTCATTGAGATTTGATTTTGTTGTTGCTGTTCTTTTGGTACAAAGCTTATCTCCTGGGCTTTGAAGGCAAACACTTAGAATAGTCAATACTCTCCTACCTTGCCCACACCTGTAGCTAGGAATAGAAAAAAACAAAGAAAAAAAAAAACAAAAGAAAAGGATGTTCTGCTTGAAGGACTGAGAAGGAGACAAATCAATATCACTTGTCACTTCTCAAGAGTGTTGTACTTGCACACATTTGGACAATTTAATTCTCTAAGGAAGGGTAAAAAACAAGAAAAGCCTTAATTTAAAAAAAAAAAAAAGGAAAAGTAGATACTTTTAAACTGCTAACTAATTACTTAAAATACTGAATTTCAGAAGTACACATTACTGAAATACTTCGAGAAGTTTTTACCTAGGACAGTTTGAGAAACAGATAAAAATCCCAAGTATATGTCATCAATACTGTAGGTCCTTCGTACAGCACAAGAGACTGCACCTTCTCGATCACCTATTTGAGCTCCAGAAATCCTTCAAAATTTTTAACATAAGATTTTTCAGAAAAAAGCTGGACTTCACAGATAGCAAAATGCAGAACTCCAAATGGCATTAGGTTCAAAAGAAAAACGGAGACCTGTCCACTACACATGATTATGTATTAATCACTGATTAATATCCCCATATGAGGTTACTCTCATAAGAAGCTATACTCCTATGCTGCCACAAAAGGGTGGCAGAGCCATCGCTTATATAAAAATCTGGTAGATACACACCTTTGAGAACACAAATGCTCAACAATGCTTTTATGTAAAATGTCAGATCCTGGTAAGCCTCCACATGAAGCTCAAACTCACACAGACCATCATCACTTCATTCAAATAAGGGGAAAGAACAGCCACAATGGCCACACGGCCTGTGGAAGGGTGCTGGAAATAGGAAAAAGCAGGAAGGGAAAAGTTTCTTTTTCTAATTAATATCACTATCAAAGTGGTATGAACAGTTGTGAGTGAAGGTAAAGCTGGAAAGCACCAGGAAGGAAAACAGGTCACCACCTCCAGCCAAGAGGAGGATAAAGGGTATAACTCTCCTTCCCAAGTTCTCTGTACTCCACCACACAGAAGTACGGATCAGCAGAACTCCACATCTTTAGCAGCAGCACTTAAAGAATAAAAATTCTTCCCTCCAGGAAGCAGTTTCAACTCATCCCCACTTCTAGGCTTAAACAGGCTTTGGACTGGCCTTCCTCATCTATCATTGTAATTTTCAAGATGCTTGGGTCTGACTTTTTGGAGAGGTAGTTACAGTATTTGAAAATCTGGTATTAAGAAATACGGTATTAGTGAGTGGCTTGCTGTAACTGGCAGTCAGTGTCTAGCACAGATAAAGGCTAAAAGGGCAAAGCCTCAGAGGTACACAGAACCAAGTGATTTACTGCTACGCTTTGGACACACAAGAAGAAAGGAGACTGTCTTTATTGCCTGTATCATCATTCCACTCATTATCTACATAGTTGTAAAGGCAAATTTTAGATGAATTGGTTCTGATTATGTTGGAGAAAACAAGGAGGGTCAGGCTTTTGGATACTGATTCTGTATCACTTACACAATACTTATTCCCTGGTGTTTCTCGTTTACTCCCTGTTCAGTAATGTATTAGCCCAGGAAGGTTGTTCTTCCTGACATAAACCCCAAGGACAAAGAGAATTTCATTACTGCCTTATGGTCAAAACAGTTGACAAGCCTTCTCCAAAAGTCACTTATTTCTCCTAAGATCGCTGACGTCTAAATCCAGGTGGGAACCAATAAAAGTAATCCCAACTTTCCTTCTGAAGAAATATGCATTGTCTTATTTGACTATGCCACCACTGTTGAGTTAACAAAGTCTAATTCTCTAGTAATGATACATGGCAAGTAGATATGCACAACAGTTTCATGTAGATAAAATGTACAAAGAAAACATTTCTTGATTTTGTATCTTAACCCCCCCGTTTGCACAAATGGCAAAGTAAATCAAAATTCTCCCTGTGCACACAGTCCTTTGTCCTCAAAGGGCTGCCTAATCATATTCATGACTAGAAATGAAATAAGATTTCAAAAGCTGTATTCACATGAAATCAACTATCTGATTTTTTTGTGTGTGGCAATTGCATCCTAAATTGGTTTACAGCTGGCTGGCTGCTTTCTCTTAGTTCAGGAAACTGATTATATGAACAGTTCTAAAATAACACATTTGAAATGAAATGGGAATTGATACTGAATACTCATTCCACATAGTCATACAAAAGGACATCTTAGCTCCTTACCAGAACTATATCAATAGTTCCTCTATTACCCATGGAGACTGCTTAATTTTTTCAATTTTACTCATATTAAAGAGAAATGCTGATTTCTTAACATTGAAAAGTCAGGAATGGAAAACATATGTTGGAACTATTGTCACTGTCAGATTAAAGTAGGGAAATGCCAGGCTTTCAGAAGTGGAGTGCGCCATGAGAAACATTTTAAGTCTGTCACTGATTACAAGTTATATCATAAGCAAGAGTTATTTACTAGTATTTGAGTATTACTTGGCATTTTGGATGTAAAACCCTATACAAGTGAGAAGAAAAAAATCAAATCCTAAATGTGTTCATGATATAATTTTACGAAGCTAGTGTCACAAAACAGCCTGCTCACTTTAACGCAAGTTATGTTTCCTTTAGTCAGGAGGCTACTACCTGGCTAAAGAACCCAAAATCTCTGCAAAAGGCTAAGTATGTGAACACACAGCAGGTGTTCACTGACTTGATATAATGTTAGATTAATTGTATGGTGTTAAATACAATTTTAAAGTATCTGATGGTTACTTTCTAAATATGCAATTATTTTTTATCTTTGTATTAATAACAAAAAACAATAAATTTAATCCAGACATTAATTCAGAGGTGCAGTTTCATAACACCTAAGCAGAATTGCACGCATACCACAGTAAAATCAACCTGTGTTAAATATATATAATTGTCAGTAATTCTCAGGTACAAATTGGAGAATAGAGTTATGGATTGAAGCAGTTAGCTGAATTCAGACAGCACAGGTAAACTTTCAGAGCAGTGCTGGGATCAGCTGTGTGACTCCCACTGACTTTAGCACAGGTTACTCAAGTCTAGCATTTATCCACAGAACAAAGCAACAGAAATGGCTCCGTAAGCACCTCCCTTAAGCTTCAGATGTTTAATGAGATCGATGTGGCCAAAGCACCACACTATGCTTGAAAAATTTGAGTTTTAATGTTACTTCAGAGCAGCGCTTGGTACTTTTATAAGGCTGTAATGCATTTTCATTTTACCTGTATTGAAAAAAAGAGAACGGAGAACAGCAGGAAAGCAGCTATTCTAAGAAAGGAAGGCATAAAATGTAAACATAATGCAACAAAGAAGCAAATGAAGAAACTCTTCTTTTCCTTTATTAGAAATATGGGAAACAGATTGTGCTCATCTTGCTCAGGGCCAAGAGCCTCATTGTATGGAATTCAGCCAGGCTCTGCCACACAGCTCACTAAGGAGTTTTGCTGTGTTAAAGAGTAAACCAGATGGGATATTTGCTTCCAACAAGATAACTCTAATGGAAATTGTTAAAAGTACTGTAAAAGAAACTTTCCAGCTTCATCTGCTATTTTATTGTGTACAACGAGGGCAAGCAGAATGAAAAGTAGACTACGAAAAAAAATTTAAAAATTCAAAAATTAATCATTAACCAATTTTAGAATTTACCTGCCTCAGAACTCCATCTGCTTACCTAAAGCACACATCAGGCTAAAGCTAGATCTCATACAGTAGCAGAGTTAGTATCAACAAATAGCTCAAAATTATGTAAAGTAAGTCAAAATACTTGACACAAAGGTCAGCCTGTAGCTTCATACAGCTTGAAGAAAAAAATATGTAGCATGTAAACAGACTGCTACACCCAGAGCCTGGTAAGACCTTATCAGACACAGCCTTTTTGTTCAAGATCATTAAGACAGTGTCTCATGTTCTTGAAAGACCCCGTATTTTCCAGATGAGCTACAAACAATAAAGAAGAAAGGAGATTAGGTACAGTTCCTGTTCTTGACGTCTTCTTGTAAATCTTTGGAGTCTTGTGCCCTAACTGTGCTAGAGCAAAATTAAAGGTTTGTTTTCCCTTTTTTAATTTTATTTTTTAATAAAAATCTTAGACTGTAGACCCTGAAAACTGTTCCTGGCAATAAACAGCTTTTTCAACATAGACTACAACCATCGATCGCAACAAAAAATTTATTCTTATAGGAAGAAAAAAGGTAATAAAAGCAATATGTTGTAAACAAAGCAGCGGTAAACAATGTATGTAAACAATACATACTGAACCTATTATTTCTGAGAAAGAGGGTCAATTATCATACAGAGCCAAGCTTATGCTTCAGTTATCCCCATCCAGTTTCCCAAGTAGAGGTACCTACAGCTAAAAATTTACCATTAAAATGGGAAATATATATATATTATTAATTTTTAATCTTGTGCTCTCAGACTAAAAACTGCTCTAAGCTCCCTTTTCTTTTTCAGGAACTGGTCTATACCAGACTTAGACATTCTAAACAGTCTTTGACTTTGTCCTGCCATGTTTCTTCAATCAGCCAGAGAGCAGACTGGAATGAAATTGATATGATTGGATAAAGGAAAATCAAATTTTTTCAACATTTAGTTTCAGTAATCTGATTATGAAGCTTTTAGTAATAGCGTAATTACTTTGAAGTTCTGAACATATGTTTCCACTGAGAGTATTCCACAGAGGACACTGTATCAGAAAAGGGAAGAAATGCAAACATAAATGTACAAAAAATATTTCAGCTCATCAAAAAAAATAAAATTGAAAGGAGAACCATATGCCAGAGATGTAATATGAAGTCCAATATGAAACACTTTCATTTCCATCACCCACAATCCCTTTATTTAACACCAATAAAGAAAATGGAAGATACTTTTTCCATGACCTCAAAGCACATTACCAGAAAGTTACAGGATTGGCATATTGAAAAGAGGAAAAAACACACAGAAAACAATTAAGACAGAAAGCAGCTGAACACTGTTCCTTGAATTTTGAAGGGAAAAATTCAATGAGTGCTAATGCTTCCACTGATGCAAAGGGTGGCTTAGAGAAATAGCTCACACGGTAGTCTTGAAAAGCCCAGATATTTCAGTTTCTTGTGATTCATACTCTTTTGGAGTTAACTAAACATCCTTAGCTCTATACACTGAAAGTTATTAAATCTGATATATTAGATCTGACACAAGACAGTTCTATTGTCTAAATTGACTAGAAAAAAAAATGAATCAATGAACTAAGGGGGGGAAATTCACCACTGAGCAAAACATTTAGAAATGCTAAACAAAAGATATAGAAAAAAGCTGCACAAACAACAGGAAAACATTGGAAAAACAAAGAAAAGGAACTAGTGGAACTATGTCATCATGCAAAAAAGCTTTACACTTTTAACGAAACAGCACTCACATTGGTCATCATAACAGTAATGAACAAAACCAAGCATATCTTGTTTCTGGAAAGACAAGTTTGCCTTTTTTATTTGCTTGTGGTTTTTATATATCACAAACAATTTACAAATGTAAATTAATTTGCTTCCATGATCATCTATGTCACCATAAGCAAGCTTAGTATGTAAGCCTACTGCTTTATACAGTACATGTAAATTTCAGACATTTGTAATGACATTACTAAGTTTTCACAGATAAACTAAAGCCAACCAGGATATCTGACTCTCGTGATAACAAATGTATTGTTCATACCACCTTCACAAATAACACAGCACAATCAACACCTTCTGATGGCAACTGCTCTCTAAAAAGCTGTGCTTTCATTTCCTACACATTAATATATTATAACCTTGCTGTCCTTTAAACTGCCATGGAATGACAAGCTCTTTCCTCAATTAGTAGCTTCATTCATCTTTACCAGTTTCTGAAGCTCTTAAACAATAAATCAAACCAACTTCTAAATGCTTTTCTTTCATATACTCACGTCAGGATTGCGTACACTCTCAGTAGAAGGGTTTAGGCTTAGAGCTTGGAGGCAAAGACAAGCTGTGACCTCAAATCATAAGAAAATGTCAAAAGAATTTCCAAAAGCATGAAATACAACAAAGCAAGTAAAAATATTTTTGTTGTTTCCTTATGAAAAAAAAAAATCTATGCTATAGGAACAAATAATATACAACAAAGGAACTTTTGACATACACAGTAAATAAACACACAATCCCATTGGTCAGATTTCCAAAATCAGCGTTAAAAAGGGAAGACATTAATGGCAAGGCACTCCTTGAGAACATTCATTTGATAATCACCTTCCTTCCTTTCATCATTTCAACTTAGCTCAAACCGGCTGAGTATAGAAAGTCATCAGTCTTCCTTAACAATCCTAACTGGAATAAAGCTGAGAGGTGTGGGTTAAAAACTGTATGCAGGATCCAGGTAATTTATTTTGGAGCTGTTTAATGGGCAATGGCCCATCGTTCTTTTTTGATGTGTGTGCATCATCATCATTGTTTTCACCCCTCCAAAAATAAATGAAGAAGAAATTAATGGCATATAATATCACAGTTTCAGAGGTCATCAGAGGGGATGAAAGCTTTAAAACAGTTTTAGAGTCAGAGTTTAAAAATCTTCCTTCATTGAGATTGTTAGCATGAATACAGGTATTAATTTCTACAGACAGCCTCAAATGGTTCCGAAGTCCAAGAGAGCTTTTGCTGTAAAAATTTACTCTAACAGCTTAGAGATAACAAAGCAGGAAAACAGTTAACGTGGTTAATTTCTCTGGAGCATATAATTTACAATGCCACTTCTTTTGGAAGGCATTGTGACATATTTAGGATGAATTGCTGAAGATTTTGTGGCTTACCCATGATAGGCATGTAGCCACTGTAAAAAAGACATCACTGAAGTGTCCTACATAAAGCTACCGTGTACTTAATGCATCATAATTGTGACAAGTTATTTACTGAAATCTTTTGGCTGAATTCATGAGAATTCATTAATCAGTCTGCCTTCTTCAGAAGAGATGCATATTTACCAGCACAAATACCAGCTACCACTACAAATTTCCCAAGGGCATGAAATAAAAGCCAGTCTCACGATTAAATGTTCATTAATTTCTACCCTTAAGATCACTGAACTCAAATTTCATATTTGACTAATGGATGGAGAACTTAAATGATCCCTCTTGTCTCTTGTCATTTTAATAGAGATTTTGTAATAACGTGGCAAATCTATCATCTCAGTTATTTTCATATGGCTCAAAAAACAACTTCTGTGCTACAATTTTTCCTGGGTCAAACATTAACAATATTAATGTAGACATGAACATGCTTATTGAGAAAAGTGATGCAACATTAAGAGTTACTGCTTAAAAGCTGGTTTAGTACAATCAGGCAGACTTCAGTCTGCCTCAAAAAGTGCACAGCAATGAACTAATTCATTCTCCATTTTGTCCAGCCTCAGGAATAAAACAGACAAGAGGGTACTGATGGACTTTTCTACATCAGATAAATCTGATGGATTTTTATCCTTATTTTGTAAGGTCATCCATCTTTCCACTCCTTTTGCACTGATCAAAATACAAAGGGACTGGGAGAGGTCTAAGGTACAACACTTGGAAATTGAAAAATTGTTAAAATATAGATTTTAAAGAACATAATTTACCATACTAAAATTTAGTTCCTTAATGATTATGAAGTCCTCATAAAAGGCAAACATTTGCAAGATGCCACGCACTGTAGTTCAGAAGGGAGAAATCAGGTATTGTGAAATAATTGACAATTATATAATTAAAGCTTGCTGGCCAATTATCTCCAACCTTTGTAGTGGCATTCTGTGAATTCTGGGTATATAGCTGCACATTCCTAACATTTCCATTTTTCCTTATTTTAATGGAAAACTTCATACATAACTGGCTACGTTGTGTTAGAAGTTGATTTTCAGTCCAACTCTACTTCTGTACAGTGCATCACAAAAAAAATCATTAAACAATAAAATTGGTTGAAAAGAACAAATTGTATCTCTTTTACATAAACCTGTTTGGCAAAGTAACAGTTTCCACTAATGATTTTACTCTCCCTTGGGCTTCTACTAAGTATAGGAACTTGAAAAACTTGCACCATTCTCAGTATTGTTTGCTTCTGTGGCCTGACCACTTATGCAACTGACAGTTCCATGATACAGTGTATGCCAGTCCAATTAATCTATTTCAGTAAATGCAGATATATGTGGTTCCAATTAAGAAAGCTACTCCACCTCTTGAGGCAATGTTATCAAAATAGAATCCAATAATATCTTCGGCTTTCAATCTATCTACAAAAGACAGACATTACTTTGGTGGGGACTCTTAAGCAGTAGCATTTGCTGCTATGCGTTCCAAAATATTTTTTAAATTTCCATATTTTGTTAGCATAGGCCTTTTCCTAATTGTTTCTGTGAAAAAGTGGAATTTGAAATTCTTAATTTTATTCTCATCTCACAGACTGGACCAAATGTTTTGGCAACAGATACTGTATTTACACATTACGTATGCAAGAATTTATCTTTCCTGCTACAAAAGTTGTTTTCAGTTTATCTTTATTTGTCACTCAGAAAAAGAAGATAGGAACTTAAATACACTCTTCTCCTTTATAATGCCTTTTGTCCAAAGGACTGTGAAATCCTTTGTCAGCTCTGGGTATGTTCCCAACGTCTGCAGAAACTAAGTGTACTCTGCAACAACTGAGTGTGAAGATGCACAAGAAGGACTAAACACAAGAAAGACCAAACAGATCAAAAAGCACCCTGCTAAAATTATTTAGTCCCATTTTTGCTATCTCCTTCTGCATTTTCCACTTATCTTGAGACAATTTTGGTGTTCACTGGGCCCTTCTCTGAGGATGATATCCAGCATAACTGGACAGGCATTTTGCTAGAATAGCAAGTTGAATTAGTTCAACAGTCAAATTGGTAAGACGGTCAGTGAGAGGAATGGGGCAAGATGCACAGATGGCAGCAGAGAATGGGAGGGAGGAGCAAGCGAAAAAGAAATGGTAGCAAAACCTTTTCATGACTGATTCAGCTGATCAAAGTCACTTACACAACCCTATCATAACAAGAATTTAGCACAATACAGAGTCAGATCTTAAATTAACACACACATATATATATACATCCACTCACCATTGTATTTACAGATATATCACTAGGTAACCAGATAATACAGAAAAGGATGGGGATTTTGACAATGGGAAATAATTTGAAGAAACTGCCAGATCGACGTTCTATCTGTAGGGCCCTATCTGAAAGACTCAGAAAACTGCATCAGAACATCCTTAGCCACTGCTTAATTAGTCTCTAATGTGTCTTGATGTTACAATACTGTTACTTTGTGGCCATTTTAAAAAAAAACAACAAACCAAACCAAACAAACAAATCAAAACCCACTTTCCTCCCCACTTGCTACTTTTCTTTTGAAAAGAAATCCAAGCAAAAAGTCTTCCCATCCCTCTTCAATGAAGCAAAGAAATCCAGAATGCTCACATATATCTAACAGAAACCAGATGTCTTTTGCTGATAACCTATTTCATATGATACTAAATTGCTAAAATCTTGCTGATACAGTCATAACAAAGCATTTTTTAGGAAAATAATCAATAAAATATAAATCCAGTAAAACACACAATGTTTCCTGATGCAGTTCTGTACATACAGTACAATACAGTTATCCTAGCAGAAGAAAAAAAGGCTCGAAACAACCCCGGCAAAACAGGTCATGCATATGAAATATAAGTAGTCTTCAATATTCTGAGATGTAGGTTTTGTTTAATCAAATTAACCATCTGAAAGATTATTCCACACGTTCGTGAAATAAGTGTAAGAGTGATCTACAACTCTAACTATTATTCCAGTGAAAAGTATGTGTTATAGTGGAACTATCCATAGCATTACATAAACTGAAATAGAACACCAAGACGACACCAACAAAAGAAAGAAACCCAAAATCGCAGCATGAGATCATCAAAACATCTAAGCAGACAATTCCCAAAATACTTTCCCTTTGGTTGCTAAGCTGGCACCATTATTTTCTAGTCTGAATTCATTCAGGGAAATTCTGAAAGAGTTTATTCTCATTTTGCTTCCTCAAGGTTATTTTTGTAACAATTAGAAATAGAAATATTTATGCAGAAAGTAAAGATTATGAACACAGTGAAAAAGAGTGCAACACAGAGGAGTGATCGGTCATCCAGATAGCTACAAGTTTCACCCAGGCTCCCATTCTCCCTTAACTTGATTACTGCTGCATGAATCATATTTCACTGTCAAAGCCCTTCACAACCTGTCTCTACTACCACCTTCATCTCTCATTCACTAAAGAAATGCTGACCTGCCAGTATTAACTATCTAGAGCCCATCTTCTACATTTTTAAAACAGTTTGGAGCCTTCTCCCATGTTTTTTATTCTTTGAGAGATATTTCCTGAAAAATTCCACGAAGTTGCCCCAATATCTTCCTTGAAATTCAGTTTTAATCTTTTTTTTCTATAATACCTATTGAAAACTCAAGAACAGGTTTTCAGGAAGGTAACATTATTGCCAATGTTGTTGATTAAGAAATAGCGCAGCCAATCCAGTCGTGGGTTGTCACTTCCCTTGCACCAACACTGGTTCTCAGTTGATCCAATGGGAAGCAGATACAGGGTATTAAATGGGAAAACCCAAAACCAAAACAAACAAACAAAAAAACACAAACCAAAAACCTCCCATGCCCCTGGGGTTTTTGACAACCCAGGTCACTTAACTAGCTCACTCTGGAGTCACGTTAATATCAATGTCAGCTCAAGGAACACATGGTTGGGTCATAAGGGGGAAGGGAGGGCACCAAAATGTTCTCCTTTAGGCGGCAATCGGCTGCACTACACACCACCACCATTTGTATGTGACTTGGCAATTTAAAGGGTCAAGTGGCATTAACGGATGTCCCTTTAGTTACACCCACGTAACTTTCATGTCACCATACTGTGAACCAACTCAGGGAATTGGCCCAGATTAACAAGAAACTATTTCTTCTGGATTATTTTTTTACTTCACGGTGTGCCTGAACAGATGGTTGTTCTGCTGCAACTGAAAGATTAATTTGCTGGTGTAAGGGGAAGGAATGAGTAGTATACAGCAGGAGAAGCAGCAATACCTAAAGCCAGCACTAGTGTAGCATAATTTTTAATATGAAAACAAAGCCTCATACTAAGCTATGTTTTGAGTGTACATATTAACCTTCATCTGTCTCTTTTGTTATACCTACAGTATTTAGCACAGGTACAGTGTTTTTTTGTTCTGTATTTATAAAACTCTCAGGTACTGTGATGCTACAAATAAAATGTTTAAATGCCTGAAAGAATTCCTTATGAAACAGATACATTCATACATTGAATCTACAACTTTTTTTTTTCCTGTAACAAATAAAAAAGAAGCATCTGAAGGAGCTGTTTATCAATAGTGTACTTTGCTCAGCAATGGTGTTTCTTCCTTGTTTGAAAATACACTTCCATAGTCTAATTTTAAAATTGTTGGGGTTTTTAATAGGGAAAAGAAGTTTGGGAATCAACTATACACTGAATTTCCACTGGATTTATTTTGCCTTTTAATTAAACCTTTAAGAAGCCTACTTAACCCTGCGTCTAAAAAAAAAAAAACAACCCACCCTGGAAAACTATTAAAGTTACAGAACTGCTAGCTTCCCATGGTAAGAATAATATAAAATATCAAATAACATTACACCATGTTAGCCTGGTCGCTTCTGCAAATTTTAACTCAAGTATTTACTGAATTCACTAGTACTTGCTTGACATAACAAACACTGAAACTGTAGATTTGATTAATTAGGGCAACATTATTGCGACAAGATACCAATGTTATACGCTGCTAAACATCTGCAAAAAGGGTTACTTGCTGTTTATGATAGTCTATGACTAGCACTTCAAGACACATTCCCTGTTGCAATCTTAAACTTCTTTACCACAGGACAGAAGTTAGCAATGCTGCATCAAATTATAGAGCTGTAAATTTTTGCTACTGAGAACTTCCTCTTATCAAATTAACTTAGGTACACAAGCCTCTGGGAAGTTTTTGTCCGGTTCTTGTCAACCCACAAAGACTATCTTGTATTATCTTCAAAATAACACCAGTGTATTACACTTTCTGACCAATCTGCCTTCCTGACATGGATACCAACATGGAAGAAGTGTGAACAGGAAACTGGAAATGCCAGGAGGTCAACCGATGTCTTTCAGTGCTTACTTAAAAATAAGAAGCCCTCAGCCTGATTAAATCCTCATATTTAAGTGACCACCTTTATTTTATCCTTTTAAAGTAAATAAACGATAAATAAAATTCACAACTGTACCTAGCAGACCACGAGCCCTGTTGTTATTACCTATATTTTTACTTTCCGAAGTATATTACCTCTAATAATTTTCTGTAACTGCTAATTAAAAAACTTTACTAAAAATTAATCAATGAATAGTTAATTATTTAAGTCAACGAAAAGGTATTTCATACATAAAGTCTTCATTACAAAATATGTTATCAATTCCATTAGTTCCTGGCTTACAAGAACAACCACACTCTTTCTAAACACATATTTAAATATAACCCTCTCACCATTTCCTCATGTCTTTTACTTCATGACTATATCATTAGTTAACATTGATTTCTATCTCCCCTTTTAGTGGTAGAAAACAATTGGCCTTAAAATTACCATCAATAACCATTCTAAAATAACAAGAAGTTGTATGTAAGCTAGCAGCAAACTCATTGCGGAATACATTTCATAAATACTTCAGGCCCTGTCCTATGCTCTTTATGCGTCCTCACGAAAGCTCTCCAACATTTCGACAGAGCACTACCAACAGCTCCTTGTGAAGCAGCAGAACTATGACACTAGTGATAACAGATGAGCACAGTGCAATGCAACCACGTGGACATTGTACTGAATTTATCAGACCTTACAGAGTTCAGCCAGTTTAAAAAAAAAAAAAGCAGACTAAAATTGTATACCATTGTCATACAGATAAGCCTGTACTGAAAACAAAAATAAAAAAATGAAGATCTAACATTGAGATCTTCAGCATAAACATTTTTTTCTGCTCTAGCCAACGCAGAAAAATGCAATCTAGTATTTTACAAATGCCTCCTGTACCAAAAGCGCTAAGAAAATATTATCTTTCAAATATTGAAATAGATAAAGTTCTAAGAATCTGTGAAGCAAATTTGTGAAAACTTCTGGACAAATGTCTGAGCAAATGATTGGGGTTTTTTTCCCCCAATAGAACATGATTTCCAACTTTTTGCCAAATCTAAATGTCAAATTTAAAGCATCACATTAATACCACAAGTACCAGTCTTAACCTTCAGCTCATGATCTATATATAGGTCTTTCACCCTCCCATAAAGCTAGTGCTGCTTAAAACTTGTGCTCTCTATGCACAACTCCAGGGGGTTTCTGTTGCTATCTGAAAATCTAAGCGTACTCTGCTTGGGGCTACTCTCTGTATGTTAAGCCAAAAAGATGATACAGTTAAGCTGTTTGAGAACTTACATGCATGTCAGTATAGTCCAAAAAGGTATGTTAAAACAACTGAAACATAAGGGAAAAGTGTGCAACCCTGAAAACGTGCTCTCAAGGCACCAAACCAGCCCCTCATTACAAGAGACAGAGTGAGCAAGTGGTGGCAAATATGGCTAATGCTCAGGCGGCCTCTAGACTGATCCCTTTTCTCTCCATTGGACACAATTTACCATTAACTCATGCTTCCTAAATTTCACTACCTACACTGCTATAAAGCTTTGAACTAGCTGCAACAGACAGACACTTCCACTGAAGTACGACGACACCACTAAGAAAATGTGAATGCAGAAAAAACTGGGGGATAGTAAGCAAAGTGACAAAAAAAAAAAAAAAAGGACACAAATCTGGAAATATGACATGAAGTCTCATAAGCTTAAGGTAAACGGTAGTATAGAAGGTGTCCATAGAAATGCTTTCCTCTACTGTAAACTCCTTTGAGGACTGGCTGACAGAAGACAATGAAGTACGACACAGGTCCTTCCAGCAGTGGACATTCAGCTCATTTAACTTGCATTGCTGTTACAAATATGGAAAGCAGCATGAATTCGGCTGCCCAGTGGTCAGCAATTTATGCAAGGATTCCTATCTTCCATCAGTCAAAATATATACATACAGTATTCTCTTGTCAAAATTAAAAACACTAATTTAAACACTCCTTCAGTTACGTAATGTTTTTCATTATTAGCATAAAATTAAATAAATTTCTATAGAGAAGTTTCCTGAAGTCCTTAACTGAACAGCCCATCAGCAAGAGGTATAAATGAATTATAACTTTAAAAAAAAGCAACATGCGCATAAGCAAAAGGACTGCTGAGGAACCATTCTGGCAACTTCACTTAAAAGTGAAGCACATCACAGAACAATCTTCTAAAAGCACTTATAAAAGCAAGAGCTACCTTTACCCCATTTACCTCAATAAATACTTTTAAAGATAAACCCAAGAATTAAAATTCCAGAAGAACCTGTGAACTCAGTGCAATACCATGCACATGTCAGCTGCCATGGACTTCCCAGCTAAATTTCCCCATGGAATTTCTACACAAATGGACTGTTACATAATCAACTTGCTGTTATGATATTCCAAATGCAGATGTCACACAGACGAAAATACAGTTACATATTTTGAAGGCCTCCCTCACGGAATAACCTCTTACTGAAAATAAGCATATACTATTTTTTTTTCCAGATAATATGTTAGCACTCAGAAATTCATTTATAAGCGAATCTTTCTCCACAAATCTCTGTTCAGTCAACAAAAACTAACAAGGCAGGAGAATGCAATAACAAGCAAGATAGGAAATCATATGAAGAGTATTAAAAACCAGTTACACAGGTCAATTGCCTAACCTCTTCTGGAACAATAGGTGCTATGCAAAAAAATCTTCTGCAGCAAAATATCTTAAAAAAAGGGGGGGGGGGGGGGAAGAAGGGGTAAAAAGTTCAAAGAACCACCATGACCACGGTCAAACACTTAGAGGAAGATGGAGTCAAAAGGTTCACCTATTTCACTAGACAAAAAATAAGAATAAAAACAGAGAGAGAAGAAGAAAGAATAAGAAAAAATAGTAGTACTAACATGTTAATCAGGTTTGTTCTCCCTATTTCACAGCACAAGAACAAACTGACATAAAAAGAAAGTAAGAGATAGGAAATTAAAAATCAATTAAAGGAATTAATTGTCATGTGTTGCACAATTATATTGTAGAATTCTTTGCCACAAGAACTCATGAGGACATAAAGCATTTCCAGAAATATGAAACTGTAAAACATTTTGGAAAATATACCATGTGTTTCCTAGGATAATTCTTTAAACGCTCAGGTCAAAAAATTGGGCACAGATTACACAAATTATTTCACCCTTCCCCTCCTGCCCCAATTTTCCATGGTATTCCTACCTCATAACTGTTTAGAGGAAACTTTCCAGAAATAAGGAAATTGGACTAGGTCTCTATATCATATACTTTGAAGACAATTCTTGTATTTTCAGGGGGTGGGGGGGTGTAACTTTTTTTTTCCCACTAAAATAACAGGTTGCTGCTTAAATCATTTGAGGTTGCAATTCATGTAAAGCTGTGTTTATAAATTTGCAACTAACTGGGATGTATGTTTCATAATCAATATTCACAAACATTTCTGTCTGCCACGGTGAAAAAAAATTATAATTCCTCAGTCATCTAAAAATTATCTTCATGCTCAGTAAGTAAACATTTAGATTTCGGTATGAGGTCTAGAGGCATCAACTTTGTAACCACATGGGCAGTCCCTTGTGTACACTCAACTTACTTTTCTAAAGCATTCAAAAACAAACACACACTGCAGTTCTGTAAACATGTGTATTTTATATACTATAGTAAGACATCAAATCAGCAGAAGAGATAACATTACAAGATGAAAGACAGTGGAATACCTGACCCTCTCTGCTTTGCTTAAGCCAAGCCTTTAATTTAAAATATTCTCTGCTACCTAAGAAAAAAAAAAAAAATAGTCCAAACTACAAGAAAAAACAGTAAGTAAAGTCTCACAACTAGGAAGAGACCATTTGCATAAACATTTATACAGACTGAAAATACGACATAAATAACTGCTTTTAACTTTGTTTTTAGCTTTTGCAAAGCTGAAAGAAAATAAACATTACCCAAATACTTGAGTTCACATACTGCTAAGAAAAAATTACATCTAGTTGAAAGACCCATAGGATTCTTGGACGCTTTTGAGATGTTTTATTTAAAAACAATAAATATTTTGACGACAAACTGCATGCTTTTCAACTTTATCAGGTCTTATGTAGACAGCAACTATGACACCTACACTGAAGATGAAACAGCAAGCCTGAGGAAGGCAAGGAATTGTTAAAATACAAGTGCATCTACTACATTTTATAGCTTTTACTTTAAATAATTCATAAAATTGAGAAAGTTAAAGCAAGATGAAATGTGGAATGAGAGGCAAGGACTACAGAACAGATCTTGTGATCTGTAGGACTCCCCAGGTACAGATGAAACACTGCTGAAACAACCAATTCACATGTCATACCAGCATTAGATGGGTACGGAAGGCACCTCAAGGACCAGAAGGCCAAACTCCCAACGTGATTAGGACTGAGTTGCTTGTTTTTCAGACCACCGCCAGCAAGTACCATGCCAGACCAATAACATGTATATGTACCAGGCAAGGCCAAAAAGGTTCACAAATCACACAAACCTTGCCCAACAATATGATTGATCTACTGAGGGGAAATAAAAAGTAATTTTAAAATGACCTCAATCACAAGCCCTGGGCTGGCCGCTGGTGGGTCATCCCCCGTCAGAGGGGTAAAGAAGGAGAGCCTTGACCCCTCAGGACTTTGGCCCCCGAGTCCTCTGCGCGGCCCCACCAAATGCACGAAGTGCTTCAACCACAGGCGCAGTAACGAAGGCGAGGGGGCGGCGAGGGCACAGCCCAGCCGGCTCCCCCTGCTCCAGCCCGGCCCCCCTGGAACCGCGGCCACCGGGCCCCGCACAGTGCCGGCTCGGCCCCGCGGGCACCCGCCGCCGGCACCCGCCGCCACCACCCGCAGCGGGGTCCGAGGCGCCCCACCCCGCCGAGGCACCAGGGCAGACCGCGCGGGCGGACGTGCCCACGGGGATAGCGGGGTACCGACGGGAGCTGAGCTGAGCTGAGCCGAGCCGAGCCGAGCCGAGCCGAGCCGAGCCGACCCAGCCCACACCGCCCCCCGGGCCCGATGCGCCAGTGTCGGCGGAGGGGCGGACAGGAAAGGGCGGATCTGCATCCGGGCCCGTTCCCTCCCCGACGCGCTCACTCACCTATCATGGCGGCGGCAGGGGAGGGGAAGGGAAGGGAGGCGCGCGCGCATGCACCCCTGCCGGCGGCACCCGCTGCTCGAGCGGGGCCGGCCGGCGGCGGACTGCGCATGCGCCACGGGGGAGGCGCGGGTCCCTCTGGGTAACGTAGTTCTCGCCTCTGCACACCGCCCAGCTCTCCTCACGTGACCGCCTCCCCCCCCCCCGCCCCGTGTTAATTACTTTCTGTTAATGTCTGCGGAGCGGCTGCCTGTGGGCTGCGCGAGAGGGGGGGCGGGAGGGTGCCGCTGGGGTTTCTTTGGTTAACCTCGCGCTTCCCCCGCGCACGTGACCCCCGCCGGCAAGGCGGCGGGCTGTTGACGCGTTGCCTGGAGACGGGCGCGAGGCCGGGGACGCGTGCTAGCGCCGGCGGCGGCCAGTGCCCGCCCCGTCCCCAACGGAGCCCGCTGCGGGAGGCGGGTGGGTGGCGCAGGGGGTGAGGCAGGGCGAGGGCCGGCGGGGTGGGCAACGGCCCGGGGCGGGGGGGGGAGCAAGAAGAGCAGGTGGTTGTGAAGGGCTGGGGACGGAGGAGCGGGCGCGGTGGGGAGGGGGAGCTGGGATGCAGAAGGGGGATGAGGGGGAGCGAGGGACGAGGCGCAGGTGAGGAGGCCTGTCAGGGGCAGGGGAAGCGCGGGAAGGTTGCGGGGGGGGGTGTCGCTGGTTGGGAAGGGGACAGAGGCAGACCTGCGTTTTCGAACCTACTGCGGGCGGGGCGTTGATGTTTGCTTGTCTTTTCCAGTCTGTATTTTGCTTCTTGTCCGTCGAGGACGCTGGTGGGGAGATGGTAGTGGAGAAAGCGGGCTCAAGCCCCTCAAAGCCCATAGGTGACAGGTGCCCCCAGCAGCAGGAGCCTCTGGGGCACGTGAAGAAAAGCAAGCAGCAGGTCTCCGAGGGATTCACTGTTAAAGCCATGATGAAAAACACTGTGGTATGTTTGCTGCTAATATAGAGGTGATGTTATTTGCTTTACTCTCCTGTGTCCAGGAAGCATAGCGAGTTAGAGCTGTGAATAAAGCGTGTCAGGAAGGTGTGTGAGTTGCTAAAACTTTATCTGGAGTTTGCTGGTTGCTGAAATTTACAGAAGTATTATCATAAGGTAACTGTCGATGCCTGTGGAAATTGTCATGCTTTGCCTTGAAGCGTACTGCTTTGGTGCCACAATTTTTCTGTATTGTTTTGTATTGGCAATGGATGTTCTGTTAAACTGTCAGCCTATAGAATTGTGTGCAAGGCTTACTACCTCTCATTTAGCAAAACGCTGTCAAATGATACTGTAGTATTATTTGAAAGTGTTTTCATATACTGGCACACAGTATGGTATAAATTTGATGTGAATGTCACATAGGATGGCAAAGATTGGGAAAATATGTTCATTTTGAAAATAAGCTTGGAAAATAATAAAAAGCTTCCACACAGGATAGGAGAATACTAAACTGGAAACAAACATTAGTTCTCCATCTCATAGTTCAAAGACAAAGAGGAGTTGATCCAGCAAGCTTCGCTTTCAGTAACAGCCCCAATTTCTAATGAATTTAGGGGTATGTGAGTAAAAATACTAGGATAAAGGCCTTTCAAATTGCTTTGTATTGTTTTATTTGTCTACTTTTGTCAGATTTTAGGAATAAAAAAAGCTTCAGCTAGTACAGAATGCAAATGTTCAATATGTAAGTGGATGAGCTAGTATGAGCACACACCTGTGCTTAAACTCCTGAATTGTATTTTTCTTTATTTGGGCACAGTTCAAGGTGTTAGCAAAGTCTTGTGTTCTCAGGGTTTTTTTTTAATTCTATATATTCTCTGACAACAGTTAGGAAATACATTATTTCCCTTGTTTTGCTGAAACAGTCTTCCTGGAGCAGTGTTTCTGGACCTGTTATCTGTAAGAGCATCCTCTTAAAAACCCAAACAAGTCAATCTTTAAACAAATTTTAAATGGAGCAGAAATTGTGTACTTTAAAAACTTTCTCCTTACTAGTAAAACTAAAACATGTTTCACCTTAGTGGGAAGAATACAAGGCAAAAACAACTAAAAAAACCCTTTGTTTTAAAGATTGGTTGATTGGTTTGTTTTTAATTCTAGAAATGTGTGGAATAGACTATAACACGTCAGTGAGTTTAAGGATTAATTTTTAAAAGACATTTCCTCTTCTCTGGACAAAATTCAAGTCGTGGATATTTGCACATATTTGTTTACACCTTGATATGTAAAAGACGCTTGATTTCATCTAGAAGAATCAGCAGTTTCAGTGGAGTTTGAGAAATATATATTTAGTTTAAAAAAAGGAGCTTTGACTTGTGAACATAACTAGCTATGAGTTTAATCAGAATTTAAGTTTTCTTTTAAATATTTGTAGAGTTTTGAGTTTTATGGCTCCAATTCTAACTTCCTAAACATTAACAGAATGTTAAATCATGTGGTACTGTCATTAAGTGAACAGGTAACTCTGCTGCCTTTGCAGCTGCTTGTTGAATCACAGAAATGATGTTTTTTTGGCATGGACCTCTGGAGATCATCTAACCCAACTTCCCATTTGAAGTGAGCCTGTCACTAGCACTACATCAGGTCAACCATGGGTTTCCCTAGCTAAGCTGTGAAACCCTCCAACATCAGAGATTCCCTGACCTCTCTGGGCCACCTGTTTCATGGCTGCCCTGCCTGCCTGCCCCCTGCCTGCCCCCTTGTCACCCTGTCAGAGGTAGGGTTAACAGTGTTCTGACCCTCTCCACAGGTTCTGCTCATAACTGGGTAGGAAGCAGTGAAACTGTTAGAGGTCCTGGAAGATTTGTAGTACCTGTACCTCGAGGCTGTGTTTTGCAAAAGCTCCAAGTGAGGACAGGCAGCCACTGGAATCAGTTCCCAGGGGTCAATGCAAAAAATCAGGATAGAGTAAGGAATATCTTGCTGCCAGTATGTGCAAAAATGGGTGTCCCTCTTTTCCAACAACTGGTTAAATGGAGCTTTAGATTCATTAAGTACTCATTTGTCAGAGGTTGACATCATTGATGAAGTTCTTATGGAAGGCTTAGGAGTTGACTGGAGGCTTGAAAGCACAGCAGGCAAATATAGTTAAGACATGACAATTCTTTTTGTTAACAGCATGACAAGGCACAGGGTTGTCAGCAACGTGTTCAGCATCTCCAGGTCAAACAACTAGATACAGATTAATAGCCTTTGGTGCAAGCATGCAGTGAGTCTTAAACTCAGCATAGAGTCTACCAGATTACCATTATGCATATACGACTGTAAATATTGTAGTAAGGGTTCCAGAATTCTTTGATGTTTCTTGTGCAAAGACTGCTTTACTAAGCCGTTTTTCATGAAAGTTGCTGGATAAAGTTTTCTTCCCAAGTCTGCTTTCATAGCCAGTAGTAAGTACAGAAATTAAGTATATACAGTATTAAAGACTTTTCTCAGCTCTGGCTAAATCTAAAATTTACTTATTGAAATACATTGCTTAATAAATATTCACCAAAAAAATTGTTCCTGAACTGAAGGAAGTGTTTTGGTTTATGTTATTCCAAAACTGTAAATTCATATAGCAGTTTAGATTAAGAGCAGATCCAATAAAGGTCTTCTAAACTAACAAGCCAGATGCTGTGACATTTACATTTTAATTGTTTTGTCCTCCAAGTGGAATCAAGAATGCCATGTTATGTGCTCATACTTCACATGTACTGCATGGGTAGAATTAGGAATATAATTAAAAACTAATATACAAACTAGCAAGTAGAAAAGTGTCTGTACATGAATGTGGACAGCAGGAAGATACCTCTATTCACTTCTGATCCTCTCCAAATGGTTATTTTTCCTAATTTCTGCGACTGTACAGGACAGAGTAAAGTGTTAGTGCCCCCCTTTTCTGTAATAAACTAGTGGTAAAAGCACTTTTTCAAGGAGAGGATTCATTTTATTACTTAAAGGGAACTTTAGAAAGGGAATTCCAGTTTATCTCCCAACTTTTAAAAGATTCTTAACCAACAAGTTACAAGATTACTGAGGTGAAAAAGATAACAGAGGGAATGTCTCCACACACCCTTTCAAAGTGCTGTTACTGTGCTGAGTTAGGATTCATAGGGCGAGAAAGTGGCAAGGTAGGAAGCTCACTAAACAATACATTTTAGTGCATACATCATTCATTCAGGAGTTTTGGAAGCTTTGGTTTTGGAATTTTATGTCCATCATTGCTAGAAAGGATCTGATGTTTTTGGAGTAGAATTGGAACTTAAGACATCCCGTACTGAGCACTGAGCCAATAAAGCTGTGAAAGGATGTTCTTTTGCTTTCTGTTTTTCCTGAACCTTGAATTCCTTACTATAAAACAGCAGCTCTTCAGCAGGAAAAGAGGAGTTTATCTTTCCTCTACAGGTCCTCCTTTAGTAACACTAGTGCCAGGTAAGTTGAAGTACCCTTCTGCAGCATATGAATGTGAACTCCTCTGCCCAGAGTGCTGAATTTGGATTTTCTTCCTGGCTTAGTGTGTAAACCAGTAGGTTTTATATAGAAAATATCACCATCATATCCGTCTGTGTTCCATGAAAGCAGTCAGAAACTGCTACTAGTAATGGGCCACATCCAGCCTGTGTATAAGGGATAAAGTGAGAATGTCTACTAGATGGCCTTAGAAAGGGAGGGATGCTCAGAATTGTTTTGTTCCTGGATTTCAAAAGCCAAAGCAGAGCTGTTCAACCTGGGAGAGTCTTAGCTATGTGCAGAAGCACAGCTCCCATCTCCTAAAAGTGTAATTGCCTATAAGCAGAAAAAAAGGTTATTTAGATTGCAGTTCTGGATTTTCATCCCTCTCTTCCTCATTTAGGAGTCTACAGTCTGTATGTATTGGAATGAGTTCTCAATCTTTATTGTTTAAACTCCTCTTTCAAGCCATTATCAGTAATGTGTGTTGTGAAGGACTTTCTTACCCTTTACCCTTTGATAATAATTCATAGCAAGGGTTTCATTTTAACCATAGAGGTAATGTGATTTGTTTAGATTCTGAAACTTATGATATTCTGTTTATGTTCATCCACATTGTGTAACTGAAACTACTTTTGTTATTTACTTTGTAGCAGTAATGGTTTCTGATCTGATTTTAAGGCTATAGGAAAGCATTGTTTACAAGAAAAAAAGTTTACCTCTCTATTATAATAGCTAATTTATTGGAAAACACAGTACATTTTGGGGCAAGTAGATGTCAAGTTAAAGGAATGTTTTGACAAATGTTTATTGGGCAGTAGTATGTCCATCTTGGAGGAACTGCTCCAGTTTAACAATAGCAATTTTGTACAATCTACGAGTATACTTCAGTGACCACTGTGAGTCAATTTAAACTGTCAGTGCTTTGGAAGGCAGTCCTATCTTCTTCCTGTTTCAGGCTGTTTATTACTGCTGCCCTGTGTTGTGCCCACATTTGTACAATGTTGGCTGATCAGGAAACTGATCCTGCTGAAAAACACTCCAGCCTGTTGAAGCTAACAGTGTCAAACTGCAGTCTTTGGGATTGAGGCAAGCGAAGCTCCTGCTACCACCAGGCTCCTCTGTCCTGCCCTCCTCCCTGTCCTGACTGCATGCTTCTGTCTCCCCTTTTGCATTTACATTGGTGTTTCTTGCAGCTACAGAGGAGGTTGGATCAGCTCTAACAGCTGTTAAGTTAACATATTCAAGGAGGAGGCAAAACAGGAATATGTTGTCAGCACAAGCTGTGTGGGTGGGAATGTCCCTCTCAGCAACATCACGGTCTTAATTCATTTAAAACCAGTTATGAAACTGAGTTCTAGCAGAGTAATTCCACAAGCATTTGAAGTAGCATAAACTTGCACCACAATTGAAAGGTGTGGTTTTCATCCCTAGACATTTATTCATTGCACAACAAAAATTTTTGCATGGCTGTGCAGTGAACTAGACTGGGGTCCTGGTTAAACCTAGATGAAAAGCAGCTCGGCATTTTTTTCGCAGCAGTGCAGACTTGACATACAGCTTAGTAACAGTGTAAGCTAACAAAAGTTGTGGCTGCTACAGCCCTGCCTGCTTCTGCTGCAGATTTGTACCTCCTCCTTTGTGCCAATACATAGTGATGCAACTGAATTGGTGAGGCACTTCAGTTACATTAGGTCAAAACATGAAAAGGTTCAATGCAAGGAGGTTTTTATTTCCCCTCATAAAGTTATGTTCCTTTCCAATTCCATGCTTGTTTTTACTGTAGTGACCACATTGATAGTATAATGTAAAAGCAGAATACACAGGAAAAATACTAATGCTTAAGATCATGTCTTCTAAAAGCCTGTATTTCGTATTATGTTTTCCGGCTATAACTTACATGGCTTAATCATACTGCTCTTGTTATTTTAAAAGACTTTAAAATCAGCCCTTAATTTTTGCAAATGTGGAGGAAGGTTGATATTGCTCGTAGTTGTGGTGCTAAGATGATAAGATTTGTTTAATGTCCTCAAGCATGAAGAAATCATGCTGTTTCATTTATGAAAATCTGTTACACACTTGAATCTCCAGTAAATCTTTTTTTTTTATAATGCAGTCATATGACTTAAAATAGATAATAAGTAAATTATCAGTTAGACTCCATTTCATGTTTTTGATTGACATTTCTTGTTGTATTAAATCACTTCATTTGATTCACGATATTTTATGTAGAAAAAGACCTTGGAAGGTTTTAAATTTCATTCCTAGAGGAGGTAAATGTAAAATGATTTTAAAACATTATGACAGTCATGTTTCAAGACCCCTTTACTAATCAGCTTTTTATGAACTAATGAATAAAATATTCTAACTGGAGACAATTACAGAGATAGTTGTCAAATTCTGTCGATTCTGGCATTGGAATTAAACTATTTTAAAGTTTGCAAACTGAAACTAACATAAAAGAGCAAATACCAGGCTAAATTCTTTTAAGTATATGAGAGAAAAGGTCTTAAGTGTTTACAGATTTCATACAAGTTAAAATCCTGAAGTGGTCTGAGTATATGGGTATCTGTCTGGTGTTTCACTGAATGAAGTGGGCATTTTTCAGTTTTCAGATGTCTGAATGCAAGTGTATGAATTCAGAACAAAGTATTAGAAAATAGTTATTAATAGTTAATAGTCTCAGAACAGGATTTTAAGCAGTAAACTTGCTGACCAGGGAATTATCTAAAGTCAGCATTTCCCACATGCAGCTGGGCATACCTCTACAGCTAGCCAATAGAAAATGTGAAACAGATTAGTTAGAAAGCATCTGCCATACACCTTTCTCAGCACCCAGACTCCATAACAGTTTCCAAAGAGCATGTGTACATATTCTTTCAACTTCATATCATTCATTTCAGCTAAGAAAAATCCTGGCCTTTATGTAGGCTTCAGCTTTTAACTTGGTCTTCTCCCTGTTAGTTGACTGGGGATGCTATAGGATATGTGGAGTGAGTTCAGTGAAGAGCCTTCAAGATGGGGTTCTGGAGCACATGTTCCATGAGGAGAGGCTTGGGGAGCTGTATTTTTTTCAGCCTGGAGAAGAGAGAGCTACCAGGGTACCTAATGGTATTAGGTCCTAATAGACCTAATGACCCAATAGCTGTCAGGAAGATTGAGCTAGTCTGTTCACTCCGGTGAATGATGGAAGGACGGAAGATGTGAGTTGAAATGAGGTGTTCAGGATGGTGAAAAGCTTTTTCACCATGAGGATAGACAAGCAGTGCGTCAGGTTTCCCAGAGTTGTGCAGTTTCCTTGGAGGTTTTCAGACCCAAATAGAAAAAGCCCTGAGCACCTGGTCTGATCTCAGAGATAATCCTGCTTGGAGAGGGAGGTTGGACTAGACACTTCCCAAGGTCCTTTCCAACCCGAGTTTTCTCACAATTCTGCCTCTTCTTCCAGAAGAGGGTAGTTTGTGGCCACTCCATGGCTCTGCTACTGCTGAGGTCAGACAAATTAGTGATGATTAAATGACTCTCAAACTGGGGGAAGAAAAAGGAAAAAGGCATTTGAGAGTTTTTGCTTTAATAGCTTTGCTGCTTTTCTGAAGATGTGATGTGAAGCGGGTAATAAATACTACAACTGAGAAGATACTTTATTTTTCTGATAAGTCGATCTCTCTTTTGATCCTCAGAAAACCTATGTAACACCACATTGTTCTGGTTATAACAGTGAACTACAACATAAATCTAAGGTTGACTTTATAAATACAATTGAATAAGTCTGCATCACTGTTTGGGTAGCAGCAACACGTGCTTATCAGCAGAGATCTCTACTGCAGCTAATTCTTCCTAGATGGTCTGCTCCACCAAGTATGCAGCAAGTACTGCTGCCAAGTATGCAGAGAATGCTGTGAGGAATTGAAGCAGCAGGCGGTGTCTGTAGCTGTCAACCTCTCGATGCTGTCCCTTGTGTCACAGTCTCCTCTTGTCACTGCTATAACTTAAAAGACATTGGAAGCTTTAAGTGGGTGAAGGAGACAGGAGAGGTAGCATAGTGGCATTTGCGCTAGAGAAAGTAGTGGGAGAACACTGGGGAAACAGGAGAGGAACGAAATGTCACTCCCCAAAGTGGGGACCTGGGTGATCACTAACCCAATATGATTTTTGCTATGGCTTTGCTCCCCAAAGTTATGCACTGATGTGCTGAAGCCAATTGTTGCCTTGTTGCAGACAGAGAGGGCTGGGGTCCATACCAGCGAAACGGAAGTTTTCTTTCTTTTCCTATCTGATACTTCCAGTTAATATATATGCCTGGTCTATGTTCAACTGAAACAATCTTTTAAAGCTTTGAAGGGATCAGGGAGGTTTTGGTTTTTTCATGAAGTTTTCTTAACCATTCTGAAATGACAGTTACTGCAAAGCCAAAAAATAGTAGCAAACAATACTGTTGGTACGTTGATAAAATTTCTAGACAATGTGATAGAAAAAACGCTGTGAAAGACTGAATGGTTCCTGCCAGCAACAGTTGATTCCTTGATATATGTGAAATTCATATAAGCAGTTTGGCATGGCTTTTCATTCTGGTAGTATAGTTATATAATTTTTGCTGGAAAATTCACTGCTCTCTGATAACTGCCTTTCTTAGCTAACATACATGTCAGATAAGATGAAGTTGTAACGGTCCCATATGCGGTCGTATTGTGCTGAAGGCTTTGTTATGGAAGTGTTGTGTTTAAGAGCTACATTCTGACTCTGTGGGTACATTACAAGTATTATGCTTATTATAGTTGTAAATTTTGGTCTCTGATGGGTGTAAGTAGAGGGGATGCATGTAAGTAAAGGGATTGCTACTGAGAGCAATGTAATTCTGGAGTCAGATAGACCTTCAATAGAACTTCAGGATTTTGATTAGATAATAAAACCTGCCTGAATTATAACAAGATAGTAAACACATAATTTAGCTTTTCATACATTTGTGGTGGTATTCATTCATGTATATTTAACAGTTTGCATGCTTGTGTTTGAAAGCAAGATTTTTCTTTTAAAAAAAAATTACTCTTCATCCATGTTTTTGTAAAGGATGATGTCAAGATCTTGATAGCAAGAATGAATACAGATTTGTTTTCCATTTGATAATAGAAGTATGTGGATAGCATGTCATGGCTTAATTGAAAGCGATATCATTAGTCTGTTTACAGTCAGATTAGCGCTTTTTTTTTGTGATGGAAGACTTTTTATCACTTGTCTAGTATAAACAATTGTATACTGCAGTAAGTACAAAAGTTCTGCACTATATGTGTGACAAAGTTAAAACATATTATAAAATACACTGTAGAAATGAGTGTGGAATGAAAACTCTTGAATGCCTTGAAGGAAGCATGGCATACTGTTGAGTTGCTGTGTAACAACCATTTAGAGGAAGAATAGGTCTTTAAACTTGTGTTTTCATGCCTATTTCATTAGTCATAAGCATATTACTGATATTTTTTTGTGTGGTTGGTAGGCAATACATAATATTCTGCACAGAAAATAATGTCAATCCAAATCAAACGGTACAGTATTTTCTTGCCTAACTTGTGTGCTTAAGGCATCCATTAGTTTTGCCATTATCACACGAACTTCTTTATTACAATGTTTGTCACACTGTGCATCTCATTATTATGATATGAAAGGAAGAACCACTTTTGCATAAGTTGTCTGGACTTACCCATGTGTTCTTGAAACTATATGTAAGTATTAAGTCTTCTAAAGAAGACTTAGAAAAGAACTTAGACTTAAAGAAGTCTTCTAAAGAAGATCTTCCATTCTTTCAATAATAGCTAAAACTATTAAGGCAAACGTGCATGCATACTTTACTGACATTGGCAGCCAGAATTTCATAGACCTTTTTTTTTTCCCCCAGAAGTTGAAAACGTACATTCTTACTTCCCAAAGCAGGTCTATTGACCTCTCTCTTTCTACACGTTTACCTACAGCTCCATGCTCACTTTTTCTCTGACTTTCTTTACTTATCCTCCAGATGTGTCCTTTTTTGATATCAGTGGATTTCTCTTGCAATGATGTTCAACAGGTGTTTTTTTGGGAAGATGGCAGTTCCACATGGCTAGAAACCTTTTAAAGGATGTATAATGCTTCTCCCCAGACCATATTAGAATACCCTAGATAATAATTTTTACTGTAAAAAAAAACTCAAAAGGAATGAGCTCATTATACTTTTAAATTGCAGCTTTGTAAGGTATGACTGAAAAAATATTTTTCACGGGAAGTGTATGTGTATTAGCTGATTTTTTTACATCTTTTATGCAGTGTTTTACTAATTCCTCTCATGCCCTTCTAATTTGTGTGTCCTTCATTTATTTTGTCAGGTTTTAGAGTAATAGTTTAAGGTCAGAGGAACAATTAATACAACTTGATTTGATCTCCTGCATAATATAGCCCGTCAAATTCAGAAAGTGATTTCTGCATGAAATGTGTAACTTCTAGTTGAGCTAGAAAATAAGTTTTTTTTAGGAAGTAATACAACCTGAAGGTAACGGTGGTGTCAAGAGCCCATTATATCTGTACATTATGCTAATGCTTAACTTAACCAATGCAATACCATTAGAAATTTGCAGTTCATACCTATATATAATTATCACAAAATAGTCAAATTTCACTGTGTAAATATTGTAGAGGTAGACAACCACTTACAGGGAGATACTATCTTTAAAAATCCACAAAAGTAAAGTTGTAGCATGCTTCAGACTTCTACTTAAAACCTGTATAAGTCATGATTATTTTATGAAATTCTAGTATGCCTTTGGACATACTTAACATGTATTACAATATTATTATTCGGACAACAATCAAGTTTTAATATTTTATTTGATAGCGTCTGAAGGCTTTTGGTCATCCAATTGTTCTTCCAACTTGAAGAATTCAGGCAGTGCACTAAAATTGTGTAACATGCAGCAATTTAATTTAAAAAAAGCAAAATAAGTTCAGTTGTATTAGTGGAAAATCAGTGAGAAATCAATTTAAGCTTGCATGAAATTTCACAAACTCTTCTGTCTACTGTTATCTGACAAAGGAATCTTTATAACAGAAATTTTAGAAGTGTATATCAACCATTGACAATACTGTGCCTGCCAATAGCGTACAACATTCAGACCTTTGGATATAAATTTTGTCGAGGAAATTACTGGGTTTTAACAGGGTTGTTTCCATTTGGATTGTCATTTTTCCTTTTCCCTGTCACCAGATAGAATTGAATTTTTTTTCAGCTTAAGTGAGAAAACAAACGGCTCTGCAGTAGCGACAGAAAAATTCTTCCTCTATTGTACCATGTTCCATTAGACAGTAATAACAAAATGTGTACTGAGGTGCTATATTAAAATACGTTTGCAGAGGTAGTCACTAAATTGCCACTAATAAATCAGGAAACTCTAGACTTTTTTCCCCCTGTTTGATATTCCCTAAGTTGTTCTTTATCAGGTCATCCTTAAGTAGGATTTAGGTGATTTTTCCCCATATTTTATCCTATTCGTTCTCTTGCTTCCAGCAAGTGGAACACTATGAGCTCTTGTTCTTTAATAATACTAAATGTTCTTCATTTTTACAGTATTAAGTTAATACTCTTTTAACATTGATTAAAAAAAAGCTTGCCCAATAGTGTGTTTAGCACCGATGTTTAGCCAACTACATGGCTAAGGAAGTACTTCTCAACTTGTAAAATGCAAGCAAATTGTTTGTTCTCATTGCCAAAACAGTTCCTCTGAGAGCAGCTCCAGCTGAGATGTGCATATGACCTTTTCTGCTTCAAGTCACAGGTTAGATTTCATACCTTAGAGAGGCTAAATGCACATCAGCTGACTCCTAACTGAATGCTCTTCCCAGTAGACTGGAGGTAGTCTCCCTTGTGTTAAAAGTTCTTCTAAAGCCTTAACTCTTGCGTTCTTAATTCTTGTGTGGCCTACTGGGCAAAGATAGTTTTGCAATTGGATTATCAGGATATGCTGCTGGGAGGTGAAAGTTGTAGACTTGAAATTTTGTGAACTGGAAAGAGAAACGACCAAAGTCACGACCTCCTGAGCTTGTATTTTAAATCCTAAATAAATATGCAAAAGATGGAAATATTATTTAAGGGGACCTTCCTGAAAGTGGGTTTCAGTCTTCAGAAAAGAATTTCATGGTCTGCATGTTCAGTAGGCAGATATATCACTTTTCAGCATCCTGTAGGTATTCACCGTCTCTCCCAGCATTTCATCTTTTTGAATTGCTGAAGTGTTTCATTCTCTTCGCCAATAGTTGAAGGAGCTTAATTTAGGCTCTTTGAATTGCCCTGATATTGGGGGCTGGTGTTCAACTGTTAGACCGTATTTTCCACTTCGGGTTTGTATCATGCATAACTCAATGGGATGACAGTCATTGACTAGCTGTCTAGAAATATTGATTATTAACTAGTGGGAGATTAAAAAAAGTTCCACTTAGTGTAATATGTTCATTATATGGGCGGATTCTGTCATCGTCCATAGTATCTTGTACTGTCCCCTTTAGCCTGTATTTTCATCGTTGTTTATTCTTTCTTTCTCCAGTCTGTTTCATGATTTTCTTCATCCTTGTCTAATTGACTGCTTTAGATGTATGCTGACTTTACTTCAGGGTCCCATAGACCCACTCTCAGAGACAGAGTAGTTCACAAGGCATCCATTGAAGGAGCTATTATGGCATCTTCTTTTCTTGCAAGTTACAAACTGTCTGATTAAAATTATCATTTTGGGTCATGTTTTCCAAAGAAAGGAAATAAGATGTGTTTTTAAGGGAGACATTAATAAATATTGTTATGGTTCTTGTGTTTTTAAAAGGACTCTCTAAAGCTGTGTAACATTTGCAGCTTAATCACTGGAAGTTTATGCTACTACATGAAAAAACACAAAGGGAAAATAAACCATTGCACCAGGTACTTCAATAAGCATCCAAACTAACAAAGCCTGATATCCTGTGTTTTTTTTGTTTTCTGGTTGATTAGTATCAAAATAAAACCTTTCCTGCTGATATTTAATAAGGTATTTGGTGTCTAATAACACGAGAGACAAACCTCTTGATTGGAGCACTCTTCTCTGTTCTCTGGTATTTCCATAAAACATGAAGGCAACTGTTTATGCTTGAAATCTGCTTTTTTCTCGAATTCAGTTGAAAATGGTCAATGGATACACTTTCTTTAGGAATGAAGGCAGGCAAGTGTACACACAGCATGGATGTATAAGCTTTGTTTCCTTATGAAGCTGTTTTAGAAAGGGTACCCCAATGCATTTGTTCCATTTGCCAGAAAAAAATTGAGATAACAAAGGAACTAAATAAAATTGAACTATTGTAATATCACAAGTGAATCATACAAGCAGGAAAAAGGTTGAGTTCCTTTCAATCAGAAGCCATTGCTTGAAGATGAACCAAAATGTCTGAACACTTAATAACTGAGTTACGTAAATTTTTTTGTGAAAATAAACTCTCTCTCTCAGAGCCTAGACTTCAGTTTTGGAACTACGAGAACATTAGTGACTTCAGTGGTTTCCCAGTGAAGTGACTGTTAGTATCACCAAAGTTGACAGAAGGGTGCATCAGCAGCACAATACAGAACTTCTTGGAGAATCAGAATATCTGAAGCAGATCCTTTTTGTCACTTCATTAGAAAGTAGAAGTTCTTTTACTGTAGTGACAGAGGAGAAACCTCTGACTACCTTTCTGGCTTCCACGTTTAGTCTGTAGATGTTATTTCACATGACTAAAGGTTAAATAATCTGTTACTAAGTTTTGTAATTAAATAGTAAGTATATTTTTGTTTATTGGGTTTATTGTTTAATCTTCTGATTTTAATGTACTAGAAACATGAATTTAATGAAAAGGTATGACTTATTTAAGAAACATTTCTCAGACTTTACTGAATGTCTTCTGATAACATACATTTGTAAACACAGGAAGCTAGTAATCACTTTTAGTTTGCAAAGACACAGTCAAGGACTGCAACTGCAAAGCTACCAGTAAGACTAAACATTCTAATGTATACTGAAGAGTTTATTATAGAAAACATTTGTGTAGTATTAATGAAAACCAGCCTTGCAACAACAAGTTGTTATAAATAAAATAGAATGAAGTGGTAGATAAAAATAAGGAGGAAACAATTGCTTCGTGTATAAATCAAATATCTGTGTTCACATATGACTGAGAATAAGACAAAAAGAATTTTATCAATGTTCATTAAGATACAATACGGGTTTGTAATTTATGTAGTCTATATGAGTAAACCTGTGAGATTAAAGTGGTTTTGCTACTTATGTAAGTGAAGGACAATTTATAACGTGGAAGTACTACTTAATTTCCCAGCTCTTATGTACAGTACTGTATCTCGGGAAAAGTAATAAAAGGAATTCTTCCAAGAATAGGCATTTTATGGAAAATTACCATTAGAAAACTTACTTTGTTTTAGAGATAAAATGGTATGAATGATAGAGGTAAGATGGTATCATGGGATAATAAATTCTTACCACATTGATAAAAACCCATTTTGCATTTTTTTAAAAAAGCATTTATTCACTGATCCATGAGTTCAGTTAATAGACTTATGGAACATAAATATTTAGTGACAAATTTAATTTATCGTAAGGTACTAGATGAAATGTCTTGGTGAAAGCTATGGTAATTTTTATAGTTTTCAAGAAGCCAGAATTTTTTTCAAGAAGCCAGAATTTTACTCCTGGCATTGTATCGGATACTTATTTTTCTCACAGTATATAATTATTTTTCTTTGGTGTTCTAAATAGATTCACATCCTACATTAAAATGTTACTTTTTAATAACTAGATATGCCTTCTGTGGGCTACCAAAAATTGAAAAGAAACTGATAGCTGAGGACTTTGAGTTTTTAAAGTATAGAGTATGGAACAAGTATCAATAAGCTTTTTTTTTTTTTTTTTCTGCTATGAGCCCTGTATTTATGCTGTTTATTTTCTCAAGACAGTATGATTTACTGTCTCTGTGCTGCAACCAAAATTCAACTACCAAAATGTAACTCCTTAACCTGAAAAAAATCATGCTTTTGCTAAAGACTTGAGTAGGAGAAGTTTTGATATTTTCAGAATTTGTGTACAAAAACCTTAATGGAATGTACAAAAGACCAAGTCTTCCCATTTTCACTTAAGTGAGGTTTTTTTAAGATTTAAATGAACCTGCTAAGCAGAACTCTAGGTGCTTAGTATGGACGGCCTTGTATTTAGTTGTCTAAAACTAAAATATACATGCTTATTCTTCGAATTCCTAATTTTTTGAAGTGTGATATAAAAAGCTTGAGAATGATAGACCAAACTGAATTTTTTGAGTCATTCATGTCATCCTCAGCCACAGTGTTTGCAATATTCCAGATTGAAAGTGAACATGTAGATAGCAACATCAATGTACAACTGGAAAATATGAAAGCAAAGATGGTGAGGCTGGTGGCACTGTTTGTGGATTGATGCTCAGTGAAGAATCAGGAGGGCCTAAGTAACTTAGTTTTGGCCAGCTCTTCAGTCTCGCTTATGGCGTCCAGAGTGTACTAGTGTTCCGGATAAACTATCTCCTTTCCAGCACAGCCACAAGGAAGATATACATGTACCTCATCAAACCTCTCAGCAGTGTTTGGCCCTGAGTATCTTCTAATTATCTTTTTTTCCCAGTACCACACCTTTCTTTCTCTCATTCCAGACGTTTTCAAACAATACATCCAGGTTTTTCACAAAGGCCTTAGTTCTGCAGTCCGTCTGTGTTTGCAGGAATAAAATAAAATAAGGAATCTGCTAGTTTCTGTTGCCACTGAAGAAGTGTGTTGTCTCAAGATCTCTCATAAAGTTTTGTGTTAAACAAAACTAGAGGTAGAACAAATCCTTGTAGCATCACACAAATAAAGGCTTTCAGGGCTGGAAAGAAACCACCCATCAGAATTGTCTTGAAGCTGACTGATAGGAATTGACCTATCCAGTTCAGGGTGACTGATTCATTTCTGCCAGTCTCCCAGGCAAGTCAGTAGCACATGCTGATCTTCAGTGTCAAACACTGCTGATAGGTTTAATGAAGTAAGCACGGATATCTTCCTCTTAGCTGTGCCAGAGAGGAAATAGTTCGCAAGCAAGACTAATGCACTCTGAAAGCTGTTACCAAGTCTGAAAGTCTGACTGCCCAGATTTAGGTCATTGGCAGAGAATTCAAATTCTGTAGAAGAGTACGTTGGTTTGGGGTTTTTTAATTATTTTTATGATCATTTTTCCCAAGAATAAAAAGCTATATTTTGTAGTAACTAGACAGAACATTTAGACTAAAAGGAGTTTTTCAGCTTGGGCATTAACACTTGATTTTTCATGTTGGTTTAAAAAATGTGATTTACGTTCAGATTACGTTACATTAGGCTGCTCAGGGCTTTGCCCAGATGGGCTTTGATTGTCTTCAAGGATGGAGATTCTACATCATCTTTGGATAACCTGTTCCAATGACTGCCTTCATTGTGAAAAAGGTTTTTCAATTGTCTAGTCAGAATTTCCTTTATTGCGATTTGTGACCATTGCCTCCTCTCTTTTTGTTGTGCATCTCTGGGAAGACCCTGACTCATCTCTACTGTGCCCTCATGCTGGATAACTAAAGACAGCACTGAGATTTCCGTTAAGCTTCTTCTTAAGGCTGAACAAACTGTTTCTCTCAGCGTCTCCTCCTCATGCGTCATGTACTCCAGCCCTGTCTTCATATTGGTGGCCTTCCACCAGCCTTGCTCCAGTATATCAATGTCTTTTTTGTACTGGGGAGTCTGAAATGTGACCTACTGCTCAAAATGCAGTCTCACAAGCATCAAATAAAGGGAGATGGTGAATTCCCTCAACGCTCTTGATATAGCCCAGAATACAGTTGCCTCACCTCTGCCACAAGGGTACACAACTGTTCAACTTGTTGGTCACAGGGATCCCCAATATCTTTCCTGCTAAGCTGCCTTCTAGCCAGTCACTGCCTGGCCTGAACTGTGACACTGCAGAACTTTGCATTTACTGTTGCTGAACTTGGTGAAATTCCTGTCAACACATTCTGCCAGCCTGTCAAGATATTTCTGAATGCCCCCCTCCAAATTCGATGTCATTCGCGAAGTGTCTCAGGGTACATTCTGTCCCATAGTCCAGCTTCTTAATGAGATGTTAAATAGCTCAGTATTGAGCCCTGAAGAATGCTTCATGTAACCCCTACCAGTTGGTTGGCTAACTGCTATCCTTTGGGCCCAACAGCCCACCATTTTCCACCCTGCTTGTTGGTTCCTCATGGAACTCACTTGAAGGGGATGGGATGTAGACTGCCAAATGGCATTAGATGCCACGCTACACATATATAGAAGAATCATAGAATCATAGAATCATAGAATTGTTAAGGTTGGAAAAGACCCTTAAGATCATCGAGTCCCACTGTTAACCTAGCACTGCCAAGTCCACCACTAAACCATGTCCTCAAGCACCACCTCTACCCGTCTTTTAAATACCTCCAGGGATGGAGACTCAACCACCTCCCTGGGCAGCCTGTTCCAATGCCTGACTACCCTTTCGGTGAAGAAGTTTTTCCTAATATCCAACTTAAACCTCCCCTGGTGCAGCTTGAGGCCATTTCCTCTTGTCCTATCGCTTGTTCCTAGGGCGAAGAGACCGACCCCCACCTCGCTACAACCTCCTTTCAGGTAGTTGTAGAGAGCAATAAGGTCTCCTCTCAGCCTCCTCTTCTCCAGACTAAACAACCCCAGTTCCCTCAGCTGCTCCTCATAAGACTTGTGCTCTAGACCCTTCACCAGCTTTGTTGCCCTTCTCTGGACATGCTCCAGCACCTCGATGTCCTTCTTGTAGTGAGGGGCCCAAAACTGAACACAGTACTCCAGGTGCGGCCTCATCAGTGCCAAGTACAGGGACATGAATGTCTCCATCTCATTAAGATCACGGGTCCATGCATGAACTCATTTCTACATCAACTCCTTGCTCCTTGAGAATAAGAATCAACTGACATACTTATTTTATACTCTATAATTTTAAAATCTCATTGTCCACCATTTCTTGAAGAGATGAATTGCATATCTTATCCCAGTGTGATGCATACAAAGACTATAAATCTAATTTTTTATATCACTATTACTGCCCTATAATCAGCGTATCTTATATCTACTATTCCTCCTGAAAGTGTGCAGGTCTTTCTATATTTATTATATAAAATTTCAATTAAAAAAATTATACAATTACATCTCCATAATGCAAGAAGGAGCAGCAATGTAAATAGTGTTAACAGGGCCACACTAATTTTACTATACATTTTTAGTTTATGTACATTTCTGATTATGTAATACAAGTAAAATTTCAGCATACTAACAGCACTAATAAATACTACAATGCAGTGTTTGAAATGCTTTCTGAGTTTTGTACCATTTGAATACTAGCTATTTTTCCCTTAGAACTCCAGGATCTAAGTTGGAAGAAGTTTGTTAATGACTGGCTTTTCTGTGTGGAGAAAGACAAATGGCTAGCTGCTACTTAGCTATATTATTGTAATTATATTTGATGGTGTTTAGAATAAATGTGGGCTGAATATACTGCTGTATTGGTAGGTTAGAACAAAGCTAGATTAATAAATTAACCAACAGCATTGGAAGATTCAGTTTTTATACATCAGGTAAACCAGACCTACTTTATTAAACTCCATGGAAGGAAGATAACGCTAGAAAGTGGCTCTGGTATCTCCCTCATTCTTCTTAATGAAAGCAAGCTTACTATTTTATACATGTAACCTTTCAAGCTTCATGTGCTATTGTATATCTTGGCTTCTGTTGATTTTATTCTTTTGGAAGTTGGCCTTTTGCTTTTTATCATCTTTCTGAACATAATTTCATTAGTATTTTATAAAATCTGTCAGGTATAGGAACATAAGTAGAGAAAACATGTTGAAAAGGTTGGTAACCAGCATTTATTCTGTAACTAGCCTAAAAGTGAAGACTTATTTACTCTTTCTTTACTTTTTTCTATCATTACAGTCTGACTTTTTGTTATAGTCTTGTTGTGATAGTCTGACTTGATGAGGTCTAAAGGGTAGCAATCTTCTTCTGTATAGCACTTTGCACTGTATAATCATAGTAGCCATCTTTCATTACTATTTCAGCGGTTATAGTGAGATGGTGGCAGTGTATAGGTGTCAAAACTAACTTCTCTAACTTCTGTAGCTCAGTTTGCAGACAGTCAGTCTGCAATGTCAGTACACATTTGGCTTGCTTTTGACCAAAAGGACCACAGTTACAAGTGAGCAGGGGTATAATTGAGCAACAAATTACAGTGAATATGAATTAAACAAAGCATCTCTAGAGCTACATGGCAGAAGTCAAGTGTTACTAATTCTCTGAGTTATTACCTCATAATAACTAGCATCCTGAAGATGTTCTTCTGTTATTAAATTCTTGCAGAGTGAGTGTGTTCCATGAAATACTGAATAACATTTTTCACAGTGTGTGATTCACACTGAGTACTTTATCGCTGGTAATCAGATCACATTGCATAAGGGAAATGTGTATGTGCTTGAATTAGGCAGAATTTACAGGAAAGTCATATTTTAATTTAATTCGAAATAATATTTAGAAGAAAAATGGAATCATCAAGCAACTTTTCTGCATGTGTTTAATGGATCACATCTTATAAACTTATGGAGTTGCATGGTTGTCAGAAAGTTATTCAGTAAAGGGAAAGGCCAATGATGAATCATTTTCAGTTTTACCATCTCTCCGAACGACTCTGTTTTTTATAAAAAATGTATTGTTATGCTCAAATTTCTAATGCAATTTGAAACTTATCCCCAAATCAGTAAAATAATAATGATTAAAAACTATAGTTTGTAGTTCCTATTATAAAATATTGTTGCATTTAACTATATGTATAGCCAGTGATCCATTGCACTGTATTGTAGGTTAATTTATAAGAATTAACTCTAAAAACCTGAAAATATTTAAGGGAAGTCAAAAGTTTTGAAGCATTGTAGATTGACTGAGCTTAATTATTTTACTTGTCCTCGAAATTCATTGTACTTTACAAACATATTTGTCAAGGCAACTGAAAAGAATCCTATTTGGGGTAAAAATGGAAGTTAGTTTTTCTACCTTGTTCATTTTTAGCTTGTCTGTTAATAATAATACTATACTGTCAATTGTAATGATGGCTTGTGTGGTAACTCAGAACTAAATAGGGCCACCAACCCAACTCAGCAAATAGTAATCATATATAGACAACTTTCTTTCACTGTTGTGGCTAAGGTAAAATGTAACTAAGAGTGAAAAAGCTTAATATTCTATTACAAAATGTTAGGATGTCAGAGCTTCTGTCTGTATTTTCTCCAGATGTTGCCAAGGAATGAGCTCTTTTCTGCAAATCATAAAAAATGGTATTATGTTTTGAGATTTTTTTTGAAAAATCAGCATGTTAAATAATAATGTATCCTCTTCATCAGAATGTACATTTTAATTATACTCAATGTATCCTATGAATAAATAATATATTTACTATAATGTTCTTATAGTAACATTTGCTTGATCACTTACTATACTTTTACAGGATTTAAGTGGTGGGTATAGAGTTCCATCAAAATTTGCATTTGTAAGGCTTTTGCACAAGTATTTTATGAAAAAAGAAAGTAAGAAGGTACATGGAAGCTGATATTGTCCTGTGCTTCATTAATCTTTTTTCTTTTTTTTTTTTTCCAAAAGAACCTAGATAAAGGAGACCACATTACATCAATTACAGAGTTATACTTTTGTGCTTACTCAAAGCTATCTATATCTCTCAGAATGCTTCTATACTTTAATATCTAAGATCACTTTTTGTATTGAGCTACATATATGTAGGCTCCTGAGCCCATGCACATTTTCATTTTCCTTATAGAAGTCAGATGAACTGTATATAAGCATAGGTGTCCATTTGAACCCAGATCATCAAAGAACTTGGTATAAATTAAAAATTGTTTGGGATATTTAGGATTTGCTGTAATCCTGGCGTATGTCTGATTTCAGCATGAGAAGGAACATAAAACTTTGTGCTGCTGTGGCATGAAGTTCAGTAGAGGGAAGCTACTGAAGCTACTGGGGAATCCAGAAACTGCAGACCTACTGACAGTTCCACTAGCTGTGTGAGCTCAGTTATAGCTGGTATGGCGTGTGCTTAGAATCATAGAATCATTAAGGTTGGAAAAGACCCTTAAGATCATCGAGTCCCACTGTTAACCTAGCACTGCCAAGTCCACCACTAAACCATGTCCTCAAGCACCACCTCTACCCGTCTTTTAAATACCTCCAGGGATGGAGACTCAACCACCTCCCTGGGCAGCCTGTTCCAATGCCTGACTACCCTTTCAGTGAAGAAGTTTTTCCTAATATCCAACCTAAACTTCCCCTGGTGCAGCTTGAGGCCGTTTCCTCTCGTCCTATCGCTTGTTCCTAGGGCGAAGAGACCGACCCCCACCTCGCTACAGCCTCCTTTCAGGTAGTTGTAGAGAGCAATAAGGTCTCCCCTCAGCCTCCTCTTCTGCAGACTAATCAACCCCGGTACCCTCAGCCGTTCCTCATGAGACTTGTGCTCTAGACCCTTCACCAACTTTGTTGCCCTTCTCTGGACACGCTCCAACACCTCGATGTCCTTCTTGAAGTGAGAGGTCCAAAACTTATATGTGCTGCGATAATCCTTCTGCTCACAGTGGAACACCTTCACAACACAGGTCTATCATATTTTTAACATATGTCTAGTTATGTTTGATATGATGTATAGTAATATATAAAATATTTTACTGAATTGTAAATACATGTAGTTACACAGATACTTGCTACAGATACCTGTAGAAATATAAATAACTTTGTGTTCTTGTATTTGCACACAGAGATAGCTATATTCACAGTTAAGTTACTTTGATACATTTCTCAAATTCTGTTTTCATACCATTTGGTTATGTGGTAATTTAAAAACCAAACTAAGGCATTTTCAGATACATGGATGACAAAATTCATATGCAATCTTCAAGCCAATTGATAATTATTTGTTACCGTGCTTGCATAACTAATTAGGTTATATAGACGTGCAGAGATCATAATTAGGTATTTTTAAAGAGCTTAAACTTTTAGCACAGAATTAGTATGAGAAAATTTAGCCCAAAGATTGCTTTTCCTAGTTATAAATTTTTGAAAGTAAGAGTTCATAATGGCAGCATTTTTTGTTCTTCCTCCTCTTACAGCCTTCAGAGCATAGCTTGGTAGCTAACAGAGACGTTGCTAGCAACCCTAATACTTAGATGGCATAACCTTTTCCATTTTAAGAGATTCCTACATTCTTTTGTTTGAGAAGCTGTCACGCTTACATGCAGCAGATCTTTAATTTGGTGTAAATAAACCCTTCAGGCTATGGTGTGGTTTTTGTAACATGAAATTCTCTTCAGCTTTTGCTGATATATAAACTCGAATGTAGATTTCCTTTTTACTTGCAGAAGAACTGTGGCCAACTACCAGAATAATACTGCATCAAAATTTGGAGGCAGGCAGGCCTCTGCCGAAGTGAATGCTTGAGAGCTCTCTGAGCTGCTGTATATTGGGAAGGGGTGGGACAGGAGCCGAAACAAGCCAAGCTGTCCCGTCTTCAGAACTCAGCTTTATCCTACCCCGACAAAACTGTCTGCAGAAGAAGTAATGCTCAGTTTCCACTCCCAGTAACGTTTCCCCATGTCCGGGGCATTTTGTTCTTTCACATAGTTTCCTTTCTTTTTCACTCCTTCTCTGCCTCTGACAAAAGCACCATATGGTCATGAAGGTATCTTAATATTCCAACAAAAACAATGAGAAGCGGAGGAGAAAAAGAGAGTGGAGTGAGTTGTTTCATTTGCCAAAGGTGGGACTGTTTGCTTGTTTGCTTTTTCCTTTAAAAGAGAACATAGGAGGGATTACATAGGAACAAATATTGAATTGTAAAGCACACCAAAATTAGGAAATGCCAGATTCCAGATTGCTCATGATACCTTAATTACTGCTTCTTTGTGCATTTATAGTATGCTATAGTTTTTAAAAATGTTATAGTATAGTAATTTTCATTATGCAGTCCTCAGGATAAACTCAGAAGGGTCAGAAATGAGATTGCATGTACAATATTAAATCTGCTCGTTTTAGATTACTACTTTACTTTGCAACATTAAAATCTTTTGCTCAATCACCGTATGTAGACAAATGTGACAAAATCTAATAAGCAAGTATCTGGGAAATTAATATTTTAGAAATATGTGTATGTCAGATGCATTTTATTTCAATTATTTGGGGAAATTACTATTCAGAAATGCTAAAATTTATTTGATCATAAAATAATTATGATAATCAATTAGGATTAATAAAGTATATATCTAACTTTATTTACCATTGTTATGTCCATGCATGCAATGAAGACAAGAATTTCTAGTTGTAAAATTCTAAGCTGCTAAGCATTATGAACAAAACAAATTTTAGGAAATGTGGTAGAGTTCTTTTTATATAAAAATGATGTAATTCAAACTCATTATGGTGGTGACTGCACTTACATTTGCATCCATTAGTCTATGCGGATGAGATTTATATTTATCAGATTATAATAGTTATGAATTTGGCACGTTCATTCCATTGAAGCTTGCAGACTTCTTCATAGCATAAAGATTTTTTCATTTTGTCTGATTATCTTTGTGATTCATGCTATTTACACTGTAAATTCTCCTGGCTAATGCTGTTCACAGATCTTTTTCCATTTTTGTTCAGTAGTTCTAAAGAGGCAAATTGAGAAGTAAGAGAAAAGCTTCTGTGAGTTACCTGTCTTTCCTTATGACTCAAGCCCCTCTGACAGTTTTTAATATTGTAGCATTTTCCTTCTGCCCGTTCAACTTGCTGGATGTTTGACTTCCATCTTACTCTTCATCTGTCTGTGGAAGGGGCTACCTTCAGCACATATTTAAAGAACATGAGACTCTCCCTCTCATATGCTTTCTAAGATATGCTTCCAAATTTATTTTTTTTTTGATCCACCCTTCTTTCCACAAAAACGTTTTCTGTGTTTTTAAACATAGTTTCCAAAGGGGGAGAGATAAAGCTAAAGTTATTGTGAGAAAGGCAAAGTCATAAGATACATTAAAGGAGCTGGGGTTATTGTGGTTTTGGGTACTATGGAGGAGAGTACAGAACAGTAGGAAACTCCAGTTTGGAAGTCTCCTTATTCTTAGAACAATTTGTTTTTCTATATTGCTTCTGCAGAAGTGTTTAAACTTGCCCTTAAAGGACTATTTAACATTCCAAAGGGCTAACTAAACAGGAAAACTAGGGTACCAATGCTTCGTCTGGAGCCCAGGGGTTAAAATACAGAGTTGTACGATTTCTCACCAAGTTTGTTAAGGCCAAAGTACATTTAATTGTTTTAAAATGCATTTGTTTTTTGAAGATATACACATAAATAATTCACACTGGATGCTGTGTGGATATTTACTGCTTTTCTAGTTATCAAGACACAATAAGTAATTATTGTTAACAACAGTTTTTCTTTCTTCTGTTGCTTCTCTGTAAGTGGAAAACTTATTTGAGGTATATTTATATTACGACTCAAGTGAAAAAAAGCAGTTGTTGAAATCTTCACTTAAATAGTTAAATTATATGGTTTTTGTAATTGTTGATTTTTTAGAACCTGATATGCAGTTTATATGTTAAGAATATATTACTCTCTAAAATATATTTCATGGAGTTTTAAAAATAGTTATGAAAAATTCTTACATAAGCTTTTGATTGACTAAATTGCTCACTAAATGATTAAATAAACTTTCTCTAAAAATATTAATTCTAAGTAGAGACAACTGAAATGGAGCATAAGCAATAACATTTCATCTTAGAAAAGATATCTTCTTAGAAAAGAATTCTAACTTCAACTTTTTTTTTTCCTCTCAACCGGCACATCGGAATGTTTTATTAGAAAAAAAAAATTGTTGCTGTCTTGAGCTAGTGTCGTAAGATTAGTTAATACCTTTAAATAATTCAGCTTATAAGTTTTATATATATATATATATACACACACACACATATATGGGGGGGAGCATTATGGAGGATTATTCATGTGATGATAAGAAAAATCTCACAAGAACCCCAATGCTAGATTGATTTCCACTATTTAGAATGGACCAGAATTGGAAGGTTTGAAAAACAGCTGTCTTGTGAAAAAAGCAATAACCTGGTTGTTCATATGTATCTGGAAATAAGGTGGGTTTTTTTATCTGAACAATGTCCTTTCAATTTCTGCCTTCATCTGTTAATTCTATATTATATTTCTACGCTTATACCTATTTCTTTAAATTAAGGTATTACCACATAAATTGCTGTCATAAAGGAATATAAGTCAGCTGAATATATATTTATATTTATATTTCTGTACTTTTCAAGTTGTAGTTGATGGTTCTATAGTATGACTACCAATTAAGTATCTATACCTGATTTTCGCAGGAGAAGGAAAGCATGCACAGCTCATTCTTTGAACACATGCTATTGCCTTAATTTATAAAGGTTACAAAAGTTAACAACATATCCAATAACAACTATGGGTACTCAAGGATTGAGACATATGACTGGCTCTGATTTTGAATCACTGGCTTGTTTATACTACTGCTTTGTTAAATAAGAATAATAATTATTTAAAAAAGCTGAAATGCTTTTATGCCATTCCACTGTCTCTAAACTGTTCAGAATAAATCTGCTTGCAAACATCGTTAAATGAGTATTTTTCACATTTGTCAACACTTAGTATTTTGAGGGTGCTAAACAATTGACTGTCCGGATAGCTTTTTTCCTTTGATATGACATTCTTGGGTGGTCAGTCAGAAAAAAAAGGATTATTCCATTCATTGTGAATTCTGCTACTTCTAGTATCTCGATGTAGTGATCTTTAATAAGCTATTCACTTAGCTGTCTATGAGAAAGAATGAACTTCAGTTACTCTGTAGATCTAATTTCAGCTTGCAGTTTTATAGCATTTCTTCAAGTAGTAGTCATCCAGACAAATCTTATTCTTGAAAGCTTCTTGAAGGCTAATTACATATCCTATACTGAGATGCATGTTACGTTGATGAAAAAAATAGTAAATCAGGACATAATTATGAAGTTTAGTAGAGCTAGAAAAGCAAGAAAAGAAAAATTGAGAAGGATTTTTTTCCTACCACAGTTACCATTCTACTTAAAGTTCTATGATTAGCATAACTAGAATAACCCTGGTAGAGATTTATGAAAACCTATAAAAGATTAATGCTGATTCCTATAGATTTTTGTATTTGGGAAGCTGCCATAAAATACACAGTTCACTAAAACATTTCCTGTTAATTTGGTATGGCATAACATGACTTATTCTCAAATATAAAATGTCATTGTAATCATATGTTACTGGGATTTATTTTCCTCATCCAGTCACAAGAGAAATATAACTGATTGGCACTTTGCCAGCAATAAAGTCCTTGTCTTGAGTCTGGTTTACCCTGTGATGATGATTGTGTAACATTTCTCTTTCAAAACCCCTGTGGTTTTGCATTGCCTCTTGAACCAGGTACCAGGTGTTTGATTAGGCATTGCATCATCAAGAGGCTTTGCAAATGCCAATAATGGGTGTAGAATGCAATCCTGAATTTTAGGCTCTTGATCCCCAAGGAGGAATATGGAATCTGCAGCTTAGTCACTAAGCTTCCTATAGGGCATCTTGAGGATAACTGCCATAAAAAGATAGTCCACAAAACTTCTGTTCTGAAGAGGTGCCTCTTGTGTCTATTCAATAGGAAATGTGAAACATATGGTGTCATACGGTATCACATCAACTTAGATTCATCATCTCTAGCTTAGAGGTGCAGGGAGGTACCCTCATTCACTTGAAGTCAAAAGATTGAAGAGTTTTTCAGAGAATAAACGGCTACTAGTATTCTTTAAACAAATGAAGCTCCTGTGCCACTCTTACAGTTGCTATTCTCTATATAATAAACTAGCATTTAGAGATTTTGGGTAACAAGTGGAAGGTCTAGATTTGATTCTCTTAGGCTGAAGCGATTCAGGTCCACTTTTCACAGGAGTGTCCATGTATACATATATATTCTTAACCTTTCCTATTGCTTTCTGATATTCATGTCAAACAGGAAAGTGGCCAGAATGAAAAGACTTCAGCATTTACATTTGGGAGGAGCTGTTTCAGCATGCTAAATTGGCAGAAAAGTAACCCTTCTTTTCCCTAAAAATGAATATAGTTTTCTGATTACTTACTACTGATTATTAGTGCATGGAAACAGCTTAGCATAGCCAGATCTAAGGCAAGAAAGGAAAAAGAAACATTGCATGAAGGATAAGGCTGTCACTGCAGCTTTGAACATACTAAAAGACATTTTAGTTAGAAGGTAGATATATTTACCTCTGTCTTTGCACTGTTCCCTATCCTTTTATAACAGTGTTGGTATCTAAATTTTCAGAAATAACTGACATCTTTTTAAAGGTTAAGTAAAATATCAGTATAAATTACTGTGATTTCACTTTAAGAAAAGCAGGTGAAAACACTGGATATAATTAAAAAATTATTCTGGAAACATGAATATCTTAAAAACAGTAATAGAAAAAAAAATACTGGAGAAGTAAATTGCTGCATTTTAAATGTTTGTTTCCTAGTGTCTTCACACCTTACTCCTTTTTAATTTTAGAGATGTCCTGGAGTGGATGCTAGCAAATTTACTTAGTATGTTACTTGAGCTAATTTCAAAGTAAGTTTCTTTTAGCTCATGTCAAAGCAGAGTTAGCATTCATTTACCATTCAGTGAAATGCAAACTTACAAAAGCTGGTTGAACAAGAAGGCCAAATTGATATAACAGGTTTACTATGGTATTTTCAGCACCAAAGAACAATATTTTATCACGCTCACTTTGTTAGATACTTAGCAGCGCAAGACAAAATGTCAAAATGTAATTTAAGTACAGTATCCGTTTTTCTTGTTTTTAACTTGAAAATATACTGATAAATAATTTTCACAGCACAATTACTTGTGAATACTTACATTATCAGTTACTAAAATAAAGTACGTTAGTGTTTTCTATTGATTGCCAACAGAAACTTAATTGAGAATATATGCCCTTCTAGAGCCTTGGTGAAAGAGTCATGTTATGTCAGAAGTCAGCAGTGACTTCTGTACTGCCATGTCATTTATTTTTATGAATTTCAAGTACATATTTGAAACTACTTTAAAAAATTATTGCAGTAGAAACATGCAGATGTGATGATAAAACAATCATAACTCTTTCTTTAAAAAATGTGATATGCATTTACACCGAATGCTTCATTGTTTGTGCTTTTTGGTCAGGTACCTGTGTTCTAAATTTTGACTTCTAGTATATCTAAGTTTCCTTCCTATAAATACAAATTTGGTAAATATAGCACTGTGAAATGGTCATACAGTCATAAATAAGAACTTGTTTCCAGTGTACATGTTAGAATTAGTGAATGAATACAGTAAGCTCTCAAAAGGTGATTTTAGATGCTTGTATCTGTTCTTTTTAGAAATTTACAAAACTTTCATGGAAAATTTCCGTAACAACCCAAAATAACATTCTTCGTATAAGGTAGATTTTAAATATTAACATAGCTATATAAGCCAAACAAGGAATTCTGCAAAATAGAATAGAAAGCAGATTCTGTAATAGTTAGCTCTTAATTTTCTGAGTATTTTTTTTTCCCTTTCATCCATGTTGTGTTATAGAGCAGTGCTGATACCAGTAGTCTTCAAGGGTATGATCAATCATATTATATTTAATAATACCTACAAAACAGTCTTTCTACAATGTGAGTAGATTTAAAAACCATTATCATTTTGTTTAAAAACCATTATCATTAGGCTTGGAGTAATCAGCATCGCAAATAAATTAATGAATATGTACGGTGAGGTAATGTGGCAGATCAGCACTTGTTGAACAAAGATGGGAGTTCAGAGTGTTCCAGTACTTTGTCACAACTGATGTTGCCATTAACCATTTATCTTCTGAGCTTTGATTTTCATTATTTTATTCAAGCTTCATATCCAAAATAAAAGGAAAGTCTTAAACTTAATGTTTATGCTAAGATGCTGTCTTAATGCACTCATTTAAAAACGTGTGAAATCAAAGAAGTCATTCACTAAAAACAAGTGTGGTATAATTTTTTGTGTTGCAGTTATCAGCAACACTGATAGATAACCCATTTCTCCTGAATTTTGATGTTGGTCCTAGAGGCAGTAGAAAAATCAAATGTGGTTTAATTTATGTTATCTACCCAAACCTTAAATGCCCTTGATTAATAAAAAATATATGTGACAGCAAAGGATAGCTCTGCTTTTAGTCTGTTACGAAGATCATAAAAGCAGTGAATGTTATGACTCTAAGATGTTTCCTGAGGGATCAAGAAATCTGCACTTTTCTTAAGATTGACCTATCACCTTGAAAAGCAGTCATGAAGGAGAGCTGCAAATGCAAGACCACTGTCAGGTCAACCTGTCGTGGTGCTGACAGGTCTCTGATATAAAACCCAATTTACTGTTTAAGAAGCACATCCATTATCCTTCTGATTTTAAAATAGAACATACATCAGCAAAATGATAAAAGAAAGTGCTTAAGAATTATGAAAGTCAAGGACTATTTCATATCAGAAAGTCACAACCTTTTTTGCATATTACTGATTAAAATTACGGTGAATGTTAATATTCATCTATGTCTTTTTTTTTCTTCCAGAAAGTTAAGAGTTTGCATCAGCTGAACTTTAATCATTGTAATTCTACTTGTATTATATTGTTATTTGAATTAGTCAGACATTATATTACATTACTCTTTATAGGAGTTGAAGAGGTTTTCGGAAGTGTGGGTAATTTTAGGCAAACTGATGGGTCAGTTTTTGGGGAAAAGATCTGTCTTTTTGATCATAATGAAAAAAAGCCACCATCAACAAGCCATGTTTTTCCTGTCATTAGGTTTAAGCTTCATCTCCATTTGTAATTTGGAATAGAGTAAAATTCTTAAGTTTCCTGTGTAAAGAGGATCTGTAGACTCTTCCACTTAATACAGTTTCAGTTCTAGATAATGGAAAGTTTAAGGCATTACTGAATAGGCAGTAAAAAGGAAAAACATATTAAAATTTTTTACTTGATGACCTTAATGGATTTAAATGTTAAGTTGGATATCTTAAAATAGTAGGGACAAAACACTGGTTATATTACTGAAATGTCCACCAATGTCTCCAAGGCTGATGGAGAAATAAGATTATGTATTTCTATTATCAAAGCAGTTTTCACCCTTTAGAACAGTTTCCACTGTCATCTTACTTATGAAATTTTAAAATAGCTGTTTTAACTTGTGCCTGTATTTGATCATACCTTTTTTCCTGTCTTTTTTTTTGCTTTTATTGCTAGTTAAAGAGCTAGGGGCTTTACTTCATAACTCTTAATTCTGCAGAATTACTGGGCATAAGATTGCCTAACTATAATTTTTAACCTTAAAAATTCCTCAGGAATAAATACATTATTGGTTTCATATTTTTCATGTGCTTTTGATTTTTTCAAGAGTTTGTCCAGTCTACTTGTAAAGGATTTGCATTTCTTTAAACTAGTAAGCCTCTAAATTCGAGAAGGGCTCTAAAATCTTGTCTGCATTTTGTTTTAGTTTAACTTCTACTGGTAAACATTTTAAAACCATTAATCTGTGCTCTGTTCAGTGTAGCTATGTTGCTTTTGTCTTGAGACTCCAGATAAGATGAGTGGCAGTAATCGAGTTTCCAAAGTTGAAATACATTTAATTAATATTTCTAAAGTCTCAGGAGATCTTTGTATGGAGCAAATTGTAAAGGCACAAAATAATTGTGATTTCAGCCAACTGGCTCAAAATTTGTTTTGTTCACTTGGTATGTGTTTGCTGTTACAGTCTGTAATACACAGCATTTCCTTGTTTCTTGAAGACAGTGAGATACTACCTGATTTATTTTATTTTATGTATCAATAAAGTTAAGAATGTTTATAATTTAAATGAGCTAAGAAAAACACTTTTAGCCATGTAGTCTATACACTATCTGGCAAGATTGTTCTTTAATTTGTAATATATATAATTGTATCAGTCTTCATAAGGGTGTTGCAAGCAATTGTCATATAGGCTTATTTACAATATGTGTATCTCTAGGTTCATTGTTTTCATTGAAAGACAACGGCTTTCTTGGATCATAAGTAAAGCTGCTTTAAAAAGTGCAAGGAGCCTTGTAGCTGCATCTCAATTTAGCTAACAGGAAGCAGACCTATGCAGTTAGCCATTTTTTTAATTACTCTGATGATGAAAGAAGGTCATCTAACACAGATGGCCTTTAACCTGAGTTTTACTAAGAGGTAGCAGACAGCCATTCTTTTTAAGAAGGGTTTTTTTTTGGTTGGTTGGTTTTTGTTTGTTTGGGTTTTTTTTGTGGAGATTAGATGTAGTAGAGCTTTTTTGGAATTAATGTGAAAATTATCAACTTTACTCACAAAAGTTGAATTTCATGCATTTTTAATTTCATGGGAAGTTTGAAGAATCTGCGTTATTCTTCTAATGATTGAGGGAAAAAATCTTAGAGTGAATACTATAGTTCTTAAAGATTCTAATTTCAAATGACTTTAAATAATAAAAAATAACATTTACTTTGAAATTTCCAAAACTTAACTCTGTGCCTGTAAAGCACATTTTTTAATTTTCAGCAAGATATATTCTATTCCCTGTTGATTAAGTTGCTTAGTTGTGTGATTTCTTGAGGCTTCCCTACATGGCTTGTTTGAGCTATTACAAGTGTTCCAACAAAATGTATTTTTATACAGTTCAGTTTAAGGTTATGCAATCTGCAAGCACAAAATGCAGGCCAAATGTGCAGAGTAGGGTCTATATGCTGAAAAGTAGGGATTCCAAAAAAACTATCTATTACTATAATGAAAGTAATAACAGATAAGCAGCAATGGGCTGTGGTCTTGTATATAATGGACTAATATGAAAGCAAAGTTTATAAATAGAGACTATATGAAAATCATTTTGCTCTTATGTGTAATATCAATGATTGGGGATAAGTCATGAAGATAATTTCTTCTATCACATGTAATTCCGTTATACTGCAAGACATATGTAAAGGGAATATTTACCCCTTTTTTGTGTGCATTTCAGATTTTTCTACAGTATAATTATACTAGAATTATTATCTCCATGTACATACTCTCCTCCTAGGTGTGTTTCCATGCAGAGATGAGGAGAAAGAGCTTATAAGAAACAATTGTTCTAGACTAATTAGTGCATATTAAATATTTTGGAAAATTTCCAGCTATAGATGACTGTTAATGATGTACCCTGCAGGCTTGGTTCAAAGCCCACTGGATTTAATTCCCCTTCCTTCAATGAAATTTCTTTCAGAACTACCGAGCCAGCTTTTAATATTTACTAGAGTACATAGAGTTAAGGCAATTTGCAATTTTGAATAGGATTTAATGGGGCATTCAGAAGATGTATCAAACTCTCAAAAGTGTTGCATTGATTGAATTTCTTTGTGGTTGTCTTGCTCCAGAGTAAAGGGAGATATCCCTCTACTCATTAACACATGTGTGCGTTGTAGCAACCGTTTCCACCAGTTTCCTCCAAAACCAGCAGTAAATCCTCCTTTCTTGCAGGTATGGTTCCATGAGCAGGTGAGCTTGTGTAACACTTTGCTGCTGCCTAAAAGTCTTGACTATTTCTCATTTATTTCTCCCCTGCTCCTCATTGTGCAGCCTGTCTTCTTGTGCCATCTCTCCTGTTCATCTGACACTAGCATAAGCTGATCTGGCTTGCTAACCCAGCAAAAAAGTATCATCTTTTTTTCTCCTTGGTTAGTTTTCTACCAAATTATTGAGATGAATCAACTCAGAGAAGTCTCACAAGCACATCGGCCAGTAAAAGTCAGATGTTGGGAGTATGTGTCTAGTAGCACGGAGTGGAGAAAAAGGAAGTTCCACCTTTAAGCAGTGGTGAGATGTTAGATCAGCTCATCTCATTGTGTAGAAATGTTATGATAGCAAAGCCACTACTGACGTTTGCACTTGATGCGGGTCCCTCAAAGAAACACTGGCAGACATGATTTCCTACTTTGAGCAATGGAGTTAAGGCACAGTGTAGGCTTTCCTATGATCACATCTAAAAATAAAAAAAAAATCTATTGGGATTAGTTCTTTATTAAACCCCTGATATTTATCATTAATTGTTCCTTTATCCTCTGGAGGATTATTGATTCTTTTTTTCTTCTTTGTAATACATTCAATTTTTACTGGGTGTTCTATTCGGGTGTATTGGACAAAAATGTTCAGGCTGTGTGTACATGCAGTCCCTGTCACACACACGCACACACACATGCACAAAATTCTACATTCATCATATTTGTTTGGTGACATAGTTTACAGTATACTGTATACTGTATATACTATATCTGTACTCCATTATTTACTCTCTGTAGTTTTCATTGTCTAGTTAAATACATCCTCTTCTATTTTTCCATTCCTAATGCACTAGGGTATATAAACCAGTGTGTTGGACACCATGCAGTATTCTCAATGTCATTAACTAGAAGCAGGAAAAATTATTACATTGACATGAATTTCATTTATTTTGTTCCTCTTTCCCTTATTTACTTTTTTGTGGATAAATTATTAAGACTTCTTTTAGCTTTTTATATTAGCAAATCATGTCTTCCTCAGTAGGTTAACATTCTCAGTATTTTCTCTAATATTGCTATCATTTTAGTTAAGACTCTTATCTTTTCTCTAAAAATATTTTCATCAGAAGAATTTTAATCTGTTTATTTTGTTAGTTTTTGCTTTTATCTCCCAGTCCTGATTGGATTTTTGGGAATAACCCCAGGTTAGCTGTTCTTCCTTTCTAGCATAATAGTATTGTTATCCTTTTCCTGAGCTGTTTTCGAAAAATCACCCTAAGCATTTCTAGCTCTTGCATTTTTCCAGTAAATTGTAATTTATTATTCATTAATAATGATGTCTTTAAGCTCTTATAATAATTTTCCAGGTTTATATTGCAATAGTGTTGCAGTATTCCATGCCCCCTTCTTCCCTCTTTGGGTACGGAAAGCCCCATGAAACTAATAAATCGTTGAGGATGTAGGAGGAGAAGACAAGGCACAAACCAATCCTACCACAGTTCTTCAGCCTTGTGTGTGTATTGGAACACCTCATTTCAGGCAGCTTCATTCATATGCTGTCCCCTTTGTTGCAACAGTCAGTAATAATTACTGCAACACTGGGGATTCAGAAACAGTCATAGCTTTTTCAATGTTAAGGGAAGATTTTCTTCAAATCAGTTGCAACTTTCTACTGCATTTGTATTGGGGCAAAGATTTGTGGTCAGGTATTTAATTTTCACAATAGTTTCTTTCTTGGCATCAAATGTTCTTTATTGTCATGTTCCTGAGTTTATTCCTTAGCATTCAGAAATGCTGAGGTGTTATACAGCATAAAACTTCACTAATATTTCCCTTCTGGATCAATTTCTTCCTAGAGGTAAAAACAAAGAAAGCTAGAGAAAGGATGACTTCTTTGTTTTCTGAGATTGCCTTGTCTATATAGCTTCTAAATCTTTGATAAATATCCATTACTGTACTATTCTTAATGGTGCTATTGCAAATTCATATCACATTATCACTAGAAGCCATAGTAAAAGAACAGGATCTGCTGATGGCACTGTACAACACAATTCAAGATGGGAAGTTCAAGGTTATTGTTTGTATCTGTTCCTTTAAAAATCTTAAATGTATCTGATGCATGTGATTGATAGAAATATTGGAATTATTAATTATTTCACTGAAACAGAAGACTAGAGAGCATGGAGGAATATTCTCGAAGAATATTCTCAGAAAACTACAGAAAAGCTATGGAAATATCACTTAATGATAATTGGTAACAGATTATATTTCCATTTTGATGAAATGTTTTAAGTTTTTGAGAAAAGACAATGAATAAGAAAGGATAAAATAAGAAATGTGAAGCAGTACTTCGAATAGTTCTGAAAACTAGATTCTGTATTATCAGCCAAAATAAGATCATGCATGGAAAGGTTATCTAGTTCATCAGCTAGTGTGATGAGATTCATGCAAACAGTTAAATGTAAATGACATCAGTGAAAATGGCATTTAGTCTTTGTCCTTATGCGAGATTATGTTACTCTCATTCCATTTGTCCTGCAGTTTTACTATGTCTAATCCAGGTTATAGATTGACATGACCTTTCTCTTCTAGGGTTAAAAGAGATGACAAGTGCGAAAAACCATGAAAATATATTATTAAATTTATTAAGGCATAATGTCTTTGTACATCACTTTTCAGGAAGCTGAATCTTTGTTTGACCAAAACTTAAGCTATTTTGTCACTGAGCTGTAGTTATTGCTCAGATTTTAGATGTCGACAGTTTCAGTAGTTTTGGAAATAACTTTTACCTGTCATCTAACTGTCATTGGTCTAATTTTGGATTTTCAGAATTCACTATGCAGTTACTCAATATGGTTTTGATTTTCACAGTCTCTATAGCTTTATGAGTGCATTCTCTTCTTTGTCTTCTTACCTGCAACCTGCTGAAACTGGCAAAATCACAAAAAAATGTGCATGGAAGCATATTCTTTGGCACTGGCTTTTACAATCCTATTGGCTAACTGTGCCTACTTCGGGTTTTTTTATTTTTAAGAATATATGTAAACATCTTTGGAAATTTATTCCAGATTCTTTAGGCAGTAGATTCTGTTCATTGGTGATCTGAAGGAAATTGATGATTAAATGCTTTTTTTTTATGTAGGCACTCTTGATTTTGATAATCCAGTTGTCTGCTAGTAACCCTTGGGATGAGAATTGTTGTTCTGCAACCCCTGACGTGGGCAGGGAGAGGTTGTATGGTTCTTTCTGGATCTCAGTAAGAAAGGCCTGACGACAAAGGACATAATAAAATAGCTATTTTAAGACAGAATAAAAAGATGAATGTAGATAGCAAGTAAATCTTACGTCCTTTCAGATGCCTCCTTTTGTGCAGCATTGGACTGACCCCCAGATGGATTTTCCTAAGGCACGCTGTGCACATTATGTCTGTGGAGAGTTTCGTCTTCTCTCCCATACCGTGGTGCCTTTTATTCTGTGTAACAAACAGAATCATATAGCTTCTCCAGACATGTTGGAATGTTGTCTCTGTCATAACATTCACCAGCACGCAGCACAGGCAGGCGTGGGCCACTCCAGCAGATTCCCTTACAGTGGCATAATTGTACTAACATACAGGCTTCTCAAGCCTTAAGTGCAAGGCGCAACAGAACAGATATGGCTTGCTCAAGATCACTAACTCATGGAATACAATGTCTTCCACAATACATTCCCAATACATTCATCTGTCCAAATGTAGATGCATACCACAAAATGAAGTAAGAAAAAAATGAGGTATCCATAGAACTTACAACACATATTCAGTTAGAAAAATTATCAGCTCTGCCTGCCTATAGTGTCATTCAGCTCATCCTAGGGCAGATATAAATTTTTAGCAATAACTGTGCAACCAAGGTTTAGCAATACTTTATGAAATAACTATTCAGTATATGTGAATCAGTATGATTTGGTGCCACAGATTATTCTATGTCTACCGTCTATCTCTATTCTGAATGCAGGGAATTTACCAGGAATCCGTCCTACATATTTGAAGTATAGGATCTTACTTAATTTGCTATTCTATCTACATGTTGAAAAATGTTAAAATATTGAATTATTTGCATTGTCCTTTAAGAGGAATTAACTTAAGAATGTTATATGTCAGAAGATATATTTTACCTTAATAGTTCAAGTTTAGCAAGGCATAAAAGCTTGCTTGCTTGCTTTCCTTCTCTCTCTCTCTCTCTCTCTTTCTTTCTTTCTTTCTTTGTTTCTCATAAAGTCATCTTTGGTCAGCTTATGGTCTCTGTATTTACTTTGAGTGCTAGATTTATTCAGGGACAATGAAATCTTCTTGTCTTTATATTTCAAAGCTGTCTTTTTCCTTCAGGTCCAAGAAGTTTCTTCTCTTATCCCTGAAATGATCCATGAAAATTAGCCAAGTCTCAGCAGAAGCGTCTGATTCTTCTTTGCCACTAGTGCAAATAACAAAAGGAGCATTGTTACATATAAAGACAATAATTTTTCTTAACTATAATGTCAACAAGAATCACCAAAGGCATTCAAAGATTATTTTACCTTTGGTAAATGTTCAGTATTCATAGTCATATTTTCTTAGAGCATTTCTATCATTTAATTATTTGTTCTAAAATCATACCATTTTTCATTTCTCTGTCTTTTCTAGTTTTGATAGTACCTGGGTTGTTTGGGTGTATGCACTGTTCTATCTGAATAAGAAAATTGATAAGAAAATTGCTAGCTTCTGGTTTGTTTAAGCTCTATGCTTGTGTAAGGCATCAGGTTTTGCAAAGATATGTTTAAATTAATGTTACTAGTCTTGTATACAAGGAAATGACATTGCACCCTAGTTATAAAAGCATCTCCCAAAATTTTTGAAGACTGAGATATGAGAATCTTTTATAAGTCTTATCATTTTATAACTAGCTTAGGTTTAGTCACCAGATCTTCCAGACTCATTCTTGATTTTGGAAACTAGATTCTACATCTACATTTCAACTTTTATTTAACTTCAGTGTAGTTGTCATAACACTATACAATTTGTGCCTCTTTTTGTCAGAGATCTGTAATAATCTGTTACAGATTATTTCAGCTTGTTAGAAAAAATCTTCCTAAGATATAGGTACCAATATCAGTTGTGATTAGTCTAATAATCTTTTATATCCTCTTTAATCCTCTCTAAGTCCCTTTATTATTGCAAACTCCAGTCTCTGACATCAGTGTTTTTATTATGCCAGTTAGTTACAATCTGGATTAATTTAGGAAATTAGTTTTTCTAACTGATTGCATGCTCTGCCTGTACATCTTTGCAGTTTCTTTTTGTGACAACACTGTGTAGTCCTCTGAAGCATCTTCTGCTGAGATTTTTAAAAGTTGTGATCTCACCAGTAACCATGTGATTAGTTTCTTCCTTACGTTATTACTATCTGGAAGTATTTTTGATTGATAAAGTAAAAGGTGACTGTTTACATAAACTTGAGATTTTAGAGCCTCTTTTTTTCAGGAATAAAGGAAATAATTCATAGCAAGTAATTAGCTCAAGGAGTTTAAATGAGTTTACCTTCTACTGTTCCAAAAGTGTTTATAAGAATATCTGAATTCCCTCAATCTATTTTATTTATTGTACTGATTTGTTGTGTAAATATTTTCAGCAACTTGGCAAGGAATTTTTAATGTGAATATTTGGTTTTATACTAAAACACAGTTTCAATTAGGGGAGCCTTCTAAATAGTCTCTTCAATCCATCTTAGTCAACACAGTAACCGCCTAGCAGAAGACCATGATTTCTTTTGAAAAAGAAAATACAATGCAGAGTAGAAACACCGTACTCAAGGCTTCAAAGAGGAACTTAAGACTATAACTATTTCGTACTGGGCAATAAAATGTGAGATTGCAAGTACTTTGACATATAAAATGCAAAATGTAATATTTGACCAGCTGAATATTTTCATTGTTTTCAATAATCACATAAATTCACCAAGAGATCTGTTGTTAGTTGGATGTGTAGCAAATGATTTTTCATTAGACTAGAGTTCTTTTTCACAGAAAGTGTCGTGGAAATGTAAATGCTGTCCATACACCTTCTTATTAGAAACCATTTCCATATAAGTTTCTACAGAATTCAATATGAAAACAAAGATAGAAAATTTGAGCTAAATGTTTGTAATCAGTAAAAGTAAAAATCAGCAGCAGGTAAAAGTATTCTTCACAGCAAGAACAGCATTAAAGTTAAAATTCTTATAAAACTACTTTATTGTATTGAATAAATTATGACATTTCAAAATTCCCATCAAAGTTTTCATTCCTTCTGCATCTGTCTACATCTGAGGAAATGTATTCAGTGAAAGGAAGGACAGTTATGAAGTGTTCTGCTTGTTTCCTTTAGAAGTTCCATCCTTCTGAACAAAATGCCTCAGCTAGTAGGGAAAACTTTCATTTAGTGGCACCCATTTTAGTTAGTCCTGAATTAATATAATTTTTTTAAAAAGCAAAATCACTATTTATTTTCAAAATATGTTTCAGCTATACTCGAATTATAAATACAGACATATATTTTTACCATAAAATACTGTATATTTTGAAGAAAAATAATTGTGTGGTCTGCCCTTAGCTTTTGCCTGATGGCAGAAGAAATGATTGATACTAGATTAGTCATTTATGTGTAGCTCATCTGGGTTTTTCTTCTTCTCTTGTCAGTCTTAAAAGAACTATGAATTTTACTGAGGCTAGTGATACACTTGTAGCTTTATTACCTGTTTGAGAAGCTACAAAATATTGAAGCTCTTTAATAACAAACGCTTTATATTTCCTTGTGTCAGCAAATATCCTAGATTGATACATTCTGTTTGATTGCTACAATCCTACTGCACTGTTTATATGGTTCGAAGGCAAGACCTTGAACCAAACTAGTAAAGGCATTATAAATATATCCTTTTTCTTTTTTAGTTTAGTCATATGACCTCCTTCTGTGCTATGATTAGCTGCAGTACTTACTTTATTCTGACTTCCATCAGTGTTATTATTAGTTGCTCTCAGTTGACAGCTGAACTGTCAAATACTACATTACTGAAAAAGAATTCCTTCTTAAAATGTTAGTAGGTCTGATAACTAAGTAATAGTTACTGCTCACCTGTCTCCACATCTTTGCTTCACAATTACCCAACTATCTTTTCTTTCTGAGATGGTGCAACTGATATATATCAAACTAAATTGTCAGCAATTGTTCTCAATTTCTGTTTAACTTTGAAATTGCAGTTTTTATTACAGACCTGAAGGAGAGCTTCTGTTTTGATTTTTCCAGTTACACCAATTCATCTAATAAAAGATATTCACCCTATCTGCAAACCTTACTGCTAGATTCTGTGTACACCTCAAGTCTTTATATGCGTTGCTTGTATGTGTCAAGGAAAATAGAGCTGATATAAAAAATTTATATAATTCTAATAGGTTAGAAACAAAGTCATTTACTACGAATCGAAGTATCTTTACAACCATTATTTAATGCATAATCTCCATTTCTTCAGTTTGATTTTTTTAAATCTGCATAAATCATAACGAGTCATTAGATTTTGAAAAAGATCAGGAGTGAAAGGATGGGAAGGTTTTATATGGCTGAGTAGTTCATCTTTGGCAACAATAAATTTTTTCTGTTGATCCTTAGTTAAGCAAAGCATTCATGCTTGTGCTTACCTTGTGGTAAGCTGAGTGAGTTCAAGAAGAAAAGATGGATGAAGCCTAGTGTTTTACTACTAGTTTCCAGTTGTCACTCTGCTGTGGTTTCAGCTGTACTTTTTACTATTCACTGGGTTACCTCTTCTTTAGAACTAAGAGAAACTAGATAAAGCCGTCTTCTGATATTAGAGAGGTTGCAGCAGCAAGATGGTTTAACTGCTGATATCTCTCAAGGACACCGAGCTGCTGGATGTGAAGCTGGGCCAGCTGCCCCCGTGGCTGGCAGCAAGGGACTTCACCCTCTGTTTTCATGGGGCCCTGCGCAGGTGTTGTGATAGGTACTATACAATAATTACATCACTATGAGAATGGGGGCCTTGGTGGTATCACTAAAGAACTTGCTGGCAAATTTGTCATCAGCTTGCCTCTGGAGCTATGATCACTTGAATCATGACCAACACAGTATCAACTTCAGAAAGTGAAAAGTACACCTGTTGAATAGACTTGTCTGCTGGAACAGTTACCCTGCTGAAAATACCAGAACTACTCATGTTAAAACCGGTCCTGCTATTATGACCATAATAAATGCTATGCAGTTTCCACTTAAATTTATTTTTTATTGGAAACAGGCTCTTTAGGAACGGCAGTCTGTGATGGTGGGAGAGGGAGTTGCACTTTATATGAGAGAGCAGCTGGAGTGCGTGGAGCTCTGCCTTGTGACAAATGATGAGCCAGCTGAGAGTTTATGTGTTAAGATTAGAGGGAGGACAAACAGGGTGACATTGTTGTGGGTACCTACTACAAACCGTCTAACCAGGTGGAAGAAGATGAGGTCTTCTTCAGACACCTGGAAGAAGCCTCACATTTGCAGGCCCTGATACTCATGGGGGACCTGGATGATGTCACTTCAGTGTCACTCTTGATAATCTTTGAAAGGTCATGACAATCTTGGGAGGTTCCTCAGGGCTTGAAGAAAACAAGTGGCACTCCTATCTTCAAGAAGGGCAAGAAGGAGGATCCAGAGAACTACAGGCCATTCAGCCTAACACTGATGCCTAGGAAGGTGGTGGAGCAAATCGCCCTGGAAACTATTTCCAAATATATGGAAGACAAGAAGGTGATTGGGAGTAGTCAGCATGGATTTATAAAGGGGAATTCACACTTAACCAACATGACAGCCTTCTACAATGAGGTGACTGGCTTGGAGGATGAGGGGAAAGCAATGGATGTTGTTTATTTTGACTTTAGCAAGGGTTTTCATGTTGTCCCTCATAACATGCTCATAGAACTGAAGTATGGACTAGATAAGTGGGCAGTGAGATGGATTGAAAACTGTCTGAACTGCTGGGCTTGAAAAGTTGTGATCAATGGCACAAAAGTCTAGCTGGAGGCCAGTCACTAGTGATGCACCCCAGGGGTACTGGACCCCAGTATAGGGGCTGAAGGGACAGAGTGCGCTCTGAGCAAGTCTGTAATGATACAAAATGAGGAGAAGCAGCTGATACATGAGATGGTTGTGCTGCCAGTCAGAGCGACCACGACAGGCTGAAGAAATGGGCTTAGAGGATTATTCTGAAGTTCAACAAAGGGAAGGGCAAAGTCTTGCCCTGGAATAATCCCATGCACCAGTACAGTCTGGGGGCCAGCTGACTAGAAAGCAGCTTTGCAAAAACGTCCTGGGGGTCCTGGTGAGCAACAAGTTGAACATGAGCCAGCATTGTGTCCTTGCAGCAAAGAAGGCCAGGAACTTCCTGGGCTGCATTAGGAAGAGCATCACCAGCAGGCAGGGAACGGGATCCTTCCCCTCTGCTCAGCCCTGGTGGGACACATCTGAAGTGCTGTGTTGAGGACTGGGCTCCCCAGTGAAAGAGAGATGGACATACAGAAGTGAGTCCAGTGAAAGGCCACAAAGATTATTATGGCATTGGAGCATGTGACATACAAGGAAGGACTGAGAGAGCTGTGACTGTTCAGCCTGGAGAAGAGAAGGCTCAGAGGGATCTTATCAGTGTGTTTAAAAGCCCAGCGGGGGGGATGGGATAAAGGAGATGGAGACAGGCTCTTTCCCAGTGGCGCCCAATGACAGGGCAAGAGGCAATGGGCATAAACTGAAACACAAAAAATTCCATTTAAACATAAGAAAAATACTTTTTTCTATGTGAGGATGATTGAACACTGGCATAGGTTGCCCAAAAAGATGGTGGAGTCTCCATCCTTGAGGATATTCAAAACCCAACTGGACACAGCCCTGAAGTAGCTGACCCTGCTCTGAGCAGAAGGATTGGACTAAAGAGTCTTCAGAGATCTCTTCCAACATCAGCTTCTCTGTGATTGTCATATCTGCATTTCTCCTACCCACCTAAGTGGAGAAAACAACTATGAAAATTAAAATAAATTTTGCCATGTAGAGAATCACACTAACGTTGTCAGTTATCTTCCAATATCCATGTTAGCTTACTGCAAACTGGCTGCTCTGACAGAAAAAATGGCAGATACAGTAGCCTATGACAGCTGACATGTTGTTCAGAATAGCCAGATGCCTTGCTGTCCCCTTCCTAGTGTCTGTTTTTATATCCAGCGTTGAAGATGGACTTTGAAAGATTATTTGTTTCAATGACCACCAACAAAATTGTTGGAAAAATAACATGGTCATAAAGATTCTGAACTGAGGGGAAACTTCACATGTATTGAAACTCAATGTTTCTTCAAATCGTTCTTCATTGCTCTGTATTTGAAAAGTTTTTTCATAATCACAAAGGCTCTTTTTCTTTTTTTTTGCATTGGATGTGGGAAAATGATACAGTGAGATCGAAGGAAAACCATTTCAGAAAGTTCCATGACTCAGAGCCATAGTTCTTGTTCATTTGTGTTCATGGGAGAACTGCCTTCTGATAAGCTCATATCTTTTTTAATTGAATCCCTTGGAACTTAAAGTGAGGAAAATAATTCCTGTTTCTGGATTTTGGCACTTAAAAGATTAGCTCCTTTTCCCTTAACTCCATCTACTACTAGATTATGTTAACTGTGTTTCTTCTATCTTTTCATTCTTACCTGAAGAGTCTGCCAGGTCCCAGCAGAATTTTGCTTTGTGACGCTGAAAATTGAAGCTCTTACTGGAATTTTGTTTTCCTTAAGTATTGGTTATTTGTTTAAAAATATTGTAGTTTATGATAAAAGCAATAGAAATGGTATTACTTTGATTGGCATGATCTTCAAAGTATGATCTCTCTGTCTTGAAGTTCAAACTGGTAGTTTGAAAATAAATTCTCTTCACTAAGAGATGCTGGTCTGAGAGGCTGCAAGGACATACAAAATTATAGTAGACATAAGTATCTGGTTAGGCAATGAAGCCCCAAACAAATAATTGAAGCAATTGGCAGTCCAGATGTGTCTCAGGAAATGAGAGTCTCAACTTTCTGGCAAAAAGTAAAGTTGAACAATAAAACACTTAAATCTCTTAAAAAAAAAGCTTAATAAACAAGGATTATCTCTAGTAGCATGGTAAATACATGCTGTGGCATCTGAATTACAGCCTGGGTCACCTGCATTCTCTATCAGTTGTTGCACTGAGATTTAATAGCAAAGCCTCAAGGGCAAGGTTACCAGACTAAACACCCTATGCAATTTCTGCGGGCTACAGAAACATACTGTGTGTGTGAAACCAAGAATTTATGATTCATCTAATTAAAGTCTTAACAGCCTGATAAAAAAATTATTATCAGTCTAGGTAAGAAGATACTTACACTTATAGTCAAATTATCCAATTAGTACTGCTTATGCCCGATAATGAAACTATTAAAAATGATACACACAAGCTTTCTAGTACCTATGCCTTACGCTGATGCTGTGCTCACCCTTCTAATGCATGTCTGGGTCCTGAAGTCAATGGTGCTATTCCTCCTCAAAAGAAAGGGTTATGGCAAGTCATCAGCATCCCACATTTTTTATAGGAGGAATGTGATGCTTATGTTGATGATTTCTTCCCCCTCGGAAGGGGCTCCCCCTTGGGTCTATTTGGCATCACATATATACATTCGCTAACAGAGTTGGCTTTATTTCATTGGTCTGCATGTCCTCATTATATCCAAATTTACTATAAATGATATGTTTTGCATATGTTGTATACTTGTTTGTGTCTAGTTGGGGGTGGGGGGGCTGTTATAATCCTGTTTTTATTCAGCAGCCTTTAAGCTGTGGCTGTTTGATAATCCAAATATTTTACTAGCATAACCTAGTTGAGCATATATGCTTGTTCTGAGGACATTAATAGTTTACAAATATAACAGTGCCCTAGAAGGCATTGTATACAAACACATACAGAATCAGATACAATGTCCTAGTAACAGCTTGTCACCAGTATCTACTAGTTATGTCAATATCACTGATATGTTGTCCCAGTTATTTCACAACACAGTGCTTGTTATAAGCTGCAATCTATACTGTTTGTCCTTACTTAAGAATAAAGACAACAAATATGGTTTAACAACTCTGCAATATTATTAAGCCATTTTGGAAACTACCTACTAAAAACCCTCCCAACGCCCCCAAACTGGGAGATTCATTTCTAAAAGTGACTTTCTTATCAGAACTAAAACATTAATGTAGATGCACCCAACGAGTTAACAGTGGAAATAGTTGTAAAGTATCTGAATTGCTGAAACACAAGTTCTGCATTTAATTTCCTGTTGTTATCCATGAAGAAGGTAAGTGATGAGATTACCTTTACAACACCCTTGTTATAAACCCACATATCAGTTTGGTTTGGGGTCTCCAACAATCCCCTGTCATGTTTTAAAGGTTCCAGGGCACTGAAATACTCTAGAGATATGGACGTTCCACTCTTCAGAGGAACTCCCTATTTCGTATTTAAAATTATGTATGTGATTGGCTTTGTTACTGCGCTAACTGCCCCTTCAGACAGCAAACTGCATAAGAACTTGTAAAATTACAGTCACCTGAAGTCACCATTGCAAGCTTCACCAGAACTTAAGTCACTCTGATGGCATTGTTGCAAAATGTCTCTATCTCTGAGATCTGCAGAGTTTCACCCTGAACTTTTATTCGTATTTTACCAAGCATTGCCAAAGCCTCCAAGTGTGAGTTTGGATTTGAAAGAACTTCCCTCATCTCTATATACAGTGAGGAATTCTAGAACCCTCCTTCAACTGAAGAGTGGCTTATAGGGAGCACAAATTGAAACTTGATGCATAGGAAAGCAGACAAAAAAGTTTTATGTTATTTGTAACTGCTGTTCTTCAAAGTATGTCAACTATGTGTGTTATTCACAGCCCCTTTTCTGTCAAATCTGATAGAAACTTAAAATTCGAGGATTGAGAAGAATTAGAAAGAAAAAAGCATATGCTGCATCATTGGTGGACATGCATTTAAAAAAGAGCTAGAGCTCACTGCAGACAAACTGCAGAGACAAAAAATTGTCTACATTTCACTGCTCAGTCTTATAAACACCTACAACATACATATCAGCAAATCACCGCAAAGCAAATCGGTTACAAGAAAATAACTTTTTCATTCGTTACCTAACCTCATCTGCTCAAGGTCTGTTTATTCATATAAATTGCCATTAGTGCCAGTAATTTGGCTCAATATCTTTGTGTTTGTTATCTTGTGTTGACAGAGGAAAACAGAGCATTCGTCCAAAGGGTTTATTCTGACATGATTAGATACCACAGTTCAGACAAATATGTTGTTTGGCTAGTTTCTAGTCGAGATATTTTTAGCATACATGTTTGTTTCCCCTTACTCCATATGGAGAGTTGCTGAAAGACTCAATCCATAAAGTTTTCTAGGAGGAATATGAATGTAGTGATGCTGGAGTAGGAGAAATTTGACATATATGGTGTAGTACGGAATATAGAATTATCAGATCATTCAGGTTGGAAGGGATCTCAGGAGGTCCCTGGTTCAACTTTCTGCCTAAAACAGAATCAGCTATGAGATTAGACCAGGTTGTGAGGGGCTTTACCTAGTCAGGTCTTGAAAATCTCAAAGGATGAAATCTGAACAACCTCTCTCAAGGCAACCTGGTAGAAGCTGTCTTGTTTCAGTTTATGTCTCATCTTCCTCTCATGATACACCACCATGAAGAAGAAATTTGGTTTGGACAAAAGAGGCAGTGAATGGAGTAAAACAAGGACCAAGAAAAGATGAGCATAGTGGTACTAGCAAAAGCCAATTTATCAAAAGCCTTTCTTGAAAAGGTTCAGTCACAGCACAGATCCAACAAAATAATAGCAGTGGGCATTGCTGGAGACAAGAATAAGCACAATGATTTTTATGAGCATTAGAAGAATTGCAGCAAATTGAGAGAGAATAAAAACCTTACAGGATGAGTTTGGCTCATTTATTTAGGGGAGGCATGGACTTCTAAACAAGAAATATAACAAAACCATAGCATAATTTAAGTTGGAAGGGACCTCTGGAGATCATTCGGTCCATCTCACTGCTCAAAGCAGGGCCAAACTGTAATTTAGATCCAACTTTAAAGGTCTACCAGGTTGCTCAAGGCCCTGTCCCCAGTAAAGTTTTAAGTATCTCTAGTGGGTGGAGATTCCACAAGCTCTCTGGGCAACCTGTTTTAATGTTTGACCATCATAATTGTGAAAACTTTTTTTCCCTTGTATTTGATCAGAATGTCTCACATTGTAATTTAGGAGGCAGTTGGAGCTGCTGCCAATGTGTATGTTGCTGTCATTATTTTTGCTGCCATTGATAGTAGCATGACTATGACTGGCCTTAGTCTGGGAACGGCTGACTGCAGCACTGTGTGGGACTGAAGAGTCACTGACTTTCTAATGCAAAAGGCTGGTGGCAGAAGTGGAAATATTTTGTGCCTCCTTGGATCTCACCTGTAAAACAGCAGTATCAGCCTTTCTTTAAAACAGTCTGAGCTCTGTTGAAAAAAGATCTGTGTATGTGGCTATTATTCCTGGAGAAAAGAAATTGAGTGCAAAAAACATGTTACTTAAGTATTTTTATCACAGTACTAAAAGTGAGATAGAAGAATAGCAAAAGATATTTTCAGATTATGTTCTTTACTTGGAATTGATAGGATATGTCCTAGACATGCCAGCTAGAAGAAAAAGAACACTGGCTGTTGGACTTCAGAGCAAATAGTATTCTAAAACTTTCCAGGGTGGTTCAAAAAGAAAAAGTTGTTGGTTTGGTAAGAAATTCAGTTTCCCTTGTTGATTTGGCTTTGTTCAATGAACATTAAGGGTAAAACATTGAAAGTTGTAAGATTATACGTGAGGGAAGAGACTGCCAGATGCTAACTAATTTGATGCAAACTACCAAGGAGCGTTCAGACATTAATATTTTTCTTACTACCAATCTAGGACATACTGATTGATTTTAACAGAAAATACTTTTCTTCCATTATGTAATGCATACATATGTATTGTTTTGTCACAAATATTGACTTCAGTGCTTTTATTATTTTTTATTTTTGGATGGATTCTAAAATATTTCTAAACACTTCGTAACTTTTAGTGTTTACAGAAAGGCATATTCTGATTTTTCTTAAGCTACAGTAGAAGCTTGGACCTCCTGAATATGGAAGTCAATATGAGCTCCACCTGAAAAACAGAAAGATATAATTTAGGTCAGAACTGTAGCCAAATTTTTCTCTCAGTGTCATTCATATTTTATATAATATAACCCTGTTTCTGTGTTTCTATAGTACTTGTGCTTTCATTACAAACTAAGCAGACAACCAAAAGGAATCTTTCAAGTTGATGTCATTTCTTTTCAGGGTACAGCATACCATCTTTTCAGTTTCTGTTACTAATGGAATTCTTAAGTGTGAGATGTTTCAACTTTCTGTCATATGTTATTATTCTATCATTTATTTGTATTTTTTAGCTTTGACTAATAAATTTGTTTAAACCTTGAAAATACCATTAATTGGGGTTTGGTAGCATTCATGTCATTCCATAAACATATGGAATTGCTATTATTTGAGTGGAAGTACATGTGCGCTCTGTAGTTTACAAATGAATATAATCCTCAATCAGTGCCATAGATTGTGAAGAGTGTTTCTGTAAAGGTTATTTCATGAATATTCTAATTTTGTTAGGTTTTTTATTGGTTATTACAAGATACTTACTGTAACTCTTAATTTGGATATGTGCATATCCTAATGACTAGTTACTAGTAGGTAGATGTTATTTTTACCTTATTAGAGAGAATAATCAGCATTAGCTAATGTATATAGATGCCTACACTATTCTAGCAATTGAATTATGTAACTTATGTGACTATATCAAAATTTAGATAAATAGTTTTAAATTTTAATGATCTACCAGATAAAAACCTTATATTACAGTCCCTTCCATTTATACTCTTGGTACCATGATGTTTGCATTCTTGATCACCACTGATTTACATTTTCACGTCCTCTTCAATGTGCATGTGCTGCATATTCTTGAGATCATAGTTCTCAAGTGGTAGGAAGGTGGAGGAAAGAATAGAAATATTAATACAGTCCCAATAATCTTTTATTATGATTTAACTTCTCTCTCCATGGAGAATACTTGCCTGTGTCGATATGATACATCCTGAAAACCAAACAGTTAAAAGGTGTTAATTTTCAATATTAAAATATTCATGGAGTTAACATACAGTGAACTATAGCTGCCCCCTGAGAAGAAGGAGGAAAAATCTCATACAAATATTTTTGACAATAGAGCTTAGTGAGAATGATCACTGTTACAGTAGAAAGAGAGGAAACATCATCTCATTGTAGGACCAGGAATTGAATCTTTATCAAAGCTACAGCATTAAAACTAGTCCTTAGAGGAAAGGGAGATATTTAAAACTTATTTATTTACCTTTTTTATCAAACCAACTCATACCTTTAGCTGTGATGCAAGGTATGACAGTGCTTTAGCTGGGCTTTTGCAGACATTCAGTGCCTTTTATCAATGGTCTTAAAGTAGATGTTAAACTGTGTGGAGTTACAGTGATACCTTCGGTAACTCTTAAGATCGGTTGATAAAAGTAAGTACATTTGTTGTGGCCCTTTTATTATTAAAAAGGCATAAGTAAGCAGGGCATTGTAAAGAAGTAAATTATTTTATACGTGAAGAACATAACAAAGGCTTGTTTCCCAGTGATGTCTGTTTCTCATACCCTTTTCCCTGGGTATGAATTCTACCTGTTTTTCCTCTTGCCCCTTTCCCAAACCCTCCTAAACCTGCTAACTATTGTCTGGGAGAGAAGTACATGCTGCTGCTGTTTCTGAGCTACACGTGCTAACTGGACAGGTAGTACAGGCAGGCAGAGTAGCTTGCACCAGGTGAAACAGAATGCTTAACTGATATATTCATGTTACCACCTCTCCCTCAGTGGAATATTAATTGAGGTCTGCCTTCTTTAACTGACTGCAGGTTTTCACAAATCTTCTAGGACTCTAATTGTATCCCTTTAAAACTCTGAAATTTGTTTGCAATTGACCAATGTACTCAAAAGTTATAGAAGGCAGAGTATACAGCCTTATAGAAGCTTAATTAGTTTCTTTCCTTAGAATACCAGGCTAAAAATACACTAAACATAATTTTTTTTTGTTCTTTATTGTCCTTATGAAGTGGTGATAATAATTCTATAATTAGAGTGGAAACAATCTTCCCATCATAAGTGTAGAAAGAATGCAATTCCCTGAGACTGTGCCTGGTTTCCAAGGAGTTTGAGGAAACTCAAGAGATTTTATATGACATTATTCAATGTAATTGTAGCAGTTTGTTGTTCATGGTACTAGATTTTCTGATGCACTCTGGTCTCTTGGTATCTGTATTAAGGAGCTAGGACTCAATAAATAAAAAATGCCCACTGAAAGTTTCCAATTACTAATTATCAACATTAGTAATCAACCTGTTTATCACCCTAGTCTATAATATATACTTTTCAACTCTTAGTGTGGATAGTTTATTTGGTTTTGGAACAATTACATTTGACTGACATATAGAGCCAGTAATCTTTCATTTCAATTTATCTGTACAATTTCGAGACAATTTTCTATTTGGGAGTTTTATTAATAGTTTTATTATTAACACTCTTTTTCTAGATACTATGTGGAGCAGTTTCTTCATAGTTCCACCTTAATTTATTTTCTTTTTTTAGTTCATTGATAAATTTCAGGAACACGTTTTTCAATAAATACTGTCTTGTGGTGGTATCCTGGAGGTCAAGACACTCATCTGTGATATGGAAACCTTAGATTTTTACAGAGGTATAGCACTGGAACAGATGCATTTGGGTATGACTTAGTCCTTATTTAATCAATTAAAACAATATTGTCAAGGATTCTAGAACCACAGTGTGTTGTAGTAGATGTTGAAACTGTTGAAATTAGTAGGAACTACTTGTATACAAAATATACAAGAAAGAAGATAAAAATAACTAGATTAGGGCACTCCCTGCTGAAACTAGATGCCTTCATTCCAGTCCCTACTCAGAATATCACATGTAGTGTATAAAACTGGTACAGATACATCAGAAGATGCTAGGAAAAAAGCATCCCAATGCCGCATAGTCCCAAGCCTAGGGCATTCTCCCTTTTCTGCCAGAACCAGCCCTTTTGTTGTGTAAGCAGTCTATACAGAGTAAATTGGAGGTGTCAGTTTAAACTGAATTGAGCATGAATGTGGATGTTACAGTGCAAAAATGTGGGGTGAAATAGACATAATTTGACTGAAAAACAGCATAACATCTAAAAGAACCACTTTTATTCTGGAAAGGGTATACATATTCTGCATACCTTCATGCATGCCATTGTACATACCTTTCAGTTTCTCCTAAGTAAAAAAGTCCTTGTTTGTTTTTGAGAATCTTCAAAGCACCAAGAAAAGAAAGTTGTCATTAAGTTTTATGCGTTCACTGTGTAGGTAGTTGTGGCTAGTTTGCTAATAAAACATACTGAGGAAACTCTGTTTCTGTCTTTTGACTTTCACCTGTGACTATCTTCATGCTTCCTGCTAAGCTCAAAACTGGGGGAGGTTAAGATTCTGTTCCCATCAGCACCTTAGCAGATCAGCTCCTGAGATGATGAAGACTATAAGAAGAGGAAATAATCATGATGAGGAAAAGAAAATACACAGTTGGTCATATTTGCTGGAAGATAAAGAAAAAAAGCTCTACATCTGTTGTGGGGATTCTTGGAGTGCAAAGAATGAAATGAGCTCCAAAACTGTTTTGACTAGCTACATAGAAGATGTCTTCCTATGCAAAAAAATATCTCCCAAGATGATTCCTGTGAATCATAGAAAAACTTAGGTCAATCTTCTGTGTTATTTCAAGTCTAGATGGAGTAAAAGATGCATGTAATAACGAAAAAAATTGTATCTAGCTGTATCTATAATCACATAAATATATAGGACAGGAAAGCTAGCAAGCTGCTGAAGTGACATTTTATAGTCTAATTATCTTATGCAGAAAGAAATTGAGGAAATTACAACTGAAGCAGTTGGACAGTCTATGTCCGTGAATGATGGCAACACTGAAAAGAATCTGGGTCTTTTAGACTTCTTTTCAAAATGGCAAAAAAAAGCCCAAAGACCCCTGTCAGTATTCTCCAGTCTAAAACAAATCAGCTTACTGAAAAGAGAGATATTTCAAGGTAGTTTTTGATAACATGACAGAAATAATGGATCACAAAAACAATACTAAGAGTCAAAAAAAAAGGGTTCTTTGCCATTCAGTAAGAAGAGTTAATCTAGCTCTACTTCACCACATACCTGAGACATCATGATGTCCAAACAGTTAATATCAACTTCTGCCCAAATGGTCTTTTAAAAAATGATGGTAGAACTCACAGTTCATTAACTTTAGATACTTCTGAAGAAAATTCAGCAATTTCAGCAAAAGTAGAGGAGGCTTCAGAAAAGGTCTCAAGGCAAAGAGTGATTAAATTGATTTAAAGCCATTTCTTAAGTCACAGCACACATAAATGGAGGAATTGTTCAAGAAAAGCATGGGACTTAATATGGGAAAGATTTTAAAGTTGTCACTGAAGATTAACAAAAATCAACATATGATTGCCAAACTAACAAGTATGAAGATGATAACTTCATTTTAAGAATTTTTTTATAGTTAGCAAAAGGGTGCCCCATATCTTCCAGACCTCCAGGAGCCCACAAAATTCTCCCTGCCCTGAATATGGGCAGATATTGATTTAGCCCATGATAACAATGCTGTATGGATTTAAAGATGCTACGTAAGAGCTTCAGTATCAGAAATAGCTATATTCAATAACTAGAAATGGTAATAGGAACCCACAGAGTAAAAGGGTCAAAGTTTTTTCTTTAAATATTTCATATGTTCAGGTCAAGATTAATATATTTCCATGCAGACTTAGTAGACATCAGTAACAGACAGTATGTCTTCCAGCTGTGCTGAAATTATGAACATCAACATAATCACATATGAAAAAATATTTTTCAAGGAAAATGGATGCAAACAAACAGTAAGTCTAGGTGGTTATGGAGATTGACAAAACACATTTGGAGAATAAAGATGACTATAAAAAGTTGTTTATTAACCCTGCATTTGTAAATATGAAAAGCATTTCAAATAACAAAATCTATGAAAGTAGTAGCATTATGACCTATGGAAAACACGTCTGTCCCTCCACAATCATGACCTAGCTGCTGTCAGTATCTGTGAAGACATATTCTGAGAGGGCTCCTTTTCACTTGCATCCTACTATTTTCAATTCTGATATGAGACAGAATTGACTCTTTTTCACCAAGAAAAATTTTACCTCTCCCAGGGGGATTTTTTTTACCTACATGCAGAGCAGACAAATGGAGATTGTTAAAACCTTTTCAACTGCATACAATTTCAATTAAACAACTATTCTTTTCCTACTAGGGTTGCTCTTGTGAGGGTATGATTTGAATTTAACATCAGAGAAAGCTATTGATCTGTTGTCCTTGCAAAAAAGACAGGTATCTTGGCAGGTTAATACATGCCTTCATCAGCAACATTAGCACTGAGAGAAAGAAAAAAAAAAAAAACAAACCATACAATAGAATAGATATTGCATCATGTTCTAAATTCTAATCTCAGTACCAACAAACTTTTTTGCTACTATTTTGTCCCAATAATATCTGACATGATCACTTGTAACAGATTTGAATCTGAAAGAACTAAAGCAATTAGATGATAACTAGAAAAAATATTCACATAGATGAAACTTTACACCCCAAACCAGATCTTGACAAGCTGCATGTATATACCTAGAAAAAAGGAATAGAAGTGAAGGATTTGTGTGTATAGGTTCTCTGTGTTTGTTTCTAATGATAACAAAGAAATAAATAAATTGAAGTGCTAGAGAGGCTTTCAATTAACTAGATAAAGATAAAGAAAGAACCATGAAGATAACTCAAGTATTATATGGAGATAAATTTTAACAGATAGAGGCAGAACCCCTCCTATGTAGAGAATGTATGTATAGCTTTAAGAATGCTAATTCTCCTAAGATTTTAAGATTCTCCTAAAAGCCTTAGAACAGCCCACTAAATCAACTGAGACCCCTATTCAGATATACAAAAAGGCTTTTCACATATGCTTTCTGATACACCATTTTTTGAAAGCTGGTTAAACTACAAGTAAATGTGGTGACACATCAACTATGCTAAGTCTGTTCTCTATATTGTCACTGGCAGTTTAATATTTGTATAAGGTGTACTTTGCAAAAGGCACAGATGGTCAAGTGGCAAATGGCTGACTGAGTGCTTGTTGAAAGGCTCTTTGACTGGCATCAGTTCATGTGAGAGTGATTTCTACTGTTATTGATAATAATGTTCATAATAGTATAAGAAGCTGCTTTCATTCATATGAAAAATCAGAAAAGTACTATCACATATTAATTTTACTGTGTATTGTGGCTATAACATTATATTATTTTCAGTGGAAATCATCAGATGCTTATAGTCAGGCATGTTCTTTTGAATTATGTTAAAGCGGAAGTGTTTTCTTTTCAACATAGTATATTATTCATAAAGTAATTTGAGAAAAGAAAAATATGTAACATATGTAAAGATTGTTTTGGGGGGAATCTTAAAAATTCATCCTGTTATTGATAAATACTGTTTTTTTCAACTTTATTACAAAAATGCAAGATTTCACAATTTATTGCTGCAGTCAGAGCAAACACGCGTACAACGTACTCTCTCATCATGACCTAAAGGCCTTCACTTCTGTGGCTTAAGATCTCAAAAAGTAAAGTATGAAACTGTGTTCTAAGTTTTGCTCATCAAGAAAGTCTGGCAATTTGCTTAATAACTGCAGCCTACTAACACCTGCACGAAGCGTAAGCTGAGACCTGCAATCCACTTAATGGTCAAAATTATAACAGAGATGTAGTGGCTTGAACTTGAACCTTACAAAATTTGAAAAAGAAATAAAATTCACTTTGGGGCAGTTGGATTTTTTCATATTCTTATATTGGTTGAAATAACATCTTTTATTTTTCCTTTAAAAATCATCAGGTTTCATAAAAGTTTTCCTATTTCTATGAAGAGTGTTTGAAATATTATTGTATCTGAATTTTGTGGTTATAGTACACCAGGAATTATTTCCTACAAGTCGGATTTGCTATCTGTTTAAGACAAACAAGGAAAAGTTCCTAAATAAGCAACTACTAAATGCATTATAAATATTTCAGTAGTAATTCTCAAACTGAACAACAGTGGGTAAACTTACTTTATCAAGTGATGCAAAAGAAGTGGACAATTATAAACAGTTCATTTCCTTTATGTTTAGAAAGAGGTGAAGTTTGGGGGGATAATTTTACATCTAGCTGTTAGTGTCATCTCACTTTCAGATCCATCATTCTTCTAATTTTTTTGTTTTTTCAAAGCAAGTCACACGTGAAGTTGGAAAGAAAATGGAACTGCTTTGGCTGTTTAGATACAAAGTTTTTGTTCTTTTTAAGTTCAGGTTACCTTTGTTGTGTTTAATAAATAAGTACTTGATAAAGTGAATAAAATATGTAGTAGCTTTTTAAGCAGTTTCTTAATGTATTTCAGGGTTCTGATTTCACAACTTTTTTAATAGATAATGGCTTCCCCCAGTGATTCAGTATTCAGTTCTGCCACTTGGTTCTTCAAACTTAAAATGTAGTAGGTAGGCAAACATATACAGGACTGTAGGACATATGGGGTCTGGACATAGAATTGTACTGTTTAGTCAAGATGGAGCAAATGAGGATAGATAATGGGGGTAATGAGGAATCCACCATTCTTCTCCTTTCCTCTCTAGCTGTTGTTTTTAGTGTTCCTATTCCATCTCTTCAGATGCAGTCAAGTAATTTGCTATTGAAGATAGCCATAGGATGGGATTTTGTGCATTTTTTTAATTGTGAGAGGGTGATGAGGGCGCTGTTGTAACTGCTGTGCTAGCTGAAGCCTCTAGCCATGGGAAGTTTCCAGGTGCACTCTATAGAGAGCTGAAGCATGGCTTTATGAAAGGTGATAGCTGACTCATCACAACCCCATTTGACTGTCTGGGTTTTTATAAGGTTCGTAAGTAATTCTAATCCAGTTCTAAAATGGGAAATCAGTGCCAAAATGTTGATTCACCAAAACCATGGATGGAGTCTGTCACAATCAGAATTAGAATGCAGTGATTTTATCGTCTCAGTCCACTGTCTAATCCTTTAAACAATGTTCTGTCATGATCCAAGCAAGTTTCTTGCTAGCTCACAAGTCAATCCAGCCTTTCAGAGTCAATGTCTTCAGATAAGTGATTCACCTGGATTGTCTTAGGGCTAATAAACCAGTGATTCAAAAGCTGACTGACCCAATAGAGCCCTGTTCTCTTTTGTGAAAAACCTAGATATTTTTAGACACTGTTCCCAGTTGGAGCAAAGAGAAATTTCTGTGTTTTTAATTTTTCCATATATGGAGATAAGTCTATTTGCACAGTTCTAAAAGGAGTTAGAGTTGTGTTATTTCAATATATTCTGAAAGCTGCTGTTATAGGCTCCATATTGTCATCTCACCTATTATACTCCCTATCTAATACTTATTTTTCACCAAAAAAATTAATGTTTAAATAATTTGCAAGAATTTTTTACTACGCTTTTGGAATTAAGCTTTCCAGTGGAACACATTAGACCTACACAAGACATCAGCATTAGAAAACATACTTACTAAAACACATAATGAGGCTTATTTGCCGCCTCCTAGGTGTGGAATAACTGCCACACAAAAAAAAATTAACCTCCTGTCAGATTTGGTTCTATGGCAGCTTAAGTTAATTTAATTCTAGCTACCATGGGCAAGCCATTCCCTCTTCTTCACTTTCAGCAACTGTGGTGGCATTCCAACTCTGTTGAACCATTTCAGTACAGTCTCCAGCAAAAAACTATTTTCACAAAATAATGTGAATAGTTTCCTGGCAGATTAGGGCATTGAAATGGCTCAGTGCAGGATCAAGCGAACACCGAGATTAGTGTAAGATAAGAGTATAGATCCAACTGGAAGGGAGGGCAGGACTTTGGCAATTTAGAATAACAAGAAGCAGGATTGCTATATTATGGCCTTGCTTTTATTCTCTTCCGTAGATATCCTCTGTCAGGGTCACAATAATAAGTTAGGACGTTAGGTGTATTCCAGCACAGACCTGCATACACGTGCATGCAATGGAAGTGCAAAATAGGCTGAGAATAACTCTCCTAGTATTTTGCAGTTTTACTAACTGTTCTTTAGTTTGAAATACACACAGATATGCCATAATAATGTATAGGAGCTTTATAAAGAACTAAAGATTACAGAAATCAGAAAAATTGTAATTTAATTATATCTATTATTAAAAAAAAATAAAAGCCACATGTTCCATTTTGTTTGCTAGCCAACAACATTCTTATAACTTGCAGTGTATAGAACTACAACATGTTGATTTGGCATCCAAAAATACATAAGCAGCCATAAAGAATGTTGTGGTTACTTCTACATCAGGGAGCAGTGATGCTGAGGATGTGATGTTTTACCCATTTCAGGGATTTCCTTCATTCAGACTGACTGTTGTCTGAAAGGACTCCAGTTCATTCACTTAGAAACTGCTTCATGATGTGAACCATGATTGGGTGCCACTTCAGAAGCACACTTGTGATTCCAGCTGAAACGTGAATGCAAATATACTTACAGTGGATTTGTATTTTCTTAAACATTAGATGGCAGATGGAAGAATTTCCACAATCAGGAAAAATTTAGGAGGCTCCCAGATTTAGTGGAATTGATGCAGGGGAAAGTCTTGTGAAACTAATAAAGCAAGAAAAAAAAGACTGTATTCATCTGTAGACTGGAAGAGAAATATATTAGCAGTTGTCACTCTTCTCCCTTTGCATTAAAGGAAATTGTTTGGCAAGCATCAGGAGAGAAATCTAAATGATATGAAATAGTTACACTATGCTCCAGCAGAAAATAAGAGATGGAGGACCTTCTGAGAACAAAGTGCTGTAGAGCAGTTTGTAACATAGGCACATCTGGCTTATCGAAACAGCTTATCTTTTCCTCGATCAAAAATAACATTTCTGAGGTGATGAAATAGAGTAATTCTGTATGCAGCTTATGACTTACTTTCAGTAGTGTCTCAAGGCAATAACGAGATACAATATCTTTGTACAAAATCACATGTCTGATTTTTCTTTCAAGTTCTGGTGCTTTAGAAGCATTTGTAATGTTTGCTGACCTTCTATCAGTAGTTTCATTTTGGGGTCTTAAAATTGATTTCTCTCATTTTGACTTTTGAAGCTATGAGATGGGCTTTGATCTGTTGTCCAGATTTCTGCAGTAGCCCCAGAAGCAGCTTTTAAGCATTAGATGTGGCACCATTTAAAGCATATCAAGAGTGGCACATGTGAAGAAAGATCTCGCAGTTTCTTTTTGGATATAAAAAGCTTTGTCTGATACATGTTGATGGATCGTGTTCTTTTGATATTGAATGCTTGTGATATTGATATTAAATAAAAGGAATTAATGTGGAACTCAAGAGTACCTATTGGGACATCTTACTGTGCCTCTCCTGTCATTTGAAGTTACTCATTCAATTTTTGGTATGTCTGCATAGCAAAATCAAAACATGATTGTAGAATGTATTAACCACCTATGTTAGTTTAATCAAATTAGGATCAGTAAATGAAGACAGAGCTGTACAGGCTTTGTTGCTTATCGCAGTGCAATACTCCCCAGAGTTGACACTCTCGGGGATGCCCAGTGCAGATTCTGATTGTTAACACTTGCTAAGATTTGTGTTTCCAAATATTTACTACTACTATTACTTATGTTTATTAGAAAGTCTGTGGATATGTCACCAAATACTATTATCATGCTATTGTTTTGTTGTGTTGGTAGGTAACTGCCAAAATCTTGATGTTTTCTCATACATGATTGCTGGGCTTGTCTTGATGATGGGCTTGTCTGTGTTACAAGTATAGAAACACATAAGGTACCTATGTGCGTACTAACTCCAGAACCACAAACTGGGGTGTATGGCTTTTGCACCTAGGCTTGCTCTCTGGGCACGAGTTGTAACTAGGCAGTGCTGTGCTGATACCTGGTCAGCCAAGTTAAGTGCTCTGTCACACTATATGGATCAGGACCTTGAGGCTGATGGTTCTAGTAAAGCTTTGTATGTCAACATGGCACTGCATAGTGCTAGGTGTATTATTTGGCCTTTATTCCTGTTAGCTTGAGTATTTCTTCATTTCATGGTGTAATTTATTTGACTTATTTAATATATATTGCATTGTACTTCAGGTTTATATTAGGATTTGGCAGCAGCTTCTGGCACCATACACAAGGAAATGAATGGTGATCTGTCCTGCGGGGAAATCAGTCGGTTGCCAGTTGGACTATGCTGCATTAGCCAAGTAGAGTGCTAGTTAACATCAGTACAAGAGGAGGATGAGACAAAGACCCTGTCAGTGGTTACACAAACATTTCCTTGATGCCATCACCTTTACATCTGCCCTGATACAGTAGCATGTATTAGTAGACTCTATTCTGTGGATACAGTGCAATTTTATACAAATACATTTTTCAGTTTGAATACAAAGAAATAGAATTTATTATTTTATTTCTGAAAATTTCACTCTTCAAGATGATAATGTGGTACTATATTTTCAAGGAAGACTGCATTTTTTAGGTAAGACAGTTCAGTGGTCATATAACTTTTGATCCCTATAGCTTCAAAAATAAATTTAATGAAATATTTTTGTAAGGGAAAAGCACAAAAAGATCTGGTTAAATTCCAGTCTTCCTGTAAGGAACTTGGCAGACAAAAAAATGGAAGTTTTTTCATTCTTCCCAGTTGTCATCTAAATGCATTAACCTGGGTTAATCAAATAAAGATATGTCTTTAACCATTAAATTTGATTACAATGTCACTAGACTTTTTTTTTTTTAATATATGAAACATTATATAACAACAGTAGAATCTCAGTCCATTCTACTTTTAGAAAGTAAAAACATTGGTCTCTTCATATCTTGATTTCCTACAACTTAATATGTGATCACATCTTTTATTTTCCACACAGCACTTGAACAATTATTGACTTCTGATTTGAATAAAACAATCTATGTCTGCATAGGCAGATGAGAAACGGTATGTCCAGTTAATTCTTGATGTTCAATATAAATTCAGCACCCCTCCTTGAAGAATCAGTCACCTATTTCTTCCTGTCCCACTCCATGCTGCTCCTTCCCTTGTGCCAGTTTAAGTGTTCACTCATCTTTGCAGTAAACCACCTTAAAGATCTAATCCTTCACAAATCAACTGAACAAAAAAAACCCCACCAACAACACCAAAAAACCAAACCAAACCAAACCAAAAACATCCCATTGTTCCTGATCTGGTCATCTGAATACCTACATGAAAGCTTCTGTCATTAATGGAGGGCAGTACATTGTGGTAGCATCCAGGCTCATGAGGTGGGAAAGACCACTCCATGTCACTGTCAATTTTTATCTGACTTAAGCTGCTCATGAAACTAGTGTTAGTTTTCACAAAAATCACCAGTTGTCCTATGCGGGTACGTGTTTAGGTCCCTAAGTATGCATACAGTTTGACACTCAGTTAGGAAATTTGGAAAATTCAGTCTTCAAATAATTAATCGCTGTTTAAATCTGGCTTCAAATAATTTTTCTTAGTCATTTTCCTAATGTGCCATCATTGAAAAGTCTAAGAATGCAACCTGATACAATGGTTTTAAATGCCCATGAGTCAGTGAAAGAAATATGGTCTTTCTCCTTTTTTTTTTTTGCTTAATGGCTTGTATCTTTTATCTTGTCACATAGTTCAATGGCGTAGAATTACAATAAATTAGTTTTGCAGTTATCAAACTCTTCAACTTCTCTTTGGCATTTAACAAACTTCAGAAGCTGTTTATTGCTTCATATACTCTGTCATCATGAATATTAGCCTTTAATTAACTGGAACTCTAATCTTAATCTTTCTAGCTATGTTGCAATGAAATATTTTTGTTAGGTTGAAGAAGATAGTATTTGTTACTGTTTTTCCAATAAATGGAATACTTTCGCAATGACCTCTTTAGTCGGTAATTATAACAATATAAAATGTAAGACAAAACTCATTATCACAAGGAAAAGCATTGTGTGCTTCCTTTTTGTATATTTTATTTAGCAACATAAAATCACAGAGAAGCCTCAGGTGAGAGAGACCTCTGGAGATAATCTGGTCCAGCCTTCTGTTGAAATCTGGGTCTTAGATTGTTTTTTTCAGGTCCCTACCAAGCCAAATCTCAAATATTTTCAGGGAGATTCCACCATTTCTCTGGGCAACCTATTCCAGTGTTTGATTTTTCTGACAGTGAAGAACTCTTTTCTTGTATCCAGATACAATTTCCCTTGAAGAACTTTGCACCTGTTGCCTCTTTGTCCTGTGCATCCTTCTAAAGAGAATACCTCCATCTTCTCTATAACTATCTGTTAGGGACTGGAAAACTGTGATTAGATCCTCCCCTGAGCCTTCTCTTCTCTAGGCTGAGCACGTCCAGTTTCTTGAACCTTCTGTCAAGACCTCCAGACCTCTAATGATCTTCATGGTCCTCTGCTGACTCTCTCCCTTTTTTTCAGCTTTTGTCATGAACTGGCAGGACCAGAACTGGACACAAGATTCCAAGTGTGTCCTAACAAATGTCAAGTACAGTGGAACTCCTTGATCTTCTGACTATACCCTTACTGATACAACCCAGGGCTCATTATGCCTTCATTGCTACAAAGGCAATGCTCACTCAAGTTTAGTGCTGTCCGCAAGAATCCCCAGGTCCTTTTCAACAAAGCTACACCCCAACTAGTCAGATCCTACCCAGCTTGTACTGCTGCTTGGGATTATTCTATCATCTCATGTGCAAGACATTATGTTTATGCAATCCTTGTTGGCCCTGTCTTCTACTTTGTGAAGGCGTCTCTGCATGGTGGCTATTCCTTCTGGTGTGTAGTACCTCTCCTCCCAGTTTGGTATGATCCACAAACTTGGTAAGCAAGCATTCAGTTCTGTCATCCACATCCTTTATAAAGATGTTGAACAGTATCAAATCCAATACCAACCTCTAGGAACACCCTTTGTGACAAGCTACCCATGAGCCAGTAAAAGCATATTAGTCTTACCCTAAAAGTTCAAGCCATAACGTTTCTGTAAGATTTTGAAAAGCATAGTTTATGTAAGCAGCTTGGTAAATCAGATTATTTCAACTGTCGCCAGTATCAGTAGGTATTATCCCTCTGATTTCTACATTTTTTCCCTGCAATTATGGACCAGATGTGTCTTCAGAAACTGTCACATTGCAGCTAGGAAGGTCCTAATGAGTTGTACATGGAGAAATGCTGAATCTGCATGAGGAAAAGAGCTATTAAGAATGGTCATTCAGCTGTTAGGAAAGGCTGTTCAACAGTTTTCTATTGTGAGAAACATATCATCTTCTGTATGAAAAGCAAAAAAGAGGTAAAGTTGCCTGTTTTCTGGAGAACATGACTGGCCTAAAGATTTTGAGACAGCTTTTCACTATGGATACTCTGTTCCAGAATTTAATTGTTGCTCTTTTATTACTTTTTTATAGCAATGAATGTGAATCTGTGACTGGCATTCCTGCATTGTGATAGTCTGCAAATAGAAACCAAAAAGAAGTCTGGTCTCAAAAAGCGCTACTTAAAATCTAAGTATAGGAAAATAAATACATAAAGCAAAATAAGTCAGGAATTATAAAAAGTGAAAAAGTAAATTATACACACATACTTTTCCTCAGGCAGACTGTTGAAGACGCATGACTAGAGTGACCCAAAGAGAGGTCTGCATAAGAGAACAGTGTTCAGAATACCAAAAGTGATAACGATGGCCTGCTTAGTAATAAAGACAGGAAGGAAAGGAAACTATTTGCAAAAGGTAAACAGTATTAACTCAATGCAGCAACTTTAGCGAATGTCTCATAATCTACTTTTATCAGATGCAAACAAAAGGAACAAGTTGCCTCCGTGTAATAAACTTAAAGCAAAGCAACAGTACTCTTCAGTCATGCAAAGTACCCTTTCTTCAATGCAGGGACATTTCCACTCTCTTCCTGATTAGTGATATTTCTTTGTTCTAGTCAAATCTTAGGCTCATTCCTGTCTAGATCTTTCCATTGCTTTGGAGTCAGTTGCTCTTTCTGGTATTTAAAAGGCCTCTATGCCTATTACAGACCAAACTGACAAGAAAACCATCTTTAAGACAATGGGGAAAACAACAGCTCTTTCTCTAGACTATTTTCAAGCTACTTCTCTAGCTCTTCACGCTGCTTTGCTAGTTATACAGTACAAGAATTATGAGATGCATAAGATGGGTAAGAAACTCCATATTGAAATGGAGACAATAATGACATGTAATGTTGACATGAGAGATATGATAATAGATGAAAGCTATTAATGGAACTTCTTAAGAAGTGGTTTTAGGGCTAACCTTAATTAATATTTTCATTAGTGACCTTGACCAAAAAAAATTAGGATTGTATAATGAAATTTCTAGTTGACATAATGTTTGGAGTTGTTATTAAAACAGATGAAGATCATAGTGTCACACAGATGGAAGTGGAAGCCCTTGAGAACTGGTGTAATAGAAATGGAATTAAATCTAATAGTACAAAGTACAAGATAATGCACTTAAAACTAATGACAAGAAATTCTGTTATTAACATAGAGCTCATCGACTGGAAAAGGTAGTTGCTGTGGCAGTTAATCAAAGGATAACTATGAGATGCCAGTGTGATGTGGCCATGAGAGACTAAATGTAATGCTAGATCTACCAGACAGACTGTATCATGTGAAAAAGGATAATACTCATTGTATTTCTCATCACTGATAATGTGGATTTAGTAAACCTGAATGGATTTCTCTTTCAGCAGCTTTTCCAGTCACAGCTTGAATGTACAGAAACTTATAGGGTTTCCAACACTGACTTTTGTCAAGGAGTTCTATAAATCCACTACGTGCTGCACGAATACGTAACTACTTTTGTTTGTTCCAAACTTCTCACTTACTAGATTTTTTTAATGCCCTGTACTTTTACTGAAGGAGACAGTGGAAAATCTGTCCTTATTCATGCTCTCCATGAAGTCATGATTTTATAGATCTTTATTTTATTCCTCCTTAGTCATCATGTTCCTGGTTTATTCTTTTTTTGTGAAAGCCATTCCATAACCTCAGTCATTATCCTCCTCTGAACCTTTTCTAATTCTACCATATCTTTTTTGAGATGGCAGATCAGAGTAGGCATACTATTTAAGATGTGGCTTCTAACTACTGAATTAAGGATAATGTAATGCACAACAGCCTTTCAATAGGCAAGGGAGAAATAAACAATTTGTAATCAGTTTTTTACAGACTTTGTATATAAAACAGAGGAATATTAGAGGAATAATAGATGAATAGATTTGATAATGAAGAGCCTTTTAGTCCTTATAGTTTCTTTATTCGTGAACAGAAATGAATATTCGTGAATAGGAAGAAGTCAAATTAACACAAACATATTTTCTAGAAAATTTGCAACGGTGCAGTAGAAAAAGGTTCATAGCAAATTTACTAACATGAGTTGGGAAGAAGAAAATGTTTAGTTTCAGGTAAGATGCAGTTTGGGATTGCATGATGATAGTCTGCAAGAAATAATGAAGATATTGTATCTCATGTAATCAAGATAATGTATTCTTTATCAATGATTTAAGTTAAAATTTAATAGAACAGTGACTCCTAATATTTTACAGAAAATAGTTTTAAAGGATGTGTGAAGGTCCTGTGTGTGGAAAAATATGCAAAAAGAACATAGATGCTTTTCTAGTGGCCTCAAATGAGCAGTGACTCATAGACTTTCCTGAAATGCAAAAAAAAATTAAAGACAAGTGAAAGTACTTATACTAGTGGCACAGAACAAATTGTTCCTCTGCAGAACAGTAAGTGTAGATTTATTTACATTGGTTAGAAATGCTTTTCTTGGAGTATTACTCTCAACTGCTGCAGATGTGTTTACTAAGCGAAGTTACAGCTATGCATATCAAATCTATTTTCACTAGACATGGTCTATCTGTGACAGCAATGTGCAACAATAGGTCACAGTTTAGTAGTCCTAGTTTAAGCAATTTGTAGTATAGTGTAGGCATATCACTAGTGGACCCCTGTACCTCAGTCAGTGGAAAATGATGTGAAAATAGTTCGGAGGAAAAAAACGCCAAGTCAGATTTAGATCTGTAGTTAGCACAGTCCAATTAAAGAATAGCACAAATGAAGCAAAGGATGTTACATGATTGCATTCTGTTTACCAGAAAGCTGAATGTCTGTACTGCTGGAAACTAGCGTAAGGGTCACTGAAGACATAGAGACAAATGGAACAATACAAAATACTGGATATGATTTATGATCCTTGAAGCTCTCACCTTTTTTTGAAAATGACACTTTCCATGTTATAAAAGGTAGCAAGTCATAAAGGCATTTTTGAAAAAAGAGATAAGCAGAGAATTATAGGAAGTTCTTATCCCAGATGCATGGCTGTAAAAATTGAAAAAAAGGCAAGAGTTTCTCAGGGAAGAATCAGTTGTCAAGGACATTTGAGATTAGTTTAGCTCTCTTAGTCTCTTTTAGTATTTCAGATTAGCTTTGTTAATTAGCTTAAGCAATAGATTTCTTATAAGTACTTGAAATTCTATTATCTTAGTGCCAATTGTTAGTTGCTGTTACTACTATGTTTGGCTTAGAAAAAAGTTCCAGCATGAGCATTTTGGAATTGGACTGTCATTCGGGCAGTCAGGCTACGCAATATGCTGACCAGCAATAACTCAGATAAGGAACTAAGCAGAGCTTAATCAAGTTTCTTCCTCCAGGGCAACACAGGCAGAGAGGAGAGGTCTGAGAGAAGACCTTCCTTCATTTCTTCCAGTGCTTCAGCCATCAGTACTGAAGGGCTGAAAGTCATATGAAAGCCAGATCCTTAGCATTTGAGGAAAGGATATGGTGAAGGAGATTAGGTAATGGCCAGAGAAAGACAATGGAAAGTGAGGACAGTTATATTAGATGGAAACCAAGTCAAATGACTTCTATAAAGAAACAAATAGAAAATATTTCTCAAGGAGAAATGCTTAATTCTCCAAGAACTTCTACTACATAAAATGAATATGTTCTTGATGTGTTATTCTTGCTTAAAAATGCTGCGGTAGTGGAGATAGCTACTTCGAAATATAAGCGGGTTTTATGGGACAATCTGACAAAACCTGTACATCATTGCCAAAGTGTACTTTCAAAGAAGTGAAGTACAGCATGTAAAGAAGAAAGCAAACTATAATTTGAGAGATCAATGTTATTCTTCTTTCTCATCTGTTTCTATTTTGAGCCATATAAATTAGTCTTTTTCTAAAAATATATTAGCACTGAACTATGTTTTTTTTGGTTTTGTTTGGTTTTGGTTTTTTAAGGTAAGAGGACCCCCACTTGCTGGAGCATTTAAAGAAAGACCAACAAAGCCCACAGCATTTCGCAAGTTTTATGAGCGAGGAGACTTCCCAATTGCCCTTGAGCATGATACTAAAGGAAACAAAATCGCCTGGAAGGTAAGTCATGGCACAGCTGTGACAGCCAGCTGAGCTTATTGAAGTGACGTCTCTCATTGTCAAACAAAGTTGTCTTGTAAGTAAATAAACTGAAATAATTTCTTAGCAAATGCAAGATGGGGGGGAAGCTGTTAGAGAAAGGCCCCCTGAGTCAGCTGTCTACCTTAGCTAACAATTAAATTATATGCTGCAAAAAGGAAGATGACAGAGTTGCTTTGCCTTAGAGAATTGTCTCCTGCCCAATTCATCTCTATTTTTATGAGGCCCTGGCAATGCAGACTGTTTCAGGCAGTCCATCAAATGATGGAAGTGGCTGGATACCGTGAGCAGCAGCCATTTATCTCCCCCAGATTTCACCTTCCTGCAGGACACTTCCAAATAGAAGCTTTAATTACCTAAATGGATAGGTCAAGACTGCCTGTTCCCTGAAAATGCAGAGCAGAATACAAACGAAGGCAGATTCTCATTCCACAGCTGTACTCTAAGTCTACAGCATATGTCAGACAGCGTAATCGCTGTCATACGTGGCCCTGTTAGAGGCTGACCTCCACTGCTGAAACCATTACAGCTCCGACATTTCTCTGACAAAAGGTTAATTGGCTTCAAAATAAATGTATTGCCTAATGACTCCATTCTAATGTGGCTGTGTTTCTCTCTAAAAGGCTTGGTGATGTTATTTGTAAAACTTGCCAATCTTCTAAGTAACTACTGCAGACTTTTAAATTTAATTTGAAAAATGAATGCTGATCTTTAACCCGCTCCTACTATTTAATTATTTTGGTTATCATGAATTACTTTATTGTTTTGTGTTATTTATTGGACTAGAATAAGATTTTGCTGGAAGCAGTGATAGTTACAGAAAATGAACATGATATGCATGAGCAAAATGTCAGACTTGTAGAATGTTTTAAGTTGTTCACCTCAAGAACATGATACGAATTTTAAATGCATAGCTATGTTAATTCAACACAAAAAGGAGGGATTTTGCAATCGTATAGCCAATTCTACTCCTAATGAAGCCAATAGGATTAGACCTATATTGTGGTAAGTGGTACTATGTAATTTGCTAGTAACTAGATTTTAAGGTAGCTTTTTTGCTTATTGAAGTATAGAAGAGAGATTTGTGCTACTACTTTGTTGCCCATAACAGTGTTGAATCAGCACAAGGAACAATTAATAGTTCTTGCAGCAAAGGAGATCTCTGTCCAACAAGACTTTACCCATGATCAGAATGATATTCCAGTGCAACTGGTCTTTAGGCAACCCTAGAAATGCCCTTTCTGGACTAAAACTCACAGGCTTACAACATAAGTCTGCACTCTAATCTTTCATCACCAGGTAAAACCCAAAGGTGATTTGCAAGCAACTGCAAAAATCTGCAGAGTTTAGTTTTTATCCTGAGGTATTATAACTTCTCATTCTCAAAATGAGACTGAGGTACAGATAATTTACCTCATTTTAATTGCATTTTGATGCATATACCTCTATGCATATAGGGAGTTGGACTCGATGATCCTTATGGGTCCCTTCCAACTTGAGATATTCTATAATTCTATGACATCTTGCTAACTTGCTACCTACAAGTCTTCCAACCACAGCTGAATGTCTAGAGTAAGTGTTTGCTCCCTGTCTCTGACAGTTTGCATTGTTGAAAACATGCTATCTTAAGACAGTCACAATAGCAGGGTCTCTAGTCAAAGATCCAGCATGTATTTTTTCTTAACACAATTTGCAATCTTATAGACCTAATGTCTCCCTAGTGTCCACCTACCGCAGTAAAACAGCATGTAGCTAGTGCGATGTAGGACTGAGATGTCATGCAACAGCTGCTTTTGCAGTTAATCTTTTCTTTTAAAACAAATTATCACTACTTCAGCATGCATACAAGAAAGCAGCACCGTCGCAGACTGTTCCATTCTTACATTAGTGCATGGCAGGGTCCAACCTTGTTCCCTTATTCCATGCTACTTGGTTTAGTCACAAATCAATCCAGGCTGAGTTCTGTGGCAGGCACTCAAGAAAACAGTACTGAGGTAGTAGAATTACTTGAGGCTGTTGTTTAATTTGGCATGCAACCATCATTGATTATTGTGCAGTTTAAGGAGATGAAGCAGGCAAATAGGAGTTTTCTAGTTCAAACTTTACATTAGATAGATAGCTTCTAAAGTCTTAGAGGCTGCCCACTGCTGCAAAAGGGTGAGAATGTTGTTCATCATTAGCTAATATTTAAAGGTGCAGAAAAAGTAAGGTCTGTAGTTTTCACTGGTTTAAGGACTTGCGAATAGTCAAAATATCCAACATACATCTAATGGCTAATTTTCATCAGTACATCATATTTATTTGTAAATCTGATTAAATAAGTAATTTTCTTAGAAATATGTTTTACTCAGTAGTGCTTAAATTCATGAAAATGAAAGAAATGCTGTAATAATGAAATGTGTCTAGGCAAAATGTTCTATAAAATCTTGGCTGAACTATATTTATTTGTATGAATCATGATTCTAGTGGAAGGATAAAAAGAAGAAATAAATGGTAACAGTGATATTTTAATCCTGCTATAATTGCATGATAACAATGTTTTATTGTGAAAGGGTTTTTTTGCTCTGTTTAGATGTAATGTATATCATGATTCATTTCACTCTTGTTAGTTTGTCTACCAAGTGGTGCATGAGAGAAAATACAGGGAGGATCTCAGAAATAATGATTTGTTCTGACAAAGGAAAATACCACAGGATTTTGTTCTTTCCTGCAGAATACACAGTTGGTTTTTGGTTTTTTTCTTTCTTAGGTTTTTATAATTACTGAAACAAAACAGGATAATTGTAACTGCCAGATACTAAATATTTTTTTGAAAACACTTTGAACTCTTGTTCACTGTATTGTAATTCTGTGGACTGAATACAGTCATTTTCGGCTAGAACAGAAGAAACCAAAATGTTTTAATATCCATGAATTGTGTTAATATGTACCAAAAATATGCACAAATGACCCTTGATTTTTTAAGAGTTCTGCATATCCCTAGTTTTAAGCCCATGATTATTTTCCTGTAAGGGCTGGCTACATATAACTATGGTTGTAGACCTAGATAAGATATAAATTTAAAGTTCAGGAACTATTCAGAACTATTTCTGAATAACTGCATGTGTTGAACCTTTAATTCTGAAATAATAGTACTTCATCGTTGTTGTTTTTTAGCTTAATTATTTCCAAAATGCACTAAATTTAGAAAGAGGCATTCTTACTCCAGATTAATCCCAAGCATAGACAACATTAAACTGTGCAGATAAACCATGATGTTTACCTTGATGCCTTCTCTTTGAGGCATCTCTTTGAATACTCCTGTAATATTGGCATTCTGGTTGGTAAGTTTTACTATTATTGCAAGTTCAAATAAACCTGTTTCAACCTAATGGAAGAAAACAGATGACCAGATAAAATATGTTTACAACATATAAATCATTATATACAAGAACAGGAAATTGAACCTGGTTTTAAAGAATACCATCCAGAGGAAAAAAAAAAAGAATTTAAAAAGCTCTGATAATACCAAACTAAAATTATGTGGTGTTAGAGGCTGTAATCATGTTTATTTCTAAAAGAAGATGACATGACTGTCTTGGTGTTCCTAATCTTTGTTTTCAAAACTGGAGAAAACGTGGCCTTTTGTCATTTTCAAAAGGTGAATATAGAGAATGACTTTTTAATTATGTCTGTGAAAAGAAACCCACCATCTGTGTAACTCACTACACAAATTGCTGGTTTTGATTACAATTAAAGTGAAAGAATCCATACAAAATGAATTCAAGACTTTTCATCCCCATTCAGGAGATCTACTAGCAGTCAGTGAATTCTTGCTAAATGGCATACACTCAATGTAATATTTTAATATCTAATTTCAATCCTTTGATTGTTTTCATGCTCTCTCAGTGGTCATTAAATAAAACTGTATAGATATCAGTGCCTTAAAATTTCTGCAAATATATAATACTCACGCTTTTTGATAAAGCAATAGCTTTTGAGATCTAGAAATAAACAACTTCTTTGGTTGAATTATTCAACAAATGTTCAAGGGTCTTTCCAAATTTGAAGCATTTGGTTTTGTCCACTAACAGAGAACGAATAATAATGGTATAGTTTGAAAATGTGTTTCTGATGTGTATAAAACATGAAAGTTTGGAACATAAATTGTTGTTAATTTAGAGTTAGAAAATAGTAGAAAGTGATCTTTTTAGAAAAAGAATGTTTTAAAATATTTATAAGCCCTTTGACTACTTATGTGGGATCCTGCAGTTCTCTTTTAGCCTATGTATATCACAATTTTATTTCAAAATGGAGTAATATGTTCTTTTGCACAATCTCACACCAAGCTATGAATAATAAAAGCTCATAGTCCAGGTCTGAAAAGGACTTCCATTTTTAAATATACATTGCTGAATTAAAAAAGGTCAGAATGCAATTAAACCTTTGACTAAGAAAGCTGATAAAACTGAGAAAGTATTTCTGAATTATTAAGAATGTGTTTGAAATGCAGTCTCTCTGTAGCGTACAGAAAGTCATCAGAACGTTTGAAAAATTATTTTTTTAGGGAGTGGGGTTAATTATGAAAGTCATTATGCAGGAGGAAAAAAAGCTTCTATTCTTCAAAAGAATTTTAGCAATTTCAAAGAAATTAAATTCAAAAACTCAGACTTCTCAAGCAAAATGTCAAAATGAGCATGACTTCCCTCTTTTGGGGTTTGTTTTTTTTCCAGAATAGCTATGTTCACTAAGGATGTGACTTTTACCATTTTAATTTCACTTCATCCTCTCTTTCCTACTTAGCTTGTTTTTTTCAGGGGCCAGTATAAGCTATGGTAGTGAAATTACTTCTTGGTGATAGAAACTAGATGCAGTGGTAAAAGAAAGCGTTTTGCCCTTAACATCATGAATTTGAATTGTACATGCACTTTTTCCTTGTGCAGAGTATTGAAGGTTGCTTTTGGTAATAGGGACTACAAATAATTTGAACATGCCACAGAACTGCAATTTTTATTAGCATCTCTCATTCTTCATTTGGTTTTATGAGCATGCTGTATATTAGTTTATATAAAATTCTGAGCTGCTATGATTAAGCAGGTACCTATAACCAGCAGCAAGAAAAATCTTTTTTTGTTTTTTGTTTTGGTTTGTTTTTTTTTTTTTATTTTTGGTGTTGGGCTTTGTTTTGGGGTTTTCTCAATAAAATGGCTGGGTTTTAAATTTTGTTTTCTTTTCCTGGAAGTGCAACCTTTTTGCTTGTTAGAGGGATAAGTTTTAAGTGAGAGAAAATATTTTTTTTTTATCAACTGATATGGTTGGAAGAGAGACAAGTTTTTAGTTGCAGAGCTCTCAATTAATGTCTCTCAGTATTTTTCATTTTTGTGGCATTGTCTTGCCATTAAACCACAAGAATAAACACTGTATGTTATTCCCTATGTAGTATTAAGTAAACATAGGTAACACTTCCCAAAGCTCAAATGCCAAAACAAATTAAAAATAGTTGGAGAGAGCTCATTTACCCTACAGAATGACCCCATTATTATACTAATGTCTTGCAATTTATAGAGGTGAGATGTCATTCTAGAAGTTGAGGGGTTTTAATAGCTTATTGCCATCAGAATGGGAAGGTCCAGCTTTCCTTCACCTCTTCTGCTATTTCTAAGGTATACTTGGCACTGGCACTGATGCTTATCAGAGCCCTCTGTGAGTAAAGTTATCTCACTAACTCTGGGAAAAAAGGTGGATGTGTTTTTTCTCGATTAGCAACATGTTCACAGTCCTGTGAACTTTGATTACAAAAGGATCCATGGGTGCTAAAGCTGTGTGCTGGTGAAGAAGAGAGAAACAGTAGTGAAGTACAGTGAAGAATGAGAGAGGGTTGAAGGAGCTCAAAACTTCTTTTCTTTTGACAGCAATGAACTGGTAGATTAGTTTAGCTGCTCATGGAATTGCAGCCTCAGTTATCTGAAAGCAAAAAGAACAGGCTGCCTATGAAAAATAGTATTTTTCTTTCGGATTTATTTTCATACATAGAGGGTTTTTTTCTGCTTCCATTCTTTGTTAAACTAGGTTTAATATCTTCTTGATAAAAGATGTTGAGAGGACACTGTCATCTTAAAGAAAACTTGTAAATCCCCCATAAGTGTTATCATGCAGAATGAAAGCTTTTTGCAAGATTATATACAAAGAGGAGCGGCCATGTATCATGCTTAGGCACAGTGGGTACCACACAGAGTGGTGTTCGTTTCTATTTTATTTAATGTCTTCATTAATGATTTAAGAAATAGATCAGAGTTTTCTTCTGCAATAGACTTCTGTTTATCTTCCCCAGAGGGCTCCTTTTTTTTAATCATTTCAGTGATCCTTTTTAAGCCTGTCTCTGATACAATTGTGTTGGTATAACAGAAAATTTCAATGTGGATTCAAGAGAAGGCAACTGAAAGCAAGAACTTCTTAAGACAGAAATAATACGTAATAATTTAGAGAGATTAGAAATATGAGTTGAGGTAAAGAAATAAAGTCTTGGAGAAACAAATTTTAAATGCTGCCTCTGGGATAAAAAAAACAATTATATTAACAGATTTAGTGTAAAGGAATAGTTTGGAAAATAAGTTTATTTTTTAAAGGACAGTAAAAACCTCCATTTTCTGTGGAGATAGTCATACAGACAACTTGAGATGTGGTATGGTAGTAAGAAAGAATTACTCAGTTTTAAACTAAAAATGTAGCAATAGCTCTGTTGCATCATCTTAAATCAGAAATTATTAGTAATCTGTATACTATGGCTTACTGAAGCATGCATAAGCATGCATAAACAGTTGTGTACAGACAAATGCCATTCATTATTCTTTGTGACTGTGATACTAGTGCTCAACTAATGGCTATCAAAAGGGCTGACTTCGCTGATGTGCATGTGGCTTTTTCTTAGAGATTGTTAAAAATCACAGTCACAAGTCTGTCCTAGTTTCCTTTTTTAAACGCATAATACTAAAAAATAGCCATGTCTTAATGACTATGACCTGATCTTCATTTAAACGAAAATTCCTTTAAATCTCTTAAGAAATATTGTGTATGTGCTACACTTATACCTACTTTATGACCTGAAATCATACCAAAGAGCTAGAAAATAAATGCAATATCTTTTCTAGCAAATAAAACAAGAAAATTCCTGTTGACGCCATTAGAATGGGATCCTTATTGCCATGGATAAATATTATCCATTATCTTGTCCCTTTTTCTCCGTATGATATTATAAATTTTCCTACTGATCTATTAGGTTTTTAGTCCTTGATAGTGCTCACAGGAATCCATTTCTGATCAGCTATAAATTATAATGTCCTTAGTTATGAAAGTTATAGAAGTTATGATCATCCTTTTGATAACAGAAGACTTAAATCTCTCTCTTACATGTATGAAGTGTTAGTTTGTATCTAATTACATTTACATTTAATAATGTGTTAATTTTATGTTTCTATCCAATAGGTATGTAGTTGTTTTTGTCTTCAAAAGTCACTATTTATATTGATTCTAGCATTTTATGTGAGTTAGCTACGATTAACCATCTTTCGTTTACAGAGTAAAACAGGGTACCAAGCTGATGTCCGTCAATTAAGGCAACATTTTTAAAGTTGTTGAGTAACTCTGGGTGCTTCTGGTTTCCATTCCATGATATATATAGTCACAGAAAGTGTTGGAACAATAGGTTTCTCAAGTTTGAAACTTCTACATTGATTTGATCCCACTAATAAGTAACATTAATACCAAATACAGTTAGTCTGTTCAGATCTTGCTTTTCAAAACCCGTATACTAGGATTAACTTTCAATTGAAAAACACTTCTTCATAACAGTGCATCAATTAACTGCATGCTTAAAAGAGTCATTAAAAATTTAGATAGCCAATGGCTCTGTAATATGCATTTTTCTGATGGCTCACTACTTCTTAATACTAATCTACAAATCATTCATGACTTTAGTCTTTTCTGTTAAGTTCTTTTTCACATCTGAAAAAGAGATGTCTTTGCAGGTCTTAAAAGAAATTTGTGATGTTAGAGATTACAAAAGAGTCCTATCAAAATGCTATTTCAAAATAATGTAGCAAAACACTGTGTTTTTACGAAACCCCCAAAAATTCAAAGTAGCTATTTCAATACTTATCAACATTCTCATTGGTTGTTTTTAGTTTGTACATTTAAAATAATATTTCTGGTGAAACACTGAATTATGTCACATTATGTATTAGAGATTACTCAATGCAATCTCTTCTTTCTTACTACTTGTGGCTCACAAGAACATAATTCTTTCTAGAGTTAGGTTTTTTACAGTCTTCTGGTCTTTTCCATTTATTTCATATTTATAATTTAAGAATCTAATGAAATGTCTCTTTTCTCCATTCTCAGATAAAGTACCATATTTATTAAAAATATGACATGTGCGTTTGCTTAACAGCTGAATAATATGTTTCCCTTAAAAAGTAAAGAATGTTTTCCTGGAAATGACTGAGATCTCCTTTCTTTTAACAACATCAGTGCTGAATCTGGGGATGAGTGTTCTGCTGGAGTCTAAAACAGGCCTTGCAAAGAGTAGTGACAGTTTACCTGATTCCTGTAGTACAGAGGTGCCGTATTTCAATTATTAATTCCTCCGTGGCTAATTAATAGTCGCAGCTTATCCCAGGATTCTAGAAAACAGTAATATTGTGGCAGTTAATTTACTGTTCCTTTTTCCCTGCATACACAATTAAAGCCATTCCTTTATTTGATGTAAATTGCCATCTCTTGAAAGCGTATGGAATGAAAACCCAGCCATGTATCAGAAATAACTTTAATTTAAATTTGCTAAATGACCTCTGAAAGCTAGATGAAAGATTTTCTGCTGAATGGGCTGGTGCTCCCTGCCTGTATAATTTATGTGAGAAATTAGTGCGAATGGTTCACTTTTATGGAGCAGTGCTGCTTGTAGTAAGCCTGCAGAAACAATTTTCCCCCAAGCCTCCATCTGTTCTTCAAACCAGGGCATATGCCATCTCATCGAGCTTGAAAGTCAACTGATTTATAACTCCTGAAAAGTGCATAGATTGAAAAGAAAGGTCGACTGCTACTATGTGACAATGATTTGCTAGGCACTTGGATAAAGACAATTCATGTTACTATGGACCCTAGAGGACACAAGTGATGTTGTAAGCTTCAGAAATTGGTAGATTGACATATAGGACAAAACCAAATTGTTCCTCCTCCTTCAGTTAAACAGCTACCTTTCTTCTTAAAGATGGAAACTTTTTAGAACATAAGTAGGCAATACAGCCAAGACATCTTGTTATACTGTTTTTCCAGCAGAACAGGCTTTTCCTAGCTGCCAAGGTTGCCATCTAGAAGTGCCAGGACTTGTTCCACTTTAATCTTTAAGCTGCAAGCAGAATCATCTGTCTTTAAAAGTGCTTCTTGTTGTTTGTCAGAAAGTTTTGTTCAGTGCCACAAACACAGCATTGATGAATTTTCTGTATCTACTCTGAAGGTGATTTCTGAGCCCTATCCCAATTAATGGATGACTTGTTCTCTGTCCATTAGTTGTCAGCCTTCCTCCTTTTACCCAAATATTGCAGAGTTCTCTGGCAAGTGACAAAACAAATGGAATTGACAACATAAAAATCAATGTGTGTTTGATGTTTTCATTTCTGGTAGTCAGATACTGTGACCATTCTACTTTGAGGCTCAGAGACTGAATTATTTCTTCAACTATTTTGTCTTATCAAGTCTGAATTTTTTTTATAATTTCAGGTAAAAAATGGCATATAGTTAAGTGCATTTTTAATTTAAGAAAGGTAATGTAGAAATGATGCAAGTAGAGTCTTTTAACGTGAAAATTTGGGGGCAGATTTTACCTTGAAAAACACAGAGGTATAGTATAAAAAGTACATGTGAATAGCAGGAAGAATAATCCTCTACGTGTATGAGTTTATTGCTTGTTGAGGTATCATCTGTAGCATCTGTAAGAAAAAAAATGGCTTTGTAGCTTTCCACAATCATCTAATGTTATGTAGCCATGGATATCCTGACCTAAGTCACATAGACGAGTATACTTTCTGAACATCATATAACTCAATAAAGAAAAGCAGAGCAGTGCAGATTACCTAGATTACTACTATGAATTATTTCTGTTGTATAAATGGAGTCTCAAACATTTAAGTCAGTACTTAGCATTCGTACTGGGTATTTGTATGTTGTATATGCTACTGACTGACTGAAGATGATGAAAATGTAGAGTTAATTAACTGTGACACTTAAATACAAATTGTAAACATATTTCACTGTGTTGAAGAGATGTCTTAAACAGTTATATTAGGCTTTATAAAATCATAAATTGTGTAAAGGAGAATGTGAGGTGTTTAAGAAAACTTCACACTGTATATCTCTAATAAAAATTAATAGAGAAAAGTTCACTATCACTGAAAAAATATATTCTAAAAACATATTCAACGAATGTCTCTACTTTAGAAATGTATTATAGTGGATGTCTGTTCTCATCAGGTTTGTGATAAACACTATGCATTTTGTTACCCTTTCGTTGTTTCATTTTGTTGTCCACTATATGTTAGGGATGTGCATGGGGCAAATTTATCTCCCTCAGTTCTGTTTCATTTCCTATACTGTTTCCAAAGCATAAATTAGTTCCTTGTCATTTCAGTGTCATTTTCTCGTCACCAGCCTCCATGAACCTTTTACATCAAATTCATGTTCACATCTACTATGCTGCAGAGTTCTGATCTGGGCTAGGCACTGCTCTCATTCCTCACATTGTTATTCTGCTAATTAATGGTATCTATTTGTATAGTATCTATCTTAATACCTAGTTTTATTGTCCTTTTACTTTCTTCCATGTTGGTTCTTTCATCTGTATCTCCTCTTGCTTATCTGTGAAGAGTTTGTCTTTATATGAAGTTCTGCATGAGGACAGCTCAGCAGGAACTGGTTTAAGCTTTATACTCAAATAAGGAATGCTTTTTACATGTTTTATTATGGTGTAAATGTGTCCTTACATAGAAATCATTCAGATTAAGATTCATAAACACTTCCTAAAACAGCAAGACCTAAGTTTTAACCTTTTTTTTTTTTTTTTCCAAATTTTCTTTTCCTTTGAAACTTGTTGACAACTCGGTTCCATAAGATAGCTATCAATGTGGCAGGAAAGAGCTCTGTTCCCACAGAGATTTAAGCATGCACTTAATGCCTTGTGATCAAACCCGCTGAAGCGATACTTTTGCTTATTCTATGTAGCAGTGGTGTTAGTGAGATGATATACCTACCTCTAAAAGGAGAAAAAGATATTTACGTTTGTTTGTTTTCAATCATAATCATGTAACTTTCTTAATAAGTGCTAGTTTCAAATTAATGTTATTGCATCTTTAAGACATTAATGGCCAAGACTTTTAAAAGTTCAACTCATTTAAATATGTCCGATAGAACTCTATTGAGGTGGTTGAATTGTGCTTTTTTACAAAAAATTTGAAGACTGAGTCTATATTTACATTTCAAATAGCAGTGTGGATGTCTGACAGTAGTAGTAGCGTGTGGTAGGTTATCAGGGCTAAAATAAATTATCTTAAATACTTAAATGAGATAGTTCCCCTTGGCTTTCAGCTTTTGCACATTAATGCTCGGGGAACAGGCAATTGTAGGGAATTATAAATACTCCAGGTTTTGTACTGAGTGACAGAGTCTGTGGGTTGCTAGCTTTCTCTCCTGTGACTTCCTTCAATATCACACCAAAAAGTGCACCTTACTTTGGTTTTAAAGGAATACCAGCTAAATAGTCTCTGTATAATGAAACAATCTAAGTGCTGTAGGACCTAGTGGAAGTCTATATTTATAATATCAGAGTCAAAACCCAGAAAAACCTACCTGGCACATTATACTTAAAAATAATTAATTTAAATCTTATGCATTGGAACTGATCTTCTTTGCTTTAAAATTAATATTATGTTCATATGTACAGGTAAATCCATGCCTTATTTAAAGAATTATTACAAAAAGTAGACAAATAATACCTCAGAAGATCCCAAATAATGATTTTTAAAGAGGTATGAATATTTAGATGAAAACTTCCTCAGGCTAGAATGAGGCTAAAAAGGGGTGTTGCTTCCAGTGTAGTCTAAACTTCAGTCTAAATATGTATCATCTCTTTAGGAACATGAGTTGTATTGTAATGTAGTGAATCTCACCTTATAATGAAGACTAAGTGCACTTAAGTACAGTTCTGCTCTGAAAAAGTAACACAATTAATGTTGGTGTGTTCTGTTCATATCCAAAGAAATTCTACTAGGGTCAGAAGCCAGTGGTCATACACTTAAGAAATCATAAATACCTATATGAGCCTGTACGGTAAGTGATGTTCCGACTCTGTGCTTCTTGTGTTGTCCTTTCAGACTCTCAAAAAGGCCAGTTCAGATGGGAGATGCCTGATTTGCCTTGCCATTTAATAATAGCACTGGAACCTTGCTGCTCTTATTATTCCTAGGTTGGTAGACTGGGGGTCCTGGATAAAGTCCGTGTCTGATGCAGAAACATTCCTTTTAAGACAGCCCGAGCCGGAGTGTCAGTTTCACACTTGAACTCAGGTGAATGTCAGTTTCCTTTGAGTTGCCGCTGACCTTGTGCTTCCACAATGTGAAGGACCATATGCATTATTAGCTGATCTTAATATGATTTTTTTGCTTTGATATATTCACCAATCAGTTCACGTGCTTGCTGAAAAAAAACCCCACATATTAACTAGGTGAAAACAGTGAAAACTGCCGTCCTTTTAAGTCTGTGCCAAAGTCCAACCTTCTGTTCTTGTGCAGCAGTTTGGGTGGAAACATGAGCAGCTATAAAGTGATACAAAATGGCGTAGTATACATAAGTTTAGGAATTTGGGTGTCACAGATATTAAGACTACTTTACTCTTTTCAGAGTTAAAGTAAACTTGCTTGTTTAAAATTCTCACCGTCATACAGTTCTCTGAGGTTGATTCAGTCTGAGCTCAAATAACAGTTGGCAATTTTGTGATTTAGCTGGAAATTTCTAGTTTAAGCTAAAGATGAGGAAAGCCACATCTCATTTTTTTCTTGTAGAATTAAACCTGTATTTTATTTCTTGTTTCTGCTATACTATTTTTCATTCCTTTTATGTCTTGATGCTTTTCTGAGAACGTGAGAAAAATAGCTGTTTAAAACTCTGCAGTAACATTACTGAATTTGCCCTATTCTTTCTTGACAAACTATAAGCAGTATATAGCCACAGTCATGACACTACAAACCCTTCCCAAAATGAGAAAATAATATTTTTTGTAGATAAAGATTATCCGATAAGGAAAAACTTTGATCTTTATTGAATTTATGCATGTATTTTTATTTATTTTTAAACTTGAACTTATTCAAATCATTCATTCACAAATTAAATCAGAAATGGATAGTAAAGTATTTGCAATGTGTTTATCATCAGCTGTGATAAACTTGGTATGTTATTTCTGTGAGATAATAAAAGGCCATAAAATTCAGTCCAGCTACAATAGAAGTCCTTATGCTATGCGTAAGTAGGAAAAGAAGAAGTGAATACAACTTCCTGTTCACATAGCTTTTTTCATCAGTCTGTCAGAGATCTCTTTGTCTCCAGACATTTCTGATTACAGACAACAAGGTAATATTTATACTTTCTTTTGTACAGAGTTGTAGATAATCAGGACAATGAAACCATTTGCTCTCAAGGGTGCGGAAAGACAAACTGTTATGGATTTACTACCTCAGAGGGTGATTTAAACTATCTGACTGACTTTGCATGAAGTTGATTTGGAATGCTCACATGATAGGATAGCATAGGATAGCATAGCATAGCATAGCATAGCATAGCATAGCATAGCATAGCATAGCATAGCATAGAATAGTTCAGATGGAAGGGATCTGCTATGATCATCTAGTCCAACTGCTTGACCACTTCTGATGCATTAGTTAGACACAGCTAGTAACCATCAGTACTAACAATCCCAGAAAGCAGGAACTTCAACCCTATACCTTTTCCCCAGGTAATTTTTTATTTATGCATTTAGGATCCTAGATCATTAATCTAGTTTTTTGAAACATTATAACCTAATATGGTGATATCATCTAATATGGTGACTATCAGGTTAGCACAATCCTCCAAAAAGTGGCTTAATTTTTAGATATGCAGCAGTTGTCGTCCAGAATTCCAGTTATTGGTTAGCGTGGGGTTATTTGATGAAAATTTAAAGGTAGCAAATACATGTTGGGACTGCTAGAATTGTGCTGTTCCTCTTAATCTTTTACTTTATCAAAGTTGTTTGCCAATAAACCTTAGAAAGTAAAAGTGAGTTCTCTCTAAGAGAGAAGTATGTTTTCTCTGCTTTAATAATTAATTCTGTACCCATGTATATTTCATTATAAAGTGGCAGCCTTTTACACAGCTGTTACTTCTGTAAGGAATTCAAAACTGCTCCCCTGTCCTTACGCAGGATAGGGGATGATGTGCACAAGAATATTAGAATGGTTTTTTTTGAAGTTTTTATTTTTAAAACATTAATATTTTCATATCAGCTAAGAAATCTCTTCACTTAAATGCACATTCTCACCTACAGATAATGAAAATGATGGCATAACACGATAAGCCTCTAAAATATTTTCTAGATAAAACTTACTGCCTTTTATTTCCAGAGGGATTTTTAAAAGTAATTATGTCTGATCTGATATGACCTTATGTGAAAGAGATTTGATTCAGGTCTTCCATGTCCTACCATACATATCAAATTTCACTAAACCAATAGAAGCTACCATGACCTACCTAGAAACTCCCAAGAAATATTGTGCAACTGTTTGGAATTCTTTGCAGTCATTCAGCAAAACACAGTGCCTCAGTCCTGTTCTTTGGTCGGTATTTGTTGCAGAATACTTTGAAATATTTGGCAAAGTTGTTAAATAGCCAGATTCTTTGTCCACAAATTCCCATTTAAGTCAATCTGTCTAAAACATAGATTTAGTGGCACAAATATTTTCTACTAAATATACTGACTTTTTACTCCTATTTATTTCTAACTTTAAACTGGGTGCGGGGGGGGGGGCAGTTCTCACAGAAATGTTTAACCTATTCTCCAATAAATGCTGCTTTTTTATGAAAAACCATGACAAAGGCATTTTAATGACCTTCTAAAGAACAACCTTCTAATTAAAGTGCAGCTTATAATATCAAATGTTTCTTAGTTGCCTACAACTTTATTGCTCTTCCAAGAATTCTAAGTTGTTCAAAACATTCATTCCTCCTTAGCAAAAAGTGTTATATCTATATCCTGTAAAATATTCATCTGAGTATTTATTATATTTTTTTAAAATTCCAACATTTTTGCTAAGTAGGGGTGTAATAACTATTGTTCTATAATTTCTGGAAGGTTATTACATTTCCTGTCCATCAGATCTTTGGCCCGGTTGTTGCTATTAATTACAGTGTGAATGTTTTCTAGCACATTAACCGCTCTGTACTCCTTTCAAACTCCCACCATCTGGTTTAGTTTGAGAGTTTATTCCAGAATCATCTTTTTTTTTTTTTTCCCACATCATTTACTGCTGTTGGTACTTAATTTTTATTGCTATAAACCAGAAAGTCTTTGGTTTTGTATCTTGCTTTTACATTATATTTTCAAAACTATAACAAAGATGGTATTTACTTTCTCAGCAAAGTCTTGCCTTTCTAAATGACGATCTGAGATCCCAGATTATTTTGAGTTTCCACAAATATTCTGTCCTGGCATTTTATTGTATTTCTCACTGTTTGTCTTTATACATTTATGTATTAGTTCTTCATTTGTTTTGGGGGGGGGAGGTCGACGGGTTTTTTTAACATGTGTTTTACTATAGTTTGTGCTTATTGACTCCAAGAGAGTTTGATTTTTGAAGTCCAAAATTTGACGGATTTCTTTTATGTTAAATTAAATGAAATGAGATGTTGAAGAATGACTGACTGGCTAGCAGCGCTTATACAGAAAAGGACCTGTGGGTCCTTATTGTGGACAGTAAAGTCGTCATGACTCAGCTGTGCATCCTTGTAGCAACAAAGGCTAACCACATATTACATGACATTAGCAATATAAAGTCAGGGAGCTGAGGGAAAGGATTTTTCACTTAGTAGTCATAAGGCTGTATTTGGAATTCTGTGTCTGGTTTTGAGCCCACAGAAATAGAAGACAGGTACCAACGTACTGGAGAGGGTCCAGCAGGGAGGCCACCAAGATGACCAAGGGGCTGCAGCACATGACATATGAAGAGACACTGAAGGAGCTGGGTTGGGTTAGCCTTGGCAAGAGAAAGATAAGGGGGATCTAACTGCAGTCTTCCAATGCCTGAAGGGGTGTTATGGAGGAGACAGAGCCAGACGCTTTTCAGTGGTGCACAACAAAAGGACAAGAGGCAGCAGTCACAATCTGCAATATGGGGAATTCCAGTTGGATAGCAGAAAAATAGTTATCCATGTTTTGGGCAGGGGATTGAGTGAGATGATCTCCAGAGATCTCTTCCAAAGTAAATTATTCTATGATTCTATGAAATTAGATGGATGAGCCTATTATTTTGTATTTCTGCATTACTTTTCTTTTGAAAATATCAAAACATACTACTGCTTAATGAGTAAGACTTCCCAATGCTTCTGAAACATAGATGTTTTACAGGTAAAGAAACTGAGGCACAGAAATAATGGTACAACTTCAAATGCTGCTAATGGGCTTAATTTGTTCCATTATATTGTTAACATTCCTTTAACTTAAAACCACATTTCTTCCATGTGCAGTATTTATACATACACGTATATTTATTCAGTACATAATTGTTATAACTTTCTAGCCATATCAGGTAAATTTACAATTGCATTCATAAGATGTCTGAGATTTGTATTCATGTTCAGTTTACCATAACTAAATGCTAAATGTAAAAATTCCTCCAGCTTTAGATCCTACAGTCAACACACTGTAGCAGCTCTCTAAACTTGTGTCAGTCTGATTCTTCTTGAAGACTTTGAAATTGATGTGGCTTACTGAGGAAAATCCCTTCTTGATGCAGGAAAGCCAGAAATGTTTAAAATGACTATGATTAGTCTATTGACATTGTATAAAGTGCTTTGGGCCTCTAGATTTCATGTGATTTAAATGAAAGTAGAAGAATTTTAACAGTACCTGTCATGTCGTATTAGATTCTAAAAGTGACTCAAGTAGAGAGGCTTATCTGTTTTCAAGTTTAAAAAAAATGAGGAAAAAATATAAAATACCTCACAAATCTCCTACAGAGCTATTGAATACCAGAACCTAGAGGCAATATATGTAATAATAATTAATTTATCTGGTAACCATCTTGGTAACCATCAACTGAATCACGTCTCCAGTTCCTCAACATATTTCTTAAGATGTGGTGAGGAAACAGGACGTAGTATTCTACATACAGCCTCAACATTGCCTATTAAAGGACGATATTAACTTTCCTCTACGTGCTGGCCACATTCTCTTTAATGCAGGCCAGGATGGGATTTACTTTCTTTGTGACAGGAGAACCACTGGCTGTTATTCAACATGGCAATTGCCATAGCCCTCAAGGGAGCAGGACTGCTACTCAGCCAGTCAGTTCCCAGACTGTACTGGTGTAGGGGGTTGCTCTATCCCAGTTGCAGGGCTTTGCACTTCTTGTTGAGCGCCACAATGTTTCTGTTTGCTTAGTCTTCAAGTTTCTAAAGGTCCCTCTAAACTTAAGCTCTGTTATACAGTTACTCATCATTCTTAATATCAGGCTTTGACTTCAATGTTTTGGAGGGATGTAAAATGGAAATATAAAATCCACGTATTATAGGAAAGTCAATAGTCACTTTACGCGTTGCTACGACAATATCTTCTCCAAAGTCTGTGGGTGTGGGTGTGCACACAAGTGTGTGTGTGTTTGTATATATGTATGTACACAGACACACGTACATACACAAATAAACTATATATCCTGGAATTGCTTGCTGCTATTGCAGTAATGAGGGTTTAATACTGCAGTTCAAAAACTTTTTTGGATAATAAGCATCAGAAGGCAAAAGGTGCGAAATATCCTTCTGTAGTGAAAGTTCACTCTTAATAAAAAAAAACAGGAGAAAATATTCCAAGCAAGTATATAAACTACTGAGATAGTGTTGAAAAATATTTCAAATAGTTGAAAAGAACTTGAGATATACAGAAAGAAGCTATTTATTTAATAAATGTGAATGTAGAAAACTGAAATTCTAAAATTCTAATGCGAGATTTTAGCTTGCTTTCTTTTATATAAAGGTGTGGGAAATTGAAGGGTGGCTAATGGGGGATCTGCTCCAGAGAAGTCTTGTATACATGGATAATTTTACTCATATGAAGATTCCAATAATATCAGAAAGGCAATATGGCATTTTGTAGTTAAACAAACAAAAGTATGATTCTGTGAACCTCCCATTTCTCCATTTGTTTATGTTTACTATTTTACTGTCTTCAAGTGCTTAAAATATCTATATGTTCTTTCCTCCTATTAACATTTGGTTCATTTTGGTTATTTAGAATGATCAATGTAAAGATGAGTTTTCAAGCATGAACTGTAGAAACTATGCTACTATAGAAGTGTCTGGAAAGCCTCAAAGATGTGGTGTTGGACAAGCAAACAATATCTAACCCATGGGATTCAAAAATCCATCCAGGTTCTTGGATCTGGCTGCACTCCTTTGGCTAGAGTTTGTTCCTTTACTAAGGCTAGACCAAAGTAAGCAACATAAATCCAACTGCCCTTTAAGAATGATACCTGGGCATAGTTATCCAGGCTGGTAACATTTTGGCCCCTTTTGCTTGCTGTAGTGTTACTTGCAAGAATAACTTATGTTTTTAAAAACAGACTTCTTCAAATGGAGATACTGGGCTAGAAAGACTAGGAGAAAGTTACGGTGGTGTTCAGGATTTTTGAATCTCTGTGTTCCAATGATACCACTGGATTTCTGGGAAAATTTCTGTGGTCAGATACTGTTCTGTTCTTCCATACCCAAGGATGATGACCAACAACATATCCTTATTAACATGGAAATGGTCACAGTTTTGGATTACATGTTCTGTCCCTGCTCATAAATGTTCTTCGTGTTGGTATGATGCCACATAAATCTTCTGAAATTTTCATTTGCTTTTTTAACAAACTAGGAAACTCCATACATCACAATCAACAAAAACTGTACTTTGGTTCGTTATTATGCTCCTTAACTACAGAATCGTATATTTTTCCCTTAGGGTCTCACTTCATCTAGTATGCAGGATGGATAGTTCACTTGGGATAGAGCTACATGAACACTTGCTGGTACATCAGAACCAGATTAAAAAGTTCCATCTGTTTGTTCATGTCCTGTGCCACAGTTCAGTGCTCCCTTAGTTGCACCTAGGTTTCATTCTATTAATCAGATCACTAAAATGGTAGAACTTAAAACCAGTAAAAAAATGTTGGGGGTGGGGGGGTGGGTTTTTTCTTTGTTTTGTGTTTTTTTCTCTTCGTTTTGTTTTTAATCAGGTCATTACAGTAACCTGAGGAGTGTGAGCCATGGCAGTAGGGTAGGAAGAAGCAGCAGAGGGAGGGAGGGAGGGAAGACATCTTAAATCCATTTTACACATGGATAAAATTTTAAAATATAAAATATCAAATCAGGTCCCTAGGAACATTGCATGAAGAATATGTTGGTTTAGATCTTTTTAATCTGTGCTTTTTTATAGTGCTCTCAGTGTAATATCAGATCGCTTCATAAATGTTCATCAGTTTATTTTACACAGTTTACGATATTAAACCTGTCTTGCAGATAAAGAGAAAGGTCACAGAAGGAGACTTCGTATTAGATTTCTAACTCTAACCTAACCCTGATAATTATTTTAAACCCTGTTTATTTTTCTACTTGGCAATTCTGCAAATCAGATTCAGGACTCTCAAGTATGGTCCCTGGAAAACAGGGAGTGGATAAGTGGACATATGAACATTTTAAAGTAAAATACTCTATGGCCTTAGACATTAGCTTTTTTTCAGAGGCAGAAAGAGATCATCCAGGGCCCTCCAGCGCATTTTCAATTGCACCAGTTCCCTCTTTTCCTGAAGTTCTTTCTTAGTAAGAACATACCTTTCAGCTTCTTTAGACAAAGAATCAAAGGTCTCTTAGACACCAAGCTGCTGATAAACTTACACCATATTTCTTTTCTGAGTGGGATCCTTCTAGAGAATATGTAAACCAATCCTGTTGAGGGGAGGAAGGTTGATTCTATAGCTAAAACTTTATGATATTATTGTAAAAAACAAAGATCCCATTTTAGATTGTGCAAGTGCAACAATTACTTTACCTAAGATTATAGTGTGCAATGGTGCAACTTCAGAACTGTCCTGTAATTTTTGACTACGATATTTGTCTGCCTATTCTACCTGTATTTATCCTATCTTTATCCTAAATATAAATATATTTTTCTATCGTACAATGTGTGTAGACACATACTGAAAGTATTCTAGAATGAAGATTTAAACCAGTTTTTATTGTAATACCATATTTTAACTATTTGTAACCTAATTCTAGCATACTGAATTTGCTAGATATATTTTGAAGAAAAGAAAGAATATTTCTATATAGATTAATACAGGGTTATCTTATTTTAGAAAAAAATAAAACCTCTTATATAAGAAAAAACTCAAAACCCAAAATTGAATGTTTCTATCTCTCTATTAAAAAACTAGTTGATATATCTTAAACTTTTCATGGAGGTTTGAAACCTTATGCATCAATATGTATTGAAGAAAATACCTTTCAGTAAGCAGCTACTATCCATGCCTTTTAATTGCTTGAAGCCTAATCTTACTCCCATGATATCAGTAGGAATGGTTTGCATTCTTATTTCAATAGAATTGAGAACCAATACATTTGTTTATGACTAATTATTCTAAATTGGATGCATTTTAGTAAGAAAAGGATATATGTATGTGACTGCTATGTTGAACCATGCTGGAGGCGGCCAGCTTAAAATCAAGTATTCGGCTCTGACTATACCTCTGTGTGACACCAAGCTAAGCTAAATCACTATTCCTTGTCTACACTGGGCAGTGAAGTGTATTGCCATATAGAAACCCAATGGAAAATTAGTTAGTTAAAATGTGATATTAGTATACAACAAAAAATAAAATTGGTACAACATCTCATTTTTATGGAACCCAGAATACAAAGTAAACTGTGCAGCATTGTGTTTATGCAACCAGAGGGCTACTCAAAGGTTTAGGTCATAAATATAATTCCATGGAATCCATTGTTTGGAAGGACAGTTTGTCTGGAATAATTGCAACTGAGAAGAGACTCAAATAATTAAACATACATCTAAATATTTATATTTATGTAAATATATACACTTATATAAAAATATATGTATTTTATAGCTAGCTCAGAATATCATCTCTATTCTGTTTTCCAGAGAAGGAGGCATGCTCTCAGTTGGCTGGACTTATGTAACAAATATCACCGAATAATAAAGCAAAGTCATCTAAATTGCATTTTAACTTAGTCTTTCTTAATAAACTTTACAGAAAACTTTTCATAGCAACTGAAACATTAAATGTCACAAATTTTCAGTAGCCACACAGTGGTGGGAAAAACAGCAGCAGAGTAAAAGCGAATCTGTCATACATATCATGGAAAAATATACTGAGATAGCAGAAATTGTTTCTTAACAAGCTGACATCCATTGCAGCAGAATCTCAATATTTAGGGAGAAGGTGATGTGGAATATCGCTCACAACAAGTATTTCATCTTTCTGAGCAAAGTTAAGCATAGGGCATAGGAAGAATCCTTTAACTTCTCCACAGAAAGAGGAATAACTTTAAGATACTCTTTTCCAAAGAGTTCATAAACATACCAAGATTTTTCTTTTAATGGTTACTGTAATCTTGTTTGAATGGAATATGCAAATCCCACCCTACACACTTTTTATTTAGATTGCATAGGAGACATGAACTTCATTCTTCATATTTTGCTGACTTTTGATGCAGAAAAGTGTTAAAATATTTTGGTGAAATATTGTCATGGTAAATGTATATGGAACAGGTTATAATAAAATGATGATTCATTAATAGTTTGCATCTTATTCTATATCAGTGTAATTTAACCAATTTTATGTAATGAGCTAAAAAATTTTCTTCCACTTATTACCTTTCGTTTTCAATGGAATATTTTTTTACATGTACTGGTATAAAGAATTTAAAGTGTTTTTTCTCTAGTGATTACCCAAAACATTAGTCAAATATGGAGGATGAAGTCCTAAAATCTAAATTAAATAGTGAAGAGTGACATAAATCTCATTGAACTGAGAAGAATCTCTTTCACCTATTTCCTTTATGGAAAGTTACTGAAGAGGCATGCTGTGTAAGTGTCAGAAACTCTTACGTTTGCTTCAACTGACCAACAAAACTGAACCCAAAGAAAGTAGCAACACTTCTCTGAATGGCCCGTCTCCATTGTTAAATGTTTTGCATATTAAGGTAAGGGGATTATTCAGCATGGTTGTTTACTGAAGGGCAGGAGGTGATGTTGCAATCTTGTTAGGTTTCTAGTGAGGACTTCAGAATACAAATACCCTTATAGAGAGTTTGCAGCAACAGGCAACTTGCAGAGATGTACCCAAAGGGATGAAACAGGAGAGCAACTGTAACAGCAACAGCTACTGTCACAAAACTTTGAGTCTGTCCTATTTGCTTCCCTGACTTGTTTGTTCTAAGGTAACGGAGAAGACTGAGAGGACATGAACCTCTATGTTACCAGGTGCCTTGATGTGGCAGCTTCCTGAACGCTGTTACTTAGAAAGTGGTTGCTATTCTAATTAAAACAGTACTGTTTTCTCAGCATCTGGGAAAGATTTTTCAGCATGGACTGTAAGGGTTGACAGGGAAATGGTTGCTATGGAACTATTTTCTGAGCTAGTATGGCGAGCAACATTTAGCAGGATTTAATTTACATCTCTTCCATGCAGCAGTTTCTTCAGGATGGTCTGACCATAGATTTCACCAGACTCCCAGAAAGCATAGCTCAGCACTGAAATTAGTTGTTTCCTCAGAAACAGCACAAGCGTCAACCCTCCCACCCCAACGATTAGCAAGATTTCTAAAAGTAGTGATGATCAATCTAGAAAATTATTTAATATATAATCTAGTAGTTATAAGATCAATCTACAAAATTATTTAATATAAAACCTAGTAGTTATCACATTTATTAGTTGCAATATATCGTGAGCCTTCTATTTTTTTTCATGAACGTGTTTGTTAGACTTATGAGGGAAAAAAGAGGTGTTATGTTAATTACAACAATTAATAACCGCTGACTCAAGACTGTAAGTGTGAAACACTGGGACCTTTCATTTCTGCTATACAGGTAGAGAGGCCTGTACATAAAAAATCTTTTCTATCTTTACCTTCCATTGAAATTAAGTTTAATACTGTGAATTTAGTTTCACGCTCACTTGAAGGGACTTTCTACTTAAATACTTACTTAATCTACAGTTTATTAATATAATTAACATTATTTATTAATAATACTGTTAGTTGAATAGAATATTTGTGTGAATAAAATATCATTGCATGGCTGTGCTATTAAGTTGGAGGATCTGGGAACAAGACATTGTAGCAAGAAAAGAAACTACTTTAATATATTGCATTAAATAAAAGTAATATAATTTCAAAATTAAATGTTTTAACAAAACTGCAAGCCTCTATGCTAAGACATTGCAGGCTGTATTTACAAATTGTTATTTCCTCAATAAGCAAAAAGAGCCATTAATATTCATTTTTCAAGAAAGGCTGTTTTGGGGATCATACAAGTCAAAATTTCATTTCAGCCCAGAGGTGCGTAGCACCTTAGCTAATAATTCTTTAGATTTGACATTTAATGCGCCTCTGAGACTTCTTCCCACGGAAGTATGGCTAAACATGATAACAAATTAACTAGATGATCGCGCCAGAGCCGCGGTCGTCAAAATTCGTGTTTTGCCACCTAATTCCCGGCCGTGGCAGAGAACAAATTTGGCTGTCACCCAGCGCCCATTTGCAAGGCGGGCTCCCCTAGGACCTTTTGCCTGGAAATGAAAAGGAGCGACCGTTTTGTCACCGTTAGGTGGCTCACGATGAATGCGTTTGCGGCGGAACGGGCTGCGCCGCCCCTCCTCCGCTTGGCCTGCCTCGCCGCGTCGGGGGCCGCGTCTGCTGCGGGGAGGTTTTTTGCAATGTGTGAGTCATTTACAGGAATGAGGAGAAAAAGACCCTGTCTTCGAGTTCCAGAACAGCCGAGACCTGGGTCTTGCTCTGAGGAAAGTGCTCACAAACGGCAGTGTAAGGAGAGGTCTCTTTGCCTGGCGTTACTGCCTGCCCCTTTGTTCCTTGTGTCCTTGGCAGAGGCTGAAAGAGCCGGGCCTGTAGTACTTGGGCCCTGCTGTGCCACTTAAAGAAATAATAAGCCATTGTCTTCATTAAGCGAGCCTTGTTTTAGCAAACAGAATTCAGATACTAAAAAGGGAACATTTTTAAGGGGGGGAGAATTAGAGACAGGGATGCTTTACAAAATCCCCTAGAGAAACTGCTTTGTTTCCACTATTTTATTGCCACTTACTGGGAAGATTCATATTCAAATAGGTTGGGGTTGTGAATCGGTCGTTTGCACATTCTCATGCACCCAGGAAGGCTATGATTATGGCTAATTACAATGACGAATGAAATCCTAACAAGAGTGCTCAATCAGATTGCTGTTCATGCATGAAGCAACTAAGACTAGCCAATGGAGGTGTGATTTTGGTAATTACAAACAATGGGGCTAAGTTGAAAAAAGCTTAGTAAATCTGCTCGAGACAAAATAAGGTCCAATTAATCACTTTAAGTTCTGAATTCTCCAGATGATCTGCATGCTCTGTTCTCCTTAGCATTCTTTTAATAGACTTAGTCTAAGGAGTAAGAATGCTTCCTTTTTGCTCATACTTTCACTGGATAAAATGCAACTGTTTCAAAATATTCTGACTTTCCCTTTGTGACAATCGTGTTGCAACCTGTTTTTCAGGCAAGTAGATGGAATGTTAGAAAAATAAACATGCTGTTATTTGCCTTGCTAGCAGTGCCATTATCTATGTTGAGAAAAATGATGAAGTTTCTTTAAGTTGTCATAGTATTATTGACCTCATTCCTAAACCCTGTTTTATTGAAGTAAATGGGAGTTTTGACATAGCCTCCAAAGACTACAGATTTTAAATCTACCTTAAAAGACAGTTGTACTCAGGCTAATGTAAATAAATTACTGAATAGTCATTTTTTTTTAATTTTTATTTCCTTATTTTTGAATAAAGAAATATTAGTAGCATATATATAAAGTCAAATGAAGTCTAATCTTTTGGCAATGGAACTTTGAGGGCAGGGCAGTTTTTCGTTGATGTGTTAACACTCATTCCAAATTTTGTTTTAAAAATTATATTACATGAGCCAATATTTTCTTATCAAAAATCCTTAGATTAGTTTGTCCATAAATAAGCACTATACTGAAGATAATAATATGCAAGTAACACATAACCTGGCTTCAGTAGATTAGGGAGCATTTGAGGAACTATTTTTTTATTGTGGATTCAGTTGATGTGAAGGGATCGCCTGTATATTTGACTTCAGTGAAACCTTGCTTTGACATAACCTTTGAGAGGATCCATTTGGATTTTGAACTTTTAAGAGCACCAGTTGTTTTATGTTTGATGTTAAATAATAATAATTCTTCATATTAAGGTTTCCAGCATATTTCTGTTCATCCTCAGAAAGCTATCTGTGTCTGTCTCCATAGACATGTTTTAAGGATGAAGGTATTATGTACTCAGAAAACCTATAGACTAAATTCCTTTTATTGTACTGCCATGTGAAAAACCACGAACTATAAAGTAAATAGCATTTGGTTTGGACCATTGATGTTTGTATGGATAAGTCTTCACTAGTTTTATTGGGTCTTTTTCTGTCGTTTAGACAAGTCAGCAGTTTGTCCAAAGGCACTTTTTTATTATAAAGATCTTTTAGTACACAAAATATCTTTTCCTTGCCAAAATGTTGATGAGGTTGATGCACAGATTCAGAATTTTACTGGATATATCAGGTTTTGTCTAGACAGTTTTAATCACTGGCATTTTGTGAGATATCGGTGTTATAAATGATAAAGCTTAGATTTGAAGTGCTAAAATAACCTTAACAAGTTAGTCTAAGGCTTCTATTGGTGCTTGTTTCACATGATCTTATAGATTTGTTAATAACCTTGCCACTAAGGAGTAACACTTTTGTCCCTGGTTCTTCTGAAATAAATGTCACGTTTATACCATGCAATGATGTATTGCCTAAGTTGGTGTACTTCTTTCATTATCAGGTGTCTTAAATTACATGATTTTCATAGTGTGGTTTGGCTGTGTGGAGGCCTTGGTGGCAATAAATAGGAACTTTCTGATACACCTCTTAACTAATTTGGTAGGGATTCTGTCAAATTATAAATTATGAACGATCCAGTAGCGCACAAACATCTCATTAAGGATCATTGTAGACTTCTGGATAAGCCATGGTCCATAGTGCTTCATGAAATGATTGAGCCAACGAAATAGCTTGCTGCTGCCAAAATGATAATTTGCCACTGCTGGCTCCTGCTGCTTCCCTTGGCTAAGTCCTACTGCTCAGCTAAACCTGAGACACAGTGTTGCTCACTAAACCAACACTGGGTATAGTATTCTGCTGTTTTGGTCAGCTGAATTGATCAGCAAGGGATTGGGACAATACCAGAGCAAGCAGAAGGAGAGAAAGACAGTGCACATCCAGACACGGAGAAGGGGAGAGAGAGGAGGAAGTGGGACCTCACCTCTTCATCTGTGTCAGGCAGCTAGAGTCTTTTAGTCATCTCTTGAAACTATGTCCTGTGTAGGCCTCGATTGTATTTAGTACCTTTACTTCTGTTCCCTCCATTAACAAAATCATTCAGGGAGTGTCCTTCAAAAGCTTTTTCCCTCCTTTGATTGCATCTAATGTGTCTTAAATACCTATGCTTTTTCACGGAAAGACTGTGTAATCATTTTGTTTGATTCTTCGGTAGTCCAGCAAACAAAAGCCATCTAGGTCATATGCCAAACACTTAGATATCCTAAAATTAATCAGGTAATCCAATTCATAGCTCAGTGACACGCACTGTACGTAATCTAACAAAAAGCAGTAGTAATCATGTTGCCTAGTTGCAGTTTCTCATTTGACGTAATATAAATGAGAAACTAACTTGAATATGGCCATGTCTTTAACTTGAAAATCTTATGAAAAATTCTGCATGTGATGCACATATGGTAATCTCATCTGTGGATTTACTCACTGGTGAGACCAGTTACTTTTGGCCCTGCTTCTGTGCATCTTCGAATGACTAGTACTTATTTTGATAAAAATACAGGCGTAGGAGTAAGAGGAGTATTTCAACCTTTTCTCTCCAAGAAAGGAGTCTCTGTCCTTCACTGATGTGAAAACCAAGACAGGAAACAATAATTCCTACATCAAAGAAGTCCAACAGTGCATAGGTCATTGAGGCAGGTAGAAATAAGGGTTTTCTGCTGTTAGATAGCCATAGCGATCTATCTGCTCCATTTCAATGGATTAAAATGTCTTTTAGCCTTGATAGATTGTGAAAATTATATCAAAAATATGAAAAAATATTTCAAATTGATTTGGTTTAGTTTTTAGAAGATCATTAAAATTTTTTGAAGATGTCATTAGTTGTAATTTTAGTCCTAAATTAATGTTAGAATTGGAGAGGGAATAAAATTAAGACTAGTGTATTTGCATTACTAGTCTATAAAACAGAAATTCTTTAAAACATGAAACATTTCTAGAGTACATAGCGGTATGGTGCAATATAAAGCTTTAATTGGCATTCATTTTTGGATGACCTACATATTGCCTATAAAACTTATTTTCTCAGCGTAATGTTTTTTCATTGTAAAAATATGGAGCTGTAGTAGGGCAACCTAAGTAGCTCTTTATCTTATCAAGAAATGAATTTAGCAAATAGGCTTATGTAAGATGTTATCTGAAGTAAGCAGAAAGAAAATCTGAGTTTATTTCTGTTAACAGTGTATTACAGAATGTTGTAGATTTCATCTTGTCTCCCTGCATTTGGTAATATATCCTCCATGAAATCTAAGAGTAGTTTAGAGAGCTCCTCTAATAAATAGCTTTACATTGACTTTTTGTGTTCTTAATTGAATTACTGTAACACAAAAGTGAAGCATAAACTGCTATATGAAGTTACTTCAGATATAAACTAGATCCATGCCCAGAAAAAAAACCTACAGATGCTTTCTCTAGGCACTCTTAGTTAATTTATTCTGCTTGTCAGAAACTTTTGGGATATAGGAAACTCAGCTGCTCTAATTGCATCTCTGACAATTTATTCCCACAAGCATCAGCTTGGATACTTCATTTTTGGAACAGGAGGCACGTAATTGACAAAGTATCCTGGAAAACATACTGAGGTTAGAGCAGTGTCCTATGCTCTCCTGTGACAGAATTACTTATGAATCAGGGAGCTATATCAGTTTGCTATCTACACTACTCCTGCCTATCTCAATGACACTTAGGGTAGGAGGATTTAGGGACTCTCATATCTGTGTAGGTTAGCATGTATTATTCATATATTATGTAATGCAGCATATGAAAGATATTCTACAGGTAATTAATACAATTAATCATTACGTCTCTGATGTTGCCAACCATTTCCTTCATAATTATTTTCTCACTATTACAGTAACATTATTTTTAATCTTCATTTCAGTCTAATCACTTTTTTTTTTTTTTTTTTGGCTAGGACCTATTATACTTTGTAATCGTTTCCTTTTTCTTGAGGTATTTGCAAGCCTTAGTGAGAGAAATAGTAACACAAAGTTGGAAGGTGTTGCTCATGCAGGGAGGGCCCATAAATAAGAAAAGTTAGACAAGTTTGTCAGCTGGCGTGCTAGAAATGGGTTGAAACTTAATACCAAAAAGTTACGTGTATAGAGAGTAATAGTAAAAGTAACTCATAGTAATGTTAACTTGATTCTTAGGGATTTTTTTTACCCAGTGATGTAAGTGGGAGTTAGTGCTTCACTTACATAAAACAGAAGATAAAAAAGTTCTGACAATGTCAGTTGACTGGAAGATGGCTATGGGACACTGGTATGATGCAACTCTAATGCAATTTTGCAATGCATTAGTGCATTTAGGAGAGACAGGAAATGCAGTGCTGTGCAAGGCATCGATAAGACCTCATTTGGAACATTCTGTAGTTCTAGTCACCTCTGTTCAAGAAAGATTAACTTAAACAGGTATAGAGAACTCCCAGGATGACTAGGAGAATGAAATATCAGTTCGACAGAGATATTTAAGGAGGGGGGCATTGTCGCGGTTTAACCCCAGCTGGCAACTAAGCACCACCCAGCTGCTCGCTCACTCACGCCCTGTGGGATGGGAAAGAGAATCAGAAGAGTAAAAGTGAGAAAAACTCGTGGGTTGAGATAAAGACGGTTTCATAGGAAAAGCAAAAGCCGCGCGCTCAAGCAAAGCAAAACAAGGAATTTGTTCCCTACTTCCCATGGGCAGGCAGGTGTGCAGCCATCTCCAGGAAAACAGGGCTCCATCATGTGTAATGGTTACTTGGGAAGACAAACGCCATCACTCCAAATGTCCCCCTCTTCCTTCTCTTTCCCCCAGCTTTATATACTGAGCATGACATCCTATGGTATGGAATAGTCCTTTGGCCAGTCTGGGTCAGCTGTCCTGGCTGTGCCCCCTCCCAGTTTCTTATGTACTTGGCAGAGCATAGGAAGCTGAAAAGTCCTTGACTAGTGTAAACATTACTTAGCAGTGAAAATCTGGAATAATCTTCCAAATTGCATGGCAGCAGCCGCTTGAAAGGCTTATGGAAGGGTTATATGTCAAAACTGTAAATCCTGGAGATAATAAATTTCTGTAGATAATAAAAAAAATATTTTATGTATGGCTCCATAAGTATGGTTATCTCAAAGGATTTTGAAAATAAAAAGATTACTTCTTATTTGCACTGTAGTTATTCAGTTCTTCAGGGTTTCTTTTCGTTGCCAGTAGGAATGCAAAACAAAAACCTTTTTACTAGAAATACATAATTGTTCTCTTGGTTTATTTATTCAATTATTTGTTTATTTGCTTTGAAGCACTATAATTAACAACAGGTTATCAGGACAATTTTTCTCCAGAAGTTTGACCTACGCTTGTAACATAAAAAAGTACTTGTAGCTGTGAGTGGATTCTGCCGTCACGAAGCAAGCTAAAACAGGACAGATACTTGGAAGTAATGTCAATAGTTTAATTCTGTAGATTTACTGAAAATGAGAATTTGTTGTATAATTTCCAGCTTTACTCAGTGGTCTAGAAGGTGTGGCAAAAAAATCTTTCTACTCCAACTACATTTGCAGATTTACAGGGTTTTATCAATATTCTTGAAACAAATTTGAGTAATAATAAAATAGTAATACGGTGGTTGCAGAGAAAGGTCATATCATGATTCCTTATTCTGTTGATATAAATTTTTCAAAATTACACAACAGTAAGAGGAAGTAATCAGTACTTACTGGATCTAAACTTCCATTATTTTTTTTGGTGACAATATACTTACATTATAAATTACAATTTCCAGAAGATTCCAGTACTGACATATGTCAGTAACTATTTATTGATATAAAAAGTATTGTATTTGATAACAAGCTCAGACTCGTTAATTATAGCCTAAATTAAAAAAAAAATCTAATCTTCCCCACAATTTTGTTTTAGAAAATATTTATAACTTAACTAGCCAAAGTAAAAATGGGAGAAGTTATGTTTTACTGCAGAGGTGAGAGCTACAAAATGGAATGTTACTTATTAATATTTAATTTTATTTTGGAATTATGAACATTTTTTAAATTTAACAGCCTATCACTTATAAATATATCTCTGCAAAAATTGGAGTTATGACAGGAACAAAGTAGGAAAACTAAGTTCCCAAATACTGTGAGAAGTGATTATTTTAATCTTCATAATATTAAAACTTGATATGTGTTCCATTAATTTGTAGTAAAATGTATGTTAGAATACCATAAACAATTCAATTTAGTATATAAAATAATCAGAACAGCTAAATCTATATCCTTTTGCTAAAAAAGCACTTTGTTTATCCTTTATGTAGTAATGTTGCAAGAAACTATTTGAAGGTTGTTAATGGCATAAACTGTGTGGGTTTTTATAGAAAACATTGTTGCAATCTTCAGGCAGAAAAGACTGAAGTATTTGTTTGTTTGCAATTAGACACAATCTTTTGTCAACTGATCTGTTTAGAACTTCGTGTATAATGTTTGTGGGTTCTGCATTATGACTATGGAACAACGGTATTCCCTTCAGAAGAGTTTCAAAGAAGGGAAGAAAGAGAGAAAGGCAAATAACTGATTCTTGCTCTTGACAGAGGACCCAACAGGAATTGATATGAACTGGTTGCTGGGTAACCTACAGCTGCTCCAGTAAGGATATCTTATGGCAAGCATTCCTCTGGGCAGTGATATTTAAGACCATGTCAGGAATTAGAAGAAATGCAATCTAAACACAAGTACTGAAAAATATACCATATTTTTGCTGGAAGTTTTGCAGGACATATTTATGATTCCTTGGATTTTATTATTAATTTTATATTAATACAGTTTAATTGAACTAAAGTAAGACATATGAGTCACCGAGTTGTGCCAAATCAGTTGCCAGAAACAATACTGCCATGTAAAAGCACACAGGCATGGCTTAATTAACCTCTTTATGATAGTTTTTAAATATTTTTGGTGATTAGCTAGAACTGTCATATTACAGTAAATACTATCTTAGTAATTACTACTGTATAGTTTAGAAGCTTAAGTGATACATTACAAACAAAACCAGAGCTGTATATCACTTTGCTAAGAACATTTTAATGAATTAATTTTAAATCACAAAACTGTTTTTATACTTAATTTCATATATCCCTTCCCCCCCCATACTGGTCAATATCTCTTCCTGAAATATCTGAGAAAACCTGGCCATAAGAATTAATTTTTTAAATGGAAACTGGTCTCATTGATTGGTGAGTGAGAAGAAAGCAGACCTATACTAAGAAAATACTTTTGCATTTCACTTTTAAAATAGTAATTTTCCAGGAGTAGCTGTCAGTTTCTTCAATACAAAACACTTTCCATGGAACTTGGAAAAATTTTATAGTACAAGCCTATACAGACATTAACCCAACAGATGAAGATATTTTGTATAATAATAATGGTCATAACATAGAGAATGATACAATTCTAAGAGAAGGCTTAAATAAAGACACATCAAAATCATGTGTATATAATTCATTTTATAATGTCTATATAATTCATTTTAAAATGTGTGTTGTTTAATGAAAACCCAGGAGGACAGAATGCTTTTAATGAGATTTAAAACAGTCAAGGAATACATATCTGACAGGAGAAAGGATTTTTAAAAGTACTGGGCTGTGGAAATGAGTAGTTGGAGGAAGCCAGCACTGCCTACGATTCATAATACACAAACCCATTTACTTCCTTTAGAAAGTTATAAAGTAGCAACGCAAAAAAATCCCTTGAAATGAGAATATGCATTGTAGGGATGCTTCTAATGCCTTTCTGTGATAAATATAGCTGTGTAAAACAAGACTTATTTCATATTGCAGTGAGTGAACACGTAATGAATACCATGTAATAGTTCAATACCAAGTGAGAGAGATTTTAGTGGCAGACCCAAATCTTTCCCTTAAGCAATGTTGCATTGTTTTTTAAAAAGTCTTATTATTCTTACAAAATAGGCTTTATTTATCTTAAAGTAGCAGTATTCTTAATGGTTAAAATAGTTGCCAAACATACTTCTACCTCTGAAATAATTCTGACAAGCTTTCTTCTGGAAATGAAAAAAACCTATGTATTAAATATTACTGTTAATGAATGTTGCAGTGAATTCAGTATTCTAGTATCATTAATTTCTCCATTATTTTGTCCATCATTTCTTCTCCAGTAATTTTCCTTTATTTTGCAATTAGTTTCTGTGCATGGTAATGAAATGATGCTTGTGTTTTCTGTTAGGGAGAGAGGTAAATAAGTTTCCTTGGTAGTCTGTTTCTACATGCACTTTGTGGTATATTATATCTTTAAAGTTCCTTTGACATGTAAACAGATGTCATTTGCCTAGTTGCGGGAGTCGTACTGGTTTTATTTCTACTACTAAATTACAGGGAGAAAGAATTGACCTTCTTTTTTTTAGTTTTTCATATTCAGCTCATATATTTGAGTCACAATTATACGTGTCACTTTAAACTGAATTTCAGGCTTCTTACTGGAGTTGATAAAAAGCCTCCCATTCATTTGAATAGGCAGAATCCCAGCCTTGAATGAGAACAAAAAAGATTACACTTGAATTCAGTGAATATTAGAACTGTAGATTCATTGTTGTTACCCAAAGTAGATTTCAAATTCCAATGATCATATTCTTTTTTCAATTCAGCACCCAAGAAAATTTTATATCTTATTATTCATAAGAACAAGACACTATCACACTCATTCAAAGGTCTGTTTGTCTCATTTCTAACAGTGATTGGGATGAAAGAGTTAGGGAAAGTATCATCAACAGGGTAAATATTTCTTCTGTGTTCCCCGGTATATCCTCCCAGTTTCCAACTCTCAGTGGCTTAGCAGCTGCCTAATCAGGATGTTGAATTCAAATTTTTGCATTTAGGAAGACCTTTCCTAATCCTTTTAAATGAATTTATTAATTGATCTCCACAATATACTTTGTCAATAAACTCTGCAATTTCATGATGCATTGTGTGAAAAAAATGCTTCCTTTGATTTTAAGTTTATGCCTGATTGTTTATTTTTCTCTTGTATTATGAAAAAAAGTTGAAGTGTTGTTATTGATTCACTCCACCTATACTGTTCATGATTTCTGATGTATCCTGCTCAGTCATCACTTTTTCTAAACAGAACAGTTCTAGCCTACTTAGGTCTTTTGACTATGAAAAAATATTCTGTACCTCTGATAATCCATGCTGTCCTTTTCTTTATCTTCTCAACTTCTTTTACACAGTCTTTAAAGTCATATGACTACAAAATTTTGCAGCAACCAAGCATCATGGATTTGCCATCTGACATAATGAAGTTTTATGACCAGTACTTAATGTTTAGTAATAATTGGAACCATTTTATTTGCCTTTCTGATCGTCACCAAACACTGTGCCTACATTTTCAGATAACTGTCTGCAGGGGCTTCAAGATCTCTTTCCTGAGTAGTACACTGGTATAATTAGGATTGTTTGATTGTTTTCCCTCATATGTATTACTCTGCATTTACCAATAATGAATTTAATCAATCATGCTATCACCCTTTTCTAGTTCATTTTTAAATATAATGAACAGCATGGGCCAGCACATATCCCTTTGGAATCTTACCAGTAACTTCTCCATGTTTTGGAAACTGCGCAGTTCTACCCCTTATTACTATGCTTCAACAAGTTGCTAATGTATGACAGGATTTTCCTTGCTATCTTATGACTGTTTATTTTCCATAGGAATCTTGGGTGGATTTGAGGCTCTATGCATGTCTGCAATTTCAGACACCTAACTTAGCCAAATATCCTTTGTAGGCATCTTCTGTAGACAATGGAGAAAGAGCAAACTTTCCCTAGGGCAAATTCAAGCTATCACCACCTTAGCAAACAGTATGGTGCAATAGAAACAGGTCTGTAAAACAGTTAGTAATAATAACTCTGCATCCATATTGTATGTGTTACGGGGGATTTATTTCTGAGTAGCTGTGGTTTGATTTTGTGGATTGAATACCCATCGGCAGTTGTAATAGACTAAATATGCTCTTGGAGCACATCTTTTGATTTAGCTTTATCTAGAAGGAATAGAGTTCAAGCACTCCAAGACCACTTTATGATATAAGTGAGGATGATCAGGAGGTTTGCTTCAAAAGCATACTTCTCCTCCTAACTTACGCACTAACATAGACCTTTCTCACACGGAGTAAGCTAGGCTCCTATCCAGAATCACCCCCAGAAAGAACCTCTGTTTCTCTTCACTCTCTATAGTGAACTCCAGAGATGTTATACTAGGGTCTCACAGGTATGAATACACCATTTTATTGAAGGCTTCTAGAAATACCGATATAAAGACAGAATCATCCTTGTTCATGTACTTGATGGCTGTTGTATGGCTTTTGAGATTTCTTTGAATCCTTCCAAATAAATCATATTTGTATATGTATCCATTAATTTTATGATCCATTTTACCAGTTCCAGTGCTGTCACAGCTGTCATGTTCTGTTCTGCTGCTACCAGTATTTACTTAAGTGATAGTATGCACCCTACAGTAGGTGATGCAGAAATTTCATGGTTGTATTTTCCTTTAAGATGAATTGTTATGAGTAGCTTTGATACAAATAAATTATTATTAAATGTAGCATTTAAATCTATAAAGCTTCTGATATATCATCTTAGAGTTAACATTTACTTCACTGTATTTGCTTCCTTTAACATGTAACAGCAGCCCTCCAACAGCAGGACTCGGTTATAATTTGTACCTTGATAGTACCTCTCACTGACTTTCTTCCTTCCACCACATTTCCAAGGTACCTATTTTTTAGTCTCCCACTCATCCCATCCATTACTTCACAAAGATGCAAGTATCAAGCAGAAACAAAAAATTTCCAAGTTCAGTATTTATAATTTCTAGTGCTTCTGAAGAGTTTCCCTAGCAAAATCAAAAAATAACCAAACCAAACCAAACAAAACACCGCTCTATGTTTCTATTCTGCTTTATTGCTTCGAATAAGCATGGTTGCTTAATGTACGGGAGCTTCATGAGCTTTTGAATAACTTTTGTCCCTCCTACTGCATCCTCTATACTGTCCAAAGTTCCAGAGTAATTTTATCTCTCTCTATTTTTTTATGATTTCAAACATGCCTTTACATACAGAGGAATGTATGATCTCATGATAAAAAAAAAAACATGGTGTCTTCAGCTCACATATTAGGACTTGCACCATGATGATGAAACAGATTTTGTATTTCCTTAGATGTAAAAATAGCATGTCTTCAATGCTTACAAAAAGATTTAAGTAAATAGAATACCATTGTCTGGCATTTTTTGGTTGGAACATGATTTTTATTTTGGCATTATGTCACCACTACGAGGAGATTTAGCAATTAGAAACTACTGAAAAAAGATGTTTTTTGAAAAATACATGGAAGTTAAAGAAAGAAATTCTTGGCAAACTTTTGGAAGAAGAAAATGGTTCAAAATTTGAATTAGAATTTACTATATTAGCCATAATGACATGCTTAAGAAAAAAGTTAAGTATGGTTTCACATTTGCAAAAACAGTTTTTATAACAATTCCTCACTGGGACATTGGCAGCAAAGTAGGAGGCAACTCTGTATTCCACGGGGAGGTAAGCACTAGAAAGGGTTATTTTTCTCTTTACAGGGCTGAAATACAGGCTGAGATAAGTGTACTTTAATAAATAAACTTCCATTACTCCTACCGGGTTATTATAAAAATAAATTATGCTTTATAATTGGGAGGGACCTCTAAAGATCATCTGGTCCAAACCCCCACGCAGAAACACCTTGGGTCAGGTTGCTCAGAGCTGTGCCCAAGTGAGTTTTTTTTAATATATCCCAGGATGAAGATTCGATAACCTCCATGGACAACCTATTCCAATATTTGACCGTCATCACAGTGAATTTTTTTTTCCTTGGATCCAGTTCAAATTTCCCATGTCATGACTCATGCCCATTGTCCCTTGTCCTATTGCAGTGCACCTTTGAGAAGCGTTTGGCTCTTTCTTCTCTTGCATTGTGTAGCTGAAGACAGCAGTAAGATTCCCCCTTAACTTTCTCTTCCTAAGGCTGAACAGATGTTCTCGCAGCCTCTTGTCCTACGTCATGTGTCTCAGCCCCCTGACCATCTTGGTGGCCTTCTGCTGGATATCAATGTCTTTCTTGTAGTGGGGATGCCAAAAATGGACACAGTATTCTAGATGGGGTCTCTGAAGTACAGAATAGAGGGGAGGAATTACTTCTTTGACCTGCTGGCTGCACTACATTCTTTGTCACTCATTTCCCTGTCCTACAGAATGTTGGGCCCAGATTTTCCTGAGTTTTCTTTTTGCTGCTAACATGCTTGTTCAAGTCCTTCTTGTTACCCCTCAAAATTCTCACTAGTTTCAACTCCTGGTGAGCACTGGTTTTCCTAACTGCAACTCTGCACACTCTATATTCATCATGGGTAGTCATCATGGGTCTCTATATTCATCATAGGTAGTCCATCTTTGCTTCCATCTACTATATACTTTCTTTTGATGTATGAGCTCAGACAGGCATTTTGCTGTCCTTCTGCCATGCTTGCTTGACTTTGAAGAGGTTGACGTGCTTTGAAGGGGTTGTCCAGCTCTTTTGGCCCTCTTTTGTCCTGCAGCGCAGTTTTTAATTCTGCTGTATTCTTATTAAAATTTTTGATCCATCTGTGATGGCGCACACATTCTTTAAAAGTACATGGGCACATCTCATCAGAAAGAATATACCATCAATGTAAACTGTCAGCTTGTACAGGAGAAATGTATTGTAGGCAAAATTGTAGTTTGCTAATCTCTAAGCTCTAAAAGATAATTGAAATTTTGAGGAGAAAAATGGAAAATTGGAAAGAGATACTAACTTTAAAACTATTCAAAATCACACAGACTAATGGGAAGTGTATTCTTTTTGTATAATAGTAGAAGAGAGTCCTGTGAAAATCACACTTTCTGAAAGCTACTGATAATTCTGACTGTAGTGACAGAATGAAAAGATGAGGTACACAGGCTAAAATGTTTGTTGCTAATTAGTACTTTCAGATAGTGTTAAAATGTAGCAATCCATCTCTGTGTGAATTGTGTTTAACAGATGATAATAAAACTAAAAAACTTAAAACAGAACCCTTTCTATCACTGACTGCCAGGCAGCTGAAATCTAATTTATGAGTTTTTTTTATTTTAATTTTTACTCTTTAAATTGTTTTACTGCCACATTGTCATTAATGTATTTTGTAACATTGAATTTGGCCTTTCATAGTTCTAAATATCAAATCTTTTAAGAATACTGTTTTTCTTTTCTTAGTTGTGTATATTTTTTCAGTAATGGACAGTTCATATTGAGTAGTTGTGTAATATATAAACCCTTCCACTCCTTTCAGTTCAGCTGTTGATAGGTACTGTATATTTCAAATTATTGAGATATTCTACTTTCATATGTTTCAGGACTATATTGTAAAGGAGGTAAACCCTGAACCTTTTTTCCTGGGAAGGCACAATTGATAATTTCCTATACTCAAAGAAAAGTATTGGTCTTTAGCAGCACAAGATGGAGTATAATTCATAATTGCTACTAAAGTTCATTCCCAAGCAATGATTGGCTTTTTGTTTGCTTTTTTTCCTATTGAATATGTATTTTCCCTCCTGCTAGTAATTGTTGAGTTATAAATGATCATATTGCATTTTTAAATGAAAAGTTATATGGTTCTAGGTGGCAACCATCTACAGTTCATATAACTCTTCAGAAGGTCAGGGTTTTTTTGTTCTTGAAGAATACATGAAAAACAAAGAATCAGTATTACCTTACCTGAAGCATTGTTTCTTTGTCAAATTCCTCATCCATACTGTAGGATTACTTCTGCACCACAACTACTAAACATTGGAATTGATATACTAGATCAGAGAAAGGCCAGCCCAGACCTGTTATGCTCTGGGTTCTGGTTTAGCCAGAACCAATAGAAAGTAAGGGAAGCTCCAGTGCAGAGATGTAGAATTATCTGAAAATTTCTTCTTGTAGTTGGAAATTGACTGAAAGGCTGAAGCACAGGGTATCCCATACTCCTAACTTCAAAAATACTTTTTAAAGGACTGACTCTTATGTCTTTTGTTGTGTTATTGTGTTGTATTATTAAATTCATGATTCAGTATGGTTTCAATAAGATAGTCAAATGGTTATTCAGTCATTTGACTCCCTTATTTTTTTGCAACAACATTATATGACGAGTGCCATGCATTAATTATGCACCTTATGAATAAATATTTACTATTTTAAAAATTATTTTTTTCATTTCTTAATTTCACTGACTGCCTCACTGTTCAATGCAGCAGGAAGAACAGAAGGTCCCAATCTATCTTCACATATACCATTCATTATTTCATATACTTCCATTATAACCATTTTTATTCATCACCTTTTTGAAGTAATCAATCATAGTTTTTCAATTCCTGAGATTTTTTCCTAAATCCTTAACCAGTCTCACTGTTTCCCTACCTCTGAACTGTCTTTAATCCTGAAATTTCTTTTGAAGTGAAGTGATCATTACTTCCTACAACATTCCAGATTGACTGGCATTGCATTTTTTTTCCTGTTTTTCTTTCTATTCCATGTTTTCTAAATTCTAACTATTTATTTACTGCTTAGACACAGCTCCCTAATGAGCACAGTCATTTTTATTTATTTGTGAATGATTGATGAGCTGGCCTTTTTCTTGAGGTCATTTAGCCAATTCGCTGGAGTATTATTTTTTTTTCACCTGTATGGCTGGCTTTGCATTTAGTAACACTCATTACATTTCAGGTCACGTGTTCATTCAGCTACTTCGGTAACGAGCAGGACGCAGATTATTGTTAGCATTTTGTCCTGTCCATTTTGTAGAATTTCTGAGGAATTCAGTAGGAGTGGGATGTCCCTTTTTTCTGAAAATTATGTGAAAGTCCATTATGAGTTAAGCAGATTAGACTGCTGGAGCTCCTGCATCTAAAAGTCTGTTTACATGCAAATTAAAATAGCGCTTTACCATACAGGGAAAACCAGTTTGTATTGGAAACCAACTCTTCACGCAATTCATACCAGAATTTTCAGTTTTATATAAATTTTTATAATCTTTCTAAAGTAACAATTTTCTTTAGCACCTATTTTTATTATGTCTTTATTATTATCCATAGAATCATTACCAAAGCATGTCTAGAATCTTTGTTCTTTTGGGAAAAAAACAGCATATGTTTTAGAGTATGTGGATTTTGAGTTTGTATTTCTGAAGAAAGACCTGAAACATGCCAATAGTAAAACTACAAGTCTGTAACCTCATATTATTCTCAGCTGCTGCATTAAGCAATAAAAAAGTGATTTATTAGTTCTTAACCTAGATCTCATAGATACCTTTTCTGCAGTAATGAATGCAGACCATTGTTTACTATCTAAATCAGCCTTGTCAGAGAAAAACTCTTCAATAATGTTTTTAAGTCAAAATAAATTTTGTGGTCTGTGATTAAACAATCATAGATGGCTATTTTCTTTCTTACAGTTGCATACCGAATTTGAATAAGACACAAAGCTATCTAGGCTGAAGTACCTTTTTATTAAAAATGTATATTTGACTTGCAGTCACTGCTTAAATCAGTATCTACCTAATAAACTGATAGCTTTTTTGTATTCTGATTACTTTCTATTTAAAAGTTTCTTTTAAGATGTTTGGAGTTTGTGTTTATGTTTATTATATCAAATATTAAACCTAACCTTATCTGTAAAATATTGGAAAGCACCAGCAATGCCAATATAATTTCGCATATTTTCTTTGAGAGATCAAACTACAGCAATAAACAACAGTGGCATGGAACTTTATGGCCCAAAATAAAAGAAACAAAACCTATTAAGGAGACCTGAATACATATTTGAAAATTGGCAGACATTTAGGAAAGAAATTACTAGGCACTATTGCTCAGATACCCAACTAAATTAGGAGATTAAAATGTATTTTACTGTGGGGAAGAATTGTCATAAACTCCTAACATGAGAATTCAGTAGAAAACACAGATTTTTTTTTTTCCTTTATTTCACCCAGGTAAAGGGGGAAATTTCTTCCATCTTACATAATTGATATGATATAACGTATGAACAACCTTTTGAACATCCTACTGATATTCCATGGGTTTTCTGAGGGTAACATTAAAAAAAAATTTGGTAGGAAAATTTACGTATCATACTTTAATTGTGAAAGCTGAAAAGCTCAGCTAAAATTGCTATCTTGACATAGGTCGAAAAAAAAGTTTGTAGAGTAATTTCTAAAAAGAGGAAAAGTGAATTGAAATGCAAGTGAAAGAAATAATTTTAATAGCAGAGTAACAGGTAACAGAAGGATTGATTAATGTACTTGTTTCTTTAGAATATTTTGAGTGAAGTACATTAATTAATTTGAAGATCTGAAGCTACAACAGGGTGATAGGCCTAGGATTAAACACGTATAATGGTTTACAAGGTGAGAAGTGGTATGACAATGCATATTGTTTTGTCTTTCTGCATTCCAGTTTTTCAGTCTTTGAGAAAGCTGATGTGATTTGCATGAGAAAGTAAAAGTAGATAAGGTGAACTTTTAGAGAGGAGAAAAGTTTGGAAACATTGTACAGAGAAGAGCAGGGAGAGTAAAAATGGATTAGCAGAAACTGAGAAAAGGCGTTTGTAGAAAATAGGAGATTTAAAACTGCATTTTAAAAAGCAATTAAGAAAAAGAAAGAGAAAGAGGAAATAGATTCCCAGCAAAAGCCCACCCAGGAGAAAGGGCCTGAGGATGAAGGTCATCTGGGGTTTTCTAGGTACAGGTATAGGGATGACCTTGGTTCTTGTCTTGGTCCTGTAACTCTTTTATTCTAGTACTTAAGTGGAATAGACATAGGTTTAATACAGAGAAGTGGAAGAAATAAGATAAACTCTTACTAAATGAGTTATACCACTCAAGAATTTACTGGTTTTCTCTCAGCCAATGTAAATGCGTGTATGTTAGTTATATTCTGATCACTATATCATGTTATTCGTAACTTTAGAATGTTCAGTGAAAAAAATTCCATTGAAATGTTTACATTAAATCTCATACAGTTTCTCAAATAAATTATAAAAATATTTGCTTGAAGCTGCAGGAAGTCTTTCTTTATCGAAATCTAATGATACTGGTTTTGGTTTTTAAGTAATCTTTGAAATTGTTGCAAAATAGTGAAGATACTTATATTTACATAGGGCTAGTGACTAGTGAGAAAATTGCCTACTCATCTAAGACATTAACTTTGCCAAAGGAAGAGGACTTACTGTTATATACATATATATATGTATGTGTATAATAAATGTGCATATGTAGAAATATAGATATATTTCATTTAATCATTTTCCAATTCAGTATCTAGGCTATGTATTTTTCCTGTCTCAAAACATTTTTCCTATAAAGTAGAAATACCTCTTGACAGCATCAAAATAAACATCTACTCTGAGAAGTGATTATACAAAAATGTCAACTGCTTATTTGGTAGATCTATTTCTATTGTGGCATTTGAGTCATATCTGACACTAGTGACAAAAATATTTTTAATTTGGTTACCTAGCTTCAGTTATAGCAACAGGGACCCCACAAAAAAAAAAGATTGAATAACTTCAGTCAGCATATGTCTTGAAAACTCTGTATTATTGGGGGGTGGTGATTGATGAGGTATGAAAACTGATGAAATTCAGACTCCAGATCACATTTTTCCCTCTGGTAAACTTTATAATCTAGAAAACAGAGAAATAATTACCCAAGAAGAATGTGACATTTTTGAGAATACTTTCATGTAAATTTCTAAATTATTTTTTATTTCTTTAACTTTGCTTTCTGAATATAATCTCCAATCTGGATTAAAGTTTCCAATTTATGGGAGAAGGTGGAACACACTTCCATGTCAGCAGTAATATAACAAAGGTTATCAACAACTGAGCATCATTAGCCAAATGGTATTTTTGAGTAACAGTTGCAATATCTTATTGAGGTTCACAGGATGGACCATAAACTTTGAACATTCTCTGAAAGCAGCCTCACTTGAACAGAGTAAGCATGAAGAATCCCGGCATGAAACTAATGGGAAGTACCAGGTCCTTCTTTTAGAGAAAATTGGTGCTCTGTCAGGTCAGGGAGAGGCAGAAGCTTAAGCTGGATGAGTGTAGGGCACCAGTGTGATGGGCTGTTTCAAAGATTTTGCAGGTGCTGAAGACCGTGCTGCTTGAGATCTGCTATAAACCAGCTATTCCATTCTTTTTGTACACAGCCTTGCTGTACATGGCTTTCACAATAGATGTAAAATCTTTGGTGTTAGATGTCCTTTGCATATGCAATTTATTTGCATATGGACTGAAGCTGTTCTTCTGTGTGACTGGTAAAGTGAATAGCTGCCGTAAAAATACAGCAACTGTTCCCCATGTGATATTCTTAAAGGACAGATTTGATTCCATTGAAACTACATTCCATTATGCAGAACCTCTGACACTGCCAGGATTGTCTGATGGCTCTTGGAGGGCATTTTATAGTTAAAACTTTATAATCTCATGTTTTAAAAGGGCCTTTCAGTGGGAAGGAAATAATTTAAATATGGATATTTGTTGGTTTGCCTTGGTCTGTGCAGTCTTCATTAAAAAGTAATGCTCATAAAGTTCTTTGGTGAAGACTAAATATTTTTTCTTGCATTAACCGGGTGAGTGATGAGTAGATGCGAAACTGGATTTTTGGGAGGTTATACTCAAGATACCCAGCGTGGTACTGGTTTTTACCTTTGCAGGGGTGAAATACTGTTTCCAGTGTATAAACAGCTGGATGTTAGAAACCTGTAAGTTAGAAGATCAGAACAATGGTTTGCACCTAGAAATATCCTGAATAATCCAATTCTCAGAGCACTGATAAGCCATAACTCAAATTCAAGGAGTTTCAGACCTCTGGGGTGCCAAAGTATTCGAAACAGATTATTTAAGAGCATGATAACTGTCTAGATAGGAGTACTGAGGAAGAGCTGTAAAAAGGAACAAAAGCATTTCAGACTCTCCAAACTTGTCAGTAAATCTACTAATAGGCTCAAAATGATGTGGAAACATTTTTGAAACAGTATCTTAATATAAAGTAGTACTACTGTTTGACTTGGGAAGCATAGTTCACTAATTATCATCAGTCCAGTATATATTAGACAAATCTTTTAAATACAAAGATGAGTTCTTAGGTGTTTTTTCCAAAGTTGCTATTGTATACTCTGTAATTTTGTGTTCTCTTTGTTGTAGAATTTTCCCCTGTAACTATCTGTAAAAATAATGCTATAACCTAAAAGAGTTTTTTGATGGCAATGTAATGGAGCATTTCACTGACAGGGCATCTTCTACAGATACAGTGTTTACAGAAGCACTGTATGACCCCAAAAGCAGGACCAGAAGGAAAATATTTAAAATATAGCTCATAAAGTTAACTGAGTTTTCAACTAAGCATAAGGTTTAGCCAGAGAAAGAGGTTTCACATAGAACCCTTAAAGGAGAGCAGTCTGTTAATGTGTCCCCTTTTTTTCGGTCTGCTTTGTATTTGATCAGCCTAATTGAATGTGGTATTGTGGTGTCAATAACACTTTAGTCCCTTATGTAAAGATTTAAGCATATATTTGAAGTTTATCTTTTGATCATTCAGATTTGCAGAAGGTATTTCAAAATAAAACTGGCAGAAGTTTTCTAAAAAAAATGAATTTTTCCTGAAAAAGACTCCAGTTGTACTCAAAAGTACTTTGTGGAAGCATTGTCAAAATGAACTTTTGAATCACAGTAAACTCCCACTATAAATCTATCCAGTTTCCTGGTAAGCCACTGAGAAGCCCAATATTCCAGCTTCCACATCTCTAACACACCTATGCCATGTGGACTGTGTTACAAAATCTTCAAAGACAATTGAAACAGTACAACCATATTCATTGCTCCAGGAGTAGGGACTTGAAGCTTCCAAAGTCCAGTTACTTGTTGGCAACATTATTTTTGTTGGGAATGTTAGTTTTAGTTAGCAACTAGGAATGATTGTTGTTGTTGTTAAAGTAAAACAACATTCTTAGGAGTGAAGAAGGTATTTTTTGCATCACAGAAAATGCCAGCATTTCCCACAAATTGGAAACACAGACAATCCTGAGAAAATAAGTGTTAATTCTATTGAAGTTCCCATTTCAGTCTCCCCAAACTCCTCACACCAGGATCCTTCTCCAACCAATGCAAATTCCCTCAGATCCCCTCCCATTAGTTTTGTCAAATGTTCTTTTACTCTGAAGCCTCATATAAGACATGTTAAGAAACACCATCTATTCCTGATGAAACTTAAAACAACTTCTATCTTTCTTACCTTTGGTAATTGAAAAATTGGTAGCAGAGTTGCATTGGTGGCAGCAACTGCCCAGTGTTTACAGAAAAGTTCGGTGAAGTTTGTATGGTACTTTTCATTCCTTAACAGGCAATGAGTCCCACACTTTCTTTTGCTCTTCATGAGAGAAAAAATTATAGCATTTAAACTTTCATTTTTCTGTCATTTTATCTTAAGTGAAGAAATTATTTTAATGATCTACTACTGCTCTGCTTTTCCTGGATCGATCTATTTGCATTTTAAGGGGTAGTGTGATTACCAGTTCATACATTGTTCAGGAGTTTTCATCTTGCAGTTAGAGTTCCAAATGCCCACAGAACACTTTTCCAGCTCTGAAATATGTTTGATGATAACAAAGGCTGTAGGAAATGTATCTGATATATCCTTTAGCAAATGCAATTGATTTATATCATTATTACAAAGCATGTTATTCATTTGTGTTTATAACAATTTCTTTTTATTATCAAAGCAATTAAAAACAGGGACTAAGTTATTTTAAGCAAACAATTTCATTTTAAATTCATCAATTTCTGTTTGGAATAGAACACAGGTGCACTGTAACGTGATCAAGCACAATAAAAGCTGCTCTATGTTTTATGGATGGCAGAACTTTCCAATCCAGGTATATTTACCATTATGTCCTGAAAGTGGAAGGAAAGTTTAAGAGTTAAAGTTTAAAACTTTCAGTTAGTTTTTGCAACTGAAACTTCACTTATATTTAAGACTATTGTAGCTATGTCTTTCACTGAATTCATCTCTCTGCTTCTGTCTATCTCGAGGTATACTTATTTGAAATCTTTGAGTGTGATATTGTAGCATTTTTTGGCACTGAGGTCCATAGAGACCGATTATGAATCAGATGCATGTATCCTGTACCAAAGACCTTCTGGTGTATGTAACAGATCCACAGGCTTTGGCTTCCATTTGCCTTGATTAATTTGGCCAGATGTTTTGGCCAGATAATATTAGAGGATTGAGAGGTAACATTTGTCTTCTCACTGGATAAGAGAACAAATATAGCCAAATAACCTTCTAAAAAGAACTTCAAAGTTAAAATTAAATTGTGAATTTTAAAGAAAGATTTTTATAGTAAAGAGAAAAAATATCTTCATTTAGAAACTCAAGTCTTATTGCACTAGCAATTAATCATGTTTAGTATATTTTATAATGACTTTGTTACAAAATTTATGTAAAGAAAAACTCAAACTGAAAGAAATGTTTGATGAGTTGCCAACTTTATAGGCAGGTATGCTGAAGAACTCATTTTAAGCCTTTCTGGAGAATGGGTTCATGTGAAATAATCTCAATCCCTGGAAGAATTCCTTATTTAAAGGGATAAAATTCAAATTTTGTGAGCAGTGGAAATGATGGTGTTTCAGTAGGCAGAAAGGGCAGCTGATGAAAGAGATGAGAGGTAAAGAGGTATGGAAAGACAACAGTTTTCATTTAAAAAAATAAAAGGATTTTAATTCATTTATATGTGGCCAGCTTTAAAGAATATTGCTAGATCTCAGTGAAAAAAAGTTTTGAAAAAAAATTTCAACACAATTTGTCTCAGAACAGTCTCATAGAACTAGTTTTAACTCACTTTATGAATAATCAAAACTGTTTCATTCTTCCTACTACTATTAAGCAGTACCTAGGGAGCGCGAGCACAAAAAATTAATTTTTTCTTTGGATTTTTTTCTTCATTCTCCTCTTTTCTCCTACTCCAAACCTTCCAACAGTTCTTCAGTCTTGTATCAATTAAGACAATCAATGTCTGATGCCAGTGTTAATACCTGTTACATATTAGGTATTTGATACTGAGTAACACTTCCCTTTTTCCAGCTCAGCTATTGAAAGTGGAAATAAAATGATGTCACCTATCTGTGCATTAAAATTACTGTGTTTGCCTCTAATGCTGTGTTCCTGCACACTTAAGAGACATTACTGACTTCAGTACAGGAATTTATGCCCTTTCCCAAAAGTCCTTTGTTTAACAAGAAGTTCGACACAATAATGTCTTTGCTCTTCACATTTGTTAAAATTCCTTTATGCTGCAAACTGCTTTTAGCACTGAATGGAATAGAACTTACTTTCAGTTTCTATTAACTCAGGAATGTATCATCACTGTTGAAAACAAAGATGAGTGAAGAACTGCATAACTCATAAACACTGGAACAGGCTTCCTAGAGAGGTGGTCAATGCCCCAAGCCTGTCAGTGTATAAGAGCCATTTGGACAATGCCCTTAATAACATGTTTTAGCTTTTGGTCAGCCCTGAAGTGGTCAGGCAATTGGACTAGATGGTCATTGTAGGTCCCTTCCAACTGAAATTATTCCTCCTCGCCTCGCCTCGCCTCGCCTCGCCTCGCCTCTCCTCGCCTCGCCTCGCCTCGCCTCGCCTCGCCTTTCCTCGCCTCGCCTCTCCTCTCCTCTCCTCTCCTCTCCTCTCCTCTCCTCTCCTCTCCTCTCCTCTCCTCTCCTCTCCTCTCCTCTCCTCTCCTCTCCTCTCCTCTCCTCTCCTCTCCTCTCCTCTCCTCTCCTCTCCTCCCCTCCTCTCCCCTCCCCTCCCCTCTCCTCCCCTCCCCTCCCCCTCTTTCTCTCTTTTCTTTTCTCTTCTCTTCTCTTTTCTCTCTTCTCTTTTCTCTTCTCTTTTCTTTCCTTTTTTCTTTTTTTCTTTCCTTTTTTTTCTTTTCTCTTCTTTTCTCTTCTTAAGGAAAGAATGTCTAAAAAAGACAAAAATCTGCTTCACAATCTTCACTATTACTTCACAACAGTCCCCTGGTTAAGGTTGTCTTCCTGATCTCATAGATAACAGTTTCTCAGCAATTTTTAGCTTAAGACAAAAATCACATTTACTGTAAGTTTTAAAGAGTTAATGTAAAGAAATGACTGGCTATTCCATGATTGACAATGACTCCTATATTTTATGACAATTACAGCAGTGATACTTCACGATCTTTGTTTATAACCATATTTTGTCCTTTTTGGTAAACTGTCCATTCTAACTATGTAGATAATCAAACAACTTTATGACTAGCTACAATATGGAATAATGGATAATAAAAATTCTAGTACTAAAAATGTCATCTCATGGGACTACATATGACAGCTATGCTAGAAGAGCATTATTTGAGATGCAGCTTTAAGAACTTGAATGTCAGGAAGTACCAGACTTAGAGATGCCTGTGTAACTTAAATTCTGATCATTTGCACCTTCTTTCTTTGCATTGAATGTCAGGTTTAAAGTGTGAAAAACAGGAGTGCAGTGGTGCAGATACATTTTGTACAGACAATTGAATCCAATGTTTTTTGAAATGTTGACTCTTCAATCTAATGACCTTCTGAAATAAGTTTATTTAAATATTTTTAAAAGTAAATTCCTTGGGGGGTGAGTTTATTTTATTTTTTTAAGGAAAAAGGTAAAATAAATAATTCCTTTTCTAAGAAAGTATAACAACATTACATGTCCTTGGCAGGTCTTGCACCCTTAAGCCTTCAACAATATGGTACAAACAGTGGCAGGAGGAGAGTCTAGTATAGCTTTGTTTTGCCTGTTTTGTCTGCTCCACAACACCTTCCTTGGTATCTTCTAAGTATGTCTCTTGTGGCAGCTTTAGCCCAGACTTGGAAAGTACACATTCAACTCATTTGGCAATCCACTAAGATTTGTTTGTGCTTTGCAAATAAGAGAAAGGAGTTTTATCATATTTAGTGATTTTACACCTTTGCTAAAGCTTGAGTTTTGCATCACAAAGGCAAAGCACTTTTCCAACCTGAGTGGATTCCCTTGCTAAATATATTCAGTGTTATTTCCTGCCTGTATGGAGTCATACAGCATTCTGTGTTAAGCGTTACGAAGCAGAAAAATGTTAGTCAGTTACCATTCATCACTGATCATGTTCGTTAGAGGTCAGAGACACGTTTCCCAAACAAATCAGCCTTGCAAAACAATATTTATGGAAAACTTCAGCAGATCTTCAGGAATCATACTTGCAGAAGTGTCTAAACAGGTCAGTTGATATCCTCTTCGTATAACTCAGCTTCAAGAAGGCGGCCATTGCTCATGTAAGACTAATTTAGAACCTGTTATCACTGAAGATAGATAGGTAAATACTGCAGATGATACTCTCTCTGTATATAGCTATATGTATATATCTATAATTACAGCTAATATTTGTTTATTGATTAAATAATTATAGTTCTACTTGTAGTAACAATTTTGGAATGTTAAAGCTGTGTACGTTTTCAGATGCTATTACCCATGGTATTCATCTTGTAAACAGATGTTCAGTCTAGGGAAAGTAAAAGGATGTCTGAAGTGGCAGAGGCAAAGTCTTCTATAGGGATGAAAATTACAACAGACTCCCCATTTTCTAATGTTAGTGAATATGCACTTCTAATCTGTTATTCATATTTGTTCTTTGATCTATCCCTCTCAAAGTTGATGCAGGGCTAAACTAAGAGCACAATGAGTAGCCACATTATATGGCTAAAATCACACCAGGAAGCCAAACTGAAATCCTGAAAACCCATTGATTCAGTAAAGCAGGGCTTTTTTTAGAACTTTGACACTGACCCTAAACTAAATCACCAGTTTCACAATATCATAGGAGAAAATAGAGAAGGTGATAACATAAAGCATGATTTTATAAAAAATAGATCGTGTTAGACTAACTGCATTTTTTCCTAATTGAAAAACTTCTATTTTAAGTGTAATGCAATGAAACTAATCTATCTTCATATATGTAAAGCTTTTGATATAGTCTTGTTTCAAAAAAAACCATTTATTTTTGCATTTGGTTATTTTATATATATTTATTTAGCGTAGCAATAAGGATTAATACAAGAATCTGAAAGCTGATAAAGAGATGGGTAAAATGGAGACTGGTAAATTGAAAATTATTGGGATGGAAAAAGTTTTCTAATAATATTTGTCAGGTATCAGACCTAGGAATGATATGTTTAATGAGTCCTGTAGCAACCAAGGGAGAAGAATTAGAGTGCTGAATAATGGGAAGTTAAAAGGTTTCAGCATTACTGAAGAAGACCAAATCATCATACCAAAAAAATGGGATGACCTTGGAAACTCAAATAATTAAACTGAAATGAAATTGAGTAGTAAGATCTCTGGCTTCAAACAACGGACTCTTCATCTGGAGAAAGTGAGGAAAATAATGGGGATCAAAGACTGTTGCATGAATTTGTGATGACTGTAAACTGCCAGCATAATTCAAAAATGCTAGTGGCCTTCTGGGTTGTGCGGGGTGTTTTTGTAAAGAAACAATCACTCTACGAGGCATTGATAAGGCCTCACAGACCGGGTTGTATTCTGCTCTCAGAATCTCTTTCCAGAAGATACTACTTTTAACTGGAACAAGTGCGGAGAAGACTACTGAAATGGGTGAGGGTATATCTATGGGTGAGTCTATTTTAGGAGAAAAAAAATCTAGGAGTTTTCCTTAGCCTAGAACAATAAAAGATGAAAGAGAATATTGACAGTAGTATCTTCTCAGTGATTTTAAATATTTCTTGGCAGTTAGTGCATCATCAAAGTCCGCTGTTCCACCTAAAACTTGAATTGTGAGAAATTGCAGACAGTGATTAGGAGTGCTAAATTTTGTGTCACCTGCAGATTTTTCAGTGATTAGTGCTTAGACTCACGTATCAGTTGTCTGTCTCACTGCCTGCCTAGAACTGTAGGTGTGTTTGACTGACAGCCCTTGCTGTCTCTTATTCTGTCTCTTCTGTGGTCCCACCAATGAATGCCAATTATTCAAGTTTAAACAGGAAGAGATGACACCTTCTATACTGAGAGGTCATTGCATAAGCAGCTTTTATTCTGTAGTGTGCATTTCTGTATTTTGAGAAGTAACCCAAACAAATTGCATTAGAGAATTATATTTCCTTGGGAAAATACAGACGCTATCTCATAAGGCAATGGGAAATTAAAGTCAATGTAATCTTTAGTTATTACAGTGAAAGCTTGAAGACCTGTGAATTTGACATGTCGCTGAAGAACCATAACCATATTTTCTGCTTGGAGAAAAAAAAGGAACTGGCTATATAACTCTAAAACTTTCACTTCTATTTGTCGTTATGTTTTCCCAGCTTGTTAACATAGGATGCTAGTTAGTCCTGTGCTCTGTAAACTGCTCAGTGTAAAGCTTGGTTCCTCTAAACTGTCTTGTAGATTTTTTCACTCTTAGCTGCCACGATTAAGATAAAATGACCCCCATTATGCTATCCAAGTAGGGTTAATGCAAAATTCAAAGATCTTTTATATTTCTAAATGCCAAATATCTTTGTATTTTTAACCATATTTTTTCATTAAATACTGACCTCTTTTTTATCCAAAACCTTAGTAAAGAACCAAAAATAAAACCTGGATTTAATGCATTGTTTTATGCAGGAGTAAAATACAGGAGTGATGAAATGAGGTCACCTTACTTTCTTGTCTGTTCAGACCTCTTGCTTGAATTTCAGAGAACCAATCTGCAAAACCATTTTTATGAATTTTTTGGTAGAGATTACTCCATATGAGAACAGTTTTGGAAATTATGTTTTAATGTGCCTGATGGGAAACCTGTTATATTTCTAGCTGTGTCTGCTCTTGTCTATGTAATAAATCATAGTATGTATTCCGTAGTTAGATCCCGACTGTAAATTTATTTTGTTTGGAAAACAAATATATTGCTTTTCTGAGTATTCAGATAAACCGTAATGGTGTCACATTTTCTGTCAAACTTGTTAGACAGTAGTTTATATAAAGAGTAATAAACATTTGTATCTTCTTTTAGTAGCTGTTTTCTTTTCCACAAGGAATGATTTCAATTCTGTAGCAAGTTCTATAGCCTTCATGATCTGCATGCCCAAGTCCAGCTCACTGTCAATGAACTAGTTGAATCCCCGTATATTCTGAGAATCTTTGTTGATATCTAGCTACACCCAGGGGACAGACCTCCATTGGTCCTCTTCTAGTCAGGATCTTTTCTTTCCTTGCCTTTCTAGATTTCAGGTATGTCCTGGTTCACTCCAGTTGCTGTCTGGCCACAAAACAAACAAGCAAACATTCAAACAACACCCACACGCCCCCCCCCCCCCCCCATACCAGAGTTTAGCCCTGGATCTAGATAAATCTGCATTGGGGGATCATTTCTGTAGAATGACTGAAGCTGGCTACTCAAACTGGCTGGAAGAAACTTCCTATTTCTGTCCATCTTTTGCAGCTGTTTTGTTCTGTGGTATTACAGTGGTCCAAATCAACCTGTGGTTAGTGAGTAGCGTTTTGCATTGTACAAGCCTAAGAAATGTGGATTAAAAAAAAAAAAAAAGTGGGAGGCTTCACTAGCGTGATTGGATAGGAAAAACGGTTTCTATACAGAGAAAAGCTGACTTAAAATGAGAGATGGTGCATAACATAAGGGAATATTTTGTGTCTTCTGACTCAAAGATGTATCTATTCAGCTTGAATTTATATGAATCCTTTGATAAGTATATTGCATGACACTACAGTGTTATGTGAATGTGAAAATAACCACTGGGCTATTTCATTTGCCTATGAGTACCCTTACTGTGTTCCTCCTCAAGTATATTTACATGTCATGTATAACATAATTCTCTTTCAGTTACACACATTACTTGTTTGTTATATCTTCTGACCAATGTGATTAACTCAAGTTAAAGGTTTTACACATCTTTCCAGCTAGGAGGAAAAACTGTTAATGGAGTTCATGTTTTTAATGCAATTTTGTTTATTTACAAGAAAGTGTGAAGTCCTGCTTTCCTAAACACGAAGGAAATTCAACAACTAGAAACAGCTTCTACTCATGACACCTGCTTTTTTAGCCTTCACTCTGCACTAAAAGCCTAATTTCAAGCTTTCTCCTAGAACATATTTGCCAGAGTTTTTGTCCTTTTTATAGATGGTGATTATCTCCTTCAAAAACTGGCCTGCCTCATTCACACACAAACGCAAAATATACTCTGCCCAAAATGATACTCAGAAAAGCTGTTACTTCCACAGAGATCATACAGTTTCTTAGAAGGAAATAGCTTAAAAACAAGAGTTTTTCTAAGGCTTGATCCAACCTATTACCTCATCTGTAACATCACTGTGAGTTAAAAAAATTATTAAAACTTTTGAACATAATAGCAACTAAAGAAAACAGCATGTGGATATGTGTATGTATGTATATATGTGTTTTTTTCTTGATTCTTTTAAGCCTTTTAGGACTTGTCATTGTAGGACATGGTGTAACTGCAGGTACATAATATTATGACTGCAAAAGTTATTCTTACCTTTGAATGGATTTTTTTCTCAGACCTGTATGATAGAGGGTCATATACAAATTCCTTTGTTTATCAGTCAAAAAGTCTCATTAAATTATTGGAACATGGATTCTTCAGTGAATAAAGAAGTGTCTTTCAAGTGTTGTTAATAATAATTAAAAGAAAACACTTGATTTTTAAAACTATTGTGACCCTTAAAGGCTCACTGTCAAATGCATATTAAAGTTACAGAAATCTTATGCTATGTTGAAACCTCTTTTTTAACAATGTCAATAATGTTGTTCATTTGATATGAGAATCACATTTACAAAGCTGTTTATTTCAGCTGTTCAGATTAATTTCAGGCATTCAAGTTTCAGATGTTTGAAAGTATTAGTTTCACAGTTTAATTTTTGTCTTGTCACATTCACTGTCTGCATGCTAGTAGTTTTAGAAGAATTTTATTAAGAAGTTGTAAAACCACAAACAGAAGTGAATTAAAGGAAAAATTAGATGAGACTCACAAAGTGTGAAATCAGTTGTGCAGAGTTCTACTGATAGCATTGAAGCTGGCACCTTTCTCTAAAACTTCTTGAATTTCAAAAGCATAAAAAATAGTTCTGACAATATCAACTCTCAGAAGGCATGAACAATCAGGTGCCTGTCATCTAATATTTGCATCCACACACAATGTGTGGAATGAAATTTGTTGAATTAATCTGCTCCTGAAAAACTGGGAAATTTTTAATTGTTTGGTCAGCTAGATGTGTACTACCAGATCTAGATCTTTCCTCTGTCAGTTAATACTATAAACAGTTGGACTTGATGATCTTAAGAGTCTTTTCAACCTAAATTATTCCATGATTCTGTTTGGGAACAGATGAATTAAAGATAAATCCTTTGGACATGGTGGGTGGTTGGGGCAGGCTGAATAAAACTAGAGGATCATATTAGGGGCATTCCTAGAACCATGCCAGGGCTAATGAAGATTTTCTGAGGATTGCAGGGCTGAGGATGTGAAACTCTCTTCTTCGACAAATTAGGTGCTTTCTTCCACTTTGCTCATGTCAGTGGCTTCCTACTCTCTCTGCCATTTGGAGAGTATGATCGGAAATCTTGGTGAAACTTCTTTCCTTGCCTTCGTTGTGCACTGTTGAAAAAAACAAAGGAATGTACATAAGCATGTATATACTTATACACACGGGCTTTTGTGGGTTCCACAGTGTAATGGTCTTTTTTGTACAGTCTGGAATGTACCATAATTAATACTCAAAAGTCACATTGCTCTGGGACTTACAGAGAGATTTTGTCCAATGTCCTATGCCTTATTCTCTTCCTCTATATGAGCAGAGAAGAAAAAAAAAATATTTTGCATGTTCAGGTAAATTTAAAAGTTACAAAAATGAGGTAAAATGAAACTTTCAGATACCACCTACTTTTCTACAAATGAAATATTCAAGCACAAATATATGACTTTTTATCTTGAGTTCTGAAGTGTTCTGCAACAAATACTTGAGTAATTTCAGCCTTGACAGCCTGAATTTGTATTGAGACAATGTGTTCAGGAAGCTGTCAATGCAAATATGTTTACAAAGCAGATGTGAATGCAGATAGTAGTAATATGTCACATGAAAGAACTGGAAAGTGAAAGCTTAGTCCAAGATAATTTCCTACCTCTGCTTTCAAAATGTAATCTTTAAATGTGGAAATGTGAAATCACAATTCAGTTAGAAAGGTTTGAAGTTTTGAGTTGTATATTTAAATCATCTTTAATATATTTCCGTGGTGTTTGTTATAGTAAAAAAAAACAGGTTCAGGTGACAGAAGTAGATTGTCTGTCTGTGATATTTTTCATGTTATAAACTTAACCTGTTGTGATGATCTGAAAAGGAGTAGTTAACTGATCAGATGCATGTGATTCCTTTGATTTACACTGCTAGAAAGCAGTTTTCATGACATGCTGGTTTGATTCAGCTCTCACAACAGCTTGTAAGAGATAAGGAGGGTGTCAGAAAGATATTATTGGATGCTCAGGGACTGCTTTTGAAGTTACTCTGAGCTGACAACTAATGAGAAGCTTTTTTTGATAAATTACCCTTCAATGTAGATAGATGTTATAGTTATTTTCTGTTTTGTTTGCAAACTGATGGATTAAGTATGGCTTTGTTTGCTGTCTGTCTGTCTGTAATATAAAATCTACCCTACCACCAAAGAGGTAGTTTGTTAAGTCCCCTTTTCTGTTTTGTGGTTTTTGGTTTTTGTTTTTTTTCTGGTGAGTATCTTCTTTGCTGTGTGTTAGAGCTAAACAGCAATGTTTTGGCATATTGAAGATGACAGGAAGTCTGAATTCAAAAGTGAAGAGTTAGTGTGATTGCAGTGAATATGTTTGGCATGACAGCAAGAAATATTTTTTTCCCAAAATGGTAAATACGTTTTGTAAGATAGGCATACTCTTGTCTGTGAGGAGCCCATAAGGTTATAAAGAGGTTAGTTATAAGTGTTTCTCTTGACAGAGGTTACTTGGGATGTATTTGACCAAAGTTACACGAAGAAGCGGCAGCTGCTTTTGCCACCAGATGTACTTTATAGTAACCTTGACTTTTTTTTCCTAAACATGGTAGTTAAGATACTTTTGATACCCACGATAAAACGATAAAATAATACTGTTGGGAGCTGAAGGCACCATGGCACGGAAAAAGCTATTTTAAAAGACTTAGAATTGGCATTCTGAGAATGTGTAGGAGATAAGGAAGTCAAAGAAACTATAAGTGAAGGAAACTTGGAATAATACAAATAGCTTCAGTTTCAATGTTCTCACCTGTTATCTTCAGAAGGATTAGCTGTTCAGGAATTTTCTCTTCTCATGCAAACGAGTAAATGTGTTTATTAATGAGGTACCAAACATGCAGAGTTTAATTAAAAAACAGGCCTTAAACTTTGTATCTGAAACTTAGACCTCGCTAAATGGTTCCAAAAGTTCTGATAAAGCCAGTCCTACTCAGGCAGTTTTGCCACAAACAGAGGAAGATGGAATGTGACTCCTTATTGTTCTGGTCAAAGTTACACAAAAGAGTGTGGGAGGTCTCAAAATGAAATTTATTAGACACCATATCCATTTTCAGTAAAAGATCCTGGACTGAACCATGATGGAGCTAGTGCTTGTGTAAAATTGTCTCCTTTGTACCATGAAATTGGTACATCAGGATATTCCATCAGTTTGGTAATACATGACAGTAATCCATTATTTCAAAATTAGTGGAGCTAATGAGCCTTTGGACTTAGGTTCTGACCCATCAACAAGGATTTCCGTAGACTTCACTAGTCACTGAACCAAACTATCATGAATATTATGGGACACTGTTAGGTTATTTCTGACCTGTGAAATAGGTGCTTGCCACAGTATATCCTGGGATATTGAGGGACGTGGCTTTACAGGGAATGCTTTCCAGCTTTCTTGTTTAGGTGCCTTTCCCTCTTAAGGAGGATGGAATTTGAGAGAGTAAATGGTATGTGTCCTCATTCATACTTTCTCCCTGACATGGAGTCTGGAAATAGCTAAATGAGAAACTACAACGCTTGCAAGTTTGAAATAAAGAAAAGATCAAATGTTGATTATACAATCAAAAAATCCTTATGCAATGACAATTATCCTTACAGGAAACCACTGAGGCTAAGAAATTATTCATGTCAAGAGTCAGAACTTTAATTGTTGGTTAAATAAAATTTTGAAAATTTGAAAGATGATACACACGTCCTGCTTATAAGCTTCATTTATCAGTGTTGTAGAGAAACATGCTTTTAACAGGCATTTCTTGCTCCTTCTTCTGAAGTATCAGTATTAGCCAGTATGAGACATGAGAGAGTCTGCTGCTCTGACTCAGAATGGCAGATTTACATTTCTCTTTTTTAAACCTGCTAGCTATTATCACTTACTTTATTTCCATTTTTCCCACTGTCTCCTTCCTCTTCGTAGAGCTCATGTGCACAAATAACAGTCTTTGGGGTTACAGTGTGTGCCAAACTCCCTCACCATTCTGCCTCTATCTGAAATGGAGACACAGCCTCTAGTTACAGAAAGTAAATTCATTTTCTGAAATGATAGGTCAAGACTTATCCTTTGACTGCCAGACAGGTTCACTTTACTTGTGATGATGAACTAGGAACATCAGTTGAATTTGCACAGATGACTATTAAAGCTTGAACTAGTGGCTCAGTTATAAAAAAAAAAAGCTTCTTGTCTCCTGTTCCCATAAAGAATTGCCCTAACATCATGTCCCCTAATTCTCCAATTCTCCATTGAATATTCCAGACCTTGCATATGATATGAGGTAATTTTCAATGATTAAAATGGAATAGAATGGCTTTTTACACTGGAAACTGTTGGTATGTAAATATTAAAAATCTTATTTTGATCTCTTCACGTATTCTCAAGAAGACATCTTTTGTTATAATGATAATGTCATGGGAGATAAAAACAGAAACATCAATCTTAACAGAGTATTAAGTCTGAAATTTGATTATGATCACTTAAATCTCAATATGTTTAATTATTTTTAGTGTTCATTATTCTATGAGAATATCCATCTTGAATGCTTGTCTGGTGTGATTAGATGAAGTTGTTATATCATAAGGTTTAATTGATCTTTCTGAATTTCATATTATAGGAACAAAGCTGTAAGTACTGTAGCAGCCACTGAATTGTCTATCAAATATAATTAGGATTATTCAAATAATGAAAACATTTGTTACCCGTTTTAAAAATTGATTAAGAGGATTTTGAGTGATTACCCGCTTAAAACTTTGTTGGATTCCCGCAGAAATTTGGATAATTGTGTGGCTCTTGAGGTATTGTTAGGCATAATTGATACTTAATGATGGTATGGGAAATAATAAAAAAGGCTATTGTCATAGGTTTCTATAGTGTTCCAGCAATGTCTATGCAACCTGTTTTCAAGTTTACTTTCCACAGCCCATTTGGCAGCTGTTAATATAAATCTTTATCAGATTCCATTTTCCTTCTTATTTGTTACTCTACTTTTTGGATTTATCATATAAATATATGTTTATATTTTTTCATATAAATATATGTTTTCATGTAAATATATGTTTATATTAACCTTTATAGTATATTTCTATCCCAACTGAGCTTGCAAGCAGCCTGAAAGCTTATTGCAGTACAGTGACAAGTAAGACTTCATTGACACATAAAACACACTCCGAAAAAAAGAAAATCTGTGAAAAAATGGTAGTGACAAGCTTTTGGTTTTAGCCTGTTACACAGCAAAATTAATTTTCTGCCCCAATACTGAGACAGTACAGACAGTGCTAATGTACTGGTTTGGGCAAATGCTTCAGCTTAGTCCAAAGAGACATTCATGTAGAAAAATCTATCACTGACACACCCACTTATTTCACTGCATCTTCCAGACAGCAAATTAAGTTAGTGAAGTAATATTACAAAAATGTAAAACTTCATATAGCTATGCAAAAATTTTAGTCACTTTTTAATAAAATACACCAATATTGAAAATATTTGTATAATGGTTAAAAAAATAGATCATAATTTGCACTTTTCTGCATTACATGGTACTATTTTGGTAGTTAAGCAGACAGTGGGATAATTTTGGTGGTTAAAGCCCAAGCCTAGTGCTACTGCTTTGGACTCAGTCCATGGTAGCCTGTCTGCCTTTTTTTTTTTTTCCCCCGTCTAAAATGAGTGCAGAATTCCTAGTGAGATTGATAAGGCTAAACTATACTGCATGGCAAACACACCACCCTACAGAGATTGCTAAGGGAATAGGTCTGTGGAAGAAAAAGCACAAGGAATTTCTTCATTGCATGATCGTTGTCTGCTGAGGCTTCTAAAAAATTGAGATTCCCATTGTATTAGTGAAGTCTATTTATACTTTAGCAGTGTGTCTTATCAAGGTCTACTGTGCAAAAACAGTCTGTAATATATTAGCTTAGCTGATCAGTATATCTACAAATTCAGTCAACTCAAATTGATTAGTAATAGTGTATTTAGTCCGCTGTGTATTGCCTTTGAACTATTTTTCCAAAGAATAGTTTTTAGCATATTTCTTCCCAGTCTGATGATACTGCAACTTATTCAGACTATTGTTTGATTAGGAGATATTCATAAAACTAGGATCTGTGAAGCTTCTGCACTTGATGATGTTAGCAGCGCATGAATTTAGTATCAACAAATTCTCTTGCATTTTCATCTTATTGTTTTGGAGTTCAGCTCTCACAATTATTTCCTGTATCAAAATCGATCTAGGATATCCTATTATTCAAACAAAAATTCTAATTTCTTAGCTATCTTTGATTGTTTACTTCCATCTTGACACCTTTTTTATCTGTCCATTAGAATCTGTACTGTAGCAGTGAGCTTTTCTACTGGTTTCAATGATCCTGCCTTGCTAGTCAGAGGTCTTTACCATCATCATTAACTTCATTTTGAAGGTTCCTTTAAAAAAATGAACACCCTTCATGTACTTTGCATGGATTTGTGGAATTTATATTGTTAGGATTTAATGACTTCTGGATGTTGGTATTTGAGAAAAATTAATTAAATGGATAATGGCCAGATCTTAGTTGTCAGTCCCTGCTTTTCAAAGTTACTTTCTATTCCCTGTAGAGACTGCATAGGAATGATTGTATTAATAGGGCTACCCCAAACTCTACAACCCTATTAACAAACAAAAATACATAGGACCTGAGAACTGAGAACATGACTATAAATTGAGCATAAAACCGGATGTCCACATAAATCAACTGTGAGTACTGACATGACAAACTAGTCCAATATAGGACTTATGCACAAAACAGTATAAACCAAACCAAAGGCCGTCACGTATTTTACATTAACTTCCTTTCTCCCCCTATTATATAGTTTTATTTCATATGACCTGGGAACCAAGTAAGTGTTCTTTAAGCTTGTAATCATACCTTCATATTTGACATCGGGTTTAGTCCATTTAATTTTTATGTCCGAGTTACTGATATTACTTATTTATCTATGCTGCTTAACTGTGATTGAATATAGCTATGGCCAACAAAGTGTTTGAAAAGAAAAATAAATCGTATGTATAAGCACGATTTCTCAAGTTTTCTGTGCAAAATTTATCACCATTTATTCTTCTGGTCAATGTGAAAACAGAACAGCATTCCTAGTGAATCTAGGAACTCTCTTAAACACAAAACTCTTAGAAGTATCAATGAAAAATCTTATTAATTAAATGTATAAAGATACATATGTAGAATGCATATCAAAACTATAACTTACAGACAGATACAATATGATGTGTTGACCTCCTCGGTACATTTTTTTCAAGGACAGTTTACAAATCCAATGACCTGATCTCATTTCATCTAGTAAAAACTATATTATAAAAACCTGTTTGTTTCAAATTCAGTTTGCAACACACTAGAAGACACAGTTCATCTTTCACTGGTAAATTGAATAGAAAAGACAAAGAACTGGACAATGATCCTGTGAAATACACTCTGACTTGCTGTACTCCATGTTTGTATAATGTAATTCTTGAGGTTTGCAGAGATGATAAAGCATAATGCTAGCAACTGTTTTGCTGTTAGTTATTTTACTTAAGTTCAGTTTACTTTCCACAAATTTGTCTTTGGTTTACAATTTTTATTACTTTCAAAGAAAACAAAAAATCAACTAGAACTATCATTGCCATAGTCTACTGTTGTTATCTGAGCCTCTGTGATAGTTTTTCCTTTCTCATAATTTTCAGAAGAGATTCATCTAGCCTGAAAAAAAAGTTCTTGAGTCAGTACGCTGGATGGTTCAAATTTAAAGCATTGCTGTGGCAGATTGGTAGCATACTAAATAACCTTAATAAACATGACATACCCATTTTTTATGGGGAGAAGTCTAATTTTGAGCTAAGAATGCAAGATTTAGCCATTTTCTTAATGTCTTCTGATTTTGAAAGGAGTTGATTAGGAGCAATTTTTAAGTTTGCTATACAAATTCAAAATATTGTTATTATTAATATATATTCAAAATATTATTGTCTTATCTTCAATTCATCATCTATTCATGTCTGTATGTTAGGATTTTATATTGGCAACCACTGCCACAATATCTGCAGCATGTTCAGACCTTAAGTACATATATTTTAAAAACAATACTGTACTGATTTCCATAAAGACTGTGGATATGCCTACAAAGTAGATCCACAAAATGTAAGAAGGATTCTGGGATCTTTGGAAACGAATTTGTATTTGTTTCTTTGTTGTTTCAAGCATTAAAGAGCACCATTAAAGTAGAAAAATGTACTAACACAATATAAACAAAGCTATCATGTTTCATAGCGGCAATTCTGATGGGTACATCAGTTACACAGAAAAGAGAATGTAAAGTGGCATACCTTACAGTATTCTATGCTTTCTAAATACATACATGCTATATATTACCTTATAATAATAAGCCTAAACTTTAACTTTAATTTTCCTTCTTAAATTTATCTAGACTCTCAATAACATGGACTCTGATAACAAGATATTAAAAACATATTTAAAACTATACATTTTCAGCATTACAGGGCATGTGAATATAAATTTTCAAGATAAATTTATCACTGAAACAAAAGAAGTATAATTAAAGAACAAAAAATGTATTATGACAAAGAGAAAAAGACCCATACACTGACATTTAAAGTAGGATTGCTAGTCATGGTTTTAATTAGAAAATAATCCTTTACCAACTCATTCAGTTGCTAAGTAAGAATTACACATCTTACCACAAGAAATTTCACTTGAACTTAGGCAAATGACCATTGGGTTTACCCACATTACAGAAGCTTTTTTATATTTTAAATTTCAAAGACAATTTTGTCTGTTACTTTCCTAATCCAACAAAATAAAGCCTTGGGTGTTGCACTACATTTTAATATTTTCCATCTAGATTTCACCAAAACTACACCTTCCTTCCAAGAACTTATTCTATCTTGCTGAAATGAATACAGTTTGGAAAAGGTTTTTCATGAAAGAGCAATTAAATGCTTAAGAAAGCAACCAGAACTACATGGGGGAGGGTTTCTAAATTCAATGTCTTAAGTCAGTATTTAATCAACAGTTGGCCTCTTTGAAGTGACATATTTTTATATACCTAAGTAGATTTGTTATGGGTACCAAATTCAGAAAGATCTGTTGAATTATCTGATTGGTATGAGTGTACTCAGTTATCATAATGTTAACGTATCCAGTATCTGAAGAAAACTTCTGTTTGGGCTGGCATGGCATTTTGCAGAGGAATCCAAATGACTATAGTTGGATAAATTATCACAGGTAAATGAATATACCACAGAGAAGCAAATTAGTAATTTCAATATTTAACTTTCTTTTGAATTTGTTTGGCAACATATGATCTCAAAAAAAATCTGCGAAGATCGTATGAATGTATTGACTGAAAGTCATCTGAAGACTTCTTTCCAACTGTGAAATGCCATTTTCAGTGACACCACCAATGTAACAGTTGTGTTCAATGACTCATTTCACAGACACCCATGTCAGATGCCACGGGCAACTGTAATCTCCTCCTAAAGCAGGGTTTATTTTTAACTTTGGAGAGTAATACTGTCTAATCAACTCAACTTGCCTGATAGTCTTGCGTGATACATCTGCATCAAACATTTTGCCCATATATGTTTTGATATATTTAGTATAATATTAAAAAGTTATGCAAGCAGACTTCTATTGATTTTTTTTTTGCAAATATATGTTCTTTAGTCCACCTCAATTTGCATAAGTCATGCCAGCCTCCACATTTATCCTAGAAAACTAACAGGGTCATAGTATGGCCTTGAGCATTGACACAACACTTAAATACACAGATAGCACAATCCCTGGTATGATTTTGTCCAGGATTTGTTTGCCTAGATAATATTCATCCATGATTCAGGGTAAGCAACTACCAAGACTATTCACAGTATACAATTTCAAGGCAACCACCCTGTTCTGTACATCAAAGCATTTAGCTGTACAGAAATGATCGTCTTCCACACTACTGCGTGTCAGGCTCAGAGAATGACTCCCACCCTGTTTTGGTTTTAAGTATAGATATAGTTCATGCAAACATCTATTAGTCACACTGTAGATTATCAGTTCTGAAAATTATGTGCTAGTCTTGAGTTTTGACTTACTTGGAATAACACTGATTTTCGTAAGGGGAGGGTTTTAACTTTTCTGTGGTAGCCCAATCTGTTTGTTCCAAAATCTGACCTTTAAATACAATAATATCCTAGCTATCTTGTTTCATAGTTCACTCTTGAAATAGAAAGGACAACACCTTCACAGTGTTTGGTATCAGCCAGCAGATGGTGCAGTATTCCCTTCCATTTCTGAGGCTCTGTCAAAGTCTGGGATTGGTTCAGTTAGTATTTGATTCACCTGTCTGCAGTTTACCTTTGGGGACCTTTCAGTATTGCTAGCACATTGTCTCAGGTATTTTCCACCAGACCATGACTAAGAAGTGTGAAGTAACTTCAGAGCCATCTTCCAGGACTCTTGAAGGCCATGCGACAAAGGATTTCTGGTGGTTGCCCTCTTCTTCTTAGTCCTTTGCTCCAAAACTGCTCTTGGTCCATGCTCCTTCTCAGACATGCTTGCAGGCAGTGAGAACGTTCTGGTTTTCCTCTGTATTACTCCTGAAGTTAGTGAAGATTCACACGTTATGTCCCTGCTTTCTACAAGTTGTTTCAGGAAGGTTTGATTGCAGAACTTCTTTGTTGGTAAGATGCAAGAGTTCCTGGCCTAGATATACAGCATTCATGGTAACTGTCCCAATACATTTTAGTATCTTTCTGGATTCTGGATGGTTATCTGGAAATGTTCAGACATTGCTCATTCCTAGGGAGGAATGTCATTTTCTTACGTGGGAAATTGAACCACATGAGCCTATTGGGCCAGTGGAACAGATTCCCAAATGGATGTACCACTAAATCACTTTAAAAGTTGGGGGAAGACTTTCAAGAGTTGTCAGTCAAAAGACAATCAGTTGTGCAATTACTTTGTCAACATATGACCCCTTACAGCTTCTTGGCACTTTCTGAAAATCCCTTGGTCTTAAACATCAGTAAGAGTTTAACCAACGTTTCCCTCTTTAAGAGATCCTGTTAATCAGTACAGAGCTTAATCTAGTTCCTGTGGCTCTGAAGAAGCCACAAGATAGGTCAGACACTTTTTAGGCATGCTTGATTTCACCTTGCTGGAAATGTGTTTTTCCTAGTGTCTATAATGTATTCCAGCAGAGTGAAGAATTCAGATGTTAGAGGCACACACATCTTAAAATACTCCAGTTACTGGAGTAACCTTATTCACCCTCACAAAAAACAAGTGTTTTTATACATTTCACCATATATAATATCCTAAATAGTATTAAATATTACCATGATGCCTTTTTACATAAAATACCATTAAAATACATATACTGAGCAAAATGTGCTGGGTGCAAACTAAACATTTATTGAACTCAGCTGAAATTTGGTTTGTTACTTAGTTACATTAGCTCTACAGATATACAATTAGAAGTCCTGAGTAATTGGGTCACCTTTACACATATTTATTCTTTAATTAAGCTTAATCAGTATGAAAATAAAGTTCAGTTAAGAGCCCTGTGCTAGGGCTTCTAGGAAGTGGAGGAATGTCCAGTAGTTTGTGCATCTTATTTACATTTGTTACTTGATTTTTAAAATTGAATAGTTTAAGTCTGGCAAGAGATTGACTAGATGTCAGTTCTTTGATTTTTAAACTGATATTGTTGTGTTGATTTCCTTTTAGAAGTAAGTTCAGCAAATGTGTTGACAGTAATGACTTGCTTTGCCATGTTTTATGTAACACAATTTGCTGTGACACATTATTCCCTCATCTGAACCCATACTATAAATCATTTAGATTTTACTATATGCATTTAAAATATTGTTGATCTCAGCTTCTGTGTGTCCATTGGATTAATCGTGGAAGGGGTATAACCAAAAGTAGCAAACTTGAATTCATCCAAAATTAGGTGAAGTTGCCCACCAACCTTCTATGAGGAATACTCCTCTTTGTGACAGCTCAGATAATTCTGTTCAGTTAGCAGAAACTTTTATTTAGCTCCAGTCAAGAACTCCTAAGTAGGCCAGTGTGGCACATTGCAGCACCAATGTAGCATTAGCAGAACCAGAATGAGTCACCGGAAGATGACCTGACCCGTGGCAAACACCTTCCTCCTTGAATGCTCCCCTCGGAGAGGAGGAGATACAAGGTAAGATGCATTCCACTGACAGAGCAAGCAGAGAGCAAGTCTCGTAAGGGGAGCTCTGGACCTAGAGACAGAGAACTGTTCTCACTCTTCTCACTTTCCTCGTAAATAAGCCGCATTTTTTACATGAACTTAATGAACTTCTACCCTGAAGCTCTTGGAGAAGATTGTGTTACTGGAGTCCATAAAAATCTTTATCATCTTTCCTTGGCTGGCACTGTATGTATCACTTTAAGTCTTCTTACAAAATGGTATTCCACAATTCAGAATGTTTTATGTCTTCCAGAAGATTCAAGATGGTAGCAGTTAGAAAAGAGTATCAGAAAAATAAATTTTAAAAAGTGTTAATTTTTTTCATGGCTTTAAAAACTTTTATTCAAGAAAGTACCCATATTTTAGATAATAACCTTTCTCAATACTGCCTATGTTTTTGACCTTTGCCTCAGGCTGGGCTTTTTACAAATCAGGCCAGACTGTTATCTGCAAGTCTTTGAAATAAGAACCACCTTTCCTATATGTTTTCATAGTTATCAACATGATTTGGCCTTAATATTAATCATTGCAATTACCAGAAGCTGCAGCATTGTAAGTTGCAAAAGTAATTTATAGTTTTTACTTTTTTATCTTGCATTCAATCTTTACCACATTAGCAAATCATTTCATCAGCCAATTTCAATTCTTTGCAATATTCCATAATTTCTATCATTCTGAGTAATACTTTTCATTTAAAATTGTTGTGGCCTGTGATAATATACTAAGCAGCATCAATTCTGCTAATCCCCAGGGCACTTCACCATTAGCCTTTTTACTTCTTCTACTGTAACCAGCTTTTAATTCATGAAAGGACTTCATTTTGCCTCCTGTGGCTACTAACTTAATAATCTCCTGAAAAGGACTCTATTGAAAGCTTTTTGAAATCCTAATTCAATATCTACAGAGCCAGATATCCTTTATCTATTATTTTGTTAACTCTTAAAACTATGCCTTAGATTGCTTTCAACAAGCTGAATCTGCAGAGTACAGTCTACAGATTTCTGCTCTGTGTCTAGCAAGCCTGTTTCATAAGAGCAAGAGATGTATAAAACCTTTAATTTAGTGTTGTAAACCAGCTTCTCAGTTCTTGCTAAACTTAATGAAACAGCCAGTTAAGTCACTGGGCTCTTGTGCATGTAGGATTCTGATCATACTTCTGAGAAGTATAGATTCTTTTTAAAAAATCAACCTGAAAAGTAGGTTGTTCTCATTAAGAGAATTATCCAAATGCTGTGTGAAATCAATAAGATTAAGTGTATAATAAGAAATGAATTAATAGGTTGTGGACTATGTCTTCCTCTTGTTTTGCACAGTTTTCCTTGCTTAATAATAATGTTATCCACAAGTATGCAGTTACATCTTTGGAGATTAATAGTGTGAGGGAAGAGTATTTCCAATGGTGGTGGTATAGGAATAAAACCTAAAAACTTGCAGATTGGAACAGGTGTATGATAGGTATGATTTTTTTTCTCTGACAATGCTCAGAAATCCCCCATGGCAATGCATTTTTGAAATTTGTGAGCAAGAGTATAGCATGTCTATTCCTGTAAGGAACCATCAGTAACCCCTTTACTTTGCTCAGAATAAAGGAATAATGGGAAAGGCTTAAAAAAAGAAATAGCTTAATCACATTTATGTACAGAAACACATTTGCTGCATATTTGCTTTTGTTGCAAAATACAACTCTTCTTTGAATACAACTTTGAAATTGAATAATGCCTCCAGAGTACGACATTAATGTAGACTCACCTTAAACCATTTGAAGAAATATAATACATAATCTTCTTTTCTGTTGGGGAGAGTGAACACAATACCACTATTTTATTCTATTTATTATGGCCATTCTGCCCACTTTCCTGCCTAGAGATAAATGTCAAAAGTCAGAAGGTGGTAGGAACAGTCTCATAGAATGCTCTTGATGTAAAAAAATCACTATCCTAATTTGCCTTTGAGCCATTTGGTTTCATCATTTTTCTTACATTTTAAAAAAATATTGTGTATGAAAATGCAAATTATAATGTTTAATGACATGTTTTATAAGCTTCCACAATTTCTAAAGCCATAAAACTGCTATGTGTATGTCTGAAACTTATGACAAAATTGGATGGATGGACAATTCTAGTTGAGCATTACATTGTAGAAGGTGTTCTGGTATTTTTATGCTATGATTTAATTATTAAAACAAATTAAATCTTCAGATAGTAGTTTTTAACTTTTCCCACAGACACTTTTTTCAATGTGCCTTTGTCCCAGTGTTCCCATTTATCTCTAATTTTTTTCTGTTTCGTGTTATTTTTATTAAAACCAAAGATTTTTAAGTTAATTTGACAGACAGCTTTGCATGAATAATTGGCAAAGAGAAAGGAAATGAATGCGAAAAAATAAGAAAACAATTACTTGGCCACTAGCTTTCCAAATGGGACACAATCAGTTGACACTCTCTCCTGATTTACCTTCACAATTAATTCTTGAAAAATAACATAAGAGTGTTAGGTTTCATCTTATTAACATGGTAGCAAACATTCTTTGAGCAAAGGATGAATATTTTTTCCAAAAAGTCAATTTTAAATTAGTTCTATACTGACATACTGCATTGGATGTGTTTTGTTGGGATGGACAAACTGGTCCACCCTTCTTCCGATAAAGTTTAAAATGAACTCCATATTGTACAAAGTAAATAAACGAAGACCAATATGTCTTCCTCAAAAAGGTAGTGGGAGGGTCTTGCAGCCACCTCCTTATTGTTCTTCTACCTTCAAACTCTGCCTTGGAGAGCGGGAGTTTAATCTCTACCTAGCCTCCTCCCCTTGCCTATTACTGGGACAGTATTATCCTCTTTGCTTTCCTTTTCAGAGAAGAGGTGACCACTGGTGTCTAATTAAGTGTCTGCAAAACTGAAAGTTTCTTCTTCATAATGATAATCCTTTGTGCATTCTATAGTGAAGGAACAGAGTTTGTCCTCTGCTTCTTGCTGGTGCCTAAGTGCAGCTGTGGGGGATCTCTCAGATGTTGCAGCTGAGGGTGAAACTTAATCTACTACAGGGCTATGGACCCCTGAGGAGTCATTAATTCCCATTCACCTCTCAAAGTAGGTGTACATGATACATATAATATCGCATGGCTATTATAAGTGCAAATTATCTTTACACATGGTGTAATGCTCATGTTAGGCAATAGCAAATAAGAGAGATTAGCAAAATGCCTCTCTATCTTAATCTAAAGTTTCACATTTATTGTGCTTGTGGAACTCTAATAAATCACATAAGGAAAAAAAATTGAACAATTGGGTGTGTCTAACAAGGTGTCAGCAAGTCTTTGAGCAGCAAGAAGAATGTAACTAGATAAGCATACATTCTGAAGTACTGGAGATACTTTTGTCTGCCACTGAGGTTATCATGTGGTCCGTTATTTGCTTCACACAAACAATTCTGGAGTACGTTCCACATTTGTCAGAGTCATGTTTACAGCGCACTTTTCTCAGGGTGCATTCATCTTCTATTTATAATGCTTCCCATCAATTAAAAGAAAGCAATCCTTTAAATGTACTCCACAGCTATTTGCTGTATTAGAAGAGTAGTATATTTTACATGCTTTCTTAGAAATCAGTTGACTCAGATAATCTAATGTGATCAGAATCCAAATAAATAAGAACAAGTTAAAAATCACTTCATTTCCTTTACTTTTTTCAGTTTGGGGTATTCCTATATATCAGTTTGTCCCTCTTATTTCCAATGAAGAATTAATGGGAATAAAATCTGGATATGTGTATATTTATAAAATCTAAATCCAAGCAGTACAATTAAAATGATTTATGAAAATGCAAGGATAGAATCCCCTCCTCCCAGAAACGTCCTAGGTTATCTTCTGGATGGCATATCTTACAGACTGTGAGAGATTCACACATGTAGCTGAGAATCCATTTCTTAAATAAAAATGAATTCTTAGGTTGCATTTATAGGAAGAGATTTGAGGTTGGTTTTTTACCCTTTTTGTAGCTGGGGAGGAGTTTACACAAATTTATATCTTCCTTTTCCTTGCCCCCATTTCTCACCCAATCACTGATTCTCTAGTAATTTAGGGAATAATATGACCTTCTTCTTGACTATTAATTTTCCTCACCACAGTAACCCTAGTAAGATTAGATTGTCACCTTCAGGTGTGGCAACTGAAAAGAAAATGTTTTGGTTATCATATGCAGGACCATCACCGTTGCTAGTAGCAATTGTTCTCCAAATAATATCTGTGGAGTATGTCTGCTATAGTGACATAAATCTGAGTATTTGATTTTCAGTAACATTACAGACATCTAGATCATATCCAGTTCTAGCCATTGTTGCTTACAGTAAATTATGAATAGACTGGGTTTGCCATATTGCCAAATAATTTTGACCAAACAATTTCTGTTTCAGTCATACTTCTCATTCGTACATATCAAGCATAAGCCAAAAGTAAGAGGATGCATTTTATTATGAGTATTTCCCCATAATTTGAAAAGAATCCACATGGATTAGGCACCAGTGTCAGCTGAGAGAAAGCAGTGGAAAAATGAGGGAGAGAGGCAAACAAGGCCATTAGTCTGCAGGGATAAAGAGTTGTATTGCTTCATTTTGGAGCTATATGTAGAAGGAACCTCATTGTACAGATAGGAATAATAGCTAGAAAATAATTATTGATTACATGCCCCTAAAATGAGAAAGAGAAGAGTTTAGAACTACATTTACTTTAAGGTGCGCATCACAGTTGGGAAATACTTCTCTTCCGTGTTTTCAGACTTAAATGTTACTGTGTTCCAACTTCAGCTGAAAGAGCAAGAGGACATCAAGATACAGAGAATACTTTGGAAAATTGAATTATATCTTGCTATATAAAATATAGTAGAACAATATCTCTCCCTAGCTTTTCTCAACTATTTTTATTGATGACAGCATTACTCTTGTAACTAACATGGAGGTAACACAGAAGGAAGTAAATTCAAAATTATTATCTATGTAACATTTCTGTATATTTTGGGGTTTTTTTACATGACGTGATATTTCAGAGCTGAATTCAGATAGCCAGTATGGTAACACTCCAAAAACATTTCTTATTATTGCTTCTTTTAATTTATCCATAGGAGGCAAATATTTTCTGTTGTTATTTAACTTCTTGTGGGAAGTTAAATATCTACAGAATGTGTTGAAAAGGCTCTAAATTTAGTTTGACTGAGTTAAAAGATTTCTGTTGGGGTGTTTATCTACTTATTCCCTTGCCATTGTCTGTTTGTCTTTGAGTTTGATAATCTTCCACTTGGTTTAAGGTAAGTATTTTATAACTTCATTGCAGAATGGAAAATATAGGTACAACTTCCCTAATTTTTTTTTTTTTTATAGGACACTAGTAATAATTTAGACTAAAACTCTTTCAATAGAGAATCTTTGTAGTATGAGCCTGCACAGTATGTATTGAAAGGTGAAATACAGCAGACTAAAAAGAGACTAATTTCTTGCTGGAAAACTTGTAGGGACTAAAAGCAACAGCAGAATTGAGCTTTGGACAATAAGTACCATAAGCAAAGTTACCATATTAAAAACTCCATCTAATCAAGGCTAGAAAATACTAGTGAGCATTACTTGCTCCGTAGTGAAGATTAAAACTAACATCCAATTATGAATCAAGAGGCAAGTACACTAAAAGCAAGGAACCAAAAACTGTGAAATGCACAGGCTTCATCTTGACTATGGATAGAGGATATTGGAAGAAAAAAAGAAACCTTGAAAGAAGGTTAAAAGAAATCTTATAAGAAAAATCAGAAACCAAGTTCAAAACTGAGACTATTCAAGAATGTTTCTGCTTTTCTTTTTCCATTAACCTAGAAAATAGAGATGAAATAGCTGGTATAGAATGGCAAACAAATCTTAAAAGGAACTACTATTTTACCAAAGAATCTTTACAAAATCTTTACAATCCTGACAAAAAACTCCTGTTTGTCCTTAGGAAACCAACAATTCCAGAGTTTCTTTTACTATACCTCATTTTAATGCCTTAGATAAAGACATTAAATGAGTACATAAACAGTTAGATAGAATGTTTTTAGGAAATCAAATCCAATTTTTGGATAATCATATCAAAGATATATAGTATTATGTAATCAGTTGCGTGAAATGAGGTGGAAAATTAAGTTATGTACCTTAAACACTACCTTCTAAAACTCAGGTTTGCCTTACAGATTACCAGATTATTTTAAATATGATTATTTAAGAAATGCCAATAATGTACTTATTGTCAAACTTCTATATCTTAAGTTCTCCCAAATCGCTTGCTTGCTTCATCTAACAGGCAGATTAGCCATGAAGCTTATTTTTACTATTTACAACCTAGACTCTCTATCTGGGTTTTCGTTATCTCAGCAGACTTCCCTCATGAGCTGCTTCATAGGAACAGATTTTCTGCTGGACAAACTAACTGTGATACTGCCATTAGTTTCCTCCCATATTGTGCATTGGTTATGCATATTGATAAAACAACAATTATAAACTATATATTGTTTCTTTTTCACCTAGGAAACATATAGTATACATAAGTAGGATGGAAGTTTCATGAAACAGAAGATTTTACTGATTATAATACAGTCGGTTTTGTTTTATGATCATATTTTATAGTAATATATCAATTTTTATTAGTTCGCCTATTCACTGAAAATTCAGAGGCTGGGTTCTCACAACTTACAAATCACTAGTACAGAAGTTCATAATAATTATTGTGAGATTTCTTCTTAAAATCCATAGTTGCAGCATTATTGTCAGATGTGGACAAGTTTTGCCAAGAATTTGAGCTTTAATCAGCATTTTTAGTGGGTGGATGTGAAAAACAAAGGAATTTTGTGGGCGTAAACAGAAAAATTACATTTTTCTCTGAACAGCTGTATAATAGCCACTTCTAAAAGCTAAAGAGTAAACACAGAAGGAAAGGGTTTCACACCAAAGAATGTAAGGCAAAATATTTCTGGCTTCCATATTGTGGGAGTTATTATAGAGCACAAAATATTAAGTAAAAATTGGCTGTATGCTTGGACAGCTGACACTTCAAGAAATGAGTTAGAAATCAGAGTCCTTTTCAGAGCCATGCCAGTTGCCAGCCACTTATGGCTTTGGAACTAATTGAGAAGTTAGGAGTATGCACAAATGTTTTATGATCTACAGCTGGTCATACCTATATTTTGTAGAGATTTTTCTTTGTAATGAAACTTTTGTGTCGTGTAAAAATCAGATTTGTTTTTAAACCCAGAAATCATATTCACCTTAAAGCTGATATTTCATTCCTATGTATATGTAATGTAGAACTGTAAGACAGAGTTTGTAGATAAAGGTAATATCTTTTATTGACCAGTTATTATCACTGAAAAACATTGACAAGCTTTTGAACACATAAGCTTTCTTTATATCTGAAACAGAAAAAGAATATTTCAAGGGCAAAGAACAGCTGAGAAAAATTGCTCAGAGTATCAGAAATATCACATCTTTGAGAAGAAAGATAACTGGTAGATGCAGTTAGAGGAGATATTAGTAAAGAGTGGGAGAAAAGAAATGAGAGATTCTACTATATGTGTTTTGAGCAAAATAGTTGCAAATCCTGATTCAGTAATCTAACATGGATGTATATCTATCAAGGATATTTTTCCATTAAAATAGTTTGTGATTTTGAAAGAGTTGTCAAAAACCCATGTAAGGAATGGATTCTCAAAAAAAACCCCACATAATCTGATAAAGGTGTTTTTCCTTGTGAAACACCCCGCCTTGGTTTAAAAACATCCCACACATTACTAATTGTTTCTCTCTTTTTCACATCTAAAGCTTTCCCCAGACACAAGTAGCTGTTGTAGGTTTTGTTTTCGATTTTCTGAAACTAGAACATTAAATATCAAAAAATGCAGTCTAATAATCTTATAAACTACAAATTAAAAGTCAAAAAGAAAAATATTGAAGGGTGTCTTATTCTCCTATTGACAGAGAACAGGAAAAAATTGCTTCTTCTTGGTCCTGCTTTTTTGTCAATGATTTTTTGACCACCTGGCCATTTCTTACCTGACACAGGTTTCTTGCTGTAATGAACAATCTGGCCTAGGACTTAGGCTTGTCACCAGAAGTTTGTAGTTGCTATATTGCTGTCTTCTGTTCTCAGTGACTTTGGGGGCAGACTTCTTTTACCATCTCACAAGTATTTTTCGTAGCATGCTGAATGTCCTCAAGAAATACAAACCCCATCAATTTAGGAATATAAATGTCTTCTGATTCTTGTTTTGTAAAGATCTTCATACATGGTTGCTTGGCATAGTTCTTTTTGAACTTTCTCACTAATTGACCCTGGGATATTGACCCTAAAGGCATCTGATAAAAGTGGTTTTCCTTGTGAAACAAAAAGCCAATGAATGAGCAAAAATAACAGAGAAGCCATCATATATGGTGTTGTGAAAATAGGAAATGTGGGTTTTATTTGTTCCTTCTTCTGCATGGTTCATTACAGGGACTTGATTTCATTCACACAGGTGAATAGATATTATCCAATTGTTCTTTTTAGTCTCCTATAAGAAGAGATTAACAATCCATGCATGTGAGACTATGTAAGTATGTAACTGGCACTACATCTGCCAATAGTAAGATGCTCACAGCAAATGTAAAGGACTTACTTTCACATATCTGTTCCAATTATTTTTCATTTATCATAGATGGATTAATTTCAACATGAAAGATTGAAGCAGTCAAGTCAGTAGCTAAGGTGTGCAAGACCAGGATTCAGATCTGCTCAGAGTCAAGCAGGGAGGAAAATTAATCAAGGCTGCAAATAGAGAATGCATGTCTGCTACTTGCTGACTATGGGATTTACCCAAGAAGTATAAAACCCAAGTTCAATTCTTGGCTGCTTTATTTCAGACATTTCTTCCACAATTCAAGTGAGAATGTGATTACTGGCCCCAAATCAAGGGCTGGGTATTTGTTTGCTTCACCTGACAAATTTTTTTTAGGACATTTGGAGTTTCAGCTTGGTCTATGTGACAAAGCTAGTTAGGAGGGAAGGAGGAAGTATCTACCCAATTCCAAAATATAATTTCACTGGAAAAATAGGGTAGCAGCTAAGCAATGTTTCAAAGATGGAAGTGGATGCCTAAAGAGATGGATTGATCTCCAAATGATTTTGAGGATCATCTGCTGTTCAGAGAAAGTACTTTGCCATTGAGTCACTTCTTAGCTGTATTCAGAGCTTTGACAGGCTGAAAGCAAACAACTTGTGGTTCTCTCTGGCTATCCTGAGTGTATCTAACATCAGAGTGCTGATGGGTAAAAGAAGGAAAAGGGAAGAATACTAGGATAGAGTCCAAAATCCTTCACAGAGTCTATAACTTGGGAAAGTTATCACACTTTGTATTTTAGGATTGGAGGGAGATTCCTGTTAGAAATAGGTACCTAATTTCTCTACCTTTTTTCACAGTAGAGACCCATGGAATTTCTTTAGAATTCTGCTCCTGAAATTAACAGGAAATAAAATTAGGTCAATATTCTAGAAAGTCGGGAATTCTGTACAAATATTGATATTTGTGCCATGTTGGATATTTGTTGGTTACAGGATTCTTTCTCTTATTTGTTCTTTTGAGTGTCCAAGTGAAGATGTAAAGATCAGATTTTTCTGAAATAAACAGAATGTAGTTCTTAAAATGGCTGGTTTGATTCCTATGGGTAACTTGCAAAGCAAGGTGTATAAGTAAGAATATCAGAATCTGGTATTGGCTTATCAAAAAGTGAAAATATATGGGAGCATATTCATTTTCATTCTTTTCTTTAGGTCTAATATTTCTGGATTTCAACATCTGGTCAATAAAGACAATGATATTCTGCAGTGATACCAAATGAATTATTATTTACTAAACATACCTGTGCAGATGACATGAATTATCTGTTGGCCTGATCACATTGTATTAGCATTGAAAAATCGCATTTATTTGTTTATTTATTTTGTATTTTCAGGTAGAGATTGAAAAGCTGGACTATCATTACTATCTGCCTTTGTTTTTTGATGGGCTTTGTGAAATGACATTTCCATATGAGTTTTTTGCTCGTCAAGGAATCCATGACATGCTGGAACATGGCGGAAACAAGATTCTTCCTGTCATTCCTCAGCTCATTATCCCAATAAAAAGTAGGTGAACATGTGGGAAAAAAATCCCTAAAATTGCATTTATATAGTGTTGCTTTTTGGCAAGTTGCTAATTAAGCAATAAAACATGACAGGCTGTACATTTCATGAAGATTGTTGCAAGCATGACTAAATTGTAAGGTATAAGGCCAGAAGGCTTATGCCTTCAGTCACCTGGTGTATGCAGTAATGCAGAAGAATAGACTATCTGGTTAGTGTTTTTCTTATTACAATGTGGCTCTTGGTCTTTGGAAATCTGAAGTGACATTTTCTTACCTGATTTTGTATATTTATTTAAATTCATTAGTGTATAAACCACTTCATCTAAAATGACAGGAGAAATCAACAGATGAAACTTATGGAATTATGTTTCTTTTTGTCCTTTTGTTTATTCTACAGTTGTCATATATTTATTTACTAGATATCTTTTCTATCGTCATTCTTATTACTTTGCATATACATATATCTATCTAAATTGGGAGTTCTGCCTGACTGATTAATGTTGTATGTAAAATTTTCGCATTTTAAAAATATTAATTTTGAAGTTTTTATATATTCAAACATAGTTTTTTGTAGAAAAATTATGTGAAAGGTAATAAATTATTTTAATACAAGTGTAATACCACTAGAACACCAAGTGTAATACCACTAAAACTAAAATGTCTTTTCTTGAAACACCTAGTCTTTCAGATATACTGTTTTGTCCTCTCCTGTTTCTTTAGACCAGTACCTTGAGGAGATATTATTTTGAATACACTTCTTTAGTTAGGTATTATGATTCTTAGGTCTGCATGCTACACCTATGCTAATAGATGCTCATGTTTGTTAAACTTGCCTTCTGTTTTATCGTTGATCAGTAATGGTATCATTGCTGTCCTTTGTCCTGTTTTCCTGAGATGTTCAGCATCCTCGCTAATTCAGAACAAAACAGAGTCATTGTATTTGTGATACAGAATGAATAGAGTCAAATACAGTTTTGGAAAAGGGGAAAGGGAATGTAGTTTGGAGCCTGATAATACTGAAATAATAGTGTTGGAAGGGTCAGAATTGTGTTTTTTTCATTCAATTTATTCTCCATTTAAAAGCACTAATTATAGATGTCATTATCTCTGTCTTACTGTAGATTTTGAAAATGCCAAAAGGAATATATAATATTCAGAATGGTTACTCTGAAGTGACAATTGTGAAAGGTTATAAAGACAATGTTACAGTTTTTTCTCTCTAAAAGGGAAACGTAGAGGAATCGTCATTTCTGTAAATCTGTATTTCCAGCATCACCCAAATATATTTATAGTAGTACTTTTTTTGAGAGCTGAAATCATTTCTTCAGAAAAGACTGCAAGTTTATGACAGCAGGTACTCAGTTAGGATTCAAAAGTCTTGCTGAGACCAGAATCTAGTTTAGAAATAATTACCTGGAAGCTTTGTCTGTTACACAGCTTTTAGCATTAGAAAGAGACTGCTAGGTAAGGGTATTTATATGGGTTTTAAATCAAGTCATAATTTATGATGCTGGAACACATTCAAGAATCTGCTGGCTAAATTTAGTTGTTGGTTCTGCTTTATTTTATTGTACAGTGCTTTTTTAATTTAAAACTTCTGTATTGGCTTTAATGTATGAAGAGTCTAAGTATTATCAATGATAAAGGCTTCTTCCTAATTAAAGCCATATTAATATTAAAAAAAGACACCAGCATCTCAAGGAATATGAAAGTGTGTACTTCTAAGAGTTTTAAAATTTGCTCTGACTGTGTAGCAGTGTAGTCAGAGCTATACATTTCTGTGACTCAGCTGCATCCACAATAAACTCAGCTGTGTTTTACACATATTACTGTCTCTAAAGTGTCCCACTGGGTGAGTTATATCTGATTAACCAGTGTTCTTCTAGACCACTACCATATTTCTACTGTGAAAGAGTGAATCAATTGATTGTTAGGCAAGGTAATATATATGATGGAGGGGCAAGGGATAAAAGAAAGACAGAAAAATAACTCTACAGATAGAATGCTTTTAAAAGCAGTTTTCTCTCCTGCATGTTCATCAAAGGAAAATATTAGTAAAGAGCTGCTCTCTAAAAACATTTTAGATTAAATATCAGAATTCTGTATTATATTTTAATGATTTAAGGAGAAATCTACCCTCCACCCATCCTTGCTTAAAGTTCACACTTCTTGAACACTATATCATTAAAGATGAAAATTATATTATTTAATGAATCTGTGGGTTACTGTAAGCCCAAATCCTTTCAACAAATTTTCTTCTGGTTATGCAAACAGGCAATGACTAACAAAAGGCAGATAACTGAAATTAACAGGTCCAGTTTCTTCCCTAAAATACCTGAAATATGATTAAAATAATATGGAAGAATGCTATTTAGTTGAAAAATAATTGTTGTTGTTTTTTTTTTGTCGCATTGAAAGGCACTCTTTTTTTTGGAAATTCAGAGGAAGAAAAAAAACTCAGAGGCATTGATTCCTCAAAGAGAAAAATGTTCAAAATATATTTTCATTTCTCAAAATAAAAATTCAAAATATATTGTACCTTGCAGTGGCAAAACATGATAAAATAGTTTATAAATATAGTCATTGCATGGCATAAAAACCACGAAAACCAAATTACCTGTATATGTCAAACTTTTAAGGAATCCAACTAAAAATAAAAAAATGCAAAATCAGAAAATGTGAATACCTTAAGGTGTTAAGACTTTTTACTCCCTTTCACAAAAGGTGCAGGCAAACCCATTGTCTGAGTTATTTAAACTAGAGCAAAGATTCATAAATTGAGATATATGGCCAATAGCAAAGTACTTTGTAGAGATATTATGAAAGTTCTGATGCGCACCACACAGCAGAATATTTTCTTTGCCAGAAAAATCTGTATTGTTATTTTCATATTGCAGGCAGGTAAAGAGGTAGAAGGAGGCTAATTTTGCCCCACATCACAAACTGCATTGGTGGCAGGGAGCAGAACAGAACCCAGACACACATCCCTGGGGTGGCAAGCAAAGCTGCCTGTAGGTCACATGAGAGTTCCCTTATTTTTAGGGAACAGAGGGCTCTGTCTGGCCCCACTATGTCTTTCAATAATGCACTGATGTATCTTAAAACTCACTTATGGCCTACCATTACCTATAGCCAGCCAAGAATAGCCAGGAAAAGGGGTGTGAGGGTGAGAGATGCCTATTGTACCATGTGGTTGTCAATAGAAAACTCCTATTCTAAATTCTGTGTGGTCATTATGGGAATGTAAAATTCCTTTTGATACTCATTTTTTGGGGCAAATTATTTCTTTTAATATTACATTTGCCATAACAAATGCCAAATCAGAAAAGCCATAAGTCCTTTCGCTTGCTTTCGTTAGACTTCTGCAGCTCTGAGATTCCTGACCACAGAGTTCCTCAGATTCAACATGAGACGCACATGCAGACATAAACACTGAGGGGGCAGGAAGTTTCTACACCTTTGCCTGATATTTCTATGAGTAACATCACGGACATCCAACACAGTGTGTGGAAGCACCTCTTCTCCTTTCAAAGGCAGCAAGCATGCTACCATTTACATTTTCTTTGCTGGCCACGTAGCTGTAGGAGTTTCCAGCCCCTTAACACACAAAGTGACCAACTGTTCCAGCTCCCACACTCCAGTTCATTGCAACTGACTTTTGCTAATGCAATTGTTTGTGGAGCAACTCAGTGAATCTCACATCAAAAAAAACCAAAACACCAAACCTAAAATAAAACCAAAATATTTTCAGAGGGGTGTTTGTTATTTTTAAACTCAGATCATTTTGATGGTTTAGTTTATAGCTGCACTGTCACAAATGAAGGAATAGTACGCAATAGCACAGAAGCTGGAGTAAGTGAGTAGAGATGATCAGTAGGAACATCTTGATATAACTTTGCTAATGAAGAAAATAATGTGAAATTAAACACTTAAGCATCTTGGCTCACCCACTTGCCAGAATCTTTTCGGTTCTGTGCTGTGAATCCTAAAATGGACACGTAGGCAATCTGAACTTAGGCCTAGAAGCCAATAAAGCTCATGTCTTTGCACTTAAATTGTAACTGAGATGGAAGTATTGTTTCTACACGGTTGCAGTCAGCAGACCAGCACTTCTGATTGAGGTCAAAAAGAATAATCTCCATCACAGAATCATAGAATCGTTAAGATTGGAAAAGACCCTTAAGATCATCGAATCCTAAGGAATATTGAAGTTTTCCTTTTCGAGGCTTTTTCCATGCTGTTAAAAATCCCTTCTGTGACACAGTAGACCAAGGATACTTTAAACTTGTTGAAAATGTTTCATCAAGGGAAACAGATTTTTTGTGAGTCAGATATAGAGAAATGCACAGAGCAGTCCTCCCTCAGTGTCACCTACAGAGTCCTTTTTAATGTTTAATAAATTTCTAAATTAAACTGATTTCTGTTTTTTTTATTCTCCACATTCTATTTGCATGTAAAATGTGGATTATTGTCTTGGACAACAGTGTAGTTAATTCCCATTTAATGTTAAATCAGTGTCACTGTTGCATTTAGATAAGTCAAGTTGAACCTGTTGTTAGCAGTTGTTCTAAGCACGTTTATATTTATATTTCTCCTCATACATCTTCACTGTATTTAAGAGTATTTAATAGTCATTAAATACTTCCTTATTCACAGAATGCTGAAATATTTTTATGGAATAAATAGTTTTCTGGGCTGTAGTCTTTTTCTTTCTGTAAATCATGTAAGTTGATTTCTGTCATCTACAGAAAGTAAATTAGACCTTTAATGGAATTGTTATCTTCCTCCTGACTGACTGTTGCTCTTGAGAACCACTTCTGGTTGTTAAGATCACAGACTGAAAATTAACTCTAAACAAACTTGGGTTTATAGACTTAAAATGCTTTTAAAGAAAGCAAAGGTCTCTGATTAAAAAAAAAAAAAATTGTCTTGATTCTTAAATACCAAAGCATTTCTCCCCTGTAGGCTCCATCAACCAGTACAAGTGACTGCAATTAGAAGGTTTATGTTAGATTCTTCTGCTCAAAACTGGTTATTTCAGGTAGTTTCAGATGGTATAGAAACTAGATTCTTTACTACTCCTCTGTGCTTCTGTCTGTGAGGAGAAACAGTGTTTCTCATTCAATGAAGATAAATCTCATCCATGTTTGACAAGTGAAATCTGCAATTAACATCTCACTTTTGAAGCTGGAGTTAGAGCTATTCTCACCTGAATTTATTAATTTATTAATATTTAACATTTATTAGTACTGAATTTTATCTGCCATTTTATCACCCAGTCATTCTGTACTGTAAAGTCCTTCTGCAGTTCTTCAGAGTCAGCCCTTATCTTTGGCACCTGGCATAACTTGGTATCATCAGAAAACTTTGCTACTCATTAGTAAATATCCCTTCCAAATCACCTATGAATCTACTGAAAAACATGAACTTCAGCACAGATTCGTGCAAGCCTCTACTAGTGATACTCCTCCTCTGTGGCCATTTATTGTTGCCCTCATTTCCTGTCTCCAAACAGTTATTTATTTGTATGGAATCCATGGCAGTTAAGTGTTTCAGAAGCCTTCAGTGAGGGACCTTATCAAATACCTTTCGAAAGTCTAAGAAAACCATATTATCAGGCTTTTCTTGACATTCTTCTTCTTCAAGGACCTACAATACATTTAGAACACTATTAATTTCTGCAGTACAGGTGCCAATATTACCAGTCTTTGGTTCCTGAGATCTTTCCTGAAATCTTTTTAAAAAATAGTATCACATTTCATTGATAACAAAGCTGTTTTCATTGAGAGGGTGAGTACTCAGTGCAGCTTAGTAGCTTGAGGCAGCACAGGGGAAGGAATGTACATCTAGGAATGGGTGGAAACTGTAAACTGGCATAGCCACTGAGAAGGTTTTTGGGACTCTATTCTCAGTGTATTCTTTCTACTAGTTAATTAAACAGGGCTTGAAAATGTTAATAGAATTCAAGTTTCATAGGTGCTGATCTAGTAAAACACTACAATTACAAGCACAACTAAAGCTGAAAAAAAGCCACTGACTTTCTGTTCAGTATTCTGCTAGATCATGTTTCTTGCAAGTATCAATGATTCAGTTATGGATCTTAGCCTTTTCTGAGACTTTGGCTTTAGCTTTACAGAACAGAGTCTTTGATGACAAAATTGGCCTAAGGTTTTCATGCCTTGCCCCCTATTCCTCCTTCCCATCACCTTACTGCAACACATCACTCCTTCAGTTGTACTGGAAGAAATAGCTGTACATCTATATTGCAAATTGGATCAGAATCTTACCTGACTTTAAAAAATACAGAACACAAGGTTGTTATTCTGGTTTTTCTTCACTCCTGATTGAAGCACTGGGTTTTGCAACAGCCTTCATTACTGTTCTGTAAAATTAGCATAATACTTCTATTATATCAGTTCAGGTACTTAAGTGTTATGCATTTTGAAAGTTTTGGACAAAATTATCTGTATAAGAAGTATGTATCACTTTAATCAATTACATTTTGAAAACACTTCATGTTAGCAGTTCTTTATACCTGACTGAATTTTGATATTGCTTCATATGTAAGCTGCTTCTATCTAAATGGATAAGCAAACAAGTGGCATATATCTAAAGAAAAGTCTCTGCTCTTAAAGGAAATTAACAAAAGAATATTCTAAATTTACATCAATTGCCAATAAAATTTAATTTAAAAAAATTCACTGAAGCTGTCAATGAAATGGTATTGTATATCAGGTCATTGCTAAGAAGCTTTAATAAACAGCGCTGTGAAAAACCTCCATCCCAAAAATGTTCAGTGTTTCAAATATGCTTTCAGGTTTCATAATTATCTGTTACTGTAGTTTTGAATGGTAGAAACAGAGACCTGACTTGGATACTGAGCTTTTACACCAGATATTTAACCTACTAACATTTTAAAATTTTCTTTTCTTTAAAAAAGGTATGATGAAATATTTGAAACAAGAAACTACTTGTTTGGAAAAAATGTAGCAGTACAAAACAAAATACGTTTCAAGTAAATACTTCATTATATATTTGCATTAAACAATTATTTAACCTGGAGGGTCTCCTGGAAAAGTGTGTATCCTCATCACAAGCAAAATTGTCAAGTTTATATACCATTAAAGGAAAAAACATCGGAACTACCAAGCAACAGAATCAATTTATTGGGTTGGGGTTTTTTCAAAGTTGCTGCTTAAGAGAATTGTACAATGCATAGCATGTAGACTAGATGACCAAAAGGGAAATATATACAATTGAGGGAGGGAAGTCCTCTAAAAACCCTTTAGGGGGTGGAAAGGTATCTTTAACTGAGAAGCAAACTGGTCATTCCCTTTGCTGTTATTGTGAAGATTCACATCTTACAGCAAACTTCTAGGTCAAGAGGAACCAGCCTAGCATGCTTTCAAATTGGAATACTTTGGATATTATGCATGTTTCCTTCTTTAGGGATATGTAGCCATACTGTACTAAGAGTTTTAAGTGGTCTGCTTTTTTCCTGTGTAAGGATACTGGTACTTTCTTCCATTTCTGTTAACCTCTGGATAAAACTGACATTTTTAAAAATGTTGAAATGTACTTATTTCATATACTGCATTAAAATTTTCTTCCTTTGATTCATGCGGTAGAATGGTCTGTAGTGATGGTAGCACACAGAAAATAATTACCAGATTTTTAAAAGATAAACATATGTTTGAAATTGACATATCCTTGGGGCAAGGACTGTCTCTAATTAAATGTTTATACAGTGCCTAATATAATCAAGCCAGGAGCTGGTTGACTGCTATGTGTGCCACAGTCCAAATATTTAATAATAATAACAACAGTTCTGCAGTCAATTTGATCTTACTTTTGATATTTACGAGTGTTTTCCTAAAACACACTGCAGATTTCTGCAATTTGAAGGGCTTCAGGCTCAAATTCTGCAGTCTGTTTGATTCTACCATGTCCATCACTTCAGCACTCAAAATCTTGATCCAAATTCTGTCTTTTGTTTTGTGTGTCAAATGGAGGATGGGATGCCCCTGTTTTTGGACAAGTATCCAGCTGATTTTCTAGCATGCAGGTGAAACAAGTACCAGTACTACTGTTTGAAGTTCCAGCAAGCACCCCTACAGCACATCTCAGATGTAAGGAAACGTGCATGACAGGTTCTGTAATGAGCTGTTCTTTGAAAACATTCTTCTGCGTTCAGTATGTGTTCACTTTGCTGCACTCATTGGAATGCCTTCTCAGTCATGAGGCATAATTCACACTCTTGACTTTATTAAGGCATTAATCTTTACCAGGACAGTTTGGGCTTCCACTCAAACCAGGGATGTCTTTGCACAAGACAGAACTCTGAAAACAGGAAACTGTGAAAACCTTTGGGAGCCACCATCTGCAGAAAAAAGTCCTGCCTAGGGGTGGTTGGACAGCCATTGCCACTTACATGACACCTTCTGCATGCCTAAAAATAAGGTCTGTCATCCTCTAGGACAGCTTCTACAGTCAGGAAGAACTATTTCTGAAAGTGGGTACAATTTGTTGGTTAAGGATTAAGAAGCTGTGATTTCTGTCATTGATTAATTTTTATGTCCCTTAAGTTAATTATTAGTGTTTGTATGAATAATTAATTTTATTCATTTATTCATGTTTGTATGAATTCATTCATACAAATGAATACAAATACTCATTCATGTTTGTATGAATAACTAATAATGATTGTACTGAAAATTACAAGTGTTAATGATAATTTCCCTATTAGTTAGGTTAGCTAATATTTCTTTGTATGACAATTTAGTCATGAATAAACCTATATATTGGAACCCCAGTGCTTCCTCTTCCATTCACTCCTTTAAGAAAACGAATAATGCCTATTCCTCTGTAAGAGAATATTTTCCTACCTGGGATTTGGACCTAATCTTTAAAATTGTATCTGGGGGTCTCTCTTTGCTAAAGCAGCCTTAGAATATCTACCCATGAAAGCATAATTTGGAATAGCCAGCCTCTTTGCTGGAACTTCGTGTGAGCATGCTGCATTGAGGGACTTCCTGCCCACACATGAATATGCTCAGAGATAATATGAATTAGGTGTAGCCTGATGACTACAGTAGGGACTGGGAAATAAGAAGTATGGAATTCAGTCTGTATTTTCATTTAACAACACTTCTTTAACTTGGAATCACCCTATAATGCACTACAGTACCTTTATACCCTAGGCTCTCTAACTCTGTTGTTTAAGAGTAGTTTTAGTATGCTGTTCATAAGCATGCAAAGAGGCATGAAGGGAGGTTACTTACTGGTTGATTTTCAAGAGTTGTCTCTACACATTCACACAACCAGTCTGCCTTGCCCTTGCTTTGGAGCTCTAGCTCTGATTTTTAACACTTGGCAGGCACGCAAGAAGCAGCAGAAGCGGGTGGGGCAGAGTGCATTTGCTTAAAGAGATGGAAAAACTGACATTACTCCTGTGTGAGAATACTACTTCATTCCCTAAGAAATGGCATTCCTGTGCACTGACAAAACTTGTGCCAGAAATACTGAATCCTATTACTTCAGTGTGAAGAGGCAGTTCTTGAAGAAGTTGTTAGTAACTCATCTTCAAATCTCAGTCTCTTTAATTTTTTCCAAGTGCTTATACTTACATTATGTTATGTTGAATCTCATATTTATATACTTCTGTGGTTATAAAACATATAGCATTGAATATGAGCTTATCTTTTACAGTTTTTGCTTTCCTAGTGCAATGATGTAAACATCTATGTCAGTGGGCAGAACACTGGAGAATTAGACCGATATATAATAGCGTACCAAATTTGACAACTGCTTCCAGCTGCATAATTTCAGAGGAGGTTTTATAACTAGAGGGATTTTGCAAGAAAAAAAATATATTTCAAGCATGACTCATTTTTAATTACAAAAGATAATGCAAAGTACTTGCTTTTAGTAAAATTAAAAGAGAGGAGAAACAAAAGGTATTTATGAAATGTCTTAGTGTCATAAGATTAGAAGCATGACACTGAAAGCTAAGAGAAAAATCTAAGTAGGCAAGACAAAATCTTTTTTTTTCTATAATGTTTGTCTTTTAAAAAAAGCCTACAAGGTTTTTTTGTGGGTTTTTTTTTCCTATAAACATTTGTTTCATTGTACTGATTCTCAGAATAGTAGGAATTGTTAGTTGAATGAATAAAATGATCGTGAAATAAATGAGTACAAACATACAAACACTAATTGTTGCACTAGAATGTATCTGTTGTCAACCTTTGCAGGTTGTCTTGCAGTTGTACAGTTCCATTGGCCCCAAATGGTACTTACTGAACATTTCTTTTTTATTTGTTTGGACCACGCCAGTATTACACAGGCAGCATGAGGGAATAATGAGCTGCATTCTTTGGGTTACTGAAGAGTCAGCACAAATTGTGGGAACAAATAACAATCAGACAAGGCAGTGTTTTATAACATCAGGACTGCAATCCATCTTTGGGATCTTTCAAAGCTGGGCTAATAAAGGCCCACTTACAATCCCCAGCAGAGTACAATTTAATTAAATTTGTCCATTAGAGTACTCCTCCCCCTCCCTCTACATTTTAGAAATTAATTCTGCTTTCTGCCTGTTGTTCTTTCTACATCACAGATGCACTGAGCCTTCGTAACCGACAGGTCATCTGCATCACGCTGAAAGTCCTCCAGCACCTGGTGGTGTCAGCTGACATGGTGGGGGAGGCCTTGGTGCCCTATTATCGGCAAATCCTCCCAGTCCTAAACATCTTTAAGAATATGAATGGTGAGTTATCCTAACAGACACTGTGTCTTTCAACTCCTGAGGTAAAAAGGGGCTTGAGGCAGGGTTAATTAACAATGTAGTTAAGATTTATTACTGTATATAAGCTCAAATCCATTTGGAGCTCTAAATAATGTAACCCCCCCCCTTACTATTCCCTAAGGATGCACTGAAATTAACAGTTTCATTTATTACTCCTTGCACGTACAGTTTATTTAACGCAGTACAGATGCACTGAAGCAGTTCTATAATCTTCCAATAATTAAATTGTAAAGTTTTCTAACAGTCTTTTGAATACATTAATAAATTGCAAAGGTTTTTTGCTCCCTTCAACACATTAGTTCAGTCCAGCCTTTTTATTCCATTCTGTGCTCTTCACAAGCAATTCACTGCTACCAGCAGGCTTAGGAAAGAATAAAAATAAAAGTAGCAATCAAACTAATTAATTTGAGGGTCAAGAGAACTCCTTGTTGTAGAAAAATTTCAAGTTACATAATGTCTAGCAAAACAGTGAAGTTTGAAGTTATTACTGCTCACTTAGCAGGTTTTATTGTAGAGAAATTTAGAACTAATTTGTATCTATAGTTGAGTATGTTGTTTTCTTTGTAGTGCAAACCTCTATTGCCAGTTTCAGTCTTTAATAACTGACACTGTGAGTACCGTGAGTACCATATACTGTGAATGTATTTACACCACAGTTGCCACCTAAAATCAACATGATGTATCTTGCTTTTGCCAAACTAATCTTTAAAATATTTTTCTGTAGTAAATCTATCTGTACTTATCTGTTCAATTATCTACCAAGTTACTGACTTCAAAGTTTCTGTTATTGACATGCAGCCATATAGATCAAAAGAAGTTAATTCCTCACAATCTTGCAAAAGAAGTTTTAATGAAATTCATGGCATTTTAATAGTTATCTACAGGACTGCTTCCTATTATACTTCCTGTTTGCATTACTACAGAATGTATTATCTTATACTCACTTGAAAAGTGCCTGACTGACTTGGAGACTCAAATGAGATTTAGATTTTAGATCCCTTTAAATACATATATGTCTGTGACTCTGTTTTACTTTTAGTGAGAAACTTGCAGTAACATTTGGAATTACACAAATGCAACGTGGTTCAGATGACAACTGTAGCTTTCTAGAAGTTGTGGGATGAAAGGTTATGGATAAAATCCATAGGTTGAACTTAAGTAATTTCAGTACGGCTCCTTATGAATTAGAAGATTCCCCCTTAACAGATCCAATTTCAGTATTGGGCACAAAACAAGACTGTAAAAAGAAGGAGTCTCATTGATTAATGAATATACAATACATGCTTTTTTCCAAATTTCAGCCTGAAGTAGCCCATAAATTCTCTTGACTAAGCTTTTCTGCAGTGATTTCAGATGAATAATAGGGAAAGCTCATATGTAACCAGGTACATAGCTTAACAAGGCATTAAACACATTCTAAATATATCCTAAGTTTTTATTGTATTGTGAGCAAAATAAAACATATTTTCAACATATTTGCATGGCATCTGTGCTATGTGAATTTGTACCTATATCAAACTACACCAAATCTTGATACTTGGCATTTAAGAACTAAAAAAAAAAAAAACCAAACAGTAAATAGTTCAAAATTAGTACATTTTAATAAAGCATTACTTTTTTAAGAATAAAGGTTTTGAAAGTTCAGTATTACCAGCAATGAAATGGATAGTATTTGCAACGGTTCAACTTATTCAGTACTTGCATGAAGGTGATAGGGAAAGATCCTTCTTCTGTCTCCTCCTGCCTCAAAAAGCTTATATTTCTTTCCTCCTTCACTGGTGGTTGACAGAAAATGTATGCTCCCTTCCTTCTCCTTTCTATCTCACATATTCTTAATAGGCAACTGACATGCAGGTCTTTGCTCCCAGTTATAAGGAAGACGTAGAGACTGATCCAGGCTATTTTCTCCACTGCTTGTTCATACAGGTGAAAGATGGGGTGAGGGAGTGTGCACCTTCTTCCTTCTTTATGTATAGCTTGAGAAAGGAGGAACTGTGGTACATCTTCCAGGAGTTGTGTGAATTGCAGTCTATTAAGTCTGACACTTTGGAAGTTTGTCCAGAATTAAGGTAGCTGGAAGGAGCCATGTTTTAGTCATTGCCACCTCGCCAGATCAGTATCTGTCTGCTGAAAGGAACTCTTTCTCAAATTCAGCATCTGTGAATAGCACTCTCACACTAAACAAGCTTATAGTCAAAAGAACATTTAAAAAAAGAAAGTATTAATAAGACATTAAGGTAAACTTAAGGTCAAGTTACCTGGTGACCAGTTCAGAACAAGCCAAACAAAGTGATTCTTCATGCAGTGTGTGTGATGTGAAGCTCTGGAACTCCTAACCCCAAGTTATTTGGATACCAAAAGTTTGCATGGGTTCAGTGGAGGCTCAAAAATGTAATAAAAAAGAATCTATTGCTTGTTTAGTAAAACGCATGGATCACCTCTGGCTCATGGCATTCCCAAACCACAACATGGTCGAAGCTGAGAAAGTATTAGGTGAAGTACCATAAATGCTTGTCCTACATTCACATTGCCTAGTCATCTCCTTTTGAGAGACACACTTCTGGACTAGACAGGCATTTGCTATTATCTAAAACATCCATCCTTATGTTCTTCCAACACTGGTCCCTAGCAGACTTGCAGAAAATACTCCATTCCTATTGAGTTTAAAAATGTTCTGGAATATAGGTTCCTCAGAAATTTTATTCATACTACATACCTCTGATTTGTCTGAATCATGATTCACTTCACAGTATTAGATAGGCTTATAAATAAAACAGTAAAAGACTTGCATTGGTAAAATCTTAAGGTTAGAACATCAGAAACAGGTATTTAATGAAACAAATATAGAATGTAGTCTTAGCTTCTGCTTGCCACGTGCTTATCTCTTGAGCTGTTCTTCAGCCAACAAAATTGGTAAATCATTGTTCAGAGTCCACAGTGTTACCTGAGCTCAGAATATAATAGCTTGAGAAGCTCTCAGTTCTGTCCCACTTAAGTCTAAGCAATTCTTTCCAAATTCCCATCTGTTTCCCAACACTGAGGCAACAGTTTCACAGTCAACAGCAGTGTTGTCTAGTTGCCATTGCCTTCAAGGGGCATTCTGTGATAAAAAAGGAGGTAGCCTTGATGACTCTCCCTGTAGGCAGCCATTTAGTGCAGCTGACTGATTCCCACTGCAGATTTTTACTGGATTAACCAGGGAGGCTCTGAACTATGTCAGTCCTCTTTTCTGGGATCTGATGTCTTTGGTGTTTAAAGATGATATCTCCTTGCTCCTATTCAGCCTGCTGGCAAACTGCTTCTTAACCAGCCTCAAGTGTTCCTTTATGCAGAGTTATTAATGCATTCTTTTTAATTGTATACAGAATACTGATTATTGATATAAACACCGTTTCTCATATGTCCCTTTGCTTTTCCATTGTACTTTTGACGTTTCCATTTTTCCTACTTCCATATGTTACCTCCAAATCACCCTGTCATTATTTTGTAAACAGAGCCCTTTTTGTAAATTAGCAAGTTCTGTTACTGATGTCGTTTACTATCTTATGAGGTCTCCCAAAAATGCTTGTCTCTAAAAATGAGTGTCTTCATAATGATTATGTTGTCTTGATAACTGTATAATACCAACAAAAATGGTAAATAGCTACTGAACAGAAGATAATCTAGGTATTTAATTTTAAAATTTTAGCACCCATAATAGAAATCTTTTTATTAAGAGATTTTTGGTCAATACTTCACTAAGTGTCTATTGACTTCTTATGCATAATGCCTTATAGTGAAGTACATTTTTCTTGTAGTTTCATACATCAAAGAAATAATTTTGGTTTTGTTTTCTGAATTCTCTGTAATTTTACGGCAGTCTGTGAGAACACACAGTATAAATGAAATTGCTGTTAACCAACGAATTAAGGTATGCCAAATATAGTTTATCATTAGAGGTTGTGGGCCACAAAATAGACATAGTTCAGGTAAGTGATTGCCAGGCATATGTTGTGTAATTTGGATCTCTGTAATTACAGAAATGGAGAAGAAGGTCTATTGGTTGGATATGTGCAAATTCTGCCATTTTCTATCCATTCACATTTCTTATGTACAGGTGACTTTACTATTGGTAATTTTTGTAAATTAAAAAAGAGGAGTATTGATGAAAAATAAATTAACAGTTTTAATTATTGAACATATCTAAAACATGCTCATCCATCTGAGTTGTAAGATACAGGTAAGAATAAGTCAACAACCTAAGTTACAAATGCCAGGGGAAAGATCCAAGCCTCCTAAGATAGTCTGTCTGAAAGCCAGAGGAGAGAACTCAATGAACTTCTGAAGAGTCTCAGTAGTGAGCAAGGGACTTTTTGGTGCACAAAGCATATTTGGTGAGAATTTGTGCCCTCTCTGGAGCTTAAGGCTGTGACTTGCAGTAGACATTTCTGTCCACTTGGGTTCTTGAGTGCTCTGTTGCAGAGCGTTAAGACATAAAAGAGCAAAGTTCTGTTGCTGGTGATGCTACCACTAGTGTCTTTTTATTGGTGGAGACAGGGAGAGCATCCTCACCAGCTGGCCATGGTGTGCTCTGGAAAAGGGTTGAAGCTTTCTGTTGAAACTCAGCCAGAGTCGTAAGGTTGGCAGGAGAGCAATAGAAGGGAACATGAGTTCATCCTCGTGACTGGGGAATACTCCTGAGATGTAGGAGCTGTTTGTCTAATCTCTGTAGACTGAGAGGGGACTAGCAGTGTCTAAGCAAGCTCCCCAACATATGGACTATTATGCAAATGTGCTACTACATGATATAAGAAACAAAAAAAGTCATGATAAGGCTTCCTAAGTCTATTATGAACCCTGTAATGCCACTGTAGTATTCATTTAAATGTGTAAGTTAAATGTATTCTTATGAAACTCATTTCAGTCTTGTGAAGAGGGGAAGAAAAATATGTATGGACTCATATGGAAATATTCTTTTTTTGCATCACAAAACCTTTTCTTTTTGGGTGTCTTATTTCCTAAGCTGCCTTGTATAAATCTGTGAGTTATCTGAGGTAAATACAATTTAAGAACAAATAGAATAAGTTTGTTGTTTTATGAAAGCAGGCAGAAGATAAAAATAAAAGGAAAAAAAGAAAGGGAGTCTTCAGAGCCTGGAATATGCTATTAGGGTGTATGTGTACCAGAATACTGTGTGAAGCAGAAACCTGTTTATTAAAAAGATTAGACAGTTATGAGCAGCAAATTTCTCTTGTTTAATTTACCTGACTGGTAAATGAAAATTTAATTGATTTAGTTTAACAACTATTTTATGCTGTCAAATCCAAGCAGTCTTAACGGCTGTACTACATCAATTCAGGTACACAAAAATATTTTCATGTCATCAATTTATATTATTCAGTAGCGATCAAGAGCAGCTTTGCAGTAAAATAATGTAGAATAGACGAAAACGAAATATTATTGGGATATACATGCCTCAGACAGAGAAGTATGGGGTGGCACTGCACTGTGGAAGGTACCTCTCCAGCATGGTAATTTCATCTGTGACTTGTTTCAGCCACTGTAAGGCAGTAACAGGGCAGACTGAAGCCTAAGTTTCTTTTGGCTGCAATAAAAATGCTTTGACACTATCAGTAACTTAAAGCTAGCATAAACTTCTGACAGTCTCTACCTATCTAGTTAGTCCTTTAAATAAAATTTGAGAGATATGACTGAGAATACCTGATGTAGCTGAATCGTAGCATTCAACAAAGTGTGAAGCCACATAGCAGAATTATACTGCATGTTTTATAGCACCTGAACTTCACTTGGGAAAAAACATTCTCTTATCTGAAAGGTACTTCACGTACTTTGGAGAACTCTATTTTACAAAATACAATAGTACTCCATAGACTCTAAAGAAAGAAGCAGAACTTAAGTGTTTAATTGCAGAAGCAAGAGACTGTGCCTACAGGTAAGTGTTCCCTGTATTGGAGTTGGAGTATTTTCAGAACTGCTTGTGTATTCCAGAGGCAGCGATGCTCCTCAAAGTGGTTCATGGTTATTAGTAAGAAGCAGCAATTATCCTTTAATGGGATTGAATATGCTCTGAAGAAAATCTGTTGCCCAGAACATTTCAACTGTTTGCTCCTTCTACTGGGAAATCCAAAAGTGCTTTCACAAAGAATGTCAATCCTGTTCTAAATACTTTACAGTTTGCCGACTCTGTGTTCAGAAATCATGTTTCAGATTAAAAAGAATGGATGGCTTGAACATCAACTTTTACAAAGTAATGTACCTGAGGTTGTCTTCATTTCTTCTCTGAACTTTGAGATTTCAGATTATTCTCAGGCAACTTTTCTCAGGGTTCCCCTGCTACTAAGAAGATTAGATGCTTTATCTTTTCTTTTTTTTTAAACAGAAAATGGAAATTCCCACAAAATTAATTGATTCGTGGTTGAGATTTGGATAAAAACCACCTAATGCCATAAGGTTATCAATAAAATAAGGCATGTTAGTATACTAGTCATATCAGAGCAGTAACATAAACTGTGTACTAAATCCAGTTTTCAGATTCTTCTTATGCTTCATTGTTATGCTTATTCTTCATATTCCTATGCACATTTTGCAAATTTTTCATTATTTTGAAGCTTTCTTTGAATTTCATTTTCTGAAATCAGTTATGATTTCTGAAATTTAAGAAGAAAGATTCTGAAATGGCTTTAAGGATACACACTTCAAAGGAATAAGACCACCATGGTAACATAGATCTGAGTGAACAAATTAGTTTTGATACATTTTCTGGTTTTTGATATACACCTTCAGCATAAGAGGATTCAGAATGTTCTGATTGATCAACATTTAATGAAAAATATTGTGGTTTTCCCAAAATGGAGTCTCTTGTGCCAGTGCATCACCTTTTTAAGAAGATAAGGATAAATTGATTGCACTCAAAAAAGTTATCATCATACTGGTGAGAAGCAAAATACATTTTTGTCATTCCCAAGTGTAATGAATGATATTGCAATAGGCTTCCTATGAACTATAGTTCTAAGAATATTTATTTAACAAATATACTTGAATGTTTTTAAGAACATCAAAACATTTTTCTTCTATGAGGTCAGCTGATGGTCTTTTAAAAGGTATTTTTAAAAAATGTCTTATTTTTTGGTCAAAAATGTCATCCTGAAAGCAAAACTCTCCCAAAATAATGTTTCATATAATAATTGAATATGGACTAGCAGGAAAGTGATCCTCAACAGTTAGCAGCCATTGTATCATGTATTTTGTTGCACACTGGCCAATCCCAACTTGTTTCAATGACCATTCTTGCATATGGAGTTGCAAAAAACCCACTTAAAGTCTAAAGTATGTAAATTAGAAGTTACCAAGACCCACCTGTATCAGAGCATTTGTTGCTTTAGTATCTTTAATACAAAGCATGATGTGATTTTAAGCTGATGATATAGTAAACTTTTAATGTATAATCAAAACCCTGTAAGGTACTTCGTAACACATTTAGAGAATTATCACATTTAGATCATAATTGCTGGGTAATTTCTAATTACTATCTAATTTCTTAGCTGAAAATACAGCATCAGTCTGTGTAAAATAAAACTGACTCAGCAGTGATTAAATTGATGTTATTAACACTTAGCACTTACTTTTAATGTGTTAATAGCCTAATTAATTCAGCATCTTGAATTCTTGATAAAAGAAAAGTGAAAAGCTTTCCATGTCAGAGGGTGCACATTGCATCCAATATTTTCTTTTTGCTTTTTCAGTTTTTAATTTTTTGAGTATGTTGACCCAAGGAAAGGACAGTTGTCTATTGGATGGCACACAGAGGTGAGAATTAGGACTTCTGAATTCACGGGAAATTAATGGACAAGTAAAATAGTGGAAACACCAAATTCTTCCTGTGCTTCAGTGTAAACATCTGTAAAATGGGTATAACCTCAAAGGGCTTGTAGGCCTCAATCAACATTTTGTTTGGCAGTTAATCAGATCTTTTACAAAGTTCCAGGACTGTGGGTATATATGTCAGTGAAATATCATTTTCATGAAGTTAAGAGTTCATATCATGCTTTGCTTTAATACTTTTGTAGGATTTATCTTCCTATGGGAAATAATTAACTTTGGAAATCCCATGTTTGAGGAAGATTTGGATGTTCAGGACTGAACTTATGCAGAATTACAATAGTATCTGTAAGTCAGCCTATTCTGCATACTTATACCTGTCTTAATACTGGCAGGTAAGTATCTGGTCTCCAAACGAGACAAGGAGGTGCTTAAGTTACCCAAGAAGCCCATCTTGTAGGCATGCTTTGAGCAAATTTAATGCATAGCTGAAACATTAGCTTTAAAACACAGCAGGCATAGTAATTTTAATTTATTTTACTTGCAGCATTATTTCTGGCTTGTTTGGTGTTGGGTTGGCCAAGAAGGCCAATAGCATCCTGGCTTGTATCAGAAATGGTGTGGCTAGCAGGACTAGGGAAGTGATTGTCCTCCTGTACTTGGCACTGGTGAGGCTGCACTTCGAATACTGTGTTCAGTTTTGGGTACCTCACTACAAGAAGGACATCGAGGTGCTGGAGCGTGTCCAAAGAAGGGCAACAAAGCTGGTGAAGGGTCTAGAGCACAAGACTTATGAGGAGCGGCTGAGGGAATTGGCTCAGGGAAGACCTTATCACTCACTACAACTACCTGAAAAGAGGTTGTGCAAGGTGGGGGTCGATCTCTTCTCCCAAGTAACAAGTGATAGGACAAGAGGAAATAGCTTCAAGATGCACCAGGGGAGGTTTAGATTGGATACTAGGAAAAATTTCTTCACCGAAAGGGTTGTCAAGCATTGGAACAGGCTGCCCAGGGAAGTGGTTGAGTCCTCATACCTGGAGGTATTTAAAAGATGTGTAGATGTGGTGTTTAGGGACAGCATTTAGTGGTGGACTTGGCAATGCTAAGTTAATGGCTGGACTCAATGATCTTAAAGGTCTTTTTGAGCTTAAATGATTCTATTATTCTATGGTTCTATGGGGTTTTTTTCAAAATAAAATGCATGTACAATTTTGCGAGCTGGAACAAGAACCCACTGTTATCAACTGCTGTTTAACTGTAACTGCTAGACACAGACTCTTGCTTCAGCTATAATTTCTTCTTTGTGGAGGAGTTCTGAATTCTTTGCTGAACCTAACCAAGCTACAGCATGAAGAATGGTGCAGACTGGCATAGATTTATCTAGTGAAGTACTACCCACAGAAGCAGCTAGTTCAGCACATGCCCCAGTTTGGTGGGATTGCATCTCCACAGGTTCACAATTTCCCAGCTGCCCCAGGTAGATCAGAACTGTACCTTCCATTCTGCAATTCTAATTAAAGCCCCCTAAGCTTTGGAGGAGTAGAATTTCAGACGTGCACCTGCACTTATCATTTTCAATTGATTTGCTATAGGCAGCTCCCTATGGACTTCTTTGTCACCCTTCTGAAGCTCCTGATTCAATTTGCAGAGCCAAGACACCTACATGTCCTCTCTACATGTTAAGGCTTTCTTTGGGTCTGCCCCTTACAAGTAATCTAGATGATTGTTAAATATTTGACTGTTACCCTTCCAGTTAGGAGTTATTCCTTTCTTCTTGGTAGTTTATTTCTACGTTTTTCACATAGTTGGTTTGGATATAGTGGGACTGAGAAGTGATTTCTTCAGCTGAACTGGGACTGCCTGCTTCATTTAGAACTGCTTTCAGAGTACACATTGAATAATTCTGAGAAAATATTTGTTTACTGCAAAATTCTTTTTATGTAGGTTTGCAAACAAATGTGCCTAAGTTTGAGGGGCCATATGGTTTTGACTTGTCATATTTATTAAGGTAGCATTTTTTTTATTTTAAATATACATTTGAAATATGTGTTCATTTAATAATTCTAAGTGGATTATGTTTGTTTATTGCAGATATTTTTAATTTGTGTTCTCAATTAGGATTTCTATTCTGAGAAGACTATTTCTGTGAAAGTCAGTGTGAAGTTGCCAAAATCACAGAAATTGGCTCTGCACCTGCCTTTCTGTTTTTATATAAAAAAAAAAAAAAAAGCAGGTAATGGGGAGAGATGAGATTGGGGCAGAGAGGGAACTCCTTATCTGGATGACAGTTTTCCTTGTGGCATCTCTCCCTTGCCCTCAAGGAAAACAAATTAAAGCCCCATGTAATGGAATGATACCGGTGGGAGCATAAATATTGCACTGTGATTAAACCGCCAAAATACTCAGGTGATTAAAGTGCTTCAGGTCCTTCAGTTATTATTCTGTTATATCATTTCATCTCATTTCAAGACATTGCTTTTTTTGTAGTTTTTGAAGAACACTCTAGGCAACAACGTTGATTTTGTGAGGCCCATAGCTTTGGTCTATTGATTCCTTTTTCTGTATTGCACATCCATCATCCTCCTTTTTAGACACACCAATGAAAATATGTGTTCTTCTTATAATATCATCTGGCCATCCCAATGCTGATGCAATTAGCACATGAAAATCTCAGCTTCTTTGACAGGATGGTACTAGCTGAGAGGTATCCTTTTGACTTCTTATTTGAGAATTAGGTGAACTAGATTGACATTAATGATCAGAGCATTCGAATACTAGTGTCTGCATCTAATCCAGAAACTTCTGTTTCAGCTAGGAGTTATCTTGGGGGTGTGGGGGGGAAACAACCCCAAAACACCTGTTTTTATATTAAGACTGGCCACTTAGACATCACATTAGGTTCCCTGTTACTTTCTCTTTGAAAGCTAAATTAAACATTCAGAAAAAAGAAAGAAATGCCAAAGCTAACATTGGACTCTAGCTCTTCTCACTTCGTTTTATGTATTATGATACAGTTTCTAATCAAGTGTTTACTTATGCTTTATAACATAACAAGTATTTTGTACAATTTTTTGGATAAATGTGTAACACTCCAGTTTCTTTTTACTGCATTGTGTTTTTCACTGCTGCGCTGATGCTATACATTTTCCTGACACACAGTTTTGGTATTCATTTTCTCTCTGCAGTATATATCTAAATATCTTTTCATTATTTAACAACCTCTGCTGCAATTTGTTGGCCACGTGCTTATGAAATTGTATGTATCAGAACATATTTGGGAAAGACCACCTGGGAAGCCATTGGGAATAAGTTTAAAATGTATTCTCTCCACAAAAGATGTGTGTGTTCAAGGGAAATGAAGTAGGGAGATTCAAGGGAAAAGTAGCGACAGTAAGAACAATATGAGATTAAATGCTTTTCCTTATTTTAAAAGATATTAAAGTCTCTTTAATAATTACATAATGCTCATCTGTCTCCTTCCTCAACAAATTTAAAGTCTGGTAAAGAAGAATCTTACCAAAACTTTTGAAGTTGTCAACTATACAGTTTTTTAACAAAGAGTGTAGACTTTCTATTTAAAAAATAGACCACTGCGAACTGTTTCTGGTCTTGGGCTGAAAACAAAACAAATCAAATCAATTGGCACCAGAAAATATTTGTCTGCAGTTCTTCAAGTTTAATTTTGATGCCTCATGCTCTCTTTCTCCACTGTAGCCTGAGCTTTCACCCACATTAAATTCCCCATTATACTCCTCATCCAGGACCTGCACTGATCACTGCTTATTCAGTGGGTGCCTCATGAAAGGTGTAAACAAAAAGAAAAGTGTGTGAAGCTGTAACTTCAATGAGCCATGGTGACTGAATTTCCAAATCAACATTTTCTTTTTACACAGGTGAAACTTCAAATAACAAAATATTTGCTGTTCAGTTTTCTACTGAAAAGTAAATGTTTTCTGTGAAAAATTTTGGCAGAATTTTGGCATCAAAATCTCCATAACAAAAGTATTTTTCAAGTAATTCTATTTAAAAGTACCAGTTTTCATTACAACTAATACATGATGATTTCTTACTAGATTGATGTTTCTCAGCCTTTTGAAGGTGTTGGAAAGAAATCTTATTTGGAAGAAATCTCAGAATCATTTAACTTTTTGAAGAATTCCACAGCTCATCATATGTATATTTGTCTCAGTAATTTTCCATCAGCTACATTTAGGCTGGGGGTTGAAAACTCATGTAGTACTTTCATTTTCCCCTATTTTGTATGTCTGCTTGGTTGCATGCATAAAATCTGTGCATTTTAGCTGTTTATTTATGTATTTATCTATCACAGTTGTTAAAAAGGTAATTATAGAAGATCAGTGGTCCTCGCATCACAGGATAGTACTTTCTGGCCTTAATATTTATTACCTAGTTCTAGTTTGAAATTTCCATGCCACATGACTATAGTGTTTGGGTTTGTTATAAGAAATAAGAAATGTTAGTAACTGAGGAAACTCCTTATTATTCTTATTTTTAATTCTCATGTTTCCTAAATGGGTTATCCAGATTGTTCCTTTAACAAATGATCAAAGATCATGGGCTAAGTGAGCAGGGATGAAAATCTTGTTATTCCGGAATATTTTTTTTCTGTTTTATCTTTGAAGCTATTAACATCTTCCTTTTTTTAGCATACAACTTCATGGAGAATTTATCAAGTCTGTTTTAAGGATTAGTATGATTTTTGCATACAATTTTATTGTTAACTTTATGGTTGTGTAATGTATATTTTTCCCCTTGTATTACATACTGCAGCTAATTTGAATGGTGATTGACCTAGTGTTCTTACAGACAATAAAATCTTCTCTGTACATGGTTTCTACCACAGAACAGTAAGAATGCAATCAGATGCTAAACCAAAAAATGGTTGCTATTTTATCCTGAAATACCCAGAAATTCTTTTTACCATTGCCTTGTTATTTACTCTATTACACTAGAATTGTTTATCCCAACTGATCTTGAGGGTAGCTTGACAACTACTAAATCTGAAAAATTATGAACATCCTTGATCATATACGACCATTGGTTTAATTTCTTTTCATGCACTGTGTCAGATTTTTGTGACATTTTATTTTTACACAGAATTGAACTTGAAAATGCCTGTAATATTTACTAGGGCACTTGCAAAGTGAAAAAAATAATCAACAACAGTAATTCTTACAGACTCCAGTAGATGCTATGTTACATACTTCATCTTTATACCTGAAAAAAATTGATTTCAGTAAAAAATATAACTTAATATGATATCAAAGGTTTCTTAAAGCCTATGGAAAAACAGACTGGCTTTAAAATTAGGTCTAATTATTAAGCTTGCCTGTCAAAAAGATGTCTAGGCTTATTTATCAGGCATAGAATTGTTCTGGGGATCAGACAAGAGAAAGTAAAAAGATACTGTCGGTAGAAATTAGATAAGAAAACCTATGTCATTCAACGGCTGCCACAGCCCAACTTTGTAGGATAACATTATTTTAATAACAGGCAAAACAGGCTTTGACTCCATCTACAAGCTACTTCATAACTTCTAGCTCAAAATGACATTGTGTCAGCTAAGACTGTGACATCATGTCAAAGCACACTTACAGAACAAGAGATTTAATAGTCTTACAGTGAGTTTCCAAAACAAATAGAAGGAATTTTGGAGCATGTTAAGTATTAGTAGCTACACATTATTAGCAGGATGCTGTAAAAAATACTTTTTAAACTAAGAATCATACCATTTCCCCAAATCCATTATTTAGAACTCATGAAAGCAAGCTGGTCAAGAAAAAAAAATAAAAGAACTATGGTTTTGTGGGTTTTGTAGTATTAGTTTGTCTGTAATGCACAAGCAAAATAGAAAAAGACTGTAGATTCTGAAGGCAATGTCTCAATAATATTAACAGCAGTGGCTTGTAAAAATAGATATATAAGCAGGACAAATACAATGTATAGCACAAAGTGTCTTATGTTTTCATTCTGCTTTTTACTTGCTTCGTTCTTGACTTGCTATCTAGACTAGATCAATCTTTCAACTTGGACAAGCAGTCATAATTGTAGATAAATTTGTTCTGTCAGAAGGATCCTTCAGATTACAACACATATAATTCATAACTATATATAGCAATTTCATAACAACTATTTTACAGTAAATACTAAATTAACGTGGTTGAAGGTTATGCTTAAAACATACTGCTGTAACTACTTCAACCAGCTTTTGTATATGCATGAGTTTTTAAAAATATATTTAGACAGGCAGAGAACTACTTAGAGTTTCTTTATTTTTTGAAGTTCCTGTTTTCCCTTAAGATTAGTCTTTCACAATACTTACTGTTAGAGTTTTGATTTAGATCACCCAAGTCAATGTCTCATCAAACTAATGTAGATAACACATACCAGTTTCCCTGGCTGGGGAACACATTGACAATGATAGGGTTACCTGTTGCTACTGTCTGCCTTTGATTCTCCATTCCAGTGATCAGAAACCCATTTATGGCTGAATTAAATAGGAAAGGCCTTTGGCCAATATACAGAGCAAAGGCTGTCAAATGGTACAGTATCTCACGTGCCACTGCAAAGTGCCTTTTCTACTTCCATAATGCTGGACATTGGTTCAGACATTGATATTCTGAAGCAATTTCCTATAGTGCCAACAGTAATTGTATAATTTTTTTTTTCACTCCCAACAATCCTTGTGTATTGGTATGTTGTTTCTTGTTTTTTACTTAATATTCAAGTTCTCTGAGGCAGAAGCAGATGCATTTCTGATGTATTTGTGTCATGCTATCAATGATGAGTTCATGATCCAAGGTCCCTGACTAGGATTCTTAAGCTCTACAATAGTACAACTACATACCAATGATGTGGCATTGAATTGAGCTAGGGATTGTGATTTGGAATTAAATGTAAGTGTAGTTTTGTATTATATAGTACTCCATATATTTCTATTATGAGTATATTAAAGTATAGGGTAGTACAAACAATGATGATCAATTTATTCCTTGATATACTTTAAGTGAGCAGAAATTCTAATTACACATAAATATTCAGAATATTTCCGTAATTAACAGAGTAGAAGAAACAGAACACAAATTCTAACAGATAACTGAGGAATGAAACTGGATCCATAAAATGGAAATTTTTGTTCAGAGAATTTTCTGCTTCAGCAAACCTCACTTTTATGTCTGTTTTTTTGTCAACCTTCTCCTTTTCTTCTAACATTTTTCCCCATGTTTCATTCGTTTCCTAATCCTGTTGTTTTTTATGTCAGCCTTACAGCAGACTTGACTCCTGGTTTTATTTTTTGAGCCAAGTCTCACAATAAAAAATTCTTTCAGTTTTACTTTTTTACTATTATTGTCAATGTCTATGTGTAAGAAAGAAGATTCCTTCAGCAAATGCCACCAAAAGAAGTTAAATATATTTTAAGAATTAACTTTTCCTCCTCAACCAAAGCAAATCGGGGCGGGGGGGGGGGGGGGGCAGTTACAGAGAAAAGAAACTTTTTTAAGATCTCTATCCAGTATAGCATAGTCTTAACCTACATGTTTAATAAATCTAACCTTCCCACTATGGGAAGCAAGAAGTGGTAGAAATCTGTTTTGAAACTGAGAAAGAAAATTATCTAACCTTTTCGTTGTAGAGGAAGTTCTTGAAATTACTGTAGTTGAGAGATATTTCTGTAGTTTCTTCTGAGGATGGTTTTTCTCCTACAGTTGTTCTTGTGTTGTGATTTGTCCTTCTTGTTGTCAGTTTAGTACTCAGAAATTTCCATCTCTTCCTTGTCATTTTCTCAGAAGTTGTCCATCTGGAGGTGTTGTGATTTGATAAGCAAAGCAAGTATACTTTTCAGTCATGTTAGCTTGAGTAAGTGAGCACCAGAGGAATGAAAAGAACCAAGACATATGCAAACATACCTGAATCCCTTTAGGTGACTGTATTTTGGATTAACGAGAATTGTACACTAACACAAAGCTACACTGACAAATATGCAGTGTGTGTTAAATGTGTAAACAGTGCAGTGTTAAATGCTGATCTGTACTTTAAACTGTAGATTATATATTGTATTCCTGACTAGCAATGGAAAGAGATAGAAGGTACTCAGAAAGGCTGGATCTGTGAAACTATGTTTCATCTTTGGAGGAACCTGTCTGTCTCCACTGACTGCAGGTAGAGCCTGGAGAGGTTAGCCTTACTAGGAGCAAAGTTAGCTTTGGTGAATAAACTGTCCGTGTGTTAGATTTCAGAAAGAAGCAGGCTGTCTCAGTAGAATCATCTGTTGTCACAAGGCTCCCAGTTGCAAATCAAGGCTAAACAGTGGAGTGGTCACAACAGGCAAATCCTCATAGATGTCCAGGTTTACATACGAAGGAATAAATATAAGGTAAAAGGATAATTTTAGTTGCAGGCTCTGTAATAAAAACATTGTGTGCTATGTTAATTGAGCAGCAACAGAAATAGTTACAGTAGGCATTATGAAAAGGCAGTTTCCCTGAGGCACAGGAGACATGTTCATTGGCCCCCAGAATCTGTTCTTGGAAGATCTTAAATTGGTTGTGTTCTTTTTCCATAAAACGAACTCCCCCACACCTTATTTAACCACACACCAGTAATGCAAACACTTTGATGAAACCAAATATGAATGTGAATGATTTTGTTGCTTTGGAATACTTTTTCTAATGTTCCTTGAATTCGTGTAAAAAAATACTTGGTATAGGGAGACTACAGTGTCACAGGCCCGCGCAAGGAAGAGAGACATATCCAGCAAACTTAAATGATCTGAAGTGATTGGCCTATACATACTTGTCTGTGAACAGGAAAACTGAGAAACTACTATCTGGAATATTGCATGTGTAGGGATGGAACAAGAAAACGTTTTGGGTTTGGGTTTTTTTTGTGTTTTGGTTTTTTTTTTATTAAGGCAGATCTATAATGAAGATCCTATTACATTATTCTTAGGGATTTAGCAATTCAAGGTTCTGTTGAGGAGATGCAAAGATTATTTCCTATCTTCTTGAAAACTAATTTCTTGATATACTGACTTTTTTACAGAGTCTAGAGACTAGGTCAGATACAACTGAATTTAGGGAGGGAAACAAAGAAGTAGCAGAGAATAAATTTAAACCTTTATAGTCCCTTTTTGCAGAGGACCTCTTCTTCTACATATGCTTATCAAACTTATAGAAAGTATTCTTGCTACTCTGGCTGAAACTAATAGGTAGTGAAGAATCAGTATTTCTTGTATGGAACCCCAAAGAAAAGCATGAAACTCAAGGTACGAGCAGAGATTTCTTTGTGGAGGTCAACTGGAGAATAAAAATTTGATGTGTAACTTAGGAAAAAAAACAAACCCTTGATAACTAGATTGCAAACTATTACATAACTTGAATGGGATTTATAATATAGGCATATTGCAGATTTAAATATGTCTTGTAGTAGAGTGTATGTTCATGCAAGAAGAGTAGTCCAAACCTTTTTCTTTTTTCCAAAGGCTTTTCTAAAGGCTTTTCCAAAGGCTTTTCTATTTGGAAATGAAAAAAATATTTACATTTACATTGTAATATTCTTAATTGCAGGACAGATACAAAATACAGGTTGCCCATTTGCTTCAGATTCTGTCCTCTGATGCAACCTAATAGATTCACAATTTACTGTGCTCTTTTTTGGGGCTCTGACATATAATTCCAGCCATGTCCCAGATCTTTAGAACATCTCTGGATCATATACTGCATATGAGTAATATTGACAAAGGGCTTTGATCTGCAATCATTATGCAGATACTAAGCTCTGGAGAGCTTAGTCAGAATTGAGGTATGTAAAATTGCCCAGGTGTCAAACTCTCAAGATAAAAAGTTGACATCACTGAATCCAAGGAGAATTTTTCCATTTTTCAGAGTCATATTCCTTTCAAGTTAAACGCCATATTTGTCAGCTGCGGTCTGTCCCTACTTCATTCTTTGTATTACTTCTTAGAGGGAGCAAAGACTTTTGTGAACTGTAATTCACAAAGCTATCAAAACAGATAAAGTAGAAATACAGTCCCAATTGCTACACAGTATATGCTCAAGTCTGTTTTGATAAAAGTAACTCTGAGGAGTAATATATGATACATGGGTGCAAAATTACCTTTTTAATATGTCATGTGATGAAATGTATCTCTTGCTCAGATTTTATTCAACAAAATTCACGCCACTTTACACAATAATTTGTAGGTTTTGTTTACTTCCTAACCCCACAATACATGAACTCACTAGAGAGTTTTGAATTGGAAGTGAACCAACCAAGTTCTAACTTTTGTGGATTTTTATTTCTTAGGCCTGAATATATACTCCTTGATCATTTCCAAAATTAGTGTAAGTGATCACTTACCATATTAGTTTAAGTTAGTTATCGTTTATGGTTAAAGATTTTTTCTGTTTTGCTCTTATCCATTATAGCTGTATCTGTTCTTGTATCTTGCCTCAAATATTATTACTATTTTTTATCTTATTTTTTCATTACTAAATATATATTTTAGCTCCGTCAGTTTACATAAGCATTTCACATATTGCACAAATACTGAACATGAGTTATGTGAACAATCAGTAACTTATTAATTTAAACACTTTAAAATGGTATGTCTCTTTAGGAATATTTTCAAGTGACACTTTTAACACTAGCAAGATTACGAAGAACTAAAAATGTGGGCATCTACATTGCTGATATCATGATGGCTGTGTAATGTAATGTATCAAAATGGTCATGTTAGTATGTGCTGATGTGCAAAGCTAGTGGTATAGAAATACCCTAAACTAAGCATTGGTTATGTACCACAGCAAGTCTGTTATTGTATGAACCTAGATCTGGTAAATCTATATGGCAACACAGACAGCAAAACCTGTCAGTACTGCATATTATTTCTTTTTTTTTTTTTTATGTGAAGTATTCAACACAGAAAGTTTGACTAGAACAGAGTTGCTCTGAAATATATACTGTATATGACATCTATCCCATCATCTCTCAGGTGATTTTGGTTTTTGTAAGGATGACTTTAGGTTTCCCTAGAGAATATTTTTGTAAAGTTATTAGTGATTACAAAATAATCACAATAAAGTAGATATACTTTAATTCCTTGCCTCTGAAAAAAAACCCAAAATCTGTCATTCTAAAATCTTGGTATTAGAACCATGTTTTAACAGCCTGGGAATGAGTAAATACTTAAAAGTCTGATGAATTCAAATTAGTGAATTAGAACAAAGATGGTTTTATTCTGCCTTCATTTAATAGAGAACTGATGCAGTTCTACAAAGAAAGATTTAGGGTGCTATCACTACCATTATCTAATGTGCTTATGAAAAAATAATAGACACATCGTTGTTCCCAAAGATGGATATATTAAACACCTGTATTTAGGACAGGATCTTTTTATGGCAGCAAGACAAAGTTTATTGATATACATGATTTGATAAATAAAGGTGAACTTAAATAATAATTCAGAGAGTCTGGAACTGTATTTCTTGGGATTCTGGTTTTCAAATTTGAAGTGCTGATAGTTGAGAGAAACTTGCTAGACCTCTTTTTCCTCTTCTATTTAGACACTTTTATGTTTTCTGCATTGCCTTCACAAAGCCATGTTCTTCAGTCTCTTTTGCTCACAGAAAAGCAAATTTATTTTTTGACCTTCAAAAGTGCAGAAGTAAATCTTCATACTGTATCATACAGAAATTAGCATATATTATTCATACACTGTATGATATTGTGCAGCATTCCTTGCTTGGTTTTTTGTTGCTTAGCTTCTACACTAAAACCAAGTAGTGACCCATTTTTTTTCCGCAGTGTTTAGACTCAGGCTGCAGGGGAGGCAATAAGGCTATATCCTTACTGCTAAATAAAAAAAGGAAATGTTGAGCTCGAGCACTGGATCCCTGATCATCCGTGTTGCTTAACGGTTAGCACCATGCCTGGCATGGATTTGGACTGTGCCAAGTGGCACATTTTTTGTGTCTTGGGACATTTTTTTGTTTATAAAGCACAGAAAGGATCATTCCTCTAGCAGATAATGTGGACAAAACTTTGGTGACGTGGGTACCTCCTTCCCACAAATTTTTTCAGTACCATTGCAGCATCCTTGTTCCACTCCTAGTTTGCATGCTGTCTAAATGCCACTCCGCTGGGCCACATTAGAGACGACTCATTATTTCAGACACTTTGAACTGAAGAGAGCACTGAAACCATAGTAATCTTCTTCTGAGGGTCAGACGGATGTCACCTGGGGCCCAAAAGACAGTGCCAAGTGTTATGCAGCATGCTTTTGCCACTTGGCCCCAGGAGGATAGACACAGTCCAACAATTTATTCCTTCAGTAACTAAAAAGTTACTTCAGTTACTTCCAGGACAGTTTTAGTTTGTTTAATGATTAGGAAGTGAATCTGAGATGGCTTCATGTGTTGCAAATATTAATGTATTACTGTGTGAATAATTCAGTCCTTTTTCTGTGAATTTAGCGTCCAACATATCACACCCTTGCTTTGTCCCTGCCCTACAAATGAAACAGTTCTGCAGCCACCTTCTACCAAAACTAGATATGCTAGGGTATGGTTGGTTAGAGTGGAAGTGTAGGTAAAAATTGGCACAGAAGGTTGCTCTGTTATTTCTGCCACTTTTATACTGGTGGAGATTTCTAGCACTCATAGGAGTTCTCCAGGGGTCATAGCCAGGTCGTTTTGCTGTTGATTTGCAAATCCCGCAGTGTAACAGGCTGCTAAAAGAAATCAAGACTCCCTGTCCATCTGAGTTGTTAAACAAGCAATGGTCCTCAAATATCACCCTATCTTTAAACCGTCTGCATACTCTATGGCAATTAAAAATGTTTGTTAAATGGCTGGAATATATGCGGATTCTTCATTGATTTGTTCTGTTTATGTGTTTGCATTAATTAGATACAGAAGTTCAGACTTAGCAAATATGATAAAAAAGTTGCATGCTAAAATGTTTGAGGTTTTTTTTACTAATAAAGACAACTGTATTTCAGTTTAGAAACTAGATACTGCAATAAAAAAAATTATATCAAGTCTTTTTTGTAATAGTTAATTTTGAAAAACAATGGTCAGTCAACTTACTGTGCTTTATGTTTATTTTTGTATTTTTTGTTCTTTTTCTTTTGATCTAACAAAAGTACTTCTCATTACTGCAGAGAGAAATATATTTGTTCTGCTCACATAAGCGCCATCAGAGATACATAGCACATTATTCAAGGGTAGGATTCTGCCCACATTTACTCTGATTAATATTTAGCATGTTTTGTCCAGTGCAATTGTTCACCAACATTATGAGAAAAAGGTCCCTTCTGTTGCATTATTTTGTGTAGTTAGAATGGCATGTAATATGTTGTTTATGTAAAGGAGCCATTTAGAGGCCATGGGTCCAGTTCTCATACCCTCATTCACACTGAGGCAATACTTTTTATAGGTATTGATCCCAAAGAAACAAATTGCCTGGGGGAGCCAGGGGATTTCATAAAGTGAAGGCCTGTACAAAATCTTAATGAGAGCAGAATCTGGTGCTAACTGAAGCAGAAGTCTTTAAATGCAGAAGCCCACATTATCAGATGCAGTGACAGCCACCATGCCATAAATTCATTTATCTGAACACTAATTATATTAGTGATGCATATATTGATTATATATTATGTTTATAATTATATTATATTATGTATATGTTAATTATATATTATGTTTTCTTTTACATAACATTATCTTTACACTGGAAGTGGTTGTGAGCATACAATATTCTTCTAATTCCTACTAATTAGATTTCTGTGTAACATCTCTCCCTGACCACGCCAGAGGCAGACTGTACCTTTTCTACTGTACTTTGCTGGGCAGAAAACCCATTTAGGTGCTGCTATATCACCATTATATCATTAAACTATGATTGTTTATCTGCCACAGTAGGACTGCGTGTGTTTTGAATACGAACAAAAGTAGAATTTTGTGAATTCTTGCAAAATGGTAGGCAAATCCTTCAATGGTTTAAGCTCTGTCTCTAGGTAACTCTCTGGTCTCAGGAATTTTTATATAATTTACCCCTGAATTACTTCATTGCTCTTCTTTCATTATTAGAGTTCCTTTGGAAGTAATCTCTTCCACAAATTTGTGAGTTCCCATTGTGGGCTGGGGCAGTCTCAAGTACAGGCAGAAACTGGGAACGCTCTTAAAATCTGTCAAACATTTGGGATTGAGATGCAATGTTTGGCGGTTGGGTGAGTACATATGTGATGAAATGACATTGTGAAAATCAAGAGTTTCTTGCACATCATGTGTGAAGTGTACAAATTCCAAATATTAAAGACTACAAATTACAAGAAAATATACAATGATCCATATTGACCTATAGCACAATAGTTACCGTTAAACGTAATTTAGTCTTCAGAGAGGTGTTAATTTTATTTCAAGACCTTACTCAATGTGGAATTTATTTTAATTTAAAAAATGAAAAGGAAGGAAAATATTTTTGAAGGAACTGTTTTATTAGACAAATAATGACCTTTAAGTTGCAGTGCAGGAAATAAAAATCTGTTTTCAACAGTAGAGTCTTCTATTTCAAAAGTAACAGCCTCATTTCATGTCTGTCTGTTTTCAGATTTTTTTAAAAATTTTTCTAGTAAGTTACTCTGCTCTCAAGAAAATAACAGAGATTGATTGCAATGAAGAATGACATTTCATTTTTTCTTTGGTTAGATCTAATGTAGATCTAACTTACATCTAGAAGCACAACTAGAAACATATTTTTTATGCCAAAATTGTATGTGTGACCTGGAAGTGTATAAATTCAGTTTAACTTAGATGTTTTCTACACTTCCAGTTTGTTTTCATCAGTATTTATAGTCTTTCACTCCTGAGGACTTGCAGCTATATCCTGAAGCTGTAGTTAAGTGGAGACTTTTTTTCCTTCCTCCTAAGAGGAAAACATTATAAAATCCAGATTTCCTGCTTTAGATATGAGAACACATAAAAAAACTGGAATATTTTGTAAATCTTCATTAAAATTCAGAAAATTATTACTCTTTATGCTGTTTTTATAAGCATTGTAGTTTTGTAAACTTTATGGAATTTCACTTACTGAAAAATTTTAGTTGAAGGGCCTTTTTGCTTCAGTTTAAATAGCAGCTCTGTTTCAGAGTAGAATAATACATTAAGTTTAGGGGATTTTTTTCTTTTTAATTCATGACTGTTTGAGTCATTGTTTAAAATCTAGTGCTGCTTGCAAAGTCATCTGGGAAAGAATGTGACAAACAATTCCCTACTGTTGTGTAATAAACTTAGTTTCTTATTTGTACATCCTTAGTACTTGTTGATTTTGCTTTATATATTTGCCATTTTATTTGAAAATGTTTATGTAGCAAATCAAAAATAATATAGTAAATTGTTATTTATGTTGGGCAAAATGTACGTTTAAGAATCTTTATCATTTGTATGCTTTTATTTATTTATTTACAGAAAAATCTAAACACATGTAAGCAAATCCTAAAAAGATTATTTACATTTCTGTATTCCTAAGCTATTGTTAGTTTTCCTTTTTCCAGTGCTTTTAATTGTGGTGTATGAAATTTAAAAATCTGCTGCAGCAGCACTGGAAGATGAATTATAATGGTACTTTAGCCTTAAGTAAAGGCTTTTTTTTTGTGTACAGTTTTTTTAACATTTATTTGAGATTTTAAGTGTTTACTCAAATGGCAAACTGTTTCCACCACATTACATATCTGTACTTTATTCTGTAGATGATGAACAGCAGGGATTAAAATTAAACTGGTGATGTGATTTTACATGATTGATTGCAGATGAAGATTGGAGCCCTGATAAACTAATTAGCAGAGAAGCCCCTCAAAGTGCCATTTTGCTATGCAGGGTCTAATAAACAAAAAGTGATTGGAGAGGAATGGTGATGACAGATTTTACTGTAACTGAGATTACATTTTCCTCTTGTTTTTCAATGCATTTTTTACTAGCATTTATTGTCCTTCCCTCACATTTCTGCCAGTTACTCCCGTGCACAGTGGCTAAGCACTGTCCTACTAGTTGTGATTGGCTGACAGTAGGAAAAGATCTAAACTGGACATTTTTTGTATGTATGCATATGTGTGTGTATATATACTTATACACACGCAGATACACACACACACATATATTAATGCACATGCACAGATGCTACCCTACTCGTCTGGAAGAAATTTCTTACTTTTAGCTTGTAAAACTCTTGTAAAACTTGCTTATTTAGAGGCTGTGCCATATCTCCTTTGACAAGAGCATGTAGATGCCAGTTGGGGAGTAGAAAAGGTGGTACTACAGTATTGTTTCTGGGCTATGGACAGTTTTCCACATGTTTTGAGGGCTGGTGGGGTCAAAAACACTGGGACAAAAACAAACTTCTGTAATTCCTTGTGTTCCTATGGCCATCTCCTGCAGTAAGTGGATCTCAAAAATTAGAATGAATTTCTATATGATAACGTAGGTATTACATGAGAGTCTCTTTATCTTATGGATCATTGACAGCAGTGTAGCATATGTTGCGCATCTTAAAAAACAGATCCTTAAGTCATCCAGGTGACTGTTTTTTTCAAAGTGCAGGTTTTTTATGATATACTGCATATTGGAAAGGAAGAACGATAGCTTTCAAGTAGAATGTCCTCCATAGCACACCTAGACTGAAATCTAGCAGACTGCTACACAATATTTATATCTCTGTGTGTGCATTTCTTATATGTCTGTAATGTTTCCTTACTTTGATAAGTTATATCTTTATGAACTCATGTCTGCTGGTAGTTTCAGATTTTAGCAGAGAATTCTAGGATTACCTACTCAGAGAATATTAAAAGTTTTATACATAAAGAGAAATTGCCACAGAATCCAGTTGCTCAGTCTTACAGTGTCTTTCAGGCATCCAAAGCTATTATTAATTGACCTTGGTAGCTTCATTAAAAAGAGACAGAACAACTTTCATGTGTGTGTCAGTACAGATGGTGATAGCCCCAGAACTGTTGCTTCAAGCCAGAGATCACAAGCTATTTAAAAAAGAGCACATCCCTCGATATACTTCCTACTGATCATGGTCCATTAACAGTACAAAGTTCTAGTGGGAGAGGGGGCTAGTCAAGAACTCTGCTTGGCTGCTTTAGGGCAGAGCCTGTGTTATGCAGTTTACTGCACTAATTATATACTCTTGATGAGCTCATTAGAGGACAATAAAGGAAAATGAAAACAGTTTGCAATATGTGTGGTCAAATTAGCCACACAGAGAAATTATGGTTTGTACTTAAATGCTGTTTGGAAAGTGTCCATTAAAAAAAATGTAGACACTCATGTATGTACACTGTAATGATGCCTAAACTAATTTTCTTTAATGTGTTTATTTTTCAAATTGGGAATTGGACCCTGTTTCTATCTGATTAGAATGCAAAGGAAAGATTTAAATGAGACAGGCAGCAGGATATCTGCAGCCATGTACTTCATGGAAGTTGTTAGTTATGCGGATTGGAGTTGGTGGTCCATTTGCAACGTTTTTGTTTTTAACAAAAATGAAGGTTGAAATCTTATCTCCATTTAAGAAAGAGAGTATTCTTAAATTGATAGACTCCACTTAAGACCATCCATTTAAGACTATCCATTTAAGACTAACCATTTAAGTCTCCATTTAAGACTATCCTATATGCACTTCAGTGAAAATAAACTGCACTTAAGTGCAGTTAGGAATCTACTTCAACTAATTCATGGTAATTTGAAAAAAAAACATTTTGAAGATTTCTTTAGTAAACACGGTATATATATACACACACACACACTATTTCATATACAAAATATCAGCATGGATAGAAGCTGACAGTGGTAATTAAGTTTGTAGATTTTATTGACCTTGAAACTGCAAAGGTTTTTTCTTCTCTGTAGGTGTACAAAAATTACTGCAATTTATAAATGGGGAAAGTACAGTAGAGGTAGACTTGTTTTATGGGTGCAGCCAAATCAGATCAAGGTGGTGGTGGTAGAGAAGACAAATGAGGGACCTTCCTAAAAGGATCTGCTTAAAAGTTGGTATAGTTGCATGTGTCATTGTTCCTTGCCCTGAGTCTGTCAAATAACTCAGAGTTTAAAAGTCTTTAAGTTAACCTGGTTCATTCTAATAGAACTTGGTTAGGAAGCTATTTCATGTGCAATCATACTGGTAGACTTGATGGGGGGAATTACTTTCAGTGAGGGCTGGGTACATAATAGGTGTAATGGACAACTGAGGGCTGGCAGCCTATCCACTAGGCTCAGCTTAACCAAAATGGAGTTTGCCATTAATGCATGAATTGCTCAGGATTACACAGTCAGTGGCAAAACAGATTCCTGGTGCTTTGACCAACCAAATTAATATCATATAACAGTTTTCAGCAAAATGCATATGAAATTTCAGCCCAATTACAAGTCTAAATTTCTAAATGAGCCCTTATGTGCCTTGACCAATGATATTTAAATCATTGTTATCCTGAAACTTCTTTTCTATTTTTTTTATTATAGCTTTTTCACTACAATTGTTTTCTCTTTCTTCTGTTTGGTCTGCTGTAATGAAATTCTTTTAGCATAAGCTAGAAATATCACATACCTATGGAGTCAATACCAGGTTTTATGTTTGGTATCTTTATTGATGTAGGCCTGTTTCATTAACGAAATAACCTGACAGTCCACAGAAATGCTTTTTTCTGCTATTCTTTCTGAAGCAATCCAGTAACGTGAAAATTTGGGATGAACTTGTATCAAGAATTCTCACACATTTATAGATTTGATGATCTTCTGACCACTCACTGTATTTGTAGCCATAACATTGACACTAGAGTAATGCTTATAAAAAAACACTTTTCAGTTTTCAAGTAAGCTCTCTCTCTTGATTTCTTCTTAGGACTGAAATTTGACCAACTTTCATGTTAGAAGAGCTAATTTTTTCAATTAAATACAAAGAAGTACTATTTATCATTCCTATCTTGCCCAACCGTAAAATAAACATCACAGTAGATGCTTTGAGGATTTTAATTTATTGTCAGAACTTAAATATATCTTGAGAAATAAATGTTGAAAGAAGTAAGATATTACATTTTTTTATTGTCATGAACACAGAATTATGCCAGTGGGAGAACACTGAATTTCATGCAGGATGGAAACTGGTTGGATGCTTTAAACAGAACCATGCATAACCAGAAGATTTGGGTTTTGTTGTTGTTGTAGGTTTTGTCCCCCAAATTAAGATTGATTGAAACTAATTGTCTTTATTATTATTTCTAATACCTAAAATTTCTCCAAAGGAAAAGTAATCAGACAGAAAAACAGATGGAAAAATAGTCAGAAGTGAAACAATGGGGCACGTAGCCACAGCTGCATGAGTGTAGTGGGAATCAGAGCCCCTAGTTTGCACGAATGAGGTACAGAAGTCCATCAGTCTTAAAGTTCAGACAGGCAGGTGAATGAACTTTTGCCATTCTGTAAGGTGCAAAGCATCTCTTTCTGATCAATGCTATATAACAGTAACTGTTTATATAAACAAGAATAAAATAGAAAGCAACATAAGCAGATTGTATATTGTCAGAAATATCCCTGTTCTGTAGATAGCATATAAATTTTTATATACTATATATAGATATGTATCAGAACTTCTCTTTTTCCCCCTGTTTTTTTATATAACACAATCTAAGAATTACTAGAGCATAAATAGTATAAAATTATTTTTAAATGGCTTGTGGATGCAAGTGGTATGACAACTTATTGGTAAGCTGTAAACTTTTTATTTGATATAATGCATAGGTATGATATTATATACCTCACTTCAACAAAACTTAATATAACTGAATTTTAATTATAGCTGTTATTGTCATAAATTTATCAACAATTAATTTCAAAACAACAGACTTTCCAGGGTATGTGCTGTTGTGCTTTATCAGGGTGCATTGTGACAACTTGTGGAATAGGTAATCAGAAAGTACATCCTTAAAAAAGGAAAGTCAAATTAGTTTATATTGCTCATATCCAAATAACTGAACTTCCATTTGTAAGCTGGGAACAATAACAAGGCAAACTTCAAATTGTGAAATCACCACGTTTTTATTGCAAAAGGGTTTTTTCTTAAACATTTACGGTTATGGATTATCAAAGAAAATTATCTCAGTTTTTCTTCGGGATAGCTGGACCGTTTCCTCATCTCCACTAGTTACCCAAAGTTCTTTTAACCTTAACCGAGCCCTGCTGGATTCCACAAACCAGAAAATTAACTGCACAAAACACTTGAGAGCCTACATCTGTATGAAGAATGAAATGTATTCTTTAAAACACACCTTTCTGTTACCAGTAGACTAATTTATTACCCCTTTTCCATTCCTGCACTTGGTGCCTGCTCTGGGTGGCACTGCAGTCCAGAGAATTCTTCTTTTCCGCGGTGGCTGGTGGTAACTGCAACATTAGTGGACTTCCTTTTGAGGTGCAAGTGGGGGTCAATAAAGAGAGAAGGAATAGGGCTACTTCAGAGATGAACTACCAGAGAAAATGGCTACGTTATACTGCATAACTCTTTAGTACTTGATTTTACTAGATTTCTTCTGTCAATGTTCTCATAGCTTTGCTGCCCTTCTCTTACAGCTTTAACCTTTTCTTAAACTTAGATCATAATATCCTTCCAAACTCAGCAACTGGAGAACAGCCTGATGCAGTTCTCAATAAGAAAGGATTCCCATTGACTTTTAACTTCAATGAGAATTGGATCAGCCCATAAATGAACAATTTGTATTGCCTTTTAATTAACTAAAGTGGCCAAGATAGTCATTGCAACAGAATCACAGGACTATACGTACAATTGGTGGTTCCGTTCTTCCTTACTGAAGGTCTACATGTACTATTAGAGGATATAATTCATCTTATCAGAGTGTAATCTGAACTATTCTCCAAATCAATAATAATTTGAAAAGAAAGAAGAATCCTTTTTTGCCAGACTGCAGAGAACCACAGGTTCAATAATGAAATGATTGACTTCACACTTCTTCCAAGAAAAAGTAGTTAAACTGCATGCAGCTTGCTCTGTACTTGGACAAAACATTAGAGACTGGAGTTGTATTTACTCCAAATGAAAACTGAAGATTCCATGAACTTAAATAAGAAATAAATCTTGATTTGATACTGTAGCCAAAGCCTTCCCAACTGTGCTGGAGCATAAGTGTATGAAGCTGTTGTCTATCATCTGGCTGCTACATTTTACTATCCAGTTTTTGTATTCTAAGAACTACACTGTATATCTAAAGTTTTGAAATTCTTTGGGGATTCTTTGAGACTGAGTCCACCAGTTCAAAGTATGCTAGAATTATAAATTGCATTAGTTAGGAAAAGATAGTGGTTTTCATTCTCAGCTATTAAATTCAACTGCTTTATAATGATTTTTATAACTAGAATAACATTAGTAATACTAATTCAATTATTATTAAATTATTTACAATACATTATAAAAATTAATTGTTGTTGTTATTTTTAGTTTCTATTTCCACATAGTCTTGCGTCCTCAATTGCACTCGGAGTTTTGAATGCAAACAAATCTCAGCAAATACCTAAAGTGAAATCATCAGCCTTTCCTCATCTAGAATTAAAGACAATACGAAAATCTTTTGAGGTTTATGTAGGTTTCATGCTGATTTGCAAAGTACATGAGGTGTTTTGTAATGAATAAAAAGCTGAATAAATAACACTAGCCAAGCCATGAGTTTTACTTGATGCAGATTCTAAATTCTGCTTGAAGTGATAGAATGTAAGCAGCTGATTATTTACTAAATACAAGCAAAAATCAATAGTTTATATCTACTGAAATCAGTGACTTCCATTGACTCTAGGGAGAATGGGATTGAGCCTGGAGCATAAAAGATAGTATGAAAAAAATATATATCATATTAAATGTTGTTAATCTTATGAAGCAAAGTGGTTCATGTATTGGAAACATTTTAAAAAGTCAGTGCTTTTGTCACTTGTAAACTATTTTTAAACTTTAGTTTGCTAACCAGTTTTAGTAGAAAAATAGAAAAGAATTCATAAATAAGGGACTTAATTATAAAATTAGCAGGGAGCTGATCCTCCTTAACCTGAAAGTCTACTTGTTAAAACGCCCACCAAAACCTGGCAGGTGTGGACTGAAATTTCTCCCTGTACATAGAAAGTAGATCTGAACTGTAGTATGCTGTGTATCTTCTGACAATGTTTTTTCAGTTTTTTTTTTTTCTCTAGTTGTTATTCCACAGCATACTTAAATATTTCTTAGTGCAAGGACTTGAATTTCAATATATTATGTTTTTTATTTAGAGATGAATATCCTACACCTTATCTGTGTCAGCAAGCATCTAAATAGCTGATGCAAACCAGACCAGATTTAACAGGAGCAGCTGAGAAAGCACAAGCTAATGCATAAAACACAGGCTAATGCATAATATGATGATCAGAGGAGTTTCAATGAGAAGTATCAAATGCAGATATAAGTCCTGTCAATCTGAGAAAAAAACCTGAATGTTTCAGTATGCTCGGTGATTCTCTACCCTTTTTCTAGGTACAGGAGAAGCTGCCACTGTCTCTTTCCAATTTGTGAATTTGAATATCTAGGCCTTAGTTGCATTTGTTTCCTATTGTTCAAAATGACTAAGATGGAAGTAATAGTTTTCCCAATTTTTATTGCAATGACATCTTTTTAAGAAGATCCAGATGTGGTTTTTGGAGAGATAAAAGGTGAAAGGGAAGGTGATCTTTAATTTTTTTGGCCAGAAGGAGACTAGAAAGACCCATTTTTCATGCAGCTTTAAGGCAATTTTAAGTCTTAAGTAATCTAAATTCTGTTTTACTTTGCAACATTGTCTAACCTTACTCATGTATATATTATGATATATATGGCTATGAACATCAAAAAATCTGCTTTCTTTTTGCAGTTAAGTTAAAAATCTAGAGGTTAAAAATTATGTTACTCATACTGGTCGTCCCAGGTTGAGATTCTGAGCTATGTATCAGGGAGGCTTGAAGCCAAATTTATGCTCAACTTCTTATGGACTGTTTCAGGAGGCAGACAAACGTCCTTGCATGTGGTCACAGTAACTTGTCTGAGCTCCTGTATGAATTTCAGTATTATGTACTGATATGCCATTTTTCCCATATGTATCTGTTTTGCCTCCAAGCCCTGGGTTGACTGAAGAGGACCTCGGAAAATAAACCACAGGCCTCATTTCTCCAGGAGTTGCTTCCAATCTCTGACCATCAAGTTCCATTCTCAGTTACTGAAACATAGGCTTAGACACCTGATTTTAGATCCCCAAAGTCTAGCAACTTTGGCTAGAAAGTCAAAGTATTTTTGTGAAATTCTGTAATCCCAGTTTAACCTCATGACATCTGCAAGTTCTATTTTGCTCATAAAACAAAAAAAATGAATAAATATTAGAACTGAGAAGATCCATTTCTTTTTTTTTCATATTCTAAGGCTACTTGTCACTTAAAACAGCTGAACTAGGGATTAATGGATTCAAAATTTCTCATAATTCTGGCAATTCTGTCAGATTTGTCTGGAAGCTCTAGCAAAGGCATCCCTACCTTTATTATTTTAGAATCTGTGGTAAAGGATATATGGTAACAAGAGGTAAAAATCCATTCGAGGCTGACTCGTTCTGTTCTAGCAAGACTCTGTCCTATGCCCTTTTTATGTCTTGATCTATATTGTCAGGTGTATTCTAAAGTAAAGATAATAATTTTATTAGAATGTAAACTACTACCTATGGTAGGCTTGGATGGCTTCTCATGGAGAAATACCAATGCTGCAGGTAACCAAAATAATTTAAATCTCTGCCTGCATATGAACCCTTATTTTACTTTCTCATATTTAGTATTTTAAAAGCACATTCTTTATTGGCTTCCTTTGCTTATTCAATGGAAGGGGTACTCTTCTTGCCCACACAAAGTCCAAGTAGTAAACTCATATTTCTTTTACACCAGTCTGACCATGTCATGTAATTGCCATTAATTTTTTGTTAGTCATCTAACATTAGATGGTGTTAGTCATCATGCTGGTACATGTTAATATTATGACAGCATGCATTCCAAACACAATGATCTAAAGGTAGCCATAAAACTCAGACAAAGGGTATTAAATCTCCTAACCCACCCCCAGCTAGTGAAGGTCTGCTCTCTACAGTATGTTAGAAGCACAATCGAGAGTAGTAATAAAATATTAATAGCTTTGTTTTTCACTTCTGAAATATATCATCCATTTATAAATAGGCTATGCAATGATATTAGATATTAAATTTTCCCATGTGTTTTGTTTCTTAAAGTAAATAATGAATTTAGAGGTAGATAGGGCTTGTAAGGAAGAAAAACAACTGCAGAGGTCTAGCTTATAATGTGAAGACTTCCATAACTATAAAGTAATTATAATTGCAGGGAATAAAAATGCTACTGCTGCTTTTTTATTGGACCAAAATAAATTTGAAAAGTTCTCAAAAGCTATTACTTGAGGTCAGACAAGCTGATTTATTATTTTTTATACTACTCCCTCAGTATATGAGCTAATGTAAAGTTCAAAAACTTTGAAAAAAGTCATATAAGAAGTTAGATAATTTTTAAAGTGATCACACTTAATATCATTTGATTGAAAATATTTAAGCAGAAAAGACATTACAGAATCTGAGTCATATACTATGCAGAAAATGCATGCTTGAGCAGCTCAAGAGGTTGAAAATGCTTAAAGAATTTCTACATTTATTAGAAAACCTAAATTACATTGGCACATATATTATTTATAACAACACTGCTACTGTATCATCTATAGTTACTACAACGCAGCTGAGCATTTTGTTATTTGTGTAAACATGAACAACGAAAAGATTGTTTATTCCCAGAATGGGAGAGAAAAGTATTCTAATTACAGTTTGCATTGTTTTGCCTGTGGGCTCCCCAAGAGCCAGTCCCTGATGGGAAGCCGCTGCCTCACATTCAGTGATGCATGAACTCAGGCTCTTTGTTCTGCAATAGGAAAAAAAAGTATCTGTGCAGTGCTATTTCTTGACTAATGCATGTAAAAGGTTATTGTACTTGATTCCTCTGCATCTGCACAGAGCTGACACAGAATCTGTCCTTTTTCTTTCCACTTCTGCATGTAACTATTGTTAGTTTCTTTCTTTTATTGTCAAAAGGCATAGTGAAAATAGGGTAGAATCAATCTTTTATTTCTCTGGCAATGAAAGAATTATTTTTGTGAATTTATACATTGATATCTGAATAATTGCGTATTATGTAAACTATTCAGAATACATAGATGAAGGGGAAAGTAAGCTCATAACCACCTGTTCCTTTGGGCAAAATCCATAAGTGAAATCAAGTGCAACCAAATGTTATATTATTTACATGTCATGCAATTTTCTAAAACATATTTGACAAAATATTGAATTCACTTATGGGTATATAATAGATCCTACTCATACTGAAGCTCTCTTTTATATTATTCTCTGAATAATTAAATCATATGGAAAAATGTCAGAAGGCAAAATAAAATGTATTTATTCCAGCCATATCTTCCCACAGCATGACATGTCGTCTGAAAACAACACTAAGCGTTTATGCCATCTGTGCTGGTTGGGGATACATTTACAATGCATGTCAATGTGGAATATTCCTTTTCGAGTTACACACAGTCAGCTTATAGCTATAAGCACCTAAATAGAGTGATCTACAAAAACAGCCAGCCATCAATACTTGGTTCACTTTCATCCACTCCTTGAGCTTTGTTTTATCTTTGGGAGATGAAGCTTGTTCATCATGCTGTCATTCACAGTTTTATACAAATAAGGAGTTACTGCAAAGCTTTGTTTCTGTACAGTAGTGAATAGATTTCTATGAGATAAATTCTGAATACTAAATATTAACAGCATTTAAGTAAAATATTAGTGTTCCTTAAAAGAGATGTTTTGTTACACATTTTTAAATGTTTGTTTTTAAAAATACTAAGAAAATGCGGGAAAATGTTCAGAAAAATACCACCATTTCCCAGGGACTGTACCTAAAGCATTTGGTAAATGTAAGAAGTCTTAGCTTCTAGTTGTACATAACTGATAATCATTGTATACCAGATCTCCACGAGTGATCTGTAGAATCAAAGAATATATTGTTTCAGTCTGCACATGTTGTGTAAATTGCATCTTTCAAGTCACCCTCACAAACAAGGCTAGTGTGTATTTGAGACTTGTTACGTGCAATTATTACCAATGAAATTACAATAATTTGATATCTACATTCTACATTCTTTCCTTACTTGTTAAGAGTTAAGAAATGGTTTCACAACACAAAAAAATTGCAGAGCAAAACAGTCTCGATTCTCTATTTTGTCCAAGCCGAGCTTTTGACACTTTTGACAAAGGGCCAGCTAAAAAGTAGTTTGAAGCTCTCTCACTCAGAAAGGTCCATCTTCAGTGTAAGGTAGAGCTGCAGAGGAGAGAGAATGAGTCTGCTTAAGAGAATTTCTTTTTTTCGTCCTACATATAGAGTCCCAGCATGAGCTGGGGGGTCTATCCCCTTACATGCTGGGGATTCTTTTGTCACCTGTCCTGTTTACTGTGCAATAATTTTCCTTTATTAATTGGTTAGATACTATTTTTCACTTAATCTTTGTTAAGCATTATTAGGTTTTTAATCTCAATACTTTGCTTGCGTAAAGTATGCTGCATAATTTCACATTAATGATGCAAGAATTTCCATAGAACAATAGGAAAGAGTCAGAAAGCTACTGTGTATCACAGGAAAAATGTATGCATTTTGATTATTATGAAATACTATTTTCTTATGATGGCATTAATCACTTATCTCCTGTTCCAAAATGCCAATTATCAATGCTAATTATCGATTCCAATGCCTCCTTAAAGGACATTCAACTTTGAAACATTTAGGAAGCAGGATCTTGGATACTAAGAATTATTCAGTCTCCTTAGGGGAAAAAAAAAAACAGAACAGGATACATTGATTATTGCCAATTTCTACTGTAATTGAATTTGTAACTAAAATTTGGTCTTTCCTCATTTTGTTTAGTTAAATCTGCCTAGAAAATGTTCAGGATGCTTAGTAGCTCTGTTATTTTGTCTCAGTGATGGACTCCCAGCATATACATACTGTGTATAATACATGTGCTAATGTCTGAACAAGAACATTTAAAAAATGTATTATGAACAGTTCCATCTGGTGGAATGAGCTGTCAAAATGACTTTTTTTTAATTAGAGTTGAGTGAAATTGTAAGAAATTATGATAGGCATTGTTTGTAGAGAAATATCTCTTTTATTAAAGTAGCTGATAAAATTGGAGAAAAGGATATTTTCTGATATTCACACTCCAGGTTCACTTCAAACTGTAATATATTCTGAAATTTTTGAAAATGTATTTGTTGTTCTACACTGATTTGCTAAATCACATCTGGCTTGAAGTTTCAGAGATTTCCCAATCACTGTATTTCATAAAGACTGGTCATTAGAATGACCATTAAATATTTCTTCTTCCCAAGAAACATGCTTGTACATGCAGTTTTGCAACACAGTTTCTGTGTAAACAGTTTTTGCATGTAGCCAATCTGCCCCTCAGCAATAGACTTAAAATCTACTTTTTAGACTTAGCTCATTTCAAGAAAATAAGTTGTGTTTCTTCTGCATCCCTCTGTAGCCTGCCATGAGCAAAATTATCAGTCTACTACATTCCAAGTGGTGACAGTGCTATGCTACTGTTCTCTGTTGCTTGCAAATTGTTCAGTAGAATAGAGCATATTCCAGACAGATTTAATCTTAAAATATGCAGTACTAATTGTGAAAAAGGCAAGAGAAAGATAAAATGCTGGGTTGCATCAAGAAGGGCTTCACCAGCAGAGATAAAGAAGTCATTATCCCACTCTACTCAGCACTTGTCAGGCCACACCTGGAATACTGCGTACAGTTCTGGTCCCCGTTATACAAAAAAGATGTGGACAGGCTGGAGGGGGTCCAGAGAAGGGCCACCAAGATGATCAAGGGTCTGGGAAGCCTGCCGTATGAGGATAGGCCGAGAGAACTGGGCTTGTTCAGCCTTGAGAAAAGGAGGCTCAGAGGTGATCTCATCACCATGTACCAGTACTTAAAAGGGGAGCTACAAAGAAGATGGAAACTCCCTTTTTACAAGGAGTCACATGGTGAGGACAAGGGGTAACGGGTACAAGTTACTCCCAGGGAGATTCCGATTCGACACGAGAGGTAAATTTTTCACAGTGAGAACAGTCAATCGTTGGAATAATCTCCACAGGGAAGTGGTTGACTCCGCTACGCTGAACACATTTAAGACTCAGCTGGACATGGTGCTGGGCCATGTCGTCTAGACTGTGCTAGAAAGGTTGGACCAGATGATCCTTGAGGTCCCTTCCAACCTGGTATTTTATGATTCTATGATTGTATGAAAATCAGTGACAACAAGATAAACTCCTGGTAGATCTCAGTCAGCAGTTTTCTTTGAACAAGGACACAAATAAACACGAAGCTTTGCAAATGTGGTAAAAATTGAAAATGTGCATCGTATATCAAAGGAAGAGAAATATTGGCCAAAGTGTATTTTGATCTCAAATAACATTACACAATTACCTTGTGCAACTTCATTTAGCAGTTGTAATAATGGCCCCTGAAGATCAAACGTGCTTTGTTTGTGCTGGAGAAAATAAATCTAACTGATGAAAAACTGATCATAGGTACAGATTAGACAATTTAAAGTAATGTCGGCTAGGTACAAAAAATATACATGTTTAGTTAAACTAGTTTCTAGTTGTAAAAGACCTTCATTGCTTCAGTCTCTAGGTGAATACTGTCCATATCCAGACAGCTAGTGGATAACAGGTTGGTTCTGCTCTTAGCTCTGTAACAGCATGGAGAAGATTGTTTACAGCAATACAAATCATATACAATTGGAGTAACAAAGACAGAAATATACTTATCAGAAGCATTTATGCCTTTTTTTTTCTTACTTCTGTACTGCTGATTAGGCTCAGGAAGAGAAATTAATCTTCAGCCTTATAGAGTAAATCCTGTATTCTTTAGTAACATCTGTCTTTCTCCCACATTAATGTTTTTTAGATTGAAGGAAGCATTTGCACTTCTGAGTCACCAGTCAGCGGTGACAGTTTGCTCATGCCTCAGGATATTGAGTCCAATGGTTTCATGCATATTAGTCATCTCATTTGCAAGATTCTGAACGTGTCCTCTTCAGGCTTACCTTAGTGCACAGATTTTTTCCAGAGACCAGTTTGGTAGACTTTCAGAAACCATATAACGAAAGGATAAATGAGATGCTATGGGAACCTGGACTATGAAAAATATGCATATGAAAAATAATTTTAAAATCTCATTTTCTTTTGCAGTTTTTGAGAGAAGTCCCTTTTATTTCCTTGAAAAATCATCTTGTCTGGTTTCAGTTTAAATTACACATGCTTATTTACTTTTCTTTTAAACACCCAATACAAACTCATGAGTATTGAAATTAGCAGCGGTTTTGCTGTCGACTTCAGTGACGCTCAGTTTTCTCTCTCATGTCTCTGTGCCAAATCTTGTTTGTGATGCAGAAGGTTGACATTTGCTATTGTTAGGATCTGGCCTTCTGCAATTATTGTATTGTCTTTATTTATTTATTTTCTTCTTTGCTATTGAAACAACAGGAATGTCTGGGTGGTGTAAGGCAAAAACATTTCACATTTTCATGTGAACAAGACGTGGGTAGAGAATGGATTTACTATGTTCTGTAAGGAATTTTCTAACACTTGTTAACATGGCATGCAACTAAAGTGTATATATATGTGAAAATGATGGCATATTATAGAGGCTGATAAATATATTTTGCAGCTGGTTTAAATAGCTTGCCTTTTGCAGAGTTTGGTTCAGTGGCAAAAGAAGTTACAAACACAAGAATTAGGCAACAAAATTCTACTACTATTATGAAAAAAAAATCAGTAGAGAAACCGAGATGTTTTGATTTGGCTCCCAGAGCTGATAAACCAGTTCTACCTGCTGAATTACAGGTTTAAAATCTTAGTGTTAGCTGATATACCTTCAGGGCTCCCTGGCCACTCAAGAAAATTCACCAAAATCTTGCACTGAAAAGAATGCTGCAATATCAAATAAAAACAGCATTCCATCAAAGAACATAGTATGTCACAACACATTCTCTTAATTTCCATTCCACACAGTTTACAGATGAATCACTCAGAATAGAAGTGCAGGGAATAACATGCTGTTCATTATTGATTTAGGTATGAAACGTTTCAAGTGTGTATTCTTAAATCAGCACCAAATAGACGACGATGTCTTCATTTAAATTAAAATATAACAAATCCCATGTACTCTGATAATTCTTCAATATTATGGGCGCTTAATTCTCTATAACATTGCTTTGCCTGTATTAGAACATAATGAAAGAAGTGAGACTACTAGAAATTTCATTGTGAAAAGTTTGCTATAACTTGTTTTATTATATTTTTATTGAACTTCAGCCACTAGAAAGTAGGATCTTCTCTCGATCCTTTGAAATTAACTACAAACATTAAGCAAAAGACAAAATCAATGACTGAATTTGCATTCTGGTTTCTTTTATGTTTGCTACAACTACAGAAGCTGTGCTAATATGTAGTTAAGGTTGCTGATACCAATTTCTAAATACAAACATTAAAAACCCAGAGCATCATGAGCTATGATTCATTCACCAATTTAGCAATCATTAACTTTTAACACATTTGCATGTGTAAGTTCAAGTAAACAATCCAAGTTCATAGAACAATCTTTATTGTGATTGCCTGTAAATGTATGCATGGGTGTTTATTAGTATGCATCCGTGCACACGTATCTCTCTATATATACGTATCTCCCATCATATGGCACTTTAGAGCATCGGGGGACCAGACTGAGGGCAAGTGAAACATCTGACAAGTAGCAAAGGGGGCTGGAATATGTGACACTACTGGGAGTAAGGGTATAGCATGGATTTAGCTGTAAATGCAAGATATTTCTGTAAATCTTTGTTCTCTCACAAGTTTTAAGATAAGTAGAAAAAATACAGATAAAAGGTATAGAAATACTTTATGTTGTTAATTAAACACAGCCTGTCTGGGAGATTTTAATCAATATTTAGATATATTGTAAATAACGCATTTATGAAGTTTTAAGTACTTAAAACTAGAGAAACACAAAGTAACATATTATGCCACTGTTTTGTTCTGTGCTATTTTAATCAGTCATTTAAAAAAATCTTCTAAGTACAATGTTCCATTCAAATCACAGAAAACATTCACAAATATTCAGTCTAATAATAATTGATTTGAGTTAGGGAAGAATATATTTAATTATTTTTTTACCCATTCAAAAATCAACAAAATTAATTTTAACCACATTTTCAATACACCTGTAACTATGGATTTATAACTAGCATATCCTGAATAAAAATAATTATTCTAATTCCATGGAGAGATGATTTTGACAAAAAATGGAATAAACAGAAAATGTAAACTCTCCCAATTAATATAAGAAAGACTGTTAAATTGATGTTAAATATACACAGCATTTCTTTTCCAAACAGGCCATTTAATTTTGCCTGGTGACATAGCATACATAGATCTTTCAATTGATTTGTTTTGGCAATGTATGACACTTTAGTTAGAAGTGTAATATATGGAATTAATCGGATATACTAGGATATTCCAGAATATACTGGAATTAATCGGATATACTATATTAAGGACTGGCTTACAAGCAGATGTCAAAATGCAGTCATTTGTGGGAAGATACCAATGGCCACAAGCAAAGAGATCTCTCAGAGGGAATTATTTCCTGACTTGGTGTTTACCAATGTTTTGGTTGATCAGACAAGTAATGTTATGAAACCTTTGCAGACAAAAATGTCTGGTAAAGTATGAAAAAAGTAAGACAAATGAAAATTTACCTTAATCACCAGATAGTAGTGAAATAAACTTGCTTTAATATAGCTAGATGCAAAGTAGTAACCTCGGAAACAAAGTATACACCTTGTACTTACATAATAGAGCTTGTCTTTGAAAACAATTCAGGAAAGAACGTAAGGTCATTGAAGATCATTGCCTCAACAGGATTTTTCAGTGCAGTGCTATGGTTAAATGGGATAATACAATGTTTACAAGAGGAGGACTATCAAGTAGAAGGTATCTGTGCACATTTCATTATAAACTATTGTGACAGTGCTGTGTTCAAAGCTGATATTCACACTTCAAGATTAATATGAAATATTGGAAAGATTTCAAAGTGTTCTAGAATGAGAAAAGATGCCCTGAAACATGAAATTTACAGGCTTCAGTTTAGTTCTTTATACACTACAGAAACTGTTGAGAGAGGACTTTTAGTCATTTGACATAGATAGATACTCATGACAAAAAAGGGTAGAAGCTCTGGCTGGCTTTTAATTTTGCCAACAGAGAATAATACAGTTTCCAAAGACTAAAAATTGTTAGCTTCAAACTCAACTTACATTAAGTTCTAGTTGCAAGTGTGATTATTATGCCCTGAAACAATTTATGTATCATATTCAGGATTCTACAATGGCCTTTAAGATAGGACTGGATAGATTTATTAGAGATATTTTAATCCAGTTCTTAGGGGAAGAAATTTTCATGTATGTATAGCCTTAGATTCCATGTCTATGTCTGTATTAGCAAATAAAATATCCTGAGCCTGTTCTCTAGTGCTTCAGCATTTGTGCCTGGATGCCTGCTAACGATTAAACAGTACGGGCAGTACTGGAGCAGTGCTTGGCCAATGCTCTGGCCCTGTTTATTTCATTAATACAGTTGTGGTCTGTATTTTTTTGCTGTGGGAGAGATGCACCAAATGTCCTGAAAACATCTAGACTAATATGTCTCCATTTTCTTGAACTGCACCACAAAATTTGTAGTTATTGTATTCACTGAGATGAATTCATAAAAGAGCCTAATTTTGCTACTGATCTTGGTCCCCAAAACTTTAAGCAACAAACTTCAGAAACGAATAAGGCTTAGTGTGTTCTATAGTAACTAAGCAATATGAGGTAGGTAATCTTTCTACTTTGCCACAGAAGCACGTTTTGAGACTTTAGAAGAGTTAATGATATTTTAACTCAGTACTTCAGAAGAATGTTCTATATTAAACAGCCAGCCATTGCACAATAACTGTGGAATAAGGAGAAGAATGAACAGGCAAGAGTGATAGAACTGAGGCCACTGAGTTGCTGAATGTCATGAGATTCATAGATTTCAAAGCCAAAGAGATAAGCAGACCATCAACTTTGATGCTGATGCCTGATAATGTGTGTTTGAATAAAACATGCCTCTTCTTGAAAAAGGGAGGGCTCAAATGTTGACTGAATTTTAGCTTCCACGAAGGCATCCATGCCTTATTTGAAGTCCCTGTTTGGTTTGCATTTCTTCTCGTGACCAGATGTTCCTTCTGTTGAAATTGCATGCCTAATCTGCATTGAATTTTAAATTTGCATTTGAATTTGACTTTGGTACTCAGCATTTTGTTCTAGTGATATCCTTCTTCATAAGATGAAAGAGCTTTTTATCTTCCCATGAAGATATTTATGTACTGTACTCAAGTTACTTTTCAGTCTTCTTTCTAAATAGGTAAAATACATTGCCCTTCTGAAGTCTCACGCTGTATGTTGTGTTCTCAGGCCTTGTAGTTCTTTGCTGTACCTCTGCCAATTTTTCGCCATTTTTTTCTAGCAAGACACAGGATCAATACAAATATTCAAGAATTAGCCTCACTGAGACTATGAAAATTCTTTCTGCTTCTCTCACTGCACGTTTTTAGTATCCCATAAATAAGTACCATCTTCTTTGCAGTGGAGATCTACATTGCCCGTAAAGCCAAAGGTGTAAGGCTTTACATTGAACTTAAATATTTTTAGGTAATATTTCATAAAAAAAGAGAAATCCATATAGAAGAATGAGTGAAAGAAAAAGATAGAGCACTCCCTGCCCAAAGATCTCACAAGCTAGAGTGCAACTCTGCCATTAACAGCTAGAAGAAAACAGACAGATAGGAGAAGAAGCACAAGAAAACAATGAACCAGCTCTGTTCAGTATGAAAACAGTGGTCAGGAAAACAGCCATCTAGCAGTTGTGTATATGAGGGTTTTGTTGCAGTTGTTTTTATCATCATGGCAAAGGATTTTAAATAGGAATTTGAAAGTGGACATTGAGCATGGCCATGTGGACATTTACAGAGTGCTTCTACATTGTATAAGGGCAAAGTGTAGCACATTTTTGTACATGTTCTTACAATTTATTTTTGGCGACAAAAAAAATCTCATTCTTTTAAATCTGGACCTATGTATTTTTTCTTAAGTTCACTGGAATCATTAAAACAAGACATGCATTATGGTTTAATTTATATGTAAGTTGTTAACTATTATAGCCTTGTGTTTGTACCTTTTTATTAAAACCTGCAGTTTATTATTTGAGGAATCAGGCTTTAAATGATGAATGGTTCTTGGAATCATTTTCAATTTTATATTAATCAGAGTATGCAAGATCTTATAAGACTGGCATTGGAAGGCTTGGCTTTTTTGTACATGGTTGGTGTTCCACAGTAGTCCAAGCTAATCTGCACCCTATTTCTGTCTTTGCCACCAGCAGTTGTACATTCCTGCCCATTCTCTTGGGCCAAGTCCAGTACTTGCCTCACCTTGCTGTTTTTCCTACTCGTAAATATGATCCAACAAAAAGAAGATTATGCTTTGCTATCATCAGGCTGGCACACTGAAATGGCCTAACACAGTAGGAGATGATCAAGTCAGAGTTAATAAAATGAAGACGGTGGGAATACAGAGTGAGTTGGGGAGAACAGGTAAAGTCAGAGATAACAACATGTCAAGAGATGTCATTAAAATGGAACAGTCTGCTGGCATGGGATAGGAACCACAGCCTGAATGACCAACAAGAAAGCCAAGAAACTGGAGAAGTTTCATTGGCTAAGGGGGGAAATCCCTTCATTGGATCAGGAACAAAACAATACTCCCCTATAGTACTGGGGGCACCCTGTGCTTCTGAATATGCTCGGTTTCCTATGAGGCTTGAGAGCAGCTGTACTTACCTCTAGAAGTTCATAGCAGAACTTGTCCAGCTCAAACGCTTAGCCAAATTTTCATTCTGAAGATGCTAGTGCTAAAAATCGTTATTCACAGCCTTTATTGTATTTTTCAATAATAGATATCAGAGCTGTTTTATCACATTTTACTGTGATCTTGTGATGGTTGTAGTATAATCCTCTGACGTTATTATGGTATTCCACTGGATTATCTGTAACTGGTTTTAAAAGGTAATATTGACCTACTTAAATATGTATATAAAGAGAAATTGAGTCTCTGAGATAAATATACCCGCCTATTGACTGTGCCAAGAATACATCTCTTATTGTGTACTCCAACCACTAAATTACTCTGTTGCTGTTACACCTACCACCCTTAATTTCTCCTCAAGTGCAACAGGTACAATATAGAGTAATTTTCTTTCATAATATTCTAAAATAGTACATCCTGTGCTTTTGGGTGGTTTCTGCAATTTACTCCAGAAATATCTTTTGTATAGTGCCAGAAGTCTGAAAATCTTGCAATTATTTGGAATGACATTGTCTAGTAAGATAAATAGAATTACAATGTTTAACATAAATGAAAAGAAAAATTAATATGTTGATCTGTCTTTTAAAACTGAATTTTCTAAATATTTTATCTAAAAACTGTATTACACTTGATTTTGGTTTTCCTTACTTACAGGATTTATACTCCAGCATCTCATAAATGGAAGACACAGAGTTTAGAAAGGTGGAATTTATTTTTTTTTTTTAAATCGAAATCTATGGATTGAATTACAACATGTTACCCCAGTTTAATCAAAATACATATTAGCAATTCTATTGATTTCCTATTTTTCTGTAATGTTATATAGCTAAAACCAACCAAATGAACTGTCAGACTAATTTTGATGGGGCATATAACACAGTAGATAATTACTTCACTTTGCTTAATGTAATATAAATCCATAAATAGACATTTGTTTTATGTGTAAAATGTGGGCTGCCTGGTAGAGAACAGGAACAAATAACAAACGAAGAAGAATACTCAGTGGCAAATACAGACTAAAGAATAAAAGTTGATTCATTCAGAAATTTTATGAGCTGATTATTCATTATGCTGTAGTGCCATGTACTGCACCAGAATTTCTTTTCAGTTGGGTTCAGTTCTAAATCAGAGTTTCAGAACATTGTTCTCTTCTGGTTTTATTTTTCACATAGAGTGCAGCACCGTATGTTAAGATTTTTTGCAAGAAAGTGTTATTTCTGTAGCATCAAAAAACCTAACAGAACTGAGTTTAGAGGCTAACTCACATTTTAGTGTTTACATCATCAGTGTTTGGCACTATGGAAAAGATGTTTCTGGAGTAAATTTTAGAAACCACCCAAAATATATATTCCTTCCAGTGCTAAACACAACTAGTAGTATGTACAAAAGATAGCACACATTGTCATTCTAAGATGGTAAGCATAGCTAGGTTGGCAGCTCAGTAATTGTACCTTGCAATGTCAAGTAGTCACTTCCAGAGCCAAATCTTGCTAGCAGTAGAACATCTGAAAATCTGAAGCAATACTACTTTTTGTCCGCAAAGTTGTTACTTGTACATCAGGAAATTCTGTGAATGTCCTGAAGACAGATAACATGAAATCTGATTTTCTGTAGGGCTGAATAACTCCCAGAGCTCCCAGTGACATTACTGTGTATCTGACTTCTTAGCATTGCTGGGGTAAAGACAAAAGAAGGAAGAAGCATAGCATAGCCAGTGGTTCAGCAGACTAAATATTTGGGAAAAAGGCTGCTATACTTTTTTCAGAGAAATAGATATCCCAAGTGGTTTGATGACAGAAGAATGTAGTAGTTACCTTACAAAAATACACATCTCTGTAGAACGATCAGGTGTGCAGTGTTAAGATATGTTAGAGAGGAAACTAAAAATCTTGATCTACTGGATCAAGATATTTGGCAATGTCATTCTTGTGTCTTCCAGTACTAGCAGAAAGAAAGAACAATCTAGAAGATGCCTTTTGGGATAAATCTGTATGCAAATGGGATTAATTTATACTGCAAATATGTGGTAGCAGTAAAGATTTAAAAGTAACTGGAGTAAGCGTGGGAGTTTGAGGTGCAGAAAAACTGCTGTTTTCATTATATAATTTAATTTCTCTAGGATACTAAGGCACCAACAGTTTAAACATGAATCAGATCCAAGTTTGGGTAGATATACTCTTTGCTTCGAAGTTTTGACATCTGGAACAAATATATTTTAAAACTAAAAGAGGAATAACAAGATAAAAGGTTATTCTTTAAAAAAATTTGCATCCAAGAAAACCCATAAATTATTTGCAACCTTCTTAAGGTTTTCTAGCATTTCAAGGCTATAATTACGATCTGAAAATGGAAAAAATATTGCTCTCACTTTCTGTCAGCAGATGATCACCTGTGTTTTAAAGGCACTTTTCTATATGTTTGTTGAAGAGAAGTGAAAATAGCGTAATATATGTTTTGTGACTTACTGCTCTTCAGATCCTGTCAGTTTCATATGAAAATACTTTTTAAAATAATTCACATTTAAATTATGAACAAGTTTTCATTTCCTTCACATTGGAATTAAATTGTCTTATACTTGCATTTACATTTCACAATAACAGTCAAAGTATCAAACACATTAGCGAAGAAACATTTCTTCACCATATGACCTGCTCTCTTTCAACAAAAAACCCCTTATTTTTCATCTAAATTTCTGAGGTTTCCAAGTTCTACTGCAGTGTAGATTACTTATTAAAAGTTTACCTTGCCTTTCAATGCTTCTTTTAACAAATCTGAATCATCAAGACAGAGTAGCTGTGAGAAAACAGGTTCTTTGAAAAGACTTCCAGAAAGAAGTAAAATCCTCTAAAATCAGGATTTTCCTATGGTATCTTAACAATCCCAGGAAATGTCAAAAGCAAAAAAAGTATATTCAGTTTAAGTCAAGCTTTGGACAATAGTCACTTAGGATCATATTTTAATTTGGAAAATTTACTTGTTCCTACCTTTTGCATCCTGAGCAATTGTTTTCCCCTCTGAACCTGTCCATAAGCTGACTAGAAGTTATCAGAGTACACAGAGACATTCAGGCCCAAGACATAAAAATGCTTATCCCATGTTTTTATTCTTTGAAAATGTGTATGTTTTGTGGAACAGGAAAAATATTTGTGATGATGAAACTTACTCTAAAATCTTTTTTGTTATTACCAAACTAACATTTGATCATCTTCAAAAACTGTCTAGTATTTAACACACTTTGGCTCAACTTTATCCATTCCTGCTACTGACAGTTTCAGGTTTTCAGAAAGAAAGAAAACATAGTACATATTTACAAATTAATTCAGGAGCCATCTCATACTTATAATGAAGTCAGTGAGCTGATAGGAGAATTTTAGGATGGGATTGCTGGACTAGGATTGCTGCAGAGTTTTTCATTATGGGCAGTAGAAGAAATTGTTACTTGGAGCATTATATGCTGTCTGATCGCCTGTTGGCATTAGTGGCAGAGATCAGAAGCTTACCTTCTTGGTCAGAGAGCACAGCAATTGCAGCTGTCTGAAAAAAAGTGCTGCGGGTTAGAACATGTAAAAATAGTGGGGGTACTGTTTGTCAGACCAGGTGCAAGAACAGAAAAAATCCACGCTTTGCCAGAAAGAGGAGGAGGATAGATAGAAGAGAAAAAGCACACAGAAAAGAACAAAAACATTCCTTCTGCTAAGTACTAAACTATAGTCATTGGAAGGAATACAAGAGGTTATTCCAGCTCCCTTGTTGACTAAATTGTATGTTCTTCCTACAGATAGTTCCTAAAAAAGAACTGTTCTTTGTTTTCCTATGTACAGACACAGTATCTGTTGTTTATGACTATAATCATAGCATGCATAGTTTAAAATGTGGGACTATGAGATAGGCTGTGTTTCTCTTTCTGGTTTGTCAGACAGTAAAAACCATGTTCCTTATTTATTACAGCTTCTTTGTGATTTACTAACAAAATTTCTGTCTTTAAACTAATTTCTTGTACGTTGCTTCTGCTACCCTGATCTGTTTCAGTTCATGAGGGGAAGGCTGTGGATGTTGTCTACTTGGACTTTAGCAAGGCCTTTGACACTGTCTCCCACATTCTCCTGGAGAAGCTGGCTGCTCATGGCTTGGATAAGTGCACTCTGCACTGAGTTAAAAACTGTCTGGACAGCTGAGCCCAGAGAGTGGTGGTAAATGGAGTCAAATCCAGTTGGCGGCCGGTCACGAGTGGTGTTCCCCAGGGCTCAGTGTTGGGGCCGGTCCTGTTCAATACCTTCATTGATGATCTGGATGAGGGGATTGAGTGCACCCTCAGTAAGTTTGTAGACAACACCAAGTTGAGCAGGAGTGTTGATCTGCTGGAGGGTAGGAAGGCCCTACAGAGGGACCTGGACAGGCTGGTTCATTGGGCCGGGACCAACTGTATGAGATTCAACAAGGCTCAGTGCTGGGTCCCGCACTTGGGTCACAACAACCCCATGCAATGCTACAGGCTTGGGGAGGAGTGGCTGGAGAGCTGCCCAGTGGAGAAGGACCTGGGGGTGTTGGTGCATACCCAGCTGAATATGAGCTGGCAGTGTGCCCAGGTGGACAAGAAGGCCTATAGCATCCTGGCTTGTATCAGGAATAGTGTGGCCAGCAGGACCAGGGAGGTGATAGCGCCCCTGTATTTGGCACTGGTGAGGCTGCACCTCAAGTACTGTGTTCGGTTTTGGGCCCCTCACTACAAGAAGGACATTGAGGTGCTGGAGCATGTCCAAAGAAGGGCAACGAAGCTGGTGAAGGGTCTAGAGAACAAGTCTTACGAAGAGCGTCTGAGGGAGCTGGGGTTGTTTAGTCTGGAGAAGAGGAGGCTGAGGGGAGACCTTATTGCTCTCTACAACTACCTGCAAGGAGGTTGTAGCGAGGTGGGGGTCGGCCTCTTCTCCCTAGTAACAAACGATAGGACGAGAGGAAACGGCCTCAAGCTGCGCCAGGGGAAGTTTAGGTTGGATATTAGGAAAAACTTCTTCACCAAAAGGGTAGTCAGGCACTGGAACAGGCTGCCCAGGGAAGTGGTTGAGTCCCCATCCCTGGAGGTATTTAAAAGACGGGTAGAGGTGATGCTTGAGAACATGGTTTAGTGGTGGACTTGGCAGTGATAGGTTAACAGTTGGACTTGATGATCTTAAGGGTCTTTTCCAACCTTAATGATTCTATGATTCTATAAAAACATCGGACTATATTTTTTCATGCCTTATATTTAGGCCAGATGTATTTTGTCCACCACCATATTTATTTTTTTTTATATATGAAAAAATTCTCCCAAAATTTGTGGAGATAGAGTATCTCCAAGTTCTCAGGGACTGTTTTGTTGAAACCCTTTGTCAAGCTTTGAACTGGTGCAGACATCTGTGGCTTTATAAAGCTCATGGCTGTCACAGGATTAGCTGTTGTAAAGAGGTTCTCAAACTCTGTTAGCTCCTGGGATCTCAATTTACTGAGTCTACGAGACTGCCCACTACCCTTTGGTAGGTGGTGTGGTATGCCCACATGTACAGAAATCCAAGACGTGAATGCAAAGGTAGTTATAAATTGAAGGCAGTTGAAGGCTTACCTGTGAAGGAATCATTCTGACTTATTTGGCAAAGCTCAGGTAGGTGATATGTAATGTAGTGTTCACGTTTTCATTTCCTGATCTTCTGTTTAATGGCCAGTATACATCAATGGCCCTCTACATCAATATATACTAGTGTTTTAATGCAGAAGCACACTGAAATAATCCATGCAGTGTCTGATTATCAGAGAAAGCTCTATGTAGGTTTAAGTATATTCATAAACTTTAAAGCATTTTATTGCAGGGTTGAAGACTACATTCTGACTTTATTAATGCCTTGGAAAAAAACCCATGATTTTTATTGTTCTATGTCAGCAATCCTCATGTTTGCTGACTCCATTTGTAGGATTATGGTCAGGTTACTATTTATTACACTGAAATTTGTTGCTTTCTTTTGTACTCGTGTATGAAAGCTCTTGTCAATTTTTGGAAAATTGTGAGCTATGCAATTTTGCATGTGCATTGTCAGAAAATGAGTGTGTGGCAGTGCTCTTCTTGACAACTGATTATCTAGATATTTTCCAATAGCCTCAGCAGTATGCCTCTATGTTTTTGTGTTCATTTGAATGAAGGGGAAAAGAACCATAGATATGATTATTTTTGTGGTTCTGTTTGTTTTTTTTTTTTTAAATCCACCTGTCTTTCAACATTGCTGTTTAGAACACCAGATAACGCTCACAACTTAAAGAGTTTTCACAAAATGACATCAAAAGAACAGAAAACTAATGCTGTGCTACTGCAGCTAGGAATATATTGTTATACTTGCTATACATAATCCAAGACAGAGATTTTACTCAAAATAGTTCAGAATAGATGAGAAGATAACTCAGTTCATCCTTTCAAGTAGCTCCTCTTAAGTACACTGGAGAAGAAAAGCTTTAAAGAGTATATCTGGTCTCTCAGATTCAATCAGTTGGCCTGGCCCACAGACATAGTTTTGTAGCCTACTCTCCATTGAGAAAGTATGCTGTGTGCTAAGTGTGGTCTCTTTTCAGGAATTCCTCATATTTAGGAATTAGGTAGTGGACTAAGGGGAAAAAAGAGCAGAGCACAAAAGGAGGCAGGGCAAGAACGCAGCATAGAAGGCTTGTCATAACCTTCTGTGAGGTCTGGTTTCTAGACTTCAGACTAGACAGATTTGAAGACAGCCTGTACCTAAGTAAAGCAACACAGCTTTCAATTATTTCTAGTATGAAGCTCATACCTACTACATCATAACATCAAATCGATGCTCAGTTCCATTATGCATTATGAGCTTCAAAATAAAAAGGTATTAACCTTGAACTACAGGTGGCAAGGTCACAAGGTAAACTGTGTTCATGCGTCAAACGCTTGTGAACTCATGCATGCTTGCATAACGGCACATCCATGTCTGGTACCAAAGAATTTCATTCCATGTATACTGTTCAAGATCCACTGATAAGAACCAGGGTTCAGCAGCAAGTGCCAATCACCAGTGTAGGCTTCTCAAGGAAAAAAAAAAAAGAAAACAAGATGTAATTTTGATATTAATTTTTATAAAATAACAGGCTATGTTTTTCCAATATAAATGCATTAAATATGAACATATGTCCTTTTTTTTTTTCAAGCTCATCCTTTTGATTTGTTTTCCTTTTCTTTGTTTTCTTGACATTTGTTTTTTTCCCCTCTGTTTCTCTAGGATCATAAACAAACATTGCCACGTCAAACAACAGTGATTATCTTCATATCTTAAAGGCAATAATAACTTACTGTAAATCTCATACTGAGCAGGCAGTCTTCACTGTAAGCCAAATCATTTTACAATACATAGGGTAAACATAGATGAAAAAGTCTTGAAAAATTTAGTAGTATTAAACATGCAGACATGGGCAAAGTTTTTAATGGCATAAGCACCCCATTACACTAAAAGAAGTTTTGACCACCTGGAACTAAATGGTTTACACAAACACAAATCCAAATCCAGAATTGGTCAACAGGATTTAGAGAAAAGAAATAGACCATGTTTAGTTCAAAGCATTGGGGTTTTCTCTAAGTATGACCTCATCTGTGAATTTCCTGCCATCTTAGTACTTAGTTTGGGACAATTACTACATCTTTTTTATGCTTACATTTGAGAAATATACTCTCAGCTTTATCTCCACTTAATATAGATTTTCTACCTGGGAATTAGGATATTTACTGTGAGGATTTTGTTGGTGGTAAAAAAAAGGATTTCTTGTTTGTAAATTCATTCCTTCACAGCACTTGCTAACAAGGGATGTGGTACTGCTATGATAGATGTAAATGGAAGATTTGTAATTGATTTGGAACATCAATATTAAGGAATTAGATGACATATTTGTAAGCTACACTTAGCCATAAATATGTATTTTTCTGTTTTGAATATCAGCAGTTTTGTTTTTTTTTCTTACAGCATGAGTAAAATGTTATTTTTAGCTGTTATGTGGAAATATTTATTAGCTTTTATACTTCCATAAATCTCTCCTTATGCTAGTCCTGATATCCAACAGGAGCAGTAAAATTTGTCAACTTTTTTTTTGTGACTGCCAAGTAGTGTTTGGACTTTGAAACTGGGACTTCATTGAGCAAGTAAAGATGCAAATTTGTGTAGTTAAACAACTACAGTTGTAGCTAGACACCCATCTCAGTCTGATTCTCAGAAGTGATGCATTCAGGAAAATAAATCAGGATTTAAGTGTCATTTAAAAAAACCAAGCAGTCAGTTTTATAGGTACTTTTATATCATGATTTAACACTGGATGTGTATTGTTTTCTTTACTATATAAAACACAGTCAAAAGGCTTCTAAAATACAGTCATCAGGGAATCCATTCAGTTCCCTGAATGTAATCTATTCAGTGAAGTAATTTGCACCATACTAAAAAAAAGGAAATAAAATGGTGTAAAATTAAAAACCTTCAATTGTGTTTATAATGTGAACAAAGAAATTCATAACAAACTACAATACAGGTATACTTTGAACATTTTCATTTAGAAATAATTTAATTTTTAGGCATAATAGGTGTCCTTCATAATCATTAGACATGGTATACACATATTGAAACACGTGGCAAACGTCTTGCTTTCCAGTAGCTGACAGACAATAAGGGTATTGGTTACACAAAGCAGTAAGAAAAGCTACCTCTGAGCAACCCAGTTCAGGTACTGGGACCAGTACAGCCAAGTAAGCTTGCTCCAGGAAGCTAACCCTGCAGGCGAGTGAGGCAGTGTCTTGGGCAAAATGCCATGATAACTTGTAGAGTTCAGGTGTCTCCACACAGGACTTCATCATGCCATGTAGTTACTAGCATATGCTAAGTACTAAAAAGAAGCAGGTGTTATTGACAACGCAGCAAGCCAGAGCATCAATGCAGAAAATTTCTATTTATATGTGTATACTTTAACAGTAGCAGTGTGCTACTGTATGTACAAAAATAGTCAGCTTTGCCATTCAATCAGTAGGTACTCTGAAATGAACTATGAAATTAATTTTGTCTGCTATTGCTTGATTCTCCAATGAAAAAAATCAGCTGTTGTTTAATTTTCAAGCCTTCCCGATAACATTTAAATGATCATCCAAATCCTAAGGCAGCCTCAAAAGCTTGTCTACTCTCTGAATTCTTGGCATATTTATAGTCTCTTAACATTCACTGCTATCACAGAGTGCTGCTCCAGCAATGCAAGCGATGAAGGGAACGCTTGCATAGGCTGGCTCTCAGCATTCCTGCTGCCATGGTGTCTCAGGCTTCTGAGACCAAAGCCAGCTGAGATGCATGACAAAACATCTTGTGACCTCTCTGCACTAAACTTGCCACCGCTATGTGACACTGAAAGAGCAACAGTAGCAGATCTTATGAAAGAGCTATGTAGTCAAGGTTTGAATGCTCTGTTATCAGGGAATTCAAACTTTGTTAGGTGTTTAAAGTCAAGCTGGGTGGAGCTGGAGTATGACAAACACTCCATCATCCAGGTATTTTGCAAGTGGATACTTTCTAGCTTTTTGTTATTGGAGGTTTTTTTAGGTTTTTGTACTACTGAATACTGCTTTTACTCACCAAAAGCCTCAACATTGTAAACTTCATTAAAAAAATAGTTCTTCAAAGATGCTCTGAGCACAAATCTTTTACTCAAGCAGTCTGTGAACTGAATTTTTTTTTTTTTATCATATTATTACAACTGACAACAGAGCTGCTTAGGATGAGAGACAGAAAACTCAGTCTGGCTCATGAGCAGCTTTAACTAGAGGGCTGACTTCACCCTGCCATTCCGTGACCTACAAGTATATCCGTCCTGCTGGCAGTACTTACTGATTTTGGATCTGCATCTCTGTCAGGGAGCAGCAAGAGCAGTGCAGCTCCATGAAGGGGGACAAGCCAGGAGCCAAGGGTGACCCCAGCATAGGCTGGTGACCCTCACCAGTGGGGCACAGTCCCACACAGGATCCAAATGCAGCAGGGGGAAGCTAGTAACAAGGTTGACCAACAGCCACATACAGCAGCAACCCAGGGTCTGTCCAGCAGTCCCAGCTAGAGCTGAAGCTCCACACCAGCACACCTACTGCACAGCCCAGGCAGGGATCAAATACCCCGTCCTGAGCTTAAATGGGGCCCAGGGGCAGGAGTGTGGGTGAAGGCCACAGGTGAGGTTGTTCAGGGCGGTTATGGCCTATCAGTGCACCTAGAACCCTGACAATCTCATTCGTTGTTAAGGTGAATTATATATATCACAAAATAGGGAGTATGAAGTATAATCTACTTTTTAATATCCTGTTGCCTTTTCTGTTTGTACATTCATATTTGTGACTACTGGCAGACTCTTCCAGTTACCTTCATTAGCCTAATTTAATTTAAAGTGGAAAGTCTAGTAATCTCACTTTTGTAGTGTCAGGTGGGACAATTAAGGAAAGATGATAGGCCACAAAATAGATACAGCTTGTTACCATTTATTTACTCTTCTTTAATGTCTATTTGTTTCCTATACCATTTTATGATATCAAATAAACTCTTCACCTTAAATATAAAGGGTGTTTATTCACCTTGTTTTCATATAAATGACAGCAAGAAATAGCTAATAGCCACAAATAAGAGATTTTGAATATTGGGTGTGCAGCAACTTGTTCTGTATGTGATTGTTTTGATACATATGATGTCCCATATTTAAACCCTGTATTATAAAGATCTGTAGCTTTTCCTTAGTCTTTCCTGATTCTCTCAGCTCCCTGTTTTTCTCCCTTGACTTTTCTTAGTATTTCAAAATGCAGTAGGGATTCTTGGGGAGGAAGCAAAATCTCTGACTTCCACTTATTGTCTACACTGAGTATGTCATTTACTGATCTATAGTTTAATTAAGTCAGAAACAATGATTATGGCTGTCCAGTATGACTTGCATATAAGTTTATTTATGCACCTTGATTATAAGAATTGACTATACCATAATGTCCCTGTTATCTTCATGGCAGGGCATCAAGGGCATTTCATCACTCGCAGCGTGGGAAAAGGATATGCTGTTACTGTCAGTGACAATGACTGGATTACTGAGTTGTACTGAAGATATTATGTGGTTTAGATTCAGCGAAATTTCCTCTGCAATGGGCACCTTCATAATTTCAAATTTCTTCTCTTGTGATGCAAAAAGGCCATTTCCAGACTTGAAGAATCACAAAGTGGAGTTCTTAAAAGGATTAACAGATCACAAGATCTATGAGAATTATAAAGAAAGCAGAACTGCTTTCTCAAGATACTCCCAAAGTTGTCCTGACTTTGCACTCAAAAAGCAAACAAAGCCCCGAGGAGAGTACAATAGAAATAAAAATTAGAACACTCCTGATGGTAGTTAATGAGTAGAAAATTCAAGTCAGTTTAGGAAAATTTAAGGCAGAGAATTTCTGATGTAAACTTCTATATAAAGCCATCCTTGGGACAGCCAAGCACTGGAGCTTGTCCAGATTGTCCAGAGGGGCTCTGCAGTCTCCATTCTTGGAGGTTTTTGAGACCTAACTGAACAAAGACCTGAGCAGCCTGACCTGATCTCATAGCGGACCCTGCTTTGAGCAGGAGAGTGGATGAGAAACCTCTTCATGTTCTTTCCAACTTGAATCACTCTATGATTCCATAAATCTGTGATTTTTATGACTCAGACAATTTTTTTTTACATCAGGAACAAAGCCCACCACAACATATTTCACACTAAATGTAACTCTGGATTTCCTGTAGATATATGCCCCATAACATTTTTATTTTGGAATAAAATATCAAATGGAATTGACAATTGCCTAATACAGTTACATGCAGAAAATCAAACCACAGCTTTTACTGAAGGGTAATGTCAAAGCTCTAGATCCCATATGGATGTCACCAAAAGGAATTGTGATTTCATCAACACAGCTGCTAGTTTTGTAATGACATATGGGAGTAACTTTTTTTTGATGAACATTCTTACAGCAATGTTTCCTCCACCTTCTGCATTTTTCCTGACATCATGACTTTAAATATGAGCACAATTTAAAAGGCACTATTAATTTCTGACAAACTCTTTGTATTTGTGCTAGCAATCTAACTTATCTCTAGAATTAGCATTGTCTCAAATCTACTATTTCCTCAAGATCCAGATATAACTTTAATTTATTCTCTAATTGTGACATAGATATTTTAGTCTAGAATCTATTTTCCCTTGTGCAGCTGAATGTGAATTTAGACTTTTATACATACACAGATGAGTGAAAGCCTTTCTGGATTCTACTTCTACAGGATAGATGAGGGAAGAAAAATAAATATTATAAAATAATAATATCAAGGATCTAGCAAGGATAGCAAGAATCTATTGAATGTTATTTCAAATAAAATATTAGTATACCAAATCAATAAATGTGATGACAAAGACATAATAACAGCATAATAACTTTCTATATGCTATGCTATATTTAATGTCATCTTGGGCTATGTAGGTGTTTCCTAAACTAAGATAAATCTGTACAGAGACAAACTTGCACAATGGCAAAAGGTCTCTGTACAAAAGTACTTATGATGCAGTGAATCTCTGATTTATGAGGAACAAATCAAGTATTTCAAATATTATTTTTAAAAGTATGGGAAAATATAGTTTGGTTTTTTGTTTCATTGATAAACTTAATGTCAAACCACTTGAATTATCATCTTTCAATAAGGACTTTGTGCTGCAAGAGGGTGAAAAAGAGATATGTTACCTTTACAATTTAAAGAAGCACATTTATTTCAGACAGGGTTTAAAGTGTATGTGAACAACCTATATTAGTTGACAGACTTTTTTTTTGATTGAGAAGAAGAAGATGTGAAAGGCAGGCTCATTTTTGTGCCACTAATAAAAGCAAAACTCTTACGTAATCCACACACAAACACTTTGCAAGTTCAGTTACTAGATAAGGCAGTGGGATAAATATTGTATAAATTTTCTGATATCCTTCCCTTATGACAATAGTCTTGGTGAATTTAATGAAAGTAGTAAATAATGAAACATGAAGCATTTAACAGAGAAATTGATAAGGAGATTTGTAATTATTAGCATTGTTTTAGGTAAGAGTTTTCTATTAGATTATAGTAAATAAAGTTCAGTGACCTTAAATAATACTAACATTATGTTTTGAATTAGTAGTAGAAAAATAGCTTTCCATGGGAAAGTTAATTTATGTAAGACTGTTGCACACTTTTAAAATACAAATATTTTGGTAAACAGTTGCACTTATAATTACACCTTTATGGTATGCATTTTATTTGTATGTAGTTTTTGCTTTGATAAATGAATGGTGTGCAAGGACATGTTTGTGTTATGCTGAGATCTACTCTAAGTCTTGATAAATAATGAAAGCTCCATCCATTCAGTTATCTTCTGTAACTGAAGGTGAACCAGCAAATATCTAATCACTGCTCTAATAGGACATGATATCCTTAGCATTTTTTTATTACTTTTTATTTGCTGTATTCATATGTCATTAACTAAACCAGAGGCCCTGTTGACTATTTCATGACCAAAGGGCTAAACCACCTAATGTTAGCAGTCAGAGTGAAAACAGTGAGGGAATGCATTTCAAAAGCCACAGATGAGAAGATTTCTCGAACATATGAATGCTGAGATATGCAATGAACAACATAGATATAAAGACGTAAACTGACATAATAAATGAATAGAATATATACCATATCAATAAACATAAGTTTTAAAATTCATATTTAGCTGTAAAATTGAGAAGTCCAGTTCTAACTTTTGAGAGGGCATGGGGATGGAGGAAAGTAGTGCTGTATTAAACTTAAAAATAAATCATTTACTTGAAAAATTACTATATATATTGTGAACTCATGCAAAACCTTTATGTTATTATGAAATATCACAATGGATGTAAAGCAAGTTTCAATTCAAACAAAATACGCATTAAAAGAAGCGGAAATCTTACTCCAGAAGCAGAATCAAATGTTAATAAAAATTCAGCTGAAATATTCCGTCCATATGAGGGAAGCGGTTAATTTCATTCCTCTCCTGGGATGCTCTTTCTTAACTCCTGGCAACCTTAACACTTGCACTGCTTGCATCAGTCACTAAGACAATAAGAAGTCTGATGCTTTTTCCTTTGCCCTCTGACTACCTTAGGATACAGAGAGGAACAGTAATTTATCCATGTAAAATGGCTCTTTTCTAATATCTTCTTTTTTTTTTGACTGGGTCAGAACAAGGCTTCAGAAGGGTCCAGTAACACGATACACTAACAAATGCATTTTGAACAGTTCAGCAAGTGTTGCATAACACCCAAAATTAATTAATTTTGAGCCCTACTTTAGCTGAGCAGTAGCTTTCACTGACTTGTTGAACAGCTATGTAGTTTGCCCTTGCTATCTGTAGTCACCGTTAACCTCCTACAGTGCATTTATTTAAATTGGCCATTCTGAATGACACTGCCCTAACTTCCCTTCACCACTGTTCAAAGAGAATTGTAAGCTCACCTTTCTCTGCAGCAGTTTCTTCATCAGTTTCTTTGTGGAAGTATCTTTATCCCCAGTTGACATCTGTGAGAGCATTATGTGAGAAGGAGTCAAAGATGGCCTCTGGGGAATTGGAATTGAGGTTGAAGGTCTCACATTAAAAAAGTCATTTACTTCTGGTTTAGTTTTGCTCTTAGGCATTATTCACAGCTTTGCTCTGTCTTCAAACAAAAGGAGCAGTGGCCTCACTAAAAGAAAAAAATCTGATGCTATTGAATGTGCTTAGAGTTAGTAAATATTAACTTGGGCTTTCAGAAGTCAATCCAGAGTATGTCTTTAAAGCAAGAGAGCCTCTGCCTTTCATTGCCATTGACTTATTGTTGTTGTACTATTTTCATTCCTTTCTTACCAGACAAGGTATTTTTAATAATACTCTTTCATGGCATATGGTTTTATATGTCACTGGAGTAAAATTCTTCTTCCTCAGTTGATTATTGTCTTAAGTTGTTTTCTTGTTGGTACTAACTAAAATAAAATATGAATGTTTACAATAAAATGCAGAAAAATATGTGTTTCAATACTTTGTAGTTCTGGCTAGACATGTGAAGCTTCAGTATGTATTTTAACATACTGACTGCAAAGGTGTTTCAGAATAGATTTGCAAAACTCACATATTCAAGCTTTGATTTATCTCACAGGAATGTCTTATTGTATGCTTTTGATTATGGGAATGTCAGTGTATTGGCTTTATCATCTTCACATTAGAGGATTTTTTCACCTAAGTATTTTCATGTATTATTTTCATATTTTTTACTTCTCAAGTAACATAAAACTGAATTTATTTAAGTAAGGCTTACTTAGGAAATAAGTAGGACAGGGTATATTTCTCATTGACAAAAGTATTTTGCTAAGAAGGGTAAATTTATATCTAAGGAAGGGGCACACAATACTTACTGATTTCAAAGGGAATTGTTTCCTCTCATTCTAAAGCAAATATGACCCAAATAATTTAAGCTGTCAAGATAGCCAAGAGTTAAAGTGAACATAGCTTACACACTGTGACATTTTTGTCATTGTTTTTTCACTTTCAATTAAACAAAGGACAGTTAAATATTTTAAAAGAACAAATTTAGCAATTTAGTAAGTAACACTGATTCAGAATAAAATAATCTTCCCAACTTTATATCAGTAGAAATTTCTGTCCTAATATAATCTCAGTATACTGTTATCAGCCTCTTTCTTTATAAGGTGTGCATAAACATGTGTGCAGATATGAATGACAAAATAACTCGGACACTTATAGATTAATGTTTGTTAGTCGTCGTCACTACAGTCATTACCAGTATCACAGCTACTGGCCTAAAAGTTCCACACAGTCTTTTGGTGAATAATCAGGAAGCGTCTGCACTGCAGCGGCACACTGAGATGTCTTAGCTATGACCAAGCAAGGTGGAAGGGCAACCCAGGTCAGGGACAAGCAGAGGTAGCAACTTAGATCAAAATCAGTATAGCTGAATCACTGGCTGCTGACCTGGGGGTCTCTCAGTAGGCTTCCACTGCCCTGTGTGGACATAACCAAGTGATTCTTTTTGCCACTGTAGATATTACTAATGAATTCCTCTAAAATGTCCCCCTTACATGGTTACATACTGGCTAACTTCATATTCAGTAAATTTCATATTTCACTGAGGACAGTTACCATATTTGCTATGCAAACTTAGGTGTTCATGTGCTTGCAAGGTCAGTGTTTAAATGTCTGTGCAATTTAAGAAGAAAAAAAAAAAGCATTTTATCAAATTAGCTCTGCCATATTGAAGGCTTCTGCTTTATAATATTTTAGTTTGTACCTCTGAATTTGAGTTTCTCAGGTGAAATTTTACTGTAAAAATAGAGCATCTTCTTTCTGGGAAAAGGAAAAGAAAAGAAAACAAAGCCAAACAAGTAATATTTTTTCTCATATTTTCTTAAGGCTTTTTTTCATATTTTGAGAAGTGGTCAGCCTAGGCTTTGTTTATCCAGAGGGTTAGCCAAATCATTGCAGGCATCTTTCTGTTGTACTTGTCAGGAAAAGATATTTTAAAAAAAGAAATCTAAAATAGATTTTAATAGCAAAGAGAGATTTTCACAAATGTCTTTTCCTTTTACTCCTTCAGTAAAGCAAAAAACTTTCAAATTACAGCTTCTGCTATTATTTTCAGAAGTTTCAGTATTATGGGATAACCTGGTATTACAGTATCTCTTGTCAGAGCACCAGAAAAAGCTTTGAAAAACATTAGCCTCGGTTTGAATTCCTTGTCATTGTCACTGGCAGTTTTAATATCACTGTAAAGTGCTACAATTTTTCCTTCTAAATGGCTCACAGAGTCAAGCTTTTATTCTGTTTCTTCCTCCAGTAATCTTGCAGGGTCATGTGTTTTTTAATGAACACAGCCAATGACTCTGTGCTATACATGGGAGTGATCAGGTTAGTTCCAGAAGGATTTTGTGGGCTAGATTTATACATTTTATAAATAGGCTTGTGGTTACCCAGTAGTTAAAGTCTAGCATAAATATGGGCTGCTTCCAAAAAGGGAAGTCCTTTACCACCGCCTGCCCTCTGTCCCAGACACCAGCTATTCATTCCAACCACTTTCCCAGTGCCAGCTCATGGGGCCATGCGAGGAATCAGATCAAAGCAATGGCTGGGATTATAACTAACAATTCTTTTGGTTTAGGTTTCATGTACTGGGGGGGGAATATCAGGATTTGTTCCTTCTGTGTATGTTCTTTTTTCATATACTAACAGGTTATATTTCTATAAAGATTCTTTATCGTAAAGTCTCCAAGTTCTTTAGCTCAATACAGGAAGAAATTGAAGCCATTTGACTTGGATAGCTATATTCACAAGAGGTACATTTACAGGCACTTTCTATACTAGATTAGGAACTTCCTCTGTAAAGGGAAATAGTCCATTGCTTCCCCAGAGAAAAAAATAAAATTCTATAATTTGGAATGAAATTGTTTGAAAAGATAAGTTATCCTAGTAATAATCTCTTCTATAAGCAGTCATAAACATAATAGCTAATGAAAATTAGTTTTTAAAGAGTGTTTTACAAAGATTTATGTACAAGCTTAAGTTGAAGACATAGGGTCTGTTCACTTGAATAAAACCATGCTCTCAGGGTTGGGACCATCAGATATAATCTTTTTTTTTTTTTTTTTTTTTTTTTGTTCTTTTGGTACAGTGAATAACTGCTTAGCTACAATCCATGGCTTCTGGCTTTTAAAAAGGAAATGTTATTGTTTTGGAGAACAATTCAGTACATTTAAAGTGCTGCTTTCAAAGATATGCTAAAATCTTGATAATATTAGTATTTACTTTTATTAGGAATTTTTGTGCTAATTAGCAAATACATGATGTTAGGCTAGATCTGACACAGCTACAGTAGTCATTACTAAAGAAGTACAAAATATCATTTTTGACTCAATAAATAAATGAAAAAAATTGGAAGAAGAAGTATTTGAGAATGAATTAGGTACCGGTTTAATCAGGTCAACATGTTTCATTTCAATGTACAGTAGTATGAACAAAAACAAAGTAATGGAAGCTATGGACTTTTCCTAAGCATTCCTGCCAGACAGGGGTCACAAGGAATTGATATCATTACCAAACTGTTTTCTAACAGTTGCTGCTCATTATGGCACGGAAACTTGGACTCAGTTCTCTCCTTTATTCTGAGCCAGCAGGTTACATGGAAAAGGAAGGTGATCTGAGCTTAAAAGTTACACTGAAGAGCGTGTTGCTCTCAGTCTATTCTGCAATCTCTTCATCCATGTTTTAGCAGCAAATCCAGGCAAATTACTTAAATACTAGATTCAGAGCTCCTCCTATCTGAAAGTAACTCTCCTGAAAGGTGATCAGTGTTAATTCACAGATGGTTCAGTGACAGTTCATTGAGAACTGGAAGTGGTCTTCAATGTCCTGGGGAAGAGTACCCTAGATGCTGAGCTCGTTTGAAGAAAGGGGACATCACTTTTGCTGTGCTGTTATGCTGTACCAAAATGTTTCACTTGAACCTGTTCAGTGAATTCAGTATAAATATATAGGATTTTTTCTGGGTGACCAAAACTGAGATTTAAGTCCAATATATTGTCAAAACCAGAAACAAGCCTGCCTTTGTCACCCTGTTCTGCTAAGGAAGTTATTACAATGTTGGAAAATGAAAGTTGTGGTTAACCAACTCTAATTGCTGGTTTTGAAATAGTTTTATTCTGTTATTCAGAATTAAAGAGTCCATTCAGAAACTACAATTTTCCTAGTTCAATATCTTTGAACTATTTTGAAAACATTATTGTAGTTTCCTTTATCTGATATAATTTCTCTTCCTGTCTTTGATCTGTGCTTATCATACAGTTTCTTGGCATTGTCTCATGTTGATGAAGCTACACCCCTTCAGTGTGTACCACTGATTGTTTTACGTTGCTCTTTTTAATGATGCCTCACACTAAAATTAACATTTTGATGTTTTGCTGGAAGCAAGGCCATGCTTCAGTGTCACTCTTTAGGGCAAAAAGCACAACTGCATTGTCCAATTTGATTTCTTTTCATAGCTAAATACCATATTCTACGTCGCCCTATAGAACACATAGACGATCAGATGCAGAGTAGTTCTCTGGATATGTGACTCCGTATCTCCATTTCTGCCTCTGTGTTTTGTTGATGACTAATCCTGACAAAAGTACAATAGACCTGAGCCAATAATCTTTTTTTACATTGGTGATCCTTAGTCACAAAAATAGTCCCTTGCAATCAGTCCCTTTGAGGATGGAAGAGAAACATCACTTATTCAATACAGGGTGGTACATAATGTGAAATTCAGGATGCGAGATACTCATTTTGAATTAAAGTTTGCAGTGCGTACCAGGCCAAGTTACCCCAACCAGCACAGAGTGCAAATTTTGTTTTGCTGCACTGCCAGCAATAACTGTACCATGGCAGTAGTAAAAAGGTGAAATTTCAGAGAAAGAGCAGTTGGCATATCTGCTGTTATGTGCCTGCACACATCTTGGGAAAGGCAGCAATGACTGTAGTTAGGGCTTAATCAGACGCTGGCCGATAGAAGCAGCTATGGAAATGCACTGGAGTAATGCATCTTCTAGTACTCTGTTCACACATGGTCCCAGATTGGTACTATTAATTTTCAGCTCTAGTAGCACCCTTCAGATTTGATAACAGAAGGAAAGTTGTTGCAGTTTTACATTTTTTCATTTCTATCCAGCTGCCTTTCTGCAATTAGTGACAGTGGGGAATAGTCCAAAACCCAGCAATGATTAAAGCAAACCGGGGTGATGGTGGACAACAAATAAGTTTGCAATGTACTGTAGAGGACAAAAATTGCTGATTCAACTCATGTAGCCAAAGCCTCTAAAGAGCTAAGAAAGTATTAGTCCGTCATGTATGGATCTGGTGACACTGCTTTTGGAATATTTCTTGACTTCGGGTTACCAGAAAAAAAACAATTTTTTTCTGAATGCACGCCACTTAAAGAAAGCAATAAAAATTCTTAGAAGCTGGAGGAACTGATACATGAGGAAAAACTATACGAATACTTTTGAAAAGGCAGGACTTCAGCTTACAAATATTTGAATTCTATACACATCAAGGAAAGAGAAAAATGTGGATTGATGCCATGGGGCTATAATGATGAGTGAAAGGATGAAATTTAAAAAAGATGCATCAGACTGAAATTAGGGAAATACTCCCTGATGTTCTGATATTTCAGTTTGCAGAAAAATATTTTGAAGGAACAGTCACCTAGGACTTCCAAAACTAGAGGAAATAAACTTTGGAAAACATAGTAGAGTACCAGTTATGCCACCGAGGAGATCTGAACAAGTGAACTATCTCTTCTCTATCCTTACTTCTGTTATAATATTTCTATATAAAATTGCTTATTTAGATGCTTTTCACCTTTAACAAGCCAATATGGTCTTTAAAGAATCTATTATTATAAAATAAACTGTTTTAGCAGGAAACATAGCAGCAAGTATGTTTCAAAGGAAAGTTTAAATGTTTATCTGAGGACTGTTTATGTTACCCAGAAAATCATCAAGAAGGGAGCATGCTTGAAGCCTATGCCTGTGAAAGGAGCAGAATATGTTTTTAGTAGTGCTTCATACTATAGTGTCTAGTCAAAACTCAAGAACCTTAAGCATCATTATACAGGATCCTAGAACATGATACCATGTTCCAAACATTTGGTCATGGCTGTCTCCATCAAAAAGCTGGCTCCAGAAAGTAACACGTACAATGTGTGGGTTGAGGTGGTAGTTTTATTAGTCATTTTAACTGTTTTTTACTAAGAGCAAGAAAATTAAAAAATATAATATGTTGATAACATTACAATTTCATGCAAGAGCAAAACCAAGAAGTTCCAATGTCATGCCAAACAGGAGAGAATACTGTGTGTTATTGTCACAGTTACTGCATTTATTCCTCAAAATGATACTATTATTTTTAATAAATAAATAAATGAAGTACGATAAATTAAACTAATGGAAGGCCACAAATTCTCCATGATATAGTCTGCTGTGTCTTGAAAATCAAGTCCCTGTAGAAATCATGGTTTAAAATTGATACGGTTATATCAAACAGGTGCTTAGTTTATGTTTTATTCTGTACACTAGCCATTTAATTAACAGAAACTAACTAGTGCCAGCAACTATTATCCTCTCTGATACCTCTTGTTTTATATTCCTTGAGATTTTATTTACTTCTTCTTTAAAAGCAAATGGATTTTATGTTTAATTAAATTTCTTTTTGGCTTCAAGAGATCAGCAAGGTGAAAAAAATATCCTAAATCTTTTAGAGAATGTCTGTAGAAGGTAGTATTTATGCATCTTTTATGTTAGACTTTGATAAAATTTCTGTGTTGATTGATGGTATAAAGACAATTTCTGTTAACATTGTAGGCCGGTAGCAGCAGTTGTTTTTATAGCAACAAGGAATTTATTTGAACTTCATGCAGCTTATAACAAAACTAAAATTTTCATTTTGATCTTCTTCAGAGCAGTTAGCTCTGTAATTACCAGAGACTGTCATTGCTGTAACATTTGAGACTGCAGAGATTTGCAAAGGTTTTCTCCTCCCACAGGCTTTGGCTATATTTGTCAACCCAGTAAAGACTGTAGGGTGAAACCTGAGGAGTGCTGATCCCATGTATCTCCTGCTGACATCAGTAGGAGCTTAACACCTATCAGCATCAAAGAGTTTTGTTACTGCAGCTGACTCTCAATAATGCAAAACAATTAAAAATAATAGCAAATGAAATGAAACCCAAATAATCCAATAGATTCTGGGAAAGGTTTTGAGGATACTCTAGAAATTTAGAATCATCTTAATTTTACAATTCAGCATTTCGGTTGTGACCAGGCTGTATCAGCAAAACAGGATACAGAAAGAAATTCATATCCAAAGCTGAAGTAAACTGTATAATGATGAGAGTTTGAAAAGACTGGCTGTGATCTATATAAAAATTAATACGAAGTCAACCTAAAATAACACTGTGGTAGGAACCAGCATTGTCTCTGCTGTCAGCAGTTACTTTCACATTTAAATGACATATGCATCCATGGTGAACGTTTAGCCTTTTACTTTCTGTCCACCACGCTGTCTATTTAGCTCTTTGACACAGGAATGATTTTTTTACCTGTGTCTGTAGCACTTTACAAAATGGAGATTCTGAACCATAACTGAAGCTCCAGTAAAACACATAAAGAATAATAAGAAATAGCATTGCTTACACTATTGAGACTTTAGTCCCCACATATGCTTTTCCAAGGATCCTAGTCTTAAGTGTAAATTTGTCAAATCTTGGTTCTTTCTGCCATGCTGCTTCTCATCTTTAGCAAGAGGTTCATTACTCTGGTCTGGTGTGTTTATTATCTTTATCTGTGTGGTCTGGATTTACTTGGGATGAAGCTGATTGAATGTCACCCACCTTTTTTAAAGTTGGCAGCAAGGCTTGGAGTATTTGCACTTGCTTGTGCCTGGAGTCAGTGTAGCCAGGACTTTGTTCTAGTCCTATACTATGCTTTGTTATCTTTTCAGCTGGACCTATGCAGAAGTCCTAAATTTATTTGTCCTCTCAGAACAGTAAAGAGTCCAGAAGCCCTGGAATAAGAAATCATAACAGAGACATTTTCTAGTCATGATAAAGGCATAGCTAAGCCTGATTATAACTGGAATTGCAGTTGCAATACCACATTAAAACCAAAGTATGAAAATGAATCACAGGAAGTCCAAGAACAAAGATCAGACCTCTAAACTGTGAAGAAATAAATAGGATTTTGCCACAGGGCATAAACATCAACCTGCACTTTCCTTTGAAAGCTACTGCAGAGATTAAAAAAAGCACAGTCTCCAGGACTCACAATAACTCAGTAGTCAAAAAGGCTTTTCCAATGTACAGTATCCAATGTATAAAATCAGCCAAAATCTCTCTGAAGTGGACTGTGTCTCATCTTTACTGCCAGCTAGCCTTTCAGCCTTTAAAATGTTCAAAATGCATTGCTATGGAGAAAATCACCAAGGCATGAACTGGCATATGAGCTTTTAAAGTTCTGTTCGTTGTTTCCCAGTCCTGAGCGCTGTTTTTCCTTTCCAGAAGGGCAACCTATCTTTATCACTATCTTGTAATAGTCAGCCTTCCATGCCCTTTTCGTCTTTATTTCCCTCTCTCCTCCCACCTTCTTTTCTGCTGAGATATCTTCAAACACAAGACTATGTGTTCAAATAACAACTGTGCCAAAAGTTGCAGAGAAGTACACTGGCTTGCAGATGTGCAGCTTCATAGTGAAATACCAAGTGTTACCGCAATGTCTGCCCAACTGGACATTCATAATTGCCAACTTTGTAGCATAGACTACTGTTTTGCTGATGTACCTTGCAAACACAAAAAGTTGAATTGGAAGATAATTCATTGCATTTTTTTAATTCTAATCATATTGTGGAATTGCAATGACACCCAGCTAATTTTCATAAAGTCTCCATCATACACTGCACAATCCCTCCCAGAGGGATCAATGATACAAAAGAACATGAGCTATACCCCAATTTATAGTGAACATATAGTTCTGAGAATTTCTTCTATGCCTGCAAGAAGTTAGTCATCATGAATTAAAATGCACTGTTCATTTGCATGCAGCTACTATGCACCATCAACTGTCTAGCACTACGTGGCTGAATAAAGCCTACCCATGTAGATAAGTCATTGATAGCATCACTTTCCTGGGAAGAGTCATGCTTGTTTGTGTAGGTATCTGCAATATTGGCCTATGCGAAAAATAATCCTTTTTATACCATTATGTCAGGCCAAAAATTCAGGTAATAGGAATTATTATTTTCTTAGGTCTTGCTAATTTGTAGTGTGTAAGACATTTCTTCATAGTTTCAGAGTATTGGTGGAATACTCTAAACATATGTTATTATGCCACCTGGATCTGTTTTCATGTCTGTAGCCAAGAGATATACCAAAGATGTGTGGCTCCTTACAATATATATCAGTGCAAACATAGATTTATCTCTGAAGTCCCAAGAAGGACTAATCATTAATTTTCCAGCCCATTAATCAAATACATTTGTTTTGTTGAAAGCCTCTTCCCACAATCATTACCTGTTTTAATAAGATGTATAGTGACAATCCTGAAATTTTCCCAGTCTAAGAGAACCTTGCACAGTTTAGGAAAACTTTCAGGTCAGTGAGATTCCAACAAAACGTATTTCCATGAGGATAAGTAGAATTCACTCCAAAATAATTCTGGTGTAAACATTAAAAGTGTCTGTGTTACCCTCACTTTTGAGATGGACAGTGAGATTATTTTCCAAAGGAGTTAACCATCAAATCTGGAGGGTGGAGAGATGATTTGAAATTAATGTATGCAATATACAGTGCTATATAGAGCGCAATTTGTGGCACTGTTTGTGAAATAACATCTTTCAGCATGTTTTCAAATCAGAGGAAAGTCTTTACATTCCATCTAAATTTCATTACCTGAGAGACTGATACATAATAAAGGATCATGTTGAACCAGAAGGAATGATATCAGTTAAATTTAAATCTATGACTTATACTCATCAGAGAAAAATAAGCACAGCAATCAACTGGATTGCATAGATGTGTTATATCGTTCTAATAGCAATTTTTGTCAGCTCTGAATTGGGACAAAACTTGAAGGCAACCTGAAAGAATGCAGTTCAGTTAGTTATATCAGAAAGATCCTAAGTGCATGTTAATTTGAACTGGCTCTAATGGTATTTAGCATAGTTTCACAACAGTTGCACAAATTAGACCTAGATAATTTTTGAATTTCTAGTTCACAAAAATAAAGCAATTCCAAAGTCCTGTACCAAAATTTGTGAGATCATTGTTCATATAAAGTAGCTGGACATACACAAGAGAATTTAATATTCCAGGCTGTTCTATCCTACAGATGACATGAGCCAAGGTCTCCTTTTCCTGTTTTTGATGGGCTGCTCAGGTAAATGATAAAGATCTAATGAATTAGAGTAAAGACTAATAGCTAACAGATGTACAGACACTATCCACTCTATTAATTAATGCTGCTGTACATTATGTGGAACTAATGCAAATTACTGTATGCGGAATGTTTACAGATTGGAATTGTGCTTAGCAACTCAGTGACCACCTCAGCAGAAGTATTTCCAATATATTAGGAAAAGTGCTGTGAAGGAACTAGTAGGGTACAATCACTGTGGCATTTATTCATGACCTTCAGGTTCTAATTAGCTTTCCTTGCTTATGAACTTTTTTCTTCTGTTTGAGTCAGTTAAGGCTGCATTTTATCATTATTTTTAAAAAGGTAAGATAATATTGAATTTTCCTACAGTTAAAAAATGTTAAACACAGAAAATTAATATTGCTGATGAAATGGTCTTCTAAAAAAGACATATAAACTGTGGCACTTTTAAAACTCATACTCTGGTGCCAATGTATCATTCATTATATGTCATGTTTTTCAGGCTGCTAAAAATTATTTTTTCATTCACTCCTCAAAAAGGATGATTTGTCAAAATATTAGAGGGAATTGTTTCTTTTGATATTCAAATTAGTTCAGACCCAAACTAACATTTAAAGGGAACTCAACAATGAATTGCAAATTACAACTGAAATGAGTCTTGTATGGTTGATAGTTAAGTCAACAACCAGTTGTCTCTTTTACATAAATGCTACGCATACTGGAGTAGAAATCTTTTCATTTTTTTTTCATAATACAAAAGTATGTTTTAACAAATTAATTGTTGAGTTTGGCCAGTGTTTAACAATTGCCTGTATCCAGCTCAAACACCTGAGCTGATTCTTAAGATGAAGAAAAGAGAAATATCAGTAGTTAAAAGAGGAACAGTGAGCAAAACAAGTGCACTTCACCTGAAAAACAGAAGGTAGGTATAGTATGCACAAGACAGTGAGAAGTGATAGAATCAATAGCAGAAATCAATACAAATTTGGTGTATGCTTGTGTTTATACCATACACATGTTATCACTGGAACAGGTGTCATGATATTTAGACACTGTGTGTAAGCAGTGCCATTTATAATGCCTTTGGTAAAAAAGATTTTCACATCTAATAACCAAAGCCAGCAAGCTAAGCAGAGTTATTATTTTTTTCCTGATTAAAAATATATACCCATTGAAAGACTCTTTGCTTACCTGCTATTTAAGGGAGTTAAAGTCTGTTTTTATGTGCTTTTAAGTGTGAAATCAGTTTATTTTATTCTTAGCATAAACAGAGACATGTCTGCCCAGTAGTATTCATGAGCAACTTGTAAGCAGTAAAAAAAATGCTTTCCTATTTTGCAATAAGGCGTTTATTCCATTTTGTATATCAGTTATAGAATTAAGTTTGGTCATTAAAACTACCACTGAGTCATTTGTATTAAATACAGTATTTTAATAATGATATTTTTTTAGTCTTGAAAAAGCTAGTTTATTGGAGACTTCCAGTCTAAATTCAGTGTTTCTCAGTAATATTGGGGTACTATGAACTGAAAAAAAAGCAAACAAAACCCATAGTAGTAATCTGCTACAATGTCATACCTGCTACAGTGTTTATAATTCCACCTGATCTCTGGTAAGCAGTGTGTTAAATTTTTATTTAACATAGTCAGGTACTCCTGAAGCCTTTGCCAGGATTGCAGAAGGGAACAACCACTTGAGGTTGGGGCTGCCTGCAATCAAGTCATTAGCTTAACTGAATAGCAGAAGTTCTGGGATGAGAATATTTATGAACCTAATTGACAGCCTGCACTGGTTTACCATAGGAAAGGGAAGGAGATAATCTAACAGGGGAAAACGCTACCCTTAAAATGGAACTATTAGAGCAATGAAATGACTTGGTTTGCATATTTTCAATTTTCTTGAATTTATGGTTGCTTTGCTAGGAGAAATTTAACCACTGGCTGTTGAGGAAATGTTATTTTATTTTTAAAATTGTGTTGTGTCAGCATCCAAGATTTCCTTGTAGTGCATTGTTTAACATCTCTACATTCTTGTTTTAAACATGATAAACTGCCTTTCACACCTGACCTAACAATAGTCTTGATGCAGATTCTCTTTACTCCTCAAATGTCTTGTCAGCATGTTCAACGTAAGAGATTTCAAAATGTCTGTAATTAGGGTCAGTTCAGGATCCTAAACAAGTTTTAACGTTGTTCTACCAAAGCTTCCTGTGCTCTGGTTTCTTGTCCATAAAATGAAACTAGTGACACATTATTTCCCATCAGGACAGTTCTGAAAATATGTGAACATATACTGTAAGAGTATTCAAAATAAATTTTTGCATTAGCTGGGTAAGTCTTCTGTTCATCTGTAATATTTATTAGCATTTATAATAACTAACTACTCCTTAAGCGCTTTGAGAGTCTTAGATGAAAACATTATTATTAATAGGTCTCATTTGCAGTTTTTCTGCTGTTATACAGATATTTTGACCGGCTCAGATATGGCATAAAACCTTGCATACTTAACATTCGTTGTCATCTGATTTCCTTGACTGTAAAGGTCATCATCAGCATAAACTAAACCATAAGTAACTAAGATTTGAAGCTGAGTAAGTAGAATTGATTGATAGTTAAAGAGCTTAAAATAGCCTACTGTAGCTTCTGGTAGGTGTGTAACTAGCATACACAGAATTTCCTCTGCTCTACTCCTCAGCTGAACCCAAACTAATCCCTTTTTGACACAATCATTTGATCAAAAACTGAGCAGCTGAAATGAAAGTAATTTTTCAAAAGAGGACATTATAACTGTGTGAGAAATCAGCATTTGAGCTTTGGTTGACTATTTTAAAATATTTCAGTCAGATTGCTTCTCAAAACTGCTAGATTTAAACAAACAATAAAACTAACTTTTCCATTTGACATTTCTCTTAGTGTCCATTTACTAAGGAGGTTAATCTTTACCTATATTAGGAAAGAAATTGCTTCCCTAGGGGTGCCACATTCCTCTCCATAGTGTATCCCTTTGTCCCAAAGAAAGTGTGGAGCTGCAGGGTTTTTTTTATTCAAACCCATGACTTTCACATATTTGAGCAATTGTTTGTGCATTGCAGAATTCTTCCAGAACTTGTATGTCATCATAGAGCCATTCACACAGCTTTTTGAGCAGTGACTGCACACAGGGAAATAGGAGCATCCTTCCTTTACAGGAAAGTTAGTGTTCAGTTCTCTGTGGGTTTGAGGTCTTCCATGCTGCTCCCTACTCATTTTCTCCAGCATTCTTCCAGTCTGTTCATTAATGGCAGTGGCATACATACGGCTATAGAAGGATATAGATGTTGGCAGGACAGAAGGGAACAATATAAATTGCAGCAATTTAATTTCCAGTGAACACAGAACCTTCTGAAGAAACCAGTGATCTCCTCTATGACTGCAGCTGTAGGTTTTCATGAGCTCTCACCCTCCCCAACTTTAATGGAAGTGAGGGACTCCCTTTCCTGTCTCTTAGATGCATATAAAGGCGGCACCTCATAGGAGCCTTCTGGCTCATATGAGCAAAACTGGGAGGGATGAAGATGGATTTGGATGTGTATCTTCCACTAACTCATTCATTTTGAAAAATTTTAGCTGCTGCTCCTTGCCAAAACACCTTACTGCACTGAGATTGAATTATCTATTTAGTCATAGAATCATAGAACCATAGAATCATTTAGGTTGGAAAAGACCTTTCAGATCATCAAGTCCAACCGTTAACCTAGCACTGCCAAGTCCACCACTAAACCATGTCCCTAAGCACCACATCTACACATCTTTTAAATACCTCCAGGGATGGGGACTCAACCACTCCCCCAGGCAGCCTGTTCCAGTGCTTAATAATCCTTTTGGTGAAGATCCTCTACCTGGGCGCACCTCCCACAGGGGTGCTTACTGCTGCTGGCTGATACTGGCATAGTCAAAATTCTTTGGCCAACATTTTCACAGATTTTTAAAGAGAGCTGACACACATCAGCACTTTCTACAGTTAGTTAGTTTAGCAGCTGCTGTAGGGAAACTGAACAGCCAGAACTGGTACAGGTGTTGATAAGACATTTTTTTCCATTTCATACTGCAGAGGATTTTGAGCACTCCTTCTCTGTCACCTCTTGGTTTGCTCTTGCTATTAAAGAACTTTGATGATATGTTCCATTTGATACGAATCTGGTTGTAAGGAACAATCAATAAACATATTCAAGGCTGACGGGGTGAGTAGCATGGAAATTAGAGTAAGTTGGTAAGTGGTGAGGGGTGAATAGGAGAGGGAGTGGTAGTTATGGAACCAGAACTCTGAGTCTGATACAGTGGAAAATGGTAAGCCAGAAAGGTGTGCAAAGAGGGTTTGATCATTTACATCAGAGCTCCAGGCTAGGTGGTGATAGCAGGTGTGTTTTGAGTTGGGCTGAAGAAGGAACAATTTCTGCCAAGGAGACTAGAACTGAATTGATTGTTGTCAAAATGGAAGATTATAATGAGGCTGATATGTTGCAATTCTGTTAGTCAATAAGAGAAAACCACACCATGTTAGAAAGTTTGGGGACAATGGGATTGGTTTTGCTTTCTCCCTTTTAAAATTTTATTTTATACAGTGTATCCACTTTCTTCTTTACTGGCTGTGTGTATCTTCCACAGGTTTTTCACTCTAATTATTTCCCCTTCTTGTAGTTGCTTTTTATGTATAGTAGAAGTATTCAGTCACAATGTAGTAAATCTATTTTTGTATGCGTTTAGAAACAATGCACATTATTTATTTTCCAAACTATATAATAGTTTATGAGAATGAGGACCTACTACTGTGATTGCTGCTTTTCCTGTTTCATTAGCCCACAAAAAGCTCAATTTCTAACAAAATCTAAATCCATTCCAAAATCAATGTAATGTCTAATATTAATGAATTTTTGTAATGCTCTTAAATAAGATATGGTATATGATCTTTTGTTAAGTATATGCATGATTTCTATGGAAGAAGACTGCAAAATGTTTCTAGGAAATTATTGGGGGGGTTGTTTGTGAGGTTTTTTTTTATTAAGCATCCCTAATCAGTTCAGTTCGTCTTCATCTGTAGGTAAACATGTACTTTCATAAAATAATATGCCTGTTTTATTTCTTACTGTTCAAACTAATTATGTTTTATATCACTCTACTCTTCTGTCAAATATTGTTTGTTTTTTATTTTGGTTCATCAGTCACACATTTAACTTATGAATGTGCACCCTGAGTTATGTTTTTAAAGAAGATTCGTTCTCCTCCTGACTGTACTGCAGAGAAATATGAACTCCTAGGCTAACACTAGCTTGTGTGCTGAAATTGCTATTTATTCAGTGAATACACCATACAGACTTATTCTTTCAGATGTTTTGAGTGAATCGTGGCTCAAACAATTTTCCGTTATTTCATGTGTAGAATTCCAATATGAAGTTCATGAGAGACTGTAGAATTCTTGTGTTGAAATTTCAAAGGAGAACTTTTACGCTAATATTTTTATTATCATTATTATCTGTGTGACAGTACAACATACACATATTATTAATAACCATCCTTTGCTCTCTTAGAAATATGATACAAGTTTGAGTGCCGCGAGCATCAAAGGTTGCATGTAAAGCTACATACATTAATGAACTCCAAGCACAGAATTTTATTCATTACTTACTTTTTTTTTTTTTTTTTGCCAAAGGCAAATTAAAATTGCAAGTGAAGGAATGTTAGAACAACTTCTTTCTGTTCTTATATCCACACTCTCCTTTCTCCTTTAAGGCAAATTCACTCCCTCTGAATTTACATAAAGGACACAGGATCCAGGCTTCTCCTTCCTTAGATTAATAAGATTCACTTTGGCCAAATCAACACTGATTCTTTTTTTGTTTTTTCTCTCAAAAGGGGAGTAAGCGAGGTGGTTAGTATGAGACAAGTTAGACTTAGAAATGCCAGTCATATGATGCTTGCTTTCCTTCCCCATATGCAATTTCTACCACAGGGAATAAATGACTGACACACCATCCCCTGCCATCATAACAATGTGTCACCCAAGACCATTATTTTTCAAACATTAGTGGCATCCCTCCGACTGGCCTTAAGGTTGCAGACATATTTTTTAATCATTACGTTGCCCGTTGCAGGAAGCTGAAGCCACACCATTTAATGTGTGCTCATGATAAATTTCACCTTCTTGTGTAATACAATGGAAGCTAATGAAGTACAGCACAATTGCAGTGTATTAGACAGCAGTAGAACAAGGCAGGAGAATACCCACTTATTGACATTACCAAACATATCTTAAATGCATTGACTTTCAAATCAGCTCATATTCAATTATTAAAAAGGGGCCAGGGGAGCATACTGCTGGCTTCATAAGGAAGAAGATTATGACAGTTCATTTGTTATTAATTAACTGACAGTCTCATTGCTTAATGTCTTTACATTTAATGAATACTTCTGTACCCAATGACTTACTTCTATCCATTTTATTTTTCATCAACATGTAAAATATGACATTTTATTTCTTCTGTCCACACATATGAGGGGAGTTAAATGGTCATGTTTTAGCAATTGGTATTAAGACATTTCCAATATCAATTAAGATATTTACAACATAAAATGTTTTTGGAATTAGTAAATATTTTTTTTAAAATGCAGTTAGACATCAGAGTAAAATACATCTCCGTTTTTTTTACTATAGATGAAATTTAGGTGTTAATCCTGTCTTAAGCAAACCACAGGTTTCCTGAATATAAACTTGCGGGGAAGGGGGGGATGGATGGACCCCACAAGGAAAACAAGAGGCTGTGACGGAAGTGCCCAGAACAGAATGAGTTTGACAAGAACGATTAAGAGACAAAGCTGTTTATTCTTCCATAAATTATTGCTTTACTGTAATTTTTACTCACTGCAATTAGAAGTACATATTTTTTGCTGCTGCTGTATACCACATCCTTCCAATTCACAAGCAACACACTATTGTTCTTAAAGTATCTTGAAACAAGGAAGGCTAAAAAGCTTATATAATTGGGAATGTAATGCCTTGCTTATGAGCGTTAATTTCATTACCAGAACACCTATTGATTTTTATTAAGGCAGATTTTTCGGGAGGTGCAAGAAAAACTATAGCCACTCCTATACATGTGACCCAATAAATGTCCTCAGGGCAATGTGACACAGCAGCAACTATGACTGTTGTATCCACACTGCAGATATACTTCTTATTTTTTGTTACTAATAGATTTTTTTCAGATCCCCTGATACTATGGAATACTATGAACAAAAATAGAATTGTCCTGCATCAGGGCCTATATTTGTTAATTCTCATAGGCTGAGGTCAGTCCTGGTGCCAGTATCCAGGTTACTGGGAGGGAAGGAGGGAAGGAACAGGTTCAGGCTGGGGCTACCAGTGATTCAATACATACTATAAAATAGTATTTTGCTTTAAAAAAAAAAACAAAAACACCTCATTATGTTGATAACTGTAGGTGCTGCCTCTTACAAAATCTGTGATGTGCTGAGTCACAGATACCACCTTTCAGCACATAACTATAATTTGCCTTAAGTAGACAAAAATGAAAATACTTCAGATTAATAGCTTCTCTCAAAAAGGTTTTCCTCATTACATTTTACTCCTGTTTATCTTAGCAAACTTGTATATGGGGTGGTCAAAGGAAATCTAGAGAACCTGAGAGGATAGATGGAGCAATAATGAGCCTCCAGGGCTGGTAACTTTACATGGTAATTTCTTAACCAAAGTCACAGGATCTGTTCCAGCAGCTGGAATAGATCGTCTGACTGTAGTCACAGCGTGACTATAGTATTTTGCTACTGCTGAAAAAGGCAGTCACTTTCTCACCTGCTGTCCTGGCTGAGGGGTCCTAGTGAATCTAGCAACAAAAAAGAATGGTTGGTATTTCTGCTGGGTTTGTGAGCTGAATCAGCCTACAAACATCTGAGATGGATAGAGAAAGTCACAGGAAGAAATGCTTCCGGGACCCATGGAAGAAAACCAGCACATGTTCAGCCAAATCTAGGGCCCCAAAATATAAAATAATTAAGTACAAGAAAATATTGGATTTTTTAGCATTGTGCATGTGCAAAAAAATGGAAATCCTGCCTAACGTGAAATTAAAATGCACCCAGGATAGGAGATTATTTTAACAGGGAAAGGAGGAGGAGGAAGATTCAAAGAATGTCAAAAGGTTAGCAATTAGGCTAAGGAGGGTTATTTCCATAGAATTTCTCTCTACTCATTTGTAAGAAAAAGGCTTCTTTAGAAGTCGGTTCCAAACAAGAACCTGATTTTAGGTATTTTGATTCACCTCAGGAGGAAACTAATCTCTCTGTGTACTATAAAGGTTGAAGAGACTAAGAGACTAACCTTAGGCTAATGTTAGCCTTTGTTTTTGCCTTCCAGTGACTTCAACAATATGCAAATCAAATTCTAATGAGTGAAAATGCTAAGAAGGAATCTAATTCAGTGCAAAATTCAGCTTTGGTAGTTTTAAGGAGATTCTAGATTTCAGAAAATTATTCAGAAACCTAAAAATAGTGTAGAAAAGATTTGCATGCGGTAGAAGAAACTTGTATTTGTTGGCATTGATTTCCCCCCCCCCCCCCTCAACACACACACATTTCCCTGGAGGACAATTTGGGAATGTTTATAACGAGGCAAAAAGTTATCAGCAACTGGAAGACAAAAGGGGTAATTTCAGCCAGTAGACACTAAAATGTCGGAAAGCACATCTATTTGTTCTAGGGCTGGATTTGACCTAAAATCTCCTACATTCTAGGAGGACTTTTTTCATTTTATATTTTAATTTCCTAAAATATTACTATTCTTCTCACATGTGGTTATGTACATCACTAATATAACTGCTGTGTCTTTTTTTACTTCACTGACATTTTGCTTACATTACACAGCCTTTGTGCTGTGGTACTATGTCTCCTGATAATCCATTGATTATGTTTGTGTAACAGTTCAGCCTGATACAGTTTTGTCAAAAATGAAGTAGCATGTGTACAAACTATTACCCCAAATTTCCAAACAGAAATTCAGAATTGACATATCAGCAAACTCTGCACATTTTGAAAATGTGAGAGATGTCATGATAGAATTCAGATCTGGGTGAGTTTTAAACATTCTTCCTCAAAAAGTGAGTATACAGATCTATCTAGCTCAAAATAAGTATCATGCTCTATTATCTGTAACCTGTAAACATCTCAGAGTTCCTAGCATCAGTATTGGTTAGATTACTAAGTTTGATTTTAGGTGGTTTTTTATTTAGAAATCTCTGCTGTGCAAATGTATTCTTTAACTATGATGGAACAAACAACTTCAATATATTCTTAAAATAAGTAAATTAATACTTAATTCTAAAGCTAGAACTCTAGAATGAAACATTCAAAAATACATTTTCCACAAAAGTTTCAGGATGAGTTTATATGCTGGTATATTAGAAACAAATATTTTTTAGGGGAGTTTGGCAGACAGGAGAAGGAAATCCATTACTATTTCTGACAATACAGAAATGAGAATAAGACAAAACAGAAAGCAAAATGTTAAATGTATCTTTGAAGGTAAGGCTAAACTCTTTTTTCCTCTTCGATTATGATTTCTAAAGAAATAAAAATGGCGGTAATGTCTTCTGCCACGGTTCAGGAATCTGTAGCTTATACTATGTCAATTCAGATTTAGCTTTCCCTATTTTTTTTGTAACAGCCTACTCATGAGGAAGAGATAATATTTTTTTTTGCTTTCTCAAAAGAAGGAAAACTTTCAGTCAGCTGGGAAAAAAAGGGTATAATTTATTTAAAAAATCCATCTACTTCTGTTTTAACATGAACTTTTTCAGCCATAACTAATATTTCAGTCAAAATATTTTTCATAATGACTGAATATTTGATTCTTTCTTACCAAGGGCCATATCTTCTTCTTATATAAACTGACATCATTCCATTGATGCTAAATTGTCATCAAACCACTGTATCAGGTAAAGATCAAAAAATGTTGTATATTCCTGGCAAAAATGTCATTCCCCATATGGTATGATTTTTTAAAAAAAAACTTACTTCAATAGCTTTTTAAGTTTTTAGAAGTTTAAGGTCTTTAAAGAAGCCATAAAATAGGAAGATGATAGGATAGTAGACTTTCTGAACTTTAATTACAGAACAAACATCCACTTGCAATAATTCTTATAGAAGACTTCAAACTGTAACTTGTACACCAGAATTTTAAGTGCTAAGTTTATTTCCTTTCTTTACAGAATATCTTCTATAAATACAAATCAACCTGTTTCCTTGACTCACTATCAGGAAAGTAATGAATCATTTCATATAGTGATGTGCTGAAGATGGTATGAATATTTAAAAAGATATACAATCTAACTCTAGATATACAATCTAACTCTAAATAGAATATCTACGCCTGGAATTCCAAAAGCTGCTAGAGATTTTTGAGTTCTTACAAAAGTGTAAGTGAAAATATCTAAGTTGTCAAGCTGAAAGTGAGGACATGAAAGGACTGAGAGATAAATTCTTCCTATCCGTTCCTGTACACTATTCCTTCTTGTTTTAACACAAGTTTTGTGTCAAGAGTTTGACACAAATTTTAAATCATAACTTATTTTCACTTGTCAGAAGAATATTAAAGTATAAATGTCTATGAACATTAATTCACACATCACTGTGTGTGTAAACTTCATTACTAAAAACTTGCTGCTTTTCAAATTTATGTTCACTTTTGTTTAAATAAAATTCTGTGATTTCATCTTGTCTGCTTTAGGTTAGAGCATTGCCTTGTACAAAATTAACATGTCGAATTGCATAAATATTTATTCATAGATGATGCTCCATCTAACTCAGTAGAATCACTTATTTTGTAAAGTGTTGTGGCGTCAGACTTGGGTCTCTCCTTACTAGTAAAAATGTAAATTTGTTTAAAAGAATATCTTACAAGAAGCAAAATACTTTCTAGCCAGACAGAAGCACCAAAGTGTCTGTTTTCTTATTTCTTATTATTCTTTTGGTCTTATATCTTTAATATTGCTTCTCAATTCAAGAAACAATTTCGAGTGAAACTCTGCTAATGCAAAAATCTCTTTCTTAATTTCCCTGTGTATCTTTGAGCATGAGCAGTAGGCAGGATCTGACTTTAAATTTCTTCCATTTCTGTTTACAGCCAAGAATAGGAAAGACTGCTCAGATTTGCATTTTACTTGTTAAATCAGGGATGAATCCAGAATTTGAGGTTACAGTATTTTCCAGGGTTTTTATTAAGTTAACGTGCATCTTCCAGGTAATACGCAAATGTTCCAGAGATCTCACATGAAAAGGGGAAAAACATGGGCTAAGTAGCCTTTAACACTTATGTTTCTGCTAACCAGGAGACCAGGGTCATAGTTCCTCCCAAAGATTCTTGAATAATCAATTAGCCTAAACAGTATCTCCCAGAAGATGCAATCATAGAAAGGATCATGTAACTTCACCCTTGCATCTATCAAGCCATGTTTGCTGTGACCTAGTCAGATTACAACCCAGAGCAGTAAGGAATGTGACACTGTGGCATGAGAAGAATGTGGCACATCACCCATGTGTGATAACCCAGCCCAGCTTCCTCCCTGCCTGTTGAACACATGGGTGGCCTGTTTACAAAATGAACCTAAATGAGCTACAGCATCTTTGTTTACTTTGCTATTATTCACACCATTTTATTGCACTTCATACTATTCATCATTTCAGACCACCGTGGATGAACGTATTTATTTGTATATGACTGAAAATAAGTGTGCAAAAATTAACAAGTATGATCCGGAATGAAGAGGAGTATTAAAATCCTGTACATTTAATTTTCAATCTGGCAACGCATTTCCAAGGTCTGGATAGTGGATGTTCCAGCAGTGACTTGGGAAACTGTTTCTTCAGGTAATGAATTTACCCATATGCTTATAATCATTTGAAGTAAACATTGCATAATGAACATAAGCATTGGCTTAATGCACACGATCAAGTATATTTCCTAAACTAGGATGGATTGAAACATGTGAACTGATCTCCTGAAGGAGGGGCCCCTACTTGGTCTAAAAACCAAGTATTTTGATAGCTTTCTGTTTTGACTCCTGGACCTTAATTTGAATTCAAAGATTTAAGTGGGCATGAGTATGTAATCTCTTATTTAGCACAAAATGACTCTCTTATCATTCCAATTGTCTTCACTGGGAAAATAACAATGATACATCTTATTGAAGCATTGTTTCAGATTTAATTGATTTAACTGTTGTCTGATTAAAACATTTGTTATCAAACTTACTGCTTAGCTGCATTTTGTTGACTAAAGACTGCAAAAGTTTGTGGACAGGAATGACCAGCACTTGCACTGGTAACCTGCGAAGTTTAAGACATTCAAAATTTTCGTTTACTTTGGATATTTACCCAATACTGAGAGCAAGTGAGTCTTTTTAGAATGAGAAATGGCCTGTAATTTTGCAAAGTAGAAAGGAGTTCAAATAAAGCTTCAGATAGATTAGCAAGTTGGGAATGGATAGAAAAGTCAACAGAGGAGCCTTTCTGATGCTAGGCTGATAGTTCTGCACTAACTAAGGTCTACGTAATTCTCTCCATTATTTCTGGATGAAGTGGCAGACAGGAAGACATCAGGAATGGAAAGATAAACTACTTGCAAGTGTACGCCACTGGGAAACATGTAATTTATGTTATGCCTGGTAATTAATGGCTTATCTTACCTACCTAGTTCTACATTTCTTCAGCCTTTTTGTGGGAAGAAGGCTTAGGCAGTGAAATTTTTTTCCTAAACTACAAATGGATATGTGCCTTGTACAATTCTTCCTGTGGACAGGATTCATTCTGGAAATTGCATCAGTTTTGTCAGAAACTAATGCATTTGTAGTCTGCAATATCAGCCATCAAAAAGGTAGTTCCTGTCTGCCCACATCCTTAAATTTATTTGCATAAACATGGGTTCACTGGTTTCCTGCAAGAAATAAACTGAGATTGAAGTTAGTAGTGGCAGAAGACCACTGCAAGCAGCAGAAGAGATTTATCTACTGGCATCATAATAATCGTCTTAATTAGCTGAAATTTAAATCAATTGTGTTTAAGTGAAATCTGATTTTTTATCCTCTTAAATGTACATAATCTTCACACTTCCTGAAAACTTCCAGAAGATCTGTCACAAAGCATTTCCTTCCAATCCTCTTTCTACTCTTTCATTTTACTGTTATTTGGGGGGGGGGAAGGAGGGACTGTTTGTAACTTACATTTCTTGCTTCGTGTGTGATTTTAGTTCTTGGAAGAATAAAACAGTTTGCCATGGAAAGGAGACAGATGTAGAAGTATCATGCAAGCTTACCTTTCTCCATGGATGTTGTAGCTTTCTCATTTTACACAGCTTCTAGTACAGTTCCAGGCTATTTGAATACAGCTGCCAATCACAATTAATCAGAGAAAATTACATGGTGATTTTCTACACTGAATGAATGGACAAGAATGACACCAGAAAACACATTTCATTTATACTTTGACTTTGACTTCATTTGTTGGGGTGAAAAGCCAGTTAGTGTGTCAACTCACCATGCTACCTATATTTTGTCTCTTATCTTTGTCTTCATACCAATTTAAGTCTAAAAGTTACCTGATAACATTGTTGAAACATGCTCTCCCTTCATCCAGAAGCTGATTTAACTTATTGTACAGGCCACTGATTTCATCATGTGGGTGACTGTGGTTGCAGAATAAGCTTAGATGATCTTTTCTTATGTCTTTTGGAAAACTTCAGGGTTAGTTGAGCAATCTTGCTACTGACTCAATTTTATATGTTTTATTAACCTCCAGAGCTTGCGTGGAAAGAGAAAAATACTTAAAGATTATTTTTTTCTTGGGCTGGCTGATTTTAGAGAAGATCCTGTGCCTTATTTGGCTTCTTGTTTGAAGGTTTTTTTTCTGCACCTTGTTTATTTTTATGCTATTGCCAACAATCCTAGAAGCATTATATATAGGTAAAAGCCTGGTATTAATATTACTAAGGACTGCAAAAGTTAATATGTGTATCAAGATCTATAGCCCAACTTACCAGCTTCTAAACAGTAAAGCCAAAAAATTTTCTAAATTACTGACACCATGTACTGTAGCCATGCCCACTTTTCTTATACGTTAATTACTGTTTGTCATTTGAAAACATATTTCAAACTGTATTTCCAAGGTACTGTAGCTCACTGAAAAACTTACGTACCTGCTAGTTGAGACATAAATGGGAACTTGCTACCATAGCTAGCAAGCCATAAAGTAAAGAACAGCTGACGTAAATATTAAATTATACTAACTATACATCTGAAAGAGAGGAGAAAAGAAATATTATTATGGGGTCCTATTTATAAGGGATGCGCTTGAATGCTAGTCAGTGTATTTATCAGAAAGAGTACCAGATGGATTCAGGGTTTTACTGGAACCCATTTTAGAAGTGAGGTAGGCAGCCAATGTTCACTGATGCTCAGGGCCTTTTATACCTGGGTTTATGTTTTGGGTTTCATCTTTTCTATGTTTGTATTTGGTCAGTTGCGTAGGGCCAACAAAAGATGTATATTTTATTTGTTCAAATCCATATTCCAATCAATTATAGGATTCAGAATATGGAAGTTATGAAAGAGTATGTTAAAAAGGTAGCATTAATCAGAAAAACATCTTCAAAACATTGGAAGGTATGCTATAATGACGAAAACAGAAGTAGAAGTTATTGAGATGTAATGGTACAAAATCCAAACATTGTGTGGCAGTTAGGCTCTACTTAATGCGACCTATGATCTACAAATTTAGAAAAAGAAATGAGATTTCATTTCTAGCATACATGCTAAATTCAATTACATCTAACAAACATGCTGACAGTGTACTTTTCATTTCTTCATTCACAGAGAGACAATGTATTTAACCATTTTAATTGTTCAACATGAAGCAATGATGGGTACCAAACTAAAAAAAAAAACAAACTCAACCATCCAATTCTTCAGGAACATTTGAAATAAATGCTGCAGTTGATAACATTTTGTGTACAGTAGAATAATTTTGAATGCTTTTTTCTTGTTTGTTACTTGTAAGAAAATATTTCTCTGAAAAATAAGACAAAAATTAGTGGTATACTTTACTAAATAATATATAGCTAACAAATGCTGCTAAAATCATGCAAAAGGATGACCACAACATATAGCTGGAGTACAAATGGTGATTTTACGTTCAAATAGCTACATTTTGTATTTAGATCCAAATTTGTAAACTCCACCAAGGTCAATTTACTAGGTATTTAGCATTACATACATTATACTAATGTTATCGTTGTTTAAAATGGTAGATGCCTTAATTTAGATTCTGTTTGTAGACCTATTTGCACCTCCATTAATTACAATAGAAGACATGCATATATTCCTGAAGTGAATTTGACCTTAGATAGTAGGACTAGGAAACACCTCTTCCTTAGTCATTTACTTCATCTTCCTAAACAAAAGTGGATTAATCTTTTTATTATTTGTAGACACCCCTAAAGACCATGGTCTTGCCACTTCCTTGTTCACATGGGCTGTGGTGAATCAGGTCTAATGGCAATATTATAAATGAAACAGCTCCAGGGAACAATATCTCCAGCACTGAAAGCTTGTAAAATCAAATGGTGGGCTCTGTCCCACACTACTTGTTGAGGTCAGGATCTAGAGGTCTAAAAAGCCCGTTCTCTCCCTCACTCTGTTACTCCTATTATTCTTCCTGAAACCAAACTGAATACTATGTGCCAGTAATTTTAAGATTCAAATAACACTTCTTTCCTGCTAGGTCAATAAACCTTGAGTGAATATTGGACTTTTAATGCCACTTCATAAATTATTCTTTAGGGTCTATATTATAATTCCAAACATTCCAAGTATATTTTACTAGGTGCTTTTAACATGATTTTGTTGTGGTTTGAGAAAATAATAAATTAATTAATCTTTGGGAAAAACTCTTCCTTTTTTTTAATTAAATAGAATTGGCCTGATCTTCAGCTCATATAAATGCTTTTCGCTCCAAAGAAGTTATCTTATGCTAGTTGCAGTTTAACTTTATGAAAAAATAATCTAAAAGTTTGTCCTAACATTTTCAAAGATTCCGTTTGGTTCAAAAGATGGAAATAAAACGTGCATCACTCAAGATAGCAGCTCTGAGGGACAGATAAGCATGTCGATTACAGACTCTGCTCTTAAACGTACAGTTCCACACCCTTGACGATACAGTTCAAGAGCAATCTGTTGATTTGCCAACAGAAGTGCACTAAAATGCAACAGTTCAATACACAGCCATCTTTACTTAATTCCAAGCTTTTTAATTGAATGTCAGTCAATTACACAGTTATAATCCATATCTTATTACAAATACAAAGTTCTATATACATGAATTTTAAATAGCACATTTCCTTAATTTAAACCATTTTCCTTTTTAGAAACCATTGCAACTAAGCAATCAATTGTGATTATGGTAACAGCCACAAAATATTTATTACTTAATGTGATTATTTAATTGTAAATTAAAAAACCCCCACTCCTATCTTATTTACTATTAAACCAACATTTCCCAACATTAGATACTTTTCCAGGGTAAAGTGTTTCTCACTTTCTCACATAAATAAGATTTTTTTAATGTTACCTATCATAGGATTTGAGTATTTTCCAAAAACTAATTAGACTCACAATCCTCAGCAATCTCATTTACTCTTAACCTCACCTTTTCTACCTTGACCCATGTCCTGTTTTCTTCTTCTTAGCTGCTTTGTATAATGACTATGAGGATACGAATTTGAAGTGAGTTTTCAGCTTGGTTTTGAAAGCTGAGAGAATTGTGGTCAATCTAATATCCTCTGACAGGGAACCTAAAATCTTTTGTTCTGTTTATTGAATTAGCCTATATTCTGCTCCCATGAGCTTTGTTTTTCAGATTGATAGATTCGTTATTAATACAAAAGAGAGCAACTGAGGGTGACAGTCTCCTCACAGAGAAATACACTCTGCAATACGTGGGAAAAACATTTCTTACAGGACTTTTAAATCTAGGATGGACACCACATCTTTGGCCTGGTAATTTTAAAGGATACCAATAATCAGTTTGTTGTACTTATATTGAAGCAATATAAATTTCAGTAATTCATCCAGGCAGTTTTCAATTAAAAAGTCGGGGCCTAATCATAATACAGCAGGCTAGGGCACAGCTTTACAGTCAGTCTCAAGTGGAAAAAGGCCTTTTTCAAAATTTTGAACTATCCAGTCATTCTACGACTGAATGCCAAGTGATCCAAATGGTCTGCTTTGATGGTCTAGTTAGCTTGAGAATCCTTCAGTATAAAGTGATAGGTTGGAAAGTGATAGCTTTAGCAAAATTTAACAGAATATTCTCTTCTTCTCACGTCATTTTCTGGCTTGATGGAATCTGATTTTGTACAAGCGCTCTATCCTAAGAGCTGATTCCTGTGAGACACTGGGAAAAGTGAAAGCTGAAAACGTTCCACACATTAGAGATAAATAAACAGCATGATGGAACTATTGACATCAGAAATTATGGACTCTCACAGTTATTCCCCAATTAAAATATTCCTGCCAATATAGGTGTTTATATTAAGGATGTTTATCAAAAGAATTTTTTAGAAGGTCCTCAGAACAGCAGAATTAAAAGGAAAAAAAAATCATATAGATGTTATATGCGTTTCTTAGATTTTTCTTGTATTCATAGGCTAATTAAGGAATGGGGGGATTATAGTTCTCTTAGAAAATCAAATACAAAATTCTATTGATGTCTTTTACTATTGAATAGGCCCTATGAAGCATTAAGGAATTGATGTCCATATTACATTTTTAGTCTGCTTTATGGAATATTTGAGATGTGCGTACAACATCCCACTATTTGTTTGTAGTAGTCAATTTAAACTATTTCAGGGAACATATGCATTATATATGAAATACTTAAAGTTCCAGCTGAATAAACACTCAAGTTTCCCATCAACTTCAAAGGTCTATAAATAAACTTTGTGCACAATTTAAAGTGAAAAATATGTATTACATGCATCTGACCTTTTTAATTTAAAATGCTACTCTGCCTTAACTAAATTATATATGTTTTGGATCTTTCTGTATTAAATAATTGTAGGTGGAGGGATGAAGAGCTTCATACATAATATTTCTCCACAATATATATTTATGGGCACTCAGGTTTTATTATCAACACTTATTGTACCAAGCTCATGTGTCATGAACCCAGAAGCATTTCGGAATATATGGCTAGTAAAGCTGTTGCAAATGCCCATTAATACTTTTGGAGGAGGGGTGAAATATTGATACCTAGATGTTCTGGTGGAGAAATACAGAGTTTAATATCAGGGAATGCATAATTTTTTTTTTTTTTAGACAAAATCCAATTACATTCTTAAAGCGTTATTTTTTAATTATCATGTTTTTAACAACTATAACTAAAACGTGGTCTTAAGCTGTTAAATGAAAAACTTAAGCTGCTACATGAAAGCACATTCACTTGCTGCAAATACTTATTTAGAAACAAACCATCATGAATTAAAACCATATAAGTAAGAAATGGTTGTCTGACATAGGAAACTTAAAATGAAGTTCTGGTGGGTATTGCTGATGATGCCGAAGTCAAAAGAATGAATTTTTTCTTTGTCAAAAGAATGTGATGCCCTTCAAAATAAACTGCATGGCGCTAATCCTTCTGAAAGTAAATGGGCATATTTTAGAAATATATTCTCAGAGAGAAGAATGATTGTATTCTGCTTTACATTAATATAAAAACAATTTCACAACAGGAGGAAAAAGTTAATCCACACTCCTATTAACACTTCACCCATGAAAATCAAATCATAGCATATGATCTTGCTCTCACTGTGTATTGAATTTAATAGAAAGACAACCTCATCACAGCCAAGTCCAGCACTGGCCCTGCTGCTCTAATCAGACTTTAACAATATTAGTTTCATTTTTCCCTCATCTTTTTACTTCATTTCCCTTGACTGCAGTGCAATTTCACCAAAACGTAGAAGACTAATCATTAACTGGCAGCAGCATATAGACTGAAACTTTAAATTGACAATCACAGCAGTAGAATACCAGAAATTTACAGAAGCATAACTGTTTCTTCTGCTGGGTGTGTGATAATTGTTTTTCTGCTCATTTACATCCAAAACTAATTAAACTCTACAGCAAAACTATGTACTGTAGTGTTAGTGCAAAGTCTGCTGTTTGGAGGTTATGCAGATTCCATGAAAACATCATGGTGGGAACTGTTGTTCATTTGCGTTGTCACTTCCTAAAAATTTGCAGAAACATACCCTTGAAAGAATTAGGTCACACAAAATGTGGCCTAAGGGCTTCTCCTTTCTGTTTTCCCCAGTGGAGTTCTGCAGCTGATGCGATAAAAACTCTTCTACATCAATAATTTTTTGAGTTTATGTTTCCTGAAAAATTTATTTGGCTTATGGTAATAAACCATCTTTATCATTCAGTGGGAAAATTTCCTTGTCTTTCCTTCCAGATCTGATTTCTCAATACAAAAGCAGTGGTGTTACAGTGCACATAAAGGTGTATAATAAATGTTGGCAACTGTAATGATCTTCTGAATCTTCTTCAGATGGTTCTAGTTAAAGCCGTGCATTAAAAATGCATGTCACAGTAATGTAAGAAAATGATTACAGCAAACTTTGCTTTCCCTGTATATTACAACTTACATATAAATAAATACATCTTCAAAGCTGAGAAATTTTCTTTCTCATGACGTGTCTTACCAAAGTCTTACAGTGTTTCATGGTCACATGCGCCTTTTCCTGTTAGAGGGGTAATGGATAGCTGTTATTTTCTTGTACTTTTGGTACTGTGAAAAAAGTTATGAGATAACAACATAGCTAGTACTTTTTGTATTGAAAATAAGCTAATTAATCACTGTAGTGGGAAGAGAAAAGCTAACTCTCTCTCTCATTTAGTCTTCTGAAACTCATTGATTTACATGATGAAGCATGAATATAGCTGAAAGCAGTATTAGGCCCTTCATTTCTTAATACTTTGTACATGCTTGCTTTCTTCTTTTGTTAGGAAATGCTTCGATATAAATAAACACACTTTAGTCCTGATTTTGCAATCACTTACACGCTTGTATGACAGTTTCCTGAATCAGACCTATAACTACTTATGATGCCAAGAGCTGCATTTTATGTAGCGTGATATTTACCTTATTGAGAAATTGTGCATGAATTTTGTTGAATTCCATCTTCTGAAGCTTCTTATACACATCCTTAAATATTTTCTTTATCTCCCTTTATTTTTTTCAGATTTTTTTTTTCTTTTTTTTTCAGAATTTTTTGGGTTCTTTTTTTTTATAATATCTTGCTTAAGCTTACAATGTTACAGGTGATGCTAACATCTAATATATGTTCACTTTGCCTCATGGTCTTGCCAGTTTTTCTTGAATATTTGGAAGGATCTCTTGCAAGTACAACATAGAAAGACCATCTTTATGTAATTTCTATAGATTATGCACTACAATAATATCTTTAACTGTTATTGCAATATAAATAAATAAAAAGACAAAGAATAAGCTTGTCTCACTTTTAGATCAGTTATTACATCTGTAAAAACATAAACAAGCATAAATAAATGAAGATAGATGCAGAATAACCATCTGTTAGGAAGTTAGTTCAACTCAAAACACTTAAAACTTGGCACTGTAGATGTATTCATGTAAATCTGTATATAGGCATTTAAATATCTACCCTCCTGTACAGATGTTCTGATTCACTGCAGCCTTCATTTGGGAACTGGTAAGGGCTCAGGATCGGCCCACTCAGTTAACTGCCGAAAATTGGATTCAGGTGCTAAATTTTGGGTCTCTCTGAAAACATTGGCACAAGTTCATAGTCTAACAAAAGGTCTGTCTTACAGCTTCTTCCTTGCCAAATCATAAGCATAGGGGTCAAAAGAGCCTCTCTCCATGAGTAACTAATTTGATAATTAGGTGGAATCTCCCTGATCATGAAAGATGTAGATTTGAAACCACATAGGCTGGACGAGTTTCTAGCTTCCTGGGAGGGTGCTTCACCACTAGGTTTTCAAACAATAAAAACTAAGGCAACCATTGCTGCACTTGCTGATCTTTTTTTGCCTGCCTTCCTAAGAATACAAGGCTTAATGGGTCACAAGGTTATTCTGTTCTGCAAGTCTTTCCTCCCCCTCAACTCCCATACCTTTTAAACTCATTGTCCAAATGCAATCAAACTGGAAAAGGAGCAGAGTTTCTGGAAAAATAAGCATCTGGGTAGAGGGGAGAGATCCAAATTCATGCCCATGGTGAGAGAAATGTTGGTAGGGTACAACACATACAAGGTGTCAGAACAGGCCTTAGCTTATACTATCTTTTAGCTGGTAGAACTTGTGGGAAACAAATTACTATTGTAAAGAGGTGTAGAACAAAACCAGCACACATCCATGGGAAACAGGTATCATTACTGTCTTGTGGCACAACTTGCTTTTAAAGAAATCATTCAGTCTCACCCAGAAGGAATGGCAATAGATATCTACCCTCAGGAAAACTTCTGGGCTGTAGCTCCAGGGTGGATGCAAACATTTGAGTCTCAGGGAAAAGCAAGATTTTAGACACTGTTCTGCTTGCTGTTCCCCACTGGCTACCTCTGTGAGACTCACTGATCAGCCTTTCACTCACTTGGATGCTGTTCTTGTGAATGCAACTCCTACTTTATGCCATGAGGTGAGTCTAGTGCAGCCCTACCAATTCTCCTGCAGAGCCCATGTGACAGATATTAAGTGTTGCAATTCCTAACTTGGTCTGAAATTTCCATTCCAACTGTAAGAGATTTATTCCATGATGTGGTCTCTTGCCTTGTGTCTCTAATTCTGCCTGTCTGTTTTCACAGTTGTCTTCCATGGATGTGTGAAGTTATGTCAGTCTGTTAGCTGAAAATTGTGAGTGCTATTATTGTTCCTCTCCTATAAAACCAAGTTCTTATCTTATTGTACCATTTCCCCTACAGAGCTAGAACCGTAACCCCTGTTTAAGCCAATCTGAGCTGCTAGGTATGGATATATTAGAATGGTGAGGATATGTAAATAAACTGATATTAGCTTGACTTCTTCCATGACTTCTGAGGATTCAGTGACAGTGGTTATAATCTCTGCCAGAAAACTATCAGCAGTTTCAGGAGCTGTTGAGGCAGATGGCTGAGGCACTAGATCTTATAACAAGCATGCCTAAAATGACTTATTGACTCTTCAGCATTTTTTGATATTAAGTAGAGAGGGAAGCTTATGCCTCTCTAAAATGAGGATATAACCAAACCAGCAAGAGATCTCTGGATGACTCTAATGTTTATTCATATGATTAAAAGGAAGGAAGACAATAGAAGAGGAGAGGTCTCAAGCACTGGGAGGCTGTTGGTACCTCTCCTCTCATGGAGTAGTAACAGCTTCAGTTCACCTCCTCCATCTTAAAAAGCCAATACTTAAGCTGATAGCACACATTCCTGTAGAAGCCCTATACTTACATTAATAAGGTTGGCATTCCCTTCTAATCACTTCCCAAAGTAAACTTCTAAGTAGGTGAGATTCTTACTCAGAACTGTAAGGCAAAGATATTGGGTCCTAGCTACAGACGTGCAGATAAGCCTATCTACCTTTTCACTGTTTTGCTACGAAATGACAGTGGAAACTCAACAGGCTCAGATATAACATGTTGACCGGCATCCAGTGGGATACTTTAAATTACACTATGGAATAACTATGCTGATCCATAATGCATATATTCATATAAATTAGAACCTTTATGGGGCATACTTAAGAAAATTAACTAGCCAAATGAATGTCCTTGGCTTCCCTTCCTCCACTTTCAGCCTTTGTTTTTCTTTGTCTTCTACTCCTCCCATGTTCACATTCTTGTTCCTGGGACAAGAATTGTCTATTTTACTTATCAGTCAAGCGCACAATAAACTTTGGCTGTGCTAGGACAAGTGATTCAGGAAGAGCTTTCCAGATATCACCATTCAGTAATGAAATTTCTTGGTGACTCATCAAGAATTTTGCTCACATGAATTTATGGAGGCTGGTATATGTTATTCTTTTCCCTTGAAATAACATCCCATAGTTTCCTTCAAAAGTCATCATTCTGCACTAGCTGCTGTTGTCCAAAAATGCTCAGTGATGTTTTTCTGAAGCAGAGTTTTCTGTTACTCTTGAGGTAGTGCTTCCATTCAGCACTGCAGCTGCAGGGTTGGATCAAAGACCTGTAAACTCACTGCAGCCATTAGCATTAAACAGCACAGGAGGTGAAAGAGCCATCTGTGGCCTGCTGGAGAGGGGCAATAGAGGAATTTTGTGAGGTGTTACTTCTTCCTTTCCTCTCGAGGCTGACCCTATCCACTGAGCAATAAGCATTCCAGGAAAACTGCAAGAGAATATTATTCTTGAATATGTCCCACTTAGATATTAGTCATCTTGTCTTCCAGGTTATCTTTTCAATGTGTCCCAAATTTATCTAAAAAAATCCCTCATGACTTTCCTTCATAGGAATGGCCAATTCATTGTTATTAATGTAAAGCTAGTTATAACGTGTACGTGTATTCTCAGATCATCCAAGTGTGAGAAAGCATATTTAAGTTGCCAGGGAAGAATTTTCTTGACAGCTTTTTGCTTTTGTTCTTCATTATAATACATGAAAATGCAAACTTACAAATATTCAAACACATTGTGCTCTGCCGTGCTGTTGAACTGTTTTCTTTGCTGTTAGTTCTAAACCTCTAGGCTAGCCTGAGTTGACCAAGAGAATTCAGCCATATCACTTATGTCTTTTCTTGTCTCTTCCTCCCTGTCCTGACATGCGTGTGTGTGTGTGTGTGTATATGAGCTGTTTTCATTCTGAAGCTGAACAGTTGTAGGCTTGTCAAGCACCAGGGCTGGAAGGGCTGGAAGATGAGTGAATGATGAATAAAAAATTAAGATTGCAATTACGAAGTGTAGCATGCTTTAGCTACATGTTGGAGAATATAAGTGGTCATATTTGCCAGGATTGGCTGGAGAATAACAAATTACAAAATTTCTAATCCTGTGCCTCAAGGCTCTTGCACAGCAACATATCAGGATAGCAAACACTCAAGTGACCCCTGCAAGGGAGATGAACTTACTGTAACTAACTAGTACACTGCCATCAGCCTATAGATACATGATATTTGCAGCAGTTTAGGACAAGCAAATACAAATTCACCTGAGAAGCAAAGATTCTCTTTCAAGCTTTATTGTTCAGGTTCACTGCTTTTGTAATGAAGTGAAAGGGTATTAAGAAAAGTATTACAAACTGAACTAGAAGTGCTGCATTGTTAGCAGTTTGAAATTTTCTACGTGAGGGCACTTGTACAGATTAAAAGTATTATTAGTGTTAACCGGGGTCCAATTTACCCTGCTGAGCATGTCATGTATCCTGTTTGCACACAGAAAAGCCATTTTTACTTCTACGCACAATCCCAGAATAGATAAGTTTAAAGGTCTTTTTCAGTAAACGTGTAAAAACAAGTAGAGCCGTAAGAGATTATGTGCTTATGGATGATTTCAATGCTTCAGGTGTAAGCAATGTAAGAAATAGCAGCAATTTTTTTTCTTGTACTTATACATGCCAAGAGTAAAATTGTATCATGGACACTGTAAATCAGAAAAATATATCCTTAATTCTTTCTCCTATAGCTAGGACCTATGATTGCTCTTTATTTTTTCAGAAAAATACTATCTGGAATGGGAAAAAATATTCTGCGTTATCAATTTTTACTGGAACAACACCATTTACTTAAAATAATGAACAAAAGTAATAAAGCGGAATAAAATAAATATATATTTTTGTATATTAAAAATAACTTTCTCTTAAAATATTGTAATATATATGAATAATAGTTTTATCTCAAAAAAACTGCTAACCATTTCCTATCCTCTTGTTTTTATACACGCCTGTTGTGTGCGATTACTTCTTTGTTACGAACAATTGTATTTAGGCATCTCTAAAATGCATGTGCTTTAATGACTTAACACCGCAATCCCTTTGTGAAAAAGGAGCACATTTTAAAAAACACAGTGTAGAGTCTATGATACCTATAGTGGCATAGTTAATAATGACTTTATATTGGATAGTAAAGGAAGCAATCTTATAAAAGTTGCATAAGTGGCAAAACAAAAGGTTTTGCTGTGTATTGCAAGAGTATGTCAGTCTACTAAATCTCAGTAGGTGGTCTAAGTACTGGGTCGGGTTACTGGAAAAGCATGTGTAAATATCTTCTGTCTTTGTACATACCCACTGATATTATCAATAGCATAGCTACTGTTAACTGCCATTGCAGTTCAGTTTCTTTCTGTTTTTTTTTCAAATTCAGCAAAGTGGTTCTTCTTAGACAAATGAAAATAGCAGACAATTCAGGAGCTCACAGTATCAGCATGCTCCACTATTTGAGTCCCTGCAGTCTTGATGGTAAGCTAGACAAATAAGCAGTCGTACCTGAGATGGTTGACTTTTAGTAACCATTCAGACGGTTTATGCAGTTTCACAACATGCCACCAACCAACCTCCCTTTCAATGATTTATCTCAGGAGAAATACATGTTCAGAGAAATATATGGTTTCTCAGTTAATTTAATATCAGTAAAAAGTGCTAAAGGGTTCTCCAAAGGAAGCTAACATTTTAAAAACTTGCTTAGGTCAGAACAACATTTGAAGAACTCAGTAATCTATACTGGAGAGTTCTCATATATCCATTCCTCAAATCGCTCTTTCTTCAGCTTACTACTTAATAATTTAAAGTGACACAAAAAGATGCAACGATTAAGTGCTTGGGATGACCATCTGCTGTACTTTCTTTTTGTTCAGCTGTAGTCTCATGCTAGTGGTAGTATGTCCTCACTAAACTGTGTGCCACAGAATACAGGAGTGCCTTCTTGGCGTACGAACATGTAGTCTCTTCAAGCATCATTTCAGAACACTGACAAGATATACAAGAAGAGTAAGTTTCTATAACTTGAGATATTGTCTTTTTTGCGCATAACTTTATTTCCCCCATCTACAAGAAGGGCTGGAAGGAGGATCTAGAGAACTACAGACCTGTCAGTCTGACCTCGGTGCTGGGGAAGGTTATGGAGCAGATCATCTTGAGTGCCATCATGCGCACGTACAAGACAACCAGGTGATCAGGCCCTGGCAGCATGGATTTATGAAAGGCAAGTCCTGCTTGACTAACCTGATCTCCTTCTATGACAAGGTGACCCACTTAGTGGATGAGGGAAAGGCTGTGGATGTTGTCTGCCTAGGCTTTAGTAAAGCCTTTGACACTGTTTCCCACAGCATTCTCCTAGAGAAACTGACTGCTCATGGGTCGGATGGGCGTAATCTTTGCCAGGTAAAAAACTGGATGGATGGCTGGGTCCAAAGAGTTGTGGTGAATGGAGTTAAATCCAGTTGGTGGCCAGTCACAAGTGGTGTTCCCCAGGGCTTCATGTTGGGGCCTGGTCTGTTTAATATCTTTATCAATGATCTGGACAAGGGGATAGAGTGCACCCTCAGTAAATTTGCAGATGACACCAAGTTGCATGAGAATGTTGACCAACTGGAAGGTAGGAAGGCCCTACAGAGGGATGTGGACAGGCTGGATCAATGGGCTGAGGCCAATTCTATGAGGTTCAACAAGGCTCAGTGCCGGGTCCTGCACTTGGGTCACAACAACCCCATGCAACGCTACAGGCTGGGGGAGCAGTGGCTGGAGAGCTGCCTGGTGGAAACACCTGGGGGTGTTGGTCGACAGCCGGCTGCAGATGAGCTGGCAGTGTACCCAGGTGGCCAAGAAGGCCAATAGAATCCTGGCTTGTATCAGGAACAGTGTGACCAGCAGGACCAGGGAGGTGATAGTCCCCCTGTACTGGGCACTGGTGAGGCCACACCTCAAGTACTGGGTTCAGTTTTGGGCCCCTCACTTCAATAAGGACACTGAGGTGCTGGAGCATGTCCAAAGAAGGGCACTGAAGCTGGTGAAGGGTCTAGAGCACAAATCTTATGAGGAGCGGCTGAGGGAACTGGGGTTGTTTAGTTTGGAGAAGAGGAGGCTGAGGGGAGACCTTATTGCTCTCTACAACTACCTGAAAGGAGGTTGTAGCGAGGTGGGGGTTGGTCTCTTCTTCCCAGTAACAAGCAATAGGATGAGACGAAACGGCCTCAAGCTGCGCCAGGGGAAGTTTAGATTGGATATTAGGAAAAATTTCTTCACCGAAAGGGTGGTCAAGCACTGAAACAGGCTGCCTGGGAAAGTGGTTGAGTCCCCATCCCTGGAGGTATTTAAAAGATGTGTAGATGTGGTGCTTTGGGACATGGTTCAGTGGTGGACTTGGCAATGCAAGGTTAACGGTTGGACTTGATCTTAAGGGCCTTTTCCAACCTAAATGATTCTATGATTCCCAAGGCATTTCAGCTTTCCTTATGAAACTAACTTTGATGTGAGAAGATCTCAGGCATTCAGCACGTTGGGCTGGGTCCTGCTGGACCTCTTGCTTTCTTCATACTTGGGACCCTTTTGAATAACAGGTCAAGCAACAAAAGGTACAGGTGTAATTTAGACAAGAAGAAGGGTGAGTCACTAATGAAATAGTTCTTATTTACTAATCTTTCTTCGCACAGTGCAGGGAAAATGTTGAAAAAGATAAATAAGAGACAGGTTTGTGAGAGATTCCTAAAGCTTTAAAAAAAAAAATAAAGAATCAGTCTGCATGTGGTGTATGTGCAGTTCCTATATTGCTTTCAAAAGGCTTCAACTTTCACAATTCAAAAGCTGTGAATCTGCAGAAACACCACACCTAGGGGACACAATTTTCTTTCTTTTTTATCTGCTTTACATTCTTGTAAGTAAAGACTACACATTATATTTTAGTTGTATAAAAATTGGCTTTTTTCTGTTTGCTTGAAAAGCTGTTATAAATTCAAATGTACGCTTTTCTTAATGCAAAATGAATAGCTATTAACTAGCTTTTGTTAAGTATTAATTTTTATGTCCTCCTGTTCTTCATAAAAAGAATGAAAATTCATATCTTGAGAAGGTAATTTTTTTTTTATCTACCATATGTATTGATCCAACTGGAAAAACTCAGAAATAAACAGTAATGAGATTACTCAATTTACTTTAAAAAAATATATATTACAAAAATTTAAAGAGACACCAGAAGGAGATATCCTGACCCTTATAGTACAGATATCTGGGAGAGCGGGGTGTTCCTTTCTGTCTGGCTTGAGGATAAAATAGTACATTCCAGTTTCAGTGCTAGCTGCCCATTAAACTGCATAAATTCTGTCCTTGTCCCACAGCAATGAAAGAAATCTTGGCAAATCCACACAGTCATTCATAGCTTTCATCTCCTTGTCCCTTCTCAAATCACTGCTAAAACACCCTCAGCTGACTTTGGGTTCTTGCTTATTTTACTTAATTAGGGAACAGAAAAACTGGAAAACTGGAAACTTCAGGCATATCCGGCAACTTATAGGCATATCTAACAATGTGCTTCCATAATTTTGATGGGAAATTGTTAATATATTGACCTATTTTTCATATGGTTTCATTCCAATGACAATAAAGGGCTTGCCTGTCTGTCACAAAGTTATGAAAGCAGTCATTGAAGTCATTTAGTTGTCAATGAAATTTTTGATGGGCAAGCTATCCCAAATAGGGTTCTCAAATGGTAATGTTTTATAACAGTCAATTTAGACACAACAAATTCCATTAGTATGTGACAGGTGTACAAACACATCAAAAGTTATTAACACAAAGTAATGAATTACTGAGCTTTTTACTTGTAAAGAAAAACCTAGGGCTTTCCCTCAAAAGCATTTTGGTTACATTAATAAAAATCTTCCAATGGGGAAAGAGGATGGATTGTCAAGCATCTTGAGTTTAAGTAAGAATAAACTCAATGTTAAAAATCAGCTGTTGTACGATTATGTTTCATACTGAAATCAGCAATCTTTAAAGCATTTTGGGACTTTCAGCTTTGTCACTTTGACTTACATTAAAAAGTAAATTATGTTTATTCTACAAACATACAAAGATTTGTTTTTCCATGGTTTTAATTCCTTTTGCATTCATTATGCTGTATTTGGATGAGAAATTAATGTGAAGAACAAATGTATTTCACATCAGTCCAGCAAAGCTATGCAAATTTTGCACACACAAACATGATTTCCAGATAAAAAACAGAATTGACTTTGTACTAGCTTATATACATCCAAAACAACTGGAAGAACATCAGATTCACATAAGTGGTGCAACTCTCGTTGCACTTTAAGCATGATTGGTGACCTAAGGTACTATTTTGCAATGGTAAACAGTGTACCAAGGCCACAGAGATCTCAGCCTCCAGTTTCTGTTCCCCTGTTGAACACGCTGTTTATCTAAGATTATTTAATGTTACTTTGTTTGATATTGATCAGTAGCACAAACATAGGCAAATTTCAAAGTCTAAATTCATAGAAGAAGTTTAAGTACTTATAGAGGAAAAAAACCCACAATAATATTCTCTTATTTTTTACCTCATTGGTCAAATATGGTTGCTAATATAATTTGTTACAAAATCTGTGATTTCTTTTTCATTTTTGTACTTCTATTAAAAAAAAAAAAGTCTGGGCTTAGAAATCTGATGTTGCTAACATTTCCTGGAAATGGAAAACTGTGATAACAGCTGCTGTCTTGGCTCATTTTCAGTTGGGTTTTTTGGTTTGTTGCTTTTGGTGGTTTTTTTATACTGCAGCAATTTACAAGTAGTTACAGCTATCTCTAGTAGGCTTATATCATTGGTAAAAGAGCATAAGTCAGTCAAATGTTTCCTTTCCAATCAGAGCACTTCCTCCACTTACTGAATTGTTGACTTTCTGAATAGTATTTATAGTAACAGCACTTACATTTTAAAATAAATGCTAATTTATGAAATAACGTAAAGCTAGCTAGATATGGAAGATAACTATAGAAAGAATCTATATTTTATGCTAAAGCAAAATACCTTCTATGAGAATTAAGAAAATCTTGGAAGTATCTTATTTAAATAAGTAATACCAAGCTGATTTATATCGAAAGTATATTTTTTTTCCTAAGACCTATGATGAACAGAAATGTCTCTATATTAGTGTTCTTTTTAAATTCCAAGCATATATTCTTTCTTCTTGGATTGAAACACTCTTCTGCAATCTCTGCAGTACTGTAGCATTGTAAAGTGATAAACACTCAGCAGTAGTGATGAAAAATAGAAGGAAGAGCCAAGTAAAGCAAGAGACAGGGAACTCTAAGTGTTGATAGTGTCAAAAAACAGGTCTGTGCATATTCAAAGATTTGGCCTCCTTAAGGCACATTAGTACTTTCAGCTTTAATGGTTTAAAGTGCTTTGAAAGATACATGTTAATTTTTTCTTAAAATTATGTTCTCATAGTTTCAAGTCAGGATGTTAATGAAATTTTATTAATTTTTCAGCCAAATCTGTGCGTCTTTCTTCAGTATGATTAAGCCTATTTCTTCTTATGATTAAGCTTCCAAAAGCAACGTTATATACGCAGGTTAGAACCTGTTACTATGCCAAAAGTTTAGGTTTGTTTTGTATCAAAACAGATAACAATTATCCCTATGAAGTCGGTAACTTCAGCAAATCCTCCTTTACCGAATAAGTTTGCATATTTAAGGAGCAGCACTTCCCTTCATCACATTTGAAATGGCTGGTGAAAAGCTCTGCCAGCTCAAGGGGATCTCTGCACCATTCCTTGTTCTGGCATTACTCTGTGCTGAGCAACTGCAGATATTTCACCCTGAGCAACCTGACCTAACTCTGAAAATGGAGCTGACTTTGAGCAGGGCATTTGGACCAGATGGCTCCAGAGGTTCCTTCCAACATACATTACTTTATGAGCTCTTCTTTCCAACGCTCTAGCTTTGGGACCAGCCTGCGTGAGGCCAGTTTGCACTTCTGTGTGCACATAATCTAGATGTGTCCTAAGAAACATTTAAAACTGCTGTTCACGTTGCTCTGAGCCTTCAGGAATGGAACACGGGGTTTTCTGTCTGGGTTAGTAACGACCAGAAGTCATAACCTCCTGGTAGCTCTTCCTTCACCTGAGTGAAATGAGCCAGCAATGTCCCTCTGTTTCTTAGCAGGCAGGAGGGATTTAGAGTTTTATTCTGTGACTTTTCATGGACTTTCAATTAAATGAACACGGAGACTCCAGCTCCCCCATCCTTCCTGGAGCTGTCAATTTCAAAGCACAGTTCTGAGTCACAGTGAGAGGAGCGGTGCAATGGAGCCCTCCTCCCTCCCGCTGCACTGACTCACCAGGCTCTTTCATTTTCCACTCTGGTCAGAAAGCCAACATCGTTTATGACAATTAAACTAATCCTAACAAGAGGACTTTGAAAAATTAATTAAGCTCTGAACTGTACCTGAGCAGTGAACTTATGCGATGTGAACCCTGACATAGATGCATGTCAATCTATAGCTGAAATCAGCTTCCATTTATTTCTTGGTATTGATGCTGACTCCTAGAAGGAAAAAAGTCCTGAAGTTTTCCACAAAATATTTTAATTCTAGTTTGTACTGCTTAACTGCATATTGTTCTGTGACAGGCTTTTCTGTAGAAATACAATTCCGTACTGAGAAATATATCTACACTTTACAATCCCATCACTATTGTTTTTTTGAAGTAAAAATCTTATTCAGTTAAGTGGTTAGCATGTTGGATTACTGTAATCATTTTAATTGCTGAGTATACCTGTTGGTTTGACTAGGATGAACTGAGCAGCTTCAAAATGATTTTTACCTGTTGTGGTTTAACCCCAGCCAGCAACTAAGCACCACCCAGCCGCTCGCTCACTCCCCCTCAGTGGGGTGGGGGAGAGAATCAGAAATATAAAAGTGAGAAAACTCATGGGTTGAGATAAAGACAGCTTAATAGGTAAAGCAAAAGCCGCACACGCGAGCAAAGCAAAACAAGGAATTAATTCCCTGCTTCCCATGGGCAGGCAGGTGTTCAGCCATCTCCAAGAAAGCAGGGCTCCATCATACATAACGGTTACTTGGGAAAACAAACACCATAACTCCAAATGTCCCCTTCCCCCTTTTTCCCTCAGCTTTTTATTGCTGAGCATGACATCATACGGTGTGGAATATCCCTTTGGTCAGTTGGGGTCAGCTGTCCCAGCTGTGTCCCCTCCCAACTTCTTGTGCACCCCCAGCCTCCTCGCTGGTGGGGTGGGGTGAGAAGCAGAAAAGGCCTTGACTCTGTGTCAGCACTGCTCAGCAGTAACAAAAACACCCCTGTATTATCAACTCTTTCCAGCACAAATCCAAAACATAGCCCCATACTAGCTACTGTGAAGAAAATTAACTCTATCCCAGCCAAAACCAGCACATTACCATAGTTATATTTTACCATAAATAGTACTTTCATCATCTACAATAAAAAGACAAAAAACATGATTTGTGACCGATCTTTTCCATGACTTGGAGCAAGTCACTTTACCTTTCAGTATCTCTGTTTCTCAAGATTCAAAAAGGGATGAATGATGCCAATCTTTCCAAGCAGTTTTATTGATTTGTGTACAAAAAAAAACCCAAAACCGTTATACAAGAGCTCTCTGTTGTTAACTAGTAGTAGTTAAAAAATTTCTGCTAGGACTCACTTGTTCCAAGACAACAAGTTGAAATATATGTGTGTGTACATGTGCACTTAGAAGTTCATCAATAAAGAATAAAGGAATGGCCTTTGAGTTACAATTTGATTAAAAGCATTGCTTAAGCTGGGGACATGGGGCTTCCTTCAGAGTCTCTTCAGAAATCTCTTTTAAGTATTATTCTGTCCTCCAACACTAAGCATTCCTCAGATATTTAACATTCGGGGAAATTCTAATATCCCAAGATCTATGACATCCCTACAACAACAGGTGTATGAAAACTCCAGTTTTAATTTGTGCTTTCTGTGAAGCAGAACCTTGGGAATAGCCACCACCAGGAGTGAGCGCTGGTATCTGCGAGATACATACAGAGAGGTACTTTGACATATTTGGGGGATTAAAAAAACCTCTTTTCAAGATCTGGCCTGCCTTGAAGTGAAATCTAATAAATTGAAAGAATGTCTTGGACACTTTCAGATGTTAACAGATGTCCAGAGATAAGAATAGATCTGACTGAGCTTTAAGGGTTGGTTTACCTTTCTCGTCCACTCCAGGACTTCAAAACTGCCATATCAAGCTCTTAATGCATTGAGAGAAACTTGCTTGTCCTTCTTTAATGCAATAAAATTTTATATTTGTATCATTACCCTAGTGAAATTTTAGAAAGAAATGAGATGGAATACAAATAACACTAGAATTTCCTTAATATCCTGAATCATGAATAGAAGCATGTCTAGACTCAAACACAAATCATGTTTTAAAACCAAATTCAAATCCTCCTCTGTTTGCTGCCAAACGCTGAATTCAGTCCCTGAGGGTCCAAGCAGGGTTTCCTCGGCTACAGCAGCTGGCATCGGCAGCGCTGATGGCAGGGCAGGGAGTGCCACTCCTGGGCTTGGCGTGCTGGGTGATTTCATCAGCTAGCGCAGGTCTTGACAGGTGCAAAGCCTTTCACTTCACTTTAAGGACCATAAAACCCTTGGTGCATGATTTAGGAGACTGGGAACTAACTTTTTGATCCAGGAAGGGAAAACGAGATCTTTTCCTGGTTGTAATCCTCTAGATCTGTTAGTATTCCTTCAATGTGTTTCTTCTGAACACAGCAATAACATTGGCTCTGAAAAGAGTTCTTGATGCATGCTGAATTTGCCAGACATTTCACTTTGGGACAAAGATATGACAAATGTGCTTCCTAGCATTTTCATGTTGATTTATTCTCCCTCACAAAGGACAACTTCATAAAGAGCTTGAATCAGATCCATGTTCACACTTTACATATGCAACATTTTTGTGGCTGACAAAGTTGGCTTCTCATGCAAGCTAACTCGGAAATAGTCAAACCAGAGAAGGGCATGCTGAGACCGCTATACTTCAGTAGCTATTTTTTTCGAACTAATCATCATTATTATTATGACTAGATACTTACCCTTAGGTGCATTGAGCAGATAATTCTGACTCATCCATTTAGTGGATGTTGTCCTGTTGGGTTAATGATTATCTTTTTTGTCTGAAAGATTTGTTAATTCCTATAACTGCATAGGATAGCTATTTTAGTACTTACCAGGTGACCTCGATGCTGACATAACCTTTCTGGTATTGTTGGTTGTAGCTTGTGTCATGACATTAATGTGAGTTATGACTGTCTTGAGGATACAAACCTTCATATAGCACAGATGGTCTGTAGGAAAAAAAAAATTGTAATGACGGTCTGCACATCACACATTCAGTCTTCCCTTGCAGACTATTTTCTTTATCATTGCTTCATTCTCTTAGGCACCTTTTAATTAAGCATCTAAGGCATCATTTATTGTACAGACTATGCTCTATAATAAAGATTGTAGCATGGGATTCTGGAAAATACCTCTGCTACCAGCGTTATCACGGTGTCTTGTTGGCCTCCTCCAAACTTACTTAGCAATGTATCACCATTACTTCCAGAGAGCTGATTTTTTTACTACTTCTTTGAAAGAACGATGAAAGCTGTGTAAGCTCATTAGCAGAGCATGTGTGTAGGCTTAAAATTGCAGATAATAGACAAAGGGTTGGAAAGTCAGTAATTCCTTTACATATTTGCCAAAACTTAGGTCAAGGTTCAGGGTTTCCTTTGCTCAAACCGGTAAAATCAAAAATACCTCCAGGTGTTCTGGGGACTGCTGGCAGTGCATGTGCAACACAGGTGATGAGGCACAGTCGATCTCAGTTGTTTTCTGCAAGAGCAAACCATGTTTAGTCTAAATTGCACTCAACTGTGATGTGCTTTTCTTTTTGCATTAGAATTTTGTATAAGCCAATCCTTTTATTTAATAGCCCTTGGTGTTTTCTATGCACTCTCATAATCTGTTATTTCTAACATTACAGTAAATTCATTGTAGTAAATTTTGATGTCACAACCCTGGCTTCTCATGTCAGTGAAATAAATAGTTAATATACAGAGAAGTATTCATATGCTTAAGAGTAATCATCACAAAAAAATTACTGCCTTTCCATCCACACAGAAGCCCAGTCCTTGTATGTCACATCTGTATTTGTGTAAACATTTTACAAAAAGCAAAGTGAAACAAATGTGTGTAAGGAGTCTGAAAAACTGATATACACATAATTAACTTGGAGTGCAATCAGATAGTTTACAGGAAAATTCAGCAAAAGGATGATTTTTACCCGTGTTCACCAGCTCTTTCTTCACGAGCATGGTTCTTCAGTTTTTACTAGTAACAAAGTCACAAACTTTAAATCCAGATCCTTGGGCTTAGATGCAGGAGAGGATGTGAAGATGGGTGCAGTTGTATATCTACACCCCATCGGCCTGGGGATGTGGAGGCACCAGTTGGAGCAAAATCTACCCTTGCCCTTGTGTGTGCCATGTTTCTAATGTGAAAGGCAGGCACTACCCAAGAAATTGGCTGCGTTGTCTTGACAAATGTGTCCTTTGCTGACAGTGTCAATAAGCAAGCAGCATTATTTGAGGTGTTAAATGTATGACATGGGCGCATTACCACCACTGCCCAAAGTGAAACCACTGACTGATTGTATGTGGACTACCCTACAGCAGTGTGACAGCCGCTTCACCTGGCCACTACACCACACCTGATCTGGGTACATTATGTTCCTACCAAATTATTTTTTGTATTTGTCTTGGAATATACCTATATTAAGATAGTTTTCAGAATATTGTTTTAAAACAAAATGAAATCTATTTTCTTCCTTTAAATTTCTCAGCATCATTGCAGGTGAAGTCATTTCTTATTCTTGTATTTTCTGTTGCCACAGTTGTTCACACAGATTTTTTTGAAGAATTATGCTTTGTGTATTTGAATGTGTGTCACCCTTGCTAGTCCATGTTAGAGAAAGCAGCAGTAAATGTTACTGCATCTGGGAGCTGCAACAATTTGTCCCTTTGACATTGACTTAATTTTACACATTTTTCAGGGAGCAGAAATTGAATGAGTGCCATGTTATACTCCAAATATCTCTTTTAGGCCACATGACATCCCCTCTATCCGAAACAACATAAGCATGTGAATATGATGTCTAACATGGAACAATCTCAAAACAATACCTATTTAAGATTTCAAACCATAACAAGTCTAACTTAATTCACATTTTGTAGATAAGCATTTATGCATCTGGCAGTAGAATTTTGTCCTAAATAAGCAATGTTAGAAATAAAGAAGTAATAGTCTTAAGAGATTAACTGCGTAAGAGAGAGTCCATCTTTATCTTATAAAAGAATGTGTTTTCTTTATTTTTACTAGGATTTTTGCTTAGATACTGAAGTAATGCGTACATAAACAAATTCTGAAGGCATACGAAGTCGGAGCCTGAGCAAAGCCTTAAAGAGATACCCAAACCATCCTTTTTTCAAATTCAGCTCTGTTTCCTGTCACAGAGCAAGGTTTCTAAAAGAGGCACAGTGACTGACCAGCAATTGAAATTTCCTATGTCATTGTTTCAAAGCATAACAGTAAATTTAATATAATTCTTGGGTTTTTTTTGTTTTATTAACCAGTTAATTCAGGTGATGGGATAGACTACAGCCAGCAGAAGCGTGAGAATATTGGAGATCTGATTCAAGAGACACTGGAAGCCTTTGAACGCTGCGGTGGAGAAACTGCTTATATAAACATTAAATACATGATCCCTACTTATCAGTCGTGCATATTAAACTGAGTTGTATCAAATGGGATGATTCCATTTGTGTTCTAAAAAAACTGTATCTGACTCTGTATGGCATCTTGTTAGTCATGCTTTTTTTCTCTACAGCTGCTAAAATAGTGGCTTCTGGGGCATTAGAGTGTTAGCACTATTGTGAACAAGGCTTTCCAATACATAAATAGTGCCTGTTCCTTTGATTACAATGGTGTACTGTGCTTGTTTGTTCCCTGAAAGAATCGCTCCTTTATAACAGAGCTGACTCGAGCAGGAATCGGAGTTAAACCTTCACTTGTATAGACAATAAAACTATAATTTTCATACGCAATTCAGCAGTTGCTGTTCTGTGTCCGCTTGCCCTGAGGGTGATGTCAGAGGCTGTAACAAGAAGAGTTTATGCTGACTGCTTAATAGGTGTTTGTCATGGAAGAGAAACACCAGTTCAGCAATGCCTCTCTAGCAGCTGTGCCGAATAATGTGCACTGACATACAATAAAACTGTTGAATGTATATACCAATTACAGTGGGAAAATTTATATGGTCCATTATGAAGCACTGTCATAAAATTAATTCATGTTTCTTACACACTCCTGATCTCGGCTTCCAGGTGTTTACCTTTTCATGGAACTTGGGTTCCTCTTGGCGAATACCAGGCACAACCACAGTTTTGAAGAAAAAAAGCCCAGGCAGAACTTCAATACATCAGATGGCAGATGGAGTGTACATAGTGTATCAGTCCCTAATGACACTGTTAATCTAGGTAAACACAGAATATACACGTATATTTTTAAAGGGCACTGGGTATTTTTTTGTAACTGCAAGGTTGCTGTTGCTTTTTTGTTATTATGGTATACATGTGTACAAACAATGTAACTATTGTTACAGTAATCCCTTAGAATTTCCTACTCCGTTTCTCCTTGCATACCCACAACATGGAACTGATATAATCATGGATTTAAGCAATGCTATTGAGATTGACTTTATTGCTTTTTAAGCATTTCTATGGAATAAACCTACAAAAAATAAAACAAGTTTTACAATTCTCAAGGACAACTATTTAAAAATATCGAGTCAGCTCAAAACAAATCAGGAGGTATGCACTTTGTCTAAAAAGCACAAGATTTTTAAAAGTACAGACTTTGGGCTCATTTTGCTTTTATTCTGGTTTCTGGAAGCTCTTAAAATATATGCAAGTTGTACTTGCAAGTGTTTCTCTGTAACTGTTAGAGCTCGAAATGCACTCTTCAGTGTCAGACCCATGAGATTTTTTCCAAGTGCTTAGCCACATCCATATTCACACCCTACAAGGCTTGCCTGTGCGAGAGACACAGCCCCTACGCTGCCCTGTCCTCTTGGGTGCGTACCACGAGCGTGGGGAACACCTGCCCACCTGCTGAAGCTTTGAGCTGGATCTGTTGTTGGACTGACATTAGACTTGCCTTTTTCTGTGCTGTGGGATCTTCAGCCTGAGGATTTTTTTTTCTTATACTTTCTTCTCTTTCCTGTAATTGAAAAAAAAAAGTTAAGAGGAAGATTTTTACTCTTCTGCCTCTTTGAGGAACTGCAGCATCAAGTGATGCCAGCGGCCATGAGTGCTCACCAGTCCCCGGTTTAGGCATGGCTGCTGCAGGTGTGGCTTTTTCCCAGGCTCCAGAGACCTTTCTTTTCTATTTGTTTTTTGGTTCTTTCTGAGTTTTCTTTTACGCATTGCCAGGGCTTCCCTCAAGTCCCTAGACTTCAGGCAGTGTCTACCCTGTGACTAACACACACCTGTGATGGAGGAGTGCATCCAATACGCTGCCTCACATCGAGGGTATCTGTAAGTCTTTCACCTCCCAGTCAGAAAGGAAGGTGAAGCCTGGCTGTAGGCCCATGTTTTGGGAAACTCAAGACTTCATCTTCAAACCTTGCAGCACAGAGTTTAGCAGGATACCGCAGGGGGTGCTAAGGCCACATGTCCTCTTCCAAAAATGCCGTTCTACACAGCCACCCTGGCACTATCAGCTCAGCCTTCACTTACAGCATCTCCCTCTGTTTCCCCTCAGCAGACTCCTGTCCTGCATTGTCCCTGACACCAGTGAGCCATACTTTTTCATTTACTGGCACCTATGGATTTGGTTACTGTGGCACTGCAGGTTTCCTGTGAGTACAAAGTGTGCTGGAGGACTGCTGCTCAGGGGGAGCTGAGTTATTCAGCTCAGAAACAAATCAGGCCCTTCATAGAAGGAATAATCCCAGGCCACCTTTCACTCTTTAGCTATTTGTATTCTGTCCTTAAGAGAAAGCCCAGTACTGCTCTTTGCCTGAGATCAAAAAACTCCTCAATAGCTGGCTTCAGTTCCCCCGCCGCTGGGCTCCAGCCACAGAACTGCTCGCAGAAGGGACAGAGAGGAAAGGGCTCTCATCCTTGGGATTTCCCCATCCCATCACCCCTCTGCATCCCGGCAGTGCTGCTGAGGATGAGATGAAGTTGCAGGCTCCTCACCAGCTTTGTAACTCTATTCCCTGACTCACTCTTTTTGCATCCCCTCCCCTTTAGCTCAACTAGGACAAGACTACTGACTGACAAAGAGACACCACGGAAAATTGGTACTTTGTGCAGCTGCAGACTTGCCCAGACCTGATCCCTTCAGCGCTGTGCTCTTTCTTGAAGATTTCTTTCACAAGATGTTGCTTCAACAAGGGGTGACCTTATTGCAAACCATAAGGTCAATAGAGGTTATGCCCATTCACATCGGGAAAAATAGGTTTTACAGCGAAGTGCATTTACTTGCATGTTCAGGATGGGAACATTAGCCTCTATCATACTATTTCTATGACTGGGCCATTGCTTTAAAAGTGAACATTCTCCCATAACCCTATTAATCCTAGGAGCTCGACTGATACAAAGAAGCATGATAAAAAACACTGGTTGGTAATTTAGGAACACTGAGAATAAAACTATTTTAAGATGCCATTTTACTAAGTCAAACTGTAGGCCTGACAACCTTGACAGTGTCCCCTTAAGCATGATCAGCAGCATATTTATAGGCAATTACAGCACAGCTCAGAGCACTTTATAACACACAAGATCAAGGACCCAGGTGCTTAAGCATATGAGTAATACTATGTCATTCAATATACTGCTTAGCTATTTTACTATGCTCAAAAAATGGAATTGAGGTTAAAAAATAGTAACTGCCTCTCTTTTCACCAGATCATATAATTGTGGTCACTGACACTAGGGGCAAGCTAATCAACAGCTTCTAATTGTAATCAATTAAAAGGCACTCTGGGCCAGGTGTTTCAAGAGGTATAAATTAAGCACAGCACTATTAAATGTAACCTGTCTCTACAGAACTGATGTGGTTTGTGCCTTGCTCTGAGGTTTGCTGCTGCTTTCTAGCTCTCTGGCTACCACAAGGTAAGTAGCATCAGTAAAGGACCCTCTGGATAGTTAAATAAGTCATAAGTGCTGGTTTTCTGAGACTGCATGTTTGAGATGTCTCCAGTTTGTCTTGATAAATATGTTAGATAGGTTGGCTGGTGGTTGTTTAGCTTGAAGAATAAAAAGCATGTGGTAACATTGGGGGGGGTGGGGTGGAAAATCTACCTATGGCCTTCTTTGTCTTGCATAATCATCAAAACAGGAATAAAACGGCATCTTTTTAATGATTCATCCCTAAAGCTGTGTAAGGAAGCTCCGTAGCAGGTGTCAGAGCTTTGGGAACTCTGGTGTCTTGTGAATGCTGGTGGGTGCTATAAAGCAGCTGCTGTGCAAGTTGTTGAGCCACTGAATGGCACAACTTGTCCATGTGAAGCTGAGCAGGGACAGAGGTGGCTGCGGCTCCTGCCCAGCTTGGGCCGGGGCTGCCCGGGGGCTCCGGTAGAGAGGCAGAGCCTGGCAGAGGACCGGGCAAGCTGCTGCCAGCACTGGTGGCGGGGAGCCGGTGCCAGGTTTCTCCCTGGTAGCTTTCCAGTGTTTCAAAGAGATGCAGCTAACAAAAGGAGTTTGAAAGAGGCCTCCCAGGAGTCAAATACAAAAGGGCTATGGGAAGCTGTAAGTGGGAGGGAGGGTACAGGACCCTGGCTGGGGGGGGTGGGTGTTTGTGTGTGGAGCGCAGGGAGGTGTAGCTGCAGCCAAGCGGGGCAAAAATAAAAAGCTGAAGCAGACACTATGTGCTTTCCTAATCCTGTCTGGAGACCCTCTGACTTCCAGAAAAGCATTCTGCAGTCTGAGGGGCTCTGCAGGCAGTGGGGCAGTTCACATTTTTCCACTCATCTGTAACATCCTGTGTTTTCTGCTTTAAATAAAAGCAGCGATGTTTGCAGGAACTCTGTACAAAGCCTGTCTGCTTGCAACCGCTCGGAGCTGCTTTGTGCCTCCTGGAGACCGGGAGAGGAAGGTTCATGCCTTGGCAGGACAAGAAGTTCCCTGCACCAGCCCCATAATCCTTCCGGCGCGTGAGGGGAGGAAAGGGGAGCGTGTGTGTCAGGGCATATCTTAGCTGTGTTTGTTCTTGCCTAGCAAATACAGCCTGGGTATGTCTGTGGGGCTCCTTGCTGAGAGCTCTCACCTCCTTAGGACAGTATGTCCAGAGGGAGGAATGGGTCTCCCAGCACCTCTGGGGTGGTGGGTGCCCTCCAGCATGGCTTCTGGTGAGGTGGGTGGAAGCCTGCCTGAGCTGAGGGGGACAATCTGCAGCCTCGGGGAGGAAAGTGTATGTTTCTTGCAAAGCTGGGGGTCAGCTGTGTGCAAGTGTCCCTTTTGCGATGCCAGTTTGGGCATTTATTCCACGAATTGACAAATATTTAATTTTTTTACCAATGCTCAGGAGTTGGGCAGCTAATGAACTGTGTACCCCTTGTAAATCCCTGTGCTGTCTGTACACTGGGGCCGTGGGTGCAGCAGGACCGTGCAGTGTCACTCGGGGCCAGCACGCCCAGCACTGGTGATCACGCCGCTCCCCTCTCTCTGCTTCCCGTTAGCAGTGGAAGGGCCTGATCTCGGCCACCCTGCTGGGGCACTGGCTGGCCAGGTGTGCGCCCCGAGTCCCCTTCCTCCAGCAGAAAGGGAGGGGGAAGGGGATGGCTGCTCAGACTTTTTACCAATAGAGTCCCTCAGGTAGAGCAAAAGCCTCAAGCTACAGAAGAACCTTCCAGGCACCTTTGTGGGGGAGGAAGCGCAGGGTACAGCCATGGCCAGGGGCATTTTTTGGGACTGCACCCTCTGCTGCTGCTGGCCCTGTGGGTGCCTGTGTGCACAGGAGCCTTCTGCATCCACTGTGGTCTGCTGATCCTGGCTGCTGAGGGTGAGAGGGGATAAAAAGGGAACTAATCTTGGTGCTTTACAAATGCTGAAAGAGAAGTTAAATCCCAGCCGCCTTACTCTGCCTTGGTGAGGGTGGGTTAAATGCATTGAGGTAACAGGAAGAAAGGGGGCATCTAAACATAGTGTTGGGTCTTGTATGCCTGCCTCAAGAACTGAGTACAATGTATCCTTAGTTTATTAAGTAATCTAGGCAATCCAAACTTCCTGTGTTCATCTGTATCAGCATTATGTTTTTAAAAAAAATAAAAATCAGACGTTAAGGCTGTTGGAGGGCAGAAGGAGAGCAGCTGGAAGCCAACCTGCTGCCTCAGCCTGCTCCATTCTGGTACAGTGGGAACATGTTGCTCTTGGGTCTCGTCTCTGCATGTCTTCCACCTCTGTGGCCATGTGATACACAACTTGATAGAGATGATTTGGCACCATCATACTTAATGTGACCGCAGATAAATGCACGGGTGCTTTTGGTGGCATACAGCATATTCAAGTGCAGATCTAAGTGTTGCAGCCACTACATCCACACCACTGTAGCTCTGTGCCTCCCATGGAGTCATGCTGACCTGGCATGAAATCGCATTGCTTTCTGACATGGGTAAAGTGATCAAAGAGAACTTGTGGACAAACTGCTCAAAAAACGTTGGGAAGCTCAAGGAGGTGGTCTCCTCACAAGCACATCCTGCTTCCAATGCATACAACAGTGTTGGATTCTGAGGCTCACTGGGTATAGGCCAGACAAAATTAATGCCTGATGTAAAGCAGCTACCTCATGTTGCACACTATTACATTAATTGGAGCAGGGGGGCTGGCTTTAAATCTGTGGTCCATCCAACTCTGTATTAGATTTCAATTTCTGTTTTCTGGGTGTAATTCCTAAGTCCTTCCCTAAGGAGCAATTACCAAAAAGCAGCTCGACTTACCTAATTCCCTGCTCCTAGGGCTGGAGTGATATCCCCGCACCTTGCCATCTGCATCTCATGCATTAGTCCCATTACTTCATTTTTGTGTGTTCTCACTTCCCGCTTCTCCTGGGTCCCTGTGCTGCGCCGAGCTGGAAGAGATGCTGAGGAAGCCAGGCGGTAGAGGGGCAGCTGATGAGAAGAGTGCAGCAGGGACTAGCTATTCCAGCAAAGGCTTTTCCTTTGCAGTTTATGTTTTGGAAAATGTGAGTTTTGGGGAACTTGCCTCTCTTTCACCCCAGAGCTGCTCCCTGGGCAGTAGCTGAGGCAAAACACTTCTGGAAAAAGTCCTCTCCCTTTCTCCTCCTGCATAATGCTGTGGTGTATTGGGAGAAATATATCAGCTCTGCTGCAGGATGGGAGTGAAAGCAAATGGTGGGAAGCTCTTGGCTCGTGAGTGCTGAGAGGCTGTGTTTATCCAGCTTTTTGGGCTCCTGAAGCTGTGCATCCCAACCCCCTGCCTCTCTGGGCCACCATTTGTCCCCCCAGCTACTACCTGGGTCTTTTCTGTGGCTGGGGGTTTTCTGTGGTGGAGCCTTTCTAGGCTCTGCTCATGTGAAGGGCTGGACAGGTGCCCCAGTGCTGCGATATTGGGAAGCCTGGGACTTTCCCCCCTTGCTTCCTATGTGACTTTCAAGGTGTGCTTTGAGGAGCTGCTGCTGCTGGTGGGGAGGAGTGCTTTTTCTGCAGTCATATTCTCCTCCAGGTGCTACCATTTCTGCCCCAACCTGCCCACAGCAACACCCAGTCTTGGTGGACTGGATGTTGTCACCATCGTAGCTAGGATATCATCAGGTCGCAGAGCTGAGCCTGGCTCCTCCTGGCCAGCAGTGCAACCTGCCGGACCTTTCCCTCTTTTCCCCATAGGGGCTGATGCAGCTGCTGTTGGTGGTGTTGCCCCAGAGCTGGAGCAAACCTGTTCCTGGACATGTTCTGGGCGGGAGAACCCTGCGGTGGGTGGTCTGCAATTCCCCACCTCTTTGGAAAGCAACTAAATTCTTTCTGAGAAAAAAAAAAAAAAAAATCTAATAGTACCTGGCAGAAATAGTGCTTTAAATCCACTACTGTAAGTCCAAAGATAAAACCCCGATCTCTTTCAGAACGTTCTTGGTGCAGGGAAGGGAGAGTACTTGGAAGCCTGCGTTCAGCCCCACATTTCACAGTGTGTGTTTTATTCCTCAGCTATTCACTGGAAGAACTCCATGCATGAAACTTTTTTATTAACACTGAATCATTTATGTCTGTTACAAAGGAAGAAATTGCTACTGCACTGCCTCAAGAATCAAAGTAAGGGGAACATCTGCTCTAAACTTCTTGCATCCAATTATTGCTTGCTATGCATTATTACTTATGGGAGTAATGTGACTAAATTAAAGCTTTTTTTTCTTGTGCCTGTTTTTATGCATTGCTTTGGTATAAAATGTGTGGCTTGCTTAAAATCAACCTACAGCTAAAACTATGTCCGCATAGAGCCGAGCCCACGTGTACTTTGATGCAATTAAGGGCACAATTGGAGCATTCTGAAAGATTGCCTTTAAAAGGCCTTTTGTTCACTCCCCCATAGGGGCTGGGTGTACAAGCACGTAAAAATGCGACATTAAGGAAAAAACCCTCTATGAAGAATTCTGTAGACACAAAGCGATGTTTTCTGTAGCTCAGCAGCTGTCTGTATTCAAAGGCAGGGCAATGACTTGTGTTGTGAGGGTGATGATAGTTTTGATAGGAATCCCCCGCATCACAAGAATGTTTCTAACGAAGGAGGAAAAACCCACTAGAAACATTCCAGGGCTGCAAACCTACAAGCCACTGAAACCAGCATCTGAGCTGCTCTGCAAAGACGACAGCAGCAAATCCAGCTCCTTCTGCAGGAGGCAGAGAGAGTTAGCAGTTATTTTTCCTTTCCTTCCTTTCTGAAGTGCATGCAGTCTTACTGATGAGCTTAATTGATTGAAAAATATCTGGAAAATAAAGCTCTTGAACTTGCATGCCTAGAAACCTACCAGCATCACGTGCATAGCAAAGGCCACATATCTCACAAAATACCACAACATTTCACAAAGGAGGTTTAAGAGCTCCAATTGAAAAAAGCTTTCTCTGTGAAATATCTTTATGGATCTACAAAGCAGTTAAACCCTCCTTGGGAAAAAAAAGTGTACATCTCTTACAGTGCAGCAGCAGTGTAACTACCACTGAGGCCTCATTAATAAGGTTTCTCCCTTATCAGTAGAAGGAAAAAATAAATCCTCATCACAGAAAAGAAATTTAAACTACTAAATTCTGACCGTTTGCTTTTAAATACTACGTATATATAAAAAAACCCTGTGTAACAGTGCTCTGGCCTTCTTTAACAGACGGATCCTGTTACTTAAAGCCAGTAATGACAATAACAGGGCCTAAATAAACTCAATAAGACCCTTTTCTATCAATAATTTTGTTACTGACATAGTGCAGGATTGGTTTTTGTGGTCTGTGTTATAGCAGCTTTTAATTATAAGACAATTTGGGTACCACATGCAGTAGGAAAATTGGGCAGTTGCAAACCCTGCCGTGTTCCTTCATACGTACTGTAATAGTTGGGGTTTTTTTTCTCCTTAAAGAAAGAAAAATAGTATTCCTCTGTTTTCAGTGGGTTTTTTTAAAGCTTTTATTCTTTGAGCATTTTTCAGCTCCCAGGATGATGGTTGCATTGTCTCGCTCAACAGCTTCCCTTCATACCCACAAATATTTCCAGCTTTTTATTACCAGCATGTAGCATTGCACTGTCTTTTCATGTCTCCCATATTGTTATAATTATGTTTGGGGAATGGAGATGGATGGTGTGTTGAGTGTGAGTTTGGTTTCCCCACAGCCCTTGCTCATGGCTGTTTTCTATAATTTGATCAATAGAAGGCAGTTGTACAAACAGTAGTTTTTAATTTCCAGTTTTCAGTTTCAAGTTTCTCATGAAAATTTAAATGTTTTTCTTAAATTATACAGCAGAGTTTCATTTGCTTTGTCTGAGACATCTCATGATGTTTGCCTCCCTCTCCATCCTGTGAAACCGCAGGGCCAACCCTCCTGGGCTGCCTGGTCCATGGGGAGATGCGCACCCTCTATCCCGAAGGCTCAGGGAAGTGACTGCTCCTTCATAAATGTTCCCACATAAACCTCAAAGGGCAGATGGTGCCACTGAGGTGCAGAAAGGTCTGGAAACTTGGCTGGGGGTCAGGTGAAATGAGCTGTGCCCCCAACCTGGGGCTGAGCTTGTGAACCAAGGGTGGGAGATGCACTCAAAGCCGTGGTGTCCAAGGAGGTCAGTGAAAAGACCCTTTCCCAGCAGCAATGGGGGCGTTTAGCGGCCATGTCACCCAGCTGCGCATGGCCCTGGTGGTGGCCAAGTGCCTGCTGAGCCCAGTCCTGCAGCACCCACCAACTGGTTCCTGGCAAAAGCAGGCTCTTGATGTGCACCGAGCTGCCAAAGTCTCTGCACATCTGCTTCCTTCCTGCCATGGCAGATGGTGGCCGCAGCCGGGAAATGCAGCCGGCAATTGGCATCGGCCAGGCTTGGCGGCTGGGAGGAGGAGGAGGCACCAGGGCAAGGGTTTGAACACAGTGATCTTTTTTTCAAGGCAGATGCCTTTGCTGCTTCTCTCGGCTAGCTTTGCTCCAGGCAAGAACAGGAACGATGTATATACTGCAGATACAAAGGGACTGGGGAAGAGCTGTGACCGCTCACTCCTAATGCTCGGCAAAAGCCCATTTTCTCTTGTACTCCTCGGTGGATGTGGTGCAGCATTACAGCTGGCACGGCGGACCACCGCAGAGCCCTCTTCCCTGGGGTTGGTGGCTCCCCAGGGACAGCCAGCTGAAACCTGAAGTGCTGCCGCACAGCCGGGAAGTGTTGCTATTTCTGCTTTTAGCTGAGCAAACTGAAGTCACACAGAAAATGTGTGTTAGAGCAGAGGATGAAACCCAGTCGCTTGCCCTAACAACTGCTGATGCCGTTCTGGTGCCAGACCTCCTCCTCGCTTCTTGGTCTCAACGAGAGTAAAATGGGGAAGCGATGCCGTGTGACTGCTCTGGTTTCAGTTCAGCACACACACAGCCAGCTGTAGCTGTACACAGCAGCCTTTGCAGCTAGATATTGCCTGTCTTCGCCTTCAGATGGGCCTTAATGAAGTCAAAGGGACTATTTGTATGAAAAAGGAGAGCAGGAGCTGGCCCCTGACCTTACCTTAAACTTATGTGGTTGCTATATAGTAGATTGCATGGGGCTTTTTTCTGGATAATTTGTTTTCTACCCCAAGCAGTGCTTTAGAAGGACCGTACTTGCATTTTAACCATATCTTCATCTTATTGCTATGGGTCATTTCAGTTTGCTTCTCTGTGTTGCTTTGTTTTGTGCACTTTTAATCTGTTTTACTCATTAGCTCTTAACCTGCATTTTTCTGTCTAAATGACTTTCTACAGAAAATGTCAGCAGGCTGGGAAGCTCTGTCTTTTACGTCATGTTATGATTTGATATAAAAGTAGCATGCACCTTGATTTAAAGACTGGCCAAGGTTAAAATCAGTGATATGATCTATTTGTTTAGGAATTTATACAAAACTGCCGCTATCAGACAATAATAAGAATAATGAAATTTGCTGTGGAAGGCATTTCTTTTTTTACTGTGAACTTTATGCCTGTTCACTTATTTCAGTAAATGCCCAATAAAAGCGCAATAAATCCCATGTCATAAAAGCACATGTAGAGGGTTTGCACTACAGGCTTTGCCGCTGCCTGACTTGCCTGCCGCCTGTGGTACCAGCCTCCCCACAGTGCCTAGGGCTGCCTTTTGGGACCTCCCCACCATGTGCCTGGAAAAACCCGTCTTGCCAGCAGCACATAATGCCCAAGCGTCCCTGCTGCGGGCTGCCCGCTCTGATGCCATGCTTGAAGGATGGAGGAAAATAACGTAACTGCAAAAAATGGGGGCGACTGATGCCCAAAGGTGTCTGGGAAGGGAGTGAGGCAGAGACTGCATCCCCTGGGGAGAGGGGGGAGGAGTAGAGTGAGGGCTGTGCTCCCCTGGCCGTGGGGAAGGGCTGCAAGGAGGCGTGCGCGGCACGCTGGGGTCAGCCTGCTTCACATCACAGGTAAACGTGGAATTTGTGAATGAAACTAAATTGAGGGGGGAACAAACTTTGTGTTAGCAGCTGCTTGTACTGAAATAGGTAATAACCCTTAAACTTGAATTTAACAGGGAAACATTAAACTGTATGTTTATGGCTTATTCTTTCTCTCCTATAAAACCCAATTCAAATAGCAGAAATGGGAAGAAAAAAAAACCCAGATAAATTAAGGCTGAACCAAGCTGAAAATAACTCACCTGTTAGACCGACTGTAACCTTGCATCTGTGATACCAGGAATGTTGCAGGACACCTCAGCAAGGGGGGATGCAATCACCCGTGCACAGGCAGGGAGATGATAGGGACCACCTCAAAGTCCCCATTTCTGCTAGAGCCACTTTGTGTCTGCACCTTCCTGACCGGCACAACTGCTTCTGCCAAAACTTCCCGGGGATAAAGACACAGTGTCCCCTCCAGCCCCAGCTGGAAGAGCAGCCTCTCTTGAACAAGATTAATAGGTCAAACCCCCAAATCTTAAATCCCATACAGGAACCCAGAAGTGACTGCTCATGGGCTTTGCCTGCTGAACTGAGAGCTAGCACGTTGCGGGGTGGGATGTGCCGTATGGATGGGGACATCCTGCTGCAGAGGAAATGAGAGCTTGGCCTGTGGCGCAAGCCCTGGTGCAGCGTTTGCCCTTATGGCCAGTACCTGGCTCCTGCGCTGCTTTCTGTGGGTTTTGTCCCTACCCTTTGAGGGCAAAATGCAGAGCCCTCTTCTCTTGCCCACACCAGGTTGCGGTCGTGTCTTGCTTTCTCCACTGCCTTGCTAACCCTGATTTATAGCTGTGCACAGAAGAGCAGAACCAGCCTTCCTAGTAGGTCACAGTCATTCTCTAGCTCAGTCCTATGTTTATATGATTTTTGATCATGTTTTCCTTGAGCTGAATGATGATCTAGTGCTGCTGCCTGAGTCAGTAATGAAAGCAGCCTTTCGGACACCAGAAACAGCAGTTAAGTGCTGCTGAGGAGGCGGCTGGTACACAGACCCTGTAAGTTAGGCTTTGTCTCCCTGTCTGATGTCCTGTTTGGGATCCAGGTGGAGAGTCCTCCACTGGACCACTCCATAGTGCCGAAAGAGAAATATACAGCTGCTGTTTCAAGGGGATGGATCTGAGCTGACCTGCAGCTGGGAAAAAATGTCCTGGCAAAGCATGTCTCAGCGAATGGTCTTCCTGCCAGGCCCTGGAGAGGCAGCAGAAAAACTGCTCTCCCGGCAACTGCTGCTCAGATCCAGCAACCTGGAGATCCCAGTCCCAGCCTGTCTCCTCCTCTTCTCTCTGTGGTGTGTAGCTCAGCACACCAGCATGTGCTGAGAAATGCCTCTGAGCAGGAACACAGCCCACTGCGAGCAGGAAAAATGGAGCTGAGCTCCTGTGAAATGAAGGTTTGCAGGGAAGAGCTGAAGAGGCAACGTGAGCATAGGAGGAAGCGCTCAACATCACGGGGCTGAAGGATTGAGAGGTTTTGCTCCGTTAAGAGGAAAGTGAAAAAAGCTAGTGAGAAAAGGAGCAAATGCTCTGGGAGGAGAGGGAAGAGACCAGTAGTGTATGGGAGGAGAAAGGCAGCAGGGGGCAGAAGGTCAAGGCAAGGAAGATTGATGGTGGGGAAGAAGGAGGAAGATGCAAATTAACTAAAGAGCAAAGAAAAATAGGTATCCCTGTGGTAGGTGGACACAGGTGACTGAGGAGGAGGCAAAACTCTTATTGTGCTTTCTCTGCTCTGACAGGAGGACGTGGCTGCTAGACCTCCTGCTCAGACAATACCCTCGGAGCTGCCCACCCGCTCCTCCCGGAGGTACTGATCCTGAGCTTGTACTGTGGGACACCACGGTGCTGAAGACATTAAGTGCATAAAATTGTGATACAAGACAAATAGATACTTATCCCTGTGTAGGAAAGAGAATGCCGCTTAAATATTTAATCATGTTTTGGTTTACAATAGTTTAATGGTGTTAAAGCATCTAATACATGCTCACAAAAAAAATCAGCATTTTAAAGCTATAAATTGTTCTGGTTGATTCCCCCCCCCCCTAGATAAAAGTAACCATTTGACAACAGGGTCCCTCAAACGATTCAGCCCATGGTAGGCTCATTACAAGCTAACATATTCTCTCACACGTCTGAACCAAACCACTGAGAAAGTAATAAGTGATCATTCATAGACACAGACTGGTAGCTAATAGCATCCTCGCTTACCTTCTAAACACTGAGCACAGTTAAAATAAATTCAGGATCTATGCATGCGGAAAACTCGATTGCAGTCATATCGGAGATGAACCAAAAATGGAAGCATTCAGAATTGCTAGCGTAAAATCCAAATAATGACCTATAATAGCTGTCAGCCTGAGAGGACGACGCATCCCCTGTAATCATCTTAAAGGGACTTTGACAATGTGCTCAGGGCTCACACCCCAAGTAGATGTGCTATACAACTGAGTGCTCAAGCTAGGTAGGAAAGCCTCTCCCAGCAAGGCCTCAGAAGCCGTGTGTTGTTTCCTTTTTCTAGACGTGTCTGGGCTTCAGCCCCTGTTGTGTTACTGGAGAAATATGCCAATGCATCTACTGGATGGGAAGAGTATGGTGGAAAGCCAGATGAAGGTGGATATGCCACTCTGTGTTCCTCTACTGAGGCTGTCAAGGCTTCCAGGGCCTGTTTAAACAGGGAAATATTTTAGAGGTCTATTTTTTAAATTTTTTAAAAAATTATTTAAAAAAACAAACAAACAGGTAAAGAAAGGCCTATGTACACCTTGCAGATTCCTTAGACTGTGGTAGATGCTGCAAGTCACTGGCATTTTGGAAACTAGCCCTTCAAACTTGTCACGCTTGGCCTGTGATGGCTTCTTTCCACGGGGCAGCAGCATGGACGTGCTGCGGGTGCGTTACATGGGTACGCCCCAGGTAGCCAGGCAAAATAAGAGAGCTGTCACAAGTTCTGCAGTGCATGGAAATGACGATTTTATGGGTAATACTATATGGTGATTTATTAAAAGCTGTGATCCTCCAGCAGCTTTTACTATATCATCATAAACCAACACTCCTGTATAGTACATTAAGCTGGGTAATTCTGTTAGTTCTTCGCTGGGGCTGGCAAAAGTATAGTTAAGGTTGCTTCCTGTGGGCTGGTGAGCCGAAAATGTTGTTACTCTGAACAGATCATCAAGAGGGGGGAAAAGCCACCTGGTCAGCACAACGTGGATGTTTTGCAGGGCAAGGGAACCCAGTACGGAAGGGAAAATCCAGCTGTCGGCCACATCGGTCAGTGCCAGTGGCTTACTCACCTGGGGTGACTCTGCTTTCAACATCAGTGAAAATAATGGCACGATTTGTCTTTCTGGGTTTAATGAGGAGGGCAGGTAATTGGAGCTCATTGGTTCCTGCCCCTGCCCTGCTATTGACTTGCTGTGGGACGTTGGGGTTGGAGCTTGACCTCTTTATGCCCTAATTTTCCCTTCAATAGGATGGGAATACGAGCTGCTTTGTTGAGGTGTTGTGATGCTCTGTTAATTGAGGGAACATGCCAAATGCATTAAACCCAGTGAAAACTGTATTCAGCCTGCAGTGTTATTAGGATGTATACAAGTCTGCATTTTGGGAAATGTTTAAATTCCACCTCTTAAATATCCTTTGCAAATGGAACTTGCAAAAAAGCAGGGCAAGTGCTGCTAACAGAGCTTTGCCACACACTGTCAAGTGCTTATAAACGCTATTTATAGCTACAGTTAAAGATTCAGATATGCAAGTACTCCATTAAAAGACCACTTTAATGAGCCCTTAGAGAAAATATCTCACAAAGCCTTTTGAGCTCGTAACTGCTCAGTTGTGCACGGCTTCTTGCTTGTTAACATTCATAAAATATAAATACTGTATAGTAAACACCAGCACTTTGTGGATTGCAGTGACTTATCTCACCATCAACAACGTAACTTATGCACATGGAGAGGCAGCAGCATCGGTGGGGTGGCAGAGCTCGGCTGCAGGCTGTCAGTCTGCACCAGTCGCTCACACGCCGCCTTATCTGGGGGCCTTTCTTTCCCATGCGAAGTTGAGTGTCAGATTGACTCGCAGGTCACTATCTGTGAGTATAATTTCAGAGAGAACAATCAAACCTATTAGCTGAGAGTGGCAGAGCTGGGCCTTCTTGCAACCGCAGCTCCAGAGTGTGGCAGGTATTCAGAGCAAAATCTAATAGATAAAAGTCACGGGAGATTTTTTTTTCCTTTGACATAAGCTAAGTGATGAGAAGTGTCATTCGAGACAGAAAAAAGTTGCTATATTTGATTTGTCATTATTTCTTCGTTGTCCTTTCCTGTCTGCAATTATGCAGTTCCCATTTTCTCGTTCTTTCCTCTCATGGAATTCCATATTTTAGGTTGTGATGGATGCTCTTGCTTAAACGGTTTTGATATATGTTTTATCTGCAATTGCTTTATCAAGTCTGCATTGTGTAAACAAACACCACTTGAGCCCATTTAAGAATAATTCTCTGTAACCTTTAATACTGCATTTCCATCCATCCGCGTGTCACAAAGCGCTTGAGCACTGAAGACAGTTTCTGTTTTTATATCTGACTCTCTGCAAGCCGAAGAAACTGAGGTAGGTGTCATGGTTTAACCTCAGCTGGCAACTAAGCACCACCCAGCTGCTTGCTCACTCCTCAATGGTGGGATGGGCGAGAGAATCGGAAGAGTAAAAGTGAGAAAACTCATGCGTTGAGATAAAGACAGTTTAGTAGGTAAAGCAAAAGCCGCACACGCGAGCAAAGCAAAGTAAGGAATTAATTCCCTACTTCCCATGGGCAGGCAGGTGTGCAGCCATCTCCAGGAAAGCAGGGCTCCATCAGGCATAACGGTTACTTGGGAAGACAAACGCCATCACTCTGAACGTCCCCCCCTTTCCTTCTTCTTCCCTCAGTTTATATACTGAGCATGACGCCATACAGTATGGAATAGCCCTGTGGCCAGTCTGGGTCAGCTGCCCCGGCTGTGCCCCCTCTCAGCTTCTTGTGCACCTGGCAGGGCACGGGAAGCTGAAAAGTTCTTGACTGGTATAAACACTACTTAGCAACAACTAAAACATCAGTGTGTTATCAACGCTATTCTCACACGAAATCCAAAACGCAGCACTATACCAGCTACTAAGAAGAAAATAAACTCTATCCCACCTGAAACCAGGACAGCAGGGAAAGATGAAGTGACTGGTTGGATGCTGTTTGCTGGCACTTGTTAACAACCAATCTATGTCCTTTTCTTTGTGCTTTTGGTCCCGTTGCCTTTCAAGCAGAAGGTGCACTCCTGGAAGGAACATTTCTACTCCCAAAATGAAAAATAAGGACAGCAGGCTTTAAAAAGCTTCAGGGCAGTTCTTACTGTTCAAATGTGTCATTGATTTCAATAGTGCATTAGCAGGCTTGTTAAGCAGGATCTAGAGTGCTTTCATGGCGGTGAGTACCTGATTGTTCAAAATATTATCATCTTATTGTAACAGCAAACCGGCTAGTGCCATAAACTGCCTGGCGCTGTGACTGCTGCGTGATTACCGAGTGCCTGACAAAACAGGGTCATTTGCAATCAACTGGCGATGTACGCGGAGGCAGGGCTGTGGCACCAGGACGGACTGCCTTCCTCCTGCTCTGCTCATTAATTTCCCTTTATCTGCCTCGGTCTGTCTGTCTCATGTCCTGTGTGTGAGCTCCCGCTGAATCCCTCACCCTGAGCACCGCTGCATTTCTGCCCATCTGTAGGTGAGGCTTGGACGTCACCTGTGCCAATAACCTGGGAGACAGCAAGAAAAATCCCATGGCCCAAGGGGTGGCCTGCTACGCTGGGAGGCCTGGGTGGCCTTCCCCTGGCCTGGCTTGGGGAGCTGGCCCCGTGTGCAGCGAGCTGGTGGTCCTGGTCTCAGGGCAGTCAATGGGGATGGAGTCAGTGCATCAGCTGGCCAGATGGACATCTCTCTGTTAAGATGAGGTGAATCTCTTTCTTGACTTCACTGGCTGTGCAGACTGATCTCCACTAACTAAAAGGGGAGCACAATCCCTGGTTTTCAGGTTCCTGTTCAAATACGTGGGAAAATCTTATGGTGTGGAACAGCTTTAACAGCAAAGATTGAGAGAAATTCAGTCCGGAGTGCCTGTATCACATGTTCCTCCGTGTGTCGTCAGATAAACCCCTTGTGGAGCTGTGGATGAGAAAGCCACCAAGAACAGGCTGTACCCTGACTTAAGAGTTTTGGTCAGCCACGGGTGGCCTGCAGCCCTGAACATGAGCACGCGCAGGCACGGCCGGGGTGGGCTTCCCCTTTGGGCTGTGTTGGCGGCGAGCATGCATCCTCAGGGAGCGGGCAGGAGAGCAAAGGCTGGGGAAATGGTGGAGGGGACTTTAGTTTTGTAACCCACCATCTCAGCACCAGCAGGGATTTTGTGTCTGTCTGGGCAGAAATGGCTCTGTGGGATTTCAGCAGTGGAAGTATTAGGATATGTGAGTCTTATGGTCTTCCAGGAACAGCTGGCATGGAGCAGCGGGGCTGGGGGCCTACAACAGCGGCTGCTTCTTACATCCACTGGGGACTGAGTGTTTAGGAGGTTCATCTCCTCATTTTTTGCATCTGTGTAGGAATCAAATTCCCACTGTTGAGGAATTAAATACTTTAAACCGCTACAAAGCAAAAGGGTCATATCCACGTCCTCCATGCTTTAGATGGTGTGGGAAAACAAAGAAAGCTGAAAAAAAAACTGCTGTCAGAGTCCAAGGGCTGCCTTGCTGGAAATGATCTCAGCTGCAGGCTGGCCCAGCCTTCAGCTGTGTTAATTAAGTACATATACATTAAGCTTCTGTGTGACAGCAAAGGGGAAGATGAGAGGGAATTATGTGGGCATGAGGAATGAACAAAATGGTGCTGGTGGAGGCAGGACCTGTGTGTAGATCAAGGGGGCTGGAAAGCATTAGAAAATGGGAAGCTTCTGAAAGGAAAGCAACCAGGCTTCTGAAAAAAGGAATAGCTTAAAGAATCAGAAAACTGTTTCTATTTTCAGCTGAATTAGAGTCAGGCACTTCAGTGCACTCACAAATGTGGATCTTAACTTCTGTACATTGGTTTCCTCTCCATAAAATGTAAACAATAACACTTTCTTTACTCACAGGGTAGTGTGAAAACAAGCTCGTTCATATCTGGGAAGCACTCATGCTACATGGGAACTATAGCAAAGATTATGAATATACAGTTAAAGATGTGGGCTTGCATTGTGGCACTTGGCATCTGCCCAGCTACACTATGCATCATGCAGAAGGGCTAACAGAGGAGGATACGAAAACACAGGCCTGAGAAACACAGTTCTGAGAACAGGAACTTGTGACTCCCCAAAATTAGAAGTGCAAAAGCTTTGAACTCACAGAAAACACTGAGAGAGGCATATGTATTCTTAAACACACGGCAAAAGACAGTGAAGAGGTAGGATACGGTGGGGAAATACTTAAAGGTATAGTCCACGGAGTTCAAGAAATCTGTATACCATTGAAAAATAAATCTACTTGGAGTAGAAATGACCATTGCGGATGACCAGGGAAATACAAAGACCAATAAAGAGAGAAGAATATGAGAGCTATAAATCAGCCGGGTCAGCGCTGCAGGAATGGACACAAGAGCCTATTGTGAAAGAAGAATGCAAGAAAATGATCCGAAAAGCTGAGACAGGAAAAGAAGATGGGAGAAGATGTGAACACAATCAAAGTTTTTATAAATTTGGTATACAGGAAGCCGAAGGTTACTCAGAGAGACAGCCATCACCCTCCTGAGCAATGGGGAGGCTACCTTGACAAAAAGGGGGATATTGCCAGGAAAGTGAATTACTACTTGTACCTCAGTATTCAGCAGGGAGAGGTGGAAAGTCTGTCACAATTTCTATACATTTTCCAAGGACAGAAAATAAACAATCATTAACTGTAAAGGCTACCAGAGAATTAAGCAACTGAATAAACCCACCAAAATAAAGAACTATTAAAAAAAAGGGTTGTTTACTTCTCAGATTTATTTTAAAAAATAGATGCCAAAGGAATGAAATCAGCAGGGAAACTTAAGCTGGCAATGGGAGAGGTACCTGGGAATTTAAGAATAACCATTGTTGCATCCTAGACTTTTAAAGGAGAATAATGGGGGAAGAAGTGTCTAAGAGGTCCAGGGAGCACTCAAGACAGCTGGTTATCCTTACTAGAAAGAGATACAACTGGAAACCAGTTCTTTTACTTCATTAAATAAAAAAAAGAGGGAGTTAAGAGGAAGAAAAAATGGATTTCAGCATCCTCAGATTTCAAGAGTACAGGGATTTGCTGCTCCATGAGACATCACTATGTAAGATGGGAGGTATGGGACTGTGTATCTAGATGCTGGGCTTGATTACAGAATCCAGGTGGTGATAAAAAAATATGTAGAGATTGTTTATGGTAAAGGTGGATAATGGAGTGAGATGCTTCTCTGCTGAACTCTCTTAGCACTGTACAGCTGTCGCTTGGAAGAAAGACCACAAGAAAGTGAGGACATCAAAGAAAGGTATAACTGAGAGCAAAGAGCAGCAAGGCTTTTGGAAGTGGAGGATGTTTGCACTGGTATTTGGAATTTAACCTGAAAAAACATGAAGCTGGGAATAAGAAAGTCAAGGTAAAGGCACCTTAAGGAGATAGCTGGGGCAAGTCAGCATAGGAAAAATATCTGAGGATGGCAGCCAAGTTTCTGTTTGTGTTCCTTTTTAAGGTTCAGGGAATGAAAGAAGTAGGTGTGAACATTGCAACATCTAATTTTTACAGACTTTAATGGAGTTCATAATCTTAACACATGTATTTACAATGCATAAGGAGACATAGCTACCCAACAATGTGACCCAAAGCTTGTTCCACGTTAAGTGGGCAAATAACCGACAAGAAATGCTGCAGATACCTAGTGACACAAGGTGCTTCAGCGCCTGTTTCCGCGGGGTGTTTGCTGCCATGGGAGCGGAGCCCGGCTGGTGCTGGGTCACAGGCGCTCCTTTTTGCTGACTTCTCACAGCCTTCCATTATGATGGCAATTAGAGCACGTGGCTGGGATGTGGGGAAATTGAGTTCAAAGCTCGCTCTCCCTTCCTGAAGGTGTTTCAGCCTGTAGCTCTCCTGTGTAATGCCTTCTCAGATGAGGCTTTTCGAGTTCCTCCTGAGGAAAGCTATTCTAATTTGTATGTATTGTAATTGGTCCACAGAGAGAACAAGAGCTGAGGGAGCCGATGGCCCAGCGAGACTGGTCTGTGTGGCCCAGGTGCCACTCTGTTCGTATATCAGCATGACATGAAAAGTGGGATAGAGTCAACACGTAACGTTGAAGTTTTGGGTTCCAGCATTCATCTGCAGAAGAAGGGAGGCTGAAGGGAGGTAAGTAAGGGAAAATGGGCAACCTTAACTGTATGTAGAGCTCTAGCATAATTTTCAAAAGGAAGAATATTCAGATACACGGACATAAAGAGAAATTGGAAGAAAATGCTACATTTGAGCTTACTGCAGTAGATTATGCCAGATCGACTGATATCTTTGATTAAATTGAATTATGTCCTAAATAAAGGAAATGCTTAGTTCTCCTACTTAGAAAATGTAAATGATTGGTGAAGCTGGAGGACCTGAGGATTAAAAGGGGAACTGTGAGACAGAAAAAGATTTGGCTAATGGGGAAATGACAATTGGTAAGTTTGAGAAGGGAGGTAAATGGAGAGCAGTTAAGAGAGGAGTTTCTCAAGAATCATCTTGGGGGCCCCATGACCTTGGTACAAAGAGGAGGTAATGACAATATTTTCTGCAGCTGATGCCCCAGGGCCCTGTGCTGATCCCCGAATGCTTTTGTGTCTATGGAGGCAGCCTGGTGATCCCAGTTAGGCACTGAAGTTAGATGCTTACAGCAAGCTGCTGTGAATAGCTTGCTTTCTCCTGGAAGAAATTCTTCCCTTAATGAATGACTTTTACTGTATCAATGTCCCTATGTATTTCAAATTGGTATTGTTAAGCTGTTACTGTAAATGACTTGTAGACCAAGGTGCAAGGGAAACCGTGAGATGCCAGCTGCATCCTCATGCATGTTTTCCTGAATCTAGCCCAAAAAAAGATGTCAAAATCTTTATTAACTCCCAACTATGACAAGGCCAATAAGGGATCCTAACTTCTAATCTAACTGCTGCTAGCATTTACCTATCTTCAAAGCAATTATTTTTGCATTTTTATGTGTAGATAGGGAGAAATGAAGGGATGCTAGAGCTGCATTGTTATGGCTGCAAAGCCTCCTTGAGCGTTAAACTCTTCCGTGCAGTCTAGACATTTACAGTCAAGACCTTGTATTTCCATCAGCAGATGTGGACTTCTCTTCTAGGAGACCTTTACCCTTAGTGAACTCAGGCAGTAACATGTCACGTGTAAACACAAGGCCTGTCCTACACTTAAATATTACACAAACCTTATTTTGAAATAGGGTTCAGTCTTGATGGACTTACATGGACAAAGAGAGCCCGCCTTCCTCAGTGCTGAGGCAAATTTTTGTCTCTGAGGGACTGGGATTTGCTAATATAGTCATGCATCCTCAACGTATTGATCAAAATGCATTACAAAACACCACTCTATACCATCTTCCTTTTTTTCCCTTTTTTTTTTTTCCTATTAATTTCAGTCATGTAATAAGAAAAACGCAGTTATGTTAATTGGTATGACTCCCCCTCAAGGGCATTGTGAAGCATGAAATAATTCCATTCGTTACTGACAATGCAGGGACATGAGTTTCCCCTTGAGGATCTGTCTCGTCTGCTGATTTGGTGACCGTACAGAGCAGCGATAGGATTAGGGACATATTGTTTTAAAATTAGTAGTTTGTCGGGGGCGGGGCTGGAAGGTGGCATGGAAAGAGGAAGCTTAAAATTCCAGAGATTACGTTCAACTTCGAGGCTCTCAGAGGCTGATGCATCTAACTGGTATTTATCAGGCAAACCCAGCCTGCTGAGACATCGTTAGCCCTGGCTCCTATTTTGTTTTAAAAAGGCAGCTGAGCTGGTGTTTGAAACATGCCATGGACCAGCAGAAAACTAAATTGATGTAAAGCTGGTCAGATTCATTTCTCCTTTTTTATTTTTGGGAGTCAGAATTTCATTTCCTTAAAATGCAGTAAGTGTTCAGATGTGAGCTCCCAGGCTGTCCCGAGCTCAGTTCGGTAACAGAGATGCTGGCTTGCTGAGATTTGTCCTCTGCTCTAACAGGTAGCCTGCCAAGCAAGCACCGCAGTCCTAGTGCACAAATGTAGGTGATTGTAGCTGAGGAAGGAGGAAAAACCAACCCTTTCTTTTTTTTCCCCTCTCTTTTTTTTGGCTGAGCTAGCAAAAAAAAAGCGTCTATTCCTACTTTTGCTGCATTTGCAACATTTTCATTAGCAAAGGGGTTTTTTTTGGAAACCAGGCTGCCTTTGTGCGGAGGAAGTAAACCTCCTGATGGCTACGTCATTTCCCTTGTTTCCAAACAGCTTCTTGTCTGAGCATACAACCTCTGCTTGTCTTGCTTAACATCTGGCTATAAAAGAGCAGGGAAGTTTCTGCCAGCTGTTCCTCTGCTCTTTTCGTTGCTGTTCTCAGACAACGTTACCGAATCCTTACTGCAGCTTTAATTTTGCTGGATAAACAGGGATACTTTGGGGTATTGTTCCTTCTGTGCCCTGGAGAGATTTACTGGGTTAACGACATCCTTCCTTACCACTGAAGAATAGGTCCAAGCCAGCAGTGACCCTTGTTGCATGGGTGTGTTCATTAGCTAAGTGCAAAATACCAAACAGTGTCAGGCATGTAGATTGTTCCATCTCTCGAGCAGCATTTCTGTTGAGGATTACTCATGAAAAATAATCAGTAAAATGCGTTGCAGATGAAGGCTATGACACGAGAGATAACCTTGCCATTAAAGGTCCTGTAATGCAAGCACATCTCTCTCACAGAAATGGAAACGAGGATAACGTGTCTTTTAACTGAATCGATAGAGATCAATGCAAAGACAATAACTCAAGAAATGGATGCATTAACCAGAGAGTAAGAACCAATAGACTCCCATGTTGAACCATGGCTCTGGAATTAGAGGTACTGAGGGGATACAGACCATGTTACTAAAAGTGATTGAAATCATCAGCAAAAAAAAATGAAACATATAAATAATTACAGGTTTTCATTTTAATCATATCATATGGGATTTGTGAAGGGAGGCACAGGAATAAATTAGCTTTATGATCAGGAGTGAAGGACCTGTTTGCTCCTCGGGGTTATCTACAAGTCAGCCATCTGTAACAGAGGATGTGACTAACTTGGCAGAAAAGGAGCAACATCAGCCAGGGACCATGTAGTCACCTTCTCCAGGCTACCCTGTGTTGAGGAGAGATCAAGCTTTCCTGTTGCATCTGAGTAAAGACTGGGAATATGTATTTCATACTTCTGCCCACATGTTTTCAGAGAAAGGAAAAAAAAAAAAAAGGAAGAAACCCAACCCACAACAGACCTAGGTTTGACAAGCATTTTGGAAAGGTTTGTGCAGTTGGATGAATGACGTCGTACCAAGATAATATGCACGTGAGAGAGCCAAAATTTCCACTGGAGGAAATACAGGGAAAAAAAAAAGGGTGGGGGAAATACACAGTAAATGTGGCATCTGACAAGTGCAGCTGCTGCCACTGGTGGTATCCTGTGCACAACAGAACTGCTGAAAATAGGGTTTGATAGGACTCTACCCCAAGATTTGGAGAGAGCTGCAACTGTATGCAGCTCCCACAGATTACTGTGGGAGATGTAACTGCTTAGCACTGCTGGAACAAACCCAGCAGGCTATAGACTTGTGTCTAAATATACTGATTGCATGATCTTTTCTGGGTCTTGCCTTTGTCAAAGAATAGACTGAAATCCAAAGTTACTGGGAGTGTATGTTTGCATTCCTCAGCCCTGCTATCACACCCACGATTGCTCTTCCAATTTCAATTACATTGCACTTTTCCATTGTTCTTGGAAAGCTGACGGTGAATAAGCCGGCCCTGCTGCTGCATTGCCACCCTCCTGCCCTGTCTGCCACCGGAGCAGCCGAGAGCGGGACGGCTGTTTCTCAGACGTGTCAGACCAGGGACTGTGCGGCGCAGCAGGCAGGGAGCAGGGTGTTGGCAGGAAGGAGGATCCCAGGCATTTACTTGACTCTGAAGTTGGCTTCTGCTGAGACTGAAAGCAAAGGCTGCGGGGCGCAGTTGATCTGCTGGTCTTCTAGCGGCGATTGCTGCCTCTCAGGGACTGACAGAGATCCGGGCTAGGCCCCTGGGACAAATAATCCCTAAGGCAATACAACTACTTACAAGCATGGTTTCCAGCGTACAGTCTTAGCAGACCACTGTTGTGAGCTTATCTTTGATCATTGGGAGACCCCACAAGAAAACAGAAGAGGTAAAAGCCAAAAAAATAGAAATCAGTTTCTGGAGATGCAACTACACCTTTGAAGTACTCGCTCTACTGCCATAAAGCAGTAGGAAAATCTTAGTAAGAGACACTTGAACATTTTAAGCATCATCTCTTGGCAATAATGACCTCTCATGCATATTTATGTACAGCACTTAGCTTTATAATGGACACTTGAAAGACATTTAATTCTTTTTTGCCTAGGAATGGAGCTATGTGGAGTGTGACAAAAATGTTCCAAGGTCCAAATATTGAAATACAGAAATGGTCCTGGTATTTTCTGCATGCCAGCCAAAACTACCTCCTGGGAGTATATGGTTTAAGAATTTATATACTCCTTGATTAAACGAATATGTTTGCAAGCATATATACATACCCATAAGAGTTAGTAAAATCAGGTAGTTGCTACAGGGCTTCAATCAGGCTTTCCTGGAAGAATTTCAGGCAGGTCCTATGGCTTGGTTTGGTTTGTAAAACCTTTTTGTTGCACAGAACTTAATGTTATTCATTATTCACTGAAAGCAAAATCATATGACTACCATTTCCTAAGTAACATAATTATCTTATTGATTCTTATGGGGCAAAACACTACTTTTATTGTTAATTAATACTGCCAAATCTGGTTATACAATTCTGGATATAGGAAGTTCAGTTTAATGTGTGTTTAGGGGGAAAAAGTCTAAAAATAAATGCCTTAAATAACTTTTTTTTTCCTTTCAGAATGTGAGTATAGATATTCCTTTGTGTGATCCCTGTTCTTAACTACTACAGGAAATACAACCTATTATCACTTTTCATCAGGGAGAAGGAAATACAGATAGTGAAACATAAAAATGCCCTGTGAAAAGCGTATTTAAAAAAGCTTTAAGTAGCTGAACAGAAATGCACAAAGTAAAAATACACAACCCTGCTGTTTTGAAACCAAAGTAATTTTATGGAAAATTAAAAGAATACTTGCAATAATTTCAAGGGCTTACACTTTCAATCTTATTTTAAGTGGAAATGCATCAGGAAATTCTTATGCAGAGGGCACATAAATAGTATCTTGTCTGTCCCACGGAAAAGACAGTATGAAAGATTCATTAGACACTAGGACATATAATGACTTCTCGACTCTTTCAGTTCTTAGCCAGTACTCTAATGAAATTCAAACCTGCTACATCTGCCATACTACACTGTTAATTAGTTTTCTATTTATTTAGCAGATCTAGAAGTGGAAAGCAATCTATTGCCAGTGAATTGTTTGACTTCTATGCTAAGTAGGCTGCATTCCAATCCTCTGATGTTGAAACTAGCATGAATCCAACTTTCATCTCATTGCCATGTCAAATTAGCACCCAGCAGATTCTAGATACAAAGACTTTTTTTTTTTTTGCCCTTTGGTTTGTAAAAGACCAACAGTTCTTGGAAGTCAAGAAACAGAAGCTAGGCAATTTTTCTGCAGTCTATCTTCCCCCCACCTTACTTGCTACAAGGGATTAAATATTGGAGGTATAGAGGCTGTGGTTTGTTTATATTGAAGGAGGAACATGATTTTAAGCAGACCATGTTCATTATGTAAAGCAAAAAATATTGATGCGTATTCTGCAAGAGTTTGAATAAAGCACTACTCAGCCTAAGAAAAACCCAGAATGCCTTGGCAAAGTTACGAGATGACTTTTGCACATGCTTTGCCATTTTCTATTTCTGTCTGTATTCTGTAATATATTGCAGCATCTAAACATGACATTCTGTATGTGACTTACTCCTATCTTGCAGTGTCAACAGACACTGGATTGTGAAAGTATAAAACAAAGCCAGCTGCAATTAGAAAAGAAATTGGCTAGAAGTGAAGCCATTAATCCTAGCATACTGCACTGCAGGAGCTACAGTGTGTTCGAGGGGGGTGTGAGAATACAAACCTACACCCAGGCTTTGGAGTTTGCCTTGAACTTCAGGGTTTTTCTAAAATCTAGATACGACCTTTGAAGAACATGGTTTTCAGATTAGGCTTGTCCTAAACAAGCCACTATTATACAATGAGTAAGCAAAATGCTGTACTGAACTTTAGCAAAGCAATGACAAAACTGATGTCCTGCAGTATTATTATTGTAGAGCATCCTTGATAGAATTCTTATTATAGGCAAGGCTTTGGTTTTGAGTCATTTACGATGTAAGTAAGTCAGAGAAATACAATATGCAGCACAGGACAGCAACAAAGAAAAGCTGGGTCCAAGAGCACACTGGCGGTAGTGTTCACAAAAGAATAGCTCCTTTCAAGAGAGGAAATAAATCGCTTTTACTAGACCGACTGATATTTTTGGAAAAATGTTTTTGGATTTCAGGTCTGAAACACAAATAGTGAACTTTGGGTTAAGTACTGGTTGAAAACCAGACTCTGTGAGTTTAACTTATTGTGTTAATTGATAGATGGCTCGAGATTCATAGAAGAAAAGCTTTTTAAAAATAAAGACGTGATACTTGGAAAGAAAGTTCAAAGCCAGGACTAGACTCAGAAAATGAGGGTAGAAAGGAGAAGAAATCTGAAGGAAGCAATGTGTGAGAGAAAGTGGAATAGGAAGGGAAAATGTGCCGCGTTTTGAACGGAAGGAACTTGATCTCAACTCAGTATAGAAAATCCAGGAAGAGTCAAAAAAGTCAAGCCAACTTCTTTTCCTTGCTGTCTTTCTTTGCTCTTTGGGGTTGTGGGATTTTTTTTTTCCTCTTTTTTTTCAATGATAGATATTTTCTTCACTTTGCTATTATTTCTTTAATATGTTCCCCGCTTCCACCTTTAGGAAGAGCAACCTAAAAACCTGGTAATTCTGAGTCTGGGGAAAAAAATAGCACAGCATGGTGATATGTTTAACAGTCAGCAGTGACATGAATTCCCTAGTGCTCCCTGGAAGCCTCCATTCTTATAGCTCAGTGTTTCATCATGGTAGAAAAAAGGAAACAAATTGAGTGAGTCGGAGTAATTTTCCTAAATTTTTTTTTTAAGTTGTTTTCCTGGGTTCCTGGCATATTCAGAGGGACTGAACAGTACTACTTAACAAAGCATGCCATTAAGTAAATGTTGCATTTGTAATGGTTGGGTTTGAATTTTTGATAGTCAGGAACAGGAAAGAGTATAAAATAGGATTTATTCATCTTTTCCAGTGTTCATAGAGCTGAATGGACTGAAACAAACAGCTGAGGTTGGAGGCAGAAATCTGAAGGCTGGAGTTCTGATAATGAAGCTCTGCTATGTATAAGCATGTATTCTGATGATTAGGAACAAATCCATGAGTTTCAGGAGCCTTAAATACACCTGGTCTACAGTTTTTCCAAATGGATAGATTATCTGCATACACATATGAAACAGTTGCCAGAAAGAATTCTGCTTATTATTAACTGTTCATAATCTTCCTGTAAGTTGCTGGAGCTGAGTCTCAGCCACAGCTCCCCTAGTTTCTGCCGAGCTGGGGAAATTTGGCTTTATCATGTCTGTCCCTGAGTGCTCAGGATGCATGATACAGTACATCCTCTCTCACTGACTGCTTCTGCCCCAGTTCGGAGGGGGCAAGGAGCTCATCCTGCAAACAAAGCTGCCGTGGTGCTCCTCTTTTTGAGCAAGTTATGCGCTTATGTCTTATTTTGTGCAGCAGCATAAAAAAGGGAGTTTGTTTAAACTCCCATATGCAACCAACAGATGCTCATGACCATGGATGTTGCATAATCAATGAATGATAACTTATAAAATCTTTAAACCTGCAGAAAGAATTCAGAATTTCAGCAAATTTCTCTTTTGTCTGGCTGCTCATTTTGATTGGCTACAGAAAAAAAGCCAGTTGTGCATAAACTCCATCTGTTCTTACGGAAGAATATGTGTGTGGTTGGGAGGAATATTTAAGGGGATATTTGAGCAGTGCTATTGGAAAAACAGAGAAACTGAATATGGGATCAGGATTTCATTTGATGCGCAGAGGAGGCTGCAATAACCAGCAATTCAACTTTTTGCAAAAATATTGGCAGAAAAAATTGATCCTTTAAGTGTAATGTACCCTTGAAAGAAATTTTGTAAGCTATTTAAATTATGCCTCCATTTTACAATGCTATGTAATCTGATTATACAAACTATACCTCTAATTCTTGCCTATGCAGATGTTGCACTGAAACGCTTCTCTCAGTGTTCAGTACAACAAGATATACAGACTTTACTGAATAGCGGAACGAAAGGCAGAGTTAAGGTGCCATTTCATAACGTGACTGACGTAACTCACATTAATTGTTCTTCTGCTCTGTCATACATAGACACACTACTTCTGTAACAAGACTTAGATGAGAAACACCTGAAGTATGAGCGAAGACAGTGAAGTGTAATTTTAATTGTAGGAAAGATAAAGGGTTTCTGGAAAACCAACATGAGGCGTACGTCTCTTCATTTGTATTGCTTACTTCTCCATTACTTAAGCCCTCTTCAGTAGAGGTAGTTGGAATAAGATGTGAACTTAAATTCTCGGTGTGCTAGGACACAGCAGCCATCAGGCTGTGTAATCATAGCAGGCAGTAACAGTCACTCCAGAAACCTCTACGTTTCTGGGTCTGATGTGATTTTGCAGAACTGCAGAACAACTCTGGTGAAATCATGTTTGTGCCAGGAGATCCAAATGGATCGGAGGAACAGCACAGAGAAGACAGGGGAGGAGAGGAAGCACTGAGCTCTACTTTCCACAAAATAAGGCCTCTGGAAATAAGATGGTGCCAAAATCTCTGCATTTGTTGTTATGTGCTTAAAAGGTCTTTTATAGTTCAGGCAAGAAAGATCCTTGCCCTGGCAAGCTTACACGCTAATTGAAACCTTTGTGTGTCCGCACAACACAGCAAAATGGAGAGCTGTAGTGACAGTGGAAATACTATGACATTGGTCAGGTCAAAATGTACATTTCAAGAGTATCAGCCATGAGAAAAGGGTGGATATTACTGCGGGACAAGGGGATATGTGGCATAGGGAAGCTGGCCGGAGCAGCACAGCTCAGGGAGAGTGGCATCACGGGAGAAGCCTGGGTAATTAGGCAGGAAAGAAATTATGCAGGAAGCTTGGAAAGTCAGGAGTTGTAACATAGATGAAAAGAGACATAGCAGAAAAACAAACTGAGTAGATCTGATTGTTTGAATTACGTCTCTGAAGTTGGAGTAGCAGGTGAAAGGAATAAGGAAGATGTAGCCACCTGAGAGGCTTTATAAGGATCATCTGGAGCCCAGAGGCAGAAGGAAGGTGAGAAGTTGAACTGTGAAGAAGTAGTAAAAGAAAGGAAAGCAAAGCCAAGCCAAGGATGAGGTATATCTGTTCTGGAGGTAAGAATGGTAGTGGAAGATTAGGGTAAGGGGAAAAAGGGAACTTGAAGGTGTGAGATGTGTATTGTGGGGACAGAAGAAGGAACAGAAGCATTAGAAAAGGGAGGAAAAATGTCCCTTGTAGGTGAGAGAGCAGGGAACACTAGATCTAGCAGATTATCTATGCAATATAATAAGCAAAGTAGTAGCAGAGGATAGAGGGCTACCATTGCTTTTAATGGTATATCCTAATCTATATGCAGTATGCAATCTCATAGAGTTTATTTATGGACTTGCTAGTAATGGAGGCACAGGTAAAAACATTCAGCTGGAAAGTTAGAGGCTCTTTATGCTTGGCATAACAGGGAGAAAGTTTCAGTGACACGTACCAGTGTATGGTGCAACACCAAAAAAAGCAACTTTTAAAGAAAAAGTGGGTTGACCTCTCAGGGAGGAACGGTTCCCTGGCCCTCCAGACATCGTGAGCTTTGTGCTGTTTTGAATGAATGAATGCATTCTTAAAATGTCTGCAGTTACAAACTTTCTTTTCCGCAGCACATGCTGTCATGCCTCTGGCACTCTGTTTATGGCGTGCTTACTGCGGCCGCTCTTTCCCGTTTATGATGAGTGTCCCTTGCCACCACCCTCTGAATTCCTCTTGGGTTCATTCTGCTATTTGCTCCAGTTCGTTATATTTCTCTACTTCCATGCTACATTTCTACTGCTGTCGAGACTGGAATGCACTTAAAGCTGTATGCTAAATCTTTTCTTTCTGTCTGTAGCTCCTGACCCCTATATGCACTGATGAATGTTTATCTCCTTGTTTTGGAGACTGCTTTCTTCTGCAGGTGATCTGGCACCCACAACGTTAGGTTGCTGCTTGCTTTCTGTCTGCTATTTGCAATTTGCTCTCCTTTTCCTTAGACGTGACACAACTTCTGATGAATAGTTGTGTTCTTCTGGCAGCAAGAAAAAAAGGCCTACTGCCCATTTGCTGAGACTGAGGCTTTCTCTGAGAAGTGGTAAAGTTATCTCAGTGGTTTCTAAATTTTGGAAGACCTGACCATGTCTGGGGTGGTGGCGAGGAGGGAAGGAAAAGAAACCTCCCGATGTTCTGATCCTGGGGAATGTCCTCTCTTCATGTTATTTTTTTCTGCCTTTGAGAAATCAAACTGCCAAGCAACAATGCCTTTTTTCCCCCCAGTATTTTTGAAGGATAGAGACCAGGAGCGAGAAGCATCTAAGTTACAGCCCTTTTCTTCCCCCACCCCCCTTCATCAAAGGCCTTATTTTAGCCATTGGCCACTTCTGTGTTCTAATGGATTGAAGGGAAATATACACATAGCACAGAACCACATCCAAATTATTTAAAAGAGGTTACCTAGTAGGACACTGTGCAGCATCCATCCTCTTCCACTGAGTGTACATTGACAGCCTGGGCAGTTCCACTGATTTTAATGTAGCAAAACCACTGCTAAAATGCAGGTTTTTCTTCAATGGGGTATAGTCAGTAATACAGTGACATATTATGAAAGAAGTGAATTGAAATTTTTATAAGTTTGAGTGTCCCAGCTTGTATCTGCATGTATGTACATGTATGTAAAAAAGTGTTTTGTGCTTTTGATTTTATGTGTCTTTAAAAAGCTAGTCATGTCATGAAGAAATAGAAAATGCTGAGTTTGATACTCAGCTTATTTGCAGTTAATGATATTGTGAAGTTTTCTGGTGTTTTAAGTTCTATGTTTTCTATTGCTGGCGTCTTTTATTTCAGCATGTTTAAATATCTGATGTAAGAGAAACAATAATACAGATGAAATGTCTGTCATTTTTATTGTATAGGTCAACCACCATTTATATGAGACAGTTTTAAAACCTTTCAAATACTGTCTTTGGAATTTTTTTTTTTTTTTTTTTTTAAGAAAAGCCCCTTTCAAAGGGATATTGTAATTTTAATCATTGTTCTGGAAAAATAGGGATGAAATTCTGGCATCAGTAAATCAAAATATCCATTGATGTCAGGTGGGCTTGAATCTTCCCTCTAGTTTAAAAAACAGCGTTACCTAGTTTTATGAACTGGCTGCAGTGTAAATCCACTATTGACTTTATGCTCAAATATTTCTGCTTCTGAATTACAAGAACCTGAACAAATCTAATTGTTTGCTTCACATCTCATGACAGCAGAATAATTGAGGCCATTCACTTTCACACAGGAAAAAGCAGAGCCCACCGATACTCAGGAAACCATTTTGAAAAAATCAAACAATATTGGTACAGATCCAGGTAAGCATTTTCACAGGTTGCATTCAGTAGGACTGCTCATTCTACTCTTCCTTGCTGGCAAGAACATCATCTCGGAGTAAAGAGATCTCCCTGTTCTGCAGCCCTGGGCTTGTTCACAGAACAGTTATGGCATGATGTGAGGTTTAAGGATCAGGTCACTATTTCACACCCATTACTGGCTCCAGACACAGAACCTCCCCTCTCCTGTGCTTGGAGACACATTGGGTCCTCATTTCTTCTAGCAGGTCTTTGTGACAGTTTTTCCTTCTGTCATCACCTCTGAAACACAACCAGCAGCCCCACTGTTCAACACGCATCAAACTCTTCGTGTCTGAATTGGAACAGAAACCTTTATGAGAAGAGATATTGGAGCTTTGTTTTTGGCAGCGTGAAGCAAACTGCAAAAGCTTTTCTGTGGTGTAAATGGCCAAAAAGAGAGAGCAAGTACTTCTGTGAATGAACACAGAAGACTTTGCTTGAAATTGCTGAGAGTGCATGCCATATATTGCTTGCTTCAAGGTTTCGTAAGGTGCTAACCGAGCTGAGAACTCGCACGGTTAAGCTGAACATCGTGCTCTCACCAGGTAGCTGCACAACCCAAGAGATCTCATTTCTGATCTCTTAGTTTCTGCTTCATGCAAAGGTAGAACAAACAGACAAAAAACCTTCAGATGGGGAGGTCTGTCTTCAAATTTATTTTCTAATTCACTGCTAAGACCTAAAGCGTCCAACACGTTTTGCTGCTTAGGTAGCCTTCTGCGAATGAAGATACCAACACCCAGAAGCTGTTTCTCAAGTTTCAAAACCAATTATGCTAAAAACAAAGCCTTTATTGTGTTTGGCTGAAGCTAAATAAACTTGAAATTCAGATTTTTCTTGAAAAGAATGGTCTGCTAATTGGTGTTGAGGTTTAAATATTTGAGCTTGTTTATTTCTCCCACTTCCTTAAATGATGTTTCAGAAACATTCCCTTGTTATTACAGTCTATTAAATCAGACTTATCAAAAAGGAAACATTTATTGATATCTTGAGAGATGTGTGTGTCTAATTAAGTTTGTGTTGCTGTGCATATTTTATATCGAAGTAAACGTTTCCTGCAATTTGACTTTAATTAGGTCTGAAGGGCCTTAATAAGTGCTTGGCTCTGTCACTTATTTTTTTTTCCTTTCCCTGGACTAAGGGAGGATGTACTCTATCACTTTGCAAAGTCATATTGTTTACCATTGCTTGAGGAAGTTTTGCAACACACTGTAGTATTTATTCAATACATTTGTCCTTGGAAATGTTGGCAGCTGGTACTAAATGCACGTTCTTGACAGAGCTTCCAAGTGCTGGTCAACCCAGAGCAAGTCTGGAGTATTTGTAGATTGCTGTTTTGTAGTGTGATTAGACAGCTACTTTGCTTATTTCTTGGCTATTTCACCCAATTTTACTTGGAAGTATGATTACTAGAAGAAAAGAAAAAAAAAAAATAGGTTTCTGAATTCCTGGTTTAAAGTTTCCAATTTACAAGCTTGCTTTTTTTGTTTTTATTGTTGTGCAAGGTTCCTCTTTGTGCAGTTACCCTTTGCTGTTTTCTTTACTACCTTTCTTGTTTCATGTACAGCTACCACTGTTAGAAAGGAATTCAGTCTCAAGTATGTAGCCATTAAAACACCTGTCCTGTGCCTGGGTTCTACTCTTTTGTCGTCCCTCATCTCTGCGGTTAACTTCATCCTTCATAAATAGTTTTTTCCATGCTATAATTTAAATGATATGGTGTATAACCTGATCTTAAAAGATAATTTAAAAGATTAATAGAAAGAAACTAACTACTACTATTTTCTGTGTGAAACACTGTCAATTTTGAGTGAAATGTCGTATATGCCTATGTGGAAATGTGCCGAGGTTTTTAGAAGAGTCATTCATGATGCAAGAATAAGTTTATCTAATTAACTGTAACATTTCTGTCAAATAACTGTGTAATAGATTATTATCTTAATACTGCTGGCAGAGGGATACAGTAACGCAGAACTCTGTTGCACAGTATATTTAAATATATATATATATATACACACACTATTTAGTATGTGTGTGTGTATATATATATACACACACTACTACGTATTAATATATTTACACATTCACACTTACAGAAATACACATATATTTCTGTGGGGAGCCTTTCCTTTTCTTTTATCAGGCTTTTCTAAATTTTGGCAATCTTTTTGTTGCTACTCTAATTAGTATACTGAGCAATAACTTTAAATTAAAGCTATGACCTTACTGTAATAGAGGGTTTACACATAACGGAAAGAGAGGATTTTTACCAGTGATGCCATAATCCAAATAGACGTAGCAGATAAGAAGAGGAAGAAAGGAGAAATATTTATTCCCCACTAATGGGAGCACTTAACAATAGAACGATCCCATGCTCTGCTCAAACTCACATGGGGATTACGCCTGCACTGAGAAATTAAGCAGTGCCAGGGAGTGCATCCAGGTGTCTGTGCTGTTCCAGAGTCAGAACAGCCCCGGGGATGGTTTTCCCCCAAGGCCAACTAGCACTTTCCCAAAGACTTCCCGGGCACAGTTTGATAGGTGACCACGCTGTGTTGGGTGAAATCTTAACAGTACGAACATGACCAGCCCAGGGTGCCTGGCATTACAGTCACAGCTGGGTCCTGGTCCTGTTTGATTATCTTTTTAGAAGAGATGCAGCCAGAAAATCCGTATCAAAAGTTGATGTTAAATCCAGATTCCTTTTGTCTTATTCCAGTGCCTTTCTAGATCATTACCCTAATTTATATGACATTATTATTAAAAATCACGCTGGTAAAATGACTAAGGCAGTGTTTAAAGAACAAAGCAAACCTTTTTATTTTCCTCAGACAAACATCACAAAATGTTAATCAATTTGTTTCCAGCTTTGATGATTTTTTTTTTTTTTTTGTGAAAACCAAGATTACAAATTAAAGAAAGCAAAAGATAACTGATTCAGAAATAAACTTTTAGAGAGCTCCAAAATTAGATCATGTAATTAGTAGTCAACTTATGAGCATTGACATTTGGTGGAATTACACTTGTGTGAACAAACTCAGTTCACGCAGTTTAGGAACACTAAATGATCTTTAGGAAGGAACGATGCTTGAGGTTTCTGTAAGCTTTGTTCATTGATTTAATTCCTGATATTCAACAGTTCTTAAAACAAAAATTCTCACACTTTGCCAAAGAAAATCCTTGACAAACAAATTAGCAATGGTTATTGCTTAAAAAATGGCAGAAATGGAATGATGCCAATTATTATGTTCTGATATAAGGAGTAAGTATTCTTGAAATAACAGTACAGGTTCCATATTAGTTTATTCTGCGTTCTTCTTCAAATAAGTCTTCAAGTTTTGCCTTTCAAATAATGACTTTGTATATATAAAGTGTGAAGATTCTGCTGGCAAAAATAACAGGTAAGAAAACAGTTACCGAACAGAAGTCTGTCCTTCTGCCCTTCCCCTTTTACATGGAGAAATTCAAACAGTAGAAAGCAAGGTAAGATAAATACTGCTCTTAGAGAGGAAAACTCTCCCAAATCCACTTTCCTTCTTTCTAAGCAGGCACTGTTGCTATTGGAAGCAGCTTGCCTGGGAGAACAACCACTAACCTCTTGATGATTTGTGAAGAAATCTGGAGTTGATTTATGTAAGAGGGAGGAATGATGTTCTGTTTTACTCCACCAGCATCTTGCAGCCTTGCTGTTACAACACTCAACCCTTAGAGGGGTCCTGTACCTTAGGTAATACATCTTTGTGTCTAGAGGCGGGCTCATGTTCCTTCATCAATTAATTCATGAAGGTTAGGTGTCTGAAGGATATTTCTGGAAACTAGATTTGCAGGGGCTCCTAATAGAACTATGCCCATGAATCTGAACATTGCTTATGCATGAGAAGATAAGAAAAAAACCATGCATCACCCATAATAACTTGAGAAAATTTGTAGACCTGCTGTGATGATATTCTCAGAGATGATGAACAAACTCACCCATCATTTTTTTTTTTTTTTTTTTAATGTTATGGGAGAATGCCTTTTGAGAAATTTGTCTTAGGACATCTTATGCTAGACCTCTAAGCACTTTGGTAATTGTGGCTTCAGCACTTTGTAGGCTTTCTGTCTGCTAGGAGCTCTAGGTCTACCTATCAGCAGAAATTGAGGCATCTGTGAGTACAGGAAGAGACAGGCAATTTTCATCTTACACACCTAAATCAATTGTTTAGGCACCAGAGAGGGATACTGTAAGCATGTACATTAAACTCGCAAAACAAAAATGAATTGACTTTCAGTTTCCATTTCCAGTTCAGTGCCATCCATGGAGATACACCTTCCCTCTGTGAGATGACTCTGTTACACTAGTACAGAAACAGCTAGATTTCTCATTGCGTAGGCAGGGTGGCAGATTCCCTTTAGAGTGCTGTGATTCAGCTGCAGGAAATTTCTTTTGGGAAGGAAAAAAAAAAAAAGGTAAATTTATGCAGGAATCCATTTGGAAAAATCCCAGCCTAAAGATTAAGTGGAATCAAGAGAGTACTTTCTTGAAAACTCAAGGCTGCACCCCGCTGCCTTCAGATAAAATGTGACAATGCTTCAGTATCAGCCTTAGGAAAAAGGAAGATTGCTCATTTTTAGTGTTCACCACAAAAGATAAGTGTTGAGAGAACTTATCTGCAATTTCCAGTGGTATGTGGTCTTTTATTTTTTTTTTTTTAATCCTTACATATCTTGTGACTTCTGAATTTGAGCAAAATTCTGCAGACAATGGAAAAAAGTAAAAAAATGTGAAGTGGGTTCTTCACCTATCAGACAACTGAAGGGGAGTTTCTACTGTTGTAAAGCTTAACCTGCTTGGTAATCCTGACAGCACTGTGATTTGGGTCCTTATAATCAGTTCCATGACCTATTTTTTTTTTTCTCCAGGAATTAGGATTTTGCACTGGGACCTGAAGTCTGAATCCATTGTACTACTCTCTGATTCAGTAGTGAAGAATGTGCTCCTACCCTTGGTGATTTTTAAAGCAAAACTTCACAAGGCAGAAGATCACTAGGTAGGTTTGTGGTCTTGCCTTTAAGAATCCACTGAAAGCATTGCTGTTTTATTTGTGCAATTGCATTTGTGCATTTTCATCCTCTGGAAGCAGAGTTTACTGGATCTGTGGAAATCTGTGGATGCAAATGGTTTCAGAGGAAGAAAATAAGTGCTCAGCTTAGGTAACTAGTTTATGTCCTACATTCTATTTAAAGAATGTGAGCTAGCTAATACACAGGCCAGAAGTCCCGCTGCTCTAGACAGGACTTTCTGGCTCCTCACACGGGTCCCTGGTTTCTAGATAAACTTCCGAGACTGGAGAAGGTGGCTTGTCCTTACCGTCAGCGTGCTGGACTGAGGTGCAGCTGACGGGCGCGTGTGAATGATGTCTAGCTCAGGCTTCCTGTCTTCGTTAATTCTTGTATTTTCCTGTGCCATTTTCTTTTGGGCAAAGTACAGATAATTGCTTTCCTCATCATTAATATGGCACTCCTGTGGGCTACAGTCTCTTTGGCTTTTGGGATGGTTATTTTTTTTTTGGAGGGGGTACTTTTCTGGTGTTATAAATGAAGGCCTTTTACAGGACTCTGACATACCTCCTCCCTGACTTAGGCCTATAGTTCATCCACCTTTCTTACCCCAAAAAACTACTTTCAATGACCTCGGCTTGTGTGCCAGTTTTTTCCTCCTCTCTTTGGGAGTGTTAATAGCTTAAAAGGAGCCCTCCCTCCCCCCAAGCCAAGAACTCTCTCAACTTTGGTTTTTCCTTACTGTTCTCCATATAAAAACTTTCCGTTATGTCTGCCTCTACCACCACATCACTCTTCGTTGTTTTTCCCCAGCTTTTCTCTCCCTTGCTTCCAATTCTTCCTTCTTTAAAGCTTATTCAAGTATCTCATCTCTCTTCTGCTCTTTTCTTCCAACAATTATCAGCTTGACGCATTTTTCTCATTCCCCTATTAATCCACTGTGTCCTGTACGTGTATATATAGAAGTCCTTCTTCCCCTCCCTGCAAATCCACCCACAGGAAAAAGAGGCGAGTCATTATACAGATGTGCAAATACGTTTCACTAAGATCCCACATAAGTGCTTCAATTTGCCCAGGCTGGACAAGTCCAGGTAAGTTTGAAATCTCCCCAGTTAAGAGACAAAACTGAGATTTTTTTGATCACTTTTAAGTTTAGGGGGTTTAAGTACTTCAACAACATCTAAAATGGCATCTGTGGTCACAACTGGCAATGTAGACTCACGGGAGAAAAAAAAAAAAGCAAGGGGGAGAAGATGCAGGTTAAAGGATGAAAGACTAAGCAAAAGTGATGCAATTCCAGTTGTCAAATACTAATTTTTTATTAGGTTGTATACAACTTTAGTGTCTTGGGATCTGCTAAGCAAAATTTGTTTCACTTAACCCTTGGGTATCACAGGCGAAGTAACTGAAAACAGCAAAGTCAGTATTTGAAAATCATAAACAATAACTTTAAATGAAATGTAGATGGCTTTATTGAATTAATTACATATGAAATTGAATGCCTTGAAAACAAAGTACAATAAAAATATGAACATATTTATTAGGGCAGTGTTTTATGAAATTCAGATATGCATATTATAAATATGAAAAACAGAGCCTAGACACGAAATACCATTGCACTTGAAGAGTTAAGAGTTAACATTCTGCAATTGCTTCTGTAAGTAACTTTTTAAAATGATAGCACAAAAGCACATTTTAAGATCTCGTGTTCTGGTTCATGAATATGAAAGAATTTACTGTCCCACTTGTAGGAGTTAAGGCTCTGTTTGCCACAGCTATGTGTGCATCAGGGAATAAAAAGGGGTAGAAGGAAGGCAGAGGTGATTAAAGGTTGAAGAAATGACTCTTCTTGACAATGTAGTATTAAAAGAATTAATATATCCATATTTCAGTTCTAGTATTTTAATGCAATGGTCTTCCATCTATAAAAAGCATGTTCCTTAAGTTACAGTTTTGAACTACCCATACTGAAAACAAATTCAAACTCTAGCATATTTAGCTATAATCTCAGGATATTCTATGTATTTAATTTAAAAAAATGTCAGTTTAGTTTCCAGAAAACATGTCAGTCTCATAAAATCTAACCCTCCTAATAAAATGTACTGAAGTTAGCAAAATTATGGAAAAAAGTTTCATTTAATTATTTGACTTGTAACTCAAATTAAATGATACTTAAGTGCACCTTGTATCATACAAAAAAAAATACATATCATGTTTATTGCTACTGATGTTAAAGGAAACTTGTAGAGGACTGAAGCTGTGCCTTCATTACTGAAACCATAAATTCAGTTAAGACTTTTTAGACAAGCTTTCATTTTTCAACTAACATGTTTTATTTCAAATTTATTCAGAGCTGAAACAAGAGTTACATTTGCAGCTGAGGAAAGCAAAGATGAAACTTTGTTCATTCTTTTGTGCTCAGCCATACGATTTATTTTTCTCCTGGCAACGGATTTTAAATCTCTCTTTGCTTTTTTTTTTTTTTTTTTTTCCATGGGAACTGTTTAGTAAGTGCCGACATTAGAGCTGACAACGCTTTGTGTGGTTTTTTTCCTTTTGCCTGGTTTCTGTGTCTGTGTGTGCAGGCATGCATTCATTAACGTAATTCCTCAACATTCAACAAGAGTGCATCATAAACCAGAGGAAAAAAGCCTCATAAATATTTAGATCCTCCGTCTACCTTCCAAAACTAAAGTGAAAAAGAGTATTTAGCGAGGACTTGGTTTGAGTTAATCTGCATATGAAGTGAAAGGGGGCACAAAAGGATGAAAAGGTGGTGGAAACGAGCAGACAAACCCCCCAGTCTCCAGGGGGCCATTCATCTTGTTCTTGTCAATACAATCTCAGTCTCGCTGCTTGGCTCTGTTCTGCGCATGAGCCAACAGCCCCGCTTTGCAAGGACAGCCGTGCGAAGGGGGGGGGGTGCGTGTGCTGTCTTCCCAGTTTTGTTCTATCGTGTCATTTTTCGAGAGGAGAAGCAAAATGCTTCATGTTTCAGAAGCTGGAGAAATTTCTCAAAATGCTTCTCCAGCGTGTGGTCCGCACGCTGACACACAAACTGAACACGCTTACGTAAAAGGGCAAGTAGGTGATATGAAAAGCAATTTTAGGTAATTTGACAGGTAACGAGAGGTAATGAGATCGCAATGTAGCTTAAAGCATATTATTATCTGCTGTGCAGCTACAAAACCATACAGTTTGGACCTAGTGCTGTATAGATTTATATATAAAACTCCACTATTTCTAACAAACACCACTGTCAAAAAGTCCAAAATTACAAAGAAACAGAACATGAATAAAATTTGGTATTTAATGTATTTTCATAATTGAACGGAGTCACAGAATCGTTCTGGTTGGAAGGGCCCTTTTGAGATCATCTAGTCCAACCCCACACATGGAACTCTGCAACTTTTCTTTTTTGCATTTCTGTTTTTAAAAATGAGGGAATGTTGTAATACATTCAATAATTATTTAATTTTTATTTCATGATCTGAGACCAAATTAATTTTGAAGGATTACATCACACTACCTACATACAATGACTTGTGACCTCCGACTGCTGTGCTTAGGTATCCTTTTCAGCCAAAAGGGCACAAAGGCCACTAAAGTCTGTAATTAGACACAAATAATGACTTCACACATACTAGAATTCTTCATCATAAGCAGCCAGAAGAGAGCAGTTTTTTGGTTGCGGTGAGGACAAAGGTAGAATGAAATAACGGAACTCACTCAATTCACCAAGCTCCACAACAATCATATGAAGATACAAGAGAATTACATCAATACTATATGCAAAATGGTCATTTTAGTAATATTTGTAATATTCACTTACCTTACTACATTGCTAATCTACTATTTTGTACTTGTGATAACAGAAAAGTCCCAGCATACTTTTTTCAAATTAATCTCCATATTTCAGTCTCCTCCTTAAGTGAACTCAGCTGGCCTGGTTTCTTTCGTTTGTCTGGTTGGTTTTTGGTTTTTGCTCCCGGCCCTCCCCAAAACCCTATTGCGAACTGAAGCCAAATAGCGAACGTATCGATGTAACATCAGGCACAAGCCTGAGCCTGCAAGCTGTGCGTACGCTGCTATGACTCCCCCGCTAATCACCTGCTGTCAATCTAACACAAAGGACTCCACCTACTCTGACAAACTTCTAATGAAGTACCAAGATTATCTGTAGCCAGAGGGATAATTGAGTTCACTACTAACCTGCAAGACAGGTGCATACAAACTTCAGAATGGGACAAAAGATCAATTACGCCTCTAGTAATGAAGATCAGATGGCTAGCTATAAATAGACCACCCAAAAGGAACACCAAGGTAGGGATGTATACTTTAATTGACTTGCTAAGGGGAAGACCTTTTTCTGGCATGAAAATTGCCCCATCTGCTTGGCTATCTCATGACTTTTTAAAAGCAAGTAGAAAAATTCTAGAGATGGGGAAATTCTTTAAGTCCAGCAGTGCCTCCTCTCCACCTCTAACAAAGAAGTGGTTTGCCAGCTTCCCAAATAACAGGGGCTTTCCGGGACTTTCTAGGGTGGGAAGAAGGAAGGCTGCCTCATTTGGATTACTTAATACCTGTTTTCATGCTGACCACCTTTAATCAAAACAGAAGTACAAAAATTGAAGATAACTTTTTCCTGCCGTGCCTCAAGTAGTGTTTTCTTTATAGTTCCTGCCAGAGCCTGTTGTTTTTTGAGCATCTTGCCAGACCAGACTAAATACTCATTTGTTAATACGTAATAAAACAGTATCATTATGCAAACTCAGTAGCGGAGTACACTCTCTTGGAAACTGATTTTTGCATTTTTCTGCTCCTTAAGCTGATAGGACAACAGCTCTTCAGTCCTATCAGGATTTGGGGTGTGTGCTAAAAACAGAGGCAACTGTCACACCTGTTCTGTAAAAACAAAAACTTGTAATCAACCTAAGTGTAATAACCTTTCTTTCTTAGTTTGACAAGTTATGCAAACATGCGAAAGGTGATGAAGAAAACTGCCCATGAAACTCAAATATGTATTTTAAAACAAATACAATACCATACGAGATGTTAACATTTCAGTGATCATCTTTATTTATGAATGATAGAACAAATTCCATAATATAAAGCTGCCCATTACAGAAGTTTTTAAGGCCACTTTCTCCAAGTTATAAGAAAAGTTCTAACATGTACGTGGAAACTTCTCATGTTCTAAATGAACAGGAATATCTAGACTCGTGAACTGGATCTGTACAAAAGTCATTTGAATATGCAGCAAATCTGTTCTGTTTCCCTTTCCTATATTGCAAGCACAACTGGAGACCAAACATGAAACATTTCAAACTAATAATAAAAAATTAAGAGAATTTGAGAGCTGGCCAGCAGGGTAAAGTGTAATTTCTAGACACTTCAAATTTAGCTGCAGTGATTTTTTTTTTATCAGACCACTATATCTAAATCTGGGCGATTACTCCATTTTGCATACATTATGCTTCTACACTACAGTGAACTTTTCAGCCTACCCCCTTGCCCCTCTACTCTATGGCCTATCCAACACAATGGCTTCATGAATGTAAAATACTGACACACTTCTGAAAGCCAAAGCTAGGGAATGACCACATTACCTTCAACACAGTAATTTAGTTGTTGTCAAAATCCTGAACCCAAGCTGTTGTTCAGACTATTCCGAGAGCAAAAGTGGTTAACAGAAAAATGTTTCTGCGTGCTTACAGTGAGATTCAGCTGACTGTTCAACAGCTTGCAGTGGCTGCTCCAGGCGCCCAAGAAGTGTAGAGAGACATCTGCACAGAGCTGGCAGATGCGATCCAGGAACTATGAGAGAAAAGTGAACTTCTGGAGATTCACATGGAATACCATAAGGCAAGTGAATCCCACCCTTCATTGTGCTTATAAACTCGTAACAATGAATTACTGTAATCAAGCAATGAACTAATTTTAAATCACAATCAGATATATCATTAGCTAAGTAAGATCATATGATCTTGTAGGAAGCGACTGTAGCTTAAAATGAGTCAGACCTCCTCGATTAGCTAACAATTCAGAAACGTTCACCTTTTGGTGTTGAGCCCAAGAGTTGTGTTTTACTCATTGTTATGACTTGTCCTTTGAGCTCCAGTGACAGTCAAACAGGGACTTAAGATGCACCAGCCTACACATGCCAGCAAAGATGGCACGAGATTTGGGATGCTTCCTCTTTCTATGAGGAAATCCTGAATCTATCCAAGTGCTTAAGCAATAAGTCTCTATACTTTTATAACGGCTTTCATCCAAGCAACTTGAAGTACTTTACTACAAAGTGTTTCATAGCTTCTGAAGAGTAGAAAACTCTGAAATGGGCTCTGGGACATATCATAACTACAACGTACGTGGCTACTATATTCCAGTAAAGACCTCCCACATACAACAGAAAGACCGTGAGTAGGAGGAACAAATGGGAAACAGTAAGTCATCCACAAACAAAACCAAGTTTAGGCTTCCTAAAGTGAAAAAAGACTATAAAAATATTAAGTGATTGAACATTGCTGTTTGCTTTTAGAGAAAAGGCACAAATGCCCATGAATAGATAAAGCAGAAAGCAAGGTTCTGAGCATACTATAGCATGGAAGCACAGTGGTCTTTGTGTGGGAAATCAGCCACTACTGTGGCACTGCTCTCTGTCCTTTGCTTCAGATGAACACTGTTGAGCAATTCTGTCTCATCTCCAGAAACTTTTAAGATTCGTATTACTTGGTCCCTTTCTTTCCTCACAGCTTTGTAACTCCACATACTTGTCTTCACCATTAAATACATAAAAAAGGATTTGTATTTAATAAAGACTGGGAACATGTGAAGTATTTTGAGTGGGGAAAAAAAGATTTCTAGTAAAAAATAAGATTCTCGATTTTTCAGACTGATTTATTACATTTTGTTAGAAGGTCCAGCCAATACAAAAGTTTCTTGCTCATTACCAGAAGGTTTTAAAAAATGCAAAGTTTTCTAATAATTCATTTAGATGTTTTCTGTCCATTTAAATATAAGCTCCTTGTGTAAGAACTGCTGCTCTTTGCGTACTGAACATTAAGAACCATAAACACCACACCAGTAGCAATCCCTCAGTGTAAGTCAATATACATATACATTCATATTTCAGATATATTAAAAGGAAAAGTTAAATTAATGCATCAATTACATTTTAAGCTCTACTTGGTTTTAGTAGTAACTGAGAAGAATCGTTAATTTAAATCTATTTACAAAGTTAAGGCTGAAAGCGTTTAATTTATATTCAACAGTTACCAATGGTATTTTAACTATTTAACATTACCTATGGTATTTTACCAAAAGATGGTGCACCTGAAAAACAGAATTTATCAGTTTCTTTACTTGTCAGCTCTTTGCCACTGTGGTTGCCAAAATAAATCTGCAAATTTCCCTGATGTGAACTTTGTCTCTTTTTTTTTTTTTTTATCCTACAGTGAAGGTGAAAACACTTCTTACTATGGTGAAAAGTAAAAATACTTTTGATTACATATCTTACACAGAAATATGTCTTTCAACATTATATTTTTAGTTACATGTAGCAAATAAAAAAAAGCTGCTGAGGGCACTACCGTAGTTGAGATAACTGTATCAATTAAGATGCAAAATGTTAACCTGGATAGTTTTAAGGTTAGCTACCTAGTGCAAACTGGACAGAAGGTAAAAAACAAAACAGGTATGTCTGAAATAATGGCTAAGATCTCTTAATAGTCTTAATTTCCAGATATCCTAATATTGTAGTCTTTTAAACTAGAATGTGTGTTAGCAGGACTCCAATGACAGATATATTATATGTAGCAATGGTCAATTCAGTGCCCCCCCAGAGTCAGGCAGCACTTACAGGAATACACACTCGCTGCTACTCCCACTTCTGCAACGAGCAGCACAGGCTGCCTCACACAGCGTTTCCATACGCGAGTTCTCCACAAGGGACAGGCCAGAAGCCATTTGAAACTCCCTCCCTATGCAAGCCCGGAGCTGTATAGCTAAGGTAGTAATTTTGTGACTGTGCAGATGGGAAGTGCAGTTAACACGCTAACTGAAGCTATAGGACTGTGCATGGGATGAGAAACACTGGAAATGTGGATGGTGTATTCAAGAGATTATCTGGCTTCTTTTAGTGAGCTAGGAAGAATATTGATGATCTAACAGTAAACTGCACAAAAACAACGCAAGTGTTTATAAATTACAAGATGTAGGGAAGTTTATGAGCTTAGAGGCAAAACATACCTTCAAAATGCACAATTCAAATATGTTCTGTGAATAATCAGCTTTTTTTCCCCAGCTTTTAAATTTAAGTGCTGTTATGAACAAGACGATACAGTAGGTAAATTTTCTATTTACAATGTAGTACCTCAATTTAGTTTTCTCTCCCTAATTACTGGTAATTTTTTCTCTTCTATGCTTCCTCAGATTGCTTTTCTTTCCCTCCTTCTCACAGTTTTCTGCCTTTCTCAGCAACATTATAATAAAACTGGCATACACGAGATTCATTTTGATCTCCTGCTGAAGAGTGTGAAATGAAACCAATCTAAACTTTGTTTTTAACTCACAGAGATTTCTTGGGAGTCTAGCAGAACTACCAGCCGCTCTAGACAGACACATTTTCTCGTTGCTAGAATGCTATCTTTTCTGGAGAAATGTCTGCATAGTAGTACATAAAGAAACAGCATGTACATTCCATACCCATTGAAATTATCTACTTAAAGAACAATATAATCTAATAGGTGATTAATGTATGGCAATCTTGAACATTGATGTAATACATTCTACTGTAGATTGATTTACATCTTTTCCATGCATAACCATGGCTGTTTGGTACTCAGATAAGGCGAAACCCAACACAGAGATACCCATGCCTTCACTAACATGAGGGCAGTGAAACACTGGAACAGGTTGCCCAGAGAAATTGTCAATGCCCCATCACTGGAAGCGTTCAAGACCAGGTTGGACGGGGCTCTGAGCAACCTGATCTAGTTGAAGATGTCCCTGCTCATTGCAGGGGGGATGGACTAGGTGACCTTTAGAGGTCCCTTCCAACCTAAACTATTCTATAATTCTAACTACTGAGAGTTAAACAAAACATTTAATATTTGATGAAGCAGAATTTAGGCCCCCCCCATCCTATCTAACAGTATCCTATCACAGTAACTTAAAGTATATGGAATACGTACCTTACCAAGAAAAGTGACAGTTACAAGATTTAGGTCAAAGGTGGAAAATACTTTTTTGTTTGATTTAGCGTTGTCTTTTCTCCCCAACTTAATGACTGCATAACTAATACACAACCACAGGAGCAGTGAGAATGCAGCTCTTCCTACTCTTACTTAAGTGGATGAATCACAAAGATAGCTCTTCTTCTGGCTCCTTTATTCCAGCCTGAGGAATGGCCAGTTCTAACAGGAGTGATACTGTGGGTTACTACACCCTTCTTCACAGTTGTTGTACAGCTTGAACTACCTTAAGTATAGAAGATGCAAATCTGAATCCTTACAGACTAAGGTGTGTTTAAAACCTGTCTCTTCCACTTCTTCAGCAATCACTTAGCATCAGTAGTGGACGAATTTAGGCATTATCTCTTCCAAGATTACACACAGCATTCAACTCTGCTGCGTCAGGAAATGTTCCAAGCTGGAATAAAGCATCCAATTCTACAGATAAAATACACCTGGCACACAGAGTGGACAGGTAAGTATTAGCACAAATGAAGAACCTGAGGTGGTCATTGGAACACAGACTTCTTAAAAAAACAAAACAAAAAAAACCCTCTTCCCTTTTTAGACTATGAACACTATGTCTTCTCCTTATTGCTTTGAATGATGCACTGCTATGGCTTCTGTTTGAAAAGTTACCCGTCAGTTTGGCTTAATGTCAAAAAAGCATTTTTTTGTTGTCAGACACATCACAGAATTTCAATATAATTGGTTCTTGAGATTTTTAGTCTGGCTCTAGACCTTATTCTGTTCACATGTTAATTACCTTCCAGAGATGAATGCATTTCAGATGTCCATCTGGTAGCGGCCATGTCTGACTGCTGCATTACAGTTACAGCAGCTACAATCTGGTACACCATGAACGATTCAATACTGAATCACAAACATCATATTTTTTTCTCAAGTGACTGTAATGAGTAAGTGAAGGATCGCTTCTTTCCCTAAAGAAGTGCAGTATAGCACATTGGTATCTTCCTGTTATAGACAGTGGTGCAGAAGGCTGATGACATCCAACTGTATATGCCTATGATTTGGTCAACAGAGACACTGGAAGTAAGAGCCACGCTTTAACTAAAAGAGTATGTTTCCCAGTAGTCATCAGCCTCCAGCTCTCCTATTTCCCAAGGTGCTATCAGCTATGAACATTATAGCAGTAATTGAATTTGCTTTTTATGATCATTGCAGGCCTTTACTGTAATATACAGAGGCTGCTGCTGGCATTATCATAATTTTTGTTACTTCAAGATAAGATTAATGCAATAAAACTTCACCTTAAAAGAGCAGCTGTTGGAGAACGCTACAGGTCACATGATACAAGAAGGACTACCTAGATGAAAACATAAGAGTTGAAGACAGGGATTTCTGCTTGCATCCAGACAGAAGTTAAGGCGTTGGGTTGTTACCTAGAGAACCTCACATGACCACAGGAGCCGGTTACCCTGAAACAAACCAACCAAAACAACACCCACCCCTCCACCCCTGACATCAATGCCACAGAACCTCTCCCCCTTACCTGCAGGACCAGTTTACCCAGCCCTGTGTGTGTCGTGCTTGTCGTCCCACCACCGCCCCCCCGCCTCTTCCCCCATGGGAAAGCTGCAAAATTCAATACAGTGCAAGAGTATTTCTAGTGCCTCTGTAGATCAGGTTGTAGACACAGCAGTCTTGATGGGAGCTATACCTTCTCACAGCTTTTTAACCAGAACCAGTTCAACTTTCATCTCCCAGGCACTCTTAAAACACCCTTTCCTGGGACATGGAAGTGTGGGAAGGTAAAGGCAGACTGTTTGTTTTTACTGTCTACTTGATGAAGAAAGATATCATGCTGATTTGCTTATTTTAAACTAATGGTGAGTTACCCACATTTTGTTAAAGCATTCAGCTTTTCCAAGGGCATTTTTCCAATTATTTACATCCAGAGTCTTGAAGTATTTATGGAAAAATCAAGGATGAGAATTTTTCTTAAGTCATTTACACCTAATTACATGGGCAGCTTCAGCACATAGCTTTCCCTCAATTTCTGTACTGTTCAGACTGAGAAAATAATTCAGATTAAGACAAAGCAAACTGGAGCTTGAATTTTGCATTGCGCTGCATGACTGATTCCTCAGTAACTGCTAGTGTGCACCATCTTATTCTCCAGTAAGTAAGTGCAAAATAGCTTAGGATAAGCTACATTGTTCCTATTAGGAGGGAAGACAACTGATAGTTACTGCACAACAACTTGTGCTGGTATTTCTTACCTTACTACTGTGTGCTTATTTTGTCTGCTCACATTCAAGCACTGGAAGCACTTTATGTGCAGGAGACAATAATGAAGCAGTATGGGAACAGCTGCACCAAATCTGCTGAAAAAGTCTCCATATGCTATTTTTACTGTAAGGATCAGCAGTCCAGAACAATTATTCTAACATTATCTAAGTTCATCTAATTTTAAGATGAAAGCCTGCCGTCTGACGGATGCCCTTAATCAAACTGAAGTATTCGATACCAAGTTTTCTCAGGGTTAAAAAGAGCCTTCACTCACTGGTTAAAAATTAGCAAATAAAGGGCTACAAAAATGCATCAGCTTTCAGACTGATCTACAACAAATAAAAGGATGGCAATTTTGTTAGGCATATAAGGCTGTGTATTAACTTGTCACGATTTTTAAACAAGGTTGGAAAAGAGCAAACACAATCTTGTTACTAAATAGGAACTGTACTGTTTCATCATCCATAGCCATACTCCAGTGTGCTTTGGGCATGCTATTGATGGACTAAGAACCTATATTTAAAAAAAAAATGGTTTGTAACATTGCTACTCTTTCTTTGATAACAATAATAATATTTTCTTGCTAAACATACATTTTTAAAATGATGGAAGCAATAAATCTGACTTATCTTACATAAGCCATTAATTTTTACTTAATGTAAACAAAACCCTGAAATGAAATAAAAATTCTCATGTCTAAATAATGAGTTCTACACGTTTAAAGGAGAAAAATCCAATAAACGCTGGAAGGAATGGAATAATCCAAGGCATTTTTACTATTATGAGAATGACACTTTCTCTACATTTTTGTCAATGTACATCTTTCAGGAAAAGTACAATAACACTGCCTGACAATACCCAATAAAATTGTCAATACCCAATAAACCTGTCAAGATGACAATGTGTCTGTGCTTCTTTTTAGCTTTGGAAGCATTGTTCATTGCTATTAACCTCATATTTAGAGTTTCTTCAAATACCGTGCAGTACGTATGAAAATACATTTGAATTTCTACAGAACTTGAAGCAATAGCTAGACTTTATACCTAGTCCTATTAAAAAATTACTATTTTCAGCCAACTAAACGAAGCGATTTCTATCTAGCTTTATAACATAAGCTCTACTGAGCTACTGAAAATTGCATCAAAGCTTCCTGCCGACATCCCAAGTAATAAAAATCAAGTAAGAACACCAAGTAGCTGTGTGGGGAAGGAGGAATACGTACAACCAACCGCGTCGCGCTGCTTTGCCTCTGCAGCTACAGTGGATGGAGCACGTTACTTTTGGTTCTGGCTGCCGGATACTGCTGCTCCCATCACGTCTCTCATCCAAACCCGTCAAACAAGCCATGGCTGATGCCAAAACACGGCGCTGCCCTGTAAGCAAAAAAGGGCGTCTAACTGCCTGCCGGCGAGGCTCGGGCGGAAGGCAGCACCGACACCGGGACCCGGGGGACGGCCCAGGCTGCCGCGGGGCGCCCAGGCGGGCGAGCCGCCCGGCCGGGGCACGGCGCTGCGCAGCGCCAGCCGCAGGCGGGGGACGCCGTCGTTGCTCCGGGGCCGGGAGCGCGGGGGACGGGGCGAGCCTAAGGCTGGGCCGCCACAGCCCGCGCTTCTCCTCCGGCAGCACCGGCAGGCCCCCGGCCCGCTCCGCGCCCCTCCGAGGCCGCAGGCGGCCGTTAAACCGCTCCCGCAGCAGGCGGGTGCGCGCCGTCTGGCCGACCGCCGCGGAGAGGGCGGAGAGGAAAGCCGCTCCCGCCACCCCCGCTTCTCCCCACCTTCCCGCAGGGCCGCTTACGGCTGCCTGCGGGGAGCTCCCCCGGCCCCAGCGCCTCAGCCCCACACCGCGCTCTTCTCCTGCCCCCGCCGCCGCCGCTCCAACGGTTAGAAATTGCTCCTCGCGCCGCTCCGCCACCCGCACCGCCCACCGCCCGCGGGCGCATGCGCGGCGCGACCAACCGCCACCGCCCCCCCGACTCGGTTCTCCCCCCTCTGCCGCGCGAGACCGCGGCGCCGCTGTGAGGGGCGGTCGCCCGCGCGCTTCGCCGGGGCTCTCCCCGCCCACTAGGGCGCACGTGATCCGACCCGGCCCCGCCTCCGTCGTCCCGTCCCCCCCCACGCGCGAAACAGGTGAAGCAACGCGACTTTCTTTGGGAGAGTTCTGTGCGCGCGCGTGTTTCCGCGGGGCGGGGGGCGGCGCGCGGCAGCCGCACGCGACGCCGCGCGCCTGCGCCGCCTGTCCACGCGCAGACGCTCGGAGGGGGCGTGGCCGGGGGAGAAAGGCCCCTTCGGCCCGCCGCCGCCGGCGGCGGCAGCGCCCCCCCCCCGTCCTCCCTTCCCCCTCCGCCGCGCCGCCGCCCCGGGCCCCCGGAGCGGGAGGGGAGCGGAGCGGAGCGGAGCGACAGCCGGCTCCGCCAAGCGGCGCTGCCGCCGCCGGGCAACGGCCGCCCCGCCCCTGGGCCCGCCCCCCGGCATGTCCCCACCCCCGCGGGCCCTGCCCCCTCCCCTCCTCCTGCCGCCGCCGCTGCTGCCGCTGCCAGCGCAGCCTGAACTGAAGCGAACTCCGGAGCGAACTGAGGAGAAGTGAGGAGGCGGCGGCGGGGCTGAGACTCACCAGCCACAGGCAGCGGCGGCGGGAGGGCGGGCGGGCGGGCGGGAGGCGGAGAGGAAGACACGCCAGGCGCAGCGCGGCGGCAACAACAGCGGCGGCGGCGGCAACAGCGGAGAGACACCGGCGGCGGCTCCTCGGAAGCGGCAGCCGCGCCAGCAGCGCCCGCCCGCCCCGCTCGTCCCCTCCCTCCCTCCCCCGCCGCGGAGACAGGGGGCAGCGCCGAGAGGAGAAGCCGGGCTCGGCGTGTGTGTGCGCGGCAGGAGGAGGAGGAGGAGGAGGAGGGGGGACACACCGAGGACTGCGCCGGCCGAGGGCGCACGGAGCAGGGAAGCGGCGGCGGCACCGAGAGGCGGCGGCGGCGGGTCCTTGTGCCCGGGGAGGAGGGCGCAGCCCGCACGGGGGTTTCTACCGAGTTTCCTCTTTTTTTTCGGTCCCTCGGACTCGGCGGCGGGTCTGCGTTTGTCTCCGGATTTGAATCCTCCTTCTTCTCCTCCTTCCTCGGGGAAGCTCCCCTCCCCGCCCCCTCCCCTCCCCCACCGCCTCCCTGCCCGCCCGGATCCAGCCGGGCGCCCCGTGCCGCGGTCGCGTTGCTCGGCGGAGCTGCTGCGGGCGCTCGCCGTCTCTGCGCGGGCTTGGAATATGGTTGGGGAAATGGAAACCAAGGAGAAGCCGAAGCCGAGCCCCGATTACCTGATGCAGCTGATGAACGACAAGAAGCTGATGAGCAGCCTTCCCAACTTCTGCGGGATCTTCAACCACCTCGAGCGGCTGCTGGACGAAGGTAAAAGCGCTGGCCCGGCCGCCCCCTCCCCCGCCCCGCCGCCCTGCCCTGCCTCCCCCCCTTCCCCGGGCCTCCGCGCCGCTCCCGGGATCCCGGCCGGGCGGCGGGGGGAGCCCGGGGCCTGTTCGGCTCTCCCCGCTGCTCTCCGCACGCCCTCGGCCCCCGGCTGGAGAGCCGAAAACAAAGGGGAAGTGCGGGCTCTCCCCGCCCTGGCTGCTGCCGTGCGGTGCCGGGGACTCGGCGAGCGAGTGGGAGGGGGAAGAGGCAGCCCCGGCCGCAGAGGTCCCCGCTCTCCCCCGGGGTTTTTCTCCCCCCCCCCGCCCCCTCCCCCTCCCCCCTTATTTTTTCCTTTTTCCCTTCCCCGCACCGTCCCCTCAAACCGGGGGAAGGGTAGCCACCGCACGGAGGGGAGGGAGCGAGGAGAGGCGCTCAGGAATGTGCTCTGGGGGAAGGCAGGGAGGAGGGAAGGCTGGCTGGCTGGCGGCGCGGCGCTCCCCTCCCGCGGCGGCGGGGAGAGGGGTCCTGCGCGGCGGCCCCGGGCGCTGCTCGGCCCGGCCGGAGGCCCCGGCGGGGGGGGGCGGTGCGGGGGGGTGTTTGGTTTCGGGATTTGGCTGTTCTGGAAGCTGCTTGAACTTGAATGACTAAGGCGGAGGGGACTGAGCTCTTCTCTTCAGCTCCAGCTCTACCCCACCCCAAACTGGCCACAAACTAATTATAATTTTCCTATATTGCAAGGGGAGCGAACAAATTCTTCTTTCAGCTATCCTTACCTTTTAAAGAAACTAACTTGGAAGACTCCTACGTGTGACTTTAGTGAAGGGGGGGGGGGGGGAAAGAAAGAAAGAAATTACGAAATTGCCTCGTTTGCTGCTGCCAAGCGCCCGCCGCCGGCCCCGCACCCCGCTCCGGCCTCGGAGGGGCCAGGGGCCCCCCCTCGGGGTTGACCCCCCCACTCGCCCCCTTTTTTTCCTAAATAGCTCCCTTTAAGGTTGCGTATTTACAAATATATAATCGTATTTTAGAAAGAAAAAAAAAAAAAAGTATATGCTAGGAACTTCATGCGTCCCATACGTCTTTCCACTACAGTAGCAGACCCACTGTGTTAAAAATAAGGTGATACGCTTGTTCTTAGTATTTTAAATTCGCTTTATGCTTGGGTTCACAGGCTTGCTTTTCTTGCTAACAGCATTTCCTTTCTTTCCACCTTAAACCTAGGCTTTCTGGAGAGTTAGAGAGACCTGTTTGTTTAATCGTATTTGGTAGCTTTGTAGAATATGATAAAACCATAAATTATTTATACAACTTGTTGGTATTCTTAGCATGAAATACTGAATTTCGAGATTTCGAGTTAGGATTCTTCTTTGCGGACGTATTCCTCCTCGCTAAAAGAAGTTTGGGAAGTTGTTGACCTCGGAAGATGAAAGAGCTGGTTATATTTGCTAGAACAACTCCCCGCCCTCTCCCAAGACTGTAAAAATGAGATAGTGACTGTAGTACAACAAAAAATAGCATATCGAGAAAATGCTACCTTCTGAAATAAATGATAGAGGAGTAAAAAAAAAACCCAGTGAAGAATACCGAAAGATGGACTGTGGGAAGCGATATAATGGGAGATTCTATTTTTATTTTCAAGACTCTTGGTGGTTTGACTTTATATTGGAGCAAATACGGATGTGAAAAGTAAAACTATTTAAAACTTAAGTTCTTGGTCACCCCAGCAAACAACTGCTTCACAATAGTTAGATTTACATTAAACATCAAGAAGAAACTTGATTGAGAGGACTCGTTTTTAGCACGAATGAGCCTTCCAGAGGCTTGATGTCAGATTTTTAAATTCCTGAATCTTTTCAGCTTAGGCCTGATGAGGCCCGAAACCTTTTTTTTTTGTTTGTTTGTTTGGTTGGTTGGTTTTTTTGTCAGAGAACAAAAGAAAGAAAAACACTTCCCCATACAAAAAGGGGCACTGAAAAAGGAATGTCTGAGATCCTTACATCTTTTGATATATTTTCAGATATTGAAAGCTCTGGAAATCTGTTTTGTGAAGTATTGGAGTTCCAAAATGAGAGCTGTGGAGACTCTTGCTGAAAAAGTTTAAGGATTGTGTTGGAGCTATTCTTCACACTCTTCTTTAAAAGAAAAATAAATAAAATACAATCTGTGTTTCTAAACAGTCTCAGGAAGAACTCTGCTATCCCTTTAAGATTTTCTGCTTTTCCTGTTTACGTTGGCAATTGGGTGGAAGTATTGTGGAGGCAGAAAACTTTTTGGAATGTTGAAAAAAATGTTTCATGCAAATCTAGTAAATTGCTTCAAGACTTCAAAATTTGAACACTAAGGGGCGCCAGTTATTTTTTTTTCTGAGGCGTGAGACCAGCCTCTGAACACCATTTCTGACTTGAGTAGTGAAATTAACAAATCTATTAGAAAATACCAAAGAATAACAAAATACTTGTGGATTTGTACAGGTATCTATATTTTCATGGACTTAAGTATATTGTATGCTTACACGCAGTATTACATAGGTGGGATAGTCAATAGTGATGAACAGGTGAGAAGTTGGAACAACTGTCGTTCCGTAAAACACCTATCCTGCTTACCAAAGGGGCACCGTGTTTAATATCTTGAACTATATGCTACACTGGCATCCTCCAGAAGGGTTTAGCAATAACAAACTATAGGTTTGCTGGAAAGGTCTGCAAGAGTTAGAACGCTTACTTCAAAGTATAACATTTAATAGTTTCATGAGTTGTTTCATGGCACCTTTGAGAATATCAAATATTAGGGGCAAGTGTGTGTATATTTAGATTTATATATATAACCTAAAAATAAAGTTACAGTGTTCACGTTCCCTCTTTGCTCCCTCCCCCCTCCTGCAATTTGGCTTGCTGCTTCTAGTTGATTGTTTTGTGCTTTATAGGTGGGGTTTTTTTGTTGTTTTTTTTTTTAGTTACTATCCAACCATTTTACTGAAGGTTTTGTTTGTACTGGAGAAGAATAATATTACGATCAGCCTTTGTCTTTTATGTTGTGCTGGTCAAATTGAAGAACTAAAGTGACAACCCTAAGAATTCAAACAAATAAACTATGGGATTGCTTTCTCTACTGGAATGCTAGGGTTTTTAAATTTATTTATTTTTACATGCCAGTGTTTAAAAACAAAACTCAAATGGGCTTGTGTTGTGATTACTTCTTGTAACTGTATGCAACAAGAGATAGAAATGGACCTGGCGGTTTAGATGAAGAACAGTACATCTAATCTGGTTAGGTTTCAGAATGTACATCTACTGTTTTTTGGCCTGTTTCTGTGCCGTGTGTATTATCCAAAACACATTTTCCTTTCTGAACTCTATCCTAGTGTTTGATCTTTGAAAATTTTAGTGCTTAACTTAGTAGATGGTCTCTGCCTTACGGCATTTGATTTTGAAGATCTTCTTAAATTTGAGAGGTATATAGAGGAACTTTTTTTTTTTTAAAGAACTACTTTATAATAAAATATGAAAGTCACGGTTTTGTTTAGGTTACAGATATTTTTGCATATATGTGCTTTCAACTTCTTATGTGTAAATAAGGCTTTTGTGGATTAACAAGGATGTTTAAAGTGCACATCATAATAACTAGGAAGCTGGATTGTTTTTATCAGACTGGTGCAAACCTGTGGGAAGAGAGGGCTCTTCCTGAATGTGGAATAGGCTGTATTTCCTGTAATTGTTTGCACCATCAAACGTGACCTGAATTTTTTTTTGTGCTTCAGCTTCTCAGATACTAACTTTCATGATTCTAACCTAGATCTTTTTTTTTCTCCTGACAACTTGTATATTTTAATGGTCCCCTTTGTGGAGAATGAATAAAGTTGTAACTTTTTTCTTGCCCTTTTTTTTTTTTTTTAATTAATTGGACATTTCAAACTCTGCAGTTGCTCTCTGACCTATTGAAATAATGAGGTACTTTGGTTTTATTCTTTCAGCAGATTGTGAACAAATATGCCTAAGCTATTAACTGAGATCCAAGTAGTGTAACTTTTATATTTGCATTTTGTTTTCTTGAACTTCTAAGTGGTCAGAATGTTGTACCTCATCGGAATGTACACAGACAAAAACTGTGGTCTGAACCTTTTCTAAAAAGGTATTGACGCAGACTTTATCAGGAATTCATTTTTTGTCTTTAAACTAGGCCTCAAAAACTTCTGCCTTCCTGTAAAACTTGTGTTGAAGGTGACTTAAAAGTATGTCTACCTTTAAATGTAAAATAAGCCACTCATCTAGCTTTTGGAGAGGACTCTAATTTTGTGTCAAATAGGCTGCCTTTTTGTGATTAGCATTTATAACAAAGCTAGCTTTAAAAACATCTAGGTAGGGATTAAGGAGGATAAATTTTTCTTGGGTGTTGCGCTCTCTGTTTACTGTGCTCCCTGAGAAAAGTGCACGCAAACTTGCAGAGCCCAGTGCCCTGAACTGCAGTTTTCGTGTCCGTCTCATTGTCTGTACCAAAATGTCTGCAGGAGTTAAGACTGGAGAACTGTGTTCTGGTGTTCTAAATAAGTTCTCCCCGAGAAGTTATCTGGTTACGTTTGCACATGACCTTATTGTTTGTGATTATGTAAATGTAGCCTGTGCTTAGCTGGGGTTCTGCTGAGTTGTCAGATTTGATGAAGGGGCATTGGCCACATTAGCATGTCTGTTTTTCAGTTGTATCAGGTCTTGCAGTTAAAAACCATTATTTCATTACAAACCATGCCTCCTCTTTAAAATAAATAGAGATAAGATAAATCTTCTTTAGGGTAAAGGCCTTATGATAGGTGTTTTCCCAGAGAGTCTCAGACTAATTTTTAAACTCTGAGTTATAATGTTAAAATTGTACAAAACGGCATGCAACAAGAGCATTGTTTGTGTGCTGTTTATCAATAGTGCTCTTTTGAATCTGGTTTTTTAATCATCTCTAAATCTTAAGGTAATGGTCTGAGGCGTTTTTCTGATTTATGATTGTCTTGTAATAATGAGATTGTAAAGCTTCTAGAACTTATGTGTTCAAAAACTTGATAAGAGTTGTTCTGAGGCGTGGGGTTTTTTTGTTTTGTAATTCCTTGGCAGCCACTTATTACATAAAAACAAAATCTCCATTGCATTTAAGAAAAAAAAAATCTTTTTCTTTTTAGCTTGGGGAAAAATATTCAAACCCCCCTTCCCCCTGCAACAGTTCTTTTCAAAAGAAGTTATTTTTAGAGCTGTATCTGCAACATTTATAGGATTGCAGTCACCTGGTGTGTAACTTAAAAAGATGGCTCTTGTTTTGACTAATAAAAGTTAAGTTTGTAAAGTAGTTATTTTAAGCTCATGTTTTGAAAGCAGTTTATTCACTGTTGCTTACCAATAATTGATTATTAAAATGTCTGTCATCGGAGGGTTTTTTAAGTAAGAGTAACCATAGTAGACATAGTTGTGTACAAGAGCTGCTGACCTATTTGTCTTTAAATTGGGGGAGACCTCTTTGAATTTTTTATCATTTTTGTTTAGGGTTACTTGTTCCTTAAGGTTGGAATTGAGTTGTGTTTTCCTCATCTGAAATTGCACGCAATAGTTTCCAAAGTAACTAGTGTCGTATTAAAATCTCTTGCTACAGTTAGAAGCAACTGGCCAAGTGCCGATTAGATTAGGGAGTGGCAGACGATGCTTTCATAACGCAGAAAGGAAAAACTGAAGGTGTGTTGGTTGATAGTGTAGTAAAGTGGAGGGGAAAAAAAAAAAAGACAAACCACCACCAACTGAGAAACACTTAATAGATTTTAATAGAGCACTTAGAATGTCTTAATTGTGGAAATGAAGGTTGCACGCATCAAAAGAGAAAAGGTCAAGTCAGAAAAGAGTTGCTGGTGTTCAGTGAGCACTGTGCCTGTGAAGAGAAGGCTGGACATGAAATGAATGGTTACTTTTGTAGTTCAGTAACTTTCTTGACCAGGTTATCTGTTTCAGTCCTTCTTAAATTAAATCTTTCTTCCTCTGAGTACACTAAAGAATGCCAAATCAGGAATGGGATACTTAAAATGATTTGAATTGTGTAGACTTTGGTAGAAAAGCAAGTACATTTGTATTGTCTTTAATTACTGTCTGTAACCTTAAAATGCTCTCCTTTTTGGAGAATGCATACTGATGCAGATACGCTATTAATTAGATGTATTATTAGATGCTGATCTGGTATCTATTTTGTGGCTGACAGGACGGACCTGTGTTAACGTTAATTACCAGACCATCCTGACAGCTCAGGCTGATTGAAGTACAGCATGGGTCTGACGTGGAGACCCACGGTTTATATTCGACTGCTTATATGGAATGTCGGGAGGGGGGAGACAGGGGAAATGCCTTGGCAGGAAAGCCGTGAAGTAATGAAATGCCCTCGCTCACTGACCCTTGTCTTTATTGAAACATAACTCAACTTCTCATTCGGGCTGTGTGAATTTTTCTGTATTGATTTTAATCAAAATACATGCTATGAAAATCTTCTGTAGATTTTGACATTTTATTGAAATTTAATAACCCAGTGCTAAGAAAACTAGTAGCAACAGTAAAACTGCCAGTGTTTTTAATCTCGTTATGCTTAATGCGATTGGTTAGGTCAGTAGAAGCACCGCGTAAGATACGTCTGCGGCTTTGTAGCAGGAGGATCTAGGTCTGTGAAGGACATTGGAGCTGTTGTTCGAATCCTGAAACAGATGATAGGTGTAATGTTTATAATCTGAATTAGATCCCTTTGCTCTGGTGAGACAAAGAGTTGGTTTGCTGAAAGTTAAGCAACACCACATTTCTGCTTTTAACTTGATAAAATATCCCATGTTACCTTGTGCAGTGCAGTTAAAGTGATTTCTGGGTTTGGGTTTCGTTTGGTTGTCTTTCTCGGAAACATTTAATAGAAGTGGAATTAGCTTTTTAATAGCAGAGTTTAGATTTTTGAGACAATTTATGCTTGAATGAGCAAAGCAACCATTTCTTATAAATATTATCCAGCTTCATTAGTAAAGCTGCCCTTCCATGGTATTATTCTTGTTTCCATGAGAAAGGCGTCTATTGCAGGCTAGTTGCGTGTCGGAGAACGACGACAACAAGATGGTGCAAGCTAAAGTGCTTCTGTGCAGGCAATTGTGTTACTAAACCTCTGTTGTCTGGGTCCGGTACTAGAAGTTGCAGCTTTTTTGATACTCTGCAGTTGTTTTAGCAGGTATTTGTGCTTGGAATGAGTGTGGTAATGATAACAGTTTGGGGTTTTTTTATTCTCATGGTTTAAAATACTGAATAAAAATTGAAAAGATATTTTTCAATTACTTTTGATTTGAGAATTGATTTTTATACTTGATATCAAAATACTAAATTTTGCTTCTCAGTTCATTGCAAAAAATCATTCTCTTGGAGGGAAATGGCAATAGGTAGCTATTAATGGGTTTTCTTTTAGTGTTTTTGGTGGTGTGTAGTTGATTGAATAGCATGCAGGAAGTCAATTTTTGAATCAGTTTTTAAAATATTTTATACTGTTTTGCAGCTGCACCTGGATCCTTGTAGTTTACCCCGTACTGTGGTGGGTTAGAGAAGATGGTCTGTGTTTCCAGCACAGAAACCAGGGCAATGTTTCGATACTTTGTAACTTCATTGCAGTGCTCCAGGAAGTGGGTGAGCGGACAGGTCCTCAGGATACCTGTCTTTAAAGGGGATAAACCATGAAGCAATTTGTGTGATAACTGACTGATATCGGAGCACGTTAATAGTGGGGCAGTTAACATTTTTAATGGTATATAACGTTAAAATGTTTATGCTTCTTTAAGACTTGATTTGAAAAGGAAAAAAAACCCAGCATGACAAACAGTTAAAATCTTGTTACTTCGCTGGGAGGTTACGTCGATGTAATTTTGAGGGGTAATGCATCAGAACGGCTGCTGATGTCAGAGCAGAGGCGGGGAAGATAATACAGTATTTTATACCCTTATCTGGTGGATCAGTTTCTGGCTTAAAAGGTCGTCTGATATTCTGGACTGGTCAGGGGTTTTTTTGAGTTTTTGCGTGGCACTGGCTTTCTTTTCAGACAGATCAGAGCTGTGATCGAACTCGCCATATGTGATCTCAGACTATTTGTGTTGGCACAATGGCTGAGGTGGCTCGATACTGAAGATGTAGAGCAGAGCCTTGGGGAGAGAAGTACATTTGCTTAAACATTTACTTTAAAGTCTGAAACTCCTAATTGATGGCAACTGATTGTGCATCAGGTCCATTCAAAATTTTAAGGATGTGACTATTTTCAGACTAGCTGACACTAGATGGAAGCCAGACTTTGCTAAATTCTTTAAATCCTTCATCTGTTGAAATAAGGAACCTTACTGTTTTGTCTAATTCAGATTAAAGAACTGTTTTAGAAATCTCTGTAACCATTACTTGGTTGAAATATCCTGCCCTAACTGCAGTGTATTTTCTTCATTAGTGTCTAGGAGGTGGAATACACCTGAAATCTTAAAGTAAGCAACAGATCCGTCTAGCGCAAATATTAATAAAAACTAAATGTTCTGGTTTGTATATTTAAATGGCAACTCAACTAAAACATTCAACTGATGTTGCATAATGCTTCCATTTATTTATCAGACTTTGAAGCAGTAGCAAATTGGTTAATATTCTTCTTAATGCAGCTTAATCTAATAACCCGCAAATAGTTATATCAAAAGTTAATGCATAATTTTCAATTTTTAGATGCAGAGCAAGCCAAATCCATTTCTGTTTGCTGTGGAATATCTTCGATTTCTTTGCAGGAATGGGGAGGAGGAGAACACAAGGAAAAATTCTCTGAGCCAGTGTTGTTTGCTTTTGAGTAGTGTTGCTCATCTGTGCGTATTGCCTTTAGTTAGTTTCAGTTTGTCTCATTTTGAAGGAGCATGAGCTGCACCCCTACATCAGAAATGAGCACGGATGTTTTTTCAAAAAGTTGTAAAACTCTTATCATCCCCACCCACTCCCAAACTTCCAAACCATGTTTGCCTAAATATACATGTATAATCTACTGACAAGTGTGTTCTCTAACAGTTGGTTTGTGTGTTAAAGTTGAAGGTTAAAATGCTGTAATAGGCCCAGCTGTCTTGTTTAAAGTACGACGGGTTTGCTGCAAAGATTGCCTGCACAGTGAGAAAATGGTGCATGTTAGATGGCGGTAGAGACAAGTTGTTGGTAGTTCTTTAATTGCTTAAGTATCATATCATCTATAAAGATAAGCATAGTCAGAGAGGCTCATATGCAGTCAGTTTATGAGGGAATTACTACTTCTGTAAATCACTCGAGACTTTTATGGAAATCTGATACTGCCTCTGAATCAACCTGAAGCCAGACTCCTCATACGGATTCTTTTGTTCCCACTTTTCACGTAGTTCTGTCAACTTTGTGCTCAACTAGTAAATAGACTTGAACAAAATTAGGGCACAGATGATACGGTAGGGATGAGAAATGAATTCTAACCAAGATTCTATCAGGAAGACTGATTATATGTGTATTAAAATATTTTGAGAGCAAGAATGATACTTTAGTATCTCTCAGGTATAAAATTAGTGACTGCAATTGCTTTTAGAAGGGAAGTATATTTAGCTGTTGTTATAACATGTTTACAGAGATCTGAGTGTTGTATTTTGAAATTTCTTGCAGTGTTTTTGTGTTCATTCTCTGGATAAGTTTTCTTTTTGTGACAAGAATAACATAATCCTTTGGGAAAAAATCTGGAGAAAACATTATCTAAAGATCAAATGCCCCTCAGAAGAAACTGAAAAAAAAAAAAGTACACCTGGCTTTCTTGAGAAAAGCTTACAAGCTTAAGGAATTTAAAGAACTTTTTTGAGAAACCTGTGGCGTTTAAGAAATATACTGATACTTTGAGGAGCAGGAAGGGAAAAACTTCCTTATATGAACTTAATATAGGGTTAATTGAGGTTAAATTCTGCATGGATCTAAGTGTTTCCAATTTCTAATAATTTGGGCGTAGCTTCCGGGGAAGCAAGGAACTGTGTGGAAATGCTGCCTATAGGTAATGGGATACATAAACCCTAGTGCATATTGATTTAGTAACTGCGTTTTATTCATAACTATTCATGAGGAATCTTGTTGGTTCCAAATGGGAGGTTTAATGCACACTGAGGGCACTTGGTAGTGCCGAGTTTTAATACTGTTAAGTGTCTTCAGAAAGGTATTCTTGCGTCAGCCTCAGATTAACATAGGATGAATAACAGAGCAATTCATCAACTAGGCAGCTCTGAAGAGTGTCAGCAGGGAGGCTGACGATGATGAATTGGAGAGAAATGGATGCTGCGGTAGATAGCCACTAACAGCTAATGCTGGAGTGTTGAGGGATGGCAGTTGGTATTTAGGTGTATGCTGGGTAATTAAGTGAGGAGGGACTGCACTCCTTTGCTTGGCCGAGTAGAAAAGAAACATGTCCCTTCTACAATTCAAGAAGGTTACTAAATTCAACAGCTTAAAATGACAGATGGACAAGTGGTTTGTACTTTATTGAAAAAGATTTGCATCAGTCTTTAGGACTGATAAATGTGAGTTTTATGTTTGGAAGACAGACTCCCGAACTTCCCTGGATGTTTGCAATCTCAGCAACCTTACTTGGCAATAAAAATTTGGATAAGTTAACTTTGAGGCAGATTTAGTTTCTTCTGAACTTAATTTTGTTTCAAGTTTTGCACTAACCTTTCTTGGATCTCGCAGCTTTCAGTTACTTCCAGTTACTTCAGTTACTGGTTACTTTCAGTTTTAAATTCCTTCCCCCTCCCCCAAAAGTAGTTGTGAGTTTGAGGGGGTTAAACCAGAAATAAAATTGCCTTTGTTTTTTTGTTTTTATCAACATAATAGCATAACGAAGTGGGTTTTGTCATGTGCACAGGTCTTTGTAATCCCGTTTAATATGGTTTGTGCTAGAATTGTTTTTGACCGCTTGTTGTTACATCAAATTGTTGAACACTTGATACATGGAGAACAGTTTAAAGTAATAACGTTCAAGTTCTGTACTCTGCGGGGATTGTTTGTATGGATTTTTTCTGACTGTTTAGTTACTGTAGGTAACTAAACCTGCATGTGCAGGCTGAAGAGTATACGTACAGGCTTTCTCCGCCCTGAGCAGAATTCAATACTGAAATCAGTATTGAAGACAAGCATTTCAGTATGTCGTATAGTAGTCATAACTAGTATAGTATAATGGTATGTTACAGTATAAATTACTACACAGATCAGACTACATTTTTAGCACATTTTTCTCTTCTGGACTAAGCAACTTGGCTGCTGATAGTTTTGAGCTATTGTTAATAACTAAAATGTGTTCCTGAATAATCAGAAGGATATTGTGTTCTTTCTTTCTTCAGAGTTTTATTGTGTGCTCTTAGTGTTAAATTTCAGATACAAAGGCAAGATACTAATGAAGCGCTAACATTTAAGGAGCTTTTTTTCCTGGTCTAGTTATGGATTAGTAGTTTCTCATGGTATGTAATACTTGTAGTTGAAAAGCTGAAACACAGCTTATGCTGCTATAAACATTTTTTTCCTCCCCCCCCCCCCGGAAGGCAAAGGAATGAATATTGCTAGTAATGAAACATAGATAATTTCCAGCTAATTAGTGAAACAATGCCACAAATATGGATGCAAATACTATGCACCTATCAATATTGGTATAATGAAAAAAATAACACAAAGGCCATAGTACATTTTAAGAACATGTCACTGTATAAGTAACTACAAAAATTGTATCGTATGTTGATCTCGAAACTGTTAGATTAATCAAATCATTATATGAAAGGAGCAGCAAAATCAGAATACATTTTCTTGGAGTACTTAAATTTTTGAACTGAAATGTCTTTCTGTTCAGAAAATGTTTCCAATTTACAACAATAATATAACAGTTTAAGTTAGCCTTCAAACTTTATGAGATTATACACTACACTTGATTTAGGAAAGGAGAATAATGCCGAGATACAAAGGTGTCAGTAACTGTTGTACTGTGAGATCCGAAGTAGCTTGTCATCTGGTTCGGATCATCTGTTTGGCAGAACATTTTCTTAGGATAAGAAAGTTGGAGGTACTTTAAATTGAAGTTAATGTTTGTACAATCTAGTCAAGATTTCCTCTGCATCTACTGTCTTTTTCCAACTTAATGTATACTGTTTTTCCTCGTGCTTGTCACACTGAGCTACTGTAGCTACTCCTTGTCCTAACCTTTTCTGACATAGCAAAGAATTACAGAGCAGGCATATTTCGTGTTGCAGCACCATCAGTGAAACTGCAGTCACTTGCACAAAAAGTAACATCAAAGAGGTTTTTTTTCCTTAACCTAACTCTTAAGGTTTTATATTTTGCTATTGCATGAAAACAAAAGAGTGTTTGATATGGGATCTCTGAGATCACATTCTCTCTGAAATAGACAGCATCTTTTTTTGTTTGAAAAGTTAATGGAGCTAAGTGAAAAGCAATATGAGTTACCAGAATGGTGTTTTTCAATCTATGATTTGCAGACCCACTGCATATGAAGAGATGCTGAAGATAACAAAGAAAAAGGAAATCTGTTGTTGGGAGATTTAAATAGGGTACACTGAGCCTTCACCTCTTTTGGGAATTTTTTTTTGTTAGTCTGTAAGTGGAAAAGGTTGAAGACCACTGATTTAAAGGCATTTTCATTATAGCAGTTGTTCTTATCCATGGCCCAAAGTAAAATTTTGAAACAAGAAATGTCAAGGAGATCACGAAAACAAATTGCATTCGCCATCATGTAAATTGAAACTTGTTTCACCTATCTGCATTTATTCTTTTCTTAAGGCTTCCTGCTATTACGTATTTACTGAACTAGTGAGTATGATGACGTTTTCCCCAGATGAGATCTAGAGCATCTAATCTATCAATAGAGTCCAGTTTGCAGCACTGGACATGCAAAATATTGAGACATTAATTGCGAAGAGTAGGTATAAGAGATGTAACCTACTAAATTCTGTTTGGTGTGCTATTACTATAGAATAGTTTCAGTAGTAAATTGTCTTTAAGGGCATCTGTAGCTTTCAATTTTAATTCCATTAAAATAGCCACACTGTTGTAATTCATGAACAAGGATATTAAAGCAAGTTCCATATGCTCCAGTACCTATAGCTGTAGATATTTCAGGAAATGTCTTCCGAACTTTCCCCTCCGATGAACAGCTCTGTGAGATGACAGGACCTGTTGTTTGGTTTTAGTGATAAATTAACTTGAAAAAAAGAATGTAACTTGTAACATTGTTTAATACATAGTAGTCCAGGTGCAGATCCTGCCTATATAGTAAATCCATTCTTTAAATCAGTCCTGAATATAAAGTCTTAATTTATAAGATTGTTCTAGTGGATTTAGCAGAAAGATGGGAACTAGTGTAATTCAGATCTATATTGTATCAGAAGCTTATAAAATTGTGTTAAAAAATTACATGTGATTTATAGCTAGCATTCAGTTTAAATATTGGATGTTTAATTTGTGTGGTGGGTTGCACTTTTTCTACTTGTTAGTTTGTTCCTCAAAGAGGCTGTTCTTAAACTTACTGGAATTTGTCAGCTAAAGAGAAAATTGATGATTCTGTAGGTACTCTGTAAGGACTTACATTATCTTCAACCCTTTAATTATGTAGGTAGCAGAGATCTTGGCTACCAGACTGGTAAAATAAATATTAGTTTTGTGTTAATATTCTCTGTCTGTTTCTACCATGTGTGTATATAGACAGGGATGCACTCTTTCTCCCCCACGCCTTTCGCTTGTAGTAGTGGTACTAGTTAATACCTCTCTCTTACAGTAGTAGGAAGAGATTACCCAGTTATGAATGTTGTCTCTATGGACAAGATTTAATATGATTAGAAATAATGTTTTTTCTGATGTAGTTGGAAGTTATACATAAGATTAGTATAGTTGTAAAACCAAAGGGAAGGGGAGGAGAGTCTACTTTAGACTTCACATATCTGACAGTTTGTAATATACTTTGATTAACTGAAATGTTCTCCTTATGAATGAAGAATGTTTTCATGTAGCTTAGAAATATCAGAATTATAAATTTTTACTTTTAAGTATTTTCATTAAAAATAAAACTTTCTGGGTTTAGTAATAAATGTAAATATATTTTGAATTTTGACAGCAAAAATGAAATTCATATTTTGTTTTTAAAAAAATCTATTCTTAAAATACAGTATTGAAATTTACTTATGGAACATGGCGGATATCATCATGCAAACTCGCCTACGGAATTTTTTTTGTGGTGTTTGTTGCCTGTCTTCTGATATCTATTGCTGTCCTGCAGAGCACTTTATTATAAACCATATTTTGGTTAATTCCACAGATTTTGACAAAACAGTAATTCTTCCCTCATTGTGGTTTTGGTTAGCAAAGCTCCGATCTCAACTTTTGCTGTAATGGCAAGAGGTAAACACTGATGCTGCATTATCTTATCTAGTTGATAATTTCATCTAATAGTCCCGGAACTTGATGTGCCAATTGTTAAACGCACTGGGCTGTGAAATAATCGGAACTTCAGCTTGCAAATACCAAGCTATTGTTTTGAATAAAGTTGAGTTGAAATCAGCTTTCTATGCTGCATTGCAGTGGAAACCAGTTAATTAGTGTGACAAGATGCTATTTTTTATTTCCAAAAGAAAGTTTCTAATATTATTCTGATATATGAACAAATGTTTGGCAGTTTTGGTTGAAATTTAAGTTAACTTTATAGAAAAATAGGCTAAAGAGCCTTTGGTTGTTTTAACTTTCATTTTTAGAGTTCATGTTTATGAAATGGCTTCTCAGATGATTTCTCTAATTCACACTGCTGCTAACGCCATGCAGTATGTCCTTTTCATTAGTCACTGAAGTCTAGATGGCACTTCCCTTTTATTTCATGTGACCCATCTGATATGGTGCGAAACAATCTCAGTTGTGCAAGGTTTAATAATTTCTGATACGTGCCCATCATTTACTTAATTTTTTAACTTCTGCCAGTTAAATAACAGATTTATGGTTTAACAGGTTTTTCTTATGTTTTAAAAAGGCAGGTAAAAATTGACCAGAACAACATTACTACTATTTCCAATGTTGTTATCTTCACTTAGGTGGCCACATAAAGTGAAATGAATTAAGATACCGCAGGATGGTTGGACTGTTGAGATACATCAGCTTTGTATTCGATACTGTTTGCTTATCTGATAACACAGGGTTTTTGAAGAACGGTGTAAGAGAAATACACCTTTTGAAACGTGGCATGTTAATAACAACCGAGTAATACTTAAATAAGCTAACATGTAAAGTTAACTCATACTGTGCATATAGACTGGTTACCTCTAATACAATTTGATTACCTTTCAGTGGGACTAACACAGCTATTTCACATGCTGAAATGATATTATTGTGCATTTTACAAGAATACTAAGGGCTTAATATTTTTAATTGCTGATTGCATATTATCTTTCATTGTTTTACTGTAATTTAAAGTCTTTTATTCAATGAAGCCCAAACCAATACGCATTTAACTCCCATGCTTCAAAGATTTGGTGTGTGCCTTTTAGTTAGCTCTTATTCCTGTTGGTAGCTATCACTTTGCTGCTCTGTGTTTCCAGTAGTATATTTTTGGTTTTAAGTACGAATTTTATATTACATCCTACTTAGCTCAGGTAGCATTTATATAAAGAAGCAAAATGAAGATAGGGCATTTCTTTTGATCCTTAGCAGAGGAGGACATTAAGCATAGTTTGCTTGAGTTGCGTTTGCTCCTATGACTTCTATATCGAGAGACAGCTAATATTCGGTATTTCTTTTCTGGCTTGCCCAAAAACTTCTAAGGAAAAGTAGGTCACGTTGAGGTGGGAAAAATCAGTGGAAATTTGAAAACAAAGTTTGCAGGAAAGAAAAGGACACGTAATATGACGAGAAAATGTACGTAAAAAAAAATTCTGTAGAGTGCTTACTAAAAAATACAGATGTTTAAAGGCAATGTCATAGTTTTTAGTAAGGAGTGCAAGGTGTCTATGAAGGTGTAGTCAATATCAGAACTGATTTTATTCTCAGAAACGTTTTGATTAGTGCAAGTAGACAAGTTTAATGTTGATATATTTGTTTTTAAACCGTTGACTTCCAGAAACGCTTAATATAGGAGGTAATGGTGGCTTTTACTGAAAAAGTTGAACTAAAGATACCACCTGTGAAGAACTTCCTCTGAGGTATACCTGCTGTTAGGGCTTTTTCATGTGAGTGATAGGTCCTTGCGTTACACTGGAGACGCTAATGTCTGAATGGATGTGATGGCTGCCTCAGAATGATGCTGCTGTTAGCAGTGAAAAATGTCTTCCTTACGATTCTTGTGCAGCAGGCCGTGGAGTGCAGCACATTTTTATAATAAAGGTGATGAATTTAATCGCAAACTGGCAGCCAAATGGAAATTGCAGACCTTGATACTGGGAGAAAATTGCCTATAAAGCAACTCCTGAGAGAGCAGGCTTTAAATTTATCCACCCATTTCGACATTGAGGAGAACATAGGAATTGCAGGGTATTTTGCTTGGCCTGTTTAGTTCAGATGGATGATACTTCAGTCTTCCTTTATTTAAGAACTAGATACAGTGTTGTGTTGTGGGTTTTTTTAAAAAATAAAAAAAAATTGACCTTGCTGCTTAAACTTCACATGGTAAGGCTTTTGGAAAAATCTTCTCCTCTTATCTTGAAATTTGCTCCTGTTGTAAGGTAGGACCTAATATGCACAATTAATTGAAACTTATCAACTGCTTCACAGATTTCCCCTTATGTCAGATTTAACCCTAATGTGATCTGAGATTTAAAAAAAGCATATCCATGTATTTGAAGGCTGTTTGCAGCGTTACACTGATGTGAGAAACAACACCATTTAACTGGTCTTGAAGTCCCACTCTAAGTAGGATACTTTCTCTAATAGTATGTAACATAATTTCTGATAGAGGCACAGCATTTTTCAAAATCGTTGGTACTGATACATGTCAGCAAATCATCCTCTTAATCTTTTATTTTTAAGTGCTAAATGCTGATGTTCTTCCTATATGATAACTAGGAATTGAATTTACAGATACGATTGCCATATATGGTAAGCACTATATTAAAAAAAGACAAAACATTCTTTAGGGAGTTTACTAAAAGATGATATGCTTATCATCTGTTCATAGGAATAATTGCAAATAAATTCACTTAGAAATACATACTTTTATTGGACACTTAACTGAATGTCCTAACTGCGACACTTCTGGACTGCTCTTTTGGGTGCTTTGAGAGGTGATCATTACTCAGGCAGAGTTAAGAGTGAATAGCATTGGATTGTGAAGAGAAGAGGAACACTTAATGGCAAAACGTGTAAGAGTGGCTTTTGGAATAATCTGGTAAGGATATTCTGTCAAATATTTCATTGATCCAGTTTCTCCTCTTAAATGAAATCAGAAGTATGGTCTATACTAGAAGAATTCTCTTGGTTATGTGATCCCTAAGGTAAAATTCCCAAAGGTAAAATATGGCCTGATTTCTGGGCCAACATGAAGAATCTTTTTAGCAAGTGTATGAAACAGGAGCTGCTCATTTCTTGCTCTTGATTTAATTTTGTTCTGCCCTTTAGAAAAACCTATTACCAACCCTGATAGTTTTTTTTTTTTAATTATTTTATTTATTTTTTATCTTAGTAAAGTAAAATTTCCGAACAGGTAGTACCCTTTATTAGCAGAAGACATAAGGATTATTAAGTAGTTGTGTGGTGAAAACAGTTGAGCCTCATTCTTGCAGTTGTCGGAAGTCTATCACACACCATTTCTGTAGTTAATGAGTAGCTCACCCATATTCCTTTGCTTAAAAGTATAGATTTGTAGCAAAATAAAGTGAATGGTTGACAAGTTCTTCAATGTGTTTCACCATTTTGGATTATTCCTATTTTTCTATAGAAAATATTGATTATTTTCTATAGGAAAATATAGAACAGAATTTCAACAGAATATATTTTTCTATATAAATTCCTATATTATTTTCTGGTCACAGGAAAACCATGGCCTAACTTGCTTGAGAAATGTGCAGCGGCATTTTTAATCTTGTTTTACATTATGTTAATTTTCTGGGACTGCAGTAGATTCAAATGAACACATTAATTGGACTTCCATGCTTTGTTGTAAGAGGGACCAACTTTTCCTTAGAATTCTTCTTTTACTGCAGGTAGACAAGTTTGAATGTGTACAGACATCCAGAGTTAGCTGGTATAACTTTCATGCCTGTTCCTGTGCTTTTTATTGCCTTCTGACTGTAAGCATTCAGAGGTACCCATTCAATTAGGAAAGACCAAGTACAGGTCTTGGGTAGAGTTGAAACTGGAATGTGTATGCTGAGTTAACAGAAAAAGAGATTATGTCCAACCTGTTTACTGCAAAATGACTGTAGGACCTGGATTTTTTTTTTAAACATTACTGGAAAACCTTGGAGAGAAGTTATGGAAGATGATTTTGAACAAACTTAGTAGCTTGATGATGCAAAAAGATTCTTGTTTGGGAAGGTGTCCCTGTTACTTCCTTTCTGCTAATTCTGCCATTCAGTGGATTCTTCAGTGATCTGTTTCAGCTCAGTAGCCTGGAAGAAAGGTAATCAAGCACAAAAAGGAAAATCTATGAGTAGTCTTTTGCTCGATTAGTGAGTTGAATTGGCTTACTAAGGCAGAGCTGGTGGGAGAGACTTTAAGGAACTATGCAGCTGGGAGTGAGAAGACAGCAATGACTTCATTTTTCAACAGCAGTGAGCTGTTAAGATTAGTAACTCTTCCTACCCTTCAAAGAAAGGAGAAGTGGTATAGCAATCCTGACTTTTTCGAGTAATGCTCTTCTAATGGTCCAGATTTCTGATTTCTTCTGGACTTTCATGTATAATTTGGGATATGCAGTTTCCTTCCTTTAGAGTACTGAACTTTTTTTTTTTTTTGTAGTGTCAGAATTTTTTCTCTATTTTTTACAGCTTTCTCAAGATCTGTCATTCTTTCCTGGGATGAGTGGTATGCTGCCTTTTAAACTGTGCAATTTTTTGCTTCCGTAAAGGAGAGCAGGAATAATTTCATACAGCTCACTGTGACAGTTATTTGGATCTTCCATTTGGTTAGGATTAGCCTTATTTTCACTGTTCTTTCTTCCTGTTGATTAAATGTCTGTGTAGACTAAAGCTTCTGTGTTGCCATTCATCTTTCCTAAGTTTCAGATTAAAACCAAACAAACATAAAACCTAAAAACCAAAAGAATGTAATAGCCTCTTAAAAATGAGTTGCAACTCATGTTACAACCTGTGGTAAGACATAACAAAACTGCCAGTAGTAACATTGTACTCTCAGTACAATGTATGATTAATGCTCTGTTTTCTTCGAACACTTTGGTGTAGATCGATTTTCAAGTTAATTTTTTCCTACTGGCTTTTGTTTGTATTGCATACGTCAATACAGAGCAAATGCCCGTCAAGGAAAGAGGGGAGGGGTGTGCGTGTGGGGTGCACTTATGAGCTTGGATGGTCTATTTATAATGACAGTGGTTACACTGGCGTTTATCCCTGTAGTTGCATAAAGTCCTGTTCACAGTTTGGCAGTATGGTCTGTATTATATTAGAATGGGTTTCCTTCTGCTGCCTTTGTTTCATCCACTGTGGTCTTCACCTTGCATTTCAACAAAGGAAATTGGCTTGGTTTACTTTCCATATGCCATTCATCCTATCTCATTTTCTCTATCTTTTGTCTAAACATTTTTTTCTTTTAGGTCTCTCCTTATAACCAGATAAATTGCGCTGACTACTTTCACCTCATTTTTCTACTTCCCTACTCTGATACCTACATTACAAGCTTTCAGAAAGAGCTTTTTCTTGAGATAAAGTGAGAGGTTCTCTGTACAGTGCCCAGTACAAAAGGTCTTGATGCTGTTGTAATATAAACTACAATGAGGACACTCTGTGTCTTTTGAATTTCTTATTTATTTAAACTTTGATATGGGTTCTGCGCTGCTCACTTACTCTGTAATGGTAACCATTGTTTTATTTTTGGCATGCTCTTTCTGTTATTTTCCATTATGTTTCTTTAGGGGTCCTAAAATTCATTATTTTTTAAATGTCTTTGTTATGCTACTCAGAATGGTGTGGACTTTTTTTCTGAATTCTTACTATTGAACCTTAGTATAATGTGTACGAAAGCACATAGTTTTTTTTCATACAATTTACTTTGCATGTAGCATTGGATTTAAGCTGCTACATTTTATATTCCAGTCCTCCTGAAGAGTCTCAATCTATTCTAATGTTTCATAGCTTTTATAAGTATTGTTTACTGCAGCCGTACCATTCATAGTTTAGCTTCTGTTTTGCTTTGTTCAGCGAATTTGTAAAGTTCTATTTTCAGTTTGTCTCTGGTAAATACATATCTTGGCATTTGTCGTTAAGGAAGACTTCTAAATAGGCCATCTAGTCATTTCCAAGTTTAGGAATTGATCTGTGCATCTGATTGTGGGCCAAAATCTGTTAAAATGAGAATTAATGTATTTTGAGAAATCTTCGTGAAAAACTTGGAAGTCCAATTTTTGTTGTTGTTCTTAGTATTTCATTGAGACGTTTTTAAAAAAACACACACACACCCACACACCCCAGCTTTTTATCTTTCATGTTCTTAACCAGATGTGAAAGTTGTGTTAGGAGCAGATTATTTCAGAGAGAGGAGATTGTTTATTTAGTACTGTTCGCTTAAGTATGGGAAGGAACTAAAACATTGAGGTGGGGGTGTGAATCTGTAAAATTAGACTTGCCTTTTGGTTGCTTTTCTTGCAAGAATGCAAAATGAAGGGAAAGAGATAGGAAACTGAGTTTACCTCCCAGTTTTATTGATTGCTGCTACTTACTCTAAGTGGGCAAAACTCAGTTTACTGAAATCCAGAAACAAAGTAAATGTTAATAAGTTTCTCCAATGCAAGCTATGTGATTCACAATCTTGAAATAATTTGTCAAGGTCTTAGGAAATATGAGAAGTACGTTGCTTAAATACACTGGTCTCTCTTAATCTCACTGCAGAATGTGTTTCTATATTGATACTGACTGAAAACTTTAATTTAGGATCTCCTCCCAGTATTGGAAGTTCTGAAGAGGTGTCCAGGTATCTAAATTTGCTTTTCCTCCTTCATCATGCAATCAGCAATATCTCCATGCTTCACTTCAGTTTCATTATTGACTAAAAGGGGAAATGTTGCAGGTGACAAAGATTATTCCCAAAAATATTATGTTGTGGTTTGTTTTTTTTTTTTTAATTTCCTCCTTGAGGAGTTGAGGGATCATGGCAGCCACCTACCTAAATGGAGTCCAAAGCCCCCAGTATTTATGTCCCCATTTGAAGTGCACAACTACACTTTGCAGTTCACTGTTAATTTTTTAATTTTGAGAGGAAGCATGACAGTTGATACCAATAATGCTGCTGCCTTTCAAAGCTGAATAAATATACCAACCAAGATCTTTTCATTCAATACTCATCACACTAATGAGGGAAACCAAGAGAATTTACTCATGTGAGCTTTTCCTGGCAAGCTGAAACGTATTCAGCATGTATCCAGGCTGTTCTGAATAATAATTATAACTAATGTTACTGGTTATATTTCTAGTTCCTTGCTACACTGTATGGAGCTTTATAAACTTTACCTAGAGTGCTTGCTGGTACTTTCAAGAACACTTTATGGTGTGATAGTCTGGTTCCATTTTCTATAAGCAAATCATGTTGAAATAAGTTTTTAAAGTGTCAGTGATGAGTAGAGGACCCAAAAAAGCTCTTCTACGCTCTTCTGTTCTGTGGGGTTTTTCTGTTTGGTGGTTGTTTCTGCCGCCATGTAATTGAAAGCAATCAAGCTCTTATCAGATGCTCTGCAGGTCTAGTGGCAGGAGGGGATTGACTATTTGCCTATGCTTTTTTCTTTATCCTTCAAAGATGATTTCAAAAGAGAATTGTTTCCTCTGCAACCAGTATGTGGGAACAGGTGGGTAAAAGAGAACAGTTAGGGGAAAAGAGACAAAGATTAGCAGAAAATGTAAGCCTGAAAGGCTATTTCAGGTTTTGGCTGCTTTTATACTCAAAGCTTATAAAAACAGTTCTTTGACTGTTAAATGGAGGAAGAAAACAAAACTTTCCTACTCCCATTTGACATAGTAGGTGTTAAAATTTTATTTCCCTTCTGGTAGTGTAGCCTCAGCTATATGCCATTAGTAGTCGTGCATGGCTGTGATTTAATGAGCAATGGTTCATTTGCTCGGGCAGAATATAGTTCTGGGTAATTAATGTTGGAAGCAGTAGTGTAAGCTGGTGCATAGTTAAGCCTCATCTTGGTTCCATTTTGATACCCTGTATTTAAAGTTGAAATACATCTTAGCAATAGTGGGGGTGGGTTTTTTTGGCAGGAGGGTGGGGAGGGTTGTTTGTGTGTGGGTTTTTTGTGTTGTGGGTTTTTTAGTGTGTGTGTGTGGGGGGGGGGGGGGTTCTCCTTAAGATGCATAAGAGAAACTGTGAAACAAAATTCAGATAGTGACTTCATGCGCAGGCTAGCAAATGTGATGTTATCTTTCACTGTAGTATCTGGTACTGAACACTATCACACTGAGAAGAAATATATTGTTAATATGATACCAGTAATCCTAGTATTTTTAATGCATAAATTGAAATCCTGTTTCAGTCACCCAGAATATGGGTGTGTTTCTGAAGAAATACATGAATTATGTAATGTGAAGCTGCAGATATGACCTCTGGAATGTGCCGTGCTGTCATATATCTTTTAAGTAGCTCTGATACAACTTATGATTAAGGTTGTATTATATATTCCACTAAATGGCCTCATCTTGTATGTAACTTTGCAGAATTACCTAACACTTCTCATACCAAGTGTGTGGTTTAGACTGAACTATACTGAAAGCTTCGGTTAAAACAGTGAAAAAACTTCCAAGAATGAACATAAGAGAAAAAGTCTTAATATTTTAAAACAAAAAATAACTCTTAAAATTTTACTCTCAGGGGTTGCTAAAGAGAGTGTTTTTATCATTTTGTCTAGCAGTCTGCCTAGATTCAAATGAGACAAATCAGATGTTTGCATTTGAGCACTTAAATGTCCAAAAAGACTATCCTGCGAAGTATGTGCTGCACCTCCATCCAGTTTCTCTTACTGAGCTATCTTATCGTGGATAGGCATGCTTTGCTCCAACCTGAGAAGGCCATATGATTGCAGCTGTCAGTTTCTTTGGATCTGGGGAATGGACTTGAGAGAAGGGGCTCACTTTCCTGTGTTGTGAGCAATTGCTTTACGGTCTTTTGAAATTTCAGCTTTTAAGAAGGATTTTTTTTATTATTATTTTTTTAAAAACAATCGGGAAGATGCTGTGTTTGGACAAAAGAGTCCGGTGGTGTAGCCATCCTTCATGGTTTGCAGACTGTTTGGAGGTATAAGGGAATGTTGGGTGGGAACTAGAACTGACTGAAGGAATGAAGAATCATCTCTTCCATAGGTAAAAAATGGGACTTGAGTATGGAGAAAAGGCAGTTTGGGAGTAGGAGAGGGTTTGGGATGAGGAAAATGGGCAAAAGCCTATGTCTGCTAAAGGAAACTGCTTTCCAGAGCCTGGGGTAAACCCAGAGTTTTGGAGTCTTGCCATTTCTTTGCTGTCAGGAAATATTTGTGAAACCCAGAGGCAAATTGTCTCATTCCTCCTCTGCTGCTGGACAGTATCTTCTTCTGCTGTCAGTTAATACCTTATTTCATGTGGCAGAGGTCTTTGAATGTAAAATTGCTAGCTTAGCTGACTGCTTGAATTTAGAAAGTTGCCAGATACGAGTACAATTGTTTTGTGGTGGTAAAACTGATCCATACGATGCACACAGGCGAAAACTTTCAGGCATGCTTTTTTTCCTCACCGGCAGAGGGATGTTTCTGATACTGGGGAATCTCAGGCAGCAGTTCTCTGAACTATATTTTTTTTTATTTTTTTATTTTTTTTTTTTTTTTTGCAAAGGAGTAAGGACCAGACCTGTATCTGTGAAAGGTGCAGTATCCTACCATCTTGCTACTGGATTTGCGTGACTATCACAGATGACTTGTAGAATAATGATGAGCTTATTAAGGAAACAAGGGATAAGTAAGAGAGAGAAAAAATGATCATACTTTTGCTTCATGAACAATAGTCACAATTGCCTGAAAATTTGTCAATTATCTTAAATACATTGCTTGACACATCTGTGTTTTTGTTATGCTGTGTATGCATATTGTGCTGGATTTTGCTGTCTCAAGGTAAACTTCTTATAAAAACAAAGAAAAATCCACCAAACCAAAACAAAAGATCATCTGTGTAGAGAAGATTTATTTCATAAAGGGTCTGAATGCTTATTAAACAGACTATTTTGCCCTCAAGTGCATTGTAAAGTCATGTTTCCTTTTTTGGTAAAGTACACCAAAGCATGTGATAAGTATATTCAGTTTTCAACTTCTAGAAGTTAAACATATGCACTGAGTGTTTTAACAAATACTCTCAAGCTTGGGATATGGATTCTAGAATCAATTGTCTCGAGTATCTTAGGGAAAAAAATCACATTTGCAAGCACTCTCTTTGATTTCTTTATGGTGTTTCATGCGATTGTTCATAAAGGTCTACTTCCCAGAAAAGTGCGATTTCTTCAGATTGTTAAGAAAATACCTCTTGGTGTTGAACAAGAGAATATTAACTTAAAGACGTAATAAAGTATAGACCAAGACAGTGTGTATTTACTTACATGGAAAGAAGCATTGTGCTTATTCTTGAAGGTGATATCTTATTGATGTGTTGTCTCAAGGCAGGGCCTAAATATCTGGTAATAGTAATAATTGTTGTTACTGATTAGTAATAATAATAATAATAATAATTGTGGATTAGAAATCTGAAGAATGATTTCAATTAATAATGGCATTTTTGCTATGTATTTTGGAATCAAGGGTACATGAGAATATTGTCATAGTTCCCAGGATAGTTACATTGTGCAACTCTAAAAAAGTTAGTAGTAATTTTTCAAGAAATACTAACCTCTTCACATTCCTGAAGAGAGTGCAATTGATGCCTTCTGAGGAAAGGCTTTGGTTTTGTTTTATTACGTTTTAGTTGATTGCTGTTGTGACTGCCTACATAACCATGCCACTTGGAATCTCGTGGCAAAGTGCATGAGTTACCTTTCATGTACCTGTAAAGTGATGTACTTTTACAAAGGTGTCTTCAAGGTAGTTTTGACTTGTACTGACCAAAGTACTCTGAGAGCAGTTTTGACTAAGGCTCCCTCAGCTGTCAAGGCAGATCTGCCTAATGGGGGCCTGATGTTACATGCAAATCAAGTATTGGGTGTAAAACGGAAAAGAAGGATGATCAGAAGGCCCAGCCTAGTCTATTTTATTCTGATTACTTATGGAAGTAAGAGTAGTACCGCTAACCAAATATTTACTACTGTTTACAGAGTAGACAGGCCATCTACAGTCTCATTATTCTTAGTAAAAGCTCTGTTGTGGTTGAAGGGAGTGAGCATAGTTCTGTGTTTATTGAAATAAGAATCCACCTAATAGAGCAGATAACACCACAGTTTCTGGAAAGTGAATATCTGTTTATCATGTAAAGGAGCAAAAAGATTGTGAATCTGCCTATACCTCTGATGGTCAACGGGATTTTGTCATAGTATAAAAATACTCTTAATGGAGCTTTTTTGTAGTTGAAGAGCTTTCCTTTTTCCTGAAGGAAATGAAGCCTTGAAAGATAGGCTAAGTATGTTTTAACATACCCAACTGCAAATTAGATTAAACATTCCATTCACTATGAGGAACAACAATAAATAGGGCAAATAACAGCTAGTACCTTTCATTGCAGTAAAAGAAACCTAAGTAGCAGTATTCTTGTTTCTCACTTTATCAGAGGTTGATGCTTTAGTGGTAGTTGATTCTCTTCATTAAAGTTTTGCTGGCTGTGCATTTTCAGAAAAAGTTAGCGGCCTTGCTGATTTCCTGCCTGCTGGTAATGTGTCGAGTCAGACGGCTGAACTAATGCATGGTACAAAAGGATGGATAACAGTAAGATTAGTATACTAATATGTCTCTTCAGTTTAACTTATGTTCAAGTCTGGAAAAATACTGAGGTTTAGTAAAAATGACAATTACAAACAGCTGATTTTTTTAACCTTGAAGTTAGGCCTCAGTCATGTAAGATTTAGTTTGACTGTTGCCAGGTTTCAGTTCCCTGGAGAACCATGTTTACATAGGTATATTTAACTTTTGGAAGATTATTCAGGTGTATGTATTTGCAGTGAATTCAAGCACATGTTTTGTGTTTTGTTTTTTTTTTTTCCCTCTAGATTGATGAAAAATGAGCAGCTTTTCAAAGCTGACTGGTTATCTTAATCACTTCAATGTGGAATTGAACTTGTTTAACAGTTGTAATAGAGGAACTCAGTGACAGTTTTTAAGTAGTGCTATTTTCTGTATGTACTACCTAGCATAAATACAAGCAATTTTTTATCCTTTCAACACCTTGGTTAAAGTATTTAATTATGTTACTAAAATTTTTTACTTGTTGTATTTCTCCATACATAAATTTCTCTCACTGATTGTGCTTGTATAGTAATTTACAATTTGCAATAAGGTAAAACTGTACTTATTAGCATGTGTAGTGTTCTTAACGGATCCTTTTTAAGACTGGTGCTTGAAATAAACTTAATCTTACTGTACATATGATAAGCATGGGTCATACAGCAGTTTGATAAACCATCTGCATACAGAATTATTTTCTTCTTGGTGTGGGACCTGTCTAATTTGTTGTAATTTGAAGACCGTCTTGGTAAGGAATTCCTATCTCAAGCTATGTATCATATATGTTAATGGAAAATAGATCATGTTTTGATTTAACAATTTTTTGTTTTACTGTTACACTTACTTGTGGCCAGTTAAAATCTGTGTAACTTTACAGCACGTTGCCCTTTTAACTCTTATTCTGGTGGCAGTTGTCAGTGTATTGATAATCAGCAAACCTCTCTTCTTGTTGTGGTGTTCCCCTTCCCCCCCGCCCCCCCTCCCCCAAGCCAACCTCTTTATTTTTCCTGTGAGTGGCTGTCCATTTTCACATGATCGAACTACCCTTTCATATCTTCAGTATTTTTTCTGAATGAGGATGGCCAAAATTGTATACAGCATTTTAACAGAGTTCTTCATGCAATTTTTCCATTTTTTATTGAAAATAACCATAAAGAGATACATCACTTAAGATATTTGCTCTTCCACTGCTGTCACTGCTTGGTCCCTCCTGGTCAGTGTGTGACTGATAATGGGTTTTGCATCGTGTCAGTGTCAAACAGAACATTCTTCATTTCGGGGGGAACACCACCTCCTAGTTTTGCAGCATTCAGAGTGAGATTCCACTTTCACTAACTCATTTTTAGAGATCATTCAGTTCACCCTTTATGAGGTTTTCCATCACCTCTGGACAACCTCCTTTTAATTAATTCTACTTTTAGCACAGCTATTGTCACTTTGTTTTCACTTATACCTTGAAGAGGTTTTCTAGGAATCACCATTTCTTTAGTTAAATTCCATGCAGAATGTTGCATGGGAAACTCGACTTAGCACTGCTCTGTTTTCTTAAGCACTCTCATAGTTATTATGTTAGCCTAGCACAGTCTAAGTTTGGTAAACTTGTAGTATGCTTTACAGACTTTCATGCTGGTATTTTAAGTTCTTTAACTTAATTTCTGGAATTTGGCCTAGTAATACAAATGGACTAATGTGTCTGGCATATTTATTCTTGGAACTAAATTTTGGAGCCTTTTCCTGCATGAGTACATGCTTGGTTATTGTACTTCCAACTCACGAGTTTACAGTTTTTCTCTTTCCAACATTGATCTTTGACAACTTCCGTTCAGCTGATTTTGCTAACAAGTTCCATTACGTCATCAAATCACCTGTTTTGAAATCTAGGCTTAAGTAGAATCTGTTGTTCTGTTTGTTCAAGGTTTATAACTTGATTTGATGGCCATCTCCTTTGAAGTCTTCTCTGCTTACTATAGCCAAATCTAAACCAACTTTGTATGTTGGTTCATCAACAACATAATAAATAAATCTATCAGTTTATCACATGCAGGAATATTTGACTACTGCTACATTAAGAACTGACGTCTGTGCCAATTAAGCTTTGTAACTTAATAAATATAAGCTGAAAGATATGTTGGACATGTATAATCTTTTAACACAGATGGGTAATACTTAATTTAGGGCTGTAGTTTGGTCAGCTGTGTTATCAAATTTCTTGAGCTATGGTGTTGCGTACGTATTTGGTTAAGTAGAGATTTTGTTTACTTACTGCCTAACTCTGGGAAGTCTTCCAATACTTAAAAGTTAGTTTGAAGTTGCATAGTACATCTTGATAATGTATTTAATGTCAGAGCAGTGCAATAGTTAATGTATTTAACGTGGCAGATGGCTAACTTGTCAATGTCAGTGTTGGTACTTGTCAACCAAAAAATGGTTAGTTTCTTACAGTCTTGTGAATAAAATGCTGATAGAGCCGGGGTAGGGCAGCATGTAAAACAATACCATGTGATAGGGAGCAGTGTGTTTAGAAGTGGGATTGTATTACTGTCGTACATGATCAGTTAAAAAAAAGTAAATTGGGAATGAGAGGAACTAGTCAGTCTTATTCAAATGGATTAGATTCCACTTGAAGTGATGAAAGCTGTCAGATCAGCCTCTTATGAAATAGTACTTCATGTATGTAGAGACACTGCTTTTACAAATACTGGAATACCTTTGTTTTGATATGCTAGCAGGTTAGAATTAGAGATGTTCACCTTATAACTAAGTCATTTGCTTTTGATTAGATATGTTTGCTTTCTCAGTTTTTGGTGTTTCATATCTGGCAGTATTAGGTAGATTCCTTGGTTGATAACAAATAATCACAGGGTTTTTTTTAGATGTCACAGGTACAAAAACTTAGTGCCGAAATCCAGGTTTTTATGATTATAAAGTGTCTTAATCAGCATCTCAATAGCAGTATAGCGTATTTTTTTTATAAAGAATGCATAATGTTAATTCTTTATGACTTATCAGCTAATGCTGACTAATTTTTTTTTTCCTTTAACTCACTGACTAAGTATGCATGTGTGGTCCAGATAGCTAGCTTTTTTTAACGTATCAGGTGATCACTCTGCATATACTGTAGAAGATTCAGTTCTATGACAAGAAAAAGACTGATACAAAGCTATGAAAAATTGACAGAGGACATAGGATATGCATCTTCACTTTCCAACAATTCCTGAAATACTTTATATTACCTACAAAGTAAGTTTTGTGTTCCCTCAGATTGCCTTTGTATGTGGAAGATGTGGGAAATTTTACTTTGGCCTTAAAACAATTAGTAAAATAGGGAGAAGACTTCCATGACATTACTGTGTTAGTGAATAGTTAATTATTTCGGGGTGATCACGGAAGTAAAAAAAATGCCCTCGCTCCTTTCATATGAAAGAGAAAGAGTGCACTAACCAATGGAATGTTTTCTTGTAATGGGTAACTCTGTGGAGAATGGTTGTGGATGGTTTCCAAAAGATTGAGAAAATAACCTGCATCTGCTTTCCATTATTCTTTGTAAATGATGAGTATTAAGATGCACCCTTGGAAAGCAGGAAAGAATCTAATGGTGCTGTTTAGTTCTTTCAAGGAGGTTTTTTTAGTAGTTTTTACTGTTTGATTTTTCTCTCGGTTCCAAGAATAAACAAAAGTGGAATTTAGATAACTCCATCAGAATTTTAATTCTCCACTAAACTTCAAAACAGATTATTTTGGAGGGTCTCAACCAGGAATTTGTTTAAATTAGTTTGTTTTGTTTTAAAGGTTGTAAAATAGCATCTTGCCTTTTACTTTTAGGCACTCCTTGCACATACTGGCAGGATAGCGTAGGGGGGTGTGATTTCTTTGCTGATATTGAGGGAATTCTGATGTGAATTAGGGTATTGTTTTCTGAAGTGCTCAGTATACTTTTTGAGAGAATGGCCTTCTGGCTTTAACTGGAGAGCTTCCCATTACATGACTTCACAGTTGTTCAGCATACATACAATGTATTTCATATGCTGAAGATACCTGCTGAAATTGGACAGCAATTGACTCTGTTGTGAATGGGATGGATTTAAATGTAGGGAGCATGGAATAGTGTCTGGGTAGAGAAGGTCCACTGCAGGCCAGTCAATCTCCTTTGTTCACAAAGAGCAATTTCAAAAACAGACAGTAAACTGAGGTAAAAGATTTTTGTGTAAAAAATACACACCTGAGGGGAAAAAAAAAAAACCAAACATGGAAATTCTGTCTGTTTGAGCTGATATTTTTAAGCCGATGTTTTTAAATAGCAACAAGTAATGTTGTTGTTTAAATCTCATAGAATGGATGGCTTCTTTCTTTCATCTTTCTGATCATGATTAGTAGTTTGTACAGAATTGTATTACTGCTGATTCTCCTGCATCAAAGATATCCAGGTCGTTTATTATTATGGTTAGCTGCCAAACATTTGATTCATGCTACTGGCTATGGAAAAAACAAACAAAAACCTGGAATAGATATAGCAGCTTGATGTACATGTAACTGCTATTTGTAACTAAGTATTTGGGGGCAACTTGCTGCTAAAGGGAGCAAGAGTAGAAGGTTTTTGAAAGTGTAATAATTAAGCGTGATATGAATGTGAGCCACCAAATCTGCTTCAGCAGCCGTGCTGTGCTGATGGAGTTTACTAGTGGAAACTGTTTTGAAGAGTTTGATGCTGTTAATCTAATCCATATTGAAAGGAAATTTTGTAGCAAGCAGAAGAGCATATGTTCATTTACTTTAACTGAGTTATTGTGTGAGCTTGATCTAATGCTGAGACTTAACAGAGAGATGAATATTGTGGATTCATTTTCCTCATTTTTAATGTTGACTTTTAAAACACTTGATTTTCCTTGACTCTTAAAAGTTTAGTTGTCTATCGTCTAATTACCTCAAGAAGCTTTCAGTTTTAAAGGTACTCATTTGGATGCGGGCGGATAGTGTGTGTCAGTTGCTAGATGAAGTTAGTCGAAGATTCCAAGTAGACTGCTGAAAGGCTCATTCAGCTATCCTCTTAGGAACTTCTAAACTGATTTTTATGTTAAAGATTTTTAGGGTTTTTGGAGTGTAGTATCATAGAATCATTAAGGTTGGAAAAGCCCCTTAAGATCGAGTCTAACCGTTAACCTATCACTGCCAAGTCCACCACTAAAACCTGTCCTCGAGCACCACGTCTACATGTCTTTTAAATACCTCCAGGGATGGAGACTCAACCACTTCCCTGGGCAGCCTGTTCCAGTAGTACTGGGATATGATGAGACACTGGACTTAATCTCAAATATACAGCTTTTTGAGTTTACCAAGAAAATGAGGCGACTGAATTTAATCTTCTTTATATTATTTTCTTAAGTGAATGCAATTTACCACTGTCAGATGTAATGTGGGGTTGATGGACTTTTGATCAGACCTGTTCTGGCCATTCTGACATACCATTGTATTAAATAACGTTATGCAGGTTTTAGTAAGTGGAAACAAATGCATGATTGTTTTAAATTTGCCAGTTAATTATGTCAGAGTTCAATGTCATGCTCTAAACCAAAACTGCTGATGTATGAAAAATTGTTAGAAGTGGACTGTCTGTTTTATCAGCTTTGATGCTTGATCATGTTTGTCTAAATTTTTATTTTTTCACTCTTACTGGTTTCTGAAGGAAAGATGATAGGAATCTTGTTTGCCTGATGCTCAGGCATTTCACTGATTAATAGCAGGGGGTGGGTAGAGTAAGTGCTTGCCAACGTTTTAGTCTGTACACTGATGATGCATGCGGGGTACAGGTCCATGTGCCACGGTATTAAAAATGACTTGGTTTTTGCTAGCGTTGCTATTTCTGCTGCATCAGCAATAGTAGCAAACAGCACTGGTGTTAACAGTGAAGACTGTTAAAATTGTGATGAATAAAAACAACTATTTCTTTGCCAAGTAAGCATACTAAAGCTGCTAGATTAGAAAACACATGAGTTGCAATGTTCCACCAATAATAAAGCACTTAAAAGCTTTCTGTTGACATTTATACAAAGAGAACAGATGAGTGTGCTCTATTTGGTTTTGAAGTCAGTTTGATGCAAGCCTTACAACTGCCCACAACAGAAGGAGTTTTGCAGGCTGCTCTTGCAAAAAGAAATGACTGAATTTTGATACTGAGAGTGCTGACAAATTGCTGAAAGTGCTGCCCACTTATCATTGGACTGACAGTTTAATCATCGAAAGTGTACTGCTAGATTGGGCTCAGAGGAACAAAGGAAAAGAAACTAGAGTTTTTCCAAGGCATTAAAAGATGAATTGAAATTTGAAATGCGAACACTTTTTTTTTTTTTTTTTTTTGGATGACACTGCTGCATGACTTGTATGCCATATTCTCAGTGGTGGTATCCAGAACTTAGAGGTTCTTTTTCGTTTCTTCTGAGAGAAAGTGCTGATCAATTTAGCGCATAAATGGGGTGATGTCACTTTGTTTTGGTTCTTGTTTTAATTTTTTATAATAAAGGTTTTATTTAAATTCGGTGCATGCTGTGTCAACAAGGTTCTTTTTGGGCAGGGAGTGAACATCAGCACACAGCTCATCTTGTAGTTGGAGTGAACATCAGCACACAGCTCATCTTGTAGTTTGAGCACATGCTATGTGCTAGCATTCGGAACCCTTTCAAGAGACGTTATAATCCACATGTTTTTAGAGATTTTTCAATAAGAGCAGAATAGAATAGCTATATACTTTTTCTGTTTTTTTTTCTCTCCATTCTTAGTTACAGTTTTCAGGTGCTTTGTTTACATTATTATTGGATGCTGTTTGAAGAAAACACTGTGTATTATTACTAGCGGGTATCTAGTTGCAGTTGTCTAGTTGATGGGTAATGTTTTACTGGAACACGGAATGGATCGTCTGCCTGGATAAACCCTGGATCCATATTCAGTAGATTTGGATCCTCTGAAGTAGTAATTGTATGTCTGGATGTTAGAATGTTTGTAACCTTTGTTTACTAGTTTGGGGACCTATCTGATTGCAGTAGAATTGGAAAAAATGTATTTTGTTGCTTAAAAATACCCCTTAAGTTCCTAAATTGATGATCCAGCAGCAGTTGTGTGCAGTAAAAATATTTTATAAAAATATTAACTGTTTGCACACATTTTGTTGCATTTTACATTAAAGAAAACTATTAAACTTCTTAGTAGTAAAGAATGAGAAGGCACTTGAATCAGTTGTTTTCCCTGCCTGCCCCCTCAGCTCAATGCATGTTGATCTCGTGAATCTGAGTGACTTACTAAAGTCATCTCTGATTATCAGAATTTTTCACTTTTCACAAAAAAATATTGTGCAAATATTGAAGGCATTATTTATGCTTGGTTTTAGTGCTATAGTCTGTAAGAAACAAATTTATTGTAGGAATTAACTTTTCCTGTCAAAATACATAAAATTATGCTGTATGTAATAAAAAAAAAAAAGTGTCATTGATATTTGGGCATAACTTCATTTCTGTGAGGAAGCAGAAAACTGAAACTGAATGCTCTATGCATCACTGAGATCCAAGTACCGTGTAGATTTTTAGCTATATGAACATAACTGGTTTTCTCACCTTACCTCTTAAATTTTTAACTTTAAAAAATTTGCTCATAACTTTTTTTTTTTTTTTTTTTTCATATGGAAACTAGTTTGTGATTGAGAATCTGAGTGTAGTGCTTTGCTTCCTTAAGGAAGCATGCTGACTGGTGTTACAAGATGGTTAGTGTTTTGATTCATTCTCAAGCTATTGCTGTTTCTGGCTATTGGTTTGTGCCACCTCCGTTTGCTGTGTATTCTAAAAATCAAGAATGATAGATAAGTGGCTCTTCTCTGACAGATAAACACTTCTTATTTTCTTCAGTTTAAAGAATTAAGTTCTATGTGCATTGATGGCTTGATGTTGTGTTAGACTTAGGAAAGGAACATAGGCTGAGAGTGGCGTCAGTTTATCTCTGTTTAAATGGCTGCAGCTAAAGTGGAGCAAATTGTTAATGTCAGAAGACTTGTTTCAGTTCTTCAAATTCTTAGTTCTAGTTTAAACTGCAGTGAGTAATGCATTGGTTTAAAAAGTCTCCAACTCTGCTTTTCTTTCAAAAGATAAAGCTTTATCATTTAGAAGAAGCCCTCACGGTGAGAAATTCTAAAGCTGTGGGCACTGAGGGTGAGGGTAGTTTGCAACTCTGAAAGTGATGGGATAGGAAGAATTTGAACCTTTTCAGTGATTTCCTACTTTGAATATGCTTGCTGAGTGGTTTATGTAAACCCATTTTACGTTGCAGTCCAACAGTCTTAAACACATGTGCAGAGCCTTACTTCCTCTCAGGGAATGATAATTGACAGCTGAAAAGCAGTAACTTCCCGGTGGTTTTTAATGTGATGACAAACATTTATCTGAACACAGTCCTTCATGTGCTCAAGAGGGAAGAATACTTTATTGTTAAGTGTCATGAAGAAATCAAAAAAGTAAATCTCTGTAGGCAAATGTAGTCAGTATAAACAGCGTGTCCTGCTTCAGATCATATTGTAGAAAGGTGTTAGAGAGATTGAAAAATACTATCTGTGGATGAAGAAAGAAAACAAAAGATTACATTACTTGCATAGTTTTCAGGGACAGAGGAAGGAAAACGTTCTCCTGGGCTAGAATGCATGTCATTGCCACCATAGGTGACTGTGTCATGCCGTATTAAGGTGGAACAAGATAATTATATTGAAACCAGTTTGTCTTTTTTTTGAGTCTATTCCTCCACTGCCCTGCTGTGAGCAAGACAAATTTGTCATTTACTGCTAAACTTACTACTTAAAACATACAGACCAGAGTCCTGTTAAAGGTGAATAATGTGCATTTTGAAATTTTTCATATGAATTTCTGCTTCTACCTACAGTAGAGATGGGTACTTAGATCTTTTCAAAGGGAGGCCTATTACTGCATTTGCAGAGCTCACAGGTTTCAGAGGTATGGTGAAGCTGCTATATGCTTTTTTTAGCCATATCTACTATTGTAATTAAGTATCTCTCCTTACTAACTCTCTTTTAAATCCCTGGAGTGTTATACAACATAATTACCACTGCAGTGTTACGATAGAGGTAAAGTAGTTAGAACTGTACTTAGATGTTCGCTTTGAAAGTAAAGCTTTCCTTATTTTTAAATCAGTTGGCTTCCTGTGAGATATCATGATGGAAGAATTTATAAAGAATTGTAAATGTGGAGGAGCTAAAGCCTTGCAAATGAACTTGGGAAGTGTGATTTCATGAGAGACGTGCCAAAGAAGTTTTTGGGAAGGGAAGACAAGACATCTGCTTGGTAGTGTGTAAGAAATGATGTGAAATAAATCGAAATAAAAGGCTGTTTACCTGAGTTCCTCTTATTTTTAACGAAATTTGGATTCCATGGTAAAAAATAAAAAGGTACACTTTTGAGGATGTGACCTTCCTCCTTCTGTACTACTACTATCCTCAAGATTTTTAAGTATTAAAGTATTTCAGAACAGAATAAAATGGATACTTGCTAGAGGTGAAAGGAGAGTAGAGCTTTTAGCTATTCTAACATGCTGCTGGTGAGGCTTTCTGGAATCTTAGTGCACTTCTGATAAACTCTTGAGGGAGGTGCTGGAAATGCAGTAGCAGATAGTTCTATGGATATATGTAACTGCTTAAAGTGAGTGGCAAAGTTGCAAGATACTCAAGAGACTAGAAGCTTGAATTTGGTTTAATGGAGGTGGTAAAAGGAAAGATTATGTGATCAAAATTCAATACTTTTGTATGGACTCTTTTTGAGAAACAAGAGGTGTGATTAAACAAGAGGCAGGTTATCTGTGAAAACTGCTGTTAGTCATAAAAAAAATATCTTGAGGATGTGTAAAAATGTTCAGCAGAATCTGGAAAAACCCAGGATGCATATTATGCAGATAAATAACTTTGAGTTGTATATTCGGGAGAATGCTTGTGGTCGCTAGGCTAACAAGTTAGGAAGGTTGTGTTCTATCCATAGTTAGAAGTGAGAGCGAATGGGCGAAGTGGAAGTTTGATCTAATTATTTTATAATTTAAGCAGTAGTCCTTCAGTTCTGCCAAATACAAGATAAGTGAAAAGAGAGGCTCCTAGAACAGTGTATTATACCGAAAGGGAATTTGGAGACCTGATCAGCAGTTAAAGAAAAAATGGGAATACATGCTTGTTATTTCCCCTATTGCTTCTGAATGTTTCTTCTGAGGTCTTGGGGAAAGTATCTAAGGCAAGAGAGAAGATAAACTGCCAATAAGCAGAAGGAACAGTAGCACTTGAGGAGCTGATGATAATGCTGAGTTGATGTAGCTGACTATGTCCTGATGTTTGTCAGTGTTACCAATGGCTTGAATGTAGAGAGAGAGAAGATAAAAACCTACATAAGCAAAGATGACCAAATTTCAGGTGTCTGGTCCTATAGTGGAGTAGAAAATCCTGAGTTAGTAGCTGTTTTCATTCTGTATAACATTTGAACACGATAGATGGCTAAGGTTTCACACAAGCCAGAACTCAGTGGTAGTTCTCAAGCCAGCTTATCACGCTATCTACACGTGTTCCGAATGTTTGGCTCTACAGTGTCACGAATGTGACGTATGAGGATTTGCAAGGGAAAGATTAAAACAAGTATTCTTTCCCTCCTGTGAAAACTAGGCTATCTAATGTTAGTGATTATATTCTACATGAAAGATACAATCTAAAATGAAATTTTCAGTGCAACCTCTCTGTAGCTGCCAAATATAAATAAAAATGACCATGTTGCTACTTATGCTTCAGTACTTCGGCAGACTGCCTAGCTTGTTTCAGTGTAGTGTAAGTTAATGGAAAATCTGAAGAGAATGAAAAGGAAACAAAGTCTGCCAAAAGATAATAATATTTGTTCAAAGAGATGTGCTAAAGGATTTCTTTATATACTGAAGCCAGTATAAATACTGCTTGTAGTTCTGAGGATCTCGTGCCTGTTGCCAAAATTGTCAGTGCAGAAGCAGCTGTGGATTTTTTCCTTGAGCTATGATTATATGATGATGAAATTTGTGTTCTCCATTCTAAACAGGTGTTAACCACCAAATCATTATATAGTATACATGACTGAGTATGTCAGTTTCCAGTGGAGAAACAACTTGTTCTTGAATATGCAGAGTAAGTTTGTTAGAATTAATTCAGATTAACTCGCTTGAAAATTGGGTCTGCTGTGTTTCAGAGGTTCGTCGTTTCTGACACTCTTCCTCTCCTCCCTAGCATTTTAAGTGGTGAAATCTCAGCTATAAATCATTTGCCAGAGAAGAAATTGATTATGAAACAGAGGTTATATTAATCTCTCGTCTGCTGCTAGAGTTTCAAGTGACTTCTCGTTTCTGTGGCTTCCTGCAGTCAGATGAAAACATAAATTTCTGGTTTCAGTTTCATTTTAATTCTGAATATTTTGAAAGTTTGGAACTTGGTTAATACACTCATTTTAAGTAATTGTTTAGTGATATTGGAATAAACTTATAGAGAAAATTTTATAGTAGTTGGGATTCCGCAAGTTAAAAAATGTAGGTTTTTTTATTCTTATAGCAGCAATTTAAATACCAGTTTAACAGTTCTAGAAATGAAATATAAGCTCTTGTTAAATATGTTTTTTGGTTAAATAAGAGAAAGCTTTGTGTCCATTCTCAGATTGTTACAGTTTAGTGAAACTAATTAAATCAAATTATTTTTAACTACCTTGTTTATAACTACTCAACCACATTGTGCATGTAAATACTTCAATGCGTGGGTAATACAGGTATAATTGGTAGAAACAGTACTTATAAGTCCACTTGTGACGTTCCCTGGTGCCGTCAAGGAGTTTTTCATTATTTTGCAATGAAATAGTAGGACGTTTGGGTGTATATAGAGGTTGCCCAGGTCTCTGATATCATACGTTTTCATTATCTCACTGGGGGTGGTCAGTACAACAATATTTACTAGTTTGTTGTCACACCATGTTCTCAGTAACTGCACCCTTGAATTGGCAAGATTTCTCATTGCTGAAAGATGCACCATTTCATTTCCAAATGCTATAGTTAATCTCATAACTAGCAAATAGTACTGTATAGATGCATTTTTGTATTTTCTGTTAGGTACAGATTTCTAATTTTTTTTGCTTTCTAGATGCTTTATTATAAAATAATACATGAAAGAACTTTTTATACACCTTTTAAATGATGTGAACAATCTTGTAAGTGTTCTAAGGAGTTGCACATAATTTTTACTTCAATAGCTGAATTCCATAAACAGGATGAGTAGGTAGCAAATTTACAGGCATGAAGAAAACATTTAAGATGGGTGCTGCAATTAAAAATAAAACAAAACAAACCCCAAAAAACAACAAAAAACAAACACAAAAAACCTAAACAAAAGCAGAGTAGATTTTTCTTTCAAGTTACCATGATGCTCGTGAAGAAAGGAAGAAAATGGCGTTAAGATTTGGGAAAGACTAGAAAGAGAAGACTGTCATGCTAGATTATAATCTGTTACTGTATTTAATACCTAATATACGTTTTTCCCCCCACAGAAATTAGCAGAGTACGGAAAGACATGTATAACGACACATTAAATGGTAGTACGGAGAAGAGAAGTGCAGAATTACCAGATGCTGTGGGACCTATTGTACAGTTACAAGAGAAACTATATGTGCCTGTAAAAGAATATCCAGATGTAAGTATATCTTTTTAGTCCCTAAATTATTTTTTGATCCTTGCGGTCGTCTTTAAATGTAAATTTCATGTGATGCTACCCTTGGATCACATTGAATTGCTTTTGACAAGATGCTTCTTAGGGAAGCAGTGTATGTTCCACTTGGTGGCTTGATCTGTAGTGAGTGGGAGTGGAAGAAGGTTGTGTTAAATACCAAACTAGTATGGATTATAAGGCCGTATATCTACGATCTGAATTGTCTTGTTCATTCATTACTGTCAGTCCTGAGACACTATGTAGTGAGTTTTATGAGGGAAGTAGTTCTTGGGACAGTGTTTTTTCTTCTTAGTATGTCTCTGAAAGTCAGTTGGAGAATCCTTAGAGATCCTTTAGAGACCTTTTGGAGACTGTACTTAATCTCAATTACTGTTTCCCCATACCTGTGTAACTAGTTCTGTTGCATATGGAAGTGTCTTTATCTTGGGGTTGGTGGTGTGTCCTTCGCGCCCCGGCCCCCCCCCGCCCCCCGCAACGCTCCTTGCTTGCATGCCAATGTTATGTTCTCCATTGAGTACTCTGTTCTATGGTACACCTACTTTTTTGAGGGAGAACGGTTTCATTTAACTAGAAGAACTATTTAGAACTCCTGTGGTCTAAATGGTTTCTTAAAACAGCTTGGGAAAAATAGTCCTGTCAAAATCTACCCCAACCATTTTCATTGATCGCTGACAAAATAAGAAATGGTGTTATTCCTCCCTAATAGAATTTAGAGGTCCTGTTGCAGTGGAGGAGCGCAGGGTCCAAGGGAGGCATTTGCACATTGAAGTGGATAAAGTGGAAGAAAGTACAGAACAGCAAAAAAAATGGAAGTAACACTTGTGTATTTCTGTGGCTTTTCTTTGTATTATTAATTAGATTAAGCTCTCTAAATTGAGCTTTGTTATTTTAATGCTGCTTAGAACACACAGGCCTCTAAAGAAAACCTCATTGTGCCATACTCCATTAAGAAAATTAAGTGCAAGTCATTATTCAGAACAGAATATTTAGAAAAATGTCTTGTCCCCCTTTTCAGTTTTTACAATGTTGTTTTGTTGCTTTTGGGTTAAAATACCTGTACTGGGAAAGGTGTTCAAAGAATTTGCATTGGAAGTAAGGGCATCTCTCTCTCCTTCCCATCTGTTTTTCTTCCAAATTAAATATATGCCTATGTGTATCTGTATACATATATGTACACGTATGTACATGCATACATATCACACCAAAAACAGTGATTCTTTTGAAACTCCTTGGAGTTACAGATTTTGAGAGGAGCTGTGTTATGCAGTTGTTCTGTAAAGCGATGTAAGTAGCTCTGTACTTAGATATCTGTATATATCTTAGAGTTACGTTGCTTATTGGCTTTTTAAAACATAGCTTAGTTGTTGAAATCTTTGTTTTATGACTCAACAATGCATCCTTTGCTAAGAGTTGCCTTAGTTATCAGTTGTAGTTTTTACAGAACTCAATGGTTGCTGTACCGGGATCATCAGATAGAAGGAAGAAAAAGGGGGTTGGATTTCCTATAATTATTATTAAGCTTTTCTTCTAGGAATCAAGGGTGTAGTAGCTTGGCTCTTCACTGCCAGTTAATTATCAAATGTAGTGTAAAGAAGCAGGAAAGAGTTTGATTCTAGTTACTGTCAAAGCAGTTGTGTAACTTCCAGTGTACGATTTCTCTAGCTACTGCAAGCTCTTTGTGTGCCTTCAGAAGAATGCCCTTGAAGTGGTCACTAATTCATTTTAGTAAACTCTTAAAAATTCAGAAGCTGGAGAGACTTGTGATTTGTATACATGTGACCTGGAATAAAGGGCAGTTGGTTCTTGTGAGCTGATGTGAAATGTTGGCTAGAAAATGTACAGCTTCTACCGCTGTGGTGGTACTTGGCAGTTCAAGCTTCATTGGGGAGCCAAGCCCAGCATTCTCTGCATGCTCCTGCCTCTCTACGTGTTGCCTGTGTTTGGTCCTAGCTACTCAGAATAGGATCTGCACAGCCTCAAGAATTGGTTAAGCAACTAGAATATACCACTACATACAAAAAAAGCTGTGGTTTTGTATGTAGGCCCTTTCTAAGATTTTTCTGCAAGTTAGAAATTAAATAACCTGCTTTGCATTCAAGCTAATACAGTGTTCAGAAGGTTTGGAGTACAGTGATTCCAACTTGCCTTAAAAAAAAACACCTGTAAAATTCACTTGTAAAGATGAATTTCACCTGTAAAGATAATTTGATTGTAACCACAGTGTAATGGGAAACTGCTTACTCATATCTAGCAATTGATTTAGTTGTTATCAGATACAGGGAAGACATGCTGTGCAGACTATGAGGGTGATTTTGCCAGATAAATCCAGTTAGTTCTTTCTATTGCTATCATTATCTTCAAACTGACAATCTTGTATACCTTACAAAGGCATAAAGATGAATAAACTTAAAAGATTATTCAGAGAAGAGTGACGAGAAACTTTCCTGATGTGAGATTTAGTAATATTTTTAATAACAGAAGTAAAAAAAAAAATCAACAAACTTTTATGATGTTCTAATAAGCTTTTATTCCAGTAAATATTTCTGAGTTATAATTTTAAGCATATAGATTAGTTGGCTGTAGTGAATACTGAATAGTACTATAGTGCCATTTTGTGCACAGAATCCTAAATTAATTGAGGCATAAAAATAATGGTTTGCCATAAGATTAAACTAACTTATGTTTTATATATGTATATATAAACATACATCTATACAGATATGTATAAAAGACAAAACAGTAAATTTTCATAGCCTACACCACTTCAATATTACTGTTTGACTGTCCTTTGAGTACTTCAAAGAGGATAGAATATATAAAATTGAATTACAAAGCTAAAATAAATATATAAAACTCCCTATAATCTCTTAATAGTTTAGGTTCTTATATGAGTGCATATTGAGTGGTTTTATTCTAAGACCAGAGTTGATGAAAGGTTCAACTTTCAAAAAAAATCGTTTGTCTGAACAGCCTGTAGTTTTTAAATGCTGACTGTGTAAAGTCTGATTTCCACTTCTGTACTAAAGTGGAAAATAATGCAAAAATCTTGCTAAAGAATAACTAATTTTCTTTTGTATGTCGTATTAATACGGAACATTTTTCCATGATGTAATCACGATCTGATAAATTGTGTAACTGTTGGGGTGGTCTGCTTTCTGGCTTATTGTTTTTCCATTGCAAGCTACAGTAATGCAGTTGTGTATATTTGTATATATTATTCTAGCACCCTTGGAAAGGTGTTAGATCTTTGTAGAAATTTTAGTCTTAAAATCGAGATTTGAGCTACTTGGCTTTTCTGAACCATGTATGTGCTCCTGAAACTTGAGAAAGAAATTGTGTAGAAGGCACCTAGAAGATTAAATTCCATTAGTTGTCCATAATTTGCCCTTCAGTTAAAAATGTGTTCTGTCTACAGTTAAATCTTTGTACGCTCATTTAAGTCTTTGGTGTTACAGTTTGAAGGCATTTCCAATTCATAGAGAAATACCTTCTGTCAGAGTTTAAAAAAGAAGAAAAGGCGTCAGGAAAATTATTGAGCTCTTAGGAAGCAGAAGAATGGAGGATATGCTGCTGTTTGTGTGTAAATAGTTAATAGTCTTTAGCATTTCTTACGCTTCGGATAAATGATTAATTTTCTTGAATTTCCCTAAAGAGCTGAGACTAAACTTTCTGTCTGATATCAATTTAAACAGTTTTTGGAATTAGTACCTACAAATGTTGGACTGAATAAATGTTTTTCTATTCTAATCATGGCTTTATTATTAATAAGTACCCTGTTAGCTCTGATTAATGTGAAATTCTCTGTTGGAACTCTTCTGTGCCTCTTCAGTAAAAATGTAAGAACTCAGTAATTATCGCATCTAAAGTAGCATGTCCTTTGAGTATACTGAAGCTCAAAGGCCAGCAGTGATAAACAGCTTGTGCGTACTTTCTGACCATTTTAGTTAAAACTGTTTAATTAGTGCAACAGAACGAGGAGCACAGGGATTCATTTTACTATGGGGAACTTACTGACAAAACGTTTAAATCCTTTTTCAATTTGGTAATATCAGAGTTTAATAGCATCCCTAATATGGATTAGGAAAATGATAACATCCTCTTTATTTATTGTTCTGATTCTTTTGCTTAAGCTCTTCATTCCCTAGTGGTAAACAGGGAAGGAGGCTAAAAGAGCTAGCCTTGTTTACCCTTGCAATAAGAAGGAAAGAGAGGATATAACTGGTGTCTGTAAATAAACTTGGGCTACAGAGTACCAGCAGGGCTGAAGGAAGATTTGGCAAAAGGTCAACTACTGATACAAGTGGAAATGTATATGAAAGAACTAAAATAGTTTTGATTACTAATTTCCAGTCTGAATGAGATATTTGGAAAAACATTCTAGTAGAAGCAGTGGGAGCAAAAAAGTTAATTTTGACTTTGAACTTTATATATTTGTGAGGCTTTACACACTCTGGTTGTAAATGGTAAGGGAATGGATTCATTGAGAAAAGTTTGTTTAGTTGCTAATAAAATGGAGACATGCTTTAATATTTGTATGAAGCTTTTTTACCCTTTCTGTCTAATGTTTAATTGGATATCCTTCCGTTACTGACCATCTGTTTCAGCTTTTTAAAGATGAGTTTCTTTTAAGCCCTGGTTCACACTCAATAGCTTACTTTTTTTTAGTAGCACCTTGCTGAAAGATAGCATACATTGTTGTGATTTTATTCAGAAATAAGCCTGTCAGATCTCCAGAGCATGTTTGTCGTCGGAGGCAAAAGGATGGGAGACAGTCTAGAATACATTGAAGATAAAAACCCTGTCTGTTAGTCTCTGATGGAAATCTTACAGGCTCAGCATTAGTTCAGCAGTACCAATGAACTTGGTCCATATCTCATCCTTGTGAGTTATTTCTCCCCCATTTAACTCTTCAAGCATTGAGTGCAATTAAGTTAGACAGGCGATTACCTAGTCATTTATCTGTTAATATTCTTACTCCTATTTCATTCTTACTTTCAAATTTTGCTTTTTAACTATTTGCAGATGTCCTGTTTTGTGTGTGTGTAAATAAAAAAAAGGAAGGCAGTGTGAAGGTAAGACAAGTAAAGACTAAGTAAATAGCACTTGCTTTGGCTAGGGACAGTGTTTCCCTTAATATTTTTCGAAGTAAATTCGGAAATCTGGGAGAAGAAATGAGTTGCATCTGGTACTCATACACAAGTTGAACATATCTGTTAAGATACCAGTTTGTTATGTTGATGCTTGTGTTAGTAACTTCTTCAAATTAACATCATAGGATTAAACTTCTAGCGATGTCCAGCATGTATATGGCACTTGTAGTAGAAAGTAGTGGATTATTTTTTCTTGTGTAGTCACTATACAGGTCCAACTCATAAGGGTAGAAGTCCTCTAATCTGACATTAACAGCTAGTGTTAAACATTTGGGTGCCTTCTGTACACCACGGATGAAAAGGAGTGTGTCTGAGGGGAAGCCAAGTGCTGAAGGAGAATGGTAGGCTAGAAAATTAGTCTAAACAGTTAGTTTGTAGATGCCTATTGTTTTTCTGTGAATGAAATATTTAAAATTTTAGTTAGAATAAATTAATCTTACTCAAAGTGGTTAACTTTGGGAATTACAAAATCTGAGGTTGCAAAGGATGTGTCCAGCTGAACTTTTTGAAGATCAAGTTCAGACGTGGTAGTCAACATCTATCATGCTTGTTTTTGCTCGTGTGGTGCCTTTCATTATGGCTCGTGTCTCAGTTGTAATTGTCTCTGCAGAGTTAGGCTTTCAATGGGCAATCTATTTGATCAGAAATGTCTTCTTAATACCCTCTTTTGGTTTAGAATTCTGCACTTTATGTGCAGAATTTCTTTAGTTCATGGACCACAAAAACATTTGAGTGCATGGTTTCAGTTGATCATGTACTACAACTCTGTTGTGTCAGTTTGTCTATGCTTCCTGTTGCTGAACTGTTTTCCCTCAGAACTTCTACTTACTTTGTGTAGTAGCTCTTGCAAGACTAAGTACCAAAGAGTTGAGTGCAAATACAAATAATGAAAGGTCAATTGTGAGGCAGAGAGATTTGTGGAATATTGATCTTGTTTTTCATTGGGTTTTTTTGTTCCATCTGTTCTTTCAAATGTTTATCATAGTAAGGAAGGATTTTCTACAGGGAGGAGGAAGTGCTTCAGCATGACATTTTTGCTTGCTGTTGTGAATAGGTCAGGTACACTTGGGTGCACCTGCTGAACTTGTTGGTAGTTCTTTGTGAATTAGCATCCTGTGTACTTTAACTAGGATTGGGGACTGCAGTAAACATGGAAATACAAAGTAAGGGCTAAAACCATACTTAATAGAGCAAGGTAGAGCTATGTTTAAAATACATATGTGGATTTACGAATTACTGTTTAGGCATCAGGATCCCCAGTAGATGCACTCAGTTAAAGTCAAGACCAGATCTTCCGTTTTCTTCAGAGAGCTGAAGTTGAATCTGAAAGATTGAAGTTGAGTTGAAGCTGAAGGATAGGGTTTGTAGTTGAGAAGTACAATGTTCTAAGGAGGTAAGAAATACAGAGAGAAAACCCCTTTCTTAAGGATGAAGAGGTTTCTAAACTTTTTTTCCCTCTGGTTAGTTGACAAAGGAGACCTATAACACAGCTGCTGTACTTTCCCCAGAAACTTAACCTGGCAATTATAATACCACAGTATCTTCCTTTCCTTTTTTTTTTGCCGCTCCCCCCTATATCTGATGGTCAGTAAGCTTTTGACAGGCATACTAGCTATTTCTTCCTTTTTAGTAGCTCTGTAGTTTAGGTGTTACTGTTTGTACACTCGGATTTTTGTGGAGTTGCCCTTGCAAATGTAATTCAATACTTTCTTGTCAGAGGACAGCGTGAGTTCTGTAACTTCATATAGGTAGATCAGTCTTCGCTAATTATGCTTACTCTGTGTTTTGCCAGGGTAAGAAGGCACCCAGCCCCATCCTGAATTGCTATTAAAAGTGGTTTTGAGTACCAGTCAAGATATCAGCCTGATATTTTCCTTGTATTTCTCCTAAATCATACACTCGGGTAAAAAAATCAGCTTACATGTCCTCAAATAGGTCTGTTGTGTATTTCTAGAATAAGTCTGCCCACAAGCCTTGGGGGTGCATGTTAGCTTAAAAAAGTTGCCTTGTAAGCAAGAACATAGACTATTTTTTTAAAGAGGTGTGCTGTTTTTAGGTTCTGCTGTTTCTGAAGTTCTTAACTCATTAATACATTTTAAAGTGTGTATCACCTGTCAAGGAAAAGTCTTCAGTGTAATTTACATTTACAGCATTCATTTCTGATTTGAATTTGATCCATAATTCAAAGGAACAGGATTGTTGTTCTCTGCATTTGTGTGTCATCGATGTTGGTCACTTGGTCTTTTTCCATGATTCTTGCTGGGAGGAAGATTTTACACAAATACCAGCTCGTGGAGTAAACTTTCTGTTTAGATCTTTCCTTTCTCCTTCCATATTTTGCTTCACAGCTTAGGAACTGTTGTTTACCTGTCTTAGTTTTGAATGTTGGATTTAGAACAAAACACAAATGCTACCTCAATAGATATCTCTGCATAGGAGATTGTGAGATTGTGTGGTTAATAGGTATTCATCCGTTGTTGTATGGATCTAATGAATTTATTCAATTAGTCTCTGCTATTTTTTTAAAGCCAGTAAGAATAGTAGTTGGACACAGTTGTTTCATTTCAGTTACTTTGGCATAATATTAGTTCACAATTTTAAGCTTTTGTATGTTTCTTTTCTCTTTAAGAGCAGTGCAAAGCAGTTGAATTCTGTGAAGGCACTGATTCCTTTTGAAATTTACTACACTTTGAAACTGTGTGCATTGTTTTTCTTTCATATACATTCAGTATTTTAAGAAAAATAATGCTGGTTGAGCAGCCAGTTCCTTTTTACACCTTACTTGCACTCATTTTAGTTGTCTCTTACTATATAGCGTAGTACCCCCTGTCTTGCAGGAAGGCTCATGCGCCTGTCCTAATGGTGTACATTCATCCACCCAACACTTAAAATTTAGTTGCTTAGGCTGATTAATGTTTTTTCAGAAGCTTCTGTTTCTTTATAGAGTACTGACATCAGCTTGATCAATATCTTTCAGCTATGTGGTTTATAAACAATCAGAACATACTGACCTAAAAATTCAAGTTCATTTTAGTTACAGACATTATGATCTGTAGTGTCAAAGGGCACTGAGGGCTTTACCCTGTTGTCAGTGATACAGGGACTGCTTGCTCTGGGAAGATCGTCAACTGAATTATGATTTAAAGTTGTCTTAAATATGCAGCAGTTTCTCAGATTCTACCCCCCCCCCCCCCCAAGTACAGGTGGTCTAAAAATGTGAATGCTGCATGAAATAGATATCTCTGTTCCAAATTTATCGTGGTTAGTGGAAATGACCAATTGTTATCTTGTTAATGTATCTTAAGTACTGATGACAATGAATATATTGCTCAAATTAACATACTAAACTTCTGAGTCATACCGTTTAACCTGATTGTTTAAATTTTATAGTTTGAACTCATTTGACTGTATTTGATTACTGTTGTTTTTAAAGTGAATGTCACTTGCATTTAAAGTAAAGCAAAGTTGCTGTCATTCAGCATGAATACTAAAATAGTATTTCTTGGGCTTTGATCTCCGGATTTTTTTCAGGTCAGTCTGGCCAAAATAATATTTTGCATCTTTTTTTTTTTTTTTTTCCCCCCACAACTGCAAATGTTGTCCTTGAGACCTGGAAAGTTGTAAACAAGGGCTCACGAGTCTTTCTGAAGGATTTCAGTTTCTTCAGGGAGTCGCCGGATGGGCAAGCTTGAATGAGGGAGAGACCTGGAACTCTGGCTTTGTAGCGTAAATAGGGCTGGAAGATAACTTAGGATATAGAGATATATGTTATTACAGACAGGTAGATTGGCATATGAACCTGAAGTGCATCTCAAAGCTTTATAATAACTTTCTTACGCCTTTTTTCCTGTGGTAAATATGAGGTAGTTCCTCTTTTATTGCAATGACTGTGGTGGTCGTGGTTGTCACAGAACTGTTTGAATGTGGTAATGTCTGTGTCGTTAATTTAAAAGCCCCTGGGTAAAAGCAAAAGGTAATTAGTAATGAAGCCTGAATGTAGTAATTGTTGATAAGTTGCTATTTCAGTAGTATCGTAATTGTAAATGTTTAGGATAATAGTTTCGGTATGATTTGATAGGCAAAGTTGCTGTTATTACTGTAATACTAGACTGTAATGCTGCTGCTCTGTACTGCTTGATGCTGGCTGAAGCATATAAATACAATGCATATATTGTGAGACTTATACCCTTAAATACTCCTGACCAGTTGGGCTTTTTAAGGTGTTTCAGGTGCCTTTCAGTTTTGCCTCATTTGTCTTTTTACGTATTACCTTCCTACAGATAGAGCAGAGAGTTAAGGTTTGCTAATATAACAGCTTTTAGCAGAAGTCATTTAAAGCAAACAAGGTGGATTAGACCTTAAAGCACTAAAGGAAATATTGACAGGGCTATAATTTGAGATATCTTCTGCATTTCCGACCTGTTCTCCTGCAGATCTAGGCTTGAATTTTGCAAACTTAGTGATTCTGGCAGCTGTACATGTATTTTGAACGCTTTTGTAATGGTCTTTTCAGAAGGTGAATGGAATTGTTAAATTTTTCACTTCAAATATGGTCAACATTGAGAAACCTTTTTATGAATTTTTTTTTTTTAAAGAAATAATTGGGCAACAGCAAGTAGACATTGAAAGCTACTAGTCTTTATTCTTTTACACTTGTTGAAGCTTGTCACTTGAAGTCTGTAGTAGAATGACAAACACTACCAATTACATAACCGTACTGTTTTTTGTTCTAAACTTCTGGGCGGGGGATTGCTTTTGTGTTGATGAAAATTTAAAATTACTTTCTGTGGCGTGTTTCAGTATCTTCATGGCATGAAATTCTAGACCTACTTTGGTAAATCAGCTCCTAATGAATCTAATGCAGTGCGAACTGTGTACATGGAAATTGATTGCGATGTACAAAGCTCCTATGGCTAAGCATTATCATTCTCTGTTTAAATCGTGAGTTTTTATAGTTCTGCTTGTTGAAATACTTGGAGCCTTTTCAATATATTTAAAGATATAAATAGGTATTTTAGAAGTTGATTTGTCTCAAATTAGGTAAGAATTCTGATTTCTCTCCCTATGAATTCATATAAACGAGTTTGTTTCTACTATAGAGCTTTCATTCTGTGAATCACATTGCAGTTGTGTTACCAATACTTGAATGTGTGTAAAAGTAAAGGAGCAAAGCAAAAATTATCTAATATTGGTTGTGATTATAAATTACCATTTAGTCAGCTAAATTAGGTAATTAAAATCAGTCACATGAATGGAAAGCATGTTTATGTTTAGGAAGGTTAAATACCTTAAGTTGTCACTCACTTCAGAAAATTTCATAAAATGCATTTCCCCCCCGCCCCCCCCCAAGTATCTTGGTTGAATATGGAAACTTTCATCACAGCTGTCATTGGTAATGCTTGCCTTTATCTACAAAACAATTCTATGCATCTTTGTCATGGGTTTAGTTGCTCTGTTGTTTGGTGTGGTGCTTTACTTTTCTTTTTTTTTTTTTTTTTTAATTTGCTTGTCAAAGAGAGTGGTATTGTGAAAGAAAAACTAGTAATTACTATTTATATAATATGGCTTTAAGGTCTTCTGATTTGGGAGTGTGCAATTTCAGTGTTTCCTCCCACCTTTCAAGGTGACTAATAAATTTATATTTGGAACTTGGAATTATAAACCACTGAATAATTCAGCATAAAATCTACTGACTGAAAGGGATGCAGAACTTTGTCTAAAGTTCTAGTAACTAATAAGATGAAATGAAGTGGTTACAGACCACCTCTCCTTTGCATAAGCTTAAGTATAACCTCAAAGCCTGTTTCTGCTCGGTCAGCTATTCCTTTTTGGGGCAGGAAAAGTGACTGCATTTCTCTGATAATTTTAAAAAAGGGAATGGTGCCCCATAAGTATAAGAATTTCCATTTCTGCAAAGTATTTGTAACAGTATCACCATCTGCAATGGTGCTCCAATTTAAACGTATCTTTCTCAGTTCTAATTACTGAGAACTGGAAGTAGTCTACAGCAAAATTGCCAACTTTAAGTGCCTTGGGTAATGTCACATGTAGTCACATCTAATTAAAAGGTATTATTATGGAAATTAGTTGCTGGACTGTATATCCTGAGGATCCTTTGTTATTGGAATATGAGTTTAATGATGTAAACTGTGAGGCTTAGAGGGCACTGCTGGAACCTACAATTAGGTTTTGGAGACCGATTTACGCACAGCACAACTTGTTAATTCTCTAGATAAATGTGTCATGATTCCCAAGTAAAGCATGGAATTGAACAATTTTTACTCATCTCCTGTTGTTATTGAAACTGATGTCTTGTCACTGTTCTGAAAACCTCATCTTAGTGAATAGGATGAAGCAGATTATTCACTATCTCACTTAAGCATGCCTACTATTAGATTGTTCACGGGATCTGATTTCCTGAAAGAGTTTCTGTTAACAGTCTTTCAATTACTGTTTAAAGGTTTTTATGACCACTTAAAGGAGGGAACTACCAAACTGTACTGTGGGCCTTTAAATCATTGCAAATGGGCTTCTAATGATAACAGAGATTCCTATTTTAAAACCATGAAATTGTTAATTTGTCTATCTCTACAGCTTTCTCACTTATGTTGATAATTCTAAGCAATTTAAAATCCAATTATTTCCCAAATATGACAGTAATTAGATTAGTGTTTTTACATGAACAGAACATGTAGCATAAAATTCATTTTGAGGGATATTACTTTATAGTACTTGAAATGGAATTGAAACTACCCTATTAGGATTTTCTTTAAAGTTGTGGCATGAGGAAAAGGGTTAATGTTTAAAACAATCTCAAATGGGAAGCAAATGTGACTTTAATGCACGATCTATGTTAGCATGTATGAAAAGCACTGAGAAAGCAGAAGTGAAGCCAATAGTGAAAATTAATATAGTACAAATGGGAGGATTTCTGTCCTATTAGGTGAAGATAGAATAATGCTAAACATGCTAAAAGAATAAATTGCTGTTTTGCTAAAGATCTAAAGTTAATATTCATATAAACAACTACACAATTGATAAACAGTGAAAATAAGATCAGAAATTGAGGTGGGGGGGACACAGGGGAATGACAGACGACCAAAAGCCGAAATGTAAAACACTCGCCTAGAGTATGTTTGACAAGGCATGGCTTTTGTCTCTGATAACTGATAAGGTCTCTGCTTTGTTGTTGTGTGTTCTTGTACCTCCTGACTGCTGATCCAGCCTGCAGTGTTGTCAGCTCAGTGAGGAGTGTCAGTAGACTGGAGCAAAAGGGTCATTAAATGGTTGACACTGAGGGATGGCAATAAATGAGATGGGAGCTAAATATATAGGTTTGTGACATTCTAGCAGCTGGCTTAAGTCCCGCTGTTTGTTGCTTGGGTATACTAGCCTTAAAAAGGAAGAGAATGCATTGTAGCACGAGGAAGAAAAAAACAGCTGGTGGCTTATCAGTCAGCCCTAATGACAGAGAAGGTTAAAGAGTTTGGAAGGACAAACTTCGAAAGAGTGTTTGTATTAGTAACATAAAATTCTTAATTTTATATGAATAGTTTTATAAAACTAGTCTAAAACTTTGCAGTTTTCCATGGCTCATTCAGTGCAGAAAGAAATGAATACTTCATTTGCTGTCCAAAGAAAGTTATTGTAAAAATGAACCTATTTACTTTTGAGGCAAGCAGTTTGTTAGGTGATTTTACAGTAATGTTCTTTTGATGTTTTCTTGCTCTTTAATGGGACTCTTTGGAAACATTTTGATACTTGATTAAGTATTTTGCAGTTTAATACTTAATCTAGAAAAAAAAGTTTAGTTTTGTAATAGATGAAAGCATGAATGCTCTTGAATGGTATAAATTTTATATATCTTAACCCCCCACCCCCTTTATTAGAGATGTAGAAAAATATCATGTGATTTAAATGCAATTTTGTATTTGATACATTTTCAAAATGAAAGTTAATGTTTGAAAAAATAAGTGTTTAATTGCTTAAAAGCCTCATATTTGATATGTAACTTCTAACTACATTTAGTTCTTTTGCATGCAGTAAAGGCTGTTAGAATGTAAGCTTGAAATGAGTCCAGCACCTTAGCTGGAAAATTTATCCTGCTTGATGTTGTTTGCTGCTCCTTGTTGGTTGAGGTTTCTACTGTTTCTTCTCAAGAACTTGTTTAGTTCTTGAATCCAAACTTGATTGTTTCTCCTGGCTTACAGCTGTCAGTTGACCCAAAGAGAAGTGAAGAGCAAAACCTCATTTATAGCTCCTCAACAGGTAAACTAGTAATGAACAAGCTTTTCTGTCCTCTCTTTCATATGTGTAATAAGTGTCTGTGTTGGTGCGGCACCCTAGAGGCAGTCCTCCACTGGGTTTAACAGGTGAGAAGGAATGGGCCCAGCCTTTCCATGAAAGAAGCTGTGGACGAAAGGGAGTGAAACTGTACTCCAGCCTAAAAGCCTTTAGTGGAGAGGACATTGCCATTTTTTTGTTCTTAAATGTGGACAGGCTCATTGTGCAGCAGCATAACCTGACACAGTGGGAAGACATCAGGAAATTCCAGATCTCATCCTCTTAGGAGGAGCTGGTATGTCCCCTTCCTTAAAGTTTGTTGGAGTGTTTGTAGAGAGAGGTGTAGCCGAGGAGCTTAGTGGCAGCTTTTAGAAGACTGCAACAATGATAGATGAGTCTCATTTGTCTTAACATTAAGAGCTGTTTTTTTCCCATGGTAGGAGCAGCTTCTCCTTGTTACAATAGTACTATCAGAGTGGTTTTCTATCAATTTGAGGTAGTCTCGCATTAATTTATTGTCTTTGTATGTGTTTATCTTGTCTACAAGGAGTACTAAAATAGGTATGCGAAAGTTCAGGTGGACTGTACGTAGCATGATGATGCACCAGATATGGTTTTCAGGCCTTGAGTAAAAGAGATTAGAGAGATTTGAGCTTCTTTACTCAGGGAATTTGACGTACTGTGTTTAGTCAGATCTACCTTTTTCTGTATACCTCTGTATAGAGAGATTTATGGCTGTGGAGCTATATAGTCATTTGAAAATCTTCTCTTGCATTTAGTATGTCATACCATTTATGAAGTGCTGGTTACCTTATGAATTAGCGCAGCAGCCCTTTGTAGATCTCTGTTTTGAATTCTGTAAGCTTTTTAGGTCAATGCAAGTATTACTTATGTGATACATTATACAAAAATATCAGAATAAATATCAGCAAAATTGTAGCTAATTTAATAATCTTGCCTTTATTCCTTCTGTCTAATGCAAGTACTGATTGTTTATAATATTAGCTTTTTTCCAAGTGTTTATTTAATTCTGTACAGTAAAAAACAGAGGCACACAACTTTTATAGTTTTGTGTTAGAAGTCAGTAATGTAAGAGTTATTCTTAAATTAATTCTCTCAAACTTTGTAGTCCATTTATCTGGCTTCCAGTGCTTCTATTTAAAGCAACTTAAGCAGTGCAACTTCTGCAGTGTGTTAAAGTTTCTTGACTCTGACAATATAATGTAAGGTCTTTATGGTGGCAGTGTATCATTCACTTTCACAAAAAATGTCAATCTCCCTTTTGGTTTGTTTGGATTGCTTTCTAGCTTCCATCTGAAGGTTGTATTACCTAATGCCAAAATTATATGATGGAGGTGTAATTTTGCTACAGAAAAATGGAAGAAAAAAAAATCCTAATACAGTCCTAGGAAGAAAAAAAAAATCCTAATACAGTCCTAGGACAGTAAAACTCCTTAGTAATCACTTAATTTTAAACTAAATGGTGAATGTCTTGGCATAAATGTTTACGTCTTGGGTTAATTTTTAGAAAACCGAATTGAATATCGGTTAGATGCGGTAATTTTTCAAATCTAGTAGGTTAGGATATTTAATTTTTTGGTATGCTGTTAGATGGAATGACCTTCAAATTAGCCAAAGAATTTGTGAACAAATTATGTTAGCTCTTTTAGCAGCTAATCTGGCAAAACAGTCCCCTTGAGATTAAAGATACTTTTTTTTAACATATAACAATATTTTTTTTCATCTTTTCTGCCTTTGTTAACGTGTACACTTTGTGGTTAAAAAATCAGCTGGAATCTTCTGCGCAGAGGAGCTGAAACAGACTTCCTGGGAAAGACTGTATTATATTTTGTGGTTGAATGTGTGGATGAAAATTATGTTGATACACTGGAAAGTTAGCCCGATTTTTTTTTTCTTCCTTTTTTATAGGTCTGATCCATTGTATTTACATGGGGTTTGTAAAGCTGTTTGTCAGTTAAACAAGCTCTCAAAGCCTTCAGCACAGAGGTTATTAGAGGTGAATAATGTGGATTTAAAGGATTTAGTAATTCATTCTAAATCCCAGCTATACTTTTAAATGCATTTTTATTTTTTGCCCCCCCCCCCCCCCTTTTTTTTTTTAAGGGGCATTTTAAGCATTAGGATGCAGTCTGCTGAGTAAAAACTATATTCTGTTGACCTCACGTGGATAATCTGGTTTGTCTAGTTTACATCTGCAGTGATCAGAAAAGATTTTGAGCTTTTTGAATGATCACCAGTGGCTGATATTCTGCTCAGTCAGAGACGAATGTAAATAATCTGGTAATTGGCAAGTCAACTCTAGCAATAAAACTAGCCTTGCAGAATTGTGGCGTCTTTAAATGGAATAAGTTGATATTTTTATTTTAAGATGGTTATGTTCTTTAATGTTGCTGTGCTGTCTTGGGGCTCTAGCTGTACAGTACTGTTCCATAAAAACAATTTAGTTTTTATTGTAGCAAGCAATATATTTATTAAAATATATCACCCAATTAAAACAATCTCAGTTTTCTATCTGAAATTACATGGTGTGTTGTTTATTTTGACATATTCCAGAACACAATTTGAAGCAGTTTTAATTTGTTAAATAATGTTATGTTTCTGGAATATAGGTACTAGCAAAGAGAACTTTATAGCTGGGTAGGGCTCAGGGTTACCCTTTGGAAAATGTAATACTTGTGATTCTTATAACTAACAGAATTAGGGTTTTTGAGTGAAAAAGAAAAATCTAAATAAATAAAAAAAAAACCACCCTGAATTTTAGTATTAAAAATTCCTAAAAGTTCTTATTTATTGTGCCACCTGTTTTAATGTTACTCAGAGAACTTCAGTAGTAAGAAACAGTAATAAACAAACAGTTTGTAAAATAGACCAAACTGTTTATTATGGTAATCCATCCTTGAAATCATGAAAGCAGGTATTGCTCATGTCCAAGAGGGAAGGCTGCAATTCTTAATCTCACAGGGAGAACAAGGTGTTACCTTCATCACGGATTCTTTACTGTCTTATTATTAAAGCTTTACTGGAAAACATAAATAAATCCGTATCAACATTTCTTGTTAAAAGACTGTGTGCAGTCCCTATATAGGAAAGGTCTGTTTACTAACTGGCCAACAAATACTAAATATTATGCTCAGTTTTGGTCAGCCAGCTGGCTTGCAGCATGTGTGTGTTCATTCAAGAGATTTTAATTCTGAATATAATGTTAACTATTCAGTGTCTGAATTGTAGTGATGCCATTTTACTAGCTTTCTAGGTGAGGTGAGTTAGAGGTTAAACAGCATGGAGGAGGACTGACTCATACATGCCATGCAACATAAATACCCCAGTACTTAGAACTGAGACTTAAGGTGTTCTCTCCTGCCCCAAATAGTGCTCACTAGTGAGCTTGAAAAAATTCCTGGAGATCTTTCTCCTTTCTGGAGATCCCATGGAATACTGTTGCAATTGACTTAAGAAGTCGTGCTTAAGAAAAAAAAAAAAAAAAAAAAAAACCAAACTAAAAATAATTTAATTTAAAGGAACTTAATGTTACCAAAATTACTGCTACAATAACTGTGTTATGTAATACCTAGGTTAAATGTAGATCTGGGAAAGCGTAATAGATGTAGGTATTTGTATGGAGAGAACTCGTTTCCTCTTTGTTACTAGCTGAGTTTTTCTTCTGAGATGTGTACTACACAAAACATCTGCACTAATGTGTTATTTTCATATTCCTCTGGATGCTGATATTTTTGTATAATATATCACGGAGTTCAAACCACTGAATGTTAACTTTGTTCTCCTGCTGCAAAATTGCTATATATTTTAGTTATATATATATATATATATATATATATGATATATTACAATTATGTTCATATCCTTTATTTTTGCATTAATAAATATTTTACTTACAGAAGTTTTTGAACTAGACTAAACTTGTCTTACTCCCATGATAATTTATCAGTTCTTGCCCATAACAAGATGAGTTACTCTCTGGCTTTGATGTTGAAAAATGATTATAGTAACTGAATTAAGAACCCCTCAAAAATCCCCATAATCTGTATTAAAAAAGTATACAATGAGCTAAATAAAGATGGAACTAGTCTTAGTGAATTACATATGCACTGAAAATGATGCTTGGCCATTTGCTAAACTAAGAAAAATCTTTTCATTTTCTCCTTGTTTCACCAGTGGTAAAAGATTTTGCTGTTTTCTTCATGACAACTCAAATTTTGGACAATTTGAACTACTAAATATTTTTAGCTGTAATGACCCTTTTATTAAACGTCAGGGATAAAATTTCTCACACTTGAAGTCATCTCGAAGGTCTTTCAAATGGTGTGCTAGAGATTTTGGTTTTGTTTATCCAGCACAAAAGCACCCAATTGCAAATATGACAGATCCTAACTTTTTGAGGGTTGATATTTTGTATTTTGTTCTCCAGTACCTTAATGGTTTTATTTTTTGTGTTTAAGTGATGAAGAGATTATTTCATGATAATTTATATGCTTAAGTTTCTTACAGCACAGCATTTCTAATTTACTACTTCATCACTTAAATGCTTCAATAGTTCTCATTTAGCTTTGTTTATAGTATCAGAATGGTGTATGTCAGATACACCCGGCAAATAAATGTGGATATATTTGACATAAGCAGATTACACGTGTCACGCTGGTATTCACTACGTATGTACTTTGGCATTTACTTGGTTATTTTGCTTAGAAAACATGCTGTATTAAGGGATGGAGGGAATGTTTCTCGTGAGTTGTTGTCTGCAGCCTTTCTTTTATTACCAGTAGGTGTTTTTGGAAGAGACTTCAGGAAACAACTTCACTGTTGTCACTAGCAGTCTTAACAACTACATAAAGTTAGTTTGTATGTAAAAATTAACTTCTATATGTGGTTACTGTTGTCTGTGTTCACTGTATTGACAATGATAATACCATCTGCTTTGTCAGCCTTCTCTCCCTGTAAAATCTCATCAGATAGTTTGTTTTTCTTAACTATGCAAAACACTTGCCAAATTCCACTGGAGCATATTTAATCCTCAAAATACATGCTAATGCAGTTAATGAAAGATTTTGCAATTTCAAAATTATTTTATTCCTGAAATATTGTACTTGCCCCACTTGATTTCTTAAATGTGTGCAAGTGTTTGTATATGTAAACTTTTCATTCTTTGTTTTCAGTTAATCTGTGGTGTGGTCACTGAGTAAACTCTGTATATGATGCACTTGTTTTTATTTGGTAGTAGTTCTTATTGCTGCTTTTCTTCAACAAAAGCTGCGTAGCTGTTTTTTGTTGTGATGAGTGTGGTGTTGAATCACTAGAAGTACTTAAAAAGGCATGAAATATATCTGAGGTTTTTCATGGAAAATGTTTTTTTCATGGAAAAAGAGACTTTCTATTTCCTTAATCGCCACCTATCAAAAATCTGGTGGTATCATCTTCTCTACTGGATTGGGGGGTGTGGGTGTGGTGTGTTGTAAATGTGAACTGAAAGGCTATGTCTTTAATCAATTCCTGTTGTTATCTTACTGTTGGTGGCAAATTTATTCATGGTCATTTTGAGTAAAGAAAAAAATAATTTAGGTGTACATGTTAGTTCTCTTAAAAGTATGTCTGTGTTTGTATATATATGTGTATCTATATACATCACTACAGCTGCTCTTGTGGAAAAAAAAGCCAACTTTCTGATGAAGTTGTCATTGTGAAAATGGATATGTGGTCATGATACATTAATTGAATAAATATTGGAAAATGTTACTGCTAGAAAGCATATTCAGTGTAAGGTAAGGTAAATTGCCCATTTAAGTTATTTCTTTTCTCCTATAAAATGTTTCATATTAAATTTCTGAGAAAGTAATCTCAAAGCTGCCTGTCTATAATGTTATGCTACAAGTTTTGTTTTCTTTATTAGGCACTGAACTACCTAACTGAAAGTATACGATCTTACCTTCTTAAGGTTTAATATGCTCTATTTTGTTTTCCAATACCTCAAGTGGTTTTATTCTTGTTTCAAGTTACAGGCTTTCAAGAAATCTAATTGGCTGTATATCTGACTTTTTGTTATTATTATCTAAAACTCAGATTAAAGCAATTCAAGCTATTTCTAATAAATGCAGAAATATTTTTATGGAAAAATAACTGTATTACCAGTATTGTAAAACAATGTTCCTTTAAAAAGAAAATGATAAAAACACCAACCCCAAATTTGCTAATTTTACTGGGTCAGTGAAAGCTTTCTTGGGTTCAGAGCCTTGTCTACTGAGTATATATGCCACGTTTTGTCAGCATAGTGCTATTTTTATCTTCTATGGTAGTATTTCCAATTTAAGTTTGCATATAAATATGTTTCAATTAAATGCATTAACTGCTTTTCTTCATGAAAGCCATGCATGAAAATAAATACTCAAATTTAATTGTAACTTTAAGAAATTTATTAATACTTAGGAGTAATGTTAATCTTGCTCACAAAGAGTACTTACTGTCAGAATAAGTAATCTCCCAAATGGTCTTGGAATAGGATTATTATGATCTGAAGATATAGAAGGTTCCCTCCAAAATGGCTAAAATGACTGTCAGCATTGCTGCTTAAGCTGAAATTACCAGGTGTTCTCTGTTATAACATCCAGTTTTCAGTCGCTTCGTAACTTTGACATATTTTAACCAGTGAACCATGCAGAGTCTTGGTCTTCAGCTGCTTTTTATTTGGTGGGGAAAAGCATATAAAAATGAAGTGAGCATGAAATGCTGTTCTCCATGTCTTCAAAAAGCAAACTAAAACACCAGGACATTTTGAACCACGTTTTTGTGATGCTTTAGTTTGTTTAATGTATTAGTATACAATCTGAAAGCTGATTTGGATCTGGGGAGTGTGAATATAAGGTACAGTTTTCTGTCTTTCTTACATCTGCTTACATTCTTTCTTGCTAGATTTGGATATTTTAATCAGATCAGATTTTTTCAAGTTCTTCTCCAGTAATGGAGGGAAGAATTTTTTTTCATCAGATAAATTAGCTCTTGCCATGTCTTACTTGAGGTTTTCAAAGGAAAACACAAAATACAAAAGGCACAATAATAGTATGAAATTTAGTACTACTGGACTCCCTCAAGTTCCTCAGATTTTAACTTGCATGGAAAGTTTCTTAAACACTGCATTTCCCATACACTGTAAAAATCAAACACAGCTCTTTGCAACCTCTTATTAAGTCTTTAGCATAGTTCGTTCTTATTTTCCTTTACTACTTTTGTTGTGGATATAGGGGCTGGTGAGACATAGAAGGACTGTAAAAGCACCTGGTCTGCTTGGGAAATAGTTGTTCTATGCATAGCGAATGTAAGCTGTTTTTATGAAGGAATTTCTGATGCAGTGGACTTGTTAGGTATGATGCTAGACAGAAATTTTGTCAGCTCTTGGGAGAATATCCCAGAGTAGGTGTAAACATTAGGATATAGAGCAACTTTTTTCCTAATACTTTTGTTTCTGCTTAAACATCTTCCGTAACAAAGGTCCTCGTGTACAGAGTCTCCCAACATATGCTGGCTGTCTGTTTTCTTAAGAGTGTGCATTTTGGGCATCTTCTCAAAGAAAGGCAACAAATGTCTTGCTACAGGATCTTGCTGATGTGTATTTTGTACGTGCCAGAAACTTCAACCTTGTAAGATTAGCAAGCTATGGGAATGGGAGTCATGACGCAGCAAAACAGGCAGAGAGGGAGAGCAACATGGTGTAACTGGTTGAACTTCAGCAAAAACCCCCAAACCTTCAGCACCTGAGCTCCACTAGATACTCAACTCTTGGCTTTTTATTAATATTGTTAGTGTTGTATACTTCCTGGCTCTCTCCATTGTTCCTAAAATGTAAAGGATTCTAGGTGGTGCGTAGGATGCTTGTGTGTTTGTGTATGTCACAAACACATTCTTCTGGATGTTGTTTCTTGAATTCTAATTTTGAGTTTGTATAGGAAGATTTGAGAACACAAAAATAAAAGTTAGTTCAGATCTTTTAAAAACACAGGAAAATAATTGTGAAATACCACGAATGAAAATGTTAGGTATATAAAAATATGTTGAGTATAGAGATACATTAATTGTTGGGGAAGGAGAGACTAATTTGATGAAGGAAAATGAAGTATTTGATTGCTTTTTCTGTATTGTTGATGTAGAAGTTAATCTTAAGCATGGGTCACTTCTGCTTAATTTTTAACGTATTCTCTAATTCCAGCATGTGTGAGGTTGGATACATTCAAAGTAATGCAGTCTTAAATTGGTCAAACTGATTTGTGAACCACTGCTGTTTATTTTCTAGGAATTCACTGGGGGTAAAGTGAATCCTAGAGGATTAGACAAGTGCAGAGTGAGAAAAGCTGTAAGAAATTATAGGGAAATATTCCTAGCTTTGACTCTCTACAAATGTTTGAACAAGCAGTGTTGCTGAACACAGGTGTGTTATTTGTAGGGAAACACAAGGCAATGAAGAGTGTGATTGGGTGAGAGTATGGGACACAGAGCATGAGAAATCTTGAGTTAAATGTGATAAAGATGGTCTTTTGAATTTGTCAGATGTATCTGGTTCCAATAATTGTTTGATGATCTAGCTGGCCTGGCAGGTAAGAGAAGTAGTAGCTGCTGATACAACTGCATTCTGATAAAACTTTTGAGACTGTCCAACTAGAAGACCTAGTCTATGCTGTGTTCCTGAGTTGTGGTCTGCGGGTCACTACTCTCTCTACCTAGTCCCTTCACAAGAGAGTCAGAATTGTTTTTCCCTATGGAGTTCTCAGCTAGGACTTTGAGACGGTAGTCTGAGGAACTGAATACTGACAGTGATCCATTGGTACGAAAGCTTGGGAATAATTTGTTACAGCAATAATTGGCTTAAGCTATAATTGATTACTGATGACTCAGTTAAGACTGCACCTCAGGTAGGGTCCTGCAGAACTCTCCTTCAGCTTGGATCTCTAACGCATGCAAGAATAACTTGGTTGGTGGGATAGAAAGTATACTTAGAAAACAATTAAGTCATACCAAATGCTTTTAAAGATGGAATTAAAATTCAAAACTCTTGAAATTACTGTGCCTGAAGTCAACAACGTGGAATTCATTACACAAATGCAGAGCAATACGCTGTTGTAGGGGGGCATAGAAATTGCATATGACTACAAAACTGGGGAAAACTGGCAAGGCAGAGGTAATGGAGAAGAGTACCTGGGGTCAACGAATGTTGAACCAAACATAAGAAGTGAATTTTTTGGAGAGGGAAAGAAGCAGCTGGGATGTGTTAACAGGAATGTGCCTTGTCCAGGCATCCTGCTTTAAGAAATGAACAAACTGGAGGGCCCAGGAGAGGTAACAAGAATGGTCAGAGTTTTAGAAAGAATACCTATCCCAAAAGGTTCAAGGTGCTAACACATACAGTTTGGAAGAAAAGATGGGGGTTGAGCTGCCTTGGAACAATTTATGAAGGCTCTTTATAAGAAGCATCTTCTGGGAGTAGCTAGAAAAGAAACTGGCTTAACATTTAACAGAATGTGTTGCAGTTTAAGTCGGCAATTTCTCAACTAGAAGCCACGATTCTAAATAGTGTTCAGACAACATGAATAAAGTTGCAAGCTTGAGAGTAATACAAATTCCTGCTTTTTTTCTTAGTATCGTAAATTGTTCTATTTAAATTTTCTATCTAAATCATCTTATCTCAGAATTCGATGATTATTTTAATCATTATCCAAGTTAATAAAATATTAGAGGCTGCTGGTTTTCTTGGGAGATAGAGAATGTAATGATAGTCACCTTGTGTGTTGGTTAGAAGTCAGGTTTGCAATATTACTTTAGCTTTACCAGTGGAATGGGATAGATATCTAAAGATTTAGTGTGCAGGAAGTGTGGAGAAAGGCAAGTAAGATGCTGTTTATGTAAGATAGTGGTATGATTTTGGTGTTAAGCGTGAAATGTGTAACAAATGCAGGATTTTGATAATATTTCAAGGATGAACTTTATTGCTTGTAGCTGGTTCATTGCTTTATCCAGTCTTAGTGAATCTTCCTTAATTTCCTATGATTCGCAGTTCATGTATGCGTTCACAAGTGCCTTTAATCTTTATATTTTTCCCCCGACAGTTGGTTCAGACTTCATAATATGTCTTTATTTTTTGAGCTTGGCATACTAAATAATTTTGGGAGTGTACCTTCCCTATGAACAGTTTAGCCATTGTGAAACACTATTATTTTTGTTGAAGAACTTTAATTTGCTTGTGTTCGTAATTTCTGCTCACTCCTAAATCATTTTTAGTCTTTGCAGTTTTATAAGGATTTCAAATATGTTGAGTACTCAAAACCAATTTTAATTAGCTGAGGAAATGAAAGCCAACAACTTCTTCATAATTCCATTGAATAGCTTTGTTTACCAGGATCTAAAATACCCAGATTTCTGTCCGTACTGCAGAGTTTCTGTTCTCTTAATATCTTCTCCGAATTTAATCTTCAGTCTGAAATTTCTAGGTTTATGCATCCTTTGAGCCTGGTGTTTCATCTTTGCACTGTAGTTGTCACAAAGTACTGCTGTATGTTCTTAATGCTACCTTCACTCAGTGCTTTTATTATTTATGTCATAATTTCCAGAATGTGTGATTGAAAATAATGACAGGGAAAAAACCCTGGAAAATAACTAGGAAAGAATGTATGGCTAAATGGCAGTATTACTGTGTTAAGCGTAGGCAGGGGGTTGTCTGCTGATATTGAAGTTAGCCAACTGAAAGTGGAATACTTACTCTATTTGTATGCACAACTGAGTAAAGGATACGACTTAGGAAAAATGACACGTGCCTTTGTCATGTGTCTGTGCATACGCATATATGTGTACACACACACATTACACATATATGGCAAACACAATGTTTTCCAGAAATGAAACCTAAAGTGAATACGTAACAAGCCTCAGGTTTTTTTCTGAAGGAAATGCTATGGCACGGGTAGATAAAGAAGAGTTTCTGTAGATGTGGGTGGCCAGCCAGCAGTGTGCTGTCCAGATCGAGCCTACCAGAACAGCACGCAAGGGTGAAAAACAGTATTTTCCGCAGGCTCCTTAGCGGTAGGCAGGGAGCAAATGAATAGTGGGCCTAGGGGCCTTTCCTGAAGGAAGGTGCCATTATGGGACTGGACCTACACCGGGCACCCGATCAGTCCCACCACAGGGAAGTTCTGTGCATGTCTGGTCACCAACCAGAACCTGTTTGTTTCCATGATGTGATGCACATTGTTGGCCTACTGGTGAGCATGTCTGGTCATGTTAGTGGTGAGGGAGGGTGGTTTGTAGTTTCTGTAAGAGCTCATAGGACTTAATGAGGAGGAAATTAGGACTGCCGCTGCCATTGACTACCAGATGTTAAATTTAAAAACCTGTTTTCACCTGAAACCTGTATCTCCCAACATAGAGGTCACATAGGTATCTAATGTATGAAAATAGTACTTACCCCATTCTTTAACCTCAGGTATTTAGTGTAGTGTTCTAAACCAATAAACACTTGATGATATCTTTAGAGACAGAAATACATCTTGTTAAATTTTAAATTAATTTTGTTTACTTGCTTTTATAGACGTAATCTTTTTTTTTTTTTTTCCCCAGTTTAACTTTGTTGGAAGAATCCTTGGGCCCAGAGGACTAACAGCTAAACAGCTTGAGGCAGAAACAGGATGCAAGATAATGGTCCGAGGGAAGGGCTCAATGAGGGACAAAAAGAAGGTAAGCTCTTGAAAGGTAGTGTAGTTTCAGATGCATAGTTTTATTTCCTAACAGAGAGTAAGCTCCTGTCTCTCTTATTCTTATTTGTTCTGTTCCTACTATATGCTTTTTCATTATCTGGTGTTTTTTACAGACTTAGTAAATAACACAACTGACCCTGAAGAAGTTAAATGTGCATGCTCCATAATGGTGCAATTGGGAGTCTAACTAGCAATTATAAAGTATTCTTCAGTAATAACTAACTTCTAATTGTGTCGTGGTTCACAAGGCAAAAGTAAAAATTGAAGTTAAATGTATTTTTCTAAGGAAGAGCTTGTTAACCTTAAAGGTGTTCTTAATAACTTTCTTGTCTTGAAATACTGAAGTAGTGATTTGTGCAAGTAGTGTGGACTGGAAAAAGTATTTAATGTATTTCTTGCAGTGAATTCTGTCTGAGTGAACCAAGGAGCACTATGTTTCTGAATTTGTTTTGTGTTCAGGTGGAGTTGCAATGTAATTAGGGCTGCTCTTGCCCTGTCCTGTAATACACATGCTCTGCCTATGTAAATAGGGAAACTACATTTTTCAGGATAGAGCCATCCTGAATGTCAAGTTGCTCTGGTGGTAACTCCTGGAAGTAATTTATTTTTGCAGGTTTGTTTTCTAGCTATTTTCCTCCACCTCTGGTTAATACTGCTGAAGTTGCACCAGCATCTCCACTGCAGTTTTGAAATGTGCACTTAACAGTACTCTTTTCCTCTTTGTTCCCATAAGTATTATTTCTTTTGGTTCTTTCTTGAGAAAACCTCTTTTCCTTAACTGATCAGCCACATAATACATTCTGTTCATACATGTGTAGCATGTAACAATTAAAATAGAAAGCTAATGTCTACCCAGTTAAAAATCTCAGACTTCCCAGAGGTTATGACTCTGTTGCTTTCAAACTTCATTTGATGCCTCTTGTTTTCATAATCTGCTGTAATACTGTCGCTACCCTTTCTCTTACTCTAGCTATAGCTATTTTGGATGTTTAGATTGCCAGCTTTTGAGCAAAGATATATTCTAACCTATGAGAGTTTTTGGTTGTCTAGGTTCTGTAGAAGTAAGAGGGTGATATTGTTTTAAATGGTTGATTTACGAAGGTTTCTTTTTTTAAAACATTATAGTTTGTCTTAAATTCCTTCTACCTCTTAGCTGAGGGGTCATTTAACATAGAAACAAGTCTTACTGTTGCAGGGTTTTAAACTGTAAATGGGAAATAGAACTTGTAGAGTTGATATTTTTGTACAGGATTTTGAAATACAGATTTCCTATAACTGGGGGGTGGTAGGAGACATTAAAATTTCTGAGTATTAAAATTTCAGCATGCTTTACCCAACATACCAAATTGTGTAGGTGTAGGTGCTATATTTTGAAGCAAACTGTATGGTTGCCAATATGTGAACAATCTTAATTACATAGCTTTGTTTGTGACTATTACTAGTGGTCAAATTTTTACATGTTATACTGTATTGTTTAAAAAAAAAAAAAAAAAGATATCCTGGGGCAGGAGATTTAGTGAAAATATTGCCTCCCTTTAAGAATTTGCAAACCTCACCTGGTTTTCATAAGAGAAGACTATTAGATCAACTCCTGAATGCTACCACTTTTTGGCTGTGTGTTACATGTGTAACAAAGTAAATCTTCACTATGTGGAATATACTAACATTTAGTTTGCAACAAATGAATTCTTAAGCTATCAATTCTGAAGAGAAGTACTGATACTTTAAAAAAAATGAGTACTTAAAAGTTCATTCAGCTTTTTTCCTATTTAAACATAATTTTTAAAAGACATTGTATTTTTATCAATAATACAATTCTTACCTTCATTTATGGGCAGAACTTAAGTTTATTGCTGCTCCCTCTTTGTTTTAGGAATGCTAATTCTAGGTTGGGGTAGTTCATCAGGAATTAGGTTATGTAATTTTTCTGACTAAAAATGTTAGTTCTGGTTCATTTATGCTCATAGATATCATAAGCTAAAACATTTAGGCGCCTATTCTTCAGAAAGCTTATAAGTATAGATTGAGGTCCCAAGCTTAATGGTCCAGAAATAACATCTCACTGTTAGTAGTGAGCGTATGTATATTTAAGGTAGTCATTAACAATGACACTTTGCAGGCGGCTTTGCTGTGTGGAAAAGCACACTTAGTTGTGTTAGCAATAGCCATACTTGCAAACAGCTGCAGTAGTGTAAAAAGAAAGAAAAAAACCCCTGCATCTGAGCCCTTATTTTTTTCTTCTGAAGAGACCCATTCCTCTGTAAACATTTCATTTGCAGGCCCTTTTGTAGAAAGCACTTAGAAGAGTAAAGATTACTTCAGATTTCTGGAAATTGCTGTGTGTTTCTTGGCCCACATGTCAATCCCCCCCCCCCCCCATCTCTTCCCTGTCCTTCCTGTTCATACTAGCCTGAACAGAAACCGAAGTGGATCAGTGAATTCCATATCTGGTATGGTAGCCATTTTCCAGGGTGTGACTAACAGTGGATTTTTGTTGGAGCTGTGCAGCCTTCATTTTTTGAATGCTTTTTATATTAGGTCCCACTGAAGATATGTCCAGCAACCAAAGACATTCTGTTTCTATGCTATCGGCAGGGCAGACACTTACGCACCACCAGCCAGTGTAATACATGTGCATGCACCATGTCCTTTGTTACTCTCAGCTGCCTGCTAGGATAAGCACATTCTCTGCAGTGTTGTTGGTCACCACAACGTATTCCGACCTACCTGTCCAACGTTCACGTAGGTCTTGGAGTTTGTGAAAGGTCTGTTACAGAATCACAAAATGGTGGAGGTTGGAAGAGACCTCTGGAGGTTCTCTTGTCTAACACCCCTCCTCAACACCTTTTGTCTAACACCCCTAGGGTCACCTAGAACAGGTTGCCTAGGACTGTGTCCAGATGGCTGTTACGTTTAGTGCCCGTGACCTCCCTGCACTGTGCTTCAGAATCTGTCCTCTCCTGTGGGGAGTCATCTCTCTAGATAGCTTGGGCAGGTTTACTGTCTGGGGAAGCGGTATCTTTGGACTGATTTCCCCCACTCTCCCCACAGGTTTTTTGGTTCTTTTGTTTGTTTGTTTGTTTTGTTGGTTTGGGGGGGTGGGGATGGTAGCTGTTCAAAGGAGAATAGGCAGTGTGAGTTTCAGGAGTTTTGTCTTTGGGGAAAAGCATAGAGGAACAAGTTCTGTATGGCAAATCAGCTAGAAATTTGTACACATTAAAAGCCACACACTGAACCAGTCAGCGCTTTAATACCCATTCCCTCTTCAAAGTTGTCTGTTTTCTGATATTTTTGGAGCACGGAGTACTTGACCATTGATGATTTCATGAGATAATACTACAGTTAGTGTTGAATATTGAATAGTTTAATATATTTGAATGATATAATATAATATATTTGAATACCAAATAGTATAATATTAGTTTTAAACCAGTGTTGAGTACCAAGTAATTTTCTTGATAAAACCTATTTTCATACCATCCATTCCTAATCTTTCTATAGCTCTTTTGCTCTCCTGAGGTAATTGGTATTAGTTTGTAGTTTATCTTTTTCAGACTGGACTTTTTGTTGCTATACCATTGTTGCTGCAGTAGGGAGAATTTCATAATCATTGATTATGATGCAGTTCGTGATGCATCCCAATAAGATGTTTCTTCTAAAAATAAAGATTTGGAAGCTGTATTCAAGACGTGATGATCACAAACACTCAAGTAAGAACAAGTGACATTTGTCAGTTTGAGGAGTAAGTACGCTTCTTGCTTTTGGCTCTTGCCTCTTTTCCTGGTGAATGATACTTACAGATGAACTCCGTAGTCTTGTAGTGCAAGATGACCAACTCCCTCGGCAGTCAGTGCCTTTTAATGATAACCACTTTTTGTTTTATTTTCTCAAGGGGCTTCTCTGCAGGTTCTACTTCAAAATGCTAATGCACTTCAAAGTGTAAAATACAGAAGTAATAGTATTCTCTCATGGAAGGTTAGGTTACACTAATTGTTTTTTAAAACCCTTTCCTTTCATCTAGGGTCAACGTTATTTAGAAAAGTGAGTATTCAAGATTTTTCCAGTTTTTGACTGAATTGCTTTGAAATTTGGAGGAGATAAGAAATGCAGGTTAATTCATAGGTGTATTTTGTAAGTATATTTCATATCTGCAAACCTGATTGCCCAGTGCTAGTTATAAAAGAAAACTTATTGTATGTGGGAAGGAGTTAATTACTAAGCCAGTGTCAATCTGTAACGTGACAGCTACATCGTACTAAATACCATCTCCTAGAGTAAACTGTCCATTTACTTTTCTCTTCCTACCTTGCTAGGGGTTGCAGAACCCAAGAGAAAATACAAAGACTGACATGCTGGAAAATAAACCATTCGGATTTGCTCTGTAGAAAATTTTAGTCTCCTGTGTAAGCCTATGAACAGAAGTAATGAATTAGAAATCTTTGTCACATGGCCAAATCACTTGAACTAGCATCAAATCTTGAAACTTGCTGACAGATTTCCCCCAGAAAGCAAGGGAAAATCTCAAATTGTTTGTATCTGAGGCTCAGCTGGTAATCAGAACATCTCTTTAGGCAGCTTTAGACAAATTTAAAATCAAAACCTTAATTACTGAGAATATTGTGATTAGAGCCTGGAGGTACTTGAAGGAGATAATTGGGGAGGGGAGAGGGATTGCAGGCATTCATCAAAAGCTAATGAATGTGTAACTTTATTAAGACGAAGGCATTTTTTTCTTAGTCTGAATGCACCTCTCGTTAGGTAGTGAGGAAAACTAGCAAATTGTCACACTAATCAAAGAATACTGCTTAATAAAAGGGAAGACTGTCCAATGATGGATAAGCAAAACATTGGTTTTTGTCATCTTCCTTGTCTTACATGAATTCCATAAAACAGACATTGATGCACCCACAGGGAGTCAGCTCTGTGCTCTTTAATGCATTGACTGCCATTGTCTCACTTAGAGGGGTATGCAGCCTTACGGCATCAGGCTACTGGCTTGTGGCACTCTTGGTCAACTACGTTGTTTTTTCCCATTTCTTCCTACTTCTAGTCAAGAATCTCCTCTAGAACTGTGTGTGAGGAGAGGGCATCATTCGTTTTTACTTTAGGAGGAAGCATCTTCATTATGATACACAGAATTTCTTTTTTTACAGTTATTTCAAAGAGGCAGGCAGCTATGCAGTTCTAAATTTGAAGAACTCAATGCCTTCATCCACTGCAACAGCTTCAAATCTGTTGCACTTTGCTCCATATTAGATCGCTTGAACTGATTTGTGGTTCCTGACCTACAGCTTACTTGTTACTACATCACTGTTCACCTTGCAAGCAGAAATTACGTAAGGTTTCACGAAAACACAAGCTCTCTGTCAGTACCAATCTTGACCTTTGGCTGGTGCAGAGCTGTCACAGTAAATAGATAATTCCATTTCTTTGGACTCTCCAGGGTGTTTTTTTTTGGTTTTGTGGTTTTTTTTTTTTTTTTATAGTAAGGCTAAAAAGGAATTAAAAAGTTATCCTTGGTACTTACACAAAGCTTGAGGAGAAAATTAGAGTGGACAAATATAACTGTCCTGTGATCAGGATATTTTACTATATTTACATGCTGTATACAATAGCAGTATTAAATATCTGTAATATTTTAATACCATCAGATACACTTTAATTTCCAATGGAAAGTCTTAACAAACATTCAATTTAGCTTATAAAGTGAAGTTACTGACATAAAATAATACGTACTTTGTAGTGCATCTTGTTAAACAAGCCCTATTGTTGCTACCCTAATTATTGGATGCTTAACTTATACATTCTGTGAAAAGTACTATGTGTCAAAAAATAATAAAGCTATGGTGCTGACGCATATGTTGAAATGGAATATATTTAGCATATGGTAGCAAATGGTGAAGTTGTTCTGTGTTGCAGAATGAAAGGTTGACCAGCCATCGTTATTCTTGTCTTCTGGAAGTAAATTGCATGGCTCAGGCCTGTTGCCTCTAAAATCTACCTCTACACACAAGAATGCTGCTGCTGTTTGACAATTTCATATATCTGTGATTGAGGACATTGGCATGTGAATGTGAAAAGCAATTCCATATACATAATACATGACCAGAATGACTGTCCTTTTATTAAAAAAAAAAATTTTTTAAAAAATCCATTTCTGAAAATGCCAGTGGGGTTTCTGGAGGTCAGATGCTTACTTTTATGTTTAGAACTAGAATCCCTTGCCAATATCCATCATTAAGGGTACTATTTGTTAAAATTAATTGACTTCTACGGAAACTGGCTGGCTGAGGTAGTGTGGAGTGGCAGTTCAGCATGTTGGCTATCATGGATTGTGCTTTGTTAGCTTCTGTTGCACATGAAAGCTGCAACTTGTCTATATAGGAGACTGCCAAACTGATGGTTACATTCACTTCTAATTGCTATCAACTTCTGTGACTATACATTAAAAGTAATTGTATGAGCAGGCTGCTCAGCTAAGATTGAGGTATTACCTATACAGCATGTTCCTGAATCATTCAGGTTATAAACTTTTAATTGAAAATTACTTAAGGCGTTCAGAATGCAGTATTTAAGATACTACCCTGGGAACAATTAACTTCAGTGTTTAGCATCTTCTACAGTGACATTTCCTCTAAACACACTTCCTTATAATTATGCATGTCTGCATTAAATTTTATTTCTCAAACTGATTCATCAGGCTTGGAAGGCTTTCTTCATACTTAATTTTTGACCACTATAATAATAATAATCATAATTGGCCTTTCATTCTTAAACTAAACAAAAAGTTGTATTCATGTAAAGGTACTACTGAACTTACATATTCAACATATCACAACTGCCATTTTAATAAACAGTGAAGAATGCACCATATTAATCTGTATGAGAATTTGTATGTAGCTGCGTGGTGAATAAAAATCCTTTAGCTTAGAATCCAGGCCTGTTTAAGAATATACTTGGTGCTCGATACCACTTTGCCTTCCTAGAGGTTCACTGTGAAACATAAGATGTAATGAAAATAATTTTGGTTGCTTGTAAGCTAGTGGTTTTTTTCAGTAGCGAGTACTTCAAAAATAGGCTTTTCTATTCCAGTTTTAAAACCTTTATTGAATTCGTAACCACTTGTTTTGAATGCAGGAGTTGTAAAGCTGGATTTTATTATTATTTTTTATTAAAGAATTGCTGAAGCATGGCCTTTTTTCCCTTTTCACCCACAAAACAGTAGTCTCTTGTGTTTATATCCCTGGTAGTCTGGGAGCAGTGACCCTCTGAAGAGATAAGAGTTTACACTATTAGGTAATAGTATAAAAAAGAAAAAAGTCATCGCAGAAAAAAAAATCCTCTTAGCAAGTTACTGATTTAATTACGTAATTAAATGGTAAAGGCTGACTAGTAGAAACTATACTTCAGGAAATTCAAAAGGCAGCACTGTTGAAGGTAACAGATGTTATTTTTTGAATTACCTCTGACTGAAGGCTGATTCCTTTTAAACCTGTTTATGGGGGTTTTGTAGTCCAGAGTCTCTCGAGTATCATCTTTGAAATCTTACCTGCATACATCTTTTCTTTAAGTAAAAGATGTTCAGGTCACATTGACAGTAGCTAAGAATACAGTGTAGGCACAGTTAGCTTAGTTATGTATGGGAATGTGAATTTTACAAGAGGAGAATGTTTTCCTGAAGTTTTATATAACATTTGACAAACACTTCTTATTTGAAGTAATTTATTGCAAAAAGTCTTTTCACTTAACAGTCTGAGGAACACTCTTACTTTCAGGAGCAGAATGATTTTATTTTGGACAGAAAAATTCAGGTGCCTGAGGGCCTTAAGAATTATTGCAAAGCAATATTAGTCTTTCAAAAAATATTACTGATATGTATCCGAAACAATGCATCTTTTCGATAGGTTTATTTCATACATACCTTTGCTTTTTATTGGCTACATACTGAATATATCCAGTTTATATTGGATATATTTCTGCATGTGCTTAATACAAAGTTGCAGCTTTGAGCAGATTTTAATATTGACACGTTTTCCTATGTAACGTGAAAAGTAGCTGAAGCCTTTGACTGTCATTAACTTTGATATCAAAACTTGATTATATGTCATTTTGTTCTGAGAGCAGTTAAATTGGTAAACAGTTAACTGGTTATTTAGCTAATTAGATATGGAAATAGCTGACTTAATGGCATTAAAGAAGTATGTTGTTAAAGACAGTGGAAGCTGTAGACTAGAGGAATGTAATCAAAGCCACACTAGTAGAAACCAACTTGTATTATACTTTACTTTCTTTTTATTTGTTTTTCTGTCAGTGCCCTGTGAGGAAAAAAAACCTTATGATGAAGAGGCAAGAGCATCTAGATTGTCTTGAAATTGGAGAAAAGTAGCACGAAGTGTAGTGGAAAAAGTCTGTATCAAGGGAATCCTGAATCATTGCCTGAACATCTGTGTATAAGCAAGTCTCTCTTATAAATTAAAATTCTATGTCTATTGAACGGTAATTGACTCATCTTAATCTGTACCATGGTAGAAACTGTCTTTCTGCACTAAGCTTTTCTTAGGTGGGAAGCACAGAGAGTGTTAAGTGTGGCTACAGTTCACAGCTGTTTGTATCTGGCATTTGAATAGAAGTTTTGCAAGGCTTGGGGGACAATTCATACTGAATTGTTTTGAGGTATTGACAAAATTGTCTGCAAACATCTATCTACATTTTGCTTTGTCTAGCAGAGTGGTGAAAGAAGTGAATGCTTTAAATAATGAAAATCTACTGTAATCTGAAAGTTTTTCCATACTTAGTCAGCAGAAAAAAATGAGAGACAAGTTACTGAACTAGGCGAGACTGTTTTAGCAGAGTATGAGCATTCTTATGTACAGTCATATGATTTCTTAAAACTTTAATCTTCTCTTGCAGGAGTAATAATGTTGAGCGTTATCTAACAATGCTAAAATGAGGGAGTTGATTCTTGTGAGATTCCACAAATGATAGATTCAGTGATATTTCCCTATCTTCATGATGCGCTCTGAAGGACAACTAGTGGTTTTGCAGACTTTACCACTGTTCTCATTTATCAGCACCGCTAAACTCTTTCTGGATTCTAGATTTTTGTAGTCTATAACCTTAACCTATTGGGCTGTCCTTCAGTGGATGATTTCGTGTTTGGTATATGGCTGACTTTCTTTGAACTTTCTTAAGAATTAATGTTGTGGTATTATAAGCTTGCTTACCAGAAATAATTCGTGTTCAGGGTTGTGTTTTGAATGTGTTTGGTGAGTACCATGAAACCGTACTTGGATTTCTGTGTGGGAAAGACAGTACTTAGTTTTGAGACTCACGGGACTTTCCGTCCTGCGTGAAGATTGAGTGTACTTAAATGTGGGAATGGAGGCAGAACCTGTTGATTCAGGGAAGAAAGCAGCATGTCTGTGTGTTTCCCAAGTAGGTATCAGTTCTTGACAGCTCTTGATTCTTCATGATCTTCTGGGGGGCTGCTGACAGGCAGAATACAGGTGGTTGTTTACCATCCTAGGTATGACTCCTTATGGTCATATTTAGCAACTTTTTTGAGACTGATAGGCTCTTTTGCATGGACCGAAAGAGTATGCACAAAATAAGATACCGCTATTGCTTAAACTAAATTCTTAAATTACTAACTGAACAGTTAGAAGATAGAGGTATTTGACTTTCTGCTACTTTATTGTTTTCCAGATAGAGGCAAATAATCTGTAGTGTTCTGTAGCAGCAAGATAACTGGATTCCTCTTCAACTTGGAAGAGTCAACTGTATGATAACAATCACAAATCATAATTCCCAAAATGTCGGAGTGGTTTGCCATTTAAACCTATTTTTAGATGGTGACAGTTTTCCACTTTTCTCAGATCTGCTGGTTCTGTTAGCCTTTGTCTTGCCTAGACTTGGATTAAAACAGACGTTACTAATCACAGGTTACCCTTTTGCTAGGTATGGCCTATAGTACAGTGTATATTAAGGATATGAATGAAATTCAAGTAGCTGTGTAGATGTTAATAGGTATGCAGTGGCACAGTAACTTTACAGTTTATCCAGCTATAGTTGCAAGATTTTATTGTTGGTCTTTACACTTTTCAGATATAGAGAGGGATTTATTGACAGACAGTTGCACATTTTTATTAACCTTTTCTGAGAACAATTAGCAGCTTCTGTCTGCTAATCATTCACATTTTTCACATCTTTTTGGGCAGTAAATGGGGAAAGTTTTAATGAATGTAACACTCACTGAAGTGCATGCATACTGTGAAGATATCTTAAAAACCCCATGTGTTTAAAACTCATAACTCAGTTTAAAGTATGTGTTGAGTACCTGCATGAAAGGATGAAAACATTCAAATGTTTGTTAAGGCCAGGTACACAAATGTTAAAGAAAACTTCTTACTCTTACAGTAGTAGGACACTTCACTTAGCAATGGCTGGTACTAAACTTGCTTGGAGAGTGTTTAACTTAATAGAATCTGACATTGTGTGAATTCTCTGATTTGATTAAGTGCCACAAACTCTCTATGGAACACACACAACACACAGCATTCGTGCTTTCTTGATGAATTTGTTAATGTGAGTGACTCTTGAATGTAATTTGGATCATAAATCAATTCAGTACTATATTCCTACAAGACAACAAAAATCTTGTCCTCTAACCTTAATAGCCTGAAATGAAGAAAACATTAGGCTGGTTTTGGGTGTTGAAAGTAAAATCTGCAAAACAGTGGCTTTGTTCAGGCAATAGCTTGTGTGTGCCTGACAGAATGGAATAACTGGCAGCTGAAGTAACAGGAAGACTCTGGCTGTAAGAAAACAATGTGAATATCAAATTCTTGGTTGGTTTCATTAGAAGATGTTATAGAATTATGTAGAAAACTTGATGAGAATGGGTGGAATCAGTACAGGGAGGAGGTGTCTAGTTGGCACAAAAATGTCATGAAATTGCCACAGAGTTGCTGGGAAGCACCAGGATGTTTCATGTGTGAAGAACTAATATTTCTGGGAAATGAACATATGCACAGTAGCGTAGAGAGCAATTCAAAATAATTTATGGAGCAGTTACATTTTCATAGCAAGAGCTATAGGAGCTTTTTCCTTCTTGAGTCTTTGTAGGATCATGAATTTCTCTCTCTTAATGTTTCTGTTCCTTTTGTTTTCAACTAAGTCAACTTTTTTGGTCCCTTTTCACAAACTTCTCCCTTGTTTCATAACTTATATTCATTTTCCTTGCTTTGACATACAGTTCCTCTTAGTTCTCTAGGGAGATCTTCTCTCGCTGTCTTTTTCCATCTTGGTCCTTGCTGACCTCCTTCTGAATGGTCATGTCCTTTATAAATCATTATAATAAAAGGAAGGTTAGTTTCCACGGTGCATCATTTATCCTCTGAAAATACAATGAGATGCTGTGAAAATGCACTAAACTGAGTTTGGTTTCTAGCAACACTTTATATATTTGCATGAAGGTAGTGAATGATGTAAACACTGCAGTTAAAATAGTGTTGCAACTGGGACACTTGAGTAATTCAAACAAGGAAGATAACATGAGGCACAAGAAAATCAATGACAGACTTCTCATGCTGCTAACTAATTAACAGTTAAAATCGTTTAACATGCAAAAGACCATCTGAAAGGAAAGAAAAAATCCAACAGCAAAAATATTATAAAAAAATATTTCCTAAGAGTCAGGGTGATTGGTGAATTTGCACTATTTGCTTGCCTTGAAGTTACTGGAACATGAACTCTGAATGTAGTAGCTTTTGAAGAGATGTGGAGAGCGTGAAGAGGTGTGGAAAGTAGATACCAATGTTGCCCTTAGACTTGGCTAGAGGTAATTTTTACCTTGGCTGTAGGTAATTTGTAGATGTGAGATGAGGAATGAGTAAAAATTAAAGGTTAAGATTAATAGGTATCTCAACTAGAATTCTTGAAATGCCTTTTGATTCCTGACAGAAGTAAAATAGGCAATGTAATTATGAACCAAACTGTCCTGGCTTTTATGCATCATTTTGCAAGTATGCTAATGTGTTGGTTTTTGGTTGTTTGTTTTGGTTTTTTGTTTTTGTTTTTAATGCACAAATGGAAGGAATTTTTCTTCAAAAGCAAAGAACAGCCTGTTAATTGAATGCCTTCATCTGGCAAGTGGCCAGTGAGTGCATATAACCTAAACGTTTGGATATAATACTATGTAAACTATGATAATAATTTTTTCTGTTGTTAGTAAGTCTGGTGCAGGTGTTACTTTTTTCTCAGTCTTTCCCTACTGTTCTGACCATGTGTTGTAGCACAAGGTTGGTGTGACTTCCCAGTGAGGATAACATTTCATGGAGGCAAAAATTAATTGGATGTTTTGGTGTGGGGTTATTCAATTATTTGGAGGTTTTAATTTTTAAATTACTCTCCTTGAGTGCTGGTATTGTGGTGGTTTTCTTAGGAATTTTTTTTTTAACATTGTTGATAGCAATTTATCTTAAGAAAACTTCTTCCAGCTCAATAGCTGGCAAAATCAGACCCCAGTGTTATGAATGAGAAGCTGAAAACTGGCCTTTCTATTCTCCTGTCCTCTCTTGATATAGTCTGAGTGTTGTACATGTATCATCTCTGCAGTCTGGAGCTCTGAGAACAGTTCCCAAAATCCTGTCCAAAGTATGGACATGGTCTCCTAGTTCTCAGTATTTTTTCTCTCCTGGCTCTTGCGTTTCACCATGTCAAAATGCTGGTTCCTTTTCAATCTATAGGATCTTTAAAATCTGGATGACAGATCTTGGTGTTTGGACCTAGATAAACTTTTTTTTTTTTCTTAGTAAGTGTGATCATGTGCCTTCATTTGTTGGTCCTTAGTGTCTCTGCCGTGGTGGTACCTGGAAGTGTAAAGAAGTACTGACAGCACCTGGTCCATTCTGTGGGAAAGCTGCTGTTCACTTCAGCAATTGTGTGTTTGTCTTGAATAAGGAAGAAGCAGGTTTTTGAAAGATGGGACCCGAGCACATTAAATAGCAAATCTGTTACTGCTTGTGTACAGTTTGGAGTATTTTTATAAATGGTTATCTGGAATGTTTAGTCCTGCAGCCATACAGCAATGGTTAATGCTTCCCTGGTAATTGGATATTGCTGAAGGACTGGAATGCCAAGCCACATTTAGCCGATTTGTCTGAATCTACCTGAAGTACCTGACTGATTTAATTGATCCACTTGATGAAATTATTTGGGAGCCACTTAGGATGCAGTACTATTGATTTCAAATGCCCCACATATTTACAACCATATATATTCAAGGGAATTTCATTTTTAGATTGCTGGGGGTCTTGAGGGGTATTTTGTTTTAACTAGCTTGCTGAATTGACAAAACATACTGTAACATATTATTTGAAGAACTAAAAGATAGTAGTTGACAAAGAAATTTAAGATTTAGAATGAATTTTTATAGAGAAAAGTATAGGTTGTTTTGTGTTGATAATATATGTTGTATTTGACTGTCCATCTAGTGAGTAAGTGAGCTTCAAATGACCAAGCAGTCTTTGAGGTGGCTTTGAAACAATCATTTATGTTTCAAGTTGACAGCACTAGAATTGAACGTTCACTTAAATTTTGACTGATAAAAAGACCTAGAACTTAAATCTTTTAACTCACGCTGACTCATAACAGCATTAGTCAGATACGGTTTTAAGATAAGCTGTGTTACAAGCCAAAGTAAGTGATAAATTTTATAGTTATTAATGCAGTTTGAAATACTGAAGCTAATCTGGAAATTAGTCAGTATGTGGTGAGGAGACAACGATATTGCAATGCCAAAATTGTTTTTTTGCAGCCTGACTAGTGGAATTTTTCAGTATTCAGTATTCAGTCTTTTAAATGATAAGTTCAATTTAGCTTGAAATGCACCTTTTTGGAACAGTTAATTTGGTAGTGAAATTCACCTTCCCTTAAAAAAACCCAAACAAACAAACAAAAAAACCCACCCAAAACCAAACCAACATTTCTCTATTTCTAAGAAAAATCAGATACTTTGAATTTGCCATGTCTTATATATGCACCTGAAGAAATAAATGTTTTGAAGAGAAAAACACATTTCCTATTGATTATGTGTTTCGGTTCTCTTAAGGAAGTCTGATTTTATTTAGTTACTGCAGGCTTCAGACCTATTATTTGCAGTCTAATTGAATATGTGTTTCATGACAGAGAACAAGAATCTACCAGGTGGAATAAAGTGTAAGCGTTTAAAATGAATCATTGGCCTATTGCTTGTGTTCCTATTAAACCCACTTTCAATTGGCTGTTTTTGCAAGTTGGAGTATTAAGTATAGTAAATTTGACTAGATAATGCTGTACCACCGATCTTGCCAGATGCAGAAACTGGGAAGAATCTGGCATTTTGAGTATGCGTTTCAGATCCTGGCCTTTCACAGTAGGAGATACAGGATTTTTCCAATGTCTCCCTTGGAGAACCACATAATAGATGGGGAGTGTTTGCAGGGGCACCACTGGGAAGGGAATATTTGGGTTTCCCTGTCAGCGGTATCATTCTTTGCGTCAGGCTGTAGTGGGTAGGAGCTCAAATACACAGGTTACATTTGCTACTCAAGAGGTTGTTTATAGTGACCCTTGGGGAAGAAGCAACAGAAGGGATATAAACGTTGCATGGGTGACAACAGCAAGCTGGCAGGCAATGAGTTTTGCCTTACTGGCTGGTTAAATAAGGCTCCTTTATTGCCAGAGGAAGGAAAGATAAAATCAAGTTGAACATATAAAGGGAAAAAAAAAAATGAAGCAAATTTGAAGACCCTTAAAATGTCACATAATTTGTCACACACATTCATCTATTAGCTCATAAATGTCAGTTCTTGTAAAAAGGCTTTCCAGCTTTTCCTTGGATCTGAGTTTCCAGAACATTTTAGGGCCTACAGCTGGGCTTCAGAGTTAAACTGATTTTTTTTTTCCCCCCCATGTTTTTAAACAGACCTCTGAATCAGGCATCTCTTGTAATTTTTGCTGCTCTCCTGACCTTGAAAAAGGATCTGTGCTCCTGGGAGAGACATCTTGAAGGGTAGTTGGCAATCATGGAATCAACTAGGAAAGCATTTTATTTACTTCAGTTACCTGGCTTGAAAGCTAAGCCTTAGGAAAGAACTGTTTCGGCTTCCTTTGTTAGTGTACATTTCCTTACAGCTGAGTCACTGAAAACACAGGCTTGCTTTTAGGGATCTTTTTCCCCCTCCTGTTAGTTTGGAGGTGATTTTGTCATAATTTAGAGAAACAACTGACCAACCCCTGCCCCCATCCCATTTTGATCTCGCTTCTTTAGAGTTTTGCAAAAGCAAGCTTTCAAACTGTCAATGGCAGATCATAGTTCTGAGTAGTAATATTTTATAGATTAGTCCATCTCATATTACAGTAGTTCTGCTTTTCCGGCCTCTTTAGAGCTGCTGCCAAACATCCTCTCCCACCATTTTAACCTGTGATCAGTGGATCTCTCAAACTGTGGGCTGCTTCTAGAGGCCCCATGAGATGTGTCACAGAGAACCAAGCTCATATGTGATCTAGGTGCATGAAATTGTAAGTCTGCACTTCCAATAGAACATATCTGTTGGCCCTCAAAAAAAGGGGGGGGTGTGATGTTGAAATGGTTATTCTTGCCAAAATTATACTAAGCACGTGGTTTCATACTGACTTTCTTTATATAAACATATTTTCAATATGCAATGAAAAAAATTATTGCTATTCAATAATTCTGCATTTTTAGCTGTGAAATTTATTACCGACACAGTATCATTAAGTATGCAAACTAATAAGTTTTTGTTAATTTGAAGATGCAATGAGCTTAGGTATTGATAATAATAGTAGTGGGAAAAGTGCCCAAAGAATATGGTATTTAGTTCCAACTTAGTTAGCCACTATCATGTATATATTAAATTAATTGTAAGATCGTTTTCATTCCCTGATGAGCCCTGTTCTGGGTAATGTGCACTCCCATATTTGCTTCTAAAACCCTGATAAATGCAATCTGTTGGAATGTTTTTAAGACAATAGCTATTTAATGAATAGCTTGTGTGTACAGGAGAAAAGAATAAGCTTGATTGCTTACAATCTGACATTTGAAAAAGCATTTTTTTAGATCTCTTGTATTTGCATATCTAATTGCTATGTAATCAAAACTAAGTGAACTGTAGCTACTTGAAACCAAAAAATGAAAGGCAATCATCTTTACAGGGGGAAATATCCCACTCATATGCAAGCCTGTCTGAATATTAGAATTATATTCTTCTTGTGTTTAATTATAGGTGTCTGACTGAGCAGTAAATTTATGCCTGTGTATTAAAGGAGTGAATGTGACCCTGAAACATCAGCTTTCCTTTGTTGAAGCAAAGCATTGGCATTGAGAGAACTTAAGTGTTGTGTATTTTGGTGATAAGGGATTGTGCCAGAATAGCTGTTAATTACCTGCTTTGTTTGATATGGAAAGTAGTGGTTCCGCACTTTTCTTCCCACCAGTGACAGTACTCAATTAAAACTTGTATTAAACAGTGATAATGCCCTCGTTTATCTGGTGGGGAAGACGTGAGGTGAAGAAAATTAACAGGATTTTTTCAGCTGTTTGGAGGTGGCTTTGGTTTTTTTCATGAATCTAGTCACAGTACAGAAAAACGAGTTTTGTCTTTTTGGTATGGTGGTGTGTGGTGGGTTTTGGTGGGTTTTTTAATTGTTTATGACTCTCAAATCTTGCACTTTACTAATAGTGGCTACAGTAGAAGTTGAAAAAAATCCTTAACTGAAATGTGGAAGTTTTATATTTGGAACATGCTTGTCCTATCCTGTTCCACGTCATTCCTCTGTGTGAAGTGTCTGTTGCCATGGGTCCTTATTTCACTGTTGGGTTTTTTTGTTTGTTTGTTTGTTTTTTTTTTTTAAATTTTATTTTATTGCAGTGGTTACGTCAGAAAAAGAGGGGTTTTTTTAAATTAAATTTATTGCCTGAGCTTTTCTATTCCAAATATTTGAAGCATGTTTTCTAACGTAGTTGGTTTTCTCAGCTTCCGTTAATATTTGTTATTTTATAAAGAAATGTTCTCAGATCTGATTTTGCAAGATTTTGTAATCAGCATAATATTTTCCTCTTAGATTTCTTAAGTATATGACAAAACTGAATGCAGTATTTTTGGTGGGAACCCTTCAGTCTGAGATAGGATTCTCTAAGTAGCAGCTATTTTTTTGCATATATGAACAGAAATAACAAGGAGTAAGGCAAGGAAATTAACACAGAAGAAAGACTTGCTAATCTGTGTGGATCTTTGTTTCCTTCAGGTAGCAATGCTGAGGCATATTCTAAAATTGAAAACGTACTAAGTAGATCAGTAGACAATAAGAAAAGGTATAGAATTGTTTCAGTAACGCTTAAATGCTTTTTATTTCATTCATCCAAAGAAATTAAGGAATGGCTTGGTTCCTTTACTTAATGAAGTTTGGAAGGCCTGTGTTCAACAAGCTTGAACAGCTTTATTCTAGAGTGAAAGCTGAATGTTTGATGCTAGACTAATTTGGCCAAAAATGTGAAACAGTAAGTGAAAAGGAGTAATTACTGTAACAGCTTTAAAGCATGTACACGAAATTCTTTTGAAGATCTCAGTGGTTATGGCAATGCATAGTAATTCAACTAGAATTTTAGAGCTTCAATGGTTAGGTCAATAGAGGTCACATGCAGAAAGTAAGATTGGTTGCCTGCAATAATTAGGCAGAATTAATAAAGTTTGTTTAGAAGGCATATTGCACATACTGAATGGTTAGCAGTAATGACTAGTCCTAGATATAACAATGGTTAGCAGTAATGACTAGTCCTAGATAAAACCTTAGAATTAAACAAAAAAAAAAAATCATTGCAGATAAGACAATACCTTAAAAGGCTTTGTAAGGTGTGGAAGACTTGAAAGATTTTCTTGTTTTGTTGAAAACAGAGTGTCATTGTTAAAGAACAGAAAACTAGCTTTTATTTGGTAGTGGAACTTAGTAATCTCACAGGATGCAAGCAAACTACAGTGAAAAGTCAGGTTTAAAAAAAGTTTTAATTCTGTGAATTTTTCATGGTTTACAGAAAGAAAACTGTAGAAAGCCTTGCTTAGATGAGATCTCATAAATGACATGTTTTTGAAGAAGTCTGCTTTTCTTTTGAAGTAAATGTTTTTTCGGGCATATCAAGTGATAAATTTCATGAAATTATTTAATTGCATATAATTAGCAATAAGTTTTCACATGACTATAGATTACATTTCCTTTAGATAATTCATAAAGTCAATAAATGTAAATTTGTTGCTACTAACCACACAATTCCCCTTTCATACAAAGTAAACAGTGATAGGTGTTAAATAAGAACTTGATAAGGTGTTCTATGATCTGGCGTTTTTGAAGTGGAAAGATCTCTGTCCATTTCTTTAACTGTTTTTCCAATTTTCTTTCTCCTCTGCTGCCCAAAAAAAAAAAAAAAAGTGGAATGTGAATTCGAGATGTATTTAGATTAGTAGAATTATTTCATGGCATAGCAGTGCTGCAATCCAGTATTACTATAACTCTGTTAGCTCATCTATGATTAGGTTCTGCAATGATTAGATAGCTTCCTATGATCACACATGCTCATTGAATAGTCTTTTCACTTTATAGGTGAGTGTTGCAACCCACACTGTCCAGTCACAGTGTTTCTAATATCGAAGCTAGTTTGTTGAGGCTTCCTTAAGCTTTCATGTATTTAGTATAAAATCCCAGCTTCAGATAAAGTTGAGGACTTCGTTCTTCCAGAATGAATAGTCTTAAATGGACATATTGTACTTTTTGTACTCTGTAAAGAAAAGACAATGAACCTATTGGATTCTTCTGTTTAAATTAAATTGTTCTGATTACATTTCATTGACTTTGGTCACTTGAAAATAATTTATTAACATTTTTGAGCATTTTCTTTATTATGCATTTCAGTTAGATTCTTGAGGAACTATTTACTGTGCTTTCTTTTAGAGAAATTTCCTATTTCCATATACAAAATTTAAAAATAATGTTGTGATATTCAGTTTTGAATAGGTATTAATCTACTGTATTGTCAAATAATCTCTACATGCAGATCTTTTTCAGAGAGGAAAATTTCTGTGTTGAAAATATTTGCAGTGTTAGAATGTGGAAAAGTAAAGGAACTTCTTCTCTTTTAGCAATTGCCTTTTCTAGACCCTTTCTGCATGATCAGGCTTTCCCTTTATATTCTTTACTATTCTTCGAGGACTTGCAATCACTTTTGGGGGGAATTTCAGTATATCTGATCGTGCCCTAGAGTGAGGTTCCCAAGTCTAAGACTGAATGGAAATTCTGTTTTCCAGTCTTTCTTATGTATTTGAAAAAAGCCAGGTGGAATGAACAAAGCAGGTAATTTTCTGCACTCACCCCATCAACAATTTTTCCTGAAATTCATTTTTAAGTTGGATAAAAATGTTGCGTTGTCATACGCTTGTTCAAATAGCAAAAGCTCACTGTCTTGGTAACCTTGGGGGAGGGGGGCACACACGACAAACAAACCAACCTCAAATTTCTTCTACCGAGAAGCTTTAGGACATGAAAAATCCAGAAGCTGAGAGTTGACTTTCAGCTCTTCAAATAGTCCTCCAGAAGAATACTGTGCGGTAAGCACCCTGGTGACAGGGTTTATGTACCACGTGAGGAAAATTCAGGCCCCTTATGTCCCCCCATAATCGGAGTTGATGGTACTTGTCATTTGAAATATGTGTATATACACCTGCTAAACATGCTTTTTTCTCTGATGAAAACAGTACTGCTGAAAGCATGTCGTAAAACTTGTTTTTATTGCAGATATACACAATGAATCATAATTTCCAGCAGGCTCAGATCCTGCCTATGTAGGATCAGCAACTAAAACACTGAAAATGCGAACAATATTTTATTTATGATTGGGACCTATAGAGCATGTCTCACATTTGTACTTAGACCTTTTAGCTGCATAGCAATGTACTTGCATGCATCTGGTAGTTGAAGTATTCTCTCTACTGAGGTCATTCTGAGCACAACTATGTAAGTTTTTAAAGTAGCTAGAGGTGATATTGATGTTCTTTATCCCCCCTCTCCCTCTTCTTAGCCATTTGGACAGTTAAGAAGGAGAAAGGATTCTCTAAGGGGTAAAAATTCAAAATTTAGTGTGAAAGAAAGTAAAGAGAATTTACCGTTTAGCCCTTGGAATGCCTATGCCTCAAAGCGACAATTTTTTTTCAAATCAGGTTTTGAGTGATTCAGAATTCTCTTGAAGAAAATGTGAAGAATCCATCTAGAAACAAACTTTAATTCCATGTATTAGCAGAGTCAAGTTATGATGACCTTGGATACGCTCTAAACCAATTTGTAATGATTACTGTCAAAGCAGTTCTTTCTCTGTTGAAAAGTAATGGCCTATGATATATTGGAGGCCAGATTAGATCATCCTGATGATTCCTTCTGGTCAGAGTCTTTGAAATTGGAAAAAAATGACTTGGCATTAACCTTAAGTATAAAAAGGGGGATAACGGTAAGATGTACTGAAAAAAATTTCAGTATAGTATAATGGAACGTTTAATTTATCAGTGTTTTATATAGATCACAAACTTTCATTCTCCCTATATGTATGTGTGTGTAGATATATAGTGTATACTACTGAAATTTGTAACAATTCTACAATCGGGTTGAATTTAAGTTTTTGGTTTTTTTTTTTTTCCCCCCATATCTGGCTTTGTGCATCATGGACTTCGTACATATATGCCTATATGCTAAAATGAAAATAGTTCATTGATGAGAATCAAGCTAAAATTTTGGGGCTCCAGTATGGTTTGTCTACATATAAAGTCAGAGAACTCAAATTTTAATTGTGTGGATTTTTTTGCGTATTAAGTTCTACTGCTTTGGTCATACTGTGAATAGGACAGTTCTATAGTAGCCAATACCTCACTAATCCTGAATTCCAGAAGAGTATTCAGCAGCAAGTTTTAATAATTGGAGTACTGGGCTTTTGTTGTGTGTCTTGTTACTGGCCTTAGCTTAGAAAAACTTCTTAGTTCGAATAGCCTTAGCAGAGTTTTTGGAGATATTTTGTTTGTTTTAAGAAAAGAAGTAAAGTATGTTCACTTGTGCAACAAATTTGAGACTGTCTTGAAGGATTTTTAAAGAGAAAAAAAGGAAGTGAGGCATGGTAGCACTAACAGGCAACAGGAAATGAAATTCCTCAGCAAGTTTGAGATGAATAAGATCAGACCTTGAGAGATCAGGAGGAAACTGAGAACAAGGTGTTAAGTCTACACAAAATAGTGACAACAGTAGCAGAAGGCTTTTTTTTTCCTAAACTTATTCATAAATGCTGATTTATCTGTGACTTTTACAAATACATTTTCTATGATGATAAACAATTTCTTGCTTTCTGCAACTAAGAAGAGTAATTTTCATATGTATCAAACTAGATGTTTTACAACTTCTTTGAATTCCAGTCTGTTCACTTCATACCAGTAGTTATAGTGGTTATAGTGTTAAGAGCTACGTAAGTACTTGGAGGTAGGGGTGAATATTAGGACATACAGAACTTGCAGAATGCATGGATTTCAGTATCCTGGCGTGACTTAGCTAACAGGACTGTGTATGGTTGTCTACATACCAAAAAAAACCCCAACCAACCAACCAAACCCATGCTTATCCCCTTAGGGAAGGGAAATACTTGAAATGCACAAATGAAAAGCTCAGTATGGAGCTGTGTACTAGTTACTTCTGTGCCTGGAGTTTCAGACGTTATGTGCTCATTCAGAATTAATTCAGCTGCTCTTTGGACTCTTGGTGAATATATACAGTGCAAACTTTATTTCTTAGATTAATTCTTTATTTTCTTAGTGTCTATACTTAGGTATGTATATTGGGAAAAACTTTACATGCCTGGGATTTTGAATTTTTGTGTGTGGCATTTTTATGTACTATCTGATAATCAGATTTAAGAGTTTATTCATTGGTATCTTCAGAGTAAAGAATTGGAATAACGCCTCCTGCCTAACATGGGGCAGTGTTTTTAAGACTCTAATAGGTAAGTTATCCTGCATGTTGTGTTATGTTAGAGAAAGCTGTTAAAACACTTTATATGTATTGAAGTGCCCAAATAAAAAAAAAAATGCTGTCATCTTTGAGACATGAGGTGTCTCAAAGCAAGATGTGAAATGTTTTTAAGTGCTTTGTTCATCCATTGATTTTTCTGTGTATTTTATCCTGTTGATGTGTGTTAACTTCATAGATGAGCTATGCCTACCTTTTACTTTGCATACACTGCAACTGCAATGTATGCCTTTCTTGCCTTGTGGAGCTCGAGTGCTGATGTGTTAAATAGTTGTATATTGTCTACTAAGTCAGTTTTGTAGCTAAAATTTTATTGCAGTTGGTTTCAGACTTCATTATCCCCATTACAAGAATGTGATGTTCTACTTGCAAAAGTGGGATACATCTTATTAACCCTGCTTGCAGGGTAAGGGTTGGGGGTTTAACAGGGAGGATATGGAGGTTATACTGTGTATGCTTGGCTGAGCATGACTTGCATTGAAAACTTTTACTCTTGTTGAGTATTACTGTAGTTTGTCAAATAGTTAAAACATGCTTTACTAACAGAAGAAAAAAAACCCTATCTGCAACTTTTTCTGATAATTTTTTGACTTTTCTGAGCCTTTTCCTGTGAGACTGTATGGTTTTGCAGCAAGAGCTTTGAGTATATGGTCTAGCCATTGTTTGTAAATTACAGCAGACGGTAAATTTCTTTGATTACTGTGTGTTACTGTGGAGAATAGCATTGAAACTGGTAGTTGGGATACTTTTGATTTAATTCTCAGTTCTTTTCAAAATTCTTAGTCATGTCTTCTGTTCCATAACATTTGGGGCCAGTTCTGTTCAATATCTTCATTGATGATCTGGATGAGAGGATTGAGTGCACCCTCAGTAAGTTTGCAGATGACACCAAGTTGGGTGGAAGTCTGCTGGAGGGTAGGAAGGCCCTACAGAGGGACCTGGACAGGCTGGATTGATGGGCTGGGGCCAACTGCATGAGATTCAACAAGGCTCAGTGCCGAGTCCCGCACTTGGGTCACAACGACCCCGTGCAACGCTACAGGCTTGGGGAGGAGTGGCTGGAGAGCTGCCTGGCGGAAAAGGACCTGGGGGTGTTGGTTGACAGCTGCCTGAACATGAGCCAGCAGTGTGCTCAGGTGGCCAAGGCAGCCAATGGCATCCTGGCTTGTATCAGGAATAGTGTGGCCAGCAGGACCAGGGAGGTGATAGTGCCCCTGTACTCGGCACTGGTGAGGCCACACCTCAAGTACTGGGTTCAGTTTTGGGCCCCTCACTACCAGAAGGACATCGAGGTGCTGGAGCGTGTCCAAAAAAGGGCACTGAAGCTGGTGAAGGGTCTAGAGCACAAGTCTTATGAGGAGCGGCTGAAGGAACTGGGATTGTTTAGTTTGGAGAAGAGGAGGCTGAGGGGAGACCTTATTGCTCTCTACAACTACCTGCAAGGAGGCTGTAGCAAGGTGGGGGTTGGTCTCTTCTCCCTAGTAATGAGTGACAGGACGAGAGGAAATGGCCTCAAGCTGCACCAGGGGAAGTTTAGGTTGGATATTAGGAAAAATATCCTATCATTTTATATCAGGCACTGGAACAGGCTGCCTAGGGAAGTGGTTGAGTCTCCATCCCTGGAGGTATTTAAAAGACGGGTAGATGTGGTGCTCGAGGACATGGTTTAGTGGTGGACTTGGCAGTGACAGGTTAACGGTTGGACTCGATATTAAGGGTCTTTTCCAACCTTAACGATTCTATAATTTAAATGGGTTTTAATGCTTTGTATGAAATAGTTGAATAGGTAGGAGGGGTATAAGATAAATAGTTGCATGGGTAGGATATGTTGCATAGTATAAAGGATATTAAAAACAATACTAAAAAAGTAAGATATTTTTGTATCTGTGATATGTTTGGTAATCTTAAAGTGAATTTGACACAATATAAATACACTTTTCTTTAAGTGGGTGGTATAATAGGTATTGAAATAACCACAGATGTCTTTAAATCAGAATTTAATTCAAAGGGTCTTTACTTACATTTCTGTCAAATTATGCAGGATTGAAGAGGCTCGCACACTCTAAAGCAGAGTAATGCCTGAGCTCTGTAAGTTAATCATATGAGTAGTCCTGAAAGGACAGAATCTTTTTGCTATCACAAATTGTTGAAGTTTTTCTGTGAGTTGTATGGCACTATGTTTGGATTGATCCTAATGGTCAGTTCCCCTTAAAAGCCTTAGGACATCTGTTCCCACTGTTTCATGTGCATCTTCAGAAGTCAATTGAGTTTGTGAGTTTCTTAAATTGGCCCCTGCACAATTGTTTAAGCAGCAGGGTCAGCTCAGGGAAAGTGGCAGAGTCAGGACCACTATTTTCAGTGATAGCTGGTTGTTAAATAAACTTAACTTGCAGAGTTAAGCTTCACCTTCATATTATTCCATGATATGCAATACGTGAGTGCCTGCATGAAAATGTTTTTACTTTAACTCCTGGTTTGCTATTTCACCATTAATTTTACCCAGCAAAGTAAGAATTTTTTGCTGAAAAGGATTCTTGATCAATAGAAAGGAGAAAGGAGTATTATTTTGTGAATTTTTTCATAGCTTTGAAACAAGAATCTTGTCTATGGTCCTGGAATCTTATGCTTTGTAGACCTCTAAGTTACTCATCTGAACTAAACCTGATTTTCTGAATTTTGACTTATTTTCTAATACATTATTTTCAATATTTTAAAGAAAGATAAAATCTTCTTTCTTTTTTTTTTTTTTTTTGTTTAATTCCATTCTCTGCTTGTAGTTCATCTGTGGAAGGAAAAAAAACCCCTCACCTTTTAATTATGCCACTGGAGCATTTAATTCAGTGCCAGTACTGTTTGAATCGGTGCCTGCTGCTTGTTGCAACTGGAGAAGTAACATTATAATTGTTGGTAATACACAGAGAGCTAAGCTGAGCAATTGACCTAGGGTAAAGATGCCCAGGTCTTTGGCCTGCTCTTGTGCAGAATTCACATTATCTGAGTAAGTTGCTTAAGCCAGTGTTGTCCCTGAAAGAAATACTTATTAAACTGCATCTTGTGTCACCAGGTGTGTTCCTATCTGAGTATATCAAAGTAAAATACTCTTTTGTCAGAGAAGGATGTTGGGGCTATCTAATGCTGGTTTAGCATTTCAGCAAGATCACATTCCATGTACGTAATGATGAGGAACTTCAGCTAGTTGACTGATTTGACTTGACTTAGAACATTGACTACAACCTTTTACTGGTTGAGCATGGTTTATCTGTGATACATAATTTAAAGACAACGTAACTTCTCATAATAGCATTTTAAGTATGTACTTTAATATACTTTGGATATGTTTTTCTTATTTTTAGGCATCCTACTTTTGTTTTTCTTGATGACTGCATGTTTTTCATAAGCAATGTTTTTAACTTCCCTATTTACAAAAAGAAAAATGACTTTCCTGTTTTATATATAGTAGTTACATAGTTGAAGTATGGGTCGAAGGAACAGAGAAGGGGCTTTAAACCACTTTTTGAATGGATTACGTGGTACCATCCCATCTTGCTTAAAGTTAATGAGCTATTATGGTTGCCCCAACAGTAATGGGTACTAGTTAAGATGTACTATCTTCTGTGCTCATTTGCATCTGGTATGAATTTGACTTTTAATTTTTTTTTTTAAAAATTACTCTCATGCTATCAGATGGAATATACTATTTTTTTAGGAAAAAAACAGCTTTTATGTCCTGATAACTGCATCACTATAGCATACATACAAACTGTCTTACAGGCAGGTTAGTAGTGGAATAGAAAGTCATGTTTGTCTCCCTTTTATAGCTAGCCAGCTCATGATTTTTTCACTTTTTTTTCCATTTGCAAAGAACTTCTAAAAATTGTTCTTTTATTTATTTTGCTATTTTGAAACATAAGGAGACCCTGAAAAGGACTTGAGCTTTTTTCCCTGATTGCCTTTTTATCTTAAAATTTTAAAATGCAACCTCAATAAAATTTCTGACTGGTTGTTTTTTGTGGGTTTTTTTTTTTTTTTTTTTTTTTTTTTTTTTTTTTAGCACATATAATGTTAATTCGTGAAACTGTGCGAATCACCAGTAGTGATAGTGCAGGAATACTTAACTCTGGAAAGGGATTTTTGTCTTACTCATCACTCAAATGAAGGAGAACTTGAAGGAGTTGGGGTGAGGGGAAGAAAACTGAAGTTTGTTCTCTCTTCTGTGACTTAGCTTCTGTTGATTCTTGCATTGTTTTCCCTTAACTAGGTTGTCTTATATTATGGCTTCTTAGGATTTCAATCTCAAGTGTGAACAAGAAGGAATAAATTGTGTCCATCACAGGATAAAATAGAAACCCTAATTCCAACTCTTCATGCCTCTTTTAAACATCTTAAGCAAAATAGGGCACAAGCCCAATTTTTTTTTGCTTTTCAGGTCTCCTTTAAGAGCAGAGGCAACCATGATCCAGCAGTTTCGGAGGTAGAGGCAAGTAAATGTTTTACTTCTTGTAAACATTCCAATAAGTTTTTGCAAATCACCTATAATTTGAGGAGACCCTGGTTGAAAAAGAATCTCACCCCCCCCCCCCCCCCCGCCTTCCCTAAATGGTGAATTTACTTTGTATGCTTGATGTGAGAAAAAATATATTTAAGCTTTTACTGATTATTGACAGGCTTCGCATTAGTTACACAGTGTTGCAATTCCTTATTGGTGTAAAAATATACAAGTTTAATATTAGTAAGGTTTTTGTGATGATAGTTGTTGAAGTTTTTTCTTTTTGAACATATCTTCAAAATGTAAATTGTTGGGATGTTCATCATAGTGATTTTCTTTAAAAAAAAAAAAAAAGTGGCTAGTATTTGCTACCTCCAACTGCTGGTGTTCAAATCAGCTCTTCAGCATTCTCACTAAGGGCAGTTCAACAACCTCTTATGTGCTGGGTCTAAACCTGTAATTATTTCTGTGGTGGGGACATTTCTGAGAGCTCATATTGAGTTTCTCCTGAAGGTACCGCTTGTGGTGTTAAATGAGTACTTTTGAAGGCTGTATTGGAGGTACGGGAAGGAACTATCCATCTGTATTGCTGAAGTTCTAAAAATCAGGCAGCCTCTGAGTGCTGCTGCTCATCAGGAAGTTTGACTCCTTCGGGTGTCTCAGGCTGCGGTTCCAGGGCTGCTCTGAGCACAATGGAAGTCAACGCTTGCTGGTCAGTACGACTTGCACAGCCCTGGCTAGGCATACTTTCTCTCTTCCTTGTGACAGTTCTGGTGATTTAAATGACTATGATGACCTGCTTCAGTGCTAAGCTGGCTGAAAACTAAAGCTGGAAACTTCCTGTTGCTTTTGAGAACCATGAACTGGATTTCAATCACTTTTTTTTTTCTTTTTAATATTGGTTGGAAACAGGAGTGCTGAGGTACTATCAGGCTGTCTCCTGTTCTTACCTCTGCTGTCAGAGTGGTTCCAAAGAATGTTTATCAATATGGTGATAGGCGTTTGTGGGACTACAGGCTTTAGGCAAAGTGTGGTAATTGTTCTTGAATTAGTTGAGCTGGATGACTGTGGCTTCTTGGTATGATGCGGAGATGATGCTTTTTACATCTTCAGATGATAAATGCAGGGTCCCCGACTTGTTTTTTAGACACAAAATATGGAACATACAGGCTTGAAATACCTGTTCTCTCCACTACTAATGAACTTTTTGCTGTGTTTAATTTTCTTATTTAAAGCTGCAGACATTTGAAACAGACCAGAATTTTTTGACCGTGAATACTAGATACTAACTGAGAACTGGGAAGCAAAGTTGTGAAACTATATGCTTGGGTTTTAGTTCTTTGAAGTATCAGAGCTGGCTTTTGGGGAATTTTTCAGTGTTTTTGGCATCTTTTTCCTGTTTGAAAGTATTGAAGTGAATTTGTGACACATTTGGATGAGTTCTTGAGTCATAATACAGTGCAAAGATTAAAATGTAATAGCAAATACGTAGAGATGTTTTAATTTTGTTGGCAGCCTACAATTGTAACATGGAGAATACTAATTACAAGTGGCATGCTGATGCTGTTAATTCTTACCACGTTTCTTTGAATACTTTGTAAAGAACCTTTTTCAAAACTATTCCATTAGGAAACTAGTTGGTTTTTTGGACCTTACTCTTCCTTATCATCAATAAAAAGAGACAATTTGCATTGTTTCATAATGATACAGGATTACGTGTATTTGGGACAGTTTTGCTCAGCTTCTCTTTTGGGAGGTGGGGGGAAATGTACTGTTCCATGTTAGAGGGTTACAATGGGGACCGGAAAGAAGCTAGATTTTGGTCAGCTAATGTGGGAGTATAGTTCAGTGGAATAAAAAATTTTGCTAGCTAATAAGCTGTGTTGACCCAAATTAATACCTGTGCCAGTTTGCGAAGGGAGAGGAGGGGAATAAGAAAGTGACTGGGTCAGAAAGCGGGAGGTCAGCACCTGTCGGCTGGCAATACATCTTTGTCGTCTGTTGGAAATGCATTTTGAAAAAAGGGATTATACTTGTGCTTTCCTGAAGAGTAGGAAACATTCAGAATGAAGGAAGCCACCTTTCTTCTAGCTATCTCTCTAGGATGTGAGCAGAGCGTGTAATTATTTTTGTCCTCAATTCATGCACAATGCTGTCTTATTTTCTAAGATGGATGAAACCATTGTGGAACTTAAGAAAGGCATGCACAATAATGACCTTTTCTCCCCAGCCTTACCATCTTTCTTTGACTTTTGTTATTCAGAAGTATATTAATTTAAACTGTAAAACTTTGGTTTGATTTTTTTTTTTTGTGTGTAGGCAGATAAGCATGCAATCTAAAACCGTATATAATGGACATTTTAACAAAACAAGTTTGGAAATTGTCTTCTGAAGAGCAGAAGCAGTTAATTTTTTTAATAACTTTTTGCATGTTTCTGATAATGTACTGGAATCTATTAATTACGTCAAATGTCTGTAGACTTGGTTAAACCATCAAGGATTGACTTTGCTTCTGTGGCTTCGTACTGTAATGACACTGTTTTGGTTCTTTTAATCTGTCCAGTACTTATTAATATTTCTCTCGTCATTAATATCTTTATTTAGCTGAGGGAAACGAATAGATCCTACCCGTGCTTCTCTTTGGACACGGTGTTGAAAAAGCAGAACTTGAAATTTTGCATAATTAAGTCTTAATTTTTCACGTTACGGTGACTTGCAATGGAGCTGTGATAATTCGGTTAATTGTAGTTTTTATTCAGTTTGCACACTCATTTTTTGCTCAAAAACTCGCAAAGGAAAATGTCAGCAGATTCACTATTTAATGAGATTTTTTGAACGTTACATTCCTTTGGTGAATGTTTTGGTACATTTTACCAAAATTCATGGGATTCAAAAAGTTCATGTGAAACTGGATGTCTTTTTGGAAAGATGATGTTGTATCCTAAACAGCAGTTCTAGGACTGCTGATGGAATGTGATCTTGAAGGATGCATATCTAGACATTCTCTCTTAAGACCAGTATACATGTATGCAATGTAAATATTGTGATATTTGAATTAAAATTCTGAATAGCTTTCACGTTCTTTTGTGTTAATGTAATGAGTAAGGGTTTTATTACACTTTATTTTCAAGTTTAAAGAGTGGTCAGAAATATTTTTTCATGATTACTCATTTACAGAAATGTTATTTCAATAATTTCACTTAAAATTACTTTTTCCTATTAAATATTTTCACGAGGTTTTTATTTTAAATATGTTGCATACATACTATATAAAGAACTGATGGGAATGTATACTATTTTAAATGAACTGGAAAATTTGTGGTTTTCAGCTCATTAAGTGTAGAAAGCAAAGAAAGAATTCCAAACCCCGACCTTAAGGACAGATTCAGTGAAGGACCAGAGAGCTCTCTGTGAAAGCCACCAGAGAGTACTGATGGGTTGCAACGTTCCAATTCCTATGAATCATTAAAGTAGTACTGCTGAAGGGAACTACCCACTGGCTTACCGTTCTTTGGTTTTGTTTGGTTGGTTGGTTTTTTTAATCACTGGATTGATGTCACCTGAGAGGTAAAGGGCGATACTGATCCTGAAGATCCATCATCTCTGTACTGCAGGAAAGGCTTCCCCTAATATATTATCAGCAGTATTCTTAAGAGCCATTTAATATCAGTGCCAAGCTGGCACTCGGCTATACAGTCTTTAAGTGGCTTGACTAGTACTACGTTTTACTCTAGCCTTGAGAACACATGCCACATGCTGGATACCCCTCCTTCTGCAATCATTATAATCAATAGAGTTGTTGCATGAAATTGGTCATAAAGAAGGTTTGGAACAGTGGTCACACTTTGAGTTACCTAGGTGGTAATCTGGGTGTGTCAAATCCCATATAATTGTAGCAAGGATTTGAGGCAACTGCTTCAATAAAACTATAAAATTACAGACTGTGTGCAAGATTTCAGTCATAAATACATGGAAAGTTTGTGCTGAGATCATTTGAGGCAGTAGTTCTGCATTCTTTCAAGGACCCAACTTCAGTTCATTAGCTAATATTTATTGTGATTCTGTACTCAGTGACAAATTTGGGGAGTTTTCTGTATTCTCTATAACAAAACTGTGTTTTATTTTTAAAGTAGAAGTTCTATTTAATTTGTGTTAGTATCTTGCCTGTTACTTTCCATTTGTCTTGAACTGTTGTCCGGGTTATTTGTTTACAAATAAATGTGTTTTGGAATTGTTGCAACTGAGTAAATATGGAAAGAATGGAACTATTTCAGGAGGAGGGAGTAAAATGATTTAAAACCAAAGGTATATAAATATATGCTTGTGTAATCCCTATAAGATTAAATTATTATAGTTTTAGAGTAAACTTGCTGTTTTAATAGCTTAGTGAGAAAATAAGAGAATGGACATGAAATAAAAGGCTAGACTGTTATTACTCAATGTGTTAAAATCTAACAGTCTTAGCAGCAATGCTATATAAAATGCTGTAGAAATGCTCTATTCTTTGTTCCGCTCAGTACTGTACTACTGATTGTAGGTCACCATTGAAGAAAAAGTTTAATAAATCATGGATAACAACATACTACACTATTATTTATGCACTGCTTAGATGTATTACCATAGTATGAATCCAAACCAGGCAACACAAAGCTTGCAGAGCCCATTCCTTGGGGGGGGGGGGGGGGGGGGGGGGGGGGAGAAAAAAAGAAGAAAAAAAGGAAAAACAAACCCCAAAACCTCAGAAAACCTGTATGAATGGAGGCTCAGCCTGAATAAAACCATTGCAATTAACTGGTGAGCTTTCTAGCTATGGAGCAAATCAGTTAATATATGGATTAGTGTGACCCTGAAATTTAGCTTTTCGGTTGTTTCCAATTGGTAAAAGAACCCCTTACCCTGTCTGGACAACACAATATATTTGGTAACATGCTATGAACTTATGCCACCTGCACCATAATATCTGTTTAACAACAATATTCTGTGGAAAATGAGTTTGTTACATTAGTCAATGAATTTGACTGTTTATCTTCTCCAAAAGACCCATGGACTGTAGAGGGGGCCACTTTAGAGCAGAGCAAGCCACCATCTAAGCAGTGTGATAAGAACCATGGGTAGTCATCTGCTTAACAGTACCTGGTCACTAAGATAAAGCCCTTCTGTAATAGATAAGAGTTTCACGAGGCCTGCTGACTGCAGAATTAACTTTGAGCATTGTTTCTGGTCTCACTCCTTTCTAATCCAAAATGCAAGGCATCTTTCTAATGCTTCTGTAAATCTGAAAATTCCAGAATTTGGTACTATGGGAGAAATCACTGTGTAAAGAAATGAGAGCGCGAATAACTGAGTGACATATCAATTATATAATTCGCTAGTGGAAAGCACTCCTAAGCGATTGCAAAAGGCGCCTTTAAAAAAAAAAAAAAAAAGCCTTATGTAATAGGGCAGCATTAGTGCTGCTGTATGATGAACAGGGAAACAGGGCCACGGAAACCCAGCTGATGTCTCCTGTGAAATTACACGTTTAAGAAGAGTGTTGAGATTGCAAATTCAAATTAGAGGATGCTAGAATTAAGGTTGCTAGTTACGACCTTTTTGTATAAATGAACTTTTCCTTGGAGTTAATCACTATGCTGCGAGTGATTAGTTGTTTTTTGGTTGTTTTTTTTTTTTGCCACACCCTTATTTAAATAAATGGGACATAGTGTGTTCATTTCTCAGGTAAGCAACTGAGATGTAACATTTGAAGTGGAAAATGTTGATTGCTTTGCACGCCTAACTTGAGGTGAGTGGAAACTGAGTTTTCAGAATACTTAACTTTTAAATAGCAATTCATGTATTATAGTAAAATTACATTTGACGTGAGCAGCACTGATAAGCTCCCAACGCATCTACAGAGTTGGAAGTCAGGCAGTCGGAGCACGGGGCTCCCTCATCCTCACACCCTGTTGCGAGTGGTTTGGTGCGGCAGGGGAGGGACTGGGCTGGCTGTGCCGTCTGCTGCGGGCGAGACTGACAGCTGGCGGCCTCCTACAGAGGGATATGCTTGTGCCCTCCTTTGTGCTCAGTCTGCTACTTGTGGGATGTGTCACTGAGCCAGTTCAGCTTGCTAAGCAGGCAAAACCTAATCTGACAGCAGTAGTTTTGCTGCTGTGTTAAACTGGCTCTGGAAGGGCTCAGTGAGAGCTGTTGCTGGTGCAAAGAAGAGGGAAGGACTCTGCAGGCAGCCAAGAGAAAGGAATGAAGCCACTTGTTTTGGTGGGAGTGAACAGTTACCATTTCAGCTCTGTTGTTGAACTGAAGTCTACAGAAGAAACCCTTCTGTACAAGAAAACTCAGAATAGTTCTGACTTGCGATTTGGGAGAGTTTCTTTCTCTGAGGTGACTCTGTAAGCTCAGTGTTCTAATTATATGCACAGGCATTGTGTCTAAAGCTGGCAATATTCATTTAAGCAACCACTTACGAAAAAGTTTGGCTTATGTTTAGCGCTATGTTTTCATGTTGGCATAAGAGGTAATCTGAATCTAATTATTCAGGATAGCATTTAGCTGCCTAGGCACTTGAATCTTCTTGCCATCCCCGCAGCCCTACAGGAAGCAGGAGTGATTCAGACACCTGCTCTTCATTATGCGTCTTTGAGGAAATCTTCAAGGCAGATTCATCCTGAGGACTGAAATAAGAAAAATATTAGGCGTATATCAGTGCTCATACCCTGTTTTTCATTAAGGTCAGGATTCCACAAAGCACTTCAGCTTATGCATGAGATCTGTTGTAACATCGATCACTCCCCCCTTGCCCCTGTATTTTGCAGTCTGACTGTGCGTGTTCTTGTCAAAACTCACAGTTATCGTTAACTTACACATTTATCCAGAACGGAAAGACCTATTCCCAAGCAGTGTAAGACAGAGGTTTTGAGCTACAGCTCTGACATTGCAACCATGTCAGCCTGGCTCTGGCAGTAAAAACAGCTTTGCTTTTCTGTGCACGGCCTCTTTCCTGCATTTTGCTGCATTCTTGTAGCCCAGCAGTAAAGTACTATTGGCAACGTGTCACCGGTTAAAGTATTGAAGTTACTCCCCTTCCTCTACCTTTCCCCTCCCCAACCTGCCCCTGAATAGATATAAAAAAAAAACCAGAGGTGATGAATGTTTGTTTTATCTCTTTTAATTTTTTTAAACTTCACTGAGCAAGAACAGTGTCTTTAAGGCTCGGGAAGTTATTTGAAGCTTAACTACTACCTAGGTATGTTTGGTTTGAGTCATGGGTCTCTTGTTTTTGTTGCTTTGAGAAATAGTAAAACCCTAAAGATCACAATGTCCTAAAGTAAAGCTAACAACATATTACTATAAAAATAATTTTATTTTGTAAGTCATCTGATTTTAAAGAAACAGTGGTAACTGTTCATAATCTTAACAGAGTTCACTTAACTTTTTTGTGCGTACGAAGAGTAAAAACTGTGAACCTGTTCTTTTTTACTTCAGTTGGTTTGGGGGGGGGTACGGAAGAATTTTCCTTTTGTTTTTCTTAAATTTAGCTGGCAGTTCTGTGCAGAGTTTATAACTATATTTGAAACTTGTCTATTTCATTGCGGGTTAAGAGGTGGTACTTTTCAGTTTTCTTGGCACACTGAGGTTATGTTAACATGTTCAATTGGAGTTTGTTAAAAATGTTCTGTAGTGACATCTTCATATACTTTTGTGCAAAGATTTGCACTGAGTGAAATTTCACTGTTCTTCTTAAGTGTTAAGCGGCTTCTGAAAAGATGTTAAGGATGTTAGTAATCACGTATTATTGTAAATGTTAACAGCATGAGAAAATGGGGAGTAGTTTTCTCTTTAAAAGCTTACAATTACTTTGTAACAAAAAAAAGTGTAGAGTTGGTGTGTCTATATTGTCATTTTACAAAGTTCTCTTTACATTGTGCTCCCTTAAGACCTTCACCAAGATTCATGCAGAGGAATCCCTATTGATATATCTTTCATTTTTCATATATATATACGAGGCATATATGTACCTCATCCTTGAGGAAATGCTAAAAGCAAAATGGTTGGATTTTCAATCAGAGGCTGAGTCACTGGACTCTGGAAGTGATAGGCAAATTGAGATTAGGAGAGTAGAAGTGTGTGGATAGGTTGGCATTAAAATGCAGGGTGTAAGCAGCTCTATTTATTCTGATAGCTCCAAAAGGTCACTTAGCTATTACGTTTTTTTCTCTTTGTATTTCTTTCTCCTCCTTTTCTTTAACAGTGCTGTAAATTCAGTCTGAAATTAAAAAAAAAAAAAAACAGTTAAATAAATCAGTCATTTATTCCTAATTATAAAAAACCCTGAAATTTAACAAACTGTACATGAACTAATGTAGCTTTGTCTGTTTCTTAGACTTTTAACATAAATGAGTGAAAATTGCTGGAATTCATGCTTAGATTAAGCAGGAATAGCACCTGAAGAAAAGTGCAGTTTTATTTTATTTCTTGACCCTCATGGTTTGTTCAACATCACTTATACGTGGATCTGTCACAGAAGAACTGGAGCACAGGTGTTTGAGGATGAGCTTAACTGAAAAATGGATCAATTTAACACTAAGCTCAAATTATTGAGGAGCGGAATGTTCATGCATTGACCAAGTTTGCTATGCAAAGCAACAGTCAAATCTAAGCAGGGCAGAGAGGAAATAAAACATGGATTAGAGAAATAAAAATGGTTGAAATTCAGTAAAGACAGATGCCACAATTATCTGGGGCAGTTACTACTGATGAAAGTTACGTGATAGTACTTCAAAAGAGGAAAGAAAATGTTTGAAAAAGTGTAGAATTATACTGCCAGCCTAAGAGCTGACGATGTTCTGCATTGAATACAAAAATATCATTTTTTAAATGTTTTTTCCTTTTACAAGTGCTAGTGACTAACACTACATTGATTGCAGTGTTCAAAATTCAGTATGCTGTAAACGATAGTCCAAATTGCAGTCAAGAATGCTGTTTTGGAGTTCGTTTGGTTTTTCTTTTTGTTGGTGGTTTGTTTTTGGTTTGGGGTTTTTTGTTTGTTTGTTTTGTTTTTTTAACCTATTAAAAAAATCTCTAAAGAAATATTCAGGAGTGCTCTACTGTGTAGACTAGAAGACTGAGAAACCAATGAACGAACACTTTTTTCCCTTAAATACAGCTAAGGAGTACTGATAGCACTTTTCTTTAAACAGTAAAGTAAGTATTCACAAATGTGAAACCACAGCTCAGGTATTTCCCGTAAGTTCCCAAATCATTAAACCACAGGCTCTGATGATGCTTTTCATCTTTTGTGTTCATTACATAGCTGAAAGTAAAAGTTTCATATGAATGGAAAAAGGAAAGAACCAAGGGGCTCACCTTGAAGTTGGAAATAAAGGTTCTCCTCGAAGTGCTATATATACGTTTTACTCAATCATTCACAACTGCAAAAAGCCTCCAGTCCTAAGTAAAAGAACAGGAACCCACCTTCTGGCGACACCCTTTGATGGGCTAGAGATGCCTCCAGCACTTCATGCATATTTTTTTCTTTTTTTTTTTTTTTTCTTTTTTTTCCTCCCCTCCTGGTCAGTGATCTGCTGTCTTAAATGATGAAGTGGGAAGTGCCTTGTTCTGCCTTTCTTTGGCCTGCTGTTAGGGCACTCCTGGAACATCAGCGTGGTGATGCTGATGCATTTGTGGCTGAGGCAGTACTAGGATCTTGATTGTAATTTCCTGGACCAATGTACCAACCGCTGGACTGTTACATTGCATTTTCTTGGAGCTGCAACTTCTTTCTTAAAGCAACTTTCTTGAAGTTGCCATGCCTTGAGTTAGTTTTGGGAAGTATATTAGATTAGGTCCTTTTGGATGTCAACACTTCCAACTCTCCTAGTTTGAGAATCCCAGGTGAAAAACAGGCATCAGACTTTCAGTTTCATTAAGACTATTTTGCCTTTCAGCATGTACTTTAGCAGAGTTTTAGACACCTTGGTAAGTTTTCAGGTGGAATACAGATGCATATGATAGCAAGGCTATTACTTTGGTGTATTAGTCTTCCTCCTGGGTAGAAATATAATGATAAATTAAAATATAATACAACTAGAATAATGCTTAAGTAAAAACTGAGATATACAGAAGAATCTTTATATACTTAAAAAAAGTAAATTTAATAGTATTATACAGTACAATATGATGTTACTGACATGTTGATCCCACTTTAAGAAATACCTTTTTAGGTTATGGGGGGAGGAATAACTAGTTCATAAAAACGGTTTATTCTGGATATATTTTTCTGTTTTGTTTTTAACATCCTGTTAATGACCAGTAAAATAAAACTTGTAAAGTATGCTAAGACTCTGTAAACGGAGTATTTTAATTTCTGTGTCCATACCTATATGGTATATAGGTGCTGCTTGATACTAAGGTAGATGGAAGAATACTTATTTTTGTCAGCCTTTCTCCATCTAAAGCTGAACAGCAGATTCAGCTTTATACTGATTAATAATGGTCAGAAACTTAGAGGTAGACAGGTTTATGCAGAAGTGATGTTAGAACACTTGCAGGTTATTTTGAAGTTAATTGGTGACTGCTAATGAATGGACTTGAGTCATGAGCTGAAATAAACTTCCTGTATTTCCTGATTAGTGAATGCTCTGAAGAATGTGTCTGCTGTCACAGATGAGGTTTTGTTGATCTAAGCCTTCATTTAAAAATGTCTTCTGTACCTTGAGGTTCAGAACATGGAGGTACTTCCTTTCAAATAGCTGTCTGAAGATAACCCTGAATCAAGAAGTCTGTTGCATTCAGGTTTTATTGGTATTTAATTTTCTTTCGGGGGAACTTGATATTTGTTTACGGATATTATTACATTAACAATGGTCAACGTATGAAAATAATCACAGTATTGTGAAATGTCCTGTACTGCTTATTCCTTTTTCTGTAGGGGAAATAAAATTATGCTTGGATATCAGTGTAACTCTGTATGAAGTTTACTACTTTTGGAATGCTGGTAAAGTTAAAATGTTAAAACTCTCACTTGCAGTCCAAAGTCAGAGAAATCAACAGCCTCACTCCTCTGACTAGGTAAAGTTTGACACTTCATAGTAATTTTAAGTATCAGTATTAACAATGGCATTCATCTCTAACAAGTATATCCAGGAATTGTGATTATGCTGTGCATTTCATGTGCTAAATTCTCATTTATTCCCTGAGGATACCGATGCATACAAAACTTCTTTGCTTTCATCCCAAACAGGGAAATATTCAGTCTTGACAGGCTCCTGGGTTTTGAAAGCACTCGACAATACAGCTTGTCCCACAAATCTTTGCTCTTATTTTTCACACTGGCACAACTTGAGACAAATATGCAAGAAGAAGATCCCAGAGCAATGTAATCCTGTTGCCTGCTGCACAGAAACTTACCCTTTGCGAGGGGAAGTTTTCTGCTGGCTCCGCTCCCTGGAGCAGTTCACTGTCCAGCTATGACCGTGCAGAGCTGGGGGGGTGAGTGCGCTGGCTTGGGTGGTGACCGGGCCTTCCTCTTCCTCAACCGTGGTGGTTGGATCAGCTCCGTCGTGCTGTGAAGCCACAGCTTTAGAAAGATGCAGCGTGGTGTTTCGTGCATGTAGGAACTGTTTTGACTGCAGGGCAGATCTGAACTTGGGGCGGCGCTTGGTTTGAAGTTTCCTGGGTGCGAAGCATGTGTTGAGGCTCTGAGACAGAGAACAGAATCCTCTTCAGTGCATTTAAACATTAGGTTGTTTCACGCCATCAGAGTTTTTCGGTGTAGCTGTTAAAAGATTTTTTAGATAATGCCCTTTGACAGTGTTTGACAGCTACTGCCTAGTTTAATGTGAGCTGGAAGATACCTGCTTCTTTATCCAGAATAGTCTTGAAGGGGGCTTAGTATACAATAATAATCGATAATTAAAGGCATACTAAATAATACTAACTTGTCTGACATTCAGAACAGTAAGTATGTGACTATTAATTTAAGCAGTTGATCTGTTGCTTCTGTAGGAGAAAACTTCGATCAGGAACTCTAAATGTCAAGTAAGCTACAGTGTTCTCCCTGACCAGGTGCTACTCCTTCATCATTTCTTTTGTTACGTTATTTTTCCACCAGCTTTCTGCTTGTGAACTGCTACCATTAGAAGCTCAGTAGGAGCAAAAGTCTATGTTAATTTGCCTGACTGTAACTGCACAATTAAAGCAGTTTATCAGCAGGGGTTAGGACAATCAGTGTGTTCTGATGCTTCATGTTATAAAATTACTTCTGTTGTTCAAACAGATACTGTAATTAGTGCATCATTTTAAACTGGTTTTCTGCAGGGCTGGCTTGGAGTTTCATCTGATAAAACCCTCTATTTTTGCTACTTACCTAAGCACTTATTTTGTTTGTAGGCTACTTCTAAAGAAACAACTTTTACTGGAACAATGTCAGGAGTGTATCATGTGAATACACTTGTGAATACAGGTTGGGGGTGGGGGTGGGTGTGTTTTTCCGGGTTGGTTGGTTTGTTTTTCACTGGTCAGTCCTGTCAAGACTTAAGTTCACTGGCAAAAATGGAAGGAGAAAACTCCATGTTTGTATTTGCAATTATTACTACATACTAGCATTTCACTTGGGATAGTTTCACGAGACATGGTGAGCCAGTGCTTTAAGTGGCAGTTATGTCCCTTGTCTTCTCCCTTTACCAGTTGTAGCACTGACCTTGGGTTGGCATGCAGTAGCCCCTTATGATCTTATTCAGCCCACCTGTGCAGCAGAAAATGGGGGGGAAGGGGATGTGGTTTTGCTGCATCAGCACGTTGGCCTGGCTCTCTGAAAGGCTGGCGTGGTGCTGGGGCCAGTCCAGTGGAGGAATAAGGACTGCCTGGTAAGGGGAGCGAACCTTTTGAAGTTGTTAGATCGGTCACAAAAGGATACAATAAGACAACAGTAAGAGACGATTCAAGGGATTTTTCTTTCGTTAGGGCTACAGCACTCGTGAATATGTATCAGCTGATGTGGAGTTATTTGTGTATCTGAGACTTCTAAGTGGTTTATTCCTTGCACAATGTTACAGAAATCCTCTGCCTTCCAAATGTTTGTTTTCAACGATCTCTGTAGCAGAGATGCCAAAAACTTAAAAATAAAACTCTGTAGCTCAGATTGGCAGAAAGAACAGTTACGAGAACAAAAGTTACCTTGAACAACACAAGATGGACAACTCTTACGGCCCATAAAAGGTTGGGAGCAATAACTTAGTTTAGGGGAAAGAGCATTCTTCTCAGATTCCCCTGGCTTTGTCTTACCAGCTCAACTGTGTTGACAAAAGGTTGTTAAGTAAGGTGTAATCTGTATTGAATGGTTGAGTAATGTTTCTCTCAGACTCATTAATTCAGACCTGACATTGTTGCATGGCTACAATACATATCAACTCTTATTTAAAAATACTTAAACTAGAGCAGGACTAGAATTTGCTTACAATGACCTTTCTAACTTATCACTTTTTAGTGAAATTTGACTTCTGTTTCAAAATTGCTTTAAATCAACATGTTAAACTTTTTTTTTAATTCACACAGCTTCTTTTAAACTGCTCTTCCAATTATTTTTAAAACTTTGATATATATGCGTGAATGTTTTCATTATGGAAAAGAAACATTTGACTAGAACTGCTGTCAATTGTAATGTACCTATAGCACAATTTATTAGACAAAATATATTGTGGTAATTTTACTAAATAGCTGAATTTCTTCTCTCCACATCTTACCTCCTCCATTTGACTGTGAGAAGTGGCTATGAGTGATTATACTGTTTCTTATATCTTAGGATAATTTTAATTAAAGTTCTTAGAATGTACTTGAATTAAACCTTTGTATGGTTTAAAGGACTAAAGCTATTCTGATGCCTTTTAATTTTAGTGTTCAGTTTGACATTATATGAAAACATTCTTCCTTTTTACTCTAGCTTTTCTGTGTGTTTCGTCATTCAGTAGGGAGAGCAGCTTGTTGTAATAGGTTGGTGAAAACAGAATTTAATAACCTATCACTTCAAGATGAGTGAGGATACTAAGGTTCATTTCCAATGTTTCCTTGAGCGAGGAGCTTTATTTCTTTAAAAGGCCCCTGCTGTTGGTACTGAGCTGTGTTTATATTTTCTAGTGGCCAATGTTACTGGAAATTGTATGAGTTAGAGTGGAAAAAGTGCATAGGATGGGAGTTGCACTTTTTTTAATACTAAGGGCCATAGCTCTGTGAAAAAAATGCCATGTGGAAAACTTCCTTCCACTCTTAGCACATTGCATTCATTCTTTCTTTATTGTCTGACTAATATATCCCTGCCTGCATATAAATAGATATTAGGAAAGTATTCCTTTTCAGTCTTTATTTCATTTTCCTTTAATGGCATTCTGACAGCTAGAAATGTCTGGATTCTACTTCACCAGTTTTTAATTCGTCAACTTATTTTTAGTCACTCAGCCATACTGTGAAGGCCTTTGTGGTGAGAAATAAAGTTTGAGATTTTTTTTTTTAGAAGTTCTTGATAAATATTTTGTGATGGCTTTTGGTCTGAAAATGTTTTCCCCTTTCATCATTTGAATCTTTTGAACAATTTCAGTCAAGCTTGACAGGCACTTCTTTCCTTTTGGGTTTAAAGTTTTTTGAAAACTATCGGCCAGATAGAGGAGAGGCCTAAATACCTCTAGTCAAGGGAAGAGATGTACTGAGTTTTCAGTTATCTGCTTTGCATAGCTTATAGAAAGCTAGTAAGCTGCTGTCTCTTTCTTGTTAAGTCAATAGTTGAGGTATTAAGAAGGAAACTTTGGGATAGGATATGAAGATGCAAGTAGAAATGGCCTTACAGGACTGAGATGCAGGAGGTATAAGACCATGACTTGGAATTACTGTGGTAGGGTGAGGTGTACGGAAAACACGGGACACAAATCAACAGGGAGCTGGACTTCAGTATTTCTCCTCGTGGAACAACTTTTCTAATATTAAAGCCTGGCTGTATGGATGCAAGTCAGTTGCATCCTTTGTCTGCTTTTTCGCTCCCCTCTAAATTCTCCCCCCCTCCCCCCCACCCCACCACCCCCCCCATAACAAAAAAATGCTGTAATTGTTACCTTTTCTTTTGTTTTTGTGCAACTAAATTTCGAGGAGTTGTAGCAAGGTTGTTTTTTTAAACTACCTGATCCATTGACCTTAATAGCAAGATAAATATTGAGCAGTTTCTTCAAGTCCGTTATTGTGTATAGGTACCCTGAGGATAATAAGTGTATACGCACAGGCAACAGAATGAAAGCGGAACCTGTTTACAGAATTAGGCTATATTTAAGGATACTGAAATTTCTGCCAAACAAGGAGCACAGTGAAATTTCATCTGCCAGTTATGTTGCTCTTAATGTTCTTTAATTTAGTAGACAAGATAGTTTGGTTGTAATTAAGCTTTTCTAATATTGTTGTTCCCAAGGTTGTGGCATAAATCATTTGACTCCGTAGTTTCCTGCATCTTCACTGCCTCAATTTTTCCTGTATAATTCTTCCATAAACAGTCTCTGGGATGCAGGAAAACTTCATGCTGTAAATTACTACTTGTGTATGTTATATAATTTTGAATACATGCAATTGAATTCTCCCCCTCCCCAGTCTTTTATTCAAGTTTTCTTGGTGCTGTTTCTTCTTCTGTGCTCATACTCTTCCTGCTGTGGTAACAAATGCTTTTTGCCCAAAGTAACTCATGGCAATTTCTGTTACTCCTCAATGCTTTTTCTGTAGATAGACCTGGCAGTCAGGCTGAATTGCTCAACAGTTACTACTGAAGGACAAGAGGCAATGGGCACACTGAAATAAAATAAATTACGTTTAAACATAAGAAAAAGCTTTTTCTCCATCCTTGGAGACATTTAAAACCTGGCCCTTGGCAACTCTGCCCTCAGGGTTAACGCTGCCCTGAGCAGGGGGGTGTGCAGGATGGTGTCCAGGGTCCCTTCCCACCTCAGCCGTTCTCTGGTTCTGTGAAGTAAGCTGGTTTGTCTTAGCTGCACGTCACTTCAAGATAGCCACAGTTTGTAGTTTCTTTCTACAAAGTTATGCAGCAGGGAAAGTTGTAGTCATTCTCTCCTGCCCATCTTTCCACCATTTTCTTGCCAAGCAATTTCAAAAGAAAACCCTAACAGACCCTTAAAGTCTTGGACTATATTTCATGAGTCTTAAGAAAGACACCTTCCAACTTGAATTCCAGATACATTCAATTTACCCGTTCAGCATTTTCTATAATAAAACAGGGTTGGAAAAAGTTGTTTTCAAGACTTGTTGCACAGAGGACTAGTTTAATTTAAGTAAAGATTTTACTTGGGGGAAAAGATGTTTTCCCAAACCATCCTTTCAGGATTTAAAAGGAGAATGAGGTAGCATAAAAAATTGCAGCTCTTAACTGCAAGAGATTGCAGGTTATCTCTCCTCCCGTGAGCCTAGCCCTGTCATACATTTTGCATCTGACTTTCTGTTTGAATGAATGACCTAGTGTAGATCTGAATTTCACGCTTTTGGTAAAAACAAGCAAGCAAATAAATAATTGAACATACATATTGGTATTACTTTCCACTAGCATTTTCAATAAACCAAAAGACATTTCTTGGAAAACTGTTAACCCACTAAGAAAGCAACATCGTGGGACAGAATAGAAGCAGTGGAGGAATTCTAAGCCCTGGTCCGTTGAGGTGGAACAGAAGAAATTTGAAGCCCATTCCAAACTCTATTAACTTTTTTTTTACTAATTGTTTTTTCAAAACATATCTTGTGGACTTCTATTCTTCTTAAACTTTCTTTCAGTCTTACCATTTGCCTTGAGAAATAGTACTTTCCACAACAATAGGACTTCTATTAATATACTAGAACACTTCATGACCATAGAAGACCATATGTAGAACTAGTCATATACTAGTTCACTTATACTGATAGGTATTTGTATGATTGTTTGTGTTGTGAGGCCTGACCTTAATAGTTGTGTGATTATTGACCTTACACACAATGTGTTCTACCTAAAAGTAAATTAGGGGGAGTATAACTTTTTGTGGAAAAAAGAGCTACAGTATCATCTATTTATTGTCCTATGTGCAGCTTTTTAAAAACAAACAAAAAAAAAAAAACACCCCCAAAAACACTCAAAAAAATCCTCATGCTGCAACAGAATAATTTGAAGTACAGCACCAATAGTTGAGATTATGTTAATGTAAAATATTTAAATACCAAATAACAGAGAGGCAGGCTACTTTGTTTTATATAACAAAGTCTTTTTCTGTATTCTGAAAGTTACAAATCAGGCATACATCCACTGTAACAATATGTGTGGGTTTTTTTGTTGTTGCTGACAGGTGGTAGGTAACTCCTCCAAATCTGCCAAGTTTTGAGACTTTGCAGCGTATTATTTTTATTATGAAAGAAATCGATACAGTGCAGTAAGGCCCCTATATGTTTGTGCCCACACTACGTATAAGCATGCCATTTAATCACATGGTAGCTAAAACTGCATTTAGGCATTCCTTCTCTTTTAGGAACAGAACTTGCCATTTTCCTTGGGGACACCTTTCCTTGTCATTTATCCCTCTTGCCTTTTATTTTTTTTTCTCTTTTCTGTGGTACTATAGTTGTGCTGGTTATCATGCACCTCATGTTACTAACCCGTACCTTTCCCGTTCCAGCATTGTGTCAGCTCCCCAGCAGTCAGTGCGAGAAGAGGTAGCAGCATGTTCCTTGCTCTGCCCTCTGCTGGGTTAGGAACCTTCTCTCATTCATCATACCTGTAACATAATACTTTGTACTACCTCATATTAATATAGCTTGTCGCCATCTTAAAAGAAAACAGCTCACTCCTGCTTTGGACTAAAAAAAAAAATAAATTAAATTGTTTAAATAGTAATAGTGGAGTTTTGATCGTGATTGAGTGAAATGAGCTGCAAATACCTTGTGGTAGATAGTTCTTTCAAAGATTAAATTACAGCAGAGAACATGTAGTAACTCAGCTGCACTTTGAGTCAAGTTCTCTTTTCTAAATTAGGGTTATTTTTCTCTCTTTTTTTCTTCAGCTTCTGAAATTCACAGAGAAATTTTCACAGCCACCATTGTTTGGAAAGTTGGCTAAGATAACATTTAAAAAAAAAATCACGGTAGCTGATAATATGGAATAGTGTGTATGTTCACATGTTACATGAAGAGTAGTGAAAAGAAATTTCCCTCAACGTACTGATTCTTTTACATAAATTTTCCTTACATCTCTCATGATTTTTTTTTCCCATTTTTATCCTTGTTTATTCCACAAAACATTTCAGACTTAAAGCAGCTGAACTAAAGATGAAATATTCTAAGGAACAGTGCTTCCTCAGTTACATAGGAATATAAAGTACTGCAAGTATTTGTTGGTATTAAATCTTCAAACATTTCCTCTGCATGTCTGATTACTTGGAAGAATTTTAATGAAATTTGGGGAAAAAGACACATTTACAATTAACTTTGCCTTATTTTTTTTTTTAAATGTGAATTGTGGTTAAGGCACGGATGTTTGTCTTACAAATAGGAGGCTCTTTTATTGTGCCCAGGATTTTAAGTTTTAAATAAGTGTTTTTGTTTATGCGGGCCTTTATTTAGATCCAAAAGTTCATAGTAAACCTTTCTCATTTACTAAAGTTTTGATTTCCACACCACCCCCCCCCCCTTTTACTCATTTTATTACATTTTAAATATTGTCAAATTTAAATCCTGTTTCTGGGAAATTTAGCTAGCTTTATTCACTATTTAATAAAAACAAAGTTGGAAAGTTTCTTCTGTGTCGTGTTCATTATCTTGTTTTTTTGAAAGACTGGATACTTGAATGTGTTACTTAAATTTACTGATATCTGTTGTTTAAAAATGTTTACATTACAAAATGTTTTGTTTAGCATGCTCTCCCTTTCTGAAATCATTACTAAGATTTATCTTTGGGATTATTAATGCCATCGATGTAACAGAGTACCTGTGTAACGGTGACCATCTTGTTACATGCTCTTCTGTGACTTCAGTATTAAAGCCTTGTCATCTCCTCCTCTCTGCCCTTCATCCAGTACATGTAGCTCTGCTTTGAAAATTGCAACTTCTGTTGCTTTTGTAATGTTTGATTCTTGAACCTTTTCTTCATGAGTATTTAAAAGTGATTTTTAACTCTGAAGAATTGCTCTCTTGTCCTTTGGAGTGATTCAGATAGAGTTTCTATATATGGTGTCTGTTTCACTTTTCTTGAAAATGTTAGTTTGCTTAACCACCAGTATGTCTTATCTGTCTAACCCTTGAAAGGCTCCAAAGAATATCAAAAGCAATACTGTGTTTGTAGTACTTCTTGTTTCTTTGTTCGGTTGGGAAAGGTACTCTAAGAAATCACAATTTTTTCGCATTCTAAAAGAAAAAAGTATGAGGTTCCAACACAAACAATATCCTCAGAAAGATATTTTCAAGCCTAAGTTATTGTTAAGTGACCACATAAAGCAAACCAGTCTCCACAGTATGAAGTCTTTTCCCATCTCATTGAAAATACAGTTTGTACTATTCACAGAATTGAGTTTGTCTACTGTTTATGTAATTTTTTTTACACGGAATGTAACAATGCTTGATAGCTTCCATGTTTGGGTTTTTTTTTTTTAGGAAGAACAGAACCGAGGCAAGCCCAACTGGGAACACCTGAACGAAGATTTACATGTACTTATCACTGTGGAGGATGCTCAGAACAGAGCAGAAATAAAACTGAAGAGGGCTGTTGAAGAAGTAAAAAAGTTGCTGATACCTGCAGTAAGTATTTGTATGCAAGTCTTCAATTTCCATTTCCAGAAGTTACTTCTGAAATACAGTTGATACTGCAGCAGTAAGAGTAAGCGTGCAGAGCAGCATCCTAAAATGAAGTTTAGATATTATTTTGTAATACTCTAGTGATCTTTAAGATGTCTCATCCTGGATCAAGTTATTCTTCAGAACAGAATAATATTTTTAAGATATGTTAATTTTTTTGCCTGTTTTAGATACAGATGCAGGAAATTCTTATCACCTTTAAAAAGCAGTGCTGGACTGTTACAAACACTAGCTTTCTCACCTTCTTTCAGTATAAGGATGCTTTGCTTTAAGGCTGGGGAAATAGGACATGCTTTTATATTTTGCTTTGAGATGATTCTGATACTTTAAGAAAAGAAGGTGTGTTTTCTTGGATCATCACATTAAACATATTCCAGAAAGAACAAAACCCTTCAGAAACACAGTATCAAAAAACTTTGCTGTCAATATACTGGGGAAAAATAAACACAGTGAAACTGGAAAATGGGTTCTTTCTCATTTCCTGATAATATAAACTTCCTTCTGCCCAGCCAGATCATTTAAAGCCTTTTGCAGGGACCAGAATTACCCTGAGAGAGCCCTTCTCTTGGATTTGCTCTGTATTCTCACTCAAAGCAAGGTGACTCAGCATGGCTGTATAGTGCTTCCCATGCCATTAACTTGCATTTTGTGCTGATTTTTACCACCACTTTTGTACCATTATAAAATGATAAAAATAAATTATATCTTCTTTCAGTGGAGGAAAAATTTTCCATATTACAAGGAAAAATTGAGATTATCTCGTGAAAGAAAGTAGTAGATGGTATTAAAATGACCTAGTGATTTTGGGTGCTTAGTGAATGCTAATAGATGCTGGCTGTGAGGAAGTTTGTGGTGACACATGCTGTATAAGCAAACTTATCCAGAACACATTTTTAAAAGTTACCGAAGATCAAGAGAGAGACTTAATTTTTGAGTTAACAAAATATGGTAGAATATTAAGCAGGAAGTATGAAAAAATGTAATTTAGACCTCTTCACACTGCACATTGTCAGTCTCTGAAAGCAGAAGACAACTAGAGAAAGCAGATATTCAGAATTTATTCATTTACTAAAGAGATCTTGAGCATATTAGGATTGAGTTTATAGTCAGGATTAGAATAAGAAAAAGACTTTTTATATGGGCAAAACTTGAAACCTTATATTCATTCTCTAACTACTATGCAGCAAATAGTTAAAAACACACAACTCAGACTTCCATGTGATGCAGAATTAATTTTTTCAAATGTGTGTTGGATTCTTCTACCTCCCTCATATTGCTGAATAATATGACTGAAGGGTCATGTTCAAGATGACCTGATAGGTCACAAAACCCCAATACATCTGAAGTACTAATGTGTATACTCTATGTATGTTTGTGTTATGCTTGGTTTCTGGAGCTGGTGTATGGGTGTGTTTTAAGCCTCAAAAAAAAAAAATACACTGGTAGTTTTTCATTGTGATAGTGTCAGCCAACTCTTTGTCTTGAAAATATTCTGCCTCATTTAGTAACATAATCAGTTGGGGGAGCTCTATAATCCTGATTGTAGATTTTTGTTTTCGCTTTAGAAAAACACACCACCACAGGGCTAGCTATTGTCCAAATATAGCATCAGTTGAAAAACACTTTGTCAGTTCATTTCATTAACATCTTTATATACTACTATGTGTAAGCATAAGAGATTTGGGCGGTGTTTATTACATGTGGAAGAGTTAAAGGTCTGTTGGCTCTCATTTCTGAAAATTAGGCCTCGTTGAAACAGGCATGTGTAACACATGCTAATGAATTAGTATATAGGTGAATTTGTTTTTTGTATTACCTATTGCATCTGTTCAATTAGTATCAAAAATGGCTGTTTAATGAAATTATAGTTTCGGGCAGTTTGAGAGTTGAAAAATTCTGTTCTAGGTTTAAAAGATATGAATTGAAAACTTCTATGAAGGAAGTCATAAACCTTTAAATAATCAGGGTAAGCATGAGGAAAAAAAAGAAATTCTAGCTAATCATAATAAGATGGGGAAAATTGTGGATGTTGGAAGATTCCAAAGATGCTCTAAAATGTATAAATGGAAAGTTGGAAATTCCCTTTCACATGGTAGAATACCCACAACTGTTACTGTTTTCCAAATAAATGTCAGAGGATTAAAATTGATAAACAGATTACTGTATTTTTGTTTTATATCCATCCAACTTGAATAAAATTTGAGATTATGTGGGAGAGAAGATTGAGTCTCATTCTTGCCATATAGCAGCAATGCTTTGGTTTTCTGGGATACGTTTCAGAAAAGCAAGCTAGTGTTAGAGATGGGAATGAGTTACTAATTTCTCGGAATAATCAGTTATTTTTATACTCAAGATATTAAAAAGCCTAATTACATTTTCTAGCAACAGTGCACAAATAGGCACATTTGTAAAGTGGATTTCTATTTGAAAGTACTTGAGTGAATGAGACTATTTCAGTAGTCCAATGTGTTTCTTATCATCTTTATGAATCTGGTTCACTAGTGATTTTTTTTTTTCCATGTGGATGTGAATTATTGATTTCCTTTTCCACTTGCTCTTGGGTTTTTACCCAGATGGTGGTATAGTCAAAGAGTTTATCTTTAGAAATAAAAAGGAAAACTTGAGGCAGACTGGCTGAACAAGGCATTTTTTTCTCCCTAAGGAGAAAGGCCAAAACTTTTTTTTTCTTTTTTTAAATTATTATTATTTTGTATTTAATTTACATTTCTTTGTTATGAAACTTTTTTTTTTATCTTGGCTGTACTTCAAGTTCTGTAGGACTAATTCTTTTCCTCTTCCACATACTTCAGTGAGATACTGGTCATTATCTGGACCTGGAAGATCATATGGTACTGTTTCTTCCATGTTTTTCTCCAAAGAAAAACAGGAAGAATAAAGCAGTCTTCAGGCTCTTGGGATCACATTGAGCTGTACCATCCTTATGCCTCCTCCTAAAGTGAATCCTACAGGTTATTGATCTCTCCTCTCTTCATTGTAAGAGCTTTGACAGTTTATTTGTTATTTGCAAAAGTTCAGTAAGGATGGGCAGTTCTCTTGCAAAGGAAGGACAAAAGATGCTCTGGATTGTGTAGTGCAGAACGTAAGAAAAAACGTAGAGCCTCTGTAAGGGGATGTACGTAATAAGTATAGCATACTGAGTTATGGTGTCATTAAGGGTTTGGAATTATTCTTTGAGGTCCTGGGCAGTATGGCTGAATTCCTCTGCTAGAAATACGTAAGGCTTCCACATGTTCTAAGAAGTGCTGGATAAACTCTTCTGGCTTAATGTGTTTTCTAGATGCTCCTTTCGTTATACAGATGTCCAGGTCTCTTTAATTACTAATTTGCCTTTACACTAACTGTCTTTATATAGGATGAGGCACATACAACAGAATTCAAATTTCAAGCAAATACTTTTTGCCCCTTTTTCTTTTGACTGCACATTCTTCCTTTCTGAGGAAAAGATCCCATTTCTGGCTTCTGCTTAACTATTCTAATTTGGTCTGGAATCAGTGTTTTTCACATTCTTTGTATTGCTCTTCCTGTATTGGGGCAGCTGGAGTTTTACTTGGTTGCTGCTTCCATCTTGTCTGAAGACAACTGAAGACATATTATTAGTCAGTGATGCTCCCTGTCAAACTGTGTATATCATTTGCCACTATGATAATGGAATTTTAAGGTTGCGATGGGTAGGAAAGAATGTTTCAGTAGAAGATTGTTTAATTTTGTTAATCCATTTGGTTCTTGCGTATAATTGTGATTTTAGACTTTCCAGTCTTGAATATCTTTAAATTTAGCTGTATGGTATGGGGGAAAGTATCAGTATTTAAACAAAAAAATCATTGAGTTTAATTAAAACAAATACTGTAGCAATATTAATTTTATAATGTCAAAATCTGTAGAGTACATGCATGTAAATGGCAATGTTTGGTTTTTTTAAGGTAATTCAAACACAAATAAACCCATACTATATAAGAGATAATGATTCCTTAATATGGAAAAACATTAATTATGACTTAAAGTAGATGGGAGTCAACAAACAACCAATTTTAAAATGGTCATTTTTCTGTATTTTGTAGCATCTTTATGCATTGGACAACTATTACCATCAGTCTTCAATAGTGTTCCCATGCATTTAATCTTGTTTAGTATAGATGTTTCAGTGTTGTAGTTGAGGAATTTAAAAATGAAGTAAGGAAAGGATGCAAAATAAAGATGGTGTGGAAACTGTGTTCTAGTAACAAGATGATCTATAACATAAATTCACAGAGAGTCCAAATTACCAAAACCTAATAAGCCATTTAATAATAGAGGAAAGTTTGTGGGTAATTTTTGCTGTATGGAGGAGCTGAAGTTGGAAATTAATTTTGCCAGTCCTCGGGTCAAATTAAAAAAAAAAAAAAAAAAAAAAAAAACAACCACCAACAACAAAAAACCCCCACACAAAACCAACTTCGCAGAGCTACAAAGCCCCAGATGTTAAAGCAGAAATACCAAACTGGCCTGAAGAGTGCTGGATTACCTGATGTTACTGTTCCTTCAGCCATATCATAGTTGCTGCTATGACTATAGTCTGTTTCCAGCAAGCTGTTCGGAAGGCTGAATAAGGCTTAGTGAAACTGAAATAAAGGAATTAAAGCATACACTCTTGCCTCGAAACATTTTCATAAACAACAGAGAAAATAGAAATGCTTAATAAATAAGAGAGTAGTAAAAAATCAGAATGAGAACAACTGTGTAAATACATGAAAATTGCTGAAGAGGCTGAAGCAGCTGAAAGTGATTGACTGAATCTTCTTGAGTTAAGGTTTTACTATTGGGTGAATTTACTTTGGCCTGAGGGGCTGGTAAGGTTAAGTGCAGGGCAGTACTAGAAAAGTAAAAGTAGGAGCAGGGAACAGAATGCTTAGAAGATGTGTTAACTAGGGCAGTATGATAAGAAATACTGGCTGTTTTCAGAGGAAAATAAGCAACTTAACACTGTAAGATCTTGTATTTCGCTTTACTTGTGGTGCAATAAAAACAGCTTCACCAAGTTGCAACCCAATTCTAGATCATGGAGAAAATGGGGAAAATCTGTGCTTATGATGGCTGCCTTCAGTATCAGCTGTGACAAAGGATGGGACTGGGAAAAACCTTAAGAACTAATTTTTTTTGTCAAAAGATTAAAGTAGATAACATACACTGTTTATAAAACAAAGGATTATTATATTCTGTATAGTAGAAGGCAGAGGAATTAAGAATGAAGTAAATAGTGGAAAGAAATCTGGGGAAGTAAGATTTGATTTTTCACCTTGAAGATAATGTTAGCGATCTTTTTGCTCTGAAGAAAAAAAATCATTGAACAAAAGAATCAAATAACAAACTATTCGCTGGAAGTGTCATGGGGCATGATAGTCTTCTTTATGTTCGGTGACTTGAAAGATAAGTGTACCAACAAAAATATCAGCAAAACTTTGTATGAAGATGTAATGCAAACAGCTGTGTGTGACCCAATGGTTAAACAAAAATAGTTGTGTTAAATGGGATACACTCTTTTCTTCCGTATCTGTTGCTTTAAATTGTGAAGAGATGGTAGAAAAACACAGTCCAAGCATTTTGTGGTTACACTGAATGGTTTGCTTTGCTAAAGAAGTGAGTCTTTTCCATGGTAGCCCAGCTAATGTGCAAGGATTTTACTCATAGACTTTTTTCTTCCAAATGCTTGCTGTACTCCTTATCAAAACAGCAGCAGAAAATGACATTCTAGTGTTTCATCCAGTTCAATGTGCTGTATACTGTATGATTTTTACGAACTGGAATGTTCTTTATAGTGATGCTTGGTATGTAAGTACTCACTAACTGTCCTCCTCCTTTTTACTCCCTGTTACTAGAGGTGTTTTTTTGATGGTGTTTCTATTTTTGGTTACTCCTATATACAACACATTCTCTTTATATGACAAGAGAGAATATAACGAAGGGGCAATAGTATTGGCTATTGCCAATATACATAAAATATACGTGTGTATATATATAAGCTATATATATAAAAACTATATATAAAAATAGTTTTATTTTTCAGTTGGATAAGTTAAAAGCATTTCTTTCCCAAAGAGTGCCTTCAGCAAGTGTGATGAGGCGGGGCTTCTTTTATTAATTAAAGCAAATTTCTAATACTTTCCTCGTAAATGTAGTTGTAAATTTTAGTTGTGGTTTATTTTCAACTTTTTACATTAAACTGAAGGATGTCTTCATTTTTACTCTGAGAACTTTGTGTACTGTAAATTCCATAGCAAAAACCTGATACAGTAGAAGGAACTTTGATTTAAGAATTTTTAATCATGCCTTAGTAAAAAAGAAAAAAAAGTGGATATTGTAGTAATGCTGTACATAGTTTGTTGCCCCGTAGTAAGACTAGCAAAAGCCTGAAATTTGAAAGATAATAGGAGAAGATTTCATTTGTTTTAGCCGCCTAAAAAGCCACAAGAAATTCTGCATGCAAGTTTGACTTCCCTGAATAGCTCTTTCTAACTCATTCCTGCATGGTATGCTGGTTTTATATTTTTGCTTTCACAAGTGAGGATATAGTGCTGCCTTCTATAGTCTCCCTGTTGAAATGTTGGTCATGCTGTGCAATCCATTGTTTGCTGCTTGTTCAATTAAAGTTATGAAATGAATAAGTGATACAGTAGCAGAAAAAGGACACTTAGGAAATTTCTGCATTACATCTTTTTGTCAGTTCAGATGGAAGTCTCTCTCGGTGCACGTCACGTAAATGATCAAAAGGGAAGCTCTGTAGGTAGGGTAATGAAGCAGCCAGCCTTCTCAGGAGTGACTGCTAGATAACACGTGGTAAACATTTTGATGTGGAGGAGAGGTGATAGTGTGTTATTTTTAGTAGTGTGAAGCAGACTTAATGTTTCCGTGACAGTATGAACCAAGGGCTGCTGCAGTCCTGCCATTCCTTCATGATTTGCTGTTCCTGCTTCCTGTTTTGCATCAGAAAGTACTGGCCTTCATCTGACCGTGTAGCAAGTCCATTTGGTGGAGAGCTTAACCTTGGATTAGCTGACTTGCTACGGACTCAGTTTTGTTTTAGCACTGGCAGAAGTGATGGAATGAGAACACACAGCCAGAGTAAAATGGCATTGCAGCAGACCACCCTTAAATAAACTTCTGTAGAACTGCAAGTGAGTATGTTCACCTGCAGACAGGATGAGAACAAAATAATCAGAAACTTAGTGTAGCAGAATATGACAGTGGAAAACAAAAGAGGAGAGCCTACTATATGTAGGTTTTCCTCTTCTGTTTTCCACTGTCCAGTATGTCTAGTACTGGTAATTTCAGCAGCTTACAAGTTGAATAAAGAACTAGTTATGTTGAGCAGTCCTTAAGTAAATTCTGGTATGCATTTGAACGGTCTTATTCCACTGAAAGTTTTTATTGTAATGCAAGTCTGAGTTTTAAAAAGACACCAGTTTACATAGGATGTGTTTACCTATTGTACTTGATGTATTACTGCAGTGTTAAATTTTTAAGCTTACACAAGTATTGACTACTAAGAAAATTATTTCAGGCGAGCCGCAAGTGTGAAGCAGCTCTCTCCATCTTAGTGTACTGTGGTGGAAATTCTGTAGACCAGTGGTTCATTACCACCAAAATAAAGTCTGTTGATGGGAATTATTTTTGAGACCATATTTACTACAAGATATGTAAGTGATTTGCAACATAATTGAATTAAACCTTGTTTAAACTCTGTTAAATTCCTCAACTCTCCTGCAATGATCTTTGTAGTACTAAGGAGAAAACTAATATTATTCATCAGAATGTTGTTCATGAGAATAATTTTGAAAGGGGATATAAAATCTGCTCTTTTATATTATGATAATAAATGTGTTTTCAACTTTACATTTTCAAAAAGTTGGCAAATAATGAAAAGGTAAATATAAATTTATGATGATCTGTGCCCTCACATAGTTCAATTGCTTGTTTTACAAATTTGGACATGTAGTCATAATCAGATATACTTACAGAAATATGTCTAGTTTTATTAGCTTAGAACTTAGGTAGCAGTTCAGACTGATTCTTATTCTCCCTAGGCTTTCCTTATACTAATGGGAGAAAGAAGCTTCTCCAACGGTTATTTCTAAGCACCTTAATCTAGCTGTAACGCTGAATCTTCTTACGGACATGTTTGATAGCTTCTAGAACCCAGCGAAATCAGTTGATTGTGCCTACATATGGTTACTGTTGAGTACCCTATCTCTTTCCCCTTTTCCTTCTTCTCCAAAATATTTATTGGAGATGTATATCACCCTCTTCTGTATTCATTTATTTAAGGTGTTACAAATGTATAACTTGAGAAATGGTAGATTGTAATTTCTGAAAAAGACCTTGGGGAAACTTACAAAATAGTCTCTTCTCAAAGAGAAACAATGAAGCTCGGTTGCCTGAAACTCAGTAGGCACATGCCCTTCCAAATCAGGATTATGCATTGATTAGGAACTCTAATTAGGTTCTACATGGGTTTTCTCTGTCTTTCAGAAACGTGCTTAATCTATTTCAGTAGACATAGTTGTGGAAGAAAAAATGACATTGACCGATTCTGGTAATTCATTTTGTGGTATCTAACTTTCTTCCATTCTTCATCCCATTTTTTTAACTTGCTTCCTCTATTCTTGGCTATTTTTCCTGTGCTTCTGTAGTCTTTTTTTTTTTTTTTTTTTTTTTTTTTTTTATTTTCTTCCATATCTTTGTTCTTTTTCTCTTGATGGCCCCGGAGCAAAACATGTAAGCTAGGATCTTTATATAAAATCTTGTTAAAGTATTTCTCCCTTTATGGAAGAAGTAGATGATGAAGCTGTGATTCTCCTTGTCTGTCCATCTTAATAAAGATGACAAGAAAACGGCAACAAATTATCCATGCGTTATTTTCCTTATTCTTCATTTGTAGGTACAGTGGGTCTTTTAGATTCCTATTTTACTTCATATTTTTGACCTCAAAATAACTGTACTTGTTGGTGAATTTTCTGTGAGAATTTGGTTTTTTAAATTTTTACATACGTGTCTTAACTGTAGTTGAATTTTATTGCACTTCCATACTAAAACTTGTTTTTTGGTTGGTTGATTTTCTTTTTTGAAATCACAGCCTTATACCTAAGTGGAAGAAATGCTAATTGTAGAATTGTGATTCCTGGGAGACATAGTATAAAGAATAGAAATTTGTTTTCCTGCACTTCTAACACATTTTTATAGTAAATATTAACCAGACTATATTAAGGAGGTCAGATCACTTTATGTACAAGTCGTCTTGGCAGTGGTTTCTGGAGGGATCTTGGCAATTGCAAAGATTTTTGTGTGGAGTAATAGTAAAGCAACCAGTAAACATTTCCATTTTCCAGCTACTTAAAGCATTCTTTATTGCCAGTGTTAGTTTTGAAATCTAGATTTCTAATTATACAAAAATAAAGCTTGTCATACAAACATCTGCGGTTTAATGCTGACTGATGATTTATAGTCATCAAGTTGCTCTACATTATGCTACTTTGACGTCAGAACACAGAAAATTCTAACCTTTGGAAAAGTGCCCAGGGTTTTTCACCTACTATTCAACAGAAAACTTCAGTGTTTCTTTTTTAAAACAATACAGAAATGGTTGAGCTTCCAGTGGAGGACTAGTAAGATTTCTCTTTCTTTCATAAGTTGTTTATAGGCTAAGGCTTTAATATGGGAATGTCCTGGACCTTGTTATCAGGAGAAGCATAGGTGAGCATGATATAAAAGATTGAAGCTAACTATTTTAAATAGCTTACATCATTTTGGATTGGGCCATTTGTAACATACATTAAATTTAACTGGAGACTGGTAAACTGTTCTGGAAAGTGAAGGAATAGATGAGATGTTACTGGAAAGCTGCATTGCTTGGAAAACAGTTATTAATGAGAAGCATTTAAGACTCCATCAAGTAGTACTTTTTTTGTGGGTTGTTGGAAGTGGTATGCCTTTTTTTTATATATCTTTATATCTTTTTTCTTATATCTTTATATCTTTTTTCTTATATCTTAAGTATTTTAATAAGTATTTTAAAAGCTCTGCCTTACTTCAAACATACTTTATTAATAGGTATAACTTAATGAAAACAGAAGTGCCTTCTATGTCTTCAGTATTACCATTATTAGCTAATTTTTAATATTTCCACAACATCTGTGTACATAGTAAGTTATGTTCATCAAATTCAACTCGTGTTGGAAAGTGAAGTGTGTTTTAAATTTCAAATCACTTGGAATTATTAGGTAGAAGGAAATCTGAACACCAGCAAATCTTATTAAAAAGTCAGGGGTCTCTAATACTTTATTCAGATATTGCAGCTTCTTATAAATGGATTGGAAGATGTGAAGTTTTCTTTTTGACCAAACACAGTTGTAGATACTAAGAATTTCAGTTGCTTTGTTTATAAATGAATAAATCCAGCCTTTGCTAGACACTTTTCTACAGTCTCCAAAATTATACATTGCAAATCCTTTTTCATGAGACTAAAAAAATCGAACCCCAAAATCCACCATTTGGAGTTGACGGTCTTAAGTAATTTTGATGAAAACTAATTTTCAGTTGTGTAATTGCATGCACCACTATTCTCTCATCTTGGAAGTAGCTTCTTCGGGATTTCTTCACTCTCTAGCTTATGTGTTCTAGTTTGAAAACAAAATTTAAACTTTGACTACTCTGGCTTTCTTGGGAACCATAGTAACTATACTGATCTTGTTGTACTAATGCAAGCAAATGATACCTCTGGAAAGGTGAAATGAAGCTAGAAGAAGGACTAGAGATGTGTCGTATGTACTCACGGGCACTTGAATGCTGTAGTGATGGAAATTATGCAAGCAGGCAATTCTAGTTCTTTGCTAAGCCTTCTGGCTATGTTAGGCACCCAGTGGCCTTATTTTTCTGTATCTGCTAGTCTGAGCTTTTAGTTTTTAATGAGTAGGCCTATAGCTGCTAGGGTCTTAAAGAAAAGTTTCAAAGTTTTAAAATGAGAGCTTGCTTGCTTAGTTTGTTAGAATTTATAGTCAAAATCAGTGCTATCGAAAGAGTTGTGTTGAATAATAAAATCTTCATGTCATATTGTGCAGGAAAGCTGTTTGAGAGACTATAACCACTTGTTTTGCCTTGGAAGATAAATTATGAAAGACAAAGGGAGATAAGAGGATTGTGTGAATTTCTCCCACATTTTTAACCCACTGTGGTACATATGGTGATAATGTGCTAATCTGATTTTTCAGTTATTGGTATTTCTTGTCATTCGGAACAGACTATTGCTGTAGTGTTGAGAAGAATACTGTTTTTTCTTAAGCCTGTAAAAGCAAGGCCTGTATTTGCTTTTCAGTAGTCATTCCTGAAATTACTGATTGATTTACAAAGAAGGTGGTTGGGCTGTAGAGAGGGACTTCTTCAGTGATCCTTGCAGTATGAGCTCCTGTCTTAGTGGGTGGTGGTGAAGTCTGCAAAGAGATGCTTTATTACTCAGCAGTGAGAAAAGCTTCAGGGAAATCCGTTACTTTTGAAGCTGCAAAGGTCAATCAGATTCAAGAAAGATACACATTAAAAAAAATCAGGCTTTAAAAATTCCTCTGGTCATAAACACTTGTTTTCCCCTATTCTAGCAAAGATGCTCTTTAAATAAATGTTAACTTCCTCATCTGTAAAGTGTGGTGATAGCTCCTTACCGATTTGTAAAATACTCTGATGTTTACTTAAAAAAAAAAAAAAAAAAATCTATGAAAGGTCATTACTGGAAGGCTAATTCTTTTGTAGCAATCTGTAGTTTTGCAGGTGGTCCTGAAAACAGAAGAATGAGCAAAGTTTGTTATCTTATAAGACTGGAGATTGTGGGGGAAACTCTTGGGTTCTTGGTGTTCATGCAGAAAGTTGTGCTAATAAGAAATACTTTCATTGATTTCAGCTTAGAATTAATTTAAATTATCTTGGAAATTTTTTTGTTGCATAAGCCTTTCACGTAAATTCTACGTAGTACTGAAATATTTTTGTGGAGGAACTTCTAAAATTACAAGTGTATATATCCAGCTATGTAGCTTTTGTGCTTTAAGGCTTTAGTAAACGAGGTATTAAATGATATGTCTTGTCTTCCTTAGAAAGTAAATGGGAAGCTTAGCAGTATTGCAGAGTCACCTAGGAGTCATGCTGAACTGGGCAGCCTTAAAGGGACTCTAACAATACAATTTGAGAAAATGTCATCTCTTGTTCCTGTGTAAATCATACTGTAGTATTTTATTTGGAAAATAAAATGAAGCATGTAAGACACTAAAGCTGAGAAATAACGCAATTTATTCATATTATGCCATGCTTTACTTTCTATATATTTTGCAGCTGTTAGAAATAACTTGTTTGCAGCAGTCCCAACATAAATGTTAATCATTGTTAAATAATACTTTCTTTCACTACATGTAGCTGGGATTTTTTTTTTAAAGATCCTAAGTGAGTCCAGTAACCAGATCCCATTAAAATTAATAGTAATTTGTACATCTAAGGTATACAGGCTCTTCTAAAAATCCTGGTCTAGGTTACTTTTAGGAACTTAAAAGTAAGATGCACAATTGTGTGGATATGATAGTAAGGATCGATGGTTTAGGTTTGAAATCTAGGAATTGATTTTTACTAAAAGTCTCAAATTGATTTGGAAACTTTAGAAATCTTTGGTAAGACAACTTTTATGATAATGCAGTTGAGACATAGTCCCCAACATACTCTAGGTGCTGGTTTTATTTATTTTTGCTGCATTTCATTCTGTTTAATCAGTTTCCTTCAAATGTGAATCATATATACCCTTTCAGCCCAAATTTAAGGTTATGGGGAACCAAGCAAACTAGATATATGACTAAATGTCATTTAATGAAAAGCACCTGTGGTTTAAGGCATGGCTTCTCTTACTAGATTCAGTAAACTTTCTGATGGAGGTGGCTCTAATAGCTCTTGGGGGGAAAAAAAACAACACACCTTTTGGTGTTCTGTTATCAGTTTGTTTTTTTATAAGCTTCGCTTTTTACTTTAATAATTTCTTTCATAGAAGCGTCAAAGTAGAATCCTGTTTAATTAAAACAGTTTATTAGCAGGGAACCTTAACTGGCATAGAGCAGTAAATATCGCTCCTTTGTGACTTCTCTAAACAGCTTGTTTTTTGAGGGAAGCTTATGTAAGAAGTAGAAATGGGAAGTTTTGTCTTTAAAGGTCTTTAGAACATCAGCCTGTTACTTATGATAAAAAAGAAAGTAATTTCAGAAATAAATCTTTAGTTTGAGAGTTGTAATTATAGAAATTAAACAGTAAACATGTCTGTAGTCCTCTAAAACATTAATACTATTAGCATGTATTACCAATCCAAGCAAGTTAAATAATACACTTAAAAGCATAGAAATAATAGTTCACTGTGGATTTTGGGGGAGGAGAATCTTTTTTCAAATTATCTTTTCAGTGCTCCTCTGTACATAGCTTCACACTTCACTATCGGGGCATCCTTTAGATGTCTAACCAGTTCTTTTCCTGGCTTTGACCTCAGGCATATGGCTACACTTCCTTAACTTTGTCAGGAGCATTTTTGTGTTTCTGGTGATAAAAGTTTCTTTTCCTCGAAAAAACATGGATGCATTGCATTTCTGGCAGAGAACGTCATCTGTCCTGTGTGGCACATAATCCACCGTTAAATGGGACAAACAATGGTACCATCTAGAAAGTGTGGTTGAACTTAAAGGGGTTTTCCATTGAGTTTCTTGGAAAAGAGAGATTGATACAGGTGACTATTCCTACAGTTGTATCAGTGTTTGATCCAGAAGAAGAAAAAGGTCTGATCATGATTTAAGTCTCAGTTCTTTTTCCTATAAGAAGTACTTGGTGTTACAGTGCAGGGCCCTCCTTTTCTCTTGATGTCTGAAGTGTGGCATCTTAGGGATGCTAACCAGAGCATGACTTTCCTGTCCTTTTTTGTGGATTTTAATTCTGCACAGTTGTGTAAGGGAGGAGAAGAATGTCTTAAAACCAGAGTATCATCCTGCTTGGAGAGTGCTCGTAATCCTGAAGGATCTGATGCGAGTGAAATTGCCTCTCATCTCAGTAATGAGCACCTTCCTCAAGCACAATTCTTGGTACATAAATCTACCCACAGTTGCTTTTGGAAGTAGTCTCCTAGGTCTTCTGTAGACTCTCCACCACCTTCCAGAATCTTTGCTATACATTGTGTTCTGCTGCCTCATCTCAAATATGTTGCTTTCGGAAAACTGTAGCAACTGATATTTCTGAATCCTTGCTGAGTCCTTCAGCCTCCTCCAAAAGATGTTCTGGGAAAATAATTCATAAAATGGTATATGAACCAGTCTGTCATTTAGGCCTCTTCAGTTAATATCCAGACCTCTCACTCACACCTATGAGAAGATGAACAAAGAGTACCTTTGGCTGCTTCTATACTCTACGCACACTCAACAGTTTTATGTACTGACTTGCACAAAAGCCTCTGCTATGTTATTTGCTGGTTATCTTGTTTTTTCTTCTTTAGGTAAACCAGTTGGGTTTTCTTACTTTCAAGATACCCCTTACTCTCTCTAGTAACACTGACAGTCTGTTACACTCTTCTGCCACTCTCAAATGTAGAACAGATAAATCTTTGTTCTCACTATGATTTCAGGACCAGTTCCTGGTTTCAAGAGTGTCTTTTGGTGCTGACAGCATCTCCGCTGCTTCATGTATGGGCACATAATGACGAATATATCTATGGATCTTGAAATGACTCGCAGCTTTAGCACCTACAGTTTTCATCTGTGAAAGCATTCTTACCTGGACTCAAGCATCCATGGGTCCATTGCTTTGGGAAGGAATTAAGAACCATATTTAAGTCAGATTTCGTGTTTGGATATGTTTTCACTTCTTCCTAGTAGGCCAGAGACCCTGTTAGTTCAGCACAGACTTTTGTCTGTCTATATGTCTAAAGATCCTCAGAGAAGCACTGTCTCCAAACAAAGATAAAGCATCACATTTTTTCCTTATCTGAATGATGAGCTTGTAGAAGATGACTTAGCTTTTTGCAAAGGATGTGGTTGATCCTGCTTTAAACATTATAACTCCATTAAATTTCAGGATGAAATTTACAAAAATAACATCCGTTTCCTACTTACCATGCAGAATTCACAGAGCAATGCTGGACTTCTCAGAGGCTATGCTGCTTCTTTCTTGGAGCAGATTTCATCCATTGAACATAAATGGAATCTTTCAGTAATACCAGCAGCTGTTCTGACGCTGAGACCCAGGTCTCTTGGCACCTATGTGCTTAGATGACCTCGGATGCCAGATTTGAAGTGATTTATGAAGGAACAGTCAACCTTCCAAGTTTTGACATCTGTTGCAAATCCTGGACAGTGTTTGTAAAGGGATACTATTTTGTCTTTCCTCTTTGTGCAAAGGATAATTATTGCCTCTAATAGGTGAACCTCACTCAAGATCAAATAGGTCTGTAGATTGCAAGTTGGTACAGGCTGTACATCCAGATCCTGAAAGTGGGGACTCTCATGGGTGTCTTCCAGCTGCTTTCCCTGGACAGTGTATGCTGGCAGTAATGGAAAGTGGGGCAATGATGGTTTCATGTCACAAATAATTAGATAGTGGAAGATCCTTCGAAATATGCAAATGATCAGTCAGCACCAGTTGTCCTGACTACGCTGTTAATTTTTCAACAGTCCTTTGGAAGCTAAAAAGAAGGGCCACTCAGTGGCCTCTCATGCTCTTCTCCAACACCAATCAGGTTCATATCTGATTCAATTTTTTTAATATTGAATCTCTTGCTCTCAGGAATGACTTGGGCATTTAAGATAAAGGTGGCATTTCTTGCTGCAGCATAGTTCAGCTGATCTTGGTTTCTCAAATGTTATACTAGCCACAGAAAGGAGGTGACCTTTTTTGCAGAAAGAAAAATGTAGCGTAATTGAAATATGTTATTCATTTGATTTATTGTTTTGAATTTTTAATCCTAAAAGAATTATTTCATTGTAAGACTTGTGAAGATTTTCCTGACTGTTTTAAAAAATAGAGATGGCTCTAAATGTGTTCTGGAGTTTGTAGTTCCCAAGACCATATGTCTCTTCTGCATCACGTAGTTAATAAAAGCTACAAGAAAGTAGTGTTCTTTGGAAGAGATAATTCATTAGGAACATTAGTATACTTCATCCTTATGCTATTTAACTTTGGTTTCTGGAGGTTACATGAGAGAGTCTTCCTTTACAGGTAATTTTCTAAAGACAACTACCTGGAGGAAGTTTCTCTATTGCAAAATAGAATTTCCAAAATAGTTTACGTTAATGTCAGTAGTTTCAGATTTTTGAGCAAATATTTTTACTAAATGTTGTTTTTACTACGATGATTCCATGGAGAAATTTTCCCAGAAATGACTGCTTAACCATTACCTTATGAAATGTTTTCAGATTTTGTGTTCTCAGTCTTTAAACTGTGGAAGGATAGTTAATTTATCTTACAATATCAGTACTGTGAATCATAAGAATTTTTAATTGAGAGTTTTGTTACAGAGATCATAAGAATTTTTAATCATAGTTAAATTGAATGAATTTTGTATGAATTTCTTTGTATGGCAAGAGTTTGAGATCAAATGTACTGCTCTGTAAAACATACAAAAAGAAGTTTGTGGTAGGGAACAGAGTAAATGGCATTTCTCTGATTGCTGCTGTCATATGGTATGGTACAAGTTTACACTTAATATGTATTTTGTATTGCAATGGAGATTTAAGCCAATGCACTCTCCTGTGAATCAAGAAATTGTTTCAAGGCTTTCTTCATAGCAGATGTTTCTGCCCTCCAAAAATTGGTCTTTGTAAGTAGGTATTGGAAGAAGCAGCAAGAAACCTTTCAGGTATGCGAGTATAAATAGGTTCAAAATAAAAACAGCAAAGAAAACTGTTGAATACCACGCTTGAAGATCTTTGTTATTTAGAATGCTTGATTATATTTTTAGACACTAATTTCTTTTTGCAGTTACACTTTTCTGAAGGTTATCCATATAAGTCTTAGGCTGTTGAAATGAGAGCTTCCAGAAGGGTTAAAACTGGGAGCACAGATGATAATCAAGGTGACTTGAACCTTTTTAGTAAATGGATAATCTACTTTCATCATCAAAACCAAAGCAAAACCAGATTTTTTTGTTGTTGTTTGGTTTATGGAGTAACCAAAGAAAAAAGAACAAACTAACTGCAATACAAAATATGAAGCCATTTAGTGATTTCGGACACTGTCCAGGTGGGCTGATTAACTGTTTACAAATACTTAAAAATGACAAAGCAACATGATGAGGTGTGGGTGGTAATCTCTGTCTTAATGTCACAATGAGGCAAATGGAGCTTTCTGTTCATAAGCTGCCAAATATAAGCATGTAGTATAGTCTTCAACCTAGAAAATTATAAGAAACCCCAAAATGAAAATTAAATTTTGTCCTTATTAAAATATTAAGTAATAACACCAGGCACTAATTCTTACTTGGTTTAAATAAAGACAAATGATATTTCTATAGTTGAAGTTTGATGTCGAGCTGTTCTTAGGGAGGGTGGAAGTGGCACTCATTCACCTGCAGAAAAATTTGTATGCAGTACTTGGGAACATACTACATTTAATATGTATAGTTGGTGTCTTGCGTAATATGTTTGTAAACTTCAGTATCTGTCTAATGTGCTGAAGAGAAATTTCTTACAAAATACTTAACAGAGCTGCTTTCTTATATGGGCTTCTGCACTATTGCTCCTGTTTAGAAGTGTTGATCTTCTGGTTGTAGTATTGACACTGTATGTAGAGTGCAGTGTTTGATGCTGCAGTATAGGTATGCATTGAATGTTTTCCAGGCATATGAACATATGTAACAGACTTCTAGAACTCCAACAGGCACTTAAGAAAAAAAATGAATATTATTTGGGCAAGCATAACTAAGGCGTCAGTATGGTTTTATCTCAAATGCTCCTTACATCTCAGATTATAGTACATTACTTTAGATTGTTCCTACCTGTTCTTTGGTACTAGTCCTGACTTCACTAGCAACTTTATAAACCACTAAATGAATTGCATGTAGAGGTCAGGTGGAACAATATATCGGAGTTACTTTTCTTTTTTCTCTTGATAGAAGTTGTAGACTCTGCTTCACTAATTGGGCCAGATGGGTCTGACTGCTTTCTTAGATGAATCAGCCTACACTTAAAAGATGTTTTTAACAATACGGCTGTATTTCATTAGAAATGTTTCATGATCAAATTGTCTTTGGGTTTCTTGTTTGCCATTGCATATAGGATTTTAGAACTAAATCTGTTCTTAAAACAAAAATGCAGTAAGTTTAGAATATCTCAGTATTTTTTTAAATGAAAGTTACTGAAAGTTTAACTTTCTCAGATGTAATGAATTGAGCTAATACGGAACTTAAAATCATGCTTTTAGAAAACAAATATGAAATGGTAGCTATTATGACATTTTAAATCAAAAGGGAAAGCAAACAATATGTTTTGAAATTAAATGCATTGCTTGATGTCTCTAACATTTTAAAAGTTGGCTTTGCTTCCATTTTGTGTAACTTTCTAAGATTATGTCTTATTTTGGTACATCTAGTTCTTCACTAGTTCTGGTAAGTTTTCATCGGGAGAAAGGGAGAAAAGTTGTTGTGATGTTTACTACAGGTGTTCTTACTCTAAAAGAAATGGTGATATGACCAAAAGTAAGTAGCTCCTAGAAAAGGTCAAAAGTTCATTCTTGTACTTTAGTTTTATGAGTAAAAGGAAGCTGTTCTTAGTCCTGTATTTTACAGAAAAGGTCCGTCTTTTTCCAGCTACGTTTCAGATTTTTTCCCCTTTCAAAACATTGTCGTCACCAATGGTTGTAATTTTTCCTGCAACAGTTTATTGCGTTTTTCCTAGCAGGGCTTATTATGTTAAGTGTAACTCTGTTCTGCTCACACCTGTTGCTTCCTTCCTTGCTGTCATCTTGTCCTGGGCATGCATCTGAACAGCTCTTAGACTTATGTTCTGTGTTCTTGAAATGACTCAGAAAGCATCGTGTCTAATTGATTTAATCTCATCAGTGAAATATTTAGTGACGCTACACCATTCTTCTCACATAGCTTTGATTTGGTGTTTCTACATTTTCTTAAGCTTTTTGGAGACACATTCCTGTTGTTTGTCTTGATTGCCATACAGCCCTAGATATGCTGGACATATTACAGTTATCTTTCTTGTGATGAATACCTATTGCACTTACACATTTACAGCTAAATTGAATATTGCTTCTCTGACACCTGAACTCATTGTTCCAAAATTGCAACGCTTTTGTTTAAAAAAGACAATAAATGTATACATGCATCCTGAGGATTTAAAAGCTAATACAGTAGTTGTAGTATGAAAATATTTCATTTCACTGCAACAATGTTTTCTGATGTGAAAATGTCAAAACACTTTGAATTGTAAAAGTATGTTCTTTGCTTATGGCAGTAAATGGAGGCCTCTGAGTGGAAGCTGACAACACTCTTTTTTCAGCTGAAATGTCTGAATGAAATGTGATGATAAGTACAAGAATAGCCAGCGTTGTGTAAACAAAGCTTAACTAGGGTTTTTTATATATATATATTGTAAGGCTGAAACCCTATTTCTAATGAATTGCAAGAGACAGTCAAACTTCAGAGCAAATGCTGATAGCTTGTGTGACTCAGTGAGAAGCCAGTGGCAGCCATATGAAGTTAAAATATACTTTAATTCTGACCATTTAAAATATTGTTCATGTAAACAGATTATTTTTAAACCTTTTTTTTTTTTTTTTTTTTTTTTTTTTTTTAAAGGAGTATTAAATATGACTAGAAGCAAAAGCTAGTCAGGTCAGGGTCAACTGTGGAAAACACTAACTGGCCAAAGGTGGTATTCAACGGTTTGTTCTTTTTCCTGGCTGACTTGCTTTTTAGAAATTTCAATTAAATGCTTAGTTTAATAAACATGTAAGTGAATCAAATAAGAACATCAAGTGTAAACAGGGGAAAAATGGCAAGAATATAGCCTTGCAATAGATTATGTGCATCTAGTGGATCTTTAGCATTCAGGAAAAGGGGTAAAAAACTCCAACTGAGAGGTCACCTAACTATGTGCCAGTTCAGTTTCTGAATGGACCAACTGATGTAATATCCTGATAACAGAGTGTGCTAGGTGTGCTGCATCATATGAAAGGCACAGCAGTATGCCTTGTTATGAATATTTCTAATGTATGATGGGGTGATTTATAAGCATCCTTGATATCTGTGGCATCCTTGTTTTGTTTCTCCAAGCTAATAAAGAGATGGAGTTTGAAACAAAAACAAGCAAAAAAAGACGTAATCTGTAGACGTGAGCATTTTTGGATAATGTGGGAGGAGCATTGTTACTCATGTAGTTCTGAATCTTGTAGAAAAGTTTTAGCAATACATTTATGACAATAGCCTCAAACTTTTTTTGCAAAAGTGAAGAAGTCAGTTCCATATGTGTGTTTACAAAGATTTAACGAACGCATATCAATAAATGGGTTTCTTCTGTGGGTTATAAACAAGAGAGGAAGTAGAATCTTTATAAACTCATAGAAATAGTAGAATTTATCTACTCTTAAGGTTATACAAGTGAAAGGAAGTGAAGAAAAGTCATTCAAGATAGGTCAGTTATTAAATCTAGTATTGAGAAAAAGGGAGGTCGGGTTTGTATCCAAAGCATTCCCAACTTTAGCAGTTACTTGGAAGTGTAAGGACCCATTGGAGCCAGCACTGTCAACATACAGTACCCCTAACCTTATAATGTGTCAGCCTGATTCTTATGCAAAAAAGAAGAGGCTTTCCTGAAAAAATTAACAAGTTATTGTTTAGAGAAAACCTATTTTGAGGTTGATATTTACCTTCCTGAAAAGGGTTATGAGGTAATTTTGCAGCCATGGCCATACGACTTAGTTTATGATTCTTCAAAATGCATGTTTGGTTAACCACACACCTGTGACTCTCTTTCACTGATGAACAGCCTTGTGCAAACCAGCCACATGCATTCTGAAGTGCAGCTCACTGGCATGGATGTTGTTCTCCAAGTTAAATGCCATAGAAGTCCTCAAATTCGGTGCTAAAATGGTCTAGCAGTACTTAGAGAAATATCTTTCCTTATGCTCTCTGACTCTTTCACTGGATGGAGCCACAATATTTAGTGGAACCTGAAATGCAGGCTGATCAAAACTAATCCAGATTCATTAATACAGTCCATCAGTAGCTAACTAGGATAGATTGTTAAAACAGGTTTTCAAGACGTAATCCTGTAACACTGAGAAACTGTAGGTTATAAAGGAGCTATGGAAGATTTAAAAATAAATAAAAGCATACAAACTTATTTTCATGTGCCCAGAACTCTTGGTAAAGAGTTGCCTCCACTGGAAAAATATTTGAGGGTTCATAAGTTGGTAATCACTATGATCTATTGCATTTGCTCTCTCCTCCTAGCTTTCTTTTGGGTAACTCCTCTTTTCAGTGTCCATGCTAAACCATTGATGTAGGGTAGTTAGTTCTGCCACATTAAGGAGGGAAGAAGGTAGTGTGTATAGGAGAGCATGCTCCAATTTTCTCTGAAGATTTAGTGCCTGTTTTTATGATCACTTTTAAAAGATGCTAATGTGTTTTAAGATTTTTCCAAGAGCCTTTCTTCAAGTTGCTAGTCTGGGGAAGATGTTGGTCTTGTTTAATTCATCTCAGGGAGGATGTTCTCTTGTCTGATTTTCCAGTTGCTGTACACGTTTGTAATACCCATGCCTTCCCTTTTCCGCCGTTTTCAAAAACAAAAGTTACCTTCTTCAGAGTATTAAGTAACAAATTTTATGGGAGGACAGAGAGACCACCATCTTCATTCTTTCTAGAAGACAAACTTAAGCCAGGGTTTAGGCTTTTCCAATACAATAAATGTTGGTCCAGAGACAGCAAATGTTTATTCTGCTCAGCATTGAGCTGCTGTTTACATTTCAACGGAAGAGGGAACAGCTGGGGCAGAAGAGCAAGGGAGCAGTCATTAGTTTCCTTCACATTTTCTTGATTAAAAATGACAGGGGAAAAAAGCATTGTCACAAAACCCCCACACACCCTTCTCAAAATAAATAACGTTGTAAAAGGACCTGGGTAGCTTTTTAAAAATTGAGACGTTCTGGTGTCAGTGAGACAGTGGGCGCTTACGCGTTCAGTGTAATGGCACAACACACAATATTTGGTAGCGTTTTATGTAGTTCCTTGATCTGTGGTTTAGACTATTGCATGCAGTATATAATAGCAACAACAGAAGATGAATTAATTTCATTTGAGAGGCGATTAAATATCTTCACTAGTCAACACGCTAAAGTTAGTGGTTCAATTGTCTACTTTGCTGTCCTGCTCCTTGGTTTTTTCCTTCCTTGATGTTGGTTCTGCACAACTTAGCCGCTAGAAGGTTCTTTGTCTTTGCAGTCCTGGAGCCTCTCTTGCAAAAAGCCGCAATGTGGGAGTGCATCCCTTCCTGCACACAAAGGTGTTGCTGCTCTTCTCGGCCGCGCACAGCCATTTTAATCTGAATGGCAAATCTGTCTAGGGACCGAGTACAGTAATTAGCAGTCTCTTCAGAGTGTCAGAGCAGAATTACCATTGTAATGGTTTAGCTGGAGGATAAAAGGATTGAATTTGGGTCTGCCTTCCTGCCAAACTAAATGAGTTGCCATGGGAATTTTCAAATATAAGAGGCGTTTACTTAAAGCAATTTGGCGGGTTTGAATAAACTCATAAATTACGGGTTTTAGAGGAGAGATCCCTGCTTTCTCTGGCATAGGCTGAACAGTAAAGAAGGCTGTTAGAAAGCTGCTTACATTCTTAATGAGAATAAGTTGATCCATGCTCCCGTGCAGACTATCAGCTTATTAAGGCTAAACTGTTTCTGCTAAATACAGTACAGTAAGCACATTTTGAGAGACAGAGTTTGCAACAAATCCCTGGAGTAAAAAACAAAATCTGATTGCTCTAAACATAAATTGAATTTCCTTTGCTAGATTAGATCTGTTTTCAAGCAATGCTATTAAAAATGGTTCTCTGTATTGTTTCAATAAACATTAACCTGCTATTGATTTCAACTTTCCTCTGTGCATGTAATATTTATTACAACACTTGTCAAATCTGCTTCTGAAAGGGGAGGAGGGCATTGAAGGTTTCTTTTGAAAACAAATAAGGTGCTATGGCCCTTTGAACTGTTTTTTTCAGGTCACATGTAAATGTTTTCCCAGCTCAGGCCTGCTCTCTGAAGGGAGTTTGGCTTTGAGCTGCTGACTTCTTTGTCAGCACCAATGCTATTGAAATGTGAGAAGATGGACTTGGTGCTTTCACAAATGCCTCAAGTGATGAACATCACTTATGCTTGTTTAACCTTCAGTTGTGCTCAAGAAGTCAGCTGTAGTGGTAAGAAGTGATGACCAGTGTTTTGCACTCCTCGTTTGGAAGAGTGTAGTAAAGTTCTCCGAGCCACTTAGATTTGATCACTTACAGAAAAAAATAGGGAAGCTTATACGTGCTTGAATACTTTGATGCTGGATTTAAAAATGTATGTTCAAGGACATGTCATACTTGGAATAGTATGCAATATTTTTCCCCAAAATAATTTATATTGGGTATATAGCTTAAGGCGTAAATGTTGCCTTGTGATCCTTTTTAGTATGTATCTCAAATCTTTACCCATCATAACTATTAAGATATGGTAGAGGAACTAATTAAAAAGAGAGCAGTACTGCCATAATGGCAGTAATTTAGACTTTTGTTTAAAGCAGTAAAAATATGCTTAGAACTCCTTGATATAATCTTACATCACTAGCAGGAATCCTGTAAATTAGCAAAGGAAAATAGTAAATTTGTGCTGGTGATTCAGTAGTTGAACAGCTGCTAAGTTCTAACAAATTCCTGAACTGTTACTAATGATGCAGCTGAAACTTTGTTTGGTAGCCTCAGGGTACTGTTTCTGTGAAACTTCAGAACTATCTCCAAAGAAATTAGATGAAGACAAGAGCAGCATTTGCTTTACTAATACTCAGAATTTTAGTTGTTCATTTAAAGTTACTTTGAGAAGTATTGGTTCCTCGTATTATTTGTGCTCCAGAGTGTGTATACTTAAAATTGCTAGCAAATCGATTTCATCAGACTTGATCCCTCCCTCCTACCACTTTCTTAGATGAGTTAGTACAAGGTAACAGCAAAATTTAAAGATATTATGTCAGTGTTTGTGAAGTGGCTTGCAAAACTGAAACTATGAATACTTCGACACTCTGTATTATAAGAGGGATGCTATATGGTTAGAGGACATTAACAGCATTTTAAAAAAAAAAAAGCTCTAGAGGCAGTGCCTAAGAGAACTGTTTGGGATACTGGGTTGAACTGAGTGCATCACTTAGATACATACTACCAATAGCTTACAGCAGCTCTGCAAATCGATGCTATTTACAGAAACCAGGCAATAAAAAAAAAAAAGGGCGTGTTGGTGTTACAGTTTTCGAATTTCATACTCTGGGATTTTTTCTGCGTTTCAAGAGTTTTAGTTCCCTAGGTTGGGGGGCTTGATTGTGACCTATCTTATTTCAAGTCTTGAGCCCTCTTGCTCCCTTCTCCTCTGCTTGACTTGCACAGCCGACGTGGAAATAAGTAACAATGGGAGCACAGGAACAGCTTAAACTCTTTGTTTCTTCCAGGTTGGATGTAGGGATAGGGATATTTGATAATTATTGATAACTGAATCTGGGCTACATAGTATGATCTTAGTTTTGCAATACCTGAGTGGAAGGTCGCGGGGGGGGAGTAGAATCACTACCTAATATTTCACTTAATTTTTTATGAAGGGTTTTCATACCCTGAAAATTATTGATCAGTCACATCAGGAACATCCTTCTCTGAAGTGAATGAAGACATGCATCAGACAGGTTACCTGATAGAAGAAGAATATTTTCTTTGAAGGATATTCTGTCTTTTACCTCATGAGCAGTGCAGAGAGAAACCTTATGGTTTTATCATCTAAAAGTATGACATATTTAAAAAAAAACGGATAGGAGTCAAGTTATCTATTGTGTTGTCTTAGGTAAAACTGAGTTGGACCCGCTCAGATCTGAATCTGATCCCAACTGTGTTTTCATGAGATGTGATCAGTGTGTTCAGCAGTTAGAAGCAAAAGTCCCCTTTCTGCTTCACTGCTGAATCCAACTGCAGACGTCAACTACTTATTTTGTGGATGGATATAATAAAATAACACTTGTGAGGCCTTTCCATGAGCTGATTTTATTTGCTAAATGGTAGAAAAGTAACCTACAAAATTTTCTGGTGATTTTTGAGAAGTAAATCACCTTGCTGAATGTCTCGGGAGCACCAGAGCACCCAGAGGAGCGTCAAGGGCGTGGACACAGAAAAGGTGGGCATACCATAGTGGGGAAGAAGTGGGAAGCTATGCAAAGTACTTGTTCTCTGTGTTTAATTTGTTATATTTGTAGGGTTCTTGGCTCCTGCTGGTCCAGGAATCCAGAGAATCAAAGAAATGTGCATTCTGCTAGACCAGTAGGGGTGGCAGGTGTTTCTTCTCAAGGCACCCCCCTTTTCTGATGAATTCTCTGAAAGTATTTTTATCCATTCTCCATTTCATTTTGCTTCTGCTGGGGCACTGTTGCAAAGATCAGAGGCCAATGTAACAGTTTTCTTTCTGCAGTTCTTTTCACATAGTCACTAACTTGTAAGCTTTTGTGCGTAGAAGCTATGCATGTGTATTGCTGGTATCTGAACTCCAGATCAGAATAGTGTTTATATACTGTTATGCTAAAATTAATATTGCATGCAGAGGCATGAAAATAAAATGCGTCATCCGAAGTCATATAGTTCTTGGCTTCTACAGTAGAATATAATACAGAAAAAGGAAAAAATTATTAATAAGGAAATTCATTTTTGTAGGATCCTCACTATCAAATCATGCATTATTTTCAATTTGTTAATGTGGAGCCTTGTAAGTGTTGTTTATACTATTTAACTGGTATAGATTTAAAGTTGCTAGTCTAAGGTGTAGAAGTTACCAGTTTAGGATGATTGTGTTTTAGAAGAGATTTAAAAATAGTATTTTTCAGTGTTTTTAGAACACAGAGTGCAAATACCAAAGAAGCTCAAAGGTCTCTGCAAAACATGAATGCGTATGGATATTTATAGTAGTAAGTAAATGGTTGAGATTGTAGCCTTTGCTTCTGATGAGCAAATCTACAAATGGAGAAAGTGTACTTCACATAGTTTAAGGTAGCCACTAGAGAGGTGTGGTTAGTACAGTTGGTCAAGGAAGCTATAATGGTATTCCTCCACTGAAGGTCAGCATCAAGAGAGAAGAAAATCAGAAAGGAGAATGATTGTAAGTAAAGAGAAATGGGCAGAAAGTGAGTAAAATAAAAGATAGTATTTTAGGAGAAAGAGGAATAAGAGAAATGAAATATTCTAATATGAAAACAATTCAGTTGGTTGTCAGGCAGTGGATTCCAGTTAGAAAAGAAAAATCCATACTTCGAGTTTGGAAATTAGACTGCTGGGCTTCAGAATTAGCAAGACTAAGACTCTTAATTCCACATGCAGCTGAGTCAATTGACAGCTCTGCACAGGGGAGGTCTCAACTCCCCTCAATCTCTCCTCTCTTATGCTGGCACACATTTGAGCCTGCAGTGAGCTCTTTCAGTTTTGTAATCTGGCAGAAAACTTCAGATGAAGGAAAAAAAAAAAAAAAAAAAAAAGTCTAGCCAGATTAGCAGGTTGACATGGCTCAGTCAAGGATACAGTGATGGATACAGTAGAGCAACTATAAGTAAAGAGTAAGATTGTGACCACCACCAGTTAAATTGGCTTCAAGTACCACAGCAGTGCCAACTGAGAGGCTTTTTACATTTTCAAAAATAATTTTTTTACTCCTTTGACAGCAGAGTAAAACCTCAGCCTAATAATCCAGAGCTAATTTGTAGCCTGGGAAAAAGTCTTAAGATAGCATTTTAATTTTTTACGTTCTAGCATCGGCTGTTGTATTTTCTAGGTAAACTTGTCTGAACATGTCTCCTGAAATTATTCTCCGTAAGTTTTCCATCTGATTGATTCCCATTCCATTCTCTGTTTTTTAAGGTCTCAGCTTTCTGAACTCAATCATGTGCAGATACACAGCAGCTTATTTTTACACATTCTGGAAACAAAATTCTATTCATTTTTCCATTTATCTGAGTAGCTTCAGAATTGCCGTAGCTTTTCAGGCCTTTTCAACCTTTGTTGTCTGTATTTCCTCTGACTTAAGGGAAAGGACTTAATTTGTCTCTTCCCGTTGATGATGAGTAAATGAATTTTCCTCAGTTACTCTCAGATAGTGTCCAGAAACTTGCATTCCTTTTTAGGTTTGCTTCTTAATTTTTCAGCCACATCTTGTAACTGAAATCTTTAATAGTGCTTTCTGTTTTGGGTTTTCTTTGTTTGTTTGGGGTTTTTTTGTTTGTTTGGTTGGTTTGTTTTGTTTTGTTTTTTATTTTATTTCTATGTATAATTTTTACACCCATTAAAGGAGGGTTTTAATGCAAAATATTATGTATAAGTATATAATGCATAAAGTTAGAGAATATGTGAATTTAGGTATTATTTTGAAATATTCATGAGATTCCAGAGTTCAGGAGATTAGGAGAGACTAAGATGATTTATCCTATGGTAGAAAATGTATTTTAAGCTGCTTTTGCTTATGGGTGTGTACCTTGTCTACTGGAATATGAAATTATAATTCTACAGTCTCTGAAAGACAGTTTAATTGTACTTATTTCAAATATCTAAATGGAAAGAGTTGGTTTCTCGATTGGAGTAGAACAATAAGTGTTTAGAGAACCAGAGTGTCTGAACAATATTTAAACAGATTTATACAGAAAGATGTGAAAAACAATCAAGGATGAAATCTAGAAATGGGAAAATGCGGAGAGTTTTACTTGTGTGACAAGGACTCAAGGATCATTCAGAAAACAGGTGGAAATTGCATATCAATATGCAGTTGACAATACAATATGGAGTGAGAGTGATGGGCAAGGCACCGGTAGTGAATGTGTAAGAAGAAAGTTACCGCTTGAACAGTTTGGTGTTATTAGGGTGGATTTCTTTTTTTACTATTAAAATTGCTTGTTCTCCACAAAGTTGATACAATATGCATTTGGCATTTAAAGTTACTTGGAAGGCTACAAGGGAGATCCTACGTAGAAATGTTGTAGGATTATCCTATCAAGAACCGTTTCCTGAGCATGACGTGACAGCATCGATCCAGGGTGGCTCGGTGACTGCGGTTTGTTTCAGCCACAGTTCAGGTACTCAGCTGCTTAGAAAATGAAGAAGGAAAACCGTTAAATGAAGTTTTGGTGTAATATCTGATCCAGAGTCTGTAGCAAGCTGTTCAGATACAGCACTATAAAATAAGTGAAGATCAGTAACAAATAGAAGCACAGAAGTCTTGATTATTCCTGTCCCAGTATAACCTTTAACTTGCAGTGAAATTTGATCAAATTTATACTGTGAGTCTGGCTAAATGGTTACTTAAGTGTAGCATCTGTGTTTCTGCTGAGGAGGCAGATTTTTAAATTAGTGTGTAGAGCAGCAGGGAAGGATGGTGAAATTAATTATTTAAGACAGGGCTGATAAATACTTCCCTCATTCTAGAACAGAAAATTAGACTTAAAGAACTTGTTTTATCATGTAGGTTCATTTAATTATTATATGGAAAACAATGGTTTGTAATACAGCATTTTAGGAAAGAAGAGGTGAAAAAATTCTGGCCAATAATTTCTTTGGGGACTTTCCAGTAGGTTAACCAGTCCTTTACTTTGTTGAGTCTCTCGTTGATACTCAGATACCTCATGATCCCAGTACCTTCTGGATAGAAGACTACATCATGTTTGTTATACTACAGTCTCTTTTCTGTATGTGAACTGTCGTTACCTATAAATGCTTGTGGGAGAGACAGTTCTGAAACATTGCCCACATACAAAAATGGTACATTCTGTTATTTATGCAAGGCATCTGAACAGTTGGGGGGGTGGAGGGGGGGAGTGCAGATATTACCCCAGGCTCCAGAAAGCACTTTTTATGGAAACTTGTTTTGTTGTGTTGTTTTGGTTTTGTTTTTTAATTTAACAACAACAGTTTTAGGAAAGTTTCTCTAACTATGACATATATATATATATATATATATATAAAAAAATTGCTGAGATACATAATTCTTGTGTAAATTGGTAAATCATGGAAAGGTATTTTTATTGCAATTGAGTAACCTTTTTTGGGAATGTAAGGTTTTGGGTTTTCCTAATTTTAATATTAAGGATTTATAATCTGCCCTTAAAACATGCAGCAGAATAAAATTTCATTTACAAAGTTGAATATCATAAGAAACTTCTTTTCTGTTACTACATTATGAAAAATAGGTGGCTCTTATTTGTCAAAATCTGTATGTTAAATACTGACCTTTATGTATGTGGTAAATTCCCAAAGCCAAAGAGGTGAATATCTTGAAACAAGAAGCTGGTTTAATTTTCTTTAACACAGCCAATGCATCTTGCTCCAGCTTCAAGTTCTGTTTTTTTTCTGAGAACTATAATGAGTAATTAAAATAAGGCTTGCGTACGTTTGAATTAATCTGGAGGATTACACTGGAAAATTATGTGACTGCATTAAAAAAAAAGTCAAATTATTATCACTTCTGCTATTCTGGAGTAGTTACAAGAAACTGAAGCATGTTGCATGATTTTTAATGATTTACTAAGAATCCACTAATTTTTTGTAACTAAAGTTGCTAAGATTAAAGGAATTGATTACAAAATGAAAATCTGTTGCGTGTATATTTTTCTATAATACTTATAAATGTCAAAAGTCTTTTGGCTAAATGTATGAGACTTTGCCTTATAAGGCTTTTAAAATTATTTTTAATGCTAAATTTATGTTACGTAGAAATAAAATAATGATACAAACTGATAGAAGAAACTTTCATGCCTTCCCTTAGCTCTTGTGTGACAGCATAAATAAGTGTTCAGGGCTAGCTGGAGTCCAAGCTGCTTTTGTCAGTTTATCATCAAATGAGTGCTTTAATAGCTGATGCTCTTACCTGGTAGACAACTCAAGAGTACACACACATGGCTGCTCCTCGGCAGCACAGGCTCCTAATAGCAGCCTTCAACAGCAAGAACCGCTCGCCTTTCATTCTTGGGGCTGGAAGTGTTACTTGCCTGCAAGAGACGCAGGATACAGCTCTATTTGTGAATGAGGGAATGTGGTTAGTTGGTCAGGTGGGCCCAGCGGTGCAGCTCCCTGGGGAAGAGGCTCCTCAAAGGCCCTTTGTGCCAGCCTCCGCCAGGCAGTGCTGAGTTCTCGCTCCTGTCTCTGGAAAATAAGCATTGGCTGGTCTCTAAAAGCTGAAAAGAAAGCTCAATAAATAGCAAAGAAAGCCTTCTCCCTAGCAACACACTGCCTTGAGCAGCTTGAGCCTTCAAACGGAAGGTCATATGATTGACATATTTGTCCCCTAAAGAGAGCGCACACAATTCGTTTTTTCACTTCTCTGTATTTTTAAGCTGTGTGAAAGTGGGTTTTAGCCAGCTGTACAACAGAGGAGACTAGCCAGTTGGAATACTACCACCCCCTTCTTCTGGACTTCATCAGCTCTGAGAGTTCAAGAAGAACAGGAGAGTCATCTGTGGTGCTTATGGAAGAGTTAACTTTGGTTTTTAAACAATAACATTTATATTAGAGTACAAGTACAATGCACATAACACATATATGTGATATAATATTCAACAGAGCTATGGGTTGCTCGTATACTTGTAAGCAGCTAGAAGTAAATGTGAGTTTTTAGTACTCCTTCACTTTTTAGCAGCTGTTGAGAATTACTGAAAGTATATACTGAGTGCATAGGTCCTTTTAAACTTTCAATGTTGTGTTTCCTCAGTTGGACTAGAAATATAAAACTTAGGTCAGTTGAATTCTTGGGCATCTTACATTTAAAAAAAAATATATTTCTTTAGATGGTAGCTTTATACAGAGTTCTAAATTAAACAGTCATTAGAAGACTCTGCCTTAGGGGTTGTGTGTGTGTAGGAAAAGACAGCATCAACAAAACCATGCTGTTGCACTTTCTGTTATTTTGAAAATAAAATAATTTATGCAGGTATTTTACGAAAGGGAAGGTAGGTGAAATGCAGAAACAGTTCTATTTTGATTCTTGCTGAAAATGTGACTACAGCAGTAACTGACAGTCTGAAAAGCTATTGGAAGACCACCACTCCCTGAATACTAACATTTTATAATTGGGGAAGCCTGAACGTTCATGGTTTTACTCTGTATTGTAATACATGAATTAATTTTAGTTAGTCAGTATTGCCTTTTCAGGACATCTCAGGCTGAAGATAATGATGTCTTAAAAGTTACCACTGCAGCTTCAATTCCCATGTGGTAGTCTGCAGCCCTGAATCCTGTGTTTAGTGAAACACATAAGAGAAGGTACCCTGGAAAGATGCGTACTAATTCACAGCAACAGTCTTTGTACTTCTCGTCACCACTAGCTAGTTTTCTTTTGTTGGTCTAAAGAGAGAGACTTGTCACATTCTTTCTAGGTTACTAACTTTGATATGAAATGTCATTTTTCTTACTTTTTATTTCTGAGTGGAAACAGATTAAAAACGTAGTGGACATTTTTCAATGTGAAAATGTGGGGTCATATTTCAGTACCATTTTGAGAATAAAAGGCTTTTTTTATGTATTAAAACATTAGTATAGCTGGAAACAAAATTAGCTGGCATAAGAGTCTCTACAGTTTGCAACAAAATACTAGTTTTGAAGCCCCTTAATGGTTTTGTTCCATCCTGTCCCATTGTCGTCGTCCCCCCATCATTGTGTCGTCCCCGTTGTCCCCCACCCGATATCAGAGATCAGTGTCTTTGCACTTATGGGAAATTTACAGCCAATCAGAGCGTGTAAACTCAAACTTGGAATAGAAAATTCCTGGGATGACAGAGGAAGAATGAATGTTATAGGTCTGGCCAGACTTAGCTACAAGACTTCTAATTAATCATTTCATTGTTGTATTTCTAACAACTGCCTCTAATCTGTACCTATTAGAACCACCACCTTTGTGTAGGTAGTTGTGTAGCATAAGTTGGTTAAATTATTTTTATAATTTACTTAAAACTCAGGATGGGTTAAAGTATTTGTCCTGATCTAAGTGGAGTGTGTCAATGCAGTCTCAAAGTGTTTTGGCAGTGTTCAGTCTGTTTGAAAGGCTACAGCTGGAATAAAGACCTGCATAATACAGGTTGTGTTTGATGTCTGCTCTGTTCAGATTCCTAGCATGTTCATGGTACTCAAGATGTTGCTGGTAGAGCTGTATGTGGGAAATCTGTACCAGAGGCTTGCCTGGTAGTATCTCATTCAGTGTGCTTATGGTTTAGCTCCTTCTTTCAGCATGAAACTAAACAGCGAGGAGGAATTTTGGATGTCTAGCATTCCAGAATTAGAAATACCAAAAATAGTGTTTAGCTCTGAAAGTTGTTTTTTTTTTAACTGGGCTTGCACATTGCTAAACAAAGATCTAATGCTTTAGGTTATTGATAGCTATTTCATTTGAATCTTAATACAAATGTTAGTAAATGTCTATGGTAACAAATAAATCTTAATGTGTTTCAGTAGAATTCTGTCTTTTTGAAAACATTTTAGAAGGTACTGTAACTTTTAGGATTTTGGGGGGGTTGGGGTATATATATGTCACGAAAGATGCATTCTTGTTCTGGAGCTTTATGAATTGCTGAGGCTGTTCTGTGTGGTGTATAGAGATTCTTGTCACTGATTTTGTTAACACCATTAAAATGTTGAGGTGCGAGGGAAAGAGGAATTATAAGTAAAAAAAAAAAAAAAAAAGGCAAAGCAAAAAGCAAATTTTGGAATTAAGTATTGTTGAGTGTCTAGTATAAGCTGACCCAGGGAACCTTATTTCCTTGAAAGCCCAAAACCCTGTGATTTAAATAGGAGCCCATCACGTCTGTCCCAAATAAATGTTGGGACAGACATAAAAATCCTTTAAGGTCAAGCAGAATGCTACTGGTGATTCCCCCCCACCCCCAATATATTAACAACTAGTACCCAGAGGGTATATGGTGAAGCCAACCCATAAGTTCTACTGATGTTGTATTTCAGTCTGGCTTATAAAATGCACTTCATGCTGATTTTCTGTGCCTTATCTGTATTTTCTTCTGGCAGAAATGGAAAATGGGGGAGGGAGGGCATAAGGACTCTCGAAAATATTACTGGTAAGCCAAGTATCATGATTAAACAGGGATATGTCAGATAAGGTGATGGGAAGTGTGAAAAGATATGCTGCCTTTTCCTCCTAGTGTATCTTTAACATTATGACCAATGAATTTGTCAAGTGAAACAGCACAGTCTTCTTTGCATATCATTTGAACTGAGAGCTTGCTTTGAAGAAGATAAGCAGACTGGGTTGCCCAGAAGAAATAATGATGCTAATTTATCTTTGCCTGTCCTCATAGGCATAGCAGCGTGTTGAAAAGGAAATAGAGAAATAATGGAGCTATGGCTTGCCACCTATTCAATGCCAGTGTTGTTGATGGCATACAGGGGTCTAAGAAATACGGCTGGTCTTAAAATAGTGATTTATTTCACTTTACCTCGAAAGTATTTGGAAAAGTTTCCTCTGATATAGGAATAGCTGCCAAATTATGCCAGAAAAACCTGTTTGGCAAATTTTCCTCACCACGAACAAAGCTATGTTGTAGGCTTTCTGTTCCATCACCATCAGAAGTGTGTAATCAAGGATGAGAAAGTCTAAGTAACATATGTTTACCAACAACTTCTAACTACCAATATTTACATTCTGCGCATGGGAAACTTGGAAATCTTTGTCAATTTTTTTGAGGGGAAGGGATGACGGGATGTTTTCCTTAAAGCTGAGTAATAGAGTAGCTTGCCAGAAGTAAAAGCTTTTACAAAAGTGACATCTGATCTCTTGCAGTAGGTAATTGATTAATAGTTTAGGTACTCACATTCAGATTCTTTTAAAAAGCTCTGTTCTTTGTGTTTTACATCTGGTTACCTGTCATCGTGCCTAGGATTTCATTGCCATAGATACTTCAGTCTTTTAACAGCTGAGACATAAAGAAAAAAAGACCTTCCAAACATAAAATAGATTTTAGGCATGTATACCTTAGCTTCAAGGATCCCAATGTGTTTTGGCCTATGATCTTCCATAATATATTTCACAATATATTGATGTCTGAGATTTGTTTTTTATTTTAATACGTGTATGTCTAGGAATTTGTAGTATATCGTTTGTGAGGTTTTTTGTTTATAAATTATGAATGGAAGGTTTTTGTCCCTGAATGGAGACATTCATGTGTAAAGGCTGTTTAACTGGCACATGGTATGTTAGGAATACTTACTGATCTACAAGTGAATTGCAGTGGAACATTTTTCTTTGTCAGGGAGATAAAAGCATTCCAGAGCCCGGAGAGTCCAGCGAGTGTCAGAGCGCAAGCCTCCAAGCTGCAGCTGTGCGGCTATATAGCAGCTGGGGACTGTAGGAAGGCAGGGTGACAGACCCCTGAGGGGCAGCAGCACCTCCTGGATAAGAAGGATAAGATCAGTAACAGTGAAATATTTCAGTGGTGCTATTGTGTTTTACCAGAATCCGTATTAAATTAATAAATTGTGGGTTGTTTATACTGTACAGATATGCATTTTAAAGAACAATGAAATCTTTGTATTTAATGCATGCATTTCCAGAGATATGGTGGTAGAAAAGTTGTTTATTGTATGTGGCAACTGTAAATGACTCTTCTACTTGAGGAAGAGTTTTAAGTATCTACTGTTGTTCATTAGTATAGTGTTATTCCATAACTGCCAAGTTCTCTGCCCGTCTGTTTGGAGTGTGTGTAAAATTATTTAATGCCTTACCTGTGTACTAAAAAAATGACGTGTTATTGACAAAATTCTCCACCTGAAGCAAATGTGGAGAAAAGCATATGGACTTGGACAAAACGTGGTAGCTGGAAGAGGTCTCTCCAAGGGTGGCAGGAAAGGTGCCAGGCTGCTGTTGAATATTGCTGTTTAACCAGAGGTGGTGCGGGGCAGGCAGGCAGGTAGTCTGTACGAGAAGTTGCAGAGGTGCTTGGAAGGCAAGTGCTGCTCTTTGGTGCTCTTGCGTTGCTGAGGCTGCCTGCTCATTCTTTCCATGAGCCTGGTGGGACAGGCCTGCTGCAGTTGGCTGGGGAAGATCAAGAGTGATTTTTGGCCTCTGTATTCGCAGTTGATTTATGCATCGTTTTGCTTCACCATCATTTCCTCATCCCACTTGCTGCTCCTGCTCTGATCCTGAAAGGATAGCCCTGAAACAGCTTATAAAGGACTGCTCCCTTAACTAAAGCCAGACTTGGCTGCATTTGGTGCTAGATAAAACTGTCTGCAGCCTTTCCTAGGGTTGGGCTCAGTTCAGTTCAAGAGAATTCAGCTGAAGTGCAGGGATGTGTGACAGGATTGCAAAAATGTCATCCAAAATGCATGACATTTGGAAGCTAGACTGTCAAGGAAAGTCACTAACATCACCTAAATAAGCGTATTATTATGAATGTAGGGAAAAAAGTATATTTGTTACATTTTCCAAAGTAGTTACTTTAAAAGGAAAATGAGCATTATACGGGGAAAGTATATATGTTTGTACAGAAATGCTGAAAGCCTTCCCTGCCAGCATTGGTGGTAATGATAATCAGAGTACGTTCTGAGACTTAGCCGAGTAAGACTGTGAGGCTCAAGGAGCTCTGTCAGGATAAGGCATCCCTGCTGTCATGCAAGTGAGTGGATTGTTTGGCTTGTGAATTAACTCAGCTGCAGTCACCTTCATGTGGGTCGGGCAGCAGTATGGCAGGGCAGTGTGGGTACTGACTGACTCCACTGCATGCTCTGTAGTAAATGTTGCTACTCGATCCTTCTTTTCTTTTAAGATAGTATCTTTCTTTCTTTCTCTACTGTAATTTATTATAGGGTTCTCAGAGTTGACTGTACACAGAATCTAACAGTCTACCTGTCACCTCTGAAGACTGTTGTCATCTTCTGAAGTCTTCATTGACATAGCACAGTGAATGCACTTCTGTTTGGAGTCTGTATGCCTGTCTGTCTTCCACCTTGATACCCTATCTTATCTATCTGGCGTGTGTATGTTTTGTGTATAAATAAGAAGCTAAACTGTGTGATACGCTTAAGGGCACATTGTGTGCGATTGAGAATCTAAGGCATTTAAGTGCCTAATAATAATTTCAGAAGCATTTAGTTAAACAAAAGAATTCTCTGAGGATCTTGGGGTATCTGAGGTTGAAGTATAGCTTAGACATTGATAATGAAAAGAAGTCATTAAAAAAATTAAATGGAGTGCTTTATCTGAGCTCTCTATTTCATGACATGAAACAAGCTCTTACTAATAGCAGTTTATTACATAACTGCATTCCTCTTTTTTTTTTTTTTTTTTTTTTTGAAACAGACAGTATTGCCCAATGTTAGAGACAGAATTGTGGTTTTAATTGGGCATCAGTATGGTCAGTGTTGTGTATTTCATTTGAAATTGTTTTATTTTGGGAAGTGTTTCCCCAGACACTTCATGTAGGTGGCACTTCTAGTTGTTACTAGTGTTTTGAGCCTTGTGACTATTAATCCTACCCTGATAAAGATTAGAAAACAAGTTACATAAATGGTAGTGGTCACTGGTATTTGGTCTCCTTCAGGTTTTTTTATTGGTAGCCCAAGTAGAGCTGAGCTGCTGCGAGGAGATCTGGCCATGTGTTCAAATAATGGTAGCTGCTGTTGTCTGTGCACAGTTGGCTTTGTTAGGATTTACTGCTTGCATCTCTTCCGTATTTGTATTCAGTGAGCAGTTGCAAGTGCTTACATTTAAAGAATTATGTTTCAAAATACCATTTAAGGTTTTTTCTTAATCTGCATGTTATATTGTACATGAGAAATACAAGGAAATCACTGGAGGCTTAAGATGAGAGGTTTGAGTCAATCACTTGAGCTTCAACTTAGTAATGCAAATCTGGCTTTGAGTGACCTTATTGATGTTTGCTCAAAGTAGCTTCCTCTTGGTACAAATGACTGAGCTTTGTTGTAGCTATTGTACAGGTAATGTACTGTCCCTTTAGAGATTGCCTTTGTATCCCTGATGCAACCTCTCTTTGCTTTAACAGAGAGTGCCTGCAGAAATGCCTGAAGCTAAGATAGATTGCATCGGTGTGCCTCATTTGATCATCTGTCAGCAAGGAAGAGAGAGGATAGGGGAGGCAAAAAGATGCGCCAATTGCTCTGTCCCAGCTCTTGGAAATTTGAGGGTTTGGCTATTGGTGAATGATGTTCAAGCAGAGAGCTTGATACCAGAGAATGAAGGACGCGACAGCATATCTGAAAGGGTCCTGACCACTTCTGTGACTGATGCCTTGAAGAGAGGTGGCAGGCGAGTGTTGCAAGTTTAGGGTGTGAGGGAGTAGCAGGATTTTGAGCAGCACTAGTAGGGTGGTGCAAATAGTGCTAAGCACCCATGACTTGAGGAGATAGTATTGTATAACAAACAGTGCCATCTTCTGGGAGCAGTCAGAATGATGCCCTTGTGGTCGGCATTAAAGAGGTTTTTAAAGTGGGGGTTTTTTGTTTGTTTGTTTGGGTTGTTTTTTTTTTTTCCCTTTATCTAATAAATGCTTTGAAAAACAAAACACCAGAAGTTGAAAGACACTGTTAATGTCAAGTAATGCAAGTCCACATCTGTGAATTATCACTGATATAGTCTTTCAGGAAAAGATTTAAACTATGTTTTGGAGTCTGTTTAAAAGAACAAAAGTTTGTCAACTGCTGAGCAGTACTGCAGAGAAGTAAATCTCAAAAATAAAAGTTAAGGACTTGGTCTGCTTTGTATGCTGAAGTCCCATTATTATTTTTGTAAATATACTTTGTAAAACCTAGATAATTGCAACATCTTTTCTCATAGGAATCATAGTGACCTATAGGAAAATGTTAAAGATAAAAGTAAGAATGATTATGTTGTCTATCTTTTATTGTTTTTAAGTTGCTATAACTCCTTGTTTTGGGGATGTCAGAAGGGAAAAAAATGTTTTCTGTCTTAAAATTATTATCCTATAAATAGTTACATTTGGGAAATATTCACTGTGGTGCAAAATCTGGGATTAGAGTTACTAAAATTATCCTAGCAAGTAGAATGTAAGATTCAGCATTTACCGAGACTCATTAATGGTGTCAGATCAATCACCTGAACTCTTATTTGGAGGAAGCGAGCAATTTTAGTAACATTAATGGAACTATATGGGAGATGCAGCTGACATTGCGAGGAGGTATTTTCATTACACACTTTCAATTAAATAAATAAATAAATAAAAGAACCCAAGCAAAAAGCCAATAACAAAGTATAACCATTACAGAGGGAGGGGGAAAAGAGGAATCAATGTGTTAAAAATCTTTATTGCTAAAATAAATTAGTTAAGGTATATCCAGAATGACAAGAATTTGTGAGCTCTGGATAGGCAGATAGATTTGGATTTGGTTTTATTGCATCATGATTGTCTAGGTAATTTACCAACAAAGATGCAATGGAATAATAGTTGGGGGGGGGGGAATATCTTTTGCATGTAATTGGTAAGTCTATTCTGAGTATGTCATATTAAGCATGCTATAATCAGTACATTTTGTATTCCAGAGAGTCTCATTTTAATGACTATGGCGCCTGAGGTTTCTGGATAGTACAGTACTTAACGGTACAATTAATTTGTAGTTAAAATGGTAATTGAATATGTATTTACTTTTTCAGTATTAGTGTTAGCTTGGTCTGTCACACAGCATTTAATATATAAAGAAAATGTCTGACTTTCAGTATATTCTCAATGTTTAACAACAACATAAATCGTTTCTGTGTGTAATCTTTGTGTTTATGCAAGTCCTCAGTATTACAGTTAGGACTTTCCTTTCTGACATCTGAAAGTAATTTAGTGTTGACCCATCTTGCCATGTTGATTTTAAGTTGTTGATAAAAATCAGATGTTAAAGTTTCCATTGCAAGGTGTGGTGGTCCTTGAGCATACCTCACACTAAGTACTATATTTGCTTAGATAGAATTTTAAACCTTTTTTTGTCTTAGAATTTAGTAAATTACTTCTCCGTAGTTTGGGAGTAAAGTATGTATAATAACATTTTGCTGCAAACTAGCCTGAAAAAATATTTTCCTATATGTTTGGAATGCTATGTGTAGATAATCCTATTAACTCTTAGCTAGTTTGAGATGATGTTTCACTGGTGCAGTGCTGTAATGGGGTTATTAATAGGGGTTTAATATTTAATAGGGGTTTTTTGGTTATTGGTGGTGATTGCTATTCTTTGTGGCTTTTAATTCTGTTTTTTTGTAATCACTTATGCTCTTGGAAGTCCTAGTTCAAACCATCTCTAAGAGTTGTAGTTTAAGATAGGTGACCAACTAACTCTCTGAAATCAGACTTTAAGATTTTCAGAGTGGATGGCACAGTATGTTGTTATCCAGGTTCCATTAAGTTGGAAAATGCTGTTCCAGATATCTGGAAAACACTGTGTGAATAGACAAGATAGTTAAAAATATAAGAAATCCTGTTTATCAAGGGAAGAATGCAATGCAGCTGACATGCAGCTGCCCTCTTTTCCATCTGACTGAGAATTTCAGCAGTGGCATTCAATACAAGAAGTAAGGTGATAACTTAACATTGAAGTAGACACTGACCATCTCTCTTGGGTTTCCTGTATCATAATCTTGTTTTCCAGTTGATAGGATGTAGACTAAACAAATGGTAGTATTTCTGGAAAGACGGATCAGAAAATGTCTGGTCTTAAAGCTAGAATTGTACTAATTAGAAATATTTTTGTTAGTAACTAAAAAAGTGAGCTTTTTTACTGAATACTGGGTAATATTTATGCAAGCTGCAGGATAGCAATGGAGTAGATAACTTCAGGGAAATAATTTATATTGAAGCAAAACCAAGAATAATGTATACTGTGTAAATTGTAGTTATATCCTAATCAGAATACATCTACATGTGCCAGTATTATGAATTCTGCCTTACAGCAGTTGTTGATGTCCTGTTTGGAAAGCTGCTCAAAGTTTGTTGTTTATTTTTGGTCTGTCCTCCACTCTGTTTCCGCACACCCCCCCCCCCCCAAAGTAGTCAGTATCAACTACAGTGGAATAAGTTACAATAAATTGAAGTTACTTAAAATTTGTGGTGCCTTTTCTTCCTCTAGCCCAATAATACAATTTTTTAAAAGATCCCTTTAGGAGTACGTGAAAACGTTTGCTAAAACTTGAGAAAAAAATTTCTTTAAACAATTGCTATCAAACACATCTTACACTTAACCCTATTTTTATAATTTATGGTATGACCCTTTTCAAAACTTTTAAGATATTTATCAACACCACTTAACGATAAGACAACAGGCAACTTGCACTTAATTTTAAGGAAAAGTTGACAAAGCTTACTGTGTTTATGACTAATGGTAAGCAGGTATTTTGCTTGGTTAAAACTTGAAGGAATTTTATTCTAGGTCCCGTAGATCTTGTGCACTAATGAATTAATAAGCCTGACTTTCTTGCCATCTTTTCACACACAGGCAGAAGGAGAAGACAGCCTTAAAAAGATGCAGCTGATGGAGCTTGCAATTCTGAATGGCACCTACAGAGATGCCAACATCAAATCACGTAAGCGTGTTATAAGCTGGAGGGTCAATGCCGTAGTAATGTTTGCAGGTTTTGATTCCTAAAGCTACCTTTTGGCAAATGTACAGTAGCAACTGTGTTGGAGAATGGAAGGCGGTAAAAAGCCAACAGAACAGTAGGTAGCCATTGCAAAAGATCTTCTGGAGATAAGTTATGTCAGTTTTGGGGGGTTTTTTGTTTCGGTCCCCGTCCCCCCCCCCCCCCCCCCCCCTTTTTTAAACAGTATGTCTGGGTTGAAATATTTACAAATATATAGTTTAAAAAAATTCAACCCTTAAGCCATATTTTTCTATTTTACAATCATTTTTTCCTTAATACCTATGAAGGACAATGGACTCCTTTTCAATTTTATTTTTAGAGATTTAATTTGAAAATGTTACAGATGTTCAGGATACTGTGAATACATTTTTCTATATTATATTCCTTCCTTTCATCTTGCTTGCATGTGTCCCCCCCAATGTTATGTTTTTCCAACAATTCATCAACTGATTTCACAGCTGAGTTCACAGGGATCAGTGATGTAATGAGCCATTTTTATGATTTTGTCCATTACATTTGTGTGAGAATGCTTTTGCAAATGCATGTATGCACAGGTTTACACTTGAAAATTAATTACGTACACCTACTAATGAGAGTATATTCCTATTATATGTGATACAGATTATTTTCTCTAGTTGAAAAGCTAGTTTCTCCTCCTGAAAATGTAGTTGCTAATACTGTTCCAAAGTAGATCTTTGCTGTAGCTGTGATAGAGATGTCAAATGTAAGCACAGTTAAATCAGTCTTTTCAATAAGGGCCTACAGGTATTTGCAAATTTGTTTCTCCGCACAGTTACCATTTCAATGTTGAATATGTTTAAAGGTTGGAATGCAGTTAGGTCAATTTGAGAGTGCTTACACCAGTGTAATTATTCTGATTTGAAAAGAGACATAAGCGAGGGCTTTTATCACTACAATGGTGGTGGTAAATCTTTCAGCCCTAATGAACACTGTAATATTTAAAGCTAGATCAGTTTTAAATATATTTTAGTCTCTAAATTATTGCAAATCTATGAGTAAAATGGCTTTCAGATTAGCTTAAATTGATGCAAACTGTTGCATAGAAACCTTTATATTAATTTGAGCAATTTCTTCGTCTGATCTATTCCCATTCGTCTCTTGTATCAGTGTTAAGTGGGAAGTCATTTTTTGACTAGAGATTTCCACACTAATATTCACTTTTTCTTAATAAGACAATTTCACTGTTTATATTTTGATTTTTACTGAAAACTTTGAAGCCATACTGGTTTATTTCCATTTAAGAAAGGAAATGAAAATGTTTGAGGGTTTTTAAATTATACATTAAGTCTGAGCACTTTTTTAAAAAATAAAAATAACTTAAAAACCACAACAGTCTCAAATCTGAAGAACTTCACCCACATTTCTCTTTTCAGACCACCTTTAAGTTAATCAATGTAGATCAACAATTGTGTATAGAAATGTATAAATTACAACCCTTTAAGATTGACTGTTACCAGCTGATGTGTTAGTGTTTAAGAAGTTGTTCATCTTGTGTGCCAACAGGCTTCAAATAACACTTAATGAAATGTGCTAGCACTGTTTAAAAAAAAAAAAACAAACACCTATTTTCTTTAACTTAAGCAAGGCCATAGTGAACTTCTAATACAAAGAAAGTATTTTATTTTGGTGAATATGATATGGAAATCACTTTTGAGTCTTTTATTCATGTTAGAGTAGGAGAGGAGATGCATTGTGTTTCTAGGTCATCTTTAACTTCATTGATCCTGGAAACTGGAATTGTTTAGATACAATTTTAAGATGTGTAAAAACTGTATACTCATACAGCAGCTCTGCATAACTGAGTATCTGTGGACTCTATAGTTGCACTAAATTTTGTACTCTGTATTTGATTATGACAGTATTTTCCTTGTATCTCCTGCATGCATCTCAGTCTCATGCAGTCTTGATAGCATAAATGAAGAAATGTGGTCTAAATGGAGCTTTTGTGCTGTGTAACCTGTTTGAGAAATCTACCCCACTGTTTTACAATGGCTTTTTTATTTTGCATGTTCATACTTAATCACACTGGAAAATGGAAAGCTGTTTGCATTTGAATGGTGTGCTTTGGCACTGTGTGATCAGCGCATGTACTAATGATTTCCTTTTATTTTTCTTCTTTCCTACTTTTCCCCTTTTTTCCCATTCTTTCCACGTTTTGTACTGCTATCTCCATACTTTCCTCTGAATTTCTTTGCTTACTGTAGCAGCCCTTGCCTTTTCTCTTGCAGCAACAGCCCAGGCTCCAAGGATTATTACTGGGCCTGCGCCTGTTCTCCCACCAGCTGCCCTGCGTACTCCTACGCCAGCTGGCCCTACCATAATGCCTTTGATCAGACAAATACAAACCGCTGTCATGCCAAATGGAACTCCTCATCCCACCGCTGCAATAGTTCCACCTGGACCCGAAGCTGGTTTAATTTACACACCATATGAATACCCCTACACGCTGGCACCAGCTACATCAATCCTTGAGTATCCTATTGAACCTAGTGGCGTATTAGGTAAGATCTTTGTACACGGATGACTGGAGAATATATTGCTTATGCTCTTGTGATATCTGCATGGTAGAGGTCATGGGGCTCAAAGAAAAAAATTTGAAGCAACCACCTTATCTCAGGTATATCAAAGCTGCCTAGGAAAACGGTGTAACTCTTAAGGATTTTAACATGTTTTGTGTTATTAAATATGTGTGTTTAGTATATTAATAAGATTACTCAAAATAGAAATGTTTGTATGACTCTAGATGGTGAGTACATAGGCAAGGAAAAAAAAAAAAAAACAAAGAGAAGTTGACATCTATTATGTGTCATTTGGGCTCCCATAAATACCAGATCTCTTTGTGCTCTCTTCAACATAAATTAATTTCCAGTAACCTTTGGAAGAGAGAACTTCCTATTTTACTGTACCTTTTTAGTAGCAAAACTGGAGAGAATGGAAAGGTCTTTTTTCAGTTTGTTGGGGTTTTTGCTTCTTTATTTAGTACACAACTGATAAATCTCTCCTCAGTGTCAGAAAGCTGTAAATCATGTTGTAAGCAGAAAATAATTTCAGTGAACGAATATAAAGCAAACTAAGTTCTGCCCAAAGGATGATACAATTAGCAACTTTACTCATGGCTTCTTTTATATACATTGGATTGAAATGTCCATCATTCGTAGTATTTCAGACCGTTGCCTTTCTCTGTGAAGGCAAGAATGATAAAGCAACCATGACAATTCAGTTAACTGGTCAATATGAAACAAGCAGTTGCAATAGTTTCTTCCTTCCCTGCCCTCTACAGAATCTAAACACTCTTTTCTCTTTAGCTTGTTGTGAATTGCATATGACCTTGGGGCTGTATAATGTTGATTTTATAGGACTTTGATCTTAGTTTGTTCAGTGGCAGTTATTGATTTACACAAATTCTAAGCATCTCTAATGAACACTGGACAATAAGGTTCAAAGTCAATATTTTGTTGAAAGCATTGCAAAAAAATCAGTGTTTCACTTACGTGACAAATACTTGTTGAGTTATCTGTATGTGTGCCTGTTCCCACGTTATATTTTATACAGTAAAAAAGAAAATGTTTTTCAGACTTCTGCCTTTCAGGATTAGTGAATCAATAATAAAAATGTTTGTAGGACAAAAGTATGCAGTAGGGTCTGTCTTTGAGCAACTTACGGTTGTTGTCTGTTACTGTATAGCCAAAACTCAGTGAGTGTATGATAATGTCATCATTTATTAATTTTCCACAAACTCCCCAGCTCCTCCACCCCCAATCTGTGGGTCCACTTGTGATACGTCCTGGGGTAAAGTCACAGTTACGTGCATCGTCACAGTAGCTATCAGTTGCTGGTTAGTGGCAAACCCCTCTCCTGAATCCAGTTAATAGCAAAGTAAAGAAATACATCATTCCATAGTCATAATTTAATACTATGCAGGAAACTTTGATTTCTCACAGGATTTTCTATAAAGAGAGAGAAGGAGAAAATTACTCCTAAAATGGCATCTGAAACCATGGCATAGTTTTGGGGTTAGCTGTGAGGGCACAGGTGTATTGCCCAAAAAAGATCTCACCAAATAATCTTATTTTAAAAAGGAAGGGGGGGGGGAAGGGAAGGGGACCACACCCCCACTTAGGTAGCATAGAGTCAATAACTCTTAATACATCTGCTCTATTATCTGAGCAATTATATAGAGTTAATTGAATTAAACTAGTTTTTCATTGAGTTTTATTTCATAATACACTCATTCTCATTAATAGTATGCTATATTCTGCCCATTTTTGTGGTGGACCTTTAAGATGTCTTAAAGTAATTCTGTTAAAAATGGCAGAGAAATGCATCCCTATTAGTATTTTGGGGGATATTGGTGTTGGGATCAAATTTTAGTTGGTGACTAACTTTTAATTCCCTTCCTTTTATCTTCAGGTATGGCTTTCCCAACGAAAGGCTAAGAATTCAAGAACGGTCTTAACTGATCCTTCATCAGATCTGAATTTTAACAAATGCTTAGTTTCAGCAGCCTTGAAAAAAGCTTGGCCTAGCAGTCAGTGACTTACTTGCACTTTTTTGCACATAGATTTAAAATAAAATAGTGCTATTAATTTGGATTAGCTCCTATTATTACAGAGTAGCTGTAATTTATGAGTGTATAGTAGTATACTGACTGCTAAGTGTTCTATATAGTGTTTGCTTTACTAATCACCTAATTCATTGCAGTTCATACTTATTGACTTAAAGTTTAAAATCACAATCTGTAGGCTTGAAGAATTGCTTTAAAACTTTTTTTTTTTTTTTGTGATAGAACTGGAAGTGATCTTAAGGTTAGCAAATAATTGTCAGTATTAAAAGATGGCATTATTTAAAATAGTCCTGCTGCAAGAAAGGCACTTCAGTGAATATGTGACTAGTAAAGCTTAAATGTGCTTGGGTCTAATAGATTTCATGAAATACTGTAATTTTGGGATTGTAAATGAATGGATTAAACAGGTTAAGGCCAGGATGTTTAAAATAAATGCAATATTAATCTGCACAGATAAACTTCTTTTTAAGATTTAAGATTTGAAACTACTGTGCCTTAACTTGTTGCTTTTCTTAAAATGAACTTTTGTAGTTAATGATCATTTAAATCCATTTTGATAAACCTGCTGTTAATGTTTTCTTTGAATGTTTTCTAACTTTGTCTTGGTAATTGCAATTTAACTAGGTGCGGTGGCTACTAAAGTTCGAAGGCACGATATGCGTGTCCATCCTTACCAAAGGATTGTGACCGCAGACCGAGGTTAGTTTAGTTCTGCAGTTCTTGTTTGTAAGAAGTGCTTTGAGTGTACATGAGATTTGCAACACCACAGCTGGTTAACCAAATACCATATTTTGACCCATTCATTATTTTTCTCAAAAATCTGAATAGTTAATATTTTAGAGCTTTGGGAATGCTTGCATTTTTAAAAATATTTCATAAACTTGGCTTTCCCAGCTCAATTAAATGTATAAACTTTGTGATCTATTTAATATAAACGCTACGATTCCCTTTTAAAAACTATTTAAAGCTCCATCTGCATCAAGAAACACTATGAATTCAGTGCTGCAATAATAAATTTGGTCGTGTTTCCCTCCCCTCTCCCCCCAGTTTGTTCTTTTAATTGGTGTGGAAATATCAGATTGGTGTTGCAAAATAAAATGAATGGATGGTTGCTTAATGAGAAAGAAGTAAAGGAATAAATGCCTCCTGTCTGTGTCTGGAGAAATCTGAAGATTTAGATTCCTTTTTTTCCAATAAACTTTTGAGCCACTGTACTGTATATTATGAGGAGGATGCATGTTCTCAGATACCTGACTGAATTCAGAAAGGTAAGGGCTGTGAAGATAATACTTCAAAAGTTGTTTGAGTTTGAATTACTGAGGCTGGGGGAAGGGAGGGTGTTTTGGTTTTTTGCCAAAATCTGTTTCTTGGTATTTGCCTTTTGCTGCTAAAATGTGTAACCTGAAGGAGAAGCAACTTCTGAAGTCCTGTTGGTGAGATGACATCCAATATTTGGGCATCTCTCTTTAACCCTTGAATGGAAAGTAAATCTTCATTTTTCTCCTGTTCCTCAAGTGTAATGCCTTTGGACCCCTGAATGAAGTATTTAAGCTTATTGGGAAAAGTGCTATTTTCGGTTTATTGACATTGGCTAGGAAGCAGTGTGTGGGCTGAATTCTTATCCCATCCCTGCTGCTGACTCACTGTGGGTTTCGGCAAGTCATTTAATCTCTCTGTGTATGTTTTCCCATCTGTAAAATAAGGATAATAATACTTCCCTACCTCACAGGGGTGTTGTGGGGGTTCTTGTTTTGTACAGGGCTTTGAGGATGCAAAGCATTATGTGCCAAGTATTATTATTCTGGTCTCATCAAAATCAGTGTTGTGCAGGCTTCCATGATATTGTAATATTTAAAAGTCAAATTCAGGTGACAGATCTGACATCTCCTAACATTGACTACACTTCACTTCTCACAACCTCCCATAAATTCACTACAAGAAACAATACAGATTTCGGTCAATACAGTAAAAAGGGCCCTCCTGGATATTTGCTATATTTATGTAACACTTATCTTTCATATGTAGGGATCTTATGCTTTACAGAAAGTGTAAGGCTGATAACAAGACACTACTTAAGTTTTCTAGAAGATTGCTTCTTCTTTTATATCACTGCACACTATTTACAGCCCATTGGCTTGTTCTCATTTCTTGAGAACTCTTCAGTGGGCAACAGGGTATAATCAGAAGGTCATAGCCCATGTTTAGAAAAAAAAAGGAGGGGAGGGGGGGAGAAGGAAAAAAAGGAAATAGAAAAAAGATTAAAACCTATCTCTGTCAAGAATAATGAGTGGTAAGGATTTGGTTATCTTTGAACGTTTGACCTGATGTTGCAAAAATCAATTTTTGCCAATGGTCTTTCATGATCTGCAGTGATAGTTTCAGGTGGCAGGTGAGACTACCTTTTTGTTTAATTAGATATTTGCCTGAGACAACTAGTAAATACACTGATAAAGCACAAGGGGGGTGGGGGGAATACCAATTTGTAGTTCAAGTTCATTATTATAGTGTTTACTCAACATAGATTTTAAATATTTTGGAAGGGCCTAGATGTTTCATCTGGGTTGCTTATGAGTAATTGAAATTAATAATTAGTATAATTTCACCTTCTTTTAAAATACAGCCATTTTCTGATAATTTGGTGTTCATATCTAGCCATATCGGAAGCCCACTGTCTTAAGTAAATAAATAAATACACATAGCTTATCTCCTGTGGAATAAGTCATGCATACCTCTCTCTTTTAGCATGAAAACCATGCTGATATTTCAGGAGAACATTATTTTAAAGTCTTATCTAAATAATCCCAATGTGTATTAAGGAACTTACACAAAGTTAATTTTACAATTGTACTTTATTGTATTTTGAATTTGAAATCCTAGATTATCACTGCACAGAGGTTTCACAAAAGGTTTTGAAGAGAACTTTGTACAACAATAAAAGTTTCTTTTAATGTGTTAAAATTACATTGTAGAATTGAAATACTATCAGTATTTACAATAATAACCTATTTGATTGTTCTGTCACTAGTATAATTCTATAGCTATAGCCATGAAAAACAATGTCAGCAAACCGAAATGCTTTCTTTTCAATGCGGAAACTTTTTTTTATATGGTTAAATGTCACTAAATCTATATTCACATTCATTGGGTCTAAAGATTTTTTTAAAATTCTAAATTGACTTTCAGATGACTTTGTAGTACTACTGCATTCACTTTTTAAGTAGGTTTTTATTCTTTGCGTAGTTTTTTTTTATTTTTTAGCGATAAGCACTGCATTTAAAGCAAGAATCCCCAAATGTGTAAATGTTTTACTCTTACAACTAAGCATTTAGGATTGGTGAAGGGTTGAAAAACATAGCTCATTTTAACTCAGAATAAAACCCCAGTTTATAAATAATACAAAATTGAATTTGATGCATATAACAGAGAGACTGACTGATTTAATTGTAATAAACTGTAAATGGTGTTGCACAGTTGACAAACCTGTGTGTACTGTAGAAGGCCAGAGACTTGGCAGAGGATGTATCACAGGTGTACTGGTATTTTTAAAAGGTAGCTTGCTTTGATTATAAACTCCACAAGAAATAGTAATGCTGAGAATTTTCTTGAATATTTTATCCAAACCATCACATAATTTATATATAAATTTTTAATACCATTTAATCAAAATTGTAATCAGTATCAAAATGCTTTAAGAGTCTGTGTTTCTAGTATACCTGTAAAGTGGTGAGATTGTGCCACATAAAATATTTATTTTTATTTTGCTTATTTTTGAAACAGCCATTTTAATTTAAACCAATCCCACTTAGCATGATTCTGAAAAAATTCAGGGAGCCTGTGGTCTCATTTACGTTACAGTAGTAATTTTTTGTAGTGTTATGAACTGTATCCTAAATGATAGACCATTTTTATTCTGTGAGGGTAAATCAGCCCATGAGAAAGATTGCTAAATCGATGCTATCTGTGAATATTACACCTACTGGACTTCATTTTATGTAATGGCACAAATCTGACTTTGCACTGAATACCTTTCTCACTTTCATCTCCTCTGCCTTAGTCAAAATGGCAACAGTACAAAAACTTTATCAACCTCAGAATTTATTAGCTATAATTAAGCTGTTGAATGAGTCTTAAAAAAAACATAAAAAAAAAAAATCATACTACTGTTAAGTGGACCAAGTTTGGTGAAGGAGAATGTGAGAGAATGATTAAAGAAGGAACAGCTCAAGAACATTGGGAATGATAACTTTCCACTTGAGAACTTTTTTATGTTTTACTGTAATTTGTTTGTGTTTTTGGGTTTTATTTTTTGTTTTGTTTTGGTTTTTTGTTTTTTGTTTTTTGCAAAAGAAAATAGTATTTACAGGTGGCTTCTTTTAAAATATAAAAATATAAAGCAGGAATGTATATGAAATGTCAGATTTTATTGTATTTGCAGAGTATTAGCTTTGAAAATGAATAAAGAGAGCTGTTCGTAGTTTTAAAATGCCTTATTAGTATCAATTAGATATTTTCTCTATTTTTTGATGTACTTAGAGCTTTTTAAGTATAGACTTTAAAATGGCAGGACTTTTACAGTGTTTACATGCAAGTGCATTTTATAAGTGTCCTATATGTGTAAAATAGTATTTTGAACGGGAAAATGCTGGCTAAAGTAGCAGGCTGAGCGTTTTCCTGGTTCCCACGATGATGCCTACGTTGCTAGACTACAGTTTAGTATTGCTTTGTATCATGAGGCCAAGAAATTCCATGTTGTTTGTAAATAGAATAAATGAAAGGCAATAAAAAATTTATTGAACAAAAACCTTTTGTTTGGCCCATAGTTTGTTGAACCAAATTGTTTCTCTAAGTCTAGAATTCCTTAGATGACTCCATTCTTTTAACAACCAGTTATTAATAATCACATCCATCATTAATAGTTGCTTTTATGCTTGCACCTGGGAGGTACTAATGCTTAATAGCAGTCAGATACTGATGCTGTGCACTGACTGTTGTTCCAGAAATCTTCTACCCAGTTCCAAAACTGTTCATCGTTTTTTGTTTTCCAATTTCCTTCATCGACTGCTACTAACCATTAGTTGTTAGTTGTATTTTATCTCTATTTCTCCTGTTAACCGGTTTTGTGGGAGCGGGCTTCTCCTTCACGTGTCCAAATCATGATGGAGGGCTGTCATGATTTTATTGCATTCTGTAGATGGTGTCGATCAGTATGTCAGAATTAAACATGCTTGGTTTTGTTATTAGTTGTGATTAGTTTTCATGTTGTCATTAAGCCGTCACTAGCTGGAACTAATCTCTTCTCTATCTTTTCTTTCTTTTTTTTGTTTTGTTTTTTTTTGTTTCTAACCACCCAGCCGCCACCGGCAACTAACCTATGACCTTCTGACCTCTGAACTCTTCACCCAATGATGACCTGACCATGCCTGCCTGCTGATCAGTTAACTGGTAAACGCCTTTGCTTGCCTGTCTTCAGTGCAGCGAGCTGGGGCACTTGTCCGTTCGTCTTACCATCTAACAAAACAGACAGAGAAATTGTTGTCCTCCAACTCCGCTTTTTGTTGTTCTCCTGTTTGGGTGAAAGTGGTTCTAGAACCTGCACTGAATAGTAGTAAAGCAATAAGGTCCAACTCATCCCTCCGCACTGATCATCCTCTAGTGTCCCGCCCCAAGCGAACGGTAAGGAGGCCTCGCACGAGATGGAGACAGATGTCCCTTAACTACCCAATGACAGAGGCAGTTACTGTGAGAGACTTCTAGGAATATTTTTCTTCTCAAAAAAAAATAAAAAAAAAAAAGAAGTCAAAGCTCTCTCTGAATGTACTGTGTGATGATGCATCATGCATGAACCTTTGGTCAGGGATGTCATTGGGGAAGGGATTCCAAAAAGTATTCAAAATTTGATATGCTGTTTAGTCACTACCGGTGCCCTCAAAGGGCAGACATTGCAGCCTTTTTTTCTATTGCCTGCCAAATTGGACGTTTTAAAGGAAAGTGTGCCATGAAATGCAGATTACGATGACTTTTCAGAACTACGTTAATGCAGAGAACAAAACAGCAACACTATTAAAGCAAAATCTGAGTTTAAATTATTTTAACCATATTTTAATCTCCTCTGAAGATTACATGAGAACAAGGTACATGCATTATGTGTCACATTACTGGGCAAACTGTTCAAATATTTTTTTTAAACCTCCCTGTATAGAAAAAAATTCATTAAGGATGTAAAAGCCATGCTTGCCTATTTGCTGTATACATGTAATGAAATTGTAGATAAAGTGTAGTGCATTGAAACAAAATGAACAAAAAAGTAGATACTTTTACTATACAAGGGTGCTGGTGCAGAAAAAAAAATATATTTTTGGAAATGTAGCATTTTATACTTTCAAGTGTTATAAAAAAAGAAAAAAAGAACAAAGAAACCCTTTATTTCATTAAATGATTTTTTCTGGTGGTTGTCAAGAAACAAAAGACCAAAAGAGCCTTTTAGTCTTTCTTTTTTATTTTTTAAGTATTGGAATAAGTCTAAAGAAAAGGAAGTGCCTTATTTTCTTCATGGTCATTTAGTCAAATGTCTTGTATAATCAGCTTCTCCCTCAGACAAGTTACTGCATGCCACTCAGTCGCCCAGTATGTGAAAGAAGCTGTGAGGAAAGACAAATGATGAGTTGACCATATTAATTACCTGATTTTTGCCATACTAGTGTGATGTGACTTTGCCAAAATCTCATTACGTAAAATATTTGCTAAGTTTTTGTCAAACCAGCCCATCATTATTTCAACCACTCTACTTTTTAAATCATAGCAAATGCCGTACTTGTGCAATGTAAACCAAAGGGTTCTGTGATACAGACTGTCTCGTGCTAAATGAGACTATTAGCTGACAAATGTTTGTAGAGCTGGAAGTATGTCATTTTTGTTCAGGGATGGAGAGGAGTTTTCTTGATTTTGGTTGGAATAAATATACATGAAATATAGTAGGCTTCAGCATCACCCAGAAAACTGATGTTCTGTGGATAACAAAATTGAAAGTGCTTAGCTAGTTTTCAGTTATAGTCTGAGCGTGTCCCTGGTTTTCAGAAGCAGCTCCTGCAGTGGCAAACAGCATGCAAGTTATTTATTTTTCAGCTCTTCTTTGGCTATTGTTAGATCTGTCTGCTGGCTTTTCTTCTTAAGATAAGCGGGAGAGGGACAGCAGCTAATTGAAGTCCAGCTATACTTTATTTTTAACCTTTATTTCCACATGAGATTCATATAGCTGGGGAGTGGAAAGAGCTGAAGCTGTTGAACGCACGGTATTTTATTCTGAAAACATTAAGTATTACTTTGCGTGGGGCTCAGTACTAAACTTGGCAAATATCAGGTGATAACTTTATTCCCCTCTTGTCAACTTATTCTCCTCCTGCAAATCTTCACAGCTTCCAAATGAAAGGTCAATAGTAAGCTAAGAGGGCTTACATTTTTAAGCACCTGCATGGTGACCTCATCTAACATCTTGTCTCACCTGGAAATAATTATCAGTTTATTTACTATGCAATAGACATTCATCCTTTCGTATTCAGCTAGCTTTTTGTTTATTGTGCCACCGGCTTTGTCTTCCTGTTACACATACAGTTGTGTTGATTTTACTTACAGTATATGCTGTGCCATTTTGATTTTATTTTGGTTGGTTGGTTGAATAAACTTGCGACACTCGAACATTTGAAGAGAGATTTGCTAAAACAATACCAGTATTTGATCCAGTTTCATCTCAACTATGATAAAACCTGGACGTTTTAGATGTTTATCAAAGGTCTTTTACTGGGGGGGAGGGGAAGTGTATGAAATAGATGTGTGACATGTGAAAGTAATGTTTGCTCTGAACAAACTTCTGAAAACTTAGTTGACAAAATTTTGGATCAACTTAAAAAAAAAAAGCATGACTTTTGAAATCTCTGAATGCCTTGGTTCTCAGTATTATCATTCTTTAATGACTTTTTCTTTATTAAAATAAGTAGTTTTAAGATTTCTTTCTGACAGTATTATGTAATTTTTTTAGAGTGGGTAGATGGGAGTGTCGCTTGTATGTAACCGTACAGATGACATGTATTTGTCTATTCTTTATTATCTTAGTAGTTTCATGCTATGTATGTACCATAACCAACCTATTGCCTATGAGAAACATGTAAGATAATGTATTTACAGCCATTGTTACAAGTTTATAATGTATTTTTCTATCTTGTTTTATATGTATGTTATATAACATTCAAAAGAATTTTTTTCCTGATTGAGAAAAAAAAGGATACAAAATGCAAAACCCACAATTTTGATAACTGAAAAATTGCCAATTGTTTTGCAGTACTTTATTATATTGGGAGTGTTGTCTTTCTTGGGCTTTTAGTTAGCTACTGGATGAATACATTAGACATATTTGGGTTTTAGTTGGGTTTTTACATAGCTTGCATTTTAATTCTTTGGTTCTTTGCTGTTTCTATTAACCCATAGCATTATTTTAATAAATGTTATAATACCAACCTACTAACTCTGGACTATGTCTGTTTATTAACCATTACATGTTTAATTAAAACAAACAAACAAAGACGGAAGAATGTAAAGTCTTGAGTTACTGGACTAACCCTGAAGATCGTGACCACAGATAACACAACGTGACTTGTTTTTATGTTGTTTGTCGGCTGACATTCTGCACACTACTATTAAGTTGGCTTCGGTCATTCTGGCCTTTTACCTTGGGGAATAGGTGCCAGTAGAAATGGGAACAAAGTAGCATTTTTTGAGGCATTCTTCTTGTAGAGTCTTGCCACTTGCCTTTCAGCATCTGCATTACTAATTCCACACTTTCTTTTTCTTTCTCTAAAATAATTACTGTCGGCTCACAGCAAAAGAGCAAAGATGCCAGCGTATTGGTAAACCGTGATGGTGTACAGAAACCAGTTTGATTCTTTGTTGAACCATTCAGAGGTTGCAGTTAATCTCATAATAATTTGGGATTTGTTGGTTTTGGCACCTGATTCACTGTTGCATCATGTGATGTTTCTAAGCACAAAATACTTCTAGATAGAATTACCATACATCGAAATACAAAATCTGGGGGTTTTCTTTGCCAAAAGTGCCCTATTTTCTTCATGCCACATTATTTTTAAGTAACTTCTTTTTTTCTTTTTTTTGTACTTCTGCTATAGTCTACCAGTATTGCCCAGCTCAGGGGAGTACAATTTCTGTAAGCCAAAGGTCAAACTGGATCATTTCCTAGTGACTGCAGAAAGTACAAAAATACACCTTTCACTAAATTACCAAGCAACCGCCATTTCAGATTCCAGGGCTGCCTTTATGTGATCTTTGTCCCTGTGGATGACTGTAGCAACATGAATGCAGGGAATTGAAATGGTGAAAATGCTGTTTTGAATGTACATCTATGCAAATATTTTTACAGAAACGTTTCTTTTCCTTCAAGCTTCTGCTGTCTGAGGCTCCTTTACATATCCTGGGTCGTCCTCCTAGGTTTGTAATCTTAAGTGGACAGTAATTACAGGTCATCTCGAGGGAGATCCTCGATGTAGATCACTCTTCAGATATGAACAGTTTTTGTGAAAGCCGTTTTTTCCTGTAGATAGTAAAAATTCAGATGAGGAGTCTTTGCATCTGTTCAAATGCCTTCTTTAATTTATGATGTTTCAAACTACGTATCTTGAAATCCATGCAATATAAAACTTTTAATTTTAAAAAGTTCTCACAGTAATTAAAATAGAATGCATCTTTATTTTATGGAGAAAAAAAAGTCTAACTCTGATGATGATGTTTGTTAGGGTTTTTTTTATGGCATGTAGCTCTGTTTTACAAAAATGTATAGGTACAGCTGAAATATAACTGCATTTAGAGTAGTTTCACTTGTACAGAAATCTTAATTTAACAGATCATGAATATGTTACTATCCTAAAAGTCAGCCACAGGCAGATGATAAAAAAATCAGTCATTTACAACAGATAATATCAGGACCTTTTGATTGGATGATGGCACAAATGTAATTTCAGAGCCAATAATTTATATTCCTAGAGAATTTTGGCAGAGGCACACATTTAAACTTGGTGAAGTACTCTCTCCAGTTCAGGTGAAACTATTCAGATGGGACAAAAGATTAGTATTTTTTACTGAAGAATACTGCTATTCCCAGAACTACTGTCATACTTTGTCCGCAGTGCATTTTCATCTCATTCTTTGTTACATGCAGTAGTGAAAGTTGCTGTAAGTTTTGAAGTACTTTAAAGCTGGAAGACAGCAAAAAAAGGAAAACTCTAAAATCAAAATTTTATACTAATTATTGTTGTCCATCAAATGCATTTCTCAGTTTACCTAAGTGCCTGTCTAAAAATTTAACTATTTTATACTTTGCCTGCTTATAGGAAAGAAACAGACTATTTTTAGAACTGAATTTGAGGGTGGCTTCAATATTGCTACGTCACCAAAGCTAGGTTATTCTTTTTCTTTATTATTATTCTGGGGCTAAATTGTCCTAACATTTGAAAGATCATACATTCAAGTCAATTAGAGAGTTGCTGTTCCATCCAATAAAGGGATTTATCTCTTAGGGTAAATCTGTTTTTTTTTTTCTTTTTTTTTTTTTAGTAAACTAAACCATCATAGAGCCTTTCAAATTAAATCTGAGCAATACTATTCACTTCTTAAAAGTGAACTGTTGTACCAAAATACAACAAATTTGGTTTCTCTGAGAGGGTTTTTTTTTGTGTGTGTTATCAATCCAGAATATATTTCAGAAAGAGTCTTCACGGACATCTCTCAAATATTTTTAATGAACATATGTTCAGCGTATACTGACAATACTGATATTTTACTTGAACATATCTTTAAAAAGTACGTACAAAATCTGCATGTAATGAATGGTTTATTCCCAGATTGTACTCTTTGAGGGGGACCACTAAAAGGTTTTCTGCCCTGAAAATACAGGGAAATACTGAAATGTGTTGCCATCCATTAAGAAATTACTTTAACTTGGGCAAAACATGAGTATAGGAAACTTAATTCTTTCTGTCTAGGTAAAAATAGCGGGCATCATAAATAGCGCATTGTACAGAATGGAATCTTGAGGAACACATTCCTCGGGTTGAAAGTACATAATTGTTATTGGAATTTCTATTTTGTTTTTAATCTATTTGATATATTTTTCTAAAACACTATTAATGGAATACTGTCCAAGTAACACATGAACCATAACATTAACACATGGTAATCAATGTTGAATCAAACTGGTTAACACAAGTACAGTGCTCTTCCTTCTATGTGCCTGCGCACTAATTGCAGGTGGTGTGGTTCTGCATAGGAGGCGGGTGTTGGGCACAGCAGGTTGCAGTGCTAACTTCTTGGTGCCAGCAGTTCGGATGTCCGTCTTTGACCACAGACTAACTGGGAGGAATCTGACTCCCAAGGCAAAGATTTAACTGAGATCTGAAACTCTTGGAAGAATTAATTGAAAAAAAACAGCAACAACAAAAAAACATATATACATATATGCTTTGACTTGTATTATGGCAGTTTGTGTGAAACATTTAAGGTTTTGTTTGTGCAAAATAATGTATTCTGAGGGGAAAAACAAACATGGACATTGCCAAAACACGTGTAAATAAAACACCATTTATGACTGTACATGATGTGCAATAAAGTAACTGGAAAAAGTGCATGTACTTTATCCTCGAAAGCAAACTGACAGCTCTCAAAGCTGTAGCTATAGTTTTATTTTCTGAAACGTTAAATTTTATTCTGTATCTAAACAGCAGAATAAAGAATGTACATTTTTCACACTTCAATTTTCATTAATGCTTTTAGCAGTGTTATGAAAGATGTTAATTGTTGAAGAGGCTTAAATTTTCATGGTCATCTGATTACCAGGGTATTTTTTGCTTAACAGTTTATTACTGCATATGCTGCTGTTGTTGTCTGTAACTGTAAATGAAGAAAGTATGCATTACATGCCGTAAACATGCAGTACACATTTTGAATATAGATTTTTGGATGCACCGATTCTGTAAACTTCATAAAGATGACCAAGTGATTTTGACGTTATTGTACTTCTGTAAGCATCACTGTTACAATTGTTTAAAGCAAATAAGGCAAAGGAGTAGTACTTTGTAGTAAAGCTAACATACTGGTTTGGGGTGGGGGTTCTGGTCGCTGTGGAAAATGAAGATGATAAACCTGCCACCCTACCTAGTATGAATCTAGTGAGAAACACGTTTTGGAGAAGAAATAGATTATAGTGTTTTAATATTTTCATTAATATTTAGGTGATGAGACCTGCTTATAGTTTAAGACAATTTCTTTACCAAGGTATTCTTTGCTAAAAAGTCCTCCTACTTTACAGTGTTTACATAAAAAATGATTTGCTTCAGAAGGAGGTGTACAATAGGTAAGGTTAAATGTGGCGTCTTTAGGAGTCTGGTAGGTTAGGGGAGGGGAGGCTAAATACCAATGTTTAGGTACGCTTTCTGTCCTGCACCCTTCCAGGAGGAAGAAAAAATTGGCATAATTAGCATTCAAAGATACCTTCCATGAGGAGTCTCAACAAAGTGGTGGTTCAGTCATATCTGATGTAGCTTTGATCTCGGTAGTTCATAGAATGTTCAGCATGTGCCACTTCAAGGGGGTGAAGCAGCCCTCAGCATCTTTGCTGCTGCTCGGGATGCCAACGCAAGCACGCCTGTGCACTGCAGTCCTGGCTTGAAGTGTGGGCACAGTCTCACTTTCTGTGCTGTCTTTGGCTGCACTGTGCAAACCCCCTCCTTCATCCATCCCGACCCCTAGAAAACAGAATTGTGATGATCTTCCTTGTCTCTTGCACCAAGTCAGTAATATCTCTCTGTGATCACATTCATGCTAGGAATTGCATTTATTGGTCTACAAATTAAAGTTAGATGTGGAATTTAATGACTGGAAAATTTCTATCAACAAGCTTTACTACTGTTCTACCAACACTTTCTGCATAAGTGTTTTGGTATGTTTACGGAGGACAGCCTGATGTTACTAGATGTCTCCTGAATGTTCTTACTACAGTTACTGTAGTTCCGCTGAGGAAATTCAAGCTTAACCATTATCTATGTCAAAATAGCGAGAGGCACTCATACCAAAGAGTGCAAAATGCAGTGTCTGAAGTGAATGTCTTTCACTTTAACATGCAGGTCTACCAGCAAAAGTAGAAAGAGATATTATCCAATTGTTTTCTCAGTATCCATATCAAGTTATCAAACAGTCAAAAATAGACAACTGACTCTAGTTCCTGTTGAGTTGAACTCTTCTACAAATTATCAACCACAAATAACCAGTAACTCCCCAAACTATGAATTTTAAAGTTTTTGTTACAAAGTAGCATGGCATATATTTGCCTTTTTTAATTTCTGTCACTGCATTTTCAAAGTGTTCTCATCTCCAGCAACAAACAAGGTCGACTACTTTGAATAGTAAACTGGATAAACTCAGAGGTGATGTTCAAGGAAAAAACACCGAATAATGGCACACCTCTCAACATTGCATCGTTTCAGCAGCTCATCAGTAATGGAAGGGGCTTTCTCTAAATTTTCTGTTTGTAAACCCCTTATGCAGACATGAGGCTAGGCAGAGAAATGACTTTTGTTAGTGAGACCTTTTCAGAATGAATTCTGTTGATTTTCAGTTCACTGGGGGTGGCCTTTCTGAAAGAGGTGGTATTTCCGCTGCCTGAAGCTAGGAAGATCCGAGGTCCTCTTGCCATAGGTCAGGCATTCAGCAAGCAATTGGCTCAGTGTTACTTCTGGTTTGCTTTCATAGTCTCTTAAATTACGAAAATAAAACCTCATCTTTTGTATCCAGATCTTTTTGTATCATGAAAGATGTATCAGTCTCTACCTTGCAGGGCAGTGTTTTAAAGGGGTATTTTTTTTAATTGAAGTTATTACAGTAAAAAGGCAGGTTGCGTGAGCAAGAGCATTATGGGAAACGTGTCACTATACAATAAGGATACTAGGATCGCTATTTTGGAGTCTCTAAGAATGGGATTAAGAATGTACCTTGTATAGTTCAGAGGTAGTGAAATGACAAGATACTGCAAATCACTCCTACATATATGCCTTTTCACAGAGCACAGCCTTTTTCAAAGGAAGGTTTTAAGGTCTTGGTCTCAGATGTTAGGTAATACCTGGTAAAATGGTGATGCAAGGAGCATAGTTTACTTGTTAGCCTACCTGTAAATCTCCAAAAGTTTAGACATCTGTTACCAATTCTAAGATGTTACTGCATGTTAATTGCCATGGCAATTAAAAATCCATGTCTTATTTTTAATATGGGTGCAATCTGGAGACCTTCACATGCATAAATCTCTGGATCATTTATTGGTAAATCCAGTACTGCAGAGGGGGCCACAGGGCCATTACTTGCATGCTCTTGTGTGACTTTTCCCATATAACCTTAGTGATGAGACAATTTTGATTCTTCCCCTGAGAGGCAACGAATGAAGCAGATCTTCAGCTTTGGTTTTGAGAGAAAATAGGAAATGTATACCTATCTGGACTGAAAGAAGATAAAGAATAACAATAATGTCAGAGCTCTGAATTCTGTCCTGAACAGATTAATAAAATTACTTTGGACTTTGTATGAACCAGGAGGAGGAGACAAACCTAAACAAGAGCAGCATTGTCAAGAAGCACATGCTACGTCGACAAGAAGTTCATCAGAGAGTAGGCTGGAATTTTGAGTGAAGAAAATTGAAATTATCTCAGTCCTTGAAGAGCTGGTTTGCCATATCTCCCTGTTGTCTTAAGCAAACTTGTTAATTTCTCTGTTGGAAATCTTTCCCTTCTTCAGCTGAATTTGAATTTCATGTTCTTTTCTTCTAAGCTTCTGCCCTGCCCCCTTCTGTGCTGTCTTACCCTTCATAGACAATTCTCCTTTCATTAGGATGGCTAGGTGGCACAGTTTGTTCTTGGTATAGAAAGACTAAAAGAAAGATTTCAGGTCTAAATCAGGATATGCAAGTGCGAGATTATTTAGAAAGCCTGTTTTAAATACACATGACTCAGTCCACCCGGATGGAAGAGAAATGTCTTGATGATTATGGCACAAACCTAACTGGATTTGAGATGCTTCTTTCATTGCTGATGATTTGTGCAGTTTTGGGCAAGACCTTTGCAGCCAAATCCACAAAAAACACAGTGACCAGAAGTGGGAATTAGGCCTTATTCAGGTGTCGAAATAGGGAGTGTGATTACCTAGGTTTTCAACAGAAAAGTCCTTTTATGTTATTCCACAAAAGAAGATACCATCAACTTATCTTGTTTTGTCCATTTTTAGCAACAACATGAACAAAAAAGAAAATCCCTGGCACCCAGAGACAACATACCTGCTTGAGTGCAGAGGAGAAAGTACTGGTCAATAAATCCCCGTCTTTCAACCACACTCATAGTAACTAGCTTAGCAGCTCAGCTGCTTGGGTATGTCTCTCTCCCCATTTTCACGCGCACAGCGTGTATGGTTGTAACTTAGCCTTTTGCATTCCCCAGCTACCCATAAAGAAGCTCAGTACTGTTTCACTCAAGTACCTTTGTTGCTCTTGTTCTGAATCTTTGTACCTCAGTTCCCCATCGATGAAATGAGGTTAATAGGAGTACCCCAGTAGAGTGCCAGCTGTGGATGACTGCATTCAAGACTATGGAGTGCTCAAACAGTACAATGCTGAGTGCTCTCTAGTATCATAACGGCGTCTAAGTGTCTTACAATCTTGAATGTACTTAAAAATAAAGGATGTAAGAAAAACAAAATACCTGTGACTTCTTACTTAGTCAAACCCATGATATAAAAAGAGTGCACAATCTCATAGGCTGTCTGAGTCCTAGTCTCAGACCAGGTTACCTCAGTGGGTACCAGCAGAAATGTCAGAAATGTGTCAGAAATGGCTGCTCTTGTTTTGACGTGATTTGTGTTCATAACTTTCTCCATTCTGCAGGCTCACTGTAGATGGACTGAGCTGCATTCCAGGTTTTCGCAGTCGGCAAGTCTGAGGAGAGGTGAAGGGACAGAGATGCAGCTGCAGGGAACAGCTCTGCTTTGTCTCTTCACCGGTGGAAGGCAGAAGCAGGGAGTGCTGATTGCATTTGAGACCCGGCAGGACAGGCAAAACAGGACTGTATTGCAAACCCGCTTGGTGGAAGTCAGAATTTCCCAGTACTACATGGGAGACAGGCATGATGATAGTACTAAAGTATCTCACATACTGCTTTTTACTTGTTGGATTGTTAGTATTATCAGACAGCAAAACACCGAGGTTGCTTAAGTTCCCCGCTGCCTTTTGGGAAAATGCCTATCTGCTCCAAGAACTCTTTGGTGTTCGCAGAGCCCACTGAAGAGTCCAGCACACAGATGGTCTCACTGATCTCTGTATGCTGAGGTTGAACAGCTTTGAGCTTTTGACTATAGCAATCCTGACACTGTTGCAATACAGCGATGGCTTAACACATGATGCCCTTTACAAATCTACGTCTATTATAATTCACAGTAAATTCAAGGGGCTGGAAAAAGATGCAGTGAGGCAGCATTCTGCATTAGTGTTAAACAAAGGTATGCAAGTATCATTGGATATAGGAGAGGATACTTGTGACATACACCATCTCCATTTGAAAGCTGAACTTAAAAATTGGGTGGCTTTTCTTAAATCCACACCTGGGTGCTGATCTTGCCTTTCATTTCATTAGTATTGCTCTTCCTTGACTGCATTTGGGAACAAGAGTTAGCATAAACCCACCAGGTCTCCTCTGCAATCACGTGAGGTTCTGATTGTTCAGCTCTCAGGCTACAATATGATTTTTGAAGCTGAAATGCCTTAAAATAATTAACTTTGATGCAAGAACAGCAATGTTTGCAGTCTCAGGCTTGTAGCTGTGTATGGTTACATTTGGATGCCAATTTTGCAGTGAGCTTTCTACTTGCTTCTGTAGGAAAGAGATAAATGCTGTTTGTGAGAGACAGAGCTTTGGGTTTCTCAAGCAAAAGCCAGCATTAGCAGGTAGGTATAAAACAGAATCGCCTCATCAGCTGTACCACTAGTCCCAGCAAAGCCCAATATTAGCTGATTTATCCTTGGTCACACTCAGCCACAAGTCAGCTGGCAACCACTTTTGGCCAGCCCCAGTAGGTGGAAGGTGGAGAAGTGGGGATTTAGCTCCTCAGTCAAGACTCTTCTAAGTTTTTATCTTGGTGAAGTAAAAACAACTGCATTTTATTAGTTGTCATGTACATCACAGTGATAATAATGAATTCTGTCAATGAAGTAGGACTTTCACCTGCTCTGGATTCATCTTGTGACTTCCCTTTGTGAGGGAACCTTGACATAAATTATTTTGACTCTGGCAAGCGCCTAGTTTAAAACAAAAGTTAAACCAATGAATGAAATAGTCAAACTTCTGACTCTTTTTAGGAGGGAGGGAAGTAGTAAATAATGTTGCCTTAGAGCAATTTCTCCCTTGTCATCCCTTTTCTCCTTGCAGTTTGCTGTCACTAATCACTGTGAGCCAGACTGTGCACGTCAAAGAATCCTTCAGACGGAGTCAGTGGGGCTGCTCATGTGAGTAATTTGCAATGCACACAGACGGGGCCATCAGGCCCGGTGCTATTAGACTCATTTCAGCTATAAATTCTCTGGACAAGGACTTATATTTCTTGTCAGTAAAACACTGGGTGCAATTCTGGTGCTGTGCTTTTTTTTTTTTTTTTTTGGCTTTTCTACAACTTCTCATTTTCTCTCACCGTTTTCTTCACACACACAGAGAGCTCTACAAGAATGAGAGTAGCAGCAGCTCTGACGAACAATGCTAGTGTGCCTTGTTCCTCTGAGGAGCTCCTTTGGACGATTTAGCAATGTCACTCTGGCTCTAAATGTTCCTTTTGAGTCAAGAGCCGCACTGTTGATAGCAGGCTGGGAAAGGGAGAGCCCAGCAAAGGCAGGAAGAAAAGTTACATCCGTGGCTGGCGGCAGCAGGAGAGTCTGGTTGTGCCGGTGAGTCAGCCATACCACTTGCTCTGCTTGCTTATTCCAGCCACATACAGGCATGTGCAGGCAGGGAAAATTCCTAGCTTTGATTGCGTGTGAGGAAAGGACCTGCTTATGCTGCCACAGTAAACTCTGTTTGCTCAGAATAAAATCTCACAAAGCACAATTGCCAAAATCCTGGGACGAAATGCTTCTGCTTAGTCCCTGACACTCTTGCTCTTTTCACTGGGAGAAAAGTAGTCATTTACAGGTTTTTTCCCCAAATTTAATTACCAGCTTTGATGTGTCTATAATGGGAATAATGGCAGAGAATACAAGGTCTTCTGTCTGCACTGCTACCTATACACTTGCATATAAATAGCACTTTTGTTTCACGGTTTGCAATAATGGCTGAAGAGATGTACCCACAGTGCAGTAACTCTTTTCCTTTGTACCGGATCTAATAGGCCTACAGTAAGAAAAGTACAACTTATGCTTTGCTTTTACGCTGAAACTCACCCTGTGGAGAGGTCTAGCCCATGGCAGGGGCCCCACTTAAATCCTGCTAAGCCCTAAGACAGGCCTTCCAGGTTCCCCTCCGATGGGTACAGGGATCCAGAGGGGTTCACGTTCTGTTTATGGGTAAAGGCATGTAAATAATACCTTTATGACTCAGGTATGTCTTGAAATGTGCAACCTGATGGCAGACAATTCTACTTTATTGTGCAGATACTTGTTCTGAACCACATGGTTGGTAAGTCATGAAATATTAATGGCCATGCAAATCTTCTCTTCTGTATCACAAGCTTTTCTGTGTTTCTGACCTCTGACTTCCTTTAATCATCTCCTGGGTGTGTGGTCTGTTACTATTCTGAGATATCTTGTGAACAGGGGCAAAGTAATTACCTGATCCCTGCCTGCTGCAAGAATCTTTTTGAAAAGAAAATGGATAGCTTGAGAGACGTTTCCTCCTTGCATTAAAATCAGCCCCACCTTCTTGCTTCACAAGATTTCTCTTTTGATGGCCTGAATGCAGACCTACAGTGTTTGGTGTTATTTTCATGATGGTAAAAACAGCATCCTTGCATCTCCTAAGTCATCACCTGCTCCTCCATAGATTAAATACAATTTCTGGTTAGATGTTTTCTCCCCTCCTTGCCCTCTCCTACTGATTTTGCTTAAGGCATCCTTATAAATAAGCTGCAACTCCAACCACCAGACATTTTATTGTGATTTGTTACAGGAAGACCCAAAGATCTTTTAACCAGCAGCTGTAGTGCTTGTTAGTTATAGGGTTATCTTAGCCATCTCCCTAATAATTAGAGGCTGAATTAATGCCTGAAACATGAAGTTTTTTAAGAACCGGGGCATGTATTTTTGGCAGAAATCTCCTTTCCTTTTTCTACCTATTCCCTAACATCCCAAATATTAAAAATAATGATGTTACCATTGTGGGGAAATAGGGAAGTACTTCCCAGCTCCCTGACAAACATAGGAGAGGTCAGTGGTTTGGTGCCACACGGGTCTGACAACTAAAGGAGAAGCAGCTGTACAAGCAATACGGCTGTAGAGAGAGAACTAATCATGGAAGAGCGTTTACCATATGGGAGCTATTTTAGTAATCCAGCATGATGAAAGTATAGACATGAGTAGGTACTTTTACAAGTGAGCTTGTAGTGACTGCCAAAAGCATAGTGTAACACAAGGACAATAATGACCACACAGTTTAATACAAGGTTATTGAATGTTGACCTACAAGTGGTTTCTGATTTCTGGAGCAATTTTGCTGAAGTGAAGAGGTCAGCAACGCAGCACCAAAGCCAGTGCTTTTAAAATGGCAGTTTCATATAGATAAGGAGGTGGGGGAGACTAGCTAAGGTCAAAACATTAATTATCAGAGCAGAGAAAAAGGAACCTGGATACCTCAGGTGTTTGTAATATCCCACTTTGTAATACCTGGGATGAAACAGAAGAACCTTTCTGGGGCTCTGCTGTTCAGTCCTCATTCAGTCCGTGCCATTTCTCAGGATCAGGTGCCAGCCTAGGAGGAATCCACATCCTGAGTTTTAAAGGTGCAAAGATATCTACCTCACCCTTGATTTCAGTCAGCAGTTAGGTGCCTACGTGTCTGCCAGCCACTGCTTTTCAGACATCTGGTGTAATTTATATTTTTCCAGCCCTTGCCTTTTGCCTCTGCTTTCTAGCTGCCCAAACTTGCTCATCGTTATTTTTCTTTCTTTCACACTTTTCTTGGAGTTTTTTTTTTATTCTGAAATGACCTCGGTGACTTCTGGGTCCTGTGAGAAAGGCAGACCCGCAGCTTGGCTCACATAAATGATAGTCGTGAAGCAACGATGTTATTCAATGGCTTAAAACCTGGTAGCCCCTGACCCAGGAACCACCCGTGACTTGACTGTGCCCTGTGCAGGGAGTGGGAGCCCCTCGCCCTGTGCAGTGGAAAGCTGACATGCCACCAGCCCGTCAGTGCCGTGGGAGCCATAGAGAAAGCAGCCGGAGCAGAGAAGCCAGAGCATCCCTCCCAGCCCTCCTGCAGCACTGCGGTGTCTTGCCACAGGATGACTTATACGTCTCTAAACGATGGGAATGAGTTCACCTACAGGTGTGGCCCTCCCTTAGCTTGCAAAGGTGACAATTGCTAACTCTGGTTTTGGAAAGAGATGGGCTGTGATCAGCTGAAAGGAGCAGTGAGTAATCCTCATCTATGTTGCTTTGTAACTAAGCTGTGAGTCACTCTAATGAGCAATACCAGAAGCGCGGACCTGCCCATCTCATGCTTCTTCACTTCAGACTCCAAGTTAACCTGCAGCCTTGGTGTGCCTCAGTGCCACATTTTGGGCAGAGGAGACCCAAAGACAGTGGTTTTAATGAACACCTTATTAATGGAAGAAAAGCTTTTGTAGTATGTGTGCATGCCCAAATACTCAGTATAAGTAACTGGGAAGCTTTCCATGTTTTTTCTGTACTTAGCGTTTCCCTCTAAAGCTGCAGAATTGTTTTTTTTTTTTTTAATAACCCTTTTTTACCCCTCACCATCAGGATTTCAGTTGCAGATCACTCTCTTTTTGTCTTGCACACACAAACCTGGCCAGCTAGACCTGGTTGGGCTGGTGTGCAGCAACCGGGCAGAGAAGTGCGTGGCATTGTCTCTGGGGAATTCTGTGGCCCTGTGTTTCTGGGGACAGCATGAAGCATGCCAGCCCCCTCTGTCCTCCCTGCTCTCCACCGTGCCCACGCTGCAGTACCTGTAGTACCGGCATGTTGGGGATTATGAAAGCTGTTTGCCTCTGGTTTGAATGCAAGGCATGGGCTGGCTTGGCGGCATGCAGAAAATTGCACCACTGGATGTTTTCAGCAGCTTCCCCTGCATGCATAGCGCTTTTTAAAGTGAAAGCACTTTGATTTGGAAAAGACGAGGATGAAGGTGAAGGCAAATAATGGAAGTTTATAAACGTAGCTGCTATTATAGTGCTCTGTGTCTTTTATGCCATCCTTCATTTACTCTCCTGGTGCTCTTGTCTTCTCTTTTAATGCTCTGTTGTTTTTCCCCTTGTGAGTGTACTGCTGCTAAGAGTAACTGGGGTAGCTGAGTTTGATCCATTTACATGCCTATGGGTATAGTGTGGGATGTTATTTTAACCCTGCAAGTGAAATGGTCCGTGAAACCTCCACAGTGAACTGTGCTAAAGGACAGACTTTCATAATCTGTGGATTATACCAAAAATAGTTTCAGGTGTTAAGATCTTCGAGCTCTTATAGCTCATGGCTATTAAAAAAAACCCTCTTACAGTTAAGAGCTTTTAATAGAGACCCATTCACTCCTATATGGGTTGTTGGCACAAGCGTGGGATGCCTGACTCTGGTCCTGGTCTGGGCTTCTCAGCTAGGCTCCCTCCCTCGTCAGCTGCAGGGCACACAAAGCTAGCTGGTTTCCACTGAAGCTTCATGTATTTGTGAAGCTGACCTTCCCCACTGCGGCTCACTCATTGCCTTCAGGTCTCTAGGGGTTTTCTACCTCACAAGAACAGAGAGAACTCCTCTGCCCCCAAATCCTCATCAAACAGCACTTGCTGAGAGGTAGCAGGAGGCAAAACAACGCGAGTTCTGCAGCCGAACTCATATTAGAGGAATTATTTCAAGCAGTCTGTACATTCCTTCTACTTACAATTTATTGTTAACAGTCTGAGAGGGAGAAAAATAATTCATTAAACAATCAGCAAGGCATTCATAAGACATTATTGAGATCAAGTCTTAGGGAAACACATGAGGCTTCACAAATATATTAAGTTTTATCTACCCAGTTAAGTCATTTTACATAGGAAAGTGAAATTTAATCCAACTGCTCTGTCTCTGTAGCTGCTGCTCAAGGGGAAATGAATTCAGATCCACCATAATCTGAGTAATAGGTTCAACACCAGCTCCCTCTTATCAGAGGGAAAGAAGCAGTTTCATCTCATAGTTTCTGCAGTCTGCCCCATGCTTATCTATTCCCTGGTGGCCAGATATCAGAGCAGACCAGTTAGAGGAGTCCCCTTCCAGGGGCTGGAAAGCAAAATGCCTCGCCATGAGACCTTTCTCCCTTCCTCCTTGCTGCAGGCAGTTTGCAGGCGCTTTCTTTCCCAGGTGGGAGTTGCCCATACCCAGACTTGAGAAAAAAGTTTGAAAAAGTGGATTTTTTCCCTTAGCCCAAATCTGTATTCTTGCTTTAGTCAGCAATGAGGCTGTAGGGCACTGCTCGGTCAAACTTGCCGCTCGGAAAGCCCCTGCTCTCTCTCCAATATTGGATGTCTAGCATACTTGCCTCCTAACCACGCTACTACATGGTGGGATGATTTGGTTTTGTTGAGAAGCCGAAGCCCACCAACAGCCTCACTTCTCACCCCTGTACTTTGCTTTCTGAACCTCTACTGTTTGCTTGTGCTGTGCAGTGATAATTCTGTAAGGGAAACGCCTTAAAAACATCATAAAGACATTTCTGGGAGCAGTGGTGTCTTCAAAGGAAAATTCTTGGGAAACTGGAAATATGGTGGGAGGGAAAATATAATCTTTCTGTCATTTCAGATGAACTTCTGCCTTCCTTGAAATTCCTGTGAATTTCAAAGCCTTTGATAGTCATGAAACATCAGAGGAGCCTTTATGCTAAGCAAAACCTGTGTGAAAGAAGTGCTGCTTCTGATCCCACCAGGAGCTGCTGCACACCCCATTCCTCCTCCTTATGTTTGTCATCCCCTCAGCTGATGCAGTCGATCTGCATTTGTTTGGGTGATTGTGGCTGTGCCCTTACTGTGCTGCGTAGGGCGACGACAGGACTTGCCTGCATGGCCAGTGGGCCACCCCAGCTGCCCTCCTGCGGGCCAGCCTAGCTGCTCCCCAGGGATGGCTGCGCTGTGTGCCCTGGGATGCCTTGCCTGCAGCAGAGTGCACGGCACAGCTTGCTTTTATCCCAGTCTCCCTTACAGGTCAACATCAGGTGGAGAGGCCATGGCAAGGGAGAGCTCTGATGCCACCTGGCACAGGTGGCAGATTTATAGGCAGCCACAAATCACTATGAATGCAGGTTACTGAAAAGGACAGCACGACCACCACGAGCTGGGGCAGCCGCTCCTTGGGACAGGTACAGCCTGGGTAAAGCCAGTGTGATGGCATGGGGAATTTCTTCCCCGTAGCAGAACCAGCAGCAGGATACTGTGCAGGGGGTGCCATAGAAATTGCAAGGGCTGCAGAGTTGGAAAATGATCACCATGGGCCTCTCCTGAATGGTGGCACTGGTCTGTGTGAGAGCAGGTACAGTCCTCCCACTTCCCACGCTTCGCCTCCCAGCCGCTTCCAGCAGCACTTGTGGGTGTCCTGCCATGAACTCCTTCTAGAAATGTTGCTGGCAGAGAACAGCATCTGGTTGAGCAAAATGGGAGACAGAAGAACTGAGAGCAGAAGTCCCAAGGGGGATGTTTTCCACCTGGGCAATGGTTATCCTGTGAAGACTGATGCATTCACGCTGCCTTCTTTCAATGGGAGGGAAGAGGCTGCCGGGGTGGCTGGGCAGCGGCACGGCCAGGCTGGTCCCGAGCAGAGGGCAGCCCCTGCTCCAGCAGGCTGTGATGTGCCTCTGCCTCCCGTTTCCCTTCCCCAGGCTCCAACCGAGTGGAGAAGCTGCAGCCTAACGGGGCAGGACCTGGTCTGGGCACCCCCGGAAAAAAGGTCTACAAAAGCTGAGCAAATAGCGCCGGGGCCCGTGCTGGGAGAAGGCAGTAAGCACACTGAGGAGCCTTCCTGCCACCACAAGCAGGCTGCAGATGAACCACAGTCTGCAGCATGAAGAGCTGCAGGTCTGAAATAGTCGTTGTCTAATCCTTGCGGTGTCATTGCCAGTTTAGACTTACTTCATCTCTCACAAATGCAGGCTTATTTGTATTTGACCCGCCCATCTAACTGATTCACATCCAGACATATCTGATCCATGGTTTTGAGAGCATACACAAGGGCTGTCCACGCTTCTCTCTTGTCCTTCACCTCGTCCGTTTCCTTGCACACCTCAGGCTTCCCATCCTGATTTATTTCCCCTGCCCCCTCCTGCTGCTGCTTTGCATCGTGCTGCTTCTCAGGAGCCAGTTTGTCTTCTGCCTTGCTCCGGCTTGCTTCCTGCCTGTAGCTATAGCTTTTCTCTCCCACAGGTAGCTCGGTTGTTCTTAAACAAGCTGAAGAAGTATCAGACTATTTTTGGCACAATGCAATGTGTCCCACAGAAAGTGAAGCTTATGCTTTCTGCTGGAGCAGTGTTGAGAAGTAAATTCCTCTTGATGTGAACTGAATGTAGTTTTTGAACATGTGATTGGCACAAAGTATACAGACAGTGACTTTCTGCAAGGATAAGCTGAACTAAGGAGTGGGGCAAGTTGAACCTTTTTTTTCCTTCTTTTTTTTTTTAAGCTACCTTGGCTGAGCTGCTGCCCTTAAACAAGGGTGGTGAGGTCCCAGGCAGGTGTGGTGCACAGCTATACAGGGATGCAGTCAGAGCTGTGAAGCACGTCAAGAGTGATCAAGGACCTTAATGACTTTTTGTTAGGTATACAACAGAAGGACAATGTTATGACAAGTTATATGGACCAAGGTCAGGATATGAATTTGTAACTGAGGCAGAAGGCTGTAAAATAAAGCATTCTCCAGTTCTTCACATGACTAATGAAGCATCACTTGATAATGCTGATTGTCACTGCCAAACACAAATTTAAGCACAGCTCCCATTCCCACCCTGCAGTGTTTATCAAGCTGGTCCCCTCCAAAATGGACTCACTTCTGCAGAGCCAGCAGACATGACTTCGCAATTAGCCAAAGGCCATGCAGAGGATGAAAGAAGAGTATCAGCTCAAATTACTCCCTACTCCTTCTATGGGCAACATGCAATGTTTTTTTGACTGAACTTTGTTTGAAACATGATGCACTGGTCTCAACCCAGAGGACAGAAACAGTACAGCTACCTGTCATAGGTGCAGTTACAGCAGTAGAGCTACCTTCACATCACGCTGCTTGTTACTGAAAGTTTTACTAAATAAGATTTTTTAAAGTGTATGATAAAAGTGTTCAGTATCTGAGGCAAGTGTGGCAAGGGGAGAGGAAGGGAAATCGTGCTGAAATCTGGCAGTATGACAGGGTGGTTTGGAAGACAAATCCTCTAGAAGAAAGAACGTAATTCAGGAAAACCTTATTGTAAGTGAAGAAATTAAGATCTGTGGGCTCACCAGAAAGGCTCCAAGTGATCTGATCTGAATGTAAGGCAGAGGAGGCTTTTGCAGCAATAATCAGCAAGGCAAGGAAGAAAACCCAACATAATAAAGTGGCGAAGTCCAATACCTGATTTAAGCCCATCTTCTGTCTTTATCAGGAAAGAGAAATGCAATCTGAGCAAAGCTAAGAGGAAGGAAAATTAGATACAGAAGGTAAAATGTTAGTTGCCTTCCCCCTTTGAATTTTGCAAGAACTAGCAGTTGAAGAGGTAAGAGTAGCTAATCAGAAAGTATTCATCAGAGAGGCTTTCCTGAGAACCAGTGGGTCCATTGACTGGCCAGAGTGGAAAAGCAGAACCCTTCAAGGAAAGGTCTTCTAAAGAAGCTGAACGATTTTGGGACATTGGTCTTCACTTCAGACTAAGACAGAGAGAGAGAGATGCAACCCCTAGCTACTATTCTTAAGCAGTAAAAATCAAGGAACTGTTGGCCTTGCAGTAACCAGACAACCTCCCACCATTTGACTGCTGTCAGCCTCCCTACGGAAAAGTTCATTGCCTTTTCACAAAAACCTCCGATGGGTCTTCTCAGTTTTTCCTGAATCTCAAGTAGACCTTCATTGTCTGATCTGTGTGATTGATAGTTTTTAGATGTTTTGGAACAGAGGTCTAAGTAAAACACCATGCACTTAGAAGATCTCAATATGGAGACTACTGGACTTTACACCCACTGCAGATCTCCGGGAGAGGGCAGGAACAGCCCCTTGCCCCCTACAGAGCTGCGTTGCTTTGTCATTACCAGGCAGCACCTCCAGGACTGGAGATATGGAAAATCACAGAATGACATTTCAGTTGCAAGGAAAAATGAAGGCCTTTTTTATAGTCTAAAGTGGTCATTTTCCTTATTCTGCCATACAAGAAAGTGGTTTCAAAAGCACGTGGAGCTAATGTGCCTTGGCACCCATTGAAGCTGGTGGTAAACATCTCTTGACTTCTGTGGGGCAGAGTTAAAGCACAGCTGCTGCTGAAAGAAGAGCTGGTTGAAGATTGCACCCATCTTGCAAGTTTTAAGGAGGTTTGTTCCTTGCTGGAGCAAACATACCTGGTTTAAGTATTTTTATGGGAGAGAGGTGTGCATTGCCAAAGTTGAGGTTTTTTTGATTTGCACCTTTTTCTCTCCAGATGCGACAGTCTGTCTCCACTGCAAACGTTGTCGCATCCATAAAGCCACAGGGATATGTTTCAGCTCTGACAAGAGAATGGATGCAGGTGATCTCTGCCCTCCCACCTCCCCAGACAAAATTTGATCAGAAATAATCTGGCTGATTTCTAGTGCAGCCAGAAAGTGGCAGATGAGGGAGAAGCCCTCCCTTCACTGAAAACTTCAGTGACTTCACGTCAGCCAGTACAAAACCTGATTCCAGCTCTAGATTTCAAGGCAATGACCCAATCTAGTAGGTGGTACTTGGAGGAAATGTGGGGGAAGGTAGGCTGCTTGGGTTTTGCCTGTTTTTAAAATCCCTGTATAATATTCATCATGTACATGCTTCATAATTCCATCGTAAATAGCCATAATTTTCCCATTTCACAAAGTTAAATGCCCACATGCTCACTTGCACGCAGAAAAACTGATCTGGGTGCAGCCTGCAGAGTTTAGAAAGGTCATTTTCAAGACTGGGGAGAGATTGAGTGTGTTGCTGTTAATCGAAGAAGGGACATTTAACATCTTCCTGACAATAAACAATGCAAATAACATTAGTTCCACTTCCAGCCCTCTGGCCCAGGAGTGCTGTTAAGACAGTTCTTGTACTTAATATAAATATTATCCACTGCAGTGTCCTCTGTTGTCCTGACTGGGTCGTGCAATGTTTAGTGGTGGAAAATCTCGACCAGTGCTAGGGATCACACCACGGCTGCAAGTCTTGCGTTTTTTGCACTCATGCTTCTTGCCTACAAAGCCAGCCGCAATGACTGCAGGCAGGCGGTCCCACCTTCTTGTTCCCCCTCTCTGACTCTGCCTGTGTTTTTGAGCAGGCTCAGATTACCTGCAGTCTTTGGATATATCTCACTCCCTGCTGTCCTGTAAAATCAACAAACATCCCCACCTTCCCCATCCCTGTTTCCCTTCTCTGAATGCTTAAAGACCTGGGAACTCGGCACGGCTGGTGGGATTTCAAAATCTAGCCCAGGCTCAAGTGCCAGATTTGGGCTAAACAGCTGCTGTGCACTGTCAGATCTACACACTACAATGATTTGTACAGCCCATTGCTGAACCAGCTAGAGCCATTTGTTTAAAAAATAAAGAGACAGATAAATTCAACTCTACCCCTTCTCCTAGCAAGCTGATACCATGTGCCTCTCTTAAAAATGGCTTGCTCCAGAATGCATTAGAGCTAAATTATCATTTATGTTTGTCACAGGAATTGCTAATGTGTAATGAGATTTTAGAGTTAATGTTTTGTACAAAGCACTTAGCGGAGCTGGGATGAAATTGGTTCAGGATTCTGATGTGGTGTTTTAATTAAAGATATTTTCCAATCAGGGCCAAGCAGACAACTTGTCAGAAGATTTTGTACCCATCAGCCAATATACCAGTGCAATGCTGGTCTCGCTTTCTGCTTTTGGGTTCTTTTCAGGGAATTTCTTCCAATTTTGTGCAGAACAGCCTTTCTTAGCTGCAGCCCTTAGAGGAGAAGAAACACGTATTTGATGCTCTGAAACTTTCACCTGGACATCAACGGTCTGGTTTATTGCAGCGTGACACTAGCCTTACACTGCTTTGATTTTGTTGAACTTGGAGCTGCAGATTGGTGCAATACCTGCACACAGACTGAAAGCAATGGGAAGCCAGGTCCTGTGAGGCGAGTCCTCAGCTCTCGTCTGCTGTACCAGGGTCCTGAACTCTGACTGCCAGCTCCTCTTCCCTCTCATGGTGTACCATTGGGCACAGGAGCCGGGGAGAAGGTAGGAAAATGGGTGATGTAGATCCAAAAAAAGGAGACGAAGGATTTCCAAACACCATACCTGGTAAAACCAGCGCAATGACGACCAAGTTGTCTCTTGCTTAAACAAACAGGCTTTGGATGTATGATTCAATGCAAACATCAAATGCATGTTAGTAGGCACAGCTTTTATTAATTTCTGGACAATAATGGTTACCAAACTAAGACATTGTTTTCTTAGCTATCTCTGGGCCGTGCAGGGACTTTCAACCAACATCAGGTCTTAAGGTGGGTTATCTGCTTAAAACAAAATCACAAAGCTATAACCAAGCATGAAGAAATGCGGCACACAGGGCTGGTTTCAGGCATGGGCAATGCAAGCCTCTGGCGGAAAAAGGGCTGCTGTCCTCATCATTTGCTTTGCCCATCCTACAGCCCTGAGAAGCCAAGCTGGGTAGAGCTGTTGAGGGAGGGCAGGGAGGATGCAGGGAAGTGGCTCCTGCTGAGGTGAGACAAGAGGGAGGAGTTGCCTTTCCCAGTGCTCCTCACACTTAACCTTCTTCACCCTTCCCCTTCTGCCTCTCCAGCCATCAGAGCTGCGACCGAGGCCCCCCTTTGCCCCACTCCTACCTCCCCAGGCAAGGAAGGGCACTGGCCCTGCAGCCTCGGGCAGCCCCCCTGGAGGCTGAGTCAGCTCCACGGATGCAAAACAGCACTGCTGGAGACCCACCCGCCATGGGTGTGCAGCTGTGACACGGCAGCATCATTAACTTGGGTAATAAGACCGAGCCATAGCAAACCACCCTGGATTTGTATAGCTCCATGTTTGTTTTTGCAGTGTTTCTGACATAAATCCCTTTACAGCTGCATAGTTGTGAACCTTTCAGTAGTGTGTGTTGCATCCTGCTTGCTACAATAATAGCAACAAATCCTTCTTTATGTGCTCATGATTTCAAATACATTTGGTTGGTTGGTTGTTTTTTTTGTTTTTCTAAGAAGAACAAGGAGGAAGCTTTTATTTTATAGAGAGTTTTGATGTTTTAATACATGTGTATGAGTTTTTTCTTGTATTTTTCTTTTGCAGGTTTGCCTGCTTACAGGTTCCATGACTGGAAAGAGATGAGCAGTATGTAGGGATTTTAATCCCAAAAGTAAATTGTAACATAATCTGTTCATTTGTTGAACTCTGTCTCAGTATGGAAATTCACCTGAGCTGTGTAAAAGGATGCTACTGACTAGAATAGAGAAGTGAAGGTGAATTTTGCAGAAAAAAATCTCACATCTACTGTGTGGTGGATACATGAATATGCTGGATATTGCAACAACTTCTTTGCATAAACCTTGTCTGACATCAGGATCGCACGAAATTACAAAGACAGAAGGAGACCAAGCTGCTTATTCAGGTCAGCCACTCAGTGAGATAGCATCCTACTCCATAAAACGTAATACACACCACAACTTCATTGTACATCTCTTGTCCAGCTGTATGGGTGTTTTATCCACAAGAGCACTGACATACCATTTAATGAGTGGTGTTGACCTTTTCAGAGACAGTGAGGTACCAACATGCATGGGGCATCTTTTGCTGCCAACCCCAAACGTTCCAAACTCATGACTCAGATCTCCCTGATTTGTAAATTATAAGAGTAGCTGAAAAAAATGTTCATGAAAATGCTAGACAAATGTGTTGGTGTTCTTCTCTGCCATGCATTTTATTGAATCTATGGTTTTGAGCCCTCAGAGGTCACTCAGGTTAAATTTTAAGTCTTTTGTTCTCAATAAGTGACAGAAAATTCTGCTGACGTTCCCATCCACTCAATTACAGGACTCAGTTACAGAAACTGGGGAATTATGGTGAACTCTAAGAGAGGCACCTTTGTGATGATTCTGACGCACATCTCTGCCAACATGTGCTGAATTGTAGGAATTAAATTCTGCATGAAGCATTGCCAGGCAAAAAGTGTTAGGAGATACAGGAGAGCTGAATCCATGTCCACAGGGACAGTGCTAAAGTTTCCAAGTTTCCTGCTCACTGCTGCCAGGACGCTGACCCAGTTGATAGGTTTAGGTCCCTGTGGTCAGAGATCCCCCATCCATGGGGATTGTGGAGTAGAGAGGCAGAGGAGTTCTGAGTTGCTGGAGAGCCAGGATAGTGAGCCATGGAGGGAATCCCCATCCTTGGTGTGATTAGCACCTGGGAGGAAAGAGCATACCCTGTAGAAACTGAAAACATTCCAATGGAGAGGCTGAGGGACTATTTACAAGATCCTTTTGGTAATGCATGCCAAGCATCCACACTCCCTCAGTCTGGAAAAAGGCCAGATTTTAGCACATGGCAATGGCACCATCAGGTACACTGCGGTACTGAGCGATGGAGCAGGGCCTTAGGCACATCTCTCTGTGTTGCAAACACCACCTTCACTATGGCTTTAGGCACAAGCATTACCAAACCAGATTAAAGTCTTCTGCAGCAGTCCCAGCACTTGACTGATCAGGTTTGCTGTTTGTGAGAGGAATGATTTCACACCAACATGGTGGGTTTTTGGTTGTTTTTTTTTTTGCTTTTACACTCACTTTCATCCAGCCTCCATTACTGAAAGGTTAGTTTTCCTCCTCCTGTGCCATCTGCTCCTGAGAGAGCCATCCCTTCCGACACACCCTTGGTAGCCCCAGCGCAAGTGTAGCAGTGGCAGCAGCAGGAAGGTGAGTTAAAGCAGCTGGTCCCAGTGGGCGTACCTGTGCTAGGGAGCCAGGCTCTGCACACAGCCACCCCACCACCCACAGTGGTGTCCCAGTGCTTTCTGCAGTGTTGGAGGAGTAAAGGTTGAGAGGGATGTAGCAGGGAGAACTGTGTGCAGGGATCGTGCTTCCCCAGCACAGGAGAGGCTGAACATGAGGATGCACTCCAGGCACGTGCATGCACATGGACCTTGAGCTGTGACTCCTGAGGAGGTAGTTTCAGAAAGATGCTTAAGGTGAGGATTTTAGGCACTTATTAGGCCTGAAATATGGACTGAATTTTCAGTGGGAACCTGCTAGGTACTCAGCACAGCTTGAAATTAGATCATTCCTTAAGCTGCGGGGTAGCCAGTACCATCCACTCTGCTGGGCTGTGGCTCTGCTGGACCCATTCAGGCAAGGAGGTTCAACCACGTGCCCTATTCTGAGCTCCCATATCTCATGGTGCCTCTGCTCCCAAGGGCTCATGTCTACATTTTGACCTTTGGTTCAAAGTCTTCATTTGCTGCTTGCTCCCATAAGGTGATTATTTCCCTCCTCTACACTGGCTCTTTTGTTCCAGAAATCTTTGGTAGCTTCAGTTTGAGATGTGCCTCTTTCGGCCCCAGAGCCAGGGCTTTTGGACCCTCCAGGTATCTGGCCTTGCGTCCTGCTATGTGTCGGGGTGCCAGAGCTGTTCTGGAGGTTGCAGCCCTCAACTCCTCAGTGCTGCACTGCTTTAGCACATTTGGCTGTGCCCTTTGGCAGCCTTCACTTAGTGCCTTGACACCAGAGTTTTGATACTAAAAGTGTTGTTTCCTGGGAGCATCGCTTTGATTCTTCTCTCACTGGTATGAAACCTCTTGTTCTATGAAGTGGTGCATTTTCCAAGCCTCTGTAGCAGGAGTCATCTTGCTCCAGCCACAGATTCATGGGCAGAAGATGCCAGTGGGATGCCCTGGTTGCAGCAGCTGCTCATACCAGTGTTGTCTGTTTAGCAAGTACAGATGGAAAAGGCTGTTTTTTTCCCCTCATTGATCACTGTCCAAAGCATCTGAGGCTCCAACAGAAGAGCCAGAAGGGAGCAAAGTTGCTATTCCCACAGCTTTGGTACTTCCTATCACATCTCAATTTCTTTAGAAGTTACCATGCTGTACTTCAGGCTCAGTGTTGTAGCTGTGTTGGCCCCTCACAACAGGCTTGTTCTGGGACAGGGGCGGCTGTGGGGACCTGCAGCAAGCAGTTCAGCTCAGGTGTAGGGACACAAAGGTTTCTCCAAGCCTAGGGGCCCATTCATCCTTTAACTATGCTTTTTTTTTTTGCCTTTTCTTTCTTTCCCGGTTGCTGGTGCAGGTGGCTGGAGTACTCTGTGCAGTTCTGTTTCAGGCAGATAAAGACATCTGTAACTGTCAATATCTACCAGCCCTGTCCCTCTGCCATTTTTCTTTTGTTGTTTTACACAGACTTTTACAAGTGGCTGCCTCTCAAATTTCTGGTGAAATGAGTAATGTCAGCCGAGCCTGTAAATCTGTTTCCCTCTGAAGAGGGAGGAAGACACCATAGGCACAGGAATGCAGCTAGAGAGGCTGTGGAGGACACAATTGCAATTAGGCTGAACAATTACAGCAACTTCTCCTGATTCCTCTTTACCTCTCCTGCCCTGGCAAGGCACTCCTCCGCTGCCCACACAGCCTTCCCAAGGAGGGTTTGCTTTGATGCTCTGCTCTTTCCAAAAGCAGCAAGTCTGTAATGGGCAGTGGCTTGCAGCTTGAGGGGTCCCATCAGTCCCCTGGCACTTCATCAGCTCAGAGTCTCATTGCTTTATTTAGTCGCCTTACCAGGTAAGGTTTTTTTCCCCTCCCTTTCCTGCTTTTGCCCATGCTAAAGCATCATTGGCACGAGCAATGTCAAGGTGCCACCTGCTCCACCTGCTTCAGCTGCAAAGGTTGAAGGGGACATTGCCACTGGCCAGCCCCCCTCTCCCCTTGGTCACAGCCCAGCATGTTGGAGCCGGCTGCTGTTCCCCCCAGGGACTCTGGTACGCTGGACCCCAACCCTGTGCCGGCAGCACCGCTGCATCTGTGGGGTGGCGGAGGCAGCTGGGCACAGGGTCTGCTCTCCTGCTGCTGCCAGCTTCTATGTAGGGGCTAACAACCTCTCATTTATGGACACCTTCCCTTGGAAATCAGCCCCAAAGCCTGGTCCAGCAATGGCCTCTGCCCTGACAGGTTGCTGTAACGGGAACATCGCAGCTTTCTGCTTAAAGAGGCACCGTGGCACAGCAGACAGCCTCTTCTTTCCAGGGCCTCCGTTTGCACCTGTGCCTAATTACGTCTGCAGGCAGAAGCACCGAACAGAAGGATGTGCCTGAACAGCTAGAGCACGCTCTCGGAAAGCTGCTTAAATTGCTATTTTGATCTCTATCGCTCCTCAGAAACCTTCTCTTTGTTTAACGGCAGCTAAGCTTTTGCTTAGAAAATCCAGCAGGTGCCTTGCCGTTCCTTGCTACCCGTAACTAACTTTTTTTCCCTGCCTGCAATGGGCTCGCTGCTCAGAACCTACCGCGTGGGACACCACGGAGGGCTGCACCAAAACCTCCTGGTCGCCGCTCTCCTCCTCCTCCTGCCCGCTGTGCTTGCCCTGCCATGGGCTCTTGTTACGGGAGATGTGGGGTTTTTTCTTGTGTGCAAAGCTCTTTCTTTTCAAAACCCATAAACTCACAACTGCTCACGTGGCGGAGCCCAGCCTGGCTGTGCAGCCAGGAGTGGTTTATTATGAGAAATGGTCTGTCTGCTGCTGCAGACTCGCAGCAACATAAACGTGTTGTCTGCAGAAACAACTGAGAAGCGAGGGGAGGCAGGGAGAGATTAGCTGTGAGTGGGAGTGTGAAGATATGGGGAGTGGAGGTCAGAGGAAGCGTGGGTTTGAAAAAAAGACCAGAATGTAATGCCATTGCTCCGTGATTTTTTTTTAAGTAAAAAGACAGATAAAACTGGCAGGTTTTAACACGGGCAAGTGTCCAGAAACTCCTTCCAATGCTAGTAACTTATCTGTATCAGTTCTGCCACCCACCTCCCATCACCACCACTCGCCGGGGCATGGGGAGAGTGCCATGGCAGCGCTGGGTCACTTGTTTCTCAGCCATCAGATCACAAATAGAGGTTGCTATTTTTTGAGACTTGGAGTAAATTGGAGAAAAATCAGTGGGTCCTTGTCTGGCCGCTGGCCAAATCAAAGCCTCGCTTTGGTGTAGGAAGCCTCAGAGAGGGTTTTAAGTACTGAATATTTGTCACTGACTTTTCAGGCTCCATTGCTCTTACCCCTAAGCTTCCTCACTTGCTCATGCTGTGCATGCAGAGGCAGGGAGGGATGATAATGGACTTGCAGTTGTACTTGCTGTTCCCATAACAAACGGCAGGATCCTTACATAAATTGTTTGAACATGTAACACTGCTCTTCTTTCTTAACGATAAGGGCCTAGGAGCTGCCCTTTTCCAAAATGAAAGAAATGAACCAAATATTATCTCTTTGTTTTAAAAAATGATCCCTGCAACTACAACAACAAAAAGCCATTACGATGATCCTTAAAGGTCTAGCAAGCTTTATGGGAGAGATTTTCCACTCACCAAGTCTGGCTTTGCTCCCGTTCCCTCTCCCTCTTCCCAGCCCACGTGGCTCAAGCTTTCTAGGGCATCTCGAGCTCCTGCATACATCTGAGCTGAACAAGCCTGCCCTAGAGGACATGTCAGAGGTCAGACCTGGAGGGAAAAGTAACTTCTTTGGATTCTGTGTCTAAAGCCAACGGCTCTCGATCTTGCTCCAGTCCCAAGTGCATCCATCATCAATTATATATCTGTACTCAGTGTTTACACAGGTTTCTTGTTTATCATGAAATATTTACTTCAAAACTCTGCATCTGCTGTTAAGCCCAACAGCAGCATCTATTACTTATGCTGAGGAAATAAAATTTCACCATAACCTTTTGGTGCTAAGGCACAGGTCTGTTAGGTGGCTGGTGCCAGCCTTGTGCCAAGCCACGGCGAGCAGCCTGCTGACTCTTGCTTGGACCAGCAAACACAGTAGGGGTACATTTAAACTTGAAAATTTCTGAGTCTAAAGAAACAAACCCCTTCTTTATCATGCATTTAATAGATCTATGTTTCTGGAGGTAGTAGGGAGAAATTAAAAAAAAAAAACAGTATGAGCAGCATATACAGACACACACGTATGCGCACGCACACACACACACACAGGTTTGCACTGATGAGTCTGGGATAAAAAATGTGAAGATGTGAAGTTGCTTTACTGCCATCCCAAGACAGAGCTCAAGCCCTTGGAGCTGTTTTCACAATCTCTGGAACAGAAGGCCTGGAAACTTAACCCATTTGATTTCTGCATTGCCCTCCTAGCTTAAACATGCTTATGTAGGTTAATGCACGCACCCATTAACTTTCCCACTGTCAACTGCTGTTAGTGTATCTGCTTAATGCCCTGCTGGGAGGGAGATGGATGGGCTCCTCCAGATGCCATCTTGATGCTGCTTTTTTTAGTTCAGCCCCAAGGGATGCAGATCCTAGATGGCTCTCCTGGAGCTGTGTGTGGCCATGCAAAGCAGTCCATACACATGGTCTCTCACCTTAGATTTCCAATCTAACAACACCCTATGCTGTTCTTAGGTATATTAAGTGGTAATAATGTCTTTCCCAAAGTAGATAAGCATAACTGCCTCCCAGGTGGGAAAACGAGCCACTAAGGGCTTCAATGAAACAAGCTGAGCCAGCTGCAGAGGTGTGAATTGGCTCCTCAGGAATAAGAGCTGCCAGTCAGCCCTGTGCCTAACTTACTAAGCCATGGCTGAACCCTGGAGTGGGCATAGGGAGGTGCTAGGAGTGGAGAGGGATATAAGGGAAAAAGGAAGAGGGCAATGCATGAATGAGAAGAACAAGGCATGTGAAGGCAAAGTCCTCATCTGTCTCCAGAGGCCTTATGAACTAACCGAATGGCTGCTAATAAGAGCAACTTTCTTCAATGTGTTCTGTATCAGGTATTTGGCATGGCTGTGTCTTAGTGATATGTCTCCTTGCACAAGACTATAAGGAGATGGTCAGCATCAGTATACTGTGTGTAGTAGAAAGCAGGTTGGTTTACTTGGGGATTTAGGTGGCAAAAAGTGGGAGCATTTTATATTGTCTAGGCAGGAGTTAATATTAATGTATTATTCACTCTCTTCCTTTGGATGTATCACAAAATCAGTCTATGCAAGGAGGAGCCAGTGCAGATGGGAGGCATGGCTGAGTGATGAAGAGTGAAAGATGCTGACCAGGCTCAGGCCACACATGAAGGGTTGGCTGCTCTTCCTGACCCTCCCTAACCATGGAGAAAGACTGTCTCAGTACAGCACTGCCCTGCACCTACCCCTGTGCAGCCCACGAGAGGACTTGTTGTGGCATAGAGATGTCCACCTGTGCTGGCTGGAGCAGACAAGGTGGCTTCTCAGTGTGCTGAGTTTGGATCCAAACTCTTCAAAGTAGCTGCAGTGAGGTGGAGGATCTGGCTGTGCTGTCCTGGCCCTGGGGTGGTGCTGGGCTGCTGTGCCTTATTTTTGTGCATGCAGAGCCTTGGCTGTGCCTGGGGACTGGCCAGTTTTGGCTGGCAGTGTGGGGAGGAGGGAAGCCCAGTGGGTCTGCCCGAGTGGGACTCTCTTGCCTGCGCTGACTCACAGGGCTCTGCACTGGACATCTGGCAGAGAGCCCACTGCCATTTAGGAGAGAGGTAGTAATCCTCACATGCCTGCACCTCCCCGGTGTTAGCACAACTGCCTCATCTCCAGGCTGGGGAAGGTGAAGGCTGGACAACTGTGCCTGGATGGAGCTGTGGCATCCTGAGCTTGGGGCTGTGCTCCCAGGGGAGCTGCTCTGTGCTGTCCTATTTAGGCACTTTCCATTGCCTAATTGGAGTTGCTGGGGATTGTGTGTGTCCTCCAGCAGAGCACGAAGCAACATGATGACAACTGTCATGTGTCTCTGGTCTTCCTTCTTCTCCCTGAAAGGAGAAATCTGGACAGAAGAGTACCTGGGTTTGTTGTCCCACAGAAAAGCACATGCAGACATGTGTGCGTGCATCCTTGATGGCACATGCTTAGGAGGCACAATCAGAGCCGTGCCCTTTGTGTGGAGCTGGAAAGGGGCAAACGTGAAGCAGCCCCTCTCTGCAGGCTGAGCTTGGGCTTGGAGGCAGCTCCAACCCCATCCCGCTCCCCTGTGCTCTGCAGCCAGTGAGCACAAACACGGGGGGTGTGAGGACACCCAGTGCAGGCCAGCGTTTATTTGGTTTGCATGGTGGATTTTGCTGTTTTCTGAGAGCAGGAATGCTGCCTGCTTGTTCACCTCCTCTAGCGCAGCTGCACCCTCTGTCCCAGCCCCAGCTGCCACAGCTTAGCTCTGCCTCAAAACACATTCTTGTGCTGGGTGCAGTGCCTCTGTGCTCTCAGATGGAGATTGGCTTTTAGCTGCCTCTGCCTGCATGGCATCTGCTTCCCTCTGCCTCTTTAATCCTCTGCATTTTCCATAACCTAAAATAAACCAGTAACAAATCTGGGATGCACTTCTCCAGCCAAGGGGACAGATCTGGGGCTGTGGCGTTTTACACCTACTCTGATTTCTGCAGCAGTCCCTATCTCTTTTTTTTTTTTTTTTTTGTTACACAGAAGACTTGAGAAATGTATTCTTATGTCAGTAACATTCAAAGGCAAAAAGAAAACCTGCCAGAAGAGAGCCTTAAAAGTCTGACATATTATCATTCAGAGGAGAATTTTCAGTAGAATTATGCTGGAATTTTTCCAATAAATAAATTCTACAGACTTTTAAGGGAGAGCATTTAGATTAATGGAAATATTACTTAAATTAAAATACATCCCATTAAGCCATCAATGCCGTTGTCATTGCAGCATCATGTGTTTAATGTTAATGACATGCACAAATAAAAAGGAAGAAACCTGTTTGTTCTGTTGTGCCAAAAGCTGAGTATGGTCAGTTGTGGAAAGTTAAATCCAAGCCAGAGTGGGCACAAGGCAGGATTAACAGAGACATGGTTAAAATGCTCTGCAGAAGGTATATTGCATAGTACTGTGTATGGAAATGCTGAGAAACACATTTGGGCTTGTATTTTCAGTAAGCTGATTTTTTTTTTTTTTTTGGGTGTCTCTTAGTTGACTTTGGGAGGAGGCCTTCTGCAAGCTTACAGGCTCTCTTCCTTTGTTTTTGGAGCCTCACATAGAGGAGAGAGGATCCCAGGCTCCAGATGGGACACATCCCAGTCTCACTCTTGCGCCAAGGAAGCAGTGGGCAGCTTGGAGGGGAGCTGCCAAATTCAAACCATGTCTTGAGCTCTCTGCACTTCCAAGATGAGCTCTCACAAGACTAGGTTTCATGTCATCTGCATCAGGACCTTCTGCTTCCAACTAGGCTGGACAACCTGAGGGACAGCCCTCTGGGCCTTTTGGAGCCTCTGCTTCCCATCCTGGTGAGGGGACGCAGGTGGAGGGACAGGTGAGTGAGGAAAGGGGAAAAGCTAACCAGCTTCTACCTCTTCTGCCTTTTGGTATGATTTATGCTGGATTGGAAGGGGGGAAGGCAGCAGAGAAGGTGTCTACATTTTCTGGCGCGTCACTTGTCAGCAGGTGACAGGGCTCTTGCTTGGGATGGATGTGAGTTTGGCTGATCTCCCACTTTAGGGGTTTTCATCTTGAGTTACCCACCATGGCACAGGTGTGTGTCCTCAGGGGACACCCCAGGTGTAGGGTCTGCTGCTGGTGCCCTAAAGAGAGCAGATGGCAGGAGCAGCCCAGGGAGGAGGTGGGTTTCCAGCAGATGGGAAGGATTGTGTCCCTCTTGGACAGGGTGACCCCTAGTAGCAGGGCTATGGGCAGCAAAGATGAATTAGGCTAGCCCATGTGAGAGCTGCCACATCACAGCCACCTGTGCTGTATTGCATCCCCACCCCTGAGAGTCTGCTTGGGCTTGTCGTGACTGCTGTTGTGTTGCAGTACACTAGGGTGCCTCGTGGCTCTTCCCCATGTTGCTTTGGAGAGCCTGTCTGTCCTTCTGGCATCCAGATGCAGGCAGCACTAGGGATTTTCCCTGAATCCTTGCTGGAAAGCAGGTAGGCTGCCAACCCAGGGGACAGAGTTCAGCTTTAAATCACTGCTTATAAACACAACCCCCACAGAGTTCAAGTCTGAGGGCTTTACATGGGCTTGAGAAGGATTTCAAGGCAGCATCTAAATGTGCCTGACTGCAATGAAGCTACTTAGTGACGCAGTTCAGGCTCCAAACCATAGACTGAAGCACGTTATTCAACAGAATAAGCCAGCACAGAGATTGAAAGGCAAGAGGGATCATTGCCCGTTGGTATCTTCCATACCCATGTCGACACTCATGGTCAGGACTGCTCCAGTAACAGCAGTCTGGGTGACAGCTACATCCCACCTGTCAGAAGACAAACCAGCTGCTGTTATTGTGGACACAGGAGCTGCATCTCAGGAAATGCTCCATCCACCCTGCGGAAATGAGTGAGCAGGTTTATTTGGCTCTCAGGGCATGTTCTCCTTGCTGCATTTGTCCTTTACTGAAGGTGAAAGGGTCTTGGGGCAGGAGGGCCAGTTCCCAGTGGAAGACTACATGCACTGCAAGGCGAGGCCTCAGCCTCCCCCAAACCTGGGAAGAAGGTTTGACCTCGAGCTTGTTCCATCATTCCTGACTTCCTGGTCTGTGCAGCAATGTGTTGGGAAAAGTACTGGATCAGATTTCATACCGCTATGGGGTTTGGGGAACGTTTGTAGCAAATGGAGAAATGACTCAATTTGAAGCTTGAGGTGGCTTTAAGTGAACAGAAACCCCAAGCAGGTCACTACCACATCCCTGGGTTTCTCATGCCCTCTTCTCTGGCTTTGCTATGCAAAATGAACAGTGCTTTTCTTGCTGAGACTAACAATACCTTCCAGGTCCAGTTCCAAGGTCAAGCCATCCATTTGGCCTTCTTCATCTACATGAATTAACTGTCTTCAGCACAAATTTGAAACAGTGCAAATGCATCATTGTTAGAGAATGTTTTCAGAACAGCTTCAGGAGCACCAAACATATCGTTCCTTGTACAGAGGCAGTGTTCCCACACATTTCACTGCAATTGTTATTTAGGCTCAGTTACCACAGTGGCTTCCCAGTCTCTCTCTTGTTTCCAGGTTACTCCTTTGCCACAGAACAAGTATTTATTTTTCACCCGTAGCACAAGATATATTTTCCTTGCATTCCCTTGAGTGTTCCTTGCTTGTGGTCAATAAAAGAGAAGTTCACAGTGAGTCTGACTGCTATGTGTTTTCATGGCTACTTTTCCATAGTTTGATTTCTCGGCCACCTGAAGTAGGGGTGGGCTTTCACTCAGGGGCAGTGAAGTTGATGTCCAGTGGGTTTTGTTCCTTTTTCTTTTTTTTTTTTTTTTCCCTCCCTTTAGCAAAAGGCTAAGGGCCTTCTCCACATTCTCATGAAATTGTTCTTGCTTTCATCTTTCCCTCCTGCTCCCCTTGGGTCCTCACCCTTGGTTCAAAGCGACCTTGTGTCAGCAGACTTCTTTACACCTGGTGCAACCCAGCAACAATTCACTCCCAGGGAAAGAATGGGCAGTTTGCGTATTCCCATTGTCACCAAGGGCTTCCTGCAATGGAAAACAGCTCAAGGTTTTCGAGGCTCCCTTCTCCCACAATAAAAATAGCCTGTGGGCAGATATACCATCAGCACATCTCTATTTGTCTTGGCGGTGAGCCCTCCTCAGCCAGTATTGTCGTCTTTGGGAAACCAGTGAATTGCTTTGTGTTACCCTCCACTTCCCTGCACTTGAACTGTCTGCTTTTCAGGACCCTGTGTGCTTAGTGCAGTCCCAGGGTGAATTTAGTACTCTCCTTTTTAGCAGAGTCTTTCCTCCATATGGCCCCACTTTTGACTGTTGTTGCCATTTGCCACACTCATAGCGAAAGGCCTGCACTGGTACATATAGATTGTTTGTCATTTGAGAAATGGACATGGCAATTCTTCCATGCCTCCTAGGTGCATTCTGAAGAAAATATGTTAAATTATTCTAATTGCTGATCTGTATGATTAGTATATGTGATTAATGCATGTCAGCCAGGTAGATATATGTGGCAAGGCAGTGTAGGATGCTAAGATGGCACTTCTAGCTATCAGACAACTCATCATTAACAAATGTTTGGTGATCGCTTTGACCTGAGAGCAGGGGCAGACCTCGCACTTGCCTGATTCACCAGGAATGCCCGTACCACTTGAGAGCAGGAAAATATCTCCTGGGGGTCATGCAGCAGTGTGAGGCTGACATCCCATGGGGGAAGAGTTTGGACTGCATCCAGTCCACCATCCAGACACCTATGCAGCCGTCACTTGTAATCATTGCTAATCCAATGAGAGTAGTAAGTAGGTATGGACTCCTGCATGGATTTATTGGTCTGAGGGGATACCACTGGCAGAGAGAAAGCAAGGGACAATATTTACCAGAAATAAATGTTGACATTTATGGAAATCTAGAGCATATGTTCACATTTATTTTGAATGTTTTCATGAGAGCTACCTGGGAAGCCTCCGTTATGGGTGTATTTCCTAAAGAGTAATAAGTTTTTCTCTTAAGCTAATATTCTAAAGAGATACATTAAATTAAAGGTTCATTTAAAGAGTCTGTCTTTTCTCCTGGAAGGTGAATAATATTTTTCACTTACACTACTGCAGTCCATCATAATGTGTTTATTTGCATGTGTAATTTGGTTATCTGGTGTTACTTCAAGCTCAGTATTATTCATTTCTGATGAGTAAAGAACAATTTGGGCCCTGGTCCTTTACATTAATCTCATAAATTAATCCCACTGGATAAAATCTTGCCCCCATTGATGTTGTCAGCAAAACTGCCATGGGTGCCATTGGGGCCAAGGTTTCACCTGCTACTCATATACTTAAACACACATCTAAGGGTTTGCAGAGTCCACGTTTTACTTACCTGCTGTGTGCCAGGGACTCTCCTCGCGTTCAGCCAGCAACTCCTATCCTCCAATACTGATGTGAAGGCCTCAGGAGAATAAGTCTGTTGAAAAAACCCAAAGTCCTGTTGCAAAAATCCTGACGTGCTTTTCATCTTCCAGGAGTTGAACAGGTTAAAGGAGTGAAATCTAGGCTGTCCACACCGTTTGCACATGGTGGTTACTCAGGGTCAGTGTTTCCCTGTGCAGTCAGGCAAGGATTGATTTTTGTTTGTATAGGTCTATCTCACAGCAACAGAGAAAGAATTTATAAACATGGGAAAATCTGATACAGAAAAGCTGGCAAGAGAAACAGTTCAGTCTTTTAGGGCTAATATATATGCATGCATTTAACGAATGGTGTATTATATAGCCCAGAAAAAAATGTATTGAAACATATCAGAATTGTGAAGTAAAACATTGGGCTATGGATGGATGGTGTTTCCTGACTGAATAAATATCCTTTGTGGTTGGCCTGGGTTTATTTTACCTCTTTATTTTTCACTCTCACTATTCAGTAGGGGACTTTGGGTTTCCTGGACTCTGCAGAGGATCACTCATTTTCTCCCTGTGGCATTCTCAGCAGAGCATCTTCATCCTGTGCATATTCACAGCTGACTGGGTGCACTGAAGTGCTCTTATTCTTTTTGCTTCCTGAAAAACTTAGCTGTAGAGAGGAAAATCAAAAAAGAGGGTCAGCTAACTGGGCAGGTCCCTGTAGGGAACTCAAGGACCTTGCTTTTGTTGAAATTGCTTGGAGCTTCATGATGTTAATCTTTTCCACCTGACAAGTTAGTCAGATACAAGAGGTCATGGTTAGTTTTTACTGAAAGGAGAAAATGGTTAGATTTTTTTGTTTGTTTTTTTTAATGCAGGATGGGCTTCTTCACAAAAACATACAAACCCTGACCACAGCCAGAACCAAAGAGCGAATGACAGTGTCTTTGCACCCAGCTTTCTGCCAGCACTAACACAAAATGGCTTTTTATCTTTGTCTGTCCTGGGCATAAATACCCAGTTCTTGTTTCATTTTTTTTGTTCTCTGCTTCCCTGGACTATTGCCACTCTGCTGCAGACACAAAGCAATAACCAGATAAACTCTCCCCTTTGCACCTGCATTTACTCACCTGCATTTAGGATGGAAGCAGGGAAGAGTCTTTCATAAGGGCTGTGCGGGAAGGACGGCAACTGCACCCAAATGGGAAGAGTCTCTGAGCGCAAAGCGGAGATCGTCTTCCCTCTGCTTCCAATAGCACCTGTCTACTCTGCAAATTAATCTTTGGATGCCTGAAGATGGGCACCCAGGAAATGAGGTACAGACAGTGGCAGTGTGTGACAAATCTAGATTAGGAGCAATCTGTCACAGCCAGGGATGGTATCCATTTCTGAACTCACAGGCAAGAAATACTCATTGACATTAGTGGGAGCACAATGGGGACCCGGTTTGCCCACAGTTACAGTATTAAATGACCTGTAACTCAAAAGGTCTTGGATGAAATTTATTATTCTGCACCCAGCACATCAGTTTGCAGTGACATTTAGCTCAAGACAAACTCTGAAGAAGTGATAAGCTAGTGGAAAGCAGGGGAGAAAAAAAAAAGAATAAATTAAATCTAGGTAATTTTATTAATTATTTTTTTAGTTAAATACCTGTGGGTAATTTCATTCTAATTCCACAGAAACATCCCCCTTTTGCAGAAGGAATTCCAGATCCCACAGAGTTTCCAAAACAAATGAGGTGCTATGAAGTTTTTATCAGGGAAACTGTTTTCATTGTTAAGTAAAGAGAAATTCCCTCTTATTTCTCATCATTGATATAGGTCCTTAGCTGACCTGCCAGAGTTTGCTAGTAGTCTGTTGGTTTGTTGATGGTGCTAGTCAAGAATATTGCTCCCTCTGCTATCTCCAGATATATGTCTGTGTTGACATGTATGTGAAATGGCTGCTTCTAACACTGTTCTATTGCTTTCTCAGTTTGGGAATCAAAATTGAAAGCATGTTCACTCCTTAATACAGAAAGAAAAATGGAAATGTTATTTTAAAATATTTAAAGTGGTTAAAATAGCAATCAGCACAAAGTGAGTTTGGTCCATTTTTTAAAAACAGCCCCCCAATGGCAGGTGAATTACAGGCTGTTGTACTTGGATCCCTTCACAATTTGATGAGATTTCATGGCTCTTTCATTCATTTATGGTAATGCATCAAATTATGCTTCAAGAAAGTTAGAAATGAAGACAAGAGATGCTGCTTGTTTAAAAGTATTTTGCATAAATGCAGCCGCTTTTAATTTTGGGTAATGCTAGAGATTGATAATGCAGTCTAGAAGCGAATAAAATGCTGGCATATCCTCTGCAAGCTTTTCTTCCATTGATAAATATCCTTTCTGCCTCAGATATGTGCATCTTTGTCCAGCTTTGTCCAGCTGTGTGCTGTAATACAGAGCCATCATTTTATCCTTTGGGCAGATAAAAATCATGAATGTACATGCCAGTAATTTGTTATACTTAGTGGCCTGATAGAGATTTCTGAATGTTACATGGACATATCAGGACAGGGCAAAGAGATTTGGGTAGACTGATGATCAAAATCAACATGTATAGGAGCACTTACTGTGCAGCATTTTGGTGTTTTTTCTAGCCTGAATCTAGCTGACCCTTCAGACGTGTATATAAGTAATAACTAAGATGTGCCTTCATAACTGCAAATGGCAACCCCGCAAGGATTGTACTGCACTTTTGGCAAATGATGTTTTCTCCAAAACCAGTTGTTCAGAAAAATCATGAATTATTTAACTTGTGCTTCTACAAACAAAAGACACTGAAATTATTATTTTCTCTTTTCTTTTTGGTGTTTTGTTTAGACGCCTGTTTTTTGTGATGTTCTTCCTTCTAACTCAGTTTGGTAAGTGTGTTGTAATATGTTCTGTTTGACAAGTCTTCTACAATACCCTTCAGAGAAATGGTGGCTAAAAGGAGTCTGGGAAAGTATTCAGGTCTGTGAGAGTGGTTTTTTTTATTTGCTGGGCCTGCTTATGATGAGGAGTCAGGGCAACAAGTGAGATTTCACTTCCCTGGTTCCCCTCTGCTCGCAGGTATTTAGAAAGTACAGGCAGAAGTGCCGCTGAGCCAGCGCAAAACTCCATTGCGCAGGGGGCACTAGGACTGAACCTGTCCATTCCCACGTGGAGGTGTGGCTCCAAATGCCTTGGGTCAGCTTTCTGGGAGGGCAGTGAGTTGACAGCTCAGCAGGAGCAGTGGTGATGCCCAGGTCCGTAGGGGTCTCACACTCTCTGGTGGTCTGGGAGGCATGCACCCCCTGAGCCCCCCAAGACAGTAGACTCAGCCCATCTGTGGAGGCTGAGTGATCATGTTCATGGAGGTTGGGTGATCAACATTCAAGCGCTGCTGGCAATGAAATGCTGCAGTATCTGGAGGTCAGACAGTGACCTATTGACCAAGAATAAGCTGAAGGTCTTGATGTGCCACAGTAGGGGACCAAAGTGCACATCAGCGATTAAAAGCAAGTGTTGCTTGTGGTAACTCATAAATATAACATTCGGCATCTTGCACCCTCCCAGTAGACCTTGATACTGGGTGGTTTTAACTCCATTTTAATACTGCTATATCTATGACTGAAATAATAATATTTATGCAGGGTAGTTTTTCAGGAAGCTTACTGGATGTGAAAACAAGTACCTGGGTTTTCCTCTTTCACGGAAGCAAGCTGAAGGTCAGATTTACAACGTTTCAAGCTGCATTCTGTGCTCATTTACACGGATGTAATCTTGAGTTATGCCACTGAGGACAAGCAATTGCTCCAGACTTACAGGGATATAACTGACAGCAGAATTTAGCTTGGGGTTGCCAAAGCTCAGCAGAAAAGGAGCTGTGAGGGTGGAATTTGGTGTTCATGAAATAGCTTGTGTATATTCAAGGAATGCAAGAGCCCAAAGATTTATTAGTAGTGTTCCACGGCATTATTGAAATTAGGCTTAATTATCTGTGTAATTTGCTGGAACCAGCATTTTAGCATTTTTGATCAAGTATATGCCATTAATTTTAAAAAGATATGTACCAGGCTGTTCTCAAAAAGTGAAATAAAAAGATTTAAAAAGAAAGCCCATAATTTCTAAACTGCATGTTTCAAAAGCTTTGAACGTTGTTGTTGGTTGAGTCCCTCTCCTCACTTCACAAACAAACAGTCCATTCGCAGTTTATTCATATGGAAGAAATTCACATCACCCCAGAGGGTTATTCCAGCAAGCAGGGAAAGGAAACGTCTCCTTGTTCCCAGGCTTGCTGAGCTCTGCCATTCCTCTCCCTCCTGTCCTTGCTCCAGCCCCATGAATACCTCCTGGAAACGGTGCTGGCTGTTCTTGGAGGAAGGAGGAGAAGTGGAGCTGTGAGCAATAACCCACCCACTCCTTTGCAGCCATGAAAGTGCAAGGCTCCTGCTCAGACCTGTTCCCCATGCTCTCCATTCAGATATGCTCCACAGGTACCACTCGGTTCAGAGGTATCAGCTCCATGCCTTAAACCTCTGCTTCTGCACTGTCTTTTTGCCAGCCCCCTGGTGAGGGGTAGCCCGTGGTTGACTGAGTTGCCTGTGAAGAGGGACGTTCTTGTGCTGCGAACAGCAGCCATGCCAAGGTGCAGTGGACCTTGCTTTTCAGCTGGTTTCTGTCGAAAGTTTGGAGAAGACCCTTATCCAGTCTCTTTGTCATGCATTAAATGGCAATAATGTTGCTTTCCTCTTTCCAAAAGAGTGCTTTGAGGGTACAGTCTTTAATATGGATGAATAGCTTGACGCTTACATGAACACTGTAACGTTGAGGGCTAGAGGAATGCCAACACAGCCAGGTTATTAGCTGTCATTTTGCCAAACCTCTGCCTGAGCAAGCCTTTGTTTTCGGGACAGCTGCTGCGTGGTGGTTTTCTGTGGTCAGCACTTCTCTAGTTCAGATTTTCGCTTCTGTTTTTTTCCTTTCTACCTTCTCACTCCCTGCCTCCATGTAGGTCTCCAGTGGCACCGAGGTGGTCAGCACATCATTTTGGGAGGCAAGCAGTAAATACGAAGGGGATGCCGTTATTGAAATGTTCTATGCCCTGGCTCAAATGGTGGAGAAGCATCAGCTCAGACTTTCCCAGTAAATGATTAACTTTTGTTTGCGGAGGGAATGGAGCCGCAGTAAGAATGCAATTAATTACACTGGCAGCTCAGCCAGGCCAGCAGTCAGTGGTGCTCTCACTTGCAGCTTCTGGCTCTACAGGTCTGATTTGAGAGTAACTAATTAAATGCAGGTGCAGGCTAGAAGACTTGTTGAATTAATGCACAGTGTCTTCTTTTCTGTTTTCCCAGGCATTTGTAGCTCACAAGAAAAGAGCAGGCGCTTGATGCTACAAATAATAATAGAGTGCTGATGACGGAGGTAATTAATCCTTTATTATTCTGGTGTGATAGGCTGCTGCTAGGGCTGCCATTCAAGTACTTCTCCTGCAAAAACATGTCTCAAAGGTGAAAGAACAAGAAGTAAGTGAACGACTGAATAGCATTTTAATGGATTTTCTGGTGTTATGGGCACAGGTACATCTTCAGGCTTTTGGCAAGATTGGCAAGACCAGGTAGTTAAAACTCAAGACTGTACACTCATTGTGTTGTGTTCTGGGCTCTGTCTTTGACTTGCTAAAGCAATTTTAGCAGGCAGCAGCTTAAAATGAAAATTCAGGCTGGCTCGAATGACTCACGGATATGGAAGAGAAATGCAAGACCATAACTGTGGCTCACTGTGGGCTTCCTTTGCTCTTTTACTACTTCCTGGACATCCTCAGTCGGCCACTGTCAGTAACAGGCTACTGACTTCAGTGGACCTTAGCTTAATCCCACCTCTGTTCTTCCAGATGGTGCAGAAGGTGATGGTCTTGCCATAGGGGAGACTGGCTTCAAATGGATGTAACGTGAATGTCTAAGGAGCTGCAAAAATAGAAAATACTATTTTGGGTTATTTATTACCAATAAAAAATGCTGCAAAATGGTATTTGTTGCTGGTAACTTTCTATTGCCTTACTAGTTCAAATCAAACTCCAGGACTGAAATATCTTTTCCAGTTAAAATTAAGGGTAAATTATGAAAACGTTGGCCTTCTGCTCTCTCTGTTGTCATTTACTTGCTTGTAATACCCCTTCCTCCCAGACACAGGAATTTTGTGATTTTATGAGGCGGCAAGGAGGATATAACCTTCTGCAGCAGAAGCCCCATGGAGTGCCAGGCATTAGCAGACTTCAGCCTCAACACAGAAGGAAAAAAAACCAAAACATAATGTTTGTGTTTATTTTAAAGACAGTAGTGGTTTCGTGCTCTTCTTGTTACTTCATGATGAAAATAGTCCAAAGCTGTTAGGAATGTCTATAGTGAGAAAATCATGCCGAGTCTAACAAATGGATTGGATAGGACAGACCATGTTTTATTCAGTGTGGGAACCAAACACTACCATATTGTACAGATTTGCTGATCTGGAAGAATTGTACTTGCCTTACGGAATGCAGCTCGAAAGCCGAGTGCATGAATATGACAGTTTTCTGTTTTTTAATGCAGAGAATTTTAAGACAGAAACATTGTTTGGAGAGATTTCTAAGGGATTCTGATCAACTTATGTAACTTCAGGAAATTGACAATAATTTATTATCCTGCCATATTTTCCAGTGGCTTTTGTTTTCCTTGCATCACAATTCTTAACCCACTGGCAAATTGTATTCAAGTATTTAGATGAGGGTTGTATTCTGCTACAATTTTTAATGCTTACTCCGTGTTAGGGGAATAGCTGAAGGCAGTTCTTAGGACAAGGGCGGGTTTTGATTCTTCTTTTCCTCTTTGCCAGTTACCTGTGGACCTGTGGGAAATTTTACGTGGCGGAGTGTTTGCCCTCATTGGGCGCATAAAAAGTTTGAAAAAATGCTATTCTACCACCGTTTGTATTTTACAACAGCAAGAATCCTTGCTGACCCACTCCTGGCTGTAGGTCCTGACAGGAGAGAGCTTGGGAAGAGCGAGGCCCTAAATTGCTGCTCAGCTCATAAGAAATACAGTTGTAGTGTGTGTGCATGCATAACCACGTGTTATGCCGGTAACAAGTATGATTTTTGTTTTCTGAACGACATGCCTCTGAAATTTCCAGGAAGCTGCTCTTTGCTGCTGACAGTTGCTACAGAGGCGACTGCAGCAGTGAGACGGTTTTCGTTCATGTCTTCTTGTCTTCATTAATTTCCAGTGTGTCATTTCAGCTGAAAATACGCAGTTACTGTTAATGTGTTCAAAAGCATGATGTTGGCTAGGTGGCTATTTATGTCACAGTATATATTTGATGAGAAGGTGTGTTATTTTTAGCCACAATCACAACATATTATTGGGATTTATAGGCCTGAAATATGTCATCTAACACATGATCGTTTTTTACCTTTACAGTTTCCTGAGGGTTTTTTCCATTTTCCTTCGTAATTTGAACCAGAGAGGTGGTGATTCAGAGAGTGTTGGTATGAACTGTTGCACATAAGCTGCATAGTAGGGGGAAACATCAGGCCTCAAATCACGGGTCCCATGCTGATGGGGGACACTGCAGCCACTGAAGCAATAAACCCAGAAAGGCTGTGCAAATACATGAATGTACAAATGGATCTCAAAGCCGTGATTTTCATATTCCAGCAATCACTGCTGTAGGAGTGCATGACTGACAGCACAAAGGACTTAGATTTACTGTAGAGAGATGTAAATTGATAAGCCAGTAGACAGCCATCATTCTTCCTTTATTCTCTCTCTCTATCCCATGTCTTTCTCTGCTGGCATAATCAAAGCTGACATAGTGCATGCTATACCAAGTTATATTTTTTGTAATTATAAGACAGTACATGAGATCTGAGGGTGTTATTCAGGAAATGGCACAAAGCTCACTGAAATACAGGTTTTCAAAGTGATGCTCTGATAATATTGTTTTTCACATAGATTCTTGATACTCAGACTCCACATCTATGTCTTTAAGTTGTCTGGATGCTTTAAGAAGGGATAAGGACAGTGGAAAAAATGAGGGTGCTTTTCCTTTTATGCAGAAGAAAATGTACGAAGTGTAAGACGTTATTTTCTAAAAAAGTATGTGTGGGGGCTGACTTAGGGGGAAGAAGTAAAAGAAGCCAGGAAACCAAATGAGAGATCATCTGGAAAGACCTAAAAGAGCAATCAGCCTCCCCTTTAGCACTGACTGCTGTGGCACACCTCTCATGTCTTGAGGCCGAAGGGTCCTTTTCCACTGATCCATCTCATTAGGCTCAGCTGCCTTTGACTTGAACTGCAGCTTTATTAGACGTAAAGAGAACAGCCTATGAGATACAATAGAGTTGTTATGATGCAGATGCGCTTAGAAATCTCATTTTTCCTCAGGTCTGAAAAAATATGGTAAAATCTGAACACTAATATTGCAGGTCTTTGACCTCAAATACATACATTGAAAATTCAGATCCCATCTGGATTCAATGAATGTGAAATTAGGAAGAAGGCAAATGAATGAAGTTTTCCTCGCTCTAGAGCTCCAGCAGGGAGGTGCTGCAGACCTTCTGGACAAATCGCAGGGCCGTGAGTAATTTTCCATATATTTCACTCAAAAATTCTCTAGTATTTTTATTGAATTAATCAAAAGAGCAAAGAAAAAGAAAAATGAGATTGGAGTTTTTTTACTTTAGTCATATTAGATTGAAAATAGTAGGGAAAAAGGGATTATCTCACTTGATAGGGAAGAGATTATTACTTTCCATCCAAACACTGTTGTCTCTTTCCATGCCAGCCTCCCTCAGACTTATTTGCACTTCCAGAAACAAAGAAACCTATAGCTATACTTCATGGATGATTACGTGCAGACCTTGTCTGCTTGCTGGTGCACGGGGTTGCCACATGGACAGGAAAGCACATTTCTATACAGTACAGGTGCATAGGTTACAGGCCCATAAAGAGAGAGTAAGTGGGATGAACCGTATACTTTGCACATAAAATTTGATAGTGTAGTCTCATATTTAGCCAGAATGCAGTACAAGCTCTTTCTCCTGCTTTTCCTAAACCTGGGCTGCCTTCCGTGCTTGTTTTGGTCCCCTCTACAAAGATGAGCAAAACCTCCCTGAATGACAGTGTGGGTTAATTTATTTATTGCTGTGAAGGGTGCTGTAGAGTCATCACCAGATACCAAAGGAGAACATGTCCTTGTTATTCACACAAAGACTCTGATATTTGCCTTGACCTACAGCCCCGTGCCCCTTTCCCTAAATGGATTCCCACAGACTACACCGTTGGCTTTGCTGACCAGGCTCCAGACTCATGATATCTCAGGTCTTGCTTTGCCTCACCTGCTTACCTGCACAATGACCATAATGTATGGAGCAAGGTATTTCTCTCCCTTTCATCTTTAAAACAGAGAACTTCTCGCACCCAGTAGCTCTTCTGCTTAAATATAGCTAACAGGTCATTTCGAAGAGGCAGAATTGATTAATTTTTATTTTTCTTTATGCAATTAACTCAGGTGCCAGAATTAGGAGCCTGTTTGTGCTAAATTGCCTCTGTAGTTGATGGAGAAAGAGAAATGTTTCTGAAGGGAGATTTAGATCTTAGGTGCCCTTTGGTTTGGAAGTGCCTAGTTCCTGATGCAGATGGTACCTGATTTCAGCATCTCAACTTTAAATGCTTCCAATTAAGCAGGATGAACCTAGTGCTCTTCATGGTATTGGGAGATGCTGAGAAGATGTAAGGAAAGGTACTGCTGGTCACGCACTCCTGTCAAAAGGCAGCTCCTTGTCTTATGGCAACTTGTGGTGTTACAAACGAAAGAAAGGAGTCCAAATATTTTTGGCTAGAACTAGTGAATAAAGCAGCATGTTGAACTACTAATAACTTAAGTGAGAGTGGCTGTCTGAAGTATTCTTAAGAGATCAACCACAGGTGACTCCCATCGGTCTGAGTGCTGTTTAAATCCTTCGCTTGCATGCATTGATGCATTGTTGCTCCTGTCACTGTAGGACTTTTAACTGGAAACTGACTTCTTGGAGGATTATAGAGAGTACTTTGGAAAAGGACAGAAAACTCTATAATGCTTGCAGTGCACACATAGCTCTGTAAGAGCTGCCCAAACGGACACTGTGACATTATTTTGGATAGGTCACTGAAAAACTCTTTGGAATAGCTATGCTGACTTGGTGTGAGTACAGATTAGTTTCAAATGCAGGAAAAAAAGATGCAAAATTTTATTACCAATTTCCTAGGCCATCCAATTCACAGGACACTCATGCCAAAAATGTGTTTACTGGACTATTTTCTTAACAGGGTCATTGTGTTTCCTTCAAGGTAATTCTTAAAGAAAGGCTTTATTTCTTCTCACTTTTTCTTGTCTGTTTCTCTGGCAGGAATAGGCCTTTGGGAGCTTCTTAGGAGTGAAAGTGTAAGAAAACCATCTTCCAGAATGTGTGCTGCATGTTTGTTGCTGCATATTCCTTCAGAATTTGATTTTAAAGTGCATATTGGTTACAAAATAAACCCGAATGAGCCATTATACTCTGGTGTGTAGTTATGTATTTAGGACACATACTAGACGCAGCTTTAAAAGAAGTCTGTATGGAAACAAATTGCATTACATTTGCAATAGCTGAAGGTAGTTAAACAGCAACACCTCAAGCCTTTCAAAATACTGAAGTCATTTACACCATTTGCTGAAGTAATTATCTCCCAAGCCTCAGAATCCAGTTTCAATGCCTTTGCTGCATAGGAGCTGTAGAGGCCTCAATATAGCATAAAGGACCTGGGCTTGGCTGTACAACAGCCCTGATGTAGATTTAGTGCTCCTGTGTGACCTACCAGCTCAGAGCAGGATTGCTGGCCTTTGGGAGGGAGCGTTACATGGGTCTAACACGCTGCACTGAGAGTGAAGATGTGTGCTGAGGAGAGGTGCGAGGGTGAAACCCAACTTTCTGTCTCTCCAAAGATCAGCAGAGATTTAAGTTTGGGATGAATGGCCATGGTATTTACCTGAGAGAGAAGTGCAACTATATGGCTGGCCGAGAAGATGGGAAGGTCTCTGGCTTCTTGTTTCAGGGATTCAACTGCCACTAGAGCCATGCAGTCCATCTCCCCAGCTTTGACAGTGTTGTACCACATATTCTTCCTCTTTAACTGGTACTTGGCAAAGTACTTGCCTCTCGGGGGGCTGATCATTGGAAATAGCTGTGTAACAGAAGTGGCAGCAGGCACCCATAAGGAAGCTGTGTGCCTGCCTGGGTCGATGGTGTGGAGCAATATCAAGTGTGCTTTCCTGCCTTGAGATGGCGGTTCCTGCATTAAATCTACAAAATGCCTTTCTCTGCACAGTACAGTTGGAAATGTTGAGAGTCACGCTTATTAGCACTGGCACATATAAAGCAGAGCTGCAGTAAATGCGTTAAGTGTCCTGAGGATTTGGGGGCTGGGGTGTTGTTTTTCCTTTTCTGGAGCTGAGCACTCAAGGGACTTGTGTTAAACCTGGGAATTTGCAGATCCTCATGCTGATTCTGCCACTTATTTATTGTTTGGCCTCAGGCTAGTCACTTAACCTCTTGCCGCCCTAATTTCCCCATCTGGAAAATTATATTTACTTACTTCTCCTGAGGATTGCATGGGGCTTAATGAATGCCTGTAAGGGATTTGGAGATCCTCAGATCTGAGATGATACAGGACTGCAAAAGATTCACCGCACATGCAAGGAGGAGGGAACGGGTGCCCAGGCAGGAGAGCCCGCCTGCATTGCTGGCCTGGAACGGAGTCCGAAAGTGTAATCAGCAGGGGTGGACAGTACTGCCTGTTTTTAGATGAACCCCTCTTCCTTGTGGCCTTTTCAGATTCGCTAGAAGAAAAAGGAGGCAAGTGACTGAATGGAGAGGAGGGCAGCTGAGGTTAACTGCTTTCTCCTGTTGGTCCCCTGGATCTTCTTGTCAGTGTGATAGCCACTGGATCTCCCAGGAAGGTAATGATCTTCCCAGATACTCCATCTTGCTGCAGGCTATTAGCGAAGCCAGGCAGCCCCTTTGCTGCCCATTTCTTTAGCAGAGAAAAATGAATCTCTGACCAAAAAAAAAAATTCCTCTGTATAATTAAGCAGCATTAGAATGAGGCTTGTGCCTTCGCTGATGAACTTCAGTGAAAGCAGATGGTCACAATGGTATTAAAAACTAAAGACTTCAGTCAAGCTTTTAATTGAAAACAATTGGACCCTGCTGGATGGTAATTACCTTGGCTGCTTGCAAATAATATCACAGCACTGCTACCTATGAAGGAAGAACGGAAACTGAGTTAATAAGAACTGCTTGATCTGCATATAACAAACAAGGAGCATCCAAAACTATTTTCTCTGGTAGCTTCTCCCCTGCAAGATGCTTTCAAGTGGTTAGCAGTGTGAAAAGGAACACAGAGTGGCAGAAATTGAAACGTGTGAAGTGTTAGCTGGGTTCATAAAATAACTTGAAGAGCCTGTCTTCCCCCATCTCCCTCCTTTTTTTAACAGCTGAAATCCCAGACAGGTCTGAGAAAAACAGCAAAACAAAGTAAAATGGAAAAGCTCTAGATTATCCAGCGTTCCTCCTCTTCAGAATGGCAGCAATAGCGGCAGGCTGCCTTTATCTCGTTTTATCCGCTTTCTGCTTCCCTTGCCTGGTCGACTGAAAGGCTGGGGCCTTCTAAGCACCCAGAGTGTTTTTTCCCCCATTCTTAATTGGATTTTAATGATCATTAACTTAACTTAATATGCCTCAGTCTCTAACAAAGCAAATGTAGTATGTGGCATATTTTGCAGTGCTTCAAAAAGTGCTCTGACAATTTTCTCACTCCTCTCCCTTTTCCGTGCTGGGATCAGGCGATGTGTTGAGGGCTAGCCCACCTAAAGGGTTCCTAAATCCTGCTGTGCTATGTATTTGTTGACACAACGTGACATTAACACCACTTTACAGTGTCTTTCCTGCTGGGGAAAACGACCTGTATTGCTGTGGATGTGTGGGTGGAAAAACCAGTCCTAATGTTGTCTCTTTTAAACACAGGTCCTGGCTGTATATAGAATGAACCAGATCTTGTCACCTTCCATGTAAACACTATTTTTTCATGTGGCGGTACTCTTGGGCATGGCTTTTTGTACCCATATGAGCAGGCAAGACACTCTGGTGCTCCAGAAGACTTCAGAGAGTAGCAGCTGCTGCAATTTTGCAAAATTAATGAGTAGCTGTGAACTGCTAGTAAAAGTGATGCAATGATTTTCCATAACATATCATTTTAGAAGCAATGACTTTACCCGCTCTTTCTTTTCCTATCCAAATATTTGTCTTTTCAAGGCACCAGCCAAGAGTTTGTCTTGTCTTGTCTGGCAGCATGATGAAACGGACTTTTCCAGTACGTTTCATCTGGATTTGATGATTTTATGCCTGGAGTTCAACTTTCATTCACTTAACTCACCATGATTAATATAGAGAGTGAGGTTCTGGACTCGTGGAAGTCAGTAGAAGTTTTCATGCTGTCTTCGGTAGGATCTTGCTTATTTTTATGTAATCAAAATGTGCTTAAAGCTTTATTGATGTAATGCTTCTGAAACTGCTGACTGACTGCGGTCACAAGACATAAGTGTATCTCCTAGAATCATTAAAACTGATGGTTTTAGTTGTTGCACTACCATCTAAGTCAAGGTATTCTCATTTGTGCTTAGGATTTCCTGGCAACCTTACCCTTGGCTTTTCCTCTGCTGCTGGGCTCTTGGAGGACAGGTCTGCAGTTGATGGGGCTGGTGTCCTGCTCTGTCTCGTGGTCCTTATGTTCAAGCTGATGGTAGGGTCTGAGCAGAATTTTGCTTACAGCCTTTCCAGCCCCTCCTTTATCAAAGAACTTGGGACAAATCTGCAACTAGGAAAGACTGCCTTTCAAAAGTGTCTTACGCTAGTGGCGGTGGTGATTTTATCAATTTTATAACAGCTACTTACTTTTTACTCTACAGAGTGTGGTCACTTATTGTAATTACTGCTTGCAGCTTCAAGGGAGCTGGTATAGAGCATACTATTTTAAAGGTATAAGTAAGGCATAAGCTCTATCGATCTAAAGTATTCTGAGCGATAAACTGCTGCTGGGTTTGATTAAAGCTGAAGGGAAGCCGAAGCATTTAATCAATCTCCAAAGCTTCTCCGAGTATATTACAAAGCAATTGTGATTATTGCTATTATATGACAAGCTATAGCATAATAAAGAAAGAGGGATCATTTTTCTTGGAAACATTTAGAGGTCTTGTGGTGCTTCTTCTCAGCATGTCTGATGCTGTCACCTCTGAAGCTCAGCTAAGTGACAGAGCATGCTGACTCAAACAAACTAATCTTGAAGGGAAAATGCAAGAGCAGAGCCTTTAGGTCCCCAAAGTCTTCTCTTCCCTGTGCCTAACTGTGGCCGACAGCAAGTGCTCAAGGAAGGAGCAGAAGAAACAGAGCAAGCGTACAATAATGCTGGCCACATCGTAACCCTCCCTGATCCTTGCATCCTGCACAGCTCGGGATGTTCTGAGCTGTGGGATATGTTTGTGCCTGTCTAACAGCCCTGAAGGGACATTTCTTCCATTACTTCGTTTAATCGCTCCTTGAACCTTTGGACAGTCTTGGGCTTCACAACATCCTGTGGTGGTGCATCGCACAGTGCTGTCACGTGGCTTTGTAAAATAGTACTTTTTTGTTCTTGTTTTTCAACTTTCTGCCTGATGATTTCTTTTAGTATCTTCTTACTCCTTTGTTAAGAAAAGCAATGGATAATGGTTAGCCATTCACCATTTCTATTTCATGAACAGAGATGTCTGCCTCATCCTGCTCTGTTGTCTTCTTTTCCAAAGGCTTATTTAGTCTCCCCTTTTCTGAAGTTGACCCATTCCTCTGGTTGCCCCTGTCATCCCTGCATCTGTTCCCTTCGTCATTTTTCTGCCTGCTTTTTGAAAAGGCCTAATCAGAATTTCATATATTACTTTAAGATGTAAGCTTTTCTGAGTTTATTATTTCTTCCTTTTTCAGGTGTTCAGTGATCTGTACTTATTACATAGCTTATAAGCAACATGTGTCATGCAATTTTGAAGACATGGATATAAGAAGGATTTCTGAAAACTTAGGAGCTGCATGAAATAATCTTAGGTTTAAAATTTATCTTACGTTGTGTTTAAAATATAAAAATGGGAAGTCTATGAACAGAGTAGGACTTTTCCCCCCAGAAAATGTAATATGAAAATAAATGAATAGATAAGTTTATTAAACAAAGATTAATAAATTAATAGACAAATTAATAGATAAGTTTATTAAACCTTGCCCTTGCTGTATTTGCAACAAAGAAGTTATAGCACTTAAGCCTGGAAAGCATAGCATTTGCAAAGGCTAACTTTTGCTGAGGGTGTCTTGTATCAGTCCTTTCAGTGGCTTCTTCAGCCTTTCTCCACTGAATATAGAGAAATATGAACTTCTGTGGGCCATAGAGAATTGTGTCTCAAAATCAGAAAGTAAACAATAAAACCTAAATGACTCATCTGATCTTTATTATTCACCTGGGGAGAAACACCAAAAGTAAATAGAGCTTCCATAGTGATAAATTAGTTAGGGCATTAGGTATAGATAAAGTAGAATGGCATTAAGAAGTGATAGGATGTGCTTTTTTACCTATATTAATTTAAAATTGACATTGCTCTTCTGTATTTTACTTGCTTTTGGGAGAAGGTGACTTGCACTGAATCCCTCTGGTCAACTGCAGTTTGCTAGCCAGCCCAAATTACCAGCTGTTGGTGGAGATGAACTCCTTTGAGTTAACTCTTTGAATTAACTTTGGAAAAGCAAGGGTGGAAAGGCAGGCCTCCTGCCATCTTCTGTTTCTCAGTCTGTCTTGCTTTCACTCCTGCCTTCATCGTGGCCCATGCTGTGTGGAGGGACCTCCAAAGATATTCTGTTGCAAGCTTTGCTTTTGCTGAATGAATCCCATACATGCAAGTCAGATCCTTTTGGGTTAGCAGGCAAATGCAAGATGTCCCTGCTTTTGTTTCTCTATTACGATATCTCTTGTGAAACTTTAAAACGTTTGAAGTTTCTCATGACCTTCACTTGAAACCCTATGCATGGCCCTAGTGTGCTGGTGACTGAGCCTAGTGCAGTTATCTTTGTTGCATAAGATTCCTATTGCAACAACCATTACATCTTCTTTATAGTGGTTTCACATGAGAGTCACAAGTCTTCTGGGAAACTTATCCTGAGTTTCACTTTATAATGGTATGAGAGTCTTGTGAGTCTTGTGAATGCAGGTTTTAAGTGACAGTTTTTAACTAAATAAAATTTCAATTGGGAAATCTTGAGGTCCTCCACAAATGGCCAGAGCTGGAGCACTTTGTGAGGGGAAGCTGTGCAACCTGGGCTTGTTCAGCCTGGAGAAGGGAGAGCTGCGGGGAAACCTAACAGCAGGCAGATGTTCAAGTCCTTGACTTAGCTTGAATATCACTAGTTTCACTGTGCTGAATGGGTTGGACAGTTGAAACTACAGACCTAGCTGACAGATGTTTCCCATTTGAAAGTGGACCATAGCAGTCTACTGACAAGGGAGCCTCGCTTTCCTTAGGATGCAATTTGAGGAGCATTTCCGTTGCAGCAATGATAGCCTTGCATTCCTGCGCTGCTAACTCAGTGGTGCCAGCAAAGGTCTGGTACGGCTACATGGCAAATCATTAGGGGAATCAGTTCATGTTAAAAGTAATCCTTTTTTGTTTGTTTGTTTTACCTGGCTAGAGAACAGCTCTGTGGAAAGGGACCTGGGGGTCCTGGTGGACAGGAAGCTCAATATGAGTGAACAGTGTGCTGCTGCAGCCAAGAAGGCCAATAAGATGCTCGGTTGCATCAAAAAGGGCATCACCAGCAGAGATAAAGAAGTCATTATCCCTCTCTACTCAGCACTTGTCAGGCCACACCTGGAATACTGCGTACAGTTCTGGTCCCTATTATACAAAAACGATGTGGACAGGCTGGAGGGGGTCCAGAGAAGGGCCACCAAGATGATCAAGGGTCTGGGAAGCCTGCCGTATGAGGATAGGCCGAGAGAACTGGGCTTGTTCAGCCTTGAGAAAAGGAGGCTCAGAGGTGATCTCATCACCATGTGCCAGTACTTAAAGGGTAGTTACAAAGAAGATGGTTGACTCCCTTTTTACAAGGAGTCACACGGTGAGGACAAGGGGTAATGGGTACAAGTTACTCCCAGGGAGATTCTGATTGGACACGAGAGGTAAATTTTTCACAATGAGAACAGTCAATCGTTGGAATAATCTCCACAGGGAAGTGGTTGACTCCACTACACTGGACATGTTTAAGACTCAGCTGGACATGGTGCCGGGCCATCTTATCTAGACTGTGCTCTTGCCTAGAAAGGTTGGACCAGATGATCCTTGCGGTCCCTTCCAACCTGGTATTCTATGATTCTATGATTACCTGGTTTTAAGTCAATTCCTCCCATGGTTCCATGAAAATTCATCTTGGTGCAACTGAGGCATAGTGCAATATCGGGAACAAACAGCAGGGAGTGCTGGTGCTGGGTTTCAAAGAGGCACTTTTCAGTCTGGGTCTTTACAGTCAGTTTTAGAGAGCCCCCTGCAAATAGCTCCCAGCTCCATGGAAGTTGCCGTTGAAGATGTATCCCAGATGGGACAGCTGTTGAAGATGACCATTTGTGAAACCAGATTTCAAGCCAAGTTTGTGGCAAAAACAGACTGCAAAGAACGATGAAACCCAACTAAATACTGGTGCACAGTACTTCACTTATGCTGTTTTACCATTTTTTGGGTTGAAATCTAACCATTTGTTAATTGGCCCCATTGTGCATTGCTGCTGGGCACTGAGATTCGTTGTAGGTCTACAAGATGACCAGTATCTCCTGAGCCGTCCAGAATGGGACCTTGCAACTTTTCAGGTCCTGCTGCTGCTTTATGCTGACTGCACTAAGATTGGCTAGCCTGGCTGCTGTCCTCTATCCAATTGCCTCAACCTGGTTGCTATTTTATAACCAGAGATTGTGTGTCTGAGCAGAAGGATGTGAATGCATCAGCCACTTTCAAGAAAATCTGTTTGTGCCAAGGAGGACAGGATTTTGAGGAGCCACGACTGTCAGCTAACCTCACCTGGAAAGAAAGCATGATGCCTTGCATGTTGCAGGGCTTGATCCTGCACCCTAGCGCTCAACCTTGGCATTGCTTTTGCTGGGATCAGAGAGAATTCTGGCCAAACCGAGACCCACTTCTGTTTATGTTCCTTTCTAAAACTAATCTCTCTTTTCTCCACTATGCATATTTCCACCTTTGTGCTAATGAAAGTGCTGGATTGTTCCAGGGGATCGCATGGAAAATATCTATGAGCTTTGGCCATGTCTCTGAAATACTACAGTTGACTTGGTGTTTGCTTTGGCACGTTGCTGTGAAAGATTGTAGAGTGCGTGTGTTTATATGCATACGGAGAGAGAGGGCTCCTACTCATTGTGCCTTTGTGAGGCTGCCAGACTGTCTGGCCCTGTCTATTCTACTGTAAGTGAAAAGGGCCTTGCAAGCGCTCGCTGTGTGCTTGGACTGGGGCTCCACGAGGCACTACGCTTGGAAGCAGTTCTGTCAGCTTGAAAAATCATCTTTCTGCCTGAATGGTGAATGAAGTCAAATCCAGTTGGCGGCCGGTCATGAGTGGTGTTCCCCAGGGCTCAGTGTTGGGGCTGGTCCTGTTCAATACCTTCACTGATGATCTGGATGAGGGGGTTGAGTGCACCCTCAGTAAGTTTGCAGGTGACACCAAGTTGGGTGGCAGTGTCGATCTGCTGGAGGGTAGGAAGGCCCTACAAAGGGACCTGGACAGGCTGGATTGATGGGCCGGGACCAACTGTATGAGATTCAACAAGGCTCAGTGCTGGGTCCCGCACTTGGGTCACAACAACCCCATGCAACGCTACAGGCTTGGGGAGGAGTGGCTGGAGAGCTGCCTGGCGGAAAAGGACCTGGGGGTGTTGGTTGACAGCTGCCTGAACATGAGCCAGCAGTGTGCTCAGGTGGCCAAGAAGGCCAATGGCATCCTGGCTTGTATCAGGAATAGTGTGGCCAGCAGGACCAGGGAGGTGATAGTGCCCCTGTACTCGGCACTGGTGAGGCCGCACCTCGAGTACTGTGTTCGGTTTTGGGCCCCTCACTTCAAGAAGGACATTGAGGTGCCGGAGTGTGCCCAAAGAAGGGCAATGAAGTTGGTGAAGGGTCTAGAGCACAAGCCTTATGAGGAGCAGCTGAGGGAACTGGGGTTGTTTAGTTTGGAGAAGAGGAGGCTGAGGGGAGACCTTATTGCTCTCTACAACTACCTGCAAGGAGGTTGTAGCGAGGTGGGGGTCGGCCTCTTCTCCCTAGTAACAAGTGATAGGATGAGACGAAACGGCCTCAAGCTGCACCAGGGGAAGTTTAGATTGGATATTAGGAAAAACTTCTTCACCAAAATGGTAGTCAGGCATTAGAACAGGCTGCCTGGGAAAGTGGTTGAGTCCCCATCCCTGGAGGTATTTAAAAGATGTGTAGATGTAGTTCTTAGGGACGTGGTTTAGTGGTGGACTTGGCAGTGATAGGTTAACGGTTGGACTTGATCTTAAGGGTCTTTTCCAACCTTAACGATTCTATGATTCTATGAATATTGTTTACTCGCTATTCTTACAAGTAACATGTAAGATTATTTGTCAGTGGAGAAATTTTTCCTTCTTCCATTTGTTTCCTCTGTGTTCTGGGCAACTTTGCATATAGTACATTTTGATGGCCCTCCTGTACCAGGCATCCAGTTCCGCTTTGGGAACAAAGAGAGGACCTTCCATATAGAAGAATGAGAAGTAACATGTGCAAATCAGCGGTAAGATGCAGCCCTGGTTGAAAGACTTGGATGTTGCTCTTGACAAAGGATTTATTTTCCTCCTGTAGCCCATTGCCTTCTGAAGAAAGATGAGACAGAGGTTTTCAGGTGGAAGGCGTTTCTGTCCAAACTAGGATTTCTCTGCTCTGTGTGGAGAGATATTGTTCTGCTGAAAGCTCCCACAGTACCCTTTGAGAAGATGAAGGATGACTCCAGCAGCCCATCAGTGAATTTTCCTGCCTATGAGAAAGCTCGTTCTAACATTTAATGATATCTGTGAGCTGAAAAGTCATGGGCCGGCGGACCTGCACTTGACTACTGAAGTACTTTGATATTGAACTTGGAGTCTGAACAGCAGTTTATAGAACTCAGGTCTCCTTTCCTTTTTCTAGTAGCAACAAGCATTTACCTCAGATTCCCTCTTCTGGAAGGAATAGCTGGAAAACAAACATGCATTTATGGGAATTGCCAAGTGCCTGGACTCAACCTGTAGCCCATCTGGCCTTGAGTCTTGTCTGTAGTCACACTGAGTATTTGGAGGAAGATGCAAATATTGCTGGAATGGATGATTACAAATGACCTGCAAACAAACTTAGCCACTGCTTCCTTGAGAGCTCTGTTTCAGCTTTTGTTTCAAGCAGTGGTTCTATTAATTTCAGCAGGGGAGGTACAGTAACTGATGCTTAACAATCACTTTCTTTTGTTTCACCTGTCAAGCTTTGCTGGCCAATTTTGCTTTACAAAATCTATAAGTAGGGAACATTGGTGTTTTCTTTTGTACTAGAGACATGAAGGAATTAAAGGATTCAAGACTGTAAAGCCTTCATGAATAATTTAGGCTCTGTTTCCAACAAATATTCGCTCTGCTACATACACACTGATACTGGGCTCAGACATTTGTGGTATCAGCAACAGTGCCAAACCCCCGTGAGCCAAAAGGAAATAGGCTTTTATTCAGTGTCAGCCATCAATCTGTTTCTAACCTTCGGGACATACTCTTGTCAATTAGGGGCTTCTGCTTGAGAAACTTGGCCTCTTACCTTGCAACAAAAATAGATAGGCCCACGCACATTACCTTTACAGCCTCCCCTATGGTACCTTGTGCAACCCAGCCAGGCTTGCTCCTCTTACTGCTCTGCTTCATGTTGCTCTTGTGAATAAATATTGCTGCACATACTTAGGCCAATGCACACAGTCACTCAACTTCTTGTGCTAAAACGACTGAACTACCTGAGACAGAAATGGCAAGAGTATTCTCAAGCAAACCAGTCAGTGAGCTTCTCTGGGTCTTGGCCTGATGGTTTGGAGGAATCTTCTTGGTGTTGCAAAGATTGAAGAAAGCCTGGAAATTTATAGTTGAGAGGTCACCTGCATCAGATTCTCTTAGTCTTGCTACTGATGCAGTGTGAGACCTTTAGGCACGGATTTTCCCTATTGTAACATTTTAGGGTTTTTTTTTCCTTGTTTTTTGTTTTTTTTTTTTAATGTTCAGAAATACTGAAAGCAAACACACTGCTCTTGCAGCCGTGTAAGCAGACTTGCTTCATCAAGAAAGCACCTTACAAAAGCTCTGCCTAGTACAAACGAATCCTCTAACTCAAGCGCTATTTCATACTCCGTGCTTCAAAGCGTTGACCACCCAGCTAGCATCAGCAACCAGCAAGTTGAGGAATGACCAGCAGGGCCCCATTTTTCACTAATGCTGGGATTAAACATTTGTTTCCACTTCTCAGACCATCATGTCTGAGGGTGCAAAGTGGCACTGTGCCTGTGTGCATCCCCTCTGCCAGGGCGCGGGCGCACACTTCTGTAAAACTTGTCAGAGGTAAGCTGCTGCTGAGAGCTACACGGCATCAAGTGCGGCCCTATGCCTTCGTGAAGATAAATGAATCGGGAGGAAAAGCGCTTTTGCTGTGCTGCTGCTATTTCAATGTGAAAGTGAGACCCTGAAATGCTCTGTTCTACTTCAGTAGCTCTAAGAGGAGCCTTTCTCCAGAGGTCTCCGATACCCAGATTAATTGAAATAACTCCAAAGGGCTCTTTTAAATCTAATTCCCTCCCCCATGTTTGCAGTCTCCTCTATTTTTCACCTCCTGTCTACACCCTCTCTTGAACAAAAAGCTTTAAAATGCTCTTCTGGAAAGGACTCGAATGTAATTCAGATGAAGTTAATGTGAAGTCAAGGTTGATTGCTCATCTCCCTGAAACTGACGGTAGTGGCTGAACGCTGGCAAGTGTAAGACGGGAGTTCAAACACAACTGGGAAGCTCGTGAGCGAACCAAACAAAGAGTGGGCCGGATGCTGGAGATCCCTGCTCCCCCTCCTCCCCGTGTGACTTTCTCAGCTCACACTGAACCCTTTGATCGCTGTCCAGCACAGGGTTACGTGGCAGTCTGGGCTGGGGACAGGGATGTGTACACGAGCGGAGGTTGCTGTAATCTGCCTACGCTCTTGATCCACCCTGTACCCCTATTTCCACAAACACTGCCACACATCACCGTGGGGTGCATCGCTGCCGGCGCTCCTTCAGCTGAAACGCAGGACTGTCCCTGCCAAGCACAGCTCCTTTTTCCAGAAATCTCTCAGATAACAACATTTCGAACAAGTGTGCCTGTATTTTGTAAGCATTACTCTATTTTTGCCAGGTGCATTTCTATGTCTCACTGAAATCTAAGACTGTGAATACAATTGTGTTATTCAGTGCACAGAGCTCGTGTCTGTCAGAAGTGGCTGCTCTGGGAGAGCTGCACGGCCGAGCATAGCTAGCTTGGGAAGGCGCTGTTTATGGCAAGAGCACTGCCAGGATCTCACCTGAGGAAGCACATGCTCCAGACCACCTGCTTCAGGGCAGCAATTTAACTCCATATTCCTCTAGTAGGGATTTTAGTGCTGGGCTTAGTGGCTATTGAGAACTCTTGAGTCCAAGATGAGTTCTCACAGATGTGCTACTACTATCATTCATACTTAAATGTTGACATGGTAACGTGCAAAATAAACCAAAACTCTTGAAGACAAAGGCTGATTGTCTCTAAGGTAAAGTGGATGGGAATCACTGGTGGAGGCTCAAGCTGTGGTCCCTTGTGCTTCTCAGTTGCATTTATTTGTGGCGATTCCTCCAGCAGCAAGTGGGAAGAGGGACCTGGTTCCTCCTGTCTGCCTCTGCCATTGTGTCTTCTGATAAGTTGCCTCCAGCACAGTGGCACAAATAGACTTTTTGTGATTGAAGACTGTCAGCAGCAGGCTGCATGTCAACTCTTATGAAAACCTCTGTTTTCTATTAAATCCTACAACAAACCTGATATGGGTTCCACACTTCTCTATTATTTCTATGGGACGGTCAGAAGATCCTAGAGGAATTATACCATTCCCTATCAAAATCTCTCTGGCTAACTCCTACGTTACAGTCTTGCATTGCCCTCGTATTAAATGACACCAGATTTTCTCAGATGGTACATCTACTACCCCTAGCAGGTTGCGCAAAGGATGTTATAACCTTGCAATTATTATTCTAGTGCAAATGCTGAAACTGGTTGAAGAGGATTTAGAAACTTACCTCTTCTCTTCTCAGTTTCTCCCACGCCGCCCCCCAAATTGCTTCAAAGGTCAGTGAAATAAGTTTTGCCCAGACAGAAGAAAAACAGTGTCACAGCATCTCCTCATTCCTGTGAGTGTCTGCACAATAGGGCTAAAACAATACATGGGCAAGTGCCTGGAGGAGAAGTCTGTGAAACTGCCATGAGCCTCCTGGTGCTGCAGCTCAGAGTCCAGCTGGTGGCACTGAGAGGGGCCAAGACGTGTCAGGGCAATTGCCTATGGCTTGGGCATGGGTAGCGGCATGTGCTGTGTTGTGCTGGTGATGCAGAAAAGCAGGTGTAACTTGGTGGTGGGGTTGCTGCCTGGCGCCCCACGGGATCCCTGCCCTCCCTCCCCACTGCTCATGGTGGGGCAGCAGCCGCGTGGGCTCAGCCCCCGCCCTGGGGCAGCGCTCAGCACCGGCTGCTCTGCCGGAGCATCCCCCTGTTGTGTTACTCTGGTGTGGCTCTGTAGTTACAGTGATAAAAATCCTCTGTTATAGATGAAGATAATCTATTTGATGCTCAACCAGGGAATGATCAATCTCATTGTATAGGGTAGAAAATGAAGCTGTAGGACCCTAGGACACCTTTATGCCTATTTACTTATTACCGTATCCACACTGGGGACTGTGGTGCCTCTAAGGCAGCATTAGGACACAGGACAAATGCCCAGAGCTGCTTCTTGTAGAGTGCCCTGGAGTTTGATGTTACCCCTGGTGCAGCCCCCAGGTTGCTCAGCAATGTCCATCAGCCCCAAAGATGTGGGTGAGGATGCAGCCCTTATCCTGAACCTGAATTGCAAGACTGCCCTGAGGTGAGATGCTGCGGTGTGTACAGCTTGAGGGAAAAATGGATCTATCTGGTTGAGGAGAGTTACCTGTCTTTAAGATGATTTTAAATCTTCACATCTTTTATGCAGCATTTTGGAACGTTTCAGCTACTCCCATTTGGAATTCAATTCCTCTCCCTGTTAATCAATAGCAGGCCTTAACAAAACAATATCTCACAGGAGACACAAGCACACAGTGCTGAACAAAGCAAAACAGCCACTGGCTTACAGCAACAATTGCTGCTACACAATAGGTTTTCAAAGCTCAGTATATATTTTGTCCCTAGTGGGAAAACCATAACAAGACTGAATTAGTGGCTAGGCTTGCCAAAGGGAGAAATTAAAGTGAGATGGCTTGTCTGACACCTTGAAGGACCTTTATTTATTTTGGGGGAGAGGACAGCGTGAGGAAATAAGATGCCTATTAGGGAAAACTACTTTCTGTTGCTTTCCAAAGCGTGCAGCAGTTCCACACGCCTGAGGGCTTGGTCCAGGTTACGGATGAGCAGTACTTTCTGGTGAGAGGGCTCCTGGGAGGCACTGGTGAGTATGGGGATGCTGCCCACGGAGCTGGGGAGGCACAGGGGTGGAGGTAATAGTGTGGCATTCAAGGGGAGGATGGGCTGGGAGTCCCTTGTCCCTGCTGGGGGAAGCCTGGGGCTGGTTTGCAGGTAGCTGTTTGGTGAGTGAGAGAGAAAAGGGAGAGACTATGTGAGAGCAAAGCAAATTCCCTTCCCTGCACGTGGTCACCTCCGAGCTTGCAAACTTAACTGCTCATCTGTGGATCTTGACAGTTCCTTGCTCTGGCACTAATGGGCTTCATGAGCTCCCAGTGAGCTGTAATCGCCTTGGTTCAGGGCTCAGCTTGCACCTTTACAGGCACCTTCATCCCTTGCTGTTAACCTGTGGTCTCTTTTATTCGGCAGCTAAGCTTGTAAATTCATGTAACCAAATAGCTGCGCTGTTAACTGCCTGCATGAAAGTGAACAACACATCCATCTTCCAGTGCCCAGCCAGCAGCCTAATGACACTCCTCGCCGTGCTCGCAGGTACCCTTTCAGACATAACTCCGGCACAGCAAAAACTACTGTTTCAGTATTCACACAGGCCATGCAGCTCATCCAGGCAGAGGAGGGAGGTTGCCTGGACAGAAGGCTTCCCACCGATGGCCCCTGTACACCAGTGCCCTGTGCCATCATCACCCCACGCCATGGTCTGATGGCTGACGAGGGAGACTTTCACCCTGCTGGTGAGCCGTGGCTTGCCCTGGAGCAGGAGCATGCTTGCAGTGGTTTTATTTTGCGATGTGACCGATGTTTGACAAGTCTCTTGGAAAAGCCGTTCCTTGGTTACCCTGTCCATAAGCTGTAATTTCCTGAAGTAAAGCGCCACTGGGAGGACAGCTGCTAATGAAACACTAAAAGGTGCTGAGGTTTTCTGGCCTCTCTAGTTCTTGTCTGTGGCTTGAATCCTCTAGTCTTGAAATTAATCTGGGCAAGAAGGTTGTCTGAATGCAGACCAGGTTTCCTATGAAACGAGGCTTGTGCAATTGCTCTGTGTGCATGTGCGGGTAGATGTTTCAGACCCCTTCCAAGTTGTCCCCATGAGCTAATTTCAGCCCAGTGAGGCCGAGGGGTAGAGTGCTCATGGACAGTAAATCCTGCAAGCTCTGAGGAAATCATCAGTGCAAGCTCTTTCTCCTGCTTCCACCACAGAGGAGGCTGGGCTGCAAGTTCACCCTTTGCTAGAGACCCCACACGGGAGCTCAGCTGGGGATACCGCTCATGGGAAACAAGGCTTGGCTGCTTCTGCTGTTGCTTGTGTTAATACTTGTTATCAAAGGAAAAAAAGTGCAGCTTTCTGTCTGCAAATAACTTAGACCTGCCATTGGCAAAGATCTGATATGTTCCCTTCCTCGCCCCAAAGCAATCACAAGCAATCAAAGTTGGGAGCACGTGAGCTGGCAAGGGTTGAATGGACATTGCTTTTCTTTATTTGCTGGCTGCTTACCTGGTGCAACAGGCAGTCCGAGAGAATTTCTTAATTAACCAGGCTCTGTCCTGGGTAGCACATGTACACCGCCAATGGGCATTATAAAAGTGTAGTTATTGCATTTTGGCTTGGGAAAGGTCCCAGCGTAGTTGTATTGTTAAGGAAACAGTCTTGGAGGAAGGGAGAGAAGGAGTCTAGGCCCTGGTCTTCAGTCCAAAGGCTGTTTGTTGTCTTTATGTTAAACATTGTTGGATCTAACCTCAGTGGAGAGTGGGTGGAGGGTTAATTTGAGCTACCTTTGAAAACGATTTTGAGCAATGCACAGCAAGATCTCAGGGAAGCAATGTTTATAATCTATACCCTGCCCTAAATTGCATAGGCACCACACTCCTGCCCCACTGCTAATATTAGCTGCAGCCATCGGGAAGCAGCTGGTGTCCCAAGCATGAGCCCTTGTGTTCAGCCGTCGCTTGGTAGCTTTTATGTAGTTACAGAGAGAGAAATTTTCCTGGTTATTGAGCATCACCTGCTCTTTGCCTTTCCGGCAGCAGCAGGAAACTTCTCATACGTGGAGTCTGATCTAGTGTCCTTGATCATGTACAGCTCCTGCTGATTTTAGCAGGAGGCTTGCTTCATGGTTCATAGTAGAAATGTGTCCCTCAAGGACTGGACTGTCTTCTGTCCTCCCTGAAAGAGGGCGGGGAATCCACTGCTCTGCCAGCTGTCTACCTGTGTGTCATCAAAAGCATACAGACTATGGAACACAGTCCTTAGATTTAAATAGCAACATTAGGGATTTTGCCAAGCTAGGTAATATTGAGTCGAGAGTGTTTGTCGATTAGCCTTCCCATCCATTAAATCCAAGTTGCTTTTGACTTTTAATTCACTCTACTTAAATTAGTTCACCCCTTTCCTTAGTCCTTTGGAAAATGAGTAGCCACTTCTCCCTCCAGTCTGGACTTGGGAATATTTGAAAAGTGGCAGTGCATTAATTTCTGCCCCAGAGGAACTTTGCAGGAGAAATAGCTCTTTAAGTTGTTCAGTTGCCACAATACATTTGAAAGAGATGGTGTCAGGGCTTTTTGTAATTATTTAAAATATTAAATAATGCAAACTAACAGAAACAAGGCAAAATACATAATTTATTGGGGGGGGGGGGCGCATTCTTCTGCTGTCCCTCTGCTCTTGCAGGTTTTATTCCGACAGACCAGCTTTGCATTCCCCAAGGTAGAGACTTTTATCCTGCCTGACTGTTTTACTCCCTTTTTCTCCTGGGGAGGTTGGGGAATGAATAATTTCTGCTTTCCTTCTGTTTCTTCATGGTTGATGGCTTCTTCACCAGGAAAGAGGAGACAAACAATGCTGTGATTCTTTACTATTTTCCCTTTTCTTTCTCATCACCAAAAGATGGAAGAGGGAAATTATGGCAGGCACTCAATATCCACTCATCTTTTCAATCCAGTTCTTTAACTGCATTTGTTATCCAGTGGCATGACAGTCTTTGGCTCATTATCTAGAGGCTGTTTAATTTAAAGGTATCCCCATCAGGGAGCCAAAAGATCCAGCCTTAGAGCTCTTTCACATGATTTGTCTAACCACTCTCTAAATTATTTATCATGACTCTGAACCTTCTGGAGTTTTTTTCTTTTTTTTTTTTTCTTTTAAGCACTATGATTTGATCCAAAACATCTGTAAAAAATCACAACTGACCTCCTATCTGGGCAACAGCTCAGCTCTGTCCTGAGGCTGGGTAATGTCAAGTGTGTGAGCTCTGTTTCAAAAGCCTAAAATTCCTGACATGGTGAAATTCTTTTCTTACATGTTTGTTGACAGAAGGCAGGCAGGGAAGGGAAGGGAAGGGAAGGGAAGGGAAGGGAAGGGAAGGGAAGGGAAGGGAAGGGAAGGGAAGGGAAGGGAAGGGAAAGGAAGGGAGTGGAAGGGAAGATCGAGATGCTGCGCTGCTGAGCCAGAAGTGAGTGGAACACCTTGTTACGGAAATGGCCATGAAAATGCTCCTCCCTGCATTAGAAAATTAGCTATTTAAAGCAGGATCGATTGCCAGTCCTCTTTGCCGCTGTTGTCATTTGGATGTGGCATGCGTAAATAATAATTCCTCATGAAAGAAAACTTCCAGCGATGACAGCACTCCTCTGGCCACGTCCTGTCCCAAAGGGGAGGAGTCAGCTCTTCCCTGGAAACGGCGTCTCCCTCTGAAAAGAAAATACAGGATCTGTGTTTTGTTTTTCCTCTAAAACTTTAGATGAGTGAATTTTGACCCCCAAATACCATCAGAGTGGCACAAATGGGGAACAATTTCTAAGATGCATTTGGGCACTGGAGAGCGTTCATGTGAAAGTAAAAATGCGTGAAGAAAATGAACAAAACTATGTGGCTTAGAGCAAAGCCCACTTTCCCATAAGATCTGTGTAATTGAAGTGGCAATACGTGCTTTAAAGCAGTTCCTCAAAACAGATTGCTTTACCTTTACCAATGTCAGTGAGCAAAAATCCTTTTATTCCCAGCTAATTGCAGTTCCTGACTCCACAGGGAGTGGGGTCACATCGTTCAAAAAAATAGACTTATCAAACACACATTGATGCAGACTTGCCCGTCTATGTTTTGTTAACTATGTTTTGCTTATGTTTTTTCCTTTTCTCCCTCTTCATTTTCGATTTTCCAGGGAGATTAACCCACGCCCAGCTTAAGCACCCTCAAACTTGCCTCAAGTTGAGATGCACATCTGGATCCCAGCTCTACAGCTCAAGCCTGTTGCTGTTTGTTGTTGTTTGCATTGCTTCTAGGCCCCGCTTAGGGATTGTACAAAGTGTTCTTTTAAAAAAATAAATACTGAATTGTCTGTACAGCATTTGAGAGAAGCACACTCCTTCTGTAAGGTGCTGTCGCCTGATGGTTACAGAAGTGCAGAAAAGAAACTTTGGGGGCACATAGGGCACTGGGGCTTTGGAAAAAACAGTTTTTACAATATGGCTTGGAGTCATCCTCATTTCCATAAAAGCCCCTGTACCAAGTGAAGGGAGAGCACCAGGCCTTTGAGGAGCATTCAGATGTCTGACGTAAGGGAACTTAAAGACCTCGCTTCGCACAGGGATTGGATGAGACTTAGGTCAGCTGAGCCTGGCTTTTAGAGGTAGGGATCTCTTCTTGTGCTGACTAATGAGTCCTAGCAGAGAAAGAGTTGTTGAGCAACGCTGCTGCTGAACCTTGAAGGCTGTGGAGATGCAGCAGAGCTGCCAGAGATGCCTAAGGTACGGGTCGTCTTCTTGACTCTCCTATATTTAACCCCCTGCCCCCAAACTCCTTGTTTTATTTTTATTGGGATTTTCTTCAGATGAACCCTATTAAACGCATCACTAGCGTTGAGATTTGCCGATGCCAATAAACCCATCTGTTTTATTAACTAACCGCAGTCTCTGGAGTGTTTCTCACCGGCTGAGACATGAGCAGCCCTTTCTGCCGTCTCCAGCGCTGTGTGTCAGCTCCCCGAAACAATGGGAGGGGACCCAGGAGGTCGCTGGCAGGAAGCGCCGCTTCCCCTGGATAATTGACCGGCTGGGAGACTGAGGAATGAAGATAGCACATGAGACACACACAGTACAAACTGCTGAAACAATAAACAAACAAACCAATGACCAGCACTTCCTTTTCTTATATTGTTAAGGCCGCTTCCTTAACTCAGGTTGCCCCAAACCCACCTCTCAGAAAGCAGCCTTTTAGGCTCACTAATTCTTAACCTCTTCACTGCCAGTTCTTGCCGAAGGCGTAAGCCGTTTGCCAAGGTGATGGCCAGCGCAGGGCCTACCGCTCCTCCTTGGGGCTTGCTGGAGAAACTGGAGATCCCTGTTTCTGAAAGTGATAAAAGCACTTTTACCAAAAATTGAATGAAGGGGGACTTAGTTTGGCTGTAAGGCTGCATGGCTGTAACACACCAGTACCAGGACTGCACCCCACATAGGTACCAGCATCCAGACCGGCAGGTGATTCAGTCTAGCTCTTAAAATGTTGATTTCCAGAGAAACTGGCCTCAGAGCCAAGATCTGGAGGAAACCTGGATCAGGGTTTTGTGGCTCAAACCCAGCTCCCATATCACCCCTGCAGCCATCCTCCAATGTGCCGTTATTTCACCGTCTCTGCTGGAGGGGAGTCAGCCGTGCCACCAGTGCTTCCTACCCTCTGCGCCGCTGAGCATCCGACTGCACACTTCCACTGACTTCCTCACCCCTGACTCCACGGTGGACTTCTGCCCACTGTCTCCTCCCGCATCCAAATCACTCTTTGGACGGGGTTGCTGTTTCGTTGTTTCTGACCTGCTAATGCCAGAATTTTGAAAGCAGAAATCAGGCAGTGGCAACCCCTCCCCCCTCCCATGGGTAATTTTTGCAGATGTCTTATTGAAGAGCAACCGGAGATTGTTTTTGGTTTTGTGCATAGAGCATCGTGTGTGTATTTTATCCCACAGAGGCCAGTGCTAGTGGCACCCGGGAGCTGAGGTCCCGCATCTGTCACGCGCTGATACTGGTCGGTGAATCTTGCTCTGTTGTGTTCTCAGCAAAACGCTGCTAGGGAGATGGTGTAGCCAGGAACAGTTTGGGAGAATTAGGCTGATCTCGCTGGAGCTGGGAAACTGCTTTTCAAAAGAGGTGCTGATGTTTCTCCCTGTCAGCCTGCAGATTTGGAGCAAGGCAGGAGCGAGGGTGCCTGGGGAGGGGGCCTGTGGCCTGTCCCTGTGCTGGCCCCCAGCAGCACCGGCAAAGGCCGTTCCGGGGCAGTCCTGCCTGCTGCTGAGTGCTCCCAGCTGACGGCTTATTTGTTATTACTTTAAATACCCACTGTTTGTGTTAAGCACAGCAAGAAGTCTAGTAAACCGAAATGGTGACATTTAAAAAATGAAGTCTCTCAAGTAGATGTTTAATCTTTCTAATAAGGAAGTTATCTGCTAAATATCAAGTTTAACAGTTATATAATAAGTCCATATCAAAACACAGATAATGACTGGTGGGATATGGTTTAGCAATTGGTGCTTAATTAACCTACAAAGGCTTTCCTGCTTAATCTAAATTACACTTCTAGCCCAAAGTCTAAGGTACAGCCCTGGAAGTTTTGTCAGTAAAACAGTTGCTTTGAGCGCTGTGGCACCTGATCCTACATCGTGGCTGTGAGCACAGGGATGGCTTTGTGCACGGGGGTGCTTCTCACAGACCCTTCCAGCTGGGTTGGGGCCTTCCCTTCTGCCCTGCCCTTTCTGACAGAGGATCTGTGGCTGCTGTCATCCTGCCTGCCACCTCCTCCGAAGTCTTCCCTGGTGGCTTTGTCCCCTCACTGGAGAATGGTTACAAAATCTGCTGCACCAAGCCACGCACCGGCTGCCGCCAGCTCCAGCATGCCTGGTACCCAAGCACCGAAGTGGGGCCCAGCTTTGTCACCTCGTGGGGTGCTCATCACTTTTTTTAAAGGAGAAGGTCACATTTGAATGAATAGAAGAAGGTCTTAGTCCTGGATTGGGGTTTTGGGGAAGCCAGGACACAGTGCCAAATTAAAGAGTGTTAGTATATAGTCAGGGAAAAATGCAAGCCTCTGCCAAGACATGGGGAACAGGCAAAGGAGAACGAAGTAAACTGAGACAAAGTACAGGGCAATATCTTGTAAGAAAGTCTGAGCAATCATGTAAACAAAGTAAGGTGTACAGTGAAAATCTTCAATGCTTTCTGTGCCTATAGGTGAATAAAAGAGGACAGGCATGGGACACCACACAGAGGAATAAGGAAAACCAGTTATAGAGATTAGGCAGTGTGATAGGAAACCTGCCACAATTCTGCATTATCACAGAAATGAAGATGATCCACTATCTTCTGCCACAGACGCTGCTGGATGCCTTTCAGCTCCACTCAGAGCTGGAGCTCCAGCAGCGCTCTGCAGTGCCATCAGCCACGGCGGGCCACGACAGCTCAGGTCCTCTGCCGCCACACAGGAACCGAGCACCTGGAGAAATGGTGGGTGGTGTGGAAGGGACAAGGGACAGCAGCTCCTGCTGCTCTACTGTGACTGACATCTGCTGTGTGCTCATGGCGTGATTTGTTGAGAGGGGTGGGAGTGGGTCCTTGGAGAACAGCTCTCCCTCTCCTTCTTGGGGAGATCAGCCTCCCTTTAACCGAGAAATGCTTCTCCCTGGCAGGTTTCCATCCTTAGCGCCTGGTATATTTTGGCATGTTTCAGGGCTCAGTGAAGTGTTTTTGAAGCTTTTTCTTTTCTACTGCCAAAATCCCTCTGTGTCACAGTGTGTGTCTCCACAGCACGGAGTCAAGTGGAGACATGATGGATTTGCACATCCAACCTTCAGTGAAAAGGAAGAAATGTGGAACAAACTCTTCCTGAGCACAAATCCTTTGATTTCAAGGGGCTTCCAACACCCAAAGTCACTTGTATGGTGCCACTCCTCTGCAATCTGCAAAGTGATATTGTGTTCAACCAACTGCTGAAACCCAAGGTGGAAGAGTGACGCTGTGAGAACATCTTCGAAAGGAGCTGGGAAGGGGCAGGTGTGTCGGTATGTCAGGGAGGTACTGTAAAAAACCCAGTTCCTGTTTTCATGTCATGAATCAACACTTCCACCTAAATCTCCTTGCTAACAGATTCATTACTGTATGTCATGCTAACAGCAGGCTTCTGCTATATGCCTCTTTTCACAGTGTTAAACAAAAAGCCAGGTTTTACAGTTTAAATAAAATATCTTCATTTCTTGTGGAAAAGATAGGATGTGTGCTCTTTAGGACTTTACGTATGGCATAAATGAAACGTGCAGGAGATGATGGAAACTGTTTTTTAGGCAGCAGCAGTCCTCCTTTGCCCTCTTTGTAAATGCTCAGTGATTCTGTACAGTGAAGTTGCTCCAAGAGCCTTAAGGAACAGCACAAGTAGACATGGAAACCAGCTCCATGTTCTCAGAAGACCAAAACACTGTCCCTGCCTGGCTGTGGCACTGAAAATAACATAACACCACCTTCATCAGGAGCCCCCAGATTCTCAAAACCCTCTGTATGCTGTGCTTGAGAGATTCCTAAAAGTAGAGAAACTTTATTTGCAGTCACTGGATTCGAAAGGCAGATGTTTTCCTTCCTTCCTCTCTCTCCTGTCTTGTCCTTGTCAGTTTAGTTAACATCCTGAGTCCATGTGAGACAGCAAATGTCACTCGGGCGAGCATGCATGTTCTGCTGCCAGTGTTTCCAGCCCTTGCATCTCTTACTGAAGAGTGGAAAAGGCACCCAGCTTTGTACATTGATGGACATAATAACACAGGCTGGGCCAGTGGGGAGCTTGGCTTGCATGCCAGCTCTGACTGTAAACTGGTGGGACGGCTGAACAGGAGGGAAGAATGCAAATTGGAAAATTTGCCAGGAGATGTATGTGGTGACTTGCCTCCTTTCCAGCTGTGGGCAATGAGACTGTCCTGAGTGCTCCACCTTTGTCTTGTGCTGAATGAAAACCATGTGAGTGCTCAGATCTCACTTCCAAAGAGACCAGGTCTCTAGGTGGGCAGATTGCTGGGCACTGGAACCTACTAGAAAATATTTGGGAGTACTATAAAGCCGCTTTAAAGTTGAAAGTATATGTCAACACACATGTGGCATGCCAGAGTATTTTGAGACAGGCAGAACATCATAACATACTTTTGACTTATCTACTCTCTTTGAGGTCAGTCTGGCCTTTTAATTACACATCTGCAAAAGGAAAAACTCATTCATAAGTGAAGGAACAATATTGTCCTGGACAGCAATAAGTCTGATGGAGATGTGGTAAACTCAAACAAAAAAAATCCTGTTCTAACTGATGTGACTGTCCTTGTCCAGAAGAGATTCACCTCCTTTTGTGCAACATCTAGCATAAAGACAGCATTGTCCATAAAATGGTCCCAGTCTAAATTTTACTAACCGTAATGCCTTGCACAGCTACATTATGTGTTTTGTGGAGTCAGGCAAAAAAAAAGGACCTGGTTTTGCAGCCACTGATATGAAGGTACCTTCAAAACCAATATTCAGGTACTACATTGCATTATATGTAGGCCAATAGTAAGAATTAGTCTCATTTTAAAATGAAAAACAGCAGCTAAACAGCAGGGGAAAGGTCATGCTGCAGTTGCGCCAGTGGTGGATGGAGGCAGTGGTGCCCCTGACTCTTCCCTGTATCTGCACCAGCACGATGCCTGGCACGCACAAGAGATTTTTAAGCTCTTGGACCTTTGGCCTTCCCTTTCTTCCCCCATGCCAAGGCTTGCAGTGCTGGGTGGGCAACAGGGGCTGGTGTTTGTAGGTGCTGAGTAACTGTTACATGATTGCCCCAGCTGCAAGGGACTGACCTGGAGGAGCCTGGAGCTGCCTCCCCATCCTGTGCTCCAGTGATGGTGAGCGCCAAGATCAGGATGCTCGCGCCAGGCCCAGGGCATAGGGGATCACGCAGCCAGCATGGCATCTGGGCATTGGTACTCCAGAGAAAAATGGTTGTGCCCTGGTGCTCCTGGCCTCTCCCTAAACAGTGAATGGGTGGTCTGCTGCAGACGTCTGAAGCGGCTGTGATACTGACCTAAGAACCACGTGTATTCAGAGAAATATAGACACACGTAGAATTTGCCAGAGCTGGTATGCCTGCAGACTGGGATGCAGGAGAGTTGTCAGAGCTGTGTGTGCTGGAGGATGATTTCAGCTGCTTTCTGCACTGTTTGTGACCACAGCATGGTGGTGGGCAGCAGGGAGAGGAGACAGAGGCAGGACATGAGCACTGTGTCTTTCTAGTGTTCGCCCCCATGAAGACACAGCTTGATTCAACTAAAGGCAGTAGTTACGGATAATACTTTGGTAAGAGTTCCAGATTTCCTTTATAGTTAACCCCAGGGAGCTTATACTTTTTTCTACCTACAATAACCTGTCATATGTGTGGTGAGAATTTCTTGTCTTTTTCGTTGGGTGGGTCATCCCCCCCCCCCATTTCCATGAGAAAATTTTACTTTCTCCATTCATAGATAAATGGAACACTGCTGATGGAAATAGCTCCCTTGCCACCTTTTATATCTGTGAGCTGATAAAGAGGAAGGGTGTTTTGGGATCCTGGCCAAGAGTGGCATCTATAAAGTTACTGTTAATAGCTGCTGTTCTAAAGGCATAGGCCAAAGGTGGCATGAATGTGTTAAGTGGCTTGGAGATACCGCTGCTAGAATTAGAAACACTTCAGGGGCTTGATGTGGTTAGTCCTCAAAACACATCTGAGAAGCAAGTTTTTATAGTTCCTGTTTTCTTGGTGGGGAGATTAGCCAGGATTGCTAAAGCAGAATTCAGGTTTAGATTTGGGTATTTATGCCAAGTAATCATTTGCTCAGATTGCTAGTTCCTTACCTGAATAAGCATTAATACACCCAGAGCTGAAATGAGACCCAGTCAGGGCTCTACTCCTCTTTTGTCATCTGTCTCTGGCCCTGACCAGTTCACACTAGCCACATCCAGTGAGAAGGATATATACGTTGTTAGCAGATGTAGGTGGATGTCTGCTCAGTGGCTGTGTCTGTCCTTCTCCCAGGATATCCTGCAAGCTTATGAATTTCCTGAACTTTAGGTTAAGTCCACATCTTTGTATTTAGCCTCAATTTGTGGCTCTTTCTTATGAATTTTTATAAATAGCACTTGAATCTGCTTGTGCTTTTGGTCTTTGCACTATCCAGTGGCAATGAGTTAATTTGGTGCTGTGTGAAAATGTACTTCTTTTGCTCCTTTTTACCCTGCAGCCTGATAATTTCTGTGACAACCCCCATCTTTTGCTTTGCAAAGAATAGTGAGTAATATTCCCCACTGAGTTTTTAAAAGCACTTCTGATAATCATTCTTGACATCCTGCATTATTTTCTTCAATCACATGTCTCCTTTTTCAAGCTAAGGAGCCCTATGCTGTTTAATCTTTTCTTATATGCCAGCTATATTGCTGATGATAATTCCATACCTCGTAAAAAAATCCAGGTACCACAAGAACTAATAAATTGCCCAAACAGACCAAGAGAAGAGTTTTTGTTTTCCAACCTTGTCCCACAGAAGCTGCATTCAAGACAGAAGGAGATGCAGTACAAAATGTAACTAAAGTTTCTCTGGGAAATGACTGCCTTAGCATAGTATAATGTATTGCACTTTTTAGAAACCACAGTTTTCACTACTAATTCAACAGTACAGAAAAACTGAGCAACTCCCCTAAAATTATTATCCAAATTAAATATTTCTGAGCACTGGCCTTTCAGTGGTAAGATCTGAAATGTAAATTAGTATTTTTCAAGTGTTTCATATGATACATGCTCATGAGAACAAACTACACGTGTTATACCTGCAAATACCCATGGCCATGTATTTTTAATTTAACTCAGATACTGATGTCAGTAACCAGAAAGACAACACAGATGCTTTGGGTCTCAGACTCAGATGTTTTGGTCTCTGTGACAACACCTGTGCTGACTCCGTTGGCAGCACTAGCAGCCCCAACACAACTGCTGTTGCTGCACAGCCCTCAGAGGAGCAAACAAGCCTGGTCCTCCTGCAGCGGGGGCCTGGGCAGCAGCCTGAGTGGGATGCAGAGGTTTTTCTCCATTGCAAAGTTACCTCAGAAGCTCAAGGGAAAGCATGAGTGAAGTTGCTAATATTTTACTCCCTTTGTTCTCTGGAAAGCAGGGGGAAGAAGGACACAGCTTGTTGTTGCTTGCAACAAAGCAGGTGGGGTTTTTTGGCTTTGAACTTTTTCTCTATTTACATTAGAATTTGCAACATGGGAAGGGTCAGAGAGGGGGACATCCCAGTCGGGCTTAGTGAGCGGCCTCCCATGCATAACCAAATCTTTCACAGAGTCACTGGAGTGATTTCATCTCAGTGTTTTCATTTCACACGTGTTAATAAGGTTAATAAATTGGTCTTTCCTTCAATGACTTTGCAAGTATACCTTAAAAAAGGCAGGATAAAGGTGGAGAAGCACTTGAAATACACTAGTTATAGACCACTTCTTTTTATTTGTGTTAGTAAACATTTTATTTCAGTCTCAATGCATTATATCTGCATGAACGCAGGGGCCAGGCGGTGCTGTTCATACATACCTTCCAGGGAGGAGCAGTGCTTGATGACTCAGCAAGACATTAGTGCTTTGTTAAAATTCTGCAGGTATAACTGGGAACTTTCCTGTAATCAGATGAGTAGGTAGAGGATACGGGGTTTTGTTTTCGGATTTTTTTTCCACAGGCAGGTTGTTATTACTGCTGAGAAGATGGGAGATACAATGCAAATGACAAAAATCTAGATGATGGCTGTATTACCAAGAAGCAGAAAACACAATCAAATGGAAAAGAGAAATACTAGGACAAGTGTCTTGACAAGGTCAGATTGCATGCCAAAGGAGCTGTGTGGCCAGTATGACGCATCACACCCAACTCAATTAACAAGACTATTTAAATTTGAAAAATTCTTGGTTCTGTCAAAATTTGACTGAAAGCATTTGAAGAAAGGTGGCCATTAAAGATTAGCAACAGAGAGCAGGAAGGAATAAGTATATATATTTTCCTTGTCAGTAAAGTATTTTCCAGTCATAAGAGTGTCTTGTGCCGCATGCTGATCTCACAGATGGTGCAGTAAATCAGGGCTAACTCTGAAAGTGTCAGTGGAATTATCTTTCTGTAAATGGTATCCGAATTGGTCCCTAGCTGTGAAAGACAGGGATTGCCTTGGCACGTAAGCATCAATAGGAGAACTAAAGTTTTTTTATTTCTGGTGGTTTATTTTTTTTTTCCTTGGAGTCTGACTCACTTTGTGGCTTTGAGTATTTTGCATAATTCTTTTGCCTTGGTTTCCTCCCTGCAAAGTCAGCTGATAGTTTAAGAGGAGCTTTTGAATGGAGAACTTTGATTATGGAAATTGCTATGGAAATGCTTGTTTATTACTGTTAATGGAAGTAATATAATACATTAGAAAATTTTAGCTCAACCGAGGGAGTTGGAGGACAAAAGGCACCACAGATTCACCAGCAGCTGGTTTTTGAAGTACCAGCTATTATTCCATACGATGAAGAAAACTTTCAGCTTTAAGGGAAAGATACCACCCAAGACTGAAGCAAAGAATACAATCCCGTGACTGCACAGGTCAGACTTCAAAACTCAGTACAAGTTCCTTGTGACTTGCATGTGAATTCAACATCAGGCAGTAGTGACCACAAGCCCTTCTTCTTTGATTTCTGTTTGTCTTATATTAAATTGGGGGGTGTTCTGCAGTATCTCTGTAGATGCAGAGAATTTGGAGGTCTTGTCTCCTAAGGAGAGATTGCGGGCTTACACAGCCTGTTGCACTCTTTCCCTCTCCCTCATTCCTCTTCCAAAAGACACACCTAACTTCTGGTTAAAGATTGTGAGGAGTGGGATCTATATTGGTTGTCTGTACAGTGTCAGGAATATTCCTTAAATCATGTGGGCATGTTACCATAATAATCTTGTTTGAATTTGAGACAAGGGGTGCTTACGTACAAAAAATCCTACCTGTGTACTTTATAAGGGCTGACGTGCTGCCAGAAGGGAGCAAGCTGGCAACCTAGTAGCAGTGATAGATCAAAGCCAGCGAGTGATGTTTTCCTAATGTCTCAAATAAATAATCAGGGCTAAGTAAAGGAAAAGAGAGCTTCTGAATTTACACAGTTTCTGGAAAGAAAAATTCAGAAGCCTGCTCACCATGAATGCATCCTTCAGCTTTCTAATAAAGGAGGCTGGGATGTGTCAACAACAGAAGATTCCTGGCCTTTATGACTCTGGACATTGAAGACAGGATTAATTTTGCCTAAACGTGGCCAGGTGTCTGGCCTCCTTCCACAATCAGTGGAGAAAAAGGAGGTGATTTATCCAACCTCTCTCTGTCCCTGGACTGTAGAAGGAACATAGTTAGACCAGATACTAAGTTACAGACAGCTAAAATTAGCAAGATTAATTGCTCTTTTACTGCTTCATATGTTTAACAAATTGCACACTTTCCCCACAATTGTGTATAAGGTCTTTGTTTTACAGGGAGAGAGGAAAGTGAGGCTGAGATGAACTGACCTCCCCAAAGACAGTTAACAACGGAACTGAGATTCAAACACACGTGCATCGGACTCCAGCCCCTACCCTCTTCACCCCCCTGCCCCTTCTTTCAGATTACACTGCTTCCCAGGGACAACAAATAACTAGTCTCTGTGCAGGAAACCATTTCCACATAAAGGAGGGTCAAAAAATGTGGCTGAGTGGACAAACACAGCCAGCTCCATCAGGCAGGTTCTGAGATTTAGGATTGCTTGTGGGACATCCAGGGCTCATTACCAAACTCTGCTAATTTCAGTTTCCTGAAGTTGGGGGGCAAGTTTCAGAAAATTGGGCTTGTGAAGAAATATGCAGTGATTTACCTGCCTCGCCTTACACCAGCATTGCGTCGTTGCTGTTGCTCTTTTTGCCAAGCATATGGAAGCTGAGTGCTCCCTGGCTAGTATCCAGACATCCAAAAGTTAAATTGATGGGAATTGCCATGAGGGTTCTAGCTAATGGGAGACATAAAGAATGAAGCCTGTTTTATTTTTGCTTGTTTCTTTTCTTATGAGAGTTTCCTTCAGAGAATGACTAGATACAACTGCATGCAGAATATTTCTTCTGCGTCTCCCCCCGGGGGATGACTTACGCCAAGTTGTGATCTGTTTTGCTGTTCCAGCCCATTGGGCTCATCAGTTTATTCAACTGACTTTTTAAATGACCCTATTTTTCCTGACTTTGGAAAAAGTGGCAAGAATCTAATTGCACTTCTGGGCACGGGGTGTAATGTCAAGGCAGTGAGATGAAGGGAGGGGAGGACTCTGCTTCTCAGAAGGGGAAGAGCTCGCCGGGCAAACCTATTGGGGTGGCTTGGGTGATTTGTACATCAGTCGTCAGTATACAGGATACGCTTTAAGCCACATAGCTGGTGTCTGCACAATCCAATGCAAGATGCTTATTGGTTTCTTATCCGCAGGGACAGATGTTACAGAGAAGCTTAGATATGCACCTGTAGTTAGATTAAACATTCGAGGGCCTATCTTCTTTAAGCCATTAGAGCTTGGGGTCCCTCTTCACAGACTGCTGTATATGCACTCTCTGGACCAAACGGTAGATTAATAGCTCTGCAGATGGAGAAATATTTTTTTTTCTAAATCGCAGTTGTGTTTCATTTTATATTGCTTGCTAGATTAAGTTTTAGAGGTCTCTGAGGGGGTTTTTTTTATGCAAAGTGAGACCAGAAGTTTTTACTGTTGTACAGTCTTGAAAGCTTTTTTTTTCTTCTTGCCATAAGCAAAACTCAGGAAATCAAAGGTGATTCATCTTTAAGCAGCAAGTGATTTAAACCAAACAATGCTTTTTGATTTATGATAATGAAAAAGATTGCAGAGTGATGATGGGTCAGATGAAAACTCACACTGCACCGATTTTTGTGATAAGTATCATTATATTCATGCACTCAACTAATTCTTTACTATCAGTTTTATTTGTGGGTTTTATTTACTTTAAAAGTTTTTATTTAGGGAATTTATTTGCAGGGTGTGATTGACAGCCTTGGAAAAAGAAGTCTGCTATTCAGAGAACGGATATAGCATTTTGGCATGCAGCCCGGCCAGTATGCCTCAGCTCGTCAGGATCCCAACAAAAGAGTAAAAGAATGTGTGAACCTCTTTCTGTGGAAAGATTAAAAGTCTGGATGGGTATCCTGTCTTCAACAGTGACCCATAACAGCTGCCTGGGGGGGGTACCATGAAAGAAGAGGAAATGCAGGGTGATACTTTCTCCCAAATATTCCCCCAGTCACCAACAATTTGTGGCTTGGAGAGTTTCTGTGCCGCAGGCTCACACACATAGGCACGCTCACAGCATCGCCATGCTCACACACAGGATCCACAGCATCCTGTGGCAAGATGTCCCATTTTCTTAGTTGCATTTTTTGTGACAACAAAACATTCTTGGCTTTTGGGGTTTTTTTTTGTTTGGTTTGTTAGGGTTTTTTTGTCACCTGCTGGTTTCATTGGGTACGCCCCAGTTTTGGACTGGAAAGAGGGTACCCATGTCCCTATCTCTGTGCCACTCACTGGAAGGGACATTTGATTTCTGAACCTTTCCTTCAGCAACACAATTTCCTTTTTTGCTGACTTCAGGCCTAGGCTTGACTTAGAGGATGACCATTAAAAACATTAAACATTAATGAACACTAAAAAATGGAGCCAGTCCCAATCATAAGATTTTTTTTAATCAACTGCTTTTTGATTTTTAATCTAAATAATGTATTTTATTTCTCTTGTGGATTTATAACTGCTGGAAGTACTTCTCTGTCATGCTTTTAATCTGTTTTATTTTATTTTTTCCTGCACCATAAATTTAGACAGCTTTTTGCTTATTTAAGCCTAGCTTTCATGAATCTGCTTGACTCCAGGAGCCAGAGTTTTAAGAAATGGGTCAAGTACGGAGAGACTGAAGACAAAGCCATAAGCACTTGCAGCACTAGGATTTTTTTGTTGTTGTAGTTGTTTTGTTTTCAGAAAACTCATTCAGGAAACATCTAAACCATGCTGTACTTTTAACATAGGGTGCTCCAGAGAGTCACAGCTGGATTTTATGTTTAGGACAGAGAATCAGCAAAAAATAGGTCTGGATAGGGCCTGTTAATATCATCTGGCTCACCCCCCTTTCTGAGACAGGATTCCTGTGTCATTTGTTTGTCCAACCTGGCCTTAAATTTCCTCCTGTGAGAGAGTCTGCAGCCTTGCTAGATAACCTGTTCCAGTGCTTAACTATCCTTATCGCTAGAAAGTTTTCCTAATGTCTAAACTAAGTCTCTCTTGCTGCAGCCTAAGCTCATTATTTCTTATCCTACGCTTCGTAGAGATGAAAAGCATTTATTTGCTTGGTTTTTGCAGCAGCCTTTTAGAAAAGTGTTAGCATGTCCTTCCTTGGTCCTCTCTTCCCTACACTAAACAACCACCATCCTCCCCTCTCTTCTCACAGGCCATCATTTCTAGACCTCTGACTGTTCACCCTACCCTCCTTTCAAGTCCCTTGGCTTGCCACGTGTCTTTATTGAGGCACGAAAGTGGCCCCACTGTTTCTTTGGAGAGGACATGATGCCTGGGGCAGTGCTGTGGGGAGGAGCTGGACCATTTCTCACTTCCTACTAACGCGACTTCTCTGCTCATCCCATGATTACATTTTACTTTCACCCACAGCAGCACTGTGTCATGTGCCCAAGCCATACCCAAGAGCTGTTTTACTTCTGTGCCCAGCCCTTCATGCAGAGCTGCTTGCCTGCCAGCCAGCCTCCACCACCTACTCCTACCTAAGGGCAGCATTTTGCACTTATCCCTACTGAATTACGCCTTTGTGTGGATGGGGGCCCCACACCTGGGTACACAGCTGTCTCACACCTTGACTAGGAGACCTTTGGGCTTCAGCTTGACCACCTGGGGACAACGCAACGCAGTACACAGGTATAGCAGAGATCTGTCTGACCACACTTTATTAGTAAAAATACTTGAAAAATACTGGAGGCTCTGACCTCTCCTTGTACCTTATCTCTCTTGCACCTGGGCAGAGCTACAGGATAAAATTTCTTGCTTCTCTCCCACAAGCCATGCTTCCAAGTAATGGCCAGTGGCTTGCTTTTCTTACAACTACCTGTACTTGGGACTTGTGTCTCTTTGGCTGTGCACTCAGCCACGAGGTTACAGCTCCCATTTCAGCCAAACTTGTTCCACCTCTTCATGGGGACACAGCTGATTGATAGTTAAGAGCGTCATACTTGATGTCTCTGGACTGCTCTCCTGCCATGTTTTAGGGATAATCCTCCAATGTGCTCGGGCACTTTTTTTCTGGGCCAGTCTGTCTGGAGTGCACTATAATCATGGTTCTCACACATCCTGGACATGTGTTCAATATACCATAACGTCTGGCGCTCTTTGATGGTTACCAACATATTTCACTCTTCACAATAACTTCAATATGCTTGTCAATTTTTCACTTCATGCACAGTGGCTTTAAAAATGCATTGAAACAGCATTTAAATTATCTTAATGATGGTGTCAGCAACATCATGAACCTATACTTCCTTCTTTCCTGCACTGTTCAGATCTGCCCAGCCCATTGATGTCTGACACACTTTGCATCTTATAAAAGTAAAGCATTAAAAAGATTTATCCACAACTCCTTTAAATGACATAAGCTGTTTCTGGCAGTCAGTGGTTTTTACCTCTGTCTGACCAGCGGTTCATGAGTAACTGCTCCATGCTGGTCTTGCACTGTGGAGCGTACGCTGTACTCAGTACTCCTTGCTACTGTACAATCCAGATCTCTCTGGGCGGTCAATGAGTCACTTTGGTAGTACTTCTCCACGCTGCCACAGCTCCCAGTTGTCAGCAGAGCCTCCTAGTAGAATGATATTTGGCGTTTCTGACAAATCTGAAAGAATTACGTGTGGACATGTTATTATGTTCCATTGCCAGGACATCATCAAACTGACATGATCTCATTCCTACACAAGCACAGAGCCTGCAACCTAATGTCAAGGATTAAATGAAATCCTGAAAAATTTGTGTACTAGTGCTGTCTTGCCATTTCCTTCTTGTTACTCCTTCCAGCCCTCTCTCCTCAGCCCCCTTCCACTCCTTCTCCAAAGAGGGCAGGACAGAGATGAGGAAGGTGTGACAAAGTGATTGAAATGACTTTTTGCAAGGAACCTAATAAACTTTATTCAGTTAAGCAGATAAACCTGTCCTTTTTGAAAAGAGCAGTAATGAGATCCATCAGTGTTGAGTGTGCTGCTCTTTATGACTGTTTGTTTGTTTGTTTGTTTGTTTGTTTTGTTTATTGCCAGGAAGAGCATAGACCTGGCACATGGGTAACAGGCCAAAACAGAGGGGGAACGGAGCGGGGAGGAGATATTTGGTTTTAAATGAGACTGCCTGGAGCATATAGGTTACAAGTTTCATGATTTTCTGCAGAGATTGAGACTGAGCTGGCTGAGACAGCAGTTGTATTACCTTGAACTAAAAACATCTAATTGACAGTTGTATTCTGCAGGCCTGTCAATTGCTCAGGCTTGTCAAATTACATGATGTCATTTTTATTAGCTTGATATCTGGAGAGCTATCTCAACCATTAGAAAAGGTGGTTAAAACTACATCAAATGATTTGTATGTAACATAACATTGCTGTTGGGTTGCCAGTCACTAGAAAACTTTCTGGTGCCATTTCCAGTGTCTCGCTTCCTGCCGAGTAGTAGCTTTTAATTTAAAACAAAAGCCATTAGCAATGCTATGTGCTAAAGTGCTCAGAAACTGGTCTTACTCATATTTTGTTTGGTTGCCTATAGCTTTAATTAGTCATCAGCTTTTCTGAGTCATTGGTGTGACTAATACCCTTGTGAGGCCACCTAGAATAGACTTCCTCTGAAATCATTTGTCCTCTTCCCACCAAGCTACGTCTGATCCATAAAGGCAACTTTGGCAAATCCTTTTGGTCTTCCATTGTATCACAGTCTACATCGCATAAACAAGACAGGTAAGTAAAAATACTGGTATGTTTCCTCGGGGACATCATTAAGTAAGTGTTCTGCTGAAAGGAGTAGTGTTTGTCATTTCTGATGCAAAATAAAATGAGTAAAGTGACGTGCCCAAACTCCCATTCTGAGGCAGTGACAGAGCTAGGATTAGGATCAATCACCTGAATGCCAGTACAAGATTTATTCACTAAAAATAAATATTCCTGGCTTCTCTAAACCCATCACATTGGATTTTCAGATTCAGTCTAATTGGGAATATTGACATACCATTCTAAATATTCCACCCTATTTATACCCTCCCCCCCCTCCAGTACACCTCAATTACCATATTTACACGCAAATGGATCATGTGTTAATTGTCAAAAAAGTTTTAATTCAGCAGAATTGCGGCTTGTTCTTAGGTGTGGCAAACAGAAGAGGTGTATTACCAAACACTGACCTTTCCTTCAGAGTCAAGAGGAAGATTCTTCAGAGTCAGAGTTATGATCCTTTCTGTCCTTGGTGCAGAGTGCAGTAGAAGCCTTCCCCCACAGGTAGGTTATCTGGAGATTAAGGATATTTTAGGGAATGTTATTTTTGACTGGGTTCAGTTTCTCTGGGAGATGGGTTTTACATGCTAAACTCATGTCAGTCCAGTAGATCTTGTTATAGATAGTCAAGGCATTTGTGTACTGTGGGTGGTTTGAGAATTTCTGATAGCAACCTAGGGATTTTATTTTTAACCTTTTTATTGATAATGGCGAAAAGTTATCAGTGAGCACTGTGGCCTCATGTCTCTAGCTGCCATGATACAAAAGTTGCTCACAACTGTATGTGCTGCTGTGGGTTACTAGAGTCTTAGAAGACCCGTTCTTGTGTGTGTAACAGCATAGTTTCACCAGCATTTATTTTAATGGGAGTATTATGTTAAGCACCTCCCTCCCCCACCTTTGTGTGGGTGCCAGCCAGTGGAACCCAGGGACTACTCAGGCTAAAAATCAGTTTGTTTTTGTACTGCTGTTAATCTAGTGCACAATGAAAATTATTTTTGTTGGATTGGCACATAGCCTCGTAAAACCAGCTGGGCAAGCAACACTGAGTCAAGGGCCGCAGGAGAGGTAGGACCAGGAGGAAGCGTGAGGGGCAACAGAGAGGGACGATCACGGGGGAAAGGATTTCCGCACTCACGGGAACGGTTAAAGATTCCCCATTCTGGCGCCTTGTGAACACATACATTAGACCAGCTACCTCCTGTTTTGTTTCAATATTTAAGTGATGCAGTCACTGGAGACCATGGGTGGCATTAGTCACCGGTAGGCAGTGTAGCCTGCGAGACTGCTGTGGCACCTGAACTGTGTAAGTTAACATAGCATCTGTCAGCGTTTTTTAAATTTAAACACTTATTAAAGAATACCTTAATATTGTCTGATATAAATGCACATATAAAGATGTATATATGTGTGTGTGTATGTATGTATATGCCACTTAAAAAAGCAGTATGTCTTCTGCCTTCAAGAATACTTCACAATTCAACAGAAAACTGCAGACATGTTCGTATCTAATTAAACAGTTTCTGATCTAGGATTACCTATTTTTTCCCTCTATTTAATGAGATTCCTTTAGCAAGATCTGGGAAATAGTGTTTTTTTCTTTTTTATTTTGTGTTTTAAGTAACCTTTATGCTTCCATATGGCTTGCATGACTCAGACTTTATCATTTATAGATTACAAAGTCACAATTAAAGTCCTAGATAAGACTAACGAGATGAGCATGGCAGACAGGAGCACCCTTTTCTTTTTTAAATGAAATTCTAACTAAATTTTAAGTCTGCAAAGAAGGCATAAATTCACAGTGCAATATTGATTACAAAGAGTTAATTTGTCTAATGAGTCAATTCTGAAAAATTCTGCAATGCCTAACAAATGAAGGTTGCATGGCTTGGTGTGATCATGTCCTTCCCCACTCTCTGCTCCATCATGGCATGAACACTGCATTATACTTGATAATGATGCTAAATGAATTAAAAAATTAAAAGGACTCATTCTTTAAAGCAGAAGATTTTTTGACTGCATATTACTCTGGATACTTATGTGCTGTTTATGCGGTTGTCATTCAGCAGTTTTGTATTTTCTGCTCTTGGTGGGAAATGTTCACTCAACTCTGATTTATTATTATTTGTAATAAGAATGTGCTGTTCTCCAGTAAAAGAATATGTTTTCACAATACTAATCTAAGACATGCTTTTCACTTTTATGTTAAACTTTCATTACCTGAGGTCAAGTAATCCTAACCAGGTGGTTACACTTCAGTGCAGAATGAAAGGAGGGGAAAGGGTGCGCTGCGGCTGGAGAGTGAGTTACACTCCTGATAACCTACTTTACCTTTGTGTGTTTGCTTGAACCAAGATATTTGGAGATTGTCAAATGCCTGTTCTCTTGCTTTTGTTAAATGTAACTTTATTTATCTCAGCAGCAGCCTCAGAGCCCACACCACTCCTTACTAAGTGGATGAATAGCCTTATTTATTTATTTATTATTTTTTATTGCAGTGAGTACAGATTAGGACAGAGAGAAGGAAAGCTCCCACAAAAGCTGGTGGAAATTCCTGTAGTGGAGAAGGTCCTGTGGTACACAAATCTTTGAATTCCCACATGCTCTGGGCTTTGGCTCCCCAGAACCACAAAAAGCACTAATTTCATTTAAGAAAAGGGGGACTACAGAAGGGAAAAACCTTCAGGAAAATGCATGTGTGTGACCCTCTGTACTACCAGTTAGAGGGCAGAGCTCTGCTCCTCACGAAGTGCAGGTCCTCTCCTGAGGTCTCCTGAACGCTCTGGACCACCCATGTGAGATGGTAGGATCAAGAGCCGCTGAAATTTGAGTGCAAGTTTCACATTCTTCCTCCTTCAGGTAAGCATGTATTTATTCTGGTTGCTTTAAATTACTTCTCGTTGATCCAGATATTTCATACTCGGGATGTTTCATACTCAGGCTAAAATATAAAAAGGTCACATAAAGTAATTAAAAATATATTCTCATGAAAACTGAAGGGGAAATTTAAGCTTTAATTAAGTCAGAAAAAAATTTGAAAAGGCTCATTTTCTTATTCAACAGCTTTTTCTTGAATATACTTTGCTTTAGGCACACACACTCAAGGATACAGTAATGTATTTGTTTGCTTTTTAAAACTATTATTAAATATGTTACAAACTCTTTATCCCTTTGTGTAATCAGCAGAGCTTTCACCTTGTTCATCTTTGCAAAGTCTTCATTGCTGGTAAGGATATGTGAGCCTGGAGGAATTGTGGTAAGAAATTTTAAAATTGCTGTTATCTAAAGAGTGACACACATTTCAAAAAATGTGTGTGCATGGGTCAGGATAGGTCAGTATAAAGATTTTAGCAGTGGGATGACTATAACGTACATGTTTAAAAGCAAGTCCTCAGGTATTTAGCATGCTATGTGATTTTTTTATAAAACTATATATGACCTGTGTCCCAGAAAGAGATGTCCTTAGATGATGCAGGGCCTCAGACAAGCATTTTGGAGTATTTTTAAACAAAATATATGAAATTTGCCAATCTTCACTCCCTCCTAAGCCCCTATCTGAGACCATGTCTCCTACCACTGACAGCCTCCAAACACACACCTCATTTCTGCAAAACCCAGTCCCAGATCTCATCCAGCCCCGTTCCTCATCTGCCCTGTTTCACCAGCAGGATGCTAATGCCTGTGCCCACACGTTTTGTTTTAAGCAGTCCTATTTATTTGCTTTGTCATGTCCTCAATTTCCATTGGAAAATGGAAAAATTCACCCCAGCTATGAAGGAGGTATTTGCCAAAAATCATCTTGGGGGAATTTCTGGAAGCATCACCTCTTCCTTGCCTGTGACCCAGGGACAGCTGACTCCTTTTCCTTATCTAGGAATGGACTGAAGAGAATCTGTTGCTTTTACAGCTGTCAAGTGCATCTGACAATATTTGTCCTTCTATTCAAGTGCATGCTGCAGAAGGCTGCAGAAGGCAGATGTTTATCCTTTTGTTTTCCTGATCTCAGATCCCCAGGAGGTTAAACAGAATTAAATAAAATGTAGAAAAACTTTAGCATCAGAGGTTTCAATATTGTTAAGGGCTTTAATATATCGTAATTGTTCGAGACTTCACTGTTTCCTTTTGGGTCTGTTTCTCCCTCACTATGATTAAGTTCATGGTGAAGTCTAGATAAATATGACGTTTAATGCAATCCTATTCTTGCTGCTATGGAGACATGCCTTGTAGAGTGTGTCTACTTCGCTTTGGTCTACCACAGCATGATAAGTTCAGCACGTTTCTGCCAGATCTTCCTAGCTCCTGTCTTTGTTGTTAATAGCTTAACATGCATGTAAGTATAACACTTGGCAACTTAGCACAACATTTGTCTTCATTAAAGCGCTTCACAGACCTCAGTTAATGAAGCCCTGTCAATGTGGTTTTAGGTGGGAAAGGCCTTTTACAATGCAGGAAAAATGGTGAAATTGAGGGACAGAGACACTAAGCTTAGAGCTTTCAAGGTGCTCAGGTACCTAGGAGCTGAGTTTTGTGTTACAGTCTCTCCAGGGGCAAAGCCATTTAAAATTTTTTCTGTCCCCTCCCACAGCTCTGCCTGCAGTTTGTCCTTCCCCTCAGCCATACCAGTTCTGTTGTTTGTGGGGCCTTCTGGAAGGCAGATCAGTAGCAATGTGCTGCTAAGAGTACGTCCTGGCCCCATCTCCTTATCCAGTCCTTAATGAGGGCTGATACCAATGAAAGGTTTTGCTTGCTAAAGACGGAAGCAAAACCAAACCAGGACTTCAGATTTTGCTCATGGTGACAGGGTGACAAACCCTTTCAATAGAAGCATGTGCTTCTTGCTGTACATGCACAGAGGAAGACAACCTTTTACCCTGCCTAAGGTGAAGAAATGTTTTGCAAGGGTAAAACAATAGAAACAGCCCTTTCCAAACTTCTGTGTGTTTGTTTGTTTTTTTGGGGGGGGTGGTGGGTGGTGTTTTTGTTTTTTGTTTTTTTTTTTTTGTTGTTGTTGTTGTTCTGTTGGTTAGGTTTTTTAAAATCTGCGTTTGTTCAATGACCTCCTTAAGCCATGACTTCACAAACAGGGGACAAGGAGGAGTAGGAATTAGTGCCTGAGACTGGAGGGAGGGCAAGAAATTTATTAACCAGCTTTGCCAATAAAGAATTCATATTTTGGAATAATTTCCATGGAGATTAGTGGGAGTTTACCATGGAAAAACTAGAGGGCTCTCAATCTAGGCAATGTGCCTGTGGATCTGTCCATATTAGGTCAGCATGAATACTAAAATCACTTTGTTCTCTAGCTGGTCACAGCTGTCTGCTTAACAACTTAGCAGGCTGGGATATGGGCTCCTGCACTTGACTGGCTGCTTAAGGCTGGAAATCCCAGTTCCCCCAGGAATGCAAGGGCAAAATCCCATGGAGCCAGCATGTCACACTGCCTGCACCATGAGGGCCATGTGTGATATCAGCTTTATGCACTATTTCTGGTAATTTTTATTTCTGCCTTCTCTGTATAGGTTTTAATAAAGGACATGTTAATGAGGACTGAATGGCATTTATTATCCAGACAGCATATCATGGCCAGTTAGCCTGATGGATTGGTAAGAACATGTCTCAGCTCCATACCGTTATTCAGTCCTTAATTAGGGAATTTTTCCTTAGTAAGGGCTGAACTGTGACACCATGCAAGGCTTTCAGATTTACCTCGTGTTGCTCATAAGGACCAAGTGCCTCTTGTGCACATTCCAGAGGAAACAGTCTTCCACCAAGATCCTTGAAGGGCTTTGCTCAAATTTCTTATCCAGCAGATTTTAGTGCACAAGGACTGTGTCTGCATGCACGAGAAGACCCAGGCAGATGTAGCTCTGCTAGTCCTTTAACTAACTCCTTTACTTTTACAATGTGTTAGAGATACTTTATTTCTCCAAGTATGGAAATCAGGGCATGCCTTCATTGTTAGTTAAGCTGTAGTACACACCCAGGACTTACCTCTAGATGGCTTCATCCACTTTATATCCCTACTCCTATTAATTGGTGTTTCTTTCTTTTTACTGGACCGGCAAACGTCTAGTTGCAGAATCAGAGACTTGCCAAAATGCTGTAAGAGCTGAGCTCCCTCTTTCAGCGGGGTCAGAACAAGATGCTTGTCCTCCCAGAAAAACACTGTGGGCATCTGTGGCCAAAATAAAGCCCTGGTGGCGTGGACAGTTACTGCATCAGGAAAAACCTCAAAGAATATTTCTTTCTGCAAGCAGGTGATGCAAAAGAACTGTAAGAGCAAACTCATAGCAACCACTCAGTGCCTTCTGTCAAGTAAAAGAAAAATGCACTTTGATCCTTTGGGAGATGCATTTGGACGTAGCTAGTCATGGAATATTTAAAGGAACCTTGCAGGGAAGTTCTGGTGAGAGTTTAGTTTGCTGCCACTACCTGTGGTAGCTGCAAACTGTCATGTTTATTTTTCCTCTCCTGGGGAGAAAAAAACAATGCCTGTTTTCAGTGATGATGGGGGCTTGCCCTGTAAAACAACTTTCTCTATGACTGTTGTGTAGTATTTGTGGGGAGGCAAAACTGAGCAAATCAGATTTGTTTACAACAAATAGGACTTGCTCCTCGGAGGCTGTCCTGATGCAGCTTCCCCAGTTCAAAATGGTGCTAATTGGCTCCCACCTAGTTACAAAAGGGAGGCTATGTGATCTCAGATATGTCACCTGCTGGAAATGACTAGGAGACTGAAAATGTATTCAATTCCTCAGGGAGTGTTTTTTATCCTTTTAAATGAGTTTTTGTGTGAAGAAGTATTTGATAGAATATCCCCGGTGTAAGATAAATAGTTTCCCTGAGTTCAGGACTAATTATCCTCAGGGACACAACAGACTGAACAGCTAGATGAGCCAGAAATAAAATGGTATCTTGTGGCTATAGTGGGAAGTAGACAGCTACACTCCTACCATACACGATTAGATGGCTATCGAGCTTGTTATTGTTGGAAAGGAAATAACCGGCTTTCTCACACAGAGCCTCTGCAAATAACAAAGTACATGTGAGCTGCAGCAGCACTCTCTCCCTGTTGTGCAGAGGTAGATGTACATCACCGGCAGCCTTTGCTGGTTGTATGTATTTCAGACCAAACAGGGTCTTTATAAAGTCAAAAGAGAGAACTTTTTGTGCGTGTGGTATTGCACATGCTTTTCATGTTTACCTAACATATATATTTAAAATACACATCTCTTACTGAAGGAGAGCATGCTTTTGTTGTTCCTTACAAATCCAGGAATAAAATGAGGGGTTTGTCATGTTTGTCCAGTTCTTGAGATCTTTTTCTATTTTCTTTATCTCTTCAGCTTTTCTTAGATATTTTTCGTTGACACTTAGGTCAGCATTCGAGGCTCCAGGTTGTGACTGAAAGCAGAAGGGTAAATGCGTGTTAAAATTGCTTTTGTAGTCTGAAAAAAACTGACCAGGAATCTCATGAGAATTTCAGGGAAAAGTTAAATTTTGCAGCTTAGGGTTAACGTGTTTTGTTGTTGTTTTTTTCCTCCCCTCCTCAGCCAAGACTCCCACTAAAGCCAGCTGTAGTTTTGCCTGAATAAAGACCGCAAGATCTAGCCAAATTTTGCAGAATAAAAAGTTCATCTGCTCCTTAATCTCTGGATAAGCATCTGAACTCTGTGCCACATTCCTAAATTAGATCATTCCCAGCATGAGCCTCGCTCCAGGAGAAACCCAGCCAGGCCACGTTGTTGGGCTGTGCTGGGGGAGGATCCCATGGGCAAAGACTTTGGTCTGTGGGGCAAAGCAGGATGCATGGGGAGCACCAGGACCTCACAGCAGGGGATGAGGCAGAGGAGAGGGTGGGGGGAGAGGGCGAGGGACAGAGCACCGATCTAAGGCATGTGGTTCACCATATTCGTTGGGATTTGCTGCGCATCACATCACCCACCAGTGGTGTGGTGTGCAGCCTGGAGGTGAGACAAGCCTAGAGCATCGCAGCACTGGCCCCGGGTGGGAGGAATGGGTGCAATCTCTTTGCTGGCTGAGGGCACGTCTCACTGAGGCTGCTATTTATATCTGGGGCAGATGGAGTGTGACAGCACACATAGCCTCCATGCTGCTCGCCCTAACTCTTTGAAGGGCCAGTGCCTCCAGTGGAGAGGGCAGTTTCTCTCTTAGCTCTTTCAGGTGCCACTTGGAAATTGCCTTTTCTAATGAATTCGTTTGTATCAGCCTGCTAAAACTGGGGCTTGTGCGAGGACACAGCGCTGCAGGAGCAAACACCAGCCCCAGTGGTCCTCCACCCTGCCTCCCAGGGCAGAGCAAACACATCAGCAATGAGTTCTAACGGACTGTTTGGAAGTGTTTATTGCTGAAGTTGCCAAAAAGAGAGACATAAAAAGGAGAAAAGTCCCAGTTCTAGCCGGGTGGATTCGTGCTTAGCATGGTATTTTAACTAACTCTTGAGTGCCTTTGAGAGCAAGGTGTGCCCAGGGAAGTGTGAAAACAGGGCTTGTCTGGCTGAAGGAGTAACCTTTTTGGCATTGTCCCGTCCTCCAGGACCTCCAGGTGATGCTGCTGGCAGGACTCTGGACCTGCCTTCCAGCATCCCAAGGATTCCTAAATTTTAAACGAATGTTGTGAATGTGAAGGCAGCATTCACAAATTACGATTCTCTAAATGGGGTGCTTGCGACTTGTGCATTCACGTATTGCAGGTGCAAAGCTATGAATTTTCTGATTTTTGTCACACTCTGATAAGATTAAAAAAAACACAGTTATATTCGATCCTGCTGACTGAGTTGCAGAAGTAATTTCTCGTTCAATTGAAATCTAAAACTTTGGAGATTTCATGTCCACTGGAATGGAAAGTAATTTATCAATTCCCATTAACTTCGGCCACCAATCAGGGAAGTTTTTCTTTTCATTTTAGCAAAAAGGATAATGTATACCGCCTACATTTTATACACTGACAGGAATTTCAGAAAGCAAGCAGCTAAGGCTGAGTTCTTCGCCTGTTTAGAAAAAACACCCTTTTTTCTAAGAAAAAAAGAACTTTGTATTTGGTCTGCAACTTTTACGAGGAGGAGGATTCAAAAGTCAAAACCTGTATGTTTTGAGACTTGCCCACTTTAAATTACTTTAAACAGCTTTGTGGGAGCTTGTGGCCTTTTAAACCTCTTATTTTTGTACGTGCACATCTGCATTTCTTTTGGGAGTTGCTCTTGTAATACACAAACATTTACTAATGGTCTTACAATGACTGCAGATTACATTTTTTCCAAGGCCTGCAGGCAGAAAAGGGGAGGTTGCCCATCCCTTACAAAAATAAGAACAGTGACATGAACTGTGTTCATTTCTTGTAAAGACAAATAAAACATAAGAAATGCAAAGAAGAGGTATTTTGAAGGTTGTTTTAATTCCCTGAAATTCCTATGTTAGAAGATTTGGAAGAAGGAGAGACTTGCTATTAGTCAACTGTATTGATTTCTGCCACTAAGGAAAGTGGGAGAAAAAATATTTACTGTGCTAAACCACTGGAGCCTTCAACCAGTTCATACTGAAAATTGTCTCCTGCGGTCTTCCCTCCCTCCCTTTCCTTCTGCAGAAGGGAAGACTGGAAGAGGCAGGAGGGCAGAGCAATGAGAGGGAGCTCTTCCATGCCCGCCAGCCCCCTCAAGGGAAACCAGCGCCCAGGGAGAGCAATTGCCTTCGCCTCACTCTTAGCAATGGGTCACAAAACGATTTTCATGATAGTGACAAATCAAGCCTACTGCGATTAAAAAGTGGTCATCATCGCTTTTCAATCTGGTTCTTCTACATGGCCTTCTCAGGTGCTACAAATACTTGCAAGCATAGTTGTTAAAATGGTCAAAAAAATAGTTGTAGTTGACTTGTTTCAAGCTGCTTGGTATTTAGGCTGAGTTTCATGGGAAATCATGCAGTTTTGTGTTTGGGAAAACTGGAATAAATTTCTTAGGTTTTAGGGGGTTTTGGTGATTTTTTTCTGTTTTATTTACAAACTTGAAACGTTAAGCATTTGCTGTTTGCTTTCTTAACAAAAGACAAGCAAAAACAAGCTCAGGCATTTCACTAAACTCTTAAACGTGAAGGTTGATAGATGGATAGATGTATTTCATAATGTGGCTCTACTCAGAAAAGCGGTTGGATAATGATGGTGTCTTCTTCCTCAGCATGACTGCTACTTGTGTGCATTCAGTCAGATCTTTGACTTTATGACAGAAATAAGTCTTGACTACTTTTTACTCTTGTTAGCCCTGCAGAGACTACATAGCTAAGCATCAAATATAGCTAAGAGCTAATGAGCTAGATTTTTCAGTGGTGAGCATTGAAGCCTCGGCAGCTGAGACTTCAGCAGGCTATTGATTGCTCCTTACAACAAGGGGGTAGTAATTTCCAATCAATTGCATCTATACAAGAAAACAGGGGATGTGGACAGGTAGAGGCAAAGGCCTAATTTATCCGTCAAGTTGTAGTTTTATTTCTCATGATATTTGAAATGGAAGGGACAAACTTTCATTGTCAAAGTCCAGGTAGAACTTGAAGGACCAGGAATTAGAAGTTTTTTCCTTGTAAACTTAGTGCATTTGAGACTGAAAAACTGTAAGCATAGGACCTCACAGTATTATTTTGTAAGTGCTTTTCAGGACAGAAGGCATAATGTAAGCACATTGCCAAATAGTGGGGAAAACTTGATGAGAACAAAAAGATCTTTAACAATGATATCTAGTAGGACTGATTTTTGCTAGGAGGAAAGAGTGGCAATTATTAAAGATTAATAGGGATATGGGTCAGCTAAATGCTGACAAATATGAAGGATCAAAAAAGTCCTAAAGGGTACACTAGCAAAGTTGATAGAGTAATAAATGAGCAAATCCTTATTTTTTTTTCAGAAGTTACCAATATATTTGAAGACATATATTTTCTCAGGAAGAGTAGATTCCTGTGGATAGATTCAAACACAAATTATTCCAGCATCCACATTTTTCTGTGCTGAAAGAAAACCTCACTTCACTCCATAAGTGTCCCTAATCTCAGGATAAAAAGAAAAAAGCAGCCACAATGACATACTTCTCAAAATAAATGAACCCCAAATAAACCCAAACAGACTGCCTGTGTACCTGACTTTTAAGTTTTAATACAGTTCTAGGTCTGAGAAATCAAAATGAAACAGTACTGAAATGGAAGGCTGAACTTGAAATAATAAACTTAGGTTTACCCTTTCAGGGCTGTACTTTAAGACATCAATTCTTCTCATCATTACTAAATTTTTTGTACCTAATAATTCTTTTACTACAAATTGGATTTCACATTGAAACTAAATAGATGCTGTAGTATATATAACACTTCCTAGATTTGATTCTTAAGGTTTTGGCTATAAGAGTTCAATGCTGAATCATTAGTGTTTGAAACTGCAGTACATGGTAAGTTGCCCTAATAGATTTTCTGCAACGTTCCTGAAATTAGCCCATGAATTTGTGAACTCCTTTCAAATAGCTGAAAATAACTGCTGTGACTGTAGAAATCTGAGGCGGAGGCTGAAAAGAAGATGTGCTATTTTGTAATTTTTGAAAATTATGAAAAGTACAAATGGGAGAGCCTGGGGAGCTGTAAAGGGAACTGCACCTGCTAAGTCCATTTTTCATTAATAAAGTAATGAAGCAAATGTTAAGAGATGACAGCTGATGAGCAGTAACACCTTTATACATATATAAAATAATCTCTGACATACCAAATCGATATTTTTTTTTTTAAATTACTGAATTTGTAGCCAATGGTAATGATGGCATGACTGAAATACAGCTGTTTCTCAACATTAATAAAGAATTTGATACAATACCTCCAACCCTAAACAATTATTTCTTAGCAACTTGGCTATAAGCATTGTCTCATGCATGGGAAGAGTCTAAATAAATGGTGGTGATTTGCAGCAAAATATTGAATCTTGGGAGGTGCCCAAGTGAGGTGGTGCTGGGCAGTGTGATGTTAGATTTTGTTTACGGTGTTTATTAATGTTTTGCGAGAGAAGTGTAAACTACACATTAATTACGTTCCACAGGGACTAAATGGGGAGGTGTAGCAGAGGATGGACTAATCACTTTATCACTTGCTGGGCACTCTGAGCTGGTATAATTTAGTATAGTCCAACTAAAAGTGGGAATAAATTCTCCCTGATAGGAAATTTATTTCCTAGGCTTGTATGTGGATCTGTGTTTTATTCCCTTCAGACACTATATATCTATTCTTATATGCCAAGGCCACTGGTTTTTCTCTTATCCTGGGTGCCGGCAACACTGAATGGTTCTTAAAACTGCTTGTAGATGATGAAAAGTGCAAATAAAACAATTTTATTAATGATAAGAAAAGGAAGCAGATAAATATTGAGGAACATGAAGCAATACAAAAGGACCAGAAAAGGCTGGCAGAGTGGGGACAGGCTGCTGCTGAACCAAACATGACTTTATTCTTTGGGTGTGGTATATTTACAGGGTGTGCTCACCGCTATCCTGTGGAGAATGAGGAGGCCATAGTCACCCATGGAAAAGTCTCACACAAAGGATACAATATGATGTTGTGCTGATTTTTGTAGAGAAATTTCTCTAGTTCTTTTAATTCTGTTTCCACCCTGGCAAGGACCCCCTGACCGTGCACTGAGACCCTGCTCTTTCATGGGGAGGAGAAGGAGGATGGGGAAAATGGAAAACAAATCCCTTGCATGGACAGGCCTCTGGAAGACACTCAGGTTATTGGTCTGGAGAGCGGACACGTGTTTCTCAACTGGAACCCTCTGAACAGGAGGTATTTCCTGTCAAAATGAGCTTTTAGGTATTTTAAAGCCTGTGCAATTGCTCAGCAGCCTTTGAGGATGCATGATGACAGAGTTGCGGGGGTGACCACAGTAGGAGCAGTCTAGCTGAGCTGGCTTTCATCAGAATGGCTCAGGTGTCAACAGCACTGAAGTTGCAGGGTGCAAACTCCAGCTTTTGCTCAAACCAGTCAAGCTAAAACGTAGCAGCTACTTGTGCTCTGACTGCACCAAGGCTGGCTCTCGGGGCAGGTGCAGACCAGCACAAGCTTCCTTGCCCTAGAGCATGTTTTCTGTGAGGAAAGACTTTAGAAGGGCAAATTCAAAGGCAGTCCAGGCAGGCAAGGCCAGTGCATTTGAGGTTGCTGAGAATGGTGCCTGTAATTCTAGCAGTATTTAGTGCATTGCAATGGAAATGAAAACCCTGTAACATCTTCCATAGACCCTTAAGATGCTTGGAGACAAGACAAAGTTTTTATTTAAACCATTGGCGAAGGTCACTTTAAGCAAAAAGAGTGCCTTGAAGAAGCTTAGTTATGGACATGCATTTTGTCCACTTGCCTCTGGTGTCAGCGTGAAAACTTTTAGGAGAGTAGGAAATGGGGTGGTTGGAGTGATTATACAATAAAATTCTAGAGAAAGATCTTGCCTACCAACACCTAAAAGGCTCTGTGTTACCAGTGGCTTGAGCTAGTGAGATGTCTTATTTATTCCTTAAGAGTTTTCCATATTGATCAGGCTTAAATGTGCTCCTTCTACAAAAATGTCCATCAGGGTGATTAAGTCTTGCATAAAAAGTGCAGTAAATTCTCCCTGGCTCCAAGACACTCTATTGCAGTCATTTGGCACTGGCGCTCCCTCCTCAGTACCCTGTAAATCAGGTACCATCTGGCAGTTTTGAGTTAGTTCCCCTACCTTGTCTATTCTTTGAGCAAGTGCTGGAGATAACTGCATTTGGCTACGTGCACAGTCATCTGGGATCTCCCCTGTAACTTCAAGGCTGGAAAACTTGAAAAATAGAAGACACTGGGATGGGGATTGAAATCCTTCCTCCTGCTGCCTCCAGCCTCAGGCTCAAACCAATGGACAGGCAGCTGCTGGAATGAACAGTAAAAAAAGGGGATGGATTCACATCATGGCAGGAGCTGGGCAGTTACCCTCACAGAGCTTGAGGGACATTCACCTAACAGTGCAGAGGATGTGCTTGGGGTTTCTCTACATACAGAGGAAGTTCATCCAGTATAATGCATCCTCTGTGGCATCCTCTGGGCTGCTAACTCAGATCTAGGGAGGGTAGATGTGGTCCACTTGCTCTTGATTGCCATATGGGACACCACCTACCCACAGGACCTTCTTTCAACATGAAGATCGCAACTATTCTTTTCCTGGGCCTCTGAAGTCAGAAGTCACCTTGTTCCCTCTTTTCTTACAGACATAAGGGCCATCAGACTCTGCCTCTCAGTCATGGGGGTGGAATTTAATGAAGTGCCTCATCTTTTCATTGGTGAAGAACCCATCAACCAAGGTGCTTATGCCATTGAATTCACTTAGCCATACCTAAGATGCACTTGACGATGTTAGTGTGCCTCCAGCACCGATCTGATTTTCTTTTGCTTCTCTACTCCTGCAGCACAAATTATATGGCTGAAAGCCTTTCATAGTTCTTGGACTCAGATATATCCTGCAAACATTAAATATGGTCTGATTATAAATGCTGCTCCACGGTCTGATTTAGCATGCCTTTGTTGGGCAAACCTCCTGGTGACACTGAATGACTCCCTAAGTGAGGAAAAGTGGATTTTAGAGGACAAATTGTTTGAAACATTTGTTGGGAAGCTAGTTTGAAAAGAATAATAAGGGGAAACCATTTTGTGTGGAAGACTTTAAATTCTTGACTAAAGTATACAGCAATTTTCATTTAAGGCTTTATATATACTATATATACATTATATATATTCCTCTTGAAGGGAAGGCTTGGGGATTTCAGGCTTTTGAAACAGTTCTCTGTCAAGGGCACAAGTCCATAAGTTGTGATTTTTGGATCACTACTTCTCTGCTGAGCTAGTCTAACCCAGGAAGGTGGTAAAGGTTTTAAACTGGCAGAGAGATGCCCGAGGCAAGCTTCAGGCATATTGGCATCACAGCTGCCTTGTTGCTTTGCCAGCAGAAAAGTGGTACCATATAGACTGATTAGAGGAACATGGATAAGGGAGCAGTAGAGGATTCCAGATAAAATAAACAAATTAAACCTTCAGGAACAAGCACATTTTTTCAGACATTTGATTTTTTTCTGCCTGGAAAGGTGTTTTACTGCTGTATTTTGAGAGTTTGTCATCAGCTGATGTGCCAGTTTAGTCTGAAATCATGTGACTTGGCATGTTTTAAATAGGGTACTCATGGTTTACTCCCATGTGAATGAGACACATTGCACATGAAATCAAAGACATTTCTTGTGGAAACCATGGTTTTATATCAGGTTCTTAAGTATGCATAACAAGCCAGGCGAGAATGCATTTTGTACCTGGTTCTTGATGACACGATGCAGCACAAGGCATTTGTGAAATTTATATGCAGATTACAATTTCTAAAATTTGATGGTCTTCTAGACTTCATGGTCTTTGATTTGAATCTATTTAAACATTAAACATTGCAATATAATGCTTTGTATACATAAACATACTTTTTACTTTTCATTTTCCAGTGACGACAGGGAGGTTACCGACAAGATGGAGCTAGGTTCCTCACAGCATTGCATGCAGGGTAGATAAGAGAAAAAAGGTATTAGTTGAAATTAAAGATTCAGGTGACATAGAGTCAAGCAATGGAGCAGGTTGTCCAGAGAGGCCTCCATCCTTGAAGGTTTTCAAGACCTGGCTGGAGAAAATCCTGAGCACCCTGGTCTGATCTCATAGCTGACCCTGCTTTGAGCAGGAGGTCAGACCAGGGACCTTCTGGGGTCCCTCCCAAGCTGAATTATCCTAGGATCTTATGATTATTAGTTACTAGTTTGTCCAGTCTAATTATAGGGAGTGTTAGATGAAGGTGGAGGCCCTTTCCCTAACTGGAAATAATTTATAAATATGGAAGGGCACCTGGGACGCTGTCATTGCTTGATGAAGATTGATGTTCAGGAAGACATATTTATAAATCATCGGGATGGGAGCTGGCTGAAATGTGATTTCTACATATTCTTAATGTAGTTCTTTGGTCAGCTTGGCCAGGGCCTTGGAAGGAGACTGGTGGTTCAGCTCCATTCCTCTTAATTTCCTGGCCTCTCCAGGGCAGCAGTGCAGAGATTAATCAGTTGTGAGCAGTTTCACTGGGTTTACATGTTAGTAAAAGTGAGGACAAACCAGGTAAGCTGGAGTTTATGCTGACAAACTCTGCTGTGTTACAGTTATTCCCCTGGGATGTTTTTCTTTGAAGTCTTACAACTTTTTGAAGAAACTTCTTGCCTGCTTTTGGCTCTTTGCTGCCAGTGAAAAGGACATTCAGACCCCTTCTCAAGGTTTTTCCCCTCTTCCATTTCACTTCTGCCAGTTGAGCTACAACTTCCACTTCTCTTAGCAACCCTCCCAGATCTCCTCCTCCTCCTTCCCCTGGCTCTGCAGGCAATGCTAATGAACCGTTCACTGAGAACAGCTTTTGCAGCATCCCAAATGATATCTTCAGGGAGCCCTTTGGGAAGTCCAGAACTCTTCCACTTCTTCTACAGGTTTTCTTGCTTAATCAGAAATCCCTGTCCTGAATGCCCATCCAGGACCCTCACACCTATTTTTTTCTTCAAAGGGCAAGTTAATTCCAGCTCTTACCCCACTGACTTCAGTGGATTTACCGCTGGAACATGAATATCTTATTGTCTTTCACTTCTGAGTACCACTAGTACTAAGATAACTGCAGTTTTATGAGCTCTGTGTTTAGTGACTGCCATTAAAAAAGCAGCACTTCAGTGCCCTCTGATATTTGAGCTTTACTGTGGTATTTGTAGTATCTTCTATGGTGAGAACAAGAAGTACTGCAGTAAAGACAAAATTTGAGGTACCGTAAATGTTAAATTTATTTTAAACGACCCACTGCAGGCTGACAAGAAAGATATACTTAATACTTTAGTCTATAAATATAAAAATTGATCCAAGACTATGTCCCAGGAAAGTGAGAAAAAAGTAACATTTTTCTCTCAGAGAAGTTGCCTCTTGTGTGAATGAGTTACTTCTAAACCTTCCAATTTTTAGGTTATTCCATGATTAGTGACCTTTGGTGGCAGTACCACAGCTTGTTTCTACTGGCCCAGTCTACTGTTAGGGGAAGACCACCTGTGAGAGGACCTGACCTTGTCACATGTAGGGGAGTGCGTACCTCTAAACCGTGATTGCTCCAAGTCTGAAAGAAAAGTGCGTTGTCTGAGGCTTTCAACCCAAAGCTCCGAGCAACTGTAACTTCTGCTAATTTCATTCTGAAGTATAAATAGAGCAGCTTCAGTTGTTTAAAGCTGGCTACCAACAGAGAGGGCCTAATTTTTAAAGCTGCTGGTGTAGGTGGAAACTTACGGAAAATTCCCAAGACTTTTGAAAATTGAAAGGTATTTTGCAAATGTTCTTCATGAGAGGATTTTTGCATATATTTCTTCTTTGGAGGGAAGACAGACCAGTTGGGTTAATAAGTAAAAACAATCCCATTTAGGAAGAAATTGCTGCCATACAGCCCAAACTCTCTCTTCGTTGATGCAAGAATATGGCTGCTTTGGTCACAAACCCTTGAAGAGTTATGGTATTTTTCTACATATGGTAATTAATGTGTGAGGAAAGAAGAAGGGAGCTGATAGTCCTGTAGCTCTCCTTCCCTTTGCTGTTAGTGCCCTTGGGTGCCACAAATGCCACTGTATCCTGCAATGCAGCTGTGAATTGAGCTGTGTATGTCCCCATTTAGATCTTTGTCTTCTGCTTCAGCCTTCTATCACACTGATACCACCTGGTCGTGTTGGCCTCTGAAGATCAAAATGCTGTCACTTGCCCACCTCCTCAGCTACAGCCCATGCCAAGATTAGCATCCAGACAGCCATAACAGCATGTGTTAGCGGTTGGACAAGTTTAGCAGTCCATGGTGAACCCTGTTATGCATGTTTGGGTTCCTCTTGTGGCCTAGGAGTTTGCCACCTCTGTTTTTACCCAGTGCTAAAACGCTATGAGACATGGTCTGCATGGAGATGCGAAAAGGCTGTTGCAGTGCCTCACTGCTTCATGGATTGAGTCATGTCATTAGTAGTCCCCTGGTGCTAACAGGTTCTGTAAAAACCAAATGAAAATAGAATTTGGTTTGGGGGAAGATTTTATAAATGGAGTACTGATTTCCATTCAGGTGTATTTGTAGTGTCAGGAGGGGGGCTAAATAAAAGGATCTCTCCTGGTTTGAGTTGGACAGGTGGGTCCTTTTCTGGTGGTTTTAATCCAGGGTTGTGAAAGGGGACTAGAAAATTTTGGTGCTCAAATGGAAACATTTTAGAGAGGTCTAATTTTCAGAACAGAGGTACAGGGCATGTTTTGGAAACCAGACAGTTAGGGGTGTCGCAGAGGATGCTCAGTGAATCTACCACCCTTTAATAAAAAACTGGTCCATAGGCTTTTGAGGAGAGGTATCTGTATTTCCTTTGTTTATATACCTAAGTTGGTTGGTCAAATTAATCACACAGTTTCTCTGGGATCCTTGTGTAAGGAATGGAGACACTGTTTATTCCAAAAAACAGTGCAGGGGAATGACAAGGAGCATACTAGGAGCCCAGAGAGAGTAGCCAGATACCACAAATGGCTGAGTTATGTAGGTGGGCAGTGCAAACATGTCTGAGAACTTCTTTAGGTATATGGGTCCTGGGTAGCAGCATTGTTGCTTTTTATAATTAATTATACAGTTATATGTAAAACTATTTAAATATAGTTATGTGTCCTAAAATTAGGAAACACAGTAAATGGAGATGGTATTTGAATGGTGTACCAGCTTCTGCATTTGAATGTTACAGTGTGCTTTATCATCCTCAGTCATTAAGGAAATTCTGTGTGTGAGTGTGTCCGTGGGCATGCATGTACATTTAGCTCTTTCCAGAACCCATCTGGTTGACTTTGTTGTTTCTTCAAAGAGTATAGGGTGTCTTTTAAATCTCTGTTACACCACATTTATTTTATTTGCTTTTTTAAAAGGAAACATTCTTCTTTTAAACTTAAAAAAACTCCAACTTTTAAAAGTGCCTTTCCATAAAGCTCAAGGCTCGTTTGTCATACTTTAAAGTTCAAAACAACTGCAACAACAAAAGTAAACCCAGCAATTTTCTCGGAATTGGAATATGGCGAAAAATCCATCCACTGCAGGCACAAATCTTAGCTGTATCATCTTCCCAGACCTGTTCTTTTCCTCTCCCATTGGAGGCCTGAGGAAAGAAAGGTGCTTGCAACACGGAGAGAAAAACTAGTTCAAGTTAATATTAACCAAACGTGAGAGGAGAAGCAGGGAGTGATTTCTGAAGTCTGAAATGCTTTGTGGAAGGGACTATGACAACTTTGTCACCAGCAAATAGAAGACATTTTAGCCTGATGCTTCTTCTGACCAAGTGCTGCTGTAGCAAGGCAATAGTCTGAGCCTCTCCCTTGTCCTAACGGAGGGAATTTGTCGTGTGAGTATCAGTTTCATCCAGCTCTTCTGTCAAAGCCTTCCCATATTTTTGCATTTAGAAGCCAGAAAGGTCTATGGTGACCTCCTAAATAAAGCAAGTCATGGAATTCAATCCACTGATGTCTGCATAAAGTCCTTAGCTTCTGTTTGAGCATAGGCTTTAGTAGACATCCAGTTTTGTTTTAAACACATCAGATAATCAGAAATCTACTGTATCCCACAGGAAGCTGTTCAAATAGTTATCTTTTCTCTCTCAAAAGCATGCATTTCATGTTATATTTGAACATTTCTAATTTCAGCTCCCTGGTGTTTTGTATCTCATTATCCAAAGATGTTAACATGCGTTCAGCATCAGGCTTAGACAAGATCACTGGAGCAACTCTTGCCCCAGCTGCCCACCCACCCCCTTCCCAGAGGTTGTTGCCCATCAGAGCAGGGATGGCTGAACGTCTCCTGAACTGACACAGTTTATAATAATAAACTGATCCTGGGCAACAACCTGCAAGAAATGAAGACCAAACTGGTTCTTGCTGCAGCCATACAGTTTGATCTGCTGCTGATATTTTAATGTACTAGACTGGGGTCCCTCTTATCTCCATGGACGCAGTTATGATCAAATCTCTGCCTAACCTTCTCTGTGAATAGACTGACCTCTGAATCTTTCACTGTAGAATGTGCATTTGAGACCTCAAATCAATTTTGTAACTCTTTTCTGAACTGTATTTCAACACATGGACATGAGACTTGGTAACCATTCCTGGACAATCATTCTGCAAGCTCTGTTAATCTACATAGACCTCTCCTCAGTGATAAAAGGTGTGCCCTTCACACAGAGGCTTCATTCCAAATAAAGTTCCCAATCCTGCAAGTGTGATCTGACGCCAGACTCCTCCAGAAAAATGTGGGTAATGAAGCTTTGATATTTTAACCCCCCATTTAAATACCTCTGAGAAACAAAAAGCAAATGGCAAAATTGGTGTAATTGAATTAATTTTTTTTTCCTTTGTTTTTCACTGCTGTAGTGGAAAAAGTTAACAGAATACAAAACTTTATCATTGAAAATACATTTTTATTTGATTTTTAAAGCGAAGTACTTTCTTCGAACAAGGAGCTGGCAGTTTAAAGCAGGATATTAGGATTGTTCATTTCCACACAGAAGTTCACTGGAGTAGCTGTAATACATTGTGTGACCAAATTAATATGTATGAGAAGGTCCAATATGTGCATGCAAAACCTCATTGTTTTTATGGCAGCTCGTTATGCAGCAATTCAATGAAGTCAGCAGTGCAGTCTGAATTCAAGTTACTTTGCAGTGAATTGGAAATCAGAAGTATGAGCTACCTTGCATTGCTGGAGTAGGTGAAGTTCATTAATGTTCATTTTGGGAATGATTTAATGATGAGCGGTTGATACATTGCCAGCTCATAAAGTCAGCTCAATATCAACTCATTAGCAGGAAGCTGAGCTCTGTCTGAGTTGTTCTGAGACTTGTACCTCAAACAACACTTAAGGGAGAATCATAATTTTATTAGAAGAAAAAAGTCTTCATTGTAAGAAACATTTTTTTAAAAATAGGTGAGAGTTTATAGAAGTAATGTTGGAGCTGCCTTGAAATTACTTTCCAGGAAAGCTCTCACCCTTAAAAAATAAAACAGGAATAACAAGGTATGTCAATGTCTTTCTCATACTAACACAAAACCACTATTCTTTGTAACTGTTAGAAGCTGCTTATGTAGAAGGCCCACTATCTTATACTTTTAGATCTAGGAAATCAACACTGAATTTAATTTAAATCCAGTATACAAAAACAAATCAGTAACACCATATCAAAAGCACAGACTACATCTGGTCTCAATCAGTTTATGTACAACATTCAATGCACTTGAAAGCACACCACCCACAGCAACATCTCCCAGCGTGCTGAGAGCTTCCAACGCTACCTTCCTTGCTTTCTTTTCCTCATTTAGAGTGTATTCTTTAAAAACAGACAAATAAACAAACTTCATTTTCACGATTCACATTTTCCATTATCTTTGGTCTGAGGCACTGTCTCCACCTTTTTTTAAGCTATTCCTGCATTCCTTCCTTTGTCATCCCAAGCACCGAACAATGTAATCCATAAATCCCATTGATTTGGCATGTACTTTGCAGCTCCTAAGATATTTAGACCCCATAGACCCACATCTCTTTCCAAATATGTTATTTGGGGATCCCAAATACCTGAGATTATCTTTTAATTGTTTATTTAACCAAAGTACTGAAGTATTGACTAAATTGTGTCTGTTCTCACTTATCTATCTGCTTAAACAAGCAAGGAATACTAAAAGATAACAACATTGTTGATTGATTTGACTGTGTGACATTTGATGCAATCCATGTGGGCCACAAAGTCAGCATTAGGTTTGCAATCAGAAGAAGTCATCTCCAAAATCTCAAGGAAGAGGAAAGCTGCTGGTGCTGGGAAGAAATTAAACTCCTGTAGTAAAGAATCATTTGTTTTGGCTTATTCACCCCAGTGACATATAGGAAGGCAAGGTCAGTAAATCAGCTGACAGCAAAAAAGTTAACTCCAAAAAAATAATTGCAAACTAGGATCTGCCAATTTCATGCCTGGTAGTTTAAAAATACTAATAAAAATAGGAAAACCTGTGACAGGAAACTGATTTATACAAAATCCAGCAAACTGCTGTTATTTGTAATGTGCAGTTTTCCACCTCTTATAAATGATCCCTGAGAAAAAATCATAGTCTGAAGATCTCATTACCCTGTGGATGTTTTAAGATGTCTGTACCCAGGTCTGGACTTTGGGGATGGGCCCTAGTTTACCCAGCCAAGTCACAACAGTGGATTCTTGGGTGTTTTTTGCCTCTTAGGTGCCTAGCTAGCTCCTGCAGCTTAAGAAGAGAGAGCAGAAGCTGATCATGTTTTTGATGCAGAGGTGTTGCAGTTTCCCTTTGCAGGCAAGCCAGAAGCTGTGGAAGAAATGGAAAGAGAGGAGAGAAGCGGAGCCAGAAAGTCTCAAAAAGAATACATGGGAAATTCTTGCTGAATTTTTGGATGATTGTATCAATTCTGAGGACCTTGGAAAAAGCAATTTTGTTTTGCTCCTGATACATTTTATTTGTTCGAGTAGAGCCATTAAAAGTGTGAGCATTATAATTTGTGAGGCAGCTTGTGACCCATGCTGCTTTTTCTTGTCTTCTTCACCCTAGTTAAACTTGAAAAGCTTCCCACATTATTATAAAATGCTTCTTGCAGCTAAGAAGATAAATGCAGCAAATCATCGCCTGTTAACAGGTGAATTACAGGTTCTCCCTACTGGAAGGACCAACAAACATTTTCTGTACAAGGCAACAGTTTGTTTTCATTGAGCTTGGAATGGAAAATGCAGACAAACTCTGCGAACTGAACAGTTTTGAGAATAGAAAAATGGGAAAATTAGGAACTTAATGTTTCGCTGTACCAAAAATGGCTGTCGTATTACGCCAGGCACTTTAATGAAGAAATTAGCAATAAACATTTAGGACTGTATCTTCAAGAGAGTTGTAACCAACTTAGGCGTACAAAATACTTGCACTGGAGGCAGTGAAAGGTAAGCTAATGAAGAAAAGACACAGTGTTACATCCAGACCAGGTAAAGTGTGCAGGAAAAGAGAGGCTATGCATTTCTACCCTACAAGCCACCTCTGTTCTGTGGCTTGTAAATTTTCCCTTATTTGAATAGTCTCATCTAGGCACCTGGGTCTCTTTTAGGCGATAAGAACTACCTAATGATCAGGAACATATTTCAGAATAAGGAGATTTATGCTTACGGCTGTCTTTTCCATGCCTAAAGTGTGCTGTTTTTCTAGATATAACATAGGGCTGTGATGCCAGGTGTTACGGTTTCTTGCAGGATCCGGATGTTTGATGTTGGTGTTAGACACTGTGGATACAGAGCTGCTGGCTTAGCTATAAATGGTACCTGATCATGCGAGTTAGGGCTCCAGAAAGCCAGAGGCCATGGTACTGCCTCATCTGCCCTGCTGCCACCTTGTCTATCAGCTGTTGTGCAATGCAGCCTGGCTTGGCCACATCTTTGACCTCAGCTTCATCAAATGGTATTGTTTTCTTGTCTGCTGCAGGAGGCTCTCATAATGAAGCTAAATACTGCTTTTCCTAGTTTCATGAGCTACTTTTTTTATTCAGGGCAAAGCAAGCAGAATCTCCTGCAATTGCTCTGCTATTTTTCCTTCCTCCTTTATAATTTTTAACCTTTTCACTATCCCCTGCTGGCTTGAGTTACGTGGGGAATCAGTGCTTCCTGCTTGCTAATGCCAGGCTGTAATGAATGTGTGTTTTACACTGCGTTGCAGCCTTTCTGCTGGATTTGATTCTGATAAGCTGGTGGTACAAGCTGTCACTTGTCACTCTCATGATGTTTTCCTTGTGAATGGGTTCTTTGGTATCCTTTTGCCCAAAGGACAGTCAGACACTCTTCTCTTGCCTGCTCTGTTTGTTTTCTTCCAGTGCTTATTGCTGTGCTTGTGCCTGATGCAGAGAGGCAGTTACTATCCTTCAGAAATTTGCAATAAGCATTAACCTAGGGCACCGACACAGGTATTTTTGTGATCCAAGGAAGACGTTAAACAGCTGAGGTAGGAGGGGGGATGACCGTACCTGTGAATGAAACTGGTGCACTGTGGAAACCTTAGCCAATTACCTCTGGATGAAGAAGCCGTCAAGGTCCACTGGCTGAGACATTGGAGGCTGCTACCTGAGCAGTTCCATGGGCCCCGGGCAATGAGCCAGCACAGCTTCCAGCCTCTGCCAGCCCATTAGCTGCAAGCTACTAATATGACACATCCCTCACGACTTGTGTCCTCTAAAGCCAGCGCTGGATTCAGTCCCAGATCCCAGCTCCTGCATCATGCAGTTTTTTCAGAATTCCAGTATTTTATTAGAAACAAACCAGCAGACACAAAAGCCTAACCATTCCTTCCTGCTTAAAAAGCACGCACTGTTGATGCCACAGTGCCTGCTTTGGTGTACAAGAGTATTGGTGAGATGTGTGAGCACCTTGGGAACCTCACTATGGTGCTGGTGCCCAAAGATCTATGAAACCCTTTCCAAATCACCTTGTGAGAAGTCTGTGTGAGAAAGGCGTGGCAGCCCCAAGCCTGCACTTTCAGGGAAATACCTCTACAGGCCTGAACAAGCATTGAAATAAGTGGAGAGGAAAAAGAGTTTGCCTAGACTGTGCTTGGCTGGAATGGGAGGGTAACTACCGGTGCTAATGCTTACTTGGGGGCTGCAGAAGGCAGCAGCCCCAGCACAGCATCCCCAGCAGCACTGGTGGCAAGAGGAGTGCTTAATGACCGGTGCAGTGGGCTTCTTGCCGGTACAACTAACACTTACACATTTGCTTTCTAAAAGGACACCTCTCCACCTGTGTGAGACAGCTCAAAGCTATTTTAAACAGGCACCAGCCTTGTCCAGGAAAGCCCAGACAACACTAACATCTCCAAAGGTGGGAGGAAAAGCAGCTGGGATGAGCAAACACAACAGCAAAGGGTCAATAGTCGAGACAGCCAAAAAGCACAGCATCCGTCCCACACTGGCCATTAACCTCATGGAGTAATGAGAGTCTGGGGAAGCTCCTTCCTTTCTCTGGTAGAGGGAGGCAGCTGGGCAGAGCCCTGCCAGAAACACAGCACTGGTCAGGCTGTGGGTGACAGATGCCTGCTGGATAAGCAGAGGTCTCCTGGAGGAAAGCTAACCTGCACCAGGCCCAGGGGCTGTGCTGGAGGACCATGGCATGGGCTGGTGGCACTGCTGGGGCTAGGTTGCTTTGCTTTGAAGAGGAGAGGAGGCATTCACCAGCCTGCACGACAGCTGAGACAGGCCAGCCTGAAACAGCCTTGCAGCCATCTGAACTGCTGCTATGTCAAAACATCAGTTGCCTTTGGTTTTTGTAGTTTTGCTCTCTGTGGACTTGTTTTTTTATTGAAGGATGAATGTCTGCCTCAGTCTATAGCATTTACCCAACTTCTGCTCTCTGAAAACTACTGCATAGGAAATCTCACAGGAGTGACAGAAGGAAGATGGAGCTGTGTCTGCACACTGGCTTCAGTCACAGACCTGTCACACACACAGAGCATTTGTAACAGCCTCGTGGTTTTGGCCAAGAGTGTTTTTTTCACCAGTCTTCATAACCTAATAAAAACCCATTCTACAGGCTTCTTCATACTAATGCAAAGATGCCGTACGTAGGCACTCCACTGTGGAAGGGCAGCCCCGTCTAGATGTGTTCTGCCTCTTCAGCTGTAACAGATAAGCCAATTGCCTTCTGTATAGGCAGCAGTGGCAGCAGGTGGCAACAGGTCTCTCACCTGAAGTAACTCTGTTATTAATGATGGAAACAGCTGGGCCCACTTCTGGTCTTTCCATCCTTAGGCTATTTGTTACTGTTCCTCAGCAGGTGGCTGTCAAGCCTGTAGCTGGGCTGATGGAGGAGCCTGGAAAAGCTCCCTGGTGATCCTGTGTCAGGCTCCTGGGGCTCTTTGGTCGCTTTTCTGTGGTGAGTGAAGCTAATCTGTCTGGACTAGGATGAGAATTACCCCTACAGTCTATTTTGCCAGTTCTGTTGTGTCAGTTTGGACCCTCAGCAGGGGCACAATAACTGATGGTGAGCATACAAATAGTCTTTTAATCTTGTACAGCTGTTTCTGTAATAGTGACCATGAACTAAGAAAAGAAGGAATTTGATGCATATATTATTTCAGTTTTCTCTGAATGTGCCTATATTGCTATTGAATCTTGCTTTGGATTTTCTGGTATCTAGAGTTCTTTAATATTTGGACATGTAGGCTTATACTGAGGAGCAAACTCAGTGCATAGTTCTTCTTGTGACACCCTGGTTTTCAGCCCAGGGCAAGAGTAACCTACACTGGTACCAGTTTCAGTTGACTTTGGCAAATTAGAGTCCATGCTTGAACAGCTTGGTGAAGGCTCTGTGTCCTGTTCAGCTATTGCTTTTGTGCCATTGGTATCCCCTGAGGGAGGAAGCAGACTGCCATGTGTGGCAGCTCCTGCTGCTACCAGGGTCACTCTGCCCCACAGACCCTCTGAGCACCCCGAGCTGGCAGCTGGGTTAATAGCACAGGAGAGAGAGTGCTGTAAAGAAATACACACTTTGGAGCCCATCTGAGCCAGCAGAAGTTATTGGTGCTCCCAACTGCTCATCAGCCAGAATAACTATCCCTGCAGCTTGCTTGGTGGAAGCTCCCTACTTGGCTCCAGCTAAACCAGGCATCTGAGCCCTCTGTTCATGCTGTTTGAGGACATGGATAACCTCAAGCTGCAGGAGCTTGGGAAACTGCTTGGTGAGCACCAGGGCTGGAGGACAGCAGAGTTTGCTGTCCCAAGGGCTGGTCCATCAGACAGATGGTGCATTGCTATAGTCCTGCAGGCAAGCAGCTTGGCCCCAGCAGCTGAGTAGGTATTGCTGCCCTGCTTTAAATGATATTTCAGAAAATTATATTAGCCCGTGAAAACTTACTAGTCAGATTATGATGACAGTCTACCAGGTGCTTTGGTGTTTAGATATCCAGGAGAAGAAAGCTTGTGTTTTCTTGTGCATGTGTATTTCTGAATGTAATGTTCCATTAACATTTTTGTCTCTGTGTACAAATAGATACAAGCTTCTTCTAATATTATGCAATTTTTGATAAGAACACTCTTCTGTTTTGTGGTAGCTTTCACAACTTTTACAGCCACTGCTTTGTTTCAGTCAGGCTGTAATCTTTCTTCAGAAACTCAATGTCTCGGAAAAGTTATGGGTCTATCAAAAAGCAGCAGTTTAATTTTATAGGCACACCTGTGAATTTAATTCTCTCTCTAAAACTTCCCTTAAGTCCTTAAAGGGTCATTCCAAACTTAAGGGGGGAAGCTTTGATTGCATCGTCTCAGTAAACTGCACAATATATAGACATACTGAACCTGACAAGTGAGTGCTCATTAATCCTGAAACCTGGCCAAGTCACTTGTAATTCCAAAAGGTACTGCATTTAAAATGAAAAGTTCCCCTTATGATAAAGGCCCATTTTTTAAAAAATTTATTTTATTTCTTACTGCTGTCATCCATTTGTAACTGCCAACAGCTGCTAGTAAGGTCATTGGTAGTTAAAAGTTTTCTTCGCCTGAGGAAATGTCAGTGAAATGTAAATTCTAGGACATGGATATTCTTTCCTCCTCCCCCCCTTCTTAAACTGAAGTAAAAAATTTTTACAGACGACCTCAAATAAGCTCGTAGAAAGAATAATCTCCGACCTTCTGAGGGCTATACTAAAGGGGAGCGGGACTTCTGAGCTGGAGCAAACCTATTCTCCAGTGCAGCCTCCCAGCTCTGCTTTTGAAGAAGATGCATTTGAGGCTACCAATATTAAGTGCTGCATATAACAACAGTATTTCTTCCTAGGGTTTCACAAAAACCCCTTTTTCTAGTTTGTGCAGTAAGGTAAGTGACATAACCCTTTGTCTTGGAAAATTAGAGGTAGCAGTAGAACAATATCTCTTAAAGATTCCTTTTAAAATGATCTTTGTATGGTAGTGAGTTTTTAACTTCAATCTTATTAACAGTGGCCAAAGCCAAGTCACACTCCAAATTTATCCAAAAGTTTGCTACAAGGGAGAAAAAAAAGAAGAAAACAGATGAAGAAAATGTATTTGTCAGTACAGGCAGCACCTAAAAATCTGGGGAGAATGGCCATGACCAGATAGAGTAAGTCACTTGACCACTGTTTAAATTCTGACTGAAATATTTTTGTTTTACAGTGAAGTGAATGACTGTATGTCTCCTATTGTGTCCTCCTTTTTACCTAAAGCAAAAGTGCTTACAAGCTGTGGCCAAACCTCTTTATGAGGTACTTATAACTTGACCAAATAAAAGTATCTGAAATCTCTGGACTGTCTATTCTCGTGGATATTCACTGCAATTTTGTAATTTTTGGCAATTTAGGGAAGGTAAAATTGCCACTCTGTTGAAGTCAATGTGAGCTCTGACATTTATTTCGGTAGGGCCAGTATTTCTGAGAGAGTCCATTACCTGAGGAGCTCCATCCTTATGGATGGTGGGTAGTCCACGTGCTTATCTGAACCTGTTACATGCTTATCTGAACTTGTTGAGTTTTTTCTGTCACTAAATATGAAGCATATCTATCCTGCTTTTTGGTGGAGACTTCTAAAAAACAAAAACAAACCCCAACAAAAATCCAAACAAACAACAACAAAAAAACCACAATTGAAAAAGGCTGAAAAGCCAAAGAGAGCAAATTGCCATGATTAGATGTGCACCTTGGGGGAGCTTGAGTGCCAGTCCACCTAAGTATTTATGCTGGCTCAAGCTGAGGGGGTGCCAGAGACCCTCTGAAGGGCAATTTGCATGCTGTAAGCAAACCCTGTGCTTACAGAGCTTGGTTAGATAGGAACTCTTTAAAGCTATTACTAGGCAGAACAATTTACTTTGTTTTCAGTGACAAGAAAGCAGTTTTTAACACAGGACAACTCGTACCACTGCTGTTATACAACAAAAGGGCAGTGAATGCATGAAGGCATTTTGTTTTTACTGGGAGGTGAATTAGCTGAGGCTGAATCATCGGGGTCCAGAATAGTGCTGAGCTTGCCTAGTTGTTAGTAAAACTTGCAAGCACCTGTGGCCCCTTGCATTTTACAGCAAGATAACCATCCCAAGTTTATCTCAGTTTAAATAAAAAAAGCAAACATCCTCTACCCACCCAATACCTTTGTGGTAGAGAAGGCTGTGCCCTCAGTCCTGAGAGATCTGTTAGTTGTCTGGCCTCAATAAAAAATTCTCTTTATGTTCTCTGTAATTGAATCTTGTCTCTGGGACAGAAGAAGTAAGGGAAGAAAGACTAAGTGAGATTGGAAAAAGAGAGGGGAAGTGCAAAGTGATGAAAGAGAGGAGAGATACAGGAAACCTGATTAATATAAAATCACCCTGGAAAGCCCTGAAGTATTCCAATTTCTACTTTGTCTTATTTATACATCTTAACACTGTTTTCTGTTTGTTCTTTAGCTCTAGAAAATGATAATTGCTCCATACTTTGCAAATACTAATGGCTTTAATAGATTAAATCTGTGGTAATGTCTATGCAACCTAATAAAGCTGTGTAGTTTGTAATGCAGTGCATTAGGATTTCTATTCTTACTGTGTTGGCAAGAGGAATATGACAACAAGGGAAACAATTCTAAAAGCATGCAAACAAAACCCAGGAAAGACCTCTGAGTCTTCTGACTCAGAATAAAATGAATTTATAATGAAACAGTCTTCACAAAAGGGAGCCTTTGATTCTTCACTGAATGTTATTTTCTAGAGGTATTTGACAGTGTTGCTCATATCTTGGAATCTAGAGAACAAAGAGAAATGATTTTCATTTCTTTTCCGCTAAAACTTTCCCTTGATGTTTGAGTTCGGTTTTGGTAATACTCTAATAGGTTGCACATATATAGCTTTCCATTTTAAAATCTGGAATATCTATGTATGCTGAAGTAAACCTCATACCCTCATGGTGTTGGGCAGTAGTAATATCCTTGAGTCACAGCAGTGGAAACTGAGGCATTGAAGGTGATTTCCTTAGTACCCCTCAATATATCTGAGGCAGAGTTGAGAGGACAGTCCACCGACAGATTTCATCCTGGCTTTTTTTCCCTCCATGTGTACAGTGAAGCTGGATATCCACTTGACTTAGCAGGCTCCCCTCTGCCTGGGTAGACTTCCTTCTTTCCCAGAGGAAGAGCCTAGGATTGCAGAAACATGTCAGTGAAGAGCAGCAATGAAAAATACTGATAAACTTGTCCATGGGTTGGCACTGAGTGTGAGTAAGGGCAGAAAATGGCATGGCATGGAGATTAGGGTTTTCACAGAGATGTATGGGTGAATCTTCCTATCGCAGTTTAGGGAAGTACTTGAGCTGGACATTTAGTCTGAACCAGCATGATGACTCTTATTGTCTAGGGACACTACTGTCCCTTGCTGTCCTTCCTGTGCTTGCAAAGGGGGAGGACTTACCCTTGCCTCAGCTGCTCCTGTGTGAACTGTGTAGAACAAAACCAAAAAAATGCCAGTTTGGGAGCAGGTGTGGCTAAACAAGGGCACATGTCAACAGACTCTTACACAGGGGGCAACTTCTGGCAGAAAGTGTGGTTAGCTGGAAATAATGGTGTTTTAATGTGCTTTGTGTGTATATGTGGAGCTTGCGGAGTTGAAAAATGATGGTGTTTTTTCCCCCCCAAAATATTGTGCGTTATGTCTGAATGAATTTTATGTCTGTGTCCTGGGATTTTTCTATTTTTATAAAAGTAGGATTTTGAGTTTTCCTTTGCAGAATTCTGAGGAAGAGATACTAATCAGCTTGTAGGTATACTTGCTACCTACTACATGTTTGCATGCTCTAAGCTGCTTTCACTTCTAATTAAAATCATTGTGATTGGTTTATGAAGCTGGTTTCCAAAAACTCTGGCACTGAGCAAAAGTGCCAGACAGGGCACAGAAACAAAAACTTATGAAAACTTCACTTCAGTTATGTGTGTTATAGCACATTTGAAGAAGCTTTCTGAATTGTTGCTTCCTTGCCTGTAAATCTGCCCATCAAATCTCCTTTATATGCCCACTGCTAGGCACCAAATAAGTATTGTGCGTGACTATTACGCTCCTTGCTTTCTATGCTGTATATAAATGCCTACTGACTGTCTTTCTGAAAGGACAAGAGAACATTTTTGTAAAAGGTCCAATACAGGCAGGAAAGGACAGGTAAAACCATGTGGTCTCGCACAGTTTTCTTTTGTATCATCTAATGTAGTTATCTTAGCAGGAGGAATAATTTTGGTCTTTTGTGTGTGGATAAACGTGATAGGATTGAAATATGAGTCTGTATCCACAATACCTTGAATGTATTGTCCTAGAATATTGCATCAGGTTTAATAACACATAGGACTGGATGGACAAATGCCTATCTGATCTTTTTGCATTAGCTTTACTCATAATGAAACCTAAAGCAGGGGTTTCCTTTCCTCAAGCTTCGAGAGGCTCTTTCCCTGTTTTACACACTGATGCTCCACTGCAGGACGAGTGGATGCCAGCACTTGATCTTACCTCTGAGTTGAAGGGTCAATGAGAAGAGTTAGCAAGGAGTTGTTTATGCTATGTTAGATCTCATTAAGAGATTTTTTCCCTATCATGGAAATCAAACTTTTATGGGAACAGATCAGTTCCAGCAAGGAACAACTGTATGGGGGAAGCCAGAACAAGAGTTTGTCTGTTATTAGGTGTGACTGCCAGAGATTCATCTACTGATTACTGTCTCCATTTTACTGTTTCAAAATAAAGTTGATGGAAAAAAAGGAAACTTTAGCCCCTTGTAGGAAACACAGAAGTGTTAATTCCAATGGTTGCTCTTTGGCTGTCTACTAGGTGGTCTCTGTTCATCTGTTTTCATGGTTAATTTCTCTGTAACCAGGGGGTTATTGATCTGGTGCTAACTAGTGACATCAGTGCAGGTGTAAAGTAGCAATGTTCATTTGCTGAAAAATGTCTCTTTAAATACACGGTTCCTGTGCTTCAGCTGACCTCTGGAAGTACTCTAATGCTCTTCCACTTGCTATGCTTAAATTCTTACAAGTTTTGAATTCAATAAAATTCCCTTCAGCAGATTCCACTGTCTCTTTCCTACATCTTGTACAGTTTGATTCTCCTATTAATGAGAACGAAGTCATTTAGTGTTGTTAATTCCTTAGTCTTGTGACTCTTCAACTGATTGAATAAAAAGAATCTATTGTGCTCTTTACAGTTATTCTGGGTAATAATAGTTCTAATGGTTATTTGTAAAATATTTTTTTTATAAATCCTCACCTCTACCCACAGTTTTTAATGCTTGGATGACATGGGAAGAAGTGAGTCACCATTGTCGTGCTAATGCAATTCCTAATAACTTAACAAGGGCTTGTGAACTTCTTAAGCTTTAATTACATTGTGGCAGGACTTAAATATAGTTATAGGATATGTACGTAAGTCTTCTACTTATTCTCTCCTGCTTTTATCCTTGATGAAAGCTCTTGGGCAGCTCAACTCTTTGTGGGCCTAATATAAAACTGGAAAGTGCACATGACTAGATACACTTTGTTTTTTAATCATAGATACAGTATAGGTGGATATTCATGCAATGATTTTTAGTCCGGTTGCATCATGGCTTGGATGGGCATATGCTTCGCTGGGTGAAAAACTGGCTGGATGACTAGGCCCAGAGAGTGGCGGTGAACGGAGTCAAATCCAGTTGGTGGCTGGTCACGAGTGGTGTTCCCCAGGGCTCAGTGTTGGGGCTGGTCCTGTTCAATACCTTCATTGATGAGTGCACCCTCAGTAAGTTTGTGGATGACACCAAGTTGGCCAGGCATGTTGATCTGCTGGAGAGTAGGAAGGCCCTACAGAGGGATCTGGACAGGCTGGATTGATGGGCCGAAGCCAACTGTATGAGGTTCAACAAGGCTCAGTGCCGGGTCCTGCCCTTGGGTCACAACAACCCCATGCAACGCTACAGGCTTGGGGAGGAGTGGCTGGAGAGCTGCCTGGCAGAAAAGGACCTGGGGGTGTTGGTCAACAGCCAGAGGAATATGAGCTGCCAGGGTGCTCAGGTCGCCAAGGCAGCCAATGGCATCCTGGCTTGTATCAGAAATAGTGTGGCCAGCAGGACTAGGGAAGTGATCGTCCCCCTGTACTCAGCACTGGTGAGGCCACACCTCAAGTACTGTGTTCAGTTTTGGGCCCCTCACTACAAGAAGGACATTGAGGTGCTGGAGAGTGTCCAAAGAAGGGCAACAAAGCTGGTGAAGGGTCTAGAGAACAAGTCTTATGAGGAGCGGCTGAAGGAACTGGGGTTGTTTAGTTTGGAGAAGAGGAGGCTGAGGGGAGACCTTATTGCTCTCTACAACTACCTGAAAGGAGGTTGTAGCAAGGTGGGGGTCAGTCTCTTCTCCCTAGTAATGAGTGATAGGACGAGAGGAAAGGGCCTCAAGTTGTACCAGGGGAAGTTTAGATTGGATATTAGGAAAAAATTCTTCATTGAAAGGTCAGTCAAGCATTGGAACAGGCTGCCCAGGGAAGTGGTTGAGTCCCCATCCCTGGAGGTATTTAAAAGCCATGTAGATGTGGTGCTTGAGGACATGGTTTAGTGGTGGACTTGGCAGTGCTAGGTTGGACTTACTGATCTTAAAGGTTTTTTCCAACCTAAACGATTCTATGATTCTATCTCAGATGGTGAGTATAGCAGAGCAAAAGCCTGAGACAGGGGACTGAATGACTATGGGCCTGGAATAGGGTTGTGTAAGTACCACAAGAGTGCCCCAAGGAGCAGGGCTAACTAGAAGAAGGTAAATGGGTGTGGGACTACAGCTTGTTTCCTGCTCTCATTCAGTTCACATTTCAGTGTTCAGAAGTATTCATAAGTGATTTTTTTTTTTAAGGAAATTCAAGGTAATATACTAACCTTTGGTTGTGGATGGGAAACTATGACTAAGCACCTAGTCAATACTACGGGGGGTCTGACGAAAAATCCTACCTTAGCTTTCAGATTCATCAGAAACTCTGACCTGAGATTACATACTATCTGGCCTGGATTCTTGGAAAGCTTTGCAAGTGTGATCCATTTAATAATAAAACTTGAAATAGCTGTGCTTCTCTTGCTTTAGGATTTTGCTTTGGCAGTTTCATGGTGTGCTCATGTCACTTGTTCTCATTTTCGTCCTGCCAGACAAGTCTAAAGTGTAAAGAAGATGAATGGCTTTTGGGGACCTCCACATAACTTTGATCTTTCCCTTGCAGTAAGCAAGCCAGAAAAGTCCTGACATGGTTTCTCTTCCTGCTTCCTTCTTTAGGCAGCAGTACCTGAGGGGAAGGAGTGCATCAGGTTTGCTTTCCCTTTCTAATCATGCTCTACAGCTTAAGGCCTAGATGTTGTGATTCAATTTGTTTTACCTCTGCCTTTCTCCTCTTCACACCATTCCCTCAGAAAAAACTACCAAACAGCTGCCTTCATTATGCTGGACCTCTGAAGAGTAGGTTGCCAGTACTCAGGCAAGCCAGAAGTCACTCATAAACAAGGAGATATTGTCTTTATGTTATATCTCTTTGCTGTTGGGTTTCAATTGTCCAGCACTATCAGGAAGATCCTAAGAGTACTACTAATATGATGCAGGATTCTGCTCTGGCAACAGTCCTCTAGAGCAAGCTGCTTAAGGATGACTTATGAAATAGTGCAAAATTAGTAAAGCAAAAGACTGTTATGTTTAGAGCTGAAATGAAACCTGCACTTTGGGATATTTGGTTGAGGAAAAAATCTGTTCTGGATTGAAGCAGACTTTCTGAAATATTTGTGAAAAAAATCTGAAAAACTTGGAAACAGAATTTTAGCATAGCATCCGAATCCAAGGCTGGGGTTTGGTTCAGCAAGGTCTCTGGACTGCCAGCTTTATGATGGGCAGGACAGGAGTCCAAAGCTCCTGGGACTCCCATCTACCCACTAAGGATTATTGGTTTAGTCTGGGATCTCAGGGAGCCTGGAAGACATCTCGCCTTGCTTCAGAAGCATTCTGCCAAATGGTCAACATGAGTCCTGCATTGGCAGTTTGGGTGTCTGAAATTGCTGTGTTCCTACAGATGTTTTGATTTACAGGGAATTGCTGGTTTCCAGCAACAACAAAATATTTCATTAAAATAGGTCTTCCACTCATAATTATGATGTTGCAAACCACAGAAATGGAAGCCACATATATAAACTGTTATATTTCAGGTAACAAAGGGAACTTCTACTAATTGCCTCATTGTTTTCTACTCTGTTTTCTTTTTACCACTGTCATAAATACAGTCTACTCAAAGATGTCTTTTGCAGCTCCTTCTGAAAGCTAGTTCTCTGCTATTTGCAAAACTTTAACACCATAGAGATCTATAAGACCTCAACATCTCTCTTGTCTCAGGTGAAAAATGAATCCTATCTGATGGTTGACCTTCCTAGGAACAGAAGCTTCTCCAGAAAGACACCAGATCTATTGGTTCCCAGCTGCTGCTAGGTAAAAATCATTATCGGAGCACACAAGGGAAAACTAGTTGCACTAGTTGCTTAGCTCAATGAACATGTTTCTTAGAAAAATCCCTAAAATAATATGAACCAACCTGGACATAATACGTGATTGCAACTCTGGGCCTTTGAGGGGAGAGGGCTGTAGCTCAAAACTGACAGGACTTGTGGAGGTGAGCAGTAGAAGTCAAGTAGTTTTTTTTTTGGTTTTTTTTTTGTTTTTAAAAAAAAGGCACTTTGAAGTTTATACTTAATTTGCTGTCTGCCTGTTCTTGGAAAGGAAGTAGATGGTGCAGAGTCAGAAGGTCTCTCCCTTGGTAGGCAAATTGCTTGCTTTCTCACTTCATGTACAAATGGGGACAGTGTGGTCTTAGTCTGCATAACTGATTAATTCCATTCATCATTTTAATTCCCCATTAATAGAGTAGCTGATAATTGGCTATAAGGGCCTCATGCTGCAGTCCGATTTTTGGGGTTGAGGCAGAAGTAGCATGTGATGGTGTGAATCTCCTTGGATATATCTGGCTGAAATAGCGGGACCTTAGTCTAGTCCTTTAAACACTTCATTTAAATGACATGCGTTGCTTGACATCACTGAACTAGGCTGTGACTTTACGACTTCTCCCAGTAGTAGACTGAGGTGAGACTTCTCAGCCTTGGCATCGTGTCCCTTGCTCTGATAGTACCATGCTGCAAAAGAGTGCAGTGAGAAGACTTTGTTTTACTCTTCTGGCCCAGTTGAGCTAGCAGCAGCTAGCTCAGGCAGGAAGAGACAGCAACGAGCCAAGGTTCTCTCTACCTGTAACAGGAGAGAAGAATGTTTTCTCCTTCACTCAGAAATGCAGATTTCGTATGTGGGCAACCTTTGCAATAAGAAGACTTCTTGTCCCACCTTTCTCATGAAAAGAGGACCTTATGGGTATGCCTAAGTTCATCTCAGCAGCTTTAAAGCAATGTTGAAATCCTCTGAAGATAGTAGATAATTATATTCTATTATCACAGTCTATGCCTATTTCCTGCTCCCTGCAAAACAGTTGAAAGGAAAAACATTTTTCTACACTTTTTAAGGAGATCTATTACAGTTAATGATATTTCTGAGACTAAAATAAGAAATAGTTATTTGAGAAATGTTTGTACTTAACTCTCACTTGTTCTCTTTAACACCCCACATTCCCCAACACACACACCTACACATGTAGCTGTCCTTCCCCAGCTCATACTAAATTCTGTCCTCTGGTGAAATGCGATATAAAGTAGGATATAGAGCACAAATCTAGTAAGACTGCACTTGGTAATCCAATTCTGGGTTGTTTGTTTCTTATCCTTTATTGCTCCATTTTGTCCTTATTGAAACTCCAATATATGTTGCCTGTATTACTTTATATTCCCCAAGTTTGCTCTTTAATGGCTGGGTATGCCCAGCCATTACTGCCTCTCAGTTCTGTTCCTTTTCTTCAGAACAGAAAGTTTAGAGTTTTGGTAGACTGTGAAACTCGCATCATTTATAGTACTCCAACTTCTTGATTGCTGTAATTACCGACTGGATGACTTCGCAATATTAGGACTTGCATGAAAGCATCCCGTGAGGACCAGGCAGAGCTGATTTCTTTAGATTCAAGTTGGATAAAATCCTCTGGCTATTGCCTCTTATAGGAGAATTAACCCCCCAATAGAGGGTTGTCCTCTATTGGATAGTGAGTTCTTAACATGAATTCTCTGTCATTTTGCGTAACACTACATTTTGTACTTTTTTTTTGTCTAAAAGACCATTCAGGTGGTGATCTAAGATATACAGTATTATTCAGCTTCAAATGTACAGTATATGATGTTGGGAATTCAGATATGAGATTGCTGGCACACTGACAATATGCCTTTGTAGATAAGTTCAGGGAGAAAACATATTTTTAATTAAAATCAATTATCATGAAATTGGAGTTTTTGATCACTAATTCCCCACAAAATGACTGGAAATTTTGAAACTTTGGGTTTTGAACAAAAGCTCTATCCACTGGCATTTAATAGGCATGTCTCCATTAATTACTTTAAGATTATGTTTCAGTCTCTGAATTTACACTGCATGAAATCAGCATTTATCCTCTGCTTCTTTTCCACAACATTTACAGAAGGTGTGTCTTTATTGCAAAGGTGAGGTAATGTATCTTTACATTAAGTCAATACAGCTCAAGAGATTGAGGATGCACTGAAATTACACTCAGGTGGCTGCATCTGTGTCAGTACTGTGCTTGCTCATGTATGTATGAGACAGACTTCTGGGGCTTTTACTGTCACCGTTGTTAATGAGCTGAACCGTGGTGGTGTTTCTGGCCCTTCTGGAGAGTTAGAGGAGGAATTGGAGCTGGTAGCTTTGTAGTGGTACTCATTTCCTTCCACTCTGAAGTGTGATTATACAAATGGGTCATTTGTACTGTTTGAGCTGGCCTGTGTAAGTTAAAGGTGCTACAACACGCAAGCTGATGATTTTTTTTTTTTTTTATTTAGTAGCTGAGTCCTCATGGGCAAGTTGCTCAGCACAGCTTGCTTAGAAAGACATAGACAGAGGCTGCCTTCATGCTGGGCAGGAGCATCAGCAGAGATATCTGAAACTCATCTTCAAAAATGAGATTCAGCTTGACTCAGGCGTGTGTTTGGATGAGCAAGCACATTCTCCCTCATCATGGCTTTTAAAAAAAACCAAAACAAACAAAAAAACACACACACGCAAAACCCCAAAAAACCCAAAACAAACCAAACAAAAAAAAAACCCACAAACTTTATTCAGACCTGTGAGTTTTGATGTTGCTGTCTCAGGAGAAATTTTGTTGTCATTGTCTGTGACTAATTACAGTTCCCCTGCAGTCACTGGCGTACATGAATTTTTCTTAAATTTTGGGCATGTATCTCACATCACAGTAACCAAGGCCTCTTGGGTTGCCAACTTCAGCTGTGCCCTCAGAATACATGCTGAGCTGAGAAGTCATGACTATTTTTCAGGTTTTATTTTTTCTCTGTGCTTCCTGGTTTGATGTGTATTCATTTCATGTTTTCAGCTCTTCTCCCTGACAGCTAGAAACTTACTAGAAAAGAAACAATTGCACAGAAGATGCTTGTGTGAGTCCTCAGCTGCAGCTGTGATTAGAGCACTAGATTAACAATATAACTCTAAGTGCTGGCCATGCCACAGAAGTATGGCCACATCCATTCAACAGGCCTAGTTGGGGGATTGGAAGAAAGTTTGGGGATGGTACCAGCAAGAATGTTGCACATCATTATGTTAATAAAGAATTACTCTGAAGCCATCTCTGTGGATTGACAGCTTCTGCTATGAAGAGACAGCTCAAGACTTGGAGATGTTTGCCCAAGGATTTGAAGTCCACTGTGGGATCTATGTGCTCGTATCCTGCATAATGCAGCCCATGGAAACATACTGGAAATTCTCCATTTCAACAGATGGTTTTCAGAGAGATGAAGGGTTGGAAAGGGTTAGCGGGACTCCTGGAGGGGACAGTGAAATATCAGGGAGTAAGAAGGTCTCCAGAGTTTCAAGAGCTTTGAGAAGCCACGGTTGCAGCTCTTTTCCGACACTCCACCTCTCCAAAGACTGACTTGCTACTTTCTCCCTGAAGGTACTGGTCCCCACTGCCTCTCTTGCCTGGTGCAGTTTCCTGTTGTAAGTCAAGAGCAGCCATGTCTTCCACGGCCTGCTCCCCACTGGTGCAGCCACCGGGCTGGAGAGGGGCTGGGGCACAGGGCTGGGTCCTGCATTGCCGCAGTGAGGAGGAGCAGAGCTGGGATACAGGAATTAAGCAGAGACCTCAGTTATGCTGCTGCTGGCAGGGTTGCCCACACACATGTGACAACCCTTCTCTTGGCAGCAGGGGCTCTGCAGGCATGTGGTGGCTATTCAGCCTGGGATGAATATTTCTTATCTCCTCAGATACAAAATAGGCAGGTTACTGCTCACTGCAGGGTGCTGACCTGGGCAACTAGCTGCTGTGCTGGTGCTCCAGGTTCATTTTTTTTTTTATGTTGTTGTTGCCAATATATTAATATTAATGTTATTTATTAGGGAAAATAAAAGTGGCAAAAATCACCTGGGTCACCAAGTCTAGTCTCTCTTGACGGCAGGTAGCCAGAGAAGAGATGTTGGTCTGGAGAGCATCTGTTTCTCCAGCTTCACAAACACCCTGTCACAGGCAGGGCAGCTTTCAGTAATGAGGGTCAAGATTCATTTCTGTCCAAAGTACAACAGTTCATAAGGATTTCACAATCCAGACAGTCTAGTCATTTAAATGTTAATAAGATTCCTGTTTTGTTTTGAAATGTAGAGAGGATCTTGCTTCTTTACCCTTTATTTCCCTTTCTCCTCTTATTTACAGTCTTGCTTTAGCAGTTCAATCCAGTTTTGCAGATAAACAGTCTTGCTTTGGCCAGGGTGAAAGTCTCTTCTAGATGTACTTTTCAGAGGAGTATGTGCTGGATGTGAGAGGTTCAAGCAGGGGCAGGAGAGCTCTATCTCTTTTGGACTTGCTCCATCCAGGACACCAGCTTTTGTTTTGCTTTCAGAGCTCCAGTTCTGAGAACAAAAGCCTGTTTTACAGAGGTAGGCTCTTACAAAGACATAAAATGCACCTTTAAGGCCTCCACAAGTGGCCACTGGGGACTCGCTGTTCTGAGAGGGTGAATCCAAGATAACAGCATAGTTTCTGTGGGAGCCTGACTCCATTTAGGAAAGGACAGTGCCTTCCCCACAACGTTGAGCCAGTACCAGAAATAGAAGCAGGCTGCCTCTGAGTACCACGTGGTTTTAATAACTTCATAACAATGACATGAGTAACCCTGTGAGTATGCTGTAATGGTGACAAGAAGCTGGAGACAGCAGTGCACATGGCTTTCTCATTACATATTCTAGATACAGAAGGTAACACAACATGAGTCCAAATGTATATGATTTAAATAAGACCCAAACTATTCTACATCATTCTGACATCTCTCTTGGGAATATGCATTAGAATTAATAGAGAGGAAATTGGAAAGGTCCTGCTAATATTATTAGTTACAGTTTTATTCATTGCAGTAATCCAGAGGTCCCAATTTATCTTGGTTCAATCTATGACCACACACACGCATGCACTAAAAAAAGGTCCTGTCACCACAGCCTCAGATTATAGCATGACCCAGTGATAGCCCTATTTTGAGTTTAGGGGCAACTGTGGTCCTCCTCTTCAAACAGTAGAAGTGGTTAAACCCTTTGGGGCATTGTGATGCTCTTCAGGTGGTAGTCTGTATGGATGTTAGTGCCCAGGTCAGAGGAACACCCTGGGCCCTTCAGGGGACCCTTCAGGTCTTCATGGCACAGAAGAACCACTGAGCCTTGGAAATGACAGGGGAGAAAGGCACAGAGGAAAACTTTGGGCACAGCTACCTTGTGTAACCCCAGAAAGGCCAGGAAAAAGAGTGTGTTTAGGTTGTGTGCTGATAGAAAGATGCAAGCGAAGAAGTGATCTCCTGTCATGTGACACCCGGCAAACAGGACTTGGTGTTCCTTGTCAGAGAGTGGGGTTTCTATAACAGATACCAGGCTCCACTGCCAAATGCTTCCTCCTGATAGAACAATTTGCAAGATCCCAAATTTTTGGGAACTATTGAGTTCAGAGAGAGTAGCAACACAGCTGAAAGTGTTACGTAAACAACATATGTTAGATGTCTGATGTGCAGAGCTGGTTTGCTCCACACAGAGCACTAAAAACTGCATAGAACGTAGGAGCCTGATCTCCCATTTTAACAGTGCAAAAGAGCACTAAAAAGCAGAAAGGTGAATACCTATTTAATTTTATAATAAAGAAAAACTATAATCTTACGTTCTGTTGGATGTTTGCATAAGGGAAACCAGCATGTGAGTTGGATTTCAATGAAAAGTCTCAGTCAGAACATAGGCTCAATAATTAGGCTTGGATTCTTCTAAAATGACTTTTGCCATCTCAAATGTAATCATCAGGTCTAAGCCAGCTGTCTAGGCACCCTCCACAGCTAAAGGAGGGGTATCTCTTGAGGGCAACTCAGCCCTTTTTAGAAGGACTTCTGAAATAGGCAGGATGATTTGTCATCCAAAGGTGACTTGCTCTTTCTTCATTACAGAGAACGCTTTAGATGAGTTGTTTATTCTTACATGCTTGCCCTTTATATAGCCAGAGTTAACTGAGAGGAATCTTGTCCTAAAGTGTCCAAGAAGTCTGTATTTATGAGAGTGTCTAGGCAGGACTGATCAGAGATCAGTGCTGGCCGTGTTGCTGCTTGTTGAGGTGCTGTTTGAAAGCCCAGCCTTGCCAGGCCTGCTGCAGCCTGAGCAGAGTCCTTCATTTTCATGGCATCCAACAACAAATTACTGCAACAGCACTAAAAAGCCCTCTGCAAACTGTTATTTTTCTCAGTCTTGACTTGTGTGTTCTCAATCAATTGTGGTTTCTGCTTTGTCTCCAGATTCATATTCAAGTGCTGTTGTATTTGCTGGTTTTCTTATGAGTTGTGCTGCTGGTGCTCTGACAACTGAGTGCTGCCTTGGTGGTGGCATTACTGCAGGGCATTTGTGCTGTGCCTGCAATGACAGGGCCTGACATTCAAAGCTTGGCTTCATCCAGTTGCTTGAGGGGGGTCGAGAGCGAATTCTTGCCTGCAAGCTGCAGCCTTGATGCCAAATCTTTTAAGGAAGACTGTATCTCAGAGGTGAGAGCTCCCCCTTCTTCCTGCTCATTAGGTGGTAGGATCTGCTACAGTGGTTCGACTTTTACAGTGCCACAGGCAAGAGTTGCTGCTGCTTTTTGCATTTTTACCTGGATCATTGGCATTCTGCTTCTCTGCATTTGAGACTTGGATTAGGTATCAGATTCAAGAGGAGGCTGTAAGACACAGAAGCATGCTGACTGCTTTCCAAATCAACCCTGATTAGAGATGAAAAATTCATTTCTCTTATATATAATATATATTTATGAAAGCATTGTCTTTCTGCAAACATTAACATTTTTACCAACTTATAATATGTCAGGCAAAATGAATCATTCTTTGTGTTTGTGTGTGCATTGTTAAACCTGCCTGTATTTTTTGGATTTCTGAATGTTTATTTTCTGTGGTTTGGGTTGTTTTTTATATTTCATTTGATACAATTGATCTTGGTGCCTTGTTTCCGATACCTAACACTTGTGTTTCAGAGGAGAGAGACAGAAATAGAATGTCAGATCCCTGCTTGGTTGGGAAGGAATTTGTTCCCTTGCAGTGACGAACAGGGTGACAGCTACTCAAATGGTAGTGGGGAGCGAGTAGACGTGTGAGGGAAAATCCAAGCTGGCTGTCATTGCAAAGACATTGTGATGGTAGAAACCTTATGCACCAGAGCAGTATGAAGGACTAGAAAATGGGTCAAAAATTCATGCATTCCCTCCACCTAGGTAAAAATCCTATATAAGTATGTAGATCAGAAAGAAACATAGTCTGATCTCAGCCTCCTTGTGACTCAGGGTCTCCTCAGTGAGCTAGCTTGCTGCCTTGCCTCCTCCCTTTGCTACTTCCTCCTCCTTCCTTCCTCTCCTAGGAGAGGAAAAAGGATTTTCTTCCTTTCAAGTTTCCCACACTCTACTTCCACTGACCAGTTAAGTCTTCAGTAATTCCCCATCTCTGCTTGCCTAATTGCCCCCTTTAATAACCTGTATGGATTTACTCTATTGCTTTTACTTCTTAGACCCAACATAATTTTAGACTATGAATAATACTTTTATACAACTTTTCAGAAACTTCTATTAAGCAACTGTACTCTTGATTGCTTCACTACCTCCTTTCTCATGGCCGTTCTCTATAGCTGCATTTGGTATGTGCTCAAAGACAAAATGAGATGTTTCTGAATACCTCCCTGTCCTTTTGCATTAGCATTGTGAACATGTTGGTACATTCTGAGTCTGCAAATGGCCTCACAGCTTATGGATGTCTTTCAAATATCCACAAATGGAAGGAACTTTTGTTCATGTCTTTGAACTGCAGAAGCTGTGCTGAATGAGTTCGGGGTTTGTTTTGTGTAAGGTGATCTGTGACGGGATCTGTCTTAAGACTGCTTCTGTAGGGCTTCAACTAAACCATGCACAGTTCCACTCACCACTCAGTGTCACCTGTGCTACTCCTGCCCAGCCCTACATGGCACAAGGCAAAAAAGGTGAAACTCAGCCCTGGGGGAAAGAAATGTCCAGAATGCCTCCTGTTCCTCCTGCTCCAGTAAAACCAGAGGTGGTCAGGGACCTCCTCATATTGGAGGTCTTGGATGGGAGCACCCTACAGTGGGAGCAAGTGGCAAATGGCTTTGTGGAAAGTAATTCGCCACCACCCCTGGAGCTCTGCTGCTGACACTGGCTGTGGCAGTACTTCAGGGCTCTACCACCCCTGTTGCTGACACTGTTTGGCAGGATTTGGCAACAGAGCTCTACAGGGACTCAAGAAAATGTCATAACTCCTCTAGCTACTCCTGCATATTATCAATGGGGCCTTTGGGGCTGGTGTCTTCCACAATCTCCCATCCTCCTAATCTAGAGGATTAGTAATCTAGAGCCCTGCTCATACCATGTTGTCAGGACCATGGTCTTCGGCAGGCCTTCCTCCACACTGCGTGACAATGCTGGAAACATTTAAAAAGGGCACAGGTTAAAATGCAACTAATTAGTAAATACAATGGGAATTTTGAGATACCTGCAAAAAGTGTCAGAGAGGAATGAGCCCAAGTTCTCAAATCATACTGACACCTTCGGGTGTCCAACCACAGGCTGCTGAGGTTGGGACAGAGCTTACTTGTGTTACAGTAATGCCTGGAGGTCCCAGTCAGGAACTAGTGCACCACTGTATAAGCCAGCATCAGCACTCCCAGATCACCCCCACATGCACAAAGGAATAGGTCCTGCCCTGGTTTAATCCATGTAAAAAGATTTTTCTAAGAATTTCCCCTACTGTAATTACATAGGGCTAACTAAAGTGTTCGCATAGCTCTGAAGTAGTTTGAGATGCTTGCAGGCCAGGTCCCAGTGGAGGCACCATTGCTTGTGCCTATCAAACATCAGCAGACAGCTTTCCTGAAGGGATAAACGACTGCTCTCAAAGGGCTGCCCTACCTAAATTTGCTCAGGCTTGTGTTGTGAAAGAGACTTGGGCACAATGGCCTGTTTCAGCCTTTGACAGTGGGGGAAGCTGAATCATGGGTAAAGCATGCAAGCAAGGAGTTGCACAAAATCAAGATAATCCAATATTTGCTAAGTGGTGCTTGCGTGGCTTTTGTTGGGTGGTGTGCATGCAAAAGACTTGTAGCCCCAGTGAGGTTTCAGAGTAGGCCAGTGCTATCGGGGAGGCCATTGGTATCTTGCCTGAGAAGCAGAATTTTTGTGTTGTGTTTATCTTCTACTTGTTGATAAGCAGACATAGGTATTCAAAACTCTCCTGTATCCTTGTGGTTTTCTCATGGCTGTAGTCTCTTGTATAGAGCAAAAAGTCCAACAGACTATTTGTCCCGCTGTCAGATAACCAGCAAGGGCTGGGTGTACACAGGGAGATGGGGCTAGGGTCAGCTTGAACTGTTAATTCCCTGAATTAGGACAAGCCAAAACCACTTCAAGTTATCAAATTTTCTCAGCTATAAAACAGGGAGAAGATGGATCTGTCCTTATAGAACTTAGTGCTAAATACTGTTAGAAAGTATCTTGTCACGGAAGTATTTTTTCACTCTTGGTGCTAAATGATTTTTTTCTTATTTCCATTTCTTAAAGCAATTTCATGCCTTGATAAAATATAGTCATTTTTCTATGTTGTATGTAGTAGAGTAGCCACTCTTGAGCAGACCAAACGTATTTTGTTCCCTCCCTGTCTTCACTGCAATACAAAATAGCAAAAGTAATTAGTCCACAGTATGGATGAATTGATTGGATTTTCAGCTTGGGGAACAGATACATTTGAAAATTAGAGCCTCTGGAGCGATATCGTCCTCCCTCCCTAGTACAGAAGTTGACTGGAACTCACAACGGCACTATATTTCTGATTTTTTTTTTTTTTTTTTTGGTCTTTAATTTACTGTGCAATTTAACTGAGCCATTTAAACTCCCTGGCCTTGATTTATCATGCGCTCTGTTCCACCTGGGCAAAATAGAGCTGTGCAGAGCAAGGGTTCAGCATACAGTGAATATGTAGCAACTCTTCTTGATTGAGGGGGTGCTCTGGGTTGGGCTGGGGGGCAGGATAGGCGCTAGTCATCGGGACCCTCATGGTGCTGATTCTGTGGTCCCTGCTATCTCTCTGCAGTAGCTGCTGAAACAGCTGGATATTGCAGAGCAGTGAGAAGAGCCGCGGGCAGCCTGTTTGAGGGAGACCCAGGCCAGCTCCTCCCTGTTCCTGCTCTGGGGTGAGCATAAGGGGAAATGAACCTCCAAACTGTGCTCCGCAGCTTATGCGATGCCTCAGTACTTACAGATCTTTGGATAAAAGGTGCAATTAAGTCCTGGCGTTATTCTGTAACTTAAAAATGGTTGAAACTCTGCTTAAACCCAAATTTAATTAACTTTGTTTTAAACAAAGATTATTATAAAACCTTTATCCAGCTGGAGTTTTATCTGCCAAGTTTCACTGCGGGCTATGCATTTGCATGGCAGAGTTTTACACACTCCTGAAATTTGTGGTTTGCAATGGAAAAAATGGCAGACTTGGTTGTACCAGCATTAACAGACATTCAGGATAATTGAAAATACTGGTTCTTGCCAAAAACTGAAGTGTAAGAGTTTAAGAGATTTTTTTGCTTAAGGTCCTTTCACTTTAGCAACAGAGATTGCTCCTGAATTTATATCTGGGCCATACATGGCTATGACTTCCCTCTCCTGTATCTTCTACCCATGAGCTTGGGGTGAGAACGCGGCCCTCCAGTTTAAGAATTGCTGTACTTCTGCCCAATTTCCCTGCACACCCACGTGTATGTGGTCAATGGCCGGGGACATTTTAGAACATCCCGTTTCTCAGGTCAGGCAGTATGATGCCCTTTGAAAATCCCTATGTCAGGGAAGAAAGGCGGAGGGGAGTTGGGAGGGATACTCATGTTTCACAAAGTCCACAAACTGCAGCCAGACTCAAAAGCGCTTAAGCACAGCCTGACTGCAAAAGGAATTCAATATTCCATTCTCCAGAGTGAATGACGCTGATCAAAGAAGCTGCATCTGAAAAGACAAACTCTCTGCTGTCCCCTTCACTTCCAGACTTGAAGGAAAAAGTACGAAAGATCACTGTGCTGCAGAACTGCCCCCATTTCTGTGGGGAAAATCCTTTTTTTTTTTTTTTTTTTTGTACCAGCCTTCCTTTCTTATACCAAAATAGTCATATTTATTTTTAAAAAGGGGAACACTTAGCTTTACTTGTACTGCAAAACTGGCTTCAAAAAGGGTAGGACAAATTCAGGGTAGAAAAATCCATCAGGAACTGCTAAGCAGCTCTAAACAGAGCTGCAAGTGCAATCTCCAGATAGACACTGGGAGCATATAGCACAGAAGTGCAACTCTGTGCGTGCCCCTGTGCTTCCAGCCTCGTGGTGATACCTACGCTTGTCCCCAGGCCACTGCTGCTGCCGTTGTCAGAGACTGGCTAGGCAGACCTGTGGTTTGACAGAGGACAGGCATCGTGTTGCCTTACCCTGGTAAACATGGAACAAGATTCTTTCCCTGCTACAAAGAAGGGACAGATCCACAATGTCTTCTGTCCCCCTGAGGACTCATCCTGCACACTTAGGCGTTTGGGAGCTGATAAAGCTGTTAGTGCTGAGCACCTTCCCTAGGAGCATCCTGCTCCTGTTGTGCAGCAGCTGCTGCCCAGGGATGCCGTTTGTGGCCGTGGCCACCTCTGTGGCTGCTTAAGGTGGATGTTTTCAAACTCCTCATCCCTGTGCAAGAGCATAGAGTGTTGGAAACGATTCTGCGCAGGGAGCCAGATATAATCCTCCAGGCCTCAGAAGGACCCTCAGAAAGGTTTACATTCAGAACACCAATGCTGAAAACATTAAAGCGTAAAACTGCATCAGATGAAATAGTTGTAATTATAGCAAGCATATGAGACAAAACCTATTGTCATTTATCTCTCTGGGGACACCGCACTTTTTGTTTGAGCCCTATTATTGGTGAAGTATGAGTTCTAAAATTATAATAATTAAAATGATGATTATAAAGTGTCAGGGATTGTAATTTTTTTTTTTATAGCTGGGAACAGTCTGTTCATTACTGAAGCGAAGAATTGGCTTTAAATTCACATCAGTTTAAAAGACAGTGAGAGGGGGAGCATGTTGTGAATGCAGTGAGCATGCCTGAGTGCTGAGGCCCCTTATCGTGCTGCAGACTGGATCCCCTTTCTCCTCTGTTAGGCATGGAGAAGAAGGGAGCTGTGGTGAGGGACAGTTCTGGACAGTGGGCTGGAAACGTGTCACTGCTTGACCTTCTGGGAGCCTATTTGTGACTACTGCTGCTTTGTAAACACCAACTGGGTGGCTGCTGCAGCCCGCTGCTGGGATGTGGGAGCAGGCAATACGCTGTTCCCATTTTCTGGAAAGAGAAACTGAGGATGAAAAATCTAAGAAAACCACTAGACGCATCAGCAACTGGAGCACAGGAGCCCCTTAATATTGAATGCACCTTCAGTCCATCCCTTTATGTTGTGTGTCTCATGCAGGAGCTGCTTCTTGTCACGAACTCAGGGCAGAAGGTGGCATGTCCCCGGCCAGGGCAGCAGCCTGTGCCAAACATAGTTGCCTATCTCGAGGAGCTGGTTTTGAGCTTTGTAGGTTGCCAGGGCTAGACTGGGTAGCTCAAATAAGAAAAAGTCTTGAATGCCTGAGATTCAAAATACTTTGCATTTTCATATCGGCTCAACTTTGGGGATGAAAAGGCCCCAAAATGTCAGCTATGTCTGTTCTGTGTCAGAAATAAATGAAGGCTGAGATGAGTGTTAGCTTCGGGCACCCATCCAAGGCTGTGGGAGAGAGGAGGAAATCTATACCATAGATTTCAAAGAGCCCATATGTCTGATCTAGGACTTGCTGTCTGTCCTTTGCTGGATCGGGCCCACCTCTATGAAGAAGAGGCTGGGTAGCAGCTGGGGGATGGAGGGGAAGAGGAGGAGAAAGGAAAAGGAATCAGAGAAACATTGATAAATTCTATTTAGTGAATAACACAATGCATGTAGCAGCACAATGGCCTTTTCTGCAGGCAGATTATCCCAGCCAGAGTCTTTGCTATATTAAAAAGAGGGGGGAAAATAGAGCACCAAAGAAAAGGAAAGGCGGGCTGTACAGCAGCAATCAATGCTGCCCTTTGTGCTGCCTGACATTTGAGGGACTTGTTATCAACGATTGCTGGCTGCTTTATCTAAATGTATCTCTCCAGCTGCCAGGCACAGCGCTGATAGGCAGCGGGACGTGCCGATGGCCCCAGCTGATACCGCGACCGCCCAATTCACCCGCCTGCCTTGCTGTCAGGGGCCCGACGGCTTCTGTCACTCCGCTGCTGGCATGCTTCTACCTACCCCCTAAAGGGGAGAGAGAGGACATTTTTCCCCCGCCACTCCTCCCCTTTCCTATCAGCCACTTCTTTGTCTTATAAAAGGAGAAGGAAGGCAATGAAGACCAAAAAAAAAAAAAGTCAAGAAACTTGGGATGAGTTGAGGAAAGGAAAATTTACTTTATTTTTTGTTTGTCCTGCAACAGCTCTGTCATCTGTTGCTCTGGCAGAAATTGCCTTATGTGCGCTCGCCTCCTCTGTCCTGCTTTACTGCAAAAGAGTGATAAGAATAATCTACTGCTTGGCTGCTGCTAGGTTGTCTCTCAGTGTGGAAAATGCCTCTCTAATATTTTCTGTTTGTTTATACAACATATTTACTTGTGTCGATGTAATGCAGGGAGCTGTACGCACAAGTTTGCATGCAGTTACTATTAATTTTTATGACCAGAAGATGATGATTGGGCATAAAATAAAGGTTAGCTTGTAGCAGCTCCTAAATCCTGGAGGGTGTGTGTATTTAAAAAAAAAAAAAAAAAGTGTGTTGTAGGCCAGTTCCAGCCAGAAAGTAGCTGCTCTTAGGTGCAAGCTGCCTAAAGACAGTTTAATTCTTGCTAAAAAGTAGCCAGTTATTGACAGGTTTTAAAGTACAAAAGCTCTGGATTGCTGTGGCCTCTTATTTCAAGAGACAGCTTAAATTATTACCTTTGCTGCTAAAAAGGTTTTGAGGTCTGCATGGAAATGTCAGCTCATAGGCCTGCATGTATATTTACTCTTGCTTGGTGCTAATGAAGCCATTAAAAATGCAATATGGCACAGCTGAAAGATTTCCCTAAAAATGAGCATTTTCTGCTGTCTGTGACTTCTTCTGAAGAAGCATTTGGGAAAAAAAGTAATACATAAGCACAGTAATACAGAGGCCACTATATTAACTGATCTGCTTTTAATGATTCTTTGCCAAAATCTGAAAGTAATTAGAACTCTCAAAAAATAGATGATTCCAGGAGAATAGAATAAATTCTTATCTGTCTCATGTTCAGCCGTCTTATGTTAATTTGTGTCTTATGTTAATTTGTGTATTTAGCATACATTTATTGGTTACAGACCCGATTTTAAAGTGTGTGCAAATTGCTACCTTGACCATAATTGAAAACTTCACATGCATGTAGAGAAAATTAATCTTGTTAGTGTATTTTGAGGAAATTCAGGCCTATTTGAAGCACCACATTTTTTTTTTATCATTGCTGTCTCAAGGAAAGACTTCTGGCATGGTTCTCCTTGCATTTCTTCTGTAGCAAATTACACCTACTTACATCAAAAGAGCCAACGAGGAGAAAAGTAAACATGCGTGAGGGGTGTTGCAGACTAAAATCCTTCTGGAGAGCCAGAGCCAAAGCCCAGGTACCAATATGTACCCGTTTAACAGAAGAATAGCAGGATATTAATAAAACAGAAGATTTGCCTTTCAAAAATGAGACATGTTAGCGCTTCAAGTGTCCAAGCTGAGCACAGATGCTGGTGAAGGGTCTTTGATAAAGCTCTGGCTGAGAAAGCAGCATGTTGAGAGTCCAGCCCTGACCTGTGAACTGGGTACCCTCACTCCCCTCCGCAGCTCCTGGTTTTGACTGGGTCGCAGCATTCTTCGTGGAGCCAGTGCTGCTCTTCTGTATGAGAAATGGGAACAATTTCACTATGTAGTGTGGAGCGATGTTAAACAGAGGCCGTTCTGCCTAGCTTTGTAAGTCATCCAAAATATGACAGAAGTGCTTTTAATTAATAAATGCTGGCCAGCGCTGAGTCTGTTTGCCTTCCTCCCTGACCACGCTGAACAAGGGGAGAACATCCCGCACCCCCCGTTACTCCTCAGCCCTTTGCAGGCACAGGCAGAACAGCTTATGGAGCACAAGCTCAGACATGCACATCGTATAACCTTCCCGAGCATTTCTCTTTCTGGGCATTAGGAAGCCAATTCCTCCCAAGAGCATGTTTATATCAAGCTAAAATTCATTTTGGCTGAAATATTTATGATTTTTGGGGGGGAGGCAGGAGGTCTGGGTGTTGAGTGTGGTCAGATCAAGTTAGCTTCAACTGGCAAGGTTGACAAAAGTAGTAATCTCTCTGTCCCTCCTCCTGTACCTAAATGAGCATTTATTCCAAGCTCTTTCTTAATGCTGTAACATAATTCATTAGGACAGCCTTAATGAGCTGGTAATTAGTCTGGTGGGAGGGGGTGAGGAGGGGAAATAGAAATGCTAGACAGAGAGAAAGTCGAGCAGGCTGGGGCACCTTAAAGAGCCCTGAGAGAGCCTTTTGTCAACAAAATGGATCGGGCTTGCAGGCAGTAAAACTTTCAAATGACCTTCGTGTCAAAATATTAGGCTGCTATTTTTCGCTAGATGGTGTTTTCATAAACATAAAAAGCGCACATATCATTCAGAGTGCTGTAAAATTTGTCTCAAAGATGCAGTGTTTTCTTCCCTCCCCCCCTTTTTTTTTCTTTTTTTTTGTTGCAAGATGAATATCACCTCTACGCGGTATGAGTGGGGGATGGGGTAAGGGGAATGGCATCTAATACTGCAAACTTCTGCTTAGTCTGAAAGTAATGTTAATAGCAGCTCATCTTTGTTCCGATGGTTTTGAGTGCTTGGTCTTTCTTTTTTTTCTTTTTCTGGAGGAAAAAAAAAAAGTAAAATACGTACATTAGTATACATGCTAGAGACAGATATTGAGAGATGGTGACATTTTCACTTGTAAAAATCAGGAAAATTACTTATATGTTTATAATTTATGGCAAAAGCTAGATGTTAATATTGCTCTGTGATTTAGAAGACAGATGTGATATAATAAGTGTATCAAAAACAACAACTCATTTCTGGAGAAGTGAAGTACCAAAACAGTTGGCTATTTAAGTGTTTTCCCTTCTGTGAAATCTTTATTTCCAAGGTTAAATTTTGATGTGGGGTTGGAGGGTAGAGGGGCGACTGTTTTCCACAAGGCTAGGAAACGATTACTCAAAGCATGCACTCATTTTGCATTGTGCTCGTCTTTAGGCTCCTTCCCTTTCTGTCCTTATCTAACAAGCCCCAGAGCAGTGGGACTTGTGTAACTTTAAGTAGCAGAAGGCTGATAACACATCGCTTGAGTTGAACTATAGGAACATGCAAGCAGCAATAATGGGGGTAAGTAGCCAACTTAGTAAAAGCAAAAACTAAGGAGATAGCAGAAAGACACGAGAACTTGACTTACCGCTCTGTTGTGCAGTTAATTATTTCTTTTTCCACCATCACATCACATTATGTAGAAGTGTCAAGCTGTGCCCTCTCTGCCTCCTGTTTCTCACCTGTATTTCCCCTTTGAACACCTGAACCATTTATTGCTTGTGAATAGCCATTGCAGGTGATGCACTGGCAGCCAGGCCACTGCCGGGAGGCCAAATCTTCCCCCAGAAATGGCCATGACTGGTGATCACAAAACTTGGGTAAGGGAAAGCCAGAGCTGGGCTTAATAGAAATTTGGCCCAGCTGTCTGGCCACTGGTCTGACTTGGTGTAATTGCTTGGTATAGGAAGGACAGGCATCATATGAAATATTTCTGATGTGGCTGGAAGTATCAGGACCTGATACTGTCTGAGGAATTTCCTGCCCCTTTGGTATGCCAAACAGACTTGCCTATGGCCAGTTTGTGGCTGAGGCTGGAGACTGACTGGGTCCGAGCCTGCGTGTAAAGGCCACGTGGGGCTGGCTGCCTCGGGGATCTGCGGGTTGATGGGCTTTCCCTTTGAGATCTGAAGGCCATCTTTCCCACATAAAACATGAAATTAAAAGAGAAATTTAGACAAGGATGAGATGATGTCTGACTTCTCATAGACACAAGCAGAACAGGAAATTTTACTTGAACTTGTGAAAAGTTTAAGCCTGGAGTTTCACATTACTCTTATTATCCATTGTGCGGAAAAGAAAACAACTTGGACTTTTTTTCCCCGCTACTAGAATTAATCTCAAGTACTTTGCCAGTGTTGCAATCGTGGTCTGTCAGAAGAGCTGAATATGGATCACAACGACCTCTGGAGAACAAGTTGTTGAGTTAATAAATGAGAGGGGTGGTTTGTTTATTTTTAAGCTAACAGGAAAGATACACTCTATCTTACAGCATCAGTAGCCTACAGACCCATTCAGAAAGGCTCCAGGTATGATCAGTTTAGCATGGAGCAAAACATTGGTGTTGCCCTCCAGTGACATTGAACCCTGCTGGCTCGCTACATCAAAGCTACTGATGAAACGCTATTTGTTTCCCCCCTGCCCCCCCTCCACTTTTTTTCTTTTTTTTTTTTTTTTTTTTTTTCTTTTCCAGCCACTTACTGGAATAGGCAACAACTTCTTTCACCTTCTAACATATTATATTCAGGATGCTCCAGGCACACAGTGCAGTAGTAAAGTGCCAAAGCTCAGTAAAGAAACTGGATCTGTTCATAAAGCGCAATGCAATGTTTCTGATACATAACATGCCTATGATATGACCCCCAAAAAAGTGTCTTCCAAAATCTGCTTTTTACAGTACAGTTGAGACTTGGAAGGTTCTATTGCATAAATAGCTGGTGAGGCTGCAAGCTCTGCCTAGCTCTCCTTATTAGAAGATTTTTTTCTTTCTTTCTTTTCTCTCTCTCTTTTTAATATTTATTTTTATTCCCCAAACCTTGACTTGGGCTGAAATTTTCCCTGCTGGGTGTCTCCTGCAGAGTGAAGTTCATCATTCTCAGGAAAAGCAAATTTTAGGAGGGTTAAGGGAAAAGTACATGCTAAATTCTAGTGACTTTTCTTTTTAAAGTCCTACCATCACCAGTCAGGATTGAAAGACAGGATTTAGAGTGGGGCCTTGCATTGTTTTTAGATGGACATATTCTCTGTCCTTCTCTCTGATGATTTGACAAATTTAGCCAAATTCTTAAGTTTTTTAAAATCTGCAGCATGTATAAGCTCAGTAAACATTTCTCAGGTGGCAGAAAAATGTCCTAAGGAGAGGAGAAATAAAGCTGGAGGGGAGAGAGAGGCTGAGAGAGGAGCTCAGACAAAGGAGCTAAAATCCTGCTGGGAATGAGGCTGGGGCAGCGCATGCGGGATCCAACAGGTTTTGAGGAATACACAGGGGATGGAGCCAGGGACCTGGCTTGCCAGGCAGGAATTAATTGCCTGCGTTTAAGTGCCTGAGGAACAGAGGAAGGAAGCACCTTGGTGAAGAGAGGGGGACTGTGAGGGAGAGGCTGGACAGATTAGAGCAGAAATGAGCAAGAAGGTCACGTGTTGTGTCAGTAAATACAGAGTTATCTGTGTCCATTGCAGCAAATGCCTCCCTCCCCGCACCAGAGTACCAGGAATAGAATCTCAGGTCCTTGAGTTCCAGGATTTGTCTGCTACCAGCAAATAGCCACCACATCGATTGGCAAAGCCTTCCACCCCCTCTGAAAAATCAAATCGAGTCCCAAATTAGTGGTTCCTTTTGGCTTAATATCCCCGTGACTTGCCTTTATGTACCGTGGAAGTAAATTAACTGTGAATTAGTGCCAGAGCCATAAGGAACTCACACAGAAGTTAATAGTTCTGTCTTCATAGCAGGGACTGAATAATGTGCAGCAGAGTAAGAGCTAGGCGAGTACATAGAAGAATACAAACAAAATATTGAAGAAATGTGGTCTGTGCTGAGGCAAGGGTTCCCAAGGCAAAATATACGATTATGTAATTAAGAGAGGTATCCTAATGTGGAGGCAGTGAGTAAAGGCTCTGCAGGCATCCTTCATTCTAGCGTGACCTAGCTCTGCTTTGCCACCTGAATAATGATCTTTAACTTACACATTTTGTGAGATATATTTATCATTGCACTTTTCACCTACCTCCTGCACAGTGTTGAGTGTCAGCAATTCACTGTACACCATCCCTCAGTAGCAATGTTATTTTTCTTGCTCTGGAAATGCCAAAGCTAAAGTTGCCCACATAACCGCAATTCTGGTCCCCTGTGTAAACACGTTACAAGACAGTCTTTAATTACATGAGCTTATTTTTTTTTTCCCTGCTGCATGATGCTCAGAGACATCTGGCCATATCATTCAAAGTGTGGCCTAGGCCTTATTTACCTCACACCATCCAAACAGTGTACTGAATACAAAATTATTGATTTGCTCTTGGGAGTTTCAGCTGTGCTCTCAGCAGAACATTTGAGTACTTTATAGATACACGTGGATTTGAATTCACAGCACCCCCGTGAGAGAAGAGGGTGAGAGTATTCCCATTTTACAGATGGGGAGCTGAGTCACAGGGAGATTAAGGTCAAAGGACCCACTGATTGTGGGGTCCCAGACTGATGTTTCTGAGTACTTGGTGTTTTTATAGCACAATATATGTTCAAAGCACACCTCCCAGAGACTTCAATTACAGCTTCCAGCACTCAGCACTTTGCAAATCAGCCCCCAGGGTTTCAAGTCAGGCATCCAGAAAATGAGGAACACACAGTTAGTGACCACCTGTGGTTTATAACTTGGCCAAATGTGTGTGGATTTTCATGGTAATAGCAAAAGGCACCTCTCTTATTCCTGGGTGATGCTTTTCTCTCTCTGTCAAGCCTGCAGTAAAACACAGAGTGCTGCTAAGGTCTCTCAGTGGAGCAGTCCTGCACCTTGTGGAGGAGGGATGCAAGAGGAGGGGACCATTGTCATTATTAGCAAAACAATACTGTTTTCTTTGTCATTTGTGACAACAGCTGAAATCACTTTTGTGAAAATTTTAACATGGCTTTTCAGTTTCTAAGATGCAGCAACTCACTTCCAAAGTCTTAAGCCTCAACAGTAAAATTGGGTAAAGTTATGGGAGACTGAAAGCATGATCTCAGACTGGGAGGTAGTGGGCTCCCTGCTGCAGGGGCTGCTGCCTGCTCTACTTCTAGTGCTCTCTAGCAGTATACTGAAGGTGAAGGGGTGATAAACCAACGCCAATACTCTGCTTCTGCATAGTATTGGTGTGGGAAAAGGAGTACCTTTTAGCTGTGTTCAGCCTTGACAAATTTTTATGGCAGAGTGATGAAACCCCTGGAAGTGATATTTTTAATAGAGACCTCCCTGGCACACCACAATTATAGCTATGCAAGTGGCTTTCATAAAAAGCATTTAAAATTTGAGCAACATGGAGCTGGAATGTCCAGACATAGGTCACTACCTTTGATAGTATTAACAATAGAAAGATAGCAGTGAGTATGGTAGGGAGGATGCAGTATACAAATATATAAATATGATTTGTTTTCTTGAAATCAGAGAGTTAAAACTGAATTAATCTCGTGGTTTTATCTATGTTCCACATCTTGTTCTCTGTGTTGGCAGATGCTTATTGCTGAATAAGGTGAAACATAGCTGATGAAATGAGCTGGAGGTTGCTTCAATTTCACAAGGAGAGAAATACTTGAAATATCAACTCATAGAATTGTGTAAACTGGGGGGAGTGCCACTGTGGGGAGAACAGGAGGCGCGATGCACTGAAAGATGCAGATGGTTTGGACTGAGAGAGGAAAACTACATTGAGAATTGATCCCTGGGAACTGGTGAGATCCTGGGAAAACTCAGAAATTATTTCAAAAGAAGTCAGTATAGCCAAAAGAAAGACAGAAGACACTGGGAATGGACCACTAAGAACTCACAGAAATCCAGCCTCCTTAGAGAAGCAATATGTGTGAAGAAATGGCTGCTCTTAATTTGCTGGGTTTCTTGTTTACCGTGAGTTCGTGGTGCTGGTGATGAGTTGTTCCTTAGCAGCAGCATCGTATTTTGCTTATTAGTTTTTCCACTGTTTCACAAGAAAACTGAGAGGGATCGCTGGTGGGCAGAGTCAGATCGCAAGGCAGCAGGTCCTCCTGCATTGACAATAATTGAAGTCCTGCTCGTATGTTCACACTTGCTGTTACCATTGCAGGCCATTCAAGGTACAATGGACTGTCTAGCATCATATCTTATTATCATAAAAGCTTGGAAATCTTAGATCTCAGAGAAAGTAGTGGATAGATTTCTCCCTGCTGTTTCCAAATAATTCCCCTTGTTGTCTCTAGGTTGGAAAGTATGTTCTGAAGAACAACATTTGAGACCATGCCTTAAAAACATAGAAAAAGGAGAAAAAGATACCTGCAAGGACTGGAACAGGGAAGAAAACATCTTCCTTACCTGAGTTGGGCTGAATCCTACTCACCTTTTGTGAGCAGCTACCTTATATCAGTGAAATTACTTGCACCAAGCAGGTGAGCAGGATTTGTTCCCTGGTAATGTTCAGAGAGCTCGGAGAAGAAGCAGCCTATACCCAAAGGAAATGAAAACAAATACAAAAGAAACTTCCCAGCTTCTTTTATCAGCAGTCCTTGACAGGTCACCTTTAAAAGGTTTGCATTTATGGCATCAGTATTTGAACTTCCTTTCTGTACAATCTGTATGTGTAGGCTGAAGCAAGAGTACAAGTGCCTGAAAAATGCAGAGGCTAATTACAGCAGTGTGAAAGCAAAATAATGAGAGCCTGAGAATGTGAGTGATAAGCAGTTAGATAATAGGCTAACAAGCAGGATGTCTATAGTCCATCAAAGGGCTAATGAAGGTCTCTATGTCCTCTGCTATTGCCTGCGGAGGATGTACAGATGGAAAATATCCCAGAAATGGCATTTAAGGATATACACCATGTACTGACTGCGTAGTGATATAATGACTGGATTCAGTGAGTGCTTAACCTATGGATAAAGTAATTACTTGATTAAAAAGTGCACACTAGATGCTGATAACCAAGTGGGACATGCTTGAAACAAATGTTTACAAAGGAGGTGGTGCTTGGTTTCTTTGCACTGAGTATTCTGCATGCAGTCCAGCTACCTGCCTGCTGAGCTGGGATTGCAGCCTGTGGTGCTGTGTTGGTTTCGGTGCCCCAGCAAGGTGGCATGGCAAGACTCAGAGGGACTGGTGCCTGGGGGTGGTCAGCTTGGGAATGGGCAATGGAGCTGCTGGTCTTAGAGTTAAAAGGGGCATCTGGCTCACATGCTCACGTGCGTCCCTTCATGTGTCACAGTAATGCAAGAGGACCTTTACTGATAACAGCTCTGTGAACATTGATGCCTCGGCTTTATTTTCAACCTCTGTTGGCTGACTGACTTTTCTTGGTAAACATGCAAACTCTGACCCTTTGGGGCGAGCTGTTCCAGACAGGGAAATTGGGGGGTTGAGCACTCTGGCAGGCTCAGAAAATGGCAAGAAAACAAAAGAACAAACAAGCAAACCCATGACCAGAAAAGATTAATAAAAAAAGACGTTTTGGCCATTTGGTCATAAATAGTACTGTTCAATAGCACAAGAAATCATGCAGACTGTGCAGGGAGACATAAACCCACTGAATTATGTATTAATATGTCATATAAAAGGAAAAAGTACTAAAGAAATACTGTAGGAAAAATAAATAAAACCACCATTAAAAGTGAACATGTCCCATTTGGTCAGTTATGCCAAACATAAAACAACAGAAAGCACCATTTGGAAGTTAACAACACTTTTAATTTTACTACTGACTTTTCCATTATAAGCCATACAAAGGTGTGGTTAGACCATAGGCTCAGGAATTGATTTTATGTCTGTGCTTATCTAAATCAGTGGGCTTTTAAAATATATATCTAGGTCTGTATCTCTCTGTAAACATGTATGAAGGAAGAGAGGAAGAAAGAAGTTGGAAAGCTAGGGATGTGTGAGCTGGCTGATGTTAAATTGGAGCTGATACCCTCTCAAAGGGGCTGTTTGGATGAAAGAAGCTGGAGCTGAAATCTGCTGGCAGTGGCCGCAAGGCTGGTGCTTTCCAGCCGTGGGGTCTGCAGCGGTGGGACACATGCACACGTGGAAAAGTGATGTCCTGCTCGCAGCAGCCCAGGCTGTCCTGTACAGAGGAGGCACTGTTCAACAGTACCTGTGGGGGAAAGCTCAGCCCCGCCCAGGTTGCAGCTTCAATTTCATTCCGTCCCTCAAATGTCCCTGGCTTTAATGTGAGATGACAGGTGCCGCAGCTGGCCGGCCTTGCGGAGTTAGCTCTGGAAGACTGGCAGGATGCGGGAAAGGGGCTGCCCACGTTTGCACAGCTGGGCCCGCTGTGACAAGGCTCCAGGACCACCAGTTTGCCCACCGAGCTGCCCGGTGCATCGCTGAGCAGGCTCTAGCTGCCCCTTTTCATGCAGGGGGGCTGCGAAATGTATCTGTCAAGCCTGGACTGCTCAGATCTGGATGCTGCTTCAGGACCATCAGCTGCTGTGAGTCTTTCCCTTGCTGTGAAAGGCAGGGCTGCAGACCACAGCGCAATGCTGCCTGGCCGCAGCCAGCTGATGAGCCCCTGCTCAGCTGCGAGCGCCAGGGTCTCCTCTCTCTCACACAAACCTCTGGAGGGATTAAAATGAAAAAAAAGGGGGAGGAAAGGTTTTGCTAGCAGAAAGCGCAAATGACACGGAAACTGCTGTGCCGCTGCTTCATTAAATACATTGGCCTGCTAGAGCTGCATTGCAGATATCCTCTTGGTGTATATTGAACAGCAAAATTCCCTTTGGTTGACTGCTACAATTCGCCTGCTTTTCTTAGTCAGCCCATGGTGATGCTGGTAACATCTTTGTTGGGAGGGGAGAGGCCGGGAGCTGCGGTGGTGACAGCTGGAGCTGGGCCAGGTGCTCCGGCACCTGCGCTGGGGCTGCTCCCATCTGCTGCTGCTTGTTCCTGTTCCCCAGCTGGGGCCTGATGAGGCTGTGCTGGCTGCACTGGTTAGAGGCTATAGACCAACACCAAACGGAGGCAGCGAGACCTACCAAAGCTTGTCTTCCCTCGTGGGGATAAATGGGGACAACTGTAAAATGCGCTGCAGTGGATGTGTCACCTCTGCGGTGGGAAAAAGGGCCTGGCTTGGCTTTGGCGTGCGAATTCCCAGAGCTGGGTCTTCAGGGTCCTTTTTGGCAGAGCCCATCTCCAGCACTGAAAAAACACTGCCTTTTGATACTGTTTTCCTTTAATTTTAGAAGCCTGGGATGGTGCTATAGAACATGAGAGCAGAGAGAAAGAAAGAATAGGAGGCAAGTATGTAAATAATCACAATTAATCTGAAGGTCTAATGGCCTGCCTTGCTTCCCACTGTAATTTACCATATGCTCTAGTACTTGTGCGAGACTCCCCGGCTCACGTGTTGTTAGTTTATGTAAGTGTGTACAGACCTTTGGCAAATTTGTATTTTTATTATGTAGAAGCTCACATTTAGCTTTCTTGTTGTGGGTATGTTGTAGCATATGTTAGTGTTTATGTTGCAGGGAAAATGAATCTCTTGACTAGAAAATACCTTCTTCTAATATTCTAGCAATTTGTTATTTTGACCTTTTTTGTAATGATGTTTTGTCAATAGCAAAGGCAAAGCTGAGTGGGATGGGCCAGGTAAAGGCTAGTCATTTGTGTGTGACACCCATGGTATATTATTTCTTCTGGATCCTTGAGGGGATAATCACATCCAGGCATGATTCAGAAGGTCAACCTGAATTGGAGGGAAATGATTTCTCAGAAGTGGATATGTAATGGGATGTGTTTGGTTTTTTCTTTTCTTTTTTTCTTCCCCATTTCAGTTGGCAAAACCTATATATAGCAGGGATGCTACACCTTTTTTCTTAGTTTTCTGTGTATATGTGTTACTCTTTGAAAATTTCTTTTCAAGACAATTTTCCTTTTAACTTTGTCATGGCAAAATCTTCAATGTTTTCAGTGGGAAATTTGTTTACATCATTGATATCTGTTTTCTCCAGGGCCAGCAAAGAGGAGCCCACAATATGTCATTACTGGACCAAGGCCAATAGATAACATGCTGTGATTTTCCACAATTAATGAGAAAAAAAACCTTAGTTCTAGCAGCAGTTTGAAGTGTTTCAAAATTTGTGGTCTAGTTTTCTTCCAAAAGCCTGTGTGGGAAATGTCAAAACTTCTCTGAGTTCCAGGGTACCTGGATTGGGCATAAAGCCTGAGCCAGCCCTAATGGTTGGCACCGCAGCCAAACCAAGAAGGAAGTCCCCGCAGTGGGCTCTTTTTGCGCCCTCAGACCGAAGCCTGTCCTCTGTGGTCCCCAGGCTGGAGCAAGTGGGCGTAGCTTGGAGTAGCTCTCTGAGGCTGCTCCCATGTCTGGAAAAGCCATCTGCCTGTTAAAGGGAGAGTGGGATTGGTCTGTCTTTTTCTTTGGTTCCCATTAATTTCATTTTACATCATTCCCATGTGCTCTGGGCCTGACCTTTGGTGTGTTTTTGGAAATATCTGCCTTCTGTGTTCACAGAAAAGTCTGATTTGATTATCTGCAGTCCTATGACTTTGTATGCTGTGTTCAGATCAGATTCAGTAATTATTGTCTATAAGTTAATAGCTGTGGGTTTTTATGTCCTCATGTGATGTCTCAGGCAGTGCATTTGAATTCGCAATGAACAGTGACAAAGGGTGCTTTTGCCTGCGTGAATATTAGGTTCTGCACTTGCAGCACTGTGAGTGTTGCTGCTTGTGACTTCCATGCAAACCAGACCGGAAAAACACATGGAAATCTTTTCAGTTCAGAAACAAAGTCTCTTTGGACTCTGTGTGACAGGCTGTTTGGGAAATTTTCCCTTTATTTCCTGCAACCTCGATTTGACTGCAACACGTACACATCTAAAACTATGCTCTGTGTTGAAAATAATGTGACGTATTATGATTGAAGTCCAAAATAATTACTACCACAAGGATTAGAAAAGAAATTATTGTTGAAATATGCTTTTAACCTTGATGTGACAGTATTTATAGAACTGATGTTTCCTGAATCTCTGCAAGCAGTATGTTCCAGGGCTGCTGGACATAATACGAAAAGACTCTGACACTTACTTATTTATACCACTACGGTGTTTCTGTAGAAGCTGCAGCCCAGTATCTACCGAGTACAGAACATGACCCAGGCAACAGGGAACCAGAACCTCATTTAGTTATATGGAAGCCTAAGTTGAGCAGTGGTTTAAAAATCAACAGGATCTTAAAATGAGTCTTGTAACCCACTCAGCAGCAAGTGAAAGATTTTTGGATGTGAGGAGGGTGTTTTTGACCAGCTTTAGGCTGCACTGAAGCTAGGACAGCTGGATTCTATGCAGCTCCCACTCCAGGCAAGCCTATGAGAAAAGACATATCCGTAATCTGGTAACTGTCCCTGTTTCCATTTTTAGCTGTTTTGTCTCTTTGGATGCTACATCAGAAACAGTTTTTTGTTTCTTTCCAGCCAGTTTTATTGTAGCCACCCCTTCAGTGTTCTCTAATGTGATACTAGGAAGCAGAAATCTTGCTTCCAAATGATTTGCCAAAAATGGCAAGAAAACAGAAAATCTGAGGCTCTCTGGCATAAAGCCATCCATATGCATTCTCATTAGATAAGGTTTGCTGGGTTTTGGTTTTGCTTCCCTTTAAATGAGAAGTTTGTTGACCCACGGATAATAAGATGTCACAAACCGCCCTAACTGATGTATAATGGAAATGTTGAGATGAGCTCTCTGCGTTAGATGAGCAAAAAAATACATGTGGGGGAAAATATCTGCACAACTATGACAATCTTCTGTATGGTGCATAGCTAGCATACAGTCACATTGTGAAAGCATGAGATAGTAAACAAGAGGCTTGAATATCTTGGTATGAGAGTTTTCTAACAGTATTACTTTTTCTTACTTGGGTGCTTTCTGACATGTACCACAAAGACAGGGGGATGTTTACCTAGGAACGGCTAGATGATTTTGTGAGTAAAACACCAAGGAAAAGGACCAGATCTTCACTGTGGAAACTCTCTACACTGTCGAGTCTCCAGTGTCTTCAAAGCACTTACCAGGTGGTGCAAGGCAACAGTTATTAATAATGCACTGTCACAGCCTGCTCAGCCTCTCCCTCTTGGATACACACCAGCCCACTCTGGGTGTATCCCCCAAATTGGAGCCATGTGTCTTCAAGCTGTCTTAATTTGGGCAGAGTCCAGGGATTGTCTCCAATCTGGGTTTCTAGGAACATTTTTGTGGCATGGAGTCTTTCTAGGACTGCTTTCCGAGCTGAGATCCCAGAAGCACAGAGTTGTTCTTTTCCTAACATCTGCAGCCCAGCGTTCCCCATGATCAGCTCTGTTAGTTTTCCTGCAGGAAAAAGGGTGCCCTGCAGTACAAGCAAATGCCTTCTGATCTCCCTCTCCTGCCTGAGATTTATCTCATCTCCTGCTTTTCCTTGCCTTGCTCTGTTCTTCAAAGCCCTTGGAGAAAAATGTTTCTTTATAATTTTGTTCCTGCTAGTTAAGATCGATGGTGGTGCTGATAGTCCTGACTGAGCAATCTATTCTGAGACAGAGATGTAGCCACCACTAAAAAAAAAAAAATACAGGGCATGGACTTATAGCAAGTATTCATGAGGGTTTCAATGTACAAAAAGTCCGTGATCTCAAAGAGAATTCACAAGCTGCACCTCGATTCCTTGATCCGTGGCACAGAGCTACTTACCCCATGTCTGCACCACAGTAGCTGTGGTTTTTAGAATGCTATATTTGCAGACAGATTTTTCTATGCTTTCTAAGCACACCTTGAAGAGGTTTTGGTTTGTTCTGAATAACCAGCCACATCAACAAACCAAACTGTTACATATGTCTCTACTTCTGTGGAAATACAGTACATGCTGGTAAGTCTGACCTACTAGGTGCTATTTAATGCTGTTAAAACGTTCCCATGTAGGATTTCTTCTGGGCAAAATCCAGCTTTCTATGGAATACAATGCATTTGAATTGGAACAGATTGTTCCTCCTCAGTCTATCAGTAAAACCATTGCATTGGCCTGACGTAGCTGGAAACAGCTCTCTCTAACATCTTTAAGCCAGAAAGATCTGAAGTTGACAAAGTGTTTGTGGCATCTCTTGTTTCTTGCTATTTTTCTCAATAACTAGGCTCTGGGGAAAAGTCTTCAAATCCTTAAACAAGCTGAAGAAAATCACTCCCTCTGATCTGCACTCCTCAGTGGAAACTCCTCACTGCTTGCTCTGCACTTGTCAGTGGAGGAGCCGCAGATGGGACACCAGTGGCTGTTCCACCTGCAGAAAGGGCACTTGCTGTGGAAAAGGGCCCAGTGGCTGCACTGGCCAGGAGGAGGGATTTTTGTCTCCTTGATGAAGCTTTGTTGGCTTGAGCAAAAGAAAATGTACGTTTCCAGAAAAGCTTGAAAGGATGCCTGGTCTGAAAAAATGAATGAGTCTTCCAGATTCTTGTTTCTTCCCTTTCCGAGGGAAAAATTGAGGGACCTGTATAGTTGATACTTGACCCTTTGCACAGCAGTGTCAGACGCTAGCCACTGTTTGCTCTCCAATAATAAGCGTAACTGCTATGATTTGGCACAATATAGGTAAACGTTCCTATTTTTGCTTTTTATGTTCTATCTAAACTTTTATACCGAATTTCCTACCATGAACTCTGAATATAAGTTTGGTTATGGGCCAGTTAAATACAGCATATATAGCCACTTGGAAACTTTTATTACAAAACATTTGCTTAACTTCTTACTGCACGTGTGCCATTAGAACAACTGAATCACAGTAATATTTTGCATCATGGTTGCACCTGGCAACTGAGGATCTTGAAGCGTTTATGAAGTAACTAGATTTACTCTGACTATATTTTGCCAGGCATCTGTTTTTTCCAATTTGTATAAGATCTCCATGAATAATTCCTTTTACAGATTTGAGCTTTTTCTCTGTGTGAGGAGTCCAGTCCAGCACTTCTTCCACTTCCTTGGTGGTTCTTGTAAAGAATTATTGCTGAGCAATTCTTGATCTTTATACCGATCACGCTGATCAGACACATAAGTAACTCAGTGTGACTAAGGGCCTGATTGCAAAAGTCACGCTCAGTAATATCTACCTTACATTTTTATCTTTCAATTAGTGTTAGTTATAAGCTAATATTCATTATAAACTATTAATAAAGAATACTTGCCTAAAATTTACTCTCATGGGAATTCCTAAAAATTTAGGATATATAATGAAAAGGGAACACAGAAAGTGTGCATATTTTTGAAATTTTGGAGGTATTTGCATAACAATAGTTATGAAACCGGTGCTGAGAAACCTGAGGCCCAAGCATGGCACTCTTTTATTTTTCCTTTTATTGTTTAATGTCATCCAGCAGTTTTGTGACAGAGTAAAGTTGGAACAGCCTTCAAACTCGAACTCTTATCACTGGACGATAGTTCCTCATTTGGAAGAGCTGGAAGGAGAACAGATGCGTACAGAAAATGTGCAAGGAAAGGTTTCCAAATCTTTCTGTGCACATCCAGGACTAGCGACGCCTTAGGGGCTCTGCAGGTATTCTCCGGGCAAAACTCCTGCTCCACCACTGAGCCGATCCTCCAGCTCTCACTGCTGGAGGAGTTCTTTCATGTTACTTCTCCTCTTTTTCATCTATGGAGAAGCACAGTCAAAGCACATCATTAAAAACTCTGAAGCACTTGAACATTTCTGTAAAGGAAAAGATGCCGGTTAGTAACAATATCTTACCACAAACAGTCATGTACGTATGTGTGACCTTGACATGTATCAGAAACCTCAGAAAGCTGTTCATAGTAATGCTTCTCATTTTTCCTGGAGGCAGAGAACATACTGGCAGTTCAGCGTTTAGGAATTGCTTTAAGTTGGGAAAAGTCAACGGACCAAGCTACATTGTGCTGCAGGTGGGTAAAGCTCCTTTGAAAGAAGTACTCGTTCTCTTCAGTGATTTTGTTCCTGCAGCAGTGAATTTGTTCCACTGTCCCTGGCTCATGAGACCACCTTCTCTTTTTCTAGTCTCTCTCTCTCTCTCTCTCTCTTTTTCTTTCCCCTTTATGTCTTAATTCACTGCTGTCATGATTTATACTAGCAATACAATGTGCAAGACGTGAAAATCTATACATCTATCATATCCCCGTCTGAACACTGGGACATGACATTTCAAAATTATTTTTTCCCTATACATTTATCATACTTTTTTTTTTTTTTTTTTTCTTCAAAAGGAGACACTGTCTTCTGTGGATTGAGCAGGCTGAAGATGGTCCAGCACCTTTACTCTCCTATTTCATGTACTCCATGTGGCTCATGGGGTAGAGAAAGGGACAGGAACACTATTCTGCTGTGGTTCTCTGTCTGTTCCTTTGGCCAATATTGTGGAGTGACATATTTTATGATTCTTGTAGAGACTAAGGTATGTACATTTAGCATGTTGTCCATCAGTGGCAATTTGAGGTTTAGTGTAAATGTAAATTGTTCTTTAGGGAAGCGTAAGGATCTGTGATGGCTTGTTCCTGCAACTGGCTGATCTTTATCTGCCTTGTGACAGTCCCACAGGGACAACTGGTTGTAATTAGCTCATTTATTATTGATTTAGTCTTTGGACAATTAATCAGAATTAATCAGGGTTCAGCAGTGTTTTAGAGGTCTGAAAATATGTACATAAGAGCTAGGGATGCCTGAGCGTGCTGAAGGAAGCACGAGGTGAACACTGACTCAGGAACCAAATGCAACTGCATTTTTCAAGGTTTGGAAACAGGTAGCAAATTTTTGAAGATATCTTTTGCTTTCTCTCCCTCATCTTCACTTCCCTGTACAGTGTAACTCTGGGAGAGGCTGAGCATAAATGACAAAACACACTGAGAGAAATGGTTCTTAAAAAATTTCCAGCCCAATCTTAAATCTTTCTTCCCTGGTCACTCCCTCCGTAGGCAAAGTCCTGCCTCCCAGAAGCTGTAAGGCACTGGAGCCTGAAATTAGCTGTGTGATCTTATTACTGCAGCCCTTGTGCTTTTTTCCACGCATCCACATACTGGTAGTTACTCTCGTTCTTTGTAATTTAATTTTAGACATAACATAATGTTGTTGGAATAAATGCTTGTGTCTCTTTGCATATTTTTTTTTTTTTTTAAATAAAACATGAACTGTAGTGTCTAGATGCTAGGGAAGAAAGTTGGTGTAGTGTAAGGACCAGATATAAACATGTTGTAAAATCCTTTAACACTTCTAATGTCTGTTAAAAATGGTCAAAAATTTTGACTGGAAAATGAAAGTCTTTGACATAACTGGGATCTGGTTAGAAATAGTTTTTCACTTTTTTTTTTTTTTTATATGTGGAGCTTCTGAACACAATGGAAAATTATATTTTGTTTCCTCTGATATCCATATGTTTTAGAAATGAAACCTTTTTTTAAAAGTGCAAATAGGTTTTTGAGTTAGGAAAATAAGCCATCATCTGTCTTCATATCAGAGTGTTTCTTGGAAAAGTTTTTAATGTACATTTTTCGTGAAAGAAATTGCCTCCTCTTCTCCCCACTCCCAACTATTTTTGTCTAACTTACACTTGGATTGGAAATACCCTGAAAAAATATTCTGTGATTTTGCAGGCAGTGTGATAGATAATTTGGAAAGGAAAAAGACAGACAACTGACTAATCCTATAAAAATAAGATATTGCTAAATGCTGAATTTTGCCTGGATGTGCATTAATTCTGTTTATATTAGATCTAAGCTAAGTACTAATTTTACTAGCAGCAGTAAGTCTAAAATTCAAATATATAGTAAAGTGGAGCAAGTCAATATCTGTTATTGGAACAAGAGTAATTAGTTAAGTAATTAATTGAACCATGCTTGAGGTTTTTTTTCACTAGAGCTATTTAAACTGAATACGTTGTTCTTTATCTCATCATAACGAGTTGTTCACAGAATGTGTATGTTACATTCTGCCACTGACATACGGATTCTACCTCATGTCATTAATACAGTGGTTAACATCCACAATTAATTAAATAGTTTTGGCACACTATCTCATCCAAGTCAATGAGCAGAACCAGATCTAATTTGAAGATTCAATGCATTCTCCTGTGTGTTTGAATTTTCCTCTGAAGGGGGTGGAGATGCTTGGGTGAAGAGGCTAAAGTTTTGTTGAATTACTCCCATTTTTGAGGTAAAGTACCCTGGCGTGTAATTAAGACTGAGGTGTTGGTGCATTATAAAATTATTACCAATGACATGTAGTATTTGAGATTAATTTAGCCATAAGTCTTGTTGTCTGAAAGATTTAAGAGTAACATTTTAAATTAGAGTCCCAATTATGCATTTAATTTAGATTTAATATGACAGTTATTTGTTCTGCTAATAAAGGCCCCATTGCATATTAAAAACATATTAATTGAGGATTAACACAGATGTAGTAGATTTAGAAATCTTTGATGAAAGCATTTTAAAGCATCAGTTGGCATTTATGATTACTGTAAATATATTAATAGCATTAATGTGACCATCTACTTATAAATCAAGCAGATTTTGTCCAATTCAGAACAGAATGCTTCTGGTGCTATGGCCAGCCATCTCAGTTGAGTTTTTTTACATGGTGTTTAAATTATTGCCTTTTCACTACTGTTTGTAGGTGCAGCCACTGCAGATGTGCAGCCGCTTTGCTGGTCTGTCAACAGAAACTGTAACTGTGCACTGACTGCGAAGATCACGTACATCAAGTGATGCCTCCTTGCAAAACAAAGGTATTTCAAAACAGACACTTCAGTCTCTTCTGGAGGGTGGAAGCCTCCAGTGAGGAGGTATTTGTATATTTGTATGTGCATAGTGATTGTATCACTCAACTGGAGTGGTCGTATGCAGAAAGTTGCTATAGCTTCATTGCAGCATGGTACAGGTCAGCCTGGGGCATCTCACTGCCCTGCCTCAGCGGCATCCTCTGTGCTCTGTAGGGAACTTAATTAATCTAGCTGTCGGTGTTTTGTAGTTCATAATTTTCTGTGAAGTATCATCTGCTGGGGAAAGCCTCTGACTGTGTTAATTGACAAGGTAAGGACAACCGGAGCTGTTGGTGGAGTCTTTCTGTGGACTATGCTAAACTGATGTCCTGTGTTCCCGTTCTTGTCTTTTTGGACGATGTGATTTATGACCCAACTTGCAGAGGAGTGGCTGACGAGATTGACCTTGCAAGCCCCTCGCTGAGGGATACCTTAGCTTGAAGCCTGCTGGGAGGCAGGAAGGAAAGGAAAGACTACATCTCCTCCGGGAGATCTTTTCATGGAAGATCAGGGAATGCTACAGGCCTTGGAAGTTGTGGGATAACGTTTTCCCTCTGTGTGTGTATGAGCAATTTTTTTAGTTGGTTGGCTGTTTTATGAGATGGCAGTCAGTGTGAAGGAGGATGTGCTTTGCCAGCACAATAGTCTTCTGCTTTTCTTCTAACTTTTAAGGAGATAAGAAGAGAGCGCACTATATGGCTGTGCTGCTCTGTGGCTCCAGCCAAACTTGTCCTCTGCTTTCTGCTTTGCACAAAAAGTAGCCCTCTCTGGCTCTGCTGATCAGTTAATGCCTCAGCAACACCCTGTCCTGTTATTCTCCTACTACTCCTGCTCAACAAGCTGTGAGCCGATTTCAGGAAGGCACCAAATTTGATCTGATGACAGCAGCATTCCCTAGTGCGCTGCAAGACACTGGGCAGGCAGTACACATGGTCTTGCCTTGAGGGCTGTAATGCAGCCTTGTAGTAGGATTTAGTAAGGATGTATTATTATAAATCCTTATCATGTTTATTTCACTTTTCATTCACATTCCTTCCAATCTTTAGATATTTAGCCTCGGGCAGATTCAGCTATATATCTAAAGATGCAACTTTACATTGAATTAATGTGTATCTCTTTGCCAGTGAAGAAGTTAACAAAAAAGGAGTAGGTGTCACTATTTTGCTTATGGTGGGAATTTGACGACGCACTGAACCAAGCACAACACACTTCTAGAATCTTAACTAGTTTGATTGCACCATCGACACTGTTATTTCGACAGCCCCGCTCTCTGGCATCTGGCGTAATTGGAAGCAGCAGCCAGCAGGTATCAGATGTCAGTATGAATTGTCTCCTGCTGCGTGAGCACTGACTATGAAATTGATTTGCTGTCTTTTTTACGCAGTTTTGTAATGAAAGTAACGTAAAGTCCCAAACAGACAAATTCCGTATTTGTGTACATACAATTAAAGTAGGCATATGTATAAAAATTAGAGAGGGGGAAATATATCAACAGGAAAGCAGTGTAGCACCATCGGGCACAGGCGGTTGTGGTGGCAGTCCCCTCTGTGTTTCTAAAGAAGCTGAGCTAAACCACTAGCTGAAACCCAATTTCTTTGGGTGCTTGTATGGATCAAAAGCATAAAACATGAGAAAGAAGAGCCCTTCAGTGAGTGAATTTATATCTCTATTTTACTCACTGCCGATAATAAGGCAAGAGAGAGACACTGTGGAAAACAAGTCTCCAGCCTGGAGCAGATTTTCCCCTGATTTGTCATCAGGATGGTTGAGACCCCTAGGACAAAAAAACTGGCCTGAGCCAGTCAATGGCAAATTTCTGTTGATTTACTATAGCCAGGATGTTGCCTTAGGGCACATCAGAAATAAACGACTGTCAGCGTCTTCAAGATGCTGTCATATAGAACAATTTCGTACATATAAAGGTAACATCTGTGAGACTGGGTTTTTGACCACCAATTTGAGGAACTATAAAGGAGGATTAGACCAGGTACAAAAGCGGTGCCATTACCCTGAGCCTTGATGAAAACCTTTGAGCACTCCTTAAGGATTGCTGACATCTAGGTGATGGCAGTAGGAGCACAAAAGGCCAGGCTTCGCTGGCAAGAACTGTCGCCTCTTCTATAGCAGGGTTACAACTGGCTATGAAACAACCGTGTTTATGGGCTTCTTCCTCAGCTTGAGGCAATACTTGGCTTGGATACAAGGAGGTTTAATCAGGTCCTACTGTAATCAAATTATTTAAGATTTTTCAAAGAGCAAATTGCAACAAGTTCTCTTCCTAAGAAGTCAGGGTCAAAAATCTTTTTAGCAAAATCAGCTTGAGTATTGGTTACTGACTGTGGCCACCTTTTAGACAAATGCAATGAAGAAAAGCTTTCTCAACATCTGGTTCAGTGGGGCCTACGTCCAGTGTTTAATTGTGTTTTTGCTCTGACACCCAGTTGCATAGCAATAAGGGCGAGCATATGATACAATAATCTATATATAGGATAGGTGGGGCCGAACCTTTGACTGGAGGCCAGCTAGTCTGGTATTCCAGTCTTGGTGCTGACACGAAGGCAGCCAGTAGCCTTCGGCGGGTCACTTGAAGTTCTTCCCAAATTTCAGAATCTCTGTTGACAAGGGACCAGTCTGTAACTGTCTTGGGATTGACAGTTGTCATAACATGATCCAACAGGCTATTTCACACACAGACAGATCATGGGTGCCCAGAAAATCTTTCCCCCCATCCTGGATAATCACAAGATAATTTACAGGGAGCTGGCTGCTCTGCTCAGAAGGCAGTTTCCCCACAGAATCAGCAATATACTGTAGTTTTCTTCCCTGCAGAAGCAACCAACCTGGTTTGAATCTGACCTCAGGGGGAGATAGAGGGCAGTCATTTGAGCAGCTGGTCCCCTTCTTTTTCCCCACACAAGGCACAAGTAATGATGCTTTGGCTCCTCATGATACCTGGACTGCTTCCTTTCCTCAGCCACCTCCTGCCCTAGGTAACACCTCACTTTGCCTATTTCTGGGGCTAGGTCTGATTCCAACAGCAAGACTACAACCAGATGCTTATCCTATCTGACAGACTTAGGCCTTTTTCCACGGAACCAGAGTTTCCGTCAGCTTTTAACCCTGTACTTTGACCCCAAGGACTTACTGTAATTCCACCTGCAAGAGGGTGCTGTTACAGGGGATGCTCTCCGCAGCTCACTCCCCAGAGGGACGTGGTAGAAAGAAATCCTCCCACCTCTGTGCTGAAGCACTGTGTGGGCTTGCTCAAACACAGGACGCTGCTGACTTAGCCAGCCCAATTTTCCATTATGTTTTTCCCTTCATTTTCTTAGGAAGCTTCCCTAGGGTGTGCAGGCCTCCAACGGCGAGGAGGAAGAGGACTCTACTCTTCTTCCTGCAACTGCAAAAAATTGTGTGTTGTATTAGGGAAACTGTTGCCTACTGCTCTGGCTGTCATTGAAATCAGGAGAGGAACAGGGACGTGACCCAACACCATTTCCACTCCTGTGTTAAGGAAGAAAAGTCTCATCATTTATTTAAAGGGTGCTGTTACCAGAGTCAACAAAATTTTTCATATTGATGCATTCATTGGTGGAGGAAAGAGGATTCCTACAAGAATGAAACACAAATCTGGATAAATTAAACAACAGTCTTACAGCAGTGCATTTTATAATGCATTTAACAGATCCTTCCAAGCTGTGTCCTTCCAGTCTGTTTCCTTCCCTTCATTGTTGCGCTGTGGAGATGAGTGAACAGTAACACTGGGCATCACGGTTTCTGAGAGCCTGCTCTCACTCCTCCCCAAAACATTTTACAGTGACTTTTCTTGCTCTCCAACTTCATCAGACCCCTTATGGGGATTCAATAACTTGCATTTCTCAATAGAAATTAATAGCTAAATCCAGTATGGTAGGTGAAGTCTCTTCCAGAAGTGGCCCAGGAGGATCCTAATGTGCTTTCCCTCACTTCTCTCAGGTGACTGTTCAACTTTTCCTGCTCTTCTCCCCCAGTTTATTTCTCTTAAAAGGAATAGGCCAGTTCAGGCCTCCATTCTTGGATTCTCTTAAAGAGAAATTTCAGGGGGATTAGTGTAAGCAGCATGGTTAAATTCCTGTCTGCTTCTTGCTGAAAACTTACCCTTCAGCTATTGTTTTAGTAGCAGTAAAACTTTTGCAACTGCATGACTTTTTCTGAACGTTTTACTGTTCCCTTTATAGTAAATATTGCAGCATGCACATATGATGTCAAGTTCCTCTTGTGAGCATTTGATTTTTAGTGACATGAATATTACACAGATTGACATGAGAACCTGGCTGTTGACTCAGTCTCTCAGTGCCCTTTTGTTTATGTCTGTGACCTGGTCACATAGTACAAAGAGTTTCCTGCTGAACTACATGCAGCTGCCTGACTGAAAAGCATGTGAGAGCTTTATTTGTCCAGCCTGCAGCCCTGGATCTTCTTGGAACTGGCTCCAGGATCCCTCCCGACATGGAGGTGGGTGATATCACTGTGTGGCCTTCCCAAGGATCCTGGCCTGTCTGGAATCTGCCACCAGGGATCTGCAGGGCATTACAGCCTGCGTTTTGGCATACTGCTCCAAATAAATTGCCTGAGTAAGGCTCTGGGCTCCCTGGGGCTTCAGAGCAGTGCCACCCATTTTTGTCAAGGAGAACAAATGGAAGTGACACGCAGGGAACGTAAACTGAGGCTTGACTGGTTCATGTCCTTTTTCTAAATTTATTTTAACATTTACACACCCCCATGCCCGCTCGCCGCCCCCCCCCGAAATCCCTTATGCTGTCAGGAAAACTACTCAAGCCTGTTTTCACGTTTTTTGCTGATACGAAAGACCTAAAGATCTGTCTTGATCCAGATGCTTCTTGAGTTGGCTGCACCGCATTGCACCCCACCCACAGCATGGTAGGCACACAGCCTGTGGTCAGAAGGAGTCAGAAATGTTTGGGTCATGCAATGGTCTGCAAGTCTGGGGCGCTGGCTGGTGGGTGGACAGTTTTGCCTACAGGCAAAATGCAGCTTGCTTGGCAACTGCCCGGCACAACCTCAGGTGCCCAAATGGCAAAATGGTGTGTTGCCCAGATGGCACAGATGTTTATTAACTAGTCTGTCAAGAGGTGCGTATCCTGAAGTTACCTCTTTACCACTGGGTGTCTGACAGCACACCTTGGGGCCCAGGCCTCATTGTGTTAGGTGAGCAGAGTCACGCTCCTTGGTACAGCATATGTAGTCCCAGAATGAGATGAGGTTACAGATACAGACAGAAGAAAATGTAAAAAACCACCAAACCACAAAAACAATCTACACACTTCTCAACAACCTTAACTGAAATGATATAATTTCCCAGTACATCCAATCATTTTGCATATCTATTTCCTTTCTGAAGTGGGAGTCTGATTTTGCAGCTTACATTCCCCTGAAGTAATCCATGCCTCCCTTTCCCATCTCTAGACTTGTGGAGCGCCACTCTTCCACCTCTCACATCTTCAGTTTTCTTACACCCCCATTTCAACACTAGCTAGTGATCACATGAGAACGCAATATTAGGAAACCATTTGGTATATTTTTAGTGGTGCTCAGGCTGAAGTAGCAACGAGAAGGAAGGAGTGCCAGCCACATGTGACCAACCAGCTGTCTGTGGCCCACATTTTGGAAATCACTGATTGAAGTAACTGGCAATAGGTTATGGAAAGTTTCCCTTTTAGATTGCTATTTCAAATTGACCCCAAACTAAACAAGGTAGGAAGGTCATCTTGGCTGTAAACAACTTTACGATGTGTGAGCAGCCTTCATCCAGTTTCTTTGCCTTTTAATGGAAGTGAATGAGTTTCTTTTGTGCTACTCAGCTACAGGAGCAGCCGAAACATTGCTGTGGCTGGGACGGAGAGGCTGTGTGGCTGCTGTGTGCTTCTTCCCCACTCTTGGTCACACTGTGATAAGTGCTGAGGTCTTGTCCTCTATTGTGTGGAGAGAGAGGAAACCATCAAGCAGGTCTAGCTCTATAAATCTTAATGTGACAGCCATGTAACCAAAAAAAAACCCACATTAAACATGTAAATCTTCTTCCTTCTCCAACCTGCTGTCATGTATATCTGTTGGCTATGACTTCCAGCTCACCTCCTTTCCTGTCTTCTTAATCTGTGAGTATTTTAGGAGCCCATAACTCCTTGTCAGCTGGCACCTATTGCTATATATGCATCAAAGGCAGCCGCCTGCTAGAGTTCTGCATGCTTCTGGGGTTATTTAACTGCACATATAAGTAGATCCTGCATTCCTTGTATGTTACCCATCTGTGAAATTCCCTGCCCCAGTTTCAGCCAAGCTTGCTTTATCACATTCCCTCCCTGCAAGCCCAGCAACCCGCTCCAGTCTGTTCCCTGTCCCACTGGGGAAGGGGAAACTGTGTCTTTAATGTGTCTTGCCTGACTTCTTATGATTTTCAGCTTGGTTTCTCTTGCTGTCCCTCAGACCATCTCTGAGCACAGCAGAAAGTGGAGTTAGGACCCTTTGAGTTCCCAGCACATGCACAGGGTAGGGTGAAGAATGACTCCTACGTGCTATCCCTCCCCTTACCCCCAAATCCTGAGACCAATAATCAGCTAGGTCTGCTTATTGGAACAAGACCCCAGCCTCTAGCTGACATGGGGAAGCAACCAGAGCAGCCCAGTGGGTACCCTATAAGGGCTGCTCCATCTCAGTGTGAGACTTGATCTTCCTTGTAGAGCTGAAGCTTTTGCCAAGCTCCCTGCTCCGCATTGCCTGCCGAGGAGATGACAGGCACCATGCACCAGCCATGATGGACGTTGTGGAACTGAGTTCCTGTGTGTTTTGACTGAAGCCACAGCTTGATTCCAAAGAAATGCCCCCAGCAACAATCTTTCAACCTCCAGGGAGACTATTTATTTTATTTTTTTAGGATGCATTTTGTAAATCACTCAGGTGATGGCAAGTTTATGTATTTGGATGGCAAATTTATGTTGTGCTATTAGTTTCAAGGAAATCCAATTGAGTGTGTGGATTTTGGACTCTTGACCTTTAAGCAGAATGAGTTTTTTGAAGAAGTGTGAAGTAGCCTGTTCATCTCCATGAGGTATACTCTGCTGAATGAAAATGCCCTCTGAAGAGACACAGAAGTGAGGGGTGTGAACTCCTGCATTTGTCTCAGTCAGTGGTACATCCTTTCCCAACCCATTGCCAGTGCTTGGGACATTGTGATAAGCACCGACCCAGTGCCTTTTCAGTCTTGCGCTCTGTGTTTTGCAGAGTCTCCCAGGAAGCTGGAAAGGGCTTTCCTAGTGCTGGCTCCCATGAGGAGTGACAGAGTCACCACCCTCACTAGATGGGATGCAGGGCAAGGGTTGTCCAGGTCTCGCTGAGAACGGGGAAGGGGCAGGGAGAAGAGGGAGGCATTCACTCCCTTGCCTTGGACCTCGGTAGGGCTGGGAGCACAGCTGTGCTTCTTCAAGTCCTGTCCCTCTTCTCATCCCCTGCCACCCCACTGCCCCATCCCCAGACATCCCCTGCCTCCCTGCACAGCTCTGAACTTCTCCCCTCTCCCTGGCACACGTGCTATTTATTTAGCTTCAATACTACCTGAGCTTTCTGCTCTGCTGGTTTGATTTCTCTCAAACTACAAACTCCTTTGACAGAGGCAGACCCTGACAACATCCCTCGCTCCTCTTTCCTTTTTCCCCTCGTTTTCTGCCAACGGTCAGGTTTGAACTGATATTGCCTGGTTGTAGGTCAGGTTCAAAGGCATCAAGCACTGCCTGAACATCCCCTTGAGCTATCAGCTCATGTGAAAATGAGTAGTCTAGAAAACCTCTGTGACTGCGCAGAGTAATACGCTTTATGGGTGAGTTCCTAGGGTTGGCAGACTTCTCGTTTAACATGGGGTTTCCCACATTTTAGCCTGAAATCTTGCCTCCTGGGGTAAAGGACAGGCTTACTAATTTCCCTGGTATGTTTTCAATAAATCACATAGATTTCTAGCCTGAAATATGGAAAATAGCCCCACCTTACCCTTTTCTTCACAGCTTCTTTGATTGTCTTAGAGCTGCTACCTTGCCCTGCAAGTGAAGGTGGTTATAAGGTGGCAACAGGGAAAGGGGGGTACATGAATGATAGATGGGGAGCTGCACAGAGAAGTGCTGTGACAGTGGGGTGGGAGCATCCCATATTTTAAAAATGCCGATTTTAAGGATATTGCTTCCCATTTTATTTCTCAAAAATTAACGGATGCCATAGAGCAGCTTGTGGGTGTGTTAAGTGATTAAGACCCAAAGGTGGGGGGAGAGACAAGAACCATCGCCCCAATTTGTAGTCACTGAAACTGCCTGCCTCCCCATAATTGTTGTACGCTCTTCTTAGGAGCCACTTACATAAATGTCCCCAAATCTGGTGTACACAACCTACACTGACGTCCACGATATTCCCAGTCTTTGTGTATGTGTGGATTTTAAAGCTTTGTAAAACTGAATGTTTAAACAAAGATGAGCTTCTCTACTGTAATTGTTGGGGAGAGATTGTTCTGCTTAAGTCAGGTTGCACATCTTTAGCCTGTTTAATTCAGCATCAGCTTGAATGAGACTCTGCTAATTGACAGCAGCAGAGGATCTGGCCTTTTTTTGAGGAACTTGGGGTAAAGGGAAATGATGGGCAGTAGCTTAGAATTCACAATACCCAGCTTCTGTGTGTTTTCAGTATGCAGCACTCATAAGCCATCACTTGATGAATATGGCCTGAAGTGATGTAGGCAACTTATTGTAATTTTTTGCTGTGCTGTGTTCGGATTTATTTCCTAGTCAGTCAGGTGGGACACCCTGTAGATTAAGACTTAGCACACACATTTTGAATCTGTAGACTAGTACTTGAGGTGAAATAGGAATTGCTTTATGTTTCAGAGCAGTAATGGCCTGAATTGCCAGAAATAACCATAATAACAAACTGCTTGTTTCCTGAGTCAGGCACATAGTGCAAACAGCCGTAGTCTTGGTGCACCAACACTCTCCCTGTTTTTTAATGAAAATAACAGGGATGGGAAATGGTCCAAGAAGAGTTTGTTCCCTTGGCTTGTCTGATATTCTTTTTAAAACTGTCTGCTGCTATGAAGAAATATAATTACAGAACCATTTAAAATGTGTGGGTCTTCTGAGGAGAAGAGTGGATGGGTTGTGTGTAAACATGGAGCTGTACACAGCACATAGGCAAACCAAAAAGGATGCAGGTGCTGAAATTTCTGTTTTATGGGAGGTCTTTGGGCAACTCTCCTAATTTTATTAGAGCCGTTATATAGAATCAGACTTTCCAGCTGATAGTCCCTCCCTTGCTTGCGTGTGTCTCTCAGACATCCTCCCCTCTTATATCCACCTTCTTGTAAGATGGTTTATCTTGTCTCTTGCTTCACAACGATTTTTCAGGGTGCTCTGTTCAGATCAGCAGCCTGGGTGGGTTTGGAGAAATCTGCCAGCCTTCCGAAGAAGGGTTCACATCAGAGGTTTTCATTGCATTCTTGTTCAAAGTCCTCACCTTACAAGAAAGTCCTCTCTGACTCTGTGGCTTTCCTTTCTTCCCAGGATCTTCTGCATTCCTGTCTTGTATCATGCATTGGCTGTGAGACTTCCCTCTTTGAACCACTAAAATGTCTATAGTGGTCTGCTTAGAAAGGCTCATGAAGGCACTAATAAAGTAGGGCCTAAGTAAAAATGTAGGGCCTAAAATTGTGGTAGCAGTGATGGAGATGGTAATGAAGACGTGTGATGTCAAATGCGTTTATCACCATGGGGTAGCGGCTGTGTGTCAGAGCACCACTCGATCCCAGCAGAAGTGGAGCAGACCTACCCGTGTTCCCTAAGCAAGCTAAAGACTTGCTCAGGGCATGTTTTGGGATGCAGAGATTTTGACTTTGCTGGTTTCTGCCGGCTTGAAACAGGAATTTCTTCTTGTCTTGTGGTGGACTGTGCCAAAAAATAGGTCTGATTCCCCATGAACGTGAGTTTGTACGATGCAAATGAACCACAGGCTCTCATGACAGAAGTGGTGGCTCATGTCGACTGAGATCGAGGGAGGGAGGAACCCAAGGAATGAGCCCTCTCATCAGCCGTCCTGTCAATCGTGATCAGTCAGCTGCTGCTTATGATGAAACTGGTCTTTGGGGGATTTCATTCTGCATGGCTGGCCAGCTGGTATGTGTTTCTGTCTGGGCTCTGCAGCCCTGGCCCTTATTTGAGGAGGCAGGCCTTTTGTTCTGTATCAGGCTTCAAATAGTTTGGCATCTGTTGGTTTGTGTTGTCTGCTTGAACATTTGTTGCATTAGCGAGCTTCCTTCTAATCACAGCTCCTAAGCAGTCTGCTCCCCTGTGACGGTTTCTGCTTTAAAAAGCAGAGGTAGATGCGTGCTGGCTGTGAACTCCCGAACCTGCTGTCGTTGGAGAGGTGAGGATATTTGCACACAGGAGAAAGAAAGTAGCTATCAGGGTTTGCTTCTGATTAACTGTGGTCACACTACAGTTTCTTACCATCAGGGCATGTTAGTGGCGAAAAGAACAAGTCATGTGTAATCCATACTTCCACTGCTTTGCAAACGGCAGAACTGATGGACAGAAAAGAGTGGTAGCGATTAGATCCGCAGCAGTGATTCACAGCCTGGGATTATAGTTTCTGCAATTTGCTTGAGTTTGTACAACCCAAATATCAGATAACATTACGATTTACATTTTCCATGGAACGCTGTCTCAAGAACATATTGATTTGTGCTGCATCAGATTGCTCAGGGATTGGAGAAAGCTAAAAGGAGAATTTTACTTTTTTCCTGCTGACATTTGAAAAACAGGATTATACAGCTTTGCATCTAGCCCTGTGTAACCTTCAGCAACCAGCCTTGGAAAGTCGCTTAAGAATTACAATTTTTTAAGCTTTCTTTAAACAGTTAAGAACTCTCTTCAAATCCCTTGAAGGCAAGCATTAGTCCGTTCCTGCCACCTTAGCCACAAGCGACATGCAGAGCGAGGCGGGGGAAAAGAAGGTAGATGACTGCAATTCACCCTTTGGGTTCAGCATCACCCTCTTTCTGCTTCAGATGGATCCAGAGCCCACTGGATGTTTGCTCATTCACGTCCCTGGGCTTCTGGATGTTCAGCCCTGACTTAAAAAGCTGCCATCTTTAGTATGAGTGAGCTACCTGGAGAAAGGAGGGTACTGCTCAGAAATGGTTTCTGAGAGTTGAGTGGGATCAGTCATCCCTTGCCCTCCCTAGTAGTACTGCCTGTTGTAGCACATGGTCTGTGTCACATTGATGGGAAAGCAGTCCTGCCACTGCACAGCCTGCCACTCCCCCCTCCATACTGCAGCGTGCAATACCTGCGCCCCCAGTGGTACTCAGCGTGGTTAATGCTACAGAAACCAGACATTCAGTGTTTGATTTTTTTAAAATTAATTTTTTATTCAGTATTCATTTGTCTATACTCTCAAATTAAACTGTTTCCAGAAGAACAAATTAAGACATTGAGCCATTAAAAACCCTAATGTTAAGGCACTTGCCCAAACATACCCAATTTTCAGAGGAACTGAGTCTCTGTGTTCCCCAAGAAAAACAGTTTTGAAGCAGTACAGTCCCTGGGCAATGCAAGTGCTCAGTACCTCCCAAAAATCAGGTCATTCTTAGTTATATGCTTACTTTAGTCATCGTATTTTGGCCTCAGATCTAATGTGTGTGTGCAAATGAGTGGGGAGGGGGAAGCTGAGGTTTATTTTTTTTAAACTTCTCAGCTGCTTTGCTTAGAAGCCACAGACTGCTCTTTGTAAGTGTGCAGCTGTGGCTAGTCCGTCACACAGTATTTTATTTTAGGATGAGACAAGCACCAAGTCAACGTAGCTCCTATTGTTACTTGTCTGTCATCCTATGTTAGCAGAATTCAATGCACGCAGTGTTCGCCAAGGAGATGTGGCATTAGAGCTGCATATGTAGATGAAGGCTCTCCAGATGTGTTGTGCTGAAAAGTTCAGAGCCCGGAGCATGCAGTGGTTACTTTTTCTCCCCTTGGAATCTGTATAATTCGATGAGGCACCACAGACTCGATAGTCTCAAAGGAACTAATAGCCTTTGCCACAGCGGGTCACTCTCTGATGCAATGGGAGGAGACATCTTCGCAGTGCTGCGCCCAGAGTTATGCAATCTAAAATGTCAACTTGAAACATGTCCAAGCACTACTCAAGAAATAGCTGTAGCGTTGAATGCTCAGGTGCTGGAGATGCTTGGGTACTTGGAGAGTATGGTGGCTCAGCAAAATTACTTTTGACGTGCCTAAGAAAACAATGGCACTTGCAGAAATTGAGCTATTCAGAGATTCAATTTGTAGGGAAGGAGAAGGAAATTACCTAATTGTTTCAATGCACTAGAAGAGGAATGGATTTCTTGGGAGGGAGAGCTCTTTTCTTGATGTAATGGTAGTGTTAAATCCTGAGTCTCTCCTCAAGAAGGAGGGATGCCATGGGTCTGTCTGGGATCAGTGAACTTTCCACTCACTTCCTGGTGTTATTGTGGGGTGCATTTGCCTTCCTTTGCAAAGGACGGTGATGTATGGGCTCTTGTAACAGTTCATTTCGCCTCTTTTCTTGCTTCCTAGTTCACTTCCTCAGCATACTCCATTGCAAGGACAAAGCGTGGGGACCCTGTGTGAAGAATGATTCTAGGCTAAGGTGGAGACTGTAACCAGCCCAGATTTGATGCTCTCATAATATAGGTCTGTCTCAGTTTTGTGGCATAGGCATTTTCCTGGCTTCAAAGGATTTGCCAGGATAATGAAACCGCTCCATGGGGAAAAATGTTTCTGTGATATTTGCTTCTGTATACTAGATATTACAGCAACACCTCTCACTAGAGTAGCTATATCCAAGTATTTCATCTCAGGCATTTGAGTCACCCTTCATCATTTCTTTTGCAGGGTTCACAGAAGTATAGGCAACATTGAATTGCTAAAGAAGAGGGTATGGAGACAAGTCACGGTAAGGTCAGCAAAAGCCGAGGGTTAAAGAAAAAGGCCCAAGCTAAGCTGGGTAGGGCTGGCTCAGGAAACCAGAGGAAAAGCCTCAGAAAGTCTGGACTACAGCTTCAGAAGCCATTGAAGAGGTGAAATGGTGGATCCTAAAAATGGTGCAATGGATCCTAAAAATAGAGACACCAACTGTGGCTGCTACTCCACGCACTGCCACCTTCTCAGTAGTAGCCATAACAGAAAGTCTGATTTTCCTTGGCTTATACACAGAAAAAGCAGGGGAAGGGGCCATGGCCTGTGCCCAGCAGTCTTGCGCCCCAGAGAGTTGCCTGTGTTTGGAGGAGCTCTGTGTAGCCTTGTGTCTTATGCTCAACAGCTCCTTTCTCAAGCTTATTTAAGAGTTAAAGCGAACTTGAGCAGTCACAAAACCAATTACCAAGGAGGATTTCTGGAGATGGTAGATGATGCAGGAGGGAGACCATTAATGCCAGTTCACAAACGAATGTGTGAAGCGGTCTGTGGTGTTGCATGGTGTGGGATGGGCAGAGGGAGGTCTCCCAATGTCCTTCTAAAGCTCCAGCAGAGGAACTTGGATAATTAAACATGCCAGAGCAGAGGTAGGTTGCATCCTTGGCAGATAGGTGCTCGCCAATGCAAATGGATTGGGAAGAATGTGAGGGGAAAAGAGAGGTAAAACCCACTAGTCCATAAATGTGACGTGCTGTTTCTCCCTGGATGAGTTACGAAGGAATGCACTGCTTGAGGATAGGACTGGGCTGAGTGACAAGGGGCCGTGATGATTGTGTGGAAGGAAGACGTAAAAAGACATGAAGTGACATTTAATTCCTCAACTTTTCTTACCCCTTATCTTTATCCAAAGTGATCCTGAGAGATTCAGAACTCTGGTAGATACTTTTTTGACTTTGCAAATTGGGAAATGAATTACAAAGTAGAAATAATACGTATGATTTTTAGTGCTAAGTGATTGGCAACTCACAGTAGCTAAGCATTTTGAATGATCAGTTTGTAAATTCGTTGTCTAAAATTTGTTTTCACAAACAATCCCTGAGGCAATTAGGAACATAGGAATAAATTCATAGTGAGAATGACCTGTTTGCAGATAATTTCTTTCAATAAGAAAACCAGAGGTGGTTTAAAGACAAAACAACTATTCTGTAGTGAATTATTTGCTCATATCTGTTTCTGAGATATGTCTCATGTACTCCCGTAGATTTCTAAGCCTTTATGCACAAGTCACTAGCGATACGATGAAACAAAGGATTTGCATGAAAAAAGTTCCTCCATCTTTTTAAAACACATTTCATCACTTCTTCTGTGCTTCCAGCTTTTCTCTCTCCACAAAATCAGGATAGAAGAAATACATATAGACTATATACCTAATGATATCCTGTGCAGTTCTTTGTTTCCACCAAACATTCATATTATTCATGCTGTTATTTTTGAAGCTGTTATTGATCGAGAGATTTTTAAACAATTTTTCATCAGCAACCTGTACAATGTTTTAGGGACGTGTTTTGGAGAGCTTGCTTTCTAAAACAAGGTTTCTCATCAGCAGATCTTTTTAAAAATTATAATGTGTGATTTTTATTCTTTGCCAAAGTATCTTTTTTTTCTACGGAAGACTGACAGTAACTCAGTCTGCAGTTGTCTGTTTATATAGCTTCTAACTCCATTTCTTTTGTAATGATGTGCTGTGCATGCCATGCATGGATCCAAAAATACAACAATACAGTAAATTAGAGAAAGATGATGATTAATTTAACAGACCTATTATTTTTACCACACTCCGCTACCGGCATACCGGGACTGCAGTTTTAACCAGGCGTTCCACTGCTATCGGTATCTTTTAGATAAGCTTTAAATAAATACTGGAAAAACACTCTGGACAGCTTTATGAAGATAATAGCAATTAAATAATGATTCTTTGGGAAGAAACCCTTAGCAAACCACAGATGAAAATTTCTCAGTGAAATCTCCTCAGTCGGGTGTACAGAGGCAGAGAAACGCACTGCATGGGCAGGATTAATAGGGCCCTTGTTGGGCTGCAGCTGGCGTCGCGCCCCAGCAGGTGGGCAGGATTTGGGCCACGTGCCTCCATCAGACCCCCATGCTCCTGCCCTCCTCCTTCCCCATCCTTCTGGCAGCTGGAGGGGGCTGCCCTGCTGCTCCCCCCACTGCCCTGCAGCTCCCTGAGCCGAGCCCTGGCGAGCAGCTGTGCGAGGGCTGCGAGGAGCCCCGCTCCCGCTGCGCACAGAGATCTCTCTTTATGGGAAAGGCAGAGAGCGGCGGCCCAGGGGGGTCAATAATGTGTGCCAGGGCGCTCCTGGGCTGGGGAGGGGGCGTGCTCCCGGCTCTCCATAAGACAAACAGCCAAGCCCTGCCTTGCTGATTGTGAGGGCGTGGACGTATTTACTCATTTGCACCGTTTCTTTCTTTCAAGGATGGATTGCCTGTCAAACAGCTACTAATGCCTCACTGCAATGATCTGCCACCTGTTTTCTGCATTATGCTGGACATAAGGCATGAGAGGCTCTGGGTTGCAGGCTTGGGGACTCTGCAACGGGACCCACAGTTTTGCAGGAGGCTTCTGCATGAAGCGTGAGGGTAGGCGCTGACATTTAGCTGTGGTGCAGTTAGAGACTTTACTCTCTTTTTTTCTCCTCTGTGCTCTTTAGAGGGTTGCTCCCACTCAGGGCTAACAGCAGCAAATATGTGGTGGTTCCTTGCTGGTGGCAGGGCATGGCATTGCAGGAGGCTGGGCTGGCACTGACGGGTACCCCGGTGCACTGGCTGTGCGGGAGGCAACGTCTCCTTACCCTGTGCACGCAACCCCAGTGGAAGAATGTTCCTGTGGACAGCAGGGGCTGTGTGTATCCTAAAGTGCCCGCTGGACTGACAGCGGTGAGGCATGGTGGAGTCCTGTCTCTGCTGGGGACTGACAACTTGAGAGCTTTACCTATGGTAAAGTACTTCACACTGTCCCTCCAGGGATGGGTGAGCCCTGTCATTTGCTCTTCACTCTTTCTAGGACAGCAGTGGAAGTGAGGCTAACCATCTGGGTAATCCCCTAGGTTTTTTTGCCCCGGGTCCCCTGCCTGTTGCAGCCACAGAGTGAGACCCTAGTCCAATCTGCATTTCTGTGTGGAGACATCCAAACATGTGTCCTGCAGGCAAAAGCTGATGGCCTGTTGGGTTTGGTAGGCCCTGGGCAGGAACTGGTTCCCCCTCAGCAGTGATGTCCTGCTGTTCTTCAGCAGTTTATTGAGAGATGCTACCTAGCCCAGCAGCAGCCCACCTCCCAGGGGTGCAGACCACTTTCTCCCAGCCATCCATTAGCTACTGACTAGCAGCTGTAGCTTGCACAGAGAGCAAGTAACAGCTGTGGGAGTGGATCCCCGGCTTTTCCTGCTCTGGACATTACAGACCCACAGAAACGGGAAAAGCAATGACAAGCTGCGATCTTGTTTCAGGCCTCATGTGAACACCAAGATGCAGAGCTGTGGAAAGGGGGTTTGTGAACCAGCAAAGCTTTGGTAGAGAAGGAGAGGATATCACGGGTGGAGTGGGAATATCCAAAAAGCATGAATAGCTGTTCCTGGTGGGTACAATTACCTAAGTCATTGCTTCATTTATATTCCTCCCATACCTAGCTGAGTTCTCACTGACTTCATGGTGGCCTCCCAAATGTCCTGAGAGTTGTCCCTTTGCTAGCTTCCTCCGGGAATAAATAAAATCGAGCAGTTAACACGGAGTTGTGGCTATCTGAGGACCGCTACTTTTGTGGGAAAAAGCTTGGCATTATGCGTGTGGACAGCAAGCCAGCAGTGAAGTGAAAGTGAGGAATAATGGTGCCTTTAGAGCTTCTTTTCCAAATGCCTGCCATTAGGGTTTTAAGTTCTGAAAGGAGCTTATTGCTTTCAGGCAGGACTGTTTTACCACAAGAAAATTGGAAAGAGGAGGAAAAAAGAAGAGGGGAGGGGAGGGGAAAAAAAGGAGTCCTGTATTGTATAAAAACAATTGGGACTTAGTGGAAAGTGGAATTGGTTACTAATGATCTGTGGCTAAGAAAGCATTAAACACATTCAAACTCCAGCCTCTGTGATGATAATACTCAGTTGGTGAGAGGAAGGCAACATGAATGTCGGCGAAATAGGAAAGAGCTATAGTCCTGCCGCAGCGCAGTGTGACTGCTGCCCTGGTTTCACCGCTCAGCCGGAGCCTGACTGCCTGATGCCCACTGGGTACCAGCGATGCAGTCCTAAACTAGCGATTAGCAACTGCTTTCCTGGCTGCTTCTTTTGGAAAAGAAAACAAACAAATTTTTGTCTAATATCTGTCTGTTCCCTTCAGAGTCCTGCTGAGAGTTCATTTGAAAGGGGGTTGTAAGGAACCCCTCCTGCAGCAGGGAAGAGTAGGCGTTACTGCTGCAGGAACTGCTTGATAAAATCCTAGGGCTTGTACTATGCAGGAGGTCAGGCTACATGATTATTGCAGCAGTTCTTGCTAGCCTTAAAATGTACATCATTGTCTGCTTCAGCAGGGCTGACTTGCAGCCTAGAGGCTCTAACGCAGGTTGTTTTTTTCGTGAAATGCTGATGTTGGGCTCTTTCTGCTGCCCACTACCTGTGACTTTAATTTATGCTACTCAGAAGAGTTCGTCTTATGCACTGGGTTCATACAAACTGCTTTAGTTTTCATTTTGTTTTAAATATTTGTAATGCCAGGTACTTTTGTTGTGGCCACAGCCTCTGTGGGCAGAGAACACTTGACATGGTTCTTTGCACCCCACATCTGTGGGACACCTTTTCCCTCACCCTCTAAGTAGATCACTTGCCCTGTTCAGCCCTTCTGAGAACTGGGTCCTGAGAGTGTCCCTGCTCTGCCCTAGTGGGCCTGCACCGCTTACCTCTGCAGCCAGTACCAGTACAGTGGGAAGAGCAATCTCTGGCGTCATCATGTTCCCTGCCTGCAAATGTGTCAGGCAGCAGTGAGGAAGGTGAAGGCAAAGGTGCCTCCTTTCCCAGTTCTGCAGGTAGTCATGGCTGCCCTGGCACTGGATGGGGCTAAGTGCAAAATCTGGCTCACGTTACCGTGTCGGCCACTGCACCCTCAGGTAAAGGGAAGAAGCTCATGAATAGGTCCCAGTATCACTTCACGGTTCACACAGTGATGTGCTGCTAGATAGACAGGTTTTGTGTCAAAACCTCAATCCAGTCCCAAGAACTGAAGACATCTGGAGTAACTCTGCTTTTCTCTCTGTGTGTATGTCCAGGGCTCAGCCCTGTGAGGCAGTGAGGTTGGCTGTATATCATGAGCCAAAAGGGAAAGAATACAGTGGTTAGGTAATCAGGCTCCATTTGGAGCCTCTCATTTTATTACTTTGCTAGAATATTTTCTAGTTTGATGACTTCGGTCACAGGCTTCTTTGTTTATTTGCTCTGCTGCTAAGCTGTGATTTCTGAAATCACTCCCTGTTGGCCCCTTTATAATTCTCAGCTTCCTTAATAACCTTAATTTTCTGTCCCAATTTTCTTCTTCAGTGTTAACACCTGCTATTTTATTTTTCTTTGTAAACTAGAAACTCTTATGGCGGAGCTCTCTTTAGCACAGTGGTTATGGTGAACTGACATACTCCAATAAAATCCTGTGTTCATATGGAGCTCAGATACCAAGGAAATTTGAAAGAGGTATAAAACAGTTTTCTATTCAAACAATGAAAAATCATCTGTCTTCACTAATATTGTATATGAAATTCAACAGAAACAAACGGTATGGTCATTTCAGACTACAGCTTTTGATCTTGCTTGTATACCTGAATTATTAGGGAAGGAAAGGAGGAATCCATTACATACAATTTTTAATGTAATTAATGTAAAAACTATGTAATTTTTAATGTGTTGAAGAATGCAACTATATGAACCAGTAGATACTGAGCTGTTTTTCACTCATCAGGAAGTTGATGGGGAATCTCTTCTTTATGCTGTCTCAGATATATGAAGCCTAGTTGTGCTAGTTCTCACCATCACACCAGAAGAAATGCAAAAGAAAAATTAGTTTTTCTTTAACAGACCTGACATGTTTTGTGTTGCAGATAAAACCAACTTCTGCTTATGTACCTCACTAGGTTTCTGCCTGGAATTGTCACCTAATCTTGGTCTCATTTGTTTCTGTATAAAAGTAGCAAAAACTGTCTGACAGTCCCAAGTTATCACCCAGTTTACAGTGAGGGCACATCAGTCAGAACTGGCTTGCAAGACTGAACCCTTCATCAGTGTAAACCTTGGCATGACGTCAGTGGCATCACTCTGGATCTGCATCAGTGAATGTGAGACGACATTTTCCCTTCTTTTGAGAAAACTTCTTTTGAGAGTTCTCCCAGTCTTCAACAAAAGTGCAGTCCCATGGGGCACCTGGTAATATTTAACTTCTCTTGTTAGCTCGGAGTCAGGGAAAGTCAATTATCTCCTCTAGGTAGGGATTGTATCTGGAGTGGATTCCCTCTTCCAGTTGTTTTTGACCATAAGCAGTAGAGGAAGAGACTTCCTACATCACCTTCCATAATAGAAAGATGATACAAGAAATTGGAGTGCAGAGGATAATGAAAAACCAAGACATAATGAAAGTAATCTCTGGACAGGATGAAAGCAGAAGGCTCTCTCCAAGCAGGCACCCTGGAAATGGCTATGTTAAGCAATGTACAAATACTCTTACTACACATGCCTGTTCTTCATGTTCACAGTTCAGTCATTGATGTGTGTGCATTGCTTGCAATACAGTAATTTATAGTTTGTCTTCTTAGCATTTGTTTCTACCCTTGGCCATTTCTGGTCTAAACAGAGACAATTTCCTGAAGACTGATAGTAATATAATGACTGAATTAATGCAAAGAGGGAACTGGAAGCTATGAATTGGTCTAGTGCTTTGCTCAAGTGAAGTTCCCCATTGTGAACTGACCCCTAAGTCTGTAATCAACGTATTCATGAGGTAGGCTGAATGTATATAATTAATTATTTGTACCAATAGCTCCAGAAAGTCCAACTCAAGGACTCTGGACCTGAAGAGGTAGATACAGAACAACATGAAGTCCTTGCTCCAGCAAACAGACACTTTAGATATTAAACAAGATGTGCCAAGTGGTACAGATACCTCTTCTGTGAGGGCCATCTCTTTTTGTTTAAGTCTCGCTCTTATAAGCTTCATTTGACACTCTGCTTCTTGCAGTAGATAGACAGCGAACAGTCATTTCCTATCCACTCGCTCCACATCATTCGTGAGTTTTCAGAACTCTGTAAACCATTATATGATTTGTCATAGTTGATCTTTCTCTGAGCTTTTTCCACCTCAAATGTGTCCTTTTTTGAGATGAGGGGACCCTAACTGAAAAAGTATTCAAGCTGCAGATGCACAGAGTCATAATTAGGTTTTTGTTTGGCTTTTTGTTCCTGGCATTTGAGTTGGTTTTTTGAGTGCTGATGAGCACTGAGCTGATACTTCCATGGAGCTGTCTATCGTAACCTCAAGCTCCCACTCCCAAATGGTAATTGTGAACTCAGAGTCCATCATTTTATTTCACTGTGAAGGGTATTTGTTCTGTTGCAAGGACAGACCTTCTGTTTCATGTCTTTTGGCCAATTATCTACTCCTGCCAGGTCCTTCCCTCTTATCCCATGGCTGCTAAGTTTCTTTAGAAATCATTCATGGGAGACTTTGTCAAAAGCATTTTGAAAATCCAGTTGTATTTTGCCTGACTGTCTCACCTGACCCATATGCTTGTTAACTTCAAAAAACTCTGTTGGATTTTACAAGGCAGAATTTCCCGCTACAGAACTGTCATTGGCTTTTCCGCATAGATTGTGTTTAGACATGCCTCTTAGGTAAAGTCTGTCCTTTATTGTAGCTTTTACAAATTTGTGCACTACGTTTACTAACTTGCAGGCCCGTAGCTCTCTGGATCCTCCCTGGCATCACATTTGCTAGACTTCAGTGGTCATGGTGCCCAAAAAGTTAACGTGGGAGATCACATAGCCCTATTAGTGATTCAGCTGTTACCGCCTTGGGTTTTCTCAGAACTCTTGGCTAAATACCATCCAGTCCAGACAACTTGTTAGTGCTTATGCTAATGTTACGATAGCTTCTCCACACTCACTTGTGTTTCAGATGGATCCTCTGCAGCATTGCCTTCCAAAAAGGCTTTTAGTGAGGAAATATCCTCAGTTTCTTCTACAGCGAGCAGTGATGTAAATATTCATTCTACTTCTCTGCAGCAGCCTTGCCCTCTCTGAGTACTCAACCTGGCTGTCAGTGGGCTCCACAGACTGCCTGGCAGGCTTTTTGCTCTGATGTGCTGGAAGAGGAATTTAGTATTACTTTTGATTGCTCCAGCCAACTGTTCCTCAGACTCTTTTTTTTTTTTTTTTTGGCCTGCCTAATTATATTTTTGCATTTAATCTGCAAGAGTTTATGATCCTTTTTATTTTCTTCATTTGGATACAGCTTCTGCTTTTTGAATGATGCCTTCTCAATTCTAATAAACTCTTTTTCTTTGCAAATCTTTAGCTCACTGCTCTACTGCGCCTGCTTCTTTTTATTGTTTCTCAAGTTTTTCCTAACAGACAGTACGCACTGAAGCTCTGCTTTTACTAGGGTGGTTTTTTGGTAGTCCCTGTGCTGTCCATAAGGATTTCATTCTCTCAACTACCTCTTTTAGCCTCTTTTTTAACAAGTTTCCTCATTTTCATATACTTCCATTGCTCAAAGTTTGGCACAATTGTGGTGGATTTTTGACCTTTGCTGCTCCAGAGAGGATATTAAATCTAAGTATGTTATGGTCATTGCTCTTGAATGGTGCTTTTCCTGTGAAATTTTGAACCAGAACCTACATAGTCTTTAGTACCATGACACAAAGTATTCCAAAAACCTGAGATGAACAGAATTTAGGGTAAAAAGGAGACAGCTCAGGTACTTGTACCAGTATCAATGGGATTGATTTGAAGGCAAAATGGTAGAAGAGGTTTAAGACATTATTTTGAACTATTAAACTGTGATGAAATTTATCACAGACCAGGAAAGAGGGTAGTGTGGAGATGGACTGACTGAGGCTAATATCACTGGAGGAACAGAGCTGGGGTCAGCTAGATATGACGCGATGGAGTGACTGCAGAAGGTGTCCAGAACAAGCAGAGAAGAGGAAATGATGGACCAGGAAGGTAATTTTGGCAGCAGTACTTAGAATGGATTCGAAGGGTGATCAAGCAATATTATAGTTGCGGGGTGTGGCACAAGGAGATAATATGGCCTTTCTCCATGCTGATTCCTTTATGCAAACAAAGCTTCCTCTGTGCAAACTGGGTCAACATCCTGAATGCATTTGGAAAACTGGGACCTTGTGTGAACCGGTTTATATATTAAAAACTGATTCAAACCTTATAAAATCTTAACCTGAATAATGCATGATAGAAATTAAGGATTAGAAGGTGTGAGTAGGGCTGATGGCCTTGAAAATATACCAGAGTGCTGCAATGCTATGAGATTACTTGTGCCATACTGCCTAGAAGATCCTCCAGTAAAAGGAAAATTAGCAGAAAAAACTGAGGTCAAAAATGGTAGCAGAAGGCTAATCCTTCAATTAATTAAATCATTGCAGATGAACCTTCTTTATGCAAAGGGAGCAGGTAATTTTGCATTACTGTTTTGCACATGTGGGCTTTACCCACTGAGGAAATGTAATCAGCAGTCCAGGCAGTGCTTTTCTCCTTGCCTCCCAGCCTCTAGCTTAGAAATGAATATATGCAGAATGGATGTATGTGGTAGTAGCTATATTCTTTTCCCCTGATTTATTTGGTCCCATTCACACTGAATACATCAGGCATTTGTTTAAGTGTGCCTTTCTGGGTAACTGTGGACTGGAGGAGTATTGAACTTGGTATAATACGAATCTCTCAATAAATAAAAAATCTCCTACTAAATCTCCCTTTATAAAGGCTGAGAAGAGAGATCTGTAGCATTCCACCTGTGTATGAATCGATTTCAATCAGCCTTTAGGAGGTTTCAGGCTGCATTAGCTGTAGGATAGCATAGCGCAGCGGCGAAACTGCCCTCACATCCCTTATTGACAGGTTTGTTATGAAACATTGAATATTTAGATTGAGGAGATTCATCCCAGTACTGCAGACACCCAGCCCTGTTGTCTTCACTTCAAGTCTATTGTAATGCTATCCACAAGCACACCAGCTTCCCCATCACATGCAAGAGGACACCAGCTTCTTTTCTGGAAACTAATTAGCTCTTTAAAGAGGGGGAGGGAAGATATTTTCTGGTTACTTTTTTTAGAGCAATTTCTGTGTTTAGGAAAATGGGCCAACTTTCCCATTTCAGAATCCTCTGATTCAGATACGGGCAAGGTGAGAGGTTAGAGGCCTCGTTGTTAATGAGAGAGGCAGCCTCTGATTTTTACACTAATTGAAGCATTTACATTTTTCAGCAGAACTAAAATGCAAAACTAACATATTCCTTGGAGATTTATAACCCCACGATGGATTCTCCTATCCTCTCTCCCTTAATTATCCCAAATTATCTGAACTCTCATGAAGAAGAAAGAAATTAATATTAATATTCCATTTAGAATATACTCTAAAATGCAGTAGAAAATGGAGGCAATAATAATGATAAAGAGGGTAGCTGAGATGATTTGGAATATATAATCTTTCTTTTCTTCATTGCAGCTTTCTTATACGAGAGTAAGCCAGGAAAACTCTGTCTTGCATTCATTTAGCAGAGCAATTTTTGTGCTGCATTGACTTCTAGTATATAAGTAAAAACTTGGTAAAATATTGCTCTGTCTGTTAAATGTAATATTTTGCCTTTGTGCCTTGATCCAAAAAAATTAAGGATAAAAGAAATTGGATAACTTTTTCTGAAGAGTGTTTGTACATGGGGGCAAATAGACAGGTAAGGCTTATCACTGGAGGGTAGACAGGAAAAATAGCGAGAAGAAAAAAGCAGCTATAAACTGGACATGAAATGAAGCAGAAATAGTTTATGTTGAAAGAAAGGAGGGAATTACAGTTATCTGAAGAGCAAACAGTGGGGTCAAATTAATCAGAAGCTGCAAATGTTGAATCCGTATATATGGGCCGTAGGTCAGAGGAGAAGGTCTGCTTGCATGAAAGAGATAGCGAGGTGCCACAGCGAAGGGAGGGAGGGGAAAAGGAAGAATGTTTCTTCATTTGGATGGTGAGACCAAAGTACCTGGTAAATCTCCAGTTAGCCACTGACTGACAACTCATGGTGAGTTACAGGTTTGTAATTGGCCTTTACCGCTCAGAGATGGCTCCCAGCTGCTGCCTCAAATTCCTTGCTCCCAACTCTAGGGCATTGGCTTTGGGCTCCCAGTGCCCTGGAAGTTGGTGGTTATAAGATATGATGAAGGAGAGGCTTAGTTTTGGTTTAGAAGTGCCCTAAGATGGAAAATAACCTTGAGAACTGTCCTCAAGGTTACAAGTGGTGGGATGCCATTCACGCTGAATGCAAATGTAAGCCCAAGTTCAGCTTTAAAACTGAAGGAAAATTATAAATGAGTCCCGTAACCACTTCTTCATCTTGTCCTGTGTAAATTTGTTCAGTGTTTCCACTCACTGAGAGGAGCCAGAGACTTTCAAAGGACCTGCAAGCATCTTGGCTTACAACTGCCTTGGTGTTAGGCTGTCAGCTCTATTTAGAACTATGTTATTCCATGAAAGTAATGTTTGATTTCTCAAATAATGTTTTGTGTCAAAAATGTAACTTTTTAAAGGCAGAAGGGATATAGACTAACCCCCTGCTCTCCTATTCTTATAAACTCTGTCTTTCATACTATCTTAATATAATGTTGGCAGGTTGCTGTAAGGGTGGAAGACATCAACCAAAGTGAAGTCCATCTGCAAAGCTTTTACATACGGCATCACATATTGGGCTTGAGGATGGATTGTGGGAGAAAAGACTGTCATATTGAAAAAAAAAAAAAACAACAACAGAGAATGATATTAAAAATAGTGAACAGACTTGAGATCAGCTGTGAAGTAAAGAAGCCATTTTGCTGTTGCTTTTTAGCTTGAAAATAGCCTTTACTCTTTTTCTAACACTTTGCCTGCTTTTTTTTGTTTGCTTGGCTTTCAGAGGCTGAAGACGTGTTTGTAAGAAGTATGGAGACATGGAGCTAAGTCTAGAAATATATAGAAGCTGTTCATGGTCAACATCCAGTACAGCTGGAGGTCTATGGTACATGGGACCAGGCATACTTACCATTGCAGGTGGCCTTACCTCAGCACTATCTCAAGGTAATAATACACAGAAAGTAGATGGAGGATGCTGTGGACTTGCTGGTGACAAGCACCACAGCACCATGTGTTGCAATGCTGCAGATGCTGTGGAGCTAGCCCCTGGATTGCGTGTGGCAGACAGTCCACAGCACACATGCAGAATTGCACCCGGGGAAGTGCTGCACAGGACTGTGCATTGCTGGCACAACCACTTTGCTGCATGTGGCGACTCTGGGTTATTGTATGCCAGTACAATTGTAGCGTAGCTAGGGGATGTTGTGGGTTGGATATTTTGGTCCGTTTTCTGTCTGGAGCACCTGTGAAAGGAGCTTGTGTTTCTCAGCCTTCTCCAACAGGCCAAAATATTTGGGAAGGAACACTAGGTCCTAATGCAGTGTTTTGTTGTTCTGTTCAATATAATGACATTCAGTCTCAGGCAAAGCAATTTTGTGATCCTGTCTCCTTGCCTTTATTTAAAAGTGAGAATGAAAATCAAACCAAAACCCCCTGCTATGGATGTTAGTAGTAGCTACAGGTTTTTGGTGTGAATGTGTGTTTTGAATACTTGCTAGCGAATATGTGACCTTTAAACATAATGGAATGGGGAAACTAGATTTTATTTCGTTTAGCCTGATGCAACAATTTCAATGTTATGCATTGCAAGAACATTTGAAATCCACCATTGAGAAACAGTAATGTGATGGATAAAGCACTGGACTGGGATTTTATTCTATGCATAACTGTAGACTTTCTACATCAATTTGTCCAAGAAAATTAACCGCTCCCCTTAGCCAGGGCTTTCTTATCTGTGAAATGAGAATGATAATCCCACAATACCAGTCTGGGAGAAATACATGAATATTACTCATATTTACTAAACAGTTTCAGATTAAATTTTTCTCTTGTCCAGTTATTTCAGAAAACATCTATCAAGAAAACCTGACTAAATAAATGAAAGCTGTTACATTACATGTCTAATGTGAATTGGGTGACACATGCTAGACTGTTGAATGTCCCAGGATGAGAAATTAAAATAATTTGTTTAAATTATTGAACAACTGATTGCTAAAAGTATCGTATGACCAAAGACACCTCTTACCGACTTCATAATCACTGAAAATTTCTGCAGCAGTCATAAAAAATGATGCATCTTAGTTACATTCCTCATTAATTTTGTTCATTAAGTGAGAAATATGAGGCTAAAATGAGACAATTTTATTATTAAAACTACAATTTGATTTCCAAATACCTTTTTGTTTTGTTGTGTGGCAAATATTTTATGGATTGCTTTCTTGTTCATCATTTAATGAGCAGCAAACTATTCTGCAAACTGCCACAGAAGAAAATAACACATATGAGAGGATGAGGAAAGAAATAAACCAGCACATGCTTTAAATTGAACAAAATAAATACAAGGTATCTATGCATGTCTTTTATTACATGTCTTTTTCTGTATTGCTCTGGGTGAAAAGAAATATTCTACATTTCTTCATGTGAATTAGAATAAGACACTGAATTCCAGAAGGTGCCTGGTACATTTTCTTAATTCTGAAAAAGAGAGTGTCTTTTCTTTTTCCGTTCTTGTTTTCATTTCCTTACAGCTATCTCCTGTGCATCACATATCGAATGTGCAGTGGTGCCCATTTGCAGGTGCCACATGTGTGTGCACGAGGGTCTGATTGTGAAAGACTTGCCTTCCTTCCCCTTTCTGGAGATCCCGAAGGCCACATTTGTCATATAGTCACTTTGCTATGAGTGTGTAATTAAACGTAAAGCACTTTTGGGATGTTCAGGTCTATAAAGTACTGCTATTGAAATGCAAGCTGTTTTTCTGCAGACAAACACAAAGGGAAAAAAACAAATATACAGCAACAAAAAACAAATGAAAAGGTTTCTAGGGATAAAAATGTGAACACTGTTAGATAAATAAAACATTAGAAAGAAAGGAAAACACTTCCGGAAAACAAATCAATAAGATAAAAAAAAAGGTTTATTTGAGAAAGTTGACAGGCTTGCAGAAATTTCTAGCTTACAAGCTATTTACAGAGAGAAAATATGATGAATCAAGACACAATCATCAAAGTAAAAACCCTAGGTATTAAAATTTTAACTCTAACTTGTAGAGAGTCCAGATCTTTTCCTCTGTGACATAAATTTGCACAGGCAGTAGAAGCTTCCACTTTACAGATTTTCTTCTGTATTTTACATCCTTGGAGGTAATGTTTGTCCTTTTGTAAAATGAGTGTGAGATTCTGTCGTCCCCAATTTATGACTGCTACATGACATATTAGGAACTGGCATTATTTATAAAAACAGAAAAAAATTAAGGCTTAACAAGCTCATTGGTGGATAGTTCTATTTATTCACTGCAAAATGACATTTTTGCCATAATGAAACAGTGGCAGGATTTACCCTGAGTTGTGGTTTGGCTATGGACTAGACCCCAGGTATGTAACCTTTCAGGTAAATGCCCTGACCACAAGGTTGTAGAAGTATAGGCATAATCATGTATTTTTTCTCTCCATTGGTTCTAGTGGTTCACGTCCCATACAACAGACTGCATGAGGTCTGTTCTTCCAGGAGAGCACTCCAGCCCTCGCACTGCTAAGTAGGCAGTCGAAGAACAAATATCACCACATCCTACTCCTCCTTGCTGTTTTTGGAAAGGGAGCCTGTGTCTAAAACCAGGGACACTCACCTTCTCCTTCTTCCATCCAGGTTGTTTTAGGAGGTTACTGCTCCACCTCCTTGTAACCCTCCTCAGCGAAGGTTACCATGCCCACAAGATCTTCTGAGGGAGCTTCTGTGTCAGGGAGGTGGCGGGCAGCTTTTGAAGCTGGGCAGAAGCACACGTTGTCTTCTGACTCCAGCTGTGCTGAGCACCTCTTTTTTTTTTTTTTTTTTTTCATTGATAGTGTCTGGAAAGTAAATGAAACTCTCACCAAAACAGTTTTGGTTAGCTCTTTTGGCATTAAATGCAGTGAGATATGATGTATATTATACACAGATAACTTCATAACCAAAACAGTTAACTATCAATAAATGCTCTCTATCAGACTCCTTTGTTTCAGCCTTGAATGATGACTTCTCATCAAAATTCATGTTCTGAAGGTCCTGGGTTGCTTTAGCTTTGGTAGCTTTCTCATACTGGACCATATTAACTCCTCTTATTATTTCCCAGTAGGTCCATGCTGAATTGAAACTAATGGGTTGATGGCGGCTCTCTTTACAAAATGTTCATACTTCTCAGTTTTGGATTGTTACGTGTTGAAAGCCAAAGAATAACAGAAGTGGGAATTGTCTTTCAATTTTCTAGTTATCCTCTGCGCTTTTAGTTATTTCTGATAAAATATCTCAAATGTGTCAATTCACCTAGTCTTAGAAGTATGATTTCATGAAAACTGTCTTCTCCCTGGTTTACAGAATACATAGCAACAAACGTTTCCATGCCAGGAGGACTTCAGAGCAAGAAGTTGGACTACCCTTTCATATTTTGGTTAAACTTGCTCAGTTTGGGCTAAAGTGGCTCTCCTGGAATTTGATAGTTAGCTTGAGTAATGCTGTGCACTCTCACTTTATTGCTAGGTATCTGAAATCATTTTGGTTAGACCTGGCATATTCTGAATGTTAGCTTTGTGTTTCCCGTTTGTTTGGAGAAATAACCCAGTGTATTTGATTTCCTGAAACACATAACTACAACCTATTAAGAAAACATATCTTACTGGTTGCTTTGCTTCTGCCCTGGACTGAAATGCAGTGGGAAGATGGGAAAAGGCCTCAGCTGAGTTGAAATTAGAGAGAAAGAAAGAAATACGCTTGCACCATTGAAACCTGGATCCATAGAAGGTAGTTTTTATGGTAGCTTTATTGTTCGTGTGTTTCTAATAACTTTCTCATTTCATCTTATTGTGAGTAAGGGGAGATGATGTACTGCCATGAACGCTAGCGCATGGTCTAAGCTCCAGCTTTCATTATTACTTCCATTATCACAATGGATCTTCATTGCCCTGAATTGCTAACATTCTTATAGGAACGATAAGACTAAAATGGCTCTACCTGTGATTCACTGATGTGTGAATCGACAATCAAATGATTGATCAATTTTTCTGCGCTTCAATAGCTTCTTTCAAGCCACACATCCTGAGTTACAGTATAAAATGCTGCAGTTCCAGCTAAGTTTTCTAAGGAACAGGTGAAGTATATTAGGCAATTAGACCTAATCTTAGATTTAAAAATTGAAAATCCATCAGTGTCTCTGTCTTGCAAATAAAATACATTGCAAAATCTGAACGGAAAAAGTATCCTTACAAAAGAAAACTCCTGTAGTCCTGACAGCCTGCCTGTGAATGGCTTTCATGAATTTCTAATATATTTTTATTTTGTTAATTTTTTCAAAAAAATTGGACCCTAGAAGCTTTTAAGAAGGAGGGTTTTTGAAAGTGGAGCAATGGGAAGTGCTAAATATTTTATTAGTGATTTATGAAAACATGTTTTTTGCTTTATTCCTTTAATAGAAAAAAATCATGACAGTTAGCAAAATGATGAGGATTAATGTATGAAAATGTATTGCATGGCAGCTTCTGAGTAATGGATTTATAAAATGTTTCTTTTTTTTAAATTTTATGTCAAAATGGATTACAAGAAGACTAGCAAATTATTGTAGTCAGATGAAACAGAATACACAACCCATGAGCTTTTGTGTAACATCTGCTGCACCCTGACTGAGATCACCCAGTCTTCATCTAGTTCCCCCTCTAACAGGAATATCATGTTACTTTTGTTCACTTCCTTGGTTTAAAGCAAAGAGTAAAGCAGGTGAACCTCTGAAGAGTTTAATGTAGGAAAAATGCTTCTTGATTTAAGTTAGGTTTCACCCCAAATCTATTTTTCAGTCTATTTAGTCCTTTTTGCAGTTGTTGGTGAACCTGTGCCCTTCATGGTGTACAGGTAATGATTTGTTTTTAAACACTAATACGACCAGAGTTATATGTTCTACATGATCTGTCAAAACTAAGAAACAATAAAGAGCTGCAGAAGGAAAAAAAAAACAACCCAAAGATAAAGGACAAAAGTGAGACAGAAACCATCAAAATAGAAAAGTTGAGGCAGACAAAGGCTGGGTAACCATTTTGACAAGCTGACTGGAAGCCACTGTGCTTTATGCTGTGAGGGCTGCATCCAAGTTTCACTGGTGGCAGTAGAAAGGCTTCAGTAGGCTTTGATGCAAACCTAATTCAGCCAATTTATTGAATGATTTCTTCATTTTTGTGACATCAGTCTTGTTGCTGAGCAGGGATGAGGAGGAAGGGGACAAGGGGAGGCCAAAGGAAAGTTGGCCACACAAATGTAATGTTGGAGGCATTAGACTGCATGGGGCTGTTCAGCCTCCACAAAGAACCAAACTTATTCCCATGGAAACCAATGTTCGAAGATGAATAAGTAGCCTGGCTCTCAGCAGCTCCCTTTCCTTTTTCTCTTTTCTTCTCTCTTGGGATGTTTTGTTGTTGTTTTTGGTAAAGGGAAAGAAAGAGGCTCTTCACCTCCAAGCAGCCTGAGAAAAGACTGGCAACATTCATTCCACTAATAAGCTGGCAATTAATGCAAAGAAGAATGTCCTGGATTTCTCAGAGAAGTATTTTTCAACAGGACCTAGTCAAGATGTTGATGAGGTTTTGTTTCTCTTCTTTTTTTTCTGGTTTTGTTTAAATGGGACATACACTTTCTGGAAAAGGGGGCTGCTAAACTGGTGTTGTAAGTCTGCCCTCACGTGTTGGATTTTAACTCTTCAGGAGAGAAAGTATAAGTGAGCTCAGTGGAATCCACCAGATGTATTGTGGCACCACCCAGGTACAGATCCTCAGGTCTGCTCAGTTCTTTAATTTTGAATTTTAGGTGCTGATGTACGCGTAGCAATGGGTTACACGCAGAGGGAATACACAGAGGCATGCACTATCCATTTGGTGTAGCAGATATGGGTCATTATCATTCCTTCGCTAAGTAGATAATGAAGTCAAAGGGAATGTTACAAAGGTGTTGCTGATGGTATCAGTGTTATAATGTGTTGCAACGATTGACTGACATAAAAAGAGACAGCCAAAGGTAGGCTGAAAAACAGGAGAATTATCAACTAACTTTCACTGAGTAAGGAAGACACTCTCAGTCTCAGTAGTCTGAAAGAAATCCTTTGCATTTGGCTTCTTGTGAGGAGAGTTTCTGAGAATAGGAAATGTCATAGGGAATAGCATCATATGGGAAATTTCCAGTGTGAGTCAGCATGAAACTGTGCTTAGATGGGGCGCGAGTGGTTCTGCAGGCTTTGAAAATAATGAAGCCACATCTCCTGCAGGCTTGCATCTGGGGCCGACTGACTTTGGTGTCTCTGAAAGTGTCAGTGCCCGCTGAACTTTTGGTGCAACAAAATATATTTTGATGCAACAAACAGCATCTACAGAAGACCTTTTCCATCCAAAGGAAGATTTCTTCTGTGTGGATCCTCTAATACCTAGATGTTGATATCACACTGCAGCCTTTCCTTTAGCAGGGAATAAATTTTGGTTGCTCTTCCTTTTTTCTCTCCAGACATCTGTTTTTACAAAACTTGTAGAAACATAATTGTCTTTGAGAGCTCTGTCCCTCTATTCCACTTGGCTGACATCAGTCAGTAGACTCAAAATTATTAAGGAAACCAGCCAGACAAAATGATTGCCTAAGCTTCATTTCCTTAGGAAATTAGGCTAAAAAGTTAATATTAGCAATAACTCCTGAATTGGAGCTACCACTGGGGGAATGCAGCGTGGCACCGAAGCTGTGTATGCCAAAGCACAGTCTGATGTGTTGCTCCCATTGTGCTTTCACTGTAAACTTTCTCCTGGGCCCTGTTAGCAAACAAACCTTCCTCCAGCTGCTGTGCGGGTGAACGGTCATAGCAGTGTCCTCAGCAGCAGGGAGTCAGAGCCTCTTCGCTCCTTGGCTGGGCAATGTGGACCCCTGCTCACCAGAAAGCGATGGAGACCACACATCCATTTAATCTGGAGATTCCCTGGCCTTCTGAACATTTTGGACCTGCACTCAAATCAGCAGTATGCAATGGGTTTCATCTCCTTTTACTGAGTAATTAACTTCCATGGCAAACTTTCTTTTTAAATCTTTTAAAAGACCTACGTGTTCTTCTCCACCTGAGTATATGAGTGTCAGTTTGGTTTAACCTATCTATCTGCAGTCCTTAAACTGTTTTTGAATTTACTTTTTTAAAGTTTTACATTTTCTTCCTAGATAATGATTTATGGATGTGCAGTGTGAGAAATGTATTTTCTGCTGCAATGGGTGGAAACCTGGGTCTCCATTGCTGCCTAGGGTCTGCATTTTTATCTGCACTGTGTCGTTCATGGTATGTTTCCTCCCTTTCCTCCTTCCCCTTTCTCAGAACAGTGCTTAAGAAATTGCATTTATCTTTGCAGAAAACTGAAATGCTCATCTCTGTTTAAAAAAAAAAAAAAAAAAAAAAAGAAAGGAAAAAACACATTTCACGGCAGACTCTTCCTTCATCACATATGGTCAGTGATAGTTGCCTCGCTGAGATCCGTTCAACTCCCAGTGTGTTTTAAGAAGTTCTTTATATACTAAGAAAGGCATATGGCCAAAGCTGCTTGTGATGAGATTATTACTGTGTGAATATGAAGTGGGGCAATGGCATTGTAACTGCTTTCCAGCGTGAGCTTATCTTCAGTATTTTGTTTTATCCTGAAGCATTGACCTTTCTATTATTAGGCCCTCTGAAAGGAAGGAATACAATCATGTCTTGTCTGTATCATCTTGTTTATGGTTTATATGTGGCTCAAAGTTCTGCCAGAAACTTAGTGTAATTTTACTGCCTGGTTTTACATTCTGCCTGTGATGTACTAATTATCGGGGTGTGACAGAGCACTTATTTCCTATCATAAACCGGGGCTGTTATCCAGGAATGAAATTCTGTTCAAGTCATGAAAGGATGTAACAATATGAAATATTCTCTGAGGGCCATATTCTGATCCTGTTGACATTGATGGGAATGTTACTTTTGTCTTCACTGTGAGAGCCACGTAATGAAAGACAATGGCATTACAATGCCTGCTTTTATTTATTTATTTTTTTTTTTTTTAAGAAATGTTTCCCCACAGCACTGTGAGCACTGGACAGTTGTATACCTCAGCTGAGTACCTGATGCAGCACTAGCACAGGATACTTAGTATGCTAGAGAGCCACAGTCTTTGTGGATGTAAATCAGCATAGTTCCTTTCACATCAGGGGCAGCGTACTGTTTTATATTATGGGGAAATCTTGCTCTCAGCTTCAAGCTGCCATTTCCTTCCCCTTTTAGAACGGAAAAAGCAAAAAGACTGCACTTTTAATCCATTCCTAGTAAGGGGAGTATAGGAGGAAAGAAATAAAACCGTTTGGAGACTGTGTAGTAGTTTCCTAGTTCCCTACTAGTAGCACACATTTAATGCACATGACTTAATGGGAATACACTTGCACTCAGCCGCACTTGCCTACGGCAGAAGAGATAATGAAGTATTTCTGCTTATACCATCGCAAGCCCTCACTTGCACAGCAGAATCACAAGTAGAGACCAGGTTCAAACCAAAAGCAAAGGTGAACAGAGCACGCCCTCCGGCCTGACCAGGGCTGCTCAACACTGCTCTTGGAGATGCTGGGTGTTGTTGGACATTTATGCATTGTGTTAGAGCCTCATGTTGCTGTCGGTTTCAGTGTTTTGTATATTCACAGGCTGATGGCTATTTCTGCCTCCTCTGTGGAAGAGATGATAAAATTTAAGGACAGGTAAGAAAGTTGGTCTTTTTAGCCAAATTCCAGCAGACTAGACAGCCCACAGTGTGATACATGTGTGATATTATATTATAGACATTTCTTGTTGTAAGAGCAGAATTCAACTCTGAACTCATTTACATGATTAAAACGAAGCCAGAATGTCCCACCATACTTTTATAGCACTGGAATGCAAATTTTGATTTACAGTTCCAACTCAGTTCCTTTTCTTACTAATATCCCCCCCCTCCTTTACCCTCCTTCGCAAAAAAAAAAAAGAAAACATTTGCATCTTTTACTTCTATCTTAAGCATCTCTTTCTGATCTTCTACAGACTGCACCTTGACAATTTGGTAAGGAAATAGATGGTTCTTCTATTCTACATGTCCCATAATTTATTGGCTTCTTACACCTGTCAAATGCCACATCTCCTCCCTCTGGGAGCATGCCCCTCTTCATGTAACCCTCCTTCCCCTGTAACTAGAGAAAGAGATAAAATTACAGGTGTCAGTTAATCCACGACTGTTTCTTTGATCTTTCCTAGTTATTTTTTTATTGGCATGTTTCTTCCTAAGTGTTTTTCCTGTGTAACTTTTCTTTCAAGTAGAGCAGCATTTGTTTTGTTTTCAGTAAGTGTGGAGCCCCAATTCTGCTTGAGCACCAGTAAAAAATGGAAGTGATTCCCCTGATCTTAGCAGATCACACTGGGTTAAACCTTATCCACAGAAAGAGTTCTGGCCTCCCTGTCATCTTGTTCAGAAACGAGATCCCTGTTTGTGAATAACCCTTCAAAGTGTGCTTCAAATCCACCCCTTATTTGAGAAAGCACTCAAATACTTTCCTGAATCAGGAATATAGAAAATATTCACTTTTTTTAACAGGACAATATCATGATAAAAAAAATCAGGTATATTAAAGGAAAAACAGATCCTTACTTATTTTCTGTGGAAGTGACATATTCTTTGTTAGGAGCGGATCTCTTTCTAACTGATGTTCTTTCTGTAGCTGAAACAGAAGATGAAGGTATGAAGCACACATTATTGGGGAGGCCATTTCCTAGTGCTGTTCAAGAGGTTGGACATAGTCACTGCTTGCTCTCCCTGCATCACTGAAATGCAAACAGTTGGGCTCATCTCTGTGCCCTCCAGCCCAGACATTCAGACACTTTAGTAGTAATAAATCCTAAAAAGCACATTTTTAAAACTAATGCTATTAGCCAAGGCAGGCATTTTGCACGCCTTGAGCTGGGCATCTAACCTGACCACTTTCATTTTTGATTCTGATCTTTCTTTCTCCGTCTGGTTCTCTTCTTGTCCTTGCAACAAGACACCACTGCTTGTGCAAAATGGCAGGAGACCGTCCATGTTTCTAAAACAAATCATTACCTGTGAGGTTTTCAAAAACCCTGAAAACATTTCTGCATACACACTTTTTTTTCTTCTTGGTAATGCTTTCCCTTTCTTTCCATGTCGAAGCATTTGCCTTGGGGCCGAGCCCTGATCATTTCTTTTGGGCTTTCTTTTGCTGCAGCTAACGATGCCTTTTAATCCCTGCCCTCATGAAAATGCCCCCAGACGGTACTGCAGACCTAGCACAAGCCCCCTGGGCTCCCCCCCCAGCCCCTGTTTCCCCCTCCTTCACCAGTCCATGTCCATCCATCGGGGCTGATGTGAACAGCCCCGCTCTGGCAGGTGCAGCACTCAGGCGCAATGACGCCCGCTGGTGGCAGGGCAGGACACCTATGGGAGCCTCCCAAGGTATGTATACATATGTGTGTGTATATATGTGTATATTTTAACCCTCTGTGAAATGAATTTCTACCTCTTTTCAGTATGACGTGACAGAATTTATGAAATTTCAAACTCTTTGGTTCAGCTGCATTTCCCTGTACTTCAGCACCCCTACATCAGGCAAGGTGGCTGGGCAACACAAGCCAGAGGTTCTCGGTAGTGTATGTTTTCTCATGTCAGCCTATTGAACTATTGTCTTAAAAATATTTCTTGTAATATCTCTTTGGAAGTACATGTTTTAAAAATGTAAGGAGGATCTGTGAGCTTTCTGCTATGTTTATTCAATCCTCAACCCTCCAAACACTTGAGAATTCGAATTATTCAGCTAGGCTTAATGAGGCTGACTCAGAGTAAAGTTATGTGCATAAAAGTCAAGGATAGGAGGCCTTGATGATATGCATTTTTAGGTGGTTATGGGGTTTTCAATATTAATGTTTACTACTGAACAGTTTAAAGGAGAACTCGAGCTGTACCTTTTCATCAATGCTTGCTACTTCTTACCTTGATGCAAAGGAGCTATTTGGGGGTGGGTCTGGGATGTGGTTTGAAGTTTGTTTGTGGAAGCACTGCGATCCATCAGTGCAAAACTGAGGGCTCCATGTCAGCCACTCCAACCTCAAACCTTGCTAACAGCTACAGCTGCTAGATCTGTGTAAGTTCATGCCGCTAACCACTAAGCTCTTGGGTCAATGACTTTCCCTTTGCCTCCATTTTCCAGTTGGTAAAATGGGGAAAACCACTTTGGATGTCTAAAATGACCAGCATGAAGCATCACCATGGGCTGTACTGTGATCTCTAACACAAAACACAAAAAAATGGGTAAGAAATTTTGACTAGACCAAAAGCCTGCCCATTTCCACATCCCAGCTTGTTTGGGCTTTGCAGGTTGTTTTTTTTGTTTTCTCTTCAGTTGCCTTTGACCCTCCTTTTTCTGGTCCTGAAGAGTATGAGAAGGCCAATTTGCTTGTGGCCTTAGTGGTTCTGGGCAATGGGATTGCAGGAAGGACTGCTGGCCTTGCGCTGGAGACCTGAAGAAGACAACCGCTCATGTGGCTCTGGAGGGGAAATTGTTCAGGTAGTCTGGTAAAGATGCACACAAGTGTGGGAACTTTTCGGTGCTGGTCTGAACTAAACCTCTAGGGACTCCTCACAATTAATCTTACAAGCTTCTCCGGGGCTTTATCCTGACCTCATCCCTGCTCCCATTCACACACATAGTAAGAAAAATTCCTGTTGAGTCACCCTTAGGAAATGTTCAGAAGAAAACTCATCTTTTTCTCCTAGATGTGCTTTTTGCTCTGCTAAAGCAGCTGCTGGACAAAGCCAGGTGCCATCCTAGCCATGCTATGTGGAGGATTTTGCTGAATGCAGCTGGAGAGCGAGAGTCTCTTCTGGCTTGCCATGGGCGTACAAGGGTGCAACTCTCTTCATTTCATTTACACAGTATGAGAAAGGTCTTAGTATCTCTGATGTGAGAGTAGAGGAACAGGTACCTTTTATTTTTCTAATTATTTTAATTCTGATTTTACTCAGACCTTCAGATGCATTTTTGCATATCTGTCTTTATAATTTTGAGCTGGTAAAGGAATTCGGTCAGAAAATGCTGACTGCAGGAAATGGAAACTTTTTGCAGAAATATCTCACTTTAATGAAGTAAATATCATGTTATACTCAGACCACTCCCATGAAATTGAATATTTGTCCTCCACAGCGTGCTTTTGGGTTTTACACTGTGTTGCAATATTCATACTACAATTATAAAAAATGCATAAACATAGAATTGCTTTTGGAATATTTTCTTTCACAGTAAAGTTATGAGATAACTTTTGACTTTTTATCCCCGTTCTACTTGAAGGAAAATGGAAGAATCTGAGAATTCCCCACAAAATAGGAATTCCAAATTTTAATTAGGTGTACTAAAATGATCATCTTCCCCACCTTGCATTACAGGATTTTGGAAAGAAAGTCCCACCTGTTTCTTCACAGCATGTTGGGGAAGAATGAAAAGTAGAAGGACCGGAGAGGGAGGTATGTCTGCTGGTGATTTGAAACATAAACAGGACCCCCCACTCCAGTTTTATCTATAAAACCCTTTCTGGTGTGAGACAGCTGCTGCCTCTGAAGCCTTCTACATATCTCTTGAAATCCCAAGGATCCTTTTTTTTTTTAACCTGTATTGTATCCCCATTGCCCTTGAGATCCTATATTACAGCTGCTCTCCTCAGAAGGATTTGATAAGAATATCTCTTTTGGACCCTGTCAGTGTTAAGGAATTGCTGTCAAGCATCAAGAGATGCTCTCTCTTTTCCCCTAGGGCTTTAAAGATGCTATTCTAAAATTAAAGCGTTTGGTATAGATAAGGTGCTTAGGGTTATAATGAGGTCAAGAGTTGCTGGCAGTTTCCAACTAGACTTTTTTTATAAGTCGATCAGATTTCTTACTGTGTTGTTTTCCTTTTAGACAGATAAATATAGACAGACCAGGTAGAGAAACAGTCAGGAATAGGAAGCTTTTGGAAGATATTTGGAAATTATTCTGATTGCATTGTCTAAGCCAAGTTGCCCCATTTGATTATGCTGGCAACCTCTGCAATGCAATATGACATGGAATATGTGATGTAATGAGATATGCCCGCCAAAACGCAATGTGCTTTGTTTTAGTCAGAATGTATTAATCCACTTACTGAATAATTGACCCAAAGAGATTCTGTCAAACAGTATTAAATTATTCACTGGATTTCTAAACCAGCAGACAGTGTCCTTTAAATATTTAAGAATAATGTCAAATAATTTTCCACACCAAAAATATTCTTTTTTGTGTTTGTTGAGGTTCTCTGGCTCTTCTCTGTTGTTTAAGGAGGGCAGGATAATTAAATAAAAGCCAGTATGCCCTTCAGAGGTGTCATGTGAATGGGAGGGCAGAGGCTTTCCCACCTACCAGCACCCCCAGAAGGAGAAGTAAATGCTCACCTGGTTCGGCTGTCAGACCCAGCCAGACGCCATACCATTAGTACATTTTCACTGCCTCAGCCATGCCTTTTTAAGCAAAACCCAAAGTCTCTACACACATATACATATATTTTACCACCTAGCTTGTGCCTCAGCAGTGAGTTCCCCAGAGAGGGTGCAGCATTGCAGGCTGCGCTGCCGAGGCTGTGAAGTGCCCTGCTATTCCCTACCCTCAGGCCTCGCAGTACCTCTCTAGGTGTGCATTATGAGATAACAACCTTGCCGGATCAATTTTGGTGTGGAAAATAGGTTTCCTTAAAAAAGGGACACCAGTATAGCAGCATTCAAGTTCTACCAATTACAGTGTCTGACACCTTTCCCCTTGAAGGTTGCATGCTGAACGAGTGCAGGGTATATTTCTGGCTTGTTTAAAAAGGATGAGGACAGGCATCTGATAGCTTACCTTAATTATTCCATTTCCTCCTCCCTATATACATTTCCAAAATCTAATTATAGTGCTCATGGCCCCTGCTATCAGCCAGTATCCAGAGATTAATATAAAGCCATGGGAAGGACAGCTACCTCCCTTCACGCTTTCCACAACATTGCAAATATGTTCCAGCAGTCTTTTGATACGAATATTTTGATACATTCATCATTGTGTTAGCATTGGCAGTGAGCAATATTTACAGTTTATAAGCTCTTCCAGGACCAACTGCTCATATTACTCCTATTAAGTCCATTCAATTTTCCACCTGAAATACCACATTTGTCTAGTCAGAGTATGACATCTATTTTTGGGGGGGGATAGGGGAGGGGTGTTTTTAATAACGAGTTTTATTTAATTGTATGTTCTGCTTCTCCCAAAGAATACACTAAGGCAATCTGTTATGTATTGTCAATCAACTAAGATACATTTGGCTGCATACTCAGGTTTATTATCTAGGTTCTGATAAGGGGACATTTTTGTGTGTATGCATCTGTGTGTGTTGAGGTGCAGTTGCTTATCTGTTCTTCTGCGGCTTTATTTAGACTGGAATTTGCTGCAATGCCCTCACAAGTGCAGGAATGCTGTCCAGGGGTGTGCTCTGTGTGCATTTGGTGGGCAGTGGGCAACCCTCCTCAATACGTTTGCTATTCCAAGCCACAAGTATTGTCACACTCCATTCCTTTTTGTAAACAACCAGACTCCAAACCCATTAAATATTCTTTATTTGTCAAAATAAATAAATACAGTAATGATTCTCTTGCATCTGCTCTCCCTTAAAGGCGTTTAAACCTGGTTTTAGGAACCAGCAAACCCTATGACTCTGCTCAGACACAGTTTAATAAGAGGTAGCAAAGCCCAAATGGAACAAAAATATATAGGAAATTCTTCTTCTTCTTAGTATTATTATTGTTGTTATTTAAAGGGCAGGGGGGTAAATTATACCAGTACTGAAAATAAACTTTTCAATTCCTGCAAGGACTAAAACTCAAGACTTATGTAGGTCTCTGAGCCTTTAATACTAGAGTTGTCACAGACATCATGCAATTCAATGTTTTGGCACTTCGGAACAGCAACAGCAAACCAAGACTTGGCCAAAGAATGCATTGGTCCATCAGTTTGCCTGACAATTCCCACGCCGTGGGCTCCCCTGCTATAGTCTTGTGAGAGACTTCTTTCTGCATCGAACTTCCACCTTTTCCTCATATTTCCTGTGTGCAGAAATGCCACGATTTGTGCCTGGTCGCAGTGTGTGAAGAGCATGTCCAAGACCCCTGTTAGCAGTCACTGCATGCAGCAGAGGTGATGGACGGAGCTGGTTGGGAAACAGGTTGCTGTTTTATGGGAAATTCTGCAGTTGCAGAGCATCTTTCTGTTAAATGGAGCAGGAACAAACAAACAACGCCATAGTAATTTCCAGAAAAAAAAAAAAAGAAGGAAATTAGGGTCATACCAAAGGCTTAATAGAATCAAAATCTTTGATTCTAATTTCAGCCTTTTAAAAATTCTTTATAATAAATGTACGCATATAAAGGAATTAAAAGCCATAATATTGAAACAGAAAATCTAAATCTTCTTTTTCAGAAATTACACTCTAGAGCACTCTGATCTGCCTTGGATGGTTAATTTCTCTGTGTTTCAGGTTTCACTTCTTGCAGCCTTTTTCCTTGCTGATTTACTGATATCTCGGGTGGTTCAAGCCCAGGCTTCTCCCTCAGCATGCTGTTCGTACTGTACCTGTTGAACGGGGCAGCACAGAGCTATGGCAATGACTCTGCTGTTTCGAGAGGGACTTCCTTGAGCAACATCCACCACTGTGGAAGATGAAGAAGACAGGAGAGGAGGGCTCGGCAGTGTTCCAAAGACCTGTCCCAAAGGGTATATCTTCCTGCAGGGTCATGCCCGGGTGGGTGGAGGCTCTCCTCCAGCCCCAGCATGAAGGAGAAAAGGAAAAGCAGGGATGGTGAAGGTCAGGGCATGGATCCACTTACCGTTCCCTTGGGCAGAGGATCACAGGTGCTGCACAGGCACCTTGCCCTTCCAGTGGATTGGAAGGAGAATTTCTCCCCTTCAGCACTGGGGGAAAGCCCTGGGGCTAACAGACATCCCCTGTAACCCTGCCTTGATGGGGATCTTGCAAGTGTAATCCTCTGGCTGTATCTGAATACAGAGGTGGAATGATTTTCCCAAATCATGCAGCTAATGGCCATTAAAGCTGGGGTAAAAAACTCACTCTTTAATTCCCAGTCCGAAGCAACAAAACCTACATTCTTCCTAGTACAGGCTACAAGGCAGTGCCTATGGTGTGGCAGTCTATAGGTAACATTCATTGTGCTGACAGACATATACTGTATAGTTTGCATAAATCCAATTAAATGAGTGTGGAAGCCTTGCCTTGGCTTGCCTGCAACGCCAGCAGGATGCTGAAATGTTGCTGGCTGGGTGGCAGTCCTGCAAACCAAGCTTTTCAGGAGAAAGGCTGCGGAAGATTTACAGAAAAGCACCTTAAACCTCAGGTGCCGCAGCACCAGCAGGCAGGGCGGTGACACGCCGGGATGTGCTCTCTGTGTGTGTGTGCTGGTGGGCTAACACCAGCGTGAAGCAAATGTCTTTTGAATGACTTGGTGCCAGAAGGGACATGCACAGCATCCCGAGGCAGCCTCAGCGAGACATCCAACTGATTAGATATTGAGGTCAGGCGCTGAGATACCAAGGTCGTGCCATGTCCTGCTTTCCTCATCCAGCTGGGCCCCGATAAAATAGCAGCTGGTAAGACCACCAATCAGATAAGGTGGCAATTTTCGACAGTCTCAAATTATTGTTGCAGCAAGGGAGGTCCAGATAAGATCAATCAGACATTGGAATGATTTAGCCATTCCTGATTTTTTTTCCCTTTTTTTCCCCCTTTCTTCTTTCTGAAGACACAGCCTGTTTTGTGAATGCGAATGCAGGGAACACTCGCCGAGTCCCTCACCATCCTCGGAACAAAACACGAGGGTTGATTTATGGGCTGGATGACTGGGAAACGGTAATTCTTTGCTCTTTATGATGTTTTGTTGGAAGGTGCAGTACCCTCCAGTCAGAGCAGCGGGATTGCAACGAGGTTTTTACAAAACGGGGGAGAGAAGGGGGATGGTGGTGAGTACGGCAGCTCCTTTAACACAGCAGTTAATAAGACACCAGCACATTAATCATGTGACAGGTATTGAGTCTAACAGGGCAAGGCAATAGTTTTTAAAAACAGCCAGTTAAGTTACTACCTGGTAGAAAAAGGCTGACTGAATGCCACAGGTTTTATGCCACTATTTGCAATTAAATTTATTTTTTATCCCTTTTTTTTTTTTCCTGATTGAAAGTTTTTAAATGCCTTTCTGGACCTATAAGAAAATAAGAGACAAACCACACAGGGCTGTTACAGAGGGCTGCGCAGTCCCTTTCCTCTCGACCCGCTGTGCCCTGGCCTGTACCTCAGGCGTTTGCACAGGACCGCACTGTGGTCCCTCTCCTGCGCCGTGACCTCAGATGCTAGACACAGCTGAATGACTCCTGAGGGTCATGGCACAGAAGAGAGACTCCAATGCTGTGATACAGCCAGGATATATTCTTGATCAAAGGAGATCTGATTCTCAGCTGCAGCCTAGAGATGTGGCTCTCCTCTTTCATGTGACTCTCCAGGCAGCTTTATCACACCAGAACATGTACACCTTGCCCTCTTTTATCACCACCCGCCCAATTAGAAGTGGCAAAGTCAAAAGGGAGGAAGAGTTGGAGTAATCCTGATGCACAACTACGGATGATCCCATACCTCCTTGGTGTCCTTTATTTAAAGGAGCTCCAGTCACTTTAATCCTGCAGTTACCGATGTTATAGTGTAACTCATTTTCATTGCTAAAACCTGTTCATTATCAGAAACACTAAAACAAAGGAAGAGAACATTACTAAATGAACCATTCCCACAATTTTGTAGGCTTCCTGCCTGTGGACATGCCCTTCACTTTGAGCCTTTGTCAAACATCGCTTGCCACAAGAAGTTGGGAGCATTGGGCAAGACCAAAGCAGGCAGAGTAGTCATATATGAGTAGGTAAAATTTTGTCTTGCTTCCCATATGACCAATAAAGTTTTCCAGGACCATGTCTCTTGGCCACTGCTGTATGATGAAACAGGCCCTTAAAGTAGGTCACCATTGAAAAAGAATCATAAGAATTGCCTTCGCAGAGGACGTAAAAAGTCAGTCTTGCTCATTAATCTGTCCCTGACAGTGATCAAAGCCTGATATTTCAAGGGGAGATAAAAAAAATAATTGTAATAAACAGAGACAAAAATGCACCTTGCTCCAATCTGGTGCTATGGGGAAAAAAAAAATGTTGTCTTGACTCTGAACTAACCATCAGCAAATGCCAAGAAACAAAAGGTGAACAGCATAATTATGTGTCTCTGCTGCTGAGAATCATAAAATGGAATTTAATGGTCAGTGCTGGCAGTGACTACAGTAAGTACAGCTTCCAGGGGGTGGCTATGTTTGCAAGATGCAGCCCATAAATTTGGGGGTAGATCATACAGGTAAGACACCTGACTTGCCTGAGAATCACCAGTTCCAGGAAGGCTTGTGGTCTGGTCTGAGGAGCTTCTTTATTCCAGTGGATACAATGACTGGAGCAACTCAGTACAGCTTTTTCTGAGCTGATATATGTGAGCATTGCTCCCCTGAAGGCAAGGAAACCATAGTGATTCTCAGCAGCTGAAGACCCGACCCACAGTTTTCAGATGTTGTTTAGTTTTGTTTCTCCTTTTAAAGGTTGCAGATTGCATTTGGAGGTTTTTGTGTTTGGTTTTATGGACTTGAGAAGACATTTCACAGTAGGAGTGCTGAATAATGGCTGCATGGACTTCATGATGCTAATCAGATGAATTCTTCTTTTTTCTTTTTTTTTTTTTCTTTTTACATATTTTTTGTGCTAAAAGGTTGAGCTGAGACTAGGAAAGATGTGCCTAGGAAATAATTTCTCTAGCAAGTTCTGATATATTTTTCTGAAAAATAATTTTAAATTTATTTTATGTTCTCCCAGCTGTTTCCTCTCCACAATTTCTCTTCACATCACAGCATCAGAATATACTGCAGGTTACAAGGTAACCAAGGGAGATGCCTGAGCTAGTTTTAACTGAGTCGTAGTTTGAAATAACACTGCTGCAGATACATTTCTTCTGGTATCTAAGCCAGTTTAAAGCAGTTGGCTATCTGCTTCACACTGCTGTCTGGGATGTAGATATACGCTTCCAATCCTTAGTCAATTAACAGAAAATATTGACAAACACTCTCATACTTTAATATTTGTTTCTCAGTGAAAAATCTTTCCCTAAGTCCATTATGGAGTAATTTCACTTGTAGCTGACTAAATACAAACATAACTCATGTAGCCATGTTTGCCACACACCTCTGTCTCTGCAGAGCTCTATGAGCAAATCCAGGGACACTCCAGTTCACAAGAGCAGCGTGGTCGGCTGAAGTTGCTGCTGCTGCTGCTGGCCTGGCTACCCTTTCCTAGCCAAAGGAAAATCTTGGCCCCATTGAACCCACGGACAAAACTCTTGTTGATTATTTGTGGGACCAAAATATGTACTGCAGCAAACACTCAGACTGCACAAAGAACGAGACTGCCTGTCCTCTCTCCCAGAAACAACTGGACTTGGCAGCCGGACTGTCACTTTGAGCCTTGGTGCTAAACAAATCACCTCTCTCTGCCATCTTCTCACTCTTGCCCAACATAGCTCTTTTTTCACTGTGTTGTTCTGAGCATATGGTATAATTATCAACATTAAGAAAGGTTTTGTTTCTTTTTTCCACACTTGGCAATTGGATTATATTTGCTTTTGGGTGGTTTTTTTCCCAACGCAATACTGAAACACAGGGAAGCATGAAGTTGTCTTATAATTGCCAGAGCACAGATAACTTGTGAAGGGTTTGAGTCCACCTAACTCCCACCCAGACTGGCTCCATCTCACCTAGAAGCCCTGTCTGTAGTCCAGTCCACTGACTTCCCAGGAGTCCTTTCTCTGCAGACACTTGCAAGCGCTAGATAATTTTCTAATTAGCCTGAATGCGCTCCGATGGCTCCGTTTTAGCTGCATATCCATGCTTGGAAGCAGCCACTCTGGTGCAATGGGCACTTTTCTCTGAGCCAGAGCTGTGGTGAAGTGGAAGCAGAGGTGGACAGGCAGCTCACCTCCACCTCCTTCCCCAGGGGTGTCTGCGAAGTTTCCTGAGGGACTGTGCTGTGACACTACGTAGGAAGGCAGAGCTCCACTGCTTCAGGACTGATCCCAAGGGCAGCAGGCACATAGAAGCTCTTACTCTTTCAGTCTCTTCTCTATGGCAGAGGAATATTTGTGGCTTAAACCTCAGGAATATCTAGATTCCTATATAGTCAGTGGAGACTGAAGGGGTGATTAAGTTATATGGATAGATCACTCTCTGGAGATCTGCGAACGTATCTACTTATTTGCACTTGCTAGAAAATGTAGGAATCATCTGGCATCAGAAACTTAAAATTTTCTGAGGCAGAAGCTAAATAGGACACTCAAAGTAGATGAACTGGGTTCCACTTTTGGTTAGTAGGCTAACAAATGGTCTTTAAAGAAATAAAAAAAAAAAAAATTAAAATAAAAACAAAAGGAGAAAATGAAATCTTCCAGCAACAAAAGCGACTTTGTCTTTTGTCATTCTCATCTCCTTGCAAATGCCTCAAACCTTCTTTTGGTAATTGCTATGCAAACATTTTTGATGTCTGTGCAAAAACATCTGGAAGCTTACAGTGGCATCTGGACATAAATATTAAAAGATCAACAAAAACCTGATATGAATTAGCCATGTGGATAGCCATAAAAACCACAACCACAAAAACCTGCTCCAAGTCTTTGGCTGCAAAAGTGGATGCTTTCTCACTTGTTTTTAATGTGTGTATGAGCTGGCATTCAAAAAGTGAGCGGTCGTGACTAATAGTTGGGTTTTCTTTCATTTTGACCATTCTTAATCAGACTAGAAATTCCCTGGCCTAATTGAATGGGTAGAAAATGTCCCTCACTCCTTCTCCAAGCCCTCTGCCAAATTTTTGATGTCATATGTGAAAGTTTTGTTTCTGGTTGCAAAACATGTGCTTGCAAGGCTCCTTCTCCTGCCGGACACAGCCTGGACTCCCACTGAATTCGTCCTGTGGGAATGCAGTGCCATTGGCAAAGCTACCTGAGAGCAATTGCTGTGGCAGCCACTGCCCTGTGTTACGAGAACGGTTTTTTTGGTGTGCTCAGGTCTTCCTCTAGAATTTCCACTGGGGAGATGTGCTGTGAGGAAAGAAACGTGACTCTAAGGTCCATCTCACATAGGGCAGCTGAAGGAAAACAGCAACTCCCATCCAGCTCTCACGATGTCAAAAAACAAGCTAAAACGGTAATTCCATGATTATTTTTCAGCTTACGCAGTCTAGTCTCACAACTTTTGAGCTCCTCAGGTTGGCAGCATTGTGAGTCGCTTTTTCAAAAGTGGCAAGGACATGACGACACCTAAATCTCTTTTCTTTTTAATGAGTCTGCGGTGCACATAATCAAAGGTTATAAAAGCTGACAGGAGTCAAGCATGTAAATGGGTTTGATAACACAGGTCTTATTACCTTGATTTTTTTCTTGGTAAAAACACAAATAATAGCTTTTCCCCTCCAGAAGTGAATACGTGAAAGATTGACCATTGCTAGTACAATAGAGATCCTTTACATTTGCCAAAGAGGACTGGAAAACGCACGGTTCAGTGGATATGGATCAACTAAGCAATGCTGGATCTTCTAGGTTCCATCACTTGATCTCATCTCATCTTTTTCTCATTCTTACTGTTTTCTTCCTGGTCTTTTAGCTTTGTTTGCTCTTTCACTGCAGGCTTCAGTCTTATTCACCTCATTCTCAGGGCTGGTCAACTGCAAGTCATATATATCCCACCACCCGAGCCAGACTACTTATGGAATGGACTTGGTTTTATAAAGGTATTTCTGTTTCTTTATTTTCTGAAGACATACGTAGCATTTAATGATGGAAACAGAAATGTTGTAACTGGCCATTGCCCTCTGCAGTTGCTAACCCACTGGGATATTCTGGATAGGACCAACTGCAAGGTGAACAAATTGCACTGAAAGACTCTCAAGAATGGAAAAACACAGATGTTTGTATTTGATTTCTGCCCTAATATTTGGTGAGGACTCTGTAATTTAAATAAAAGGGCTCATTTTTCCCCAATTTAATGTCTTTTTAACAGTGTGGGAGTTACAAACATTATAATAATTTTACTACTTTCATATTTAAAAATATGCCCTCTAAGCATTTACATTCAAGATTTGTTTTTCTTCAGATGTGTAAATAACGCATAGCAATTTGCATCTCATGCATAAATCTTTCTCCTGTTGAATGCAAATTAAAAAATAATAATAATCCAGCCCCCGACCCCTTTAATTTGCCTTTTTTCCCACCTCTGCACATTTATGGCAAGTTAGCTGGCTAATTCTTCCATGGAGAATTTTGGGGGTTTATGTGTGTTTAAAAAATTATCTGACTGAAGTCTTCTTCCACTGAGTAATAAGAAGCCTAGAGCTGATTAATAGTGTTTCCTTTTCCAGTGCTAATGAACATTTTTCAGGTTTTATGTATCCCAGATGAACCTATTTTAAATAGTGTGTGCGTATGCGTGCATGACTGTTGCTCTTTCTTGGGATTTATCCAAAGTGAATTTAGTTTCTTGGTACCTTGTAGGACAATATCGATGCTGGCTTAATCAATTTCAATTTGCTGTTAAACCAGAAACGAAACATTTATCAGGATGAGCCAGGAAGGGCTGAATGGACATTTCACATTGCTGAGGTCTCTGTGAAATTTGCTCTAGGAAGTTGCTGGAGATCCAAATTGACAAGAAGCTCTTCTCTGACTTGCACTTACCACCTCGTCTGGATACACCCGCAAGGTGGTTTTCACTCTCCAGGTTTCCTGCACTGGCAGTTTCTGTGCCTACTGATCAGTATCGCGGGTCTCAACCCACTAAAAATACCTTCTCTGGAGAGTCTTGCTGCCTTGATAAAAATGCGACCAAAATATCTCATTGAATCATCTTCCTCAGCTCAGACCGGCTCTGCTATTTATGTCTGTAGAGTCACTTCTGCCTCTCCGGCTGCTTCACACCGGGAGCCAGAGCCAGCCCAGGCAGACGTATGCGGTGCCAGCAGCGGTGGGAGCTCTCCGGGTGGGTGAGAGCCTTCTGCTCGGGTGGCAAGCCCCGGCCCCGGGTGTTGCAAACTCCCCAGCTCCTGGAGGCAGGTGCTGTTTTAGTGATCGTCTCTAAACGCCGTGGCAAGCAGTGGGTGAGCATTTCCTGCACTGCCGCCTGATCACAGCGATGCTAATTTTAAAGCAGTGAGGAAGCGCAGGGAGGTGATAGCAGGACAGTCCCAGCTGTTCATCCCAGGGAGGCGAGCGGCACTTTTATTTGGAGAGGGAAAGCAGGAACTCCCGTTTCACTGCACAGGCCGGGGAAGTGAGGAGAGGAGATGAGAGGAAAACTTTCCCTAGGTTCCTGTTTTCTTTCAGAAAAGTGTTTTCAAAGACTCATTCTCTCTTCACCTCCTGCAGATTATATTTAGTTTTAAGCTCTCTTGGCTGCTGCATTGATAGCTCCTTACCATTTCCACTGCAATTAATCAGAGCGGGGTTGATTATGCTTTTGTCTCTGATTGTGTAAATCAGGACCCTTCGGTCTAAAATGAGGAGACCTTTGCTGCCTGGGCACCCTGCTGCCCATCCCATCCCATCCCATCCCATCCCATCCCATCCCATCCCATCCCATCCCATCCCATCCCATCCCATCCCATCCCATCCCTCCAGCATGTCCAGGCAGCCATTCATGGCCGGATTCATGTGGGTGCTGTTGCTCCCGGGCTGAGGAGGGCTGAGGTGAAGGACAAGGCAAGCATTGCAGCTTCGGTGTGAGGAGCTGTGAGATGGATGAAGCCACCATTTCAGGGAGCCTGTTTCCCACTTTAGCGCTGCAGTATGAGGGGGAGATATGAGGGGCTGGAGGGCTCTGCCCTGCCTGCTGTGCAGCACAGCCAGTTTCATCACTGTCAGTACACTTCTTCAAAAGCTGGTTGAATACAGTATAGGGTAGCGCTTGTGCAATATGAACTGAGAAGAAAGAGTAGTTTTGGATAGAAGAAAATATTCACAGTAAAGAAGAGTCCCAAGGAGCTCCAGGTCCCAGCAGCTGCTTCTAACAGCCCACGGGCTGCTTCTGTCCCCGTTTCACAAGGAGTGTCAAGCATGGGAGATTGGGAAGAAATCATAAGGTCTTTGTCTCTTGCCATGGGCCTGTCTGGGTCACCCTGAGGCAGCCAAGCTCTCACTGAGATCAGTGGTCATTTTGGGAAAGTATGAGCACAGGAACAGCTGCGTGGATGTGTGACACCTTCTGTGTATTTGGAGAGGTTAATTGAAAGAACAAACTGTAATTGCAGGAGTCCCTAGCATGGCCAGGCTATAGATATTAGCTTTGCTGGCTCTTCAGCTTTTTCTCTTTTCCTTGATACTTCACAGCCCATGAATCTGGCTAGAAGATAACTGCCATTTTAGAGTAAGGTGTGCCTGCAAATCTCAAAGCTCTTTAAAAATACGTATTTAAACTCAGCACTCATGTGGGAGTGACTGCTTCACAGGTTTGTAGGCTGAGGTGTGGAGGGGTTAAAGTTATTTGCCCAAAGACTTAAGATGCAGAGCTGAGCAGGCAGCAGGGCTGAGGAGTTGCAGTTCTTAATATGCCACTCCAAGCACTTGTCCATAATCCCTCCGTTTCAGTTAGTAGAAAATGATAATTTGTAACATTACCTCTTAGAAAAGCAAGTGCAGTATTGCTCTCCAAAGCAACCTAGATCAGAAACCTTCCAGTTAAACTAGCTAAAACTGCAGAAAATATTTCTGAAGGACAGACACGCTATGCATCTTTTTCTTCCACCTGCCTAAACACCAGGCTGTGTGATTCTGTTCTGGTTTTAAACAGGACTGATGAGTTGCAACTCCAATTCAGCTTGCAGGATGTAACATTTGATTTTGCTGTATCTTTGGTTAGAAGATCACATCCTTAATACACCCTTACTTGTCAAGCAACAGCTCTGTAGGCAGAGATGAAAGTAGCTGGAGAGAACAAGTTTCCTTTGCTCATATAGGAGAAGATGACAGGTAACATGATCTTGACCTCTGAAAGTCAGGGACAGCTCTGAGGGTGGGTGACTTGAGCCAGGACCTCTGCTGATCATGTAACAACAACACATGCTGGTGCTGTTAACACAGACATGGATTAACTCTTTGGAGGGAGATGTGTTTTCCCAGTTGGCACTGAATTGCATGGGGTCCTAACCCCTGTAAAGCTAGAATTAACTGGATAAGGGTATCCTGTATTGTTTGTAATTTTGAACTATTTTTTTTTTTTTAATAGGAAAAAAAGCAAGCTGATTCTTAGTGGATTGTGTTGCTAAATTTTGGGTGGCGAAAAAGCAAATCCTTGAGTGAATTACGTCTTCAGATGATGTCACAAGGACCATCACTTCAGGGTTTTATTGCTCCCTAAGTAAGGTACCGTCCGCCCTTTCCCAGGAATCTAGTTTTATACCATTGACAAACAGCAGGGGAGCAAAAAATGTCATCTGCAGGACATGGTAAACTCACACAAGTAAATGTGGCCATAAACTAGAAGTTAGCTAGTGCATTTACAGATGTTCATTCTAATCCAGATGCAGATACTGTACCTCAGAGGTCTCGCAGATGTAGCACAGAGGCTGCTTTGTCATGTTGCATGGAGAATTGACAAAGTCACGTGATGCTGTTTTTCCCATCTTTTTTTTCCCCAGCTGGTAAATTACATTATAATGCACCAAATAATAGACACTCAATATTTTCCTTATATAAATTTATCATATAGTAATTACTGCAGTTAAACTCAGTGCGGGTATGTGATTGTAAATGGGAGGTGGCAATCAGTGTAATTAGAAAAGGAAAACATGTGCCTGCAAAACAACCTCTGCATTACAATATTGCCCACACTATAAACACCCTACCATGTGGTGTGTCCCTTCTCAGTTACACAGTGTAAGTCTTGTGTTGATTCAGGCTTGAATTACACAGTAAATCTTGTTTGTGAATTTATAGACTGTCCCTTTGAAGGAAGAATTGTGCCAGCCTATTTATTTGAAGTCCTTTTTTCATTGCAGCAGCATGCTTTTGAGATGTAATACCTTATGCGCAAAATCCCTGAGTGACAGCAGCTCTGCAAGCTCATGATACTTATAATACATTACATATTATCAATAAAATGTTGCAAGACATGTCATAGATCTTATTAACATAACTTTAAATTATGGGTACAAGTTTGACCTATCTGTTGATGGATTAGAAGCAAAGCTTGGATTGTTAAACAGAAGTAAAAGGCTCAGGGCATCATTAAACAAACTGTTTCAAGTAAAATGTCTGTATTTCACCATAAAAAGTCAAAGCAAACCTGAGAAGTTAGCTGTCCCCAAGGCAACTTATAAAGAAAACCAGAAATAGCTTTCAAGTCTTTTTCTTTTTTTTAAATTACATTTGCCATTGCCTCGATATTAATTATGATCCAAATTGCTCCCAGAGACCTTGACTGCCCTAAAATAGTTTGCTCTGCACCTCTCCGCATCCCCCACAGCAAACTGGAGAAAATAAGCTCTGAACTGCCAGGAGCTCTAGACAGCAACCAAACCTTTCGTACTGGTGATGCATAGATCGCCTGCCTGTTGCGTCCCATTTCTGAGTTGAGATTCATTATGTCAAGACTGGAGAGTGCAGTGACAAGGAGGGTCCAAACAGAGATTTAGAAGTGACTCCTCAGACATGCAGGAGTCTGTGCTGGCAGATTCAGCTGCAGAATTTGGATGTTAGGTCACAAACAAATCTTTAACAGATTTTCTGAGAAATTTCTAGGATGTTTGTGCATGCTTAGGTAGCTTGACTAGTTTTAATTTATGGAGTGGCTTTTGTTATTTTAATTGTGGATCCTTTGCCACATCCCTCTGTGGTGTTCTCTTTGTGTTGGCACTTTCTCACTTTGGCAACAGGGAAAAATTTAAGGCAAGACATTTATGTGATGTGCTTGAAATTATGTAGAAGAACAAGGATAGGGCCAAGAACAGCTCATAGATGTCCTGTTTCCTAGCCCTTCACTTTATCCTGGAAATATTCCTTTTCTTCCGAGTGTCATTAGGAGCGGTCTTCTACGGGAGAATAAATAAGGCTCTTTTCCCCCATTCTTTAACTGTTTAAAACATTGAATTTTATTTTTAGGATGTGAACTTCTGGTTTGGGGAGCTGGTGGTATTTCCTTAGTCTGGTAAAGATGGGAGCTGGAAGGTAAGACGACCAGAAAAGACTGCCTTTTTGCATTATTTCTATAATATCATTTCTGGATCAGGTACAAGACCATGCCTGAGAGAGACCTCTTCCATTGACTTGGGAGGGAATGGAGAGAGACATTTAAAAGAAATGTGTCCAGCTGGTGAGTAAGCTGGCACGCACCACTGAGTCGTTAGCAATGTTTATTCTATTAGAGTGGACAGTCTTTTGCTGTTGACAAAAAAGCTAACTCAGTCCATTACACATTAAATTAAGAGAACACACACATGCACCGTGATCGCAACTCTCCCTCACTGAGCACTGATCAGTAATAATTACCTTTTGGGTAGGGGGTGGAAGGAGATAACCTAAATACTTTCAGGTTAATTATTACCCTCCTGTGCTTAGAAGAAACCTAGCATTTTAACAACAGCAACCTTTCTGTGCCTGAGGTCCTTTGAGACCTGAAATTGGCAACAACAGAAGAACATATATCTTTGGACAACAGCGCTATAAGTCATTCTGCTGCTTTGGTGTTTTTTTTTTTTTTTTCATCTCTCCCAGAGTGATGTAGAAAGCTTTCTTTGATGAGTTTAAAAATGTTAATTTTCACTCCTACAGTCTTGTATACTGAATAAAAAAAGCTGCACAAATAAGAGCAGCTTGAGCCCCGCACTGGACTTCCCTGTCTCTTTCTGTTAAAAGTTCACTGTGCTGAAAACTAATACCGTCTAGTTGTCAAGAAGCCAGAATAATGACATTTTGTGCCATTATTCTAATGTGTTTTTCACTGTGAATTTTCTTTAATTATTTGCATGAGTAATATCATTATGCACTCATGCCAATACAATTTTGATAATTAATTTACATGATGGCAATTTCTTAATGATTTTGATGTCAAAGTTAATAGCAACATCTGATAGCTGATCTGTTGGTGCTGACATAAATTTAACTTTTAATGTATTAATGCCAAAACCAACAGCAGCATCAAATTACATTGGAGAAAAATAAACATCCACTGGGTAAAAACTTCAGTGGAAAAGTCTTGATCCTTACCCGAGGTTTATAGGTTCAAAATAAAACCAAGGCCCCTAGACATGATATGTCAGATTTTTACTTTATCTTGCTTTATTTATTTATTTACATCAGTAATATTATTGATGTCTGATATTTAAGAGATCAAATTATATGATATCGTATACAAGATGATGTTCTCTTGCCTCCAGCTTGGTGCATATATTCCATATTTTAAAATGAAAAAAATGCATTAATTAAACTTTTATCTTTCTGGTTCTTTAAGCATGAACTCTAAGCTGCTCTGCAGTGGGGAAATTTAGGACTGGTGTCTGAACCTGAATTTGTACCTTCGTTTGTGATTTCAGTTTGCACTGTGTGGTAATAATATCAGCAAAATAAATTTTATGTGGAGGCAAATATTGTTAGTATCAATAAAACAAGAAACAGAGCAATGTATAATAAGGTTTGAGATCAATATTTTAGTACATTTTTACTATATGGAAGTGATGTGATGCATAGATAAAAAGATAATTGCATGTGTAACTGTATATACGTACCTATCTTTTTATATAGACTCATGTAAGTATTACAAGACAATTAACACAGAACAAAAACACATTCTTCAGTCTTTGTCCAGCTGCTCTGAAGAAGTTTATAGGAATTTTTATTTACTAGTTAAATATTTTAGTACACCTTAGTATTGAAAAAATGTATGTGAAACAAATTACAATAACCATAAAATGGTGATGGTTATTTTCCCTTTATTTTTTTAATCAAAAGCAAAGCCTCATTTCATGACTCAGTTGCTAACATAATATTTATTTCCACCTGATTCAGCCAGTTAAATGTATAGATGAAATGTTAAAAACCATTACAAATAAAATCGATCCTGCCGTGTATTTCAACCTTTTCCCCAATTGGCTTTTCATCAATGATATCCACTGAGGGAGTGCACATTTCAGATAGTGAGGAGATAATTATACAGCCTCAATTAGAGCTTCCATTGCTGGACTATAAAGAGCTGCCAGCGCAGACCCAGATCATTTGCCTCCGAAATGCACTACCTTTCTTTTTCAGTGTCCACAAGCAGGCTGTCTGTCCCTACCTGCTGAACGAGAAGCCTGTAGGCCTGACTGCTTTTAGCCTGTCTTATCCTCGCTCTCAAAAACATGAGGACACACACATGCTTGAAGCCAGCCCCCCCAAAACTCGGACCTGTCGGTGGGGTCCTTTTGCTGTGCCCATCCTATGGAGATGAACGTTGCTCCATCCAGAGACAACTTTTGCTGAACGATTTTAAGAGTTCCACTGGCAACAGTGAAGATGCAAGGAGATGGCAAAAGGACGCCAAGGTAGGTGGTTTGCTTTTTAAATGGCTGCTTAAAACAGTTTACAATGAAAGGCTGACTTTGGCCCTAGTGCACAGCTGTCCCAAGGCACGTAAAGCATGCGAGCTGGCGGCAGCACAGCTGATGCTCCCCGCTTCCTGCAGTGCTTGCAGCCTGCCACTGCCGAGCCAGTGCCTGAAAGGCAATGCCTGGCACCTGGCACGGAGGAGGACCCAATGGCAGTGGGCTAGGTCCCAAGGAGGTGGGAAGGGGCAGTGACAGAAGAGGCAGCAGGCAGGGGCAGATGTGGGAGCAGAAGGCACCTCTGTTGGGAAGAAATTGCGCCGTGTAAGAGGCCTTCCAGTAATAAAAGCAGATAGTCTACTGTGAGAGTGACATGAGCAAATCCAAGTGGCTATGTGTGGTGCTTGCACCTTTGCAAGTGTACAGGAGATCTTTGCCCAGGCACGTGCCATCTGTGGATGCACACCATCTGTACACCCATGGGCCCTGTGCTGAAGTCCTCCCTTCCTCCTCCTCTGTCCTTCTCTTCTGGAGAGTGGGCTGGGAGGTAATGGTCTGGTGCTCAATTCCTCACACACATTTCTGGGGAGCTGTACTTTGGAAGAAGCCTGTGGGATGAGAGGGACTTTCTTTGCTCAGAATTTTAAGTCCCATGCAATGTACCATGAATGTAGGTGTGCAGCTACACAGCTGCAAACTCCTGTAAATGTGGTGCTCTGGTGGGGTACAGGAGAAGACCATAGATGAGAGGAGATGTCTGAGAGCCCTTGGACTCCAACGACCCTTTGTCAGGACACACACATCTTGTAGCACATCCAGATGTTTAGACATAAGCTGAACCCACTTTAACCTTTTGTTCTATAAAGAGCATTGGGCTGAAGCAGATACTAGATATACAAGTAAGGACAGTGAGAGAGAAGGCTGGAAAAAAGTCTGATATATGGAATGGAGATTTCTTTGTTATATAGGATTTTGTCAAGCATGCTTCCTCCTCATACATTTTTCTGTGGTGAAGATCTGGAGGTGCTTTCCACTACCAGAATAATTTAATTTCAGAGCCTTTTTTTTGGGGTGGAGAAAAGAAAAGGGAGATTTCTTTCTGTGTAAAATTACCCTGTATTAATTAAAGATTATTTTAATAATAATTTTTTTAAATAATAGCATTTCACATTATAAGACTGAGAAACGGGTGGAATACTAATTGACTGGCCTTTTTCTTTGGTCTGCAGAAGGCATGGTTTTTAGCTGCTCAAGTTTCCTTTGGAAACGGGTCAGTCAAGAACACATCTCAGTTTTAAGAATAGCTGCTTGTGCTGGTTTTGGCTGGGATAGAGTTAATTTCCTTTATAGTAGCTAGTATGGGGCTATATTGTGGATTTGTGCTGAAAACAGTGTGGATAATACGGTGATGTTTTTGTTATTGCTGAGCAGTGCTTACACAGCGTCAAGGCCTTTTCTGCTTCTCACCCCACCCCACCAGCGAGTAGGCTGGGGGAGCACAAGAAGTTGGGAGGGTACACAGCTGGGACAGCTGACCCAGACTGGCCAAAGGGGCTATTCCATACCCTCGGACGTCATGCTCAGCATATAAAGCTGGGGGAAGAAGAAGGAAGGGGGGGACGTTCAGAGTGATGGTGTTTGTCTTCCCAAGTAACCGTTACGTGTGATGGAGCCCTGCTTTCCTGGAAATGGCTGAACACCTGCCTGCTGATGGGAAGTAGTGAAGGAATTCCTTGGTTTGCTTTGCTTGCATGTGCGGCTTTTGCTTTACCTATTAAACTGTCTTTATGTCAACTCACTTTTACTCTTCTGATTCTCTCCCCCATCTCACTGGAGGGGAGTGAGTGAGCATCTGTGTGGCGCTTAGGTGCTGGCTGGGGTTAAACCACGACACTGCTCAACAAGGAACAGCAATGTAAATGTTATCTTTATTCCAGGTGAGCAGAAAATCTCTTAAAAGCATTTCTGAAGAGTGTTAGCTTTGTGGGTTGATTGTTGGAAGGTGGAAAAAATATGACTGTGATTGTGGTTTGCACACTGAGTGACTCTCCCCCACAACCCAAATGGCTTTCTTGCTTGTGGCATTTCAGAAAACACTTTTTTTTTTGCCTCCAAGCATGTAGAATGCCTGTGCAGAAAATATTTTTTTAGCGCAGGGCTTGTCATGAGTTGGACACAACATGTCTGAAATGTAGTGTAGGAGTTCGAAAAGGAGGTTTTAAAAATTCAGAGCTGTCTGATGACTGGAAGCATTATTAATGAAAGTATGTTTGAGTTTAATGTTGAAACTAAATGTCCCATAGAAAAGAATGACCTTAATTTCTTCCCTCCCCAAAATTCAGACTGAAGTTTCCATAGCCTTAAATCTGGCCCAGATAACTTAACCTCTGAGTCAAAAACTGCTCCCTATGCCTCACATAAACACCTACGCCCAGGCATCTCATATTATCTTCCATTTCTTCAGTCCGCTAATTATTTGCTACACCCAGTTATTGTGGGCTATCTTAAATTAACTTCCCAGTGACTCAGACATTTATTAATTGCTCAGGTGCAAGGAGTTCAGCATGTGCACGAAGGTCCGGGGCCAGGGATGTTGCAACAGAAGTTGTTTAGGACACAGATGGTGGTGTTTCTGCACCTGGAAGCAGGGCAGAGGCAGCAGAGCTACCACCTAGGGATGGGGGTGTGGCTGGAATGTCCCTGCCACCCTGAGGTCTCTGGCTGCTTTGGCCATAGGGCTATTGACAGCTGCTCTAACGCAGGCCTGGCACTTAGGTGATCTTGGGACAATGACTCCCACTGAAGACAGCAGATCCCTTGTCCACCTCTTCTTGGCCATGCCGGCCAGCTGTGCCTCCCAAGGCGGGGGGCCCTCCACCTGTCCCCTCCACCACGGAGATGGGGAGTGCTCCACAGGAGGTGGGATGCATCTTGTTAGCAGTGTCCCTTTGAGTCACGAAGCCTGAGGGAGATGGCAGCAACAGTCCACTATTCACTTTCTTTAATCAGTTGCGAGCTCAGAGGTGTGACCGTGGATATGATCTAACTGCTTTGGTCTTTAGCACAGAAGCTGATTTCTGCAAAGGCAGTAATTAGTCAGTAGGCAGCCTAGCTACATTAGTACAATGCTCATTGTTTCTCTCCTTGATAGCTAGCTCAGGCTGGTTATTAACACAAGAAAAGCTTTCACTTTGAAAGTCTTTTTGTTCCTTCCATCCTCCACCACCACACTTCCTTTGCAGAAACCACGCTGAACCACATCACACTGTGGCTGGGGTTGCAGAGCCTCTTTAAGGTGCCATTTGACGCACTGGTCCAGAAGTCTCAGACTGCACTAAAACCAGAAGAAGCAAGCGGCGTGGTTTGGTGGAGGTAGCCTCTCAGTTCCTGTTGCATGCACTGCTGCACATTGAGCTGGGAAAAAGTTTTGCAGGGGAAGCTCCACATCACGTTACGTGGCAGCTTTGTAACAACAGGAAAATTATTTCCTCTGGTACTTGTTGTTGAACTGGGATTGATTACACTGACTGAGTTCTGTAACCGTTCGGATGTCTTAAGTCTGCAGACCACAAAGAGATGTCACTGCAACTGGACAGTCATTAATGTCCATTTATTCCACTGTCTTTGTCACACAAAGCTTTCAGTCATGCAGTTTACTGATTAATTGTACCAAGCAATGTGTTCTTAATACAATGTGTATTTACAGTCTGTAGTACTGGAATACATAAAGCCCTAAAATATATGCTATGTTTGACTCTTAAATCATATGATTTTACTATGGGCTGTGTATATTTTTGCATCCACTTTAGACTTACACACATACAGTATTTCCAATTGTTTACATATGTTAGAATCTCTTGCATTTAAATAGCTCATTATGCAAATATTTACAAAATACATGGATATTTATTTTTACTGTACCCTCTATTCAATCACTGAGATGAGATTTAATGTCTAAACATTGTCTGCAGAGTCGCATGTGCAGTAATGAATTATGAGTAATTATGTACTATATACAATTATATAACAAAAATTACAGATTCAAAAAAATATTAACGTTGCAAAGCCAAGCACTCAAATTTATGGAGCATCACAGGTAAGGTGCAATCCTAATTCAACCCCAATTATGCATGTCTGCCTTATAACATGGCCTTTACTAGCCACACTCCGGTTGTCCCCCAACTGCTGTCAGCTGTGATGGGTGCATGACCGTGTCGCAGGCCAAGGCTTCAGGCTCCAGCCAAGCCTTGGGATCAGACCAAGGCCAAATTTGCAATGTTTCTCAGACAAGAACTTTTCCCTGGATTTTGTCACCTAAGCAACTGACCTGGCTCAGCGAGTATGTTTCTGATTTTCCCACCCCAACAGCAAGAGCTTGCAGCAAGAGAACGCCCTGCACTAATTCACCTCTCAGTCTAGAGCTATACACCGAGCAGGACTAATTTTGCATTTGAGACATTTGAAAGAGCACTGTGTTCTCGTATAATCAAAGACTGAGTCTGGAGTACATTTTGTTGAAAGATTTTTTTGACCAGAATATCTTCCACCAGAAAATGCTGCTTTGTCGGAATTGAAATGTTTCATATGAACATTTTGTTTGTGATGGTATTTTTGACAGAAAAAAATGTGAGCAATTCAAAGTCTGAAGAAGGTATTTCTCACTGCCAGTTGTTTCACTGTAGGCCCGATTTCTTTTCTTTTGGTTTCAGAGCATATATCATTTATGTTTACTATTCAAGGGTTAAGTATTATAAAATCACCTGCACAATGACCTTGAAATATTTCAACCCTGTTAATTCTGACATTGTCCAATTTGATTATTAGAAGACTTCAATAAGTTTGGGTTTTAGTAAGCATGTTTTTTAATGGCCTTTGTGCATGCATACTTTCCTATATTTTAAGAAAGCAAGCAAATCCCAGAAACTGAATTTCATCAGAATTTATAACTGCTATGAGGATGACACCCAATCTAAAAAAAAAATAAATTAGTTCAAGTGGATAAAGTTTTCCCAAGTTATAAGCAGCTAAAATAAATTTACAGATTAAGATGAGTGATCTCAATAATAGATAGCATCCTTAGTTCCACCTATTATATCACATATAATTTGTCCTGGAAATTTTTTTTTTCTGAAAACAGTTACTGTATTTCATTTCTAAAATAAAATAATTTATAGAGAATTTGTAACACAAAAAAGGGATACTTAAAGCCAGGGTTTTTTTAGCGTTAACTGACTCAGTGATGAATATGAAGTATGCAACCGTCTACAGGCAGAAGTTATCTCTTAAGCAAATTTATAGCAATATGCATCCTGCCTTTTAATAAAAGCCAGACTAAAGAGAAGTGCCCTTAAACTGGGGCCAGGTTGGACTACAATAATACCATTTGGATAAAGATAAAATGAATCTGATCCCAAGTCTTTTATTTCTGGTTCACAAAACATTTTATAACTTCCTGGGGTTCTTATGTTAATTGACTTGCAGCTCAGCACGTTCTGGCTATGGAAAAAGGTAAAGCAAAACAGTGATGAAGGAGACTCTTATGTAGGCAAGCTCCAGGAAATATTAGGAATCTTATTAAAAAGCAATGCTTTCATAACATTTCCTACTAAATAAATAGTATTTGGCTAGTGTCTGACATAACAGATAGGGATGCTGCAATTCATTACTCAGGTGCTGTCTCTGGAGACATTTGGAAACAGGACTGCTCACAGCAGGCGTGCTCAGAAGCGTAACCTGGGTAGTAAGAAATCTACCTCCATATAGGACACTGCAACGAGGACTTGTTTGGCTGTAGGCTTGACTGCTTTTTCTGTGAAATATTAATTGACTGGGTAAAAGAGATCGCCCTGGTTTTCCACTGACCCTTAGCCTGAGGTGGCCACAACCTTTTCCAAGCTTTTTTACATTCACTTCTCTGCTGGCTGCTTGTTGTGGATCTTAATAGAGAAATCAGCTTCTGATCTTCCAAGGACTGAGATTCTTGAACAACTTTCCTACAGACATATTGAGGGGGAAGAAAGCCAGGAGGTGAATCTCAATGCATTTATGAAAGGGATTATACACCAACTATCCCTGCAATAGCAGCCAGCTGTGGTTGGCGGTTCAGGAGTTTCCTTTGCTTGCCCAAGCAGACTTGTCCAAACTCTAAAGGACTGATGTCTTTTCAAAAGCTTCAGGTTCTTTTTGGAGGCCAGCAGAAGCTACCTGAGATGTGAGTTCTTGCTGCTAAGATGCAGGCCCAGAGGTCAGACATGACAGCCTTCAGTCAAATGTCATTGGGGTCCTGTGTCTTCTACTGGCTTCTTCTCCTAGTCCTACCTCAGTTTCACAGTGTGGTCTTGGGAGAGTCAAGCCATGTACACATCACATTTTTTCAGCTAAAACAATGGGAGAAGCATTCTATAAACCACTGTTATGAAGGCAGTGACGGGAAATGGCTCCGAGATGTTTGAATAAAGTGCGATAGATATGCAATTCATTATTCCAGTAAGCCTGCAACGCAGAGTCCAGCGCTTGGAAGGCATCAACCCAAGCATTTATACAGCCTCAGCTTGCTCTGCTCTAAACTTAAGACTCTCATTCTGCTCCCCTGACCCCCTCTCCCATCACTGCCCCACACAAGTTCTGTGTTAGGTGGGAAGCAGAATGCCTTTAAAAAGAAAGAGAAAAAGGAAGGCAAAAGAACAGACACACCTGTGCATTTCACATGTGATTTCCACCTACCCCCTGCCATATAGCTACAAAAATGTTGTGTTTATTTATATATAAATAAATACACTTTTTTATCGCTGCAACTTGTAAATAGGAAATGAAGTCACAATCCTCGAAATTATAATGGCAGGCACACAAAGACACAGTTACTGGCACGGAATTTAATTAACAGATAGCAATCACCCTTGGGTGACTGTGTGAGGTGGAAATATACAGGCATGCTAATAAGTAATATCTTAAAGCCAAGGCGTTTATCAGCCAGCAGCCAGACATGGGCATAAGTGTGGGCAGACAGCACTGCTCTGGGATATTTAATAAAACGCCGTCTCTTCATTTGAGGATTTGTGTTTAATCATTTGGTAACATTTTGGAAACATCCAGGCTGGGAAGCTTCTCAAATGGAACTGCTTAGGTTAGAAAACGTAGAGAGTTATTTACTGACACTAAAATAGCCAAAGGAGCAGAGTGGATTCTAGGTAATATTAACAAAATTCTTTGTTGCCATCTTTTTGACCTTTTGAGTTTCTGGGGTATGCCTGCTACGTGAATCACAGCCTTATCTGGGGAAACATGCAGAAGGCATTCATTAATACTGGGAAAGAAATGATTGAACTGCTGTTTAAAATAAAATTTTTAACTCTTTTTTGCTTGGTTGAAAGCCTGAAGCTAAAATAGTTTTCTTCTAGACTCCCTGAACTTTAATTTGCATTGCATTTTGGGCTTTCAAAGGCTTCAGGCAGGCCAAGATTTGCCATCCACTGAACGATGTTCAATTCAAACTTTCTCATCAGGGCTCTCTTTGTGCCACAGCAGTTGGGTGAATTTGCAGGACTGTTTTGCATGTCTAAATACCACTGCTTGGAGGAAAGGCAAATCCAGAAGCAAAGTCACGGGTTTCTTTTAAAGGAAGTCAGTTCAACTTAGTAAGATATTTGTTAGGAGCTTCATGCAGAAGAAATGTAAGGCATGATGTTAGTACATTCTTGGGTAACTCTCTTGGGTTAAAGGATTCGTCAAACAAAAGTGGTTTGAAGAAGGACAAATGGAGGCCAGCCAGCCTAGTCATGGGACATGCAGGAAGCAGCATATGTCAGCCATTATCAAGGAAGGCTGGAGGCTTTTGCTAAGGAAGCAGATGGTGTTGCCAGTAGATGCTCTCACTGCTTTCGGTTTTGCCTCTGCTCTGAGTAAGCAGTCATGCCTTTTGTGGTCATCAGCTCTGCTCCTGCAACCGGGCCAGTGGCAGTGGGAAGTCTGCAGTGCTTCCACTCCTGCCCCAAGAGCAGGGAGCCCCCCTCTGAGCATGCTGCCTCGGGAGACTGGATTGCCCCTCTCATTCATTGATGTGGCTGCCTACTTTTGTTTGAACATTTCTGATGTCCATGCAGGCTCTGGTGGTCACCAATAGCTACGTAGCAGCTAAAGCAGTGGGGTGATTGTCCAATTTGCACAGAGTCTTAGCAATTTTGCGTTGTCAAAGGAATCGTCAAAGGCACAAGTGGGCTGAAACAAATGTTAAAGACAGGCTGCAGACATGCTACAAGCACTCTCTAGCAGGTACTCTCAGTACCTGCTCCTTTCCCTGGGGGATTCATGTGATCTACAAATCAGTGGCCAGAGCCTCCTCTGCCAGCCATTTCCCACACTGCTGGCATGCAGCCCAGCCTGGGCTGTGCTCAGGAAGCTGTAAAGGGGCTCTGAATAGCTGCTGTGAAGCTGTCCCTGCGCTGCTCCTGTCACAAAGAGTTTTCAGTGCCCGCCTCGCTAATGGATGGGTTTCTCCTATACAGAGTGCTGAACAATGCGGTGATACATTCAGGTTTTATTAGCGTGAGTTTAGCGTGGCCGCATTATTCATAATGGCAATGGCAACACCACAAGAGAACTGCACAGTTCATCCCAAACGGGAGACCATAAATCCTGTAAGCCACGCAGCATCATCGAATGGTGTGTTTTCACCACTTATTTTGCAGGAAAGCTATTTGTATTGCCTCTGTATGTAAACGCAAGCTGTCTTAATATTGCAAGCCCAAACTGTGTTGGAGGAGGTAATAACAACAAAAAATTGCAACCAGTACATTTTAGAAAACTCAGTAATAACTCCACGTTACCAAGGCTCGGTACCTGCTGCCACGTAAGAGGGGGACAAGTGCTGTGGCAGGGTGGTGTGCCAGCTCCTGCACGCTGCTGGAGGGGCTCAGCCCTTGCCCATCTGTGAGTTATGGCAGTGGAGCCCCGCAGTTGCTTCAGGACTGAACATTGATCTCCTTTGCTGTGAAGTGTGTATGTGTGGGACAAGGAGAGACTTTGTGTTTCTGCTTGCTTGGATTCCTTTTAGAGGCAGCAGCTGCAATAGCGAGGTGTGTGAAGTACGCTCAGTAGAGATACGTTAGTGGGCAGAGTGTAGGTAAGTTGGTCGAAAGTTCAAGACAATTGTGATTTACTGTGAGAAGGACACATCACCTGCCTGACATAAATCAGGCTTTGCAGGCGTCAGGAAGCAGTTCAAGCTATCTGTCGATTTGCTGCCATGCTTTCCTACGGAGACTGTCACCGAGAGGGCCAGCCTGGGTTGCAATGAGAGAAAGCAGCTGCTTGGGAGGAGCTGGGCTGAAGCAACTGCCTCAATTCACGTCGGCACCAGGTGACTGCTAGGGAGATGAAGCTGGCTTTTGCGCGCTTCTGCACTCGACCTAGTGACCCAGAAACGAAGAGCTACACAAGCTATTACCAGTCTTTTCAGCTACTGCCTCTTGTAAACTCCTGTCCCCACTCCAGCAGCCTTCACAAGGCCTGGAAACCAGGCAGTGGTTGCCCCCTCGTAACCCACGACCTGAGCACTTTTTCTGTGATACTGCACGACACTCATTAAACGAAATGTTCACTAGAAGAACTGTGTATATTCTAGATGGTGAGCATTGAGTCAACTAATAGTTGACTCAGACCCAATGGCTCAGTGGAATTACAGGGCGGCCTTTTGTAACTTTTGCAGGAAATATTTTCTGAATTTGTGGACACTCCCCCCTTCCTCTCCTGCCTCCACACCCTTTCGCGTACAGTCATTAAAGTAGTTAACCCTGGGCTGAGAGATGAACCTCTGATTTCCCAGGTCTCATATCCGAAGCAAAATCCCTGCACTCCTCCAGTTACTTTGTTCAGTGTTAGTGTTGATACTGGAAACGCTGACAGTAGCTACTACAGGTTAAGTGCATTTGTAGAAAATCGATAGCGTGATGCCCCCTTCTCCTTCTCCCCTCAGCTTCTGAGGGGGAAAGTGGCCCCTAGGTACAGGAAGAATATAAGTTAACATTTCTCCAACTCAGAACACATGCATTTATGCAAGAGGCTTAAAGGATATCTTTTACAATCCTAGTACAGCGACGTTGCTCTTCGTTCAGTGCTTAGAAGAGCAACTGAGGCTTCTGCAGAGTTGATTATTATGCAGGGCATGCGTTTTAAAATGTTAAGTACCTTGATTGTCTCTCGCATAGCTAGTGATGTCAGCAGTTTGCACAGTGCTTTTATGTGTCTTTTCCTCCCTGAGATACCCGTGTTCAGTTCAGAACTGATTCTGCTTCTGAAGCAATTCATTAAACATCTTCAGTGCGCCACTTCTGTGAAGAGGTCAATTTGTTCCTCCTGCCTAGTGATGCAAAACTCTGGGCTTCAGTTGGTAAATGCAAGGATTAGATGCATTTCTCACTGCTTAACTTATGCTTTCCTTCAATCTATCCTCTCTAGTGATCCCTTCCTTTAACACAGGCATTTTTTATTCATGAAATGTGGAGACTGATGGTACCGTATCAGTCTAGGGCAGATGCAGTTGGGTAGTCTGGCATGCACACACTCCTCTGTTCACCCCCTTCTGGAGGAGACATTTTTCAAGGGAGACAAAGTAGCTGTTTCTTTCTTTTATGTTCCTTTTTCTTACAAGGTGCAATGTGGTGGTGTGTTGGTACACACTCATGTGATGAGGTTCCTGGAGCACAACCAGCCTGAAGGTGATGCCTAATGCAGCTCATGCCCAAGCTGCTGATCACCCATGAGGCAACTCTGGCTTTTGGTCCTCTCTGAGGTGGCCTCGCTGGTGCCTAAAAGCAGGACTCTGGAAAGGAGTCCTGTCCCCAAAACCAACTTTATAATTTTTTTCCTTGTCTTACTGCTTGAAGAGTGGATTCATCCATAAGTCTTCAGGGAGGTGTTAAAACCCCACCCTCCCAGGTCCAAATGCCTCTCTGTATCCAATACAATAGCTGTTGTTGGGGTTTGGGGTTTTTTTTTACTTTTTTTTTTTAATTTGGATATTTTGTAATATGTAAATTGACCTGGATCCCATCTGCACATACTAGATACAATAGGGTTATTATTAAAAACAATTTTTAAGCTGGATGGAGGTGGACCAAAAGTAAACTTTGCCTTGATCTTGCAAGGGTCCTAGATAAAGGGTGTTTTTGTCTTTTTTCCATAATTCTTACCATTGTTCTGGGGTCACTTTTATTTTGCTATTGCAGCTAGGAATGTGGCTCAAAGTGTTTGGCTAGCCCACCAGTTCTGGAGGGAGCACATTTGCCGAAATAAAAATTGGTAGGTCTTCATAAAGTTATCCAGAGGACCTTGATCAATATTCAATGAGTAGGCCTAGGACAGCAGATGCTGAAGTAAATGGGACCATTTCTATTGGAATATCAAATATATTAATTAAGCTGTCATCCAAAGACAAGTACGGACATACAGAGTTGATATTTTCTCTGAACAGTGATTTCTTCGGTTAAATTCTTATATTGCTTATTGCAGTATTTACAGCTTTTTTGGCAAGATTTTTATTTAATGTAAGTGATTGAATATAATTTTCTGGGATATATTTTGCATACAATATAGTTTCTGTTCAGAAAACTGTGGGTTTTTTTTCCTTTTTAAATTTGTTTCTGGTTTTTTGGTTTTTTTTTGTTTTTTTTAGACAAAGTCAGACTGTGAATTTAAGAAGCAAAACTGATTGCAAAAAGTACCTGGAGAGCATAAATCAGTGGGGGCTTCAGAAGTAACAGACTCTCAGAGCTAGTAGCTTATGAAAACTTTGCAATTATATTCCTCCTGATTGATATAACAGTATTTTCTTTCTTTCTTTTATCATAGAAAGGGTCTGTAGACGTATGTACTTGAATCACTAAATATGTCCAGTTCTCAAGGATGCTGACCAACTCGTTATTCTTTGTTTTGATTCAGATTAAAGCTTTTCAGCCTGTGGTTCATTTCCAAACAAATAAAACCAAAAAAGCCCGAACAGTAAGTGATGCCTCACATTTCCTGTTGGAGAAGATTTCAAAAGCTCATAAAATGTCTCCAGCCCATACAATATATCATGTCATATTAATTTATGGTAGTCAATGAACAGTCGGAAATGGTGGAGGAGAGAGATGGAGAGCTTGTAATATTCTGCTTTATTCAGAACTGTATATCAGAGGGGTTTTTTTTCCTTTACACACAACTCAGGCACAACATCTCCTCTTCCTTGCTTCAGGAAAAGAAAGAAAGAAAGAAAAAATCCACATATTTGTATTATATTATGTTCTCCAAGTAGCAAATTCCTTCTGCCAACTATCTGTGGGTGTGCAGCCCTTCCTCGGGAACATGCTGTATCTTCTGAGTTCCTGTGTTTGCGATATCACAGTGTTTTTGCTCTGCAAAGCCATGAATGGGGCCATTATGAGGGGCTGCTAGGTAATTAAGATTCTGAGAGGGGTAGGCTGCTAAAAGGGTGTTTAGTGAGGAAATTACAAGGCCAATAAAAAAAACTGTCTTTGCAAGTTCCGATTGTATTCTTTTCTTCTGGGGTCTAATTTTTCAAGGTCTGTCTGGATCATGTTGAGGTTTTCTTTCATCCCTTTTTTTTTATCTCCACAACAGGAGCTGAGGCTGGAATCTAAGTCCAAGTTAATGAAGCTGCCTCAAAATTGAGGAGGGAGAGAATAAACCACAGCTCTAAGGCACAGACCACTGGAGATTCCTCTTTCAAACCCTGCCTCTGCCGCTCGCTGGAGTTATTTGATTTGGGAACAAGATAAGAATTCACAACATCTGATTTGTGGAAATAACCTGGAGGAAGGAAAAACAGTCAGAAATACTAATTTCAGATATCATTTTCATCTCTCAGTTTCCTAATAGTCCTTCCCAGCTCTAATAGCATTAAGCAAACATAAAGCCCAGAGTTCGGGGAAGTTGTGCACCGACTGACAAATGCATCTCCAAATAGCCCACAGTTCAGCAATTCTTATTCTGTCAATACTCCATGACCAGGGAAGGTCTGGAGCATAATTCTCTCCCAGTTATTTATCTTCTCCCTTTCTTGGTTCCCCCCCCCCCCCCAGTAAGAAATACACCTGGCAATTCATTGCTGATTTCCTGGGAGTGTTATTCATGCCAGTTTATTTATGTATTTATTATTCATGTGCAAACTATTGAAGTTCCTTGTGGTAACCTGCAAATCAAACTGATAGAGGCAGAGGGCTGGCAGTCACACCAAGCGCTGTAGAGTTGAACGCAGGCATCGTGGCTGCTATTGCACCTAAGCGCGGGGGTGTGAGGAACAATTCAGCCTGCCTGATGCTCAGGACCACTCGTGCCTTGGCTAGAGTTGGTAGAGAGAAGTAGTCAGCATTTTTAAATTAAGCAACTCTCTTCTATAAATGCTTAACTGTGGCAGTGGAGCAGCTTCCACTACTGACTGCACAGGTGTCTTCTTTCCTCAGTGTATGTATCACTGGCAGGCAACAGGAGTAAATTTATGGCTAACTCCTTTACATGCTCAAAATTTGGGCTTCAGATTTGTACTGATTAAAGGCAGGGTGGTATGTGGGAGGGCAGAGCCACTGTGCCATTTATCCATTGCTTCCCCTTGGGGGCAGCGGTGCAGCCCGGGGCTTTGGTGCAGCCAGGGTTTCGGGTGCAGCCCTTGATGGTGACCCCTCTATGGCCGAGGGGGACCAGGAGGCAGCAGCTCTCGGCGCCGGACAACACGAGGAAGGTTTGTGGGATGGGTATGTGTCCTGTGGGTAACGGCGGGGGGCGAGACAGCAGCTCCCCAAGCCAGACACACAATGGGTATTGTCTATGGTGACCGTAGTCACGCTCTTTCTCTGAAACACAAGACACCATTCCCCCTTCAAAAGTTCAGATGCACATGCTGCCTGTTGCCACACACTCAAAATTTGGGCTTCAAATTTTGTGTTGATTACAGTTATTTATTAGGACTGTATTTTAATAATTTTCTCTGGAATCTTGTTCTGCATGCCTTCACAAGCATTTAATTGTCTTCAACAGGCCATTTAATACAACTGTGTTTTAGCATGTTAGCATAATAATTTATTGTGTTAAAGTGTCAGAACTGCAACAAGGAGAAATCTATATTAAGGCTGATATAAGAAAGGGACAAATTCAACGTGGAATGTGGTCAATTGCAAAATAAAAAGCATCTGTAATATAGCACTTGTTTCTAAGCTCCCTTCTTCCTATTCCTGACTTTTTCACCAGTATTTCTGATAATTGATACACATCCATGTTACACAGTCCTTTGTTACTGTGTGAAAAACCTACACAAATGAAGTTCATTGATTACACAGAGGAAGAAGTGAAATTCCTGTCAAATGCTTAAAGAAATCGAATTAAAAGTGTTGTAATTTTTCTTTATTGATGTAGTATTGTTCCCTTTCATAACAAAGGATAAAAATGTGATTTTGAAATTGTTGTGTTCCTTTGCATGGTATATTGGTTTCCATATGGTAGGAATCTCAGTGGGAATGTGCTGATTTACACTAGCAAAAGTCCTAGTTGCTTATTTGAATGCCATCTTGCTATGTTATCTTGGTAGAGACATAATGTTCCTGTGTTTTTCATGTAACCTCGTCTCATCTGCAAAGCTCAAATGTCATTGCCACTCCAGGAAAGGTTACTGGTGAGAAATGTTTGAGCTTTAAATGGATTCTTAATTTTGAATAGGACCCATTTTTTTATGTGTTGAAAACCAGGCTTAGATCCAAACACCTCTGAAACTTGAGAAGATTCAAACTTGGATCTAGACTGAATTGTGTAACTTAAATCTATTTCTAATATATAGATAATTCAGTGTGCAAAGAGTATACATGCACATGCACATGCGTGTATGCACACACATAGACACAACACGTATCTTGATACATACCCACACAAATGTATGTATCTTGTTTCAGGGTTGTACTTGGAAATAAGAAGTGACTTATTTATCTTCCACAGGAATTACATCAGTGTTGACTATATTTCCTAAAAAAGAATTCAAATTAAAAAAGTTTTTAAATCATGTCTTGAGTAGCTAAAGAAGTTACTGATGGAAAAAAAATCAAAGGAATCAATTGTGGTTTTTTGGACAATATCTCTCATTGCCCATAAGCTAGATTTTAGACATGTCTAAATTGCTTCTACATAACTAGGGTATTTTTAAATGTTCATTAGTTCCTTATCATTGTTCTGTACTGATGTCAATATAAGATTTTGATTTGAGGAGGACCATAATAAAAAGGAGGACCCTTTTTATATGGCTAATGCAATGTAAATGAGTTAAAAGTTGGAAGTGTGAAGCAGTGATTGGCAGGAGGAGGGAAAGGATGTTGTGTGGGCTGGATAGCAAAGCAGGGAATCAAAATGTGGAAATGAAGTAGACGTAGAAACATTCCGGTTGTTTTGGAGAAAATCACTGTCTGATTTTTGGTTTTGCAGAAACAAAGACAGGGTGGCCTGGATTTGAATCCTGTTTTACCAGCAAATCCAGTGTTCAGGATCGTTTGCATAACCAATTCCAGCTTTGGCTCACGTCTGTTCTGAATAAGCAGTTAAGCAGTTTGGGTATTTTTCAGTTCCCTGTGGGCTGGCACAGAAAATATATGCAGCACAGAGGACTGAAGGAGATGATTTGTTTAACTTCAGCTAGCGTGCATAGATGCATCTCCCTGAAGGCAGCAATGTTCAGCCACCCTCATTCCCAGTACTGACTGGTGTGCCAGGCAGAAAGTGCTGCTCTCGCAGAGGGAAGATGTTCAGCTCTCAGTGCTTTGAACACCTATTTACAAAGGTTTTAAATAACTTAGGAACAGATTAGAGCTGTCTGCTAAAAACTGTGAGCACTCTGAACCTGGTGCAGGTTCCCGCTTGGTGAGGGGGCCTCCAACTGACACAGGAGAAATGGGGAAAGCAGCCAAGCACTATATGCCTCCCCAAACCCTCATCTATAAGCTTGTGCTAAACCTCTGCTGTACTGCAGACTCCTCCTATAAGAGTACCCAAATGTATAGTTAGCACCCAAGATCACAGGAGCTAGCGCAACTGACTTTCATCAGCAGATTTGCGGCCATAGGGGTTTTTTCAGTTTGGCTTTTTTCCCATCTGGATGTGACTTTAGAGCAGGACACAAGCCTTTAAAATGGAGAAAAGCTACCTTCAGATTAATTTTCTCTCTCACTCATGGACACACGCAAGCTTAAAAAAAAATTGACTGTACTGTTGAATAAGTGCAAGGCATGGTGTTTATCATTTTAAAAAGGCAGATATTTGGTTTATGCCAGCACTCCAAAGACCCAGACAGGACCGCATCCCCCTCCTGCAAAGAGCCCTGCCAACACAAGGTATGAGACAGCTCTTGCCTGCAGGAATTTGCCTTTGCCATTCATAACCTGTGCAGAGGAAGGATATTGTGCCCAAGGCAATGCAAGGGGCTAACTGGAAAGCTGAGAGCAGAACCCAGACCTCTGACCCAGCACCTTGCACGATGAGCTTCGCTCTGGATTGCTTACTGTTTTCCCACAGCAGCACTCTGCTGCACTAATGGGGCTTAGGTCCCCATTGCACTTAATGCTTCCTGCACACAGAGGAGAAAGCAAACCCAGTCATGAAAATCTCGACAGTTGTAGCTGCTTAATTGATGGAGTTATTTTAAATCCAGTCAGTTAAATTGCTGCAGACACCCTTTATTATAACCTAGGCAATTTTATTTCAAGTTAGCTTTAATCAATTAGGAATTGATTTTAGCTAAGTCAGTATAAGAACATCTCATCTGGTTTAATGAAATTGGTTTTAGAGAAGTGAAATAGGTGCAGATTCAGCATGGGCCCAAGGAAGGCTTTCTCTTTTTGCCTGCTAGTGATCAGGTAGAAGATGTCCTGCTGAAACCCTAGATCCTGCGCAGCCACAGCAGATCCTAACCCAATCTTAAGTCCTGGTGAAATAAAATGTACAGAAAGGGAAGATAAGAGGGGTTACCTGAATGAAGAACTCTCTCCCAAGCAACTTGTGCACATACATACCCACAAACACACCCTCGCCCTGACTGCACTGGTCAGCGGAGGAGGTTTGGGAGCAGCAAGCGAGGTGCAAGTTAAGAGCTTGCTAACTCTGCCCTGCCCAGGCTGTGGCTCCCCAGGCCACCGAGGCAGCCAAACATCTTTGTCTTGCTCCATGTGTTTTTAATGCACTTGTTTTCTGCCAGGTTAGTGTTTTAAAGGGGTGCGCAAAGATGGCTGAGCTGGAGGTATGACAAGGAAAGTGGCTGGGGAGTTTGCCTGGGAGTAGGTGAAGGTAGGAGGAGGAAGCAGGAGCTCCACTTCTTGGCAGAGGTGAGGCACTATACTGTGAAAATGGAAATGCCAGGAGAACTGAGTATTATCAATGGAGAATTTCAAGATGTGACCAATTTCTAATGGTGTCTCACATTCAGGACTATGAAACATTTGCAAGGTTATATTATTCTTTTGATGCTTTTTCCCTGAAAAGATTATTCTGATATTTTAAACATACTGTAAAATTGGTACATTCTTTAAAAAACCCCTCCTGTTATCTTCAATTTGCTGCTGTTGTTTTTTATCATGATCGTTATGAGTTCTCATATGGGAACTGTTTATCACAGAATGTTGAAGTCTTTCATTTCTGTTCTCATAAATGGTAAGAACAAAGCTACTGCAATCAAGGACCCGCTACTTCTGGTACTATCAGAAGAAAAAAGCAGGATTTCTACCTAGGACTTGTTTACCTTGTGCCAGAGCTGTTCCCAAGCTTGATTTCTTCTGTAGGTACAAGTAGTGTTAATGAGGTGTTAATGTGTATGTAAGCCATGCAGTCATAGATTTGCCTTTGATCAGTCGGTGTTATTTCCTTTTTTTCCCTTCCCTGTTTTTTTTAACCTCGAAAAGCTGTTTGCAGCCTGAGAGCCTGTAGACTTAACAGAAATTTCTCCAGGAGCTGAAAGAACTTCTGAAAACAATGCACAGTAAAACTCCCACTGACTGCAGTGGGGTCAGTATTGTTCCTTTGATTACAATTATTTGAAGAGTAAAAACATATTCCCAAGGGTTTGCCTACATGCAGTTTTTGTACTGCTTTAAATATAGGCTTGAAACTAGTATATTGAAAGCAGTATGTAGACCCTAGTTCAATGCAGTTGTGTTATTATCAGGATGTTTATGCCAATCCTGCCTGATCCTACAAATGCAGAGGAGCTCGTAGTGCCTCCTTATCTGTATCAATACCATAACTTCAATGTTTTTTTAAAAATGCACCCTTAAGGAGCTAACTTGGCACAAAGACTGGGTGTATTAGGCTTGAGTTTTTTGGCTTATAATTATTAACACACATGAAAAAGGAAAGCAAGGCATTTAAAGTGGGAAAGCTCCAGAAAGTAGAAAAATGATGCTTTCATCTTATTGATGTGTGCTTCCTTATCCTGTCACCTTTGTTATCACTCTTACTCGCTCTTGCTGACATAAAGCAGCATTGCTTCATGTTTATCCAAGTCTCATGAAAAAACAAACAGTTGGGGGGTGTGTGTGTGGGGGTGTGTGTGTGTATGTGTGTGGGACCTTCATAAAGTGAACACATACAAAGTGGAGTTGAAAAGGTGTTCAGTTCAATGCTCATGTCTTCTTCCCCAGACTCCCCAGGCGCCTTCTTAAGACTCTGATGCCTGGAACAATCATGTTTTCGAGTGGCCGATTGTGTGTGTTTCTGCATGCGCTGCTCTTGGGGGATCCCATTTGCTACAGTTGTGCCTTACAAGCTGCCAAGAATGGGCTCCACTGTCACAGGCGCTGCACAACCAAGCCAGCAGACAGGTCCTGCCCTCTGCACCACAGCCCGTGCCATGTAACCGGCCTGGCCACGCATGGCAGCAGGGAAACGTGAAATGCACAGCAGGAGGCAATGGTGCTGTTGCAGCAGCCAGTGTGCTGGCACTGAGGCTTGGGGAGGGCTCGATGTGGGAGGTTTCCTGAGGAGAAGCAAAGCTGAAATGGAAAAGGAGGGAAAGTGAAGTGAGAAAGAGAAGCTGGGAAAGACGGATGATCAGAAGAAAACCATGCAGGAGGCTGTAGGAAGCAGCCCACCAGCACAAATTGACAACCCAGTCAAAACTGTATAAAAAGCTCCAGGAGCAGCTGGAGGCTCCCAGTGCTGATGGCTCTGTAGCTTTCCCTCCTGGCTGGGGTCTCATTCTTGTTGCAGTTTTCCCCCACAGGCCACATGGCAGGAAGAGGAATCAGGCTTGAACCATGGAGAAGTGATTTTAATCAGCCAAGTTGGGCTCCTGTTCCAAATCCTACTTTAGATGATGTCTGTCTCTCCCTTGTAACTATAGAAAGCCCTGGATAGGTTATCCTTGCCAGACTTAAGTCAACCTTTGGAAGCACTCTCCTCTTCCTCCTCTCTCCTAATTCCCCAAGAATGAGGTGGGAGGGAAGGAGAGGTGGCTCATTGCATAAAGTCATGTCCAAGGGCTGTGGGTGCCAGTCTACCCAGCTCCCTGGGTCCAGAGGTTTCTGCCTTATCTGCCTCTCATGACTCCAGTTCTGCCTTTTTGTTTGTTTGGAAGAACACACAACTTCCTAAAACAGGAGAGGGAAAGTTTAAACATGCAAAGAAGAGACATAGTGAACTATGCACCTCTGCATATAACTCTTGTTTATAAACCTAAGCAGAGTGTCTGGGTTTGCTAACTGAGCCTGAGCAAGCCTGCCACAGCAGAGGCGGACATCTCACAAGGTAAAACGGGCGACCCTGGAAAGCATTTGCTGTTTGCAGTGAGCAGCTCCAGCAACAGCTGCTATAAATTTCCTCATCTTCTATTTCTTCCTTCCCCACCCTGTGTTTATGTTTTGTTGTTCCAGTTGGGGTTTAATGTGCTTTCCAGTTTGCTCTATTTTTCTTTTTGAGTGTGTTTTGATTTTTTCATATTGAAGTCGCTGCCGACAAAAGGTGCCAGCCTATTTAACAGCTGCCTGGAGATAAGTGCTCAGTGGATGCAGACGGCAGGCGCAGCATGGGTGGCAGTGTCGGAGGCCAGCCGAGACATTGCTTGGGTGGGCAGCACCGTGTCTCCTTGGCCTCCACATTCATTTGCCCTTTCAGCTGGGCTGCTGAGAGCACATCATGGACGATGCTGATTTTTGGAATGGGGACTTAGTGCTTTCGATGTGAAAGCATGCCGTATGTTTTCACACCTGAAAGCTTTTCAAGGAGAGATCTGACATGTTTCCTTTTATGCGCATACATTGAACTTTCTTTGCCTGGCTTCAGACTTTTTTTTTTTAACACATATGGTGATTGCTTCCAATGTGTGCTTATAGAAACTGGAGACATTTGCATTCCTAGTTTAGGAGAAGAGGGGGACTTGACAGATATTTGATTTGAGTTGGCTTGTTATTTCTAGTTCTGGCTTATTGCAACCACAGTGCCTACTGCTGTATCTCTGTTGATTGCAGACAGACATCCTGAGGGATAACTCTGTCTTCCCTTTCATTTAAAAAGGAAAAAAAGGCATGTCTTCAGCCCTTCTACTTGTGAAGACAGACACAAATATGGAATGCAGACTGTTTGGTGAGACTGAAAGTATGTCACTGTGAGCTCTAAAAAGTCATCATTTATTCACCCTGTCTTCTCTGTCCTTCTTTGAGGTGCCCTTGGCATCCCATGGCACTGGTGCTTACAGCTGTGCTGGGAAGGCTGCAAAAAATAAGTACTTGCCATTGCTTGGATTAAACTAGCGACAAAGTGCTGAAGTGAAACCGTGAGGATAACCCATCTGAATTCAAAGCTTTGCCAATTCCAAAACTGTGCCCAACACCCCCCACTCCCACCCCCTTATTTGTGTCCAGCCAGGCAAATTCTACCTGAGCCCTGGTTTTAGCACGTTTGGGATAGTTTCCTTGGGCCTTTGCCAGAGGGGAAATAATGGGGTGGGTTGGTTTACACGTGCATCTCTAGAGCACCAGAGTCCCTGAGAGTTTCTCCAGCAGCCCAAACGTTGTTCCTAGCACAGAAAGGCCCTGACCATGTCCTGTTGTCCAAGTAGAGCCAGTGTGGCCAAGTTCTCAAAATCATTGAGGATTCCTGCAAATGCAGGTCTTTGCTTCATAGGAGGAGAAGACAGACAGTCTTTAGCTTTTGTACCTCATTCCTGCAGCTCCTAGAAGTGAAAACGAAGCTAGGAGAAATGGCAAACATCATGCTTCAAGCCTGAAAAATCTCCGGTTGCCAGGGTACAAATCTCTTTGAAGCAACATGCTTACTATGTTTCATTTAGTGAATTGATCTGATGGCTTACGTTTCTGTCAAGCCACTGATTCACTTGCTCATTTAGTTTTCCTTCCACCCTCCAAGCCCCAGAACATAGGCCTTTCTAAGCAAACTACCTCATCTGTTGGAAGGAGACCTCTGCTCATTCCTGCCAAATGAGAGAAAAATCAAAATCCTTGCTCAGCAGCAGTAAAAGAGCAATGTTGCTGCCTGGAATTGCATCAGGAGCTCCTTGCTTATTAGGCCCTGTAACTGCTACAGCAGGGAAACAAGTAGCTGAGCCTGCTCAAAAGCCTATGGATTCTTTCTTGCATTAAGTTAATTAGTGAGAAATGAAACAAGCAGCTAATGCGTGAAAGGAAAGGATTAGGTATCTCGTATCTTAGTAGCTCAGTGGAATTGCAAGTAAAAGGGGTCCTACTTGTCACTGGTAAGAAGTGTTTTATCCTTGCTTCAATTTTGAGCAAAATTCATTGTGTGTTTTACCTGCTGATGGACGGAGAACGTTCAGCTGCTGAGGCAAATGTGATAACAACTAATCCAGAGAAACTTGTGTGACCAGTTAGTGCTTGGACACAGTCCTGTCTGAACCACTTATTTCTGGCTGAGAAGCACCACCTCCCAGTTCCCTTTGCACTGACTCCAACGGGAGGCTACAGGGAGTAGGAAACTCACAAATGAACACACTCACTCCTCCCCAGCACTTAGCAGCACCAGGAAAATAAGGCAAACAGATGGGAGCCAATGTGTCATACAAATGAAATCCCACCCTTCATGAAAATGTGCCAGCTGAAGAGGAGACAGGATTCTTATTGGTGTCCTTTGCCATAGATAGCAAATGTGGCTTTTTTGGCTCAAAGGTAGCTAGTGAATGCTTTGCCTCTTTCCTCCTTCGGGTGCTTGTCATCTTGGCCAGGTGGTCTCTGAAGCTTGGGATGTGCAGAAGTATGAGACTTTCCAGAGAAAGCTCCAGATGCCCTTGGCAAACTTTTGTTTCCCCTAAATCCTCCTTTCCTGCTGTGTCTGTGGCTGAATATTGCCCAGAAAGACTAGCAGTTATCTAACAGGCTCTTGAGCTGTATTTTACATGGACAGGATGCATTTCCATCTGGAGTTGCGGTGGAAGGTTTTCCTTGCCTTGCTGACAGGCTTCATGTTGTCATGAACAAAACTTGCTTTTAACGGGTATTGGGATGCCTCTCTCCTTCATATGTTTCAATTGTGACATTTGGAAATATTACTCAGGAAATCTCTTGCCATCTGGGCCTCCAGCAGACTCAACACCTGCACCGCTGACGCTCCTTTGCCTCTCTCAACAGCGAGCCCATCTCTTCCCCTGCAGCTGTCCCCTTCAGACTCTCTTCCTTGGCCTGTCAGCAGCTTCTCTGACAGCAACCAGGTTGTGGATCCTGGCCAGCCCTTTTTTCCAGCCTATAAATGTGATGGGAGCTTTCTCCAATTGCAGTCAATGTTCAGTTTCCATCCCTTGCCGTGAAGTGAAGACCTCTCCTGAAGCATTTGAGGAGGTACAGATTTACCTGGATATCTCCCCAGCCTGCTTCTTGGTAACAAGCCATTGCTCATCTGCAAATCTCACAAGCCAAGTGCTTTTTCAGCCTGAGTTTTGAAGGGGTAGCTTAGGGCTGCCTCCTTCCCTTCTCAGCTACAGCGCAGGCGCACTGTGCCCATGCAAAAGGCTCTTACTCTCAGCTTCAGTATCACCTCTGCTTTGCTGCGTGTCTCCATCAGCAGTAAGCAGACCGTTGAATAGCCCTCTTCCTCTGCTCCATCCTCTGTGGGGTCAAGAGCAAGTAAGGGTGACTAGGAGGAGGTTTGCCTGCCAGCAAGGTTGTGCAAGGTTGATCTCTTCACATGGCTGATGGTGGAGCTGGGGCCATCCCAGGTACATGTACACACTCATGCACTACTGCTAGCCTCAGCAACCTGCTAGGACCTTCAATCATTGTGGTCGCTCCCTGGTCTAGCTAAGCTCTGAAGGGCTTGTTATCCACTGCTAAGTAAAGCTGGGGGTTGTCTGGCAGCCTTTATGTCCCGAGCTCCTGAGATCTGGACCCAAGGTCCCAAGCTGAGCAAGCTAACAGACTAAAAGTGGGTAAGTGGGTATGTGCAATTTTAAGTTTTATACATACTTATAATTATATATACATACTTATAATTATATATACATACTTATAATTATATATACAATACTTTAAATATATATATATGTATAGTTACTGAGGAGAACTGAGGAGTGAGTATATCACTCAGAAACTATCTATCTAAATTATAACACCGCAGCAGAAAGCTGGATCAGCTCTACTGAAGCCAATGGAACAAGGAATCGGATTAGTGTCCCATTTTACTTGGGTAAAGAAGGATATTTACATTAAGTACAGCATTTCAAAATGGTCAGGGTTTCTTTTAAGTCTGTGAAATGTTGCTGTTTAAATATATGTGATGCAAAATTTCCTATTCTAGCTGGTAAGAAACACTGCTAGAGAGTTTACTAGCATGAGTGGTCTTTTCCAAATTAATTTTATACTTTAACAAGAGTAAGTACTGTACTGTTAGAAGACAGAGAGAATATGGAATGAACATTGAGTTCTCTCTAAGTTTCACAGTTAAGTATCATACACTGAATGGGTGGACAAACTAGGAGTCCTAAATACTGCTAGCGATTCCATCTAGCTAGTCAGTTTATGTAAAATCATTGACCTTGATCCGAGGATAGACCTCTTTAACACAATCAATACAGGTGCAATCAGATAAGAACATTCTACTGTTTTATTAAAGTGCAGCTAATTCAAAACTCAATAACTCTCACAAATCCTTAATCAGAGAAGACATCCTGGGAGGTATTTAGGTGAGTGATCTTATAACTCTTGCTCTCTCCTTGTTAGGATGGCATTTTACAAATAGACATGTCTGTTTCCTCTTTACCCTCCCTGCCATAATTCTTTCACTGTACAGTTGTGTTGATTATCACGCATTTATCAAGCCTTCTTTCCCTTCATTTATTTAGAGAGATTGAGTAAAATGACAGCTTCTGCTTACCCCGTCCCTCAGCATCACTGTGGCCGAGCATATAAATGCAAATGTGGCTCCCTTGCTGGCACACTGCGTCCTCCGTTCTAGTCCATGGCTTAGATGTTTTACTCTATAGGAGGTGCAGTGTTAATGCATGCTGTCTAACTCAGGGTGGCCTGGGATAATGAAAGAAAACAGTCCATGTGCAGCATTATGTGATAGCTTAAGTAGAATGAAAGCCAAAGGCAATGACTGTATTTTTAGAAATGATTTTAAATCAAAATGATACATACTGAATAAGACAAAATAAGCACATGGTAGAGAGCTCTGAGAGTACTGCTTACAGTGAGGTAATTATTATTCTTTCCAGGTGATCCTCAGCATGTTCCTTGATAATGCAAAATAAATTGTAATTTGGAGCAGTTGAGCTGAAGGCTGATTTTTTTTTTAGTCATTTAAGTTCAAATATGGCAGACTAAGGGCATTAGGTCTTTAGCGTAAGTGCAAATGGCTGCACATGCTTAGCTAGACTCTGGTACCCTGCATTATACAAAACAGCACTTAGCCAGTCTACATAATAAAATAAGAAAAAATCAAATAGGCTTGTAACTATATAGAGCACAGAGAGGCTTAAGCGGCTGTAGTACTGCAACAGTCTCCTTAACGGATGTGTCCAGTGATAAGAGAAGAGGTCTGGAGAGCGGCTTCTCACATGCAGGAATCTTCCAGTTGTGATTCTGCTACTTTTGCTCCCTCACACTTGAACCTAGTTATTTGGAAGTTTCATGGTTTTTTAAATTATGAAAAATTATTGTGCAAATATTTTGGGTCTTCCTCAACCTTTTTCCTCGCTCTGTTTCAGTCAAGGTAATGCCTACAAAGGACATGATCTATCATGTTCCAATTCACACACATGCAAAATTGCCATCATCTGAGGTAACTTCTCAGATGACCTGAAAAGTGCTTTCCAGGAGCAGAATTCTGTGTCTCCTATACCAAGTGGGCCTCCCCACTGGACACTGTAATAACTCCACTGGTAGCAACAGGATCGTGTCCTTTCTGTGAAGGGTGGTGAGCTGTGATTGGCTAAAGCAGTCCCATGTCTTAATTCTGTGCATCCTGAGCTCCATCCAGGATGCTGGACTGGGAGCTGTTGTGTTTGGCGACTAAGCTATTTTTTTACTGTGCGCCCAACCTGTAGCAAGCACATTGAGTCAAGACCAATGTGTTCAGATACAGCAGTACTGCACTGTCCACCACACAGCACACTTCTGAATCCATCTAGCCTTTAAAGCATCTGATATGGTTTCAGACACAGAATTCGTTAGGGTTGCGAGCACAGCCTGTGTGCAGGAAACACGAGGTGGATCAGAGGAAAAGAAGCTTCTCTGCTATGCTGCAGTGAAAAGATGAGCATGTGGCCAAAACCTGACTGATGAAATCATTGCCTCTTAGACTGTGAAAGCTACCATTAGGTAACTTTTAAAAATGGGCCTGTTTTCAAGAACAAAGACAACAAGCTTCAAGGCAAAAAAAAAAAAATCAAATAAGAAGCTGGATGCAATTTTATTATTTAACAGTGAGAATGAGAAACAATCACTGGGACAAATATGAAGAAAGATGGTGGCTTTGTCATCCAGATCAGCCCTGGATATATCTCTCTGAAGGGGAAATAAATATGTGATACTTTAGTCAAGCAAGACTGTTGACCTCAATAGAGGGGTTACTGCTTGAAAGGTGATGGACTGAACTAGTTAGTTCTGGTGTGCTGCTGAAGGTTTCCTGTCTGGGAAAACCTCAACTATCAGCTCTTTCTAACAGGGAGTGTGGCTTGGGTCAGCTTCTTCTGTTGTAAGGATGTAAGTAGACAGGTTGAGGGCAAGACTGGGGAAGGACAGAGAGCCCTCCTGAAACCAGTTTGGTGATGCTTAGTTACAGCTACTGAGGGAAGCAGAAGAAAAGGGTTGATCCTTCTTGCCCAGCCAACACAGTAGTAGTTGCCATCATAGCTATCCTGGCCTTCCCTTCTATTCACACTAAGAGCATGAGAGCATGAATTTCCAGGGCTCTGCTGTGGGCAAAGCAGAGCTCACGGCTACTTTGCTCTTTCTGACTACCTGCTAACCTAGACAGCTGCTTTCTTGGCTTGTGCCTCATCTCTACAGTCTCCGTCGTTCTCCATGTCCAGGAGTATACTTGCTGCATGCAGTGAAGATGATGCAGTGATTCCTGAGGCACTGCAATCCCTCTCTGATACAGCATGATGCTGCATTGTCTTCGCTTGGGTCCTGAGGTCAGTGAAGTATCAGCACTGTGCAAGACGTAGTCACTCAATCATTAGCACTGTCTTCTCCAAAAGGCCAAGCTGATTTATCAGATTCCACATGATGACTGGAATTAAAGGACTGATGAAAGTGTTATTTCTTTGGTTTTGTTTTTTTTTGAGTTTTTTCTTTTTTTTTTTTTTAATTATGAAGCAGAATTGATTAAACTCAAATATCTCTTCAAAACACAATTTCAAAAGATAACGTACTGGACAGTGGCATGGCTAAATGTAAAGGCATGCTAAGTACCTTGGCCTTTGCCACAAGAGGCATTGCTGATTCAAGACATTACATAACAGCAAGGACTTTCACTGCTTCTGCAGCACTGCAATCTCTCAGTAGTTACTATATCTGGCCTTATCGCTTTTCTTCTGCAAGGCAAAATAATACCCTCTTTTTATTTTGTCATCAGAAATGATATCCTGAAAGGTGTTTCTTGTGTATTTCTGCTTTGATAAATGCAGCCCCCATCATCAGTGAAACAGAAATAAAATTAAAAATCATCTCTGCAGACTTCTGTGTGCTGGGACCGCAGTTCAAAAGCAGCCTCGTTTGGGGGGGCTGGAGAGGGGAGAAGCTGGTGTACGGATGTACACAACACTTTAGATGAAGAGTTAAAAAGGCAAATACTGTTTCTTAATGCTAACGGGAGAAAGAACAGTGAAAGATACGGAAAAACAGTCCAGATGCTGCATTATGCCCACAATGATATGTAACAATTCCGTATTAATCGAATAAAGCCATGGGCTGTGAGTAAGTTTTGTGCTTTTGCCAGACGGGTTTGGCTCTGAAGGATTCCCATACCCGGTGGAAAATAAGGATACAAGAGATCTAATTAAAAACGGGAGCTTGAGATGCACAACAAGACTTTAAACTCTTCTTGTATTTAATGGAATTTGCTGTGGTGCTAAAATAGTATTCCCCCCTGTCATTCTGACATGAAAAACATTAGTGAATATTTGATTTTACTGTGGAACAAATTATGGTAATAATGAGTCTTTGAGAGAAAAAAAGTGCTCAAACTGGTACAGTCTCATTTAAAATGTGCATGTTAAAAATAGAGCAGATACACAAAATGTTGTCTGGTACTTCGTCAACAGACTGTTATTTTATGAGATGCATGCCCTTTCAGTGTAGTGCTTGACACTTAACATTTGCCTGTCTCAACCCCACTCTTATTGCAAACTCCATTCTTCTCTACATAATGCGAGCACTGGGAATGTATGAACAGTCAGGTTTCAGCTCCTACTCACCAATTCAAAGCTTCAAGGTCAGATGTTAGTGGGCAGAAAATCCTCCCTAACTTTGCAACTGATTCTCAGAATTAGACTTTATGGCGTGAATGACTGGTCACATCCAGCCAAATAATGTGAATAGCCAAGCAACCGTTTGTGCTGAATTCATTAAACTTATTTATCTATTTATCTATCTATTTATTTATTTATTTAAATTTGCACTTAAGTTCATAATGATGGTTGAACTTTGGGCAAGAAAGCAAGGAATGCACCTCAGAGATGGATGGACCTAGAAGGATTAATTTTTTTTTTTTTTTTATAATAAGTTTAGCTATAGTTACGCATTGCTGAAATGGGTGCTGTCACCTTACAGATGCCTCCTGTTACCTTTTGCTTTTAATGTTGCACTGATTTTAGAAAAGTTGATGAGAAAACAGCTTCATCTTGCTACTTGAGGATAAGATGAAGAGTCACTAGCTTCTGAAATCCAGATCTGGCAGGGAAACTCTCCATGACCTTGACCAAAGGTCCTTCAATTTCAGTTTCACTTTTCCCTTGGTAAAATGAAAATAACACTGGACTTGCAGGATTTATTTACAGGGATGTTTCAATGAAGATAGGAGGCACTTTCGTGCACACTGAGATCAACAGAAAGACTTTCAGTCATTCCAGTAGGTTGGGTCACATTGTCAAGGGGGGAAGGTGTAAAATAAGTTTCTTTGTCCAAACAAGGCCGGTAGATTACTTGGGAGATTCTCTGTGAAGGCAAAGAGATGGTTGTCCTGTCACATCTTCTAAGCAGCAATGGCTTTGCAGCTTTCATGGGAAGAGGCTGTAGGAGGAAAGCGCTGAACTGTTATGCCCTGTACACTGTTCCTGCCTTGGCACTCTCTTTTCAGCAGACATTGCCAACTTTCCAGAATGTGCCGGCCCTTTTATATATCTGTAATTATGACTTGAGGCAGGTGTGTGTGGCAGGGGAGAACTACTTTTTGCCCTCATAAACTCCTCTTCATCATAATTCCCACTATGATGGCCTTTATCAGAGGACACCTTCAGAAAACTCCAGGGTGAACCTGGCTCAGCCTTTGCAAATTTCTGTGTGCATCTTCAGCATTACCACTATTTGTCTTTTGCTGGTTATGAATGAAGATTCCTTGAAGGTCGTAGCTCAAAAAAAAGGGAATTACTGAGTTTTTCATCAGCAGGAGAGGGTGATTTTGTTTTTCTGTCTTTAAAAATCAGAAGTATGTGTGTGTCTTCTATGGCTTGGGTCACGTTGTTAAACAGAAATGTAGGTATTACAGTAGGGATACAATTTTCCTGCAGATGTTATTAAGGTGAATTTTACTCTATTTTGTAAGCCAGTGATTGTTCTCAATATCAGTGAGTTAATGACAAATGAATGTGAATGATGAATGTCCAATGAAAGATCTTTTTGTAATAGCTGGGTTGGCTTAGTTTTATAAAAGCGTCCAAAAAATAACAAATCAAGCAGGGTATAAGTATGCATTCCTTTCCTAGGGATGCATCATATAAGCCCTTTGCACTCTATTGAGTGATTAAATGAGAAAGGATTGGGCCAGAGAAGATGCGAAATGGATTTTTGTCACTGAGCAAGCCTATTAAAATCACTCTGTTTCACACAGCCAGCAGTGTGATGTTTAAACAGGGTTTGTTTGGGAGCATGGGTCACTGTGGGGCAGGCCTGCCTACATATGCAACAGACAAATGTAGGCTAAAGAAAACAATAAATGTGAACTGTCAGGAGATCTTATGAAGAATTTGCACAAGATCTTACTCCTAAAGAGGATGGAGAAAGGAAATATCTCACAATCAAAGGTTCCACTATCTTCACGGTTAGCCGCTGTCCCAGCCAAAAATGTAGGACACATTTAACATAATCTCACTGTATAATGTAATCAGACTGTCTGAGGGATATCTTATGCTACTCTGATAGTCAACAATCAAGTGTGGTCAAGGACAGTCAAATTGTTTTATTGCACATAACTTGGCAAAGGCTAAGGAAAAACGTGTATGAATTTAATGGCTCAAGGCTTTTATTACTTACCCAATAGGTGATTTTTAAAATGTACTTCCTTGCCTTCATGTCAAATGCAAAGTGAAATGGATGGCGTTAAAAATCATTAGCTGGAGAGAGGGAGAGAAAGCACAGAATTCCTCTGATGTCAGCCTGCAAACTGGTCTAAAGAGGACCTGAAGGCCAGCAGAGAAAGTCCTAGAAGACTCAGGAGAGCTGTAAAGGGTGACCCTACAGGACACATGTCAATTCATGTACAAGAGTCCTGAGATTAGAGGACAGGCTCATGGAAGGGTTAGTAACCACAAAACTGGAGAACAGACTCCTGCCCTGCAAGACTGCGTGCTGTTTAATGGGGCCTCAAGATTAAACATTCTTAGATAACCATGCTGTAGAGGTACTCTAGATATCCTGCCCACCTTGTTTAATCTTCCATTAATGGAGAGAAGTCGACAGGAATGACTCAGGAAAACAAGGGATTTCCATGATTCGTGTATGAGAATGAGAACAAATGTTTGATTTGGGAGAGAAATAACAGGTTTGGGGAAATGCATTCCCATTCTGTAGAATGGAAGTTTTTTCCAAAATCGTCATCAGATTATCAAAAAGGATACAAGAAGCAAGTCAGAATTAATTTTTTCCCTTCAATTACAAAGCCCAGGATACAATGTTAGTAAAGTGAAACTTTAACAAGTGATTTAATCTTTATTACAATTCTGCTAGCACAATAGAAATAGAAATAATGTTGAAATTAGATAGAATGTAGAAATAATTATATATTGACCAATATCCTGCACTTTCAAAGCATTTATAAATGTTCTACTTCAGGTATGTCGGCTAGCCATGCTGGGAGTGGCCAGAACAATTCTTTTCACCACCCACAGCAATGTCTACAGGTTAGAGATTATTTTGTTGATTTGAGATGGTAAGGAGCATGAAGGGCCAGAGTAGAGCCATCTAAAGTATGATTTAAACAGGAGGTCATAGCTGGTATGGTACAACTCATGCATTAGTGCCACACAATCTCTGTCAACTATGAACAACCAAAATTTGATTTTAATTTCTATTGCAAAAAGTCACAGAGCTGGTGTCCAGTCTCAGACAAGATTTGCCATTGACTCAGTGTTGGTTGAAAAGGCAGAGCTCCACCAGCCGGAACACAACCTGCAGAAACAACCTGGCTTTTCCAAAGACAGTCTGGTGTAACACTAACTCCAACTCTGTGCATCTTGTAAAACTTGACAAGATCATGTTGAAGAGCAGACAGGCTTTAATGCAGGGTTTTGTGGAAGTGACCACTGACTTCAGAGTGTACAAAGATGTACGAGGTAGGTTGGCTGACTTCTGTGAGGAGATTTGCCCTGGAGGCGTGCTGGAGATATTTCTTTGGCTGGGAACAGACAGGAACATTGAAGAGTAATTTGCACTCCTTTTTTTTTTTTTTTTTTTTTTTTTTCTGGATTATCTCAGACTTTTATCATGAGCTTGACATCTTTCATATGGTCTTCATAAATTTACACCGCACAGTTAAAGTTCTTTGAGGAGTTTAAGTTTAAAGCAGGATTGAAATATTTTAAAGGACTTTATAATGACACATTAGAAGCACAGCAAATCCCTTGATAGCCTAAATGGATGGAAACATTCTAGAGTACAAATGAGTTAGAGATTAATTCATGGCACCTTCTACAGGCTTGAGGAATTCTATGTGTTAGAAATGGCTCCGCAGCATGAGCAATCTGCTGGACAGGAGAAATGTTTTCTCTCAGCCTCTCCTTACTCCCCAGAATGTGTATTTAGGGGAGGGCTTCTTTCTTGATTCACTGTCCTCCCCATTTCAGCCCCGTTATTGTCAAAGAGGTTGGAGAAGGTGAAGGACATCCCTCTGTGTATTGCAAGCTTTGGAGAACATATCATGTGTCATAAAAAGAACCCAGAACCCAGGAAAGAGATGGGTTGACATTTAGAAGATTTTAGACTAAAAATAACTAAATGCATCTGGCCACAGAAAGATGCTTTAGGATTTCTCTTCTGCTGGGAGAAGTGACCAAAATGTCCCATTGTAGTTAGAGCTAGGAAAGCTTGCTATACTCTCAGAAGACTAGCTGAAATGAAATCAGGACTTGGAAGCAGGTTTACATCTTATGTGGAAAGAACAAAACTTGTAGTAAACAGGATATTGTTAGAATCAAAAAGAGCCTCTATAAGGTGTCACTGCCGGAGAATCTTCAATTGTCCTCCACTCTCCAGTCATTTCTAAAAGATGGACAGCAGAAAGGCAAGGGATTCAGGGAGCATGCAACCGCGTCCTCTTCCTCCAAGCAATCAGCAAAGGCTGGAACTGGTATTTCCTCTAGGGAATCATTATTTTTTTGTCTGTAGAAGAACTCTGTGAAATAGCCTTTACCTTTCCCAGTATTTCCTTTGGTTAAAACCAAATATATCCTTTTGTAGAGGCTCCAGGTTGAGAAAGTCCATGTGCTTCCATGTGCTTGACACATTGTGACTGGTTCACTTTTGTGGTGGGTTAGCCTTGGCAAACAGCCGAACTCTCACCCAGCTGCTCACTCACAACCCCTCTCAGCAGGGCAGGGGGAGAAAATAGGATGAGAAGGCTCATGGGTCAAGATAGACAGGAAGATCTCTATCAGTTACCATTGCAGGCAAAACAGACTCGACTTGGAGAAAGTGAATTTAATTTATTGCCAATTAAAATAGAATCTAGCAGTAAGACACAAAGATATACACCACCTTTCCTCTCCTCTCTCCCGGGCTCAACTTCACTCCTTCACTCCAGACTCCTGTACCTGCTCCCCAAGCAGTGCAGGGGGCAAAGCAGGGGAGTTATGGTCAGAACATAACGGTTTAGTGATTTCTCTCTCCTGCTCCTCCCTCTCACACTTTTCCCGTGCTTTAGCTGTAGACTCTCCTCACAGGTTGCAGTCCTTCGGGAAATATCTGCTCCTTTATGGGCTTTGCATGGGCTGCAGTTTCTTCAGGAATATCTGCTCCACCCTGGAGCTCCTCCTCTGACTTTGGTGTTCCCTCTGCTATTTCTCATTCCTTTTTGTTCCCTCCTCCTCTCTCTCTGGTTCTCTCTCTGGCTCTCTCTGTGATACCTTACTACAAAGGCACCACCTGATGGGCTCGTCTGTGTCCTGCAGTGGGTCTGTTGGAGCCAGCTGGAGTTGGCTGTGTTTGGTACAGGGCAGCTCCTGGTCTCTTCTCCCAGAACCCACCCCTGTAGCCCTGCCACTGCCAACAACTTGCTGTGGACATCCAATACAACTTTGCTATTAGTAAAGTGAGGCAAATGTTTAACTGTGTTTTGACCAGCAAGCTTTGGAAAAATGGATATTTTTGTTCATTGCACTGTGACTATTCAAGCCTTCTTTATGATAAATCAGAGAGATTTTTGGTACTATTAACTAGGTCTATTTTTTCTTTTACTGTCCTGTTCAATTCAAAGCATGCAGCGACTCACCCAGTCTGTACCCTGCATCCAGCTCTGTTCCAGGAGAGCTTTTGTTTGTCCTGGAACCATGGGGATTTGGGCAGAGGGCACACAGCTGAACTTCTTGGCACTCCTATGCGAAAGCACTCCCTGCTTTTCCTACTAAAAAAAATACAGAGCTTGTTCTTGAAAACAGTGTTGCACAAGCACCCTTGGGTGATTGTTACAGCTTCTTCACGACTATCACCTTCTGAGCATTGACCATCTACCCAGACACTGCCGGTCCCCTCCTAGTGGTGGGAGAACAACCAGCAGGCAGCTGGTGAAAGAGCTGCCGTGAGGTGAGCATAGGAGCTCCTGCCTCAGCATTTTCTTTGTGAAGATTAAAGGTGCAAGTGTGTCAATCATCTTCCCTGTAAAGGTCTGAAAAGGCTGTCAGAGTTCAGTATTTTTAGCTCTTTAGCAGATTACCTCTTTTATTTTTAGAGGTAACAATAGTGATTAGGTTAAGAGGGAGACAAAAGCCTCATTAGTTTTAGAATTTCAAATGAACTCAATAAGGGATTGAGAAGATTTTTTTCCATAGGAACCTGAAAAGTTGCTTAAAGGATGTTGTGAAAAAAACAAGGGAAAGCCTCATGCTTAAGGGCCTCTGTGCTAATGATATACAAATATAAGCAGCCTTGGCCTGCCACAAAGCAGCTTGGGAGCATGCTCTACCCCAGCCAGTATGGCAGCAGCCCCTCTCTGCTGGAGGCAGAGGTGGTTTCAGAGATCACAGGAGGTGGAGGATTAGAAGAGCCAAGTGTTCCTTTTGAATCCTCTGCTCATGGAGAGGTCAAGTTAAAGGGCCACACCTGCAGGCCTTACTCTTCCCCAGGCAGACCATCCCTTACCAAGGGCTCACATAACTTGGACAGAGACCTTATAGGGTGTTGCAAGACCTTTGCTGCTTGTGGTCCTCAGGATTGTCACTGCAGGCAACAGAGTGGTCTCAAGCGGTCTCACATGTCCCACTCACAAACCAAAAAAATGTAACTATATTTCTATTTTGGTCAAAATCAAAACTCAATAGGAAGGCGTAGGAACATTTTGTTGTAATTTTCTTCTTTTTTCCCCAGTTGAGGCCTTGCTAAAGAGATGTCATCTCCTAGCTCTCCTCCAACACTCCTTCAGCTCTGTTTTTCCTAGTTATCTCAGCTAGATTTTTGTTGGGTTTTTTTGGTTGTTTCTTTTGGGGGGAGTGTTGTTTGTTTGTTTGGGTTTTTTCCCCTCCAGGATATGATAAATTCAACCACTTTCTAGCAGATTCTCTATATCAGGAAACTGGATCTTCATCATGATGGTGTTTGGGAACTGGGATAATTTTTTCTTTGAAGTAAAAGCCTTTGTGTTGAAGCTATACTTACAATGAACCTCATTATTGATGCATGATGCTCATCCAGCAGACCCTGAGTGTACCAGTGAGCCAACTGGCTGCTCCAACTGAGAGCACTTGGGACAGAGAGGACAGGGCACCTTGGAGTCCAGTCAGGAGCATTGCATTCCCACGTGGCATTCTGCCCTGTTTCATCCTGCCCTTCCTGTCAGGGGAATGCTTTCTGCAGGAGCTCCATCTGCTAGCTTTCCATCACGGAGTTACTGCTGAAATTGTCTTCCTTTGCACTTTCTGTAAACGTGCAAAAGAGAAAGAAAAGAAGGATGAAAAAGTATATTGGAATTATGCTGAGCACATTTCGTTTGAAACTCTAATCTATAAAAATGAGTACATATAATTTCTCAATTATAAATATATGAAATAAATGCATCAGTTAAGAAGCTGGGCTTTCAAAAGTGCTAATTACTAACCAAATGCATTTTACAGTGTTTTAATGAGCACTTTTTCATATCATATTAATATCCATTATCTATATTCATACTAGTAATGCTAATAATGTGCAAAGCCATTAGTTAGCTACAAAGTCAATAATGGATGATACTGATTCCAAGCCTTCACTGCACTAAAAGATTCATACTTTTTTTGGTAGAGTAGGAAAGTTAACCTGAATTTTCATCTGGCTATTGTGAACGAAGATGTTCAGGTCGGTTATACAGATGAATGTGGGGTCAGTTATTGAAGGCCTATGAACCAGAACAGGCACACCGCTCCACCTCTGTCTTCTAGAAAGCAGAAGTTGGCTTCAAAGCCACTTATCCTGCCTCCTCAGGATGGTTCTGAACATTTCTGTTCATGGACTCTATCTCAGCTGCCTTGTAGACTCCTTCATTAGTAATTTCTCATTAAGAAGTTTCAGCAACACTTTTTATCGAAGATGTTTTTAAAGATAACTCTGGAATATTTCTTTTGACATGTTATCTGAATGGTTATTCAGACAGATTATCCTGTTATTCCTCCTTTGAAAACATTCACTGTTATTTTGCCAAATATGTCTATAAGATCCAATCATTGTTTGGGTGGTGGATTGAACCAGGAGTGGTTATGTGGAGAAATTCTAGTTGAAGTTGCACTACAATTGCAGCTGCATTTTACTGCTTGCTTTAGGAAAACATTTATAAGCTTATTTGCAAGTAAAATATTTTATTATACTAATATCAGGAACATTTTATGCTACTAGTAAAATGTGTGCATTGCTTTAGAGACTGTTCCTGGATTGTAAAACTAACCATATATCTTGTAAATCAACAGAGAGAAGAAGCCTCAGTGGTTGTCTCAGATATTAAGCGTACAGATTTTAATAATAGTGTGTTCCTGTTTAATTTTTAATTTATTTAACCACAACATCTATTCTAACTTAAGGCCTACAAAATGCAAATATTGAAAACTTCTTTAATACAGAATACACAGATTTGACTTCCTGCTTAGTATCTTTCATCTGCTTTATCTTCTTTTGCAGGGTATTAACTTTTGGGAATAAACTGCTCTTGGCTCTATAAACGAACTCTTAGTCCACATGTTCATGACATGGATCGAGCTTATTGTGGTGCTGATTGACTGTAATTAGATGCAAGATTGATGCATCCAGAAGAAACTGTTCCATGTATCGCATCTGTCTCTGGCACTACCTCTTTAATCTCTTCACCAGATTTGATTTTTCCCTAACAAACCAACATATACCTACTGAGCAGGTGAGATTATTTTTTCAGTGAAAGATCCAGATGGTATCAGCAGAGTGAATGTGGACAGGACAGATTAAAATCTCTCAACTCAGTGTAAGCACCAGCAGAAATGGGTTTGGGGCAAAATTCCTGTGTCGTATTATTTCTACAGCAGGGGAAAGCCATAGCCAACAAGAAAATGGAGTGGAAGATAACAGCCCATGCTGCATCCTTTTCCCATGATCCTGGTGCTCCTTCTCTTTGTCCTCCTTCGGGCCGTGACGTGAGAACTGACTGATGGTGGGACTTTCACTGAGAGGGGGAATTTGGGGCCAGGAGGGCCCTTTAGGAAGATAAAAGCATTATGCAGCACAATTAGGGAGTTGAAGCCAACTACAGCTCTGCGGAGGCTCAAGGCATGATTCTTCGCCAAAGTGAACTAAATCAGAAGTAACTCCATTAGAGCAGGCAGATTAAAACCTGTGTGAAGGAGATCAGGAGTGGGCCCATGTGGGAAAACACAAAGCACTTTAGATAATTGTGTGGAGAACAGGGAGCAGAAAAAAGTAATATCCTACCTGACAGAAATCTTGATAACCTGGAAAACTAGGTGAAAGCTGGGAATGTAAACATCCTGTCTTGAAAAAACAAAAAAACCCAGACAATCTCTTGGCATTTATGAAAGACTCAATCTTCTAATGAAATTAAATACTAAAGAAAACCTAACATATCTGAACAGTGCCTGTGGGGACTCCCCAGAGGGGAGGAGGACTCACAGAAGTGATCCTCCCGATGGTGCTGGGAGGGAGAGGACTGCAGGCTTGGGAAGCCAAACTGGAGGCATCAGATAGAAGGACAATAATAACCTTTTATTTCATCCTGTGATGTCAGTGACCTGGACTCAAAGGAAAGAATTTATTCCCGAAAAATGTTCCTACAGAAGAAGGAGCATGGGTATTCATCTCCTGCAGATCAAGGGAATACTTTGGAAACAGAAGGCAAGTCTCCTGGTGTTTGGATTCTAGAAACAAATTCTTATTTGGAAAAAAAGACCCTTGAGCTGCGCTTAATCCACAGTACTGCCATTCGGGGACCAACTGTAATCTGTTTAGGTCCATATCCTGTGTTTACAAGTACCAGAATCAAATGCTGACAGTACTCAGTAGTGCATAATTAAATTCTTACTCCGCATTGAAGTCATTGGCAAAACTTCCACTGACTTCAATAGTGCTGGATTAAGCTTTCACTGAATGTCATGAGAGTTTGAAAAGCAAAATTGATCCAGATTTTGCAAACAGTCCCTTGTCTTTATTGTGGATCAAACCAAAACCATAACCTAAAAACCAATAACTTTACTGTGAATGAAATAAAGATAAGGATTCATATTGTGTGTCCTGAATACTTTTCCAGAAGATATGCAAAACTGAGTCACTTGGGGGACTACAGCAATAATAAGAGTTGTGTAAATACCATGTAGCAAAAAATACTCCTTGGTTAGTCTGCTCTTTTTGGCACAATCCTGACAGAAACGTATGCATTTATTTTGTTGTTGTAGCTCAAGACCTCCTGGTGAGTAATTCCTGCTCTGCAGATGGTATATGATGTAGATGGTTCTTTAAGTCCAATTTCAAGCTGTAGTGCTGTGGTTTTGCTGTAGTCTGATGGCAGGAACTCTGAGAAGCCAGTTTCCAGTGTTAATTTTCAAATAAATCCATTTGCTTCATAGATATATCCCTCACTATTAATTTACAATTTAAAACCAACAAGAAAAAGTAGTGCCTGACTGTAGAGGAAGTTCTTCCCTTCCAAGTCCCACCTACACCATGTGGGCCAAGGTTTCAGAAGTTTGTGAAACTGGTTACACTGCAGAGATTTTTTGTGAGAGACAAAATAAGTATCATTTCATCTTACTATAAAAAAACATACCAAAACAAATTCACTAGAACAGACTACCCTTATGTAGAAATAGCAAACATATTCAGACCATTAATAAACCACTGCTAGAGATGTGTGGAATGGAAAGTGACCTGAGTTTCCCTTGATGGCTTAGGGGATTATTCTGGCGTTCACTGGATAGATGTTTTTCAGTAACTGTTATTCCCAAACCTCAGTGGCTTTGTCATAGCAGTGACCTCTTGTCCTTGCTGCAGTTCCCTTAGGATCAGAAATTCCCTACTTCCTACTAGGAAAGATGAAGGGTCAATTGCTTCAGAGGAGCAACAGCTAGAAGAAACAGTTCACACAATTAACAGAAGTCACTCCTGCTCTGGTGTTGTTACTGCCCTGTGAGAGGACTAGGCTTTCCACTCTTACCAGTTGAACTATATCAGTAACACTCCATCCTTCAGTCCTGTATTTGAGTTGTCAACATTTTTCTTTGGCTTTAGTAGTGACATAATGGTCTAAGTAGGGCTCAAGCAGATACTGCATTTCTACAGGGGCACCAGAATAGGACTGCAACTGCTGTGATCACTCACCAGCATGCCAGACCTGGACTGCCCTTCTCTGGCTACACACTTTCTTTCCTGTCCCCCGCTGCCCCAGTATTCCCAGCTCCCCTTCCCTTGGACAAAAGGAGTTGTCTGCTTCTGTCTCGGCTATGCCTTAGTATCCTTTTGCCTTCTGCCCCTACCTACCATGGTCCAAGGTTCCCGGTACACAACTACAGTGTGTGAATATGATTATGCTTTTCTGACACTTCTCATAAAACAGTATCAGCTGTATGTTGTTTCTCAGTGATTTTTGATTACACCTGAAGATTTGAAAACATGTATGCAATCAAAATGTTTTTACTTTGTGTGTTTTGCTTTCTGAGACATTTTATCCTTGCTTTTATTCCTAGTACATTTCTGCAGTTTTCTGGCAGGTCTTTTTTCTTTTTCAATGAGTGTGGGAATTTTACCTATCAGATTGCACTGGAGAAGAAAACCTATCTTTTCAAATATTTATGGGAATAAAATAATAATGCTATTATCTACACTCTTGATTACCAGGATTATCTCATTGTATATATACAGATCCTCCAGATAAGCAGATTATGTGATCAGAAGGTTCTTAGTGGGCCCCAGGCTCAGAGCGCACATTAAAGCGGATCAAACCTGCTTTAACTCATGTGCTGCTTTGTTAATGCTCCTGCTCTTTCTCAGGAGAATTTCTGAAATATGTTATTGATTTGGGGACCAGTGCAGTGCCCACTGAGGTGGATGGACAGCCATTGACTTTGATGGACAATAAACTGGGGCTTGCTTGAAGCAACAAGGTGTACAGAAACCTGTATTTCACTTTTCTGGGGCTAGAGGCATCTCAGTCTTTCACATATGTTGATGGACCTTAAGTATCTCGCACTTATTTTTTTAACATTGTTAACAAATGCCTCTAGAATCTAGTGACGATGTATTTTCCTAGCTATACACAAATCTGAGGAGTTTAAGGGAGCATAGGAGAGGTCCAGCTGTGTCCCCTAGAGAACAGAAAGGAAGTGGAACGAATGCTTTGGCTGACTGAACAGTTTTCAGTCAGGCAATGGGACTTGCTTATAAAGTGGGTTTCCAAGAAGCTGACATCTCTTCATGGCTCAGCTAGCAGGCAGCAGTTTGAGTAGTGAATAGAGGAAACCACCCTCCAAATACGCTTTGACCATCAGCATTTTTTTAAGAGACATGATTGCTTTTTGACTAGGCTATGTGCTCTGAATCACTTAAGCATTTTGAGAAACTTCTTTTATAGAGTTGGAAAACACAATGCAGAGATGAATCACTCCTTTAGAATTAATGATGGGGACAGCGCTGAAGTGACATCCATGCTGAAATGCCACTATCTTAAAATTTTCTTTCCCACTTACTGTGTTTCTGAATGTGTCTGTGGCTCCCACTCTTTGTCATGTCTGTTGGCAAACAACAGAGCTAGAAGATGCCAAGAAATATGGAGTTTAGAAGTGGAGAGTGTAATGGGATAGGAATGAGGTTTTGACATTGAGTCTGAGAAAAGTAAAGATAGGAGAGAAGTGGAAAGGTCTTTTTACTTAAGAATATAAAAGAATATGAAAATTGTGGGTGATAAAGAAGTAGATGAGAATAGGTGAATAGATAAGGTGCCTCGAAAGGAGCAACAGGGGTAGATGCAACAGTTGAGGAAAGGAGGTCCTGTGGATGGGGGAAAAAAAAAATGCTGCACCTCAAAAACAGAAGTAGAAGACTTGAGTTTAAAATTCAAGGATAGGAAATCATTGATAAAGGGGTCTAGAAAGTCATGGCAGCCAAGAAGAAACGACAATAGGGTGAGTTCAGTAGCAGTGTTTTGAAAAGATTAGACTCTAGTGATTTCATTGGGTAACATTCCTTTCCTCACTCCTCTTGTTTCACAGGGAGGAGGGTAATCTATCATTTATTTATATTTAAATGTAACTATCCCACGTGTGAGGTGAAAATCAGAGCTGGTCGTGTTTGGCTCCAGGGTCCCCCACAGCTATATGGTCCTATAAGAAATCCTCTACATGTCAGGCCTCTAATATTATACTCTGACAACATTATGCCATGGCAATTTAATCTTCCCTGGGACCCAGCGACCAGCCTGGTTGCAATGCCAAGCTACCCAGTTTAATGTGGGCTTCCCTGAACACTGTCCTTCAGTGCAGGAACAGTGCTATGAAGCAGAGGCGCACTTGTGTGACTACATCCGCAGAGCAAAAACACAGCCTTTCAAAATAGCTTGTGTGTGTCCTTTTGGCGGTCTGCTTAATGTCCTGGCCCAAATAAAAGGAACATACCTTCCAAAAATATTATCCTGGAGGCAGACAGCAGTGTGGTCTCCCAAGGGCAAACCTGAGAAGCAAAAGAGAGTACTGTCGAGCAAGACCCTTCTTTTTGTTTTTAATTTAAGGAAGGCCAGTTTGGTTAAGCTTGGGCTGGATGGCTTTCAAGTGCAAATCCTCCAGGCTACTTTAGGCGAACTTGATATCGTCTTTGAGTCAGACCAGTCTCTTAAAATGCAGCAGGACCAAAAAAGGACTTGTGATTAAGGAGACTGCACATCCTTGGTGTCCTGGAAGTGTGCCAGGGTATGAGATGATATTTCAGTCCTTTGCATTCCTAAGAATGTCCTTTTGTCCCATGAAAGGCTGACATCTTCTAGTGTCATAATGAAATGATGAGCCAGGGAGGGAGGTGTCTGTCTAATGAATCAGTCTAGAGACCAACTAACAGGCTCCTGGTAGGCTGATGGACTGTTGCTTTTCTGGGCTCTGAAATGAAGGGGTGTCAGGCTCTGATGCTAATTCCTGTCCTCTGGCTGCCCCCTGTTGGCTGATCCACCAAGTCTGCAATGGACCTGGCATCCCCCATGTCTTACAGTCCTTGCAAGGGCTGGACACAAAGGAAAAAGATGTTCAAGGAAAGTCACCACTAAATGACAAAAATAATCTTTTTCTCTCTCCCTTAGCGTGACACACAGTGTTGTTTTTTTTTCTCTTGCCAAACTCTGTATAGTTTAATTTTAAAAGAGTGCTGACCACACAGTTAAACTTCTGGGATGCTGTGCTGGAGGCTGGCAGCTACTTTCGTTTCTGGTTAGATTTACTTTCATTTCTGGTTCATATTTTCTTTCAGTGTCTTTCTTGCACACAAAACCTTCTGTGCCAAAATCATTACTAATGTTATAAGCATAAAATGGCTACTTCTACTAAAAATCTCCCTTGTATGAAGCAACTGCATCCAAAATTCCAGATAGGTAAACTATTCTCAGTTCAGGTTAAGCATATAGAAATGTGAATGCCAGAAGGTCTGCCCTCAGCTACTTAAGTACAAGTTGCACTGCAGCGGGTGGGAACTCCAGCTAGCTTACTAAGGGCAGAATTGAGGCATTTCTGCTGTAAAGCTGCTGGGAAAGATATGTCATTTTTCTGCCACAGTAACTTATCTCCCCATAGATCCTTCTTTAGAAGCACATAAGAACTCTTCTCCTAGACTAGAGGGCCATCTAGCTCAATATACTCAGGCTGACAGGGCTACCAGCAGATGCTTAGGAAAAGTATATCAGCGCAGGACACATACAGCATGATCTTTCCTTTGGTGCATCCTTTTACCACTCAGGAGCCATTTTTGAGACTTATTATGCAGAGGTTGCATAAGGACTGTCACATTTATAGCCACTGATGGACTAATTAATTTTCTAAAAGTTGCTATGTTACTAATGCATATTCACGTATAGCCCTGCGAAGTTTGCGAAGTCCATGCAGCTGTAGATGCTTGTCTTTACCATTTTTTGACTAATACATCATAAGCAATGCAGTGAACTAATCTTCTATAATGGAGCCCCTTCCGTGGCATGGTGTGTGGGCAATTCACACCCAGAAAATGCCAGCTGACCTACCTCACAAGGCAGCTGTGTGCAGCTGTCTTTTCAAGAGATGCCAGGTGGTCAGTCAATTGACAGGCTGTCCAGAAAGTTTCTAGCTATGGGCAGAAATAGTATTCCATGAGTCTATGAAGAGGGGAAAATACATGGATTGACTGTCCTGTTTTGGCCTTTCAAGCATGCAGCAGGAGCAGGAAGAACCCTCTTTATAGCTCTGTGCTGCAGGATTACAGACGTCGAGGTGGCTATAGCAATGACCATAGTAACTTAGAAGTCAACCCTACCAGCCTTATCTTGTGTGACTGCATTACAAAGTCTGGAAGTTTGAACTGTTTTTCAAGCTCAGTTGGATTCCTGGGGACAGCAGCAATGCAAGTTGCAGAACTTCCCCAGGCCTCCAATTTAATGTGATCGTGAGGTAAAATAGAATCAAGAGCAAAAAGTCCAAAGACAAAGCAACAGTCAGGGTGGAGGATGCAGGGAGGTAAGAAGGGAAGTTGTGCTACATAGGGAGAACAGCCAAGTAAGAGCCTCCAGTGACTCAAGCTCTGAGAAAGAACATGTCCTTCCACCAGAAGATGTATGGGAGGCCAAGAAGAATAGGATAAGCAACAGTGCTGAGATACATTTTCCCATGGGAAGCACAGCCCCACTTTCTAGGCATTCTAGGAGTCCCCTTTGTTGCTGTGCCCATACGTTCTGCACTTCACCCCAAGACAGCTGAACACCAGATAATCTGATCTATTAAGCGGTAGCGATGGGAGGACTCTTCAGCAACTGCTGACTGCAGAAGACAAAGATCATGGTGTAAGGCAGAATTACTCTTTTGAGACAGGGAATGGATAGAAATATGATTTGAAGCCTATGTCCAGCAAAAGTAATGGAAAAAATCATGCACGCTAGCTATGAGCATGGATTCTTTCTGTTCAATATGTGCCAGTTTGCTGCATTCGCAGATGGTGTATCAAGGGAGCCCCAATGGCCAGTTACAGCAATTCCTGCACTAATGTGAACAGAGCTTTTGATTTCATGGTTTGAAATAAAATGATCTAAATATAATTACACAAGCTTATTAATTTATTTGTTATGGGTCGGTAACCCTTCATAGTCTACAGCACCAGTTACAAGAAGGGCCAAGGGGATTAAAGCTTGAATTTAGCGCAGTCAGATTCCTATATGGAAATTGGAAGAAACGAAGCACTAAATTGCATGTTTTATGATGATATCTTATTAAGGAACAATTAATGCCCAACTTTGAAAGCACCAAATTCATTCTGAATGGGAGCAGTATAAAAAGAACAGCCTCATGAAGGTTTGAACTGAATGATATATACACTGGTTATGCCCATCTATCCAGTCCTGGAAACATGGACAGATCTTGAAAGTTACCAGTGCAGGATAGCTATTTGTGGCCAATATAACATGGGCTTTCTGTCTGCACAAGGAATTTCTATGGTGGTGCTGGCGGCATTACTGGCAGATTTAGTAAAGTCAGGGAACTGTATGAAGTGCGGCAGCCCATGTTCAGAGGAATGTTTGTCCTCAGGCAAGGGACAAACAGGGAGTATTTCAGATTTCAGTATACACAGGTATTAAGATTATTCTTCCACAAACTGAAAAGGACGTTGTTGGATCAGACTTCTTCCATTCCCAATGCATTAGGATGTTATTGTATGAGATGTGTGCATTGAGTGAATGACTATGGTCTAAACACACTTCACTGTATTTTGGGGCTTAAACAAAACAAAGAGGCTGTCCCACCCACCTTCAAAGAGAACAGAGCTGAAGGGAGTCAGGCATTTAGTCTGTCCGATCAGCTGCTGCTGAACACATGTGGGGTCTTTCTCAACACTCTCAGGGAATTATTTCTGTATGCCAGAGTGGAGAAGCCACTTGATCAATGCATTGATGTGACAGTATGCTTGTCTGACATGCAAAAGGTGGCACTGCAGCCACTGGTCTAACTATCACTTAGACCTAGAGGTAGTCAGGACCTTCACATAGAACACCTCACAAGAGGACAAATACTGACCATTGTGGACTTTATTTGAGCCAGAGACCCAGAAGCAAGGGAACTTCACTCTGACTCAAACTCCTCAAACTATCTCTTATGGGCTTTTATCTTACATGGCAATGCAAAACATTACCTTGTGTTTTTTCCTAGAAAACTATCTTGATGTGTGTGATTCAAAATCAAGGGAAAAACTGTTCAGGAGGGATAAAAATTAAACCTCATTCATTGTTCTCCGTGGTGTTTTCTCTACTCAGTTCATGAGGAGGATACATATGATGGCTATGTCAGTGTTAATGGTGGAGTCTATGAGTACAGCTTCAGCTCAAAAGGCACTTTATGCCTGAGTGATAATCTGGTGGCCTCCATAACATAGGCCTGCTCATAAGCTTAATATTAGATAACATGGCTAAGTGTCTTTCCTCAGAAGTGGGAGCTATGAGGTTGAACTCTTTTAGGTGAAGAGGATCTCAACCTGGATCCCGTTTCCTGGGTAAGGGTCCTAAGGTGATGGGAAGGTAGTATGCCTGACGGTGGGACAACGTTTCAATTCCTTTTCCAGAATTTGTATTAGATTCTTTTGTTGAGGTACATATAGACAGTGGGAGATGGCAACTTTCAAACTACAGCACAAGCATGATTATTTATAGAATTTTTCCTGCCATATGCTGTAATTAAGAAAAACGTGGATAACGGTGATGTCTCTAGCCTTTTGATGGAGAAAAGCCTTGCTGTTAAATTAAATGACTGTTCCATTTTTTTAGAGGATCTGGACTATTACACATGGCTGTAATGCTTTTTCGAAATTGGAGTAAAGATGATGCATTTGTCTAGGGCAATAAAACTGAATCCTGCAGGTGATCATTTTATTGGAATTCATAGAATCTCATTATAGAAATGTAAAAAGGAATCAGGGCATCACTTCAGAAGGAGAGAAAAAACTGACCCTAACCTTCTCTCAGCACTGAAATGAAATCCAAAGTTATTTCATATTAATTTTATAGAAGGAGTCTTCTCAGGTCTCTACTCATGCTTGACATTTTGCCAAGTTCTTTCCCTCCTGGTACTTTTCTCACAGGACACAATGAAATTTAGCCTTCATAAGTTGCTTAGGGCCTCCTCCAAAATCCCAGTCCATGATCTCAGGACCTGCTTTCCTCATTCTGAAGATCTTGTTGCTGAACCCAGATCTTTTGTCAGTCTCTAGCTGGGGTCTGTCTGCCATTGCATCCAAATGCCACAACTTCCAGGGCAGCTAGGATGCTGAGGATATTTCAGTATCACAAGACACAGTGAGCAATAGGTTTGTTGAAGGTGGCGATAACGGGCATCTAGAGAAATGTGAAGACTGGTTTACGCTTCAGTGACTTCTGTGCAATATAGAATCATAGAATGCAATCATTTAGGTTGGAAAAGACCCTAAAGATCATTGAGTCCAACTGTAAACCTAACACTGCCAAGTCCACCACTGAACCATGTCCCTAAGAGGACATACAGTATTCATTAGTAGTCATTTACCTTACTACTGTAGGTAGCATAGATAAACAAGCTTTACACTACCAGGCTCAGGTCCTGCTCAGTGCAGCTGCAGCAAGACACAGCAAGGCATGGATTGCACCTTAGGCTGGAGGTGCTGAAGTAGCTCATACTCAGATCTGTGCTACATCAGCTTCACCCATTAGGGGTACATGAGCTGTCTGGTTTAAAGCCAGTTTAGCTCTGCCTGCATGATCTCTGCCTTCAGTGCTGCTCGTCTGTTGCATTAACATACCCAATGGTTGCAAAGAAAGTGAGAACAGGGGTCGTAGCAATCGCTGAAGGGGAAAAGAGTCTTCAGGCTTTGATTAAGCATTGAGCTAAGGAATTGGTGTAGGCCAAGAGCTTCGATTTTCCCCTGATTCTTGAGATATTCAGTGGTACTGCTCAGCTTATATGAAGGAAGCTGAAGGAAACCTCTTAGCAAAGAGTGAAAAAACTGACCCTGCCAGAGGCAGGGGTTTGGTTGGCAACGGTTAGGTCAAAACCGCACTCTTGGGAGAAGACTTAGGAGAAGCCCACCCACAATGGCTGCACTACAGGGTTGGTCATTTTAGAAGTGAAGTTCTTATGTGAACTTATGTGTTCTTAGCCTTTCCACATTTTTTTCCCTGCAGCCTACATTTGGCTGCCGAAGCACAGCTGATGTGCTGGTGCTGCTGATCCTACAGTGCCACAGTTATAACTCTTCTTTCTATTGCATTACACAACTCCTCATCAAGACCTCATGGCTACAGTGTCAGGATTGAATTAAAACATCATAAAGTCTTTGGGGAAATGGAGACAAGATTATTCTGAATGCAATGCAGAATCACAGGAGAAATGTGCCTCTCACTACTTGTAGGTACACAGGGCACAATTCAGGTGACCAAGAAAGACTAGACAAGAGATCTAGGATCAGGCAGATGCTATACAGTAAGCTTGGTTTCTTTGAAGTATACATAGGGGTGCTAATTTCTGATATTCTTTTGTGAGTAGCATTGCTTGAATTCTACAAGAAAATAAAAAGATGCTGCCAAAAAACCAGAGTGCTGAGGCCTGAGAAGGGGAAGGAGTGAAACCAGTACACCTACTTCAAACCTTGTTGGAAACACCTTAAAAGATTTCTGATGTCAGGTAAAGGTTATAAACAGAACTTACTTCAAAAAATTCTAGGAACATAGTTAGTGACCAATTTAGTTAGCTTCATTTTGCTATAGAATACCAGAATATGAAGTGGAGCAGGACAAACAGCTATCCACCTAATGGTTATCACTGTGCCTTCACCTAGAAAATTAATAGGACTGTATTTATTTCTGTCCCTGGTCCACTCCTGTTAAGCTGTATGCAGTGTCTCCTATACCCCTGTTTTTGTGTTTTCTTCCTGAAAGACTTGATTCACCACCAGATTACTTCCATTTTATGCTAGGGTAATTTCACTGATTTTAGCTAAATGCAGTGAAGTTTCTTTGGAATGATAGAGCAGTCATTTCAAAAAAATATCTTGTAATAGTTCTTATAGCCCCTTTTTGATTTATAAATGGTGCATTTCAGTGGCTACGGCTCTTAAGACGGTCAAATCAACAGATGGACAACAATGCCTTTGTCACCCTTTTGTGTCTGTGCGTGTGTGTGTGTGAGAGAGAGGGGATCCCACCTGTTGCATTATCTCTTTCCAGCCCGTCTGGGTTCCAGCTGGTGCCACCACTCACTAGTCCAGCAGCAGTGTTAGTTCACTGCACATAGGATAAGCCATTTCATTCATGGCTTTGCGCCAGAGCTGCAGACTGCCAAGGAAGGGAAGGACCTGACACTGACTCCCATTGCTGCAAATGAGGATAACTCTATTGATTCTAGTGGCATTAGGCAGCTTCAGAGCCAGAGAGGAGCCTGACCTGCTGGGACTGGTTCTTGTGTGGAGAACGACAACTTTATTCTCCCGGCATCCCTTGAGCGTATACATGGAGTCACACAAAGAAATGCTGGAGAAAAGAGAAGGTGATGTGTCAGCATTAAATAAGGGAATGCACAGACATGGAGATATGTGAATTTCAGGGTATTGGAAAACTCTTTGGGATTGGTGATGCATTTTGTATGACATTTACTATCTTTTCCTTGATATGCCTGAAAGGAAAAATAGGAGAACCAAGTGTTTCCTTTCTACCCCAAACTAAGGCTCATGGCCAAGTTTTTAAATATACATATTTAAAGTAACCATTTAGGAAATTCGTAGCATAGGCCAGCCCACCCTCACCAAACCAAATTTCCTCAAATAGGAAAGAATAAATCTGTGGGGACAATATTTCATTTATTAGGTTCCTGTGGAAAATAAGGGATAAGAACTGTAAAGATGAAGTTGGCAGCCACAGCTGAGGATAAATACTTGAAAGAATCCCATCAATTCCAGAGAGAATGTGCAAATTCCTCTAATAGGCCTGTGTCATCTTTACTGGAAGCTGTTTAAACATGACTAACATTGTGAATCTTTGGCTGTACAACTGTGCCTCTGTTAGAGGTTAATAGTGGTTTCAGTGGGTCAAACACTTGACATAATTACTGCCTGGGTTCAGGGTGCTTTATGCAACTTCTCCCATGCCACAGTGATGAATGACTACTTGACTTTCTCAGCATCGCCAGTGCTTTGCTGCCACCACCCAAGGGACTGTTCCTCTACTCCATTGAGTCTGGAGGATTTAAAGTGGAGGCTTTTTCCAGATCTCCACTAAACACCTTTCTGCTCCTAGCACTTCTTAATAGACCATCACTGGTCTACCTGTCTTTCACCATATAAACCTCCCTTCCCAGTGCATAGATTCCTTGGGTCTCAGGCAAGCGTGTGTTCTGAGGCATTCAAATGCAAACCTCAGTATGGGACTCTTGAGGGTTGCGTGCTGTCTTGCTGTCATTGCCATTCTCGGGCTTTTCACGTTAATGACTGTGTCAGTCTTTCTGATGCTTTAAGATGTAAATTTGGGCATACAACTTTGTATTCACTGTTTGGACTTTGGTTCCTCCTCTCTCACCTGTGGCCCTTTTCCACAAGTTATTGTTTGTTTTATAAGAGATTCTGCCTCATATTCTGCCTGATTACATTACTGTCATAGTTAATAGGCAACGTTAATTATATTAACATAAAGATAGATGCATTTTTTTTCTTCATATTATACACATTGCTTCAGTGCGTTTGGCTTGCCTCTAAGCAGAAGTTGGTTTTCTGTGTTCCTGAAGGAACAAATAAAAGTGGGTTTTTATTGTTTGTTTGGTTGATTGGTTTGGGTTTTGTTTTTAGTAAGCAGAAAGGAGAATATGTTTTCTCCATCAGGCAGGCTGGCTTGGAGAGTATGAAGTCACCTGTACAAGCAATGCTTCTTTATTCAAATTCATAATTAATTATACAGAGAATTAATTCTAAGAGACATCCATCTGTCTATCTATCCATCCTTCTATTCTTTGCCACAATTATTTATATTGCACTGTTTGAAAAGGTTACTATGAACATTTAAGTGCCATGATTTTTTCACTCTACTGACAGGGTTTGGCAGTCAAAGGTGGTTGGTAGTGTGAATTGCTGTGTAGAATGTAGATGCTTAACCTCCTTTGCAGCACCCAAGAAGGTCCCAGACATCTGATATTTCCTGCTTCTGGTTATTGAAAACAGTTACAAATCTACTTTCTGAGGTAATCTATTGGTAATCTTTCCCCAGAGATTTTTGTTTCTGTGTGTTTTCTTGAATTTGCAGCTGCTTAGTATGCCAGAGACCAACCAAGTCATACCTGCCTGATCGTCCCTCCCACCCTTCTGTCCCCTCTCGGGATTGATTCTTTCCAGTCTCTACTTCTCCTGCTCCTTCTCACTGATTTGTGCAGGAGTACAAAGGACATGGAGAGAAACAGAAGGGTGACTGTACTTTCTGAGACAAAGAAGGAATCTCTATTTTTTAAATGGAATGATGGAATAAAGTGGTTTCTCCTCTGCATATGTCAAGAGAGTTTGAGACCTCATCTATCCCCAGTGGAAATACTTTTTATGACCTCTGAATCTTTCTCTGGGAAGATTCCTTGGGGATAAATATGGTTCTGTCACAGGAGAAAGTAGGTTTTGTTTCTAAGCTTCGTTTTCTATTAGAGTCCAAGCTGGCACTTGAAGCCTAAACGATGCATGAATTTCAGAGGTGCTGACCATCAAAAGTTCTTACTGGCTTCATTTGCAGTTCTGATGCTCCAGGCACCACACTAACTGAGACAGGCACCTAAGTAAGTCCTGAAGTGTGTAACTGAAAGCACACGTTTGAAACCTCCACTCCTGGTGATTCCAAGTCCTTAGTAAAGCTTCTCCACATGACCTAGAATTACAGCAACTCCAGTACTAGAAAATGAGACTGAATGCTGTCTCTAGATGTTGCTAATGCATTGACCAGTGCAACAAATCACTCTCAGCATTGAAACAAGGAGAAAGGGTTTGCCTGATATTCTTTAATGCTTAAACTTTTTATTACTTTCATAAAAAAAACCCACAAAGGAATATAACAAATAAATAATGTTGACTGTTGGTACAAATTGAAATATAAAACGCTTCTATTGTACAATAAAGCAGTGATAAAACTGACAAAATAGCAATCAGATATAAAAGATAAAAAAAAGAGAAAACATGACAAATACAAAACTGGATTTGGTGAAATGTTATGGTAATCTCAAAATAAATAGTATCACAAATATTATATTAACACACTGGATCACTCCTGTTTTTATGTGAAATTATTACCCTTAGAATCCTGTTGACGTCCTGCCAGAATTAACCATATTTATAGGAGGCCAGAAATCTGGTGTACGTTGTGAGAAGGGATTTTATGAAAGATGTCTCCAGCTGTAAAGTAAAAACAAAAACAGAGAAACAACAAAAGCAGCAAGCAGCTGAAATACTGTTGCTTGCCTTGCATTAACTGGTTCTTCATGAGGTTTTGTCCATGCAGTTTCCACCTTTAGAGTATGTCTATGGAACTTTTTTTTTTGCAACGACTTCAGATTGGCCAGTCCAGTCCTGTTACTGTCTTGGGCATCCCTGCACTGCACTCCATTGTGTAGCACAGACCTGCATAGAGACTGCACCAAATGCTTGGTAGCTTGCTTCAACAGCAAATTAGAGTAAGCTGCCCTTCTCAAATTTTCTTTTAGCTTAGGGTGAGTGTTCACAAAGGAAGTGAGCATTGGGTGCCCTGGGTGCTGTAAATTGCATTTTATGCACAAGCTTCCCCAGGCAGAAAAGCCCTTGAAACCTGACTCTTCCAATGAAAAGTAGCTGTTAGACCCATGTTTTGACACCTTCATCTCTCATGAAGGACCGAAAGACCTGCTATGGTTCAGCTTGGGCTTTTTTCCTTAGGCCATTACATGGTAAACAAGAATTTCCTTTCCCTTAATCCTCACACTTTCAGCAGGCTACCAAGTCAAGATCCTTCTTGTCTGTTCTTTTCATGGATCTTTACTTGTGAGCAAGGCTTTAAGTTTTAAGTAACTTAAGTTACTTTCTGCACAGTGACACAACTTGAGATTGGGCAAGGATGGGCAGCGCTCCTCTCCTACCCACATGGTTGAAGCTAGGCTAAAGCCTGGTGGTCAGGGCACTCTCCAGCAAACTGCAGAGTGAAACCTCATCTTCCAGTCTCTCACCCAGGGTGCATATGGTAGTTTTTACTGCTGGAGATGCTGTATTTCCAGATAAATTTAGTGTTGTCAGGGTTTCTAACAGACACAGTATAAATATCTTACCACCCAGCTCCAGTGCACCTGAGAAGTAGGCCTCTGGCTGCTCCTGTCTGCACACCCTGCCCTGGGCATGAGTGGGACCTCCAAAGTAGGCGCCATGGGAGACTGCTCCACGGAGTGATGGTGCTGACTGGTTAGGGTATTTCCAGAGTCAGAGGGACTGCATCACTCTGTGACACACTGGGGCAAGGGAGGAAGTCTGGTGTTTGCTCTGTTCCAAAGATGAAGAAAAACTCTTGAGAGAGCAGAATTGACCTGGCTTCTCCGTCTATTCATATAATATGAAACTAGATATCGTCTGTCAGTACTTGTACTGTAGATCTCTCAAGCAGAGCCAGATACCTTTTGCATGCTAGGCAGACGCTCTGAGTTTATGTGGATAAAAGCTCCCTAAGGGGGGGACCATGGCCCAGATCCGATAAAATATTCAGGTTTCTCACTTCCCACTTAAATCAATGATCAGCTATTAACTGCCAAGCATTTCAGGAGTACTCCTAGTGCCATGGAAAGATCAAAGAGGGGCAAGACCTTAACCTGGTAGTGAGATATTTGTACAAGGAATGAGGTATTTCCAGAGAGCAAGACATATACAAGGAAGAAAAACAGGCATACTGAAAGCAAAGAGCCATAAACTAGATTTTTGAGTTAATGAAGGAATTCTGTGCATCCAGAGTATTGTCTGTGTGGACAATGGTTTGAAGAGGAATGAAAAGAGAACAAGAGAAATCAGAAAAAACTAGTTCTGTTTTAGTTCTGTTATATCCTTCTTGCATGACCACAGAGAAGCAATCTGAATGTGGATTAGCAAAAGAGTTCTACTCCCATTTAAGCACCAACACAGCAGCATCAATGGTGATAATAACAGTAAAAATCTGCATCTCAGGCTGTTTTGAGAAACACCATAAAATACCATAAAAATGGATGTGGCTGGGATTACCCAAGTATACTTTGAAGAGGGACAAAAGAAAGTATTCTGAGGCAGAATCTCAGCGATCTGAAGTCTCTCAAAAATGAGAAGTTGCTAGAGAAAAAGGGGAAGGCTGAGGAGATGAGAGACCTAAAAGCCAAGGGAAAATAAGATTTTAGCTATGTTGAAGTCACCTGAGAGAATGAGAAGGGTGAAATCTTTGACAATGATGAGATCACTAAGGTCTGTAATTTTTTTTTCTGTGGACTGCTAGGAGAAGTATCGGAAAGAGTCTAGGGAAGAAATGGAGTAAAGGACTTCAGGTGTTGACTGTAAGCAGCATATTCAATCAAACTGAAGGTGAAAAGGAGGAGAATGGGAGGATGGGGTGTTGGAGAAGCATAGTCAAGATTTTTTTTTTCTTTTTTTTCCTAAGACAAGACTTACTGTAAGAGAACAGCCAGAGGAGACTAAGATGCCGAAGAGTAAGCTATAGCGAGATCATATAAGAGTTCGTGTTGTGAAACGAAGCATCTAGGGCAGGTGGTGTGGTCAGAGAAGGAGAGCAGACAAGAAACATTTGCAGATGAAATGAGAGAAAAGAGTTACAGGTGAGGAAGATGGAAGAGAAGGCCAATAAAGAGGAAGAAAAAAATCAAACTATACATTGATAATTTTCTTTAGAGAGGAATTGGCAAGATCAGGTACGAAGGTAGAAATGAAATCTGGGAAAGTAAAGGTAGCAAAATGGCCAGAGTCTCTTCCTTCCCTCCTTTCCCTTGATCCCAGTATGCTGCTTAGCATGCTGAATACTCTTCTCCTACTAGTCATAAAATCTCTCCCAACTGTGGCAGTTGCTGCAGCAGCATTAAGTATTTGAGGAAGACCATGCTAGGCAAAGTGGAAATGACAGCTGCCAGCGGATCTTGGACACGTTGGTCTCCATTTTGTAACACACTTGCATTGCTCCTGCTCTTGTTATGCAAAGGACCATGTCAGTGGAAGGAAAGAAAATGAAGGCAAGGGGAAGAACAGGAGAAGTAGATGAATGATTAAGATAGATGGGCTGTAAAAGAAGGGGAAGCATCAGAGTGTTTGGCTGAGTGCTGTGTTTGGCTAAGAGGAAGTAAAGCAAGTGGTCCTTTTCATGGGCGGGAGAAGTTATGAAAGAACCATGAGTGTAATCAAAACATGAGGAAACAACAAATGAAGATGCAAATCAAGAAAGTTATTTATATTGAAGCCGAAGTCTCAGGTGAAAAATTGTGATGAAAAGAAGCACAAGAATCCAGAGCTAAAATTAGAGGGGAAGGCTGATAGAGAGGAGTTGAAGGGATAAGAGAGAGCAACATGGACAGAGGTGAAAAGAAATATCATCTACAGTGCTGTGCAGAGGATAAAGAACGGGAAAGGGAAGGAGAAAGGGCTTAGAGGAGAAGCCCAACTTTTCCTCCACAGCCAAAGCCAGGAAGGGAAGGGGAGAGGAGGAAAGCCCTCTGTACATGAAGGCGGCTGCAGACAACAGATACCTAACCTTTGTGAGAGTGAGATTTTCATGGCCTCTGCTGGAAAACTGGGAAAGCCTACTTCCTCAGCTCACAGAGGGCAAAGGAAGGGAGTGAGACAGGATAAATTTATCAGTGTCTGTGAAGAACTTTGATAGAAGGTGATAGGAATGTTATATAAGGAAAGAAGGTAGATTATATTCCTAAAGATTTTCTTTCCAGAATCTAATTAACCATATTCACAGCAAAGCTGTGAGAGATCGAAGCACAGAAGAGATTTCAGGAGAGACTACTTTAAAATATACCTGCCAGGAGCCAGCTCTTAGAAAATCATTTTAATTTCCCCTGATCTTGTCTGGATAGAGTTCAAAAGCCTTTTAAATCTCGTTTTGGCCTTCTGCCTTCATAGCTGTTTATTTCCTATGATTTTTATCCAACTCAAACTTCGGGGGCTATTTCACTGAGCTGGTTCAAATTTAGCTGATACATCCCTTCTTTCATAAAGTAATATCTTAAATGGCTGGAACTTCCTAATGGTATGAGCTTTTCTGTGATAAGTGAAAGAAAACGGTGATGCTGGTTGCTTACTAAGAGCCTGGTGCCAGACAAGACAGTCCAACCTTTAGACAACCTTCAAGCAGAGCTGACAGAAGACAGGACTTTCTGTCCTGCAGGTTTTTGCAACAGTTCCGCATGTATTTTCATCTAGAATCAGGACCAAAAAAAAAAAAAAATTGAAGCTTCATATAGCAGTAAAGTTCTTAAAAAAATTTTGTTTTAATTCAAATTTTCAAAATGTTTACCTCTACTTAGTCACACATTTATCCTCACAACTGCTTGAATGCCCACAGAGTCTCATGAGGGTTGCACTTCAGATGCCACTGCAGGCGAGGCCCTCCTGCAGGCCTCTGTCCCCTAGCACACCCAGTCCACTGAAGCCCATGAGGCCCAGCAGTGAGTCTGCTGTGGACGAGACCACACAACTTCAGAGGAGAGGTTTTTCTACGTGTTGTGGTGGGGAATTGTTGGTACATCATAGTAGTTATGTAGCAGCCTGAGGGTATTTGAGCAGACATGGGCCTTCTAAACACAGCAAAATATTATTCTGTAGGGTTTTGTGGAAACAACATTTTTTGTAGGAGATCTTTCCTCGGCAGCTTCAACTCATAGCCATCTCTACCCAAGACAGAGTACCCCTTCCCATGGGGGCTCTGCTCACTTCACCCAGTGCTGGATGGTGTAGGAGGGCTTTGCGCTGGGGCCCTTGGGGCTCTGCAGTGCTTGTGAGCACTCGACTGATTAGTCTTGCTTAAAGCCAGAATGAGGATTAGAGGTGACCAGGAAAATAGAGTTGTGCCCCTTCGGCATTTTTTTGCTGTATATAAAGAAAGCCGAAAAAGTATTTTCATTTTTCAACTCTTTACATTGACAAATCCTTTTTCTATTGGTCATGCAAGCCTATTGCCGGCAAGAAAAGAACTAACAAAACAGTGAAGTCAGAAGACCCAAGTGGAGGGAAGCTGAGGAGAGAAAATACTTCAGGCAGGCAGTTTAAAATTCTGGTGTTTTCCTTAACACCTATTTATCTTCAGTGGATTAACAAGTTAGGTAAATGGCAGCAGCGTCAAGGAGTTACCACCTCAGTCCCTGCAGTTGTTGAGACACAGGGACCACATACATTCTCAGTGGGCATGTCTACATGATTGATGATACTGAAAAAACTATATCAATTATAAGTCCTGCTGTTTTTATTTTGGCTGAAGTCTGTAAAGGAACTTTCCTGTTGGCACTGTGTAAGTTTACTGAAGCCAGTGAATTGATTTATAATGAACTGGAACGTTCATATTAACGTTATTCACACCAGCCTGCACTAGCCCAGGAAGAAAAAGATGGCTAAGAAAGGGTTTTGCAGTCAGCGTAAATTCATTGGAGATTGTCCTGCCATCAGAAAACATAGGCTTGCCCTCTGCAAGCAAGGGCACAACACATGTCCACGGCTGAGTGTCCCTTTGGTGGCAGCTTAATGTCAGACTGGCCTAAACCAGTCATGAAACCAGGGCCTTGCATGCTTTCCTTGGTCGTTGGATTTTACTGTATGGACAGGATCTGAGACCTGAGGTCTCCTACTAAAGTCAAGCAGAAAAAGATATGGTATTGCCAGTTTTTTTAAGGAAAAGAACGGGGCAGGGGGAAACTGCCTCGGGGAAATAAATGTCCCCTTGCTCTATCTCATCAGACTGGTTAAAAATATCCTTAGTGGATCATCTTTATGACAGGAACTTTCAGAAGCACCTCAGAAGCTCAGTAGCACAGGTCTCCTCACCAGGTCAAAAAGTGAGTTTCATACTGTGAGGCTGGCTGCAGGTGGTTCAGTGAGTGTCAATAGTTTTGAAGAAGGCAGGGTTTGTGTTTGCTCTGGAATAAAGGTTTGGTTTGGTTTGGTTTGGTTTTATCCAGATGACAACTAACGTAGCGAAGGTACCTCACTACTAAATCCTGTCTGGAGACAGGGAGCCTGTGTTTAGTACGAGGTAGCCACAGGCCTTTCCTTTTTAAGCATAAAAAGCTGTGTCTCTTATCATATACAAGAGTTATTCCACAATAAAAACATAGTGAAGACAAGGTTCTTAAGTTTTACCAGAGGAACTCACTGAAGTCAGCTTCACATGGGGTACAGGGCTGATCGTAGTGAATTTACCTTATGGCAAAACTAAAGTACATTGCCTCTGCTGTGCTTTTACCTCTGGCTTCACAAGCATATTGCCGGTCTGGGGGTAACAGAAAGCACCAATATAAAGACAGTTTAGGTGAACCCAGTGGTCTCTCCTTGCTTATTTTATGGCACAATAAGGCTGTCTCGGTCTCTGCAGTATTTTTGCAGCAGGATTGTGAATTTGTGTTAATTATCCATCAGCAAAAGCTACTTTTTTTTCCTGTAAAACAGTCTCGGTGAAACAGGGTTGCAGCTCAGGCAGAGGGCAGGAAAGCCTCTGTGAGGGGATTGCTGCTAAGACACGCTTGTGCGTGCAGCACGTACATCTGCATTCTTAGACACATTAGCGTCAAAAACCCCAGCACCCTGGGAACTTAGTGTGTGCTAAGCTGTAATGCTCGCTCACTGCGCAATGCTGTTATCCTATAATTTTGCCTCAGGACAGGCTTAGCCAAGCCTGCATACATTTATCCGTATGAATAGCAAGTATTTCACAGAAAGCAGGAAGCAAACCAGGTGGGCTTGCCGGCCAGGGGAGTCATGGTTGTATTTACAAGGAGTGAGTGCGTATTGAGTGCCTCGCTCCATATTCCCTTGTTACTCACACGTCCAGCTGGTTTTTGCAAAGATGCTTACCAGGGCTTCTTGCTTGAAGCCTGCATGTTGCTCACATGGGGAGGCCTGGGATGGTGGGCCACACCAGTTTGGAGTATGTCAGCTTAGCTGCTGTTCACCTGCTACCGCGGGTAAATGCACTTAGGAGCCTTCTCCCTCTTTCACCCCTCTGCTATTTTTTTTCCCTAATGGTCGAGAACAGAGGAGCCTTTGAAAGCTTTTGATAAACTTATGTAATTGGGTATGTTTTCCAAAGCACGGCTCTGTTCTTTCTGAGGGCTTAGCTAAAAGAACATTATTCCGATTCTTCTCTAGGCCTTCAAAAGTGCCGATTCTTTCAAACATGTGCAGTGTGAAGGATTACAAATTTGTTTTTCAAAGGACCCCAAATCCCTGCTGCTTTCACCAGTTCCCCTCCTTGTGTCCCCAGTTTTCCTTTCCCTCCGCCAGCCTCATAGCCCCAGCTCCGAGCTGCAGGACCCCGACACTCCCTTTTCTCCTGTCCCTCCACCTCTCACTTTTTCATCTTTTTTTCAGCTCCCCCCCCGCTCGCCCATACCCTCCAATATTTTTTATATGCAAACAAAAGTGCAGAGAAGCATTGCCATGGCAGCAATGCCACAGTGGGCCCTCCCCTCCTTGTGGATGCGAGCTCTAAACTTTTAAAATAATGGCCTGAAAAGAACAGGAAGGGGACAGCTCGAGGCAGAGAAAGAGAGCGAGGGAGAGCGCAAAAGCGATGAAAAGTGGGACAAAACCATTGGAAATGCATACAGGCTGACATCACCACCCTTTCCCACAGTGGTCATTCACTTAGGAGGCTCCAGTGTCCATTCACTGTCTTAAAGCTAGCTTTCTAGAGCCCTGGGAGACCATCTTTCCCGGCCTGAATGCCTTTTTTGTTGTGAAACAGTGAACTGTTTCTGAAACCCTGCATAAAGGGCTGAGTAATTCACTGCAGTTGCCAGGAAGTCTGAGCCACTTGTGAGCTAACAATAGTTAACTTTATCTGCCGGCCCGAGCCCCCCTTCCAGCTGTAGGTCCCAAATTCTAATAAGGGCTTTACTCATGCCTCTGAGGTTATGGTAATATTTTATACATCTTTTTTCATTAAGACACAGTCATAGCTACTGTTGAGGCACCGGAGGCAAGTGCTGTCGATTGACAAGGCAGGGTGGGGAAAGGGGGGAAAAGAAGGAAAATAGCTTTTTATATCAGGCAGGCAGTTTGGCCATTTTATACTAGAAATATAAACTTGGTTTGGGGGAAACCGGGGAATGTAATTTCAAAAAAAAATCACATTAGAAACCCTAGAGTCAAGCAAGACCTTATGATTGCTTTCTATCTGTGAAACAGCCTCAGCTTTTCATATTTTTGGGGTGGTTGTTTTTATTTTTTGCTCTCCTCCTTCTCTGTCCCTGCACTGCAGGCACAATGGTGACACGGAAGCGGGTGAATCATGAGGGAAGTAGGTGAATTTGTTTGGGTTTCCCTTTTAATCCGGATTTGGATGTTGATGCTCAGAAAAATTCTGCACAGTGACAGCACAGCTGTGTATAAGCGGTGACACAAAACAGTGATTCACACAGCGGTCCTGCAACACCGATAACCATGGCATGCCTTTGAAAGATGTGGATCATCAATTTTCTTCTTTGCCTGCTGAACTAGTTGCTTTCCTGAGAACTAATGAAATCAAGTTCAGTGCAGAAAAAGTTCTAAATTATCTCTTTGGCCTCCAATGTTTTGGAAAAGAAAAAAAGATATTGTTTATTGCTCACTTTTAAGCAAATGATCACTGGGAGTGGAATTTATTTCAGAGCATTGCTCTGAACATTCCTGTTCAAGGTAAAAGACGGCACAGCTTGAACAACTCTTCCGTGTCTTTGGTGTACGTGTCTTGCTCGCTGTGCCTTGAGAAATAGCATTAGAAACGCCTGGATGACAATAAAAGCACATCTTTCAAAGTCCCACTCAATACTTTATTAATGTTTATAAAAAGTGATTGAAAGATGCATAGAGGTTTTGTAAAACTAAACCACAGAGATGTACTCGATATATTCCCCTAGCACAGCAATGCTGTTTTCTTGATCTGTACTCATGACACCAACTGATGCCAGTGGGAGCCGCATATGTTGTGGATGAGGTCACTACAGGGTCGCTGCATAGTAAATAAGTTGCTTGGCTTTTTGGGTAAGTTCAAGTATTGAATCACTTTCATATCTTCTCTCCAAGTGACCTTTACCAGGGGGGAATACCATGCTCTGATGGAGTGACAGATTTGAACTGGCCCTTTTCCTGTCTAACAGCAGTGACTTCTGAACTTCGCTGTGGATTTGTCTTGACAAGAATGAAAAGCTGCTTTCAGAGGGTGGAGGCTCACAAGCTATGCATTGTGTGCGCACTCACATGGGCGCGCATACATCCCCCCTCCCCAAATACTCTCTTTTCCCCTAATCCAGATGAACTGTGAGAGAAGAGTTGTGCATCAGATGGCAGAGCCCGCAGACAGAGGGGAGAGCGGGGATGCGGGAGAGCCGTTTTACGAAAGACATTTATTAATCATGAACTAACTGTAAAGTCATTGAAGCTACCCCGGTGGCCCTGACTGAAAGCTCTGATCTGCTGGTAGTGCGACTTTCAGAGCTCTCTCAGCATGGACTGCTTCTGCTCTTGAGCTGAAACACGTGAGCTGAAGCTGACTGTGTTGTATTTTGACAACCCATTTAAATAAAATGAATTTATTTGCTAATCCTTTGGGGGGAGGGAGTATAAATTAGAGAGACTAAAAGCATACAATGGAGAGAAAAGGAATCCAGCTTTCTAATTTACAGTGACCTTCAGGATTCACCGTAAACCCTTACCACCTCAAAATGAATATTTCGTCTCATTCTGGAGATAAGTTTTCATGCATGTAAAAAACCTGACTGCTTTTTTACATGTCCAAATGCAGACCAAGCTGTTTTGAAAGCCATGACCTGTGATGTGGACTTAAAATTTGTCCCTTAATATATTCTTTTGCCGCATGTGTCTGTATGAAGTAACCGCTCTCTAACCTTATCCTCCCTCTCAGAGCACTGTAAATACTCCAAGCAACAATATGCCTCGACTAGATGGAATATGATTTCATTCTATCACTCCATTGGGCTATCTGCCCACTCAAATGTGCAGTACTGAGAAATCACCATCAAATTTGGGCACGATAGGGTGCCAGAAAAAAAAACAAAACCAAACAAAGCAGAAAGAATTAAAAAAATACAGCAGCACTCCTGTATTTCAAACTCATAGGCAGGATTTCTTCTGGAAATAGACAGTGATTGAGATTTTTTTCCTTTTTAGATAACTGGGTCAAACATTTTACACCCTGTGTTCTGAAACCTCACAACCTCAGCTGTGGAGTTACCTGGGATGGAGCCTCTCCACAGCTTTTACGTTTTACTTGTGCTTTCAACTTCCATAAAACAGTCTCTTTGATCTTAGTGCCCTGCTCGGCCCCTTTTGGCACCTAATGCTTTGTCCTCTGCTTTTAGTGACTTCCTTTTTTTTCTGTTTCTAAGCCTGGTCTCTCTTTCCTGTCTCTCAGTCCCCAAGTTTTCATTATTTAGTGGGATTCTTTCCGCTCTTCTGCCACCTGGGCTGTGCCTCGCTTGTTCCTGTTCACTTCCCCTTCAAAGGCTTCTTTGCTTCCAAGCCTCTTCTGTTGGACTTAGGTTTCCTTTTTATTAGAAAGTTCTGGCTCAGAAAGCCTCAGAATCCTGTCAAGGACCACATTAGCTCCTGGTAAGTGTGTCCTACAGCCCTAGAGCTGCTCAGAGCTACCTTGGGATCCAAAAATCTGTGAAGAACAAATAATAGCTAACAGCACACAGCTCGCTCAGACAGTGCTCTGCTCTTCTCCTGACAGCATCTGTCCTGGAAGCAGCGAGGTAAGAGATGCTCCATATTCATAGTGCAGGTTTGACTCCTGTGTGAGAAGATCTGACAGCTTTCCACCCATTTGTGTCATGGGGACAGCATGAAACCACAGAAGGTGAGCTATAAGAACAGACTGTAACTTCGCTGGACCAGTTCTTCCACTGGACAGCAATGGCTACACAGGCTTTTTTGCATCTGGTTTAAGGGAGATCTCTGCTGAATCAGAAATAGCAGGGGACCCTTAGCAATCATATCTGACACTGAGGGCCACAGCATTCCTCCTCACTCTCTTCCTCATGCAAGGGCTGAGGAAAGGCAAGTGTTGTGAAAGCTGTAAGAGAGTTGTGTATGTGTATAAAGGGATGTTTCACCTCTATGCCAGTTCTCAGCTAGGATCTCTATTACAAGATAAAGTTGAGGCAGGAGAAAAGGCCTTTCCTCTTCTTACATCTTTAGAGAGTAAATATTCTAAAATAAAACTGCAGAAGAGACAGCAAACCCAATGCAAGTCTCTGTCATACCCAGCATCATCATACCAAAGCCACCAGCCTGAACCCAACATTTGGAGTTTGCCTGTTCATTAGCTGGATTGCTCCATTTTGACGGTGCACTGGTTTAGCACTGATGTAACACCTTCACAGTCAAACTCTGTGAGCCCAGTTTGAAAGATTGTAAGCATTTCCTTCAGGTGGCCAGGCAAGCAAAGCGAAATGAAAGCTGCTGGTGGATAAAAGGAATAAAAAAACAGGGTAAGAGAGTGTGATATTTCTCAGACCCACACTGAGAACGCTGCAGGAATCCTAAAGAACACATCCAAGCTGAAAGGAGAGAGGAACATTCTTTGGCCGGAGTTGGTGCAAATGATTACTGTGCAAGCACCGAGGGCACACCTGCCTCTTTTTTTTTTTAATGGCTCAGAGAATAGATTTGGCCGTAGGGTAACAGGAGGCAACTCCTTTTTCTATTTTTTAATGCTTGCCTGTCTGTGTAACACAACCAGAAAACTTCATTTCTGCACTAGGAAATGCCACTTAATAAATCGAGCCATTGGCCCTTCATTCAGAAACCTGATGTTTGTCCAGCTATTCTCTCAAGTCATCTTTGCCAGTGAAGTCTAATTTCAACTGCATGTGTGTCTTTATCTTTTCTGAAGCCGGAAATATTAATCACTAAATCTGATTGGTCTCACTGCTGCTTACCCCAGGGCAGCTTTTTTGGCTTATGAAAACTGGTGTCAGTTGACATCGTCATCCACATGGCTTGATGAGTAAGAGCTGAAGCTGAGCTATTTCCATTTTAACTAGACAATAAAGCAGAGAAGCTGATAAATGCTGAGGTAGGGTAGATTTCAGCAGGGAGGTTTTATGAAATGAAGTTTTCTCATTGGCCTCATACCCATCCTATTACTGGAAATGGAGCTGCCTATGCTCATCCTTTTAATGCTTTTATTAAGAGATCTCATCAAAAGACAGGAGAAGACTGTGCAGCCAACTGAGAAAATTAAGGGGGAAAAGTCTTATTGTTATATAAATGTCCCTTCCTCCCGCTTTTGCAGAGCTGTTCTTGATCCTTTCAAAGCAGTCTCCCTTCAAGAAAAGAAGATGCTGTTAGCTGGAATCATACAAAGGAGAAATTACAACAGTTAGTCTTTCATGTTAATATTTTAGTCCATTAATGCCATTATTATTTATCTAGCACAAACAGAATGCTAGGGGCTTTTCAGATAGCAAACTCCGTGTCCCAGTGTATGGTGTACAGGTGATCCATGCAAGAGGATGTGTGAGTTGGCATCTAATTAGGTGCTGGCCTGCACCTGAGGAGGTGGGAACTGGGATCCCAGCTCTGCAGCACAGGGGTAAACCAGACTAAACACACTTTGCAAAGTTGCTCGGCTCTGAGCTTTGAGGTATGAGGCCTACCTCTCAGCGCGTTACTTTTCCTGCTGGTAAAAGAGAAGCCACTATGCTTTGTCGCTGTGTCTTTAGATTTCAGAAGATGTCAGGAAACGCAACTTCCCATGTAGATAAGGACTACTTAGCATACTGTGACATGCTCTCATTAGAGGCCTCCATGTACTGCTACAGCGTGATACCTCAATAAATGCATTTCTTCCTCTGCCAGAACACTTTTTGATTTTCTGTACTCAGTTCCACAAACAAGCAGTGAAATTTCACCTGTATTTTTAACCAGTTTGTTCTATAGCTCCTTTTAAAGTTCCTTTTTTCCTTTGAAGGATGAATATTTTAAATTAAACACAGAGAAAAAGCAAGGGGCAAGCTGAAGGATAAGCGTATGGCTTACAATGCTTAGGATGAAGTTTACTGTAATTTCCTCCAATTTTTTCCCCTCCTGTGCTTCCTTGGAGAGAAGTTTGAATGGAAAGTCAGGCAGGGTTGATTCTTGATTTCTCTGAATACCACTGTAGAGGAAAATTCACTACACTTAATTGCCTAAGCAATTGCCAAAGCAGGCAACACTTTCTTCTCTCAATCGATAGGATTTTCTAAGCTGATGCACTCACCTGTCCTCTGACAAAGTTTCTGAAAACTGGAGATAAGAGGTTGGTGTGGTCCAGAGGGTCTCCTCCATTTTGGGTGGAAGAGCTGAGGTTATGCTCCTCCATAGGGTCACTGCCACATGTCCATGCTTCAGAGAGACCACTCTGAGGATGGGCACAAGCAGCAGGTTAAAGGCAGGGTAGAAAGGGCAAAGTAGCTGCATTTCTTCTGATCTTTCTCACCTGCCCCCCTGTACATGCCAAAGCAGAGACGACACAGGCACAGCAGAAGGAGACTCTTCTTTGCTTTTTTAGGAGCATCAGGACTGGTCTGGATGAGCTGGAATGAGCCTTTCCATGTGCCCTGGGGCCTCCCTTGGCTTCACAGACAGCAAAACGCTCAACAGTGATGTGCCTGTGTTCGGGTTTCACACAGCCCTTTCTGAAGCCACGTGCCTCCATGACATTGTGCTTTAAAATACAACATTAAAGACCTTGAGACCCAATGTCCTCTCTAGGTGGGACCGTGGGCAGTCATCTCTCACCCCATGCCAACCCCCCTGGGATTAGTTGCTCACATACTGGGGGATATGGGGCTCAGTGGCCCTGTACACACCACCTCCATATGCATCTAGGAGATATAGACATATAAACATATTAGCCTCTGCCAGAGCTGAATGCCTCTGAAGCCTCTGGGTATATAGTGCTAAACCAGAGTTTGGTTTAGCTCAAAGAAAGAGAAGGCCCAACAAAGATGTTTGGTTTGGGACCCCTGCCGATAACTGTACCACATTATGGTTTTGGTCCAAGTATATCTCTACTATATCCCTGGCTGCAAACCTAATCCACCTTTATACGTAGGCTGAAGCCTGTGTGCACACACAGGCAAATGCAGAGAGGTCTCTGGGGAAGGCAGGCAGTGAAGTGGGGAATCCTGCACGTTGGGAGCCCACGCTGAGCCCAGCTGATGAATAAATAAAGGAGTGCTGGCTTTTGACGGTGCCAATTTCTTAACCTTTGCGATCATTAACGACTTCTCCCTTCCATTGGAAAAAAAGCCAGCAGTTCCTGCATTTTTCTGAGACACAAGCAAAGCATTTAGCACCACAAATAAGCTCATAATTTGACAGGCAAAATGCCAGGAAAAGTGAAAGCAGATTCCTCCCTCCAAGGCCCTGAATATCTTAGTGATCGTTTACTTGTTTTTCAAATGCTATTTCCTTTTTGTTTAATCACAGGTTTGGGTCAAGACACTCTTCAAAATATCATGGCCTGTCCATGTGCATTTTCTTAACCTTACGGATGTTCACAGTTTCCTGCTTTGCCAGCCAAAACAAATACAACACAGAAATGCCTACGCACGTCCAGAGCAGTCGCTGAGTAGCTCTCATTTTTAATTTACCTACAGATGGATGTACCATCCATCCATGTATTTTTTTTCCTTATGTGCAAAGCCAGCATCCGCAGAGTTGGCATAACAAGTATTCAAGAGGCTGTATTTGCTGTGAAACTCATCAAAAGGAATTAGCTACAGCATGTGAACAATAACTTCAGATGGCAGGGCTACAAAAAGAGCCGAGGCTGATAAAGGCCATAGGCAGGCAGAATATTCAAGCCCCTTGAAAATGAAATAGTGCTGTGTGTTCCCCAGGGGACGTCCAGCCAAGGAGCCCAGAGGGTTTTCACAGGGGCTGGGGAAGCCGGTGGCACCCTGGGGTAGGGTCTGTCTGCCCCGGGCTCCTTGTCAGAGAGGAGCCTTTGGGTGCTCTCTCGGGACTGATCTGAGAGGACGGGACTGTTCTCCTTCCCCTACCCGCTCTCTGAAGGAGCGGGCTTCCCCCTCACAGATGGCCACCCAGTCCTGCAGAAACATGAGGCTTCGGCACAGCACTCTCCTCATCTAGGGAGGTGGTTCAGGGAAGACAGTAACATAGCATGGGGCTGTGCTGCCTTTCTGTGGGACTGCTGCAGCTTCAGAGGAATTTCACAGGAAGTGAAATTCTGACTGAGTATAGGGGGAAAAGATCACTGTGAGAGTGCTTCAGCACTGAAGCGGGTGCCCAGCAAGGTTTTGCACTCTCCAGCCTTGGAGGCAGCCAAAACTCAACTGGACAGGCCTAAGCAACCTGCTCTAAGTTTAACATTAGCCATGCTTTGAGAGGGGGGTTGGACTGGAGACCTCCAAGTGCCTGTCCAGCCTAAACTGTGCCACGATTCTATGACAGGGAAGGACGAGATGAGCCTCTTTGCCCTTCTCAATATACACCTTTTAGATTGGCACTTGACTGCTTTTCTGCTAGGAAGACAAGGTTTGAAGGTAACCCATCACTCTATGTACACACCTGATTTTGAGGAGAAGTTCACACCCTGGCGGCAATTTTATGCAAGTTTTTCAAAATGAAATGACTTGTTGAACATCACGCAGTAGATTGGCAGCAGAGCGTGACTGTGCCCTGGTAGTCTGAGCACTAATGTTTTGTAGCCAAAGGACACGCTCTTCCCCAGTCCCTCTTGAGCAAAGGAAAAGAACATTTCTGTGGGCAGCCTCTGTGAGGAACCTGTCGCCATGGTGAAATGCCAGTTGTGATTACACTATGTAAACCTACTGAAATCCAGGTGTCAAGTGGCAAAAAATTAACCTTAAAATTAACCCCTACCAATCACCTTAAAGGGAGAAGAATGACATATTTAATTTTGCGTAGTACTCACCAGGGAGAGAACGGACTCCAGCCTTGTTCATTAATATTTAATAAAAAACTTATTAATTTTATTAAATAAAGCGCTTAATGTCCAACTTAACACCTGCTTCGTGGATCCCAGTGGAACTCATCTTCTTTGTTATCAGCTTTTGCATTTGATCTTGGGATCTTTTTTAAAAAAAAAAATCTGTTTCTTGCTCCTCTTCTTGACAATGAATCCTAGAGAAGTTAGCCAGACTGCAGGAGAAAGACATTGCTACAGTTGGGATAGCTGTAAAAGTGAGAGCTGTATGCTGGCTGAGTTGCAAGTAGACACAGACCTGTTTCTCTTGCAGTCCATAGCGGGCCACTGAGGGGTTCAGCCCCTCAGGAGCCCCCTGAGCTGATTGCATGCCCCACTCACTGCAGAGAGGTAGCTAGCAGCACCACACCACAATTGATTCATTAATTAATCGTGCCGTGATGAGAGGCACGGCTGAGGTGATTGCTGCAGGAATGCTTTAGGGCTCTGGGAGTAAATACAAAACCAAGCCCTGGCTGCCGTGCCGGCACAGCCTCATGAAGAGGGCACCCACCCTGCAGCGAGGCCAGCCTGCCCTGTGCATCCCGGGGGCGCCCTGGGGGCCCGGCCGCGCGTCCCACCGCTCCGCACACGGAATGGCAGAGGAAGGGTGCAGGGAACATCCCCCCCCCCCCCCCCCCCCAAGGCAGCGCTTCGTACCGGGGTGAGGCTGCCCGTCCTGCGTGCGGCCGGGGAGGGGAGGGGGCAGGGCACGGCTGCTGCCGCGCCCCGACCTCCAGCCCGCGGCCAGCCCCAATTAGCCGGCGACTGTGTGCGTAGCCTTCAAAATGGCTTTTGCCCAATTTAACGGCAAAACGGATTTGCTTCCTGGCCCGTTCTCGGCATTTATTTGCTCTGGTGCAGGAACACCCGGACCGAAGGAGGAGGGGCCGCCCCCCCGCCGGTGCCGCCCGAAGAGGAGCGGCGGGGCCGGGGCGGGGGGCTGCCCCCTCCGCCCCGACCCGGACTGCTGCCCGGCGGCGACGGGGGCTGGCCCAAACAGGTCCGGGTTCCTGTTTCCCCAAAAGATTTTGTTGAAATGAAAGAAAGCACCTCTTGGTGGGACGCCGGGGGTGGAGGGTGGGAGGGAGATTTTTTTGGATCGGTGCAATTTTTGCATTGCAGAAGAACTTGTGAGCGGTTTCTTGCTGTTCTGGTTTTCTTTGTTCCCCTCCCTCGAAGCTGTGAAATTTCCTGAGTTATGGGAAACACAGGTCCTTACTCAGGTTTTCAGGTCAGCACAAAATTTGTGGTAGTGTAAGATGAAATCGCTGTGGCTTTTCCCTGGTTTTGTTTGTGACACGCCACATGCAGGGAATGCATCGCATGCACCTTCGGAGCTGAAAGATGAAGTCAAGGGAACGGCTCCGGATCTGTCCGCATGTAACAGCGGTTAATTTGGCCAAAAGCCTGTGACAAGAGCAATCACAAATGATTTCTGAAGTTGATTGTGTTATTTCATAACACGGAAAAGGCAAACTATAGGCCCACTTTTCTTTCACAGGATATGATTAATTCCCATTGATTTAATCACTGCTGGTGTGTGTATCGGGCGGGGACAAAGCAGGGGGAGGAGGGAGGACCCAACAGCAGAAAACCAAGCATTAGTTCTAATCCTAAATTTTCCCTACTGGGAGTCACTGAATGAATAGGCCTCAGCTACAGGATAATGTTCAGACACCTATTTTTTTTTTTCTGCTGTAAACAGCAAAACATTTTACGAACAGAGTGGGGAATATGGATAGTCAAGGACTCCAAGATTACTCCACTGCTTACGGTAAAGTGCTGCAAGTCTGGATTTGAGAGGTTACTAGTATCATGCTGCAGGGTCTCGACAAAGCAAACAAATCTCTGCAAAAATGGAAACACCTTCCCTGTGACAGGAGTGCCACTGCCTACGCAGCTATTGGCAGTTTGCAAAGCCTGTGTAATCGGTCATGGGGATAAAGGACAGACATATTTCTAAATGAAGCACTTTTCTGCTGATTTCAGGATCGTTCTGCAAAGCAATGTGACCATTCTCACGAAGTCGGCTCTTGCGTTTTCCCCATTTCTTCTTGAGAACTATCTCCTTTCTCCAAAAAAGAACAGTGTCTGTCAAGGACACCTAATCCCTGTGCCTTGCTCTCAGGGGGTTCATTCATGTGGCAAGAAAGACCACAGCTTAGCTGAGCAAAAGTGGGCTGACGTTCTAATTTTTTTCTTCTGCTTTTCATTTGTTTTACAATTTATTTAGGATTAGAAACTTTCTTAGGAGATGTAATTCTCCTGAAATGGAGTTTCTGTCAAAAAAGTAGGGACAAGGGAAAACCTTAAAAAGTTTGAAACTTCTTGTTTCAGCAGTCTCTAACAGAACAGTGCTTCAAAAAAGCCCATAAAAATGTTTTGTTTTGACACTTTCCAAATGAAACTTTTTGACCTTTTGTTTCAAAATGGCAGTTTTCATTTTAAAAGTGACCTAAACTAAAAGGAAACAAAGTTCAACACGAGAACTAAACCACCTGGAGAATGAAGTGTACAGTGCATTTTGGATTGAACAGTTTAGTTTTAATTACCCCACGAAGAAACCCAAAATCATGTGCTGTAATCAGAATGATATTTCTCTGATTCGTCAACGTAGGACAAAAATAATAAAAACATCTCTTACATGCCTCGGCTTTAAGCTGAACACGTGGTTGGACAAAGTGAACATTTTTGTTATTTGATTTGCAGCGACAGCAAAACCTTGAATGACAAAAGAGCTGCCTAAGATGCTTCTAATTTCTCTGGTGAGTTGGAGCAGGTCAGTTGCAAAAATACAGCTACAGCATACCCAGCCCTGTACTTCTTGGTGATGTGAGAACCACAGCCGCAGATTGTAAAGCAGATGAATAGTGAAAAAAATTAGGCTGACGGTCAGCCGTGAAACAGGCCACCTGCAACTAAAACTCAGAGCTGAGAGGCACTATTAGTTCCTTTAAACTGTTATAGTCCCTCACCTAAACACAGCCCTGAGGCATTTAATTTTGTCACTGAAGCCCTGCAGCACTGACCCGACTGCCCCAAACAGCTTCCTTGGAGCCATTACCACATCCCCCTCAGCGCTGTGGCTGCTGCCTGTGTGCACTGAGCTTGGAGGCTAAAAATTACCCCCAGATATGAATGCTACCGCATAGCAGGAGCATTTCTTTCTCCCTACGAAATCCCTCCATCTGGATTGTGTTACCGTCCCGCCTCGGCTAGCACATGCCGTCTGGGATTAAACAGCCTGTGAAACTGAGACCTGCCACAGGCCAGTGCGAGCCCAGTTCTGCCCCCGCACCGGAGCCCCCCTTGAGGGCAGGTGGGCGACTCAGCTGTGCTTTTCTCAGGTGCCTCCTCTGGGATTAGCTCCCTCAGAGGGGCTGGCATCTGTTCTACTTCACCTCTTCAGGGACAGTCCAGACTTGGCAAGAGGACCACCCCTTCCCAGTCCCCACAGCGACTTCCCCTTCGTGCTCTGTTTTGAGCAGAGCCCCATTTGAACTCTCTGTTTTAGTTCTCCTGCTTAGTGCTGTCGCCCAAACCCACCTTTCACATGAGAGTTTTCCTCCTTCTTTCCTTTGGGAAGCCTTTCAAATCTTTGAGGGGATGGGAAGGGTCTTGGTGAGGCCTCTGCTAGCAGTACATGGATAGAGCAGGGGACGAGTGTGTAGGAAACTTAATTCTATGTAGACTATACCATCCAGACACTTTGGCTGTCACTCCTTATGCTGTAAATCCAGTGCAATCTTACCAGCATGAGTAGAGCTTCCTTTTTTATCTGTGCCATGAGGTCAACATTTGGCTTAGAGTCTGTCCTTGCCGTTATGGGTGCATATATATATATATATATATATATATATATGTATAAAAATAGCTATGTAGATACATATAAATTAATGAAGTTCAGCAACTCTGTGAAATTAAGAACACAAATAGTATTAGCTTGAAAAAATAAGGGACGCAAGGCTTAGCCCTTTTGTGCCACCCTTTCGTGTTGCAACAGCTTCTGCAAATAAGGTATTAGAAGGGACTGGGAGACCTAAGAAGCTTGTCGTGAGGCATGGAGCCCTTCACCCTTGGTCCTCTGGTTCAGATGTGACTCCATGCAACAGTGGTTGAAGCTTGCAGCCATCAAGAGCAGTTTGTTATTAGTGTTGTTTCTGCCTCCGTGCCAGTGGGTAGAGACCTCTCAGAAACTGCCAGACCCTCTGGTCTGAGCTGAGATTCCCATTGAAAAAAGTGGCTGTGAATAGAACAGGTGAAAGACTGTATTTCTTTCTTTCTCCTTGTTCAGGGCTGAGGTAGGCTGGCATGGCACTGAGGGCGTAGCTGCACTTCCCCTGCCCTATGCAACGAGGGCTTCGGGACCCTGGATAAACTTGCAGGATGTTTCATGGGCGCTATCGCTGGGCATATAAAAGAGCAGTTTATTACAGCAGAAGCTCTGCTGATAGCACGGTGCTCGCAGGGTGCTCACAAGGAGGGCTGGATTATTAAGGGATGTAAAAAGAGCCTTTTGGAAGTGTCACTCCTACACACCAGGGTACAGCAGGGGGTGCGCAGCGGCGGGCTGTGTGTCACTCACAGCGGGGACTGCCGGCACAATGGCTTCTGTTTTTGCTGCCTGTTCAGTATTATTTGTTTTATGTTGATACTGTCGATGCACTTAAAGAGATTATGTATTTTTCCCGTGGCATAAACAAAATGACTTGCATTTTGCAAGGAGAGTAATGGTAATGAGAAGTCAGGCTTCAAGGGGGAATGATGGTAAGGTTGACGGCAAGGAGAAACAAATCTCGTATGCTCAACTTGGTCTGAGCTGACTGCCATTTCCTTAAATAAATTAATAAAGTCAAGTCCCTGTGTTCTCACCTTATGAAGAGGAGGGGAAGAGGCAATGGGCTGCAGCCTCACAGCGGGCAGCATTTTTAGTAGCTGATCTCTTACCATTAGTTCAAATCCAGCTTCAAACAAGACACAGGTTTGGTGGTTCTCCTCAGGCCGATGTCAAACCTTTGTCCTCCTTTTTCCATCCCCTGCCTTGAAGCAGCCCAGAGCTAGACATGATCACAGAGACAGAGGATGATGTAAGAACTCCTCTGAAGCTAGCTGGGCTTAAAAGGTCACTTTGGGAGCAGCTCTGGCCCTTCTTCTCCTACCCCACATCGCCCCTCCCACCTCCCGCTCAAGTGCGTAGCCATGAACTGGATTGAAATGGGAAGGGGGAATCATGCTGTTAATAACTCCGAATTGCGGCTCCCTGAAAGGTGCTGAGCGTTCATTTGTTCTTTGTTCCCAGGGGACAACATACTGTATGTTACAGCCATTTGTTGTTCGGAGTTTTTTTTTCCCACCCAAATACAGAACAGTGGCAGCTGAGCAACTGTATGAGAATAGCACTAAAATGTGTAATGCACCATAAATAAACAGAAATAGACAGCCAGGAAGCTGTGGTAATCACTGCTTTGATGTAGCATGAATTATGATGTGTGTATATATGTGAGTGAGTGTGTGTGGGGGGGTTAAGGGCTTCATGTTTCTGGCTGTGCTTGTTTTGACTCAGCTGCTGTTGCTCTGGGAAGAGAGTGAACCCAGCCTGTCATTTACATATCTCCACCTTCGCACTGACAGCTGCTGCCCCTTGACTCAGAGGAAAGAGATCTCAACCTCCACCGCCTGTTCCCTTGGAGTCCCTTCCTCCTCCTCCTCCTCCTCCTCCTTGTCCCCTCTGCCCCCATAGCAAGGCAGGAGAGGGAATCCTGGCCGTGTCCCAGGGACCCGGTCACTCCTCCTGCCACCTAGGGAAGATCATGTAACAGCTTGGCCTTCAGCATCGCCTTCCAGAAGTAGCTGATTTATGTTCCTTTGGTCTACATTAGGCTGTTGTTTTTTTCCCTGCTGACTTCCCACTGCTGCCGGGATAGTGAAAGCAGCAATGGATGTGTTAGAGTGGGCAGGTGAGGTTATTAACAACTCAGTGTCATGTTTCCCTCAAGGTACTGAACATTAAAAAGGCGGCTGTTGAATCCTAGTGCTCTGAGATCACTAAGACACCCACAGTAGGTGAAAAGAGAGGAAAACCAGCAGAAAAAAATGTAGCACGGGTGTCTCCTTGTTGATTATCTCCCATTGGCGTCCCAGGGACTCCTTTAGCTGGCACGGCAAGCCGCTTGTTTGGAATAATCTCCTGCCTGTCCCTGCTACAGCAGCAAGACAGTTTATTAAACCAGCCTAGCTTTCTTTTTGTGCTCTTTGCATTAATGTTTTACCTGGAGCCAATAGTCTCCCTCTGAAAGACTTGTTTGGTCTGAATAGCCACAAATGAGTCTAACAGTGCTTAAGTGCTGCTCGGGTTCAATGAATTCTCTGACCTTGTGATAATTTAGGTGTCACAGGGCACCACTAAATGCCAAAAACTGTCTTCCAGCCTGTAAGTAGCTGCATAACCGCCGCAGAGCGCCGCGGTGCTCAGCCTGCCTGCGAGGCCCATGAATGAACTGCGCGGAGCAGAGCCCCCCCAGACCCGCGTCCATACGTGCCTTCTTGCGGCTCCCCGGCCGGAGCGGGGCCGCTGCCCCCAGCTCCACCTTATCCCACCCTCCTGGTTCAGCTCTGGGCTCTGCTCTCAAGCCTGGAGTAAAAACATCAGCTAAAAGGTTTATTCTTCTTGTATAAGAAGCACCATTTCCTAGCTGGGGGGAGGCAGAGAAAGGGCAGGGCTTGGCTCTGCTGACAAGCAGTTGTCTCACACAGGGAAAAGGTTTAAGAATCCAGAACTGCGAGCACTTAAACATTTACAAATTTTTCAGTCAAGTCAGTCACGTCTGACTGGCTTAGATAGTCATAATTAACTGCTGAGAATGGGTAGAGATTTCTTGAAACTGTGATATATTGACACAACCAAAGGCCAAGCACAAACTATGCAAGTGAAGGAGTCATTTTAGTTAGAGTTTCAATGGGAATTTGGTGCCTAAATATCTCCAAGCATCTGGAGATATATTTTTTCTGTTATTGTCACTTAACGTAGTTACTCTTTATTTTATTATCATTTTAGTGAAGAGGGAAGGTTGTGCATTGAAGTCTTTCTACATATAGGGATTGCAATGCATAAAAGCAGCAGGCAGCCCTGCTATTTTTCTCCAAGGAATAAAGATGCACCTTGGTGGAGCTGAGTTAAGGCTGTAACAAATCTCTCCCCGACTCAGCAAGGAACTGAAGGATGCGCTTAACTTGATTCACAAGCTTTAAAAAGTTTGTGAAACAGGCGAAGCCTTGCTACTGCACGGCATAGCTGCACACTAATGGATGCATCAGAAAACACTGTCACAGCGCACATATATTGCCGTACATGGTAATTACTCAAATTGCAAGACAATTATCATTCCAATACTAAAATAGCTGACTTGCACTTGCTTCACAAATGCTAGAAACACCTTCCTCATTCAGGCCTAGCAGGCCTAATTCTGTATTATGTTGTAGCTCCATTGCCCTCCAGCAACACAAAAGACCTAAAGAGGCCAGAAATAGCCTCTGGGGAGCAATCTCAGACATAAGATGTTCATCCCGGCCCATCTGTTGGCATACCACAGCGCCTCAACACTAGCTCGCTCCAACTGTCTCATAAACTTCTGCCCAGGGCCCTTGTTGGGAAGGGGCCATGTGTTTGACATGTGCAAGCCGAGAGCACTCCCTAGCAGTTACTCAAAAGCAGCTTATGGTCCTAGGGGCTAAATTAAACTCAGTTCAGCAGATGGCAGTAATTCATATTGCGGAAGGGAAGCACCCCTTCCCTTCCCCTCCTCCTAGCCCCAAAATACCATCTCCTCCTCCCCTCCTGCTTGCTGGCTATCCCCCAGCCAGACCCTTGTTAGCCCTTCTCCCTACAGAGAGGTCGAATCGGAGCAGAGGAGACAGTGCGGGACCTGGCAGGGAGCCAGCGATGGTGTATTTTGGAGTTGGTGATGAGCAGGACAGGGAAGGGAAAAGCAGGCTGTGGCTTCTTCATCCCAGTGAGCAGCTCCCTGCGACGAGTGGCAGGATGAACCCCAGGAAGCCCGTGGTGTGCCAGCGCCTGTTTCTGGAGACAGCATAGTAAAGTGGGATGTCTCTGCCTTCATCCAGGGTGCCAGCTCACGGTGAATGGGCAGAGGGTCTTGGGCAAGAGGTGGAACTGCTGTCTTGCAGAGCTACAACCTCTCCCTGCCTCTTGCTCTGAACAGGAACACTCTCCTGTCTGCTTTTTCCAAGTTCTCTGTGGCTCTGTCCTCCAGTGGGAATGGAGCTGATGGGTCTCCCCCCACATGGGGCCACGATGGGCCTGGGCTTTCTGACCCTGCCGCTGAAGTGCAGAGCAGAAGGTTGCCCCACTGACCACCTGGCAAGCACCAATAGTTCAGACACTGGGTACCCTCTTCTTCTCTTCCTTCATTTGGATGTTGTTCTCAGCATAAATCATACTTCTGTTGTGCACAATATTTTCAAAACTGTTACACTACTGCAAAAATTACATAAACATGAGAAATATCAACTGCTGTCATTTTGAGATTACCTTTCGTTCTTTGTAAAGACCAGACTTGATAAAATAATACAAAATGGCTTCTCCTAAGTCATATCTCTTTTCTGTTCACTTTGGAGGCTCAAACCATCCAGTAAGACAATGAAGGTTTTTAACACTCTTTCTTGATCAGAGGAAAAAATAAGTATGAAACTTCAAATGAACATAAGGGGATTCTGCAAGAGTTATTTGACAATGCAAGTCTGACTATAACAAATTATTCTGCTAATTTCTGTAAGTATGTAAAGCATACTTAAACAAGCACAAATGTTGGTATATCCAGACTTCTGAGAGTTTTTGATTTCCTTTGCATTGCAGAAAAAAATAGATTTATTTCTTTTTAATGAAAAATTATTGACACTTCAGTTCTCCCCAACTAAAGTTAACAGAAGGTTTGTCATTGTCTTAAATGAAGTCAGAATCACACCATTGCAGTCCTGTTTAGTGTCATAAAATTGTCAAGCTGCCAGTTTCCTGTTGGCTTGTTAATGGCTTTTTTTATGATATTTAAAGCACATAAATTATTTGTATAGTTATTTATTCTACTTTGCAATTAATTGCAGTCATTGGAATATATTTTATCTTACACTGGGGTTTTATTTTACATGCTGAGGCCATTATATTTTCATTTTTTATGGTATTTGAGAGCTTTGCATTTGTCCAGAAGATTTGAGTATGCCAGTGAATGACTGGATGCAAATTCAGTGTTCTGCTTTCAGACAGTTTATGACATTCAGTCAGCGTCTTTGCTGAGTAGAGGTTTACATTTCAAGGGTGTGGGTTTTTTTGTTTTGTTTTGGTTTGGTTTTTTTTTTGGTAAAGCTTCTGACACATTATTGCTAGGATTTCGGTAAATCCAGTATTATAGCACTCCACATTTTTTGTTCATATTTGCTGTTTTTTTTTTTTATTTTCAGGGAATAACAAGAATGAAATGTGTATATAAAACCATGGTACATCATAAAACATATCACATTTGCTCGAAGATACTACTAGCATGAAAATATTAGTAGTTATAAATCCATGTCCAAGAAAAATGACTATATTTCTCTGCATTCAACCAGCTGTTCATTAAATGGAAAAATACTTTCTCTAAATTGTCTAAGTTTTAAGGTCATGTATCTCCTTTTAATGGCTCAGTCTTTGAAGGAGCATTCTTCCAGTTGTTAAACTGGCTCTCAACATAAAGTCTTTTCTACTGTTTATGTACATGAGGATGAAATTTGTATTCACGCAGAGAGCTAAAACAAGAGTTATATCCTTTTTCTCCTGAAGATGTGTTCTCCCACCTTTAAGATGCTTATGCTCTTGAGGTGTGGAAGTATGTGTGAGCCACAGAAGTCACCAAAGCAGCCAAAACTGCAGAGTTTTGGTATCCCTCTATCCTTTGTATTTTACAGTCTTCATTGGGCTCCTGACCTTGACAGAAGCTTGGCCATGTTTATTGTGAATACCTGAATGTAGGAAAGCTAGAAAATATGGCAAATAAGATGTGCTACTCCTTGAGTAACTGTTTATAATGTATGGACAGAAATAGAGCATTACAAGGAAGGTCAGTGTGGGGGAGCTCTATTAGAGGTCCTGTGGGATTGACCTTAGTATTACACCAATACCAATGGCATTGCACTCCTATTCAAAGGCCCCGCTGTGCAAAGAGCTGTACCTCCACCTAATCAAAGACAGCTCACCTGGTAGAACTGAAAGTTAAAAGTGTAGACTTTTAAGCTTTCATTATTTGTGTCCCTTTTAAAATATCCTCACTTTCACTAATAGCAGCCTGCCAAGAGTAAGCTTGCTTTCCCTTACCCATCATTTGCCACCCTTTAACAAGTAGCCACCTCTGGTTGTCCATGAGCTTGCAAAACATGGTCTGAATACCCAAGCTAAAAGCAAAGCAGAGAGAGTGCAAGACAGTAAAGTGTGGACACATGACCTGGTTTGATAAAGCCTCCAGAGAGTCTAGGAGACAGCTCAGAGCTGAAGCCGTATCTTTCAAGTCTCAGCCTATGCTTTCATCTTAAAAACAATTTTCCTCTCAGTTTGTAAGAAATGTGTATCTAGGTAGAAACTTCTGGATACTTTGTTCAGGATCGGCGGAGGGATTTAGCCAACAGCAGTCAGCTCGAAAAGAAACCCTCCACCAAAACAAAGTTATGTGCAACTCAGATGTGGACTAGTTTTGGTAATTCCTATATGCCTTTCACTCTCTGGTCAATATGACTCAAAATTAATGACATGCAACAGGTCATGCTGAATTCTGTTAATCTGAGAGCAGTTAATATAATCATAAATAGATATCAATAGTGTCTAAAGCATTTATACTGATGCAGGTGACACAGATGTGAAAAGACTCCTAGTTCTTGCTGTCAGTGTCCTAGCTACAAGCAATCTAGTGTCTGGGTTCAAACTGCATAAACAATGTGGGAGTTTTCATGGTATTTTTATAATAAATATGATCGAGTGACAATTTACCCCCAAAAGTGAGATTAGTATTTATTCAGGAACACCTTTCTATTTGGCAGTTTTTTAAATGAACACATAAATTAATGGATAAGCTTGTTAACAACTCTGAAATATAATTAGTTTGTTGATGTAAATTGTTACTCAGCAGGAAATTCAGGTCTGCAAAGTAGCTGCACAGTTTTAGTTGCCAACACAGTGCCTTAAATAAGTTATTTCCACAAGTTCTGTGAAGCAGCTTATAGATGCTTTTATTTCATTTCATTATTTTATATTACTCTGATGGTAACTTTTGGTCTTTCGTAAAACATCTTCTCTCAGACACCAGACATCTGGGAAAATCTGAAAACAGAAACTCCTCAAAAACACCCACTCATCAACCCTGCATCATAGGGTTAAAATTCAGAGAAGATGATAATAAACTTTGTTGAAAAAATCTTGACTCCAAGCTTTGGCAGACAGAAAGAGGAATTTCTATATAATAAAGCAAGTTTAGCCACGTGACAGCAACTGATGTCTGAATGCTGTAGCAAATGGATGCTCTCTGAGTTATAGAAATTAAAGGTCAGTCATTCAAACACCAGTTATTTTATTTGACTTACATAATTAGTGGCCATTACCACCCATTTCAGCTGACTGGTAAATGTTTATTTACTTTTGCTTCACGTCCCCAGAGCAGCACAAAACAGTCTCAACACACTGATGTATCTAGCAGCAAAAAACACCTACACTGTAACAAGAGGTGTCACCGCAGCAAGGGCAGAAACACCTCTGGTGTGGTTAGCCTGGATACCACTAGAAGGATGCTCTGCAGTATGGTCCTTAGTGCTTAACAGCTGCCTCAGCATGTACTCATCATTTCTAGGCAGATCTGTCCAATTTATCCTGAACTCCCAGCGCCACAGTGTGCTGCTGCTGCTGCCCAAGCTGGTTTGCTCAGTACTAGTGCAAATATGTCTGTTCCTGCTGAAATCACGCCTCTTGCCTTTGTGAACATGTCCACAGAAAGAGGGATGCGCCAACCTTCCCTTTTTAAAATGCTCATGCAAGATTTGCAAAGTTTGTGTGGTGGAGACCGCTGGTGAAGGAAGTTCTCTGTCAACAAAAAGCAAAAAATAGAGGCAGAAGTGCAAGTGCGGGAACTGCAGCCTCACCTATGTTCTGGGGAGCGCAGCAGCTTCCCGGCTGTCCATACTAGCTCGCTCTGTGACTTATTTACTGACAGCATGGTTGTGCATATCCTTGTTTGTGAAGACAGTTCAATTGCCTTAAATGAGATTGCTCACATACAGGGTGGGATTTTCATGGTACAGACAGCTAAACTTTAGGAATTGAATGGGATCTAAAGTCCCGTGACATAGATACAGTCAAATGTCCAATGGATGAAACTGTGTGAACTCAAGTGCTACACTTGGCTGCTAAGAACTTTCTATGATGACGGAAGGGCAAGGCATACAAATTGCTCATTCTTTAGAAAAACAATTATTTATTATTCATTCTTTTTATTTTATTACCAGTAGAAGATAAGGTGAAATAAATGATTCAGCTCATCTTCCCTTATCACTTCAATCCTTTCTTGGCTCACTAGTGATATAATTTATGCTTGTTTCTCCATTTACTGCAATTGCCCTGTATCAGAATTTAGGCTACACCTTGCTGAGTAGTTCTGATAGCTGGAAATAATACAGGGAGAATGTTTTTAAAGTAAATTATTACAGGGAAAAGGAAGAATTTTCATGATGGTGTTTGCGAAGGGGATCTAAATTTTCTTTCAAACAATACCCTAACTGCTTAAAACCTCTCACCTCTATGAATATTCATGAATACAAGAATCGGAGTTACCTTTCCTGTCACCCCAAAAGACAAACATATTGGTAAGGCAGTATGAAATAGAAAAGCAGGTTTGACTTGAGAATTTCTCTCCTTAGTCAAACGCATGCAGAGAAGCAACTATGAAAATAGCTTAAATAATAAGCTTAATAAGCTTAACTTAATAAACTCCGATGCCAGGGTCATATCTGTGCTTGGTGCTAGAGGGATGGTGTTTGAGGGTAACAGATGAACATGCTGTCTCTTCTGGCCTTAAAAATCTATGAAATCATGTCTCTCAGCTCTGGAAAAGTGCAGCTGTTTTTTCTGAGGCAGCCAGAGCTACAGAAAAGCATGTCAGACCAAGTCCTTTCGGGGCCCCTTGAAGGGCCTTGAGGGAACTGTGGTAACACTACAGTAGTTCCGTCAATGGGAGTATTGCTAACATGACACTTGCAGAGTTCAAAGTGGCCTGTGAAAGCAACACAAGGAGAAGCAGTCCTGGGTATTTTGTGAAAATTTCTTTCCCTAGCTGCTGTTGGCAAGAGTCCTATGGGCTGTGTAACTGGTCCGTCTATGAAGCTTCAAGGTGAGCAGACGCCCTTAGGCACATTGTGTTTACTCTTATTCGCATCTGAATTTGTTGCACTGAAAAATCTGGAGATGCATCCAAAGCTCAGCCTCCCAGCCCAGGCCTGGCACCAAGGACAGGAGGAGGAGGTGGCAGTCAGCATGGTGCAGGGGTGATACGGCCAGCCACGTGGTGGGGAGGAGAGGCTTTGTGGCTCCTGTCCCAGGCTTTGCACTGACAGCAAGGGCCTCCTGACAGAAACAGTGGCTGGCCACCTCCTTCCTCCTGGCAGGCCACAGGTTTGCAGACATTATCCCCAAGCAACAGGAGATGGGCTGGGCCAGCTGAAATTTGGCCAGTTCAGGTGATATGCTACTTTGCTGCTGCAGAGCTCATTATGAACCTCACAGCCCTTTCTGGACCTAGGAGATAAGCAAAGGAATTTGTTAAGTGCATTGGCTTTTTAAGGGTTTATTATTACCTACCTTCAAGAGTTAGCATACTTCATTTGTTGTCCATCACAGGTAATTGTAGATGATTAAGGATATGAGGGCTATCAGTTTTCCAGATATTAGGTAACACCACTGTCCTTGTATCTTAGCTTAATTTTTTTAGATTGGTAAGTGACTTCTGATTTACAGTGACATATGATGTTTTTAACTCTTTTTTTTTTTTTCAGCTGGCTTGTCAAAGACACAGGAAAGCAATTTTATTTCCAAGGACAGTACACAGCAAATTTCAAATCTTCGTTCACCTCCAGTAGCAGTAAGGTCTCTGGGGTCTGAGGTACAAATCCTGGAGTCAATAAATAGCTGGTTCTTGGAGCAACTAATCTGAAACCCCCAAAGGGAGAAAAAAAATCATATTTTCTCTGAAGCAGTGCATGGGTGCTAGGTCAAACTGTAAATACTTACATCATCTGAGCAGGGCTGAAAACATGAAAAAAGTTAATGATGATCGTGTTTAAGTTATAAAAATGGAAAAATACATGAAAGTGAAGAGAAATAGTTAAAAGGACTGGGTAAAACAATTAAATGCTTTGGAGGAATATGCTTTATTAGAACCTGAGAGTCAGTATATCACACATATTTAAAAAAATAAAACCCCCAAAAGATTTTGAAAAAAGCCAGCATGTTTAAACAACAGAATAGAGATGGCTATTAGAAGTAAAATACTCATCCATTTGAATGTGGAAATCCTGTCCAAATGAGGAAAATAGAAGACAAGTTAAACTCATCCTGTTGAACGTAGAACTCTAATGAGGCAAGCCAAAAAAAGATTTTGAAGAGCAACTTCCTACAGGCATAAAAGTGACTAATGAGAACTTTCTCAGAAACAGGAAGACTATTGGAAAGTCAATGGGCTGAGAGATGATTAAGGTGCAAATGGGATACTCCAGGAAGCTAGGGCCATGGCAAGAAAGCTAAACGAATGATTTGCATCAATGTTCTCTTCAGAAGAGGTCATGGAGGTTTCCACACCTGAACCGTTCTTTACGGGGACAAGCCTGAAGAGCAGTCTCAAATCGAACTGTCAACAGAAGAGATTTTCAGAGCAATTCAGTAAAATGAACAGTAGCAAATCTCAAGGACCAGGTAGCATTCAACCAACCATTCTAAAGAAGCTAAAATATGAGACTGCTAAACTACTAATTTCTGAAATCAGTCTTGAAAGCAGAGAAATAGAAAGTGGCAAATGTGATGCTATTAAAAAAAAAAAAAAAAGTTTAAAAGCAGAGCTGAAAAACTACTGACCAGTAAAATTGATTCCTGTACCAGACAAATTGGTACAGATCATAGAAAATAGAATTGGTAAGCACATCATTTTGTAGAGAGAAAACATGCCTCACAAATCCATTAGCATCCTTTGAAGGAGTTAATGAGAATCAGGCTGAGGGCATGCTGCCTGATATACAGTGGACTTGGGTTTTCAAAAAGCGATTCACATCACCAAAGGGTCTTAAAGAAATTAAACGGTCATGGGATAAAAGGGAGGTCCCCTCACATGGTTTAATACATGGCTAGAAGAAAAGAAACAAAGATTAGGGATAAACTGCCATCCTTACACAGTGGAGGAGTGGGGCCCAGTTGAATCTTACATAGCCCCTGCTGGAACCCATGCTGTTCTGAATTAGACTTGATACAGAAATGAGGATGGAGCCAGGCTATGCTCCAACTCTGTAGCTTTCAACTGTTTTCTTTGATCAGGAGGACAATTTAATTTGAGTACAGATCGAAGAGCTCGGTGCATAGGCCTTTATGACCAGGAGATCATTGCCAGGGTTGTGTTGTTGAGATATTGTGGGCTGGCAAGCGGGCTTGCAGAGAAAGGAAGAAACTCTTTCTTTCTTAGGTTAGAAGCTGCAATAATGGCAGGCATCAGGGAATATGTCACGTATGCCTCAGACTTGACAGAGCTGGCAGATATTCCTCGTATGTATGTCAAGCAAATTAAATGCTAATATTGACCCACCACCAGCAAAGACATTTGTTGTCTGAGGATGATAGAAAAGAAACGATCTGCCAATCTGTAGGCCAAGATGTCTGAATTATGGTACTACAACAAGGAGCAACTTTTTATCATTGAAACCTCAGATTTTTCCAAATTGTCACATTGGAGCAGTTTTATTATCCTCTTGTATGAGTTGAAGCTGTCTTTATATTAAATTTTGCAATCCAAGAAATCTAGGTAACTTTTTACTGTAGGTATATGGAGATAATTGAGTGTCAAAAGCTAATCATACCTGGTCACAAGTAGAAATGGTTTTCTCTGCTTTAATTAAAGAGTGAGCATTTTCAGACACTCCGAAACCTCAACCCATGAGAGCCTTAGGGCAAAGACAACCTTTGTATCGGTGGGTATGCATCTGTGTTCTTTCTTTGATATTAAATAACTGTAACATTTCTCCTTTAGAGATGTTATGGTCCCATTAAATGAGATGTTGTTTCAAAACATATCTTTCAAATAAACTGCACTATAACTGTTGCATACAATGATCATAACTCTGTACTAAGAATCTGTTCACAGAGTGTATTGATGATACTTAGGGTTATATTTCTAAGTCTTTTGCTTGCATAACAGCTGTTTTGGGGCATGGTAGTTAGCATGATTATGTAATTTTTACTTCCAAGTGGATACATAACAGCCTAGCAGCAAGTCTCTTGTGTAAGAAATGCCTGTATCTCACTTTCAGTGGAGCTATGAGTAAAGAACAGGTAAATAAACCTTTGTATCATTTGGTATAGGTTGCATATATATACACTCTCATACCTTCATACACTCTGCACATCTTGGTGTGGAGTATATGGCAGGTATTGCATACCTGTGTTGGGTAAACTGGGAAAACTCCTGTATGGGCAAATAATGATTTACAGAGGTGAAATGAGTGAAACTCCTAAGAAACCACAGCACAAAAACTGTCATAATAGCTATAAAAATCTGCTTTCCCACTCTTACCATTATGGTGAAGTTAATGAAATTGATGAAACTAATGATCGTCTGATTGTGCTCTTCGGCACTGCCTCATGCTTTGTGTAATAACAGGCACTGCCATCAAATTGCTCCAAGCTCTGGTTAGAGCAAATCAGTTCACATCAGTTGACACGAACAGTGCTACAACAGGTTACACCATCTGAAATGTGGAGTTAATGTGCAAGGCAATGCCAATCTGATCTGACAGTGGTTTATAGTGAGTAGCTGTCAACAAGGACACAAGTGCATGGAGACAGAAAGCCTGGAACATCCACCAGGATTCTTCTTTTACTTACCCTCATTTTGCACAGATTCAGTGAAATTGCTTGCATTTGCAAGGATTCCAGGAGAGAATTAGGTCAAGTAGCACAATTTTGTCCCCGAAGTACTTCCATTTAAATGGGTAGAATGATACCCACTTCTTTCAGGGCTAAATTCAGCCCATTATTGTTTCTGATGCACTTTGCATAAAATGAATTAATCGGTTGACAGGTTCAGAATAGGGAGAGAAAAAAAAATATAAATCTGTTTCGTGATGTTCCTGAGCCATAGCTTGCTTGAGGCTGAGAGAAACTCCTGGGAAGTCTCTCTATATCTTTGCCTTGTTCCTATAGTCTTCTGCAGGCACCTGTTGTCAGTCACTGTTGCTAGCACAATACTGGAGGAGCTGAACTTTGGGTTGAGCTATTAAGGCATTCTTATATGTATGATGAAAGGGCAAAACCCCCACATTTCTGCATCAGAACTAGGATACAAACGCCATGTAACTTCATCCAATTCTGCCTGTGTTTCTGAGAGATTAGGGAACTACCTGAACTGACATCACATCACTGAAATGTTCACCAGTTGTCTTCTCTTAATATATTTGTTAATTCCTGTCCCAGCAAGACTACAAATGAAGCTCAGCCCACCAGTGGAAAATGAGAATGAACATTGACTTAGTAGAAGATAGACTGTATCTAGGGAACAGAACATTTCTGCTGCTTGGACAATGCCCTTACCATCTGTGGGATGAGGTGAACAGATAATAAGTACAAATCTTTGTTAATGTAACCATAAAGTTTTACAGTTAAAATTGAAAAGGTCAAGCAGTGCAAAAATCAAGGTTTCTCTAGCAATCTTTAACTTGGCTGCATTCCACAGCTGGAGTATTTTCTTTTCTTTTTTTTCTTTGTTAAATGTGTCATGTAATGCATTCCTTGTTGACGCTAAATGTGTATGATAAGTATACAGGGCATGAATTGTGGTAGAGATAACTGTTGCCATGGGAACTTTAACTTTTGCATTTGCCAAGTTTGACTCTATAATAGTGCAATCATAAGATTGCAATGGGGGGGGGGGGTGTGTGTCACGTCCCTCTGACCCATCCATTTGGAGGAATCCCTTCCTACATGCCTCCCTGCCAGCTCCATGCTCTCACACATCTGACCACCAGCAGGTCCCTATGCCAGTGTGAGGAAACACTGGCCTGTTCTTCTCCCAGGGTGATTTTTCAGAGAGGCAATGAGGTCCCTCCTGATCCTGCACACTTCCAGGTAAGCCTATAGGGACTTGCAGGCAGGATCAGATCTGGCCTGCGTTGCCTTGTTCAACAAGTTCATTAACACAAGTGTTTACCAACATTTATCAGTTCTTTGGCAATTCCAGGTGCATTTTCCCTTAGCCACTCACAGCTACAGAGCTACAAAGCATCATATTTTATGTTGTGAAGAGCCAGGACGGTTATTGTATGGTGATTTCTACTGGACCCAACCAGAACCAGGAACCCTACTCCAGGGGCACGAACAAAGTTATTTGTTCCCTGAGCATTAACACCTGCAGTTTCCTAGAGGAATACACTGCACAGAAGCCTTCTTCTCTAGGCCCTTTTCCTAACCTAGTCCTAAAATGGGAATTGCTGCCTTGCTGAAATTCTGATGTATTAGTGTTTGTTTACTCCCAAATAGACCTTAAAACCTGAAATATCAAAAGCATGAAACAGAACTGCACAGCGAAACATCTGCTTGGAGATAACAAAACTGCTCATTTCATCAGCATATGAAGAGGCTCATCACCTTGTGGGAATTTTATCTGGTTCCCTGTATTTTTCACTTTCCTGTGGCCCAGAATCTCTGGCTGAAGTATAGCTCCTGAGGGATCTCAGTCTGTAGTGGGGAGAAGCCCAAACTCAGTGTCCATTGTCTACTCCTGTGTGCCTCTTCTGAAGGAAGCTCCAAGCAGAAGTGATACAGGAATACAGTCCACAGGGGAATCCCCAGCCACTGTTGAGACATTTTGATGCAGGCTGGTGAGGTAGCCTGGGTGCCTCCACAACTTCTGTGTGTATAAAACACTTTGTTCTCATCAGTTTCCTGTCCAGTGATTTATTCATAGCATTAAATTCAGAAGAAAGAAAGGGAGAGAAAGAAATGGAGAGAGAAAGAGATGAAAGAGAGAGAGAGAAAGGAAGGAAGGAAGGAAGGAAGGAAGGAAGGGAGGAAGGGAAGGAGGGAGGGAGGGAGGGAGGGAGGGAGAGTGGAAGGAAAGAAGGAAGAAAGGAAGAAAAGAAGAAAGAAAGAAAGGAAAGGAAGAAAGGAAGAAAGAAAGGAAGAAAGAAAGAAAGGAAGAAAGAAAGAAAAGAAGAAAGGAAGAAAGAAAGGAAGGAAGAAAGAAAGGAAGAAAGAAAGAAAGGAAGAAAGAAAGGAAGAAAGGAAGAAAGGAAGAAAGAAAGGAAGAAAGGAAGAAAGGAAGGAAGGAAGGAAGGAAGGAAGGAAGGAAGAAAGAAAGGAAGAAAGAAAGAAAGGAAGAAAGAAAGGAAGAAAGAAAGACAGGAAGAAAGAAAGGAAGGAACAAAGAAAGAAAGGAAGAAAGAAAGACAGGAAGAAAGAAAGGAAGGAACAAAGAAAGAAAGGAAGGAAGGAAGGAAGGACGGAAGGACGAAAGGAAGAAAGAAAGGAAGAAAGGAAGAAAGGAAGAAAGGAAGGAAGGAAGGAAGGAAGGGAGGAAGGGAAGGAGGGAGGGAGGGAGGAAGGAAGGAAGGAAGGAAGGAAGGAAGGAAGGAAGAAAGGAAAGAAAGAAAGAAAGGAAAGAAAGAAAGGAAGAAAGAAAGGAAAGAAAGAAAGGAAGAAAGAAAGAAAGGAAGAAAGGAAGAAAGAAAGGAAGAAAGGAAGGAAGAAAGAAAGGAAGAAAGCAAGGAAGAAAGGAAGGAAGGAAGGAAGAAAGGAAGAAAGGAAGAAAGCAAGCAAGAAAGAAAGGTTAGTTAGTTAGTTAGTTCTGCCTCTCTTCCAAAACACACACAATCCTAAAAGGAAAGTAACAGTCAACAGGAGTTGAGAGGTAGCTCCCCAAGCAGCAACCTTGTGTGCCATCACTTGATGAAGAAAGTGTTTATTCTTTCTCTTTCTTGGGATGATTAGCTGTGCCAAATATTCTGGCACGTTCCTGAGCCTGCTGTCCAAACGATATTCACTTACTAACGGGAACGTTTGTCTCTGGGTAATGCTCTAAGTTATACCACTGGGGTTTGCAGGGCATGAGAACTTTCAGTGCTGGAAAGAGCATAAAAGGCCACCTCCTTTCTCTGCAGGCAAGCAGAGACTCTGCATTCTCTCCATGTAGGCTCTTCTTTGTCTTTAGTCCAGAGATTGTCTTAGATCCAAGTCAACCAAACAAAAGCTGATTATCTCACCTTTAAATAGAGGGATTACAGCAGAGAAGTTAAAGCTGGGTAACTGATCTCCCACTTGAGCAGCTGAGGGGGATAACCCTTCAGATGAAACAAATTTGAAGGAAGAAGGGAAAAAAATTGCCAAGCTGAAGATTAATGCAGAGCCATAGCTCCAAGCTTCATGGCTGACATTTGACTCATCATTCATAGTTGTTTGTATCTATATAAAAAGGGAGCACAAATAAATAGCGATTTTAATTCCCTCTGCAGTAGCAAACCAGCTTTTCTTCTAAAAAGGTTCACCATAAGGGAAACTTCCTTCAGAAACATTAAAAAGAAGAACAATACTGATGTCAGTACTGACATCTCTCTCTTTTCTCTTCCCACAGCCCTACAATAAATTTTTTGGTTTTCTGTTAACAACATATATTTCCTCCTACTTATGGTGGATACCTTGGAACTAAATGGGCTACAATTTAATTCCTGGAAATACCCTCCCTAGAACAACTCTCTTCTAGGAATACTGTAGAACAGGTCCCAAATTAGTGCAAAGAAATGCTCAGCAGGATTCAGATGTTACGTGTGTGCAAAGGTAACTTTAAGTAACCCTTTCATTTCCCCAGTCCTTGTTTGCATATGCTGGTCCCCCCTGGCAGAAACTAAAGTATCTTGAAAAATATCTTTCATCTTCACTGATGAAACACAATCCAAGAGTGCTGCTGGCAGCCTGGGCTTGCTGAGGGACATTTGGTGGCTCCTGGGACTCCCTGAGGCACAGGCACGTGTAGCCCTTCCCTCTGTCTGACCACATCCTCTCCACAGCCTCTGCTGGGGGAGTTTACGAGTTATCCCAGCATTAGTGAGCTCTTGAAGTATTTTCCTATGCTGGCACAGTCTTCCTTAACCACTATGTTGCTTTGGGCTAAGAGAGAGATGGAGGCTAGTCTTTTTCTTCAGAGTAGACTAACACTGAAATCAGTTTCCTGGCATGACCACACTAGCACTGTCTTGACTCTGAAATGTGTATATTAGTAAAGTTCCTACAGATCAAGGGTCCTGGCAGTAAGGGAAACCAGACTCTACAGGAGCTTGTTTCTGTTCTCTATCTAACCCACAGTATTTAATGCTTGGAAATGTAACTGCTGAAGACAACTTTTTCACTAGAGTAACACATGTGGAAACGGTCCTGATTCTGCTTTAAGCTGGTGCAATTTCAAGGAGATAATCCTGATTTATACTAAAGTAACTGAAGGAAAATCAGATCCATTATATCTGTAAAAGCACTCGTATTATAAAAGGGCTCGAGTTTTAAACTGTCATTTCAGCCAAGACAAATAGATTTTCTTGTCACCCATCCTCACAGCCCATGACAGCTCAGAGCTCTTGTAGATGGATTTTTGAACTGGAGGAGGATAGGAACAAGCTATGAAAACACCACAGAGTGTCTTTTTGGCATTTTACCTTTTCCTCTGGTCTTCCTTATATCATCATAATCTAGATAAGAAACAGCAGTGCACAGTATGAGTATCATTTTGATGTCATGCAGGCTACTGAAGAAGTGGAAGATAAGGCTTAGTTCAAGTGCCAGACATGAATCGGCAAGATTAATTTACAGCGAAGTCAGAAGTCTGAGTAGGTTTGAATTATGCTCCTCCATAGTACAAAAAAAAAAAATGCACTATGAAAATTGATGTGGCATAGTGCAGAGGTGAAAGAAGAAACCAGTTTCATTTTACTTTAAGGATAGCATCGGAGTCTAGTATTAAGCCAAGCTAGAACGAATACCTAACACTGATGTTAGAAGAGAAAGATATTTATCTTCCCAAGTCAGGCCAAATTCTTCTTTTCTTTAATTGCTCTGGGGAAATACGGATTTACACCTGAACCAATAAAACCAGGATGAACTCCTTTTCAGCATGCAAGAAGAGAAGAGACACAGATCACTCTGCAAAGCAGAAGGAAAGATTGCAAAATAATTTTCACCACCAAAACACATTTTCCCCTCCAGTATGAAGCAGTGGGGAACAGCAATCAAAATTGATTGTTCCAGTTAAAATTCTGCATCACGATGTTACCGAAAAAGTAGCATGATGAGCTCAGCTTTTCTGACAACGCGTCGCAGTAAATATAGACAGGAGCCTGTTAAGATTAGAGAGTTCTTTGGCACATCATACATTTTCTTGATTCACTGTGCATCATTAAACTTCCTTTTTTTATAATGCTTTGTTTATTTCATGGACAAGCCATTAAATTCAAATTACATCTTGAAGGAAATGTACTTCATTTGGGTCTTACTGTGGAAACCTCTCATTACCTGTATTTGTATTTCTAATGTGGATGAATGGGTGAGATCTTAATAGCAGGTCAGACAGGTGAGATAGTTGTAGACATATCAATAGCACTACACTTTTTTTGCTTTAGCAGTTCCACTTCTACATTTTCTGTGCAGAATCTCCAAATATTTATGTAGATATGTAAATCAGGGTGATAAAAATGATAGAAAACCATTTTGTTTCTCCAGCTCCTGAGCCATAATTTTAGTGTTTTATTGCTGATTACGGTGATGTTAAATAGTCAGTAAAACAAGTATATCTGCATCACACAGTGTATAAACAGCATTTTGGATGACTGTCTAAGATGTTTAAAATTTCCAGTGGCACGATATTTAAAATCGTACCCTTCCTTAGAAATCCCTTTCCTTCTTTGGCTGCTCAATGGTAATGAATTTTATGAGTAAAGGGCTAGAGCTGTGTAATCAAATTCATTATACTGAAGTAGAAAGGCTGTATTTGCCATTAATTTGGAAATAAATTGTGTCACTAAGTCTCTCTCTTCCTTCATTGAAAGATAAGCGTTTTGTAACATTTAATAAAGTGCAAAGGTGAGTGCTCAACTGAAGGTCTTGTGCAAGTCTTGAAAGTCTTCTAAATATTATCACAGTTTCTCTAATCAGTTTCTGACTTGTGCCCCTGAGAATCATCCTTCTCCTCCTTCCGCCCTTGAGTTAGGATTTGCCTTATGCAAATAACACAGCAAATATGCCCAGCTCAAAAATGAAAGCAGTTTTTATATTTTTTTGACAATAGCGTTTCTAGTTGGAGTTCATTCAAACCCTTACTGGGTTTTGAGAAGCCAGTGACAAAAATGGTTTCTCATTCATGGCCACTCTATTACCTTTCAAAACGTTTGTGCTTGTAAGCTCTACTGTTGCTGGCTACATTATTGTTTACTGCATACGGATGCCATTATGCAAGGTGCTGAGCTTCTTCAATGTGGACAGAAGGAGTCTAGCATCTTGGAAGATGTGCACAGCACCTTGCAGGATCATGTCCAAGCCCTAGAAACAGTCTTACTTCTGCTTACACACAGACCATTGATGCTGAATGACCTTTGTGATAATGCTAGGATTTCATTTTAACTTGCCTGTCATTTTTATTTATTTTAATGTTTTGCTGTTTGCTGAAAGCCCAGTAAGATTCTGCATTCTAAAGATAAACCTTTCTCTACCATTATACTGCATTATTGTGTCAGGAAGAAAGAGCATTCCAAGGTTGCCTTCCAAGATACATCAAACTGTTGAACAGGACTGCAGGTGGACTAGTTATTGCATTTGATACATACCCAGGATGTCAACTCGGTCTCGGCAAGTCAGGGCCTCTGGGAGAGACCCAGAGCTATCTGTACTTTTAATGCAAAGATGTTCTGGAGATCACCTGCAGGAGACCTGATAGTCATTTGGGAAGAAAAAGTAAAAAGCATTGGCTATCTTAATTAGTAGATTCCTCTAGGGAAATTATGGAAATACATGAGTAAGTCAGCCCAGAAGGCTGATAAACATAGTAGTTCTTGAGATAGTCACTGATTTTCATTCTGGTAAAGAAAGCCATGCATATATTCTCCTAACCATCTTAAAACAATACCCACGTTATAGTCACAGATGGCAGGTTCCCCCTTACCCATGAAATAGTGCCTCTCCTTGGAATCAGTAGCATATTAGCAGCATGAGCACAATTACTGTCTTTGGCTTTAACCACTATAAAAAGAGGATTCTCCACTGACTTTCAATCCTTCCCCTCACATTCCTTTTATACAAGATGCATTTCAATCTGAGAGCTGATAGTAAGCCTGTCTTTCACAGTACAGAAGATCAAGAGCATATAGTCTGTGGAGCATGTCTCATACTTACTGCGTGTAGGCCAGGACAACACTGCAGAAAGGGCATCTTAAATCTCTGCAGTTAGGCAGTTTCTCATTTTCATTATGTTCCTAGACTCCACCTACATGAATGATGAGATCCTTGGTCTATTGATTCAGTGAGAGCTTCATCAGTGCCTTTCCTTGTAGCATCCTCATCTGCTCCAGAAATCGGCTCTTCCACATCTACTGACAGACCAGGATTCTCCCTTGACACAAGTTGAGGTATTTGCACCAGCCCTGATGTGCTTCTAAGGAGATTGACGGTGACAACCCCATCAGAACTAGAGCCTGTAGAAACTATTCTTCTGGCAGAGTTTCACAGGCCTGAAATCCTGTCAATGTGGCCAATAAAGAAGGAGTTTGGTTCTGTTGGGCACATCCTTGTAATAAATAAGTTGTCTCAGTGGGATTCCTGCCTCCATTCAGCTTCCCAAACCACAGAGGCAAAACAATAACCAACCTGCAGATCTGTATATGTTTTGTTCAACACTGTGAATAAGTAAGAGCTCTGGGCACTTCTCAGAAGTATATAGGACAACCATTTCTCTTTTGGGGAAAGACAGAACTATAGTATATATACCAAAATTGTTTTTCTCAGGACTCAGGAAGACTTTTCACTGTTGATCACACTTCGTAAACTGGAAGTGTTCATCTAAAACAGTTCACTGTGAGGAAGATGGCATAGTGGCGTTATGCTCCTCTAAGTCTTCTGTCTAAAGGTTTGTCTGTATTTCTCAGTCACCTGCCACAGCATTCTATAGGGCATCTGCATAGTACAATGCTTCCCTGAATGTTGTTAATCAAGCTATATTCAGCATCAACATACACGTACTTCTTCAGTAAAGAAACCAGGCCATACAGGGATGTATGTTATGGTCACTGCATAAATGAAGCCAGGCCTTGGAAGTATCTCCATTTCAGCACCTGTGGAAAATTTGCCTGAAGAAAACGTGCACCATGTACATTTACAGGCTCTTTGACAACTAACTTATGTGAAAATCAATGGGTTTGACGTCTGAATGTCTTTAAAATTCTAGTCCTTGACATCTACTGCTCTGAAGATGTGAAATGTTCTCCAGGGAAGAAGAGTGATCTTCACATCCTCCAGAGATATGACCATAACTTGTGAAGTTTGTCCTGTCCTTTGAGAGTCTTGGCGACTCCTCAGAGGTAGCTCTGTGTCAAGGTAAGCACATGCTCAGGTACACTTGGAAAGAGACCCTGTGTTTTAGTGTTTTCATCATTTTAAATTATGATGTTCTGAGTGAAGAACAGCTGAAACGCAGGCAAAGCAATAAACCTTACCATAGTGCATTTGGCTTCCTGGTAACAAGATCCTCTCTGGTCTGTTGGTATCTATATGATGCAAATAACCTCCAGGTGCCTGGCAGTCTGCTTAGTAAATATGTTGTAATCAGTACTGAAGAATTAGATTAGTTTGTAAACCATGCAATTATTTATTTCTTTGCCTGTGTTTTAATAAGATTGCAGCTGTTTCCTTATTCCCTGCATGTTTTCTTTTTATCATTGCCACCATGAAGTCCGTGCTGTAGTGCTGACTGGATAGTTAGTTCAGTATTGGCATGTCAGTACCAGCTGAGCTGCTTTGTTGGTTGCGTCTCATCTCATCAGGTCTCATCTTTGTGTCTGGTCAAGCACTGGTAGGGGACAGAGTGAATTCTTCTAATGGAGACAGTCAGGGAATAGGCTTGTTGTTGTCGTCCTCTGCAGTAATTTAGCCCATCTCCAGTCTCAGTAATGGCATTACTTTCTTTCTTTTCTTCCTCTGCTTCTCCTCTATCACTAGCCGGGCTGATTCCCCTCTCTGAAACAGCAGACAGCAGTCACCACAAAGTGCCACTGGCACTGATCTGGGATATCACACCAGAGAGTCAGCCCTCCTGCTCCCCCTGAGATTCATTGGGCTGCTCCTTTTTTTCATAAAATCCTAATTTGTATTCCTTCGTAAGGCCATCTTCTAGTATACACGTTTCAGTAAAATCACCAGATCTCAGAGACTCAAAGAAGCTTGTTAGAAAAATCATAATGGCTTGTTTCTTGCTGTTGGATTTTCCAAACGTGCTTAATTTCCTTTTCCAGCACTCAGAATGCACATCTTATTTTACTACTAACTGTTAGTCAGAAATGAGCTTTGTTTAATTCATTGGGCTTTTTGCAAAATGTTATATTTATACTAGACTGTTTTATGATATTTATACTATGGCATAAATATTTTTGCAAGTGTACTGTAAAACAGATTGCATCTCCCCCTCACTGTGACTCCAGAGAAAGTTTTCTATATTTTTCTGAATGTAGTGGTGTCTTCCTATTGTTTCTGAGGCCACTGGTTCCAGACATAGTTACTCATAGACACACACACACACATACTTGCAGATGCAATCAAATAGATAGATGATCATACAGATAGACATCTTTCAAAGAACATAATCTGCATTTGGGAGCCTGGATTAAAGGGCCTTTCATGGAGATTCAAAAGCTGAACAAAGTATAAGGAATAATTAATCAAAATAAAAGTGAATAGAAAACCCTCAGGAATTGGTGAAATTTCTGAAAAATATTCCTTATCCAAGACAAAATTAGAAATGAAAATCTTTTCTATTTTTGAATGTATCTCATTCAGAAGAATAATACTGATGTAAATGTCTTGATTTTGAAAGTATACGTTTTGGTTTAGAGTTGCTAAAATCTTTTTAGAGAAAATTAACTAAAAAGTCAACACTCTCCCAGAAATAATTACAAACTGAAGAACACAATATTTCCTTTAGTGAGGTTGAGACCTGGCATTGGGGACGTGGTGCTACCTTCTGGTTTAGGTTTCTAGGTTAGGAGTTAGGATTTCCAGCTGAAGGGGTACGAGAACACGGGTGCTGGTTCCTCCCTCCAGACTGGCACCTGCCTGTAATGGTCAGTGATGGCTTGATGAAAGTGCCTGTAAGGAGCAGATGTTGAAAGCTCATCTTAAAATGCCCTATCCATGCCTTTTGCCCTCATGCCTCATATTCTTGCTTGCGCTGGGGTTCAGCCTAAGAGCGAGGACTTAGGATACCACCTGGCCTACCATGTAAGGCCCATTCCCAACAGTTCAGTGTCTCCCAGGTACTTTTCCAGGGAGAAATCCAAGTACTTCTCTGTTTCTGGGCATACTCTAGCACTAGATTACACCACTGGTGCGGTGGTAAGAGCACAAATTACCCCAAACCTTGCAGAGCTGTCAGGGACACACACTGACAGGGAGGTGCCTCTGCTGCCTCAACCTGGGCTGTAACAAACCTTTGAGAGAGAAACATGCCCCCAGAATGGGCACCTCAGAGCATGTGAAGGAAGTCAGGCAGACCAGGAGCTTTCAGCCTAAATTGCATCTAATGTTCTCAAGCGTCCAGAGTGTAAAAAAGTTCTAGAAACCCATAAGACTGCATTCCTCTTTGGGGCCTCAGAGGTTTTAGACACTACTGGCCACAGTAGGTAGGAGTTAAGCAGGCTGGAGCTCATCACTCATCTCAAAATTACTTCAGCTTGTTCATTCATAAATACTGGCATGTGGTTGAAAAAATACTGAGGTATCCAGACAAGAGTAAGCAGTGTTACCTGGAAAGGTCAGTCTGAAGGGAGATGACTAAAGCACAACAGCAGGAATGTTTTAGGGCCAATCTTACCCCTATCCTCTAAAGACTTGGGGTCTAATTTATTACCCTCTTTTATGTGACAGTAGAGAGGGTAAATGAAATGCATTAACAAAATTTGCAGATGGTAATAAATTGGGAGGCACCAGAGAGGGGAGATAAATACTGCAAAAGGGCCTAGAGATTAGAAACATGATCAAGAGAAAAAAATGAGATTCATTTTACAAGAACACAAGCTACTAGATATAAGCAAAATCAACCAATGCACAGATACTGTAAAACAAAGAGACAGCTGAAAACTTTTCATTGGCCTTCATTGTTTCTTCTGTAGAATCTTAAAGTGGGTAGTTTTTTCTTTTTCTGGGGGTTCTTGTCAAACAAAGACAACACCACCAGACCCAGATGTCCCAGCTGGCCTGCTTACTACTGCTGCTAGAATAAGCATGTGTTCCAGGAACAATATCCCATGCAATATCTATTTAAAAGGATGTGCCAGCCACACTAGATAGGCACATTTGATGGATGCAATTAGTGTGTCATTCTGTAGTGTTTTACAGTGGTTTGAGGTGTATAAATGGTTGTTAGGCATCAGAAAAAATATTGTCTGTCAAGGCGACTATGGAATGTTAAAACTTTTTTCAGAGTTTGATTCAAAGACCACCAAAGTCAACAGGAGTCTCAGTGTTACATGAGAGATTTGGGTCTGGCTCTCCAGGCTTTTTTTTCCTCTGTCTGCTTGGCTGTGAATTCAACAAAACTGTGTGTCATTTGCATTGGGAAGGCTATTCTCACAGCTAGAAATCTTTTCTGTTAAAAAAGACAGAGCTTGGAAGAGGAGGAGAAGCTGGTCTAGAGAACAAAGCAAATTCTGCACTTTTTGTAGAGTTTTCAGAAGTGCAGTGCACATTTTCCTTTTGTTGAGTACCAAATGTGTGGTCTGTTACACAAAGCAGGACACGGCCCTCTGCTCTCCTTTCCCAGAGACAGTTACTTGTAGTGTATGGCACTTCCTTATTTTCTTGGAAGTCCTGGCTGTATAGGAAAAGCAAACTCACCATTTCTTTAGTGTAAGGAAAGTGCATGAGTAACCTGACAGCACTAAATTCGGATACACCGGTGGAAGGTCTTGATTTCATATGAAGGAGGATCAAGCTGAAGTGATCCAATTCTAATTGATGTGATAGTTGCAAGACTCACCTTGAAATTTCTCTGTAATGCCATTTTGTTCCATCAACCAAAATAAAGTTATCATGAACTCTCACAGCCATCTGTGGTATATTTTGTGATGACTGTGCAGCATTGGTATGTATCCCCAGAATGTGAGAAGTATAATAATTAATAGGCCTGATTCTACACTATTGAAGTACATAGGAGGTTTTCCATCAGCTTTAATGAGAGCTGAAACGTGCCTTAGCTGAGCTATATGGGGAAGAGAAGCTTTCTAAATTACGTATTTCTTTAGCTCTGCAAAAGGTTCTTTGGCAGTCGTTGTCTGTTCTGGGTGGAGTGCACATTTCCAGTCACAAGCAAAAGGACTGCTCATCCCACCTGACAAAGCATGTTGGCAAGATAAGGAGACAATAAAATAAACTCCAACCTCTCCAGCTCTCAGGCTATTTCTTCTGCAAAAGCCAGAAAAAAAAGGACATGGTTTGTGATGTGGCCAAAGGCTTAATAACTTAAAACTGCAGTCCCAAAGGCCTTGAAGGAGAATAAATGACAAATTCAGGGATGCCTACTCCTTCAGCAGTTCCCTGCTTTTATAGCAAAGGAGCTCCAACCCAAAGGGATCAGTTAATCATAACTGGGGGCACGGGATCCCTCAAGCTGTTGAAATCAGGGATAAAAGCAACAGTAGACTCCACAGCGGGTTATCAGGCAGAATTATGGCAGCCATATCTCCAGACAACAGAGGTGCAGATAGTAATAGAAAAGTCTAACAGAAAAGAGAAGAGCTGTGTCTCCTCCTCACACAGAAACGAAAATAAATTTCTTGGACATTGTCCAAGAGGAGAAGCCCAGACTCTCAACATACACCTAAATTCTCCATCTGCCTCACCAACATCAGTCGCACTCCCTCAGCGAGCAGCAGGGATGGAAACTCTGGCAGGACTTCTCCCTGCTTCTGCTCAGCCCACCAAAGTTGCCTCAGTCTCTTCCAGACTCATTTGCAAATAGCCAGCTCCCCTGCAAGCCTCAAGTGTGTCTAGACATTGGCTAATCCCTTTGCTTGTGCCAGCTGGGTGACATCAGCATTCTGAATATCGCTACAAATCTCTGCACAAGCCAGGTCTCCCAGCATGCGTATCATGAGCCTTTCCCATGCGACTTTGCTGGAATTACTGCAGAGACAGGAACGCTGCCAATAGCTACCTGTTAGGGTCTCTCTGGAGCATGAAGGTGACAGCTTCAGAGAACAACTCTGGGCATCAATGGTGGACTCTCCAAATAAGTAATCAAGCCTCATGGTCATTGCTGTCCTCCTCGAGGAACCACTGTGCATTCTGTTTCTTTTTCTGTACTTAGCAGGAGTTAATCTAGCTGTTCCAAATGCATTTATATCACTGTATTAATTTCCTTTTGAGGCCTATAACCTTTGATCAGGTCCAAGTAAGCCTGAGGATTCAGGAAGTTGCTACTTGCCACAATGGTAACTTCAGTGATCTCCTGCCACCTGGCTGTTTACCACTACACAAGGCTGTCAGCATCAAATGGTCAATCTGCTGAGCACTGGCTTCCTAAAAGCTATTCTAAGTTCAATGGCATTCTCAGTCTCTATTATGTATAAAAGAAACAAGAGAGCTTGTCAGAATAAAGCCATTTAGTGCATACTCAGAAATACCTTTAATTGTTGCATGGCACTTAAATACTCAGAAAATCTTGAGATCAATAGATTGATCTTACTGAGTCATCTGTCTCCCACCTATTCAAATGTTCATGCTCAGCATTGTAATTATCTCAGCACCTTTAAACTGGTTGTTAGGAGTATCAGAATACCAAAATGCACCCCTTTTTCTAAATAAGTCTGTTCTGGCTCTCTTTGCTGTGGTAGAGTGCAGGGAGAATGCTGCAGAGGGGGAATATTTAGGGGTGAGGCCATCAACTTTCACAGGAATGGAGTGGATCTCTGCCCTGTTGCTGAATGAATAAAAATTACCTTCTTTTCCAGGAGACAACGTTCATGCGTGACTTGCAGTACATGTATGTTAGACGAAAACAGACCTTGTCACTGTCTGCTCAGCACATTGATCTGTCTAGCAGTCTAATATCCTGACTGCAAAAGTTGCCAATATTCAAATCTTCAGAAGATGAAAGATCCCCACATTGCACATCACCAATTGTTCAGCAGTGCATAAGGGGAGAAAATCTCCTTGTTGATCACCTACCGTGATCAATTCATACCTTGGGGCATGAGATTTAATTGCCTTTAACATTGTCTTTAGTTTGAAAAAGTATCACTTGTAAAAATGATCTTTTAACTTTGTCTTACTCTCCACACTGAGGGGCAATGGATGCTAGAACCAGAAACAACCATTCAAGCACCAACCTGAGACGAGTTAATTAGGTTTTAAATGTATACCATTTTAGTCAAATAAATAATAGCTGACTTTTAAATCCACATAATCATAAAACCAGATATTTTATCATCTTCTGCATTGTTACACCAATAAAAAGCCACCCATACAGATGACTGAACAATGCAGCTTACAGCATTAACAAGTTTTTTTCCCCCTTCTCTTTTCCTAGCAGGTTCTCAACCCTGGTTATCTGAGACCTCCAAAGCAATATTTTAACGAACAAAATTAGGCAGATGTATCATCCACTCTGGGCTTTGAACCTGTTGCCACTGGGGAGAAAGCTGCAGTTTAATAGATGAAGATGTCAAACCACGTTATAGGAGCTTTTGCGACTGCATATTTATCACAGTGTCATAGGGGTCCCTGGCAAACCAAAAGATTTCACTGTTTGTTCACAGTGAAGACACTTAATTAATGACTGGGCCTAATCAGCCTGTTTTATTATTTACAGGGATTCCAACGTGGCTTAGCTCAACTGATATACAAACAAACCATCCTCAGCCTGCTCTAATTAATAATTCTGAACCAGACTCATGGAGTGGCACTGTCAAGTAGCTCTTTGGTGATTTACAACACCTCCTCCACTACATTCACGTTTCTTGCATGCAAATGAACTGCCACCCCTGCAAATCCTTCATTTTAAAATACAATGTGCCGTCTTGTTGACTACAGGAATGCCCTTATCTTTGCACATGACTTAATGGAGACAGATGTCTGACTTGGGCAGGTTTGTGGAGACCTTCATGGACACACACCTACACAGGATGTCATTTCAGATATGTTTAGGAGGTGGGGAAGAAAAATCCTGTATTGCCTCTGGCACAGTTGCTGCAGCTGAATTCTTTCACCAAGTTGTCAGCCCCAACCTCTCCAAAAAGGGGTGGACTACTCATTGTCTTGCACTTGCTAAATTCTTTTCCATTGCTGCTAAATAGATGAAAGGCAAGGAAAATGTGTCAGAGTGGGTGGAAAGTTGTTATGAAATCAGTTCACTCCAACTTCACAGATAGGTACTGGGTGAACTCACTGGGTGATTAGATGCCATACTAGTCTGAGGATGGAAAGAAGGGAATTTTCTTCTACAAGAGGTTAGGAATAAAATCACCATAAAAATACAAGTGGGAATTAATAGGAGTCATTTGCGTCGACAAACATTTGAAGAATGTTTTACATTTTCAGGTGAATTTCATATTCACAGTGGAGAAACTGAGGAAAAGAGAAGGTGAACGATTCGGTCAGGAAGACATGCTGCCAATTGGGGATGGCACTAGTGGATTCACACCAGCAGACCTCATTTTCTCTGAAAGAGACTTCTGAATATAGAGGGAAAACAATATTAGCAGAGCAATATAAACCAGATGAAAATAGCTCATGAGTGTGAGTCATCCTACTTGTGACTGCTTCCTATCCCAATTTGAGCCACGCTTGAGAAACACTGTAAAGCAGCACATCCACAAGAGAAAAGATCTCCCTCAAACCTATTAGCTTGAATGCAAAGCCAGTGCTACTTAGGTATCTATAGGAGCACCTGTCATGTTTGTTCAGCTCAGGGAACACCTGTTGTTTGGGGGCTGGAAGGTGGAAGTTCTGTACCAGGAAGCATATATGCATATATGCATGGTTAGCTAAGTGTGTACATGTTCCCAGGCAAAGCTGGCTTTAGTGCAAGGTCGGGGGGGTTGAACTGCTAACACAAAATAAACTGCCTATTACACAGCTTCCCAGCCCTGGAAGGCAGAAAGCTCTGCAGCTCGTGGAGGGCAGATGTTTCTCCAGGCTCCACATCGCACTGGGCGCCTCATGCTTCACAAAGATGGTACTGAAAGGAAGTAATTATTAAAGAGTCACTGTCAAATTGAACTGAAGCTCCCTATGCTGGTGCCACCAGCATTCCTATTCAGTAATCTCATTAATGAGATGGATAATGGAATGGATTGAATTTATTAAACATGGAGATGATACCAGCCTGGGAGAGGCTGCAACACATTCGAGTATAGGATGAAAGCTCAAGATTATCATGACAAATTGGAGAAACTGTCTAAGGAAGAAAAAAAAATCAATTAATTCACTAAAAGTAAGTGTGAAGTGCTACATTTAAAGTATTGTACAGAAATAATGAACCACACAAATACAAGGTAGGAAATTAATTTCTCTGCAGTCATTCTGCAGAAGAGGATCTGGGCCTTATAGTAGACTGGAAAGTGAATATGAGACAACATAACTGTGAAAAAAAAAAGGAAAGCATCATACTGGGAAGTAAAAACGCAAGCACTGCAAGTAAAACAGATGAAGTAGATCTGTTGTTTTAGTCAGTTCTGGTAAAACTTTAGGTTTAGTAATCATTCCATCTTCAGCACCACAGTTTGAATGGTCAAAGTCCAAAGAGGATTAGTGATCTGGAAATGAAGGCTCTTGAGGGAAGACTAGAAAAAAAAAAAAAAAAACCAACAACAAACCATGCTGCATAATTCTGAAAAGACTTGAAGACACAGGTCATGGTCATCTCCAGGAGAAGTTTACTGAAAGGGATAGAACAATAGAACAGATTGTTTCTGTGTTCAGTGGTAATAAAACAAGGAGGCATGGGTTTACTCCTAAGTGAAGCAAATTTTAGACCAGACATCAAAAAAACTTTTGACCTGGGAGGATAGTTTAACACTGGAATAGATTTCCTGGAGAGACTGGAACAGGTAAGTAAGAAGGCACAGGGGCATAGTATCTATCAGGCATGGTTTAGGCCTAGTTAACCCTGAAGTGGGTCAGGGGAATGAAAGAGTAGACACTGTGATATCCCTTGCTTCCTTGCATCTAGTACAGGTTATGACAGAAAGTGGATTATGCAAGAAACAGAAAGCTCTTGCCAACCATCATGTGCTCCTTTTGGTGTAAGGTGTCAGAAAGACTTTCACAAGCAAGGTTGACTACAGCCAGCACATGTGAGAGTTGCTCTGGGTCCTCTAAACATTTATCTTTCTTCAAGTATATTTTGAGATAAGAAAGTGTCCCAAAATCACAAAGTGCTTTTCAAGTGTAAAAATCGATGCCTTAGGTGACACTTGTTTTCTAATAAAGGAATTTGTTGGTATTCTTGAACATCTCCAAAAGCTCTTTTTCCATGTGTGATCAAATACAGAACATGCACATTGTTTTCATGAATACAATCTCAGCTTGTTATTTTTTACGGTAGGGCATAAGCTGCAGCGTTAATGCGGAGAGGTTTCCTAAAGCTCTCTCATAACTGTGTCTTGTTTAATCCACTTTGTGTCATAACCTGTACTAGATGCAAGAAAAACAGTGGACCAGATGAGGTGGATGTCCACCAACAGAGCAACTAGATTTATAGCTATAATGAGCAGCAGAGATATCAAAGGTAATAACAAAATGTTACAGGCCTGGGCACTAGGAACAAAAAAGAAGTCAAATTAGTAGGAAGAGGGTTCTCAAGAGGTGTCTGCAAAGAGATGGTGCGCTGGGGTGGTCTGAGAAATCCAGAGACACAGGAGGCAAGTGTGCAAGCTGCCTTCCAGGCCAGGGAAGGAGTGGTCCAGCTAGCTTAGCACAAACAAGCTGTTTTTAGATTTAGAGGGAGATGCTTGGTTAGGCTTAGTTTTGCCTTTCTAACCTGAAACTACTAATGATTCCAGACCTTTTGTCCAGAACATAAAACTTTATTTTGGAAAGACTGTCATGTGTCACTGCCAGCCTCTTTTGTCTGTGTTATTGATGGCACAGTAAGGGTGGTATTCTAGGATTCCGAGATGGACTGAAATACCCCACAAGAGCCAAGGAATGACAGTGAAAAATACTTGTAAGTTAAAGATATTGAACTATATACAAAAATTACAAGTCTGCAATGACATGAGAAAAAGGAGCAAAGAAAAAAGACAAAAAGTATGAGGAAACTATCTATACATACAATGTTATTTTTATTCAGTGGCTCAGCAACACCTCTTATAATAGAATACGTGAAAAGCATTGGGGTATCTGGGATTTTAAATAGCTTTTTCCATGACAGTCAACTTATGGACAGGGTTTCCTTAGATTTAGAAAGAAAACAGGGCACAGCTGAATAAAGCAGACAGGCAAATGGACAATTTATCAAAATGTTATGCACTCAACTAGATAAAAATTATTAATTTGTAACTGGGTTATTAAGAACTGTCAAGCCTCAAGTCAGGTTGGCAATTCTCAAGTTTAAGAATTCAATTTGTAGTCTGCAACATTAAATTAAAAAGTCCCTCTCTGTGTCATTCTTCACTAATATTTGTAGATATAACAGGAACGTCTGGCATCAGTGAGCCTGCTTCTCAGTTATTGCTCTTCTTGGCTTACAACAAGGTTGAGAAGGAAGCAGAAATACAAAGATGTCTCTTCTGCTTGAGGTTTTTTATATTCTGAGACACTGCAGAGGGCTGTCTAAACCCCCGGTCAGACTCAAGGTCTGCCACACTCACAGCATGGTCCCTGGGCACTGCTCAGTTCCTTTGTGAAGACAAGACCTGAGAGGGTGACATGGGCATTTCTCTGCTGTCAAGGATCTCCCATGGCCAGGATGGCAGAAATAGAGAGCCAAAACTTTCCTTCTTCTGCTTGTTGCAAAGAGGTAAATAGCCACAGGTCCTCCAAATCCAGTGTCAAGACAGTTCCACAGATATCATGTACACTGGGTAAGGGGGAGCGTAAAGGGGGAAAGAGGGAGCCTGTCTCCTGTGTGCCTTTGTGATGGGTCCTCCCACAAACTGGTGAATTGTCTTTACTAAAGCTTTGGGTAGTTGATGTACTGATCAACTCCCCTTGTATGGCTGGCAATTGATTTATCCATAGGTATACAGAGTAGATGGAGAGTTGCAATACATCACTCTTGCATTTGTGAGATCTAGAATTAGGTTGTACACATGTTTAGAGTCCTTGCTGGGTGCTAATAAAAAGATTTACGTGCATAATTTTAAAAAACAAATGTTTTAATTTTTGTACACAAAAGCCAACAAACAAGGTGATAACAAACACTTATCTACACTGTGCAAAATGTGGCATGACAGCTCTAGTTTGTGCTAGCTTTTGCAGGGACTCTGGGAGCATTCAGTACTTCATGGAAAGGGAAAACTCTTTGGTGTGTGCAGGAATGACTCTTACCTTGGGAATAATGGGTCTATCCCCACCAGTACTTTATAAAACTCTCTAAAATCTTGTTTTCCCATTCCACCCCAATAGTGCTGTGTAGTAGCAGCAGCATAACAAGTTATTAACTCTTACTTATTACTTACTGTAAGAAGTTTCCATAGAGATTTTTTTTTAAATGTTAAAACCCATTAGAGTTGTCTTGTCTTTGTCCATGCTCTTGGTGGAAAAAGTTATAACAATCTTTTCAAGGTAGTTTTTCTGTTTTTCAATGTATAACAATTGAATATTTGTAACTTTTTAATATTATCTAAGTAATGAAAACCTTGCATTGTTCTAGTTTTATACAATAGTCTTCCCTTAAACTTTCATTGTGCTATATGCAGAAACATGTGTGCACATACATGGAAGCGCATGTACTACAAAAATTTTATGCTGAGATCTCCACCAGCTAAAAAGCATTTGAGCTGCCACCGGGTATGTGTGTTAAAGAGTTACGTTCTCATCATAGATGCCAAGATGACTGTCTTGGAGACTGCCATCTTCTCTTACTCACCTAAGGGACAGTAAGAGCAGTGGAGAGCAATAGCTCCATACATAGGCTTCTCTGCAGCCCTGAAGGATTATTACTGCATCAGATAGGGCAGCTTGATTTCCATGGCTCTTTTGATCTATAGTGTCTTAGCTGAATTCACCCAGATGATGGCATCTGCCACAGTGGCTATCCACTGTACTCCCAAATTTTCTCCATAAAGGCTGTATGAACACTCTTGGAAAACATAGAAGTGTTCTTCATGGGATCCAGCATCCATGGGTGAAAGCAGGAGGCCACAATGATCCACAGCCATTATTTGTCAGTTTGCAAGGATGGGGACAGCGCGAGTCCTTGAATGAACAGCATTCAGGTGCTGCTATGAGGTCAGCCATGGTCACACTATTGCAGCTGGTGGGAGAGCATTCTACAGTCTCTTAGCTGCTGTGCAGTCACCTATACCTCACAGTAGCCCTGGGGCAATGACGCTTCTTGGGCTCTGGAGTGAAAAGCATGCTTCTCCTACAGATAGCTTGCAGAGAGCTTGATGATAACACAATATGTCAGCAACACACTGATTTAGTACTTACTGTATATTTTTACCCTTGCAGATCCAACATCTGGTCACTTAAATCCTTTTCAGGTAAATCTTCCATTAATTTCTGTTAAATTTTATTCTGAGTGGTGCTGATGAGATACCTCACCTTTTCTGGAAATATCATATCTCTATTACATCTGGTGCCAAGAGCCCTCCAGAGGAAGAAACTTTAAGAGCTAGGTTTCCTGCTAGGGGACACTGATGCAACTCCATTGGTTTCAATAAAGCTCTTCCAGTTAGAACCAGCAGACTTGGTGCATGTTGGAGGAAGCGGTAAGGAAGAGAACAATTATTATTCTTAGTTCTTAATAGTTTCCTACATGAATATCCAATTTCCAGGTCCTCACACAGACAAGACAGCTCTGTATGACAATGCCCTCCTATAAAATTTTAATTTAATATATAAAATACCACCATTACGTTTTTCTACCAGGCTATTACATATCTGATACTATATGCAGATATATAAATGTATGTATATAATAAATTAAAAAGGACAGTAGCCATTAGAAATATATTATCTGGTTATGGTCAAAGTTAACTTCAATTACACCCAGGGCAAAATCATATTTAATATCATGCTAGTTAAAATATGTAATGCAGTTTCCCAAAATAAACAGAGCCTGTATCTACAGGAAATTCTGAATTAAGGCTTTCTCTCAACCTTTAGAAATCAGTTTCTCTTTTATACATAAAATTCAATATTATTATGAGAAGAAAAATTACATAGCAACCAGAACTGAGACTGCATCAATTCTGTATTCTACTTTTCTGTGCAATGCATGCTTATAGTGACATGATTATGCTTAATCATTCCTGAAGAAATGCAGTCTTAACAATTATATTCTTACAGAGCCTTTCAAAGTTGCATATGTAAAAATACTAAAAATAATTACACAAAGAAATGGCTGTATCCAAATAATCCCACAATGGATAATAAAGCACAAAATGACTGGTGAAATCACAAGACTAATTTCCGAATTCCTTTCATAAAGATTAAAAAACACAGTGATAATTTACATTTATTCTTTTAAATGTAGCAAAAGCTTTATTTTTGACAAGATGGATGACATTTTAAAAATCATTCCTCATCTATCCATAATGAACTCTCTACCTCTGAGACTCAGGATGAATATTACTGTGAATTTAAACAGCAGCGAAATCATGGCAAAAAATTGCATCTTTGGAAATCCCATTCCCAAATAATCTTCTCCCCATATATTTTGTGGAGCCTCTGGCAATGACAGTAAATAAATACTAAATACCTATTGCTGAATTTCATTCTATTGAGATGAAGTTATAAACCTCACACGGGCACCATGGGTGATGTACCTTTAGCAGATACTGCTCAATGTCTGGCTGTCCTTTGGAGGGGTTACCTAAGGGATGGGAAGGACTGAGAAGCAAAGCTTGGGCAGGAGGCAGAAGCTCTGAGGAGGCTTTGCAGGGGACACTTCCCGGTGACCCACCAAAGAGCAGAGGCTATAAAGTGGTGTTAGCAAAGTGCAAGGAGCTGCCCGATAGAGCTGGCAGAGTCATCACAGAGTAAGATCAAGAAGGCTTGAAACTGGAGGGACAAGAGGGAGAAGTGAGCAGCAGGAAGAGGGAAGAAAGGACAGACTCTAATAGCTCAAGAGACTATTAGAGCCATGCTCAGCTGTAGGGCAGCCTCTGCACAAATCTGTCCATCATCAATGGTCTATGGGCCAGTAGCCAGATAAATCCTTGTCTCATCCCTGGAGTGAGAAATGGCTATCAGACCTGACCAACTGATGAATGACTGGAAAAGTACTTAGGGACTATGCACTATTCATCAGAAAACCCACTGTCCAGGACTACTATATGCAGATATTGGGGGCACTACTACCTGCAAACTGGGAATTGTTTGAAGAATTGAGGGATCCCCCAACTGTAAGTTGGAGGGTGATCTATCACGTCAAACTGCAGCAATAAAACAATTTTGAAGACTATACACTCTTAAGCTAGGAATCAAATGGAAGCCAACGTAGAGGAAAAAAAAAACAAACCCAAACACAAAAAAACTACACCTACTTTCAAAAAGAGTTCTGCTTTTTAATCCATGTGAGAGAACGTGTTCACTATTTTGCCCATACTGATTTGGATCATCACTAGCGGGTGGTAGGAAATGCAGAAAATTTTGTTACAAGCTCTGTGTATAAAACTCTAATTTCAAGCACATTTTCTCCCATGCAGGCTCAGGAGTTGTGACTGCTTCAGAAATTAAGATTTAGGGAATGATGAAACATTTGGATGCGTGTACAGTCTATTGACAAAGGCGAAAAGTAGCCTATTTTAATAATTTTTCCTGAAGACTGGAAATTGAAAGTAATATTTTAAGGAAAGGATTCAATTAAATTAAAATTAACATGGAGTGGAGTAACGCATAGTTGTACAAAAACCCAGGCTTTAACCATGCCCCTTACGGCTCATTTCCTCAATAGCAGGGATAAGTGCATTATTCCACAGTAACTCATTATGTTTTCTACCTCCCTCTGTTCTCCTGCATTGTGAGTGTCATTAGTTATGTTCTCTTATGCTGTTAGACACTGAAATACACTGGGGGTGGGGTTGTGGGCAGAAGGTTGTTAACTGCCTGTCTGGTATTCTGGCTGTCCTGTGAGGAACTGAGTAAGTTGGTAGAAGGGAGCCAGTCACGGAAATATGAAGAGAGGCCGTGGGTTTTTGTAAATCTCACCTGTGATGAGAACCCATCAGAAGAGAGAGGGCGAGAGAGATCCTCCTCGTTGGGACAAGTGCCTTTTAGAAGCTGACTAAGGAGTTGAGAGACCTGTGATCTTCCACCCTGAAAGTGCTGCTAATGGACATGGGCTGTGCTCGTAGCACTCTGAAGCTGTTGCTTGCAGATTAGACTTAAACTACTAGCCTTAGGGCAAAGTGCAGATGAAATGTTTTCACTGGTTGGCCTTGTGTATTATGGAGCCTTTTCTTTTCCTCGATTGTCAGAAAGGCAATATTTCACATGATCTTGTTGAGACCTTGAAGTGGCAAAGGCATATGAATCCCAGCTGGGAAAACACCTGAATATGAAAACCGTATGGGCACCAGTCTAGTTTGTGATTTTAAAAGAGTTTTCTCTGAACAGCCAAGAGAAAAATATGATTTATAAAGCCAAGAGAATAAGGTGCAATGTCATTTTTTTCCTTAGCAAAGGACAAAATAAAAGATAGAAAATGTGAGAATCTTTGAAAAATCACACAGCTGATAGTAACATTGCTATTGTGCTGGCTCCCAGTCCAAGTAAGGTTCAGTGTTGGCTTTATCAAGATGAGCAAGATGAGTTCCCTGGCAAGTGGAAGAGAACTAATAGGCCAGGACATCCATATACCTAGCTTTGGACATAAAAAAAGAACATCAGCAAATTTTGCTTACACAGATCTCATGGGAGTGCTTTGACTTTAGGGTTATACCTTTTGGGACATGTCTTTAGAAGATGGCAGTGATGTCTCTTTGTCTGATGGATAAAATAGGTTGACTCTATAGGGAGCACTTGGCTGTGCATATTGCTGATGTTGGCATTTTGAATACATCCTGAAGCATGTAGGGTGCACTGAAGTGCACAGCACTCTGAAGCACATCTCACTCCCTTTAAAAGACTGGATCAGCCAGAAGCCTTACAGGGGCAAGGAAGATGTATATCTGTGATATGACCTGGGGAACAGCTCAATGGAGATTTTGGCTGATGAAGAGCTGTCCCTACTACCAGAACCCAGAGCTAGTCCATGGATAGCCTAGAGAGGACTGAAGACTGAGCAAGGCTGGCACATACCATCTGTGGTAGATGGCTATGATACCTGATAACAGCCCTGAAAAGGTGAGAACTAAGATGAGGTGCCAGAGGTGGTTTTGGATGAGGTTTGTTATCTACACCAGCATCAAAACAACATAGAACTACAATTTGAGGGTCATGGAGAAAGCATGATGGAGTTAGTAAGTTGATAAAGGTGGAGGAGGAAAATACTGTGAAAGATCTCATCTCCCCATACAGAGCACAACTAATTTTATTAAGACTATGAATGTCAGCCATTATTTATTTATGCACATAATTTGCTAAAGGTAAATCCAAAAAAGACAAGGACTTCATGTTACCATTAGTGGTACATTCATTGAAATATTGCTGTCTGGATTACGTGACAGAGAGCTGTATGCTTGTGCCAGGATGTTTGATAGGCTATTGAATTAGCTCAGCATTACAAGACAGCAGCATCCCAGCCTTCTTAAATCTTTCCCCCTCCTTCAGTACTTCCTGCTACATTTGTCTGAATCTGCTCTTGCTCAAGGTGTTGACACGGAAAAGCAAGTTTTGCCAAGGTTATTTCCTTATGCCTAATAAATTCTAAAACCTCAGATGTCTTGGTCTTTAGGTGAGTTTTCTTCTGGTTTAAAGAGAAAAAACACATTTCAAGAGCAAGATCTTTCCTCCTTGTTTTGTGTGGTATTAATTTCCTTCCCAGAGTAAATCTTTTCACTAACAGCTCTGTCCCATGTAGGCACCATCAAAACTGCTGAAGACAGTGAATCTTAGAGGACTTAGTACTTCCTGCTATATTTGGCATCTGCTCGTCTAAGTAGAGAGGTCTGGAAGTTTCTCAAGGAAAGGAATTTTATTTGAAAGTGCCCATTCACAGGTAAAGGACACCCAAGTACCAGAAAGGCAGCCCTGCCTGCCATCATTACTGCCATAGCTGACCTCTTTGGGAAGGAGTTTGTTCTCATTTCAAGTCTCATCTTGTCCAACTCAGTTGTAGCCCAGCTGATTGTATGATGAGCTCAGTTAAGATCTGGCAGGTCTCCAGTTTTGAGATCTTTAGCTGGTGAAAAAACAGTTTTCATCCAGCTCTAGATTACAGTCCAAATCAATGGGCCTCGAAACCTACCACTGCTCTGGGTGCTCAGCAAAGGTTGCTACAAGTTCTGCAACCTTCATCCACATTCTACATCACACATTGGCATCCATGGTCCCTTTAATACTGAATTTTTCTCTACTTTCTTAAGGGAGTGCTGGAAAACGCTTCCCTTCCTTCCACTCCCACTCTTGCAGTCTTGCAAAGTGAGAGTCTACTAATCAATCAGATGAGCTGCTGGTATAAGTGTAGTCATATTCACCTTTAATAAAGCTATACTGATCCTACTGGGGATTTGACTTCCAAGTGCATTTGGATACTAGAGCTTTCTGCTGGAAACAGTGACTTCTAGCAGTGGAAAGTACAACTCTGACCGCTATCAGACTGTCCTTGACCTGGAGCTTCCTTTTTGGAACTGATGGACTCTTGGGTCTCTCATCAGTACTCAAAATATTGGATTTTGCTGATGGGAAAACCATAAGAAAGGGAAGTAGGAGTAGGAGGGGTGCACACATAAAGACATGTTCCTGTGAGCAAGACCTGAGGCATGTACACACCTTGACTGATATCCTGCCTCAAATTAAATCCATGATAAAGCTGACTTTGTTTTCAGCAGGATATGGTTTTCATCTCTGCCTGTTATATATAGTCCATCTGAGTCTTCACTACACATTTTATTGCTGGTTTTATGTTGAGAGAATATGTGGCCAAGATCTATCCATGTTTTTCAGCCTAGCCACACAGACTGTAGAAAAATCATTTTTGTAAAAATATGAAGGAATATGAGGAGTCAACATATCACAGGAAAGAGATAAAATTACATATTTAATATTGCAGTTTAGTTAGCCAATCGGATTAACATTTCTACCATGTTCTTACCTATAAAAAACCCCACACAACTCTGTTTAATACCTATCAAAAGATCACATTCCGCAACAAACATCAATGTGTGGACTGGTATCAATGAGTAGGATTAAGAGAGGATTGTGATTCTGAAAGTCCTGTGCATAACAGCAAGATTGTTCCCTCAGCAGTGAACATTGCCAGCTGGAGTATGAGAAGATTCAGATACAAGAAATTTCAGAACTTACTCAATATGCTAAAAGCAAAGGTTTCCAGAGAGCAATGACAACCTTTGAAGATTAGAACTAGTTTTGGGTCTTGATCCCATACAGTTTAGTAAATTTTCGAGATATACTGTTAACCCTGAGCCCTAAGACATTTCTTATGACATTTTCATTTAAATCAATGAAGTGTTACAGAGCATGACCAGCCACCCAGATCTAACACTGCAGATCAAAGAACCCAGCTAAAGAAACTTTGGAAACAAGGAAGGACCCTACTTTTAAGGAAGCTCCTTTCTTTAAGTGTGGTGTTCATGGACTGTCTGTTTTCGTATTCCTGGTGAGAATTGGAAAACACAGCAGAGAAGGCCATCAAGAGAGGAGCTGGCCCCTTCACAGTCAGCTGGGATTTTCCTCAAAAAGTCTTACCCAGCAGCTAAATTTGAACAGTTCAACATCTATACAGGTTAGCAAGTGATGGGTCTGGTTGGGGAAGGCAATAAGCAGCAACATGCTAAAAGAAGGACAATCTGAATTATTATTCATCTACTTTGGGTAGGAGGGAGTGGAACAGAGAGCAAAGGGACCTGTTGTAGATTGTTTCTCTATGTTGTTCTGTTTCTCTTCTCTCTTTTTGTTCTTTCCCAAGTAATGTGCTGTTTGAATAAGCCTGTTTAATTCACTGCTTGTGAGCAGGGAATATATTGTTCACTAACTGTTCTGACAGCTTGATTTGATTTCTCTCTATTTTTGGATGGTGTCTCAAGATGATGTTAAAAGTGGACATCTAGACGCAGAACCTGGTCCTTGCTGCTGCCAGTTGGGGCTTGGCAAAAGGGTTACCCAATGAAGTAGTATATATTAAATGAAGCTGTCTCTGATGTGCCAGCCAGCTATACTAAGTGTCCCATTAGAAATCCATCCAGTATCTTTAATTCCAAATCTGTTACAAACACATCCTAAAACACAGGAAAGCATTCACCTACTGTAATGAAGTCAGCTCTGGGGTGCAACACAAGAGCTGTAACCATTTGAAGCTGCAGGAGGAGGTAATATATCAGCTGCACACAGCTGATTCCTCTCATTTTCTACACAATACCATGCCAAAAATTTCTACAGCTAAGCAAATAATATCAGACAACATTGTATGGCATCTCCTTCACGTGGGTGGCAACAAGCAGCATAGCATAAGGGTTATTATAAATATTATGAATCTATTTGAAAAAGAAGTCTCTTGCATTGATGTTCTGAAGCATATCAAGTTAATATGACTATTAAATTTTTTCAGATACCTTTCCAGCATCCTGAAAAAGAATGAAGAAATTAATTTTTCTCGTTTTGTAGCAAAGAAGGGTAGATGTAGTGCTCGAGGACATGGTTTAGTGGTGGACTTGGCAGTGACAGGTTAACAGTTGGACTCGATGATCTTAAGGGTCTTTTCCAACCTTAATGATTCTGTGATTTGATAATACTATTTGTCATACGTGGAGGTCTGCAGGCAGTTTACCAGAAACATCCCTGTAAATACTGACAGGTCTGAGTGAAGACTTTGTGGCAGCAGAGTTTGCCATTACAGCCCTGTGAAATCCTGTGCTGGTTTCACACATGCTTTCTAGAGTGGTCCCACTGGGCTCAGTTTGCAGGGGTTTGCATCTTCATCTGCAGGCTCCAAGCAGCCTCAGTAAAAATCCATTTAAATTAGTGCATTTTTTTCTTAACCTGCTAGTGTTAACACATACCCCAAAAAGCCCAGTTCTACATTTTACTTACAAGGATCTCTTAGGTTTTGTCCTAGAGGCCTTTTAATCCCCTCTCCTCAGCTCTTGTCACAGCTGAGATTTTCCCACAAATGACTGTCAGTCCCATCCCCACATGGCACTGTGGGGTGGGGAGGACTGCTAGGCTTCATCCGCAGCCCCAGAGCTACCTCATTTGGTTCTTCTTTCTCTGTAGGAAAAGCAGGGATGGAGCCTGCTGCAGAACTACCAGAGTTATCATTCTTTAAAATCTCCCTCTGAGGTGGACATATTACTCTGGGGTATTTCTCTGGTTCTCTACTGTCCTTGAGTCAGGTAAAATGACCAGTGAATCTCCACTTTTCTGTTGAAACTCTAGAACTTAAAGCATCCCAAAGAATGATGTTTATGTAAGTTAAAGCAAATGGACAGTCAGTGATAAAAACAAGTAGCAGTATACATCAAATCACAGCACTGCCTTTCATGCACTTTTTGTATATAAATGCTGGGTTGGGGAAAGGAAGGAAAAATAGCATTATGGTAGAATTGGTTCAGAACATGTTTCTTGATTAACACTCACATGTAAGTAGCATTTAGGTAAAACAGTCACTTGCCCTCTAAAAGCAACGTGCTCTCATTTAATAAATTTATCAGCAATACTGAAGCGCAGTGTGTTTGCTGGAAGCCATGAAAACATCCCCAGCTCTGAACTGAATGGCTGCTTTCGTCTCCTTTAGAAGCAGAAGCATAAGCATTTTCCTTATCCAGAAAAAGAAAGAAGTCTTTTCAGAGAACAAGACTTTGTGCCAGGTTCTCCGCCAGGCATCTTGGGGTGTTTTGAACGACCTGGAGAGGCCACGTCGCATCAGTAAGCCTAGCAGGCGGTGAGGGCCAAGGAGACAGAGCAAGTGTCTCTCCACAGCTCCAAGCACTGGCAATCCACACTGCCATGCCAGGCAAGCACACCACGTGCAACAGGTTATCACCTCAGGGGATGCAGCATCCTCTTTTCTTCCCTACCCCTCCATTCACTTTCACCAGCTGCTCTAAACATTTCTGACAGTCCCAGTTTAACACCCCTACCCTAGTAAAGTCCCACTCTGCAGGAGAGAGAAGCAAACCTGAACTCTCTCCCGAGTCCAACAACACTGCTTATTAATCAACTAGACAATTCATGTCTGAGAGACATAAGGGCATCCCTCTTGGGGGTGAAAATGCTGCTTCCAGGGAGCTCTCTTCCACCATCTGCCCCCATGAAATCTAGGAAATTGGGATATTGGGAAGAAAATTCAGCACAGATGTATAATATGTGAAGGTCTGTTCACTTCAGGGTGTATTTGTATTGCATTTAGCCTCTGGAATTTTTAGCCTCCCCCCCATTACCACTCTGATGTAGATGTCAATAGACACACACCATGCCACCTAATTCAGATTTCAGCATGATCGTCAGTGGAGTTGCATTATGTTTTGTCATTTGTTATTCGATTGTTTGCTTCTGCAAGGAAATAGTTTATGTGGTACACGTGAGACAGGCAACCATTACATAAACTGTGTTATTTTACCACATTGAAATTCCCAGCCAACTGTGTGACTTCGGATGGTCACTAAGCTCTACCTGACCAGAAGATACTCTTGATGGTAGTTCAGGCTGTAGGTGGGAGAAGCTGAAGAAACAACACAAAAAGCTCATTAATATATAATTTCTGTAAAATGAGTTTGAAAAAGTATTTCTAAATTACTTCGTACTCCATGCTTAAAAGGGCCAGAAAACATCACCCATGGCAATGTCATGCTACCATGGCTGGTATATCTCTGGGTTTGATGTATAGAGTGTAACAGATCTTTGTTAACTAATGCTAGTTTGGAAGAAGAAGGAGGGAGTCTGCAGTACCTTCCCTCTCTCAGGCTGTCTATTCAAGCAGTAAGAAACATCGAGCAGACAGTCCCTTCTTAGATGGTACTGAAGGAATGGCTTCAGGGCTGTGCTCATTTAGTCCACCACATCTAAGTCTGCATTCATTTACCTAGTGCAAACTGTTCCTATTTTACCTCCCCTTCTCTCAGACAGAAATATATTTTTAAAACAAAGAAAGGAGCAAATAAGACATTCTTCCACATATGCTTGCCCATGTGGAAATGTTAATCGTGTTGTTCGATGCAATTCTGGAAGGAGCTCAGATATGACAGTGCTGAGTATGGCACAAACACTTGAATAAATTGTACCATGAAGACTAAATCTAAGCAAATGTGAAAGGAAGGGTTTTTTTGAAACATCCTGAACATGCTGGGTTTTCTTTGATTAGTGCCCACTGAATTAAAATATGTGGAAACTAACTGGGTAGTACTAGCTTTCTATTATAGATTAAGCCCCCTTATCCCTGCAATTAAAGAAAGTGCTTTTTCCACTTCACCAATCCTTCAGAAAAAACAAAGATAGAACTCAATATTCTTGATAGATCTTGGATAAAATGAAGGCAGGAACGAAAACCTTTCAGACTGATTTTATGGGCTGGAAAGAAACAGGACTGCATATCTTGTCTTTTTTCAACTCTTAATGGCACAGAGTGACCTCTGGCGAAGTCTGCTGAAGCCAATGGAGTTGTACCAGGGATCATTCTGGCTCATGCTCTGAAACTGCCAGTAAATAAAAGGCCAGATCCATTTCTTCACTGTTTTCTGTTAAACACTTTCTCGCATATGACAACCGGAGAGGGAAGGAATCTTCCTCTTATGCATTTTTACATAGCTTCCTATGAGCAGAGAAACATTGGGGTTTGGCAGACATTCAACTTGGTCTCCAGAACAGGAGTGGTGCAGGGCTGCGAGTGACCTCCACCAGGCAGAGCGAATCCCCTCGGCTGTTTTTCACCCAGGAGTAGATGGGAGCCAGAAACCAGACTACGTGTTTCACGGTCTGCAGATGGGGTGCATGATCGCACAGAGCACCTTTTCAATGCCTGTGACAATTTAGCTCATACTGAATATACACCAGGTGTATTATGCCGTCTCTTGTTCTAAAATAAGGATTCGCAGGAGCACAAGATTAATGGACACCATCTATTCGCCTAGGACATACTGTGCCCCTATCTCTAAAATGTTTTTTTAAAATAGGATTTCTGACTGACTGGCAAGCAAAGTGGCACCTGATCTTTAAGAAAAGGATCAAGAAGCAACAAAAGGAGTTTAACTTCCACAGTTTGTGTAATAGCAATCCTATGGGCTTTTGGGGGGAAGTGTGCCATTACAGTTCCAGAAACATCAGGAGTGGCACATTGCCTGAAATAACTGTAAGAGGCAGCAGAACAAGAGTGAACTTTCAGCACCTGAGATTTATGTGTCAAAAATGCCTCAGCCCTTGTACATGTTTTATGAGCGTTAAAATAGGAAGTACAATCCCTATGTCTCAGGTGGTGAACGAGCAATACTTCTATAAGATTTAGCTCTTTGCAGGCAAGTCTTGAAATTCCTTAAACCCCTGAAATTATGAGCGATTGCTCCAGAGGGGTGTGAAGTCTATATCTGGACTTCAGGCTGAGTTGCAGTTGTTGGCTGTAATTGCAGTGGAATTTTTGGTGCCAGAGATATCCTAGGAGGCCATGGGGAAAAAGGAGAGAAAAGAAAAAGGCAGTTGTATTTTGAAGCATAGTTGTTTAATAAACATGCTTTTCCAATAAATAAGTCTGGGAACCTCTTCTGCTATACTGTGCCAGTGTGGGTAGGCCTACGTTTACACATGGATGCTTGGCAGCATGGATGCTTGACTCACCAAATACACAGTATAAACTCTGTGATCTGCTGAACGTGCTAAGCTGAGAGGCAGATTTTGTCAGCTTTGCTCCTGATGAGTAGGACTGTGCTCTGCAGGCAGCACCTGACTACTTGAGAAGGAAATTACTACACAACGGAGGAAGGTTGTCAGTGTTGACCAAAATAAGCATGGGGTTTTTTTTAAACTGCTAATGTGGGCAGAGTTTTCTTAAAAGGAGGAGGTTTTTCAATGGTCTTTGAAGACTCTTTCATTTTCATTTGTTTCCCACGTCTATCTCATTTTAAGCAATCACCTGCTTGCTGTTAATCTGCAGCCATATTCTTAAACACCCCGTACAGAAGAGTTGTCACAAGCATGCTGCTCTGGCTATAACAGAGCACATGACCATGCAGAGATTCATTTTTAGAGCAGGATGGTACTCCAGAAGCTGCTCTTTCAGCTGCATGTGTGGGCTCAACCAGACAATATGCAGGCTGAAAGAGGAGCGAGGGCTCAATTAACTGTCTCCAGAGAGCCTAATGTACTCCATTGCACCCATTTATGGCATGTTTCTCTGCAGCTAAACAGGAAATCTTTTCCACAGTTTTATTCAAGCCCTTCAGTAGAATTTTATGGAGAATTAGATCTGTGGTTCAGCATTTTAAATAGTAATTTAAGTTCTTATTTTAAGAATACAATGTTGGTTTTAGTTCTGTCAAGATCTATAGTACCTTTCCTTAGGACTCCTTATTCCTGGAAAATGTGAAGGTCTGTTAGCTGAAGGCATGGAGAATCCTAGTTAAAAAATGCTTGTGTTGCTGGTTCACTTGAGGGGCAGAGGTGGAGGGGCAGGGGTTCACCCAGTTTGAGTGACTTCATCATGACTGTGAGTGATCCTTGCTTAGGATGTTAGGATGACTTTCTGGACATATTTCAGAAAGGATGGAAAGACAGTTAATGAAAAGCATTTATTTTTCCTTAATGGGATACATAAAAAGAAACCGAGTTCAGGCCTCGTCTCCCTGGGTGCCAGGTGGAGGAGAGAAGACATCTGCCTTGCCTACTTCATCTCTCCTTATTCCCTGGGAAGCCAAAGTCCAGTTAGGGTCAGTTCTGCAGAAAATGGTGTTGACTGACTAGTGAGTGCTTAATTTTTTGCCTGATCTGCACATCAGGTTTCTTCATCCATGCTGTTTCAGATAGTAACAGTTTCTCAAGTGTCTTTGCAAATGTGATGGCATGCCCTTTTGTTTGTATGAATAAGGTGATCAGCAAAGGAGATAGATACCTCAATTAATGATCCTGTATGCAGGAGCACACACATGTTTGGGCCCTTTCCTGACTGCAACTCTCATTGTGGAAAAAAGGAGATTTTTCTTGCATGTAGAAGTGTAAGTTATTCTTAGATTTAAGGACCTAGTAGTTTCTTTATATTCAAAGAGCAAACACCGCCACTATCATTATGAATCACTATTCCTGATGAGTCTAATTCTTTTTACTGCCATTACAGCAGATGCTCACATATCTATCCTCAGTGGCCAATTCAATCTTCCCAAACTCCTCATAAATATTCCAGGAAGAATGCTAGATATTATAACAGCTTCTCCTGGCTTTGGCAGGAGAAGATAGAGCTGCTCCTTCAAGTCAGCTTTTCAGACGGCTTACCTGCAAAGCCTAGGGGGACACCAGATATGGATCCCTTGCTGAACATTGCTGTTATACAGGCAGATATTCACAGTGACAGCATATTTCCCTGCTAACAGCCTTCAGTGCAATATTTTTCTCCCTGTGGCTATGTCTCTTCTTTCAGCTTCATCCATCTTCAAGTGTGTGAGCTCTGTTGTGGTTGATTATAAACTCTGAGGGCTTTTAACATGGGGAATTTCTCCGAACACAAAGCAAGTGAACAAACAGACATCCCCTGACAGACCGTGGAAAATAGAAAGCCTAGTGAAATAAAACACGTGTTGCTCACAACAGTAGATCTTTAAAAGAAGTCAGATTCATAATCTCCTACACTAGGTGGATTATCTGCAAATGGATTTCTCCTTACCTGCTAATTGCTTTCTCCTTGTCATCTATCTCTTCCCTTCAGTTGCTAACCATCACCAGTGTGTCTCTTAGCATGGCCATTCCTGTTTTCCTGTGTCCTCCTGGAAATCCTGTTTCCTATGGTCTTGTTCTGTACATAACAACTCACAGAGAACTAGAAAAAAATTATTTCCCATAAACTTGTGGGTTCCTGGCCTTAGCTTCTACCCTTCCTGTAACTCTGTTGGATGCCTATTTGATCTCATGTTTCCTCTTCTTTTCCATAGCCATGAGAAACAAGAGGTCTTATAGCAACTAAGGGTTGAGACTCATTGAGGAATGAACCTATGAACAGACGGCAGGTACATGAAAATAGACAGTTCCAGCCCCAGAGGGTGTCAGCCTGTCTTGGTGAGGCTGGCAAAGGGTGGGACCAGAAAAAACACAGAGTAGTTTGGCTAGGGCAAGGCAGCTGCCAAGTGGTTGAGTCAAGCGCTGTTCTTAAGTCAGTTTATTGTTTCCTATGTACTAGACAGAACTGCCTCTGAAATGCTTGTGGATAAAATAGGTGGATGAAATGTTGCCATTCAGATAAATTTTTGCTTTGTATCTTCCATGTTCTTGTGTTTTTAAGTGTTTTTCAAGGCTGCCTGAAGCCTTGGATTGGGTGCTTTTTGGCATGGAGTTTGAATAAGATTGAAATCTAGTTAAATAAATATAATGAGATTCTGAACCAGTTGAGTTATTCTTAAGATTTGCTCATGTTTAGCTATAATTCCATTTATCAAATACTTGTAAGGATTAGCACACAACAGCCCAAGAGAAGCATATATGTTGTAAGGTAGCAGAATGCTTTAGGTCCCATAGTTGCTGCTGAGAGATTTCCTCCCTTGATATCTTTTTGTTTTGCTGTGTTTTCTTTCAGTCAAAAGGGGGCCTTTGCTGGTGCCAATACTGTTTTCAGAAAGTAATCTTACCCGGTGTCCTCCTACAGCATGAAAGCACAGCACACATAGCAGGTGGGGTTTACAAGGGTACGACACTATGTGCAGCAAAAAGCATTTGATTCCTCTCTTTAGACATCTTTAATAAGAAGAAACATAATTGGAAAGCAGAGCATGGATTCAAAGGAAATCGACTACTGCCCCCTGTTTAACTCAGTGTGTACCAAGGCCTATGCATTCAGAAAGTCCATCCAGTTTAGGATGTGGCACAGGTGGATGAATATGACCACATAATATATATCCAGTGGGTCTCATAAGTGCCACTCTAAGTCTCAGTGACCTCAATCAAATCTCCTTCTGCCACAGCCAAATGGATTTGACTCTTCACTGCCTAATGACATTGCATTTGTGCAGACAGTTGATTCACTGGAGTTCAAATAATGCTGAATCAGCATTGGACGTTATCAGGGCAAAGGTAGTATTTTCATTTTGTTAAACCAGGGCGCTCATCATTAAATGAATAACTTTCTGGACTGTGTTACCCCATAGTGCCACAATAGCCTCGTTGTGGAGAGCAGAGGACTCAATATGTTTAGGTTTGTGTTTTCTCATACTGCTCCATACGTGTCCTTTCCTCCCCATCCTACTGCCAAGCAACCAGCCTGATTAATTTTTCAGAGCTATTGTCTTCCCTTGGAAAGTGAATCCCTCCTTCTTCTTGTGATTCTTCTATTTCCAAGTAGGTCTCTAGGACTGGATGGGTGATGTTGTAAGGAGTGTTAGACGGGATGCTAGAACTCTAGCCAGGCAAGTTGTGCATACAACCAAGGGAAAGACTAAGGCTCATCTTTACCTGATACTGTGTGTGAATACCATGCTTTCCATGCTTACACTAGTCTTTCAAAATAGGTTAATTAAAGTATTCTCATAATACCTTTTAAAAACATACCTAGTTAAAACCACACTTGTTTAGAAATTCTTTCCACTCATCACAAACATCATGATTAGGAGGCAGGAGTTTCCAAGGAAGGTTTTCCATCTATTACTTCGGACATAGAATCATAGAATCATTAAGGTTGGAAGGGACCTCTGAGATCATCGAGCCCAACCTGTTAACCTAACTGACTGGTCTACCTCTAAACCATGTCCCTAAGCACCACATCCACATGTTTTTTGAATACTTCCAGGGACTGGTACCACTTCTGAAAGAATTTTTTGCCATTGACTGTATGGAGTCTTTACTGTTGCAGTGCAATGCAATTTTAGGAATACTTTTAGGTTCCTGGTGGCCTGACAAGATTCATGACTCCAAGTTAAATGTGTAGGCTTCTTATGAGGTATAAAGAGTCTGTTGTCTAAGAACTAGATCCACAAAAGGCAGCATACTGAGGGGGGAGCAGGACTTGTAACAGGAAAAGCCAGAAATGAGGTAGAGGAGGTAATGGTGGTGCCTTTCTGCTCATAAAAATGCTCTAACCACCAGCACATCCTGAGCTAGGCCTGCTTTCATTCTGGGGTGTTTCCTGTCTTGGGCCATGCACATGAGAGTGATAGAGGCAGGCCTGTGCCTGCCTGCACGTATGCATGTGCAACTGCATGAACTGTCAAAATTAAGGCAGATGAGCTCATAACTGTATATTGGGGGCTAGAGTAACTTTGTTGTAAAGATTGGGGAAACCTCCCATGGCACCTCTAGTCAGCTTAGCTGAGGTTTTAAGGATTCCGCATTTAGACTGAGCCACACACGACTGTGTGTTGGGCTCCTAAGTCTTATCCAAATCTCTTTATGAATGCAGACCAAAGGCTTTCCCTGATCTACAACATTAACTTACATCCTCTCAAGAGGACCAATCCATCGCATGCAGTGTGGGTCAATCAACATGACAGAGACATTTCAGATGGTGTTACCAGTCACAGGATAAAGCCACCTGAGCTCAAGCAGCGTGGCAGAATGTCCATTTCAAGGAAGCCATCTGTCAATCATAAAAAGGCTGGGATTACAAATCAATATCTCTCTATTAATTTCTCAAGCAGGAGAGCTGAATTAAGACTGCAGATCCTGGAAATTAGTATATGGAAACTCTTTTCAGTTACCATCAGCGTTATGAAATGGTATAGGTACACTCCAAGTTACAGAATATAATATAATTCAAACAAGTAAATATTCCATGGTCTAGTTGTACCTTATCTTTCTGAAGAAGGCCAAATCAAGCAAATATGCTTCACCAAGTATGTAACTAATTTCACTGCAAGTAAGACCCCTTCCTCATTACTGTGGCAACCTTCTAATATCCTAAAGCTTAGAGGCTAATTACAGCTGTCTACAAAAGCAGTTGACCATCCCTTCTTCAGTGAGTTTATGATATATTTCCTTGGCAGGATATTAATAATAGACTCAGTGAAACATGTAGAATTTGCCAACACCTCACAAATAGTTTCCCTAGGAAATCCACAGCAATGCAGTTGATATATATTTATATCTACAGGTGAGATGGCATACACCATTCAGTATTTCTTGTTAAAGGTCCTCCTTATTTCTTTCTATTTTTCCTAGCCTTCGTTAAAATCTGCAATTCATAAAAAAGCAAAAAGCCAGTCTGAAAATAGCATAAACCAACAACATGCTACTCATAAATTTCAAAACATTCTCACCATCCAAAGCCTCTTTAAATGGGGACCATTTTGAGTCTTTACTGTCTCAGTCTGTTGCTGATCATAATCTTCTGTCCTGGTATTCATTTTCCAAGAGCGACGCTCCTGTTCTGTAAATCAGAGAGTTTGGACCCTAAGTGGGCGTACTGCCAAATCTTGCAGGGCAAGATCCCTCTTTCCTTGCAGAAGCACAGCTCCTTGTACTCCTCAGTAAAGTTACAGAGGTCAGTGGTACAAACTCCAGGCCCGCAGTGACTGCCTGGGACCAGAGTAAGGCTCACAGCCCGCAAAAGAACTTTTCCATTCTAGCATACCGATGAGGAAGGTAAGTTATATGTTCATCAAATGTCCTATGTAAACAGAGAATTAAATAAAAAAAACATAGTAACAATAACAATACATCTATATTTTCAAACCAAGAGCATGTGTGCGGTTTCAAAATTTTTACATTCAGTTATTCATGGCAAAAGAACTCCTCCTAATAATGTTTAGAGAACAGATAAAGGCAAGCAGGAGGCTGTAAGTAATGGATGTCTAGGAAAGGTGTCTTAAAAACAAGTACACCTGTGAGGAACAATTGGCAGACTGTTGGGATTTTTATGGATAATTACATTACACAGGCTCTCATAATGTCAGATGTAATATAATAAATAGGCTGCTCACTTTGGTGTTCCCTACAGTCAGCTAGAGCTATCTGGAAGACATTTTTCTGGTTTGTGTGAAAATTATGTCTTTTTGTCAGGAGCTCTTTACTTTGCAGAACACCACACAGCCCAGCAGTTGCTCGTTGCAGTTGTAATTAGATTATATCAAACTGGAAGTGTTGAAACACTGGTGCCTGTGCTGTCTCACTCAGCTCTAGCTCCTGAGCTCCTCCAAAGCACTGAGCTTGCCATGGTGATGCCTGCTGAGGATGACAGCGGTGATGGGAGGTGGGTGAGGATGGACCCTACACATGGAGGTGTTAAATACACCAGCCATCGCTTCTCACCCTGAAGTTGCCTTCTGTAGTTGGAGGTACTCTGCACCTTGCAGAGGGTACTCAGGATCTGGTAAGACTGGCTATCTAACTTGTTATTTTCCTATGGAACCAACGAAATGCTGCTGGGAATTTTTTTTTTAAAGCAGTATAGGGATATCAGTCACAAAAAAACCCCATTGGGAAATACATATGGAGCCTATTTGCATTTTGCCCTGCCTTCTGCACAGACAGCTCATCAGGTCTTTCAGGAAAGCATCAAGGGAAAAGAAGCAGCAGCTTTTGAGCTGCTGTGAGCTAAGAATTGTGTTGGACAGGCAAATATCAGGCCTATGCTTCTCACTTTGTCCTCCCCTGCGTGCCCCAGTGGTGGACATCATGATGAAAAGGCATTACTGGTCAGCCCTGCACTCAGCTGGGCTCTCCTTCTCATCTGGGTGCTAAAGGCAGGCTTCTGGAGAGCTGTGTATCCCCGCAGGGAGGAAAGTGCAGCATCCAGCTTCAGGCAGAGGTCAGCCAGTGTGTGCTGATGCTTGAACTACTGCCCAGACACGCACACACAAAAGACAGAATTTGGGAGCAGAGGCTGGGGTAGATCTCCTAGGTCTGCAAAAGGAGAAAGCTCCCAGTTTGCCCAATGTTTACCAGGAACAGAATGTTGCTCTAGGTATTTCTGGTAGTCATCTGGGGAAGATAGCAAAATAAATGTAGCCATCTTTCAGAGTCTGCTTGAGGAGCCAATCTTTTTATGTTGTAGTGACATGTGCATTTAATAAAGATATAGAGTGTTCTGAGGAGAGTAAATCTACACCCTTATCTTAGAGACATTTAGAATGAAGATTTCATTTAATTGTGGCTCACTGCTGAGCACAATTTACCAAAATGGCAGTAAACTGCTATTGAACTGTAACATCTAAAGATGTCTAAGTGCTTGGATAATTTGTGGTTTTTTCCTCCTTTGGAAGATAGTAATAAAATTGCTAAAAATAGGAAGGAAAGATAACAGCAAGGCCTTCAAAGCAAAGAAAGAAGCGGTCACACACTCAGGGGCTCTAATACAAGCATCACCCCCAAAAGTGGTACACCTTGACCCCCTTGCCTTTGTTCACAGAGCTGTTGTAACACAACCACCATCACAAATAAATAAAATGGTGGGCTTGTATCCCAGAGAGATGCAATCCAGCACTACTGATGCTTTTGTAAATTTGCAAGCCCTTTAAGAAATTTCCCATGGGTAAATTATGGGCTTAGCTTTCTTTAATTGGGTTTCACAGACCGCTTAAAAGTAGCCCGTGGCCCCCTCCTCTCCCTTCCCGCCCTGTTCCACAGCCAGAGGTAAAAAACACAACAATGGTTGTAGCTGCACAGGATTTGTGTCCGCAGCTGAACCCTTTTATCATCCCTTAGTGCAACTCTGAGGGTCCTGATTCTGCACTGGTGGCCCTGGGAGCTCCCTTTGATCCCTGCCCATTAGTGGAATCCCTGGGGAATCAGACCAACACCGCTGACTTGCCTGTGATGATTATTTGACTGTAATAACTGAGCCCTATGGGACTGACAGAATCATTTTCGTGTCTTAAGTATCCCCAGTGGAGCATTTGGTTCAAAATGACTCAGAAAAGATGTAAGTTGACGGAGCTGATAGGGTCCTGTTTGAGTCTAAAATGCAGAAGAGGCACTCCACACCTAGGCCCAGCAGAGTGGGCCTCAGCTTTGAGGTGCAATGACGAGGAGGCATGGCATTGAAGTGACTGAAAAGCATTGGCCTCCTCAGTAACAGAAGTGGTACAAGTGGTAGCTTCAAAGTGAGAGTGGGAGAAGATCCAGACAGGCAACCAGGAGAGGAGTTCAGGAACAGCACAGGCAGCAGGAAAGAAGTGGGAGAAACCAAAAGGAAGATGCTGCGAAGGAAAAAGAGTCCTGAGTTTTATCCAGGCTTTTCTTTTTCATAACAACCTTGCTGGTTTGGGTTTGGATTTGTTTTTTTTGGTTTGTTTGGTGTGGGGCTATTTGGTTGTGGGTTTGTTTTTTTGGGTTTTTTTTTGTTTTTTTTTTTTTTTTCACAGTATAATCTAGATGTCATGATGCAAGCTGTGATCTTTGTATCTACTGGGCATGGCAAGCATTAGTCACAGCTGCAGCAGATTTCGTTAGGCTAAGCAATAAGTTCCTCTTCCTTGGAGTGGGTAAATAAAGGATTCCCAGCAGTCACCACTCTGCAGGGATGAGGCATGGAGAGCAGCGATTTGATAGACTGCAGTGTTATGGCATCAGTGCTGAGGTACCTGCTTACAGTGACTAAGTAGACTGGCACCTGGGTAACATTTATCAAGGGTATTATGTTGAAGCACAATCCCAGGACTGTGGATCTTTCCTTATTCTTATTAATAGAAAGTGTAATCTACCTCTAGGAGATAACAAATAAGTAAAGTTCATAGCTATTATTAACTTCAGATACATTCAGTGAGAATATTGCACACTGGAAGTTATCTCGCATTCATGCAAATTACATTGACTAGAAAATACTAATTCTCTCCCCAAGATAACAAATATATATGTAAAATATTCTAATCTAGTGATGCTAGTGTGTCTAGGGAGGGTTATTACAATATGAAATTTAGGTGAATCACAGAAGTTGAATGTTGGATGAACTTTCCAGGTAGTGATGTCTTCAGTTGTGTGCCCAGGCAGGTGAATGGCACACCGCAGAAATTAAGAACTCGCTCTGTCAGGAGAATCTCTCTTTCAACTGTCAACCAAAGGCAGGACTGTACACTTTCCTCTGGATTTGCCAGCGGGATCAAGGCAACACAATAACTTCTTTCTTTTTTTTCCTTTCCTTTAGAATTTCATTTTGTGTATTTGTTTTGCTGTACACATTGAGTTGTTCATCTCTGCTGTTTCTGTTAGCAAGGAAAGAATAAATAAAGTCAAATGAGCTGAATGAGTTGTCTGAAGAATAGTGTGAAATTTACTTGAAAAATCATTCAGCAGTTGTTTGAGACAACAAAGAAAACTGAGAAAAGTCAGTTGCGTGTTTATAGAGGTGGTGTCAGCAGCTTTCAGGTTGGTCTGTGGCTCCTCTCCTGTTCTGCACACATGCAAGTGGGAGAGCTTGCAAGTTTTGTCAGGCACCTGTGCAGCCATCCATTACGCTGAGGCTGTGCCGACCCCAGGAAGACTGCTCCAGAGCTCGGGGGAAAGATTTACAAATGCATTTTCTTAGTTTAATGTGCTACTTTGTAAAATGAGTTTTTCATGTAATTTACCCCCGGGGCTGAGAGTTCAGAGTTCACACCCACTGGCCCCGTTGTAAAGTAATATAATACCCAGCCAAACGGCTGGGACAATGAGGAGAAATTCTTCTCCTCCATTTCTTTGTGTGCAACTCACTATATTTCTAGTGGAGATGAAAGGTGCTGGGCTGGCATCCTTGGAGAATAAAATCCTTCACTGGTTTGTGTTATTTCAGTGCAAGATTTCACACTGGATTCACCAATGAGCTGCATTTCTAGCCAGAAGGGGCTACCCCAGAGGTGCCAGAGTAATTCCATCATCTGCAGCTTACTCAGTCCTCAGCTGCCTGTAAACTCCCAGAGTTGTTAATTAATGTAATTTCTGGTTGTACTTTTCGTAATGTAGACAGCAGCTCCCCTGGTCTGCACTGAACCCATCAGGCATTTCACATGGATCCCAAAAAGCTGTCAAATGGTGACAGCGTTCAGTCACTGCTGAGCGCAACCAGGTCTGAGACAACAACCTTGAGAGCTAAGGCTCAGTATGGATTTGCGGCCCTGGTGCACAGGAGATAAAAATATTAAGAGCAATAGAAGAAAGCTGCTTTTAGCTAATAATGAAAGGTAAGTGCTATGAAAAGTGTTCGAGAACATTGATTCCATTTCTAAATGCTTGCTTAGTTAACAAACATAATTGTTCCTTTTTCTTATTTGATGTTCACAAATGCATGATGTTCTGAGATTGGCCTTGTATCAAAAGATACAGATATTTGAATTTTCATAACAGCAAAATGGCAAAGAACAAGGACTAAAATCTTGGCCTGTTGAGGTCAATGGAGTTTTGCCATTGACATTCAATTGAGGCAATTTTCTTCCCTGGGCACACTGTGAATTGAGAATAAGGCATTAATCCTCTGATTTAATATTTTTTTTAGTCATCTGCAGTTCAGAAAATATACTTATCACTCTGGGCCTTTAACCAAAAGGAAGCGGTTTACAAGCAACTGAAGCATGTTCCTCCAAGATTTACAAAAAGAATAAACTAGCAAAACCAGTATTTACCCATGAATAATTTTGGCCAGCAAAAAAGATGAAACAGAAAAACAGAACTCCCATTATTTAAAGGATGTATTGGAAATCTACCCAAATTTCTTTAAATGCTAGAATAAAATTTGCTTTAAAAGCAATAGTTTGCTGGGTTATTTATATGTTATTTCTGAAAAAGCTGACTCCATACAGCAGACATACATAAAAGAAATAAAAAGAACTTTTTAGTTCTCTACCTTTTATGCTTTGTATTACTTTTTGCCTTGAATCATCAGTCTATCCTGCAAACTTTTCTGATGTCATTAATAATGGAGAAGAATTAAAACATGATTCTTTAATATTATGTCCTTCTTTTAAGAGAACATTTTTTTCAAATATGTTCTATTGCATGACTTTTTTTTTCTAATCTCAGGGTCTTCACAGGTGCCATTTACTTCGAAGAAGCCTCTAGTCCTTCCTTCTCTCATTTTTCTGGCTTTCTTAATGTTTTGACTACAGAGAGGGAAAGAGTTTTCTTCTTTCACATTTTTCTTGACTGGCCCATGAAAATAATGTCTAATTAGAAGCATTAAAAAGAAATCTGTCTGTTATCCTTGCCTTTGAAAATTAGTCTTTTTGTTCTATAGCTGACATTTTGGTTGCAGATCCAGGATCTGTTAGATGTGTTTATTTTAAAGATTCGGTTACCTTCCCTTATTCCCCTGCAATTCCCAAAGTCTGGAGTGGAGCACCATGCACAGATATAGGGCCCTGGCCAAAGATCAGTGATATCATGTGAACAATGAACAGTGTATGTATATGTACTCAGGCACGCATTGCCAAAGGAATGGTAACTTATTCTAGGGGCTTGGGCCAAGGAAGAAAGCAGAGGGCGCTGGGGAATGATGGCAGGAGCCACCAGGGTGTCTAGAAAGGTCTGGGAGTGAAAAACCTGTGGAAATAATATTTTTTTTCTTTTTTTTTTTTTGCTGTACTCTCTTGAACACCTGTTAATAGTTACACTCCTTCCTCAAGGTGGTCAGCATGAAAAGATTAGCCTTCAGTAAGTATTTTCACCAACAATAACAGCTCAGACTTGTGGTCAAGAACCCAGGCTCATGATAAATTGCTGTAGAGTAGTGAGTAACTGCTTATCAGCTGAGTTGCAGCAACCATTCACCTCTGTACTCGTGGCAGTTGCGGATGGAGTGAGAATACACTTGTAAGAACAATATATTTATTGATAACAAAGTTTGACAGTAAATGTGACAGTGGTTTAACAAGATTCAATGGCAAGGTACACTTGATTATTTACTGCATAGGGGACAGGGTCAGACAAGACTGTCAGGGAGACCCTCCTGTTGAGAGATGAGGTCCAGAGAGGGCCACCTTGCTTTCTAAACTCCTTCTCAGAGAGAAGTCTAGGTGTGGCTGGAATCCTAGTCCCAGACTTGGTCAACGGTTTATGTCTAAAGGATTATACATGTGCAATTAATCCTTTATATTATGTAGCTAAGATTACAAAGTTTCAGTGCCCTTGTACCCAATTCCCTTACCAAGTATCTGATGTGATAGGGATTCTCTCAACCTCGAGGAGTAACCTTGAGAGGCGTCCCTACTCCAGGGGAGATCCCAGCATGCAGCCCACTGCTGTGCAGGAGAGCTCAAAGGGCTCTTGGGCTGCTCACTATTTACGGGGGTAAGTTGATTGACTTATAGTCATATTTGCATACTGACCGCAGGTGCCAGTTTCTTCCAAATCTGGCTTGAATCAGCATGGACCAGCACTGTGGTCAGGTGGGCACATTACCATAAATTAGCCCTTGGCTTTTGTGTTGTTATCTGTCTTCCCCGAATCCACCTTGAGCCTTGAGACAGATGCAGCCATCAAGATCAGATGCACGCATCATGGGCACCACTGGTGGTTACCACTTGATCAGAGTTACTGGAAAAGGTCAGGTCGGGGGGGCAGGGGGAGAATGCCACCACACTGGCCTGTGAGAAAGTGCGATGCAGCAGTAACTGGGTTTGTTGTAGAAATGGTTGTGTGATTTTTATATGTAACCACTGGCTCTCCTCTCACCTGACTGCTACCAAATCTCTGCTGGATGTTACTGCTCCCAGGGCAGCACTTACTGTGTTTCTTGTGTGAGCACACTCCACTGCAAAGTCAAATGATTTGCCTTAAACTGTCAGTGACAGCATTGACTAGAGGAAAACTGCTCATATAACCTGTTCTGACTTTGCTGTGGGATAGAGATAGTGAACTTGAGCCATAATGGAATAATGCTAATATCTTCAACTGATTTTTAATTATATGTCCTCTGCCAATGCCTTTACACTAATTTAGTTGAAGCAGTACAAAACACTACATAAGACATTTATTATTTTTAGGGCAAAATTATCTAAAACAAGAGTGCTACAATGGCTTCCACACTAATTTAACTAAAATGTATTTTAAAATTTCAGTTTTGTACATGATGAGAAGTGAGTTGAAGAGTAAGAGAAATAATGGAAGTAATGGAGATTTTTTTAGATTTGCCATTCTGACTTTGAAGGCACATCTCTGTTGCACCATGCAGTATAATACAGTACTAACAAAAGTAGTCCTAGGATACCAGAGCCGTTCCAGCTAATGAAATGAAATTTTGCCACTGTATTGCCAGAAACAGTGAAGGCGTCTTTAAACAGCACAGCCAGACACAGAAGGCAGCACTTCTCAGCCCTCCAGGGGAAATGAGATGCACCATTACCTGTAAATTTCTAAATAGGAACAAATAGGCAAAGTAGAGTGGAAAACTTCACACCTGAGTGCACTATGTATAAATTTATGCCATTTTCCAATGCCCAGATGGTTTGGGGCACCTCAGAATACTATTATGTTTATGAAGATTTTTGGCCATTCAAAAGTCTGGTTGGTCTTCTCAGGGCAGTTAGCAAAAAAACCCCTTGATCCACCACAAAGGCTGTATTTATTACAGGAACTATACGAAGACATGTAACATATCTGGATTTGCCCTTTTGAGCTATCTTCAAATCACCACCAGCTGATAGTTCAGAAAGGATGTTACCAAGTCATATTTACTTACAGTCAGTTTAATATTAGTAGAACCAATACATTTCAATGAATCTCCTTTTATTGCAGATAGGCATTTGATACCTGTCTGTCTTGAAAGGCATCTATACTATTGGTCTCAAGAAATCCTTTGATAGCAGTAGGGTTCAAGACCAATAGAGCACCAACACCTGAAATTAATAGGCACTGATGCCCAACAATTTTTGATACCTACTGATAGGCATTGATACCTTTCAAGCTTGATGGGCTTCTATACCTGTTGGTATTGAGACTGATTTTTATATTGGTAGAAATTGAGACCTATCAGTAGCAAGACCTTTGGATGTCAGTATGTGTTGATGCCTATAAATTTTTAGGCATAGATACCGATAGCTGTTGATGGATAGATATAGATCAGAAGGCATAGATACCTTCTGATCTCAATAGGTGACTATACCTATTGGTCTCAAGACGAATTTTGATACCAGTAGACATCCAGACCTATATAGTGAGACCTTTTGATATCGACAGGCACTGATGTCTATCAATTTCAAGACCTATCTGCAAGCATCAATAGCAATACCTAGTGATACGCATTGATACCTTTTCATCCCAATAGGCATCTACATCTATCAGTCTCAAGAAATTTCTTCGTATCAGTAGGCACCACGACCTATCAGTAGTGAGACCTTTCAATATCTGTGGGCATTGATGCCTATCAATTTGGATGCCTGTTGACAGACATTGATATCTATAGGTATTGGCCAATAGTGGTAGGCATGGATAACTTTCTGTCTCAACAGGTATCTATTCCTATCAGTCTTGAGCCTGATTTTGATATTGTTAGCACCAAGATATATCAACAGTGAGGCCTTCTGGTATCATTAGTCATTGATGCAATAGGCATCTACACCTATCAATGCAGAGACTGCTTTTGACACGAGTAAGGATTGAGATCTATAGATAGCAAGACTTTTTGATATTCATAGGCATCAAAACCTTTTGATCTTGATAGGAATCTAAACGCTTTGGTCTCAAGAAACTTTTTAATACTGGTAGTGATCAAAACCTATAGATAGTGAACCCTTCTGATGTAGCTAGGCATCGAGGCCTATTGATTTTGACACCTATCTAAAGGTGTTTATATATACAGGCTATTACCACATCAATGTCTATCAATAGGCATTGATACCTTCTCATCTTAATAGGCCTTTATATCCTTCAGTCTCCAGAAATTTTTTTATGTCAGTACGAATCAAGACCTAGAGATAGCAAGACCTCTCGATATTGGTAGGCTTCAATACCTTTCAAATGCTGACTTCACATTAGTTAAAGGACATTACATTTTCTACAAAATTTTAATGATCATCTTGTAATGTACTAAAAGTTAAAAGTAATACTGTATGCTCCCCAGCTAAATATGGCTGCAAATTAGTATTTCCCTAAAACTTCAGGGCTTAATAAGAAATTATGTGAAATAATGAAAGTTATTCTGAGAATAAGAAAATTACAGAATATACTCCAGTTAACAATCAATTTTTCATGAAAAATTATTATCTAAGTGCACATGAATTTCCTGATAAGTATCAGTATAATTGTAAAAGATCAAATCATATAACACATAAGAGTAATTGTAATGTAATTAACTGCTGATCACTCCATTTCTTTTTCTCTGTTATGCATGTGTATAGGTAGACAGAACAATTAACAAGTTATAAAACAGTTCACATTGATTTGTACAGCTCTGGTTCAAAGCAGAGCAAAATCCCAGATGGGCAGCAAAATTAAAATTGCACTGTAGCAAAAAAAATGAATTAACTTTGTTTCATTTTTTTGCCCTACTTTTTCTGAAAGCTTGTAAATTAGCTGCTGCTTAGGGTTCTAATACAGAGCAAAGCATTTGTTATCCACTTAGCAGTGCTACTCATCTCTGCTATAGAAAATATCAGTTAGTGCACTTCCACTAAAAAGCACTCAAATATTTAAAAAAAACAGAAACAATTAGCTTTGATCTAAAATCCAGCACTTATATATACAAGAAATATAACTTGAAGCTTACTAATGCATTTTCTGTGTCCCTTTTATTTGTATTGAAATAAAAATAAAGTCACTTCATAGCAAATGCACTTATTAGTTTCTCTTGTAGCTATGCTCTTTGCAGGAGAACCTTCATTTCTTGCTATTTTTGTCATGTTTGTTAAGGTTTGCATTTGCTGGGCTCCACTGACAATGTTTCAGTGAAGTAATATTGAAATAGCAGAACCTAGCACTGTCTGTGGATCACTGCCTCTAACTCACTAGTTGTTCTGTAGGCAGGGATATTGCTCTTTCATACATCATTACAACTTGTTATTGAGATGCTGAAAAAAACTAGAAAGTCTCTAGTACCTAGATATACAAGAGGGTAAAAGAATTAGGTTGGATCTTAAAAAGATGGTAGCATCCACAACTGGCAGTGCTTTGCAGGGGCTCAGCTCCTTCAGGCACCAGTCAGCTCACAACCCACCTGTTGGAGTGCAAATGAATTATTCATTTAAACAACTGTGTAGGTTTCAAATAAACACTGTTTTTTGGAGGCGCTTTCTTTCTTTTTCTTTTTGAGTTCAAGCTGGTTTTTGAGCTGCAAAACCACATATGATTGAAGAGAGAGGGCTGAAATCATCTCTTACTCTGAATCCTAAATCTCGAGCTGGGTTTGTAGTTGGGTAGATTTTCTTCACCATTTTTTTTTATTTCACTCTATATATCCTTTTAATTAAATTGGGTGCTTGCTAGAGCTGCTCAGCTTGAAGGTTTTGACCCCTAATATGTTACAGAAAATGTAACTTCCCCCTTATTGTCTCCTTTGCGAGCCCAAGTGCTGACTGAGAGAGATCACGTGTGGTGGCCCTGATTTATGGGCTGTAAAGGCACACTTCGCTCCCAGGTCTTGGCTGCGGCAGCTCACCAGAGGCACACCAGCAGGCAGCAATGCCAGGCACTGTATCCACACAGACCATACAGAGATTTCCAGGGCACTTCCATGAATGCGGCCAGTCATAAGGTCTCGGCCTTGAGTCACCATGAACTCATCAATCCAGATCAGGATGAGGTCTGTAGTCATCTATCATCCTCTCACAAAACTGCTTCCTCAGGATCCCGTTTATGTCAGGGTACCGTGGAGGGAATGTGTGTGCCAGTAGCTAACTGTTTCCAAACAGAGGACTTGTTCTCTGTGGCTCTAACAAGGTCATCAGGCCTGCTCTCTGCAAGCTCAGCTAACAGATCTGCCTACACACTTCAGTTCGGTTTGGTATTTTTCCCCCCACTCCCGTGTGCCCACTGTGAATTGCACATCATCCTTATTCACAGTCTGTATGAACAATATCAAGCACTTGTACATTACTTTGAATCCTGAGTGGCCTGTTCCTCTGAAGATGTTACCTAATCCTCTGAGCCATCCCATATTGCTCATTTTGTCACTGGCTAATTTTGACGCACTATCTGAATGCTCCAAGAGCATGGGCAGTCAGGCTGTATGCATATTCTTTATTTTATTTGAACTACTAAAACATTATTAATTCTCATTACATGACAAAGCATAACCAAATCATCGGTAATAAATTGAGTATGGTACCTGAATGCCCTCTGCAAGGTTTTCTCACCATGTCAAGAATGCCTCTTCACTTCATTTGCCCAACACGTTTACAGTTGCTCTAGGTTTATTTGTTAGAAGCTGTGGCAAAGTCTGTACAGCGGAAAAGTATACAGACTTGAGCACTTTGGGATGACTGAAGGAAAAAACCGTTAGCTTCAATGGCCTGTTACTGAATGTGCATGTCTAGCAAGTCCCTTCAATTTTAAAGAAGGCCGCAAATAATGCTGATCCCTCAGATGAACCTTCTCTGCTTTGCTTGCCATTTCAGAGTGAGACACACATATATGTAATAAAGAGCACATTATGAAAAGCCAGCCTCTAGCTGACAGAGACGTGGGTGGCTGTAGCGTGATCAGCATCAGAAAGCCAAGTCCAATTCCTTCTTTTCAGACACTTCTGCAGCCACCACTCAGTCTGAACCTGTTTTCTTTGGCTGGTCGTACAGATGCATCCAAACGAATACATGGCAAGTCTTCTAACACTGCACATGAGCGTGAACTTCCTAATTGGATAAGTTGCCCCTGCCTTCTGGAGGTGTCACAGGTCACACACATCCCACTTCCCTTGGCATATGAGGGTGTGATGGCTCTGAGCTCAGCAGGACACAGCCTTCAAGGAAGAGGAGCAATTCCTTGAGTTAATTTTCTAGGATGTCCTAGCAAGAAAGCCAGTGGGCAGTGACTCCCTTTCCTTCAGCCTGTTTGCAAGGGAGTCAAAATATATACCTACTCTTCCAGGACTAATACTGAAGAATCCGTGTGGCCATGGATGCATGACCTTTGCTTGTTGCTCCAATGAGATACTTGTGGAGTCTTAATGTGCCAGATATCACTGTGAATTATGGTTACTTAACTGGTGCACCAGAGAAGCAGTTACTGTCTTCTGTTGAGCTTAGGAACCAGCGGGTGTTAGGTGCTGTACAAACACCTCAGGAAACAAAGTCCCTGTGACAACTATCTCATTCAGTGAGGACAAGTCGTGTTATGCCTGCAGCTAAAAGCTACAGCAGCAGTTTCCAGCTTTTAGTACTTCAAAATTTTTATTGCTAGTTAAATAAAAGCAAACTGAAGTTTTCATCTAAATGAAACCTATAATTTTGTGGGACCCAGTGGCTACATTTTTCACATGGTTGTAGGAAGGGATTGAAATCTCTGGACAGCACTTATTATCCATTCTCCTAGGCATTCATTCCATATTCTGATAAAGATCAGCCTTGGGCTTTCTGGTTACTGATCTCAGCCAAAAGGCAGATCTCTCAGCTCCAGCAAGTGTTTCTGCTAATATATTTTCCTTCCAACATTAATACTCTTTCTAATTTCAACCTCAAGAAGCAGCAATAAATTGCAGTCTGTGGCTTTAGCCTGTAAAAGCAGAGTGGACTGTATGAATATATGTTGGACAGCTTGTCACAGCCTGCTGCAAAATCCAATTAATTTTGAGGTTATTATGCCTTCCTTCACTACAGCTATTCTAATTGGGGGGGAATAAGGTTGAATGTCCACCCTAGTGTTAGAAAAACACTAAATCTTAATTAATTAGCTGAGATCCCATCAAACTTGCCTATAGTATCTGCTAAAATGCATTGGGGAGTTTGCACTTGTTATCTAAACTTACAGGCAGAAAATGGTCAGTATTCCTTCGTAAGTCAATGAAAGCTACCTTTAAATACAATTGTGTATCTATCTTAAGTGCCTTGACTGGGCCAAATGCTGGCTTCCTCATTGGGCGGGACTGTGTTTTTTGTGGTGGGCTATTTCCCCACAGGCAGGGTGCCCTACCCACATGAACTGTTTGTGCTACTGGTGTTGCAGGTCTGGCTGGGAAGGCAACACAACTGGGAGTGTTTGCCCAACCTCCCCACACCGCCCTTCAAGGAGAACAGGGTCTGTACCCTGCAAAGAGAAGGTGCAACCTTGCACCTGTGGTAGGGCAGAGATGATGTTGGCTGGAGACCAGGATAGCAAATCAAGATATTATTGTTGATCTTCTCCTGGCGCGGTGCACCCATGTGGTCCCTTCCTTGGGGTCCTGTCCAGATACACGGGGTTTTACTCTGTCTCAAGTCTTAAGTAAATCAATTGAGAGCACATGAAGATAGAATAGAAAAGGAAAGAGCACTGGGTGCGCCATTCAATGAGTCTGATACAAAAAAAGTGCAATCTCTTTTTCTATTTTTAACATACAACTTTCTGAATTACTTCTTAAATATCTGGAGGAATGTGTAGCACTTCCTACAGACAGATTTAAGGAGCAAATCACACCTTCCCGGCATACATAGTTTATTATGTGCACTAGTATTATAAAATCTCAGTTAATTACTGTGAATTATTTGCTTATTGTTGCTCCTTGGAATTTATGGGACAAAGATCAAGTCTAAACAAATCTTTTTGATCTTTTAATGGATTTTGTAAAGGCAAGGGTAAGAAAACCCCATCTGTATTTCCATATATTTGAACATCATTATTAGAGTTGAGTTTTTCTTAAGCTGTTGATGTAGAAAAAAAGGAAATTTCATTTCCATAAGCGAGAGAGCAAGTATCAAACCTAGCATTAAATGTCGTTACACAACTCTGAATGATAATAACCTTTTGTTTCATTATAGAGCTGACATTAGTTTTTCTAGAGGATACTAACAGAAATGTTTCGGAAGCAGTTACTGTTAAACAAATGGTCTGGCTCTTGGGTGACATTAGCTAATCAGATATAAACAAGGGCTTGAAAAATAGGATAAAAACAACTTAATTTGTAAAGTGAATATAAGTCAAATGGCTTTTGCTTGCCCTTTATATTCTGGAGGAGTTTTCTCAGAAACAAGCTAGCTAGATGAAGAAAGAAGACAATGACATTTGTCTGGATCTGTTCATATTTACCTGAACCTGTACGCACCATATTTAATTCTTACTTTTATTATGCAGTTCAAGTTCACAGTCTTGAAGCAATTGAAACGCTGGAGCTAGCTTCTGGCTATGGGCTACCAAGTTAGCTCAGGGCCATACAGACAACCTTGAATTAGCCACCTCACAACTGAAGGGCCAAGACCAGACCAGGCCTGGACAAGTGTTGGTGTGGAAGAGAAGAGGCAATGGGCACAAAGTGAAACACAGGAGGCTCTGTCTGAACATCAGGAAACACTTTTTTTTACTGTGAGGGTGACTGAACACTGGACTAGGTTGCCCAAGGAGGTTGTGGAGTCTCCCTCCTTGGAGATATTCAAAAGCCAACTGGACACAGTCCTGACTAACTGGCTCTAAGTAGCCCTGCTTGAGGACCAGATGACCTCCACAGGTCCCTTCCAACTTCAGCTAGTCTGTGATTCCGTGAAGAGGGGCAAGGACCCAGGGAAAGAACCTGCCTCATTTGCTGCTACCTTAAAGCTAGAGATAAAAAATGCCGTAGCTTGGCAGGGCGACTCTGCCAAGAGTCACTGTGCTATTTCCACAGCCCATAGTCCAACCTCTTCCTCCACAGGAGAAGCCAGCCTGGCTATCAATGGCTCTGACACAGGAGCCATTGGCAGAGACAAAATTTGTTGGCATAGGCAAAATCCCAGCAGCCTGCCACCCTAAGCAGCTGCCTACCCTGCCCATGGCTCAAGACAGTCCAGTCTACAGCTCATTCAGATTATGTTCCTATGCATCCAAATGCTGTTTCTTCATGGCTGCATGCCTTTTCACAGCCCACAGAAGACCTTCTCCAGTTGCAAATTTTTTTAGTAGCTTCAGAGCATACTGCCTCAAAGATCTTAGAAATCCATTACTGGATAATATTTTTTTTTAACAGAAGCATAACTAGAAACATATTATGAGGAGTGGCGCTTTTTTAAAACTAGACTAACTAAAGTGAATGCTTATCCTGACAAGGTTCAAAGGGTTACTAAAGCTTTTCTATAACCTGTAATTGGGTATCATATTTTCCACAAACTCATTATACTGTATCTGTGAAAAATGATTTTGCAGCAGATAACATGAGCCCCCTTCATGCTGAGTCTGTGCATAATACAATGACCCCAGTCACAGCACAAGGTGCTGCAACCAACTGAATTTGTTGCTGACAATTCACGGCAAGCTGAGTTCAGATTTGTTGTGCAATGTAAGGAATTGATAAAAAGTGATCACTGGGCAGATGCGACCTCAAATTGAGCTTATTAATGTTCACATTTTAGAAGTTTTTCCCATAAGTACTTACAATTCTAAGGTGAAAAAAATAGAGTATAACCTATGGAGTGCTGCCAAATTGCTCAGTAGGAAGTTAGTGATTGAATGCCATCTCCAGTCCAACCTCTTCAGCACTTAGACCCTGTGCAGCTCTGAAGCCAGTCCTGCTTAGGATGGATTCCTGACAGTTAGTCCTGTCTGTTGATGATAACCATGATAAGAAAGATCCTTAAGCTGGCCACATCGAAAAACTTCATGGGCTGTAGGTGGCATCTGATCTATGCACTTAATCATCTTGGGACCTTCAATCTAGGCATCTACTACAGGGATGTTTCCATGTTGCTCTCAGCATGCCTCTCATGCAGCAAAAGGATGTGAGTCCACCTCAGTAGCAGGAAAAGGGCTAAACAAATCTTGCTCTGCTTGCACTGCACTCTGGTTTCCAAGTTCACTCATGTCTCTTAAGTTTTCTCCCACAGATACCTACAGTTTCACAGTGATCTCCCATGAAAGTACTCATGTAGTTAAACTTTATAAATCCTGGCCTTAGATATTGTAGACAGTGAATATTTACCTGGGTTCAAAGAGAGACTGGCAAATTAATGGGGTCTCTAAATTTGTACAAACCACAGACACATCAGGAAGTTCATGTGATAAGTATATCGGTGGTGGGTAAAAAAGTAACTGAGGAAGAAGATTTAGATATGAATGTCCTACTCTCCTGCTCTTCCCTAAACATCTGCTGTTGGCTACGTCAAAGAGAGAGTGGTGGCTTAGCTGGGTCTTTGGTCTGACCCAGTATATCTGTGTTCATGCTGAAGAGCTTTGTTTACCCAAGGGAAAGACAGATATTCCTTATTTATGCACTCCGAATTGTTCTCCAGTGAATATGCAGAGGACCTGGGTGCCTGTATTAGACGACTGAAGTTTGAAAGTGTGCCTCTACTGCAGGAGCCTTGGGCAATGAAGAGACATCATAGCAGAGGAACGGATCTGCTCAGTTTGGCCTGGCAGTCTGATGAAGGTCTGCAGGAGGTGATTTATCCTGGATTTAATTGGTGGCATGAGATGTTCCTTCACTTTGTAAGCTGCCTCATCCTCCCTGCTTTAGACCTGCAGTCAAGGAGTATGAGAAGTGGCCTGAGCTCCAGGTCTGTTTCTGTGACTCAAAGCTGCAGGAACACCATTAATCCGGGCATCATGCAGACCAAGGACTGAGATGTCTCTTGCCCCTAGCCAGTGTGTCATCTCACACACCCAGGTCAGGAATATGTTCCCTTAGTGATGTGAAGTGATGGAGTTTAAAATAAAAATCTTGTCTCCTTTCTTTAAGGCTAGACAGCAGTGAGGCAAGGTTTTCCAGCACCGAAAGTTCAGATTTAGATATCTAAATTTGAATGTTTGTGACTCGGTCCTTTACGGGAACTATCCGTAAGTAAATTAATTTAATTTTTATAAAAAGTTAACATCCTGAGACAATAAATATGAAAGATTTAACAAAGATGACTTGGATGACATTATTCTGGGAATAAAATTCAGCTTAATTGTGATTTGTGGGTTTAAATAGAAAGACCTTTAAATCCTGGTTAATCTGATATAAACTTGTATTGCCATTCCCAAGCACTGCAAACTGTTGAAGCAGGCTCTGAACATCTCTGATGTAGTTTCAAACATTGCTAGCTCTTTGTTTCCTTAAGTAATAGTTTGTTTTTTAATTTGCTTTCCCTTTGATTGTTTTTACATACATATTTTCGTGCTCTTCTCTGATATCAAGAAAGCGAAAGAATAAAAGGCAAAACTCTTATATCAGCAGCTGAGGTTTCTTGGGGGGGGGGGGGAAGGCAAAAAAAAAAAAGCTAGAGATTTCCATGGTCCTCCTCCAAACTAGAGAATATGGCAAGATTTGCCATGAGCACTGAAAAGGGTAAAATATTAATGGAAATCTAACAGTATGGTTCTCCTCTGAAATGGAAAACTTCATTTTCTAGTGCTAGCATAAGTTCTCCTAGGGGATGTGAGGTTTGCCCTTACACTAAGGAAACTATTCACAAAGTAGTCACCAGGGGGAAGGGAAGGGAAGGGAAGGGAAGGGAAGGGAAGGGAAGGGAAGGGAAGGGAAGGGAAGGGAAGGGAAGGGAAGGGAAGGGAAGGGAAGGGAAGGGAAGGGAAGGGAAGGGAAGGGAAGGGAAGGGAAGGGAAGGGAAGGGAAGGGAAGGGAAGGAAGGGAAGGGAAGGGAAGGGAAGGGAAGGGGAGGGAAGGGAAGGGAGGGTAAGGGAAGGGAAGGGAAGGGAAGGGAAGGGAAGGGAAGGGAAGGGAAGGGAAGGGAAGGGAAGGGAAGGGAAGGGAAGGGAAGGGAAGGGAAGGGAAGGGAAGGGAAGGGAAGGGAAGGGAAGGGAAGGGAAGGGAAGGGAAGGGAAGGGAAGGGAAGGGAAGGGAAGGGAAGGGAAGGGAAGGGAAGGGAAGGGAAGGGAAGGGAAGGGAAGGGAAGGGAAGGGAAGGGAAGGGAAGGGAAGGGAAGGGAAGGGAAGGGAAGGGAGACTGGTAAACTTTGCTGTTTCTGTCTTAGCCATGGAGACCAGAGATTAGCTGTGACCAGAGGACAAACCAGTTCCTGGTCTTGACAGGCCACATATAGCATGAGAAGAACACAATAAATGTGAAAGCAGCTCTCCTGGAAACAGCTATGATCAGTCTGCAGGCAGGCTGCAGCACGAGACGTGGAGATTTTTTATTCACTTTCTTTTTCCCTGGATGCATCAAGCTAACCAGTCACCTAGAGAGCAAGATAACATGTGTCACCCTGATAAGCTCTGAGCTGTGTTATTGGAAGCACTCTGTGCTTTATACCCATACTTATTTAGTTAGTTTATTTAGTTACCCGTACAGTAATGCTTGTCAGTAAGTCACTTGCAGAGTATTTAAACACATGACAGCGCAGTCTCAGCTCTCATGTTACCTTTGCGTTGGTTGGAAAATAAGAATAATGAGTTATTTTAACATAGTTAAAGGGATGAGGAAGATGAAGGTGTCTTTTTTTGTGGTCTACTAGAGGCAGCCCTGACACAACCTTGACTCTTCAGGGGAGAGGATGACCTGATTTCAGCACAGAGAGTGGGTGGTTTCTCTGCTGAGATTGCTGCTGTGGCTGGTCCAGCAATTAATGTCATTGAGGTCAACAAGCAGACATGAGGTGGTAATGACTTTCAGTTGCCACTGACCTGTCTGGATCCTAGCCAGAGACCTAGAAATTGAAAGTTTTGCAGTCTGCTACCAGTTCCTTTAGCTACCTTTCACTTAACATATTTCAAGCTATGGAACAACAGAAGAGGAAAAAAAATCAAAGGCAAGCAGATGTTGCAGGGATGATAAAGAAAGAAGCAAGAGCAATGGGAAATTGGGTTGGCAGGCAAATGATGCGGAGAGATACAGACCTAGAAAGGAGTAGCTTCAGATGTCTGCCTGTCACTGGTTATCGGCTGCGCACCCATCCCATACGGTTTTAATATCGAAAGATCATGTGTAGTATCTGGTTCTCAAATATATAGGATTTTGTTCTGCACCTCGTTCCCTAATCTGCAAAGCAAAAGATGTTTTTCATTGGCAATTAGTAGTGCTGTGGTGAGTCACTCCTCTACTGGTGGTTCACTCCCTCCCTCTCTCCCATAAATGTTTCTAAGAATAGCTGCTGTAGAAATATCTTTCATCTAAGGGAATAGACCAAAATAGCAAACTCTGTCCCTAAAAGTCAGGGTCCCCTAAAAGTCCTGGTTAGTGATTAGCAGACTATTAGACTAGAAAGAATAAAAGCCTGAAAGTACCCAACAAAAGTGTTCCTTATCAGTTTATTTTTATCTATGATTTATGCTCAAAAAAGTACAACAAAATTTCAATACATTGATGTTTCCATAGGGAGAAGGAGATTGGTTTCTTTATGACCCTTTAACACATTGCTAAGGTCATATGTTGACACCATTTTGCTTATAAGCAAATTATCATTCTGTCACAAGAAAGAAAAGACCTCAGTCACATTATGTCCTGATCCTGCTGGTTTGGCTTTTTTTTTTTTTTTTGAAAACCAGTACATGGGCCAGAAAGAGGGGCAGAAACTGTGCCTATGACAGTAGGCACATGTTGCTTCCGTGGTGCTGAATTTTGCAGTAAGCTTTGGTGCTGTAATAACTCAAGTCATAAAATCATAGAATCACAGAATCATAGAATAGTTTAGGTTGGAAAAGACCTTTAAGATCATCGAGTCCAACTGTCAACCTAACACTGCCAAGTCCACCAGTAAACCATGTCCCTAAGCACCACACCTACACATCTTTTAAATATCTCCAGGGATGGGGACTCAACCACTCCCTGGGCAACCTGTTCCAGTGCCTGACTACCCTTTTGGTGAAGAAACTTTACCTAATATCCAATCTAAACCTCCCCTGGTACAACTTGAGGCCATTTCCTCTTGTCCTATTACTTGTTACTTGGGAGAAGAGACCGACCCCCACCTCACTACAACCTCCTTTCAGGTAGTTGTAGAAAGCAATAAGGTCTCCCTTCAACCTCCTTTTCTCCAGACTAAACAACCCCAGTTCCCTCAGCCACTCCTCATAAGACTTGTGCTCCAGACCCTTCACCAGCTTTGTTGCCCTTTTTTGGACACGCTCCAGCACCTCAATGTCCTTCTTGTAGTGAGGGGCTCAAAACTGAACACAGTACTCCAGGTGCAGCCTCACCAATGCCGAGTACAGGGGGAAAATCACTTCCCTAGTCCTGCTGGCCACGCTATTTCTGATACAAGCCAGGATGCCATTGGCTGCCTTGGCGACTTGAGCACCCTGGCAGCTCATATTCCTCCGGCTGTTGACCAACACCCCCAGGTCCTTTTCTGCCAGGCAGCTCTCCAGCCACTCTTCCCCAAGCCTGTGGCATTGCATGGGGTTGTTGTGACCCACGTGGAGGACCCGGCACTGAGCCTTGTTGAACCTCATAGAATTGGCCTCAGCCCATTGATCCAGCCTGTCCAGATCCCTCTGTAGAGCCTTCCTACCCTCTAGCTGATCAACATTCCCGCTCAACTTGGTGTTGCCTGCAGACTTACTGAGGGTGCACTCGATCCCCTCATCCAAATCATTGGTAAAGACATTAAACAGAACTGGCCCCAACACTGGGCCCTGGGGAACACCACTTGTGACCAGCCGCCAACTGGATTTAACTCCATTCACCACAACTCTTTGGACCCAGCTATCCAGCCAGGTTTTCACCCAGCGAAGAGTATGCCCGTCCAAGCCGTGAGCAGTCAGTTTCTCCAGGAGAATGCTGTGGGAAATGGTGTCAAAGGCTTTACTAAAGTCCAGGTAGACAACATTCACAGCTTTTCCCTCATCCACTAAGCGGGTCACCTTGTCATAGAAAGAGATCAGGTTAGTCAAGCAGGACCTGCATTTCATAAACCCATGCTGATTGGGCCTGATCACCTGCTTGTCCTGTACGTGCTGTGTGATGGCACTCAGGATGATCTGCTCCATAATCTTCCCCAGCACCGAGGTCAGACTGACAGGCCTGTAGTTCCTTGGATTCTCCTTCTGGCCCTTCTTGTAGATGGGTGTCACATTTGCCAACTTCCACTCAACTGGGACCTCCCTGGTTAGCCATGACTGCTGATAAAGGATTGAAAGTGGCTTAGTGAGCATTTCTGCCAGCTCCCTCAATACCCTTGGGTGGATCCCATCTGGCCCCATAGACTTGTGTGTGTCTACGTGGTATAGCAGGTTGCTAACCATTTCCCCTTGGATTATGGGGACTTCATTCTGCTCCCTGTCCCTGTCTTCCAGGTCAGGGGGCTGGGTACCCGGAGAACAACTGATCTTACTATTAGAAACTGAAGCAAAGAAGGCATTAAGTATCTCAGCCTTTTCCTCATCCTTTGTCACTATGTTTCCCCCCACATCCAATAAAGGATGGAAATTCTCCTTAGCCCTCCTTTTGTTGCTAGTGTATTTATAGAAACATTTTTTATTGTCTTTTATGGCAATAGCCAGATTAAGTCCTAGTTGGGCTTTGGCCCTTCTAATTTTCTCCCTGCATAACCCAACAGTATCCTTGTAGTCCTCCTGAGTTGCCTGCCCCTTCTTCCAAAGTTCATGAACTCTCTTTTTTTTCCTGAGTTCCAGCAAAAGCTCTCTGTTCAGTGAGGCTGGTCTTCTTCCCCGCCAGCTCATCTTGTAGCACATGGGGACAGCCTGCTCCTGCGCCTTTAAGTTTTTCTTCTTGAAGAATGTCCAGCCTTCTTGGACTCCTTTGCCCTTCAGGACTGCCTCCCAAGGGACTCTGTCAACCATGCTCCTGAACAGGCCAAAGTCTGCCCTCCAGAAGTCCAAGGTAGCAGTTCTGCTGACCCCCCTCCTTACTTCTCCGAGAATCAAAATTTTGTGATCGTTGTGCCCAAGACAGCCTCCAACCGTCACATCACCCACAAGTCCTTCTCTGTTCGCAAACAACAGGTCCAGTGGGGCATCTTCCCTAGCTGGGTCCCTCACCAGCTGTGTCAGGCAGTTATCTTCCACACACTCCAGGAATCTCCGAGGCTGTTTCCTCTCTGCTGTATTTTATTTCCAGCAGGCATCTGGTAAGTTGAAGTCCCCCACAAGAGCAAGGGTTAGCGATTGTGAGACTTCTCCCAGCTGCTTATAGAATATGTCATCAGCCTCTTCATCCTGGTTGGGTGGTCTATAACAGACTCCCACCATGATCTGCCTTATTGGCTTTCCCCCTGATTCTTACCCTTAAACACTCAACCCGATCATCACCATCACTAAGCTCTAGACAATCAAAACACTCCCTAATGTACAGGGCTACCCCACCGCCTCTCCTTCCTTGCCTATCCCTTCTGAAGAGTTTATAGCCATCCATTGCAGCACTCCAGTTGTGCCAGTCATCCCACCCTGTTCCCGTGGTGGCAACTACATAATAATTTTCCTGCTGCACAATGGCTTCCAGCTCCTCCTGTTGGTTACCCATGCTGCGTGCATTGGTATAGATGCACTTCAGCTGTGCTTTTGATCCCACCACCTTTTTGGGGGGAGAAGCGCTAATTCCTACATGACCATTCTCAGGTGCTTCTGTGGTTTCCAACACATCCATAACCCTTGCGTCTTTACTACCGCATGGATCTCCATCCCCTGCCTCCACTGAGATGGCAGACTGAAGGACCTTGCTAGCACACCGTCCCCCAGACACTGGCGTGCCACCCCCAGGCTTATCTCTAGTGAGCCTGGTTTTATCCCTTTCCCCTTGAAATCTAGTTTAAAGCTCTTTCAATGAGCCCTGCTAACTGCTGTGCAAGGATCCTTTTCTCCCTTTGAGACCGGTGTATCCCATCTGTCGCCAGCAGGCCTGGTGTCATGTAGACTGACCCATGATCAAAAAATCCAAAATTCTGCTGGTGACACCAGGCTCAGAGCCGGGTGTTGATCTGCTGGCTCTTCCCGTGTCTTCCTTCATCGTTCCCTGCAACTGGAAGGATTGAGCGTGTTCCTACCGGAGCTCTGTCTGGGAAGCTGTGTCAGTTGTTGTGGGTGCAGAGCTCAGAGAGGCCATGGCTTTCTGCGAGGTGGATACCATTGCTCCCTGGTTGAGCTGGCAGAGCTTCCACACCCTCCCTGCACGCCATGCTGTGTCAACTGCTGTGCCACGCCCTCGCTGCTGTGCCACGCCCTGGCTGCTAGTGCTCCCCAAGGGCGTCTTTTATGCGGGGGTGGGGGGGACGGACGGACACACGGACTTGGTCACCGTTGCTCCTGGCCCTGCCCAGGTCTTGCCAGCCGTTCTCGCACCAGCTGTGGGCTCCTGGCAGCTTTCTTGGCTCCCCTGAGGTTCCCCGGGTTCGGGAACACCCCCTGGTGCACCGTGCTAGAGTGCTCCACAGCCAATCATGCTGGCACCAGAGCTGCTCGCCTTGGTGTCAGTCACTCCAAACAGTGACACCAGCAGAACTGGCAGACAAGTTTTGCCTGAAGATCTCAATACACAAGCCCATTATAAGTTTGTGTTTTTTTTTTTTTTTAATATAATATCAATGAGAGGAGGACAGAAAGTGTGCTTTATGCAACAGAAAGAGCAGCTCCCAATTGAATGAGTTTGTGGACTCAGCCCATCTGGACCGATGTAGTTTTCCATGGTCCTGTGCAGCTCAGTGGTCTTGCCAGTCTCTTTAGATTCTGTGCTTTAGATAACAGGGATGATTTGCCACAGAGATGTTTGGCAACTGGTTAATCTCCAGAGATTTAGAAACAATGACTTTTTAGGTGGCACTTTTATTAGCTTGCTTACCCCCTTAAGGAGGTTTGAGGGTAGCTAATAGGCCTGAATTCTTTATTTAGCTAACCAAGAACTTCAGAGTTCTCTACTCTTCCTTTGGGCTTTCACAACTAAAAAGCCCAGGTTATGCCCTCACATGCACTGGGATGTCAGTTCTGCTGCATGCGAGTTCAACTCTGCCTTCTTTTGCAAGTAGCTCCTCAAAAGCCAAACACAGTCAAGTCATCCTCTTCTTAAAACTATCAAGCTGTGTAGGTTATAAAAAAAAGTAACTATTTGAGTCAAAGCAGATGATGCCAGGAGAAGAGCCTCTTGGACCAGAAGAGGTAGAGAAGGGGCAAATGAACAAACATGGGTAAACACACTGAAGAATATGGGCTGACCCATGCTATTTTCCCTGCCACCTATGCTCTACAAGATGTATGTCATGTTCCCAGGAACCTGGGCTCAGGAGTTTGTGGGAAGGTTTCAACCACATAAAAAAAAAAAAAAAAAAAAATCACAGCAAAGAGAAACATGTACTTCTGGGCTATTTTTCTGTCTTAGTATCTGAACATACTCCGAATTGTTGTCCCGCCTATGGTAGCAGCACCGGTTGTCACCAATTGCTCAGTTCACCATCCTGTGGCTTGCTGTCCCCTCAGGCATGCTTCAGACACAGACTGGCACCATCCTGGGCAAACTGAGAGCTGAGTTTAATTTCTAACATGATTTATTCATTGTAGTATTGGACAGTGGTACAGACTGACAAGCCTGAAGTTTGCACCTCATGGTGCCTTTTGAAGGCAGGTTTACTGGTTTCTATGCTCCCTCAGCTCGGTAGACCCATTCACTGGGTTATACACCCAGCCAGGCGAGCTGATGTGAATCATCAGGCAGTTTGGTGCTTTGCCTCTTGTTTCCTAAATCACAGTGCCTGCTGCTATGACAAATTCTGACAGTGTCTTCTCACAGATCAAACATGATGCTGTTCTGGCGGCTTCCTTGGTGCAATTTCCTGATACGGGAATGCATGTAAATTTGATAAGGAAGGACTAGTGAGACTGCAGGCAGTAGGTGGTGATTCCCTCCAGAAAATTGAAGGACTGGTCATGGCAAGGGAAGACAAGGGCACCAGATATGCTGTGATGTTGAGGAAAACTATGGCACGACAAATAGCATTTGTTCGAGGTGCTGATAGCATCCGTCCCAACCAGGGAATATTGGGTTATAACTAGGGAGAGAAGGGAAGTACAGTCGAGGTCATTCATGCCATCAGATTTTATATATGGGCTGTATAAAGTAGGGTTAATAGGACCCTTAAGCTCTGTGTCACTGCTACCATTTCATCACAGTTCTACATCCGAAAACTGGAAGTTAAGACTGGTCTCTATTATCCCTGGGGTCAGCACTGACGTATTTGTTCTCTTTTAATTAGACACAGTCAGCTCCAGATTGGGTCAGGGGAGACTGGAAGTGGGAATCGCAGAATGAGCATTTAAATTCTGTCTTACTGCACGGGGATAAACAGAAGGATATCTCTGACTGTCTGAGCTCTGACACTGTGTGGACTCTCCTAAGCATTAATTCCCAGTACAGCATTTGCTACAAATGGATACGCACACCATTAACTCTCAAAGACAGAAGGGCAGTGTAGAAGTGACAGCAGAACATGTGTGTGCATTTATTTTTGCTTACAGAAAAGGTGGGCTAGGCAGGGCATGGATACGCTGGCCCTTCCTGTTCCCATTATGCTGGTGGGAGGTTACCCTCACCGCTCTGTCTCCAGCACAGTCAGGCACAGTTCCACTCCCAGGTCTGTACTCCTACAGGGGTCCTGAGGCCCCTCTCAGTCAATGCCAGCCAGACGTGCCACGTAGCTATCCCATCTCACCATGCCTGAGGTAAATGGAGGAACTGCAGTATCAACAGGCCATCAAGGGGAGCAGCCTTTTCAGTTGGCACAGCAAGTGTTGAAAAGGCCATTTTACCTACATTGTCCCATTCATTATAAGGTCATCCCCAGTGCTGATGTCATATGTGGGGGCTTCACCCTCTTCTGGTGGAGGGGGAAGGGCAGGGGAGCACATAAAAGCTTACGTACTGAAATCCTCTGTGAATCCATTAGGTGTGGCAGAGAGGGGACCAACTGGAAATTTCCCTCTGTGCCCTCCTTTGCACAGAGATAAATTTCAAAAAGAAAAATTAGGTGCTATAGTGATTTGCAAGGATAATTAGAATATGGCTTTGGTTAATGTCCTCAAATAAACAACTAGAATAGTGATTTTGTTCCAATTGGCTGAAGAAGATCATAAACTGTTGCAGTTATCTGAAAAGAACCGGCAAAGATTTCTTCGGGTTTTTAAATAAATACGCTTTGACAGTGTATGTGTCCATTTTATTTTTGCTTCCTATGAATTCCTATGAATTCCTATGATTTCCTGGCAAGAATGTTCTTCAAAATAGTCAATATTTTAAGTATTTACTGATAGCAGATTTGGAATCCCTGAAATTTGCACCAAACACCTCATTCTCAGAGGCATAATTATCCAGTAGAGGCACAGAAATACCATGTGACTAATACATTAAATCCAAACCAGTTTGATTTTGATTTTTATTTTTGAAAACCTACAAAAAGCTGCTCACAAACAACTTACAGTTTTTTGAAATTATCCTCAGAATAAGTTAAAATGAAGAGGTAACATCATAGGCTGTTCAAGGAGATTCATGAACAGGAAAGAAATGGACTAAATGCTCAAGTAAACTATTTAAATTTTTATTGCTGGAAACTTAGTCATTCATGTCCCAATACAGTAGGTGTTTCAAAATTATTCTTCATAGTGTTTACCAAAGAGGTTTTCACTTAAAACAAAGTGATGGTATAAATGAATGCAGGAAAAATAAAAATTACCCCCCTACCACCATTTTAGTAATGCTACTTTTCCATGTTTTTCAACAGTGACTTTTAAGCTAAACTTGTTCTACAGTTGTATTATCATTAAACAGCCATATCACTGTTATTCCACACGGTGCACTGAACAGTGCACACTCTCTGCTATATATGACCCGATCCTACCAGCTGTCCCACCATGGTTTTTGGTTATCCTTCTAATGTTTAGACTTGCAACCAGTTGTTCTATTTCCTTTGCCATGTCCTTGAGCCTTGCTGTAATGTATGAACATTACAATGGGCTTTCTCTGACCTTATGCAGTTTCGGTGTAGTTTTGTCATTATCTCTATCTCATAACTGACTGCTGATCTCACAACAGGAGTGCTTCCTTCTGTATACTGTTGCTCATATTAACATCTTCTCCCTCCCTGCTCCCTTTCTCTTTCTAACCTTTTTGCTGATTTTCTTGTTCTTCCTTTCTTGCATATTAAAACAACCCTATAGGAATCGCTGATACTCTTATTTCTGTTTCTTATTTTACAACTCTTCTTGTCAAGTTGGGCAGCCTTCACAACTGAAGAAAAGTAACTTCAGGTTAAGGCCAGCTACTGAAGAGAGGCCTCTGTGCATAATAATGCATCATGCCGTTTGTCCCATAGAGGCTCTTTGGGACCCTCTGCAATGTGGTCTCTGACATAGTATTCAGAAGAAACAAGACACGTGAGACATAGAGTTTTGAAAAGCAGGCAACTTGCATCCAAGCAAAGTAATTGAAGCTGCCAATTTCAATAAATACATAAAGATTTGAAAACAATATTAACTATATCTTTGCACACCCACATTCCATAAATGCAGACAGCCACACACTTTATCATATATATTGCATGCTACTTTTCTGGCAAATAGCCTGGAATTTAAAAAGTGAGTTGATAGTTTATTGCAGGCTATATACATGCATATAGGAGGCTGGCTATTGAAACACTGCTCTTATCCAGCCACTCTGTAAATGCACTGATTAGCTGTGTACAAGGCAGACGGCTACAGCATTGATCACTATCAGTTTGAAGAAGCAGCCTACCTCATGGCAAAAATTGTGGGAGTGAGCTAATACAACTTTGGGATGGATAGCATAAGTTTGATGCTGTGACTTCTGTTCTGAAGATGATTCTGTCTATTGAAGCTATTTGTGCTTTTCTGCAGGTTAAAAAAAGGACAAAAACTTTAAACAATATGTCAAGTCCAATTCCTGTTTGACTTCCTCTCTAAAAAAAGAAAACCAATCCTTTCTGTTTTCAGTTGCACATAGTATTGCATGCTTTGTTGTGTATTTACCCCCTCCCCATATTCCTGTGATCATTTCTGTGTGATTTGGGCTGGGGGTGCAGGGGTTAGATAAATAACCTGAAAAGAAAACTTTAGGTAAGCCAGCCAACATTGTGCTGTCACACAGAAGTCAATTCTGTGCCCATTCTGCACAGGAAGAGCCTTTGAAGGGCAGAAAAGGAGAAGTTTCTTCTGCTTTTCTCTTCCTCTCCAAAGTGGCTTCTTGTCTTACTTGTTTTTGGCCACAAAATAAATTCATTCAGAGCCTGGCCTCCTGCCATATTGCAGGTAGGAAGAAGGGCTTCAATACTTCCTAATTGTCCTCAATTTAGCTCTGGTTCTCTTTTTTGGAAGACTTTTATTTCCATAGCTAATGTTACGGTTGGCTCAATTCTACCCTGCATGCTAGTCCAAGGCTTCCGCAGTCCACTGGGCATATCAGGCTTGATCCTGTGCCACTGAAGTCAACGGGAGTTTTGCCATCAAATGAGTTAGAAGCAGGAGGCAATCCATAATTAGTCAACTCTGATTGCTGGATGCAACTTGCTTTGTAACGGCTACTGAATTATTCTTCTCTGCTAATCTGTATCTGACTAAACACTCTTGGCCAGTGTATTCCTGAGCATTCCCCCCTTCCCAGAGAGGTTAATCAAATGACAATTGTTGCTCTTTTATGTCAGAAAGAGGGGATGGGATGAATAAACTCCACAAAATATAAGCTAAATAAAAGGCTAAAAGAGCCAAAACCATGGATGGCTAATGTTGGATGTCTAACACAGAGTCAGTAGTATCCACAAGCCTGAGTTTATCATGAGCAGCAGCAGCAGTAGCTCAAAACTTCTTCAGCACCCCCACTACCGCAGCACTGTCTGATCACCTCCTGCCTGCATCTCGTCTGATTAACAGCCAGCTGCCTCAGCCCTGTGCTCGGGGAAGACTGTCCGAAAATTCATTTAAAGGAAATGGGCGCTCATTACTCTCAGAGTCCTCTCTTAGTGCAGTGCAGCATGACACTGGGACTACGTATTATTTGGTTTTAATCAACAATGCCAGTATTTGAGAGAGAAAGAGAGAGAGTGAGATTTCCACTGCAGCCTTTAATGTGGCTCTAGTGAGACGCTGTTATATATTGGGCTGTGTCTCAGTATAGGGGCTTATTTGACAGGCCCTGTCATCATCTACCTCCAAGATTATCATTCATGCTGCTGGAAAGATAACTTTATTGGACTAAATATTGGCATGTGTCTGTGTGGCCCACACAGGTAAAGACTCTCCCTGGGCCTCATTGGTGTGTCTGAGTCACTGTGCGTGGGTGTAACAACTGCACTAGTTATTATTAATCTCTCTGAAACCTCTTTACAGTGATTAAGGGAGTACTGTATGAAAGCAGTCTGCTTTGTGGGCTCTTGCCAAAGAAGACCCACTAAGCAGATTTTGTTGGATCCTTCAGCCAAACTGCTCTTTTCTTGGCAACTGAAATGTGCATCAACATAGATGTAATGTCAATTTCCAGCGTTTTTTTAATGTACTTTATTCATGTTTGTTTGGATGCTACACAAACCACTAAAATCAAAGTACAGTACTTAACGTAGCCAGTCACTTTTCTGATGTGCCAGTGTATATAAATAAACCTGAGCAGGAGACAAGAGGTCACATTTAAAAGATAGAAAGAACAGAAAAGCATGTGTGTTCTTGCCTCCAGTCCCCTTTGCATGAAGAAGGGACTCCAGCGAAGGACATTTTGGTATGAGACGAGTGATGGGTATATGTCGGCAGGTGCTGGATCCCCCCCAAACCGTGACCAGAAGAGCTCAGCAAATTGCCAGGGATCTTCTTAGCTTTTTCTCCATGCTGACTGCTAAGGGCTGGGCATTTTGGGAGCAGAAGAGCCAAGCTCTCGCTGAGTTAGCCGTGAAGATGAGATCATGTGGCAATGGCCTGCAGCTACATGGAAGGTCAGGTAACCCCAGCTTTGGGTGAAAATAATGATCACAGAGTTTTTAGCCTCTGTATGTCACTGAACAGGGCTGGTGGCTAGTCTCCATGGCTGAATCAGGGGGAGGGGGACTTGTATTCTCTAGAGGAAGAGTCTAGTACATTTCATCTGACCCCAAATATTATATTTTCTTTGAGCTGTGGTATCTTTCACTTCTGTTTACTCCTGTATGTATATTTTTAAAAAAAGCTCCCCCTTTTACTCTCTCTCCATCCCCATTTCTGGCAATTGATCAAAGCCTGGGTTTACTATTCTACTATGTGCCTCATGACATCTTGTCCTCATACACCTGAAAGTGTCTCTCTACAGCAACTTTTTGACACTAAGTAAAGCAGAGTAAAATAGCAGCAAACTGAAGTTTTTCCAGCTTAGTCTGTCCCAGGAGGGCTAGGCTGGGGAAAAACAAGACACTGTGAAGGAAGCAAAAAATAAGAATAAAAAAGAAACCAGACAGTCTCAGGAAGGGAGAAAAAAAAAGAATTTAACTTGAGGCAGAATGTCAAATAGATATTTGGAGTTCAGAGTGCTAGACCAGCCTGACTATATTCAACTTTGACCACCTACAGCAATTTTTATATCACCAGGTTTGTGTCATTAAGTAATTAACATTACAGTGATGTGTCATCTTCTGCTGTATCACTGCACTCACTACACATCATGTGATCATCATTTCACCTTCATTAAAGTACTTAACAGCAGACACTTCCTTTCTGACTTGATCTATTCTGTGTATGTGGGTTGTGTTTTGGGTTTTTTTCCCCATTTCCAGAGAGCAAGAGATCCAATATGCCCAGGAGGCCTCTGAAACTCATTTCTTCCATCTATACGGCCAACAAGCTTACCCTTAAGAAAAGAGAAAAGAACAGACACACAGGACACTCTTTGATAGCTTAATTTTGTGCTCCATGCAAAACATGTCATATCCGTCTGCCTTCGCATACATAACCATAAAATGACACTGACTAAATGAGGTGATTTACACACAGAGAAGTATTTGGCTGTATAAAAATGTGCATCCTTGAGTGATTTTTCAAAAAGAGGGCTGCGTAGTCAGAGTATCACCCTGCCTCTACAGCAGACAGAGGAACTATCCTTGCTTTACCACGTTTGAGATGATGCCAGTTATCCCATTTTAGTTTCATCTGTTCTGTTAATCTTCATCAAGAGGCTGCCTAATCATGACCTTGCCCCTCTCTAGAGCCCAGAGAGTGATGTACAGTCATAGCTGCAGCTCTGGTCCTTGCAATAGGAAGCAAGACAATGGTGGGCAGACGTCCTTTCTTCCCCTCAGGACCTCCAGGAGGGCTGGAAAGAGTAAGGCCTTTTACTGGGGCTTTGAGCTGATTATATTTAGATGAAAGGCAATTTTTAAACTTCAAATACTATTAAAGAAATAGGACTTGGCTATTAAAGAAATAGACTTGGCTGAAAGGAAAAAAAAATTGCAAGTGTATGCATGAATGAAATCATAACACCCAACAGCACCAGTCCTTGCTGGGCTGGCCCCTGTTAATGGTGGTGGAGGAGGGGAAGTGTTAATGATCCTTTGACCTCCCCAGTAAATCCACACTTGAAAGAGAGGGGATTAAAATGTCTTAAAAATCATGTGCTGAAGACTGAGAGAGCTTAACATTTTCCTTATGCTGATGTCAGATGACTTTCCCAGCCCCTGCATCGATTATACATACTCCAGCAGGTCAAAACAGAAGCACAGGAGTGCTGGTATGTTAAGGTAAGACTGCTTGTAAAAAATTTTAGGTGTCTTGACTTGGTATGGCTTCAACCTTGCTGTCTTTGTCCAGGGACTGCTATGACATGTCTGAACTGCCTCCACAGGTTATTGTCATCCTCTTCTCCATTTTGACTACTTCTCCATTTTGTGAGTGTGGGAGTGCGCGAACACATGAGCATCCCAGTGGAGGAAGCCCCTTTCAGCTTCACAGACCAGTTGTGCTGGGCTCAGTCAGCTCTTCTTCCTGCAAATGGAGTTCATCCAAATTCCTAGCTTTGCTTGGCAACATGAAAAAAAATTTTAAAAAGAGAAAATACAAGCATAACTGTAACCCACCTGTTGAAAGGGGAGAAATGTAAAACTCTATAAAGTAGTTAAAAAAATTTAAAAGTTCAGTGTGGTAAAAGGAGAAGAGATAATAATCAGTATGCTAGAATGAGATGTGTTAACAATTACAGGGAAATATTTAATAAGATCCAACAAAAATAAAATCTAAAAGAGAAATTCAAATTATCTAAACCCAGAATCTCCCAGAAAGAAAAACTTTTTGTACATTATTAGCAAATCTCTATCTGACACTGATAAAACCTTGTCTGATATTACAATAAATATGAAAAGGAGATAGCATTACCCAAAAACATCAGCAATCTGCCTCTGTTCAGTCTTCCAGTAATGCAGTTATAAGTACTGTGACTAACATGAATGAGTGAAGATTTTTACAGCCACTCTGTCTGCACAAGACACAACTGCAATGAAATTGCCTTCTTACACCAGCAAGATACAAAATTTAACTTGCAGCCATCAGAGAGCTGCCTGCAAAGCCACATTTGTACTGGGGAAAAAAATAAACCAAACAAACCAGGCTCATGTTTTTGGTTCACGTCCTTTAAATGCTTTTGAAATTATACCCACAGGAGCTTGGAAATGTCGTCATTATTATATTGTAATTATTATATAATTACAAATGAGTGGTAATTTTGTCTGATTCCTTGAGGAACCCCTCCAATGCCATCCACTGAGTCTGAAATCAGCAGCTGCTTCCTCCCCACATTGGAAGCAGATTCACATCTTGGTTGCCCTAAACGTATTTCCAAGGTAGTATCAACTACTCCAAAGCCTTACGAATTCATAGCACCTGTTGGTCCCTTCTTCTGTATACGATCTATACATCAGCTTGTGGGCTGTTATGGCTCACTGGCTGGTACTTAGAGGCAGTTTTGCCATTCATAGTCACCTCAAATGGCATCTCACTGCATGAATAGTCTCCCTGCAGCAAAGCAACCACCTGTAGGCTCTGGAGCAGCGTTTGCAGAAACCCGGCATGGTTTCATCCTGGTGGGGGGCCTGAGCGCTCAGCCACTATGGGTGCTTATCAGCACATGCAGAGGAGCATACTTGTTGCTCAAAGTCTGGTTGCAGAGTCTGAACCAGAAACTCTGTGGGCTGAGGCCACATGAGGCTGCATTGCGAGAAAGGACTGTGTAGTGTGCCAACAGCTTTAGGAGACAAAACAAAAAGGGGTTATATTTTATGCTGCTAACTTTTGAGTATGCTTTAAAAGCTGTTTTGTTAAATTAGTCTCACTTCCTATATCTAGTGGGGTCAAAAATATTTTCAATGTAACAGTAATCTTCCAAACAGAAAAGTTATTTATCCATCTGATACTCTCTATCTGTAAGGTGTTTGTATTTCTGAACAAGGCACTATGATATACAACACACCAGAAATGGTACACATCTCTCAGTAAGGCTGCAGGATAACAGGCTTCTGAATTCTTCAAAGCAACCTAGAGCTCATTTTTAGGATGCTGAATATTTTTCCTGTTTGGAAACTTAGTATGTTTTGCTGTATGTGCAAGGGAGATGGGGGACTGGAAATGGCTTATTTAGCCACATTTTTGACAAACAACTTTTGCCAACCATGAGCAAAAAAAAAAAAAAAGAACCCAACACCCTAAAAACTAGCACTATTGTAAATTGTATATTTAGCAAAAATGAAATAGTAATTCTGTCTCTCTCTGACAACCATCCATCTTTAATATTAATCATCCTCAAAAAGTCACACAGGAGTGATTTATCTGAAAATCCTTTGAAGAGCCTCTCTACTGTCCTCCCACATGAGAATACTTGTCCTACTCTGCTATGAAAGCACATCGCAGAGCAGCCTGCACTTGTGAGGAAATTGGTGAGTATTACTTTAGTTTCCTTGTGTACTAACATCATTGCCTAGTGATATTCTTCACTTGACCTAAGGACACATACATCTCACCTCCACAAGAAATCAGATTACAGCAGGGCCTTACACATAATTTAAATAAAACAAGAAACCCTCTTTAACTGAACAAGATGGAGCCCCATTTGGATGGCACCCAAATGTCCGAAGGTGTGAGAAAGTGCTCACGCATACCATGGGAAGCTGGAAGGAGTGCTTTACTGCCAGCCACAGCCATCTCTGAAAGAAGGATAGTGACAGTGCTGGAGCACTGGACTGTGTGTAGCCTAAAAGGGATCCAGCTCCATTGCCTCCTCTGCTGCGTGGTGAGGAGTGGGCAAGAGCACCCCGTATGTACAGCAAAACATGATGGAGCTGATATTTTGACTGCTGTGAGGACACACAAAGCATGAACAGGCTCTTTGTGCCCAGTACCCTGCTCTACAACAGTTTCAGCTCCCTTCCACCTTACATTCTTTCAATGCACAGTAGCTACGAAAAATGTGGAGGATACTACAGGAGGTAAACACTTATCACTGCTGCTAGTCTGAGTTGTGAAAGCAGGCAGGAGTCTTTGTTTTCAGCCTGAGGGAGATGCAGCTCTGCCATGGAAAAGAATTACAGGAAGACCCTTCCAGCTACAAAATTGTTAAAACTCCATAGGACTTCCAACTGTTCTTTGGGTTGTTTTTGAGGTCTGAATTTCCAGTTTTGTTCTCAGACCATCACTATAATCCTATGTAATGGAATCTGTTCATGTCTCTTGGTCTCTTGCTGTGTTTCATTTGCAGCTGTATGGTGAACATAGCAATTAGCTGCTGATGTATTTTTATCTGGTCTCTAGTCTTTAGCATGCTTTATTGTACTTTATATTCTCCATATGCCATAGAAAGTCAGTCAAAGTCCTAATCTCCTTACACAAAAAATAACTTTGAGCTGCGAAGCCTGACACTAGTATTAAAATACTTGATGGAATTTCTGTGCACTTGCGTATGAGTGTGTGTGTGTGTGTGTGCGTGTGCGTATGCCTGTGGGAGGAGGAGAGAGGGAAAACATTCTTTCAAATCCACCTGAGCAATTAAGGAGAGTGTACTCATTAGTGCATTTGGCAAATATACTAAAATGGATTGAAGAAATAAATTTTGTTTGTATCTGCAAGTTTCAAACAGTTATCTTTTTTCTGAAGGCGAGTTTTCATAATAAGCATGCATATTCTTCCACAGCAATGTAAGCAAGCATCAGCAGAGCCCCAGCCTTGCGTTAATTTTTGTGATACATTTTTGTGCCTTGTAAACAACTATTTATTGCCATGTTTATACCAAGAATGTGGGAACAGGGAGCTGTGACTGATTAAAAATTTCAAAAATTAGGAAATAAAGTAAGGCTAGAATCTTATTAATGAAGAATGTGGTCAACAGGATGACTTTCATGAACAAGGTTTTAGAGCAAAATATAATATTCAAACGGACACACTCAGTTATTTGGATGAACTCCTGATCCCACCCAAGCAAGCAGCAAAACTCATTTCTTATTGAGTCATGTAAAAGAAAAAAACATTTCAGTATGGCTTCCTTTTATTGGGACAAGAAATGATTAAAAAAAAAGGGTTTCAGTAAAAACATTGCTTTTTGGCAAAATTAAAACCTCCTACTTATAACACAAACTAAAAATATATATATATATTTGCTGGAACCCTTGCTTTTTTGTGTGTGTGATAGAGATAAATGTAATCAAAGTGAGACAATTACAATAAAAAGGAATCAAAAAGACATTTTACATCAAGTTCCCTTTCCATTGTCTCCCTTGACGATAATTTCACAGTATCTCTACTTTCTGCCAACATATGTCTGGGACTTCACTTGAGGAACTTCAGCATCTGCAAAGGCTGAGGTTCCAGGTTACCTTTGCCACAACAAGCCATCTACTTCATGACTTATGCATGTTGCTAACAAGTCAGGAAGAAGATGAGGCAATGGAGGTGACTCCCTGGGTTGCTCATGAACATGGTGTTGAATGGAAGTGCCATAGCCAGAGAAACTCCTCCCTGACAGCCTTTGGGAGAGCAGCTCATCATGTTCGCAGTTTGATAGGCATTCCCATGTGGTTCTCACCTCCCCATGTAGATGACACACAAGTGTTACTGGATTTGTTTCACAACATCTCTGCAAAAGGAAAATGACTGTTCCACCTTGGCATTATAAAGGGTGAACTAAAACGCAGGACAGGCTGCAGATACAATTTATTTGGCTAAAGGTAGCTATCCATAATATAGATGCACGCTATAAACATGGCCACCCTGACGTGGTCAGAAAGAAGCATTTCCCTCTGGGGGATATTTATCTCATCCTAAGATAGGAATAAAATAAGTCTGATGCACTGCACTCTTGACGTGTCCATTTGTCTTCATTTCTAGCTTCTGGAGGGAGACACAAGTGACCATCTCGGATGTACAGTATAGCCATCTGTTGTGAGGCGACATCATTTCTACCCTATATGCCAAACTCTTATAGAAAGTTTACACCCCAAGTGAGACTTGCATCCAGGTCTCCCAAGTCCCCCACACAAGCTAACCAAAAACCAATCTTCATCCACTGCTTGACACAGACGTGAATGGGCCTCTGTGGGTATAGTGTAGCATGTTAGGAAGAAGAAGGACAATGATAGGAAGAGGGGAAAGGGGAGGATGCTATTCCAGCAGTAGGACTTCCCTCAGAGGCTCTTGGAAGCCTTTGCCCAGGGTAAATGGATGTCTCCTCTTTCAGCCTCACACACAGCAGAATTCAATGTGTGCGACCTGGAAGCCAGGGTGAGTTTCCAGTAACATTTCCTATAAAGGAAGACGAAAGCCTTGAAAGCCTCCTGCCTGTTATTGCAGAAGCTTTGTTTCAAAAACAGAGAGCTGAAGAAAATCAGGGAGCTAGTATTTAAAGGTCTTTCAACCTCTCTCCTGTCTCCGCAGCCCTTTTAACAAAATGGGTGGAGAGAGTTTGTGGCAGGGAGTCTGTGCTGAGCACAGCCCTGCTACCCCTAGCAGCATGGCCAGGCAGGAGGAATGTGCCTGGGCTGGCCCACCCATGTATAAAACCAGGCACAAGCTGGCACTGTTGTTGGCAGATGATCCATGTACCCAAAGTCCTTTCTCACCTCTAAATTGGTCTCCTGTGGCTCAGCTGAACTGTTAGCAGGAGATCGCAGTGCTGCTCCCTTCACTAGCACTGTCCAGCACCAGCGGTTCCCAGGTGCCCTCAGGAGCATGAACGTTACCATAAGCACTAAGAGGGGAGACTGAGTTTTAGGAACTGGATGTTTTATTATTTTGTGTCTGTAAAAAAGGCTGTTTGTCATAGTCAAGCAAGGCAGCCACAAGAGGTTGCTTAGTTATATGTCAGAATCACGAGCTACAGGCACAAAAATGCAGCCCCCAGCTCTGCCTTTGTCACTAGCCCCCATCCTTCTTCCTTCTGATATCTTTTATTTAGATTACCATTAATTTTCTCTTTTCAGTCATTTTACTTTGTTTCCCACTCTTTTTCTTCCTGTCTTCCCTGTTGCCAGAAGAATGTACAATTTTGCAGATGGAGAAAAGAAATTTTCAATTGCAGGCAACAGCAGGAAAATCCTGCGTGGGCTCATCTTTCCCCTTCCCAACCAAGCAGAGCTGACAGGAAACATGAATCATCCTGCACCTCCGCATGGCCGTGTCAAATCTACCTGGATTTGAGGCATGGTGCAGAGCTCGTGTCTTGTTCTCCTGATATTCCTTCAGCAAGTCAATGGGCAAAGAGGCAAAAGGCAGTTAGATCAGCTTGATCCTCATCTCACAACCAGAGTGATGGGCCATACCTCTCAGGAGAGACCAGCCTGGCCCTGTCTGGGGTCCCAGTAATGTTCATCGCTCCCACCTGGGAGCAAGAGGAGGGTTGAGGAGGTACCAAGGGCCACCTCTGAACCTTGGCTCCCTGCAGGTACCCCAATCACTTCCGTTTTTGCAGGATTTTCCTGCCATCATATTGGTCTGCCCTGTTTTTTTTCTTTTTCTCTGCCCCTTTTCTTTCTCTTCTCATGTACCCTTCTAGCACCCCTTTCCCAGTAAAATGCCACACAGGGAGGCAGAGCAGCCTGACCATGGCCTTTCCATATATTTAAACACTAACAATTCACTGAGCTGGAAAATTGTAAATCTGCAACTTTATTGAAAAGGGTGGTCACTCTGTTCTTTGGAGCCATGTTCAGAGACATTGGGATAATTAATGGACCCTTATGTGACACAGAGGCAAAGAATGGCAAATTTTAATAAAACTGGTAAGATGATTTTTTTAATTTCTAAGAAAGAGACTTTCCATGTCTAGTTTTGCTTATTGTTATGAGAAGAGAAAGACTGTTAAAACTATCCTGTGCAGGTGAAAACACTGTCACACAACCCTTTTTTTCCTCTGAACTAACATGGAGGAGGAGAGCAACTGGCACTGAGGGATTAGTAATGTCTGCTAACAGTGTGTATGCGGTGCCTATCCTGCACTGTGTCTAGACACCTTCCTAGCATTTCATGTAACAGCATTTCAAACCAAAACAGAGACAGACCAGAGCTGTCAGCACAGCTCATTTTAGATATAAAGTGCACCCTTACTTGATGTGCTGCTGGGAAAGTTAAGCAAGACACACAACCCAAGTAAAAAAGCTTTCAAGTGTGCAATATAAAAGGGGAGGCAAAAGGCCACCAAAGTGGAAAATAAAGGTGAAAGGTTTCAAAGGTAGGACAGGAGTCTCTCACATAGAGAGGGAGTATAAATGAAATGAAACAGAGCTTGTCATCATCCTTTTTACGAAATGTGGGCGGACTGATGTAGCTGTACTGAATTATGGATAGTGTTGTGAATTATGTGCACCCAGAGCTGCTAGACAGATGACATAACCCCAGTCTGGAGGATAAAAAGGCCACAGAGCTGTACAACCTGGCCACAAAAGTACAGAAGAGGTGGTGAGAGAAGAAGCACCAGCTTCTTTAGGGAAACCCTTTTGAATTAAGGACATGGTATGAACTTAGAGTGGAGTACCTTCTCCAGAATAACTAAATGTGCGTGTCTTATTTTTTGGAATAAGAATACTTTTTCTGAATTAGCAAAGCCACTTTAGCAGGAACATGTCTTCCAGAATAAGTTGTTAAGCAGCTAAGCCCTGTGAGAAAAGTACTCTGCAGAGAGGATGGGGAATATGGCAGCTGTAGAGCAAGCTCTTGGTTGCTGATGGTCACTTGCCTTTGTTAGATAATTAGGATTTCCTAACACCCACATGAAATGGTTGGCTGGGGCCTGAGCCTTCAGGGAGGGCTCTGCCAAGTAAAGATAACTGAAATGCCAGGTTACAAACAGACTTCTTCCACCCTTTCTGTTCTCCTTATTTTGCCAGCTCTGTCATTCAGTCTCTTTAGCACATCCATCATTCGGAAGCTGAGTCATGTGCTTAGTCTCTCATTTACACAGCAAGCCCTGCAATTGGGCATAGCTAAAAGGGCATGAGCTAGTGATATCTGTCAAGAATAACTATTAATTCAAACCCATGATATTTAAAAATAAAGTAGAAGAGCATATCAATTTGTTTCCCTGCTTATGTTAAGCTTCATCATTTATGTATGAATGTAGACTGTGTACTAGAAGAAGAGCGTCTGCTGTGAGCTTGGAAAACAAATTATTATTGTCCGTTAACAGCTTTGCATAAATATTTTGGGAATTTGTATATTAATGTTATATTTTGTAAAGGATTCTCTCTCCTGTTAGTCCCACAGCCTCTTCAGGTTCTTATTTTCTGTGCTCTCAGCAGTTGTACACAGTTATAACAAATCAGTCCTGATGAACTACAGGCACTTTCACACTTGTTTCCATAGCTGGGTGCAGCACTCGGTGAGAGGAGCCACTCAGGCATATGGCCTATAATAAGCTGATCTCCAGCGAGTTGGAACCTCCTGCTTCAACAGCTATTTGGCCATTTGTTTTCTTGCTGCAGCTCTTTGATTATTTCCCTCCCTTTGACAGAATGATGAAAGCAGCCACAGGGTTTATGTGCCACCTTCACCAAATGTTGCCCATATTCCAGTAATCAGGCAGAAAACAGAGGAAACAGGCAGGGATGAGGCGCCCACTGACTCTGGAAGTCCTGAGGATTGAAAGGCACCTATTCTGCTGAAAGACAGACTAATGTATGTGCAGTTAAAACTCCCTAAACCAACTTTGGAGGCTTGTGGTGACCTTTCAGCTGAGGTTTTCCATGCAGCAACTGGCAGTCTCAGTTTTCTCTCTTACACCGAAACTGGGATAATTACTTTTTACAGTGTATCTCCTCAGTAATTATTACAGCGTTTCATTTAGAGGCACATCAGCTTAAAGGAATTTGAATACTTTAATCCATCTCAGTGAAAAATATCACTTAAAACAAACAGGCGACATGCCTAGTGCAATGCCAGAATTAGAAATAAGGCTGGAAACCTTCAAACAAATGAGTGAACAAACATAGGGCTTTGTGCAATGTAAAAATCCAAGGAAGAAACAAGCAAGAAGAAAAAGCTTCATCCCTGGCCTAAAGAATGACAAGTCATACCATTTCTGAGGAGAATTCAAGAGGACTTTCAGCAAACTAGGCCTTGTTTCCCTCCTCTCAAGCCTGTATCTTTAGCACACAAGCTGATCAAACATTTATTACTACTGAAGATACAGGACAACAGCTATGTTGCCTTCTGAGCCCCAGGATAGCACAGAGAGAGCTCTACATTTGTCCTAATTGGAACCAACTGAAAAGTTTTGCAACAGACAGTGGAGCTTTCAGTGAAGTGAAGTTTTCATGAAATGGTTCTGCTTTCCACAGAACATTTCAATTTTTCATTGAAAACCTGAGCAGGCAAACCAAGAAACTAGATTAAATACTTGAATTCTGAAGGGCCATCACAGCACTCCAGAGGTCTCAAGTTCCTCCTGTTCCCATTCTTTGTTGGGGACTTTGCCCCTCAGGCAAACTACATTTCCCAACAACACTCTGGCCAGGCAGCAGTGCTGATGCACACCTTCCCACCTACACGAGCGAATACCATTCATTATGGAAGATGCGATGAAGTCAAGGAGTCATCACTTTATGTTTATTTGTTGGAACTTGCAATCCTCTGCCACCTACCTCAGTTGTTGTTGAAGGGATAGGGAGGAAAAAAAGCATGAGTAAAGGGCAACGTGGAAGAGAAATGGGCATGGATCCTTTCAGCCTACTCAACTACAGCAGATATTTTGTGTAGGAAATGAAGCGGTGCTAGCGGTGAAGAGGGTCCTCTAAAAATGAACAGGACAGTCTCTGAAGTATGAAAAACTAATTGAGCAGAAAAAGAGGCCACTCGGTCTTGCTCAGTGACAGCCATAGGATGTGTCAGCCAGCTTTCATGTAGAGATCAGTTCAGCACTCAGTCTGAAAACCAAGGTGCAAGAGAAGTGAATATGTTGAGTGAAGGAGAATTTACACCCAAATAGCACAAAGAGGGCCACAAAAAAAGTACAGAGAAGATTCAGGAAAAGAGTCTTTGACATCCTCAAGCTGAATGTGTGCACTGACAAGAAAAGTAACTTAAAGTCAATTGGTGACCATACTTACTTTCCAGAGAGGATTGCTTTTGATTTCTCCAACCAGAGTCTCAGCTGGTGTAACTTAGATAGCTGATTTCAGTAAAATCCATGTCAATTTACCTGTTGAGCCTCTTGCCCTTGGAGAACTGGCATATTATCTGAGGTGAAAAAACACATGCTTTGGCTATGCTTAAACTTCTGTTCAAGCAGAAAATACCATGAGCTGGAGGCTTCAAAACTGACAATGCTTCCTCCTAGCTATTCAAAAAACAGAGGTAAAAAGTTGCTTTCACTCCTGAGATCAAAAAAAAAAATCTGGCATTTAGTTTTGAAAAGAAAAGGGAATCTTCTGAAGCAAGGTGAAGCGTAGGGATGTTAATGTAGGGAAGCTCTTAAACATATCTGCAAAGAGGATCAGAAATAAACATGCAAAAGGAACTCGACACATTTCTCGAAGGGAGAACTTATGAATGATTGGATATATTTGAAACTTGGCGAGATGACTTTCAGAACTGAAAGATCAAGAGAATCTTGATCAAGGGAATCTAGGAGAGGCAGAAAGAGAAGCAGAGGTGAAGGAATATAAGCCCATAGCGAAAAATCTTTCTTGTTCTGTTTCAGGCCCTTTTTCTTTCTGGTTAGAGCTGTGGTGAGGAGGAAAGGACAGAGATATGTGAGCACCTGTCTTTTAAAGATGGGTAACATCCACTGAGCCTCAGAAAAAGGTTTGATTTGGGCTCTGTTTGAGGAGCAAACTCTGATCAATTCTCATCTGAGTCATCCTCATTTACTCATCTTCTATAAAAGGGAAAATAATTGGTGAGCTGATCAGATAAGGAAATGCCAAATAAGGTACCCAATTATAGCAAAAAACTGATCTATGGGAAGAATTAGCCTCTTGATTCTCTGAGTCACATAGAAAACTGGAGAAAGATAAAGAAAATTATCAGGTGCTGACAAGGAATTTACTGGATTGTTTTGACTGTGCCAAGTGATTCGCAGAGCAGGATGTTCAGCAGTGCTTCTAGTGCTGCTCCAAAAAAGCCCGGCATATGGTCTCCCCTGAGCTTAACATTGCTGGGCAAGCATGTATGTGGATAACATGGGTGACTCGGTCATTGACAGGAGCTCAGTGATCATACACAGAGTAGCACAGTTAGAGATCCATGACTACCCTGCCTTTTTCTATTCCTGTTCCCTCAGTACTGGCGATGCAAAAACTAGCTGTAACAGCAGAGAAGTGCCTAGCATGGCTGGAAGGGCATGCACCATCCCCATGTGCTGTTGAGATCTTTTAAATCCCAGATTGTTGAGATCTTTGAAATCCCAGTTGTCAAAGAGGTGGCAGTCACTGACCTGCTCCTCCACCTGGATGCGCACAAGTCCATGAGGCCAGATGGGATCCACCCAAGGATACTGAGGGAGCTGGCAGAGGAGCTGGCCAAGGCACTCTCCATTATTTATCAGCAGTCCTGGTCAACCGGGGAGGTCCCGGATGACTGGAAGCTAGCAAACATGATGCCCCTCTACAAGAAGGGTTGGAAGGAGGATCCGGGGAACTACAGGCCTGTCAGCCTGACCTCGATGCCAGGGAAGGTCATGGAGCACATCATCTTGAGTGCCATTATGCAGCAAGTGCGGGACAACCGAGGGACCAGGCCCAGCCAACATGGGTTTATGAAAGGGAGATCCTGTTTCACTAACCTGGTCTCCTTCTATGACAAGGTGACCCGCTTAGTGGATGAGGGGAAGGCTGTGGATGTTGTCTACTTGGACTTTAGTAAGGCCTTTGACACTGTCTCACACAGCATTCTCCTGGAGAAGCTGGCTGCTCACAGCTTGGATGGGTGCACTCTGCACTGGGTTAAAAACTGGCTGGACAGCCAAGCCCAGAGAGTGGTGGTGAATGGAGCCAAATCCAGTTGGCGGCCGGTCACGAGTGGTGTTCCCCAGGGCTCAGTACTGGGGCCAGTCCTGTTCAACATCTTCACTGATGATCTGGATGAGGGGATCGAATGCACCCTCAGTAAGTCTGCAGATGACACCAAGTTGGGTGGAAGTGTCAATCTGCTGGAGGGTAGGAAGGCCCTGCAGAGGGACCTGGACAGGCTGGATCGTTGGGCCGGGACCAGCTGTATGAGGTTCAACAAGGCTAAGTGCCGAGTCCTGCACTTCGGTCACAACAACCCCATGCAATGCTACAGGCTGGGGGAGGAGTGGCTGGAGAGATGCCTGGCAGAAAAGGACCTGGGGGTGTTGGTTGACAGCCGCCTGAACGTGAGCCAGCAGTGTGCCCAGGTGGCCAAGAGGGCCAATGGCATCCTGGCCTGTATCAAGAACAGTGTGTCCAGCAGGACCAGGGAGGTGATAGTGCCCCTGTACTCAGCACTGGTGAGGCCGCACCTCGAGTACTGTGTTCAGTTTTGGGCCCCTCACTACAGGAAGGACATCAAGGTGCTGAGGCCTGTCCAAAAAAGGGCAACAAAGCTGATGAAGGGTCTGGAGCACAAGTCATGAAGAGCAGCTGAGGGAGCTGGGATTGTTTAGTCTGGAGGAGAAGAATAGGCTGAGGGGAGACCTTATTGCTCTCTACAACTACCTGAAAGGAGGTTGTAGCGAGGTGGAGGTCGGTCTCTTCTCCCTAGTAACGAGTGATCGGACGAGAGGAAACAGCTTCAAGCTGCGCCAGGGGAGGTTTAGGTTAGACATTAGGAAAAACTTCTTCACCGAAAGGGTGGTCAAGCACTGGAACAGGCTGCCCAGGGAAGTGGCTGAGTCTCCATCCCTGGAGGTATTTAAAGAACGGATAGATGTGGTGCTCGAGGACATGGTATAGATGGACTTGGCAGTGTTAGGTTAACGGTTGGACTCGATGATCTTAAGGGTCTTTTCCAACCTTGACGATTCTATGATTCTATGATTTACAAGGCTCATGCTGCCAGTCCGTGCCGCCTTCCTGGCTGCCACCTGTCGGCTCCGATCCAATGCGAGGGCTCACTGGCTCAGCTGCTGCAGCTGCCTGCAGCCACTGCTGTGCTCATCTTTGATCAGCTGAACTTAAAATACAAGTTGCTATTGAGGCAAGCAGCGACTTTTCTTTCTCCAAGATGTGGATGCTGGCAACTGTTTTAAAATTCCATGTTGAATATTCCTCTGTGCGCACGCGCGCGTGTGTGTATACACTCTGTTATTTGCAATATCCGCTTAGAAGCATTAAAGAAAAATGCCTTTGTCAGCTTTGTCTTTTGCTATTTGACAACTGCTGCTGTCATTTTACTTTTGTTTGAGAATCTCAGCCTGCTTGCTGCTGAGTCACAGAAGAAGGCAACAGATAATAAATATAGTCCCTTATCAACCCATAAAGCTGTGGACCACTGGAATGACAATCAGAAAGGGAGTCTTTTTTAACCAGCAATAGCAGAACAGAAGGATACTGTTTCCTGTGCAGATTTTCCTGTCACTCACAAGCTTTGACTGGTGTGGGCTGCATCCTCCAGAACAGAAATGTAAATATCAAGAGTCAATAGCAGAGACTACCCTATCTATGGGAATAGGAGCAGAGGAAGCACAACATTCCCTATACAGACCCCCTGAAGCAGCTGTCTGCTGCTAGAAATTATAAAATGCAAAACAGGAAGCTGAAACACAGAAAGATGACTGAACCTTTCACATCCGTGTTCTGATTTCTAGAGGATTTATCCCTCATCCAGCAGTCCTCAGTCTTTCAGCTGGCTTGACTGAGGCATGAAATACTCAAACCATTGTCCACATTTTTACATTTTAGGAAAGTTCTACTATTGCTAAGACCAGCACATTTCAGATTCACTGGAGGATGATGGCATCACAGGAGACGACTGTGTATCCACACGGTGCTAGAGTCATCGCTACTTGATTCTCTGAGACTGAGATGACAGGTCCACATAGCGTGTGATGATACATTTCATAGAAATTTGGCAGGCTATAGAGTCCACTGGCACACACCACCATCCTTGCAACCACAGAGTCAGGTGAAGTGATAACTACAATGGGAACTTTGAGCTAATGAATGAAAAAAAGTGAGAGTAGGACCCTACTGCTGTGTCATGGTGGAGATTACATAGTTGTCCAGCTGGTAGCCTGAGAGAAGGAGTGAGACAACAAGATGTATCTCTTCTTTCATATGAATGAAAGGCTTTCTGGGACCTCTACAATGAGAAAGCAATATGACTAATCCATGGACTTGGAGGTATCTACCAGACTTATTCAACACAGCATATAGACCCACCAATGTTCTTCACCAACACAGTCCAAAATATTTTCATCAACAGTAACAGCTTAAAAACAGCCACCACAAAGTCCTACCTGTTTTCCTGGGAGAAGCAGTGTTTCTGAAGTACTGTGGGGAATTGCAAGAAGGATTGTGGCATGCCTCTGAAAAAGGCCAGTCACAATAGAGCAACAGCTGCATCATAGTATAAGATAGGCTAGATGAGATCCCTGGAATTAAACTCTCACTACAAACACAAGTCTCTTCATGGGTGTTTTGGCTTGAAAGCATTCTCTGTTTCTCATGAACAGGTCTATTTTGCTATAAAGGATTCACTCAAGCAGGCAGTAGGGTAATGCACAGAGACTTCCTTCGGGGCACAAAGAGCAAGGAAGTATCATTTCCAAAACTGTGGTTGGCAAATCACAGCTGTTGAAGGTTGCAGTGCTAATGTAGACTCTCCTACATGCACAGCTAGCAATGTAGTGTGTTTGGGAGACTTCCGCCACCTACTATTCTCAGCTTTCTCCTTTCCTCTATTTTCAATGTTGCATCACATACAATACAGTGCTGCTACTTCCAAAGTCCAGTCCCCTAAGGAAGCCCAGAAAGTCATTCTGTTGTTCCCCATTTTATTTGCATCCACACTAATTATTCAGGCATTAATTGAAGGCACTTTCAATATTTATTAAAACTACATCAAAGGTGCAGTGCTGTTTTCCCTTCTTATGTGACCTGCAAGGAAACAGAAAAAAATCCCAGATAATTCCGTTCAAGTTATTTAGTCCCATAGCTTTCATCTGAGTATTTTTTCTAAGGAGTTATAGGCTGGGTTTTGTTGTTGTTCTTGCCATGGCTAATTTAGTTCTCTGCATGTGTTTCAAGCATTTTGCTAAGGAGCCGCATTGTTTGTAATGACATTGATGGTGAAGGAACATCAGCCCCTCTCTGAGGTCCTACACTGGCTGAGGGGAAGGCTCCCAGACTCACAATCTCCTTGTCAGGCCAAAAGGTACACTATAGCCCATTTATTTCAGAGACAAATGCCAGCAGGATTGAAATCTGCAAGTTTGCCTGCTCAACATGAGCAACAAAGAGAGCCTGATCCCCTGCCAAGCAAGAAAGTTGAAACGATGAGAACATTAGCCTGCTAAGCCACAGCACTAGACTTGATTGCAGACTTAATAAGGATAAAACACATTTTATTCACTGCAAAGTGATAGCTTCAAATAGATATTCAAAATATATGGCTGAAATCATTTCTCCTACTCACACTCTAAAAAAGATGTCATTGCCTCGGTGCTAGCGGAGCGTACTACATTACATACTTACCCTTTTCATAGGTTTGACATTAATGTAACCATAAGCCCAAGACTGACAGCTGATTTATTTTTTTCTTTATTTATTTAGGACAATTCCATGCATTGAATAGAAAATCATTAGCAGCAGCTGGCCTTAGGGCTTTCTGTTTATCCTTCCTAAAAGTATATGCAATTTCTTAAAAAAAAAAAAAAAAAAAAAAGTGTGGTTTTGTTGTTCAGTGTGAGCTATGATTTTCTTTTGTTATGGGTTATGGCAGCAAATTTAAATAGAAGCCCTTCTGAACTCAAAAGGAAACTAAAACGACAGCAATTGAAAGTTTTTCTGGTTTCAGGTGCATCAGTGACCTCAGTCCAACTTGGCTGGGGCTTGATATTTTGCTCACTTAATTAAGTGGTTAAAACCCTTTATCATCTTTCATGGCAGAGAAACAGAGATATAGCAGAAATGCTTACCACTGTCTGTCTCCACCTTCCACAGTACCTGGTGTGGTATTTTACAAAACACAAGGTGTTTTATTTCCCTCCTACCCCAACCACACATAGCAAACAGAGCATTTCGGCTGTTCCAGCATGTCACTTGTGTGAGAGCACTGTCCTTTTCTCATGAGCATCAGCCTGGGTCATAAGTGGGATTCATTTCATGTTACTGCAACTGTGGAAAAAGTAAGGAGGTATCATCCATGGTATTTGTTTTTGCTCCTTTGGGAGGGAAGATCTTTCTGTTTTAAGCTGTCCTCCAAACAGTTGGGATTCAGTAACCTCTGGAGCTGCCTTTTGTGCTGGTGCCTCACTGTACAGGAGCCTGAGAGATTAGTGTAGACCAGACATCTAACTTTTTGGCAGCTGTGACTAGTGGAGATGAATCCCACTGTAGGTAACATCCTCTGTTGTTTTCATTAGTCAGAGATGGTTACAAGTCACTTCAGCAAACTGTTCTTGCTCATCCTAGTTTTTGTCCTGGACACAACCAAGTCCCTCACAAGAAACTCAGCCCACAGAACTTCAAAGCCATGTCTTCACCCTCAGAAAACTGCACTTGTGTGTATTTCACTGTTATCCTTTTCTTACTGCTCATTAAAAAAATATGTTTTTCCAGAGTTAATTCTGCACGTGGCTCATTCTCTCTGCAGTGCTATATCACATTTTCATAGTTAGGCTTTGCTGCCTGCACTAACTGAAAACTATTAAAACCATAAAGTGCTTCAAAACAAGCAGGTGTCAAAAAGAAAGCTCTACTCTAAGTATCCCCCTTACTGCTGGCAACCATTACTTGCAGTTACAAAGCAGATCGTTTAAACCTTGTCTAGCTGTCTCCCACATTTCTAAAGCATCTCCTTCCTAATGGAGCTTTAGCTTTAGCTGTCCTATTCTTTCTCTCAGGATATTTTCTTCACATTACTCCTGTTAACGTAGCTTGTTGAGAAATCACTCAGGGTCAAGGCATCTGACAGAGGTCTGCTGCTGTCAGTGCCTGTGTCCTAACTGATCGGCAGTGGGTTGCAAAAGTTGCATGAGCTTCTGTAACACAGCACAGGCACTAACAGCCACTAGCAGCCAAAGGCTTCTCCATCTCTGTCTTATTAGTCGTAAGTACACGCCAAGGACTGCAGCATATACTTTTTGAAGATGGTGTTACGAAGTAACAGGTGGTATGTTCCCTGAACCAACACTAAGGTTTGCAGTTTCATTCTGGTATATTATGTGCTTATTAAATATTTTGGTGTGGATGTCACAGCGGGTAACTAAAAGATGAGATGGATGTTGAGACCAAACTATTTGAAATAACACCCACTCCTCCACACAGGGCTGAGCTGCTCTGTCTTCATTGCAGTCCTTGGTCCCCTGTTTATCTGGACCAGGGAACTAATTGCAGGATGTTGTGGCTCCCTCTCCACTCCTACCCAATTGTGTTTGTTTGTTTGTTTGTTTGTTTCTTTTAAAAAGAGGCAACAGGAGAATGGCAAGTACTCAGGTCTTGTCATGACATTCAAGGAGGGAGGAATCAGGCTACAACCCAAGGATGGGTTGTTTGGGTAAAAAGTTACTTGTCCTATGGTGTAGACAACATCATTGTTGGGAGTAAATACATAGACTGTCACCGAGTTAGTCTTGTGACTCTTTATGATACAAAACTTTTGAGTTTCTGATACTTGTTATGTGGTGCAGAATGATTCTGTTGACCTCAGTTCTGGTGATAACTGTCAGATGCTGATTTTAAATACAATTGTAGCTTTTTGACAACTTAGGAATAAATCCTATGCTGGCAGAACCGATGGGCTTACTCAGAGTAGCATAAATTATTTTGGTTTTACACTGCCAATGAATGAGGTACAGCAAACCTTAATTGTTATTCTAATCAGGTTGCAGTACATTTGATGTATAAATCCAGTCCTCCATTTACACCACAGCATACATCATTGCTACTATTGTCCTCACGTGTGTGCATATTTATATTTATAAATACGTATTCACTCAAACTATATATACATATGTATTTATTTATACACACAAAAACTCTCTTTTATACACACAAGTATACATATATAAATACATACACACAAGCACATATATGTAACAATCTGTGAGCTCGTGTGACCTGCAATAAAGAATTACGAATTGGATAGAGGATAAATGCAATTTTGTATTTTTTCTTTTTTTTCTAGAATTGGTTACACATCCTGTGAATGGAGCTAAAGTAAAGCATAATTTGCAGCACATAAAGGAAATAGTTTTGATGTTTATGAATCACTACTGTCAAATTTGTACAAGTAAAATACAGTACACTGGATATGTATACACAGCAGCCCCCTTCATGTTTAAAACATTCTAGGGAGCTTAACAAGTGATAACCTAAGATAAAGCTACTGTTGGGTCAAAGAATGAATTAAACAAGTGTTGCCTTTAGTCTTGACATGAAAGCATTTACAGAGCCAATGTTCTAAATCTCTGCTGGCAGAATATTCAGAGGTGGAAAACGAAAAGAGCACTTAAGATGCACAGGCCCTTTCAGCTATGGATTTATAATGATATTCCTGTAGAGCATTTGCAGAACAAAAAACCTGACTTGGGCAGTAAGGAAGTAATACCTCAGCTGGATATGTAAAGCCTGGAGATTAGATGAGCACCTGGAATACCTTTAAGAGCTAACAGAAGCCTGAGAATAGATCACCTTCTCTCAGCCAAGATTCAGAGAACTGGTAAGATCTGGGTGGACACTTCTTCCCATACAGCATCGAAAAGCTGATGGATGGTTATGACTTGCAGTTGTTCCTCAACTGATCCCAACTCAATACAGCTCTCTGGTGTGGACCATACTCCATCATAGTCTTGGTCTATTATGTTGTATTGGAGTGAACCATTTGTCCCTTCTTGAACCCCCAAATGTGCTTTTAAATAAATTGCATTCACTTTTGAAAACCTCTGGTTCATTTTAAAAAAGCCTCCAGGAAAACTGAGGGGCTAACAACAAAGATAAAATTCTGAGGATATTGAGAAGTAGCCAAGACTCAGGTCCTGGACAGAAGTCTTTTGTCATTATAACTTTTTCATGTAAAGTGCAGTAGACAGAGCCATGGGCCAAATTGTCCTTGACCCAAATTTTATTTTGCTGTATGTCCTCCTGTTTTGAAACAATGTATTTCAGGAGAATTCCAGTAAAGAGTGAAAGTTCCTGAAATTGGAAGAAAGTGGATTTTAAGTGCTCAACTCCAGAATTGCTATCAAAATCTCCCTTACTGGCCACACTCCATCAGTGTCTTACATTTTGTTTTCCTTTCTGTAAGCTCTAGAGATGTCCAGGATTCTGTTTTCCTGACTACATAAAAACACCTTCTGAGCAACTCCAATCTAATAAGAGTCTAAAAACTACACAGACAAATACTTGTCGTAGAGTACACCTCAGCCTCAGAGACAGGATCAGACACCACACAAAAGCGACAAGCACCTATATTTCCTACGAGAGCCTGCTGGTTAGGAAGCGGCAGGCGCAAGGTCTGTGCCCTCTGCAGTCTGCCAGGGTTCAAGAACATGTCTCCACACTGTGGAATGGGTCCTAACCTTGGCCAGGCAGGCTAGCTTAAGCAGAGGCTCTCTCCACTGGGCTTACTGCATCAGCACAGGAAAAAGAATACAGAAATTGTGGGATGAGAGACAAATGAAATGCAAGGAGGGCTCAAGCAGTTAGGGCACTCACCTGCACTCCTGGAGATGCTGGGAGTTCAGGTCCTTGCATGCCAAGGGTGACAACATACCTGCTACCTTTGAAGAAAAAATTGAACTTCACAAATTCGTTCCTTTGTGTAGTCCCCATTTATATCCCCAGATCTATGTAAGGTGCAGTAGCACCTTTACTGAATGTGCCGTTTCATTTTGCATTTGTAAATGGCTTTTAGAGTGCTTACCTGAAGAGCAGGTGCTTGCCAAGGGACTGGCAGCTGATTGCAGTAGCACTGCACGGCGAAGGGGCTGCACCGCACAGCTCGTGCCAAGGAGCTCACTTCTTGGCTGTGTGAGAGCGCACCCCTCCGCAGTCACAGTACTGAATGTCTCTGTATGTAAAAGCTGCTTAAAAGGCTGCTGCTAATATGTACTAGAGGTTAATTCCAGAAGTCAAGAAAGCTGATGTTTTGTCTGAAAACAAACACAATATATGTTTGTACTGGAAGTTGTAAACAAGGACGCATGCTGGGTAGGTAGCCTCAAGCTAGCAGAATTTTTTAAAAATCCTGAGACTTGTCTTTACATTATTTATAGGTTGGAGAAGATTCATTGTTTGTGAAACAACAGGCAGCCCTTGTGCTACATCTATTGACACAGTGAAACCTTCTTGGATTGAAATTTGCTTTGATATCCTGTAGAGGTTTCCTCCTAAAGTCTGAGTTTCTTAAATGCACTGCACTTAAGCTCGCTCCTTCTCTCACATGCACGCTCTCTCGCTGTGTCTCGTATGTTGCGTACAACACTTCACAGTGAACCGAACCCCATGTGGTGGGAGAGAATTATCAAGAGTGTATGGTATCTTTAAAGAGCAAATTAGTAAAACATTGATTCTTATTAACTCAAATAAAAGCAAATTTCATGAAGGCGTTAGCAAAGAGTGAAATAACTGTTATGTACATAAAGTTGGTGTGTTCTCTGCAGAACCCAGCGTGAGATAAAGATGCCACTCCTATAATATTATCAGAAAGCAGGGAACAAAGCAAGAAAGAGTACTGAAAGACTAATTCCTCCCCCAGGAAAACAAGACAAAACACTGTGTCCTAAGAGAATAGTCTGTACTCACTGCCATCCTTTATCCTTCATGACAATGTGAGAGCAGACAGCAAAGGCTCAGTGGGCCAAATTGTGTTGCGTGTAACTCCTCTGAAGTCCAAGATAGTACACCAGAGATTAACCCAGCCCGTATCAGACTCAAAACCAGTTTTGCATTTTATTTACTGTTATTTATTGAACTGCAGTAGCCCCTAGAGGCTCTCAGTAGGACTGCTGTCCCGTTGGGCTCCAAGAGCTAACAGGAAAGGACAATGTTGGAACACTCGGGCACTCTGATTTCACCGGGGTCTGGCACAAGCTCAGAAGTCATCTTCTGTAATTCCTTTCCAGCAATCAGCTTCATGTCCTCTTTTTGTATGTATCACTGAGTGAGATCCTCTGATAGAAGACCCACAAAGTTGGTGGAATTACTACTACGTACAGCTTGCTGTTGTCTGCACCAACTTATCCTCACCTGTTGCAAGCAATAACTCATTTGCCAGAGAGAAACAATGTCCCTGCCATGTTGTAGATGGGCTTCACAGCAGATATGTTCTATTAACCAGTCCCAAGAGCTCCAGAGGAAAAACAAAAAAAAAAGAAAAAAGTCAAAGTTAGCAATACAGCTGTCAGAAAAGCACTGGGATAGTCAAATAGGAGCTTCAGTCATTCCCCCTGGGCTGGAAAGAATGATGTCTTGTCATGTGGAGCTGTTAAGAGAAAAGTAATTAAAAGCTAAGAAAAAAAAAATAAAAGGAGACCCATAGGAGTACTGCCTCTAAAACATATGTTTTAAATTGCTTAAGACTGCTTCTTCTTTATTTGGGGAAAACTCCTGTTTTTTTTATTTTTTGTTTTTTTTTTCTTCTTTTCCCTAGCCTAAGTCTTGAAGCTATAACATTGCCAGAGAAAGCAGCTTCACTACTAAATAGGCTTTATATGATATGAAGATATCTCTACATACTGCAGGGACAGACAGAGGATACAAGTAGATATGACAGTAATGCTGGACCCCTGCCCATTAAACATACAGGAAAACAGCCGCTGGTGCAGCTGGCACTGATTAATAGGAAGTTTAGCTTGCTCAGCACACTGTTGAGTCCTAAATCCACTTTGTGCACCACTGTAAGTGGTCTGAATATGGCTTTTCCATCCATGGTATCCTGATGCGTTTTGTATAAGTAACATTTTCTTTTTGTATTAGGTTTCTTTTAAGGATCCTAAAATGTTTTGCAAACTTTATAAAGCTCATTAAAGTCTTTCAAAATTGGTAAATATATTCTAAATTAATTACAATGCAGTCATTGAAGGCATCATTGCTTCTATCACTGAGATTCATCCCAGAGTTGGATGTGCTATAGTATATCTGAAATCCAGAGGAAGTTTGACATTCCAGAGCAACACTGCTCAATCAGTTGGGAAAGGATGTGCACAACAAAATCACGTGTATCAAAAGGACAGCAGAGAAGGCTCTTGTTTTCAGAAGATAATCTTCAAAACTAAAAATGACCTGTAACAAGAAGTCTTTCTGACTAATCCAATTTGTCTGAAACAACCAAGGGATCTTGGCAAGACTCTCAGTTTTCTCCATAATCCAAAGACTGAGCCTTTTAGCACATGGCAGTGTCCTGATCCAAAGGGATTACGGCTTCCTAGTCACCTGCCAACATCAGTTCTTGTGCTTTAACCCCAGTCAGCAACCAAGCACCACAGTGCCGCTCACTCACCCTCCCCCCAACCCAGTGGGATGGAGGAGAGAATCAGGGAAAAAAAAAGTAAAACCCGTGGGTTGAGATAAAGACAGTTTAATAGGACAGCCAAGGAAGAGAAAATAATAATACTAATAATGATAATGATAATGATAATGATAAAAGAATATACAAAACAAGCGATGCACAATGCAATTGCTCACCACCTACTGACCAATGCCCAGCCCGTCCCTGAGCAGCAATCGCTGCCCCCCGGCAAGCTCCCCCCAGTTTATATACTGGGCATGACACCATATGGTATGGAATAGCCCTTTGGCCAGTCTGGGTGAGCTGCCCTGGCTGTGCTCCCTCCCAGCTTCTTGTGCACCTGGCAGAGCATGGGAAGCTGAAGTCCTTGACTGATGTAAGCACTACTTAGCAACAACTAAAACATCAGTGTGTTATCAACACTATGCTCATACTAAATCCAAAACACAGCACTATAAGAGCTACTAGGAAGAAAATTAACTCTTTCCAAGTCGAAACCAGGACAGTTCTGCAGAGTTCTCCTCTGTGAATTCTTCTATTGAATATTTTTGCCTATCCATAGCTGCTGAGGCTGGATGCAGCTCATGGCTCAAAATATTCTGTTATGGCAATTTAGTGCTAATTCCTCTGCTGGATGTGACATAAGGTCCTCAGAGGGAGAAGTAGAAGGCATCTCTTTGTATCGTTTTTTCTCAGCAGCAAGCCAAGACTGGTTTCTGCTCCTCAAAGATAAGTAGTGAAAAGACAGGATGTGACAAATAGGAATGGGAAGGAAAAATCATCCAAGCACATCCATGGGAAGGTCGTAGTTAATGAGAAAGTGTGAAGAAAAGGATGTGAAGAGTACAGTCTGACTGAGCAGTGTTTGTTAGTGCATCACTGCCGCAGGCCCAATATAAAAACCTAGGAGATTAAGGAGACAGGATATAAAGCAATCATAACCACTTTTTCTGTAGCTTTCTTTTCCTTTCAGTTAAAGAAACCCAAATGAACTCACTATTTGCCAATTTAGCTCTCTAGCAGAGGCTGTGGCCTGCCTCAAGTGGGCAGGGATGCCAGGTGTTCCCTGGGGACTCCTCCCCGGCTACTTCCGTGGCTCTGAGCATCAAATTCAGCCGAGCAGTGAGGGGGAGGCAGGAACCCCCGCCTGTTTGCTGGGGGCCCAGACCCCAGCTAGATGTGGAAGAGAGCACACACACTGCCTGGCAAGGATATTCCTTGCGTATGTGTTGCAGAGAGACCACTGCATGCTCCATGACCAAATTTCATAGCTTGAACCCCTGGGCTCAGCCAGGCATTTATTCTTGCTGGGAATATGATTATTCAGCTTTTCCTAAGGTCTGACCTAAAGACCACCTGCACAAAGGTAGGGGCTCAAGGCAGGAAATGCTCATAGGTTTCACTCATATATGAACTGGAACAGAATATAAAATAATGCAGAACGGAAGCTGTACAAATAATAATTTCTCACATCAATGTATGTAATGGGTGGTACTAATAGCATCATATTTTTATAATATTTTTATTAACTCAGAAAAGATGCTCTGGAGTGCTGTTACTAATGACAGTGCTGCCTTGTTATGTGGACGAAGCTTCAGGCCAAAAAGATGAGTGGTGCAGTTCATACTACATTTTTGTGGAACAAAGACAAACCTAGCCTTCCTTTTAGCACCTCTATAGGGCTGACTTATTTTCATCCTTTAGATCCAGGATGACTGGGGCTACCTTTCTGTCTGGTATGACCAATATAAGTTTACCAAGAGCAGTCACAATGTACTTAGGGATGTAGGGACAACATTAGGATCCAGACTCTCTGGATCCTTTCTCATGTGCTTCCCACAGAAGGAAATCAGGCTTGACATAGTTTTTGCATGTAAACTGAGCAAAACCTAAATATTACAATTCCACCCCCACCACTACCCTAATGCTGCCACTGGGCTTCATAAATATAATTCTTTCAAAGAGATGCTGTCAATGGGAGCAGAAACCATTTTCTTCAGTGTGTGCTTAGAACTGGACAAGAATTAACCAAAAGAAATACCCCCAGCAGCTGGTGAGCACTTGGGATCTGCATAGTTTCCAGCTCAGAGGGAAGTCACAGGGCTCCAAAACTGTGCCAGAATTGATTTGGTGGGCCACTGCAACTTGAAGTTGAGAGCAGCACACAGTATGTATTCATAAATATGTGTTTTCCTTAGGAGTTTAAATTTTCCTTCAGCTCAGGCTGTGTAGCTAGTTTGCACAATGCAATTAGCAGAATTTGTTGCTGCAATAGGAGTTAGCAGTAGTGGTTCAATCAGGATGTGTGAGCCACAATCGAATCTAATTAATTTTTTCCTAACTGTATGGACTCCTCAATGCTAGTGCGAGTAAAGGATTGTAAAAATCCATTGTTTTTGTCACTAAAGGAAAAGCTCTGCATATGAATACACACACAAAACACTGTTGTAAAAGCAGCAGCCATTTTACATATTGTCACTTCTAGAAAAGAACTTGACTTCCCAGAGTAAGACAATGCAACACAGGACGATCGTGGATTTTATTCGGGCTAGCATCTTCAGCGATAAAGTAGTGGGTGTAATCCTTAATTTTAATCACAGCTGTAGAGTGGTACGACTCTGTGTGTAGGCAAGCAATAAAATAAATTTTGAGAGCCTGTTCTGAGCTATGGCTTTCCTATGTTCTCGCTTTATACTTTTTTTCACAACCTCCGTGAATTAGGATGAGTTATAACCTAATGTTAACTTAGATGAAGGCAGAGCTTGCAAGCAGTGCATGCAGGGAGGGGTTTGTATATTTTGGGAGGGTGCTCTGTAGCTCAGATCCATTCCTTCACTTCTGACTTCTAAATAGCAAAACTATTTGTTATTCAGTTTTCAAAGATGGCAAAATCTGTCAGCCTGTCACACTCTGTAAGTTGGCTGTCAATAAGAACTTCTGAAACAGCCCATCTTCCCTTCATGGCTAGCAAATAACAACTACCAAAAACTAAATGCTTACCTTTTATGTTCTTTGGGAAACAAGAAAGCAAGAACAAAAAATTTGAATGCCTCTTCCATGGAGATTCTTTTATGTGCCGGCACTTACAAACTTTTTGGAATATTACCTTATTCTGGCTTCATTCACTATATCACCATTAGCTTTGTGTTCTGGATAGCATGGTTAAATTATTCTGAATGCTACAGTTAAATTATTAATGTTGCCTTGGTTGCTAATCCAGTGCTGACTGCTTGTTACCTTGGATTGTGTGGCTGGTTACAGTTCACTGCCTTTTGTCCCTGTCTTCCCAGGGTACTATCTCTAACCAATTACCAAGTCTGATGCTTTCTTATTATTCTTGCTAGTTATTAAGCAGTTCTCTTAGCTTTTCCTTTGGTGTCACAGCAACAGTGCTAATAAAAACTGGATTGGACCTGGAATATGGAAGCTATATTTTTATCCATGGAGCAAGACCAACTCAGCCTGCAGCACAGTAGGCTTCCCTGTTTTGCCATGTCTGACCTTGGCTGAGATGCCAAAGTGGACTAATTAATGCTATTTCTGTTGCTGTCACCTACATCCAGGGAGGTAAACTCATACCACATGGCTGAAGTCATGCTATCAACTTTTCTTGTTCCCATGCAGGCCCTCTGGATTTGAACCAGTAGCCCACAACTGACTTTATAGCCTGCACAAATTCCTAGAGCTATCTACTGCCTTTGCCATGGATTGTTTCAGCAGTGTCCAAAATAAGTCAATAAACCAGTGGACAGAGCCAGCTGGGAACTGAAATTTTTGTTTTCAGGCTATTCTGCATTTCAATAATTCTAGTTCCCAGTTAGAATAAAAGCTATTCCTAAAATAACCATTTTCTGCAATTGCCAGTTCTTAAAATAAATATCAGTAAAGGACCATTTTAAAACATTTTGCTCTGAATCATTTCACTTTGGTTTTATATGACATTCAGTGTTGTAATAGTACATCTTTAATATGCCTAGTATCATACACAGGTAATATATAGCAATCATTTACAATACTTTAAACAATACATCAAAATGAAATGCTCCAGCATTATATTTTGAATTTTCCCTATAAAAAGTCAAAAATTGAACTTCTGCAAAATAGTCTAACTTACGTGAAACCACATTTTTAATGGAGAGTAGGTTTTCATCTACTGCTACCAACAGCTACAGGCAATACCATGATATATTTATTTGGCATATCAGAATGCACTTGGACATCGGGTTTTTTTATATCACTTAGTGTCTTTGTTAACACTCACAGGTTAGCCACACATACCTAGAACAGCAAAGGCTACTTACTCTCCCTATCTGGAGCGTCTTGCCTTTCTATGTTATCCTCAGGCTTGATTTGGCTGGTTTCTGGCTATGCTGGATGCCATGGCCCATGCCTCCATTCCAAACATTGGGAGGCAGAAGCACAGATGTGCCCATCTCAGTGGGCTGGCAGGGATCCTCCTACCCTCAGAGCACTGGACTGGCAGAGGGTGACCAGTGCCACCCTGGAGCCCAAGACAGCATACAGAGGGGAGGTCAACCACAGTGCCCTCCTCTTTGCAAGGAAGTGCTTGTGCTAAAAGGGTTGCTTGTGATTTGTGGCCCCCATAATGCCTGCTTGTTCCTTTCATGTGCCAAAACCTCATGGTCTAAGTGGAAGAGACTTACCCTGAAGTAATTTTCCTATATATGTATTTCTTTAGTTATCTGTACCTATGTAGATGTACTGATATAAAATCCTCATTGTATTTAGATGGTTTTGCCCATCTTTGATATCAAGGGAAAAGGTGTCTTAGTGAAACCCCAAATTGGCTTTCCTAGCTCATGATGTTATTCCTTGGTATACTTGGGAAACAAAAATTGGCAGCCTTTGTCAAACTGAGGACAGCTGCAGTGCCAGGAAGGAGGATACCCCCATCTACCAGAGCAAAGAGCACATGGCTGCCCACCCACTTCTCTGTTGCCTTAGAAAGCTACTTCAAAGCAGCCCATGCCAACCCATCAGAGACATCACTCTTGTCCTCCTCACCAGCCCACTTGCAACCTCCCTGTCTGCTCTTGGCAGGAACCTCAGCAGGGGAAGCTTTTGTACCAAGTGTGTCAGGCAAGCCAGGCTGCTTTACTTCAGAGTTTGAGCTAACATGACAATTAGCAACAGGTAGCAGACAGATGTATTGCCTCCAGCTACTAAGACACTATCAAAGATCCACTGCTTGACATCTGTGTCCATAGGAAGTCCTTTGCTCTAGATGTTGCAGCAGATGCCAGGCCTTCTTTGATCTTTGACAAGAGAGAAGACCTTTAAACTTGACTGTCTCCTATGTTTTAGATGCACTTCCTTATCATCTTGTCTCTGCAACAATTTACTACTTTATAAGGAGTGATAGCACCAATAAGTCAAGTAGATCTTCTCTTTGGCTTACTCCACGGAGTGATTGTCATGTGAAGCCTGCTACTTTCTGCAGTCTTGGCAGAGCAACTGTTGATGCTGGGAAGAAGCAAGGAGAGCATTTACTTGTAGAGAGGCAGGAGCAGGGATCCATCTCAGAGGGAATATTTGTTTTGTCTACACCACAGAGAAGAGGCATGCTGAAAAAGATGGCTTACAAGATACAGCTGAATTAATGATGAACTAAGTTTTCCGCAGTGACAGGCAAGAGAAAATGATATTCAGTATATCTCAGTCAATGTTAGATGCTACCTGGTAGTAAACAGTTCATTCCCATCTTTACTTACAGACCAGCTCTAGATCTGGGGAGCCATGCTGATCTCTGCAGCAAAAGACATGAAGAACTTCTCACTGATGGAAACGAGAGCACTGAGCTGGGGCTCTTTGCTAGCCCATGCCATGCCAGGTCAATTCAGGAGAGGCCAAACAAGAGGTCTGCATTGCGGTCAGAAGACGGAGGAGCATTTCTTTGTCTCCCTGCTTTTAGAAAGAAGAACAGGCTCAACTTTATGACAGAAGAAAATGTTCCTATCAAAAAAAAAAAAGCAAAGAACTCACTATAACATGGCATTCAGCTATATTTTGGCTAAATTTTACAAGAAATCTGAAGCAAAATTGAAACACTGAATGCCATTTCAAATGGAAATTTTTGTTTCATTTTTACTCACGAAAACATTTTACTCATGAGAACTCGTGCTTTATAGAATCAGGCTGCCTGCATATTGGTTTGTGTCTTCCTTTCTTAAATTTGAACCTCTTGCCGGAGTTCAGCCAAATTTGACAAATACAGAAAGTCCTCAGAAATAATGAAGTCTCCGCAGATTTCTTGACTATCTTCAGAACAGCCTTTGTGTAGCTGTGCAGAAAGAGACCCTGTCAGTGGCTCTGGGAAGAAGAGGCAACAATAAGTTCACCCGTTATACATCAAAGAGTTCACACAAGAAACAGACATTATAAAACTTGGAGATTTTCCATCAGAGGTCTAAACAACCACAAATTCAAATCCATAGGAAAACAGCCACACCAAATTTACAGCTTACAGAACTGCTTTTCCCCTTTCAATTATACTTTTCTCTTTCTATCCCTAAATGTATTGCAAAAACGAAAGGTATGTAATGTTCCCTTTTCTCCAAAGTCCTTTCTTTCTCCACTCATAGTTTTTCAAAACTCACCCCGTTTCCAAATGGAAAGAGGGAGCACAAGGATCTGTAACTGATGCTTGCTGACTTTTCCAAAAGCAAAGAATGTTTGTAAAAGCAGACTTGTAAAAAGTAAGCCTTGACTTACAGAGAATCTTTTTTAGAGTAGGAAAAAGGTAAAATTTCTAGGAGAAAGAGGAAAATAAAAATCCTTCATTTCTAAAACAAAATGAGAGTGGAAAAAAAAAATAAAAAGGTCTATATAAAGTCCCTGAAGTGAAAATAATTGACAAATTCTATATGTTGATATTTTAAGCAACAAAACTGAAAGGTCCAAGAACTCAGTCATTAAGTGAAGGTCTCATTTCCCATACAAATGCAGAAACATCCCCTATAGTATATTTCCTGTGATAGGTTGCTCTTTTAACACATATGCTTATCAGTGACACCTGAAATATGTGACTCCAGCTTTCAATCCCTGAAGGCAGCTTGTTACAAGTATTCATGTTGATAACGGCTAACTTGTATTTATATCTTAATTTTCAGTGCCCAAAAGGCACCTAAGTCTTTCCCTATAAACAACACTTAAATACAGTTATTGGATGCTAGCAGCTGTTTTGCCTTTAACTTCTCTTGGGCCAAGAAGGCAATGAAGATTTTAATTACGCAGGTCAGTTGTGGAAAGCCTTCCCAGAGCCCAGCGAGATATGTCTCGCTTATTGGAAATTTCGTGTTTTCACATATCTGAATACGAGCCAATTTTTTTTTCCCTGCTATGAGGATATCTTATTCACTTTTGGACTAAGGCAAGGACTGGGATATTTAAATACAGGTATACCTAATTCCTGGTTTTCTGTTCTTCTGAGTGTCATTTTTTCTTCCTTTTTTTTTTTTCCCCCTAGGAATAAGAATATCTATTGTCTTAAAGATAACCTCAGTTTTCTGAGACCAGCTAATCTGGGTAGCTTGGTGAGTTTATTTTCTAGGAAACAACGAAGTGCAGAGAGCAAATGGAATTGCTTTAACAACTATCAGGATGGGATCTGCGTGAAATTTCCCCCACTGTCTCAGCTGTTCTCACTATATGCCAAATCACAGTTTCAGATGGCTGAAATAGATTAATCTCTTCAGACTTTCATTTTACTGCTACAGAACCCTGTCCTTCCCAATAACAAAGGCTCCTTCCATAGTCTTATACAAATTGCAGAGAATTTGGATTTACAGACTAAAACTGTAAAAAGTTTCAGAAAAACAAAGTTATATATCATCGAAAAACATTGTCCTGTGCCAAATGGCATGGCTCCTGCCAAGAATTGTTTTTTGGGAAAGCAGACAGTGTGACCCATGGCTGGCACTCAGGAGTCTCCCCCTCTGATGTTGCACTGACAGGGGGGAAAAAAAAAAAGTATAAATTTACATTCCTGCGTGCCAGGTATAAGCAGTTCATCTGTACAATCTGAGTATATTTCAGCCTGACAGATTTTATTTAAACTGTCCTTCTAGACCACATCTGCTGGTAGCCTGCTGCAGCACTGACTGGCAGGTGATGCCCTGTATGTGCCTTTCCACTCACACAGCCTCGTCTGCACTCCTCCTTCAAGATAACTTCAACACCCCAAACCACAGGGGCACTGGAACCTCCCAGTTTCCTCTTGTGGTCTAAAACTCTAGATAGGTGATGGGCAAGATTAATCCTCACACCACTGAGCAATTACCTGACATTCAGGAAACCTGCAGGATAAAGCTTGCCCTATCTTTCCCAGCTGGTGGATTAGAGAGCTCCGGGAGCCTAGGGCTGTACCAACCTCCTCCAGACCAGTGAGGAGGAGTGGTTTCCCAGGGGCATGCCTAGACACAGCTGAGCACCAGGAAAGAGCTGTAATTGCAGGTGAGTAGTGAGGACTCCCCAGTAGTGTGTAATCTTTGGTTCAGGGTGCGTGACCGGTGACTGTCCATGCAGACCTCTCTGTCACAAGCTCAGATGTGTGTTTGTTAAATGATGGGCGTGTACCAGTTGCATGACAGCACATATAAACAGCCCACGCTGAGCTCCAGCAAGTCTATGAAGTTTTGCTCAGCCCTGTTGAGCACTCTACTGGCTATGAAGCATGTGAGTTTCACATATATTCTAGGTTTTGTGGCTTGGGTTTTTTGGTTTTTTTTCAGTGTCCATGTGTTCACCAGTTCCATTTCAAGAAGCTCATCACAGAGCCCTCAAATAGCAATGACTTTTAATTGCCACCTATCCATATCAGATTTGAACCGGTGACCCAGAGATTAAAGGAACCATTCCTGATCCCATTACCCATCTCCTGAGTCCACCAGTCCCTGAAGAACATGATTCATTAACTGAACTGCTCTTTTGCTGACTGTATTTTTCCAGCATCTCATAACCTACATGAAATTACAATATTTTTCCTATTCTCACTGTATGTATGTCAGATACTTACATATCTCTAGTTATTTTGCTAGCTAGCCTCATAGGAGTTGTGTAAATGGTATTATCAAAATTGCATCTCCCTGATTCATTATTTCCAATTTTATAAAATAGCTGAGTTAGTGAAGACACTATCAAAGGGGTTTTTAAATAAACATGCTTAATCTTCTGGAGATTAAAAGAGATAGTATGGGTGACATATAATGATTATTTTACCCCAAAGCCATCAGAAATACAACATACAAGGAAAACACATCAAACAAATAGGCACAATAGAGAGCATTTCAATGAGAAGATAATCACACTGCAGCATTTGTTTCAACTCAGTGGCCTAAATATTGCCCTATATGAAAAATAAAATGAAAGAGGAATATTAAAAAAACCCAGATTTACACCCCACAGTCTGCTTTAAAAAATGAACTGCAACTAATACCTAAACTCGTTTATTTTTAAATTAATTCCTAGGATTTAAATTTGTCCAACAGATGAAAATTAAAATAATTTAAGAAGCTAGGAAGAAAAAACCGAAGTGATCAATTTCTAGCATGATGCAAATTTTTATTGATAAGAGTAAAATGATTAGGCAATGTGTCTCTAACCAGATATCAAGAAAATTACACTGACTGTCTGATTATCTTAATATTTTTCACAGAAAATATATGGTATGTAGAAGAAACACATGGCCTGCCAGCGTAGAAACTCATGGGAAGCAGTGTAGATTCAACTCTGTAGAAAACAAATTCATTTAATAAATCACAAATCCTTCTGCTATTCATCCTGGCTGCAAAAGGATGGCTGATGCAGAATAATGCCCAATTTTCATACACCATGCTGGACTATTAAATGTACAGATGCTATTAGGTTCTGTCCAGATCCTCTGTTGGTGTAACTGGCATAAATCAACCAAAGTTAATTGAGCTGTGCAGATTTACCCAGGTAACTGGGAGAAAATCACATATTCATTTACAGCATGCCTGAGAAGCCCAGCAAAGAGTATTTTAAGGCATATTGTGTTCTTTGAAGTGAGGAACCTGGTTAACTCTTTCCAGCAGATGCAGCCTCTTTGTGACTAATGGCTTTTCCACTGACTAAATATTTGGACTCATACTCCATAGGGCCCAAGCTTCCTGCCAGATTTTCACTGAGACAAGATCTCATTTCTACTGTGTAATTATTCTGTTAATTAAGTTTTCACACATTTCAGTCATGTGCACTGTGGCATTTCATCTGCCCCCAAATCATTCTACAAACGCAAAGAGCCAAAGTAGGAAAAAAAATCAGAAATGGTACCCGGCTATATACTTTCATTAAAAATTTTGGGTCATGCTTCTTGCCAGCTGATCGTCCATATAGCCACCTGAATAGGATATAGCCTAACTTAGTAAGACCCAATGTTTTCCAAACAGCCAAAGTCAATGGCCCAAAAGGGCCATGGATCACTCACAGCACTTGCGAAGGGAAGAGCTTTGCTTGACCCCTCTAAAAGAGTGGGCTGAAATCCACTCCCTCCCTTCCTCCCTCCCCAAGCATTTTGCTTTAATAAATTTTGCTAAGATAGCTTCAAGCACTCCAAACTCAAACCCACCCCTCTAATATTGTTTGTTTACCTGGTGTTACAATAAAAACCTCACCTCAGGTAAGGACCCCACAGATTTCTTATCAGTCACCACCTATAAGCAGTACATGCTGTGTTCACACCAGCATCAGGAGAGGAGAAATAAACGGTCACCTCCCTTTTCCTTGAAGCTACAGACAAAAGATTTTTACTCTGTTTGACTTCTTTCAGCCCAGGTCGTATGACAAATGCATTTCGTATCAAGCAGTGGGCAGGCTAGCAGTCACTGATGGAAAGGCACCAGTTACAGAGACCATTGCAAGCCAATCTAATGCCTCATATCTGTTCAACAGCTCTCAGCTAGTTCAGATGCCAGATTCATCTCTGCTGGGCTACAAGTGTCCCCTGTAGTCAGCCGCACATATTGACACTGAGCAAGTGTTGGATCAGGGTCCCAAATATCCAGAATTCCCAATGTGCGTTTATGCTTAAATGCAGGGAGGACACAGAACCTCACGGCTTTTGAACATTATTTGATTTAGTTCCCAATATGTCTAGCAAACACAAAGTTGTTCAGGCTCGAAAAATGCCCCTTGCAATTGATGGTTGGACTATACTTACAGATTACTGGGTGTTTGATGTAATCTGGCCAGACAATTCATGATGGCTAGTGCCTTGCTCTCCTAGTAACTGGAGGAAATAGTCATATAAAGTAGAGGGAGGAATCTGGCCCTTAGGTTTAGTGTCAAAATTTAATTTTCCTGTTGTTCTGTAGCAGTATAGTACCAACAGTACTTCTCAGAAGTAGTAAAGTACATCAGATTCTTGTTGGCATGAAAAAAAAAATATACCAGCTGTTCAATATTCAAACACGACAGTCACATATTTGCATTGACATGAATGAGAAAGGTTTCTCAGTCATTTCGATGGGAGCTTGGATGAAAGAAACAGATCTAAAGGTTTCTTCTACTGCCTTTTTTTAACACTGTCTGCAAGGTACTTTTCTACCTTCTCTTTTTTTTAGCTTATCAATATGTATTTTGGAGGTTTTTACTTTTATGTTTAACATATCTTTTTTAAAAGGAAGCATGATCAGTTTCTAAGGATGCTGCTTAGAGGTACAGTGGTACAAAAAGGTAGCCACAGACTGGGAGGAAAGCTTTCAAAAGCCCACGGGAAGCGATGGAAAGTTGATCTTTCCACGGCAAGTCAAACCCTGGCACCTTCCAGGTTATACCTAGCTGGTGTATATTGTGGCCTTTCACGGGTGCCAGGCAGTGTTCTGGACTAGGATAGATCTCTATTACCAGTGCTGAAGACAAGCCCAACAGTGTACGGTATTACTATCACACATCAAAATGAGAGCCCTGAGTTATGCTTTTCCCTTCAGAAAGCACTTGAGTTCATTTATCCCACCTTTTAATCAGGCACCACTTCTCTTTTGACTAAAGCTTAACCTAAGGGAAAATCTGAGTACAAGCTGAGGATTAGAATTCTACCTGACTTTAGTCAGTGTTTTTATTCTTGATTTCAGGCAAGAAGCAGTTTGATCTTAATAATATTATGCTATAACCTCCTCTCAAATTAGGACACTAAGAGTTCTTCCACTTTTGTTTCTGCAGGTCTTCGGTAGGTGGTTCGGGTTTGGAATATGATTAGCAATCTGTACAAAAACATGAAGCTAAGAATAAAAGAGGCAATTAGGGTTACATTCAGGTGAGCACACCACTCTAAAATAGTAAGAATTCAAATAATTATACAGTTCAAGGATACTACATACTAGAGTCTCCCTTGAGAATCTTCAGTTCATCTCCTGGTCCTTATTTCTAATTAATCCTTGAATCCTTTTGTAGGTTAATACAATTAACAATAGGGATAAACCCTCTGTAGTGTTTAGTAGTGTTTGGATTTGCAGAACTTGCTTTTCTTTGTTATGACCAGCAGGGGTCTGAGGAAACCCTGCCTCCCTCGTAAACCTTACTTAATTCTAGCATCAACCAATGACATGCTCACTCAAACCCTTGCTTTTAAGTGCACGGAGGGTACCAGAGAGGGAAAATCAGTTTAGTTCAATATTTCGTCAAAAGACTGCTACACAAACCAACATGTCTTCCCCCCGCTTCCCCCCTTGCTGTTTTCTCATTGTACAGTGACTATCCAAAATGAATACTGCCAGCAAGTCCTTGAAGGCATAGAGTATTCTTGCAAAAACTCAGCATTAGATTCAAAAACAAAAGTGAATATATAAAAATAATGTTTTCCCCACATGAATGTAAAGAGGGAAAGGTTCTGTAGGGTCAGACTGCATAAGCATAAACATTTATCTTCTCCTCTCTTCTCACCCTTATTTTACTAGCCTGCTGCTGTTTCTAGCTTTTCCGGGTCTTTTCAGCTGGATGTGACTCAGAAGCACATGGGTGCTGCTCTCCTTGCCTCTATCTCTTTTCTTATATGTTCATTAGCTTTCTGAGCTTCATATTACAGTCATCATAATTAAACATGCCATTAAAATTTTCCTTTTAATCACCTGCAAATGTATAATGAGGACCTGATGTACTTCTTTTCCTGATCACAGATAAACTGTATGTGCCATATTGGCTCCCCTGCTCCCTTTCATCTCTCCTTTTTTAGTGTTTTCTTGTTCAATGCTCATTGGATTGTCTTGTGTTTAGTTACCACACCAAGGGTTCTCATTGGGGAATCTCAGAGGGCAACACTAACTGGCAACGGGTCCTCTAGTTTCCAATGTCCTATTGACCTCAGCACCACAGCTGAACCATTTGGCTTTCCACCCACTATTTGACGTTCAAAGCTTATTAGATCATGTCCTTCTCCTCTAGATAACTGCTTGCACGTGAGTATTTACCTTCTGTTGAATATCTCTCCATCAACAAAGAGACAGAAAGATATGCATTGATGGAATGCCTCTGTGAGTCTTGTGTTTCCCAAAAAGAGACTGGGTGCATCCTGCAGATGTCTTGCCAGCGCTGAAAGAGCCTGAAAGCCTGCACTCAGCAGTAGATGTTATTATTTTCCTTTCTGCAGAATCTCAGAAGGTTTCCAAATGCATGCTTTTGTTTTTCAGGCCTGTGGAGAGTCCATTTTTTTTTAGTTTGAAATTAAAAAACGAGCAAAATGAACCAGCTATTCTTAGTAAAGAATTGGTTATGGAATATAAATACTGAAAACTGAGAAACAAAAGAGCCATTTTTAAAGGTTTTTTGATTAAATCTCTGTCTTCACTGTCCTCTATCACTGTGTGTCCATGCCTTCTGTGGTTCCTTTCTCTATTTTCAAAAACATCTGATGGTGCGGTGAAGGACTTATGAGGTAAAAACCTTCACCTGTGTGGTTATACATTCAAAATGTGTGACTGCAGAGTGGAAGCCTGAAATGAAAGGGCTTATTAATAACATTTTTTATTCATACAGCTGTAAGAAAAGGCTTCATTTGTTCATCCCTTGATCGTCTTTTTCTTTTCAATTACCTTTTCTAAAAGGAAGTTTAATGTCATCTCTGGATTCCAGCAGGTCTCCAGTTAAAAAGAAAACAAGACAAAACACTTTCAGCTTTAGGTAGGTTTTTCTGTGACTTTTTCCCCATCATTTTTTCTATTTGTTAATGAAGCACCTGGTATCTACTAACCTGAATCAAGAAAAACTAATTTTTGTGGAGGCACACAGAGCTCATGCCTCCTAGCCCTGGTGCCAATCCCCCCACACTGGCTGCCTAATACCAGGACCTCCCCCCAGTCTGGGACCTCACAGGGACCTTGCACCTGGGCTCACCGAGTGGGAGAAGCTGCCTCTTCTGGTGCTCTCCTGGAGTCCTACTCTCAAGTGTGCCCCGCTGCAGAGTTTGCCCCAAATTCAGGGCTGTGCCACACATGCTCTCACTGCACCACCAAAGTGGTGGTGGTGTAGCAGGAGGGCACAAGGGAGCTCAGTGTGAGGTTGTGGGGCAGACTTGATCCTACGCTAGGGTGTCCTCCCCCATTCTCCTCTGTTGTGCTGCTCCTCTTCCTTCTGCCTCCACACATGGTTTATACTCCTAAGACCCTAGCAGTGTTCCATGTGGTGTTCTCCAAGATCTCATGTTCCCACAATACTGATTGCACCCTATCTTCTTCTGAGCTGGGGCAAAACACTCTAGATTTTGTAAGGCTGTCACAGTGAGATGAGAGCTTCTAAGCTGAGTCAAATCTAAATTGAAAGAGGAATACAATCTCCTACAGAATCCAGCAGAAGAATATCAAAGAAAGAAACACATCCCACCTACACAAGTCTTCTTTCCAATCAGCCTGTGTGCAGGACTGCCCTATAAATATGGTTCAGAAGGATGTAAAAAAATTTCACAGTGATGTAGGTCATGCACTTCAGGACCCATTGAGAGCATATAGCACTCCAAAATCTAAAATAAATGTCCTGGTTTTGCTGGGACAGAGCTAGTTTTCTTCCTAGTAGCTGGTATAGTGCTGTGTTTTGGATTTAGGATGAGAATAATATTGATAACACACTGATGTTTTAGTGTTGCTGAGCAGTGCTTACACTAAGCCAAGGACTTTTCAGTTTCTCATACTGCCCTGCCAGCAAGTAGGCTGGAGGTGCACAAGAAGCTGGGAGGGGACACAGCCAGGACTACTGAACCAAATAAGCCAAAGGGATATTCAATACCATGTGATGTCATACTGAACAAAAAACTGGGGTGAGTTGACCGGGGTGGGGTGTGGCCGCTGCTCGGGAACCGGCTGGGCATCAGTCAGCGGGCGCTGAGCAATAGCATTATGCATCACTTGTTTTATATGTTCTTTTATCACTATTATTATTTTCCCTTTCTTTTCTGTCGTATTGAATTGTCTTTATCTCAAGCCATGAGTTTTACCTTTTTTCCCAATTCTCTCCCCCATCCCACTGGGGGGCAGGGAGTGAGCGAATGGCTGTGTGGTGTTTAGCTGCCTGCTGGGTTAAACCATGACAATAAATGAATATTAAATCTTTCCATGGTCCGTGGGATTTGGCTGGTGTTGGAAAGGAGACTTGGGCAGAAAGAGAGGAATGCCTCCAGACAGTTTTGTACAGATGGTAAATGATCTTTAACTCATTATTTCAAACTGAATGTGCAGCCCAGGGCAGAACTTTCTGGCTGTATACAAAGAAAGGCTTCTCCTTTTACTGTAACATTGGAGCAGATCATCAACATTAATTAATTTATCTTTACAGTATTTCTTGTGTAGTTTTACTGTTTATATGGAACTGACACTAATACCAGTTTACACATGTATTACAGGAAATCACCTATATTTCAGCTCGGCAACAGTGTTTCAGGTAGTTGGGTTTGTTGAATGTTAATTAACATTCACCCCCAGCACAAAACAATTCTTTATAGAAAAAAAAAAAAGTAAATAATATGGTGTTTGACTGGTATAAGAGGAAATGGCACTATTTTTTAAAATCGGGGTTATTGGTAAAATAATTGTCAAACAGAAGCTTCTTAAATATACTTTCAGGAAAGCAAACATAAAAGACAGAAAAATAGGCAGCTATAAACATGTAAAAAGCAGCAATCATTTGTGTGGTGCTGTAAACTCTCCAAAGACAATTTACCTTTCCCATATCAAAGAGCTGTAAATGATCTCCTGACTGACTGGGATCAGTCAAGATAACTTTAAGAGACTCTGCACTAGGAAAATAAGTGCTTTTTGGCTCTGCAAAGTATATTATTTCCTGATTCCTACATATGAAATGGAAGAATAGTCCATTTAGAGAAAAGCCATATGTAGTCAGATGTTGTCAGTACATCTCAGTATTTTGCTGCTCTTGATCCAAAACACAACTTTGTACACTTGGCTGGCTTGCCAATGTTGCACTTTCTGTCCCAGAAATCTGGTTCATCAGTCTTTAAAATGGCCTGAGGGTCAACATAATGGGGGAGAAAAAGGGTCAGAAAACCAGCTGATTTGTGATGAGTTATTCTGTTTCCCCTCTGATTATGCTTTGTCAAGTTGCTAAGAGGGTCTGTTATGGGAGAGCTTTTGATAACTACCTCCTTTACAGAGACAGTCTAGCTTTTCTTGGCTATAGACTCTCTGCAGTAGATTTGGCACCCTGAAGTAGGGAAATGAGTGCTTAAGCAGCTATTTTTATGGCTCTGTAATTCTATCTCACTTTTTTTTTCTGTGATTTTTTTTAAGTAAGTCCAATACTTTAACAAGTAACCCACCTCCTCCTTGCAAGTCAGAGAGCTATTATTTTTTAACAAAGCCAGCTGATTGCTGCCAGCCTTCTATTTAGTGGCTATTTCAAGTATTTATCCCAGTCAACTGCTATTGATAGCTTATAACATTATCTGTAAAGAAAGATATAGCTGCACATTGATGAAGTCTGTGTCGTTGCATACTCTCTCTGTAGTTTTGCTTAATCCTCCCTTGCTCTCTAGTCCAGCGTACAGTAGCAAGCCCAGATTCAACCTTTTGTTCTGAGATCTGACATGTCCAGGATAAGAAAGAATACCATGGGCTAGGCTGGGCTAGACCACCTTCAGCCTGTCCTTTTGTGTACAGACAAGGAGGGCAAACCCAAGGATGGCAATACCACAGAAAGGAGTGCCACTATCCCTTGCCTTGGTTGCTCATTTCCAACCTTTCCCATGTGTTGGCACAAGTGCTTAACTTGCCACATAGAAACATGGATCAATGAATGAATCTGGTTAAAAACTGATCCAATATAAAGAGAAGAAAATTAATTTTAAACTGGATAGGTTTTCTCACTTTGCCTTGAATGCTGCATTGGGGAAAATTTCACCCAGGTTGTTATTAATGAGCACTGGCCGAACAGAATAATTGATTGTGGTGCGTTGACCCTGGCTGGATGCCAGGTGCCCACCCAAGCTGCTCTATCACTCCCTTCGTCAGCTGGACAGGGGAAAGAAAATATAATGAAAGGCTCGGGGGTTGAGACAAGAACACGGAGAGATTACTCACCCATTACCATCATGGGCAAAACAGACTCGACTTGGGGAAATTAGTTTAATTTATTTCCAATCAAATCAGAGTAGGATAATGAAAAATAAAAGCAAATCTTAAAAACACCTTCCCCCCACCCCTCCCTTCTTCCCAGGCTTCACTTTACTCCTGAGTTCTCTACCTCCTCCCCTCCAGTGGCACAGGAGGATGCGGAATGGGGGTTGCAGTCCGTTCACCACATGTTTTTTCTGATGCTCCTTCCTCCTCAGGGGGAGGACTCATTATACTCTTCCCCTGCTCTAGTGTGGGGCCCCTCCCACAGGAGACAGTTCTCCGTGAACTTCTCCAATGTGAGTTCTTCACACGAGCTGCAGTTCTTCACAAACTGCTCTAGCGTGGGTCCTTTCCACAGGGTGCAGTCCTTCAGGAACAGACTGCTCCAGCATGGGTCCCCCGCAGGGTCACAAGTCCTGTCAGCAAACCTGCTCCAGCATGGGCTCCTCTCTCCATGGGTCCACAGGTCCTGCCAGGAGCCTGCTCCAGCGCAGGCTTCCCATGGGGTCATAGCCTCCTTTGGGCATCCACCTGCTCTGGTGTGGGGTCCTCCATGGGCTACAGGCGGATAGCTGCTCCACCATCAGCCTCCATGGGCTGCAGGGGACAGCCTGCCTCACTATGGTCTTCACCATGGGCTGCAGGGGAATCTCTGCTCCAGTGCCTGGAGCACCTCCTCCCCCTCTTTCACTGACCTTGGTGTCTGCAGAGTTGTTTCTCTCACATATTCTTACTCCTCTCTCTGGCTGCAATTGCTGTTCCCCCTTTTAAATATGTTATCCCAGAGACGCTACCACTGTCACCCATTGGCTTGTCCTTGGCCATCAGCAGGTTGTCTTGGAGCCAGCTGGCATTGGCTCTATTGGACACAGGGGAAGCTTCTAGCAGGTTCTCACAGAAGCCATCCCTATAGCACCCCCGTTACCAAAACCTTGCCACGCAAACCCAATACATTGATGCGTACACAATTTCTATGCTTAAAAATACCTTTTGATTTTGGCAGAAGCTTGTTTGATATAAGAGATCTGGTCTTGTGGTTAAGTGCCAGCAGGAATGAAAACTAAACCTTGAGAGTAAAAATTGCCTCAAGAAGGCAATCATAGCATGGTAATATCACCAAGAAATCCCTACACCTTCTTGTTTCCTGACATTGGGTGTCATTGCAGTTCTGTGTTCACTTTGCTTTGAGGAAGCAGAAATAAATGACACTGAAACACCAAATTAATTACTTTGCAGTCAACAGCCCCTCTACCAGACATATTGGATTACTCATTAGCTGACCATCATTTCTAAAAGACTTTGCTTTCTAAATTACGTTCAATTAATTGCAATTATCCTTAATTTGAACCTAAACCCCCTCTCCTCATGACATTATCCACTAAATGAAAAGAAGTTTTGACACTAATCTCCCTGCATTTCTTTTTTTTATGCAGTAGTCCTGCGTAATCCAAGCAAGAGTGCGTCATTATGCTAATCTCAGACACACATATCTGAATCTATATTGAATGAGCAGGTAAGATTAGTGTGTCTCATTACCACACACAAACCCTTCTGCAACTGTATTTTACACTTGGGCAGTTAAAACGGCAACCTTTTTGACAGGGAGAGAAAACAGTTTAAATACCAATCAAAGCATTTGACATAATTAATATAGTTTGAACATCTTGGGAAGATCATTAAAAATGGAATTAGTTGTTGAGTGATAGCACAAATGTGGTACTCTAAAGGACTTCACATTTCTGGAGCTTCTCTCATGCTCCACTGAAACTCATTAATGTATCTATACTGAAAGCTGTGATTTTAGAGAAACTAAAATTAAGAATTTGCATGCCTATTTACATGCAGATTATAGCAAAGAAGTTGAATTACCAGTTATTCCGAGAAATTATATTTGGCCAGGTGTTCATGTGCAAGTAAAATAACTGTACCTGTGGTGTGTTCTGGACAAAACCAAGGCAGTTTTATATCAGAGATTTTCTAGACAACTCAGATTATTATCTCTAATCCCAGGGTAAGGATTAAGGTCCTGTAATAGACCTTGGTGGCTATAAATCAGGCACAACAATATTTGCATTTTAAATGCCAGATTCTCATAACCTGTCAGTACTCTGTGTGGGAGACTAGAAACTTCAGACTAAACAAAATGGGATCTTCTCTTGTCGTGGCACTATGCATCAGCAGCAAAGAGGGACATGCTGTTTGGAGCCTGTTCCTGAAGCACAGTCTGTAGTTTTCTTCCTCAAAACCCATTCAGGGCCCTGTGTTTCCTTTAAAGGTCTGGTAAAAGGAAAAAATATGAATTAGGTAACACTAGTGGTGATGACAGTGGCCTATATTGTTCACTTTGCATTTAATATAAAATACAGAAACATTCTATAGAGTAAGAACTGGTACCCAAGATTCTCCCCTTTTACTGTTGTCCCCCTTTTCTCACCTCTAGCATTACATTCCTCTTTTTCCATGCCTTTCTCTCCACCTGTCTTTCACTCCCAGTAAATTTTGTTGATTTCTCCTTTTCGCAGTAAAATAACTTCAGCGTGACAGGCAGAGAGTACCTCTCACTCTCTCAAGGTATTTAGGACACCTTCCTTGGTGGTGGCAAATGTAGTTTTGAACGTCCTCTGATCAAGCAGTGCGTCAAAGCCAATTTCCCCATTCCATCCATGAGATACTGCCTTCTTACCATCGAAATTAAGCTGCATTTTGCATTTTGGGGGAGCCCAATACTCCTGGTACGTGCTACATGTATTATGAGAACCTCTATTGGTCAGAACCACTGAGGATGCTGAGGGGAAGTTTGGAGTTTCCCCATAGATATCCCTATTTTCCTTCCACCTCTCAGAGACCTTTCCATACCAAAGATAACACAATGCTGCTGTCCTTTGAAAAGCCACTAGTTCATGAATCATTTTTAATTACCACTGTGTAGGACCAAAAGTCATCTGTAAGGATGGGGCACCCATTGCTGAAGGCAATAATGAGAGACAGCTTTTTTTCTTCTGGCCAGTTTGTAACCAAATGGCAGTAAAAATGAAGCAGTATTGTGCATTGTCTTTCACAGAGGGGTGGATGGAGACATGGATAGATGAAATAGCTTGAGTACAGTCACACAGGAAGTATAAGATGAAACTGGAAAATTAAGTCAACATTGAAGTCCCTGACAGTGCCTTACCCCTAGCCCTTACCTCATCTGTTGGACTGACCTTTTCTGAACCAAAGAAAATCTTTAATTTTTCTGATGCTGAGGCAAAGAGTGTAAAAACCAGGGTAGGCACAGAGTGATCCTGCCTCTAGAATCCCCTCCCGGTTTCAGGCATAGTTGTGTGCCGAAAGATGAACTGCAACCTAGGATTCAAATTCTGGTCTCTCCCTGTCTCAGGAGTAGGAAAGTTAGTCCAGACTAGACTTCATCTGACTAAGATGACCCAGTCTGGGTGGCTGGTGCTCCAAGGGGGAGCAACGTACTCAGTTCTCCCCATGCTCTGTCCCACCCTCCGTGTGCGCCTGGGAAACAACATGAAATAGTGGCCCTGTGAGTCCTTCTCTCTCCTCTGTGCTGGCACTTGCCACACCATTAGTAATGAATGCGCTGGAAATGCTGCTCACCACATGACACCTTTTCCCTTCTTTTCTTTGTGCTTCAGTTTTTCCATTTCTTTGAAGCACAGAGGAGTCCTCAGAGTGATGGTGACATATATGAAATTATATAAACTTTGTAATCTATAACAAGGAGATATATATATATATATATACACACATATATATATGTTCCTAATACCAAGGTGTTTTTATTTGTTTTACTTCATATTTCATTTTCACCATACAGATTTCTAAATCTATTCTCAAATATTTTTTGACTAGGTCTTTGGATGTGCCCTTAAATTCAAATGTCAGTGTATTTGTCCAGGCCTACTTGCAGAACCAGCCAGCTGAGAAATGGAGCATGAATTCATTAGCAAATCATACCCACCAGAACTGACCTTACAACCTGCATGAATCAAAAAGAAAGACTTAGCTTGGCTGACTTCTGTGAAAAAACAGAGGCTAACCAGCACAGTCAAAGAGGGCAAGATTCACAAAGAACAAAATGTTATTATCAATCTTGTAACATCAAATCCAAAACAATAGAAAGAAAAGATATAGAAATAAGTCTCTGAGACTATTCCAGTAAATGTGACAGTTGCTTACTAGCTTCAAAAAAAAAAATGCACAGGTAGCTTTTATCAGTGTGGAACTGGAGAGTCACATAATGACAGCCTACGCATTTTCACTCTAGGGAAGAAAGCATTTTACAGCATAAAAGAAATTGCTGTAGTGACCCAGGGGAGCTGCCAGTGTTTCTTGGATGAGGACAATTAACCAAAACAATATTGTTAATTTTGCCACAGGTTTTAAATGATCTAGAAAGCAGAATACACACTTTGCCTTAATAGACTCAACTTAGGTTCTGCAACAGAAGGGAATTTCAGTAAAACCCTGCAACAGCCAGGGCTGCAAATGAGAAACCAACACACCTGCAGGAATAGATATGCACAGATCTTAACAGTGCAATTGAACTTCTGTTACCTGGGTTCAGAAGGGAACAGCCTAGGCCAGCACAGGCCAATGCTGTGATGCACCCCGGTTGGCACCTCTGTGACCACTAGAATTGCGGAGAGCCAGCAACAGCAGTAATCACCTGCAAACAGTGCCTTTCCTCCCTGGAAGGGTCTCCTGACATACACATATGCATCAAAACAGGCATTGCCCTAAGTAAATATTAGCTCCACACCACAGATAAGGAGTGGAGGTCCATGGCTTATCCCTGCTTACACAACAAGCCACTTGTACAACACAACTGCGCTTAAAACGATTTTAGAAGTTAGCAGCTTTGTAAGCCCCTTAGCCTCAAAAGTGGTGAAGACGAGAACAACCCATGGCTGCCTGCAGTGAAAAGGCTCATAACATTCAGGATGGTGGCACTCCGACCTGTGCTGTAGACGCTGTCATACACACATCCTAGCTGGTTATAACGGTAGTGTTTTAGTCAAATACTTGTGCCAGGGAATTGCTGCCTGCCACTGCCGTGTGCCAATGGAGGACGAGGCTGTGATGGATGCACGCAGCCCATGTGAGGGCATGCCAGCCAGCCAGCACACTGCAGAGATACAGGAGCAAAACATCACTTGCAGAGAGCCTTGTTTCTTTGTCAGGAGCATTTCTTCTTTTCTCCTTTTTAACTAGATGACAGGGACCAATTAAAGTAATGAGCCTCACAAAGTATTTCCCTTGGCTAACAGCAGCCTGTATTAATGTTTGCAGAAGTGCAGCATTTGGGCCATAAGCTTTCTTGTTAGATGTTAACACTTTGCAAGATGCTTCAACATCCTGTGCAGTTCTCCATCTCTCACACTGGTGCCTTTGTCAGGTATAATGACCCCTCTCCTGTTTCCCCTGGCTGATTGTATCCCAGCACCCCTGTAGATGTGAGCACACAAGCAGCACAGCTGTTACAGCCCAAGGCCCAGCTTCTCCTAGAAGAGCCACAGAGGTATGAATCCTAGTCAGGCAATTTCTGTTCTGTGAACAGAGCCTAATTTTGCAATTGTCTCATTTAATGTTTTTGTTTGTGGAGTGGGTTTTTTTTTTGGTGGGGGAGACTTAAGGTAAAGTATATATCTTCAAGTTTGCTCTCCCTCAACCTGCTAAATCAGTTTTGGAAAGAAAGCCACAGGTTTAATTTTTTGAGATAGCTTGTTTTCATAACTATTGTAATAAATGATTATGAAGAAAATTTCTCTGTTGAACTTCACAAGCTTCTGCTTACAAAAAAAAAAAAAAAGTAACTATTGACTTTGGCTTGGATTCCTCCAGCTTGTTCTAATTACCATTCTTATTATATTCTTGTAAAATGCCAGACTTTCAAATGTGTTGTAAATGCAAACAGTGAAAAGAAATTAAACGTGGACATGGCGCCAAAAAAAACCAAAGAGAGTTTATTAACTTATTCGGTTCCTGTTTCAGTGCTCAATCAAGCAGGTGCCATGTCACGATGGATGCAGGCCCTGGAATTTGGATCCAGTCTGAACCTGCTTGCCTTCCAAATCAGGGCCTTTCCAGACCTGTGGCTGCCCTTCAAGTCCATTGCTGAAGCTAAAACCAAGGCACTGTTCCACATTCTAGACTCAATTTTCCTAACTTTTTCCCTAATTTTTTCAATTTTTGGTGCCCCGTGTTAAACCTTTGGGGTGATAAATGAGCATCACTGCAGAGGTTGGAGGACTCTGACAGACTAGCTACCTCAGGCTCCAATTGTAGACTTGTGCTATAACTTTCCTGTATGACTTGGGCCTCTACTTCGTTATTACAATGTATTCTTGTCAGCATCACTGCCAGTGAAAACTGCCTGGACACCTTGGTGGGAAGTTAGTTAGTACAACAACAATCCAAGGCTCCACCTCTACCACCAGCTCTTTTTTGAGGACCGCATGAGAACCAGGACAGACAAAAGAGCAGAAATACAAGTGAAGCACTGCATTTAGGTGGAAGGAAAGGACAGAGCATTTTAGGCATAGTCCAGCACCATGTGCAATAAAACCAAGCTAAAGAGAAAAGGCAAGAGCTCAGCATACGCTCAAATATGGGCACACCTGCAAACTTCCAACAGGGCTAAGATCAGACTGAAGGTAGTATAAGCCAGGACTTTTGCTCTTTGGATGAGACTTGAACCTTGTGCTATATTTCAACAGCAAAGTGACTAGAATCAACATACTTCTTCAGAGCAGAAACATCCAACTCTTTGGAAGAAAAGAGTTGACTGAAATCAGGTTTCAGACTCCAAGGATAGAAAAGCAATATGAACAAGGCTACATCACTTTAGCAAATTCAAGAACTGTACCAATCACTCCAGCTTTTCATCTTACCTTAAAGTGCATAACTATTCCTCTATTAATCCTCATCATCCACCTCCTCCTTGTTTAACTACTCTTCAGTTTTACACGGAGACTGCTAAGCATTTTGAGAGACTGCTACTGGTAAAACAATACAGTGGAATGGTTCCCAGTCCTCCTCCACCTTGCAAAAGAAGGGACTTAGGACTTACATAGAAAGTGCTCAGCTCTTGACCAAACAGATCAATGAGAAGTCAATAACAACATCCAAAACAGAGAATTGGAGTCCTCACAAGCCAGACAACCTTCAGATCTGAAAATTATATGTCTATATCACAGTGAAACCTTGCATTTATATATCACTTCATCTCCAAACACACCAGACCATATGAAATGATTTAACTTCACAGTATCTACATCAGGTCGTCTTGGCATTATTATCCCTGTTTTAAAGATTAAGATACTTACCAAGATCCTGGACCTGTAAGGAACTGCCCAGATGACACTACCCTGACACCAATGGCAAGACTGTATGTCACTTGGCAGGACGATGTCCTAATTGATCATGCCAAAGACACAGAGGGCAGTACCCAGAATAAAATTTTAACTCCAGAAAGCAGCTCCATTCAGGAAAGCAATTAGACATGTCCTTAAACTTGAGCATGTGCTTCTCTGTTCCAGGAATAGAATACAAGGCTTCTGATTACCAGTCTTTTGCTCAAAGCATTATTCTAGTCATTAAGAATAATGTTGCTACAAACTTGAAGGAAATAGTTATTTCAAATCAAACTAGACGGCAATTTCATCTTGGATTCTACTGTTGCTGTTGAAGTCAGTGAGAGTTTTGCCATTAATTTCAGTATGATAGGGATCAAACTCTTAATGCACACATTAACTTTTAATTGACTAAGGTAAAAGAATTAGGCTATTGTTTGTTTTGCACTCACCTGAGATTTTTTGCAAAAGAATACCTTTCATTTTACTTCAGTGACTGCTAGGTGTTCTGAACAGTCTGTGCTTTTCCATCTTAAAGCTAAATATAATGCCAATTACAAAAAACCTCTCCAAAGATATTTGCCAGATTTGAGACCTTTTAACAGACATTTGGTAACAGTTGCAAGTTGCTCACAACACTCTGAAACCAGCTATAGGCAATGATTACTTTTACTGAAGAAAATAAAATGACCACAATTATATTAAATTGCATTCTCTTATACTTGGAACTTGAAATTGGAGCTGTGCTGAAAGGAACAGATACTGCACAGATGCTAATGTAATATACACTAATATTTGAAATTAAAAGCCACAAATTACACCGGTCATCTTTACTTACATAAGTAACTATTGGTCACTTAATCATTTGTTAATGATCATACCAAAGCAAGACAGCTAAATGACAAACACTATATTATTGCCGTAGGCCTCCAAATCCCAGTTTAGGTAAACTAACAATATTCCACCAAGTTAAATTCCCCCTGTGTTTTGATCTGATGTGCTGTTTTATTCACTTCAGCTTATATGCTGTTATGGCATGTTGCTAAGCATTATTAAATACTTTGAGATGCTGTCCTCACATCGTCATAGCAGGTAAGGTCCTCCTTACTGTGCAATAACACCATGCTGCTGCTGTTTAGGGAGGTACACTGAGTAGCTTCAGGCTGAAAATTTGACCCACTGGGTTTAGATATACCAAAGACTTAATCAGTATAATGTAATAGCAAGGAGAGTAAACAAATGACAAAAAAACCAAACCATGTTCTTGTAGCGTTCGTTACATATCAAGGTTATACCGGCGGATCTCCAGCCGACCCGGGCTGGGGAAGGAACAGTGAGCACACACAGTGTGGGTGTTCAGCCTCAATGTTTATTGCGCAGTAGTTTACCTTTATACCCCCAGCAGTAGGCGTGTCATGTTATAAGGGGCGGAGACAAGGGAGGGTCCACCCTTAACTCTTTCCGTACAGCGCGTGATCTTCCGGTCACCAGCCCTTATCTTTACTACATGTTCTCATAGTAACTGTTGCTCAACCTCACTACAAAGCAGATGCATTTGTGGCATGTTTATGAAGGTAAGCATTAAGATACTGATTGTAATGCCAGTGTTTGGGGCTTAGTTGCTAGTCATACTAGAAATTACGATTTTAGTAGTAACTTGCTGGATAAACCTTTTTCAAACAAGAATGATATACATGACGTGTACTTGAGCTGTTGTCCTCAGAGCTTGCTAGCACATGAGCTCCCTGAAGGATGGAGCAATTTTGAAGCAAGCTCACACAAGACCCCACAACTCTGCAGGGCACAGAGCACTCTCTGCAGGACCTGAGGGGATGCTAAAGGCACTGATGACCTTTCAGGTGTATTCTAAATTAGAGCATAATGAAAGTTTACAGGAGTCTTTATTTCAAGTAAATCACTGTCCCACAATCCAGTCTAAACCTTTCCACAACCTGTGTATCTCCACACACACACACACACACACACACTTGTATGCACCTGTCAGAAAATTAAGCCACAGACCTACAGTGGTTATCCTTCTGTACTGCGGAATTCATTACATGACCGTTCTATATGATACAAGGCCTGCCTTTTCCGATTATATTCCCTGCTTAACTTAGCTCTTTCAAAGGTTAATTTCTTCAAAAATATGCATTTCCTAGTACATTCCTATAAAAAAAAAAAACAAACAAAAAACCCCCCAACTTTGTTAGAAACAGTTAAGTTTGAAACCGTGGTAGGAGAGACCAGAGAGCAATAAGCAAAACCCCTCAATTTCTGAATAAAATGCAATAGAGTCTGCATATTAAGAGAGGATTCTCCACTGTTTTCTTATATAGTTCCCTAATATCCTACCCTGCCTAATTCTCATTCTATGCTCCCCCTACTGCCAATGGGGACAAAGAGGCAACAGAGCAGAAAATACACCTCACCTACTTTAGAAATTTTTGCCATGAAGAAAGGATCAATTGATTTCTAAAGGTGCTTGGCTCTCTCTACTGGTCACAGAGGGAGCTGAGATAATTTGCTTGGACTGGATAGTCAGCTTACTAAGTTAGTAAGGGAAGAGCCCATCCCTGAAAGACTTACTAAAAGGGTTGCTGTTTAGATGAGCTTAAATTTCTTCAAAAAGGTAGTAGATAGACATACTACATGCAACTGCACACAGTCAGTACCATCTCTCAGCTCTGCTTTCTTTGTGCCTTTGCTTAGGAAGGGAAGTCCAGTAAGATTTCTTGGTCAAGATCATGTTTCAGTATCTCAGCCATGAGGCTGGGTCCTTCAGAAGATTAGAAGGTTAAAAAGAGCCTGTTGGCATTGTTTTCTGAGGAATAGATGCACAAAGGAGCAAATCTCTCCTCAGTACATGTTCACACCTTAAAATAAGACTTTTGGAGGGCTTTGCCTGCATAATAGATTGTGCTATCAAAGGTGAAAATTGCATTCCTGGTTCCCTTTCAACACTTTTTTTGAGGGGGGTGAGAGAGGGAGCCTTCAGAATACATTGGCTGTGAAACTCCAATTAAGCCATTTTCTCATTATTCTATTTGCTTTATAACTCATTGGTTTGTGATATACACACCTAGCCACTGCTTGGAAAGACCAAATATTATGTGAGGTCACCCTCTCAAGGAAGCAATAGCTTGTATAACCCTGTTTTCTCTGATTTCCTGCAGAATTCCTCAAATCCCCCTCTTCAAAGGTATCATTTGCTATTGCTCTCTGCTGCAGCAGAAAGCATATCCTAACACACACACTCAAAGAAAGCTGAAAATTAGAGCAGGCTGGAAAACAAGAATCACCTTTTGCAAAAAGGCTATTTTGCCATATGAACTTATTCTATACCCGGTAAAAGAAAGAGAGAAGAAATCATCCCACCAACCAATCTTTTACAGCCTGCATCCGAGATGCAAAAGAGCCAGCCTGAAGTCTCTAGCTGGCCTGGCCATAGCAGCTTTCTGAACCTGTCTCTTGCATGCTGGCTGGAAGCTCTGGCTCCCACACTGTGGATTCAAGCACTCTCAATGCCTCCCATTACAGCTTCTCCACTTCATATAAAAAAAATAACTACTTCTTGGCTGAGAAACAGGATCGCAATGCTTGGATTTGGTCTTTGATCTCCCACATCACAGGTAAGAGGCTGAATCACCTGGCTGTGTTTAGTGAAAACTCCAGAAGAGATTAAATGAAAGGCTGACTACAGACTGCTGAATGCAGACATTATTTGGCATTAGGAAGAGGCAGGTAGAAAACTGTCTTCTGGTTTAGGATTTTAATGCCAGTTTATTATATTCCAGAACCTAAACACTGGAGTCTTGGTTATGTTGGAGTGAGTCCATATCTCTACCTAAGCATCCAGGACCCCAGTGAAAAATGTCCTGTTTTGCTGAAGCAGTGTTTTTCGATAAGTGTTCAAAAGTTGAAGAGAACATGATGCCAAAATTTTGTGAGCCACCTTAGTTCAGTTTTGAGTAGCCTTCTCTGGCAAATTATGTATTTATATATAAGTTGCCTAGAGCAGTGCAGTACCAGTTCAATAGCACGTGGTAAAAATTATATCAGTCCCAGGATTTACATACAATCCACCCTCCCTTGTCCAATCTTAAGCAAATGGTTTGAGGCAACTCAGACATTGGGAAAGGAGCTATGCAGTTTATCCAGATGTCCCAAGACAAAAAGAGAAGAGAAACAATTATTATCTGCTGCTGCGGTCTGTTTTGGAAGGAATTTCTTGAGCTGAGATGGGTTGAAGCCAGGCGAGGGCAGGCAAGAATACCCATACTAACTTCAAATCCTGACAAAGTGCCTTGGGGAACTTTTGTACCTTGATGAGCAGCATGCGTTTTAGAAGGCTTTGCGTTTGTTGTTTGTCTTGTTCAAGATCCCTTTGGATTCTGGTGGCTGCAGTTTTATTAAAAACTACCCCTATTGTTGTGAGGGCTCCTGAGCTGATGGCCTTGGGTTGAATGCATGCCTTTACAAGTGGCTTGAAATCACTCACTGTCACACTGACTCTTCTGTTTCATTTTCTGCTTACTGAGCACAGAGCGGAGATGGATGCTTTCACTGGGTCTGTCACCTGCAAAGCCTTGGAGGGAGTGCCCAGAAATAAACATAGTGATTTTTCTTTCTGCCTTACTGATCCCAGTGGAAGGCAACTTTTTTCTAATCCTCCTAGAATATTCTGTGGTTAAAGGAAAGAGATCATCTCACCTATCCGTTTGCACATTAACCCCACACGCATATGTTCTGCCAACCCCCAGTATGGAGATGGCTCTTTCACTTCAAGGTAGCCAGAAGCACATTGTGCCATTTCCCAGGTGACTCCAGCACTTGCCCCCACTGTGCTTCCAGAAGAGTTCAGATGTTCCCCCTCTGACAATGGGAACAGAGACTCACTCAGTGTTACCTTTGCATTAGCCTTCCCAGTTCCTTAATTTGTTATCTCACATTTTTCTTTACTTGATATTTTTTTCCTTTGAATTTGTGTGATGCAGTGATCAACGCTGGCTCCCCTTTTCTTCCTCCCCATGACAGTGAATGACCCTGGAGGTGTACAGCTCTCAGAACACATACCTATCAGGTGCCTCTATGAAACGAAGAAAAGCCAAGCAACTTCTCTAGGAGATTTTCATCAGATGGTGTTAAGTTCAAAATGAACAGAGAATAACAATTTTGATGGGTATGTAGAGTTTAAGATCTGGAGCTCTATAAAGAAAAGTGAGAAAGCCTTTCATAGACCCCAAAGATGAAAAGAAATGGGAGAACACAGATGATTCCTCTGGGAAATCTCAAGTGAATAACCTGTTGCTCTGGATAAGACCAGGTCAGAAAAGAGCCACTCTTTATGCTTACATGCTCCTTACCAAGAGGTACACCAGAGTCCTTGTTACTGAATCCGTGGTACCAGGAGTGATGCTACCTCTATGTTGTGCCCTTGCTGCAAAGTAGTGAACTACTAAGTCTTTTTGATTTCCTTAAGCATAAAGCACAGCCAGAAGGGGCAAGTTTCCCCCATGGTTAGGACTGCCTCTTTCTGTGTATTCTAGTCTGCAGAAATTTTAAAAGTTCCCTCCATAACACTTCCTCTTTCTGAATAATTTTTGTTAATTTCTTGTTTTTCAAAAATTGCATGGATCATGAGATCAGAACTTCAGGATAAGTCAAATTCTTCCAAACTGTCTGACCAAAAAACCCCCTTTGCTTCTGACCTTAACAAAAAAGAAGGTAGTTAACTTTCTAATTTGTTGTTCTTTTTCTATATACCATCTCCTTGTGTGGCAGTTGCTACTGATTGTGATGCAGGGTGTTCTTTTTGGTGATGTATGATTTTTTTATTAAGATTAAGATGAAAACCAAGAAGTACTTTCACATTAACCATCAGGTAGCTTCCCAGTCTCTTCCCATCTGAGTCGCAATTTAGAAGCAAAAACCTAAAAATCTTATGACCATTCACGTGAACTTCTGGGTCCCCTAGATATTTTAGCACTGTTTCTCAAGCTGGTCTTAGTCACAATAGCTGCATAATTGATCATCTCTGACAGCTAAGGTTTTGACCTTTTTTCGTAAAACAAAGAGTTCATCTTCCAGTTTACCAAGGTAAAAAGACAACAAATTTAAGTAAGAAATTAAGCAATCGGATAATATCTCACAATATTTTTGTCTTCAGTAAAGGAAAAATTATCTCAAAACTAGTCTCAAAGAACATCAGGGATGAGTGGAAATGCTCATATTTTTAGATTTTAGAAAGCATCTTTGCTGAAGTTCTGGAAACCTTGAAAGAAGAGCAGTGACTGGTATGCAGATGGAGGAATAAGAATTGTAGAATCATTTAGGTTGGAAAAGACCTTTAAGATCATCAAGTCCAACTGTTAACCTAACACTGCCAAGTCCACCACTAGACCATGTCCCTAAACACCACATCTACACATCTTTTAAATACGTCCAGGGGTGGGGACTCAACCACCTCCCTGGGCAGCCTGTTCTCGTGCCTGACTACCCTGTTGGTGAAGAAGTTTTTCTAATATCCAACCTACACCTGCCCTGGCACAACTTGAGGCCATTTCCTCTTGTCCTGTTGCTTCTTACTTGGGAGAAGAGACCGACCCCCACCTCACTACAACCTCCTTTCAGGTAGTTGTAGAGAGCAATAAGGTCTCACCTCAGCCTCCTTTTCTCCAGACTAAACAACCCCAGTTCCCTCAGCTGCTCCTCATAAGACTTGTGCTCTAGACCCTTCACCAGTTTCATTGCCCTTTTTTGGACACTCTCCAGCATCTCAATGTCCTTCTTGTAGTGAGGCGCCCAAAACTGAACACAGTATTTGAGGTGCAGCTTCACCAGTGCCGAGTACAGGGGGACAATCACTTCCCTCATCCGCTGGCCACAGAATGCAGAAGCCTAAAATTATGTTCACTGCAACTACAAAGCGGGAAAAAAATAGGAGAGAGTGAAAAGCTGTTGCAGGAGATGCCTTTTAGGGTACTTGATGCATAGAGCAAGAGAATAGTCAAGATGGAGTGGTGGCCATTTAGAAATCAAATTCATCATAAAGGTAGTTTAAGTAGTTTCAGTATTTTAGCTTCTATGTAATCACTCTGTCCCATCTGCTTCTTTCAGTGGCAAAAAAAAGGAGCTCCTCCCTCAGTTCATACTGTAGCTCTACTGCAGCTCTACTGCAGCTGTGGAAGAGCAACTAGAGTCTAGTCTGCTTCATGCATCATTGACAAAGTTGTCAGCTGAGTCCCCGGCTGCAGATTCTTTATTGGTGGTGATAATGCGAGAAGCAGAAGGGAACGCAGCTTGACTTGCAGGGCCCAGGCTGAATTCCCATTTAGGAAAATAATGCCTTTACTCATAAACTGAGCAAATCTGATAATGAATCATCAATAGAAAACAAATGGGGAACCCCTGCAATCAGCCATAAGGGGGTCCATCTGACTCCACAGAATCTGCAGTAAGGAGTAAAGAGGTGAAGGGAGGGTTCAGCTGGATCAAATTCAGTGGGATTGTATAGCAGGTATGTACTTTCTATATGGTAAAATATTTCAGAAAACTTTAGAAAAATCATCAGTTACTACTGTGCAGTTGGTATGAGAAAAACAAACAGTGGACACAGCTGAGATGTAATCCTGCCTTACTACTCACTTCAAAAGATCAGTACTCAAGGATGGTGACTGTCTTCAAAGTGAGGAAGAGACATGGGGGCTTGACCACCTGATCTATGCATGGGGAATTTTTAAATGGGGAAAAAAAGAATGAGTTCATCTGCAGCAAAGAGCACACGTTTCCAAGAGTCTTGCAGAGAGAAAATCTGAACACCAACAAAGTTTTTTTAGCTACAAATATATAACTACAAAAATGTTAAACTTTGGACATTTAGAGTTGAAAAACAGCTCTGCCAGCATTCATGGCTCAGATGCTCAAAGTCACCATTGAACAGGAAGCCTTAGGAAATAGGGATGGAGCAGAAATTCTTAGGGGATCAGTCCCTATTACAGAGCCAAGAGCTAGAAACCACCTACAGGCTAGTCTCTTGGGTCCAACTCTCCATAAGGCTCAGGAGGGGTCAAGGATTTTGCTGTGGGAAAAGGAGTCAATCCCCAGGTAACAACCACATTTTCTGTGATGCAAAATGGCATGTGCAGCCATAATCAAAAACGGTGAGATTTTGATTCAGTTTTCCTTTGCTTTTCAGCTTAAGGCTGACAGTTTCAAATCCATAGTGCCATTTCATTCCATCCAACTTTTCTACCTGGAATATAAAGTGTTACTGCACTGTTGAGTCGAAGCTGGTTTAGCTGTTTCTCAGATTGCATCTCAATGCAGTTAGCAGCCCTCCATCCTCAATCCGCTGTTGCAATGCTTGACATGCAAGTGCTCTGTGGAGACCTGACAACTTCAATAGCACAGAAAAACAGTCTAAAACCTAGCTATAGTTACTTTCCAGATAAATGTGATCTATTCAGTTATCGTGTTTTACTGGCTAACATTTGAATGGGCAGAATTCTGTACAGCAGAGAATTTCCATCATAAATCTCTGTCCTGTACTGTACTTTGTAGTTATAATCCCTACAGAATTAATTAAAGCAGGTTAAAGTCTGTTTTGTCCTACTCCACTAAGATATCATACATGTGGACCCTTTCCCTCCTACATCCCAGGGCACCCAAATCAGGCTGAATTATGACTTCATGCTCCTCAGCGCTAGGCAGAAGTCCCAGTTAACTATCCTACAGATATATACTGGACCCTGTTCTCAGGGGTCTGTAGTCATTGTGGACAAATTGTTGCTCTCTGTATAAAATACTATAAATCCCATATAATGACTTACAATGTCTAAGAAACAGGACTCAGAAATGCACACTCTGAAGCTGCAGTCCTGAGTGACTTCTGGCGTGTCTACGCTAGTGTTTTAGTTTGGACCAAGGTGCACTTTTGAAGTGAAACTCCAGACCACCCCCACTTAGTATGTTTTGCTTCATGTCGCAGATCTGTCCTGGCTCTGAATCCCCTGCAGAGGAAACTAAATCAGGAGATGTGCTCCAGGAACTCATCAGATGTCCTCCAGCTGCTGATCAGCATTCAGTTCATGGGGCCAGACTAGAGCTACTGCAAAATTACTCTCCCCCCTTGCCACACCTCTGAAAATGTGCGTTGTGCAGAGGTCACAGCACCAACCATTCATCTTCCTGAACCTGTTTCTGTTGGGTCACAATACTTAGTAATACAGGCACAGTGGTGCTCCCCACTGAGCCCACGGGCATATCTGGAAAGCAAGCTTAAGGAGGACTGTAGCATGGCTTGAGGATTGCTGAGGATAGCTGTCATCAAGGATGGGTATCTTACGTGTCATCTCCTACTAGCAAGTAGGCAACAACCCTCTTCCCACAAGGTTTTAGATAACAGCCAGATTGGTAACAAAACCCTTTGTCTTTACTGCTGTTCTTACCAAGGATGCTGGTAGAGACCAGAAACACACCTTCATTTGCAGTACAAACATGCCAAAAGCATTTACACAGACAATTTGCTCCTTATGCATGCTCCAAATTTTTTCCAGCCTTCCTTAAGCCAATACAGATGGGAATTCCTCTCTGCTTCCGAGTGACTTCCTTACTGCATGGCTAGGTCCACATCAGAGTTTCATGTTTTAAACTGGATATTTGGGGAAATGGACTTTATGCTTGTAGCTTTTTGTGTTTTGGGCAAGTCACATAAATTCTGGGCATCCCTTTTCAGCTCTTTAAAATAAAGGTAGTCATTCTTCTAAACCTTTGTAAAGGAGCCAAAAGCTACTATAGCAATGTTTAAGTGTACCAGGATCCCAAGGGTTTGCAGTTTCCCAATGAAAAAGTTAGTTCGACAGATTTTGGATCTTCCTAGTTCTGTCTAAAAACTGCTTCAAGAAAATTACCTGGTAACAATAAATCCATATTTTCAATACTGAAAACTTTGTCCTGGCTGGAAGAAAAAAAGCACAAAATTGTGCCAAAGTGAAAAATATTTCAGGCTCTTAAATCAAAGAACCTTTTCAGTTTTCTCATGAACGTTATGGAGAGGTACTTTTTTTTATTTAATCCCAGCCAGTTTGCCCATTTCTCAGTCAGCGCAGACACACACAAGATCAATTCACATCTGTGCAGGATCTTTCTACCTACTGTGTTTAATTTTTCTGTCCAAAGCCATCATTTAAATAAATAAATAAAAACCTTTCTTCCTTCATCTGTGTTCCAAGCTACAGCTGTTTTCATTAAAAACAGCAAAGGTTTTTCTGGGTAGGTTGCACCTTTAAACCTGGAAATTAATTACTGATAGGCACTCCTGCTGTCAAGCCACCCTGCATTTCCCTAGCTGAAGCCCAAATAACACAAAATCCATTCAGAGGCCATTATAAAGCCATGTTTTGAACTCCTCATTGGTGTATATTGTTTATCTTTTTCAGCTTTAGCCAAGTCCTTTATCATTTTGAATGTTTCTCTAAGTCACCTTGAAATCTTCCCTTTTGCAGAGAAAAATCCGTCAGCATTTGCTTTTCCTCTCTTCATTTCCCCTGAACAAATATTCCTCATTTATCTCAAACTGCCTTTTTCCAATCAGTCTCACAAAAAGTCACTGAAAAAGGTACAGTGCAGACGTTTCACAACAAGCTCTTTGTTGAAAGATTTTTTACTTCTTTCTCTGATTCTGAACCTTTCCAGAGCTATTTTGAGGGCTGGGTTTTTGTTACTGTTGCAGGGATTTTTTTTTTAATTGTGCCATAAATTTTTAAGTAGGTTCTTAAATGAACTCATTGGAGAGTTCTCCCAGTGACTGGCCCTAAGCATTTGTCATTCATTGCATTTTCACTGCCATAATCTGCTCAAAACCTTCTGAGTTAGTTAAAATTTAACTTAAAGCTCCTTTCATACATGGCTGTCTCTAAACAAATTATGCTTTTTTAATTGCAAGGTGTTCCTTCCCTACTGCCATGGAAATTGTTTCTAATACTATAATTGCAATTGGTACTTAGAAAGATACTCCATAATAACTGGATGTGCACTGTGGATCTCCTTTTGTAGGCAGTGACAAAATTACACTGTCAGCCAGTAAAAATCTGGGTCATACTTGGAAACTTTCAAAGGTTTCTGTTGCGAGTTTTGCTAATATCCATTCTCTCACTTCTCTCAGAGGAGCAATTTATGTACCATAAGCATAGTCGTCACAGCTGACTGGAGCTGGAACTCCGAGCAGAAGCAGGACCTTCTTGCATCTGTATTTTTCTTGTTTGATTCTTATAGGGGAAGCACATGAACGTTCATGCATACAAGCCCTACAACAGCTACAATAGCTATCATTTCAAAAACTAACATTTATGTACTAACTGCAACAGCCTACTACTTACAGTGCAGAGAATTGTTGTGTTACTTCTAACATTGCTGTGTGGCAAGGATGGGGAGATGAAGGCTTCTTAATGACTGCCACTATATATGCATGCACAAAACAAACTGGATATAATTATAAATGGTTATGTATAAATAAGAAGACTATTTTGAGCTTAGGTCATTCCATTTCAGGAGTTTGAAATTATATTAGCAACACTTTACAGGTAAGAAACACAGACAAGACTTAGCAGATGCTACAAAGTTTTGCTGGCATTTAGGAGCATGAAGCTACTCTTTCCTGTAGTTTCCCATAGAAGAGGCTGGATAGGTCCTTAAAATGGATAACAGCAATGCAGACTGGGGCTGTGTCAGGGCAGCTCAGTTTCTGCACTCACTCAGACATTTCACCTCTCTAAGGATCTCTCTAAACTGCCACAATGTGCCTGTGGAGAGAGTGGTGCCCATCACTAGGAACGGGAGGGAGAGCTTTGCCTCTTTGCACACTGCTCAACAATCATATATAACCAAGCCACAAGCTAAGAATAGTTCCCAACACTGCTGACTTGCTGTCCGCTTTCTTGAAGATCGGCTTGGAAGGTACTATTAATCTTCACATAATTTCCTGTTTTAGAAATGGGAAGCTGCTCTGAAAAAGCTGGTCATATAATTTTTCATCATTGTGACTCTCTTCAGTCCCTTCCATTGAAACACAACTGGTTCTTAGCACTTTATTTTTTTCCTGCTTTGCGGCTTCTCTTGTGGGCACCCCCTTTAACCATGTTAAAAGATTTTCATATTCTTTGAAGTAAAAAAAAATATATATATAAAACAAAATTCTCTATTACTTCTTTTCTCAGGTACTGGCTTTTAAGTAGATACTCTCATCTTCTAAGATGCTTGCTCAGATAAATGTCAATTAATATGTCCAAAATGGCTTGTGATTTTGTAGGTTGCAATTAAAACTAATGGCAGAAGGCAGCAATCCTTTAAATAACTACAGAAATGTTGTCCCCTCTTTAGAGTGCTCATAGTTATTATCGTGAGCAATGTCCGTGTCATTAAACGCCCCCAAGATCAAAGCTCTCACCCTACAAGCTTCTTTTATCTCTAAAGACCTTTCTGATATAGATGTCCTAACTGCTCTGGGGAGATACAGAGGAGTCAACATAACCTGACTATATTCATTGTCTTGAATTTACACCAAGCTGTCTACATTGGGCACAGTGCTAAATTATACACCTTGTTTCACCTTGCAAATCTCACTATAGATTTAGAGTAGAGAAAAGCAGGCTTTGGTTTTATACCACATTTCTTACTCAAGGTATCTTAAAGGTTCTTTGCAACAACAAGTTGAATAGTGATGACTCAGAATCCATGGCGGGAGTTGAGTTAGAAATTCTGTCTCCAACTGATGTCTGGTAGTAATAGCTGTCTGAGACCCCTGGATCTAGGCTTTTTACTAGAAGGGATATTTGTGATAATGGTACTTTTCCTACATTATTCTTTTCACAGGGTTTATAACATACAGCGAGTTGCTCACAAGAGGCACTCAGAAATGAAGTCAATTTAATTACACGTTGAGAAGTTGCAAACTTTAGCAGAGCAGTACTATGACTCCCTTGTTCCCTGTGGTTTTTGTTACTAGCACCTGACACTGAATCTGAATCCCAGTAAAAAAATGAATCCACAAAACTTCTGGTTGGGAAGGAAGAGGAAAGCAATAACTCATATAACCATTTAGGCCACTGTTCCCATTCTTCTTCTCCTACATGCTCAGTTCATCAAGCCCTGTGTCAGACCTGTATAAATTGGTAGATTAAATTATGACATGGCACAGCATCTAATCATGTCTGGCATTCCAGTTGTAACAACGTTGTCTGTGAAAACAGATCCTGACCAGCAATTAGATCATGATCGCAGCTACCATGATTTGGTATAAAAAAATAATTTTGCTTCTCACTAATGACTTCTTTTGGCTTACCTTCTAATCATTTCCTACAATGCTAACTGTTGAATACATTACCAATACCTCTGAATTACTTCTAGAGTTCTCTTTTTTCCCTCTTAGATATTTATACACTGAATTAAAATCACAGTAGGACATCTATGTCTTTGCTTCTACTTGCCGAGATTTAAGTTGCCTCTCTCACGTGTTGATAGATGCATGTAGCATAATGCAAGCAGGATATTAAAAAGCTAATTCTTTTTCTTTCCCCTCTTTAAATATCTTGCCTTTTTTTTTTTAAGGATCAACTAACTCAAGTAGCTCTTTTGTATTCCTTTATTAGCTTGCAGCATGCTTTGTTAAGCATGACATGGCAACACAATTTAAGAAGGAACAAGAATGGCCATGATGAATGTGTTTTTTAAAAAAGACTAATCCACCATTTAGTCTGATTTCCCCCTTCTGGTATATGGCTTTTTTTTTTGAGCAGACAAACGCCAAGATGACCTAGGAGATTTCTGGAAAAACAACAATTAAAATAACAAGAATTCAGCTTGTGCCTATAAAAAATTACTAGTAAGGTTAGGTTGATTTGTACACCCTGAAGTAAAAGTGTATTTCAAGTGACTGTGTACTATAGGGAGAATTCAGTCTTATTTAGGCACTACACAGATTTCCACTAAAGAGAGTCTGATAAATCTCTTACCATCCTCCTCTCCCAGCAGGAGAATGAGCGATACAAAACTAGTGGTGGTCCACCATTACCATCCATGTTGGGTCATTAGTGTTGCACCTGTGCATTGTGAGAGTAAAGCACCATCACTTCAACATGGCAGCACATACAGTGCTAGGCTCACAGCTGGGACTACCCAAAATGATAGGCAATGCTGGATGAGTTTCCAGAGGCTTTATTCCCAGGGGTTCCCGTTCATGCCAACAATTCTTGGCTGGTGTAAAAGTGCAATGGCTCCACCAGATTTGATTTGAGATGCACAGATCTTCATCAGCAAAGGAGCTGACATGATGAAGTTAAACACGGGAATAAACAGAGGAACTGAAGAACAGATAACAGCGCTGATGTTGAAGATCATCTAGTCTGACATTCCTGCTCAAAGCAGGTCAGCTAGAGAAGATTGTCCAGGACCATGTCCCGTAGGGTTTTGAATATCTCCAAGGATGGAGACAACTGCTCTGGGCAACAGGTTTCAGCAGGACACTTCAGTAGGATGTCACCCTGTATGTTTGCAGACATGAGCAAATGAATAGATAAAGCACCAGAAGTATTTCCAAGCATGTACATGCATTCCTTTCTCTGGTAAACTGTCCTCACCCAGACTATAAAAATCTCAAGTTTAATAGTTAGAGATTACACAGGAATGCCATTGGCAAATTTGTTCCTGGTCTACAGATCGTTTGCAGTTTGTTCCACTGATTCCCCATTCACAGTTCATGCTCTGATGCTTTGTTACACAATTCAACCTCTTTGTTTACGGATGATTTACGTAGTTCTTCATCCCAGCACAAAATCTAAATAGGAAATTTTATACTACGTGAAGTATTATCTTGGTAAATATTTGTGCATTTCAGCCTGACGTTTGCCTTACGCAGTAACAGAAGACCTCAAGCACTCAAATGCTTGTGAAAGGCAGACACAAATGGCTTGCAAACAAAACCATTAAATCTGAATTCACACTCAAATGTGAACAAATATTCACAGAAAAACTGATCCTAACATTCACTGAGCACTCACTAATCAATGTTTGGGTAGTGTATTTGCTTATGGTCCTCTCTGGTCAATGCATGATTTTGAAAGACACCTTGCTTTTCTTCCAGTTCTGCTTCTCATAATTTATGGCAGATGAGCTTATTAACAACTGCTGCAGGTTTGCCCTGAGTTGCTCCTGCCCCCTCTCCTACTCAGAGACCTTAGCTCTGCAGTTGCCTGACTTCCCAACACAAGATGGTTGAGAAGTCATTCGGTAATTTCACTGAACAAATTCTCTGTTATTTTGAGGAACTAAAACACATCCCGTGAGCATTCCTGTCTGTTCTGGGTACGTAACATAGCTGTGGCTTTTAGTCTTTTAGGCCATGAGTTTGTTTCAAAGCATGAGGCAGTGAAGACGGTGTTGGCACATGGATTGTGTGTGTCCTGGCAGCTGACCTGAACGCCCATGGCTCCCCACAGCTGTGTTAGGCAGGACCCAGCACGCGGGGCTCTGGATAATGCTGCCTCATGATACTTTGGGCAAAGTGTTTCCTGGTCCAGTTGCCCTTTTCTGTCAGCAGCACCTTTTAAAAATTTAATTCTTATTTGCCCTTTTAATGAGCCCATTGCTCTCTACTTTGTTGTTTACCTTCCTAGCACTAGTAGTCTTCATACATTTTTATGGAATTGTGAAGTTCTTCTAATAAACTTTTTTTTGGTCTAAATAAATTGAACTCTGAATTGTTCCTACCTCCCTTTATTAGGCTGTTTACCACATTTTACCCCAGTATAGCTTTTTCGATTCCTCACATTTGGTATCTGCTATGTTCTCCTTGGATCTCCAGCCACAAAACAAACCTGAGGTACCTATTCTGCACAAAGTTGAGTCCCTTCTGCAGAGTACCGAGAGCCCTCACTACATGGAGAGCATCTCTGCTCCCTGTAGGACTGAACCAGGGCTCCACTGGTTCTGAGGTCATGAGCTCTCATTCTCTATTTTAATCCTTCCCTTACCTTATGCTTATAAGCTGCATAACCCTTCTGATTTTCTACCACCCATTTAATGGGGCTCACTACACTCATTTTCATTTTGTTGTTTTCTCCTCCATAGTTAGAAAAACTTTTTTTTCCCCTTCAATTTGCAGCTTACTCACTTCAGAAGCAAAAAAAAACCCCAACAACCATGAACAGAAATAAAAATTCTAAACGGCACTTTAGATAGACAGAGAAATAAATATATAAATACATGTAAAATAAATGCATTCCTATGTAAAATTGACTAAGTGATGAATGCTCTTACTCTAATTTACATTAATTGAAGCTGCTGGATGTTCAGATCTATGCAAACTTAAGCTTAACTTTGGATATCTATTTTTGAAAAACTCAGCCAAATCTCTAATGAGAGAGAGAAAAAAAATGAACTGACGAATGTACTGTGAGCGACTGTTACACTGCATATTTGCAATAAAAACAATAGCAGCTACTTCACAACAAGCAGGAAGTTTCCTCTGTATTTAAGGGCATATGAAGAAAAAAGAGACAGAAGGACACTTCTTTCATTATTGTGTTACTCAGAGTACAAGTTTCAGAGGGCATTTTTAGAAGGCTTCTACAATATTACATGGCATTACTGGCAACGTTGACTGACATCATTTAGAGTTAACACAGCAAAATGGGAATTGACACATTTTTTTCTGATTTCTTTCCATAAAAAATAATAATCCTATAGATCAACAGCACTTCCAGGGAAACAGTGAGTAAACCAGAGAGATTTGATATTGGCTTCAAATTCACAGATGACATTCAACTGCTGTCCTGAACTATCTAAATATTTTGACAACAAGACTGGACTGGAAATATCATTAGGTCAGCATGGCTTGTACAATTTCACATTTCCCTCTTTCTGGTCATTTTGCAAATAAGTTGTTTTCCTTCACAGCTTATTGAAATCAGTGAGCTTTCTCCTTGATATTTTGACACTTGCATTTCTGTTTCTAACAGAAACTAGAAACTATAGATATGCCTTTACAGAGCTACCCACAGAAGTAACTTGCATTTTGGAGATTCAGGAATGCTCGACTCTGGAAGGTGATTGTATCTAGGCCACGCAGCACATCCTTCATTGAGAGCACACAGGTAAAGCAATGAAAAGAGGAGATCCCATTTCACATTTCTGCTAGTAACTGTAAAATCTACATAGCCAAGTTCAGCTGTTGAAGCACATGGATGGTCTAATTGTAATTTACAACTCCACCCTGGGAGGACTGAACCATGCAGTGACTCAGTCCGTGCACAGATGGAACTCCTGTCTTGCATCAGCTGCTGCAAAAATACACTTACTTTCTGTAATAATATCTTACCTTTTTCTGAGTCCCTACAAAAGAGTGAAGAAATTGCATCTCCGACACTGATCTTGTTACATGAACAACTCCTGAGTCTCCCATATCACAAATGAAGTCTCATGAACTCCACAGCCAACTAGAGCTAAATTCTCTGGCCAGGTAACCCTGTTATACTTCCTCATGGCAATGTGAGGTACTTTGCTTCACAGCCCTGGTACGGCTGCAGGTGTGAGCAGACACTCCAGCATCGGCTGACTCCTGATCTCAGGCAGGTTTGTCTTGCAAATAGAAAAGACCAATTAGCTTAGCTTTTCTCATTTTTTCAGTGAAACCTTACTTCATCTGATTAATCCATCATTAGAGAGCATATGAAAGCTGTTGTGCAAGGAAGAAGGGAAGGGAAGAAGCAATCAATATGTGGAAAAGTTAAAGGCAAAGGAGTTTTTCTGATCTTGTTTCAAAATACAGGGGGAAAAAGACTGAAGGGAAAACATGGTAAACGCAAAGCACATAAAAAGCCATGTTGAGGTAGGCAAAATATAACTTACTTCTGGAATTCACGGCTGCAGTAAGTCCATATCTGACTTCTAAAGATTAGTATTTTGAATCTGAGTGAATCACATCAGCTTCTATCAAAGTTCACACTAGGGAAAAAAAAAAGAAACAGTGATCTATCAAGAATCATGAATGTGAGCTTGAAGACTTTCTACAAAGTCGATTTTTCAGGCCCATTGTGTAGATCTATTTCAGTTCCTGGATCATTTAGCAGATAAAGGAGTTCTGACCTTCTTACTCGTCAGTTTAGCTGCTAGAGGTGTGTGCTTAATTCACATGCTAAAAATCCTAAGGACATTTTTATTGAGTATAATAACACAGCAATGCAGCCACAGTAACTGTTTTTTATACTGCAGAGAATGGCTGCCTTAATTAATTTTCTCAAAACATTACCAGATATCAAACTTTATTAAACTAGTCACCCATTTGTGTTATCACTCAAATCCACTTTAAGCTATACAAATGTAATTTTAAAGTCTCTAATCTATAATGCTAAATTTTAATTAATTTATTTATTTAGTCAAAGACATGGAGGAGGCTTATAGTTTAAAATTTCAGAGCTAGTTTCTACTGGCAAAAAAAATGCTAGTGTTTTTTTAGTTTGCCTTTTTTTTTTTTTTTTTTGTTTTGCCAAGCCCCTTCATATACTACTGTCTTTAAAACAGCAGATGACCTTCCCTTCCTTTTACAGTCAGAATGGTTTTTACACCATCTTGATCTCATCCAGGTTGTCTTGTGTGTGAATACATGGTAAAAACAGGTTACACACCTTTCTGTGGTACCAGAAGAGAGACCAAAGCCTGAACTCGCAATGTGACCAGTCTCTAAAATGGCTGCTCCTTCAGGTCCAGAGGGAGAAAAGCAGGCCAGAAAAGCTTCTATTGCTGCTGTCTATGCTGTTTGGTTTTGTAGATTAATCTAGGGTAGCTTTTGGGGGGGTCAATATTTAATTCTTTTGTGGATTGCTATCTTTATTTGAAAGAAAAGGTAAAACAGCTTTTTAAAAAAATACTGTCATTCCTTAAAAAAAACTTACATTCTTGCATTAAAATTACTTTTTTTCCCACTTTTTTCTTTTTTTCCCATTTTTTCTTTAAATTCTTCTAGAAGAGACTAGAAAGTTCCCAGAGAAACAAATCTGAGTCTAAAGAACATTGTTTTATAGTATTTTACTGTATTTTGGGTCATGTCACTGACTTCCATGGGTCAACATTTATGATAGAAAAAAATTCAAAAATTTTAACCAAGTCCAGACACCTAAAACTTCAAAGTTCAGAGAAGCTCCCCAATTGTTTTCTATTTATAAGAAATAAGAAGCTGCAGATTTTGTACTCTAACTTGTATTGTGCAAGCCACCAATGATGACAGATGTTTTTCAAGCTGCAGTTAGCGAGATAGCATAGATTGAAACTCTTCCTTTTTATTATTGCTTTTGATGCACACAAATCCTTTAAAAAGAATTTTAGCAATTGTTCTATTATTGCATGTCCCCTCTCCCCTTCAGATGAATTATTCATACTTTGTTGTCATAGCAATCCTTTCTCTCTCTCTGAAATGTTTAATAACTAGTCTTGACTCCCAACTAGACAATGAATCAAGGTGTAACAAAAGCTTTATTAACTATATGTGCTTTGAGGCAGACGCATTGTTTGTCTTCCACCTACACTTGCCTTAAGCTGTTGTCAGTCCAGTCCAGTGATATTAATGATGACAGCAAAGACATCTGTAAGAAACGCCCTTTACATAAGCTAGTTTCTTAGATAGCGTCCATCTCCTTTGCACAGTGATGAGCCTCTACTTTTCTGTTAGCCTGACTCTTTTGAAAGTGGCAGTAGGCAGCCACTGCTTTCTGCAGAGGACTCCCTCTCATGACGGATGTGGTGGTTAGTGGGACATTAAGAATCACAGAAAGTGCCAGGTCTTAACAGGAGAAGGGTGACAGTGGCATTTTTCACTGTTTTAAGCCTGTGCCTACATTATGTACCTGTGTTGTTTTACTCTTTAACTGTGTCCCACAGTGCAGACCAAGTAAATGTTGATCTAATGTGTCTATTTGCTCCAACCACTATGGTGACCAGCATGACCGATGTTTTACATCCGAGTGCTGTGTTAGAGATCATCATAACCTTTCTACCTACCATACACCTGAGGAGGAAAAATCTGAGTGCAAGAAAGTATTCAGTGAATATGCAGATTTGAACTTTTCCTACCACTTTTCCAACAGTGCCTTTGGGGAATATTAGTCAGAGAGGATAAACATCCCCATTAATTTTTATTTGCTCTAGCAGAAAGATGTCTGCTTCTTTAGCGATGGTGTCACCTCATACAATTGAAGACCTAAAGCTGCATTAAAGAAGACATTTTCCCTACCTTTGATGAATGCTGGAGAGCCAGCATGGGTGATGACCAGGAGCAGAGTGCTGCTCTCCTGGAAACTCAGCTTCAGTGGTTCCTAGCTTCCAAGACCAGTTTCACTCCATCTCAACACATTGCATTCCCTGCATACTTATTTGAGGTCAGAGATAAGATATTTCAAAACCGCTTTTGAGTTCTCTGTGTGCATTCTACAGTTGTTTCATTCAGTCTGCTATTCCCCTGATTTCACAGTTTATGAAAGCCCTGGTCTTCTACATGCCATTCCTAAACCTGAGAAGGCAGTACTGTCCACAAGAAGACAGGGACAGCCCTGGTGTTTCAGTTCGGTTCAGTTCAGTGCAGATAACTTTACATTCCCTCCCCATACTCACTGTGCAGTTTCATATATAGCCTATATGGGTTTCCCCCTGACAGAAACAGTGGACACTGTTGGTCTTAAGCCACTGACATACTGTACCGCAGCCAGAGCTGTGTGTAAGTGGTGGACAAATGATCTATAGGTTGTCATATGGATGTATTCTTCTGTAGTGTTCTCCTTTTTCTTTGCTTCTGTTTGCGGTGTGTGTAGGGGAGAAAAGGAGTGACTTTGCCAATACAGATATCGGAAGAACTGCTGTGGAGACCGGTTGTTATCCCAAGAGACGCACATGGGGGCACAGTACCTTTTCAAGTTCATCCTAACTTTAAAATTTTCTTTTGGCTGTCGTTATCTTATTTGACTACTTTACCCTGGATTTTGCTCATTCTGCCTATAGTTTTGGCAGTGTCTACACCCGAATTATTCCCTTCAGTCAGGGAAAGTCCGACAAGTTTCTCCTGAGCAGACTATACCCCTGTAAAACTCCTCATCTGCTTTTTTACCCACATGGGGAGTGGTATATTCAGTATCATTTATTCATCCTCAGTTTGATACATATATTTGATCTAACAAGTGCTTCATCTATTCAATGCCCTATTGAAAAAGTCCACAGAGTCCTTTCCAGCCTTCTGAGATGCAAATATTAAATATAAAGGAGAATATGCATGAATAGGTTTGAGAATATTTTGTGAATGCTAGTGTTCATTATGGGGTGCCTATGCCAAAAACTACATTATTTTAATATTTTGTCATAAATCATCATTTGCTGTTGTATACCTATTTTACTTCATAAATGTGTAATGAATGGTTTCTGAGTTAGACTAAATTTGACTTTTTTAGCATATTAAAATCAAAACAAGTGATGTAAAAGAAGAACAATATTTAAAAATAATTCCACTGGCCCAGATAAAATAAAGAAAAAGCTGCAGAAATTTAACAAAAATATCTGGATGATTTAATAGACATTTCCGGATTATGAAGCAATCATTCTCCATGCAAAATTGAATGAATAATACACTATGCAATATGTGGCTGTGCGTCAATTTGAATAAAAATCATGTTGTTTTTTAAATCACATAAAAATACAGGCCTTGTCCAGCAAAGTGTACTAGCTTGTGAGTCCCCTAGGTGAATTCAGCTAGTCTCACTGAATCACCTGTCATCACAAGAACACATACTTAAGTTTTGCTGCCCTAGACTTACCTGAAGAGCCAATCTCCTTCTTCCAGCCCAGTCCCCTAGGTTGTTTGTTGATTCTTGGTCTTCTTCCAGGCCTCTCTTGCTTCCTTTTTTTTCTGTTGGGCTTGCTTTTTTTCTTTGTTTTTTTCCCCCCAGATCACTTATTGAATAAAGTACCAGAATGGTTTTACAATTCAACTCTTGCTCCTGTGCCCCAGCACTCCAACATTGCAACACCTCAGTACACTGAGTGGTTATGAGATTTTTGTAATCCAGTGCATTAAAAGGAAATTTCTCTTTCTTGGAAGCCAGGCTTCCTGTTGCTTCCGTGGACCCTGTAGTATCTTGTAGGATCACTATTGTGAGAAAGGACTACAAGTAATCTCCTTTGCAGCACGTCACATGCAATCCATCAATACCTTGGCCCTTGTTAATCCTCCCAGACAGCTCCAAAGCTGTAGGATTGAGCTAAGAGCTGAAATCTGGAAACAAGATAGTCAATACTCTCATCTCATTCTTGTGCTTCCTGTATGGATGTGAACACGGGTCTACAGTAGGGAACAGCACTTCTGCGGTCTGAAATGCACTTACCTCTCAACACACACTTCAGAATATCTTTTATCCCATTTTTGTTTCCAGGAAGCAACAAAGAAGCTCCCCAAAACAATTCTGGACTTCACAGCCTTCTAAATGAGTAACAGAAACAAGGTACATTTCCGTCAGAAATGTGTGATCTATGAGTCAGACATACACAGCTTTATTCTATCTATTCATTTACCCCATCTCTGATCAATATCAAGCCTGACTGCAAAAGCCAAAGGAGCCCCAGGGCTGTGACCTGGGTATCTTCCTTTGCTGTACTGTGTCTCCAGGGTGCAGCTTCTCACATGTGACAGAGCCCTCTCCCTTTCTTCCCCCAGGTACATGGAGATGCCTAAAGCAGCACCCAGAGCTGCAATTTTTGAGGTTCAGTTGGTCTTAACACCACAGCAATGACACTCCAGGGCTTAAATTCAGGAAACAAGATCATCCTTTCAAGCTTCATTCACTTTCTTTCTCCATTATTGCCACAGACACAAAGCTTTCAGTTAAAAGCCGCTAAACATTTCCTAACTAAGAGACAGCTTAGTTCAAGGCCTTAAAAATTCATCCAAAGAACAGACTGTTTGTAAAAGTAATATAAAGAAAAACACTGCGTACTCTGCATCGAGTGCCTGTGTTCTTCAGACAGACTTATGCTTTCCCAGCCTGGAGGAGAGGCCCCCATCTGTACCAGCTCATTATCTATGTGTGCCGGTTTTGGCTGGGATAGAGTTAATTTTCTTCAAAGTAGCTGGTATGGGACCACATTTTGGATTTGTCCTGGAAACAGGGTTGATAATACAGGGATGTTGTCATTATTGCTGAGCAGCGCTTACACAGAGCCAAGGCCTTTTCTGCTTCTCATCCCACCCCACAGTGAGTAGGCTACGGGTGCACAAGAAGCTGGGAGGGGACACAGCTGGGACAGCTGACCCAGACTGGCCAAAGGGGCTATTCCATACCATAGGATGTCATGCTCAGCGTATAAAGCTGGGGGAAGAAGAAGGAAGGGGGGGACGTTCAGAGTGATGGTGTTTGTCTTCCCAAGTAACCGTTACGTGTGATGGAGCCCTGCTTTCCTGGAAATGGCTGAACACCTGCCTGCTGATGGGAAGTAGTGAAGGAATTCCTTGGTTTGCTTTGCTTGCATGTGCGGCTTTTGCCTTACCTATTAAACTGTCTTTATCTCCTCCCACGAGTTTTCTCACTTGTACCCTTCTGTTCTTCTCCCCCATCGCACCAGGGAGGAATGAGTGAGTGGCTGGGTGGTGCTGAGTTACTTGCTGGGGTTAAACCATGACACTATGGAACATCCTGCTGAGAGAGACACTGTTGGTTTTGGAAATTAACGCGTCTGGTTCAAAATAGAAATCCTGTACACTGTTTTTCAGGACTTTTTCTTAAAACTTATTCATTACTTGATAAAGGAAACAATATTGCTTTTTATAAGAGGGAGAGAGAATAGGAACAGCTTGATTTTGTTGCCATTACACACCTATATTTGACGTGCCTTAAAACTACCATCTCTGGAAGAGCCAGAATGCAGCCTGCAAAAGCTGTGTGGCCAATTATCAGCATTAGTGACTATAACCCATGAAGCAATGCTTTGCCACGGGCAATCAAAGACTCAACTGTAGGAAAACATCACCACTGGTTATATTGCTACAGGGCTATAGGTGTGCAGCTCTCAGCTCTCCTGTACTTCTGGAGGATTCACAAGCATGCTCTAGCCCCAGGAGAGATTGCCGGCAGCAGCCGAGGACAGCAGGAATCCTGAGCTGCTGCCAACCAAAGTGCGCTTTGGCCCCGGGGCAGCTGAGCTCTCCAGCCGTGATCACCACTTGGACCCATCTACGTACCTGTCCCTCCCACAGAGTTTGGATGTAGACTTTCTTCCTATTTCCGGCAAAGGAAAAGGCTGTAGGCAGAAATGTACTAATAAACATAAGCTTTAGTCCTCAAGTCCCTCCTGAACTGACTGTTCTTATGGCTTCTGCCTGCAGGATCTCTGCTGTCCCTTCTTCTCTCTTTCTCTTGCCTCAGAGAAAAGCTCAGTATTTTATACTTCTGAGTTAATGAGCCAGCCTGCCTGACCTAACTGTCAGGATGAATCAGCAGACTAGTTCTGCACCTCCATGCCATATCGACACTCTCTCTAAAGTGGATTTAAGATCATTTAATAATATTTTTTCCTGTATTAGTCCAGAGATGATTCTCTCATACCTTACAAGCATGAATGGATCATTAACGTTATTTCACTTAAGGTGGGTCTCATAGTCCAGCCTCAGCCCAGGTACAGGATGGATTTTGTTCTTTGTAATAATCTGTATCAACAGCTGCTGGTCGGTGGGTAACTGTTTCTGTCCTTTTGCATAACTCTCTAAAGAGGATTCCAGAGTGGAAGCCTACATTCAAATCAGATTCCTAATTTAAATTTCATGTACATTTATTAGCAAACATATATAAAATTAAAACTTAAATACTGGCAACTCAGATACATACCTGCATTTACTATAATTCATTAAATTATTGGTATTAAATAAACATTAATATTCCTATATTACATGTGAACTGCTGAAGGCAAATCCCTGAACCAGGTAATTTAGGAGTTATGAAGTTCTAGATCTAAATCTGCGAATGTACTGAACTAGTTAAAAAGCTATAGCCTCTTCTGCAACTTCAGGGATGATATTTTCTGCATTTCTGTTTGTTTAGTTACTTAAATTCAGTGACTAATTTATTCATAGCTGAGAAATTTTTGGCTGCTGAAAAAGTGGATAGCTTATTATCCCCTTCCAATCCATAAATATAAATGAGGTGTAACAGGATGAGATCTGGTAGTTCTAAAATCATGACAGACATGATGATCAGAAACTATTAGTACGATTTGTTAACCATGGACAATACTTCCTTTGTTTAATGAATCAATTAGTTTTAAAACCCATTTCGATAAATGAATGTTTTCCCTAAGTAACCAGCTATTTAAGGTGGTTTAATTTAACTAAAACAAACAACTTTATAATGTTGGGTTTGTGCTTTTAATTGAGTTGCAAATTCCATCCAACTGCGTCTTGACAACAGGTGCAAATAAGAGCATAATCATAATAGGGTAAATAGTAAATGTATCTTTTGCCATTTACTTAAATTACTTTATATCATAATCTGACTAAAGGTATATCAGGCTATACACTGGCTAAATGCATGTAATATATTCACCTCACTAAAATAAGTCCTTATTTAACATACAGGTTCTATTTAGGTGAAAATCAACACATTCCTGTGGTTACTAATCAGGAGGGTCCAATATTCTTTTAGGAAGGTGACTAATAAGTGAAAATGCAAAGCAAGATTAAAATTGATTATTTAAAACTAAGTTTTCTCTTTGCTGGTTTAAATGATGATTAAAATTGGTAATAGAAATCAATCCACAGTAGTCAACTCCTGCTTTTTATTAGAAACACAGCTTTAATTGTTTTTCTGTGGCAGAATATATCACAAATGAAGAGAAAATCACTTTTTGTGATCATTTATCTATGTGGTAATTTTTTAAGCACAAAGGACCCTTTTACTGTGCTGGGGAAATTCTGCGGACTGGAAGTTAGCGGGTAAGCATCTCTTAGGAGTGGCACCAATCCAACATGATATCATCCTGCTGTAGACTTCAGCTTAATTTTAAGCCAGCTTTAAGATCATTTACATGTACGTAATTCTTTAATTACCAGAAAGAGCACTTTGTAACATTAGCATAATATCTGGCAACATTATTCACATTTCTTTCATCAATACGGATACTTACAAATACCATAGCATATGGAAAGCTGCCAACTTCACTTGAGCCACTGAATTGTTCTGCCCATCATTCAATTTTCTTAGCATACATTCACAAAATAGAGGCATGTATCAGGTCTGGCTGAGATGCAGTTAATTTTCCCCATAGCCGCCCTCATAGTGCTGTGCTTTGTATTAGCAGCTAGAAAGGTGTTGATAACACCCAGTGTTTTGGCTACTGCAAAGCAGTGCTCGCACAACATCAAGGCTGTCTCTCCATTTACCCCTCCTCACCAGTAGGCTGAGGGTGGGCAAGATCGTGGAAGGCGACATAGCCAGGACAGCTGACCCAAACTGACCAAAAGAATATTCCACACCATATGATGTCTGCTCAGCAATAAAAGCTAAGAGAAAGGAAAAGGAAGGGGGGGCATTCATCATTTATGACATTTGTTTTCTGGAGCAAGTGCTACGCATACTGAAGCCCTGCTTCCCAGGAAGTGGCTGGGCACCAGCTGCTGATGGGAAGTATAGAATAAAATCTGTGTTTTCCTTTTGCTTGCATGCACAGCTTTTACTTTTGTTAAACTAGCTTTATCTTGACCCACATTTTTTTTTCCCATCCATTTTCTCCCCGCCCTGTCCTGCTGAGGAGGGGAGTGATAGAGTAGCTTAGTGGCACCTGGTATCCAGCCAAGGTCAACCCACCACAAGGCATTTTAAAGGAGCAAATGATAGTAACCTGCGTAGTACTGTTTGGAAGACAAATCTCTTCATCTCAGTTGTCCCCTGGTTACCTCTGTGTGGGAATCTCTTCAGCATCCCTTCTCCTCTTTCCCCTTGCTCTTGTGAAGTGACAGACAAAGTCTCGTCAGTTAAGGGCTGAAGTGACAGCCCTGAAGACTGTAACCTCCTATAAACCCATCTAATAACAGGCTTCACAAAAATTCAAACTTACCATCACAGTCTTTCCAAGAGACAAATTATATGGGATGAGGGGCCTGTTCAGATTTCAGCTTCCTTCCTCAGGATGCTCAACGGCACCATTAAATGCAATGCTTTATAAGGCAGGGATTGTTCGTACAGAAGACATAACTGCAAATGCAATAAAAGGGGCAAATTCAGCGTACTCCACAGGGTGAAAATAAAACCTATTGGCAAGGCAATCGCTACAGCCCTGCTGTGTAAGGAATGGATGACACATTAAACAAGGAAGCTACATGTGGAATTTGCATAGATCCACATCATGCCTGCCCATTTGCCTTGCCTTTTCCTTGCAGAGTGCGGGTAGCTGCAGGGAGCATGGGGCCTGGAGGCAGGAGAACTTTGTTGTGGGGCACTTTCTACTTCTCTGTCCAAAACAGGGGCCTCACACAGGGGTCCTCAGTGCCATTGCACTCAGGTGCTGCAGAACAAACTTATATCTGTTACTGCTCCATGAGCATATTTCTCTTTTCCTGTAGTTAGCCAGCCTTGGAGAAAGACTTGCATTTTCGCTTTTCTCAAATGGAAGAGAGTAAAAGAGAATGCCTTAATTTTGGGGAAGACATCTGAGAACACAACATCAAAGTGCCCCAGTATTTTTCCCATTGCTCCCAGAAAATGATCAGGACGGTCTTGTGTCAACCACTGAGGGAAATCACTGAAGCAAAATCAGAGTATCAGTCATGAGCTCCCTCTCCATTACAGCCTTCTGTAGCCAAGCCGCACTTAAACTCTCCCTTCATTACATCCATCCACGTTCTAGGTAGAGGCACTTCTCTTACATTGTAGGAGACAGTTCCTCTCCAACAAGGACTCAGATGCAATTCACTGAAGCAGAAAAGAGGAAATTACATCCTGGATATTAGCTGCTTGGAATTTTCAGGAAAAATTATTAACATTTAAATGATCTTGCCCTCTAGGCCATACGCAACTGCACTTCAAAGCCAAGCAAACAAGAGACTGCTCCACAACTTGCATCTGAATTCAAGGAAACAGTAGTGCATGATCTCTGCAGCTCTGTGCTGGTGATATTTAATTCTTAGAGTTAAGGAAAGAGACATTTTTGTCCACATAAACTTAACAGTCCAGTCTGGGTCATAAATTAAAAGGCAGCCCCAAGCGTCCTATACAGTGTTATTCAGATGGGCATAATAAAAGCACCAATGGCTTTTGCTGTGATCTATCTGTCTCAGTAGGGAAGAAACAGAAATGTTACTGAATATAAAGGATTCTGATGTGATGTGGTCCTGTATGTGTCATACCATACCTAAGAAAAAGTTCAGAATAGGAGCTATTTTATGCAAACTAGTTAATCTCCAGGAAATTCTGCTTTCATCCTCTGTCTCCTCTATCTTCCTATCCTCAGTCTTATATTTAACAGAAATATAAAAGGAAACTAGAATATTCTTCCCTTAGGAAATTCCAGTATTTTGATGCCTGATTTGTGTATAAATACCTAATGAGGGGACAGGATGGAGTAAAGAAGAGGGAGACAGTGGTGCCCAGCAAGAGGACAAGAGGCAATTGCCACAAACTTACAGACAGGAAATTCAACTTAAATATAAAAAAAAAAAAAAAAAAGTTACTGTGAGGGTGGTCAAATACTGACTGGCACAGGCTGCGCAGGGAGATTGTGGAGTCTCCATCCTTAGATATGTTCAGCACCTGACTGAATGTTACCTTGAGCAACCTGCTGTAGCTTGGACCCTGCTTCTGACCAGAGACTTCCAAGGGTCCCTTCCAACCTCACCTGCTCCGTGATTTCAAAGTCTCAGCAAGTTTCTAAGGTAACACAGCGAAATATCCCACTGTAAGATTTACAATCAAAACAATCATGTCAGTGTTCTTGTACGGAAGCATTTCAGTTTGTTCAATCTAAGTTATAAGTTTATTTTCAGATCTTTTTAGCATTAAATTACAATTGCCTCCTTTACCCATGATTATCTTGGGGTAAATTATTCCCCATTATTACCTTCCTTTACCAGTCCATCATTTACTTTGGTATCACATGTCCTGTCAACATATGGCACAGCTAAACTGTGGGAGAAGAAGAACATAGGTGATAAAGTACCCAAACTGCAATTTCACGAGCCTGGCAAAATTTTCTGTGACTCAAGAGTAAATATTTTTGTTTGGTTCAAGAAACTGAAATATTTTAAATTCATCATGCAAAATGATGAAAACTATGTAATTTCAGTATTCCTGATAGAAAAAAAAATCTTTGGAAGCATGATTCTATTCCCTTTAGTTTGCAGAAACTACATTTCCCACAGAAAAAAAAAAAAAACACATAGATGTAAACTACCAATAAGCACTGGTTTCACAAAGCATAATTGGAGACTGTATTGTGCTTCACAATCATCTTTGATATCCTATTGCCTACTCTGCAGTAGAAAAGGGGCCACTCCACAATTGGTAACTCCCACAGAGGCCTATGGAGAAAAGTATTGGGAACTACTGTCATCCCAAAGTGTCTGATTACTGTTGTATGTGACAGAAGTTAAGAGCTAATAATGAGCTACACGCATCTATCCCATCTAGCAGCTTAGATGCAAAATATTTGTTCCTGTACACACCGACATGAAATCTAAGGATCAGTGGAGGATACACATCCCAGTGAAAAATGACAACACAAATGGCTCCACAGCCAGATAAGTTGTCACAGCCCTGCTCCCACCTCTGCCACTTCAAAGAATGCCACTACCCCTTGTGCTGTAGTAGCACGGCAGAGCCAACCCAGCCAAAAGCAGCCCTGCGAAACAAATTTTTCAAGCTGATCCATTCCCTGAACCGCTACTGCCCATTCACAAGGAAGTCAGCAGGATCACACAACCAGGGAGCATGAGGAGCAATGACAGCCTCAAATAGATCAGCCTAAGTGACTGCTGAGCATGTCTCTGGATCACAAAATTGTGTATGTATGTGTATACGTGTGTGTGTGTGTGTGTGTGTTGTGTGTGTGTGTTGTGTGTGTGTTTGTGTAAGGGAGACCTTTATCTTTTCAAAGCAAAGAGCTGTTAATTAACTAACTTGGTCTAACGGAGAGAACCGTCACCTCTCAGGAAATTAAATAATATTTAGTTCAGTCAAGAGAGAAATTGTGGAGAGGAAGATTAAACCTGTAAGTACCTCCTGGAGGACTTCGGATGGACTATAAAAGCTAGCATCGCCAAGGGATTCTCTCCACAGCATGCAACCCAAGATGTTAAACACACACAAGTCCAGGATCCCTAACGAGGCATACACGAGGAAAAGCTGCAGCGGGTTAGCTGGACTGAGGGACAGACTCTCCTGGCTGAATATCGGGGAGGCAAATTACACATACCTCCTTTGCCCCTGTCTTTTATAACTGTGCTTGCTTACCTTGGATGTGCACAATCACTGCATTTTCCTTTTACCTTGCCCAAGTTGTTCATGATCTCAGGGCTCCTGCACAGCAAGGTATTCCTCATCCAAAGGCATGGCCAAGCCACAAACTGTGATGCAAAACACCCGCACGAGTATCCCTGCTTCCAGCCTCTTCCCCAGAGTGGCGAAGGGCAGCAGAGCAGCTGCTGCTGTAGTCCTGATGGCACAGTGTGCGTCTGTGAGCATTTTTCACATCCTTGATGCACAGTCCCTTTTTCAAATGGCAGAATCCCTTATCCTCTGTGTTCATACAGTATATACAGTTTTTTGGAAATGGAAAAAAAATCTCTAAGTACCTCAGAGACACAAAAAATACTCAGCAATTGATCTGTTGTGACATTTATGTACACAAGTAAAGATCAGCTGCCATATATTAAACATAATATATTGTAGATATATTTTATTCCCCTGCTGTTCTTGAGGAATGAAAGTGCTTCTGAGGACAGGTGTGAGAAATGAAAAGTGCTTGGATTGTGTAGGGAAAGATGGTTCTGAATAACGTTAAATTTTTAATAACTTGCAAGTTGTGTCATCAGCAGAGCAGCAGTAGATGTGAGAAAGTAGAAGTAAGAACCACATGGAAATCTCTCCACACATATAGCTCCTGTTACCTTTAATTTTTCTCCCCACCAATCTTTTTGAAGGATGCTGCTGACTCCAAGTCTTCTGCTGTTGTGAGTCATGTTGTGCTGATCACCTGCCGGAGCCCAGGAGACCTCTAGGCAAGAGGCATATGCAGGCTGGGAATAAGATCTGTTTGAAGGGAAAAGCCAGCCTCTCTTATAATTATTTTTCCTCCAGCAAAGCAAGCAGAAGTAGTGGGGATTTCTCTTTGGCAGAGCTAGCTAATTCAAAACCAACCTCCCTTTTTTCACTGCTTCATAATAAAGAAATACAGTATTGGTCTGCTTCCTAGTAGAAATTAAAACAAAAAATAGGTTTAGGCATCGATTGTTCTTGTATAACCAGCTGCTACAGTTATCTTCTCTCATCCTGTTAACCTAAAGAGAAAAACACACCTATTATACACTACTGATACGGAAAATCTGCACAATGTGGGATGCAATATTCAGCTCACACAGTTGGAGTTCACTTGATCAGTTGAGTGCTGAAGAACAGAGTAAGTTGACAATTGTTTAAACACATCTTGCTCAGCTGGTCAATTATTCACAGGTAAACAGCTTCTGTTAGTGTGAAATGTGCATCTACATCTATCAATGACTTGCTGTGAGATCTTTGGCCATCGCTTCCCTTCTCTGTGCCTCTGGTTTTCCCCCCACTCCTCGCTCTTTGCTAGCCCAGGTTCGCATGGTCTGAGTGGCTGCCTTTTGCTGCATAACATGGAGCATGAGACCCTTGATCTTGGTCAGGGCTTCGAGGTGCTGCTGTTCGCAGTTAAATAATAGCTGCTTCTTTTTCCCTGCTGTAAGCTATGACATCATCCTTCTCTTAGAGGAAAATTGCTAAGATGGTGCTCAAGTTAAGTTAAACGGTCTCCACCCTGCTACAGCTCCTCTGCACAACCCAAAGCAGCCCACTGAAGGTCCAGCCCAAGATGGCAGGAGATGAGCATCTCAGTGTCTTTCTGTACTCAGTAACTCTTGAAAACCAGAGCAAGAACCATAGTCTGTCTTTCAGCTCGTGACCCAGCTCTAACTCTCATTCGAAAGATAGACGTCGTCTGCTGCCTTGCTTAACATGGCTTTTATAAGTTCATTAGCGTTGCAGTGTTCAGCTTCTGCAGTGATGACGACCAGAGGTTCAGAGGCTAACAGAAACAAAGTTTGCCAAAATACCAACCTATGTGTTTTTTCAAGGCCTGTTTTGACACACAAAATCCCTATTAATTCACAAAAATAATTTATTGTAGTCTCACACCTCTGCAGGAGGTCCTGTCATATTGATAGGACTAAAATCTCACATGCCTTTTATTTGTTTGAAGGGTTTGCAAAGGTTTTTATCTGTTTTATTTATTATTTAGGAAATACTGTAAGCGTAAAAGATGCTTTACGAAGTACAGGAGAAGATAAGGTCTCTGGCACCAAAAGTCCTGTGATCTACTTCAAATACAATACATGCAACATCAGTTTAGATGCAAGTGTGTGTAAGGTGTCAGTTATGTGGGAAAAACAATGTACAGGTTTTCATTAAAAGACAAAAAAGACTTAAACTCTCAAAAGACCTCCACTGATCTTTTTCCTTTGAAATCATGCAATGATACATACTCACAATTCTGTTTTTAAACTAAAGCAGTAATGAACGCTGGCAGCACAGTACATTTGTGCAACTTTACACTAACAGGCCCAAAGTTGAGCCTATTAAAAAGAAGAAAAATCTGTACCGAGGCAACAGATTTCATATTTAAGTGTAGTACCATTACAGAAATAAATAAAAAAGCCTTCTTATCCCACACACATACTATATGCAAGATTTATAGAGGAAATGAAGGTCCTGGAGGTTTAAGAGTAATCTCATGATAGTAAGATGTAGAAACTGCTATCCTAACTCCAGATCTCTGCAAAGCTCTTCTCTTTTACTCTCTGCAGATCCGTAATAGATATGATACTTAATAATTCCTCTTGCAAAAGGTTAGGATTTGGGGGTATGCATGTGCTGCTTCTGTTCTTCGGACTTTTTTTCACATCATACCACAGTTTATGCTGAATACTAATTCTGCATCACACACTTGACCCTTAAAGAATATAATTATATGTTACATATTACAATATAATACAATATAATATAATAAATATAATATATAATAATTATTATATTATGATATATTATATATATGCTCATATATTATATGCAATCTCACCACAACCAATGGGAGCACTGTCACATCCTGCAGAACACAGAGGAAAAGGGAAGAGTTTCGACAGAGAAACTGTTGTAATGCACTACTCCTGAATCAGAAAAAATACATGGTTAAATGGCCTGATATTATATTAAAAGCAATATCGAATTAAAAATTTGGACAGTTGAAATCCCTTACCAAGACTGAAAAACACATATGGCAAGAAGACCAATTAATGACTCTTGCCAACATATCTTTAACAGCTCTAAGTGAAAAAACCAGACATTAGATAAAGTACCAATTGCTGTGCCTCTCAGATATATTGTTGAGATCCTTATTTGTTTGCATATGGATCAAAAGGAGATTGCTTGGGAAAAGACTGCATTGTGCCCACTCTTCTGGAGCAGATTTTCCTGGATTTCATATGAAGCAGCAGGCGGTTAGGAATTAAGTTGCTGTGAGCTCCAAAGGTCACAAATACTTCAGTATTTCATTCAAACTAATGATGGGCACTGCTACAGACCAATGTATTTTAAAAAACCCACCTTTCCCTGAATTAGAAACAACCATTTTCACTTTATGTTCACTAGCAGTGCATCTTCAGTGTTTTTGCGCTAGAAATATTGCTTATTTATTTTCATGGACACCGGGGACCAGTTCCTGCTCCTTAGAGTAGCAGAGGTGCAATCTAATTCCATTGAAGTTAATCAAGTAACTATAGCTTGCTACTGATATAATGCCCACCCTCCTAATAAAAACCTGTCCGCAGAACGCTATCTGTTCTTTAAATTTTAATATGCAGAAACATATATATTGAAAAAAGTCTCAGCCATAAGACAGAACTAAACACTTTAGAAAGAGTCAGCTTTATCTTGCATTATCTTGGATCTAGCAATTACTTTTGCTGATTGCCAGTGCACAATTACATGAATGTACAAAGATTTAATTCTGTTCTCACAGAACATTGGGCAGTTTGTGTGTAAATGAGCCTACCCACATATGCTGTCTCCACACATTTGTTGTCACTAATGCTAAACAGTGGTTTGCCGTGCCAAAGTGAGTGTATGATACAGTCTAAAAGAGGATGGGGAGCAGAGAGAGGCACATCTATTTTCCATGTCTTTACCAGGTTAGGAAAAAAAAACCAAAGGGAACAACCCCCAGATTTCATTACAAAGGACTGAAACTAAAAACATGCAATTAAAACCATAGAACATTTCCAGTGACAGTTAAAGGCATTTGAAAGGTGACATCTTTGCAAAGTGTCCTGCATTAATTAAAAATAAATCTAAGAAAATGTAAGTATATAGATAACAAAGCTGATTAATTCTTTATTCTCTGAGCAAAATAAAATCTTGAATGTATGTACTATAGGTACATTGCAAAGTATTACTATATGACAGAAAATGTGTCAATTTTGCTACTGTAATGCAACCTGAAGATTGTGATGCAAACCAACATAAAGTGTCTTTATGTGATATAGCTGGACTTCTGATCCTTTTGTGACAATAATTAGCCTGAACACAACGTTGAAAATAAGGAAGGAAAGGGCATCTGAGATTTCATTTAATGTTAGACTTACTGCAATCAGCTGTGTAAATATAACATTCCCTTCAGTATTTGTTCACCTTTGTTAAAAAGGTGGACAGTGTCAGAAAAGCAGTAAGCTGTGGGGTAGCTGCATTGTACCCAATATTTTGAACAAGATCCTATAAAACACTATTTTCCTTGGTGTAGATCCAGGAAGACACTGACGTGTATTCTTGGCTGTCTGGCATGGAAACAATCTTAATGCAGCTATTTGAACTTTTCACATATTTGCCATTACATATGTACTCATTTGCTCTGCTGGATTAGGGCCATGTACACAGGAAGCCAAACTACCTGTTTACCTTGAACCAGCTGCCTGATCAAGAGAATACTAAGGCACCAGACCTGTATAACAAAATTTGGATGAAAAAGATCTAATTCTCAGGTACTATGTTAGATGCACACCCCAGGAATTGGAACCAGTCCTAAGAGAGAATATAAGGTATCACTCTTCTGATCTTGTACCATTTTAAAAGAGTAATCGTTTATTCCTGATATGTGTTTTCTGCCTCCCTGCTAAATTGTTATAATCAGTTCCTCACTCTCTAATCCTTCATTTTCTTAATAACCTCTTGTGAGAAGCTCTGCCTTGTCTTAATGCCATCTTTTTCATCTGCACAATTAAGATTAAATTATCAGATTTAATGACATTACTCATATTAGACAGATTTGGATATCATTTACAGGGATCCCAATCGCATCTAAAACCCCTACCAAAATCAATGGAGTTAGGATTTTTGTAAGTGATAACAAATAAGGCCACAGGCAGTGCTGACTTGGTGTGGAACAGCAGTAGGCACCGGCTGGTATTAGCTTTCCTGATGCCTTGAGCTTCTGACCTTGTTCATCCCACTGGATTTTCACTGGCTGGCCATTTCAGGGCTTCTGCTGCAATTAATGAGGTTGTTAAATAGTGGGAGGTTATGGGAAACTGATGAATTTTGAGAATTTCAGACTTCAGAAAAATCTTCTTTCGAATTTAACTGACAGCTTGATCTTCTGGGAAAAAGTTAGTAACCAGAAACAGTCAGGCTGAGACATGACCTGCACAACTCATTTGCTTTGTGGCCTCCTTGAGCTTCATCACTAAAATTACAGGAAGAGAGTTTTCATAAAATTCTGCTGCTCATAGCAAATGGTTTTAAAGGCACAGAAACCATGCTGAGAGAATTCCGCTCTCAGGTCTGTAAGCATAATGAGAAAATCAAACCAGGGAAAAGTTTCTAATCTTAGTTGTAAGACCTAAGAACTGACTTTTTCCCCGCCTTTATTTCCTCCTAGAGGACAGAACAATGGGGAAAATAGTAATTTTTCAAGCATCTTCAAAAGACTGAGTTTGTTAACTTCTTAATCTTTCTTGTGTAACTGAAGAATGAACTGCATTCTCTGTATCAAGCTTTTGCATCTTAAAGAACAGCATATAGATTTTTAAAAAGAACCTTATAAAGACCAAGTCTAGAATTATTTATCATGTTTTAATTTCCCCTTTTAAAATGACATCAGTCATGAACTATTAAATGTAATGTATTTCATCTGGTATTTTCATCTTTTATCATAGTAGTACAGTCCACCAGTGTGTTAATCAAAAATTAAGGACAAAGTAATCCCAGAGACTCATAGTAGCATTTCACCCATGCAGAGATTCCTGCAGAGATTAGGAGAACAAAACATAAGATTTCTACATGGTTTAGTGGTGGACTTTGCAGTGATAGGTTAACGGTTGGACTTGACGATCTTAAGGGTCTTTTCCAACCTTAACGGTTCTATGATTCTATGATTCTACTGGGCAAGTCTGAATTTTTATTAGATTTTACCATTTCTGTGTACATTTTAGGGCAATTACAGTGCTAACAGAAATGCAGTGCACAAGGCCTCATGTATCTGGTGAAGATGCCCTCATCAGTTTTGAGCAATTCTGTACACAGATCGCACGTTCACTGTCCTTGAAGTGCCAAATCTAATCTAAGGTCTATATTTTGCTCAACTTCTAGTTAGCTTTGATGTATCACAGCAGACCAGCAGGTATCACTAAAACACAAAACACCACAAATTATGTTCTTAGCAGTTCTGCTTCCTGAAACAGACGATCCCAGGGTGAGATGAGATTTTTATTCTAAATTTATACACACTCATCACAGTGCTGTAATCTGTGGTTAAAGGTTTAATCTCTGTATTTTATCTTGGCTTCTATATAACAACTTGTCTTGCAAGCAAAGCCCTTATCTCTCCAATGGACAGATTAAGAAAGGGACCAAAGGGTGGCTAAGCTCTGCAATTATATCACTACATCAATACCAAGAGGAAAATCTATTGGCTTCAATAAAATAAAAATTAATTTTTAGTTAATCATCTCACAAAGTTTATGATTCTTAAGTATTTTCTTTGAACTTCCCTGTCCTTGAAAATCTCACTTTTTCCTAGACCTAAAAGAAGGCTTTTCTGTATAGTATTTCCAACACAGGCAAGTCGTGAGCTACTGGAAACATCTCCCATTACATTCTCATGAAATTTCCATCTCCGCTTCCAATCCAAATAATTTTAGACAAGTTCACATATATTAGCTTAGATATGCTAAGGCATATGAGCAGTTTTTTTTAAGCTTCAGATTGGAAGGACTAAGACCTCCTTAAAATACAAATTAAAAATTTGATAAAGCTGTCACAGTTCATCTTCCTGAAACCAGCACTTTCTCTTCTGCTCAGTAAACTGCTGGCTTTTTATGATATGCTATTCAAAAGTCAAGATTCTTTCCAGTTCTCACAGACATCAGATATTCCATCATATTCATTAAACACATGAAGAGTGTAGAAATACTACTTGTTAGCACTGTTCTTCCCTTCCTCCAGCAAGCTCTATAGAGTGACTGTCCATGCAATTTGCCTGCACAGCTGCATCCCCCACCTTATTCCTGTCAACATGGATTTCTTAGCTGACTGGAACAGAAGTAATCCTGAGTCTTAGTTTGAGGTGCAGGTACATGATATACATTTGGTGTATGAGGTACTTTTGGAGTGGGGGTGTAGGCACAAAGATTCCCCCAGATATGTCATGTATAGTGTTGTAAAATTATTTGGACTGAGAAAGCAAAAAGAAAAAGGAAAATAGCATTGCTTGAGCTTTTCAATATTTACATTAAAACCAGTTAGGCTATGATCTATGAAGAGAAATTATATGTATGTGCATGTGTCAAAAAGTCTTTGAAGTGTTTCTAGCAAGCCCTTGTGAAGGAGATCAATATCGAGCATCAAGGATGGACTTTTCAGTTCTACTAATGCTTTAAGGTGATAATCCATTTGGAGAAAAGCATGTCTAAACTTCTATTCTAGTTATGTGGGCCTCCTCTCCTGCTGTGTAGGGCTCAGGTATCAGCTGCCCTTACTCCAAACCAGCAGACACAGTTTAAACCTACAAAAATCTCTTGTCTGTTCCTGCCCGCTCTGGATTCCTGGGAATTTGTGTTGTGAAAATTGGACTTTTCAGTATTGCTTCATACATATCCTTACAGAAAGCATGCTTCAGGGTTTGGGGGTTTCACTTAAGAACTTTCTTTACAAAGAAATTTTTCCTCCAGCCCCTGGTGTAAATCTCCCATGTTTTAGAAACTGCCAGAAGCCAAAGTAGTAGAGGGTTTTCATGTTTGTATATGGCTAGAAAATCTAGTTTGTGAGACCCTGGTGTTCTTTTGCTATTTCTGCTTACCATTGCTGTTTAATAAGCAAAACAAAAACCCACCCAGCCACCTGGCAGAGCTTTTCCATTTCTTCCAGATTACCACATTTTGTTTCTCTTTCCTGCCTGTTTTTTCCTGAAAGTCACAGGGCCTCACTGAACTTTAATCTTTCACAAGTCTCTGTTTCTAAACAGTCTGGCGGCATTTCTCCCTTTTCCCATCCTCCTGTGGAACAGTCCACGCACACACATCTCACTCCTGCTGCAGCCTTTATCCTCCCTGCTTCTGTGTGACTTACCACCATTCCCATCACAGACTTCTTTAACAAAACATACTACATTTATTTAACGTCTTCCTTACAAAAAAAGCCTGTAAGCAGACTGGCTGGGAATTTTTCTGTCATGGTTTTCCACCACACACACACACTCATGGAAATCATAGATCTTTGAAAATTCCAGTCCCTGGGATTTAGGATAAGCCAAACAGAACAAAACATTTCGCTTCAGTTTTCACAAAGGAAAATTGAAACCGAATTTGTGATCTTTCTAAAATTGAAACATCTCTGGTTTCCCAGCCAAAGTAAACTGTTTTGTCTGGCATCAGTTCAGCGCTGGTCTGTCTGCCTGTGGAGTTACAGATCCTCCCAGAAGCAGCAGGCTGGTTGTCTGTGGCACATACTCCTTGTCTTAGGTAGGGCTTCCTGTTTGGGCTATTGCTTCTAAGATAAACAGCACTGTCCCATCTGCCTTCTGCACTAATTCAAATATTTTAATTATAAAATTATTTAACCTAGCTTTTAGAGATATTCAGTCCAGCAAAACACTCAAAACCCACTCTTATCACAGGAGGTCAAAAGGCAGTGTTAGAAACTAGTAAAAGCAGTGGAGAGGCCTGGTTTTAGACTGTTATGCCAGCACAGTATTTTCCCTACAAATAGTTAGGAAGGACGTAGGTACTTTTTGCATGGGTAAAATGTCTTTGCATTAAAAAATTTGGTATAACTCTCCTGTCTGAGGAACAGGCTTTGAATGCTTTCTTGGCCCATTAATTGCTCTTGCCAGCTCACAAAACAAGCTCTGAATAAATAGGGATCAAAGAGCTGTTTAATGGCATTGTTATTGTTATTTACTAAAAGGATTCTTTAACTGCTGAGTTACACAAATGTCTGTTTATCTTTTAATGTTGACTGTCACAATTTTCCTAATATTCATTGTGAAAGTGAATATAGATGGGTCCATGGAGGAATCAAGCATCTATTGTTCCATAGAAGTACACCCCCCTCCCCCCCCCCCCCCCCCCGAATATATGCCTGTCCACAAGCTTTACAATAAAATCTTGGGGTTTTAAGATAACTTCAGCTCAGCACAGTGCCCAGGGCACTCTTCCCCACCACTCTCCTCTGTCTTTATGGGTCAAGATGTGCCCAAATACCTGAACCCCCTCAAAAGAAATTCCACAAGCCAAGGTCCCCCATGCCTTCCACCTCAACATGAATGGAGGGAGCAGTCTTATGGAGCCCTGGACGTGTTGGTCCTTTCCAACGAAGCAGCTGTAGATAAATTTAAAGATATTTAAAGCTATATCAGAACTGAAATCCTTCCTCAGAATGCACTTGCAGAGAAGCTGTGGCAGCTCTCAGCGTGTAGAAACATGGCGTATGACCTGGTTGCCCAGCTGATGCAACTGTGATGAGCCTGCCGAGACTAAGCGCATTAGAAAATTTCGTGGTGGGACACTGCTTCCCACTATTCCATACAATGATTCAGGGTAAGGTTTTTATATTAGAGTAGAAATGCTTTGGAAAATGTATTAAGCAAACTATTTGTAAAGATATCATCAGTCTGGTCAGTTTACCACTACAGTAGAGACAGCCAAAATATGCTTAATTGCAAATGAATAATAACAAGGAAAAGAATGTTTTCCTGAAGAATATTTATTCAGTAGTGTATCCAGAGGTTTATCTGACCTCCTTTGAATGGAGCTAGCCCTAGCTGGGTAGTATACAATACTTTGGTACGTCTTGTAGGAACCATTCCTTTTACAGAGATACTTTTTCCAGAAAGTCTGAGCAGCCAGTCTGACTCTGTGTTTGAAAGCAGCTTCAAATACAAGGTCTGCCATGTAAGTAATCCCTAGTCAGTGAGCATCAGACAAAAGTATCAACCAGATGCACTGAGGACCACCTTTCCAGAAAGCAACGTGTCATCCTCCGCTGCAGTCAGTCACAAACAGTTAGACAAGAGAAGTACAGTATCATGCCCCTTCTGTTCAAATGTATGTTCTTTTAAATCATAGGGTAAACTTTTGCTTCTCTTTCAAATAATCTAACACCAAAAATGAATGTTAGCCCAAGGAATTGTGTATACAGGAAGAACCAGGCACGCTCCCTACCACTTTGCATAGAACCTTTCACACAAAAGGACATATATACTGAGTATTATTAACTGCCAGTTACATATAAACCGTGTACAAGATAGTTTGTATTTGAAGGATCAGGACTTCCCACTGTGCAGAACAGATGCATCTTATTCCCAGGGCTAAACAAGATCTTTCCACCTTAGCCAGGCAACTACACTGAGTGGTAGATGGAAATGGAAGGAGCTGGGTGACCTCTCACTGTTTTTTCCTCCACTTGCTTGAGACTTTCTAATTTCCATCTCTACAACCACAGGGAGATTGCTCTGATCTCATGCTGGCCATGTAAAAGGAGGATTGGGAACTCTTTACTTCTACCTGTCATACCATGTATCCACATAAGGCAAGAACAGAGCACAGGTGGGAGTGAGGTATATCATCAAGAGATATTGACGTTTATGATCAACACTGAAAAGTATGCCAGATGTGAATTCAATTTGGAGTTTGTTCAAACCTCACCATGTCTCTGTCTTAATGTATGCCTAGCACCGAGAAACTGTTACGATTTCACATCCTGGTTCCATTCACTCCCTCACAAAAATTCCTTTTCAAGCAAATACTTTAGGGTGATATTTAAGGTGTATGTGTACATATATTTATGCAGATGGAAAAAACATTTGTGAGAACTTTAAAAACATCTTAATTCCTGAATGTCTTCTAAATCAAGAAAAATTAGGCAGTCAGGAATGTAAAAAAAAAATCCCCCTATGTGCTTCTTTTCACATTTAAGAGCACAAAAATTAGAAGCTGGGCAAAATATTTTCTGTTGAATTTTCAGAAGTACTATAAAAAACTGGATGACTGAACGATCACAGATAAATGCTTACTGGCTAGGGCAATCACCCACTTAATAGAAACCCTGATTCAACTTTTTCAGCCTATTGAAGCTGTTTGAGCAATCATCTTCCACCTTCCAAGAGGGTATCTTGTCTGGTAAGCTATGGCATATATTATTGTTTTGTATGATATGTATGTGTCAACGTGAGAAAGAATGACCCTCTTTCTTAGCTTGAATAGTATGCTCATAGATAGGTTTAGGTTTAGGTTTGCTCATAGATATGTTTTTATCATAGATAAAAACAGTGAGTATAGAGTGTTTCTGTTTTTCAAGTGGAGGAAGAAAATGAGTCTCAGTAAGGCAGAATGAGAGAGGGACTATCTCCCTTGGATGCCCCATGGCCTCTCTCAGAAAACACAGGCTCAAAGCCTGCAGGAAAAAGGGAAGAGTTAATCAAGGAGCCTTGCACCAATTGTGAGCAGCTTCTTAGTGTAAAAGGGCAATGACAACTACCTGATTCAAGTCCTTTGCTGCCTTCCTTACATGAATATAAAAATATAATAAACACTTCAGTTCAGGGGAAATTGGGGACTTTGCTCAACATAAAAGGAAAGTTAGCAACATTTTGTCCTTGTGAGAAAAACTGAAAACTTTTCTATTTGATTTAATCATAATTAATTGTGTTTGGTAGTTTTTTGGTTTTTTTTCATTTGGCAGCTGAACTAAGAAATCAATTATTGTTCCATATATTGTGCAGTACAGTACATTGCTGCACTGTTCTAAATATCTTTTAAGTTATGGCCCTTAGTTCCTAAAGGTAGATTTCCAGAAGAAGGAGGTTGTATTTTCTTTTCTAGGTCAATAAAATCCCAAGGGAAAGAAGAGTGTTTTATGTGACAGAAATTCTCAGACTGAAATCCCTAGACCTTTCCATTAATTTATCAACCAAGCAGAATTTATGAGGTATCTAAATTGGAAATGAGATGTGTATCTTAATGGTCTGTTCCCCCTGTAAGCAAATGAATAAATAAATAAATCACACTACTATTGTGGACAAAATGCAAAGTTACTTGCATCTTTCTATTCAAGCTTTAAACACTTGCAAATCATTATGTGAACACAATGAAAAGAAGGATGATAGAAAATGTGTCATATGCCCATGATGCAGTGTACAAGAAAAAATCCATTTGTTGATAAGATGGTGTTGTGGTTTAACCCCAGCCAGCAACTATGAACCACACAGCCGCTCACTCACTCCCCCCCAGTGGGGTGGGGGAGAGAATTGGAAGGGTGAAAGTCAGACAACTCCTGGGCTGAGATAAGAACAGTTTAATAATTGAAGTAAAATAAAATAGAATGATAGTAGTAGTAGTAGTAATAAAAATAATAATAATATAATACAATAATAATGTACAAAGCAAGTGATACACGACACAATTGCTCACCACCCCCTGACTGATGCCCAGCCTGTTCCCGAGCAGCAATCCCTTCCCCCCTGGCCAACTCACCCCAGTTATATACTGAGCATGACATCATACGGTGTGGAATAGCCCTGTGGCCAGTCTGGGTCAGCCCCCCTGGCTGTGCCCCCTCCCAGCTTCTTGTGCGCCACGCAGAGCATGGGAAGCTGAAAAGTCCTTAACTGGTGTAAGCACTACTTAGCAACAACTAAAACATCAGTGTGTTATCAACATTATTCTCATACTAAGTCCAAAACACAGCACTATACCAGCTACTAAGGAGAAAATTAACTCTATCCCAGCTGAAACCAGGACAGCAGGGAAAGTAATGAAGATCATTACAAGGATAAAACTTTCACTAACAAAACAGGGATTTTAGAGCACCCCATACTGCTGTGGCTTAAGATATAGAGAATATTACTCAGTGGGTGTAGAATGCTGCATGTCTCACACATTGAAAAAGCAGTGTAACTCATTATTGCCATGGGGCTTTCAAGTCAAAACAATTTCGGGTATTAAGATTTTCATGAAAATAATTAATGAGTTAACGTTAGAATTGAAACCCAAGTTTTACAATGATGTGCACGATGACCTAACCAAATCAAATGGTTGCAGAGATCTGTAGCAGGATTCACACCTATAACCCTGTAACTCATAAAAATAAAAATATCACCTACATTTACACAAGAGCTGCTATTCCAAAATACTTGCTACTTTTTTTTTTTTTTTAATAGTGGCTTTCCAGGAACATAATCTTTAATGCTATAGCTGATCAAATGTAAATATATTTCTATAACTAGACTGCTTGGAACCTGCTTAAAACTGACCTCCGACCTCCTCTCATGAAAACTAGACATGCTTGATTGCTCCACACCGACACAGAGCATGTTCAATTAATGCTTACATTATAAGGATCGTGCTAACAACACAAATGGAAATTAAACCTTTTCACTACCCATCTGCATCTGAACATTCATAAATTGAAATAAGTGTAGAAGAGCTGCACTCAATCAATTTCAGCTCGAGTCCCTGACCTGATTATATTATGCATGTCAATATACATTCTCTTAATTAAATGTGGTTCAGTGAACACTAGTTGTAGGAAAAAGGGTGACTATCGTCCACTTATTGCTACACAAGATATTACTAGGAAAACAACAGAAAGTAAATTAATGGGGAAAAACATCAACTAAAGACAAAGCTGTTGTGTTATGTCATCATACTGTTCTCCTACGCTGAGAACCCAGGCAAGTAACAGAAAGTGCCACTGTTTTTCCCTTGATGACCAACTGTGGAGCTTAACAACTACACAAAAAGGCATAGCATCTCTGAGGAAAACCAAATGCTACACTTAACTGTGTATCACCAATCATCAGCTGTTGCAGACAACAGGAAAGCACCTGCTGGAAAACTGCAATTTGAGAATGAAAGAGTAACGTTGAGCCCAAGGCTTCCTACCACCCTCAGCTCTTTCCATTTCACATCAGCCTGATATGGTTTCTGCACAACACAGCAGGCTTTGTGTTTTGGTTTGGTTTTTTCGCTTTCTTTCATCTCAATTCTCTCCAGTTTCCTGGTCCCTTTCTACCTCTTCCCTAACCAGCCCACCACAGTGACACCCACTGAAGCCATTGCACAGTGGTTGTTGCCACACACAGCACATAAATGGTTTCCATAGGGGAATATTTTCATCAGTATGATTTGGTAACAGAGGGTCCCACACAAAGACCAAGTTTACAAGTCTGCAAAGAGCTGATAATGATATTCGAGGGCATTAATTAAGTTTCTGGCAAGGATAGCTTTTTACTCAGGGTAATGCAGATCCTTGGAGGAAAAGAGGTGGTGAACTGGAAGAGTCACTGAGCACTGGCACAGAGACTGTTTCAGGAGGGAAAAAAATATCTATAGTTGGCTTGTGTTATTTCTATGGTATTTTTCTTTTCCCTCTCAGAGTCAGGCTATGGATTACACAGCACTTATGATTCAGAAGGAATAAAACATCCTCTGGTGTGCTAATGAGCATGTGTTGCATTGCACAGATGGGAGTTAGATGATCCCAAATATCTATTCCCACCATAGCTGGATGCACGTGGTAGACAGCCTCTCATTTTAGCCCATTGTGATGAGCTAATTGATTCTGGACCTGGGAATAATATTTAGAAAAAGACCATTTAAGTTCACCTTCATGCACAAAAGCAAATTAAAACAAACAAATCAAACATGTTGAAACAAGCTATTTGGAGCAGACTATGCTGGAACACAAATCTGACTCCAGCATGGTGTGGCAACTGCAGTCAGGCTTGCAGAGATAAATATGACGATGGCTCTCCATCTTGCCTTCCAGAAACGCTGCCAAATCCTACTAATGCTCTCTGCCCCCTCTCCCCCTGGGCTCCTCCAATCTAACATCCCTGAAGTCCAAACAGATTAGAGAGGTTTCAATTGCATCTATTGAAGCATATAAATTTTTGTCTTCTTTAGCTCTTTTTTTTTTCCCATTCATGAACGGTTTTCAGTCAGACTACAATTGTTTCTTGTTTATTTGTGCAATAATTTCTGAAAACACTTATAGGCCTGGGATTTTTCACACATATATAATGTGATTTTCACTGAATAGCAAGAAAATTCAACACTATTTGCCTCTGAATGAAACTCAGAAAGATGGTCCCAATCCCAACTGGAAACAGCTGCAAAAACAGTACAAAGCCAAGAAAACACAACATTATCTGTGAAAGAAGAGCCACAGGCAGTAGAATGTAAATGAGTAAAGCTTTGGGTGTACTTATTTTCAATACAGAACTATGTGAAGTGAAAGCACAAACAAATCAATGGGAAAATAAAAAATTAATTAAACTACCATGGGAAAACACTTTGCCTTTTGGTGTTTAACAATAATGGATATTTTTTACTCCCATTGTGGAAGATAGTGACCAATGAATGGAGGAGAAGGAAATAAGTTTCTATTTTAATCAGTGCACGTTTCTCTAAGTAAACTCCTTTACTGAAATATGTCAAGACAGCAAAATAGCAGACATGCAAACTGAGATCTGGAAAATTCTATTTTGGCTAATTTAGCTACTACAGATGGAAAAAACTTTGGATCTTCAACCTTATTTCTTTAAAGCAGAGGCACATGGGGGAATGCTTGTTTAACACACCAGTAACATCCACATCTCTATCTCAGCCTTTTCCCTGCACTGAGGAAAATATTAATGAAAAATTATCTAAACCTTCACCAGCATCTCCTTTGTACAGGAAAGCCACACACCACTGAGGACTTGACAATGACCTATTTTTCCAGCAGCCCAACTCTGTATTATGGTATGGTCTTTATTTTCATTTTCTTTCAAGGTCTCTCTGGGTGGAGGGTTAGGGAGGGACATAAAGGTCCTAGAGAAGACATTCAAGGTAATTTTGTTATTTACCAGCTCTGCCGGGTCTATGTGTTCTCACATTTCAGTTTGTCTCAGTGAAGATGGAGCAGAAAAGCTGCTATACAGATACCTGCCCCACTGTCTTGTCAGTAGCTTTTGGTCTTGCCAGGGGCAGGAGAATCAACAGCAAATACTAAATATGGGCCCCATAACCAGCACAAACTGGGAAAAAAACATATATTCAATCTTCAGTACTCAAATAAGCAATTGACACAGATAACTTGTCTCTAGTTCCTCAGGCTACAAAATTATGTTTAACATCGTGTTAGTTCATATGACTTCAGCTGTGAGCCATCTAGGTTTCCCACCATATTCATCATACTAAATCCAGAGCAATTACTTCACAATCTTCTAATATGACCTACTTATCCACATAAGATAAACCTCTTGCAAAGGTTGAGGGTGATGATAAGATACTTCAGCCTTTGCTGATGTTGCCAAACAGGATGCTAATTAAAGCTATTTCTGGTGATAGCGTTTTCTTATTTTCTTTGTTCTTTCTTTCTTTCAGTCAGTGTCAACATTTAGTCACATAAAACCCAGACTAAATGCAAACAATCTTAATCCAATGCTAACATAGAGGCCTTCTCCCCCATCAGATTTTCAGGGGCTCTGAATGGCAGGCAAGTTCCTAGAATTTTAATAGCTGCCATGGTGGTGCCTCATCCAAAAATTTCCTCCCCTTCCTCTGAGAGCTCTGCAGGCACAGTACTGTAAGGAAAATCAATGACTACTCTGATAGTTGTAAAGCTGTCAGGCTAGCACAAGAAGGGTCTTTTTTCCCCTGTTTTTAAAGTCAGGAAACCATGCTTTTCCGTTGACCTTCCCAGGTTAATCCAAATTCCCCCTTTGCAAGAACATCTGGAGGAAATTAAATGCAATAACACAAATCTTTCTAAATGGTTTGAGTTGATGCTTCCATAAAAGTCCTATTTCATTTATGTTCTTATACTTCCCGCTGTCTTTCCATTCTCTCACCTATTCAGGGACAATAAAAGATATTGCTCACATCTATCAAAAGACACTTAAGAACTAAGGAAATAGAGCAAGTCCACCCAGTCTGGCCGATACTGGGGGAGCAAAAATCCCAAACAAAACGGCACACATGACTTATGTAAACTGTTAGATTTTATTGCCCTAGGTTGGCTCTGTGACACACAATCACATAAAGATCTTTCCATCTTTTCACACAAACGCCTCAGCCTTGGTCAAATAATTTCTCTTCCACCATGAGTTTTCTCTCCCACCTCATCACATGTACCAGCGAGCTTGCTCAATACTTTCCATTGGTTCTGTCTCCCCTTCATCCTTTTGTCTCTCTGCTTGCCTAGCCCATTAGTCCATCAACCCCAGCACCTTACTGCTCTCTCAGCCCAAATGTATTAAAAGGTTTGAAATTTAACTTAAAAAGATAAGAGCCGTCCAATGTTAAATACATACTGCTTCTCCATCTACATCCCTGCTCATGTCTTTACCTAGGATATCAAATAAAACCTAGTCTACATAGAAAATTCATATAATAATCTAAAAGTAGTAACCCATGAAGTTCAAATTTTTTTGTATGAGATGCACTACAAAAAATATGCAGATAGCAACACGGTTTTCCTTTTGCCATTTAGGAAACATGTCGTTGCTTCCCCTGAGATAAGAAATTCAATAGCTTAACTAGAACGGTAGAGGAAGTATCTATATTTCTCTTTCCCCCTCAGCCACATGGCCCGTGCAGTGCCATCTAAGAAGCTCTACCTGCAATGAACAGCATCAGTGTTATATTGTGACAGATCAAGGACATCTCAGTATTATAAATTTCTTATTTACTGGTTGATAGTGAAGCAGATGCCTGCAACTGATGGTTCCATATTTTGTCTTTAAGGGCTATTGAATTGATATCCAGAGAAAAGCAGCCTTGCTATTGTATTTTCATAGGGATGCCATGACATCTGGAATACAAGTCAGTTAATTTTACTGTTGGTTAATACTCCCCTATGGCAATCCACCCAAAAAACAGATCAATTACAATTATACACTTGTACTGAAAGTCTATTAGAGGGATGTGTGACCTGATTCTTAAAATCAACCAAAAACAAAACAAGAAATATTGTTTCTGGTGATGAAGCTGCAAGTCTCAGAGTTCACATGGAAAGGATAGCTTTCCTGGTTCCCTCTTGATATTATCTCTCTCTTTTGCACCTTTATCAAAGATAAGGATGATCAGTTCAGCCTGAAGCTTCCACTTGCAAGACCCAGATCATGATTAAGTCTGCATTCAGTCGTGTGGCCTTCCAGTTTTCATGCTACAGGTCTGATGGCAGCAGGATAATTGCTTGCCTGTGAATGTGTGGTGGTACATGTGTTGATGCTTACATGCAAAATTTCAGTCACAGATTTCTAAGAATGAGTTGGAGTGAAGCCAAATATTCAGCACTATTTGAAGGTTCCTACAGTATTTTCTCGGAAATGTACTGGTACTCCACTGTTTTGAGTAGAGAGTTTTCCACTTGGGAAAAGGGTAGCAATAATATCTAGGCAGGAGAGCACAGAACAGGTTTCCTTGATGATGTTAAAAGTAGTTTTTCATTGAATAAGACCACCTGGTATTTTTTCAAAATGAAAATTTTTATTTCAGATTTTTTTTCTGCTAAAATTTTTCTTGGTTTTAAAGAAGTGTATTATTTCAATTTGGGTCTTTAAAAATACTGCATTATTAAATATTTTTGAACTAGTGCCTTAATTTAGGATGATACATCAGTATCTGTAGAGCCAAATATGCATTACAAAGATGCAATACATGTTTTTTTCATTCAAATGATTTTTTAAATATTTTTCCTTTCATTTGGATTTTTTCACTTTTTTCTTTTTCCATATTCAAATTATTAATAGTTTTACTAAAATGCCACTGTGATTTAAAAATAGTTGAATTTACATACATTTTAAATATGTTAAAATCATTAAGTCATGCTACTTAGAACAAATGGAAATATTTTATCTTTTCTGCAACAAAACTTGGGGGGTTTTATGTATTATGAAACAATTTGATACTTTGATACAAAATGATACACATGCAATATATTGCCACAGAAAAAAAAAGTGCAAACTAGAGTAATATTTTATCTAGAGTTTCAAAACATTTACGTATATACTTCAAGCCTACTTCTCAGTCCATCAAAAATGTCTGTTTGCTTCTACTTTAATTCTGAGTTTAACCAGCTCTATCAAAAATGCTCATTAAGAAGCTATAGGCTAACATGTTTCCAGTGAAAGTCCCTTCCTAGCCTTTAATGGTCAGAAAGATCTAGTTAAATATTAAGCAAGGAAATTTATTTTTTTAAATACGTTAGCTATAGCAATTCCGTAAAGTGTTGGTATTCCCAACCCCTCTTGTGTTTTTTTCTGGTTTTGGCCTCAACACTGTCACATCGCCATGAATTTTACAATCTTAGAAACAGCTTTTCTGTATCACCTTTATGAAATTACTCAAACACCTACTGAAGCACAGTGACTCTGCCCCCGAGTTTTCTACCCAAGTTCTGCTGACATTCACATTTTAAGCATGTGATTTTGTAGGCTGATGGGTCTAACATACCGAGGACAGAACTCGGTAATGAGAGGTCAGCAGCCATAGACAAGACAGTATGATCTTGTGATGGGAAACTGATGGCCACATTTTTTAAGACGCATGATTATAGATTGAGGGGTTTTGGGAGGGAAATATCAGGATCACTATTACATGGTTAGTAAATAACAAATATGACAAAACCATATAATCCTGTAATCCTTTGAATATCAGGATCCAGACCTGCTCTTTCTAAAGCCAGCAAGGACTTAGGTTCAACTTCCAAATACTTTAAAGAAGTTTTATCTCAAGATAGGGGAACAGCTTATGCCACAACTGCTACCATTTGAACAAAAACCTCGTAAAATTTCAATGTACTTAAACCTGAACTGAATTTAAATGTAAAATTAACCACTATCTCTTCTGTTCCCTCTCCTGAAAATAAGCAGTTGAATAATCTTTGTTCATTTTGTAATACAAGCTGAATTGGAGGCTGACAGAAATATACTGGGTTTGGATAAAGCTACTGGAAAAAGAAAAAATTTTGAACCTGAAAGAGATAATGTGGCCAAACAACAGGTACACAACTTAAAACTTCTGAAACCATTCTCCACCTGGGGTGCTTCAACTGAAAGGAGATTTTATGAATGTTACATCACAACAAAATTATCAAAATGTAGGGTGGGAGCATGCACACATTCAGAGAATGTATGGATAAAACTTGAGAGACTATTCATAATGAGCGTAGAAACTTTAGAAGCCTTTCCTCGCCATTCTGCAGAAAAGCTTTTGTCACACCATGGTTTCTTTAATAAGCCTGCCTGAAGTATATGGTACCTCTTGATGGGAAAAATCTAAGCCAGATGAAAACTGAGTGGACTCACTCCTTGTATATTCTTGATTCTCCCAAGAGAGCCATCATGCTTCAAGAACCTCCTAACAGCTCAGTCTTTTAGAAGATATTACAGATTTGGGGGCTTTTTTTTTTTCCGGGACCAGTTTATTATCATTAATTAATAACATTCTGTGTATTGGGATTGCAATACGATGTTTATCATATCAAGTAAGTCTCAGCACTTAAGAGCGCGGAGCTTGGACAAACTGTAAGGTATTGTATGAGAAAAGGCTACACTGAAACCCTCAGCTCCAAAGCTTAAACAAATAAACATGGCAAATAAAAAGTGGTTTTCTTGCTCCTCTGTGCACTCAGTGGAAAGAAGCTATCAAACTTTTGCACCCCACTGCTCCAAGATACATTAAAAATCTTTCTCAGTTGAGAGCAAAATGTGTCAACCAGCATTGCTATTCTGGCTCAACTTAAGGGGAAAGAAATCTATTTTTGTAAAAGCTGTCAGGGAAAAACTTTCATCTAAACATTCATTCATGATCGAGAGTGGTCCTGTATTTCATGCGTAATGGGCCAAATTTAGAGAGAACCCTGATGCTGATAGCCAGCATTGACCCATGCTGTGTGTTGACAAAAGGCACACTTATGTGGCACTGTTTTTCTACTAACATAAGAAAGCAACTTAATTTAGAGCATCTTCCAAGCAGTTTTGGTTTTCTCTGTTCAGCAGCTGTAGGGTACGAGTACACAGTACTTGTCGTATCAAATCAGATCAATGAAGCCAGTGAGCTCAGGGCTTTCCTAGGCCATTACTGGAGATTTCTGAAAGAGATGCAGAGTTCCAGCACTTGAAAACAAAGCATCCGTGGTAGGAATGGGGATGGAAGTGGGGCAAGTCAGGAGCTGAATCCCCTCTGCAGTAAACAGCTTACCCTGAAGTGAGAAGTTTCCTTATTGCTACTGCAGCTCATGGCACTTAGCAGGGTTATTGCAGAAGCCTCACACAATTTCTCATATGATAACTGTAATTATATGTGATGACTGCACCCCTGATCAGTTAGAAGAAACAGGAATGCAATGGTCACGCATTAATATTTGAGGAAAAGCTGTGAGTGAAGAAAAATGAAGGGATGGAGGGAGAATATGACCTTTAAAAGATTAAAGAGAGTATCACATTGCCTCTGTCAGTGTGTGCTGAGACAAAACTTGTTCCTTTTCAGATGTCTCTCTTTCCTTCTTTTATAGTAAAATACTGAAGCTGAGCACTTGTGAGTAATACTGGGTGCAAAACCAGGATATTAATTCTGAGCAATAAACTCTAATGTGAAACACTGCCTAGGAGCACTGTAAATACTTATACATTCTCATCTAACCTTTTCCTACAAACCTTTGGTAACAGCAGAGAGTGAATATTATGATTTTAGCCTAATGCCAGTCTAAATGTTTACTTGATAAGAGTGCTATACACAGAACTTTTTTCCAAGATATCAGCTTTATTATGAGGCTAAAATAGTGAGCCAAATGTAAGGAACAGACCAGCAAAATATCCTTCTTGAGACTCTAATCAGAAGTTAATTTTGTATTCATATCCATTCTTGTTGCCATCTAACTCAGAAAAAAGGGGTAGGGGACCTTGTTTGCACCATGTATTTCTTTTAGTTCAGTCTTTACTGGAAATAAGGTTTTGAAATTCTTCTAATTGATTTTTTTGGTAATATGACCATGATAAGGCATTCTGTACTACCAGATGTGTTTCATTGATTGACATTTTAAATGAGATATGACAAATTTACAATGATCTGAGTGGTATATACCAACTGCTAGGGAATGAACCTCATTTACCATTAAATCAATCTACTTCTAATGTTCAGGAAGACAGGATGCACTGGGTGTCACTGCCTGCAAACAAGTGTGTTTCAGATTCCCATTATTATTAAACCACCCCTAAGCTGGGCTTGTAGTTGTTGTTGGCATTTCCCAGCATGGCAACCTCAAAAATGCACACAGTTGGATGCCCCTTAGCATCAAAGTGGACCGTAACCTCAACACGCAATGATAAGAGTTCACGTCTAGGGATTACTCAATTCTGTAAAAAAAAAAAAAAAAAATCTAATATTCTTCTTATTTTGCATTGCTATTTTTATACTTTTGTGCACTTCCTTATTTAGTTTCTAACTATTAATTCATTTATTTATTTTTAATGCCTGCCTCTTTTCTATCTTCCTTCTCATACTGAAAAGACCATAACCCTACATCCAAGTCCCATGCACGAGGAGCCATTTCCCTAGATACACTAATGACACTGGCCTGCAGACTCCTGTTGGAGGCAGAAAATGTTGCTTGTAAGAGCTCTTTCTTGTCACCAGCTGCATAGGGGACAACATCCTAAGGGGCTACTTTTTATCAGAAGTGCACTGTGTCCACAACCTATATTCTACCTACCTTTTTCTTTTACTGTCCACCAAAATACCAACTTCTAACGTATACCTAGTGTCCATCCCTAGTGTCCATTCATTAAACTTCCAAAGAAACACCCTTCAGGTTTCCCACAGACTGTCTCTAATGTTTGGGGTGAACTCCTCATCAAGGGTTTGTCAAGGTGAATTAGCTGAGACAGAACACATCACCAATATGGCATAACATACTGGGGACTCAGGCTACCTAATTTACAGCTAGCTTTTTCTATCATATGGGACACACAGATCCCCAGGCATCTGCAAAAACACCTCCCCTAACTTACTTTTTTCTCTCTCTTTTTGTTTAAATACTTCGGCATTGTACTTAGGTCATAAAGTTCTCTGGGGCAAGAACGAGGATTGTCTGCGCTCTAGTGCTCCCAGGTAACATAAGACAGACAGTAATTTAATTAACTATGAACATGTGCGCAGCAATATCAGAAGGCAGATCCAGGTAGATATAAGTTGCACACTTTTTTACCCATCTGATCATATTTTATCATCACACTGGCCTAAATCCATATTTTAACCCCAAGTCTATTTAAAGTCAAAAAGTGTTACTTTGAGATGCCAAGCTATCCAAATCTTGGACTCAAGGAATAATTAGGGAGTTTTCCATACTTGCCAGGTCAGATGGTCTTCTGTATCATGCCCTAAATGGTCTTACTCTTATTTATTTGAATATACCTGGCCAACTCAGTCCTCCCCTTTGAGTAGTTAAGAGGAATTAATTACCATTTGCATCCATGGGAAATTCAGACTAGAGAGACTTGTGAGGTCCAAATACTGAAGCTGCTTGATATCCTGTTATATTATTACTTCCATGGCTTTAGCAGTTAATATGATGGACATTACAGAAGAAATCCTATACTTAAGTCACATAGTTGCATAGATAGTAGGGACCAGGCAGACTGACATTAGAAAGTTTTGCATAGGCTCTAGAAGCAAACACAGAAAATAACAAATTAATTCATTTTCAGGGGTAAATATCATCTGAGAGGAAAAAAAAAAAAAACTCCAAGCTTTCACCTTCACACAACTAATCAGAGATTTGACATTACAATTTTACAGCATTTCCCTTTTAATAAATTAAATATGATTATTGGAAGTGGCAGCAATACCAACAGTAAGCATGTGCCTAGTGGCTCAGCAGAAACATCCTCCTACATCTGGTAGCTCTCCATACACAGAGCTATTCAGTGCCCTTTGAACACATACACAGTGCTTTCTGAACTAAGTATGATGCTGGCATATGGTACATTTACCAATAAAGAAAAAGACAGACTTTTTAAAAGCACTGTCATGACCATTATGACAGAGAAAAAGTTGGCCACTATCACAGGGCCTGAGCCAACATTTACTTAAATCAATGCAAAGACTTTCACTGACTACACAGTGGACTTTGGATCTGGTCCACAGTAAATGGAGGGTCTTGCTGAGATTCCTGGCCTCATGAAGAGCCAGAAACTACTACAGCACCACCAATGCCTGGCTAAACAGAAACTGTTCTTCTAAAAAAAGCCTATAAGGCATAATAGGGGGGAAAACAAAAGGTTCTTGTGGAGTTCAAGAGGCTTCTGAAAATGAATGATACAATTCTTACAGAATTTTAATGAACCTGTGTTATTCAATAAAAAACTGTAGCTGTACTGTAAAATTATATCGATCAAAATTACTGAATATGACTTATGAGCATTCTCCAGTAAATGCTATGATAGCTTTCCACAAAACTATAACAATATAAGATAATATGCAATGTTTTGTTAAATTGTGCCTAAATAGTCCCAAGAGAGATTTCTGGTTACAGCGTGGTGCTTACAGTCCTAATAGAGGTTCAGTTTAGGGTCATCCCTGAAGAAGTGTCTGTTTGCCAGCTAGGCTGTAGTCTCCTGCAAACCCCTCAGCTCAATCCCTAACAACAGTTCACCTCAGACTGGGAAGTTCTGCAGAAGCCCCAAGGCTGAGGTCAGTCTGACGTTTCCTCACCTCCACCCTCCCCACTCATGACTGTGTTCCCACCCACCCTGCAGGCCTCTGGCAAGGGAAATCAGTGAGCCATAACCCAACAATTCCCTGTCTTGACTTCCTCCCTCTGTGTCCCCTCTCACACTCCTGAAGTCTTTGCCAACCCTGGGCAGAGACAACTTCATGGAAGCAGACAAGGCATCTGCAGAGTGATTGAACTGCTTTGCGCAGTGTGAAAAAGCTCAGGAAGTACCTTAATGACATGCTGAAGATGCAGTACAGATGATTCTAGTTAGGAAGGGTGGTGAAGATGAGACAGCTTGAGCTCATTCAGGACAACACTGGAACCAACAGTCAATATCACAGTGGGCACAGCCAAAAATAAGACCATCAATGCCTCTGAATCTGGCATTTGGAAATATTTGCATTAACAAGCTTCCTCTCTGGGTAAAAACTTTCATGTATATCCAAAAAATGAATTACCAAACCGATGCAGCTCCTTTTTCCTCACTTTACTGCAGCTCAAACCCTCAGTTATAAAATACATACTCTACCAGGAACTTCCACCACAACCCCTGTTTCCATTAACTCTTAAACTGTAACCCACACATTTCTTTCTCACTCTTGCAGCTATTAAAATGATGCAAAGCCCCACTTTCAAATAAGTGTGCAGCTTTTGCTCTAAGCAGCAACATTTTTCTGAACAGCCTTAAGCTCTGTCATAAGCTCACACTACCAAGTGTGAAAAAAAGCTACCACAAAACAAAAGCATAATGGAAGCAAGTGACAAGGTACCTGGGACAGTGCAGGCAGTAAAAGCTGTGAAAGGGTACTAGCACTGGCCTCATCCTGTGCTAGTAAAGCTGCAATCCAGCACAGATGTCATCTATTCCCTGGGGTTGCTAGTACATGCAGTGTGCAGAGATGCTTTTTTCCTGAAGTAAAATGAAGCCTAAGAATGTTTTGGATAAGCACAGAACATGGACATGGCATCTATAAAATGTCACCTACTCAGTACAAGTGCAATGAAAGAAAAAAGCAGTTTAAGAAAAAGCTTCTCTAAAATAAAATTAAAAAAAAACGCCAACCAACCCTCAAAGGGGTATGGAACAGCAAGAATTGTAAACCTTCTTCTAAACATTCATTTTTGAGTTTTCTTTTTTATTTGCATTTGAAATTTATCCAAGTTTTTGACACAAAGTATACTACAAGAGAACTTAGAACCATTAATTGAGAACTAAAGTGACAGAACAGTTTAGAAAAACATAAATTCAGCAGCGCTATGGCCAACAAATCTGACTGCACTGTGAAACAGGCACCCAGTGCAGAGCTCCTTACATCATCCAATAAAATTGTTTAGGCTGCATGGAATATATAACCCGGAATGACTGTACAATAAAAATAAATGAGCGTTCAGAATTTTATATGGATTTCGAGAAAGCTTTTGATATTGTATCAGCACAACAGGAAAGATAGAGTGGTAAAAAGAGAAATATTATATTGACTTAAATGCTAAAAAGCGTATCAGTAGAAGATGGTACAGTTAAATTATGTACTCTGCTTATTGTATTGTATATTATGGTCTCCAATGAACAAGCCAACACTAGTATGCATGAAAGTTTTTTTCTTGGAAAAATAAACTTCTGTCTTCTCATTCTGGGAAAATAAGTCCTCTCTTGTAGAAGTGATGTGTCACCAGTTACTTTAACTCTTAAGTGCCTCAAAATCTTCAATGTCTTCATCTTCACATGCCTCTGGAAATTATGCTGTTCAAGTTCCACTGATTATTAAGTGCATTTTTTAAAGACTAATGAGTTCTTTTATTGCCTGTTTCTGTTTAAGGAAACTGTAGGAGTCCAAGGCTCACTGACTGCAAAGAGATCCAGGATCCTATCTGCACCACAAACTTTAAAAATCATTTTGGACAGTTGGCATGACAGGGAACTACATACAGATTTCCCTAACCCCAGGCTGGTACCTTAACTTCTGAACCACCTTTTTTCTATTACAAGATGGGCATTAAGCCAGCAGGCAAAGAAGTCAAGAACCAGGCCATATTCTTAAGAAAGAGATGAGAACCAAAAGCTTTACTGCTAGTTAAGCTCTCACAAGGTTAATTATATATGGCACATACCAGTTTGATTTAGTTTTATTGTCTTATATCTAGAACTGCTGTTGCCCCACAGCAACAGGCTTTTTGTTCCAGAACTTAGTATTCACAGAAGCACATAAGGCACCTTCAGCTTTAATAATAATAATAATAATAATAATAATAATAATAATAATAATAATAACAACAACAATAACAACAACAACAACAACAGTAATAACAGTAATAATAATAATAATGAATACCAGAGAGTAAGAGAGAGAGCACCCTAAAAGTAATCTCTGTTAACAATATATATAGACCTAAATGATTGCACACCATCAGTGCTGCTCATGAGGACTCACACAGCCCACCTTCCCCACCCCTCAAAATCATTGCTTCATTAATTAGTATCACGCTTCGTCATATTCATAGATAGCTCTGACAAGAATTAATAGCAAAGAAGTTTGTTCATTTATCTTGGCTGACCCTCTTAACTAATTTAAATTAATCATTTTGAATGAACATACCTTATTTAGAAGGTTAATTCTTACAGCAAGTACCATCCATATTTGTGGGGAAAGAGGTAGGGGGAGACACACATTTAGGATATAAATTTGGGGTACAAAATGGTAAGGAAGGAATTGGACAAAACAACAAGAATAAACTTCATCCAGTAATCCCATAGTTGTTCTTCAGTTTCAAAAAACAGAGAGATGGAGAACTGAAGCAGCAAGTACAGTCAGAAGAACTGACTAGAGAGAGTTAGTCTTTACAGTGATAATTCATGAGGGTTGAGTGAGGCAGAGATGATCCAGACAGATATTCAGAGGTAGGGTGTTGCCTGGATCACCTGCACGTTATCACCTGAACCTCCAGGACAGTATCAAGGGAGGATCTTTCTGATCTGGAAAGAAACTAGCAAAACCTAACACAAGAATGCTGTCTGCTTAGCTCTTTATCCCACTGGTAATGGTGACGAAAGATGCAAAGAGAGAGTGACAGCCCCTGAATAAGTCTGTAATTACTTCCATTTAAAGATGTTACAGCTTCCAAGGCACAGTGCAAATGGTTTTGAAATGAGTGACATTGCATACATCTGTCACTTGAACAAGTGCAACATTAGCCAGACAGAGGAGCTTAAGCTCTGAAAATGTTAATTTTCAGACAAAAAAAGGTTACAGACTTTGTCAATGATCTATTCAGAAAACACCCATGAACATTAAAAGGGCATGAGTTATGCTTATAACTTCCCATGTGTCAAGAATGACAAGACTATTCCTCAGAGTCTGCTGAATAGAGAGATCTATCAGAAGCAGATGGGAAACCAAATTTTGCTGAAAAACAGAAGATTCTGATCTTGTCAACAGAATGTACAAATTACTGTATGAGCCCTATCAAAGTAAGAAAGGCTATGGACAAAACCTTAGTGAAAAAAAAACATCAGCAAGTGTGCATCTGAGATGCAAATAGCTGGTTCATGTTCCCCATCATCTGTGCTCTGTGGCTTTGTCTGCACTCAAGTTTATGAAGCTTGCTGCCTATCACTAAAATGATGATATAGATCTACAAGACAGCGTTACACTAGGATGCGTGATGGTGCACTGCAGAGGTTTACATGGCATAGGTCAGGATGAACCTTGAATATTAAAAACAAAACACAGGAACAAAAAGTATTGAACAGGTGTAATTTGTGCACCCATTTGTGAACAACCTATGCCCAGCATGACTGGTACTGTGTTCAGAGACCACCTCCACCTCTGAAATAAACAGAGAATCCTCAGGGAAGGGCAATTCCCTAAGATTACTCTGTTAAAGGTAAGGAAACTAACTCCACTGCACAGACTCCACGCGCAGTCCTCTCACGTGAACCTTACCCAGCCCAGGATACAATCATGTCTTGAATATTATAGCTGCTAAGGGCTCTGTGCTATAATCACTACTAGAAGCTCTCACACTCCTTTGTCTAATGCAAAAACACCTTCCTCCAGACTGTGCTACACAGACCGACTTCCAAGTTCTCCAAGTACTTTCTGTCTGGAATGGACAAACGAGGAAGCAAAGGGTTGGAAAACCACCTCTGAGCAATCAACCAGCTACAAAACAATGCCTATATGAAAAATACAGCAATTGAAATTTCTTAACATCTCCTTTTATGGGACCCTGCTTTCTACTGCTCACTGGCTTACCAAACTTTACCTGTACTTGCTGAAAACTGAACTGTTTACAGGAAATATCACCCCCATATTAATCTCTGCAGAGAGACTGCTTTATTCATGCTGAAACTACTTTTGCAATTGGTGAAGCTGGGATCTGAAGTGTCTATGTTTCAAGGCCCTGCTCTTGAAAGTCAGCTGGGGTTGGGTTCCCTCTGTCAGTGCTGAGCTTTTTCCCATCCTTATGGAAAGTCAGTCAAATTCAGCTACATATGCATTTTAAAAGCTACAGCTGACGTGGTAAAAGCTCACCATTCAGAAACAACACTCTTTCTCCCCCATATAAGAAAAAAACCACAAAGTCCTTACCCACAAGGGATGTTCCAGTTTAGATCAAGTGGAGTTTTTCCTGCAATTTCAAACACCTGAACCAAGAGCATGTCTCCTTCCACCACCACTGCTGGAGCCCAGGAGCTTCCCAGGAACTGGACAGAAGAACACCCAAAGCTACAAATAAAGGTGGGGAGAAGAAGTGGACTGGAGGAGGTGTGACTTGGGCCATGCCAGAGAGATTTGGGGGCTGGCTGAATAAGGCAGGAAGGTTAGAAGAAAGGACATAGACTTCACATATTTCAGACCAAGCGTGGCTTGGGAGCTAGCTGACACCATCTGAGTGAGGCAACTGGGAAGTGGGAGCCAGTGCTGCAGGGGAGGCATACTGAATAAGATACTGGCTTGGAAGACCAGGCCTGGATGAGCCGAGCATTAGGTACTGAGAAGCAGCTGGATGAGGAGAGAAGTCTTCAGGAAGAACAAGCAAATTCTGCAGGCTGCACCAAACAAAATAACCTGGAAAAAGGGAAAGGAGGAACTCAGGCATGGATGTAGACAACCCGAGGAGAAGGAGTAAGTAGATTTTCTGATCAAAAGGATGGATACAGGTAGGGAGGCAGTAGCTACTGGGAAAGGAAACAGAACTGGAAGACAGGGCAGATAAGACTAGGTATGAAGGGACTCAAGCAGGTCGCAGGAGGATCTGTGTCCATTAAAGCACACTTCTCTCCAGAGTGTGGAAGCGAGCCAACAAGTCAAGCCTCCCCTCCCACCTAGGAAACCAGCTGCTGCCCTTGCATGGCTTACCCACAGGACTGTTTCAGTCAGCAGGAGTCTTGCCCATCATTATCCCTGGTGCTGAGTCAAGTGAATAGTGAGCAGACAGGGTTTTCTTCAGATATTTTTATCATTAATTCTAGAAGCTACACACACCATGCAGTTAATAGAATGAAAAACTTTAAATGCAAATGCTCGAGAATCAGAAAATCCCCAAATTAAATTTGCTTTTGCTGAATTCAATGAACAGGGAGTGTATACAATTTGCTACCATTTTTAACTACACAATCATAGGCAAACTGTCCCCACATATACGTCCCCACCCACATTTTGCAGGAATGGCCCTAATTTGCAGTTTTCAGAAGAGCCTTAGGAATGAGGAAGCAGCAAGAGAAGCAAACTGTTTTCCAGAGTACAGATCCTTGAACTTTATCTTTTCCTTTTTTATCTTTTCTTGCTGAACCCAAAAGAAAATGAAGAAACATTTGTAAAGGAGCACATTAACAACAAAGAACCATTCACTGTACCTATGCTGAGGTTGTTTTCTATCAGCTGACTAGACCACTTTCCTATCCATCTGTATCTATCCTCTGCCTCAGAATTGTTCTACCAAACCTCATTTAAAAAAATGAAACGAAGAGCATGCACTTTACTGGAAAATGCATCCTCAGCTCTCCCACTGCATGGGGCAACATTCAGGTCAATGACCCTGCTTTGCTAACTTATGAAATAGGGTTACTAGGTTCCCCACAACACAGAACAGTGTGGTCACACTTACAGCCACTTAGGAAGAGCCTGGAGGGAAAGTGCTGTAGCAATACAGACAGCATGATTTGTACCTAAAACGGGTGTATTTTTCAAGGCCAACTTAACTGAAGAAGAAAAACAACAAAGTTTTGGACACACTAGGCCTTCCATCACAGCTACAGCAGCACTACCACTGCTATGAAAACACAGTGTTATAAAGCAAAGCTGTTAGTTCAGACTATGAAAAGTCCAAGGCAAAGAAAGAAAATGTGGACAGTACGCAATAGCATGCTCGACCAGGCCAAACCCTTTATTGCCTGTTTTCATCTACAGGTATGAAAGTTTCTGGGTTTGTTTTCTTTACAAAAGCAGGGTAGCTGCCGTTACAAGAATTTCAGAACATCTCAGGTCTTTTATGCTCATCAATTTTTTTCTTCACACATCATTTCTTTGGTAATACATCATGCTCTCCACCCTTTGGAGCAGCTGGTGTGATATTATTGAATAGATGCAGTGCATTGATTCTGGACTGCTGGGAATTAGCGGCTGGCACAGTGGGTAACAGGATAAGTATTAACTGTCACAGACAGAGTTGTTTCTTCTGTACAGAGAATGGCTCCCTTCAGTTAAAAATAAAATTAATATATTCTAAGCATGTCTCCCTCTTCACGTTTTCCCGATTTCCAGGACTTTTGAAGTGGATCCCTGTAATTTGTCTTCCACATGCAATATTAGCAGATGACGACTATAGAGGTTTTGCTGCTCTGTATTTATATGCCTGATCCTTAGTCCAAAGCTCTGATTTTCACAATGCTCAGACAGATTCGGAATTGATTAGTGCAATGTAACATCTTCCAAATTCCACCTACATATAAGAAATGCCATATGAGCTATGCAGTATTAGGACGAATAAAGTGCAGCAATCCAAGCTGCAACAGGACGAATTTGCAGTATCACAATCAGCAAACATTGCTGTAAAGCCCCTGTATTTGCTGGTTTACAAACAGTGCAGATGGCAACACAAGCTTTAACTCTGGCAAGTATATATGAGATTAGATATTCTTTTTCCCATAATCTTTGTTAAGCTTGCCTCTTCATAGAAATAATGCTAGCAGAGGGCTCTGGGAGAATGTAAAATCAAGTCTTACAGGTAATGAGAAATGAGGAGCTTTAAGATATAGTTTAATGCTTTTCTCAATAGGCTCCTCCTCATGCCAAATTACATCTCAAATGTTTATGGTGCTTCCACAGGGAATGTCATTGTTCTGAAGAGTATGTAATCTGGACATGCTGATAGGGGACACAGATCATTCAATCATAATGACATTTGTAACAAGACATTGGGATTGTCAGTCATGAATATCCCATTGCAAAAAAAAAAAAAAAAAGAAACAATAAGTTGCAGTGCCATTAACTGTATAAGACAGCCTCTTTATTAATTACATCTCATTCGTGACTGCAATATTTTACTAGTGAGTACAAACACTATCATGGGAAGCTTTCAAATTGATTTTTTTTTTCTTTTAAGTTGCTTGAATGTGATTAAGGATCTAAACTCCAGAAGATATGTTGACCTTTGTGGAGCTTAGCTGAGAAGCTGCTTCAGGAAAAGTAAAAATGACTCAGATTTAAATTCAGTAATGGCCAGCCAATGCACATCGTGAGAAGGACAAAGCAGGGGATGGTGCTGAGCAAAATTATGGTTAATAACAGGAGCATCTGAGCTAAAATGCAGAAAATATAACAAAAATTATGAAAGATATCAGAAATACAATTCATAATGAGCTTACAATGAGATGTAGCTAAACAGGTTGAAATGGCTTTTCTGGTACATAAGAAAAATGACACTTGTAGGGAAATCATAATGCCTCATTTCTTGAAACTGATAAGGCACATTCAGTACAAAATTGGAGATATTTAAGTAAGACAGTGATGTTATATATTGGGAATTGGAGGCAAAGGTTTCTAAGCTGATGTAAGGCACAGACTGTTAGACTAGATGAGTGGGTAAAAAAGATTTTAAATTATTCCTTTTTCATTCCACCTATTCTTTTTTACCATCTTTTTTCCCCCACACTTCCTACAACTATCAAGCATCTCTTAGCAAGTATAAAGGCCCTAAACTAATGTACTGATGTGTACCTTACATCACTTTACACATCTTAATTTCACAATTAGATGAGGGAATGTGAGGAGGAAACACAAAATAGCCCTGCAGGGTGCAGTTTCATGAGATAGCTAAATTATCCTAATGGCATTCTCTGCCATTTTACCTACCAAAACTGTCACACCAGTCAGGTGAGTGCCAGAGTCATTGCAAGTAAGGAGGACAGAGAAGGGACAAAGTCCTTCCAGCAGTTAGTTACAGGATTAATGTAGCTGTAATGTAAAATGCAGTAGTTTGTGGAGGAGTGTGTGTGTATTGGTGGAGATGTGTGTGTTAAAACACACACATTTTATTCCTCCTCCAGACCAGCTCTCTGATGCGGTACTTCTCATGGACATATTAGCACTACTATTAATGTGAGTGGGGGAACTAGGAAGACTTGTGGGGAGAAAAGGAAGGAAGAAACTTTTATCTGGGTGCTTCAAAACTGCCTCAAGTTCAGAAGGTGCCAAAGTCAGACACGGAGCGTGGAGTGTTAACAGATTCTTGCAAGATGTGTAGATATTTGACAGGTACACCAAGGTTGCCACACTTGGTCAGGTCGTTACTCCATTTGATCTTTGAACTTCACAGTAGCTGAGTTTTCAAAGACAAATAGCCCATAATAGACTGACTACTATTTGGAAATAGTATATGCATATATATGTATATGCATAAGAAAATTCCTGTTCCCACAATGAGCATTGCCTTTATGCAATGAAGCTTGAAGTTTGAGTCATTGTATTAGCTTGCATAACAGCAATATTTATGATCCTAACATTACCAAATGCATCTGCAAGATTTGTCTGCTGACCTCCTAAGGCTCTGATTTCCATGAGGCAATGACTATGCATTAGGCAAAAAAATATTTTCTTTTATTAGCTCTAGATTTACTACCCTTTGATTGTGTTGCCTGTCTGTTTTTTCCCATATCTATAAGCAGGTGAAAAGGAGGGATTGATCTATTTTCATTATGTTCATCATACTGCAAGAAAATGGGAGAACAATTATACAAAAGCAAACATAATTGTGTGAAAAAAGCAGGGAAGAGCACCTTCTCTCATCCTCCGCTTAGGCAAAGACAGTTTCCCCATGTTTCGATCTATTTTAACACTAGATACCTCAATGGCAGCTTTGGTTTTAATTCATTATTAACTTCCTCAGGGCCTGCCACACCATAGCTTGAGAGCATGAACTTGGAAAGGTCTCCCTGAATGCATTCAACCAAACAATCCCACCTAGATCTTTCAAATCCTGTTGAAGGAGCTCTCTGATGAAAACATTTGCCTGATCTGTCCATTTGTAGTTATCTTTCGCTAAATGTATTCCCTCTGACATCATGTATCTTCATACTTGATATTATATCCATAATATACTTACAAAATCAAACTATCTCACGTGCATGCACACACTCATACTCTCTTTTCTGCTAAATTACCTGAGAATTGCAATTCTTCTGCCAAATAAACAACCTCATTGATCTATGTAGGTAAAGAGATTGTGAATCAGTCAACTATTGGGGTACCAGATATTATAAACAAAGCAAAACAGGCCTTAATTCTGCCAGACTAAACAAAATTCATCCCAGAAAAAAAAATCATTTAGTCATCACAGACACATAACGTATTTCAATTTTACTCAACAGATTAGCATCCTCCTCATTTTAGTTGATACAGGAAAAATAAATTATTTGATGGAGCAGATCCAAGTGTATCTGTACCCACTGTTCTTTAATTTGAGGCAATTTTTTGATACAATAAGAACTCCAGTCACACTTTATTCTAATTCTGCAACATTAAGTAATGAATTTATTTCAGCTTGGTTTAAGCAAGAACATTATGTTGCTATCGGCAAAGCCTTTCTTTCTCTTTCACATCTCAAAAGCAGAAGTTTTACCAGCCTAGGATGCCTCCTGCAGATGAGTCAGGAGCTTCTGCTTATATCCATAATCTGAACTCCTCCTCTTTTCCACTCTTAAGATTGAAAACAAGGACAATAACCACCATTCTTTGAAGTCCTTCATTCAATAACTTAAAGCAATAGCTGAGATTAACAGGTTCCAAAATATTGTTTGCTTTCATATCACCTGGGTATAGAAACAGCTAGATAAGAACAAATGTTATTTTCTCCATCACTGGTGAAACACACAGTAAGAAAACAGTTTCCATTGAGCTCAGGGTAGAACAACTGCTGAGAGGGAACAAGTCAGACCTAGGTCATCTTCTGACTTAATTACTAGAGCAGGATAGAAAGGACAGAGCCAAAGTTCAGAGTTCTGCTGGAGCCAGACACCTCCAGAGCATGCTGAAACCTGTTGTAAACATGTTCATGCTTTTAGGGTTTTTTTTCCCTCTGTCTCCGAGTAGCTTCATTAGTGCAGCTACAACTCAGTGTGCTCTAAATCTTCACTTTTGCATGGGAAGTTCTATAGCTTTTTTTTTATTTTGTGAAAGTTCCTCTTATGCAAACAGACATTAGGAGCTGTTTGAACGTTGGTCCTCTTGTGTTCATTTGGTTCCTGTGGATCTTGCTGATCTCTGTTTTTATTTCCTTATTTATCTGAAAAAGGCAATTCAATTTTTAAAAAATATTGAACAAAACATTTCAAAACTCAAAATTAGGATTACTGGTAAAGCTTTGCACTCTTCCAACCTATGTTTGTCAGTAGACGACAAACCTCAGAAAACATGGAAATAACGTAATTAATTACAGGCCCATGTAAATGTGACTCTGACCCCTACAGCTAGCATTTGCCACTGGATGTCTTCTTCACTCAAATACAGGGAGGTAAGAAAACTCATTCTATTTACCTTTCTCTTTCTTGTCATCCCACATCTTGCGTATATGCATAAAAGAGATAGATATGTATCTTGATGGGCCCAGACTATTTCCTTTTCTTACTGAGTTCTGTCAGTTCTGGAAGCAGAAATCCACAGAGGGGGCTGCACACCAAGGTGACTGCCAGCAGTGAGGAAGAATATGGGTTTCCCAGAACATACGTAAAATTCTGATGTTAGATGGAAGTCCACAAAAGAGGGTCAAGAAATTGTCTGTATGTGAACCTCAGTGTATGTGGCTGAGAACGTGTTGGTAGATCCCATCACCCAAATATGAGTTTTGCCATAATAGAGGGAAGAACTCAGAGTGCTCTAGAAAAGCTTTGTGATTCCTTAACGGCGGGCATCCTGCGTCATCATATAAACATGTTGTGCATGCACAAGCACATGACTTACTCAGGGTAACAATAAGTTTGTGTCATAAAGTACCTCATCCAAGAGTTACAAAGTTATGAGATATCTAACTTTGAATATTCTCTGTGACAAAGTATTTATGTATATATTTGCTACAGACCAACACAAATGGCAATAAGTCTGCTTATGCTGTAACTCTACCACCTCCACCCTGGCACACCTCATACGGTTATTCAGTAAGCAAGCAGTGCAACACCTCATGTGCCTGAGTACAGGTGCACAGTCATTCTGATTGGTCACATATGGTCACCTCCAGGATTTTCAAACACCCAAAAGCTGGATTGTTCCTGGCATCCAATAACATACTAAAGACAAAAAGTCCCGAAGGGAAGAAGTGTCTGTCTGGAAAAACCTGACATTGGCAAGGAAAGGAATAAGGACCACCAAGGTCCCAGCTCACACAAGGGGCAGAGAACAGAGTTCAGGTCCTGTGAATAGACAGGAATTTCCTCAAAGCCTTTCAACATATACGTCTATTTCTAGAACTGTGAATTGTATACTATATGTATACATATACCTGCAGACAGAGGTTGCTAAATGAAGCTCCCCCTCTCTGTTCAGAACCAGGGGTGATTTCTGAGTTTGAGGAGAGAGAGGCTGCAGCAGCAGTTGTTAGTGCCCACGGACAGGCACTGCCCTGCTTACCGGGCTTGGGCACACATGCTTTCTCTGAACAAATTTGCCTTTCTGCGAACAGCTTTACACTTCCCTGTTGTTTTCAGTTGGCCGTATTCCTGCAACAAAGCTAGCTGCTTTGTGTTCTCACACTAGTGCTTCAGTTCCCACGCACCTGCTTTAGAGGGAAAAATATTTTCTCTATTATTTAGTGGCAATGAGACAAAGCTCTGACTACACCTGTTTGTCTTTATTAAATAAGGGAAGTCCTGACTGCAGAACGTCCAGTTCAAGCATTTTTACCAACCTGAAATATTTTGCCTCATTAGAAAAGTATTTATTGCTACTTCTAAATGACCTATTACAAAAGATTACCCATCTCCTGTGTTTTTCCCTCAAAGATTTTTATGTACCAGCTCCCAAAAATAAAACACATTGTTCTCATTCTTGCCTTATTATTACTTAATCTATCAAGGGCTTCTGAATGCTTGAAGCTCCTACAAATCCATAGACCTGTAAGATGACAAACAAAATAAAATGTTCTGAATAGATACTTTTCCCTTGCATGTCTGGAGGCAAAATAGGAGGGCAGCAGAACTTTGGAGGACTTTAAAATCCAGGTAGATAAAAGTTTAAGGAGGAACAGAGGAAATGCTACAGAGCCGGATGCATAACTTCATAATAAGAAAGAATTTTGAGAGAACAGGGATGGATAAGATAGTCTGGGTTTCTTTTTTTACAGATGCTGATGTCTTAGTTTGGATAGGGAAAATTATAACTGTATTTCTGTAGCAACTTTGATATTTGTCGTGGTTTAACCCCAGCAAGCAACTCAGCACCACACTCACTCTCCCCCAGTGGGATGTGGGAGAGAATCAGAAGGGTAAAAGTGAGAAAACTCATGGGTTGAGATAAAGACAATTTAATAAGTAAAGCAAAAGCCACACACTCAAGCAAAGCAAAACAAGGAATTCATTCACTGCTTCCCATCGGCAGGCAGGTGTTCAGCCATCTCCAGGAAAGCCGGGCTCATTCACACGTAACGGTTACTCGGGAAGACAAAACACCATCACTCCGAACATTTCCCATTCCTTCTTCTTCCCACAGCTTTATACGCTGAGCATGATGTCATATGGTATGGAATATCTCTTTGGTCAGTTGGGGTCAGCTGTCCCAGCTGTGTCCCCTCCCAACTTCTTGTGCACCCCCAGCCTACTCGCTGGTGGGGTGGTGTGAGAAGCAGAAAAGGCCTTGACTGTGTAAGCGCTGCTCAGCAGTAATGACAACATCCCTGTATTATCAACACTGTTTTCAGCACAAATCCCAAACATAGCCCCATACTAGCTACTATGAAGAAAATGAACTCTATCCCAGCCAAAACCAGCACAGTATTTCACTGTTTTTTTCTGCTTCACTGATGACTTTGCAGGCAGGCTTTCTGCATACCAACTCCAGAAGGTCCCACGTCTAACAGCTGCATAGGTACTTGTGCAGCCAGCACTAACAATGTGCCACAAAGCTCCTTCTTTTTCTCTCTGAGAGTAAGACTACAATTTACCTTGGCACTACTCTCCAGCAGCTCCAGATAGGTAATGGATTTATCTTGGTCATTTCTGCTATTGCTGAATTTTACCACTGTTTGGCCAACCTCTAGTTTCCTTTATAAATTTTGCTACTGTTCATATTATCTTTGACAACACCAACTTTGGATTCGATTCAGCCCTTTTTTGCTACGATGGACAAGCTAAACTTCTTTGGCTATTTCACATATCACCCTTCTTTAGCATCTGTGGAGCTTTCCTTTTTTTCATTTTAGGTAAGACTAGTTAAAAGAAGCTTGTTGATTTTGAAAACCTTGAACTTTGATGGTCAAACACAAAGAGAACAGAATTAATCTGTGTCTTCATGACCTACAATTATTTGCATTCATGTATGTTTAAACAGAAAGTCAGGATGTTGTTAGATATCCAAACTAGGTGCTAAATAAGGAAGAGGTGGCATTTGGAAGCTTCTATAAAAAAAAAAAAATAAAAAAAAATAAAATAAGATGCCTGAAATTGAGAAGACTGAGTCCCAGTGGAAATGAGATACAACAGCGTTTAGACCAAGTCACTTGAGGCCTCATGTAACAGTGAAAAGAGAAGCCTAGACCATGAAAATGTAACTATCCCCAAAGAAGTGCCAGCACTTGGAGCCTTAAGAAAAGAGCTGTTTCAGAGAAGGTATCCTAAATGCCTGCTTCACCTCACTATGCCACTTCTCCCAACAGCTGCAGATGTCTGTATGGACTTACTACCAAAGCACAGAAACTGGAATACCACCCATTTCACTTAAGAGAGAAATTTTATATTGCAGAAAATTGTAATTAGCTGGGGATTCATTATTATTCCTAAAATGTAATTGTTACTATATGTGGAAGAAATGAGTTCATCCAGAATTTGGTAGCAAGTACTTTTGTATGGACAGCTTCCTTAAGCCACGGAGAAAGTATTCGTCCAAGTGGGAAGAACACAGAGGGAGCTAAAGACCTTACAAAGTTGCAAAGACTAAACACAAAAGCCCATTTCAAACTTCTGCCAATCAATACAGAGATCCAGGATGCTAATCAAATGTTCAGAATATCCTGTAGCAGATCTGTAGCTGAGATTACAGGATATAGTATCTTATTGTTAAAGAACATACATTTGTTGATGTGTTGACTTTGGAGTTTGGGGAGGGGGGGACTGTTGGAACAGATAATGCTTGTATGGTGTGCTTAATGTGTTTGTCACTTCACTTCTGACAACAGTCCTGGGGAAAAAGAGGCTTTAGTCTAAGACCTCCTGCAATTCAGATGCATCATTTCAGAAAGAACAGAGTGTATTAGAGACTTACTCATGGCTCAGCTAGCTGATTCACCTATTGAGCTCGACTGCACACCTCACAGTGTAAATGTCACATCTGTCTAAATTTGGGTGAGCTAATTAGGTGTCACAGAACTAAGTGAAACTATTCATGACACTGGGTGTTGTTGCAAGCATCCTTGTCCCATGGCTTCCAGAAATCAGTTCCAAGTTCAACAGACACTTATCTAGTACCGTCAGCAAATAATTATGTTATAGGCCATTCTGTAAAAAAAGTACATACATGCAAGCTATGGAAGTGCTATTTAACAGTGCAGAGTGGTTACTTGTTACATGCCAAGTCACTTGTCTCCTTTAACGGCAGTCCAAGGCTCCAGTTGTGGAAATGAGGAGTTCTGCAGCATTTCCCTTGCCCCTCGCACACATGCTGTAGTCCTGTCCCTCTGAATTTCTTTACATGAGAATGCACAGGCTTATGACCGAGAAACCCAAAACTTGGTATCAGAACTGTATTTCTCATGGCAATTCAAATCACTCAGTACTCAGGACAAGGAAGGACTCTTTCTGCCCACCGTCTACACTGAAGTTGCTAGATGGAAGCTATAATCTTGTAAATTAAGCAAGTTCAATCTTTGTGGATTTTAATTGCAGTAGAAATTTGGAAGTGGGTACTCACAATTAGAGTTGATCAGGAATCTTACAGCAAAAATACAGAAATACAATTCATGGAAATGTGTCCACATCTCAGTTTTCAGAAGCTTCTGTGAATTTCCATTGGAGACCTTCTAAGCTTCAAGCTAGCTTGTATAATTCCCTTAGGAAACCCAAATCGCCAAAGTCTCCAACTCTGAGAGCTTCATCTTGTTGCCTGTCTTGCAATCAAGGTTCACAGGGCTCCCAGGTCCAAAAACATAAGCAAGGCCTGAGGTTCCTGATTCTTTTAGCCTCATCACTCCACTAGGATACTTATCTTCCAGGAATAATGGCTGTAAGTGGGTTCTTGTGTGTTTTGATAAAAATAAATAAAATAAATACACTCCCCACACACAGCTGAGTTAACGGATCTGTGACTGCATCAGTGTACATGGAGATTCTGTAAGTCATTCAGAAATTGCAGATAGCCAGGACTGCCTGGATGTCCTGGTGAAGGCCAGAATAAGTAAAATGCTAAATGAGAAAATATCCCTTACTATAAAGGGGAAATGACAAGAAAAAAACACCACAAACAAATCCCAGATAAATTTGGTCAGATCACCAACATACTCGACTGAACTTATATACCTGACTATAAACAGGCAGAGAAGCAAACCTTCCCATTTTACATATCAGCAGAATAAGAAATGTAAATACCTATTCCAAAATGAAAGACAGTTTCAGAGAAACCTGGCCAGCACTGATGAAAGATGGATCATGATGAACTACTCTACCTGTAGGTGGAGAGATGAATACATCATTCCTGTCTGGACACAGACTGGCGTAGTTTTTGCCCAGATATAATTAATTATCCTTAAAGTAAATCTGAAACCCACAACAGCTGCCCTCCATAGTTGCATTCATTGTTTTGGCAGAATAAATCATAAACTACAATCACCATCAGAACATTTATTCATGGTATTCATTTGGTAAAATTTCTTGATACACATTGGGATAAACCAAACCTCAGCAAACCGTGGATTCACATAAATCTAGTGCTGTTCTTCCTAGCAATGATTCTACCTACAGTATTTTCTTGATGATTATTAATCTTGATGCTAGGGGCAGCTTGTTTTTTCCCCTGTCTTCCTAAGCACATACTATTTTGCGCTTAGATACAGCAGCCACCACTCTCCAAAAAGATTTAACAAATATCAACACTTTGAGCATTCTTTGGAAAAGGAATTTGCTTTTTTTGTCCTGTATGTAATAGCTGATCACACAGTTAATTGGAGATCCAGTTAATTTCTGGTGATGCTTTCCTCAAGACTTTATAAGTTTAAAAAAATACTTTTAATATGTAATTTAATAATACTATAAATCCCGGAAATGGAGAACATTAAAAATGTGAAAGCTCCTATTTCATAATGATAAATTATGTAATTTGGCATGTACGCAATACCTCCTATGCAGAGATCCCAGAATTTCAAAAATATTAGTTGAAAGCACATAAGATATGTGCATGATCAGTGAATTCCACCACGTCATTGTACACACTGGTCAGCTGAGGCACAAAGCACCTACATGAATCATCCTGCCTACGATTACTCAGGAGGTAAACGGGAGAGGGAAGGAGAGAGAAAAACACAGTCTCAGCTCTTTGTTTGTTGTTCTGGCCACCTCCAACACAGTCCCATCACGAGGAACAGTAGGCAGGTTAATGGCTTCAGCTGCCACAGCAGCCACTGCTGTCCTTTGACAGAGGCACCAATTTTATCAATATCTTGGGTCCCATTGTCCTTAGGCAAATAACTGAGGTTATTATTCACCAGCTATGAAGTAAGACACTCCCTGCTTGTAATTTCTTCTGCAGTGGTAGCAGAGAGGTCACCCATTATACCTGGCAGTGTGACAATCATAAAAGATTACTCAAAAAAGCCATTAAATGTTCTGAATAAAATTAACATTTATATTCATAGCAATGAATTTTGGCAACAAACACACCATGTTTACATCTGCAAAAGCTTCAAATTTTCCCTTTACAAACAGGTCATTTCAAAAATCTTGCTACCTGTTACCAAAAAGGATCAGAAAACAATGGAGGAGATTTTAAATTTTAACCTCTCCATTTTAAGACAGTTTCTGACACTTGATTGATAGCCATAGAATTCAAGAGCTACAGTTTGGGAGCCTGCTGATTAGAAGCTCACATCACCTTGAGCTTGGAGGTGAAAAGCAGAGAGAGTGAAAATCCTTTAACTGCATGAACAAAAGCAGGGCAGAAAAAAAATGAAAAGTGTAGAAAGGAATCATATTTGACTACTAAATAGTATTGAATTCTTATTCATAATTACCATGGTTCCTTGGCACCTGAGATGATAGATAGAAAACACAGCTCCTCTGTAATAGGTACTGCACATAGAGTGAGAGACTACCAACAGTCTGTATACACAAAGCAGCAGACAAAAGAAGCAGACATCAAGAATTGAAGCACAAGGATTAAGATACTGATTCTTCCATCTTAATTTGAAGCACTTAACTAATCTACCTAATTTAGGAAGCTAGTAACCTGCACTTTCTCTACATCAGTGATGAAAGTGAGAGGGGATGAAGCAGTGCCTAGGTTTGTCTTTGCTAGCTATTCAGCAGGTTCATGACTGATGCAGTTTGCTGCTGCTACCTGTGATGACAGGCCACAGCAATCTTCTCATGTTTTTTCAGAAGTCAGCCCACAGAGTTGAGGTGAGAATTTAGCTCAGATCACCTTAGCCAGAAGGCCTGTATTCATAGGCAATTTTTCTAGTAATATGTTAGAATGGAAGAGTTGAAATGCTAGCGATGTAGCTCCACAGATGAATACCTACCCCAGAAAGAGAATACTTTCTTCTAAATTGGTTTAAGGCAAACTGAAGTGATAAGCTAAATTGGAAAAGAGCCACTCCTATGTAAGTACAACCATATCCACATTATAATTACAGGGATTTTGATTCACATCACAACTTGAACTGGCAATAACTGCCCAGCACAGCTGAGTTGTGGTCTATCGCCTTATCCATAGGAACATCCTTCTTTTTAAGGGAGTTATAGGAAAGATATCAAATATTGAAACATACTTCCACACTAAAGAAAAGCTAAGGATTCATTGATTCAGATGGGCATGGGTGCCTCGGTTTCCAACTGCCTCAGTCTCTTGTACAGCTAGCAGAATGAATGCTGTATCCCTTTGAAAGGAAAAGAAACATCTGGACTTTGTTTTAACCATCCAAATCTGGATGGAGATATCCAGGGAACACAGAACTGCTGCTAAAGCAGAAAATCCCTCACAACACTGCCTTTGAACAAGACCCAGCCCAGCGGGCTTTAGAAGTGTCTGCCTGCCAGAATGAATTAACTTTGTATTCCAGCACGTACGATGATAAAAACCCATCATGCAAACTGCATCTGGGCTAAAGTTCCCTACAAATTCACATTGTATATGTTGATTGTATCATGCACTGTCCAAAATTTGAAGAGACAGAAAAATTTCTCAAACACCAGGGCTCAGAAGCACTGGCACTTTCTGAACATCACCACCACTTCTTCATTCAACGTTAATTCCCTCCTGCCCTCTCTAACAGCTGTACTAAAGGCCTGGGACCTCTGCATTTAGTCTTGTGTTACCAGTTCCTGAGGCAGCCCATAGCTCACCAACCAAACTACTGTTTGGTTTCAGTTCCCCACCCCACTCTGAGCTAGATCCCTGCTCATCCCTAAATACTAAGGAAAAGGGATAGAAGCTCTACACAAGCTCCTCAAAACAAGTAAATGCCAGATGGAGCCACCAAAAAAACCTCACTTCAGCATCCATCTGGAGAAAGAGCCATTCCCACCATGAACCAGCTGAGACAAGGGAAGGCCCAGGGTGAAGGAGAGGCAGAAAGCCCATCTCTTGCCTTTGAATAACCTGGCAGGATATTAACCTATCTGTCAGAAGCAAAAGTAACATCGCTACTCTTCTAGCCTGCAGGAAGGAGTTATTCCTCATTGCCTCAGCTCTTCACAGCCTGAACTGTTTGGGGCAGAACAGGAGATTTAAGCAGGAGGGAAAATAAATAAAAATCTCTCAGTGTTCCCCTGTGTAATTCTCACAAAGGTAGAGATTAAATAATCAAACAGCAGATCACCATTCCAGCCCAAGCCTCCAACATAAGAAACGCACTGACCACTTGTCAGCATTAACAACAGGGATTTGGGAAGGCAGGGGAGCCTCCAAGCAGGGAGAGTGCTCTGGGGAGAGTGAAGGGCATCTGCTCAAACCCAAGGAAAAGTGGGAACTCCAATTTGCTGTACCAAACGGGACGGAAGATCTCAGTTTGCCAAGAGTTTTAAGGTCTCATTAGTTAAAAATGAGTTAAAAATCATTAGCTAAAAATGTAAACAACCAGGCTGAATTCCAGAACAAAGATTGTGTTATTCACAGTACTTTAAATGTTAACTATTCAAGATTTCATTTAAAATACTTTTCCAGCAATGAGATCACTAAATAATACCAAAATACAGTGTACGTTTATGATATTTTAAGATTGCAATTTGTTTTGATTACATCAAACAGCATCTGCTCTGTTTTCTCTTTACCCAAAGCACCAAGAATATGCATAATCACAATATCACTCTGTATTTTGGAATATGCAAGTCTTTCTGCACATTTCATTAGAGGGGAAGTCTTCCAAGGCAAACTTGAAAATACATAACACAACACGAGGAAAAAAAACCTGTCAGGAATACTGCATATTTGCATTTCTTTTACTAGAGGCATTCATGTTTGAGAAAAAATGTCTCTATTGCACCTCAGACTCTGCCTCAACAGTAGAGAAGTCATAATCTTATGTTTATGCTATGCATTGGTGTAGTCAGGCAGAGGCTATGATCACCATGGTGTACAATTTTTAATTTCCTAGGGACAACATTTTTTATTGCAACTGGCAGGTTGTTTATAGTTGTCATTTTGAGCTGCTTTTTTGTTGTTCTTCTTTGGGTCTTTTATCAACATGTTGCCAGATATTGCTCTATGATGGCCCATGCTGGGTTAGTGATAATGCTGTCTGCAGTGGCAGGTCTACCTTGGCAGATTACGGGTATAAAATGGGCAGGGGGCAATTGACTTGTCTGAATATTTAGAAATTTCAAATTGCTATCTGCACCCTTAATGACTTGCACAATGAAAAAGATTGCTATGTCACCATATCTGCACCACATGATGTATGGTAATAGCTGGAGAAGATGGTCTGGGAGGGAGACAGCTCTCATTAAAAACAAATAGCTGTGATTGACGTGAGAAACTATGAAGGCAAAAGGAAGATAAACACATTGGGATTTAAGTGGCTTTATTGGAGGACCAAGAAGCCTTGCTAGCCTTACATAGACTCTACTGCAGAAATAAGCATCAGTCCGAGCACAATAGCTATTATTCCTGAAAGTACCTCCAACTCTTCCCCGGCTACATTAATCCAAAAATGCTGCCTACAATTTAAAAAGACTACAATGGCTTATCTGTCTTACACTTGATTCATCTCTAACATGTTGTCAAACAATGCTATGCAACAACTTTCTTTTTAATGTAACCTATTGCGTCTGACTCGCATCCTTGCTGCATTTTCTTCTTTCTGACTTTCTGTCCCTTCCCCCCAGCCCCCACCCCTCAGACCACAGGACAGCCCATATTCTGATTTCTCTAGAGTGACTTCCAGTATCATTTAGTCTGCTAATAGGAAAGGGGAATAAAGACAAAACCATCTTTTCTTCTCTTGTCCTAGAACACCTTTCCCCATCCCTTTTTCCAGAATGCTCTCATCCTCCTCCCTTTCCCTTCTTCTCTGTACTTCCGCAATTTATTACCAATCTTTTCTTAGGCTCAGAGTCACAAGTGTGATGAATTCTCACCAAATTTGCCAGCCTTTGCTCAAAGCCTCCATCACAGTCTGGGACTGCTGTTGCCAGGTTGGAGACTAATACGGGGCAAAAGCACCAGCCTTTCTCCCACCGAGACCAGACATCTTCAGCAGACACCCGTTAAACAGGAGTCTAAACCCATTAGCCAAAGACTTTCAGGAACCACAGCATCATGAACCATGGCATCACCAGAGTACAGATCCGACACTAACACAGGCAGGCTTTGGACCACACAGTGGTCACCAAGAGGATCATCTTGTCGAGGGCAGTGAGGGTTGGCTGCCCCTGAGGTACAGGCAAGCCAGGAGCAGAGATGACACTGGAACAGGCCATGCCTACAGCCACAGACACTGTCTCTCAGGGGCTGAACACAGGGGGCAGAGCCAGGGCTGGTAACAGGGTCTGTCAACAGCAACAGGCACAGCAAGAGGACAAACCAGGTCCAGGGAGTCCAGTCAGGAGCAGCAGGAGAAGAGTCCAGAGACATGGCAGGAGACAAAGTCACAGCATGGGTCCAAGGGGTCCATCCAGGAGACAGGGCCAGAGGAAGGACTGGGCACAGGCACAGCTTCGGCATGGCTCAGGCAGCACTGACAACCATGGCCTGAGGTGAAATGGGCAGAGCATGTGGGTGGGCACCCAGGTGAGGCTGCGCAGGGTCATTAGGCCTGTTAACGCCCTCAGGACCCTGACACAGCCTTGCTCCTAAACCCAGCACAGGACCTTATAGAAATTGACTGCAGCTCAAAAGCCACTATTTGACCATTCTTGCCACAACAGAAAGCCACTGATCATCCATTTCTCCATCGCTTATCAGTTTCTTGGGATACCTCAGCTTTTGTTGCTATCCTCCCCAAGCTAAGGCAGGAGGGGAAAAATGTCTCAGTCATGGTAAAAGGCAGTAAGAAGAGAAGTTTACAAAAATTTTATTTCAACTGTTTTGCAAACTGAGTTACACTTTCTTTATTACTCATTGTCTGTGCCCTCCCGTGGAACTAACTTCTGAGAGACCCGTCAGCATCCCTGCTAACAACTGCCTCCATCCAGCCATCCTGCCTCTTCAGAGGTTTCAATATTATTCTTGCCAGAAGCCAAGTACAAGAGCATGCACCCCATACTAGTCCAATTGTTCTCTCTGGTAAGAATTTTTCCACTGACTAGAATGAAGGACTGGATTCTTACTGACAGCATCTTGTGTCCTAAAACAGCACAAGGTCACTTAGGCAGCAAGATGATGATGATCATGATGATTAAATATGTAGCTGCTATGTATCACACTTTCATCAACAGATGTCTAAGCACATCAGTAAAACAGTAAGCATCACATTAGATCACTCTTTCAGATGGCACAAGAAAGAAGAAAGAGTTGCTCTGGCAAAACCAGAAAGATAGTAGTAGAACTGGGGATAGAAACCAGGTCTCCTAAATACCAAACCTGTTACTTATCCACCCAGCAATGTTTTCTTCCTAGAGTGTTTTCCTACACACAACATTTACAAGAATTTTTGAAAGCATAAGGCTTTTGCAGGGTAATTTTATAATTACCAATACAGAACAAACTGTTTGAAAGGTGCTGCCTGAAATACTACAATTTACTTCGCTTCAATATTTTTTACCAGCATCATTTTTCATAATCTTTGAAAATGTTAAAAAAAGGGGTAACAGTTTGAGCATCTGGTTTGTCATAAAATGGAACATGTTTACCTAAAAATGAAAGATTTACAAATGTTTTAAATGTTTCTATGGAAACCCGAAAATCACAAACCACTTGTGTCAGAGCTGTTAACATAGGAATGACACATATTTTCTCCATATATATGTAAAAACGTATTCCCAACAGAAAAAGCCTGTTTTCATTTTAAAGAAAATTGAAGCGATGGCAAAATCTTTTGAAATCCAGGACCATCGCTTAGTCATGGACCAACAGCAACATGAAAGAGTCAGCATCACAGGACACTGCCAAAATCCCTCATAACCTGAATCTTTAGTTTCTCTGTCAGTAGTCTATTTCTTATATTTGCTATCTAGCAAGCCATCACATCAAAGGCACTTCAACACATAAAAGTACTTATTACAAACTACCCCACCTTCATCCCAAACAAAAGCACAAAACATTATTTTTGCTGGTTTTTTTCCCTTCTCTCTTTTCAAGTACTCTCATATGAGGTCAACAGATATTTAAAAGTGACGAGCACTTGCTTCGGAAAAAGTGCTGTCTTTATGAAGAAACTATTTAGTTCATTTGATGTGGCAAAAGAAGCTTAAGTTTGTACTTGCAAAAAATCTCATCACAATCAAGAAGCCAATGCACACATAAAATTGCACATGTACAATGTACAGCCTGTACATGTACAGCTGTACTCTAGCCTGAGTCCCATGTACTTCTGGGCATCCCAGTGAGACTTCTGCATTGGGTACATAGTTATACCCTAGAGCCAGAGAGAGAGACCTGGGCATCTCCACAGTTCACCAGTTAGATGGAAAGAATCAGCCTTTGGTCATGATCATATATCTCTACTTACTATAAAGGGAGTGTGGAGCAACCACAACCCTAATTCAGAGACTCTCTCAAAACTGGGGAGATGGATACAGTCCTCTGTGTAGGTCATCACTTGTGCTAACAAAAATCTTCTGCAAGAATTGTCAGACCTGGAACAAGCTTGCCCAAAAAGGAAAAAAAATCCAGTGTATATAGTGGATTAAAGGCTTTAGGAACCTATAATTGGCACGCTAAGAGCAGTCTGAACTTGGAAATAATTTTGTTTTGGCCTATAGAACTTTGGACCTCATGTTGAGAAATACCTGAACTCACCAGAGTGCCAAGTGACGCTAGCAGGTAAGCTACATTTCTTGCAGCCTAAAGAGTCGGTTTATAAACATTCAGGTAAGTGTATACAGATGGAAACATCAATTTAATCCAGTTTAGTCCTAGATGTCTAAAACCATTCATGAAAACTTGACTTCACAAATCAGAACCCCTTATTTCTCTTTGCCTCGATTTTCTGATCTCTAATACAAGCCTCATGAGACTTATGTGTTTTGACATAAATGGAAAAATTAGTAATCCATAAGCAGTAGCATCACCATTAAAGAGATCTTCAGCATCTGAAACCATGCTTCAGATGGTTTCAGAAAAAACCATCCAGATCAAACCATGCCATAAGTATTTGCATGCTTCTTTGGAAGAAAAAAAAAAACCAAAAATGGTTCTTAGCCTGTGAAAAGTACAATGAAAAAGAGAGAAAAATCTGGAGAATACGCTAAACTAAGTCACTTGTATATTTTCTGTTTCACAGAATATTACCAGAAATAGCTTTTCTTACCACAGTCCCCTCCAAACTCTCACATCTGTAAGTTTAAAATAGCATTAGCTTTTCCTTTTTTGGTGTTTTTTTTTGTTTTGTTTTGGTTTTTTTGTGTTTTGTTTTTTTTTTTTTTTTTAATACAAGCTATAACAGTTCTGGATATTAACAACTGGTATGAAGGATGGAATTCCCTTCACCTGATTTCAGATATCTCATGGTTTAATGGCTTGTTAAAGCTAGAAATATAAGCTCCCTTTAATGTCAACAGAGAGAAAGAATCCTGCATAAATAAATTGGAACAAAGTGCACTTAAGAGCACACATCCTTTAGATAAGACTAGGTGACTAAACTAGACACCTAATTTTTAGATTGAAAAAGTTAGGTGAAATGAATTCTTTTCCATCCTTCTACCTCAACCAGATTTCTTGTCTTACAAGAGGCTGAAGATGATTACATATGCAATTTCTGTGAATCCTGTGTTACTTTCACTAGTATAGTGGGTGGCAGTGTTGGTTTAGGTATTACAGTCTTTAAGGAACTGCTGGAGTAAACCCAGGGATTAAGGGTCCAATGGCTGATGAGGACAATGCAAACGACGTGCTCTTCTTCTGTAGAACTAGAATTTGCACTTCCATGATCATGCTAATCCTGCTAACAACAGCCTCTGAAAGTCTAGCTCAACTAGAAATATTTCACAACTATCTCATAATACATATCTGAGACAGATTGGGCAGCATAAACCCATATGAATTAATGCAGATACTCTTCCTGAAAACAGTGGCAGTAGTAAATGTGAACAAATGCTTGCTAAAATAAGTCATCTACAATGTGACACAAGAAGGTTGTCACCTATCAGTCAGAGCTCTTCAAAAAGGCAAGGTTGAGCATTTAGTCTTCCTTCAGTTTCCGTGGTTATTTTAAGGTCTTGAAATGACCACTCTAGAGAAATTAAATTAAATAGAATTTTCTTTCAAACACAGCAAACACCGTACTTCAGGAAAGAAATGTGCTATCTGTAACTTCATTCAACACTAATTTTCCTATATCCATACACACATACAGATTTATAAATTATCATATTGACACCTTGCTCCCTGGCATTTAGAATTAATGTTTTATTAGTCACCACCCAAAACCAATATGTCATGACTCCCAATGTACATCTGCTATACTGGAAACAGTAAATATAAAAAATTACTATTGCAAAACTAAGGATGTGATGATGCCGTATCTCAAAATTGGGATATTGAAGTACAAAACTTCATTTCAATACAGTTTCAGCCAGCAAAATTAAGGCAAAATTGATGTCTAATCAACCCAGCTTTCAGAGGTAGCAATAACGTATTGAAATTCCTTACTGTTATTCCTGTGCATATTCATGACCGTTGCCACCAGTACAAGCCTGCCCATCACAATGTACACAGGAGAACTGATCATACTGCCACCAAAAAAACTGCTTCAGGACAGAAGCGAACATGGAAGTAAAACTGTTCCCCTCAAAAATCCAAAATTTACTTAGCTGCTTTCCCATGTCTGCAGATATTTTTTATGTTTATTTTCTCCTCCAATTAAGGATATTCTCCTTTATTATTAATTAAATGGAAAATATCCATAGCCAGTGACTGAATTACCCCAAAGTACCTGCTTAAAATGATCAATATTGATCAAACTACAGGGTAGAAAGTACCACTAGTCTTCTTAATGTAAGTGATTTGGCTCAAGAAACGTTTTGATCAAATTAAATGGAGGATCTAATTAACCTGTGATTAAATTAAGTGGAGGGCAAGCCGTATAGGCATAAATCCCATACACATTGAGATGAAACTAATAGTAACGCACGTATTTACAGAGGCTGCCAGGGGAAAGCATGCAATAAATTCAGCAAAGAAAAAAGGTCACAGAAAGAAAGGCAAAATAAAGCATGAAGGGATTAGAATACAGAAAGAAGATAAATACAGCCACAGATAATGATTACCACTGGAAGAGCATTAGCCAAGGCTGGGAGATTAAAGACTGTGAATACACTGGAGTGCGAAAAAAATTCTTCCAGATTAAAAATCTAATGCAATGCAAAACTCTGTGATTCAGATTGAAATAGAATTCCAGAAGCTACAAAACAGGCTCTTAGAAAAGGTCAAATTATAGATGTCTGTAGTTTGTTCCTCATTAGCAGCATGTGATTAGATCAGTGCTAGGGCTAAGCTGTCAACTCACAACACAGGCAGACAAACCCAATGCCATTCCTACATGCGATGGATCCTTGCTGTTTGGGAATTGGGATGTTTCTGGCTCTACACTCACTGAAGAGCCATTTGCAACAATTCAAACAGTCGGATACCCCTCCTTGCACGATCTGCTTTCTTGTAAGAGACCATTGCCGTATTTCTTTCTCAGGGCTCTGAATAGAACCAACACAGCCTATTCCCAAAGAAGCCTGCATATTTTCCACCCACTGCCGCAATCCTAATACAGCAAGGCTGGAACAATAAAAGGGCTCTTCGTGACTCCACGCCACCCAATGCTGTAACAAAATTATCTGTCTCCAAAACAACTGGTTTCAAAATTAGCATCCCACTTAAGGGAATGAGGAAATCTTAAGCTGGGTGCCAAATCAGGCAGAAATCCCAACACCAGTTTATATGTCATTATCTCATAAAGACTTGCTTTTTTCTGAAGTTTTTAAGAAAGAATTGTTGACGTTGTGCAGCTCCAAAAAATAAGGTCTATGTTTGTCTTTTGCCCTAATTAGACCATTGTAATACATCAATCTTGATCCTTGTCAGCTGGCATTTTGAAACCCCACTAGTACTCCTCGTATGAAATCTGGGGGGATGTATGCAAACTTTGTTTAAATATTTTTGATATATTTCTCAGATTAAAACAATGGGGAAAAATAATTGGCTGTAAATTATTCAAGAACAATAAATTACAGATATGGAACTTAATGGCACTATAGAATTCATATATTTCTGCCAGAAAATTATAATAGCAAATGATTTCTTAAAAGCACCATTCCAGAAGTGATACTTCCATTCTGCCAAGGCACTGGTAGTTTTTTTCAGACAGTACTCTCTACTAATTATCTTACTGTGCTCAGACAAACATTGCCCAGAACTTGGAGTCTCCCCTGAAGTTCAAGACAATCATTTAGAAGATACAAGCCCCATAGTACTTCAGGGTTCAGTGATTATGCATGAGACATCTGTGTGTCTTCCTGAAACCTGCTTTCTCTGAGACTATAGGCAACTATCTTAAGCTCCGATTTTACATAGCAAATCTACTTCCACATCCATTGGCAATTTTCCACAGCCTCAGTCATCTTTTTCAGGAGTTTTGGAGGCTTGCATTAACTACAGCAGACAGTGGACTTAGTAGGTACTCAGCATTTTCAACTCACAGATTTAAGGCATCTCTGTGAAAGAACCTTAAATAAGGAAGTTCTTTAAAAACCTCTGGCCTTCATCATCTGGGTACATTAAAAGAAAAAAAGGCAGCTTTGGCTAAAAATATCCAAGCTAATGCTAAACTAAAGTGACTTCAGATATTCAAAGCAATGTTAGATAGTTTACTGCCATGCTTTGTCTGAGATAATTAATGCTGCTGAAAACTGCAGATATAGTTTAGGTAGTTCTACATGGTAATACATTGTGCATGGTACATGTTTCCTTTGTTTCTTGATTTCCTCACCCATGAAGTCAATGGTGACTACTATAATCTTAATTTCTGAGGTAATGTCTTTAGATGAGAACTGTCATTTAGTGGAAATTGTTTTAATTGTTTAAGCACAGTATTTCTTTCTGTGATTTGCAGAAAGCTTAATTAAGCTTTCTTCTCTCTTTTTTTTTTTTTTTTAAGTTCTGGTTTGGAGTAAAAGTTCAGAGACATCTTATTTTACTCAAAAAACTTTTGTTTCTCCCCCATTCTGCTTTTTGCCTCTAGGAATGTTCAAGTCATGACTGAAAGCAGAAGGGCCACAATGCTTTCTGACAACACATGTACTTTGGACATATACAGAGAGTCATTAAAAAAGAAATCCCTTAGAAAAGGAAAACCCTTCAGAAGACTGAGCCTTTGTCAGATGCTTTTCAGACCAATTTTGTTGAGCCACATACATCAGAAAGTTCTGCTGAGCTCTAAACAACTCCGTGAGCTTGTGTGCTTACGCTGTGTCTGATGCTGACTTTGGAAAGCATTCCCAGGTGCTATCATTCTTTTTGCTTCTCCTCACTCTCCTGTCTGTTAGGACTGAGGTTTAACTGTACTGAAATTATGCACATTAAAATTATGCTTCTCTGAGTGATGATAGAATAGATAATATAGTTGTAAAATTCACGGATGTCAGCAGCTTGGAGGGGGTACAAGTACTCTGTAGTACTTGTAGGGTAGGAGTAGAATTCAGAATGATTTTGACACATTGGGGAAAGTCTGTGGAATCAACAAGATGAAATTCAAATCAATAGGAGTACAAAGTACTACACATAGAAATGAAAAAGCAAGGCACACATAAAAATATGAACCAACTGACCAGGCAATAGGAGAGCAGAAAGCTGGAAGGCTTGGGAACATTATAAAAAGTGCATCAATCAGCACTGTGATACAGGATTGTAAATAAGGCACATCCATTTAGAACCAGGGTGTCATACAGATGACCCAGGAAATACAATTGTTTTCAGCTCCTCTCAATGTTCACTAGGTACAGCTGACTTTAGCATATCCAGTTAGAGAAACAGAGTTTCCAAATATTGAGCCTAAGAAAGAGCGACAAGAGATTTGAAAAATGTGCCCAGAAAAGTAAAATAATTGCATTTTGCTTTCTTTAAGAAATGAGAGGTCATGAAGGAATTAATAATGATCTTCCAATAATTAAAAAGTTCTGAAAAAAGGGGACATCTGCGTTAGAAAGAGGTCTGCCTTAAGAGGATCTCCACGTTTAATAAAGACTGGAGAGGACATGTCTAGGTTACTGTACAGCCAGGGAAATTTGGACTGCATATTGAGATATACAGTAGCAACTTCTCTGCGGACGTTGAATAATTTCCTTCATTGCAGGGTATTTAAAAATAGCCTGGACAACAACCTACCAGGCAAAGGTAGACTAGACCCTTCCTCGCTTTGTGAAGAGGAACATGATTGGCCCTTTCTGCATGCTATAAAGGGTGGTACCTCCATTAGTTGTGTTGCTTTAAACAACCTCAAGAAACTATTTTATAAAATAGCATTTTCGATACCTTAATACTTGAGCCACCCACCTCAAGATTTGTCCTGGGATGCAGCTTCTGGTGGGCTGCTACTCAGTACTTTCTGAGAATCAGAAAGTGTTCACAGAGCAGAAAATCCAGCTAGTCAGAGTTATTGCCAAGTATGAAAACTTGACACATTTTTTTAATATTCCAATAATGCATTAACATGGATTTTTGATTGGTTACATTGTGTGCATAGCGATGATTTCTTCTTCAAGCTAGTAGGCAATAATGGTCACAGGCAACATTTTTTTTTCTTTTTCAGTCAAAGAGATTTACTCCTACACAAAATAACCTCCGTTTTGCAATCAATAGCAGCACTGAACAATTGGATTGGAAATCATAGTGCATAATCAACTCCAAGACTCAAACGGCAGAATCCCTATTGTTCTTTCCTGAGCAGACAAATTGAGATCTCTGTTATCTTTTAAGTATCAACAATTGTGCAGTGAAGATATTAATTTTCCATTAATAGGCATGGAATTATACATCTGGCTGCTGTCAGCTGTTTTATGTTACTGGAACAATGAATTAACCTTAAACCATGCTGGCAACTCTGCAAAATTATATATTATATCAAGAGCATCCCTTTCCCAACTCAGATGATTGCAATAACTGTATCATAAAACCTTATAAAGCAGTTTAATCTTCTTTTATGCATGAAGTAACTTAATCTTTTTATATAGTACCAGTTCATTTCTGTACATCTAATAGTAACAATAGCTTAATACAAGGTGTAACAATATTTTTCAATTAATCTCTTCTGGGTTGCAGAACTTGTTGCAGCATCTTCAGTTCCCTATGACAGTTCTATTGGTTTCTTCTCTATAATCTGTTATACCCCAAGCAAAATTGGCAGGTGCCCTGCCAACAATCAGGAACATTTGAAGGGTCCCAAAAAGATCTCTGGTTTTCCACTTCATTTCACATAATCATGGTTTCCATGACCTTCATGACACTTTACCACATGCCCTGAAACAAGGAGGGGAACTAGATAACAAACCTAAGGAAATGGATAAAACTAAACACATTATTTATCTGGGTTCTCATGACAGCCACAGATTAATGGACAAATGACTCCAGACAATTTCTCTTCTATTTAACTTCTCAGACAGTTTTTTGTTCAGACCTTTGTATTTTAACTCCCTGTTCCTCAGAAGGTACCCACTTTTCTGACTAATTTCCAACTAAGGGACATGTAGAAACATTCTTGCAAATGCTTTGAGTTTATTCTCACTGACAAAAGCAAGGTGTTAATAGCTAAATTAGGACAATAAACAGTGCATTGACTTCTTCAGTGCAGAGTAGTCCTTTGAATTTTCCTTATGCATTTATTAACTTCTGTGTCTTACACTATTATCTCTACCTGTGGAGAATAATCAGCCCCTTATTCTGGTACTTAATGTTATATACACTTAACACTGTTGGACTTCAGTGCAAGTGATTTGATGTTTATTCCATAAGCAATTTTAACTTACCTTCCAGGCTCATTTTTTTTTTTCCAAGTATGTATAAACAACTGTGTGTACTAGCAGGATGGCTGTACCTGGGGCATTCTAATTCTGCATATGTAGCACCAGTTTCTTAGGATGCAGAAGGATTTTCTTTGTTTCTTTTTACATGTTTTTCAAAGAAGAGGCTAGAAGCATCAAAACAAAGGCAAATTTGGGGGAAGTAATCATTCACTTAAGATGTTCCTAACCTGTAGTTCACTTTGAGAATAGCGTGTAATATAACACTCACACAGAACACTTAACTTGGGGAAAATGGTGAGGAATCAATACTGAGTTCCAGTCTGTGAATTCCTCTTCCCTCTAGCATCCCTTCCCGATCATATCCCAACCACAAACCATATCACGGCTTGTGGTGTGGTTGGTTTCCACACAACATGTTGATATAACTGATTTTTGTTCCTTACTCTGCCACAGAGATTGGGAACCAAACAAAACTTCAACTACAAAAATAATTCCTGTTTTCACTCATCCTGAACATAACTTGACTTCCTGCGCTTAGATGTAAGCAAGTTAAATATTTTTTCTGTCTTAATTCATAAAGAACTTCAGCACATCTCTATTTTAAATTGAAAATGATGGTCTTAACCTTGAGGTCTCTCCTGGACTACTACCCTCTGCAGCTTCCCTCGAGAATATTGATCTCACCCTGCGTATCTGACCTTGCTCTGTTTTGGACAGAGCATTTCTGGCCAAAGAAACCCTGTATTTCCTTTCTCCTTATCAGAAACATCTTGCTTACTCATTGGAGGTCTGGGCACTGGGAAGATCACTGGAGAACCACTCTCCTCAGACCCACTTCTGCCAGACAGAAGAAGCAGATGCATGGAAAAAAATATGGTCAAGGCAGAAGTCCAGTGTGACTGGAGTTTTTGCTTCCTACCTTTCACAGTCTTCCACCAAATGCAAGGAAGTAATTATTTTCCTCTGTTTTGGATTGTCAGATGTAGGTAGATTTTCAGAAGAACAACATCCGAGTCTCAAGGAAGAGAATACTTCTGACACTAAGTGGAGATGTAGTTCAGCTTCTCAAATGATTGCAAGACTGTTTCCCATCATCCCTTAATAGAACAATTCATTTCCTTTGAAGTTCACATTCTAAAAACAAACAAGGTTCATTTTCATGTACTGAACCTTCTCCTCATTCCTTTTTTAATTTTTTCATTTTTTTTAAGATTTCTAAAAAATTTGGTGGAAAAAATAGCCAGGAAAATTCCAGGCAAAACTGTGAACAATGGACAAAGGGATTCCAGAATAAAAATCCTTACTGCAAGCTCCACAAAAAATATGTACATATGCTTTGACATCTAAATACGGCTTTTGTCCGAAGAATTCCTGTTAAATGAATTGTGTGGTTGAGAGGCCTAGGAAGTAATTGCTGTCTTAATAACTTGTACTAAGAAGCAGTAATCCACTTGATATTAGCAATTACAATAAAACCACTTCAGTACAAATTGATATACTTGATATTATAATATTTTACTAAAAAGTCCTTCTGTCCCTCCTGTTTCAGTTCCTGGGCTACATATTCCCTTGGCTTCTGAGGTGGAAGTCAATAGAAATTGCACATGAAGAACTAGGACAGCATGTTGGCCTCTGAGGATTTTGGATGCCCCAGGCAACCTGGAAATCATCCATCCTTCCTTGTTTTCAGTCTCTCACATAGCAGAGATACTAAACATTACACAGCTTTTAATATGCTGGTTCACACACATCTCTAAAGAATATGGATATAATCGGCAACGGCCTAAGAAAAAAAAGGAAACAAAAATACACCCAAACTCATAAAAAATCAGTGACAGAAAACCTCAAATATTTGTTTTACTTTCTAAACATGCGCCTCAAGCGGAATTGTGTCAGATGCCAAGCAGCATGGGAGAAAGACCACAAATTCTTTGTTTTAAGATCAAGTTTCATAAAAAGATTGCCTTTCACTTGCATCTCAGCGAAGGACAAGCTGGACCTACAAGCAATGAGAGGTCTCTTCTCATTATTACATCTCTCATGATGTAACCTCCTGCAACCTGATTTAGCAAGCTGAATGCTTCACTTAATGCCTATCTACCTGGCAAAATGCCATACAGAAATACCTAAGCTGGTATTTGAAGGAGTTGGCTTGTGTACTAGAAGCTATGTTAAAAAGAATAAGCACACTGGGTTATATTAAAGGTTCATTTAGGCCACTAGCCTCTTTCCAGTGGTGGCCAGCAGCATAAGCCCAGGAAACAGCCCAGGTACATAAGTATTTCAGACTATATAGGCTCTCACCCATCAGTGATCTGGGGGTCAGAACTTTTCAAGCCAGTGTGCCATCTTTGCCTTGCACGGTCCTCTGTAATCTTTCCTCCAAGGAATTTGTGCAGCTGTTTTTCAAGTTAGCACAAAGCCAAGAACCCAGACATATTGTGATGGGCAGAGCACTGCACTAATTATCATTCCTTCATGTAGATATAAGTAAATTATCCTACGAACACATGCATACAGAGACCTAGTGTAGGAGGTAGTTGGATATGAAATTCCTATGCACTCAAATGGCTGTTAGTATACCCAGTTTTCTGAAAGGAAATGTTTATATATATCATTATGAAAGACAAAGGAAAGGACAAGGAGAGCAAGGAACTCTGGTCTGCAAAAGGAAGACAAGTTCAGATATTAAAAGGTGGGTTTATCTGTTTTGTTCATAGAGTCATGACTATAGTCACAAACACATGTCATCTTTTCCACATTCCAAAGCTGAAATATAGCAATATCAAATTAGAGCCAAAGAAATTAAAAATTATTTCATTTAAACATAATTATATCATTAAATGTAATTTTTGTATTACACAAAAGGTTAATATCATAGCAACTTATTGAAAGAATTTCTGTGAGCCTCATCAAGAAAGTTAATAATTTAGATACCATATAAAGTACAAGAAAAATCCCTGTGATACATATGTCTGTATAAAGCAGCAGTTTTCAAGGTTATTCCTTTCATATGTCTTAATAGAGGTGAATGCTGCTAACTGGAAAACTAAATATACTTTGAGATTTATTATTTCAGTAATTGCATTTCAGGTGCTAATTAAAAGCAAAGCCAAGAAGAATATTTCAGAAGGGGATAAAAAAAAGTTACTTTTTCTGAATACACACGTACACATGATATACACTATGCATACAATACCACTATCTAGAGCTTCCCCATCCACTATCTGAGAAGATGTACATGCAGACCTCCCACAGGGGAGCTATTTTTGACCAGAAATGCTGCCATTCCCCTGTCTGGTGGGACTGCAGAACACAAATCAATTCACTACATAGTGCAATATTCTGGACAAGGTGAAGAAGCAATAAAGAGGCAGAAAAGCTAAAGGGGATTCTTGATTTTGGCTCATGCAAAGTACACCAAAGTTAAAATGCAAAGATTGCTACTTGTAAGCTTTATAAGAAGGTCTGGAAGCGAGTTCTAGAAGTGTGAAATACTTCCAGATTTGTGCAGAAAGAGACTAGAAAGATCAGGAAACAGAATGAAGGCACTCACAAAAAGAGAAGGTGGAAAGTCTGGGTATCAGGGAAAAAAAATGAAAAGGAAACTCAAGGAAAAAGGTCATAAGGCCTTTCTGTAATTCTATATGAAGCTTAAATCAGATTCTCTAGACAGATGTGATTCATGTAGATTATTAATCTCTGAGTGGAGGGAGAAGAACTAGTCTAGTAGCTTGGATAAGTTTCCTCAGTTAGTAAGCAGTGGTATCCACTTACCACCATGACATATTTTGAAAGTGTACCTGAGACTCCTATTTTCTGCCAAAGGGAGTTTAGCATTGTTTCAAATATTCACCAAGAGGACGAGAAAAAAAATATAAGGATATGGGGATTCCAGGAATCATAGTGATGTAGTATCTTATTAAGAAGAACATTTTAATTTAAGTCTCTTTCACAATCATTTCTTACATTCTGGCAACAAACTGTATACCTTTTCATCTCCTTTCCCTTTTCTTTCCTTGTTGCTGGCTGTAATCACCTCTAGGACAAATGGAGTTATTATAGCAGGCTTTTCATCCTTACTGGTATTATGTTTATATTTTAAAGAAATGGTTTTGAACTGGGAGTAGTAATGGATGAAAGAGCAAAGTTGAATACAGGGAGAAAATAGCCAGGTAGCAGAGAATAAAGCCAAATGGGACAGTAAAGATGACCTTATTTGCACGAAAAGCATTATGGATTATTTTTCACTCCTTCTTAGCCACAGATTCAAAAAAATTAATGTTTTTAATTTTCTTTTCTCAGTTCAGGCTTTTACTGCCTATATAAGCACAGGGAATATTGCAAATCTAAGTGGGATATCTTGCTTTTAAAAAACAAACAAACAAAACAACAGTTTTTTCATTATCCTAATGGAAAAATAATCTATTATCCATTTTCTGTATCCTGTCCTTGAGAGACTAGTTCTTAAACAAGATGTACAATTGCCTTTGGTTGAAATATCAGCATAAGCAAGAATGTAAAGGTAGAAAATATCAAGGCCAAGAACAAACCTCATATACAAAAACAGTGCAGTAGATGATGTTGCTGGAAATCCTCGTTCTAATTTCTCTTGAACTTTGCCATGTTTTAAAAACACATACTAAATTCTCTTACAGTTTTACACCTGTGTAGTTACTCTGAAGGCAACAAGGCCAGCCAGGCAGAGGAAGAATATCTGACATACAACTGAAGTCAATAACACTTTTTATATACGTATGGAAAGCTGGATCAGAGCCCAGTTGCATGTGATGGTACAGTAAATGTAGTGGAGCTTTTTCATATCGGTTGACTACACAGACTGAGGAATGTGAATGTTGCCTTGTATTGGTTATGTTGCTGGGGCAAATGAGACATGAAATGCAACCTACTTAAAAGAAATAATCATTCCAGTAGAATCCTTTGCTGTAATTACAAATTCATCTATCTGTTATTTACACTGAAGTTGTGAAGAAAAAAGAACACAAAGATAGAGGGTCCATTTACCAAAAGAACAGGGCAACACAATATGGAACAAAAGTGAAGTCCAGCTTGGTTTTCCCTTTGTACAGGAGGAAACTCAAGTTAAAATACATAGGCATTTATTGCAAAAGACATTATTAACAGAAAGTGGAAGTTGCCTAGTGCTGCTCATCCCATTCTGGCTCAACTTAGACCTCTTATATAGAGAATTAAAATAAAGCTTTCCATAGCACAACATTATACTGGTATTTTCACATTATGATGTTCAGGGCACAAATTCTTTCCTTGCTGGCAAGAATACTCTTTGACTTTTCTTAGAATCATAGTTTTAATATTAAAGACTATAAAAATGTTGTTTGAAAACAACACAAGTTTTTCTAAAAGCAGCAAACATGCTTTAGTCTCACAAAGGATGGTTGACTTGTGTTAAGAGACATTGCAAATTCCCCATGGACCATGACAGTTCTGACATTACAGCAATATGTATTGGCCAATGAACATGTATTCTGTTGTCTGCTATTTATTTCTTTAGGAAAAAAAAAATGCTTGGTAGAAGTATCTGATCTGTTGGGAATGATTCCCTGCTTTCTGGATTCAAAGTTTTTTGGTTGGAGTTTTACTTTTTTCTTTTACATAACAGCAGCAACATCTGCAGCTAGTTCTCTCATACATGAAAAGACATCGTAATTAAGAGTGTCCTAATGAAGAGATGGGATAAGTTTATTTTTCTCATTTTTGCAGCCAATTCACACCTAGGCCATACATTTTCCTCACAGAAACATTTTTAACTGCAGAAACTATAACAACAGGGATTTTTTTTTTTTTTTTTCAAGAATCAGTCCCAGTCTCTCATGATATTCCTAGTTTCTGAAAATTGAGGGATTTTCAGAGGATTTTTATTTAAAGTATCTGTCTGAAACATGAAAACAATCTCTCCCATCTCAAAATTTTGTCTTGATAGTATTTTAAGATTCTTTCTTTTTCAGTTGTTTATAATGAGGAAGAGGAGTAGAGAAGAAATTGTCTGAAAATGGCATCTTGTGGCACTGTCATGGTTTAACCCCAGCAAGGAACTAAGCACCGCAAGCCACTCCCTCAGTCCCCCCATTCCGCTGGGATGGGGGAGAGAATTGGAAGGGTGAAAGTCAGACAACTCCTGGGTTGAGATAAGAGCAGTTTAATAATTGAAGTAAAATGAAATAGAATAGTAGTAATAGTAGTTATGATAATAATATAATAATACAAGAATAATATACAAAGCAAGTGATATGCTATATAATTGCTCACCACCTGCCGACTGATGCCCAGCACGTCCCCGAGCAGCGATCACTGCCCCCCGGCCAACTCCCCCAGTTTATATACTGAGCATGATGTCATATGGTATGGAATAGCCCTTTAGCCAGTCTGGGTCAGCTGTGCTGGCTGTGCCCCCTCGGAGCTTCTTGTGCACCTGGCAGAGGAAGCTAAAAAGTCCTTCACTAATGTAAGCACTACTTAGCAACAACTAAAACATCAGTGTTATCAACATTATTCTCATCCTAAATCAAAAACACAGCACTATACCAGCTACTAGGAAGAAAAATTAACTCTATCTCAGCTGAAACCAGGACAGGCACTTCACAGGAGATAGCAGGTACATGTCAGGAAGCTGGTACTCAGCCCAGTGGAAACCAGTCCTTGGCAGGGATGTTCTGTACTTTCATGTCAGCTACAGCACAGTAACATAGGATTTGCCACACTAGATCAAGCCACTGGCCTGTCAAGCCCCAGCCTCTGGCAGCAGCCAGCATGTGGTGCATCAGGGCAGAGGTATGCAACGCAAATATCCAGGAGCATGGGATGGTCTGTGGAGTCATCACCTGGCTGCCTTCCCCTCTACCACTGCTTCCTCCTTGGCTTTTTGAAGAATTCACTAAATGCCACCACTGCATTTGCAGTGCCTTTTCTGTGTTGCTTTCTTCTGGGTTTTTGCTCTGTTAAACACTAGGGATTGGTCCATAATGCTCTCTCAGGGGCAAACGGGCTTTTTTAAAAAAATCTGTTTTCTCAAGTACCAGGGCAGTTTTAACTTTCTACCTTTCTACCAGGGTTATCAGCAAAAGGAACATCAGGGTTGTTTTATGATGTCAGCTCATTCACAATGTGATAATATATTTAAAGAGAAACATGAGAACAATCTAGAGAAAAAAAATAGAGCCATGATCCTGCCAAGATGCAGGTGTTTGAATTCAGATATATTGATAACGGTGCTGAAAGTGGGGAAAAAAACATTGAAAAGTAAGGATGCAGCAGTAACCTGACTGAAAGAGATTTTCTTGAGCCAAGGTATTTCATAATCTATATTACATTTTTGTACACAATCATTGCTGTCAGTTTATTTGCCCAGGATTTTTGTGGATTCACGATTAAAGCCCACTCATCATGACAGCTGTCCCAGAACTCAGTCTGAATAAAAAGGTGCTGTGAAGTACTATGAGTGAGCCATCATGTTTTTTGCACTGTAAAATACCTGTTTCAGACTAAAGAAGGGATGAACAGCAAGCTTCAATGAAATGCAGCAATTTCTTTCCCCCTCTGGCTGCTCACACCATACAGTATGATGACAGAGGAAATGACAACTGAGTCACTGAAACAACATTGTTGGAATTGACAGAGACTGAGACAGTCATATTTGACTCTAAAAGATGCAGTCTAGGTGTATCTGGCTGGGCTGGAGTTGATGAATTTAGGTTCCTGCAGGCCCACATCTGGTTACATTCTAATTTAAATTCCAATGAGGGTATTGATGTTGTTTGTATAAGAACTCAGGTGAAATTGGGTGGTCTTTACAAAGTAAATTGTTACCTGAGCCATGTTATAAGTGACTGCTCGTCCCACAAATAATTTTGTATGCAGTCGCTTATAGAATATGGAGTCGCTTATAGAATATGGCTATGTCCATTACAGATATTGTTGGCTCTCTGGATATTAAATGTTCTACAGTATTAATTCCAGAGATTTATAACTCATGACAATTTTATGGCCCACCTTAAATAGTTGCCCTCTGTAAAAAAAGCAGTGTGTACTTAGAGCAGTGTGAATGATATGAGCTTCTTCAGAGAGGTTTTACAGAGCATGTGCTTCAGTGCTCAGCACTAGGTATCAGCTGACAATTCACTCTGAGAAAAATCTCAGAGCCCCCAAGGAGGGGGAAAAAAAAATTAGCAAATGACAACCCTGCAATAACCTGTACAAAGAGGCTTCTTCTGTCCCACTGGATAATGGCCGTTTCAAAAACATAGAAAAAGACATCTTAATATTTGCACACTTCTCTGCAATTTTTTCTCTCATTATGATTGTGAAAGTCCGTTAAAAACAAAACAAGTGAGTAAGCTACTAACAAATGGTACTTTCAACAGGTAAAAGTGATTGAGACAGTGTAAGAACTGTGCAGAGCCACTGTTCTTTCCTCAAACACTGCTTATTTTAATGCTTGCTGTTAAATGCATTTTTTCCCATGCTATAACACTGATGGGAGCCTACACATAGCCACTTTTCTTAGGGAGAGTATTATGGCAGAAAGCTCTATAAAGAGGGGAGGAAGGAGGAATGTACCTATTCACACCCTCCCATTTTTGAGCAGGGAAGTTTTGTGCCTATGCTCCTGATTTACATTTCAGAAGGTCATTCTCCCAGGAACTAATATTTGTACTAGCACTCACAGCACATATAGAAAGCCAGGGACCATATAATAAAACTAAGGGGCAGGGGACAGTGTCTGAACAAAGGTGATCAAGAGGAACTAGATTCTGCAGTGTTTTTCCTATTTGACCACAAACAGCACAGAAAATTGAGATGAAAAACAAGGCCAGTGGGAAGAGAGTTGGAGAGGTTAGGGAAAAACCATAGAAGTTTTAAGCTGAATGAATATACTGGAATTTACAGAAGATCTATTTCAGGATTTTCTTAATAGTAAATAACTTTACAGAAATATATTGGCAGGTTCTATGTACAAAGCCATTATCAAGGAAACGGCTTTATTAAGTGGCACCTTCACACATCTTTGAAAGTCTAGTTCAAAGTGCAACCTGGCATGATGCATATTGCCAGACAGGCAGATCCACAACCCATTCACATCCAGGTGCAAGGGTCCAAGATAAAACCTGTAACCCTTAACCAAGGTTGGAATTAAACTGTAGATAAAAGAAAACAGAAAGATGACAGAAGACAAACTCAGTAGCAGAGAGTAGGTTTGTAGGTGTTCCTACGGCTTCATTTCCCTATGGTTGCTGACTATTTGCAGAGCATAAAAGTTATAATGAAGCCAAGCAATCGCAGTGAATTACTGTGAAACAAACCAATTACATTAACTGGAGAGAGGACTTGGCACCAAGCTCATATCTAGCTGAGCTGGAAAACACAGCCGCAGAATGGTACAGTAAGTTACCTTTGACTTTGCCCTCTCCGAAGAGAAGTACTGTAATGTGTGTTATTATCCATTGATATTAATGACTTTGGGAATATTTGAAAACTGTGAATTGTGCATGAGCAACATACCTTGAACCTGGATGCACAATGCTTATGGTAAATCAGTTCTTTGATGAAAGATCTGGTGACAATAGTGAAGACAAAGGTTTCACAGAAACCCTTGCTTTTTAACTTCTCATCAGGTAAAACTCAGTGAATACCTCAAGTTTTTATTACACTCTTTATGGACTTGCCAGGATGCATAGAGGGCATCCTGAGGGCAAGACTGCTGACATCTTTTCCATCTCTACAGATGGTATCAGCTGCCTCTTGGAACAAAGAGCAGAATTTAAAATCAAAGATAGTAAAGCAGGACAATAAAAAACACTGATGCATAGAGAGGTTTGGGGGGGGTGGGTTGTTTGTTTGTTTGTTTGTTTTTAATTACCTGATGTGACCTATGTTTTGCTCTTGATCACTTGAACTTCCAAGCCTCTTCAAAAAGTCTGTGAACCAAGCTACAAGTGTCAAATCAGACATGGCAACTTCTTTGGACTTCAGCTATTTCCCACAGGCAATGCCTTTCTAGCAACACAGCATATTTACTGAAATACTGTCACATGCCACAGGAAGCACACAGGTGTCTCAAAACTGACAGGTTGCTAAAGAAGCTGTGTCCTTACCTTAATGAGTTAAACAACATAGAGTGTTAAGCACAACTTCAAGCTTTACTGGGACTCTAGAGCCCTTAGGACTGGAGATGTTTCCCCTCCACAGAAAAATTCTGACATAACCTGCATCCCCCTTAGCACTCCAATGACAGAGAAAACCAGGCTAGTAGAAGCACTGAGCACAGCCAGGTCCTGCAGCAGTCAATAGAAACATTAAAGTATGTTAGCTTCTGAAGCATTACTGTTTGCTTGGTCGAGAAGTGGCATCATATTTTAAAAGAGATTTCATTCAGTTGTCAGGTCAATTGTGTCAGCTTTAGAAAGGATCACTTAGAAATACATATATGTCCAAATCAAATAATCTGTAATTGTCCTCAGAACTTTAAAAAAAAAAAGAATATTTTCCATTCAACATTCCAGAATTCTTTTCTGAAAAAATTGTCTTTTCTGAAAAGTTGCCTAGGGGCTTTCCAAGCACTCTCTAAGGGTAAATCAGTTTTGTAATGCCAGACAAATGAGTTGGTTTTGTTAATACACAACTGGATTGGCACTACCATGTGCACAGGCGATCAGGCAGATGCAAAGTTCTCACCTCCCTTGTAGGAAGGCAGCACTGACTCTCTCTGGGGTTTGGCAGGTGGCGTGGAGGAAGTCCTGTCAAAGCTGCTGTTCTCAGAAATATGCAAGCAGGCACACACGCCTGGGGAATGACCAGAGACATGGTTTCATTCGCGTGTGCATAGGAGCTGATGAAAACAAACCCTCATCTGCTTTTCGAGCAGCCAATCACAGGTGCCACCTTACTTGGGGGAGATTATGTTATAGTTTAATCTTTGTTCCAGGGAGTACCTTAGGGGCATAGCTTTGCCAGTAGACAACTGCAGGAAACTGAGAAAGTCAGCAAATTGCATGCCATGCAAAAAGCTTAGTCACTCAAGGCAAAATCCATAGGGGTTTGAGGTCAACACACACAATTAAAACTTAACCATCAGTGAATTAAGGTCACCACTTTTCTTGGATGACAATGATGCTTTAAGGTTTAACAGACATTTGTTTCTCATTTCTAATCAACTTTCCTGTTGTCTCATGAAGATAAAACATAATGAAACTTGCAAACCAGTGCCTTGTTTTTCTGTAGACTTTAAAAAAAATGCAACAGATGGGTTACTACTAGCCATGTAGCATTCACCAAAATCATACAGATGTAGAAATGCACAGCAAACTATGTCGTGGTTTAACCCCAGCCAGCAACTCAGCACCACACAGCCACTCACTCACTCCACCCCAATGGGATGGAGGAGAGAATCAGAAGGGTAAAAGTGAGGAAAACTCGTGGGTTGAGATAAAGACAGTTTAATAGGCAAAGCAAAAGCCACGCACGCAAGCAAAGCAAAACAAAACAAAGAATTCCTTCGCTACTTCCCATCGGCAGGCAGGTGTTCAGCCATCTCCAGGAAAGCCAGACTCCATCATGCATAACACTTACTTGGGAAGACAAAATGCCATCACTCTGAACATTTCCCATTCCTCCTTCTTCCTCTAGCTTGACATGTTGAGCATGATGTCATATGGTGTGTAATATCCCTTTGGTCATTTGGGGTCAGCTGTCCCAGCTGTGTCCCCTCCCAACTTCTTGTGCACCCCCAGCCTACTCGCTGGTGGAGTGGTGTGAGAGGCAGAAAAGGCCTTGACTCTGTGTAAGCACTGCTCAGCAATAACGAAAACACTGCAGTATTATCACACTGTTTTCAGCACAAATCCCAAACATAGCCCTATACTAGCTACTATGAAGAAAATTAACTCTATCCCAGCCAAAACCAGCACACAGTAGTTCAGAGCACCATGAAAAATCACAACCAAAAGAATCGGAGGAGAGGCTTTTTAGGCTATTCCCTATTTGCCCAGCTAGCACAGAAAAAAAAGCAGTTCCAAGTGACAAGGCAGGTGAAACGCTTGCAGAGCTCCTCAGAATGGCCTATTATCACCTCAGCAACCCTCAGGCACACATATTTGATAGGCAAAAGTGAAAAAATAGCTCTTGATGCCCAGGGCAAAAAAATTTTTTGGGAAAAAAAAAAAAAAGTTGTGGCATATAAAATCTGCAGGCACTTTGACTATACTGACTAGGGCAGGAAAATAAGATGTGACAGAAACAGAAAACAATCTGGAACACCATCCTGAGGAAGAAGAGGAGGTCTTTAACAAGGGTCCTGTAAGCCAGGTGGCTCAAGGTGTTCCCCAGAGGTGATGCAGAGACCCTTTGAGAGGACACCTTTGTGAAAATATGAAAATAACACTGCAGCTGTTTTGTGCAGCCCTTGCTCTGGGCAGGCTGAGAGAAAGTTTTCTGCAGACTGAAAAAGCAAATATGTTTTAGCAACAGAGGTGATGCCTGATGTTGATGCCTGAGTTCCTGATGACTTGACAGGAACTCCCCAAGGGATGCCAAGTCCCCAGTGACAAAGCGTCAATTTGCTACTCTTCTAAGCAGCAGTGGGCTTCCTTCACAAGCACTTTGGAAACCCTTCTTTCCAGAAAGCAGCACAGACAGTAACAAGTGGTTCAGTTATGACATATTCCATGAAGAATCACGATGAAATGGGTTACTTTTTAAACTCACCTCTCCCAGCTACTCTAGCTGGAATAACACAGGCACTGCGTATGGACTGAAGACAGAAGTACATTGCAGAATGCAGAGATACTTGAGCCACTGTTAAATGTACTAGCTTAGGAGCCAGAAGTGGTTTACCCTCAGCAGCATGCTAACTTAACCTGCTGATGCACCTAATGATGTAATGAGGTCGACAAGACTCAGTTCTTGTAATCTGTGATACAATCAAAGTAGCTGAACAAATAGTCAGACAAAAAAACCCGACTATACTACCTATCATTTAAATTTATCTAATCATCTCAGCTGTCTTTGGAAGGAGGTGACATGTCTTTCGCCCAGGGAGCAAAAGAAAGGGTGATGACTAATATTCAATAGATGGGTTGGATGAAGTGCTTATATTCTGCAAGTCTTTGCCTATGAAAATCCTAGGTTAACATTCTTGAACAGAGATGGCCAAATAGGACACATCTCCAAATTGTGACCTGCTGAAATTTTCAGCTTGTTAAATTAATATGAACCATCACCGATCACAACCTGTGCTAATGTGCTGAGCTGAGAAATGGAGTGGCACATGAGCTAACATGCCCACTGTTTAGCCTTTCCTGCTCCTGGTAGCTTCTTGAAGGCATGGTGTACGCAGCTGACGACAGTAATCACACTGTGAGTTATAGAGTCATAGAATCATTTAGGTTGGAAAAGACCTTTAAGATCATCAAGTCCAACCGTTAACCTTGCACTGCCAAGTCCACCACTAAACCATGTCACTAAGCACCACATCTGGCTAAATCTACCGCCAAATATGAACCAGGACTCAAATTTGGATGATCAAATTAAGCACAGTGGTGTGAGTCTTGAAATTGTGCTCAGTTCCAAGCAGGGAGACAGGGAATAGATCTCCTTGAAGAGATGGGGTAGATCAGGTATCTTATTCTTCAGCTATTCAATTCATTTTCCACAGTGCAATTCAAAAATGGTATACTGCTTCATGAGTTCAGCTAGCTGATTGACAGGTTTTTGGAGGATGTTCCACTGTGCAAGACAGACATGCCCTTAATCACAATAGAGACAATAAGCAAGGAAGAATACCTGGTTACATTTGACAGCCTCACAGTGTTTTGGATTTTTTACTAGATTTGAGAAACAGAAAAAGCCAGAATCCCTGCAAAGTAAATTTTCAGAAAAAGCATACATAGAACATGCAAACAAACAAAATCCACTTATTGAAAAGACACCAGGCTAAGATGTTCGATTCAATATTACAGGTGATCAAAACCCAGAGCTACTGTCCCCAAGCACTTTCCTGTATTTCGCCTTTGTTTTCATCTAGGGTCACAAAGTTTCGTTTTCAGCCCTGTGCTATGTATGCTTAAACTAACCCTGTGGCATAATATATGTACTCTACTTCCTATGCTTATACTGTCTTCCCAACTGGATTGCATTTCCCACCAGGTGCTGGCTATGGGGCTCCTATGATATATTTCAGCAGAAGGAGCTTCAGAAAAGATGCAGTCTGATTGAATGAGGAAAAAAGGACAGAAAAGAGTATGTCATGATGGCTGAGCTGCCAAGATCTCTGTTAAGCACGTTAACAAAAAGATGCTAATCACTTGCAGTCATCTCTGACTTCAAAGAATTGGATGATGATTACCCCTGGAAGAAAAAGTAACCTGCTAACATAGGCACTTTACATATACTGGCAAATATCACCAAATACCTTGAAATAGGCTGATAATTAACCAGTGAGATGACTGCTGCAAGCACTTATCAAGAGTTTGGGAATTATGTCTTAACATAAAAGTTGGCACTCAAACCAAAATACCAGCTCTAACAATGTACCAGCTGCCCTCACAGATGATCTGGTCAACACAGGAGGACTATGGCTCTGGTGTGCGTCTGGCCACCTTCAGGTCAAAGCCAAAATCTCCTTCAGCAAGGAAAACCTGAGTGGGGCAGACTAACCTCCTGCAAGTAGAGTGAAGCCCACAGAATTTGGATAGTACAGAGCAGATCCCCAAATTAACAGAAATTCCCATCGTTGACAGTTATTGGGAAGAAGTGGTTGACTAATTCATCAGAGAAAAAAAGAAGTGAAATGAACTAAAACGCTTTGCCAAATGTTTACCTACGATATTTACTCTGCTTATTACTCCCATTTGTTTAGAAAGTGGTCCAAAAGTATATAGCTAAGGACCAAAATGCAGCTACATCCTATTTTGCCAATGTTTTCACTTCTTGTTTAATACACCAATGTATTCTTCTAATCCACTGCTTGGTCTAAAATGCCTTACAATTTAAAAAAAATCCAGTGACACTTGTGGTATGAAAATCATGACGGGATGCTCTCAGGCAAAAAGGGGATTAATTGTAATTGTCGACTTTTCTGGCACACTTAAAGTAGCAACCACATGCTGCCTTATTCCATGAATCCAGGAGACTGTTTGAGCAGGCAGTGTTATATTACTCTGGGGTGGGAATGAAATCATGTGGGAGCAGCAAGCACAGCTCATGGAGGAAAATTACCATTTTATATTTATTACTTTGGCTGGCTTAAGTGCCACAGGAATAGACTCTCTAATGCATTTGAGTGCAATTCCCCAACAATTTGACTCTGTTGCTTTGTAAACTATTTTTAGGGAAAGTCTCAGAAGGCTGTTAAAGGCACAAGCCATCTGATTTTCAAAGATTATTTTGGTGGTTTATCAAAAGGATATAAATAACATGATACATCTCTCCAGATTAGATCAATACTTTGAATTCAGCTAGAAGATGAGAACTTTAGGAGAAAAATACCCATTTTTAACTGGCACATCATTTTTGTTCCATAAGCTTGAGTACACTTCTTCAGCAGGCTTATCATCATTTTGGCTTTCCATTGGTAACTGTACAGTGAGGATTTCTTCATGCTTTTAAAACAAGGTATTATTCTAATGAAGCTACAGGCTTGAATGTACATAACTGCATAATTATACTGTTCACAAGTTAATGACAAAAGAGCATAAAGAAGTTCTATTTTAGAGGAGATGCATGTTAAGGAAAAAGTAGACAGGCATAAGTTCGTGTCTCGAAGAAGATATCTAATGAAAACTACATCTTTTCATGGAACAGCAAGGTAATGTCAGGTTCGCTTCCCTACCTTACACCTTCATGCAGCCATAGAATATATCCACTTGTCACTATCCAGTTCTCCTTCATCTTGCACACTGGAATTCTGGTTTTCCAGCATAAAAATGTACCATTCAGCTGCTAAAACCATATACAGATTAATTTTGGGGTTGGCCTTCCAACACAGGACAATTAGTACCTTGAGGAAGTATGTGAATTCTTCTTGTGTATGCAGCAGTAGCCACATAATGAAACAGATGCTAAGACTGAAAACTCAGCCTGTTTACTGATTTATTACTTTATAGCAATAGCTCAGAGGTGCTTCCTGTTTATTTTAATACTCTTCTCTCTTAGTCACTGAATCTTGGGCTGGACACATTCCAAGGCAGAGTCAGAGGATGCTCCAACTCTGAAACCTCTGAACAAAGTCTCTTTTCCTAGCTGCCATTTCAGCAAATACTAGCAAGCATCTTCCAACCCACCCAGCTGGCTGCCAAAACAACTGCTATGCTATACTTTATAAAATATTTATAGTGCTTCTTAAAGGACAGAACAGGTTCTCATAACAACTTAAAAACATTTCTGTGAAGAGCTCGCTCATGCTGCACTGGAACTGCCTGGGGCATCCTTTGTCTGCCCTGTAATGCTACCGGGAGCATAGGTGTGGGAGGAGCCAATGCTTTTTTTTTGCCATTGTACTATTTATACTAGCAGTAGGAGAGAAAGTGAGGAAAGCATCGACATCTAGCTGTCATCGTCCTGGGAAATTCAAACTCCCAACAGTGACTCCCAACAGAGTGCAACATCAGTCCATGCTAATTCATCACAAGCCAGCAGTTTCAAGCTCTGTTTCCTTTCTGAAAGCTGGATGCAATGAGCAGCCAGCCCACCAGATTCACAGATGAGGACAGCCACGCCAAATTGGCAAGGTCATTGAGCCTTGCAGCATCTGATGGGAATCGTATGATCACTGCTGGACTGCAGAGGTCTTAGGACTGCAAGTGTCTTCCCTAGAACAAGACTTTAAGACGGCTCTTCCCTCTCCTTCCTCTCAGATAAATGTGTGAATTGATACAGGGATTAGAAAAAGGTAAGCAATTTCTCCTCTGGTTGCACAGACAACTGTCTGTGCTTGAATAATAGTACTGGAGATGTTGTGTGGCAGGCAGTTGGCAGTGAATCACACCAAGCAAATCAGTATAGACCTAATGACTTTGGTGAGTTACATTGATTTAAGTTAACTGTAGCTGTAATACACCAAATTACACAACAAAATCAGAAAACATGTTATTCTAGTATTTTTGTTATTGCAGTCAAAGCTCCCCCTGTTTTGTGAAGATCTACTAACCCTTTTTTTTTTCTTTTTCATTTTTTGCAAATACAGATGCATGTAAACTATCCTATAACAAGATTAAAGTATGTGTTAAATGCTCTCCAAGGAACACTGCACAGATCACTGGACAATCTGCCTCAATGCTCTATAGCAGACCAAATCCTTCTCCCACTGCTTTTATTCATTGTCCCATTTTCTGTAATTGGATTACTCTTTAAGGAATGGAGAGGAGGTCTTTGCTCCAGCTCTCAAATCTAAAAAGTATAGTGTCTTCAAATCTTCATGGATTTAGCAACAGTAGGAAAGAAAAGGATCTGCCAGATCTTGTTGTTCATACCAGTGAATTACTGTTATATAGCAACAATTCCAATGCTTGCAACATCATTGACTTTTTTTTTTTGTTTGTCTTTTAAGTGATATGATATATAGTTGACTGTAAGGGAGAGGCATAGTAAATAATTGAAAAGAAATTCAAGAAAATACAACTGTGTCTCATGGACAAAAAAAAGCTGAGCAGTACACATCAAAGCAGTAATGTCAACTGCCCCTGAAAATCAGCTCCAGGAAGTTGTTAAAAACAGAAGTCAGAAATAACTCAGATGAGTCAGAAAAGTATTTTCTTTCTTTGTCCCCCAGCCCCAGCCATATTCAGGTAAACACGAAGTCACGTCATGGAAACAACAACTTGCAAATGAGAAAAACAAAGGATAATAAAGAGATCAATGCAAAGATCAACAGGTGACCTTGCTTCTAGAAAACAGCTCTGCTTCCAAACTCTCGAAACTGCATGCAATGAACTACAGCCACTTGCTGTTTAAGTAGGAAAAAGTAAGTCAAAAGAAAAATGGCAGCAATAACAGTACATGAAGATAAAGAATAAGTCCTACGACAGCACTGCCTGGGCTAGGAAGGACACTCACATCAGATACCTACACTGCATTGGAAAAAGGTACTTCAGACACATTTCTACAGCTGTTTTCTTCTCATTATTTCGCACTTAATATCTGTAACTGTAGGAACATAAAAGAAAACCCAAAGATTTAAGGAAGCAGGGATTGAGAAGAAAGATATCAATAGTTTCTTACAGACATGAAAGAAAGGACAGGCCAGCAAGATCAAATCTAACCAAGAAAGAAATCACGTATAGCAGCTCAGTAATGGTCAAATACATGTCTCTGGTACAGTGTTTAACCCATACAACACAGAGTCCTAGGTTTAAAATAAGGTAGAAACATTGCCACGTTTGCTTCATCTGCAAGTAACAGTGAAGAATTAATTTTAAATAGCCAGCCCATAGACTTTTTCCCTAGCCACAGAAATGCACAATCTCCATTCAGTGACACTGGCTTTTATCTCTCATTTCCCGCTGGTTACCTCATTAAGCGCTGGCTTCTGAAATATCTTGCATCCACTGTATTCTGTAGCAGAGCAGTTATTACATTTGTCAAACTTGTGAGAGAACTTTGAAAGTATTAACTTTGCTATTTGGCCAGGATTTTTATTAAACTCTTCTTCATGGAGAACAAAAGAAGACAAGTGAGATAGACAAACTCAACAATTCAGAACCCCTTTATAAACTGATTCAGAGAAAAAGGTTTTGGTATCAGATAATACAGAAAACAGTCTGAGACACAAGCTTGCTTTATACATTTAGTTTCATCCAGGAAATACTCTTTGCTAGTTGATACTGTGTGACCAAATTTCAAGAAGTGGCTTTTCCCCTCAACTTCAAGAAAAGAGAAAAATAGAAGAATGAACTTTTCTTTTGCTTTAAATCTACACCTACTTCAAACACAGCTTTCTGTAAGAAAGGCTGAGCTCACTTTTAGATTATAAAATTAAGAACTTAATACTTCCTCCCCAAACAATATATAATTCTGAACACTTTTCTTTGGTCAAGCACATACATTTTTAAAAATTAAGAGACTTCTGTGGGTTTAAGCAGAGAGACTGAGAAACTTCATGATTAAAAGAATGTTTCCTGAGAAAGTGGAAAGAAAGCTGGAAATAAAGCTCAATTTTACCTTTCAACCTTAAATTATGGTGGTCTTCTGTGACTCCACAGGAAGTCAATAGTCTGATGGGTAACATGCTTAACTAGGGATCAGATGATTGCAGGGTTGATTATCCCTGTCTTGTGAGAATTTCTAGCTTCCCTTTGGAATTTATTTATGCAGACCAAAACTTTTGAAGCAAAATCAAAAGAATGGGGTTTATATTGCCACAAGCTGTTTATGCATTTATCATATCTTGCTACAATTTGTCACTGTTTTTATGTACCCCTCCAACAACCTATGACTCTTTTCTGAGTGTAAACCAGGAGATTACAGAAAAACAGAGTAGAAACACTTTACAACACTTTACTACGGAGTAAAAACACTTTAGTCATTAAAAAAAAAAAAATCACATCAATTCTCTACAATTTTGACCATATATTTAAACTCATTACAGGTCTCCATTCTGGTCTCAAGTTACTAAATGATTTGGCTTGTCTGTTGAAAACAAAGTTAGACCTGTAATGAAAGTGTTAACCAAATGGGTAACAGACTGGCAATGAGAGGATGCTGGGTCTGTTCTCATGGGGCTACAACATTACATTGCCAGTGACCATTTTTATTCCTGCAACAGCAAGTAGTTCCAAAGCTCTGCTTGACTGCTTTATTTTCAGTCTAGTCTATTCCGAAATGAAGATTTTCTCAGTGTGCGTGGCTTTGAGCACTTGTTTGCTGTGATTACAGACCCTAAATAAAGATCTTGCCACAGTCATCTCTCTTTGACAAGTGAGATTTCAAGCTTCAGGTGTTAAACAAAGAATTCAGATAAGGTCATTTCTGTCCCTTCACCCTCCCCACCTGTCCAGCCTCTGATATGAGCTTACCTGAGGAATTAAAAGGCAGCCTTTAACCACAGCAAAAGGATGGCCAGTAGCCCCTGTTGTGTTTGATTCATGACCCACTTAATGAGTGCTATGGTGAAACTTCATTTAATTAGGCCTATTTCTTATTTTCTTACAGCACAATCTGTTTTATGGCTCAGTCAGCACCACAGGGCAAACCCTGGCAGTCCCACCTCCCACCCATACAATGGGATGTAGGTACGAGGAGGAGAAGTCACGCTGCAGACACTGTCAGGCAGCTCAATGAACACATGAAACATCCCACTGCTCAGATCCAGGCACCAGAAACATTCTGTATTCTCATGCAATGATTCAGACCTGTCAGGTGCTTGCAGTTAGACAGCAGCTCGGGAGCGCTGCTCTGTCAGTGTGTCATGGTTTAACCCCAGCCAGCAACTCACTCACTCCACCCCAATGGGATGGAGGAGAGAATCAGAAGGGTAAAAGTGAGGAAAACTCGTGGGTTGAGATAAAGACAGTTTAATAGGCAAAGCAAAAGCCACGCACGCAAGCAAAGCAAAACAAAACAAAGAATTCCTTCGCTACTTCCCATCGGCAGGCAGGTGTTCAGCCATCTCCAGGAAAGCCAGACTCCATCATGCATAACACTTACTTGGGAAGACAAAATGCCATCACTCTGAACATTTCCCATTCCTCCTTCTTCCTCTAGCTTGACATGTTGAGCATGATGTCATATGGTGTGTAATATCCCTTTGGTCATTTGGGGTCAGCTGTCCCAGCTGTGTCCCCTCCCAACTTCTTGTGCACCCCCAGCCTACTCGCTGGTGGAGTGGTGTGAGAGGCAGAAAAGGCCTTGACTCTGTGTAAGCACTGCTCAGCAATAACGAAAACACTGCAGTATTATCACACTGTTTTCAGCACAAATCCCAAACATAGCCCTATACTAGCTACTACGAAGAAAATTAACTCTATCCCAGCCAAAACCAGTGCACAGTGCCAGCAAAGCAACTAGCTCAAGAGATAGTGAGTGAAATCTGCTGCATGGGGAAGGATGGAGCAGCAGTGCTACCTTCATTGGCTATCAGTGGTCAGAGGGTGGTGGACATGCCATTGCCCAAGTGTCCCTGACTCAGCACTGATGAAGCATCACCTTCGGTGTTTCACAGGTTAATCAGGAATACAACCTGCTATACAAGTGCCACTGAAAATGCTCCCATGTTCCAAAAACACACAAGCTGGTTTCTACAGGAAAATATTTTAACTGCACAAGTGGTGAGCATTTTGTAAAACTGCCAGTGGAGGCAGCCAGCATCACTAATGTGATCACACAAAATACTAATGGTAAGAATTTTATTTTAGACAAATCGTAGTCCAAATCAATTGGAAAATTAAAAATGTATAGCCCAGAATTCCAAAGAGACACCCAATTTTATATACAAAAAGTACTCATATAACAAAAAAAATGGGTGAGACTGAATTTTCAAGAGGTTCTTATAAAACCAACAAGAAATAGCTACAGTAAAGGTTGGCCAATTTGTGGTGTTTGGGGGATTTACTCATATCCCTTTGCAGACCACTTCTGATTTTGATTGGATTTTTCAGGTTATTAGCAGATATATCCTTCTCAAGGAAAATCATTGCTTTATTGAATGGGCCTGAAATCAAATCTCAAATCCAGGGGTGTGGAGGCCCCTGCAGAAGGCAAATGAGTAGAATGGTGGGAAGGGTCTACCTCCACTCCCAAGCAGCAGCCAGGGGTTACAGCCCAGCCCTTTCAACAAAAACCGAAATCAGTGGCAGCCTGTGCTCATGTGCTGTGAACTGCAGGAATGTCTGGGCAGGGACAGACTGCTGGGGTCTGAGTAGGGGGAGAAACAGAGGGTGGTGGATAGCTGTCAAGGGAGAGCAGGGGCATCCAAGAGCCTTTCTGAGCGTGCTGCCTCCTGGTGATCAGTCCCCCAGGTAAAACACCAGGCAGGATGCAGCAGCCCTGGTTCTGCACACAGCTGCCTGGGCAGTCCCAGTGGATGGGCTACACAGGTACTGACAGCCATCTCTATGGAGGCTGGGCTGAAGCTGAAATCCTAAAAGGCCAGGACGTGTGAGAGCTATATTTTAAACAACTTAGATAACATGATTATACTCTACATATATACATATGCTTTTTTCAAGGTAAACATTTTACCTGTTTAACGATTTGGCTGATAGAAAATCAGGACCAGATACTGATAGCCATTACCCACGTGGCTGGTTTCTGATGACCTTTGCTCAACACCTTGCACTTTATTTGATGAACTGACCTGTTCAAATGAAGTAGGGCTGTTGTTTAAGGAGCAAGACTTTACGCACAGTATAAAAAAAGATGGAAGAATTTAGAAAGAAATTAACCACTATAAAAAGTATAAGTTATTTTGAACTCCTCGTTGCTTAAATGAAAGGTTAAATAGTGCAGTGTTTGGGAGCACACAGCAAAACTGATTCTTAATTGTTACATTTTCTTCAAGGCTCATATGCAACAATTGGATATACATTGAACTATCATTTCAAATATATTACAGAAAAACAAGTTTCTTCTTTTTTTTTTTCTTTTTTTTTTTTCCATTTTTCCATGTGGATTCACAGCGTTTGAAAGTCTTAAGCTGATAGAAAGAAAGGACACAGAGAACATGCAATTGTTAAAAGAATATGGGGTTCAAATTCTTGTAGAAGATTCAATGTGAGCTATTCCCACCTTGGACTCCCACTGCCTAATTTCATTATCTGCCTAAATGTGCAGAGGCTACATAATTTTAAGGTTTGTGGCCTAGTAAAAACAAACATCAAATAACTCTTTCAAAGGTGACAAGGTGACCCGCTTAGTGGATGAGGGGAAGGCTGTGGATGTTTTCTACTTGGACTTTAGTAAGGCCTTTGACACTCTCTCACACAGCATTCTCCTGGAGAAGCTGGCTGCTCACAGCTTGGATGGGTGCACTCTGCACTGGGTTAAAAACTGGCTGGACGGCCGAGCCCAGAGAGTGGTTGTGAATGGAGCCAAATCCAGTTGGCGGCCGGTCACGAGTAGTGTTCCCCAGGGCTCAGTACTGGGGCCAGTCCTGTTCAACATCTTCACTGATGATCTGGATGAGGGGATCGAATGCACCCTCAGTAAGTCTGCAGATGACACCAAGTTGGGTGGAAGTGTCAATCTGCTGGAGGGTAGGAAGGCCCTGCAGAGGGACCTGGACAGGCTGGATCGTTGGGCCGGGACCAGCTGTATGAGGTTCAACAAGGCTAAGTGCCGAGTCCTGCACTTCGGTCACAACAACCCCATGCAATGCTACAGGCTGGGGGAGGAGTGGCTGGAGAGCTGCCTGGCAGAAAAGGACCTGGGGGTGTTGGTTGACAGCCACCTGAACATGAGCCAGCACTGTGCTCAGGTGGCCAAGAGGGCCAATGGCATCCTGGCCTGTATCAAGAACAGTGTGTCCAGCAGGACCAGGGAGGTGATAGTGCCCCTGTACTCAGCACTGCTGAGGCCGCACCTCGAGTACTGTGTTCAGTTTTGGGCCCCTCACTACAGGAAGGACATCAAGGTGCTGAGGCCTGTCCAAAAAAGGGCAACAAAGCTGATGAAGGGTCTGGAGCACAAGTCATGAGGAGCAGCTGAGGGAGCTGGGATTGTTTAGTCTGGAGAAGAAGAGGCTGAGGGGAGACCTTATTGCTCTCTACAACTACCTGAAAGGAGGTTGTAGCGAGGTGGAGGTCAGCCTCTTCTCCCTAGTAACGAGTGATCGGACGAGAGGAAACAGCCTCAAGCTGTGCCAGGGGAGGTTTAGGTTAGACATTAGGAAAAACTTCTTCACCGAAAGGGTGATCAAGCATTGGAACAGGCTGCCCAGGGAAGTGGTTGAATCTCCATCCCTGGAGGTATTTAAAGAATGGATAGATACGGTGCTTGAAGACATGGTATAGATGGACTTGGCAGTGACAGGTTAACCATTGGACTCGATGATCTTCTAAAGCTGTGAATGCTCTCCAGTGGACTTCTTTTCTGGGGTCTGCCCTGAGGGGACCTGAGTTACAACAAAGCAAATGAGGATGCTCAACACTTTGCAGAATCAAGCGCTGGGATCCAGTCCTGTCTCCAGCAAATATTTTAATGGCAGCAGCATTGAGCCACAGAGTGGAGAATTAAGAATACTTTCAATAGTTAAATGCTAATTGCCCTGGCAGTACACATAATGCCGAACAAGGCTGGGAGGAGTCTGGCTTATCACTGAGTAGCAGCCATCAGCGCAGCCTGGCTTGCGGGAGGGAAACAAACTGTGCCTGCAACCTCCAGGTGATGCTCTGCCTCCTGCAAGAAAACTCTCCTGATCTGCCCTCAGAAGAGCATTTCCAACTCGCTCACCCTTTGGGATATTTGCACTGCTGAGCCCCAGATTAACATAAAGGCTGGTAATAAAGTAAATAAAATGAGTTTCTGCCCACAGAAGACTGAGTCACAAAGAAAAATGAAAATAAAAAGAAAAGCTATAAAATCATGAGGGTTTTCTTTTTTAGTTTTGTGTCATTTTTAAGGAGAAAATAGGAAATAAAGCAGGATGAGGGAAGCAAAGACATTTCACATCATGAATGCTTGAATGCTGTACACAGGATCTCATTGGTAATGGGTCAATGCCTCCTGCTCTACCTTGGGCAAGATGGCTGTGATACATAAAATACTTTTAGTGGCTGTTGACATTGCAGAAAGCTTTTATTTCTCTCTCTCCTTTTCTTCTTTTTTTTTAACTGCATCTATGTTTCCATCTTAAGCCTTCTTAAGAACTTCATAACAATCAGTTGGTTGAGCTAGTAATTGCATATGACATCATTTACCACACATAGACAACCAACATTTGTCACACCGTTAATAAAAGGAGCTGAAAATGTAAGCACAAATACGGACATTCGTGACACTGTCATTAGTAGTGCTGATGTCAGGGACTGGTTCCAGTGAATCCTCAAGGGCCCGGAACCATCACCTTACACCCAAACCACCTGAAATCAACAGAAAGGCTCCCTTCCAGACCAGAGAGATAATAGTAAGTGATGTACGAACTAAGAGGTTGTATTTGCTTTCATTAGCTCATTCATCAAGCATTTTTTTTTTGGGGGGGGGGGAATCAGATCTTTTCTTATCACTCTCCCCTTAGAAAAATTGCTATTTCATGTAATCAGTGTCCTCAGAGAAGTACAAAACCCCAAGAGGGCTTAGCTCAGTATCCTAATGCCTCTAAAGGGAAGGTGATGGGCAGCAAACAGATACAATTTTTTTGCTCTACATAGAGAACAGACAGAGGCTGGTGTAGAAATGACACAGCAGAAGAAAGCAGTAAAATCGCAAAATACAGCTTCTTTATAGCAAATATATACGATCATGATTACTACTGGCAAAAAGCAAGTGAACTTCCTAGAGTACTAGTGACATTTCAGCTTTCTGTAGGACACGGCAACAGAGAAATTTCATGTATAGTAGATGGAGAGTGATTCTTCTGTTTCCTCTACTTTCCCTAGTTAAACAGTAACCCAAATAGGAATAGACTATTAATATGAATAGAATATAGCACAAAAAAAGAAGAAATAATATTTGACTGTTTTGTATCCCATCCTTCTCTGGACTCACCATGGTGCCCATCAGTAAACAAGGAGAGATTAGAGGACCAAAAGCCATCATTGCTTGTTTTTATTGTGTTTATTACTTACTGCTATTTACTTGCAGTTCTTAAAACTAACATAGATTTAAAATTATCTAGAAGATGAGTTTCACTGCACTATCCTCTTCCTTTCCCAAGGGAAAAAGATGGGTTATAATACACAGGCAGTGAAAAATTTCAAAGGCTAGATATTGCCCAGGCTACTGAGCTCCTAAGGAAAACCCTTGATGCCAGAAATTTCAGCAAGAATGTGCTATAGAAAACACACACAGAATGGCTAATACTTATTATTTTTCCTCATTCATGGTACATTAGTACTTTTTACTGCAGTCTTTCTTCTCTGTATTTATGTGCGTGTGAGCTTATTCCATACTACGAAAGAGAGACATCAAGGTATAATTCCCTTGTCTTGTCAAAGGGGCACAGTGGAACTCAGCTGCTGTCAGAATACTTGCTGCAGGATACTGTTTTTCATGAAAAGTACCACTACAAACGGTGACCAAGAAAGGGAGTCAGACTAATCAGATTTTTTCCCCCAATGTTTTTAGTAAAATCTCCATTTTTATAGTTCTTTTTGCAATAACCAGCTTCTAATCAAAGAAGGAAGACATTTTCCACACCGAAACATTACTAGCACGAAAGACAGAAAAGCAGAAGACCCCATTAAATTTAACAGAATCCACTTATGCAGATTCAAGCTTTCTGGAGAGCACTTAGTACTCCAGGGAAAGACCTTCAGGAACTGTCCTCACCCCATTTCCCCCAGGAAAGAGACAGAAAAATCTGTAAGATGCATGAGGGCCAGCCTTTCTGGTCCATACCCACCTCACTCAACCATGAGCTGTTGGCCTCAATACAAAAGAAACTGAATGCAATTCTTTGGCCTGCACTTCAAAGCTTAAACTACATGATCTAGTGACAACTTTAAGCCTTAAAAAAAAAAAAAAAAGCCTCTATATATTATTTTTTGTACGTTTCTGTGTTCCTTCCTTTTTATTCTGTTTCTCTCCCTCAGGCAACTTGCTGCATCTGTCCATAACTTGACAAAAGGAATAACCAGAAGCTCTGCAAGTGCACAGTGTGTATATATGGTTGTGTACCTATACCTCTCCCCCAACCAGGGTCAGAAAAAGGGGTGTGTTAAGGGTTTACATTAAGCGTCCTGACGAAGACAAGCATTGGATGAAACTCTATATTTTGGATACACAATGAATACAGGGATGGTACAGTTAAAAATAGAACCTCTACTACTACAGAAAATGCAAATCCATGTATTGTATCTTTCATGGTTATCTGTTGTTCTGTCTCATATTTTTTTCCCCTCCTTCCATATGCAAGGCTGCTCATTTCAAAATGTCAGGGAGTCAAATAAAAATTGAAAGAAAGACTTCTAAGCCACTGAAAAAAACTCAGTACTCACTGGGTGGCATTTGCCTTAAGAAGCATTACTAGCATGTGATCCTTGACCACTCAGCAGTAAGGTGCAACAGGTGATGACCACATCCCAAAAGGCATGTCCTGCTCATAAGCCAAGGTAAGGCTTATGATAGGTAAGGCAACAACTGACTGATCAAAAAAAAAAAATGAACAAAACCAAACCAAACCAAAACAAACACACACAAAACTTTGGCTCATCTCTGTCCTGTGCACCCTGTAAAATTGCAGTTCAAAACTAAAGAGAGCAACTTGATAATTTATAACAGAAAATACCTCCCTTGGGCATTGTGATTTTGTCTGGCTCATTCCTGAATTCTATTTTTCAAGCTCTTGACACCATGTCTTAATCACAGACGGTAACAACACAGCAACATCTGTAAGAAATGCCAGCAAGATATTTCCTAGTCAAGCACAAGGAAAAATGGTGAAATAAGGGTAAAGGAGTGGCTGAAAATGCTAAACATTTAGATCCAAGACAGAAAACCAAGGCCAAGAGTCTGGCCTCTACACACTCTAAAATGCAAAAACGAGAAGAGCAACTATAACATTAATAATTAAAATTGAATTAAAAGTAGTGTATGTTAAGGCCAAGGGAGTATTTTTAGTTTATAAATTTTTTATTGTTTTTGATCAGTTAGAGCCACAGAAGGCTGTGAATACAAAACTATGCATGTAAATGAAATAGCAGGTACTCAGATGTCCTAACTGAGAACATTTTTTTTTATATACCATAAAAATTGTATAATTAATGTAATAATAGATTAAGGACACAAATAAGTAATGAGAATTATGCTTAAATAACTGCTGTGTAGACAAGGGTCCAGGAGGATTAAAAATACAACATTGAAGCCAGATTCTCATTTTGTCATCGCCATAGCAATCACTGCAGAGTTATACTGCTATGACTATCACAGCCACGCATCCTTAGCCTAGCTCTGAATTATTATGGTATGGTAAGTATTCAGTTTGACTTGAATTACCCAGTATTTCTGAGACCCTTAAAGGGAACTTTTATTCCAGAAGAATAAGGGCAATAATCATCCTTAGATTTAGAAAATTCTTTGGTTATAAATCAGTCTCCAAAAGCTATTAGCAAGTCACAAGCATAGGCCTGAGAGAAGGGCAGTGAAGGGCTGTATCTCATGTATCTCCCTCCTCCATTCCATCTGGGATGCTTGGGTACCCTCCCAACTCCCATGATGAGGTTCATCACAGCAAGCTTCAGTAAGGCAGGGGGAGAGGCAGACCTAGGGGGGGCTCCGAAGGGGCAGTGCCAGTGCTCAGAGGGTGCAGTTGCCGACCTGAGCTTGGCTACTGCAAAGGCTGTGCATCTGGGATGGGAAGGGGTAGCTTGGCTCTCCAGGAAGAAGGTCTGATGATCAGAGCAAAGGAAGCTCTGCACTCCCAAATCCTCCATGCTGATTCAGAGAAGAGACTTTAACCACTATGCCCACTCTCCCCTCTGCAGTCCTGGCATTAGGTGGGTATGGGAACCCCCACAGGGCATCACTCTGCTCCCAGAAACCTCACGACCACATGCCCAGCACACTGCCAACCTAGTAATGTCTGCTATGGCCCAACCACAACCAATATTTAAAAAGCTCAGTATTTACCCAGCTCTTTGAAGATGAAAGGCAGCATCTGATCCTTAAAATAGAATTCAATGTATAGGTTGCATAATAACAGATGGCACATGAGGGCTTTTCAAATGTACGTTATTAGTATTTGGGACATGAGGCAAACAAGACCTTGTAAAGATATCGTTACCTCTGATACAACTGTTACCCACCACATCCCCAGGCTGACAACTGGATCTGAGAAAGCCCAGGTACAGAGGATCCTTCACAAATACTCTGGGGCTTGGTCAAGGAGAACAGAGAGTCTGTCTAGAGCTGCCACCACAGCAATCGCAGATTAAAGATGAGGTCTGAAGTCTAGCTGCTAAAATACTTAAGAAGTGTTGCTGGCAACATTTTTATGGGAATGAGAGTTTGATGCTCCAAAAGCTAATAATATAAATATTTTAAGTATTCATATGAGAAAAATATTAAGTCAACATGATGAACCCTGCAAAAGATCCACTGGTCAGAAAGGCAGCACTGCTCCAGACCAGATTTAAGGACAACCTGCTGTGTGTAGATGTCTGGGCATGACTGACTGCATTCATGTTCAGCCATATACGCCATCAGAAAACTTGGACCTCAATGTCTGTCTTAAAATAATCACTTTCTCTACCCCCACCCCTCTCTGATCACTAGGAAGTTACACTGTGATCTGTTCTTCCTCTTTCCATCTTCTGTCCCTACCCCTCAACCCCTACATTTTTTCCTCCTTGCAGGAGGTCAAAGTGCCAGCACGATTACGACAGAAGGAAGGAAGCAGTAATACTGAAAAGATTTATTCTTTTAAAATGAACCTTGCCCATGTGAAGCATGATTTCACAGACACCATAAGGTATCATGAGCTTAGCTGGTCCTCTAAGCAATTGCAGCACATATAGTCACCCTGAGAAGGCTATTCCTTGCTGACAAAAGCAGTGCAAGTCCACTGGGAAAACAACTCAAACTTCTTGCCTAGCTGGACATACTCTTCCTGAGAAAAAAACTCTCTCTCCGAGGGCTCTCACACATACCTAAGAGCATTCTCCCTGGAAACTTGTTATTATGTGGGTGAGTTTGTGTTCTCTTGTAAACTAATGCTCTAATTTACCATTGTTCATGAAGTGAATACACATGCATCTCACTTCCAGTGCCTCAAAAAAAATCACATTTAGACATGGACTTAACACCAACATTGTTATCCTTTATGGTTACCCATAATGTTTTTAAAATAAAAATATTGATTATATGCAGGTTGGTGGCTTCATCTCACAGAGCTGAGGAGTCTTGCTACACCCATTTTTGTTTTTTTTCTCTTGTGGTACCTCAATGATAGTCATTATGGTACTCATATGCTGCAAATAAAGTGTGTGCTGTGGATCTGAGATAACTGCATGCCCTTGGCCTTGTTCTTTTGAGGAGGAGACAGGTGACAGAGTTCAGGAGGCATGTTCATGTTACCTGAAAACGTCCTTATTTTACATATGATCTGTCTAAAAAAATCACAGCAGAGCAACATTAGCATGAAGGAACAGAAGGGTTGCACAGGGGCTTGGGATAACTTCAGCCTTTCAAACAAAAACAAAAGGGAAAGAAAAACAAAACGGCATGTGAAGATTTACTCTGAACAGTAATGGTAAGGAACAAAATTTTGACATGTACAAAAGTTGGGTTTATTATCCCCTGGAGAGAAGACAAGTGGAGAAGCTGACATTGGTTGCATAGTGACATTTCAGGATGGAAGGAAGACATGTAGCCAATTAAGTCTAGCATTTGTACCCTGTAGTGTTTTTCCCCTCAAGTGCTTATCTAACACTCCTTAGAACATGTTCACAGCTGCAGCTTCTATTTCTGCCATTAGTAAAGTTTTCTACTCTTGTTTTAAAGGAACATGCCCTAAACTTCCTTGCTGGTTCATTCTTTCTGTGACTTGGCAGGATCTGGGACCTCAAATGAAACACAACCATTTTATCCTACTTGCTATTTTGAGCCCTCTTCTAACTAATTTAAAATTCCCCTTTTGTATTTTAGAATGAACTCACTGTCAGCCCAATCAGTGCCTATTTATTTATTGCCCTTTGATTTCAAGCTTGCATTGACTGGCCATATTGTTTCTAGTGTTACCCTAGATGAAAATACCAAATACAGTGTTGGTCTCTCTCATATTACATTTGCCACCTCTCTTTCACTGTATCTATAGCCATTTACCAGTTCCCTAGTCGTGAAAACAAGGTGTTTTCATAGGATTTCATTCTTAACTGATGCAGGTGTTCTTTATTCCCTTGATAACTGTACCACCTCAATCCAAACTGTACCATCCTCAATATGCTTAGCATACTGGCATATTGCAAGGGTGTGTGTTAGCTAGACTATACAGCTTCAGAACCCAAACCAACACAAGGGTCCAGTCCAGTTTCCCCGTGATGACAGTGAAGTTACAAACCACCATCTGACCTGCAAAGATTTGTAGTGCCTACCTTGCAACTTCACTGTAAATCACACGCAGCTGCTCCAGTGCTAAAAAATCAACAGTAAGGCAACTTGGCCCAAAGGACTATGCTTCCTCTTCTCATCAAGGAGTTTACAGTAAACCAGAAATAGAATGGATTCCCAGTTATTGTTCTATAACATAAGGAGGAACTCTACTTCTCCCTCCATAAATGTGATAGTAGCTTTTGCTGGAAAACAAAGTTTGTTTGTTTGTTTGTTTGTTTTTTCCCACAAAGCAGAAAAGGTCTGGATATTGACTTAAACTACATTAAAATAAAACCAAAGTACTGAAAGGATTTTCAGGCCCAGAGAATGCTTTCTAAGTTGGAGGGTTTTGTTGTTCTTTTAAAAAATTTTCCTCCAAAGTTTTTGCTTCAATGAGTCAATATCCTCCAACAAAAACTGTTGTTCAAGCTGATGTGGACTACTTATTAACAAGATACACAGTAATGTAAACAATTGACTCCATTTTAGAAAATGGTTATCTACCCAGTGGGATATCTGAGAGGAAAAAGAGAATGTTTTTCTCACATAACTCCACACTCATGTTATTTGACCAAAAACTGAATCCAGATTTCATTATTGTAACAGGAGCAGAGGAATCAGAGCCCACACTGACCTCTTTTAGGGACTTATCTGTGGAAAACACAGGCTGATAATTAGCAATGTTGCTGCAACACAAGGATGTTGTACATAGGTATGGCTACTCAACAACAAAGGTAGGGTTTTTTGTTGATTGGGTATTTTTAAGCCAGCTATAACAGATAATGAGATAAAACCCTGGGTACTCATCTGCTAACAGTTAAAATCGTTTGTGTAAGGGAGTAAGAAGATTAGATAAATGCTTTTATAAGAGCATTGTGAAAATGTGCAATAGACCTTACAATGTATGCTGATATTCTAAGGTACTTTACAGAACATTTTGAGGATGTTCTTACAAATTGCAATAGCTTTTGTATATGAAGCTGTGTCATCTGCAAGAGCCTGTTTCAGGAGATTATCTGCAAATTTGTTCCTACTTGTTGCTGATGGTAAATTGCTGCCATTAAAGAGATTCCTACATAAAAATCAGACAGTGATTTTGTCCTGGTATAGGCTGTGATCTCTCATTTGGGAACTGTACAGACAACTGTGTTGGGACTAATACAGCAGATCCATATGCTTTTAGAATCTTTGGTGTAAAATATACTCTTATCCATTGTCTCAGAACACAAACACTACTATTGATATAATTTCTAGGAAGCATCCCCAAAATTTGTTCCAGAGTTAAAGCACTTGTAAGGCAAAGCACAAAATGCAGCAGGTGAGCAGTTTCCTCCTTTCTGCATGGGGCATGTTGGTGCTCTCAGGACTCTCACTTCCCCATTGTTTCCTTCAGCACATTCATTGTTTTCCTCAGTCCTGCTTTCTTGTTCCAGCTGCAGAGCAAGTGATCTGGAACAGATCTTGTCCTTCCCAAATTTCCTCTCCTCTGTCCCATACAACTCTCTTTGTCACATGGAAAACGTTGCCAAGAGCAAAATTCGCAAGGAAACCAATCAGTTTGCCACCTGGCTGAAATCCAAGGTGGAAAAGAAAAGTGTTTCCAGAACTTTATCAACAACTGTAAGGATACAACTGGTATCACAAAGACAAAGTCACTCTATGTTAATGACCCTTAATTGCTCATCATTGGTTGCTCCCCTGTGTCAACACCTTTTAGAATTTCATTTCAAGTTGAAGACTAAAAATAACAGAGAAAGCACAATTAAATTGACAAAACAGAACACATGTTGATACTCTAAAACATCCCAGTGGGCCCTATCTATTTCTTGTGAAAACAAGTTCATATTGGAATAAAATATTAGCACTTGCACCACAGGGAGCTCCTGTCTCTCTTGCCAGAGAGGCTAAGGACAGATCATTTCTTTCACCAATATGACCGATTAGACACCCATTGGGGTAAAGAACAAGGAGGTTTATGGGACACACCTCTAATTTGGGCCATAATTACAGAAATGCCTCTTTGACTTCACCTGTACCACCCTGCAGTAAATGTACCTAAGCCACACTACTAGTTTTGGAGTTTATAATGGCTTCATGGCCATCAACCCACCCACTATCTCAGCTTACCATCCCAGTATTTCCCCTATGAAATACTTTTAAAAAACCCTAATCATATACTTAACCTAACAACAGTACTGTTACACTCCATCTCCATTTGTTTATTATTTCTTTCCTGGAGAGCCATTTCCATTAAAATCTGTAACTCAAGAGCTTTATGATCTCACTCAGTGAAGCCAGACCATGGCCTTTCAAACTCAAACCTCTATTCTAAAAGCCAGACTTTGTTTGCATTTAAGTCAACAACAGAAGTTTAGCCTACTCTAAAAGGAAGGAAATCTAGCAAAATACAGATATTTCCTTTTGTATTAAAGCAGTGAGAGTACAGAGGAACAGTTTTTGCCGAGTCTGCAGAAGAATACACAAATTGTTGGATGTCCGTTCTTCATTGTTCCTGGGGAACAAGGATAAACGGGGAAAGAAGATGATGGAGCAATTATATAACTGGCCCAGAAATGACCTTGTCTCAATTCTACTTTCCCTGAATTGCTGCTGACCAATGTTTTAGCTGCATTTTGTCTGTTCTCATAAGCAAGCCACAGCACAGCAAAACACTTCTTGTGAAGCCTACAAAATGGGGTGTGGAAAGAGATCCACTGACCGTGATGCTACAGCAAACTGTTCAGTTTTCTGCTTCTCTTCTTCAGCCCATCTCTAAGAAGTTAGAAGAGAAGAGGATTGCTGATGTGAAAAGATCGGCCAGATAGCAAAAGGAAATGGCATGTCCAAAACTGGAAAAATGAATAGCAAGATGGGGCAAAGTAATAAGACAATTACCTCTTTCTAAAAAGCACATGCAAAAATACAATGATTTTTCATTTTAGCTGACATTCAGCTCCTTCCTTTAGGGCATTGCTCTACTGCTGAGTGAAAAACAAAGGTTTCCCTTAGTCACAGAATCACAGGCTGGAGTCAGAAGAGACCTCTGGAGGTCAGGCAGGGTGTCCTAAAGCAGGTGGCCCAGGACCATATCCAGCTACTATATATGCATGTATCTATACATACACATATGATATGTAGAAAAAGATAGGTAGTTTACAAAAAAGGATAAGGTAGTTTACGTGTAATCCATATATAGATAAACTACATAGAGATTATATATATAGATACCAGTTATATATTAAAATATCTATACCCAATATAGACATAAATATATAACAAGAATATGATGTATAAATATATAGAGATATTACATATAGAGATATACAATAAAGTGCAGACAATAGCAGGACTCAAGAATCCTGGAGTGCTGTGTGGACTCACCTTGTAGTCACTAAAGGGTGAGCTCTGGCCTCTTTACTAAAAGCCCTTGAGTCGCACCTGCAGCCCCAGCAGGGAGCCACAGGCTCTGGTTAACCCAGCCACTTTACATCTAGAGCTCATCATATAGCACCTACAAATGCTAAACACTCAAAGCCTTAATGAAGGCACTACTTTTTCAGTCTTGTACAACCAAGTCACAATTATCTGTGCATTCACAGGTGATATCACAACCCTGATCTTTTTGTAAGCACAAAGATATCCCCAAAGCCAGAAGTGGGACATCACTCAGCTTTTTGTTAACATAACAGGTTGTGGTTTATGGCTAATTCACTTTAGTATTAATCCATAGGAAGATATTCACAGCCTGTAAGTACATGAGAGCTAATATCAGTTTCAGATATGACAATACCTATATAACTGCTTACACAAGTTTGTTCATGTAGTAATTTTTTTGTTTTGACACAGGGGGCTTATTGAATATTCTTGTCTCACAGTGATGGGTCATTTGGGGATTTGCCTCAATTTGCCCTCCTAAAAATTGACTCTCTTCAGCTTAGTTCAAGGCCATCACTCTCTGTGTGCCTTCCCTGCTCATCTGAAGGGAATTACTTATCTATTTATTCATATAATCTTGCCAGCTTCTCCACAAGAACATTCCCTTCTTAAGGACCTTCATACTGCTGAACTGCACTCTTTCGTAGTTACATATTGTTGACTCTTTGTTGTCAGAAGACTGTTGCCCAGACATCTTCATTTCTCCCTCCCTCCTGCTCTGGTTTTCTTGCAGTAAGAATGTCCATTAATTAATTAATGTCCATTCTTTCTGGTTTTCTGTGCTTTTGGCTTTTCATCTTATTAAATGTCTAGTCCTTCTTGCAATGGATGCCTGGCTCCCCTGTTAACCGCTACTTCTTTGGCTGTCCTCCCACACTGAACTTCAGGATATCCCCCCTGATCCGTTTTTACATCTAACACTACTGGCCATGCAACCACCAGCACAACAGGCCAAGGACTTGGGAGAAAAGAGTTACTGTGAAGACACAAAGGCATTATAACATGTTTTCAGGAGGCAGAGGTAAGGTGGCAAACTCAACAAAGCAGCATCTTTTGAGCTCCTTAAATACAGGAAAAAGACATTCCTCTCTTTTGGACGCTGTCATTGGCCCCTTCCAAATACTAATGGAAAAATGAGGGAAGAATTCTGCAAACAGATCACTGAGGATTTATTCCTCAAACTCCTCAACAGAATGGGATCATATAAATCTCTGGAAACCTGATCTATGACTATGCCAGTTGAAAATCAGATTTGCTTGCCCTGGGCAAACTGGAGTCTACTAAAACACAAGATTTCTCTGTCTCTCTTCCCTAAACATCAGCTAGGGCCTTTTGACAATCAAACTAGATATTAATAGCATTCTATGAATTGATACAAATCACACTAAAAATGCTACTGGGTTTTTCACTAGTACCTAGATATAGCAACACTAATACCAGCATCAGTTGTGATTTTCTTGTTGTCAGTTGTTGGTATAAGGCCAATAAAAATAGCCCCTGATTGTATTGCTTTTAATCTGGAGTTGCTTTGCAAACTGCAGCACAGAGCAAGCATTAAGGTGCTAAAATTAGTTTGGACTGCAGTAGTAACAAATTAAAAATGGCACACTGTTACACCAAGCAGTGTACAGTTCTGCCAATTGATTTATGAGGTCAGGAATAAAAGAATTTATCACCTGGCATTATCTCTGCCCAGATTTAATGCCTGCTCTGTCATCGATGCACAAAAAAAAAATACAGGAGTAGAGAAAGGTCTTTTCCAAAGACAAGGGCTGTTTACAAAGGAGTGTTTCCCTCTAAGACACCTTAATAAAATAATAGCCTCAGTGGCCTAAATCTTGCAGCATAGTGAGAAATTGGTATGGCGGTGGCTTTTGGCTCCAGACAAATATTTTTAAATTCATTGTCAAATGACAAGAGGACTGTCATGTCACCACCAGCTGTGAGGAACATATTAATCTTGGGACTGTCTGGCATCTTTGCTCCCCTTTTCTGTCTCCTGGTAGCACAAATTTAACGGCAGAATGAGATCCTTTGCTGAAGTTCAGAACAACATGTTCACCATTAACTCAAAGTCTCCATTCAAAAATAAGCACTGACAAAGGACAGAGAACTACTTTGGTTCCAGTGTAAGAAGTCATAGGAAGAGAGAGAAAGGGAAACGGTAGTTTTTGATTTATGGTGAGGCTTCATCTTGTTTAAAAAAAAAAAAAAAGGCAATCGGACTATCAACAGTAATTTAATGTAAGAACTGCTGCCAAATTTCACCTCAGAGGTGACTGCACTTCAGTCAGATGAACATGTCCCCCTCTACTGTATGCTGAATACATTCAAATACTTCCTGGATTAGAAGAGAGGTTGTAAACAAAAGGGTTTATTGTAATGGCATTCATCTGAAGAGAAACAGGCATAAGTATGTACTCAGGAGACCTTAAGAAGTTCATCAGCATTACCAGCTTCTACTCTCATTGTAATCCTTGATATAAGAATGATTTGGTGTCTTCCACTTCCACTACACATAGGCACTCAAAAATCACAAAAGTTCTAATTCATGGTCTTACAATGGACAACTCATGCCTTATTTACTGCTCCATGAAATTCATTGCTGGAAAAATATCAAGTGATTCACATTTTAAGAGGGAGGACGAAGAATTCCAGATACTTTATTAAATCCTAGTGAAAACGTGCAACATTATTAATTCCTAGGAAAAAAGTTTCGACATCACCTCATTTATAATTATGCTAAATACAAATGAGTACAACCAAAGTTGTAAATCTAATGTCAAAAGTCAGCAAAAATCTTTAAATTTTAAAACTCTAAGTATCTTTAGGACCCACTAATTTCAAAACCTACTTAAGGTCACATAAATTGCTGTAGTCAGGCTGGGGGAACTTAAGTCTATTTTATGTGTTTTGCTGAGTTGTCTGTTGCTACACTTTGTAGAAGCCATGAACTTTGCTACTGGCCAGTCTATTCTTAATTAAAACACAGTCTTCCTCTCTGAACATACTCAGACTTTGGAAAAGATCACCTTTGGCATTAGCTCATTTCTAATTACAAATCATACAGTCTTAGTGGAGTACAGCCAAGTGCAGAACCCCCCCAGCTGTCTGTCACTGTACAATCACTCATCTGAAATTAATAATTTAAATATATTTTTAATTAAAAACTATTAAAACTATTAAAAACTATTAAAAACTAATTTCTCTCACATAATCACTGTACTTGAGGAACATGTTCCAGTTGGTATTTAGTATATAGAATTATTTTACTCCCATATGTACTACAAAATGGGACTAAGAGAGTTTCATAGGTCCTATGGCAGTTAAGGAAAATGAAAACACCTGTACATGTGCACATTGCTTTCCATTTAATAACTTAGTATTTTCATTTCCAAAGTGGTTGCTGTTCAGCAATCCAGACTTTGCGTCAGATTTTGCAACCAAGCCCAAGCAAATTTTAGACCCATAGAAACCCAGTAATTTTAGTAGAGGTTTGTCTTATGCACAGCACAGACATCAACCTTCTTCCACATCCTACCAAAACTATTGCTTCTATTGCTGAAAAAGATTAAATTATTATGTACGTTTCTCAATAACAATACCAGCATTTTCTCTTCCAGTGTGCAATAAGAGAGTCAAAATATGTCTTTAGTTCTCAGGGGAAAATGTAAGCAGTGCCCCATAGTACTGAAAATGTCCCTGCAGTGATCTCTCAAGTCAAAGTCAAGCCAGCTTCCTTAGCTCCTTACTCAGGACAGCATATCAGGTCATACCCAACATCTGCAGTTTCACCATCTTCATCTGGGCTGCTCAGCTTCTTATACAACTTTGCATTAAGAAATCCTCTTTCAAAAGCTCGTCATCTGGAGCCTTTAAACATGAGGGTGTTCAAATACATGCAGCAATGTGGTGTAATACAGGGCCCGGGAAAACACTCCAAACCCCAGTACGTGTAGATCAGCTTCAGGGGATTGGGGACTGGACAAATGTGGCTGTGCTTAATCACAGGCTGGTGCTGCAAGCAGGGTTGGAAGTCTGGGAAAGTGAACCAGAGCACTCCCATCATCACTTATTTTTTCCATCAAACACACATCCACCTTTCTACTTGTAACTAGCTGTTACACTGGGTGGATAGAATGAGGATGTATTCTGTGACTGTACTGACTCATTCAAGGGCAACCGAAAGATCCTGCCCTGAGAGAGAGTGAAATCATCCCACAACACTGGGCTTTGAAGCCTTCCTACTGTAAATAATGTAAAATATCAAGAGCAGCATTTCTTGTAGCACCAGAAGAATCCCACTGCATTTCACATATCCAAGCTCTTGGCTTTACATCCATAATCGAGACAGAACAACACCCCATAGGCCCCTGCTGGAATACTAGTTGAATACTGACACAGGAGCAGGTATAATGGCCAGCTAATAAATGAATCACTGACAAGTACTGGAATAAACATATGCTGTTTATATATAAACACAAGTAAAGTGCACAGGCATATTAGTGGGTGTCCATGCATCTCAAACACACATACACATGTAAGTGAGCCATCATTACTACATGGTCAAGGGGCATGAGTAAACTGAACTCCCACACACCTTTTGATATAGAAAGTCAGTGTTTTGTACTAATTAGTGACTAATTTGTATTGACACGGGTGTGCTTGGAAAGTTACTATGGTTCCCTGATGTGTTCTAACTCACTCAGTTTCAGTAAGGGTAAAGGCCACTGAGCCTGTGCTGTTGGTTATTTCTGTAAGAAGAAAGAGGTTTCAAAGAGCAAGTTAATCTCCAAGCCTAGTTTTTCATGTCACTAGTGAACATTTCATCTGGCCTTTGTTATTTTGTATCCCACATCTTTTGTTATTTCTAGGCTTCTCTAAGAAGTCCCAGCAGGAGAAGAGGTCACAGTGCCATAAAAATTCTACTGCTTTTGAATAATTTATTTCTAATTTCTGCATTTTAGAACATCTCTCTGTGCTGTGGATCCCACTTCCCCCTTCCCCATTCACAAATGATGTTTTATTACTCCACTGTATTCTAAGAAAAATCTTTCAGCAGCCAGCTTCCAACAATGCTAAAGCCCCAGCAGAATGCAAAGGTATACAACAGGGCAACCATGTGGATCTTGGGGAGGAGTGGGAGAGGGAGAATACCACTAGATACAGAGATTAACCAAATGAAAAGATATACAGAATAAAAGCCAAATATCTGAGGAAGCTGGCAATGCAATCAAATCTTTATTCTGAGTCACTTGTTCATTTCTAGCCTCCAGTGCTCATAGCTTAAAAGTGTTACCATTAACATGTTGATGATCAAACAAGGAGATGATTTCAGGCAATTCCTTGTACTGGACATTACTTTGGAGCCTCTTTGCCCAGGAGTGATGGAGAACTGAGCTTTCCTCTCCACTGTTAGAGTTGCTCTTTCAAATAAAATGTGAGGTTACACAGGTGGTAACCAGTTATGATTTTTCCTGCATTACTTATATTTCATACCTAAACAAGGAAATTCTTACCTTGTTTAGGTATGAAATGCCTGCTCTGTCACCTTTTCCAAAGTGATTTTGGATCCCATCAAAATGTGAAATCTTTTAGTGGGTATAAGAAAAAATGCAATTGTAGCCAAAGACTAGTGTTAAAATGCAGTAGTCATTCTTATGTCTCAGTTTGCAAAGGCAGGCACACATTGTGAATAATCTTTCTAAAGACAGTGGAGAAATCGCACCAAAGAATTCTGTGGTGGTACAGAGGAGAAACTCAGTAATAAGTGCCTTTCTCTTTGTCTCTTGCACTCACATCTGAAACAATGGTTATTCTCCAAGATCTTACTGCCCAGAGAGCATCTGGGAAAACAAACCTTACAAAACAAAAGGAAAGAAACCATACCAGGAAGATATAAGGAAAGAAAAAGTCAAAATGGCATTCCAGTGGAAAAATAAGCATGATAGATTTGAAAGGCCAACATACATGAGAGAAAAAAAGTTACTCTTTTTTTAATCCTTGCTTATATGTTTTGAGGAAACAACACAAATGATGAATATCTGTATAACTACACCAAGTGTTTTCAAGAATGCATTTTCAGGAAAAGGTTCAACTGATATTTTATTACCTAGATTACTGAGACATATATATCATATATATCATTTTTCGATGTACCATAGCACTTAGGCTCAGGGCCAGCCATAGCATGAGCCCTTGAGAACTCCACTGAGATCCATGGAGGCAGTTAGAGTTCTTACATATCTATCTACCTGTCTAGATATTAAAGTTTGTCTTGTAGTTGTTTCTCAGATCCATTCAGCTATAGGTTGACCAGAGGCACGTAACATGTGACTGCAGGATGTGGCCAATTGTTTCTTCTTCTTCCAGGCATTTTATCATCCAGCAGCATCCTCCCTTATCTGCATAGCACAAGTAATAAAATGAACAATATCCTTCAGGGCTGAGGCTTATGTGCTATCACTAATTAGCTTACAAGGCTTCCCACCCTAAGGGATGCAGGAGGTAGACCTGGGAGTTAGTGGCTTGGAGATTAAATTTATATTACGCATGTGGATGTAATGTATTTAATATGTATTTCCCAATACATACACAGGAAAGTTCCAAAGAGATTCACACCACTAAATTATTGCTTTGTCTAGGCTAAGGCACCAAAAGGAGCAAAAGGAATATTTTTAAATAGGAATTCCTCTCCTAGGAAATCAGATAACCAACAATAGATAGCAGCTCAAAAGTTCAGTGTGCCTCTAAGTTCAGCAAAGCAGCTCTCTGCTGCTGATGGGTAGAGGGGAAAGGGGAGGAAGAAGAAGAGATCAAAACCCAAAATGGCATGGATCAAAGGAGCAGCACTGAGCCTGCGTCATGAGACAGGAGTGCTCAAAAGGGTTAGCTGTGAGTTTCATTACTTCAGAAGATAAACCACTAAAGAGAATAGATACCAAACCCTTATCTTTGGTACCTAATTCCCATACAAAATGTTCCAAAAGTTGGGATATTCCTAAACACTGACATTCTTTCCCCATTCATCACTTGGCACTTTCACCCTCCTCAGCATCCCACTGAAGAGCCAAGACCAGGATTATACCAGTCTGCAGACCTATACTGATGAAGATCTTTGCACAAACTCTGTTAAAAGTGAGCTGCCTTGACAAAACTGACCATTAGATCTATCCTCCATCATTCCCACCATGCACATACTCACTGCCTGTTCCCCACATGAAAGGTTTTGTATATATTTCCACAGGAGACTTTATTTGATATTACTTGACAGCCATCCTTTTTATATTGCTTTGCTCCTGACACCAAAAGCCAAGAACAGCTCAGGATAATTCTCTGTCATAACTCCCTTGGTACAGCAGTATCTGTTTAGGATACCAAAGATCTTATTCCTCCAGCTCCTGCCTGTCCTACTGGTAAGAGTAGAATCAGAGACCCTTGTTATAGGCAGGCCCTACACTTGATCAGGACAAACTCTCGCTTGTTAACACTTCCCTTCTTTCAATGCCAATTAATAGAAATTTAAGCCATTTGAGAAACACAATTCTAAATCAATTTGTTTTGTCTAATTACCAACCTCCCAAAAGCCCACTTTTCCAAGGCACTGAATCTCCAGTGAATATAAACCCATGTCAAAAGATACTACTACATTAAGTTTGTTGTTGTACCTCTGGCACTTTCTCACTTTCTCTGGCAATATGCCATGAATAAAACACATTTGCAAAGCTTAGAACAGTTAAAAAGCATGATTTGCTGCAAAGATGCACTACTCAACTTTTTTTTTTTTATTGCTGTTTAAATAATTCCCCAGCTTAACAAAGCATGAGGTATAAATAATGGGAGGAAATAGTGAGTATTCTGGCCTTTATCAGGATAGAGCCATCCTATGGTACCTCTGTTGACCTAAAGCAGAAATACCCTACAGAGTCTGCAGTTGCTGTCCAAACTCAGTAACATCACTCACAGAGTAAAAGGTTGCTCCGTAAGAGTAAGGATGCTACAGGCTCAGTATAGCTGAAATATTCCATACAGTGTTTAATTAGCCTGGGTTGGTGGATACTCCTGCTGATAAGCTGTCACAGTTGGAAGATCCTAGAGCAGAGCGAACAAGTATGGAAGCAACTGCATTGCATAGGAAATGAATTCCAATTGTTTCTGGCTGAAATTTGCCTGTTTGAAATTTCTCACCATGGAAGAGAACTAATTAAGTCCTGAAATGCTCCTGACTGTGCTGGATGATGTTAATTTTTCTCTCAGACAAATTGTAGGGTGCTCAGAGATACACAAAGCCATGCAGAAAAGCACTTATGTGAGCAGGTCATATGAGGCCTTAAACCCTGCTACACATGCAGCTCCAAAAGTTCTTTTTGCTCATCACGTAATTTTAGTGGTGGATTTGTGGTTATGCAGGTGAGAAAAAAAAAAAAAAGTAAAAAAATAATCTTAGGTTTCCATCCATTATTCACAATAAGCCTGAAAAACATCTCTGAATACCAAAATGAACTTTTCCATGAAAAGCTTTTCTAGTGTTCGCTGAAATAGTGCAGCAGTAGGCCTTCAATGATTCCTCTGGAGTACTGAGGACTAGGCTCTGCTAATTCATAATGTTTCATTTTTCTAACTCTGTCACTGCATCTGATTTGTATGTCTAGAAACAGAAAACTTCAAGTTATTCTGGTCTCAGTTACAGTTTACAATAAGCCCCGGGGAAGTCAGGTCTTTAGCCAATGCAGCATGGCTTCCTCCATCATCTCTAAAAAATTATAAGGACAAGGGTTGCAAGGAAACCCACCAAAATGTTATGAAATATAGTTATGTGGCAAAAATATGGTTATATGTAACTTCATTCAGCTTCCTGTTGCTTAACTTTTCTGCTACGGTTCTCGATGACAGTGGCCTTTAATATTTCTGCAGGATCCACATTTTGGTCAACGTGGGGACTGGCTGAGCAGTTGTTCATCACTGTGGTGTATCCTCACAGTATGTGGTCTGTGACTTATGACACAAACTCTGTTCCTGAAACAGAATGATGAATTTTTCCTTGGCTTTTCTTTGGCACTCCCCATGACAGTGCCTGAACAGGAATTAACATTCACAACCTGCAAGCGAGGCAGAAGCATTGCCTCCATTCTGCAGATGGGCAACGGGGGCACAAATTTATTAAGATCAAAAGTTCTCTGACTTTAGACTTCACAATTGGGCACTGGCTTTTTTTCCTGGTGTGCCCTGCACACCATCACTTATGTTCATAGCACAGCCCCAAGAAATTCAGTTACAGCTGAAAGAGCTCCCATCTTAGACACTGTAAACAGCATGCAGGTAACAATGGCAGGAAATTCCTTGCCAGCTGTGACAAGAATGATTTGAAATCCCTCGCCTAACATCACTTGGGATGTCTAAGGTAAAAAGGGGAAGAAAATCCACCTCTATAGGCTGATAGGAAGGATACGACCCAAGAAACTACAATTTCTTTCCTTGCAGCTGCCTATCTGATTCACTATGCACATTTAAAAGAATGCAGACATTAAGGCAAGGCACTTATAGGGAATAATCTCCTTTGTTACACTTTCCTTACGTCTCTTTTAGATAGGCCCATCCTGCACACACGTCAAAAATCCTGAGAAAAGGGTAGTACCTGATCACATAAGTAGGCTATAATATTAAGCATGTGTGCAGTGAAGCACACTAAAGTTGTACAACAAATTAATTCTGACATTTCCTAGCTTTTGCACAGTTAGAGGTTTTTTTGCAACTTCACTATCTTTTCACACGGGTATATTTGTTTATTTGCTTGGTGGGGTGTGTGTATGGTTGCCATTAAGACGGCAAACTAAAAAAGAGAGAATTTATCCCAAGGCATCAGACTGGTCATCAGTAGGGTTGTAACCTTCACATCAGCCACACAAACCTCTGCTGTTTCAGGTGAAAGGGGGAGAGCAGAAATAGCCTGTCATTGTTAACACAGATCAGGTTTAGAGATCAACAAGATTAGCACTATTTTTCTGACTGCTCTGAATATTGTAGAAGAGAGTCTACGTATTTCATGGAAAACAGTCTTGACCAAAATGTTTTTCCCCAACTCTAGGCAAGGTTCCTTTGGAGCAATTTCATACTTCAGTTCTGTAGTCATTCCCTTGCTAAAAGGCACCTTCAGCTGATCTCACGGAACTGTGGCCCTTCCCACAAGGGCACACGCACTTGCCTGAGTAACCCTCTATGCTTTCCCACATAGATGTGCTACTTGCCCCACTTTTCCTCCTTTTCTTGTCTAACTCCTCCTCTCATAGCAGAAAGGTGGAGATAGATAGAAGAGACACTTTGGTGTTCCCACAAGACCCACAGAGAGGTCAGGTGCTGTTGGATAAGAAGGACCAAGGTATCTTTTTGTGAGAAAATATTCCACATTGCACTAGTTAATCCACTGCCATTTGCAGAGTTCGATTGTCTTCATATAGAACATATTTTTATTAAATTGTTTTTTTAGTAGGATTTGCTGCAACAAAACCCAAACAAGACTAGCTTTCCCACAGGAGAGCAAGAAAAAGTATGTTTGGGCATAGTGGGAGAGGGGACTGAAATTCAGCCAATATTAACCAGTCTACATTGTTTGTTGGACTGGAAGGCTTGTTCATTCCTGTGTTCAGGTCCTCTCTTCTGGAGGACCTTTTTCTTAAAAAAGCAAAACAAAACACAAACCCAAACAAAAATAATATAAAACCCACAAAACAATAACTTCCCTCCCCCAACAGCAATATTCTTATCAGTTATTGAGCAAAGTCTGTCTCAACTCTGTCAATCTGCCTGTGTTACTGATACAGATTAATGATTTGACAGATTACTGTATTATTACTGTATTTTAATAATATCCAAACTGTAATCCAAACCATGTCAGAGTTTCAACATCATAACACAAAGTTATGTAGGCATCTTAATTTTCTTTCTCAGAGAAACTAAAAGTCAAGTCAATAAAAGGTTAAGCTGACTAGTATGAATTATTATAATATTATTCTTAACATGTCACAAGATCAATAATTGGTGTCATCATTCATTTTCTAGAAGTAAAGACACTAACACTATTATTCTAATAAGAGAGAAAGAAAGTATATCAACGTCCTGCCATTCCTATTTTATTAAATTTGGAAGTTTTGAACTCAAATCAGTAAAAGAAAATAACCCAATGAAATCAAACCCCAAACATTCTATTCCTACATAGAAAAGAAATGACCATTTGATTAATGACACATTGGAAAGCTATAGTACTTTTGCAGAGTTTAAAATACAACATTGAAATAAACTGGGTTTTGCAATAAATTTATTTTAGTGATCTTTGAAGTTATAAGAGTGTGATACCTTTCTCTTTCCTTTAGCTCCTGAGCACTTTCTCTCAGCTGATATTTTTTTAACTCATTAGACTGTCAGAGGAACACTATGGGCCTGATTCTCCAGCACTGCACATTTGCAGAGGCGTAAAATTACAATAGAAAAAAAGTGGATGTTAAGTAGTAGTACACCATTTTTAGGAGGCGCTATTTTTTTACTGTTCATTTTGCTTGCTGTTTTTAAAAAAAAATTCCTCATTCCCCAAGTGTGAATGATCCTGCTTGGTTCAAGCCAGCATGCAGCCCAGCTAAGTGCTCGCTCTCTCATAGAAGCGTCTGAGTTTTGCTTTCTGTATTGTTCACTTTGCTTCAGCTAAAGGTCACACAGTCTTGGCTTGCCTACATTTAAAAGGATTTCCCAGGAGAGCTATATGGGCCAACAGTGCCAGGGAAGACTGGGTTTTATACTGTCAAAAGCTTTTTTTTTGATATTGTAACTTAAAAGAGTCCCTCGCATGGCACTGGTCACAAAAAAAAGGCAGAGTATGGGTGTCTTTAGTAGGACATATATATGCATAGTTGCATCACTTAGGCATACAGCTCTTTGAGGAGTAGATAAAATAAGGGAAAAAGGATGAATTCATGTGATGCCAGAAAATCAAAAAACAAAACCCAAGCCAGTTTTACAAGGCTGAAGCTGAAATTCTATGCCTCTGGAAGGCAATGGCATAAAAGATCCAAAATAGCCCACAGCAGCTCTGTAGAAGATCTAAATGGGTCTTCAGTAAAATACTTTTGCTGTAGATGACAATCTGTATCATGAGATTTTGAATAAGCAAATGTGAAATAGTGAGATATGAAAGATGGTAAATGCATTGTAGTGAATACTAAAATGTAAGAGAGAAATGCACTCCCTGTAATAAAACAAGGTCATACAGCAAAATAGCATAGATGAGCTAAGTCAGCCTTGGGAAAGTGATTCAAATTTGGTGCTAGTACCATGTAATATTTTGAAGTCTGTATTGTTATCTTACAAACCTGACAAGCATCAAGCTCTTTCAGGCAAAAATCCCAATCCACCACCCAAACACTGAAAGAAAAACAAGGAAAGGAGAGACAGTTTGGTTTGGCAGGCTTGTGGGTGATATACGGACTGTGACGTAGCATCACTTTGCATCAGGAGTGCGGCACCTAAACTAGCAGTATTAAGTGCCAGGATTCAATTTCATGTTTGCCAGATGTGAAATAGAAGTAAAGCTGTGCAAAAGCTATTTACTCAGAAAAAGCTCTCATATAGCCATCAGATAGTTCATTCAGCTCTAGTTATTAATTTTAGTTATCCACTCAAAAAAAGAGTTTCTTTTACAAATTTACATAGTACTTAATTTTAATTTCAAAATATTTGTTTTAACTCTTTCCTTAACTTAAATAAAAAGGACTAAAAGAATAATATCTAAAAGTAATTTTATATAAGGAAAATTATAGAATCATAGAATCATTAAGGTTGGAAAAGACCCTTAAGATCATCGAGTCCAACCATTAAAAAATTGTTTCTCTCTTTTTTTTTTTTTTTTGACAGCTACAAAAGATATTGTCCTGTTTCTTTAAGAAAATAGAAAAATCTTTCTTAACAAGTCCACAAAAACATAGCCATTACCACTGGTACGCTGATCTGTCCAGCTCTGACTGGTTCCAGACCTGGGCCCGTGTGTCCAAACTTTTTGAGATGGTAGAAATTCACGCTTTATTTCACAAAATTTCAGTCTAGCCTGAATCCAAACATGAGATGACTATTTCCCTTTCTGACTGGAACAAGAGACTTTTTCCAGTGGTGGTAGTCCAGAAATCATAAGCACCAGTCATAATAGATACTGCACAAGCTAAAAATGGAAGATTCAAAGAAAAACTCATACCTGAAGGACTTAGGAGGCCACCGAGAACAATGAAATGTGTACTGCACTAGATTTACTGTAGCTGGATTTTAGTATAACATTTGATATAGGGATTCTGCCTTACAAACTTAATTCAAATTGGCTTGTATATGAGCAGAGTTACATGGACAATAAATTGGTTGAAAAAATCTGTAAACAAAGAGTAGTGATAAATGTTACCATATGAAGCTGGAAAACCATATAGTGTAGTGATATAGAGATTAGTGTTCAGTAGACTCTCTTAATTTTCATTTATGTTCAGGTGATGGGCAGTAAGTATCTTTTTTTTAATATGCATATATAAGAAATACATGTACTCACACACACACACGCACAGAATAATGAACTGGGAGATCTTGTAATTTCTAGTGAAGAGAGAGCAATGCTATAAGGGGATCCAAAGTCTGAAAACAGATGGTACATCTTAGGAAACGAGAAGCTAATGTCAAATATTCACTAGTAAGAAATCTAGAATACTTTGTCTTCTGGACCTCTGTAAGGGTAACAGTGAACACTACCTTAGAAACAAATTTTCAATGCTGTATGCTAGGAAGAAGCGCAACACAATCTGGGGGGTGCACATACTGAGGTTATATACAATACAGCAGAGAAGACTGGCCAAGATGCTCCTGGAATATTGCATTCAGTTCTGTGCTTCTCAGTATCTAAAACTGACAAATTAGTAGTAATTCAGAGAGGAGAAAAAACCCTGCTTCCTAATGGTAGTAATATCTAGGCCACAATTCCACTGAACTCAATGACAGGCACCTACATACCTTTGAGGATCAGGCCCTCAATCTTATGTAGAAGGATTTGCTTATGAAGAAAGATTAAAAGGTCTAAATATGAACAGCTTAGCTAAGCTCTGACTAAAGGGAGATGTGATAACTCTCTATAAATATTTGAAGGGTATAAACATCAAGAAGGGTGATGAATTATTTAGATTGGTACAAGGGATATAACGAGGAGTAATAGGATGAAATTAAGAAAGTGAAAATTTAGGCTGCTCCCTGACAGCAAGGTATATTTCATCTGTGAAATAATTTACACTGAACATCATGAAAAACTTCTTCAATGTGAGATGTATTAACCTGTTATAGTCTCCCAACCGTAATGGCAGAAGTCCCATCTTTGGGGGGCTGCTAAAATTAGATGAAACAAAGCATGAGAAAATGAAGAGAGAACTATCTTGCATTGGCTGGGAGACTCTCTGGATGACCTAACTAATAAATCTATTCCCCTCCTCCAACTTCTGAGACTCCTGTTAGATTTCTATCCAAGAATACTGCAGCATTTCTTTGTAACCAGGTAAGAGAGATAGCAGTCTTGGGAAGTGGATACAATTTGCTTGAGCAGGAAGGTATCGTACTCACCTTTAGTTACAACTGTTATCCAGCAAGTACAAGGCAGGACAGTAAGGGTCCTGAGAGGAGCACACCAGCATTTGCAATCAGCATTAGGACAGATTAACAGCTAAGACAGTAGTGGGGGGTGGGAGAGAAGGATTTACTAGAAGATTAACTTGTGCATCACAGAAATACCATTTAGGAGGCAATCTCATGCCTCTAAAGTTGGCATGCAAAATTTTGCTATTTCATTAGTTGGCTTTTGTCTGTTCAAGCATGACATGCTGTAAGTGAAACCCATCTAGTTAAAGCATGACCTTGTCCATTCACATAATAATGCAGTGCTGTGGAAAAGAGGGAGTGTGCTACCCCAAGGAATTTCATTGCAACTGCAGAAAAACAGCTTCAAAATCTAAATACAGCTTTCTTTCATCTCTGCTAGCAGTGTTCAGCTAATACTGCAGCTTGCAAAGTTCCCATTTCCACTCTCTCCGTGGATGGATTTGCCCTCATGGCATCATTCTTTGTTAAATCAAACTTTGGAAGGAATTCAGCAAATAGGCTCTCAGGCAGAAAGTAATTTAATATTGGGCTGTTTAAAAAAAGCAACAATACAAGAAGGCTGAATATCTCAGCAACACATGGGGGAAAAAAATATAACGTGATTCGGGGTGGAGAGGGATGGGAAGAATATTTAGCTATTTGAATTCCACAGTAGGAGAAAAATGGTTCCACTTTTAAATAATTCCATTACTTTTTATAGTCAATTAAGATGGAAGGCAGTAATATTCAGCATATCTCAAGAATTCATCTCTAAGAAATGGATCCTGAAGGTTTTAGAGTGTTTTTCATAGGCTTGATCTTGCACTACACAAGACAGGGAAGGAAGCAGAAGCATATCTCCCATCAACACAAACACTTAGGCTAGCTCTCTGTCATACAAAAAGTGACATCTAACTCCCATTTTTACATCTGTGTATTTGTGTGTGTGAACTCATTTTTAATTGCTTCTCTAAATGCAAGATTTTCAAGACAACAAAGAAACTTCAAAGACTTTTTGACAAGTCTTGGCAAGTCATGGCAAGACTGCCATGAATTTCTAACAATTAAAGTGGTCACAGACAAGTTTTTCCCATATTAGAGACCAGCAGCAGACCTCAAATGACCCAAACCCCATGCTGGAATATTGCTAACTCAGTGTCACCTGCTAAGTCACAAATGTGCCTTTCTCTATCAAACCAAGTGTTGACCTGGCTAATACTTTCTGTTTTATTATATATGACAAACACAAAACAGCAGTGTTACCATTTAAGGACAATACGCAGTGCTTCAACCTAATTAATCCTAACTGGACCACTAGCAGCAGTTTGCCTTTCACTTGTACCCTTAGGTCAGGTAGCCAAATTTTTTGCACTTTCACACTTACTCTAAAGAGCCTGTGGACCAAAGCTGTTTTTTAAATACAGGGTTTTCTTTCATAGAATTGTAGATAAGCAGGATGAGTGAGACACAACAGAAATTAACTCAGTAATATTTAGTTAAGACTACATTGCAGGAAGAGCAAAAATATCTGCTGAGAGCTGTATCCTTGTAATGGGTGCACTTAGGGTAGTTTTTGTTCATTCTACAGAAATAACTTCTATCTAGTGCTCTGACACAGTATTTTTGTAATCAGCTACATGTGCATTTAAATATTGGAATCAACTACACTTGTACGAACAAATCTTGTCCCAATTCATATTTATGCAGTCCCAGAGAAGTCAATGAGCCAAATTCCACTCTCAGTTGTACCAGCATTAATCCAGAGGACTTAATTGGTCTCTGTGGCTTTGCTCCAGAGCATGGTATATGTCTTAACATAACTTCGTAGCATACAAATCAGGAAGGGACTTTTCTCCTGCAGTAAACAGTGAAACAGACACTTCAGATCAATTTTATGACACTTTTGCAGGTTCACTTTCTGACTCCAAAATTTGAGAGACTGCGAACAACAATGCTCAGCACATTTTCTTGATTTTCAACCTACTTTTTGTATTAAAACCCACACAAATAAAATGACCACCATCACCTTGCAGACCAGACGAACATCTAATGCTTTATTCTAAGTGTAGATCACAGAAAGTAGGGCTGGAAGGGACCTCAAGATATCATCCAGTCCACTTCCTGCTCCAAGACAGAGTCCACTGTATATAAATCAGTCCTGACAGATGTCTAACACAAGCTAAGAAACATCCGATAACTGAAATTATACAACCTTATTATATAAAATCCATTTCGGTGTTTTAACTGTCCTTCCTGCTAGCAATCACTTAAGCCCAAATCCATAAAAGGATTCTATATTTAGAAGTTGGACTAAAGTGGGATTTACAAGCCCAGAACTGAGACTATCAGTCCACCTGCCTAGCTGTCACCAACTTTAGAGGTACACCCCTTTTCCACGTCAAAGTTCCCTGGACACCTAAGACTTGCATTTCTTCATATAGAGGAGGATTCCTCTGTTAACAAGGCCGAGTGACTCAGCATCTGCTTCATGCTTGCACCATGCTGGAGTCAATCAACAGGGAAGGCAGATGGAGGATGGAGGGACTCAGTTGAGAACACATGGTCTTGGTAACATCATCATATCGATCTTTGCAAACTTACAGTGCCAGCTGCCACCTTCCTTAAAAATGAAAAGGATAGAAGAGGAAGGAAAATGAAGAGGCATGGCACTCAGGCACCTCCTTTCTTTCTACTTCAATCAATAGCTGAAGCACTTCAAATCAGGGTTTTGGAGATGCATCTGCCATTTCCTTCTTCCAATTAAAAGAGTACTCACCCACTAAGCTAGTGAATCCCAATGCTTCTTTGTCTACTTACACTTAACAGACTGGACAATGAGTATAATCAGTTACCTAAAACCTAGTACCTGCAGCTAATTTTAGAATCACTGATAAAAAGCCCTTTTGAGGGACCATTATTGAGGCTTTGCGAGTCACAAGGGACCAAGAAACTGCCCTTGGGACCCCTGGTCTTGGGAAGCATCTCACCTTTGTGACCTGCAACAATGTCCATGGAACAGGGTGGTGACTCTATGAAAGAAAGAGCACTTTGAGAGAGAAGAGCTCTTCTCTGGACCACAGAATCTGAAGATATTGTCAGCAAATTACAATGACCCAGAATAATTTACAGTCTAGGGATTAAGACTTTCTTAAGAGTGCAGGTCATAAGTTCAAGGCCCCAAGGCACAGCATGACTCTGAACTTGCCCCTTCCCCACCCATACTGATGAGTGATCTTGTCTTCAAGTACAAAGCAAAGGACCCCACATTCATTTCAGCCTCTGTGTGTGGGGGGTCTACTGTTGGTTTTCTCTCTTGAAAGGAGTGACTTTTGCACTACTATGTTTTAATTCTTTTAAAGGGCATAGGAGAGGACTATGAGGACCGATTCTAGACCGTGAATTCCAAAAAGGGTAAAGTAGTTCCTTGAAAGCAAGAGACGGCAACTTGATTTTTTCTTCCACCTCCCAGAGTTGTATAAAATAACATTGTCTCCAGTGGATAGCCTCTAGCCAATCCACATTGGCAGATTTGAGGCAACTTGGTGGAAACTGGCTGATCCTGAGACTAATGCTCAAACCAGTCTGGAGATTAGTGGGTATTGTCAGTCCCTATTTCTGAGATGTCTGGCTTTCCCAATGTGTTGCATAGGGAAGCTTGATGTCTCTTGGTAAGGTTGTAGATTCCCCTGCAGCAGCAAAACACCTAAAACGTTGGTGCTACAACACGTAGAGCTGTAGCAGATTTCTAATTCTGTGCGTTAGCCCAGTCTGTGTGCTGTATGCTATATTGTAATGAAAGTTTCAGAAATAAAACCTGACCAAGAAAAACTCTGGACTACTTAATTATTAACAAAGATTAATCAGCAGATTGATTTCAGAACTGAAATAAAATGCTAATATTTTAAAAAAATACATTGCTTCAGGAACTCATGGCTTGAGTGCCTTTCTGTATAGAGACCGTGCCTAGCAGGTCACACTAGGTGTTATTGGGAATGTTTCAACACAGAGCACTGATTTCATCCATAGATCCACTATTAGCATTAAAGACCTAAGCACCATGTGAGGAATTAGCACTATAAACAGAAAATTCATAACAGGTGCATAATAGGCACTTTTGCAAAATGTTATGGACCTTTATCACACTCACAGATGACACATTTATAATAACTACATACACATAACTTCAGGTTTCACAGAGAGTCCACTGTGTGTGCTCTTTTCAGGTTCAGATTCCTAGAAAATTTTTAGTTTCACCCACAAAAATAACCCATTCCATCCTCCTTTTTTTTTACAGGCCATAGAGATTAGCAAAAAAGAAGTTTTTATCTTAAATATATTTCTGCTGATTTCAGGCTCTGTAACTTTTCTCCCAGCATTATTAAATATCAGATATGAGTAGCTTGCTTCAACTAGATATCAAGTATTAAATCAATGCAAAAATATCCTTTCCTTGTTACTTTGTGTAAACTTGTGTTAACAGTATTGTGACTTTTTTCACATCAGTTCATCACTAACTGTGCAAAATCAACACTTGATCACTCCAGACAGTAGAAAGTATTAAAGTAACCAAACTAAATATTTCTCTAGTTTCCCACCTGTTCCATGGAACATTATCAGTCTTGCAAAGGGGAGAGGAAAAAAAAAAAAGAAAAGAAAAAAAAAGAAAAAAGCCTTTGCCATATTGCTACAATGCAATAAAAATAGGATCAGTGCCTAAAGCTCACAAGCAACCTTAGTTTTAAAAAAAAAATCAAACCAAAATAATAAGTTTTTCGTTTGGTTGCAGCTAAAACTTGAGTCAGTCAGTGTGCAGCAAGCTGATCAATGTGTCTTGAGACAACAGAAAGGATTTCCTTCCTTCTTATTCGCTTTTTCTTAAGTTACAACGATGCACCAGCTTGGGAGAATCGCTACAGCAACTAAGCGATGAAAGAAAATCAACTGAAAAAAATCCCTGCCCACTGCAAAGGGAAATCATTAATATAACTAGTTGGGTGTCTGTCATCTGCCCTGTGCTGGGCACCATGCTGGGCTCAAGCTCAGCTAAGGAAGTAAAAAATGAATTCAACTTCCCCATCCATAAACTTTTGTCAATTCACAAAAAAACCCCATACTTGTTCTCTCACAAAGCTTTTAAGGTGAGGCACTGAGAGGTTTTGGAGTCTCCCAAATCTCTACAGCTGCTGTTTTCCAGGAAGGAGACAGCAGTGAAGCACTCTCTTCTTATACCCACCCAACACTGGCAGCAGCTTAAGGGGTTGAAGAGCTGCCAGCATTAAGAATAAATCTTAGAGATGCACCTGACTCATGGAAGTGCCTCATCCCTGGGAAAAACAAAGCCTTGAGTGAAACGCTGACCCCGTGGCAGAGGTTGTTACAGCAGCCTGGCCTCAGCTCTGCCCTGGGCTCAGGGAGAGAATTTAGTCAGCTCAATGGCCCCAGCTTTGCCCTCTTTCCTCACCTCCATGGAAAATAAAAGCAATCGCTAATTACCTGCAAAAGATAGAGTGAGACACAAGAGTTGAAAACTACCTTTTAAAAACAGACTTAAAGGAAAGGGCAAGCTATTAGCAACACAGCTTGAAGACCCATGTAGCAAATTAGACAATTACACATCTTTCCTGGACAATTGCTTCTGATTTCTGCAGAGTTTAAGTTTGCCAATTAAAAACAAACCAACAAAATAACCCCCAACTTTCTGCCTTCATCATTGGCAAGAAAACCATCCTGGCATGAAAACAAAGTGTTCCTGTTTTCCGGCATTTCTGGCAGGGAAGATCCGTGACTTCTGCTGCTCTTCAGAGGTTTCTCAAGCCACCAAGCAGACCACGCTCAAGGTTTTACCACTTGTTGAGGTTTTACCACTGTTTTACCATAGGTTTACACACTACCAGTGTTTTCCAGAACACCAAACAGCAAGGAAGCCAATGGGGTTCAAAACAAGGCTGACACTGTGGCCTGAGAAAGCTCCTTGCTGAGCAGGAGCAAGGAGCACCGAGCACATGGGGGAACAGAGACACACACATAAAAATGGGGAGGAGGTAAAACTGCAGCTGGCGCCATCACATTAGAGCATGAGCTGATAACTACTTGAAGCTACCTTCTCAGCAGCAGATGGCTTTGAAGCAGATGGGTGCAGAAACAGGAAAATATCCTGCATGTATAAATCAATATAGGGAATTTGGGGATGATTTCACCCAGTCAAGGCAGGAGTGTGATGTGTAGCACCAAGAAGCTCATCACCATCATAAAGACCTCAGTGCCCTTCTTTCCCAGAAGCCTATAGTAAAAGGAGCGATTTCTCATCTAAACACAGCTTTTGACTAGTGCCAACATCATTATTTCCTAATGGTTCACAACTATGAAATGTGGCATGTTTCCAAGACATGGACATGAAAGTTAAGAGTCACTGGTTTTATAGAGAAAAGGAGAATTTGAGAAAAGTGCAGAAAAGAAGAATATGAGATGCACAAGAGGGGAGAGCAAACATGACATGAGGGCGAGAGAGAAAAGGGTACAGAGGGTCAAGTATGGGTGGGGAAGAGGAAACAGGTCCTGAAGATAATTACGATAAAGATAAAGGAGCAATATTAGGATCAGGAAACCCATACGCGTACTTACCGGAAAAGAATAGAGAAAATGGAGTCATGCCAAGAAAATTAAAAGGCTTTAAAAAGCAACTGAGAATGAGGGGCCTGCCAAGCTACATTCATCAAATATTAGACACATTCCACTAGTATTTGTCAAATTTATTCAACAAATACTATTTGCTGCCATAGCTGGCCAAGTACTCTCCAGCAAACATATTGTTCAACAAATGTCAAGGAAATTAATTCAATAATCTATCCAGCTACTATTTTTCTAGTTATATCACCCATTCCAAAAGTAAGCTGCACTGTTGTTAAATTTGTTAACTGGAATGAGTGTTATTTGTGGCAAGGAGAGTTTATCCCTTCGCAGCTGATGTACATATGGGTCCTATCTATAGGAATAACAACTGGAGGCTGGCAGCACTACAATTGATTACCATACCCAGCAAACAGTATATAACCTTTTTTTTCTTTATGTTATGCAGGCATAGGTAATTTTCCTCTAGTATAGTAGGACTAGTCCTTTGCCTAGTAAATGTCAACTTTTGACACCCAGATTACCACAGTTAAACTCCTGTAGTGTTAAATTCAAAGTTGCAGTTACCAGCAGGTAATTTACCTCTCATCTGTTTAAATACATCAGTGCTTCGTCAGATCAACCTTGTCCCTGTTATTGGAAGGGCGTGTGATGAGGTAATTTTCACCTCAGTATGTATTCAAATCAATTTTCAGGACTGTTAAAAGGCAACATCTTTTCTCCCTCATACCATGTTTTTCATCCCAAAATATATTACAAGTGAAGTACTATTTTAGAAACTTAAAAGATACATTAAAATGAAGTTTAGATACAAAGTAAACTATCAAATGTTAGGAAAACATCACATTTAATGCTGTGCAGGTGACCTTAATTTAGACCCCTGGTGTACCTATGTTACAATACAATCTTTAATAATGCAATTGCATAGGAAATTTCCACGTGACCCTTCCTTGAATTGGTGCACAAGCTGGATGATGCTCTGGGACTGAATTAGCTATTCAATATTTCTTTTTATCTTCATCAGTCAACCTGTAGTCTCACCTTATTTACAGCATAACTTCCATACCCTGCTCTGAATACCTAATTATTAATTTCCTCATGGGCTTTTCCGTGGCACTCATCACTACGGTATCTGATGTTTCACGAATATTAATGAATTTATGTTCTAACCCTGTGAGAAAAGCTAATAATACTTTCTTCGCTTTGCAGTTGGAGAAAGGGGAACAAAGACCACAGGAATTGCCTGCAACCACAGAGCGAAGTCAGGAATAGAGACAAGTTTAGAGCTGCAGGTCCCCAGACTCCCCAAGCCAGCCCTCATTCTACCAGACTACCTCATCTTGCTGGCGGAGGTGCCAAGGACTTGCAGGCTCCACTTATCTCAGTCATGGCTGCCTGTGCTCAGCACTCACCCAGGGCAGGCACCCGTGGCTGCAGCCAGTCCAGGGAACATGCTGCCCAATTATCAGCTCCTGCAGCCCTTCCCACATCTCTGAGTGCCTGACTTAAAAGCATCTACCTGACTCCAGCTTTCTTATTTTGTTGTGTTAGATGGAATTACATTCCAAAACTACTGAGAGAAAAACTGGGAGAGCAATCTGTCACTAAATAGTAATAAATCTCAGGATTCTTCCGTTTGGGATACAGGTTGACTGAAATGTCTGATTCTGGATCCAGATCCTTGGTGCCTCCTACTTCCCGTAATAAAAGTCACTATGCTAATTCTCCACCTGCTGCCTGGCAGAATTAGAAATGGATTCCCATAGCTTGTTCACAACTGGTACCTCCAGACAAACACAGCTGGGGGCAAGGAGAATGTGTATGTATGCATATTTGGGGAACTGAAGAGGTGGGTGGGGAAAGCCTCAATTTACATGTGTAAATTGAGAGTTGAAATTATCTTCATGGTTAGTTTTGTCCTTTTTTTAATCAGAAAACTGCTGTTAGAAAAACAAAGCAAAAAACTTAAGTATTACACAAGCTTCCAATGATCTACCCAATATCATAGGCCACTCAAAATATTATCATGAAGTCCTATTGAACATGTCTATGTATGCAAAAGCATAGATGTCCATGCACATTTAAGCCTGTGAGCAGTTCAGACTCATTTTAAACTTTGCAGGACAGATTCTCAACGTAAAACTCCCTACTTTAGCACCATGAAGTAAACCAAAGTGAGTTTAACTATCCAGATGAGGTCTTTGAAGTTGCAAAATGCATTTATCTGTCACTAAGAGAGTGTGTATTTTTCAGGGGAAAAAAGGCAAGAAATCTGGGATATATATTGATTCCAGTGACCTCACCAGCCACCAAGGTGACTTTTCACAGAGGACGATTTGTCCAAATGACAAATAACATATTCCTGACCACCTCAGATGGATCTTAATGACCAGAGCACCCTAAAAGGACTAAAAAGACTACCTTGAATCTTGCACCAAGCGCACACAGACACTCCTGCACACTCAGAGACCATACATGCATTTCATAAAGGCAATGCATTAAACACAGTAAAGATCACTGGGGAAACAAACAAACAAACCCCAACATACAGAGCTAAGACTATGGATTCTTTCTTTAGCAAAAGCCTAGCTGATTTCTACACTCTCAAGTTTACTGACTCACACAGGGCAGAATGAAATTTTGAGAATTAGTTCCTCTGATAAACAGCTCAGCTTTCCATCAAACTGACATGAAGTGCAATCTCTGCTCTAAAAAGCCAAAATGCCCTGTGATGGAGAGAGAGGAGGAGGAGATGCATCACCCAAGTAGTGACGGCTGAAGACATTTTTCTAGCAGAGACCCAGAGAAGATATTATATCTTCACAGGGTGCTGAAAAGCGTTGCTTTCAGCAACCATACAGAGGCTTCCACAGTATTTTTCTCTACTGCAAGGAAACTCTGCATGTGCATAACCATGTACTTTCATTGTACAGGCATGCCCATGAGGAGCACTACTGGTATTGTTAATGGGTCTCCTTCCCCTCTGTGTCCTAACAGACACATTTTAGCTGCCCTCCCACAGTAGCCCAGGTGAGAGGGTCAGTTGGTAGCTCTCTGAATCAGCACTCAGCACCCCAGGCAGCAGGGCCAAATTGTGCTCAGAAGCACACGTGAACTGCAGAAGTCCTACGGCAGCAGAGCTGGGCTTCAAAACTGGATCAAAGCATGACTGTCAGCACCAAAACTTTCAGCAGGCACCTGATCAGACCTGGAGCATTTTCTCCCTCCCTTTCACCCAGAGCATCCCAAGGACCTGACCTTAGGGTCCTTCAATGCCTTAACTTGCAGCTGTACGTTTTTTTTACAGCAGTGTCAGCTATGAAGTTTTAGAGACCTAAATCTTTTGTTTCCTCTAGGAACATGTTTTCTACCTAAACAGCTTGGGTAATTAGAGTGCTTTTTTCCCCAGTGAAGTATTAAATTTCTCTCGCATTTCCCCACTCATCTCCACCTACTAGATTTAATGTATTTCCAGGTCAGTTCTCATACAGCTCTAACACTTTCTACTCCACTTGCTTAGGAAATTCAGCAAATACTGCTCAGCCAGCTTGCTCATGCTGCTTTATAGCTTGCTGTGGCTATTCATTCTCAGCTGAACTGTGCATTCAAGATAAACACAAGGTAGGTGCTCTGCTTTAAAGCCCAGAATCACTCACAAAAATCCACTGGACCTGCTAGACTGTCCTTTCAAATCTGCTCTGCAGCAGGGCTCCAGCAGCAGCACTCCATCCTCATCTACTCTCACTTCCAGGGAGGCAGACAGCCCTCTAGGTCCAGGATTTTTTTTTGTTGTTGTTAAGACAAAACAACCTCATCTATACAATAACACTTTATTTGAAATATCTCCTCCAGTTGCCAAATAAATAGCTAGCCCCTCTCCCATCCACTCCTCCATCCCCAGTCTCCCAGTTGGATGAGGTGCAGGGCAGCCAGGCTTCTCTCCTCTCCCACGAGGAGGCTGCTAGCAGCTCCCATGTCTTTCCCTGCTATCTTGAGTTAGGGCATTCAGTCTCCCTTTTCCTCCCCATCAGAAGCAAGGTGCCAAGTAGGAAACCTCCTTTCAACTTTCCCACCACTGCACACGCAAACAAAAAAAATTACTTGTTAACCATGTTTTTGTATGGAGTGGAGAAAACAGTATCAGTTACAGATGACCCAAGCACATCAACCATCGGATTTCATTATACTGAAATGCCGTATCAGCTTGTTAGTTGGGATTTTATTTTGCTTTTTCTCACAGAACAGAAAAAAGTTTGCTAGCAATTGTCCATGTTAAAATGTTAGATTTTTTTTTTTTTCCTTTCAGCAAACAGACAACTATTTCTCTCCTTGGAAAGTTTCTAATTAAAAGTTAGGTTTCTCTCTCCTTCTGTTTCAAAAGTACCATAAATTATAAATTACTTACAAGTCTTTCACCATCTCCAATGCACAAAAGTTAATGTACTTTCTCCAGTTTTTCCAACTTTGCTGTCAGAGGGACTTTTTATATTTGGGTTGGGAAGAGACAGGCTGCTCAAGAAATCTGATGAAACCTCAAGACTGAAAATATTGTGTCCCTTACCTACAGGAAGTACATTATGAAGGCAGCTACAATGCAATCAAAGTCACTACACAGTATGGGCTCCTTCAAATGACTTTCCCCAATATATGGTGCAGTTTCATTGAGCACAAGGTAGTGTAGTGTTCGTGCTAGCTTAGTCCTGGGCCTCTCTGAAGCAGATACTGTCAATCATTTCAGACTCTGGTGAACTGAATGTAACATTTTCAATATGGTATTTACAGTTTTCCAGTGAAGGTAAAACTGAGGTGGCCAATGTATTTTACTGAGTAGTACATTAGACTCCTCTTGAACTATGCTATGCGTACGAAAGAGGTGGCCAATTACACTCTGGTCACTAAGAATCTGTTTCTGTGTTGTACTGAGCATCCTGTCACCAGGGTGTGTAACTAAAGGGCTCAGCCCCTTACTTTAAGAAGAAAAGAGAAAAAAAAGGAAAGAAGAAGAAGAGAAGAGAGAAGAAGGGGAGAGGGAGGGGAGGAGGAAAAGGAAAGAAGAGAGAGACCTGAGAGACAAAAGAAAAAGAAGAAAAAAAGTACATTGTCATCAGGGTTTGGATTGTGAAACTACTGTTGCCGCCATGAGAAATCTTACCAGCCCATGCTGGAATGAGGTTGTTGCTTACAGCAGGCTGTCTCCCGGCCCTACACCATCCCTGTATCAGAGCAAGTTGGTAGGGTTAGGTAAATGAGCTACAGCTTTTAACTCTGGGCTCAAACTGAGAAGCAGTGATTGGATGTAAATATGTATTGACAGAAATGACCAGTCAGTGGATGTTCAGCGAGGAAAAGCACTCATAACTGCAGATGGCTCATCTTACACCTCCTCACTGTGCAACACCAAACTGGCAGTCCCATGAGAACAATCTAGCTCAGGGGATTTCAGCACCTCTGCATCTGGCAGTGATCAGAATAACAAGCAGCACAGGCAGAGGGCCCTTGCGGGTCACATCCCCTCCAGTGTTTCAGCCTCCTCAGGATTCCTCACTTCTATCCATGCCCCTACAGCCCACTTCCAAGCCTTTTCCCTGACACTGTGCTGAAGGGATGCTCCATACTGCCCTGCCTGTCTCCTCTGGGCTCACATCTGAGGCATTTACCTTCCCCCATATCCTCCATTACCCCTCAATGATAGGAGGTGTGTTTGCTCTCTTCTCCCTCGTACCAGCACCCCTGAGTTCCCTGCCCACACACCCTCCTTCAGCGCTCTTCACACTCAGACTTGTGAATATTTCCCTATGCACCATGACAGGCGATCCACAAACTCTTTTTAACCAAAGTCAAGGACTTGGAACCCACCATTTGGGGCAAAATTCCCCTTCTCTCTATTTTACATCTCCCATTTCCTTCCTCCTCATACAGTCCCTTCCCCTGCGACCCTGCCAAGCCTGTCCATGTAGCAGGTTCTCCCCACTCACAACCTCCACACCAGGCTTTCCCCCTTACCCCTCTTGCTCTGGGGAGAAGTTGCTCAAAAAATTCTGACATGTGACAAAATAGCTGGGGCTGGGGGGACTTACACTCAACACATTTTATGCAGTGCTTAAAATTACATTAAGAATTATTTGTAGAGCAGCTATAACAGCTATAATAGTTGCACATTGTCAGCTCTTAGATCCCCATCAGAGGCAGGACCTAAAGCCTTGATTTGGCAAGTATCACTACTTTCATTTAACAGATGGCAAAATTTAAGATACAACTTGCCTGAATTTGAGTGGTTTTTAAAGAGACAGAAAAAAAGACAAACTAGATTTCTTTTTTATTCCACAGTTTGTTTTTTACCTTCTCTTCTTATAAGCACCAGTTTGTGCCTAAGATAAGATGTGAACTCTATCATAGAAGTGAATGTACTACTATCAGAAAAATCTGAGAAAGAGTTGCAGTTCCCACTGTGTCTGCTCCTGTCCCATCAACATGTGGAGACCAGATGTTCCCTGCCTTCAGATGCACTCCTTACTTTGCTTTAAGTAAAAGTCAGGTTATCTCAGCTCCCCAGTCTAAAACTGTTCAAGTTAACCGATTGTTTTACTTGAAACTGCCCTCCAACTCAAACTGCCCTGCCATAGCTGGTAGTAAAGCTCTCTTTGTACCATCCCCACTAGGTGATCCTAGAAGACAAAAGCTTTCTGTGGTCAAAGACTCCAAGCTATGTTTTTGGCACTACCCTTTTTCTACACTGAGCAGCCTTTGGTTTTACTTCTGGTTTTGGTGGAAGTAACAGCCACCTAGAACCACACACCAACCTTTGAGGTGACCTGATCTTGAATTCACTCTAAAAGTTTTTACCTCTACCCTGTCAGTCTCCCCTTGCTTCTCTCCTCTTCATGAAAAGGTTTTTTAGGGGGACAACGGCACAATTGTCCTGACAATACATCGGTTCCCAGCCATGGGAAGCTGCAACGACCTCTGACTCTTCACTCAAAGATCTGTTTGTACAATTTGCTCTTCTATTCAGCCCATTGACTTACCTCCCTTATCTTCAATCTATAATTAGCAAAGATTAAGGGAGCTTATTTTTTAGAAAAGAAAATAAACAAAAGGGATCAGGGATGAGTTGCAGGGTAGGGGATAAAAAAAATTAAAGAATCGGCACAGTCTCCCTCTTGAGAAGGTCATCCCGAGGAGGAGAAAGAGCAAAATCAATGAATTTTGGCTCACCAGTGATGGGAATCAATCCATCAGGCAAACCGATGGCAGTCAGTCAGAATCTCAAAGGCACCACCTGTCCCTGCCAGCAAAATGTCACATTTCTGAAATCATTTCCATAGCAAGATAGCAGTCCCCCTGGGGCAGTGTTTAACAGTTTCACAGCTGTGAGAGAGACCTATCAAACAGGCAGAGAAGCAGCAGCTCTTCTTCCCCACCAGCTGAGACAACCAGTATTTCAAAGGAATGGAGGTATGGACCACATCCAGAGTCACACTTTTTCAAGCATTTTCTTTCTTTAAGCCAGGGTCCCTAAATCAAGATTCATTAAAGGAATACCTCAGTTTCCCATTTTTGTGTCACTAACTAGAGCAAAATGTTGCACCTGTATCTCTCTCACCTCAGAGTTTAACTTGCCCAGCTGCATCAAATCCCTCACAGATGAAGGTGAGAGCACTGACCTCAACTAGCTACCTCAAAGTAAAAATTTAGCACATATTCACTATCATTTTAGCTGACATTCTTATAGCAGAGTCTTGTCATGGTAGGGCTGATTCCCTTCACTTTGTTCAGAGAGTACACTTTTAGTGACTGTCATTCATTGCTGAGCATAGCAGTGACATCAACTTCCCTAAGTTCTCTGCTCATCCACACCAAAACAAGTGCTTACCTTTCTGGCACAATAAGGGGAAGAACGCTTCTCTTCCCTTCTACCTTCCATCTATCATTGGAATATCATCAGGGTCATTTTCAATATAAGGCAGCGTTACCAGAGTCTCCAGAAGTAGCAAACTTCCAGCACAGAAATACTTTCAGGAATTTTATTTTAGATGTTTTTAATTGGCAGTGTGACAGGCTGGACTGAGGTATAGGAGAGCAGATACTCCAGTTGCACCCTGAACTTTAATTTTGTCCATTTAGGCATACATTAGATCATTAGACACAGTTTGCAAGTTTAAGATGATGTCAAGCTGGGGGCAGGAGGGCACAATCCTTTACTTACAACTTAGGAGGCACAAGTTTAAAATGAAATTCATGCCAAAGCTTTGATTTAGCAGAGCACTTGGCCCAAATTCTCAAAATATTTCACATTTCTCTACTTCTTTAAAGGTATAATTCCACAATTCAGGTTCTTCTGACATCCTCAGAAGTCATCATTTACCAACTAACACCACAGGTTGTCTGGTTCCAGCAGCCCCCAAGTTCATAGGCATGAGTTAGTGAAAAAAATGACGAAGTGAGGGAGTGATGCCAGCCAACTCCCAAGTGCAGGAGGTTATTGCCAGTAGAGGAGGATTTAAGTGAAGATACTTAGCACTAAATCTTTCAAAACAGGCACACACTTTCCTCCTATTGACTCTGCTGTAGGGTGTCCAAAAAGGGACAGATGAACTGGTGGGAGGGTAACACCCTAAATGGCCCCAGTCAGCTTTGTCAGAACTGGTTTGACTGGTGTTGCACCTTGCTAGCTGTAGACATACACGGTGACAGGCTGGCTGAAATTTTGACCCCAAAGTTCCTCAAGAAGGACTAACAGACTGGGGAGGGGAGCCCACCTGCACAAGAGCTCCAGGATCACCCAAAAATTCAGATACATCCCAGGGGAGAGACACCTGGCTAAACGGTGTGGTCACACCCAGTGGTGTAACCCCTCTGAAACTCAGGATCACACTACGAGGACACATGCTCAGAGGTGCATGGTTCACGATGAAACCTAATGCTGAGCCTTCAGATTCTTATTTCTTTATGTATATATATATATAGAAAGAGTTAGATAGATAGTTATAACAAAACTATCATTCCATGGCAAGCTCTACCTTACCTCACTCAGTGTCCTCATTTCAGAAATTTGTACAAAACCATACAGACAGCTCATGGTTTTGCAAGCATTTTAATGCTTTGGTAAAAGCCCTTTGACGACAAATACAGAATCATAGAATCATCTAGGTTGGAAAAGACCTTTAAGATCATCAAGTCCAACTGTTAACCTAGCACTGCCAAGTCCACCACTAAACCATGTCCTCAAGCACCACATCTACATGGCTTTTAAATACCTCCAGGGATGGGGACTCAACCGCCTCCCTGGGCAGCCTGTTCCAGTGCCTGACTACCCTTTTGGTGAAGAAGTTTTTCCTAATATCCAACCTAAACTTCCCCTGGCGCAGCTTGAGGCCATTTCCTCTCATCCTATCGCTTGTTACTGGGGAGAAGAGGCCGACCCCCACCTCGCTACAACCTCCTTTCAGGTAGTTGTAGAGAGCAATAAGATCTCCCCTCAGCCTCCTTTTCTCCAGACTAAACAACCCCAGTTCCCTCAGCTGCTCCTCACAAGACTTGTGCTCTAGACCCTTCACCAGCTTCATTGCCCTTCTTTGGACATACCCCAGCATCTCAATGTCCTTCTTGTAGTGAGAGACCCAAAACTGAACACAGTATTCGAGGCATGGCCTCACCAGGGCCGAGACAAGGGAACGATCACTTCCTTAGTCCTGCTGGCCACACTATTTCTGATACAAGCAAATATTTGATATTAGCAAAATATTTGATATTAGCAAAAAAAAAAAAAATCAAATATGATATTGCTAACTGCCTTCACAGAAGTAGATATGCAAACATATTGTCTCACTGTTTATAGCATGAGGCAGTGTTTAGCAGAGTCTTCATCTTTAAATTTATATTGCTAATCTACTTATGATATATACCATTTCAGGGTTTGTTTTTTTTTTTTTTTTTTTTTTTAAATCTTCTTTAAAAATAATATATATTAATTTGGAATTCACAGTCACTGTATGTATTAACCTAGTTGGTGGAATAATTGTAAGGTACTTTGTCTTAATTATAACACCATGATACAGAGCAGTTAAATATCCATATAATTTTATATTGTTGCCCTGAAGGCCCTTACTTGAAGTCAACCTTTTATTTTCTTTTCCTATTTTTTAAGCAAGACTTAATTTGTAAGTGTTAAGAAAGTAAGGAAAATTACTTCACCGTGGTTCCTTTATATTTTTTTCTCCTACTTTTATTCTCACTTTTGAAGATTAATATAAATGAGTATAGAAAAGTGTCTCTCTAGTTAATTATGCTTTAGGGAACTTTATTCTCTCCTCCCTCCCCCAAATTCTATTTTAAGGCCCAGTCTCATTCTCTTGTTCATTAAGAAACATTAGGAAACAGCCAACTGTATCATATAGCAGCCGATTCTTCCTTTCATGCACGTCCCCAGCTCACCCTCTTTGCATTGTATAACTCAAAGACAATCCAAGTTGAAATAGGTCCCTTTGAAAACAAAACTGAGGGGTATGGGGTTTTGTTTTGTTTTTCCTTGATTGCCAGGTAAAATTATAGCATGATATCCACTATCTTTACCTTCTCACATAGAAAAAGTAAAAAAACCAACCCGCTTCTCCAGTGACAGTTTTCCTTGTGCTTCTCCTCCCCCATCAACCCTAGTCCAGAAATTTTTTATTCTGAAGCAAGAGTCCAGCCTGACACAGGTAACAGAGCCAAGCTCCAGTTTTCAAATGGACCCTTGGGCTCACCACTTTTTATATGCAGATTCAGGAGGGAGTCCCTAATCAGATGGTATCATCAGTCCTAAGCATTTAACAAATCAGAATTCACACCCCTTTCTTCTTTCTAGCACCTTCACAATCCTTGTGTGGTTGCATTCCTCCATCTTTGACAATAACACCGGTTTGGATGGGAAGAAGTCCCTATCTTACCAGAAAGCACTTCTGTCACTCTGTATGAAAACAAGTGCTCACAAAGTCAAAAGCAAAGAAACCACAAAGAATATTAAAAGACAATTTATGATTCTATAATAAAATATCGTAGTAGGTCAAAGGAGTTTCTGTAACACCACCACTGAAGAGTAGAGTTAAAGACAGACAGGGAGGCAGTTTTTTCTGGCCATTGCTTCCTCATGTTGGAATACTTTGGGCCAGTTAATACCGTGGCCAGAAATCTCATCAGCCAACACAGCAGCAGAGGCAGTGACAACTTCACACTTTTTTCTACACTGCAAAGCCACAAAACAGTGCTGATGGCGCCACCAGTGGATCAGCATGGCATGACAGAGGCAGAAACAGGCCACGGCAATGGGAACACCTTTAGCCAGTATTGTAGCCAGATGCAGTAAGTTCGTCTTTGTTCTGTCTGCTAGCATAGCTGGGTAAAACATCTCTGTTGTCTGAGATAAGTTTTAGATAAAATCATGTGGTTTTTATAAAAGGATCATAGATTTCACAGTATTTTTTGTTTAATTTGCAAAATACATTCATGGGTTTGAGGTTTTGAGCTTTTTTTCACTTCACTCCTCTGTATTTTACCTCTAAAAAAGGGTCAGAACTGAAGGGTCAGAAATCTAAGAATCTACAATCTAACATTTTCTCTGACTAAACAAAAACAGATATTTATATTGTTGTTGTTTTTAGAAATGTACTATTTACCCAAGGAAGAGTATAAGACAAAAAAAAAAAAAAAAAACACACAGAAAGGATTTTTTTGGGTAAACACATCATTCTTTGTGACTAAGTATAAAAAAATTGCTTAGGCCATTGGCCAGGTGTGTCAGGAATAAAAATTTGCTCTGGATAATGGCTAATGCTGTTAATACAGCAATAAAGAGTTGTTTTCTCTAAGCACGGAGCCAGTAGAACGAAGCTGCCTCCAGAGTCATGAGCACATTCTGTCCATTTTCTCCACTACAGACTTTCCGCCTGCAACCCCTTTGTGCTCTCTCCACACTTGTTTAAAATTATTATTGCGGAAAACCAAAGAAACCACATACACACACATTCCCATGCTTGGCTTCACAGTCTTCTGTCAGTCTATAATAAAGTGGCGTTTCTCTGTGATATTGGATGACATGAAAGACAGAAGCACAATTTACTAAAACAAATAGTCCAGCAATCGATCTGCAGCAGCTGTTAAACTCCTAAGCCAGGAAGAGCCTCAGTGAGTTATCAGCCCACTGAATGCTGCAGACACAAGCCACTGCTTCCATCTGCAACACAGAACTGTCAAGGTAAGAGACAAGTCTTGCTAAGTCAGTGGCAAAGCTCCCGGTGACCTCCTTAGGGATCCAAAACAGAAACCTGAGCTCTCAAGACTCAGAGGCAAAGTTGAAGAACAGATAGGGACGCCCAGTTCTTATGGGCATGAAGAGAGGAAGAGTGGCTGCTACTAGAGGGAGGATATTGGACATTAATCTCATCTGCTAAGTCAGACCCTACTAATCTTGGGCTAATCACAGACAGAGCATCTGCACAGTTATAGTTTCTAGCAGCAATGAGTGACTTCACAACATCTGCACTGAAAGGAAGAATATAGTTTAAAGGAAGATCTTGTCCATTTTGAAATTCTCAAGACCAGTGGGTTTTCATTCCTAAGATATGACTACACTGTTTAAAATAAAGGTTTTGGTTGGTTGTTTTTTTAATCAGCATAGCTAGATATCTGTATCTAAAATTTGCACCCGCCCAGCCAAGACCTTAATTTTTCAAATAAAATTCTTCAGAAGATGAATATTTTTGTATACCTATAGTAGAATTCAGCTTTCTCAGGAGGCAGTTCAGCACTTTCTTTTTTCTTTAATGGGTTATTAAGCTCATTAACATTCCAAGTGACTATTTTAAAGTACTATTAGTCTACATGATGAGGTAGAATTAAGGAGAGGTCTATTAAAACCAAGGTTTGCCTTATTTCCTTTAATTCTCTAAGGTGAACTCAAATACCAAGAAAAAGACGACACTTGTATCAGACTGCTTCAGTGAAGCAAGGAAAGAGGGAAAAGGGAAGAAGCTTGAAAACTTTCTTTCTAGACTCCTATGTATTTCTTCAACTTAGTTAACTCTGCAGAGGGAACACCCTTTTATTTTTCTTCCCACCAGTGACAGTTACAATGAGTCATAGTACATGCCTACTCCAAGCCAGCACTTTTGTCTCTTGCCTACCACCATTTTCAGAGGTTTATTCAATGCTACCTTGGCCTACCTGCTGCCCACGTAAAGAAGCAGAAGCTAGTTACAATAAGTAATAATTTTAATACTGAGCAGAAGAAAAAAAATAAAAATGCTTAGACACAGCACAGAACCCTGCTACTATATTCTTTCAACTAGCCATTCTCTTCCCATCCTAATCTCCAAGAAGTAACTAAACGAATGACTGTACTTACCTGTCAGGTTCCAGCCTTAAATACTTGAGGAGCTGTATAAACTACACTAAGAGAGAGTTAAATCCTGGAGAGTTTTAAAAAAATAATTTGCAACTCACTGTATTTTGTAGAGGTACTCTTTCATTCTTCTGAGGATTTTTGAGGAGGACTTCAGCCACTAAAACATTAGGATCTTGCGCCTGTATGAGTTACACAGAACCACTTACAGCTAAAGGGAAAACCCAGGTACCTTCAGATATCGAGACATTTACCCCCAGTAGAAGCAACCAAGATGGATCACATGAATTACTCTCTGGAAACACTCCTTTCTCCTTGTTTACAGTAGACACCTTCCAGCCAAGATGTCATTCTTTGGTCATCTAAAAGGCCATGACTGGGCATGGGACTCATCTACTCTCCAGTAGTTTAAATAACCCATCTGAGATATACAACATTATTCAACTAAAGAATGATATTGCATTACAAACTTAATAAATGCTTTAGTACAGCAATTGCCTGCCATATTTTACAGACCTTCTTAAGCAAGCCAAGAGTAAATGCCTACAACTCAGCTCTGGGCCTCTCACCTGGATTACAAAGCCAGGATTATTTTACTGCAGTAAGAGTTGTGGTTTAGAAAATCAAGATCTGTATGAAAGTTCTTCCTCTGATGACTAAAAACATATAATTCAGTTAAAAACAAAAAGCTAATAGTCCTTGCACTTCTGGTATTCTGCTATATGTGTGCCTTTCATTCTTCATTTCAAAGAAAAACATATCTTCCTCCAAGTATCAATGCAGACCTAAGATTTTTTTCCTTTTGCATCCTTCCTTTCTCAGGTAAGTCCTCCATTTCCAGCTTATCCTCATGGAAGTGGGAGTGAGAAGCACAGCTGAGCACAGGAAGGAGTTTAACCAAGAAACTAGAGAAATCAGCCCCTGGATGACTATGGTTTCCATACGTTTATAAAACTGTCCTCCCAGAAGACGCAAGTTTATACATCACACATGGGGAGCCCATTACTGTCACAGACGGTACATGGGGGAATTCTCATGCTGGAATAGGACCATCATTGCTTCCCACAATTTACCATCAAGAGCTTCAGGAAAGTGTTGAAATGAGCTCTCTCGGGTCCTGTTTCAGCATGGCACTAAAATACATTAACTTCAGCTTTTGGATTGCTGTGTTTGGGCTTCTAGATCAGTAACAGGCTCTACTGCAAATATTTGAAGTCATTTGCAATGAGAGCACCTTGATTCTTTGTGACACATGCTTTGAATCACATTATCTTCTTTAAATCTCTTCCAGAACTTAGTTTAGCAAGTAGCATCAAGGATGGAGAAGCTGCAAAAGTCAGCATTAGAGCTCAAGGTAATCTGGCCAACGTGGATAAAGTAAAGTGGAAACAGAGAATGTCATTCAGCTGAAACAAGTATTACGCAAAGGAGTATATGGGATGGAGAACGACTGTCTCCATGCATCAGATCTCTAGCATGGGATCTGAGGATTACAGCAAGACTCAAGCTGAACTGGACAGCACTCATTCTGTTCCTGAAAAAAGAATGCATTCAGCTGGACTTGCAAACAGAAATACAGTCTGAAAAACAGAAAACCATCCTTTTTCTCAGTGCTAAAAAGGCTTCTTCTGTGTTTGGGTATCATATTTCAAGAAGGTGAAGACGGTTCACATGAGAAGCAAAAAAGGATCAGTAAGCTGCAAAGCCTGCCTTCTAAGGAAAGTCCACAAGAGCTGCAGCTGTCCAGTGTAACAAATAGATGGCTGAAAGGTTAATAGCTGCAAGTAGATTACAGATTGCTACAAAGAAGAAAATAAATGATTTTCCAATTTCTATTGTCAATGAACAGTAATAGTTTTGATCAACCTGAATCTCTCCTGCTGTCAAATTCAGGACAATCTTACCAGCAGTAGGGAGAGGAAAACATTGAAGAGGTTGCCTGGGGACACTGACAGAACCACCACTGGAGAGGTTTTTGACAACAGGCCTGACAAACAAACATCATTAAAGAAGATTCAGGCATAGCTGCTCTGCTTCAGGGGCAGAAGCATGAACTAGGAAATTTTTCAAGGTCTTTTTAAGGTTGTCACCTTCTAAATACAAAACACATGGACACATAATGAGTAGAAACAGCTGCAATGCAGCAATTAATTTGCTAAGGCTAGTACCAGATCAAAATCATCCGTAGTTTGCAGCAAGCTGTTCAAAGCCCAGGCAAAACTGTATATTGTTAAAGTTCCTGCCACTGGCCCTAGTTTCCTTGGGCTAGCCCATGTGCTGCCTCTGCCATGGCCGTTGAAGGTTCAGGGCAGACAGATGTTAGAAATGATTTGCACTGGGATCACACAGGACTGCATTTTCTAATCTTGGAGAGGCCTGTACGTAAGATGATAATTATTCATACCCCTCTAGGCACTCTACATGTATGAATCAGGCATAGGACACATACCATTATAAGCACCATGCAGGAATTCAGCCAGGCTCTTCTGTTTTACTAAAGCAATCTTATAAACTTGAGGAATGCAAAGGAACAAGCACCCGGGATGGGAGTTTAACAAATGAACAGGATCAAGCTTTCAAACTGTAAGTAGCATTGAAGGATTTCTTTGCCATTGATTCAGATCCCTGGTGGACAGTCTGCTGCCACTTTGAAAAGAATAAGTAACGATTATTAATTGATCATGGAGTGCTGACACTTTACTAGGTGGTTTCTTGTTTTTCAGTTATCAGCATTCACAGATTTGGAAGCAATGCTGAAGCAAGGAGCTACTCAGGACAGAGGAGGAAAGGAGTGTCTCAGAAACAAGGCTCACAGTCTCATCAGTGAAAGCTGATCTGGGCTGTTTTGTTTTGTTTCAGGAGAGAGCACATACACTACTGAATTTCCTACTTTTGGGGAAAATGCAGGGGTTGGCACACTTTCTGAATCTTGGGATCTGCCCCTCCCAGGTCAGTATGGTTTTCTGTTTCATTTGGGTCTGCAATACTCTTTGAAAAAGAAGTGGTCGACTCTGTCCAAGTTATCAAACACAAAGTGCAGACATTAGGATCAGTGGTTAATAGCCACAGTCTTCAGCAGATGGTCATCAAATTGAAAGGTGAACGGCTTCACCAAGAACAGTACAGCCAATCCCCCTAGGTCTTTCTCCCTCCATTTCTCTTGCATGAGAAAGTAACACCTTGATGACAGGAGAGAGAATAGGATTTTCCAGATACTCCACATAGGGGGTGAAAGTGAAGATATTAATTTAGCACATGAACAAGACTTACAATGATTTACAGAATATCTCTGTTGAAGATTTTTAAGGATCAAGATTCGATATCACTGATAGAGCAATGTGTCAAGTCAAATGGTTAAAGAACAGCAACAGCCAAAACAAGGAAATAAAACAGCCATCTTAAGTTCATCTAGTGCTATCCAATCTCCATTTTCAATCAGGAGCAACAAGCTCATGTTACAACTATCTCTTCTCTTATAGACAATGGAGAAGAGAAAATGATAGGTCAGGAGGGGGGCTCCACAAGAACAAGGTGCAAGACCTCACCTTTCACTGTAGAAAACTCTGGATTTTTAATACAAAAAGCTGTAAAATGCTAATACTTTAGGAAAAAAAAAGCCCAAACAATAAATCTAGAAAAAGGCAGAAAGAACTTAAAGCCAGGAATTTTGAGGCTGGAAATGTAAGTGCTACCCCTGCTCTCTGTTAACCTACCCTTTTGCTTGAGTTGAATTGTAAGTGTTGGCTTTCATCTGGGTTGAAATTCATGGCTAGCTCAAAGCCTTCCTACCTGACACAAAGGTGATACTTTGCACAGATTCATCCTTGATACTGCTAGTTGTTTATGGCATTTATCTGATGATCCACGTTTAATCTTTATAATTCTTTTTATTGAAGAAATCAGTTCTCCTTAATATTTTTGATGGTTTTTAGTGGGTGTTAATGAAGTGTGGGAAGGTCCTTCAGGGACCGTACTCTTCTGTTACATTGGAAGTGACACTAAGTGATGTGATAAATGGTAACACGTTAGGAGTTTTCAGGCTTTAGCTGGGAACATCATCATGGAACTAAAAAGTTCCTTTTCTGTGTGCAACATGGAAAATAACCAAGCAAATTAACAAAATGCATCAATAACACACACAAAAATAAGGAGCTTCGTGAAGCAAGTCAGAAAAGTCATCTTGTAGTCCAGACAAAATGTCCCATTAAAATGTTATTACAACTACTGCCTATTCCCAGATAAAAAAACCCAACCACTTATAGAGGAAGAACTGAAGTTGGATGTACAGTTTACAGTTTCTAGCCAGTATATAACAAGTCATCTAGTAAAGGGACAGTCAAGTAAATTACCCATCTTTTTCCAAGTATCAGTTTCTTTAAGAAGAAATCACTCTTTTTCCTGCAGAGAGCTACTTTTCAAAACAACTCTTCTACAAGAAAAGGTCAGCAAATGAGCTTGTTATGAAAACTATTCTGATCCCCCAATGTTAAATAATACTTCATCACCCACTGTAGTTCCAGATGATCTTAATTTTATATGTCCTTGTTTTATTCTGTTACAAAAATGTAATTTTATCTCCTCAATACAGTAATGAAAATAAAATTTTTAATGCATAAATACAGGATTTTTAAAATATCATTTATTAAATGTATAAATAAAGGAATAGTCACTGAGGGTGCATTATTTACGCCAGAATTCTCTGATTCTCTCAGAATGTTGTTGGTAAAGAACAACAGATTTAGGAGGAAACATAGAACGATTGATCTAATGGTGTTACAGGATTGGCCAAGTGCTGTATATCTTTCTCATTTGTGTTGCAATTGTACCGTGTCTGAATTAAAATATGTCTTTTATCAGTCACTAATGACACATTTTTGGAATTAACAGCAATACACCACGTTAATTTAGTGTCATAATTACTGAAATAAGAGTTAACAAGTATGGGAATGCATCAAGCCTATGCAGAATACAAAGAAACAAGCAAGAGAAAGAGTTCCTTACAAGACAGAGGTCTAGGTTGGATATTAGGAAAAACTTCTTCACCGAAAGGGTGGTCAGGCACTGGAACAGGCTGCCCAGGGAAGTGGTTGAGTCCCCATCCCTGGAGGTATTTAAAAGGCGGGTAGACGTGGTGCTCGAGGACATGGTTTAGTGGTGGACTTGGCAATGATAGGTTAACAGTTGGACTCGATGATCTTAAGGGTCTGTTCCAATCTTAACGATTCTATGATTCTTTCTAGGGAATCAGTCCTTGAGTTACAGTCTACCGGAATCCTGAAAGCCTAAGTAGGAAAGGCACACATTTTTGGTTTTATGTAGGGACCACTGCAACCTGCAAAGCTCAGAGAACTTCATACAAGACCAGATCCCACCACTGCAGAATGAGATTCTGCTGCCTGAAGGGGAACACAGTGAGCAAGAGACTTGGGATATGAAATTTGACCCAAACAAGGCATAATATTTACTGAATAAAAAAAAGCTAGGTGAGCTGCAAGTAGAAAAAATACGGAATTCTAAAAATAAGGTTTGCTCCAATTTCAGTCCATTCACAAATAAAGATCTGCTGGTGATAGTGATGACATTACAGCACAAAATGACTTTTGAGAACACAGCTTAATGTTAGAAAAGGCACAGAGCTGATAAAGATCGTATATCACCCAGACACTGCTGTTATCACCAAAGTACCACAGATGACTGGTGCTAGGATGAAGCCATTCATTATAGCTGGTATTAGAGTGCAGTTGAGTGTCTCCCCACCTAAGATAAGAGCTGAGACAATTTCAGCAGCTAAAAGCACTTTCGACCAGCCAACATCTTCTCAAATTAGCAGTTTATTTCCTCTGGTTTGTTTTCCAAACAACCCAGTTCTGAAGTGATGCTTTATCATATTTGTCTCCATCTGTATTCAGATATGGCAACCTACAAACTTTACACACTAATGGAGGAAAACATTCATTTAGCTGCAGCAAGTACTATTCTCTTATGTTCATTTTAGGAACTTGTGAAATGCAGTAGATATGGAGTGTACAGGAAATATGACAAAAACCACTGTTGGGCCAACTTCTCAGAGAGTTCTGGCAATATGCCAGAGGTATTCCACAGCTAAATTTTGCAAGAGCTGTGAGGTTATAGTAATCTATTTGGTGGTGTCCTTTACTGCACTCCTAAATAAATAATACCACCCCCCCCACCCTACCCCCCGTGATTCTTACGGTACCTTTTATTTTTTGAAAAAAAAAAAAAAAAAGAAAAAAATTAAAAAAGGATGGTGATGTACACTTACATAAAAATACAAACCAGACTATAGCAGCCAAAACCCTCACTGCTTCTCTGTCACATTAAAGACCTATGATTTGTGGAGCCAGACTGGGGTGCACAGGCCAGAAGGACTACAACTGTTGGGAGTTACATCTATTACTGCAACAACAACAAAACCCAACAAACAAGAAACCAACACAACAACATGTCTAGGCAAAATTTTCTGAGGGAAACAAATTGTATCCCACCAAACTGCAGCCCAGTTGAGGGGCTGAATCCCCCCTGAGCACAGCTCGTTTCCTTGCTGCCTGGTCTGGGTCCTACTTATCCAGTATGCAGGACACTAGCTGCCATACCCACGCCCAAGGACACATCAGCTGGTTGTCACACCACCTTCGTTTCTCCTTTTACTTCAAAATCTATAATCTTGTCTCTCTCAGTGCAATAAGAAGCAAATGAGACTGTTGGACTATTCTCAGTACAAAAGGCAGTAAAGAGTTTGGACTAATACTTGAAGACACAAATGCTGGATAGAACAAACTTTTTTAAAAAGTGAAATATTTGGGGAAGAATAATCTGAAACAAATACTAGAAACAGCAAAGTCTTCATTTGAGGGACTATTATAACAGAAATATGGTCATCTTCCAATATAAGAAGCTTAAGCTTGTCTCCTGAAGAACAGAGACAGCTGAGGGAAAAGATCACAGAGGCATTCTTCAGTAATTATACTCCTTCTTATCAAAGGTTTAAAAGACCAGAGCAGTCATTTTAAAGTTGAAGCACTGATGTACAGAACACAGTATGGGCAGCATATTAAGATGACTACTCCCCAGTCTGCTCTGTAAATGTGCTAATGGACACAACACCAATTACAGATTTTCTTTTATTTCTTGAAGTCCTCAGAAAGATGAAGATGAAAGAATGACGAAAATATGAAGACTGCTAGAAATATAAACCACTAGTAATGCCATGGTATGACATTTGTTCGGTACCCTGGCAACATTACTAGACAGAAACAGAATAAGATTAAGTCAAAAGAGCTTCCAGGTGACTTTGCTAGAAGCAGTATTCTTTTAATCAGTTTTCTTGATATTTTTCCCCTCTATATTCAGATATGCATAAAGACAATTATGAACATTATATATAATTAAATAGATGAATTTATGGACTATTCTAACCCCTGACCAAAAACTAAAGACATTTGTTGATAATAAAAATCTTCTGGCATACCGTCTTCTGCAGTCAAAAAATTCCACTAACACCTTTCTAGGAAACAGTGGCAGGAATATCCCATTAGTGTAGACAGGCCTTATTTTTCAGGAATCAGTTTTGCTAAACATTTCCTCTCTTCTGGAAAGCTGGCAGCTTGAGTTTGCCACTTTTTCTTTTCTCCGAAGTTTAGAACAATTGTTTCACCCTCTAATTAATTGTTCTACCTTGCCCCCTATATAAAGGGGGCTTATAAAAGAGGCAGAGATTTTCTACCAAAACCTGTAGTGACAGGACAAGGGGCAATGGTTTTAAAATAAAAGAGGGTAGATTTATATTGGACATAAAGTTTTTTTTTTTTTTTTTTTTTACTACGAGGGTGGTGAAACAGTGGAATGGGTTGCCCAGAGAAATTGCGTATGCCCCATCACTGGAAGCCTTGGGACTTTGAGCAACCTGATCTAGTGAAAGATGTCCCTGGTCACGACAGGACCAGGACTTGCACCAGATCTTTAAAGGTCTCTTCAACCCAAACCTTTCTATGATTCTGTGATATTTACTTCTGAGGCTACTCATAGTTTTAACATGTTTGCAACATTACAGGTTTGATATTTCTTTAAGTCTTAAATGGAAACATTTGTACACAAAATATAAAATTACGAAAGATAATAGTCATTTGCAATAAAAACATTTTAAAAGATGAACAACAGGACTTGCATTTATACACATATTTTAAATTAGTTTTTAGGAAAACCATTGTGCCTATTAAGAAGCAGCAAATTTTATTGCCATAGGTTGGATGTGCAGTGCTCCTGAGCATTTTTAACCAAGTAACCCAATCTGTGATGTGAACTGTTCAGAAGAGCACAAATTCTGAACTGAGCATTCAATTTCTGTCTTAAAGACTTTCTTTCTTAAAGCCTCACTTATAAGGAGTGATAATTGCTTAAGTGCATAAAGATTAGTGACTATGATGGTGAAATCCACTTGCCGCTCACAATTTCTTCTCACAAGATATTCAAGCCTTAGGAGTCCAGCACAGAGCATTTACCTACCAGGGCACACTGTATGCCTTGGCTGACACTCAGACAGCCCTAAGGAAAGACATCATTGGAGTCTCCTGAGGATTGCAGGGTTGGGGGGATGCAGAAAGGAGAAAAGCAATAAAAGCCCTAAAACCTCAACCACGGAACATCTGTCTAATCTGCCCCTCCTCTGTTTAGGGTAAAGTCTTTATCTGCCACAAGGACTCAAGAAGAAAAAGATAGCCTAACAGTTTGTAAGCACTGAAATCAAAGTTTAAGACAAAGGTCTCCTTGTATTCAAATACTTATGTGCTGAAGATATAGTTAAGTATCTCATATTAAGGCCTGGAAGAGAATAATGAAAACAGACATTTTAACTATGAAAATATATTTCCAGCTTTATAATAGAGGTGCTTGATAACACTTCCATTATAAAGACTGCAGTAAAGGTCCCATTCTAAACCTTACCCTGAAGGCATCTTTCCATTCATAACAAAGAAAAAAAAAAAAAAAATCTATGCTTTCAGCATACAGACTTAACTGTGAATAATTTCTTTCTAAACTTTTTTTACAGATGGAACTAAAATATTGACCCGTCTCCATTTTTGGAGCTTGTTTCTGACATTCTTCTTATCGTACATAAAAATAACTTTCATTCCAAACTGTAAAAAAAACCCAAACAGTATAAGCTTTTATATCACACAAATCTGATCTGAATATTTGTACTCTTGCTTCTCTCTTCCTTGCAGAATTATGACTTCAGAAAGAACTTTCACAATGAAATTTACTTTATTTTCCTTATTTGAAGTCCCAGTAATGAAATCTATGAAAATGGGCATTTCATTCCACTAAAAGTAAAGCTGCACTTCATGATGTCTTTATTGTTAATGAGCTTTTATGAGTACAGCAAACTAAAGTTTATATAGCACTGTTTTTCTGTAGTTTTAAAGTACACCAAGGATAGATATTTCATCTATCATTCACTACTGCTGCTACCCACATTTAGCAGACTACAAAAAAAACCATCTCCTAATGCGTATGCTTATTCAACACAATCAAACACATTTTGCATTCTTTGTATGCACTTCTTTTAATGTAAGACTCCAGGAAGAGTAAATTCATTAATATTTCTTGGTATATGTAAACCTATTTTGAAAGCTTATTCAAGTCTTTGAGGCTGCAGACTTGGGCAATTCTCTTAAATGAACACCTTTCTTTGCAGAGTCCCCCATATTTCCAGCTAAAGAAAATAAGGTTTGGGAACTTAGCATTTTGTCTCTCTCCTACCTGGAAATAAAAAAAAAGTATCTGTGCAGAGGATGAGGAAGATAACTGACCACTTGAGCCTCAAGAATCTTTCAAGAAGGATTTAGTCCAAAACTTAGAGTAAGATTTCACATATCAAGAAAAGGACACACATCCCAGATTGCAAAAGGGAGAATCCACATGGATGAGGAAGATGTGTCTTGCTGACACCATGAAAAGGAAATTGCTCTTGTAAAGGTGAAGGAAGGATCTGGATGGATACCTGAAACCCATCCTTCCTCACAGGGAGATCTAATCTGAACTAAGCATTAAAAGTAGGTACATTTTCATAGCCTTGTTCATGAACATACATGCCCTTGCATGCATAGCATGTGTGGTCAAAGACAGACTTCACTTGTTATAGACTTCACTGTAAATCATCACATTCCAAACACCTCAAGCACCAAGCACCCAATCAACTGGTCTTACCTTGTTTCCTGGATTCAACAAAGACTACTTTTCCTCTTGCTTCCACTATCTGGCAGGAAAGAAACCACAAAACAGAAATAGAATAGCTCATTTAATCATTTGTATTATGCTCCATTATCTTTCATATTTGATGTGTACAAGAAGCCACTAGGAGAATTACTCTGCGGTAGTATCTGCAGTGTATTCAAATATGGATGGATACTTACTTGCATCCCATATCGGATCTACCTGGCTCATGGGAACAAACAGTCACCCCTGGTTCAGATTCTCTAATGCCAAGTTTCTACTTGAAGGTGTTGATTCAGTGAAGTCTAAGCTTTCCTGGATACCACAACTGTTATAAGTGCCGATGCAATAAACACCAGCCTGAACATCCTGCTTCTAGAGCATCCCAATAACATGGGTTGCTCAATGGCCATGTTCTTCAGCCTACAAGTTCTCTAGCTGTCAAGCTGGCAACTGAGTACATGGCAACTGAGTACAATGGATTGTTTGATTTTTGTTTTGTTGTTTGTTTAGGTTTTGGGTGGTTTTTTTTGTTTGTTTTGTGGTTTGTTTGGGTTTTTTTTGCGCCTTGGTCTGCATCAGGAAAAAAGTGAATCTGGAATTTCCTAAACAGAAGCACAAATCTTGTTTCTTTGGCCTTTTTTTTGGATCATCAGCTCCCTTCAGTTGCAATCTCCTCTCTGATGTTTCAGGTCCTCTATACCCAGCCTTCTGGCTGGCTATCTTGATGGTCCCTCAACTACTTGGGGAAGGACTGTCTCTCAAGTCTAACGCTGAGTTAAAATGGACCACAACGTACAAACATTAACATCAGTATTTCTTTTCAGAGGTTAAGACGACTTGTATTCCTTTAATGAACACACATGCAACAGAGCTTTCTAATAAAGAATTATTTATTTTGAGGGGGGAAAATTGTTTTGTCTTATAAAGGACAGTAGAATGTAAAGAATAAAAACCCTTCCTTGAATTTAAGTTTTACACACGTAGACTTAATAGATAAGGCATTCTTGCTTAGTTACACAAAACAACAAAAGCTCATAGCTTCTTTATCTTTAATTGTTTAAATGTTTATACTTCCCTGTCACAATCACAGATGTCTTCTGTCTAATTGCTTTGGCTGAACCCACTTGCATACACAAACTCACCTTCCTTTATTTGCAGCTCCCATATTCCACATTGGCTTTCTCTTCTACAATAAATTGTGGTACGTTAAGAAGTGGCCCACCAGGGTACAAATACCTTTGCCAGGGGTTAATGACAGCTTTACAACTGCTTTTCCACTGCCCTCAGAATTTTTTCTCTCTGTTACTTTCACAAAATAGAAGGAGCAGAGTATTTCATTTGTCAAGACATATGCATTTTCTCTTATTAAGTGATAGGAAGAGAGAGGGAAGACCAGACAGAACCTCAGAGGGAGAGCTGCCATCAGATCAATTTCTTATAGGGCCATAATGGTATTTCTGTTTCCTTTAGTTTCATGTTTGTTCTGCTTGTGATCCTCATTTTCACAGAAGATCCAAACAAACATGTTTAGAGTAACAAGAGTTTCACAGAGTTTTCATTCAATATAACTGGAGAACTGACCACACACAGAGAAATGTTGAAAGTTCAGTGTTATACACATCTGAAATTTTGGAGAAGTCCCGGATTTTATCTTAAGTTTTTTCTAGTTTTTTCATTCCTCCTTTCCATTAAGTTTTGCATTTTTTTGTTCTCTTGACATTCAAATACAAAAGATAATGTGCTAATTAGAGAGAGAACAGATATTTAGTTTCACTTTCATTCTTGCAAGGATCATACAAAGATTTCTAGCCAGCTTACTTTAATTTGCCTAAAAGTTGCATATAACCCAAGAATCCATAATCTATTCTTGGCTGGGTCTCTCAATGCCATGTTTTTATTTGAAATGTTCATTTGTACTAGAAATGGGGCAATCTCTTTCAATTCACAAAACCATGAGAATGTGCTTTTCATTGTATCATCTCTGCTTGAATGACACTTGTGTTTCTCCAGGGAAGTCAATCTGTTGTGAAGGACATTGAGCGCTGTGCTGAGGGTAACATCCTTTGCCTGCAAGGCAGTGCGAACAACCTGAGCCAGTCCATGAAATTCATCACACACAAGCAAACAGACAATGAAATGAAGGGCATTCAGCTGAAACCACAGACCAGATGCTTCCATGGTATACTTTCACTATGGTTCACTTAATTCTGTCAAAGCCTTTATGATGGCAGGAAGAGAGACATGTGAATGCATATGTTCCCATGTACTTTTTTTTTTTTCTTCCCAAGGCTGTGAGAACACTTTAATTGGAAAATCCAGAAATCTGTAGTCAGCCCTGGAATTTTGTGTTTTCTGAATCTCAGAAGGCAGCCTATTTTTGCAAGGTATTTTGAACACACCAAATAAACTCTCTAGTATACAAGAGTCAAGACAGTTTTCTAAACAGAGGCTGTACAGGTTTGTCTTCTCTTGCAGATATTCAGAAACAAACTATTGCAATTTACAAGCAACACCATGCTGTAAGCTGAATTATTTTTAAAATACAGCCATACTCTAAAAACAGATGGAGGAAGAGAGGCATTTGTTTTTGTTGGGGATATACTATTTCATACCAACTATGTCCTACCTATTACACTGTGTCTCCAAAAGAAAAAGGTTTCTGTAGAAAAGGACATTGTAGCTCCTTACTGTTAGAAGAACAGTTAATCCTCATTCTAAGGAAGCATACTGTGACCTACTCAACAAGTTTCTGGTGCATCATTATAAGCACAGTGATTAAAACTACATTGCCTTATAGTAGACTTGGTTTGTCTGTAATGATAACAGGCGGGAGAAAGAATAGAAAAAGAGTTTCTCATATTAATACCACATCATTATTGTTCCACTTCTTCCTGTGGAAAGCTGAGAACATTCTGCAAAAACCTTCTTCAGACCCCCCAAAGACACAGCAGAATCCTCAGAGTTAGAAACTCTGAACCCAGAAACTGGGAACTGTTAACATGAAACCAAACCTTGTAGCTGCATGTATCAATGCAGACACCAGAGTACTGGTAAGAAAGCTCCATATTATGTGCTACTTCTGCTTGTTGCACAACACTATTGTGCTATTTGAATTGCTGGGATTTTACCGCAAAGCATAGTCACTTCCCCCTTCACTTTGGAGAGGCAAAAAGCAGGTAGCAGAGGTTTGTACTGAATTTAAACAACTGCAGGCAGTGGTTTATACTTTCAGGTTTATAGTTTCAAAGATGTTAAAACCAGAAGAAAACTGTTAAAATTATGTACTCTGGCCACCTTCATATCTAAAACCAATAGTCTGCCCACATACCCCTAAGACCAGTAAACTCTGTTTGGTTAAAAATATATCTTCCAGACAGTTTTGATGTGAAGACAGAGCCAGAAAGTCCTTTTTCACTCACGGTAATTTGTTCCAGTGGTCAGTCTCTCTCACTAGCATTTTTTGTGCACACACTGATTTTCCATTTTAAATTTGCTGGCCTTAAACTTTCAGCCACTAGTTCTGTCTTTGCCTTTTCCCTCACTAGGTTAAATATATTTCAGAACCCATTTTTTCCCCTCTGTTTTTATGTACTACACTGTAAGTGTTCCCAAGACAATTTTCTGATAAACCAAAGTCTTTCATCTCTCTCTCTCCCAGTGAGCATTTCTGATGGCTCCCCAGTTCAGCAGCAGTTTCTTGTTTACTTTCTAAGACCGCCAATGAAAGTGCTGAAACAGGCAGGTCTGGACTGAGTACTGGCATTTTCACAGCCTCATTTGAAAAGCCTCTACTCGGTGATGGTCCCCCTTGTTGGGGATTTTGATATCTGTCAGTTTATCAGTTCACAAGTCACTTACAGCTGCATTTCTATGGTCCTATATAATTTGCCATGTGGTACCAGCTCAATAATCTTATCTCCCACTCTTCCCCACTCTTAGCAATAGCAGTCAAATTTCATAAATTCATTTTGATAAGTCTGTTGTTGCCTGACAAGACCAGCTCTCCAGCATCCTCTTTGTGTCTCCCACTTCCAGAATAGAAGAAATTCCCTCTACGTGCACTCCCAGCTCAGCATGTCAGCTTACAGAACATATATTCCAACATTTAATTCTTCATTAAAGGGAGCCCATTTCAATAGTTTCATTGGTTTGTCCCAGACTGAAGTCAGGCTAAACACTTTATACTTATCCGTGTTATCTTGCTTGACCTTTAAGAGCAGCCAGAATGACCTTACTTTTTCCAGACGAACAGAGCTTATTGCATACACCTCAGTTTTGCTCCATGCACAGAAAAAAAACAAACAAACAAAAAAAACCAAGCAAAAAAACCCCACCCACGATCTGTTGCAACTTTTTTCCCACAGAGGAGCCCTTGACCTCAAGCTCCCAAGATATATGTTCTTGGCTCTTTGACTGTCTCATTCAGGATCTGGTGCCTGAGGAGAGCCTTCAAACAAGCAGTACAGAACAGCATATACCTTTCTCTGGCAGCGGAGTACCCAGCACCTATTCCAGCAGCAGAAATAGTAAAATACCTGTGGGGCAGTAACTACAGAAGGCAGAAACAATATTTCCTCACTTGCACAGCAACAACTAGCTGCAGCAACAGCCTCACCTCCTCAAGCGTTGATTTTCCCATCCTGAGAGAGCAAAGACAACAAGGAGAAGCCACAGGACTTCAGCAGAACATGAAAACAAGCAGGTAACTTGCAGCCCAAGCTTCAACAATTTTATTTATGCATCACTTACATGCAGACACCCTTTAGGAGAGGGTATTTATCAAGAGGGAGGGAGTGGGCAGCAGTATTTTCTCTGAGCACAGCACCTGTTCTCAGCCTTCAGATCCACTGCAGACTACCTGGACAAGAAGCTGAGAACCAGAGAGAAGGGGAGCAGGGGTGGGCTTGACATTATAAAGAAAAACTCTTCAAGCCACATTGGACTCTGTGGAGTGCTTAAGGAACAGTAAAGGACTGGCAACATCCTCCCATTCACTCCTCAGGAGGTATCTTTTCTGTGACTAGACACCCATCTACTAACTACAGGCCCCCCAAAAATAGGTACAGTGAAAGCTTATATATATATAACTGTTTGGAAACATTCAATGGCATTAGTTACTCTAAACATTACTCTACAGTTAGAATAATTAGACTTAAATGAAGAAGCCAGAACCCAAACAAAGGCTCTTTCTGATGAACTAGATAGCCCAGCAGCCAGATACCTCAAAATAAAGGGAAAACTGATGCCAGTTTCTTTAAGAGAATTTTGTTGTTTCAGGGATTTTTGTCCCCTTATCCTCTGCAATATTCAGCTTGCCTTTTCCTTTGCCAAATTTCAATTCATTATATTTCTTGGACCAACCCAAACAACACTTCCCTTTCTGCTTAGTGTGGACACCCTCCAGATATCTGTAGATGTTTATTGCCCTAACCCTACCTGTTAGTCCATGCTTAGTTGGGAGACATCAGTTCTCATTTGGATCATCTCTAATGCCTACAATATCTGTTATTTTGCAATTTCAGCATCCAGCTAGCTCTCATTTTAGATAGCTACACAGTGTGCTCCCATCCAGAACACCAAGCACACAACTATCTGTATTTCTAAACTCATTGTATCGTCGGGAAAAAATTTGCCATAATTAAGAGTCTAAAACAAACATATCCCACTGAGGGCCCTTAAAGTTTATGGTCCATCCAGCCTTGTGTCCTGCACTGTGTAATTTGTGAAGTGCTGTGTTAGCAGAACCACATAAGCTTAGCTTTGGCATGGGTAGACACTCCCCCCACCCTCCCAACTAATTTATAAACTACACAGTATTTTAAGTCTCAGACAGATGACTGTGAAATAACAATGCACATACTGATTATCTCTCCAGTCTAATAATCTGACTTGAGTTGGAACCTGTTGCAATGACAACATTTCACAAGGAAATGGTCGAATGCCTTCTCTTCAATCAGAGATCTCAAGAGAGAAGCCCTGCACAGTGAGAAAGAGCTACAATCTTATTATATGGAGTTAAAGGGAAGGCACTATGTAACACATGCTGTTTTCTAGTCTTTTATGATTGAGGAATAATTTTTAATGTCCATGGCCAAATTACAATTTTGCAGTGTGCTGCAAATATAACTGAATAAATATTGTTATATTTAATAATAAATATTGTTATATTTATAATTAAATATAACTGAACAAATATAACTGAATATAACTGAATTCAGTGAAAATTGATGGGTTTCTCATTACCTGATTAGAAGATATGCTAAAGATTATTTTTCCCGCCCCAACAAATTCAAGCTCCTCATTTTCTCGCTGACTGATGCAGAGAGCGAGCTTGGCTGGCAAAAATAATGCATCAAACAAAAACAAAAATCTAGGTCCAAACCTTACCTGCTGTGGCATGGAGCAGAACACCTGACTAATAGGTTAAGAACTCCAAAACTCGTGTGTGCTCTTCTGCCGGTATAAATGAGAACAGGTTTTGGGCCCTAGGCAGAGAAACCCAAATTCAAGCTGGGTTTTCTTAGCTTTCCTTAGTGTCAAAAAACCCACAGCCCCAAACTAAAAAAAACCAACCAAACAAAAAAAACCCAAAAAACCCCAACAAAAACCAACCAAACAAAAAAAACAACCAAAACCCAAAACCAACAAACCACCAAAAAAAAACAACCAAACAAACAAAAAACCCCAACCAAAAACAAAAAAAAAAACAACCCCAAGCAACAACATAACACCAAAACCAAAAACCACTACTCATGGCCTTTCAGAGGAAACGTGTCCTGGAGAAAGAAGGGGATTTTTCTTCATTGTGGTTCTGCATAGTTAGTGGGATGCTGAGATGTGAGCATAAAGGCTAAGGCACACATGCAGCCTCTAAGCAGCACAGTAACCAGGATCAGAAGAAATAGTCTTCTCATCAACCCAGCTCCTTCCCAGTGAAAGAATTGGAGGTGTCATTTGCCCTCAGTCTCTTTCACCCCCTCTTACACACCTAAAATGCCTTATAAAGCATCACCACTTATTGACAAGCAGGCTGGCAATTATTCAGACCAGGAATAACAAGGTGAGGAGAACTGAGGTGTTTGCAGTCAGGTGGCTGAGTCTGACCTCCACCTCACTGTACCTTAAGACCTCCATTCCCCTATGGTGGAAATTGAGTCAATCCAAGGTTGTTTGATGAGTAAATACCTTCAGAACTCCAGCAGGTTGGGGGGTGGAGGGAGGTTTGGGAAAGAAAACACACTTCTAGCTATTTCTCCTCTTTTCCTCTCATTGGTAAAGGGTAGCCAATGTGGCATCAGAGCTGACTTCGTCATCTCTCCTCAGAGCTGGAAGGGGTTCCTGTCCCAGAAGAACAGAATATTCCTGGGTGGTCCCTTGCACACACCAAAAAAATACAAGTAATTGAAAAAAACAAGCACAAGACTTTTGCAGGGAGATGAGGGAGCACCTTGAAGCAGAAACCGAATGTATAGGCTTAATACCTCAGAAGGAGTATCATTTTAATGTTACTGCTAATCAAAATTACATTTCATGGTCTATGTCTGGTTTTTCTAGTTATATTTTGAGCCCTCCAAACTATGTCAAATGGGGTTAGGATATCTTCAATAGCGGCACTGCCATCTCTAACAGCGTCACAGCTCTGCCTATCTTTCCTTGCTAGATTTAAATGAAGATCAACACAGGGGAAGGCAAAGACAAGATACAATCCATCCCTGATAATATTTAATGGATTTACTGTTGTCCTCTCCCTTCCCCCAGGCCAGTCCCATAGCTCTAAGTTCCTCAAATTTAGATGCTTCTGCTGCTTGCGCACAGTGGTGGTGTTAGCACAGGCAAGCCCACATATTATAGGGGCAGATGCAGAAATTAGTGGAAAGTCAAGAAGATATGAATGTCTCTGCAAAGCAACTTGAGATGATACAGGCATACACTTTAGTTCAGGGTATAGGCTCATAACAAATAGCAGTTGAGAGAAAAGACAATAACTTGCCTTTAGATGAGCCTGTACCTAGACACAAGCAAAGGTTATGAGTGTGCTACCACTCAGTCATGAGGGCGCTAGTAGTATTTTTGGCTATGAGGAACCACAGATACACACAGGGATCAAACGGGCTGAGACCAGAATGTGTGGGTAAAGAATGAGTCAACCTATCTGTTTTAAAATGTGAAGGAGCAGAAGCACATGCAGAGCACAAGGAATTAGGCCCATAAGCCCTTCCTAACAACAATGGGAGCTATGCACCTAGTATGGATTACATGCTAAAAACCAGAAAAACAAAACGAATCCCTACGTGTCCAGACAACATTTCACTTCTGTGAAGTCTTAAACTATAAAAAGTGTCTATATTATATCTGCCCACATAAAATCTCCGGGGGGGTGGGGAGGGCAGGAGGGGAGAAAAAAAGAGAACACATTAACTCTCTAAGATGTCATATGAACTTCAGCATTGAAATTGTCCTTGGGGAAAATGTTTCATAAGAAGTTGACATTTTTCTTTTAAGACTCTTGTAGGAACAAAGCTGTCTTCCACACTGTCTCTCTATTTCTATACTAAAACAAGAGGTTGTAGCTCACGTATCATTTTTCAACAGCAGAACCTTGTCCAAGGAGCCAATACCGTTAACATAGCCCAGAAAGTTTTGGACAATGGTGTGACTTTTGGCAGAACAACACCTCAAAAATTCAAGAAGGACTGTTTCTAGAATCCAATGAATGTGGACCTTTCAGGGGAAAAGCCTCTCAGAAGGGAGCTCATAAAGCAGAAGCACTTGGCCAGTAGTCACAGACTTACCACTTTGTTTGTCAAGCCTGGTGAAATGCCTGCTTGCCAAGCAAACATATTTTCACTGTGCAATGCCATTTTCTTGATTAACTTGATTCATGTCACACTGCATGGGACATTTTAAAAGTGTTATATTGCAGTGAGCATTAGAGATTAGCAATTAATGGAGAGCCCAGTAATAGCATCCTGAGGTACTGGGTAGACACCCCACAATAAGTGATGGGTTTACTTCTGTTTATTTCTACTGGTCTCTGGAAGATTTGAACTTCTGGTGTATCTTTATCGATTAAAAAAAAAAAAAAGAAATTTTTTCCATGCCCTCCACTGTAACTGTCCAAGTGATACTCCCACATATTTTCTTTTCAATTACACTGCCCTTCACATAATAGCAAATCAGAAAAAGCCCCAAATATTCCTATTTTCTTCACTGCAAAACTCCATTTCCATTACTTCCTACAAATTATTTCCCCAAAACACCTAGCATTTCTGAAATCCATCTAAAAAGATATTAATGGGATTTTCACACGCACATCACCTTAGGTGGGCTTTGAAAAAATACTATTTTTCATTTTTTTTGTCTGCCATGCGAATAAACAGAAGTGCTGCCCTGTTGCATACAAGCCTCAGCAAGTAAGCAAAGGCTTCCTACTGTGTTAGTACAGTTCCTTTCTCCCAAAATAATCCACTGAGGACAGCCACACAAACATGGTATCAAACCCTACTAGCAAAAGGAAAAAAAAAAAGTAAAAAAACCAAACCATAAAAACCAAACAAACAAAACCAAACAAACAAAACCCCCAACCAAACAAACCAGACAAACAATATTTTCTAAAGGCAGCATTTTTAATATAAGAAAGGTATTTTCTAGCATTGATATAGAAAATCCATCAAGTCTAATACTATACTTGATTAAGCAGGTAGAAGGAAGGCAAGCAAGGGTGTTTTTAACCAATTCCCCCACCCTAGCTCTCCACCTGTCATTGAAGTTCACTGTTGCAAACACAGAAACACAGGTATGTGCATTGTAAAACTCAGTATTAAGCCCTTTATTGAAAAGGACAGAGGGGTTTATTTAGGAATCGGGAACAGATTACTGAAGACATGAAAAAATGCCAGTCTAAGCAAAGTGTTTAAGTCAATGCACAGAAAATAATTACATTTCTATTTCAGTGAAGCACTTGAGCACGTGCCTATCTTTAAGTGGTGACACAAAAGCTTTTTTGAATAGAGATGAGCCTTCTTGCATCCTGAGCATGAGGCACATGCTTAAGTCCTTGGCTGAATCAGCATCTACTTGAACAAATATAGTCTCCTGGATTTCCTCTTATTGTTTGCACACAGAAAACCTGCAAGGACAAACACTAAAAGCATATTGAAAGCCGATAAATCCACTCTTCCCACTCTATCAGTGGGGCTTTTGCCTTTGGGATTAATACTGTTTCCTCTCTGAGCCTATGTTACTATGTATTACTCAAGAAATACAGATACACACATCAGGGAACTTCTTGGAAGAAAAGCAAGTGCCACAAGATGTTTTGGAAATTGCCCACAGTGGGACACTGCACTCATGATATGGCCTGAAAATGAGGAAATTATGACTATACTACCAGTGAAGGACCCATTTACAGAAATGAGAGTTCCTCGTGTACATAGACCCAGACTAGTTAGAATTAAAAATCAGTGAATTAAGACTGGAATGTTCTAAAAAATTCATTATTTAAAGGTAATCGGTAGAAATCAGCTGGGTAAAGAAAAATGGGGAGCACCCCTTTTCTTCAAGTCCATCGCACCTCTGAAGCAAGAGCTCCCAAACTTTTACAGATTAATGATCACCGTCTAAGATACTAGGTGGGATCTGCTACAGACCATCATTGCATACTGGAGTGTAGCACAACCTTTCCCTGTGGGATAATTATCTGTTGCAAAGAGGAAAACAAGTCGAACCATTAGCCTCAAATACCAGAGGTCTCGGAATATCAGTACTAATATATTCTGCAGTTTATACTTGTTTTACATTAAAAATTTTGACTCACAAATATTCCACATTCAACACATGGTCATTCTACATCAGCCGTCACCTGAACAGAGGAAGCATTCCCAAAACAAGTGAATGAACCATTGCTTATATACAGTCAGATGGCACTATCCTGTTGTATACAGGTGTAAAAGTGAAACTACTAATCTAAGCATAATGGCTGTAAACATATCTACTTGCCAAGCCGAAAAACATCAGAGTCTAGTCATCTTACAGAAGGAAAAAAATGCAAATTATAGTTAAGTTAAAATAGTTAAGAACCATTTAAAACAACTACGAGATGTCCCTGAAAGTCACAATCCTTCTGTTATGAATGAAAGTCGTATGTACTGAGTCTCTTTTAGAGAGACAGGAAAAATCTGACAATAAATACATGCAATCACACAGAGAAGATGACTGCATTATAACAGTGAATGTGAATTAGAAACTAGAAAGACTAGAAATTTTATACAGGAAACAATAGACTTAAAGGTAACTCTCTGACTAGCACTCGAAGGTTTTTAAGCACAGCAAGAACAAAAATGGATCTCAGTAATAGTACATATGGATTACTAGCAAGTTATGTATGATAATATAAAAAAAGGGCAGACATATTAAATATCATTCTCCTGAATTTTGTGAAGGAAAAGTGGAAAGTGTTTGCATCCTCTAAAGATAACAAAGTACTTTTCTGCATCATCTTCAGTTACTGTTGGAACGTAAATACCAGTTTAACATTTCAAAAATAAAGTCCTCAGGAAAACAAAACAAAAAAATTCAAAAACCACCTGCAATCATACAAAAAGAGCTGGCTGAGAAGCAACCTGAACCACTAAAGTAGATTTTCAACAGCTTCTGGAGCCCTAAAAAAGATCAGCAGTACAAGAAAATAAAGTAGTGATGGAACAATACTTTACACAAAGGCAAATGGGCTGACTGGTTTAACATCAGCAATCAGTAGACCTGGCACCAATCCCAACAAAATAATGAAATGACTAATTTATGGCACAGTTAGGCATTAAAAGGAATGCAATGTAATCAAAGACAATGAACGTGGACTTATGAAAACTAAATCTTGCTTTCAAACAAGCTTTTGCTGATAGGAGGGTAAACTTGTTAATGTAATAGATTTCTGTAAAGTATTAGATTTGACCTTAATGAATTATAATTATGCAAGATCAGCATGGCACGCATTACACAAATTCAAGCCTCCCAAAGTAACAGACCTTAAAATGTTTTTTGGTTTTTTTGTTGTTTTTTGGGGGGGTTTGGTTTTTTTTGTTTTGGTTTGTTTTTTGTTTTTTGTTTTTTTTTTTGTTTTGTTTTTTGGTTTTTTTTTTTTCTTTTTTTTGTGGAGCCACCATTGAACAGCAGCATTTCTGGAGATGTGTTCTGAGACCTAAGCTGTTTTCTAAATATTAAATCAAAGGCTCAGAGGAGGAGAGAAACATCCAGGATTACAACCAATAAATTTACAGATTATACACCCCCAAAAAAGGAGATGAGACAGGAACCCCAAGCCATTTGGATCATCCCAAGCAGTTCCCCTCCCACATGCTCCAAGCATTGGATTATTTCTAAGAATACAGACTTCTGGGCCAGGTAATGGGTATAGCCACACGCAGCTTCTATTCCCGGGTTAGTCATCCAGAGTCCTTTGCTGCAGTTCAAGAGACTGAGGTATCCCAGGAAACATTACCATGAAACTTGCTGTGAAAGAAGCCACTTTAGCTAATCTGCTCTGAAATACAGAGGAAAGAGCCACGTCCTATGTGCCATTGTGATAAGCGCTATAGAAGAGTTCAGATCTGGCATCTATTTAGCAAAAAGAAAAATGGCAAAATAAGAGTGTTTTAAAAATGTCTTAAAGAATGACTAAAGGCCTGGAAAACTTGCTTTATAATGAACAATCAAAGGAGCTCAGGCTATTTAACCAGAGAGAATATTAAACTTTGTTTCACTGTATACCAACATATACACAGAATAGAAATTTGATAGAAGGCATTTTAATTTAGCAAAGAAATTATGAGATCCACAGAATCTTGAAGCTTTGTCTGGTCATGTTCAGACTAGAATTAGGGATGTATTCAGGGAACAATGAAGATAACTGAGCAGTTAGTTTAATTAACACAGAAACAAAAAAACCCAGAATATTAAACTGCTCCTATTGCTATTCCTTTTCCCATTGACAGTTTATGCAGTGTGAACAAAAAAAGAGAGAGTCAGACTGCATCTTTGACAATGTGGCATTCAGGCACATCAGCACAAGTGTTATACTTGTAGTACTTGGTCTGGGAACACATAAAATAAAGCTTACTGATTTTTTGTTTTAATGCAAAATGTCAGTCAAATACAGTTTTCTAATACAAGTTTTTCTAACACTTCACAAAATCCGAGCAGCAAATTCAGGCCAAGTTTCATCTAACAGCATCCTTTTACATTTGTACCATCCTGGTATCACTGCCATAAAACAGTGTGAAGTGATGAACCATTTCATGCCCACTGTTCTCTGTGCAGTCCAGCATTAACAAAAATACCCTGATCTCCCTGGAGCACCAAGATGTTGCCTACTGCCTTGTTCCACTACTGCAAACTTAACAAGATGGCAACTTGTATAGGGTTTGCGTGGCAAGGTTTTGGTAGCAGAGGGGCTATAGGGGTGGCTTCTGTGAGAAGCTGCTAGGAGCTTCCCCTGCTGAGCCAATGCTAGGCTGTGACCCCATGGGAAGCCCGCACTGGAGCAGGCTCCTGGCAGGACCTGTGGACCCGTAGAAGGGGCCCACCTTGGAGCAGTTTGTGAAGAACTGCAGCTTGTGGGAAGGAGCCATGTTGGAGAATTTTGTGGAGGACTGTCTCCCACGCTGGAGCAGGGGAAGAGTGTGAGGAGTCCTTCCCCTGAGGAGGAAGGAGTGGCAGAAACAACATGTGATGAACTGACCACAACCCCCATTCCTTGTCCCCTTGTGCCGCCAGTGGGGAGGAGGTAGAAAAATTGGGAGTAAAGTTAAGTCCAAGAAGAAGGGAAAGGTAGGGGGAAGGAGTTTTGAGATTTAGTTTTTATTTTCTCATTACCTTACTCTGATTGGGTCAGTAACAAATTAAACTAATTTCCCCAAGTCAGGTCTGTTTTGCCCATGACGTTAACCAGGGAGTGATCTCTCCCTGTCCTTATCTTGACCCACAAGCCTTTAGTTATATTTTTCTCTCCCCGTCCAGCGGAGGAGGGGAGTGATAGAGTGCCTTTGGTGGGCCACTGGCATCCAGCGAGGGTCAACACACCACACAACTGCATGACAAATAATCACAACCTTTAGCTTTACCATTAACATTACAGACATAACAACAGCACTTCCGTAATGTATATACTAATATAGTGGTATTATTCCATATGGTAAGCTTTTGCTGATTTCTTACTATAAAAATCTGTAATCAATAATAATATAAGCAGCATAATACACCGTCATTTTGCTAGTATCCCTCAAGTCACTGTAATTGAATAACTGTTAAAATTACTATAACTGTAAACTAAGAGTTAATTTGATGCTAATCTTCAGTAAAATCATAATAAATCATTGTTTACTTTGTATAAATCTTAACACATTATAAAATTTATTATTTAAACTGAAAAAAAAAAGATTCAAATCTAAGACCTTTAACAGAAGTTTAAGCATTTGCATTAACTCTGATTTACATTGCACTCCATAACTCGAGTGTAATGATGAGTCCAGCAGATTTGGTCTTTAATGAGTGCCCTGAGTAATGATGAACAGCTGGCCATCTTAAATCAGGATGTCTGCTGAGAGTGGGCAATTTGAAAAATCATAGGCTATCTATTGCCAACATTTCAGAAGCAAGGCCAAAAAATCTAAGAAATTAGGGGAAAAAAAATGCCTTTGCTATGATTTAACCCTCTGGCTATCCCAGGTGCCTGGAGAGAGTGATCACATTCATTTAGTCAGCAAGGGTGTGACAGCACAAGAATGAAATTTGACTGTCCTTTCATGGCTGCAGTCAGACAATTTTGGTGAGGGAGATGAAAACCCCTAAACATTTGATCTCTCTTCCTAGGAAAAGGACTGAAACCTTTTCATAGCTGTACTACACAGGCCACTGAAAGCTACTATAAAACAGCAGCTGTCCACAGGTGAAAGGCGTTATCCCCTTGTTGCTCTCTCTTGAGAAAGTAAAACTCTGCAACACACTGTGGTAGTTATCGGTACTACATGTTCTAACTTGCATTATAGAGCTAAGCAATGCATAAGAACAGCTTAGTAAAGAAAGAATTTTCCATTAAATAAGTCTACTTGCTACAGTACATATTCTTTTAAAAGCTGGGACAAAGACTAGAATCCAAAATCCAGAAGGATGTAACAATAGCAGACTTGCCATCATTTTTTTTAATGTTACCCCTTTTATATTTTACAATTTTCATGACCAATTACTATAAGATCCATCACAAATAGCCCAAGAACATCCCAAACTATGATTAACTATCACAGTAAACCAAGGGAGAACATAACCAAGTTACCCTGTACCTGAAAGCTTATCACCTCCCTCTTCTCACTGTTTTCTTTCCTAAGCCATTACACATCCCATTAGTTTTGCTAACATTCATCTTCCATCCTGCTTTTATGCTGTCATCTCGTACAATAAATTCAACATTCTTTTCCTTAAATCAATACACCATCAACTGCAAATAAGCAGTGATTCAGCCTTACTCTCTATTTACCCTAATAGCCATTCTCACCAGAGCTCTTGTTAAACACCACATGTAGGGTCCAAACAGCACACACATTATGTCAGAAGGAAACAGTGGCTCCTATCTGAAACCTCCTTGATCAAACAACCAACCTTATATGTGCTGGCTGCTTGTTCTAATAGCACTGTATGCATGCCAGGACAGCCAAGAAAGAGTGGGTGAAGAGGAAGAAAACTTCGTGATCACTGGATGAACTCCCAGTGTGGACTCTGACCATGTTAGACCCAAATCTCCAATCCCACTGGGCATTGGACTCATCTGGTAGGCAAACTTCTGGGTCAATCTCACTCTAGCATATCTTAGGCTTAAGCCCTCAAACCAATGCTGAGTTACTCAAGGTTTCTTTGTAGAAATGGCATGCTCTCTCCTGATAAACATGTTATCTTTGACTTTCTAAGAGACAGTTAAAAACAAGGGGCACACTAACACTGCAAAAGAATTTCCATCCCAGCCATTTTACAAGCAAGATACTCTTCCTTGAGTAATCAGCAGATCAAAGCACAAAAGATACCTTTGGAGACTGAAAACACTGACCCAGCTGATTCACAGGATTAATAGAAAGACTTGCTGCTTGCACAGACAGATGAGAAGGCATGGGAGACTAGAAGGGAGCTTTCACACTCCTCACATCTTTGAAGATACAAATCTGCCACTAGACTCACAGAGAAGTGCTGCTTGCAGCCCTCCAAAAGGAGAGGATTTAGAGTAGGCTGTGGCTGTTTTCTTCAGTAAGGGTTTATAGAGCATAAACTAGAGTTGTCTAAAGTGATTGGCGCAAAATGGCTGTCAGGACTTATTGATTAGACTTCATCCCAGAAACTGCTAATTACTAGCTATGCCTGACCCTATATAACTGCACAAAGGAAATGGAGGTGCACCAAGGATGGCATTTAGCCTGAGGTGCCTCATGGGCAACTCGAGCAGAAAAGCAACAGTGTCAACATTAATGTACTTCTCAATAAAATGTTTTATTCTCCATTTGTAGCTTTGGTTTTAATATCTCACATTATGAGACGACACTTCATTATCTCCTGCTTATTCCCTCTCTTAGCAAAGGTACAGAACTCCATACAATACTTAAATCAATTACATTTTTGAATGAAGAATGTTGAGCTATTTGACAAAAAAAATTGCATTGCTTTAAAACCATGTATATTAAGAATGTAAACAAGAGGTTCTTGCAGTATTTCATAGGAAGAACTATACAATGCTTCTGCTGAGCTGTTTGTGTTTTGTGTCCTGACAGTTGTATAGCTTGTGTCCCCATTCATAGGCAGTTCTGCTGTGCTTGTTTTCTTTAAGTTACTGCCTCATGGTTAGGAATCAGGGTGACTGCATTACTTGTATGGCGTTTCTTGGAAGGAGACCGAATTGCTGCACTAGGGGAACATGCAGTTTGAATATGTCTCCTGGAGAAGCAATATTTCCTCTAAAGTGACTGAGAGTCAGATGAAAGAGTCAAAAATATGGGACACAGCTGCTACAGCTGTGAATAACTATCCATTTTCACTTCATAAGCATTTGCATGGGGAAAACTAGTTGTTGCAAGTACAGTGTCTTCAGTATAATTTAGTCACCAGTTGGCACTTAATTTGATCCTCCATTTAATTTGATCAAGACCTCTGAAACTAAATCATCTGGTGCTTAAAAATACAACTTCCACTCCTAATTTTTTTTTCTGCTTTAGTCAGGATAAATTGCTGCTGGATAAATTGATTCTTGGCAACAGATAGTTGCTATTTAATTAATGGTGATGAGCATAAAGAAATGCTTATAAATAAATGAAGAAAGACATAATAAAAAAAATAAAGGCTGGTCGAGGAAAACTTGTGCAACAATTAAGGATAGCTACAAAGCTAAGAAAATATTTTTATAAGTACTGCCACTCAGGGCTCATCATTTCTCTCCTCTTACTAGTATACTGCAAGGTTTTTTTACATTTACTTCCAAAGAGCTCTTGTTAAGGAATATTGTGCCCATTTCACAGGTGGGCAAACACAGACCTATTAAGATGTTGTACATGATTACATGTGCTATACATCTGCACCACATCTGGGAACAGACCCGCTTCCTTGAGACTCTCTGTTCAGGAGAGCAGTCTGTCTCCTCACAGGCCATACAAGCTACTGCATAGCCCCCATCAGCCATATCAATAATACAAGAAACCACAGATTTCAATAAGAAGGGAAAAAAAAATGATTAATATTAAAGAGGAGCACTGACATTATACAATCCAATGGAGGGAGCACTTTACCTTTACCTTTCAACTCTGTTCCTACAAGGATTTTTCTTTTCATCCTCAGAGTTCATATATTTGTCCCACACAGATCTGGTAGAGTTCCACCTTGATTTTCTGCCAAGCAATACGGAAAATTGATTTGGCTAATGCAGAGAGCCCTTGGTAGACCACCAAAGAGACTTATATAGTGGACAACGGATAGTGCCCTTGATAGCCAAAGAAAACAGATGAAACACACTGTAGCATATCAAATTCCAGGGCTCAAACGTTTGTAGTATCACTTAGCATCCCAACTCACCATTTACTAGAGCCAGATACATAATGTATGAGGCCCTGAATGGTCCATCATCATTGCATAATACCTTGTTAAAGATGCGATAAGTAAGAATACAAGCATGGGGTATACGGATATCCAGTCTTCCCAGGGATCAAGAGCTTTTGGTTCTCCCCTGTTCCCCCACCACAGGACATTATGTTTGAGGTTGTTCTTTTCTCCAGCCACATAAAGTCACTTATAGTCCCCTTCCATCCTGCACATGTTCTTACATGCCTAATTTTATTTTTCAGGTTGGTGGCTGTACTGTAAGTTGTCCAGTAACATTTTTTTCATTAATCCATCCCATGATAGTCTATTCTGAGTGTAGCTTGTGTCGGCAGCACATTTCTGTAGCTCAGGTAATTTTCTGCCTTTTAAAATAAATCAGGGCACTGACAACTCCTCTGTTTTGAAAGATACAGTGAGATATGACATCTGTTATTTTTTTTCTCCCTCAGTCAGGATCTTTCCAAAAAAGCTCACTACAGCATTTCTACACCATCTTCCACTCCCTTGCAATGTCTTCCATCACTTCTGTATTTCAACAAGCAAACATACAGGAGGAGAATGCTAATAAGCAGCTGAGGTAGAGAGGGGGTTAATGAGATTTGTAGTCAAGAGTTCTCATTAGATGTGAAGCCATCTTATTAAAGGATGATGTGGATTATGAGAGTAAAGCGAAGCACTTCACAGCAGCATCTCTGACTTTCAGAGAATGCCATTCCAGTCACCATTTAAAAAAAAAAAAAGAAAAAAGAAAGTAGACCTAATTAGTTACTACTGCATAAGAGGTATGCCCATTGTAGCCTGTCATGGACAATTTCACAGTCAGGATTTGTGGTTCAAATATAACATGGTTTTAATTGTTCATGATGCAGAGCACTTTATGTTGACTGCAACTCTGCTACGAATAACAAATATTTGACAGGGAAAGAAAGACAGCCACAAAGCAAAGCCGCACACTTAAACCACTGCATATTTCCATTGTCAACCATGGGAAGAGGATTGTCTCATTAAGGCACAAAACAGAGGGACAGAAGTTTGAGACTGCCCTTTTGCCCCAGCCCAGCGGGCTGCATCATTGCAGATTATTAGAAGAAAAGAGATGGAGCAGACAGAACTAAGAGGGTGGCAGCACCCAAGACTGACACCAGCAGAAGTAGCCCTCACTTGAGTCAAATGATGGAGGAACAGATTTTGTCCCTCCCCCATGACGGTTGCATGCCTTGGCCCATCACCATATGCCTACATTCAATTTGTCTCAACGTAAGCATTAAGTATTTTTGAAAAATTATTATGTGTCTGTTTCCCCACACAGACTTTGAGATGGAGGAATACCACAGCTGAATACAGTATTTCACATGGCTCATGAAAAGGGGATATTTTAATTTTGAGGAGATTTTGTTATTACTTTTGTATTCTGCACTTTACAATACATGCAGCATTTGCCATACTCTCAGCTACTGTAATTATTATAAAGCCGTATACGCTATAAGAAATGAAGTAAAATTCAGGCATCACCTTGGTACCTAAGAATAATTTAGATGTGCACTAAGTGAAGCAGCTCTCCTATCTGGCTCTACCCACATCTCTTTTCCCCAAGAGAATTTTAAAAAAAATTTTTTTTGCACATTTAATTAATGAAACAATACAAAAGTATACTTTCTGAAGCTCTGTGTGTGTGTTTGTACTTATATTAGCAAAGGCAACACTCAGTTTGGAAGTTAACATTTTTCCATCATCTCAAAAGAGCTTTTCATCAGCACACCTACAAATACACACTCCTGTAAATAATAAATCAAAGTGTTCTTACCCTTGGTTGTTTCAAAGAAGATAATTTTAGGTAGAAAGCTATGTCAGAGCATGAGCAACACCCTTGAACTGGTTAAAAGTACACTGTTAAACAGAGACTGGGAAGGACTTTGGGAAGCAGCAGGGGAGAAGGAAAAGAGTACCAGCTAACTCAGGTGAGAGATGAAGATTACTTTAGCAGCATACTAGAGAAACAGAAGAAAATGCTCATCTTTGTCTGGGGGTCCAAGTGCCGCTCCTTGACTGACATTACAGCACAGCAGCCTCACTGGCCTCCTGAAGGAAGGGAAGGGAAGCATAACTCTACATAAGTCTACCTAAAGAATAGACTACTAACCTCCTTTCATCCTAAATTAATTTTGCCCCAAAAAAATTTTAGTGTAGGTTTTTAAAGAATTCCATGACTGTAGTACAAGCTGAACATGAGTTACACTAGTTATTATATGCTAAGCAAACACCTATACTACTTTTTAAAAATTTTTTTTTCCAAGTGGAAAAATCAGAGTCAAATGGTAGACTCAAGGCCATACCAAGAAGATTTCAGCAGTGTCAGGAGTCTGTGTCCAGTTACTCCATGTCCATGCTCCAACCACCAGTCTAAACTATTTCTCACATGACAGCTGGACCAAAGAATAAAGTAAAAAGGAGGGAAAAAACTAACTAAACACAGGAGATGTGGACAGAGAGCCTGTCACTTGCTGAATTACCATTGAGCTTGTTATTGCTGCTGCATTATGTTCAGTTGTTTCAATAATTTAACAGCAGCTCAAAGAGGATTCCCAGCTCCAGACAAAACATGGCAAATTGAACAAGTAAATAGGAGGCAAGCGTAGTCAGACCATCTGGTAGGTACGATTTACTAATAGCATCAGTAGTAGGAAATATATTATTATTATTATTACTACTATAAACCAAAGCCTAAACCAAAGTCCTGATGCAGTTTTGATAAGCCTTGATTCACACAAAACCACTCATAAAACTGGTAGAGATCTACTGCTACACACAGAACCAAAAATAAACACAGACAGCAACAAACTCAAGATCATAATAGATGAATAGAGGTATACAATCACTACCAAAATAACACATTAGAAAAAACATGCAAAAATGCAATTGCAATGGTTTACCATCATACAATCTGCCCTCTAGTCACAGAAGCAGAAATTATGTAAAATTTTAAGATTAATTTACCCGCTTAATTCCAGACAAGTAAAACAGGGTAGGATGCTTTTAGAAGGATTTGTTCACTATTCATGAGCAGCTTCTAATCTGGATTTAGAGTTTAGCATGTAGAAGTGCCACTTTTCACAGTAAACTACAGATTTAACAGTATTACACTTTGTTAATTCTGCAGACAGAGCTTTAATAAGACTTTCCAGCTCACACATTTAAGTTAACTTCTTGCTCACCAACTGAGCAGTAATGGCAAAAAAAAAAAAAAAATTAAAAAGTAGATAACCTTCCTGTCCAGTGAATTTTCATTTCTTTTTCTACAGATTCTTTGTGTCAGAGTACTCTGTCCTCCTTTTTGTAACTGGCAATACTTAGATTTCACATACCCCGCCCCTATTTAATTTATTTTTTTTCTCCAAATTCCATTCTTCTACTGCCTTAGTTTAGCTTTATTTAGAATCCTTCAGCCTTCAAACTCAATCATCAATGCTCCACAACCACCACACCTGCCCAGAAAACCTAAACTGAATGGAGGGCACCTAAAAATCATTGCTCTGGAGAGCTTTCTGGGGAGTGGTGTGAGGAAGAAGTGTGAATGTATTCATTACGTCTCTCATCGAAACGCGTTTCTGAAATCTCAGAGCATCCAGCTGAATGCTGCTTGATCCAAATGGAAAGTCTCATCAGCTTAATGGACATCAAACTTGGATACTGGATACCAGTAAAAAGGTAAAGGATATCAATTTCTCTGAAATGCCAGTCTTACCGACAAATTTATGAGGACACAGAAGACTTACCCTTGGTGGACAAGGATTAGGTTTGTGAATACTTAAACAAGCTGGATGTGCACAAGTCCAAGGGACTTGATGGACTGTACCCATGAGTGTTGAGGGAGCTGGCCAACGTCATTGTGAGGCTACCCCCAAATATCTTCAAAAGGTCATGGGAAATGGGGAATGTTCCCGAGGACTGGAGAAAAACAAGTGTCACTGCTATGGACAAGAAGGGAATTACAGGCCAGTCAGTTTCACCTCAGTCCTGGCAAGGTGATGGAGCAAATCCTCCTGGAAACCATTTCCAAACACATGAAAGTGATGAGGAGTAGTCAGCAAGGATTTACAAAGGGAAAAATCATGCTTAACCAACCCAACAACCTACAACAAGGTGACTGGCTTGGTGGATAAGGAGGCAGGGGGGATGGGATGTAATGGATGTTGCTTATATCAAATTTAGTAAGGCTTTGACATTATCTCCCATAACATCCTCATAGACAAACTGGTGAATTAGGGACTAGATAAATGAACAGAAAACTGACTGAACTGCTGAGCTCACAGTATTGTCATCAGTGGTACCAAAGTTCAGTTGGAGGCAGTCGCTTGGTGTTCCCCAGAGATAGATACTGAGAACAATACAGTTTAACATCTTCATGAGATGTCCCATTAATGATTGGAAAGAGTGCAACTTCAGCAAATTTTCAGATGATACAAAACTAGGAGGAGTGGTTGATACATCGGGCTGTTGTGCTGCCATGCAGAAGGGTGTCAACAGACTGGAGAAGGAAGCCAACAGAAACCTCATGCAGTTCAACATATGAAAAAGTGAAGTCCTGCACCTAGGGAGGAACAACCCCATGCACCAGCACATGGCACAGCTGAAAAGCAGCTTTGCAGGTAGGGTCTAGGTGTAATAAAGGACAAGTGGGACATGAACCAGCAATGTGCCCTTGCAGTAAAGAAGGCCAACAATACCCTGAGCTGAATTAGGGAAACATCATTACCAGCAGGCTGAGGGAGGTGATCCTTCCTCTCTACTCAGCATGGATAAGACATGTTTGGATTACTGGGTCTGATTCTGGGCTCCCCAGTGCAAGAGATACCTGGACATACTGCAAGAAGTCCAGTGAATGGCCATGAAGATGGTTAAAGGCTTGGAGCATCTGATATACAAGTAGAGCCTGAGAGAGCTAGGACTGTTCATCCTGGAGAAGAGAAGGCTCAGGGGGATCAATGTATAATAAATACCTGATGTGGGAGTAAGAAGACAGAGCCAGACTCTTCTCAGTAGTTCTCAGTGACAGGAGAAGAGGCAATGGGCACAAACTGAAATACAGGAAATCCCGTTTAAACCTAAGAAAACTCTTTTTTTACTCTGAGAGTGATCAAACACCAGAACAAGTTGTGGAAAGAGGTTGTGGAATGTCCATCCTTGGAGATATTCAAAACCAAACTGGACATAGCCCTGAGCAACCTCCTGTAGTTAACCCCGCTCTAAGCCAGTGGGGTGGGGGGAGTGGACCACATGATTTCCAGAAATGCCTTCCCACCTCAGTGATTCTGTAGTTCACCCTGGGAAGAACCACAAGATGGGCAGACAGGGGATGGTCTGCATGCATCCAGTTGCTGAATATCAAAACAGAAGCTCAGTTCATCCTAATCTTGCTCACCATTACAAAAGCATTTGACCAAAAGTGAGCAGATTTGCAGCTTATTGCAGCAGGCAGATCTTGAAGTTGTAGAAGCATCCAAAAATTTTGCTGACAAGACGAAGGCCCTCCAACTCAGCAGTCAATTCTGTGAAGTGTTCACAGCTGCTTCCAACCATGCTGAACAAAACAAATTTTCTGTCAGTCTCCTGTGACTGTAAACAGCACTCTAACATGGTTTTAAACTCAGAAGAACTGCATGATCAAGCAACAACTTTTCATTGTGCTTCTAGCCTGCTTGATTGTTTATTCACTTGACTCAGAATTCATTGCACTTAGGTTAACATCAGTTTTTCAGCTATGCCTTCCTCTTAGCTCTATGAACCATCAGCACATTAGCAAGGTTGCTTTGAAGGTGATATTTTTTCAAGTTATAATCTAACAGATGCAAACAGCCCACACAAACCCACTTCTGCTCTGGACCTCAGTTGTTTAACAGGCAACTCAAACATCATGATGCAGACTGACACAAAGAGCTACAGAAATGGTTGTCAGCATGTTAGTTTGGTATTATTCCATTATTTCTGTACTGTTGTAAGCCCTAGTTAAGATTGTCTGTGTTGACTTGCTCTACAGTCTTGCTTTCAACTCTAGTGTTTGAACATTTTCTTGCAAAATAGTTAAAGAAACAAAGATGAATGGATTGGCACTCAAACAAGGACTCACATTAAAGAAAATTTTTAAGAAATTGAAAGAATTCATACTGGTTCAACTTCTGCCTGAGCAAAATGGGGAAAGTTCATGAGCAAATAAAAAGTTTTTAGACTAAGTTGCTAATATTTTTGTTGAATTGAGAAGTAAAACAATATTTCCTACTGATTTCCAGAAAATCCTGCTTTCTATTTTTTCTACCAGGCCATGACCATAACTTTTAAGATTTGCATACATCTCTCATTTCACCTCCATTTTTTAACTTTAAGATTTTTACAATTTGAGTGAGCAAGTAGCAGTGATTGAAGAAAGCTTCTGAAGACTGCTGCAGGGGAGAAAACAAATAAACAGAAACCCAAGGAGCACTTTTCTTAATGGCAGTTCAGAATGGCAAGAGCCATGTATGGAGAAGCATGCTGGGCTGGCAGCTTCAAGAGAGGCTTTCCTTTCAGTTGCCATGACACTTGTTTCCTGCTACCAAGGAACCCCCTGAGGGAACTAATATAGAGAAGTCCAGCACACATTCTTTTTAAGCCCAAAACTATGAAACTGGCTTAAGCTTTGGAAAAGAGGGGACCAATCTGTAGAAAACAAATTACTGTGAATTGATCATCTTGGAGGGCTTGACTGTAAAGGCAAAAACAGAGAGAGCTTCAGATGAAAGCGGTCAGCCACCACATCTGCCATTTTGGCTTTAACACTGGAATGTCAGAATTGCAAATGTTTTCCACTAAATAAGAGTGAATTTTTTAAACTCTAACTTATCCTTCAGGATGTAAGCTCTTCCTACAATATCTCTATAAAGAATGATTTTACTGTAGATGTATGAGAGATTTATTCCTGCCTGAGGAAGAGTGGTGAAATATGCAGCTGATTAATACAATCAGAATTAGTGGGGAGATCACTAGACTTCACAGCTCTTCACTAGAAGAGAAAGGACCCATCCACATATTATTCTTATGCAAGAGACAATAAGCAGATTTCTCTACTCTTAATTTGTGGTTCTGCAGAACCTGCCAAATATCAATACATATCTCCTTGGAGGCTTCTAACCATTAAGTCTTCTCACCCACAATTCAAGGGGATACCAGCTGACTCCGCACTACAGTGGTTCCTCAGATTACGTGTGTTAGGCCACTCCTTCATGAAGGAGATCTAGTCACAGGTATTAGTGTAACTGATTACTCTTTCAGGTACTTCTGTGTTTCCGGCATCTTACCCCTTGTGCAGCTTGGGATGCTCAGGAGAAAGGGAAGAGCACAACCAAGGAAGTCGCCATATGAAAAATAATCTACACACCAGCCCCACTGCCCTAGCCTCTTTATTAAAAAAAAACCAAACAAAACCAAACCCAAAACCACTTACTTTTGCTACAACTACCACCAAAAACTAACCCACACCTGGACACAGAGCACTTGAGACAAATCATGTGCAGCTGTTTGACATGTAATAACCTAATTCTCAGAGATAGTGAGCACATTAGGAGCCCAGCCAAACTCAGCTTGGTGTTGTGTCTCCAAATCAGGGATTGAAAATTAGCAGAACGCGCACCTCAGAGTGGAAGACATTTGTCCCAGTGGTTCAGCTTTGTTCACTGTAACATTTTGCCAGGGGATGCTGCATGCCAAGAGGAAAATGTCCTCTTCAGTGCCAAATGAAGCCAATGAGAGTTGCCAAACCTTTACAAAACAGTACCTGTCCTAAAAGCTCTTCATAGAACACAAGAAGCAGCATCTCTGTGTTTATTTCACAACAGCAGTGCAGAACTGTGCAGGACCCAGCCTCAACAGGGACATTACCTGGATGAAAAACCCTTCTAGTTCACCAGCTAGATGCAACATTTTAGGGCATATACATGCTACAAAAGTTAACAGATTAAGTCCTGCCTGGAGTGGAGGGGGAAGAAAAAACAAACAAACAAAAGACCTCGAGTCACAAAACCAAGAGTCATGCCTTCCTGGCAAGTCCTAATAAGTATTATCATCAGGTGCCAGTCTCCTTTTCTTTTGTTGCCTACATTCCTTGAACATGGGAAGCCAAGACACTTAACTCCAAGTTGTGTATCCCTGTAGAAATTTAAGTTCCAGCTCCTCATTACATGACAGCATGCACCAACACCCTTTCCAGGAGAAACCAGTCCTTCAGAGCTTGTTTCTGCTATAAATTGTGCCACATCTCTCCCATCCCCAGCAGCACCTATCACCTCATCAGCTCTGCGGAGCTCTTCAGCTGTTTTCCCCGCTGCATTTCAGTGCAGGAAATGTTCAGCTGTACGTGGGAGAAGGCTCTGAGACAATAGATGCTCCCACCACTGCAGGGCTCATAGTTTTAGGTTCTCCTGTACAAGATAAGGCATAGAAATAAGTGGGGATATCAGAATGTGTTAGACAAGCTACTGTCAAAAAAAAATTGCAGAGAAGAAAGGAAATTAAAAGTGAGAGACTGAAGCACCAGTAAAACTGCCCTCACAACTGGAGGCAGAATCATTAATCTTTTCCAAGCTCATTAAGAGCAGTTATACTCCTAAATGTTATCTGTAGACCTAATATTTTGAGGCTGTCTAACTGCAGGACACTTTTCTTGGCAACTATTACAGTGCTGACTGGACTTGGCAACCTACAGTCCATGGGTAGTCACTTTAAAAAAGTCAATCCTCTGATGCATTGGAAAGTTTCCGTCTTTTTGAACTTCTCTGTCTAGAATTGTTGCTCTTTCCCCAGTGCCACATCTCCTATTAATTACTGGTATGCTGTGGAATACTGTTTAATAAACATCATTTTCTTGGCAGAGCACATCTTCTAAGTGATCGATCATAAGAGTCTAGGAAATAGAGTTCCAAGTACTATAACAGCTTCCTGCCTCTCCTTTGAATGGCATCCCATAGTCATTAAAAAACCCACCCTTGGCATTAAAATGATTTATTTTAATCTAAACAGAGATTACTTTAATTAAACACACTTTATTCCTCTTGAAAGTGACAGAGTACTCCCCTGAAGCCCTCTATCGCTCTATTTATCAAGTGATTTCAGTGGTAGCAGCAAGCCATTCCTCCCAGACCACTTTGCTATGGAGCCTCAGTTTTGCTCCAAAAACAGGGAGAAGAAAAATCCACAATAAGAAAGCATAAACAGATCCAACTAATCTCAGATAACACTACTGCTATGCCAAAGGACTTCTACTACCATTAATTAGCTCCTGAGTTTGTAACTGGATACTAAACAAAGCTGCAATGTTTACATTAAAAAAAAATAATCAAACCTATGTTTCAACACTGACATAATCTAGGAACATCTGTAGCTACAGTTTTGTTCAGGCAAATGAAAGGTCCGATCCATCTTTGTGATTATTCTGGAGCATTTGTAATGACTAAAAGTTAATAATATCCAGGGTTTGCTGTACAGGGGCTGTAAAAATGGAGCAACAGAAGTGTCTTGCTCAGAAAATGCTGCATAGCAAAGCATTGCTGGAGAAGCATCAGACAAGCAGTTTAAGGAGATGCTGGGAAGGCATTACTAGCATTAGATGCACATGACTGCAAAGCCAGTTCATGTTGAGCGAGAACCAGTAACAAAGCAATTACTTTAATTCAGGAATACTAACATTCAATCCTCTTCTCAGACATCTCAGAAGATATTGGGAGGAACATTACTGGGGAGTCAGAGGAATTATATCTGCATAAATCTAGTGTTGTATGTTGAAAGCTATTGGGACTGTTTGAAAAGAGAAGGGTGGAGGGAAATAGACACATATACGTGCTTGCACCTCTCTCTACAACAAAACCTTTTTTCAAAAAGCAACAAAATCCATTTCAGAAAGATCAAAATATTCAGTGGATTCCTTTTTCTTGTTACCTCCAGTATATTTGGGGGGCAGGGGGGAGAGGAGTCACCATATTGTCACAAGAAAAGACTGATTTACATTATCGTTAAACCAGAACATAACTAGAGGTACTCATAAACATCCTGAAATAATCCATTTCCCCTTCCTTCCAAATTCAACATTTCCAGTCTAATTTACAGACAAGTATCTGAAATGCATCCAAACTATTATCAAATCAGCATGCTAGGTGACTGACATTCACCCTTCACTGAAAGTCTCTTGGAAAAGAGATTCATGAAAATTCTACCCCAGATGTCTGAGCTTTTTAATGACTAATTGAACAGTGTCTTTTCAGGCTCACCTTTCATTTGTTATTTACTCAGCAGTATTTACACACAGTTAAGGCAAGCTAAGCCATACAGAGGATAGGCATACACAAATATAAACAGAATTATAATGTCCTGGTTGCAAGATAGCTGTGATAGAAAAATATACTGGCTGTGCAGGAGAACCTAGGGATGAGTCACCACTCTGAAACATTCAGGCAGTTCTTAAAATGGCTGTAATTATCCTTCCTACGCAAGTATGGGATATGCCTTTTATTGCCTTTGAACCATTTATTGCCATGCACTTCACTTCCAAGGATTTGTACCAGAGGACACTGTCAGAAAGACAGTATCGGTCCTGCAGTATACATCTCAGAAGACTTAAGGGTACCCACTGATCCCAATCTTAAAATACAGGGGCAGGTTTTGTCCCCCAGCTGTTTTAGGGCACAAGAGTAGAGACAAAGCCCCACCCAAACAGAAAGAAATTTGCTACAAAAAAAAAAGGTACATTAGAGTACCTGTATCTCCTAGTGGGCAGTATAAATACATGAGATCCCTGATGAAGCTGGTTTATCCTGCAGGAAACAAGTCTCCTTTAGACATTTTCATTGATCAAATTATTTATTTGCAGTTATCAGTATTCAGGTGTGCTTAATATTTTTTATGCTTAGAGCGCTAATTAAACCTATACAAAGTCTCTAGTCATTCTATCTCAGGGCTATGTCTTCCTTCAGACAAAGAGTGACAATTTAGCAAATAAAATTGCGTTAGCTAGCCTAAAGAGAACATCACATCTTTTTGCATATAAGACTCATCTTCCCGGTGCCTTATTCTCTGCTGAGGGAACAGTCTAGCTTGGCAAGACCGTGTCCTATGCCCCAAATATCATACAGTGGGAGGATTTAATGCACATGAGAAATTAATACTCCATTCCCTTATTGGGCAAATAAAGCAGCCTCATCCCCACTGTGTTAGCGAACTTGTTTGAACACTCAAAATCTGCAACAAATTCCCTTCAGAAAACTCCCAAAAATTAGTTTCCTAATGAGGTCCAAAGGAGAGGTTACAAAATTTCCTTCTCTGATTAGGACAACCTGTTTCTCAGTTGCTGAACAAAATACAGATGCCTTTCCTGCTTTAAACTTTCTTCTGCCACTTTTGTCAGCCCACATATTTTTAATAGGAAATTTTAGTTCAAGCATCAACAAATTCTTTCCTCGTAAATTTTTACCTAGGGATACATCCCAGGTCTTCTCTTCCTCCCCACAAGAGGAAGCTCAGTCACCTTCTCTTGCAAATGGAGGGTGACTGCCTGCAGCAGCATCCCCTGAGAAAATCCTAGGCTGTCCCATAGATTAATTTTTGGATTGGGAAAGGTCTTTGGAGAGACACAGATACATATCAACAAAAGACAGAAAGGAATTTGTGTGGGGAGGTGTAAAGGTTTTCTGCTTTGAGAAATGGACTGCAGTGTGCTTGGAGTTTTGGAGATGCTAGAAGTACTGATATTTCATGCCTGGTTATCTAAATAATGTTCCACTTTATTTTCAGTCACTCTCTATAACTTACTGTAGGTACCCCACACAGAGACATTTCTCTAGATAGAAGATTACAAAAACACAAAAATAAGAAGTAATATCCTGGATTACTCTACACCAATTCAGTTGTCATTTTGGAAAATTTATTCATCATCATTAGGAAAAAGTGACCTGTTCTTTAGGGAAAGGTGCAAGGAGGAAACAGGTGTGGGGAGAGATGGTTTTTTTCCTATATAAAGAATTCCATCTACACATGTTAATCACCGATTTCATTTTACTCTGTCATCATAGGAAGCTAATACAATGCTATCATTTCAGTCTATTAAAAACATTTACTCTGGTTTTGTGTTTGTTTTTCACTTTAAATTAAATACTTCAACAGCGCCCACCACAAGCAGGATCTGTTGATACATTTCAGCACAAGTTAGTGACTTGACAAGCCAAACACACAACCTTCTTCATCCACTCAGACTCTCTCTACAACTACGAGAATTCAATTAGGCAAATTCCTAATTGGTGCAGACTGCTTTTCCTGCTAGCAATGACTCTTTGCATCATTGTTAGCAGTCTTCTGTGATTAATTAGGCCAATGGCAGCAGACTAAAGTTCTTATTTCTATAGACTTCCAAAACATAGCACTCATTAGAGAGGCAGCGGTGAATAAACTTTCAATACGGAGTTCACTTTGTACCTCAATTTCCCATGGCTTTAGCTCTAGCAGCTTTCTATAGAAGGCACTTGAGTTCTTCCCTTCCTGCAATTCAGAGGTGCAAGGCAGGTGGCCAAAGGTAGAACATGCTACTACTAAGCACTCTTGTCTTAGACTGGGTTTTGCTTGCCAAAACTGAGGCTGAGACACAAGGAAGGAAGAAAAAAATTGCCTAAAGAATTAAGCAACAAGATTTGCATTAAAGCAACATCTACTTCTATACACATACAGCGACATATGCCTGGACAAAAAAAACTTAACACATTTTATTGAAAACATATCAAATTCAAAATAACACAGGGAAGGGGCATAACTTCTGCCTGTTATGCTTGCTTATGGCCTGTTATGCCACTTTCTGGAAGTAAGGACTGATGACCTGAAAGTATCAGGAATTTAGAACCCTTTCAAGCAGTAAGCATGGAAATAGGAGACAAACTTTTAAACATTTTGAAACAACCACAGTAAAAATTCAAGGTTTGGGCTAGGAATACTTTAAAAATAAGTTCTCTATATATTAAAATTTCTTTTCATTAAGGTAGTGCTGCTTCAAAGAATTTCCACATTGATAAACAACTATAAGAGAACATTAAGATGGATGGAAAGAAGGTTATGATATATTGCATGGTAATGCTTCCACAAAGCCCTACCTGGAAAACAGAGCTACAGCCAGATTCATCTAAAGAGAAAAAAATTTTATTTTATGCACTACAAATTTCCCTAAATGTAACAAAGCAACTCTAAAAAGTTATAAACATAGAACTCATATTGCTAACACAGGCCAAGAGTTGTCCACATCTGTTAGATTCAAAGACCCCACATTTTAAAGATTTTCTTTATTTAAAAAAAAATAAAATAAATAATATTTTTTCTTAATTAATTAGGAGTTAAAAAAATCCAGACCTCTAAACTATTGAAACCAGAATTATGCTGAATATTGTAATTGATATTACATATCCAGTTTGTTTAAATTTCCTATAAACCATACTAAAATTCCTCCTGTTTAAGTCAGTTTTTCAAAATGAATTTAAAAAAACTCATGGAATGACATCAGTTTATAAACAAGATTTCAGTTTCACCAGTGGAAATGAAATGGACTACTTACTACATAAAATGAGATTCCAGTAACTCCTTGATCTGAAGAGCACAGCAGACAACTTCTATGCCAGGAGCAGAAAATCAAGACAGTTAATGGGTCTTAGCCATGGTAGTCTGTAGATAAAAAAAACAAAACAAAACAAAACAAAACAAAAAAACCAAAACAGAAAAAATTTAGACTAAAATAGATCCCAGAAAATAATCAAGAACTACTTCGGCTGAGTTATGATAAATAATGGCTATTTAGTTCTAAGATCTAAGAACCTGTTTTGGCCACAGTTTATACCTGGCTAGAGCTTCAAAACTTTGCTTTTTCAAGTAGACTTTTTCATGGGCATTTAAGGAATGAATAAATATGCTAAGTGAAAGAGTGTTCATAACATTACATTGTTTCTTGTGAGTTTGCACTGAAAGCATAAGAGTAATTGTCCAAGATAAAATACTGTTCATTTTTTGGAAAATGTAGCCATTTTCACCAAAGTGTACAAATAGTATTAGTCAAGCCTAAAAATCAACTCACAAGGAAATTTCACCTCCTTCAGATATATACTTCTACAGCTGAAATATTTTTGGTCTGTGGCTTGCTGTTTTCTTTTTAAAAAGTATTAAAAAGTCATCAGTAACCTCTCTCTAGTTAACGTGGAACAAAGGCCCCAATTTTGGTCCTCTAGAATCTAGATGCCAGGTGGGAAAATGCCAAATAAAACTGTAACAACCAGATCAGAGTCCAAGATGAACCTGTTCTCAGATGTATTTCACTGATTAAATGCTCTCAATTATTGGTCAACACCCTCTCCCCAAAGGTCCAGGGGAAAAACAAACAAGTAAACTCTGTCTCTTTACATGACTCCTTTTGATCCAAAAATCCAACACTTTGTTACAGACTATTCCATAATTGGTGCTATCAACAGCTGTGCGTTTTTTTTGGTTTGGTGTTTTTTTGTTGTTGTTGTTGTTGTTTTTTTGGTTTGGTGGTTGATTTGTTTGTTTTTTTGTTTTTCACTGATGTAAAAACTCCTTTGTGTAATATAGAGGTTAAAACACACAGTTATCCTGTATTTGTAGGACAATGTCCTTAATGCCTGCTTGCACATGCCTTCTTACTGGCTCAAACTTTGCAAGAAATGGACAGAAGCCTATACTGGATAACAGTTTTTTCTGTTTACCTGGGGGAGTGGGAGAAAACTGGAGGATGCTGGTCTCCATTTCAGAGACACTGCACAGGGACAAGCAAAATTCTAGAAATAGTATTCATAGATTCATCTCTGCCAGCTTCCATCCTCTCCTCACACCTCAAAGCACTCTTATAGAAATTCATCGACTTGTTGAAACTCAGAGATAGAAGGGTCTCAGTCATCTACTTGATCCCAACCAGCTCCAACCTATTGTCACATTGACTCCCACTTATCTACTTAACCTGGTTTGAATTTCAGATGGCTTCAATCTTATTGCTGTAAAGCCAAATTCAACCTCACTAAAAATGCAAAAGCTCTGCTGTAATTCTGTTGCTCAGAATACTTAATAGTATTTTATTGTGTTTTAAAATACAGGTTTTTTAAAAAAAGTACTGAAGAGACATACTAAACAGAAGGTCACTTAAAATATTGCAATTTGAAAGGAAACTATAGCTCTATAGTTAATGTGCCTCTTTTATAACAAATTTGCTTTTACATTAAAAGGTTTAATAGGTGGCTGTTTAAACAGGTTACTCTATAACAATGAGTAGAACCACACATAGCTACAGCATCTCATAAATTTGTAAACAAGCACAGACATGAATCTGACACACTGGCAAGCCACATACAGCTCTATTAGCCAAACTTGAGTTAAAGAAAAAAACCTATGCCAGCCAAGCAGCTTTTTCCAAGGGAACTTCAGAAAATATTTATTCACAGAATTTAAAAAGTTTAAGAAACATATCCAGTCTCAGAACCTTTCTAATGGAACCTATCAAAACATTTTATTTTTAAATACAAAAATATTTTACATAATTTTGGAATCAGTCACACTGACTTCTAAACGGACTAATTCCATAAGACCAAAACTATGTGTTGTGAAAGATAATCTTATTTCTATATTTATTCCCAGTACCCAGCTGGGGACACTACTTCAAAATGCTCCAGGAGATGGAAGTCATATTTTGAATTCATATCTGTCTAGTAGCCTACATTGCTAAAAGATAATCTCATGGAAGAAAACAGTGATTTTCTAAACAGAGGTATTTGGAATGGTAAGGGCAAGAAGGACAATCTGATCTGAGCTCTTTGAAAAGACCATCAGTGCTTTGGATGAGTTTCACATTGTATCGTACAAACAGTAAATTATAGTGTTCACATTCTGATATAGCACACCCTCAAGTTTCAAGATTTCAAGACAAGTCCACGTCCATCTTGTATTCATTGCAACAGACTTGTAGTACAGTTAAATACAAGCATGGGCCATTCTTCACGATATTTAATCAGAAAGGGGACATGAGATCTAGGTGACGTTCCCTGCCATGTAATAAACCGAAAAGAGAACCTGAGGCACAATGCACCCACAGCTAAAGTATGGGAAATTGAGTGACCAATAAGATGTCAAAGTTTTCAGCACTATGATGCTTATTACTTGAATTCTATAAAGGGCTTTCTTTTGTTTTTGCAAAGAAAATAATTCTGTTCTTGTTTATTTTGATCTTGCTCCTGCTGGAGTCACAGAAAATAGCAGTGAGAAAAATCTGGTTTTAAAGCCCTGTGCTTCTGGTGAAATAGAACAGGGACAGAAAACAACATAAGGCAAAAATAACCTGGAAGTTAGATACATACCACAGTTGCAGCAAGAGTCACAGAAGTTCAATTTCAATTATCACTAGAGATCATCATCCTCACTTACCAGATTTCCACAGATAATGTGCAACATTAAGGTAGTAAAAAATCTGGTATACGGATGCAGCAACTATGTAAACCATCTGCTGCTTAAAAAGTCAGCTGAGAGAATGACTATGGACATATGGGGATACCAGCAGTGAGTCACCCCGTTAAGGGTAAGGCAAGCTCTGGTCAAATCAATCTCTGAAAACAAAGCAAGGATGAGGAAGGGGCCATAAGGCGACAACTGCTGCTGGTTTGCAGTGTCCTTGGGGCTCAGCCCAGAGCTGCCACCACCTCTAGGGTCAGCCTGTCACCCGGGACATCACTTGCTCTAGTTCAGCATAACCTAAATGCTGTCCATCAGTGGAGGATCAGAGGGGACAATGCAGGCACCAGGGACACCTGAGAAGGCACTTGAGCTCAGAGATGCAATGGGAAGAGTGAAATTATTTAAATGCCCCAAAAACAGAATCAAAGAGGGGATTTTATTCAGATTTTTGAAGTTCAGATTCTGTTTCCAAAGTGAACAGAGAGCTGGATCAACTCCTTTAACTTAAATTTGCCCTTTTAGCTTTATCTAACAATGCCCAGCAGAACTACCACTGCTTTCTCTGTTCTCACAGAAAACACTGGAATGGAGTCAACCAAACAAGCCACTTAAGCTGATATTTTGTGTCCAGGTGGCAAAGGTAGTTCTCAGAGAAGTGTATGACATTGCATGCCTTTCCATATGGAGGCAGAAAGTATTTTTTGCTGCACTTATTTAGCAACCAGATTGTAAACTTGTAGGTTGACACAACAGCCACACAATGATTATAGGATCTGCGGCTGGAGAGGAGTTGCTGTTCAGGTTCAGTAACAAAAGAGAAGACACACAGAACAGGTTGCCCCAAAGTGGGACCCAATGCGTGATTCCTACAGACTAACCCAATTTTCATCTGTGCAAATGAAACAAATGTTGAACAAGATATTGGCCTGAGACCATTTGATTGAGCTTACATCTAGAAACAGTTGTTTTTTGTTTTTTGTTTTTTTTTTCCATTGTTTTCCTTGTTTTACTCACAAGGGACAGGAATTTCTGATATCTTATTTTTTTACAGGTATTTTGCCTAGCCCCAATCTAGTGGGAAACATCTTACACTAACACAACCACACATACCAATAAAAACCCAAAACAAACCATCAAAAACCCTCACCCTCCCCACTCCCAAATGTCACAATCTTAAAATTAAAGTACTCTGCAGAACTTCCATCTCCAAAGAATCCTACAGAAATATGTTCACTTGACATTTGCAGAGGAAGCTATCTCCTTTCAACCATTTTTCATCAAGAGTCCTCATTCTTTGTTACTGGAAAAAGCAAATACTGTTTGCGGAAAACATAAATGCCACCCCCACTACTTCTGGTTTGCCTCTTTCATATCTTCACTTCCCCTTTTTTCCTTGCTAGACAAAAGCCCCATTAGAGGAAAATTTTATGTTGATAAGGAACCTGATGCAAACAAGGCAGGAGGAACTTCAGAGTTCAGACCCTTCACTCCTAACTTGTGATATGAAGAGATGCTTGGTGAGAGTCTGCCGCTTCCTGGCAAAGCAGTGCTTTTGCACTCAATCAGAACAATCCTGAGTAGTAGGAACTGGAAGAAAAATTGTTTTTTCTACCTGAATGTCCTGTCTTTGCTCTCCAAACACATCTAAAATATTGTAAATACAGGAGAACCACAGAATCACAGGATGACTGAGGTTGGAAGGGACCTCTGGAGGTCATCTGGTCCAACCTCCCTGCTCAAGCAGGGCCACCTAGAGCCAGTTGCCCAGAACTGTGTCTAGACAGCTTTTTTAATATCTCCAAGGGTGGAGACTCCACAACCTCTCTAGGCAACCTGTTCTGTGCTCAGTCACCCTCACAGTAAAAAAAGTGTTTCCTGATGTTCAGAGACAGCCTCCTGTGTTTCAGTTTGTGCCCATTGCCTCTTGCCCTGTCACTAGGCATCACTGAAAAGAGCCTGGCTCCATCTTCTTTGTACCCTCCCTTCAGGTATTTATATACTTTGATCAGATCCTGCTGAGCCTTCTCTTCTCCAGGCTAAACATTCCCAGCTCTCTCAGACTTTCCTCATAGGAGAGATGCTCCAGTCACTTCATCTTCATGGCCCTACATTATGCAATAAACATTTTTTGTTCTTTTCCATGTTTGAAGTTAGGAAAAAAAAGGATAATTAAATCATATGTAATGACTATTTGTCCTATGGAATAATCTCTTTCAAAATGCTTATTTTTAGCCACATGAAGGGCCAGTACACTACATTTTTAACACAGCGGGTTGTTTTGTGTTGTTTTAAGGTTGCTAACAAGTTTTAACAGCATGTTACAACGTGACACTCAAAATATTGACACAATTTTATTTTGGGAAACTTGCAAGGACTTCGGTTTATCCACAACTACATGCAAAGATGGAGACAGAGGGCGTGGTCAAAAAAGCCAATGCCCGTGCTTCACATTAGCCACAAAAGTAATCTCAATGACTTCAGTGTGAGGTAGTTGCTTATCTCCATATTAAGGTCCAGTATATGCTTTTGTACCTTGTGGATTGACCTAAACTTGAGGACAGAACTGAAGACACCTGGGAATTCCCAAACCTGTTAGAAGCATCTCCAGTTCCTGGAAATACCAAATAGTGAGACACTTGTTTTTAGCAAGATTCTGGTAGAGCCAGAAAAACACAGAATATAGAAAACATTTGAGGTTATTCTACATTATGCCATTCCGGTTTTCACTACGCAGCCTGTGGGGGCCAGACATATGTAAGCACACGTGAAAACATCCCTTGCAGGCAATGTTTGTTTTGTCCAAGAGGAACTTTCCTCTTCTCAATACTTCTTTACAGAATAGGAGTGAAAATGGTTATATCAAGCAAGTATATAATTCAAACACCTATCTTGCCTTTCACCAGGGCCACAGACCTCCACTATACTGCTGTGTATCCATCTGTACCACATTTGCTGCTTGCCTGAAAAGAGGCTTTATTACAGAAGTAAGGATTTGTTCACAGTAGTGTGTTTCCTCTTCTCCTTCCTCCTGCGATTTTAACTCTCCTCCAGATTTTTTTTTTTTCCTTTATGCAAAGCAATAGGAGTTAAATGAGAAGATCAAACCGAGGCAAGGAAGATATGTCCATCTGAGACACATCATTTTAGGATGATCCAAATTTTGAATTTGAATAAGGTTCATTACCAGAACAGCTGTGCTGCTGCTTTATCACTGTATATAAGAATGGGCCCAGATCTTCACATTTTAAGTTCTTGTTTTGCTTTCAGTTCTCATCGTCTTTGATTTTCTTTGCCCCTTTCCTTTTATCATGAGCTTTCTGGGAATCTCCTTTCAATTGCTGTGTTTCAGTTTTACTTTTTTTGTGGTGTGCAGGCCCTCAGTTTCTAGTAGCACAGGATTAAAAGCTCTGCACTGGTCTCTCTATCCGCGTAAAATGTTCTGGCACTGACACCCCCATCCCCCCCCAGGGCATTGATGCTGAAGGCTGGCTCAGACCCGAGTCTTGGCCCCAGTCAGCTAAGGAGCCACAAACCTCCAGGCTTCATTCAGGTTTTTCTAAAGCTTGTTCTTAGCAACCCAAATATCAGTCCAAGAGTTTTGACAGACCATGGTCTTCTGGAGGTTACTCAGAAGATGGGAGTCACCAAAGGGTCAAAAGGTTTGGAAACCTATGTTGAACACTGGGATACTGTTTCGGAGATCACTGTGGGTACCAGTCAGGTCACAGCATCTGAATGAGGTTAGTCAGCCTGTTATTTCCTCCATCTGTAAAGAGCTTGTTTTCTTTGCTTCCTGGCCTCCCATGAGAACAAGATTTGTACAACAGATTACTGCAGCTTCTCAAAGGTGCCAATAGAAAATCCCTTTTTTTTTTATTAATTATTCTCGTAATCACTGGTATTTTAACAGAACTCTACTTAGAGTAGATTATTTCAAATACCCACTCAGTTTTAATTACAGTACTTTTTAAGAGATTATTTTGTAACAAAGATCAGTATCATTAGCTCTGAGACAGTACTAACAAGTTGTAGTCACTGTGTCTTTTCCTTCCAACAAACAAAAGTCACCCCCATTCAGATTAACATATTTGCATGGTGATTGTGCTTAAGACTCCTATCAGTCAGCAGTACTAGAAATAATGCAAACTAGTACTCTAAGTCTTTGCCCCAAGGAAATAAATTTTAAGCAGATAACATGAAAAATACACTCACAGATTAAAGACTTAATTTTCCACACAGAGATTCATGCAGGCTTCCATTGTGCAGCTTTGTGCCTCCTAAAGGGCATATTCACATTATTTAAGGCACTTAAGTAAGGAAACTAGTTTGATGGCAGCAGGGTCTGAAGAGAAGTAATTAAAGTCACCTTCTGCAGGCTAAATGGGGAACTGAGGTTCTGGATAGCCACAGTTAGAAAGGAGCACCCCCAGGTATTTGAAAAATCTGTCCACAGGTTTAAAACTAAGCTTTTTGTCCATACTTCTGAGAGCAGGAAGGACATACTGTCATACTCAAATTCATGTTTTTGGATAACGAGGAAACACATCCTATGTTTAAAGCCAAGAATTCATTGTTAATGTAATTGAAATTTTAAGTCTGAACACTGTCAGTCCAGAACTGGTTGCTACAAAAAAGGAAAGGATACCGTTATCACACAGAAAAAGCCTCAATAATAGTTGTAACATTCTTAACACTGTTTTACACAAAGTTCTTAGTCTGTACCCCATTTCCTAGTGTTATGCTAACCCTCCACTGCTTCTCTGAGTCTTAAAGTTGGTGTTTTCACCCTAGGGTTGACAGAAGTGGGGAAAAAGGGGTTACAGCAACCTATGAGCATCTGGAGTCTTTCACCAGGAGGAATATAATGTTTATGTTGGTGGTTTTTTTCTTCATCACTCTAGGATTCACTTGGGGTCCTTTTTATATGCCTGGTAACACAGTTTTATGCCTTTACTCCTTCTTCATCAGTCTGCAGCTCCACGTCACCTCTAAGTTTACTATATATGATACCTTTTACATATGTTAGATACTACTTCTTTGTTCTCTTTGTTACCCTTAAAGTCAGTTTTGTCCAGCTCCAGGACTGCATTTTTTCACCAATGATTGGCAAGTTGTTAATATCTGTTGGGTCTCCCTAGTCAAGGTACATCTCTTATTATTCCATGGTGGTACTCCTCTACAGCACATCCTGCATCTCCAATTGTCAAGGCCTCTTCTTTACACTACATCATTACATTAGAGTCATAAATTTCTGATTCTACTCAGAATAACTGCTTGTTAATGCTATTTATATAAAAGCTTGTACCATAGAAAGATAACAAAAGTTAAAAAAGTTATCCAGACACCTGGTCAGTTAAAGAAACTACTGCCACAGCTAAACCAAGTACAACAAAGCTGCAGGCAAGTCAAGAAAGTCAAGCAAGTCTGCCAAAGGTCAGTCCTGTGGCCATGCAAATTCAGTACAGAGCTTATGTCTTGCTACTATCAATGGCAATGCTGTATTCCAGCACCACATGGCTACAACACACACAATTTAGAAGTGCTCCCCAATGTGCCAGCAGACCTTTTATGAATTTAGCAGGTAGTCTCTTTAATACAAACATGAAGAGGCAATGAATCTTATAGTTTATTCCAGGACCTGAAGCATCTAGCAATTCTGCAGCCATGCTACAGAATGCGCCATTCAAGGAAGGCAAAAGTGTATCTTGTATCCATGGTCCTGTAATTATTCCCCACAATGCCAGCAACCTCACAAACAGGACACTCCTTTATATCCAACACCTTCCCACAGTCCTCAAAACTCACAACTCTTCAGTAATTCCACTCTACACACAGCCAGAAGCTTCATAGACAAAAGCTTGAGCATTTCGTGGCTCGTACACTTGAAACATTAACAAGTCCATCATCCAAATTTTACCTGGTCTCCAGATCTCTTTATTCTCACTGGCTGCAGTAAAGGCACAGTAATAGCTGCATTTCCATCCTAAAGATATACGGTTGCTAAAGTAACTTGTTAATTTAAATCAAAAGGCAACCTCTGACCAGAGCTGTGCCAGCTGCAGCAGCAAAGACAAGGATACACATCTGGGTAGAAATGCCCTTCCTACCAAAATCAGGTAGGCAGAATTCACAAGACTGAATTCACAGGCTCTTAATTCAGTCAAAAAAGAACTGATACTGCCAGAACACATGAACAGCACACATGGATTTCTAGAAAGCTTGATGGAGTGGAATACTGATAATTTAACAGGCATTATATAAATGAAAAGATTAATATCACTGCAGCCTTCCTATCTAAGAAGACTTCAAATATTAATGCCCTTTTCAAAAGTGATTTAATCAATACAATTTGTGTTAATGAAAGAAGAAATGAGTTAATCAAAATATTCACTTTTGGAAGAAAAAAAAGTTTTCTGAGTGTTCAGATACTGAATCCCAGCAAATATTCCCTTCCCTTACCCCACCTTTTTACACAAAGACAAGCCCTACAGCAAAGCAAGCCCTGCTAAACACGCAGAGGAGAGACTAGGGATTATGAGATATGCTGCAACTCTGATAAGTGCTAACGTGGATTTCTTATCTGCGGAAGCCATACGACAAATCACCCTACAACAAAACCTCATTGTGCTTTATTCATTTTCTTCTGACCCAAATCATACATTGGTCTTTGACTGATATGCTAATGATACAGAGGGTTAAGGGAGGTGTGGTTGCAACCTCAGGATCACGCTAACTGAAACCAGATCTTTTTGTATCCGTGCAGAATTTTTACCAAGGTCCCTAGAGGTCACACACGCAAAGCCACTGAATTTGTCCACTGTCTCTCTAGCTCTCTTGAGGCTTTGCATTAGTAAGACAAATGGCTAATTCACTACAGCCAAATGTTACACATTTCTTGATTAAACACAAGCCTTCTCAGACTCGGCTTCATTTATTTCCTCTGCAATGAAATACGTGCAGGTTTATATTTTTTCATTACTACATAAATACAAGCAGTTTATAAAATGCTAGCGGAATTATCAAAGCTGAATCTTTCATTCTGACATGAAAATGTGTTTTGGTCACTATTTTTTTCCTACTGTTTGCTGCTGTATAGTTATTTAATGGCATTGTTTAATTGTGTTTAAATAATTTTAATAATTGCCAATGCTCCTTCCCTTAGCAGTTCAATTAAATCTAGCCCCAGATCTGTAGACATTAATAGAAAGAGTGAAATCTTGCTGTTCGAACCATCTATTGTTATTAAGATTTATATAGTGTTAATTATCAGTAGTCCCTTATTATTCAGTAATGTAAGCTCAGCACTAGCATAGCTAACAAGCACCTTGTATGTCATGACTATAAATTCCTGCTTAATACCCAATGACATTAAATGGTTGGGGCAGGTGGTGTTGTTTGGTTGGTGGTTTTGTTTTGGTTGGGGGGGGTGGGTTGTGGTCTGGGTTTTGTTTCTTTTGAAGAAGAGCTATCCATACTATAGAGACCTTGTGTACAACATGACCTCTATCAAGTCTGATTCCTTATGCCCAAGACTGCACAACAAGAATAGGCTTTCTTCATTCACTACTCCACCTCAATCCCTGCTGTTACAGCAGTCCAGAGGCATTGGCTACGTTCAGCTTTTTCAGTTAAGAGTTCCCCTGTAGAACAGGGCTCTGCTGATAGAGAAACAAGTCATCAGTTTCTGAAGCTGAAACTTCCCCATCTTACAAGGATGTGCACACACAGTGGTCCTCCTTCCTCACTGTCCGCACCAACCTCTGCCCACATGTTCTATTGCCATGCAGCCTTGCCAGATTTGCACACACTCACCTTGCTCTTACTTCAGCCAACAAAGGCAAGGAGAGTGCCAAATTTACCCTCTGCTGATATAAATAGCGGATCTCACCATCCCTACTGTAAATGAAACTAAATACACATTACTAAAATTGATAATCCACATGCATAAAAGCTTAGGAAGAAAATGTGTTTCTGATTTAAACCTTCCCAGCCATGCTGTGCTGGTTTTGGCTGGGGTAGAGTTAATTTTCTTCATAGTAGCTAGTATGGGGCTATGTTTTGGATTTGTACTGAAAACAGTGTTGATAACACAAGGGTGTTTTCGTTATTACTGAGCAGTGCTTACACAGAGTCAAGGCCTTTTCTGCCTCTCGCACCACCCCACCAGCAAGTAGGCTGGGGGTGCACAAGAAGTTGAGAGGGGACACAGCCAGGACAGCTGATCCCAGCTGACCAAAGAGATATTCCATACCATATGATGTCATACTCAGCATATAAAACTGGAGGAAGAAGGAAAGGGGTGGGACGTTTGGAGCAATGGCATTTTGTCTTCCCAAGTAACTGTTACACATGATGGAGCCAGCATGGCTGAACACCTGCCTGCTGATGGGAAGTAGGGAATGAACTCCTTGCTTTGCTTTCCTTGTGTATGTGGCTTTTGCTTTACCTATTAAACTGTCTTTATCTCAACCCACGAGTTTTCCTCACTTTTACCCTTCTGATTCTCTCCCCCATCCGGGCGGGGGGAAGGGGGGTGACAGGGCGGAGTGAGAGAGTGGCTGTGTGGTGCTTTGCTGCTGGCTGGGGTTAAACCATGACACAAGCAGAGCACCTAACCCAAGTCAAACAACTCTGAGAACTTGGCTCTAGCATCTCAGACTACCAAGAAGCAAGAGTCTGCATTCTGAAGCAGGTAAGACAGACAAAGGGAACAGAATAATAGGTTAAATTATTCTTTCAGTTTTCTAAATCAGCCTAATGTCTGAATGACTGTGGCTCTTGGGGTCCTAGCTTCTTCTGCCATCACAAGCCGAAGAGAGAGGTATGAAGCATGACTTCAAGCTGCCAGATGAATCACCGCAACATCTTCCTTTTCAGCTTTCACCAACTACCCCAAAAAGCATAGGAACAAGGAAATGCCACATCTTACCCTGGCTTTGTACTTCACTTTCACTTCTCCACTTTACCACACACTCCACTCTCTTCCCATCTCTACCCACAAGTGTCCAAGGGCCAAGCAAAGGGCCTGTACCTCTCTGGGGCTTGTACCAGCAATTTGTGGTCTGCTACACCTACTGCCATTTCAACAGATGCACAGTACAAATACGCAGCTGGTCAGATATAAAATTATTATTTATAAAGAACTACAACAGACATTTTTGGCCTATTTAAGACTAACACAACCTGACTTTATCTTTTGTTTGTGTTATATTAATACCTACAAAATTTTACATTTTATTCAAATTGTCCATTTTTTTGGTATCTCACTCTTGTGGGGACTAATAACAAGAAATAACCATGGCAACAAAGTAATAAATGGAACCTTTTGAATATCTTTAAATAATTTTTGAATAACTTCTTGACAGTTACTATAGGCAAAACATGTGTGTATTTTTCACAAAATACATGTTATATTATTGTCACTGTAAGCAACAGAGATAAATTATAGGTAATTTCCACTTTTTAAGTCCTGTTTCTATGGTAATAAGAGCAACTGCCATTACTTCAGAGCTTGTTACCATGGTTATTTCAGGTAATTCCAGGGTTTTAATACCCTTAAACCTGAAGTGATACTTTTTCCCCCTATTTTGCTGTTGAGCAAAATCACAGCTCAACTTTAGGGGGAACACAACTCTTCCAGTTAAAATAAATACAACATATAGTACACACATATAAGGACACAAGTCAACATGAATTACTTACTACACAACCCCTAGCTGACTCTCTTCTCCCAAAAAAATACTAGCCCTTTCCCACACATATTTCTACAGAAAAAGGAAGGTGTGTCCTCCAGGGTGTAAATCCTCGAACTACCCTCAGCTGTGCAGACCACGTCTCCTGGCCACCAAGCTCCCTGGTAAAGCTGCAGAAGTGGGATATAGTGGGCCAGTGACCTGCTTCTCCAAATCCCAGCTTTGAGAGCTGACTGATGAGATGTCAACTGTCCCCCATCTCCCTATCAGGGAGAATGATTGGGGACCCTGGGTCTGCTCACCAGCAAGTCATCTAGCACTTATACCTAATTCAAGTATCCTGGCAAGTAAATGGGCTTAATAGAGCCTTCTGGGGTAGTGGGGCAGCCTTTGTCTCTCCTGTGCTGACACAAATAGCACCAGCATCCTCACCAAAGCCCTGCAGGCACCTCTGGGGGTTTGAAAATGGCCAGGATAATTCTGCCTGAACCTTTGTGTAGGAAAGAGGCAGCAGGAGGTTTCATGTTCAGCAGCTGGGTGGTAATAGAAATTATTCTACATTAAAACTAATCCTTCATCCTGAGAAATCTTCACATTCTAGCTTTGTGACTGCAGCCTGCCTTTCCAATAGGTGTTCTTGCTCATGCCTACTGCAAGTGCTGCTCTTGACTTCAGTCTGTGCAGACTGCTCCCACACAAAGAAGTTTTCCAGCCTTTATCTCAAGAGGGCTATTTACACAATCTGCCCCTTTTCCTTCTCAAGTAACCAGTGGGAGTCACTGGCTTGAACAAACTTACTTACACTGGAGAGGGGTTTTTGCTTACCATAGCTTGCTGTAGCTGGGATATGAGGTCAGGGCGCTGGTCCAGTCTGAGTCACTGGGAGACCATATGATGCTGCTGAGTTGGCTCCAGTGTTGTCAGGATTTTGGCCTTTTCCTCAGCATTTGTTTTGAAAACACAAATGATAGAACATCACCTTTTTAAAAAAAAAATAAAAAAAAGATAACAATAATTTTAAGCCCCATAACTGTAGAGAAAAGATAGTAACTGTGAAGTAAATGGACCCTAATGACTTGGAAGCAGGAAAAAAAGTATCAAGATCCCAAGATGTTTTACTGTTTTCAATTAATTTTATATTTTAATGTACCTAAAAAACCTCGTATTTCAGGCTGGCAGTGTTATGTCCATTATATGGCTGTGATTTTTTTTTTCCTGATACTAATTAACAAGATTCATCGTAGTGAGCTACAGTACTCTGTTCAGATGTTTGTTCAGGAAAAAGGTGTTGTCAGTCATTTTGCAAGGTTTACTCACCAACACTCAAAAGTCAGCTTCAGTTATACAGGCATGGATTTTATCCAAATAATTAACACTTGTCCTCAAATTCAACCATTAATAACATCAAGACAGTGTAGTCTCTTAGAACAAGGGAAATGAGCATGTGACCTCAGAAATCTGTTTTCCTGCCAGTGGGTGACTAGCGGAACCTAATATTGATGTTCCATATGAACTGCACCTATCAGCTCTGGCTACGTCTACATACATTATCAAATAACTTGGTATAATAGGATTGATCCATAAATCAAAGCAATTGGTGCTAAGGCCCCTCATTAAAAGCAGTTTGGGGATTTTATCTCATACTAACTTTAGTCTGGTCCCCTGGACAGTCCTTCATGTGGGAAGTATGGTCATTTTGAAAAGTTTTAGATTTCCTTCAGATACCTTTATGGCCAGACACTATGGATACATATTACACAGTTTCTAAGCTGATACATTGATTTCACCTAAGGTGTTGACATCTGTAGAGAGCAGGCCTGCAAATGGCATGGCAAGCTGTTCCGCAAAATTCTGTATCCTGCCAGGCCAGCTGGCGGAAAGGTACTAGTCTAACCAATTCAATTACTCAGGCATTTTCTAGTACCAATCCTTGTTTGCAGGCTTGTAATGTAAAAAAATTAACAAGGCTTTCTGGGGCTCTTTGGACTGCCCTTTCTTTTTGAGACAGTCATGACTTATAAGATCCTGATAAGCTGAAGGGCTTGGTTTTGCTCGCCTAAAATGTGAGGCCTCCCCTGTTCTGAGATTTATCCATCACTATTTGGAGGATCAGCTTGAACTGTATTTATAGCCAATATCCTTTTATAGTAATGGAACATTTCTCATTTGGCTGTTCTGTTTCATTTTCCTTTTTTAAAGGCAACCTTGGACTCTTATTATGGCAAACTCCTGGCATTTTGCTAGAGCTCAGTCAGGGTGGGCCCAGGTATGAAGCTTTGAAAAAAGCCCAAGACACCTCTCTCTCTCCAGTGCACACCAACTGGGCTTTTTCCATGATTACTTCTCCTGAGGACTGTGATATTTTAAATTATTTGTCTCCTTTATTCCTGATAACACTATCTATGTATTTCCTAATCTGCCCACCAAAATAGTCTCTGATCTAGTCAGATCATGTAACAATAAACTGGGGAAAAGCACTGATAAGTGTTTTTATATATGATCCAAATCTCTTATCCTGATTTTTTAAGAAAGCATAAATGTTCCTCCTTTTCCTGTTTCCTCTTCCTGCATTTCGGCCATTGCCAAATTCAACATCCAGAGAGAAGCCTGGAAGAGACTAAACCATTCCCTGCTTCAAAAAGCTAACTACAGTGTCAGTTCATTTGCATTGCAGCAATTACCCATTTCTATTTGGAAACGCGCTCTCTCTAACAATTTTTTTTCACATCTTTCTACAGCTTGGAAGGATTTTTCCCAACTTGGTGTCAAAGAACTCAAGGAACTAATTCCATGACAAGTACAGACTTATTGTCTAAATTGGAGCTACTTTTTTCTTGACAGAGAAACATGGGTTGGATGTGGAGAGGAGAAGACAGGGGAGGTAGAAGGTGCATGTTCAAAGCAGCCTTGAGGATTTAAAAGCAAATCTTCCATTGAAGTTAACTGGTGACCAGCACACAAGAGAGCTGAAATTTCTCAGGACTTGCTTTGGAAGCACAGCCAAGGAATTCTTTTCAGAAAATCATCTTTTATAGAAGCTTCCATAGTGATATGGAATTAATTCAAACTGTTAAAGAGTCATCAGGAAATTCATGTCATTTTACATACACTACACCTATTGCTCCAGAAAATACTGCAGAAGAAACTGACTCCTACTACAATGGATCTTCACTGGGACCTCTATAAAGTAGGAATAAAATACCACCAGGTGCAAACGATACTGTTGTAACACCCCACTTGCAAAAGTAAGAAACAGGCTCATGGGGTGGACATGTCTCCCTGAGAAACATGGCACAGGATGTGTTTCTTGAGAAAATGGTCTTCTAAAAGGATCCCAGGGTCCTTTGAAAAAGAAAGAGCAGCAGTAAGATCAGTCATCACTAACAGCAGAGACATAGACTACGCAATTTCCCAATAGTATAGAATACACTTCAACTGGCATTTCAGGGACTATTTGGCTCAGTTTGTGAGGTTCTGCAAAAGCTTCCCATTAAGCAGAGCAAGAGCAACTTGCATCACTGGTTTTAAGAAGTAGCTGAATCCATTTGTTATAGCCGATCTAATGCAGTGCTTTTGGTGTCAGGAGAACGGCTTTGATGGTTCAGGATGTCCCTTCGAGTTCCATGTTCTTATTGTCACCACAGGGTCAAGACAGGAAGGCATATCCTACCTGTAAGTCCCTTTCTTCCCTCACACTGACCTTGAGGGACATCATCCCAGCACAGCCCTGAGCACTGCCACTTCTGAGCTGCTCCATGGAGTGGGATGTGAAGCATGTAGGTGATGTGCTGCTACATCAGCTAAGCAGAGAGGTGGGCAGGGCCAGAGGCTCACAGGCAGCCCTGGACGATTGCAATTGTGAGCCCTACAGCTGTGACCTTGGCCATCTGGCATCTTCTACAGCACATCGACAGGGATTTTCCTTCCTGCCTCCAGTCAGCAGCAAGTGGAACCCATTCACCATGGGCCAACATTTCAGAGGGGAAGAGAAGGACCTGAGCATTAAAAGAGTCTCTGCTCATCCTGGAGCCTAGAAGACCTAGGAACCTAACACCAAAAGGGGGGAAAACATGGGGTTTAACACTTCAGAAACCTGTGCAATTGAGATGGGAAATCTCAGGTCACTGATTCTAGTTGCCTGTCATTGAATGCTCTGGACCCAGGTTTGATCCTTCTCTCCATCTCCCTCCTCCTGCCTGGAGTTTTCTCATCAACTGCTTGTCTTCAAAATTTCAGTTCTCAGGCAAAAAGTGTACTGACTCCAAGTGGAGGAGGAAGGTCACGGTGGGTATGTCCCATACGACCTTTTCATCCATAATTCCCTCCCACATAAAGGACAAAGCCACATTTTTATTATAAATCAACCCCAGAGAATAACCACTATCTGAAAAAAATGTTAACAATTAAACAATAATTCAGGAATTTTGAAATTAAGTACCCTGTGTGTGGAAAGATTAAGAGAATATTGTCTATGTAATTCTGGAGAAAACCAATTAAGCTTACCATCTAATGAGCAATGATGCTCTCTCACATCTGTCAGCAAAATGGATCAACATAATCTATTGCAGGTGGTTGTGCTTTCTATTCACTATGCTACAGAAATGATTCAGCACCATAAATTATGGAATCATAATCAGCAATTGGTAATACGGGGGAGCTTACCCTTTTCTTAGTTTATTGGCTCATAGCTACTATTATATCAAAAAGAAGCACTCAGATTTGTGCCCACAATTAACATCTACTCTCAAAACATCAAAGTTATTTTTTTCACCAGCTTTTAGATTATCACATGTCATTTCAAGACCCCAGCCAAACCATAAATAATGCCAGAAGTTCAAGAATCATCACTTACTGCCATAGTTTTACTATTCATATAGATGATCAGAAAGTCATTGAATAAGAAGAAACATCTCCTACTTGCATTGCAAGGGGGATAACATTTTTCCTATTCTGTTTCTATCATATTTGGCAGAATCTTATTATTCAATAATGTACCTTTTCTCCTTTGGTAAAGTTGTTCTGATAACAATCTTACATGATCTTCCACTGACTTCTAAAAATTTTTGTCTTCAGCAGGGAAATGTTTTGGTATACACTTGCATATATAAAACCCGTAGCCCTTAATATAATGTTATATAATCATAAGAAAAATGACGTCATATTTTTCTAAGATTTGGCAAAATCACTACTTTCTGGCACAATGGACCCTTCTAATATGAGTCACATAAATATGCAGAGTCCGACAGTAAATCCATGAACACCTGACATAAAGCCATTGAACTAGGGGGAATTAAATCAAAGAGAAATGGGGCCCATAATCATTATCCACAGCTGCAACTAAAACGAGCATAAATGCAGCTCACCCTGCCATCATTCCGAAGTTGATATATGGCTCAAGTAACTGGTGCTGGAGTTTCCTCCATAAGAAAGAATAATAAAAAAGAAATAATATCATTATTGCATTATATACCTCAACCTGTTATGCTACTGTACAAAGGAAACTAAATTTTGTTTGATAAAAGCAATCAAATGTTTGCAGGAGTTTTAGGGAAATAAAATTTCAATTCTAACAGTCCAAATAGGAATTTGACACAGAATCCATGACATGGTACATCTCTGACATCTAAAAGTTTAGAAACCTAAAATAGCAAGTGACACGTCAGAAATTAAACTCTTTTCCAGTTCATATTAGAAAAAGTTTCAAATGAAAATAGCAGAAAACAGATTTCCCTTATCCCCATGGTATTCTTAACATTGTTTTGAAATTTACTCAAAAAAAAGTTATTTATTTATTTGAAATCCTTAAATAAACTAAACATTTTGAGGATATTTTCCATTTATATTTTTGATTGCTTGATTGTTTGGTTTTTGTTGGGGTTGTGTTATTTTTTTTCTTTTTTCTTTGCTTGGGGAGGCCTTTTGTTTGCTTAACAAAAAAACATTTGCTAACTTTAATTTGAAGGCAGATGGTTTCTTCAGTTTGGTTCTTGCTTTTTCTTCTGAAGGCAGTGTACCTTAGCTTCACAAAGCATTCCGAGGTCAGTAGATGTCTTCACAGCCATTCAGTAGAGAGCAACGAACAAAATTCAGAAGATAACTGTGTGCTTTTTATCCCTTCTACACACACTTTAACAGAACATTTTGCTGGAAGAATAAAGAATGTCCCTCTTCCCAGCTCACAGGTTTCCCTGTAACATTTTGACAGATATCCTGACCAAGCTGGAGGTGCTCAGGGTTCTGAGGAGCGAAGTGAATAATTCAGCATTCAGTATGGCTTGTGCTGAGAGACTCATTGGAAGCTCTTGCAACACATGAACAAAGTTACACAAAAAGAAGCAACTTTCTGATAAGCTACAATAGGGTGAAAGAAACCCACTGAATCACAAAGGCTTAGAAGGGAAACTGTTTTGTGATCTTAACTAAAGTAGACTGTTACTGATGTCGGTATAATACAGACAGTTAAAATGTCATAGAGTGCTTCAATGTTTACTATTTCGCTGTTTTCATTCATGAGGAAACCTTGTAAAAAAAAAAATTTTTTTTCTTCTGGAATAATGTTATTACCTGGCATCTGAAATAAATCCTCCTTCCTTTACATAGGAGCCTATTTCTTTTGAAAAAAGACACTCAGTCAGTGCTTATTACTGAATATAACCTGGAAATAATCAACAGAGCCTGAAAAACACATTATAAAGATCTGCAGGTGTACCAGGACACAGACGAGGTCTTACTGAATCTGTAAAATGCCCACCTATTATAGGAAACCTTGCAATAGGGTCTAGTTTAGCATTAATTCCTCTCAGTGATGAACCAGTGATTCTATAAAAATAAAGAAACAAGAAAGCACATCGATGTGTGACCCGTATACTTGCTGCAGTTAAAGTGCTCTAATGTTATCTTTCTTAACAGATTGTACAGCATACCTATTTTTAATATTTCTAATAGATTCAAATCTGCAAACTGAACTCTCGGAGGATCAGGGGAGCAATGTCCTTTTTACCCCTTCAGCTGTTTTCTCCCCTCTGCTGTAATAGTTTCTTCCTCTTACACATGGGAAGCCTCACACAAATCAGGAATCTCCAGAATCACGTTGTTCCTTATTATTTGACTGGAGATTAAGGTTTAAAACCCTCATAAGAGTACATATACACTCTTCACATTTCCATTTCCCCAATTCCACAGGACAGCAGAGCATTAAACCCTCAGAATTCACATATGCTTGCAGTCTGCTTAAAACAAGACACTACGGAGACACAGTATCTCCCTGATGTGGCCCTGCCAGTCTTCTGTTCCTAGCTATTATTAGCTGTTTTCCTCTTAACTCAGTTTCTAGGAATATTATAAATGACAACTCCTCATCTAACTAAATAGGGAATGAGACTATGAACCAGTGCACAGTGAAAAAAACAAACTTCTGCCTCGATCTAGGTCCACAGAGAAAGCATCAAGAGCAAAGCCCAACCATAGATATATTTTAAAAAAATGGGTCATTTCACTATAGGCTGTCATTTGATATAGTCACCACTACAACTTAGAATCATAGAATCATAGAATCATTTAGGTTGGAAAAGACCTTTAAGATATCAAGTCCAACTGTAAACTTGATAAGCTCTTGGATATCAGCTAGAGATTGGTAGGCCACAATACACTATGCTGTATTTCTTTAAGTTCAGCTTTAGTGAACAGTTGGCAGCATGGTGTATTTGTGTACTTCTGGCATTACCTCTGTGCTTCACAAATTTGGCATCATCTCCCCCTTTTTGTGTACCTTTTTTACGCCATAGAAAACTTAAACTTGCTTCTAAGATCTTGTGGATGGATGAAGCGACAAGAACTTCATGACATGCATTTTCTGAATGAACATCTCTGCTCTCGCCTACCTTAAGAACCCTATCAAAAAGGGATTTATGGCACTGGCTGTGGCACACAGTTCTTCCTTGCTCCTATTGTATGCTTTTCATTATTATATAGTGCTACAGTTTTGCTATAGCCATCCCTTTGATTGTACAGAAGCTTTACCACAAAGTGCTATTAAAGATAGTGTGATAACTTTCTATAACCTTTGCAGAGCCTCTGCCTTTGAAGAATTTTTATTAATACTGTACATATGCTGCAACTCTACCTGTAATCCTTCCTATATAAAGCTGTCCCTCTGCATTCCACAGATGCATGCTTCTAGTAACCTGTAATAATGCTGAGCATTTGTAATTACATATATAATGTGTTTTTATTTTAAGTGCAACTGCAAAGCCAGCTGTGGAAGGCCCACTCTATTTAACCTGCAGTATTAATGACACAGCACAGAAATGACATTCCAGTGGCACCATTAAAGTCAACTGTAAAGGCATCAGTTATTTAAAGGTGAAGTTTTTCCATTAAAACTATATTACAGTAATGAATGAAAAAATGAAAGGTTTACCTGATGCTCCACTACACCTTTCCTGGTCACTGTACTTGTGTTAGGATTGTACAAAACATTCAAGCGTCCACAAGGCAAACATATATCTAAGATCTGGTCTTTTTCTAGAAGATGTCTAAATTAGCAGAGGTTACACGTCTCTATAGCTGTGTCCTTATGCCAAGAAGGCAAAAAAGGATCCAAATGGACTGAGAAACTCACAGGTCAGCAAATTGCTTTTTACACCTTGCTTGTAGGCTCTGCTAGTCTCAGAATTTTGTATTTACGTCTAACCAGGCACATGTGTTGTGTCAAGCTGTTCATTTGTAAGCCCTGTCCTGAACTTGTTGAAGCAAGAACACTGTGCACAAACCTTTTGTTCCCTGAAAAAAAAGCAGCTCTTTTTGAGGAGGAAACACACCAAATAGAACAAACTCTTGTGAGCCCTGAGGTCAAGTTATCTCAATGAGTAACAGTAAAGAGTAGAGACTGTTTCTGTATCTTCTTTCCCAGATTGGCCATCTTCTTACAAACAGTCCTACCAAAGCAGCAGCTTTGTGACAGAGTAACATGCATCTGTATGGGAACACCAATTATTTTCAATACCATTTTCTGAAATACATGCCACAGTGGGAAGCAAAGTGTATGTGTATTAGTCCAAAAGATAATGTTTCTTTTAACATCCAGGGAGCTGCAGCAATAGGCTCTGTGTGGAGTACTTAGTGTATCAAGTAGCAGATTAATTGTCAGCTGCACCACACAATTTACTTTAAGTGAATGCATCAGTATGTAATTGTATGAATGCATATTGACAAATGACTGATTCTTTGTAGTCCCGCTGAATAGCAAAGGCTGTCATAACAAATTGCTGCTGTTCAGGAACAGGTATCTAGAAAAAGCTGACACAGTGAACACTTGTGACTGTTGCCCAGTACTTTACAAAATAGGAGCAAAACACCATTGTTTCCTTAACATTCATAGTTCTGCCATCCATCACTAGGAATTCTTTTGCCATTCACATAGACATAATGAGCCTTTCCATAGGAATTTCGGTAGTATTTAAAACCGGCATCCATTAGTGTCTGCTTATTGTAAAACATTTGTTTATGCACAGTTGTACTACTGAGATATAGCTGTGCTGCCCATGTACCATGTCACATTGCAACCTCATAACTCCACAGCAGCTGTGATTTTTCTAGAGGAAAAGTGATCTCTAAAGGGTCACATTAAAATTCCTTGATTTTGCTATGGAAAAATGTGACCTAATCTTCATTACTTCCAAACAAATGTCACATTTCAATATGGGAACGTTGGTGATAGTCTGTACCTTTTATGAAACTGAGCAAGGATGATATTTCATTCCCCTCTGTCCAGAAGAATGATGAGCTGGGTTTCACTTAGATCAGTTAAAAAGGTCATATCTTTGTTTCCTCAATACAATACAAATAGATAGTTATAAAAAAATGTAACATTTATCCTCCTTGTTGTCAGTCATACCTGACAATTAAATAATGTGAGGCGTTACCAAAGAAATAACAAAAAACCAGCTCATTCACTGAGTTCCTATAACAGCAGCTTTAATTACATTAAAGATCAATTCCAATATTGAGAAGTGTGCTGTGCAATTTCATACTGGCACTGCTGGCTTCACCACTTCATAGGCTTAATACTGCTTTTGGATTAGCCATTATACCTGTGTACACTCACATCAGCCAGAGTATTCAGTGTCCTGCTTTCAATTTTGCCAAAGAATTGTTTTCCTACTTCCAACACATGCCTGCTTTATAAAGATGAAAGCCTCCTCCATGCCAACAATTGTGATAGGGAGGTTAAAATGCAGTAGAGGACAGTGGGTCTGATTCTGACAGAAAGCATGGGTGTCTGAGAAGTATCTGCATCCTTTCGGACACAAAATGATGAGACAAACCCTGGTGAGACCAAACTGTGTGGTCTGTGCACGGGTATCCCACGTGGAAGTTTTGGCCTGCTCAGAATCACAAGCCTGCGGTGAGGACAGTGCTCATTTAAAAACAGTACCTTAAATGCACCCGTATACTCACATATAAACTTAACTGCACTCCTTATTTGAAGATAAGGCATCTCTTGGGGTATTTTCCCAACTAAAAATAGAGAAATTAAATCAGCCTGCTGCCCTTTTATCTTGTCATATCAGGCACACAGACAGATCCTTTATGCCATGTAAAATGTTGCTGATAGCCCAGTTTAAGTACAACCCCTGAAAGCTTACCTTATCTCAGCACTGGTTCCTATCAACATCTACAGGAGTGTTACTCTCTCAGGTCTCTCTATTGCTCTTCTTGAGCCCATTGGCAACACTCATATCGGGCCTCCCCTTCCTCTGCTCCCTTATTCTTTCTCTCAGCAACCCCAAGGGTAATTATGATGGATGCATTTGCAAGGCTTCTGTATAAACCAGTTCCCATGCATGCTTGGTTAATGACTTCTTAGTTTATTACTGGAATTAAAAGCCCAATTTTTTTTTTTCACCTAAAAGTGCCCTTTTCACATTGTCAGGTGAAGGAAATCTTTTTCCTCTTCAGATTCCTTCCTAATCAGAGTTCAGGCTTTTCTCCTAAGTCCTCAGTCTTGTTTTCCCAGACTCCAGCTCTCCATCAGGCTTTCTGTAACCTCAGGAGTCTTTCACTTCCCCCAAAATGATCTCTAATTGGCAATTTTCTGTTTTTCCCTCCAGTCCCTCCTCAAGCAGAGGCACATGCTTAAATATTTGAGGACAGTGTCTCTGATAAATGGAACCACTGCAAGTCCCAAGATGTTAACTCACATTTTATATCCAACATTGAACATTACTCCCTTAAAAATATAGATACGTGCCCCCTCCCACTAAAATAAATTCTCTAAATTACATACTATTTTCTTGGAGAGCTTGAAAGTAACATATCAAAGCTTTCTTGAACTACTATTCATAAGTGTAAAGATGTTTTGAGAGATTTCTCCTAATTGTCCTTAAAATAAAAACTAGATATTCACTGACTTTAACAAATACCTTGTATAACTGATGCATTCACAGGAACAGGTCTCGTACGCTTGCAATAAATATTTGCTTACAAAAAGGTATATGCCAAACCCAAGGAAGGGTCACAGTGAAATCTTATTTGCCTTCCCTTTTTGAGCTCTCTTGTCATTTAATCATGAAGGAAAAAGAATAGGATACAATTTTAAAAGGTCAATTACTCATGAGCAAATGGTTGATGACAGTCCACAGAAATAGCCCAGAAACACCCCGTAGGCTGAAATGTGCTTTATTAAGTAAGTTTCCAAGTGTTTCCAAGTAAAAATTGTGTTCAAAATACATTCTGATGATTTATAAGCAGCAGGAGTTAAATTGGACAATTACCTATTCACTACTAATTAACTCACTTGTTAATTGGTGTTTATTTGCTGTTCCATATTCTTCAGACATGTGCGAATGTGTGCATATGGCAAGGTTGTGACATCATGAAACAAGCATGAATATAATTGTGACAGTTAAGTGCTTAAGACCCAGATAGGAGAAAAATGATGTTTTAAAGACATTATTTCACTTTTTCTCCAGCTCAATTTATGATCCTTTTCTTTCCCTTGACAACATGAACACAATCTTCCTTTGTAGCATCATTAAAGCTATTTGGGTACTTCACCTTCACACATTTGGATTTCTTTTTAAGGTTAATCTCATTCTTAAAAATGTCTTGAATTTTGAATACTTGATTTGAGAATAATTAGAGTGTATCTGTAATATATGTTTATTTGAAATATTTCATACATTCTCCTTAAACACTATTTTAACATAACTTTTGTCTAACAATGTGCATGCTTGTAAGACTAAATATTTCCTGCAGTAAGACAGACAACACCACAACTTCCTATTTCTACTATTTTCTCATCAAAGTAGCAGGAATAAGCCATTTTTCATTTAAATGCAATTTTTCTAGAAAAATCAGAAAAAAATGTTTTGACTCTTTTTGGCCCCTCTGGAACAGTGTAATGCAGCCCCAGAATATTTACCAGCTGAGTTCCCACCAATTCTGCTTCATGTGATTAGCTCATTCAACTGGTCTTCATTTCCTCCTTCCTGTCCCACCACAGCCACACACCCACCTGAACAATCTTCCCATAACTACCACCCATCACAATTCTCCCAGCTTCTATCTATCCAGATGCAAATTTGTACATTCATGTGCAATTTAATTTCCCCTTCCAGCCAGCCCTCACTTCGGAGTACACTGTTGCTGCAATATCATATCGAAGTTGGTTTATGGTTATAGACTGCTACATGGTTGTATTTTTTCCCAGCAAAACTAAAGTCAGACATTTCAAAACCTTGTTTCTAGTAAGCATGAGGCCATAGGTCAATGTTATATTTCAGACATCATCAGTCCCCTATATTGTTCTAGATAAAAGGGAAGGCAGGAGTAATTCCCTCATCTCTCTGGTGACAGTGGGGAATATTTGGCCCCTGTTTGAAATACCAAGATGGAAGCTGCTCTACAAATGTCATTGTCTCATCAAGATGAATGTAAGTTATCAGGTATTTAGAAAGAAGGTATTTATACAGAGGCATGGGGTATATTTCCTCCGGGTACTGAAATTCCTAGTGATGATGCGCTGGTCAGTCAGTAGTAACCCCATCCTCTGGGTCCTTAACCCAACCAGTACTGCCATTGACCTCAGGAACACCCCCAGTGTTATCCTAGTACTTACAGGGAAAGAGTTTGGCATCCTCAAAAAAATGTTAGGGTGACAAGTATTTTCATTTTAATGTTGGCAAAACACTGAAGCCTCTGAAATGATTTTAAGGAGGTGGGTTTCTTCTGTGAAGAACTGGAAAGAAACCATCCAAAATGTCTTAGTGACATGAAAGGCCTTGAAACCTGGGTTTCCCCCGTCCCATTTGAGGGCCAACTGACTGATTCTCTCCAAGCAGAAAGTTTAGTAAACCCAGGGTTAATTCTTTCCCAGCACAGTTTTCACCAAAACTAGTAACTTCCTGAAAATATATTCAGTTTCAATACATCCTTATTTTCTGACTAGATGGATTTTTCCAAAAAGTTTCCCCACCCAGTTCTGTTATTAACCTCATTCCATTGCTGGCAGTGGTCATTTGCTGGTCCCCTTGCTCTGACACCCACTAGATAACTTCATTCGAAAACATTTGAAAACCTAAGTACATCATTATATTTATGAGTTTTATTTCATTATTTAACCTTATTGCATAAGCGGTGATTGCTAGCATTTAAATATTTTCTAAATTAAGGATACTGTCTGCAGGTTTATTTCTCACAAGCAATGATAACACTAGAAAATAAATAAATAAATGAATCCTACAATATTAAGGGAGAGAGAAGAAATATTTAAAGATTTATTCCAAAAAGCTTGAAACGATTTGGCCTGCAGGATCTGTTTTAATATGAAAAAACACTTCTGCACAGATATATGCATATTTTTTCCTATATGCAGAAAAGTAGCACAATCTTCAAGAGGCGTACAGCATCTGACTTGCAATACCTACAGCCTCTTTTGCTTAAGAATAAAATAAAAGCTACTCAAAGCCCTGGGTCACGTCTTCAGTTAGACATTTCACATGCAACTTTTGAGGAAAAAAAGAATTGCATGGGCCTAATTCAACCCTTTGAAGTAATTTTTTTTGAGTTGTAACAGACCTTAAATCAGGTTTTTGTTTGTTTAGAGTACTTTTCTCCTCTTTTTTTTTTTTTTTTTTTTTTTTTTTTTAAATAAACTTCTTTAATGCCAGTTCACAATACTGGAATTATTCTGAACAGGTAGGAAACATCTTTTTGTTATCAAAATCTACTTTCTTTTCCCCTATTGTATAAGATATTTATATTTTGCATGAAATACCAAAGATGAAATAGAACTGAAAAGAAACTGCGGAAGATTTTTGAATTATAAAACCCAGGTTGGTTGACTTATGCTTACCATGACTAATGCTGTTGTAAAGCCCTGATGTCTGGAGGTCCAAGATATTGAAGGAAAAAGTTGGAAAATTTATAATAAGCATGAGGTATTCAAAAGTTAGAGCAGACAACTTTGCTTCAGCACTCAAGAAGACTTTATTGCCATTGGTGATCCACTGTATGACAAGGAGCAATTAACACCTCTGCTGCAGCCTACTTCATTGGTAAAACAAATTAATATGTTACCTGTGCTGGGAATCTGAGAAGGTGGGAGCTGCAGCTTAATTGTTTTTACAATTTATAAAAATACACATAGTCTCTAAACACACAGACCTTTTTCCTCCTCCCACAAATTAATGTATAACTAGAATAAAAAAATTAAAAAGTGTCACCAGCCCTGCAAAAACCCTCACACTTAGACTTTAAGAGATTTAAGAAAGACATAAAGAAGCCAGAGATCTTCATTGCGGTGCTCTGAAGATCAGGACGGTTAATCTAAGTAAGAAAATGCTTACGGGGATGCTGTCATACCCACTCCACAGCCCTGGGCAGAGGAAGTTGAGGTTGCCAGTGTGACAACCACAACTCAAGTCTGACACCAGGTTTGTGCAGTACTTTAAGATCCACAGTTGGAAAGGGGAGCTGTGTATCCACACCACTTTCACTAAAAGTACCCGAGGTACCTCAGCTGTCCTGTCTTGGTAAACCCAGGTCCCTTTAACTTTAGAATTATGTAGTGTGGCAGTTGCTATGGAAACTAGGTTTTTGGTTTTTTTTTAAATACTTTTGTCAATAAGCACACACAGTATATTGCATGTCTCAGCTGCCAGAATGACTTATGCCCTCTTTGCTTCAACATGAATACCTGTATTTATGCAGAAATGGAAAAGCTGGTTATTTCTTATGTGACTGACTTTGCTCCTTTTGGCATAATATGCCTTTATGAATAGTCAGGTGAAAACAACCCATTTACCTTCACAATAATAAATTAGCCTGTGTGACTCAGAGAGGAAGTAAGCGGCGGAAAGGGGAGCAAGAATTAAAGTTTCGTGCAGTTCTGCTGAAATTCAAGCCACATAATCCCAACACACCCATGCATATAAAAAGGAGGCTCTGGAGAGGTAGAGGTTCTATAGAAAAGAAAATTTTAAGACCTGACTGGCCTTTGGTTATGTAAAGAAATGAAGATTGAGCAGCTGCACTGACATTTCGTTTCTGGATAGCAGAGGATGGTAGTGACTCATTCCTCATTGCTATGCTAGCATACCTTTTCTACACAAGTTTTCATTAAGGTTAAAAACAAATGAGAAGGCAATGCATTTCGGCTTTCATCAATGTGTTGCTGACAAGTAGCATGAATAAGTGACCTGCCACAGCGGCCCAGGCCAAAGTATTCTCATTTGGATAGCTCAGGAGCAAGTATTTCTCATGTGAAATTCAGAAAGGGCATGCTATATAGAAAAGAAATTAGGTTTTACTCTTGCACTGCAAAAGTCCATAGAGCCTACATTCACAGCTATTCATGTTATATAAAAGAAAGCCTGAATTACCACGCACAATGGAATATAAATGGCAAATATAAGAAACTAATACAGTATATGATGAATTAAGTGTGGAGATAAAAACAGACACAGCATAATCAGTACCTGCCTCTGGTAATGATAAAATTTGATGAAGAAAGAATAGATCTGTATGCAGAATATTAGTCAGAGATCAAAGGGGAATATTAGTCAGAAACTAAAACTTCCTTAGCAAAGTATTTATGTACGGCACAGAAAAGCTATACACGGGTAGCCAGCACATTTTGTGCTAAGCTCCAAGACCTGCAGTTAGCACCTTTTCAGGTAACACCTCATGTTAATTCTTCTCAGCAAAGACATCAGTGCCCTCAGACATGCAGGTAACACTGATCCTTCTAAGAGCCGTTTTGGGCTTCTTTCAAACTCCTGTCCACACACTGCTTCAGAGTGTGCAGGCAGACACAAACCCTCTCCCAGACCTCACCCAACACCTAAGAAAAGCTCAGCTAAACACCATCCCTGCAATATGAGCTCTTCCCCATGCCTTGCACACTACTCCAGAAGATGCTCCCCTGAGCTTCACACCTATCTTATCCTGAGTCCTGGCCTCTTGCCTGGGAGAAGCCAGGGACATTCCATTCTCAGGGAAACTCACCCCAGAGAAGCCTCATCTGTTAAGTGCAAGAACAGCTCACCCGAAGGGAAAGACACCTTCCTGCACAGTCTCACTTAAATGAATGTAGCATTTGTGAGAGTCAGATCACTGACCAAGCAGGAAAACACGGGTAGTGACAGCACCAATTCCTTTCTGTGGAGTAATTCTGCGTCCGTCAGCCAGGGAACATTAGTGTTTGACCTTCTAGTTGGTGGGGCTGGAGAGTTCTTGTACAGGCTGTTCCAGAAGTGGGATATTGCTTCTATTTCACTCCTCAGCAGCAGGAAAATCACACAACAGCAGAATTCAGAGCACTGTTGGTGTTTTACCTTTTTTCTAACAATAAAAAACACTGTCCCTTTCATTGATTTTCATATGCTCCTAAGTCCTGATCTAGGAGGTTATCTCCAGCCACAGGAGTTTCTATGCTTATTAAATCTGGCTTTGTCTTCTAATGAATGCACTTGTAATGCTGGGTCATACAACGCAGGCATCTGTCCTTGAAGGAATGAGACAAATAGAGATCCACCTTTTTATTATTATTTTTTTTCCCACATTGCCCTCTGAACAGTTTTTATCTAGTAACAACCTACAGTAAAACACCTGGTAGTTAACAAGAACTAGATTTGAGCTAGTTATGTGTGAACGCCAAAGGTGTCATTCTTGTGTTACTAATCTTGTGAGACATATAACTCAAAAATTCAATATGAACAGAACCTCTTAACAAAAGAACGGCTCTTCACTACTAGGTAAACCCTGTATTGTAAAATCACTCTACTTCAGAAAGGTTCAACTTAGTTAATTGGTCCTAGTAAAAAACATATCCAATAGCTCAAATTCTAGTCTCAGCTACGCAGAGATAAGTAAGCCTCCAGTGACTTCTGTGGCCGTCTATAGCAGAATTTGGCCAATCGCGTAAAAGCTTCACTCTTCTGCACGCATAGTATACATTGAGGAAGCAAATGGGAGCAAGCTGAAAAATGGGTAGGATTTGCTTTCCCATCCCAAAGTCAGCTTGTTGGCTGCAGTCTGCACAATGGGATGACAAGGAATAAATGGAACAGGGCTGAAAATCCATTGCACTTAAGTGAGCACAAAGAGGCATCTCTCACTGGAGTGGCAGTTCTCTAGAAAGTGGAGTTATTTATGTTCATTCCTGTACATCAACTTCACGCATTTTGTGTTGTGTTAGGTTAGCCTAACACACCTCAAGCCTGAATCTCAGACATCTGAGGAAACGGAGTTGGAAGGTTCTTAACTGTGCAGATCCTTGTGCGCCAATCCACAATTAGTGCATCCACAGTGATAACTAATTGCTTGTAACCACATCCCCAAATCACAATGTTGTCCATCTCTTTCCTTTCTACCTTGTTACAGAGCTGATAGGCTTACAGATGGAGAAGAAAAAAGTAATGGAGCCTCATCTTCCTCCCAAACACTTCAACACAGTGCAGAGCAGAGGAAGTCACGTTTGGAGGTAAGAATCTTAACACTGCTCTCCACAAGCAACTGAATCTGCATTTTTCCTGTTCAAAAGTGACCCAAACATGTCCCTTCTATGGCAAGGTGCAGCTTCCATTTCACTGTACTGGCAGCACTTCTCTTTACATACATCATAAAGATAACAGCCAAGGAACCACAGTGAGGAAACACTGTTGTTTGTGGGGCAGAGGGAGGGAGGCAGGAAGGTGAAGGCAAGGATGAAGAGGAAAATTCAAAGAAAACAAGTTTCCCACTACTGGAAGGGCCAAGGACAGCGGAAATGAGTGTTTTTCTTTCACATGTTGTGTGAGGAATATGGATCCTACAGCAGTTAGTGGTCTTCTGAAGTTTTCAAGTGTGTTAGAGAAAACTGTGGTCTCTAGTATAAGGCAGAATGACCATTTCAGAGCTGTTACATGATTACAGTGGACTGCAATCAGTGAGTCCCTTCCAGTCCTCAGTACTACAGTCTGCACGTGCTCAGCTCACCTTGAACTCTTGTCTGATGGATACCTAATTCATATTTCACCTCTCTCAGGGAGAGTGTTTCTCCTTCTGCTCTTATCAGTTAAGGTTCCCTACTAAAACCCAGGAAAGAATATTCACTGTCCAAAGGTTCTCTGCCAGCCAGGAGGAGAGCCACACAGCTAAAAAACCTGAAAAAATCATGCGCAGACTGAAGACACTAGTGGGTACGTACACACACACACCGCCCCCCCCCACAATCTCTAAAGTCTATATTTATATATGCACAGTCTTTCTCAATCTACTGTAATAGCATTTACCTTGTCCTGTCAGAAAGCACCTCCCAGGCCTGCTGGCTCAGGAGCAGTCACAGGATGCTCGGCAGATGCTCCATCTGATAGACTGGATGCACGTCCTCAGACCTGACTCAACTATTTAGTTAGTCAAGATGACACACACTGCAAATATGTGTAACCCAGTCAATCAACACCTATCCTAGCAGTCTGCATGCTGTAACCAAGTTTCTTTATCCTAAAACATTTCCCACAATCAAGCAGAGAAGTGTCTAACTGAGTAATTCCTACTAGGAATTCCTTCCAGGAAGGACAGGGCAGCTAAGGTCACACTGTCTGGCCATAGAGGGTGTTTCTGATTGACACTTGCTGTGTCATTATAGTGTCATGCAGGAAAATGATAGCCAAGCAAGGAAGAGGAGTCTCAAGACAGGGCTAATGAATAATGAGAAAGTCTGTCTGCCCGCTCCACCATCATCACAGGCTAGAGTCAGACTAAAGTCCAGCAGGTCCCTAACTCAGGGCTCTCTGGCATCATGCTGCTCTTAAGATGGTGGGATGAACCTGCCACTTCCGTGCAGGGTTATCTGCAAAACAGGCCCTTCATGGCCTCTTCTGTTTAATCACAGTATCATGCAGTGGGGCAAAATGTTAGAGACATGCAGAGCCCCATTTGAGCCAGTACTGGAGCAGGGTACTCTTCATATAGAAAGTTCGCAATAAACTTGATGTTCTCTTCATCCCTTGTATTGGATCCCAGACACTGGTTCCTCTTCAGTGCTTCCATAATTTCTGGATGAGGATTAATTCTTAAGGATGGAGGAGGAGAAGAGCTGAAAAGGAAAAGAAGAGAGCATTATTAGTGTGGCTGGTACCTGTTCCAAGACCCCTCTCTCCCTCCACCTTTGTTTGTCCCAACCCTTACTCTGTTATTTCTTTCCTTTGTCTTGCTTTTTTCAGGAGTAAACCAAGCCATCTTTGGGTCCTGCTGGTGGGCTTGGATCCAGAAATCCAGAAGGACAAAAGGAGGCACACTGTACCCCATAAAGTCATTCAGGAGGCTAAAGCTGTGCATATGAGCTTCCCAGCCCTGTGTGGGCTGGCAGGTACAGGTGAATCTGGGAGATGAACAAGAGTTGGTGAGCCTACAGTTATAAGCACAAGTGTCCCCTGTAATGACTAGGATGGCCTTAGCTCAGGTGTTCAGGAAGTACCTAAAAGGTTTCCCTGAAGCAGATGCTTGAAGCATTGTCACCACGGTAGCCCCCAAGGGTGGTCCAACAGAGTAACATAAACACATTGAAAGTCAACAGAGCATGGTTAGCTTGAGGCAAGCCTAATAGAATGAACCAGCTTTGCTGGCATGTTATAATGTTCTTTTCATTCTCACAGTCTTTCCAAGAGCCTTTTCTCAACCCATGCTTACGGCATTTCAGGCTGCTGACAGATGCTGTGTTCTCTTCCCCATGAGATGCTTTAGAAAACTGAGTGACCGGTCTCCACAGGCAATCTAATTTGTCCTGTATTTAAACTGAGTTGCCTAAGCCAGGCTAAGGGTTCTTTTTTAACTCTCAAGAAAGAAGAGGAACTCACTGACTCAAAACAGAAGCAACCCTTCATGCAGTACCAGGTGGAAAAAGCTGCTTGAAGAGAAAGAGCTCTGAGAGTTTTGCAGAAAGAAGTTGTAACAACTCGAACACTGAATTCCCCAGCTAGAAGTGATACTGCTCTGAGATATTACTTTAATGTGCATTCTTTGTCTCTGCTACATTGCCTGCTTCATGTTTATAAATTAATAAGTAAGCTGGCACAGAACATGGTTCACCTATGGGCTAGAAACAGGTAAAATCCAGAAACTAAAATTTAAATTACAGTAAAATTAGGGACTATAAATTCTTTAGAAGAATTTAAGTCTGAAGGCTTTCCTATGGACATTTTTGTTCGCTTAGAAAAATAAATGTAGTCAATACAAACCAGAAATTTGTTAATAATCTAAATCTGCAATTTGCATTATGACAAATCAATAAAATATAAGTTATGCATGAGATAACCATGCAATTCATTATTTTAAATCAGTAACTTTATGATCATTTGGAAAACAGGCAAAGATATACCATAGCACTAATAAATCTTCTCAGCAGCTGAGCAACCTGTACTTTTGTGAGGCTGTTGGGGAAAGTCCCAGGCAACTTAAATGTTTAAGGAAGAGGTGTTTAGCTAGCACGACTGTTTCCCAAAATTGAGTGTTTTGACATTAATCAGCTAGGGTAGGATTAATCTCATCTACTTTTAGAACCCCTGTGTTTACAACTAAGGTAGTTGTGAAGAGAAATGGGTGTTTTTAAGGCTCAGCTCACCTCATGAAATACAGACTTTTGCTTTAAGACAACAGGAATCAAGTACTAGAAGTACCTATTTATCTCCACTGATCATAGAGGGAGCCTAGGATGTCTGATCTGGATGCCAATATCTCCAATACAGCAATCTGCATGGGGTCATATTAATCATATCTCCACTGATTAATTAATATAATTGTAGATAAATAACTATCTCAGACCTTTGCTTGTTTGTTTGTTTTTTTCCCAGTTTCACAGGAGAAACCACGCTCCCTCTCCCATTTAGTTCCTCTGCCTTCTTTTATCTTCTGTGTTGTGAAATTTCTTGTGGTCCTCTTAACTGCACATGTCTTCTTGTTCTTTTCAAATCAGCTATTATCTCATAAAAGACATTTAATATTTTTAGGGCATACTATAGAAAGCAAGAGCACGTCTATTAGTTCTTTTATCAAGAAAAAGAAAGATTCCCTGGAAGCACTCAACCTAATTCATAGATATTGTAAGCTTATCAAATGCTCTGAATCAAACTATCTAGGCATCTTGATGAAGAGACAGAACATGGGAACGTTTGTACTTGACTGTACTTGTATTGCGCTATCAACTCTGAAATGAAAACAGATCTCATCAGCATCATCATATTGAGAAAAGTGACATGTTGATTCAAAGGTAAGGAGGACTAGAAGGAGGAAATTTGTTGGCATCAGTCCAATTACACATATTATTAGGAAAGTTGTCCATGTCTTGGAAAAAAGGTCATAAAGAGATAGGCTCAAGTGATCTTTTCTGAGATATTTCTAATCATAGGAGTGAAAAAAGGTAGAAAATGCTTGAGAAGATTGTTAGGTGCACAGGAAGTATGAAGCAGACAGTCTGGATTTCGTGGAGTAGCAGGATGCATTCCCCTGGAAGAAAAAGCCATATTAAGGAAATGGCCTGTTTCACATAGGTAAGGTAAATAATTTGCTTGTTAGATACTATCTGGAAGATTCAAAAACGTCTGAAGACTAGACAGCAAAGAAAGATGTTCAGAAAATAATTCATACAATCTAAATCCAATATATTCCAAACATTTTGAAGTAATGTGGCAAAGAAAATGAAAATAAATAAAAATTTCTCTTACTTTTATACCATCACTAGAAATCCAGATAGTAAGAAAAATAATTGAAAATTGTTGTTGATGAGAAGAAATTCAATACAATTGACATTATTGAAACCTGGTGGGACTATTTTCATGTCTAGAATGCTAAAATCACAACCTATAACCTGTTTGGGAAAGGCTATGTAAGAAAAACAGGTTGGAAGGGTGCTCATTTTAGCAGGCAATTACTTGCTTTAGAGTTATTGATAACTCAGAACAGCAGGACCTTGAACATACATGGATCAATGAGTTCACTAACAAAACCCAAGAGGGGATTCTGATGAGAGGTTGTTGCAGACCACCAAATCAAACCACAGAACAGGATGAACTAATCCTTAAATACTTGTCAGTAATGTAGAGAAAGTGATATCTTTTTGGAGGCTTCAGCTTGGCTGATGCATGCTGTAGGTTTCAATCAGCTAATAGTAAATCATCATTAGAGCTTCTGATATAACGCTTATCTCTATTCTAAAACCAAAGCATGCTCTGCCCAACATGAGGCAACTATTTTATAACAAAGCAGATGACTGAATCATTAGACTGGAAGTTGGCAGTTATCTAAAGATCAATGGTAGCAATCCAATTACATTCAACATGGGCAACGAGAGGACAGTCTCAAAGGGCTTTGTAGACAGGCAGATGGATAGACAGGCAGTACTTGCAAAGCATTAATTTCCAAAAGCTGAGGAAAAGTACAAACACAACTAAAAGGGCCTTCCAACAACACAAGTGAAAATCTAAGCTCCTGACAAATAATTAGTCAAAAACGTCACTTCCACAGTAAAGAAAACTTGACCAAAAACTTGGGACACTACATGTATGAAAAGATACCTAGCAAATAGATAGCAAATGACAGCACACATGTAAATAGATACCAGTTGGTATAAATCACGCTAGCAACTCCAGAAAGTAGGTGAAGAAGAATAAAGAGACAGTACTGAAACCATATCTATCAACACTAATGCAATCAGAAGTATTTTGTGCTAGGTTATGGGATTAAGGCTCAGCTCCAAAAGCACAGAGGAGCAATGGCTTGGGGGCCCCAATACCAAACCAGAGCCTCCTGCCCTGTCTCCTCCTGAGGCTGTCCCGGGAGAGGCACCAGCCCACGATCCCCCTGATGAACCATCAGGTGAGGCTCTCCCCGGGTCACCTTATTGGCTGAGGGACCTACAGATGCATGGACTTATGGTAGGATGCTGGGGAGGACCATTTGGGGAGTGCATAAGTCCTGTTTTGGGATGTTTAGGGCAAGGACCTAAAAGGGAAAGAGGGAAGGATCACTGTGGTTTGGGGGAACAAGTGTGGGCAAACAGAGGGAAAAGGGGACAAAAGGGGCTGGTTGTGTGCAAACAGGCTGCTGGTCAGCAGCTTGTCCAGCTGTGCCTGCCTCTGAGCCGTCTGTTCCATCTCCTCCCTGAGCACTGTTTCCAGCTTTTCTCTTGGGAGAGGGAGCTTTTCTGTGCATGTGGATGGAGTCTGAGTGCAGCAACTGGAGTGGGACCAGGGGCCAGAGGGGCCCGCATGCCTAGGGCTAGCAGCTGGAAAGACCAAAGGGCCTATGTGCTGTGCCTGTGCCAGTGCTGCCCACCTCCACCTGGGCCAGCCAGTCACCAGGATGGGAGGTGGCCGTGAGCCTGGGCTGGACATGGGAGAGACCACTGAGTCTGCACATCGGCTACTGGATGGGCCAGGACGTCCAAGCCAGCTGCTGGAAAGACCCTTCTGTGCATGTGTGTGTGTGTGGCAAGGGGAAAGCAGTGGACAGGCTGAGTGTCTGATACGAGCCACTGGAGGGATCCACCTTGTACTCATGCTTGCATACGCGTAGGGTTTTTTCTGGTAAGGAGCTTTCATCCCAATCGGCCAGAGGGAACAGGACCTGTGCGCGTGCCCGTCAGGAATATGTGCTCAGCATCCCCCAGCTGGCCCTGGGGACCTGGGTCTGTGGCAGCATCGCCTCTGTCAAGCAAATGGATTTGGCAGCTCCCCACAGTCTGTGCTTGTTGAAAACAAAGAGAAGCACCACAAAGAGGTGGTAGTATTTCCTAGGTGAAAATGGTAGCATTGACCATTAGAAACTCGGAGTGTTCAAAATATTCCTGTTCTGTATTTGGAAAGAAGGGGACTAAAGCAGTACTCTGCAAGATACTGGTCACCAAGAGGAGTGTTAAAGAGTACATACTAAAAAAATTAAATAAATAAAAAAAACCCCCTAAATTTTCTTGGTATTACTTTCAGCTTGATGAAATCTGTACAAGAAAACCATTCAGCAGTGGTGAGCTGGGTAGACTGACTAGCCAGACATCAACCCCAAGTAAAATTACAGAAAAAATGAAATTCGATTCAACTGATACAGAATTAGGATAGAGAAATAAAGAATTAACGACAATAAAAATCACTTTATAGAAAATCACACCAAAGAAACCTGATTTCCTCCTTTGAGGGGAGTTTGTTTGATCAATAAAGATAGGTTCAGAGACCAAGATTCTTGGATTTTTTTGTAGGATTTGTTGTAGCACTATAGAACATTCAGATTAAAATTGACACTATGGAATATGGCACGCATTAGATGAGGTAAGTGCTAGGTTGGGCTAAGAAGTATTTGTCAGATGGTGGATATTTGCTGATGGGAGTTTTTTCAAAGGAGTCTTGCTATGACTAGAAATAGGTCTGATTCTATTCCACATTTTCATTAATGAACTGGAATAAAAATAAAATCAGTGACACTCGATTAAGTCTTTATCTAAGACAAAGATTGGTGGAATCATTAATAGCAATCACAAGAGGACTTGAAATTACTCAAACAAAACGTGCTTAAATATTAAGCACAAAATAATATGGCTAAAAGGAATACTGCATGTGCCACCCCAGAGTGGTGAGGATCAGCATCAGGAAAAGAAGTCACTCCAAAATGGCTTTTGCAGGGATAGCTGATAAGCAATTCAATACATGTGCCTTGGGCAATGTTGTAGGAAAATGGGCTATTATAATCTCTGGACATGTTAGCAGCAGAAGTAGGACTGGTATTGGCATGCTGCCAACAGCTTTAGTGGCCAAATTTTGAGAAGGACATTAGAAAACAGAAGAAGGTGAAGAAAAAGGTCATAAAAAAATTGACTTTGAGAGCTGAAGAAAATGTGTTAAAGTGAAAAACTTTAACAGCCCAAGCTGTTTAGCTTTTGAGAGGGCAGGCTGAGAGATACTTGATTGCAGTGTCTAAATACTTTCAAAGGGAGAAAATAGGAAGTGCTAAAGGGTTCTTTAATCTAACAAAGACAGATATAACAAGAAGCAAAGTTAGAAATTAAGCCAAATATGAAATCATGCACCAATTAATAATTGCAAGAGCAATTAGACACTGGGAAAAATATAAAAGAAAGTCCATCTTCATCTTTTGATGTCGTCAGATCATGAGTAGATGCCTTTGTGGAACACATTGCTCTGACAGAGAAGTTATTTTTTAAATCAGTGTGTTCAGCTAATAGCCAACCTGGGAATTAGATCCATAGGAAATTTCTATTTGGTCTGCAGCTCTTTTCTTAAAAAAGGCCGGCTCTCTGGCTTGGGCAGCAGCCTTCCCATCCTCGCTCCCCTGCTTCTCCAATGGCAAATGCCCAGCTCTGCTTTGTTTCTGCAGGAGGGAGATTTCTGCCATCTGCTGCTGCCCATGGAGGGTGCCAGTTGATCAGCCACTGTTTGGGGGGAACAGAGATCCTGTGCTGCTGTCAGGAAGAAGAAGAGGCTTGAAACCTGCTCTAGCCCCACGGCTACTGTAAAGGACCGATAGAAAAACGTGGGTTTTGTCTCGACATTGCCGCTATAGCGCCATCCAGCGTCGCGCTTCGAAAAAACCATCTTCTCCACAGCTGTGAGGAAAACAACCTCGTGCGCCTGCGCACAGACTAAAGGCGCGAAAAGAGCCGAGGCGGGGACAAAAAAGGCGCGAAAAGAGCAGAGGCAGGGACAGCACATCCGTGGCGAGCCGCACGTACGCATTTGTGATCCGCGCATGCGTGAGCCCCTATATAAGGAGCACACGTGCCGCGCAGCGGCGCGTGAGTGACCCCATCTTCTGTTGGTGCACCCTGAAGCCTCCTTCCCCCCACCCCACCCCCGACCCCCTTCGGTCCCTGACGAAGCCTGAGGCCACCGGAGACCCAGCAAAAGATCATCAGGACTCGAGGTCGTGGCGATAAACTCCTCCTCCTCTTTCTTTCTCTCTCCCCTATTCTTTTCCCCTCTTCCCTTGCCCTCCCTCCTCCCTCCGTTCTCTTCTCCCCTCAAATAAAAGTAAAAGGTTGTATGACATCTGACCGATTCCAGCGTCTTAATCTCATCCTTGGGATCGTATCGAAACCTCCCCCAACATTGGATCGGGACAGCTACTAAGATCAGACCTCCTTGCTTTACCTCTAGTAGGTTATTGAATTTTGAATGATGAGAAGTACAGAAAGCTGCTCATTTCATCAAGGTACAAAGTGGTTCATCTAGCATAAGTATTTTAGTTCATGCCTAAATTTATGTATAAAATCAAGCCTAATAAATCAGTCTTCCTAATATAGGAAAGGTGGACACATCCTCTATCAAAGAAAAAAAAAATCTAATCATCTTTGAAAGGCTCTTGGAAAGAGGTTGTCCACCTAACTCAGATGCCTACAGCTAGGCAGAGGGGACCCACTTCTGGAAAGAAGCCTCCATTGCTCTCTGTTGACTAGGCAGAGTGTTTAGACTTAAACATTGGAAAGGTGATTAATCAGGCACTCTAAAATGTGTAGGCACAAGTTAGATCCAGTTCAGGTACATGAAATCTCCTTTGGAGGCTGAACCATCTAAGGAGTTCTTCTGCCTTTAAAACCTAAGACTCTGAATATCATTCAAGTGAGGCAAGGCTTATAGGGAGAAGTTCTGTGTTTTACTAGACCAAGTGATGTATCACAGCTATATATCACCACTAATACTACTATTGAAAGGACTAAGAACAGAGGGAGAGCTGGGATTTGGAAGCAAAGAAATAGTGTTTGGTCAAAGAAATATCTGACAGGCTACAGGAAGGAAAAAAAACCCCAGGCTGCAGAAAATTTAGAAGAGCAGCTGAACATTTGCAGGCAATTTGTTTTAAATCCCCATATTTCTTTAATCTTTCACAAACCAGAGAACAGAAATTGGGAAGTCAGCTACCAGTGTCTGACCCCCAGTTACTCACCCAGGATAAGCTGCAGCCATGAGAGCAGGGCACGGACATATGCTCCCCTCCAAAATCCCAGCTTGACTCCTGCTTCCCTGGAACACCACCAGCAACGCGGGCAAGGAGTGCTGTGGCCTGGGTGGTGTATATATTACGATCCCAGATTTGCCTATGCAATAAATTGTTTCCCTTGAGGTGCACCTGACATTTATTAAGATGGTGAGCATTTTTCATTGATGAAACCACCATTGTCTTGAGATTTGTCCAAAAATATTTTTTTTTCTAGAGACATCAGTCTAGACCTTCGATTTATAACCTGCATTGGCCTCTGTTTGTTTTGGTTTTGTTTCACTGGTCTTGGTTTGAGGGTTTTTTGACATGTGGAGGTGAGTAGAGGGAGGAAGAAAAAGACTTATTATGCCAAATTTGGGGATTTGGGGTTTGCCTTGAGGACAGACATTGCAGATACATGTATTCTTTTTTATATTAAAAAACTGTCAAATTCCGGTATGCTTATACTTCCGCCATAAACCAGCAGTTGTTTGCAACTTTGTGGACAACATTTTTTTCACATTTTTGAGGAAGGAGAGTTTTTCAACCAAATACCCGTAACATGAGAGCCAGGGCTTGCATACATGAACGACAGGATTTGCTACCTACTAGCTGCCTTCCACAATTTAGATATGCTATCAAAAACTACGTGACACAAAACAATCTAGCTATTGAATACCTCAAAGGATCACAATCTATAGTCTGACTATTTTTCAATCCAAACTATCCAATAAGAATTTGTGAATAATGTACATGCTTCTGTGCTCAGAAATTGTTCACAAATGATTTGTGAACAGAAAAAAGAGCTAAATCTGCAATGCATATTTTTTGTAATAACCCATTCAATCAGAATTACTTCAGGAAAGATTGTTCAGCTTTAGCTAGTCATCATACCATGTACTTTTAGGGAACATATTAGATCTGTAAGTGGTCCATCAAAAAATGATAATTCAGCACTAGAAAGTAATTTGAGGACATGCTTTTAAATATATGCTGTTTAGGAGGATATCTAAACACCCTCACAATTCTAAAATATGCTTCATTGTCCAAAGAGTGCTGAGATTTAAGCTGGCTCATAAGTGTTAAACAATCAATTCTTGTAGACACAGCTTCAAAAATGCTTCCATTTTGTCTGGTTGAATTACAAATGAGTTATTTCATTAGCAGAATTATTATTTTGGGATGAACTCCAGAACATTAAAGCTTTACATTTAACCTCCATTACGGTCCGGAATTGAATTAACCTCTCTTTCCCATATAAAAGTAGCTAATGCACTTTCCTTGTAAAATGCAAATGTCGTCATACCATTTTGCAGAAAGCACTTAGAAAAATTCAGTGGAATTACGGTTCATAATATTTTGGTGCATTCAATTAAAACACTACATTTTAAGAAAATTAGTTTATTTTCTTTCCTAACGTTGAATACTCACACTTGGAGTAACAAGTACTGCTGAGCTACATGCTAAAATATCAAATCAGTATCTTAGGGCAGAAACTCAACGCTGCTGTAACACACATGATCTGCAAATACAAAGGCATATGTTGGAAGTTCTGTGTTCAGTGTGGTTAAGAGAATCAATCAGGACTTTACTTTTCCTAAAATCTTAAGAATCTTTTTGAAGCCCCTCTGGGATTATTTTTTTCCTGTTCCCCATTCAGAATTAGAAGAGAAATAAGAGAAATAAAGCATAAATTTGCATGTAGCTGGAAGCAGGCCGAATTGAAACCACAGATTTTGTGAGTGGCTCTACCTCTGATGCCTATTATCTTCAAGTCATGACAGAAAATCCCAAAATACATTCTGTCTCTGATCACATTTCACTACATTTTTCTAATGTTATATAATAGTTATAATTTGAAAGTAGATTCTTGTGATTGCAATATTTGGCTTTGTTCTGAATGAGAATGGAAATTTTCTACATGTACTGCAAAGAAAAAATCTGGGAAAAAGCATACATCAATTAGTCATTTCATTGAAAATTTTAGTATTAGCTATTTCTTTAAAATATAAAACAAAAATATGCGGGATAAAGTGAAAAAAATGTTAATCCTGAAACAGGGTATTTCAGCAGGAAATCTGTAAGGTTTTTTTTTTCAGTTTACTAGAAACACACCTGATTTTGCAGTGTGTCAGTTTTGATAAACTGCATGCATGGACCTAACAATTCTAGGTTCAAATGGCAACAGTGAACTTGACATTGTTCAAAGCATGATGAACTCAGCCATGAGATCTTCTCAGCTGAAAAGATCAAGCAGTTGAGGAAACAGAAGGAGAAGAGGTTGGAACCTAACTGGTGATGATAATAGATATAAATTGATACAGTGGCTTTTACTGATGCAACATAGTCATATCACAGTCATAGTCACTGTTACTGCTATGGTAAATACTGAATAACACGGTTTATTTTTATATTGCGTCAGTATACTCACCTAAAAAAAAATAGAAGAGGAGGTTTTGTAGAACTCAAATTCCACCATATTTCCAAACAAATTTTCTAAATGTTGATGGGACTTCCCAGACAAAGAGAATTTTGTTTTCTGACCAGCTGTATTTTCTTGCATTCAGAAAGCACTGCAAGAAAGTCATGCCCCAGGAGCTGAATGAAGAAGCTCTCAGAGACTGCCAGCTTACATCATCCAACAAGGATCTCAGAAAGGCCACATCCACAAAGAGCCCTGGTTTTAGCTGAAGATTTTCCTTCTCTTTTAAGTACATTTTCTGAAAACAGCCAAATTGGGAAAAACAGCCAATATGGAAAGTGAAACTTTGTGTGTTAGAATAAAGAAGAGAGCACCACTGAAGTGTGTTAAAAAGTAGCTAAGGAAGGTTGGAGTACTATTCAAAAGTAGCTCGTGGTCAGTTGTCTAGACTGTCACTAATATCAGAAAGAAAATCTGTAAGGATGAAGAGTACAGGTAAAGCGATCATAAAAGAAGACAGCAATTTATCAAGTATATTGATTTATTTTAAGGATATGATCTCAGAGACTGGCAGATTCTCCCACCTGTCCAGCAGATAATTAAAGGAATATTTTCACATTTTGTTTTATCCCTTTCAAGCTTATCCCCCACATTAAAATGCAGCTTTTACAGTTTTGACAAGACATTTAAGAGAAGTCAGTCTGTAAAGTTAATTGTTTGTTTTCTCCTGGGGGTCTTTTGCACTTGTTTTGAACCATTCATTGGAGGTGGCTTTCAATTATGAGCCAAGATTCAGATCCTTGTATAGGCAGACCCTACACTGTCCATAAATCCTGGAATTTCACAACCATCAGACAGACTCTTTAAAAGCTTTTATGAGAAAATATGGTTTAGGATGGAGACAGCTGGTATTTAAATTATCCATGTGAGAGAAATTACTCTTATTCATTCACCAGATGCTTTATTCATATATAGATTTTTAAATTAATAATTCCATAATACTTAGAGCTATATAATCCTAAAATCTACACAGTTTTGCTCAATGACCTTAACAAGCTTTGACATCTTTTTTTATTTCTTGCAAATAGTGCAGCAGATTTTGCCAACTGCTATTTTGATGAAACATTACAACAGATGAAGGAAAAAAAAAAGTCAGTGTCCACTGACAAGAGGAGTAGAGTTCATCAAACTATTATTTCTGCCTGTACTCTAGATGCAAGCTCCAGAATCATTCGACTAGGAAAAACATATCAGTTAGTCCCATGCAACATCTACCCCTACTTCTCACAAACTGTTTTGTGATATATTTTAAAACCCAGTAACTAGGAGGCAGAGATACCTGAAGAGACAGGGAAACACTTCTTATCTACTAGTATAAATTGGACAACAAGAGTTTTGGGGAAGAAATACAGGAAAAACAGGGAATAAAAAAAAGTTTTGCTGGAACATTCTGGGAGATGATTTGAGTAGGCATTTATGGTAAATACTGAAGAGGCAGAAATGCGGCTGGGCTCTCTTGAGCATGGACTTCATGCAAAATAAACCCGCAATCTCAGGGCACATCATTGTTCAGAAAAGGTTTATTCAGTCAAATGATGTTGTTCTTCCTTGCAACCCTGAAAATATTTTTTTCTGTTCTTTTCTTTCCACTGGAATATTTGTTCATTTGTAATTCTCTCATCTTGATCATTACAGTTTCCTTCTTGCAGGCCCCACTGCATTTTTTCTCTTCTTGGAAACTGCTGCCACTTCAACCTGCACTGGTTAAGTTCCACTTTACACAGAGTCCAGAAGCCTTGTCTCAACTCTGGAGGCACTACACAACACTTCCTAGTGCTTCAGCCTTCCTCCTATGTCTTCTGCCACATACTCACGTTGTTTCGTGGATAGGCCATTCCCTAATCATTACCTGTGCTGATCAAAACCCACAGTGTCTTCATCTAAATCCTTCTTTAATGGACTTGTCTGTGAGAAGTTTACCAGAAATCATTATAATATTTTAAAAAAACCCACACATTAAAATGTATTTCAAAGCTACTCCAACTCAGGACTTCATGTGTATAAGTACTAAATGTCCTTTACATCTCTAAATTGCTACTCAGCAGTTTGTTTTCTCCTAACAATGTCAAAAATAATAAGAATACATAAATAAGCACCATTTCTCTTCCAGTTCTTTAACAAATCTAAAGATTTCTCCCTGGACAAGGTTTTCAGGCTCTTGGCCTTGGCTCTTGAGACACAACGCTCCAACCACAGGCTTCCCAACTTGAAAGGCTTAGAAATACATACCTGTCTACAATACAAGTCTTTCACTGCTCTTCCAAGGTATTCCGTGGACAAAAGTAGTAATAACAGGTTTTTCACTGAGAATTCAAAAATGGCAGCTATTATATGAGAATGGTCCATGCTTGCTAAGTGCCAGCATTCAGTCAGAAAATATGTATGAACCTTCAAGTCCATGAGCCTCTGTGATTCTTGCCCAAGCTAACTGAATACCTATCTTCCTCCAAAGGTCTTTCAAATATTTGCAGCTAGGAATGCCTCAGCACATCATTTAATTTCCAATTCTGCAGCAAGACTTTAAGGATGGAAAGTAACCCTAGCTTCCTTCTTCATTTTTATGGAATTGCCTAAGCTTCAAACACAGACCAAAAGCATCTCATGCCTGACCTTTCACAGAAGTTGACCCAAACTCTACCTAAGCAAAGAATATGGTCACATTCAGCAAGAGAGTGGGGCCAAACGGTAGCCAGAGCGTTTCAGGGCCCCCTCCGACATGGTGGTCACTTCTGTACACAGAGCACATCCACTCCATGCAGATCCTGCAGCCTCTGACAGCTGCTAGCCCTGCTGGGGGAAATGCAAGAAGTTGATTTTTAAGTGGGTTCTCCCTCCTCACTCTGTTTTTTCAACCAATTTTCTTGATTTCTAATCCAGTATAGGCCCAAAGTACAATTTAATTGCATCAATCAATTTAAACCAAAGTAACTTTGTTAAGTAAGAAGGGCAGAAAATATTTAGTAAGTACTTCTACTTCATAATCCTTTCCATACATGGCAGGATACTAAAAGTAGTAGCGACAGCCAGAAGTCCATACTAGAACAGCTTGTGGTTACTTGTGAGAGCAACGAAAACATAATTTGAGCAATTACATCCTGGAATATCACCTTACAACTCACCCACCAGAACCTGGGCTTTTATAGCAGCTTGAAAAACCTGCCTTTGTCAAGGTAACTTTCCTACATAAAGTCTGAATGCCAGAACATAGTGAACATACACACTCCACAGCTGTAGGCAAAGTGACCCAGAACTAACGAAGGGTTAGTAACAGAAAAACTTCACAACCCACCCTCTGCGCCAATCACCTCTGGTTTCTCCTCCAGTGTCCCCATCCCTAACAGATGTAATGTTGTGCTCATTTTGGCTGGGATAGAGTTAATTTTTTCCATAGTAACTTGTGTGGGGCTATGTTTGGGATTTGTGCTGAAAACAGTATTGATAACACAAGGGTGTTTTCATTACTGCTGAGCAGGGCTTACACAGAGTCAAGGCCTTTTCTGCCTCTCACACCACCCCACCAGCGAGCAGGCTGGGGGTGCACAAGAAGCTGGGAGGGGACACAGCCAGGACAGCTGACCCCAACTGACCAAAGGGATAGTCCACACCATATGATGTCATGCTCAGCGTATAAAGCTGGAGGAAGAAGAAGGAAGGGGGGGGACATTTGGAGTGATGGCATTTGTCTTCCTAAGTAACTGTTACGCATGATGGAGGCCTGCTTTCCTGAAGATGGCTGAACACCTGCCTGCTGATGGGAAGTAGGGAATGAATTCCTTGTTTTGCTTTGCTTGCATGCACAGCTTTTACTTTGCCTATTAAACTGTCTTTATCTCAACCCACAAGTTTTCTGACTTTTACCCTTCCGATTCTCTCTCCCATCCCACCGTGGAGTGCAGGGGGAACTGAATGAATGACTGTGTGGTGCTTTGTTGCTGGCTGGAGTTAAACTGCAACAAATGTTTCCCACCCAATGCACAGATGTGTTATGAGGATAAGTTAGTATCTAACTACTTGAATATTTACAGTGTTATTCTTAAAGTCCTGATATTATCACCAGTACATTTGCATATGATTTTATTTATGCTTCTGACATTTGCTTTCCAGATTTTATTAGAGCTTATAAACAATAAAAAACTACTGCTGCCAGGCCCTATTATACACTTCCATGAGATGACTCGGGCACTCTCAGACCCTTCAAGTTTGTTGAAGTCATAGCCACTTAAAAAATTTACTGAACTGCTTTGGATCAGACCCTTCCATAAAAGGAGAAATGACTTTTTTATCTTACTTAGTGTTCTTTCTGTAGCAAAGAATTAGTTCAATGTCACTATAACAATAGCAACTTTAGTTCTTTGAATGAAGAAAGAAGGAAGTCCCAGATCTCTGCAGTGATCACTGCCCTGTTACTTTGGTTAAATGTATGCCTCCAGAGTACTACAACAGCTTCAGCAGCTGGGTGCAAAAAAGGTGATCTCTGATCTGATGCTCCTGAGTCAGGCTATTTTATGCACAGTGGAAATTGTCTGCAGATAATAAAAAGGAGAAATAATAGCTCTGTAGAGATGGTTCTCTTAGATGTTTTGGCAGACTGGTCTATTCCATTCATATGCTTTGGAAAAACTTTGATTTTTTTACATAAAATAGCCAAGTTTCATTATTTCCCTGTGTGCAACCCAAAGCCCACTAGTTACAGTCATGGTCTTAGTCTTCAGGCTTTCCTTTGATGTGTGTGCACACATCTATGCATATGAGCGCGTGTATTGGGAGTGACAGGGGGTTGATTGAAAGTCTGTACATGTTACTTTCCATTAGCTGTCTATTGAAGATAATGTTTTAATAATAATATATCTTCCCATCTTAAATAAGATATATTAACTTTGTCACACATCAGTTGTTCTCTAATACTGGTTAAAAGCTCCTTGGTCTTCAATTTCAAAGGTGTCTGTTTTGCCCTGTGGACACAACAAATTCATTCTCTCTGACCTCCTCATTTACATGCATGCAGTCATACGCAAAAACATGCGCACACCTCAGTGCTTTCAAATAGCTCCCATCCCAGGAAATCCTATGCTCTAAACACGGACAATCACACTAAAACAGTCACAGTACATTTAGAGTTTAGAAGGAGGCTTTTGGTCCAACAGTTGATATCTGCAATGACAAAACTATCATCAGAGCTGTGACATTTTCTCTTGCATATGAGCTAAAAACCTTTCCTGCTTTTCCAGAATGGAGAGGAATTGGGAACCATGATGCCTTGTACCAATGGAGGATCTGATTCCTTGTTTTCAACTTTCTACTTAAATTGGATTAGTTTAACTGAATCATAAAGTAATGGGCTGCAGGAGGTTGTCTGGTCCACACCTCCCCCAATATCCCCTACCCTGCTCAGCTGTTTTGCATAAATCTATATCCACAGGTTTTCCTGATAGTACTTTACATGTGTATAAAAAGAGAGGACAGAAAGCCTGCCAACATCATGATCTGGAATACAGTTTAGGATTAATATGGAGTACATAACAGAATCTTTGTATAGTGCTCAAACATATAGCCTATCAAAAGGCTAACCAATAAATGAAGGCATGTACACAATATATCTAAATCCAAATGGGTCCTATAGGATCTGTCAAAATCTTTGGCCTCAAGTCGTGAGACACTGAGGTACCTGCATAATTTTCTAGTTTTCATGCTACTTGCTTACATACACATAGTCCAGGTACACGCTGAGACTCTAAAAAGAAAATGTCTGACATAAACTTTGTTTATGTAAAGGGAAGCAAACCTTCCCATTTCCATAAGGGATATAAATTATATGTAATTACATCTTCAACAACTACATGGGTGATTATCTGTTTCTCCGGAGCTTATCAACAAATTAAGACTCTTATATTAACTGCTCTCCGTATCACCAACTGTGCTGCTCTGGCAGTCTTGTTAAGACATATTCTCATATCACAAACAGGATTGAGGAGCGAAGAAGAAATCTGTCTATATAACTGAGCAACCTGGTTTATATCAATGGTTTGTTACAGGGTAAGACTTAAAGAATGCCAGTAAAAATACAAATACGTTTACATGCTCCTGAATATACTGTCTATACTGTTCTTATTATAAAAAGCCAAAATACGTGGATTAACAGCTATCCATTTATCTTGAAAGTTTGACATCTGCCAAAGCCCTTATTAGTCCCTCAAAGACGGCCAAACACTATATATTGATGTTTGGATTACGATGTCATAACTAGTAACTAAAAGGAGCTAACATAGTAAACACAGGCAATCCTAAGTATGCAGACGCCTATAGGAAGAAGACTCATTTAAAGAACAGCTTTGATGAGAACACTCATTGACCTTCTAGATATTGACCTAGATGGTCACAAGTGCTGTATTAAAGATGCTGAAAGGTCTGCTCTGCCTCGGCTTCAAACGTTGCCAAAGGACTTTGCTACGATGCACTGTCCTACTGAGAGGCACGCAAGCTTTTAAAGCATTAGCTATTTCCCAGCCTTATTATGCATGCCATCAAGATCACTAACAGATGATTTCATCTAAGTTATGGTTCTTTTGCATTCAATGACTCCAAAAATAAGCTTGCTGACAGTAGTTTTCTGAAAAACAGCAAACAAAAAAAAAATCAAGTTATAAAAAGTGCTGAAGTAGTTTGCAATGAGTCAGCCTGGAAGCATCCTTTTAGGACATATACACATTGAGTTGGCAATTATGTGTCAATGAGTCCAATCAGAACAGCTGGAACGTTAAATATCAAACCTCACAACAAACTGCTGCAGACCAAGAATCATTCAGTGAATCATTCTGAGTGGAAGTACCTCTGAGAAGTCATGATCTCTTGTGGATAATTCATGAACAGAAAAAGGCCAAATTCATAAAATTATTCGTTATAAATTATTCACCCTCCTTTTTGGAGGTATAAAGTGTAAAATTAAGTGTTTAGTTTTGATTAAGTGAGGAACTGAACATCATAAATACAGCATTTGACTCAATAGATCCTAGGAAATAAACTGCTTTTGGAAGAAGGAGAATAAACTTTTCTATCACTCTTGAAACTTGATTAGCTGTTTGCACAGTGAATGTGTACACAGAGCCAGATCCCAAAAGATGCTGAGCTTGTACAACTCCCACCACCTTCAGCTGTGGTTACTCGGCACATTTCAAGTTCATCTGCAAAACACCATATGCAAAGTGCTAAATTTTGGTATTTTTTCTTGGAAAAGCTCATCAAATTAAAGAAAGCACTGATGAACGGTAGCAAAATTGTATCAGAAGTTTCACTAGCAAGCCCTTACCTTCCCACTCGTCCCTTCTGAGGGCATCTTTGCCACTAATTAATCTGGAAACACCAGGTTTGCAACTCTTTTCACTGATGTTTGTTTCTGCATGTGAAGAAACTTTTCCTTTTGAAGAGCTGTGTTTTTTCTCATATTAATATGTTTTTCTAGTTGCTGCCCATATAAAGTCATGGCAAAGCAAGGAAGAATGCAAAAACTGATGTGAGAGCGCACAACACACCACCCTATTCTGAGCAAAACTGAACACAGCAAAAATAATGAGATGTAAGGTCAAATGATGGCCATACCTTAGAAGCTGTGCCACGTGGTTGCCCCTCTGAACCCACACATGAATTCTGGGGGATCTAAACATACAGAGCAGAGAAACAGATGCATTGATATACAACTGAATTTGTGACAAGCCACATAGCTAGGACAACACCAAGGTCAAGGGAAGATTTGGTACCGTTTGTATTAAAACTGAACGAGTTTCCTCATCCTTTTGTGAAGTTGAATCACTTCTTTTCACACACCAGTTCTCCAAGGGACTCAGACGATGGTGGGCAATGAAAAGGGCAGCCCAGAAGAATGACATCTTACCGACAGCCATCATCATTGAACATTGACTCTTTCATGAATAGGAGAAACCTGCCATCCTTCCCAGCTTCTAAGAGACTTTTGCACTCCCTCAAGGTGCTTTTACAATTCTCCTCAACTCTCCCAAACTAAAAGGAAACTTTTCCAAGGTTATGATAGTTAGAGCTGAGATTGATGTGTCTTATCACCCTGGGCTCAGGAATATTAAAATATGACAAAAATGAAGCATTTTCTTTCAAAATTACTTAAAAATATTACATCTCCTAAAAGAGACACTGTGGACTCTCATTTGTTTCACTTATTCGTCATTCTACAACTTTTCTCCAGGAGGCAAGAGTCATCTTTTCTTTAGCCTTTTGAGGAGGAAAAAGCTGTAACTAGTTCGTTGCCAAATGTTCCACTCCGCTGACAGGGCACTCTTGTAAACTGGTTGTTTTTCCAACATCACGCACACAATTTTAGCAATAAAAATTAATTCCTGTCTGCTAGCTTTGCAGAACTCCATTTCATAACCCATCAGCTTAGGAAGTAAATTTAAAGCCTATCTCCTGTCAAAAGCAAACAAATTTTTACCCTTACCCTGTGAGTATGGCATCTCTCCAGCCTAGATCCCCATTTAGGAGCAATATTAATTTCTGTTTCTCTCAGTTGCAGCTATGCAGGGATAAAAAAGTAATTTTTTTATCCTAGCAGGATAGAACATGCTTTTTAATTTGTCACTAGATTAAGTTAATGACCAAGTACTGAAATCATTCCTTGGAATGACCTAGAGTCCAACTGAAGGCGGGAGGTGCATGGATGCCTTGTGCTGGAGCTCCTCTCCTCATTTTTAGTAGAGCGACACTCATACCTTTCAGGTATTCCAGAGACAGCCTTACCTAGCACTGCACTTTGCAGGTGTCAGCAGCCAAAGCCATGTTTCTGCACTGTTTAAGGATAACTTAAATTGGTAACATGTAAGCCTTTCTGAGGACAGGAGAAAAAAAAAAAATTTCTGCTCAGCTGACAAATGCTGGTAGGAGCACAGTACCTTTCGCCCAGCCCTACCAACATAATCCACATTTTATTTGTGAAGCATGTTGCTGTAGGCATATGCAAACTGCACAAAAATATACCCCATGCAACAAGGCATCCCAAACAGGATAGCTGTAGGGGAGTGGCAGGACCACTGAGTGTTAGCGCAGATGGCACTACACATGGAAATTCAACACCAGTCCTGAAACGATGCATGTATACAACACCAACTGCACCTTCAGTCTGTTGCAAGGTAGGTAGCAAGGGTAATTGAACATCTGCTAGATTTTGGTCCCATAGTTATTTCTAATTGGGTTCTTTCTCTCTCTACACCTGAATTGATAGCGGGTGTTTGGTCTAAGCACTGTTTTAAACATTTCTGATGGTTCTGGCACATCCCTTTATGAGGCACCAGATGTGCAGGTACTGAAATAGCTGCTGCCGACTTCTACCTATAGGGAAACTGGAAGGCACGTAATTAAAAACTAAACTAAACTAAAATAAAATGAAAACTTGTTTGCGTTGTGATCATTCAAAAAAAATGAAACATTGAAAAGTGGGTTAACCAGGAGGAAGGGGGAGATTTCTATTTTGAAATGCAGTTTTGAATTTCTCCAGGCTTGACAGTCCATCTGGACATTGCTAGATACCTAGTTACATCAACACATAATGTTTCATTTCAGTTCCCATATTTTTTTGCTTTTAAAGTGTCTCCCATAGTCTCCCACCACCACCACATTTTCCGAAAATTCCGTATTATGTTTTGTGTCAGAAGAGCATCAACGAAGAGCGGCACATGGGTTGCTTAGTGCAGTGCTCAGGCCACCAGGAAGGCAATGACTGTCTGCTCCCCTCTTCTGCCTGTTATTTTCTTGGCTCCCTTATCAGCATCTTCCCTGGATAGTTCCGCACAACTCTAATTATGAGACTGAGCATAACAACCATCAGGAAAGCAATACTTTATTTTTATACCTACTGCCAGTAGTTTGCTACTCACGTTGCTCTAGGAAAAGACAAAAAAAAATTGTTTACAAATATATCATTATACAGCAGATCTTAAATTGCACAACTATTAGCTCTAAGTATTGACTATTGTCAGAGCTCTGCTGCTGCCCGTGAAAAGGTCAGGCCTTTTCATTTGTGTTCTTTTTATGTGAGGAATACCAAATAATAAAACATACAATTTATTGGGCTGCTGAGATTTTTTTCCCCAGACCTGCAAAACCAGTCACCAGGTTTGAATCTTCTTTCCCATTATTATAGGAACAATGTGATTTCACTTTCTTTTCTTTCTTGAAGAAAAGAATTTAATTTACCATAGTAATACCCAAAATGAATAGTCACTATTTTCCAGGTAAGCATTATACAAACAGTTATATCTTTATGAGCTGCCTGTGCTTCTATCCCTAGGATGTCAATAGAGAGTGGGGTGGTTTTGCTCAGAGGACATGATAGAAATAATAACCTCCTTACTCATCTATCAAGCCAGCTAACAATGTTTTCAAAGCACCAACATTTTTAAAGCATTGAGCAACTCATTTTAAGGAGTCATATCCAAATGTAGATGTCTGAATGAAAACAATTTGAACTTAGGATTCCTCAATTTCTAATAGTGTCCCATGTTCAGCACTTTAATAAACCATCCATTTTATTTAAATTTCCTAATTAACTATGTGAAATTTTAATCTTAAGCCATATAAGTAATATAAATGGAGCTGCCTAGCTGCATTTTTACAGCCTCACAATTTCACAATAGCTGTCATGTGTTTTTCTGAAGCTTAATTCTGTGTTGTTACACCAAGCACATCACCTTCTAAATAGCCAGAGAAGTTTGTAATGCTTTAGAGAGAACTGTAAAGCACACAAGACAAAAGCCAGCAAGATACTCTCTGCTCATCATTTTTAATTCTTCTGCCACTTAGAAGGAAATATCATGGCAAGATAAAACTACATGGAAATATCTACTACCTTTGCAGTTAAACATATGGTATCAGAGAAATGTACAATTTATTTGGGCATTTGCAAACTGCAACAGCAATAGCATTATTTACTTATCCCAAGCCAAAGTTCACCCAAGCTCCATGGAAGCAAACTCCAGCTGCTGCTGTAGGAAGAAAGCAAGGCAAGTATATGCCTCACTTGGCTGGAGCAAGACTCCTAAAGTAACCTGTAAGGCTGCAAAATCCCATCAAATACGCTTTCACTGTTCCACATAAATACAGAGGGAAACTGATAACTTGCAATAATGAGTTTGGCAATCAAGGTCTATGCAGAACCTTTCTTCAAAGATAATAATAAAAAGGGAGAAGGTTATTAGGAAAAGATAGTTAGGGACTTGTTGGAGAACTTCAGGGACTGGTTTAGCTAGGCAAAGTATATGAAGTGACAAACAGGTGTTTTGCCTGTCAACTTCTGAGCATTTTATTTCAAATACCCCAGTGACAGGTTACATCTAGCCTATGGCTTCTTCTGTGTTCAGGCACTGCCCAGTGCTTCTCTCCCCACTACTGGGCCCTCTCCTTTTTCCCCCGGCTCCCTCCAGGCTGCAACTTTCATTAGCACCTCTCCCCTCATCTGGCGCGGGCAACCTGCGCAACTTCTGCCAACCCATTCAAACTCAGGAATCTCCACGAAAAATATGTCAAACACTTTACACAAGGAAGGATGAACTTGGAGACTATCATAGCCCAAACACATGTACTTTATTAGCCACTGGAGACAATACTCCAGACTGCAACATACCTCCAAGGTGCAACTCACATTCCCTTCCACCATCCCTGTGCTAGCGCAGGAACTCAAGCAAGGAGCAGGATAGAACACCTCAACACCACCATCTTCAATGGCTCCAGTCACTTTTACTAAAGAGCAATCATTAACAGCTTTGCTCCCCAATTTGCTACACTGCTCCTCTGTGCCATGCTGGAGGACACAAGACTGCTGGTGAAAGGAGAAGCATTTTGATGTGTGTGTGGAAAATAAACGAATAAATAAAATCATACCCACAACATCATGCCACCAGCCCTGCTGCTTATTTCATGTCTGGCTCCAAGTGTCAAATATTCCCATTTTATTATTATATCATCATCACCTAGGGACTGTTGAGCTACTAAAGGACCAAAATAAAGTTTGACCTTAGAGGTTGTGGAGTGTACACCTTTGCTTACTTTGTTTCCAGGAACCTCCGGACATCTGTGAAGAATGGCACAGGACTTAGCTGATCCACCTGGGGGATGGAAAGAATGACTTGTAGCACCTCTCAACTCCTGAAGCCTTATTTTCTGTGATCCTGTGGAAATGATACATTTGTATGGCAAATAAGACTATTCCCGCTTTTAAGAGTTAATTCTTAAACAGAGTTTTGAATAAGACATAAGACTGTGCTTCAGGGTTTACATCAATATTAAGGATGCGTGTTTTTTCAAAATGGTGTGGATAGAGTTTCATCCACCTCTCTCTGAAGCATCCCATATTGGTCAGGCCTGGGAAGGAGGATCAGGCAGACTGCACTGCTGATGCAGTATGACAATTCCAGTGTTGCATATCTGTACAGAAAAGCGTGGGCATTGAATACCTGCTCACACACAGAAGAGCACTTAACGTTTCTCCCATTTTGAAAGGTTTCACTATCTTGAGTTACATTTTACATATATGGAATAGCAATAAAATTAGTCTTTCCCAACATGCATACATACATCCACATATATACATATAATACACATGCACACAGCTATAACTATACGTATACTTACAGATAAAATCTGTGTGCATGGCACAAAAGCATGACTATTTTGTTGTCAAATACAAACTAACATTGTTTCTGAATTAACTGAATTGAACTTCAAAGGCCTTGAACACAGATTTAATCATTATAGTTGGGGTTTGATGACAACAACATCAAACATATTTCCCTTGAAAGATCAAACAATACTCTGTTCTTCTGCTTCAGTAGGCAAAGTTTCATTCAATGACATTTTCTATCTCAAAGAATGTGAAGAAACTGATATTCTGCACTTTAAGATGACCGGGAATCTTTTTTCCTCTTGCTTTTCACAGCTCTTGCAAAAGTTTACATTTTACGCTGGAATAATTGTCATTTTTAATTCTTTCAGCCCACTTAATCCCTTGTTTTTTTACCACTCCTTTCAAAGTTAGGCATCTGGAATCAAATAAATTCATATACTGATGCTTGGCAACCACCAAACATTGATCATCATTTGCAGTTCTGATCAATGGCTTTCACATTTGCTGCAGTTAGAACAAGAAACAGACACCTAGTGAAGTCCATATCGAAAGTTGGAAGAGGAAAGAGCTAGTCAGGTTTTTACTGGTTTCTATCAGTTGGATGCATTATAGCTGTTTGTAGAAAAAACAAGAGAGAATTTAGGAGAGCTCAAACACACCCCAGTACACGACAAAGCTGGCACCTTTAGCCACTTCATTCTTCAACACTGAACAACTGTTGAGCTGGTACCTGCCAATTTACCTAGGAAGCCACCACATTTTCATTTTCCTCTAAGTTTCTGGGTAGCTTTTGCATGTTCCCTGTTTTATATGTTCTCTCCTGAGAAACTAGTATTTTTTTAATTCCAGTAAGTTTTTAATTCCAGAATAAAATTCAAGCCATATTTTTTAATACACTAAAAAACAAAACAAAACAAAACAAAACAAAACAGAAAATATTTTATATATAGCTTCTACACATAGATTTTTCAGAATGACACAGATTAAAACCAAGCAAAATTATCAGAAGTTGCCTTGGGACTGCTTGAGTAAAAACAACAACAACAACAACAAAAACCCAAACAAACCAAAAACCCCTACCTGCTCTAAGATACAGGGATGTATTTTTCTCCACTGCTTCAGCAGAAGAAGTGGAGGGAGGCAAGGCAGAATAGAAGGGATAAAGAAGAGATCTTCTTCAGGCTTGCCTGCTACACATACAGCTCTGTATACATCAGAAACCCAAGCACTACACTGAACACAGATCTATTCCCTGAAGAAACAATGACAGCTGTTAGTTACATTGTCTAAAAGGCTACTGGAAGGCTCCCAAATATTACACCGATGAGACTGATAAGTATAAAAATCAATATAGAACAGCAACAGCACACGCAGGCATGCAGTTGAAGCTCATGTGATGAAGGTAGAAGAGGCTTGATTTTAGTTATATATAAACTTTTTTCCCGTTGCTGGAAACATATGTCCCACACTTCCAGAAACCATTGACAAAGAGCAAACTGCCTCCTGCCCATCCATGCAATAGAAAAAACAATTGAGGCAGCCACAACTAGAAACAACGTTAATATCTACATCATCACAGACTCTTCCTCATCTCAAATAAACATTCCCCTTTCCTGATTATTCATGGACTCACTTTGTAACATACACACCTAATTCCTGGTAGGAATTTCTATGGACAAAACTTTAACTACTCCTTGAATTTTCTTCTTTGGTTCAAGTATCTTCATTTTGCTGGGGTCAGAGTAGAGTTTGTACCTTTGGCTGATTGTCAGGAATTGCAGGTACATTAATAACTGTAGATTAAGAATAAAAAGGAGCTTGTCTAAGAGTAGTAAGTGCCAGAAAATCAGTAAGATAGCATTTGGAAAAAAAAAAAAAAGGTATCAATTATGATTCACTTATTGTCTCAACTGGAGTTTTATGGAGTTCTAGCACAATTATGTTGAGAAGAGTTTCACAGAAAACCTTAATTTTGAATTAAAATGTCTAGGGAAGCAAATGCATTAGGACTTGCATTTTATTTTTCTTTCGCAGTCTGAAAAATCCATATTATAGCATTTATTATGTACTCAGAGATATTTTATTGCAGCTCTGTAGAAAATAGCTGTTTATCCTACTATGTCTCTGAACTCAGTAAGGCAGTCCTTAAAAATGGAGTACACAACAGGCTAGGGACTTCCACTCCTCTCTTGCAGAAAGTGTACGTCCCTCATGGCATCAGGAGTGGTGAAGGGCTCCTGTTTACTACTAACTTCTGGAGCAAAAGGTCACAAGAAATTGTGTACAGATAACAGTTTCTGCTGTTAGAAATAGTCTTTTTTTTTTCTTTTTCTTTTTTCTTTTTTTATTTTTAATAATTTATGTTCCCATGTCTGCACATAGGACCCTATCGCTTGACTTTGACAGGGAACTGTTATCTTCAGTATGCAGAATGCCCCCACTGAAGTTGCACGTGTGTGCAGAGATGTTTACGCACACTGTGCACACACACTGCAATGAGCAAAAAACTCAGAACCACAAGAAAGAAACTGCTTTTCTCTTTGGGAATCCTGCATTAATCTTTTATCTTTTCTTGTCTTGTCAGTAAATGTAATGAAAACACTGGCTCAGTACAGCATAACTCATTAATACTAGAACCTAATATGTTAAGCACCGTTAGAACATCTAGCCCATTATACAAGAATGAAAGCTAATCTAAATATGGAGTCTGAAACAAAAAATCTATGACCTTTTTATTTTTTATTTGGTAGGTTTCTTGCTGACTTCATTTTGCTGCTCTGCTTTCCCTACATTTTGTAGAAGCCAAAAAAAAGTAAGAAACCATTACAAAAGGCAGGACACAATAGAGTGATTACATAGTACCATCTAGAGCCTGCAACTGTTATAACACCTCTGAAAAGAAAGCCTTTTCTGGACTCTCGCTAGGGTCTGTGTGCAAGAGGTAAAAAGAAATCCTGTATTTTTTCCAGGGCCACAGAGGGGATATTGCAGTATGACGGAAACCAACCTAGAACTGAGCGCTTTGCATCCTTTATGCAGCATGCTGGTTTTAATACTCTGTTTTCATAGATGCCTTTTTCAGGATGCTTTATTATCCTACAGCTATCCTTCAGAGGAAAAATGGATCAAGGAATAAAATGGTATATTTGACTTAATCATTTTGGCATGTTGGATCCTTTGGTCTGTCAGTGTCTCCTGAAAGCATATTTTTCACCAGTGACTGCAGACAGGCTCACAGCATGTAGCTCACATCTCAACCGCACTTTCAACATGACTAACTCTTGACAATATTTGAACTTTTGAGCCCTGCCATCCTTGGGCACAGTCACAAGAAGAGCAAGCACAAGAAGACGTCAGTCTTCAAGGACACTAGGTCCCTCCCCCCCTTCACGAACTAAAGCATTCAGCCTCCCCTTTCAAATCCCCTCTCAAAAACACACCATGAATCCCATTTAATTAGAAATGCTCTCACACATTCATTATACCAGCTGGTTTTGACTCAGAAAGCATATTCTTCTGGCTCATTTCTATACGCAGCACCTCTGTTCAAATACAAGACTCCATAAGCAGGACCTGTGTTTTCTCGGTGCTTTCTTATGCCAGGGATTGAGCACTCTGGCAACTCTTAAATATTGGTAATAGTAGCAGGCCACTTAGACTTCCAGGGACACATGAAAGAGAAGTGGACAGACAGACAAATCCATGTCCACACACCTCTTTCCTTTCACTTCCCCTTCTCCCCATCCCTTTCTATCCAGCAAGTCAGCATTTCCTCTTGTCTCTGTTCCATTTTATGTATAACTCTCTTCTACAGAGGCTTGCTTACAGCTATCGGTGGTCCACAGCATGGCAGAATTAATGCAGTCGATACGCGATAGAAAGGGGAAATGTTGGCAATATATGATTGCAGATTAAATGATGCAATTTCAGGGTCAGCACTACAGAAGGCACTTGCGAAGAGGCTGACAAGTAAAGACGAATGGCAAATGAATGAGGGCAGTTACAGTATTTAATGTACATTTGCCTTCTCTGAGATCTGTAGACTCTGCTACCATCTGCTGGTTTATGAAAAAGAGCCAGGGAATCTATTTTAGTGGCTCTATATACATAATCTTTCAGCTGTCTCTCATTATGAGAACAGTCCTCATTTCAGGTCACAGCTTACCTTCAGCCTCCACAGAGCTGTCAATTAGGCTCACTTCTGTTTCCTGATGCATTTCCGACAGCAGGCGTGAGGAAGAATAGCAAACAGATCATGCAAAATGTATACTAAACTCAAGTAATATATTCCAGAGTAAGGCACACTTTCAGTATTTTGCAAAAAAGAAAAAAAATGAATCAATGCAATTAGTTCCAGTTTATTCTAGAGGGCAGAGGGTGAGGACAGATTGAAAGGTATTCAATTCTGGTTTTGAATGAACATACCCTTCATTATGCTTCCCCATATAACTGATATATAAATTGTCGTACTCCACTGAAATCAATGGAGCAATGCAGACTGCTATCTTTTGAGAATGTGATCCAAGGAGGATACATGCCAGACCTAAATGTAACTTAATGCAAAGTTATGGCCAAGTTACATTAAATAGAGGAAGAGAGAAAAGAAGAACGTATTTCCCTTAGATGTATGTAATAATACATAGACACTTATACAACTCACAAAATAAACTGGTTTTAAAATCACCACCTCTTCTTCATCCATTTAACCTGTCAGGACTATCAGGAAAGGGTTGGCAGTGGTGGCAGCTTTTACAGAAGAGTGGCCTTATAAATTGGATGCACACAATCAACCTAATTCTGTAGAGTTTAAGGCCAAAAGAGATCATGGTGACCGCTTCCATGCTTACCACAGTCCACAGACTTTCACCTAATGACTCCACTTTCAAGCCATCACTTCTAGCTGAGTTGGGGTTTCAGAGTGGAGAAAAGCACATATATGTTCCTCAATTAAGAAGATTAACTACATGCTCAGGTCATTTATGCTCACTCAGCCTCATTTCTGGTGCACAGTAAGGTCCGTCTTGGTACTGGAACAAAGTTGTAGCACTCCATGGGAAACTCAAGGAGCAGTGGCAAGCCAAAGAGGCCAAAGCCCTCCGACAGCTACCTGGCTTCACAAAAAAGTCTGTGCTATCTATCTTAGCCCTTTGAATAGCACAGTTTCCCCTCCTGAGAGTAGCCAAGATTCCCTTAGCTCAGCTGGAGGATGCTGTGCCTCACTAATGTCAATGGCCATCCCCATTTCGTGCCAGTGTCTAAAGACTGGGGATCCCTAGACTTGGAGGCATTGGAGCAAGGAGCTCTTGGAAGCAGTTTTGAGAAAAGCCCATGATTAATGGCCTGTAGCAAGCCTTCTGCATTTTCCCTCACAAAATGGGACTCACCACCAGCACCATAAAGTAACGGCAAGCAGCTTCCTTTAGGACCTCCATACGAATATGAACAAGGAAAAGGGATGTGCACATGCTGTTTTTGCAAGGGTAAACTTCACAGGCAGCCTATGTTCACTACTTGCCATCTAGCAAAAAGGAAACTGAGGTTACTGGAGTCAATGAGGAAACATTGGCTGTACCTTTTAACACAGGTTACACCAGAACTCCTCTTAAAATAAAACTGGACACAACTCCAGTAGTACATAGTCTCTGGAGAAACAGCATTAAGGTGGCTGACATATGCTGCTTGGTTCAGAGGTGAGATGAGGCAACAGATACCTCACAGATGAATCACTGTAAAGCCCTGGTGTAGCCCCAAGGGACTTGGAGCAGTCTGTCTGGAGATGGACTTTTCTTGGTATATTTCAGCCAGACATTTTCTATTACTACAGCATTCCTTTTCTACTACTACAGCATTTTTTAATAACTCTGTACTTCTATAAACAACTCTGTGATGAGCACAAAAAATATGAAATATTTCAAACCACACCTGCTAATAAATTTAAATATTTAACACTCCTTAATAACACATCATCCTAGTATTTGCTTTCTGGGAGGGAAAGAGAGCAAGTATCCCATGAGGATAAGCCAACATGAATTATAGACCATACACTGCTTGTCATTAACAGGCGTGGAAGAATATGGGAAAGGATCTGATTTGACCAAAAAGAAAAAAAAAAATCACCAAACACAGCATCATAGAATGAATTATTGATACAATAAACATGCTGAGCTGCTTCATACACTCAAGAAGCCAAGGGACAAATAAAAGAATCAGGCTTCAGTCACATGGTTACCCATCCCTATTAGATTAATTCAGTCATCTACAGGATTTGCTATTTATATCAAAGCAACTGGAAAAAAATTATTTACTGTATCTTTGGTTACATTTACTAGAAAGCAGCAAAAGCACAAAGAAGCTTTGCAACAACAGTTCCCTTTTTTACTATATAGCTGAGAAGAGAATTTGGCTCTTATTTTTGAGACCCCAGAAATCTGCAACACTGGAAAAGAGCATTTTTTTCAGTTTCCAGAGAACTACAAACTGCTGCAAGGGAGGATAAGAAACAGCCATAAATGTAACCATTAACATAGGCTTCAGACAGACATAGTAGGACTTCTGCACACAGCCTCACAGCCCAAGGGGTACAGTGATGTCTCTGCTCCTTGCAGGTCCCAGCTCCAAGCTCAACCTCCTTTCTATTGAACCAGCATTGCTCAGGGGGGTCTGATTTGTATGTCCTCTAGGTCTAGAAGACTTGCATCTATTTACAACACTACATTTGAAGAGCAGAAGGCTTCGTGCAAGTATTGGGGAGCTGCTACCTACAATATGGGTTTGTAGAGGTATATAACACGTAACAGGATATGCTGCACTTACTTGCCTTACTCTTAATAGTTTGTTTACATTAACAACTCCTAAAACACTCCCTATAAGGGAGAGATTTTTTTAGCATTGATCAATCTCATTTGGCAATAAGACAGCAGAGGGAAATAAAATCTAGCTCCTAAGATGTTTTACCAGCGAGATCAGAATAAAAATATTGTTTCATGATTCACACACAGCGAAGTGTTATACAGAGATTAATTCTCCCACTTGTTGATGTCAGAGTCCCTGCAAGATAACTATGCATTTCATCAGAGAACCATTAAAATGAACTAAAACTTATACAAATTTATAGCAAGAATAGCAATAAATTTCCTTTATTTTCAAACTAAAGAAAATTTAGGAGCCAGATCATTCAGCTTTTGCCCATTGAAATTCTGTGATTAAAAAATATAGAGTTAGAGCACAGAAAACATTTAATTTTTTCACTAATCTGTTATTTAGCCAGTCTGTCATTTTACTTAGGCAAACCACCACAGTAGAAATGAGAGTTCTGAATCACAGTTTATATATAGTTTAATTCTTCACGTATCCATCTTTCCCAAAGGAATCAACTAAAATAAATCATAACTTCATCACAGGAATACACAGATGCACATAGCACTCCTACAACAAATAATTAGATAGGAATGTCAAAGAAAAAAAAAATGTCATTTTGTGCCCCTTAAAATTTCACTGGCCTACATGGGTTGTCGTGGGTTATTGTGATGTAATTACTATTTTTCACAGGAAAACAGGATGACACACTTGGAGTGTGTATAAGAATGAAATTTAACATGAAAAGGTAATACTAGTGCACTCTCACTCTCTCATTCTCTCTCTCATTTTGTTCCTGCTGTAAATTAACCAAATGTTCCTCAAATCACCTGAGAAATCCAAGAATCAACGAAAATGTTTCCATGAAATTACCATGAGACAATTATCATTTGCCATAAATCTCTGAATATCTGTTAGCAGAACGAGGTTTTGTCTTCAAAGCTGATCTTTTTCCTCAGTAGGAGCGCTCTGAGTGGCGTTGCACCTACCAAAATAGCCACTTGGTTAAGCTGTTTTCCAGAAACAGAGGCTCTGCCTGTTCTCTGCATGAGGCAGATGATGATTTTGTACATAAATCTGATACATCCCAGACACATTTCCCTTTAACTGAGTTACTCATATTTCATTTCATAAAGAATTACAGTGCTTCCCAATTCTGAATAAAGAGCTACATTTTGACATTTAACTTTTTTTTTTTTTTAAATGGGGAAACAGATTTTTTTTTCCAACTCTGATGATAATCTCAATTAGTACCTTCTTTTGAAGCCCATCTAGGCATAGAACCACCATTTACCAAGAGTAAATACTATAAACTCCATGTTTGCTGTTTTGAGGAAAGAGGGCTAAAAATACTAACTCTAGTTGCAAATATGGGCAACAGCTTTGTCTTCCCAGTAAAACCAGTAGTCAAATCTGGACCCAACTAAGTCAGCAGAAATCTTTCCCCTGACTTAACGAGGGCTAGGATTTCACCCTAAGACTTTAAAGAAAGAAAAAGGAAAGAGCAAAGCTTACCTCTATAGCAAGAAAAGAGAGAAAAGGAAGAGGAAAATGGATTTTTTTTTTTAAGAGTTAAAAGGTCATTCATCTTTACAAAAGCTAACGAAACAAATGTCATTAGATGTAGGAGATAAAAAGGTCAAATAAATATCCTGAACATGGAGCTAAAATGTTACAGAAAGACTAAAGGAAGAGGCGAGGCACATTTCTTCCTTTGAGAATAAAATGATTAAAGAATAAAAATAATTTTGGAAAAAATGATCTCAAGCAAAAAAAAAAGTCCTCATAGCAAACATTTGAAGTAACAAGCCTGCATTAGAAAAGAAATAATATCCCTTTATTAAATATCTAAGGAGCAAGCAGTAACAAGAAGCTATAGTGACCACACCATCTAGAACATTATTGAACTTGGTTTTTGAAACCTGAAATTTCATAGGAATCATGCCCAACAGAAAAAAGAATATCCCATGATAAAATGATATCTGTTATATTCAGTCTGAATAGTCATATCTGATAAGCTACTAAAACGCAAAGGAAAAAAAGAAGCAAGTCCAAAAAGGAAAAAAAAAAGCAACAACAAGAAGAGAAACATTAATTTATCGGTGGATCAGTTTACCAAAGAAGGCATTAGACTACATTGATCCTTTGACTCAGGGTTAGATAACTCTCTTCACAACCGTCACTGAAAACAAGGTATTCACCTTTAGGGAATTTTCTTTAAAAATTACAATTTTTTGGAAGTGTAAATGGAACACCTGCCCAATGCAAAAGGCCAAACGAAAACAAGAGAGTCACTGACATTGCCACCAACTTCCAACAAGATCAGAGCTATCATCCAAAAAAGACTTATTCAGGACAGCATTTATGTCTAAGTGCTGCAGGTTTGGGGTTTTATACACATTAAAATTCTTGGGAAAAATTTATTTATTTATTCTTCCGTATTTACTAAATTTTCATCACTAGAAATTGTCTACAATTTTAGATCCTTTATGATAAAATATACACATTAAACTATTTTTCTCATGACTTGAGTAACTGTCAGTGTTCTCATTCCTTCCCTTTCTTGATTCTGACAAGGAGTCTGAACAATAAGTTGATTATCATAATGCCAAATACAGTATTTTTAGAGAAGCATATGTTCCAGTGAATTCATAGCATATTTTGTATATTTTTTTAATTTGATTATATGAATTCAGCTATGATGTGATCCAAGTGCAGGATGCACTTTGTCCTAATTTAATGCCCTATTTTAAAAGTATGACCTTGCTCTTCTGACTTGAAAAATATCAAATGCCCTCCAACAGGATAAACACGAGTAAACTGAAAAATGTCATATTTCTACATTTAATCACGGAGTACATGCACCTCTTCCCAGATACTAAGTATTCCACACTGTTATATGGTAAGTGTGCTGTTGTAAGGTGTACCTATGAAGGAGCACAATGCAACTGTCTGCTGCTCTTAAATCTTGAGATGTCAAAGAATTCCAGATAGAAGAGTTAAGCTTCATCAGCTGTACTGTACGTATGGGACAATTAAGCACAGAAATAGGAACTAAACTATCCAACATTTATTGTTGGGTCATGATCAGGACAGACGTAGTTTCTATAAGTCAGTCTTAAGTGTCCTGATCTTACTGTTTCTCCCCTTGTGAAAGGATAGGGCTGGACAGAGATTGATGTGTCACAGTCTGCCAAAAGTGAACAGAATTATAGCCAGACAGCAGGAAAGATGAGAAGGGAGCCTCACATAAAACACACCTCAAGGTGTGGGCAGAGTAACTGTGGGGTAAGCTAAGATGGGAATTTACAGTCTGTCCATGGTTATTCAGTAAACACTCAGCCATTGGTGTACACAAGGTAGCTCAGCCAGCCCTCTTCCACTGATGGCAAGACTACTGTGAGTTATTTCTTTTGCACTGCAAGACATGTGCATGCAAGCAGTTCCTGGAAAATTACTGATAGGCTATAAACACACATCTTTGATTATTCATGAATAACGAGTTGTTTATCCATATCTCCCTGAGGGCCAGAGGGATGGGACAGAGGAGGGGAGTACATGCAGAAAGGAGTGCCTTTTTGCCGGATTCCAAATTACACGAGCAGTACGCACAATGTTGTTGCACACCTTTGAAACCGCTGTAGTTACACAGCCCTCCAGTTAGTTTCATAAATCAAAGTTCAACCTTGATTTTTCTTCATGCTTTCCTCTAGGACTATAGAGACTTGGTTTCCCTGGCTTTGGGCCCCCACCCTGCCTGAGACTGCATCGCTTCATGTTCCCTTTGGGTTTACCAACTCCAGCCTGGCTCCAACTGCTACTATCCCACTGAAGACCCTTAGCTCCAGGAGCTATGCCTCAGAAATATACCACTCTGGAGCGCAATGAAATCCAAGAGAAAACACAAATCAGTCTCCTACTTCAGTTTTCCAGGTACGATCCTGTTTTTGCAGCTATTTTGGACTAAGGTGTGACAGCCCTACAATCAACTACTTTCCCACTTGTCCACAGATGTGACTACACCATCTCAGCACAAGTAAATAGGGGAACCTTGTTGGCACCTCCTACTTGGTGGACTAAAACATTTCTGCATCATATTTCATTGTCTCCTGAACAGTGAAAAGCCATTCCTGCATCCCCTAACAGGTCTTATCATAGTCAAATTGCCTAAGATCTACAATGGTGATCGACATTAGGTGTTCAATGCTATATGCACTTAAACCAGCTCTACCACATAATTTTCTTGTCACATAGCTCTCGTATTTCCTTCCCTCCATCCAGCAAGGCTAAACTTCGCACAGCTGGAAAACTCTCATCTCCCCTGCACACCCAAAAGGAGCAGTGTGCACCATTCAAATATCTTCTGAATTCAGTAATAGTTTCCTTAGTTGGTCCTTTCCCAGGTTGCTCTATCTTGGAAAACTTCTGCAAAAATAGCAGTTACTCCAAAGAAAACTCTGTGTTTAAAAAACAAACAAACAAACAAGCAAACAAAAAAACCCACAACCAAAAAACTACAACCCATATTTTTGTTCATATCAACAAATTCAGCTTTATGTGGACCAGAAATCTGAAATGTAAAGGGAGCCCAAAGAAAGGCACTCTCTGATCCCAAGCAAATCTACAAAGGTCAAAACTCCTTCTCAGCTTCCTTCTTTGTCCAAACTAATACTTTACCTTCTTTTGCAATTAAAACATCTACAGTATTCTCTACTGGCGAATAGCTGTCACCTCTCGCATATTGCTTTCCTAATCATCCACAGAGTTAATACACTCATCCTGCCAGTCTCTGGCCTTGGCTAATGTAGGCTTGCCCTGCCTACTTCTGTGCAGAATGATAATTTTCCTAAATCATTGTTTTAGCCATGTCATTACTCTCTTTTAATCCCATTATGGGGTCTGACTTCTCTGTAGGATAAAAGACAAAACTATTTACCTCTATTGCACAGTTCTACAAAGGACTCACCTCAGCTATCATCTGTAATTAACACCAAGCGGTTGAGTGACCTGTTCACCCACACTTGCATCTCTTTCCAGTTTTTCCCACTTCATCAACTAGGTGATTTTCATAAAACATCCATGAGTCACGTTCACTGTCTTTCTTCATACCCCACCACAAAATTCTTGTCTGCTGCAAAGCCTATTAAAAGCTTGACAATAATTAGGCTGTTAAAATACCAGAAGGTCCACTTAGCATTTTGACCAATATTTTCTCAATTTATTTTTGCCCCTTCTCCTTCTGCATTCATCACTTCTCTTGTACTTATATTGCAACCCGTTTTTGTAGCACACTTTTATGCTCAATTTTTTGTAGAACACTAAGCACAATGAGACTTTGGTCCACAGCTTGTGTCTAATTACTACAGTAATGCTACTTCTAATATTAAATTGAGCTAAACTATAAATTATACAGAATTGCCATTTTCACATGACGATTAGCATGCTGAGATACATTCTGAGGCCACTGTACACATTTGCATTTCCTATCAAGACTGCTGTTTGATATGTACTTTACATACACAGCTAAAGCTACAGATAGGACACGTAATTCTTTCCCAAAGGAAAATAAATGTGCTCTCTCCACTGCTGCTGCTCCTTCTGATCAGAATACCCTTTAGTTAAAGTACAATAAATGGATAAGAATGAGACCAAATTTCAATTTTTCAATTGAAATTTTTCAATTACTGCAGATTGTACACTGTGTAACTCGCAATTCTTGTTGGAAAAAGCAAAACCAAAAAAACCCTAATTGTCCCAACACAGGAGGCACACAGGATCATTCCTATCTCATTTCTCTACACCATGGATGCCACATTCCCCTCTGGTAAACTGGAAACCAAGTTCAGACTCCCCAGAACAGGAAAGCTTAATCCAGTAGACCAATGAGATTCAACAAGGCTCAGTGCCGGGTCCTGCACTTCGGTCACAACAACCCCATGCAACGCTACAGGCTGGGGGAGGAGTGGCTGGAGAGCTGCCTGGCAGAAAAGGACCTGGGGGTGTTGGTTGACAGCCGCCTGAACATGAGCCAGCAGTGTGCTCAGGTGGCCAAGAGGGCCAATGGCATCCTGGCTTGTATCAGGAATAGTGTGACCAGCAGGACCAGGGAGGTGATAGTGCCCCTGTACTCGGCACTGCTGAGGCTGCACCTGGAGTAGTGTGTTCAGTTTTGGGCCCCTCGCTACACGAAGGACATCGAGGTGCCGGAGCATGTCCAAAGAAGGGCAACGAAGCTGGTGAAGGGTCTAGAGCACAAGTCTTATGAGGAGCGGCTGAGGGAGCTGGGGTTGTTTAGCCTGGAGAAGAGGAGGCTGAGGGGAGACCTTATTGCTCTCTACAACTACCTGCAAGGAGGTCTCTTCTCCCAAGTAACAAGGGATAGGACGAGAGGAAACGGCCTCAAGCTGCGCCAGGGGAGGTTTAGGTTGGATATTAGGAAAAACTTCTTCACCAACAGGGTAGTCAGGCACTGGAACAGGCTGCCCAGGGAAGTGGTTGAGTCTCCATCCCTGGAGGTATTTAAAAGACGTGTAGATGTGGTGCTTGAGGACATGGTTTAGTGGTGGACTTGGCAGTGCTACGTTAACGGTTGGACTCGATGATCTTAAGGGTCTTTTCCAATCTTAACAATTCTATGATTCTAATAATCTCACAAAATTAATTTTCCATTTACTACTGTTGATTTCTCTAAGATGATATTCCTAAATATTTAGATTCAAGAATCTCTGAAATTTTTTTAAATGGACACGTTTGTAACATTCTTTCTACAACAGTTCCAGGGTGCTGCCTGTGTAGGTCTTAGCAGCCTAGTACCCCTTTAGTGAATGTTTCAAACTCTGCTAGTGATCTAGGTGCATAACAATCGTGTACACAATATATGTGATTTTTGGTTCATCTGAGAAACAAACATTTTGGAGAATGTTTGTTTGAAAAGCTAAGTCCTCAAAAAAAAAAAAAATCAAATCAAGGTTTTTCAGGTTACAGGACAAGAAAGACTGCCAGATTTCCAAGTGTAGTTCTTAAAATATTCACAGTACACCATATCATTCCTACAAAAAACTGGAACACAGGAAACTGGAGCTCTGTTTTCTGAGCTTCCAATATCTGCAGTTTATTTGAGAAGGAATTTTAGTTTAGTACTAGAGTTCTTTTAGACAACAGCAACAACACAAAAAAAGAAAAAAAACAAAACAAAACAAAACCAACCCCCCCACCAGAACACCTATAAAAGAAAAATAAAACAAATTCCAAGTATCACTTGTCCTGAGGAGTATGTAAAAATGTTCGTTCAGATATCAAGCTTAGAAAATTTGGAAGACACTTTACTCACTCTAGAAAAGATTGCACTCAACTGCTTGGCATTTTCAAATGAAGATATTTCCCCCATAACACTATACATAGCAGTAAACAAATATTCTAACACATACTCATAAAAAACAGAAGAAAAAAAAACAAAAACAAAAACAAAGAAACATTTACCAAAAGTGATTTGGGGTTTTTGGGGTTTTGTTTGTTTGTTTGTTTTGTTCAGGTTTTTTGTTGGTTGTTTTCTTACTTTTACCAGCATAAACTAATAATCAACAATTTATGGAAACAAGGAAGGAAACAAGGAAGGAAGAATTATGAAAATGAACAAACTAATGAGTAACGCTTTTGATTTTGAAATTCTTCAACATAAAGACCTTTTATTTGGGCAGCTGTTAATTTATCTAGCAATAATATTGTCAAACAGCACAACATTTAAAGAAAATTAGAAAGATCAAATTGAAACTCAAATTTAGAAATACCAGTAAAACAATGATCCCTGAGTTTGGAACCATGAATAAAATGTTTACAGTCTTTAGCGTTAAACCTGCATAAATCCTCTTATTTTTAGCAACAAACAAGTTTGAGCTATTCTTTTCTAAAATTACATTATCAGTAAGTAACAGCTAAAAACAGCCTCTAGCAGAATATTACACCAGATGAGATAAAACAGGGATTAAAAACTAGTAGCTTCCTTGGTAGAAGCAAAATACTTGCAGCACCGTGTAGTATACCAATGAAATTAGTCCATACTTCAAGAACCATTTTTTTTTTTTTTTTTGCTGGTGTAAAGCAATATAGCTCCACTGACTTTACTATACTGATCTACACCTACTGAGGATCTGGATCATAGAATCTTCATACTGAAATGAAGTGGCTCTTGCCATCAGTTGGACAATAGTTTCAATAGCATCCATAAATTTAACATCTGGTAAAGACCCAACAAAACTCTGCAAATATCATCAGGTATCACTGCTACACATTGGCTATAAAATACTAACTAGGATACCAGACACAGCACTAAATAAAGAATTGTTAGTGTTTTAAATCCAGGTCAAGTTAGCTTTGTGACAGGAGATAAGAGCTGATAAGCATCACTATACATAATGATTTTGACAAACCAAAGTATACTGTACTGCCAACATGATGCTTAGAGTGAATTTTGCCTTTGTGAAGAGCTGCAGTAAAAGTCCAGTAAACCACCAAAACTCTCAGACTCAGTTCGGAAATGGCACAGAATCTGGTTCTCCTTACAAGGGTAAAATGTACATTCAAGCAGATGTTGCCGAGTCCGCTCATTTTACAGTTATAACCAACATGTATGCCTATTTACTAGAATAATTTCTGATCAATATCTCTTCTGTGTCTCAGAATAGGATTAAATAAAAACAAAATAAACAAAATAAAACCGTACTTCAAAAAGCAAAGATGCACCAGACATCTCTTCAACCTAAAATTTATTTGGAATGCAGAGGAAAATCTTTTGCCTAAGTTTACAGCTGGAAGATGGAGATTCTGCCACTCGGGAGAGGAGTGCCTAGACAACCACACAGTGGGCCTTGAGAACTTCTTTAACAGGGGAGTCATTTGCTAATTTGCTATTATCTGCGGGGGAAGAAAACTTTTAAAATAATCATGAGTTTGGACAAAAAAAGAAATGGACTCAGAATAATGAATTCTGTCCAGAGCAGATGAACCATCACAAGAAGAGTTAATTTTGCAGTACCTCAAATGCCAATCTGTGATTACAATCAGGAGATGGTGAATATTGAATCCTTTGGCCCCAGCAGAGGAAGTGTTTTGAAGGGGAAGTCTTCAGAGAACCAGCACTCCTGCAGCATCCCTAACTTTCAATTTAACAACCCAATTCATCAAAAATCTTGGAGATTTTAAAACTCAAAAGCAGCTTAATGATACATAATGACTTCTGAAAGAAGAAAACAAAATTTCTGCTACAACCCGTTAATTTAAACTTTCACCCCTTCCATCTTGTTGAAAGAACTACAGATAAGTATCCGAATGTGACCTGCTTTGCCCCGTTAAATACTTGCAGAGACATTCACACTCTAAATTTCCCACTTTCAGCTCTTCATACTACATGGGGTTTTTTGCAAGTATTTTGATATAACACAACATCTAGAACAGAACCGTGTAGTCAATACAATAAAAATAGACTCCTGTTTCAGTGATGCAGGTGGAGCTCTGCTGCAGAAGTGCCACTGACGGCTTGAGAGGACTCTATATTATGGTCACCTCTAAGAGTTCACACCAGCTTAGCCCAATTTAAATAAGGCAACACCAGCATAAAACCTGACTGATTCTGGAAATCATTCTCCCCTCTCTGTAGAAGCCAGCTGCTGGAGCGGAGCCCAGGAAGGTGGGCTGTACCCTGTACTTTTGCATTGGCAAAATCATTACACCTCTTGGCACTGGTTCTGAAGGGAGCCCAGAATCGCACCAGTAGGGATGCAAGTGGGAGGGAACAAGTCACCTGTGGGCTCCATCGATGTGCAATATCCTAAATGGGAGAAGAATTTCTGCTGCCAGCTTCTGTGGACATTGCGGGAGAAACAGAGAATTCACCAGAAAGTCACTGAAAAGCCTACATTTCTGGTAACGTGGACCTAGCACTCCTCTGCTGCTCAGGGTTATCCACTTTTCTGAGAAAGCAGGCTAAGGACCTCAGGGCCTACAATGTCCTGATGCACACCTGCTAACCCCACACCTATGCCCTTCTCAACCTTTACTTTGAAAGCCTACACAGGATGGAAGTAGAGATCTGTTGCTTCCCACACCTACCCCATGTTAAAGTTAGCATATGGATTAAAATAATTAGAACATTCCAGCATGTCATAAGCAAGGACATCCAGGCTACTACCCAAAATTTGTAATTGCAGTTACAGCTGGATGCTGACATTGCATATCATGGTTGTCTTCAATATTTATGTGTACTTATGCGGTCAACTTGCTTCTAGGAGTAGTTGAATCTTTGAGAGAACTACACAACACTTTGCACAATACCAGTAATGCTTGTCAGTGTAGAGGATTACACAGGGTGAAATGCTCACAGAGGATGTTAACTCAGATGACCTCATGTTTTTCTCTGACCTCAAAATCTGTTAATCTAAAATCTGATGAGTAAAGGAACTTCTGATATTGCTAAAAAAGTTAAAATGCTGATTACCTAGAAGCAAATATAAGAGCACTAATTTTCCTTAAAATACCTTGGATTCAAGAAATAGTCTTCTAACAACTAGATGACGGTTCTGCTCTTCTCAGGGAAACTTTAGAATTAGTTCTTAAAACAGTTATATGGATACATGTATATATAGGTATACATCTATGCGATTGAAGAATTTATTAGCTTACAATCTATTCTGCCAGGTTATTCACAGGAGATAAATAACTAGAAATAACTAGAGAAAACTGTTTTCAAATAAATAATCCAAGATAATGTTGTCAGATTATGTATAGTTATATTATGTATATTATTGCCTATATTCTCTTGTATATCCACACAGAAACAAGAACTGGGCCTCTGCAGGAAGGGAGAGAAGAAAAAAGAAACAAACCACCAACACAGTCATACATTTACGAAAATGTGCTGCTGTTGGGTGGTGCCACAGCTCTTAAAACATTATTCTTTGATAATTTTATTGGTTAAATATTTATGAAGAATGTCTTCTTGAGGGGGAAAAACACCCATCCACCTCTCAGATGTCAGTCTTTCTTCTTGCAGGATGTTAATTCATAAAAGGGAGCTAAATGGCACAATTATTCTAATTCAATAAAAAACAAATCTCAAAAAAAAAAAAAAGAAAAAATGTGATAATTCAGTTAGTACAACAGAGTGATGAAGAAATGAGAAAATAAACAACTACAGTTTGAAATTACACCCAAAGCTATGCTGCTTCAAAATCATAGGGTCAATAATGCATTGAATGGTTTTACTCTTAAAGAAACACAACCATGCCCACTACCCACAACACAAGCAAAACACTAGTTCTGCAATATACATAATTTTAAACTTCAAATATTTGTAAATTAATGAAGTTTTCCTACTAAAACTGTAAAATATTATCCTCAGTTATCCGCAATTAACACAACTTTAATGGGTGAAATCTACACCATCACTACTTAATTGCCCAAGGGTGGTTTCAGACATGTTTGAATCATATTACCTGTAAGCAAGGAAGCATGCTAAAATACTCTGCAGTTTGTAGAGCAGGAGATGTCAATCAGGCTTGACTTACTTAAAGCTCTTTGAAGAACTGGGGCACAAAAATGAAAGAGGCAAGTGAAAGTCTTTCTGTTTGGTAAAAAAAGCACTGATATAGCTATGATTGTTTGATTGTTTTTCCACAATGCAGCCATGCCTTGGATATAACTCCTGTGGTTATCAGATGGTGATTATGCAAAAAAAAAACCAACTTGATCCTCACTGGCAGCTAATACCTTTTGCTGAAATTTTTTCTCAAGCTATACAAGAAAAAATTCGAATTCCATATTTCCAAGACATTTTTGCTCTTAAATGGTATAAGTTTGGCAGAATTGAGATGGGAATTGCAGTTAAAAGCTTATAGGTACAGTTTAATGAAACTCCTGCACTATTACAAGATTTGTACTATTTGAACCGCTTACATCAAAGTTATAGAATATAAATAAATATAACTAATTAAATATATGTTTTTTAAAAAATCCTTACATCTGTGTGGATGAAGTAATTAATCTCATATGGAAACAAAAACTGATGCTACATGTGGGCTTTAGATGGGACCCTTAAGTACAACCACAGTAAAATCTGAGCATACTGACTGCTATCAGTAGATCAGAATTGTAGCTCTTCTCATCAATACATTGTTGTTTCTAACAGTTAGTTTGAGTTCCTTCAGTGAAAGGTGCATGAAACTTGATAGTAGGCTGAGATAATCTTCTCCCTTTAACTTATCCCTGACACTTCAGAAAGAGATGCAAGAAAATTAGTAGTGGATGACTTGGAAATCATTGTAAAGAATCTTTCTTGCAGACAGGACATGCAAGAAGCTGGCTGGATTATACATACCTCAGTAACGATGGCTTTGGCATCTTTTATGGTATAAGATTTGCAGCTTGGCTAAGTAAATACAAAAAGATCCTGCTACCTCTGTGTAATGTACACAATTACAACAGCTAAAAAGCTAAAGACAGTACCTAAATCCATTCTCTTTATCCAGGTTCTAACACACTCTCAGTTTCACATCTCTTCATTTCCAGTTTGTTTTATCTGACTTGTCATCCCTAAACCCTTGTGCGTGTTGAGATATATATCACACAATGCACAAGGCAAGGCAACACTACTATGCAGCAAATCCGTTCACTCAAACAGGAGAAAATTCAATCCCTTCTTGCCAGTGCTAGACGGGGTTTATTTACCCCACCACAGTGACTTCTGTGGTCATAGAATTGGCCCATTATATAAATGACTACAAAACATACATACCCAGCAATCCTCAGAGGAAACCAGAAATCATTAGTAACTGATGCACAGCTGAAAAAAGAGCTGAATTTGTCCCCACAGGCACTATTTGTGCATTCACACACTTAATATTTCACATCACATCTGACTGTTTGAATAAATAAAGTGACATTTTGATTATGCAACATATTAGAGACTGACAGTAGTTTTATTGATCTATCAAAACATTTGAAGGATTGATTACTACAATTTCAAAGTCATTCATTTCAACAGAGTTGTGGACACCAGACTGCTATAGTCCATGGCAAGTAGGCAAGCACAAAACCTGAATAATCTCAATTAGAAATGTAAGTCTAAGACCCATAAGTGAAGAAAACTTTATAATTTAAGGAGCCATTCCACAATGTTTCCTTACTGCAGTGATGCAGCTCTCTTTTTATAGGGCCCTAGAAGATTCTTCCTTCATACTATGCCCTTGGTAATCTCAAGGGAAAAAAATGCGGTTACACTGAAAATCCCCAAGAATGCAATAATATACGTCCAGTAATGAAACTAAACCAATCTCATTACAATCAGGTACATAACAATAATTATGCAATTTAGATAAGTCACTTCAGGCTGGCTTCACCGGTAATCCTCTCTCTCACACTCCTGAGTGTAACCAGTGCACAGCACTCCCCTACCCCTTAACTGCTAGTCCAACAAATGAGCCTTCCAGATTCCACAGTAAAATGACAGCCATTTGCCTTCCAAATTGTGCTGCTATCCATGCCTAGTAATTTAAAGCCTCGTAAGGTTCCCTAAAGACCCAAGAAGAGTGGGAGGCAGAAACAACACACACATCGTCAGCAGTGCAATTTTATCACTGTGATACCTTCAAATTGTAATCTCACCATTATCAGACCCCTTAGCATAATTATCTGCAGAGCCAAGGGTGGGGAGAGAGTACAGAACAGAAAGTAACAAAGAGCAAAATGCTTTGAGAGGTGTCATGGTCTTCGTGTAGTACAGAGATGAAGTTTTATTTCATGTAGTACAGAGATGAAGTTTTATAAGAACTGAAATGGGAGGTTAAAAATAAAAGAAAGGCTCAAGACAGGGACCTCTAATGAGATGTATTAAGTAGCATCTCAAGATAGAAAAATGACATGAGATGCAACCAGCACAAAACAGACCCAAAACCAGAAGCAGAAATACAGTGCTCATGTCACATGCTTCTACAAATACCTGCATCACAGAAGGGCATCTTAAGTTTTACTGCAAGTTTTGGTTCACACATGTTTTTACTCATCTTCCTGAATGCAATGGTGAAGGAGCTCCCTCTTGGGAAACAAACAAAAAAAAAAAAAATTTCAAGCTTAGAGGAAACTGTTGCAAGAATGTAACTGTAGTGAGGACTATGCTCTACAATAGGGAAACTAATGGAGTAGTAAGAGAGTGTACAAGAGATTAATAACTTTTCCTATTGTGAGCTTCACTCTTCCTACAGGACAGGGGAGGAGAAAAGTCCCTCCAAGTCCCTACCTCCAAGTCCCTGCAGTCCCTACCTGGACTTCCTGTTCCTAGGACAACACTGCTTTCTGTCATCCCTTTCAGAGGGCGAAAAATAAACCTTAAAGCTGACCTAGATCCAGCTTGGTATAAGGGTCTTATTTTGTCTTCCTTTTCCTTGCATTTATGGCAACACAGTAAGACCTTCACATATAGACTTTGTTCCAAAATCTAAGTCCAACCTTTTCGTCAGGAGTTTGAGAGCTTTTGGGTAGTTTTAGTTCTGAAGCAAAAGAAAAGGGATAAATCGTGAATATAACACTTCGGGGGGGGGGGGGGGGGAGTGGAGGGGAATTTCTGTCATCTGAAGACAATTTTTCAGTGAGAATCAAAAATAAAACTGTGAAGACAAAGATACACTCCATCATATTCCGAAGGGGCATAATAATTTTAAATGTGAAGATAAGATTGTCAGTAAGTTACCACAAGCAGACTTTTTCTCCAGAAGTCTGTAAAGCAGAGAAAATCAGCTTATTATGATGTTGCCACTGCTCTGTGGCTCCTTCTGATGCAGGAGTAGGCAAGGTAAAAATGCCCCCCGAATGTCCCACCACATTTTTTTCTAGGGAGAAGAGCCATTCCCACAAAGAGAGTCATACTTATTGGGACCCTCCATATGCACAATTGACTCATCAGCCCAGTATTCTAACTCAGTTAAAAAAAATATAAGTTACTTTAACAGACTACATGAATATTTCTTTTTAGAAAAAGAGAAAATACACTGGCTTTATCCAGTACCGGAGGAAATAAAAGACAATAAGAAGGAAGGAAAAAAAAGCAGTGTTCCAAGCACAAAGAGCTGAAAAGAGAGGTGAAGCAGCAGCCTGTCTAGATTTTCCTAATGAGGTTGATTTCTTTTTCTCTAGCTTCCTACGGTTAACTGGCTAATGGCGGGGGGGGGGGGGTGTTCATTATTATTATTTTATTTTTAACTGAAATATTGAAAAAAAGCAGAAGACAAAAACCACAATCCTAGATGCCAAACTCTTTTTCAGTTGAAGCATAAAATTGCCAAAACCAATGAAGAGTCTGGCTGGTTTTAGTCCTTTATTCAGCACATGATGTTTGAAGAGAAAATTCGATACTTTAATGAAAAGTTTTAAATACGCATCCAAAATTCATTATCAATATTTGAGCTACATAATACCAGATGTCTCCAACATTTAGGAAAGGTAAAGAAGGAAGCAGAATGGCACATAAAGCAACCGAATGGAACATGTAAATTAGCTTCATTGTACGAAATGCATTAGTGTACAGAGTGCATGTGTTCCACCAGCAGTTCATTGGGCTAATTTGCTCATAGACTGCTGTATCATGCTCACAGAGAAACAAATGCCAGGAAGAATGCTTTTTAATGAAAAGTGCTTTGTAAAACTTCCACTACAGAGTGACCATGTAAATCTACTAAACCTTTGGATCACAGGAGCAGACAAAGAACTTCACCCACATCAATGATTCCCAAGTAGGGCAACCTCTTATATTCTATTATAGATTTGTTTACTGTGGCTGAACATGAGAGCACTGTATCCAACACTAAAACAAAAAGATAGCTGTAATGAGTCAGTCTGGTCTCTCTGAAAAGAGGCACAACCTCTGACATAGATCCCAAGCAAAGTATTTACCAGTGGTTTCATGTTCTAACACCCTTTAAGTTAGGCTGTAGGCACCTATTCTGTATTGTAGAGATGAAGTAAGTAGATACATGTATTAATTGTTATATTTGTAAACAAGAATGATTAGTCCATTGTTTTGACTAAAGATATTTCCAAAGGAGAGTCATGAATGCCTGAAATTACCCACAAGAGAGCATAAGATAGGAATAATCACAACAGATGACTGTCCACACTGCAGCAGCAGTGTTATCACTCTAGTCATGAGGCTGGAAGAGAATTTGCAGATTAAAAATTCACTGCAAATTCAATGAACTGTCCCACAAGCGCATTAGAATATTAATTGTAGTCCTTTTAGAAAGTCTACCTGTGCATTAGGTCAAGGCCTATATGAACATTGCTAGTTACAATTTCAATTGACCTCACTTATTCTCTGCCTTTTCTTCTAGAGAATCTTGTCACATAATCTTTTTTCCCCTCTGGCTGCTGTGCTTTTAACAAAATTAGTTATTTGTGGTCTCCATCAAGACTTCTTTCATTGGTTTTAATAATCCACCCCATTCAAAATGTATTGACGTTCATACCTCCACTGTCAGACATACCCCATCTGAATGACCCCTTAGACAGCCAAGCTGCAAAGAAAATACTGCTAAATACTCAATCTATTACCTGGAAGTAGATATTTGGAAAGTCTGCAAATTCTCTGCACCAGCAATCCAGGTTTTCATTACAGTGTAAGTCTCAGTATCTTTTAACACATGCCTCAGCAAATCATTATATCCAGTGTACAGGATAGTTTTCAGTGACCCAGAACTGGTTTATCAGCTGCAGCCACCAGGGTAAGGATTGTAAATGGAAAAAAAAATGTGTGGCCAAAGTGTTGGCTTTACTAGCCACAAAACCATCCCTCTAAGAGCCATGAAAAAACACAGTTAGGTCACGACAGCCTAAAGGCTGAGCTAATTTGCACTGAGTTTGGAAAGAATGACAAGGCTTGAAGCATGCAGAAGGTAGTATTTGCATGCTTCCCATCGCCGTGAATATCAGACTTCATCCAAACAAGGGAAATGGACCTTTTTGATCTCCAGAGCTTCATTCCTTATCCACAAGCCAAGACTTAGCATCCTCAAGGTATCCCAAAGGCATTTATTTTAATTTTTGCAATTTTGTGTTCCCCAAGTTCGAGCCAAAACAGAACTAAAGATTCAAAGCAAGGTTTAAGCATTCAGAACTAAGAACTGGGCACTGAGCCACTATTTGGATGGGGCTTAATAATAGAATTTACCCCTAGGCTGGTCATTAAATTAAGGAAACTCCTTATTGTGACACCTAATGTCAAAAAGAGGAAGGCGGCCGACAAGACACCATCCAGGGCTTCTATGAGAAATGGAGCACACAGTTTCAAGTGAGCAGGTGGGGATGGCTGGAAGAGGAGAAAAGTAGACCATTAACATTTGCTAATCTAATTGAAATCCAAAAATAAGAACTATTTTTTCCTTCTATAGGACTTTAAAAACTGCTCTAAACAATAATAAAAGTCTCCTAAATACAAGCTTCCTAAATGAGCTACATAATGTTCCATGCCATAATCACCACTGCAACAAGAAAATTGCTCAAATCATTTTTGAGCCAGATTTGTCAGTCATGCTGCTCTGTGCTCTGAGTAACAATGTTCTGTGCAATTAATATCAAACCTTCCAAGGCAGCTCTGAGTTCTGATGTTCTGTGTGCTTCTGTCATTGCAGAAACTGTGAAGCCATACTAGTCTGTAATATAGAGCACCGATGGGAAGAAGAGAGAAAAAAATTAGGGTGGGGAGAAAAAAAGGAAAAAAAGTTTTGCAGCCGAACAGGGGCCAGGAATAGTAAGATAATTAGGGTGTGTTTTTTTACAAGATTGCAGCAGCTTGAATTGTTCCCCCCGTTTTATGTTTAATTACAGTTTTTATTGCACTCGTAAGAAATTCAGCTGCTGAAATAATCCAAGGAGCCAAGAACAATTCATTTCTCCCCCTTTCTCAGAAACTTTCAGCTCAGCCATTATACACTCTTTCTTTGTAACACAAAGATGGAACAAAGCGCTATTGCACTCTTGTTTATGTTAGGGTCTTAGATGCCATCATTATTCTCAATCTGCATGAAAATCCTAGGATAAGAAATGAATGAGGGAGACACAGGGGCATAAAGAGGACAGAATTCTTTTTCTCTGCATCTCGCTGTGCCTCTGCATTACAAAATTACCACTTACATCAATAAAACACACATCAGGCTATAATGAATGTATAGAGACCTCGCAGAGGGAAAAATCACAACTCCAATACATACGAAACATCAGCCTCCTACAGATGCTTAAAATTGTGCACCGTATGCTGAGACTTCTGAAGAGACATTCACTCAGTGGAAACGCAGGGATGGGAGAGGAAGGAGTACATACAATGCCATTCCTAAACAGCATTCCAATCTGCTAAATACTGATTACCACCAAACCTTAAAGCATAATATTTAGCACAATACAAAACTGCAGGTACTTAATATCTGTGACCAGATCAAAAATTAAGCCTATATGCTGCCAAGCAGCATATGGGAACAAACAGGAGGCCATTGAACAGGCTGCATACACCTGTCACACAGTATTTTCAGGCTTTGATCTACAGCCCTGGCCCATGTGGATAGTCATACTGAGATCAATAAAATTTGTATCAATAAGAGCTAGTGGATTGGGCCAGGCACACATTTTTCATGGTAGGAAAACTGATTACAAAAACAGCCACTTGTGTTCAGACTGTGCAAACGAGACTTTTCATCCAGGAATTCTGGGGATATGGTTGGAGACGGGAAAAATGAATTCTCCTTTATATTGAAAGTTAAAACTGAGCTTGAAGGAAAGACAGACACACTAATGCACTACTACTTACAGAGAATTTAATTTCTCATTGACCCAAGTCTTGGCTGCAGCTGTCTTCTACTATCTACTGCCTCAGCTATCCCCCCAAAAATGAGTAGTAAGAAAGTTATTTTTCTACAGAAAAGTGCCAATGCAACACTCATAGCAGCTGGAGAACCCGGCAGGAATTTCACCTATGATACCTTCACAAGGAGCTGTCTTATGTGAAGGGACAGCTATTTCATTTTAGCCTGATTTGGCAACAGCAAGCTTTTACCAGAATTAAGCTCAAAAGAAATGCCCCAAATGCCACACACTTAAAAAGAAAGGAAAAAAAAAAAGAAGAAAGAAACAATGAGCTCAAACAAAGAAACAAGATGAACTAAAACTTTCCACTATGACTGAGGAAAGAGGCACAGCAAAACATGTAAGTGAAACAAAAAAAAAAGGAAGTTGAACAAAAAATCAACATTTGCTGTTAGTATAGTGCAGAACAGAACATTAACAACAGAAAAGGAAAAGATGCTCAGTTCTTCCCTCAAGATCAGTCATTCAAGGAGGGAACCAGTCAAAGTTTTCTAGCAAAGAGCAACCTTAGCATAGTCTAGGCAGTGTAGGAGTTAAGGAAAAAAAAAATACTTAAAGGCCTTGTGATGACTTCATATGTCTTTGATCATCAAAAATGGGTACACTCAAGGAGAAATAGCTCAGGAAGTAATATTTAAGTATGAAAATAAAAGTTCGCTTTGATCAAACAAGCCTTTGCAACAAGTGTTCAGCAGAAATCAGTTTCATCTCTCCCCTTGAACATGAGTAGAAGCCTTCTGGTGAGACACAAGGTTAGCCATATGCCTGAGACTTGACTTTTTACCTTGGAAAGGCCTAGGCAACTGACTGAATTTTCCAAAGGCTCAGGTGATTAAGAAAGGGGCAAAAGACCTTCTGATCTGGATGTTCTTATTCTTAAGAGAATTGTTAGAGCACTGTTAATAATGAACAACTTTATCTTAAGACACTGCATCTGAAAGAGTGTTCTGCTGAATAAAAAAAGAGAAGGAACAACTTTTTCCTGCCCCTTACCTAATGGCATCAGCATTTCCAGCCCTTGGCATCTGTCTCTTTGCTTTTCTCACTTCCCTCTTAGCATCTGCAGGCACACCTTGCAATCATGGAGTTTACAAACCAGCAATCTCATCCCTAATCCCACCTGGCTGTGATATGGTTTGCAGATGATCACATTTACAATAGCATTGTATTTTAAGGCCCTTATCTTTCAGAAGCTGTCAAAGCCAAATGGGGGAAAAACATTAAAGAGGAAGAAAACTCAAGTGGTGCTGAGAAAAAAAGTTCTGGATCTGAAGAAGAAAGCATAACTAATGGGTATATAAATTGGAGGCTTCACAGCAAGCCTAGTTCAGCCATTCAGAGAGTTGCATCGTCTGTGCTGCGCAGTCTGGTGACAAAATCAGAGCGGTCCTCTGGGCATAAAATCTTCCATTGCCTCTGTGATAATACCTCTGATCTTCCTGTCATTTCAGATTTTATCTCCTCTCAGTACGTTTGATTAATCTTGGATTTCTGGAGGAAATGTAGCAGGAGGCGGGATACAGCCTCAGGCTGACCGGGGCAATGGCACATTTACTCAGCTGTACAACAAAACACAGGAACATCACTGCGCAGCCAGCTCCACCATGGGGGTAAGCAAGCATCCCCCTCTATGCCCCAGGACACCTGTATACCTGGGGTATCGCATGAAGCAGACATAAATCCGATCCAAGGAATTCTCATCAACGAAGAGCATACCGGCAAGGTTCATTTCTTTAGCAGGCAAGGTTCATTTCTTTAGCATTATATTTACTCTTGAAGTAAAGCCTGTGAAGATGTTAAGTCTGACATATTATTTTCAGCTTACACTGTTATACCTCCAAACTTTAAGCCCAGTTAAGTCTTGGTCACAATCACTTGTGTACGTAGGTCTCCTGGGCCCATTGATTACTGAGAACTAGCCATCCCTATCTATCTCAAGTCTTTTATAATTTATAATTGCTTCTTATTAAAAAATACATCTTTCAAAATACACTTATCATAAACGATTAAGTGATAATTTTTCCACCTTAGAATATTTACAAGTAAGCTAGCACAAAATGCCAAACTCTTTTCAACTCTATTCAGTCTTTGCATTTCACTTACAAGTAGAGATTTCTCTTGGTAACTTGCCATTCAATTTCATTTTCCCAGACATTACTAGAAGCTGTTAAGCTTGAACTCTTGGTCATGTACTTAAACATTCTGCAGTGTCATAATATCCAAACTTTTCTCAGATGAAATATCATTACCTTCTATGTCCTATAAGAATTTCTAAAATCAATAATTAATGCTATTAAGATGATGAGAAAAGCCAAGCTTCCAGTATTCATTAACCTTGAACAGATCTAAATTCCTCTAATTGTTTTAAACTGGGAGGAAGATGGAAAATCAACCCTATAAATATCTGGGAAGATTTTTCAACAGAGTTTCATTTATACTCACACAGAGCTACTGATTAATTTTTCAGCAGGGACACACAGTAGTTTCAGAAGGCCCAAGGAAAAGTTAATTCTCTCACAACTTCTAAGCTGTATTATAGCATAAGGAGTCACAGCTCTCCCTTTCCTTTAGCTCCTCAAAACAGGTCTGGAGCAAAATACCTTTCTTGCTCTATTATGGAGGTCCTGACCTTTACTTACCAGAAGTAGCTCTTATATATCTCTCAACTCCGGGCAAAACAACTGTAGTTAAATCGACTAAATAATGCATAGCTACAAAACAAGTGTTGCTTTTCTCCCTCCCTGAGACTCACCTCCAACAGGCCAATGACGATGGTAGCAGAGATCAGAGTGAAAGACAACAAATCTCTTCCCAGCCACCCCTCTCTCTCCAGTCAGCCATCAGCAAAAGCCATCCTTGTCTTTGTGCCACAGTGATGCTTGACTAGACACAGCAGTGAGCGGGAAAAAGGAGTTGTTCCGAGATTCAGTCAGTCTTGTCCCCTCCGCTTTTCCTGTAGCAGAGATGATCGACTTTTCTACCCTGCCAAAACCATATTTCATCAGGGCACGATACAAATTTAGGACAACTAAAACCAGCAACACTCTCTCTGTAAGCGTTTGCGGTAAAGATGGCACAAATCTGTTGGAATGGGAAGTAGAAATTCATCGGATAGAAATTAATTTGCATTCAGTGCTTCCAGGATGAAGAGAAGAATAGAGGGAGCGTATCTTGGCAAATGAGTAATAACAGCCTCTGTTCCTACTGCTGTTGCTAACCAACTCTCATATGTGTCCCAGGAGTCTGCCCTAAAGAAGGAAATGTAACTCTGAGACAAAAATGGTGTTTGAATTTCACCCTTCAATATGAAAATTACATTTTTGAAAGTTGATACACTCCAGAGAACATTTGAGTTGGTGAGAAAAAGTGGGGTATTTTGCACTGGTAGCGCGCTGAAAAAGAAGAAAGATCTGTTTGGGATTAATAGATCATGCAGCCCAGATAACCTTGGGTATAACATAGTATTGTTTGTTGGTTTTATGGTGATTTTTGTGTATAAAGCTTCTCATCTTCGTGAGGGAATATGAGAAGTTGTCACATACCCTATGTGTCCTTGTAGCTGGGAGCAATAAAGAAAAGGCACTGAGCAGAAGTAGCACTTTCTTCTCCTTAGAAGGAGGGTGTTAACTTGCACCAGATGTCCTTGGCCATTTGGGGTATGCAGTTTAATAACAGAGAGGCCATTTTGCTACCCACTTTGTTGCTTATGATTGTAAAAGCACTTGCTCTAATTTAGCCAAAGAGAATGTCTATATTAGAAAGCTGGAGATAAATTGTTTGGCTTCTTGTCGCATGAAACTTATAAATGAAGGGGAAGGATTTGGAGGGAGATGAAAAAAAAATGCAGTCTGAAAAAATGACTTTCTCCTCCTCAAAAAAAAAGGATATAATTAAACAAACAAACAAACAAACACACACAACAACAACAACAACAACAAAACCAAGACAGAAACCCAGGCTCTTTAACTGAATTCAGTTACGTTAGTTTTAATGTTAATTTACTCACAAATGGGCAATCATGCTTAAAGTATAGTTGAATGGGTTTTGTAAGGGAGTCATTTTTGTATGTTACGTTACCTTTTCCACTTCTTTAAAAATAAAAAAGATATTTTTAACCAGCAGTCTTCTTTAACCAACACTCATATTACTCACTGTTGGGCACTTTGCAAGTACTGAAGGCCTTGTAAAAGATACTCCTCACTCCAACACTAGACTTCCACTCCTGAGAGCCAAGGGAATCTTGATTGTTTCACTAGACATTAATTTTTGAAACAGCAAGCCTCCTGTCTTCTCTCTTCCTTCAACATCCTGGCAGGATAATGGGCAATAGCAGATCACAACCGCTCCCACTTTGACCATCCTTTCCTCAGCGTCACCAGTTTCCTCTTTCCAGCTTACAATGGAAAGGCCATGAGAAGTCTGCAAGCTGTAATTATTCCATCTAGACAACAACTACTTTTTGCTGATCTTCTGGGCAAGGCAACACTGAAAAGAACAGCGAGGAGTCTTGAAGCAGCTCCTGCAGGCTCATTATGTTTCAATCAGCTAGCAAAGAGGTTTGTTATCTCTTCTTTGACAAGATCCTACTCTGTTAGAAAAGTTTTTCAGCGCTGAAGAACAACTTTTAAACACCTGAGCTTCAAACTTGGGAGAATTCGAACAATTTAAAGCAAAATTAGGGATGCAGGTAAATGATCGGCACAGGACAAGACTGCTTTTCTTGTCAAAACTCTGCCAGCTGTACATCCAGTCATGTCAGCCTGCTATGGGGGCAAAGTCCTTTCTTGCTAATCCTTCAGCATCAGATCAGCTAATAGAAAGGTTAGGCATAGTGTGTCCTTTGGAACAGCATTGCTGCGCAAATTTCCATTGGTTACACTTGAAGAAATGCAGCTAAGTCTGTGGGGGTTGCACAGGTGCCATGAAGAGCAAAATACAGTTAGAATAGGATTGTATTACTCTTGATTAAAATAACCCAGCTCAATATTCAGAGCAAGGGCTGAATTTAGACTGCCGGTGAATAAAGAATTTCAATGTGCCTAGTTTTTATCCAGTTTAGACTGTGCCCACAACTTTTAGAAGCATAAGAGCAGTTAATGACACAACATACCATCAGGGAACCTGGCTCTCCTCACGTAGTCTAGGTTGGATTAGTCTTAGCTTTAAAGAAATATATAAATTCTTGGCAAAATCAATTCTTAATTTCTAATCTCAAGTTGTACTAGTGATTGTCTAAGTTGGAAGAAACAGAAAAGAAAAGGCTCAAAGAATCAATACTAGAAAGAAAAGCTCCTCTACTTTAGGCTATGGGTTGAAGTCCAGCCTGAATCAGTATTTAAAAATAACATAAAACTTTAGGTTGAGCCCAAGTGGGATGGGCTCAAGAGCAGAGTGGGAGCTCCTTCTCTGCTTTTCCTCTCATCAGAGAAGTCAAAGCCATGGACAAAGAGAAAGCCTCAGGTAGTCAACTTTTTTTTTCTTCTGAATGCTGCCTCATTGACCATAGATGGGCAGCTGTAGCTGGGCTCTCCCAGCTGTACAATGCTGACCATACACATATTACGGCACCACATGCAGCATGAGTTGGTATATAACCCCAAAATTTATGTACCTGGGTTAATTCTCTGCAATTGATAGGTCAACCCCAAAGATAAGAGCTAAAAGACAAGGGGAAGCTGACAACTATAGACTAGGTAAAGCAACTGAGAGAAGCTAGAGAATATTTCCAGAAGGGAACCAATCTCCTCAAAGCATGTCTAAAAAAGTCTCTCCAGTAGCTCTGGGATGGCTGCATTTTCCCTCCTATTCCCTGTCCCAGGCTTGTTCTCTAGTTGCGTGGAGGATACAAGGGGATCAGTCTGATTTTTTTCCACCAGTATAAAACTCACATTTAATAAAGTAACAAAGTAAAAAGAAGTTTCATTTCTCTAATGCTGTTAAAGATTTGTTTCCAGGCAGGCTGTAGGTGCCAAGCAAAGGCAGATTTAGAAGAGCTTGTAATATCTTCACGTGCCACATCTTCCAGGGAAGGAAGTCTTCCCTCCAGACGACAGCATTACCACTCCCGTGTCACATGCCTCTTTCTACTTGATCAAACCTAGTGACATTTACAGAACCAAAAAGAAATACCTGATCAGCTCAGGGAAAGATGCTTCCTTTATGTTAGTCAAAGCCAATTAGATACTGTGGGAACTGCTGTCTGCAAAAAATAACAGAGTACCAAAATATGCACTAAGAGAAGTAGTCTTGCACACGTGAAGACACATCATCTGGATGCTCCTGGAAGCAGGAGCAACAGGGAATAACTCATACAATTACAATGAAGATTTAAGATACCAGAATAAAATGCAGATAACCAAATGGGAAAACAGAATAGGGTGCACAACAGCCATAAGCTTCCCCTTCAACCTCTCTGGCTCTCTTCATTTACTCTGTACATTTGTGGAGAAGCAAGAAAAGGTCTCCAAAAAGCAAAAGGCTACATCAATATGAACTGATGACTGTGAGCTGCCCTGTTAGGAGAAATAAGGACACTTTTCTTGACCTTCACAAACGCCATCTTCCAGAAACCCCTGATAATCAATAGTCACCTGTTAGAAGTGTCAGTTGATCAGGACGAAGTTACTGCCTGACAAAAGACTCTTAAGAAAGTGTCTTTCACTTCACAGACAGGAGATTGTTAGGGTTTTAGTCAGTGCTCCACAAACCAACCCTGCCGCTCTCTGGGACTAGTTTAACTATTAGAAAATGTAGCCCTACACGCATACACACAAAATCATACCATTTCCACATACAGATTTAGCCTATTTGGAAGTTTCCTATAACACAGAATAATAAGGAGAACAGCAAGTCCATAGCTACTTGTCCTGGTTATGTGCATAATTTAAAGCGTGTCCATTTTTCCTTGTGTCATTTGGAAAAGATCTGCAGCCCCTTGCTCACACTGGGGTTTTCAGTCTTGGCAGGTATCTTAATGCTCTCTCTAGGCTCTAGATCATTGCCTCTGTGCTGGCAGCGTGCAATCGCTCTGCGCGGCTGTTTTTTCCCCACCGTTCGTCAGTACATGCGCTCTGGGCTTCCCGCTGCCATCTGGCAATCAGTGTGTGATCACAGCTCCTGATCCCATGAGGAAGGCACCACAAAACAAGGTCACAGATAAAACAATATCAGAATACACAAACCTTTGTGTAGCTGCACCGCACACTGCTTGGCATTCCTGTGACCCATTTTTTACCTTTTTGTAGCAATTCAATCAGTGATTTTGCTACAGTAGATATGCATGAAATGAATTTTTCACAGTTGTTTACAGATACCACAAAACCATACAGCTCAGGAATTCTTGTAGGTCCTAATGCTAGTCAGTTCATTTGTATTTAATCTTTGGCACATGATTTCATCCAGCATCAAAACTGAATTGCATAGTGTATTTTCCTTTATTCAGTAATCACATTGCTGATGTCTCCCTATTGCTTCTTCCAATGAGAGCATTGCTGCTCTGGTTTCTTCCACTACTTAGAGGACATTCCATCTCTTTTAGCATTTGCACTACCCCATTTCTTATGTACCTCACACATTTAGCACGGAATTACAGGATCATTGAGTCTGGACGGGATCCCTGGGCATTGTTTTGCATAGATAGATAGGGACAATCTATGAGTAACAACAAAACTGGCAAATTAATTTGCAAAGGAGAGATTGCAGTATCCTTAACTTGCATCAGTCTGACATAATCACTAGGAGGAAGAAAGAGCTCAGTGTCATTTCGGCTGTCTGGACCTGACTAGGTCACGAGGCAATTAAACCACCAGAAGGCTGGGCCGAGCATTTTAAGTTACTGAAGACAAATGTGTATATGAATGAATGTGTTTTAGAAACAAAACTTCTCATCCAGCTTCCCACATACTTCATCTTAAATTATCTTTAATAAGAGCTAGAAAAACAAAAACTGACCAACACACAAATTAAGATTTTTCTCATTGGTTCCAGCCAGCTATTTTGTTGCTTTAAATGTGTCTTTCTCATAAGCAATAACCCAATATACTCATGCGATTGCTACAGAATGGCAGAGAGCGAAGTCTTTCTGTACCATGTGCAGTACATTCAGAATTTTTCACAATGTCCAGAATTCTTGCCCAAGAAAAATTTTTCTTATAGTAATTTTCAATAAAGCTCTGTGCAGCTTATTCCATAAACAAAATTGATCTGTTGACTTTTTCTTTAGTGTAATGGAAAATTTAGATGAGAAAGCCAAACCTTTTTAAACATGTCAAGCAACTTCTCTCCTAAATGTTGAGTAGTCATGGAAGCTATTACTATACTGTATGGCTGAAATATTTTCTTTGCTGAATAGAGATTTCTTAATAGTTTGTGGTCATATTCAATTTCTAGTTCACTGTCCCTCCAGGTATATCAGGTCCTTCATCGAGGTAAACATGTGCAGTTCAGACACTCTAGAATATACATCTTTCCCTGTAGTCTTCATTAGTGCTTACTTATAAAAGACTTTATAAATAAGTTGAGTCTCTCTGTAATTTCATGAAGGCACATATTCACTCTCAGAGCTTAGAACATTTCCTCTCTATTTGTTTTTATTTTTTTAAAAGGACTGGCTCAAAACAAACTCAGTAAGGATTGTATAACCAAAGAGACACATCTGAAATAAAAGCAGAAATGGAGTTGAAACTGTAAGGCGCAAACTTAAGTAACCCCTTTGAACTGTGAAGATGTTCAGAGTCCTAAATACGGTACTGATTTCTTCACTAGAAATTGCATAGATGTCAAAACTTGAAAGAAACCAGCAAGCATCTGAGCTTGTTTCTCTGAATTATCCTCAGTACTGAGACTGCTCTTTCTGTGTACATTTAATTCAAGTACTGCAACATTATTAGTGCAAATTGTCATCCACACAGGCACACAGGATATCACTTGTGTGGTAGGAGTTATGGTTAAAAACAGAAGTCTGAGAAAGGGAGAGGAAGAATGTTTTTCCCAGCTAATGTTATTGTATGTTTTCATCACTGCTACAGAGTTCGTCCTGTATATCATACGAGACGACAAAGCCAGAAGACCTGCAGCCAAGACCTGGCAAAGGGAATTTACGCAGAGCCTCAAGAGTAATGAGGTTCAATTTACTTTATATTTCCCTGGGAAAACAACCAAGATTTGCCACATATATATTTTATCATGTTTAACATATTTTACTGCAAAATGGAATCTTTATAAATATATTTCCCTCATTGCAGTTTCTGCTAAATTTAACTTTGACCTTAATCAAACCTGAGACTGGCGTTGAAGAAGAGGCATAGCATTTTATTGCACAAGATTAAGTGTGTGCACAATCCAGTTTGGTGCTTAGCCACTAGGGACAGTCATCAGCCATACCTTAACACGGCTTTCATCACTGTGCTGAAGCAGGTAGGATTCTCTATGTGGGCAGGGCAGTTGTGAAAACTAGGTCAGAGGAAAGTGAGATAAGTCAGACTAAATCAGAAAAGAAGTATGTTTAAAGACTGACAGCATTCAGCCCTGTTGCAACATTAAGCAACAAATACACTCAAAACACCCTTTTAGTCAGCAGTGTTATTTTCCCTCAGGCTAAAAGGCAACAATTCTCACACATGTAAAGGCATTTAGCTGTCTAAATTCATTTTCACACTCAAAGGCTGCTGAGAACTCAGATAAGACACCATGTGAGGTCCACTATAGGGCTCACAATCTTACCTTTCATTGAACATCAGAACTTGCTGCAACAGCACTGTACCTATGTTGCTAGTACTCAGATAGTCTATTTAGGTAATAAAGAGTATTCAGCAAAACAAATTTGCAGTTTAGCTCACTCAAACTAGATTTACTTACTTACTTTTTTAAGTGTCATCCCATCATGGACACTTTTCCACTTACCATTACTCCTGAGATATTTTACGCTCTTTTTGAGGAACCACTTTTTGGGACCAAGAGATTATGCAAAAGTCTCAGTTTTCATGTCCTGGAGGAACATAAAGGGACCCTTGCCACTGTAGTCACAGAGGAAACCTTGAAAGCATTCATTGGGCATATCCTCCTCAGATGACTTGAACGTTGTTTTTTTTTTTTAATAATCATGCAGTTTTGTAAACCTGATGCACTGTCTTTTCCAAGATTTGGCAGTTCTCTTGGATTATTTTTACCAGGCCACATAATACAGCAGTAGAAGAGCAAAACGCCTAGCTCACCATCCCACACATAGCCTTCACCTGGACTTCTTAAGATATGTTTGCTATGGATGCAGAAACATGTGGGCTTTTCCCTCCCTACATCTGCAATATAAAAATACTGCAAACTAAAATGAAAAAAATTAATATGATTTAGTATAAGCAATATACTGCATGCCCAAATACAGCATATATGGATTATCTTCTAGCAACTTTGTATTATTCTTGTATTATTCATTTTTGCCTAAATGAATAGGCAAAGTTACTCAACCAATAGAAAACATAGCCTTGTATTAGACAGTTTCATTCCCCAAAAAAGCACAGAACATGTGGGTTTCCATTTAATTTCAGAATACAATCAAGCAATTAAGAAATTCAAAGAACAAGGCTAGGAAAGAGGGGAATGGAAAGCTTTACTTTCATTAGTCTTTTAAAAATTAAAAGAAATTGATATAAAATGCACAATAACAGCTGCACTATGTCAGATCCTGCTGAAGAAAAATGGAAGCTGGAGTTAGTCATGTTCATTGTCAACACTGTTTAAAAAAAAAAAAAAAATTACAAGCAAGAACTAACATCTGCAAAAGTGTTTGTTCTCCACAGTGAGAAATTATCCATCAGTGTCCTTGTGATGTTTTCTGCTATGGTGCTGACTTGTTATCCTCCCATATTTTACTCAATGCTTTGGGGAAAGAAAAGAAAAACAAAAAAAATCAATGCATATGCATCCTTGAATAAATTTATCTCTAAAACAGAGAGGTTTCTGTATTAGTTATCTTCTGTGAACACAGAAACTCACCTGTTAACTTCACGCATGCAAGTTTATATGACAGACCAAGAGCCATTCACTGTGGATCCCAGCATCAATTAAAATTGCAGTGCTGGTAGCTACAAAACTACAGATGTAAGCATTAATTTGATCTGCTTACTGATATGAAACCCATTTTTACTTAACTGTGAGCATAGAAATATTGATTTGTTGTTCATGAGTTATGCTTTCACTGTGAAATCTGAAGTCATAGTTTTCAGCCTGGAACAAATTAAGATGTTAAATAGCCACAACAGCTCTTCTGTGTCTAGCAAAATCAAAAAAACCCAGGCTTTTACAAGGTGGAAATGCTATCCCAATATCAATCCTTACATTTAGAGTATTTTTATAGTATATATTTTCACTCCTAAGTCTCCCAAACTACCAAATCTTCCTTATTATAAAACTTACTAAAGCCATTTCCAAAAATAGAGTTAAATATAAAGTATTTCATATTAATAAACTTTTCTGCTTTAATGGTATGACCAGGGAGATAAGCATTAACATTAGGCCTTAATCCAAGAAATGAACAAAAATGAACCAGAAATTAAAAAGGAAAAAAATTTAATAGGGAAGAATCAAAATATTCTAATGGGTTTAACATCAGAAAGTTTGAATTTTCTACCATGTCTCTTTAAAAATTAGATTTAGAATATGTGAAAAATTAATTGTTCATTATTCACTGATTTCATTCTGATCAGAAGCATGGGGTGCAGGGGAGTAGAAATTAAAAATAGAACGCATTTCTGTGAACACAATGAAAACAGAATTAGGATACAGAGACCACACCACTAGTGGATCCAGACAACATAAAAAGTGACAGAGTAAGTGTGAAACGTAATCTTCAAATAAATTACCAAATGAGAAGTCAGTCAGTAGCAACATCTTTTTCCTTACTTCTACGCAACACATAAATGCCCATTTCTTGATGGCAGTAGCTGCCACCCTGGTCAGGTATACAGCAGACTAAAGGCTGTGTGGACACACAAGCTAGAACTCTGCCCTTACCCTAGAAGGAATCCCTTACATGTCAGGATTAAAACATGGTGCCAAGACAAAACTCATTTTTATTGCTTCTGTCTGTTTCTATCGCTTCTCTCTGTTTTTATCTGGGGGTTTTGTTGTTCTGGGGTTTTGTTTTTTGGGGTGGTTAGTTTCGGGGTTGTTTGGTTTGGGTATTTTGGGTTGTTTTTTTTTTTTCAGAAGCAACAATCACATATCTGTCTTAAAAACCAAAGATGCAGTCTTTGTAGTAGTTAACAACCTTGTGCTTCAAATGCAGATCAAAGCAAAATAAATAAATAAAAGGAACTGAAAAATCTGTCTGTTCATAGTCTGTTACACCTGAAGCATCTTTCTTAGCATCTATTCATTTAGCATACTAATTTTTAATAATCTCTGTCTTGACCGGATTTAACACCTACTTACTTTTTCCTCTTAGGAAACAATGGAGTTGCTGTACTGGATCGAGGTAAAAGGTAAGCCAACAACTAAAATCAAAAGGCGAGCTTGCAACTTGTGCAGCTATACTACAGCAGTTTTAATCCACTTAACTCAGGTGCAGGGAGCCACAGAGATGCAGACTCCAGCAGCAGCTTTCTTCACCGGATTACCTGGCACGCGTATGCCAACCTGCCATTGTCTCACGTCACCAAAACTCCCTCACTGACAGTACCCACACCAAATAATGCAAAGGTAGACCTAGTATCTCCATGTGAATATTAGTTTGCAGCACAGCTGACAGTCCCCTAGAAGAGCTCAGCTCTGCTTGTGTCAGAGGACAAACTCAAGACTTCTCCTGAAGACAGACAGGCACCACAGTACTCGCATGATCCCATCAGTAAAGGAGGTATCTGAGACTGTCATTATTCACAGAAAAGCTGCATTGCCTTCAGGTCAGTACTAAGGATGCTTTAGCAGCTGCAAAAGATGTTGTATGGTCATCAGAAACAGTACCGAGGACCAGTGAAAAATTTGCATTAGCCCTTCCATGTCTATTGCTGAAAGAACAAAGCTAAAACTGGAGTCATGTGCTAATATACGCCAGTGGTGGCCCATAAAGTAGTATGCTCTGGAAAACCGATATGTGTAGACCACACTTTTGAAGGCACCCTGTAGAAAACTCCTTTTAGTGCCCCTGAAAGCCAATAAAAATATTCCTTCTTCTGGATAGTTCCCAAGAATTCAGCCCTTTCTTCCTCAGCTCCTGAATTGCGTCATGATGCAATAACATGACCAAAAGATTCGAATCCAATGTTATTTCAGGACAGACCCCCTCACTGATGATATTACAACATCAGGTTCCTGTCCTTGCTTTAGAACAAAACAGCATCCCAGCTCAGTGTAGCACATACAGAGGTTTGTAATTCAGTAAGGATTCAGAATTAGGCAAGCCTCTTCCCCTTTTCAACAGAGGCAGAAGCAATGAAATATTAACATGTTTCATTGCAGCAGTACCCTTAGAAGTCAGCATCTATCCCCAATTACCACCTTCTACCCAAGCAAACAACATACTAAAGAGAAAACATCTAAAAAATCTGATAGTCACAGAAATTATGGAAATTTAAAATGTTGGTGACTAAGCAGGAGTGTCAAGACATTTGCCTATCTGATGGCCTGCAGCAAAGTAACCTTTAATTAATCTCTTTTAAGTTAATCTTCTTGCAAATATCATTTTCTTTCTGAATGACCCAAAACTTAGACTTGAAATAGTTGGTCCTCATCCAAACAAAACCAAGGACAATAAAAAACATAAACACGCAATTTCTTAGTTAATTTTATGATTTGGCTTTCACAAACATTCCTGTGGATAACAACCATCTAATCCTTCTCAGTCGCTCTTCTGTTAAAATCATTCTTCACAGATTATTGCCTTTTTCCTCTCTTTTTATGGTGTATAAAATCATGCTGCCAGATCCAACAAGTTGACACCCCCGGCTGTAGCCACAAGTCAGAGTTTGATTTCCATTCAGCTCTTCACCAGAAAGGGAGACAGACATTCAAAGTTAGAACAGAAGCGGGAAAGACTTTGGTGAGGCTATATAAAAAAGGCTATATAACAAAGGCTATATAAAATGTATACTCTAGCAGCTTCCACAAAGAAGCCCTATGACCTGGAAGTAAGTCACAGGCAGGGTAGCACAGTGCACTGCAACAAAGTAAACAGCTATTTGCAGCCCAAACCTTTACCTGTTTGAAGCACGTGCCCCCATTAAATGTCTGGTATGGCTTCCCTCTTTGCTTATCTGAAGTCATCTCGATCTTGCTGATCACCAAGCCATGCACGCAATAAGCAGACAACAAAGTCTCCATTTCCATGCCTGGAAAATCATGTTCGTTTTAACAAGTCATATAAAAAGAGCAGCAGAGGGGTGGGGAAAAGAACAGTGTTGCTCTATTTGTTTGTGTTTTGAGTTTTTTCCCTGATCTTTTCCATGAATTAGAAAGGCCCTGAAATTATGAGACAATAGGGGGAAAAAAATGTGTAATATTTACTTTTGGATTTCAGAACCAGAGATCAGTTTAGCATCATTCACATTTCTGCAGTAAACCCATACCTGCAGAGCAGGAATTTCAGTTCCATACGCTTGGCCAATCTTTAGCCAAACTTGCAGTTAGGAAGGAAGAACAGGAAGAGAAAAGAGAAAGATGAACAGAATAAAAATGTTCATTCCCAAGAGGGAAACGATCACGTTTCATGTTCTTATCTGAATGCCTTTTTAAAGTCTGCATAACAAAGTCTGTCCTGCTGAGAATCATTTGCTCCTCAAGGAATTGCAGAGGAATAGACACAAAAGGCATAAACACATCAGGGCTTATTTTCACACTCTCCATGCTACAGCAACTGGTACAGAGAGACAGATAATATTTTGATGGAGAGTGATGTCTATAGAGTCAAGAAAAAGCCCAGAAAGGTGTGTGAAGGGCTCAATAACATAGCAATGTAGCAACCCCTAGCCAGCATATGGTTCCTTAGAGACCATACATAGCTGACAAAAGTTATACCAGCTTTATCTAATCTGAGCTAAGGCTGAGGTAGAATCTGAGGATCAACTGCTGGCTTTTTGGATGGCCACTTTGTTGTTCCTAGCAAAAATCAGGTGCATCAGAAAACATACCCTACCAGATGCCAAATCAAGAAAGAAATTATTTAAAAACAGCAACACTGAAATAAAGCATTAGGAAGTTTTCAAAGTGTGTTTATGTTCATGCATCTTATAGGCAAAAAAACCCTAAACAACCCAACATCTGCTTTCTGTAGATTAAAATATTGATGAAATAATCAGTAACATCTAGTAATATAACTGATCTATGCAGTCTTTTGCTGCACTACTATGTTAATGGGAACTGCAATGTCAATATTTGTGATGCTAATGTAATTCCAAATTTTGGATTTTATTCTCTTCCAGAGAACAGTTAGAGCCCAGAGCATGGACTCAAGACTCTGGATGCAGGGTCCAGCATTTCCATCAACTTCCTGTGTGAGATTGTGCAGATCGCTTTATTCCTCCAGGCTTTCTTTATCTATGAGAGTCATTATTCCTTTCTCTTGCCATTTACTGTTTATAGATCACCCCTGTTTCACAAGGATTGATCATCACTTCAACAGGTAGCTTAACAATATGTCTAAAATATTCTATTTTCAAAATCTATGGAATGCTACTTACTACAGTATTTAAAATGGCCACACAAAGTCACTAAAGATATTCACAAGCTTGCTCTGATGTCACTCTGAACCAACCAAAGACAATGCAACTTTAATGTGTACAATAGGAACCCCAAGAAAAAGTACCTTGATTCAAGGGAGAGGTATATTAGCCCAGGCTTAGCACCATGGAAACACAGCATTGTAGTTAGCCTGAAGTACATACTGTGGAGCAATCCTCTTGACACAACCCAGGCTGTCATCTGTCCCTGGTCCTTATTCGTTGCATTGAGTCACACCTTGCTCCAAATAGCATATAGCCTACAGCAGGCAGGGCTGGATGTCTGCTGAGTAGTCCCAGTTTTCTGAATGATATTAGATCCTTGCCTCCATTGACATTTCTTGCCAGTAGTGATTACAATAGTCTTCATCACAAAGGAACAACTGGTAGAAAAGCCCATTCTAGATTGAGACATATTCAAGGTCGTGTATGACTGAGAGCAAAGTCATTAAGCAAATACTGTGCTAAATCCCAAATAGCTCTAACCACAGAATAATTTAGGCTGGGAGGAACCTTCAGTGGCCACCTAGTCCAATCCCCAGTTCAAAGTAGGTCTAATTAGAGCAGATTTCTCAGGGCCTTGTCCAGGGTCATGAACAACTCCAAGGATGGAGATTCCCTCACCTCTTCTGGCAACTTGTGTTTGATCACCCTCATCATGAGAAATTTCTTCCTAGCACCCAGTCAGAATTTACCATGTTCCAGCTGATGCACGCTGTCTCGCCCTTTCGCCGGGTATCTCCAAGAAGAATCTGATCCCATCTTATGAGTGTCCTGCAAGCAGGCATTTGTAGACAGCAACAAGATCTCCCTCAGTCTTCTCCAGGCTACAGTTCCTTCAGCCTTATTCATGTCATGTGTCAGCACCCTGACTACCTTGGCAGCCCTTTTGCCTTTACAAACTATCTGTGGCATGGTTCACTTTTCCTTGCATATTCAGTCTTTCAGAGCTTTGTTAAGGGTGTCCAAACTGGGGCAACAACTAACATCTCTTGGAAGTGAAAAATTCTAACTCTCCTTACTCAGACCCCAAGCCCAGAGCTCCAGGAGGAGACTGCTTCTAATGTCATAAGGTGTTAAAAGCTATTGCCAGTAACTTGAATATCTTCTCTTCTATTAAAAAAAAGCAGCTCTCCCTAAACAGGGTTACAATTTTTAGTGTAGATATTTGTTGGCTTTTTTCTTTTTAATGAGAACTAGCATGACAGAAATTTTCCTTTCCAGCTTGCAACAGAAACGAAATATTCATAAAAATGGCTGCTTTTTTTCCCCTTCATCAATCCACCTTGAAAGACATTCTACATTACTTACCATTGGCAATGAGTGCATGGTGGCCTAGAATATTGGCACGTTTGTCACAGAGATTTCTCCACACCCATGGACCCATGCCCAGTGTTAAATTGTCTAGCATCCCGATTACAAGGGTACCAAGTACTGCAATCAAGGAGATTCTACTATGCAATTTAATCATTTAAAGCTGGGCTTGCTTCCATGACTGTAGTTTGTTTCCGTAAGTCCTGTGACAGTGCCAGAAACATATGTCATGGGATAAGGTCTAGATATGGAACAGTTTTCTCAGGGACATTTCTTAAACCACTATTTCATGTTTTATTGCTAATGCCACATACTGAGTCAGCCACAATTAACCCTGCAAACCCCCTGTCCAAGCACGGACAGAAAGTAAGTTATCTGTTCTCATTAATTCATGAAGCATTAATGAATTATTTTACCTACATTTCCCTCTGATCTCACTAAGGTGCTAAATGAGCAACTTCCCACCTGCTTAATTACCTTCTGATCCACTCTTTCCCCAAACAAATCATTTGAAGATCTCCACCTCTTCCTTTCAAACATGGAGTCTCCCATATCCCACTCCATTCCCCTGCACTCCTTCAAGACCCATTCCACAGCCCAAATCTGAACCATGTCTCCAGTTAGTAGAGGCAAGGGCAAAATGCAGCAGCACACTTTCACCAAGCAGAGTTTCAAAGGAGGCTGGTTGGAGAAAACTGTCCTTTGACTAAGAGAGACCTATAGGGAGAAATGAGAAAGAAAAGCTGTAGCAGCATGCCATGGGAAAAGACCTTTTCTGCTTTTCAGTACAGGATAATTTGGCAGCCTTCTCTCACCCTGGGATAAGGGTTAGAAAATGTCATTAGGATTGGTATAAGTTTTGTGTAACAAGGTAATAAAATAAAATTCACACCTTGATTCTTATCCAGTACTACAGTGCATGGTCTATTAGTCTAGATGCTCTAGAGATGCATTAGCAACCTGAGAAAGATCTTAAGGCTGACTTTATCTTCTCTTCTGAAAAGCTGCAGGGTTTGCAGTCTCTGTGTGGGAAATCTTACTCAAAACAACATATCTGCAAGGATCAGGTGAATCAAGTAACAGTTATTCTGCAGGCATTTGTCAGTCCACACCATGTCAAAGCATCTCTTGTGCTTGAACATAAATGACTGGCAACAGCCTGGAGCCACAGCAATACAGGGTAAGGATGGAAACCTGTGCCTAAGTGCAGTCTGAATGAGAAGATAAAAACAGTTTCTGATCTACTTGTGCATGGGCATTTGTATCTGTAGCTGCTACAAGATAGCCCTGAGTGGAACATTTATGCCAAGCAATGCAACATCAATAAACATCACATGTACTGAGGCCAAACTATACCTGGAAGAAGGATGTCAACTTACTGCAGTTGGTGCAGCTGCCTCTTTGCAGCAGTGACGAATTCAAAAGATGAAAATTCTGTAGTATGTCCAGACATATTGCTGCTATGCATGGACCTCAGACACTTCCAGAAGCATCACTTAGACTCTTACTGCCCACCAGCAGCTGCCTTAGTTCCTCACGCCCTCTTGCCTTCTGTGCATTTTATTCCCCTGAGCAGACAAGAAGCAGAAGCAGGTGCACCACTGTCAGTTCTGGTGCTAGCACCTGAGGCAGAACTATTCAACAGGGTGTATTTGCTGTTCTCTCTTTCCTCAGGCAGGGCAACGGGGTCATGGCCTCCTATGCCCATGCCATGGCACTGCTGTGACTGGTGGGGAAACAGAGGGTTGAAAGAGGGATCTTGCTTTTCAGTTCCATTTCTCCCTTTGCACCATGTGACAAAGATGAAGTGTGACACTGCAGTGTCACTGTTTCCTGCATATAATCTGGATGATGACTTTTAAAGTAACATTTTTAAGGAAGGAGAAGCCATGGAAATTCCCCACAGCCCTGAGACAACATTTGGAAAAGGAAAAGCCAAGTCTTTTGTTTTCCCTAGACAGCTGATTTATAGCCTTTTGCACTATTTCTCTGCATTTTGGGGTAAACTGCTAGGCTTAGCAATACCTCATCTCTGTAGTTGCCCTTTCTCTTGCCATATATTTCATGTGCAATGATAACTTTTAATCCACCCACTATGGTCCTAGGAAAAGGGAAACAGTTTCTCTTGCAGTTGGCATTTCCTGCAGGTAAAAGGAGTCAGAGTGAAGCTGGGAATGTGGGTCTTGGGTGACCAGCACTAGCACTAACTGCAGAGTGAAGAGAGAACCGTTAACGGGGAGAGAAGAAAGAAGGAGACCAGGAACAACTGTGGTCCCAGTTCCATGTCCTGAAGTGCTCAATGGTACTACCGTCACAAGTCGCAGCAGAAGGGACATCAAGACACGTGTTCCTAAGACATGCCCTTGGCAGCAGCACTAGTTTTGAGAGCAACAGAACCAAGAAAGACAAGTTTCTTATGGATGTGTGCCTCATGCCTGAATTTCCTTATGTGTAAAAGTGAAAGCCTCAGTCAATGCTTTCTCCAATGGCTGGAGCATTTTTAAATGCTAACTGCAAGTGGCTTCTGCTCCTCAAATACTTAATTAGGGTCAAGACCACTCTTCTTTTCTATTGGGTATCTTCTCTACCCAAATACCTATCTATTGCATCTCTACTTCTACCCTATACAAATACTGCTGGCTTCAAATTTTTACAACAGAATCAATAGACAGTAAGAGGAAGATGTATGACAAGCAAAATATGTCTGCGTAAGGTCTGTTTCCTCAGGAAAAGAGTGTCAACAAATTAAAAGGAAAAAGCTCTCCGTGCAGACTAAAGACACTTCCATCTTCAAATTAGTTAATGATCACTGAGTTCCACAAAATCCCTTTCAGACATTCCTATGTATGATTTTCATTTTGTGGGTGGGAAACTGAGGCAGAAAATATCTTCCCAAGGCCAGATAATACCATTTAATGTCATGGATAAAAGGTGGAAATTGCTTGCTCCAAAACTGTGTTAAAATAGTTACCATGATTTTTTCTCTACTGTTCTGCCAACACCACTCAAGGCTACAAAACTCTAACCATTGCAGAGGACCATTAAGGTCACCACTAATCAAAGTCACTTGGCATTTTCATATACCTGGAAGATTTTACCCCGATTTCCAGGCGACATCTTCTATTAGATCTAATGAGCAACAGAGGCCAGACAATAACTGAGTTTACTGAAGAAAATATTCTGAAACTGTTTACAGAGGTGATGTTCCACTCCTATAACAGGGTCATCTAAAATGGTGTTTCCCAATACCGGTACATTATCTCAAGCTTTGAGTTTTCTCTAGACGTCACTGACTCTCCTAAAAAAAAAATTACAAATTTTAAGCTCTCTACTCCCCCACATCTGCTTCTTAGTTTCTCTTTCACTGTATTACTGACCTTACAGTGTTCTCTGGCAACACACACTGTATCATATATTCAACACTACTGCCTTCTGTAATTTATACTATTTAGTACTACTAAATCGTGTAGAGCTCACACCAAAGAGAAACATTCTGCAGAGTAATACAGCAGCATGCTCCTGCTCTCAGCAAGATTTCCTTGTGCTTGTCACCAGCCGTGTAAGTGAGCCTGTCAGTGAGCAATATAGGACACACAAGGAATTCAGCCTGCATTTGCAGACACATATGCACGTGCAGAATACCTATATTCAAGAAGTCACTCAGGAGGTCAGTCGCATTTAAGATGACAGAGGAAATAAAAATTAGAATCTGTTGCATTAAGGATCTGAAATTATTTTGCTGTATTGCAAAGCACTGCCTTTTGTTCCACACATTGTTGTGCTGGGCAGAATTTTTACTGAAGAAAATATCTTTTAAAACAGACAGCTTAAAGCTTCCGAGCTCCCCATGGCTTCATGCATTTATTCACTCAAGTGCTGCGGGCCGAATGCCTTGTCTCCTTCCAAAGGAATTCAATAGGAGCTTTGGTTTACATGACAGAGACAATCGGCTCATCACATAATTCACAACAACAGTGTGGCCTGCAGGCCTTCCCTGTGCCAGTGAACAATGCAGCCATCAAACCTGCTAATCGGGCAAGCCTCCAACAGGCTTCAAACTATGCAGAACCCTAAGAGCAGCAGCAGCATCTTCTGCATTGACAAATCCCTCCCTTATAACACAGAGTGACTGGAAAGGAGCAGGATCCACACAAAACGGCCACAGCCTGTAGGGTCTCTTGGCCTTTTTGACCAGATGTTTTGCTGGATATCAGTTACACAGCAAAGCCCTTCCACAACAAACCTGTGAATCCCCTGGGACATCTTCATGACAAGCAAATAGGCAGGTATACCTACTCTAGCATTTCCACCTAAGTTGCAGGCATAAAGGAAGAAGAGGAGAGAGGCTAGTCAGATGCATTGCTGGTGTGCGATGGGAAGAGGTCTGGTGGGGGAGAAAAGAGCAATCTGACAGCACCGCGCACACATTTAAATTCTCCATGTTGCTGCCTCCAGCACCACTAAGATCAGTCAGGAAGGGAAAAAAAGCTGTCCTAACCTCCAGCATCGGGTCAGACCACACTCTGAGCTTCCTCCCTGCATGGTGCCTCCTGTTCCCTTATGACCATTTGTCTCCTGACCCGCACTCCCACAAGCTACCTCACCTCTCTTATCCTGTGCTGTGACATAGTGTACACTATCCTGACATGCAACAAAAAGACAATCTCTGCCAAGGGCAAAGGAGACTGATACTTTCCTTTAGGAAAAATCTGCATTACCACATGTTAATATTAGTTCAGGTGAGGTCAAAGGGAGATGTTTTGCCTGTGGAGCAGAAGATATGTGGGTGCTCTGTGGTGCTTTCCTCCTTAGCCAAATACATTGCACAGGTTCAGACCAGCAGCTACAGAACATGTGTCTATTACCCCACCAGCATACTGTACCTGAGGAGAGATTTTACCAATGCTGGTGTCTGCTGAGGAGTACGAGACAGAGCCAGATAGACAGAAGGAGGAAAAGGAAATAGGGATCTCTCACCTCTGGCGTCTTGTGTGCTTTCTACTTACCACTGGTGACCATAGCTGTATCTACTTTGGACTGCTTTCAAACAAGAAGGCTCTGCCGGAGCTACTGTCTACTATGACAGTTTGCTTGCTGCATCATAGCTGCAGATATGTATTACAGAGCCAGAAAGTGGAGGAGCTGTTAGTGTAAGGGGAACGGATACAGCAAAAGGCAGAAGACGATGCCATTAGTAAGTGGCAGAAAAAAAGGAACAAACTGTTCTAATCAAAATCATCAAGTGAAAGAGAGACAGGGTGCTAAACACAGCAGAAAGAGAAGCTAGGCACTGAAAGAACTGTTCTCTAGCTAACACAGTGGCATGTTCACATCAGGAAGGATGCTCTGAGACCTAAGGCACTGAACTAAGAACCAACATATATGGGTTCAGCTTCCAACTCTGCCAGGTTTCCCATCTGATCTGACTGGAGATGCCTATCTCTCTGCCTACAGTTCCACAGCTGCAGAACATCCTCCCCTCCTCAGTACTTCTCTTCTAATGAAGACCGTTTTGCAGAACTGCCTTTGGATGTGTGAGGGCTGACTCTCCCCAGTGGCAGTGGCTATGCCAGTGCTGCTGGAGAGGAGCAGCAGCAGGAGGCTGCAGGCCACACTCACCACTTGCCTCCAGCACTCACGTGCAGGCATGTCCTCCAGGATAGCTGTGGGATAGCACAGCTGTGGCTCTCAAGTGGAAAACCTCAGGCCTAGCACAAACTCTGGGGTTAACTCCAGGGCCCATTTTCTTGCTGTTTGGAAGGACTTTGAACTTCTTTTGTCTAACTAGCAGCCTCCAGCCATTCCATTGGATTGGGGCTGAGGTCTCATATCCACTGTGTGGCAGCTAAAACAACCTAAAAGATGAGATACATCCCAGAAAGTCCTTGTCCCTTGATCGCTGTTTTCTGCAATCTGAGCTCAAGCTGTCTATACACACAGTATAGACACAAGAGCTTCATGTGCCTCAGCCCTTCATCGTCTTTCAGGGCCTCTCAGCTAGCAGTCACTGCACATGCAAGTGGTTTGTTATTTACAACTAACAGATAGCTAGAAATGAAGGCAATACACTGCTGCACTGCAAAGCGGCCAGCAAAGGATGTGTGCTTTCTGATCAAAGAAATAAATTGGTGTGTGGACATAGCTCAAAAGCTGACTTCTTATTCTGAAGCCTTTAGCATGTGGGATTTTTCCCCCAGGTCACACTTATTAGTAAAAACTATGTAGGCAACACCACAAAAAAGGTACCAAAGCCAAAATGTCATCTTGTTTCATCTTCAACAAGAAAATGCACTTGCCAACAAGCCAAAGCGCGGTGTTTCTGCAAGGCACAGATCTGTTCAACAGGCACAGCCCAACCTGAACAAACCTAGCTAGCTCCCTCAGCCTGCCATCATGCATCCACTAACCATCTTTGTGGCCATCTACCAGAGTCCTTCCGATTTGTTAAAGTACCAGAGTGCCCAGCACTGGACAAGCTATTCCAGATGCAGTCTAACAAGCACTAAATAGCAGACAATCACTTCCTTTGACTTGCTGGCTGTGCTCTAAAAAGATGTTATCTGCCTTTACTTTCAACCCACAAGAAGTCTAAAATGATGTTTCAAAACTTATCAGTATCCACCAAATCTTGCACAAGTGGTAGCTGGGAGTAGTACTACCATCTGTTAAGGCTGCCTCCTACTTCTTCCATTATATCTTTTTTTCTTTTGCTTTTTTTCAGTTGGTTACTGTTCGGCAGCACTTAGGCTAGCTTCCCCTGTCAATATCTGTCTCAGGCTGAACCTTTGTTGAAACTTCCAGTCAAAATGATTCAGCCATTTCTGAGCACACAAGTAGAAATACATTATTCCAACCAATCTGAAAAATTTTGACAGGGTCTGCTTTGGGTCAAAAAAATACTTTTTCCTATCCTTGTGAAAGACTGCCAAAGTCTGGGTGAGTTACAAGCCTTCAAAATGTCACAGTTCATATATGCTCAGATAAAACGCAGCAAGCAAAATCTTTGAGGGTTCTGTCTGAACTGGACACACTTCATTTTCTTGCAAAGCTTAGCACTCCCCAGACCACACAAGTACAGACCAGCTGGATACAGCTGCTATGGAGATCCACATAATAGCAGCTTCAGGTGAGGGTGGGTTTGAGGCATTGTTCTGGCAGAGACTGGATTTTGAGCAAATCACTTGTGGAAACCTCTCTTTGCAGGCTTTCAAAAAAAAAAAAAAAAAAAAAAGAAAGAAAAAGCCATGAATTCCACAGGAGGAGTTGTGTGAGACAAAGTTTGCAAGTTAGAGGTGATAGGACGAAAGATAGTTAAGGAAAGTTAAATATAGTTAAGAAAAGTTTATTTTTATTAGACAGACCTATGAAATTCCTTAGTCACATTCTGACAGATGTAGGTGATTGTCAGACTTGGCTGGTAGCAAATTCTGCTGTATCTTTTTGGTAAACAACTATCTGTTCAGACTGCTTATAGCAGCAAGAGACAAGCCCAGCTTCTATTGGAAACATAAAATGTTTATTCACCACCTGCTAGGAAGGCTTTTGTTACTTGAAATTTGTCTTTTGAGCTCTGTGGAAAGCAAGTATGTATTCTAAATGTATTTTCAAATAATGAAGCAGTTTTGATGCCTTAAAACATGTTTTCTTCAAAATAAATAACAGGTTTTATCACTTGAATTGACTTTTAAATGCTTATAAAATGGTTCAGGATGGAACACCCTAGAGAGAATAAGTTTCTCAATTCCCAGAGAGCCAGACTGTAAATCCCTTACTGCCAATGGCAAACAGCTACTCACATGCATAACCCTGTGAGCACTGGTGTGAGCAATTCTTCACTGACAGGAATTACGCCTTCATATTTCTAGCTCAGTATGGCACCAAATGGTCATCATCAGTGGATGCTTTCCCCATGACATTCTTCAAAATGTGCAGCAAACATCCATCTGGAAGGATCTCTCACAGGAAAAAAAAAAAAAAAAATCACCAGAAGCCACCATTTACTGGAGCAAAAGTTGGGTGTTGTTTTGATGGAAAAGCATTTTTTCAATACCAGGCTGCACTGGGAGTTTTGTTTTACAGAAACCTGGAATCAAACACCTCACACTATACAGGCAACATAAAACAGTCAACAGCCAGAAGTGTTGGTCAGTCTTGACTTGGGCTGAAGGTAAGCCAGGCAGTATGGAAACAGGGCACCCCCAGCCTTCTGCCACCAGTCCCCAGCAGCTATTGTAATTTATAATGGGAACCTGGCAGCAGAGAATTTGAAAGACAAATAATAGCATACCAGCAAGTATTTATCAACAACAGCACCATTCAAACACTGGAAAGGGACTTTTTTTTAGAGATCTTCATCGGCTCTAGCAGAATTCTCCCCTGCATACTGGCAGCACTATTAAAAAGAATAGATCTGTGGATTTTAGAGCCAGAGGAGAACATTGCTAGCAATTTTGTCTGACCTAAATATACAAAACCACATCCAAATAAAATACTTTAAAAATAATGCCATTAAGGTCACATAATCCAGCATTCAAAAGTCTCAAAATGGCAGTATTAAGGTTGCCTGCATGACCTTAATTCAGCAACCCTTAATTCAGCCTCCCTTTGCGTCACATTATGTGACTGCAGAGAATGGACAAGGCTCTTTAAATAGGTAGCTAATCAGCTTCTGCTTTTGCCCTTGCTCGACTTGTATCTCAGAGCAGTAGCTAACACATACCACACAAACCCAGCCCCAGAACTGCCTGTCATTTTACAGGTCATTACAGGCCCAGAGCCACGCTCTTGGTGGCCTCAGGCTGCAGCATTCACAGGGGATTCAGAAACAGTATCTTAAGGCTGAGACTGAAGGAATGGGAAAGACACAGGCCAGATACTTAGAGCCCTTTTGAAATCTGACTGCCATTTTAAGAGTCTAAGTCCAAAATCTAGAACCTCTACATCATCACTTTTGACCTGTTGTGCCTGCAATCCTTTACTGATAAAAAACCCACCTGCTTCTAGATATACACAAAAGAGCTTGTGCCCAGGCAATACTACGCTTCTCAGCAGCAATCTCATAACTACACTCCAAAAGAAATCCCATACTTACTCTTTTCTGACCTCTGTGGTCTGCTGTGGTAATATACTCATAAATAAGCACAGAGGCCAGAGGGAGAGGTGGTGTGCCCGCCCTCTCCTTTATCACACTCTTTAGCAGGCTGGTCAGAGCATTCACATCAGGCTGAAGAGCCCTGGATGTCAGCGTATCCTTTACCTAAAAGGGTTTTTGCACTTCTTTGGGGAACATTTCCACTCCATCAAAGCAGCATTTTGTGAGCAGCCACACACAGGGACAACAGGACTGCCCACCACAATGGCTGGACACTTTGATATCACAGTGCTTCATGTGTCAGCACAATTACTTTTTGTTTCCACAGCATCCAACTCAACACAGACTGATGTGTTCTTTCCTCAAGTACTTTCAGACACACATTTCAGATGGAACAAGGCAAATACTAAACCAGATAAAGGGAGTCCACTTTTGGATCATCTGGCATCCCTCAATATAACCAAACCTGAACCCCAGGAAGCAGAGAAGGAGAAGATCATAGCTCATAAGAAGGACATAAGAGTAGTGAAATTCTAGTCCTTTAAGTCAGCTTTATTGATTCAAACATTTCACATATAAACTTAACTTGATACAGCCCTCCCAAAGAATACATCCCTACTGCACAGCACAGTGCCATGCAGAGACACCCAAGCTAGCAAGCCTGAAATTTCCAAATGGTAAAATCAACAGCAAACACACAGGAGAAATGCCAGTTTCTGTTCTGGAGGCAGGTGCTGGTAAAGCCAGCAGAACGAAGACTCTACTTTTCCTAAGCTTGGAAGCTGTCAGAAAGCAGCATCCTTTCACTCCTTCCAGTGCCCATGGACCTAGACAAGCCAGAACAATTTGTTCAGCCCCAGGGAGAGCTATACCAGTGTTTTCACAAAGCCATGAGAAGATTTCCTGCTCTGCCGCCTGGTTTCTGACTGTATATTCATGCAACCTAATCCTCTAGCTGCTGTGCTGAGGAGGACAGGATCTGTGAAGGCTTTGAAGACCCTGGGCAGGTAATTCCTGAGGTAATTCTGAAAGCAAAACAAAGTGACAGTCTGCTTCCTGATCCGTTTTTCTAGGAAAATTATGTTTTACGGCTGATTCTGTCCTTACACACTGACTATAAAATTAACTTAGCTGACTCAACTCCATTTTGTGTGAAGGATTGAGAAGGATTGCCTCCAGCCCTTGTCCCTTTAACTCTAATTATCAAGTGTATACCAGATTAAATTCAGAATGAAGTAGCCGGGTCAGGCAATCTACTTAAAGTTTAATGGAAGTTAATGATTCATTGATCAAACTCATTTATGTCTAATTAAAGCTCTCCTGCATTGTAAAAGACAAGGGGGAAGTTTTATATTGCACCTCGCTCCCCCTCTGCACATGGCGGATTTACTGCAGAACTGAATGGAAAATTCACAGCATCTGTCTTTCATGACTACGTGGTTTGGCAACAGCCCGGTAGATTTAAAGGTATAATTATTTTAGATGACTTCACCAAATGGATAGGGTTTACACAGTGCTGCCAAATACAATGCCAATATCCAGCTGCACACAGCCGGATTGTAAACTAAGCTTGAATGCACCAGCACCCGCTCACAATGGTGGAGTTCAGGGACCGCAACAGCAACCAGACCTGCACATGGCTCTGAAGCATGAGCCTCGCTGGAATAAGGCAGCAGTGACGTTAAGCCTGAGATGGGGAGGAAAGCTTCCCATGGCATGTGGATTCACTTCACGTGCTGCTCGCGTTTCAAAACTGGCAAAACAGCCTAGCCATCCAAAGCACAGCACAGATAGTGTTCAGCGTTCAAGCATAAACGGGAGTGACAGGCAACCCACTGCAACACTCAGGATTTATTCCTTCCTCCAGTGACTGTCCCCTCTTATTAAGCACTTTCTAGACATCATCTTGTATATAAATACATAATCACACTACAATGCCCCTATTGAGGGGCTATCCACCAGAACATTACTTTTGGCACATTTATTCAAGACAGTATAATTAAACAGGAATACCATGGCCTACTTACATATTTATCATTCTGTTACATGGTTTTAAATTTTATACCATTCACATGAAGAGAAAAAAAAAATACCTTTTTACAATCTTGGAGTGTTGGGGTACAGAAAGAGCTTTTTTTCCTTTTTTTCTCTCCGTAATTTGAAATGACTGGTCCCTTAGATGTTAGATAGCATTATACAGTCTTTAAAATTATGCTTTTCAGACCTTTTTTGATGTATAGATCCGTAAAATGGCATAATGGCATAACATATTCTGGAGAAACAAAATTAAACGTACTGTAATAATTTGCCGTCTTTGGCAATCTACAGTCCTATCACTCCTCAGGTGTCTACCAAACACAGGATAAAACTAGCTGGCGTTGCATGTTGATGGATAGTTTAAACAGTTTTGTGTTGGAGCAATTAACAGGCTTTCATATGATTGAAGGATACTGCCTTTTTTTTCCCCCGTGTTATTCTAGTTGTATGGCATTTTGCAAATCTGTATGGATGTCTGATGATAACTTGTTGACCTATTCCTTCTGTTTCTTTCTCATTAAGTCCCAGTAAGTGCATATTTCATTGTCTTCAAAATTACATTTCTCCCTTGCATTCCTGATTGTCCAATAGAATTGCCCTTTAAGTAACATGTATTTTCACCCACTGCAAAGGTAATATGAATGGCTGCTTATATATTAAATGGATACCACTTCCCAACAGATACTTGACTTGTCCCCAAGAATCATTTTGAACCTGACCAGTCATAGTTCATGGATGTCTAGCAGAAACTGCAGCAAACTTTGGTCTTTCATACTTTTTTGGCCGTAACTCTTTCTACCATTCTTTCCAGCCTTAGAATATCAGAAAAACGTGGTATCCAGCACTCTGCTAAGAAACAGGCCTTCAGTAGCATCTCTTCTCACTTCCAGAATGGTTTTCCATATATTTCCTTTGCTTTTTGCAGTTTTCTTTTTATAAAGCCTTAACAGTTTTAACTCACAGTTTAACAGCGGCAAGTGGCTGTTGTTGTATGGAAGTATGATATGGCTTAATTTCTATTTTATGGTAAATTGTACAGACCTGCTGTGAATGCACTGAGGTCCATTATCTCAAATTGTACTGTTTGATACTCCATTTCTGCCAAAATATTTTATTTCTTTATCCACAACAGTTCCAAGTCCAAAAAGTCAGTCAGTTCCCACAAGTCTACAGAGCAGCCTGTAATAATGAGGCTGTTTGTATGATTTACAGTGGAAAGGTCATTTCTCCTACTTTTTTCCAAGGTCTGTTGGGAATGGTTTGTGTTTTCATTGTTTCTTTTTGCTACTTGGCCTACATATAATTTAACTGCAATTAAATCAAATGGCAATTGTAATTTAATTTAGTTGCAATTTAATTTAACTGCAATTGCAATTAATTCTAAACATCTCTGAAAGACTTGGTCAAGTTTGACTGGTATATGGCCCCTCCGGGTTTCCAGAGGCAGGCTTTGATTCCAGAATGGTCATACATATCCTTGGGGAAAAAAACAAGGAGTTCTCAGTGATCTAGGCATTACGACCCAACTATCTTTATATATGCCACCATATACACTCAAATCATCTTGATATTTCCAGTAACCTTGAAAGACAGGTGGGATTTATCCTAGCTGTCAGACTATTCAGGGAGACTGATGCACATGAACACTTGTAAATCTTTATTTTGTAGATTGTTCACCAATTCTTTTCAGTCTCTGCCTTGCAACTCACACATAACTCTTTAATAACCTGAAAATCAGAGGGGAACCACACAAAAAGTGGAAACAAGGACACATGACTAAGAATGAATGAAGGAGAAACACAGCCCATAGGAATAAAAACAGAAAGAGGAAGAGACTAAATGCATTACAACTAGCAAGGAACATAAAAGGCTCCAAGAAAAACTTCACTGATTGCATCAAAAGCACTTCTATCATCTTTATTGAATATAAGGGAAAGAATAGAAAAATTTAGTTGTATGGCTTGCTGTGGAAGAACAACAAATAATGTACGACACAGATAAGACTGAAATACTGACCTTTCCATTCTCTTTTTAGAACAATACATTTGATATTAAAGGGGAGAGGAGCATGGACCAGTATAAGGAAAGGACATCTTAAAAGTACAAAGGCAAGATAGATATTTTCAATGCAGCTGGACCTGATGAAGTTCACCTTAGACCATTTCAGGAACCAGCTAAAGCCATCCCTAATAATTTGGAGGACAAAAGTGTCTCTGAGAAATAGAGAAAAGCAAAGCAGCACCAGCAGCACCTGTCTAAAATAACATTCCAATATACATCATTCAAGTTAGCTCCAGTGCTTAGAAAAATACCACTAAGGAATACTTAAATTACTGGTTACCGGGACTGAGAAGCTAATAAGCTAATAAAAAGCAATAATAAACCAAGGATAAATTATATTAGGTCAGCTTAATTTGGTATATTTGTTAGGATTATTGGCCTAGATGATAAGGAGAAAGGAACAGATATGACATGTTCTTTACTTAAACTTTTTCGCACACCTGAATGATATTCTCACATCAGGAAAATATGATTCAAATGAAGTGTCAGTGCATGAATACCTGATTTTAAAACATACTCAAATACTAACTAGGAATTTTCAGTCTCAAGCTGGGCTTTGGAGGGATCTGCAGTGAATTCAGTGCTAGTCAGCATTTTCAATGACGACTTAAACTTAAATAAAACTATATTTAAAGTATTTAGTGCAGTCCGCTGCTGAAAAGGACTGTAAGCACCTCAGAAAGCAAGTTAGAACCCAGAATGACTTTGAGAATCAGAGACACAATCATAGGAAAATTTAGATTGGAAGGCACCTCAGGAGAATTTTAGTCTAACTTCCTGCTCAAAGGATCAGACCAGGTAGCTCGGAAAGGTTTTCAAGACCTGACTGGCTAAAGCCAAGTATGGAGACAGCAGAAACTGCAGTCAGAACCTGCCATGGGCAATCTGTTGCACTGTCCTAGCTGTGAAAAATGTTTCCCTTATATTCAGTCTCAACCTTTCTCATTTCCACTTATACCCATTGTCTGTCACCCTCCCACCTCTGTGAAGAGTGTGGCTCTCATCTTCTTGATGATCTCCTTGTTGGTGTTGGGGGGGAGGGCTGTTAGGTCCCCACAGTCCTTCTCCCATTTAAATGCTGTTTTCCTTCCTCTTGCTGCTCCCCCCCAGTCCTAATAAGAAAAAAAATATAGTAAAAAGATAAGCGTTTAGATCCAGGAAGAAGCCGCTAAGTGAACAAATACAGAACGGGAAATAACTAGTGAGGCAGCGGTGCTTCAGATACTGACAGGCTGTTGCACTATATCAATACATGTGCCACATGAAAGACATTAATTTTCTGTGCTTGGTACTTGTGAAGCTTTGGTTGGACTCATCCCTGAACCCAGTTCTGGGAAACCAAATACTAAGAGAGATGGAGATAGACTGGAGAGGCTATAATGGTAATAACATGATTCAGAAATTTGGAGATACACTCTGTTAGGAAAGACAAAGAAATTGGAGGGGTAGGGGGAACACTGAAAACGGGCATGGAAACAGTTTCCAGTAGCTCAGTAGGTAGAAGCCCTCCAGTATTAAAGAAAGTAAAAAAGAGCAACAAACCTCTGTGCTCACTGTGATCATAACAAATAGAAATATGCTCGCAGCCAAAAAAATATTAGATCAGATAGTATGAAAGAACCTCTAACTACAAGAACAATCAAGCAGTAAATCAGGCTGCAAAGCAGGGCCATGGCATTTACGTCACTGCAGCCCTTCAACCAAGGGTAGACAAATATGTCGGGTCGTCAGGTATTGTCAGCCCTGCATTAGGGCAGAAAGGAGCAGCAGATGACGTCTTATAGTCCTTCCTATTCAAAGACCAAAAATTTCTTAACAAGTTTGATTGATGCTTTAGATAGACCCCTATTCTAAATAAATTCTAAACAAGAAGACTGCTTTATGAAACATTTGTGACGTTTTGGTGTCATTAAAGGCAGCCAAAGAAACACAGGCTGAAAGCAGCATCTCATATGATGCTTACGCAATGTGAATTTTCAGTATGAATATTTTCCCTTAGAACTTCCTTGTAGTTCACAGACTCCTAAATGGCATTGTTTTCTTGTTAACAGAACTTTAATTTGGCTTTACTTGATTTTTCTTTTTGTCTTATCTTGTCTAACCTAGCTTATTCATTGATATTCTACAGTTTATTCATCATTTATGTCCTGTTCTGTAGTGTTGCCATATTTTTTTTTTTTTTTTTTTTTTTACAGCTGGTGCTACTCGAAGCTTTACAAAGCATTATGTTTTCTTGCTTGTTCAGAAGGTTGGGTTTGGTTTTTTTGTTTTTTTTTTTTTTTTTCTTAAGTGCATTTATGTAACATTCATTAAAAAAAAAAAAAAATCTTATTCTTTGCATCATATGCTTGTTCTGTAAGAAAATTTTTCTTTTCTTTCCAAGCCTGCAAGCTTTGGTATATGTTTTCTCTTATCACAGTTGTTTCATATGCCTTTACATACAAATTTGCATGCATATTTCTGCAGACTTCTACAGGTTGGCATAGATGATGCTCATTCTCAAAGCATTTCCACTTAAATTGCATATCTTCTGTCCCTATGGACTGGGATCCCAAACTCTGTAAAAAGGGCACTGAGACATTCTCTAGTTCTGAAACACCATACACATGGTAAAGGTCCTGACTGAAGACAAATTGGGGACTGAATAAATTGCCAAGTAGGAGCAAGGAATGGAGGAACATTTGGGACAAGAATGCCCTCAGCCCCACCAGCAGGTCCACCTGGAGTTACTCAAACAGTTGGCCAGTCAAGCTCCAGTGCCTAAAGCGCATTCTGCCAGCCAGAGCCACATTTACTACTTGGAAACCTCTTCCTACAGCTTACCTTGGCTTCCAAAGGATGATACTGGCAGGGAATTTATTATACTTTATTTCTTAACAATCACAAATAAGTTCAACTTTTATAGACAGATTTTCATGTGATAACATTAATGATGTCATTTTAGATGCTTTGTCACATTATCTGAAAACTTATCATTTGCCTATCTTTTCCACTGCACTTCTGGCAAGCAGAAAGTGTTCTGGAGTACAGTTAAGATCCCACATGAGACCTCATCTGCTACCAGCACAACAAGGTTCTCTAGGAGCATAAAACCCTCTCCGTCCATTAAAGCAAGATGCAACTGCTTTTATCGAACCCTACTAAGTGAGCTCTTTCCTTACTGTAAGCTAAAGACCAATTGCTACACACAACATCCTTTCACATTTATCTGCTATATTATTTTGGGGAATGGTAGAAAAAAGGTAATCTTCATGTATTTTATTTGTTTTTGTAATAACCCCAGTTTCTGATAAACTGTATCTGCAGAAAGCTAGTTCACTTTGGAAACAGTGTTCAATGCTAGACTATGAAATGATACAGTAAAAAAAACCTGTGCATTTGGGGGTTTTATTCCTTGTCCTAAGTGTACTATTCCCTCTCATCAGGCTGTTCGTGAAAGGATTTATCTGAACACTGAGGTATTATCTCAGTACAGTAAGAGTTTTCACTGTCCTTGGAGGCCGTTTCTAGGGTCCTGTCCCTCGTGCATGCTCCTTTCAAGTGACAGTGCTGTGCTTCCACTTTTCCTTGGAGAAACTGGCCCTGTAACGTAACCACATTCATCAGCATGATGAGGCTATCCCATTTTGATTAGCAGCCTTGATACGAAGCAGGCTCAACACCCCCCCTTAGGGAGTCTTGCATAATAACAGTATGCAGCAACTTCCTCACAACAAAGTATCCATCAAAAACTCCACAGCACTCAGACAAAGCTATTTAAAGACCAGATTTATGTGGATAGTGTCTTTCCTATTCTTGGCACCTCTCTTAACACCATAGGAAGACATGGCTTCAGGAGAGTATGGCATTATGACTCACCTGACCTTAGTGTGTCCACATCACCTTGCTGCAGCTGATAACTTTCCTGCATCCATTCCCTCACTTTCCACACAATTTTCTGAGCTCTAACTCCTCAACATTGTAATTCAGCCAGGAGATGCCATTCAAGGGTAAAAAAGAGGGCTTTCAACACAAAAAAATTCCAGTGCAGCTCTCCACCAGAAGAGTCCGTGAAGGTATGTGCAAAGCTGAGGGTGACCTCCTGTCACTCAGCTGCTGATGCACTTTGGACCTTCCTCACATTCTGGAAAACAAGCCATCCTTCAGCTGCCCCTTCATTAAGGGCAGCTGGAAAAAAAAACAAAACCAAACACAAAAACCCACCAAAACAGTGCTTATGAAGTTACTGTATTTGGAATGTAAAGTGTCTCTTCCTTTCATTTTTAAGAAGAGTTAGATGCATTAGATTTGGAGAAGTTAGCATCTAGAAACCTGATCTGGGAGAAATAGTCAGGAGACACTGATCTCTACAGGACCCTCTGAACGATGTTAGGATTGTCCAACCTGAACTTTCTCTCCCTAGTGGGTACTGTTAAGTTACTTAGGAGCACCATAAACATAACTAAAAGAATAAGTATTTTGTGGCTTAAGTAAATAAAAAGACATAGAAGTTTTCTGAAATAACTGAACTAGTAGGAAAAAAAACAAAAAAAGAACCACTTTTGCATTGTAGAAAAGTGCAGCTGAGAAGCTCACATGGCCAGGAAGGAAAAAGCAAAAAGGCAGAAGCACTGGTTTTTCACCCCTTAAGCCTGACAACAACTCATTTCAATGGTTCAGAGCAATCATGAGGACTTAGCAAAATAGCAAGACTTCCCTGATTGGAACCCCACTACATTAGGTGATGTCTAACAAAAACATATCCCTTACCCTGCAGAGGTTTACCACCAGTTATAAGATGACAGAGAGACACAAGCACATTGATTGAGAGAAACAGAGTGACAAGTGAGACAGGGAAAGAGAGATGCTCTTTCCTGAACTTCAGTGCTAAAAAGAAGTTAAGTATCTATGAGGTGTGTATTTTCTAGTGGAACAATAGGAAAAAACAAACCAAACAAAACAATAATCTGTAGCATAGGTTATCTTTGGAGGATGGCTGAATATGAGCCAAATTGAATAACTATCTTTTAATTAAAGTTTAGAGCACAATTCACAGGCAATGTTGAGCAAAAACCAGCACTGATCTCAACAAGGCAGTATTGAAATACTAAAATAACAACTATCCTTAAAAATATTTTTTATTTTTCTTCTTGGAAGGAATTTAAGCAGCTATGAAAATTCATAACTATAATATTTAATAGTAACCAGTATGTTATTTCATGAACAGTAGACCTAGTGAAGTCTGCCTTCCTACAAATTGTATTTTTCCTACCCAGGCCATCACTCCCTACCTCAATAACAAACCATACCCTTAGTTTCCCCACAAAACTTCCGATGTAGGTAGGAAGCTAGAGACTCCCATCCCTCTTTCAAAAAAAACTTTGTCAAAATTGGCTAAAAGGGTTCATCTCTTTCTAGGGTCAGAAAAGCAGCCAAATCACATAATCTGATTTCCTAGAAAAAACAGGATATAAATGAGAAGGCTCTTAAACTCTCATAGTTTATTATCTTCCTCCTCAAGCGACTGCAGTAAAAAAAAAGTACGTACATTGACCAGTAAAGGAAGCAAAGAAATGTACAGCATGGTTATGACTCCAAGCCTCAGCCTGGATCCTGTTGAACTTGGCAAGGCTGGGAGCCAGGAGACGTTCTCTCACAGGAATGCACTCATTGCTTCTGCAACCCAGCAGTCCTTGCCAACCAGGCTGCCCCCTTTATTTATTTATTTATTTTTAAACCACTGCCCTGTTGGCATACACATTCATCATAGGGCTTCTTGGACTTTCAGATTCTTACCACTGTCAGACAAAAATTATGGTTTAAGTATATCACTAGTTTGTTCCAGGTTGATAACTCCTGTGGCTTTAGTGCCCAAATTTTAAAGTAGCACTATTACACCTCTGTGAAAACTACCGCCTTTGAAAGATTTAGTGACACACAAGATTTTAAGAAAACTAGATTACTCTTTTGGAAGATCAACACCATCTGCAGTTCCTAATGTTTCTGAAGCATTTTGGAAAGATTCAATAGGCTTCAAGCAAAGGTGTTGCCACAATGAATAACCACCCATGCATGTTACAGTTTTGAGCCCATTAATATTGGCTACATGGCTGAAAAAATGGATACTGAGTAATTAATAACCAGTTGTAGTTTTTTATTACATTGCAAAACCAAAAGACCATATTAATTTAAGATTAGGTGGCTAAAATAAACCCAGAAAAAGCACCAAGTCCTATACATTAATTACAATATGGCTGAGTTTGCCCTTTTCCCGTTTTGTCTACGGCCACATAAACAAAGGCTAAAAGGTCCAATCTTCCTTCCCACAACATTTCTAGAGCTGGAAATGTGCTTTCAGCAGATATGTGAGCAACAGGTACAGCAGGGTGGACATTTCCACCCACATATAAGATCATAGATGGTCACATAGCCAATGAAAAGTGGGTAAACATCAGCGTGCTAACTTCTTAATGTTGAGAACTCTTTGTAATTCCCTTTAAAGAGATGTTATTTGTCATTTTTACCATAGGAAAGGAAGAATATAAGTTCTTGTGCAAATTTCCAGAAAAGCAAAATCACAAGGATGGTCCAGACCTGATTTTATTACAGCCAAGCGTCTGACATGGCCAGAAATGTTGTAGTATTACAGACAAATCAAAAACTCTTTCAAGGGACTGCAGCACGATGGACTGTCATCATGAAGCTGTGGGTGTGGGAAGTAGAAAGTGTGTGGCATACTAAGATGGAAAGCATATGGATAGAAAACAGATTTCACGGAAAAAGATTTGCCAGGGGAGATTAAGATAACTGGTTTTGACATTAAAAAGTAGGATTTAAGTTGTAAGGCCCTATATGAATTCAGAATAAATTTCTCCTTTCTATAATGCAACAGGGAAAAAGCCTCCTTTCTTCTGCCGTCTTACAGTTGCACCCATATTGGGAATGACATTCAGTCTTCCTAGATAAACATTATTGAACAATGTTGCATTTTTGTTAGCTTTATTTTGTTCAATAAAGGTTTCCTTCAAAAGTCTGGAGGATTTTCAAATTTTCAACACTAAATATGAGCAATCTTGAAATTACCACTACATCTACAGAGAGTTTATGCCAGCTGTTTTCAACTGGAGAGCAGATTGCAGTAAAATCTCCTACAGCGCTCTGAATCTTGAAAGCGTGCGCAAAATAATCACTCTCACCTGTCCTTCCTGTTCCCAGAGAAAAGGCTGGAGAAAAAGGGAGATAGCAAAAAAGAACTGCAGTAAGGAGGGGAAACAATTTGCGTGTAGCTATCAAAAGAAGAAGGGAGAAATCAAGAAGAGGTATTTGTCCAGTAAAAGGAAAGATTCCTATGTAATAAATACCGGGCAAAGTGACAAACAGCTGTAGCTGGAGCGAAAAAAATATATTCCATTACTAGCTTTATCAAAAGATTCAGTTTCCAATTTGAAGGAAGCTCTTCAAGGAAATGCCTACACTGTACCTGACAATTCAGTGAAAAAGTGCCCTATGTGATCAAATGTGCTTTAGAAATACTAGTCTTTCAAGAAAGAAGACCACTCCTGATAGTATGGATTTATTTACATACACACATTTCTCAAATAGGTCCATACAGGGCTCCAAGATCCTGAGCTACAGAACCACAATATCTCTGTTAGCTCATGCAGGATGACCACTGCAGACGCGTCAGGCTAACTCATCCTGCCAGCACGGCACTGCGCTCACAAACCTCATGGGATCACAAAGGACAGCAAATAGAAAAGACCGACAAAACAAGCTCCCTCAGTTGCAGGAAGCGCGTAGGATAGAATAACAGGAATGCGGCACACAGAGGGGAGGGGAGGAAGAAGCTTGAGGTATTGGGGCAAACAGGTGCCAGAATACAGATTTCTGTATATCACAAAATCACAGTGTAAGAAACAGTCAATGTCCCTGACTGTTTGAATTAACACAAAACTTAACTTATACCATGGAGAGTTCATTAGGTTACCACGTTTCTGTTCCACTAGGAAGGGTGAATTTGCATTACTAATCCTGAAATTATAACTGAAATATTATTCTTGTCACTCTCTTCACATTATTCTTGTCACTCTCTTCAGACCTGAAGCACTAATTTTCCACATCAAAACGTTTTAATAGATGATGCATTACTGTAAAAGATGAAAGAATGTAACTTACATTAAAGAAAACAATATTTTAACAAGCTTTTAATGATAATTAGTCAAAAGGACTTTTAAACAACTGTCATATAATATCTGTATCTGCGTATTCTCCGAATAATTGGTTTTTTGTTGTTGTTAAAGAAACAGAAAAAATACCCATAATTCTCTTACTGCAAGTAGCAAACTTCAGCAAACATAGGTGGGACACTCCCAACATCCAACTCTCAAATTTATAAGTATACCCTTAATCAAATAAACCAATCCTATTCAGAATAACGACATACCTCAGAAATACTGTGGATTATAATCACAGACTGTTCTTGTTATTTGATGCATTTTGACTATTGTAATAATGCAGAAAAAAACTGGTGTTTTTCATGTTAAATGAGAAACCTTGATTAAGGAGGTAAGAATAAGGGCAAAAGGTAAAACTGATGGATGCTTTCCTTCGTTGTCTATCCATACACATCAATTCATGACTTAGTGGCTACATGGCATACACTCAGAATCAATACAGCCTTAGTACTATTCAGAAAAGACATGACCCGCAAATACTATAGACACAGTTGTTCTAGGCCTCATAGCATTAGCTAGAAATACTGAACTATAAAGTGTGGAACTCTTATTGTATGTGTTCATACAAAAATCCAAAAATCAATGTTAAAGAAATCCAATAAAATTGCTTTTGGATTATAACATCTTTCACAGCAGAATGAAAACAAAACAAAAACATAAGGCCAATTACCCTTGTGAATTATCATCTGCAGAAAATAGATGGCAAGGACTCCCCATAATAGGAAGAATTGGCTGGATCTCTTTTAAAGTTGTCAAACGAGAATGACAAGAGCTTTCTTTGTTTTTACAGTTCTACCTCAATCCCCCAAGCTTTGCAGTCTCCCTCCAGGCCCCTATCAATGAATGTTGTTGAAATTAGTCCGTTTAAAAGATAGGTTGAGCCATTTTCACATTGACTTATATAAAGGCATTTTTCTGTTTTATTAGTTACATTAGCATTCTATTGCCCTTTAAATGTCACAAGTTCAAGAGCATAGCTGTACATATCCTGGAAATATTCTTGTTTGATGTAATAAAACAGAAAGCAACGATTTCCTGGGACAGATAAGGTGACAAAAAAGAGGGAAACTAACAGGGCATAACAGCATGGAGTAAAACAACAGGCAGTAAAGCAAGATTGTTTCCAAGTGAAGGAGGAGCAGGAGTGTTACTGGGAGCAGAGATTTAGAAAGGCTTGTTTGCATTGTCTCTATTAAAACACGTGAAACAGCTGATGAACCTGCCACTGGCTCCAGCTCACAGAAAAGAAGAAAAATGGCACTGTATTCCCTTCAGGTGTATTCCCTAACCTGTTAGGTACCTTTGCAAAGCCACATTGTACATTGCGACTACTCTCATTTATTAGTGGTGATTTATTTCAAAGCAGAAGCTTGCAAAATTCCCTGGCTGCATGTTATCGAACCTAAAACTTTGTCAGGGTTATTAAGGGCAATGTGAAAACTACAAACTGGTCAGAAAGAGTTCTTGGAGACCAAATGAATTTTGAAGTCTGCAGGATCTGATCTACCATCTTCTTCTGCCAAAGGCACTGGAGGGGATTTAAAAAAAAAAAAAAGAGAGAGAGAGAGAAATGTAGCAGTGTGCTAAGGAGAAGATAAAAGACAGTGAAAAATAGTACAGTTAAACCAAAGTAGTTATCCTTATACTGTGAACTTCTCATTTTGGAACTCCACTACATGTTATTGGAACTGCATCATGAGTCCCCTGGTTTAAGCACTAAGACAGACAAGCCTGCAGCTAACAGCAGTTTAGTGCTTAGAACAGGGTACATGTGGCTTGGAAACATCACCTGAATCACCAAGTCCAGTTACGCACAAAGGAAAGCAATGTACAACAAAAGTTTTCCCCAAAGCTGCCATGAAAACATCTGCCCTACATGTTACCACAGCCCAGGCTGCACTACCCACCACCTCCTGGCAAACAGAAGGCTCATTTTTGTGGCTTTTGAATGTCTACTGCAGTGGGCCACAGGAAGACAACTCTGTTCCTGTTGCCTAGTGTCATAGGTTCCCATGATTACAACCAACCTGCTAGATAAAGTTCTCAAATTACCTTAAGAAGAAAGTGTGTCCCATGGTACAAAGGAGGGCAAACTCTTCCTCCCCTCTCTTCCCTCCACCCCAGAAATCCCTGCCAAGCTCATTAAGGAGAAAGCCTCGTACACCCACAAGGACGCACATAACATGAGGACTTACACATAGCTGCTCAGCGGGCGCATTTTTAAACTGTGCATTACAACCATGTCATGGCACCTGAACTCCATCCACACCAGCAAACTCATGGTGGTTTCAGTGCCCTCCATCTCCCATTGCGCAAATGAAAGTCTGCTCACATTTTGTCAGGGTGCCACAGGGACTGGTCGCTCCCTGGTGGCTGAGGCTCCCCATGGGATCCCATTGGGGCAGGCAGCCCTGTTGCCAAGAGTCCTGCAAGCCAAAACCTCAAAGGCGGCACTGGTGCAGCCTCTGTGCCACCACCATGCAGCAGTTCCCCACTCAGCCCCTTCAAGGATGGAGCATGCTTTGACCCACAAACAGGGCTGTTACACATGGACCTTCTGCTGTGAGAATTTCACCTGGCAGCTCTCCCAGAGGTGGGAGGCAGAACGGGACAGGGGGTGAGGAGAGCTGTGACAATACAGGTGCTCAGAAATCCTACACCTGTGGATATAGCTGTCTTCTCCAGCGCGACCTGTGTGATCTCTGCTGTCAGGTTCAGGGGGAAACAAATAAGTGACTGACAGTCTGAAGATCCAGTTACAGTCTCGGCATCACAGGGATGCCAGTAAAGGAGAGAGCAGTATGTCATGCTTGCAGAGACAAGAACGTCTACTCAAATGCAAGTGGGATCTTGCAGTATTTGCTTAGTATTCCTACCTGGTCTTCCAGCTGGCAGGTTGTCACCACACTCCTGAGGGTACAGCAGGGCTCCAGTAAGGCAGATCCAGGGACCTTGTCCAGGGGGCACTGCCCAGCTGCTGTGAGATGCCACACTGCGAGGACTTTGCACACAGCAAAGTTCCACATATGGCAACAGGCAAAGGAGAAACTCATCTGCCATCGCTGCTGAAGGGCAGCCAACCCCACCTGCCCTTGTAGAAGGGACCTTGGTGCACAAGACACAAGATGAGTGCTGCTTAAGCAGAGGCTGTTGATAAGAAAGTAAAGGCTGCAGACAGCTGCATAAGAACACCAAGGCACCAGGATCTCTCTGTGCCTGGCAAAGCCAATGTAGCAGTCCCCAGGAGGATGAGTAAGAGAAGCCCTCAGGGAAATGGGTTTCTCTGATCCAGCAGGAGTTCAAACGATCATGCCTAAATTTGGCCCTGGGAACAACAGCCTCAACACTGTATTTAGGCAGTGCAAGTGAGCAGACCATCTGGAAGGTATCGTGTATCATCTTGTCACAGTAAATGATGGAGTAGTTCAAGGCTGAGAAACACAACTTCCAGTCATGTCTTCTGATTTAGACTCTCCTGATCCATTCCTGGTTTAGATATAGCACAGAGCACCTTAATGAGTCCAATACAATCCTGAACAAAGACCTAGGCTCAGTTCTTTTGCACATGCTTTCTTCCTATGTATGCTTCAACTCCAACTCACCAAAAAATTGCATGCAAGTATCTTCTAAGGAATGATATAAATATTTTCATGCATGGTGCCCCTTGGAAAGTTTGTTCTCTTTCCCTGAAGCTGTGACGGCTCTTCCCTTGCAGTCTGTCAGGTCTGCAACTAGAGTACTAAAAATGTGCTCCCAGGAACTGTTAAATCCACTCGTCAGATGCAGTACAGCAATTCTGGTCAAAGCTGACTGTGCTTCTGGAACTGACAGCCTGTACAGTTCATCCTCTGTGATAGACACAGATTGCTTTCTTTGTGAGAGCAGCTCCTCTCTCTGAACTAATGCACAAATCCCACATCTTTCATTCAAATTGCTCCAGAAACTACATACTAGAGCGTCTTCCTGCAAGTTCTGTTGGCATTTCTTCCCTCCCTCTGTTGTTTCAAAATCCAGGGAGAGGAATTTAGGCAGAACTACACTCAAGTATTCTTCCAAGCTATAGAAATCATGCATCACTTATGCTGTATGTTAAATCAATGTGCTAGACAACATCCACCATCTTGTTTCAGAAAACTGTTGTTCCACTTACTCATTTCTGCATTCTCATGGGAATAGGACTAGGCATTTCTGACAAAGACTTTTATCTCCCTCATTTACAGCAGACATGTTTCTTCTTTATCTTGTTTAAAGAGGTATTTTAAGCTCATCCGTACTGAAGTACACTAGGAAAGCCAACAACACAGGATATACTTTATTTTCCTGCATTTTCAAAAGGTTTCAAAAAGTTGTGTTTTACATAACACTAAGATTGCTCATGATTTAGTTCGGTCACATTTTCATGACTTTTTGGTTTTGTTGGTCTGTTCTTATAAAGAAAAAGGTCCAAACTGTGGAAGTCTGGTATTTGTATCCCATTGCAATAATGCAGAAGTGGCCCTACCAACTCAGGCTAGACATCCATCTGGTCCACAGTTCTGTCTCTACTACGGCTAAGGAAGAGAACAAAATCAGAGAAAGCATGGCTAGATGTCTTAGAGCATCTCCCCAGATCCCAACAATTAGAAAAGAGGGAAACAGGAAAGAATACTCTCTTCTCTGGGGTGGAGTAAACTTTTTCAGCTCTCAATTTGTGTACTAGCAGCATACCCAAATGTAAACTGTGTGGTTGCTATGCCTGCTTGTCTTCTTTCATAAATTTAGTCAGAGGTCTGCATTTTCTACTCTACATAAATTTAGTCAGAGGTCTGCATTTTCTACTCTACATAATGTGGACTTTCACCACTCACTATCCTCTTCCTAGGTGCAAGGAAATTAAGGTCGCTTTTTGTCCTCTTTGTGCAATAGCTGTTCTGATCTGTTCCCAAAAAATAGAGAGCTTTCTCAGAGACCCCTAGGTTCCTGTATGAATACCAACCCTTCCACAAAATCAGCCTCCTGACCCACTTCCTCTTATGGGCCTGAACATTACCTGGAATAATTTCAGTGATTCAGGTCTGTCCCTCAACGCATCTCTTACTCCCCCATCCTTCTCCAGCCCTCCACCCTGCATTAGCTCCCAACACAAGGAGATCCTTGGAAAGCAGACTAAATCAGGGGAAAAGCTTTCTCTGGTCCTCATCTCTCTTACACAGTAGCCAAAGGCTGAAAGAAAGATTAATGCTCTAACGTAAGTCCCTGACTACCTATCAGAGCAAAGATTACCGAAGAGCCTGGTAGAAACATAGTAATTCAACATGAACACAAGGAGTGTGTTAGTTTACATTGTCCAGGATTATGCAATTGAAAGTCATCCCCAGCATAAAAGCTCATCTTTAAAACCTTCATTACTCCTCACTCGACTGAAAATTTGAAAAGCAGGTCAGGAATCCCATTTTCTTCTGTCTGTTTGATATTTGCTGTTCAGAGGTGTAACAAAGCCTGTTCTTACTGGACTTACACCGTCACTGCCAGGGTCTGCAGCAGTGACATCCTCCTCAGCTTCTGAAAAGTAAGTGCATAATCCCCAAATTGCACATGCTCTTTGACTTTTGTACTTCCCAAGGAAGATGGAGAGTTTTAGGTGCCTGTGGCCCATGATAAAGACTAAGGCTGGGATACAGCATTAGAAGCAGCAACCCATAACCCTTTGACAGCACAACTGGGGCAGGCTGCTGTGAAGAGAAGCCAGCATTTTCATTGCCTCTCCTTCACCCTACAACAACCACATTCAAACTTCCAAAAAAAGAAGATGGAAGAGCTTACATCTGACCAAGAGAGGCTGATGGAAAAAAAAAAAAAAAAAAAAGAAAAAAGGAAAAAAAGGCTGCTATTACCATCCCTAAAATTTTCCAGCTGGTCATGATGCAGAATAGAAATGTCACAGCAAAATCTACTTTTCCTGTAGCTAAGCAGTAAAGACACTTGTGCATCACAACCCAGAGCTGAAGATATGATTTTCCTGGAAGAGGATAATTTGCCGATCTGAATCTCTCCTCTGGGATCAGCAACATTTCTGTTAATAAGAGACAGCCCCAGAGTGAGGCTTGTGACAGCATTGGGGTAGACTGGGAGATGAGGGAAAAGGCACGGGAAAAAATCTCAGCTATTAAAAGACAGGCTCTAAGCTGATTCTTCTGTGTTTATGTAAAGAGCAAGTGAAAGCTGATGCACCCCCTAAGAAGGCAAGCACTGTCATCACTGACCTTAGCGGGTGATCTGTGCATGCCTGTTGCAACGCAGCCCCCTGTGCTGCTCTCTGGCAGGACAAAGACCGTTCATCATCATCTGGTGGCTTTAGTGGAATGAGACAAAGCTCCCCCCTCCTTCCCCCATCTTGCTCAGAAGCCAGGAGGTGCAGCCTCGGGAGCTGGCTCTGACTGGTACTGTAACATACTGGATATAACTAGGTCCTGTGTGCATCCCTGTCCTTGAATGGGTGTGTAATGTCACCTGTGATCATGTGCTTATTACGCCAAACATATTGAGCTGGCCTGCAAAACAGGCTTTTTGCTTTACTGACACCACATGGAGAGACTGCTACTTCTTTGATAACAACAGCCTGCAACTGTGGACCTGCAGTCCTCAGCCAGAGCCAGGACCCTGCCTCCTCATTGCACTGATCTGACATTGCAAAATAACTAGGGAGCCAGAAAATGAAGACCTCTCTACCCCCTCCCACCCCCTGCAAAAAAGTGCCCATACCTAAACAAGAATCCTACAATACTGAGTGAGCAGCACACAAGCAGGGCTGCAGTGACTTTACAGCCAGCAATTCTTCCCTTACATGATGACTTGGGGGCAGGGGGACACATGTCTATCATCCAAACTTTAAGTTACACAAATCCATCACGCAACAGCCAGATCCTTAGTTGATTGTCAAGGTTGAGGGCGTAAAAAGGACAAATCTACTGTATGCTGAGCATACAGTAATGAAGAACCAAGTCTATAGGATCACATATGCTTGCTGTTGCAGCAGTTACAATCTCTCCATAATATTGCCACATGTTTGTCTCTTTGCAGAGACCACTTGGTACATTTCTCATAGCTCAGACAACGTTTAATATCCAAAGCCTTGGGCATATGCGAGAATTCTTTTAATGCCTTGTATGAAAGAGTACAGAAAGTAAAAAAATAGGTTTATTTTTGAAAACTGTTTTCTGTCTCTTTAAAAAAAAAAAAAGAAAATAGGAAAATAATTTCTCATAGGCTTTACTAAACACAATATTGACTAAGAATCAAGCCATGTGTATAAGCAAGGCAGAGTATGACAGAGCAGGCAGAAAACAATGTTTACATTGTTGCATAGAAGTTGTTCATTTTCATCACTGGCATACAAAGGGTAAAGATAATGAAGAAGGGTAGCTGAGAACTTGACATAAAATAGCTATTATTTTTTGACTATTTGGGATCTCTAATTCAAGAGATTTTAATAGGCACACTTGATGAGAGCGCTGTATAAAATTAATAGCAAGAGAAAATCCTCTGCATTTTGCTAATGGTACCAGACTGCTTGAAACATACAGGTCAGTTGTAACTGATGGGCTCTTATTTCTTTTAATAGAGCAAAATAAATCCCACGCATTTGTAAAATCTACATTTCATAAAGTCCGAACAAATCAAAATGATCCCTTACGGTCCTCCGTCAGTTTCTTCCAATCCAATATTTCTTTCTTTATCCTCCTTTCTTTCACAGATATGCTTTTTTTCACTAAGAAATTTAAATTGAGAGCTTAAAATATCCCATATATTTGATTTTTTAAATGTAATTGAAGTTTCAGGCAGTGAAGCCAAGGATATAAACACATCCGAAACTCATGACCAGTATATTCTTTCAATATTAAAACCATATTTTTAAAGTCTTTCACATGACTAAGCTGTGAATCCAAAATCTTGTTATACATGGCCCTACACTTCAAGTAGCAGAAGGATGCTGAGTGACAGTTTCCGTGCAAGTATTCTACAAGTCGCACTGTATAACACAGTTGTTATTCTTGGACAAACAGCAGGGCTTTTATTATAAATACTTTAAAATGCATTGAAGTGACGAAGACAGAAACTCCTGGTCCTCATTATACCTTATTACTCATTCAACTGATATAGAAATACACTTTTCACAAATACTGGTGCTAAGTTTATTCAGAGGAATATTTTCACTCATAGTCACACAAGCATCTTTCTTTTTTCACTCCTTCTATTTCTGTCTGTGATCTTATCAGAAACCTCAGGGCAAACAGAAATATGATCAGTCCTAGCTCCAAATAAACCCCAGAATTTAAATATCAATAGATCCCTCTCCAGAACCTGATTAATCCTCTCTAGAATCTGGTCAATAGGCAGTACATGCCAATTCCCTGAATTCAGTAGAAATAATGTTTTAGATGAGAACAGTGCTTCGAACTACTAGGGTAGCGTTGTAAACTAGTTCAAAGACAGAACTCCTGAACCATTTCTTCCAATATGACATTGAATGGGATTACACTCCTAAACCTGCACTTACGCTACATTGCGCCTCATGTAAAAGTTGTAGTAATTTACTGTTGCACAAAAGGAATGTAAAATGCTCATGAAATACCTCTGCAAGGGAGGTTCAAGGCAATAAGGTTTTGAATAGAGGATGACATCCAGACCTAAATAACATTCAGCAATTAAAATGGGTGCAGATTGTCCAGATATAGGGAAGACTAGAATACACAGCTATAGCATGCAGAGCACTGCTATAAATAAAATAAAGTCAATCCTCTCCACAAACAATTGTCTCCCTGGAGAAAGGATGAGATTAAAAAAGCAAACAGAAAATGCAACTCATGTGACACAAATCATGTTGCTTAATGAACTCAGATATTCGGAATAATACAGTTGTCCAAGACCCTACCTAAATCAGAGCCAAATCACTAACTGAAGATCCGGCCAAAAAAAATAGAAGGTTGTATTTTGAACCACTAGCATGTGACTATTTGCCACCAGCGTGACACACCAGCTTTTCATTTGTATTAATTATAGCATTGTCTGGGACTCACACATGATGGAGTACATTTTATTCTGTAAGTGGAGTGGCAGACCCAATATGAAATATTTCATCCTGATTTTCTCTGAGAGAAAAGTCAAGACTTTTTGTTAGATCAGTGTCTCTTACATTGAAAATTCTGCTACTATGATAAGTGCTATTTGGTAAAACAAAAAGAACAAGAAACAAAAAAAAGCAAACATACAACAACAAGCACCCAAAAACCCAAAACCTGAAGAGTGCTACAGTTAAACAAAGTGTAGTCACTGAAGAGGCTTTTTGTAGACAGAGCTTTAACTTAAAGCTGACACCAGATTTTGATCACCGGAAGGTAAGCTTAATATCTTATCACCTAAAATGTGCTCACCTTCTACTTTAAATCCTCTTGTTTTGATTAGACTGTAATTCTGCAGGAAGTCCCTAAACTCAAGAAAGGAAAAAGCAAAAGTGTACACATGAAAGGTGTTAAGAAACTAGATGGTCCAAGGGCAGATTGAAAGCCTAGCCTAAGAACAAGTAAATAACAACACCTTAACTTAAGTAGCTTCACCCAAGTAGCCCTATATTTAGAGAATGTTCCCAGTTTTCAGGAAATATGCATTATATTGTGAAATGCTGTTCATTGTTCAATAAAGATGATGCCCGAGGGACTAATTTGCAAAGATTTCAGACACTAGAGATTTGGATCACCAGCTGGTAAGCTGAGCCTCATTAATGTCTCTCTCTCCACTACTCCCTATTCTGAGAAACTGGCCAAAATGCATGTTCCAGAAATTGCATGAACCCTTTGTGTCCTCAGGGACAATGCTTTATCCACCTGCAGCTGATTTAAGACCTATTTATAGACAGATATTACAATAAACTTACCTCCAGAAGAGAAAGTACAACTTTTTGAGGTAGCTAATGAGATTAAGGAGTGGTAAAGCTGAAAAAGGTTACTTTTCCTGACCTTTTGTGCAGGTCTAACTGTCTTAATGGATTCACAGGCTGTGACAGATTGGCTATAAACACTTAATCCCAGATACCCTTACAATAACAAGGGGAAACATCTTCCCAGACTTACTGAAGAATTTACTAATGGTACAAAGGAGAAGAAAAAAAAAAAAAAAAAAAAAAAAAGAGTGAGAAGAAAAGAAAATCATGCAATAGAATGGTAACCCAAATAGCTAAGTGATAAGGAGAGGTCTGGTTGGTTAAACGATAAGCAGCTATAAAAGCACCTGGGGAGGGAGTTATCTGCAGGAGACTGAGGGAGGGACAAAAGAAGTGTGCAAAAAGGAAGAGGGATAAAACTTAAAAAAAAAAAAAAAAAGCTGGAATACAGAATAGTGAATTTCCATAAGAACTTACCAGGTGCAATTCTGGCTTCTCTGAGGTTGTTTATAGGAGCGACTAAGGATCAAGGTCATCATTACATACAAAATGACGTTAATTTTAACAATCATACCTGAAACTGAGCTACAGCTCCCTACCCTTCTCTTTAATGGTTACCTGAGAAATAAATAGCTCTTTCTGTTCAGAAATTGCTCTCACACAGTTAACCTTGTAGTCCCACCCTCCTCATCCAGCTTTTTGACCCCCAGCCACGACTCAGTCCAAAGATTGCCCATGTTGCAGTCTGAAGGAGGACTGCAGGTACTTTTCTGTAGCAAAAGCTACTGTTCAAGATGAAAGGTTTGGGGGATCCTTTGGGAAGGGAAAAAATTGAATAAAACAGTGATTTAGAAAGTTATAATTCTGGCATTGAGTCTGAGTTAATACTATGGCCTTCAATAGTGTATATTACTGTAAAGAAAAGGAAATAAAATGTAAGGGTGCATATTGCATTAGTGGTTTAACTTTTTAATTTCAATAATTAAATTGCCTCATGTCTAGTATGTTTTGTGCATGGTTATAATTGTCAAGTGAAATTAATTCACAGACTTCTTTCGTCTCCAGGGTTTACTCCATGTCTGTGCTGATGCAATTATCTTTATAGTGTGCTCCTTTCCTTGCATGGCTATTGTTATATATGTCACTTGAAAGCCACAGACAGCACCATCCCCTAGACAAAAAAAGTATAACAAAAAAGCCTAAACGTCCTAGCATTGTTGACAAAATGTCCACATTCAGCCTAATGCTCATAAGCTTTCTTACAGCAGTAAAATATTTCTGAGCCCTGGCAGGGGTGATTTTTAATACAGAGCCAATTGTTACCAAGAGTTCAATAAAACAGTCAAGCTTTCCATTTCCAAGACTGGATCATAAAAAATGCCAACACTGAATAAGTAGAGATACAGAGCAGATCAAAGGCTAGGTTTCTCAGAGGGTACCATACAGCTTGGAGGAGGTGTCAGCTAACCTTGGCTGAAGATACGGTCTAGAATGTAAGGATGAAAATTCTCTAACTTGGCAAACTTGCAGGCCCTGATCAGCAACGTTAACTGAAAGCCGTCAGCTGGCGATATAAAAGACAATGTTCAGCATTATATTTGTCAAAAGCATGCCTTTGGCTAAATCCTTGAGAAATTCTGCTATAGTAATAATGCCATACAACTCTGTAGCTCTGTTTTATATACCAGGCAGAATGATCTGCCTGCATATCTACAAGGTCTTGACAAGCATATGGCTATAGTAATTGCTGAATGCTGAATTAGGAGCTTCCTGAACATTTTAAATAGTTATGCAGACCTCTGCTTACTTCTGTGTTCACCCTAAAGCTGTGCAACAATAGCAAAACTGACAAAAGTTCTTATCTGTCAACAGAAGATCTCCTGAACTTTCTCTTCCCGTTACCAATACTACAGCAGCATAGCACTAAATGATTTATCTGCACCTGACAAGACAAACCACACCTGACCCTCTGACTGAAAAACAGATTGCTCGTTATGGCAGCTGTATGAGAAGAGATTTATTGTTCCAGGGCAACAGACCTGCATGTCCCACAGCAATGACAGCTTTCTGTTTTCCAACAGTGATTATCAGTGCATACAGGCTAGTGTCTGCAAAGAGTAAGCCCAAAATCAGAGACCTCTCCCAGGAACTAAGTAGCAATGAGATTTACTCATTTTTTCACTCTTCTGTCCACAGCAATCCACTTTATCTGCAGAAAAGGATGAAGCTATAAACCCATGAAGATTACTTAGAACATCTCACATACGAAGTCTAGTTTGGTTAGAAAGTCACATGCAATAACTTTAGTAACAAGTTCAACAACTAACTAATTTTAGTAACTTTAGTTCAACAACTACCCTTGCTGAATCCAAGGTTATTCAGTCAAACACAGGTGCAGCATCATTTTGGCAAAGTCACACATCCAGAGCATTAGATGCATGTTTTAATAACAAAAAGCTGTAACCACCCACACAAGGTTGTCTCTTTTTATTCCTCCACTCAGTCCAGCTAGGATGGAGTTAACTTTCCTCAAAGTAGCCCATATAGTGATGTGCTTTGCGCTTGTGGGTAGAACAGTGTTGATAACACACCAATGCTTTGGCTACTGCTGCACAGTGCTCACACAGCATTCAAGGCTGTCTCTCCAACCCCACACATGCCTGCAAAGGACAGTAGGCTGGGGGTGGGCAAGAGGTTCGGAGAGGACACAGCCAGGACAGCTGACCAAAACTGACCAAAGGGATATTCCACCACTATATGATGTCATGCTAAGCAACAAAAGCTAAGGTGGGGGGGGGGGGGGGGAGAGAGAGGAACAGGGGGCGTCATGGGGGCAGGGACAACAGTGCAGGGGAGAGCATTTGTTATTAAGGCTTTTGTCTTCCCAAGTGGCTGCTACACAGACTGAGGTCTTGCTTCCCAGAAAGTGGATGGACATCGCCTGCTGATGGGAAGTAAAGAATAAATCTCCTTTTTTTTTTTCTTTCCCCCCCCCCCCCCCATTAAACTGCGTTTATCTCAACCCACAGTTTTTTTCTTCTTATTTTCTCTCCCTGTCCTGCTGAGGAAGGGGAGTGAATGAGTGGCTTAGTGGGCACCTGGCAGCCAGCCAAGGTTAACCCACCACAGTCCTTTTTGGTGTCCAGTGTGGGTGCCCAATTCCAGAGAGACAAATGTAACAAAACGGTCATCGTTTCATGCAATCTGGACACAAATTGTATGTAGATTGACTATTCAGAAGATCATGACTGAATAACACTTATATTTTTATTTACAAAAATATTTCAATTCCCCCGTTCTTGACTTCCCACTTTCCTTCTCTTTTCTAACAAGAAAGAGCAGTTCTGCTCTATACAGGCAAGACTCAGGAACAAATTATTTTGTCAGGAAGAAACAGTAAGTTGTACAGAATTTAAATACAGTTGTATCCTGAAAAGTGACTTCAAAGTAACGTTATGCAGCTCTGTGTATAATGTACCCTGTTTATTGCATACTAGATTTTCTCAGCTGTTTACTCTGTCAGACCTGAAATGCATTTCAGGCTCTCCTCTACCAGACCCCCACCCATTCTGTAAGGGATGCTCTGCCCCAACCCTCAGCTACACTGTGCAGCTCCATGGCTTCCTCTGGGGATTGTCTTTCTACCTTGACATTTGGTGTGGATGCAGGTCATTCTTTTGGGGTTACACTGGTTTTGCATAATTAGCAGTTAAACCAATATAGTTTGTGTATGAACTGTGGCTCCAGAGAATTTCCATATAATTTAGATCTGTATGTTTTGTTGTGTTTTTTTTTTTTTAATTAAGTACATACATTAACATGCTTCACTGTTTCAATAACACAATGCAGTATACATTGCTTTCAAGACCTACACATCTCTGCTTGCAGCATAACTTGACCCTAAAAAATATTCCACCGTGGTGCTTGAGAATGAGAGTGCAATACCTAAGAATTTGTTATTTAAGTAGCTCTGATTAATTCTGCCACCTGGGTTGGACAGTTATGCTTTTAGCTCACAGACATGAAACCTCACACAAGAACATTCAGCTCAGCATAACTTTAAGCATAAATCACTAGAATCAGTGGACCTAAAGGATGTTTTTCCATATTGGTGTCTGCACATTTAAACCCTAGCTGTAGTGCTGTTGAATATAAGAGATATCATAAATAAAGACAGCAGTATGGAATATAAGGGATATCATAAATAAAGACAGCAGTATGGAAGGAAATTGAGAAAAATGCAGAGATACAAGGTTAATGTTCTTGATGGAAGAAACACTTTTTGCTTCACACTGAAAACTCATAGAAACAATGCTATGTTTCTCAAAGTATCATGCAGAAGTCAGCATTTAAAGTTAGTCTGAGATGAACAACTTTCTACTCGAAGACATTAAAACAATTTTCTTTCATACGTTCATTGTGCTCCTCAGGCTTATCCTGACTGCCTTTACTAACCTACAAAAAGAACTATAGTAGCTCTTTCACAAACATATCACTTATTCTTTACTCTTATTCCTCCCAGATTTGCATGACTTGCTGTAGTTTTTATAAAAAGGCAAAAGGCTGCAAACCTGGAAGAGCAGCTTTGAAAACAAACAAACTAGTAATTGCATAAAGCAACTCAAAGTGGCATTTTGTAAGAGAAGAAAAAAGGGAGTCTCTTGTCTCGTCAAAGGCGAATATTGGAGCATTACCTCTTCCACTTGTTTAGTCTAAACATGCAATCAAAATATTTTGGTTTTTTTCTAGTTATTGGGTGGTATCAGAAAAGAATCTTCAACTACAGTCGTTTGGACTCAAGATATTATAACACTGACAAAAGCAAATACTTTGAACACCATAATGCTATTCTCAAAATAGGGAAAAGAAAATTCTAGATACACAAAGCATTCAACAACCAGTCATTAAATGGGGAAGTGGTGTTTTGAGCAAATGATGTCTGCAAAGCATTTGATTGTGCAGCACTATTCATTCGAGTCCTAATGTAACAAACCTGGAAGAATGAAACATGATTTCAACTGAATACTCTCCTTCCTCCGCACTTCAATGATTGTGTCAGTATCTTTTCCTCTTGCCACCTCTGTGGTTGCCTACACAGATTTAAGCAGATGTAGTACACGATATTTCCAAGCAGAACATCTGATTTTAAGGATGAGGATTTTTAAGCCAGGGAGCTTAATGGAATTTAAAACAACAAAGTTTCTATCTCACATACACAGTTTATGCTATTCAGTCAGTAATGAAACATCAACATGAATTCACTCAGCTGTAGAGCAATCAAAGAAGCCTTACAAATGAGAGGCAAAGCCCTTTCTATAGAGGTGAACTACAAATGAACTTAGGACTAACTCAATTTCAATAGCAGCAAAGCATACGAATAAGATATTCAAGGTTCAAGAGTGAACTCACCATGCTACTGAAAAGCTCACTAATTACTTTTTTGATTTCACAATTCTGTAATGCACACACCTGCTCTGCGAAGGTGGATCCAATTTACTACAACCAACATCTGTGCTCACACCATGCTAACAGCCCTCTAAATCTTGCTTAGTAATACCAAGGAACTGCAGGTTCTCAATATGGAGCAGAACATCTTCCAAACCTCTGCGTACGCATAGAAGCAGTTCTCCCAGTACTAGAAACCATTACTGGAGACTAGGAGATGAAGTAGGCACCTAGAAGCAAGGTATTGAAATTCCTACTTTTGGGAGAACATTGGGTTTCCAGAGCAAAAGCAGGAAGTTGCAATCAGCACCCAATCTATGCTAATATATTAGTTCAGAAGACCAAGCCAAATAAATGAACGAATAAGCTTGTTCCCTTTGTAGCAAACCAGTAGGAAATTGGTATGTCTGAACTCTTGATCACTTTCTAGAGTTTAGGTACTGAAGTCAGGACTAGATGAATCCTTCAATCAGGCACCTACAAGTCTCCAGAACAAACCAAAACAAAACAGAACTAACTTTTTAAACCACAGGTACTGGAAGAAAAAGAAAGGACACTGCCATTGCCCATCATTCATATAACAGATTTTCCCAGATGTTTTGGATCAAAAGGCCACAGTCAACCTTCAAAATTTATCTCAGATAAAGGCAAGTTATCTGGCCAATAAGTAAAGTGAGACATGGTTAACACTCACCTTGTTCCCACTTCAAGGATTCTCTCTTCCATACCCTGCACATTTTTTTTCATGGAAATTACAGAAAAAATCCTGAGCTACAAACCAGAAATGAGGCCTTCCCAATCCCAGCTTACAAGCCTCACTTTAAGCATTTTCTTCTTTCTTCAGTACTGCGCAAAAGACCCTCTACAGAACACAGCTTGTACCTCTCACGTCTCGTGAATATCTAGACACACGATGACAGAGCCACAGCCCAGCTCCACAGCCCCCTCCTTCTGAGCAATTCAGTGAAGTTTCTTGCAGGAGAGGGAAAGATCCCCAAGAATTCCAGGGCTGTGTTTTTAATGTGGGCTGTGAAGAGGCAGAACTGAGCTCTTAGTAGTGGGCAATTGCCTAGTAGTTGTTAAAAAGATGCATCAGTTGAGAATCAGCTTTAAAACATATTACAGAATTAACAGGCAAGATGCCAAACCTTGGGCATATCTTATCTCACCAAGTGTGCCATCTCTATATCAGACTGACGAATGCAGACTACGGCCTGGCCCAGCATATCAGGAGGGTAGAGCAAACCCTGGCTGGGACCGAGTGGCACAGGGCTGCCCTTTCTGCCTCAGCTGCAGCCACCACAGACTTTCCCTCTGAGGCTACACCTAATCCCACAGGGTTGTTCACGGAAGTGAAATGATCAGAACCAGGTAGGCATGAAGGCTTAAGCAGAAGGAACGGTAGTTTTCTTCCCAGGGCCACACAGCTGAAGTGCCAAGTTAGAGGCAAATTTAATGTTTCAATGTAGCTGAGCCCTCTAGTCAACAAGGTAATCCTCAATCTTTTGTGTCTTCCTTTGTAAAGCCTTTTGATGTCTCTTGAATGCAATGCTGAGCATGGCCCTTAAGCACAACCCATTTAAATTCATTTCTACTGAAACCCAAAGCAGAATCTAAAGTGAATTTGTTACAAACAATCTCCCTTTGAAGAAGGTTCAAGACAATGTTGATTATTATACAATTGTATGAGTCTGCTGCTGATTAGTAAATGGAAAACTCTTCACCTTTTAAGAGTAATGTTATTATGGATAATACTGTACCTTGACTAGCAAAATACTGCATAGACCTAGTCACCTTTCTGGGGTCTTGGGGGGTTTGAGGTTTTTTTTTTAAATATGTTTGTATTTAAAAGTCATCTTTTCTTGAGGTGAACAGTTTTTTGAGATGGCTACTAATTCAATAATTGGAATAATCAACTACCTACTTAATTCAATTTAAAATGTTGTACTTGATTTTGAAAAAAGGCAGAAAGCAAGCGAAAATGTGAGAAGACAATTAGACTAATCTGTTAGGGCCAGTCTTTTCAAAGGTCCTTTGGCCTCAAGAGCACTGATTTCATGGGATACCTACAAACCTAAACATCTTTTAGAAAATGAAGACCAAAACAACCATTTTGGAGACAAACTCAGAAGGCTCAGGTAAGCATCAAAAAGGCGAATAACAGAAATGCTTTTCATCAACAAAATTGTGAATATGCAGTAACTACACTGAGTTCAACAGTTATTTTTGCTTTAGCATGAATGTGATAGAGCAGATGTCGATGCTTTTCCAGACGTCTCCTGCAGATGGCCCTTGAAATAGCCTTAAAACATTTGGAGGTAGATGAAAGCCTTCTTTACAAATGTTTCATTCTACATTAACCATGAGACCAAGGGTTCCCATGCAGCAGCACTAGTAAAGTTATTCTGAAGGCTAGTTTGGGGAGGGGGGAGGGCATGAAACCCCATGAGGATGGTATAATACCTGCCCTGACAGCTTGTACACTCAAGCTCTGCCTGGTGGAGGAGCAAGGAAACAGAAATTGAGCACAGAAACAGCATGAACTCCCTGAGATGAGGCCTACTGGGGAAAAAGAGAAAGCTGTAGGGGGCGTGAGAATTGGTTGGCTGAAGCAAGATTACAGGGCCTGAGGAGGAATAGCAATGCAGAGAACAATGTGGACAAGTGACCTCCACGAACCCAAGCTATTCTGCACATGAAAATGAGCCAGAACCTCAACTTCCACCAACCTCAACTTCAGCTCAACCAGAACTTCCCCTCTGCCCCCATTAGGTCACCCAAGAGGACAGGGCTGATGCCCAGTACCCACCACAACACCAAGCAGTGCAGGACCCCCATGTAGCTGTAGCTGCTAGAATGAAAGCAGAGATGAGGTCCCCTTGAACCCCCAGACAAGAAGTTCGTGCAGGACCTAGGCTGTGAAACCCCTGAGAGTCAGCAGCGAAGTCTAGACCCACACTGAGACTACAGAAATTCACAACCACCAGATAACCAGGTGGGCACAAGTGTCCAGCAAATAGAAAATGGGGCTGGGGATGCTTGGACTGGTCTGCTTTTACTCATAAAGGTATCAGCAGACTCTCTTCCCTGAAAGAAAGAAATCTGGAAACAAGAGGTATTCAAATGGCTCTGGTTATGTTGCTTTGGAATATGTCCTGTGCTAACCAAAGCTTAGCCCAGCCAGCCACTTGAAGCCACTATCTCATCATATTGCATCATTTCTACTTCTAGTTGTGGCCAGAATGAGGATGTGCAGAGAAACGTGACAGAGGAAATCAAACCAACAAGCACAATTATCCCTCAGTTCCTCCACAGATGTAAGGTGAGTCACTTCATAGGATCAGAGAGTCCAGTCAGACTTGCTCCATCTGTACCAACTTCTGTTCCAGGCACTTCTTTCCCAGCATAAAGGTATAAATTCCCGAGCAGCTTCTAACAAATTATGAAAGACAGGATCACTTTCTAGAGGATTAGCCTAATAGCAAAAAATGTAGACTAACAGTAGGCATGCACAAACAGGTGTATTGTGTTAATCACAAGCAGCTTGATAGCTATGAAGTACCAGAAAGAGGTAATAAGGGGGCAAAAACAGAATCCATAACATGAAGCTGTACTATGCCTGCTTTGATAAAAACTGCCTCAGAGCACATAATGGACTCTTAGGAAGTAGTGAACATTACTGTATATTTTGGAAATAGAAGGGCTGACACTTTTTCATAGAGCCCAATCATCCATTTATCATGTAAGTCCACTGCAACATTGAACATGATGCTGGGCCAACCTACAACATTATTAATACCATAAATGGCTCCCAGGCAGATTAACACAAAGCAGTAAAATTGCTTCAGTGGAGCCACTCTGAACAATCACGTTAAAACCTCTATTCATGCAAATCTGCAATTCGTGGATCAACAAGATACTTTGCCTTTTAGAACCACTTGGCACTATCTCCACACAACTGATTGACATCATGTATTGGGACAACACCCACTATGAGGTCTCAGGAATCTCTGTGTAGTTTGTTTTGCAGCTTCTTGAGGGTCTGTGTGTCAATAAGCATTAAACAACATGGAAGCAGGAGGAGGGAAGCCACATTGATGGAGATCTGCGAACCAGTAGCGAAATGATGGTTTACATGTCATATACCAAAGGTATTGGCCCATCTTGCTAGCCCTGCTCTATCCAGCACTGTTAGGCTAAATTTCCTAGAGATACATGCAGTGCAATAAAAACACAAGTGTCAATACATAATCTTTGAACAATCCCAACCCCACAGCAACATCAGCAGAAGTTTTAATAATTTAATAATTTTAATAATTTTCAGACTCTAGCTTGAAAATGAGCGTTATGTCAGATAACAGTTCTGGCAAATGCAATATAAAAACTGGCATATCTGTAAATCAATATCATACCTGATACTTGCACTTGCCTCAGAATACCAAGCACTCTTCCTCCCTACTCGCTCCTGAAGTTTTATGTCCTAAGAACAGATTATTTACTCCCATTTCTATTCCCTTCCTTTCCATGCAGCAAACTGTGCTCTCAAGGAAAGTCTGGGTGCATTTGCAGTCCTCCATGTGTAAACTCTTGGATCACAATTTTTCTGACAACGGCTCCACAACATGGCATGCCAGTCCATTTGTAGTCCTATTGCTTAGATTTGTCCGGACAAGCTGGAACTTGCCATGTTCACATTTTGACCCAAAATCTTTTTCCACTCTGCTATGGCAAGCCATCAGTAGAAGCTCTGCTTGTGGTAACCCTGACACCACAAGTACACACAAAAAGCTATCGGCAGACTGCAAGAGGAATCACAAAGAGAAAAAGAAAAAACTTAAGGAGAAAGCATTGATGGTCCAAGCTAGCATGGGAAAGGAGTAACGAGTAATAAAAACACCACTGTCCCAGTTCTCCTCCTTAAAGATAAGAATAATTCTCATGTAGAATAATAAAAATTAGTCAACTGCATTGCTTAGGGTTGAAGAATGAGACTGTAGGTGAGAAGAAGCAGAAGAAACAGACAAGAAACAGAAGTGGGTGAGAGAAATAAAGCAGACAAAATACCAGTCAGTTTTAAGCACTGCAATTCCAAGTCAGGCAGTGGAAACATTCCAAGATATAACAACTTTTTCCCCTACATTTAGCTCTGGAAACAGTGTTTATATCTATTTTATCGGGGCATAAATGCCAGAGACAGGAGTGACTAGAAGAGAGAAGAAAACACTTTTTCATCTTGCACTTGCATCGGGGCAAAAAAGCAACATCTGCACACATAGCAGTACACAATTTTTGATCTACCTGGGTATGATATTTCTGATATCAACAAGAAAAGCTAATCTTAACTGTTAAACAGCTGTAGATCTCTATTGCTTCCACTCACTTCAACAGTGATTGTATCATTGCCATAAGTCTCCTTTGATGAATGATGGCATGCTGGCCACTGCAGTGTGGAAGGCAGCGTGGAAGGAACAGATCAATGCATTTGCATGGAGCTGTTTATTTGCCAGCTGTACCCATTGTGCTGAACAGGTTTCACAAGTTGAACCCAGACTACTTTCCAAAAATGAAGATAGTTTCAAGAGAAACCTAAAAATTCTTAAATATCAAGGAGACACTAGCTCCTGATCAAAAATTAATTTAGTTTTCATGTAAAATAAAAAAACCTTTATATCTCAACTTCTGATTATCATATTGCAGCAAAAATGAAGCACAAAGCTAGTGAAACAGCTTAGCCATTATCAAACAGAGGAGACAGAAAAATAATGTTGGTCATTCAGGTAATATTTTAAAATCAAGGTTCTGATTGCCAAGCTATTAAAGGGAAGCTGACCTTTTTCTGCTTAGCAGCCTAAAAGCAGCCACTTTTCAGCAGGTATCATCATTGTCCCGTACTTTTTTTTTTTTTTTTAAACAGGTTTGAACTGTACAATCTGCGAAGTTGCCATGCAGGCAACGAAAGTGCCTTTTGCTCTGGGTATTCACTTTTTGCACTGAAAGGTATTCAGTATTCGCCACTATCAATTCCACCCTTTCAGAGCATGAATGACAGTGCCAGATGTTTATACATCTTACTCAGAAGTGAAATCTATGTTGACTGTCAGTAAAAACTACTCTTTATGCCCAAAAAGGTCTGGGGGAAACTTAATACACCACGGGAAAAAGCACAGCAAAGGGGCACTTCCACCTTGGCTCCTCCCTATATGAGGGGTCAGGAAAGGCCCAGTAAGACTCACTGGCCAAATTAACCCAGCAGAAAGTACTAAAACAAAGTCACTACATGCCATGTGCACTTGAGGAGAGCAACGGGCTATGAACTCAGGAACTAGTCCTTCAGAATTTAATTTTCATAGTGTATTTACAGCACAAATGTCATTTATCCCGGCTGAATTGTGCACATTTAGTGGCCTTTTTCTAAAGTGTCTGATGATTTTCAAAGAATTACACAAGGGAGCTGAATCATATGACAAATATATAATATTTTTTAAATTGCATATTGAACTTCAGATTAAAAAAAAAACACTTTTTTTTTTCTTCCATGCTTGAAATAATTCAGAGTTGCTTTCCTGGACAGCAATGCCCAGTGTCTGTCTATTTCTCAGGTGACTCCAAAACATCCTGAAAGTTTCCCTTAAAATACTTTAAATTACTGTAATTTTAAAAAGAAATTTTCTCAAAACATATTCATATTTTGCTCCACAGATTCAAAGTAGAGATATCTTGAAATAAACCATATGATGAAGATTTCTACTCAGCTTACACCACCCTGCATATTTAACTCATGTATTCACTTCATTTTTCAGGACGGTGCACTATGAAGGGAGAAATCAAGATAGATTGTGATAAAACAGAAGCTAATTATTCTGATGAAAGACCTGAGGGAATCACAGCTGTAAGCAACTGTGACCCTTGACATTTTCTGTGTAGAGACAGTATTCAGAAAATAAAGGCATACACAGATCCTTCTTGAATCTGAACATTGACAGCTCTGCTGCTGGTTTTGCTTATATGTTCATAACATCAACACCTTGGATTTGTAGAGGCAATAGTGTGGATTTTAATTGTAAGGAGGAGACAGCATTCAGAAGCTCACTTTGTGATCTGGACAGCTAGATTTTGACAGAGCTTTCTGCACCTATAACTCTTCCATAACTTGTCGCTTGCATCATTCATCCAGGTTTGGAGAACAGAATCAGTGGATGATGACAAGAGTATGAATGAACTTATTTTCTCATGATTTCCTGATTTCCTTATATAAAGAGGAAATGTAAGGGCAGGAAGAAGGAACAAAGGTGGGGGGGGGGGGGGGGGCGGAACCAAAACCACACAGCCAAAAAAACCCCACCACACAAACCAGAAGCAGGTAGGCCATTTCTCAAGAAATTAATAAATACTAGCAGACTTGAAAGATGATGTGGTTTCCATCAGGCCATATTGCTGACACATTTTAGAAGGGGAATAGAAGGCCCAAGGAACTGGTAGTGGGTTACAGGTCTTCTCCTTTGTCTGATTAGAGCCTGAAGGCTATGCAAAGCTAGGAAGTTATTGTCAATTCACTATTTTCCACCTATTTTCCATCTGTGTGAAATGAACAGGTAGCCCAAATCAGCTCTGTAGCAAACTAGAGTATCACTCACAGAAGCTACTATTACAAGCCACATTAATTGGCTGTTTAGCAATCCAGTGGGCGTTTACCCAAATGGGCATAGTTACATACTTTTTTAAACTTTAATAGCAGGCCACTTTGGGTACAATATGTAAGGCAGACTGAAGAACTTTCCATTGCAGTGCATTATGCTATGTCTACTCAGAGAGTTCATAGCCAAACTTTTAAAGTCCAATATTTTTATTAAGACAAAAACAGAAGTTGCTCTCTCTACTACTGCCCTATAATGTAGGAACCATAAATGCCTAAAAGCCATCAATGGAAGATTTTTTTAGAGCAAGCCTCAAAGCAGCATACAGTATGTGTTGGAGTTTGGAAGACCTCCTGCATAGATGGAGCATTCATAGAGAAACTGTTGTAAATTTAATCTGATCTACCCCCAAGTCTGCTTGGGGACATCATTGAAGCCTAGAAATGACTTAAAAGGACCCTAAATATCATCTTTCCCTGCAGACTGTGTGTTTCCTCCTTGCAACTTGATCTCTAAGAGGAAAAGTATTCTTTCCTTGTTGGTGATCTTTAGTTTTCCCTTGAATTAAAGAGCATGGAAAGAACAGCAAAAGAATTATTCTCACTGTAAAGATGTTTGACACATGGAGTGTAGTTCAGAGACTGCAGTTTATTTCCTAGCCCTAGCAATCAGAGCAACAAAGGCTGCAAGATTCAATAAAACCCAAGACCCAGCTCTAATTTCACTTGCTCCGCTTTAACAAAGGTATAATTCTGTCTCCCTTTCTCCCAATTTACTTCACTGTTGAAGTAAAAATATTGATTGCAGAAAAAAATTACAGAGAGACTATAAACAAAAATAGCCATTCTACGGGAAAACAAATGGTTGAGAAATTATTTCTGATGTCATTTTAAATGAGCGAAAAGTCAGAGCTCTGCTGAAGTCAACTAGATAGTCAGATAATCCATAGCACAGAAGACCCTAAACATACATGTTTGGCTAAGGATGGGGCAGTAATTTTGCATGATGCTTGTGGTTGAACAAAATACAAATAAGCCTTACTATTCCTTTTTCAGTCTTTGAGAGGCAATGACTGAGTTTCAAGAGATGCAGACAGCTTCACACACTATTTCACACTGATACACTTTCAAAAGACCTTGTGGAATAATTCCACTGCTGGCTCCACTGCAAAGGACAATGACAAACTGTACAAAAAATTGCCTAAAAAGTTATCCAGCAAAAATCTGACTGGCTTGGGAGGACTGGTTTGGGAGACAGGCATCTCTATTGATATGTGAAGTCTACTGCAATACTCATTACCTGCTGGGTCTGTGGAGTGGAGGGAAATACTTTGGCTTTCAAAGTTTTTGTATTCCAAAGTAAAATAAAACATAATTTCAGCTCAGGTAGAATCTCTGGTTTTAAAAGGCTTATTGCTTCACTGTTTCCAAGTCACATTATTATGAAATGTCTTTCCACATATAGAATTTTCAAAGCATTCATCAAATACACAATAAGTGTCAGGTTTAGTATCTGAGTGAATTAGTTATCCATCAGTGGAGAAGGCTTTTCCAATCAAAACCCTTTGTCCATCTCTTTCTATAATAAGCATAATGGGCTACTTTTTCTTCCATCTCATCCCACTCCCACTTCCTCCTAACCCTTGGCAGAGCTGCCTGCAACGCTAGCACGGAGAGCTCTGAAGATGATGACATCTGGGAAAACCTGAAAAGCAGAGGGAGATGGAAATATTTAACAACAGCAGCTGCATCCCATTCAGCTGGCTTGTCAAAGTACATCCTGATTGGAATAAATTACATCTCAGCCTCTGAACACTGGAGGGGAAACAAGGTGTTTACAACATAACACCTAGTTGGATCATTTCCAAACCGTGACATATGTCACACAAAGTTGCCTTGATGGAGCTAAGCACAGGTTTCTTTCCAAAGTTGAAATCAGCCCATTAGCATTAAAATGTTGATCTTCATTTTGAATGACAGCATCATCACATTAGCACATAATCAACATAACCTTGTAGAGAAATGCAAGATTGTGTTGATGCAAGAGGGGGATACATCTTGAGGAAACTTGTTAATACTTTAAAACTGAATAAAGCCTACAGAAAATTATCAAATTCCACAGACAAGATACCAGTTACACTTCCCTCAGCTTCTATAAAATGGCCACTCTTAAGGAGAATGGCTTTTGGAAAACAAACAAACAAAAAGTTAAAATATAAATTCTGCCATTGGTAGTAAGAGCAATTCAAAGCCAGACTCTGGATTCAAGTAGCTTCAGTGAAATCCAGCTGCAAGCTTTCCATGAGAGCTTCTGTTCCCCTCCCTACACAGTGACAAGTGAACTCTGTGAATTGTCAAACCAAGACTAGGCGTAGACTGGAAGTTAAAGCCAGAGGCTGCCATGCTACATGAATTTACCATAATATAGCTCAATGAAGATTTCCTGCATCTTTGTTAGCTGTATGTTGGGCCTCTGCTGATCAGAAAAAAAGTAGAGCCCTCCTGAATGTACAACACCATGTTGCCACATGAGAGAAGGACAGATAGGAGCCCGAGACAAACACATCTTACGCATCTCCAAATCTTGTTTTTAGGACTATATCAGAGTATTAATTGTAACAAACTTAGCAATGCTCAAGGATAACAATCTCTGCACAAGTTGCCTCTGCTTTGCACAGAGAACTCAATCATGATCAGCAAAAAAATAAATAACTAATTCTTATGTTACAGCATTACAAACATAGGTGCTTTTTTTTTTTTCTTTGGTGCAATAAGGATTTAGACAGTACATACTTCAGGTATTTTACAGTCACACTGAGTAGCTGCATCTGCTCCAAGAGAAAAATACCATTTCTAGTGACAGAGAATTTAAAAGTTTGAAAGGAGAGTGAAGAATGTCATGGAGTCTTCATTTTACTAGATTTATAGCACAACAGCACTAAGATTATAGCATTAGCCAAAGATGATGTAACAAAACAGAGGATCAGGTCCTAACCCTGAGTTACGGGAACCTATACACATTTAACAAACAACAAGAGCCAACACTTGAAAATCATGTTCCTTCTTCCCTATGCCCTCATGAGACATTTATCTGATAATTTTTGGGCCCAAACCAAATTTGCTGGAGCATGTGTACAAAGGTGACATTAAGCAAATGCAAATTAGTAGCACCAAAAAAAAAAAAATTTACAGAGGTTTTTTTTTTTTTCTTTTAAGTTATTTAACACTTAGCTTTCTAATTGCAGAATTTTGATACTAATGATTATTTGTTCCAGGGTGACGGCCTGCATGCAGTCCAACTTCCTCAGTTTTGAAGGGCAGCTCATGGCTGAGACTGCCATCTTCCAACAGTGCACACCCCAGCTGGCTGCTTTCCTCAATACCCTTCCCAACAAGTAGTTAAGATTATGTCATAATGACTGGTTTTGTGCTTACTCAGTATCCAGGAGGTAGCCTCTGCTAAGCAGGGATAGTTTTGTCACCAGTCCTTTCAATCCCTAGCTCAATTATTGCAGGAAGGAAAAATCCTCTCACTTCACACAACAAATGGCAGGTTATGGCAATTACCCTCCTGTCTCCCCCTCTCCCGGTCTCACTCAGATCAGCTTAATAGTCAAGCTCCCACCCTCTTTCTGGACCCCAAGCATTATCGAGAGTACAAATAGACCCCCTGTCCTAACCCTTTTGCTTCATCTCCATCATTGGGTTGCTTGCTTCATTTACAGATAGGCAGCTGAATAAATGTATTGAGCTGTCTGCATTTAAGCAGAAAATGACACTGATTGTCACTAAATATAATGAGTGCCGTATGTATGTTTCATTGGAACCACAAGCTCAAATTAGCCTGTCAGAATTTGACTGTACCCTGATGCCAGCCTGTCAAGTGACACAATTAGCTCAAGAGAATAAAGAAAAGGCTTGTCAAAGCCATCAAGGCTTTCCACTTGCTCAAGTCCCATCCCTTTGCTCGCTGCCTTTATTAAATCTAAATGCATTTTGTATTTGCAGGTAGATAGATGCTGTCTCTTTGCTCCCTTTTCCTCAACTCCCTCATCACCACCACTTTCCTACTAAAAACCCATCAAATCTGTGGAGAGGAAAAGGAAGTAATTTCTTTACAGGCCCCTAAAGTCTAGTTTTCTTACAGTGAAAAGAAACGTTTACGTGTAGATAAAACCTTATCAGGGGCTCAACTTTGCTTTTCTTGCAGAGCACTAAAAAGCATTAGAATAATATTGGATTTAGAAATGAACTGAAAGAGCCAAGACTTCAAGCAGAAGAACTGTCTTCTTTATAATTCTTTCTTTCCCCACCAGCGCTTACAGGGGCGCAGCATTTCTTGTCACAGACGTCTTGGAGACCAGCAGAAAAAAACCGAAATCAAGCTCAGAATTGCTATCTGTTGCCTCAAGGGCACAGCCATGCCTAACGCAAAATGCAAACTCACTAATCCCAAGCATGTCCAAAACTGACTCAGAGGCTGGCAGCTCAGAGCTGCAGTTGGATCTACAAAGCAGACAGCCTGTTCAGACCGCTCCTTAGCAACAGCACTTGTGCCTTTTCCCAAGGACCCCCTCTCAGCTTCTTCCCAGCTCCCGGCCCCATTCAGCCCTGACTCCACACCACCTCTTTGTAATGCCAAAGACTGTCTCTGTAACTATACCAGCTCATTAACAAAGAAAAAGAAAAAAGAAATTAAAAAAAATAATGGAATGATATATATCCCCTTAATCAGTATTTTAGTCGTTTTGCTCCTCTGACCATGAGAATATTGATATTTGTATAAATGTTTAGAAAAAAATTAAAAAGTGATACATGATCTCTTCCACAGACTAGACTCGGCCATGCTGCTGGTGTTTCACAAGATGAGGAACCACACTCACTGCTGCTCATGGGGCCAAGGGAACATTGTGAAGTGCTTTGGAAGCTGCCCCAAGCTGCCTGGTGTTTCCGAGGGGGTGAGGTGTAGCTATCTGGGTCCTGCTCTTTCTGTGCCAGTGGGATCACAGTCCAGCAATGTTAGTTCCTGTACTGGCCTGGCAGCTTGGCAGAAGACGCTTTCCAGCCCACTATTTCCCAAGGATTTCATTAAGGAAATAAAACCAAACTTCTAGCTCCAAGACTGAAAAACAGGTTACAACTAAAACATAGTACCTCACACCAAGATCCAAGATTGTGCTTACAAGAAGATACCTTGCCAGGTTGTAACTCTTACATCTAAATTCCTGCGATGCCAGAGTGGGGGGTATTTGCAAAATAATCTGACAGTTGTTTTGAGAACAGCATAACATAAAGAGGCCTCACTAACTTACACACTATATGACGTGCTGGTGCAGGACACTACCCTTCAGCAGAGACCAACCTTCCACTTTCATGGCACAGCAACAGGCGTGGTAACAGCAGCTCATCTAAGCTGATACCCCAAACCTTTAGCCAGTGCTCTTGGCCTCACCCCTTGTGGCTTGGCTTCGCCAGGGAGAAGTGGAACAAATACTTTGGCGAGTCTGGGATCAGTGGCTACCCCAGCTTCCTGATGGCCCCTTTGCTGAATCACTGGCTCCCCAGCAGCAGAGCGGGGCATGCAGCAGTGCTTCCACTGCCCCAGTTTGGCAGCTCAGCATGCCAGCACAGGCCCATGGTCCTCAGCAAGTCCTCGCTGGCCTGGTGAAGGTAGATAGCAGAATGAAAGGTACTACAGATCCACATACAGACCATAAGAGCTTTGGGGATCCAGGAAGAAAGCTGAGAAAGAGCCAAGTCACCTCCTCAGCTATCCTCTGGTTCTGTGACCTGAAGGAGGTGGGAAAGCTGGCACTGAACTGCTCGCTTCACATTTCAAAGCACCACCTGATGACACATACAAGCTTTACTCAGAGTCTAGCGAGTTTCCATCCCCTCCATGTTCTGACACAAAATACTGCCAAGAGCAACCAAATGTCCATATGGTAAAGAAGAGCTGGCCTCATATTGATGACCTTCTTTGTGACATCTTGTGCACTAACCTCTTAAATTAGACAGTTTTCCTTCTTATACTTTTGGTTTTGTTTTTTTCTTTTTTGTTTTTCAGACAAGCCTGCAATACTGGCCTAATACAAGTGAAGCCTACTCTTGTGGCTGTCGTCATTAAGCTTAGCTCTCCTTACAGGGGATGCTCACACCTCATACCCTTTACACAATTCTCACGTGAATTCCATGCAATGAAATCAGGCTATTTACTTATTTATTAGACAATTTAGCAAGTCATTGTCTGTGATGCTGACAGGCATTGCCTTTGGAATTTCAGTTATGTGAGGTTGCCATTTTGCAGCTATCACAGAAGAAGCTTTTATCCATATTCCTCTACCCAACAAGTAGTTTTCATAAAGGTAATGCCTCAGAGGAGAATCCACCCCATCTAGTATGTGTGGATTATTTAATCAAAGGTTTCACCTGAAGGCAGGGAACAAATAAATTGGTGAGGCATCTAGGACTCTTCCCACGCTTCCAAGGTGTCTGCAGGGCAGGAAAAGATAAACAGTGAAGAAACAGAGAAGAGAAGAAACAGAGAAGAGAAGAGAAGAAACAGAGAAGAGAAGAGAAGAAACAGAGAAGAGAAGAGAAGAAACAGAGAAGAGAAGAGAAGAAACAGAGAAGAGAAGAAACAGAGAAGAAACAGAGAAGAGAAGAAACAGAGAAGAGAAGAAACAGAGAAGAGAAGAAACAGAGAAGAGAAGAAACAGAGAAGAGAAGAAACAGAGAAGAGAAGAAACAGAGAAGAGAAGAAACAGAGAAGAGAAGAAACAGAGAAGAGAAGAGAAGAGAAGAGAAGAGAAGAGAAGAGAAGAGAAGAGAAGAGAAGAGAAGAGAAGAGAAGAGAAGAGAAGAGAAGAGAAGAGAAGAGAAGAGAAAGGTTGTGCAATAGTTTCAGAGAGGAATAAAATAGGGGGTTCTAGTATCTTAACACTGCTTTGGGATACTTAGGGTCCTTGATGGTATCACTATTTGACATCAGCCTCTATTAATGAAAGAATGCCCCAGTGTCTTCCGTGCCATGGAGGGAGGAGGAGGGTAAAATAACTGATAAAGCAGCAGTCATCCCCTGGACTTCTGTTCTATTCAGATGTCCTTGTTTTGCACTTGAAATATCTTTTCACCCAAAGATACAACATCGGGTCTTATTTTGGTAAGAGTCATAGACGAGATCGTGAGAACATGTCATCCAGCTCAACCTATGTTTTGTCTATACATTGCCTAGCTTAGAACCAATATTTCTGCACTTTAACAGATAACAATTGCTCAGCTTAAAGGCTTCCCCTTCAGCTTGAATAGCTTAATATGCTGCCAAGTGCGGCATGTCTTTCAGGAACTAAAATTCAAGAGGGCATTAGAAAACTTGCTCCAGTGCACACTTTTAAATGCTAGTCAAGCCAAAAAAATCTTCACCGCTTCTCTAGTTATGCATGAAAATTCAAGTCTGAGGGATGCAACCTTCTTTACCCTACATAATACTTCCCAAACCCTCTTCTGTTTATTTTTTTTGGTGATATACAATAGTTCATGTTTGTTTGTAACAGAAAACATTTCTCATGACATTCCTCATGAACTTTACTTCTGACATACTTCAGGATCCTCCAGTCTACACCAGGCAGCCTGTTTAATCCATTGTATGATTTGTTGAAGCTTCAACCAAGGTCTGTTAAGCAAAAAGCTTCAGCTGCACACAGTAAGAAACATAAGAGCATAACTAGTGCACTAACACTTAAATATTAATTAGACAAGAGTGGAACATGGAAACATTTAAAATAAATGTTCTTGGTGGTATTATTAAATGTTAAATTTTATGCATACTAAATCATTTTGTAGCCTGATAAAATAGCTTCTTTCTGTGGCCTAGGAGATGCATAATTAATATATTTTTTTCTAGCCATCAGTGTTTAATTATTAAAGAATTTGACTAACATTTAGATGGCAAAAGTATAAAAGTCCTTTGAAAAAGCCTAACATTTTTGTGAAGAACATGACTGAGATAAGTAATTTTTATTAGAGATTTTCTATTATAATTTATTTTAAAATAGCACATACCGGTCTCTTTAGGCCCTTCTGATATCTGGGGTAAGAAGAGGACTATTTTTTTTCCCCCCTCCCATAGTTCTTGAATATATTATGTAAGTATTTTCTTGTTGCACTGACAAACTAGTGCAAGGAAGAGCTAAATAAATGTGAGAAAGTAACTTACAAAATGACCGGAATTTTTATGTTTAGGTTGTCTTTGTATTTGATATCAGCCAAAATCACAACTTTTAAGAATAGTTAGCACTTTTCACTAGAGATTTCAGTTTATAGATGTATATTCTGTATATTTTATAAATATATCCCATATAGAAGAAACCAAACATTAGTTTATTAAGAGAATAGACAAATACCACATGAACTTGCAAGGCCAGGAAGGAAACCCAGAGCAGTGCTTCCTGTTTTGACAGGAGGCATGGGAGGATCCTGGACACTCAGCACACAAGGGCAGAAGAAATCTCTCTAGAGCAAGTACTGAACACACAGCTGAGTGACACTATTGCTTGCATCACACAGAAAAAAAAAAAAAAAAAGAAGCCTTCCATCTCTATAGCATCTTGGCACACATCTGTTTTGAACACCTATCACAGAATCTTAGAATCATTTAGGCTGGAAAAGACCTTTTAGATCATCAAGTCCAACCGTTAACCTAACACTGCCAAGTCCACCACTAAACCATGTCCCTAAGCACCACGTCTACCTGTCTTTTAAATACCTTCAGGGATGGGGACTCAACCACTTCCCTGGGCAGCCTGTTCCAATTCTTGACTACCCTTTTGGTGAAGAAATTTTTCCTAATATCTAATCTAAACCTCCCTTGGTGCAGCTTGAGGCCCTTTCCTCTCGTCCTATCACTCATTACTAGGGAGAAGAGACCGACCCCCACCTCGCTACAACCTCCTTTCAGGTAGTTGTAAAAAGCAATAAGGTCTCCCCTGAGGCTCCTTTTCTCTAGACTATATGAGACTACGTACTCATATAATGAGTTTTATAATATCACTGGTGCATCATTGCCTTTTCTGGTTCTTAATATATACCCAAAACACTGAGCTAAGTGAAATCGCTAGGTGCATAACAACAAGGCAGTGGATGGATTCCCCAATAGCTGCGGTACGTATTTCTCGTCTTTGTACACCAGCCTGCTGGTCGCACATAACAGCCCATAGCATGGGCAGCTGAGCAAACAGAGTATCAGCCTCCAAGCTTTAGCGTCTGAACCCAAGTGAAGGGTGTGTGGGCAAGGGTCTGAAAGCAAAGAGAAGGTAGTGCTCAGCAGCGCAGCTGATGCCAGCCCACTGGCAGCCCAACCCATGGCAGCCCAGCTCTTGTCAAGCTTCTGGTAAGTATTAGGGGAGTTTCAAGGAGAATTACAAGCAGGCATTTGAAAGAGAGCAATGAGGTCACTTCACAGCGGTGGAGGAGAGCACTGGAATTGCTCACAAGCACCTGCACTAGCAGGAGACAGCACGAAAGCACTTGCCCGAGAACATAAAAAAATTAGGGTGAAAGCATCTGACACTTCTCGTTCCAGATGGCTACTGGAGGTGGGAGTGGAGCTCTCAGTGCTGGGACAAAGGATAGTTAGGCCTTAAAAGAAAAGCTACAGCTTATGTTTGACGTGACGCAGAGCTAAGAGCAGAGTAGTGAAAAATTATGTGCAATACAAATGATGATTGCAGCAGCAGTACGTAGTTGTATCCTAAAGGAAAAAACCTGGATTCTTGGAAATAGTTTGAAATGGAAAAGGGAGAGAAATTCAGGGGAAAAAAAGAAGTATTTTTTTTCTGGGGAAAGAAGATGCACGTTAAACAACTCTATACGCAGGAGTGCAGATTTCAACGTAAAAAGAGAAACAAAACAGCTCTCCAGTAACTTTCTTATCCCAGGCTAAAAGCTGATTCCTCATTTTCCTTGCTCTTCAAAGTATCACAGCACCACCATTTCATGGCAGTCCAGGAAGAACCAGCTCAAGCTTGAATAAATGCAGCAGGAGCACTGCTGCTTTACAATAGGCTTTTCCAGAGTTTTCCCTCCACACCCTCTGAAGGAATAAAACAAGCTGATAGCTGAATAATGTAATCAACACCAATTCATTGCCTTGAAGTTTGGTAAATAAGCAGAAAATATGGACTATGGGGTAATGTACTTTAGAAAAAATGATTGTACAGAAGACTGGAATTTCTTGTGTTAATGAAAATCTTACATACATTGTACTTTATGGAGACAGTTCAAATGCTGTACTTCAGGGGATATATCATGGTAGGTATGGAGTTCAAAAACATTAATGAGGATTCTGGTCAAGCATATGGATTTTGTTAAACAACTTTCTTGAGTAAATCTGAAATTGCTAACCAGGAAAGTTTAACTCCCATCCAGAAAATAATTAAGCGCCATGTTAACTACGAGCAACTTGTTTCACTGAAAGCAGCGTATGTTCTAAGCGGGTAAAAGATTCCACTGCCTTTGCTCTCCTGAAAAACACCAGTGATGACAACTCATAACAGGAATTCTCTCTTCTTTTTTTTTTTTTTTTTTTTTTTCCAGTGTCACAGCTGTTTTCTTACCACCCTGCTATACCCTACCTGGCAGCATGGTGCTAGCGGAGGGTGGCTTTGATGCCCTCCTCCCCACTTTTCCCACTGGCAGAATCTTCCCAGGGCTGGCTTGCCCTGTCCCGCAGCTCCCTGCGCCAGCACACTCACCTAAGGGAAATTATGGAGAGGAAAAAGTAAAGTTTCCCCAAAAGGGTGGTGAGGAGAAAAAGCCAAGTAAATTCAAAGCAAAATGAAATGTATTTGATATCAATGGATATACAGGCTGACCCACTGTTTGACTGACACCATGACTACTTCTGCCTAATAACAATTAGTGGACTAATGAGTGCAGCCTATTTAGAAAAAGCCTAGGATAGTAAACACATGAAAAAAAAAGTCTACGTGCTTTTAGTATAAGTAGCAAAACTATTTTATCCACAGAACTGTAAGGCATTAGTTACCGAATACAATCTAATAGACATAAAGGGAGTTTAATCTGAAATACAGTTTATAAATACCATTTCACCACTGATGATATGTCTTACACTTCCATAACCACAACCCACATGAATCTCTGATAATAGACATTTTCAAATCAACTCCCTCAACCTCTTAACTGAAAAGTGTAACACAGCAAAAAGACCTCTTTTAAACGAAGCTGAAAGCATTCCTTGTCATAAGCAATAATAAGAAGGAACAAACAAAGAAACAAAAAAACCACAACCACCACCACCCAACAAACACCAAAGTTTCTATAGAACTGCCAGAAAGTCTTGGAGAGTACTCATTGGGTTGCGTGACTCCAGGACAGAATTCACCTGCCATCACAGAAGGTTACACACACAGGAAGACCACTGAAAATACAAAAACACCACCATAAAAAAAAAAAAAGTAGTATTTAAGTTTCTCCCCAGTACCCATATTCTTCAGATGTAGGAGCAAGTAGCCAGCAAGTAAAATCTGAAAGCAGAGGATGACACTGCTACATTGGAAAAGAGGAAAAAATGAGAGAAATAATCTTAACCTGGGGAAAAAAAGAAAAAAAAACTGATTCAGAGGGATTTACAATGGAATTTCCCACAGTAAAGCCAGAATCTAATATGATTATTCACCAGAGATCTTTTTTAATTCTTCAGTTAGGCCCAGCAAAGTAAGAAAATAGAAGAAATCTGAAGTAAAACTGCAGGGTTAGGGGATTTTTTTTGCTTTATTCCTCATGAGCACCCAACAGTGAATATAATTCAGACTTTCCTTATAAAAGAACAAACAGCATTTAAAAATTAAAATGTTACCTTTAGAAATGCAGAGTTCAGGTCTGAGGAGCTGAAGTACTCCTTTCTTTCTGAAAGGTGTTTTGTATCGCATCTGGGTATCACAAGCTAACTACTGTCAAGTCAGAAGTATAAAAGAGATGACAAGAGAAATCACAGAAATGAGTTTTCCAGTGCAAGAGGAAGATTTGGAACTTGTTGAGCGTGAAATAAAGGTTTCATACCTCAGATCAATATGAGTCCGCTCAGAGCATTGATACAATTCATTGCAAATGCTACTCCATAAAACAAGTCCCTCAAATACATTCTTTCTCCCTGAGCCTTGTCTTTGAGAAGCTGGTCTCCGTAACCTGTCGGCTTACAACACTGCAAAAAAGGTATGCAGCCACTGTCTTAGTGTGGGTAGCAGAGGTAACAAACTCAGAATTCTTGTTTTGTGAGAAATGCTGATGTTCCAGAGTAGTTTTCACCACAACTCAAAGCAAAATAAGTATTTCCTATTCTCAGCAATAAAACACATTTTGAATTTTCAATATTTAAGATTACAAAACATTCTGAACAAATTCTATATTTCATGATAATTCAGCAGTAATGCACTACAGAATTTACCACAGCTATCAATGACTCAGGTTGATTTAATACAAAAGATAAAATATTATCCCTGCTAGCTAATAAGGATTGAAACATCTGCTTCTTCCTGATCAACATCCCTTGCTTCCATTCTTGTGAAATATTTGACAAAAGCATTTGATTTTTTTCATTACAAATAGGAGAAAACGTGAAAAGGATGGTATTCCATTTATTCCTATGGAGTGACCTCCTTGATTGTTCAAGCTAATATTTTAACATCTGAATTACACTTTCTGAGTTTTAGCTTTAAATAAAGTCTTAAAATACAATTAAAACCCAAATACAATATTACTGGAATATCACTAACCACCCAGACTTCCAAGGATAGAAACATGAAATTTCTAGGACTTCACAGACTAGCCCAGACCTAATCCAGACCCTCAAACAGGTGCAATATTGTTTTACATTGAGTCGAAGGGCAAAGACCTACAAACCTTAGCAGGGAAACTTCCCTTGAAACCAGGCCACGAGTTTTCTTTCCAGTCGTGACTGTGAGGCAAGTCCCCTGATAAGACAGAGTCAACAGCATACCTGATTTCTGCTTATGCAAGCACCAGCCTCTACAGAGTATTAAAGTGATTCTAGAGTAAAACTAAATAGTATCTTTAGATATGAAAGTCTGAGCAGTGTCCTCTTTGCACTGTTCCTCAGATGTCTTCAAGGTTTTGCCTAGACACTCTGTGCAGAGATATCCAAGCCAGCTCAGAGCCTTCTAGCAGGACAGTTATATTTGCTTGATATTCAGCCTACGCTTGTCTTCACTTGCAAGCAAACAGCTACCTTGCTTAGGCAGAATGTCATTTAAAACCGCTACCAAAGGTCCAGATCCAAACTAAGCTTTAGCACCTCTAAGAGCATGAAAATGGTTATTCTCAGTTAAATCAAAGGTCCACCTAGTCCAGTACCTTGTCACTGACAGTGGCCATAAGCAGATGCCTTGGAAGTGGTACAAAAAAAGAGGAAGCACGTATGAATCACAGCATCTCTCATGCCTTCTCACTGTTCATGGTGGGGGAGTTTCCCAGCCACATGTGGTGTCCATGTCACTGACATCCCTCAATGGATTTCTCTTCCAAGAACCTGCCTTTCCTCCTGACCTCCAAGACACTCCATCATTTAACTTACCCATGCCCTTTTCTTTCTTAAGGATTCATCTCTACAACCAGTTCCGCAGCCCAGATTCCTACTAATTTGCCTTGCATTGAAAGGACAGCTTTACTACTTCTCGTAATTGGAACTCATTCAATTAAAACTAAATAACTTGTTAATAAACAGGCTGCTGCAAAATACAAGTGAATAAAGGCAGCTCCTTAATTAAACAGATGGTAAGCCATAACATGGATATTTCTTTTTAACACACACCACCCACCCCAGTACCTGCATTTTTCGATGTGAAGACATTTCTGCACTTACAAAAATATATGAGTTAATAATTTTCAAGTTATAAAAGAAACTGTTACATTAAAAGTGTTGCTTTGATTTCCTTTTTGTTTTCTTTTTTTTTTTCTTTTTTTTTCCTAAGACGCAAAAGATAAATTAAAAAAAAAAAAAAAAAAAAGGGAAAAAAAAGGAAAGGCTGATGTGGGGACAAGTTTAACACTTGAAAAAAAAAAAATCTTTTGTTCAATATGCAAAAAGCAAACACCAAGAGCTCTCCAATCCTCAATATACAGGTTGACAGAAAGGTCTGTAGCTCATAACACAACAAACCAAGCTGACAGTTTTTGTATAATATCCCTTTTTCTCAGCAGCTATGCTGAGACCAGATTCTGCAAGAAACTTTGTCTTCATCTGGACAGGACTGGAGCTTTCCACACTTCCATGACATCCTCACAACATGAAAGGTCCGGAACCTCCAGGCTTGGAGCTGGCCAGGGTGCACACTCAGATCCAGCCCCTGCAGCAGATAAGGGCTCAGATGTGCTCCAGTCTTCTCTGCTAAAATCCACATACAACTCATTCAAGGAGAAAGAGAACATCTTGGCTGCAGCTGATAGTACAGTAGAGGCAGGAGCTGTAAGATGTCCTGGGAAACTTTTTCCCGCAGATAAAATTATTTTCTGACATTATATCATTTTTAAGGGTTTAATGATACTGAAGATGTGATTAAAGCAATATCCTTCTGAATTCATGCAGTCATTCATATAATCATTTCCAAAGAGGAAAACAATACTGCTTTGAACATCCACTGGTACAAAAAATGCAATTAAATTACACTGGGGGAGCAGGTAACGGCTACGAAGTATCTTGGCAAAGAAACAGGTATTTCAGTATGCATTATAATTAAATATATCCTTCTTGTTCTTATACTTAACTTAGTTTTCCAGATACACACACACACAGGTATTGGAAGGGCAATTTTCTGCCCCAGTTTTTCACTAATACAAAGCCTGACTCCACAAGTCTCAGCCATGTGGATAACTCTTATAAAAACCATTTGTGTGAGGAAGGAGGTGATGTATCAGCCCTGCTTAGTGCTGTACTTATTTAATTATACTTTATAAATATCTGCAGTATGGGTGCTAGTCACCTATTGAACTCAGCAGAGCCATGTTTTTGCCAGCAAAAAGAATAGACCAAAGAAATAATTGTGTAAGCTAACACATTTTTCAAATACACTGACTATTCCTAGCACTGGGCATGTAGATCCCCAGTGAATATTCAGGATTTTCTCAGGTTTTACATGTCCAACAGCATGGGCCTTCCCTTTAATTCAGCTTCTCTGGCCCTTACAAAACCATTTGTAGGTGGTTTTCATACTTTCTGTCAAGGTCTCCTGCCTTTGTTAATGTTTTGGTTTTTTACTGATTAAAAATGCTTTCAACCGTACCCATTTCTGGTCAAGTATGTCCATGCAGTAGTAAGAAGCCTTCCCAAGGGAGGTCAATGCCTACCACAGCATTTTCCCTTTGAGTCTTTTGTGTTCCCCTCCTTAAGTGACCTCACTTATCTCTCTTTCTCCCTCATCCCTATATGAGTGTGATTTATTGCAACCAGTATGAAAACTGTGCTTTGGGACATCTAATAGCAGGCTATGCCACCTGTGACATGAAATAGAGACACTTGGAAAACATTACTGCTACTTGAATTAGTCTTTCCTTTCATTTTGAGCTTCATTTTCAGCAAATGTAATCATCCACCCCAGGCTTTACAACATTAACTTCTCTGACTTGCATTTTCAATATCAAAAATTCCCATCAAGTTTAAAGATCAGTACCGGAAAGAACTGAAAAAAGATTTTAATTGTGCTCACTCCCAGGTCAGTAATAAGGACTGCTAAGGGCAGGGATACCAGGAGAGAGCAGAAAAAATGGCCATGGCTTGTGAACGGTACCTTAGACCAGCAGTCTGGAGTATAATAGTCCAAATATTACTTAGTAACTGCTCTGCCTGTGGAGCTTCATTTCTTTTTCATTTTTTTTTTTCCCCCCATAATACCTTTAAACTAGCAACTGAATAACCATCACACAATATTGCCACTCAGGAGCTAGGCCAATTCTACTACATGCTACTTAGTTCAATAACATAGAAAGGCATAAACTATTTGCCCTTAAGCTGCTAATGCATGCATGCATACACAAGTGATCGCCATTACAGTTCTGATGCTTCTCTTTATGCTAGACATGGTGAGAACACCGCAGTGACATTATTTATAAAGGAAATTTGCAAGTTTTTAATGGAATCCATGGGGTCTGTTTACATATACACTAGAGAATAGACTTTTACCAAGGGGGGGGGAATAAAATCCACCAGAAAGCTGAAATTTCCAGTCTGCACCAAAAATGAAATTGTTTTCATGCAGATGTTGCGTGCTGGGAGTTTTAATTAAGTGCCTTAGGGGGTATCCTCAGCAGATAACCATACTCCTTGGCCAGACTGCCTTAGTTCCCAGCATGTCCTGCCAGTTCCACACTTAACAAGTATGTGACCTTCATGAAATGTGGGATCCTACTCCTGTTGGGAATGCCCATACTAGAGAAAAGTGAATGAGAAACAAAATTAGTACTTCCCGGCACGCCATTGCTGGATAGCCAAATGGAAACATTCTAGCTGACAACATGCATTTTGAGGAGTGTTTTCTTTTTTCCAGAGAAGGTTTGAAGTTTTCTCCTGAGGGCAGGCACTTTTCACACACCAAGTAATTGAGTCAAAAACAATTTTTCAAAAAAAGAATTTACCGAGGTCTAATACCAACACAAAATAAAATTTGTCTCTCCTATAGAGCATCCCTGGGTTTTGTAACAACATAGGTGGGCTGGGGGGACAAGTGTAAGGAAATCAATCGGTTGGCTGTCAGGTCTCAGAAAAACAAAAACAAAACCAAAAAAAAACCCAAACAAGATTACCTCAGTGCAGACTGCTAGCATAATACTTGGACACCACTGAAGTCATACTTTAAACATCAGCATCAGTTTTGAGTGTATAGTGGTCCTCTTCAGATGCTTGAAGATTACCCTCAATTGAGATAATGATATCAATCAAAATATCTGCACCTGTATTATCTCTCACAGTTACAGCACTATCACTTTTCTTTCCCCCACCGCTCCATGACCTCATTGTACAATTTAGTATTAGGTGGTAAAGATGTTTGTTGCAATTCACTACATTGGAGGCCTACTTTCAAAAGTGTCAGCAACAGAATTTTGCCTAGTTTCATATGCCACTGCAAATACTTCATCTGACTCTAGGCATAACAGCAGGTTTTGTTCAGCCATCTGTACAATTCAAAAATGAAAATTAGTTGAAACAAATATATTAATGTTACCGTAACAAAACATAATTTCACCCTAGTTCCAGGCTTCAGTTCTGGGGAAAGTTAGAAGGTCAAGAGAGCAGTTAATTTGCTTAAACTTTCTTATACAAATGTAGGTGAGATGTAAGCTAATTACTTTTTTCTGACAATACTTTTCTGCTGCAGGTTTATTGTCTTCCCCCCTCCCTGTGGCCAGTAGTTTCCAGCAGGCCGATCTTTCCATTCCTTTGTTTCACAAAGTCAGTCTGTGAGACTGCAGGTAAAAATTCTGTTTGGGGAATGCATTTTATTATTTCTCAATATATACTTCATGCGTCTCATTCCACATCCAGCAGTACTCTGGTCACAGGGGTTAATAACAAAAGTCCGCAATTATGGGTGGTGGCTGGTTGCTTAGGATTTACAGCCTTAGAAGTTCTCCCTGTGCTTGCCTCAAGATGATATAAATATGGTGAAAGTGCCCTTATATTCAAATATACTTCGACTTTTCAGCAAAGAGCAACATTTGTTAGGATAATAGTGTGGAAGTATTTCAAATAGTATAAGGTGTCTTTCAAGTTCACACAGAATTATGGTGAAACACAACACAAGCACACTAAGAAATAAATTATTTGCTATATTTAACAATAGTAGTATATTGTTTAATAACCCTTTGCCTCCGTGCATGTACACACTTCAGACAAATATACAGAAATGTGCCCATCCAAGACAGAGAAACTGTGCACTGCATATTTTTTTTTTTCTCCTGGAAGGGCTAATCAATCTAATTTGCATGCACAATATCAAATATCCATAGCACCATAGTACACAGCTTTCATAGGTAAAAGAATATATTGAAGCAATAGGGTAATTCTTACAGAAAATCCTCTTTCTTACATGCCCTTGCTAACCCAGCTAGAGCAGTTATAGTAGCAATACCACTGCTTATGATTTACATGTTCCATAGTTTGTTTTTTTGCAAAGTGAGAGAGTTTAAAATAGCAACGCTGAAGCCTCCAAAATGGTAAGATCAGAAGGAAATATGGTGGGTTTCTACATTTTTCAGTTGCAGAGATAGAAATAATCCACCAAGTTAATCGTGTCCACATCATACTAAGCAACCTCATTATATCAAAGCAATATTGGGCATGAAGTACCTTGATTGCTACTGTCTAGGCCTGAGCCATGCTAGTATTTTAGTTTTCTGAGTAATGAAAAAATGTAGCTTAACTCAGATCTCAAGGATCAACCTAGTTACATAGCCTGAAATGTGCAAAATAAAGAAGATGATCTAGAGGTTCCTGGAGACTTATGTTTTTCTAAATAGTTTTAAAGTGCGTTTCATCACATTACTATTATCCAAGTTCTATTTTGGCATGCCTACCCTACTATTTTTCCTCCTCTTTTCTTACCATCCACAAGATTATAAGTAAAGAAACACAAAGCTAAGGATTCGAGCTGTTTTGCTAAAACCTCCAAGTGTAGTGCATGACAGCGCACACTGCCGCTGCAGCTGTTCTGCAGCCTCAGGGAATTACCAATCCAAACTTGAATGCCAAAGGTGCCATTTAGACAAACTAGTAGGTTCCTACATAGAAGAGAGTAACCAAAAATTCTCAATATTCCACTTAGGTACTTAGGACACCAGAAGTTTCTAGAAATTCACGCAAAAACTGAAACTGCACTATCCAACAGCACCACCGCCTTGCATAAAACAGATGCCTAACTGCTTAGATTAGGAATTCACAAAATAAGTGTTCGTACACCCAAGAAACCCAACCCAACAGGAATACGTAACACACAGAGATGCATGGGGAAGCACACTGGGTAGTACCCACCTCTTGGCTAAAAGGATCTTGGCAATTACAGGCCGAGGTGAGGAAGTTGGAGGCTAGGTGTAAGCTCCCTCCTCTGCCCGGACAGAGCTGCATCAGGCAAGGCACAGGCGCATGGTCTAGCCATGGCAGTACTCTCTCCTGTGCATGCTGTTCCTCTTTGATGAGATACTGAAATGTTCACCAAGTGTGGGAGAGAAGAGTAAATAACCAATCACTGGGGCACTCAGCTGGGAATTGGGACACTTGTGTTCTGGTCTTCACACCCAAAAATATTTCAGTATTATACCCAAAGTCAAACAGTTCCAAAAAAGATAAAAGAAAAAAAAAAAACCAAAACACAACAACAACAAAAAAACCCTCACAACAACAACAAAAAGCTATGAAAGCAATTGAGGCAGAATATCCTATAATCCAGAGGATTAGAGCATTCACCTGCAGGAGAAAAAAAAAAAAAAAAAAAAAAAGAGTTCAGGTGTCTTTACTACCTTATTCAGAGCAGGGATCTGGGGTTCAAAAATAAAGCATACTAATGGTTAAAAGGCCTGTGTTTCCTCTCCTCAAATAAGCAATAATAACAAAAGGCAACATTTAGCAAGACTGACTGCGAAGACATGGGAACTTGTGACAGCGATGAAGGGAGTCTACTAAATACCTCTGTTTTTACACTGAGACAACATGTAGGTATAGATACAGATGGTAGTATTATACTTGTGCACATTTGCATGCTACAGAAATCAGATCTTAGTTTATAGCTTATGAAAACAGCGAATAAAAGAACACCTGCAGTTCTCCATCCAGTGGTAGAGCTAGCAGTAGTATATACAGAAAGGTATTGCTCTATCACCACAAACTAAGCTTTAATTCCAAATTGTTAGGTAAACAAATGGCATAGTCGCGGTTTACCGAAATTGCCATTGTCTTTTCATAAAAGCAGCCAGGAATTCCTTAATTTCACACACACAGGCAGAAAGCAATCCCTCAGCACCAACCTTTCTCCCAGAAGAGATCTCCTGGTAAATGGCTCTTTTTCAAACTGGCAACCTGTCACAAGTGGGGTCCCCCAGGGATCGATATTGGGCCCAACGCTATTCAATGTCTTCATAAGCGATCTGGATAACGGGATCAAATGTAGCCGATGAAGTTCGCAGAGGACACCAAACTGAGTGGGGAAGTAGACACTCTGGAAGGGAGAACCACCCTGCAGGAAGATCTGGATAGGCTGGAAGAGTGGGCTAACAAGAACCTCTTGAAGTTTAACAAAGACAAGTGTAAGGTCTTGCACCTGGGAAAACATAATCCAGGAGTGCAGCTCAGACTGGGATCCACCCAGCTAGAAAGCAGCTCCATGGAAAGGGACCTGGGGGCCCTGGTGGACAGGAAGCTCAATATGAGTGAACAGTGTGCTGCTGCGGCCAAGAAGGCCAACAGGATGCTGGGTTGCATCAAAAAGGGCATCACCAGCAGACATAAAGAAGTCATTATGCCTCTCTACTCAGCACTTGTCAGGCCACACCTGGAATACTGTGTACAGTTCTGGTCCCCGTTATACAAAAAAGATGTGGACAGGCTGGAGGGGATCCGGAGAAGGGCCACCAAGATGATCAAGGGTCTGGAAAGCCTGCCGTATGAACATAGGCCGAGAGAGCTGGGCTTGTTCAGCCTTGAGAAAAGGAGGCTTAGAGGTGATCTCATCACCATGTACCGGTACTTAAAGGGGAGCTACAAAGAAGATGGAGACTCCCTTTTTACAAGGAGTCACATGGTGAGGACAAGGGGTAATGGGTACAAGTTACTCCCAGGGAGATTCCGATTGGACACGAGAGGTAAATTTTTCACCATGAGAACAGTCAATCATTGGAATAATCTCCCCAGGGAAGTGGTTGACTCTGCTACACTGAACATGTTTAAGACTCAGCTGGACATGGTGCTGAGCCATCTTGTCTAGATTGTGCTAGAAAGGTTGGACCAGATGATCCTCAAGGTGCCTTTCAACCTGGTATTCTATGATTCCTGAGCATCTCTGCAGATGGGAGACTCCAATCAGTCATTTACAGGTCCTAGACAACTACCCAGACCACACAATAACTTTTTAAAAGAGATTATTCTTCCTAAAGATCCAATTTCACTCAATGCTATTCATAACTTCACCTTGAAACACTCATTAAAAAAGTATTACCTGCTCCACTGTAACCAACAGCCAAGAGTAGAACTGGGAGGCTACTTTAGGAGGCTCTGGGGCTGTTTGGAAGCCCACAGGGCATCATGTGGCTGCCCATAAAGAACTGGAAAGATCTCTTCTTGAAACCCATACCCTTGCAGAACTCCAGTACAGAGCTACAATTCAGCTCAAGCGGGTTTGAATCCCTGCATATCAAACTAGGTACAACACACATAACACTAAAATGGTGCAGCGCCACCTCCCTACATCGTCAATGAAAAGATTCACAGAACCCACCACCAAAGCACTTTGAGTACTTAAAAACAAATCCCAAAGAGAAAAAACAGGTTTTCCTGCTTTTTGCAAACAGCTTCAGACATCCCTGTAAGGTGAAGGCTTCTCATTTACTGTTCTGCTTACATCACTTGCTGCCACCCTTCTTCCCATTATGCAGACTGAAGCACACCACACCTTATCTGCATGGGTTTTCCTTTTCTAACTTGTTTCTTCCCATCCCCATTACCTTTATAACATCTCTAATTAAAATCTCAGTAATTCTTTGGCACCCGAATAATAGCTAGCTCACAAATATTTCAGAACATTTTTTGATCCTTATTTAGATTTGAATTTCTCTCCTCACTCCTCTCTTCACTTAAGAAAAATAAGAGAGACAGGCTTATGCATGAATACTCTGTTTAAAACAGTAGAGCACACAAGTGTACCTATTCTATATAAAAGCCTACCTCTTCCAAAAAGCAGCTTTCTACCTTGAATTTATATTGCTTCAACAAGCTATGGATGTTCTCATTAGTGTATCTTGCTCTTGACAACTGTATATTTTCCTCATTATATTTTTTGTGGGATTAGCATACCTCCTGAACAAAATTGTTCTCCAGCTTGGTCTTGTCTCATAACAGGATCACATCTGCCAGACATACTTCAAGGGGAAACATTATTATAACCTTCAATATATGCTATGCAGGCCTAATACTAGGAAATACTGACAGCAATCACACAGCTCTTCTTCTGTGTTACCATCTTCCCCAGGTGCTGGTGCCCTTTTATCTGACACACCTGCAGCTTCTCTGAAGGAAACTCTTCTGGAGCAGACCCACCCTGGGGGACAGCTGGAGGCACAGGCAGCCCCAGCAAGTAAGCAGGGTAACAGACTACCTGTGTGACCTCTGAAATTGGGAGGAGGGGCAGAGCAAGCAGAAGGTGTGTGAGGGTAGAAGCAATTGTCTGCATGGAGAAAGGGTGGTTTGCAGGTATCAGGAGGGGCAGCAGGGCAAAGGTTTAAACCTCAAATAGTTGGAGGGGAGAAAAGGGGGAGGACAAGCTCACAGAAGAGAAGAAGGGAGGAGGAGACTTAACTGACAGACCTCAAAGGTCCCATTAAACCATATGATTTCTATCCACAGCTTCCTAAAAGCTGTATGACCTACTTTTATATACTCAACCTTTCACAAAATATCACTAGCTACTATCCCACCCAGCCCTCTGGCACTACACCAATCCTTTCCATACCCACCTACAGGTCCAGAAATGTCCAGACTGGTCCCAGCTGTTATCCTGGTGCCAGGGTGTCCTGAACTGGCTCTACTCCACAGCATCCTGACGAACACACAGCAGTATTTCCTAGTCCTGCCTCGTATTTCCTAGTCAAGACATTGGCCCAAAATACTGTGCTTTATGAAAAAAAAGCAGAGAGATAAGGATGGCAGAGATTTGAGACACTTGAATCTGGTCCTAATTAGACAAGTGATGCAATGTAGACATTAACAAGTGCATCACTTTGTTCACATCATCAGACAGCTGGTGGTAACTTAATAACTAGGTTTTCCCTACATACATAGGCAGCTTTACATGTTCTGTCCTACATTCACTTAGGTAACTGACTAATTTCATCATATGTTTGGGTTCTTTTTTTTTGTTAACAGAATTAAATGTTAATTACAGTATCTTACTACTACTACCCACTTCTTGCATTTCATTTATTGGAAAAAATAAGAGAGATTGAATACACCAACTGTTCCAGGTTAAATAATTTAATCACTTTGGATAATGACTTAATTAACTAGAAAAAAACACATAGAAGAAATGCATTCCACACTTTGATTGTATGTCATGTCCAGATTTTGTAATGACTTGAGGTAAGTATCCCTTTCCTGGCAGTTAATAATGGGGAATTACTTGCTCATTTGAAGCAATATTGTGCTGGAGTCGCAACCATATAGAGTAGGTCCCTAGCAGGGGACAGATAGACATTGCAAAGATCTAACAAGCTTAGCTCATTTGCTTTAAGGTAGTAGAGAACAGTAAGCCTTTTTTGCCTGTTGATGGTGATTTGCCATCCAGAAAGTTACTTTTATTTCCCTTATGAGTGCGAAACAAAGGTTTCCTGAGATAAATGAGCCAAGCAAAACAGGAGAACTACAGAACTGAAAACCCACCCGTGACATTGTATAGTCATGTATAACGGCAAGCACTATCTAACATGAAAGTGATAAGAAAAACTCTTCCTGGATGTTTATAAAATGGATATGAGTCAATAATCCTACAAGAATGAGCCATCGAAGGAGACTTTCTCCACTTTCTGATGAATCCTGTCCACAAAGGTCGTCTTCACTCCAAAGCTCCCTCTGTGGGGTTCATCCCTTTGGAAGCAGATGTTCTTCACATTTTTCTATGTTTACCTGTTATAATGCACAATCTGGCAATAACCACAGTCTTCTCTCTGCATCGTTTAGCCCATGATACTAAACTTGTGAATGAAATCCTGGTACTGCTGGCATGGTGGTGAGAGTTTTGTCACTGAAAGAGTTCTGCTTTTATTTAAGACAAACTGCTCTCGTGAGTATTCAGAAGCCTTGGTCCTTTTTATGATTTAAATGATGTTTCACTTGGTGAAGGACACAGTCTTCTCCCTTCCATCAAACTGCATGACTGAAACCTCATTAAAAGGTAATTCCCCTTTCAAAGACTGCAAGAAGAAATCAGCCAGATGCACTCCTAAGAAGACTTCATGCTGCATTTCAGAAATCTGTTCTAGCTGTTTTAACAGTCAGGAAAGTGAAACACAAGATGAGGCAAGCTATAGAGGATGAGAATCTGCTTCACCCTCTATATTTTCAAGATTTTACAAACACATCAGACAGGTGTTGGGACTCAGTTAAGTTTCATGAGCACTCTTCCAGCTCTGCATTTCTGTGATTCAGACACCCAACTCATTAATTTGATTAAAAAAGTTTGCAAGTTTGAGCTTGCTGCATAAGGACAGCTTGACGTATCAGAATAGAATGGGGTAAGGAAAAAAATAACCATCTAAGGCTGTGTCATCTTCATCACAGTGCAAATAATGTTGGCTTTAAAGATCATTCTTTTTTTCAATATAATTTCTCATTTTGTGACTAGAACAGGAATAAAATAATATATACATAGCATTTATAATTGATTTTCAGACTGCAGGAGACCAGTACATCTGAGAAGAAAATAACAATTCTGCTACTAAAGAGAAATATCCGTTTAATAAAAGTTCCAATAGTACCTCTTTAAATCCAATTAGGAAGTCTGCTCTCCTGGGACTTAATGAGAGAAGTGTCCTATTTTAAGGGTTCTGTGGAAACTTCTACCAAGACCTTGAGTGTTCACCAGTAGAAAACATTAACCATATAGGCAAAAGGGGACCTAATTAAAGACACTTTATAAGAGGTACAAGCATATGCAAAAGAAAAAAAAAATTCTCAAGTTTCCACTTTGCAATGAATGGTATCCTAGAAATAGCATCTGTATTACAAACACTACTATAAACATCATAAGCACAGTAGGAAGGAGGAGTGCCATAGCCAAGGTGGCTTTATGTTAGTTCCTTGACTCACCATTAAGGTAAAGAAAACTGTCTAGAATACACAGGATTTACTAACTGTTCATATCCTAAATGACACTCGGTTTTCCAGGGACTGTATCTACTGTGGTTGCATCCATGTTTTAGAACATGGATGGGATTTCCATCTTAGTTCCTTAAGCTCTAACACTTGGCTTCAGGATCTCTTCTGCTAAACTGCTTCCAGGTCTAGAACAGATTTCTTTCTTGCAGAATGCATCAGAGCAGTGTCTTTTCTCCTTTAATACTTCATTTAATATCCTCCACTTCAGATTTTTTATTCTTCCATTCTTATTTTTATCAAAAATCCCCCTCCTCAGCTTATCCTCCCTAGCTGATGTCATGAATCTTCTCTTATGCTTTCCAAGGATAAGAATAGCTTTTTTTTTCTTCCATAAAAGGAAGTAAGTATCACCTACTGAATTTTGTAAAATTGTTTGTAAATTAAATGTTGGATACCACCAACTTCTTTGAGGGTCAGGCTATTCTGTACTTAATTAATGCTGTTAGCCAAAAGAGGCTTCTTCCACATGGATCTCTATCATCAGCTTGCAAACTGGCCCATGCAGCTGGGCAAGTGCTGAGATTCCTTTTGGGACCCAACAGCAATAGATTTGCTGGATATTGAAGAAAAAAAAATAAAAAAAAAAAAATCCTGCAGTCAAGTTAAAGGTTCCCTACCCAGAAGAAGTAATTGATCTTGGTATTTGCGAGCACCCTGAAATCAACCTGAACTCAGGCCAAATTAAGGTAAATGTAAAATAAACTATATTTATTGACAGAAGCTAAAGAGATAAGAGTTAGAAAATTTACAGAAAAATTTAATAGAAGATTAAAAGAAAGCTTTCTACTTCACTCAGATCTAAAAGTTCACATGGAACCCACTGTTAGACATTCAGAGCTCAAGTCCCAGCATCTAGTTGCTTAGCACAATCAAAGAAAATAAAAATTTTAAACAGAAGATTATTTGATTTGGGATTCTCTGCTTTCTGCTTCTCCCCAACCCCTCAGATCTTCTCTTTCAAATCTTCTTTTTCCTGTCACTTCTTCCTTCAAAGATGTCCTTTGATCTCCCACCCCATGGCTGCTCCCATCTGCTTTGGAAACATTGGTGGCCCCTGGGCATGATTAGATGTGATTCTTACTGGCCCAAATGGCACACAGTCAGCTAGTGAATGCTGTGGTGCTTGACAGACTGCTAGCCCCTTGTGAAGCAAAAGGCCAGTCTGGGCAGTTTCAAATCCTTATGTGGGTCTTCTTCATGTTATTAATTTATATCCCTTTATACACAGGTAACCTTGCTAATCATACTTTATACAGTCACCCTGCTGGGATTAATGTATGCATCATATGACCGGATTTCATTTAGGAACAGACATAACAGTAACCAGTCACTTCACGGTAATAACAGACCTCCACTGACTGCTCCCTAAACTAATATTTGAGGTATAATCTGACATATTTTTAAATAATAATGCTGCTTATTATAAAGAGAATTATCATAGTGTACCTACCCATCTGTTGTAATGATTGTCCATCTCAGTGCCAAAATCAGAAAGAACCAGTTGGCATTTCTAAATCTCATAGGGTAGTAAGGATGGCTTTCTCCTGAAAGAAAGTCCCTAAAATCTGGAAGTTATCAGTACAGTAATGTACCAAGTTTTCTTTGGCACCACCTTCTCTCCAGGAGAAATAAATCCAGGAACTTCCAACAGTGTAACAGTAATGACCCATTTTTCACATGGAAGTAAATCTTCCAGTGTCACAGAGTGATTACTGTAGTAGTGGTCCTTCTGCTTTTATAATTAATATCACACATAAAGGAGAACTGAGATGACCTTTGAAAAACCCCCACGGAAAATTTTAATTACCTAGAGCTGAAATGGAAGGAGAGCAATTGTAACAACTAGAAGCTTTCCATTTCCACCATTAGCTATATCACTGTTAGGTTGAAAGGGCCTACCAACAATACAGGAAGAAAAACTCTACAAAGAAAAAAAAAATTAAAAAGGGAGTTGTAATCAGTCCAACTTCAATGAATAAGTGTATAAGAATCCACAACAGAAAAAAACCAGCTCCTCATCCTCTTGAGCATGACTTATCAACCACCATAAAAACATTAGAAAATGGAAAGGATTCTGTGCAAGGAAAAATAAAACTAATTGAGGAACTGGAGAGACCAATTTATAATATGAGCATGAGGAACTGATCCAAAAGCCACTGTTGTCAGTGGGAACACGTCTTAAAAGGAATCCCAAAAAATTATTTGTGCTTTGCTTGCTATCATCCTGTGCTGGCAGCATACACAAATGTTAGAAGCAACCAAAGGTGAGGATAAACATTATCTTTAACCACAAATACCAGCCTGAGTATGTGAAAGCTTTATTAAAATAAAATGTTGGCAAGTTTTGGATGATTCAGACAAAAAAGAAATGGCAACTTAGTTCATTAAAAACAGTCTCAAAATGTAAACAAACTATGTGGCAGCATGCTTACTGGTTAGACCCGAGTGAGGGAGTGGGAGACAGTGTGAGAACTCTATTCCCAATTTGCTACATGATCCAGGCCAAGTTATTTAGTTCCTGTTTGTTTACCCATCTGTAACATGGGTGTAAGAAAAGTTATTTCCCAGATGGCAGCATGGTGAAACTTAATTGATGTTTGTAAACTTCTGGCAGAGTCCCTGATGAGAGGTGAGCACAAAATAATATTACATTCACCTTCTGGGAGCTCCTACATTTATTTCATAAATGCAATAAAGATAAATTGAGGGTTACAAGAAGAGAATTATTAAAAATCTGCTCTAATAATTAGTGAGTTCAAAATGCACATTCTTGTTCACAGAATACTAATCAGTACTCGTACATGAGTATCAGACTTGGGTAATGGCTGTTTTGTATTGTGAGATGAATGCATACATTGTCCCCAGAAGAAAGTTCAAATCACTTTCTCCTGCCCTGATTTCACTGAAACGATCAGAAAGGCTCCAAATAAAAAAAAAAAAGGGGAAAAAGAAAAGAAAAAAAAAAAGAAAGAGAGATTAAATATGGAATTTGGGACTTTGTGGGTATGATATTTTAAGTTATCCTCATAGAGTACATTCCTGGGCAAACGCAAATTGTAGCAGCTCTCCATTTTCTATCATCTCTAAAACAGGACATGGGAACTGGCACCATGGGCCCAAATTCAGAAAGCATTTTCCACAGAATGCTGTCTCCAGTAGCGAGCAGCACCATATGTTGCTATATGACGTTCCCTTCCTACTCCACAGATTAGATATTACTGAGGGATTCTGGCTTACTTTCAACTCTTTTTCTGTTTTAAACTGTAACTGTTAGAATTCTGACTACTCTTGTTACCCATAGAAAATCCTATCCTTCTCAATTCTTGGTGAAAAATGTCATTCTATAGCAGGTTTCCACAGTCAAATGAAGCCTTGGGCAGCAAATTATGGCGATAATACTGCTGTCTTTCTCTCTTTCATTTTCATCATGGCTTGTTTAACTGCTCTCTAGTAGCATGGATGGCAGAAGATGGTAGATTCAAACAAAAAGTGGTTCGCTAGAAGCTGGGAGACACTGCTCATTCCCCTAAACATCCCTGTTCTTGTACTCTTCCTCAGAAGACAAAATAAAGGGGCTACAGGTCTAAAATAAAATAAAATAAAATAAAATAAAAATTAGTTTTAAATACATCTTTTAGGACAAGCTGGAATCATGTTCTGAGATGTCTATGTCTAAGACAGGGACAGTAATGCCTCATTGGTGGATCCCAGGGGAGTCTAATGCAAGTGGGGTACTTAAATGCTGTAAGACCACAGGCACTACTATAGCATTTGGACTTCATGTGTCTCTCATCTTAGACAGCGGCTTGAGCCAGAAGAAAGACAGAGGAAGAAGGCTAAAGACATTTTACTTCTGGCAGCTACATGTTTTGATGGATCTGCACCTAAAACAAGGCAAAAACCTAACAAGTCAGCTCCATGAAGTAAGTTCTTCAACTTCATGTCTTGCAACATCTCCTACTATAGTGAAAACCTGTTCATGAAATTTGATGAAATCATCTTATGGAAAAAAATAGAACAAAATAACTGAAATACCTTTTTAGTTTTCCCAAACAAGGAACAACTTCAAGGAATCCCAAGATTGTTGGGTTTTTTCTTTCTGGAAATGGTAGGTTTGGTTGTTTCTTGTTTGTTTTGTTTTGTTTTGTTTTAACAAAAGACATCTCCCAGGTTGCCAGCAGTAGACTATGTACCTTGGTTAAACTGGGATGTAGTGTCTATGAGCCTCTTGGATTGAGTGTCCCTCCAATGAATGCAAATACATCCATTTGACACATTGACATACCCGGGTTTGTCTTGCTTGCTACGAAGTGTGAATGCTCCCACATCCCCTTTCCATTTGATTACTTATTTAAGTTGAAAAAAAAGATTCCATTGTCCCCAGGTTGATCCTGCATGGGCCAAAATAAGATGTTCCTTTAGCATGGATACAACTATGCAGTTGGTATAATCTGTCTCCTTCCTCCTTTTTCTTCACACTCTTTCATAAAGATAAACAGAAACAATCCTCATAGCAAAAGTCTAATTATGGGTATTCACAACAACACCTTCCAGTTGAAAGGACTAGTTCTTTTCTTTGACCTGTTTTTTCAGGCTTTCTGCAAAATCAGGCAGATGCTTCCATTTGATCTGAACGCAACTCATGCTTTCAAAAAAATTGTGGGGCCATAGTCAGATTTCATAAAATGAAAGCCAAAATTCAGGGATCGTGAAAAGACTCCCATAAACAATGTTCATACGCCAGTATGTACCACCATAGTTCAAGGCCTGATTCAAGACTAGTATACGTATCTTATTTAGAAGATGCAGCTTTGATTTACTTAAATAACTTCCACTTGTGAGTTCTGTCCTCAGAGCTTAATTAATACCTGCTGGTACTCCCATAAGGAAAGGAGCCATGACAGAACAAGGGCAGTGTCTACTGAAAACTGTATAGAAGAACACAGCTATTTAATATAACAATTATTAGCACTAGACATTTTCTAAAAATGTTATAAGAAAATATCGCTTTATGCAGGCAGTATAACTATCCACAATAATGTATGTAAAAATGAAATCACATTTCTGATTTTGAAGCTGCATTATAATATTTGATTATAAGGTCCAACAGTAGTTTTTCAAGCCTGGATTCCACTTGCACAACTTCAAGATGTTAAGAGTACATTTGACGTGGTGAATATTTATCTTCCTTTACTTCATTACCCTTATTTTCTTCTGGATTCTCAGAAACTCATTCTTCATTTTCAGGTGGCAAGACTCCCTCTATTAGCTCCCCCAACTTCCTAAAAAAAGTATAGCATACAACCAACACGATCACTGAGCAGAAACTGAGATCTAAGTCAGTGACAGCCAACACCCCAATGCAAACACAAGCAGCACTGCGGAGTTTTCCCCTTATGAGCCATACAAAAGGAACTAAGACCAATTCATCTAACTTCAGGCACTTGAGGCTGCTTATAGAGAAAGATTCATCTCCAGAGGATGATTCATTCTCCCTAACATTTTGCTAGATGACTGAAATTTGTTGGAACAGATCTAGGCAGAAAGCTACCATCCACCTGCCTGTTCTTCTCAACTGGATGTAGCAGCTCTAGAATGTAAAGCTACGCTGTTGCCCTCTACACCTTTCTAAAGAACAAGACCAAGAGAGAGACCTTTTCTAGATCTAGGCCTCTTTTCTAGACCTTTTCTAGGTATTACGCACTGAAAGTAAAGATGGCTTATATCCATGGCACTGATCCATAAGGTTTTATAATGCTGAGTGTGGACGTCATCGTTTCCGCAGCATAGCTTGCTTTCCTCCTTCCTTCCTTTCCTACAATGACTTAGGCATGGATCAAATAGAGCTGTTAAGACCTGACAATAAATACAGGGTTTTTTTTCCTCACAAATATTTACTCACATTAAAAAGAATGTATTATTTCATCACATTTTGTAGTTGTTTTTAGCCACCTTCTACAAAGTCTTCAGAGAGACAGTTGACCAATGTAAATGAAAATGGAAAGCTAAGTCCAAAACAAATTTCACTACTTCCACTAGAGCTGGGATACAACCATCTAACCAGGAAAACAAATAAAATCATATGACTTAATCCATCCATTTACAGCTAAACAATAGTGTTCAAACTTTTGTATTTTGAATAGTTTTAATTTCTCAAATGAGCATTAAAAATAAAGTTTTTCATCAGGTAGCTGCTAAGCCTGAAGAAATCATGTTCTTGCTGCAGAGAGAGTAGAAACTTGGCTAAAAGTAAATTGTTTGTTGCAAATTACTGATTTAGCTGCAGACAGGCTAAATATTTGCCCCAATTCACTGGACAATCTCTTAGCACCTTAGGGAAGCTTCTACTGTAGATATTAAATAAGTATTAATCCATGCTTTGCCTCTAATTAAATGTCATCTAAGTTATCTTATGTGCATTAAGGGCAAAGCATGATACAGTTTTGACTTCAGATAATTAGACACCCTCCTTTAATTATACCTCAAGATAGGCTTTGATTCAGAAATCTCATGCTACTGTTAATGTTTCAGTCTCCCTCATCTGTCCTGGAGAAAGAGAATAATGTCAGCGCTAGAAATGTGATTCATAACATTGGGGGGGAGGGGCAGAATTTTGGACATTCGTTTTATAAAGCATCTTATTATGCAAATATCCCAAGACAGTGTGCATCTTTAAAAGGTTTATACATAAGCTCTGCTGGAAGCAAAATGTAAGAGTCTTTCTGTTACATTTTTTAAAACATTTAGTGAGAGTGTTTCTGTAACTATCCTAGGGCTGATTACTTTTAATAATTAACATCATACAAATGAGACTAATTAACCTTGTATTCAACTATATCTGCTACTAATTACCTTGATGTTTTATTTCTAATAGCCTTTTGACTGACCAATTATTCCATGTTAATAATGTTCCCAAATTTTAACTTTTCACAAAATACCTCCTATTATCCTCTCAGAGAGAATTGTGCTTTGCTTTCTTCCAAGTTCGGTCTGTCAAATGACATTGACTTTTATCTATTAAGTTCCACACCTGACCTGCAGATCATGTAACTCTCATTTCAAAATCAAAGAAATACCAGAAAGTAGGTTCATGCACAGCTCTCTAATTTCTAAGCAGATGCAAGTGTGATCATGTTTTATCATCCTGTTTGCACCTTTCCTGTTGTGCGTGTTCTTAGAGCATGACCCATCAATATCTTTTTGAAAGGAAGGATCAAAGGACTCTTCTATTCATACAGGTCCTTTATGTAATCCTTACCACCTCAGCTACCCTGACTTATGTTCAGTTCCTGAAGGGAACGTAACTATCAGTAACCAACACACTTTCATGTAATCTTGCACATAATTTTGTAATCGCCCATAAGTTTCTAGATCTACTAGCACTCAGCTCTGGCAAAGCAGTCTTGCAAATTTAAGCCAGATATGAGGCCAGATATATGCCATTGTCTAGTAAGTGCTCTCCATGCTGTTTGTGGGGAGACTGTTTATTTAGATTTATGCTTTGCTTTACTGTTGTTCTCTTCCAGTTCCTCCCCTCCCTCTCATTAAGCTTAATGAATGCATCCATCCAGGCAATTTTAACAACATAATATACAGTAACTTCATACTATAAAGCAGGTTACTTTCCATGTTCTTGAAATTATCATATATTAGTGGTCTTAGATCATTAGGTAGCAGCTCCTGAATTAAGAGCTGTTCACACTGCCACCCTCAAGCAACAAAAGTCTAACATAACTGTACACACCACTTCGTGAAATCTGACGTTGGCAATTCTCAATCACAGAGCCAGAAACAGTAAATTAACTGAAGTTTAACCTTAATTTTAAGATTCCATAGACTCCTAGAATTCATCATTTTCTATTTTAAGCTAAAAGTTAATTGAAAATCTTTATATCTCATAAGAACCGAGTTCAGGGTTCTTTTTTGCTAAGACTCAAGTATTCTTTGAAAAAAAAAAAAAGATTTTTTCTTACTCTCCTAATACAATTTAAAAGTAAAAATTTCTGCCTGTGTCAGCAAATTAAACATCCCCTTTAACATCAAATGTTGGCAATAAGATGAAAATAGAATAATTCTTTTCTATATGAATGGATCTTGCTCTTTGGAGTCTGTAAGTATCATTCTGGATTTTTACCAGCAATCTCATAACTGTGCACTGAAGTGTATAGCTCACAGAGAAACACAACAGAAACCTGAAGCAACTGTTCTGGGCCCTATGGAACAAAACACCACCTGCCATCTAAATTTGAGAAACCGTTGTCTTAGTGTTGTGTTATAACAACAGGAGGCAACTCCATAATGTCTGCCTAATGTCTGAAAACCTAAAAGGCTTACCCAAAATGCACTAAGGTCAGTGAGCCTTTCTGTGTGTTGCTGAGGTCTTTTACTAACCTGTGACGTCCACCTCCAGCTGATAGATTAAACCATTTGCATTACATGTGCAGATATAAACTAACAAATGAGGCATGCAGCAAACTAAGGAATTAAACTGATTGCACCCTGCCACTTCCCGATTTGCCTGGATGCAGTGATTTCTTATACCGACAAATTGTAGGTGCAAAAATGCCCGTGGACAACAGCAGGGCGCATGAGTGAAAAGCTACCTTCTGTTCTGACAATAAACTACACTTTTCAGCTATTTTACAGATATGTTTTTTCAATTCATATGGAGCCTCAAGTTATGGCTGACATTTGCTCAGTTTTTGTAAAACTGTGTTGCAGGTATGAAAAGCAAACCTGTGAGCAGCGCTACAAACTCACAACCAATCTGAAGCTATGCCACATATGTTGAAACCTAAACCTAAGTATGTGCATTTCATGGCATTAACAGTGGATGAATAAGTAGAGACAGCCTCTCTTCCATGCTGTTGCAGCTTGGATGGCTCCTCATCCAAAGCTTTGGAACATTAAATACACAGCAAGATTAAGCAGTCTTGGGCTAAACCTAAATACTGAAAGCACCACAGCAACAAATATATTCAGTATTTACTTCTAACAGGCAGCATCAATAACAAAAGCTGCATGCTTTAACTTCTTAAAACATGTTATCTCAAATGCTTGAGATGACCCCATAATCCACCCTTCTCAAAAAAAAAAAAAAAAAGTTGTTTATGTGAAACAAGTCTAGGAATCTAAAGCCAATTCCCAACATAAAAAAATTCCACCTCACAAAGAAGTTACTAAAACTGGCACCAGTGAGCAATGTCAAAACAGATAAGGCATTGAACTCCTCCACATCAGGTGCGAAAAAACATCAGCAGGACACTGTCAGAAAACTTAAAAGGCTTTAACAAGTACCATAATGTGTCTGTTCTGTACCTAAATAAACAACTGAAGCAATCAGAGATGTTAATCAAACACTATGCATAATTCCCATTGTTAATTTTTCGTATTTAACACTCTGTGTTAACCATATTGATTTAATACTCTGTGTTAACCATATTGAAGTCAAATCTATAATATCTGATCATGGCTCCCAGCTGCTACTGTGTGTGCTCTACAACCAGCACTTGAACACAGCTGCTATTAATAACTTATCTGTCTTACTTTGGCCTAGCAAGTTGTTACGACCTGCATTTCCAATACTCTAACATTTTCTGTGTAACTCCACTGACATAGATATTTGAACATTTCAGACTCACCTTTGATTTTCCTGAGTGATTCTCAGTTTATCTAGAATTTCTGTGATATTTCCTTCAACTTCCTGTAAAAAAGACATAAATGTTGAGAAACATTGAAATATCCTTCAGTACATGAGAAAAAATCTGCAGTGATACTTGTCTGATCAGCATTTAAAATACTCCAATACTTTTTACTCCATTAACCTTGACATAAATTACAGTAAGTAGTTCCTGTGTGACAGGAGTTTTAATTTAGCACTACATCTCAAGTTACACACGTCTTTGAGTCTGACATAGAGCCTCACTTCTTGCCAGTTCTTGTACCCTAAGGGAAACCCAACAGACAGTAAAACTGGGTCTTACCGTGTGAACAAGGAAGTATGTTCATAGCATTGCTTTTGCTAAAGCCATTACTTTGATACAAATTACTCGATTTTGTCTTTCAGCATACATGTCCATTTCTGGCTTTTAGATTGAGCTGCTAGACAAAACTGTGTTTGGATGCAAAGAGCTTTGTACTTAACATTTTACTAACATCTGAAATGATGCCTGCTCTTTTGGCTACTAACACAGAGCTTCAGTCTTCAGAGTGTGCAGCAGAATATCATCTGAACCAAAGATTGTTTTATTCAAACTATTACTCACTTCTCTTCTCTCAAGACATCTGTTAGTCCCTATATTTTACAGAAGTCTTTCCAAGTTCTTCTTGCTGAGCTATTCAATGGATTTTGTAAGTTGGAGTTATCTACCACAGTGCTTTCAGTACAGCTGGAAGCAGGAAGCTTTTGCAGCTTTGATTTACATATTTAGATCAAAGTACCCTAATAGTGCTCCACAGTAGTTTAAAAAAAAAAAAAAAAAAAAAGGAGGTGGAAATATATCTGGTACCTTTCGACTTTCTAGCTGGCAAAGCACAGCAGGCCTTCTCTGGAATTTGCTGAAGCCAAAGAGAAGATTTCCAGTGATTTGGGATTAGACCTAGTGAAGGTAATTCATATATAAACTAATTTGCATTATGCCTGAAACACAGCGGGTTCTAAGGAAATAACTTACTTTTATTTGGCCTTGGAGAAACGTGTTTGATGAAACGTGTTTGATGAGTTGATTTTCATAGTTTCAGCCTGAAAAGGCAGTAACAGATCAGTTAAATTGTCACACAACATTCCAGCAAAAGCAAATGCAGCAGACCCACTTATCTTCTTAAAAATGCAATCTGTGTGGGAAAGAACATGTTGTACTTATGTAGCATTATGAAATCATGTTTTTAAAAGAATATGGAAATGCACTAGTTTAATTAGATTGCTCTTAAATGATAATGGGCTTGCCCTTTCGAATGAGGGGTTATAAATGCTGAATTGCTGTTACAAATAGTAATAAAAACTCAGTAAGCCTACACAAGCATTCAGACAAAGTACTTCTGGAGGGCCAACTCTCCAATGGCCTGGAAGGCCCACTCCATTTTCCCTCATGGCTACCATCAGAGGTTTCCCTCCCTTGCCGAGGTGGCTGTCTCCTGCTGGAACAACTATACAACATTGCCACCTGCTGACTCTTGTGTTTCATTACAGTACAGACAAAGCCCAGCCCCCCCCCCCCCCCACTCTAGAAAACAGCAATTTATATTTAAAGACCTTCTGAATATTCATCTTCGTTTTAAAAAAGCAAAGAGAGGAACTTCTCAGAGTGGCTATTTTTTTCAGAGGACCAGATTTCATATACTCATTTGTTATCACGCTGTGGGAGCGTATCTTACAGAGTGTACACAGGAACATTTCAGAAGGCACATGGAGCCTAAGATCTCCTGTTTGCCAGCAAAAAAAATTGAAGTTGTCATGAGTAATTGCTGCATTGTTTTACTATCTTGATACCAAGTAAATTTGTCTAAATTAACCAAGAGCTCACCTCCTCCCCCAAAGCTCTCTGATGTTGGAGGCCTGCTAACTGCTTTAGCAACAAGTGACGGACTTCTGCCTTGTACTCTCAGGTAGCAGTGCAAAGGGTTGGTTGAAAAATTTGGCAGGAAAAGCAATGATTTTAAATATATCGTTCAATTTAAAGGCAGCCAAGCATAGTACAAGAACACCGTGGCTGTACCTGTACCTGAACTGGTGAAGAAAGAAATACACACTTTGGGCAATTTTCATGTTATGTGTTTTTCACAGGTTTTTTTCAGCTTTCCCATGACTTTCTGGCAGCTCTGTTTTATTTTCAGTACAATTAATTTGGTGTCCTGTCAACAGGTATAACCCTGCTTCAGGGGACAGAAAGTTTGGATAAATGTTTGACCTTTTAGAAGCTTAGCCAAACATAAGCTCTAAGTAAACAACTGCTGTTTGCTCACCATTAAGAGTGACATATTATTCCCTACTCACGCTGACTGTATTTTAGTGTCTATTTAGCTGCATGAAATTACCTCCTCACTTCACACAGCTGGAACACTTATCAGCGTAACCAGTGACAAGGACTGGTTAAAAGTGCCTTTATTGAGATCATGTGCTATTTCTAACTGCACAACTGCAAGTAGAAAAGGAATACTGTTTTTAAATGCTGAATGGACTAATCCTGCAGAAATTTGCAAGCATCTAACTTTTATAGTTTAAGTGGTCCTCACACAGGCCACTCTCAGTATGCAAATTTTAGCACATAAACAAATCTCTGCAAGTTCTGTACCTTGGATTGCACAATATTCAATAAAAGCCTGTCTCTCACTGTTTGCTTTGTGCAACACCAATGACAATGAGAGCTCAACCAATAATGATGGAGCCTAGTGAATTACAAAAAAAAAGAGTTAATACCATTTTCTGTAAAATTTGTAATTTTATTAAAAATCAATTACTTGATATCAACAATCCATCATAGACCTCTTTTTCAATCTAGACTTAAACCTGACCTTCCTGTGTCTGAAATATGTTCATAGCTATGGTCATTTATATACCCCAGTGAATAATCTGCAGTAATGTTCAGTTATTTAAGCATCTAGAAATGGGATCTCAAAAGGAATCAGGACTGTCCTTTCTCTCCCCCTTGGAAGTTACTAGACATTTCAGTATTCATTTCAAGGGTAGATGACACCGACTTGGAATACTTGAAAATCCCACCCAGAACCATCCTATTCTCCAGGCTGAGAAATACAACAGGTTAAAAATAATGATGCTGTAGTTGTTTAATGTATATTTGATTACAAACTCATAACATGAATGCAGAAATAATCCCTATGTCTGTAAACCATCATCTGACACAGTGAAGATCAACCTACAAGCCTCCTATTGGAGTGTCAGAGGCTGGACACTGTGCTGATCATAGAAGCGCCTGGACTAGGCACATATTATGTTCTCAGAGGAGAAAAAGACTGCTGAGTGTCAATCTCAGTGCTAAAGGGTCCATTGTGGTAGTACCTGGACACCAGCACTTCTTGAGAAACCTTGCTAGGACATGTTTAGAATTAATGATTTCTTACCTCTATTTCTTTAAGAGTGTTTTCCATGATACCCATCATCCCAGCATAAACCACTGTTTCTTTCTTCTCAGTCTCTAGTATGTTAATTTCCTCCCATTTATCAAGAGCTTTATACCTCATAGATTCAAGCTGTTCAGAAACAGAAAGCAGTTTTCGTGCTATCCTCCTTGTCTCATGTCTGCTGCAGGTTTCTGGAAGTATAAAAATACATGCACAATTTAAAGGACAGAGCTGGCAGTGGAAAGCTAATTGGCATCTAAGGCTGTGTCCATACCACTTTCAGTAGGCATATCCAAGTACAAGCTTGAGTTAACCAAGCCAAGCAGTACAGACGAGGAGCACCCACAACATTGCCCCCAGTCCAACTGGTACGCATACACACTGTACCCACACTTCATTTCCACCTGTCTGAACACTGGCACGTGAGCTAAGCCACTCACCTTTCACAGTCATCCCAACCAAGGCCCTTTAGCACTTCGTGCAAAAATACGGTCAGGCTCTAGATACAACAGGCACACAGCCAAGGAGGAAATCACTGCATCTCAGCACGGAGAACAGATAACAGCACGCAAGGAGCAGAATAAACATGCTGTGTTCCCTTAGGAGAGTCCAGAAAATGCACTTTGGAATTTTACAGGCCAACTTCACTGCCACCTCACCCACTCATTTCACTAAAACAAGTCAATAATGTGATCCTACAAGATCCTACATGGCCAGCTCACACTCCTGCCCAGCCAGGGTCTTATTCGAGTCAAAGACCTTTTCAGCTTTTCACAGCTTGTCAGCGAGCTCATCTGCAGCCTGTCGGTGTCTGTGCTGCTGCAGCCAGAGCTGTATTATGGGGCCCTTCCAGCTCCTCATCTAGGGAGCGAGGGGAGCTACATGCAGAGACTAATAGTGGCCCTCACTCCAAGGGTCTGGACTAATACAAATAAACTACCTTCTTCCCTGGTGACAGTGCAGTTCAAGGTCATTCTGTTTTATCTGTCTCCCACACCTTGGTTCATCTCTTGGTGTTTGTCTGCAAGGGGAGCTATGGAAAGTGGAGCAGCGTGAGCCCAACTTGAATGATGCACTGCCTCATGTGGGGAAAGTGCCTGACTTTGCTTCCTGCTGCTCCCTGTCTCAGTGGCTGACGGCCACTACCTTCTCAAAAACCCTGTCCTCTCGTGTGAGCCACTGAAAATGACAGAGAGCAAATCCATCCTCTGTGGATCAGCATAGCTACTGGTCCTGGAAGGGCCTTACAGAAATGCTACCTGGAGAGAAGGAAATAATGCCTTCTTTTTCAGAATAGATTAAGAAAACATTTTATTAAATTTTAAAAAATAGTCAGATCTCCATTTTTTCCTCTGGGAAAACTGTAAAGTTCTCATTTCAAGTTAACTTGGATTGAATATTTTTAATTGCTTAGCACCCCACCTCACAAAAATTCCCCAAAACCAAAAAAAAATCAAACAATATTTACAGAGCCTTATTCCCTATAGTGCCAGCACATGTTAGCACATTTGGCCCAAATTTCTTGGCTTGGCCTTCTAAATATGGCTGTAACACAAAAAGAAGAACAGCAACATTTACATCTTTCTGACTTGGCTGGTTTTGATTCCTCAATGTGTAACTGAGGAAGGTAGGGAGGGGAAGTTTGAGGTTAACTGAGTAAGTATTTTTTAAATTAGTACCTGGTAGGGAGGAGAAGGGGAGAAACCTTTACCCATTGTTTAAATGTCTTTTAGCTCATTTTATGCAAAACCATTCCTCACATATGCCTTGGCCTAAAGAGTTCTGATTGTTTTATTCATTAGTCCTGCAGGAGACCCAGAGCCAATGACTGATTTTATGGTTTTTTTAGTGGTTGGCTGCAAAGCTCTGGAATTCAAAACCTATAGCATGCTGTAGAAACAAACATAATCAGGGCAGCTGCGTTCAGGCATACATTCATTGACAGGAAGACAGTAACATTAGGGGGGAATTTAGGCCAGTTTAATTGCAGAAGGAAAAAAAAAAAAAAGCAGAAGCTGGTTTGATTTTTCAAGCATTGTTCCTACTGAAGGTGTGTTTGCAAAAGTGCGTTAGAGGCCAGTGACAGGAGCTGCCCATGGTGAAGCTAACAACTGCCCACAGCCTGGAGCAGCACACTAGGACACTGAGGCACTGCACAGAAAGCAGATTTAGATCTTCCTCTTTCCTCAAAGAGGAAATGGAGAAGGCATTTTACACTGCCACTTAAACAGCTATTTCCTTATTTACCACATTGTAATTTGCTAACTGGTATGTTCTCATGCTCTGGAAGAAAACTGTGCTTTGAGTACTGGTTTTCAATAAAGGCATAAAATGCAGGTGTATTACAATCAGACTAGTTATACTATACTCTACCCTGATAGCATTTCACAGGATTTCCCAGTTCATCATCAGTCAGCTTTTCTTTTTGCTCTTCCACAACTTTCCAGATTTATGTATTTTACCTTACTCAAAGGTCCTGATCCAGATTCCACTGATCGAAAGCCTTACCAAAAGACACTCCTTTCTCAAGCAGTACATAAATAGACTGTAAACTTCATTGCTGTTACTGAACCAAAGTACCCAGCAAGCATCCAAGAGGGACTGAACTATTGCATGAATAACTAGAGCATCCAGGACTGATACAGTGAAGGCTAAAAAGAAGCTTAGGAAGGGCACATGAAGGCACGTGATTCAGGGCTTAACCTACTCATGATAAGCATGAAATCCAGTTATCACGTTTCTGCCAGCTGAAGGGTTTCATGTACCATCCCCTGAGACACCTTTAACACACCAGAGTGCTGTGACTCTGACAGTGACAGAATCAGTCACAGACTCACAGAGATGATTAGACGGTTCCCGAGGTTTCTTCAGCATTAGAAAGTCTCCCACTGACATCTACTGGTTTCAGACACGGTCAGGAGTGAAAGAAGTATAAGAAAGATGTTATGCGCCCGATTTCATTAGATGTCAGCACATTTTGATCATACTAACAGGAAAAATCTCAACAGCTGAGGTCATTTCTGGTTGGTTTTCCTTCCGACCCTTTAGAACACCTTATTATGATAATTTGTGCCATATTTCTTTTCTGCGTGACTCAGAACTGTCCTGTCACTCACCTGTTTTATCTTCTGGAGTCTGGCTCATCCGTAGCACCATTTCTAGTTCATTCTTCAGTCTAGCATAGAATAAAAGATTAACAGTTTCACAAATATCTTTTCAAGATCATATACAAAGTTAGATGTAAGCAAATAGTTGTTACGTACAATGAAGATTATTACACATATCCAGAGGCCAAATGTTGCTCTACCAAGGCGTAGTGCAAATTCAAGCTCACTGAATTACAGCAAAGTGACTCCAGGTCTGAATGCTCCGTGATGCAAAGGAGAGAAGAATTGACTCTCTGCAAGGAGCTAACAGGATTCAAACAATCACCCTCTACTTCATTAAAACTGCGGCTTCTTCTCCTAAGAGGGGAAACCTCTTGTTCACTGAATGAAAATACTGAAGCAATTACACATTACTTAGACACATAGTGAGACACACAGGTATCACAATAACATAAGTGGGCAGCTTAGTTCTGTGCATATACTTCAATATTCTTACTTCCCCTCTCCTCATCAGATCTCAAAAATCCTACCAGATATTCTAATGTCTACTAACCAATGTTATTTTAAAAAAGACATCCATCTTGTATGAAAATCTTTTCTTCTGCCCACCCTCCAAGGATGGTTTCCCTATACATAGAAAGGCCTACACATGGTCCGTGGCAAGAGGAAAAATTCGGTCTTAGGCTCCCAGTAGCAACTGACTGCATGCAAATGACTCAGATTTTGATTGTTAGTTTTCATGCAGAGCTATAAAGTTGTCATTAGGATAGTGAAAGTTCCTAGACTTCTCTGGAAACAGATTGCTATCCAGAACAGAACAGTCTGATAGGGTATTGGATTTTTGTATCTATAGCTCTCAAATCTCTCAAGAACTCCTTTAGATCATTCTAGGATGTTTATCATTATTCCCTTTCAGCCCTTTGACGGAAGACAAAATGTCATATTTTTCCCCTTTACCTCTAAAATATTTATAAAAGCTTATACAAAAATCAATCTCTGTAGCCTAGATAAAATTTGCATATGTGTGCTCTATAAATATTCCACACTATGCCCCTGGTCCATCTTAAATTCATGCCGGTTTGACTTTATCCCACAGTAACACATCATGAATTCTCTCTCTGTAGACAAGTATAGACATGTAGAGTACTGGGCCACTGTTAATTATCTTTCTGTTTACACTAGCAGAAACTAGTGAACCTGAGTCTCTTTCACACTCCAGTATCTTACCTGCAGAATCATCCAAACTACATTTCAAAAGCACAGTGTAAATATTGTAACATGTACACACTATATACACTGGAAACAACAATGGCAAAGACATAAAAGACCTCTTAAGTCATCCAGTCTAGTTAGAGTAACATTTACAAGAAAAAGGGGTGGGTAAGAAGGGGAACCAGCAGCTTAGTGAAAGAGTGACTTCTTAATTCTTCAGATTCAGACAGTGGAGGAGACAAGAACAGGAAAGTTCGTAGGTAAGATCTCCTGCTAGGACAGCTTTCAAGCCTAAAGGTTAGAGCTCTAGAATTAAACAACCGTAAGGTCAAACATTGAGGGTAGCAAGTCAGATCAGAGCTTGGAACAGAAGTAAGGAGATTTGGAAGCTGTGATATAAAATATCAGGGGCACAGAACAGAGGCATGCAAACACTGGATCAGTCCAAAGAAGACAGGGAGCTTCAGAAAGTCTAAGAATAAGCTAGTCAAAATAAGGAATTCAAACCAAGTCCTGTCTGAGGGGACAGGACACAGGCAATCGAAAGCACAGGCTTTGTTGCCTCCACAATAGAGAACAAAGCCAACGTCCCAGCAAAAGTGACACAGTCTGAAATTTAACAATGCAGGCTGCAGCCTGTGTGGTCAGGAGACTTCTCTGCGATGACCTAAGCTTTTTGGCAGGGCTCAGTCAGGAATGGCAAAAGAAAGCCTTTGTCCTGCTCGGAGCTAAACCATGGCTCCCAGTGTGATTGGTACAGAAGACAGGGAGGGGGGGAAAATCAAAAATATATATTAAGAGAAAGATTTTTGTCTAGAACAGGCCATCCGCAGGGTCTAATCCCTTGGCCTTCCCTCCAAGACCTGATGTTTCAAAAACTTCAAGAACTCTATTTACTTGTTACTGCTTTATCTCATCTACCTAGATGCTGCTAAACAGGTTGACAGCATTTTCAACACTTAATCTTTGTTTCTTTCCAGAGCAGTACTGGCTTTCTTCATGAGAACCTGCACAACTTTCCTGACTGCCTGCATTTCTGGGGCCTTTGAAGGCTTTGTTTCCACCCCTTTGACCTGAGCCTTCAGAGCCTATGAGAACGCATGAAAAAGAGTAAAATGTGACGTCATGTCATAGAATATTTATTTCCTTTGCTACAGGTTCTGGCACCATTTTTAAAATTACATTTTGAGTAAAATTCAGTTCTGATGAAAATGTTTGAATGAGCTGCTCGTGAGACTAAGAGCTAATATGGCCAGACATGGACAAAAAAAAACCCTGTCAGGTTTTAGAGTTACTCGAAGTTCTTTCCATTTATAAATAGATTTAAGATTTTTTACATATAAAAAAGAATATGGACGGTTCGCTCTGTGTATCACAGCCAATAAATGTCAAGACTCAGACTCATGCAAGCCGCTTGCTTTTGGACAAGCCTTTCAGGTGTTTTGCCACTGCACAGTGTGTTACTCATCCTAAACAAAGCACTTATGCTGTCAGCTGTGCCACGTTCATCATTACCTTTCATTTTCATTTCAACATATTGCCAATATCAAATAGGAGCTCCCAGACTCAATGCCAAAGAGAGTGGGTAACTAGGGTGAAATCCTCGGATTGGCTCTGGGTCGATGGAGAACACCAGCCCAAAAAGCTATCAGGAGTGGAAAGGGCTAGTTTTAGAGCAGGGAAAGTAAAAAGAGGTAGAATACAAAAGGGTCAAATAGAGAAAGGGGCAGGGACCGACAGGTCCAGGCTGGGATGAAATGGGATCCTGTGCCATGGGCAGGGTGGGAAGAGGCTCCAGGGGGGCTGGGCAGGGCCAGTCAGGGATGACTCTACCCTCAGGGCTTGACATCTCCTCTGTGCTCCCCTTCTGCTTCCATAGTGGAGCACATCTTTCCTGGCATCTCTTCCTTTTGCCAGAAATAAGATGTCACTGGTGGGAGAGGCCCAGGGAAGGGTTGTGTGGCACTACTCCTGGCAGCCTGCGGCCAATGTCACCCTCTGTACAGCAGCACTTCGGCAGTAAAGCTGGCACAAAGCCTGATGTGGCCCTACCAAAGGGGAGACTGAAGGACAAGAGGTTTGATATTTCTGAAATCCAGCACAGGCTATTCAGACAGTGCTCTGCTTATTCTGTAGCAGTTGCTGTCTCAGATTTCTCTGCTGTGGGTTGCTCCTACAGAAACTGTTGTAAGCACTGAAGCAAGGGGTCAGCACTAGATCTTCTATGTCAAAGATAAGTTCAGGAAGTGCCCATATCTGGCTTCAAATACTTAATTTCTCTGTAGCAACACCAAGGAAAGAAGCTAATATTGACAAGCAAATACTACCTCGTACTGTGCTATAGGCAGAGTTCAGAAGCATCATCATGTACAGCTCATACTCACTCTAAATAAATTGAGAGGAAAGACCACCATCAAGAAATGTTTAACACAATCCAGAGATTACAGATTCTTGTTTCAGTTTGACTCCAGGAAAATCATACCTTTTGTGCTGTGGCAGAAGATTTACTTATGCTACCACACATGGGTTCAAAACCTAGAGGCAACTATGCCTATGTCATTCTCAGCACAGTTCACTTACCCAAATAGCTCCCCTTCCTCAAGGATTTCTTGCTTCTAATGTCTGCCGCCTCCTCCCTTCTCTTGCACATAAATGCCAGATTTTACCAGGTAATTATTTTGTCAAGAAATATGGAGGAATGACTTTTTGCCCCTCTCAGTTATGACTGGGAGAGTCAATATAGAATTTCTACCATCACTACCATCACATCACAGTGTACAGAATCAGAGTACAACTTCATTTTTCACCTATAATATTTCAGTTGTGTTCCATATTCAAATCACTGTCCTGAGTGCCCAAGAGGAGAAACAAACAGATTTGGTCCCCAAATAAAGGACTTCAAGTGTTATCCTTCAGCACAGTGAAAAATCAAAATGAAAAAAGGAATAGGAAACTGCTTCATAAGTCAGATAAGAATTATCACTCCTCATGTGTAACTGTCAAAGTGAGAGTTGGAAAAATAGTAGGTTACAGCCTGATATTTTTTTCACAAACATTTTAACGATTTTAGAATTAGGGCTAGAGTTTCAGAAAAAAAATTAGTGAAGGTTGGGGGCTTGGGGTGTTTTGGTTTTTTTGTGGGGTTTTTTTTAGTAATGCTTTTATCAAAGTGCTTAAGTGGTAGCCAGATGTTTGGTGTCTATTTGTGTAATTCACACAGTACATTAGGGGAAACCTGGGAAAGAACTCATACGTCTTTCCCAAAAGCTGCCTGCCCTTCTCTCCTGACCACACAGAGACATTTGAGCAAGCGCAAATACGTGTGTTGCATGTGATGCTGCTGTCTTGTAACGTGGGGAACACTGCAGGAAGAAAGAGTCATGGCTTGCTGCTATATGGTTTATTAAAAGGCATAAAGTCACAGTAGGAACACTGGGACACATGCAAGGGCTTGTCATCTCACCAGCAGGGCCAAAAGCAGAACACAGCTTTTATAGTCACACAGTTTAGTTTGCTGGTCAGCGATAAAAAAAAAAAAAAAAAAGAAAAAAGAAAGAAAAAAATTGAAGGACACATTTAGCACACACACAGTCATGGCCATTGAATGAATAAAAGCTGTGACCGAAAACATAGCCTTCTCCTGAACCACTGAGTGAGAGCAATTTCCAATTCACCTTTCTTCCCAGTGTTATTTCCTCCAATCTTGTGGCCTTTGCATCTGCAGATGATTTGCAGAGGTGTGCAATTCCTTGTGATTTCTCCTTTCTCCATTAACACGATGCTTGTAGACAGAAATGGTGTCAGCTCAAATCACTGAGCAGGCTGGAAACCAGCTTCCTACAGAGGCATACATCTTAAAACCTCTATTCTCTGTTCTTGTTTGCATACCTGTGTACAGTGGGAGAAGGAGCAAAAATGAGGAAAAAATCAGCCATTCCCTCTGAGACCACAAGTGATTAAAAAAAAAAAAAAATCATTCTATGACCCAATGAAGTTTGTTAGGCATGTTTGATTTTAACATGTGGGCAAGGGGGCAGAGAAGAGACTCCTGAAGAATATAAATCCCCAGGAGAATCACTTTCCTCGCTGTAGCTAAAAAGGGTTAAATGTCCCAGGTGCACTGAGAAAAAAATTGGCAAAAGGCACTGGGAGATAATGCATTTAAAACAATAGTTAAGGTACATTTAGCTTATGTTGTGTTAAAATTTAGGAATATTTCTTACCTTAATTTCCTTCAAATCACCAAATACCAGAGAGCTCTTGCATATATCTTCAAATACTTCCTCAACAACCTGTAGTCACTTGAAATGGAGGGGATGACAGCCACAGACTTTCTGGAGCTCCTGTACAATCATCAAAATGAACGACCACATACCTGTGTGTGCAGAAGGTGCTCTAAAATAGTTACTGTCAGAATGTATTACTTTGTTCAAATTCATGCCATTACTCCTGACAGTATGCAGTAAGAAATATCATGAGAATCCGGATCAAGTCATGGTCACAGCATGACTTCTGTATTTTGATCATAAGTAAGAAGAAAGCTCACATTCAACAAGACAGGATGTACTAATCATCAAAAAGACTAGTAGAAATCAAAGACAACACAGATTTGTGTGACAGAAGACAATTACTACATTACACCTCGACTTAGTGTTGAATATCTTGCTTACTTCTTTACAGTCAGTCGTTCTGTAAGTATAAGTTAGTCTGCCTAGCTCTACTGAGTTCAACAGATCATCACCAGGTTTGGAAGAAGCAGCCCTTGGAACAGGTTGCATCCCTTAAACCACCTGTTAGCTCAGAGAGACAAAATTAATATATAGTTAACCTGAGAAACCCTAGCTAAGGAATACAACAGTTAAAATCCTACACTTACAATCTCATGGTTATACATACCAGCTCTGAGTAGAGAGAGCAGAGTACCTGGAAGAGAGAAAGGAAGGGTCCCTTAGGCAACCTGTGCTACTTCCTCTGTCATGGGAAGTTTTTCTCTGAAATGAGGCCAGCAGCACTCTAAAGTGCTCTGTTCCCAAGATTAACTTCTTCACAACAAGCCTTTTTAGGTAGATAATAGACCATGGCAGTTTTTCACTTTGTGAATATCCTTGTTTCAAACCAAGGCTGATAGAAATTTTGACCATTTACTCAAAGGGCAAAGCTTGCCATCGCTGCTAGTTAGTACAGCTTTCTGCTAAGCTTTACCAGAGATACGCTGTTTCACAAAAATTGTACTTATTCAAATTGTTTCTTGGGAAAATGTTTTCTGGGAAAAACTGCTTTAAAATTACAAGATCAAGCTGTTATCCTGCTGTACTACAGCACTTTGCCTCTTCTGTTTTCCCCTACCCCTTCTTCCTTTTATTCTGGCCTCTCAGCCCAGAGGCATAGGAGAAAGGTTGCCTGGGGATATTTACCAAAGTGGGAAGTAGCCAACTTTTTTGGCAAGTTGGTTAACCGCATGGCAGATGATACCTTCTAGAATCCAGTGGAGCATAGATTATGCTGCTTCTCGAAGAGTTATACCCACGAGTAGATCGGATTAATTTGTTGCCTCACCTACCTCATTTGGCATAACTTTTCTTGAAAAGCTTTGGTAGTGTGTGGGAGATATACAAGAAACACCTCTGCTTATTTGCTTGATCATTTCTTTGCAAATTTCTGGTATACTTAGCACTGCTATTGCGATGGCTGTTTCAGTCAAGCCTGACCTCTGTTTTTCTCTGTCAGCAGTCCTCTCTCCCCTGGTCCTGCAGATACCCCCACTTAATTCTCTGTAATTCCCTTGTTAAACCAGCTGGCATCTTATAAAGGATCAAAACCTGGGCATAAGTACCACACTGAGGGACAAGGTGCCAAATTCTTTCAAAAATTACTCATATCTACATGAAATGTCAGTTCTTCTCCAGACCACACTACCCTAGACATTTGTTAGTTTACCTACCCCCAACTGCTTTCATTAAGTTCCATTCCTAATTTCTATGAATCCAGTATCTCACTCTCACTCCTGCATTTGGCTGTGAGTGCTGATGAGGTTGTTAATGCTTCCCCCAGGGGAGCAATTCAAGCAACACAAGCAACTTCTGCAAGGTGTATGTGCTTGACTCATCAAATTCACTCCCCATCCCACCCAACACGAGAGGCCAACCAGAGTGCTGCAACTGTCTGCACGCAAAGAGACAGTCCACAGCACACATAGAGAAGGTAGCCTCTTTTACAAATTATCTCAAGCGTGCTGCTGAACAAGATGCTGAATATATGGTTCCTACAGAGCTGCTGGCCAACAGTGCTTTTTCCCATACAGATCACTAGCTTGCAAGATCCTGCTTTACATTTCCACATGATGATGGCGGGAAGGGTAAAAAGTGGCATACAGCTTTGGGCTCAGGGTTTTGGAGCACATAGTAGATGTGACTTACAAGTGCACAACTAAGCAAACACATGGGATTATCTCTCTGGCAAGAAGAGAGAGATGATTTTGCCTAAACCCATTCCATTTTCCTGGAACACACATAACCAATCCACCCAGAAAGATAATGCAAAATTTACCTTTCCATCAACTTAGGGGACTCTTTTTCTTACCTTAGCCAGCTTTTTTTCATGCTGCTCTGATACTTTGCTCCCTGTGAAATCATTCTGTAACAGTTCATGCTTTGCTATGAACTCCTTCTGGAAATGTAGGAACTTGTTAAACTGTTCAGTTTTAGTTACACCAGCCAAGTATGAAGGCATGAACTGTTATTCCTCCTTAGCAAGCTCCACAACACAGTGTCAGCTGTTCTTAACTGGTTTGTTTTTCAGCACCATAGTCTCCGACACATCTAACTCATCTCTTTTGAGATGCATATGAAGTCTGTCAGTTCCCTTCTCCACTTTCTTTTTAAGCTCTTTCAACTTTAACATTTTCAGCAGAGTAGAAAAATCTGCTGAGGCACCAACACCAGTCACAGGTGACTGTGGACGTCTGTTGTTAGGGCAGGAAGACTCAGGCTGTGCTGGAAGCAGAGGGATTCTGGAACAAAAGTTACCTGAAAAATCTTTTCATCTTCCTTGCTCTCTCATTTTCAGCTGGGAATTGATTTCTTTCTGTCATTAAACTAGTTCGTTTCCTGGCAGAGTACCGTTGTCCCTGTTGTATTTTCTCTGAAGGCTTATAAAGCTTCTTATGATTTAAGTGTCCAGAGGTGTAAAGTTTAACATCTGTTTTGTAGGCCGTTTCCACATTATCTAAGAGATGACCCACGCTCCTCACTTGACAGTTTCTCTCCATGATGAAATGGATTGTTGTAGCACACAGTCAAAAGAAAGAGGAAAGACAAAATACACTTAAAAAAGGGGAAACTTTAGATGACAAAAAACTTTCAATACAGAACAAAACTCTTCCACTTCTAGAACAGAGTATTTTCCACAGACATGGCCTACAAAAATATTCTACCTTCCTTCTTGTCCACAGGAGTATACAAGAAGGTGACCTAGAGACACCTGTGTGTTCCTGTGAAGCTCAGCCTCTGCCCGCACTTCTTGGTAACACAGTCTCTGACTTTTCCCCCCAGGTATCCCGATGAGTTCTGCTTGAGACAGCAGCCTTTTCTGCCCATTCATTAACACTAGGCCTAAGGCTGGTCCCTCTCCACTGTATGTCAAATAATCCCGTTAAGATACTCTCAGTATTCTTATTCGTGTGTTGCTTTACAAATTTAGTCTTCCTAATTTTAGGACTAATTTTGTTCATTGTCAGATAATACTTTGTCACCTGCTAATTTTGTGCCAATACAAACTTTACTTATTATTTATTATTATTTACTTTCAATAGTTCTTCCCTTGTCATCTACTCTTTTATGTCATTTATAGAGAGAAAACACAGCTCCTCTCAGCTTTCTTCCTTTCTCCCAAACTCAGTGTATGTTGTTTATGTATAAACATATTTTTGTAAGGTAGACTCACCATTCTTCTAGTGATCTCAGTAATGATGCATTGCTCCTTTTATACTTACACAGAGTCACAGAATGGTTGACATCGAAAGGCGCCTCTGGCGATCATCTAATGCAACCCCCCTTCTCGGAGCAGGGTCAGCTCCAGCAGGTTGCTAAGGGCCACATCTAGTTGGATTCTCATTATCTCCAAGAATGGAGGCTCCACAACCTCTGTGGGCAACCTGTTACGACGTTTGACCACTCTCACCATGTAAGAAGTTGTTTCTTGTGTTTAAATTGAATTTCCTGTGTTTTCATTTGTGCCCATTGCCTCCTGATTTGTCACTGAGCACCACTGAGAAAAGCCTGGGTCCATCCTCTTTGCTCCTCCTGTCAGATGTTAATACACATTGATAGCACATTGAAGAGAAGACTCAGGGGGTCTTCTCTTCTCTGGGCTGAGTAGCTCCAGCTCACTCATCCTGTCCTTGTACATCAGATGCCCCAAGCTCAACCATTTTCATGGCCCTTCACTGGACTTACTCCAGTATGTCCGTGTCTCTCGTACTTGAGAGCCCAGAACTGGACCCAGTACTCCAGAAGTGTCTTACCAGTGCTGAGTAGAGGGGAAGGATCGCCTCCCTCAACCTGCTGACAATGCTTTTCCTAATGCAGCCCAGGATATGCCTGACCCTCCTTGCCGTAAGGGTGCAAAGGGTGTTTGAGTTCCTCTGTCCTGAACATGAATGACAGAACCATACATGGCATTTACTTGTGTTCCTTTTTTTAAGTGTTGAGCCAGTTTTGAGTGACTGTAAATTAAAAGGACTTTTGGTTCAAAATGAAGTTTACTTATTTGAAAAGAAAAAAAAAAAAAAAAAAAGAAAAAATATCTGATGGGATGAGAGTAGCATTTTCTGCCAAACTGTCATGGTGCTTGGATCAACACATTGGATTACCATGGATCTGACATCACTAGAGCAACACTGGCAATGACATCCCTGAAGCGTATTTACCAAGAAAGGATGCCCACACCTACCATTAATATGCCTCAACCTTAGACCATAACAGCTTTGGGATGAAAATGGCGTAGTCCATTCTGTGTCACCCTCATGACTCCGAAGGCCCACAAACATTGCAGCTGATAACTAGCTCGTAATTGTGGTGGTAGTGACTTTGTCAACCATTTACTCACTCAGCATTAAATAATGCCACAACCTCAGGCAACATCAGGATGTTACCAGGATGATCCTAACACTTGAGAAAAATGGTAGTCCGATTTTCCTAATTTTTCCTGGAAAGTGAGTCATCAATTGATTTTTTTGGCGGGGGCGGTAGGGGGTGAGATCGCCATCAAAAAATGAAAACTTTTTTGTAACTCATGTTATTATTGTACTCTGGCTCAGAGTGATCTAATAAATGAGTCACTGTTGCACTCTGGTGTATTTAGAAGTATTTAAGCTATGTACACAGATACTCTGGTCCTGCAGGACCTTGTTTCCCTGGGAGGCGGGGGGTGGTGGTGTGGCAATGAAGCCCACAGAAGCAGAATTAGGAAGACAAGAGGTTTGTGAGCTGTCTTCAAAGGGACAGGAATTTGAAGGAAAACAATGCAACTCCTTTCAGTGCTGCACTGAGACAAAGGACCAGGCAGCAATCAGGGGCAGGTTGGTGCTTAGGCCAGCTCTCCGTACCTCAGGGAGCTGGACAAGAGCTTAAAACAGCTGCACACCCTGGCAGACACCCACACAACATATGAGAAACACTCGAGCCTGCAGGAGGCCTGACCTCAACATCCCACTCCCCAAACCCAATGGCAGCCCATGAGAAAGCTAATGGGAAAGGCAAACAGTACATTTGCATTAATCATCAGTGTGTGCCAGGATGCTCAGGTAGCATTTGCTCTCAATGCTAGTAACAGGCAAGGCCAGGTTCAATGAGCTAATATTTCAAAGTGGCTCTCACTTTTGTCTCCCTAGTACAGCTTGCTTCACCTCCTCAAGATGGTGACAACCTAACGTGGCTAAAACAGGTTCCTCTTAGCCCCTCCTGCCTCTCAGGCAAAGCCAGTTTGCATGCCTGCTGTATTAGCAGCACACCAGTGTTTTTCCTGACAAGCTGACCCTGCCCAGTAGTGACCATGGAAGGCTTGTAGCAAGGGCAGGCTTTGACCCAGCAAGCCAAGAGTGCAGTTACAGTGACAACCTATGCCCAGCAGTTCTGAAACAGCAGGACATGTTTCTTCATGAAGGGATACAGTCCCTCCACAGAAACACATGGAAGCACTGCTTCTTCATTTCAAACGGTACAAGACGCTATGAACTGAATGCATTAACATTAATAGTAAAAGCAAAGAAACATGGCCACCCTGCTCAATAGGGAAGGGGGCAGAGGAGGCAAAAAATGCCAAAGTGAGCTTTTTCCTTCACTCATCACTGAAAAGGTGAGCAGGTGGCTGGTCAGGTAACATCAGCGAGAGAAGGGTAAATAAGTGTTAAAAAACCTAATAGCCTAAATGAGCAGATTAGACACCACTTAGAGTAATGCGTTGCTAATTTCACTGAACCTGATGAACATCTATCTAGCATATGTGAAAAACCATGTGAAACAGTCTCGGATATGTTAGCAGTTACTTTCAAGAAGGACAGCTGGGGTCTTGTAGGCCACCAATGATGGGAATAGTGTAAGTACAGGGTTTCCGTTTAAAAGAAGTGGGGAAGGGAGAAAGGAGATGAGTAAAAGCTCAGCAACTTTACCTTTGAGTTCCAAAAAGAAAAAAACATCCTGGGCAAATGTAAACTTGTTCTAAGTACCAAGATGCAAAACAAGGAGATGAATAACAGCCAGTATGATGGTTTATCATCAGGGGAGAAGCCGTAGCTGTTGCATATTTTTACTTTACTTAGGCTTTTGGCATTGTATTGTGTAGCGTTCTTATGAGCAAGCAAAACAAACAAACAAACAAAAGAAAATCATCTAGATGGATAGGCTACTATGGGTGCAAAATAAAACCAAACCAAAGCAAAACTCTGTAAAACTATATTCAAAGACTAGTTATAAAGGTTCCCTGTCCAAATGGAAGAGGCACCAAGCAGTATTATATGCAGATTCATCCTGAATCTGTATCTAATTTTCCAAGCATTTTTGTTTATACTGTGGATGATGGAATACACAGTATGCTTGTTAAATTTGCAGATGACGTGAAATGGAGAGGGGATCCAGATATTCTTAGAGACAGGATTGGAACTGAAAATGCTCTTGATAAACTGGAAAATTCTGAGAACAGCTGGATGAACTTCAGTATGTGCAGAAACAATCAGCTGCCCAGCAGCCAGCAACAGCTGGCTCAGTAGAAAATTATTTATAAAATATCTGGCGAATATGGTGGATGACATGGTCACCACAAATCAACAGTGTCAGTATGGTGAGCAAGACAAACATCATCCTGGGCTATACAGGCCAGAATTTAACACACAGCAAGTGGGAATACTCCTGTCAGCGTGCCCAGCACAGAAGAGTCTTCAGCCAAGTGTTATGCCCAGTTTCAGGCACTGCTCTTCAGGAAAAATTTAGGACAACTGGAGGTTTCCAGAAGAGAGTGAGTTGAAACCATAAATGAGAAGAAAATATAGGTGAGTGGAAGAATTTAATTTAGCCTGAAGAAGAGACCAAATGAGGGTGATATAGCAGAAAACACGTTTGTGGCATGACTGCAAAGATTTTAGGAGTTCAGGTATAAAGATACATCTCCAGTGTTACAGAGCATGCCTTGCTTTTCCCAGTTTCCAAATGAGCAGCCTGGGGTGGCCAAGAGCAGACCATAACTGCTCTTGCTACCCAGGAAAACAGACTGAGGACTGATAGACACAGCCAGAAAGTCAAATCCTGACCCATCAGCCTAGACAGCATGATAACCCACAGAATCCCTTTGCTATTAAACAGTATTTGAAGCGCATATTTAAATGTGATGCAGTCAGAGCCTTGATTTACATATCAAGGAGCAATAAATTTAAGTGGGATTGGCTCAGTGGACAAAGGACCACTGGGGACAAGTAGGAAAAAGCATGTGGATATGGGCAGGTTTTAGGTACCACAGAGTATATATAACCTGATATATATATATATATAATATAGATAATATAAATATAAATATATATGTATTTATAACCTGACATCTGATAAGGCAGAACTATATTTTTCCTTCAACCACAATATGATACAGGGAATAAAGAGGAGGGGGGAAAGAAACCATTTAATTTTCCCTTCCTGCCACTCCATTCTTATCTCTGTTTCTTTTTTAATTGTCACTTCTAATTCCAGAACTGTTTAATTGTTCCCATGATTGACTTGTGCTGGAGGGATGGAAATGAGCATGATAATAAGGTCGTGATTTTTCTCATAGAAACAAGTGAGAGAAAGAGCATATTGCAGCATGTTGAGTAGAGGAGAAGCAGCAGCAGCTGCTACTGAGAAGGATCTGCCTAGCCGATTATATTCACTCCTATTTTCTGTCTTTAAACAGATGCAAAACCCTCTTGTGGAGATTACCGTTATTTATTCTAGAAAAGTAACAGTAGGTTGACTAGGTACAGGGCAGAAAAGGAGATGGATTGTGTTTTCCCATTCAGAATATAGCCTGGGATGGCCCTGAAGGGAAGTCTAGAGCTGGGTTGGGATAAGTTCATACTCAGATGCTGTCCTTTCATTTCCTCTCTGGGCAGATCACGGGAGTCTGAAAACCTCAACACAGAAGCAGCCTTGAGTTTTGTCCTCATTTAAGCTGAAGCTTTAAGGTCTAAGTGGATAGGAAATGAGGCAAAGTACAAAGTAAGGCATGAAGCAACAGAAAGCAAATTGTCTGTTACAAAATGGTTTTCTTTGAGTTCAGGAGCAAGAATTCTCTAATTTGCCTCCTTAGTGACTCTGTCAATGAGCAGATAGCAAAAGCGAACTCCTCAGCGCCTGTTTCCTGCTAGGGGATAGGTCTGCATCCTGTCACTATCATTTCTGGTGGTAAGTGGGAAGCCGATAGGAAAGGGAAAGTTTCCAAAGGCACAGGGCAACATGCTGGGCAGCACAGGCCCTTCGCCTTCCAAGATTATCTATCATCTCCACTGCAAGTAAGAATAGTATGCTTCTAAAAACCCATCCCACGATGCCTCTATAGTTTATAATAAAAGAAAACACTGCTCTGAGGAGGAAATAGGTCTTTGAACGTGTCTGTATAGCATAAACACGAGCACAAGAGGGTGGAAAATTGTATGCTTAACAAAAAGTAGGGGACAGAAAAAAGTCTGGAGGAATGGGCCAACAGAACCTGTTGAAGGTCAAAAAGGAGAAGTGCAACATCTACAACTGGGATGGCTTAACCCCACATAGTAGTACAGGCTAGGGACAAACTGGATAAATAGCAGCTTTGCAGAAAAGTACTTGAGGGGTCCTTTTGCACAAATTGCACAAGAGACGGCAGTGTGCCTTGCAATGAAGGCAGATAACCACATACTAGGTTACATAAGCAAGTGCATAGCCAGCAGACAAAGGAAAGTGCTTTTCCCCTCTGCTCCACACTGGAAAGGCCATGCCTGGAACACAGAGTCCACACTTAGGTCCTGTTGAGCAAGAAAGACATTGACAAACTGGAGAGACTCCATCAGAGGAACACTGAGATTGCTGAGAGGTTGGAGCACAGGCCACCCCAGGAGGAACATTTTTGTATAGCACAGAGATGAGACCACTAAGGAGAGGCAGGAAAGAAATTGCAGTCTCCCACTGCAATGAGTGGTACAGAAGAAAGAGCCTCTTCTCAGAGGTGCACAGTGAAAGGGCAAAGGGCCACAGCCACGTATTGCAACAAGGGAAAAAGATATAAGGAAAAAAGTGTTCGCCACAAGGATGGTTCAGCACCGAAGCACACGCCCAGAGAGGCTGTGAAATCTCCATCCTTGGAAGTACCTGCGACTTTACTGGATAAGGTCCTGAGCATTCGATCAAAATTTCTTAGCCCAGCATGGAGGACAGCTGGACTGGGCAATCTCCAGAGGTCCCTTCCGACTTAACTTTTTCTGTTTCCAGGAATATCTTTTAAGCTTGCAAATGAAACATTGTAAAGGCAGGAGATATACCCTGATGTGCTTCCCCTCATCCTCTGTCTTGTGCATTCAAGCTGTGCACTGCAGGTGGCAGAGAAGTAACAGGAAAGAAGCAGCAGCAGCTTTACTGTAGTCAGAGCGCCTGAAGGATGTAAGTGAGGCAAGGTCTGTAGGAAGAGGTAATCTCTTTCATTAGACCCACTGATATAGTTAGAAGAACTTGGACGGGATTTCAGGCACGCAAACACTTCTTCAGCCCTAAAATAGAACCAGCCCACTTCATCACTAAACGCAGGTTGAAAACAGTTACTCTGAATTTAGCTAGCTATATTTATCAACTAGACCATCTGAGAAAAAAACCAACAACACATAATTGGCACTTGCAGAGTGGCAGAGATGATAACTACATTTTCATCTCTCCTCTCAATATACCTCCTGAGAGAGGCAGAGGGATATTTTTGCCTACAGAATATGAGGGTGTAAGAGAGGTTTGAAGCGTGACAAAGCAGCTCAGTACGGCTGAGCACAGCTTCCTGGCAGCTGGAGAAACTTGGGCTCCACACTACAAAACACATACCTGTGCTGGAGCCCGGTGTGAGGTTTCGGACAAGGTCACTGAGCAGGAGCGGCCCCGCAGCAGATGCCACGCTGATCCCTGCTCACCAGCACAGACCACACAGGCGATGCTTGGCTTTTCCTGCCACATGGAAAGTCCACGCATCATCAGCAGGCTGGACAAAGACCTCGCCTGCTGCATCCCTCATGGCTCCCTCACCGTACACCAAACACCCCGCCTGGGCCTTCAGCCATGACTGGCTGACAGGAACCAGTGCCTCGGCCCGGAGGTGCTCACCTGATCCTCCCGCTGCTGCCAGGGCCTGGCAGAGGCCTGGGGCTGCACTCACCACAGGCCCCATCCTTCACCACAGACACCAGCCGGACACCCTGCTGTCCCCAGGCCCCTGCCTGGCTCTGGGGCTGAGCCCCCTCACCTTCCCTCGGTCATGTTTCGGCCTGGGACACAAGGCCCAACCTGGGCTTTGCCTGGGATCAGCTCTGCGAGGCACTTGTCTGCCACGCTGCTGCCCCCTGCCCCGAAGCTGTTGGCAGGGCCTCCAAATCCAGCCCAAATTCACTGCAGGAGCCCATTGCTCCTTCGCAAGCCTTAACCTCCAGCTACGAGCCGTCCCCACCCCGGGGTCAGCCTGAGACACCTTTCCCTGCTGCAGCATGACCCTCCTGCCCAGCCCTGACGGGCCCAACCGCATCATCCTGGAGGACGGGTGCTGGGACATGCAATGCACCCAGCCAGCCTTTTGGGATAGCCCCTCCAGCTCCCCAGGTACTTCTTGTGCTAATTACTACTGCGTCTTGCACTAATTACTGTTTTCTCCAGTTCTGTCTAAGACCGGCCTGACTGACACTATTTCAAACCCCTGCAGACAATGAACTCCATACATCCCTTGTCTAAAATCATTAGTTACCAAAGAACAAAAAAAAAAGGGGGGGGGGGGGGGGGGGGGGAGCATTTCTTCTGGGGTGTCCTATTTTTGGTAAACTTCCCCCCGTCCCCCATTTTCTGTTCCCTCCATGTCTTTAATTAGATTTACTTTCAAAATTTGTCCTGAATGTATGTGTTTCTCATGTAACTAAAGGTCAATTAATTTGGATGCAGTACCTAGCTGTTACTTCTTCCCTTCCTCCTCCTCTCCCCTTGCTGTCCTTGAATACAAGTGGCACGTTTGCTATTTTCTAGTTCAGTGATGATACCCTTCATCCAATGTCCTTTTTTAAAAAGCTCTCAGGCTCGCAGTACCACGCACCAGTCCTTTTGGCATCCACACACCACAACTGTTCAAGCTCCCCAGAGGCGACCTGAGTGTGGATGAGCAATTGTGGTTCCTGCTCAGACAAGGCTGACTCCTTTTCTCTTGACTTGATCTCTACCCCTTCTCCTCCCACCTCCCTCTCTTCTCCACTCACCCTCATTTGCCTCCCTCCACCTCATTATAAAGAAAAAGCTGTGGCAAAGCAGGCCCAGCTCAAGGCCGCTCAGGAGCATGGTTGTAGCAAATATGAGGTGCCCAGCACCCGTTTCTGAAGAAATTCCTGGCTCCTGGGACACGTGAGCATCCACCTGCTGCTTGCGATAGGAGAGGCTGTGGAGGCCCCAGGCCAGCTGTGGAGAGCCAGGAGGAATGCCTACACAGAATATATGTTTAGTTTGGATGTTTCCTGAAGATCTGTGACATTGATCCTGTTTCCAGTACTTAGCTTCTAATGCCCCACTTTTCTTTTACTCCCTCACATGCCTGTAGATGCTTCTTTTTCACTGGTACAATTTCCCTTCCAAGCCTTGCACCAGCCTTCCTGTCAATGTAGGGGTGCAGAGGACCTTGGCCACCACCCTCACCTCCTTGCAGGGTGAGGCTTCATCTATTTCTAAAGAGATCATATGACTCAGGTATTACAAACACAAGGGAGCTGAAGGACCAAGACCTTCTATCTAGTCCTCCGATAACACTTGGGTTTTCCCTCCAGATTGGCTAACCTCCAAAAAACATAGTGCTTTTGTCTGAAGAGATTTCTTTCATTGACAGAGCACTAAGTCTTTTCATTATATATCAAAAATATTTTAACCTTTAAGGAAAGAGAGTTTCGTTCTTTGCTTTGCTGACAGCAGTCAGTGACTGGAGATTTTTAGCCTTGAACTGAGCTGAGGTGTTGGGTGACTGCAGCGTGGAGGACCAGCAACAGGCCTAATCCAGCAAAGCTGAATTCCCATGTCCTCACACAGTCACACCAGTATGTAGTGAGAGACCAAGAAGCAGGATGAAGTCAAAGCGTGAGCCTTTCCAGGAACTTGAGGTGGGTGAGAAGGATGTGTCACATGGGAAACAGGCTATAGGCAAGTCTGTACTAAGACTCATGGATGAGTCTGAACACTTAAATCAAACAAGGGGGCAACGCTATACAGTAAATGGCCTGTGGAAGAGGTGAAAGAAAACAAGTGACAGAAAGTCTTAAGAGCACGATATCTAGCAAAGCCACAGCTAAACCAAGCCTCTGTGAGCATCAGGCCAGACTTCTGAACCCTCATTAAGTCGTTGAATCAAACTGTAGACAAGCTGATGGCATAGTGAGAGTGTGTGAGAAATAAGATGGAAGATAGCCTTTCCCTGACAGATAAAGCCAATCAGACATGTGCCTGTTGTTAGGACCATGAGCAAGGCCCCATCTTAGCACAGTTGTCCCATCACATATGCATTAGCTTGAAAATCCCATAATTTGTTCCCAGCGCAGGTAGAAAGAATGAACTACAAAAAAACACAAAAACCAAAAACCAAAACCAAACAACCATACTGATGCCTGTACATTAATCCTACAGGCATACTTAATGAAATCCATTTCTCCTGAAGCTTGAGCAATACCAGACTGCATGCCTGATTTCTGACAAACTAGATGACAACCACTTCAGTGAACATCGAGCACAGCACTGGTCATCACACCTGCCTGACCCTAAAGACTGTCCTTAGGCTGACAGCTATCCTGCAGATCGGCACACTGCAGCCCAAACCCCTCCTTCCAAAGGATCTTTGGTTTATGCTCAGGAGTCACAAAGCAGTTGGACCCAGTTATAATTTAGAATAAACATGAAACCTCCCACCTGCACCCGGCAGTGATCATTCCCAGCCAGCATTCCTACGTATGGTAACCACAAATCTAGCTGAATCGATATATCTTTGTTACAGGTGAAGTACGTAGGCGCCAAGCTGCAAAGCCTCTTTTACCTCTGAGCTATTGCTCCTGTTCCTCAAACTGTGTTTGTGTAAGGGGAAAAGAAGCAGCAGCATTCCTTCCATTACTGTTGGTGCTACAGTGGGACTTTTGTTTGCAATGAACAGCAGAAAAGACTGCCAAGAAATCAGATCTATTGCTACAAGTTTTATGGATATTATCTTTCTCCTCAAATGTCCTGAAATGCAAATATCTTATGGTTGTTACGTCCTTCGTCACAGTCATGAGTTCCATTTACTTTAATTTCATATTGTTATTACATGAAAAGACGCAATCAACCAGAGGGCACAGGGGCCATTTGAAGGGTCGGATGTATTTGTTCTGCAAGCTTCTGCGAGGGGCCTGAACCAGACTGCTGCAGCTGGAGAGACCCCGTGCTCAGATCCGTGGAGCAGCTCAGAGGCTGCATAGGCCCATTGCATTAAGCACTGCAGAGGCAGCCCTATGGTGTGTGGAAGAGGCAGGATGAGGGCAGACTCTTTCTCAGTTATCTCCGGCACAGAAATGGGCTGGATGCTGTGCTGAGCTAGATGTGTAATCTGGGCCATGTGTAGTGGGCCCAAGCAGGCTCAGACAGGTACCTGTGTCAAAGGCAAGCTCCAAAGCTAGGCAATAGGGACAAACAGCATTTGCATTACTAAAGTAGGTCTTCTAAGGTCACTGCCAACCATCACTAATTACACTGCTACCGTTGGAGGCTAAATGGACATTGTACTTTAGGAACTGATGATGATTTAGGCATTTAGACCTGTCCCAACCCCTAAGACTGGTCTTTATGAAAGGAGCCAGCGGGACCTTCCTGTGGAAATCTTCCATGAACACAGCCAGGATCTGGATCCAATTTTTCTGCATGGACCATGACAGAGCTGAAGGCTCTGGGGTACAGAGGGGAAACAGCAGGAGGTGGAAGGAGGCTTACCATAGGACTGGGATAATTCAAACCTGCCTGCTGTGCAGGGCAGGCTTTATACAAAGGGCAAAATGGAGCCCTTAAATACAGCCCATGTGTCAGAAACTGTTTATAGGATCTGGGGACAGCATCGCAGGCCAGCTATTCAGTAGTCACACCATGCAGTCTCATTAGTACCGTTGGGAAGGCCGGTGTCAACACCAGCAGGCTCCAGGATTAGATTTAAGAGAGTTTCTAAACTTAAATCCTTAAACAAAACCAGAAGTCCTTAACAAACAAGTCAAAACCTAAGATGATTTTTAAAAATGTGCTACTTCGCTGTTTGTCTCCATCCCAGTTTAATAATCACACATATTGTCCCAGAAATATAACTTGTAGGTAGTCCAAAGTATTGCTGCACTCGGTCTTGAAACCCAGGCATATCTGTTAAGAAGTATTGTTCCTCATTGCAGACAGTGGTAAAATATCTCTACGTAACGCATCTTAAACAGAAAAAACAAGGTAAGCTCAGACTTGTTCTGAGATACCTCAGGCAAGTTGAATTGTTTAGTTTGTGTATTAGAAATACCAAAAATAAAAGTTTGCTGGTATTCATACGGTCTGTGGGGCTTCAATAGATCTTATTTTTTTACCATAGTTCTAAAGTTTAAACTGTAAACCACAATCTGATATCTTAGGTGGCTTTCCAGCAATGTCAGACTGGACCTCCCACTCCCTGGCACCTTCATTCTCCTCCCATAAAGCTCTTAAATGTATTGGCTGATTTCATCCAAACTTCAGAGGGGAATAGTCTCAAAAATAACAAAGTTCCATGTTTTATTAAACAGGTGGCTGCTTAGAGAGAGGACTGTTGTTCACCCCATAACTTTTCATTCTGTTGGCAAGTTCCTACACAATATGGGACTCTGTATCATAGCCAAAATACTGCAAGAGATGGATTGCAATGGGAAACAGAGGAGAATTTCAAATTATGTGTAACAATAGCAGAAATACCTAACTTTTTTTTTCACCTAAGATTAATAACGCAAACCCATAGGAATCAAGGCTTCATCACGCCTGAGGGTCAGAGGAATACCTGTTTGGGAACACAGTGCGGGCTCAGGCCCTTCAGGTAGGATTTCACATCAGCTCTGCTCCTGTGGATTCCACCAGTTAATATCGCTGGGAGCAGAGATGAGCAGCAGCATGGATTTCTGCCCCAAAGTCTTTTCCACACAGGGGTATATTTGGTTTGGTTGTGTCTAGTGCTTGTTGTTTTGGTGATTGGCAGAGACCACCTTACCAGTGGTACTTACCTCTTCCTTGTTTAACAGAGAGGACTCACAGTCACGCTGAGCACCCTCTGATCCTCTTCACACAGTGACAGTGATGTGCAGAACAGCTTCTGGGTTAGATCGCTAAACAGCCAGCACTAAATGGGGTGCAATACCACATAGGCGTATGTGACTACCAGAGAGAAAAGTGACTGCAGCTTCCCTAAAGCTTTCACTGCCCTGGCAACACCCCATTTCCAACAAGCTGGGGATCTGCCACATGCTAGAAGTAGTTGAGAAAGTTATTTCTCAACATTTCAGCATTTTAAAACACTAATGTTTTGCTTTTTGTAGTTTATTTTTCATAGTTTAGTTATGAATCATAGAATCATTTAGGTTGGAAAAGACCCTTAAGATCATCAAGTCCAAGCAGTCTGTTACATTTTTCTCCTAGGCTACTTATGTTTGAAACAGACACCGAATGCAATGTGGGTATAGTGCTGGAGAACCATACAGGCTGTGGGATAATCACACATTTTAAAAATGTGTGCTTTTATGTACATACACATGAAAAAGCATGTGAAAGTTTTGGACCAGCCCTGTAGGGTCATGTGGAGAATTACACAGCATCATATTTGGTTTCTAATCTTATTGCAGAATGTGGTATATTCTATTTCTTTCTTTTTTTTTTTTTTTTTTTTTTTCTGAGGTGAAAGTAACACTAGTGAAACTGATGTTCCCAACCAGCGTATCTCCAGGATAACTTGGTGAGACAAGCTCTAGAAAGGAAGACAATTCAGTCTGTCCCAGCCCATCCTCTCTCTCTCTGCTGAGGTTACCAGTATCCCCCTCATTTCAGGAAAAGCATGGCAGTAATGTCACTTATGGAAGGAGAGAAAATGGGTTACAGCCATCAGCCTACCCTGTAAAGATCATAGAATAAACACGTCCAGGCTGTGTCAACCTCATTAGCCTTGACTGCGGCAGCATAAATATTAAATTACAGCATTCTCAGTCACAGGACTCTCTAGTTTAAAAAGTTGTTACTAAACCACAGCAACATAGTTAGTGACAAGTCATTGACACAAAGCCTTCCCACATCTGCAAAAGAAATAATGTTCTGCTCCAGTATTCCCATGGTATGGTTTATATCGACTGACTTAACTGAAAAAGATGACACAGATCCTCTCTTGGTACATGTTGCAGTTGAAAGAATGTGAAAAAAAGATCTTTCCTGTTTACCACGTGGATGTCTGCCACAGCATTTCCCATCGCATCAGTATTCCTGGGGAGGAGAAGTTCTATCAGCGTCAGAAGGGTTTTGTCAGACTAAGGTTAGATACCAAACAGAAACGGAAGCTCAAGCAAAATTCTGAAAACTCTGCTCTGTTTTACTGGCACTATAAGCTAGCAGCAAAAAGAGTAAGATACACAAATGACTTCATCTGTGACGCAGGCTATGCAGGATCAACTAAATTCAGGAAATTGGCAAAAGGTCTTCCACATGAAAAACGCTCTTGATCTCACTCTGTAGTCCTTTCTTGTCACTTCCTAAACAGGTCCATAATACAGCTTCAGGTTCAAAAGAAAAGCACCAGGATCCCCAACCACATTCATTTCATCTATGCCAACTCTGCAGAGAGACACTGTCCAAAGCACTCCAGAAAGCTCTGCTGCATGATAAGCATTGCGCGACACTGCTATGAGGCAGAGGGCGATTCTGTATGAGGCCTTCATGCAATTCAGGGCAAAACTTACCATGCAGGAAGACTGGGGAGCTGAGCCTTCAAATTAGCCTCCCTACTTTAAGCTAGCCAGTGGGTGAGAGAAGCTTGCCTTATATGCAGAGCCTGTCTTTCATTTTAGTTCTGCCCTCACCTTACCCTGATGTTCCACAGCATTTACTTCCTTCCAGGCTTTTCAGGTATGTATCGCTGTATGCAAACTGTTACTCTCAGGGCAGAAAGAAACTAAAGTCGCCTTTCCACAATTCCAGCCCATTAACTCAGTATTTGGAACACACCCTGTTCTCTGTGCTTTCCATAAATCTTGGAAACATAGCCCTGCAGAATAGCTTTACACTTTTAATTCCCAGTCACTGGGAATTAATTCAGACCACAGAACTGGAGAGGATAGAAGATGCTGTAGAGATAGCAGTCTGTTTTACTCATGCAGTCCTCAAAGGTGAAACAAAAAAAGAAAGTGCTCCACCAGGAAAGCCAATTTGTAGAACCAAAGAGCATAAAGGAAAAAGGCAGAAAATGAGGAACCTGCCAATCTTATCAGCAAATTCTATTTAATGATTTCAAGGAATTGATTTAGAAGCTTTCAGATAACAACTACGCAAGTCTCTCATAGGATCTTAGTTTTCCTGTGTGAAGCTTTCTTTTAAGTCTGCAGTACAGTACATCTTGCTTTTCCGAGACTGGCGGTCTTGGGGTTCACACACCTTGTGGTGAAGGACAGAAAAGTCTTCAACTGGTGCCTCACCAGCTAGAATGGCAATTGCCTCTAAACACTAGGTCAGCTCCCTCTGATCTGTTGGCATTGCAAAGATTTCAGGCTCAATGAAGCCTGCCATCCTTGTACATTCAGGAAGCAAAACCGTATTGGCAGACATCCTGGATTAGCTCCAAGTCCCAGACCATGTGAAAGTTCTTTAGGTTCGCTTGATGAACCAGGCACTTAGTTCACTAATGCTTCTGGTATATCACCAGTAAAAGATAGCTAGCTCTGATGGCAATGCTCTGCTGCGGACAGGAGGAGGGATTTCAGAAAACATTTTCTTGCAATATGCAGGAAAGAGTCATGAAAGACAACTTCCAAAAGGAATATATTCTGAGGTTTTGTATGTTATTTCACACACATTCAAACAACATGAAAAAATGGTATTTATTCCTTGGAAACTTTAGTTCTACCATGCTTGTGATTCTGGAGTACCTAGAACATTTACTAGTGCCGTGGCCAGTTAAGAAACTTTGAAAGGAAGGAAGACAGTATATTGCACGTGAAGCTCTGCATGAGGTTATGGCATGTCTTAATATATTTTGTAACTAATCACAAAAACCAGGGAGAACTGCACAGAAGATAGACCCAGTTCCCTGGACAGGTACTGAGTCCAAAATGGGATGTTATCTGACAGCTGGAGCTGATTCAGAGAGTTGAGAGGACCAGGAGAATTAACCATACCACTCCCAGCAGGCCTGGAACAGGACCCTGCAAAATGGCTGTGGAACAGGAACTACACAGGTGTGGTACTCAAAACCACTTGCCATTGGCCAACACAGAGAAGTCAGTACAGACTTCAAATAAAATCTGATACTGTGTTTAATTAAAGGAGTTTGAAATTTTTTAAGATTATATGGCACAGTGACAGCTCAAAAGCTGTTAAATACGAAACTACATACGCTAGCTTGAAAGTTTGCACTGTAATTTCTTAAGCCTCCCCTCACATCTGGAGAAGATGGAAAGGGAGATACTCATCTATGGTACTCATCAGCAGCGTACTGAGGGCATCACAGCTCTGTGATTTTGTCCTCACCCTAGAGGGAAGTGAACACCACCATACATATTATAAGGTGACCACCTGATTGCCTGGAGTGCATGTAACCAGGGAAATTTCCAAACATGCATAACACAAAAAAGTGTTTAGAGTCTTAAATAAGTTAACAAAAACCAAAACCATCCCATGTTGGGCAACTTGCACAAGGTCACAATGGAAATCCGTCACAGAACAACTTAGTTCCCTCAAGTCCATAAGTAGCATCTTAACAGATGTCCATTGTCTTTCCAAAGGTACTGTAAATATTCTTCTTTGCAAGCTTCAGTATGTTTTCATGTTAAAAGGAAAGCCACATGGCCTTTTTCCCAGGCTTGTCACATGAGAAACTACATTTTCCTCAGCAAGGTGGGATTTTTTGTTACGAGATGTAAAATACACCCAATATTGAATACTTATTTTCTCTCCACAAGTTAGCAGCAGAAAACAACCTGGACTTCACTAGTTGGAAACTAACATTAGCTATCATACTGCTTCTCTTCTTTACAATCAACTTGTCCCATCAGCACTAATTCCAAACTACCCATATTCACCACTGCACCACATTCACCACTGCTACTAACACTGATGGTAAAATTTTCAAAGGCTTCTGACAGATATTGCCTCTCTTAGGTGCTTCCAAAAGTTTCTTTTTTTGGCTTTTTCTTTGGTATTTTACAAGCCCTATTTTTTTCATTTCCATATGCTTATTAAATAGCGTTTATTAACAACTTACGTTGCTTCCATAAGCAGCGTAAAGACAGCTCAAGGAACGAAGTAGCTCTACAAACATCATATTCTCACCTATATTCACAGGGTTTACCTTGCTGTAAAAAAGAATTAATGCCAGCTGAATGCTAACGGATGATGTGGTGAAAATCATTTAGCCCTTCCAGCAAGGTTACAAACCAAAAAAACATGAAAGGAAAACTTTACCTGGTATAATTCATTCTTTTCAAAGTTCTCAAGTCTCAGGTTTCCCCTTTATTTAAGAATGCTTTTAAACAACAGGTCTTACGCACACACCAACTACTTTCTGAAGCATTTCTCTGTAACTCATTCTTGACCCAGAGACAAAGATCTTCATAAGGAACATCCATGGTACAGGTAGCCCTTCCTAGAGCACTACTGAAACACACTGAAAAAAACCGTTCTCCCTAATATCAAGAAGAGAGACTACAAATTGAGGAAGGGGAATTTGTCCTCAGTAATTGCCTTCAGCAAAATAAGTACAGCAAAGTAATCTCCAACACTTGTCGAGCAGGTGAAATCCATTGACGTCTCTGCCCCTTACAATTGACTCAAATGAGCACAGAATCTTATGGAGCACTTGGATACTTTCAAATAAGTCTAATTCAAAGTTCCTCAAAACCAACAGAAATACTCCTTTCCTCCCCAAACTTCAATGAGCTTCAGTTAAGGTGCTTTTACATTTAGATTTTCCAATATCTGCAAGGGAATATATTCAGAGGTTGATTTTTATAAGTCTCTGATGATGTTTTTCAATAACAAAGGGCTAAAAACATTAAGGAAAGCATACCGACCGGGCAGTGACCATCAATAGCAAAGCAGAACCCTGTGCTACAAGAGCTAAATCTGCATGACAAGCAGAAAAATATGAAAAGGCATGTGATGATTGACTGCCATCAGTTTGAAAAGCTTGACCAGAAAGTCATTAATTGACTTCAGCCTACAGTTCCTTGCCAACAATACAGAAACAGGTGGAAAGGACCACATTAATAGCATTCACAGAAACATTCCTCTTGTATTGCCTGTCCCTCAAAATAATTTGGAAAGTTTTAACTTAAATGAATAAGCCCTAAAAAAACCGCATGAAATGTCAGTGCAGTTTCTGTTTCATCACAAAAGTTAGCCCTAGCAGCACGTCCCTTGCAGCAAACAGCTTTCTGGAAGCGGCTGGTCACAACAGCACGAACCTAGGTATAGTTTATAAAACTTGTTTTTGACAACTGTATGCAGTAGTTAAACTGAAACAGTTGTCCTGGAAACCTGTTTCTGGCCAAGTCGTCCTAGCAATGCTGAGTTCCTTCAGCGAGGAGGGAGACCAGGAATATTTGGAGGCCATGCTGACAACTAGAGACAGAGCTCAGGTTGAACTCTCTATCCCAGGCTCAGCATCTTTTCTTTGAGAATGAAAGGGTCATGCAGAGTCATAAAGACACAAGGCCACTTTGAGGTCTATAAATGGTGAATACCCTGTTTCCTGAGCATGAACTGTGCAAGAGATCTTTGAAGCAAATCAATGCATTAGGTAATGCTTTATGTGTTGATTCCATATCTCCTGTGGGTTACTTGTGGTATAAATGCACACATATGCACACGCACTTCTCATCCCTCACTTCCACTCCCAATAATAGCAAAAATAAACATGAAAAATAATATTAAAAAACTCTGTATTCAGTAATATTCACACCAAAGTATATGTATAGATATATCCATTAAAATTATGAACATTTCTAAATATATTTTATGTATCATACATATATTTATATGTATAATTACATATCCACAGAAGTAGTCTTGCTGTGCTAAAGCCAGCAATAAAAGCAAAAACAGGTTTCACAATAGGACACCCATATATGCATATGTACTGGCTGTTTGGTTTGTGAATTTATTTACAACTTAACTATATCATAATAAATGCTTACTGTTCTATTGTACAAACGTAATAGTAAAGGTTTAGGTTTGTTTTTTTAAATACAAAGACTGCAAATGAATACATGAAAAAAATTACACACCATGTACAGTATTTATAATTTATAAATGCAAAGTTAAGACCTCTTTAAATTATTGCACTTGCATATTTTTTGTTTTTTTACAAAGATAGTTTATATGTATCATATATATATATATGTGTGTGTAAATATATATATATATAAAACAAATTTTTCAGCTCACTAAATGTAGTAAAGTTGAATGTTGTTACCTTGAAGTTCTTTCTTCTTCACATAACAGCCCAACCTGAATTTTGAATATATATGAATCTACTCTACAAATCAGTTTGATCTACCCTAGAAAGCAGTCCATTGTTTTAGGTTTTTTGACAGAGTATACACCCGTATTACAATCGAGCACAGTTTTTGGTCAGAAAGCAAAAGAGTTATGATGTGCCTTTGCTAGATTGGGATATATAACCTAAAGTTTGAACATGAACTTCCTTGTAGTAGTGTGCAGAAAGTCTTTTCCGTGTTTAGAATGAACAAATTAATTGTTCCACTTCACAGAACTGTTCCTATATCACAGTGTTTGAGGCAAATGCATTATTTCAAGAGGGTCATAATTGTTTTGAGCATCTAACAATCTCTATTTTTTAACACGAATAGTGCTATTTGCTATCCCTACAATTGTAACACTAAATGCAGTCACAGCAAACTGATCACACTGTTCTGAGTTTAAACACATGAAAGAAGTGTGTGCCACACAAAAAGATGAATTCCACACTGCATGTCCCCTCCATTGTAAATATGTTTTATCATATACTGCAACTAAAAAAGCACATTGCATTTCTGTAATGTAATAACTAAATGGCCACTTATGAAAAATACTGCCATGAGTTGAACCATTACAGCAGCATGTTGTACTACCGTACAGAATTCATAGATTAATTACAACAGTGGAGTCTGTCAGTGCTGTAATAAAATATGCAACATCTCAGATGAGTATCATGCTATGTCAACTATTTTTCTCACTTAGTGCGTACCTTTCAGGCACCATTTCATAATAGATTAGAAATGCTCAGATATGGCTTCAAACAGTCCTTTTACCTTCACTGGGCTTAGAAGGGAAAAGCAATTGGAATTATTAACAAAAATAATGCAGTTCTGGGAGCATAAAGTCTAACACTTTTAGGAAAGGAGAGATCTGTTAGGTTTTTTATAGATTCTTCTTAATCTTGGGCAAGATCAGTTTTAGCAGGATAAAAATGCAAGGAAGAATGGCTTTTACCAGTTGAACTTAATGAGCCAGATGTCTTACAGATCTAGATATCTTACTGCTCTATTTGTGAGTCCGGGTCTACAATTTTGAACAATCGAATCTCAACATGTACTTGACCCATGAAACTCAAATACAGCTTAAAAGTTTTAAATTTTGGTGGTTTTGACTTTGGAAGTGCAGGTATTAGTTTGGTTCTACAAAAAATCTACACATCTGATTCTGCACTCTGTAAATGCTAAGGCAGACTAAATTTGCTTAGAAAATACAGCCCATTGTGGCTCTTTTTGTTGGTCTGGGTGCTAACAAAGAGTAACATTTTGTCATGACCTTTCTCCCTTTACACACCAGGAAACCAAACCAAACCACAACCACTGGAGCCAAAATTTTTAACTCTAATGGACATTATTCTATAGCAAACATATATTTTATGTGGTTTGAATAGTTCTGTATTAGAAACAATACCTGATTGACTTGAGACATTAATAGAACAACTTATTGCCAATTTGACAAATTTGTTAGGGAAACGTTCTGTATCAGTACTTATAAACTTCAAAACATAAAATATTATGTGATAGTGTCAAATATTTTGAATGGTAAGTAACAGAGCTAGTCAAGTTATCTTTACTGTCCAGGAGTAAAAGATGAATTAAAAGCTTTCCATAACACAGTCACAGTGTGATAGGGAATATTTTTGCAACACATGTGAGATTAACATTCAAAGAGGGAGAATAACAGCAAATATACTTATCCTATGAAGAAAATATGTTCCATCCAGTTGTTAGGGTATCTGAATTTCAGAGAGTATTTTTATAGTCACCATAGGTTTGGATAATTTTGAGGTAAATATTAGGAACTGTGGATTGTGCCTCAAGTACTTAGGGGCTGAAAGGTTGCATCTACCAGATTTAGTTCAAACAGAACTGCTAAGGAGTAAAGCAGAGGACACAGCATGAGATACTATTCATTCTACTTTGGTGCAATTGTTTCCTGCCATTTTTTTTATTCCAAAATAGTTTGCTGTGGTTAACAATGAATTTCTGCACTTGGAATTGGCAAAGTAAACTGAAAAACATTATGGGGCTGCTGCTAGGTAACCTGTATCATACAAATAAGATAACTACATATTGAATTCTCAACCTCTGGGATATCTATGTATTGCAAAGGCTTAGATGCATTTATACATCATGCAATTATGTATCACATACTGTACACGTGTACAGATACTGGTATGTGCTCGACCATAACAGAAGGCAAAACTCAAGAGTCCAAGTCATTTACATGAAACCCATAAGATGGCATGCTTATTAGAGCAATACAGCTCAACAGACACGAGATGGAAAAAGAGAACCTGTGTTATGTCTAAGTCACTGCTGTGATTTGTTGCAGTTACACAAATGGCCATGTTATCACGGAACCACTACAAGACTGTATTACCTGTGAAAAAAAACATATAATGCAGTATAGGCTGTATGTGAAAGGTATGCAAAGACTGTGCTTTCACCTACTGTGTGGGTCAATATGAAGATTTTTTTCTCATTATTTTTAAGAGAAAGATGAAGGCAAATTAAGTGTTGTTGAAACATACTCTGTACAATTGCACTAAATTTAAAAGAGTGGCATTAAATGTAAGGTCTTAAAGTCTGTGCATAAGTTTGTAAGGCTGAAGCCTAAGTCAGCACAGAACTGTAAACACAATATTTTAGAGTACTTTTCTCAGTCAGCCATTCTGTCATTGAGAAAGGCATTTCTAAGCCTGGAAATTTTGCTGAACTAGGGGAAAAAAAGCAAACAGACAAATGGAGAAGTTTCCTAATTTCACTCCTCTTGGTATGGGGAAAGAGAGCAGTAGAAGACATGCAGTGTTACTGTGCAACACAAAAGCTAGTCAATACAAAAACATTTTTGATTTATTGTGATGGTACCACAGTCCTTCTTATCAGACCTGACTTTTCTGACAAGGCTTTTGTTCCCAGCAGATAGCATACTTCAGGTATGTCCTTAATACCTTTTAAAACACAACTCAGCAGGTAGAAATAAAAATGATGACTTTACTTAATTGTGAGCTAGGCAAGGAAATCTTTGCTGTCACATTTAATCCGATACTTCTGTCACTATGGATACAAAAACTCTAACCTGAAACTCTCTCATATGGGAGTTAAATATCCAGTACTTCCAGTGTTTTAAGGGAGGAGTTGTCTAGGTTTATAAATCATTCTGAAGAACAAAGCACCATCACTAGTTCTCTCAGCGTTTGCCTTGTGAGTGACAGACAATTTGCATCATGATGCTTAATGAAGTACTTTAAACCTTTAACCTGAATGTTGGTTTTCCTTTAGTTTGCAGCAAGAGAATTCACTGTAACCTAAGCATGAATTATAGTCTCCAAGGATTCTGCTGGAGTTCAAACTGATTACAAGTAGATCACACATAAACATTCACAATAGCAATGGGTACATTGTTCTATTTATAGCCAAGAACTCCCAAGTGACACTGGTGTTAAAGCCAGCCACAGTACGGTATAGGAAAAGTACCATTGAAACCCTTACTAGAAAGATACAATTTAGACGTACCCCCTAAGATTTTTTTTCCCCCCATCAGTTTTAAATTAAGGCCTCAGCAATGTAGCCCATGAGATAAGGCCAGTCTTTTATATTCACAAGTTGTAAGTTCTCTTTTGATAGCTGATTCCAAAACATCTGAGTTCTCATTTTCCCTCTGTTCATGTTGTGTCACTCGTGTAGGTCAGGAGATTGGCTGCCAGAGTCATTTAGCTGAGGTAACTCCATGGGTGTTACCTTGCTAGGCAGATCTGCTTCTCAGTTAGCGTTTTGTAGCTTTTCTTTTTCCTTTTTTTTCCAAATAAAAATGAAACAAAACAAAAACCAACCCCCAAAACAAGAAGGGATGCTTTTCAGGTTAAAGCAATCTGTTGCTGCTGTTCAGTCATCGATCTTCACAGGAAGTGAATCTGAGGTCCCAGGAGCAAGGGACTGGGATTGAATCCATATAGAGGCTTCCTCACCTCTTGTTACTTTCTCCCATTGGTTGAGATTGTCCCTGGAGATGCAAAAAAGTCAAAGAGGTAAAGCACTGTTCATAAATTTACTAGGAGTTCTTCCTAACAATACTGTCTGGTGTACTATACTTTGAGATTTAGCTTTATGCTATATATAAGTACCTGTATGTCATCAAGCTTTTATCATCTTTACATTGTTTCATCCTTTACCTTCAGTTATCCCATTTTGTAATTCTATGTGGCTCGTATACATGTTGACTATATATAAGCCTACAGCATACCTTCCCCAGAACAAGCCCTGGAGCTAGAGGCTAGCACCTGCTTCCATTACAAATTTCTAGCCCTCATGGCTGCAGAGAAAACCCAGCTGTGACCCGAAAGAGCTGTGACTGCAGACTCCGAAACAGCAGTCTGGAGACAAGCAGCCTTCGTCACTTCAGACTTCAGGGATTTAACCACAGCATACTTTGGCCATTTTCAAAACCACCACAGAGATCAGGACTTTTGCCAGGAAACTTCCTTCACTGGAAACCACAGAAGCGCATTAAGCCTTCTGAAACTCCTGCACATGGGCTGCGCGACAGCGTACAAAATGTTGCATACCAACATCACAGTGTCAACTTTCAGTTACTAATGTGGTGATCATTTTTTTTAGTGTCTCACAGCCTGGCCAACCCCCAGGTCCAAATTTTGGTCCACAAGCCGTAAAATGATGAGAAATTAAGCTGGTAATGTTCTAATGATCTGAAGGGAGTACAGAACCATAATCTTACTTGCTATACACTAGTACCACTCCAGTGACTTGGAAGTCTATCTTGATGATATCCAATAGTGGACCATACTTGCAACCTATGGCCAAATCTAGCATTCAGTCTTCAAAGACAGAGAGAAAGAGAGCAAACTCAACTGTTTCCAATTCATACTATCAGCTACCTAGTTACTAAAACAACCGTTCTTAGATGTCTTCAGTAAAAAAACAGGATGGTAAAAGCGCTAAGGTCTTACATGCTATGTGTCATATTATCGTATTACATCGGAATTTATGTGGAAGAACTCTTCTGATTTTTATGTCACAGCTTTGCTGAAACAGTTGATAAAACAGCAAATAATGAGCCGAAAGCAGAGTGAACAGGTAAGAAGAGAAAATGTTACATTTTCAGGGGATGGAGGAAGGCAGGATCTGATGGAGTCTACCGAAGAAAGCTGGTGCCCTCTAGGGGAACACCTACACCGTTTTCTCCAGGCAGATGGAAACCTGCTCTGCCACTGCTCCAGGCCAACTGGAAGTCATGAAGCCAGAGATAATATGGCGCTGAATTTCAGCTAATACAATCAGGCACTAAGGGTCAGAAAAACTAGGTCCCTTTCCTGAAAGTGGGAAAGTAATGAGGAGAATTGCAGCCAAAATATTTTTAAATTATATCAATTTCAGCAAGTTTTTAGAGACCTGAAAGCACATGGATGGAAAATTGTTTCAAATTATTTGGTCTGAAATAAAGGAAAAAAATAAATCACTTCATGTCATCTTCAAAATAAATATACTGTCATGGATTTGCCACTTTGGTAGGCCTACTGAGTACGTGGGCTACAAAACACACATAGGACTTATTCAGAACACTGTAACACAGGTGGCTGGTAGTTTTGATCTACACAGAATGACAAGAGAGTATTTACAAATGCGGAATAAATTACCGGACAAGAAAACCTTCTAGATTCTTAGCTGCTACCTTACCTTAGGGAAATCAGTGACTTTTTTTGTTTGTTTGTTTTTAAAGATGCAGATAATAGGATTCATTTGCCTTTGTGCTCCCAATGAAGCCCTGGCTCCTAAGTGTCTGCAATAAATGCCCAGAGGCTCTCAAAATAAAAACCTTGATGCTGACATGCTGCCTTGCCTGCTTCTGCTGCTATTATTTGCAGCTGGTGTCTGCATTCCAAACAACTCAAGGACACGGCAGCTTAAACACTGCGTTCCAAGAACCAGCACTGGTCATATCAAAATCGGTTCAGTCAGCAGCTGAGGCAATGCCAAACAGGAATGAGGCTGTATTCCTCTCATCACACTGAATAACAGTTACCCATCAAAAATAAAGGAAAAAAAAGTGTAGTGCAAAATCAGCTATTTGAAACACTCCGGAGTAACTGAAACCCTGCAATAGCATACATTTTAGTAATTGGGGAGTTGAAGTTAGATCTGTGTTCTTGATTTCCTACTCTGCATCTCCAAGTCTGAACTCTCAACACTTCCTCCTCAACCCCCTCAAACAGACAGCAGAGGGTAATTTCAAGCTAATCTAAACCTATCAAACAGCTCCTCAGAAGACTTTATGACAGGGTGTGGATTTTCAGGAAGCTCTTTAGTCTTACGGAGATTTTAAACCCCATCCACAAGTCTGTGCCCCAGTTCTGCATCTGTGCAATCTAAATTAAGGAATGCACAAGAGGAGGGTGGGGACCTGTGTCTGTACAGAGCTGTGCCCAGTCTGGAGACTGTGCCAGTGTAGCTTTCAGAAGTATCAGTATTATAACTATAAATTGGAATTCCAAACAACAAACATAATCTCTAGAATAAAAAAAGTTCATGTAATCTCTTCCAGGAGTCTAATTGCTTTTAGTTCAGACATCACACCTTTTGCAGAGAAAACAATTCTTGAAAAGTTGTTCATGAAGAGAGAAAAGATCTTCAGAAGCATGGAGAACCTTTAATCTAGAACACACACGTATGTGGATGTTTGATACTCTACAACTTCAAATCTCCTCAGTTGAGTACTGAACGATGGACCACCAAGTATTACAAGCCACTTTTGCAAATAAGCCTCATCTGGATATCCACATAGCTAAAAATCAAAAGATACGGGTGTTCCCAGAACCCTGCTCCTGAAAAAGATGCCGTGCAGTCTTAAGCACTCAACCTAGCCTCTCTAAGCCTCAGCTCCCATTAAGGGGAATAACAATGCTAACTTCTTACCAAAGGTACTGGCAGGCTTATGCAAACGGTTCTACAGTAAATACAAACCCATTTGATCGTGCAAGTAACAGAACTTTCCTGACATCCAGCACTGAGGTTACATTATTAATCATACAGACTCTGCATGTTAAAAGCATATAGATATTGATTTGGTAAGTAAAAGTAGACCCAGATGTTGACAAATAAGTAACAGAAAAGACATAAAATTTTTTACATATATAAAGCAGTTTGACAATATTTGTTAGCTTGAGTAGAAACAAGGAACTGGAAACACCCATGATAAGCATTACTGCATTTCTAATGGTGGGTATTATAGTCGATGCTGTTTAGTCCATGTAAACAGTATAAAACTCTTTTTGACTGTTTACATGGTTATGCAAGGCACAATCTGTGTTCTAGTTACGTGGATCGAATAACCAACCATTTAGCTTTCAGCCATCAATACGGCTGAAGCAACGTGCCTTCAAGCAAGGATTACAAAGGGAAAGAAGTTACAAAACTTCCAAGATCTCAGACTACCTCTCAGTAAAGCAGTTGGATGACTCATGACCTTGTAAAGACTGAAAGGATTACAAGCAGTTTTGTAGTTTACTTCACGTTCTCTGATTTCACACTGAAAGCAACTCTTCATTTGTCAGGGTACACATTATTCAATTATCTATAATCAAACTATCAACACGTACATATTACATCAACACGGCTCAGGGAGTACACATTCCTACCCCATACTGTAACTCCGAATTCCAAAACAGGATTTGGACTTTGATACCACTATGATAGTAACACACTCTACAGCATTTTGAAACTAGAGAAGAGTTTAATGCTATATTGTAATTGATGGAACCACTAAAATATGCATTTATGAATACTTCAACATCACTCCATTTAGGATAACAACTTACTGCCTGTTATTTACCAGACATTGTTACTTTCATAGCTTCTAAGGATGAAAGACATTACTATAAGGATCACCCAGCCTGACTGCCTGGAAAAGACAGGCCTTGGCCATTTCATCACAGTAACTGTGCCTCAGACCTGTATCCCTTTTACCTCTCTCTTTTAAAAAGTATACCTAGCCTTGGTTTAAGATCTTCAACTGACATTTTTCCAAATGCTAAAAAAGACATTCACCGTATTCCTTGGTTGAACCTTTGGGCTTCAAGTAGTCTTTACCTGCTAAATTAATGAGCTTTATCTACTCAGAAAACATACTATGGAGACAGTTACAGATTTTGATAAAGTCATTCTCTTGGATAAACTAAATACATTATGTCAGCTTTTTTAGTCTCTCACTACTAGAGACCTCAAAACATTCTTTAAGCTCTTTCTTAATCTTGTCTGATTTGCTAGTGTCTTTATCTACTCTTTTTAAAGCACAGATGCTAAACAGGATTCCAGCTGTAGCCCCATTAATGTAAAAACTACAGAGGTATAGTCTCTAATCCTACTTAATATTCCCTCCATACCCATCTAAGGGTTGCACAGCCATGCCCAGCAGCAGGATCTTAGAGGCAGCTGACTATTAATGATGGCCCCTAGATACTCTCTGTTTTTTGTAAGATAGTCTTCTTTTCCACTGGTACAGACCTACATATTCTTCTCACAGCTATATGAAATAGTGCTTGGGTGCGAATGAAATTATTTTGCTAACCACTACATTAAATTTCACAGCGGTTTGTATGCAGTGGGCACCCTTCTGTTACTTCACAGAGATCATTTAGCTCACAAGATCAGGAAAGGGACAGAGTAGGTAGATCTGCCGTACAGGACAAAGAAAAAGTTCAATGCAAGCTAGAATTTAAGGACCACAAGAGGGAAAAAGATTATGAGAGAGGTGCTAGTGGTGCATAGAGAGGTGCATAGAAAAACAGGCTTCTTTTCCTTGGATGTGACTAAGATTACTGGCATTTTATGAACCAACTGTTTTTCCTTAGAGAATACTGATTAACCTGAAACTGGAACATTTTCATGAAGCATAATGGTTTCAGCAGAAGTTTTGTCGGGAAAGATTGCTAAGGTCAAGGATATAATTATTGGACAGAACTACCTACAAAGAGATCCACCATCATTCCAAGGCAGAAGCAGCCAGCTGGTTAAGGACCCTTGACTCTTGTCCAGAAGATCCCAATCTACATCCCAACTGATTGGTAGGACAAAGTTACATTTGCTTCTCCCACAACCTAGTGGTACTAACCTTATGCTCCCAATTACTGAATATTCTGGGGATCTTTCTTTTTCTGCTTTTTAATAAACATGTTCTGACATGAAATAAAACCACATGCCAAACCCACATTGTTTAAATGAAACAGAATTCTAGCCAATCTTAGTTGTGAGAACATGCTGAAGTAAAAAGGACAGAGAGGGAAATTGCACTGAACCAGCCTAGATAGGGATACATAAGCACTGAACCTGTTTGTCTCTAAATGCTTTTGGTGTCGAACACATTTTAATCAGCTGTGTCTGTAGATCTGCATTGGATAGTCCCAGCCAGTAGTTATTGCCTCGGGGTTTCTGCATAGATTAATGCGAGACAGGTATCCCTGTTTATCTGGATGTAAATTCTAAAATTAAAAGTCTGTATTTCCAGACAAACTTGCAAAGCATGTTTGCTTTTTTTTTAACCAAGCTACACGCTATGCAAAAACTTGCACATTTACTCACCTGCATGCTCGGAGTAGTGGCCCAGTTGGAGGAAAGATCTGTGCAAGTGTGGTGTAACATGGGATGGCTACAGCATTGTAGAACCCAATCTATGAAAAACAGCAATGAAAAAAAAATAGTTAAAAGTTGCCAAACTACAACACTGAAAGTTAACAGCTACCTGGCTCAAAGCTGTTGACTAGTTACTTAATTACTACTTATGTTAGTACTTCTTACTTCTGCATCTCCTCGTAATATCCAAATACTTTAAAATGAAGCACTAACAGTGAAGTCTCTGGCAATTACAAGTTGCTTACATGCCCCTCTTTTATGACTCATGTGGCTGCTTCAGATAGGATTTTCTAAAGGACCTTTTATTATTCAATTGATTTGCTTAGGATCTGTCTGGCTTTTTGGTGTCAGTAGCAGCAGCAAGTACGTGCAGATGGCAGAGCCATTTCTGCAAACATTATTCTGGTGCTGAATTTTTTTTTTTAAAAGGTAAAGTTGTGCAGCATTGCCAAAATATGGTCAGATTCTGGATTGTTCTGATGTCCTACAGAGTATGTATTCCATAGCTCAATTTACTCGAGATGCTACGGGCTTTGCGCCTTTGGAAAGTTTCTAAAAGGTGTGCACTGTGATCAATAATTGGTTTGCAATTTCTTTTCATGTATGCGGTTCAGTGATATATTTTTACCATTATCATATAAATCTATTTAGAGAAGATCAAATGAGCACCTTTTTAACGATATCTGATTCATACAGGCTTAGGGGCCTGTGACAGCTACCATGTCACAGCTGAATTGTCATGACATGAGGCAATTTTTAGAAAATGCTACTTATATATTAGTAAGGATGACAGGTTAAATTCAGATCCATTATAACATCACTCATTTATCCCAGACTCTCATGATAGTTACAAGAGTGCACTATGATCCCTTTCTTCGGGCAGAATTTTTAAATGCCTTTTAATGAAATACTATGTATTGTACTGTGACCAAAGCGTTTGATAATAAGTCTCTTATTAACAGTCTAAACATTGGCCCTTATTCAGAAATTGAAGAGCAACTCTTGTCCTCACCTCCATCAATACAGAGATTCCTCCCATACTGCTATATAACCAAGTCCATTCTGTACTTCAAAAAAAAAAAAAAAGATACATTTTCTGACCTGAGAACCCAACAGTCAGAGTTGAAGTAATCACGATGTAACTGACAGAAAGAAACTGCAGGTGGTGAGGAGGCAAGGCTGCACACAGCTGGGATGTCTCCTCATCAACAAAAAGTTTGCTATTTTGCATAGTGCATTGTTTTCTTCCTACATGTTTTTTCTTGTGTTTTTCTTTCTTGTTTGTTTGTTTTTAAGGGGGAATATTTTATTTCAGTGGAAAATAGCAGATTACTCCATAGCTATCAAAAATTAAAATGAGACGGTAGGTACAGTCACACTGTAGACTTTCTGGCTCAATGAGAAGTGTGTTGCCATTGCAAAACATACAAGATTTCAACCAAACTAAGTTCATCTGCAATATATTCCAAATGACCTTCCCTTTGGAACCCCGGTATTTAAAATAAAACGCGTCCTTTAAGGTCCTGAAAGCTTTTAAGTGAAAGTGCACATCAATCAAGGAAGAAAAACCCTAAAAGGCTCGATGGATTTAGGTTTTGAATAAAGCCAAGCTAACTAAAAGCATTCCTTTACAAAAGTTTCCATTTCTGACCAGAACAAACTCACACAAATCCCTTTTGTAAAAGGTTTAGGTTATCTGAGTAAATTATTCCAGGCTGATTTTTATGTTGCTGTGGCTAGACAGAAAGCCTAGAGTTCACACAGATATGAGCAATCTCTTGAAGTCACTGCAGGAAAGGCAGTGTACGTGTATCCTAAGATGCATAAGGAGGAGGAACTAGAGAATATCTTTTGTTTCTGAAATAAATTGTTCCTGTCTTCAAACTGTGCATCCTAAACATACTGCTAGCTTTAAGAGCTGGATCTTTAATGATTAAAATGATGATAAACTTTTTATTTTCAACCTGAAAACTGTTATTTCTGGGATAAGCTTTGAATGGCTGAAGCACGTGAACTGTTCCCTCTCTCTCCCTTCATTACTTAGGCTGGCTTGACTTGTTTATCAAAAGGGCTTTCAGGTCGCTGCATAGCTTTGGCATTTCTATTTTATTCACAGGTTCCAAAAGGAGGGGCAGAAAAGAGGGTGATGGGATCCTTGCTGAGTCAGGAACAAATTTGCAGCGCAGGCTCCACAGCAGGAAGACACCAAACGCAGAGCCCTTACATGAGTTGTGCTGCAAAGGGTGTGAAGCACAACAGAGGCCAACCGATCCAGCTGCTCAAGTCAGAGGAAGAGCTAAGTACAAGCTATTCTCATCAGAAATGAGTACTTGAGGCAGAAGTAGGTTTTTTCAGAGATTACATGTTTATACAAATCCTCATTTCCTAAACATCATTGTAATTTAAATAAGTTATTAATGCTTTAATTAAAATCCACATAAAAATACTTGTTAATGCTTTTTGTTAGAGCCTAAGGAAATGGATGATAATGCTTTATTAAATTTTTCAGTCTCTACATAAATGTAGGAATGGTTACTTTCAGAGATTTATATAAGTCCTAAATCTCACATTTTGCTGTAATGTTGTTGTAAGATACAGAAGCTACAACTAAACTACTGAAGTTGGCATTTAACATCCTATTTTTCTTAATATTTTAGTGTTATACTATGAAGAAGCATGAAAGAGAGCACAAAGTAAAAAAAAACTGATGAAGACAATACCTGGAACAATATTTCTTGCATTTTAAAGAGAAAAAAATAGCTTATTTCTTAGATCTGTGCTTTCACCCCATTAACAATTCTTTCACAAATGCCAAGATGACTACATACTATAATACTGTCTACTTTTCAAGATGTTCAGAGATAACTAATACAGTATATAGAAAAATAAACCAAATGCAGAAGAATGTTTCTTTTCTTTTTAGGCTTATATTAAGCACACAAAGTTATTAAATTAACTGCTAATTTCTTACTATAATAAGGGTAATAGTTTTTATGCTAAAATATGATAAATCATACGAAGTGTCAAAATATAAAGATTTCCATAGTCTTGCTTACCAAGTAATTAATCTACAGTAATTTTGTGATACTTTGTCATTTCTAATTTTTTTAAATATTATTGTTAATTTCAGAGTTCATTAAATGCTTTGCAAATGCTAACTACTGGCAATTAAAGCATCAGAAGCCACTGAAATAAAAAAACCTTATATATATATATATATGTATATGAATGGACAATAGACAATTTAATTATATTTTCTCTGCTCACATAACCAAAGGACAAGCTACCTTTTTTGTTTACCCAAAAAAGTTAGTTCAAAGATCTTTTTTCCCCTCAAATTTATGTGTACAAAATACCAATTTTCCCTAAGGAAAGCATAAAAAAAGCAGTCATTTCTTCACATTTGTGCACAGGAAAATCAGTACCCAAAGACTTTGAAAAACAGACAGTTGAGGATCTTAGAAGTACACCCTTTATTGCTAATCCTCAAGAAACTCTTCAGATTATTCTTCATTTTTAGGAATGTCAAAAAGCAGTGTTTACAGGTATTCAAAAAAATAATGAAGAAGTACTGATCTAAAATTACAAATATTTCAAAATCTGAACCTGGATATTTTAACCAGCAACAGGTGTCAAAGTTCATTTTGTATTCAGGACAAAACAGCAAAACCTTTTAGCTAAGGCTGAAGCAACCACTTACTTGAAAGTTGAAAAAGTGTTATTGTTATTATTATTTCACTTGAAGTTGAAAAAGTGTTATTGACACTTCTCAAAATTGTAGGTGATTGTGGTTTTAGCTAGAGTTACAAATACAAAGAATGGAACAGGTGACAACAGCAAAAAGCACGTTGTCATTTAAGTAATGTCTCTGAAAACAAGTTTTCCAATGCTACTTAAAAAAGTTAACCCTGTTTTGCATGCAGAACGTAGAATTCAGCAGCCCACATACCCTAATGTCAAATGAAATATTCACTAATATATAAAATGTTTTTTTTCCATACATGTTTTATTAACACTATAAAACATGTATCATTTTACAGAGAGAGTTCATACCTGACCCTGAGGGACTTCATCTTTCTTGTCTCTGTCCATCATAGGAATAGGTTGAATACCTGTTTTCTTCATTTCATCACCCTGGAGAAAAGTAGAGAGAGAGATTAGGAAAACAAAAATCAAGACCACTGAGATCTGAATTAATTTCCATCTTCTATTGTATGTGAATCTAAAAATCCAGAATTTAAAATAATGTGTGGTATCGGTCTAAGGCAATCTCAGAAAACGGCCTAAGGAGGGGCTCATTTTATACATTCACCTAAATGATAATGTAAATAGAAAATCCTGAAAGTTTTTGAGTCAATGGACACGCACTTTCCTTGTTTCCAAGGGCGTCTCCATAATAAAAAGCAACTCAAAGAATAAAGCCAAAGAAATCAGTTCATTCTATTCTGTTCTATTCACAGTCTCATCTTTCAAAACATTACCTGTTTAAAGCGATAGAATACAACGACCAGTAGAACACAACTCACCCATCCAAGGAAAAGCTGAGTAAAACAGACGAATGTACAATGTGCCCTCTTTATCAACAATCCAGTCTTTTTGACCATGCTGCTTTGAAGAAGCTGCCTGTCAAACAGCCGCCTTTTCTTTAAATATGCTATCCCTCTACATTCATAAGAGGCATACCGGGTAAGATAAGGTGCAGTATATCCAAAGACCATATATATGTAATGTAGAAGAGAAAACTGTCTCCTTATGTTTTACCCATTACCAGCAGAGCAGTCAAAACACATTTCTGAGCACTATACTGGGCCTGAACACAATTACCTTAAAAATCCATAAGTAGCTGGCTACTTTCTGTAATAAATCGAAGTTTTCCAAGTCTTATGCCTCAACTGCATTGTCCAAACACCATGGACACTTAATCTTGAGATTATAAAGGCAACTACAGCCATAGCAATGGTTGCTTTTGGCTACTGCTCATATCTGAGATTCCAAAGTCAATGTGATCTTCAAACTGCTAACCTTATGTATTGGATTTTCATGGCGAGGTTTTGGTAGTGGGGGGGCTATAGGAGTGACTTCTGTGAGAAGATGACAGAAGCTGCCCCCATGTCCGATAAGGTCAGTGCCAGCACTATGAGGGCTGCTATGGGGAATGTTAACTCCATCCCAGCCAGACCCAATACACCTTAGTTAGGGAGAAATTTTATGCAGGATAACTGCTCATACAGTATTTGCTTATCTTTGTCCTTTAATTTGAGATTCAGTTCACAGAATCATAGAATCATAGGACTGTTAAGGTTGGAAAAGACCCTTAAGATCATCAAGTCCAACTGTTAACCTATCACTGCTAAGTCCACCACTAAACCATGTCCTCAAGCACCACATCTACCCACCTTTTAAATAGCTCCAGGGATGGGGACTCAACCACTTTCCTGGGCAGCCTGTTCCAGTGCCTGACTACCCTGTTGGTGAAGAAGTTTTTCCTAATATCCAACCTAAACCTCCCCTGGCGCAGCTTGAGGCCGTTTCCTCTCGTCCTATCCCTTGTTAGTAGGGAGAAGAGACCGACCCCCACCTCACTACAACCTGCTTTCAGGTAGTTGTGCAGAGCAATAATGTCAGCCTCCTCTTCTCCAGGCTAAACAACCCCAGCTCCCTCAGCTGCTCCTCGTAAGACTTGTGCTCTAGACCCTTCACCAGCTTTGTTGCCCTTCTTTGGACACACTCCAGCACCTCAATGTCCTTCTTGTAGTGAGGGGCCCAAAACTGAACACAGTATTCAAGGTGCGGCCTCACCAGTGCTTTAGTACAGGGGCACTATCACCTCCCTGATCCTGCTGGCCACACTATTCCTGATACAAGCCAGGATGCCATTGGCCCTCTTGGCCACCTGAGCACACTGCTGGCTCATGTTCAGGCGGCTGTCAACCAACACCCCCAGGTCCTTTTCCGCCAGGCAGCTCTCCAGCCACTCCTCCCCCAGCCTGTAGCGTTGCATGGGGTTGTTGTGACCCAGGTGCAGGACCCAGCACTGAGCCTTGTTGAACCTCATACAATTGGCCCTGGCCCAATGATCCAGCCTGTCCAGGTCCCTCTGTAGGGCCTTCCTACCCTCCAGCAGATCGACACTTCCACCCAACTTGGTGTCATCTGCAAACTTACTGAGGGTGCACTCAATCCCCTCATCCAGATCATCAATGAGATATTGAACAGGACCGGCCCCAACACTGAGCCCTGGGGAACACCACTCGTGACCGGCCGCCAACTGGATTTGGCTCCATCCACCACCACTCTCTGGGCTCGGCCGTCCAGTCAGTTTTTAACCCAGCGCAGAGTGCACTTATCCAAGCCACGAGCAGCCAGCTTCTCCAGGAGAATGCTGTGTGAGAGAGTGTCAAAGGCCTTACTAAAGTCCAAGTAGACAACATCCACAGCCTTCCCCTCATCCACTAAGTGGGTCACCTTGTCATAGAAGGAGACCAGGTTAGTCAAGCAGGACCTTCCTTTCATAAACCCATGCTGTCTGGGCCCGATCCCTCGGTTGTCCCACACGTGCTGCGTAATGGCACTCAAGATGATCTGCTCCATGACTTTTCCCAGCACCGAGGTCAGGCTGACAGGCCTGTAGTTCCCTGGATCCTCCTTCCGACCCTTCTTGTAGAGGGGCATCACATTTGCTAACTTCCAGTCAGCTGGGACCTCCCCGGTTGACCAGGACTGCTGATAAATGATGGAGAGTGGCTTGGCAAGCTCCTCTGCCAGCTCCCTCAGTATCCTCAGGTGGATCCCATCTGGCCCCATAGACTTGTGAGCACTCAGGTGGAGGAGCAGGTCGATGACTGCCACCTCTTCAACAACTGGGACTTCATTCTGCATCCTATCTCCATCTCCCAGCTCAGGGGCCTGAAAACCCCAAGGATGACCAGTCTGACTATTAAAGACTGAGGCAAAGAAGGCATTAAGTACCTCAGCCTTCTCCTCATCCTTTGTGGCAAAGTTTCCCTCCGCATCCAACAAAGGAGGGAGATTCTCCCTGGCCCTTCTTTTGTCACTGATATATTTATAAAAACATTTTTTGTTATCTTTAACGGCAGTGGCCAGTTTAAGTTCTAGCTGGGCCTTCGCCTTCCTAATCTCCTCCCTGCATAACCTCACAACATCCCTGTAGTCCTCCTGAGTCACCTGCCCCTTCTTCCAAAGGTAGTAGGCTCTCCTCTTTTTCCTGAGTTCCAGCCAAAGCTCTCTGTTCAGCCAGGCTGGTCTTCTCCCCCGCCTGTTAATCTTACGGCACATGGGGATGGCCTGCTCCTGCACCTTTAAGACTTCCTTCTTGAATAACATCCAGTCTTCCTGGACTCCTTTGCCCTTCAGGACTGCCTCCCAAGGGACTCTGTTAACCAGACTTCTAAACAATCCAAAGTCTGCCGTTTTTAAGTTCAGGGCAGCGGTTTTGCTGATCCCGTTCCTTACTTCTCCAAGAACAGAAAACTATCATGTCATGGTCACTGAGCCCAAGACAGACTCCGACCACCACATCGCCCACCAGGCCCTCTCTGTTCGTAAACAGCAGGTCCAGCAGGGCACCTCCCCTGGTTGGCTCACTTACCAGCTGCGTCAGGAAGTTATCTTCCACACACTCCAGGAACCTCCGAGAATGCTTTCTCTCTGCTGTGTTGTATTTCCAGCAGATACTTGGTAAGTTGAAGTCTCCCACGAGAACAAGGGCTAGAGATTGTGAGACTTCAGCCAACCACTTATAGAATACTTTGTCTGTTTCCTCATCCTGGTTGACTGGTCTATAATAGACTCCCACCAGGATATCTGCCTTATTAGCCTTCCCTCTGATCTTTACCCATAAGTACTCAACCTTATCATTAGCTTCGTTGAGCTCCAGACAATCAAAACACTCTCTAAGGTACAGGGCTACCCCACCACTTCTCCTTCCTTGCCTATCCCTTCTAAAGAGCTTGTAGCCGTCCATTGCAGCACTCCAGTTGTGTGAGTCATCCCATGCCATCCGTGATGGCGACCACATCATAGTTTTCCTGCCGCGCAATGGCGCGGTTTAGCTATCTGAAAGCCTGAAAGCCTGGGATGTTCCCTAAATCTGTGTTCTATGTTTCTGCACAGCTAGTGAAGGCATCTTCAGAAGACAATTTATTACATCTTTCTTGTAAGTTTTTATCAAGCCATGTTTCAAGTGCCAACGTGCCCTTCCAAGGGAGGATTTTGGCAGCTTTACTCAAAGAGAAGTTTGCAATATAATAAATTGACTCTGGTTTGAGCAGAGCATCTTTCTGTTTGACTGTCTTGCAACTATCTTGAGCATAAAAAAGGTGGGGGCTTCTGGAAGTCAATTCCCTCTTGCATATTTGGCCTCAACATCACCTATTAACTATGATCCTGCTCCATTAACCAAAAAGAGATGTAATCAGGAAGCTATTTTTGAATTGGTGTCTGTACTATTCTCTCATATCACATATTTCTTTCACCAGGTAGGTAGAGGCTAGAATCATCGAATCTAGTCTTTGTTAGATGTTTTACTGTTGAAAGAAACAAAAGGAAAGGCCTCCTTCCTCAGCTGATAAAAAAAGGTGCCTGTAACATTTCCAAGCACAGAAATTCAGTGGATTGTTATTTAGGAACTGTAAGCAAATTTGTTTTTTATGTGCCCCCAGTAAATATTTTTTTTTTCCATTTGCTTGAAGTACTCCAATTGATTGATCCAGGACTCTCTGCAGCTACCATAGTCTCAATGATAAGAACGTCAACACTAAACCATTTAGCGTCATATGATTTCAAGCTCTTTGATTAACATAATATCAAGTGCCTGAGAAACACTTGAAGTCAGAGCTTTGAGGAAGCTGTCCAGCCTCTGACTGATTATGCCAAAACTGAACAAAGCTCAGATTTATGTTCACCATTTCATCTTGAAAGAAAAAGGTATCACAGAATCACAGATTGGTTTGGGTTGGAAGGGACCTCTTGGGATCATCCCATCCATCCCACTCATCTACCCCAGCAGGATCAGCTAGAGCAGGTGGTCCAGGACTATGTCCAGTCAGGTTTTTAATATCTCCAGTGATGGAGACTTCACAACCTCTCGGGGCAACCTGTGCCACTGATTGACCACCCTGACAGTAAAAAAGTATTACGTTTAGATGGAATGCATGCACTAGAAACACAAGTGTTTTCTCGTGTTCAGTATGTGCGAACACATATGATACACTGTTGTAAAAAATACTGCTTTTATCCTCATAGTTAGGATCATGATCAGAAAGTTAAAGTTGAAATTTTAAGCAAAGATGTTTGATCTTGCAGTACGGCTATAATAAGTGGCTTATAAGTCTCAAAAAAGTACTTCAAAAAGGGTTTAACCACTGCCTAGTGTCTCATATCTCACAAAACAATCATAGCAGACAAATCTTATACAAGCTTGTAATCCTGTATAATTTATCAGAAAACTTATTATTTTACTTGATTTGCAGCACTGTGGGAAAGCTTCATACTGAGTGACATCAAGGTAGATCTTAGCTGAAAACACCAGCTATACTGGGCTTCATTCAATAAAAAAAGATCAGTGTGACATACCACAAAATTGCTGCAACCTCTTCTGCAGTTATTGTTTTAGTTAATGATTACACAAAGAAGAAATATTATAAAAATGCTCTGATTAAATCACTCAACATATTAAGATTATGAACTCAGGTAGTAATTGGCAGCAACATTCTATCCTAGTTTTAGAACTGTAACATAACCATTCAATCTAGTCAAATATGCTTTTCTAGAGTTTACCTTTTTTCCCAAATAAGTAACAATTTCTGCAGTGAATCACAATCTAAACTTTCAATTGGTTTAGCTTTCCCGAGATTTTCTCTATATCTGCCTCCAGCTTTCCAGTTTCCAGAAGCGTTTAGACCTGTGGCTGGATTTGTCAGCCATCCTGACTAGATCACAACATATCCAACTTCTGCCATGTATCAATTAACCTCTTCTTAAAGAGGATTCCGAAAAACACCAATTACAGAATTCAATTCCTGTCAATAACTTCTAACTTACATTTGCTCCATGAAGTAGCAATATAACAAGATCCACCTTTATTAACTCATCCCTGGATTACAAAACAGGTTAAAGTCTGGGCAGGCTCAATTATGGCCATAATTCCATTTTTACTATTGTTGAGTGGGAAAAATCAGATCAGTTTAATCCTTCCTTCTTCACTGAGTTCACAAGATTTGCTTTAAAAAAACTTTTTACTTGTAAGCAAAAAAGTTCAGTATGTAATCAATGGGGGTCATCAACATTATACCTCCATTATATCACTCATAAGAATGCTCACTTTCCAGTGCTGACATTTTAGAAAGTGAGTACTGAACTAGATCTTTGAGCTTATATAGTCTGCCTTTTTCAAATATTTTATTGTAGTCTGAATTGTTCATAATTAAGAGAACGAGACCACGTGGATACAAAAAACACCCACAAGCCATGCACATCTTGAATTTCATAATGAACATGCAACAGGCAGGACAACAATCTCCACACTATATGCATGCTACATCAACTCTGTGGGCCTGATTTCCATTTTACACCTGCGTAAACCAGAAATAAGCCCACTGAATTCTGCAGACTTCCACAGGGCACATAACAGAAAAGATCAACACTTTATGATATACATGTGCAATAGTAGTTCTGAAAATACAGCATATCTTCCAAAACTGCATAATTCAACTCTATGAAACACCCTCAGAATTTATTCCTTATCCCTAAAGTAGTCACTTCCACTTTAAAAATTAAAAGATTCAAACATTTACTCCTCAGCATAAGACACGTAAGAGATCACATCTTTATTTATGAACACGATTACATTAGCACAGCTCAATGCCTTGTTTCAATTCTCAGTACATCTTATCTGTGGAGTAACTTTCAGTATATTAAAAAATCAGCTCTCTCTGAGACGCAGTTGTTGAGCTGGCTCACAAAGAAGATTCAAATGGTTGGATCAGAATGATTTTAAGGTTTGTCATATTTGCTTTAGCATTTCCTGGACTCATACTATAGCTTTATAAGTGTGTTTCAAGGCAGCTGACCTGGAAGCTGGTTTCATATTTTGGATTTCTAGAATACAAATAGATCCTTCACAAAACTACAGTTAGTGACTCAAAAAACCTTACAGATTTTCTTCTGTGTTCTGTTGCTTGGTCACTTTATGTTAGGACACACTTTCTAAATTCATCTTTAACAGAGAGAAAAAAAACGCTGCCTGAAAATTAGGAAGCTAACTCAGCTCTTTAAATAGCTTCAGAATAAACAACAAAACACATGCATGCACCAACGAACACTCTTTAAAACAAGCAAGGTAAGATATCGATTGAAAAATACTTATGGTTGTTTTTTTTCTTCCTGGATACTTCCATTTATAAAGAGAGTAAACAAAAGAAACACACATACCTCAGCCCAGAACTCTGCATATATATCATTGGCAGTCAGTCTGGTAACTGGCCACAACTTTGTTACAGAACACAAATCACAAGCCGTCATCATCAGACCAATTACTCTATCTCTAAAAAAAAAAAACAAAAACATTAAATTGTAAGTTTGGTAAAGAATTAATGATCACACTGCAAAGTTTTTATTTGCCCTTCCTCAGTTCAATCAGCAGTAAAGTATATATACTACAAATTTTCTCCCAGCTTGCTTGTTTCTTCCTCACTCGTTTATGATTCCTTGGTAAGGCATCACACAAATTGTGTATTATATTCCCTGTAATATTCCCTGCATTGTTTGCAACCAGAGTTCATTGATCATCCTCTGCACAATCACATTCATGGAAAAGTACACAAGAATGCCTGCCTGTTAAAACACTTGCATGCCCCTCCTTCATTTTCTGAAAATACAGTACAAGTCTATAAAGAGAAAGATGGCATATCCTGTTGCTGCATTTCTTTCTGTTCTTTAAAGAGAGAGGAACACATGCTCCAAGAAGAGGAAAAACTAGTTCTGAGTCTATCTCAAGGTACTCTGTCATTGCTTTCTTTGAAATAATTCTAACCCTGACAGAACAAGAATCCTACACATAACTCTGTCCTACGCACTGACGAACTTGTTCACAGAATAACTGAACAGCATCAGTAGGATTACAATCATTACTAGAATAAGGCACACACAGAAAAATCTTATTTAAACAGTTTTCTAGCACTTGTCTACTACCCAAACCTATGGTTTATGAATCTAAGTTTTATAAAGAAAACTGGCAAAATAATGAATGAATTCATGTGTTTGCCACCCAATGGAGAATTTAAGATGACACTTAAGGACACCTGCATCTTTGTTAATAATGCCTATTCCATGAAAAAAGCACACAACTTGCTAACTTGCATGCCAGTGTGATGGCAGTCATTAAAGCTGTACCAACAGACAAATACACTAGGGAAAATACACAAATGCACAATATAATCAATAGATAAATGGCAAAGTGCAATTCCTCTGAGTTAAGAAAGAGGATTCAACAGCCATGTAAGGGCCAAATTTAGCATTCTATTGCATGTACAGATACCGACTAGAAGTCTTGGATTCTTTAGTCACATTACAAACTGATGTCCTATCTTTGGTCACATGGCTTTGCACTGAAACTGCTCTGAGGGCAGGTAAGATTAAAAAAAAATACAAACATAATAGAATATTCAATCACACACTGAATAGTTGTGATCCTATTTAAATTTTATAAACCCTAAATTCAAGATTTCTGGTAAATTTCATTCTGAGATTATCAGGAGCTACTATATCTTTGTCTTTTTATGATGTTGAGGTTTATTCCAGGCTGATGAGTTTCAGTTCCATACTGGGAAATAAGCTTTTAAAAACTTCCCTTCCTACAGTGTTGTAATAATTTTTTCAAAACTACTGGCAAAAACCTGTAAAACTCCTCAGAAAAAAGACCCAAGTACCAAAGTTCCTTTTGAAAAGAAATCAGAATCATGACTCAATATTTTCCCGTATAACCTCTCTAATTTTTCCCTGCGTTAGATTAACAACAGGATCCACTTTCCAGTAAAGAAGCTCTGAAGGGCTGTGTGAGCACTTCAATGAAGCCTGTTATGAGACACATCTCTCATCCAGGGTGCACTGTTTTGCTCATGTGGACAAAGAGAGTCATGTATTTATGAATATGAATATATATACTTGTATATTTTTAAAACTTAGGGCTATCTTAATTCACAAAGGTTAAGATCTGACCAGAATTCCTTCTAAAAAAGCATGTTGACAGAATAATAAAAACATTAACATAAAAATAAAACTAAGAAATTATTGCACTATACGTTTCTCCCCACCACCTAACTGCCTGTGCACTACCTTTCCTCTGCAAATGATCTGCCGCTGAACTGTGCAGATGACATCCAAAGGCAGTGACATGCAAATTTAAAACAATGGAAATTACTGTTACATACTTGCAATTTTACACACAGCTGGTCTTAGAAATCTCATATGTAGGAAAATTACTGTGTACACAGAAATTTTTTTCAAAAATAAGGTTTTTCTTTCTAGGACTAATGCCATAGTGAACTAATACTGGTTTGCTGCTTACCTGTGTGCTTGGTTCTTAAGGTTTAATGCTCCTGTCTGATGCAGCTCTTCAAGCTGTTTTCTGTTTCCAAAATAGAGGGCAAGGTCTGTGGCAATGATAGCTTTCCGGATGATCTCAAGTACTTGCTCATATTCACTGGAGCTCAGATTGGAGAAGACATTGTGCCCTTCCAGCTATGAAAAAGTAAAAAACCAATAAAAAGCACAAGCTCTAATTCTGAGATGATTTTAGTCTTTACTTCACCAGACAGGTTACAACGGTTTTACAGCCCAATGACAATTTTTGTTGCAAATTCAAATGTTGACAGCCTGAAATTCCCATTTTTATCTTTCCTTTTAAAATACTGTCATGACACCTATGACTAAGCCACTGATTTGGTTTTGGGAGTGCTCCTTCTGAAGCCTAAAGGTATTAATAGAGAAAAATGCTAGCTTTTTCTTCTCTGATTTATAAGCACTACAGACATAGCACTTCCAGACCGTATTAGCTTGGGAACTTGTAATTCAATCCTGATCCCGAGTACTGCATTGCAAAGTTGGTAAACTGAGTGTCTGATTCACTCTGAAGTACAATTTTGTAACCGCATAACACATAATACAGATAAGGAAATAGCCAAGTTAAAGTACTAAAGTAATTTTGTTTTCATAGTGTTCCAAATGAAATGTGCCTGAAATTGCTGTATTTACTGATACAATTTTCTCTATAGAAATAAAGTTAATTACAGTATTTTAATGTATATGAACATTTAGGGGAAAAAGCTGCTTTGTTCAACCATGAGTTGACTGACTCATAAACTAAAGACAATGGCTTCCACTATGGAGGCTCTGGCAACATGCCACTGTCATCCCTTTTCAATTGCCACTATGTATTATTGTGCATTAACTGACAATATCCATGTACTGTGATTGCTTATGAAGCTATATCACATTTTGAAAAGTCAACATTCTTTGCTGTCTCTAAGATTTGGAAAACAACTTGTCAAAAGTATTCCTACTGTTGAGAGGAAACAAAAATAAGAAAGAATGAGCCAGCCATGTCAAGATGTGCACATTCACAAATAGAAAATATTATTAAAATATATCAAATGCCGATGTGTTTTGACATTTAATTGGCATTTGGGCTGAAGCTCATAAAAACTTTCCCTGACTTTTGTCAAGCATTTACATAATTTGTTCAAAATAAATCCTCTGTGGTACAAATAGGCTTGGTTTCTCTCACCATCCGGAACGTAAACATCATTTTCCAACATTTTTAGTTGGACAAGTAGATTTATTGTGAATAATGAATGGAAAATACAAATCTGTCTATGTCTCAATGCTCCTTTGACACACTCCTAAGTCATAGAACATGATATTTTAAAAAAAAAGTTGAGACCATTTTAAGCCATCTTCAACACTTTGGGAGCAAGAAATGACTACTAATAGTTTTCATGATTTAGAGCTTTTGGGACCCTTTCCTCCCCAACCTTGCTGCCTAATCCATAACAGGCTATTTGTCCTAATATTTAAATTATTCTAGACTCTATTCTTTAGGCTTTAGAAGCTGCACTATCAGAAAGACCACTGTGACAGCTTCTCTTCATCCTACTAGAAAAGAACCGATTCTGTTAAGTACTGACAGAAGCAGCCATTTCTGAGCATGCCACTTGGGCTTTTGAGTAGTACATACAAAGTACAGCTCCTAAGATTTTATTCTCTCCCTGCTGAGCTAAAGCTAGTGAATACAATCCTCTGTATTTGTAAGTATGGTGTACACTAGAACTGCAGGTGGATGAGCAAAGCAGCTATAAAGTTTCAAACAGTGAAAAGTACTGCAGGTTACTAACATAAAATTAAAACTCTTTGAGATAAACCCTAAAGGGTTTGGTGGGTTGGCTGGCTTTTTTTTTGTAACAGTCCAGGAATTCAGTAAGGCTTTTTGATTCAAACAAAAAACAGCAAGTCCAAAAGACTGCTCTCATCTGCCTTGGCTGCTAATCACCACCCACGGGCACTGGGGTAGCCAGTGCCTGAATCCGCTCTGCAGCCCTGACCACCTATCTCCCTTTCCTCACTCACACTGGCGGCCAAGCCTAGGAGGTAGCAGGGAAGCAAAAGGGTTCCCTGCCTTCTTGGCAAATGGGACTTTCACCGATTACAACATTTCTGCAGGAAAAATGCAAAATGGTTTTTGAAGAATGACTGAAGTCTGCTTCACGTAGCCATAGTGGGACAGAGAAGTGTTAATGACTGACGAACTTGCTCACTGTGCACAAACTCACATGAAGAATGAATACTAAAAATCTAATGCCATACCACCACTGAAGGATTCAATTACACTCTCCTACATGGAGGAGCATTCAGAGATAAAGCTTCCATTCTCTGATGAAATGTATATGATACCTAAAACCATAATCACAAGATGTGCTTCTGAATACAATACAGAATATGTATTTTTCCTAAGAGGTGATTAGGTATTTAAGAAAATAAATATCTTCCCCCTGAAAGACCAGAAAGAAAGAAAAGTTAACAACGAATTAGCGGCACAGTAGCATGGTAAGACTGTGCATTGAGCGTGTGCATGGTAACCTAAAACCAGTGAGCAAAAGTATGTTATGGATTCGCAATGGTTTCATAGGTGAGAGTTCTTCCTCTTCTAATTGAGCATGAAAGAAATTTTCACTGATGAGAAAATATCTGTGTGTCAGTAGCACACTTGGATTTTCTAAAATATGTCTGCATGCTTTCTTGTAGTTTTCTATTCATTAAACATACAGACACATTACCTCATATTAGGAACTCACTCTCACAGAATATTACCTTACCTATTTTTTTTTTATTTCAAATTGCTGAATAACAAAAAAGCATAGGATAATATAATGAAACAAGTTTAAACTTTTCATGCGTGCAAAATTAACATTTCATCCTTCATGCCACATATTTAATGTTCACGGAATTTATTACAGCAGGTTTTCAAGCTTCTCATGCAAACTTTTGCCAGTACTGGAGTTTTTATTCAGGATTGCAGGATGGTTGAAGACTTTGTTGAAGCACATTAAGCCGGAAATATCTAAGTGAGTGAGAAACTGATTTTTCATTTTCCAAGTTCCTATTCTATATGGTCATAGGAAAACCCTTCATTGACCCAGAAGCTAAAAGCTCCGAAGGAAGGCCATAACCAAAGATCTTCACATGCACAATATTTTTTACAACATCAAGATTTTTGGGAAAGCTATGTTTTGCACTATTATTGAATGCTTGGGTTGCTAAATGTGGAACCCGGCTTGCTGTAATAAATCTTCCGTTCTTCTAAATGAGTACTACAGACCCGAAATTAAATTAAGCATGCTTCAGAAAATCTACTGGGTAACAATGTGACTCCTATTTCCACCACTGGACCCTACTGCACAGAACATACAATTTCAATAATCCTACCTGCAGGATGGACACAGTCTGTGAGAAGTGGTGCTGTTCCATTGTTGATGTGGAATAGAGAGCAGCTAAGGGGTGATCAAATTTCTGAAGATAGCTGTTGCTGTAACCTCTGTGATCCAGGTCATGACACAGGCATGCAACTAAAAGACCTTTTCGCTACAAAAAAATTCAGATAAACATGAAAAGTAAGATGTATTTCCTGCCCCTAGATGTCACTCTCTTTCCAAAATACTGTAAAAGTTGCATTATGCTTACACTGCCTTCAAAAAACACATGGAGAAACATCCTTAAAATTGCGAGAAACACAAAAGTGAGGATGTGCTGAATTAAAATTCTCAGTCCAATTGTGATTCAAACCTTTTATATATTATGAATTTAAAAAACATTGTTGCACAATCACATACTATTGGAGGGATTCTGCTTCAGGAAGAAATCTGAGTTTTAGACAGATAGTCTGGTCATCCACTGAATCCTTACCATGTTTATTAAAAAAATAAAAAGTGCAGTTATCGAGGGAGGGGAAATACATAAGATGTATGATGTTCTGATCAAGGCAGCTGCACCAAAGTCCTAGACCTGCTAGACCTGCCTCTGCAACACTCCTCAAAGACGCTGACCAAGTCTTTCAGGTGAAACTTTTCCTAGGAAGTCACTAATGTGAGCCACAGAAATGCTGGACAACGGCAATTGCAAACCAAGTAAGACAGTAACTGATTTTTTTTTATTTAATTAACTCTTGATATCCTGAAGAAATGGAGTCCCTGAAATATCTCTTTCAACACACAAAATACGTGAACACTTGCAAAAGTTTTTCACACAGCCAGTACGTTTTGAAACATTCATTAATGTTTGTGAAGCAGTCACTGTCAGCATGCAGTATCACCAAAATGTCTTTATAGACTTAACAGCTCTGTCTTATAGTTGGTTCTGACGAGGGTTCAGTAAACAAGGATAAGGCTATAAAATGAAGCAGAAAAAGAATACCGATTAACAACCTATTAAGAGAGCAACATCCAACCTGTATACTGTACTAAGTGGCACATGACTCTGTGGAAAAATAGCAAACAATGATGTAACTAAAGATTTCATCACAAATATACAATGTGCAGAATTAAGGTTGTAGCAACCCTAACTGTATTTCTGATTTTGAGACTTTCACTTTTATTCTAACTCCTTCACTTTTATTTTTAATGATGTCTTTTCAATATTGCATCTTGTGAAGTGCATTTTTAAAAAGCACATAATAAAACAGATGATGCAGCAGCACACGTCCACACAGATCCTCAGCAGAAGTGGGACCCTTAGGACCATAACAGGCACCTATATTACCTGAAGTCGTCCAGTAACAGCTGTAGGAAGCTGGTATCCCCTTTTCACTACTATTGGGAGGGGGAAGACGTGTAACCAATAGACTTGAAAAACAGTCTCTCACAGCAAAAGAAAGATAACCCTCAGAATCCTTTGTTCTACATGTTAGATCTAGTGAGCATAAGCTTTTCCATCCTTCCCCCACAAGTTTAATTCTCGTGTTGCATTCTTTAAATCTGTGGTTTTTCCAGTCTTACAGTTCTCATCAGTCTGTCCCTTATACCAGATGGTTCTCTTTGTCTAGCTTGTCCCAGTCTCCACGTCCCAAGAAGTCATTCTTGTCTCAGTCCCTCAGGATTACACAACATCTAATCCCAGTGCTCTTGACCTTGTACTCATTGTCCCTGCTTGGATCCCAGTTCTCTGACCACTGCCAACTGCTGGATCTATTTGTCTCTAGATCAGAGTCCCCTTTACAGTGTTTCATACTTCTCTTCCCACCTCTAAGTCTATCGAGGTTCATATCATCATCCCTCACCTGAGACCAGTCCATCCTAGTTTCCCAAACTTTCCTTCAGCAGTTTCCTATATTCTTGTTGAATTCATCTCCAGTCTCAAGAAAGGAGACTGCTAGAAAGAGCTTGAACGTAGACTGGGATAAGGCATTCAAACAGGTGAAGGCTGGGTGGAGTTTGGCAGGGAACAAAGACTGTTTCCATCTCTCTTAACAGCTGCCTCTTTTGCTCTCCCTGTCTTTCTTGCTCTGTGTCTCCAAAAAGATGGGGCTTACTATTTGGTTAGTACTGAAAATGTTATCAGAGCTTTAAATATTCCCTGAGGCTGCAAACCACAGATTTTGTTGTTAAAGGAGTACTGATTTTTTCAAACTTGTATAGCTTTGCAAACTTTCAGCGTATGCCTGGCAAATGCCACTTTCCTATTTCAGTGTCAATTTTCAAGTCCCTGCTTTACAGCAGAATAAACTAAACCTTTTCACATAAAAGATCACCAAATTTTATTTTATACACTGAACAAAAACTTGATGTCTCCTAGTGTGTTTCTTTAAAAGAGCCAAACAATTTTGGCTGTAATTTCCCCAAATGAATCAGCTTGAGTAAGTCACGGAGCTTGGAAAATTACAGCCCAAATGGCTAGTATTTGGCAAAGTTATACAGAACTGAAAACAGGTTCTCCCAGTCAGAAGTTTCAGGTAGTATTAATGATAGACAGCACTCCCAGTTGCACCTACCATAATTCAGAAAAAAAACAAGTGACAGTTCTTCATAGTGTATATTAACATTTAACCATTCTAAGCCTTCCATTTTATTATTATAACTTTTCCAGTTAGTGATCTATTCCAAGTATTTTTTTCCTGATTTTTTTAAACACTATGCATTTATCTTTAAAATATGTACATGCATGCTAAGGAAAACTGTTGTATAATACAAGTTAATCAGTGAATTAGCACATTTGGACAACTGTTTTACTTCCATCCTCTCTACTCTTCTCCTTTACTCATACGTCAACTATCTCTGCAACCCTTGCCCTCCTGTTCAGGATCTCCCAGACCTCACAGGGTTCAAGATCCAGGGTGTTTCTCACCCATCAGTACAGATCTGACAGTTAGTTACATAATTCAAATAAAGACTGTTGTTTTAAGTGGGCAGGGAGAACCTCAAAATGTGGACATGGACTTATAGCAAATCTGCTACTGCTTCTTCAGTGAGCAGACCTGAAAAAGGTGAAGGAAACACTAGGATTAGGAATCTGAATGATTCTCCTTCCTCAGGCTTTCTACTCACACCCGTTCTTCTGCAGGGATCTTTATATACGCTCTGCCCAAGCTGATAGTAAAACTCTACCATAGAAAATGTACTTCTACGATGGCTGATATGTCTGATGAGGTCTAGTAACTGATACAATCATCTCACCTACCTCTAGATCAGTGAAAAGCCCCTGGTTGTTCTGAAGTATGGCATACATGCAATGTGCAACGGTAACTGCATGCTTCCAGTTGTGGTAGGGCACACGGCGATAATTCTTCTTTACAGACATAGTAAATCGGCATAGCTTTTCAAGTTCAAAGCTAGAAAGAAATTAACTTGGTCAGAGACAAGAAATAAGAACAGAAAAAACAACCAACAGAGAAGAAAAGATGCTCTTTGATTTACTCTTCTTGCTAGGATTGACTCTCATTGTGGATGACTCTTTGATTACAAGAGTCATTCAAGTTTTGGCAAGGACAGAGAAGTGTGGATACCTGACAACGCTCTTAGTTTAATCTGTAAAGTTCTGGAACATAAATCAAGCTACCCAGCTCAGGCAACACAATTGCATAACCTTCCCTGCTCCCAGAAACTTCAAGTGTGGTTTCTTTAAATTATTATCTATTCAACCTGCCTAATAGTGAAACTCTGCATCTAACGGACAATTTGAAAACATCATTTGTGATCAAACCAGAAAATTAGGGTTTTTTTAAGCAAATGACACAGAAGAAATAATCCTGTTTAAATCAAAATTTCAAATGCCAAATGCATAAATTGTTCTGAATAAAAGAAGTTGAGATGCTCCATATTGACATCGTGAAAAGAAGAAGATTTTACTTTTTCCAAGACTTTAAGATATTTTCCCAGTTTGGCCAAATGAACATAAATTCACATTTCACTGTTTCTTCATTTTTCACCAAACAATATTTTGTTAAGTAATTGCCAGTCAACCATGAAAGCACCCCAAGTCTATAGCATTTATGGGATTATTTCTTAAAGAATTGTTTTATATTTTTGCTATTAATATAGACAAGCAAAATGAATTTATGATCAAGAGTATTTTCACTAAGGTAATAATAAAAAGCAGTAATAACTAATTGTTATGTCTGGCTTATGTGCTCATCAAAAACACCTCTGAGAGAGTTCATATTTTGTAGTACCAGAGCTCTGCACAGTCTTTAATAAACTTTATCTACTGATGTTCCTTTGAAAGGAAAGCTGAATACTTTTTGTTTACAGATGGAAAATTCAGGCACAGATTAGATTTTCTAAAGTACCTAATCTGAGCTGCCCAGGGTGGAAAGGGAATATTACACTTGAGCCCAGAACTGAACTGAAGATGCCAGAGTCCCAAGTCACTGACTTTTTCCCTCATAAACAGATCAGTTTTCCTTTATTCTCATTTTTCTCCTGTTACTGCGGTTTGCCTTTTTTTTTTTTTTTTTTTTTTTTTTTTTAAGTTCTGTGTTTTGATAATTTCTTGGGTATCTCAGGGAAGTGGAATTAATGTTCTAGTTTGCAGTACATGTGGGCTGAGAAAACAAAGCCAAATGTCTCTGACCTATATGTAAAAATGTAAACAGATCTACTATACGGAGCCAGTTAGATACAAACCCATATTTCTATGGTTGTGTGCTGAGCAAGGTAATTCTTCCTAGCCTTAGTCTGACATTAGTAAAAATGGAGGCATATTGTCTTCCAAAAAAGCTTTAGGCTTTCTTTTTTAATTCTAGAGAGTTAAGTCAGACAGCTCTAGAACAATTGTTAGAACTACTGTTTAAAATAGTACATCATAATTCAGAATATCACAACAGTCACTTCCATCTACATCCAATATCAACTCAATGGTTACTATGGGATAGTACAGTTGTAGCTAAAGGGAAAATCATTATCAATGATACCTCAACGTATAATACTATTCCTTCCTCCCCTGCTGTATTTTGTATACTTGATTAAAGCAGTGAAAGATTATTTCTTCATGAGAGCCAAGAATATGTAGCAAGTATCATAGATTTTTCTCCAAAATCCTCCCTGGACAGGACAGTTATACATTACATAGGTGTATACTTAAAGGCACAACCTTACTCCTCAATATATTAAAAATCAAATTTAATCTTAGAATAGCTGTACTTGTTTCAGAGGGTTGAGAAGTTTTGTTCTTTCAGAAATTAAATGCAAGTCCAGTCCCAACAGCCTCCTTTTCAGATATTGTCCTCACTTTTGTTTCTTTAGCTTTATATGTGAAAGCTGAGACTCATTTGAAAAATGTCAAGTAGATATCAATTCTTTCCCATCAAAGTTACACCTTGAAAGAAAGAGACTGGGAGACAGAGAGGGAAAAGAACAGAACTTAGCTGAAACTCTGAAGCCCAATCCTGCATCCACAGCCATTCAGTCAGGAACGGAAACAAGCTAACTACACTGAGCAGCAGAGAACTGGTTTTAGAACAGTCACCCACTTTGCAGTATTGAAGAAGACATGAGAAAGACTGTCAGGTTTAACTGTATGCTTTGAGGGCATGGAGACTCATCCAGTTACTAAGATGAAACAGTCACCAGCAAATGTTTCCCAAATGTTGCTCCTTTTTGCAGGGAGATACTTCCCCTTTCAATTGCCCATCTGCAGATTTTTTCCATAATTTGGAGCAGCTTCTTTCTTTCAGCATTGGGACATACTTAGCCAAGAGACTACTGACCTTAGCAATGATAATGGACACTGAGAGAAAGGACAATAAATGAAACATTTTATTTGAAAATAATTCACTTCCATAATTAATGCACAATGATGCCAATAACTAATCTATTTAGCAAGATAAGATCTAACCATGGATTATTTTAAACATATGGTATATTAATTTCAGCAACTATGTACTTGAAAAATCAGTATTCATGGACCTTGTCTCCTTTTTGGCAAGAGTGCCTTTAATATCTTCACCATCTTCTGTCTGAAAAGCAATCTCATCTCAGAACCAAACAATACTCTATATATTGGAAGGACAACTATTTGGATGATATAATGAGTTCTTTTACCTGGCGGCTCCCAAATTTTATTAACTGAAGACCAAGAAACTGGTGCAAGAAATCCAGCCTGCTTATTACAGCCCTATGCAGACCAGACATAGTAAATAAACTCCAAAGAAAATAAGACCTTGAATTAGAAAACAATGATCTCAAAATTTCCTAATAAACAAACATATAAATAACAGAATTAAAGCAATAAATCATGTACTTCATACCAGGCTGTCCCACAGGACTGGTGAACCATGTAGACAAAAATGGCAGGCCAGACATCCTCATACGGACTGATATCAAAGTGGTATCTAAGAAGGAAGTTTCAGCTTAGTAAGGACAAGCACTTTTTCATTCTTACTAAAAGCAAGTGAAAACGACTAGGTAATGTATATCTGACAGCATTCCCTTGTTTCTGAATATACACAGAAAACTGACTCTACAGGCTATATTTTCCAGCAATGTAAGTTAACACATTTCCACTAAGGTCAATGGAACTATGCTCATAGAATCATAGTATCATTTAGGCTGGAAAAGACCTTTAAGATCATCGAGCCCAACCGTTAGCCTTTGGTTAGCCTTTGGCTTTGTTTAGTTACTAGAAATATAAATCTTTATTTAAGAATTTGTTGCTTAAGTAATGTATAAAAATCTTTGTTCTACAGGGATGATGAGAGCTTTACAGGCACTCCTAAATCATTGCAGACTTTCCTCCCAGGAATTGTAAAGATGGTGTCTGTAATAATACATTTACTGGCTTTTTTTTCAATAATTTCTGTCACGAATTCAGTGAGACTCGCTCTAGTTTTGACAGAAGAAAATATCAACTTTTACTGGCTAATAGAAATTAAGCCCAAACTTCAAAAATCAAACATTTAATACTGCGTTTTTTTATGTTTCATTAGCTGAGGACTTCTCCCCTCTCCCGATATCAACATTTAGGCCTAATATTAGGGACCCACTCAGCAGAACTGTTTGTCCTTCGATTATTAATTAACCCCTTTCCCTGCACCTGCTGTGCTGCAAGTCTTCTATTTACTTGCCATTGAATCTGGCTAAATGCTTGCGTGTACGTGGCATACTGAACAGCACAGCAGGTACAAGAGAGCTGAAGGTAGCTGAATTGCTTGGAAAATGGTTAAATGTATTCAGATTGCTTGAACTAAAGGATGTTAATATAATTTAGAATGAAGCCTGTCATCTTTACAAGTGAAAGTCATTTTTCTTGAGGAGGTAGGTTATATAATATCATCTAACAAAGCACAAGAAATTGTATTGCAAAGAATAAGCCTCTATTAGGGTGTAATCCTGCAAGCTGATAATACCCTGGCATTCAAGCAAATCACTTCAGCATGTAATGAACTTTAACTGTAAGCAGTCCCTGTTAAGCATACACTTCCATGCTTTGCTCACTCACAGCTGCAATGCTCAGCGCCTGACAGAAGTGAGCGAGCTCTAGAGATTAGGTTTACAAAGACAACTTAGATGTGTGACTCAATATTATAGAGTTCTGATTTTAGGCACCTGGTCACTGCAGTAGAATTTATTGTCCTGGGCCAGAAACAGTGACTAAAAAATGAGATGACTCCCGGTGTTAGCATTGAGTGGGTACTGACTGATAAAATCAGCTAGAAGTACATCTTCAGCACCTTGAGGTGCATCCTCAGGTCCTTGAGAGCTGAAAGTAGCTGAATTATTTCAGAGAGACCCTAAGAGGCTGGATGGGAAGTCCTCCTCCAAATTTAGGCCACAACTCTAAACTCTAGCACCTGGGATTCATAACCCTGAATTATCTTCAGAAGTTTGGAGATCCGTATCCATTTTCCTCTCCTTCAAGAAACACAAGCAGATGCACAAAACACACACACCAAAAAAAAAACCAAACAACCAAACAACCCTAACGCCTCCCACCCCCAAAATCAAAAAACCCAGAAAATCCCAGGAATGAGCTGAATCTTTTATTCTAAAACATATGCAAGGGGATGACATCATGCACTTGGTCTTAACTACTGATGTTCCAGCTCAGCCTCCTCTCTGGCTCTGAGCTGTTGGTGACTCGGGACTATGGGAAAGAAAGCTCATCTCTACAATCCTTAGATATAAGCTAATGCTTAAAGCAACTGCTGAAACTACCCATGCCTGAGGAAGATACTACCATTAGAAGTAGGTATTATTTTACATCATTGATAGATAAATTTTGTTCACAGGTCATTAAGTATAACTAAGTATAAGAAAGCCAGATATAAACCCCTATGATTTTGGGATAGTTCAATAATAAAAGTGCTTCTTACAAAACCCTCCACTACACCTAGGGAAAAAAAAAGTTCATCTTTTTCACAGACTGATACAAGATGCAACTGTCACTATATGACAAAAATACTTACAGTTCAATTTCTTTATAAATATGTGGAGGCAGTGTACAGTGCATGAGGTTTTGCCACTCTTCTGCTGTACAAACACTGTGGTAGGATAGCTTCTCCATCGTTACACGGTAAATACACTCTGAATGGCGAATTCTGTGGTACATCTGAAAAAGGGAAGTAATTCATTAATGTGAAATTTTAATACAGGAAAAAACATTTCTTTCCTATATTCAAGCACTTATTCTTAAAATAGACATCTGCAAAAATGTTAGTGCTTTTGGCTGCTCAACTTCATACATTAGAAAAGCAACAGATTATATGAAATTCAGTACTTCTGGAAAACTAGGCCTTCTATCACATCATTCCGCATCTATACACTCAGGTAAACATCTAAGGCTTGGCTGATTTTTCACTGCGTCTGAGCTCTCCCAAGAAAAAGAATCAAAGTTCAGGAGAAAAAAAACAGAGCTCAGTCCCTTGCAATATGCTAACAGAAAAAAAACTGATAACAGAGCACAATTCATATTTTGTGTCACTGCATGAATTCAGCTATTAATTGGTACAAATAACTGCTACCTGTGCACAGTAAAAAGTACATGAGATGTTTATCGTTATGATGCAATAGCTGTGAAAAATAAGTACAGTTAATTATTGAGAGGTTCAGACAACTCTTGCAGACATGGCATGGTTTGTAAACAAGTGAGGGCACAACAATTTTACTAGTAAAGAGAATCCTCTGGAGCAGCATGCCCTGAATGGTAACATTCACCATCTAAAAAGAGTGAACTCACACACAATTGCATGGTTGCATAGTGCCAAGTTTCATGTATATGCACGCCTTTCTACTTGCCTTGAGTCATGTGGAACAAGTGTACGTAGTTGTTAGTAAAATTTGTCGCCCTGGTATGCCGACAGCATGATGTTGATAAAATGGCTTAACGTAAATCACCAGGCTTAACTGGCATTGCATTGTATCTTACCTCCCATGAATATGACACATTTCTTCTGCATTGTATTTTTATTGCATTTATTGCATTTTTATACTTCCATAGTAATGATCATTAAATTGCTTACGCTTCCTACAGGAATAGTAATTTTTGTGATGATAAAGGGTTTGAAAACAAAAATTGCTATCCGCACTTATCTGGAAGCATGAATAATTATGAGTATATAGCACAGCATATAAATGTATAAATTGATGTATTTGAATACTAAGCATATAGAATCGAAAGAATACATAACATCTCCATCCCCCAGATAAATTTGTAAAACGTGATCTGAATTTATAAAAGTAAATAAGAATCATACTTTCTAATGGAAAAGAGAAGACAGACAGATATCATTCACATTTCAGAGCTTGCTCTCTCAGTTTAGCTACACGAAATTGATGTATCCAGGGTACAATTATTTCAGAAAGCATCAAATGAATCCCTATCATCCTCTTAAAATACAATTATTCAGCAAAGAATTCAATGATGCCTGTTTCCTCATTAATTCAATGAAACAGATTTATGAATCACTTTAATAATCTGGAACATCAAAATCCTTAAGTAGGATACTAAGTCTTCCCATTATAACCAACAGCTTACAAAACTGTAAATAAAACTTACATTAGCACAGTGTAAGGCTAAAGCACAAAAGACTGCAAACATTTTAAAGTTGTTCTCATCAGTTTTAGAGAAGGCACTTCCACTTATTTTGTTCACCATCTGCACAACACCTATTACACTTCCTCGGCTTACAATAGGCATGCACAGGATATTTCTGGTTGTGTAGCCTGTGTAGAGGTCTACTTCTCTGGAGAGCCAGAAAAGAGAAAAGAAAAAGAGTTAATATTATTAATTAATATCTATTCCTTGATTCTCAGAAATGTGGATGTACAATATACTAAATAGTTTCAAAGTAGATGTAATTAGCACCTGGAAGAAGTTCACCTCCAATGCTCTCAAATATTTCCATCTACTGTGTCATATTTAGAAAGAACTTTTTAATCCTTTAATCTCCATTTGCAAGATAAAGAACTAATACTCCCTCAAATGTACAGTCAGCTTACTCATAAAATTAAAGAATACCTTCAGGTACTTAGGCATGCTATTTGTTAGCGAACTTTTTTTCTCCCCTGAAACTAATCAGATTTCAGGGAGGCTAATAAAGAGAATCAGCAACAGTCTACCTAACTGGGCAAAGTTCCATAGCAGGAAAAATAACAAATTTTTTTCTCTATTATATTTATATTTGATAAAGATAATACTTTTTATTTGCATCTTAAAAATATCTCTGATGACTAAAGCATTTAAATAGATATTTATAGGTTGCCTCCTCATCAGAGGATCACAGCTCCATGAATGCATCCTAATATGAAGTTTAAATAGTAAATTTAAGTGAAAGGTTTGGTGAGCTATCTTCCACTCCCACAAAGAACATCCTACCTGTTAAAGCGTGGATCTGCATAGGCATCAGGGATGTTAAGGACTTCTCCTGTTCTTGCCACTTGACCAGCTATTCCTTTTTCTATAGAAAATCTGCAGAAAATAAAAATGTGTGTTAGCCACAATATGAGCTACCTGAAAAAACATTTTTCCAGTGGAGTCTGTCTTAGGCACGGTAATGGACATTTGTTCCCAACCAGCGTCATTTTGATGCTTTTAGGAGAAAAATCTTACAAGACAACAACTAGTAGTAAATAATAAAATAAAAAAGCACATACTAATAGATACTTTGTGAAAACATTTTATATAACTACATAGTTTAATACAAAAAATGCCATAATATGACCATTTTAGTGACAAAAATTCAAAGTCATCAATAACCATAGGGGTTATGCCTAATAAACATGACATTTGCGCAGAACCTGAGGCCCGTGTTTACCTTTACAAGCTACTCATTTTATCATTGCTTTTACATAGTCATTGTTTCTTTAGATACATCATAGGCAATATGGAGCTTGTCTCTTCAGGAGAGGCAGGTGGATTTGGTAAAATAAACTTTGGAAAAAGACTAGTGGAAATTTCAAAGCTAAGCATTATAGGCATTTGCCATGTACACTTCAGAATAACTAGCTCGTTTCATCTTATGACAGGCAAACAGTGCCACGGTACTAACTGCATCCCTTAATCACCACGAGAAAGTTAAACACAACAAATATTTTCTGGAATTGAATCAGAAAAAATCTACAAGTCTGTCTTGCAAGGAAATAATTTTCAATTCTGTGACATAAGCAGTTATGACATACAAGCACAAAAGAATTTGTGGAGAAAAATAAGTAGAAAGAATCACATGTGAAACACTTTCAAATCTAAAAGCACCTGGGTAGTATCGTGCCCCCACTGAAGTTAGTGACAAAGCTGACAGGATTTCACCCTGCTGATTTTAAGTTAGTTTCTTCTGCTGCTTCTTATGATATGTACATGACACCAACTTAAGGCTCCTTCCTGGTGACTGCCTGACTCAGTGTCACTTTCTTACAGATATTTAAGTTGTACTTCTCTTTCAGTATATAGCACCCATGAAATGGCTTACACCCTTGCACTCAGAGTCAACATTTCAATAATTTTCATACAGAAAAGACAACAAGATATAAGCAAGAAAAACAGGTATCAGGAAGGACTATGAAAGTATATGTTAAAGCAGGCCACCTTCTTTAATTTACACCACCTCCTTGCTTGTCAGTATGTAAATTGCACCAATTTTGACTCCTTCCACTCTCACGCACACAATGGAGTAAGTGGGAGTAAGTTTGTCTAAAGGGGTCTGAGTGAAGAGATGAAATACATCTCATATTGGCCCAGAACTTTAAAAGTATAAGGAGGAAATGAAAAAAACTCTGAGAAAATCTATGCTGAGTATTTTAACAAAATTTTAGTGCAGGATATTTAGTCATACATTTCTTTCTTTTTAAGAAGCTGCAGGTTTAAAACCTGTGTGTCTTTGAAAATCTCAATCTGTAACTATTAAGGATTCAAAATTTTTGAAAAGTGAACAATGTTACATTTACTTTGTTGTTTTGCCTCTTTCATTAAAAAATGTGCATAAGTGTAAAAATTACATATTTATGACATGAAGCAGAAATACACATCAATTTTAGGCAGAGAATCCTATGTATTCATTTACAAGCCCATATACATTTTCAAATTCACCACTTCAAGCATACTTCAGAATCACAATTATTTAAAAGTTTCAAAATACTCTGAATTCACATGAGAAAGAGTAAAACTAAATTATTGGACTTGAAATCTTCAAAACCAGTCCATACTAGATTCTACATATGCTTAATCCAGCCATAAGAATTGTGATTTCCTTGCTTTGGATGTGCTTGAATTGCACAAATTTCAATTCCTCTTGGGAACCCTCTTGGGAAAAAAAGTCCCATACTGGCAGACTACGGATTAGGTGCACCTTTACCTGCACCTTTACCTACCTCAGAACACCTCTGTTTTTTTCCCAACATGATTTCCAAAAGGACCGCCTCCGGAAGACGGCATTTCCAGGAGTGACGTTATAGCTTCAGAGACGTTGTTTCGATGGCACTGCAATGTCATTCCCAGAAGTACTACCTTCTGGAGGCGGGTCCTGGTGGGAATGATATCACAGTATGACAAGTATTGTCAGGGTACCTGCAGATAGGCACAGAGACTGGGTAATAAAATGCCTGCACATCCGTAGTTATAATGAAACTGCATTCTTCTGCTAGCTACTCTTACCTTATTTCTTTGGTCTTCTTGAAGACAGGTTTCCCATCATTTTCTTCTCCAATATCAAAAAGGTCTGAATACAGCTCCTTATTTTTGTGGTCAACCTGGAAGAGTGCACACCTATCTGCATTCACCAGGTTTTTTGCATATATCTATAGACAAAAAACAAAACTAGAGTTAACGGTCATGAGTTAGATTATCTTCAGTTATTTATCTGACGAAAACATAAGTCCCTAGAAGACAAAAGTTTTGAGAAATTATCCAGTATGCAAATCTCTTTGAAGGAGCATTCACCTTCACAGCAATCTTTTAGGATACAATTCAAAATGAAAGTGTGTCTTTTATTCAATATTTTTTGTAAATTACAGTGTACTCTTTGACAAATGCAGGACTATCTTTAGAGGCTTGAATGTTTGCTAAAAGGAAAAAGGCTTTTTGCAGCACTGATTGTCAGCACTGATTGTCAGAACAGAATCTTGTCCTGGGAACACAGCAGCTCTTCACTGAAATGTTCCTCAGACATACGATGGACTTTCTGAGAACAAGAGGAAAGCATGAACCAAAGTCGAACAAGGATCACTGTGTTAACTTAAGATGCCACATAGTCAGGTTCAAGAACCTGCTCTATCCAGTTCAGATACATCTCCTATGTTTCTTATCTACTCAGAAAGCATAGTAACTGCACGGTAGAGCATGATCCGAGGTGGATCTCGCTCAACTTTTAAAAATTGTGTATAATAGCTATCTAGTCACTCAGCCACAGAAAGAGGCTGATTACATCTTGGTGTGCAATGCATGCAGGTGGCATGTCTTAAGAATTCTCAAGACTTCCGTATGAATGAATTAACTTCCTCCCACTTCTCTCTTGTCTTTCAAAAATGAAACCAAAAACCTAAAATGTTTCATTTCATATTAATGGAAATAGACAAGTGTTAGACCTTGGCAGAAGAAACCTATGAGATGATAAATCATTAGTTGGGAGGCTAATTCCATGTCATATGACCTGTGTAATGGGAAATGCACAGAAACCACCTAGACCAACTCTGCAAAACTTGGAGGGCCCTCCCGTACTGACAGAATCTGTGGCTGGAAAGATTCTGCTGCTTTCTACTCCATTCGCTCCATCAGAGCGGTAGAAAGTCAGGGAGACTGCAACCTAAGAGGTAACTTTTGTGAAATATTTCCCACTTAGAACATTAAGAAGTTTAAAGATCTCGACCACTCACACCATTTATTCCTTTGCTCAAAACAGAGTGAATATAAACTGTGCCAAAAAGGACAAGGGGTCCAGTAAATGCTTCTCTACACCTATTCAGAAACTGTATTAGATTTCTTTATAAAATCAACAGCACAGTGTTGATTTTACACAATTAAACTTTTGTGTTCTAATGCATATGACTCAAGAACTTACCTTGGTCACGACTCATGCTTTTCAAAAGTAACTGCTTAAACACCACTAATTGAGATAAATAGTTAATGGGCTGAGAAAGTCTTACTTCTCTAAAGCCCTAGCTCAAATCCAGGCCAGTGGCTGAAGGGGAATATCAGTACAAAAGATATGCTTTGCATTGTCAGTTGGGTAGGTTGCTTGTAACTACTCAAGCATATTGATAAGAAAATTTATAAGGCAACTTAAACTTCTGCTTCCCCTCCTTGCATCTATATTCAAAAACACCCTTATACCACTAACTTTGCTGAGGGACTTCAGTGAAAATAAAAATACAAATGAAAAGAATGCTAAAATCCTTATACTGTTTTCTTTATTATTACAGGAACAAATCAAACTTTAAGTGCAATCACCAAAGGGTGGAGTAGTGAGGTGAAATTGAGTTCCACTCTTGTCTCACTCTGAGACACAGAATAAGCCACATAATGATAAAATCACACTCCCATGAAATGGCAATAAATGTGCAAACACATAATTCAATTAATTGGCCCAAGAAACAGCCAACTGCTACAGCTTACAAAGGAAGCTGAGTATGAAACATCTACACAGGTTGAAATGCAGAATCATGATGCAGCCAAGTGTTGGAAAAGAAGATGAAACAGTAAGCATGTTTTATTGCCAATTGTGTTTTCCACCAGACCTCTATTCGTAGGGAAGAACAGGGAAGAATATCAATATTTGTTCTCAATGCCATATGTTATATTACACCAGTTCTTTTAAATGTTATGCTATTTTTAAGCAGTTCATTTAAATTGGAAAAGTCAATGTTCAGAAATGTGTCCTATGTGCAGAATTCCTGACTGTGTACTAACTAGAATAAGACAAACACTGCAGAGTATTTTCCATTCCTAATTCAAGTTTCTAAATAAAACCACTTTAATATTTTTTGCATTCTAAGTTTGTTGTCTTTGAATAGTCTAGCTAAGAATATCACTTTGAAGACTGGAGTAAGTATCGGAGTACTGTTGGAGAGTAATTTTTTGAATACGCAAATTGAAACAATAGTATCACAGACCTGATTAAGATTTACATTCAGGAAAAAGAACTGCATTATGCAATGAATGTGCCTAAAGCTAAAAAGCATAACTCATATATCAAACACTCAAAATGTGCTATGAACAACCAGTCCATATGTATTCGTAAATACTATTGAGGAAATAATTTTTAATTCAAAATTGATTCAGAAAATTGTAATCTGTTTCTGATCTGTACTTTAATTCATTGATTAGTTATTTCAATGGACTTGGCTTTAGTGGTTTTCATAAAACATTGACTGACTGTCCCTCTAGTTATGGGTGTAAATACATTTGCAAAGCAAAAGGGATGTCATGTCCTGCACATCTCATTCAGCAACTGGAATAAATACTCTAGGAGTAATGTTTGACATCTAGTCCTTCCTACAGACAATTACTTCTTCAGGAGTGTTTTGCAGCATGTAATAAATTGAATTTAGGAAAAAGGAATCAATACAACAAGCTGAAATAAAAAGAAAACCAGAAGTCGTTCTGCTACAATGTTCAAACCTTCTCTAAAACACAATAGTAACTACTTAGTTCAGACACAGTCATATTTCATTACGTACGAAAGCTGTGAAACAAAGTTGTTGCGACAACAAAAAATCAAGCTGACCTTTGCCACCTTCTTCTGTATAGAGATGTTGATTCTGTTTGTATTACACATCCATTATAAACAGCTTATATATTTCAATGATGTAATGTCTTACTTCAAGGAAAGGAGAATGAAGGACTTTAATAACTAAGACTAATAAACTTAGAAGTGAAAAAGGCAACTTACCATTATATGTTCAAGTAGAGAATCTATTGCAACTATATTATCAAAATACGTTCTGCAGAGAAAGAGAAGTCAGTAAATATTGGCATTTAGTCAAACACTTCTCAAATGGTTGTCATGAGCTCTTGTTTCACACTCGCTTAACAGTGGAACCTGAATAGGTGAGGACAAACCTCTGCACCTTGAAAATCATTGACTGGCTTGCTATATAGCACAAGGGAATTGATAAATGGTCCTAGCTTTGTTCCTTTAAGCCATTATTATACAACTACAGAATTGTAGAATATTCTCTATAATATGTAGAATTTTCTTTGTAGAAAACGAAAACACTACCAAACATTGCCTGCCATGGATTGAATAGGCCCCTGCTGAGCAACACCAAGAATGTATCAAAATGCTTTGGCACTCTTTACACACTGAAAATTTTAAAAGGAGAAATAAAAAGAAAAAGCCATCCAAAAGATGAAAACAAAAAAATCTTCCATTGCTGATATATATTATCTACATGCTTTCAAAATATCTCATTAGGTTTATGCACAGAAGACTGTGTACTAAGAATTAATGAAAACTAGGTATTGTAGCTAAATTCATGTCATATTATCCAACCCTTTACACTATTTAAATTGCAACAATTTATAAAACTCTTAATGAGTCTTCTCTATCAACCCAGGTGTAGCATGTTGAAGTTGCAGAAAAAACTGATCTTGTGACTTGAAAAAAAAAAAAGTATCTCAGTTTCACAGCAAAGTAGTAACTGTCCAAGGACAGTCAAGAACATTGAAAGATAAAGGTCAAACTTATTAGTAAAAGAAGTCTAAATCTTCCACATGCCAAATCTTAATAGCCCTCGGATTACAATGTTCCCAGCAGACAGAAAGACATTGTCCCATAGCCTTGAACATATATACAGCTCAGTTCTGTTTGGGTCTAGTGGGAAGGAAATACAAAATACGCTAGTCTTACATTGTCAGGGACATGAAGAGGTGGAGCACTGCATACTATGCCCTTTCTAAAATGTTACAGAACATGTCCCAGTGACATTGCATGTGAACAATTTCCTCACTGAATAGGAAACCTTCTTTCCATGTAAGAAAAGGTACAGGCCATTTCTAAGAGGAAACTAATTATTTTCTTGCTAGTGCAAGTCTTCACCTACATGAAGTTCATGAAGTTGTTATTAAATATTATCCCAATTTTGTGGCTCAAAACATAGGGTTTCTTTTTTCGTTAAAACTAAACAATTCTAGCAGTTGATAATGCTGTATGAGAGGTATTTTCTTATAGAAATACATATTAAATATTTGCAGTATTTTTTGTAATTTTTATCTTAAAAAATTAAAATAATTGCAAAGTTCTTTAAAACAATCTCAGTACTATGTACCAAGAGTAAATTGCCAGCCCATAAATTTGGGTAGATTAATCCAGAGTTCTCTGGTAAACTAGCTCAGTACAGATGTTAGCAACATAAAAACTTTCTGGAAAGGAATATAAAGGTGCAAGACACTGCAGCAAGTGGGTAGCTCTGGCAAGGGAATGATGAGAGTGCCCTTTAGGAGACACACTCTGAACCTAAGCTGAAACAAAAAAACGGTCATCCCTGAGGAAAAAAGCTAGGAAAAACATCTGGATACAACCAGCTTGCCCTCCTTGCAAGGGGTAGACTCCTCCCTGCAGCATATCACTCCCCATTCCAGCCGGCTCCAACTCGGCTGCCTGCATTCCTGAGCAATGGCATAGGAATCTTGTATGTACTCTGATCTCATCAGTTTGAGAATTGTTCATCAAGACCCACAGAAGTGTTTGTAGCAGCAAAAATCTGAGACATCTCATTTTTCCACAGTATCATCAGCCCTTTGTGATGCACTTAGAAATTATTCAACCAATTAGTTTGATAAAATATTGTTAAGCAGCCCAGACTGTGATTTACCAAAAGTACAACTCCAGTTTGTCTTTTAATTTATTGGCTGTCTCTACTATTTAAAGATGCTAATAGCAGCAACAAAGAAAAATGGATGAAGGAAGAGCAGATCACCTAAGACACTAAATTGACTTTGCAAGTCTAAGCCCAAGCTTTCATACTTTTACTGTGTTTTCAATTTAATCTTGCATTTATTGTGGCAAGAAATTAAAAGAAAACAGACTATACGCAGTTACAGTCTTTGAAAACGAAAACAGAGCCTCCAGAAAACACAGGGAAAGAACAATCGTGTGGCAACTCTGATTCTTCAAGGGTATATCCCTGAAGTGTGTACATGTATGTGTGTGTGTGTGTGTGTATACCTACATGTCAAAAAAGGGAGGGGGGAAGCTGAAGCAAGCTAACTAACTTTTCATAAAGTCTTTTCAAACGTTCTAGAATTGGCCATGAAAAGAGATGGCAAGCCTATTTGTCACTTCTCAAAAGAGAGTCACATTTAATTCTGACAGAAGAGGGGAAAAAAAGGCAAAAAAAACCCATATAAAAGACCACAAGAGTAAACAAACTCTGTAAGGTATAATTGGATGTTACATTTCCTTCGGCACCACCACCAAAAAAAAAGATTAACAGTAATACACCACTGCCACCCACATCATTTGTTCTTGTCCCTGTGCTGAAGTTTGCCCACCCTCTGAGGTGTGCCTTCACACCTGCTTGTGAGCAAAGTGTAAGTGTAAAACACAGTTAGATTGGAAGAGCCATGTTAGAAAAACTCATCAAAATAAATTGATGAGGTTATAGTGCAAATCACACTTACTTCGATACATCAAGCAAGAAGTCATTCAGTTCAGTCTGCTTGGCAAGGCCCCGGCACACCTGGAAGCACAGATCACGTTATCATTTGCTCCAGAAAAACACTGGTCAGAGGGAAACTTAAGTCACGCAGTCTACACATTTAATTTGTATGAAAAAAATACCACTACTAGTATATACACGTTACAGCACTGCATAAAATTAAAAGCTGGATTTGTGTTCTGTGCTTCAATCTTACCTAACTAGCTGCTGAGTTAAAACTGTCAAATGCAAGACATCTTTCTTAACTCTTTGAAAGATGCTGGTTGTTACACTTGTTCATGCTGCCTCAAAGGCTGCCACTGAATGTGGTTATGGCATCAACTTAATGACACATCCTTATCCAGACCCTCAGCTCTTCTGAGAATGTCAAATATTTTGTTTGCTTTCTTCCTTCCCATACTTTTACCACTTTTTCCAGGTTGCAAAGTAGCATGTAGACACAACTGAAGACTGCCATCAGGCAAGTTTAAGTAAGCTAAGTAGCAGATGATATATGCTCAACTTTGGGAGAAATCAGCATGAATATGAACACAAAAAACGGTATGCATAGTACTTTTTAGAAGCAAAGTGTTAGATGAAGTAAAGCTTTCAACTGTATTTTTACTTCACCTTATTGCATACTCTGTATCTGAAGTACAGTTGTACACTTGTATATTACTAGAGCAAGCACTCAGAACTAGTAATATCTTTCATCTGTGCAATGCAGATATAAATAAATACATAAAATATGACAAACTACATCCATAAGCCTTACTTTTGCATATAATTAGTTAACTAGGTACAACTTCTTGATATACACTACTTCCTAAAGCCCAGCTGTGAGTCTGGTAGGTATGGCTCATCGCCAGATCAAAACTCTTGCATTCTTCTCATGCAAAAACTCGGGAAGGGCAAGTCTTCTGTTTAGCAGAAGGGAGAGAAATTAAAATGACCAATGGACAGGCTTAAACTCAACTTGCCATGTTTTGTTTTGCTAGGTGTAAAAGACTTCTCAGTTAAAGAGGAAGTCATTGTCACAAAGTGAAGCTACCACTCCATGCAATTGCAATTCTACTAGCATACAATATTCTACACCAGCTAATTCTGCCTAAATGTGCCAGGGTGAATGACCATCTCAAAAAAAGTCAATGACTTCCAGCACCAAGGTTGCAAATATTAGAGTCTAAGAAAGAAAAGAAGGAAACTTTGTGCGAGTCTTCTGCCAAGTGTATGAAAGACACCTTGAAAAAAAAGAATGTCATGAACTTCCTCCTGTGAGTTGACAGAAGAACCTATTTTAGCATCTTCTGTGAGTTGACGGAATATGTTTAGTTTCAGTGTTACCATCTTCTGCTAACTGAAGTAACAAAACCTATTAGCAAAGCTGCTGGTGTTTGCAAGAGCAGCTTGCTCTGTGTAGGGCTTCATTGGGTAGATGACTAGGGACAGCATGAAGCATCCTTAGTGGGAGTAGTTACAGGACCATGAAGCAGCTAGCAAGGATGGCTTAAAGTAGGTTTAGCCAGCAACATCTAATAATCTCAAACTGAATGCCAAAGCAGGAGGAAATCAACCAGTTGGCCTAGCAGTTGCTTTCTTACAAGAGAACCCTGCAAAGTTGTTATAAGTCTGCTTTAACAATTATTCATCTACTTTGTTAAAGTTTCTTTTTCCTCTAGCAAAAATACTGTTTGTTAAGTTATTTGATCCATGGTTACAAGTGAGGAAAACTAGCTCCATGAACACCAAAAATGTTAGCATATTTTTCCCAGGTTCAGGGAAGGGGCTTGAATCAATGTTTTAGTAGTGACCTCCACTTGAATTTGATCATAAACCATGTTCCTACTAATCAAGTTCTGGCAGAAGTGTTACACAATGAAAAAATTAAAACCCACCCACACTTACTTGTACTTGATGTATTGCTACTGAAGCCCATGCAAGATTTGCTGTTGCAACCTGAAACAAAAGAGAAGATACTAACTCTGAAGAAACCTTGAAAACTGCACATCAGTTACATGCTCATTTTCTCATCTAGCTGCTAAGTAAATTGACTGAACTGTTTTAGACAGGCAGGCAGTAACAATTTGTGGGAAGACCGTTATTTTGTGAAAGTCTCAGTATACTTGGCAAATGTTTCAATTTTAGTAAGGTACATTCAGTCACAAGAGAACAATCCTCATTTTTTGTATCAAAAAAATGCTTACCAAGGCTCTTCAGAAGTGGTATTGGGAACCCATCAACTCAGAAATACAACATCAAAACAAACATCCCATAAGCCAAGGGCTTTAAAAATTACATTACGTACATTGTTGAAAGGCATCTGCCATAGAAATAAAATATCCCGTAACATCTTTCTGGGGCTGTATCTCTTCAGCCACAGCTGTTTCCAGCTGTAAACAGGCCCTGTTTCTTTCACTACCATTTTGGTGGCAGAAGAACCAGACCTGATCCCTCAGCTCAAGACTAGTGTTTTAAGTATGACAGTTTCCAGGCAACATTTCCAACAAATGTCATGTAAACTGCAGTTAACTAAGATGAGCTACCATGCATAATCTCCTGTCCTTGAAACACAGGAGCTTTATAGGAACACAGAGGACAGAAGTACAAGAGGTCTGCTGCTGCATACCCTCCTAAGGTAGTTTTTTTTATTTTGTTTTTTTTTTTTTTTTTTTTAAACAGAACATATTGTACACATTTTATAAAAACTGCTAATGATATCCAAAGGCTTTCTGAAATCTGAAAATGAAAAGAATGCTTTAGAACACTCAGAAAGTGACCTTGGAATATTTTTAATTTATGAATAAAATACTTTTATTTAGCAGCCAGTCTTTTCCAAGCAGAACATTCATGAACTTCAGTTGCAGAAGGTATTTCATATAACATAAAAGATTCATATTTACACAGAACAATACATGTCTGAGACCTATTTGAATTTTAGATTGATTAATGCAATAGGATAATTTTAAAAAATAAATACATTGTGTGTAAGCAGCAGAATTAATGAAGCCTGATTTTGTATGAATGCCTGTTCTCTGTTCTGTGAGCAGGGACACTGGCACCACCATATTAATCCAGTCCCCCCTACCACGACCTCTGCTTACCAGTGAAAAAATACCAGGTGCGACACCGAGGCTGAAGCTACATTGACAGCCCAACTAATATACATGTATGAGCATCACATATATGCTAGGCTACTTAGGTTACTGATAAACAGAATATATACAATTGACAAATATTGCTGGTTTTTCCTTCCTTGGCAGGGCTAGTTTTAGTATTTCTTGTCTGGACATTTTCTGTTCTTTTCACAAGAATAATTCCTGTTCAGTACAGCTAAACTGCTCCATGGTGCACCTCGTACCACTATTGAGACAACAGACCTGGCTAGAACTCACACTATTTTGCCCAAATCTCTGTGTTCAGGTTCCCTTCCCTAGGGAAGGGTACAGAGAGAAATGAATGGTACATTCATCTTAATGTATGAGCCATCTTAATGTGTAGATGGGACATAACAAGGATCCTCACCCAGACATGAGAGCTAAGGTGCACTTCTAACACCTTTAATGCAGTGATAGCCTTTGAGACATCTGCTCCATTTTCAAATTTGTTTGTACTTGGCTAACAACTCACAACTTTGGATTGACAAATGGACATGTATGGACAATGTATCTACACAGGCCTTATATAAATACAGTAAACCACGCAGTGTAGACAACAGCCATGGAAATGGGAAAATGGTTATGAATGGGAATATCTGGATTGGGAAGCATCAGAAGGAAAAAAAGGCAGAAGAGAGCTTTACAAATGGCACCTAGATTAGCAGGTCATCCAGGAGCCAGCACATCTACACACCATTTCTAAGGACATCTAGGTCAGGAGACAAATGACAATGAGTAAATCTTCATGACTCACAGAGATGGGACAGGCTAGAGAGACAAAAGATGTCAGCTCCTAAAGGCTAAAGAAAAGGCTGAGCCAAAACGAGCACGTGGTTGTCAACCCAGGAAGAAACCAGGAGACATAAGGACTCAACGGCCGGCATCCCTTGTCTTCCCATTGCAAGGCATCCTGGAGAGACTACCTGGATACGTGCATCTCTGCGCGCGACTTGGAAATACCACCTGGACACCCACATCTTGGTGCCTGAGAGTGTGTGGATGTAAGAATGTGAATGCAAATACATGAAATCTCTTTTGCTTCACTTTTGTTTTAAAATAAAATCACTTTCCCCTCCTTTTCCTGATAACTCAGCAGTGGCCTTTATATAAAAAGTGATTTCATTTTTTGACATTTGATTTACATTTATATTTCATACACCTGCTCTGCATTAACTTCTCTAACAACTCTATATTGAGTTTATAATCAATGAAGAAATCTTGAACCTGTTTTTCCACAAAAGAATACAAGGTAAAATTGCTGATGTGTCCCTGTGCTTGTATATGTAAATTTTAGCTCCTGTGACTGAAAATACAAATCACTACCTATTTTTTTCAATATGTAACATTCGATGAGAACAAAAATCAAGTATGAAAAAAGTATAAAACACATGAGAAGAGTGAGAGAAGAAAGTCTGAGGGGGCTGAAGCTGACCATTGTGGGGAAGTGGGGAAAGGCTGGGCATGAGCTCACCTCTTGGTGACTAAGGTGAAAGGCTTCTTTGCCCCAGTGACGGTAAAGCTCCAGGATACCAATCAGATCACCAATTGCAGTGACAATTGGCAAACACAGAACAGATTGGATACGAGTTCCTGATTCCAGTCCAGTACCTTTGGGAAATCGCTCATCCTACAAAATGTAAACATAATCTGATAAAATGTAAATATCGTAACATTAATATGAAAGATATACTGACATTTTCCTCCCTCTCCTGGCTGATCAAATCTGCAGGAAAATTATAAAATTCATTAAGACTCATATCTCTCAGCATAATTTACATACAGTATTAAGACATCTACTAAAAAAAAAGTAATAAAAAACTCCCAGCATTAAGTTACATATGCAGATAACCTTATTGATGTAAAGTCAGAACGAGCTCTGATTTTAGACCCAGCTTTGTGTTTGTTTTTATAATACATTTTCTCTAATCTCACAGGCAGAAAAACCAGCACTTCATTGCTAATGCCAGTCCAGATTAAGTAAAACCTCAAACAAACAACACTACCCTACCGCCCCCTTTCCCCCCCAAAAAAAACCCAAAGCATTTGTAATCACGAAGTGGACTGATCAGATTTCAGTGTCACCAAGCAGACAGCAGTGCTTGCAAGAGAACAAAAATTGAAACCTGAGGCTAAGGCTTTAGGTTATACAGAGTTATAAACCTCAACCAACTCCTGAGGAGGAAAATGTGTTGCCAAAAATTATGCATGAGAGGAAGAATCTTTCTCCTTCCCTTCCTTATGCATCCTGAATAAACCAGTGCAAAAGTTATAGGAACAAATGTTAAAATAATCCTACCAGCTGCTATAAAAGGCCCAAATTCATAACTTTTAATTTACATCGGGAATGTCCAAGGCTTTATAGCTTCAGTTCCCCATGTAAGAAAACGCACAAAGTCCTGAGAAACCACCTGGATGTTACAGTTAGTAAGGCAGTTACCAGCCGATGTGAAGTGTGCAAGACCCACTTCCTTGCACATCAGTCCTTCAGTACTTGGTTCGTACCAGATGTTCCCTGCAAGCTGTGCTTAGGCAAGACAGACACTCCTTCGAGGCTGATCAAAATCTCTCCTTTCTCAAGGAAAACAACAAGTAATCTCTACCTTAATTACTAAGATGACAATCTGAACGGCTAGGAACAAATGACAGACAAAAGAGAGTGGGAAGCACTTTGCAACACAAGCCTCCGGCTTTCACTTTTTAATTCTGTCCTCTCAAAAAAGGGCTGGCAAGCCTATCTGCAAGTGCTTCCCTTTTACTGTTGTTCCCTTTCACTCCTAAACTCACATGAAGGCAAACCATGTCACCAAAATGAATCTCCCTGTTCAGTCAATAATCCACCAATACTGTAAACTAACAAAAAAGTTCAAAACTCCTCCCTACTACCCCCCCCCCGATTTTATTATGAATGTAAAATCAAAACATACAGCCCTTATATACAAGGATATAATGATATTAATTGGAAATTACCAGTAACAATTTAAGTCTTACATGTGACTGAAAAAACCTAACAACATATAAAATCTTTATACTCCAGGGTGTATAGAAAGCATTGACTGTTACTACAGGAAAAGAGGCTTCTCTGCCTTTTGGTTTTGTGGTTCTGTGTAAGTGCACTCACATTAGTCATTTGAAATTTTGTTTATAGCCTGGGTTTTCCCAATAAAGGTCATACATTTTTTAACAAATATTTTTTAAAATAGAGACAGCAATGTCCAATTTTGGCCACAGTATCCAAAGATTGTTATTCTGGACAGAACTCAAAAGGATAGAAAACACTGAAGAGAGAAGAGAATTTAAACTTCCTTGGTGTTCTCATAACCAGATGATCATAAAGTGTTCTCATAAAGTACAGTTTAAATACCAGTTTCATACAATTGCATAGATGTGACTAGAGGATAAAGTGTTTAAAAAAATTAAAAAGGACGGACTTACAAAGTGCCAAGAATTATCAGAATATCACTTAAGATTTTCTGAATCCTTTTATGGACAAAGGCCTGAATTTTGATATCAGTTACTCTAGTGTGCCTTTCATGTAGGTCTACTGATACTATAAGTATTCTAGCTTTATATTAGTGTAAGCAGAGATTAAAATCCTGTCTAATAACCAGAATTCTGATTGACATTCCTGTCAGTGTGAGCCCTGCATTATAATTAAATCAAACTTTGATTGACTATATGGAAGTCTTCTTGTTTGGGATCAGCACACTAAGTATTTCAAGACCAGGAGGACAGGAGTTTTGACTGATAGGTTTTTTTCCTCTCCAAGTGACTATGGTACCATTACTTCCCTTATCTGACACGCAAAAAAATGTTAAAAGAAAAAAAAAAACCTTACACTTAAAAATAAACGAGACATTCTGAAATTATTCCATCAAGCTAATCCAAACTCAAATTTATTTTCTTGGTAGCAAGACAGATGTAAATTCTGTCATTATACATTCAGCTCAATAAACATTTCAGCATCAAAATATTCATTCTAAAAACATGCTGTAATCATCTCATTAAAAAGAGAAAGCTTTTTACCCCCAGAATATCTTCTACTAACAACGTTTTTCTGGATCTGGCTACATAAGCAGATACTGTAGTGCCATGTGCAATGGGCCCTGCAGGAATGAGCCGTGGTTGTCCTTCTTTAGCTCCTGGTGGTGTAAATACACACAGACTCTAGTTAGAAGGAAAAAAAGAAAAAAAAAAAAATGCAATTAGAAAGCATGGTTACTTTTACAGAGTTACTGTGCTTCCTATGTAGTGTAAAGGATTGAATAAAATAGATAATGTAGAGATACACAGCTTTTGACAATGAAAAGCAGTTGTATAAACTCTGCTTAACTGTTTTGAAATCTTAGGCAATCCCACTCTAAAGTCACCATTCAGACAGTGGATAACTCTTCTGCTGAAGTCAGTCATTGCTTATATCAGGGTTGGATTGCATTTACCTTGAACACACAGTACACTGCATAAAGACTCACCGATGAAAATAATACCTTATAAGAGGTAATAGGGTTTTTTTTAAAGTTTTTTTTTTTCTAGGATGCACTCATTTATTTCAATAGAAAATACTCAAAAAGTAGATATAATCTTTAAATTTCTTGTTTATCTCATCCCATGGAAAGGTAATTTCAAAATTATTCTAGCACTATATTTCCTGAAATCCAAGTGACTGCATTCATCCCTTGTACTAGAAGAAACATCCATGTTACTTGCTGCCTACCTAAAACTGTCTCATTTGATGAAAAGTCAGGTATGACAACATTCACATCATGAAACTCATCCAGAAACAGCTGATAATTGTTCTATAACAAAAATATTAAACAAGTTAACACCGCCAGAATGAATGGGATTGCAAATATTATTTTACAAAAAGAAAATTAAACACACATACAAAGGTCGAATGTGCAAACCCTTCTGTATGCCAAAAACTCTTCAAATCTAAAATTTCATTCATTTTTGGATGGAAAATAAACTTTATGGAACAATAGAGTGCTGGAAAACAATATCCCTGACACAGTCTCATTAAAAATTTCCTTTATTTTTCCCCTCAGACAACCTGCAAAGAAGGAGTGTGTTAGTGACAACCAATTTTGAAGCCACAAAACCACAAAAAAAACCCTGTCTCCAATGCAATAAGCAGGAACAGTTCATTTTGCAAGCACAAAGTTTCATCTTCTGTTTCATTTTTCTACCTTTATCTAATTACATCCATCAATTTTTTATGTGTCTTCTAATGCTACAGAATCCCAGAGACTCTCAAAATTTTAAAGCATTTATCACAGTCACACCCTATTCAGCGTAGCAGAGCTATTACCCTTTAAGCACAAAAGGAATTTAGGCACATGAAGAATAAAAGACATGGCAAAAGTTACACAAAGTATTAGAATAACAGGGATCAAATCTGTGTTTCTAAGACTTCAGCTTAATGTCGTAATCTCGAGTCATCCCCCCTTACACATTCTTAATATTAACACAACTAAAACACCACCTCAGAGACCCACCTTCTATTGGCAAATTGTGTTTTCTTATTTACTATAATCAATGATCCATTTCACTGATAAATTTTTAAGGCCAGGAGTATACAGAGAGAGCTCCTGTAGTAACTCACTCTACAGCTAAATAGCTATATGATTTTAAATTATGAACTTAAAGCATATGAATTAAGATGAAACATTTTAAGCAAAGATCCTAGGAAAACAGAATTTTTAATTTTTTTTTTTTAAGTTACATGTATAATACCACAGGGCAGATGATAGTGCCACCACACAATGTATTACTAACGTTCCTGGTAAGAATGGCCACATGTTGTGCCACTGCTTTGTACTGATTAATTCTACTATCAGACTTTGCTTTCATTAGGGCTGCTACAAGGGTCAGTCACCCAAGATTCTACAGCATCAACGGTTATGATAATTAATATTAATTATATCTAATCTGTCTCCTACGCTTATCATTCACAAGGGTTTCTGTAACAATAGACAAAAGCAGGTGCACAGGTACTCCAGATTCCAGTAGCTCAGAATGCAGCATTGCCTTGAAAGACTGAACAAAGAACTTTTAGTTTGTTCAAATAAGATTTCAGCTTAGGCTCAGCAGTAAGCAGGCAGCTTCGCACTGGAATGGTTATTATTTCAATATTATGCCATTATATGCGTACTTAATTCCCTGAAGAAAAAAAAACCTACAGAAAATCTAAAAAACTCTACAGGCCTGATTCATTAAAGAATTTAAGTGAAATCTAGGCAGTATGAAATCAATGGCATTTGTCTTATTTTGCTCTCCGAGGCCTGTGAGGTCAGTACCACTGTAGCACCCGAGCACTTCACAATCTCTAACTATGCATTATTACAACTCCCCTGTAAGCTGGGTGGTGATGCTATCCTCATTTTGTAGATGGAAACTGCGATAAAAATTTTGTATTAATACAGTTATTTTAGCTGAGGCTCCAATTACCATTTGAGTACGAACTTCACAGCTCACCACATAGCGTACAGAATGCCTTGCACTATGGCTTAGAGCTAGAGCGAGCCAAATGGATCACAAGACAAAGAAAACTCAGATGTGAAAGAAAGGATGCCGACTTCAGAGATCGATAGTTACCAATTTGGGCCCTGTCAGACTGCATAAGTTACTAACCAGGGGCTGTTTTCTAGCAGGGGATATTAAAGGCACAATTTGCGTGTGAAAATTCAGCATCTACTGTCAGCTGCAGACAATGAAGTGATGATATGAGATGCACCCTTTCATAATTATCTTTTCTGTATTCTGCAAACATGCAAGGCACATTATAAAACATACTAAACAATTCCAAAAAGAACACACTGAAATGTTCAGAAACTAAGGAGATGCAATATAATGCACCACATGTAGGTACTCCTGCAACAATGAAGGTACCTTAGCTGTAATGGATTAACAGCATTTTGGAAGGAGAAAGTTGGACTTTATGCTGAGGGGAAAACAAACGGTCAAAGAAAAGTATAGAATTCATAGCCAAAACAAGAGTGAAGTCTATCGAAGAAGAATCAGTAGTCCAATGGTTAGGGCAATGAGTGACTTCAAAAGAAAAACACTCAAGATTCTGACAAAACCAGTAACTAAATATTTTTCTTGTTCCTAAGCAGAAAGTCAGGCACACTCAAAAAGTTCAGCAAGACAAGGAAGAGAGTTTTCTCTCCAGTTATTCATTTGCTAATATTGTGATACAGGTGAGAATTGAACTACCTTAAAAGAGAAAGTAGAGCTGCCACATAATACTTTAGGTCTGACAAGTCATTTCAGCATATTTATTTCATACGTCTCATGCAGTTGGAAGGAAAGACACTTCTTCCATGGAGTAGCTGTACTGAACATGCATGGTGCTTACTCCATTTTGATGTCTTGCATTATGGTACAAGTGCATGAAATCTTGACATTTTCTGCTTATTCTGATCCCAAACCTCAATCTTATTCTTCAAAACCATTTACACTCACGGCTTCTTTAAAGAGTGGCCTTTAGCAGTGAAAGACCCTGGAAAAGTCAGAATGTTTATTTTCCATATGAATTACAAGAATGTGCTACCAAAAAAAAAAGCAACACACACACAAACACACAAAACCCAAACAACAAAAACCATTAAAACAGCACATTGAATCTGCCAGAACAAGCCTGCTCAATTTACCAGAATAAAAAGCTCCATTTATTCTTACTTCCTTATAATCTAATAAAATAGATATGTATAATTCTTAAATGAAAACTTAGTTTCACAGTTACTTGCCTTCATAAGATTCAGTTTCATGTTTTTACATGCACTTAAATAGAATGAAAAAGAACATTTTACATAACATATCCAAGAAAAGCACCCCATGTTCTGAAAAAAACTAAAACTGAAGAAACCACAATTCACAATTTATTTAAATCAGTGTTCTGATATAAAATATTTTTTAAAAAAAATCAAATAAGGTAGTAAAAGGTTTAGGATATAAAGGGCATAGAAATACTGAAATACATATCTTCACAAATGTTTGACCTGCTACACTGTATGCTTATAGGAAAAAGATTTACTATTAAAAAATACTTTTAAAGTAGGAACAGTGGCACTATAATCTGTTCAATACTGAAAAGGTGGTTCATATTGCAGAGTATTTCAAAATGTAGGAGATGAAGCACAATGTTTAAAATCTGAATTATGTAGTCTAAGTAGTTGAATGAGTCAAATTAAATTAACAGGACACTGGAGACCAAAGTTGATCTCTCCAAAGATTAACACCTTTATTCACACCATTCTTCTTACCTTTTCTTAGACATATTTGGTTCTTTATGCCAAGATAGTAATGTGTGATGCTTAGCAAAGTAACTGTGTTATTTAAATTATGTGTATAAAATGTGCTTTTCCACACCGGCCTCCTGAGTCATGCCCGTAACTAAATATAAAACAATGCACACATCTTTCTCTTCTCAGAAACAGCTTCTCAAAACAAAATACAAGAAAAAAAAGACAAAACCAAACGGCCTTTTTCACCAGAAAACAAAGAACTCACTTCTTCCACACATACATATTTTTCTCCAGAAAAGGCCTTCATTGGATCTTCAATGGCCAAAAAACTGTGTTGACACCATGAAGTGTTGCTAGCAAAAGTTGCTTTCGCCAGCACAGCCTTTCTTGTGTTCTTGTGTAAGTATCAGTTTGGCTAGTAAACCCCTCTGTTGCTACCACCATGAAGTACTGCTGTGAACAAGCATCCCTGTATTGGAAGAAGCTCATGGGTGTTATTTTACTTCCAGTGATAAGAAGAGTTTTGCAGAAGCAATCCCACCTCACTTCTTATAGGAAACTACAAACCCCACTGCTAAGGGGTCAGTGATCAAAAAACCTCTTCAAACTACTCAGTAGGTTCTAAATTTGTCACTATTCCTCCTGACTTTGTACAGGTAGAAAAGTATGACTGTGCAAGGACAGACCTCCACCTAGACCTCAAACAACAACCCTTGACCTCCCAGGCCACGAAACAATTATTAATCTTATCCTGACCATGCAGCGCTATTAGAAAGAAAGGCAAATTTTCTCATAACTATATATAAGCTGTAATTAGTCCGTAAGATTGTACCATTCCACATTGACATTATACATACAACTAATAAAGTTTCATGACTGTTGATACCTTCTATATATGCCCAATTTAAATATGAATGAATTTAAACATTTATTGCTAATTAAGGATGTGGAAATTCCTTGAGTTTTGTTGGGGTTTTGTTGACAAAGCTTTTGAATCCTAGAAGCCATCAAGGGAAAGGTCAGCCGCACAAAATGCAGTAAGAACAAAAAAGCTGTGCTCTGCTCTACTATGGCATGTTACTCAAGTAATCTCTGAGGCATCCCACAGACACAGCTTTAAGGGAATCTCTTTAATTACCACTGTCCAAAACCTTTCACATCACCTATCCAGCTCACATTTCCTGTTTTCCCTTTTGCTTAAGAAAATACTTCTAAAATAAAATGTACTGCAGTAATAATAAAACTTGAGACTCACCTACTCTCTTCTAACCATGAATCACTCCAGCATTCTTTTAATTTGCAAATGCACATTCAAATTATCCTTCACCAGCTCAAAGGGTAATTAGAAATGTTCCCATGCAGACATCAGATATATTGTATACAGCTTCACAAGTAAATGAAGAAATGGATCGGTTGGGCCCTTTCAAGTTACTTGCATTTCTTTAGTGAGTTTGAATATTTTCTTCAAAAACAGACTGACAGTTTATATTTCTGGTAATGACACTGAACAGTGATTAATAATCAAAATAAGGAACCAGTGGATTTTCAACCACAACTTAAACAATATATAGTCAATAAAAAAGAATATAAAGAAATATAAAGAATAAAAAAGAATAGAAAGAATATAAAGTCCCATCATTTCCCAAATGCTATACGGATAACTCAAACTGCAGTAAAAGGAAAAGGCTGAGGAGACAGCAGGATGACTGTGCGCTGCTTTACAGTATCTTTTGCTGCTATAACCACTTGCAGTGACAATGTAAGTCAGTATCAGAAACGGATAAACATGAATAGCTTTTTACTGATATTGCAATGTCACTCTCTCTCCTGGCAAAAGTTAAGTAATAAAAGATATCTAGTGTAGACAGAGCATTAGATATCTCTACTGCCGATGAGGGATAAAGCAACCAAGATGCGAGAGTCACTCTGGGTTTGATAAACTACCAAAAGAGCAAACATTGGCTTGGAGAGTGAATCCTTTGGAAGCTTCCAGGTTCATGCATTCTGGCACCTGGCAGCCCACAGGATCCTGCAATTCCCTATTTTGATCTGTTTCCTGTCCTTCCAGATACAGACAGAATCTCCTTACCTACATCAAACTCAACTACCCTCTTACCAATCTTTTTCCAACAAGTTCCATATGGTGAGGGACTTCTTTCTTTAAACGTAGTTAGGCAGGGGAACACCAAAGTCTGATACTAGAAACCTCCTATACCTTGTTGGAACCTCAGAGCACATGAGGTGCTTCCTTTCCTGCCTTCTGTGACACAACAGATTGTTCCAGCTGGGCCAAAAATCTTCAAAATTATTCCTTCCCTCCTATTTTAATCTCATAATTCACTTTGATAAAGTCTCCAACCAAAAAAACTCCTGTTAATTTTGACTGATGTTCCAGTGTGGCTTGCAATCCACTAATGGCCTTATCGTGACCACAGAGAACAAGAGATGCTTAAAAAAAAAACAACTGAAAGAAAACAGACAGTTCAAAGCAAATGACAACCATAATAAAGGTTCAACCACTGGTGAACACAGACAAATGCAACAAAATTCACCCTTTCATATTTCATAGGCACGTTAGGTATAGGCAATATATTGTAATCTCTAATGGATTTTTAAAATGCTAATATATTTACAAGTCTTCCAGTCTACAGGAATGCAGAATGATGTACACTGTAATCGGTTCTTGAGGGATATCAGCATGACAGCATTCTCAATTCACAACTAAACACAGCAAACTTGGCTTTCAGATACATAACAAAATTAGTATATATCCAATAAGCCATAACACCATGGCTTTTGGTGCTCTTTTCTGGGTGCCATGCACACAGTCTGTTGAAATTATTAAGTCATTTATCTTGAACCTCTTTTACTGTGGCTGAAAAAACCCTCATTACTCCTCGTTTGTAAGAGCTAGGAGCGTGCACATGAAGAATCACTGATATTCATCTTGTCATGTTGTTGTAACTTGGCCCCACGGTTGGTTTTTCTAGTGAAATCTAATGCTTGACAGAGGAAGCAGATTAACATCCCAGTAAAAGAAAAAATGAGGAGCAGCAGATCAAGTCTTACAATACAATACCATCAGCACCTCCCGACATATATTCTTACAGTGATAAGAAGATACCTACAATTTTCAGGTGCTTTCAGTCTTTGGCTCTTCTGATGAAGAGATCAGCTACAGATGTAATTGATGCTATTTTTCTAGTGGCTGTTGGTGTGTAGCCCATGGGAATCTGGCACAACACCAAATCCCAACCCACAAAGGCTAGAAACCATTCAACTAACTATATAAAGTTCGCCAGGGCTGGATTTCAACTGCAAACATGTATTGCTTGCCATTTCACAAACTGCTCGTTTTTTCTTCTTTTTCTATAATACTTCTTATAATTAAGCAAATACCAATTATAAACTGATTTTTCTAAAATTTCTTTGCAGAAAAGAGGTCTGGATAAGAATCAAGTTTAATTATTAGAAACAGGGTTAAAAAGTACACGTGACAAGCATTCTATTAACAAACTGTTTTGGTGGTAAGGGTGACTGAATCCTGATCTAGTTCCTTCCACAACAAATTTCGCTGATAAAACTGGCCCTAAAAATGCTTAATGGAAAATCATTTAATAATCAACTGACATTAAATGAAAGCCTTAATACTAAAGCATTGCTATATGACTTGATGCTTGAAAAAAAAAAAAAAAGAAAAATGGGAATTAAGCAAGTTGATATTAAGTGAGCTTAATGGTTTTTGCTGCTCACATCTTTTCTGTTCAGTAACAGCAATAGATTTTTACTCTTGGTAAAGGATGTAACAACCTACATGTAAGACCACACAGCCTAATGATAAAATTATTTGCAGATAGGTATAAAGGCTGTGCCTTAAGGCCAGTTTTTTTTTCAGGAATAAAACTCATCACAATAAGCAATGATGACCAAGAAAACCAAACAGAACTAATTCGGAAAGTATCCACAGGCAAAAACCTTGGATTTGTAAACTGGCTAAGTTGAAGTAGTAGCCCAATACTACTATGCTAAAATCTGAAAGAGCTATAGGCAATTATGTCCTGGGTTTAAAGACAAGTATAGCAATCCTACTACATGAAGCACACAGGGACAAAAGAAGGGGGAAAAAAAAACCCAGCAGCTACCTCCATTGTTTATAAAAACTTCTTATTTCCTTCTTGATATCTGGAGTATACTTGACAGGAGATTTGCATTTTTGAACTACATAGTATGAACAAGTGTTGGATGCTTGTGAAGTGAAGACGATCTACTTACATGCTGTAAAACAACTAGTGGTTGTGGGCGGTTTTTTTAATGTTTTCATCCTTCTGAATGGTATCAACTTCTAACTGAACTTAATTCCTGGAAACTTTCCAGTTGATTTACACAACTGAAAAACACCACAAGAGTTATACCAGTTCATTGACACAGAAAACCAAGCTGACGTACCTCTCTTCCATCCTTTCCGTTTTAAGGCATGGTCAGCTAAGCATTTTTCTGAAAGATGTTGGTCCAAACAGTTCTCAAACACCTCCAGGGATGAGGATCCCTGAGCTTTCTCAAGCGACACACTCTAGTGCAGCCATAACTGGGGAAGCTTTCCTAATGCCAATTCGAGCCTGCTACTTCTTGCCCTACACACCGTAGCTATGGAGAAGAGATGATTCCCTTCGCCGCTGCCTTATCCAGGCATATCGTCACCCTTCAGCTTTCTTTTCTTTAGACTAAGCAATACCAGTTCTTTTGTTTCCTGACCATTCTCCCTGCCCTCTCCTGAACTCACTTCAGCTCCTCCAATTTTTTCTTAAAAGTGCAGTGCTTAAACCAGACATATTATTCCACCTGAGACCGTAGCAGTGGATGGAGGAATGGGAAAATTAATTTACATGAAGGCTAGATTTCTGCTTCTGCTACATACAACACTGGCTTTTTTTGCTACAGCAATATTGCTGACTCATGTTTACCTTCAAATTCACTGCAAACCCTAGAATCTTTCTCAAAGTCATCAACTGCCCCACACAGAGAGAAGCAATCTATGGAGAGCCCAGCACTTGTCCTCACTGAATCACTGTCCAGTTTCTTCAGACCATTTTCCCAAGATCGTTTTGAATTCTAATCCGTCCCTATAAACACATCTACAGTCCTTCACAATTTCATGTCATATGCAAATTTAATAAGCCTATATTCTTCCTTCACCCATGCATTAATGAATATACTGAGCAAAACCAGATCCAGGATAAATCCTTGAGGATTTATGCAAAATACCCTCCCATCCTGGTAGTGAACCACAAACAACTAGTCTCTGTCTAGTTTTCTAACTAGTTCTGCATTCTACCTATAGTATATTTATCATGACCATATTCCACACGTCTGTTTACCTGAATATTAAATGAAACAGGACGAAGATGTCACTAAAATGTATCTTGACAGTTATTTATCTGATTTCTTTCAGTTTGATAAAATTGATTGATTCAAAGTTAAACTCAGACACTATAACTCATCAACGACTTTCCCTCTCTGCTGAGTATCATTATTCACTGGCAAATAAGAAAGCAACAGAACTCTTCCACTTTATATATAAAAAGAATACATCACGTTAGAATTGACTCAAGGATAGAGACCAAAATTTTCTGAATTGACTTGCAGCTAGAAGGGTTTCACCTAGAAACATTTTCAAAAGACTCAAATTTCAGAGATGTCTACACATGCAAAATAATGTGCCTTACCCTGGCACAAAAACCTGAGACAGTTAGCAAGCAGTAGATGTTTTTCCCTTCGTTCTTAGTAATTCAAATCACCCACTCCATAAATTCACTAGGTGGCACTGCACATCAAGCTGCAACAATTTCTATATGACCAGAAATTCTAGAATAGCTTAATAAGGTACACCCTGAAGCACAGAGTATGTGCATGTATTTGTGGCCTCACATAATTATTTCTTACAATAAAGCTATTGGAAACTTCTGTCTGAAGCAAGGATGATCTCTTCGACAACACAATTTGCAGTTTCAGGAAATAAAACTTACAAGACGTAGTAAAAGCTACTTTAAGTGTATGCCTATTAAATTCGAAGTCATACATCCTTACGTAAGAATCACAATGTAATCATGAGGTGAATTACTCACACAAATAAGGACTATAAACAAGAAGCATCTGAAGAATCAGATAATATAATAACACATTAGAAGCTCCATAGCTGTGATAAGTATTTTAGAAATATTGCCTTGTAAAGATGTCAGCTTATGGGCTTAAATCCACTCCCAGCTAGTATGGAACTTAGGCACATTGATTTACACACACACCACCATCCAATAAGAGAATTCCAGTAAATCCTTTAAGTCATGTTTGAAGATGATATTCAGTTAAGTTCATAACATGATAATTATGAACTATATATTCATCCCCATAAGGAATAAAACAGAAAACTGAAATAAGGTCTATTCCTTTGCTGGAGAGTTGTGAAACATTCCTGTTTGATTTGGAAGGGTTTCTGGTCTTCAATATATAGTATTTGCATAATGGTTGTTATGTATCTTAAGAATAAATCATTTTATTCTTAACTTCTTAGATATGGAGAAAGTTCAAGAACCAGAGGCAGTAAGGGTACAGGTCTGTTCAGATCACTTGACCCTGATGAGGAAGCCATATTGTTTCTCATACCTGAGTGTTTTGTAATGCATTCTACCATATGTATAGCAATTGCAAAACCAGATTCTGATACAGAGGACAACTTTATGGGGAAGGAAGGAGTTGGGCATGCGAGTGCTACCTACCTGCTTGGGGGCAATCATTTGAAAAGCAGAACCATACTATCAGAATACCCTTAGCAAGGACGGCGACAAGTGGTAGCGCTCCCAAGCAATTTGTACAACCAGAAGGTCGCTAAAATAACTAACTGGCCACACTCATTCTGGCACCAATTCCAAGTAATACCTGCATAAAGAAACGCACTGTAACCTGCAGTTGGTGTGGCATCTTCCATTTCAAGCAAATGCACTCAAGTAAAGACCCTGAAGGCATTTGACCTGACCTGTCGGCCAGAAATTACCGTGTCCTTATGCTGTTATCCAGCTCTAATAGAAGTCAAGATATAGTTTTGTATACTTCAATAGGGAGAAAGAAAATAAGGCCATGAAGAAACTTTATATATGGATAGGTGTTTTAACAAACTCACATTTGTGCTGTTAAACTCCAAAGGATTTTTTTCTAAAACAAGGTCCTCCTTTAAAGGTTAGTGTATCATCTATGTTTTGCAAAAAGAAAAGGACCAGCTAATCTAGAGCTTTTCTTTACATTAAACAAATTTGCTTTCAGTTCTAATATAATTTTCAGGTAAGGGAAGTGCTGTCCATGTTAAAAATTGCACCAAAGAAAGATTTACAATGAATTCTTAGTAACCCATGAAAAAAAAATTGCAAAGATATGGTAATTCTCTCAGTATTAAGAAATAATAGTACACAATATGCAGTAATCATTTGCTGGTTTTCATTTCGTAAATATCTAGAATTTCTGTAAAAGGAAGTTATCTTCCATCCTAATTAGAAACTCACTATTTAATCTAGGCTAAAGGTAGTTGTGGAAATCTTGTATTGCAAAAACATTTCTTAGCTGAGATTAACACGTGTCACAATTCTCAAATTCGGATTTCTTTAAACAGGCACAAGTATACCTATACATATTTACAGCAGGAGCAGAAATGGAGTTAATGCTTTTGCTTCAGTTTTGACCCTAAGTTCCCTTACAGAGTATAGTCAGAACACACATCACTAAACGTTACAAAACCATTTGGGAGAAAGTAGATACCTTACTTATTAATAGGATTCCTCCATTCTTACACAATCCCCTCCCAGTACCTGATTCTCAGAAAGACATATACACACTCTACAGAAAAGCTGTCTTCAGGCACAAATTATTTCTTTGAAAGCATGGTGGAAAAAACTGTTAAATTAGGTCTAGTTCTAAAACATGAGGCTTCTGACAGGATAAATACAAACAGATTTATGTATATTTCTCAAGCTGACAAACAAAAAGCCAAATGCTAAAACTGAAAAAAAAAAAAAGTTTTGCTGAATTTGTGGAAGTTAAGTCATGAGCCAAGCATCAAAAAATTAAGCCACCAAAAAACAGAAGTCATTCTTCAACATGTGGCCATAGGTGTTCAGCAACTACTTTGTCCAGGCTAATGATAGGTTTTTTTATCATTTTTGAAACTTCAGCTTGAGGAATGAGCTCCTTTCTGCCATTTATGCTATGCAGAATGTTTTTGTTCCCATTTTAAAAAGATATTTAATAAAAATAAATAAAAATACATTGCCAGTATTTGCTGGATAATGGTTAATCTCACTTGGACACACCCTTTGAATTAAATATTCAAGAGACAAAGATATCCAAATTAATTTTCAATGACAATTTCTTACAAAAGTAGGCTAATGCATTACCATTTAGTTACAAGACTACAAACATGAGTCTGGCCCAAAGCCCACTAATGTGAATGGAAAATCTCACACCAACTTCAAAGGACTTGGGATCAGTCGCTATAATAACTATGTGAAGAACATTCCATTTTGGGAGATGCAGCTACATAGCAGTGGTTAATAAAGTCAATGTGTGTTTTTAGTGGTTGCAGCTTTTTTCAGGAAAGAGTTATACTGGGAAGCAAATAGATTCAACTGCCTAATAGGCTATTAAAAAAAAAAAAAAAAAAAAAGTCATAAAGTGCCCAGGCCCTCAAGGTATCAGAAGACTGGGAGGAACCCTGTATTATGCCACACTAATCTAATAGGAAAAACCTCACCACAGTAAGAATTCTCTAGGTCTCAAGCTGTTAAGTTAATTTTACTGTAATCTTTTACAAAGCATTTAGAAATGTGCACGCTCAGCTGGCATGCAGTTACTGCCACTGGAGCTGGCCAGTGCTGTGCGTTCGGAACGGATGGCGGCACTTCCTGCAAGCTCCTGCCTTTGGCAGCAGGAGGAAGACCTTCAGTGACTGTTTGCATCACCCCCCCCCCCCCCCATGGCAGTGGACTCTGTCACCTACTAATGAGAACCAAAGATTGCATTCACAAAGGATAAACAGCATGTTACTTAAATTACACCCTTCAGTGAAAGGGTTATTAAAAATATATGCTATTTACATACTTACAGAACTCATTCAGAGCAGACCCAATTTCTGAATAATAAAACGGGTTATCTTTATTATATGAAATAATCATTAAATGAAAAAAAATGCAAACCCCATTTCCATTCTTTTAGGAAATTCATGTATGGACCGCCTTCTACATCCTTCAAATTAGACACTATCTTTTTGAATAAGTAAAAAATATTCTCAGGAGAGGCTCACATCACCTGCAGGTTTGTACATCTTCAATCCTGTTTCCATTATTTCAAAAATGTCATTCTTTTTCTGAATTCAATTATTTCACAAAGAACAAAGGAAATTGGCTAATGGAATATACAAAAATAAACTATTAAAACTGGCTGTGTAAAGTAAGGAAACAAAAACAATGAGAAAAATGTTTTCCTCTCTAGTCATTTTTCAGTAAGAAGAGTTTAATTTGTTTCTTGAACCAATGAAAGACATAACATTTCTGACAAATTGTAATTTTTAAGTTGATGGAACTGACTGAAGTATAAACTGGATTTCCTTCTTGGTAGCCATTTGAAGTAACTACAATATCTTGTATAATGGTAACTGTACAAATTAATCTGGATAGAAAAAAATGTAACGCGTTCTAAATGCCAAATAACAAAACAGCAAATATTGGACTCATTGTTATTCAAATTATTACATCAGAAACTAATTTCATTCATAAATTTTAAATGTACAATTTATTTTCTGCTATCTAAAATCTACATCTGAAATTTACATGATCTCACTATCAAGTTGGAGCTGGGAGTTAACAGAACACCTGATAACACTTAAAAAAAAAAACTCAGAGAGATAAATAGATTAAAAGAACAGGCTATGCAGAGAGTAAAGCCAAGTTAAGTTTTCTGTTTGTTAGAGACAATTAATAATGAGGCTAAACTGCAAGTTAAGTTGCTACAGTCAGAGAAACAACAGCATTACTGCCAAGTCTTTAAAAAAAAAATTAAAAGGCCAAGGATCTAAATGTAGGAAACATTTTTTCATTGCCACTATGTTCAATAAACTTCTATTTTACAGAAATAAAGATAACATAAAGCTAATATTCAGCACTCAGGTAGTATTTCCTGCTAAGTGATGTGCAAAATAAAATCAAAATATCATTGTCAAATTGGAAAACGCATTTGTAACCGTACAGAAAAGCAGCATCTTAATCCAGTATACTTACATTATTGCATTCTCCCAGGAAATATAGTGCAAATCCATCAGCTTTTGTAGCTGCCAAAGCAATAATAAAAGAAATAATTGTACTCACAGGGGGAAATCGAACTTACACAAGATCTCTGAGGTGAAACCACAGATTCAATTCCACTTAAGACAAACAACTGAAATTCTAAAGGTGAAGGTCTATTGCTGTGTCCCTTGAAACTTCTCAGACTCTACAAAGTTAGAGGCATGAGATAATTCTTATTTTCCCCATTGTCATTTACTACATTCTAAAAGATAATTAGAAACAACGTCTTTATACATCTAATTCTTATTCCAAGGCCTAACGTCTGTAATTCAAATTAATTCATATGACAGTGTAGAAGTAACATAAGAACATGTATTTACAATATAAACAGCCAGATAACATTATCATTCTCATAAGTAAAATAAATACCATTTGCAGATGGTAAGCTCCTTGCCTTAAGATAGAAAATTATGGGAAAATAAAATGTAGCAAATATTGCCATAAAAATGTGTTTCAAAAAAACCTGTTTCTATTTTCCACACCTGCCTCCTATTAAAAACACCGACACACACCAGAAAGTTTATACTTGTCAGATTTCTGCCAGATTCAGATTGTTGTATGAAATAGGGTAAAGTCAGGGTAAAGTTTAAAGGCAACCAACCATCATAACTTATTTCTAAAATGAAAACTCTCAAAATCAGAAGAAGATAGAGCAGTCAATGTTTTTTACCCTGCTTTACACACAATAGACTTTGATACTCTGAGTGTAAGTAAGTCTGTCTGTCTTTCCAACAGTTAATAAACATTCAAACCAGTAAAAGTACATATCCACTACCCGTTTTTTATGAATGAACACAAGAATCCATTTAGTACATTTCAGTGGAGTGATTGTACATTTCAGGGGAGTGATTATACTTGTGTGTGATCAAATCAATTGGCTTTCTGCATTTGTTTGACAAAAGGAAAAAAATCCCACTGTGTAGTTACTTGCTTATTGTCAACTGTGTAACACCAGTGAGAGTTCAGGGCATGGTAATTTGCATCCAGATTTTAAATCCTTCAGCTGTAGTATGTAAGCACATTGAGTTATGAGGCAAATGACCACTGTAAAGGAAATATAAAAAAAATATATATAAAAAGAAAATCTCCTCTGCTTCACAAAAGAAAAAAAAATCATAAAAGATAAGCAGACCCCGTCTCCTACAGCTTCTCATTTGCTGTGTATTAACAAAATCCAGTCTGATTTGCTGTGAGCTGGACATCAATATCCAAATAACCACATAAGCAAAATCAGTAAACAGAAGTGGTCCTTTTAAAACATCATGTATATAAACTAGAACTATTACTCGCTGTTACAAAATGATGAAGTAGTGGGGATGGTAAAACCTTTCTAAAGAGCTGACTGAAAGCTATACTGAACAAAGCTACTGATACTTCTTATTGAAGTCTGAGAACGCCCACTCTGGCTAAAAAGAAGCTGAATTACACTTACATTGTGATTGGGATTTTTTTTTTTGTTTTATTTTTTAACTTTTGATAATGTATGGTATTTTCTTACCAAAAAAAGGTACTTATATCAGATAGAAAAAATGGTTAAACAAATGAATGTAATTTGAGATCACATAAAAGATATGCCCTCTTTCAGTAACATCTCAGTGTTGTTTCAAAAGGCGTTCAAGTATGCAGTGATATTTACATCAGATTTTTTTTTACTTTCAATATTGACATTGCAACACCATCATAACCAACACCATCATAACCAGAATAGTCTATTCTTTGGTTCATTTAACAGGGGACTCTAATTTTGCAATTGGATACACAACTCTCTCCAAAGATGAAATTAACTTAAGTGCAGTCAGGGATTCACTGAGGGACAGAAGGTGAAGTAAGTTCATACTGAGACAAGATCCAAAGAAAACACTGTTATCCCTCAATACCTGTCTTTATCAATTAAACCACATAAGAAATGTGCTGTGCACTGATGCTAAGTAACAGATCAGAGACATCTGATTCTCTGTCTTACCTATTTTAATGATGCTGCTCAGTTCATACAGAAGTAGTTGGTTATCTCCTCCTGTATCCAGGCGCTGTTCTATGTAGCTGTTCAATTCGTACACTACACCTTGCATATTCGTATCCTGGTACTATGGAAGCAAAGACGAGAATATTTTAGAATAACTCAGATGTGTTTTGCAGGTTTTAAACATATAAATTCATTAAAAATAATACGTTGAGATTTCAATACCGAGTCAATCACGACTGTCGTAATCCAGCTGCCTGAAGAACCAGGTCATTGCTAAGCAAAAGGCAGAGCACTCCACTCTATGCTCCATTAGACATTTGTTCAAAGTGTACCGAGCACACCACTGAGCAATTTGTAATCGCTTAAACTTGGCCAAGGTCACGTGACAATGTATCAAGAAGAAACTGAGAGATGCGACAATTAGAAGGTAAGTAACCTTCAGCTCCTTCCTTTTAAGCTCCTACTCCACCATGAAAGGAGGCAACTAGCTGCTTTTGCCAGCATCTTCCACCTCAAATTCATGAACCAAATGACAGAATTGTGCCAAGCACCAGAGCTTTGAGGTAGTAGCTCAAAGAGCTCAGCCTTTCAGATACAGCAGCAATTAACACCAACAGACTGAAGGACAGAAATCGCATGAGTCAAAATCATGCTAGCCACTGTGGCTTAATAGGCATTTGTTTCAACTAAAGACGGCAGACAAAGCCAGAAAGAGATGACAAATCAGTTGTTAGGATATTTAGATGGGAGCAATAGGGCGCTGGTTGCTAGTACAATGAAATAGCATGACATGGATAAAATCTCATAGGAAAGGAGATGCAGCCGCCCTCCGGGGGCCCAGCTGCCTTTCTTTAGCCAGTCCCTGAGTCCTGAAACCAAGTCCTGAAGGGCTGATAAAACTGGCAGTAAATGTGCGTGTGTAGCATGACAGCATCACAAACACTAATTTCACAGAAAGCAATACTTGGCAGTAAGTAAAAATTCATTACCCTGCCCAAAACTGGTAATGCGGTAACTGAAGAAGGTAATATGGATAATTACTTATTGAATTCAGTGATGCAGTAAACTGTGTTGCTTAAACTAAAAATGAAGCTGGTGCTATTTAGACGAATTAATGTTGCTTGAAAGACCAAGACTTATTTTTCTGCTCATTCATACTTTAGAGCCAAATGTAATATAGACCAGACTAATGTAAACAGTACTATGGAAAATGTCACTAAATTTCAGAGCACCACAGTCTACCCACCACTCCCACACTTATGTGCACGTATGTAACTCTGCTCCATAATTCTCTAGATCTTTCCTGTCTATAACTTTGGGGAAACCTGTACATGTGACACACACTGATGGATTAAGCATGGAACTTACACAATATATTCCATGATATAACTTTTATTCCCACTCTTACTTTCATGCATTTCTACATACAACACACTATGTTATGAATACAGAGCATGTGGCCATATATTTAGGATACATTTGGCTTCTTCATCTCAAAAAAACCCCCAAACTCCACCAACAAAAAACCCAAGTGCTTGCTCAATAATATCAATTCCCGATTCCTTTAAATTAAGCAGATCTTAATCTTGACTTTAAAATGGCTCCTGAAAACACACAATCTTTGCCATGACCCCTTCTTAACACATGGTGGTATATTAATCTATTGCTCCAGATGGACGTATCAGAATATTTGAGACGTAGGGTGTCCAAAATGTTGTCAATGTATAACAAACTTAACACTTAATAATTCTGTCTATAAACTGATGTGATGATTATAAATTTTGACAGCGATGTAAGGCCACACTGCATACATGCATAAACTGCTCTAAGTCTTGAGTTTACACTACAGCATGCCATTACCAGTATTAGCATCGTATGGGAGCTGGCAAGCTTCCATTGACTGTCCTCTGTTGTGTCCCACATTTACTACTGTATGATTCTTCAAAGGGAGAAAACAATAGCACAGTTTCACGAAAGTGGAATTTTTATACTTACGATATAGCCGTAATAGCCATATAACAGGAAAATGGCGGAGAGTCTATGTTATTCATACATGTTAGCCCATATCTGCAAAAGTATGTGTAGCCACATAGCCTAAAGCAACAATAGCTAATAAAGCACACATGCACAAAGCCTTTATCATGTGGAAAAACGCCTTCTCAGAACTTGGAAATGAATACATATCTCTTTGCCTGTGATGCACAGTCAGGATTTAAACCAAAGGTTTAAATCAAAGGTTAAAGCTAATACATTAAGAGAACACATCATCAAAATGAGCCCGCTGGCATAACAGCCGTGGCAGAACAATAACTTTTCCCATAATCAAGCAGCAGTTCTGCGTGCATAGTAATCACATAATAAGCTACGTGTCCTTTATCCTCACCTCTGCAACATATGCTTGCAAACATTTTGTAAGCAGGGCAAATCATTGCATGCATCCATGTTACTAAGAAGATGGTAGCTGTGTAATATATACAGTTGTAATACGGCAGATTTCTATTACTGACAATCTGTGGATCCACAACTGGCCAGATGAATAGAATTTGTCCAGATTCACCATTAAGTAATTCTATGACTGACTTAGATCATTCACCAGCAAAGAGTTACTCCATCATGCTGTAGAATGGTTTTATTTTTATTACAGTGGAGTGAAAGAGGTTTATTTATTTGGTTCTAGGCATTCTAGATTGGATAACCACAATTATGTTTGGTTGAAAAGCCACAATATTCTTTATGAAACCGTGTATTTAAACACTGAATAAGTCATCAGCAAACCTTGGTATAAACACTATCCAATGTGGTTGCTAACACATACCTCTGCATATTTGGTGTAAAACTTACTTTAGGAAAGTAATTCCTCAAAAAAAATTCAACACACTCGGTGGAAAAAGAGTATTTATTTGTCATCAGATATAGCATACGTACTGTTTCTCAATTTGTTATGGTAGTTTTGTTCGTAATTTAAACATTATTAATACTCAACTCCTTTTAATTAATTCATTCGTCCCATTGCTGATTTCCTTCTATTTAAGATTCAATGTCTACAAGTATTTTGGTATATTTACTGTAAAATTCTGAATTTAAGTGACATCATTACATTAAAATAATTCAAGTGGACTAAAAACTAGTTTAGCACTATCATACTGGCATTGTATTTCTAGTAGCTGCATATATTATAATACTGTGAAAAAGAATTAACAATTAAGAAGGGAAATCCTGTTACAAATATTCATATTCAAATTTGTAAGTATGAGAGAAGGATGCTTTTGCAGGATTTATATAAAAATATTTCTATGGTTATTTGTCTTTAGAATATTGTGGTGCAATAGAAGACAGCAACCTATGACAGGTGATTTAAGAATAGTGCTGTGACTTAGACCTAAACAAAGAGGTTGAGAATCACAAACATTTTATTCCATGAAAGGAGATACTGAAATATCATAGAGTGAGACAAATTTTAAGCATTCATTCTGAACAATTAAGACACAAAAAAAAGTATTCAAGGACACAATTTAATATCTAAAGTAAATTTTATGTATGACAAACTGAAAGGAAGATCAATTTCCACGCTTTCATGCTTATAGGATAGCTGTGCCAGGGGCATTTTATGCTTCTGCAGAAAAGAAAAAGCCCTTCTGCTGCAACAAAAAACCTTCATTAATACAGCACAGGGTCAATAAGTGCCAACATAATCCAGAAGTTGATCTGTTTTCCCTGTAACTTCTTAAAATGTTTTCTGAATAGCAATGAGAAGAGCAAGTTCCTATGTAATACTTAATCACTACTACAGAGCTCTTTCTCCACAGAAACAACTGCCTGGTTCTGCAAAAGAAACATCTCCTTTTGCAGACCTCATAGTGTATAACATTATTGCAGGCAAGGAGGATTTAGAATAAATGAACAGCCCAAATTTCATGTAACGTAGAGAGGGGATGGCCAAATGTACTTTGGGGATGCAGAACTTCACTGGATGAGGAGAGGAAAAAAACCAAACAAATAAACTGTAGAAGCCACAAAACATGGGGGGAAGTGGCCACATCCAGAGAGATTTCTCTTGATGTTGTATATTTTTTCATTTGTAATTTAGGCATCTTAGGCTGGTTTCACAGGATGTCAGTGAGAACCACAAGACAGAGCTCTCTGTCAATTGGTGCAGGCGGCCTCTAGTCGACAACAGGGCCCTGAGGGCCAGAGGAGTACCGCCTTCTGGGAGGTGGCTGTAAAGTCCTGCTTTGTTACAGGCTCAGCGAGGAAGGGCAGCACAGGTGTTTTGCCCAGGAAACGGCCTCAAGCTGCACCAGGGGAGGTTTAGGTTGGATATTAGGAAAATCTTCTTCACCGAAAGGGTGGTCAGGCACTGGAACAGGCTGCCCAGGGAAGTGGTTGAGTCCCCATCCCTGGAGGTATTTAAAAGACGGGTAGACGTGGTGCTTGAGGACATGGTTTAGCGGTGGACTTGGCAGTGATAGGTTAATGGTTGGACTCGATGATCTTAAGGGTCTTTTCCAACCTTAACGATTCTGTGATTCTATGAAACGGGAGAAGGTGCTGACCTGACATATCAGTATGCCTTGCAAACATACTTTTGGGAATGCAGGGACCAATTCTTCTAGGAAACATCAAGCATTTCCTTAAAAATTTTCAAAGTTCCTTACCCACCCTTTCAAGGGTTATCAGACAAAGGTAGAGAGGCCCTGGGAAAGCAGTACAGATCTTCATAATCAGTGCTTCAGGTCCAGCCCCGGGTGCCATCCCAGGCTTCCCCTATTTCGTTTGCTATGCGAGAGGTGCAGGGAGGTGAGGGACACTGCCTGACTGTCACCATTGTGCAGGCTGGCTGGCCAGAGTGTGCAACGAGGACATCAGCAGCGCTGAGCGAGCTAATGTTGTACGTGCTGTGTCCAGTGCCACCCTATACATTTGCAAGGCACTCTAGAGGTGTCAGAGGGGCCACACCATGGACAGGTGTAGGCTATTCTGTCCCAGGGCACTTAAAACTGAGGCCATGAATGTAATCTGAGACATGTAAGCAGGCAAAAAAAAACCCAAGAACCAAAACAACAACAAAAAAAACAGCCTCAAAAAACTAAGGACAAAAAAGCTTCATGTGATCAAAATTACATTCTCCCAAAAAAAAAAAAAACAAAACCAAAAAACCAAACCAACAAAAGCAGCTGTTCAGGTAAGAAGCAATTCCTGGACCAGGATTAGGATCCATTGGGACAAACAGAGGCTCTTGTAAGGAGCTTCAGTCGTTGAAGGGTGCTAAATCACTAAGAACAAAGGATGTACATAGGCCAAGGAGACTGTATATAGACACGGGAGTTTAAAACGCCTATTCTCTCTTTGGTTACATCAGGTAGTATTTCAGATAACCAGCTAATACTTCATCAAACCACCTAAATTAATCTGTCAATGGCAGCATTAAGACCTGCAGATAGTGCATCCAGGTGATTCTGCACAGCACTTTATAGAAAACAATGTCCTTAGGCAGGGACTGGATTTCACCACAAACACCTAAGTCAGGAGATCTGAAATGTGACAACAACCTGTACCCAAACTTCTTCAGTCTTCTCTTTAAAACTGACAGCTACTCTCTTCTCTATGAAGCATACTACAGAACATAAGCAGCTGCTAAACCCAAAAAGACCAAAATCTCCTGATAAACTTCCAGCCAACACAAGTTTTCTTTCTATAGTCTCGGCAACAGGAGTCATCAGGGAACGAGTTTAAAGATGAACTGAAAAAGCCTTCAAATTAAAAAAAAAGTGCATTTGTTTGCAGTCTTAATGGTCTGAACATTTGCTTGACATTCAATCGAGATGTCAATCTAAACTGTTTCATGCTAGGTATGCTCATACTGGACCAGACGTATAAAAAGACTGGTCTTACATATGTAAGTTCTCAATGCCATTGATACCCGCTTCATAAAAAAGAATTCCCAACAGCAACACTTTTGTAGCTCTTAAAAACAAGCATTGCAGCCACAAAAATAAATAAACAAACTAAATTGTTTGATGCTTTTTGTTGAAACAGATCAGCTTTCCCTTCTTTTCAGGTAGCATTATGAAAAAAACAAGATCCACAGTTACCACCCTGATTTTTTTTTTATATAGAGACTCACTCTATATAATTTTCCCATTGCCTCCATAATTTATCTTCTGGGAAGATCATCAATACTCAATTACTGTATCTTTTTTAAAGAAATGCTATATTTCCTTTAAGAATTTTGGGACCATTACTTTATTTGCCCACGTAATAAGCAGATTTTTAAACTGAAGTATATTCTTGCCTCTTTCTTTTTCTTTTTTCATCTCCCCCTAAAGGGATGCATAACTAAAGAGGAACGTGTTGGTAACCAAATCCAGCCCTTGCAGGCAAAGGCAGCCTTGTAAGAGACATCTTATTTAAAAGTACCTAGAAGATTCATTCCGTGTGTCACCACACGTGAAATGTAATGAGTATTCAGACAACTTATTTAAAAAAAAAAAAAGGCCAGACCTCTAAGTATCACAATAGTCACCTACTTCTTTAAATGCAAGAAATTATTGTATTTTAGTTATAATAATGTTATTGCATTTCTGATGACCAGTTGTATAAAGAAAGAAATGCTTGTAGAAAAACAGCCAAAATATTTAATTAAACCAACTAATAAAATTGGGAAAAGGACACAAACTTTTATTCAGACCATTTTTATGTGTAGGTAAGTTAGGTTGTGTACATGTTTAATATGTATGTTTAGGTGTACTTCTGCCTTCTGTAGGCCTGGTACTTTCACTGGCTGCAATATTTTGCATTGTTTAGCTGCACTGATGGCTAGTTCACATCTTGCATAGAAACTGGTGTTTCTCATTTTGGGGCACAGATAACCAAGAGATAACTGTGTCCTGATAACAGTGAAAACACATCTAAACTGCACATGTGAAGAACCAAAAATATGGGTCTGGACTTCATTCATTCACGCACACACACCCACACACACCCAAAAAAAAGGGCACAAGAAAAAACTACAGAAAAGGAATAAATTGCTTGCTGAGCCAAAGGATGTTAAATCCTCAGACTGGAAAATAAAAGTAGAGAGAATGCAGTAAGCAAGCTTACAGTGCAGAGCTGGCTTTCAGAGAAGCAGTGAGCTTGAAGACAAAGCTCAGAAAAATCTGTCTGTTCCAAAAAATCAGAAGAGGTAACCGGGGTGGCTCGAGTAACCAGTTTTGTTTAAACTTGGACACTGGAAAGCAAGAAGCTATAAAGAGCAGGCTTAGCCGAGATTATTAATTTTAATGCTTGTACATAGCCTCAGAGAAAACTGCTTCTACACGCATTTGCCTGACGTCTGTTCTTCTTGTTTTGACTGGAGAGGACACAGGTTGGAACTTGCTCAGTAAATAAAGTTTAGCATTGTGGCACCGTACACGGGTATTTATGAATTGTTTTTTCGCACATCAAACACTGTTCACGACAAAAGCAAAAAAAGGAAAATATGAGATGACATTTATGTCAAAAGATGCAAACCAGCTCTCACTCTGCACAGAAAGGGTTCACTAATTCTGAAGGCACACATTTCCCAGCCTGTTTACACAGCCGATTTCCAAGCCTTGGAGAGATGGTGAACACCTTCCCTAGGAGAAGCTTCTTGCCAAATAGCCCCCATTCACTGGCATCCAATTCTAATCTTTCCATCAGCTCCTTCCCCGTTATCAAATGGTAACGCTGAAATAAATTGCTTCACTAGTAATAGGAAAAATACATAATAAAAAAGCAAAGGCTTAGCTTACAAGAAAAGGTTATTATTATTATATAGAAGTAACCATATAAGCTGTTATCAACTGTAAGGCTTATAAAACTGCATTAATATCTCAATTATATCACCTCTCCAGATTATATAATAAAACAGCATAATGAGCTTCATTTTAACTTGACAAGGCTGAATACTGCTCCTCTTTTTAAAAAGCTTTTTATAAAATCACATTCCCTCCTAATACTTGACTTGCAAGCACTCTAAAGACATCATGTACAAAATTAAAAATAAACTTCCTCATTTTCCTACCACTGTTGCCTATCACTACCATGGTATCCACAAGATTTTCTTTATAAAGAAATCAGCTTATACAAGCATTTTCTTCTCATGACAATGGGAGCAATGCCATTTGCATCACTTCTAAAGGCTGAATATATATATTTCTTCTAGTTGCCCTAACTTCATTAATTCGTCGCAGTCTTCAGTTCTGGGACTGTGTGAAAACATTTAAATCCCATCTTTAATAAGGAAATACTACAAAGAATGAGCTTGCTTTGCCAATGTGTCATAAAAAGCCCAAACTTTTATTATCAGTTGCACGGTGAAGATACATGCAATTACTGCAACTATTTACTGAAAACACACTTGCTAATTCTGTAACTGCCGGTGACATACTGTGCTGGGTGCTAGTTGGTGCCAAGGCAGCTGCCAAAAGCTCCAAGTCCAAAAAGGGGAAAGGAGAGGATTAAAGTATTATTCCTGTTTCCAAGAATAAAGTACTGTAAATGTGCTAGTCACTTGCTAGGTAATAATTTTCTGGTGTTTATATGGTAAACCTCTGCAAAGTGAATTGCTGTTGGCATCGCCACAGTTTACAAAGCAAAGGTACTTGCCAAAATGCGGCTTCACTGGAAGTATTGTTCAAGTAAACACAGAATGGAAAGTCATTAAGCAAAATGAACAACAGCTAATTTCACTGCGATCATATCAGGAACTTTAAGTATTTTTGTGTAAACTTCAGAATCTGAGGTACAAAAGAGCACACAGTGATCATGGGAAACTTAGCAGCACGTAGAACAAAATCCTGGCTATAGTTCATGTAGGAATGGGGTTATTTTTGCCAACTGAAAAGAATAACATGTCTCCAATGCACACTGTTTTCACTAATACTGTCAAAGAAATATATCTTTAGTCTAGATATACGTGAATAGATATGCACTTAGTGCTCAAATTCACACACTGCTATTTTCATTTTTTTTGCGGATAAAACAGCAAAACCAAAGTATAAAATTCAGCTTAAGTTTTCTTCATCAAAATAGTTCAATAGTTGGTTTTCTTTCTGAAATCCCTCTGCCCAGAAAACCACTTCTGTAGCTGGGATGGATGGGATTAGCCAACACACATCTGCACAATAAGTAAGCAAAAGAAACTCAGCATTTCCAAGGATGTTACCAATACTACATCATGTCAAAAGGGGATTCTGTCCCTAGTTACATATATTTCATAAACACTGGAATCTAGCATGCAGAAAAAAGTTCACAGGTTCACTGTTTGGTCACAGATGCTCACGAGATATTTTGTAACCAGAGTTGTTCTTATGCCAAAAGCAGTCTATAGGAATTGGGAAATCTTTTCTTTTTTTTTTAATTTTTCCTCCCACCCATCAGCTACTACGTCAGGCCAATGTAAAGTAACTTTACATATAACTTCTGAACACCAAAATATTGATGCAATTGCCATTAGTAGACTAGATTTAAAGACAATAAATTTTGAAAAGCTTCTTTTCTATTCTACAAATCTCAAAATTTAAAATATGTGGAAGGTTTCTCCTACTCTCTCCTTGTTTCAAAAACATCCAATGTAATGCTGGTAGCCAAGACTGTTACTTTATTTTCATTTTTCTACTAAGCTGCTAAGAGGCAAAAGATTAAAAATGCAGTTCCTATATAACAACATTTTTCAGAACTTCCTCAGTTTTCAAAGTGTGAAACTGCAATACAAACCCTTGAAAATACTTTCCAATAATTCAAGAAGTAAAAGATTTTTTTCAAATTCTGGAGACCATTCATCCCACTGCATTTTGTTGGTAAAAAGAAAAAAAGGCAAAGGAATGACAAGTTCAGTATTTAGAGCCCCTAGAACAATCCTATAATCTTGTATGTTTATAAAGAAAAAAAGGTGAGGCTTTTTTGGGGGAGACAGGGCTTAAATAAATTTAACAAAAAATATCCGCCCCCAATTTAATTTTGTTGTCCTGTGTAAGCACAACAGAAAAGGAGACTATTGAAGCAACTGATGTCACGACTATGAATGTTTTCATGTTTTCACTCTGCCCAACGCTGAAAGATGGGGGGAAAAAAAAAATCCAGCCATGAAAACCACATTTTTTCAGCATATTTCTACCTTCGTTCCTAACTAATATAATATTTTAAACCAGTTGGTGATTTAATTCGGCAATAAATTTCCTTTCACTAACCTTTATTTTTGCTTCCCTATGATATCAGCTGCTTCTTGCAGACATTTTCAGGAATTAAAAATATAACACTTAATGACTTTAAAACTCATAATTCTTCACTCAGCATGAACATGTCTTTTTGTCTGAAAAATATTACTCATGTACAGAACTTTCCTAATTTAAATTCTAATTTATGTTCAGATTTTAATTAAACTGGCATCTGTTTGAGATGCTGCTGAAGAAAGAGGATGTATTACAATGGTCTACATTATTATATATGGCAATATTCAAGAATACTATAAACTAACAAACATGTTTGTTTCTAGTATGGTGCATTACTGAGTGCCCTCAAGTACTGTACTTTGAAAAAAAAAAAATAGTAGTGTAACACGGTATACAGACCAAGTGCACAGTGACTGATAGCTAAAAAAACAACAAGGGAGAAAACGTTTACTTAAGACCATCTGAAGACTCCAGGACTTGAAATGACAGCCCATCCATCTTCAGGAAAACTCTGAGTCACTATATATGACTTCGGGGGCTGAGATGACTGGGGCCAGCATGTCTGAGAGACAGAGGGGGTGACTGGCAGGGCAGACTTGGGAGATTCAGGGTTCCAGAGCTTGCTTTTTTTGCCTTAAATAGCTCAAATGTGGTAACCTGGATGTGATTTGTAACTCCATTTTACAGAGTTTTAAGTAAAATGTGAATCTATTTACCAAATTAACGACAATTAAAAGGAACTGTCTTCCACAAAAATAATAACCGCTTCTGAGATTTTTAGGCAGATCCTTAATTATTTTGAAATCAAAACAATATATACAGATATAACAATAATCTTTGGTTGCACTGATAGGTATTTACTCAACTGCCATAACTGTTGAATACTAAGAGGTGACCAAAAAACATGCTATAAGTTAATAAATTAGTAAAACATATTAATTTTCACCTAAATTATCAACTCTCTTATACATCCATAGCACATCACGTATATGGAGATCTTCTGCTTGAATAAACTCATTTTAGACATCATTTAATCTCTTTTTCATAGTCTCGTAGGAGGTGAACTTCAGTTTCCCCTCATGCCAGCCCTCTGCTCTCAGGGTTACCAAACTGAGGTTTCCACTACCAGCCTGTTTCCACACCTTCCATACCCTAGTATTTTCCAAAGGACTTCTACTGAGAGCAAGACCACCCAGCTGGCTTTTGCAGTCTTTCAATTGGCCTTATTTTTAATACGTGCCTGACAATGTTGTGTTTCTCCCGGGAACGTGAAACAGTTTATGCGAGACGTTCAAGAAAGGGAGCAAAACAGGACTATGATTCCGCCTCAGAAAGCTGTAAGTGGTTCCCTCATCTTATATGAAATAACATTTGGGTGCTTCAGGCTGACTGGACACATCTGAGGGCAACGGATTGTCCTGTACTGGTCTTTTGTTATTCTCAGCAAAGGCACTGGTTTCTAACAGATCCCCCTAACTAGCCCTCAGCCATGGACTGACATTCTGCAGTGTCAATCAGATGTAAGGCTAGAGTTGGGAATTTATTACTGAATACGTTTTTTAAGATTTTACATTACATTTCATACAGTACACTGCAAAATATTTCAAATTAAAGAATTTAGCTCATCTGTACAACAGCACATCTCAAAGGGAGTTATTAGATAGGGCATATTCCTTCCCTTGTTTCCTCTTATGCTTGCCATCTCTCGAGGCAGTAACACTGATTAAATAGTCTGCTGTTATGCCTAAGATCAAAGTCCCATGATTTTCCTGGTTTCCGTGAAGTACCTTTTTAAAACTGGATCACAAAAATAGCACTGTGAGAACTCTAAATTTGTTAATGCAAAATACCCCTTAATTTATTTACAGCCAATCAAGTGTTCTTAATATTTATTTCCCTTAACTGTTCTCCAGTCAGTCAGTACCCCATTTTTTTCTCTCTGGAGATCCACTATGTCCAGGGAATAGAGTCAAATCTTGATCAGAGACTGCACAAAAATCATCTCAAGTGAACAGCAGGCCTCAGAGACTACACTTCTTTTTAGAGGGGACAGAGAGTAGCACTTACCCTGCTGACTTCTTTAGGAGTCGATTCATCTAAGAGGAAACAAAACAAATAATTAGGCACTCAGGGAAGTTTCTAGACTGAATGAAGAACAAGATACCACACTTCAAATAATTTTTGCACCTTTGTACAAAACTTTTCTAACATGGTTCAATAAAGTAATCGAAATATCCTGAGACTGGTGTGCATTTACAATCTTTTAAACTTTTAAATCTAAAAATGAATTAAAATTAGGATAAAGTATTCAAGAATTCTGTCCTTACTTAATAAGAACACAAAATTTCCTACATTTCATAAGTCAATTCACAGGCCAGCTAAACCAGCAAGTCCTATATCATTCTCCTACATATATATTCCAATTCAGTAAGGCAATTGTTAGTATTGCACAGTCTGAGAAGTAAAGGCACTTTGCTACCAAATATATGCCACCAACATCCTATATATACAAGCAAGTTAGTGAGTAGACTTAGACTTTCTGTTCTGAAGATCAAAGATGCTATTCCTGTTGGCTTCTTTGGATGTGGAAAAAAAAGCCTTGTGACCATAAGCACAAAAGAATATCACTGATGTCATCTGGCATAACATGTTAAAAGTGCATAGATTACAAGGTTTTATATTTTTGTACATATACATGCACACAAACACTGTAATGTTTTGTCCTTTCAAATGCAAGCAGACTCTTGTGCATTTTCTCTAATTCAAATATGTAAAAATAAACACAGGTACAATACCAGATCACTAGCTAAAACATTGAGTAGTATTTCTGAAAATCAAGGGAAAGCAGTTACAGAGCAAGGAAGAGTTTCCAACTTCCAGTTCAACCACACCAAAAGCAGCTTAAACGCACCCTTACCAAACTCCAGTTGGTTAGCTGTTTCTGAAAACATGAAGGGAACTATTTGTAACATTTTATTTGATACTAGGAATCAAATTACTATGCTTTGGAAATTAATTTTAAGTCTCACAGAGAAAGATACGTTTATATTTGTGGCCCTTAATTTACATGTATTTTGATACATCTCTATTGAGTGGATATTCAGATATCTCTGTCAGATACAGACATAGTATCACCTAGGCTGCTTAATAGCAGATACACTAGATTTTCTTCAAAATCATCCCCAGGTGAAGGAGGGATCTCAAGGTGCCCCTTGAGAAGGGCACATTTACAAGTATTTCAATGTTATCACCAGCAAAGGCTCTTCATATCTTGCCATTTAAGATGAACTTTTAAACAATAAAGCTAGAAAAAAAAATTTTCTAGATAACAGATTCAAGACCCAATTTCCAATGAAAGACCTCTCTATAATCATACGGATTTCTCCTCAAAATTGAGTGATACCAAGTAAAATAATACATTTCACAACTATGAGTGAATATTAGTCTTCTCTTACCCCCAATCAAATGATATACCAGTAATTTACACATTCAGAACGTGGACATAAATTTAATTGAACTATTTAAGGTAGTTCTGTTGTTTGCAATGCAATGTACAGTGATGTTATCTTTCTTGACCAGATGAATCTACATACCAGTTACAAGAACAGCCAAAGCTAGGCTCAAAATCTATCTCCCCTACTACCGGATTTCTGACAGTGAGCAACAGAAGATATGAACAACAGAAAACCAAGTAATGACATAATGATGCTTTCCCTGGAGCATACTCTCAGTTTTCAATAACCAATGGATCAAACATTTCTTGAATCAGTGGTGATACATTTCTGCTTGAAAGACTAGGATGGGGTTTTCTTCCCCACACTTTCAGGGGGAAGGGTGTGTTTTAGATTTTGTTTGTTTGTTTTTTAAACGTGAGCCACCGTCCTTCAGCATTCACAACATTCTCCGAGTTCCACAGTTTAAACACATATTATGAGAAAAACTATCTCTATTTTATTTTGAATCTGGACACCATGAATTTCATCTCATGCCCTCTATTCACCTTATCTATGGAGCCTGTGGTTCTACAAATTTCTCAAACAAGCCCTTCACACCCCATCAAAACCTTTCCTGGCTTGAGAGGTCTGGTCTGGTTTGCTGTTGGGGCCAAGCAAGCCACTCGGCACTGCTGGTCGCTCTCACCGCTCCTACCTCCTCTATCCCACTGCATCCTTCCGGGATGGGAAGTCCAGAACTGCAGGCAATACCGCAGCTCAGGAAAACACAACGGGGACTTACAGAATGACACAGGGATGATTTAGGGGTCTTCTGTCTATTTGAAAGGAATACTTCCTAACATTTTACCTGTTTCTTGATGGTTACTAAACATTGGCCTAACATTTTCAAAGATTTATATTTTGTAATACCAATCTCTCTCTCCAGACCTCTAACAACTAATTAAGAATCCACTACTGTATGTGTAAAATTAGAAACATCTTCCCACATATAAGGCAGTCAGCATTTACCAGTATCAACTTTGTCAGCTGTTTTATCTCTCAGTTACTCGGTACTTTTAGCACCCTGAATAACTTCATACCCTAAAAAAAAAAATCTCATTTTTCAAATTAACTTCAACCCTGCATCCTCTTACCCAAATCATGTATGTATATGCTGAAAAGCATGGGTAAATCATACTCTCCCTCTACTGGAACAAAATTAATTTATTGTAATATACCTAGTATAAATGACTACCATCACAATCCTATGGCTTTCACACCATTGTGAGACATAACTCCCACTGCAGTTTCCAATGATAGACAGAGAATAAATTAAATTCACCAAATCTAAAGCTTACTACACAGTGTGAAAGTCTACATAATCTCTATTTCAGCCACCATAAAAAAAATTTCAGTGCTCCAATGTCAGAAAGAGCAATTAATGACTTCCTATTCTTTGACATCGTTCACAATGCAATTTCATAGTCTGAGCAAGATGTTACAAATGCCATCAACCCAACATTAAACTTCCCACACATATATAATACTGTGCTTTAATTTGTATAACATGAGATACACAGGTGTCACTCCTGCCCTGCAATTCATTGTTAATTCCTTTATTTATAATAAGGAAGAAATATTTTATTTATAATATTTATGTTTATTTATAATAAAGGAATCATTCTTTTATTAAAAAGTTGTATGAAGGTAACATATGAAGCCCCTGTCCAGGTCTGGGTCCATTTTACTGGGTACAAGACATGAAAATAGACAGATGGTCATTACATCAAAAAAAACTTTGATTTCTTTCTGTGAGGAAATTAAAAGAAATATGCTAATATACCAGGAAGGAAAAAATAACACCTATGGTATTCAATAAAGAGAAGTTTTATGGAACAATTATTAGAGACAATACTTTTTCAGAATAAAAAAGATATAATCAACATGCCATTTTTTCAGAAGAAAGATAAACAAAGTGTTTGGGAAGTTTGGTATTAGAACTCCACAGATAAGATTTGCAATTCAGTGATTATGAACTGGTGAGAAAAAGGGAAGATATTTTTAGGGGAAGGAGGATGAGGGGGAGAATGGAAAAAATAGCATCAAATACTCTGTTAATGCATCTAGACACAAGTTAAATTACTACACAATGAGCTAGAAAATAATTTTCCATATTAAAAGAAACCAAAGGCCTAACAAGACACCGTTTCCCCCCACCCCCAACCCCCCAAAGAGTAAAGGAAGAAATGTGATCCTGTGAACCTGGAGTGAATCAAATTGCTTTTCTGGAGATGCAGTGTTTAAGGTCCGGGTACATGCTGAGTGATAGGATGCACGTACACCTCAGTGCTGGCACCACTTTGCTGTGGTTTTATCCATAGCACAGAGTACAATACTTCCCTTACAACTTAGTTGCTGTGAGCTAAATACAGGGAAAATCATTGGAACAGCTGCTTTTCCCACAAATTATGTTAATAGCGAAAATACAGGATTAGTTAATATATGAAAGTAACAGGGGGCTGATGAAAAATACTCTCAAATTGTGTATTTCTGTTTATTTAAAACCCATGAATTCTGTTTGTTTAAAAGGTACAAACACACCAATCTCTTGTTTGTAAATCAAGTTCCATCTCTGCAAAATATGAAGCTTTTAAAGAGAGAGATTAACCATTAAAATAAATTCAGAGACATTAAGTACATCAATAAATAGGAGTTTGCTGTAGAGTTAAATCTCACAGAAAAATTCTGGGCTTGAACATAAAGGTCCCCAATTATTATGGCATATTGTGTGGGAAAACAGCCAGATAGGGGAAAGTGTCTTATTAGTGTCTGCACTGAGGGAAATAAACACCCTGGGAGAAAGCAACTGTCTGTGAAAGAGGTCATACAAATGCTCCAGCCACTAGAAACTTTTCAGTTGGAGTTCAATTTTTCTTTAGACATCAAATACAATCTACCATGATACATGAATAAGTCTCACCCTCTCCATCCCATTTGTTGGTAGTATTGCTGTTCACAGAATTGAAGAGGATCATGGTAATTTTTTGTGATCTCTGACATAATTATTAACACAGAGTAGTACAAGAAACGTGTATGATTTAGTTCTGGCACTCTGAATATGCAAACGTTGCTCTTAGTTTCAAAAACAAAGCGATGAACTCTTGAAAAGAAATCACTATACATGCATACGTTAACTAGACTGTACTGCTCAATCGAGGCTGTTGCAAGCTGTATTTTTACCACCGTGATTCTCAGCGAGGCCTGATGCACAGTGAGGTAGGCAGTCAGCAGTAGTGCAATGGGAGCAGCTCAGAAGAGCGCACGACCCAAGCAAGAGGTAATTTTGTCCTCCAGAAGCACTAGGTACGCATCAGTAATCCAGCAGAATGCCCTGCTTTAGCTGATGCTATAACATCCCTTATGTTAATGTCTTGTTAATTTGAACATAAACACGCACTGATACTACAGCTGGAAAAACAGAAAACTGTGGGGAACAGAACCAAATTTCAAGGACTTCCCCACCTCCGTACACCAAGTTTGCAGACCAAAACCCTTGCACCAGCAATGATGTTCTTCTACCCCAAAGTGAGCTGGTTCAGCCTACTAAATGTGCAGAAAATGGTTCACTTTCTAAGCTTTCAAAACCAGGTAACTATCGTAGACCACAAGAATAAAGTTACACTCAGTTTTATCTTGACCACTTTGCAAACATTACTATTTAAAAAGCTCTCTTCAGAGGTTAGCGACATCAGGAGGAGGCATGGAAGAACGAGAAGAGTTCTGTGATAAGACTTGGGTTTTAAGAACAAAATTACAATTTAACAGACTTTAATACCTCAGCTTTACTACCTGTACAATTCTAATTAACAACTGCACAGCACACTACAGATATGCATAATAATTGGTATGGTAATTAAAGACAACATCCATCTGGGAAAGCTTCCATACTAAACCAAGACAAGCAAGACAGGAAGAAGCAGAAAACAAGAAAGGGAACAGACAGGAAAAAAAAAACTCCACAGAAGGTTTGGTATTTGGCACAATACGCATGAGGTCAGGTTTAGTTTGGTTTGGGGTTCTCTTTTTTTGGGGCTGTGCAAAGTGGTGTGAAATTGTCTAATAGTTCATTTAATAGGAAAAATTCAGATTTTATTCTGGACATTAAAAAAAATCATTTCATACTTGCATTTTTATGCATGCATTTTTTTTTTTTTAAATCCAAAGGTGAATGATCTTCCAGCAATTGCAAGATGCTAAGCCAGAGTAGTTACAAAGACAGCTTTCATGCAAAGCAAGCTTTCAACATCTCAGATATGATATTCTGATGCATTTATCAAGGAAGCAATAACTCCAATGCCTAGTTAGTTTTATCACAGGAACTCTTTCAGAAAAACAATATTGCACTTTCTCCGTGGTTTTATGCTGTTCTTTGTTCCGTGTAGTTAAGTACTACTGCTGGTCCACCATTGTTGATGACAACAAACAAATGCTTAGGATTAATTCTGTTTATGAGATCCTAGATATCTGTACAGTCACATTTTCCCAAGGAATGTTTTCCCACACAGCAGATGTCAGATTGACCTAATAATTTTTCTTTTCAAAATTTGCTTTAGGCTCTCTTTCCTTCAGCTAATAAGACACAAGTTGTTTGGAATGCAATTAGACCAGAATAAATATCTTTGCTGCTTTTTTTTTTTTTTTCCCCTTGAGAAGTGTCATACACCCACACATCAACAGAAATTCCACATCAATATATGCAGATTGGTTAAAGACTGATCTCGCCACCGTGAAATAAAGTTTACCAGGTTTAATTTATTTCTGTGGTAGAATGGCATCAATCAGATGAGTTGGTCAGTCTATTTTAATTGCAATTTGCATCCTTGTTTGAGACACTCTGCATCCTTATTTTAGACACCTTGCATCTGGCGGCTTATGCCTCCACTGAATTTGTAAGATCTTTCAAAGACACCTTAGCTGAGGGTGAGTTTCCTAAAGTGGCAACTATCACACATATATAACAGAAATGCTAAAGTCATCATTCAAAAATGTTCTTGCTTCTTAATACACCATCTCACTGAAAGCACCTGAACAGCTCTCCTGACTTTCAATTGTCTGGATTTATTTCACAATTCAGAAGCCCTTGTAATGTTACTTCATAGAAAACTAACTTAGTTTGTTTAGACACAGACTTAGGCATTGAAAGGGAATATTCATTAGTATTGATCCCTGGTGGCACACTAGGTTTCTTTCCTTGAAGCAGGACAAAACATGAATCAGTAAGATCCACATTTTTTAAAGTTCCTGAAAAAGGATTCTCAATTCTCCCTCTTCTTAAACAACAGAGTAACATGGATCAGAAAACAAATACGTCCTGAACAAAGATTTCATTGCTGATGGTAAGCAGAGGAACATATTGTCTGCCAGGTGTCATAAAATTTTTATCCACTCCTTTGCCTATAAGCAAACAGGGCACTATACCAAATAGGAGCCAGGAGACAGTGCATTTGACTTCATTAGAGACACCTAAAGGTTTGGAAGCTCATTGGTTTCTATGGTTTTAGCCCTCACAAAACTGATGAAACATTTGGAGCAATTTTGCAGGACAACCTATTCTGGCCAGAAAATTTCCAAAAGGGACCCTCTGAAAGTATCACCAGCCCTTGTGAGAACAGAAAGGCATATAGAAGATCCAGATTTTGCTCTTGTTTCTGAAATTGCTTAGCCGTACAAAGCATACAGTTTGTAGGTCCGCACTTTCTGTATCCATGGACAAAAAATTCTCAACTCTATACTTGAAGTGACAATTTAGGATAACCTAAGCAGGCTATTTCCACAAAATCATGATCAAGAAAATTGCTTTATAATTAAAATTTGCCCCTGTACTAAGCACTGGTGAGGCCACAACTCGAATACTGTGTTCAGTTTTGGGCCCCTCAGTCCAAGAAGGACATCGAGGTGCTGGAGCATGTCCAAAGAAGGGCAATGAAGCTGGTGAAGGTTCTAGAGCACAAGTCTTACGAGGAGTGGCTGAGGGAACTGGGGTTGTTTAGCCTGGAGAAGAGGAGGCTGAGGGGAGACCTTATCGGTCTCTACAATTACCTGAAAGCAGGCTGTAGTGAGGTGGGGGTCGGGCTCTTCTCCCTAGTAACAAGCAATAGGACGAGAGGAAACGGTCTCAAGATGCAGCAGGGAAGGTCTAGGTTGGATATCAGGAAAAATTTCTTCACCGAAAGGGTTGTCAAGCATTGGAACAGGCTGCCCAGGGAAGTGGTTGAGTCCCCATCCCCGGAGGTATTTAAAAGACGGGCAGATGTGGTGCTTGGGGACATGGTATAGTGGTGGACTTGGCAGCGCTAGGTTAACGGTTGGACTTGATGATCTTAAAGGTCTTTTCCAATCTAAACGATTCTATGATTCTATGCACATAGACTTACCTTCTCACTTCTGTTTAAGTAGCAGAGTGATGGATGCACCTCTGAACTTGTGAGATGATATCTTCCCCCCATCAGCTAAAAGTTTCATAAAATTCTGTAAAAGTCTATCAAGTTGAATACACCTCAGCAAAAATCATGTTGGAACCTGGTCTCTGACCACCAGGAAGAAACTTAATAGTTTCCAGCAGTGAACGTACTTCACCAAGAAAGTCTAAAATTGTGTTTAATGGTAATTAGCCTATGACTTCATATCCTATTCAACATGACTGCTAAACGAAGAGAGTGTTAAATTGGTTAGCTCATCTCTCTTATCAGTCAACAAGGTGCAATCATCATTGTTTACTACCAGAATACAGACACTAGATAATGGGCTGACAGGCATATATAACAAATTATAAATTTTTTTTTCATACTTACCAGTTTACAGCTACACGTTTTTGCCTATATCTACCACTTTTCTTGCCTGACACTCAATCCTGTTTGGCATTCACTGCACTAGCCATTGTAGGCAGCTTTCTTTAAGATTGATTACAGGTCTTGCAAGCATGTTTGGCGAAGGAAGTCTCTCATGCAGTAGTAATACAATTTCAGTATTGCTCTTGTTAAATCAAACTTGATTTTCTCCTGTTTTTTGGTCCCAGAATCCTGCTGGTTGCCGAGTATAAGGTATCCTTAAAGTTTACTGCAATTGATGTATTTCAGAAACAGCATTAACAGTACTAAGCTGCGCTCTCACTACTGAATAGAGCTGTTCCTTCACTTTTGAATGTTTCAAATATACTGCACAAAGGTTGAAGTTTTATTGTGTTCAGCAGCTGTTTTCAATGAGAAGGAAAAAATTACATTGCTGTTGGCTCAAATATTACTCAGACCTTAAGCAATTCCACTGAAATCAATAGGACTGCTACAGCATGCATTGGAAACCAGAAATGCTTTTATGAATTAAATGTCATGGCATTGCTGTTATGTATAGTGATCCAGGGCTGAAGGAGATCATTAAAAGAGAATGCTACTTGAAGCAGGTCCTTCAAAGCTCCAACAACCTGAGAAAGCCACAGTGGATCTTGTCCATTGCAAGACATTTGGATATTTTAAAAACATACATTATTATGCATACTCTTTGGACCCTGCTGGGCCTCTTGGGTTTGTCTTGTTCATTCCTGGTCCATGAATACCTATTCCTGACTGATAAGCTGTCTGGAGGATTTTAAGGAAAGGCACTTCCTCCTCCTTCCCCAGCATCTCTATACAGCCCATCCTCCGCTCTCAGCCCTGCGAGGCAAGGGATGGGATCACAGAGTGCACACAGCTCAGTGACATGAAGTTCCCATCCCTGGCATGGAGCGAGGTTTCAAAGGTTTGTTGGCTTAGAGAGCCCAAGAAATTTCAGCAGGTTCTCAGCTTCTGGAGCAGGAAATACTGGATATGGCTCAGTGACAGCAAGAGAATATAATAATCTTACACCTGCTGGGAAAAATGTAATCTTATACTTACTTTGGGGAAAATGAGCATCAGATACCAATGTTTTTACTACACTTTTTCCCTTTAATTCTTTCTATTTTGTTCTCATCCCTACCTTTTTGTTTACTGTATTCTCACCTCTTTCTATTTAGAAACATATGGGATTTTTTTAGGGAAAAACATGTCCATGTAACAAAATTGTAAGCTATCACACTCTTACGAAGTTGTTTAAAATTTTCAGATTCCAGTGTTTATCTGCTATTGAGAATCTAAAGTAGAACAAGAAGCTTTGCAGCCCGCCTGATTTTCTTGTTTCTGTGTCTCTGACTACATTGAAAACAAATGTCGTGTTACTGAACTTTGCAGTAAAATCCTCAACATCTGCAGAAAAATCAAGACTGAGCAGCTTTCTTCTCTTTAGACCAGCTGACAAAAGAAACAAAAGAAAATGCCCCAGAGTAAAAGTTTGCTAACGTCAACAAGGGTAAGGGATCATTAAAGCTTGAGATGATAGGTTACCACATGGGAGGGTGTAGTGATCCACTGTGAAACATATTTACATCAGGGGAATCATTTCAGTCCCTCTGAAGAAACCCTACTGTAACTACAACATACGTACATTTGTATTAGAGATGTATTTTATTTACTTTACCCTGGAGACTGAAAACTGAGAAACTGAGAAAATGTTCAAATTAATCTGGGTAATACTGAAGAAGAAAAAGTGACAGAATAAAATTTACAAATTAAGCCTTTTTGCTTTTAGGATATTTCAGCTGATTTGTTTGTAATCATAATCAAGCTCTCAGTGACTGTGTGTTGAGTGTTACAAAATAACGATGTGCAGATAATTCAGGACCTTGAAGTCTTTGAAAATTGACATGTTACACTAACACGATAAACAGATTGAAACCAAGAGAAGACTGAACTATTTACTACTTATCATTACCGCCACCATGAGTGAAACATTTTGCTTGCAAGGAGGAGACTGTTAGAAAAAAAATAATTATAACTTCATTGAGTGTAAATAAACAGAATATGTAACTACAAAATTATAGATAGCTCTCTATGAAAGATAATGAGAGTACCATGTGAATTTCTAGACAGTTTTACTATAAAAAGATTTATAGTGGCAGATAAATATAATCCACAGGAATTATACAAGAAAAAAAATTTAAAAAGTAACAAAATTTATCTTTTTGGCTGTTGTACAACAACAACAAAAAAACAAAAAACAAAAAACAAGGTGTGTTGCGGAGTTCAGTATTCTCATACTGGCATTTCAACAAGTGCAAAATTTTAACTCTCCCTAGTAGCAGGTACAGCATTAAAGATACTAGGCGAGACTTAGAAAAGTTTTCAGGCAGTGATACACTCACTAGGATTTCCAAAAAACTCTAAATAAGCCAGGCACCCAATTCCTTGAAATGAAAGGAATTTAAATACCCCACCTATGAGTAAGCATGATGATTTACCACAGCTCAAGTGAGAATGATAATTCACTACATTGTGGGGACTCAGCCACTTGTGACCCTAGAGCATCATCTTAAGGCTCTGCTCTATCTAATGAATGTCCATTTTAATGTGTGAAATAATTGATGAAGGTTATAATATTGGACAGTGAGCTTACTAAAAAGCAACATAAAAAAATTGACACACACCAGTCGTTCCTGGCTGAAAACAAGAACGTTGCAGATGAAACTCTGTTTATATACCTCTGATGGGTCTCGTGTAAACCTCAAGGACACACTGTGACAGCCAACATCAGACACTGCAGCACAGGAACACATTGGAAAGTCATGGCACCTAACAGTCCACATACATCACGAGTTATGGTCATTAAATACTTTGGCACATCAACATCCAGATTACTCAGTCCTTTTATCCACAGTGGTTCTCTAAGAGATTGCACAAAAATCAACAGGCAGAACCCAGGCCTCAGTGGACTGATGATTTTCTCATCTCTGAATACCAGCACATCCTCACGCTCCACTACTTCAACAAATCTACTGCATACCAACTTTAAGTACAGAAACTTTGACACTGGCTTCAAACAGAGGACTGGCTGTACTATCAGGCACAGGTGGTTGCCCCATCATAAGGATCTAGCTGACTGAAATATTCAACCATAGGGAAGGGAGGTAAATCACAGTACCTCTGCAGTTAAGAACATGAGAAAGACTTGGTGACAGAAAGCATCCCATCTTTAGAGGTTGCAAGGTAAACATGCCTCAGACAGAGAACAGACCACACTGGCAGTTTCAGAAGGAATTCTCTACTCGCAGCCCACCTGACAGATCAAGAAACAAGGAAAAAAAATTGTAGAAACACCCAAAAGAAAACTGCAAATACAGATGTACAAGCTTAGAGTGAATGAAGAACTGGATGTGTACATGCAAGACAAAATTACTTTCATGTGCTTTGTTATTTAACTAACAAAATCCAATGCAGATGGTAAATTAATTGAAATACTAATAAGACCTCAGGAAATATATAAAGAAATCAGCTGGGAAGCTAATAAACTATATCTAACACAGCAGTAAGAGAGAGTGGAAGTACCACTTCTGTCAGTGGAATAAAGGGAACCAGAGCCAACCGTACCTCTTCAGCACGGCTGAAGTTGCCACCTGCTGGGATAAGGAGCTGTGTCTATCTCCCAAATTGTCAATCTAAGAGAACTACTAATGATCACACACTGAGAGCAGGCAACCAAGCAAGAAATCTATTCCTGCAAGTATGAAAAGGGTAATTCATAATCTAAGTCCCTTCTCCCCATGCCTTCAAAATAGTTTCGAAACAGTCATGACTGAGGAATCTCATATTTTGTCAGTTACAGCATCATTCTTCCCAACTTCCTTCACCAGGCCTGCCGTATAGTCCTGTCAACACCAACACGAGTTTCTTACACAAGCAAACACCACACAACTACCTGGAAGAGGAATTTGGAAAAACAACCTCGTGGCGCAACTGCTCCTTAGACGCTTTCTTTATATCATGCATCTGCCCAGTTAAGGAACACCAGAGTTGCGTTAGTTAAGCCGTTTGGGTCTCATATCCACGTGGGCATATATATAAGGCCATCTGATTTTTACAAGCAATAAATGGCCAGCAGCACTAATTCATTCAGGAGCTACTGGGAACTTGACCATTTCTAAACATCAGGCCACTTGTTTTGACACCTAATTGCAGGACCGAGATTAAGTTACAAAACAGTACACCAAAGAGAACAGCCTAATAACTGCATAATAAGCTGGTGGTTCAAAAGACGAACGTTAACATAATTAAATAAAGCAAGACTGAAAGTGGAAAGAAGAGCCAAATAAAAGAGCTTCAAAACAGAGTTTCAAAAGGAAGAGATGCAAGGAGAGAGGGACAGAGATGCCAGGATGAGTAAGAAGCTTGGACAAAGATGTCAGATGCTACTAGCTGTGATGTACTTTACTGACCTTTCTAGGATTACTTTACTTTCTGCCATGGTAGAAAACAAGTTCTACTAAAAAGAAAAAATAATACTGTTTATTACCGATCAAAAAAACTAAACTGCATCGAAAGAAAATTATACATGTGATTCACAAAGTAAGATTTGCGCAAAAACCTATCCTTTTGTTTGCAATATAGTTCACTGCCACTGTTAAAGAAAAAAACTGGACACTTAAATCTTAAGCTTTAAAAATACAGCTGTCAAGAAAAAAAAGGCAGTTGCTTCAATGTGCTTCGCCATTTTCCATCAAGTGAACAGATGGCATTATTAAAATTCTAGTAGAATGAAGTATTTATAAGTTCATTAGACAACACTAACTATTCAAAAAAGACAGTAATATTGCAAATAAAGCTGCAGGATTTAAAATAGCAAAAAAGTACAAATAACAGTTATAAACCCACATTTATGAGTTAGTATATAAAAACAATAATGCCAAATGAAACAAAAGCACACAAGAAATGCATAAAAAACTCTATAAAACAGTAATATATTTTCCAGGGTCACTTCCAAGTTACTCCATGCATTCTGAGCCTGAATTCTATACAAAGTGTTTCAAGTTAGACAGTCTATAAGACAGCTGAGAGGGAAAAAGCCTGTTGGTTTTGCTGCATTTACTTTTTTTTAAACATATATGTAAAATATACAACAAGTAACAATGAAATTACTCTAGAAATAATCCCCACAGAAATTTCAGTGTTATTCTTTGAGGTGATGTCCCCAGAAAATAAACAAAAGGTCAGTCAAATACATCTAGCACACGTGTCAGTGCTTTTAAATGCTGTGCCAGACTGGCTTATTTGATACCTGAGATGCTTTATCTGCTGTTCTCTTCACCATCTTGAATTATTAGCCTACACAGAATTCACTTAGGAATCGTATGATGTGTAATTGCTTGTCCTACTTTCTATTGTCTTTCTTCCAGCCGCAGCAATGTCTCGACTTGGTAAAGTGGTATCTGTTAGTATACTAATTTACTTGAAAAAGATGCAAATTCCTGTCACCTTCAAAATGTGACAAAATGGATTCACTATAAAAAGAGATAGCTAGGCACACTGAAAATTCAGCTTTCACTCTGAACTAATATATATCAGTACCCATATGTGCTATTTATTCACATGTACACCACTTCTCTCTGCAATTTTTATTAGTACAATCTGTGTTGAGGTTTAACTCCTTTAAGCACCCTGTCCACTCTGAACATATTTTATCCAGTCTAACACGTCATTCTTGGAAAGTCCTTGCTTTGATACCTACATGGAAAACGATTCAAAGAGGGATGTATATTATTTCAAAATGCGTGTTTTTTCCAGATTTTAAAGAATTGCATGGCACTTCTTTTTTCTTTTGATGGATCTATTACCCAGACCTTATCCTATGTTTTGCCAATGTGTACCTATTACTTAATCAACTACAACTGATGCAATCTCAGATTAGAATATTTGAAACTGTTTCTTCCTGAAGAGTCAAACCTATCTAGAGAGGAATTGCAAGGTGCAGGTCCACACCAGCAGAAACCAATTTAAGCCTGAGTTGCCACCTCTGCACTCTCCCCACTGCCTTGGGGCAGTTCTCAGCTGCAGCAACTCAGCTAACCGTAGATATAATCTACCATTAAATAAGCACAACGACCAATGCAAGGGAAAGGCTGGATATACACACCCAGGGATGGAAGCTGAGGGCAGGCAGTGCAGGCTTAGACCGACCACAGTTATTTCCTGGGAACCAAGATGTTCTGGCTTGAGTGAATACTGCTTGAGCAGAAAGGACTCATTGACATCTCAGTTTCTTAATGACTGGGCTATTCAAGACTAGTTGGTGCCTACTAAAAGAGTCTGAGATTCTGAAGACTTATGGAGGCATTGAAAGTTCTCTTTGCTAAGATGATTGTTTTTTTGCTAAGATGATTTTTTTTTTTTTTAGCAGAATAAGTCCTTTCATATGTAATAGTTTCATATTTAATAAAAAAATGATGCAAATATGGCTACCTTCAGGCAGGAGACACAAACAGACACATACTCTTTAGTGAAATGTAGCAGTTGCAGAGATATCTCAATTTAATGGGTTCTTCCATTTAAAGAGTATGATGACCTACATCATACATTCATTTCTATTTATTAGTTTCCTCTAGCACATTACTGGAAAGAATAATAAGTTTTAATATGTTTTAGATATCTGTACAGCATGCAGAGAAAGGCTTCTGTAAGAATTCACTCTATTATCTTCAAATCTTGAAACACGGTTTTAGCATTCAAGACAAACACAGCTAAGTCATACCACTGAGCAGCTTCTGTTGGTCCATCCTACATTTAAATGATTTAGGATTGACTCTTTAGATGAGAAGATTTTAGGAACAGTCAAAGGAGGATGGTGATTAAGATTTAGAATTATTGCTAGTTTCCTGATTTTGAATTATTTAGTCAAATCTCAAGAAGAAAACAAGCATGGAGAGAAACTCACTTTGACAGCACAATGGCAGATTCCCTAACTTCATTCTAAAACATGCCTCTGATTCCAGTTACTGATTTATGCTGTATTATTACCTTTACTGCTTTCTCTTTCCATTACAATTCCAGGTAAAGTGAAGGAATGCGAAACTACTCCCTAATTTACTTTTGTTTGCTTGACTACCATAGTACGGCAATGAAATTTGATAAGGTATGCCTACAATGTCAGTAATAGGGTAAAAATGTGTCCATTTCCAAGAAAAATCCTAGCTAGAAACTACAATTTTTACAAAGACACTTTAGGAATGAAATGAGTCTATTACGTTTCAGCTTTGGCTTGGGAGAAATATGACCTACGTGGGCTAGAGAAAATGTATTCCTGTGAATATCTAATAGAAAAGATTACTGTAAAATAAAAAACTATGGCTGAATGCTGTAAAGGGGTGGATGCACCCTACTGTGCAGGAGAAAGTAGAAAATAATAGCTGGCTTTCCAGTGGAAAGACTTGGCAGTCAGCCATGTGGTGCAAACTGGGTTCTGTCCCCAAAGACACATTCACGTTGGCAACATATTGGGAGGTTGTTTAGAGTCTAAAGATTAAGAAGAATAATCTTTCAATTTAATCTATCACCTGGTCAATGCTAGTCATAATCATATTTTACATAATTTGATCCGAAGAAAACACAGCACAACAAATACTCAAAAAGAATTATTTTAATGACAGAATCCTGTGTTCTTCTACTAAACATGATTTTGTAATTATCAAAGCAAGCAAAGAATCCTGATTAAATGCTTAATTTCTGTTTTAAAATATTATCAGTCACTAGACTTATTTCTTGTTCTATATATCATTTAGCAATAGTGTCCTTTCATTTGACATATAAAAGGATTTCCCATAACCTTAAAACAAGTATATAACTGCAGGCGTTCTTTTAGAAACTCTAGTTTGTCTGTTTAAGTTAACAGCTAATATTAATATAAATAGTACTTATTACTTGAATTGCAACTTGTTATATTCTCTGGAAATATTCATACATGGAAAGTATGTTCTCTTTAAGCCAGAAGAAACCCAGGCTCTGTAGCATCCTACCTGATCAATCTACTAATATCTGGAAATGAAAATCAGTACAGAAATTAAAAACAGCAGTAAATACTCCATATTTGTTGGAATTTATGAGGTGTTAATTAGTTGAAAGGGATGAGTCTCTCTGCCCACCATCAGCAATACATTATACAAGCAACTCCTCCTTTTTCTAGTCCAAGTGAATCTACTCCCCCTGTTTTTGTCCATTTCTTACCTGTCCTATGCTACCCCAAAAGGCTCCAGTTTCAGTACATAAGGGAATCGTTAAAGAAACCACTAGATAAAACTGCTTCATATTCCTGTCTTTACTGGGAATGTAGCCAAGGATGTTTACAAAAAGCATGAGTGGGACAAGCAGGTAAGCTGTTTTCTAAGCTTCTCTACTGACAGAGCAGCTCAGTTTGTCATGTATTATGCCACAATGTCTTTGAAACACTAATCTTCAGAGCAGTAATTTTTCTTGTAAATGCTAAACGTAGTAGTGGAAAAATTTATAAGATTCTAAAATTGTACAAGGACTCAATAAGGTGAGGATTTATAAACAAGCTTGGAGGGTTCTTCAGACATGAGTTCAGTATGAAAGGCAGGAGTAAATTCTTAGGTACTGACAATTTCTTTAACACAACTATTCTTCACATACAATACCTTTTTGGCCAAAGTCACAGACACTTCATCTTTAGGTGTGTTTTAGGAGCAAAACAAGACCTTTGTATCATCAACTCAAAGAAAAGCATCGTTGTTCAGCATGTCCTGTAGCATTTCAATTGGCTATAAGAAATTCCAGATATCTTTTCTCTGAAAAAAATACATTCTGCTTTTGCATAAACCTAGACTTTTCTAGTAGCATTCATGAAATGAACTGGAGCTATGTGATTTTTTCCTGTCTATATGGATGCCAGTATTTGGAATTCAACATTGTGCAACCACTAAAAGGAAAATTTGTGAAGATTAAAGATGACAAATGAAAAACATGTAATGAAACATGATCGCTCTTGCAACTAATCAGAGGTATTTTCAAAGCAGAGATCAGACTGAAATGATAGCAGGATTACTGGAAGGTCAGAACAGAAATTCAGTACTGTTCTCTAGATTCCTAACCTGTTTCCTCAAGGAAACACAAGAGCTACCAAGCCACTTTTCACTGATTCCTCCTCCAGGTTTGGATCCTGGACATGTTCTAAAAACATTTTCAAAACCCAAAGTGGTATCTGATGTGAAAATCCTGAAAAAGGTTCTGGTAAGAATGAAGAAACACCTGCCTTTTTACTTGATTCTCCTTATAGAAATGTGTGTCTTTGTCACCACAGCAATGGTTTTCCTTAACCTTTGGAGAAGTACAGATGAAACCTCAAGGATATGAAAATAGTAACAACAGGAGCCCTTATTAAAGATTTTTTCTAAGAGGTAAAAGTAGAGTCAGAACTCACCAAAGCTTTATTAAATGAAGCTTGCTATCAGTCAGAACGCCCCTGACTGCCTGGCTCTGAGACAAATCTCATCTAACTGCTGTACAAAAAAAAGGCTTCAGATAAGTGTCTCCGTTTCTGCAGTCTTTAAGAAGATCCACCTTCAGAAAGAGTACTGAAAAAAAGACAACCATGTCTGAGGGATTTGGACATATCAAGAGAGAAAGAACTTTGAAACCAAGGGAAATCATTCCATCACTGTGACATATAAAAAGAAATGGAAGACCTGGAAATGAAAACCTACTAAAAATTGTATATCTCCCAATAATCTTAGAACTACACAAATATATTAATATACATATGAAAAAAAAAAAAGACAAACCTAGGCAGGTAGAGGAAATTAAGGAACACCAGGCTTTATTCTGCCCATTTATCAAAAGGCAAATAAGGTACAAACACAAACAAGCTGATGCTGACCTAACCAGGTGTTGATTTCAGCGCCTGAAGAGAAGGTCTACGTAGAGGTGATCACTCAGAAAAAGCCAATCATTTCTTAACAGTTCGTGGAAAAGAGAGCTCTTCAAAAACTCAGCTAAGAAATTCTGGAGTTGAGAAAACTTCCAGAGAAAATATTGGGTTATTTAAAATAAGCTGTTACTGTATATTTTAAGATGCATCACAAAAGTACAGAAGAACAAGTATAATAACTCAAGTACTAAGATACATTTATCCAAGATTTTCTGCACGTTTATTAAGAATGAAGAAAAGCTAAATCAAATATCTTCTCTCACTTTAACTATAGATTTACAAGAAGAAAAAAAGAAGAAAAGAAAAATGTTGAACTTTAACCTGGCATTTATTCCTGAGGATGCTGTGTATATAGCTTTACTTCTTTCATTTTTCCTATTCAAAAAAAATTGGCTCTGCTAAAAATCAGAAACCTGACCAATGAATGTTTCAGCTGACCCCAGAAGCAATTCTAGATTCTACCAGCACTTCCATATTCCTAGAAGTGCTCCAGAAGTACCTCCAGATAATTAACTGATGGACAGCTACAGAAACTAACAAATTACAAGTTCAGAATGATGACAAGTCATCCACATCTGTGAACAGGAACGTCATCGCTACTGTCACACTGCAAAGAAAATGTTCAAATAACATACACGACCCAGAAAAAAAACATAGGTTTGGTGAGTTTCTTTCAAGTGTGTTTAAAAGCATCTTATTTCTGTCCCTACATCAAAGGGCCAATCTTTCCAACGCTTAAATAAATCTATCTGTGAGGAAACATACAGTTGTAGTAGTATTCCAAAGTTTGAGTTTATCCATTCTCAAATGCATAAAGACTTTTTTGTGAAATACAAAACTGCCATCATGGACCAATGGTCCATGCATCGGTATTCAGCTCTGAAAATGGTCAGTAAAAGATGCTGGACTGGACCGTGTCAGACAACAGTATTTCTGAGATTTCCTATGTTTTTGTGACTCTCCAGTACTGCTCTGTGCCACCTATTGCGAATGGAAACACCAAACATTTTGAAGAGTCTAAATTGTTTTCAGACCTGCTCAAACCACGTTGATTCATAATTTGACAATTGTTATTAACCAGTGCAACCAAGAGTTTTTGACGGAAAAAAGCCAGAACTTGCGAAAAGACTTGTAATACCCTTTTCCTATATTATATGCTGCCATTTTCACTGTACTTGCTGTATACAGTTGGCTGCCCCAAACATTCAAATATATCAGAGAGTTACTGTCACTGATGACTGCTCATAAGCAAAGCTTTTTGAGGAACAGAAGCATGTTGGCAGAGGGGAGCATAACAGTTACTGTTCTATAAAAATGTTTTTGGCCAGAGAACAGTTGGAAAAGGCAATCTGGTAATAGTGCATGCCTGTAAAAACACACTATCATTTGTAGAACTAAAATTTTGCTTAAGAAAAGTAACAGGCAATACGGAAAATTCAGATTATTCCTAAAGCACATTTATATGATATACCATGAAATATATACATGATGGTAAGCCAGCAGGTGTCACAATGACATGGCTTCCTAGGTTATACAATGCAAAGAGAGCACATTCCAGTAATTTAAAACTTCAGATGAAGTAACCTCCTCCTGTCCTAAAGAGGCATTCACTGTGTGGGTCATGACAACTCTGATTCAAAAAGATGGGTCACTGTGTAGTTACTAGCTTTAAAAGTTGCTTTGATAAAGCTATGTAAAATCACTGCCCAGCAAGTACCCAGGAATAAATATTTCTCTATTGCTATACAAATACCTGATGCACTGCATGGAGATATCTCTGAGTGTTCACAATAAACCCACTTGAACTGAATTAGCATAATTGTAACAAGTCTGTTGTCACTTCCCCACCCCAGTCACCGAAACCTAATGCCACTGTTACACCTCATTACTATAAATCCTTCAAAAACTCACACACATTCCTCCTTCCACACCTATTATTGCATTGCGTGTTATTAATTTCCTAACCCTTGTTCTTCATCAACGCAATCATCTCTTTCTCTTTCACTCTCCACACTTATTTAATGACAAATGAAATGAAACTGTAGCACTTTGGGGTGAGGACAAAACAGCCTATAAAAGAGCTCCCTTCTGTTAGCTGAACAACCAAATAAACACACAAAGCATTCATGCTTTGCATTAAAAAAAAAAAAAAAGTCTAAGAAAGTTATTCTATAGCTCAGTGTTACTCAGCAATTTCAACTGGATAAAGATAAACCTTCTCTTTTTCTGCAAGCCAAAGATTCACAATCATCACTTATGGGTTTCTCTGCATAATGCAGGGTGGAAGAAAGAATAAGATAATTTAGCTCAGTACTGCAGCTAAGCAACGAGGGTCTGGATAAGGTGCTGTCTCCAAAGGGTTTGAACGATGGCTTAGTGTTACAACTGAAAAGACCTCTTGCAGCTTATCTAAAAAGATCCATAAACAAACTGTTGTAATATAGAAACACAATTTCTTTTTCAGCATATTCAAATGTGTTATTAAGACAACTTGACTCACAATTCTAACAATGGCTGGTATATAAATCCGAGAGAGGCAGCAGAAGTGTAATGATAGAGAAGAATGGCCCTATTCTGCTAAACTAAAAGTCCATCTACTCAAGTTCATTGTCTATGACAATGGGTAGTAACAGCTCATTATGGAAAAAGTAAGAAGAAACTACGCTATATGAAAAGGAGAGAGAGCACAGACTATAGATGCACGGAGTATACTTACTCCGGTATGCCCTCAGAGCAATCAGACGCTTATGAATTTTCTCAGCTGGAGGCTGCATCAGGATCATAGTATGTAACAGCTCTTGATGAAGTATTTCTTCTTTGGAATGTGTCTAATCACTTTTTGAACCCATTTACATTTTTAACATCTAAAATATCTTATGCTAATAAGTTCAAAATTTAGGCATGGGTTGTGTGAAAAGGGACATCCTGTTGTTTCATATCTGTAGCCAATTCATTTTGCAGGGTGCCCTTCAGTTCTTCTGTCATGAAAAAGGTAAATCTGTCAACTGTCTTATTCATGACAGTCATAAAATTTCTGCTACAGTTCAGGTCTTTTGCAGAATGAAGAATCCCTCTCTGTTTGGTAGCAGCATTGTAAAAGTGGTAACAGTGTAAGGATAACAAGCAAGGCAGGCTTTATAAAGAGGTAATAGTGTTATCAGGAGTGGGGGTCTTTTTGTGGCTGAATTGAACTAGATGCACTAGCCAGTGCAAAAACTTCAGACCTTGCTAACCTCCCTCCACCACAACAACGAGCATCCTACAAAAGAGCATGAGATCTACGGATACTAAACAAGCATCCACAAATGTCATACATTTAGTTCAACAGACATAAATGTCTTCATGGAATTTATAAAGAACAGAAACTCAACATTACTGTTGAGAAAAGATTATTCATTAAACAACTAATTCTTTTTTAGCTTTTCAGTCCCGATGTTTAAAGAAGACAAGTCCTTCAAATAAAATTTTTGCCTGTTATTAACTCAACACCAGTTTACACTGGTTTTATAACCCATTATAATTTTCCCCAAAACCTCCTTACACCTGAACTTTAAGTGTTCCACAGGAAAAAAAAAGATCCATCCCTCTCAGACCCAGAGAAGATTACAATCTACAATCTCCTCCTGCTCCATAATCGATAGTTACTCATTTCACGCAAATTGTCTAAACGATTAAAATAATTAAACTCAGTGTCCTGTTATCCAAGTACATTCTTCATTGACAAAGTCAGGTTAAGTGATTCCTCCAATCCTCACATGCTGCTAGTCAAACAGTTCATTGCCCGCCTTGGCTGTGCTGGTAGAACTGTTAGCTTGTCACATACCAGATCAATAAAAAGATCTACATTTAAAAAATACTTCCTTTCTTGCTTGTTTTTCAGACTTTCAGAAATACAGATTATAGACTTCTTACACATCTGGTCATCTTTGCTCTTCTATGTATCCTGAGAAGGTCACAATACCTGTACAGAGCATCTGAACTTCAAATTAACCACAAATTTCCACAGTGATGTTTCCTGTTTGGTTGTATTTGGCTGAACTATCTATCTGTTGCTAAGCTCTAATGGCTGATTTTTCCACTATATTCCCAACATCTCTCCTTGAGCTGCATTAGCAAATTCAGGCTAGCCCTAAAGTAACTGAGGAAATAGGGCTGGAGACTGGGCTTGAACATCACTAGTACCTGATTAACTGTTTGCACCCACAGCGTGGCTTGGACCTTGCCAATTTGCAGTTTCCCAAAACAACATCTGGGCTCAGATGAGAGGACTAGCACCTGCCCAGGACCATTCCAGGAGGCAGTCTGGATGCAATGTCCTGTTTGCGAGGGAGGGGAAAGTAGTTTAGCCTTGGAGATGTGGCTTGTGCCATGCAACTTGGCCTCAGAGGCAAAGATCAGTCAAAACTGATTTTTATCTGATACTTTATTCTTCAGTTACTCAGCTTTATGAGATTCTTTTGAGCCTCTATACATCTGGTTTTAATTTTCAGTATGCCTGAAACTTTATCATCCTAGTATGCATCCATTTTTCCAGAGAGCTTATGAAAATAAAAATCCCTCTCAGACTACTGATGACCTTTGTAGTGAAAATTGTCTAGGCATTCCTATAGTTTACTTCGCAGTTTTTAGCAATTTAGTAATCTACAGGAGGACTTTTTCTCTAATACCTATATCTTTGAATATCGTTGAAGAAAGTTCATTTCAAAGCTTTTGGGTTTTTTTGGTTTATTTTTTATTATCTGAAACTTGAGTACACATTTTGAACCAAATAATTTCCATCTACATGTTTAATAATATCTTCAAAGTATTTGAGTAATATTTGTGACATAAGTCTTCCTTCAACAAAAGTCTATGGTGGCTAAACAGAAGTAGCAGTGTTCATTTATGTGCAATACATGTCTCCTATAACGTACTTAAACAAGTATCATCACCTGAAGCAATAAGTTAGGAATGTATAGCAGTAAACCAATAGGAATGAAGGCATGCTTAGGCCTTCCCCTTGCTGAATGAAGTGGGAATGTAATTTAACATGTATTCATAAAACATGCATAAAAAAAGTAGTTTATTATAGTCTAGTTGAAAGTTAATTGCCAGAATTTGTTTTACTATGCGTAGTATGAAGAAGTCATTTTTGGACAAAGCTACCTCTTCAAAGCACTTGACTTACCAATGACCACTAGGACAAATAACGTGAATATCTATGACTCACCATGAAAAGTACACGCTTTGAATCGGCTGCACTAAACCTGATAGACGAGCACAGGACAACTAGTCTAAAACTCTATCTAATCATAGATACTTTGAAGGATAAAGTAACTGAATTACTATCATCATTAGCTAAATCACCATAGGATGACACACTGAAAATTGAGAGTCTTCATTAATCTCATACTATGAATATACTGTTGTCTGTGCTTTACTTTTCTGTCTTTACAATCTGAATTCAAAGTCTTAAGACAACAGAGCAGTTTCAGAAGTAAACTTTCTGCTGAAAATCTTCACTACTAGCCAATATGGGGTTAAGACAAATACCATTATTCGCTTCCATCCACAGAAACATAAAATCATCCATTTACAGGGTATGGCTTTATCATTCATATCCAACTAGCCATCTCCACAGTAAAAGATTGATTTTCACTCATACTCAGGGCTTCCTGTATTTCCTGGGAGATAAAAGAGATGGCAGAATTTTTACACATGTATTATATATGGACAAGGTATCAAGAACTTTTTTCACTAGTGGTATACAGAACAGCCATGAATAAATAAGTTTCTCATCCTTTCTTTGTGCACATGTAGTGTAACAGGCTATTAAACTGCCTGATCACATCCTGTCTTTTCACCAAAGATGCAAGTCTCATTTAATGGACAGAACAAGCAATGCTAACATATACAGTTATTTTACATTTTGTCTTTTTATCCTTATTGGTCAATGTTTGATTACATGCCTTGTCTAGTCAACACTTCCCAAGTTAATACTTTTATACTTGGATTAAAAAGCTACTGTTCCATAAAAGTTGATGACTATTCCCTTGTTCTTATTTATTGCTTTCTCAGTTTACAGACCATGGGAATGTTCCTATTCCATTTTAATGCAGGTAAAACAGGTTAGCTTACATTGTCATAAATAATCATTATTAAAAAAAGTGTTGGCTATGTGAGTATACAGTCTTCACACATCTGATCAGAATTGAGCTTCTCCATCAGTTACTGAAAGATTTTTTTTTTCTTTTGCTTGCTTGACTTTTACTCTAAAACCAAAGATCCTATGTACAAAAGGGAAACAAGCTAAAAACAAAGAGCAGCAGGGCCAGACAACATTAAGGAGTACTGCCTTGCAAAGGAAGGAAATGGTCTTGTATGGCACACAATACTAATGAACCCATTATTGCACTACCACCTTTCTTACGCTGCCCACATTTTATAGAAGACATTGATAATCTGGAAAGGTTCAAAATGTAAACTGATGAGAAACAATAAGAAAACTGGGAAACCTGTTTCTCAGTAAGATACTAAAAGAAGCTTCATGCCCTAATTTACTTGAAAGATTAAGGAACGACAAAAATCACAGTCTGTTCACTTTCTAACGTAGCTCGCAGATACGGGCAGAAAATGCTTCAGTGAAGCAGGGCTTATAAATAAGGAGAAGCAGTATTTTTGAGTAGACAGAAAAAACCATAAAAACTCTTAATTCAAGCATAACAAAGACACAACAAACATCAGTTTAAGTACATGTCGAGAATAATTGCTCTAGATATAATGTGATTAACATAATTAGTTCAAGAGGGAACTCAGACCAAGCAGTGACGTCTACTTTCTAAGGCCAAACATCTCATCATTAAAGGATTACCCTCTGCAAATCTCTGACCATCTAAACAATTCTAAATATGCAGGAGAGCTCCAGAAAAACAGAAAAATCACCTCCTTCACCTGACCCACTCAAAAAAAAAAAAAAACTTCAGACAATAAACTCTCACATACTTTAGCAAATTAGAAGAAAACAATCCAGAAACATATTCAACTAATGTACCAGGCTTATTTTTGCAGTTGTTAGGAGTTTGCTAGTGATAGCCTTTCAAATAACAAAGAATAAAATCAGTAACTACTTCAACATGAAAACACATACTGAAGTAAAAACATTATCACCACTCAAGACCTCAGTATTATATACCAAGAGGACGCTGCTCAATATTTTTGTACTATCAGTACATAAAAACAATTCCTGATCTATCTGACCTATATATCCTTTCCACTAACCTTTTTTTCCTGCCCAAAGGAACAGTCTGACAACACAACAGAGAGAAACTTTTTCACTAACTCCTCCTCAATATTTTCAGAGCCAAAATGAACCCACTTCTAAGCTGGCTCTCTTCTGATTAACTCAGGGAAAACAATAAAAACCCCACTGAACGGGACACACAGGAAAGAAACAATTTCACCTTGGGCAACTATACTGACTGCTTCAGGAAATGATGCAGCAATAAACTAATTTTTAAAAGCAATGGCACAATACAACAGTCTCCCCAGAAATCGGCTCCAAAATTATTCTGTACTTGTGACAGATACACACCATTTTCATCATCTGGACTAAAACGCCATTCCCATGTAGAGCTCTACCACAGCTCTGGGAAGTGCCATCACTTCATCTGTCTGCCTCTGAAATACTGAAACCCTAACGTAAACTTTCTAGTCACATGAAAAATGGCAACCTGGAAACTACTCCATACAAAAGTCTACTGATCAGTTTTATCTCTGCGAAAGCAAGGACTATACCAAATACACAGAGGAACAGGGTCTATGCAGTCAAGCCCCCAGATACTACTGCAACTGTTCTGAGAAAAACGTTCACAATAAAGACAACTTTTATCAGTCTGGGTATTATCCCAGAAAAGTAGCATCTGTCAGCATCATAACAGTTACATTGGTTCAGACCAGCAAGACCACCTAGCCCAACATCTTGTCTCCAACCACCCATTAGCAGATGCTGAGGGAAGAGTATGAACAGGGCAAGTAATTATGCCACTTGTACTGGGGGGAATGGGACTGGAGGATTCATCCTTTCTGTCTTATTTTGATAAAAAAATTCCAAGAAAGGCATCAAAATAAGTAAATAGTGGGGTTTGGTAATAAGAAGCATTAAGAGCTACTACTACGTTGTCAATGGTGCAAGTCACGCATTACTCAAATCGTTCCCACATTCACTCTTGTTTTTTGGCAAGTATTTGTTGCCTGCTTGGATATTACAGACATAAGCACAGCAGGGCTGCATCAGAATGAAACAGCATGTCTGCAGCATCAATGAAATATTAAGACAGTCTAATTATAAATCAAGGAGGTCATTAATATGCTGCCATAACAGTTCCTCTTGCCTAGGTTGGGGAGATGGCAGAATTGCAGCAAGTTGTGGAGTATCACAACAGTGACAGTCTCCAGCTTCTAAGTACCCTTCATCTACAGTGCTACAACTACTACCCTACACTACAGAACAGGTATTTCTGATTAGTTAGCATGGAAATGCACAGTTCTCAAAAACTAACAAATCAAGCATAGGCTCCATTTTTTTTCTTTTTAATTCTGGCAGCAAGCTGACATATATTTAGCATACATACACTCTTCCTGCTTACATTTATCTTTTCATATATTCTATCCCTGCTTATGGAAATGCATGTTAGCCATCCTTTCACATATTTAACAACCTTAGCCAAAGTGCAATATCATTCCTCTACACAGCATCATTTAAAAACAGGAATGAATTACCTATTTAAAAGACCAAATAAAGGACTAACTATGATTTATTGTAGAATTGTGTACATCAGTATTGCTTAACAATAAATACCTAAGTACAGACTTGCTCCCTAAATAGAGCCACACATCAACATCTCTCCAAAACTCACTACTTTCTCTCTCACAGGACTGTAGCAAACTTTAAAGCACATTATGCTGATATCTTAATATCTGAAACTGCAGCACCAGAAAAGAAACAATTTTCAGTCTATTTTGGATCACAGAACATTTTTTTTACATTTTAATGATGCAGCTTAGCACAATTTTTCTTTTAGTATTAGCCTTAAAGGACTAGCAAACAAATTCCCTCTCTGTGTATAGTCTCAAAGTCTGGTTATGATGAAGTCCTTCGCTATAGATCCTATTCCTCCAATCCCTTCTCTAGTAGAGAAAAAAAAGACTAAAAAGAAGAAAAGACGACTTTGTCTAAAGACCACAGAAGGTATCAGGCTTAAACAAACTAGCTCAGGCACCAGGACCATTTCAGTCACCAAAACCTTCAGCTCAGCACAGACTGTAAAGTAAGAAAAAGAAAGGTGTTTAACTAACCTGCACAAAGTTCTATCCTTTTTATGCTCAGTTAGCTCACTGAAAGCTATCATAGGCATAGCTAAAGCATATATATAGATATAGATATATAAGTATATTGGGAAGACCCGAAGGAACATGTGGGTGAGGGATTTTATACAGATGTGTTTCCTCATGAAGCCTACTCAATTTTCTACCAAAGGGAAGCTATAGTGATTTTCCAAATGATTAGAATGAGTGTATCCAGAGATGACTGCTTCCAGTCCTCTGCCAAACTTAAAGCCATCCAGTGCACCAAATCTGATTGCCATCTTTGCCCACTTCTAGGACACATAGTAGAAAGGAAGGGGAAAAGGATGAAAACCGAAATGACTGAGCTAAAAAAAAGGACAGAATCAGGGCTTAATCTGAATTCTGAACCCACACATAGTTGTCATATTTGCTTCACAAGAAACAACACAAGAATGAGATACACCATGAGAAAATCATGCATTTAAATGACTAATGAAGAACTACATTCTATACTGCAGTCAGCCAGACTGCTTACAGTAATTACATAAAAGTAGCAATGAATACACTCTGATTTATTGTGTAATGATAAATAAAAAAGATGAAAAAGCACTTTGAATGTTCACAAATGTCCTTTAACTGAAACAACCAAATACATTCATTTAATCATTTGCATCATATTAGCAACAGAATATCTGTCAAATAGCACTTATTTAACACTGACAGGAAATCAATGGATACAGGAAAGCACAACAGGAAAAATCAACAGTCCATAAAAGAATATATGTAAAATTACTTAAAAAGTCATTTTGTGTTTCTGTTTAAGCAACTCATGTAAGGAAATATCAGAAAATGCTAAATATTTTGGTTACATTTCGCAATATATTCTCTTCTTGCTTGAATGTACTGCAGGTTACAGCACAGTATTACATTATGAAGTCCATAAATGGAAATATTAGTATTAGGAAGGCAATACCTTGGACTTACCCTAAGACAATCAATCCTATTGTTCTTCAAAGCCCCAAAAAAATTATGTGATATCTTCTTGAGGACTATACATCCTGAATAAACATTACAGCAATATCACACTAACATTATAATAAGCAATTAATTTTCTAATTTCTTTTTTTTTTTTTTCTTTTAAACAGGTCAATAGTGAAATTGTAGATTCCTGTAAGTGCAGTAAGTCTACTGCCCCTAACAGACAGTAACTTCTGACTGGGTATAATCAGTGTCATATTGTGTACCGAATATACTATTCTATATACAATATTCCTTTTTTTTTTTTTTTTAATTGTATTTAAGAATTACTTAACAACAGAATTTGTATGGTAGCAAAGCACCTTAAGTTCCCACTATACATAGTTTTGCGTGATTTTGGTAAGTATTGCTGGAAGAAAATAATGTATAAATCTGTTGTTGATGTGTCCAGATTCAGCAGTAATTAAGCACATGATCATGCACTTTGATGAACACGAGGGCCATCCCCTTAGGGAAGTGATAACTTTGCTCCCACAGAGCAAAAAGTGACATAGGTAGCTTTCAATGTAGAAATCCTGTGTCACTACAGTTTGTCCTTTACAAAAACGACATTTAAAAAGTTAGGAAAGACAGATGTGAAATTCAGTATCAGCAGCGCAGAAGATGCACATCTGGCCTGTAATCAATGTGCTTAGCCTCTTATTGTTGTGGTGGTAAAGCTTCGAATAATATAATTAAGGTTGGAGTTCGCAAATATTTTTCTGAGAAATTTGTTGGGAGATGAGGATCTATCCAGCAGAGCCTAAAACTTCTGTAATCTTATGGCTCTTGCTACAATCATCTGTTACTTTTGCTTGAATGATATGGAAGAGGACAACTGACGTCACAAAGACGTCTTGTGAGTTCTCTGAGTATTATATCTAGGCATCTGGAAAAGAAAAGTTCTCCTTCGGGCAGATCAACTCTTAACGCCCATTGAAAAAATCTCCTTCTATCAAGATGTACCTTTAATGAATCTTTAAAGCAAAATCATGTATCTTATTGGTATAACTTACACCAGCACCTCAAGTAAGATTAGATATACGAGCAAAGGCACCTTTTACTACATCTATATGAAGATGTTTTTCTGATCTATAAACTTCTTAAGACATCCCATGAGGCCATAATGCATGGAGTACAGACCAGACCTTAGGCTACAAGGAGTAGGCTTGATCTGTAAACAAGTTTCTTCCATAGCTAATACACAAATGACTTTGAAGAGTTCAAATGAACCCCAAAATATCTAATCCGTTTCTTTAATCAAGACACCCTTGTACTTGGTTAAATTTTGCTTGCAAAAAAACAATCAAAAATACTTTGCATGAGAAGCAGTCCAGTTTGTGCTCCAGTTTCATTCAGAGTCCTGCCTAACTCGGCCATAATCTGGATATGAAAAATTTTAAACTCAAGTGTTAGTTTATTACAAATGGAGTTGTTTGGAAATGCTGTGTGTAACAATACAAGGCCTAGGTGTGTTTCACGCATGTATTTTATTGGTAGATAATAGTCAGGGTTCAAAAAGTTGCAGTGAATACCCAAATATCACTACAAGCAGCATTCCTTCCCAGTGCTACCTTTGCAGGTTTTCTCCAATATACTAAAAAAAAAAAAAAAAAAAAAAAGCATATAATCCCAGGTAGATCACCATCAACCTGTCATGAGCGACTTTCAATCTAACATCTACTGTGATAGATACAAGATTTACCTGGTACACACTGATGACACAACTCATGACATTTTGTGCTATAGTTATACCTTCATACACTGCAGTATTTACTGATTGCCGCCCTTTTTAATACTTTGGGTTTTAAAAAAAACAAAATCCATCTAATGTAACTAGTTCTGTGAATCTCAGTCACAGATAAATTTTGGTTCATTTAACTCCAAATCAGACATTTCAGTTTATGTTCATGCTAATGAAATTCAGTTAAACTACCCTGGCTGCAGGCCCATTGACTTCTGGCTGAAGAGTACACACAGCTGGATGCCTATAAATCAGGCCGGACACAATTTCTGCATATAGGTTAATGACTGTTCTGCGTCATCAATGTATAAGAGTACAGACACTAAGCCAGAGATCTCAAAACCGCATTTTGCCTGCTTGGCAACTTTCTAATAAAAACGAAGCTTATTTTTCTGTCTGTATCACATTACATGATGTGAACATTTGTAAAGTAGACTACACTAAAGCAAGAGGGATAGAGGGAAATTTATACCCCTATTAATGTAAAGTGACTTAGGCTACATATTCATTTTAAGTCACCACAGATCCATGCTGACACCAAAAGAATCAGTTCCATCTTCTCCTCCTCATTTCTCACCGCCACCATTACTCAGGCTCACCATTACTCAGGATTTGTACATACATAACACGAACTGAGTAAATCATTTAGCAAGTTTCTTTCCTAAAAATGTTGTATTCTGACAAATTAAGATGTTTTGTTATCAGAGACATTTTATATGGCTATAGCCTTTATCTTTCTAAAAAACAATCACACATAAGGCTAATCAGGATCTGTTTCATTCTATAAACAAAATGCATTCAAATTATTCTTTTTGACTTGGCAAGTGTAGTTTTAAATCTGGTTCTGCTTATTTTCATCTAAAAATCCAACACTAAGAAAGCCACATCTGCATAACTGCCTTTAGTGTAATAAATACGGCCACCTTAAAGATCACTGTCAGCAAAAGGGAAGTAACGGGGAAGGCAGAAAGACCCACTTGACAATAACAGATATAAAGATAAATGATAATGATAACATAACTATTGCTTGGCACTTTTAATTCAACAGTTTGGGGAGAGTTCGCCATAAAACAGAAGTTAAGTTTAAGAAAACAGTGGACAAATGACATTGTTGCAGCTATTCGTGTTAAAACTTCACTAAGACAATGGTCAGCAGTTAAGGAGTTACTTCGGGTTTGTAGTTGGCTGAAAAAATTTTATGAGCGCTTTCACAAAAATGTATTTTCAGGTCAACCCCCCCCCAAAAAAAGGAAACTTTCAGCAATTGGCAATAAATTCCACTTGCAATATAAGATTCTTGAAGCTGAAATGTTATTGAAAAAATCATTCAGTTCTAGCATCAAGATCCTTGATCCAGACTATAAACTTCATTTCAAACAAGCGATGACATTATTTCAAGCATCTTAGAGAACATCACCATTTTCACAGAAATATAGCTCTTTAAAATAAGTGGTATTTTTTTCTGGTAACATCAAATTATTTTTTTCTCTTCTGCCTACAAAAAGCATTATCATGACTTATTCACTTGATTCATAACACTGTTTTTCTGATTGCATTTGTGGATTATAACGATAGCCATCCTGCAGTGCTGAAGTTTGTAAACCACAAAGAAAGTAGTAAACAGGTAGTCTATTACTCTTTTACTCTTCCATTAGGTAACCTCTTTACACCAACTAAAATGCACTACCACTTTAGTCTCAAATATATAATCACCACCAAAAATCTGGCTCAGTATAACCTTTTCTGTCCCTTGCCCACCATTTTCTTTTTCTATAATTCTGCAGAAAACACTCAGTTATCTTCTAGGCAGTAGCAATAGCCCCTCTGTTTAAAATGGGAATTATCACCATAACTTAAACCCCAAGCATCTTAGAAGTCAGCCACAGAGCAATGCACACGCAGAGTAAAACCAGTGTTTCTTTCTTCACCTTCTTGGTAATCTCGTCTTTTGCATTTTACCTGGTACATTCCAAATCACTGTTAGAATTGCATAAATCTCATGCTTGCACACAATCTCGCAAAATTTAAGATCATTACAAAATTTACAATCATTGTCAACCCAGGCCAACTTATAAGGAACAGTTTTCTGGGTCTAGTCAGTGAGGGATTATACCTAAAGCAACCCAACAGAAATACCTCTAGAATTCAACACACTGCTTTATAACCTCTGTGTCAACGTTCGTATCTAAAATTGACTTAATACATGTTGCAAGTAGGAACTGTTGAGACGGTATATACAGGATTTTACTGAGGCTTACATCCTGCACGCACTGCATATTTTTAATTCAAAACTTACTAATTTTAGATGAAAGAAGACCAAATTATGTTCTCAAAACATACACTAATGTAGCAGATATTATGGGTTAGTGGAATAACATTTGCAACTCAAAATGAGTAAACTGAACCTCCAAAACAAATACCAGTATATTCCAAAATAGAAATGCCAAAAGGCTGAAAATATTAAAAAAAAAAGTTAACCACTTTTGCCTTCCAAAAATGGTGAAACTTAGATATAAAAATTATAACAGTCAAGTTTTACCAAAACTAGGTTTCCTTTTTAAATCTAAAAATAAGAACTGAGCTGTTCAAAGCTAAATATTAATCGCAAATAAAAAGGACTTACCTTCCTGTCTGTTATTTTTCCTTTTTAGCCATTTTTCCACAGTTTCTGCACTTACGCTTTCCGACACAAACTCATCCAGTACCTGGGGGTGAAGAGAAAGATAGGCCTTCACTTTTTCATCTGTTAAACCTGAAAGAGAGAATATTAATTGATTACATTATTGGTATGAAATTCCTCATACGAAGCAATGCCTAGACGCCAGTAACAATCAATATTCTTTTGTTTAACACACTGACTGAATACATGACTATTTAAATTGTTTCCTCCCAGACAGAACAATATCCAGTCAAAAAAAAATGAGCTGTCGTATAGAAAACAGTAGAAGGAAAGCCTACCCATGCAACATACTGTGTACAAAAAGTCCCCTACAGGAGTACACATAAATATTACCTGGGAGAAATGGCCAGAAAGGAATTTATGACTATGATTACGACTCTTAAATTACTTATTTCCAAGACACGCAAGATGATATATTGATAAAGAAGCTGAGTGGAAGGAGATAGAAGAAAGTGAACTGGTATTTCTTGTAGAGCATCAAATTCAGTATTCTCACTGCAAGTGGCAGCAAAAGCAACAAAAACTATTATGCAACACCAAAATCAAGCTCAATTTTTGAATATGGGAGTTACTTAAGTAACTTTAGAAATATAAACCGCTTTCCCATGCATGCTTCCATTGCCTTAGTAATTTAACTATCAAAATAAAAGTAATTGTAGATAAAAGGCCTTTACAATATCCGCAACAAAAAGAAAACTCCACTACTCATTTCAGCCAAAGCAGCAAAATTCAGAATCTCAGATCCCTGACACAACCATAAATAAATTCCCAAATTCATAAAATTAGAATCTGATCATACTCTTCGCAAATCCCCCGAACAAACCCCACTGGCCACAGGGAGGTGAACCCAGGAGTGCTGAGGCCTTCTGAGGGAGGACAGGAAAGGAGCGCACCTGTCCCGAGGGCCTAAGCTCCAGGCTGCCACAAAGGGAGCAGGCACCCCGAGTACAAAAGCCTTAATGAGATCTGAGGGGAAGAGGAATAACCATTGCTGTAAATGACTCTAAATACCCCTTCTCCTCTTGTGTTGTGTGTGTATATAAACGTAATTGTAAATTCTCCACAGAAAGCAGCCTAGGTTCAGCAGAAGAGAAACTCCCCTCCAAACAACACTGACTTCTTTTGGAGAGTATTCATGCTATAAGATCAGATCATTTTTCCTATTTTATGCTTCACACAGTATCAGAATATGCTGAAAACAGCTATAGTGTAATTTGAATGCTAGTCAACAACTGTAACCTTTAAGATGTCTTATAAATGTTTACTATGAAAGCCTTCAGGAAGCAATACCAGAACACAAACCAACAACTCCCGCCTGCAGAGCAACAACCACACATGCCACTCTCCCCACACCAACTGCACCACATCATTCCCACCACGTCAGCCCCCACCAGCCCAAACCTGGTTTAAAATACCCTTTCTCTTAATCCACATAGGCAGCAGTTCCTGGTGGATATAATAGCCTCAAATAGCGACATTCCCACTTACAGGCAAGAATCTCCAGATCTGAATCGCTTGAATTAAGAGGGCTAAGTGAGCATCCTGATTTTCATTTGTAAAGAAGAAAAGGTTCTTCCTAAATCAGTAAGAGCTGGAGATGATCAGCAAGTGGGAGGAGAACAAACAAACAAAACCCCACTACTTTCTTTGGTTAACCTTAGGCGACAGTTTGTAAATTTAGATCATAATGCATCTATAAAGGAGTACATGTGCCACATGAACAAAAACATTTTTCAGCCAATACAGGTATCACCTCACATACTGAAAAATCAGAATAATTAATAAAATTTTGTCGTTTGCTCAACTAAGAAAAATGTAATACCTTGAAAAAGTAAGTCTTTCTAATTTCATAGTAATAGAATTTGAAAAGAAAACATGTTGGGAGAATCATTCATAAAGACTATAGCATTTTGAAGATTTACCAGAGTTAACCATCAGAAAGTCATCAAAATTTATCTGCCTTTTAAGTTCTGGATGAAAAATGATCAATACCGGTTTGTCATAAAATGCCTGCTACTTCCAGGTTGTCTTTAGACTGCAAACAAACACTTTTTGCTTCTAGAAAGAAACTAGGAACTGAAGAGTTTGTAAAATTAGCAACTAAAATTCTACAAGGGTTGATTTGTGTTTCCAGTGAAAATAACCTTAACTTTCTTATGTGTGCAGTCTGTATTCCTTGACTTCAATGGAAATACTTCTTCGATTCAAACCTTTATGGGTTGTGTTTTTGGTAATATACACATAAAAATTCAATAAAATGTCACTTTGAAATAAGACTTCAGTCTACATGTCAGGAGTTTAATTTCCATTCCAGATATCCTGCAATTTCAGCAACCTGGGAGCGAAAACTCTGCTTTAACCTTATATGGAAAAGTGATTCATGGAGCTGATATAAGAAAACCTACAACAGTCTTTAAATCACCCTCCTTTATTTCACAAAAGGCATCTGTGCAGATGTGCTTTTTCAATGTCAGATTTGTAGATTGGCTCAAGCAGAATGGGATTTACAACTACATTTGCAGGGTTAAAAACGAGTAACTTAAATCTATTTTCTACACAGATTAAAGCAGACTTATTAGTTGTCTTAATTGTTAGTCTACCATTTCAAAAACTACATGCTACAACCATACACACAAAAGCCACAACCAAAACTAGCAAGAACACGCTGTAACTTCACAAAAGGTAACATTAAGAAAATGTAACATTAATAGAAAGTAGCCTTTTAGAAGAAGCTTAAACGTTTTGTGGTTTACGTACATTAGGGCAAAAAAGTGTTGTAAAGAAGCTTGAATGTAAGAGCATTTTATAGCTGTGCATAAAGAATTATTTTATGGCATATATAAAGCCCTCTACATTGTAAGATGTACATAAGAATAAGATTTTTACATAAGAATATGCATAGGTTCAATGATGGACACGCTTGCTCTCTTGAACATTCACGTGTTCCTGAAAACTTCTGGTACATATATTTTTGTTAAATATTATCAACATCTCTATTGAACTGCTGTAATCTTTTATTTCTGAAATATGCAAAAAAAAAATTTGAGAATTCAAGGGCACTGTTTAATAACATTTAAATAAACAGGACAATAATACTTACACCCAAACTCAGGAACCAAAAGTTTATCAGGTCAATCAGGTATCATTTACAGAATTAGAAACAAACAAACAAAACACAAGCCAATGTCAGTTATTATTTTTTTCTGTTACTAATGTATTGGTCTTAAGTCTTTTGGGCAGTAAACTTTTCTATATGCATTCACATTAGAAATATTTCTCCACTACTCCTTTCTTCTCCCCTTACTACTGTTGGACCTGTAGACCAGTAGAGACAGTAGTCTCTGTCTACTATTTCCACAGCGCGCTCTACACAACAGGGAGCTTCCCATCACCTCCAGTGATGCTAGGACTTCTCTGATTCTTGTTCATTAATACTCGCATGGAGCATAAAGTATACCCATCGACAGGATCTAAAAAAGAGAAAGGTAGCAGTGCACACATTCATAACTGTTGGCTCATACGCCATCTCGCAAGTAGGCCAAACAAAAGCTCCCCTCGCTTCTTTTCATTGCAGAAAGCACTGCCTCTTGTATCTGTAACCTGTCTGTCCTCTGACAGAGCTGTGGCAGGTCTCAAGAAGGACCATCGCTCAGAAGGGCTGAACTCTGGCCAACAGCCTAGCCTGCAGCAGGCCAGAAAGCACAGAAAGACTGAAATAACCCTAATTCCTCTGGGAATTAAAGGAGGAATCTGGCATCAGGGTTGAATGCCCATTGATTCCATTTATGCATTAGAATTTGCCTTCCTGATTCATACATATATCCTGTTTAATTAAAAACACACACACCCCAAACCACGTTTCTCCCTTGTATTCTTATTTTAAAGTGACAAACCCACATTTCAGTGCTGATACCTTTCTGGCGCAACTTGCTATTGCCGTCTTTTATGCACGCATTAACTATTTGTTCTGGATTTGTGATTAAATAATGAAAATGATAATAAAAATACCATGCATAAGGACACACACGTATCAGATAAGCTCTTCCTTTTTTCATTTCCCTCTGAACAAACTGTAGGCAAAGAAATGGCTCAGGCTGCCCGCCGCTTCTGCTAGCTCAGCAGCTCCTCGCTTCCTGACCAGCACGCCTGTTTAGGTTCTCTTTGTAGATCTCGATTTGAAATGTTCTCTTTGGCCATGCCATCTGCTTTTTAAAGTTCATTCATATGCACGGAAAACATTAATCAGAGTTAATTTCGTTTCTTTTTTTGCATGTCTTGGCTACCCCTGTCTGAACAGTAAGTGGAAATACTGCTTTTCAATAAATGCTGGGTTTTCTGCAAGTGTTTCACCCTACAGTGCATCTCATTTATTATAGGGTAGGATGATATAAAACTGGCAAAGCTCGATACAAAGCAGAGGGCAGAAGGCAGCCTGTCCCCCCAACACTACCCAAGAGGCAACTCCTTGATCAGCAAAAGGCCTTTTTACTGCCAGAGGGAACGATCTTTCTGGCAGGACATTCATTCTAGGACATTAGGAGTGGGAGGGTGAATCAAACGATAGAAAAGAAACAATCGTATTTACTTATAGTATTTCTATAAACTGATGTATCAGTGCACTCTACCAAATAAAGAAGAGCACTGTTTTTCCACTTTGCATATGCCTGAGGCTCAAGCTGTTCATTTAGTTTGGCATAGCTCATGCCAGCCTATCAAAATTTTGTGTTTTGTGTTTGGGTTTTTTGGTGGTGGTGTTTGTGGTTTTTTTTTAAAATAACTCCTTCGCTTTCAATGGAGCATGTATAAGAGTGTTTTGGGGTTGGGTTTTTTTCCTTCACAAACTACAAGAAATAGTTTCTCTTCCACTGAAATTAATAGCAGAAATATATATAGTTGAAGACAGAATTATGGGTAAATTTCTTCCCTTTCTTATTTTTGTAAACTAACTATTGAAAATATAAATATTGCTATCAAATATCACAGTCCAGTAATTTCAGCATAAAGTAGAAAGCCAAACATTTGTGATAGTCTGGTTCAACAAATAACTATCTTTTCAGTGGTCCTATGATTAATACTTTAAAAAGAGGCTTCATTTCACTACAGGAAAAGAATAAAGAAACCTTTACTTGAAGATAATTCAGCAAGTTTAGTAGAGGTATTTAAAGGGGAATAGTTATTCACATAGATTCTGAACAGCCACAAGAAACTATCTTCTCTTTTTATTTATTTCAACAGCGTACAGGACTAGATCATTCCAGCCTCAAAAGCATAGGTAGGACTTTGACTGTTTTTGTTAGTACTTATACTAAAAGCCAATGAAAGCAAAAACCCCAGCACCACCACCATCACCTTCAGAGATACCTGTATTTCTGTGTCCCGTACAAAGCCAGGGAGAGTATTGCAGGCTGCTTGATATAGTGATTGCCTGGCCTGCTCAAGCCTGGATTCCCCTCTTCATCTACTGGTAAAGCTTTCATTATAACAACTCCAACATTTCATTAGTGATAACATCAGGTAGAACCCTAAAAGAGATGAACTGAATTCACAGAGCAATCTCCCACTATCCAGTGTAAGTAAACCAACAGCTTCATAAGTCAAAAAGAAAATCTGTAGCACTAAAAAAAATACTAGTTAAGATGAGAGAAAATTAGGGAACTTTCATTGCAGCTGGGCGTACTATGCAAGCAGATCATTTTACAGGTACTGGCACAAATATTTTTCAAGAAGCCTCACATGGAAACTTGATAAGTTTCCAAATGAAAAGTATATTTGAATGACCAATAAAGAATAAAGCATAACAGTGGACAGAACTTAGGGAATAGGAAGATTCATGTAATAAATGTATTCATATTTACCCTGTTGATTACCACGATCTTCTTAACGTCTATGTTAGGGTTCAGGAGAGACAGAAACTGTAAACACTGTCACAGTCTTATATGCTGCTGTCCTCTTAAGAAGCCAGCAAAATACTCTTTGGAAAATAACTGGATATCAACATTGGAAAAAAAAAAATTATAAAAACACTGTTACTTCTATCTTAAGGGAAAAACTGCTTTTTGAGCAGATGTGACAAAGTATACCAAACTCAGCATCTTAGAAACTCACTTTACTGGTTTACATTGTAATGGTACTGCAAGGCAACATTGTGGATCTGTCTACACCAGTAAAGTGAAGATGTCTAGGGCTGTTCACTGGCTTATAACTTCCAAGCAGCTTACAACTTCCTCCATCCTTAATATTAAGCTCTCTTGACCTCGGACAACGAAGATGAGGGAAAACTGGAATGGGAATACATGCTGATTGCCTGCTGGGAACCATCCCTGGCCTGACCCTACTCCAGAGCAATGCCTGGGACATCACCAGCCGGCTTTGGCCAACGCACTGCCAAGAACCATTCTAACAATGTAACAGCATAGACAAAAAAAAAATCCAGTACATAAGAATGCTCCTTCGCACTCTTTGTTTACTATCCCGGATATAGCATAGCTGGATTCAAAAATAAACTAAGAAACAAGACCTGCTTCAAACATCAATTATCAGTAATTACTCCTTGCCTTTGAGCCAGTCTCCAACAACCTTCCTTTTTAACAAAAATTAATAAAGCCAAAAATCACTTGAAAATTATATTTTTGCTTTCAGCTTTTTATGCTGTCTAAAATATTTAAAACATTTCTTAGATATTAGATAGCCTGTGTAGTACTGAATCGATTAATGGCTCCACTCTCTGACTCTTAATCCATGTCGTACTGCACTCTCCTCTGAGAATAGCTTCACTGAGCTCAGTATAAAGCAGAACTGACTGTGAATGAGCTGAAAGAATTGAAGCCTAGAGCTATGTTTAAAAATCTGCTCCATTTAGCAACATGAGTCAGTCACATCATTAGCAATTCTTGCAATTTTTTCATTAGTGTTATGATATTTGGTCTTTTTCTAAAACCACTAGCTCCATCAAATCCTATGATTAGGCAAGAATTTTAGTTTTCACCTAAAGTTTCTGGTTCCCAGCCTGGGGGGGGCGTGTGGGGAGGCATGGGAGAATGGATAAAAATTGATGAGCCAGCCTACTGTTTGTCGAGGCTCAGCATTTATCCTAGAACAGCTACACTCTGAAAGACTGCAGTCATTGCTTTCCTCAAAACCCTTGCAACAGTGTTTGATGCATATGACATACCTTTCACCCAGTCAGACAGGATCCAGTGCTTTGAACACATTGTGAGGGTATACGTTGGTCGATATAAGAAATCGGATGGATTTTATGTATCAAGAAAGCTTTTATTAATAAAGATGAAAGGAGATAACTATAAATGTTGCAAATGTTGCATCTGTTAACATTTTAAAAAATAAAATAAAAAACCAAACAAACAGACAGAAAAAATGAAACCAAACACAAACCACACCCCCCCCCCCCCCCAAATTGGATTGTTTGCTTTAATAAACAATTCTTCCCTGAAATTAGAGGGGCCACAGAGTCACAGCAAATATGGGCAAAGTCATAATTTCTCCAAGTAAGTAACAATATATTGTGCCACACAGAAAATCTGCAGGCCAAGGAAAAAAAAAGTTATCATGATAAACACTTTCCAGATAAGGTATTATCTGAAACAGAAAACAATCTTACCTCAACTAAGAGTAAAAAAATGTATAATATTAAAATAAATCTTCTCATCTGGAATAACAAAATGATGAAGAGAGATGTGTAACACTTCCTCAAAATCAGCACTTGAAAATAAATATCATACTTGTACAAAAAAAAAGCCGCCTTAAAAATATCTGAAAGTAATCCAGAAGAGTGAATTTGAACATAGCTTTGCCCGTGTTCTCCTTTATTTAAAGCTGTCTTGCCCCATCTCTTTCTTACACAAAGATCACCTCTCTGTATCTTTCTACAGAACCTTATAAATGATATTTGTAGTTATTCTCAAAAGCATTCAAGGCATGTGTGTGCATTGCTTCATTTGGATTAAGCATTAATCCCATTAAATCAATCCCTTCTTTGTTCAAAGCATCAGGATTCAAAACCACAGGCACAGTCAGTTTTGGAATATCCTTTTCAAGTCAGACTTTTTATCTTAATCCATTTAAGTATACAGGAATGTAATGCAACCAAGTGCCCAAACTCTGTGAAACCTGACATTACTGGTCTGGCAAAAAGTATAATCACTAACAAGAAGCAATCAGAATGGTCAAACCTCTTTTTCATTTCTCTCTTCTTGAAAAATTAATTCACAAACTCATCTGTGAGCAGCTCCATTCACCTTTTTTGCCCCTCCTCCTCCAGCTCCCGCCTGCACTGCTAGAAGAAAAACAATACACAGCTCCAGTGTTCACAGTATTAGCAATAATAATATAATATAATAACAACAGTAATAGTAATAATAATAATAAATATAACAATAAAAACAATAATGTGGTACCCAAAAAGACTATACTGTCGATTTCGGTATTTAAAAAGGGCATATGTTTGTTTCATATATAATAAATTTTAGCATTAAACATTTCAAATCTTCATATAAAGATGAATGCTTAATTATGCCAGCCTCCAGTCACTGCATAAAACTGCAAGCTCTGTATACATTTAGATCACAGTTTCCCCCACAATCAAGTGCAATCCCTCGTGCAGTGGCCACAGCAGCCAGCAGTACGTGATGCAACATTTCAGCCAGGACACCAGCAGCACTGCTTAGGTTTTGGAGGGAGAAAATAAAGACCAGCTTGGCCAAACAGAGCTGGAATGTGTTTATACAGAAAGAAAACCAATAATCACCCCATCCTGTATCCTGTAATTCAAATCCCTTATTCCTGATGAAAAAGCCATGGATGTGTCTTTGCACCTGAACACGCCAGATGCTGAGCAACGCGAGGACATAAGCGCCTTTAGTTTCCACCAACTTCCACGGTGCTTTTTCTGATATTACCAGCATCTTGCAAGCTTGAGCCCTAGACATCTACAGGTACTCAGCTGGTTATGTCCCCCAACATCTAGCACTCAAGAACCACACAGTACTGTCAGATCTGAGCACTGTTTCAGTATCAAGTTAAAAAGCAAAATGCCATGTAAGAGTATTTATGAAAGCAGTTTTCATCACCTAGAGGTAAAAGGCCTATAATATTTCCATAGGAATTATACTTATGCTTAGCAGGGTGAATGAGTGTTCCTAATCTGAATAATCATTTTTCATAGGGTATCAACACACATTTCAAATTGAATGGCATGATCCTGCACAGCACGTACAGTGTTACACTGGAATACCATCCATTATTTGATGTACGGGGCTTTTTAAAACTCTGAATGTTACTTTCCTGGTTTGAGAGTAGCTTCTCTCCAGTTCTAATTAGCACTTTGGAGTAACTCTGAGGGGTCTGTAACAAGCTTTATTCTCCTTCCAGGTGCATTACGGGACCAAATTTAGGGACTTAATTAACACTCAGCAAAAAGCTAACAAAAGGAATACAGAAATGCTTTAGGAGTTGCAAATTGTAATCAAATTCATTTCAAATCTTTGCTTGAGGAGAAAGCTATGTATGATCTTAAGATTATTGATAAAAAAATTATCAACATACTTAAAAATAATGCATTGCACTAAAGCAAGCAAAAATGGATTTGTAAACATATAAGGAACATCTCAGTATGACTTATAATTATTTGCTCTTTTTTATTCTTTTGCGCAGACACACAGCTGGGGTGCTTTGTCTCCTGCCCAAAATATACCTGACCAGTAACACTCAATTTAACAGCGACAAGTACCAAAATACAGTTCATTCATAACTCATTACGAAAAATGTCAAGTGACTCAGGACTTGCACGTACCTAATCCCTGGGAAGATCATATGCAGCTGCAAATTAAACTACTTAAAATCTAACAATTATACAAGGTAAGAATGTCTTAACGCTTCCCTTGAATACAGGTGTTAGGACAAAGTTCTTGATTTATGAGTTCTCTGATAATACCTTCTGGCTGATGTAATGTCGTCCTCCCACCTGACACTTGATCCCTGAGTAGCTCCCTATTTGAGTAAACTCTTCTGGCTGAAGAGTAGTCCCATTGTCTTTATTACCAAGGTTTTACGGCTGATTTTTTTTCAAACGAACTCCCACGAATAAAGTTCTGTAAATCCTTTATAATATACTTACCAATATAAACTGATAGTGCTGTTCCCTAAAATGCTACTTAACTTATTCCACAAACAAGATCCAGTATGATGAAACCTCCTTTGAAGGATACTACATGCCTGTGCCAAGTCTTACTCTGTTATTTTACTAAATAGGATACATGGAATGTTCTTCCTTTTGAAAGGAGCATCCCACTTCATCTTAACACTTACATTAGTAGACATGTTAGGACAGTTTCTGAGGGCACAGCACTCTTCTTGAATAACAACTACGCATAGTCAAATAACACACTACTTCCAAGAAGACCGGACACCTGAATGTTCTCTACTTTGGTAGTACTAGGACCATATCTGTAGCACCACAGATAAGGATTTGTCATTCTTTTTTAATCTCCTCCAGCCTTACAGTCTTAGGAGGCTTAAAGAGAACTACAGTCAGCATCCTTTACAAAATGAGAAGGTACAAAACCCAGAGAAATGCGTCACTAAAAAGCTCTATTAAGAAGAAACCTAACATGGCTGCATCCAGAAAGGTTTGATCTGGTTCACGGGAAGTGAGCTCTTCAAAAACAAACCATGCTAGTCCAGCACTTTTCTAGACATCATGGCTAAAACAAAATATATAGAAAAATACACGTCTGTTAGTTTAAATTATATATTTTGCAGATTCTGTAACTGTACTATGCACAGGCCTGCTGACTATATGAATGGAAAACTTCCGAGAGGATGCAAGGAGCAGGCTGCAAGGTGCTATTTTTCCCTGATCTAAAGCTCAACCATGATTATGGGTTCATTTGTTTTAGGACAGACAGAAACTACTGTCAAGTTCCTGACCTGCTGATTAAGACAAAAGAGTGTCACCTGCTAGCTGTACATTAAGCCAAATAAATTGAAGGCTGAACTAGTGCATATGTTTTAAAAAAAAGACATCTGATTTTGAATAAGACTCAAGCTGTAGAAGAGTTTAGCATGTTTCCCAGTTAATCTCATCAGGTTACTAATGGGTACTAAATGGGTGTACCTATTAAAAGATTTTTTTTAAAAAAAAATTACATTCTAATTCCAGTATCAACTTTTCTTATTTCAGCTTCCAGCAATTAAGCTTTTTTCATATTTTAACTACCAGCTTAAAAGAGTTTTCAGCATTAGACATCATCTCTTTCTAAAAGTACCGTAAGTCTGAATGAGTAACATCTATTCTCTTTACAAAGTGGAATAGGCTCACTTTTCTAAATTATAACCCTGTATTCTTACAGCATTTCACAATTCCAAAGAGATTTAACTCCAACTACACATATGCACTATCTTACAGTAGTTTCAGAAAAGTCTCTAACCTAACTCAAGCACCTTGACCAAATTTCAATACTTGCAACTAGAAAAGAAGTTTTGAAAAATAAGAGCTTCCTGAAGTCTCAAAAAAATCAGTTTTTCTGACAGAGACTCTGGCTTTATCACTTGAATGTTAAAGAATACAACATAGCTTTCCCTCAACTCCACCAAAAGTGCTACAGCAGATGTCTTAGCAATAAAGCTGAAATACAAAAAGTTAGTACCACATAATTAATCTTGGAAACTGCTTTTTTGCCTTACCTTTGGTATTACTACAAAATATAGATACAAGATGCCTCTTTATACAAAATTAAACTTTGACTGACATTTAAAATAAAAAAAAAACCATATTTAATTCTTTTGTGGGGAAAAGAAAGCCTACCTTCAGACTAATTAAGCACTGAAAGTAAAGCACTGACTCCATCAAACTGTCAGAAAAAAGTTAGAAACTCCAATTTATTTAAAACACAATAAAGGAAGAGAATTATTTTCTTTTTCTACCACCCTTTTTTTTCAGCTGTATAACTGAACAGAAGGAAAGATGATTTTTCAGAGATGCTATCTCTGCTCAATTTTATGGTGATGGATGTAATGATATCTCTGTGTCAGTAAAATATGGCCTAGGAAAAGCAGTATAATTTGAAATATTTAAATGAATATGCCACTGAAGTAAAAGAGGTTTGAAGTGATAATTAAATACTGTGTTACCTGTGCTTGTACATTGCAGACAAGGACACATTGTGCAACCCTTACTTGCACTGGTGAACACTTATAGGAGTAGTCCTATTGACGTCAATGAGACTACTTACGTGGGTAAGAGCTCACTAACATGTGAAGAGTTGTGCAACAAAGCCCCAAACACGTTTCATTCCACACATTGTTTCAAACTTTGTTCTTCAACCACAAGTTTTTCCCTAATAGTGTTAATAATATTATTTCATTAATGTTACCATTCAGAAAAATATGTGAGAACATACAACTTGTTCAGTGTTACCTGACATCGCCCAGTATTTCAGCTAAATACCGAATCAAAGGCACACAAGAATCGCAGATTCACTGAGGCTGGCAGGCACCCCTAGAGATCACCTAATCCACCCCCTGCTCAAGCAGGGTCAGCTACAGCAAGTTGTTCGGGGTCCTGTCCCGTCGGCTTTTGAGTTATCTCCAAGGATGGAGACACCACACCCTCTCTGGACAGTCCGTGCCAGTGTTCAATCACTCTCAGAGTAGGAAAAGTGTTTTCCTGTGTTCAGGTGGAAATTCCTGTGTTTCAGTTTGTGCCTATTGTCCTGTGGCTGGGTACCACCAAGAAGAGCCTGGCTCCACCTGTGTTACTTCCCCCTCCATAAGGTACTTATACACACAGATAAGATCCCCTAAGATCCCCCCAAGTCTTCTTTTCTCCAGACTGAACAGTCCCAGTCCCAATCATCTTTATGGCGCTTCACTGGACTCACTCCACTATGTCCATGTCTCTTTTGTACTGGGGAGCACAGAGCTGGACCCAGCACTCCAGATGTGTCTCACCAGGGCTGGGTAGAGGGGCAGGACCACCCCTCTCGACCTGCTGGCAACACTCTTCTTAATGTAGGCTAGGAGGCTGTTGGCCTTCTTTGCTGTGAGGGCACACTGCTTGTGCAGGTTCAATAGAGAGGAATTACAGGACCCAATGCTATAGGGATTCCTACTTCCTAGCAGGTGAAATAAATGGAAATACCTTCTACTGACTTGGATGTTGGCACAACAGAATAAAAAACAACACATGGGATTGGCTGCTTTTCCACAAGCTTTCACAGGTGTGGCAACCCTCTACTCACGCAATCTCATCTGGCAAAACATCTTCCATCAATACTATTTTACACAAGAATTCAAATCATCTATTTGTTACTGTTTTAACATTTTCTTGTTGGCAACCACAGTAAAACGAAGATGTGGCGTTTCAGTTGGGCCCCTAGCTTTTATTATAAAGCTTAAGCAAATGCCACAGAATTCACGGCTAGTTTCAAAAATTAAAAATGAGCAGCTGCATCTTTTCCCTGTCCTCCTCCCCCTCATCATCTCCCCACCCTCTTTTGTTTGTTTTGGAGACAGTGTAGCTCACTAACGTGTTCACCTCCACAAAGCATCCTTAGAAGAAAAAGGGGGGGGGGGGGGGGGGGGGGGGAAGAAGAGTTGGAAAGAGCATAAGTGAAAAGGAAAACAGGAGAGATGGAAACTGAGAACTTGTGTTTGTATAGGACTTGGGAAACACCTTAAAAAAAACATTTCAGTCTACATTCCCACATTCACAGGATGCATGTTCTGCATTGTGCCTTTGCTATAATGATATATATAAACTTTTCATAGGCAAGGATGATAAAGTACTCAATGAGAAAAAAATTCTGGTAGAATCACTTCATCTTTCAGTGTAATTCAGCTTTGTAATAACCTGATTTTATCTAAAGCCTACTTGAACTTGGCCATTGGCTACATTCAGAAAACACTTTAAAACTGTAAAGATGCCCATATAAGACAGACACTAATACAGGAAATTAGGGCACATTTCCAGAGGGCTGATCATAAATTTTCACTTTAGTGTGTTACAGTCCTGGGGGCTGAGATTCAGATTTCTGTCCAGCATGCTGACCGACCAAAACAGTTCTCATGAGACTGTAATAGGCTCATTACAATACCATATCATGACAAAACAAAAATTCTAAAAACATACCTAAAAATCACATTGACAGCACATAAACAGACTGATCCACTGCCAAAACTAGCCAGTGAAAAGCTGTATCATAAAACATCTAACAGGAGAAGTAAATAAAAGACCTTCAAAAATTTCAAATCAGACAAAATAAAGAGATTTAACAAATAGGTTGTTTTCAACATTTTTAAACTCCTTCAGATTCACTCTGGGAGAGTCTCCAAGACTGCAACTTCTGTAGGCTGGAGAATATAAATTTTAATACTATTCAATTTAACTGACAGTAACATGAAAGATCTGGAGAAAAACCCAGTGCACCCAAGATAACTAAAAAATGGCTCTGTGTTGTACTGCAAGAAAAATGGCATCAGGAGATCTCTCAAGGATATGGTATCAATGACAAAAAGCAGTCATAAATGACGGTACATTTCTGTTTCTGCTTTAGTACCACTGTCACATTATTTTACAGAGTAATGGCTTAGTAATTTTGTGAACAGCAGTTTTGGGGCCTCAACAGTTCTGGCCCTTTGTTCACGTTACTTCACGAGCCAACAGACGTTCTTGACAGCCAAACTCACCTGAGTCCCCTGGCATGTCTTTCCAGCAAACAAGCAATCCTGTAATGCTTATGTTCAAATGACAGTGACATACATACTGTAACTTCATTGCAAAATATCCAATCGTACTGAGGTCAGTAAACACAAAATATTTTCATAAGTAAGTTGAGTGTGCTTAGCACGACAGCAGCTGAGGAAATCTTAATCTGTATGTATTTTATGTATTGGGGAGAGGCAGACAGTAGTGAAAGGAATGAAGAAAGAGGCAAAGGGCTAATGAAAAATGCATCAACTTGAAGTTTTTAGGCACAGTCGTCTTCTCTTGTGATAGGCAGGCTCAAGAAATACTGGATATATTATCAGCAGGAAAAGGTCATAGGGCTCCACCCATGACCACTCTTTCATCATGGATAAATGAGCAGAGTAAAGTTGGGAGAAAGTACAAAGAGAAGATAGAAGCAAACTTGAGGGGCATGAGGATGAACACAGGTCAAAAAGAGTACAAAGACTGTATTCAGGAGGTATGAGAATGAAGCTTCTGTGTGGGTAGGCACCACACAGAACTGGAGTGAGGAATCCACAAGGAAACAAGTTCAAAATTAACTAGGGGAAAAAACAACCCAAACCCCCAAAGTAACAGCTTTTGCCACAATCAAGTTATCCTGTCTACCTGTGTGAACCTTTACATTGTAGCAAAGAGTGGGCAGTATGAGGGTGGGAATAAGCAGCCAGGGTTGAGGGAAGGCCGGATGTCTTCTTACAGAAACATTGTCCATCTCCGCTGCTTTACAATGATTGCGAATTACAGCCTAAAACATGGAACAATAAAAGCATGCCAACTGAGAGGCCATGTAGCTACACTTTAACTTGTAAGTATATAACATACAGAAAAGATCAGCTAACACACTTTTTGGATACAACAAACAAGTAACTCACACCACAACTTGTTTGACAGAGTATGAATCTATTGCATGAAGACATTACTAAAAATGCCAAAGATTACTAGATGTCTCCTGCACACAAAACTTCAGCTGTTCAGCCTTTCTGGACCACAAAAACAAGTAGATGCAGGGAAAAAAGGTTTTTCTGATCATTTGCTCATTGTACAACACTGTCTTACCTATTGCACATTGTTTCCATGTCAACAATTACAACAGCAAGCTATTTTATTCTACGTAGTCTACTCTGTGAAGGTCCTTTGAATTTTTTTCTTTTTTTTTTTTTTACAAAAGGAGAGGTCTCCTAACCTTGAAAGTCTGTTTTGAAGATACAATATATGATCCCTCTTTTATAAACATGAGAAATATGAGTTTTAAAAAAATTATGGAAACTGTGCAAGAACTTGCCTTAACAGCCTTGGAAACAAAACCTCTCCAGACACCTGCAAAACAAGAACAAGACAATGCAAATGTCTCTACAATCACTTGCTTTAAAAGGGTCAGAAAGCAAGGCTTGCAACTCTTGGTCAACGATTAGTATCTAAGCTCTTTTGAGAACCACTGTTTTACCAAGGACAATCTAGTTAGCTGAATATTTGAATTGATAAGAGCTGTTTTCCCTCTACCTCCCCATCTGCTTCCCTGGAAAGACAATTCCATTACTCTGTTCTTTGTGAAATCTTGGGGCGGGGGAGGTTGGGGGTTATTTTCCAGCAGGTCTGTAGGCAAAGAGAAGCTTCTCTTTGACATAAATTTCTAAACTCTTCTGCTCATAGCTTTTCCTGTGATCACTTAAAACTCATCAGATTTAAAACAACAGCAGATTGCCATCAAAGGGAACAGTGCTGCTTCCCCTTCTACTCCCAAATGCATATTCCTGATGCCTTTTTTCTATCTTTGCAAGCTTTTGAGCAATTATGAGGTGAACTGCATGGAAAATCCATCCTTCTGAAAACTGATGCAGCAGTTTGATTTCAGCAGACCTCTTCCCTGGGAGTGAAGAGAGTAGTGAGGACATCCCATCTGATGGCATCCTATCTGCATTACCTTAAAGCAAACTTCACTTATGAAAAAAAAAAAAAAAAAAAAAAGCTTTAAAATGTTGTGATTCTTAGCAGGTTTCTGAGGACCATAAGAGTTCTGACAGATAGCAAGATAATTGAATATAGATTTCTTGTTTTATTTTGAAGCTGCACGACAAAGTTGTGCCTTTTGAGGTATTGAATCTGAATTTTGGAGGTATTGAATCTGAATTCTTAGTACTGGACTCAGTGCCTCCTAATAGCTAGAGTTCTCTCCTCCTCTCTGTCAAGGAAGGTATTGGTACCAGTGTTTTCAGAATATACAAAATATTTATTAAAACTATCCAAATCTAACCAATTAGTTTCTTAGAAGTAGTTGGAAAGCAGAATTTCCCAAGAAACATGAATATTCCAACATCCTAAAATTTGTTTTCATTCGTAATCAGTATTAAAAAAAACAACTTTTGGCCATATACAGAAGAATGAAAATTGGGGGCTTTTTTGTTTGTTTTTCACTTTATACAGTACAACAAAGTGCTCCAGGCACATCAAAATCATATACTACTAAATACTTAATACTTAAACTGAGTTATTAACTCACAATCTTTCTAATAGAACTAACATGTTTGTACTTTTATTTCAACAAAGCTGCATTTTCCAGAACCTACAGGTGAGTGGTGAGAGCCCATGTCTCCATGCCACTCAAAATCCCTCTATTATGCAATATGCAGACAAGTGCTTGTTTCTTTAACTTCTCCTTACTAGAAGCACTGGAATGAGCTGAACCTCACTAATCACTTTACTTGGCAAACCATAAAGAAAATATTACAAGCAGCATGGTCTCATAGAGACAAAAACACAACTGAGCTTCCTCAGAGTCAGAGGAAGAACAAATAAGCTGAAATCAAGCAGGGTTTTTCAACATAAGCAGGCTACCTAGTCAAGGTGAAGACGCCACTCAAGAGACACAGACACACTGGAGTCAAAGCTGCCGTTCAAGAACTGTTTTGTGCATTGAGCACTTACGTATTTAATTATGAACTTTTAAAACTTTCGTCAATCTGTTAGTAAAAACCATCATTTAAAAATAAAAAGGTTAAAACTCAATCCATGTTTCCTTGTCCACCGAAAGGTTTACTAGCAGACTTATGGCCCATAAGAAGCACTTTTGCTGAAAAATGTGTTCCAACTATTAATCCGACACATGAAAAAAGAGTGTTTTTACTGATGTAAAGAATAATTATCTTGAATAACCAATGTAAAGAAAAATATCATTTTCCACATAGTCCAACAGCTGCTAGGTAAAATTAGTCAGTTGCTTCAATTTTGCAATTAAGTATAGAAGTGGAAAAACACAGGGTAATTTTTTGTAACAGTTTTTTATTTTAAGAAAACTAGCAAATTTTATTTGTTGGAGCGCTCTAGTTAATGTCGAAAGCATTTTGAATTTAAAGCATTTTAATAAAGAGTATCGACCTTTTTTGCCAACCATAAAACAGGTAGCAGATACTTCCCAAACTTACAATTACCATGAAAGGAGAATGAAATGTCTGGGTTTTGGTGGGGGTTTTTTGGGGTTTTTTTGGGTTTGGTTTTGTTGGGTTTTTATGCTAGATGATAACACAAACTTAAAACATCTTCTTTGGAAATCTATTGTATTAATCACCATTTTCTTTATCCCAAAGAACTTATGTCTTAAATGCTAATAAAATGTATGTATAGCACAAATTTTCTACAGAATGGAAAAAAAAAAAAAATCGGCTGAAATTGTAAGTAATCTCTGTAAGAAAATACCAAGTTTTAACTGACCAGAGCTGTAAGCCTAGGCCATCAGTGTGATATTCTGCTTCCCTCTGATGTGGTGTGGCATGTCTTTGAATTTAAAAGATAAATTAGTAGACTAATAGCCAAAATTACATTACTTCAAGTTATCATAAGTACAACACAGCAACTTACTGGGCTTCTATTTTGTGGTCATCTTCAGTTTTTTAAAAAAACACAAAAATCCTTGGCAAGAGATCAACTGCTAAGAGATTCCTTGGGATGTATCTATGAATACATATAAATGGGACAGGCATTTCTCCTGTTATCCAAACTGAGAAAATAATTTTCTTCTACAGTATTGAGAAAAAACATGTTTGAGCTTTGCTTTCCTTCACGCTCGGGGCATGCACATATACTACCTCTTCTGACCTATCTTAGTTTCCTCTAAATCAAAGAAACATAACATGAAAAATCTCAGGGGACACTGCCACCTACTCTTCTGCTTCTGTGACCAGAGGGTTGCAAAGGGATGCCCAAACATCTAAGAGAGTCTGAAACTATGGATCTGGTCAATATATTGCTAACATAGGTCAACAGAAGCAATCAAAACTACCTCTTCATATAACAGCCCAGAAGGAGGAACACCTGCGGTGAAGGTAGGATGCGTAGTATCGTTACCCTCCATAGCCAAAGCTATTTGAATGAACAACTCTTAAATCCCTGCTGACTGCCTTAACCAGCATGCAGTGAGGAGCTCCAGTTGGAGGTAGGCAAAGGAGGGAGGTAAGTTTTCGAAGCAGGTTGCAGTCCTTCCAGTCACTGAGAAGCGACGGAGCCAGGAGCAGAGTAAGCAACATTATTCCAGCACAGGGAGCACAGCACAGAGCTGGCAGCAGGGGTACCACCTGGTCCTGGTTTGTTCTCCTGAAACTATTTCTGGTTCCCATACAGTGACTTTTTACTGTACAACACACATAAAAGGTAACAATATAGGGTGGGGGGTTTTTTGCTTTAACTAAGCCTCCTAGAACAACTCACATCCATGCTGCACACACACACACATTTTTTTATTGGGCCTTTATTTTAACATGTAGCAGGAAATGTTACTAAACTGCCATATCAGTTAAGGACTACACTTTCCACTTCCCTCAAAGAAGTGTAATGCCCACACTGGAAAGATGTTCTGCAGTTACAATCATAAACATTGCAAATCCAGAGATAAAATATTAATACTTTGTTCTCAGGATCTAGTGCTCCCCTTCACCACCCTCCCCACACACCCCATAAAAAAGAGAAATTCAAACTTTTCACTGTAGGAGGCCACTATTTAAGAAAGTTACTGTACAAACATCTAGTATGCAACCATTCCACACACGCTAGAACAACTCTTCTCTTGAAGGAGCCTTAATGAAATTGATAGAAATCTACCAAGGATTAACTTACCCCTATTACTAAGGATACATAGTTATGTTTGCCAAACTAATATAGCATTTAATAATTTTATAGATTTATCTACTTATTCTACTATAAAAATGCATAAAGCTTATTTTATTTGCACTACTAAGCAAAAATATTAACTGAAACATTACAACTATAGTTATAATGTAGTACGTACACATGACATACCTGTCCAGTCATTTAAGGAAAAAAAGCCATAGAAATGGAAATATTGTGGGCTGGTGTGACGATTAAATCATGGCAAGTAAAAGAACAATCAGAAATATGTTCACTCACTTTAGCGTAAGAGAAGCTTTTATTGTGGATCACAGCAACAAGTTGGTAGCTGTAGAGAGTCCCCATTTCAGAGAACTTTTGATCAGAGGTGAGGTAGCAGGCACACACACAGCTCGCTCTGGGGAGCTGAATTCAGTACACTAAAATCTGGCTCTGACTGTTTTGAATACAAAGAAACCTCAGCAGAACAGCAGCACTTTTGTTGGAACATTAAAAGTGAAATTCTTCTTTCCATCCAATCAGATAGAACAGCAAAGGAAAAGCATCAAAAGATACACACTATTCTTATGTCCGCTAGAGCACTGATTTCACCTTGCTTTTATATGTCTCAGTTTCTTTCAAATAGCATCACAAAAAAAAAAATGTGTTATTTAATTAAAATAAAAATTACAGCAGCACCACATGCAGTCACAGAACAACAGCCAATGTCATCGTGCCTTGATGCTGAAAGTTGTTTTCTACTTCAGAACAACAATACTTAAATTAAAAGAAGTGTCTTCTCGGTTTAATGACTGGCTTATGAGAAGCAGCATCTTCAAAACATCCTCAGCTTTTCTATGCAAAAAATAGATTGCTTCTGAAGACAGAAAAAATGGTGTTGTAGAGGTCTGTATACTCTTTAATGTCACTCCTTTTTAAACATGAATCTTGTCGTAAGCAATAACTAGTTTTGTCCTCCTTCATTTCCTACAATTCTACTTTATCAAGCGGTAAAAAACACTGGGTGAACTTGGATTTTTAGGGCCTATAATTACTACCTTGTTATTTCAAAATAAACCATAGACTTCTCTTAAAAAACTGAAATACAGCTTTTCTATGTTTGTCTAAAAAATAGTTTCTTTTCATTTAAATATCACCTCAATGTACTATAAACATTAACTAATTAAACCCACAGACATTCAAGAATGTCAATTTTATGATCATATAAAAGAAACAGAGAGACTAAATGATTCCTGCACTTTGTTTTCCTGTAAGTTTGGAGGAGTGTAAATTACTAGTACTTCATTATATGAAATAAACTCATACAGCTTTAAAAGCTTATAATATTCCTGACACTTAAAGATTAACTCAGGACAGTATTTTAGTCTTAATGTTATAGTTATACACTCATATCAAATAAGAAATATTTCAACATCAATGTCTCGTACCAGAAACCTTATGTATTATTTACAACTCCTAAGACAACATCTAACAATATTTATACTCATGTACACAATGACTTTGCTCTACATACCCTGCATAAACATTTTCAAATGCAACTTGTGTCAGGTCCTTTTAATAATCTGAAGTACTCTCTGCCTTCCATATTCCCAAACAAATAGTACAGCTAAAATATTGCCTGCTCCTAAGCACTCATCTCAATGGCACAGGGGGGTTTCCTGAACCAGGGGAGCCTCAGGGAAGCGGCCAGGAGCCCACAGCTCACGTGAGAACGGCAGGCGAGACCTGGGCAGGGCCAGGAGAAACGGCAGCCAAGCCCCCCCCACCTATAAAAGAAGCCCTTGGGGAGCGCTAGCAGCCAGGCAGCGAGGGCGTGGTGTGGCAGTTGGCGCGGAAGGGTGTGCAGGAAGGGTGCGGAAGCTCTGCCAGCTCGACTAGGGAGCAATGGTGTCCAGCCGGTAGAAAGCCATGGCCTCTCTAAGCTCTGCACCCACAACAACTGACACAGCTTCCCAGACAGAGCTCCAGCAGGAACACGCTCAATCCTTCCAGGTGCAGGGAACGATGAGGGAAGAAACAGGAAGAGCCAGCAGATCAACACCCGGCTCTGAGCCTGGTATCACCAGCAGAATTTTGGATTTTTTTGATCATGGGTCGGCCTACATGACACCAGGCCTGCTGGCGACAGATGGGGTACACAGGTCTCAAAGAGGAAAAAGGATAAAACCAGGCTCACTAGAGATAAGCCTGAGGGCAGCACCTCAATGTTTGAGGGATGGTGTGCTAGCGAGATCCTTCAGTCTGCCATCTCAGTGGAGGCAGGGGATGGAGATCCATGCGGCAGCCAAGACGCAAGGGTTACGGATGTGTTGGAAACCACAGAAGCACCTGAGAATGGTCACATAGGAATTAGGGCTTCTCCACCCAAAAAGGTGTCAGGAGCAATAGCCCAACTGAAATGCATCTACACCAATGCACGCAGCATGGGCAACCCACAGGAGGAGCTGGAAGCCATTGCGCAGCACAACAATCATGATATAGTTGCCACCACGGAAACAGGGTGGGATGACTGGCACAACTGGAGGGCTGCAATGGATGGCTATAAACTCTTCAGAAGGGAGAGGCAAGGAAGGAGAGACGGTGGAGTAGCCCTGTACGTTACGGAGTGTTTTGATTGTCTAGAGCTTAGTGATGGTGATGATCGGGTTGAGTGTTTAAGGGTAAGAATCAGGGGGAAAGCCAACAAGGCAGATCATGGTGGGAGTCTGTTATAGACCACCCAACCGGGATGAAGAGGCTGATGAAATATTCTATAAGCAGCTGGCAGAAGTCCCACAATCGCTAACCCTTGTTCTCATGGGGGACTTCAACTTACCAGATGCCTGCTGGAAATACAATACAGTGGAGAGGAAACAGCCTCGGAGATTCCTGGAGTGTGTGGAAAATAACTGCCTGACACAGCTGGTGAGGGACCCAGCTAGGGAAGGCGCCCCACTGGACCTGTTGTTTGCGAACAGAGAAGGACTTGTGGGCGATGTGGTTGGAGGCTGTCTTGGGCGCAACGATCACAAAATTATAGTTTTTGATTCTTGGAGAGGTAAGCAGGGGAGTCAGCAGAACTGCTACCTTGGACTTCTGGAGGGCAGACTTCGGCCTGTTCAGGAGCCTGGCTGACAGAGTCCCTTGGGAGGCAGCCCTGAAGGGCAAAGGAGTCCAGGAAGACTGGACATTCTTCAAGAACGAAAACTTAAAGGCGCAAGAGCAGGCTGTCCCCCTGTGCCAAAAGATGAGCCAGCAGGGCAGACAACTGGCCTTGCTGAACTTCGGCTGGAACTCAGTGAAAAAAAATGAGAGTTTATGACCTTTGGAAGAAGAGGCAAGCAACTCAGGAGGACTACGAGGATGTCACGAGGTTATGTAGGAAGAGGATTAGAAGGGCCAAAGCCCAACTGGAACTTAATCTGTCTACTGCCATAAAAGACAATAAAAAATGTTTCTGTAAATACATTAGCAGCAAAAGGAGGGCTAAGGAGAATCTCCACCCTTTATTGGATGCGGCAGCAAACATAGTGACAAAGGATGAGGAAAAGGCTGAGATACTTAATGCCTTCTTTGCCTCAGTCTTTAATAGTCAGTTCTCTGGGTACCCAGCCCCCTGACCTGGAAGACAGGGACAGGGAGCAGAATGAAGTCCCCATAATCCAAGGGGAAATAGTTAGCAACTTACTACACCACGTAGACACACACAAGTCTATGGGGTCAGATGAGATCCACCCAAGGATACCGAGAGAGCTGGCGGAGGTGCTCACCAAGCCACTTTCAATCCTTTATCAGCAGTCCTGGCTAACCAGGGAGGTCCCAGTTGACTGGAAGTTAGCAAATGTGACGCCCATCTACAAGAAGGGCTGGAAGGAAGATCTGGGGAACTACAGGCCCGTCAGCCTGACCTTGGTGCCGGGGAAGGTCATGGAGCAGATCATCTTGAGTACCATCACACGGCATGTACAGGGCAACCAGGTGATCAGGCCCAGTCAGCATGGGTTTATGAAAGGCAGGTCCTGCTTGACTAACCTGATCTCCTTCTAGGACAAGGTGACCAGCTTAGTGGATGAGGGAAAAGCTGTGAATGTTGTCTACCTGGACTTTAGTAAAGCCTTTGACACCATTTCCCACAGCATTCTCCTGGAGAAACTGACTGCTCACAGCTTGAACAGGCATATGCTTCGCTGGGTAAAAAACTGGCTGGATGGTCAGGCCCAAAGAGTTGTGGTGAATGGAGTCAACTCCAGTTGGCGGCCAGTCAGAAGTTGTGTTCCCCAGGGCTCAGTACTGGGGCCAGTTCTGTTCAATATCTTTATCAGTGATCTGGACGAGGGGATTGAGTGCACCCTCAGTAAGTTTGCAGATAACACCCAGTTGGGTGGAAGTGTCGATCTGCTGGAGGGTAGGAAGGCCCTACAGAGGGACCTGGACAGGCTGGATCAATGGGCCAGGGCCAATTGTATGAGGTTCAACAAGGCTCAGTGCCAGGTCCTGCACTTGGGTCACAACAACCCCATGCAACGCTACAGGCTTGGGGAAGAGTGGCTGGAGAGCTGCCTGGCGGAAAAGGATCTAGGGGTGTTGGTTGACAGCCAGCTGAATATGAGCCAGCAGTGTGCCAAGAAGGCCAATAGCATCCTGGCTTGTATCAGGAATAGCGTGGCCATCAGGATTAGGGAAGTGACCGTTCCCCTGTACTCAGCACTGGTAAGGCCGCACCTCGAGTACTGTGTTCAGTTTTGGGACTCTCAGTACAAGAAGGACATTGAGGTGCTGGAGCGTGTCCAAAGAAGGGCAACGAAGCTGGTGAAGGGTCTAGAGCACAAGTCTTATGAAGAGCAGCTGAGGATTCTACAAATGTTTCTATAACAATCTTATATTAAATAGAGATACAGAACAAATCTTATTTGTGTCTAAAATTTGTGAATTCACTTATAAATAATACTGAATTTTATACCTGCAGAAGGTTATACATTCTCAATGAGACATCTTCTTTGATGAGATAAAGGAATACGAATCAAAAACCTTACTCTAGAGAGAAATCTCACTGTTTCTGGAATGACCAAATTGTTCCCACAGATGTCACATCCACAAGAATGTATTCGGCAAACATAGCATAGTGCGACAGTAACAGGGATTTAATTTGGGACTTGAAAACAGTAAAGGACAACAAGCCAAATTCGCAGAAATTATACCCTCACATAAACAGCAGATGCTTTAATAAGCTTTTCAAAGGAGGTATAGCCCTGCAGAAGCCTAAGCAGCATTTATTTCTATGACAGTCATCCAACCTGTTTCAGTTCTTTTGTAAATCCTACTGCTTAGTGGAAAGAAAGAATTGTATGTATTTGGATAATTCATACCAAGTTATAATAAAGTCTTGTAATAACACTCTGGCTTTCAAGTGATAAAAGGAAAACTGTCAGTTTAAATTAATTTAAATCATGGGTGTCCAAAACTTTTCTTTTTGATGTGCGGGCAGTGCAAAACAACAGCTAGAGGCTCTAGGCAACAACTGTCCCATCACTGCATCCCTCTAATCCACACATTGCATTCCTTCAGCCCATGAAGTTTGAGCTTGCCTGCATTTAATTTTAACCTCGCACCTTCTTTTGAAGTGAAACCTCCTATTTCCCCTTCTTTTTGTTTTAAGGTTTTTTCTGTAGTACTTAGTAAAGGAAAAAAGTATGTTTTGCCAGCCACTGAAAAAGCAAAAAAACAGCCAGCATGGGACTGCACATTCAGCTGCTGCTACTTGGCCTAAGCTCTCTATAGAGCACTAACCATCCAAAAACATCATCCACCTTGCTGAACTGCTGAATCCTATTTTGAACAGTTGCATTATAAGCATTGGCAGCCTGTCTACTATGTCCACCAAGATCATATGCAAAAACATACCTGTTTTCTCCAAAGCGCATGTTTTACATTTACATCCATCATTTTGTATCAGAATAAAGGCAATAACGCACCACAAACGTGCACTACAGCATCCCTTACCTCAGGCCTCCTTGATACGCCTTTATTGACACCTAAATTGTTTCCTGCTGAGACTCCTGCAATTCCCCATATACTGTCTTAAATGCACACATTTTTCAAGAGGTTTGAACACTGTGGCTATATGCTGCTGTCATGTTAGTTAGTAAGTTTTTATCACCTCTCTCCTCCCCATCCATTACACTCCTCTTCCACCTCCAGCAGACTTCCTACAGCCACTGTCAGGGTGACAACTTTAAAATGACATGCTGGTTTCCAGACCTTCCATAGTCAAATCCTCTCATCTTCTGAAATTCAAATATTCACCTAATCTCTTTGCCTGCTCATTTTGCTTCTTCTGTCTTGGCTCCTTCTCTGTCTTCATCTTGCATTTTTCTACAACTGGGGACAGAGACATTGAACTTTGACTTGTCTTTAGTCTACATACATGTCAAGAATATTTTGTCCCTTCTGTAAACACTAGGTTCCTATTTGAGGTAACACTTAAGTAAATACTGCTCAAATTCTTGCCCTCTCCTAGATTATAAATGCCTTCTAATGGATTTTGGAAGACACTTTATAAAGAGCAGAAAGTAAAAGCAAACGAAACTGCTTAATCACATTAATTTAACAACAGCATAATGTTCACATACCAAATTCTGTTTTGGAAGAAGTAAAAAAGCTGTGAAAGAAGTTTAAACTATCGTTCTCTGTGAAAGAAAAAACAGGGGGAGATTTCTAAAATCTCATAAATCCTACCTTTTCCTATTTGCTGCCAAGATTCAGGGGAGAGACTAAAGGGCTAAAATGCAGGTCACTCACTAATTTTTTTTTAACATTTTCATTTTCACTATTACAAAGCTTCTGGGTTTAAATCCTTATTTTTATAGATTCAAAGTTAGACAATAGAGGAGATCAACAAAAGGACTCAATTACCCAGTAAACAGCACAGAAACACAGAATATGAGAGAATCTCTGAGTCTCTCTCTCTGCTCTGAATCAAGATCAAATAAGTACTTTTAAGTGTATCCCTCCTCAGATATCACTTGAGAGCTGTTCCTGAAAGTCTATGGTAGCAAGCATTCCAGTTTATATTGTTTTACTGTCAATGTATTTCTTACTATTTAGTCAGCATCTCCTTGACGTTTTCTCTTGTGATACCATGGCCTCCTATGGAAAACAGCTGTCTTGCTTCATGTACCAAGTTCTCTCAAACTGACTGCTATATTCTATCGCCCTCTTCAATCCATCTTCTCTTTTCTAGACGGATCAAAATTTATTATGTTTCCTAAATCTCTTACAAGTTCTGTTGCTTTCCTTTGGATTCTAACTTGTTCATATCCCCAGGGCTTGGTCTTCCAACATACACATGTTCCTTTGGCTACAGCCTCACCAGTGGTGAACCAGAGAGGAATCATTTTTTCACATTTCACGTGTAATGTTTCTGTCAATAAAACTTGTGCCATTCTTTGTTGACTTACTCGTTTTGCTATTCATGACTATCCCCATATCTGATTCTGCAGTACTTATACCCACTATTTCTGATTTTACAATTGCATATGTTGTGTTTTGCATTATTTATCATACTTTGTTTTGTTCAGTACAGATCACTACTCCAGTTTATCAAGATTTTTTAATTATAAACCTTCTTCGCAACTTCTCTCTTGCTTGGTGGCATCCACTGATTTTTGTCCAGGTACCATCATGTTTTGTACCTTCTTCCATGAAAGATATAAAATGTGCGTAGCCCAAGAAAAGGTTCGCATGTGCTGTCAAGTTCAAGAGCAAATGACTAATAATTATTCTTTGAGTAACATTGTTCACTTTGTAAAGTAAGCCCATTATAATAATTTAAGTGAGAGTTCCCTGTTTTACTTGTGATAACGCAGAGAATGGCATTAAAGTTGAGGTAAAGTTCTGTAGGTCACCATAGCAGGCTCTCAAACCAAGAAGCAGAAAAGCCTGAAACACCACAGGAGGAGGAAGGATGAGAGCAAAAAAAGGGCACAGGAAATGTTTAGTTTATCAGAGTTCGCTACCACATTCAAGTCACAGTAATGATGGACAGCTATTATTGGTATCCCTTCTGAATGCCAGAGGGATGAGAATTTGGGACTGCCTCTCGGAGGCACAGAGGAAGCACACAAGGGCATGGAGGGAAAAGGTTCATCCCATTCCCGAGCAGGCTCCCCGTGCTGCAAACTTATTGCCTCGCAGGAAGCAGCTCTTCTCGCTGCCCAGGACGGGACTACAGCACACCCAGGCACAGGCACACAGTGCTTGCTCTGGGAGAAAGAAGAAGCAGCAGGCAACCAAAGCCTCATACTGACTGGGAGGGAGAGGGCAGCCCCCACGGAATTAGAGCCTTGAACAAACAGATCAAGAAGAATTCATCAAATCCTACTGCTTAGGCTGCACCTAACTTCCAGAAATGTTCCTCACCTGCTATGTTCCTCCCATGCACTGTTAATACAGCTGTATAAGATGTTCGGTCACAGTTAACCTTCCTACAGTCATTAGTTCAGCCTCAAGTGCTCACTTCATTTATAACTTCCTTCTAGCTCTAATGGCTAGGGTTTTTCTAAGAAACATCTTGGGGTTTGTTTCACACGAGCTATAACTCATTTTACATCTCACCACTTCTGATTTTTTTTTTTTTTTTAAACTGGTACATTTTTCCAGTTACTCTGCATAACATAACTTTCATCCTCCTGCTTTCATATCATGCTCTATGTCCTGTGTTAAGATTATAAAACATCTAGAATGTTAAAAATATAGTACTAAACCACTCTTCACACAAAACCCTGTCTTTTTAAATAATTGAGTTATTCTAAAAGGGGTTTAATTAGTGAGATTCAGTGTCTGTTTTAAAGTTGCTTTTACTCAAAAGAAAATGATTTCATGAATTTTAAGTAACATAAGCAATATGAAAAACATGATAGCAAAAGCAAAAGGAAGAGTACAGAGCCTGATGCTTCCCTTAAAGACAACGAGATCATGCTGCTGACTATAATGAAATCCATTTCAGCCTCCAAATTGCTAAAGGACCAAAATTATATAATTACTCACATTAAAACACAATTATCTTTTCATGCTATTATTAAAACGATGCTAACTGATAAAACGAGAATTTACGTTATTTTGTATTTTATAAACATTAACATTTTGTGCCTGTAAAGTATTTAGAGTCACATTACATAGGAAATTAATACCATGTATGATAGCTTCCCGCTGAGGACTCATGAAATGTTTTTGACTTCAAACTAATAATCGTAATTCTTTCCAAAATTATCTGGGTATAATCATTCTTGAATCCCTAGGGTGAAACATCATCCTGCTGGAGCTGGATGGTGAAATTCGGCCTCTATTAATTACAGTATCAATCTGTACTTCCTCTTGCAACGTTGAAGCAGAAGAAAAGACTTGTCAGAGAAAAGCTCTCTCTAAATTTGACACTTGCGAAAATATACAGGTATGTGTACAATATTTGGGTCTCTCTATTTTTGTTGGCAATAGTTAACTCAATACTAGCCTTTTAAGTCATGCTTCATAATATATTCTCTTTAGTAGGATTCTACAGTGCATACAGTCTCTAGAAACCAGAAGCATCAGAGGACTAAGGGAATACCTCTCCCTTCTTTTCCACAAAGAGGATCCACAAAACACTTTTCACAGACTTTATCTTGAGAAACAAGTATACAACAACCAGATTGAGAAGGGGAAGAGAGCTAAGAGAAACCCTCCCATACAATCAGGAATTAATGCCCACTATCATATGGGACAGAGGAGGGGAAATGGGGGAAAAACACTGTATAGAGACGAATTCACTGCACAATTTATTTCTAAATAATAATTCCCCAAAAAGTCAGAGCTGCACATAATTTAAACGACACTATTCATTCTGACTTCTTATGCAGTCAAAAAAAATACATAATGGATCACTGGATGCCCAAATTCACTTCAGGATGATTTAGGTATCTCTTAAAACAACTACGTACTTGAGAAGTAACATTGGTCTTTCACAACAAATAATATTGTATCTAGTATTCCCATCTTAATAAGAGACTGCATAAACTACTAATAATATGAAGTCCCATCATTTCTAACACACCTATGCATCAAATCCTTACAGACATGAAGCATGTTTGTGTTTTAGACTGAAATGCTGTGCATCCAATCCCACTCAGAGGCACCGAGGCACTAATCCTGCAAGCTCTCCCTGATTAGAAAATTCAGCTGAACTTTGCAAGCATTGCCTACATAGCCAGGGGAGTACCAGCCCCAAGAAAAGTTATCTTTTGAGATACCCAAAACAGTACTTTGAGCAGCACTGAGAGCTAGCGTCATTCTGCAATTGTGAAAAAACGTTTTGCAGCAGACTTTCACGTTTGGCATTTTAAACATACACAGACAGACACACACACACATATCTCATGCAAATTTTGGTCTATGATAAATGGATGAAGTTCCACAAATGGATGACAAGTAAGATATGCGGCTTTATACACAGAAGTAGCCCAAAATGAGTCCAAATATTTTAATAACTTCTGTAAAACACCTGTCAGATGGCACATATACCACATATACTGATGTTCTGTTTATCATCACTGAAAATGACACGTTAAAGTTAGCATCAACCCCACACTTCAAAATGCACAGACATATCCTCTTTGGTTCAGGTAGCACTAAAAGTAGAGCCTCAACAGTGATATGAGGTATTCCCTTAGACCATGAAGCTTCCCAAAAAGCTTTGGATAAGGATTTGAATCATTAGCCCAGGGTAACCACGTTAGTGCTGTATTGCCACTGCTTCACTACGCACAGCAGCAACACTTCAAGGCTACCTCTAGCAGCCTTAGAGGGCCTTCAACAACAGTAGCCACTGCAGTGGCTACCCAAGCCTTTGAGACCTGTGATTAATTGGGTGCCATGTCTGGTTTGGATTTGGCTTTACAGCAGCGTAAAATAAAATTGTCACTGTATATCCTTATAAATACATCTGCAAGTACACTGAAGTGTGAAAAAATGAACACACGTAAAAATTGCAAACAACTGCAAATTTTGAAGCATTTCTAGATGGATGAATGTACCATTTTCAAACAAAAGGCTTATATATATATATAAAAAAATAAGCATGTGATTATGAAACACGCCCAATTTCCTATCTTAAAAATACTACAACACAAAGCTTTGAAGTTACGTAAGCTAATGACCCCATCTTATTTCTAAAGGTTTTAACATTCTGCAATATTCAGCAAAAAAGTTATTTTGTTAAGAAAAAATAACAAAAGAAAATATAATACTTTCAAAGCACAAGCACATCTTTCAAAATCTGAAGTACTAAAACTACAATCTAATGCAGAAGGCCAAACAATAAGAACTATAAAGACGAATAGAAACAATAAAAAAGGTGAAGGACTTCAGAGAGTAGTGTTGTATGTTTATTATGGAATCATTTTGACAGCTAACTCATCTTTTAATCATAAACGTAGTCTTAAATTTGTGATTGATTTTTTTTGTTGTTCTGCTCCACAGTAAGATATTAGGTTCTTGAAAATCATGCTTCGTATAGCTTTAAACAGCATTGTAACTTGGGCTTGGCTGTCATGCTTTATAAACACTACACGCTGTATTGTGTGTCTGATGCTGCAAGTACAGTCAAATATACATCACGCATGATGAATTAAACACACTTTTTTGAGCGGACATCTATTCTTGCCAAACAATTCAGAAATAATACTAAATAGTTTAAACAGACAGAACTCTGGCCTGAATTCAAGAAAAGCAGCAAGATGTTAAAAAAAAAAAAAATCCCAACAGAGCTGCCTTTTCCAGACAAAGAGCCTTTTTTTCCCCCTTGGCACAGAGGTTTGGGACCAGAGCCAAGGTGCTACTTATCAGCTGTTTGACATCAGGGGAGGACTGCGTGCGTCAGTGGACCCAGTAGGGACCCCTGGCTTATGGCAATGCACCATGTGGTTCTTATCTTATCAGTTTGCAGGGTCTGGCACTTCAACCGCTGCAGTGTGAAAAGGAAAAAAAAGGGGAAGGAAGGAAGGTGTGTATAACTGGGAGGGAGGAGGTCAAAGGGGACTTGTGAGCCAGGTTGGACTGCAGAACAGAGCCGAGATCATACTTTGGCCTACTGCGCTGCGTACGGTTGCAGAAAATCCTAACGGAGACTTCCCCCACTTTCCCCATATGCTCGTAGGAGAAAGGAACTACTTCTTCTCATTTGGTTTCAGAGAAGGCAGAACAACACGCGTGTCGAGGGCACAATGCTCACATACAACTGATAGAGGGGGCTGCCAGAGAAATGAGGAATATGATATACTCATGAAAAAGCTCATCAAGGTAAGCGTGTCCTCCAGGAAATCTCTGAACCGGTGCAGTTTCTTATTACAAACAAGATTTAAACTGTGCGGATTATTTCTTCAAACGCACAGCTTCAGCAAGATTTATTATAGCAAATCATTCTCAGACACAACCAAGACTTATGATACAGTACAACTCCAAGCTTAAAACTTGATTGCACAAATGAACCTTTGTATTTAGTACTAAGAAAAACATTCACCCAGGAAGGCGATCATCAAGTAAAACATCTGCTTTCCAAGGTTTATTCCAACTGAAAAATTAATATAATTACTCAGAAAAACATGATTTGTCTTACCCTACCCTTCCTACACAATGTGTATGAATCAGACAGCAAAAGAAAAAGTCACCTCCTTCAGATTAATTTCCTTAAATTAAGCACTATTCTACCTCTAAAGCTGCATCACAAGGTATAAATTACAAGCAAAAATGAGAAGCTGTTGAAGTATCTGTGGAAATTAGTGGTTTTGTACCTCTGACCAATCTTTAGAATTATTTCCAGGTATTTCCCTACAAAAACTTTTCATCTTATACTGCAGTGAACGAGACTAACATCAGTACGGAACAAAAGAGAGCTGCTCAACACTTGCACAGAAACCTTGTTTGCTCGGAGCTCTGCTGAATCCTTAGAAGACCTCCTTGCCAAAGGACCAGGACTGGGCAGCCTGTCATGGACTTCTGTTCACTCTAATGCAGCTTCTAGTTTTGTTACGTCAAAACACTGTTTTCATAAACTGTATCATCAAAAATTGTTACGCTTTGCTGCATAGGACCATCCTGTGCTTCAAGTTTCATTCCTCGTGTTATGTCAGCTTTCTGAACCACAATAATACTGTGGAGTCAGCGGGACAATCGTTCATCTGATGAGGCAATATGCTTTTATGGTCAAAACACACTAGCAGAAATGAAGAATTAAATGAAAACACATCCTAAGCCTTTGTCAACATTGCCAGTAGGAGAACAAAATCTGCACTGTGAGTTTAGTGTATTTTGGGAATTTTTCCAGTACAAGTAGTACACTTCCTTCTCCAAATACAACCTGACTATTTATTAGGTAAATACCAATAATGTATTCTTACATAAAACACAAAATAAAAATTTATGATCAAGGATCCTGACATTTAAAACACTATCTATAGAGTGAAATACTACAAAACCACTGGTTTGCTAGGAAAAGCTATGAAATTACCACAATATGACACTTTTTCTGATTTTTATGATTCTGATTTCTTTTTCTTTTTTCTTATTTGTTACTTTATTTTGGTCAAACCGGTTGTTGCTTTATCAGGTTTAGGAAACAGAGAGAGACAAAAATAGAGTCAGAAACCTGAAGAGAAACATCACCTTTAGACACTAATCTGCAGTCTAACCTTTACCGATGATTTCTGCACTGGGATGAAGTCACTGCTGCGCTCATGACAAAGGCCTGTGCATAGGGACTGGGATACAGAATCTGTGGCTTGCAGAGCATGCTGTTTCCCCTTGAGTTAAATGATAAATATAGAAGTTATTGGCAGTGATCAAAGATCACTTCACGTGGGATCACGTGTCTCCATGTGTCACGTGACTTACAGAAGAAGGTACGTTTCTTAGATCGTGTGATTTTTTAAGAAACAGTACTCTTTCTACTTCAATTAGAAGACAATTGACAAATGAATTGTACGTGTAGTTACAGATATATGACACACGTACATAAACACTGGATGTGATGCTTCATTAGCCAAGAAAAACAGACACATGAAAAAATAACGTGCATCATCTTTGAAGACCATATCTGTCACATTGCATGGCTGCTCGAGTACAAAGAAGGGCCTACCTTGCACCTGCATTTTGCAATTCCCCCTTTTCTTCCTCCTCTCTTTATTGGAAGAAGACAATCATCAAGATCTCAGTGCAAATACATAATACCAAGTCATTTTATGTAAGTTGATTTAAGTGCTAAACTTAAACTTAAGTCATATACCAATGCTGTTAACACAATTAAGACATTTTTTACATAACTAAATCAGTTCACAGGCTCTACACAGCAAGTATACATGCGATGTACTATTCAAGTGTGGCTTTCTTCAAATATGAAAGCTGATTTGTTTTTATAATAATGAAAATTCAAAGCTACATCCGTTTAAGTCAATGATCAAAGTCACATTTGAATAACGCTTTCACCCACCCCGCCCCTCAAGTCCTACGGAACAAACATAGACCTTGAAGAATGAACCAGATGACACTCCTTGCACACTCTTGTTCAATTTTTTATTTAAACTATATTTAAATTCTAATTAATGAAAACATTATCATGTCTGCCAAAGATTTGATGCCACAACAGGCACATTCTCACCCACCAAACTTCCGTTGTTTGTACTGTGATAACTTACAGAGAAGAAGGACCTCGATTTCATTTTCAGCTTCAGATTTTAACTTGCTGTCAAACACAAAGAAGTTGGTTTAGGAATTTTGCAATTATTATTTTGAGGTTTATTTTAGGTTTGCGTTCAGATTTTGGGGGGATTTTTTTACTTTTTTTTGCAGGGAGAAAGAAGAGAAAAGAAAACAAGGGGGGGGAGGCAAAGGAAGAAGAAAAAGGATTTTTTTTTTTTTCTAGAAAATAATAGTGAACTAGAATTCAAGTTATTTACAGGGAAGGGGTTAGCGTTCATGCTGTTCATATGACTAATCAAGTAGTTCCCCCCCTACTTTTATCCCGGAATATGAAACAAGAACCAGTATATTTTTTCTGGAGAGCTCAGTTTGGTACTGGAACTCTGGATCCAGATTCTGAATTCACCATGGAGGCAATGAAGCCCTCCAGAGCAGGGCATGGCAGATGTTTCTTACTGTGGCTACATTCCTTGTCAGCTGAAGGAATGTACTTCTGCCAATCATAACACTATCCCAGAGGAAGAAATTCTGATGACACATTGGCCTAAACAACAGAAAGAATTAAAAAAAAAAAAGTAGCTGGCCCTCTGGTTGAGAGTGTGACCTGCCAGAATCACACAGATGAGATTACTGGAGAGGCACAGTACAGCTAGCAAGCTTGTTCAAACATGGTCAATCTTTCAACACAACTACTTGTAGCTGCAATCCTTGAAGAAGGATTACCAAACTTCACAAGGAGGTGGCAGTTCTGGATTAAAACCATTGATTTTTACATTAAACAATTTCAAAATACTTGTCAAAAAGTAGTACCCAAGCTGGCAGAGGAAAGATACTTAGTTTTTAAGCTACAAAAAATTATTTCCTTTCTGATTTAAATATAGAACTGTAAAAGATTAATTTCTCTGAAATTTTAAACAGACCAAAAATTAACAAGGATTATCGTATGTTCTCCATTACTGAAACAGAACAAAAATTAGAGATGAGTAGCTAAGACATTCATTCTTCCGTTTAGGTTACAAGCTACATAAGGAGTGGGGGGAGTGAAGAGCATGTTATTTACTCAGCTACTGAATGTTTTATGCAACAAAGTCAAATTTCAAGCTGAAAAAGAGGAACAGTTCTTTGGTAACCAATAACCTGAAAAAGAAAAAAATTAAGTTTATTTTCCTAATTCTTGTGTCTGACCATGGAACACTGCTTCACTCTATACACCTTATTCTTGTATCTGTAAAACGGATATAATTCTTTTCATTCAAACCTTACCTCTTCTCTTAGGGAAATATCCCAATACTTACATGCTATTTCTACTCATGTATTTAGTATAATGAAGTCAATAGGATCTCTTCACATGCTTAAAGATAATCACATTTGTGGTCAGCAAAATGAAGGACATCTGTTTGTACCCTGCACAGGTTGAACATCCTATTTAGCAGTGTGGCCTTAATCTTAACCATGTCTGCTAAAAATACTCAAAAAAAACAAAAACAAAAAAAAACCCAACAAAAAGCTTGCTATCGATCATTCTTTTATAAGCACTTTTATTGATTCCTTTACTTTCCATGACTCTTTTCTCCAGTTTTCAACTGCTATGCAAACAGTGGCCGAAATTAAGGCTCCCAACACCCATGCGAGATGGATAAAGTGATCCTCAAACTTTCCTGCCTCGCTAAAGATACTCCATCAGACCTTAAGGGAACACTGCTTTTTTGACATTCTGATGTAATTCAGTTCAACAGCTTTATGTATGTAAATAGGAAAGCATTAGCAAACCAAAATTGCACAAAGAATGTAAGTCAGGAAGAAAAGAATTATGTGAGCTAAAATGGCCAGAACAAAGGATTAACATAGCCCAGCTAATGAAGTGCCATGAGAAAGTTAACAACCCCATATAGTACAAATTGTTATCTTATCCAAAGATAAGACATGTCCACAGCTAGAAGAATGATTCAGCATGGACTGAAGCAAAAAATTGTTTCCTTAACCATATGAAATTTCCTAAAATACTCCTTAGCATGAGATCCCTCAAAAGATCATAGCATGAAAGGTATGCACTTAGGCAAACACTATCTCAAAAAAACCTAGAATACGCTCAAAATAAATTAAGAGAACAACATAAGAAATCAAAGTATAAATGTGTGCTTTCTTTAAAACTAATGTAGGTTTGGGTTGTTTTTTTTTTTTCCTAAGTCTTCATTTTTTACCCATAGAGATCTTGGTCAGCTTTGGCAAGACAAACAGCTATAGGGATGTACAAAAAAAAAAAAAAAAAAAAAAAAAAAAAGACAAAATTCTTTGTGTAGAGAAAGAATTTTGAGTCCATTATGATCAAGTTGTACTTGTTTTTAAATATCAATTATGTAAAAGAATCTAAGATATAGAATTATTCAATGTTTTGCTCTTCTTGCATTCCATCATGGAAAATACTACAGAAGTAGCAGAAAAGAGTCTACTGTGCTATTATTTTAACAAGTCTGACAGCACAGAGGTCTGCAGAAAAATGAACTTTAAGTAAAGCAACATTAAAAAAAAGAAAGTCTTTTATGCAGACTCAGTAGTATCTATATAATCTTATGTTCTTATCTTCATTGAACTACTAAGACTGCCCCACAAGACATCAGTATGGGAAATTAAGCATATTATAAAGTACATATGGATGCAGTGAATCTTCTGTCTATCACTATTTAGGCAAAATGTTTATTCCTCCACAAAATCCAGTAAAACTACCTGGATGGGTTACTTTCAGGGAAACACCATAGGCATGTTCACAATTATGACCATTGTTTTTAGTTCTAACTAATATGAAATTACAGATTGTCTTAACACCCGTTCCTATTTTCTCCCAGAGAAATACAGTTTATAAGGTTAAGAGCCCAAACTAAACATCTTGCTTAAAGAGAAATTTTAAAACAACTGAAAGAACACTCATACCAAAAACATTAGCTGTTAAGTGTTCTGGTAACTCATTTTTTCCACCATAAAGAAATCTCTTCTAAAACAAACAATGCTGTCTTTACTTCACCACTAAGTAACAGATACAGTTCCAGACCTACACATTGTATCACCTGACTTTATATTGCATGTCCAAAATTATACTTTTCTGGAAATTTAGACCCTGTGCACCCTAGAAAGTTTGGCAAAAAAAATCAACTAGACTATTGCTAGCAACCGAAGTGCCCCAGCAGAACGTTCCCAGCCAGCTGCCTTTGCTTGGGCAGTCTTCACAACATCAGGTCAGCCCAGCTGAAGAGATCTGGCCTTGTTTGTGGGCACCCTTCCATCCCGTGCTTCCCTTCCTTCGGGGTAGACTTTCCCAGGACAGCCAAAGCTGATGCAGCACACTGCAGCAGAGGCTTACATCCTCTCAGGGAACTGTAGCCATTTGCTATCAAACTCCACAAAGCTCTATTTCAGCCTATTACTTTTTCATCTCATTTTTCCTCTATATTGAAAACACGATGACATACAGAAAACCATAAACTCTCAAAGAAAAGTCTCTAGACATAAGCATTCCCTATGCAGAGGGAGAACAAACTGTTTGGTATTAGTAAAACTATTCTATTAATTGCCTTCTATTAATTGCATCAATTAAAGTCCCATTCTGCAGGAATGATGGCTCTACCTGATTCTTAAGAGTTCTCAGTGGTTGGCTGATCTGGTACCATTTTTCTGCCATTTTTCTTTACAGGCTTTTGCCCGGAAGCTCCAGGCTAACTACAGTGCATCATCCGGTACCTTACTGGATGCCCACAGTGATAATACCATCATAATTCAAAATGTCACTGAGCTGCTCGCTTCAGGGGCAAAGTGCAATGTTAAAATTTACTCATTTACTTTTTTGAAATACACACAGGGATTGTACTGTTCGCAGTGATCTCTGGATTGAGAGTTTAAGATTTATCCAGAACACTCATTTCTGCAAGGAAACTGCATTGCCTGCTCATCATTGGACAAAGGGTTTTACTGACACAGGTACATGAACATTCCCAGTACTAGTACACTAGAAAAAGGCTTTGGTTTGTTCATAAATCTGTCAGCAGATTTGCCAGCAAAATCTACCAGTTTTTTTTCAGACTCCAACTTTTGAGTGGGGAAGATCGTGAGATGATGCTTACAGAATAAAATTTTACTCACAATGTTTTCTGCGCTGAAGCCTAGAACTCAAAACTTGCAAACATGTCAGCATGTGTCCAATTTTAAGTATTACTGATTTCAGTAAGCATATTCAGATATTGAAGAAATTTTAAGTGACTCCCACGCACAAATGTCTACAGTAGCACTGAAATTGTGAAAGGGATCAAAATTGTTATATAAAGATGACTTTTCATCTTCAAGTTTTAAAATAAGAAACTTTGCAAGCTTTTTTGAGTATTTTTAAAGCAGAAAATGTAAGAACTTCACCTAGCCACAGAACTGCAATGTTGTAGTTCTGGAGTAATACCAGGACTTGTTTTTAAAGCAGCCTTGCTCTTAGAGGAGAACGACACTCAGGATTCCATGTGGCTTTGGTTTTTATAAGGTTGGCCCTTCTTCCCAGATCAGGCAGGGACAGACAATCCAAAACTGGGCCAGAGAAGGGCCGTAGAGATTTTTCTCTGAAAGGTATGCCTCCCCTTGCACTGCAGTACTACCTCTCTGCTTCTCCAGTTAGACAGTAAGGCCTTGTCTGCAACAGGCTTTGAAAGGTATCAGTCTTCCAGCCTCAATAAAACAAACCAACCCTTAGCCTTTCAGATCTGAAAGTTCTGGTGGTTTCTCTTTGATTTGTGGGCTGTTTTTTTTTAAGCTGAGGGACAATTAGGTAGAAGTAATCAACACATTTGTCATGCATGTTTCAAATAGTTACCCCAGGCTCAAGTGTCTGTGGTTTACCCAAAAGGATTCCAAGGCAAGCCACAAGTGTTTGTAGCTGGGAACAAACATTTGAAGAGTGTCCAGATGAGCCTTTCAAATGTGTTGACAACCTTGAGAAAGTAGCATGTAGTGACTCAAGTTGCAGGTCTGGTGAGGACAAACGCACACAGAACAGTTCTGGGTAACAGATGCCGGTAATTGCTTGGGCCTCTCTGTAAGAGTCATGCAAGTGGCAAGACCCAAGGAGCCCCCAAAGTTTCACATAAACTTTTAATAGATGCTTCAAGCTGGTCAGACCCTTGATTTCACATGCCAACTCATTCATCCATTTTAAAGCCACAGCCCTTTACACAGCATAAAATATACTGTGCTAAGAAATCCTAAGCCGATATAGGGATACCATATGAAAAAAAAGTTAGTCTTGCATCTTAACAAAGGATTTTTTAATATGAAAGCTATCAATATTTTCATGTGAACAATGGGGAGGCAGTTGAGTTGCATTCAGGCTAAGCACTGCAACAGAAATGCTCAGCAATTCCATATAAATCAGTGGAAAGTACACGTACAAAATGACAACAGGATTCAACTTCAAACACCCAGGATTCTACACAGGAGACAAGCTTTAATTTTTAGGTTATTCCTTTTTGAATGTAACACAAAGAATAAAAAGAACACTCAGAGTGTGAAAATTATAAAACCTATATTTGATTCAAGTTAACATATATTTAAAAGAGAGCAAAGAAGTTCCATAAACTGATAAATGGTCTGTTATACAAGAGATGGATTTTTAACTCTTCATACACCGAAACCCTGGCTAACTGCATGCTTGGTACCATTTTGTCCTTTAGAAGTTATGCCCATTGCTTACTCTTAAACTGGATTCCATGTTTTCTCTTTCCTTCGCTGTACATGTTCTTTTTGTTTCCCCCATTTTCCCCTCCCTCCTTAACAGACAGATTACCTATTACATGGGGCAAACAGATCTTGGATACTTGGGAAATGTGAAAAACTCTGACAACAGAGGAACCTGGTAAGGGGGGGCAAAGCAAACATACAGCTGAGCAGCTACAGGTGAGGCTAGCCACTGGCCGGTGTGGATTCCAACATCTGGAACACGGAGGAACTAGAAGAGACATCTAACATTTCTGCAGTAACCACTCATGTACGTAGTATCTGATGCCTCATTAGGCTAAAGGGGCATCAAATGAAACACAACAAAGATACTGTTCATAAATACAGCTCAAACGTATTATAAAGTGTATTTTCTGTGTGATTCTAAAAACTCTGAAGATGACAATATGACCCACTTGTTTGAGATTTATCTTAGCTGATCATCCTCACTACGACATGATTTAAGACGCCACAAGAAAGCCATCTCTAAATCCTGCCTTGACAGTTACATCAATACAACAGAGAATGCAGCAGATACAAGAATTTTAAAAGGCAAGTAGAATTAACTTACGTAGTACAAGCAAAGGCCAGGTTCTCAGAAGCAGCAAAAAAAGTGATGTACAGCTAACTTTTAACTTTAGCCAAACTGTATGCTCCTTGCTTGCCCAAGCCCAAAATGTTAACACAACTCATGTACTGCAAACACTGTCCTTCCTTCAAACTAGCTCAGTTTGAGCTTATGTAATGTAAGTAATAACTTTCAATTCCAAGTCTAGGCTGACCCCAGCCTCAAGCAAGGAATGAAAAGCTGCTTGTTGAACATACATAAGTTTACTAAGTATTAAGCATACGTGCTTAACTACACTCAGACACTTCTAGGCTCCTTTTAATCAACCCTCTCCTACACAAATGTTCCCACTTGCATACAAAAAAAAAAAAAAAAAAAATCATCACCTACAGCATGTTCAGAGACAAAGATTATTCCTAAATAAAACTGTGTTTGGTTTTATGCATTTTTATAATTAAGAGGAGACTCCTTCCACATTAAAAATGTACATGAAGTTATACTTTGACCTAGTCTATACTTGACACCAATTCCGCTTCAGCTTGAATTTTTAAGGTCTCATATTAACCAGTTGCGTGTAACATTACTGATAATGCTTGCACAACAAGAATAAAAGTAGGTTTTGGAAATTAAAATTATCATTAGCATGAAACAGTAAAAAAAAAATCGTTTCTAACTATTACTATTTTGTGGATGCGCATTTCAGGAGTTGTATCTTTAACAGGATAATTAAACAGCTTTAACAAATATAAAGTTGGAGCCCACCTTGACAGCAGTGCTGTTCAAGTGTCTCAAAAAAATTACAGTGGAGCAAAATGACCACAGAAGGCACATTCTTAATATGGCCATGATTTTTTTCGCTCTTTTTTTTTTTATATATAAAAATTACGACCTCTAACTCACATGTTCTGAACTTAGCTGTATCACATTTTTACCTTCACCACAATGTTCAGTCCCCAAATCCAGCAACAACTGTCCTGCAACTGAAAGGCATGAATATTGTACGGTCTTATAGAAATAACCAACACTAAACGCCTATCTAATTTCTCACAGAAGAATGACTTTACAGTAGTGTTCATTTCTTGAATACAGTATTAAAGTTCCTATTGCATACAGAAAAGAAAAAATAAGATTAGTAATACTTAGAATTGAAAAATTCATCCATTTTTACTAAGAATGTACAGTGTGGATGTAGAGTATAGCATGCATCTACCGTACGGCCCTATAGATTAGAAGGAGTGCTAAAAAGTACTTTTGAAAAATACTGGCAGTTTCTCTACAAAATGCATTAGTACTTTTCAGCTGATGTCCCTAAGCCTCCACAAGTACATCAGTAGTGCATAACAACTACAGAGAGAATCTGGGAAACTATACATTTTAAATCCTAAATACATTTTCTGCTCTGATCCATAGATTTATATTGTTATGATTAAATCCACAGTCCTATAGAGAAACACAACCAGTCCACACTTCTTGGAAAGTATTGCCAATAGATCACAAGAAAAAGCATGAATGCTCTTTAAATAATTATGTAAAACATAAAACAAGATCTCAATTGAAGTTTCTGTTTATTAACGCAAAAAGAGAAACTATATTACAAAGAAATGCATTAAAACAACATTAAAATAACTTCTGTCATCACATAATGTCAATATTTGTATTCAGGTCTCTGCGTTCCAGTGTTTCCTCTTCTGTAATTGGCAGCATCAGTAGAACCTAGATCAGCAGAAGGAACGCAATTCCCCGTAATTTAGGTGTGAGTGATTTCAGCAGCTGTTAGAAAAAAACAGCAACCCTTCAGGCTTTGCTCATGTGAGGAAAAAGCCTTTCAATTAACATTTAAAATTAAAAGCTGCAGTATTATTTAATTAAAATAATGTGGCTATTTGGCTCCATTCCAGCTATAGTTTGTTAGAAGTCCTCTCCTTGAAGTAGCCAGCAGCCTTAGTTCATACGCATCCTTCTCGTAGCATAAGGAGAAGGCAGAAGCACGTAAAACACAATGAGACACAAACCTCACAATCGGCAGGCAGATCCAGCATTTTCAAAGTCTTTTGGGAGGGCTGAAATTATTTTCAACTCATTAACTTGAAATTAGATCCCAAGCTGGGAATTCTTAAGATTACTCGTGTCAGAAAAAGCCTGTTTCAGTTAATTCTGATTTTCACTGTTCAAGGCAAGTTTATCAAAACATTTGTGGGGACAACAAAAAAACCCGAAACAACAAACAAACAAAACAAACCACCAATCCTGCCAAATTTAACAGTACCTCAAGTACTCAACTGAAGGATTAACAAATTGAATTTTAGTTTCGAGACAGAGTTCCATTGGTGAAAATCTGGCTTGCATTTAGTCAAGTTGGAAGATTTAAAAAAAAAAAAAATTAGGATATGTACATCTACTCTGTTTTTTCCATTAGTAAGTCCTTAACTAACTCATCAAAAATATAACAGAATTTTAGACCATGCCAGAATAATGTTAGCCTTTTTCGCTGCCTGATCTTGAAATGTGAAACATGAAAACATACATTTGTAAAACACAAGGTTATTGAAACATGTAAGCAGCAGACCCTCTCTAGCTACTCACATCATACACTTAATAGTGCCTCAAAGTAAATCCTGCGCATTCATTTGCTTTCAAAGCTTGTACAGTAGTCAAATCAAAACCTGAAACATTTCAATAGGTATCTTCCTTAGTAAGTACAAGCTTCAAAATTCAACTCAAAGCTTTGCTTCAGTTAAAAAAAAATATCAAAAAAGAGGTCGCTGTTATCATTCCCTGTCTCTCCTCTCCCTCAGAAAACTCTATTAATGCAAATTCCCAAAATAACCATTCTCAGCCAGAACAAAAGCCTGGGAATTGCTACCTAAAGAGCATTAAGTTTTAGAGGGCAATGAGCATTTAAACCAGGAACTTTGAGTGGAAACCATGATGAAGCCTTAATTATAACATTTTTGTTAATAAAAATAGATTTGTTCTAGAGAACAAAGTTCTGTTTCCACTTCTGACATCATTTTCCCTTGAGATCTTGAGGAAGTTCTAAAGGCCAAACCACTCAGTAGGAACCAGCAATTCCAGATGTCATGTTCTGGTACCCATCAGAGACTTCTTCAGCCTGATTGTCAGAAGGGCTAGTTTGTTTTCTATTTAGGTTCATTCTGCGTTATGAAAGCAATTTTAAGAAGCCCAGAATTTTCAGGAGAGACATTCTAGCACAGAGAAATGTAGAATTTATGGCTACATTTCACAATACGGGTCTAAATGTCCCAATTTCCCACCTGTAAAATGGCCTTTGTCCTAAAAGACTGCAGTAACAAGCTTGACCAGAAAAACATGTGTATAACAATCCAAGAGACAGTTATGATCTTTACTGCCATTCACTTATTTTTAGAATTTTTTCTTGGAACTCTTTCACATGGAGGAGTGGCTGTTGAATACCGTGATTAATCTATGGCGAATAATTCCATTAGTCAATCAACCAAGCAAGAATGTAAAAGCAAAGCAGACTGAGTCTTGTTTTTTTCAGTCAGAACGATCAAATAAGCTGTTACTGAGTCAGGATGCAAAAATCCCTATCGTACTTAGAAGGTTAAAGTTAGTTGAATTATTTTATTGCCAGGAATTCACTGCTTCTCTCTCTTTTTTTTTTTTTTTTTAAATCATTAGCCTTTTAAACCTAGAATATTCTGATAAGTAAGCAATGATCAACTGCTACTGTGTTACAACACAGATTAATTCTGTCCAAAAAGCTGCATGCTTGATTCAGACTCCTTAGATACTAAACAAAACCCTTTAAAATATATATTATTACCTTATTTAAGGTTATCTTCTCATATAATTTTTAAAAGCTAACTAGACCCAAACATTTAATAGATAAGAACAATAATAATAATAATAAAAGACAGAAGTTGGAACTGCCCAAATTCCTCAAATGTTAGGTTATTTAAGAACACAATATAAAAACATTATTAAAAAATATGGAAAGTGTTTTCCCTCTTCACTACTTACATGGCTTACAGAATTCATAACATTGGTATAATTTTTATTTCGAGCAGCTGTAATTGGCTATTAGCTTTGCTTTTTTTTTTTTTTTTTAAACACATGAATACCAAAGCCTGTTACTAATCTGCTATTTCGTACACTTGGTGACTGAAAAGAAGCAACATTTGTCTAATATGACACATCTGTTATACACTCTTGAGATTAACATTTAACTGTGAACTGATAATCAACTGGGTTTATTTTTTACTTAAATTTCTTTGGCCTAACCCATATTCCTCCAACAACAGAAACTATCCTATTCCATTGTTTATATTTTTTTATATTAACCTTAGCAGTACATATTGCTAATGGTTGCTACATACATGCCATAAAATAGCCATATATTCAGCAGGTTCACATGAAAGCATCTATACCTATCTCAGCTTCAGTACATAAACAATATTCCTTGGGGGTTTTTTTTAGGTTGGTTTTTTTTTTTTTTTCTTTCCTTACCCTCTGCTCAAAAGTTGTAAGTAAATTGAAAGTGTCACACGGTCACAGTTTACAACTGGTCTTGCAATGAGCTGCCTATGGATGATCCAAGTATGGATTCAGAGTTAATTTTGGCTCTCTGGAGATGTAGGGTCTGCCTCTGTGGGGCTATTAGATTACAGACAATTTTGGACAGTATTTTGTCTGTGGTCATCTGTAATTAATTTCATGATGCAATGCTGGGGGAGTGAATTGTGGCATCAGTCCCTCAATGAACTGTTTGCATGAAAGTATCACTGAAGAGGCTGAAAACATGAAGGAAAATTAAATACCATAATACACAGTCACACGGGTGTTATTGTGCAACTGTCAGCACCCACGGAAAGTGTCATGGGATCTCTGAAGCCCGTTTCAAGGCAGTTCTGGGGCACACTGACAAACCAAGAAACCTGAGAAACGCCAGGCAAGCTCTAGTTAGAGAGAAGAAGCTGAGGCTATAACTAGTAGATTAGTCCTCCTCTCTAACAAGCACTGAATTAAGTATGCCGATTTAGTTTTCACAGACGTACATATCATTTAAGCTTTAAAGTAGTTCTCTGTGGAAAGTCATTAAGATTCTCTCCAAAATATCACAGAAAGACAGAATTGTGAACAACCAACCCAACAGGGAAAAGGAAACAAGGAGGTATTTTCATATGTACATCTAGTGCAGCAACTCTGGATAACCAAAAGGAGCCCAATTACGAATACTTACAGTTATTCCTCTCCCGTTGTAGATTCAACAGCACTAAATGCACTCCAAGTAAAACATAAGCTTACAAAGACCATGTATTAATACTCTTGTTAGTAAGGCTTAGGAAAACATTGTTTGACATTCTGTTTCTATGTAATAGCACTACTATTTTTTTATTATAAACTGCAGAATGTATAATGCTAACATTTTAAGAACTTATACAGATGCATCTGTTAGTAAAGAAAGCACTACCTCTAACCTTGAGTCAGATTAGATATGCGGTAGTGCCCCTGGCAGTGGCAAACTGCCACTGAGCACGTCATTTGATGTGTAATCTTAGTGGCGATACCTAGAAGTATTTATATAGTTACCAGAGTATAACCAGAAAAACTAAAAACATATACGAAGGGCAACTGTCGTCTATATCCCCATCTATCCTCTACCTCTTTAAAGCGCTGCAGGCTATTCTCTTCTTGGTGCTAGTTTGTCAATGCATGCTAGGTCATTTTTTCCTCTGGCAGCTATGTGACGCCCACTATCCTTTTAGGAGCCATTAGGATAACTGTTGCTGTAGCAGTAATAGTAGAGTCATTACACTGTTCATAGCAGTCAGATCACTTCTGATAGCTCAACAAAAAGGAAAATATGACCAGGGCTGAAAAAAATAACATGAAACATATAAGATAAACAGAGTATTACTCAAAAGCAGAAGGCTTTAAGATTAGACACTTTCTCCTGCTCCGCTTTCTAGCCCACTGGTCACCACAGTTCTTAGCAGTAGGTAAAGCACAGAAATGGCACCTGTAGTCTCAAAGTTGTGTGCAGTCCTTGCAGTCCTTCCCGTATCCCAGTAATGGATGGAATTATATCTATACTGCAGGCAGGAATTAAATTATATTATTTTAGTATATTCTTAAAAAACATTATTTTCTGGTTTAGAAATGTTTCCTCAAGTTTGTTTTTTTTTTTTTAAATAAGCTTTCCATTCTGCTTTTGCATGTATACATGCAGAAGGTGAGCAAATGAAAATATTACAAAACCTCAGGTATAACACCCAAAAAGTTTTGACATTTATTTTTCATCTGGCCTGTGAAATACTGTCTTGTCTACACACTTTCCTGTATCCATCATTTGCTTTCTGATATATTTGATACTGTTGCTAGAAGTTTATGAAATATGGTATTACAAACTAAACCACCAGCAGCGTTCATTTTTAACCAGAATAGTATCTGCAATCAATGAATTGGTGAAAAAGAATGCTACATGATCCCCCCAATTATCAGACATTTTGGATTAAATCGGTTTTAAAATAATAAGCTAGAGGGCTTATTTTCACAGCTGGGTTTGCCTTATATTCTATTATCTACCTCAGGAGTGCAGTAGAGCCCCTCAGGAGGCATCTCTATAAAGCCTGTAAGGTTACTCTGGGAGCAAGACTTTCAAAAGGAACAAAACTCTGTGGATTGCACAAACCTAGGGAAAAAAAAAAAAAAAAACACCAACCTGCTTCCTTGCTCTAACACAAAAATTACCAATTAATTCTACTGTGCTACTCCTGAACACCACACAAAGAACAGTGAATCGTATTCAGAGGATTTATTTTACTGCCAATTTTTTCTGCCTTTAGCTGAGAAGCAAAACTGGAATAAGGAATTTAAAATTTCTCAGTCAACATTTAAAGCTTTTGCCATTGTCAAGATGATGATACTAATTTGTTTTATTATTACTAACCTGCCAGACCCCAGCTGTTGTCTTAGTCAAAACCTGAGTTTTCCAATAACTAGGAACTGCAGCTGCTCAGAATGGGTCGCCAGGGATTTTAACCACCACAAACATTACTCATCTGGTCCTGCCCTGAACAGACTTCTTTGGCCAAAAGGCAGGGTCAGGCCTGCCTGAGATTGGAGACATACAAATTAAAAGCTTTTTTTTTTTTTTCCCCTGCTCTTCAGAAAAATAATATTTCTCATTCAGCCTTTGAAAAGTTATCGATGATTCTCACCTAATGCGCATCCAATCCTGGCAAGGCCTACTTTTTGTGGACACTCTACACTAATTAGCTTTTGAAAAAAGGATCATGAATTATAACTGAAGATATCCACTAAGTTACTGCTCCCATCTATCATTCTGTCCGTGCCAAAAACTCAAAACCAAGAGAGTATTATTTGTTTCAAATACCTTTACTTAAAACAATTGAGACCCATAAGTTTCTACGCTATGTATTTGCCAGCTGCATGTAACAGGTGTAACCATAAACACCATAAAATGCTGCATTTGATGGGCAAATGCCCAAAGCGTTGCCTGATTTAAAGATCCCAAACTGAAATTATTTTTGTTTAACAAATGCTGTCACATGAAGTACCTTCAACAGAGCTCCAGAACTTATGGGAAATGACTATTTAATGTTTAACATTTTGCTGATATTTATTGTTGGTTTTACTCTCATTTATTAGTTTCAGACGGTAATCCTTGCCAAAAAAACCCTAAATTTACATTCCTCCAACTCCTATTAACTGTTTCTGTTTGGATTACCGACATCACACGTCCTAATTTCTTCCTTTCCTTTCAACAAGTTTCTCTCCAAAATCATAATCAAGCTGTCCTGCTCCCTGAGCTCTGCGGCCCTCTACTGCTTGTCCTTCTTCCTCTATATTTTCTTTCCTGTTATTCTGGCTTTAACTCCAAAATACAGCTCTCCTTGCATTTTTCTACCATTTCTGCATTGTACAGCATAGTAAACTCTCCCGCAAAGTAGAGGCACTTGCTAAGGAGCCACTATCTAATTGGAGAAGTCAACATAGCTTGTTCAAACTCACTGAACACAGAAGTGTTTTAACTACAGAGACAGTATAAATAGGTATTTTCCCTGTGGCTCTTGAGATACACGTACATGCATTGTACGTGGTACAGGCCAGAGACCACCCAACAACCAGAGCCCATTTCCTGCAGAGGAGGGAGAAAGAGCTCCTCCCACAGACGAAGCACACGGAGCGGAGTTCAGCAGAGTTAAAGCCAGAAACTGGCTTTTTTTTTCTGAAAAAAGTTCAGAAAACACACACACGCATGCAAAGTCATATGAATGTTTCTTAACTAATGGACTGAGCCCTTGGTTTTCATCTTACCTATTTCAATATTCAACAGCACACTAGCCTTTAATATTACACTAAGCTCCTGCTCCCTTACAGACACAGGAGAAAGCAAGCCACGCACTGACCAAACCAGTTCCAACCAGTTCAGTTGGAGACCTTTTTTTCTTCAGCATTACCAGGCTTTCCATGTTCAAAAGCTGCATGACTACAAGCTGATACCATCCTTTGCATCTCCGAGATTTTCAGGTTTGACAGAAGAAATAACAAATTATTCATTAATCTCCATACAAAAGCAGACAATTGTCAGTGGTGGAAGGGACAGGTCAGTCGAGCGAGTAGGCAAGCCACATCGTGTCCAGAGGCAGGGGGGAGAAAAGGGTGCAGGGACAGAAATCTCTTTTGGAGTGAAAAAGTTTGAAGGCTTTCCCTTTTGCTAAGTTTATTTGCCTCTCACATTTTTTAAAGTTGAAGTGGAAAAACATGAACAAGCAAACCTTCAACAGCAAATTTTAAAATACACCTTTCCCTGACCTTGTAGAAACTGAAAGAGAAAAATGTATAGATTTCAATGCCATTGAATTGCCTCCTGCAAACAAGAACTGAACCCTCTTCAGGCAGAAAATCTGTCAGTCATAAATGAATCAGTGAGGCATGCTTATTAGCAAAGGTTTCTCACTTTAAGTCCCGGAGTCTCTACAAGCACTGCCAAAATTTTTAATCCTAGAAAAGCGGCTAATTCATCCCATTCAGCTGACCAGCTCTACCTTTCTCCCCTGAAGGAGCTAACACCCTCCCTCTCCCCATAAAGCTAGCTAACCTCTCTCTCGAAGAGGACGAGGCCATGAATGGAGTTACTCAGCAATAGCTCTTTTCTTCTCACATGGAAGACTGACCTTTCCATCCACCAAGATCTGGCTGGCTCTATGTTTTTTTTTTCTTTCCCTTTCACTAGCTTTCTCCCCATCGCACCTCACTTGACCCTGCTTTTGTCTTTGTATCTTCTGGTGGTCTGCAAATACCTGCCAAAACCCGTTACTGGCTGCAGTGCTTATAGTTTGGGATGTGTCCACCAACTTTGCTGCTGAGGGCTAACCACCACTGACACTAATCTTTGGCTTCCTCATAGCTACGGAACTTTGGAACTTTTAAAAAAAAAATTACTTTTTTTTAAAATAAAAAAGACTTTAAATGAGACAAGTGAAAATACTTCTTTTAAATTCACAGAAGTAACTTAGGATCTAGAGAAGGTTCTGTCAAGAAAATGCAGACAGCCAGCATGCATTTATTTCAACTAATAGGCTTTTGTAGCCTCTTCTCATCAGTGGCAGATGTGTGAATTTTAAAGTCAACAACCCAACCAACCAAAGGCTGAAAGAATTTCAAATACAGTTACGCCTGCCCACCTGGACAACAAATGCATATAAAGCAAAAAACAGCCCTGAATTTTGACATGTGAAAGCTTCCCCCCGCTCAGCACTCATTTGCCATCAGTTTTCCTTCAACAGGCCAGCCCTGCCCATTCGGTGCTGCTCACAAGCCCTGGCTCCCAAGCGCTTTTTCCTCACCCATTTCTCTTTCCTTTTTCTTTTTTTTGTCATCTTGCCATGGATCCAGGTGTCACTTTTCAGTCCCCTCTGACACACTGCTTTACACCACCCTGCTGGATCAGGGGTCGAGGACATAAATGCTGTGTGCCCTATCAAGGCTGGTGCCACACTTGGCTCACTTAGCTGGCAGCAAGGACAAAGGGTTGGGTGGAGCAGTGAGAACCCTTGCCCCTTGCCTGCTGACAGGCAATGCTGGCAAGCCACTCCACCGGCCTCCAACACACCATCACTCTCCTGAAGCTTTTGCTCTGGGCCTTCACAAAGTGTCTGCAGCCTAAGGCTCAGCCACGCAGGACAGCCCAGCATCACCACCCCTGCGGCCCATCACAGGCACTGGAGGGAGGGAAACCTGAGGCAAAGCACTACTAGAAGATTCCAGGGGTATCCAAAGTGCTCTTTAAGCATGTTAACAGCACTTCCAGAGGCACCCTGTGGGGTGTATATCCATGCTGGCATCATGCTAGCACGCTATTCATACATCATGGGCTCAGAAGTTTGCTTCTGCAGCGAATTTCCCCATTTCCCCCACTCACCGCACCATGGTTCCCATGGCAGAGCAGTCTCAAAGCACATGCATGGAGGCTCCCCCATAGGCTGAGCTACACGGGAAGATGCACTCCAGGAACTCCAAATGTATTACAATGCACAGAACTGAAGTAGAGCTAGGCTGAAGTAAACCTCACTAAAACGCGTAGGATCAATGTTGAATCCTTAGCACAAACTGTTTTCACCTACAAATCCACTTCTCATCACATTACTCACCTTCTTTTCCACATCTCCTTCCCTGTAACACATATCCCCTCCACTGCCCCATTTCTGTAGTTGTCGCTATGTACCATCCTGGAAAGGGCTAGACTCCCAGGCATTTCATTGTATTACTTCTGAGCACCATGATTCCCGTTCTTCATCAATATACTGGGAAACGTTGCATATCACCAATAGCTTTTGCCTGAAAGAGCACTTCGTCTTTAACACAAAAAGCACTGAAACAATAGTGTGGATGGCAAATGAAAACAATCTTGCAGGCTTACCTCTCAAGCTAACAGAATTCCAGTCCATTTGCTCAGGTGTTAAACAAGTCCTCAAAGAGTCACACGCTAGGCATTCCTCTTGGTACACTGAGTCACGCACCAGGGGAGGATAACTGCATTTTTAACAAGCTATACCGCGACACACTCGCATCCACTCCGCATCACAGGAATAGTCAGTCTATTGACCTGCAGAGTCTGGCACGCCGCCTTCTCAGGCAGGAAGGCAATGACTACACGCTGCCCTGCAACTTGAGATCAGGGATACAAATGCCACAACACGGGAGCAACTTGAGATCAGGGATACAAGTGCCACAACGTGGAATGTAAAGCGGAGGCAAGAAGAAAAAATGAACTCTACATTCACCTCATTAGACTTATGCAAGTCTGGAAACATCTCGTGCAAGTCAGAGCTGCTGCAGGAGTCTAGAGGAGAAAACACCCAGGCTCCACAGTGTTCACACCTTCAGCCCTGTCTGACTGGCCAGATCAGCAGCCTCTCTGGTTTTGTCCCTTAATAACTTCTGGGCTTATAAGCCAATTTCAACTATAACCAACACAGGACAACAGTTATCCAAGGATAACTACATTCCTGAAAGTTTTATGGCCACTGGCAACTGGTAAACTGGCGTGCACATGGTTAAAAAAGGTGCAGATTTTCTCTTGCCTGGCCAGGGTTTAGTCAATCAGCACATTGGCTGCCAGTCAGTCCACACCATCAGTCATGTCACATGCTACCTCTTCTCCACATGGCCGTTAGGGGACATAGCAGGAAGAATATTCGGGGACACAGGCCAAAAGCATTAGAGTGGGGAAGAGGTACCTCTACAGATACTAAGTTCAGAACATGTAATTCAGTTCCATGTGAAACAACTTTGGTTTTGCGTGATTTCCAAAAAGACTGAGCAAATTAGATAATCAATATATGTGCAAACATGCACACGAATTTGAGAAAATATTAAGTTCTGTTCATTTGCAGCTAAAAATATTCATCTCCTTCGGGGATTTAATCTGTTTGAGATCACCAAAGAATATTTGTATTAATGATGAGCCCCATGGCAAAGAGGGGGCCTGCACTGCACCGAGAAAAAGTCTGCAGCATGGGCTAAATCCTTACAACATTCAAGGGCACCTAAAGAGGCAGACCAGCCACCAGACAAAACCAGAGGAAAAGCTCTATTAGTCCCACTGTTCAGTCTCATGGGGCTACTTAATCACTTGTTCTCTCACTTAAGAGCTGACCAACCCTACCTTCACCCAGCCTGAGGCTAGCTCAACAGATAATGTGACCTGGCATACGTCAGCATCTCTAGAACACCCCTTCTTCTCTCAACTATTCACTCCTCTGCCCACAAAGTCTTCCCTGTTGTTCTTGGGCACATCAACACACTCCCTCCTTCGGGAAATGTTTTCCCTTGCCCTCCCTTGAGCTGGCAAGGAGATCTCAGAAACACCAGCATCGACTCTTTTAGCAGCAGCGTTGGCATATGCTGGCTTGAAGTATCTGTCAGACTGCCCTAAAGCATGAAAGCACAAGGTCTCAGTGGTCCAACTGCTGACTAGCTTTTTTTTCTTTTCTTATTGATATTTGTCTTCACAGAGCTTAATGAACACAAGCAGGCATCACACCTAATTATTATTACTATAATTACTGCTAAATCATTTGGCAATTTATCAAAGTAAAAATAAAATCTACAGTTAATAAATTTTCCAAAATGGATGACTGGGATAACAGTGTCTGACTTTATAGTTAAGACTGCCCAATGCTATTCTTTAAAATCATCACTTCATAAATCACAGATTTTAAATAAATGTTTTCTGTGACTGGTTTTAATTCAGTGGAACCTACATTGAACACAAAAACAAAAACAGCAAAGAATTATTTCAGAAAACAGCGATAGAAAATGTACAGATTTGCCCACATTCAGTAAACTCTACTCATTTACACATTTGTATAATTAGTTCTAGTGTCTCATGGGGTTAAAAATAGGAACAGGGATCGCAACAGAAGTCAGAGTGATACGTAGCTATAAAGACTTCACAAAATAGTGTTAAACAGTAACCAAGGGATATTCTTAACTGACTATGCTCAGAACTTCATCACTTGTCCCAGAAACTTCTTGATGTTCCACCTGCATTAAATATGTTCCCAAAGTGTGGTTAGTCTCAGGAAAAACATCCAGCTCCACAGAAATCATAGTAAAATTGGTAGCTCTGCATTTTACAAGCATGTTATTTAGCCTCACAGTGTGGTAGAACATGTTCTCTTTGAAATCCTTGCTTACAGTGTTCTGCCCAGCTTCCCCTCAGACTCGCTTGGGTTGAAGCTTCCCTTCACAAACTTTGTTAACAAACAATGCCACACGCTGCTAATTTAAGAGGCCCCATTTTACAAGTTGGATATCTGAGTATTTGTTACAATGGGAGTATAATTAAATTTTGCTGATTCTTCAGCTGGGTTTGGTTTTGGGTTTTTTTAAGGGAAATTTAAGACAAAACCACTATTTTATGTCATCTTTTCTCACTCATGCAATGCCAGAATTCAGAAGTTAGAATACACCAATTTCAGGCTCATCATTCAAACCTAACCCCATTTTCCTGTGCCTGTGTGGTATCATTATCATCATTAATTGCATGTGTGTCTACTTCACTATCCTAGGGACTGTCTTGGTGGGCACACAGAGCATACATTTCTTGTGGAAAGAGGCAACTGTGCACGCTTATTAATCTCTATGAAAGTGTGATCTCAACACCTACCATGCAACAGCTAAACAATGCAAGGGATATGGAATAATTACTTTCTCTTGATTTTTTTAAGCTACATTTAAAGAAAGAAAAATTAAGATTTCAGCATAAATGCAAATCAATCACATAAGTGTCATAAGCAGTTCCCATATATTCCACTGTCTTTTTAAATTATTTTCTTTACACGTAGTATTTATGTTATATACAGCACTGTTAAACACAGCAGTCCTCCTTCTGTCTGAAAGGTTTATAGCTGTATGCTTCCAAATTTCTACCAGAAGAAACATCATCTAAAAGCAAGCATGCTATCCCAGGTGGAGCTTTCAGATCTTGTTAGGAGGGCGGGCACCTGAGCTTTATACCCTTTCAGAATTAGAAAGTACACAAAGTATATAAATCACCAAAATATATAAACCACCAAGACTACATTACAAGTTAAATATCATGATAGTATAATGATTTATGTATGTATTTATTACAGCATTATTGCTGCAAACTCCTTACAATAATCAATCTGGTTCAAAATCAGCATGTGCAGAACAAACAAGACCCAAAGTCAGACTGAATTACCTATCATCTTCTGATAACCTAGCCTCCCTCCTGCCCCCTCCCCAACCCCCCAGTCCCCCAATTAAAAACAGTCTTATGGTGGGAAGAGGCTTAGATAATAACATTTCAGTGACTATTCCTTTTGTAACAGCTCACAGAGAACGAACATTTATTTTGTGCTTACATTTATTTTCATGATAATGGTCAAGTGCAGCCTAGCTGCTCTATCTTCTGCAGTTGACAGCAAGAACTGCTTTGCCTCGGGAATGGCTTAAGAATACAGAATAAAACACGGGCTCTAGAGAAATGGACGTTAAACAAGATCTAACACACATATTTTATATGTTGGTGTGTACAAAATATAATGCTGACAAACCTGGATGAGAAAATTAAAGAACACATGCCCAGCCAGACTCCCTCATCGCCACCAATCATTTCAACACAGTTTAAATCCTGTTCAGGTTCTACCATAACTTTTCAAAAAAAAAAAAAAAAAAAAGGTAATTCACAATAACTGTAGCAATTATTGCAACTGGGAACACCATTCTCAGAAACAGATTCTTACAGTGCTGGCTTTTCCAAAACAAAATCCACAGTGGTGGTAGGATTCAGCATATGTCTATAGTGCTCAATTCCTACGTGTGACTATAAAGATAACAGAAACAGGTGGGCTGATGGATCAACTCCTCTCAAGAGGGCATGGAAAGTCAGTCACAAACTCTGCGTGGTTTATATGTTACGTGCACAAACACATTCACTTACAGTGCTGCATTGCATTCGTTGCTTCACACGAGTACGCTCATGAACTCCACTCTTATTTTTCCAGCTGACAGCCTAGAACCTTGTGCAACAAACCACATGTGACAAATGCCATATCTATATTTTTTTAACGCGCTCTCAATGTATGCAAACAGCAGAGACAGAACTATAATAAAAAGTACCAACACAGTATCAATGTCAGTAACATTACACAAAAGAGCAATTAATAAAATCACCTTATCTGTGGTTAAAACATTGCTGCCAGTGTCCTCTATATGAGCTACATGGCACTACTGAAATTCAAAAATGCCTAGCTAGTTAGCTTATATTGTTGGAGTCAAAGGCAGCCTTGGATAACTTAGCCGAGACCAGTTTAGGTACAGCATTTATCACACAAGAGTTTGTACAGTTTACTTCCTAAAGCAACTTCACATCAGAATCTCTGGATATCAAAAAACAACTAATAAACTGGTAACGTTGCCACAGCAGCATTGACAATGCTTGGCTTAAAAGAACAAAAGAAAACAAAAAAGCAACAACAAAAACCCCAACACACACACATACACTCCCTAATGTTACAAGCACCAAACACTTAATATAAATATGTCAGTGTACGTGATACTTCCTGAATGCTCTACTGAATTACTCCAAGAAAAAGGGAGATAACACTAAACTTGACTGTGTTCCTGTCAGTGCAGTGCTTGCACTAGAGATGATTATAGTGTTAGTAATGAAATACATAAAATTGCAAGACAGAATAGTGATTTGTTATCAGTCAATAAAACCCTTGCAAATAACTGTGACCATGGTTACAAAAAACATCAGCATTAGGAGAACTTGCTGCACCTGCTGAAGGTAAAACCAGTGATTTACTGAGAACAGAAAAAGAGAAAAAACAGTATTTAGGAGTAGAATCAATTACAACGCACGCATGATTTCTTTATTTTGTCTTATTTGTCATTCCAGCAAATGTAACAAAAAGGCTTCTCATCAAAACACAAATTATTAAATCCCAGCAAGATAGCTAGCACCATCCTATGAACATCTCCCCATGCCATGCAGAGAGGTAAGAATGGTCCCAGTGCATCAGACCTGGAAGGAGCCATCATGGGATTCATTCCAGCTCCTGGGAGTCAGGGAAAACATCACTATAAACTTCAGCAAGAGTAAGGTACAGCTCATGCTTATTAAAATATTGGTTGTGTGCTTCATTACTGAAACATGCACTTTCTTGACAGCAAGTATAAGTTCCTGTTTATAATGTTACACTGATCAATGGCATAAGATATTAAATCAGACTGGTCTTAACCAAATAAGAATCTAATTAAAATGGTATCAGCATAGCCCCCAGCAGAGGATGCAATGTTCTGTTTTATTTATTTTTGCAAATATGAATGTTCCTATGGCCTGCCAGTGACACTGTGCACTGCCAAATGGGAAGTCAAGTTTGAAGCTCAAAACGGGCCTTTTGCTTTTCTGCTTGGAACACAAAAGCAGTAGCTCCTGGTACGTCATCCAGCTACACACCACCTCAAACGCTCACTCTCCTCCAATGGCTGCTTTAAGAACCAGGCAAGCTTTGGATGACTCATTTAGCTTAGCTAGCCAGAAACGACACTAAAACAAAGATGAGAGAATGCAAAGTGAACCTTATTTATACAGACAAAGGACAGTCTGAAGATTAACAGAAAAGATCTATGCAAAATTAAATCACACACTGGAAACTGAGAACAAGCGCACTGGAATTATTCTGTATGTGAGAAGTAGCAGCTCAGAATCGGGATCACACAGTTCATAAAGATGTGTGTTCTTCAGACCTTTCCGATTAAGGTTATTTTATTTTTAACTAGGTTAGATAGTCAGAAAAGGAGGCATAAGTTGTCTATTAGCCATTATGAGGCTAGGAAAAAATGCACGTGGGTAGATATGAGAGAAGAAGGAAAACAAAACCCAACATTCACAAATTTTGTCAAGAAAACTCTCATTATATAGTTTAAATTAGGACTCTTCTATCAGATGCAATATTGATATAAATACAAAAAGAACACACAAGAAAGGATTAGTAGTTCAGTCTACAAAATCAGTTGTAAACCAGAAAGAACATTGAGTGGCACACCATTATTTAAGTGTGATGAAGAATGTAATATTCATCTCTTGTCATTTGTGTTTTGCAAGTATATTGGATTTTTTTTTTTTTTTTTTTACTTCCTATTTCAGAGTCATGGCATTTCATAACCACATTTATTCGAACTTTCCATAACTACATCCGGCACAGTGCATAATGCTGTTCTCAGTGAAATAAAAATTCTGATTTTCTTTGCGAGTAGGCTCAGTTCAGCAGGATCAAATTTATAACATTAATAAATCACCAAAACCCAAGATAGCATCTCAAAACAGTGTAATATATACGCCTTAGCTATGTTTTACAAACACATTAATCATGAACAGATTGAATAGGCCTATGGTAAAGTGATCCTTCATCCACATCCATCTGATTTCTTTTCAATGGTTGATGAAATATTCTTAAAGCAATATTCTACACTATTTGCATCATGCTTTGCAAAGCTCTTCAGCAGACCCTGGCCTTCAGAAGACATTTTTCAGACACCCACATGTAAGCAAAATGCCAGTCAATGCATGACATACACCTTGGGTCCCCCCCTTCTGCCACCACCATAATGGATCCCTGTGGCACTGCTGAATTTTCAAAGCAGAGTGAGCTGAAAATCAGACCTGTGCCTACCTTAGCACGTAGCATAGCCTGACAGATCTGGATTTCCAGACCAAAGCAGGTGATTACTAGGACCCAGCAATCACACTTTTAATGGTTCGGTGGGTTTTATTTCAGACTAGATCTAATCTAGTCCTGTGCACCAAACCTACTTCGTTGCTAGAATGCTGTAGCTCACAACCCAGTTTTGTTTTGTCCGGAAAGAATCCAGTTAATGGATGGATGCTCTGCGGGACCATTTTCGGATACAAACCAGGAAATAATGAGAACAGTTAGGACAGTCACCCCAAAAGCACACTTCTGACTTGTACACACTAATGTAGACATGCTCCCAGTCACACTTTTCTCCACTTAATGTTAAATGTTGATGTCAGCCAAGGAAGGACAATCCAACAGATGGAGGCTTCAGCAATGGGCAATGTGGTACCCTGTCACCATAACACAGGCAGAATTGAGCCTTTAATAGGAAAAAATTGTCAGTGGTTCTTCATGACCTGACCCTATAAATCTGCCCCAAATTCCTGCCCTTCTCTCTGCTTGATCATACCGTTCCTTACGCCTAGGCTGAAACCACTTCCTCCATGGCCCAATCCTTACCTTTTCTCACTTAGCCCACAGCCTGAAGTGCTCTTCCTCAGCAACCTCAGCACTGACTTTGTTCCTTTTCTCCTTAAACTAGCTGTAAGTAGAGTAGACATTCAGGGTGATCTCTCCTCTAGGCTTCCTACTGATCTGCACAACCATCTAACTCATTCTTTCATACCAAAACTAAGGCTCCAGCAGACCTGCACATACAGCAATGATGCTGGAAGAACAGATGAGGAAGAAGAGAGTCAGCCTGTGGCAGCCTGGAAAGGAAACAGGTCTCAAGCTATCTGAAATGTAATGAAAATTAAAACCTTGCATGAGTTCAACAGTCAGGGAATGGTATTACACTAGAGTCAGGAGATCGTCAGAAGGAAGACATTCAAAAAGCAATCTAATAAGATACAAGGGGAGAGGGAAATTGACTCTAGAGAGTAAAGTTGCCCAGGACAGAATGAAAACAGATCTTGGAAAGTACTACAACACAATGCAGAAACATAAGAAAAAGTGAGAAAAAATATATATGACAGATGCAGATAATTCATATATCTAATGTTTTCATTAGAAAAATCTAAAATACCATTTTGATATTCTTTAACAAAGTGCTTCTCACTAACATGTCACAAAATCTTCAATTTAATGCTAAATAAACTTATTGCAGAGCTTGGGCTGGAGGTGGAATGCAGCCAAGCTATTGCTCAGTAATTGTTAATACACCATTTAATTGATCTACCCAATATAAACTAACGGTTAGTGCAATGTATGAAGAAAAGCATAACGTACACATTAAAAAAAGTGAAATGTAAAAATAAAATGAACATGCATCTTATTTTTATTCATCTATGTTTTCATATTTGTTCTCCTTGACAAAATGAAACTTACTGTAAACTTCACCTCCAACAAACATTTGTGTAAAGAAGGAGGAAAGAAAAATATTTAATTTTATCTGGCTCAGTTGGTTTTTGTTAGCTGAACCTAACCTAACCCCAACTTTTCACCTAGTGAAAAAGTGGTCCAATGTTTGCTATGGAAGTATGAGCAGGTATGGATTTTCTTTTCAATAGTTGATTAGGTATCTCTGAAAGCAGGCGGTAGTAACAAGAAACTGTTTTGCAGCATTGCCTTTTGCTTTCAGCAAAAACTGTAATAGTAAAAACAGGAAAAGGTTTAAACTTGCCCAATTTAATAAAAAATACAAGAAAATGCAATAATAGTTTTCACAGCCGAAGATCTGTGCAAGGGTTCTAAGTCAGCTCTGTAGGAGGAAAGTGTTGCAAGACAACGAGGAAACTGAAACACTCACTGCTAAGTTTAAAAGGCAAACCAGAAACGAACCATTTCTTTTTTCAATTAAAAAAAATCATCACAAAACACAAATCAAAAGTCATTCTTGCTCAGAATACACATATAAAATCCTTAAAAGAAGCGAAGTACTTTCCCCACAGCATGGAAAAAACTCAAGGTTAAAAATTTAGGCCAGAAATGGTGAGTTTGAACCACATCAATCTCCTGTTGATTGAAGAGAGTTAAACTTACAGAATCACACATATTTACAGACAGACTATGGAAACTGCATTATTTGGTGTCCTGCCCAGTAACACAGTCAATCCGGGCACTATTCCTTTATAACACTTAAACACCCTGGTCTCAAAGACAGGATGCCTGCGGCTCTCTTCCCCTATATCCATTCCTTCACCCCCCTCTTGAAACTTCAATACTTTCAGTAGCCAAAGATATTTTTATAACCTTTGCTGATCCAACCTCTAAGACAATAAAAAACATTTAAGGGATTTCCCTACTTTTGGGAAGACTCTTAGCAACTGTCAAAAAGAGAGATCATTCAGTTTCAAGCATCTGTCAAATCTAAGCAATCTGCTGTACAATATTTTATTTCTGTGTAAGAAATTCAGCTGAAATTTTCAGTGACGCCTAAAGCAAATTAACTGCTCTGTTCCTGCTACCCTTAAAAAAAAAAATAAATCTTGCCTACTTTCTCTTATATACCTTCTCCTTCCAAGTAGGACAGGTAGGAGAGAAAAAAAAAAAAAAAACAAAGCTGCTCTGGGCTTTAACGTGCCAAAAAGTGTCATCATTTTCAAGACTGTCAACTCAACAACTCTAAGTGAACCTCCAGGCCAATATAACAGTTTTAGGGAGGATTTTTGCTATTCAGTATACTGCACGATCTCCCCTAAGTCAGAAGTAAACCAACATCCTAACCAGGGTGCCTGTGGGCTTGACAACACAAGGATTGGGATGTGTCCTACACACAGTCCCTTATCAGAAACGAAGGACTCTTTCTACGTCCCTGTTCATCAGAAATCAAGGTCTCTTCTACTACACCTGGAACAAAGGTATTAAACAAAATATTGTAACCAGTTGAAACTATATTAGTAGATATAACATAATCCTACAACCATGAGTTTGACCAATTCCCCCCTGCTTCTTGTCCTCAAGTCTGTCATCTGATGAAATGCAGAGATAACAGCATTCCAACAACAGCTAAAAGAAGCTCATTTCGTGATGTTTTAGGATCCATGTGAGAAAACTGTTTCACTGCTTCCACACACACATACTCTCTGTTTCATAGTCTCCTTGAGTGAAAACAGGGGGGGCCTCACCTAAACGCCAAACTTTTTGGATGACTAGAAAATAACACCGCAATTCCGCAGTCAACTCAAGATTTGTCCAGGTGTTCTTGGATCTCCTATGTGATAATGATCAGCTTGATCCTTCAAATCATCAAAGAATACTATTAAAGGTCTTCATACAACTATAAACAAGCGTACTACTGAGCCACATATGGTCAAAGACTTAAATAATCTTTCTTGTATTTAACTTCACCTTAAATATCTTCCTAGTCTTTAATCCAAAACTAAAAAAAAAGGCAGTGAAAGCCTACAGGTCTAGTCTGCACCAGCATCAGCACTGTTCCTTCTCAAAGCAAAGGCTGCCAAAAAACTAGGATAAACATAAACACACTTACACGCTTAACATCTATAGCTGCAATTCTCTAACGCTTCCAGAATACAAACCTGAGCCCTTGCCGTTCTGAAGTACATTGAAGCGAACACCCATCCATTATTTTAAGCTAGACCTCTGCTTATAAAACCTTCATTTTCCAAAATCCTGTAACATTCTATTCTTTCCTGAAAGAGGACTGTTTTTACTCAGCCCAGCAAAAGATTTGTCCATATATGGACAACCCCGAAGACAACAAATGGCTCTTTTCCCAGTCTATTATCAAGCCAGGAAATTAGACTGCCCGAGGTACTCTGCCTTACTTACTCGGTTCAGAGCCGGGAGAGGAAACATCCATGAGTTCATCAATCATCCCGTTTCACACGAAGGTGAACGGATGCTTTTCCTTTACAGCTTTAGCAGCAATCACCACCGCCAATTATATAGACGATTAAAGTCCTCACACAGCCATGTGAGATAACAGAGTGCTAATGATGACAGTCGAACTTACAGGGCAGACAGCTGTGTCCTCTAGGGCTTGGCAGAGGGGAGAAAAAAAAATAATAATTAAAAATAAAGAAATAAAAAAAAAAAAAAATCACACATCAATAAATTCAGCAACACTGAAAGAGTAGAAACAGGAAGAAAGCAAAATCCCTTGCCTTTTTTTGAGTAAAGCCTCAGACATTTCCTTGCCATTGTTAATATTTAAATCCAGTTCTATATAAACCTGAATATGTAAGTCTGAAGAATGCTATTGGTATGAAACACTTTGCCCTCTGATACTCCGGTGTCTGTAAAGCTCTTTGGCCTCTCCACACTCAACTTGCAGTTGAACTCACTTTCTTTAGTAAGAAAACATACATATGAGGATTCAAGGTCCAAAGAGGTTAAGAATTCCTAAATGGCTAAGAAATACCATCCTCCTTTCACACTGGAAATCCTGCAAAGAAACCCCTCTCACAGAGTCAGCTCAGCTGCCTAGAAATTTAGTGGCAGGCCAGTCTTTGCCTTTTTAAGCTGCAACAAAGGAAATTATTAAGGAAGCATTAAAACCTAAGTGCACCATAAAAGGCATCTACCAGAAAACTAGCTGCTATTTACAATAAAGAACGTGCCTTATTTACATGATAAAAAAAAAACAGCACAGTCCCTATATCATCCTAACATATAGAGAAAAAGAACGTATCACAAGAAATATGACCGAAGGTTGATATTTCAGCTCCTCGGACTGGTAGAATTTCTTTCAGAAACTTGAGTAGGTGGGACTGTATCTCCTCAATGGAAAAATATGAACTGATGTGTCATAATCTATTTTTGTTTTGTTGGGATTTTTTAAATCTTCCTCTTCTGCCAGAAAATTCCTTATTGCCCCTTCCATTTCTTGATGTCTCAATTGTCTTTCCAGCTATGTTTATTTTCTGACTAGCAAGGAAACTATGAAATTCTATCTTGTTTCTTTTATATGCTTTCTTGCTCTCTTCCGTTTTCCTCCTATTAACATATCCTGCGCACGTTAATCTGTCAAAGTATACTTTGCAGTAGAATCAAGCAGCCCTTTATGCTACCAGCATTAGTCAAGACACTAAATAGCAGTAAGATGGCTACTTAAAGCAGTCACAGAATTGTAACTATTAGATATCCATTCCTGATATTTCTCAAAAAGATTGGTAGCTTCAGAGATACCCATAATCTCATTCATTTGACAGCTGCTCTCCCTTGGTAAAGCTGTCAACACAGGGACAGGTGTTTGGTCTTTCAGAGAAAAGTCTCTTCTGAAATGGAGTTGTGATGGGATAAAAAAACAAAAACGAAACCAAAAAAAAAAAACAGAAAAAACCTCTTCCTGAAGGTACTGCAACTACTAAGAGGCTGTGGTAGGAATCAATTAACAAAACATATGAGAAGTTTTGGAAGGAGGAAAAGCCACTGAAAGCGCTCTCACCCTTTCAGCAGATAGATAGCCCTAACAGGGGAGGCAAAGTCATAATCTCATCCTACCAGGAATCCCACATCTGTATTTTAGAAGGATATGAACAGATCAGTTTCTGTTGTTAAAAACACTGTTACCAGCACTTGGTAGTACTCTGTTTCCTTTCCTAGCTTCCACCAGCTGCCCACCTTCTACAGGAATGATACATGGGAATTTGACAAAGGTACAATACATTAGTAAAGAAAAATGTATTTACCATAAATCTAAATCATGCACAACTTAAAATCAGCACATGAAGGGAGCAGGTGACTAAGTGAAACTGCAACAGTTCACAGTTTAACAACAGCATTTAAAAGCAGTATTTCCCTTCCTCCTTTTGACCATTAAATCCGTCAGATGAAGGGTTATTTCATCTGCCCAGCACAGTAGTCCACTTCAAAATGCCAAAGCACTGAAAAACAACTGCTGTCTACATTCAATTATGTGAATACCAAAAGAAAAGCTGTAGAATGGTATACTAGTTTACAATGATATTTTGGACTCCAGCCTCCCAACCATAAACAGCAGCACTGTTTCCTCACCACAGCCTCAGAAACAGCAACTACCATTTCTTATCACAAAGCCTGCTGATTTTCAAAGATGTCACAAGCCCATCTGTTGAGTCAAAGAAAGGAAAGTCTCTGTAACTTTTAAAGTCAGAAAATTAACCCGAATTCAAGTCAAATGTAGCAAGTGCCCGAGAATGAACTATTGCTGTGAGCTGAGCTGGAAGGGAAGGGTCTTAAATATGCATTTCCTGAAGTACAGCAGCTTCTTGCTTTCCACTTTCAAGAGAGAAAAACTCAGTTAAATAAAATGAACTAAAACATACACAGATGTCAAATATTCTGGTTTGGGCAGTTCCACTCTGCTTCCTTCAAAACCTGAAATGAAGTTAATTAAATGAATGATCCTCATCCAAATCATTATCCTAGAGCTTTTTAGTGTGTTTGTTAGGGAGCTTTGATGGTCAGCTTCCACAAGTGTCCCAAAAAAAAAAAAAAATAATTATGTTGACAGACTTTCAGCTCTGAACATTGCACAACTGGCTGAAGGGCAAGCAGGGAGTTGCCCGTCTGCAGCATCCGATCAGAAGAACCATCTCTATGCTCTAATATTTCAACTGCTACAGGATCAGCATTGTCCTTAACTCATTTTTAATATTTGCCATAAACACTGGGGGAATAAAAAGTCTGTTTCAAGTCCAAAATGCAACTTATGATTCAGAAATACACCTCTAGTGTATTTTATGACTGGTGCCCCTTTGTACAACAGCTATTTAATGTTTTGTTTTCTTAAAAACTTCCATAAAAACATCACAATCCTTTCATAAGCAAAACATGAGTTGCCATACCCCTGCCCCAAGCTGCAGACCAGCAGGGAAAAAGGCCCTAAAAAGGCCCTATTTTTTATTGGGGGGGGGGGGGGGGGGGGTAGCAAAGGAAAGGTGTTTTCCATGTTCTGTTGGACATGCATGTAAGGAGAAATCAGCAGCAGAGCTGTATAGAAGTTTCATTAGAAAAACCCATCACCGCTTGCAGTTCCCTCCTTTCCCTTGATTTCCATTTTCTTTATAAACACAAAATGCAGTTCATGCCCTTGAGCTTGTGCCAATGTATGATTTTACAGAAAGGCCATGTGAAAAACTCAGTGGTTCAATATGATTTAAATGACCAAAAAAACCAAATAAGAGGATGATAGTTGTTTCAGATGAGATTGCTATGAAGTAGGAACTGAGCACACCAACATCTGAAAAAAAAAAAAAAACAAAAAACAAAAAAACACCCAAAAACTTTCACCCATTTAGCATATCTTATTCATTAATTCAGACCACCTGATAGTGTCCTTTCAAGTATATTTTCATGAAATCTGAAGGTAACCCGTCTTCATTTAATTCACAAATGCATTTAGAGACATCACCTCACTTAAAAGAAGTCTATTTGAAAAAAAAAAAAAAAATCTATGTACCATTCTCATCGGTAAATGCAACTCTCGTTTAGAGGGTTTTATTGGGATTTGAGTTGCAAATACATCTTCAGCCTGCAAAAACGAACAGCCACAAAATGACCGTAAACAGAATAAATATCTTCAAGCTGTTACAAAAACATACTTTGTATTATTTTACAAATTCATTTTATCCTACTGTTTTTAAACCACTTGTAGAAGTTTTCTTCAGCAAGATTTATGCAGAGTTAAGCATATAAAAACCTGACTGTTGAGTCTTCTTGCCTACAGCATATAGAAAGAACAACTGTCTGTCTAGTTACCATTCCCTTCTTATCAAGGCTGCCACAAGGTTCAGTCAGTGGCTTGCAAACTTCCTCGAGATCACGGACTATAAAACAGCACAAGGAATTACCTGTAACACAAATAATTACCATTATTTTTAAGAATACAGAGCCATCAGAGCACCATTATGACCAAGAAAGAGGTGAACCTTCGCAGGTAGTCATTTTTGCTCCCGTATCTGCATACATAAGTAACTGATAAAGTGCCTAAAAAGTTCTACAGAACAACATCACAACAGCATCATGTGGGTCTGGCTGAATTCTGAAAACATGTCCGTGATCAAAGGGTCTGTACATAGGAGGGACTTTTTTGCTTTACAATTTTTTTTATTGGCTGTATGCTTTCACACCCCTATACTACCATTGCCTTAAATATAGTAAAAATCAGCTAAAGTTACTAAGAACCAAACCTGTGCTCTACTCCACGGCTATGAACCCCACCAAAATTAAGCATAAACAAGAATAACTAAAGGGAAGACCTTTCCTTTGGAGTGTTCTTGAAGATTTTCTGGTCACAAATTCATTACACACAATTAGTCTCTCTACAAATTATCACTAAGGAAATTTTCCGCGTTGTATTCTAACAACTGTGACCAGATAAAAACATTTGGACACCCCAAGCATTCAGACCAACCACTTGTATAACATGGAGCTCATGTTCTTCCATATATTGCCATAACTTACTTTTTCTGAGGTAAACACAGAGGAAGCCATGTCAAAAAATTAGCAAGACAGTCATCGTTTTCCAGAGGCCAAAAGATAACATTCAGAAGTAGTCACTGAACATTTCTGTTTTGAATGCACAGCATTTCTGCAAGTGATGAAATGCAATGTGTTTCTACTTCAGATTAAATGAGTTTTTAGGCAAAATAATTAAAACAACGTACAATACAGCAAAGAGATTTGGCTTAAACATATACTGTTGCAGCAGACAGGATCAAGGTGATACTGTTTCAACTTAATGCATTTTAGTTTCCAAGACAAACTGAGAGGAAACAATGCATCTTCATCAGAAAATATATTCCTGACAGGTGTAATATGTATTAGATAAATATTTAATCTATTTGAAGAATTTATCTATCAAGTTCATCCAGCTTTATGCATCTAGCCCCTCTTGCTGTTTCAATTATGTTGACTCTTGTTTTAGCATAGTGTGCAGAGGAAAAGACTAGAAGTTTTGTTGAAATCAGATTTGGCTGTGCCGTATTTCAAAATACTTTTTAAAAAAAAACTTTTCATGAATAAAAACTTTCAACACTGCTTTGAGGGACTGATGTCAGGGAATCGGATTCATAAAGCATGAACAACCCGTTACAACAAAAAGATCAAATGATAGGAGTAAATATCATAACAACTGAAATCAATGACAAATCTTGCATTAAATGGAGCAGAGCTGCGATTTTGTTCTGCTTCCAGGAAACGCAAATGCATTACATCAGTTGAGATGCACTTCCCATCGTGATGACTTGATTGCAGAGTCCCTTGGTAAATTACACTTGAGAAGGAAGAAGCTACTGAAAACATCATTGACCTCTCCCCCAAAAGCTGTGTGTCTCTGCCTTGTGCATAAAACATTTAAAAATTTAGGAATCCAAAGAAATCGGAGCCATCGTTAGTAGAACCTCAGTGCTACTGAGAGAACTAATAAAGATGCAATAACAACAAGAACGCAACAAATCTTTAGAAGGTCAAAAGAAACAAGACATGCAACTGTCTTACTGACTTCTCAGCTACAAATTTGCCCCTACAAATACATTTTGACCTTATGACTAATTGCAATCAAATTTGACCAAACAATACATGTATCAAATGAGTTCATGAAAACCAGCAGCTAGGAAGACCACAGAAACATGAACGAGTGGCCGCTAAAAGAGAACAGAAGTTCTGCACACCTTATGGGATAGCAGAGGTTCCAAGTGGCATGAAGGCTAGGCAGAAAAAAAAATGGGTGGGGGAAACAAAGAGAGAAGAAAAAACAGCAGGAACATCCATACTTCAGATCTAACTTCAGATCTAATACCCACTGAATTGCTTGGGGTTTAGACGTTATTGGTCTTTGTCTTACTTAATTTGAATTGCTCCGTCACAGGTGCACAGTTGAGCAGATTCCCAGCATTTCAGCAGAAAAACCATGCAAGCAAACTAGCTGAAAATACGAAGACATATAAAATAGGAGAGCAGCACTTTGGGTGGTACCTGAATTATGCATTGCTCCAAAAAATGAAAGCATTATGGCAGTAAGATTACAGTATTTTTATTACAATATTTTACCAAAACTATTCATAAATACATAGCTAATTTTTTTCAGAACAGCGTTATTACGAAACAAGTGTGGGATAGAAATAAACTGCTAAAAACTAACTAAATAAATCCCAAGCCTGAATTCAAAAGGTTCACTGATCTGTGCATCAGCTGATCAGTTGATAAAACTGAAGGACTAAACCTTCACATGCAGATTTTGACAGCCAAACGATATAAAAGGCACCAGTAAAGGACCACATATAACCTCCAGCAGTGCAAGATAGGAAGTCACCATTATCTCTGCTTCTGCATGTAAATGACAGTGTGCATGCTGAATAGCAACATAGGAAGGTATCAGTAACCATCACCTAAACTGAAGATATGTTACTCTACAGTCACTGTACAATTTTAAATATGCTTATCTATTTCTCCTTATTTTCATCCTTTACTAATACTCCTCCCAAAAAACTATAAGTATTTTGAAGCTCAAGAGCTCTGATGTAGTTTCACAAAGACTTCCCAGCTGATGCAAAGAGTTGAGTTATGAAAACATCTACAAAAAACATCACATTACCGAACTCCAGTTCTCCCTCAGTATGGCTTAATACTTCACTCTTTAAGCAACAGCACTGACCGCAGCACAATTAGCCGTGGCCAGACTGTACCAGTAAATACAGAGGAGGAAGAAACCATGTTCTGAAACTCAGAGCAAATTCATATTAAAAGGCAAAGTAAAACAGCTGCAAATTCTAATGCTCAAAATCAATAAATGAGGCAGAAAATGGTAAGTGCCCAGAAAACTATGACTTGCAAATACAGTCTAGAAGCATCTGAAAGATATCTTCCCTTCTGTCTTCTCTTTCATCTTTTTTTCTCCCCCCAGTCTTATTGACGCTGATGAGGTAAACTTGCCGTCTTTATTGGTCTTAGCGTTTTTCAATGAATATAATGCTATTTGCTAAAACAGTAATTCTTCCCTCAATGAAAATGTATCTTAGAAAAGTGGCAGCAGCAGCAGCTCTAATCAAAACTAATCATTACTTCACTTCATGGTTATAATACAAGCACATTTAAACTGGTTTCACTGTTGGCCTTGAAGAGAACGATTCATTCAAAGCTCCTAGATCCCCAGTGTCTGGGAGCTGTTTACAGAAAAAGATAAACACAACAACAAATTAAGTCACGGGAAGCTATAGCAACATTCTCCATGGATCATTAAAGCAATGTTGTCTGGCAGAAGGATCCCCAGATTAGAAGCCAGGTCATGAAGTCTCATTGTGGCTTTGCCATTTTTCTACTAAGTAGCCACTCATCTAATTTGAAATGGTTTCCCCAGCTGCTTGGAAAGATGACAGAGGTGTCCATGTTGTCTAAGTTTTAGACGACCTCCTGGTTTAGAAAACTTTCAGGTTTGTTGTGAGAACTAGCCTGTGCTTACCCAGCACTTGGTGGGGGGTAGAGGTGGTGGATATCACTATTTCAGCATATCTCCAATCATTGACATACACAAAACTAGTGAATATTCTTGTACTTCTGTCTAATCCCTTTTGCATTCTTCAGTAACATGCAACTGACAAGAGTCTACTACTGCCCCATAGTACAAAAAAAAACATTTCATGCCCACAAAACTTTCATGCAACCACCACCAGTAGAAATGCCCATAAGACAACTAGCAATTCCACACTCTGTGGAAGGTGTTCACTATAGAAGTAGAAGGATGCAGGGTTTGCTATGAAGAAAAGAAGATACCGAGTAGCACTTCCTATCACCAACATTATGCACGTTCTGAGCCGAGTAAAGTACTGGGCAAGCGGAGCAAAAATCCTGCAGGGAAAAAAAACAAACACCAAAACAAAAAACACTGAACATGCAAGTAGAGACCTTCATAAAGCTGTCTTCCAAGATGGTAAAATCTATGTTACATAAATCATGCTATTTCCCCATCTCTGAAGGACATTTTCACCTTAAATAACACATTTTAAACATGCACTTCCAACTTATTTTCAGAAGCTTATAAACCCCTTAAGGCATGCATCTTCTCCATTTTTAATCCTGCTCTGTTTTAATTGAGAGCAGCTCCTCAATCTGGATCACCATGGGGCCACACGAACGTGCCTGCACAAGGGAGGAGTACACATGTATAGGGAAGAGCAGCCTTAAGGAGGAAGAATTAGGCTATTTCTTTTAACAGGAGGGTTAGTTTATATGAACATCAAAAGACCATGAAACTATGGTATAACTGTATCAAGCGCAGCCCAGCTGATCTAAGATGAGCTGCTGATGAAAGGGGTTATCCTCTCATCAGCTCCCAGCAACATGCTGACGTGGCTTGTTTTCCCGTCAGCACTGGTGATCCTCTGACTCCACAGTGAACTTATTCAGGAAATTAACCAGCAGAAAACTTACCCTACACCAGATAGAGCCAACAGGCATCTACCATCCCAGCTCCCAGAAACAGCTTGCTTTGGGGTCACACATGTTCCAGTATTAACAGACAGAAAGGGGAACGAAGCAAGTAGGTTGAACAGTTTGTCCTCATTGCTCCTAACAGCCTCTTGCAACCTGCTTCTTGCAGCATGCAAGTAGGACCCAAGGTCACTTTTGCAGTTCTTCATCAATCACAGCAGCCTACAGCTCAATATATTAGCAGACATTCACCTCTGCATGTAGCACAGGTCAGGAAGCCAGACAATGTGCTTGAGCCTTCCTTCTGCTACCTCTGCTGAGCTGGTAGTGACTTGGAGCAGAGAAGCATAAGACAGGTATCTCAGCTGCCACTAGTAGATCTGCCAGAGCTCTCCTCTGAGAGGTCTAAAACCTACCAAAATTATATTAGTTTAAGCCAATATAAAAGTCTTTATACAGACATTTTATACAAATCAGTTTGACAACTCAGTTTTAAGTTCCAAAGGGAAGTTCAGCACAGGGTATTTCTATATTTAAACAAAGCTTAAGTCTTACCAATTTATGTCTTGGCAAAAGAATTTCAATATTCCAATATTGCTCAATATCACTGTGTAACTGTTCTTGTGTTCCCTTTTCAATTTTGATATATATAGCAGATTTCAACTTCCTTACCATTCCTCCCTTCAGCTCCATAAACACCAAAAAGATTGTTGTCAAACAAGAAAAACAAAAACCTCCTTTTACAAGTGCTTGGGAAAAAGTGTTTCTTGGCACAGCAGAAGGGCTAGTTGCTTTGATTCAAACACAAGTTGTTAAAACAAGATGCTGCAAAGTACCAAGAGAGTAGTTCAACATATTTAAAAAAAAAAAGGTACACACAGCTGAATGAACAAAAACAAACAAAAAATTAGCTTTGCAGTCAAATCAGAAGGTAACAACTGCAACATCATCTTGTAAACAAGAATCAGGGCTTATCATGGACAAGTAAGAGGTCACCATCAGCAAAGTAACCAGCCGCAGTGATGTTAGCTATACTCACAACATATCCACGGCTAGAGCCATCCAAGGTGATTCATGTTAAGAGACAGAGAAAGGGCATGAGCTCTACATGTAGCCACATTTATGCTTTAATAAACTGTTAGAAAAAACAGGAACAAGGTGGGTAAGTTATTAAATTACAAATAGAGCTTTCCAAAAAAAAAAAAAAGAAAGAAAAAACACACAGAATAGAACAGTAAAACTTTCAGAGTGACCTAGTAAAATAATGGTAAAAGGCATGGCCAGCTGGCATATACAAGAGATTGTCAAATAGCAGTTTGGCCGATTGGTGAAGATAACATTAAGCTACAAAAAGTCAAGAAATAAATTAAAAGGTTATCTGTAAGTACATTCATAAAGTACATAAGATTCACCAGGCACAGTTTATGTTGTTGCTAAAAAGAGGAAAAAAAAATATAGTTAAGCAGAAAGAAAGCATTTGTGACATTAAAAAGAAAAATAATCCTCACATTTAAAAAACCCATAACCTTACACTTCAGCAAAAAGATTTCTTCAAAATTTGATGATTTGCTGGGAGATATTTATATATCACGTTTTTCATCTACCCCAAAAGAAACCTCTCAGCGTTTATAAATAGCTGTCCCTATAAGGATGAACATTTTCTTCTGCTGTAATCACATTCCTTTGAGCAATAAAAATGTTAAACTTCTCTTACCATTCCAGTCTTCTCCTTTTTCCATTTCTGATTTCTACCCCTTCAATACTACAGCCATAAATGGATAAGCCTCCATCATTTTTTCATTAACGTATGCGATATCACCACACACACTTCATTCATCCTTGTCAATTGACAAATATTGTGTCTTCTCGTTCCCCTATTAACATTCATTTACACATTTTTGACACAAATTTTAAGAAGCCTTCCAAAGCAGCAAGTTGAGGAAACAAAGACAGACAAGCTAAATAATTGCACTGAGTCAGGCAGCAAGCCATATCCTCCAGCACCGGTCCCTTATTCACTGGGCGGATCTTTCATTCAGGACTTCGTAGAGCCTGTGGTTCATTCGTCAGGAGAACTTGGTCTGTAGAAACAAGGTCTGCCCTACTGCCGCAAACAGTACAAAGATTCCGCTGCTGGTCCACATGGCTATGTCCCTATACAAGTAAACAAAACCACCCAGAGCCTGTTCTCTAGCCACAAAGTAAAGGGGCATGCCACAGCCTGTGCCCGCAAAGGTAAACTCTTCTGCTTACACAAGGTCAGAAGAGACAAGTACCACTCCCACTGCCTTTTAGAACAGTCCCCCTTTGCTTTCTCCCAACACACATGCAGGCAGTTAGGCATCGGTCTAAACTGGACGAAGGAGTACACTAAAAATTAAGCAGAATGGACAGGGCTAGAGCTCAAGCCCACATCCTCTCTGTGCTTAGTTCAAAAGTGTAAGCACTGCATATAGCTCCAAGGAAAGTCCAAAAAAGGTTTGAAAGAAACAGGCAATCTACAAGCACATTCCTACCCACAAACAGCCTATGAAAGTTCCTATAACATGCCAGATGATCCTGTTCTCTCCACCACAAGAGCTAAGCCAGAAGTTGTAAGGGGAATGCACTGTTCTACATTGGAGACTGCAGGTCACCCTTACTCTCTGACCTCTTGAAAGCACTTCTCAAAAGGACACTTCTAATCCCAAGACCCTCTTGCATTCATAATCATGAACTGAAGGCCACAGAACTACATTTAGGACTAAAGATTCATTAAAAAGCAGCTTCTTGAGCGTAGTTGTCTCAGGACTCTTTACTGGTGAAAACTGAAGTCTGAAGAAACAGGAACAGTGAGACACATCCACAGAAAAGCCATTTGCTCGCAAGCATGAGACACAGGAGCCTGGCATGATGAAACCTCAGCACGCTGGCTACGGCCGTGCCTGTTTTGAGAACAGATGAGTTCAGTTTCCTGTTACATCAAACAGTAACTTTCATCAGCCCTACGTTTGCTTAAAAAAAAGCAAGAAAAAAAAAGTCTCCATTGACATCACACTTAGGGCTGGGCAGACAGTGGCAGATTAGGAAATACAATGACTCACTGCAAATACAGAACACATAGCAAGAGTTTTCAAACTGCCATGCAAAATTTAGTCTTACAAAAAAAAAAAATATATAGACAGTACAGCCGAAGTGAACTACACCAGAAGAAGAGTAACAGCAGTATAGTGCCTTCACACAACCAAAACAGCTGGGGAAAATAAGAACATTGTAAAAAGGACAGGGTAAGACACAGGGCCACTGCCGGAAGAAATAAAATCAACACAATTCAGCAATCGAGAAGGAAACATCAGCTAAAATAAGCTGATGGATGGACATGGAGGAAATAATATTAAGCTGAAGATACAAATACAACTGAAAGAAAGAGAAAGCCATGAAAAGAAAGCACAGCCAACAGAGCTATTTTCCAAGAAAGAATTCACTCTGGAGAAGTTGCCAAGGTATCTGTATATGCATGAAAGAAAACCAAAATATAAACACAAAAAAACAGTGTAAGTAAAAGAATGAGTTATCATAAACTTAACTGCTATGTGTTAGGGGAAAAAAAAAAATTATTAGTGAAAGACTAAGGCACATTTTTTTTTTTTTTAAAAGAATAAATCAAAGACCATTAGAAGAGAGGGTAGTAGCTTTATCCAGTTTGGAAGTAAATAAAATAAGACACTATGGAGGAAATACAATGGGGAAATACAAATTAGGCAGTGAGGAAAACTACAAAAGAATAAACAGGATGCACACTTAGCCACCATAATTCAGGCTAAGCATCATATTCTCTGAACCAGCAGAACACCCCAATGTTGCAAAAATGCTAGTAAAACATCTAGGGCAAAGAAAGTGGCATCCTTCCTGCCGGTTAGGAAATTTCCCCACAGGGTGAAGCCAAGTAAATAGTATTATTAAGGGGAACATGGCAGTGCTCGTCAGCAGCTAGAAGTATCTGCTATTTGGGGCGTATGGATCAGAAAGATTAGAGATGCAAGGTTTCTGTACAAAGTTGTTAGAGCTTCGGATGCAAAAGTTTTCTTTAGGAACTATTTGTGGCTTGACATTAGGGGATTTCTTTTTGATGCAAGTGGAAGGATAAGAGGAAGGAAGAATGTTAGAATTATTAACAGCTGAATAAACTTTCTTAAGAGAAGTACAGCTCAGCTGCACAGGAGTCAGTTGATAATGCAGAAACAAGGAATCAGATCAATAAGTGCTAATGAAAGCATTAAGTCTTCACAGTTTCCAGGTGGAAGGTGGATTAACTGCTCTCAGATCCTGACAATCTCTTCTTTGGGTCCCAACATCAAAGAAGGCGAGATTACTACTGCTCCTTCTATGTTGAGGTTTTTTATTATTATTTTAATTAGAAACCACTGAAATGAGTATGAGTTCTCTAAAGGCAGCGAGTAACACCTGAAAGCCTTCTCTTTTGGTATTCTTGAGCCAGAACTGCTTTGGAAAGTCTCTGAGTGAAACAGAGAGCCCAATTCTAGTCCTACTGAGCCATGAGATTTGGCATCTTTTAATGATTTTATTGTTAAAAATCTCACTCACCCAGACTAAAATTTGCTATCAATGTATTTTTCAAAAGACTGTGAAATTTGGAAGCACTATATTTTTTTCTTCTTAATGCCACCTATGACAAGGTGCTTAGGAGCTGGGAATTAAGAAAGCTTCCTGTGGTGATAAATCACTGGGAAGAAGATATATAAAAAAAAAACCCTCCAAAATAAAGGAGTTCCTTGTAAATATGTAAATGATGCACTTTTTTGAACTAATTAACACTCTTGCCAAGTTTTTTTTCCTAAGAACATAATTAGCATACTTCTAAGTTGAAATAAAGCATTCTCAGTGTGCACTAACAGTAAAGATGAATTCATCAATTTACCATAAAAATTTATAACTTGTTAACCAGAATATACTTCTCCCCTGCAAAAACAAACACATCGTGAGAATTTTGGAATGTTCATTTGTTAATAAAGTCACGACTGCGAGTCTGTTACCTGCCTTTTGAACTGTCTCATTCGAGTGTGCAACACATCAATACATTGTCTGGCATAGCAGAAGCCAAAGTCTTCCATAAACATCAGCCAGGCTGGTTCCTCCCACACTAATTATGACAGCTTGACAAGAAGCGATGATGAAACCACAGAAGTACGCCATTTTCTCACAAGCTTTTAAAAAGGGGACAAGAGAGGTGGGGGAAGCCCACCTCCCAGGATAAAAATCCTGTTTCCTCACCTTGAAACAAGTTAGGAAGAAAAAATAGCATCATTTAATAGAGGAGGTCAAAGCTGAGGCTTGATTCAACGCAGTTGCCACGTTCAACCACATCAACTTGTCACATCCCACAAGATAAGCGAGGCTGAGCTGTGAGAGCCTTCAGATGGCAAAGGAACGAAGTACCACAAGGAGCTGTCAATCAGCAGGTGGCACTCTTCAAACTCTGACAGTGGGAAGCCAACTACCAGCACAAGTGAGGACATGTTACACAGCAAAGTCTGGATCTTTAGCAGAAATATCAACAAGAAATATTGAACAATTTTAACCATAACTGACACCCATAGGGGAATGCAATGGCTTCATTTCAATAATATATACAGCAATCCTTGTACATAATCTCTGAAGTTATAATTTTTTCTTATAATTTTTTAGTGCTATAAATATTTTGGATGAACACTACTGTATACTAGTGTACCAAAACCAGTATCTTAAGAAATTATTCATTACATCTGCAGAATACTTTGAGTGCAGCCTTGTAGTTAATTATGTAGATGTAAGTCAAACTCACAAACGATAATTTTTTAACATAACAAAACATAGCATAATTATTTAGGTTTTGCCATAGCTGTTCTTCAAAGCTGGGCAGTAAATTTGTTACAATAAATGGAATAGATAACTAAATCTTTTGGAAAAATATATGAATTTTTATTTCTGTGATATTTACTGGTGAAGATGTGGCGCATGCACCAAAAGATTCAGTTGTTTTGAGTTCAAATCAATACAAGGTATAGCAAAAACAAAAACATTGCTCTACAAAACAGGTGTCAAATTTTCCGTTCCTGCAAATAGTGTTTCTTCATTTAACAATTATAGACTTTTTTTGTATTTTAAATACAGATTGAAATCAATACACATTACTGCTCATTTGATAAAACAGTAAAGGAAGATCAGATTTAGTAACAAAGTTCTAGTACAAGTACTTGTAATTGAAGCAGCCAGCAGAGGGAGTATAAAAACAAAATTAAAAAAAAAAAAACAAAACAAAACAGGCCTTTTTCTTTTCTTATATATATATATATATATATATATATATTCTTTAGTTATGACCTTAGCTTTCTTTTAGAATATAATAGTGCCAAAACTGCAAAAAATAGAATATTGTAAAAAACATTGAATTTTAAAGTATTAAACATAATGACTTGAAACTAAAATATTTTTAAAGTACCATTAAAAAAATCAGCTCATATTAGCCTCACCAAACTGAAATACGATTTTAATCACGGACAAGGTTAACACCAACCAACAAGCTGCATTTCCAAGTTATAAATCCACACGCACGCAGACTCTCATTCTTATTTTCCGAATCTAAAACCAAGTTAATGATTTGAGAATATTGAGAGAATGTCAGGTATAATCTATTTGTATTAGAATACAGCACAAAATCTTAAAACTGATACAACAGAAGATTTAAAAGCAAGTAAGACAAATATATGCCTTGGATCACTAGCGGAAACGAGCGTTGACATGACTGTTCCAAAATGAAGTCACTAAGTCACGTACATGCTGAAATAAAACCTCATCTTTACGCTTTCAGGTTTTCACCATGTCCAGCTTACGAGTACGGCTTAAACACGAGCAAAAGGAAGAAGGACACGAACAGGGTGATCAGAGGTGCCAGCCTCATGTTAGAATCTTAAATGAGCTGCCATCCTCCTTGCACAAGTGACAAAAAGAAACCCTCTCCCAACTCACCTACGCTAACCCACTGTGTACAATCCCAACTTCCACAGTCCACTTTACGCAAGAAAAAAGCTTACTGGGTTAACAGTGAAGGTGTTACCTCCTTTCTCAAGGCCTATGAGCACTAGGAACCCCCAAGCCATCAGGCAAACATGGGCAGCAGAGCTGAGGAGTCAAACGGACAGAGGATTAGTTATTTCAAATATAAACTGCGTGCTGTATAGGCAACCATTTGTAAAAATACTTGACTTGGACAAACAAGCTCTCCTTCACTGTTAACTGCTCATGCCCGCATGGTTTCCATTCCCTTTCCATGCCATTCCTTGCTGTCTGCCCTATGTATTGATCCGTTATCCCTCTAAATAGAATAGCAGTGCCTCAGACCAGGATACATGGTGTTCCTATAGATTAATGCAAAATATGGTATTATGAAAAACCAGTCATGATGGGAGCCGCTGAATGACATCACTTATCATCATAACTATACACCGCTTTAGTGATAATTTTGCTTTCAATTAATGCAGAGCCAGAATCCCTGGGGTGAAAACCAGAGACAATTCCGTTTTCTATATCAGCATCTAAATTTTAAGGATGATTTAATTGTAAAACCAAACCCTGTCCACCTTTACACATGGGATTTATTGCTGAAGATTAGCATTTGGCTTACAAAACCCTGATTGCAAGTAATGAATACACAGACCAGGGGAAAGGGGGGAAAAAGAAGAGTCAAGCCAAGATTAACTTTCCCATTAATGCAGGTAACAGGAATACTTTTAACTTTATTTAAACCTTAATTGCTATTTTCTTCCACAACTACAGATCTTACTACATCTACTCTTTCTTAGAGTACTACTCAATCAGAAAGTCTTAGCATCTGGCACATGAAGGTGCAGGATAAACTTGCTGCATCACAAAAAAAAAAAAAGCAACAGATAAAAGGTAATGCTGTATAAAAATATCAATATACTGATAATACTCTGACAAGCAGAAAGCCCCCATACTGTAAAATACTCATACCTTTGAGTAGACACAGATGAAATATGCTATACATGCACAGCTTGAGAGACCTTGGGTGTAGAAGGAACATGGGACGCTCCCCTGAAGGTAAGACATTTCACAGAAACCTGGAATACCTGGCAGCTTGCAGTATCCTAAATATGATAGAACTCCACTGGAGAACTGATCCAGGATGTTAGATACTAAAAGTATCTCAAAACACTGTGTTATGCACCAAGTTACAGATTTTAAACAGTTAAGAAAAACAACACACACTACACAAAGTTCATACAAGCTCCTTGCAGTCCAGTCCAGTGCTTTATTAGGAATCTTAAAAACAAAAATAGCCAGATATGGCACAAACTGAGTACTGCAGAAGCTAAAATTTTAATAATATCAAGAGCCTTCTAACAAAATCCTGACTGGAGAGCATGCAAGTCGAAAGAGCTCAGAGAGAAAGAAGAATACACCTCTAGCGATGTCATTGTTTTCCAGTCCTGAGGATTCTGTTAAGTCACTTTTAAATCTCCCTTCCAAAAGGGCTCATCTCAATTCTCTTCCCTACAGAACTCCTCAGTTTCCCTGTAAAAATATTTAGACTTTTTTGTCTTTAAAGTCAAACAGTCTATATAGGTATATACGTACGATTTAGAACCTAAAATACAATTCAGGAAACAAAAGCTATGAGATGTAGCATGTTATCTTCATTATTCTACATGATCTCATCCTCTTCAAAACAATAATAGCCTTCCGGCTGCACTGTAACCAGGACCCTGCACAGTACTCCAAACAGTTGGACAAGTGCTCTTTGCAGTAGCTGCACTGGAACTGAATCGTATCTTGTTTGATTTCCCTCCACTCCTTTTTTTCTGCCTGGTTTCCTAAGGAAATCAGACTTATGCAATCACTCGGGCAGGGAGGGAAGTGTACGCGTATGTATATATGCACACACGTGGATGTCTGTCCGTCTGACCTCACTAATACCTTTTGAGCCCATTGGCCAGTTTCAATCATATTCAAAAGAGGAGTAGAGATATCAAACATTTAGGTTCTTGAAAGTTTCATGAGAGCAGGCTGCAGAGCACAGAAGAGTGTCTCCACAGAGAGCGAGGCATGTCTTCTCAGACGTCAGTAAACCCACAGGGGAAAGAACCGTTCTGCTCCTTTCCTGCCCACAGGAAAATCTTCAGTCAGAGGTTACGATCAATCAAAGACGACCAGGTTTCTTGTGTTCGAGTGTTCGTAAAATAGCTTAAGTTGAATTCACCACTGCTTTTAAAGTGGTGTTCTGAACAGAGCTGGTGTTTACCGTGTCATCTTTTTCTTGGTCTAGCATAGGAGAGAGTTGCCCTACATGACACACATTCCCTGGCTCGGTCCCTTACTCCCAAGACCACTTATTTTAAAACATCAGAGTCGTACCACACGCATGACAGCATTCTAGCCCTCTGAAACACAGAGAAAATAAAAAGTGGAAGAGCTTAGGATTCCCTTCAGGCCTCAAAACTAAACAAGAATATGGCTCTGTAACGTAATCAGCTATTGAATAAAGTTTCAAAAAGACAATACAGCAAATATATAGTCAGCTTTATTCACCTCTACCATAGAACAGAGCAAGTACTACCACGCTTGCAGGCTATTGTGCTGAAGACAGCTGTAAGGCAATGAGACAAATAATGAGGTTTCAGCTGATATCTCTATAGTTCTTCTCACATCCCCCAAAATACATACGTGTGAACTATGTACTATTCACCTGTATCCAAAAAGCCACTCAAAAAAAAGTATGCTAACAGATTAAAATGCAAGTTTAGGAACACTTTAAGGCATAGATCTATGATTTAAGAAATTGTCACAAAAAAAAGAAAAGAAAAAAACAAAACAAAACAAAACAAATAACCACAGCTGACTGAAGTCACCCTAAGCATCAAAACATTAGGCGAGCAAAAAGAAGTTTCTGATAAAAAAAAGATGTATTGCAGCCCTGATAGGCGCTCCACTTGGAAATTCATTAATCCCATCACCAAACCGGACCCCAGCACATTTCCCGGCGGGGCGCCGGAGCTGCGGGCTGGCGGGAGGGCACGGGCAGCCCGACCCCGGCAGGTTTCAGCCCGAAGCCCCGGCCGCGCCGGGGGCGCCGCAGCCCGGGGAGCTCCCACCGGCGGGGCGCGGTGCACCCGTGAAGCGCCTCGGAGAGGGGAAGGCGGCAGCGGCAGGCTCGGGGCGAGACACCCGCGGGGGAGCCGGGCCGCGTCCCCACGAGCGGGAGTTTCTGACACCCGAAACCCTCCTCCCCCCTCTCCCAACCCGCTTAGCGGCCCCCGCCGCCGCCGGGCTCCCCCGTCCAGCGCGGGGAGGACACCGGCCGAGCCCCGCCGCGGGAGGCCGAGCGGCTGCCCTCGCCCCGCTCCCGTCTCCGGCACGGGGCGAGCGCGGCCCCGCGCCCGGGGGCTGGGTGGGAGCCGGCCAGGCTCCGCCGGCAGCGGGAGAGCGGATCGCCCCGCACGGAGCGCCCCAGTGCCCCTTCGTTCCGCCCCGCCGCCGCCCGTCCCTGTCCCCGTCCCCGTCACAGCGCCAGCCCCCCCAGCGAGGAGCACATGCTTCCTCTCCGGCTTCTCGCCCGCCTCGCAAGGAGCCACGGCGGGGGAAGGAGGCACCCGGTACAAAGCCACGGAATTTGCAGGCGTGTGGCAGACCTGGCAGGGGATGCAGAAGGAAGCGATACGTTTCGCCCTTTTCGGTCCTCCGCCGCCGCCGCTTTTCTGTCAGCTGCCGGTACCATAATGCTTCCTTCTCGCTACTTCAAGTAAGTAGGGGTGAAAGTCTCCATTCCCCTACGTCTCGTTCCTGAGCAAATTAGGCATGCACCAAGTGAAGGGCTGGCACACGTACACGTAGAGTTGTCTGATCCCGAACCGATGCCGAAATCCCCGCGGCGCTAACAGCCAGCTGCCACAAAGAGCACTCGGTTGCATCGCGCATCCCCTTTGTCCGTGCATCCTCAACACACACCCGGCCGCTCCTCCATGCGTCCACGCACGCCCCGCGTATGCGGCCCCTTTGTGTCTTCGCCTCCCCCCCCTCACAAAGAAACGCTCTTTCCTCCGGGCGGGCACCCAGCCTCCGGCACAGCCCTTCGCCTCCCCCCAGACCCGCCGCCGGGCACAGCGCTCCGGTACCTACTTGTGTTCAAGAAACAGTCCGTAAACCTTCTAAAGCAGCTTGCAGAATTAGATCCATCTTCCATGTCTGGCCCTAGGAGCAGGGGAGACGAGAAGGAGAAGAAGGCGCCTCTCTGCCGCTGCTGCCGCCTAGGAGTCCTGCTCCCGCCGGGGCCGTCGCCTCCTCGGATCCCGTCGCCGCGGGCTGCTGCTGCAGCACCGAGGGAATTGCAGGACCACGGGCGAGAGGCGGCCGGGGAGAGGAGGAGCCGGGAGTGGTGCTGCCGGGGGCCGCCGGCTGCGGAACGGAGCAGCAAGCCCTGGATGGAGGAAGAACAGAAGAGTCTCCTCCTGCCGCTGCCGCCTGGATGGGCGATCAAGTGAGCTGCTGCTGCTGCTGCTCCGCCAACATCTCTTCCTCCTCCTCCTCCTCCTCCCGCTCTCGCTGCCTCTCCTCCTCCTTCCCTCCCTTGGAGACTTGTGAGGTTAAAGGAAGACGAGGAGGGGAAACGAGGAGGCGGCGGCAAGAAGTAAAAAGAAGATGGAGAAGCGGAGGAAAAGGAGGGGATTGGAGCGAGGAAAGGAGCCGCTGCCGCTCTGGGGACGATGCTGGCGGAGGCGGCGGAGGAGGCTGTCCCTGCAGCGCGGCTCCTGCTGCTGCTGGTGGTTGTTAGGAGGAGAGAGAGGGAGCTGCAGGCAGCCGAGCCGCCTCCAGGAGCGGGGGGAGGAGGAGGAGACCCGCCGCTGCCTCCACCTCCGCCGCTCTGGCCATGGGAGTGGAGCGGGCGGCTGCCGGAGCCGGGCTTTTCCCCGGGTGCTGCAGCCAGGGGGGCCGAGGGGCGGGATAAGCTCCGCTTCTCCGGGTTGGACATGCTTCCGCTCTTCCCTCCCTTTCGCGGTAGTTTAAGGCAGGACGTCTAGGAGAGACACCGGAGGAAAGCGAAAGGGGAAGCCGAGAAAGGACGGAGCCAAACGAGGGGCAACGGCGGTTCGGTGCTGCGTTCCCCCAGCACCCCCCGGGCAGTATTTCCTCCGCACCCCGGCTCCCCGCCCTCATAAAATCCTCACATTTCCGTTCCCCCTTTAGGCCGGAGGGGACAGGGCGCTACCGACCGCCAAGCGGTTCCGATCCCCTTTTAAAGTCCGTTTGTCCTCATGCTCCCACCTCGCATTCAAAGCGTGAAAACGGCAACAATCTGTATTTTCTTCGAGCGAGGCAAATATTGCCCCGTATGTGCGTGCGCGTCTGCAAAGAGGCAGATCAAATCACTGCAGTGCCGCTTCCAATACCAGCCCCGGCCGCCAGAAAACGCCCACTGGCGGAGCCAGCGCTTCCCAGGCTGCCTCCCTTCCTCGCATTACCAGGCGCGCACACAGGAGCTACAGCACAGCGGTTACCTAAAGAGAACGCAGGGAGAGGGAGACACACGAGGAAAAGATCCTCCCTATGCGGCCTCGTTATTTTACACAGATATTTCCAGCCACCGAGATCAAAAGGCGGACGCCCTGGCGCCTGGGATGAAGATGCCGGAGAGCTGCCCCTCCGTTTCTGTGGGGCGCCAAACCCCCGTTCCTCTTCGGGGATGCACAGCCCCTCCCCGACGCCCCGCATCACACGTGTTTGCTTCAGCCAGCTCCCCACACCCCCCCCCCCCCCCCAGTCCCTACTTGCCGCACCTGCAGCCCCTCAGCCCCAGCCCTCCAAGCCCTCCGGCTCCCCGAGGGGCTACCTCAGACCCTGGCCACAGGTGCGGCGCGGCGCCGGGGCCACCGCCGGCCTTGCTCCACAGGCAGAGCCGGCGCCGCTCACCAGCGGAGCCCGTCGCGCTCGGCCAGCCTCCACCCCGACTCCGCGGCGGGGTCCCCGGGCAGGCGGGGTGCCGCCCCGTGCTCCCCAGGCGGCCGCGCTCCCCTCGAAGGAGCGTCCCGCCGCCGCCGCCCGGGCCGCCGCCTCGCCACCCCGCCCCGCCGGCCCGGCCGCCACAGCAGCACGGCGCCTCGCCCGGGCCGCGCTACGGCGTCGCTCAGCGGGGCACCCGCCGGGGGAACGCCCGGCCGAGGGAAGCCCGAGGGCGGGCTCGGAACGGAGCGGGGCCGAGGGCTGCGCTGGAAGCCCCCGCCCCGCGTATTTCGTTTTCGCCCTGAACTCGCTCGGCCCTGGGCGCCCGCCGCCGCCGCGAGGCGGGCGGGAAGGTCCCCGTCCGCCGGCGCTTACCTCCGGCAGCGGGGAGCGGGGCCGGCGTCTCCGACCGGCAGCGGGGCTCCCCCCAGCCCGGCCTCCCCCGGGCTGGGGCGCTCCCTTCGGGCCGGGCCGAGCGGGACGCGGCCGCTGGGGAGCCGTTGCCCCGCGCCTCCTGTCAGCTGAACGGAGCCCCAGGGCACGGGCAGCCCGCCGCCCTCCCTTCCCCTCCCGGGACAGCCCCTGCCCTCGCCCCGCAGCCCTGTCAGCGCCGTTAACCGGCGAGGATCGTTCGTGACCCGGGCGGCTCGCAGAGCCCGTGGCGCCCCTGCCCTCGCCCTGAGGCGGCGGCGCTCACCTGGGCGGGGGCCGCCCTGCCCTGCCCTGCCCTGGCCTCCCCTCGCCCGGCGGGCAGCTGCCGGGCAGCGGGGCTCCCCTCGCCCTCAGCGGGGACGCTGAAGCGCAAAGCCCACTGCCAGCGCGCCGGGCGGGCGGCCCCCGGCTCCCTCCGGGCAGCCTCGGTGCCAGCCGCCATCCCGGGGCGAACCTCCCGGGGCTCCGCTGCGGGGCCGGGGCCGGCGCAGTGCCACCCCGCCTCGGCAGGACGCCCCGGCCCAGGCTTCTTCCCCTCAAATACCTGGACGGGAGGGAGGGAACCGCGCTCCTCAGGCAGACGGCCGGCTCCCCCGGCGCTCCCGCCCGCCAGCGGGCGGAGAAGCGGCCGCCGTGCCCCTGGCGGCAGGTTTTGTTGCGGGGCGGCGGGGGAGACGCCGCTGGCCAGCGCGGGCGCTGCCCGCTCGGGGGGGGGCCGGGACCGGCGCCGCGGAAACCGGTGCCGGCGGCGGAGGTTTCTCTGGCTGTCACGCGCCGGCACCCGAAGCGCGGGCGGTTCCGTTCCCCGCCGTCTGCCCGGGCACCAAACCTCGGCGCCGGCCGGTGCGAGCGCAGGTGCTGCCGCCGCGGGTCCGCCGTCCCGGGGCCGCGGGCGTCCTCCCCGCACCGCCGCGGTCCTCCCCTCTCCCCTCCAACCGCGGCGCTTTTCTTTCCCATTTCGACTCCTGCTTTGAAAACAATATAAACCTACGCTTTCGGTTCTCATTTGAAATCGTTCGAGTGTTTGATGTGCATCGTGTCAGGGCTCCTTCTAACGCTAGAATACACGCTAACTCCTGCCAGAGTCTTTAGGTATCACTTAATCCGGAAGGCTGCGAAATAAGGTGTTCCTCTGAAAATAACAGCGCTTTCAAATTATGAAGTGCGTTTTCAGCCGGCTGAGCGTTCTGTAACAGTGAGAAACAATCCACAGAGTTTGCGAAAGGCTTAAAATGCCTAAACAGATTAAAGACTCTCATTAAACAAACAAAAACCCCGTAAAACTAAACAAACAAACAAAAAAACTCAGAAAGGGCAGGTTTTACTAAACTGTTTTCAAATGCATGGTTCTTAAAACCTCCTGTTGCCTAAAAATCCTGAACTAAAATACAGAAAACTGCATCTGCTTTTGTGATCCATTTTCTCTCAGTATATTTGCCTTTACCAAAACAGTTTAATAACTTCTATTTCATGTGTCTGTTTGTCCGAGATGCCTGTATTTCCTGAAGTCCAACCGTTACCTACTTTACAGCCAGAGCTTTTCTCTCATAACTGCTGCAGGATGACTAGAGATCCAGCAAATATTTAAAATTCTCCGAGAGAAAGCTTAGCTAATGGAAACAAAACTTTAGTGAATTGTGGTTTGTTGATGCAGCCTATTTGTTGAGCAATTAACAACAACTTATTAGAAAATCTCTTATACTAAAATGTTTAAATTGAAAGAGATAATCAGACTGAAATGACTGACAAAAAGCAAGAGCTATTCATCTGAAAAATGAAAGTTGCTCTTTTAGACAGATTAGTCCCAAATTGTTCTGTCAATACTAAATTACTGAAACTTTACATTGTCGGTTTATAATTGTAGAAATCTTGTTTGACTATGCTAATCTATGCTAAATTCCTCAACTGCTGTTCATCCAAACTACAGTTGTTCAAATATCGCTGCCTGAAACTGGTTAGCTGTGTATTTAGGCAAGGAATGTGAATTGTGCACGTATAGATATGTGTGTGTGTATTCAACAAACCATGCAAAATACATTTTGATTTGTAAAAAATCATCAGATGTTCCAGACAAGCAGCTTTCAGGTTAAGGGTTATTTACAAACTGTTCATTTGATTATTATTCATTAGCCCTTAGCAATTCATACCTGATTGGTCACCTGCTTCTCGGCTGGGCAAGCAAAAGCAATTACAGAAGAAAAGTTAGATGACAGTGAAAATTAATTTTCAAGCTTGGTAAAATATATTTGTAAAATACTTGGATTTGTGGACAAGTCAAATATGCTCAGTGTCCATCTCAGTACCTGGGGATAAATTAGTGATGAATCACGTTTCCTCATTCCCCGATGTATCTGTCAATCTGGGTTTTCATTGCTCAGTCAGCATGACAGTTTCCATTGCCGCAGAGCGATGATGTCACTGGTGCCACTGTGGTACTAACCATACACCCACATCGTTTACCGGAAAAGTCTCACCCACTCCAGTAGGAATTTCTGATGTGAAACAGTGACGTTTGCTACATCATCCCCCAAAAAGGATTTTAAAAACTCTGAAACACAAAGAAATACAAATTAAAATACAAGGGCTCTGGTATGAATGCACTGTGTCAGTGCAGCGGTGGGCAAAAGTCTTTGTATGTGCATGGGTAAATGCGATTTCAGAAGAGGTCAGGAGTCAGAGGTCCCACCGAAGCCATCAGGAGGTCCAGCGCGCATCGTACTTACAGGAACAGGCCTGGTTTGAAAGCAGCAAATAAGCCTGCTTGGCGATAATTTGGCAATATTAAACAAAATACTTGAAAGAAAACATTGGGGGGGGGGGGGAGAAGTAAAATAAAGTTATAACAACGGTTGTTTGGTATTAAACACAGCTTAAAGCCAAACACCTGTTCCTTCCCAAGTCTGTCTGCTACATTTTAAGAATGACAGTGACTCATCTTTTATCTGGTCCCACTCTCTTGCCTGGTAAATCCTCTTATCTCATTCATCATCCTCATATCCTAAGAGTCCCCTCTATGACGTATGATCAATTCCTTGAAAAAAATAAGGAATAAGACAGATTATGGGGAAAGGGAGTTTAGAAAAATGTAGGATGGTGGCAGTAGCGGAGCTGACGGAACCAGGCACCTGAATGTGGGTGAGGCAGGAGCAGCCAGAATGAAGCACAGAGAAGGCAACCTGCTGGAAAGGTGGGGTGGGGGGAGCAAAAGGATAAATGCAGCTAAACCCCAAGCTCTAGAGCTGAGTAAACACAGCCCCAAATTAAATCCTTTATGGAAAAGTCCTAGGCAAGTTAATAAAAATAATTGCATTTTTTTCCTAGGGATTTTCTGCTAAATGATCTTACAGAATACAGTAATTATTATCCAGTTATTGAATTGCTATCACAAATTAGAAGCCTACAGAAAAGACATTGTTTCCCAAAGCCTTATTCTATAAACCTTTAGAATAATTTATAGAGAACCCTACTTCATAAGGGATTCTTTTTACAAAGGATTATTCTCAAACACTGTACACATGCAAGGAGTAAATTTCTTTAAAAGGGTATGTATCAGCCATTTTCTCTGATTCCCACAAACACTCATACAAGCCACCTCTTTTTCACAAGAATATTAACTGCAAGTGTTGATAACATGCAAACCTGTGCTAGCAGCCATCTTGAAAGTGTTTTGGGGAATTACCTAGTCCAGATGCAGAAGAAATACTGTGAGATCCAAAATGAACTGCAATTCGTTCAGCAAATCAAACCAACACATTTTTTTTTTAAGAAGTCCAGGTCTGTTCAGAGATAACTGGCATACAGAAAAAGAAAAAAAAAAAGTAAATAAATATATTGTTTGCTTTCAGTAGTTTGTTCAGCTCTGCTTATGGCACTTGCTTTGCAAGGTGGCAGCTGAAAGGTCATGTGGCTGGAACTATAAACAATAAAAGTTTCTCCAGAAGTGCTATGCTGCGTGATGTACGATGGTGGGTACATTAGTAAAGCTGTGAAGACCACGTCTTCTCCTGGCAATGTTTTCCTTTTAGAAACACACAAAGCTATCCAAAGTTTTCCGTATTATTTTTCCGGGAAAAATTGCAATTCTTTATGGAAAAAAGATACCTCATGTGCAAGGGTAGGACTTTTTTAAGCTCAAAATTTCCAGGTAGACATATTGTTACACATTACATTGTAATAAAAAGCAAAATACATTTAATTTTAAAAGGAAAAAAAAAAAGCTAATGTCATCATACAAAGGGAAATATTTACAATAATTGTACTCAGATTTGTTTGCTATAAAAGACTATGAAAGAAGCTAAAGAAAACCTTATGATGCCATCTACCATTTTGTGTTGTCCTATGAAGCACAAAGATCAGATATTTATTGGTTTTATTTAAAGGGCATTCAGAAAAGGAAACAGCTCTTTGGGCTTAAGTTACTTTTGTTAAAGTAGAGGACCCCCTCCAGAGAAACTGTCCTCTAAATAAATTAAAACTCCAACAGCAGCTCTCTTTACCAAGATGCTGTGTTATAAACCCAAAGCACCACAAACACCGTAAGCTCTTTGATAGAAAGACCATCTTTTGAATCATGTCCAGCACAACATGATCCTGGCTTGGGACCAGGGCCTCTTGGGTAGTAATGAAACACAAACAGCAAACGACATAACAGTTGGCATGGCAGGCAACAGCACTGTTGTTACCTAATACTATTGGAATAGCCATTTTTATTGCAAGAAAAATAAATAGGGTTATCAGGATTTTTGTAATTTTATCTCTCTGTTTTTATAATGAAATCTAGAGTTCATTTATGACAGAACAACATTCTTATGATTTGCTATCTGCTAGAGACAAATAATTAAGTTATTTCAATTCTGTGTTCAACTGGAACATATAGAAATTCTAACCTTTACATGAATTAAAGTTGCTTTATATCTAACAGATTCAAGAAAAACCCAAAAGAAAAAGTTAATACTGACTTATCTTTTACTCCTTCACCATGAGTTGTGCATCTTGCTACCAGGTAGCACAGACCATACATGATACTGTCACAACAGGGATGCCAGCTTTTCCCCCACAACTCTCTCTTGCAACCCCCTTCTTCACTTTCCCAAATTTTCCAGCCACTAAAAACAAGCAGACTTTTCCCCAACACAGTTTGCACAGTTCATGAAAAATCCTACTGCCCCATCACTGGCAAATTCTTTGACAGAACTAGCAATCTCAGCTCTGAGTTTAAGTGTAAGGCTTTGTTCTAGCCTAAGCCCACAGCTGATTCCTCTTCAATATAAACAGCAGGTGCAAAAATAAATGAAGAGACCAAGTCCAGCCTTTAGAATTATCTACAAAGGAACCAAATTTATGTTGAATTCAAGCACCTTGTTGTGACTTCTGAGCACCACTCAGAGGGAAACAAGTTTCTTTTTAGAACAATGCTTCATCCTTTTCACTTGAATTCCTCCTTTGTTTTACAGTTTCTGACAAGTCCCATTTTGATCAGTTGCAGTAACTACCAAGTTACCCCCTGGGAAGAACAGGACTTTTACTCCCGCCCCATCTGTTAAAAAAGTCAATCCTGAAACTGTGGCTGTTGATAGTGAAATGCAGTCATTAGCCTTCAGAGTTAACACCCCGATGAGAGAAAAAGTGCAAAGAAATGCATACCTCTAGCAACCACGGGCTATTTAACATGTTGTCTAAAACAGTTTCGTTTCAAATCCATGCCCTGTTTCTGTGTAGAAACATACCTTTGCAATCCTGAAGATTAGAAAGCTTGACTTGGAAACAAAAGCTTGAACTCCTCAGGTTTGTTGTGCACCCATAGCTCTCCTGTGTGGACTCTGATTGATGCCACTGTAACATGCATTCATTCAACACCACAGTCAAGCTGGTAAAATTGAGAAAAGTTTATTATCTAAATAACTTTTCTCTATCCCATCCTCACTTTAGGCACCAAGAACTTCAACCCACCTTATCTCCCTACAGCAGCACACATGCACACACTATGAACATGTACCTGCTGTCTTTATATCCCACCCTAGGACATACTTGCTATCTTTTTCTTGCCTGTATTTCACGCTTCTCCCTCTCTTTTTTTCGCTTTTTCTTTCTTCCCATCTCTCTCACACACACAGAGCCAGTGTTTCTCTAGCTGCAGAATCAATGTAACAGTACAGATTTCATTTGGAAAATACTTTAATGCCAACAGGTGAAAAACACCATGTAGAAGGCTGGGGTATTACTGCCATCCTCCCTGAACAAATACTGTCTCACATATGCAACCCTAGACCATTCCAGACAAGCTTATTTGATTCAGTACAATTCTTCTCCTCCAGAAATAAGACACCACTGCCACATGCTTTTATTCATTCTCTTTTATCTGTCTGTTTATTTATTCCCCGTTATCTCCTTTGCCATTATCCAGCCACCCCGCTTACTCCAACAGCTTTCTCTCCCTCACGCACAATCCATCCTTCCATCCTTCTCTCTGGTTCACCATTTCTCCCCACACTACCACACCTGCCATGTCTCAGCAAACATACTTCAAGCTGGCAGCATCCCTGCTGTCTCAGCTGCAACAAGCTCTTCACCTGCTTTCCCTTTACTGCTTTTTGCTGTCTTTCCCCAGCAGAAGCACCTCCTCCTGCCCTTCTGCTGGCCAGGTCCCACGGAGAGCTCCGGTCCTCACTAGGGGAGGGGGATTCTTCCCAAGCCTTGGGTCTAAATAACGGTCAGCTGGTAAAGTAGGGGAAGAGGAAGGACAGAGACTGCTTGTGTTCTACCAGAAGCCTGGGGCTGCTTATGGAGGAGGCTTTAGGATGGTAGCAATGAAGCAGCATTATCTTATCAGCCTGGCCACAGAGCCAGGGAGTCGCTCACCTCTCCTGCTTTATATGGGTTCCCTGAAGGAACGACTGGGAGGCTGAGTACAGACCATGGAGCTCAAGCAGAACAAACAGGACACATCCTACCCCCATGGTAATACAGGATCAGCAGCTACTCCAAAACAGCCCGGAAATAAAATGAGCACAAATAATTTCTTTATGAGTTTTCCTTAGAAAGAAAGTAAAGTTACATTTCATAGGTATAACTGACAGGAGTCCTGTTCAGGCTAGGAAGCTTTGTATTCATACCAGCCAAACAGGACAGGGATTTTAAAAGATATTGATTGCTTTATTATATAGAAAATAAATACAGAGCAGTATACTGCAAAATACTGCAATCACGTTTGGAAAGAACAGACCTGAGCATCTAGCAGATTTTTGCAAACGGTTTATTTGAACTGATAATTTTTTTCTTTTTTCTGCAATCTCCTGCACCTTTAGGACAAAAGCAGAAGAGAAAGCACAGTGTAACCCACTTGAAGCAATCTCTACAGTATCCTCAGCTCAGCTTTCTCTTGCTGGATACAGTCTGCAGAGGTGTAAATGCTGCACCTGTGGGTCTGACTGTTTTCAGGACAAAGTAGCAATGTGGCTCCTACCGAATCCCATAACTCAGAATCCCTACACTGAGAAAGCCTCTGGCAAGCCCTCTAGTTTGTAGTTTCTAAGAGCAGAAAAAGTAAACCACACAGTAGTCCCAACACCCAAGCTACATCAGACCGTCTCTACATCTGATCTGCCTCATGCACACTCAGATATAATTATCTGTCATTACTTTTTTTTTTTTTTTTTTAAGTACAGATTGACATCCAGACTAAACAAGCCATTAATGCAGGAACAACTCTGGGTTTATTTCTGGAGAAAGGGTTCCTTTGTGAGACCACACACCTCCCATTTAACTAAAGCTCTATGTGGGGTTTTTCACCCGCGGTTACTCTAACCTAAGTTGTGGTTTGACTGGATGTGGCTTCACTAAATAAAATCTAAAGGATTTTATTAGAAAAGCAGATTTTTTGCTGCAAATAGCTTTTGTTGCCTGTCAGCCCTTGTCCTACACATGGCTTATCACAATACAGACTCAAAATTGGAGACCTACAAAACTATTGGATTTGATTCTCTAACTATTTCAGCCCCATGGAGATCCAAAATAACAGGCTACCGTTAACGCAGCTTTAAACGATCTGTGGAGCAGGGCTTTAAAGAGGGGGAAAGGGAGCCACAGGAATCTTTAAAGGGGGAAGAAAGCACAAACGAGACAATCGGGCAGAATTTTGGTGTGAGGGGAAGCCTGGGACGCGGCGCGTGCCGCAGGAGGGGAACCCACCCACCGCCCCCTTGCCTAGAAGCCAGGCTCCGGCTGCAGGCGCTGCCACGTGGAGCCCGTCGCTCTCTTCCAGGTCAGTGGAGCTTTGAACCAGAGGCCTGCGAGGGATCCCCTGATCCCTGACGTCAGTCCCTACTATCGTAGACTGGTCACACATCCAAAAATCAGTTACACGGCTTCCAGTGCCCCAGTAAAAAGGTCATTCAGAATCTCACTCATTCTCCTCCTGATTTCCAGCCAAAATAAATGTATGGCCATTTCTTTTGGATGAGCTTTTTCTTCTAGCTTTAAACATCTCTTCTGCCTTCTTGACCTTTGGTATTTAAAAGGAGCAGTAGTATCTTTCTCAGACTTCATTTTCCTTGACTAATCAAGGCACAATCTTTTATTTCTTTCACATAACAGTAGCTCCAGTCTCCTGATGTCTCACCTTTAAAGCCCTTCTCTACACCTCTCCCACTTGGAATTCATCTTTCCTTGGTACAGGTGACTACAGTTACAGACATGCTCTCACTAAGGTTTTACAGATGGCTTAAACACTTGCCCAGTTCTTTTGGAGAAATTTTGCCTGATGTATCGTGGTCACAGTTCTGGGGGATAGGAGGGATCACTGCTGCCCAAGTCATTTTGTGATGAACACAGCCATGAGGACTTTCTTTCCTCTTGATTGTTTCCAACTGATGAGCTCAAAGACAAAATTCATATTCATCCCTCGGTAAATGATTTTGCACTTTGAACTGCGATGTTTCATTCTGCTTCCAGTGATACAGACTTCAGAGCTCTCTGAATCATCCCAAAATCTGCTCTAGTTCCCCTCTGTGCAGATGATGGCCTCTCAAATTTTATAATCTACAAACTCTGCTAAGACACCCTTACTTGCATACAGGAAAGAAAATATGAAACCAGTTCAGTCCCCAGACAAACTCTTGCTAAATTCAACTCATAACCTTCCTCATGCCAGCGGGGTGACTGTCCTCCCTTTAGCTGTAAGCACTTCATTCTCAGGTGGTCTACAGCACCCAGCATTTCTGCAGACTTCACAAATACTCGAGACATTGCCTGACAGCTCTGCAAAACAGGGGAGTATTCATCATGAATACTGCCTTACAGAGGAAGGAAGTTTAAAAAAAGAGTTATAAAAGACAGTTGAAAGAATAACACAAAAGTATCCCGGTGCCCCCTCTATTCCTCTGCCTACAATATCACCCTCCGTTTTCTCATCCATCGCACGTATGAGGAAGGAGTCCAGGCTGGGGCTGGCTTCAGGCAGAGGCAAAGTAAGCAGATCCCAAAAGCCACAGACTGCCAGAGGGCACCTGGCTGCCTGCTCTGCCCTTCCAGGAAGGCGAGCAGAGGAGCTCTTCCAGCAGGGGAGCCACCCAAAGAGCACAGCTCCAGCCCTGCCTCAAAAGCCTCCTGCTGCCTCAGCCACCGAGGGTATGATCACAATGCATGGCTTGTCCTTAGCGCCTGCTGTCCTGCTTTCTTAAGGAAAACAAATTTCTGCTCTCCTTTGTTTTCCCTCTTCCCATGGCCATTTTTATTAGACGTGACAATAAACAGTTTTTAAAACAAACCCTCACATTCAACAGAAGTGTAATTTTTCAAAACTGCACTCATGGCTGAGATCAAACCATCCCTTCTCAGCTGCGAACTACCAGCCTTCTATGCAAGCCCACTCTACCAAACATTAAATTACAATGTAGATAAATGACTTAATTTAATCTGAGAAGAAATTTAGAAACTCCAAGCAACAGTAACTGACCTGTTGTTTGATTATGAAAATAAAATAACCTCGTGGTTAATTTGTTTGCTCATAGTGAGATGTAAAAAAGCCCCCACCTCCCCAGTTACGCATACCTTCATGTAAGTGAGAACTTGTTCTCTGTAATCAGATATCTAGCCTGGCCTGGGTGTAGAAGGAAGATTTCCACCTAGAGATTAGTGCATTGTCAATATTAACAGCTTCCATGAGATTGCTGCAGTAGGCTGCCAAGCAAAAATATTTGATCCACGTGACCCACGTTGACGTCTGGTGCACAGTTTGAGGTGCTTCTGAAGTTTTTCTTAGATTTTTCCAATAGTCGGGTTTCAGGCAGCAATATGAACATAACTGACACAGCAGCAGCTGCTGCAGTTGCACTGACTTGTGCTCCTTTTTGGGACACAGATGACCCGACCACAGCAGGATTTATTACAGCTGCTACTTCTGTGTACATTGTGTGTCAGATTAGGTTTTTCAAAAGACATTTTGAAATGGCTCTTGTATAGAGTAACAACAACAACAACAACAAAAGTTAATTCACACTACTATTCTTCCATGAAAATCAGCATTGCTGTGTTTCAGCAAAGATATTTCTCTATAGAAAAGAGATCTCAGTGTTTACTACTTCCCCAACTCTCTATAGCACTTTAAGGAAATGCAAGAATAAATGTAGGAAGGAATGGAAAACATCCAGAAACCTGACATATGAAAGTATACAAAAGAGAAAGGAAAAACAGCTGTGTTATCAGATGGCAGGTTGAAATTCAGAAGGAAGGGAAATGTAAAGAAAGGTAATGGAAAAGTAAGTGAAGTCAAGTGGAGTCACCATCTCGGAGCTCTGGGGGAGCCCTGGGAAAGGATGCATCATCTTTACTGAAAAAGCAGAGCACTTTTTTTAGCTGTTTAGCTAGCAGTTATTGTAAATCCTACCACACCCTTGCAGTAGATTCAGTCAATCAGAAATATGCTTGTCTAATGGACCTGTCATGTTCTTACTCCTCAACCCATAAAACAGTCTTCTTGACAAGAAGTTCAAGCTGAACAATGATAATTCACTCATTTACCCACGAGAAAGACTGTGTCCTCGCTATGCCTGAAACCTTGCGCCTGATTCTTTTCTGCTTTGCACCAGCATAAAGCCATGGACTTCAACGGATTGAGTTATTTCTACCGCAAAAAGAAGAGCCAGACTGCATGTTTTTGCCCTTTCCTTCCAGCCCTTCCCTTGCCTGCCTCCCTGCCTCATTCACTCTTTGTAATACTTCTTTTTTTTCCATTTCAAAGGCTGTCCAACTGCAGCTCACAGGAAACTGGCTGAGAAGAGGTTCTGTCTCTTTCTAGGGCAAAAAAATGCTAGAAGTTATCTAAGCCTTATGCTGCGGGTGAGTACTTGCTGCAGTTACGTGAGACAAGGAGTAGATCTGTTTCTCGGTGAGCACTGGAAGCGGAGAGAAGTTTAGGAGTCCCCATGCAGGTAACACTGTTCCAATTGTGCGAAATGAGCAGCAGCAAACAACTTCAAGCCCACCACTCCAATTAGATAAATCTACCAGATGGAAAATTACTTAAAAAGCTAACAAGACTGTCATATTTTGCTGATTCGTCAACACGTGCCTTCCAAGCATGTTTGAAAGCAAAACAAAACAAAACAAAATCCTCAGAAAGCCAGAGAAAGCAGAATTACAACTGGGCTTTTCACACATGAGACCAAAACAAACTGCCCACATTTGTAGACTCAGTCTTCACTGGCTATTTAGACGTAAGGTAAATTTTTCAAGCCCTGCATTAACTGCTGAATGAAAGGGATTTCTTTATAGTTCTTTACAATAAGTATATTTTTAAAAGAAGATCAGGTGGGATAAAAGGAATAGATGCTATATGAAATCTTGTTTGTACTTAATACACCAAAGAAATTGTTTAAGGTTCATTACTCGCTGGTGTCGCTGTCTGATTAGGTAACTCACCATAAGTTACGATGGGGATAATTCTGACTTTGTAGGTATCTTCAAAACCATTATGTCCCTGTTTGGGAAATCCTTTGTTTACTTGAAAAAAAAAAGCTTTTCTGAATTTCCTTATTTTGGGCATCATTTTTTGTATTGTACTTCCCAGAAGAGCCCAGTGGAATGGGCTTTTTGACTCCATTGGTACACACTATGGTCATGGTGTTTTTAGAGGTTTGCACATTCCAAGCAGAAACACTGGCCATCCTCAGCTGACAGGTCATTTCAGCCGACGTCTAATCCTTGGAACATTTTGTTCTTGTGTGTTTAAGGACGCTGTGAACATTGTGTGTGTACAAATAGCTATGCACACAGAACTAACTAAATAATTAACACTAAATACTGAGGTATACCTAAGCACTTGTGCATGGTGATGGCACCTGGTTGGTTGGTTTCAGAAACTTGAGGAGTCAGGCTAATGTCATGTAGTTAATAACTACAAGGGTTTGCTTCTTTTCCAGAAATGCTAAAACTGTATAACTGGTTAAAAATGTTTAGAATATGCAATGTGTAACCATGCTGTTGGAATCACTGCTATTTTAAAAATGAAGTGTTTATAGACAGCTAACAAGGTTAAGCTTGAAATTAGAAAAGAAGTTCACCTAAGTTTCAGAATTTAGGCTGGCAATTCAATGAATGAGGCTAGGAAAAATCCCCTCCCGTGAGCAGTTCATTCCACAGGTGCCTTCACTGAGATTTCTTGCAGATTCTTCCGAAGTTTCTGAGAGTAGACCCTCTCAAAGCAGGGCAAGACCACTAGACAGGCTTATCTGCAATGGCTTCTTCTAGGTTTCTAGCAAATCTAACTTTGGAAAAAAAAAATTAAAAAAATGCTGGGGGAAAGGGGGATGCATGGTTTAACCACAGCAATGGAGCACTTCACATGAAAAAGAAATTTGGCAGAACAGAATATGAATAAGGACTTCAGAATATAGCCTGACAAACAGACCGCATTCCCAAACAGTACCTGGCTGGAACAGTTGGTTTAACTTGTTCTGTGTGATATAACAGTACCTAAGAGTAGGAAGCGATCTAAAAATATTGGTGTTCATATGCTAGCAATAGTGTTTTTGCAAAACATTAAAATATTGTCAGAAAGTAGAGATTAAAGCATGCAGCATAAACGTAGCGGTTGCCAAATGTCCCTGTCCCATATTGTTAGAAACTCTGAAACATGCCTGTTCACAAATGCCTTCTGGACATCGATTTTCTGCCTCACTGTCTCGCTCCTTCCCCCGCCCCCAGTCATCAGTTTTCCTTTGCAGCTCCGTGAATCACAAAACTGAACGCACTCTGAATCACCCCTACACTCATCCAAAAGGTAATTCCCCAAGCAACAATTTGCTTGATGTGGTGATTGCAAACACCATATACGTGGCTGAGGCGCAAGGAGCTGCGTGTTACCACCAGGCGGTTTTGGCCACCAAGGCCAGCTGAGCTCAGCTGGGAAAAATACTCCACCTTTTAGAAAGCTTAGCTATTTCCCCCCCTTGATTTTTTTCCCCCAAATGAATCTGTTTTGGTTGGTTTTTTGTTTTGTTTTTTTTTTTTAAAGTTATTTTAAAGCTGTCTGGAATAATAAAATGTAAACAAGAGACTGAAAGGGACACATGGATATGGACACACAAAGGTCCCCAAATTCTCTTGAAATGTTAGCTTTTAATGACCCTGTCTTCATGTTCAAGAACCTGCACTTCATGGTCACACTGGCAGACATTTTTGTGACAACTTGATACTTCTAAACATAGATACCATTTTTTTCTGATTTTAGTTCCACAAATTGGAATGGGTTTAAAATGAAAAAAAAAAAAAAAAAAAAAGAAAAAAAGTTTACTTTCTTTCCCAGTAGAGCAGCCTCCCTTGGGGGTGGATGGGCTAAGAAAGCATACCCAGGGGCAGAGGGCACTCCTGGGTTGGGGATAGCAGTCTGCTCCCGAATTAGCTCTCCCTCTGACAGCCCATCTTCTTCCACCCCACAGGACAGGAATTCCTCTCTACTGCCAGTCCTCCTCATTCAGTCTCTCAGAGGGTATTCTGTCGGTGCCCTGCTCTCTCCTCCTGCTCCCTGCTGACAGGAGGACCATTACATTTTAGCTAGTCATCCAAACTGTTAACAGTTCAGCCCTCTTCCCTCTCCCTGTGTTTAATAATGGGTTGCAATGATGAGGCAAAACTGAGGACCCCAATTTGCGCTGCCTACCCCTTAATGCAGCCAGGGAGACATCACCTCTACCAGGCCGCAGGAGTTATTCCTCAGCAACAGGTGATGGAAGTCCCTTACACCTTACTTTTTACGTTGGAAGCCTTTTAGGCATGTCTGCTCTCCATTTCTGTAGGTGTGAACATTACTGAGCTCGTTTTTATCTCCTTGTCTTTCATGTCTTTGTACATGGAACTTTTCCTTCTCCTCTTTCTGAGTCATTCCCTTGACAGATTTTGCATGTTTGAATTTCTAGAAGCTGGTGCCTCGTTTCATTTTAACATCTTTATGACTGTGCTTGAATCATGGCTGCAATGCTGAGCAGCACAATGGAAGACTCCTCAGAAAGGGCTTAGATAAATCCCGCTCCCTGTACCTCTAAACACCTTCATCCTTTCTCTCCGTGCACTCACTGCGACTCTGGAGCGAGGCCTTGGTCTCCGTGGGTGCCAAGTGGGCTCTGGCCCCAGAAAGAGGATTCAGTCCCCTCCAGACCCACCCAAACTTGCCCAGGGTGCTGAGCTGCACAGCAACACCTGCATTCAGCACCCAGGGGCTCCCTGTGCTCTCCCTTCCCCCACCTCTTAGCCAATGCCAAATTCCTTACTTTCACTTTCCAGGGTCTCTTTACAAGCAAAACCCCTTCCCGCCTGCCCATCCTCCTCTTCTCGCTGTCTCCATCTGCTCAGCCTGGCCCTCCCCATCTCCATTCATCCCCTCCCTCCAGCCCCTTTGTGTTCCCCTCACATGCCTGCTTGCAAGCTCTTTTCATGCTGTCTCTGTGCCTGGATTTCTCTTCTTAAACCCCATCTGGCATGCATTCACTCTCTCTTCCTCCCACCTTATACCCCTTCACAAAATTAACTTCAGTGAGATTTAAACAGTGGCCTCTGCCACATTCAAAAAAACGCCTTTAAACTTATTGATATTCATCTGGAAAACTCACTGGCATCAGTCATCTGAATTAGTTTTTCCAATAATCATGCCGCTCTCGCCTTCATTCACTTTCTCCCCTCTTCCCTCTCACCCCCCTCCCTGTTGCCCTTCCCTCCTGTTTGTTCTCCTTTTAACTTGGGCTGGAAGCTTCTCAGGGCATCTTTATCTTGATTGGAAAGTGTCGTGCATGTTGATGAAAGAGAGGATTGAGCTGAATGGAACCAAAAGGTCCTGCTAACTCCAGACGCTGCTGGAGATGCTGCATCTGAGCTGTCTTAGTAAATACCAGCCAGAAAGAATGAGTTGAGAAATTATAACTAGAGATTTGGCTTGTGTCAAGGAGTGATTTCCTGAGGTAAAGTCTGATAACCCCTTCTTTGACAACAACTGGTGTTTTGCCCTCCCAACGGAAGGCGAGGGAACCCGCCAGGAACTTCTCGCTGTCTTCCAGCACACAGGAGCAGCATACGGTGTAACCCAGGCTCCCCAGCATCTCCAGACCTGCAGCGGTTGACCCTTTTTAAAACTCAGGATGGTTGCATTTTACATGCTCTCCACATTACCATGTGAGATCTGGCATTCCTCTCCCCAAAACACCAGACACTGAATTTCACTGCTAACTTAGAAGCAACAAGTGCTGTGCTGCGGAAGTTTTGCAGGCAGGTAACAACATCTGTCTGTGCCTCCTTCTCCAATTTGAACTGGAGATAATGTGTATATACCCAAAAATAAGCTGTGAAGACTACTTTTTCCCTTCTAACCTACAGAAGAGAGTAAAGATGCGTAGGTCACTTGATTATTTGTATAATGGTAGCACTCAAGAGGGCCTGTGGGGACACAGGCACTGTGCAACCCCTACTCTGGAGAGTCTGTCACCCAAACCCTCTAAGGATGTTCCCAGTGGGGGCAATTACACTGCTGGGAAAAGCACTCTGGGCAAGCAGAGAGGGAAGGCTCAGAGGCCAGGGACAAGAACGAGAGGTGAGGATGGCTCCTGAGCTGCTGTGAAGGGGGAAAGAACCAAGAGTCCTGTGACAGAGGCACAACTGACTCTCCTGCCTATTCCTTGAGCAGTCCTCGATGGCGATTTGAAACCATATAATTAACGCATAATGAGTTGCATCAACATAGTAGTCTAGCATCAAACACAAAAAGCAGCACGTGTTTGTATGTTGGCAGTGCATTACCGAATTAGCATCTTCAGTAACAAAGGAAGAGCAAATAGATACCAAAACAACTTCCTTCACAGGGAAGAGCATCAAAATCAGTGCAATGGTACAAAGCTAGAGTGGAATGGGTAACTCAGGAGGCTGGTAATAGTAACAGCATTTCATCTTGAGGCTGAACAGACTAATAATTGAGTTATTAATGTCCTAAGACTCAATACAGCACTCCTCACCCTTTAAGAAAAGGGGCCTCATTTCATTCGCAGGGAGTTGTTTCTGTCAAGTACAGCTCAAACCTTTCTCTGTGCTCTGATGGCTTTCTGGTTGCCTGTAGGGCATTAATCGTTGCAATTCATTTCTATAAAAGGGAGGGCAACCACACTTGGAAAACACATCTCTAGAATGAAAAATTATTAACAAGCCTTCTCGGTAGTTTCAGAGGGAGAAACACAGGGCTGAATTGGCTTGCAGACTTAACTCTTTTCATTCATTTATAAGAGTCCTTCCAGCCAGCACAGAAGAAAACAGGGCCATGATGCTGCTTCTGTGCTTAAATCTCAGTCCAGGCCTGACAGTCTCAAAGCTATTGGTGAGGAGCAGCTGGTGTTTCCACAACTGAGATGACTTCAGCATCTTGGTGGCATTTCCATGGGCCAGAATTTCTGTTACAAAGAGCAATCCCAACCTCCCATCTGAAAACTAACTTTAACTTTTGGGAGATTGATTATCACTAACCATTACCCTAAGAGGAATCTCAAGACTCCTCCTTCTAGTTTATTGACCTTCAGTTATTAACTGGTTGTCAAGAACTGGATTTTTTTTCATGGAGAAGTTTTATGAGAGGGTGTAATTAATCAAAGCACCTAACTGCAGGAAAGTACTAACACCTATGAAAGCTAATTTTCAAGGACTTGTAAAGCCTCGTGCACGTTTTTAACAGTACTAGAGAAATCTGTAGTAATAGCCCAACAATCCATTCCTCAGTTTTTATCTCTGCTAGGCCAGCAGAACCCCAGGGACAGTCCTGGAGTTTGACAGAGCAAACTGTGTTCAGCAGCCACCATACACCTCCTTAAAAAGTCACCAGAATTTTACTGCATTTTTTTTTTCTCTTTCACTAAGAAGAGCCTTGCGTTTTATAGCTATGAAGTAGCAGTTGCCTGAACCTAGCTTTATGTGGGGTTTTTATATTTCATTTAGACTATGTATTTACCAGTTTCCTTGTCAGGGCTTTGAAGCAGGGACAGTCTACTGTTCTGCGTTCAAGCAGTATGACAAACTAGCATGACAGATCTCTGTTCTGGGTTACTCCAAGGCAATTCTGGAAAAAAAATAGCAAGTGGTCAGTACAGGGGACACAGAGTAAGTACCTGAGAAGCACCATTTTCAATTGACCTTTCTTCATGGCAGTTTATGAGCAACCTCTGTCCCTGGGATGCAAACAGTAGCACAGTGGTCTCCTCCCAGTGTCTACAACGCCATAGTCACAAGACCTTGGCACCAGCAATTTTTTGCCAGGAGAATACTGGAGTAGAGATAGACTTCACTGAGCCTCCATGCATGTATATACAGTGTGCATGAACATCAGGGAGTGGGAGAGATTAATGAAAACCTGATTTAAAACACCTTATTGCTTCACAGTAACAGTCCAAAATGATGTAGCCATAACACAATTTAAAGATGTGGTGGGTTTAGCCACTGCTGTGAAAGACTAAGTTTTATTTTGGTGCTTTTTAATAAGAGGGAAGGAAATGCCTCACATTGCTCAGCAATGATTCCTTTGGGCAATTAGGAACGACATCAACAGGCTAGAGGGAGGTTTGCCCAGAAAAATGAAGGGCGCGGGCCAGAAAGCAACAACAGCAGACCCTTGGAGGTTTGAAAGTAACATGAAGGATACCCAGAGGCAAGACTGGGAACATCTTAAATCAGAGAAAACAGCAGTAGCTGCATAAAGCCCATGCTGTTTTCTGTTTTCAGGTTTACAAAAGCTTCTGCAAATGAGTAAGCCATGTGAAAACGTTAAAAGGTTACAGATAAGACGTGGAGTAAACTCAGCTGTATCTGTGTCACAACCAGCAATATGCTGCATTCCTAACTAGAGGATCCTGGATACATTTTGGAAGGGACTCAAGCTACCAGGCTCGGAGCCAACACAATCTGTGGGTGGGTGCTGGATGCTTGCCTTGAAATCCTCTCCTTGCCAGCTAACCTATGGAGTAATAATGGCATCAGTTTTGGAGGGAGATTTCATAGTGTTTAAAGCTAGAAGAGACGACAAGCTGATCTACTGTGACCTCCTGCTTATCACTGGCCATTAAATTTCACTACTGCCCTTTCTATTGAGAGTAACGATTTTGGTTATAATAAAGGAATTCATTCATCGGTCGGCCAAGCTATCTGCATGCTGCGAGACTACAAGCAGGAAGGGAAGAAGGAGCTCAAATAATTGCAACCACAGGTGTGGCACGACCACACATTCCTTGTAGGTGATCCACATACCTATCTTGAGAGAAAATCAAGATGCTTCCCAGGTCTCAGCTGAGTGACCAGGAGAATTATTTTTTTCCCCTGGCTGATCCAAATCTGATGAGCAGTTTCACATGAGGTATAAGACCATGAGACTCTAGACAGATATCTTAAAATGAGAACTCCCTCTACTATCTACCCTATCTGGTCTCTCATCTACAACTGTGGCCTGTCTTTGAGGAGTCAAAAGAAGGCGAAAAGCACCCCCAGAACACATCTTGCAAACCGTGCATCAAAGGGAAATATCCTTCCTACCTAACCCCTGTGGGAAGCCAGCTGAAGCCCTGGAGCATAAGACTTTAACACCAGCACGTCATGTCTTCCAGAAAGGAAATGCGGGAGGACAACAGGATGGAAAGATGAAGTGCAAAAATACAACGCTGTCTCAATTCCTAGTAAATCTGCCACCTTCCAACTCCAGTACACTCTGTAGGAAACTTACAGGGTGGGCATTTTCAAAGATCACACTCAGAGGTAAAATCATGTTATAAACCCCCAATCTCTTCTTCTAGCCCTATCCAACCTTCTAAAAGCAGCAGCATAAGGAATTTCTGACAAAGAAGTTAAATCAAGGTAGACTAAGCCCACTGAGATGATAGTAGCTGAGAAATAAACATAACAAAAACCTGAAAAATGAGAGAGTAAACTAGGCTCATTGAGAGATAACAAAGCAAGCATTAATTTGGAAGTGTGGAGGAATGAACCAATTTATTCCATATGTGAGAAAATAAATATTAACAATACTGACAACATTTTCAGGTGAACTAATGAGGGTGAGGAGTAGAAAACCAGTCGTGAATGAGGGGTAAGCAAGCATATTTTAGGGATAGAGGGAGATGAAGCACTATGTCAGCATGAGTTAGCTAGAGATGAAAGATGAAAAACATGACTCATTCACTATTTGTAGAAGTATTTTCCAAGTATTTGGAAACAGACACCATAGTTCCAGCATTTAGCAAATAAAGATTCTAGAAGATAGGCTGACATTATCTTCCTAAAAGACTAACACCTACATTTTTTTAAACCCTCTGAGATATTTATGAGTAGCCAGGGGGTGCACTTGGAATTGTGAAATTTAATTGGTGAGTCACTACAGAATTATGAAGCATAAATCAGGTCAAATTCATTTTTATGCATTAGCTGTTGGTCTTGATTCAGGTGAGGAACTAACAGATCCGACCTAACAGATATTCAGGGATATTTGCTTTTTAATCAGGTTCCATGTGGACTGGATTGCTGAATAATCCACTTCATTCATTAACAGCAATTTTAAGAAATGAGCCTGATTCTGTAGCCAGCATGTTAAAAAGCTCACCGATTATCACCATTGGGAAAGCTTTCTATTTAAAGAACGGGAGCAAGGAGGCGGAGATCCAAATCTGGAGGATTTGTGCCCTGCCCTGGAGCTGGTGAGGAGCAAAGCACCAACAGGGCTCTATCCTCATCATTTGTTGACCATTTACATCAAATACAAGCACTTCACTGTCCCTTGCACTGTAGTCTCTAGGCAAGGCTCTCCCGGCACTTCCCAAAGGCAGCTGTTACACACAGAGGACCGGAGCTGGGAAAGGCTCGGTGATTTATCTCAAGTCACACAGCAAGTGTCTGGGTTTGCATCGGGGAAGCAGTCGTGGTTTGTCCAATGGGAATGGTGAGCACAAGCCATCAGCGGATTTCAAAGATGTGCTCACTTCTATCAAGGTCATGCTGAGTGCTGTTGCTAGCATCATTCCTACTACTGCAGCAGCAGAATTTCTTCCTTGAATCCCTCGTCGTTTTCTAGTTCATTGTATTGTGAAAAAATCCATGTGGTCTTGCTCTCATCGTCAGAAATAGTCGTCTCTGCGCTTATATTCCCTGTGCTCATCGATCTTTTCTCATCCCTCTGCCAGTCAATCCCTGATCTGATGATTCTGGCAGGTTCTGCCTCCCATTCTCTGTTCAGAGGAAATAGCATTAAAGAAGGCTAGCAGCTACTTGTTTGCAACAAGGAGAGCATGCTTTATAAACCCAAGTACTTAACAAGAGTAAAATGGAAGAAGCATCCGATCACATTGTGCTGTGGTTGTCTGGTAGCAAAAATGGAGGTCTATGAAATATCTGAACAAGGCAAGGGTTATTTCAGCTTTTCAGATGTGTCCACGTGAAACTTCTCCACTGAGTACAGCAACTGAGAATGAAATAACTGCTCTAAAAAATCATTAATTGTTCAGTTTCTTCATTTAATGCAGCTGACAGGGGTTGCTACATGCTTATGCATTCTTCTTTCTTCTTTTTGACCATAAACACGGACAGAAAAATCCCTCTTAGAATGTTTTATTTTTTTTAAGTCATGCCAATAGTGTTTGAGCTGCAGTCTAAAATTAATCAGTCAAGTTTTAAAATCATGTTAAACTTGGTGATCCAAAGGAAGTTGTCCAGAGCATAAGGCCGGGATATTGGGATATAAACTGAACGAAACTCTACCAAAAAAAAGAAAAAAAAACCCAAACCCCAGAAAACACTATTATTTTACACCAAGCTGTGAATAATTGAAGCTGACATCCTAACTGAATGGTAGCAAGTTTTTATACAAAACCTGGAAGACAATCTGGTGTGCAGCAAGAAGATATCTGCTAGAAGCACACAGGCAAAAAGCCTTCCTTGTGGATTTCGTGACTTTTGTTCAGTTCTACCACCCAGCCCAGCCTGGCCTCTGGGATATTTCACATGGCAGAGTTTCTGCAATCTTTCCTCCAGAGATGCTCGAGACAATTTGACTTTCTGTTGATGGGTCATTTTATTCACTGGCTACGAGGCATCAGCACAGGGCTCCTGTGCTTGGCTTAGCAAGATTAAAAGGAACATTTGTAAGTTTTTAAACCTAATTTCTGACCCTTCCCCCATTCCCTGAAAAATGAAGACTTGAAAATAGTTTGCTTCAGACTAGTTTTGTAAACCAAGGTACTAAATTGAACTTAACAACTAAATGCTAGGCCCCAACTAAGCTGGCACTGTCTTTTCTGAAGTCTTTGTAATCACTGCTCTCAAAAGAGTGAGAAAGTTACAAGCAATAGTCTCAAACTAGAAGGTAGTTAAACCCCCACACATTACTAAACCAACACCATTCAAAAGCAACTTCCGCAAAGAATCCCTAAGGTATTTGCATGTGCAATCAGTAGAAGATACCAGAATTATCTCAAAACTATTAAACAAATTAAAACAAATCACTTGAGACCCCTGTGTTTAATAAAGAGCTGTGGGGAGACTGTTCTATATTTTCAGTTCCTCTCAATATGAATTAAAGGACGTACATTCCAGTTCAGCCTGTAGCAGACAAGCACATTCAAAGATGATATTCCCAGTGAGACATGTGAAAGGTTCTTTAGGCTTCCTGAACTCTTGTTAGGGCTCACGCATACTGTACTATTACAGTGGTGGGGGAAGATACTACCCACTGGTTGACCCGGGGTTACCAGTCACACACGGTAACAGGTGAAACAGCAGAGGAAGTTTAAGTAAAGGAAATATATTTTAAATTTGTAAAGGCAAGAAGGGTTGGCTATCTTGTCTCCATCAGCACACAATAACTCAATGGTGAGACAAAGCCCATAGTAACAGCTTCTTATGCTCCGGCAACACCGGCATGGACAGCAACAAGGACAGTCTTACACTGCAGACTTCTATGCTTTGTAGGAGCTCTGCAGTCCAGATATGGTGCAGACAGGAGCAGCACATACATATGACCTTCTTCTGATTGCCAGTTGGAAGCCCGGGGGAGGAAGAACATCTGCCAGTTTTATTCCCACATGGATTTATTTGGTTAGTACTTCCATTTCCCCTGCATCATCATTAGGTGATTTCACCAGCTTCATCAGGTAGAGAGATCATGTAGTTAAAAGCAGCAAGTGTTTAAGTTTTTAAGAAGCAATTCAAGTGAAAGCGGCTTAAAAAGCAGAGAAGATAGGTTTGACTCCTAAGGCCTGAAACTGGATCCAGTTAATGGCTCTGCATGAGACTTCCAGTATGATTTGATCCCTCTTTTGACCCCCTTTACAACCAGGCTAATAGTACTTCTCAACCTTGTGAGGATGATGTCAGAACTAAGCCTCTAGCGCTAGAGATACTCAGATTTGGTGATGATGGGGAGCTTCAGCAACTTCCATAATGAGTGACAACTGGCAATACAGTACATGCACCTATCTCTTTACAGGTATGATATTAAAAAAAGCAAAACAAAACCCACAATCCCTTTGCATCAGCTCTGAATCCTAAATGATTGATTCTGGATTCCCATACTTCTGGAGTCTAAACAGGTTTCATTCAGTTTAGTGGTCATAAAAGTATCATTGTGAAACATCAGCGGCAAATATTGCATCAGGGAATGTAAAAAATAAAATACCTCAGAAATCTGAGCTAGCCCATAACAAAAACCCCCTTCCACTCTGGAAACTTCAGGACTTTGTTCTCCCTTTCTGTAACAAATCAAATTCCAAGTGCCCTGACTATTTTCTGCACTCTTAACCTTTAATGTTATTTCCCCTTGGCTGACAATACTTGGATTGCAGTCCCAGCAGCGTACCCCATTAAACCAACAAATGATGATTCCACCTCTCCTATGTTGAGAGGATCGTGAAGGCTGTGGGGAAAGGGGGCTGTGCACCTCAGTGCTCATCACTCCCCTGCTTCCCGGCACACGACGGACGCAGCCGGCAGACTGCCATCTCCCAGGTCCCTGCGGCACCAGCCCGTTCTGCCCAAGACACCAGCAGCGCACGAGGAGCCAGTGCATGCTTTTTTCATCTTCCATCATCTTTCATCTTCCACCCTGCGAGCCTCCTCTCATGGGCAACTCTTTTCTTTCGCTTATTGTCTGGCTCAGTGGAATAGCTAGTTTGGAGACACTGGTTGGTTTTGTTTCTTGAGACAAGGAAGTATTTTGGGTAATTCACTGCCACGTTTTCCAAACAGCTCAATAAAAATGAGAATTTTTATATAGGGTGAGTCACTACCTCATAAGGCCATTCTATGGAGATAAAAAAAGATAATGCTGAAGTTTGAAAGAGCTTTAAGTCCTAGACTTCCAGTTAAACAAGAAGAAAGTTAAATAGTGGCTGGTCTGATACATTTATTTAGCTCACAGTGACTGAATAAGCAGAAACATTTTTAAGCATGTTCTGATCTCTAGTCAAGGATTTGGAAAGGCAGGAGCATTAAAAACTGTCATTTTCTCCAACTTAAGAAACCCAAACCCCAAAGACAGCAAACAAAACTGAACAGAAAGCGGTTTGTGATGGCCCTCACTACCCAACGCCTGACATCCAGAGGCAAGTTTGACCTGTCAGCTGTACTCCCAATCAGGGCAGTTCTAGGTGAACACTTTCGGAAACAAAGACCTTTACTACAAGTCAAAATTGTAACTATAAAGAAGAACGAAGAAAATAAGTCTCATCAGTTGATAGGATTTTCAGCTCCCTCCCGTGTTTGAAAGCTAAGTGAGCCTTATCTACCCCCAAAAGAGGCTTCAGTATGTTGGTTTTTTTTCACATGTGAGCTCCGAGGGAAAGGAAAAAAATGCCTTTAGAGGGGATTTTCCAAAATTTCATGAAATCAATAAGTCTTCCAAGTATGTGGATCAGATAAAAGAAGGATAAAAAAATAAGGAGGAACTTATTTTCTCCCTTTCTTTTTTAAAACCACTGTCATGCTACTACATGAATCTGAAGCAGTTCAAGTTTCTGAAGATCACTATGGGGAGCGGAGAGGAGCAGAGAGGAGAGGAGCGGAGCGGAATCTCCACACTACAGCCCATACACGTGACAGCAACTCCTGCAGACTCAGCTGAGGTTCCTCGGAGATGGCCTGCTCAGGGACCTCCGTCCCAGTGCTGCTGCCGCCCGGCACTGACTGAGAGCGCACAGGGGGTACGGTGCCGCACAGCCCACATGAGGAAAAACAAGCACTGCAGCTCTGGTAGCACAGTATTTGGCACTGGGAGTTTTAGCCAGCATGGAGAAAAGCAGCATTATTACTGCAGCTGTATCCAAAATAGAGATACTCATGAACTATGAAAAAAAATAACTCCACCCCAGCTGAAACCAGTGTAACATCCTAGGAGGCAGGGAGTGAAACACTGTCCTCATTTGAAGACGAGGGAAGCAAGCAAATCCTCTGAACACATTTTTATATGTCTTCCCTACCTACTGCTTCCCACCGGCTATCAGGAGGCCCAGCTGACTCTAGATGACAACGTCCATTACTCATGACTTACGTTTATGAACAAGCATCTTTGTGTTGCTCCTGATATTTGGGTATGAGCTTCCTATACACATCCACAAACATCAGTAGATGCCAGTCCTTCAGTAAAGCACCCTGACATGAGAAATCATATCCAGCACCTAATCTGAGGTTGGACTGGTCAAATAGAGCCTTGGTTGCTATCAAGCCATCACTATGGGAATAGGGCTGCATGGAGGACTCTGAAAACTCTCTCTTGCACTTTCAGTTCAGCGAAGACCATATTAAACTCACTTGCTACTTTGTCTTTTAATTTTCCAGAAGGCTTTTCACTCCAGACAACATTAAGTCTGCAGTTCAGGACGGAAAGGTCATTTCTTTAAAACAGGACGCAAAAGTACCAAGGAGCTATGTCATTAAGAAATTAGAAGAGTGGGATGAAACTGAATTTCCTTTAGTGCTTGCCCATTACCATACTCAAGTCTACTTCATACTTATTTAGTACTTAGCGTGAGAATTACTGGTGAGCTATAGTTAATAATTCTGCCAATGAGTTATGCTGCCACGGGGGCAGCATGCTAATCGGTTTCATACCCTCATAAACCAGAATAATTTCCCAGCAAAATTGTTCAGAACAAAACCAATGACAAGCCTTGCCCACAAAATATTAATCTGTTTGCATATTGAGTTACTTCCCCAATATTATTTAAAATTCAGACAAAAAACTTACAAACAAAAGAATTATGTGAGAAAGGAGCCTATTATTTATGAAGACGGTTAAATGTGCAACTACTTTTTCCCACTGATGGAACAAAATACAAATCAGCCCTGGGATCACCAGACCGCCACATGGGTGGGCAGAGCTCACTGACAGAGGCTGCAGTAGCGTCATACCAGAGGGAAACAGGCGAACTCAAGTCTCTTTAATTCCGTACAAAGAAAGCAGATCGTAACCTGCGCGAGAGAGATTCCTGAATCATTAAACTGTGGTTCAAATAGGAAAAACACCCACAGCAACAGTAAACAGGAGTTTACAATTAAAAAGGCCAATTGCTCACTGTGCAGGAACTGCTTTTTCAGAAGAAAATACACAGAAATACAATGCCAATGATCTGCAGCTGCATGCAATTCTGCAGACACCACGTATACAGCCATGTTGCTCAGTCCTTCCTCCATAGAAAGAACGAAAACATTTCACTTCCACTGTAGACTTTTGCTACAGTTTTAGAGTTTAAAGGCTGTATCATGGTTTGAAAACATGGTTCAGTCTGTCCCGTAGGAATTCTACAAGCACAGAAGTCTTTTGGCCTTCATCAGCTATGAATCACCTATATGCGATAGGATGTTACTGTACTTTAGCCACAGGGAAGCATGACATGCACTTTGTACAACAAACTGGACTAATAGCCCACAAAGCAGCCAAGGTCATGTTCACCCTATATGCACACAAGGACCCATAAAGTCAACAGGAACGATACATGCACTGAAAGGTGGACTTTTGCCTGAGGGCCATGCTGAATTAGGACCTGGAGCCATAATATGGTAATGAGCTTTTACATATCCATCTTCCAGGCATCACACAATGGTCAAAAATGCACGTGCTTCCCACACATGGATTCAGCACATGTATTTTATATCAAGATGTGACTAGACTGCTGAATTTAGCAATTCCCTTTGTTCTATTCATATTTTTTCATATGACACTTTCCCATTTGGTCTCTAGATGCTGATCTTCCTTTGGAAACCTACACTTCGTTGCTCATTAGCCTTCGCCCCTCAATAATAAAAAGTAAAAGAAAAACTATAGTCTGTCTTCCATCCTGCTCTAGGAAGAGCCTCACAGAAAGACAGAAACCTCACAGATCCTGACAGAGCAGACTTTCTACAACAAGGGCTTCTAAAGAAAGATAGAATTACAGGCAATCTTTAGTCATAATTCACATACGTTCTTTTTTGGGGGTCCAATTTTATCTTCTAATACAGGAAGATTCATGGGAAGCTGCATTTTTATTAGTAACTCTTCTTTACCCCGCTCCCTAACTTGACCCAGGACTGGTCCTGCACAACCTTAGCAGAGACAGGGTGGGAAGGGAGGGAACTGACTGCGCCATTTAGTGTTGCATCATGTTAAGGTCTCCCTCCGAGGGCCCGGGCTAACTGGGGAGACGAAGCTCTCCTCCCACCTCTGCTCCCACCAGTGGAAAATCTTTGCCTGATGGAACCCTCCTCGCTGACCTGCCTATCAGTAAACCCAGGAAATTGTCATGCGTTGTGAAACAACAATCACTGTGCCTTCAGCATTGCTACCATAACCACCTAAACAATACACACTTGCTAATCCTCCACCTACAAGAGGGTGTTTTACAATGAACACAACCATCATGAATCACAGACCACGAATCCTAGTCTCAATGCTGCTCCACAGCAGCATCAGCCTTCCCCCACTCCGATTCCCTGTTGCTCCTGCACACCATCCTTTTCTGCTACAGCTCAATGCTGTAGCTGCTGTCTGCCACTGCCTGCGTTTCATGTGGGGAAGGAGAAGGAGCTAGTGAAGGGAGTGCGGAAGGGCAAGCTTTCTCTCCACTAATTAAGTGCGCTGAGTTTGCAGTAACGGTAAGGGGTGGACATGTGGGTGGAAGGTATGTGCTGCCTTCATTTTCCAGATTCTTCCTGTTCTTTGGTTTTGTGTCAGCAATGCTGCATGTACATCAGCTTTTGATTTTTACGCTTTTGTGGCTTAGGGCCATTAGGGTTGCTATATACACACAAACATACAACATAGCTGTTTCACAACAAAGATTTTTGTGCATTAATGCTGCAGAGGGTTTGCCATCAGAAAGTGTTACTGAAGATGAGAACACCAGTTCTAGCAACAGATTGACACAAAGAAGTGTTATTTAAAACACAAAGAGAAGAAAGAATGGGAACATGAGGAGAAAGGGAATACCAAATTCTTTTGCAGCTATTTATTAAACAAAAGGACTGCTCAGATGTACTTGTCCAAATTATTTTCTGATGTAACTTCATAGGCTTCAGAGGAGGAGTGAGAATGAAAGTATCTGCTCTTGAAATGTATCATCTGTTCACCATACTCATGTAGGTGGGCAGGTTACCTTTAAAACTATAAATTAGAAATTTAAAAAAAGAAAGGAATTATTGGATGCAGCTCACTTGAGATCAGCTTGATTTTCTTATCTTCTTATAGACGAGTCACTAGAAATAGGGACGTACGTTTCATGGAATTCCAAAAAATTTGGGCATGCAGGGGGGTTGGACTAGATGACCTTTAAAGGTCCCTTCCATCCCAAAGCATTCTATGATTCTATGATTCTACAATAACATAAAGTTAAATTTAAATAATTCAGACTTCTGCCTGCAAACAGGGCTGATCTTGCAGATGAGTTAACTTTCCTGGGATATCACTTATCATAGTAGACAGAAGTGACCAGAACCATGTGGGGAAAACAAAAAAAGAGTGAACCCAGTCTCAGATGCACCACCATAGAAGTTACCTCTTCTCGTTTGCTTTCATGAGAGGAGGAACACTGGCCACCTTGGATTCTGCTCATTTTTCATTTTACCCAGGTTAACTCATGTTTCCCTAGTCCTGAGAAACCTGACTGAGGCTCACTGAGGAGTATTCAGATGAAGAAAGAGGCATTTTAAGGACTGTCACTACAAATTTGTATTTGTTCAAGATGTCTGTCTTATAGAAGGAAGACCACAGCAAACTTAACAACTTGGGCTACACAGTCTGAGATTTGGATCACTTTTTATTTCGTTTCCACATTGCATGTGACAATGAAAGGTTGTGACATTCTAAGTGGTTCCAGACTCCATCAGGCTGTCCACAATGAATTAAAAAACAATAAAATCCAGATGCTTTCTCAAGTAAACACTTCCTTTCTCAGCAAAGCAAACCAAATGCAAAGGATACTGCTGAAAGTTTTCTTCTAGTATGTTTATTTTATATAAAGGTATCTTATACTTCACTGGCACTTAAGTGTTCCTCCAACACAGTAAAGCCCCTGGCACTCTTTTCCTGTATTTCTGGTGTTGAAAGCCAAATTCTTGAGAAAATATCTCATTTACATGAATGACTTTAATTTGCTTGTAGATATTTAACGAAGTCTACATCTAAAATGACACTGACAAGTTAAATTGGCTCCTGGAACACAGTTTGCAATGAGCCAGAGTAAAATAAAAATGTTAGCTTTTTAAAAAAAAATGTAGATTCAACTTTCAAAGCACAGAATTTGTGCCCCAAACAAGGAACATGAAATTGCTTACCAGTAAAAGAAAAACATATCTACTTCTTATTAGCAGGCTGAGAAGTGAAAAAGCAAAAATTAATAAACCCACAAAAATTACAAAGTAAACTAATTGTGTTAAACCATTTGTTGTAATCTTCCAAAACATTTTTCATAACACAGGTAAGGACTTTTAAATGAAGTATAAATATTATCCCTAAGTGGAACTGTGCTCTTGAGAAACACTTCAAACATGAGATTCTAATTGCAATGCATTGCAATTTTCTTAGTAAAAATAAATCAAAACCAAAACAGACACCTCCAGATCCTGGTCTGCAGATGACAACAGTTTGTCAAACCTGGACGTACCTGAAGAACAATATAAATACCTCGGAGCTGATGCCCTCACTACCTAGAACTATTCAAAGAAAGGTATCCGCATAGGTGCTACTTTTAGTCCTCTTTCTTTTAGTCGCAAGGGTACTTTTCCATGTTCACCGCCCTTTCAGTGCTCCTCTACTATAATGAAAAAAAAAAAAAAAGATACTGTTTGCACAGCCAATCTCTTTCCATCAAAGCCCAGCAGCACAGCAGACAGACACATCTAGCCTTTAGTAGCAGCAACAGGGATCTGTTTGTCAGAAGATAGTGGCTTCATCCCTCTTCTCCCCGGCCCCCACTGAGCTTCAGCAGCAGCTTGGTGGAAGGCAAATGCACTAGAGCAAATTTATTTTAAAATACAGCTCTTGTGAGGACTGTACAAGGCACTGCTTGATCCAGAAGAAGCTCTGAGAGATTAAACAATTCTATACCTACTCATCCTCCAATACACGGATGTATTTTCAAGCTTAAAGGCTTGCCAGGAAGTTTTTTTGCTTTTTGACTTAGGATCTTCAGCTAATATATATCAATCTGCCTAAGGGGAATCCCTGCCCCCCCCAAATCTTGAAAGCTAATGAGAGATTTCAATATAAAGTGATAAAAAGGGACCAACTGTATTTAATATAGAGCATGTACTCCAACAACATTCAGGGTGATCCTGGAAACCAAGCAGAGCTTTCCTTTTTATGGAACGTTTTTTCCCCTTTGAAGAAAAAAAAGGAAAGAAAAAACCAACAAAAATTTAAAGAAATACAGGAAAACATGAAAACCAGCAATAACAAACAAGTGGAATGAGGTAATCCTTGGCATTAACTGAAATTGTGACTGTAGCCATTGCTCCACACTTCAAGATGATAGAAGAGCTGAAAATATTTTTGCGTGCTAAAACCTGACATCATAGCGCCACGTTTTTTCTGATGTAGTTGCCATTGCTCCCATTAATAGCTGATCGCTTTCTCACATGCATCTCACTTGCTCTAGTTTTGGGTAGCGCTGAGACAGGTTCCCTCTTCCCTTCCCCCCCTGGGAGTCCACGGGAACTCCACAGAAAGCAGTGGAAGGGTGCTGGATGTTTCCCCCTCATGGAGGAAACGGGTCTTGATCCCACCGCAACTTTAGAGCTAGGAGATTTTCAAATTACTTCATTTTAGCTGTTAGATGCCCTCAGTTTTGAGAAAAGGAGTTTTCAGTCTTGTAAACTGTTGAAAACACAGCCTTTTAACTTATCACACATTCTGATAAAGCGATTTGGTGAAACATTCTTTAAAGACGGCTTAGATAGAAAGAATATAAATTTCTTCTGACCAGGCCACATCACAGAGGTTTACTTGATAAAAGCAACATGTTGATTTATTCCATTCCTTTCCCCTGCTGCCCAAGCTGTGAAATACAGGCAGATGATGCAATCCCTCTGAGAGAGAAGGAAAAAAAAAAAAAAGGGCAAGAAAGAAGAAAAAGGAAAAAAAAATTTCACAGCGTAGCATATTGCTGGCATGTCCAAAGTTAGGTAAGCTGTTCCTGAAGAGCCGGCAGGAGCTCCCGCGTTCACCGCACTGCAGGCAGGACTGGAAACAGGGTGTTGAGACCCCTCCGGCCCCTGGGGGCTGGGAGCCCACCCCAGCATCGCTCCCCCTCGCCTTCAGCCCAAGCAGGAAAAGCATCCGAAACAGACTGACAATCTCAAAAACCAAACAAAGCTGTCATCACCATTTGTGTTTATTAAAAACAGAATCAAAACCAACACTGGTGATTTCTCCTAACTAACGATTAGCAGAAAGTCTTTTGTTCTGATGTCTGAACTCATCAAATATGCTTACCCTTTCAAAACAAAACACAACAAAACAAAAGCGGAGGCAGGAATTATAGTCTCCTCTCAAACTGTGTGTGCTCCTTACCGATTTCTGCATAATATATTCTCAAGACTAAATCACTAAAATTTACTTGAACTCAAGATCATTCTTTCTATTTATAAGTGAGATATTAATTAGAGAGTGTTAACTTGCACATGAAAGTTAAAGCATTAGATGATTTTATAATATGATGGGTTCATTTTTTTCAGTGTAAGAATAATTTTCATATAATTTATGTATCTGTTACCTACACATAGGTCAGATCAAATTCCCTGTAAAGTCTGGAAAGGCTTGTTTTATTTCAGTGTGGTTTTGAATTAAACAATATCTAGGGTATTGCTAAATTCCCCCACTTCTCCCATTCTCATTTTATTGCAACTTGAGTCTCATGATATTTAGCCTTTTGGACAAATTCACTAGGTTCTGGTTTGAAAGACACAGCTTAGGACACTCAGTTTTCATTTATATAAATAAAAGCTACATTAGTTTTTTTGATCATCAGGGATTTACTTAAACTGTATAATAGTTGAATCCTTCAGTTTCAAAGACCAGAAGATAAACTGAAAAAAAGAAAAATCAACCTCCATTTTAAAAAAAAATCTCATGAAGTTCACTATAGTATGAGAATAATTATGATCCAGATCATTGTTATTTCCAATTTTGAGATAAGTACATTCATTGTAAAACTACAGTGTTTTCCTAGATTTCAGCTTGCCTTTCACAGCCAATTAATCAAGGGCAATTATACACAAGGGCAGTGCATCATGAAAAATCAAGCAGTGGTTATAACGGTGTATACAACAGAAGAACGATAATATCTGGATATCAGTTATATATTCTCTCAGCTTCGTACCCTCAGGGATCATCCCACTTGGTGGATATCTGGTCAGTATTGAGCAATGGCCAGACACACAACACGGCAGCCTGCAGCAGGAAGCGAAGACGACCTTGGTCAGCTGAAACAGCAAAGGAAAACAAGGTACAGAGAGACTGTAGTGCTCAGCGACATTCTTGCCTCAGAACTTCATGCCAAAAGATTATGACAAAGCACGTAGGTATGTCCTAGGTTGTCTGAAAATACAGTATAATGCCAGCCGTGGACAAACACTTTTTTTTTTTAGCGTGTATCTTCTGACAAAGGAGTCGGCCCAGATCTCTCAAAGGTCAAACCAGCAGAGGAGGTGACTCAGGAGGGCAATGGTACGGATGTTCAATTGTTCAGTAACCACCGCCTGCTTCAATCCATCCCAAGCTTCCCTATTGTAACCGTGTCTTCAAAATATTTATAACGCATGGCAAGAAGCTTGCACAGATGAAACACCAGCTGAAGTCATCAGATCTAATTTTGCAGAATGTATAAACAGAGTAGGCTTCAGATCTGCTCTCTGAACAGAGCTAAGGGCCAACATCCATGCAGTCTGACTGGTAGGTGTGCCAGCCCAAATAAACCTGTCTTGAGGAACATTGTGCTGTACCCTTTTCAAGTGGAATCAAATCAACAAACAAAATAAATAATGGTTCCTCGAGAGAAAGCATGGTAGCGGCTGGACAGTGGGAATGTGAATGCTCTACCCGTACTTGATGTGAGCTCTGTTCTCCATCGATAGTGCTGTTCAGACATATCTAAACCCTTTTGGAAATAGTACAACCAGAACAACTGGCCAGAACTGAAGAGGGGGACCTGAAAGCCTATGCCTACACTTCTGAAATACTTCTCAGATCTGGAAAGACCAGCTCTGTTGAATCCATCTCCAGATACTGGATAAACACTGTAAATCTCTTGCCACCAACCTGCAATAGAAGCATTCATCACATCATCACTGCAGCAATTCCAAAACTCTTTGGCACTGAAATGGCAGATGCAACCTTAACTGACCCTGGCCTGACCTCTGCTCCCTCTGACAGTACCAGGAATGAAATGGCTTTTGGCTGGTGCACTGTCTGACTTGCAAGCTTGAAGAAGGAGTTTTGTTCCTCTGCAAAATCACAGGGCAGAGGGTACCGCACGCCCAGCCTCAGCCTTCCGGCAGTCAGGAAGCTGGGAACACCAGCAAAGACGTCTGAAGATGAGATATTGGCTGTACTCTTGCTTACCCTCTTATCGGAGGATAACTAACCCCCTCCCTGTTACCTACACGTTTAAGCTAGTTGGGTCACAAAACAGTGAGCAAACGCCTCTGGGCTGGGCCATATCTTATCACTTAGAATGACACTGTTACAAGCCCGAGTATTTCAGGTCCTCCCAACAGCCATGCCAAAACTTATTTAAATACGTTGCACAAATGAAAAACCTCGTGTTGTTCCCCACCTTAGGTACAGACCTTTCCTACTTCTCCATCGCATTAAGACCAATTCTGGTTTAAGCGTCCCCGAACACCAACTGCAGCCCAGACACCAGAGGGTAGCTTCAGGTCAGAATACACCCCAGTCTCAGGGCCAAATCTGGGATCTTTACTCCCTACATCTTACCAGCTGATGTCCACTGCTGTCCTCAGGGACCTCTGCATGTTCAGCAGGACTAGATTTCTGGCTCTGGGCTTGTTTAGAGACTTTTAAATAAGTTTATCAAGATATTTAAATTGTGTATATGACATGATTTACATACAGACAAAACCAGCCAAGATGGCAGAACAGGCATTGAGGCTTTCTCCCAGAATCTCTCCTGTCCTTTATTTCCAGAAGACCAGCAGTACCACAAATAAAGCTGCCACTGATTGCACTGTTGCCACCAAGGTGCCACTAATGAGCAAACAGAAAATTGGCCCCAAATGTCCTGCCTCTCCCCATCCCCTTACACCTCTCTAAAGTAATTGTAGGATAGTTCCCTTCTATTACAGGATACTGGCTGAGGATGATAGTGAATGTTATTAATAATAATAGGAATAAGGATAAAAAAAGGGAAATTAAAATCTAAGTAATCAAAACAAAAGAACTGCTTGATATTGCATTCCAAGCCATAGGGGAGAGACTTAAAGAACTTCAATCCAGAATCACTTCTGCTGTCCATTTTCAGACCCACCACTCTCAAAGGGATACAACAGCACCGCAGAATATTTAGCCTAAAAAAAAAAGCCTTAGAGGCCTGCAGAACGTGGGCCCATGCATTTCTCCCTGTTTCATAGAGTCCTAATCTGAGATTTAACCTCAAGTCTTAAATAAACAAATTAACAGATATTTAACATTTTTATTTTGCAACAACGGCCTTAGAAATATAGACGGATCAGTGGTGGTAAACACCTGTGCTGTAAGCCCCAGTCTCTCAGTGTCTTGAAGACCGGGATGCCCTTGGATAGACAGTGTTAAATGTGGACAAAGTCCCATTACTGCCATGACACTCACTGCTAGTCCAGCCCAAACCAACGTGTTTCCAGAGCTGAGAAAAATAGCTTAATGCCAAGGATTTACATAACAGGTGTAAACAGCAGAGGAAATACTCTGGCAAACCTAGACACTCAGCCCAAAACTCATCACCAAGACAATAAAAACAAAGAAAATAAATAGGGAAAAAAAAATCTAGTAATTCTACAAACACGCTGACTGCAGTGTTAAACAAATACGCCAAATTACTTTGCGAATTGCCAAGTGCTGTACTACCAGGGTTCCTCCTGCGCAGTGTCAGCACTGCGACCGCAGGTCTGGTTAGAATCACCATCGTGAAAAATAAAACTTGTGAGATAGGCCACACAGTTTCTTTGAACAATAAATTATCTTCAGCCTGGTTTGAACAGCATTAAAGTGTATACAGAATTCAACAGGGAAATTTCAGCCTCTCTTGAAAGTCAATGACAAAAATCCCATTTGTGTCAACACAAGCAGGTTTTAACCCCCGACCTTACGTTATGCTTATTACAACATTAAAAATACTGATCTTAGATGAAGCAGGCAAAATGGCAACACATGCATCAACAACACAAGAAACAGCCTCAGCTTGAGAAAACTGTCCTTTAGAAACTGTAATATCTGTAAGGTCAAACCATGTTGTGCTCTGTTCCCAACACTGATTTTGGACCAGTCCTTGCAGTTTTCTGTGTTTCAGTGATCACGGCTGCAACAGAGGGGCAAAACTACCCTCACAAGCACTTTTTTTTTAAAAAAGCTTATCGAAACAGAGTGGAAAGAAAAGTTATATCCAGAGCTATAGTACGGTATCATTAAGTGTTGACACTGAGTTTAATGTGACCAGCAAAACTTTTCCACTTCCACCAAACTCTTTCTCTTTCCTTTTGTTTTACAGCCTGCTGAAACAGTGATAGTCCACATCTGGTTAGTGTCTGGTTCAAGACAGACACCAAACAGAAAAGTCCATGTTTGGGATTAAAGAGGCAAGCATTCATCGCACAGGGCAGAAGAGCCATTTAACGCTTTTCTGCATGGCAGCAAGGGGGGGAAAGGCGTGCTGTAATTTTGGGGGCATTTTCTTCTGCTTTCTGAACCCCAAACACTTAGTTCAAATTTAGTTTTCTTGAGCCTTCTTTTCTCTGAAGAGAGACGGTGTCTAATAAAAACAATGAAGTACACAATAAAGATTAATCTATCTCAAATGTTTCCAGCAGCAACTGCATAACCTGTACACAGGGAAAACATGAAATGAATTCTTCAGTGATAGCCTTATCATACAGAACAGCCCAAAAGATCCCTCAGTGTTACTAACTAGACACAGTAGGAAAATGACGCGGTAATATGTACAGAGGGCACCAGCAAACAAGGGAAATAACCATCGTACAGGCATACTATTATAGGGAGACATCCAGCAAGGAAGTGATGAATACATGAATGGAAAAATAAGCAGAGATTAATGGAGGCTACAAACGAGGACAGAAACTACGTTACCCGTTAAAAATAGTGAGAAAAGCAGTGTAAAGTGGTATTTCTGAAATTTCCACAGCTCCTACATTATCAGCATATGCTCTTTAAGCATAACTATGATCAATTTACTTATTGCAACAATAAATGAGTAATTACTTAATTCTGTAATGGGCTGTACTAGAGCTCTTTGAAATGTGATAAGTCTCACAGCAATCCGGCATGTAGAGAAAGCATTAAAAAACCCAACATAATTAGCCTCATTTCTGGAAGAAGGTATCGGAAACACAGGCAGCCTCCTCCTTAAACATGGGCACAGATCACCCCACGAACACAGGCACATGCTATATGTGTGAAGAAAAAAAGGTCTTTCAGTGACTATTACTGTAAGAGGAGGATGTATGGCCAAAAAAACTTAGAGGAAAAAACCAAACAAGCCAAAGCAAACCTCCATGGAGGCAGACAAGCAGAGGGAGCACAGTATGACTAAGCACTGGGCTCACGGACCCCACCCCCTCAGGGAGCATTTTGCTTTCCAAGTAAATGGCATCTCTTTGGGGTTCTGTCCCATTCCCTCCACTTCCCTCCACCATCCCCCCCCACACCCCCCAAACATACACACACCCCCAGTGCAGCAATACAGGATTTTGCATATTCTTTGCTGATGTGCAGGGCAGTGGCACAGATATATAACTCACACCGTCATTTGCTTGTCCTCATTAGTACAGCTTGCCTTGCTTTGAAATTTTGCTCAACTGTTTTGAGTCCAAGAAGGCAAATTATATTATTTGGTAACTGCGGAATAGATGCTCAGCAATGTGAAAACGATAATAAATTGAAAATGTTTCATAGCCATTACGTTAGTGATTTGTTAATGTCAGGGAGCAACCTTGGATGTCTGAAATGTAGGTCTCGCATTAAAAAAACCGAATGCAGCTACATAACTCCTAATGTGCTTAGAAACAGAACTCATTATTTTAAATATCTACTAAAACCATTTTCCTCTAGGATGTGATTAAAGGTACTTGAGGAACAAACACGTGGCCTTAAGACAGAACACCTCTGAAACCTGCCTACTGCTTTTACAATGAACCGCATTCACAGTTCTCCATTGTACCTGCTGACTGTGATCCTGTTAACGTCACCTTGCTCACAAAGAACCTAACAGGCAATAAAATGAATTGCAAGAACAAAAAATTCCACGATAAAGGAAGTGCATCTGTAAGAATATTCAATATTCTGCCCATGCGGACAAGAACTGGGTCAGAGTTTCTCCCAAAGATATACCTGTCAAAGCTACATTACAAATACACAGCTATAAAATGAATTAAGCAATCAAAAGAGACAAGATCTAAACTTTGTTATCCTTGTTTCATTCTACAATAGAGAGAACAATGAAGGAAGAGATTGATGCTACTGAATAAGAGACACGTCATCTTCTCCTGCATTATTCTTCATCATGACATACCACGAGCAGAGATTAAATAGAAGCCCAGATAAGTTCAAATGATACAGCTGTCAAACTTAGGTGTTTCTAATAGGCCCTTCACAACATATCTGGACTATTAAAAGGAGGTAATGCAAAGACTGTAAAACGGGTGAGAGAAGAGAGTAAAAGAAAAGGAGCTACTCTGAATCGCCTAACAGGATAACCACAGGGAAATGGGGTTAGGAAGGAAGAGGCAACACTAACATTGTGTTTAATTTTGTCTCCTCCCAGTCGGCAAAGCACATAGGGACCAATTCAACTCTCTTTATATCAGCATAAATGATAAGGGACTCCACAGAAGACCACGAAACTACACCAATATAAGCGAAAGAGAATTTAAAGTGGCCCTAGATTACTCCAGATTGTCCAAATTACATTCATGCTGAAATGAAAGGGGCTTTTCTCCACAGGGGTGGAGAAAACTTGGCTTTATTAACACCCCATTCCAGCCGTGATCCAGGAGGCCTCTGCACAATGAAGTAGGAGGAAAGCTGGGCTACCACCCTATTAGTGCCTTCCCTGAGAGCAAACATACCCTCCAAGTACAACCCTTATTAGACATCTGAGAACCCACCAGGATGAGGACCACGCCCAACCTTCCCCAAAGACACAAATCCACAGGGAAGCGGTCTTCATTATTGCAAGGGCTGCTGCCTGTGGATCCATGTGTCCTTTTAAAGGGCATGATGTAGGAGCCCATTCAGAGGCACCGTTCTGCCTGTTGCAGTCACTCTTCACTATTGCTCCCAGTCACAGGCAGTAAAAATAAGGAGATGCCTCTGAGATCCTGGACGCCAGCAGAAAATTAGCATCAGCCTGGTGGTTAATAGCAACCCTGCTTGTAACTACAGCATATGGTTCTTTCTCTGTGAAATGGGATTTCTTTAGGATAGAGATTATAAAGCATTGTGTTTGTTAAAGAACCACCACAGTAATAAAAATAATAATATAATACAATCAAGCAGTAAAGCTAATAGTGCCTTCCATTCACAGATCTGAAGTTTAATGACTCAAACCTGGCAGCACCCTGGGAGACTTGTAAAAAAGAGGTTTTCCTACCTTTTAGAAAAGGGCAAATGAACACACACAGGTGGATTAAATTATGATCCCTTCAAAAGCAGGAGAAGAATCTATGGCTGAGGTGAGGAAACCCCCAAATTTCAGACCAATGATTACATGCTGCCCTTCTCAGGAGCATCATTTTATCAAGGAGACTGTATTACTGGGCACCTCTATCTGTGCCACCCAGAAAAGTTATAGCAGCATAAAACAGAGAGCTGAGTTAGGTAGAGATATTCCAGTGTGACTCCTGGAGTAAAAAGACAATTCTGAATTTATTTTTGTCATTTGAAGACATATAAGCTCTGTCAAAAAGTCACTATTACACTGGAATAAAAGCATCTATGCAAGGAATGACGTTTCTAACCATGCTGCTACAATTATGCGAGTACGACTGGCAAAATTTCCCTATATGAACAAGCTCCTACTGCCTCTGGTAATAAATTTTAGGAATTGACTAAACAGGAATTAAATTTGTTTCCAGGAAAATTAACTTTTTAGCAGAGGGGCCTGAGTGTTACATGTTTGCCATTGCTGTATTGCACTTCCCTGATAAGTATATATTATATATACAGTGCCAAGAGCCACTGGCACAGCAAACTTTCACCTGCACTTGCTGTGAGCCAAAGCAGGTTAAACTCATGGGACATCTTGCTTGTCCTTGAACTCCAATAATACTGCTGTCATGGAGCTGAGCTATTCCAGAGCAAAATGACAGGAACCCATTTCCAATTCTATTACACATACCCTGTCCACAATGCCAAGCTTCGCCTGTGGCTCCGTTTAAACTCTTCTATTTATAGATATCATCCTATAACTTGAGGTGCTGTGAGTCCATTGCATGTGGGGCCAACAGATAGGGAGGTTTTGTGCTTTCTGCATGGAGGAGGAAGACATGGTATGTATCAGGAGGATGTGCAACTCTAGTCTCAATACATGTCACCACGATGAGCCAAACTCAATAAAGAGAAAAGAAAAAAAGACTTTACTGGAGATATTTCCAGCTGATGCATTTGTAGTTTCCCACAGCAGTGTGCAACAGCCCAGGGGAAACTGCAGGGAGAGGAAGGCCAGGGAGGATCTGCAGCTCCCTGCCGTCATGAGGGGCGCACCACACCACACTATGCCATGCCGCCACCGTCACCCCGATACTCACCCCAAATGGCTCCGTGGCAGCTGCTGGAAGGGCAGCACAGCAGCCCTCTCAGGGGAAAACTAGCGCACAAAGCCAACATGGGGTGCCCATTTTGATCCTACTTATTCATGTCCTGCAGCTTCCTCACCAAACCTCTCTGGCCAGTGGCCCACAGACAGGCAGAGCTGGACATTATTGGGGGAGACGGGGAACCAAAAATTATTCATAGCATTTGTAGCTCTTTTTTGCTTTTAAGTATCCTTTACGCGTAACGGTAATATCTACTGTAGAGAACTGCACATGGACCCAACCATCACATTCACCAGAGACATGGATTTGTAACCCTCCTGTTGCTGGGTTTGAAACTGTTTAAATCCCCCAATACCAAGGGACTCACTGATGATTTACAGTGAAAAGTAAAATCAGATCTGAGAGAGAGGAATCAATGTGAAGCATTGCAAGCACAAGAAACACATCTCAGCGGACATGTGAAGCAGCCTGTTGCGCTTCATTACCAAGGGAGAAGAGGTTTGGTGGGCACCCACAGGTGGAGGTCGGCTCACATGCAGCTCAGCACAGCACTGCACCTTCGTACCATGCCTTGGGCCACTAAAGCATTTTACACACTGCCTCGGTGTTTCCCAGCCAGCGGGGAGGGAGCATGTACTGCGGGGAAAGCAGAGTTACACCTCATTTCCCTAGACTGGGAAGGTATAATGTGTGCGTCAATATGGGGCACAATTGGTTTCATTTCCCTGAAGCACCAGTGAAACGCTAGTAAGCTAAATACTGCATCCATAAGTAAATATCCCATAGCAGTATTACCCTTTCTGCAGATACAGCCCTAAGGGAAGGCAGCTAAGGGTCACTCTTACCCCAGAAAATCAGCTGGCTTCAGAGTTAGACAGCTGCCAAAGCCAGAAGGCCAGACTCAGCCCGCCTGCTCCCACCCTATTGCACCTTGGGTCCCCCTTATGCAGAGACAGCTCAGGAGCCACCAGCTGCTCCCTTGGTGCCAGAAGCATTGATCTCAGGAGGCTGGATCCCACCACCCAGCATAGCTGCTTGCGCTGAGTTGCTCAAGAACTGATTTTGGTACAACCATGCACAGACCCCAGCACAGCCCACTGCGCTGCAGGGGAATGCATGAAGAATCGAGAATTTAAGCTGCACGTGTTGCCTGGAAGCTTGATCTTCAGCAACGAGACCTGCCATCCACTTCAAAAAACATGGGATGCTCAGGCAAGGACTGGGATTTCAGGAGTCCAGGGACCAACAGTACCCTGAGGCAAGAGCCTCACCGTTGCCTTCACTGCCAAAGCTCAGTGAGGCAACACAGTGGGAGGAACGACCAGGGGGGAGACAGAGCAAAGCCCACATCCAAGTAGCTCCAACCATGGACTTTGAAGCAAAAAGACCCTGATATATTAAAATGACTAAGAAAACACACCTATGACCTCTAGCCTTCGTGAAAGCAGAGATGTGTAATCGCACAGACTGTACCATTGACTGCTAGTTACAGAGCTATGGCAGAAACTCATTAATGCAGTTAGAAAGTTTCTATTCTTAGTCTGAATTTGGATGCTCCTCTCTTGTGCACATAGACCGTGGTTGAGAAAGTTAAATAAAATCCATTTCCTTATATAGCAGAAAGCTTTTAGGCTACAAGCCCCCCATACCAGAAGGATTTTCAGCCTAAAAATTACATTATGATGACAATTCAGACATTAATTCTTTCTTTAAGTCCTGTGGATTGCGCAGTTCTTAAAACACAATTCTTTTAATAAAAATAATAATGAAAAATAAATCCATGTATATATGGAAAAGGATTATGGAAAAGTCTCTCTTTAGGAGGGAGAAAGAAAGTTGAACAGACTTTACTGAGAACTTACAGTATTTTATAGTTCATGATGCGTGCTTCTACTACTTTTCTTTAAGATTATCCTACAGAATAGTGGGGACTTTGTCCTCTACTACTGTGCATGGCTTGGAAAAACCTATACAGGTATATTCTTGTGCAAAAAGTTCACCTTCTGCAAAAGCCTATTTTTTTAAAAACACAGCTAGAATTAAAAAACAAACCCAGTCAACTTCCTAGAGATGCAGCTGAGTGTGGAAGGTTATACTTCCTAAAACACCAGGAAACACAGTTGCAGTAATGCTCTTCCACAGGATGTACCTACTTAAGTTCAAGTGTCAGTAAACAGAGGGAACAAACATCCTAATTAATCTGCAGGCCACAATCCCCACCCGTTACCCACAGACTAGTTAGTTAGGGCTCTTTTTCTCCTTAACATTGATAAAACTGACAAAGAGCATCAGTCTGACTGAGCAAAAGCTGACCTGGCAGAGCTGGGATTACAGGAACCTGAAGAGGTGCTCTTTCCTTCTATAACACCTTTATCCAAAAAGCAAAAGATCCTTCCAGAACCAAATTCCGCAATCCCTGTTTTAAAGAGGAGGAATTATAAAGACACTGAAAGGTTAAACAATTTGCTCACATTTTTACACTGAATGAAGACCAATTTGAAGCTTGACTTATTGGTCTCCCTTCTACCCACCAAACTTGAGGGTTTATTCAGTAAGCCAGGTGGGATCTCACAGATATATATTCACTTGTAAGTGTGCATGAATAATAGCTCAACAGCTGACAAAAAAAACCAAAACAATCAAACCAAACATGATCACAGGACCAGCATCTCCACAGCTCCACTCAGAAATGCATCTTGCATTTAATTCTGAGCACAGAAAAGTCATTTTTAAACAGTTCTGCTAAAGAGGCCCAATCCACACGTACAGTTCCTGTGATAATCCTGACCCAACACATTCATAAAACTCTACAGCTCCATCAGCCACCAGCAGTGCCTGTGGTGCTAAACCGCAGGGCCAGTCCTGTCAATGTCTTTGACGGTGAGAAAAAAAAGCTGTGAAAATAGGACCTTTATTTTTCATAGGGTAGCAACACAGGAAAGAACACCAGGACAATGTCTTCACTCACTGGTACAAAAGGTACGAGCCAGTTTGCTTGATGAAGTCATGCTGGAGTGTGCGGAATTTACCTCTAGATATGCACTTTTATACTGGGAGGCCACAGTCCATGACAGACACAGGGCACAGCCTTGTGTCCTGTTACAGACCGAGGTATTCTCTCCTAGCACATCCATCTCAGCAGTCGCAAAGGATGCAGGAGAATCCCTCATTTATGGGCTAGCTTAACAACCTTTTGCTGGGAGGGAGCAATAACACGGCGCCATGCTCCATGATGAAGTTCCCCAGTTGCCTCAGTTTAGGCTGGGTCTCCCTACATCAGGTATCCTTCATGCCCAAGGGCAAGGGTGAAGAAGGCAATAAAGAGAAGGTGTTGCCCACGCTTTATATCAGAGGAGACATAAAGCTGGTGTCCTGGTATTGGGCACTGCACCCTAAAAACTCTTCCTAAAGGTTTTAAGAAGCTGTGAATTTGTAGCAGGAGAGAAGGAGCCCTGGAGAACAAAGCAGGTGAGAGCACTGGAGGTGAAAGCACTGTTACATGCTAGCACCTGCACGCACGAGGGTGGAGAGAAATGGCCGGCAGGCACTGCAATAAACCCTCCACATCTCCTTGGCAATAACACAGGCATCGTTTTTTATTGCTGAGTATAAAAGTACGGTAGAAGGCCCAGAAAGTCATCTGCAGAGCATTAAACCAACAACACTGGCCAGCGACACAAGATGCTGGACAGTCCTTGGTTAGCTCACTGGCCTCATTTCTCATCAACATGAGCAAAGGAAGCCTTGTTTTAGTAGGTATTTTGTATTAAATCAAGAGAATAAAATTATTTCAGTATGAACATGTAGAACAAAGGGAGAAGGTAAAGGGTGTGTCCTCTTAAGATGGCCTGTATTTCTTAGGAGATGTATCACTGATTGAAGAAAAGAAACTGGGAAGAGCTGCATCTACCAGCCCTCTTGATACGCAAGGAATCTAAGAAAAGAGCATTAAAATTTAGTATTGATTCTTACAGGCAAATTACCTTAAAAAATGTGAGTCACTCAGTCTGAGATAAAGGAAGACACAGACTAAGGAACCAGGCCCAATTTTTTGGCAAAGGGACTTTGTTGGTGTACTTGGCCAAAATCAAGATCATCTTAAAATGATGTCACGCACTCATTTATTTTGGTGTGGCAATCACCTAGGAACTCAGACCAGAATACATGCAAACAGAGTTCAGCCCCACAACCTTATGTAATCCTTGAGGAAGCCATGAGAGAACTTTAAAGGTAATTTAGAGGGTGTTTTTAAAATTATTTTTAATAATTTTCATTAAAAGAAACAAGAGTTAAAAATTAGGTGAGAGAGTTTGAATTCAACGCTGCAATCTTATCACAGCATATGTTAAGTATATGATTAAAAAAATGCAGCTAGCCCATTATCTCTAATAGCATCTGTGAATTTTTTAAACTGCCATTTTTGTAGACATCTGAATTGGTCACTGGAGGTGGTAAATAAGATGATTTGTCACAGATGTGAGGAACTGAATCCCAGAGCTGTGCAGAGAACAAACGAGAGCTCTGTTCGAGCCACAGCGGAGCCTTCTTTCCTCCCCATTCGAGGTCAAACGCACCCACAAACAGCTGCAATAAATCCATCGCATCAGTTATGGCCCTACCGCTGCTGGGGAACTGTACAAAGTTGCATTTACTTGTTAAAAATGATTGATTTTAACTCCCCTCCGTATCCACGCTCCACGCAATTCCCCTGCACGCTATACCATCTGCTGTAATTCTCCCAGGTTGACTTCGGCATACTGTGACATACAAAAATCAATCAAAATTGCTTGATACGTCAGCGCCCAAGGAAGAAGGGCCACATATGTGATCTCACCATTTGTTTCGTACTTTTGCTGCCTGCCCGGCTAGCGTGGAGACAGTACGTTTCTCCCCTTTCCAACAATGTGATCTTATCGGAGGCAGCTGGCCCGTGCTCTGCACTTTCATTTTTATTGTGTGGGTTCTCAAACTCTGATGCAAATAGTCTGCCGAACATCCTCCCTCCACGGCGTGTGGCTTTTTTTTTTTTCCTCTTCAACCTCCTTCCACGCGGCGCACTCCAGCGTCAGGCTGGCTCCGGCCAGCTCCCATTGTTCACATTGTTATTTTCATGTCAAGGGTGTGAGAGGAATATCATACTTTTTTTTTTTTTTACCAGAACAGCAATTTAAAGTCTAGGCCTTGAAAATACACTTGCCATTTGCAGGAAAACAGCTACAGGACTCACCACAAGGCCAAAGATGAGGGACAGACCCACGTAGTTAAAAAAGGTGGATGCTAATGTAAATTAAAGCAGAACGAAAGAAAGAAGCCATTTGCAGAAGAGGATGAAGACACCAAAAATTTAATTTGCTCTGCAGTGGCCTACATAGAAGAGGAATGGCCGCAGCAGGTTAGATGAGCGGTCTGCTGGGGCCGCCGTGCCAGCACTGCTGTGGCTATCTCTAAAAGATCCCGTCACGCTCCCGTTTGACCGGGAATGACAAATGGGAAGAGGTAAGTAGCCAAGCTAATTGTGCAGGGCTGTACATGGGTTGTACAGGAGCTACCTCCCAATACCTCCTTGTGAGCAGTACCACCACTTATTTCTTCAGGTGCTACAATACAAATGTTGCGTTCTGCCACAAAATTGCCAGCTTTTCAACAATAAATCCAAACTGTTTATTTCACATGCCTCCACCTCTTGTGACTGCAGGCTGCAGCAGTTGACAAGGTGTTGGGAAAGGAAGTATATCCTTTGATTAGCTCTCCATTTACTATACCAACTTTACAGTTCAGAGTGTGTCATCTTTTGGGGGGGGGGGGGGGGGGGTTCATTCAACAGGAAAACCAGGAGGAAATGAACATGTTTCACTATTCCCTTCACAGGTTGTTTTGTTGTTTTGTTTTGTTTTTTTTTCCTAATATTTTTAGCTGCTGATCTCCTTCACAGTTCAGAAAGCCTCAGGCCTGTCTCCCATAACCTTTCTTCTTTAAAATCTCTTATACACTGATCCCGCTTCCTCCTGTGACCGCTTTTATCACATTTTTTCCAATTGCTGCTACTGAGGGAGATGGCAACTTTTCTCATGATATTCCAGCCTGCCCGCAATTCAATGCCATATAGGTTTATACCTTCTAGTTGAATTTTAATCCCCTCTTTAATACAACTGAGTATCCAAGCAACTCCAGTGGTTATTGTGGTTTCCCCAAGCACCCCCACCAGGTTAGCCACGAGAAGCCCCACGTGTTTGGAAGGAGGAAGCCCATGAGAATTCACGGGAACGTCCAGACCTTTATGGGGTTTTCAGCTAATGTGAAATCTCTCGTACTCCTTCTCGGTACCTTCAGTGCCCCTCACCCTCCTCCTCCTCCTCTCCTCGTCTGCTCTGGTGTTTGCAACCCTTCAGGTGCTATTCATCCTCTATACTCATGTTTTGACCTGAAGCCCATGGGAAGTCTTCCCACTGATTTCACAGGGCCTCAGGCCAGTTCCCAATGTACTTTCCACTCCCTCCTCTAAATCCTTCAAATCCCTACAATGCTCTTGGTTCAAGTACCAGCTGTTCCTAACTATGAGTCCCCTCTTAACTTTGCTCTGCTCCGAGTTGCTGCCAGTCATCATTTGTTTATTCTGTGGCTTCAGAGTATGCCCCTTGTTTGGCATAGCAGATACCTACACTTCCAAATCTTACCTCATCAGTTCAGGATAAATGTTCCTTGCTTAGTACCTCTGTATTTGCTTTCAAAGTATCTTACAAAGGACTACACCAAAAAGATCTTGAAAAATTGAGGCATTTGGCGAGGAATGGGTTCTCCAGGACCCTACACTGGCCTTTCCTCTCCCTAATTATGCTTCAAGTGCCTCAGCAAGCAGTCAATTACAGGCACTACAACAACAACTTCCTCTCGCCACAAACAGCTAGTCATAACTTACTAAAATACAAAAGTTATTCATAAAGCTGTCTGATCCTTTAAAGAAACCAACAACTCTCTCTATTACACACCTGGGATGTCATCCTTCATCTGAAGAAGCATACTGAGACTCCTCTGGACTTCACCAGGATTGGGGTGAAGCCCACAATTCATTATTTTTGTGATTCCACACTATTCCAAAAGCCTTACATGTACACTGGTACCTTTTAGTCCTGGTAATTTATTGAACTTCAGGTTCTCAAGAGACTTTACATCTTCCTCCTTAGATACTTCAGTCTTTGTTCAAGAGACACAGATAGGTTAAAATTGTATTTGCAAAGGTCAGCTTTTCTCTCCCTATACCAAGCAGCTACTGAAATAGTACTTGGAGCTTTGGCTTGTGTTGAGCAACCCCGAGTTTTGAGCATGCTGTTCTGAAAACAGTTTCTAGTCAGATTCCAGCATGTCACTACTGATGGTCACAGGAGGCCATACTACTGACCTTAACATTTCTCACCTCCACTGGCAACACATGGAACTAGACTACTCCACCCCTTCTAAAACAGACACGTGTTGCATGCTCTTCCTCCACCACATCCAGCAAACCTTCCTTTTCCACTCATGTTGCATACATCCTCACACAGGTTCTCCTGGATGACAGCCTACAGGACTATGGCAATGGTACAAGGGCTGGCAGCAGGAGGCAACACAAGCTCTGACAGGGTACTGTGGGTGGATGGGTCCCAACCCTGCTCGTGGTGGCCACCTGAGACAGAGAAATGATCAGCCTGTCTCACCCAGTTGTTCAACCCTTCCAGGTGGAAGGGAAGGGAATGGTGGGTACCCCTTCACTAGCACAGGGTAGGGAAGGTAAGTTTGCCATGGCTGTGGGGTCAGTCAGATGCGAGGAAGACAAGGACTGCTCCTTTCTCAGAGGAGTTACCCACCATCAGCGTGCAGCCACCACCATTGCTACAATCATGTCTCTCAGGGAAGCCTCCCTGCCCATCCTGTCCTCTCAACCTGCACAAAGCATGTGGAAACGATGTCATTTGCCCCCAGAAGTGCACAGGAGACAACACGTGTGCACAGGTGCATGCAGGAGTACAACACAAAGCTATCAATGCTCTCTCCTAAAACCTTCCCTCGTGCTGGGCAGAGGGTGACGCACAGATTGACTGTAGGAGAGGAGCAGCAGGCCTTGGCAAAGTGCTTTGCTACTGGCCTGTTATTCTTATTAAAAATAACACCAGAAAAATTATGAAGGAAATTGAATTCCCCCAGAACTTGAAGAATTTATGTGATGTGGGAAGAGATCAGGTTGGTATGCGCTACATGGCCTTTGAGTGAGATGTACTGAGACAGCTAGGGAAGAACCTCACTTTAAATGAAGGCTATAACCACATACAGTTTGCTCTGCTTACAGTCATCAGTCCTCTAAATGCTAGTACCTTTGTCTTGGGCTTTGATTAATAAACCATTGCTTTACTTTATGAGCTTTGATTAATAAACCATTGCTTTATTTTACTGCTAGGTCTGCCTGACACTGCAGAACAAGATGAATTAGGGTAGAAAAACAATAAGGGAAGAGGACAGCTATGACACAGGAATGATGTGCACACCAGAAATGTCCTGCAAGAGCTTGGGGCAGGAAGATGGAAGGGCAGGGGGAGCAGGATGCCTACCCTTTGCTGTAATAACACAAATTTCACATAGGTTGCCCCTCTTATCTATGTTCTTCCAAAGCAGCTACTGGGGTAAGGGCACAGAGCTCACAAAGGACATCTCCACACCCCTTCCTTCATGTCACTTGCCACATCACTGGCAAAGAGAGGCAGGTCAGGACATCAGTTCATTTCTGAACCTTAAAGAGGAGTAGATACATTTTGGTAGGCATCAAACCAGCTGTCCTTTATGCACCTGGTCTAGGTGATATATTTCTCCGATGGAAGGATGTCAGGGACGCCAGCTCTGTCCCACACCCTGAGCCTGGGACACATGTACAGAGGAGGCGCAGGACTTCATCACCCTACTCCATTCTAGTAAACTTTGCTGCTTCTTTCAGCCTTCATAAAGGCTTTTTCTTTCAGCTCATAAAATTCAGTTATAGCAAGTATCAAAGTGTTAGTAATTACTTAATTGTAATTAACCAGGCTAGCAATGGGTACAGGTCCCCAAAGAGTCCTCTCATTTTGCCTCTTTTTGGACATTGGCATCACTGAGGAAGAGTTATTTCTCAATAAAGCTCGAGCTAATCTTTCCCACAGTTTTGATCATGCAATTGATCAGATTGGGGCAAAAAAAACAGGAAAAGGTCTGAAAAGAATAATAAAAAAAAAAAAGAGCACTGGATTCCATTTTCTAAAGTGTTATTAAATACTCTTTGGATTTGTCAGCTCTCCAGAATAGCCTGGTCTAAAAATTTCGCATTCTTTTTATTCCTGCTGAGGAATGGTGCCCTTGACTAGTCTCTTTTGTATTTCTTTTTTTTTGTGAGGATTACGTGAAGAATTAAAGAATTTTATGAACTACCCAAAGAACACAATCATTTACTTGCAAGCAGTATAAATGACACATGCAATCAATCCGATCACTGCAGACTTATTCCTGTCTAGCTGGTTCTTGGGAGGCCTGATTGGCAAGGGGTCCCTAATGAGCTAAAAAGAGAGAAGACTGAGGATGGAGTGGTGAGCACCATCCTATGCTTTGGAGGCAACCACTCATATCCTAGAAGGGCTGGGTTTCTGACCCCTAAAACAGACATAAGGGGTGAGAATGTGAGGAAAAGTGAATGAGCATGGACGTGACCTGCTAGATAAGGAAGTTCCCATGGGAAGCCAACAAGCTCCCTGCTGGGGATACGTGACTTTTTCCCTGTCCCCCCAGGTAACACAGTGCTAACAGAGGCATGGTCATGCCTCTGCTTAATTTGCCCCTTCTTTGATGGAGAAAATGACACTTCTCAGACTTGCTTTCTTGACCGCTGCATTTTATAAGCTGCAGGACTTCAAAGCAGGTTTTGTACCAAATACAGACTTGATTTGGAAGGGTTAACTTCTTCTGTAATAGATGCTGATACAATTCTTTAAAATCATATCCAATCCTTAATTGCTGGCGACAAAGACTATTTGCAGCACACAGGGATGCCGGGAATACCCTTCTGCTTCAGTGTTGCCAGCAAAGAAAACATTGGTCAGCAATGATCATTTTTCTGTGGCACACTTCGGACACACTGCTTTGGCTGATGCCGCCAGGGACAGTAACGCTGATGAGAGAGGTACGCAGCGCCTGTCAGAAAGCTACCTCTCCCTAATCTAACTACAAAAATAACAAAGCCGTGGCCAGAATAACTGCCTCCAGACACTCCAGCCCCATGAAGCTGAGGGCTCAGGAAGGCATCTAAGCAAATTGCTTAGTCCTACCTTTCACAAACCAGCTGCTCAGAGGGAGGTATGGGGGTGGAGGAAGGAGGGTGAAGAAATGGGAGGAGGTATAACTAGGCATGCAGACCAGGTGGTCAGGGCTGTCCAGGGGTACCTGTTGGGCAGCCCTGCCCTTGATTCCCGCAACCAGGGCAGGACAACACACTAGTCCTGTTGCTCAGACCATACTAGGCTCGTCAAACCTGCTTCTGCCATCAGGAGGAGCAAGGGGATCCCGGCTGTCTTCCCTGACTAGCAAGGGAACATCCAGGACAGACAGAGCAAGCATACCACAGCACCAGTGCCCATCCAAGGCATCTTCCTGGCAGCTTCCTGGCAAACACCCTTGTCTTCGGTGCCCTTATTATTCACAAGTGCAGCTGACCACTGAAGACCTTATCATTCTCATCTTCCTGCATTCTTTTGGCTGAAACAAGACATCTTGCCCAACTAGCATCAGGGGATGTGGTAGATATGACCATATAGCCTCAACACAGCACCAAGCGTAGGTGAAAAGAAAAAAAGAAAGAAAACAACTCCCCCACACACTTTATAAAATCCATTTTTTGGCAGTATTCATCCCTTGCAAAATTTTATCTTGCTTAGGAAGTTTCCTGAGGGACTTGGGCATACACAGGAGCCACTCCCTTTCTGTCACCACCATTATCCTTCAGTCCTTGTGCTATGTCCCCCCCACCCCCTTTCAGAGCAGGCTAATGCCTTGCCGCCAGGAGGGACACTCCATATACTTGGAGCCTTTGGAAATACTCATTAATTACTTTCCTTTCCCCAGGACCAATCTTTGTCCTCTCACATGCTTTTTTTTGCCTCCTTCCTTGCTTGTAATCCTCACGGCCTTCACTTTCCCCTTCCACGGCTCACCGAAGAGCCCCCCTGCCCTGCATGAAGGCCTCCTGTATCCCATTACCAACCACAGGAACCTCCTAATCCCTTCTACTCACTTTTGAGATCACACAGGTGAAATGCAGATTGAGGCTTCTCAAGGCATCAGACTAAACATATCCTCTGACTTTCAGCTAACCTTCCACTGAGCAGCACTGTAATACTCAGTTGCAGATACTGTAAGTGCAGAAGCGCTTTTTAATAGCAATAAAAATAATGTTCTTCTCACTCTGCTGAAAACATGGAAGATATCCAGAAGCAAATCAGGCAGTCAGCCTCCCCTCTACGCCCACTCCCACAGGCGTGCGCAGGGAAGTTCACTTTCTGACATGGAAGCCTGTCATTCTTCCAACCCCTCTCTCTTCTCTGATGCCCACATAGATGCTCTTACGCTTTTTTCCTGGATGCCTTCCCTCCTTTGGAGCTTGACTGAACCACCCATCCCGATCACAGGCCTCTACATTCAAGGCGAAGCTCAAAAAGTAAAAAGAGCATCTTTTTATAAGGCCACGGTAATGTGCTAGGCTCTAGCTTAGTGAAAGAACAGACTGGTCAGCCTCTCCACACCATCATAAATTCACTTCAAGTGATAAAATTATTCCTTCAGTCTTTACTACCTCCTCTGACGAAGGCTGTGTTGGCCAATTATTTCAAGGAACACCACATCACAAATGGGAACTCATTCACTGAATTGTTTTATAGGCCAGAATACACGAATTTTGCATAGGCTGTTTTGGTTTTAAAGCTAATTTCTAATCCTAACTCATATCACAGACACATATCTTAGCTTGGATTAACTGATATCTCAGAGAGAACCTTCTGCTCCGTTATCCTCTGTTACTGATTTATAAAAGAGGCCATGAAGCAATGTTCTCAATGATAACAAGGGAGATATTTTATCTCTTAACGCCATTCTTGATTCCCGTGCCTGAAATGAAAACAGAGAAGAGACGTGGACATTTCGGAGGATGAAGAGAAAACCATTGCTAGCCACGTGGCATTCTTCCGCAGCAGATGCAACCCTTTAGCAGATGACCTATTTTTCACTCCATAATGAGCATTTTGGTCAGTGATGCCTCACCATTTAGAACAGTAACTAGAAAGAGGAGAGAGACCACTGTCACCCAACACTAAGAGGACAGACCACCAGGAGCAGGAACTCATTTATACTGCTAATGACATGAAACAGCTTGACAGGACAAAAAGAAGTAAGGCTCAAAGGAAAACGAAGCTTTCTTTGAGGAAAATGAAGGCCAGTGCTAACAGATGGAGACAGGAAGACTGTGCAAGCCCTGCAGGTAAGGACAAGAGGTGTGTCTGGGAAAACACCGAGGAAAGACCACAGGCCAAGGCGAGTCCTCCTGCGGGGACTAACCAGGCTGCTCAGCCTCCTTGGCCGAGAGAAGCCACTCAAGCTGATTTTACACAACGAAGTAAAAATGCCCATTTCAGCTGTAACTCACTGACCAGAAAAATTCAACAAGGTGGGTAGCGTAGCATTCAGGATTTGCCCCTACGAAGCCTCCCACTGTTTGATGGGACAGAAATCCAGCTCCTGGCATGAGAAGGCACCAGTGGAAAGGTGGACAAGCTGAGTTATAGCGACAGGACTGGATTGCTGATGCGGCCAGAACAGCCAAGGTCCTGGCTCTCAGGACTTTTCCTTCGACTTTATTTGAACTGTAGCCCCAAACAATCCCATTCCCATCATGAATTTCCCATAAACAGGAAGCAGCGGTGAAACTGATAAGAAATGACAGCTTCACAGCACTGTGGAGGGGAATCCCAGGATGTTCCTCTCACAGGCGGTCACCGCTCTGCAACTGCTGGAGAGCTGCAGACCTTGGGAACACAGCCCGTATTTCCAGGGGATGAGTCCTTGGTAAACAGAGATACCTTTTCCCCCAGTGTGCCCTTCACTGCCTGCTTCTCTGCACCTCCCAGCATCTGCCCACAGTTATTTTCACTTAGAAAATTAGACTATCAAAAAAAGTTATCTTCATTTTAAATAGTTTACTTAATCTTACCCAACCCCAATTTTAACTATGTTATTTTTTGCAGAGTTGAGCAGCATTGGCAAACCAAAAGTGTTTGTCTTTTACTTATCTACAACATCATCGCACACAAAATATGCTGTCAAAGCAGGTCTGCTTCTTTCCAAAAGCACCGAGGAGCTAGTCGGGTAGCCCACAGAACCCACTGGAGGATTTCCCTGGGGCTGGTCTCTGTAGCATCCAAGCACACGTCTCTGTGTTTCATACTAATTGGGCAGAAATATAAAACAGAAGTTAAGTGACTTCCCTCATGTCACACAAAAAAAATTAACAGAACAGAGAAGCCCTGACTCCTTCGGAACCTGTAAGTAACACCAAAGAGGTGAATGGGCCATGTAGATGGGTGTATGCAATACCAGGCCTATAAGAACCATAAGCCACTTGCCAGTTTGTACAAGTCTACTAAAAGAAAGGATGCGTATCTCAGAGTGCAAACTGATATTTGCCATTTTTGAGAGATTTTTAACAGGAGATTGTGTACCGTGACTCAGTTAGTGCCCTTGTTTTCAGACTCAGGAATAAGAGTTTTTATGATTTTTGAATTAAATACTTTTAGTGTACAGGGATAATTATTCTGCTCTACTACATTTTTACCATATTTTTTATTTCTTTATACCAGCTCTAATTTTGGTAAAACATGCCAAGAGAAGCACAAACTGAAGCATACAGCATTTACGTTAGTAGCTATAGAACAAGAGAGCTACAGTCCATGCTGTCTAGCATTTCTCCACCAAAACCTCCTTGAGCCACTGAAGTGAAGGGGAATTTTACTCTTGCTGAAGCCCTAACCTATCTGGATTCCTCAAAGGACCCACAGAGTTGCTCTGTCTCTTAGTATGAGGAAGACATAGATATCCACCAGTAATTTAATAAGCAAATTGTTTTGCAATTAAGATGAGTTTGGCAGGTACAAGTAAGATCAGATTAATTGGGCCTGATTGGGTCAAAATAGTATTCAATCTGGGCCACTAAAAGGGAATAAAAGGAGAAGCTGCTTATATTTTACAGAGTACTACCTGGAGGCCAGATTTCCTTCCCAGCAGTGCCAAGATGCAGAGCCCTGCTGATTCAGTAGATGTTCAGAGCCGGACAGGACCTTTCCACTGCTCCCTGAGGCACGGCTAATGAGAGCACCACTGTGCTACAGAGCTGCCAAGAGATGATGGCCTTTACTCTATAGGACTGTTTCGCTGATGCTGATGGCTGTGACTTCTGCAGTTGAGTAAAGACAACGAAGATGGACTCTGTACTCGCAGAATACTGCTGTCATTCATTTGCCCCACACACCATTATTTCTTATCCACCCCACGTCCCTGCATTTTAGCCAGATTCCCAATAGCCAGATCTTTCCATCTCATCCTAGGAGCAGTCACTTGTAAGAAAGCTGTTGAGTAACCAGGAACCTCACAGCAAGGAGTACTTCCAGGAACTACCTGCAAAATAAAAATGCATGCACATGCAAACAGGTAGATGGCGATTCACTTCACACTCCATGGACTCTATACAGTCCACATGAAGCACCATATAGCAAACACAGAACTACTTGAACTGTGCATGGAAATCCTCTCCCAGCTGATACCTGGGTAATGGGAGGTGAGAGCAGAGCTTGTTCTGCATCACTGCCTCAAGCCTTTCCAGGACAGGAAAGGCAAGGCCAGAATAACACACTGGAGAAAACACTGCAAGAGATCAGTCAGAGCAGCTCAGTGACCAATCTCCTATGAATTGAAAGCCAAATCAGCCCCCACTCTGGCTACAGATTTACAGAGACCTAAGGTCTGCCTGCCTCCCTGGGCATGTGAAGCCCAGCGAGCCCAAAGAACCACATCCACCTTTTCCAGATTCACTATAATGACAGTAATTTCTCACGTATACTCTGACAAGATGGCTCAAAAGCTGTGCAGCAGAGCAACCAGAGCTGAAATCACTCTTCTTGGGATTATTACCATATTGTAAGCAATGAGCTTTGCTTCCATTATATTCCTACACAGACACTCCAAGATTTTGTTTTGTTATTTTAATAGGAGAAGTGCAAGTGCTCTATTTTCCATTAACTTCTTTACAGACGTATTTTCCAGCTGCTTCTGATTATCACCTCTTCATTCAGATCTTCCTTCCCAAAGACAAGACTATAACAAAAATGCCATTTACTGTCCCCTTGTTTACAGCATTTCTAAAGCTGACAGTTTGTTCTTCAGGATTGATGGGGGGTGAGGGGGATAGGGAAGTAGTTTGTTTGTTTTAAAATGAAAAGAGGCGGGCTCGGGGAACAGAGAGAATGAAATCTCATAGGGCTCAAGCACTCTTTAAAAAATTTCGCAGAAGCAGTTTAATAGCACTAAAGGTTGATTCACGTAAGAAATGATGCATCAAATGCATATAATTTTTACTGTTACATCAAGAGCTCAGTCCACATGTATGTCCTCATGCATAGTCAAAGCCTGCAATGCAAATAAGGCTGAGTCAGACTGCAAAAAGGCTGTTTCATTCTCTAACATGAAACATATGTTAACAGCATGCTCTCTTTACAAATTTCAGCAAAAATTCTGAGTACATTGATTTAGATACCAACATGAATTCCGACAACAAATTCCTTGAAGAAGATAATCTCTATTTGTATCTTTCAAGCCCGTGCTCTAAGTGGCTTCATCCCAATAAAGAGAAAATACACAGTCTAAATTCTAAGGCCAAAAGTTTCAAAGTATTTAGTAATTTTAGATGCCCCCTCTGAGATGCTTTGGATATGCCAAAGTTGCAGAAGACAAGAGCTCAGCATTTTCTAAATGTCAAGCTCTCTACAAATTCAGATATAATAGCTTAGGCACCTAGTTCTATATTTGGGCACATTCAGGTTTAAATACTGACAGTTCCAGCACGTAGTCATAATTCATACTCTTTCCCGAGATCCAGATTCCTATAGTCAATATAGTTAGTCACTTAAATGTAAGCAGCTTGATTTCTTAGGTATTTATTGGCTTCTCTTTCAGTTGCATTTGCTCACCATCTCTGAAAATCATACTATTTTTATTTAGGAGTCCAAACACAGAATTAAGTGTAACATGATATTTAACAGTCGTAACAAGCGCTACTGGCCAGAGCTCTCAATACTTTGCAACAGTAATGAAGTACTACAATCCTTTTATAGATGGGAAAACTTAAGTGAGAAAGACATCTTATTCCAGTGGAGACAGCCTAAAAAAAAAAAAAAAAAAAAAAAAAAAAAAAAAAGAGTACTGCTTTAAATGGGAAATGTGCAAAGACTGCAGTATTACAGGCTTCTACAAAGGCAACACATCGGAGACCCTTCAACAGCCAAACATGTCACTGAAGTTAGGCAATAAACTAGCCAGATACTTAACAGATGCAAGGCTTGCTTAGATGACTAAAGCAAACTATAATTTCACAGCAAGAGATTTGATCATTATCACCTAAAAGTAAAATAGCAAACGTTAAACAATTAACCTTCTGACAAACAGTCCTAACAGGGGATTTCCCCAACAGCAAACTTGTGGACCAAGAGGTGGTGCACCACTTAAGCGGCTCATTTGGGAAATGTAATCCTTTGACAGTACTGCTGTGTAACACCAGTCCCCTAAGTGGCTGAATGTTAGCAAGTCCTATGCACCACCGAGGACTCCGATTTAAGAATCTAAGGATAAAATATGGCACTGGGAATTCCCCAGAAGTGGGCATCCTCCACCTTCAAACAAGAACCCCTGAGGTAGTCACGATTCAAAGAACAATTTTCCATTGCTGCATATAAAACAGCAGTCAAAGCAATATCTGTTTCAGATCTCAGCTAAAGCTATGCTGAAACAGCTAAACACCGGTTCATTTAGGTAGACTGCTGATTTGCTTTCTGCTTCCTACACTTCCAGTTGAATGTGAAGATGTACTTTTCCCAATTTCTCTCCTGTTTCATCTTCTACATAAAGGCAGTGTTGGGCATCACACCACAGCAGTTGTATCTTTCTTCTTTTCAAACTCTAGGCCAAGGTTCTATTTACTAATGTTGATAAAAATGTTTGTGACAAGAAGCACAAATTGCAATATTAAATGAAAAGGAGCCTGCCATCCTGATGAAAATTTACAAACCATAAAAGTAACTAACAGAACTTGGCCAGAGAGTCAAGACTTACAAACATGGCTTCAATAACAGCTCCATAAGAAGTTGTTTGTTTTGGTTAGGGTCTTTAGAAAAGAAAATGGTTAATTTGAAAGCAGCATATTTTATGTAGTTGTCAACAGTTTTCTGCTGTTTTTTTATTCTGTTGCTGTTTTGTATTATAAAGAATGATTAGTCAGGGAAAAGCTGCACTTTCGGGGCAAATGAGGATGCCACGTGCCTGTGGACTACATAGGATGGGGAAATACTGTTTTACTCGTAACTCTGTGCAGTGAGAGATTAACGGGTGGTCCTTGTTTTTGCTAACTTTATTTCCTGCAGCATCACCATGCCAGTGCAGGGAGACCTCCGGTTTCATGGGCTCCACATGGCTCAGAATAGGAGTAAGCTTCTGCAGTAGTGGGGCCATCTCCCCACACAAACCAACAAATTCAGTTGTTAATTGGACTATTTAAATCTAGACTTACTCTGGGGACCTCAGCAGACTTGCTAAAGATTTATGTTAACATATGTGAATACGGGATCTCTTGCTCTACACAGGTAAACAATTCATTAGAGAGAACCTAACAAACCAGACATAATGCCTTAATTGCATTATTTCCACACAGGTCTTCATCCTTCACAATAAATCTAGCCTTGACATCTAACTGAATATTTCTGCCCAGGAACCCAGGTAGGTAGGTTGGCTGCTCGTTGGCTGGCAACCCCACTGCCGTGTTTAAGGTCTTTATAAATTAACGTCAATGCTTCACGTAATTGTTTTTTCAACCTGGTCAGGTTTCTGTGCACTCTAATTGTTCTATAGCAATGTGGTAAACACTTCCTGCAGACAATTTGTTAGGAAGTTTGGATTTTATATAACCCAGGAAATGAAGTCACCAGACCTGTGGGCTGCCTGTAGTGATTCAGTCCCCTGGTTCCTGCAACAAGCAGGCACTTCAGACACAAAAATCCAGAGGCAATGATAAACTAGTGGCAAGAAAAAGAGTGCATAACAGTTTCTCCATTCACTCTATTCGTATTCAAAAATTCAGAAAGTTGCAAAGAACTTCCACAGGCTTACAGCCATTTATTTTTATCCTTGATGCCAAAATTATAAATAAATTCTGGTCCCTCTCCTCCTCTTGTCTGGGGAACAGAACGGGACACGACACGTAGGAGGGGATTGAAGTTTCTGTCCCTATCTTTTCACTAAAGCAGCACAGCTTTTTTTCTTTATTTCATATTTCTATTCACTTCAAAATACACGTGTCCATTTCTATTAACCTCCCTGCTTTTGCATCATCAGTCACTTCATCAATGCTCTGGAAAAATGCTACATAGCTACAGCTAGCACAGCGTTCTCCAAAATGGCCTAAGGGCTCTGAAAAGTTCATAGGTTTCTAGTTCAAAATTAACTTGGATTTGACTATCTTTGGAGCTTTCTGCAGGTTTTCTTTGTTTCAGAAAGCCTTCAAGGAAATTCAGGGAAGTGCAAGATGCTTTCCAACTTAGAACATGATTTGCATTTTACCTGAATAACTGTTTCTTGGGAAAAGGGATAATAAGATCAAATTAAAGTGCACTGATATTTCTGGAACTTGAAGAAAGCAGAGGACTGCTGAGATCCTCCAAATGAGTGCTTTCTTAGTGCACACCATAATTATTTCCACATGATTTGCCAAGCACGGCCCCATTTTGAACCTCAGTTACGGTACTGTCCCCATACAGGTGCTCAGAATTTATGCTTTTGTGCCTATTCCATGCCTTCTACTTCATCTAACTTTAAAATTATCTGTTATTAAGTTTGTTTTATATAGAAGAAATATTAGTTCTTGATGTAATCCTCTTTCTTGAAAGATTTTTTGCCTGTCTTTATGAAATGTAAAACATTGTCTCCTTTGTTGTGAGTTGATCTCCTGAGCCATGCTATTCTGCAGTCATGGAAGCTCTTGCCTAGCCTTCCCCACCATGCAGCTGCGGTGTGTGACCTCAACGCAGTCTTCTCCCAAAGTCCTCTAACTACGTAAGAGGAACCAAAATATTAGTAAGCAGAACAACGTTTCCTCCCAATGGTCGCAACAAATGCCATTGCAAAAAAGGAGGAAAAGGAGAGACAAAAGATAAAATGTAAAAAGACTAAAGGAATGTCACATTGCAGACAAAGGAATAGTCCTTGGCTGCCTAATATCCTGGAAAATATTCCCCATTCAATAAAAATAAAAGTTTAAATCAGGAAATCTGTTCAATCCATATATGTTCAAGTGGTAAGATCAAACGACAACATCGTCTGCTTCTGAATCAACTGGATTTACTTGGCAGTGACAGGTCAACGATTGGACTCGATGCTCTTAAGGGTCTTTTCCAACCTTAATGATTCTATGATTCTATGATTTGGGGACAGTTACTGGAACCTGAGGACTTCCGCACATCTCAGCTTTCTACAAAGGGAGGAGCAATTGTTCTGCAAACCACTGTCAGTTCCTCTTTAGCAAAGCAATTTAAACGCTTATATGACCTTCATTGTTGATGCAGGTGGGTGCACTTAGGTATCTTCTCCCCTATGCATCCAACACATAGGCAGAGGGTTGAATTGGTACAGGTCTTACCATCCTATTACTGTAGTAACATCCTTCTCCCAGAATTATACCACCACTGCAAATCTGGGTCTGCTGCTGGCATGCACAGTTTAACAGAGCGCTACATTATCCTCACACTGCTGCAAACACTATCAGGGCTTAGCACAAGCCTGTGAACTCCAACTGACTCTGAATTCAGCAAAATGTAACCTGTCCCATATCTGGCAGGTTTATTTTCTGGCAGGGACACACAGAAAAATCTGAGTTGGAGAGGAGAAGGAGGAAAAATCTGAATGATCACATTGGGGCTAAACAATCGGAGTGGTAGCAAGCAGATGAGAAGGGGTAAGGGAAGGTCTGAGTCACCCTTGGTGCACTTGAACCCTGTCTGGTCAGATCAGGCTTTACCCTATCTCCATTTCAACATTGCATATGAAGGGAATGAGTAGAAGACAAGTACTTTTTTGAGTTTCTTGCAAAATACCAGTGAAAGCAAAGAACAGAAAAAACAGGTGGCCCTAGCACATGTGGAGCTAGAAAACAGGTAGTGAAAGATACAGCACCAACAGTCTCGGGGGAACAAGGAAAACAAGAGAATTTTGGCTTACCCCATTACAGAACATATTCGCCTCCCATGAGATGCCATTTAGATGTGCTTACACTACTTTGATTAAATGCACATAGCCTCTTTCCTTTTATTGTCTTTGATATTTTAAAGCTATTAGCTATACTGCAGAATTTAGTTTATTTTGTTCAGTTTTGCTCTCACTGAGGTTTCCTCTGTTCAGAGGTCACTTGATCCTGAAGCCAATGATAAAATTCACCTTCAAAAGAGGAGTGGAAATAAAATTAGAATTAAAAAAAAAAATCCTTCTGGAGAGCATCCTGCTGACAGTCTGTCCCGCTGAATTTGATAGGAATACCCCTGGAAATTAACCAAGCCTGGCTTATCCTTCCATTACCCTCAATGCTGACATTTATTAATTCCCAAGCATAACAACAGTTCTGTTGCATGTTTTTACATATTATGCATGCACTCATGCTGCTAAGTTCTTCACAGTTGGAAAATAGATTCAGAGCTTCAAACGGGTAAGAGAGGCAACAGTCATAAGTAAATCCCAAGGGAGAAATAAAAGGACTTAATAGCAGGCTATTATTAAACTCTATTTGATATATTAAAAAATCACAAGGAAGCCTGTCAAAAAAATTACCATGATCAAATAAATTACAAGGCAAAGCTGCCAGTCATGTCTTGTGAACCAGTACAGCAGAGACACGACGGGAAATAAAATACCCAGAGCCCAGCACAAAATCAGGCTTGCACTGTGAAACACACGCCTGTCCTGCTGGCGGCCCCCCTGCCTCCACCCAGCCTGCACCGGCTGCCACCTCGGCACCCCCTCCTGCACTCCTGGCCGGCCCTGCAGCAGCTGAGGGTGCTGCACAGGCTCAGCGTTGGGGCTGGGAGCCCCGCTCCCACTTCATTCCACCTCCTCCCCAGCGAAACCATTCTTCTCCTCAGCTCCTCGTTATCTCCTGCCTACGCACCCGCTGTATTCACACGTACTTTGCCACTTTGCAGAGTGCTCTTGGGATTACTTAGGTACTGCACCAACCCCAAGTTGCTCCGCTTTACAGCGCCGCAATCCTGGCTTTATAAAACTCAACCTCACACAGCAGAGAACTGCCAGAGAGACTAACTTCAAAACGTTCCCTTTAAAGTGCAGAGTGTGAAAACTCTGCACAGTACATCGCAACCAGTGCTTCTTCAATGAAAAAGCCATCCCTCCTTCAAGAGGTGTGCCCAGCGAACCACCGAAAGGGCAGGCAGGGGGGAAGCCAAGGCTGACGGGCAGCCTCTGCTCTCTCCTTTGTGCCCCGTCGTGACAGCACCGCCCAGGTGCGGCTGTGTAGCCCACGTTTCTCTGTCCCCAGTCCTCCATACGTGCATTTCCCGGGGATAAGTGGCTACGAGTTTAAAGCAGTAACGGTATTATAGCCTAACGGCATTCACAGTGTAGCAAGGCAAAGTTTGGAGGAAGAAGCAATACTTTTCCAGGTCAACTGACAAAGCTGGAGAAAAGAGAAAAGCATCTGGGCACCCAAGGCCTTTTTCAGATTTTAGGAAGTTAAAGGCTGCACCAGGGGAATTTGAGAGTTAAGACAGGTTATTTTTTTTTTAGCTTAAGCTTGTAATATCAGTGTAATCTCAGCTAATTTTTTCCCCCTTCATTGCATTTACTAGACCTTTTGTTTGCTTGATTGTTTCCCAAGTTGCAAGTGGCAAGCTGAGCATCTGAAACCCTGACAAATCCTAGTCAAGAGAAAGCAGCCAGAAGCCTGGGTGGCTCCAGGGCATGTGTGTGCTTCCACACCTTGGTGTCCCTGTGCACTTCTTATTCCACTTAAATAAAAGTTTAGAGAGCAAAAACATTGCTCTGCTTACATTTCCAGATGCTTCTTGCTGTCCTCCCAAAAAGCACTGCTTCAATTTAAGGGACATCAAGAGCTTCTGTTTGGTTGCCTTTTTTTTTTCCCCTCAAACAGTTTAAAACCTTGATAACCTCTAACCTAGCTGTCAAATCTAGTATGCTTAAGTGAGAAAAGCCACTGACGTCAACAGAACTACTCACATGAACAGTTACCGCTTGATTTGGCCTTAAGGCTTTAGATGTGTTTAAACCATTTAGATCAATTCTAGGCCTCAGATTGCTTTTGCAGTTTCAACCATTTAAAATAAGAAGCAGCCCGGAGGAGGCCACAGAGGAAGCACAGGAGAGACAGCAGAGCTGCCACCCACTTCATTCGCCATGGAATGCGGTTGGTGGCAGTCCAGGTGCACTGACACCGGCTAAGGCTTTCTGTACATGCCCCGAAAAACCCTTCTCCCAAAGCAAAAGGTCAGAAAAACCAAACCCTACCCCACATCTTTAGTCCACGGTCGTTCTGCAAACACCCCTAACCATTTATTTCAAAGCAAACAGAAAGTGTTCAGCGGTCGAGCACAACTCCAAATGCTCTCAGAAGTGCCAGCTCTGCACGGGCTGCTGGGAGAAACCCCATGGCAGTAAGAAGCTGTGCTAGCAGGACTGCAAGGCAGGGAGGCCCTCGCTGCTGCGGATGCAGTAACTTCCCACTGTGACAACAGCTTCTATAGAAACCATCTTCCCCCAAGGAAACTCAAGAGATTTAAAATATTAATGGTCATAATAAAATAAGACACTGCTGCCGTTGAGGACTGGTGAGCTGATCTTTGGGGAAAGATGGCGTAATACATCCAGCATGTGAATCACAATCCTGCACAACTTGGGTGTTCAATTTCAGCAGTCCCACTGGCATCAATGTACTTCAGCAATCGATCAAATCCAGGCCAAACTGTTAGATGACGTTCAGCTCCTAACTTGCACTACATAAAAGGGAACATTTGCACCTTGGGCTCCAGCAGTGGAGGGTTTGACCAGAAATCTGTTTTGAAGAGCAGGTTTTGTTATCCTCACTTCCTCCATTTGTATTGAGCTGTCACTGACATTTATTCTTGCTTGTCACTCACAATCCTCAGGACAACTACTGTAATCCTTTAAACAACTAGCTCACTGCCAATGGGTTTTGTGCAATATTACACAGAGAACCTGGCAGACTACTCATCCTTGCAGGTCCCTCCCAAAAAAGAGTCCAGGACCCTAAAAGAAGAGAGTGTGCTTGTCAGTAGAAAGGCTGTTTTGCCCCAGGGTTCTTCCTCTGTCCACCTCTCCTTGCCTCCATGTTCAGCCACAGCACCTGTAGCACACAAAGATTCACTAGTCACCACACAACTTGGCTGTCACCTGATACTTCAAGACAAAAAGGTAAAGCAGAATGGAAGAGTTACTGATATGTATATGGCATATGCCAATCTGCAAGGAATATATGTATTTTTTAAAAGTAAACAAAAAACCCACACCACAACCCTGTATCACTCTGCAGTGAGAACAAATACCATATTTGGGGATGTGCAGATTACGTCCCTACCATTCATCTCAACAAGCCTCACTCCTGCGGTGTTCCTCTGTACCCCTCAAGCGATGACCACAGTTATCTCCAGCTCTCTGTCTCAGCCCTGACCTCGTAATGCTGGCACCCTACGTCCTTTCCCATCCCCTACACATCCTCCCACCCACACTCTCTCCCATGTCTCCGACCTGTCTCTGGCACACCGACTAGACATGAGGCAGTATATATCACAACAGGTTCAGCACCAAATGCACAACCACCTCCTGGTTCCCAAACACACTTTTGGCCAGCTCTGCCTGGCTGGCAGGGAAGTCCCAGCAGCAGAAAGGGCTGAGCCCTCCCCTGTGTCCTCCACAGCTCGATATTACGGAGTTACTACCTGCTGCCGAGTCCTGCAGAGCCTTCAGGAAGATCTTGCCGCCAAATTGCTTGAATGTGGCTCCTGGACTGAAAAACAATCAGGGAACTTATACAATGAGAGACAATCTGAGTCTGAAAGCCTTTTTTCCTTAGGTACCCTCCTTGAAACTACAGGGAGATTGTAAATTATCCCCAAATCAAGCACTGCAAAGCCCAGAAATTCTCAGCTAATACACTGTACGTTGAGGGTACAATTATGTTAATGTATTTGACAAACATCTAGTAATAGAAGTGCAACTATAGCATCCAGACTGCCCAAAGGAGGCCCTGAAGTGATGCTAGGCAAACAATTCTAGGACGATGCTGTGGACATCCTTGTGCCAGTATAGGCCAGGTGACAGAGGAAATTACTGTGACTACCCCAAGAAAGTACCACAGCATTGCTTCAGTGTAATCTCGGCCTGGACCTATCTATCATCACAGACTCTGGGCCATGAAGCTCTATTTTAATACAGTCTCACTGAAAGGCATTCTTCTATCCACTTCCTCTTGTTTATTATTCTTTCAAATATCTGATAAGATACTTTTCAACTGTGGCTATTCACTTTCTGTTTGCGTAGGTCTTGGGTTCATCACAAGCTACAAGGTCAGCATTAATCCAAACAATGGTTGGTTGTGGGCGATTTTGCCAAGTGGAAAACACTCTAAAGGCTAGATTGTTATCATCAATAGGGCAATGACCAGGCGGGAGAAACAAGCCCTACGTACCCGCGTACGGATGAAGCAGAGCTACTCAGATGGCTGGTCATGGGTGTAGCACATGCACTAGAAGCCACGGCTCCTGCCCAGGGATCATTAAGAAGGAGAAGTAGGGAGAGGAGAAGGAGGAGCCTCCCTTCTGCCCCAACACATCAGTGTGGCCAGCCGGCCAGGCACCTGTGAGGAGGATGGAGGAACCATCCAAAAGGCGGAGGAAGCTACCTGCCTTCTACCTGCAGAGCACGTTTAAGGCAATGAAACAGCTTGCAAAGCGTGCCTTTTCCAGCTGTGCCCCACGCTGTCATCCAGCCCACAGCAAGATCTTTTATCGGCAATATACTCACAAAGTGCCCTGAAGAAAATTCAAAAACAAAACCAAAACTCAGTAAAACAAGCAAAATAGTAAGTCTGCATGAAACCTTTACAAGTCATTTCTTTGAACACTGCTGATTGATAGCAGACACAAAAGAGTAAAGCTCCTTTGGTTTGTAATATCAAAACGTTACAACTGTATTTACAGTTTGTCATTTGTAGAGCCAAAACTTTCCAAATATACCCCCTAAACCTGGAAAGCACGCAGCTTATCTCTCGTCCTTTACATTCTCTTCTTCAAAACACACCCCTTCCTGCAATCTCACCAGCAGTGACTCACACCAACCTAATGAAAAAAATTAAAATCCCAACAGCAAAAAAAAAAAAAAAAAAAAAAGACAACTACTAATCAAGCCTTGCTTATGCAAGCAATTTCATAATCCTGTTTTACACAAATCTTTTCTGTAGGTCATCTGTCCATGAGATACACTGTGTTTCTTCTTGCCTACATGTATGTTTCTCAGGTTGGGACTAAGCATGATGAAGACTGTAGTGCTAATATCCACCTATTACCATTAATGGAACAAACTGCAAGTGATATTTGTTCTGCAGGTTTTGTTTGACCTGCAGATTGGCAGATCAACCTTTCCGGAATCTAAAGCTCTTTGCAAAGGGAAGGTAGATACAAGCACTGGCAGCCCCGCCAAAGAGTGTTAACCCTGAGTCAGGAAAAGAGCAGCTCAAGAGGACAAATCTCTATGGCAATGTAATTGTTGGTCTCTCTAAGAAGAATGGTAGCTAGCACTTTTCTGTGATTGTTATTTTGCGATGAGAGCCAGAAATCAACTAAATAATTTCTTTCCTCTGCTCAATATTCATGGTTTGTAGGAGCTGCTACCTTAAGAGAGGTCTGATCTGGAGGCCTTCAAGGGAACCATTCCTAATTCTCTCATTAAACACCTCTGAGATATCCTGTTCTCTGTATTACTTTTATAAACACCTGAAGTAAAAATATTTACATTATGAGTTAATTATTCACTCTGATTGTGCAGTAACCTTGGGCTGACAATCCCTATTGTGGTTTTTTTTAAATCCCATTTGCTCGGCAATTGTTCAACACACAATGGTCTGATGGCCCAGCTGCCAAGAAGCACACCACAAAGCCGAGGAAAAGCGCAGGCACCCAAAACTGATTCTCTAGCCATCGTCATGCCACCGCCCAGCTAGCAAGGCCAGTTATCTAGTCCCTCTCGGTCAGACCAGCCGCCAACAGCTCCAAAAGGTCTAAAGATCTGCTGGGGGTGGCAGGGCTGAGGGGAAGTCATCGTGACTTCAGCCATCGTGAGGGGTGGCAGGATAGCAGCTGCTGATTTAAAGCTTTACAACCATGAAAGATTTTTATATGTTGAGGTAAGCTTCCAAAGCAGCCAAGGACGAGGACTCTGCTCTCGCAACATCAAAGCTGTTTTATTTGGAGCGTTTACTTTAAAATGGTGAAATTTGAAGGGAAGAAGGTGAGGGGCTAATTCAGTCTGTATTACGAGCAATTTGCTACTCTTCACTTCTGCAGCTATACACATCTTCACATACTTCTAAGCACGCTCACTAAAGCAAATTTCCTACAAGGATATTTAATCCTGTTCATCAAGAACAAGGTCAATGAGGGAAGCAAGATTAGATATTTCAAAAGACATGTGATAGTTCCCTTCTGTTGCCATAACAAAGAAAGGTACTTTAAATCAACACTGCTAAGCTGAATTCAGAATTAAGCAGCCCTCCCTGCAGAAGAATCATCTTCCCCCCGCAACGTCTCTCTCTTGTTACGAGACGGGCTGCTGCAGTCAGGGTTATATCACAACTATACATGGCCTTCCCTTAGCAACCAGCTTAACTTTATTGATTCGATAGTTGATTATTATGGCAACAAGCTCAATTCTTACTGTTTATAAACTTTCTAAAAGGTTGTCAAGAAAACAGAAATGAAAGCTATTTTTCTTGACTATTTTTGTGGCATGCAGAACCCATGAAGCTATTGGGAGAAAAACAAAAATGCAACAGGAAGGGAAGACAAAACCCAAAAGTCCCAAAATACCAAAGGGAGGACATGCCCGTGGCTGTGGCAGGAATACCTGAACTCTCAGCTTTGGCATAAGCTTCCTCAGTGACCTTGGATGGGAACTGGGTCTCCCAGTATCATTTGTGCTTTGGAAAGTCTCTCCCTTTTCAGCTCTGTGGACCCTACCTTAAAATTTTTATTTTAGAGGCTGTTTTGTTGGTTTTTTTAATCCCAGGAAGAAGTCATGGATAACTTCTTAAAAAAGAGTTAAGAAACAAAAGTGAGTTTAATGTTTTTAAAAAACACCGGATTTTCAGGCAGATGGTTGTAGGATTTCATCATCACCTGGCAAAGAAACCTCTCCCCCAGCTGTGTAGCTGTGAAGATGCCTGAGTCAAAAGTGCATACCCAGTCTGCAGTACCCCAAAAAGCAATGATCTGGCTTTCTTCAAGTCTATTCCATAGCTCTGACCTGAAGCCCAACACAAATTATATCAGAAAACTACAAGAGCACACGTAATATTCCTGTTTCAGTCACTCAAAGCTGCTATTCCTTTGACAGCATTGCCGAAGGATACCCTGATTCCACTTTCTTAACCCCACAAGAAACTCAACAGCAAGTTTGTAAAGTAAGCAAAGAGCAGACTATATGGTGGCCAGTTTCTTGTTCAGAGGTTTGTCTGGGAAGAATTCCAGCTCGTGTGATGTGCAAGACCCCATCTTATCATTCAAAGGAAATATTTTAAATTTCAAGACAAGGAATAGCTAACTAAATATCAACATTTTAAAATAATAAGAGAACAGCATTTCCTCTCTTCACTTGAGTTACTCACAGGTAGCTCATATCACTTGTGCTTTCATATAGAGTTTTCAGAAAATGATTTGATATTATTTTAGAAATTAAAATAACGGCCAGTTTTACACCGTCATTTGAATTAGATCTGTGTGAGCAAACTACTGCATTTCCTGAACAGCACAAATATTATCCTTATGAATGAATCAACTATTTCCAAATATGGATTGGAAAATATTCAGCTACCAGATATTTGGAAGAGCAAGCACCAAAACAGGCTCAGAAGTCTGATACAGATGTCCAGGACTCAAGAAAGCATTCCATCCAATCAGTCGCTGGATTTGGAGTCAGTCATCTCTCTGAGTCACCCATTTCATTGCTATTCTTCACTTATTTTGGGTGCGGACTGAAAGCAATTGCTCTTAGCTCCTGAAAACTCTATGTTGTGAAATTCCCACACCCCAAAGCAAAAGAAATAGAGAAGAAAAGATTGCAGTTTCCTTCTGCAATGAGCCCATTTCCTTTATGCAGCAGCTTCTTTTCCACCTCCCCTATTGCTGCTGATGTGCACGGCAAATGCCTGCTGCCAACCAGTATTGCCCATCTTCTAAGCTTTCCAAGTTCCTACTTCTCTGCTCTACTCAGCGAGAATTATTTATTGCAGGGTTTTGTACTGGTGCCTCTGACCGTAGTCTTTGAGGCCTTGCATCTGTTAACCATGTTCTCTCATTAAGGTTCCCACAACAAACAAAAGCCTCAAAAGTCTCCTTTCTTCCTGCTCTATTCATAATGATGCCCTTCATTCTCTGTCCATCATAGCTCATACTTTATCCATCTTATTTCCATTATAAGTTCAAAATCTCAGCATTCCAAAACAGCATCCAAACAAAAGACTCTCCAGATACGAATGCCATCTCAAATCAATTACCAGGGTATTCATCCTTCACAATAATATCTCTATTATAGTCTCTTCCTATTGAATTCAAAGATTACACTGCTGACATGCTTTCAGGGCTTATGGCGGTGGTGGTGGGGACAGAAAGAACACCACTCGTAGTTAGTAAAGAGAATCATGTTTTTCAAGGTCCTTAAAACTTAAATCCTAAGCAAGAGGAACAAGGAGCATCTCTTTTGCTACATGTGTACACTGTACATAACACAGAAGTGCCTGACACACCCGCAAGGTGCTGCCAGAATGCAGTCATCATCAGACAAAATCAAATTCAGTGTTAGGAGGATGACATTTCCATTGGAGAAAATAAGAACTGCACCTGCATTTAGCCCTCTCTGAATCACATTACTCTGAAACAAACAGAGACCACAGAGAACACTTGCCTCTTAAGAGAAGCAGCAGGTCCAACAAACCAACAGCAACCAAGCATTAGTTACCATAATTGGCAATTTTAAGATTCAGACTTTTTTTCATTAAGGGATGGATAGTTTGGGTTCTAGCAAACTAACTAGAAGATTCAATAAAAGAGCTTAATAACTGTTTGTGCCAGGAATCTCCATTTAAGTATCTTGTAAGACTTCGATTATGCTTGAAAATTTGATATACACAATAAACATTTAAAGCAGTCGAGTATGAGCACAAAAACATTTTTGTATTGTATTTAAAATAACCAATCCCCTGCTATAACATGCTGAGCGTGAGCAAGATTATGAAACAACTCATCCATACAGGTAACACTGTGCTGACAACTAAACTCAACTTGCCCTTTTCTAAATACTTTCAAAAATGTTTAACACATTCCAGACTGTACAGTCATGCATGTCAACTAGGACTGGGTACACTAAAACTATAACGAAATATATGCAGCCTCCAAAAACCACAGCATGCTTCATGATTCATTCTCCCATATCAAACTTCCTTTTGTTTCTTGCCTCTTTCTACTGTTTGCATCTTAAGTTAAAGCCCTTCACAGCCAGGATTCTCCCTTTCCTTGTTTTGCACTCCTATTTCTAATAAAGCCCTTTGGCACCATATCAACATCAACAACGCAAAAACAAATAATAGAAAGTGCTGATTATAGGCATGTTTATCTGAGTCCAACATCCATTAAGCACAGTCTTCTACGACACTGTCAGTATCTCTTTGCAGACAGCCAAAATGGTATCACAGAGATGCTGCAAAGACCATGTCATGAATCACTTTGCTACTTCACACAGCTGATGGGTTCGGCAACACAGAAGTCAAGTGAAAACTCCAGCACTGAACCAGCTGACGCATGGCTGACGAAGCTAGTCTGTGTTAGAAAGGCCTCGTGGTTAGCACCCAGTAGTTAAGCATTGATTCATTCTGATTTTTAGTCTGCGTTCTGGATTATAACCTCCTTTGCAATGCAGACATTCTTTTGACTCTCCTTTCTCTACCCAGCCATGAGGGTTTTTTTCTTTTTTTTTTTTTTTTTTTTTTCCAGGAAATCATCATCTCTATTCCGGCTAGCCATCCAACAATATATGTGGAAAATGGGTGTGGCGGTTTAACCCCGGCCGACAACTCAGCACCACACAGCCACTTGCTCACTCCCCTTCAGTGGGATGGGGGAGAGAATTGGAAGGGTAAAAGTGAGAAAATTTGTGGGTTGAAATAAAGACAGTTTAATAGGCAAAGCAAAAGCCGCACATGCAAGCAAACCTAAACAAGGAATTCATTCCCTAGTTCCTATCAGCAGGCAGGTGTTCAGCCATCTCCAGGAAAGCAGGGCTCCATCACGCATAACAGTTACTTGGGAAGACAAAACAGCATCACTCCAAACATCCCCCTGTTCTTCCTTCTTCCCCCAGCTTTATATGCTGAGCATGACATCATATGGTATGGGATAGCCCTTTGGTCAGTTGGGGTCAGCTGTCCTGGCTGTGTCCCCTCCCAACTTCTTGTGCACCCCCAGCCTGCTCACCGGTGGGGTGGGGTGAGAAGTAGAAAAGGCCTTGACTGTGTAAGCGCTGCTCAGCAGTAATGACAACATCCCTGTATTATCAACACTGTTTTCAGCACAAATCCCAAACATAGCCCCATACTAGCTACCATGAAGAAAATTAACTCTGCCCCAGCCAAAACCAGCACAATGGGTTAAAACAAATAGAAAAGTTATCTGAAGATAAGTGGAGGAACTGAAAGACAGATATAAACAGTGTGATAACATTAGCCTTGTTAAAAATGGGACTTTGGATTAATCTCCAGTGGGGCGAGTTTGTTAAAAGTTTTGAATCTTTTTTGAACTAAAAATTAAAAAAAAAAGTGAAAGCAAGGAAATTTTATGACACTAAAATTCCTTAGCGAAGTTTCTGTAAAATACAAAGAGCCTTAAGTCATCACATGAATCACTGACAATTTAATCAGCTTCTGAGAGTTTGTCATCCTCATCAAGAGCTGAATTTAAGACCTTAAAAAAGTTCTTTCACTCTGTTTATGAACTGCTGCACCTACTGATTCAGCCACCCACACCACACTTTAGACTACCAAAGATTCAGCCAAGAATTCAGAAAGCTAATATTCATTTTAGAGGCTAAAGGAACTCCTACCAATGTAACCCCTAGGTCTCAAGAAGCAGCAGCACATTTTCTTCAGATGGAAGAGCTTTAGGAAATCATTAATACTCTAAAATGGAGCATCACCAGGTGAGAGCTCCTTTGGCCCAAATGCAGCAATCTTCACAGACATTTTTGAAAACCTTCAGGTGAACAGCAGTGGGAGACCCCATACACTTCAAGAGGCAGAGCAGGTGCAAAATCCAGTGCCAGATTCATCTCATCTACTCTAGAGCTCTCCTGGAAAAGAACTTTAGACTGTTAAGAAGCTTAGACCAGGAGTTATTTTTTAAAATAAAATTACTTGGCATGAATGCATGTGGCATATAACACGGACAGCTTTTTAAAACTAATGCTCTGTAAGTCACAATCAGCTCTTTTGCCAAATTAAATGAATACTGCCATCAATGGCAACAAAGCCCTCAGTTCAAAGTTCTTGGGATGAGAGGTCTTCAAACCCTAAAACATTAACATCTCAGATCCCCAAAAGTGTGAGCAGTGTACTTCCTCATTCTTGTTCAGAGTGAAATAGCAGCACCAATAATGTAGATGTCCTGTTTTTAACCTTCTTTATTAGTTACATAATTTATGACATATCTGATGACGTCTTTGCAGAAAAGCCAGTGTTGAGATTTCTTAGTATCTCTGGGCAAAGAATCTTGCTGAAGTACAAACAAGTGCAACAATAAATAGCAGGTTAGCTATTTCTTCTGGCTTCTTTAGAAGAAGTCTTGTATTTCAGCGTTAAACAAATGGTGAACCTTTCAAGGTGAAGAACACAACAGTTGCATGACTTTTATGGTTCAAATTTGGTTACAGTCTGAAAAAAACTTGAGACTTGTTCTCAGAAAAGGGTTTTTCTGTCATTGAAAAGACAAGGGCAAAGTGTTCAGTACCCCATAATTTGAGTACCTGGTACAGTGTCATTCAACTGCCTGCAGAGTTGTGGATAACATGCGATTGACATTTCTGTGAATGAGATCAACATATTTGCAATACCTCATTTTGTTTTCTGTTCCTTGACTTTTACTGACATCCAGTGGAGACACACTCAAACCTCTTTCAAGTGCTAATACCAAGTCCTTTCTTGTATAGCACCTCTAAGTTAAGTTACCAATGGGATGGAAAGCCTGCCTTGAATGTGTCTTTTCAGAAGATTCTTCCTTGTTTAGTCTGTTCACAATACACGCTCTTTTACAAATTCAAACCTTAAAACTGTTTCATCATTTTCAAACACCACTTATTCCCAGTTCTGACAAAACCATTCTCATGGTTTAGTTTCTGTTGCATGGTACAATTTCATATTCTCCTCTTTCTTCTTCTTATCAACCTACAAATATAGGAAAATAGATTAGAAACAACATCTGCTTCAAGGACTGTGTCCTCATCACTGTCAAATGAAGCCTTCTCTGTGTTCTCATCACAATTTGAAAGAAGGCCAGTGTATTATTTTTGTATGTGTGAACTCTGCTTACTGTCTGGAGGAAGATTGCGAATACCATAATTAAACCCTCACATAAGTACACACAAGACACAGATCCCAACAAGGGAGCATGTGGGATCTATTAACCAGAATCATCTTAAGAATAAATGGAACTTAAAACAATCTTACCTGAGCTTTTTTCTTATCCTTCTCAACTAATAATAGCTCCTAGAATCCATACTTACTACTGACATTTTAAACCGCAGCAATCCAACAAAGTTCAGTGCCTTGGATTTGGTCAGGCTGAGCTGCTCAGCAGCACAAAGCAAACCTAAAGCCCACAATTCCACATCCTAGCCACACTACGACTGCTAGTCAACAGTATACTCGGAAAAGCAGAGGTGCTCCAAGATTTACATCATCCAAAATGCCTACAACCCTTTCAAGAAAAAGAAAAGGGAAACATCTCCAGACTTGAGAACATGTGATTGCTACAAACTGAAATACCTTTATCTCAAGGTGGAACATGTTCTTCCTTGAATACTTGCATGCAAATCCCACTTAGATTGCAAGGGAGCTCTGGACAATGAAGGGAGCAACTAACGTAGCCTTGTATGAAAAGTCTGTGCTCGACCATCGAATACGGAAAAGTATGACAGAACTCATTACCCATGGTGAGTCATTTTTTTACCACAGAAGGGTGTTCTTTGCTTAGGCAATTGTTAATTAACAGCAGGAGTGGGAGACTTAATTTTCTTTCAAAACACTTTTTTTTTTTCTTCTCTCCAAATGCATAAAATGTTTTTGTATATTAGAAAGGGAAGTTCAGCCCTCATTTTCTCAGGTAAGTGGGTTTGACCTGGATACTTAGGTTTCAAAGCATTCATGTAGCTTACGGTGCTATATGAACCATTCAAAATCCGGATCAAATGGTTAGCAACAATGGACAAGACAGCTCCCACAACAAAGCCTACAGAACAGGAGAGACATGAGCTCACACTGTGTGAGATACAGGTCTGGTAAGTGAACAGCAATAGGAAAACTGGCATTGTCTTGACAGTGAAGTTATTGTAAGATGAACTGACACAGTGGGTCCCTCTTTTTATCTTAAAAATAATAATTGGAATAACAATAGCAACATCAAAGATAGGCTGAACTGGTTCAATACTACTGCTAATCTCCTCAAATTGAGGCAAAACTTATTTATGGCCATGTGTCCAAACTGTGGTTCAGTTGCCTCTGAAGAAAAAATAATTCTACTAGATTCTCCTCATCTCAGTTCCAATAAGGCAAAACAAGTGGGCAGTATAATCATTCTTGTATGTCTCTGTGAACGCAAGAGCAGGAACATGTTCTCTGAAATACGTAATCACTCCCAAGACAGTGTCCTGGCATGTCTCAGATAATCCATACGACCTTCTGGCCTGTACCTCAAACAGGAACGCCTTCTTCATTTGTTTTCTTTGGCATAGATCTCCCTCTTACTTCACCTCCAGTTTAAGCTTCCTGCTTTCAGAAACTATTTCCCTAACAGAGAGAGAGTGCTATCTAGCAAGGTTGGATGAGAAATTTCTCCATGGGCAGAAAATAATACTTTCTGTAAAGCCTGGGGTTGCTAAACAAGGCATCTCCATCCATCCTGTTCTTCATCAGAGAGAACTCCTTTCAAAAACAGCTTCACTGGTTGTCAGGTGTCATAGGCATCCTGATCTGTAGAGGTGCCATCTCACACCTATTAATGTCAAAACGACAGCAGGATGCGGCCCTGACAAGGATTCGTCATCTCATTAGCAGTCACTAATCAGTCAGATCATTAGCAGTCTGTGCACAGAGTCCTGTCAGCCTCCCTGGGGTGCTGCAGCTTGCGTTCCTCAAGAGAAAGACTGATAGGAAGAAGGCCACTGGGATGAAATCCCGATGCAATTCCAATAATATCCAAGTTTGGCTTTCCGTGGAACTGAGGAACGAGAAGCAAACAGGAGACAATTTCTTGCTGCACTGGGAGGGATCCACGCCACCTTTCCATAGACATTTCACCCAGGTGCGTAATTAGGAGACCCAGGTTTAGAATGTGCATCCAGTTTCTGCAGTTGTCCTGCTCCTCCTACTGCCCCACATCTCAGCTACAGACCCAGCCATCAGCATCTCTCCAGCAAGAAACTAGGCAGCCATCACATGCTTTTGCTTTGGGCTGGGATGTGCTGTTCCTGTTCCATGCTGGTTTATGGTGGAGCTTAACTCTTAGGCCACCTCACAGTTAGAACAGCTTAAATGATGTTTCAGCTAAGAACAGGCAAGGGTGCGATACTTGAAGGGAAAACCCAAGGAAAGCTATACAAGGCTGCTGCCTGAAGCTTGCAGAGAGAAACAGAAGCCCCACTGAAAGACAATAAATTTTAAGTGAGTACCTGCACCACTGACTATATATCCTGTGATGTACTGTGTTAAAATCCTGAATGACTTTTAGGAGGAGAAGCACCATCAGAAAGCAGTAACATTCCTCTAGTTAAAATGCACAGAAGCAAACAGAAGCAATGACATTCAGGTTCCAACTTCAGGACTCTATTTTCCCCACTGTATGCAACTGACTCGAAAAGTCAACTCCACCCTTCTTACGCACTGCCAAGCCCTAACACGGATACACAGGCAGGGCAGTCAAGTTTTCTTTATAACAGAAAAGTAAATGCTTCTAAAATGCAAGCCAGAAGACTATTACAGACAGAGAGAATTACATTGCTCTGACGTGTTTGTTTGGATACTAATCACATAGTACTGAAAACAGAGGACATTTGATCATTACTTGCTTTCAGCTACCAATGACTAGGGGAGAAGGTGGAGAAGTTTAAACAAAACAAACCAAAACAAAACAAAAACAAAAAACCAAAACAAAAAAAGGCAAGCCCATAAGACTGTCTTTCAGAAAGGACAAACCCAAATATTTATTAAAATATTCATTTTACACACAAACTGCCTTGATGCATACCATACTTCTCAGTGTTTCAACTCATCTGAAATGCCAGCTGTAAGCAGTACGTTAAATACATTGACAAGCTGTCTCATTTCATTTTACGTGCAGCTCTGTCTTTTGTAACTACTTTCTTTAAGACTTTCTGCAGTTTTCTGAGTGAGTTACCTTAAACATGTGTACCCTTGCTGGAGAAGTCTTAATGTGGCACAGCCTACATCCATGATTTTGTTACAAATGATTGATTAATTACACCTCTCTCTACATGCAGGCCACCATCACAATGGAGTTAAGAGAAAATTATTAGTGAGTGCCTCAGTGTACACACTTTGAAATACAAACTGACATTTGGATTACATTCTGTGCAATTCATAGCACAAAAGGACTCAACCTTGTACTGGCATTTAGATACCAGAACACCATATGAATGTAGTATTTTAATAATAATTGTACTGTGTACCTCGGATTTGGGGTCCCAGTTTATGATCCACATCTTGGAACAAAATCTGCCTGCCTGCCTACCTACCTGAAAACTTCAGCTTGCCTGAGCATCATGTTCTTAAACATTAAGTATGCCAAATTAGTGCAAACACTTCAGTAAACATAAACTCAGGTGACTTGGACAACAACGTGCAAGTTAGACATTGACAGAAGGAATCCTGAACTCCCTGTTCCTGTCTGAGAAAGTTCTGCTGCTTAAATAAAAGCCATAGGCTGATCAGGGATTTGGCAATACTTTATGCTCCCCCAGTGGAACGGTGTATGTCGGGTGCAGCATTACAGCTTCATGCAAATTATGCACATCAAGATTTAAGACCAGATCCTTTCTGTTGTAGCGGAATCCTATTTCCTACACATCCTTCATAATCAGTATTTAAAGCACATAAGAACAACTAATCCTTAATTCCTAGTACATGGAAACTGTAGTGGGATGCACGATGGAGTTAAGAGGAACTCACTGCTGTTCCCCATCCTTGGCAGGTTAGCTGCAGGAGAAATTAAACCAGCAAGGGACTACTAAAACATCTGCTCCTGGGACAGCATCTATACTTGGGGCAGCCAGAGGCTCCACGTCACCACATGTCTGTTCTGGCTCCTCCTAATAACGAGGCCAGAAGCTAGAGAGGAAACAAGTTGTCATAGGAGAAAACCATGCTACTTCTAGGGGCTTATATCCCCTAGAATGGCATTCTTCTGACCTCTCTTCACCTGATGCTGGCTCAGACTGGGCTCAGGAGTGCCTTGGCTTGGGAGGCACACCAAGGCTATTTATTTTTTTTATATAGCCAGCATAGGCCCCACAAATACAACTACTGCAAGGCTACTGAAAACTGCGGGCACAAGCAGGTGCCCCACAAAGCTCTGCTTCATGACTATCTATACCTCTGCTAGTCACTTGCAGTGTCGTGGCTCAGATATCACGGACTCATAGAATAGTTTGTGTTGGAAGGCACCTTTAAAGGTCATAGAGTCCGCCTACCCCCCGCAATGAACAGGGACATCTTCAACTAGCTCAGGTTGCTCAGAGAACCATTATAACTAAGAACCATTACAAACTTCAGAGCCATGCATCAATAACACAAACGATGTTAAGCAATATATCTCATGATCAGGTTTTCTTAAAAGGAACTAATTATACTCACAAGCATAGAAATTCAGTAATACCTTAACACAATAGTGAAGTGTCACAGATGACTTATCCAGTGTTCAGAGTGTCTGTTTTACTTGGGCTGTACAATAGGAACCACATGTGCCAGTAGGTGTTAGCAAGAATAGAATCCTAGAATCACAGAATCGTTAAGGTTGGAAAAGACCCTTAAGATCATCGAGTCCAACCGCTAACCTAGCACTGCCAAGTCCAGCGCCAAACCATGTCCTCAAGCACCACATCTACATGGCTTTTAAATACCTCCAGGGATGGAGACTCAACCACTGCCCTGGGCAGCCTGTTCCAGAGCCTGACTACCCTTTCGGTGAAGAAGTTTTTCCTAATATCCAACCTAAACTTCCCCTCGTGCAGCTTGAGGCCGTTTCCTCTCATCCTAGCGCTTGTTACTAGGGAGAAGAGACCGACCCCCACCTCGCTACAACCTCCTTTTAGGTGGTTGCCTAAGAAAACACAGTTTTACCCCTTCTTACAATGGAAGTGTAGGCAAGTGCAGATTTCCCAGGAGGTTTAAGCAGATTTGTGCTACCACCAGCAGAAGTGTGTGTGGAGTGCATACCTCACGTTGTCTGATGTAGTTGCAGCCGTGCCTCCCTTTGACATAGGTCAGAGGTGGCTCTGTCCGCAACAGATTAATATCCTCAACTTGAAAATACATTATTAGGCTACACGAGAACTTTTTAAAGCAAAACCAAATTGTTGTAATTCAAGAGTCAAAAGCCTCTCACACTTCAATTTTAAAGAATATTCTGATGCAGGATGTGTAGAAGCAAACCAACTGATGCAGCAAATGCCCTCCTGAGACCTAAAATATTTAGAAAATACAGGACTGCAATCAATAACAAACAGCATGATGCAAATGTAAAATGTAAAGTCTTCGTGTGCATCAGGAATGCAAACAAAGAATGAATCTTCAGATGAGTCAATACAGACATCAACTGCAAGAAATTATACATGCAGTACAGGCCAGCTAAGGGCACACCGTACAGGTTTTGTAACATACACAAGCAATACCATTAAGACACATTTGGGTCAGATTCATATTACACCAAGCATATGTAAGAAATGCTTCAGAGTAAAGACAGTAAAATTGTTTCCCCTTAACCATCTTTCTAGAAATAAAAGGCAAATGCTGCTTTTAATTCACACAGATTAAAGAAAAGCCTATTAAAGTATTTTTTCCATACTAAAACCATTCAAAGCTAGGTCACAGCTGGTCTTTGCACAAATATCCAGCAGGTAGGAAACGGAACAAAATGTGGGCCCTTCTCCTAACCTACTGTAAGGAACAGGCAATTTTAGTTCCTGCTTTAAAGGACAGCAACAATTGCTCTATCTCCAACCACACACAGGGAGAAATACACCCCACCAAGTGTTTTGCACGTATTCAAGAGCAGGAGGTGTTTCACCAGAATCACTGAGATGTTTCATAATGGTCTGAGTTAAAGCAGGACAGCTCAGGCAGCAGAGAACCAGCCCTGACCCTGAAAGCTGAAGCCAGATGCAAGTTGAAAATAGGGTGCAAACTCTAAACAGAGGAGATGATTAATCACTGGAACTAGCTACCAAGAGAAGCGGCACACTCTCCACCTCTTGAAGATCTTTGAATCACGTCTGAGTGCTTCTTTGGAAGATCTGCTTAGCCAAACAAATGTTTCTCGGTACAAGACAGTTGAGATGGGTAACATGAAACCAACTGTATTACAAAACAAATCCCGCAAGGCGATCTAATATCCCTTCTGCCTTTATGTCCTGGATGATTCTGTGAATCTCACACAAGTACCTCCTCCTGAAAAGAGAAATGCCTTCATACTTATTTGCAAAACACTACATGCATAAACATATAACATGTAAAAAACGGAATTTCCACGGCCGTTATGAAAGAACACGGCTACTCGGTTAAGGTTTTCTCTAAGCTCACTTTTAAGAAGCATACTGGAAAGAATTATGTTTTTAGTTAACTCTGGGGAAAATTAGTTTTCCTGATTCTACAATTTCACTTAAAATAATGATCTGTATTTACATATAACACTATTAAAAACTCCAATTTATTACAAAACTTTAAATTACTTCATATATTAAAAGCTACACAGATATTTCCTTACCCCTGTTTTTGTAGTGACCTTATAGGATTTTAAGCCTACTATGCAAAACCTGACATATAAATTCTAAAGGCTTGGCAAACTCATCTTCCACCATCGGTCTTACAAATAGGTGCATAACATTGCTGTTTTCAGCACGTAAGAACTACCTTGGCTTGTCCATCAAAAGGCTTCTCTCAAAATCTTTAGATGCTCTCTTAGAATAGCAATCTTTGCTTTCTTCCTGTAGTTCAGGTCAACAGTCATCTCCAGTCATTTTACTTGGCTGGTTGGGCTTTTTTCATGATGTTACAATTAAGAAGTTAATTTTGGGAAAAAAAAAAAAAAATCCTGTGCTCATTATATTAAACAAATGATGAGTAAAGCTATGTGAGCTTTGGGGGGTTTTTTCCCTCAGTTCAGTTGTTGAATATTAATAAAAACTCTTGTGCTTAGATTAAACCAACTTTGAAATTTATTTATTTTTTGTAAGAGAGAGAGGTGAGGGAAGACAAGGAAGTTTCCTGTAAAATAAACCGTCCTTCACATTTCCAGTCTTTTGTTCTTGTATTTGAAACAAAGAATACGCTGCTCACATTTATACACAATGTAATTTGTTTTGAACAATTACAAGAGTGAAGGAGGACAAGCAAGGGCTAGACTCACAACTTGTGAGAGGTCATCACCCATCTCTTTACCCGGTATTGAACTGGTCAGAGCACTCACACACACACACATCACACTTCAACCGCAGTAGCCAGTTTAAAGTCTCTTTGCTGCCCAAAGTGATTTGAATACTTCTTTTTCTCTTTAAGAAAAATATCCAAGCCACCAGTCATGGAATATCCATTAAAATCTCTACAATGTCTCCTGTCAGAGCTGTTTTAAAAATTTATACCTACCTCAGAAAATGACCATATTACAGCACTCACGCCTGGGATCTGGGATCTATGCATTTCAGACCTCCTCTGTCAAACTAGGACAGCTTCTGCAGGGGAGCGTGCATACTCCCTCCTCCAGAACATCCTCCAGTAATTTGCTTACAGTAGTCTTGACAAATAGAAAATATGAACTTTCAAACCTTTGCAGCAGAGAATTTAAGTCTCCCATTAGACTTAGAGATAGAAAGGAATTTCTTTATTAGTCCTGACCATTTTGCCCAGTCTCCTTCCCTTCCTTCCTTCCGGTGTAAACTGAGTTCAGCATTTGACTCCAATGTTCAAGTTGTCTTAGGACAAGAACCTGGAAGAAAGTAGGTTCATTTCACGGAAGTGAATCTTTGAAGGAAAGAGAAAGAAGACAATGTACGAAAAGCAGAAGGAAAACCTCGCTTCTCCAATTTAAGAAATAGGTATTTTTTTCTGCTTTAAAACAGAATTGCTGATATTTTTGACATTTTTAAATACATACGCAACTGGAACCTGCATGGTTCTGATTTTCCTCTTGCCATCACCCATCTTCCTCATTTTGTTCTCCAGATGCAGCTTGGACATCTTGATCCAACCTCCCCATTTCAGTAACACTTAAACTCACAATTTAGGGCATGCGTTTTCAAACCCATTTCTGTAAATGGAGGGATTAAATTCTTTGAACTCTGGCTTAGCTGTAGTGAAGCAGAAGTAGAAGTAAAGCTTCCTAACAAGCCTTTTACATAAATAGTCAGCTTTACAGTTTCAGTCTACAGACTGAAGGATAGATGGAGAAAAAGCACCAGAGTTCATAGAATCACAGAATCGTTAAGGTTGGAAAAGACTCTTAAGATCACCGAGTCCAACCATTAACCTAGCACTGCCAAGTCCAGCACTAAACCATGTCCTCGAGCACCACATCTGCCCGCCTTTTAAATACCTCCAGGGATGGAGACTCAACCACTTCCCTGTTCCAGTGCCTGACCACCCTTTCAGTGAAGAAGTTTTTCCTAATGTCCAACCTAAACTTCCCCTGGCGCAGCTTGAGGCCGTTTCCTCTTGTCCTTGTGAAGGAAAAAACAAAAACCTTTAAGATGAAGTTTATACTCTTATATTAGACTTTTGGCAAAGACAAGATTCAGGAAGAGGATAAAACAGACCTCATGAAAGGTGTATAAACTGTACTGGAACATGACAGGAAAGCCACTTGTCTCCATCAATATTTTTCTTTTGCACATATAAATCAGGCTAGATCTTTTAAAACACTACAAAGTCGAAGTAATTGCATACATCAACAATCTACACATGCTTCGAAAGCCAAAGGAAGTTTTGCTACCAATATCCGTGGCAGACGCAACCACGCTTGGAAAGTATAATAATTTATGTAACTCACATTTTAAGGAGTACTTTTATCTTAAATTCTCTCTCTTTTCTTTCATGGTAAAAAGCATTGTAGAGAACAAAAGCAAGAGAATAAAAAGCATTCTTCAATTTATCACAACAAATTCTGGAGAATGGAATATATCCCTACACCATATACATCAAAACATGGACCAGATAGGTAAACATCTGTCTTTGAAGAGGTTGAAGAATTTAAAACAGAGTAGTAATGATCCACAACAGTTGTGCAGCATATTACAAATATTTCTTTTAAATAGTTCAAGATTTTATAACAGAACATCCACAAAAATGGTATGTTCTTTTGTTTAAAGACTTGTTTCTAAATAATTTCTAAAAAAGTTTAAATAATTTAATGGTGTACCACTGTGAAATGAAATCAATATTATAAATGTTGCTAAATTTGCAACAGTAAAAAAAAAAATTACAAAAATACCTGTTTGCTTTCTTCGAAACCCAAAAAAGAATGGAAAATTTTAAAATCTCATTTACAAGTTTTCAAAAAGGCTTACTGCCATGACAAATCCTGCATGTTGTTGCCTTGTGGATTCAGGTTCATTTCATTAGGTAATAACCTAACTACAAAATATGCTATTTAGAACCAGTTCTTTATTTTACATGTATATGTATAGCATCATTGATTTTGATGAAAGTAGTCTAATTTACAACAGAAGATGTAGCCTTCACTGCCAGCCAGTGAAAAGACAGTTAAAAGCCAAAACAGATTAAAAGGAGATAAAGACCTAAAAGCACTACAACTATAATGTAATTTTCCATTGCTGGGGACAATAATCTGTACGTCTGCCTTTAATTTCTTATTGGAAGTAAGTTTTAAATAACCTGCTTTAATATCCTTCTCTTAACCTACCGGCACACAGTGCTGCATTTTTATCATAGCTGTTGTAACAACTTCATATTTATCTTCAAGCCCCAGCTCTCAGAGTCAGGTGATTGTATAAGGATCTGAACAGTCATTTAAGAAAAGAGTGATTTCTAGTTCTAGTAGTTGCAGAGAAAAAAAATCCAAAAGTCTGGTTCAGTTATGCCCTAACGACTCAAAACTGAAAATTATGTTATCACACACAGTGTGTTACTCTTAGATGATTTTGAAGATCCCTCTCCTTAGTTATAAGCTCTTGGACAATGGCAAACAGGCACATGGCCTTCAGCCTGCTTCCCAAGTGGATTCCCTAAACAACAGGAGATTACTTTCAACACACAAATGAAGTTTCTGTACAGGAGAGAAATACTTATCACTAGACAGACAGCACAGAAGTAAGTCCTATAATTTCTCAGGGTGTTTATACAAAGGTTCAGAAAAGAGTAAGGAAATAGAAGGTCCTTGTAGCAAATCAAACAGTAGTCTCCTTGCAGAAGTAATCCTCCTCAGAAATTCCCATATCAGAATGCTTTGAAAATTAAGCATGTTCATCTTGCCTACTTCCTTGAACTCCCAAAAGAACTACTTTAGGTACTAGCTTCCCACCCACAGAGCAGATGTTTCTTCCCTTCGTTAGGGATTTGAAGTCCAAGACGACTGGTATTTGACTCAAATGTGGTCATTGCATATTTTAAAAATTACTTCATTGAACAGTAACTACATTAGGCAAAAAGAAAGTGACAGTAAAACATGTTTCAGTCCCTAAACGTTAAATAAAGCTGGTTTGGGCTGCAGTCTTCAGTGTGTATTACAGAGGTATTTATGTATTGTTGAAAAATTACCACAGAAACTGAGTCATAAAGCGCATTTACGTGAGGGTATTCAGTATCAAAGAGAGGCCTTTATAGAAATTCCAGGGGGTCCCATGCAAGTTGAGAAGTCAGCAAGAACTGTTATATCCAAATATAATTTACGTGCATTCTTGGCTCTAACGCTGATGTTGCAAGTCAGTATGGCACTCACCGATGGCCACATAGTACACATTAACACCGAGCTTGCTGGGTCTCAGAGTCCTGAACTGTCACAGCAAAAGAAGCACATTAAATTAAAAAAAAAGCTAACTTGCAAAAGGCAGCTCACTGAAAGTAGCAATTCCTCCATTATAATAGAGCTATATATATTTATTATCACAGAGGGTCTTAACAGCTGTGGTGAAAGTTAAAATTATGCAACAAAAGGGAAAGCTTTGCAGAGCACAGCTAAGTTGATTATTGTAATTCATATCTGGAAGTGAAAACACACATCCTGAAAAACGCTCCATCTGGCATAAGAGGTGACAGCATGTTCAGCAATACAGATAACACTGAACACATCATCTTTATGGTCTCATTGAATATTTAATCCCATCAAAGTCACAGTGGTGACATTCAAAGACCTTCATGGAATCTGGCCAAAGGAATCACCATTTGATCCAGACCCATGTCCGTCAGCTACATATTACTGGAAATACCTAATTCTTGACCAATAAGGAAAAGACAAAAGATTAACCAGAAAGAGGCCTGAACACAATTCACTCTCAGGAGGCAACCGAAGGAGCAACAATTCTTGCTACTTCCCAAAGACATGGGAGTCCGATGTCTTTCTGCAAGGTTTTCATTTCCTCACCTATAAATACCTCAAAGTAATCACACGTTAATGTTTACATGCACAACAGTGAGTTCATGGCAACACCTCAATATAAGCTCATATAAGGCAACACCTGCTCATAAGCAAAAGTTAAGTAACACTACAAAGAGTCCATCAGTTTCTCACTAGCATCAATCCAACAAAAAGAAAATTTCACAATTACTAGCACACTCCATGGGAAATATTACATGAGGCCTAATATAGTTTTGCTGTCATTGTGAGTCAGGCTGATGACCATACCAATAGTCTTAATTTTTGCCATTAGGAGATAATACCTCCACCCGTTTAAAACAGATAAGGCAGATAATCTACATGATTTCATAGACAACTAGAAGCTTAAATGCAATGCAGGTCTGAACTGAAAACCACTACTGTGTATAGAAATGAAAAGAACAGAAAACAGAAAACATCTAAAATAGAAAGAAACCTAAGTGTGCTTGCTACAATTTGCTAAGTAGGGACTGGGGAATCTCCATCCCAGAACACTAAAACACCTGACATAAGAAATTGCAAATTCAGGAGAATAAATTTTTAATACAATAAATTCTTCCTATAGGGATTCCCTCTAGAATTCCCTCTAAAGAAAGAGATGATACTACATCACTGGGGAACAAAAAGCATAGCATCTGCATTTAAAAAAGAAAAAAGATGTGAGTGAGGTCGCTGCAAATTAAACTTAAGGCCTAAGATTATATTAGCTTGTTCCCAATAGTATAAAAAATTTTAAAACCAACATAAAATACAATGAAAGACACAGACAAAAAGGGAATTTGATAACATTACCATTTATCAAAGGCAGGTAGTGCCAGAATAGCCTGTTCTTTCAGAGGGTAGCTAATTTTCTGGAGAAATAAAACAGAGTAGATCTTATCTATTCAGATTTTAATAAAGCATTTGGTGACGTGCCACAAGGGGAAGTTGTTAAAATGGAGATTGATACAGAAATATTACGTGGGGGGAAGATAGCTCAAGCGGATACTGTGAAAGCCTTACTCCAAGCTGCAGAAGGTCTAATAGAGTTCCTCCAGACTTAATCTTGACACCAACCTTTTTTATAATAACTTTGGCACAAAAAATAGGCACAAGAGAATGAAACCTACTGAAAAGATCAAGCCCTGATTCTCACCAATACCGATTTGATTGAAGTATCATTCAGGAAAAAACTAGAATGTTCAGAAACAGGCTGAAATGCACTAATATGAACGTGAAGTGATAAGTTTCAGAACCGAAAAGTAGAAGTTTATTGTTTGGAACTGACACAGGAGAAGAGTGGGGTGTAATTCCAGGATCGATTCAGAGATGACAGCGAGCCTCCATGAATCAAGCATCCTGAAAGAGGCAAACGTGATTTAACAGCATGTCGAAAGAGACATCTGACACATATATTTCTCATCTGCAATGCTGTGTGTACTTTTGGTTACTTGCATATGAGAAGGAAATAGTCAAACAGGAGAATGATGCTACGAAAAGCAGAGGAACTGGAAAGCTTACCTTGCAAGAGGAGGCTAAGAAGAGTTTGGCTTATTTAGCTCTACAGAAAAGAAACTGAGAGGGAATATGATTAGTCCCTGAATATATTTTTTAAGCAGCAAGTTGGCAGGGGAGGAATAGTCTTCAAGCTACAGGAGAGGACAGGTGAAGCACAGTCCAAGCTGATTCTGCTTAGTCCCTAGTTGGCAAAGAAAACCCCCTAATCTACCATGTTTAACATAAACTAAACTTGTTTCGGAAATCATCACAAGAGACTGGAGGAGCACTGGACCCATTTTAGGCCAGTGAGTTGAACTCTAGACAAACCCTTGGGCGTATATTCAGCTGGTTTTGACTACTGTAACCACCTTCAGAGCAGACTCTTAGGCCACTGCGGTCCAGCCCCCATGTTTCTGCAGAAACTCCTGAATGAAGGAAGTAGCCTCAGCGGCAACTACTGGACAAGTGACTGTTGTGGGATTAGAAATAATGCACCTAGATAGTTTAAATTTACCTCAGAAGAACCGAGTATTCAAACATCGCATGAGGAGCACTTCTTCAAGTCCTGCAGAAGCTCTGCTTTCACAGCAGTCTGAGCTGCAGACAACAGAAAGCAAAAGAGAGTTTTAAAAATGTTTTAAACAGCAGAGATGAACTGAAAGTTAGGGACTGTTTGAGGATCAGAATTTGCCATCTAATATAGTTCTTGGAGGGTGTTCAGCTAGAAATATGAATAAAATAAACTGTGTAATCTGAGAATTACAAGTGAAATAAACTGGCAAAGCTTATTAGTGATGCTGATAAGTTGTTAAAATTTGGCTAAACTTTAAAGATGTGATGAAGGTGGCTCAGGGGGAGTGTGTACCATTATGCAAAATTAAGCACAGAATTTCAAAACCAATACGTCTGAGTGACAAGTTGGTTAAGTTAATTGCAAGTAAAAATGAAGCTCTAAAAATTACAGGGAGCATAAAACTACAGCATTGTTAGTTCTAAAAAGAAAAATCAAAGGAATGTAACGATGGTACTTGAAGCGCATGAAGGAATAATGAAGCACAAATAGCTAGGAGTATTAAGACTAACAATAAGGTGTTCTTGTAAAATATATTGGAGGTTTGAAAAATGCTAGAGAACAAGTAGTTCCATAAATAAGGTGACAGAGTAAGGAAATATTTGCTATTGGAAAAAAGAATTAACAGAATAATTCATTCTTTTTTTGTATTTGCATTTCACGAGCAGAATATTATTAAATATAAGACCTTAGAGAGCATACTGTGGTCATGAGAAAATTTGAAGGCTGAGATCAACCTAATACTGTTGGTTAAAGTTAATGAGCATCTGAGATCTCATCTGAACTAAAATGTTGAATTTTGAGCTTGGTTTGCATTTTTCATTATTTTAAAAAGGTGAAACTTCTTTTAGGAAAAAAAGCTCCATCATGGCTTGCAACAGAAAAGGAAATCTAGCCGGGAGCTCCTGTTAGGTCCACAGTCGCTTGCTGTCACTATGAACATTCATTCAGAAAAGATCTGATTAGGAGCAGTAGTAAATCACCATCTGTTGACCACATTAAGCTCAGCGAAGCTTGTGAGAGTCTTTAGTAAGATCTCTAGACATTCCCTCTGACTAAGCATGTTTCTCTGTGTCATTCCCAATCAGTAACAGGGGGAAAAAAAATGAGGACTGTATTCTTCCCCAAATTATGATTGGTTCACTTTTTCTTGGCAGAGTTAAGGACAAACAAACCAAAACTCAAAAACCCTCAGAGACAAAGCTTTCCTGCTGTCTAAAACGCAACTTCTTCCTGCTGTTCAGCTTCTTTCAGAGCCTCCTAGGCCGCTGCCTGCTCTCAACCACCAGCTCCAGGGGCCGGCTGCACACCGGCAGCGGGGCCAGCTGGCGGGCTCCCATGCAGGCAGGACAGCGTGCACCGGGGACGGGACAGGGGATCCCAGCGAGGGGGGGGAGGGAAAACAGCGTGTGTGCTCACTCACATGAAGGTTACTGTCAAGCACATGGACACAGTGGCAGAATTAAAGTTGCAAGGGGTATTTGCTTCTAAATTTTCAGATATAAATAATGCTTTTACCACCAAAGGGCTTGGTGGTTTGGGGGTGTTTGGTTTTTCTTCCCTTTGCTTGTTCATGTTTAACAATAAGAAATGCATAGGTGGAAGGGGTACAGCGCAGCGCCAGAGAGCTACCTGGAAGACAGCAGAATGAAAACCTTTCTCATCAGAGGGCTGAGCTGGACAAGAGAGACGCTACTTCATCTAGGGGGAAAACTCATTCAAAAAACTGACAAATGCACAAGTAATGAACAAGGTCACAGCTATTCTCAAATAAAACTTTCTTATTTCTTGCTAATCAGAGCATGAACTCAAGGAGGTAGAGTATAGTGAGTAACTCTTACTTGAACAGAATCAAATGGAAGTAATGTGCTTAAAGAAGAAGTGCACAGTTATACGAGTTCTAACAAGCTTTAGTCCATTCTTTTGGACTTGCTAATTTAGCTTTTGGAGAGACAGATGAAGATTAAGTTTCCCTTGACGATTTTCTCTCTTTTTCCTGAGGGTGGATACAGCAATTGGTTTGGGGTTTGGTTTGGTTTTTTTTCCCTAGCATAAATAGTTAATGAAATAAACCAACAAACTCTAAAAAATGTAGACTGAAAAAAAAAAAAAAAACACCCCAACACAAACCCAAATCCTAAAAAAGGAAGGGTGTGGGGTAAATACTGTTTCCAGTTGTTCCTCAGATGGAAGGCCCTTGGCTTGTTTCTCTTCCCACGCAACACTGGGGCTCATGGTAGCAAAAAAGGCTGCTGTCTGAGCCATTAGCAGCCAAAACAAACATAAAGATAGCAAAAAAAGGAGGAAATAGAGACACTGAGCCATAAACATTCATGTTTTAAGACAGAGATTCAAGCAGTTCAGTGTTAGTAATCAGGGTGTGAGTGGTTCTCCACATGCCAAGGTATAGAAAAAGCACAGGATAGTCCAGAAATCTACACGGATACGGTCTTCAGTGCTTTCCGACTGATCGCAATAACCTTGTAGCGTATCTGGGAGTATGTCATCAAACCCCATGACAAAATTAGTCTAGTGACTAAATCACTTGGTCGTCTTCTCCTTGTTAGCTCAGCTAGTGTGTTAATGTGCTGCAGAACAAACACAATGTACTACGCTGGTTGCCTCCTCCTCCAGCTTTTACTTCAGCTATCTGCCCTAACGCAGAATGGATAAACAGTTTTCTTGCCAAATAGTAGTGGATTAGCCACAGCAGTGGTGACGACAGCACAGTGTGCGGAAGGATAAGAGTTACAATAGATATTCCCAAAGCAGTAACGTGAGCCGGGATAAGGCGGGAATGAAATGTCATCATCTAGATGGACATTTACACGCTATGGAAATGATGACTAGTATTTGGATTGAGCAGAAGGGCGAGTTCAACGTCACAGCAACTCCCAACAAAGTTTATCAGACAAAGGTCATATATGCTGCACTTTAACCCCATAATCCAGTTCTCCAGCTTGAATGCAGACTATGTTGCTAAAATTTATTCTGTATAGTAAAACAAATTATTAATACTGTAATAGTCATACTATATTGCCTGTGATTGGAAATACCTTGCCTTTGATATTATTCCACTCTGGGTCCAATCCTGGGAACTACTAAACATCTACATTTCATATCTGCCTGAAAGCCCTGCCAATCCTCAGAGCTTCTCAGGCTAGGAAAATGAATTGAAGGTACAGCTGAGAACAAATAAAACATCCAAGATTTCAATGTGCCTGGAATAGTTGAAGTGAAATCCACAATTTGCTATACATAAAAAAGAAAAGCATTGTGGCATTATATCCGTGCTCTTAATGATTTTAAAATGAATGCAGTATTTAGCAAACAGATCAGGACATTTTATGACCTGTTCAGTTCTGTTACTCCTGCATATACACATTAATGTAGGAAAATTTCCTACCATTTTCTGAGCTGGACCATATTCACTCCATTTTATACACAGTAAGAATGACTGAAGCACAAACGCTCCTAAGAGCAGCGCCTAAACAAGATCCTAAAGCTTCAGGCTAGTTTCCAGTCCTACCACAAATTTTTTATGCATCCAGATGGTGCATCCAGTTTCCTATCTGCAGCCATGGAAAATGGGCACATTGTATGGAAAACTATACTCTGAATTGCAAGGAGCTCTGGCATTGCTGGGATGGCAGTGGAAAATTGCCCCGAGAACCTTGTCCAAGGTGCCAGAGAGACCTTCTGGCAGACATGAGACCAGGAGTAAGTCTACAAGCATCAGTCTCATACGTTATCAGAAGAGACTACTGTTTCCTCCCCTGAAATGTCCATTGATTGATATAATCCCAATTATTTCAAAATTCTTTGGTGACTCCTCTGTCATAACATATTACACTATTCCTGATTTAATTGACACAGGAAGCACTCAGGTTCACAAAACTTCCCGTCAGTCTGGGAAGTTTTCTTAGGAACTATTTCTTAAAATTTTTTTGGGGGCCCATTATTTACTTCCATTTTGCTCTGTGAATTTCTACCTTCTCATTACTGGATGTCCTTCAGGTCTTTTCAGCAAGCCACTTATCCTCTCAGTCATTTCTGGTGCTTATCCCCTCTCTCTTAGTCTCCAGCAAGTCTGGAGCTCTCTCTGGTTCACTGCCTGGGTTATATTTCATTACGGCTGCCACATTATCTGCAGCAACCATCATTAAAAAGGCTACTGCATTATCACTAGAAAGGGAGCAAGATTTCAACAGCTTTGTGTGGCAAATGCACTGGGGGAGGGTTTCTGCCGCCTCTTGCCAAGTTCCCATTGCTTCACTTTCCCCATTGGTTCTCCTGCTTTGTCGTTCAGGTTCTGAATTTATCTCAGGTTCCCTCTGTTTTGCTCTCATTAGGAAGGCATTCGGGCAGCATTCTTTTCCCCTCATGCTGGGGAATTTGTTCCAGGTCACTGCTGAGCTGTAGACAGTGTCCTTGAACATGTAACCTGTAATGAAATGAACGATTGCCCTATCGGCTACCAAACTTTTCATGCAGGACTCCCCATCCCCACCCCAATGGCTCCCCATTTATCTGGACAGATGTAGAGTAACAGGGGAAAGAGAAAAGTGTAAATGAGAAATTGGAACTGTTCCTCATCTCCCAACATATGCTTAGTAATACACCTTGGGCAAGCCTCCACTCACGAAAAGTGTCTGGGCTTTGAAAACTACGGAATAGCTGTGCTATACACCCGGCTGTTGGCAGTTCAATGCTTTCATGTAGATACCAGCCATGTGAAGATGCCTTAAGTTCTTAGATGTTAATCCAGCGGTTACTACTAAAGAAGAAAATCCTAGAAGCACTAGCTACCAAAAGTGAAGATTACATCTCAGAGGTGTCACAGCCCAATCCACAGAAGAGGGATCCGTTTTATAACAAACGCCTGGTTCTAGCTATCCCCATCCAAACCCATGCTGCCATCCTCTTCTAAGCCCAAATCAAACTGCTGTGATCTTAAAAGAAGTGATTTTTCACTCACACGGTACTTAGTATGGATTAACAAGGGTGTAGTTTGAAAAGTAAAATCTTTCACCTCTACAATGCATCCCTCCCGAGCATTCTTGGTTGCACCATTCACAGCCGTTCTTGATCAGACAACCTACAGAAAATCACCACAAGACAGCAAGAGAAACTGCAAACAGCATCCACTGTGCTGTTGCAAGTAACATGAGGGGATATGAACAAGTAATATGGGGGACATCTCTCGGCCAGAAATCTCCTTGGAAGAGGAAAGGGCAAGGAGCCTTCCAAAACTCTCCAGCCAAGACTCATCCCACCTAACGCTGGACAACTGAACCTCGGTGCTTAAAGAGAAGCACTGCTGCTGCACAAACACAAGCAACTCATTAAGGAAGGGGGGTTCTTATTAGGCTCCATATGCTGTACATGTGAAAGGAAAATCTACCCTAGAGGACAATTCTGAGCAAGAGACTAACGCTGGAGGAGCGAGACCTCAGGCTGGTGTCTAAACTGAGATGCAAGGTGTCCAGAATTTTCTCCCTTTTGTAGTTTAACTTAGATCAACACAATCTCTCCTCATTCCTCTCCTCAGTCTCTGAGGTTCCTCTGAACCCCTACCTGAGACGTTAGGAACTTGTCCTGAGATGTCAGGAATTTGTGCAAGGGAGCTGAATCATGACTACGTAACCTATTGACCAACGTAGCTAAACATTTCTCCTTCGGCACTTCCGTTACCATGGCTGAAACTTTTGTTCTGACTTGCCTCTTCTTGGAGGACACACATACTATGAAGACTCCAAGACTCCATGCCAGCAGTAAAGCAACCTCCTTTGCAAATCTGCTTACCTCCTTCAGATGATCACTGAAGACAGCCCAACCAAGAAGGTGTTATTTCACAACTAGCTGTGCTCAATTTTATTTTTTAATAATCACTACCTTTCAGAGATCTAAACTTTGACATTTCCATGGGTCCCCCAAAAGAAAGCAGGATCAAGCTTGCTGCAGTTGTTTCTCTGCAGCATTTCTCTCCCTCTAAAAGTGTTCTCGAGTTAATTTTGGCGAGGTTTGAAAGGAGTAGGCTTGTGCGCTGAAAATGTTTTCAATTTGACAGCTCTGTCGCTGTGGGGGAGGGAGAAAGATCAGTGATATCTTGAAGTTACGCAATAAAAAGTTAGTTGTCTTCTTTGAATGCAGATTTGTATTGAAGTTTTAAATAGTCCTCTTCACTAAGGAAAGGACTGAAAAGGTAGTTAACATAAGTAAGCTGAAAAACCCTGCTGCTGTTCCTGTAAATAAAGCTGACCTTCTGGAGTAGTGGCAGAGGCTGCTGACCTTGTTTTTCTCCCTTGCACCAGCAACTGCATATCCTTACACACGTATCGTATTACCAGCCAAACAGGCAGCTTTCACATATGGCAGTACAGAGTAGTACACAGCTCCAGCACTCGCTAAACGGAAACTTGCTTGCTTTCAGAAAGACTCAGGACTCGAGCTTACGCTGAGCTTTGCACTGACTAAAACTTTCCCAAGGGATGGACAACAGATTCCTGGGATTGAAAAGGAAAAAAAGCATCAATAGTTTTGCAACACATTCCAGAAATCACAGGCTGTGAAAAATCTGATGCTGTAACTGCAGAAGCCTTGCTGGGGGAAGACATGCTTTTACCTTCTTTCATGTAGTCCTATGCCACTAGTTCAGAGTTGTAAGGGGAAGGGAAGAGTGTGCTGGTAAGACTGTAAAGAAAACCATCCACTGAGAAGCCTAAAAAGATCACAAGTTTAAATTAGTTCTCTTTAACTTTCTCCCATCATCCAGTAAATGACCTTTCATTTACAGTAAGGCAACTCCTTCAGGTAGTTTTTCTTCTCCTTCCCAAAGGTTTAGAATATGGAGCTAGTACTCCGGAAAGCAACGGGACTCTCTCTACATGGGTTTGTGTCAACCCCATCAATGCAATATCAACACTGGAATCCATCACATGAGTGAGCTTTACCCACACCATGCTTCAGTGAAGGAGGTCTGTTTGTGACATTTTACAGATGGGGCTTCAAGATAGCCAAGATTATGAGATTTACCAAAAATCACAGATGAAGTTTGTGACTGAGGTACTGCATCTGACTTTCAAGCCCAAGCCTTCCCTCTTTTGATATAGAGATATACATAGATACATATAGACATATAAGATTATATATATAAAGACCTCACTTTTCTTTCTATTCTTCTGCTCCTCCACACTACACTGAGATGAACTCTCTTCTTCCTCACTGCTAGAATAAAAACCAAACAGGTATTAATGACAACTTCTCCTCTTCCAGCAGGAACACTGCAGATCCAGGAAGAAGTCTGGCCACTTTTCCCATCACTTTTGCATACCTCCTCCACCTTTCTAAGATCATGAAAACAGAAGCTCGGGAACAGCTGTAGAAGCCTTAGGTTCTAAAAGCAGCTTCCATTTTCTAGGGTCTCTTAGAAGCAGTAAAGAGACCATTGCAGGACCACTGCAGGCAAATAAGTGAGCTAGACTGACTGCCTGGGACCAGTGCTTCCCATAGGTAGGACCCCAAAGGAGCCGGACAGAGCCTGCACCAGACAGCAGCCCAGCGCAGAGATCAAGGAGGACAACACTCCAACCAGATGCACAGCCTCAGCCCAAGCCTTCTGCCTTGGTAACACATGATAATCCATGACTAGGTCCAAGCATCTCTCACTGTGGTTACCACCTTGGACCTCCACAGTGGTCAACACTATGAAAGTAATAGGGATATTAACTGACAGACTTGTGGGAGGAAAACATTTTGCCCCCACCACATTTACTGCAGGTCTGGTAAAGAAAAAGAAGAGAGGCATTTGGAGGAGAATGAATTATTCTCTTTCATAACTAGAAGCAATGTATTTTTAGACCTTACAAAATGGTATTACTTCTACATGTCAATGTTTCAGAAATTTTTCTAGAAGAGATATCTATTTCAAATGAAATAATTTAATTTCAAAAGTTTTGATACTGTGCAGTTACTTTTCTTATCTTTTTTTTTTCCTTACCTTTCTTTTCTTTTGGACCCTTATCCTGTAGGCAAATAACATGCTGTATTAACCACATTATAATACGAACTGAAATGTACACATTTCTTTGTGTTTGTTTGTTAAAACACTACTCCTGAGCCCTACAGCTATAACCTTTCTTTTTGCTTACTAATCAACACCTTTGGTACTTTCTATTTTCAGCATTATTATTCTCCCAATTTTCAAAGTCTGTCAAATGACTGAAAAGCACTGAAGAACCTCCAGATGCAGCAGAACTCCAAAGTAGAAAAATCTGTAATTACTTCCCAGTCAACAATTTATAGCACATTATTTTGTGAATAAATCTAGCAGTACTTTCTATGTGGAAATAACGATACGCAGAACTCTGAGCCACACAACATAACTTGCAAGTTGGGCCTTGTTGGCAGGGGTTGGACCAGCTGACCTTCAGAAGTCCTTTGACATTACAATTTCATCTGAATAAGCAACTAATTACTGAAGATTTTTTCAGTTTTTCTCAGTATTTTTTTTTTTTTTTGCTCTTGAAAAACATTTAGGGAAGGGGAATTTTTCCTTTAAAGTGTCCAGCCTAATGGCGCTGTAATCACCACCTGTGCTCTAAGTCAGAAAACATCCAAAGAATTCACCAGTTTCTAGACAGAGTACTGAGAAAGAATGAATTATAATTCTAGAAAGCATCCAAGATATTTTTCATTCGTTTTCGCCCCTCCAAGGAACTTTTGAAATGCAGTGTAATAGAGGTGGAGTTGCTTACAGTATGCCTTCCTTGCCTTCACGGAGCTGCTCTGCCAGTGAGTAACTCTTAAGCTGTCCTGATGTGCTTTACGGAGGTTGAGAGGGACCTGAGGAACACTGCCCCTGTGTGAGGGAAGGAAATAAAGACCCACCCCTTTACGCACATTTGACAGCCTCTAAGTCTCCTTGCAAACACAGCCCCTTTTATTAATGACCCAGCCAGTTAATTGGGAAAAGGGCTATCAGCCAGGCTCCTTGGAGCATGGGAGCGTGCCTGAGGACGTGCTGCACCCTTGCAGCCTCTGCTGGCGTTTGACCCCAAACCCACGGTCACCAGGACACACAGCGCTCATCTGTCCCCACAGGGTGATGAGCTTTCTCAGAAGCCACGGCACAGCGCGAGCAGCCAGGGAGACACAGCTCTAGCTGTGGCACACACGACCCTCTCACACTCTGTGCCCGCAACCTGACATCTTGCTGCCCACGCCACTGGGCAGACAGTCTGAAAAGATTAAGTTTGCAGTCGGCAGGGTGGGAAGGGAGAGACGTGAAACCTGCCTTATGTGAGAGGCACAACGAGGGCATTTAAAGCAATGTTCTATTTTCAACTGAGTAAAAAAGAAATGTGTATGAGAAAGCATGGATTTAACAAAAAAAAAAAAAAAGAAAAACATCCTCCTATAGTGTCAGGAATTCAGACAATTCCAGAATGTCTTTGTGAAAGAGAAGTTTCATCTTCTGAATTCTCAGAATCAAAGCTGAAAAAAGCACTAAAAATCCAAAAATTGCAGTGACAGAAAAAAAGGCCACTTTTTTCTATTTACTTCAGGTCTATAAATTAATGACCTGACGCACCATTACAAAGACAGATGTCTTTTTTTTTTTTTTTTTCTCCTTTTTTTAAGATTCAGTTTACTAGTAAAACAGCTCAGTGATCACCCGTGTTACTTTAATTCTTAGCATGCTTCTTGGTGGGGTTTTGGCCCATGCCAGCTAGCACAACGCCTGGGCACATTTTGGGGTATAGCATGCACCCAGGCAATTCTCAGTGGGAAGTATGGACAAATGCACTATCTAGCAGACTTTTCCCCCTCTGGCACCTCCTCATGCCACAGCCCAGGGCATGCAACACCCTACCTCAGCTTTCTGCTATAAAACCATCAGGCTCCAACATGGACCAAAGTGCCTTAAGTCACATAAGAAGAGATTCTCCCCAAAAGCACCACTCAGACACTAATCCTAATGTCTTGGGACCACAGTCATGTCAGGCTCGGGGCCTGGCGCTATATAACACAGACACGGTGGTCTGTGTCACTTGGTATCAGGGCCAGAAAACTGGCCTCGGAGATGCTAGTTCTAATTTAAATTTAGTTTTAAATAATAAAAATTCAGCAGTACAGAGGGAACCTCAGCCAAGCCTTCAGTAAAATCTTACTCTGATATGGCTGCGGACTGTATGTTCACCAAATCATGTGGTTAGGATTTCTTCATGCATAAGGGATATCATCTACCATATTCATTAAAAAGAAAAAAAGGAGTACTCCTCCCCCTATTTATTAACTAATTTCTAACAACAATAGATTTACTGCAAAGTAAAAAAGCCTACACAGCATGCTCTACAGAACTGTCATAAACCCCATTACAAAATAGTATGACAGAGGCTAAACAAAGGCACATTTCAGAAGAAGTTTCCCACAGTTTCTCCAATATCCATGGAACTACACATCATATAAACATGTCACCATAGTCTGAGGTCTTCTGCTTAGTTTTCCTTAGTCCGCCACCCACAGACACAAAATTTCAAAGGCTGAGCCCAATTATCCCATCTCCTGTAAAGCTTTGCAAAAGATTTCAGAGTATCTGAATGAGTAATAAAAGACACAAACAACTAATACAGGCTGGAGGAAAAAAAGATAAAGAAATATGCACTGATTGTTAACTGTAAGCAATGTAATCTAATGCTAATCTAATTTTTATTCCCTAGATCTGCAAGTCTGGATATTTAGAAATCAGTTTAGGACATCGGATTTCTGTTGCAGAAAATATTTGCAAATGAAAGGAAGCATCAAATTTTAAAGTAGATTCTTTTAAAGTACATTTTATTTTACGGTACCAACTTGAAAACAAAAAAGTTTCTTAAATATTTACAACATTTAGATTAAAATCTGTTCCTAATGTAGTAACCTAACTGAAAGAATTTGGTTTATGAACCAAAAGCTGCATTTTTGAAACTCCATGCATTCAACTGCAACGTGAGAGATAAATGATCTTTGCTAACATCTGTTAGCCCCATCCACTTGATCTCATTTAGCCAAGTAGTTTTTGTAGCTTTTATTGTTCAATGGTCCAGAAAGTGACTATGTAATAATATTGTGTAAAATTACATCTTCTCCTTGCATACCTTCATATTCAAAATAAAACTAATGTGCTTTACTGGCAGAAAGCAAGTATCTACTCCTAGCAGTCTTGAAAAAGCATTTTTATCCTGCTATGTACATATATCACCAACTAATTACACAATCATACCATATAGAGAAAGGACGCAATTACCTTCCAGATTTTTGCTGAGGGTGGACAGGAAATCAACATTATTTTTGTGTGTGCACGTGCAACTATTAAAACTCCATGAAAGCAGAAAGATAATAGCAACCCATACCTATATTCTTAATGTTGAGTATCTCAAACAACTGAGAGGTCTAGTTTGGAGCTATTTTCAAAGAAGAATATGTTTGCAAACATCAGATATAGTTCAAAAATAATTTTTGGAGAAAGAAATCCAAATAGGCAAAATCCTGTATTCTGTGAATAGTATTCAAACAGAACAACTTGGAAAATACAGTCTCAGACTATAATAATACTCTAAAAGCACCAACAAACTTTTCTTAATGGGTTACAAAGTTAAATAAAAGAAAATGCATTTCAAACTCCTGAGTTTGCATTTCCTTATGCCAAACTTAAATAGTAAATTAATTTTAGGATAATATTAAATTAATTGTGTGCTGATTTAATAATAAAGTTTGGGATATTCAGCTATACTTACTGCGTGCAGAAGATTGTGTTGCATAGCCATTTTTATGCCAGAAACATATATTCGGTGTTTGTTCCATAAATGTAACAAATGAAGGAAAAATAAATATTTACCTAACCAGGACTAATATTTTCTTCATGTGGGAAAAACACCCTGCTGCCAACCCCCCCTGTACTCACAACAACAATTATACAGTAAAATCTGAATAAAACATAGTCAGTAGCACATAAGCTTTGATGAGATAATACCACATCTCCAAATGTCATTCTTTTAAATGTATGTGCAAAACAAGGTAGAATTCTGAATTCTCCATTTTAGCACCTTTGTTATAAGCAAGAAAATACCCCACAACTTTTATTAAGCAAGTTTAACTGAGCTATTTAACGTCCAAGAAACCAGGTGAAATAAAAAATACTATCATATATTGGTTCCCTCAGTTTCTGTTGAGAGCTCTTTTTATGATGAGATTACATAAAATCTGTACCTTAGAAACTCAGAGAAGTGCTTTAATCAGTCTCTTTATACCTCTGACAAACCTGAATATATCTTTCTTCAACAATGCAGCCCCTTCAAATCAGCCCTTCCAAGCAGATTTCTACTGCCCACACCCTCCAAATAGGCCTCTAGCAAAAATAGAAAATACAAAACTTAGTGTTTCTGAGGTAAAGAGGAAAATACAGAAACAGAAATAAAAGACAAGAAGAAAAATGTGGTTTAGGCTTTTCTATGCCATAGAACAGCTCACTGATGTTCTCAGTCCCTCAAAGTAAAAACCCCACTTGCAGTTCGTTTTGCCAGTCACTGTATGCTGCACCTGAACCTACATCTGCTCCGGACTCAAGATCAAGATGGTTTTGATTTCTTTTAAATTACCCCACCAGGTTTTTTTCATTTCCTGCCTGCCTTCTCCTCTCATGCAATGCACTGCCATATACATTCATATTTTCTCATTTCTCAAATGAAATGTTCAGATTTCAGAGCAATCTACCATTCAGGCAAATTTACTGACAAGTTGCCCAAATCATTTCAAACTTTCTATGCATGTATGATTAAAACATTAAGATATTTGAATGCAAAGCATAACTATATTATATAGGTAATAGAATAGCGGTGAAAACTTTCTTCTGATTCTTCTCAAACAGTAAAGAAGAATTTAATCAAGGAGCGACTATGTAAGACTAAGAAAAATTTTGTACTTGGTTTGTTATTTTGCAGACAGGCCACTCTACATAAATAATTTCAGAAACTAACTTTCCTACAGAGAAAGCCAATGATTCCCTATCAGCAGTATGTGACCAGACTGCTGTTACAAGATGCTTACTAAGCATTCATAAGCTCTCAGCTCGAGAGTCATTAGATGCTCAGTACCTGGGAAACTGCTAATCTACACAGGTTCAGATCTGTTTAGGACACTGAAGATCACACCATAAATGGAATTTCCAAAGACTTTGTGCTTCTTTAAAAATGTGATACTTACAAAAGACGGCTCTGGAGACTGTAACCATTTGGTGGAAGCTGGGTAAAAGCTGAACAGATAAACTTTTTCAGAATTTACCCTTACTTGCTCACAGTGCCTGAGGATGAGCCAGCTTGCAAATGCACCGTCTAATGCATTTGGAGAAAGAGCTAAGTCTTAATCCATGTTATAGAATTCCACTCCTTATATTAAATATTATATGTTTCTATTATTATATTGTATTATATTGTGTCAAATTCTCAGATTCTAATAACTTTCAATTTTTGAATTCTTGTCCCAGACCTCAATTCCAATGCACAGTTGGTCACAACTTAGTAAGAATTTGACTTTGAGCTTTCATTTGAGTTTCAATCAGAGGTATTGGACCTTTAAAGATAAAATATTCATTTTGTTATCAATGTCCAAGCAGTCATGGTATGAAATCCAGAAGAAGCATCATCGTTATTAACCTCACTGTGACCAAATTTCTTCTACTGAGCAATGGGAGTGGAGAAGGGCAGTACAAGTACTGACACAGAACTACCAGTGTTTCCTACCGTTAGACATATTCCCAGTCTTAGAACTGACTCTGCCATCTGATTTTCATAATTACTGGGGAAAGATACTCCTAAAGAATTCCACATCATCCAAATTTCCTTTGCCTAACATCAACTATTAATCAGAATTTTTCAGGCATTTGTCTCCTGGTTCTTGCTTCCTTTCCAAAAAAATACAGTAAGCATCTGACAGAAAGAAAACATAAATCATAAAATGAAACTGATTGAGAAACCAGAGAAAAGAGTTTTAGCTTAGAAGTTAAAAAAAAAAAAAAAAGGGAAAAAGAAAAAAAACCCACACCAACAGACAAACAAACAAACAAAAACCCTACAAACATTAACTCCTTTCAGTGCATTCTCTGCTGCTTCTACCAAGCTTCTGGCACTTCCGTGCACATCCCAGTAAAATCTACAAAGGAACCAGTGGCACTTCATTCTCTTGCTGCAGCAGTTTTTCCTACCAGGAAATGAAAGATTGAAACATTTTACAGTTATTTTGTTTGCATTTTGTGAGAATTAAATGCTTCATTTTAATAAACACAGTATTTGGAATTTCTTACGGATTCCTTTTAGGTTTCAATATTATGAAATATTTGAATTCTTTCATGGAGAATTTTGTCAAAACAAGCTCCTGAAGAGACAAACAAGCCAACAGGAAACAGGACACATTTTCATCAGAATTTTCAAAACCACTTTATTTTCCATAGAAAATAAATATTTGGAATTAGCAAAATATCCTGGGAAGACCAACTGTGTTTACAGAACTGAAAATTCAATCTTAGTAAAGTTTTCACAGCAAAGACAGTTTTGCAGTACAAAATCTCACCAATAGATGAAGAGGATTCTCCATCATTTGATGCCTGCAAGTCAGTTCTGAATGTCTTTCTGAAGAGCCACAGCAGCAGAGCTGGAAGTTACTGACTTGAGACAGGAATCAGAAAATTCTGTGTTTGCATAAGGCAAAGAATTGGATTAAGGTATCACCCTGATCATTTAGCCTTAATAATGAAGGATGACAGCATAAATATTCCCCTGTACTTACAGGTAAATGAGTCACACATCAGGAAAAGAAATATATGAAAACTGCTGAAAACTCCTAGCAGCAGTTTTTAACTGCGGTGCATGGATCTATAGGCCAATTTGAAGGGGGCCACAAAAGCAAGCCCTGGAAGGGTTGGTTCAAATATCATGACAAAAGAGTTCTACTTGCATATCCTTAGAAGTCCAAAATCAAAAATATTTGAAAGACACTGATCACAACTGTAGTAACAGATACCATATTTCTCCATGAGACTACATAACACTCAGGTTTTTATAGCTCAGAGATCTGGCATCTAGCACCAGGTTCAACAAGTTGGTTCCCACGTTCTACCAATGCCACGGCCAGTCATTTATCTCAAAAAAGCTACCCACCTGTACTGTGTTGTTCCCCTAGGGGTGACTGCCGCGCTTTCATTAGAATGTATAAATATACTTTTTTTTTTTTTTTTTTTCTTTTTTTTCCCCCAGAAGAAAAAGCTGCCTTTGAACAAGACAGCTGTATGGACAATATCTTAGCATGGGACCAGGTTGCCCAGAGGGGTTGTGCAGTCACTGGATAGAGCCCTGAACAACCTGGTCTCATCTGAGAGCTGACCCTGCTTTGAGCAGGAAGTTGGACCAGGGACCTACTGAAGTCCCTTCCAACCTGAGGTATCCCACAGTGTTACAAAAAAGGCATCCAAGATATCTGGCCAGCTTTCATTTCACTCCTTTCACTCCATTCAGGTATCCCTAGAATGTTTTGCTATTTACTTTTTCTACTTACAATGTTTTCTGAAGGCTTTACAGCACATTCACATCATATTTGCACATGTTTCTATAAGGGCTTCCAAAAATTATTTTTTTTAAAGAATGGGACAGAAAACCTCATGGATGTTCTTGATTCCAGGAAGTCTTCAGAAAAGTCAAGTTATCAAGAGTCTTGCAGAAGAAATCTCCGCAGCTAGTAAAATATTGGTGCAGACAAATCCAGAGGCAAGTTGTGTCTCATCCCCATGATTACATCCATGTTGCTTTTCAGAAGAACAGGCTGAAACTTCCACCAAAAAAATTGCTTGGAAATTTGTTTGCAAATTGATTGGAAAAGTTCAATGAAAACAAAAATGGAATAGCAGGCTTCTGTGCATTTATTCTCCCTGCATTTTCCTACCCCTTCAATTTTCAGACTGAAAGAGCAAATTCTTAGTTATTACAGAATTTGATACTGCTAAGGAAGGAACACCTACAACTGAAATACAGCATCAGAACCAAGCAACTACATAAACACTTATCAGAAATCCTTGTACTTTAACCACCTCACCCTGCATTTAGGGGACAAAAGATTCAAGAAGCTATTCTGTTTGTTTGCCATCTATTAGAGAATGAATACAGCCTTCTCATAATGTCAATGATTTGCTAAATGTCCCTGTGAAGCACAAAAGCCTGCTGTCCCGTTTGCATGCCCATGAGTGCTGCAGCCCTGTAGAATAAGGCACAAGCTGCCATTTTGCAGCGTTCTGGTACTGATTGCAAAGCCTTCTCAGAAGTCTAAATTTCTTTGTGTTTCTTTATGTAGATAAGTTTTATTTGCTTTCTCCTTTTGAAGGCCACCTAAAGGTATCATTTCATTTTGAGGCAGCTTGTGGGTCTGCATTTCTCCACATGGCAATATACCCCTATGTTTCCTACTCTGCTTATTTTGACTTAGTGGTCAAGCAGCTTGCTGAACTCACGCTTGTCAACTGGTTTTGATGTGTAATATTCAGCCTTAATTGCTCATTTCTTGCATTTCTGTCCAAATTTCTCTCTGATGCGCTGTAAGCAAGTCTGGTTACTTTACATCTCTGAACAACTGCACAGCCCTACTGACCTGCTCTCTCGCTTGCTCTCATTTTGTGTTTTAAACCTACTGCTGAAGCACAGTCTGCATCACTATTGCAGTACGCTCGCCTTGCTTCTTTTGGATTGCTATGCAGTAATACTTCACTCCACTGGTTGTTAAAACAGGTTGCGCTTCACAGCACGGACTATGTCTCACCTACTTCCTGCAGTATCCCGTTTCTTGTTTTACTTGGTACGGGCATATATTTTTTCTATTTCTGCATTTTTTTTTTTTTTAAACATGAACGTCAGCAGTAATGGAAGTGTTGGATGGCAGTTCAGAGAGAGCAAAAGCAATGACCAAGTACCATTTCCCTTCTGCCGCTCCTCTCCAGCACCTGGTGGTTGCCCTGAGCGGCTGCCCTGGGGGGCAGACGAAGTGCCCACAGCTCCAGTTGCGCCTCCCACCCCTCCCACGGCTGAGACAGCCCATGAGGACTCAAGGGGCAGCAATACTTCTCCTGCTGAGGGAGGGCTCATCAGGGCTGGATTAAGACAAGAAACACCTTGGCTACAAACTGCCAAAGCGCCCTAGCGTGACGACGGCATTCAGCGACAGTTTGCTAGGCCAGACTTAGAAAATTAAGCCATCTGTGACTGGAGAGGCAGGAGTCAGAGATCACACCCCACGTTCCCTCACTGGCTCCAAAAGCTATACAACCCTCTCTTCTTCCTCTCATCGCTTTGCACAGACAAAAAGAAAACCAAAGCTCTTCCTTCCCTCCCCTGCATCACTAAAAAAATTCTCCTCCACTCCAGGAACGAACTTCAGCAAATTGGAGGGATTTGGGCAGTGACAAAAGCCTTGCTAAACATCTCTCCCCAGTCCAAAGGAAATATATTGGATCCCTGTGGGTCTCCTCCTAGGACACTGGAAGCTGCTGACTGGCATTTTTACATTGCCAGGTGCTGCAACTTGCAGGTTTTTCTTTAGCTGATCGTGACATCTTCACTGCCCTACCCCCACTCTTTTGAACACAGAGTGAGCCCCCAAAACCCCCTTTCCCAAACAACAATATTTTCTTTTCCACTCAGATGCCAAATGTTATCGCGGATCCGTAGCAGGAGCCCTGACATTCACAGCAGTCCCTCTCACGATGAAGGAGGTTTCAGCTTAGGTCTGTCCTGCACTCCAGATTTAACTGGAGGTAGCTGGTGGCACTTGAACCACATCTCTGGAAACCTGCTCACTTTGATGGCAACCAGAGAAGAGGCAAGGACGCAGACATGGGTCTGTCAATCGATGCTCGCTCTGCAAGCAGCCACAAGGCAGGGAGCTTGGGGAAGGGAGAAGAAGAACTGCATACAAACAAAAGGTGCGTGCTGACGTTAATCTCCGCTAACGAAGCCTGCACAGAGCCTGTGCTCTGAGTCACCCAGCTCAGCAGCTAGCCAAGAGAAAACTCATGAATCAAACCGCCGCACCGTAAGGAGCAAAGTGGCGTGGATAGGGGGAGGGGAGGAGAGCAAGGCAGGGCTCGCGTCAGACCCACAGCCGCTGCCTCCGCGCTGCCCCTGCCTCTGCTGCCCAGGCACCGCCGTCCCGTGGGCACCCTCACCTGGCCCCAAACCCCCTACCCAGAGGCCCTGCAGAAAAAAACGCGTCAGGGTGGCAGAGCGGGTGCGGGAGGGCCTCGCTGCTGCACGGCCCTCCTCCCGTCGCGGGATGCGGCCCCTCGTGTTTACGCTGGCACGGGCACATGGCACTCAAGGACCACTATTACCCCAGGGCGGCATGCAGCTTTGGGGAGCGGGGGAGGCAAGCATCTGGGAACATGCCTGGCACCAGAAGAGGGCTGTGACAATGGGGACCAAGTCTCTTCCACCATTTCATTCATTTAGGTGCACATGTGTAAGTAAGGTCAGAGTAGAAGCAACCAGCTATGGAGAGTGGACCCTAAAGACCCTTTCTGCAGCTTCGCCAACATGCAAAACACCAAACGGCATGAGTACCTACGTCTTAACCGATTTACCGTGGCAGCTCCGCATGGGTGCAGAGACTCCCTTCCTCTCTAGTCAGCCAAAGACTCACAGAGAGGACAGGTGGGTTACTGCTGAGTAATTGGCTTCAGTACTTTTGTATAATCAAATGTAAGTCTAGATTTAAAAGCATGTCAGAGAAGAAAAGAAAACCGTCCTCCTCCATAATATGTACACCAAGCCATATGTATCGGACCATTACCAAACAAGAGGGTCTTCTCACAGCTACAACTAGAGTCTGCTTTTCTGTTAGTTGAGTTCTCAACTTGCATGCTCCATTGGCTGGGCGGTGAGGGGTACGATGTGGCAATTCCAGGTGCTAGAGCCATTATACACCTTTTTACACACACAGCGCCCTTGCTTGTTGCAGGGTAGGCCAGGAAGCAAAGCCAAGAGCCTGCCACAAAGGTTGCAGGCTTTCCAGGCTGGCAAGAGCAAAGGCCTCAGTCTGAGTCCAGCTACTCAGGTGCTTATTGAGGGAGAAAAACAGATCAAGCTGACAGGAGATGCATTCAAAGCCCACATGTCCTGCAGAACTGGCGTATAGTGCAGAGCAAACCAGCTCTCAATAAGGATCGCAGTCAGGGTTTTTTGTTGTTGTTTTTCTTTCATTTCTTTCTTGAGGGGAAAGAAAAAAAAAAAAAAAGCAGGCCATCTTGCTGGCTATACAAACTCCATAGTGAAGCACAGATGGCCATCAAAACGATGTGCCTTGGGAGCAGGAGAAGCACCATGAGCTCTAGGCTACTGATCCTAGGAAAGGACCTCAAAGCCCAGTAAATACTACACTCCCTTAGGGGAACTGTCAGGAAGGAACAGGAGCTCTCCTACGTGAATGTGGTGCTTTGTTTAATGCTCACCTGGAAGATGAGTGTTTTTTGTGACAACAAGCAAGCATAAAAACCTTGTCCTGGGGATGTTCACTTGATAGATGCTAGTTTACTAGCACTTTCAGGAGAGACAAGCAAGAGGGAAAGAGACTGGCATGAAAAAATCCTCTTGTCTGCAAGCATTTGAGAGTTGTTAAGACAATGCCAGAAGACAACCATGTGCATCTGAGATCAAAGGGCTCCAGTGATTTAAAAGGGCCTCTCTCAGGAGGGAGAGGAGTTATAATTGCTCAAGGAAAAGAAACAAAGACAAGAGGGCATGGAAGCCTGCTTATGTTATCTTCATAGAACAGCAGAGCCTCAGGAACAGCTATACACATATACTTTTTGCCTTAAAATGTCTGGTCTCAGTGCATCATTTCAAGTATTAAAATAAATTATACCATGCAGCCATCACTTGAAGCTCAATTTATTCTGCAGACAGACATCACTTCACTCTGCCTGATCCTGAGCTTGCCAGAAGATGCTTGGCTCTGTGATACTAATGTCAGGCAAAAAACCATATGCTCTGCCTCTCAGACAGGTCTACTAACCGGGGCTCAGTGGCTCACTAGCCACCACTACACAGCTTTCAAGCAGAACAAGTTGATGTCTGCCCTAAAGATACCACAGGACAAATGGGTCCTCCACTGCGGGTCCCGTTATGCATAAGAGGGAGAACTGCAGGTGTCTGAAATTAGCTGGACCTGATGGATCAACAGAGTTGATCTGTAGGGTGGATCTATGTCTATAGGCCTGGGTAAATGAACATCAGGGAAATTTAGGCTAGAGGGAAGTAAAAGGCACATAGCCTCAAGCCTGACAAAGATGCCATTCAAAGAGACAACTAACTACAACTGAAATTCATAAGGATTTTCTATATCTAAAAAGTTCTGCAAGAGATCAAAACTATTTCCTACAAGTGTAACTGTAACAGTTTGCCCAAGTTTTGACACTTGGAGACAGAGGCAAAAATAATTGAGCTGCACTGACTTAATAAGGAGATTAAGTATTCAGAAAGCAAAAGGTAGTCAGTGCCATCTTCCTGGGCTCAAAATCCTTATCAGCTTGAAGCTAATTCTGCTATTCCTCCTACGGAGTCACAATTTTTACTTTAGAAAATTCATGCTCTGTACCTACTTCTGCACTGAAGCTTTGAAACAGAAACCTCTCATCTCAAGGGCTGGAGAGGGCCTGCAGCTTTCACTCAAGCCTGTTTGCAGCCACCAGGTTTTGTCAGCTTTGGAGTGGAAAAGGCCGAGAGGGGAAACCAAAGCAGAAATTGTCCAAATGTGATTTCAGCAGCTTACTGGGAACTTGCTTGCATGTTGCAATCTGAAAGTGAAACTGCAAACCAGGGGAAACAGGATGATTGGCTGAATTGTTGCCACTAGTTTCTTTTGAGCTTTTAGTTAGCATGTATTTGGTAATTTCACACCAGTAGTTCATTAATAAACTGACCTTCCAACACCGCTACAACAGCAAGGCACCCTGCAGACCACAGCTTTGTCTGTATGGGGGAAATGGCCAACACAGCTATAGCAAAATAAAACTTTCCTCTCCAGCTTTTATTCTGGTACCACTGTTAGCAGGCTTGAGGTGGGTTTTTTCCTCCTTCCCGTGCACAGAACAGTTAAAAGACTGGTAGGGAAAGTGTCTCCCCACTGCAGCTGGGCTGGGGGGGGCCAGGTCTCCTCCGCCACCACCGGCAGCGTGCAAGGAGAAGCACCCAACCGGAAGAGTTGTGCTAGTTGAGAAGGAGCTGCTACACGCAGTAGCTTTAGCTCCAAACACCAGAGGCTTGCCAATACATTGACTTCACGTCGCTGGCCTTCAAGCGGTTAAACACAACTGCGAACTCTGGAAGCTTTCCCACTTCTCGCTGAAGCTTCTCCCCAGTACACTGGTAACTGGTAAACAGATGGTACAACAGATACGGTGTCAGCTCCCTCCTTGTTGGAAATGCAGCTATCCAACATTTAGTCAACCTGCCTACAGTGAGAAGTGACTGAATTAGAAGTAAAAACATGCTTGCATTTCCCTTTCACTTTTAACTACTGCACATACACAGCCTGTGCCTTTTGCATCTCTAACAGAGTCCAAAATTCTTTTTTTTTTTAAGGGAGTCCTCTCTGTAACTTTCCCATCCTCGCTGTTGTGGCAAAAGGTGGTAAAAACTCCCCCTTATTCAGTCTCCTACAACCAGTCTAGGATAAACAGTCATTCAGACTGGCAGCATTTTCCTCCTCAAAGCTGCATCCAAGGAATAATATAGACACTGCAAATAGTGTCATGAACTCCAACACTTATGAACCAGCAAGACTGCCAGAAGCATCTGGCACTGTTTTGAGGAAAGTTTTCAGTTCGTTTCTAGTTGGGCTTACTCCATGCTTCGCTGCCATCGCTGACTTCCCTCCAGCCCTTTGCAACGGCTTCACCAAACTGAGCACCAAATTCTGCTCCTCGATAAACACCCCTTGCATCCTCCACCAACTCCTTTGCTCTCTCCCATGACTCCCCCCTCATATTTCCCAAGCTGCACCCACTTTGATCAGCCTCCCACCATCTTTCTGTCCTCTCATAACGAGGCTCATTTCTCTTCCCTCCACATAAGGCTTTATGTTCATTAGTACCGCGCTTCCCTCATTGCCCGCTTCCCCCAAAGCTCTGTCCCAGAGCCAAACAAAATTCGCATCTTGTTTTGAATTCTGCACTTCTAGCAGAGCATACATTTTCTCTTGCAAATGTCTTATATCAAGAAGTAACTATGATTCGGGACAACTTGCCAAGCAAATCTCCCTTTTCTTTATGTACCAAGCCATTTAAAAGTCACTCGACATGGATAAAAAGCACAAGGTTTTAAACAGGCTCTATTATTTTTGCCAGCAATGGATACAGCAAGGTTTGGGGATTTTTATGTGTGTGTGTTTTTAGTTCCAGGCTGAGTCAATATATTATGGAAAACAGACCTGCCTCCAGTTACCTAGAGACTGCTTAACCATGGGGTTCAAGTGACACTGTAAAACCACTCCACAGGAACGCCACTCAATTGCTCAATTCAGCAAATCCTGTTGGTGGATTTTCCCCCCTTATAAATCGCACTTGCCTATTCCTTATTTCCCATATTGCAGGGAAAGAAGAAAAGAAAAAGGAAAAAGCTTTATTAATTGATGGAGATTTAGACCCTTATTAAGGCTGAGATTTAAACATACAATTAAGTCAGAAAAGTCAAAATTCTGGTTTTCTATGCTTTCATTCCTTTCTCCATTATTTCCCCATCATAAATATATGTTCTCTCTCCTCTGAACTCTGCCATCAAGCACATACACACCGAAAGCTTCGTTATTTCCAAAAATGCCGCTCCAATGCTAACTTCAGCAACTCAGCCTCACTCTTCTGCTGTGATATAGCAAAGTATTTATCGCTATTTTCACACGAGTGTGAACTGTGCCCCTCAAATGGTAAAGTTGTTATTCTCTGCTTGGGTGCCTACAGATTGGCTCCTTTTCCAGAGAGGCCAAATGCCTGTAAACCCCCTCCCTTCTCAGGGAGCTGCACCGCTGCAAAGTAAACAACATTCATGTGAGAGCCTTAATACAAGTCCAAGTGCCTGTCTTTAGGCACCCGAGTCTGGAAATGTTGGTCTGAGTGAACAGGCCCTGCTCGTGGCATGAATCACCCTACAGAGCAAGGTTAGGACAGAGGAGCTCCCAATTCTTAATTTAATTCTCTCGACCGTCCTGCTTCTTAAATGAGAAACCCAACTGGGAATCTTAATTACAGTAATATACTCACCAAACATATTGTATTCATTTTTTTTAATTACTTTAGAAATGGCATCACCAGCCAGGAGAACAAAAACAATCCTGCACAAAAATAGATTAAGGCCCCACAGCCTGGCGTAAAAGGAGTCCTTGGAGCCCACCACATTTGGATCCAAGGACTCCTGGGGGTTTCCATAGCCACAGAGGTGCCACAAAGCCCCAGCAGCAGGCAGCTAGCAACACCACCATGCCAAACCTACTCCCTTTCTCAGACTTTTCTTGGCCAGCTCCTCTTCTACCTGCATTCAGATGACCAAGTATTTGAGCATGAATTATCATCATTGTGAATACGTGATTTTATGCCCTCAGTCTCCATTCTGCTGCTGCCCACAGGTCCCTTGTTCATCCACTCCAGCAAGGGAGGAGTGTGCCAGAGCTGACGCTGCATTTAGGCTATTCTTCATAATCCCCTTTTTGGTATGATAGGGGGGACATCTTTTAACCTTCTCTTCCTTCCCTTCTCCCAGTAGATACAGACCAGGAAAAAACAACATGTCAACTAGCAGAAACTCTTTGAAAAGAGCCCAGTCACAGCAGAGGCAGGGCTGCTCTCTTAAGCTTAAGCCCCTCTACACGCAGTCCGGTGACAGTCCACAGCCAGAAGTAGTTCACTTAAACGTCAGCCATCAGACAGTCCTCCAAGTAAGGATGCACCAATTATAAAAAGAGACACATTTGCTAGGGAAAATATAGCAGATCTAAAGTTAAACCTAGTTTTGTTTTTCCAGTTTCACCTGGCAGTTTCCATTTTGTCCAGGACCTGCCTTTTGGGGACACCAGCTTCCTCCTTCCCTTGCATCTGCAAAGGACACCCTCAGCAGAGAGCAGAGAAACATATAGAAAGTCTTTGCATAAAACCTCTCCCAGTGAGAAGCTCTCTGAAGAGTCCAGAAGGACAGATGAGTTGAACGATATCATCAGCTTGCCAGGTCTGACGAGGCAGCACAACCGCTTGGACGTGACTGTGTTTGTTTGTCTCGCTGGTAGCACAGCCCTGGATCCTGCTGTCACATGCCTCCGAGCACTTCAGGCCAGGGAATGTCTCTCAAGATTGTTGGTAAATTCTTATCTGTATTACAGTTGCAGAGGTGACGCTTGCACATGTAACCAAATCTGAGCCAGGCGGTAACCCTGGTAATTGGGAGGGGGATGGGGAGAACAGCAGCAGCAGCCAGCTGGGAGCTGATCAAGATGCCTCACGCAGAACCCTTTGCCTTCTACAGCTGCTAGGGCTCAAGCTAGGACCTGTAGTCAGCAAGCCAGGCTACGAAGACGCAGAAGAAATGAGATCACTGCCTGAAAACACTGCTTGCATCCTTGATGCCGCAAAATAAATTAATATCTCTTTTAACTCCCTTTTCTTGATCTGCACTACTCACCGCTGCTACAGTGGGCCTTGATTTGTACTTAGAGCTAGCTGAAATATGGGACAAAAAAAGCACACATGAAAAACATGCCCTTTGTGTTCATTTCAAATCTTGCCAACCGGTTGTCGTGGTGGCCTTTACTCACATCATCCCTACAGGCCACGGTGTGTTTCACAGATAGGAAGATCCTTCTCTCCGATTACTAGGATGCAATGATGTCAGCTGAGCGCGCTTGCCACAAATGGGAGGTAAAACCCATCAGCATAAACCTCAGCAAAAGATGCTTAGACAAATTTGGCTCACCTCAGGCTTGCCCCAAGCTACCAGATCAGTTGACTGCTTTCCACAGCTTGGCTAATGTGTAATAACTCTTCCAGCTGTGGTAACTTGGTGATACACCTGAACCCACTTGGGACTGGGGTGAAACACTTCAGCCCTTTCACAATAAGCTTAAAACCCACATGACTAGTCTACATTTAAATTTACTTTTTCTCCTCTTAACTAGGTTTTGCTTTCCCCTGCCTACCTACTGCTCCTTGGCCTGTAAAGATCTGAAGAGTAGAAGACGCCATGGAGAAACCTACAAAACCTCTCTTCATTTAGCAGTGAAGACAAAGTTTATAAAAAGTAAGTGGAGAGTACAGCCATACATAGCTTTTTTTTTTTTTCTTTTCTCTCCTTTTCATAAACAGCTAAAATTAGCCAAAACCTGAAATTTCAGGGGAAAAGAGAGTTGGGGGCAAATACAGAACCATTCCCATTTCAGGTCACATCTAATGAAAAAGTTTGGCCAGAAAGAATAGGAAAAATGTTTTAAACAATGTAAGGTTTTATTTCAACATTTTCTAACTGTAATCATTCATTTCAGAAATGCTGAAATGTTTCATTTCCACATTATTACACATGTCAATGTTTTGCTATAACACAGAATTTTTTAACCGACTCAAGTTTAAAAAGAGGAAAAGAAGCTAAAAATATTAAATAGATTGAAAACTGAATGTTTCACGGTTATAAAAAACATTTAGAATTCCCATTGCGCCATTTTTTTAATTTGACAACTAATTCAGGAGATTCCAGCTTTCACTCCAGCAAGGCTGGTTGTGGGAATGTCATAACTCATGCACCCAGTCTGTTTGCTGAAGTTTTGAATTGAAGACTGACTCAAAGGGTCTGTTGACTTCTCTCCCTGGGGTAGCATCACCTCACCTTGAACCAAGCCAGCAGAACAAGAAATAGTGGGGTCTCTACCAATTGACCCTAGGTGAAAGCCTACGGACCTATTTCATTCATATTGGTGTTGATGTTTGCACCTGACAATACAGTGCTCTCAAATCCAAGCGCAAACTGTTTTAGAGCACCGCTCGCTTCACGCATCTCTGGAGAACTAGTCTGAGAAAGCTCCTCTGGGGTTTTCAACCAAAAGAGACAAAGTACAGCACTTAGTAACACTTTGCTGCTATGTCTGCACAAAGGACTTTTCAGCAGCTGGGATCCACCAAGAAATATTACCTTCAGTTTTCTCCTCGAGGAATAGGCAGTTTAGGGGCTAGAAAAATCTCCTCTCCCTACCTAATCACCTATGCAGCTCTGCGCAAAGCAGGCAGTGGATAATATGAAGTGAAACTGAGAACAGTTCTGATTTTCCTGAGCAAGTAAAGTGCAGTTTTAAACATGTAATAGACATTTTGCCTTTACCATTAACGAGCAGGATATGTGAAGTATGTCTGCCTTGATATCCTCTGGGCACTCGAGTTTAGACTTCCATTAACAACCTCATTAGCAGCAAGAGATACACAGTATGTTGCATTACGAAAAGGATCATAAATCTGTGCTTTTGGGAGCTACTGTATGTGAGCTGTATGCCTGCCTCTTTGAATTACAGATTCTTACTGTAGGTAATCTAATCAAAATGCTAACAAACCCCTTTTCATATGATCACAGAAAAACCACTGCACATTAAGAAACACAAATGATAAGCAACAGATACTCAAAATGTCCTTTTATGCACATTAGAGCTGTGCTGAAGACGACATCTGTATTCTGAGGTGAGCAACAGCAAAATCCCCAGACATGACTGCAATCAAAAAATCACAGTCTAACATTCACTGAAGCTGGTGTTACTATCTCCAATAGCTCAAGTGGATTTCAGATGAGTTGTCAATGAACGCCTCCTTCATCCCCGCTTACTCTGAGCAGGCTCCTTACACCAAGCAATGATACACAAATACAAATGTTAACAGCTGCTGAGCACCCAAAAAATCTCTCAAAGTCACTGAAAGCAGAAAAGGATCAATATCTAGTAGGCTAAGGACTGGGTTTATAGCAGTTTGAGAAACCTAGAAACCTGACAAACAATCTTAAATTACAATGGCGAGGGCTCCATTCTAGGAAACATTAAAAATGATGGCAGAGTAGAAAACATGCTGAGGGGGTGGGAACCCAAACCAAAAAGCCCAGAGGAGAGAAAGTCTGCTTTTTTTACTTCTTGTGCCTTACCACAACTAGCTTCTCAAGCCTATGGACTTCTTTAGCTAAGTCTCATTATGAGGGACATTGGGGTAAACCAGGGAAAAAGCTGCCAAAGTTGGACACTCCAAGAATACAAAGGCCATCAGCAGTCTGCTGATCACAGCAATTTGGAATTTTCACTTCCTTGGTTGACTGCTTGTGTTTTTTTTAAATACCTGCTAATCCATTTTCTACTTTTTCCTGTACTGCATATATTTGTCCTCCAGGTTCTTATTTCTTCCTTATTTTGTTCTCAGATCATCATTTGCTATCATCAAAAAATTTATCCTGAAATATAAGGAAGTAAGAGTTGCTGCATTCCTTGAAGTTTCTAATCCAAAAATAACTCAAATTGCTGGAAGAGGTAAAGGGGTGTTTTGAGGGGGTTAGATTTTCTTAATTTTTTTTTTTAAGTTTTCTAGTTGAAAAGTACCTTAAGATCCTAGTATATATCTCTCAAGTTTTCATTTTAAAGCACTGTGCTTATAGGCCTAAAAATCAGAGGAATGAAAGCACTGAGGCATTGTTTTTCCACCATAACAACATGAAGAATAAACTACTACTCTGGATACATTTAGGGAAAAAAAATTGGCTCTCGGGCAGGAACTTCATGTGCCAAGTTTAAATTCTCTGCAAAGCAGAATCACAAAATTGCCCACCTTTGAAACAACAGTTCGTAACAAAAGTAATGCATCCTTAACTGAGGCACTGAAAATGATGCTGCTGGGAGAGAGACTGAATGCATGTAAATTAAAGACATATTGCTAGATTTAATCAGTCCTGTCCAGTATTTATAAGTGTTCTTAAAACATGAGATCTAAGCAGACATCACACATCTGAGTATGTTTGTTTAAAGTTAAAGGTTGTTTATTAAATGCTATTTATACACTGTTAAACCTCAGAGGGAGAAATATTAAACATGTCTGGGATTCACAGAGTACACAAAACAGGCACTAAATTGTACAGTTTGATATATAACTTCCTATAGTGGATAAATCCAACCAACATCTGCTAAATATGTAGAAGATTTATTACATTTTCATAAGGTTTACTTACTACGTAGACTTCGTGATTTGGCAAACAAATCCTGACTACGGAGAAAACTTATTTCATTATTTTAAACCCTTTTAATACACACTTTGGAGGATGCATGAATATTCCCTCGCTGCCCTCCCTGTCGCGTGACGGAGGGAATGGTCTCTGAGCCATTGAGCTGGCTGAGAAAGAGAGAACTTGTGTCTCACGTCTTGTTTATAGGATGGAATCTTTGTGTTTCTCTTGGCAGTTCCCAGAGCAAGGTACAGTCCTGCATATTATCTCTCTCCAAAACTTTGCTGACAGACTCAGAGAGTCAACAAAGATCCTAGTACAGTGCAAAGACCCTCCCTCCCCCTGCAGGAGAGCTCAGAAGCCTCTCCTCCCAGGGCATAGTGAAGTCAGACATTTGTTTTGGCATCCAGAAAACTCTTTTTGAAACCTGCGTGAAACTTGGTAAATTCCTATAGTCTGGGAATCTTTGCTGAAATACTGTGATTTTTTCTTATCACTGGGCAATAATGCTCTATGCAGGAAATAGAAATGGAAAAATTGGGCACAGTGAAATCCTGTTTTCAGGAAGTCAGGGAAATCCCATTGCCTCTCCCCCTCCTCCCCCCAACCTCATTTCTGTAGTTCTTATTCATATAAATGAGCAGTTGAGCTTCAGCAGCAACAGTGAAATCGATTTCCCTGGTTTTAGATGAAAACCTGAAAGAAGCTCAATTCAGAAGACAGAGAAAGCTGAGCTTCTTCCCGTTCAATGCCAGTGATGTGCATCTCCAGTACCTACCGAGAACGTGACTGAAAGTACATAAAGGACAGAGGGCTACTCACCAGAAGCCAAACTGAGGGTTGCTGTCATTTATGTTACCGCATGAGCAAAACGAGGAGCAGCTTTTAGTCCGGGAATTACTATAAATACGGGTAAAATATTTCTAAACATAAAAGATAATTTCCCTTCTAGTAAGCTCTCCATATATATCACTTATGATCTTGGGCTAATATATCCTTTCCTTGAAATGGGTAGACTTACATAAATGATCCTTCATTCCTTCTTTCTGACCCTCACCACATTCCTTTAAACCTTCTTAAAATACGGGGTTAAATTTTAAGGGAAAAATTTCTCATCAGGGATTTGCAAATGGTTCCTGCAAGAAGCAGAATGTAGGTACAGGTATATCTTTGAAGGAATCTAGCCGTACCAGATAACACTCAACAGTTTAGCTGAAATGCTGATTTATTGGTACAGACCTCCACTTCCACAGTTGCTTCTTTCTGGAAAAGAATTATTACAGGACAATAGCACTACCTCTAAATGGCTGCTCTCAGCCATACAAACACTTAATGTAACGTACTTTCAATTATTCTCTTATACCCTTTAATCCAGCTGCATCCAAAACTCTCAGTCATGATTTGGTGTCATAACTCACCATCCAGGCTCTCCAGGACAGGAACCTATTTTTGCCATTTTGTAAACTTTTACTAGGTTCTTTGTGGACTGACTAGTGTCAGAGATCGACGAACAAGTACGCATACTGATAATATGGACTGCCTCCTGCTAACAGACTTAATTTCTCAGCATCCTGGTGAAAAAAAAAATGCCTTTGAATGTATGAAGCACTGGTTCTGTTGCTGTATTTAGCATTTCTGTGTTAGAACCACAGATGGGTAAGTGACAAGCAATAACTATTGGGGAAAAACATTATTACTCCTTGTACAAATACATCCCTAAGATAAGTTACAATATTCTCCTGCCAAAATGGAACAGCTAACGATTTTCTTGCAGTCTGAGAAGTCCCAGATCACAGATGGCCAGCTGAATAGTGGCTCAAGTAATGCTAAGCAATGAACAGCTGCTAACAATGAGGAAATTGTGCTTCTAAGGCCTGATTCAATGCCCACTGAAGTCAATGAAAATCATATACACAGCAGTGAGTGCCCTAGTGGCACTATTCTTTGGCAAGAAGCCAAAAACCAGATAACAAAATATTGTTAAGTTCCCCCCACCAGAATACTCACTGCTTTTACAGAGTAACCGACACTTTGATCTCCAGGCAAGTCTAGAAGCATCCTAGTGAATGCAGCTGCATTTAAAACTCTGATGTACACTAAACCAGGAGTATTATATATCTCAGAGGATTAGATCTTTATTTAGAATGGCTGCAGACATTAAGGGATTTAGTTGATTTTCTCCCAGATTACAGGCACATTATAGAAAACCAACACTTAATTTTGATAGACCGCTACCTGCAAGCCCTTTCTTTCAGAAAATGCTTAAGTTTATTAACAAATGGTACTACTATTGGTTAGAGCACCACCGCTGCTATTCCTAATAACACGCATCTATGAAGCATGTATAAGAAATCAAGTGTCTGCCCTGAGTGTTTTGTAGTCACTGCTTTAGCTGGACTAATGGTGGCTACCAGACGACAAGGAAGAAGGTCAGAGAGCTAGAGACAGCTCAGTTCTGGAACACCATACGAAACAGAAATCTCTTGTGGGTTTTCTTAAACCAACAAGTATGAAATGGCAGGTATCTGATTTTTAAAGTGCCTAGAAGGAGCAGCATTGAAAGCCTAAACATGACATTTACAAACTTCACGTCGCTGTCCTAACCTGAAGCAGTACGGATACAGCTCCATAAGCCCATGGAGACAACTGAGTACCTTCCCAGGAGCTCAGGACAGCAAGGAGCTGTCCTTGATGGGTGCAACAGAACTGGAATACAGAAAAGGCAGGGCACTTGATGGGAACAAAACAGGAGGCTCTTCAAAGCTTAAGAAGAAACATTAAAATTCAGAGATGTGTTGCTGATGAATAACATCAGTGTTAAATGCATCTCTCTGTCCATTACCTCCTTGATAATTATACTCATAAAAGAACCACTGAATTCAGGGAAAGACACTTCTTACAATCACTTTCCTGATCTCACACAAGATTTTTTAACTATCTGATGCATGATGCATCTTAGCTGCTTTGAAAGCAAAGACGCACTACTTAGAAAGCTGCAGAGATCAAAGACAACTGTTTCTAAGGGAGAGCTTTTTGTTCTTTTTAAAATATGCCTGCAAAATGTCCAGTAACACACTCCAAATTTATTTCTTCACCTTGCTCAAATGCTACGCTCTCCTGGGTGCCTTTGCAGTCCCAGAAACAGAACAGGTACTTTTGTGCTTCTTCGTAGATTTTCCATTCTGCTGCAGAGCCTGTTTATGTTCCGTAAACGCACAGGTGCACACAGTTATACATGAATGGAGTCAGGTCATACGGAAGTGAAGAATCACTTCTCCTATTTGCATAGGCTGGAGGCAGGCACAGTGCAAATAACTCTTTGCAGCTGTACCAACATGCTCCAGTCTCTACTTACACTGTCCAAATCATCCTGCTCTGAGGCACCTCTTCAAAAAGAGCTGGAAGACGTGGTTAATCACTAGAGTTACTAACAGTATTGCTACAAAATTTAAAAGATTGGACTGGCAGCACAAAGGGACTAGAGGAAGCCTCAGCAATGACCGGTGTGACGGAGCTCGGACTCCCCGAGGGAAGAATATTAACCAGTATAAGGAGGTGCTAACACCAAGGGAGCCCTGACGGCATTTCTGACTGTCCCTGTCACTCACAGCATGCACCTGCCATTCCTGCCACCTGGGTTCCTCACCTGGGACTGACAATTTTGGTTCAGAGCCAGCTTGCAAGGACACTTCTGCTGGGGAGCTCCTCCTCAGGGAGCACGCTGCGTCCCCCCCCAAGTGAAAGGTCTTCTCCTGCTGGTCTAACACTGCCAGGCAGGAGCCCCAGCCACCTCCCCGCCCAGTGCAGAGCTGGCCTGAAGCCTCGCTGCCACCACTACTGCGTCATTACATCCTGCAGGGAGAGCAGGAGCTTTCCCAAACCGGAATATTCTTCACCAGTTGCAGATTTAGGCTGCCCTGGGCAAAAAAGGCCAAGAGCACAACCCAGAAGCGCTCCTGCTATGGCCACCACCTGCCATAGAGGAAAACACACCTTTTGTCACTCTGGTTGAGAGGTGGGCAGCTGCAGGCAGCTCCATTTCTAGTTTCCACTCTGCCGTGATCTGTCAGCAGCCTGCCATGATACACTGAGCGAATCACATCCTCCCCAGAGGCTGACATGCAACCTCTGGCCTATAGCATCCTAAATGCAAGTGTTTGCCAGGAAAAAAAAAAAAAAGAAAAGAAAAAAAACAAACTGCAGCAACCAGCTATGGATGATGTAAGCAAAGGTGCGCTCTGATGCAGGAGGATGCAGTCCCACACGCCAGCCTCACCAAATGGCCACCCAAGGGTTCTCACGTGGCCAGAACAGTTCAGGTTTTCCACATTAGCACAAATTGTTATACACGCGGCCAACGCTACATGAAAAGCTAGTAAAGGATTTCCCTACTGCCCAAATGAGTTTGCTCAGGTGGGCTTCACCTCTTCTTGAGAGAGCCAGGCTGAGGATAAGCACCCTGAATAACACTTAGGATATGTTTGGGTATCCTGAACTCTGCCCAAGTTCCTGAGAGAGTTAATCCTCTCTGAGGGCCTTAGACCTAAAGCACCAGGAGATTAATGTCTGACAGGAAGCCAGTGGCACACCTAGGGACTAAACCTGGGTCTCCCAGGTCACAGATACACTTTGGGACCACTGGACCAGCCTCACTTGCTGGTAATTAGAAGTTTAACGGTATTACTGAAATTACAACCAAATTTTACTCAGTGAGACTGATCACTGTCTAATTTTGAAAGTAGTTACATGTGCTGACAGGATGATTACAGCTTTATTCACCCGTTTTAGACTCAAATTTAAAATAAAATACACTGAGATTGTTTCACATGATAAATTGCAGTCAGCTCTCAAGTCTATTTCTTCCAGATTTAATTCTAACGTTGTAAAGCTGACAGCCTCACATAGGTCAAAAGAGGAGTATTATACTTTCCTACAACAGAAGCTTGACAAAGGGACAGATAACACTTGCTTTGAGGCCTGGAGGGTCCCAAGCTACTGGCTCCAAGACCACAGTCTGGCTACTGATTCGCTTTAAAAATCTGTTGAAAACACACATGCATCCAGTTGCAAATTCTCACTTACATTCTTAGCTAGGAGAGGCTAACGTAGCAATAATTTTACGCATGGCTTATAAAAGTCTTTAGATTTCGTACCAATAATTTTTCCCTGCGACTCTGCGCAACTGAGTCCATGACAACAGAAGTACCCAGTTTGACACACAGAGAGGACCGGGCAAGTAGGTAAATGGTTCCAAATTGTCCTATCTTGTTTCTAAAATGATCTTTCTACAAAACACAACCTACAGAAACCAATGCATTTTATATAAAGTCATTTTGATTGTCGCTAGTTCAGAATGACCTGCTTAATCCATGTATGTTCTCATTCATACATAAAGCAACTCTTGTAAATGTGCAGTGGGGACACGCTATTAACAGATCTCCTTGCATTGAAAAATAAACCCGTACGTGTGTGTATTGTACAACAGCCCTTGACACAAGTTCACATAACGCGGCTGTACGCATCCTGCACATGTGAGACTTTCATCTGCGCTCTGAAGCTGCTGGTGCATTGACTTTCCCTTCGCTTTTCCAGGGAAGTTTCACGTTTGCTTTTCTAAGCCTGCTTTTATTTGGACTTGTTTAAATGTTGGCATTCACAGAGCCGGGAGAGAAGAGGCCACTGTTAGAGAGTTTGTGCCCTCTGGTGTTCAGCGGTGGATACTAGATCCCCGAAAACGCCGCTGCTTTGTGCTACTGCCGCATCCTCTCCTCACCAAGCCTTGGCTGCCTGTAATGCCGCTCACTTCAACAAGATTGAGTATTTAGCCCTGGTCTGCTTAATTGTAGAAGTATTCTCAGCAAAATACTGGGCAGAGACCACTGACTCCTTTTAAGACCATCTGCACACTTCACATGCAAGATTTTAGCTTTGGGGATTATTTGATCCACACCAGCTCAGCAGTTTCCAAAACTGAGGAGAACTCTGGATGTGGCAGGCCTTTGTGCTTTCATTAGTTCAAATCAGCAAAAAAATACAACGGATAACTTTAGAAAAATCAAATCACTTATTGACTGAATCCCCCGAGACCCAAAGCTGAGGATATGCTCTTTAGCCTATACTAAAATACAGAAGCTCCCATCAGCATGGTTTTCAGATGGCTGGTTCACATTTCCTGTTACCATGTCTGTAGTAAATTCCTCAAAATCCCAACTAAAATCAAGTTTGTGGGCATAACATTAACACTCTGTTATGCCCACAAGCGCTAAATCTTTGCCAGAGATGACTCAATTACAAATTTCAGGAGGCAAATTCTGAATAGAAAGCCGAGCTTATTCTCCTTCTGAAATCCATCCAAACCTTCCACAGTTCACTCTAAAGATACTCTGATGCAGAGCTGTTCACTGTGGTGAGATTTAAGGTAGTTTGCAAGGATTTTAGTCATCAAACTGTTCAATCTACAGATACACCACTCCACCATCTAAGCTATATACCTGCTGTGTTGCCATTGCTCAGGAGCTCTAGTTGCAGAAGAACCATTCACCTCAGCGCCTACCCCGATATGGATACCAAGGAAGTCTACTCCCTATCATTTGGGGCATCCAAAAGCCAATAACAGTAGATGAGGTTTTGGAGGAGTCCAGTGCCATCTGCATCTATGACCTCTCAAACAGCCTCTTCTGCCTGGCCTACACCTATGAACCCACTACAACATCTCCCCTACACTTTGCACTGGCTGCAGGCGAGTGATAAAGCTAGTTTAAACTCATATTCTGGTGTAAATAAGCAAGGTCTTTTTATTTATCCTTTGGAGGAACCATTTTCCTCCGATTCCCACAACCTTCCCCAGTGTTCTGACAGAACCATTTCTTCTTAGGATGTTAGAGAAAAAGATGGTGCTGAAGATCCCATTTACAAACATGACCCTCTCAGCAAATGACTCTTTCACGATGACATTCAAAACAGTAAGTTACCAGTTTCCATCACTGTAAGGAACTTAAAGAAAAAAGCTCACAGAAATGCCCAAAAAAAAATAAAATTAAAAAAAAAAAAGATGCAAGAGTTAACAAAGGACCTGGATTCAATAAACTGTTTCAGTGGAAAGTTAGCAGCCTAAACACTGAATCTGAGCCTAATAGCCCTTTGCTACAATTATATTCACTTGAACGTGGAGCGCTGTGTCATTAGATGAGTGCATTCAGACAGCACACTGCAGTAATAATTCACAAAGTGTTTACATTTCAACAAAACCTTCTCTTGTGTGTTCTTCTAACCATAACAGCACATTTAGACATTTTATAAACACAGCAGATTTGTTTTTAATTAAGGAATTTCACAGCAGTGAACTCTGATCACTTAATATTTCAAATCTGAAAGCATCACTATTACAGCATGCTAAGAGATTATTCTCTATATACTTCATACTCCGTATGAGTAACATTTCCCCCAGAAAAGCCAAACTGCCAGCAGACGATGCATGAAGAAAGCAGCAACATTGGCCCTCCCTGCGGCTCTGCGAGAAAGCTGTACCTGTGACTCAGGAGAATATGCGCAGAGACACTGCTTTCAGGACTGATCACGATCAGCTTCTGCATCTCTGAGAAATTCTGTATCTTTTAAGCAAAGCACAGCTGAAATCAATAGTCTGCCAAGAAAAGTGGAGAGACTCCGCTTTAGTGCTGTGGGATTCATTTTCATGACTGTCAATCATACAGTAATTTTCACAATTCCAGTGCTGCAGTCTAACAAGTGCAATAATCTGTGGCCCAAACTTCGTGCCAAGCAGGAGTGATTTAAGCTGAAAGACTGGGACACAGAAAGGAGGGAAGGAGTGCATGTTTCACCCGATTTGACCAGTATGCAATTTACACTTGGAAGGAAAACTGGGGAAAGCTCGATCTGGTAGGAACTGTTGGCAGCAGGGCCTGTTTGCAGCTAAGAAGCCAACAGAAGGATTGTATGGCAACAAGACTTCTGGTTCCTGCATGAATTTCAACTCACAGTGTTATGTTTAACCTCAAAACATCTGAAAGGAAACAATGAACAAGCATCAATCACCGATTAGTCATTATTTCTTGGACAGCCCATGGAAAACAAAGATGCAGATCAGAGTTTCGGAGCTGCTATGAAGGCCATGGGACTTTCCTCAGCGGTCTGTGGCTTTTCTGCTCCAGCCAGACATATCCAGGATGGTAAATGCAGCCTACATGAAAGGTGGGAGCCTTATCCTTTGGGTAAACTTTTAAGTGTCTCACATCAACTTGGGCACACGTCCTCTGTGGGAATCAAAGAGCAACAGAAATACCACCACATCTCTAGGAGCACGTTTAGAAGGAATACCCTCTTAACCACTTCATAGGCAGAGCTGTTTATAGCTGCCTTTCACCAGAGTGGCTTGCAAGTGTCCTCAGTTTCCTATGAAGTTTATGAGCAGTCAGCATCAACAAAAACAAGAGGGGAGTAGAGCAAAAAATCTTGAATCAGACTCACTAATAGCAATATGAAATGGTCCTTTGTGTCTTTACACCATGCTGGTAAAGAACAGAAACACAGCTGCAGTGAGCATGGGTGAGACGCAGCTCCCAGGCAGCACCCAGGACCAAATACCAAGCTTATAATACATCTTTAATATATCCCATATGTATTACACACACTCCCCAAACACTGAGGGCAGGCCTGAGATACGGGACAAGCTATGTGAAACATTTAGAGTTTTAGCTGTATTTGAAAACATTTGTAGTCCTAATCACATGCTGTGACAGCCTACCTTTGGTTGGCGCCTTCCTCCACAAGCTCACAAAGATTTCTGCTCATTTGTTTCCATGGGGCAATCAGTAACCCCTCTAGCAAGAGGGCTGCTTCCAGTGCCTACCTGGCTACCAAATCAGCGGGATGTTATTCACCTCCTTTGCCATTCACAAACGTTTTCTGCCTAAGTCTTGTGTTGTTACAGACAGGCTTGTTCATACAAGACTGTGAAGTCTTTCCGGATATTTTAAAACCAAATCAGGAATAGGATGCGAAAGGGAACTTCCCTGGACAAGTCGCTCCACTGGGAGCAGCAAATATGAAACAAATCAAGCCCGTGCAGTCTGTGAGCAACCCACAGGCTGAAATTAATTTACAGAGACAGTACACCGTCTCTGTAACAACTTCTATCATTCTCTCTCAATTTCTGCTTGCTTAAAGGCTTTAATGATACATTTGGCAAAACCACTCCATTTAAGCTTCAGCTAATCCTTTAATAACACAGATGGTTTATTTGACCTTTAACATCAAATCTGGATATCTGTGACTTAATGTATGTCCTCTATGAAGTCCTAGCACCGTGTGGACCAGCGTGATGCTGACCAGCAGTCAGGAACTCTTTGCTTTGCCTTCTGTGACTCAGGGGTAATTTAATCCTTGCTCCTATGAACCTTCCCAGGTCTCAAAACTGCCTTTGACATCGATGATGAGGGCTGCAGGAAACATGGAAAACAGAAAGATACCCCAGGAGCACACTGACAGCAAATATTTGTGTCACTGTTCAAAATAAGCATGTAATGCTTATTGTATTATAGAATTTAATAAGATATAATAAGCAGTAATAAGATATTTCAGGTATAACATAAAGTAAATGTATTATAAATGCTGGAGAGTAACTAGAATTTATTAAACTGTATAATGTTGTTAAATGGTATTTACTGCCAAAAGCAAAGATTTTTGTTAACCTGGCATGCAGAACTGACAATGCATCTTCAGGATAGTTTTGTTTACAGACAAAGTCATCTATTACCTTCTTTTTTCATTGGTTAAAATGATCAAAATAGCACAACAGATTTTTTCCAAAATAGTAAAAACTGCTAGCAACTGAAAATATACTATTGTCTAACATGCAAATCACATATATGACTCTTTGCAGCATCACCTGACTGTCAAAGCTCATGAGATTTTCCATATCCACCATCTTTCTGGCTATGTTTGGACAGAAGTTGTTTCTGTAACACTTCAGACTAAATCTGTTCCAGGAAGATTCTGGAAGAGGCAGTATACCATACAGTTTCTTAATCACATGTTTATTACAAAAAACATGAAAATCATGAAATGTAAGAAAACAAGACAGTCTGTTATTAGTTGCTTTGGAACACAGGAAAGCTGTAGCATGGGCTCTGAAACAAGGTATAAAATTGCCCAACCTCCTCTCTACTCTTATACAAGCAATATAGAAAATGCTTCCCACAGAACTCCATCTGCAAACCGTCACAGCCAAGGAGCCTGCAAGCTTGCTGCTCCTACTCTGGCAGAGCAACACAAAATGGGTAATATGCACAGAGGGTCCATGCCATGGAGGCAAAAGCAGATAAGCTGCATTACTCCAGGGGGTAAATTATATTTGCTAATATACAGCAGTTGCCTATACAAGATAAGATCTTTTTCTCATATCTGACTGCAAAAATTGTCCCATGAACTAGGGAAGATTAATTTTCTGTCAATTTGTTTCCTTCATGCTTTAAACCTTCCTCACTCTCACAATAAAACCAACGCCCCAAATATCTTGTGTGTAAGAGATTATACATGTTGTGGCTGCTCTGGAGTTAGGTACGTGTTGACTGACTGGCCTGAACATGGGAGGACTGGCCACCTGGATGCTCTCGAGTACAATACCTCATGGTTGAAGTTTGCCCAGTTTTTCCTCTGACAGGAAACTAATTTGGGCCTTTCTCTTCCACCAGCATTGCAACGGAAACTAACGAAACTAATTCTATTTTAAACTTCTATCCCTTTTTAAACTTTGGCTAATTTTAGCCTGAGAGTCCAAAAGTCAGAGGGGAAAAAAGCGAAGAGGAAAGGGCAAATGGAGGAGACCCAGAAACACCGCAGCCCAATTTCCTTAGGAAACTAAGCTTAGGTATCACTGGATCTTTTTATGCCTGGCATGTATCACTGTAACTCAGGGCTAGTGCACAGGTCTCTCCCTCAGGTAAATATCATCAAGTGACTTCTAATGGGACTACCCACATTGAATAACTTCCCAACAGCCTAAGTGCGTGCGCCCACAAACCGGACTTTCAAAGCAGGGTGCAGTTGCTAATGATGACAGCCAGCAGCGAAGCCAACCTCAGTTCAAACTCTTTTGTGGAACAGAAGAACAGAGAGGTCACGCTGAGCATCTTGGCAAGTTTTGCTTTCTGGTGCTGTGCTCGCAGGAAGGCAGGGAGGAGAGCACACAGTCGGCACACAGAAACACAACAGTGGAGACGGAGAATGGGCACCATTCTCTCGCCAGCTGATTGCAGAGCACGCAACGCACAAGCTAGGTTGCAAACTAATGAGTCTCAGCAAAATCATAACTGAAAGAGATGCAATTCAGCCTATCAACAAACAACAAGCAAGCAAAGGTATGGTGAAAAGTTAGCTATGCTAGCAAACAAGACTAAAAAGTCACCAGTAAAGGAAAATGTAAAGAAAAATTTTTTTTTTTGTATTAGCTTTCCTCACAGGTTTCATTTTGTTTATTAGTCTGTCCCTACAGATATAAAAATAAAATAAAAATAGAATTAATCAGGTCAGCTCTACAGTTTGGTTTGTACCTCAGAGCACAGACTGATTACGCTTGCACAGGCAATGTTCCAGGGAAGTGTCTCAATCACAGCAATAAAATTGCTGCTGCATTTTGTAGATCTCTCCCCTACTCCCTCTCATTTGATTCTTCTCCATCCCCAACTCCCCCCTTTCAAGGGATACAGAGATCCAAGGCTAATCCTCTCCTTCTCAGTATTCGATTTTATGTGGGCTGTACCGTGGCATTAACTCAGGACTGTGACCCCTCCAACCACACACAGAACAGGAATACCATGCACTAAAAGCTTAAAGATGGTTGGCTGGCATCATTATTTCCAAGGTCTCCGATAGACTTCCGCATGCCTATTCTACTCTTTCAAATGACAAACTAAAATTTTAAACCAAAACTGTACCACAGCAGCTGAGGCAAGCACTGAAAAAAAAAGAAAAAAAAAAAGGAAAAAAAAAAAGAAAAAAAAAAAGGATCAGGTCCATATACTCTATTCAGTGCGGTCTCTTAATGAGGGTGAAAGGCAGAAAGAGAAAGCTCTGCTCTACCGGCTCCTGATACAAAGAAGGGTTTCAACGCCTGAGTCAGGAGGGCCCCCAAGAGCTTGCTCTGCAACATCATCAGCTAGCAGATAGGAGGGCAATAGAGCTATGCTCTATTGGAATTACCTAGAAGCCTAAAGGATATAGTAACTAATAAACAACAGAGGCATTTAACAACTATAACTATTTTCCCAAGTAAGAGTGGTACATCCCACACTCCACCTTAACAAATTTCCAGGCAGATTCTCCTTAAATATGCCTAAACAGCTGTAGAGCTTCTATTTTGCTAGCAAATTAGTACATGCAAATAAGAAGCCTTTGCCTTTCGTCGCTAACATAGTAGGACGTGCCATAAAGACCACAGGACTCCCATGAAGCTTTACCTCACTGCACTGTATATCTTCATCATGTTTCCAGTACACAGATCATTGAAGTAAACAAAAGGAGTCTTACAGATTTTACTGAGTTCCACCTCAGAACCAGTATTTTTTTCAGTATTCATTTAAGCGAGCTACATAGCCTCGAACTGTGAAACCTCTCAATTCCAAAGGGACCTATAGAAAGAAGTGTGATAGCTGTCCTGTTCAAGTATGAAATCAAAACGAGATCTCTAACACTTGTGGAGACTTCTCCAAAAGGCGTACTTCCACAAAAACCAAACCAAACCAACCCAAAACAAACAAAAACCCCACAAACCACAGACTATGTCTTCCTCATCCCTTCTGCTTTTGAACTGCTCAGAGAGGCACACATAAACATTTAGTAAATTATTTCCCCACTACACATGTACACACATTTTCTGTATTCTACAGATGCCCAAATTATTTTTTCAATAAAACTGAAAAAGTTTTTCAATAAAATTCTTCCCTTAGGCATTGAAGTAAACGAGAATAAAGCGTGAAGAATATTTATGCAGCCGTCACTGCAGTGGTTGCTATACAATACAAAAAAGAATGAGCAGCCTACAGAGAGAAAAAATTATAGCACTTGGGTCCACCCATGATTCACTCTCCCAGAGCCAGGGGACCTGCCAGGGAACGTGTCTTTTGTTTTAAACGTGGTAGTGCAGAATGTGAGCCTTATACTGATTCCTCATTAAAGCAGAATCTTAGCTGGTGTAGTTCAGTATAGCTCCACATTAGGTTTCTATCCTTACAATCTGAAATACTTCCTGATATAACACGATTGGCAACTGACGCAGCATTGTCTGAACATGGCTGAAACGGCAGAGTGGCAGAATCTGCCCAGGTCTTAGGTACACTGCTCTGTCTCTCTCATCTTTCCCCCCAAACTCAAATCTTTTTCGCCTACCTTACATGAGAACTAGGTTTCTCTTATCAGCTGGACAGACTTTGTCCCTCTGCATGGTCACCCTCATCAGCCCTGGTGTTAGGCAATGGCTCTTCCCTGAATATACTCACACTCAAAATAACGATGGGGGAAGGTGATGACCATTCAGTAAAAATGTTTGTGCATGTGGCCCCATTCTAGCCAGACGAGACACAAGTAGCACAGAATTAGGCAGCTGAAGAAGAAACAGTGAGTGCACCATTTTGGGGCAAAATTTGAAGGCTTGGAGCACATCGCCAGCAGGCCTCTAGCTCTCTGAGGACTGTCTGCTCTGCTAGAAATGGGCTGGTTGTCTTATGTCCAGCAGCACATGGTGCTCCTTTCGGCTCAGGCAATAGGTGAACGTAGAAGAGCTACTACTTAAATATGAGAGCCACAACAAAAGTAAAGTTTCTTCAGAAAGAGCGTTTCTTAACCTGAAAATCTTTGGGTTTGGGATAACCAGCCATTTGGGGAGACTTGTTTAAATGCTGAGAAAAGTCAGAAAAGGAATGAAACTTCCTAGAACAACTGTAGCAGCAAAATAACCTCAAAATAAACCGAGCTTACTGGCATATCTAGCTATAGTGTGGCAGAAACAAATCCTTTAATACTCCAAATGACTTTTTCTTCGAAAAGTAATTTCTCAATCTAATCTGAGGAGAGAACGTACCCTTGACCAGTTCCCAAGTAATGCACAGGAGAAGAGTCCAGGAAGCAAAACCAACCAAACCACTAAATAAGTGACCACAACATAATTGCTGTATTCCCTTTGGAGAAATTCATAGCACTGTTAAGAAGTCTGGAAGGGATTCCGTGCAAATAGAATGGTTAAAAACAGCAAGAAGTAGCAAAATGAACATTGCTAGGCTCCAATTTCAATGCTGACGCAAATGGTACTCTCAACTAAAGAAGCTACTGCACCTTTCAGCCCAAGGGTTCACAAAGGGGTTTGTACATACTCATAATACTTTTGGAAAGAACTAAAGATGGGCCGGGAAAATCCTGTGCTGAATTCACTGTTACTTGAGTTAGCATAACTCATTTAGGAAAGGGTGACTAAATATAGCTAATACGTTTATTTGTACATGACACTCGTGGGATATAGTACATATAAATTGTTATCTCACCTGCTGAGTTAGAAGTGAGACAGGAAGGTGAAGTACTCTGTCCATTCCCTTCTCCCAGTTTAGAAAACAAAAACCTACTTCCAAAGAGAGAGAAGGAAGGGGAGAAAGTGAGGAAACCCCTAGCAAATTCTTAGGAAACAATACTTTTTCCAACTAGCTGGCTTTACCTCCCTTCTTTAGTAATGGGATAATATGTCAACTGATATTGCTCATCATCTGCTCAGACTTCGCTGCCATTTCTACCTATGCAATTTGAACGGTAGTCACTTATGAAAAGCTGATTTAACGTAGCTCCACTCTAAGAAAGTAGTAAAATGTAGTAAAATAAAAAGACAGGAAAGACAAAGATGTGAATATCCCTTATTTGAAAGGGATGCTTTGAATATACTGGGAGCACTTGCACTTTTTTTAGCTCAGTACTTTTCAAACTATATAAAAATCCATTGCGCAGTTACACAACGGATGACTTTCATGGTTCCAAAACCACCAGCACAACAGCACCCCGATCCCATACAGGGCCCTGAGAGGCTATCAACGTAAAAACAATCTCCCCTCTGACATTCACATACACACAAATATTTCATAAGTCTGAAGTTCTTTCCACTGGTTCTGTCATTTAAAGCTACTGACATGAATACATGCAACATGACTATATTTAAGTATAATTGTTGATGTGAGGTTGCAAATTAAAAAGTTTAAAAAGATGTTTCCATGGATTTTGAAGACCCTGCTATTAACAGGAATGAAAGAAAACTCAGATTCTTCAATAACTTCAAATCAGATCTGTATGTACACTTCTAAAAATAGATATAAAAATCATGTCCCTTGTGGCAGAAGACAGCTCATAAAACTCTTTGCATCTATTAAGCACATTTTCAAAAAAGAAAATGTTGCAAAACTCTTTTCAGTACTACTCAGGATCAACCTGCTAGCCAAAAGAGAAATTTACTGGCACCAGGGAGAAGTCATCACTTTTCTTACAGCTGCTCCTGTCCTTTAGGTGAATTGCCCATGTAGTTTCCACTGGTGATATACATGCTTAGATTCCTCAAACCAGCAGAATCCACTGGGACTCATGTCTGTATCACAAATGCCTGTCTCTTCAAAAGAGATCTAAGGAGACCCTAGCTGTTCGTCTCTCCAAGACAAGATGCAGAATTTGACTGTCTGTTTAGCTATCGATTGCACGGTCACAGAATACAGATGGACAACATCTCACGAACCAGTCACAGAAGTCACCCCTTCTGCTTCTTCGATTCTTTTTCTCTGTATAAACACCACTGCTGCTGATTCACTGTACCACATGAGACATGTTGAGGATCTGAACACAACGTAGCCTAGCCCAGCCAAAAATATAATGTAATCCTAATAATCCGTTTAGTAACAATGGGTATTTTTTTTTTTTTTAATATTCCCACTTATCTTTAGTATGGGATCTTTAGTACTCTAAAGACCTGTGTCACAATGAACTGACCTTTCTTGTTGTTCCCATAAATGAAAAACAATGGGAGAGACAGATTTAAATAGGTAAATTAATCCAGGTAGAAACAGAATTTTCTGAAGATCGAAATTGTGGAATTTACCTTTGCCCTTTTTTTGTTCATGTTTTTAAGAAAAAATGCTACATAGCTACACAATCTCAGCTATAATCTTTTTCTATCAGTGAGGTTAAAAACAGCAAGGAAGATCCAAAAAAGCAATTCATCTTTATAAAATACCTCAGATGGGTGTGCCGTCCTTCTCACCTACCTTTCTGTCTGCTACAATTTCTAACATAAAGACTGTTTGAATGAAAACAATGAAACTCATAACACAAACTCACAGTTCAAAAAGTGAGCCCATTAATCTTATGACAGCATCATGTAGAAGCCAGGAAAGTATAAGTATATGCTCTTGGTGATGTTTGTTTTTTTTTTTTAAGAAAACAGTTACTCTTGCATACGAAGATGTCCTGAACTGGAGACTGGCAAACTGAGTTGCCAGGTATGTGAGCACTGGGGGAGCTCAGGCTGTCTGAAGTATCATAGGTATGGCTGATGACTGAGCTGGAAAGGAAAAGATTAATGTCGGCCCCAATTAATTTAAGAAAATACTAATCCCTTATTTTAATGATTAGATGTCTTAGAAATGAGAAATCTCTGCATGCCAAAACAAAGAATTCTTAGCTCCCAAAGTAGAGTTTCCTGAAAAAGACATGATTTATGCTTTTAACTGCCTACACGGAGCCCCTTCCTGGTGTAAAGTGTCATCAAAACCACTGATAATGGTGCAGAGAAGGGCACTTTTACAGAAACTGGTGTTTCCACCAATGTAATATCTTTATCGCAAAGGGAACATACAGGTCATAATTAATAGCTATTTGTATGGTTTTCTCACAAGCCTTTAAGGTGTACGAGCCTCCCTTGCTGGGCTGCGCATACCTGGGAGCCACAATCCCAAAGCCTCAGACAAGTCTTCACCAACACCTTTGGACAGATCTGTAGGTGGATGAGAAAATCTGGTATGATTTGAAGCCTTTCTTTGGCTGCAGTCACCACCGCTGCGATGCAGAATAAAGCAGCTTCTGTGAAAACTATCTTCCAAACTGAAGAGAGCATCAATTTCTCTTCACTTTTAAGCCAAAAACAGGCAAAACCAGCAAAATTTATCAGACAAATTGTTGCAGAAAATAACTGTCCTATAACACAGGACAAGGGGGATCCCTGTTTTCTGATCCAAGCTGCAACACTCACTAGACATCAGACAAATAACTTCTTCACTTTTGATACAGTAAACGACAGCACTCTGAACTGCTGTGGAAATTGTTTTAGATTTCAGGTGGTCCATTTCCATAGGCTGCATGAATCACTACCTAGAAAGAAGCATCCTGGATGCCATTAGCAGGGTTCCTTCTAACTGAGGACACCCGCAGCTAGAGTTGAAAGCCAGGACTGCCTTCTCAAACGTAATGCTTCGAACAGATGGGAAAACCGATCTCAATACAGAACACAGTGTCAAGTCTCCCCTTCGAGGAAAGAGGGAGGGAAGGAGGAAGAAAGGAAAAGACAGAAATTAAGTGACATCAGAAAGCAAGTAAAAGAAACTCCTATTTTCCCTGTGTTTTGAGAAATGTATTCCTCTGCTGAAGGATTTCAGTGGACCACACAAGGTGTTAAAATAGCAAGAGTGTCAAGGCGTTCAGGAACTTATATGATGAATATATTGGCCAGACTGCGCGTGCACTCCAAACATCTTTTTGTTATCGGGATCTAACGTAAGCAACTATTCAGTCTTACAAGATAACAAGATAGTGACAGGACAGCATAGCTTTGCCTAGGATTCCTCCTCAGAGCGAAGCACTCTCTCTTCAATTAGTGTTGGTGAGGACAAAGATGAACGGTGAGGTTTCTTTGTGTGGTTCACAGGATCAAGCCCTGCTGGAATGCGAGTACCAGCCTTTACAATGGCAAACGCCAGTCAGTGCAGTCACGAGGATAATCAGAAGCCACGTCCCTCTCCCATCTTCTGTGCCAAGGGTAGCAGAATTCAGTTCATTACAGCCATGGCAGACGTTTTCCCAACGCCTTTGTATGAATGCACAGACTATAGTTTCACACCCATGATAAAAAACACAGGAAGCAGACTTCCAAAAGTGAAAGGAAAAAGGGGAAGAAAGGAGGAACAAAGAAATACATAAGAAATCTGATTTTTCCCAATGGGAAAAGATGAGCTAGCATAAGGATAGCCTTTATATAAACCCTGAAATAATACATAAACAAGTGGGAAATGGGGAGTTCAAACGATGAAGACAGACCAAATCACTTGAATTCAGAAAGCTTGCCTTTCAACTCTCTAATTTACTTTTAAATTGTCTTACTTTTTAGTACATTAAGATCAATTGTTTGAGCAAAGAATTCTTACTGAGCTTTAAAAGTAAGACAGAAGAAGAGATTCAGCGTAATGCTTCCAATTTACATTAAAGCCTATGCACCATTATCTTCTTATTATCTCCTAAAGATTTTTCCAGGCATTTAATTAACATATGACAAGATACCCAAGTTAGTGCACTAAATGGTGACTTTCTTGTCTTGCTATCTATAGCCTTTCAGAAGTTAGTTTCCCATTGTTTTTCCTCCTAATACACTACCTAGTGCACAGCTATTATGCTATTTTAATAGTGAGGCTCTGTCACAGAAATAAAAGGAATAAAAGTTCTCAAGGTGCCCACATTACATTTTCTAATTTGACTCCAGCACAAGTGTCTTTCAAAGTCAGTGAAACATAGGTAAAGTTTAGAAGTTTTCACCCAAGGACTCTGCTGTGACAAAGGGTGCTGGTATTCACCTGCCTGCAGGAGCTCTGGCAGAGAGCTGGGTCCCAGAGAAACCCAGGGGAGGCATTAACTTTAAACGAACATAACGCTGAAAGGTGGTGGAGCAATTACCAGGGGCCCCTGGGCTCCCTGTGGGCTGCGGGGGCTGCCCATGGGGGTCTGCTGGAGCAGGGCCTAGGAGCCAGGGCCCGTCCCACACCCCAGCCATGGGCAGGGCAGCTGTGGGCACCGGGGCAGCCCCATCCCCAGGCACCTCCCTGGGGATGGGGCCAGGCCAGAACCGGCAGTGGGCCCGGCTGGGTGGGGCATGGGTCCGCAGCTGGGCAGGGCAGGGCAGGGCTCTGGGGAACTGGAGACCGACCCTGCTGCAGCATCGCTGGGGCAGGGGCTGGTGGCCCTGGGGGCTGACAGGGGGTCCTGAGCTGGGGGCTGGGCAGGGACAGTCAGGCCCGGTGGTGCCCCCAGGACCCTGACAATAAACACTCCAGGCCCATTCTCAGGGACCCTCTACCTTTTCCACACATTCTCTGGACACAGACCACTGGCCTTTCCCACTTTCAGCCTGTCCCAATTCCGCCAAAAAATTAAAAAAAAAAAAAAAAAAAAAAAAAATCAATCGCCCTTGAACAAGTGGCAGGATATACTAACGTGCTTCACTCTTACATTTTATGCATCCCCTTGCTGCCAAACTCATGAAGCCCTCTGAGGTGCTGATCTGAGGGAGATTTGTGGGTTCTGCTTTAACATGGCAGGAAAAGCCTGCAGCAAGTAGAAAAAGTAAGATGTGCTTAAGGATGAAAAGAGACTGTTTAAAGCATATTCTCCTATCTATCAAGAGTTTCTGTTTCTTTCAATATCTAGTACTTTTCACAGCATAAAATCTCCCTCTCCTGTTTCTTTGGGGTTTTGTTTTGTTTGTTTTGTGGTTTTTTGGTTGTTTATTTGTTTGGGGTTTTTTGGTTTTTTTCTTCTTTTTTCTCTCCTGGAAAAAGTGCTTCTAGCAGCATTTGCCAGTTGCTCAGCAGAGCAGTCACAGAATTCTCAGGATGGTGGGAAGGGACCTCTGGAGATGATCTGGTCTAATCCCCTCCACTCAAGCAAGGTCAGCTACAGCAGGTTGCTCAGGGCCGTGTCTAGTTGACTTTTTAATATCTCCAAGGATGGAGACTCCACAACATCTCTTGGCAACTTCTGCCACTGTTCAATCACCCTTAAATTTAAAAAATATTTTTTTTATGTTTAAACAGTAGTTCCTGTATTTCAGTTTGTGTCCATTGCCTCTTATCCTGTTGGTGGGCACCGCTGAGAAGAATCTGGCTGTGTCTTCTTTACTCCCCCCATCAGGTACGTATAAACATTGATCAGATGCCCCGAGTCTTCTCTTCTGTAGGCTGAACAGTCATAGAATCGTAGAATGTCCTGAGTTGGAAGGGACCCACAAGGATCATTGAGTCCAACTCCTGTCCCTGCGTAGGACAACCCCAAAATTTACATCATATGTCCGATGGTGTTGTCCAAATGCTTCTTGAATATTGTCAGGCTTGGTGCCGTGACTACCTCCCAGGGGAGCCTGTTTCAGTGCTCCACCACTCTTTGGGTGAAGAACCTTTTCCTAACGTCCAACCTAACCCTCCCCTGGCATATCTTCCTGCCGTTCCCTTGGGTTCTATCATCGGTCGCCAGGGAGAAGAGATCAGCGCCTGCCCCCCCCTCTTCCCCTTGTGAGGAAGCTGTAGACTGCGATGAGGTCTCCCCTCAGTCTCCTCTTCTCCAGGCTGAAGAAACCAAGTGACTTCAGCCACTCCTCATACGGCTTCCCCTCTAAACCCATCACCATCTTCGTGGCTCTCCTCTGGACACTCTCCAGTAGCTTTGTATGCTTTTTATACTGTGGCACCCAAAACTGCACACAGTACTCAAGATGAGGCCGCACCAGCGCAGAGTAGAGCAGGACAATCACCTCCCTCGACCGGCTGGCAATACAGTGCTTGATGCACCCCAGGACACGGGTGGCCCTCCTGGCTGCCAGGGCACACTGTTGGCTCACGTTCAACTTGCCGTCGACCAGAGCCCCCAGATCCCTCTCCATGGGGCTGCTCTCCAGCCTCTCGTTCCCCAGTCTGTATGTACATCCAGGGTTGCCGTGTCCCAGGTGCAAAATCCAGCACTTGCCCGTGTTAAACTTCATACAATTGGCAATTGCCCAGCTCTCTAATTGGTCCAGATCTCTCTGCAGGGCCTCTCTGCCCTCGAGAGTGTCAACAGCTCCTCCCAGTTTTGTGTCATTGGCAAACTTAGATAGTAATCCTTCAAGCCCTGCATCCAAGTCATTTATGAAGACATTAAAGAGCACTGGCCCTAAGAGTCCCAGCTCTCTCAACTTCTCCTCAGACATCAAATGCCCCAAGCCCTTAAATACCTTCATAGCCCTTTGCTGGACTCACCCCAGTATGTCCACATCTCTTGCCTCTCTGAGGCAAGCCCAGAACCGAGTAGAACACTACTCCAGGTGACTCTCACCAGTGCTGAGTAGAGGGGAAGGATCATTTCCCCGTCTGCTGGTAATGCTCTCCCTGATGCAGACCAGGATGCTGTTGGCCACCTTTGCCACAAGGGTGCCTTGCTGACTCATGTCTAACTTGTTGTTCACCAGAAAACCCAGGTCCATTTCTGCAAAGCTGTTTTCTGACCAGTCAGCTCCCAGCATGTGCTGGTGCTCTTTCTCCCCAGGCTCAGGACCTTTGTATTTGCCTTTGTCGATCTTCATGAGCTTCCTATCAGCCCACTTCTCCAGCCTGTCTGAATTGCAGCACAACCATCCGGTGCATCAATCACTCCGCCCAGTTTTGTATCATCTGCAAACTTGTTGAGGATACACTCTGTCCCATCATCCAGGTTCATTAATGAAGATGTTAAAGAGTATTTGCACCAGTGTCAATCCCTGGGGAACACCAAGTGACTGGACTCCAGCTGGACGTCACACCACTGGTCACAACCCTTTAAGCTCAGCAATTCAACCAGTTTTCAGTCCACCTCACTGTCCACTGATCTAGCCTGTACTTCATCAGCTTGTCAATGAGGCTATTATAAGAGACGGTTTCAAAAGCCTTGCTAAAAATCAAGATAAGCATCATCCGCTGCTCTCCCTGCACCCACTGTGTCAGTCATCTCATCATAGAAAGTTATCCAGCTGGTCAAGCATGATTTCCCCTTCATAAATCCATGCTAACTACTCCCAATCATCATCTTATCCTTAATATGTTTGGAAATGGCTTCCAGGAGGATTTGCTCATGGAATGCTCTTTCCCATCTTATCTCAGCCTACAGAGCTGGCTCACTGCTCCACTATCTTGGGTCTTCTGTGAGACTGTTGACATTTACAGCCTCACCAAATCCTTGCTAGAACTAATAAAGGTTCTGTTTTCCACGCTTGTCACCTAGAAGAATGGAAAGACAAAACTTTTTCCAGTCATGCCAGCCAACTTGGCACTAAGCTCAGAAGCAACAAGGACTTTGCACAGCACTCACTAGAGAAAAACAACAACTACACATTCAGTTATCTTGTCTTGGTGGAGAAGGGAAAATCTGAGTGCCTCCTACTTTGCCAGAAGACCTCACAATCTCTTGCTCCTTGAAAAGGCAAGGAAAGAGCAGTAAGAAAAAAAATCTGACTTTCCAAGAGGAATAAGGGGACAAATCTCACCAGAAAACACCAACGGCAAGTAACAGAAACTTGGGAGGTAGGGGCAAACAGTTCTAGACTCGAACTCAGCCTTGTTTCTCCACATTTGTAGATCGAGTTCTACAAGATTTCACTTTCCTGTACATAACCAATTATGGCTGCCTCAGGAAAGGCACAGACTGACTACTTCAACACCTAAAATAAGAACAGTACTATTTGTGGATTTTGAATTTCTTGTCAACCTCCAGAAATCTTTGATCTCACTTTTCATATACCTATAAAGTCATTCAGTGTGAGCCCATATTAGTCCATCTGTTTATTAATCCCGAAATGTTTTACAGGACTGAGGAATGCTGACTGGGTCATGAGATGATCCAGAAGTCAAGAAGAGGTCCTCTGATCCCTCTAGTATGCAAGAAACCTCTGGAAGCCCTGTCCAGGCTAGTCCCAGCTATCAGGCTGAAGGCTGGACCCTCAGAAGGAGAGGGAGCAGGTGAGCAAAGAGAGAAAAGGAAGAGCCACTCTCCACTGTTTTCCTCCAAGGCATTTCTTCTGTTTCAGATGATAAGTGCTACATACAACTGTGAAGCATTTTTATAAAGGAATATAGACAGTACTTTTATAGCTGATTTGAGTTTTTATTTTAAAAGGCCTGTCATCAGACCAAAGCCCTCCACGAGAAAGACCCAACCATTCATCAGGAAGGTGTCTCAGATTCTGGGTGAACTTTATTGTTAAGAGCAACATGGAAACGTTTCTATCCTCTATCTTGCTTACAGTACCCATCCTCCTCTCAAAGGTAACAGTCCTACAAGACAGAAAAGATCCAGGTGAGTGTCTGACATATCTGTTGGATCTTACACGATCAATGCAAGTACACAAGCCAGTAAGACACCAGCTAATCTAAAGCATTATTACCATCTTTCTCAGTTTGTCACAAAAACTGGCCCTAGGTTTGCCTAATCATTGCAGATCAAACCAGTATAAGAACTGGCTTTCCTGCTCAGCAGCCTTGCATGAAGATCCCTTCTTTGTAGCACCGTGAACGTTTTTTTTCAAGCGTCTGGCACTTGACAGCTCTCAAAGCATTTATCACTGTAATAGCTAAGCAGTAAGGAGGGAAGGTGTCTGAGAATTTTTTAAGGAAGAATTCCCAATTCAAAAAAAGCCAAACCTCAGATTTCCTTAGCACCTTCAGTGGAGATACATAAAACTTTTCTCCATTCTTGCAGCGACACATAAGCCTTCCTTCTGGTATCTGTGAGAAAGAGATGCACACTACACTGCTCAAACTAGCAACAAGTAAAGACTGTTTGCCTGTGTTTTCTCTTCTCAACACCTCTACGGCTTCTTTCATCCTGCATGTTTAAACATTCTCCATTTATGTTACTCTACCAACGTTTGTTTGTGTATGTGTGCCTCTCTCTGTGTACCACAGGATGGCAGCAAATGTTAGAATATAAAGAAAACAGCTGAGCAAGGGACAAAACAAGAGTATTACAATTGGTTTATACATATATTATTGTTACTTGAAACAAAAGGACTAATTCCTGAACTGTAATCCAAGTTCCCAAATGCATAAGCAAAGACACGTCCTGAGGCACATAAACACAGTAATGCATGAATCCACACCATAGCAGGTCAAAGGCATTAAAAAAAAAAAAAAAAATCATTGTTTAGCAAATTATATGGGATGTCATTACAAAAAGTAACTCTGGAATTAACAAGATGTTTTGCTTGATCCAAAGTAAATAATAATCAGCAAAATTAAGATGGGGAACAAATTTCATGGAATGACAGTAAACAGTAATTGAGAAAGACTACATTGCTTAAATGTATTAATATTGAAAAGGCATTCATAAAAACTAAACCAGAGGAAAAGAAAAACATTCAAAATTCATCTCAAGAGAGAAATACTCTTCCTGTTTTGGGTACATTAAAAATTTATGTAAGATGTTTTACGTAGATTGGTTCATTTGATTGCGGGCACTTGCCAAAGGCAAACTAAAAGACATTGTTTATTTAAAAATTAAGTAAATTGTGCATATATCTTGCATGGAGTTCACAAATGGTGCCTCACCATTTTTTTGAAGCCATCTCAGTAATGAGGAGCTCAAACAGAATACAAGGGAAAAGAGAACAAAGTATATGGAAAAAGCACCAAATAATCCGATAGCGGCTTTTTCAACTTTCATGTGAGCTGTAGACTTCAAAAGCTGGGATTTGAAAGTCAATATTTATCATTATTATTAAATTAAAGAATAAGAAACAAAATCTCACAAGTCAACAAGAATGTTTTTGGAATGGGACACAATAAGGATTTAATGTAATTTTTGCAGAGCCACCTTTAACTGAAAGTTATGAAGTAGTTTCACAGGAATTTGTTCGTAAAATTTCTAGTGATGAAAGGCTTTATAAAGGGATGCTGCTACTGTGCAAAGTTATTCTCTCTAAACCTTGAAGCAGTTTAAAATTTTATAGTAAATTTAGATGAAATATTTATTTTTAATTCTTGCCACATCTGCTTCTGCTCATAAATTTTTCCACTTTCTTCCTACCTTACCACTTTGCTTCTCTGTTCAATGCCAAACTAGCCAAGAGACATGCTAGCATAGTTGGTAAATCATCAATATTTTGAAGTTGTAGGCTATGGCAACTGTTTGCAATGCACCTCTTGCCAAAAAGATCAACCAGCCTCCTTTGAAGAAGCCATAACTGGCATGGCTCTGTTTGATTTCAGGACTCCAGCTAATCAAACTTGTGATCTTTGCACTGCAATGGCTAGACTTGATTTCCCCTCCTGACTGCTGTTGAATGTTCCCATAGAAAAGGGTGACAAATTGCATGATTACAGTTAGCCCATTCTGGACACAAAATGATTGGAGGGGACAGGGGGGCACAATTGCTCTCAGGGGATCAGGAAGGCATGTCAAAAAAGCTGGTAAAGATGCTCATGCCCTTTTCTAAAGCACAGAAGAATTTAGGTGGCAGACATCTTGGCTGGCCAAAGAAGATTTATGCTAACGTATCTTGGACTTCTTAAAAATAAGAACATTTCATATATCTGATGCATGTGGAAAATGTGACTTCCAGATGTTACTGGCAGTTGTGCTTCTCTACTATATCTACTTGTGTTATAGCCATGGCCTTTTCCCTCAGAAACTGTGGGATGACCAATGTACATGACTATTCTCTTCTAATCTGCTGCCAACTCCTGGCCATACAGTGAGGCAATTATAAGGGTGCAACTACTAGCCAAGTCAGTACAGTATTTCTTCCCTTCAGGCCACTGTCATCCCACCGATATGAATAAGGATCTGGAAAAATAAATGTTTTCTATAGTCTTCTGCAACCTTCTTGCTGTAAAAATAGATTGTAACCATGCTTATGTCACATTGTTGCTCAGCAACCTTTCCCCCCCCCCCTTAATCTCCCTGTTCTCTAATATCTTATTGGTCTTCACCATGATCAGTCTGCAAACTATGACTCACTAGTCAGAAACAGCACTGTCTGCTAAGCTTGCAGGACATTCTGCCCTCCAATGATTACATAGGCTTAGGGAGATATACCTTACAGGGTAACCAGAGACAGGATGTTGACCTGGGCGGGGCGGGGGGAAGGCTAATGAAAAACATGAGGGACGGGGGGGAAAAAGTTGAAGTGAAGAAAAAAGTGGTCCTCTATCTTGAGGAAGCTTACAAAAATAAAATTAAAATTAGATCTCTAATCCCCTTCCCTTCTGTCAAGGTCAGCAAAGAGGAATCAATGACCTTATCACAGTCTCTCCCTTTCCCTGATGAGCTCTGGAGAAGGATCGTCCTTTGAAAGAAGAATAAGGACTGTCAGGCAGAACAGCAAGGACTTACAGCTCTCATAGCACCTGAAAAACTTATTGTTTGAAAGGAAATGACAGAAAAAGGAAACTTGCAAGCAGAGCTTTTGCACATGTAGTCATTTGTGTGAATGGACTCAGAGACGAGCATCCAACACAGCAATGACACCAAAGCGTAAAGCCTAGATCCAGACAGCTATTTGGAGAGGTACTCAATCGCTTAAACTTAGGCATGCGTGAGCATTTTAGAAGTCATAAGGTATTCAGTCTGGCTTTCAGCTCCTGCCCTAGAAGAGGGTGGGTCTCCCATAAGCCCCGCATCGCATAGTATCTGCCACCTCTTTGCCAATGTCTCAGGTACCACAGGAAATCTAAAACCACATTACATGCATGCCTGTGCTTTGGTCCCTGAATCACTCCCGAAATATCTGACTTCTATTCAAATATTTTAACCTTTATTGGTTTTAATGAATGCTGGGGAAAAAAATATCCCCCTAGAATCCATGTTTAACATCACCTCAGATATCTGCATTTACGTACCTGACAAAGGGGGAATACACCGTGCAACTGTGCTGTTCGTATTTTTGTTACATTGTGACTCCACCTTCCCGCGCAGTTCTGATCACCATCCAACAGAGAAAGCTTGCCCTGAACTACTGGCGCTTGCTGTCTCCCAAGGTAGTTAGAAACCTAACATCTATTTCAAATCATCTCTGAGTGTTAGGCTACATAAACACAATGAAATTCTGGCACAAGACTTTCTACCTTCTTTGTGAAGGTTTACTGCTTTCCAGTGGGCCTTGTGACTAACCTGTCATTTCGTCTCTCCACAACCTCACAACATCTCAATTGACTCGAGGTCACAGCCAAGAGATTACCTGACAGTGGTTAGGTTAGCCAGCACCTTCCGAATCAGCAGCTGATGGGAGCGTTGCCAGCATCAACCTTACAATCAGAGTTCACGGTGAGGTAGGTACTGAAATACCTTTACATTTCCAGATGAAAGATTTCTCAGAAAAACATATGTAAAACATCAAGGGACAAATCCTGATGCCCATTTAAGGCAGCAGTAGTTTTAGCACAGACAGTGAAACAGTGCAACAGTCCACACCAACTTCTCAACATACATGAATGACCATCTATTTTTCTTCATATATTACTGATTATTGGTTGATCCAGAATGAAGGGGCAATACACGTAAACTTTAATACACGCACAAAATTTCACCAAATGGAAAATCATGAGCTATTTCAGATTGCTTTCTTCCAGACTACATCAGAAGTTTAAATTTCAGCATTTTACAGTGAAATAAATACAACATCTCACAGTAAAATGACAGGTTTTATTCAACCACATTAGCAAGGAGTAATAATATTAATAATAATAAACCTTTTTCTCATACCATTAAGGAGCTAAAGATGACAGATATAATCAGCTACTCTGACATCTTCAGCTATTCAATGCAATAACAAAAACAAATTTCGATTTGCTTTTGGTGAGCAGTAAGGACGTTATAGAAAGATCTAGATGTAGAATATGACCTTGGACAGAAGAATCACAAGAGGTCCCTGTTTAAATTAACTGGAAATAAAAAGAAAGCAAGTCCATAACAGATTTCTACAAGGAAAACAGACAGCTTTGATAAACTTTATTAGTAAAATCAGATGGACTGAGGATGTCAGGGACTTGACTGTAAAGCAGGCCTGGAACTTTGCCAAGAGGTACCCAGGATATAAATACTGAAATTATATTTTCAGTAATTAGGAGGACTTGTGTTAAGGGACATCGGATCTAGTGGATGAATAACTACCTGAAGGAGGATACTAAGAATAAGCGGAAAGCCTACCAAGTAACGGAAAAGAGGATGAAATGGCAAAGAATGCAATCTTCCTAATACCAGAGATCAAGAAGGGAAAGGATAAGTGAAAATTATCAAAAATCAAGCCAAGATATACTTTGCTACATGTTGGGGGGAGGAGGGTTATTTTGCTATATAAACAAGAGAATAAAGACAGAAAAAGAAGGGGCACATTGCAGTTGGCACAGTGCAAAAACTAACACAAATGTGGTCTCAAGTCTAAGTGAATGCTTTGTCTGAGGTACCAATAAGTATGAAGATGTCTGTTATAGCAGGATGACTGAAGAGAATGAAGATATGGAGACAAATTTTGCAAGCAAGCCAAAAGCTCGATGTACTCACAAATGTGTCAGTGCACACAGGGGAAGAGCACAGGTAACCACCCTAGGACCCCGAAAGATCCAAAGACTAAAATTCCTGGTTCAGCTCTACATCTTCCTAATGAAGTCAGGCATGGGGAGATATCAGCTGGAGAACAGCAGACATAGGACCTTTATTTCAGAAGGGGGGTGGGGAGGAAGGATCCAAGAAGCCATGGAATCTTACTTGCATGCAAGGATTTACAACAGATCTCAAAACAAAGAATAAAAGAAGACATGGAGCTGAAATGAAAAGAGGATAAGGATAGACTGTGCTAGTCTAACTCGACAGACCTTTTTAAAAGTAATCTTCTAGGTAAAAAAAAAAAAAAAAAGAAAAAAAACAACACACCACCACAAAAAAAACACGAACAAAAACCAGAAGCAGTACTTCTCATCTACTTGAGAAGTGTTTGATACAATGCCACGTAGGAAATAATTCATTAATGGAAGAAAATGACTGCTGGAGGTATTAAAAAGGTGGAGAAATAGCTAGCAACAAGTAGTGCTGAAAAGCACTACTATCTATAGGAGAGAAATTGTGTTCCTCATAGGTTGGTCCTAATGTTTTCACTAAAGACTTTAGTACAAAGAAGCAGGGAGTCCTGATGAAAATGTGCAGAAAACATGAATTTCAGAGGCACTGTCAATACCGACAAGACTTGAGATAGCAAGAAAAAGACACTTGAACAAGCCGAGAACCGCTGTAATGAAATCCTTCCCATCCATGCAACCTCACTAAGGTCACGCAGGTACGGGACATACCCTCATAGCAACAGCAGCAGGTGCTGGGGCCATAAGCCCTCATTGCTGTTAGTGAGCTTCTCAGCAAGAAGCATGGTCTTTTTTTGCCACAAATAACTAACTTCAGCATTTACTCCCTACAAGTCCATACCCATTGCTTGGAGAAGCATAAGTGTCTATGCATGCACAGGTGCTGCCAGTAGGACTGACAAGAAGATCTGGGCAGGTAACTGAAGGAAAAAGACTATGGAAAATCAATACTGAAGAAATGCTGAAGGCAGCATATAGCAAGCGTGTCTCCATTCACACTACTGTAAAATGAAGGTTTCATTTCCCAGTTATTTATATAGTTACAAAACAAAGCTACAGTTTACAGCTGGAGACTTTCAGAGTGATTCAAACTATGTAAAACGATCCAGCAAAATAATTTCAGGAGCTGTCTGATGATTTAAGCCAACTGAAGTGCCATACACTTCATTAAAATTACCTTCACAGGATCTGGAATGATTTTAGGAGGCAGTGGAGTCTTTTAGTGAGTAAAACACCCTGCTTTTTTTTTTTCCCCAAAGATTTATTTCCATGAGGCATCTTGAGTTAAATATATGCCTTTCCCCTGTTTCAGATTAAATAATAAAGCACATTTAATAAGGGGGGAAAATACCCCTTGGGGTGGGGGGGTGGTATCTGAAGAGGCCTTTTTCCAACTGTCAACATTTTGAAGCTGAGTAATAACGCAGCCTTGGGGTTGCCATGGGAACGTGTTTCATTTCCTAGGTGACAGCGATTGTATGTCGTCACCAGTGAGCCGCACCGACTCTGGAAATATGTCAAGTTTCCTTCAGACGTCGGCATCCCGAGACTTCCTGCTCCCGCCCCAGGCACGTGCCTGGCTGAGCTCAGCTCGGCCCAGCGCCTCCGCCCAGCCGCCTGCCGCGCCGGGACCCGGCCCCTCTTCCTCTCCTGGGAAGGACAGCTTGCTTTGGCTAGGGCAGGGGTAGGCTTCTAGACATCTTGGAGACCCCAACCAAGAGCAACCCGCCCTCTCCCCTTGGTAGCCTCTTCCATTGCCTAACTGACCTCCTACAGGCATGGTTTCATTCTCACTTGAGCATGGCTTCAATTTCCAACCCTTTGGCCCTGGATAAACCCCATCAGCAGGGCCTCTCAGTATTAAAAACCCCAAGAAGCCTTGTGTCATGCTAGTAATGGGCACATTATTTAAATCAACTATTTCTGAATCACCTGTGCTAATAATCAACCTCTAAAAATACCCGTAGAGCTCAAAAGACTTGCTACGCTAAGATGTTTTTTTAACCTGAAGCCTTTGGTTATGTGACTGAAGACCTCTCTTTGCAGCACATATGTTCCCCAACACAACTTCAAGGTCACCAGCTGCACAGTACGACCAGCAGGATTCACTCGCCTGTGAACACTAGGGAGGGCAAGTAAAGTAGAATAACTTCTCTGTAACAGCTCCTCAGTGCTCATGCACTAGTCCAAAATAAGCAACTCTGATTCTGTAATAATTATGCTGCTCTGGAATTAGAGTGATTATTTTATTCTGGGATAATTACTCCATTTCCAAAGTGAAATAATTGTTATAGAATAAAATCATTTTTATTTTGGAATATTTCATCCACATGTGGGAGTTATTCTGGAACAGCTAAATTATACCCTAATAGCTAGAAGAGAACAGTCCTGCCAATCAATTTTCCTCATACAGGCGAATCCTTAAACCGTAGTGCTACTGGAAGGAACAGTGCAGAAGATCTCGTTACACAACTGGAGACCCCTGCTGTTTAACTGCAAGAAGAATCTGCATTCACTTACAAGAACCATGGCTAACAGTTCCCCTAAATCATCTATACAGAAGTCCATAAAGGAAATCACAAGTACATCAAGGGTTTTGCAGAGCATGGTGTAAGTATTACTGCTGGTAGATGTACCTCATCATGGGATATGAAAATACTACCTGTGCCATTGAATGCCTTCTTCTCTACACTCACATAGTCAGAAATTGCTGCCAAGGATGGTCCTGGTCTACACCACAAAAAGCCCCGCCTGCAGAGGCAGACGTTGCTAGAGGTACGTACCAGCTGTACCAGCACTTGATTTCTGAAGGAACTGGCGGCATACCCTGGACTGTGCAGCTATTGTGCTATCTGTTCTAGGGTAACTAGCTTAGACAGAGGGAAAATTTAAAACCTTTTACTTGAAAAATACATTCAGAATCTCTTTCGACTTTGCCCACTGTTTTCTAACATGTCCAACTCTTAGGAGACTAAGAAGGGAGTTCAATGCTAGCACCATTTTTACACTGCAAAATTTTATAATTGGGCATTAAGCTAGGCAAAGAAGTCAGGAGGATCAAAAGGTTAGGTTCCCACAGCAACAGTAATTCAGCCACATTTAAGATATATAGCAGAGCATAAATTAACAGTTATTCAAAATGCTGCATATGTGCAACGTGGCCATGTTAACATTGCTATGGGAACCTTAACTTTTGAATAGATAAGCATTCTACCAAAATAAAAACCATACAAAAGAAATAATCATTACAGATTTTGCTGGAAAAGACTACAGCCAATTCCTCATCTGCAATCTGTTGATGCAGAGCATAAGGACGTTAAAGCCTCCGAAATCCAAACAAGGGAAAAAATCATCACTAAGAAGACTGGGTGCCAGAGTCATAACCATGGCTGACACTGATGCTGTAACTTTACTTTAAATTTGAATTTACAGTCAAACAGTATGCAAAATCATTCCAGAAATTACAACAGAGGAAAAAAAGAAGCCCGTGTACAGCTATCACCCTTCCCTCTTTTCCTCTCAGATTTTTCATGCATTAAATATTTTGGAAGAACAGACTGTATATTCACTACTGGCTTTAGTCTTTTCCAGCACATTTCAATTTAAAAAAAAAAATTCAAGCTGTGCTTTAGTATACATTTATTTAGTAGCAGCAAGTCTGGATTGCCTCCCTCATGTTACTCTAACTAAATTCAAACTGTTCATTTCAAAAAAGTTTGATTTGAACAGGTCCTTGGGGATGGAAGTTTTCATATTTTTAAATGAACCTAGTGACAGTGGGGCTGCTACAAGGCCTTACTCTCTAGTGGACTGGATATTGCTTTGGAGTAAAAAAAGCAGCATTCTGCTCCTGGTTCTACCACTTTATCTGATTCTCTCTGCTGCAGGATCTTGGGCAAGCCAGGCTCACTTCCTTCCACTTCAGTTCCTTGAGCTGCGAAGCAGGAATAATGACACTCACCTTCCTTTTTATGCACAGATCCAGTGCTTTAACTAAGTGGGTTTTCTCCCCTCTTTAAAACAACAATGAAATCTTCAAGGCAGTCTTTTTACAGTATTTGAACAGAATTCCAGCTGTATCTAAAATAATGTCTCTGCAAAGAATTCTGCCAATTTGCCACCAATGGAGAGAAAAAAAAAAGAAAAAAAAAAAAGCGCTCCGTTCTACCACTCCACCCTTTTGTTGCTGTGTGGCGTATATGGTTAGTCCCATCCAAAATCCCATTGAACAAGTTTCTTCCCCAGAGTAACTGCAAGATCACCAAATATTGTGAACCAATAAACAGGGCAAGTTCCATAGTCCCAGAACTGCAGAGGCAAGATAAATAGCATTCTCCAATCCAAGTCAGTAAGACAAGTTTTCTTTCTGATATCCTAGCATACACGCCTGAAACTGTACTGACATCAGCAGGATTTCCTTGCGTGTAGGAAAAGCAGAATATTGGCTCCGAAACAAGCTACGCAGTTCAAAGAGAACCTAATCTAAATTATTTGAGGTGACCCTGATTTCTCAGCATTTATAGCATAGACATTATGAAGATTACAGAGGCATATCACTTGAACATGTTTTCTGTTTATCATTAAGATTTTACTCAGGCCATAAACTTGAGTTTCTGTAGAGTGATTTAGAAAAAAGAAAACAAGCTAACACTGGTCAGAATAGTGCTGCCTTTTACAAAAACAGAGATACATGCTTAAGATAGGTAGTGACATCCCTCACTAGTAAATGGGAGACAGACAGAAAATTTTGCCTGGTACATGCATGATTGAGTTTCTCACAGCAAACAGCCACTGTATTATTTGGTCAAAATGGAAGAGTTTACACTCCTTTATACCCAAAACACTGATTCCTTATGTCTTCCTTCAAACCCTGCAGTCAGAGTACTGTATTTTCTAGACTGGAAGAAACAAGGCTGCTACAAATGGAACCTGTGAAACAGAGTTTAGGTGGAAGAATTGTATGTTCAAGCCATACTTATGAGGTTGCCTGAGAAGGAGAGAAAGCATGGGTTTATCTGAAGCCCTTGCCATTTCAAGATGTTTGCAGATACCCTTCATTGGATTGCAAAGTGCCTTGATAACCAGCTGCCTTCTGTATTTAGTCATCCCTCAAAAATGGTAACCTGCACACCTTTCAATCTCCATACCACTATGTCCAGTACCCCAAAACCACTCTTCCACTCCAGCCAGCACCCTCACTGTCTCTGCTTGCCTTGACCCCAGCCCAGCCTTGCAGCATGAAGGACACGTTTTTCTGGACAGCCTCTGTTGCTGTCCGATTCCCTCCTGAGACAGCTCCATTCCTAACTGCTCCTGCTACGTGGCTGACTCCAATGTCCTCAGAAGCTGTACTGTTGCATCCCAATTCTTTTCCTTGAGAGGTTACATCAGCTGTAATGAAGTCCAGTGTTTGTTTGCTCAGTCCATGGAGTGAGAGAAAAAAGGCATCACATTTGCTAGTGAAGCTGGTAAATAAGTTACCTTTAAGTTAAGTTGTCTTTTGTTCATCAATAGATCTTAAGTGAGCTTTTTCAGGCACGCAGGTGGTAAATTTTTAAACAAACGCCTCCCCACCTCATGAAGGTAACTCTGATGTATTGGGAACATCCCTAGACTTACAGTCTCACATTTATGACAGGCAGGAATTATTTAGCTTGGTTTTTCAGGACAGCAATGGGAGTCACCGACAAAGAAGATCCTTCCATGTACTTTGTGTCTGTATGACAATACCCATCAGTTTGTCACAATTTTATCATGCTGCCTACAGAAACCACTTCCGCTGTTCCAGTGTGTTTTCAGCCATTACCTGCGCTCCTGATCTCCACTACCACTCCATTCTTAGAGGCATCTTCCAGTTCCAGGATGTAAAAAGCACTTGTCTCTGCTGTCTGACATACTCTGGAAAGTGCAGAGTACCAAAACCATCCTACTCATCTACAAGTTCCCTATTCACTTCAGCATCCAGTGCTGGTATGACTTACACTTGTTTTTAAAAAAAAGAAATCAAGATTATGTAGTAAATCTCTTCCAGATTCCAGCACTAATCCAGCACCAACCTCCGTGCTATACATAACGTTGTGACTTTTGGCAAAAATGACTTATTAGCTCTTGCTGCCTCAAATAACCACCATATAGCATTCAAACATTTAAAATAGACAGACAACATCATTTTTTCTCTTGCTCTTAATTTTCCTTTTCCTTTCAACCCTATCCCTTGCTAAATGCAAGCTAAAAATAGTTCATGACTTTTTCAAGCTATTCTCCCTCTCAATGGCATGACATAGTAAGGGCTAGAGCACTGGTAGTGAGTGAGTCAGATTATAGATGCAAGCATAGTGCTTCCTGGCTGGATGCAGATGAGTTTCATTTATAACCTGACGCCTTGTCTAAAAGCTACATATCCTGTATGTAAACCATTAGGCTAATTTGTTTTATTGAAGATCCAAATCCACCACACTCTAAAACGTTAGTTAAAAAGTTGTTTCTGAAATGTCAGTGAGATTAAGCTCTGCCTAGATGTTTCTGTGTAGATAGTAATAAGTGCACAATGATACATATCTTAATATACACAAGTTCTAATGAACATTGGCAAACCGGAAACATCTGCATCTCACTTTATAGGGGACTCGGTGCTGGTTGGTTTCCCTTCCAGTCTCATTCCATATTGCTTCTTAGTGCTCCTGCCTTAACAGCATATTGTTGTTCTAAAACACTTTAGAGAAAATAGCAAGGATTGCCCAAAGTCCAGGTGAAATTTCCATGCTGCATATCATTTAACTGTATGGCTCTTCTATCGTTGAGGTGTTGAACCTCTTTTTCCTTTTGTTGTTGATGCCAAAGATGGCGAACATGGAAGTCATGTTTCTTTGCCTCCCGATCTACTTTTGTATCAGCCAGCAACAAATTCCAAAATGCAGTGTACAACTGGAAACGTTCCCTGAAGACTCTTTACTCACTCAGACTTTCAGACAACAGAGAGAATCAGAGACATTCAGTGTAGCCTCATTAACGTCTGATATCTAAGTCTCTTCCCAAGCTCCAAAGAGGTAAAGGAAAGGGAAATTCTGGAAGAATTCTCTGGAAAACTGGAAATTCTCTGCAGACCTGAACAGTTATCCACAGTCTGGCTGTTACATGATCCACGTCTCAGAAAAAACTTATAAAATACACAGGAACAAGCTAATGACAGATTTTGGTTGAAGAGCTAAATTATTTTTTATGTCATTCAAGATGCTTTCTGCCATCTAAAAGTTATGCCATGTTTCTTGTGCATACTGTCCCAAGAACAAAATTTGCTTTCCCATCTTTCTTTACTATTGTGTTTGGTGCTTAAAACTGTAAGAGTTATTAAATAAATAGGACATGCATAAAACCACACAACTCAAAAGATGACATACCATCACTGACCAAAGTCAGTCCTAAAATCTGCTGCAAAGCAAGTCATGGCGGTTTGGCAGCAGCATACCATTAAATTTATTAAAATCAGTTTCCACTTTAAAATGAACCATGCTGACTACCATATGTCAGATAGCTAGTCCTGCAGACTTGTATCTGTTACACATCTACTTTATGAGAAAAGGACTGGAAAGAAACTTCAAATATGACCTTGCTCTCTGCATTATTAAACCTTATCCCATTTCTACTGTTATTGAAGCCCTCAAGACAGTCCATTTTTCTCTGTGTGATAGCCTAACCCTTCTCTGTATTTACAGCGCTTCTCAAATTTCTGCCATCATCCAATTTCGTCATTACTCCCAATTTTCGTGCCTGAGGTCAACATCTAAACATTACACGCAGGAGGCCCATGACCAGTCCTCAAGGAATTCCACTAGTAGATCCTCACTCAGCAAGCCTGACGCTTCCTTTTTCATCTCTGCCTGCCACACTCCCAACTTTATTTAGATCCTTACGTATCATATAGTACCTGTTTCTTCTCCTTTCCTTCTGTTTAACCAAAAGTTCTCTATGTGGTACCGTACTAAAAGTTCAACTTTACTGCTTTTGGAGACAGCAGCAATATTTTCCTCTCCATTTAGCGTGTTTAGATATCCATCTAGAAGTGGACAGCTATCAAATGGGTGAGCAGGTGGGGGGAAAGCATCCCCAAACAAGGTACCCAGCCAAATGCCACTCGCTAGTGACAGCTGCCACCTTCTTTCCACTCTTACCAAACCCGCTCTTCCCATCCTGTCTGGAAAGCTGCATGGTACAGCAGCCTTCACTAAATGAGAGGTGCAATGGGTGATTATTTCCTCCCAAAAAACCCCAGAACCCAAACCTGCAAAGCAGCAGAGTCAAGTCTTGTCCCTGCTCAGTATTAAATGATACCAGCTCCAAGCAAGGTTCAGCTAACAGCAGAAAGCCAGCCACCAATAAAGCAGAAACACCTAACCAAAAAAGAGCTGATTTTGCCCAAGCTATCAGTAAACAGGGGCTTGCTTTCAGCATTTTGGGCACAAGGCAGGATCAAGCCCCCCAGCCTGCCATGTGAAAACAGTGAGACAGTTATTTTTAATTATTTACCCATTCTAATCCTGTTCATTAAAAACATTTTAAGGATTAGAATAGATGACATTGACCTAGCCATGAACTACAACACGAGTACATTGCCCATTACAGTTATATTTTCACTGCCAATATCATTTTCCGAATGCTTTTATTTTATGAAATGTTTGGGAGACTTTACCAAGCCAAAAGAGAATTTTCCACATCCACCCCATATAAGTGATTGCTCGTAATAAGGATAAGCTGTCTTACCTTGTATAACTTTCCACAAAATAAACAAGGGTCTCAAAACATCAGTGTTGTAAGAGGTTTTTGTTACAAATTAAAAACAGAAAACTACTGGCTAAACACACAGAATACAAAGACAAACCTACCCACCTTACAGAGATATTTCCATATGTCTGTTTAATACTTTGACTGTGAAGGCACCCCTCTTCCGATTATGCTGAAGTAACAATCACAGACTCCAAGCAAGCAGGCAGCATTGCTCAAAGAATTTTTCTAAATCTGTCCAGTAGAGGGCAGTGACATCCACACACACAGTGAAGAGCTGAATTTGAAATGCACGCTTGTAAAAATAAAATAAAATTGAATTAAAAGAAAATAAATGCTTTAAACTATAAGGATATTTTTAAATTGTTTTATCTAGAATATTTATCTTCAGGGGTATATAGATCACTGTCCCCCACTTTAATGCCTCAAAGGACTTCAAAATTCAAAATCATACATTAAAAATCTTTCTGATGTTTTTTGCAAAACTGACGACTATCTATACAGCAATAGGACAGCCTCCCATAAAAGAAGAACGTATCTTGATTTCACATTGGACTTCAGGACGAATGCCAGAAGTGTTTTTGTCCCTTCGGCAACACATATTTTAATTGTTAAAAAACTTTTGCTTTTTGTTTAAAATTGGTCCAGAAGGATACTGTTAAAGCACTTTCTTCCTGCCACACACCCATCTACTGAAAAGAATGCTCGCAGCCATTAAATAAGATATCATGGTTTACATGGAAAGCTGCTGCCGCAGTCCACCTGTTTCTTTTACAGTTCTCAGGGAAGATCTGTGCCTATTTCTTTCAACTAAACTTAGAAACGATCCAAAACTACTTCAGGGGTCTGCAGCACATTCCCCTGACTTGCAGGTACAAGGTAGTCAGGGGCTGAAGCGCTGAACCACCCTTGCCAGCAACTCACGGACCCTAATAGCGAGGTAGGACTGCAAGCAGTGCCCAGCACCCCTATTTCTTCAAGGATAAGAGGAGTCCCCCTGGAGAAAATAGACATGGTAGAAAATGTGAGGGACACAAGACAAGCAGTCTTCACACAAGCCACCACGACAAGTAGCTGTTTACATCTGGTTGTGACTCGTTTCAAATGCTGTCACCTCAGGTTATTGAGGCTCCTACAACTTTCCACTGCAGAGCTTGGTATGAGCTCAGGTCACATTCCCAGGCTTCCTACCTCCCAACTGCAGAAATGAAGAAAAAACAGCTGTGAAAGACACCCCACTAGCAGGCATGAAAATGAGAAGCTGCTCACAAGACATGGCACATTTGCTGATTTTTCCTTTTTTGTTCTCGTTGTTTGGTTTTTTTTTGGTTTTTTGGTTTTTTTTTTTAATATGGTAACGAATGGTTCATGTCAACACATGCCAACATCTGAACAGTTTTTTCCAGGGTATCCAACTCACTTGGCTGAACCTGGTAGTTGCTAGGACAGCTGGTCAGGACTCAGAATTTGCTACAAAAACTCTGCAATACACTCCCCCCATTGGAGGGAGGAACAAGCCTCCCAAAGCCCAAGTGCACTGGCTGCCGCCAGAGTTCGCAGGCAGCTGGAAAGAAGCCTCAAACTCCTGATATCAAGATGTTGATCTCATGATCTGCTGGTTTCCTAGCAGCTGCCACAGCTGGAAGCGCGAGGGAGTCCCTCAGCCTGGAGAAGCATCCATGGAGCAGCTGCCCAGTCCACGGAGTGCAGAGGTCCTGGAGCCTGCAATGCAGACAGCAAGCCAGCAAGAAACGTGGGTTTCAGTGAAAGCTCATCAAAGCTGAAACACTTCTAGGACAGCCTTACACTTCATATGGTTTGGATCTCATTGTGCCAAAGAGACATTTTAGAAGATCCACAACTCGCTTTAATTCACCCCTCATGGAGTGACTGTTGCAGGTTGTATGGCAACCCCTCACTGCTCTGCTTACATTCACCTCACATTTTTCACGTTTTCTTTGTCATTAAGACACCTCAAAGGTGTTTTGTTTTTTAATCAAAACAGATGCTTGAAGAACTTGATCATAGTTTCAGAGAAGCACAGATATGACTACCTACATATGCCAACTGCTTTAAAGCCTTGGGTATAGTCTGTGTACAAAGCACCAGTGAAATTTATCAATTAACAGACAGAAGAATTATCTTACTGTTAAAAAATAATTCAGGTTAAAAGAATTAAATTAGTTTTTATAATTCTTTAAAAGAATATTACTTTTAAATAAATTCAAACTCACTGAAGAATTTACTTTATATGTTCTCAGAAAAAAAAAAAACAAACAAGACTACGTACTGATACTGTTTTTTCATAAGTTAGATGTTGACCAAATCTATCTATTTTAAGGGAAAAATAGTACTTTTATATATATATATATATATATATTTTACTATTGTACTTTCTCTACATATATTTATGGCTCTGTTGCAATAAGAGGTATTAAAATCTTTCCACGAAACAGATCTTAATGTGATTTAGCTATCAGAATGCTAGTTAAGTATAATCAATAATCTACCTCTTGAAGGAGGGAAATACCCCATTTTAGTGAAATTATGCAACCTTCGCTATTGTAGGCTTACCTTATCAGGAAAGCAAAGTAACTAGATATATCTAGAAACAGCATATGATCACCATCCAACTTCAATCAATTTGTATCTTTCAACATACAGAGGGTTTCTGTATGCTTGGGCTTCTGTAAGCTTGGCTCAAGGAAATCCCTTCAAATTAGGCAAAGCAAGCATTTTAGCATTTCACACCTGTACCACAAAAACACCTGCGCCTTTTGCTCATGGGTTTGAATATTTTTTTGTTAGATGCTATGCAAACACCAAACAACAGATGATGCTCCCACCTCAAAGAGCTTTTGGCAAACTATTAAGACAAAAAAACCCAACAAATAAAATATGTTCTCTGTGTTACACAGGACCCTGTCAGATGGCACCAATTAGCACGAGCCACAACAGCTAGGCTACATTCACCAAGTATGGAATTAAGGTACAGCATGCTGTGAACCACAGTCAGCATGCAGAAACTATGTAGGAGGAATTTCAAAACATATAGGTTACTCATGTAAAATGGCACAGGACAAGGCTCAAGTGTGCCTATGTGGAAGCCCGACTCATACAGTACAGGAGATTCTGCTTCAGGAAGGCAGAGTCTCACATAAGGCCTTGCAGGGCAGTTCCAGTACTTAATAAAAATGGAAAAAGTCACCAGCTAGAAAAGCTATTTTGTGCTATGTGAATGGGAATTTTTTGAATGTGGTAAAATCATTCTACGCTGCCAGGAGAGAGCAGTCCCCATGAGATACCTGTATACTGTCCTCAGGTCCAGCAATGATCATTTTTCCCTGCTCAAAACCCCAGTGAACCATCTGCTCTTCAAGCCAAGGTATTTCCTGCTATAATTAACATACCCCAAAATAAATTTTCCATACATCTAGTGAAGCCATTTATTTTCCCAATGGGCAGCAACATGCTAACAAAATTGCTCTGAAAAAGTTAACTTCAGCTAAACCTCACCTACAAGGTCATTTCCCACCTCTTGGAGGCAAGCATACAACCCGGGTGAGTCCTGATCCCTATCTCAGGGTGAGACCTAGGCATGCATCCCCCCGACTTTCACTCCCCAAGGAAATGAACTCAGGAGTGCAGGCATGTAAGGAGCCACAGCAGGATATTATCCTCAGTCTGGGCAATCAGAAGGCTCACATAACATACCTGACCCATAGCCTAGATGTGACCACATTGACAGTGTTTTAAAGATGATGAAAATACAGCTTTGCAGGGCATAAACAATACAGATACCACTAAGACAGGTAGTCTTTACACATGCTAGCAAGTGAGCAGGCATACAGGTACAATTTTGCAGAATGGGGATTTTCAGCCAGCTTGCCTTACAGCCTCAGAAAGTTGAGTCAAGTCATATGAACTGCACAGCTCTGGGGAAGGTGAGAGATGCTCCAATTTCTAGCCAGTTTGAAAGAAGTCAAATCACATCCAGTGCTAACCAGCTGAGACTGAAGAGAACCTCAGTAAAGAAACTGTCTCCCCCTTCTGAAACTGTCTCCCCCTTTGGCAGTGATAGGTTGACAGTTGGACTCGATGATCTTAAGGGTCTTTTCCAACCTTGACGATTCTATGAAATTTGTTGCCTGGGTCGTGAGCATCTTTTTAACACTGTTATGGCTTAGCAAGGTCTGCCAAGAGCCCCAGGCAGTGGCTGGTGCAAACCATTCTTTCTGGGGCCGATTTTAGCCCTTTAAGACAGGTTCACAGATCTACTGAGCAAGGTAAAAGATCCAGGTTGCTTAAAAGAGTAGAAACAGCGCTTTTACTCCTCCCTGCCACTCATTCTATCCCAACTTTGAGTACGAGATGCTGGATGGCGTTGCAATGAAGATCCTTAGACATCGATGTCTCCTCTTTGGAACAAGACTGAACACAAATATGTTCATCTGGACCTTCATTTTAAAAGATGATACTTGTCTAATTCCACATTCAAGTAGTTAAAGCTTAGTTCTGGAAATAACCTGCTAGCCTTAGCCATTAATGTCTAAAGAACCTATTCAACTGCTTCTCTTTTTATACCCCGCTAAAGCTGAATCAACAAGATTGCAGCGATATGTCTGAGATCAGAGTAACTGCAGAGCTGAATTTAGCCCAGTGTTATTTTTGTTTAAAGGAAAAGAGCAGAATGGAGAAACACTGTACTTATAAGTGGTTTTGGGCTGCATGAAGGACAAACTCATTAGGCTGAAAAGCAGTATTTCTATCTATATCTAGTAAATGTATGGATAGCATCTTAACCAGTTCGTCTGTGGGTTCCTTTATTAACTACTGTTTTCTAAAGAGACATTTTTTTAAAGGCCTTATTGCCATATAGAAAAAAGGAATGTAGCAATTGAAATATACTGAAATATATGGAATGTGACATGCCTGAGTGTCATGTTTTCACCAATTCACAGAATTATTTCTCATTTCTCGCACAGTATTTTCAACAAGAAAATATAATACCTGCACCTGCCTCCTCTCCCCAAAGGGAACAAACAAAAATAATTTTTAAAAATGAGATGAAAGTGCTAAATGCAATTCATAGGACCATAGAATAGTTCAGGTTGGAGGATCTCTGGAGGTCTCTAGTCCAACCTTTTCCTCAAAGCAGGGTCAGCTAAGACCAGACCAGGTTGCTCAGGGCTTTATCAGTTGGGTCTTGAAAACCTCCAAGGATGGAAGATGAACAGCCTCTCCGGGCAACCTGCTTCACTGCTTTACTGTCCTCAGAGTGAAAAAGCTTTTCCTTACAGACAATCTAAACCTCTTGTTTCAACTTATGCCCATTGTCTCTTGTCCTTCTACCATGCACTACTGTGAAGAGCCTGGCTCCACCTTCTCAATAACCTCCTCTAGAAATTGCGGGGCTGCCATTAGGTCCACCTGAAGTCATCTCTTCTCCAGGTTGAACAAGCCCAAGTCCCTCAGCCTCTCCTCACCAGCCAAGTGCTCTGGCCCCAGCCATCTTGGTAGCCCTCCTCTAAACTCACTACAATTTAGCAATGTCTTTCTTGTATTTGGGGATCCAAAACTGGACACAGTACTCCAGGGGCAGCCTAACAATTGCCCAGTAGAGAGGGATAATCACACGCCTCTGCCTATGTGCCATACTTATGTTAACATAAGCCAGGACACTGTTGGCCACTTTCTTCGCTGCCAGGGCACACTGCTGACTCATATTCAGTTTGTTGCCTACCAGGACCATCAGGTTCTTTTCTGCAGAGCTGTTCCCCAGCCAGTGCTGTTCCAAGGCAGGGCTTCTTCCCAGGTGCAGGACTTGGCATATGTCCTTGCTGAATTTCATAAAGCTCCTGCTGGCCCATCCCTCCAGCCTGTCTAGGTCACTCGATGGTAGCTCTGCCCTTAAGTGTATTGACTGGTCCCCCCAGTTCGGCGTCATCTGCAAACTAAGAGCAAGCCCTCCATCACCTCCTCCAGGTCACTGTCAAAGACATTCATTGACAGGTCCCAGGATAGACTCCTGTGGTATTCAGTTCAAGCAGACACATGATTGAGAACATATCCATCTGGTACATCCAAACTTTGAGTGTTTAATAAGCAGGCAGGATTCCAAGGCTTAAGATTACAAGTATAGCAGCATATTCAAATTTAATATTTAATCTAGTCATAGAAATCCGCTTTTAGGGTGGTATTTATGTGACCTAGCTTTAGCATTAAGTCTAGTCACCATACGCTTCCTTTAAAGTCAGCAGAGAGAACAAAAATCAGTACAAGCTGGGGACCAACTGGTTAGATTGGTTAGCAGCTCTGCAAAAAAACGACTTCAACAGGGTGTTGACAAACCGGAGAAAGTACAGCCGTGGAGCACTAAATGACTAAGACTGTCACTTAAGCAGCTGGAGGTACTAGGAGATATACAAGGAGAGGCTAAAGGGACTAGGCTAGCCTTCTCTTTTTTCAAGCTAAACTAAGAGCCAGTTGCTGAATTCAACTAGCTAAAGGTGAGTTGTAGAGAAGATGGCAAGAGAGTCTTCTCAAAGGTGCACAGCAAAAGGACAAGAGACAACGGTCACAAATTGTGATGCAGGAAATTCTGATCAGACTTAAGGAAAAAATTAATCAAAATACAAGTGGTTCAGCACTGAAAAAGGTACCAGAGAGGCTGCGAAATCTCCATCCCTGGACATTTTCAAAACTCAACTGGATAGGCTCTGAGTAATCTGATCTAACTTGGAAGTTAGCCCAGATTTGAGCAAGGGGTTGGACGAATGACTTCGAGAGGGCCCTGCTAGTCTAAATTTTTCTATGATTCTATGAGAAAGGCCCCTTCACTGGGTGATTCATCTTGTCTTAAAATAGGTGTCTAAAATAGATTAGATGAATCACCATCTGGTGGTGCCTGTGTCTCACTGAATATATTCTCCACTGAATACAAAGGCGACCTAAGCTGACCGGCTACGATTAGATGTCTTAAAGTGAGACATCTGTAAATTGGAAGAGATGAGAATCACCATTAGTGACTTGTTCCCCAAAACAATAAAGTTCTTGCCTTGTTTATATCTTACCCTTTTAGGGCGTGAACCACTTTCTTAATAGCCAATCTCTTAATTGTAGGAGAAGGTGGACAAGATCCTCATATAACACCTAAAAATTGATAATAACTTAGAACTCGATGTACACAGTTAACTTAAATAATTTGTTGCCATATGAGCACTTCATAATGCAATGGCTACAGTTTTATGATCAGGTATACAGATTATAATATGTAGTAGCCTTGTCTTTAAAGACAGCTGGCTAAATAGAAGCTGTTTTTCCCTAGCATGAGGATATTTCTATTTTGACAGCCTTATATATTATGGCCATAGTGGATAAAGGAGAAATGAGTTTAAATGTTCAGGTCATCTAGAATTTTTTTTTATTATTATTATTATTTTACGGACTGTAAATGCTTTAAGAACACAGTTTAGAGCTGTCTGTAACTCTCTTTGACAAAAAACCCACATATTTGACATGAATGGGTAGAAACAGTTGAAGTTCTGGGCATTTTTTTGGTCCTTAGAAACAGCCTTTAGCTAGAAAACATTTCTCTCCTCCTTTTAACCTGAAAGGAAAGAAAAAGGGAAGTAGGTAAAAAAGAAAAATCAAGTCTTTTTTCAGCCCTCCACATCAGCAGAACAATTCTATTTTCTTTTATCAAAAAAAATGAAGCATAATTAAAAGTATTAAACTAATTTTAAAAGTCAGCTTAAGTTTGCTTATATTTTTCCCTTTCTCCTTTCACCAGCTCTACCGGCTCTCATGCTCTGCAACAAGATTGTATTAGAGCCCTGGACCCCACCCATGTGAATTTAATCACAAAATATAAAACAGGCACTATTTATTTAGACTGTTAAGTGTTTTGTTACAAAGGAAGGGGAAGGGTCAGAGAGTGTATAGTGGGTTATACACAGTTATGGAGGTCAGCATTCATATTATTTCTTAACTTTGGCTTGTAATTTCCTTGGTTTTCATTCAATAGGGTTTTTACTTTTAATAGATACATTTGATAAATGCCTCTGGGTTTATATACAACAGTTTGGAATGACAAAACTTCCGAAGAATGCTAAAACTTTTTAAACGCACTTATGTATTGAGAATAACTTAGGCATTCAACTCCCAACAGTGAAACACAGAAATACAACCTTACTTCTTTTTGTGGTTAAGAGGCCATAGCAACCTATATCTGTCACTTGAAAGCTTACTTGGACACCTTCAGTCCACAGTTGCGTTTACAGTACTGTCAAGTGTTCACATCTAGGGATCCATTTTCTGGATACCTTGGAGCCAGCTGAGAGCCTAGGCTAGCTCACACCTTCATCAGCAGACTCCATTAGCACACGTGGCAGGGAGCAGTTGGGCAAGACTTCCTTGTTCCTCCTGCCCTTCCTTCTGAGAAGGTGACGGAAACCAGGATGAGCATACCAGGCTCTAGCTTTCCAAAGATAATGTCAAAATAACTGTCTTCAGGCAGCCTATGTGGTGAATCTGATGTGAAAGCTCCGTTTTTCTATCTAGGCTCTCCTGTACTGACCCGGAACATGTACCCCAAAAAAAGCTTTCTTGAGTCAAGCTCTTCAATTGAGATAAACATCAATACATAATCAACAGTTACATTTTCCTTTTTAATACCGAAACCTTATTGAGGCAGTAAAAACAAGTCAGGTTCTGTCACCTGCGAGGCAGACATTTCCTCAAAATGAGGTATACAGATACAGGACAAACAAATATTCTTGTTTTTGGAAAAAAGCAAGAACTATCAAATTAACATTTTCTTTACACCCAAAGCAATGTCCCATTGCAATAGACAATTAATTCCTCTAGACCTTTCGACTTCTACAAGACCACACTATGCTCAAGCCTCAGTTGGCTCTCTCGGCACAAGAGGATACGGTGGAGAAGGGGAGGTCAGCAAATGCAGTTAGACATCCGGTGGCAACCACATGCAGTAAGAAAGAGTGGACTTTTGGAGGTAAGTTTTGAAAGATACCTGCATGATCACTGTACGAACTGGGATACTGTACCTGTGGTATATAAAGAGGATATAACAGTTTGTAGAGAAAGCAGTTATCAGACCAGCCAATAAGCACTTGATAGCATAGAGAAATGCAAGCTAAGCATAAGAAGTGTTAATGTATGTAGTGCAGAATTCATTCTCAAAAGACAATAATGTACTTTTGATACATGCAGTGTATCTGTAAGTCACAGTACACATTTATATTCTATAACAAGATTTTAACTACCAGGTATTTGAGAATGCAGGAGCCATAGTAAAGCCTTCCACTAAGGAAAATGAAGTTTAACACATGCTATACTTCTTTACTTATCCATGACTTGCAAAAAAAACTTAGAGATCAAAACCTTTCAAGTGCATGTTTACTTTGCATCAAAATTCTCAAGAAAAAGACATTCTTGAATTTACAAAAGCAAGTCTACATCCTATAGAAGTCAACAAATAAACACAGAAGGACACCTATATGCAGGGTCAAGTATTTGTTAAAAGTGTTACATTATCAATTATGTCTTTCACATTAGCATCCCAAAGGTTTCAATTCATATATGGCTTCCCCATCCATGGATGAGCCTACATGCTCTAACTTACCACTGATTTTTAATTTTTATCCCAAACATAAAAAAACCCCTCTCCACGTAGCATAATAAAAACATGAATTATTCCTTTGCAGGATTAATTACCTCAGTGCACCCTTCTTTTCAGATCTACCACAGCAAAACAACATGCTTATTTAACAAAATGCACTCCTATAAATGTTTATGGGGAAACAGCAAACTCCTAGCCAACAGCACGTGTATGTGTGCATGTGCATATTTTGCCACATAGGATGAAAATTCAGCTTGGAATTAATGATCAAGGTGACAAAGTTAAGAGGAGCCAAACTTGAAACCTGCTCACAAGCCGGTTTTATATTGAGACAGATAACTGCAGTGAGGTCCTGCAAGACACGTGTTCAGCTTTGTCCAGCACTCCTGTTTTCCAAAGAGCTTACTGCAGGACACAAAAGAACATCAGTTGCTCCCCATCCGACAGCCTGCCAGCACTTCTGAATTAGCTATTAACCTTATTAAAAAAGTAAAAAGTTAAATGGACTTCAGTTTTGCCAGAACAAACCCAGAGGGAAAGAGAAGGTATTTATGATGGAAAGGTTGAAGGACATTTCGAAGGAACCGTGACAATGCTTACAGGGAAAGGTCCATGTGCTAAAAGTTTCTACAGAACATTATCCTCACTGTAAAACCTGTTAGATTAATTTAAAAGAAAAGCCATAAAAAGAATATTTTCTACTAAACAGTTAATGTTGTCAAATAATGTCTATAGAGCTGTATTGGTTACATGTCTAATAAAGTCAGTGTAACTTTTTCCTAAGGGAAATGGCATTTTTCCTACATATACTAAGAAGTTCCCTTCTCCATGTTCCAGAGATTCTCCCAAAGCCAGCTTCCCTTTTGTTAACTTGATAACCAGCATCCAGCTCTTTAGTAGATCGCACAGAGGAGAGGAAGTTCCCTGGCCACAAAGAATGACCCAAAATTAGAGCACGACCACGGAAAACTATGGTTGGAGGGGATGGGAAGAACAGAAGAAGCAAGTAACTTCTGCTATGCATGCTTTGTTTGGCAGCAGAAACAAAGATGGGCTTTGTTGGGCACGCCAGGATGTGAGAAAGTACATTCTGAAAAGACGATCCTGGTTTTACCACGCAACTGACAAAGTCTATAAAACTATCTCACAGGTCCTCCTACCAGCCCTGCCTGCTGGAAAGTCACTCCACACATTCCTGACCAAGAGAAGAGTGGAGTGGAAGGACACAGAGACAACTGACAAACATGTTTCCATGTGAGAAATGGTCCCAAGCCAAGCGCAACCACTCAAGGCAACCTATTTGCTAGTTCAGAAACCAGCCTCTCTCTGTAACTACTTCTGCCACAGCAATGTAACTTACCCAAAGACAAGCGCTCATGCCTTGTTGCGGCTTGGCCTTCACTGGGAAAGAGCATGTCCTAAGTATCTTTTAGTTGTAAGTTTCTCAGACAATGACAACGTGAATCAAAACCTAACAAAACTGTTAACTTTTATTAGGTTCAAAAACAGTCTACACTGATTAAGGAGAAAAGCCGATGCTATAGAAGTCTATGACAAAACCACCAAACCCAAAATTTTACATTTGACTGCTGTTTCAGAGCCACCATTGGAAGTTTTAACACTTCAGCTATGCAAACATGAAAACTTTATTCTTTTACAATTAACACAGACCAATGCACGCATGCTTATTCTCAGTAAGTACAACTCTTTACTCCACGAATGTTCTGTTGGCTAATTGTAAAATAAGAAGTTACTCAGTATGAACAAAAAGATTTCAGGGTCTGGGTTTTATTTTAGAGCATTAAGATTTCTATACTGACACATACCCAATACCGTCAGATGTTATTTTTCTTTTGAACTTGGAACTATGAAATGTTTCCTATGCGAGAACGTGCATAACTCATCTGGTTTTAAAAGAAGTTTGCCCATGCTTTTTCTATAACAAGGTCAGATCAAAAACTGCAAGGGCAGGCTCTTCAAATTTTTGAATGAGTTGTAGTCTTACGAATATCCTCAAGCATGTTCAGGCAGTCAGCTTTAATCCCACATTCTGGAGAAAATATTTTTTTTCCTGTATTGTTTCTAGTACTTTGTGCTGACAGCTCTCATGTTTTATTATATTTTGTGTCTTACCCTGAAATGCCATCCTATTTTGCATGACTGAAGTTTTGAAAGCTCTAATTGATTCATTGTAACAACAGTTAAAATCATCATGTATTACGTTATTCTATGAGAAGTCCCCGTTTCCCCCAAGGCCTGGGGAGGGGCGGGGGGGGAATCAGCTAGCCATAACTGTGAAAAAAGAAGAGAAGGAGAGGAGGTATATATGAAGCTGCTTTTTGTCTGGCTTAACTATTCAAAACTTCTTCCATCATAATCTCACTGATCAACAGAAAATCCAGTTTAGGACTTCCTTATAACTTCTAATGGCTACACATTAGCAAGATCTCAGTACCTGCTCTCCAGTGGGGACAAGTTTGTGACATAACTTGAAATCAAAGTCATCATTGTTTTACTTCAGCGAATTTTACTAGCCCTGGTTGTGACAAAAATTGGCTCAATTTGAAAGTGAAAACGTTTGTTTTATCAAGCTTTGGAACATGAAAGTGATGGAGAACCTCATTTATCAGACGTGAAAAATAGGTAACACTATTGAGCAATAGCTAAGTAAATACAACTGCCATTTATCAAAAACGCACAGACAGGAAGACCAGCTTCAATCTAGGAAGTCATTTCAGAATGTGAAAAAAATACTTGGAGTCAGGAGGACTTCAGTTTTCTTCTTAAATGTTTTTAAATAAGGATTTATAGGTAAGAGGAGAAAAAGAGCCACCAGATTTTCAAAGCCAGGGTCAAAACCAATCTGCATAAAGTCCAACTGCATATTGACATTCGTGACCACAGCTTGTAAGCACTACTGACATATAAACAATAAAACACTGAAAGCACCTGGAAGGTACAGACTCAAGGGAGTAATGGAGACAGAGCCATTCAGTAAAAGCTCTGGTGATTTTCAGACCAAGACCCTGCTCTCCCACCCAAACTTCGCAGAAATTCAGATCTACACCAGAACTTTAGCATATCTTCAGATATATGAAGGAGGACAATGCTACAGCAGAGAATCCCAGAGTAACTGGGATAAAACCTTTAGATGTCTGATTTTGAAAATTCACTCTTAAAAAACTTACAGAATAGAAACTTGCATACTTTCTAATGGGAGCAGGGAGACAAATCAGGCCCCTACAAGGTATCAATCTTCTAACAGAAAACACTATAAACATTACTCAAACGAGGTATCACTTAACTCTCCCAGGCCACATGCCACTAATCACAGCACAGTCACTGAACATGGCCAGAGAGCTTGGAAACCAGAGGAAAGTAACAACGCAAAGGTACAGAACAACCTAAAATTTTCCATACTAGTGATGACACAATGAACTGCGGGGGGGGGGGCGGGGGGGAAGAGAGAAAGAAAACAGAAAACCAGTTTATACCTATCCAGTATGCTTGACTTTCCAAAATCATTGTTACACACAGAATAATTCAGCAATTAAGGGTCAAAGTAACTTTACACTGAAAGAGTAAAATGAAAACAGCTCTTTGACACCTCTCGTGCCCTAAGGCGGCTCGCAGTATATGTCAAGTACACACTACAATTCACACAGACACATGGAAACATTGTGCCTGGTTCACACGGGCTCTCAATTGCTTTAAAGCTGGGGGGCTGAATCATCTCAAAAACCCCGGGTAAAAATTTTGTTGAGCATTGATATAAGATTTTAAACATGAGCGAGCCTGAGGTTGCTCAGCTCAGCCTGTGGGTTTCAGCTGGGCTTTCAGGCAAGCTGAAGCCTAGGTTAGAACATGTAACAAAACAAGCAAGCAGCTTGGACAATGAGTAGCCCCAGGTTTCCCAGGCACCACCTGACAAAGCAGCTTTTCATAGTAACAGACACTAGTGCAATCCAAAACCCTAAAGAAAGGTTGTAGCAACAGTATATGCATAGTCATGCAAATTCCATAAACTCTATGAAATAGTCCTGAAGTGTTTATAAGCAAGCTGTTAAAGGAATGGGATGCATACAGTGGAACAGCTTAATATTTCATTAGATATTCCAGGACTTTTTCAAGACAATTGGCAAAAATTGCGGCACATGTTTTAGCCACTCCCACCCTTCAACATTTAAATAACAGTTTCTGCAATAGACATATTCCTTCCTAAATATTTTAAATCAGCAGGATCTGATTCAAAGCCCCACTGAAGAAATCAATAAGAGTTTTCCATTAAACTCATTTAAAAAAATAAAATAAAAAAAACAACACCTGCACAGATGAGTTTCAGCACCCACCAAAGTAAAAGAAAAAAAAATACTCACTTCCATCATGCTTTGGAGATTGCACCTTTTGAATCTAGGGAGGCAGGAAGAAGCCAGCTGCTATCAGAGAGATTGCTAATAGCAAGTCAGTTTTGAGAGCAATAAACAAGAAGAATCTCCTCCACTTCCTAGCTAAAAATGGAAGATCAAAATAATTCTGAGACCATTTATAATCTCAGCCCTCCTTGCAGTCTTCATCAATTAAAACATTGTGCTACTATAATTGCCATTGAATTCACACGCTCCCAGCTAATATATGAATGTTTCCTGTGCATGTGGGGTTACCTTCTGTGGTGACTTACAGCACAGCACCAGACAGCCCTTCTAAAATCAGGTTGGGTTTGGGACCACACCCAAAACACCCCCACCCACTCTGTAATGGCCAACTCTGATCACCTGCACCTTCTGTCAAAAAGCCAGATGCTTCTTGTCATCTTGTTGCCTCTGTCAACATGAAGATAAAAAGGTTACCAGAGGAACAGTGAGAAAGCAATGGTTAGGGGAAGACAAGACAAGACGGTAGTGTCTCCCCCATCCCTTTTTAAAATAGGACTCTGGAGACCGAAGCTTCACTGGGGCCTCGTGGTAGTCCTGTACCAAAATAGTACAACAAATGCTGCATGCCTCAACAAATGCGCAATACCAAGCACTCATACCTATTCTATTTTGCTCCCATTGTAAGTGATGTGATAGGACAGATCAAAAGGCAGAAACGTTTTAGTAAAGATGGGCAGAAACATCTTGAGGAAATCATTGCCCTGCGATGGCACCCAATGCAGTGATTGTTTCTTTAATGAACCTTTTTGTTTTCCCAATTCCCTCTCCCCTCCCCCACCAATGCAAACCAACTTGACAAGCTTATTCCTCACGCAGTTGCACGGAGGTCATCAAGAGTTTAGTATCAATCAAAATTACTAAACATGAACAATGAGAATATTTACTCAAACCAGACAGGGGCAATCATTCTGCTCCACAGTACAAATCAATCCCCTGTGACAGGTGTCAGGAGCTGCCCCTCTAATTCTATTTCCCCACATAAGAACCTCTTGCCTGTTCTTTGGGACCATCCAAGACCACTTGAGACTGCAGGACTACATCAGCTGTCCAGCATCAACTCCTTCGTCCCTGAACAGTCGAGGCCTTTCCTCGTACCTCCCAACTACAACACAGTTTTTTCAGTAGCTGACTGCTCCCGGCAGCGTGCAGGGGCAGTCCTGCTGCACGGAGTGGAAGTCACGGACCCCCCAGGTGACTTCTCCATAGCACCCAACTCCAGCTTGGCAGTTTCCCGCTGAATGGCTTCCCCTGCTTAGCAGGGTAAAGCTGATGGGGGAGCAGTATGACTGCGGCAGAACGCATTACCCTAACGTGTCAGACTATCTAATAAGTTAAAAAAAGAATAGCCTAGCTTCATGCTCAACACCTCTCTTTCTGCCTGTTCCTGGCATGCTATTTTTATATATATTAGAATAAAAAAGTTTACAACGTGTTCAGTAAGCTGAGAGCCAAAGTGAGGCCATCCTTAAAAAATGTTCAGTTTTCTACTCCCAACCAACTGCTCCTAGACTAATGTCTGCAACTAGACTCTTACTACTAGGATGGAGTTTTAATTTTTCATAGATTTCTTGTTTGTTGCGGTGAGCTCAGATTGTAGAGGAGCAAATTCATCAAAGGCTGCCCTACAATAAGAAGAAAAAAAAAAAAACACACCAACAAAAAACAACCCAAACCACAGAAAAAAAAGAAAGGGAAAAAAAAAAAACCAGAACAATTTCTGAAGGGCAGGTTTTGTTATACCTAGAAGAATTCAGGGACTGCATAGAAGATTCCCCAGAATGAGTTCAATGCGCTGACCATGAACAAGGAGAAAGAACACAGCAGGTCTGAAAGGGACGATAAAACACACAAGAAAGACTATAGCAAACCAAAATAACATCAAGCTGATTTTGCTAAGACATACTCTTAGTTTGTCCAAATTTGATATATTTGCTTTTGCTCTTCTAAAGCATTCTGATTGAACGGCACAGCTGCGAGGCTGTTGTAAAGCTCTGGTACAATACTGATCATTCTCCACAATGATTTTTGAGACAGAGCAGTATTGGCCAAATCTTGATTTTTATTTATTGGTTAAGTAATCTAGCTAAATGAAATACTACTATACACGGCTATACTTTATAACATGACTGAAAAATTCTGGATAGAACCAAAATTTCCTGATTGTCAGCAATATCAGATTCTTGTCCATCGTGCCCAATAAATGCACACTCTTGACTGTTTTCTTACTGTAAAAAACAAAACAAAAAAAACCCACCAGCCCATAAAAAACAGTAAGAGAGTTCAGGAAGTGCATTTCAATGTGATTACAATACTTTTTGGGTAAATTAAGTCACAGCCTTTGGCCATAACATGACCCAAAGTATGTTGTAATGGTCCACAAATTAAGTGCCTTCTATATGTTATGACTTAGGTATGTGCTGCAAAACTTGGCTTCATCATACTTCAAAATATCAGAAGAGAATTTTTTATGTCCTATGACAGAATGCTTTATTAAAAATAATGAGGTTTCAAGAACTTATAATATTTGCAGAAAAGAACATTTCAGCAGGGAAATACATCTTTGCAGCATTTATAGTTTTACAGTGAGGCGAGTTACATCAGCTTTAAAAAAAAAAAAAAATCACAGAACTTACCAGCCTACACAAATATGTTCAGGTCCTCTCTTACTACAACATCAACATGAGAACCCCCCTTGTGTACGCACATACACCAGCTAGACAAGCTCTCTCACACACACATCCTTTGACACAAACACTCCTGCCTCTGCATGCTTGCACACAAACACTGCGCTCACATGTTAAGCTTCTCGCACGTAATCAATCCTCCAAGCGCTGGCGCTCTCTCACACAAACACAGACGTGCTTCATACCTTCTCCTGCATTAGAAAACCATGTGAACCATCTGTCACTATTTAATCTCCCAACCCAAGTCAGCCAAATATGCCCCATCTCAGCCCCAGACGCCCCAGTCAGCCTTTCTAGCAATACACTCCTCACATATAGACCATTCTTTTTGCTGCTCCCTACCTAACATTAATTTGTTTTCCACCCCATCTCTTCTCCTTTCACTGCCGTATGCTCCGTAGAAGGAAGATCTATATTGCTGCTCTTTCCAGCAGTCGGGCCTCAAGTAGTCCAGTGTTGTATGCAGCATAGCCACGGCCAAGAGGTGTTTTGCAACATGCAGCATCCCAGAAACGAGCCACTGACATCAGTGGACACCACAGGTTTCCCTCTTTGTTAATAACTTCACACTTCACTGTTCTTTGATTGGTGACTGCTTGGGCAAATGGGCACAAAGAAAGAATCTTTTTAAAAAAATCTAGTAATCATAGGAAGAAAAGAAAGAGACCTACACTTCAGAACCTTGACTGCTAAACTTTCATTTCATAGGTAAAAAAGGAAGAAGAGACAACTTCAATGTTGGGGCAAACCCCTCAAAACGCACTCTCAGGACAGAGGGGTCTAAAAGAGACCCGAAAGCTTTGGTTCCAGTGTGTAAAAGATAGGCCAGCCAAAACAGAGAAGAAAAAAGAAAGACCGCTTTGTTGTTAGGGATCTCAAAAGCGCTGCTGAAGGCAGCATGCTGGACTTGGAAGGAGCAGGATCAAAAGCAAGGCTTAAGCACTTTTGGCATTTCAGGTAATGTTACAGTACCCCCCCAACCAGCACAGAAGGTTGCTATTACTCACAACGGTGTTTAAACCCTATGAAAGACCTCTCCTGGTTAAATGTCACTTTAAACCACTTCTCTTTCTCTCCCCAGATGCAGAACAGAAGTCCACATCTGCCCTTTGTACCAGAGAGATCCCTCAGTACCACTGGTGGTGATACTGCCACACAGGAGCTTATGCCAGTCCTGAAGAATTGGTGCAAATTCCTACCTGGAGATGCAACCAGAACATAAACCTCAGCATCTAAAATACTGAAAAGTCTCGAAATTCAGGATTAAACCACAGAGTTTCTACTTAGCATAGAGTGGACCAAACCCACATCCACTCCTAAAAAGGAACCAACTCATAGTGGATATTTTGTTGCCGCCTTCTCAAGATGAGTAAGTTGGTGTGCTCTTCAAGAAAGGCTGAGATATAGCCAGAACCTAGCTTTACCTAAATATTCACTTTATTATCAGGTTTTTTGTTTTGATCTGCAAACTCTTTGAAGAAGGAACTGTTAGTGACTTCTGTTTGCACAGCACTAGGGATAACAGCGCCCACCAGAGCTGTGACTTACAGCAAAGAGTACAGGGTCCCAAGAAGATTTGGGAAAGGCATCCACCTCCCTCTTTTGGGAAATGGAGCCACAGTTAGGGATCTCTGCAGGCAACTAAGTCACTTTATTAACAAGTGAAAGAAAAATAGTCTGCTGGGGAAACTGCCATTCGAAAGTCTGGGAGCCATGCATTTCCAGCAGGACTAGCAAGCAGCTTTTAGACATTACTGCAAAACAGGGAGTTTTTAGGCAAGCAAAAATCTCAAGAAGTATAAAAGCACTCTGCGTATCAGAGCGTGCTGAAAGCAAAGCCCCTAGAAGTGACTGCCTGTCTTCAGTACATATAGCAAGTGCTACATGCAATGGCATGAGCGGACTCCAGGATAGTGAAACCCCTCTGCTCTGTGACCACCGGACCTCAGTGCAGTTGGAGAGCCCATTTCTTCCTTGACATCAAGCTGCTTTTATATTTCGCACCACACAGCACCTCTCACCTAACTGTAGCTGGTGTCTGTGCCCTAGTAGAAACTAAATTGAGACAGAAAACCTGTGCAAGCAACAAGGACTATTAAAACTATTAGTGAAATAAATCGTACGAGGACTGTTAGCAGCAAATGAAAGAAATATCATTCCATGATATTCTAGTTGGGGCCCCTCTAGTTGGGACTTTTTTTATTAAGCTATTGTAATAAACATGCATTTTGAATTGTGCGTAAGCCTGAAAGGAAAGAGATCTTCAAGAGGAGTTTCACCCTAGAAAGCTATCAGCAAATGGAAGATGGTTGGACAGTGGCTAATCCCCAAATCATGTCCTACCATTTCATTACTAGCAATGTCCCAAAAGCTTCCATTGACAAATTGTGTGCGTTTCCAACACGGAAAGCCAAAAGAGAATGATTTTCAATGGAACGGATTGCTACAGGTGGAGAGATCATTTGTGAAGGCTGCTGAGAGAGTGTGCTCTTTGGCTTCAACCTAAAAATTACAGGCAAGTGGGCCACACTTAGCAAAAAGGAGGGAAAACATTTGCCTTTTACAAATTTACTAAAAACTTTGCTCTCGGCTTTCTTTTTGTTGGAACACCATGGAAGCCGGCCCTCCTACCTAGCGCTTGGGTATTCAGTGAGCCTGCCAGGAAACACCAGGTAATGTTTCTCAGGCTGTCTTTGGTCTCTTCTTAGGATATAAGAAAGACCTGAATAACATAAGCTGAGAAGCATCTGGTCTTCTCTTTTCCAATGCTATCCTGCCATGAACCACTGACAGAACTTACCTCTTTGATCCCTACATAGATATGAAAACATGAAGGGAACAAAATCAATACAGGCTGTCTCTTCTCTTAAAGCAACCACAGCTCAGTGCTTTAATCGGTGATAGTCCTCCTCCAGCAGATCCTAGTGCTGGGAGATACTTCCAGTAAACACAATGGAAGACATGTCTCAAATGTCCATTTTATTTAAAAACAAACAATCCCGCCCCCCAAAAATCCCTCCCTTCCCTTCTACCCCAAGGCAGGCCAAAGGATTTTCCAAGGGGAAGGGGTTGTTTATACTAACTGCCTGTCGCTTAGGCAAGGAGAAGTCAGCAACCTTGATATAAAACATCTGTTCAAGCTACCATAAGACAAATGATCTGCTATTGGAGAGGGAAAAAAAAAAAAAAAAAAACAAAAAAAAAAACAAACCAACCTCAGATGAGAAAAAAAAGTTTGGGAAAACTCAAAAGCCAGATTTTCAAACAGTGATTGACCCGCAGACTAATGTGAAGGTAGAACTGTCAAAACAGAGAACATGGCTGCTTGCAACTCCTACTAAAGAAAGAAGCCCTCTCACAATAAGGATAATCCAGATAATTCACCTCCTGCAGCGAAAGAACTCTCACAACACGTGTAAGGTGTTTGAAATATGAAACTTCCACGGAAAGACAACAGAAGACATTCAAATGCCGTAGAAGTTTATTACAGAAGAACGTGTTCAGCAAATAATTAAAAAATTTATTACACACTATATTCAAAAGTGAGTATTTCTTCCAATAACTGTTGCTTAGAGTCTCATGCCAGATTCAATTCAATCACCTTCAGCATCACATTAGGAACATTCATAGTAGGCCTCTCACCAGCTCAAGCAAAGGTGAGAACAGTGGATGGATGTTCATCCTAGTCTCCCTTTCCCAAGCAGCATCAATTTGTTGCTCTAGAGTAGTTACGCAGAGCCCAATTGTACTGGCCAATGCAATACCTCTAACTTTAACAATTTTCCTTATTTAAGGAGGTGGCTTAATGTCATGTACCATATTCTGTGCCATGTCAGCAAGGACAACATTGATTCCAGAAATAAAATTCTATTCCTGTCTATGCTCAGATTTGAAGTATTGCACTTAATAACATAGATTGGGGGGGGGGGGGGGGGGGAGGCGGGAGGTAAATATCAATATATCATCTAAAATTACCAATTTTAAATCAGTTCTGGTAGGCTGGTAGAAGTCATCTTCTTAAAGAAGAAAAAAAAAGTTTTCTACAGATTCCTGCAACTAGAAGTATCTCTTCTGCCAGGTAGAGAATTTATAGCTTCTGACCTCAGCTGAAGGGCTGGTCATGATAGTATAAGACCCGTCATGTCTGGTCATCATTTAAATAAAAATAAGTGAAGCTTTGTGAGGCAAAACTTGACAGTTAAGGAACAAAAAGCTATTTACAAAAACAAAACAAACAAACAAACAAACAAACAAAAACCCCAACAACAAAAAACACAAAACCCTCCAACAAACCTAACCTGGTACTAATACTGTGTAGGCATGTCATTACAAATATTAAAAACTTATGCAAGACTTTAGTAATAACTTTTGGAGTTTTACAAATGCCATGCTCCAGACATATTCCATCTCTAATAACCCTCAGTACCCCAGCTGTACAGTTCAACAGCACTTCTAACAGCACCATTCCCTTTTACGCAAGGATAAAGGTAGTGAGGAGTTACTTAACGTCTCTTATTATTTTCTAATAAAATGAGAAAGGTGAAGAGAACTACAAGTTACTGAAAAGCAAAGCTGTGCCAGCAGTTTCCAGTGATGACCTGACATGATTTTTCCTCTAACTGACATCCAAGTGGTTATGGAATTTAAATAGTCCAGCCCAGCACTCATTTCAAAATGAACTTTCTGTACCATGTGGTACTCCAGAGACATCTGGCGGATGGAAGAAAATGGTTAAGGTAAATCATTAGCTTATACATTTTCATAGCACTTATTTAGGTTTTCTAAGTTAAGCATAAACAATTGGAGAGGAGGAAAGCACAGACAGTGTGCTGCAAGAGAATGCAGAGGATCATTTTAGAGGGGAAAAACTAAAAAGGAAGAATCCAACATGAAACACCAGAAATATGGTGAAGGGAGCTGTAAAACAAAGTCATGGCATTCCTGGTTTGGAATCTTTTCCTGGACTTCCATTCTCAATAAATCTGTGTAAAAATCTTTATTGTGTCTTTATTGTAAGGAAGCAAATTCAACTTGTGTTCCAAGAGCCATACTGAAACCCTTCCCCATTTTACCTAGCACCGCAACCAGTAGCAAAAAGTTCCACTGGTCAAACAAAACTCCATAATAAACTTGTACTACTATAGCCTTTGCAGTGTCCTCCTCAGTAACACTTACCCAAGTCCATTATCTTTCGTAAATTCCTCTGCATGGCACCCCAAAAAAAAAAACAAACAACAAATCCCAACAAAACCACTCTCCCTGATCACCAGATGGTTTTTGTTTCCTTTCCACTAGATTTAGTGGGCAGCAGAAAATAAACAAAAAACCCCAACCATCCTAAAACCATACTCCCTCATGGTAAACAAAAGGTGGCTCTAAATACCCCCAGCAAGGTGTTTTAATAAGTGAATGACCTTTTTTTCCCTCCTCATTTTTTTTTGTAAGAGAGACTTTTCACAGCAGAATAAAATACTAAGAACATTTAGTTTCTTTTAAAGAAAAGTATTTTCAAACAGATAAAAGAAAGCATGATCAAACAAGAAATTGTATATGTCTACTAGCATTACTTTCAAAAAATACTGACTTTTGGTTTTAGTAAAAGGAGATGGGATACTAAACTCAGTGAAGAAGCGTCACCCTCAAACGGCAACATGGTGCAGAGGACCGCCTTACCATACCAGAATGAACCATGAGGTATTTCACAGTTTAATTTGTATAAACTAACTGGTGTTATTCAAGCTAAGTCATGACAAGCCTGCAAAGACTTGAACAGTCTATATGTATTTGGAAACAGAGGTCATTGCTTCGAAGGTCACAAAATGCCGTGTAAGACACTACATGGTTTGCCATGACTATGAACATGACACAACAAGGCGAGACATTTTTTTCTGAGCTTTTTTGGCTTAGAAGTCTTGAATCAAAACATTCTGGCCAAATCCTGCTTGAGTTTGTTTGACTTTGGATATTTTTCTCTCACCTACATGCTCCATTCCATCCCGCTGTTTGAACAGCAACGTTATCGCAGAGCACAGATGCAACGGACTATCACAGAGGTGGGCATTTTTGAGGAAAAGGGAAATAGTATCAGAAAACTGTAAATAAAGGAGAAGGTAGGAGCAAGCAGACAGAACTTCCTTGCCCATCCTTCCTACTCTCTTTGCAGGCCTACCAGAAAACACTCTCTGCCCTGTTTGCTGCTTCCCTTCTGTCAATCTCATAGTTGTCTTCACAGGACTCATTTCTGTGATGTAAAGAAAAACATTTTGCACAAAACTGGCTCGCTGGAGTACTAAGACAGAGAAGAGATGAGTAAATAGAGGGAGATAAAGAAGGAAGAGTCAAATGACTTCAAACAAACAAAAAAAACCCCAAACCCAAAACCTATAAAATGAGCAATTTGAAAAATACAGCCCTGTATGTGCATGCCAGATTTATTAGATTGCAGGCTCTTTGGAGCAGGGACCATGCAAGACAAGGTGCTTATTCAGTGCTCAAGTACAAGCTTGCCATCAGCTAAGGCTGCCTTTGGACATGACCTCATTGTAAAAACATTACCCTCGATCACAGTGGTCCTTGAAAACTGCCTCCTGGCTAGTTGATCCTTATTACAGATTTCACAGTAGCTATTAGGTATATTTGCATCTGTGTCTTTAAAAAAAATGAGAGTGAGAGAGACAGAGAGAGAGAGATACCTGGGGAGTTGTGGGGGGAGAAGTAAAAAAGCATGTCTGAACAGATGATCTTTACAGTCCCCCCCTCCTGCTGCTAGAAGCTTCCCACTCAGCTTCTGCTCCTATTTGTTCATCTTTCTCTGGCAAGAACTACTCTTAACTGTGTTAATTTTCCTTTTTGTGGGTTAATGTTGGGTAACGTGCTTGCAATTGCCCACAACTAATAGATTTCCAGTGATTGACTTTACTGCACTCCTGGCAGTAAGTAGGGCATATTTCTTGAACCAGGGTCATTTTAAGGGATTCCAGAAAGTACCTTCAGACATTTCATGGCTTCATTTAAACAGCTACTTTCTTGGTTCCATGCAAGATTTTGAGCAGGAGGACAGTATCTTCAAAGGGAGGTCACTGTCCCCGAGAATATTAAGTGAGAACCATTTCAAGAGTTTGAACAAAGCATGAAGCATGACCTTTTTTCACTTATTTATTTAAGGCTAAACTTGGCAGATATGAAAATATCCAACTGTAGTTAGACAGCCATGATCTCAGCCTCTGGCTGTGCAAAGACATCTTAAATCTGTAGGTTCTGTGCAGATCCAGGGGATTTTTGCCAAAATGTTTCCTGAATAAAATTAAATATTCCTTCATGTTAAGTTTTACATTTTTTTCTTCCTCCTTCCTTCATAGCCTATTATAATCCCAAATTAAAAATATATAATGCTTTAGGATTAGCGGTGTTTATTCTGCAGTTTCCCAGCCAAAAATGACTGCTATCATTCATTCTTTAATGATTAAAAAAAAAAAAAGTTGTGTCATATATCTTCTGCCTTTAAAAATGAGTGAGGCACAGCCTATTCCTAATTATTCTCCGTTGACCTGGGAGTGATACAAGGAGAAGGCGAGAAGACATTGTCCTACCAAGCAAAATCTCAGGAGCATCCAAGGCCCGGGTTGCAGTTACAGAATGAATGGCATCTGTCAAGAGCATCCTGTAAGAAGCCACATACCAGAAGCCACTTGCATCATTAGTCGCAAAGGCCTAGATAAAGGATTATCTAGATGCTTTGGCCCTTCAAAACCCAATAGAAATGTTATATACAGCATATATGTGTATAGGTATAACTACCTCCGTCTCTTCCCGGTGTTAATCCTAGCCCTTCCTTGGATTTAGCAGCTTCACATCTTCATGAAAATCTTTTCCAAAGCTGCATGTGCAGCATTAGCAGAGGTGTACATTTAGGTTTCTTTGCAAGTACTATCTACCACCAGTCAGGACTGTGGCTTTGTATTTCACAGAGTAGAGAGGAAAAGATGACTACCTGTAGCTTTCTCCTTGCCTATGCAGACTAACTGCCGTGGGTCTCTCCTTCCCCCAGGTGAGGCAGAGGAAGATGTGTGGCTAGGTCACAGCTGTCTTCCTGTGTAGTTTTAAATCTGTGGAGCTGTATGCTGCCGTTGTTGATGTGCCAGCTGTAGGCCTTTCATCTAGTCAAATGCTTGTGTCTCACGTGCACCTTCAGCTCCCTGCTTAAATCTCAGCATGTGGTTCTTGCATAAGGCACTGAAATCCCAAGTATTTTCAAACTTCTTCATGCTAAGGTAAGCATATACAGTTTGAAACTAACAGGCTATGCAAGTGAAAAGACAAGTGATATAATAATGACCAACCTCCAAATAGGACCTTCCGCAGAAAAGTATCTGGATCTTAAGAATCTGCCTGTTTCAGGTACCGTGACCAGAACCCAATGCAATCTACACGATTTGCCTCAAAACCCTACATGGGCCACAGCACCGTCTCCTGGAATCAGAAATTCCGTTGCAACAAAATGCTGCAGTTCTTCACATACTGTCAAGAGAACAAAACAAAACAAAAAATCCACCAACATCCCCAAAACAGTGACAGCAAGGGCCTTGAGTTAACCAGTGCAAAAATTGGCCTGCACAACATTTCTTGCGTTTCCAAGAAGGTACAGAGCTTCATAAGAAGCCAAGCCTTCCTTATGCTGAGGAAGAGCGGTAGAGCAGAGGGAACTGTCCACAACTCCCTCCACACACCTGAGGACACTCTTCATGCCCTGCAGGCACGTTCAACTGTCAGTTACCACTGCCCAGACAAGCCATGATGCGACTCTGTGAGCCCTTTTTTGGTCTGGCCTTGAAAGAGACTAGAAGCAGGAATGCAGTCTTACATATATGGCAAAAACCAGCTGAAAAGCAGGAGGAAGGACACTTGCTCAATTGTTTCTTGACAGCCTCTAGGTGTGAGTGCTCCTAGTCCCATTTCTGGCAAGGTCACACAAAGTTGAAGCCACCTATAACTTATTTAAATTTTTTTCCCAAAGACAGCTGGAGAACTTGCATGGGCAGTTAAAACAGAGACCTACCATCTGATCTTACTCATTTGCAATCCTTAGTTACAAAACATAACATTAGAAAGTGATTAACAATATACAGAGCAGATCTGCAAAGCCTGAATAATAATTATAGACAGCATAAGCCCATCTTGGCTGTATCCATGCTAAAGGAAATATGACAGAAAAATAACGCGAGTGAATAAAGACTAAAAGTGAAAAATAAATTGGACTTTCCATGGGCAAGGTCTAGAAAGCTAACCTGATCACAAAGAGAACAGAACAGTCAATTTGCTTATCTTGCATAGATATTAATTTGTTATGCTAACCTAACAGCTACATAAAGATTAAGACAAGTGCATAAAAATTATTATGAAAAAGGGCTATTCTTGAAGGTAGTGTTCTTGACATTTAGCCTATGCTCAGGCAGAGGTTGCCTTCTCCAGGTGCCCTGACGTCTTCGCCCTGTCGTTTTTCTACCTTCATCTCTAAACTTAAGTAAGTCTTCCCTTGACGGCTGGACATCTGTTAGTGCTTTCCAAGTACAATCTGAGGATTATCTTTCTTTCTTCTCTCATTTCTTATAATTATCATTTCATTCTGCTGTCACGTATGACTCCTCCACCTCTGATCCGTACTGTACTGGCTTTCACTTTTAATTCTCTTGTGTTACGTCTGGGCCCAACACTAACTGAAAAACAATGTAAGAATCAATCTATTACCAACCACCGCTCAGCCGAGATACGGTACTCAACTAAAACAGAGCGTAGATGCTTTTAATACAGCTTGACACCCGGAATACGGCTGCTCATTCCACATGTTAGCAGACATACGAGGAATGAGCTTAGGAACACAAGCTCAATTGCCCAATGTGTGGGCACACCTTAAATGTCAACATTATTAGCCATCACACTGTGACTGAAGTGATAAACACACAAACCGACTGTATTCTAGCCCATCAAACCCAGACAGCGTCCCTCTTCTCCTCCTCCAGCATAAAGCCGCAACTGTTGCTCACTGAGTTGCCAAGTTTTCTGCATTATTACTAGTAACTTAAAAACAGAATTACGCTCAACTAGTACAAAAACTTTAAGGCCACAGAGTGAAAACTCAAAGTGACTTTATTAATAAGCAAGTGCTCCCTTAGAGATGATTAGAGTATCTGGTTTTGCGTATTAACAACACAATGCCTTCAAAAAATAAATACATCTGCACTTCCATGTCACTTGGCTTGTGCAACTTTCCTCCTTTCCCATATAGAAGCACTGGATTCATATGTTCAGAAACCATGGCAAAGTGGTATCATCAATAAAACACAGCCTCCTGCCAACACTGTGAGATCAAGTGAATGTGGACACTGTAACAGGGAGACCGGGACTCTCCCTCATACATTTCATAGTAAGGGTAGATATGCATTCCTTGGCTGACCAGGAATAGGGAAGCAGCTTAATTTATTTATTTATTTACAGAAAGAGGGGAGTGGCTAAGGAAAACGAACAGAAACAATACCACACGTGGTTAGTAAACTCAGGAGATTTGCACAGATTTTCATACTACCAGAAATTAAAGGAAACCTGCAAAGTTTTTACATTTTCAATTTCACTTCCTTTATAATCCTCTCACCTTTATGACTGTCCTCCCTGTTTAACTTTTTCTGCAAGTTTTAGAAGGCATCCTAAGTCAAGAGCCTTTCTTCTCTGACAGCCAGGGTCTCCATTACCCAGACAGCACCTCTACAAGTCAGGGGACCACCTGAGGCCAGGTGAGGGGCAGGCTCTCCAAAGACTAGTCCTAGTCCCCTCTGGGAGGCCTCTCAGGCTCCCTGTGCAGTCAGGGGGATGTCTCCACTGAAGATCTTTTTCAGAGCCGCTCTCTCCCCACTACTACTCTCTAGGTAGGGAGACAGCAACCACTGTGTGGACTCAGCCAACTGCACAACTTGACTCCATTTAACAGCAGTTGCTACCTTGAGTTAACACTTACTGGTACACTGGAGTATCACCGTCTGCAGGCTGGGGCTAGCCAGGAGGATGGACTAGCAAACATCTTGCACTCACAGCCAGAAGGAAATGGGGCTACAGCACCATCATCGCGGTAACTATCCTACAACTTCATGTAGCCCAAGGCAGTCTCAAATAGTTACCACAAAGCTTCATGAGATGCTTTCCCTGGAAAGGCTGGTTATTTAACCAAAGTCCCATTTTTAAAAGTCACTCAGGAGACTTCTCCACTGCTTTTCACTGAAATTTCAATTCCTGACTCACTAGGCATTTTTATAGCATTACCATACATGTTACTTGACCAGCATAGCTGAAATGTCTAAGTGCCCACAAATAATTAAAAAGTCATCTCCATTTTTAAAATGTTTGGATAAATTTATTTATAGGGCAAGTCAGTAATTCACCCAAAGTCACACTTTCCAACAAAAGCAACTATGTCAAGTACTTAAAATATCACGCCTTTCCCTATGGCTCTGCCTCATGACGTCAGTTGGGATAGCAGCAGCTCAGGACCAAGCTGTACTAGGCAGTACTGCACTATTGGACAGAAAAGTCCTCTCTTAAGTGGAAACACTGACTCAGCAAAACACTCAAGCATTAGCCGTTGTATTTTACTTCAAACAAGGCTCATAAACTTATACCTTGGCACACCTTTCTGAAACAAATGGGAACAGAAAAGCTCCTCAACAGTCTTTATGAGACAGTGGATGGGAAGACAAGTCAGCAACAACACCTGAGGAAGATATTTTTTCCAGACAGCGCTTACAACACTATTTCACAGCACCTTGTCCCCACTCTCTCTTCCCAAACGTCTTGAATTCTCCTTAGCTTTACATCTTTCCAGCATTCTCAGTTTGCAGCTTCACATACATTGAAGCGGGTTGGTAAAACTGTCTTCCTTTTCAGCATGTTGAATTTGATCCTCTGAAACCAAAAGTTAGACCCCATCTATCGTTCACAGCGTCAGGAAGGCAGACCCTTGACTGTCTCAGGAGAAAGAGGTCAAAAATCAAAATCTAACACAGGAAACTATCAGTAACCATTGAGCTAATCAGCTTTGGAAAGCATGATTTCTTTTCCGTTAACAAAGCCCTTAAAAAGCTGTTGCTGCATTACTTTCTTTTTTTGGTGATACAAACTTTTCCCTCTGAATGGAGTCAAAAGGATCACTTTTTTTCTGTGCTATTACAGTATCAGCACAAAACCCAAGCTTACAATAATTCCCTTCTCTTTCCCATGCCCTCACAAACTCATAAGCCTCTGTTGCTAAACACCTTAACTCCAAGTAGCCAGACTTTCCAGAGTGGGATCCAGAGAGGGAGAGAACTTGTTTGTTTCAGGGATCAGAAGCTAAGTGGAAACAAAAGAATGGCCAGGACACAGAGGATGGAGAAAAGTAAGTACGGGAGAAATGGAAGCCTCAAATCGCACACATGAGGGAAAAACTGCTTTGCTTTTCCACCTGTATCAGGGAAACATGAAGATCAACAACAGCGTGCAGAGCTTGAAGAAATCCCAACAGTCACTTGCATGATAAAACAACAAACGGAGTAAAGACTGTTAGTTTAATTGCATTGATGAAGACTGAGTATGGGGGGAAAACTGTAATTCAGAAGTTGGGTTCAATTCTGATTTCCATTACATCAGTGTAAGCCTTGAATAACAGGACAGAACTTGGTTTCCTGTGTCTGATGATCCCAAATTAAAATTTAATAATAATCAGTAGCTTAATACCAAAGTTCAAGACAAACATGAATGCTAAGCACTCACACAAATCATCTAGTATTGGTCAGAGAGAACAGTTTAGTATAAACTTCTCCCCCTAGTAATTACTAGGGAAGTATCCCTAGTGACCCTCAGTGACCCAGAAGTGACCCTCAAGAGAGCTTTGGTTGACAATAACTAAGACCCTCGAAATCCTGCAAACACTTCCTTATGCACATGATTAACTTTTATGCACATGGACGGTCCCATTGAGCTCAAAGAAAGTAACCACGTCTTAAAAGTTACTCTTGGGCAGATAGGAGTTCAACTTTGGCTCTGGAAGAGTTTTGCAACAGTTCTCTCTTTAGAGACCAATTTTGTAAAGCGCAGAAAACTCTCAACTATCACTCATATTTGTGACAATGGAGACCATTCAGCACTCTGAACAACTGGACCACAGGGGAGGTGGAAGAAAAAAATGCATTTATTTATCTTCATACACAATCCAAATCAAGAAAGAGCAGCCCAATGAGAATTTAGAGATTCTTCCTTCCCTGAATCCATCATGCGCAAAAATCTATGCAAGAAAATTTCCAAAATACTGTATTATACTATATCCACGAACTGCTGGATAATTGTGACCAGCATGACTGAATAATTTAGGCATGATGTCATGTTGCATTTGGTCCTGAGAAGCGTCCACATTTTATTTGTTTGTTTTTAAACCAACACTCCCCGTTTTTACATCTTCCACGCTAGCTTTCAACACTTTCATAGAAAACAGCAATTCACAGGAAACAGGATCCTTCTTCAATTTTTTTGTGTTACAATTTTGAGCAAAAGGGTTATCGCCAGAAGGGAAGACCTCTACTTCACATGCAGCTGAAAAATATCTTTGCCATTTGACTTGCACTGAAGCCTGAAAGATCTGGTCAAAAGGTAGAGTCATCTGCTAAAATACAGTTGTCTACATCCATGCTAGATGTTTGGACTACCTTTATATTCAATTGGCAGAAACAGCACTTCTCAGATCTCATTCTGCTGACTAAATGTGGACTTCCACTTCAGGAAGAGACGAATTGCTCCCTGGAAACATTCTGCTTCCTGACTATGAAGGGAGTCCAGAGAGCTGCATTTCAGCAGACAAATCCCACCTTCTCCGTGATGGGTATCACACTGAACGACCATATCTGGTTTCTCCGCTAAGACCCTATCAGCTTTGCTGGAGTTTCTGCCGTTTACACTGGTGCAAGTAAACCGGTGTTGTTACCCTCGACTCTGTGCACAGCCAATGGAAAGAAAGGGGCACCTCCGAGAGGCAATTCAGCTCATGTAAAAATCTGAATTCTCCCTGGAAATGCCACTGTGTCTCCACAGATTATGGGAATGAGCTGTAGGAGCTCACCTCTTAATAAGGTGAGGCAGTGAAGTGCCTTGAGTTAGACAGACAGCTTCAGGATCTCACTGTTGAGAAGGTGGGAGATGCCGAGTACTCTCATCCCTTGTCTCCTCTCCACACCAGTGAGGCTTGAAACCTATAGCATCAGACCCCATAATAAAAGGCAAGGTTACAGTATGGATTACAGATTCCTTCATAAAATACTTCGAAGGAGAGTAAAAACAAAACCACACCAGGGAAGTTTGCAAAATCTCTATCATGGCCTACATAATGTCTGTCCACCCACAGCTTTGCCAAGTAAGGATAAACAAGAGCTGAATGAAACTCCGCAAGCACACACTTCAGTTGGCCAAATATCCAACACAGTCTGCAGCAGCTAGGAATTAGTCTGCACTCTCTTAACATTTAAACACAGAAGAGATTCATCTGTTAGCAACGCATGCCCTCAGCTGACCAGGTGACACAGAGACGTAAGATGGCAGACCTGGATCCAGGCTCTCGCACACTCGCGCTTCTGTCACCGAAAGAAGTCACCTCGTTAGCCGAGGACAGCAGGGCTTCTGCATTCAACTTCTGCAGGAACACAGGATTTGGCAGCCTCCAGAAATCTGAGCTCTCTATTTTTCTTCCCTTCGTTTACTAATGCCCATTTCCCCTTCCCCGCCTCCCTGCTCCCAATGCACACACGTTTTAACGCTAAAACCCAGGAGTTACATGGCTTTTCCATACTTCTGGGCAAATATTACACACTCTCCCTCCAAACTAGCAAGTATGCCGTCTCTACAGAGGTAGTAAACCTGCTGCAAGAGCACAGTGCTTCGTAGTGAAATACTTCAGATTAATCCAAAAAAATTACCTGCACATCTCATGCCTGAAGAAAGCTTCACATCCACCATCTCAAACAAAAATACACTCCCTACAACATTGTGATACATTGCACACTCTTAATGGTTTCTACAGTTACATAGTCACAGACAATGTAATTAACAAGCAACATTCCTTCCTGTAAAATAGGAGGAAGAAAATAAACAGAATAAAAGTTCACAAAAATAAATTTGAGCTCAGAAATAAAACTACACTTTTAATTTAATTTCATCATTTACTGTGTCAAGGACGACACAAGCCTGGATTACCTAGGTGCAAGCACAGGCTTTCAGTTTGATTTACAAAATACCTTGTGTCCTCTTACGAGTAAAATGATACCTTATTTACTCTCTTTAGATACACATCAATGCTTTATTACATATTTTTTCACTTTCCATTTCATTTGTTTTGTAAACACTGAAATAAAGAAAAAACAATCCTGTTTTAAAGTTATATTTTGTTTTCTGTTTCTTGTTACATAACCAGAAGTGTTATAGGAAATACTATCATGGAGTTAAAAACAAAAAAAAACTAAAAAAAAAAAAAGAAAACCAGGCGCACACACCACTGCATCAAAATAATGTGTAAGGTGCTCCTACACCCACTATTGGCATACATTTAAATTAAAATTACATGTAATCTATAGCCAACTTTCAGGTCTCTGCTGAATGCCCTTTCTGTGTTTAACCTCCTCCATTGCTGACAAAGAGGTAAGATTTTCCAGGTTAGTAACAGCAAAATTCCACATTGCAAAAACACTGAATGCTGTCATGCAAATACAGTCATTCACAGGGTCTTAAAAATGTCCCTCCCATGTCAAGACTGGTCTTAAGCAGAGAAATGATAAGAAAATATGAACATGGATCTTATTTTCTTGTGGGAGAACCAAGCAATTTAAAACCAACAACCACATAAACCCTAAGCCCTATCTTTTGAGAGAGATGGTGAATCACTATGAGTGCTCCTTTCTAATGAAACCAGAAGAGCACACCAACCACTGTGCTGGAGACATTTCCTTGCAAAAAGCAAAAACATCCACGGTGGCTAGGGAATTTCATGATCTGGGAGACTTGTGGCATTATGATCCTTCACATCCTTTACAAAAAGGGCCACAGACTCCATGTTGGAGAACACATTCATTCCATCCCTCTCTGCTCCATGTACACCTGCCCAGGCAAAAGCACCGCATTTCGGAATCCGAGCACGCACAGAGACATATTCACATCGTCATCTGGACCCACCACACACCCACCATCTCCCACCGTAGCCATTCACAGCAGCCTGAAACCCTGCTCTGAATCCAACCAGTATTTTCCTCTCCTCTCTGCATTACAGCCACAAGCCCAGAGCCTTGTAGCTCAGCTTGGTTCATCTGGGCCCACTTATTCGAAATAAACACAAAGGAGGGAAACCCACTGGGCTGGCTGAGCAGAAACGAGAAATTCGGCTGCAGAACTCCCTCACACTTGCGTGCATAGCTGATTTTACACCACTCGGCTGCTACATTGATATTATCTTGTCAAAAAGTACAGAGCAGCTTTCACCACAAATACTTGGAGCTTGAAAATTACAGCAAAGCAGCAAGGCTGGGGAAAAACCAACTTTAGCTGGATGCAAAGTGCGCTGCAAGTGCAGCATCTGAAGCCTCAACATGACGCAACCGAAATCGTACCAGGGACGGGGGCTTGCTGAAGGAAACCGGACCCACACAAAACCACAACGTGGTATTAGGTGCCTATAGCTCATTCGCTGCCCAAGCTAGGAGCGCCCTGCAAACAGAGATTTACACAAGCTACAAATCAATGAGGCAGTGTGGCTATGCCCATGCCAGTGACAAACTGCAGTGGGGAAGGGATCCCGGACCTCTCGGCAGACCCACCACCCCCCTCGGCCACCCTCCCACCCTTCCCTCTCCCCTTCCCCTTGCCCCCCTTAACCCTTCCCCCCTCAGGAGTTCAGTGTCGGTGGGGTGGGAACAGCCCTGCAGTTTCGAGCCCGGTGGTGGGAGCAGCCTGGCCTAAACGCCAAAGTCACCCCAGTGTCAGTGGGCTGCGGGAGGCCAGCCAGGCTGACGCGCCCCTGCGGTGGGCTCCCGGCTGCCAACCGCCCGGCCACCTGCAGGCCTCCGCGCCCTACCTTGCTCTTCGCCGGCCCCAAAGCAGGCTCTGGGGTCCTCGGGGGGGAGCTGGGCTCCGCCGCCCTCCGGGGCTTTGCGTTTCTTCGACATCTGGTCGGTGTTTGGGAGTTGAGTTTCTCCTCTCTCTCTCTCCGGGGAGATGAGTGTATGTGGAGAGAGAGGGAGAGTGTGAGGGAGAGAGACACAGGGAGGGAGAGAGAGAGATTGAAAGAAATCGCTGCTTAAAGAGAGGGGAAGAGACTTTGGAGTGGCTGGAGAGCAAGTAGGAGGCAGGGACTAAGTGGAGAAATCCTACAAATCACAATCCCATCAATTCAGCCCCACATCTAAAGGGGCTGCTGAGGTCTCCCCCTTCCTTGCTCATTCATCTGAGTGTGCGAGTGAAAATTAAAGAGAGAGGCAATAGTCCTCTGTTGTTTTTCCAAATGTTAGCGGGTGGTGCTTTTTTTTATTGGGGGGGAGGGAGGAAGGAGGGAGCCGATTGATATTATTTTCCCCTGTTGGGATTCCTTCTGGTTAAAAAAAGAAAAGGGAAAAAAAAAAGGGGGGGGGGGTAAAAGCTGAATGGATGGGGGGGGTGGAGAGCGGGGGGATGAGAGGATTAAAAAGAAAACCAGGAGCAGAGGAGGAGGAGGGATGACAAGAGCCTGCAGGTGCAGGGAGGCTAAATTCCCTGCAGGGGTCATGTGCTGCGGGAGCCGGGGATCCTCGGCTCCCCGAAGGGTGCCGGGGCCGGGCGAGGGGCCGCCGGCGGCGGGCAGGGGCGCGGCGCGGCCGGCGGGGGCGGCTCGGCGGGGGCTGCGCCCACCCCGCCCGGCACCTGCGGGAGCGGCGGCGGAGCGGTGCTGCCGGGCTCCGCAGCCGGCGGGGAATATTCACGAATAACTCGCACCGTGCAAACTCCGCCGTGAAGTCCGTACCCCCGCAGTCAGCCGGTCGGTCGGTCGTTCTCGCTCCCTCTGTAACCCTTTCAGTCCTGGGAGCGAGATCCGCCGCTCCCCCGGGAGTCCGTCCCGTCCCGTCCCGTCCCGTCCCCCCCTCCCGGCCACCTGCCCCCTTTCCTGGCGGATTTCGAGGCTCGCTAGCGGGCATTTGTTCGCGGTGGGGGGGCGGGAGGAGGGGGCGAGGACACAACTTACCCTCCAAACTATGCACAAGCTCGTCTCTGCTTTCCCCTTCAGATCAACTTTAAAGAGCAGATTCTCAGTCCGGGAGGCAAAGAGGCAGGGGAGGAGAGGGGAAATGGTTTAGGAATAGCGGCTGCCAAGTGGGTGAAGTTCAGGGCACAATCCTGGCTCTTCCACGCTCCAGCAGCCCAGCATCTTCCCGGGGTCTGGAGAACAAGGTGTTCAACAAGTCTTCCTTGTTACCCGAAATTGACTGATGATAGCTTTCCCGCCGGGCAGTATTTAAGAAAACGATGCAGAGAGCTACTCTGACGAGCAGGAAATTTTAGAGGAGCTTGCCATATAGCTGCAGCTTTAATTTAGCTATTTCTGTCTCTCTATATGCATACGTACAAACACACATACACATGCACACCTGTGTATGTGTGTATATAAATAAAAAGATATAACTCTATCAGTACAATGTTGGTTCCACAGGATCTTAGAAAAGCCTGCCTGCCGGCTGCGTGGAAGTTAAAGAGTTTTTCTTAAGCAAAAGGGGCTGATGCTTGGACACATCTCACGTCCAACAGGAGGCAATGACGTCTGTAGCTTCATTGCTATAACAGCACCAAGGCTGCAATTGCCATTCACTGAAATGATAAGGGGCGCTCAGACGTAAGCAGTCTGGACCTCTAGCAAGAGACTGAAGCGAAGATGATTTTTCCCCTCCCAAAACAAATAATAATGCTAAAAAACACCTAAGGAAAGAGACGGGGGAGCAGGGAAAAGAATCTAGGTCTTGCAGTCACACGCTTCTGCAACATGATCCTCTAGCTCCAGAAACATTTATTTTTTGCAGCTGACTAGACTTTGGGAAATTTCAATGTATTATGATTGCTCGGGCGGGGGGGAGGGGAGGGATTATTTTTTTCTTAATTATTTCTGTCTCTCTTCAAGCAGGCATTGATGAAAGCCGGGTAAAAGTGCCCTCCCCCCATCTTTCCAAATATATTTAGGCTCGGGTACATGCTGAAGTGTTTCTGGTGTGTGGCTAGATCTTCTTAAGTAGCAATTTCTTGCTGTATAGGCTGCAATGATGATTTTTTTTTTTTTTTTGCAGCACTGGAAGGTGCTTACAAAGAAAAGAAAAAAAAAAAAAAAAAAAAAAAAAAAAGCCGATACGAAGCAGTCGGCTCCTTTCCAGGCAGGGTCACACTCCCACCGCCGCGGCTTTGACCGCATATGGGGACCGCTGCCGCGCTGCCGAGCCCTGCCAAGCCGCGGCGGGGGCGGCGGCGGGGGCCGCCGGCCGCGGGGGCGGCGGGGGCGGCGGCACCTCGGGGCTGCCAATCCCCGCGGGCGCGGCGGGGGGGCCCTTCCCCGCCCCCTCCCGTGAGCCGCTGTCCTGCAGCCGGCAGCACGGCGGCCGCACGGCCCCGCCGCAGCCAGCAGCGCGGGGCTCCCGGGCGGCCGCGGGCGCGCCGGCACCGCGCCGCGCTCCCGTTGCGGGCAGCGCGCCCGGCCCCGCCGCGGGGGAGGGCAGCGCCTCTCCCGGCTGCTCCGGCCCACGCGCGTCCGCGCCGCCGCCGCGGTGCCTCCGGGCTGGGCCGCAGGAGGGCGGGGGGAAAAGTGAGCGGCCCCTTCCCCGCGCCTTGCCTCCGCCGGAGGCGGGGGCCGCGGGCGACCGGGGCGGCGGCAGGGGAGGCCCGCGGGTGCCCCAGGCCACAGGGGTGCCCTAGGCCACAGGGGTGCCCTCGTTCCGCCGCGGAGCCCGGCGGTGGCGGGCGGCGGCGGAGGCCGTCCCCAGCCAGCTTGTGCCGCCGCGCCCGGGCACTGGAGGTGCCCCGCGAACGCTGGTTTCTGCCCTCTCTCATCACCCCCTGCCCCAGGCGTAGTGTCCAGATTTTCCCTTCTGCGCCCTGCCAGGTCTGGGGCAGGGCTTGTTCGGCCTCCGGGTGGTTGCCGGCAGTCAGCGGCTACTTGCCCAAACCACGAAGCCCGTTCTTTGCTGGAACAATTTTAGATAGCGGTGATGTAACGAGTACCACTGCGAGCCCGAATCAGGTTCACTGTCTGCTGGAAGCACTCACAAGGTGCCAGGTTCTTTCTTTTCAAAGTTTGCCGTGGTGAGAAGGGAAAGAGAGCGAAGAGGAGCGCCAAGCAGGGAGAGGAGGCATAAAGAATCTCTTGCTAGCGTGGATGTTAAATGTGGCATTCACGATGGCCTTTGCTGTATCTGTCATGACAATCTCCCACACACGGCTTTGGTAAGATTTGGCTGCAAAGTAAAGGAGGAGATTTTCAAATCATCCGTAGGAGATGCTTGCATGCTTCCACAGTCTGATTTAGCAAGGTGTTTATTGCTGTGAGTGGTTTGTGGGGCTTTCAGGACCTAGTAGCGCATCCCTTTCCTTCAGAGAGATGCCCTAAAAATGTACAGGGAACAGAATCGGATGTATTTGTCAAGCTTTAGGGGCAATCCTATGCTATCTTGTATTTCACTTTAAGTACTACATTTCTAAATGTATTTTTTTCACCCATTCAGCACACAGAAATCACAATACATCTATCACAATACAAGACATTACATTATCCCACATCTGTGTTTTAGGAAGTTCCCATCAAGATCTGCCTTTACACAAGAGTTTCCGCTAAATGATTAACGTGCTGACAGATCATGTTTTTATTACGGTATCATGGAAATCAGGGATGGAAATACGGAATAGATCATCTCCTGGGGGGAGGATATGGGGTGAACAGGGTAATTCCATAAACAACAATCTCTGAGGTTGTACCAAGCCAAACTTTAAGACTAACTCTCGTTGGGATTTTATTCCATCGTCTCTAAGAGATCTTGCCAAAGGAGAGCTTTCCATCCAGTTACTCCTAAGCACTCTTTTTTTTTAAATTCCTTCCCACTACATACAACAAGATCTGGACCATCTCAAGGCGCTACCTTCTCCATAGTTAAACTCTGACATAGAATCATAGAATCACTAAGGTTGGAAAAGACCTCTGAGATCGAGTCCAAACGTTAAGCTAACTGCCAGGTCCACCTCTAAACCATGTCCCTAAGCACCACATCCACATGTTTTTTGAACGCTTCCATATATACATGTACAGTAGGAGAGAAGAAGGAAGAAAAAAAGGGAAGGCAGCACCAGTTTCCATATTCTGTACCAACGCTGGCTTTCCTTCCTCACAGTCCAGAAGCGACTCCGTACTTTAAAACATTTTGGGACAGTCTCAGAGGGAAACAGAAGGGGAGAAGGCAGCATGCTGCTGGTTGACTGGATGTGGTCCGGAGAAGAAAAGCAAAGAGAAAGCTTTTGGGGTGGCGAGAGCACCGTTTTGAAATAATTTACCAGCGTTTGTGGTTTCCTGGTGTATCACCATTATTTAATGATCTTTTTTTTATGCAAGAATTCTAGTGCTTCTCACTGCCACTTCCAGATGAATGCTGCCTTCCATCTCTGCCTGGCACGGTGACTAGCTGTCACTTAGGCAGGCCTCAAGGAAAAAAAGTCTAATATAGTACACAAGAGCTCTGCTATTAGTTCATTTGTAATGCTCTGAAAAGTAACTAATTTCTATGCTATTACTCATTTAAATGCGAGCCACTTCCAGTGACTTCGGTAACTTCTTTCAGATAGGATCACGTGAACTGTTTTCTTTTGGTGAACTTAGGCCACCAAACTTAAGCAAGTGGCATTCCGTATATCAAGTCCGAAGTCTTTTCATTAGAAGAGAAGAAGGTCCTGATCTAAAACTTGTGAAGGTAAATAGGAATCCTCACATCGCGCTCGGTGATTCCTCGCTGCGGGATTCCAGAAGCAGGCCTCAGGACCTGGAGTTAAGGCCCTGCTAAAGACAGTTGTACTCAGAGATAGACTTGAAGTGTTTTCAGGCTTATGGATTTGGACTGGGTATTCACCTCACGTGAGTAATAACTGAAATCATCAGGCAAATACCTTCAATAAATATAGCTCAGTTTGCAAACACTTTACTTTTTGCTTTATTTTTTAAAGCGTTACCAGCCCAGCCTGCCAATCATGTTCACTAAGGACCATTCACGGCGGTTTTCAGTGACTAGTCGGTCTGAATACAGCATATTTTAAAGGGATATAAAATTAAAAGTTCAGAGGAGACAGAAATAGCACTGCTTAAGACAAACCCGCCTCTGTACAAGACACACTACACAGACACAGCAAATAACCAAACGCAACAGTCATAAGACCTAGAGAGGTCTTACATTGCAAATTTGCTTTCTCGTACTTTTTTCTCACATGGCTGACTCAGTTTAGAACTATTTGACCCAGCAACACGTAACCAATACTTAACAAACAGCACAATGAGAGAATCAATTCTCTTTCATGCAGTGCCATACTATCACTTTTCCCAAGCAGTTTCTAATTTTTTCTTTGTATGCCTTTATGAGGTGACGTATAACACAGTGTTCCAGATATTGTAGACATCTGTATCATTAAAGCCTAATTCTTGCAAAAGCCCTCTCCCCACTCAAAGGAGTTATTTCAGTACGTGTCCCTGAACTGTGAATACACTCCTGCACATCTTGACAGAATACTTAGCATTTGTATAGCATTTGGGTTTGTGTTCAAAGTGATTTGCTAGCATGAGCTAATGTATCCTTACAACACCCAGAACAGTTGGTAAATTTTATTATCCTCATTTTATAAATTGGGAAACAGCAGCAGAGAGGTGAAGAGCCTGTTCTATCATCTTTATTACTGCCTCAATCCCTGGCTAGTTCCACTGCTTTCAGTGGGAATTCTTGCACAGTAAGATACTATTTGATATGAGTGAAAATCACGGTGTCTTCCACTAAGTGATTCGAGCAAGGCCTTGGGGAGAGTTTAGTGCAGGTTTAGAACTGAAGCATATCTCTCTCTCTCTCTCTCACACACACACACACTCTTTTGCTTCACCCACTTTCCCAATTTAAAAACAAAACCCAGAACTTACGACTGTATCTGTCATTTTTCCACCCCACAAGCTAATTTACAATAGTAATAATGATCAAGTAGCCCCACTGCACTGACATTACATACAATACAAGTTGACACATAGCACAAAGAAAACTCGGAGGAGTGACACAGTTTCCAATTTCTTATGCTACAAAAATGACCACCTTTTTGATCTCGTAATTTAACAATTCAAAGGAGGAGGGTGAAAGGCGCATTTAAAAGTTTCATATGAAATTCAGCACTACCAGGAAGGTGGTACTAAGTCAGTTTCAAGAGGCAACACCATGTCTCTGTTTATTTTTTTTAAAATATTGTTCTTTCAGCATGAAATGTGTACTCTAATTTCACAACATTCATCTTTGTATTTTCACAGAACAGATGAACATCCTTTCTATCTAGAGAGGCCTTGCTGAATTTGCTCTGTTAAGTTAGAGGGAACTGGGTGTTCTCACCTTCAAGAATAAAGTTATTTTGTCCACTTTTCCTTCTGCCTTCTGCAAATGCTTCGTATTTGTCCAACACATATGGCCACCAAGTCCTGATCCATGTTTCCTCATAAACCTTAGTTATCACCATGTAGTGGCATTTTTAATTGTAAAAATACGGGGGCTTAGTTTGCACAGTTTGAGCCTTTACCAATTTTTAGAACTGTGAATTTGTTGAATGGATTTTCAAGCACCTCTCTGTTGAGAAGGATGGAAGCGTTCAAGGTAGCAGCTACTGCTCAAGATGGAGAGGGGGAGCGTACAGAAACTCCCCCCATCTCCTAGTGGCAGCAACTCTGATTCTCCAGCACTTTTCCTCCCCTATCCTGTCTCTGCTCCAGCTCTTTCCTCTCCTCCTCTATTCCTACAGCAGGAATTTCACATCTTCCTTGCTCCTGGGAGGCAAAATCCGCTATCCCCTACCCAGCTGAGAAAGCACGCACCTGCCTTAGCAGTGTCCATGGCATCCATGAGATGAAACTGTAACTGTTATCTTTTGTAAAAGACACAGTGGGTCATTCTGCTCACAAGTTTCTAGGTACTTGAACACTAGCCCAGCATTAGAAGAAGGTCAGTACTGAGAGTTTCCATGACGGGCGCATATGAAAGACTATATGCTTGAAAAAGAGTTTGTGGTACCTTGGGTAACCAAAAGGGCTGGAATAGGAGAAAAGAGCCTGCAAAGGCCTCTTGTCCTTGAACATTGCCACTCTGGGCTTTGTCCCTGCCATTTTCCATGACGCTTTCTCCCAGTCAAGACCTGCTCTATTTATTTATTTGATTTATTTACTTCTGCAGCCCTCTTCCTTATAGCCTCCTTTACAGACCAAAGTCTGCACTTCACGGCAAGACATGGAGGCCCACCCTAGGCCCCTGGGGGACGCTGGCAGAGTCTGCGGTGGGAAGGGAGCTGCCCTGCGGGGAGCACCACCAGCGCAGGGCTCCGTTGCCCGCTCCTGGCGCAGCGTCAGGCTGGGCGGTGGGCCAGGGAGGCGTCCGTCCAGCGGCAGTGCCAGCCACCCTGGGGCTGCAGGGCTGTACTGGGGCCACTCTTTACCTGAGAAGCTGTTGGCCTGTGGAGTATCAAGGTGGTTTACCGGCTTTGCCTCCCCACTTCCTCTGGCCTGCAGGTTTTGCAGCACAGAGCCTGCCTCGGTGTCTCTTGTACTCAAACGTTTTGAGCAGTGAGGTGCAAACCCCTCTCAAATTCACCTGGGTAAAACCCATGTTTGATTAAGTATCATTTTCATAGGAATAAGCATAAGCAACTGAAAATCAGGTTCTCCTTGCTTTTCAGCCAAAAACCTTCATTTGAGATTGTACAAGAGGGGGGCAATATTTTAGTCTAAACGACTAATTCCAGTATTGTGAAAATCACAGTGTTTCCACTTACTGTTTATTCAGCTTTCATTCTGCTTTCCAGCTACATCTCCTCAACCATCCCAGTGGCTCACAGGAGTCATGCTTTTAAACCCCTGCCACGGTGTCCAACCAACAGTTTTTTTGTTTCTTCACTATTTTCTGTGGAAGGAGGAGAAAAAAAAATCAATTCTAACTGTATGTTTCTGCAAGATATGCTCCACTCTATATTCCCAATCATTTTTAACCCTTTATTAAAGGAACTCAGAATAAAATCAAGTGCTATCAGAAACAAGTGCAACTCCTATTATGAATCCTGCTCTACAGCAAATCACCTACCCTTACTATTTTGGCTCTCATAGAATAATTGTTGGTATTTCCAGCTGAATATATTTGGTAACAGAAAGAAAAAATGAAAACCAAAATACACCCTAAATGTAGGACACTGTCAAAATACACTGTAACTTTAAAGGCGTAGTTATGACAAAATATTTATAGTCTTTAAAATGCAATTCAGTGACCAACACAAAGAAGAGTTTTTGCTTTAAGGTGTATTTTGATTCAACAGCACTGGTTTCTCCTCTCCCTTATACTAGTATAGAGCAGGAGTAACTGCATCCAGTCCCGGAAAGTATAACACTAGCGTAAGTGAGAGAAGGAAGAATCTGGCTCCTACCATTCAAAACTATAACCAGTAGCAGCACTGTTAGATGTACCCTAAAACTACTCTGCATAAGAGAAGAGGGTAAGTTGAGCTGAGCAACCTGGTCTCACCTCTTAGCCGACCCTGCTTTGAGCAGGAGCTTGCGCTGGACACCTTCCGAGGTCCCTGCCCACCTGAGCCTGTAATTCTGCTCTCCAAGTTCTTTTCACTTGCATCTTCACCAGTGAATTTAATGGGAATAGATTCAGGCTTTTTTAAACGTACTCTTTTGGGTTTTTTTTCCAACTCAAAATGTTATGCCGTCACTTCTTTTTGTATGACCATCCAACTAAACTATGTCTGGCTGAAGGAACCGTTACACTTGTGCAATTCGCACTGCTTCACTACTTGCATCTGTGTAAAAGTGAGAATGTAAGGCAGGAACGGCAGCACCAGCACTCATAGTCACAAGCCTCAGAGATGTTCCAGATAGTACTTTTGATTTGAAAATGCCATAAAAACCTTCAGCAAACCTGGTTTCTTTAAGGACAGAATTTGTCTTGCAGAAGCTTTGCTTTCACAAGTTTGGCAGAACGAGGACCTAGAACAGAGGACAGAGACCTCTCTGGGGAGAGCAGAGCGGAGGAAAGAAAGGATTCTCTTCCACCAGTGTTAACCTACGCATTTGACCAAAAAAGCCCCCGAATTGCTCTGATAGATGTGAGAGTATAATCAGGTGCCATGGGCTCATGTGTGCTCCTACCAATGTCCTGCCTGCTTGAAGAACAAGTAACATACTGCAGCCAGTTTAGCACTGGCTAGGGGACAGCCACCAGCAGCCTTCTTTTCAGTTGCCTTCCACAGATCCTGCCACTGTTTTGGCCTCTGATTTTTCAGTCAGGGCCTGTGCATTACATTTTTGCTTCCTTTCAGCAATCATCCTGCTTGACAGAAGGGAAAAACTCTTTCCTGTACTGTCCTTTTGGTAAAAAGGTTGTACTGAATACGGAGCTGGAAGTTACTAGACCGATGACCCCAAAATGTGAGGTCCTTTCTAAGTACTGTTCGGGAACAGCATAACATCAGTCACACAGACAAGGAGATATTTTCAGGGTTCCTTAACAGCAGTTGGAACACCAAAGGCAGGGAAGCACAGCAAAAAATTTAGTGTTGCCACCTTTCACTGTTTTATGAAAAGTCTTCCAGTCCTGAAGACAAATGATTACATTGTAGTTGCACGGAAAAGCCTAGGAATGGGATTCAAGTTCTCCTTTCTTAATGGACAAAAAAAGTCAGGTGCAAAGACAAGCAAACCCTAGGGGTTTGTATTATCAGCAACGCGATCATCGCTTTCTTTTGCCTCTTAGAGAGACTGTATGGGAAAAGCCTTGAGAAATTCGCAGGAAAGGTGAATTTCTCCCCCCTCAAAGGCCACGGTCCCCAAACTTCCTACGAACTGCGAGAAACAAGCCAAAGGGGCGAGCGGGCGGTTTTCAGCAGCGTGTGCCAGCCTGGGCTTCCCGAGCTGTGAAGCGGTCACTACCAGGAAACCAGCGCTGCCTACCCACAGCCGTCACCGTTCAGGTCCGTGAAGGCGGGTGCTGAGGTAACCCGTGAGCCCGCAGGGCCACACGGACGCAGGCACCCCCACACACCGGGGCCAGGCGGGAAGGACACAGCCCCTGCCCTTGAGAGGACGGCGGGGGGGGGGACGACACACAAGCACCCCCCCGCTCCTCACCGAGCTCTGAGGCGATGCACCCCACCGAGGCGCTAGGCGGGGCGGGGAGACGGAGCCTCGCCCTCGGGGCTCGCTCCTGCCACTCCACGCACACCTTCTCCCCTCAAACCCCTTTCGCCTGCCCGCCGCTCCGTGCCCGGCACAACGATCAGCGCCGCAGCGACGGAATCCCCCCCCCGCCCCCGCGAGCGCGGAGTGAGGCGGAAAAGGGGCGAGCGCGCGCTCGCGTTGAGGGGGGGGAGGGGGCGCCCCCCACCCCCCTCCGCAACCCCGCTCGGCGCGTGCCCGCCGCTCCCATTCAGCCACGCGCCGTCCCCGCCGCGGCGGTTGCTGCCGTCAGAGCTGCCTGCGTCAATGCTGCCTCAGTGACACGCACCGGGGCTCTGCGCTCCCCCACCCCCAACCGCCTCCTCCTTTCTGCCTCTTTTTCTTTTCCCTTTTTTTTTTTCCCCTCAATGAGACGCCTTAATGGGATTTTTTTTTTTTTTTTATGATCCCGCTTATAAATCAGACCGGCTGGCGCGTTTACAGTTAACGGTTCCTTTGTGTGTGTGTGTGTGTGTGTGTGTGTGGAGGGGGGGGGGGGCGTCCATCCCCTCCGTCTTTATTTTTTTAAAATAATAATTTTGATGGATAATTACTATTCAGTGTATTTATTTCACGCAGGCCCGGTGTCGCACGCGTGCGTGGCTCTCCTCCCAGGTACCGAGCACCCCCCGCGCCCCCGCTCTCCCTGTCGCTGCGGCGCTGAGGGCGGCTGGAAGGGGGGGGCCGTACCCAGCACACTCCCCGCTTGCTATATTATAGCGGATTTCCCTCTCTCCCAGAAAAGCAACCTTTCCCCCCCCCCCCCCTTTTTAACAGCCTGCTCGTTCAGCGTTTTTGCATTATCTGCACACCCACCATTTTTTCTCCCCTTCCCACTGTCGTGTGTGTCGTGTCCCCCCCCCCCGCACCCCATTAATCATCAAGTCCTTGGCTCTCAAGAATAATGGTTTATAAAATGGTCGCTCTGCGCCTGTCCTCAGTTGCACGCATCACCCCAGCCTCCCGCCTGCGCTCCTCCCCTGCTCATCAAGGTCAGAGGGAAGTCTTGAGGGCACAGTTAAACCCAAACCGTATTTATTTACGTTTTCTTCCCGACTGTCTCCTTCCACCCCTTTCCTTTTCCTCGGGAGAATTTGATGGCAAAGCTCCCCAGGTTTTTTGTGGGGTCAGGCCTTGCCCTACTTCAGAACGTATCTGTGCTTAGCTCGGCAGAGAGGACAATATCCCGGTCCCGTTAAAGTCAATGGGAATCAGTGAATTCAAGCGTCACTGGATTTGGCTGGCAGAGCGTGCAGCCACGCTCTGGCCAAACCCTGCCCCGTTTCAATTCAGCTTAACTGCAGCAGTGCCAAGCCGCTGCGAAGCTGGCTTGTGCTGCCGGCGCAGCGCTGCCCTCCCGTACAGGAATCCTTGGTGACGTTGAGCAGCTGGAACAGATCCTGCACCTCCCTCCTGCCGCCATGCAAGGCACCCGAAACTAGCTTCCACCTCCTGGCACCTCCCCAGCAGATAAAGGTCCTTCGAGGTCGGGGATTGGCTGGATAAATTAGAGCAGCCTAAAGACTAGATTAATTTAGACTGCAAACGAGCCTGGTGCCGTCCAAGTCCCAGTGGTATGAGACACAGCCATTTTTATATCCTCCCAGCTGCACCTACCCCTGCTCCCCCAGCTCAGGACTGGGTGTATTAACAATCGTATGGTAGCAAATCTTTTTTTCTATCGATGCAAAAAGCAACAGTTTCAGAAACAGTTCGGTTCTGTAGCACCAACTACTTTGAATAACCATTTTGCTTCAAAATACAAGGAAAAAAAAAATTTAAAAGGGCAAGCAATTAGACCACAAACTAGACTTCTGAAGAGAAAAAGGAATCTAACAACTGAATAACTTGTACGCAGCAAGGGCTTCACTGTGCATTTGAAACTTATTGTTATTTGCATTTTTTGAACAAAAAAAGGGAAACATAAACCCGGTATCATAAAAGCAATGCTGGGTGGCAATAGGGAACCTTATGACAACAGGAATGCGCTTACGCATTTTGATACCCAGCTGATGCATAAAACCGCATTTACATCACCTCTTTGTTCAGCTATGTTTTACTTAATTGTATCAGCGGGGCTTCTCCTCAACAAGTATCCATTTAACAGATAGGCCACAAAGCCACGCAGGACAGAGGTTTGCAGGGAATCGACCAAGCCCGGGCTCGCCGTACCGGATAGGATCCAAGCCCGCGAGCAGCTCAGCAACCTGCCCTGGACACAGGACGCGTGAGGAAAGGCAGGCAGGCCTTTGGAAAGGCTCCTGCAGAGCCCCAGGGGTGGCAAACAGCCCGCCTTTACCCACGCTCATTTACATTCTACCACTGTGACTGCACTTTCTTATCAATTTTTTTACTATTTCGTTTCCATGTGGCAAAACGAGCCTCGGGATTCGTTTGTGCGTGATTTTCTTGTTACGAATGACGCAGCTCTCGGTAACCAAGTGTGTTACATGGGAGACAGGACAAATAGCGTGCACTAGTGCATATTAACAAGGGTGACTCTACTGTTTATTTCCCCACATTAAAAGCTGACCTTGTGAGAGCAAGGGTCCCCTTTGCCAGCGTATGCCATACGCTACTAAAGGCGGAACGATGCCGGGGGAGCGGGAAGCGGCCTGCTGCCTATGCAGAAACAGCGGCTCTCTCCTGACAGCGCGGCAGAGGGGAGTGGTGCCTGCCTAATGGGCTGGGGGTAGCTCCCTGCCTTTGCGCAGAACACGGCACTGCACTCGCTGGATCTGCCTTCAGAGAAGCAGGTTTGAAACAAGTCAATCTTTGCTCTGCCTTGGGAGTTGCTCCAAGTCTTTGGCTGCAGATTGCAGTGCTAAATTGAGACCATTATTTTGCATTGAGCTATTTTCATCCCGAAGTGCTTTAAAGGCTTAGCAGATATACAGGCTATGGTGCTATATGCGCAGGAATCACTCCAGCCACTAATGAAATGCAGCCACCTATTAACCACAGCCGTGTGATGCCTGGTCCCTGGGCGTGATGACTGCCAGAAGATTTTGTTTTATCCGGCTGAGCCAAGCCTGGTTTTTGGTTAGTGGAATGCTTCATGCCATTTGAAAAGGAAAACTGGCAGGATCTTTAGATACAGAATAGAAGTAGGTATAGACAGTTACACTCAGCCCTGGAATTTGAAATGCCACCACTGAGACAAGATCTTCTCTGGAGTCTTGCTTTGTTCCACAACCCATATTCGATATTAATTATCAAAACAGTCCTCCTCCCACTCAGTGGTGCAGGGAGATGAGCATGAACATCTGGAGCCTTTCACCCATGGGGTGGTTATTCAAAGGCCTCCGGGCCAGTTGTGGACAAAACACCATGGTGCTTTGGTCACCTATAAACAATGAATTAATAGTTTCACTGCAGTTTCTTGTGGATAGGTGCCTGTATGGGTAAAGCACCACAGCCACCTCCACAACTGGCTTTAACTCACACTTGACTGTTCTGTCTAGAAGAGGCAAGAAAACGGAATTACTGCACATTTGCCATTATGGAAAATTCATTTTAAAATGCAAAAAGCACAGTGGAATATAAACTGTATGCCTAAAATGACCCATATAATATCCACTCAGCACTATACATACACCTTTGTATAGACTGCACGCGCTGCATTAAATAAGCATGCTTCCCTGTCTCTAGTTAGGGTAGAGAGGGAATTGTGTGGTGAAAGACGTAATTTGTACATTAGGAAGTCTCTGTTGCCAGATCAGCAGCACTGACGTCTGTACTCTCTCGCTTTGTTCCTGCTGCTATAAATCAAAATGACTACAGTCCAAATGCCTCACTTGCTTAACTATAAATGCACTGCTAGTCAGAAAAATCCACACCAGGAGGGATCTAGATAATCTGCATATACTTTAAACTGATTAGATAGAGAAAGTCCAAAAAAAGACAAGAATAACATTTATAAATTTGTGGTTTCAACAACAGCAACAAAAACTTTTAAAGGGTGGAATCCAGCAGAGCTGTAAAAATTCTGTGTCTACAGGCACTGATGTCTTTGCTAAATGAACTATCAAATTTGCCTTTCTTAATGTGCGTTGGGATTTTTTTTTCCCCCAGATTAATGCAACCTCTTTAGAAGCCTGTTTTCCCCTGTGTCCTCATGTATTTTCCTGCTTGTGTAAACTACTGGAAGCAAATTAAAACAGGATTGATGAAGTGGGTCAGGTTTTACTTTCCCTGGTTTTATACGCCTGTGTATTTATAATAATAAATACAAGCATCTATAGCTGAGCTTGACTCCCATTTATTTGGAATTTTAGAAAGCTAAATATCTCCTCTGCAGATGAAATAAGCCCTCAAAGCCTAAAATACCACTTATATCCCTTCCAAGTTCTAAAAGAGGACTCGACAGTTACATAAAAATGATGGTGCCAATGCCTGCTGCTAACCTGTTGGCTGGGGGAGAGCAGGGGAACTCTCTTCCTAACACCTACAGAGAGCCTGGAGTCGTTATAGAAAAACGCAGCACAATTTCTTGACTAAATGGAAAGGCAACGGGAGAAATTAAGAAGGTAACCTTCCAATACCAACATTAGCTCAGCTGAGCTGTAAATCCTGTGTATTGGGCGGCATAGCCAGAAATATGTTGAGCTGTACTTCTGCAGAGGAAATAACAGGATCAGAGAACAGCAGGTGAGCACGTTGTCAACGCCACACTGACGCTGCTGTTGGAGCCGCTGCGTTACAGCTCCCGAGACCACCAGATTTTTACAGTAGGACATTCAAAGAGTATCAAAGCGAAAAGTCTGAAGGTATTTGTTTCGCGGAGGCTGTCTTGTTAGGCCTTGGCTAATGAATTTGCAACCAGATGTTCGTTTTACGATCTGATCCAAAATGCACTGAAGTCAATGGAAAGTCAATTGGAAGTTCCAGATTACTGGAAAAAAGCTACTGTAGAGCCAATATTTTTAAAAAAATAATAAAAAAATAAACAGGATGTAGCCATTGGTCATTCAGCTTGGCACTGATCCTAGGCAAAACTGCGGAAGAGCAAAGGAGCAGACACAGGCTCATCAGTTATGTGCCACCAAAGTTGTCATGGTTGTCATGTGAATGGGTAGAGACTACAACAAATGGAAAATAACTGGATTTGTCTTACCTCTCTCTCATTGCTGGCCCACCTAGCCAGTATTCCTTCTCATTTGCCATTGATTAAGAGCATGTACATATGGTTACTATAGCTCAACTGGCACAACTGTAGCATTTTAGGATGTGGTAACTATGTAAAATAAAGGAGAGTAACATGATCAATGCCAGTTACCATAGTTTTTTTAGAAACAGCCTAACAGGCCTCATAAACAATACTTCATTTTTTTGTTTTGTTTTCTTTCAGTTTATAAATGCATATGTTGAAAGACAACCATCTTGAGGTAACAGGCTTCTGTAATTCTTTCAGGTTCAGTTCCATGTGACACTGATTAAAAAAATTAACTATAAACAATAAGCAATGTAACACATACTAAAGCGTCAGACTGGGCTCCAGTGTCTGAAAAATTAAGCTAAACAAAATCTTCTGTGTTTCAGAGTAACTATTTAACTGTTGCAGCCACTTCCCCAGGACACGATTCACTCTGTCTGGAGTCTTTAACTCAAGACGGGTTGGATATCTTTCTAGAGATTATAATCCTGTTGCAGAAGTTTCTAGTTGAGATTCTCTAGGCCTCACTCTTCGGGAAGTCAGACAGCTGTCCTAATGGTCCTTCTAAGTCTGAACACATGGCACCTTGATAACTGGTGAACAGTGAGCATAGATTGACCTACTCTGACACCTCGTAGGTAAGGTTTCCCTTGAGCAAAGTTCAGTTTCTTTTTTTGCATACATTTGCATCTATATGATTTGCACACAGATCTTAAAAATAACAGATCATGCAGTGTCTTTGTGTCACAAGGAGGCTGTAGGCTGTTGGACAAAAGATCAAATTTACAGGAGAAGAGAGAGAAAACAATATAAATTCCGGGGGGGGGTGGGGTGGGGGGGGCTTAACCTTGGTTTGGTGCAGTCCTCCCTCACATTTACTGGATTAAGATGGAATTGAACCGAACAAATACCCATACAAAATCTGGTGAGAACTGCAGTGGAGTGGAGACATCTAGCTGCCTTCTGCCTACCAACAGCATCTGTGAATCAGGAAATCCTGGCTCTGGACAGAGGCTGTAGAAACCAGCTTCTTTAGGAGAAAGTGAACAAGCCCTTCCTTGCCGAGGGGCAACATAAAATTGGGATGGAGAGAAGATTATATGTACTGTTTACATTTCCTCGTGTTCTCTCTGGAGCCTTCCCGAACAAAAGTTTATTTCCGTTAATTCCTTAAGTTTGGTTTCTTAGGAGAGCTTTTTATTTTGACAGTTTTGGTTACGTGATCTTAAAAAGCAGCTTTGACTGTGCAAATTACCATGAGAAACAATGTTGAAAATACCTCCTTGATCCAGAACTGAAGAGGACTGAAGTGCGCTGATGGAGACAGTGTGAATAAGCCTGATTGCCATTGTTCAGGCTGCACCCTGTCCCCAATTAGAAAGTCTAAAAAAGGGGCAGTGTGTCATTACTGCGGTATACTCTCCCTTGCATCGTAAGCAGAGCCAGTTCCAACCTGCTTTTACATCTCCAGAGGCCCAGCAAAGGCGTAGGCTCCACAGCGAGGTGGGACTGCGCGTAGCGTGTCACACCTGCAGCCCCACAAGGAGAGGCTGAGCAAGCTGCGTGGTGCCCTGCTCTGCAGAGGTACCTTTGGGGCCCTGTCCATAAACCAGAGCCTGCTGAATGACCGCATCCACGTGTGCAAGCAGATTTAAACATGCCATCAGCTGAGGGACTGAGGACTAAGAAGACTGGCTGCATATGTATGTACTTGAGGGCTTCGAAAAATCAGGTGTGTCCTCCAGTTTTCATGGCCCCCAGCTCCCACAGCCAGTTGTTGCAGGCTCTGGGACCGCAGCAGTCAGCAGCAGGATATCGCAGTAAGGCTACAGCCTTGTTCCTTCAGCTTCTCAGCACATCTCCTTCCAACTTCAGCCTGCGCCTGCTCTCAGTGCACATAAACACACGCACATGCTAGCTCCAGCAGTAACCAGACTTTCTACGCTCGCAAATTCTGACTCTACAGATGGGGAACTGTCCAAAATTGCAATTGGAGCCCAGCTGTTCCCTACCATCACCCGATAAACAAAGGCCACGCAACTCTGCATATACGCTTCTCCAAGAGAGACAAGAACTGGGAAGCTCCAAACAGGTTTTGCATAAGAAAGTACAGGGATTATACTAGTTACAACTATCTAATCACAACAAAACAATCCCTGTGACTGTGGAGGTGAGGCCAGTATTCAGATAATGACATGCATCTAGAATGAAGCAGGAGATTTAGGACATCAGGACAGAGAAAGGATAATAAGAATACTGGCCCAAGCTCAAACGCTAATGCATACCAAACATTAATGCGACCCAAACAACAGCCGCTTCAGAGGAGTGTTTTTGATTTTTCTAGGGAAGAGATATCACCAGCAGAAGGAAATCTGCAGTGTTATTTTTTGGTAGATGAGGAGGTAGCTTTTGTTCCAAGGCCCATCCCTATGTCAGGAGCAACATCAGGTCCACAGTTTGGACTAAGGCAGGCACCTCTAACTCAAAACTGGTTGAGTTTGCAGTCATCTCTGACAATGTAAGCAGCAAGGTCACAGGTGCAGGAACAAGTACCTTTCTCCTCTAGAGAGCTCCCTTGAGAATGAGTTTGAAGGTGCCCTTGTGGCATCATATCAAGCAAGGAAGCTTGCACTGCAGCATCCGCTGCTTTTTCTATGGAAGGAAGAGTTCAGCCTCCAGAGATGTTAATTTAGTTGCTATTGTCCCCTTCTCCTTTTCTCCACATATCAGCCCAAGAATAACAAGAAAGCCAAATGAGATCTACCAGGTCGCTCGGTCTTTCTAAACCAGTACTTAGGCAGGACTTTCTGGCTTATGCCTTTAGTCTCTGGGATTTTCAGATGTCTCCCCAAGTCTCGAAGTGGTCTGAAACTGCTTAGCTTCCAAGATTAAGTGTATTCGTTGTAATATAAATGAGGCTTAATACTTTTAACCAGAGCTAAATTTATCAAAAGAAATCACGAAGTGAGCTAACCATGAAGGTCATTATTCTGGAAGGGAAATGTGAACATAAGGATTAAACCTTACCTGGAAAATGTAAGGTGAACATTTCTCCCAATGATTAGGGCAACAAGAAATTGAGGGATATATTTTCAAGAAAGCTGTGAAGAGAAAGACTTTGTGGAGGATTCTCAGCATTCTGTTTTGCCAATGTAAGCAACTGCATGGTTTGCCAGTGAAAGATAAATGAATGAATTTGAGTTCAAGCCCTTGTAAGAAGCCCTCATATTGCCATGATTCATTTTGGCAGCCCACCAAACCAGAGAGAAACTCAATGGACCAGCATAATCCCTGATCACTGAAGTTAATTGAGGTTGAGTCACACCTGGAACAATCTTGCCCATTCATTCATTAACAAGAGCAGAGACTAAAAACACTATATAGACTGTTTCTGCTATGTGGGGCAAGGTGTGCTAAGACAAGACATTTCTGACTTAAAAGCACAAACCTTCCTTCCGTTATCCCTAGAGGAGAAAAATGCAATTTTGTAGGAAATTGAGATCTAGGCAGTCAAGTTATCCTGGAGTCTCAAAGTTGGTACACTACCCTTGCCACGTGCAAGTCCATCAAAGTTTATTGTGCTATGAATGAATCTTCACCACCTGACTGAATTCACAGTAGCTTTTTCCTGTACCTGCTGTACTGCACTGTTACAATTAAGGGTACTTAAGCTTAGTCTAGTGTAACGTAGTACTGTAACGCAGACAACGCCAACAGTAGCAACAGGAGGATGTTGAAATAATGTTCTACCACCGCCTTGACTTTGACTCAGTGCTTGTGCCTGCAGGATACTTTGCTTATTGCCTTGAAAATGCCGTTACCAGTGAAGGATTCCACATAAAAGACTCTTGAAAAATGAAATTAAGGAAGTTTTTAATGCTGTGCATGAAAACAGCATTCAGCCTCATGCATGAAATTCCTTTGAGTATCTTAAGTTTCCAAAGAACAGCTTTATGGTTCTTATGGCAGTAAGCCCCAAAGATGGAGTTACAAATCTACCTCATAATTTGTCCCAACTGTATGTATTAGGCTCACGTTCTTCCCGATCTAGGATATTATGGTGGTTATTCAGTCATCTCAATTAAGAAATAGCTTTATAAACCAGTTCTGAGCTAGCTCCAATTTTGGGAAGTCTGTAATCAACAGTATCTTCCAAGGAAATATTTACCTTGGGTTCTTGACTGTCGTGGAAAAGAGCCGCTGGGCTGGGACTTCATATCAGCAATGTTCCTATCAGTGATGGAGTGTGCTAGTGTCTTTGAAATAATTCATCTTGGTGTTTTACTGAAGCTCGGAACACAAAAATAGGAACATTTGTCCCTGTTTTTTACCACTGTTTGTTTAATAAAAAATAATAAAAAAAAAAATCTGTGTTCCAGAAAAGCTTTTGGAACAACCAAAGCGAAGACCAAGCCTAAATGATCCATCCCAGGTTTTACTCCATACTTGACTGCTTCTGGAACAGGACATTTTGGGTGTTTTGTCAATTCCCTGTAGATATCCGGCCAGGATGTATGTATTGAATAAAAAAAAAAAAGAAAAAAGAAAAAAAAAAAGAAAAAACCCAACAAACCCACACTTTCAACTTGCTGCAGCGAAGTACTTCAGTTAGCTCTTTTCCTGAAGTAATAAATTAAAAGCAACCCATTATCTGGGTTGCAATGCAATTCATTCTTCTTTCAAAAGCTTGACATTTACAGTAGAGGAACTCTTAAATGTATAAACATTTCCCACTTTTCCTAATACTACTAATCTCCTAATTCACTTCAACCACAAATGATTTTAAATAGCCAATAGATCTTTAGATTCACTTTTATTTGCACTTCTGGAATAGTCATCTAATGTCCTAATATATCTACAGTAAGGGAATATGTCCTGAATATAGTTATAAGAATAATTAATTAAAACAGAAAAAATATTTGGAACTGTTCTAGTAAGATTTATATATAGAAGCTGTTTCTGTGGGCAGAAGTGTTGTACTCAAGACTTGAAAACCACCTTAAAAGTATTTACAACTAACTGGAATTAAGATTTTTTTCAGAAGAAAGATAATGATGACAGAGTCAGGAAAGTTTTCTGCTACCTATTTGTTTAAATGAAGACTATTTCCTTCCATAGCAGGCTTAGATGGATACCTCATTATGGTGTTAGGAAACAGTGTACTTTGCTGAAGCTCCAATTCCCGTAGGATGTAGACAGAAGAAAAATAGTGACTGTCACATGCTTTCAGAGTTTCACGGAAATCTCCATGCATATTGGAAGACCAGCGCAGTCACTGATAAACATCTCTGTAGTGAGAGCCCACACTTTGCATGTCGAGAATATGCGGCAGAGAAAGAGCAGAGGAGTTGCTATTAGAGCCGATTAAGAACCAGAATTCCAGTCTTATGGAAAATCCCCGTACGCATTTTTGACCCATATTATGACAAACAACTGCAATTTCAGATTTTCTCACAAACCACTTGTTTGTAAAAGAGCAAACTGGTACATTCTGCTCCATTTCATTTTAATACCCTTCATTGGCTGCTGTGTTTCATGGGAACAGCGGTTTGGGTGCCTTTCACCCTCTTTTCTTCTACAGCCCGTGCCTCAGCTACGTCCTTCCTCCCGTGCCATGGCAGCCTGTGCCCGCACCAGGAGAACCAGTGAGCCCTGTGCGGGGCAGGGGGCCCTGGAAGAAGAAGTGGGGGCTACCAATTGCAATAGAAATCAATTCGCACATCAGAAATTAATTACAAGCCCAGAAGCCTTCAATCCATACTCAGGTAGACTGCCTGCACTACCTCTCTATCTACATACTCACCCTGTGTATGCCAGCATCTAACTTTTATTGCCAGATTAGCCCGAACGACAAGGTATTAGAACTGGGTTATGATTATAGCAAAGTGCAGGGAGTGTCAAAAAGTAGAAATATGTCACTTACTGTATTCTCGTCTCAAAACCTTATGGCTTACCACCCTGAAAGGAGGCGAGGGAGCTGGCAGCAAACAAAATCTTCCATTGTGAAAGGACTGACAGGTCTAATCGTCATTTCTGCTTCAGAAATTTTTAAACTGCAGTATGTGAAAACATGCTGACCCTTGGGAAATAAGTGGGGCTGTTAAAAATAAATAGGTTCCAGCTTTTCAGGAAGAGCAGATTCACTACAGTGACGTAAAAACACCCAGCAGCTTGTCCCAGCCATTTCCCATGAGACGCTGCTGATTTAGGAAGAAACAGCAGCTCACACAGCTGCCTGGAAATTTAAATGCCAGGATGTTACTTCTTGAATCTCTGATTTTTTCCACAGCTCACCTTTGACACAGTGACAGTACTTGCACAATCCCTCCATACCCTGAGAAATACCCTTTGAAGACTTTTAAAAAAAAATAATTAACCTTCACAGAACATCCCAGTATGCCTTGAAATATATTACAGGAATTTCCTCTTATTGTTGGGCAAAGTTTTATTTTAGAAATAAAATATTGCATATTGTTCATTTTAAGGTTTTTAATCTTCTGTTGAAAGGGATAATGCATCCCAAGTACATTTTGGGTGTTGTGTTCATGTACTTGCCAGAAAAGGATGAGTGTTGTGGTATGACACCTACAGAGGCGCAGCGTGTGGTCAGCCTGAGCCAAGGCATAGACAGGTGAAAAAGCAAGTGCTGAAACAGAAGTCTCCCTCTGAATGGAATTACTGCTTTACAGCCACTTCTGCCAGTAACAGCAGACTATTTCTGTGACGCTATAGCTGCAGGCTTGGTAGTGACAAATAAAATTTCTTCATTTCAAAGCATACATGTGCATCTTTAATTCAAAATGGTTTGTTTCAGGCCCCTGTGGAGACTGCCAGGGTGAAGTATTAAGTCATTTTAGTCAGGAAGATAGTTCTTCCCGTAAACATTTCACGATCCATCTGTTTTCTCTCGTGTTAATTCATCAGGATCTATTCCTTTACTGTTTCCTTCTTCGATTTCCACTCAGTTTTTCCCCCAAAATCCTGTTAAATCCTAACCAATGCTTTCCATAAGACAGAACTCATGAATTAGTATTTGTTTATAAAAGGAGTGTAGGGATTACATGCTGGAACAGATCCTTCATACATAATCACTTCAACATGTGTCTTTCCACCCCACTTACAGTAAGACTGCAAGTCATGTAAACATCTCTACAACAAAAAGAAAATTGCTGGTTGATTTGTTGTACTTCTGCTCTGATAGAATGAAGGAAGAATGTATGTATTAAAAAAATGAAAATTTATAGAAAATATAAATCCATACAAATATATGTCCAGAAACTGAAGGAAAACAGTATCATCTCAATAGGTTCTCCTTGATAGATAAGGAGTCAGATAAGTAACATCAGGCAAGATCCATCATCTTGTCACCTTGCCATTTGCCCTGAGTAGTATACACCCATTATCAGACCAGCAGTAGAAACCCATTTCACAGACCAGGGCCTTTCACAGAAAACAGTCTCTCTTCAGAGAATTTCTGGTGGCAACATCCAGTAGGAAGAAGCTGCAATCAAAAACTCAGAGACACTGAAGTTGCACACCTTTGAAGAAAAACCCCGTGGCCTATAGTTTTTACAGAAGTTACACACTCAAGCAGGTCGTCATACATACAGGGAATAGGAGGGAACAACAACCAAACAAAATCCTGTGATTTCTACTCAAAAGAGCTTCCCTTGGCCAAGTCGTCATCACCTGAAACCTTCCCTTCTTAGACCCCTTCATCAGAAAAGGGACCCCCCCTTAAACCTGAATCCAGTGATCCCTGTCACAGGAAGGTTGATATTATCTGCAATGATTTCAAAGGCTTGTGGTCCTAAAGCAATAAGCAAGAAGCCCTCAGGTGAAACCAAACACAATGAGAAGGCCATCAGAGTCTTGCTGTGGCTTGGGTATGGCCAGGACTTTTTTTGCTGTTATTTCAGAGCATAACAGCTATTTGAACAGCGAGATGAGTGCAGCTCTGCGCACGGCCAGAAGTGGCAAAGCAGGCACGGCAAATAACTGAGCAACTGAAGAAATCAGAGGAGCAATGCATCTCCATACCTAGTCTCGCTAAGAAGTTGTTCTGCAAGCAGCACAGCTAGGGGGGCTGGTTTCCTGCTGGCACGCTACGAGCATTACTTCTCAACCACCTTTCCTGGCAACAGCCCGGGTTCCCCCAGCATTCCCCCAGCACCTGGTAGGGCGAGAACCAGCCCACACTGTGTCCAGCCACTTTCTAGGTGACCAGCAACCTGAACGGCCCACTGCCACACAGGGTCCTGGGCTGCCCCTGCTCTTTTTCCAGAGCGGCGGTAGCAGCAGCTCCTTCCTCAACTCAGTTCCTGGTGTCCCCCAAACCAGTGGGAGTTTAATGATCGTTGAAACCTCCTTTCAAAGGTGGTGAAAATTGAGCAGTGGGGCTACAAGCTATGGGAGGGGAAGGAATGGGGATGAATAAACAGACAGTGAGCTCACATATGTCTTGTTTTCTTAGCAGTTCAGGCTAAAAATGAACATTTTATATATACATATATAAAGGGTGGGTAACTGGCAAGATTCTCAGTATCAAAAGAAGCTTGGCCCTGTCTCAAGAAACCAACAGCCTATTTGAAGTGAGCTGGTGTATTTTTTTCTCTGGTAATGACTTTAACAGTGTTCTTACTTTTACTAGCCACACTGGGCACTAGTCCATCTTATAGACTGGAGCTCTCAGTTCTCCAAGTAATTCTGCAAACCCAATAAGATTACCCACTGAATTCAACCAGAGATGTTGCATTCCTTCCTGACATGATCCTGTTGCTGGCAGGGGCAAGGGGGAGACTAATCTGAATGAGAACAATCTTCTCAAAGACAGAAAATTGCTCACAATTTGAAAGTGTCCCTTGTTTCGCCCTGCTTCAGGTGGATGCAGTCCAAATCCACTGGGATGGCCATTAATTGGAGCAATTCTACTGTAAGGGGCTTTGCTGGTGCTAGATGCCAAAGAAAAATGTTTTCCAGGCCTTCAACACAGCTAGAGCATTGAGCTTTGAGAAGTCTGGCTTTGATTCACGAAAGGGTGTAAATGTCACAACGTTCACTACTAGGGCCCCTAGCCTTTTTGATAAATTGCTGGCTCATCAAATCTCTAAGTTAGAGGTAGGGGGCAAATAAGTGGGTCTGGGATTTATCGCTAAATTGGAATTTAAAAAAATTAGTTTGAGGATGAATGCACTGTGTCTTTTCTTAGTTTTGAGAAGTTTACGTTTCCTGATTGCTTTAGATTAAATATATTCCTGAAAACGAAACAAAAATCCCAAACCTAAAATAGAAAATTCAGTCCTTTCCAGAATTATTTATCACTTTTTTTGAGAAAATAGAAGCTATTCGTCACATTCAACATGACTTCATGGCTAATTCTGATTGACCCAATCTGCTAGAGCATGAAAAATTCCTTCTGCCGTAACAAAAAGATGTGAATAGGGCCACATCTCCTAAATGAATGAGTACTTGCTCATCCCCAATAGTTACTTCTTTTGAAGTTATCGATCTTAGGAATAACTGGATGCCAAATCTTATACAGGTTATACTATACGTTTGTCATCCACTTTATCACATAGGCAAGAAATCAGAGTTCACCACCTGTTAGAACAATTTAGCCTCCCCACACCCCAAATTAAATGAAGGTTCAGAGTTGTAACTGTCAAATTTTCCTGCTTTGGTCCAGAAATTGTGATGCAAGTTGCACTCCTTGCTCCGTCACTGATGGCACATATGATCTTCATGATCTTTCACGTCCAGCTTCCATGTTTGTAAAAGTTGGTGTCGCTCATTTTTATAAAGGACCTTGCTCAACAACGCTCAGAACAGTGCTAGATAAAAAGATTATCAAAATTATTCTTCTATCCTTAGCTTATCGTCCAGCTTTAACCTTACCACTAAGTGTAAAATAGCCTTCAGAAGTTTGTCATTTTCTGTTTATGCTTCATAGATGATACGCTGAACCATTTACTTTAACAAAACAAATTTTAACAGTCCTCATTAACGAAATTGCATGCGCAGTGGTTACATAAAGCATAATAGTTTCATTTTAGCTTCCCCATCTCTGGGTGAACTTGAAACTTCCAAGTTGCCTGCAATAGTTTACATAAAGGCCACTCAGGAAGTGCAGGGTCTGCTCTATTGTGTTCCAATTGCAGTGTTATCCAGCTCAGTTTTCATTCTGTATTATACTGTCAATGAATCTGCCTCAGGAAGAAAGCACCTGCTGTTTCTGCACTAAATTTTAGTATTTGCAAACAGGGACTGAAGCCAAGCTCTGATGCTCAAGTCCTTATAAGCACTCAGGCACCAGGGTGAAAAGCAATGTTGGAATTTGAAGTATTAAATCTGGAAGAGCTTTTATGCTTGTGCAAGGAAAAAAAAACCTCAAGCAAACAAAATATTATATTAGAATATTCTTGATGTGAAGCCCCATTTTTCTTTGACTGTTCTAGAAGAAGAAAAGGAAATTTGACTGCTTTCTCTTCAGAATAGGCATTACACAGTCAGCGGTGTCCATTCAGATTGTAAAATGAAGACAGTTACATTTACAATTAAAGAACTTAAATACACAAGAATTGCTCCCCTACATCGGACCTGTCAGCTTCTGAAGGGAAGTAAGAAAAACTTCAATAATAAGTTATGAAGTAACTTCTTAACTGGATTATTTCTTTTTGACACCAGTTAGCATTTAGCTCATGTCCGATCCAAATCACTCTTGCAGCTTTCAAATGCTCAGCTTTGTAAAACCCTATAGAAGAAAGAAAAACCTATATTTTAAGTTTCTTTTAAAGTCAGGTTAGGAATGAAAGATTAGCCTATGGCACAGGAAGCAAGCCTGTTAAATCTTACTTCAAGATGCAAAAATTAATGTATTAACTTTGTGGTTCTGTTATTCGGTCCTCGTGGGTAACAGAGATGATGGTCATCAGGTGAACAGACATGGTAAAGTGAATTCCACCAGGATATCACAAAGCAATTGACCTAATTTTACAGTCAATGCAAGCCAGCATTGACTGTAAAAAAAAAAATGAAGAGCAACCATGCAGGAAAATAGTCCACAGTCCAAACTGTACTGTGTTTTTATAAGCTATATTCTCACATAAGTAAGCACACAGCTCTCCTGATATTAGTCAATGACCCACAGATCTGACTTTGTACCTTTTACAAGGCAGGTTTGGTTTCATGCCATTTCACACAGTTGTCTTTTACAGTTACAGTCTCCTTTTAAATCGCTGGCACATTTTTTGCCTTCAAAGAGATAGCTGCTCTCGTTCTCCTACCTAAAATCCCAGCCAGATCTGATATCTAGACACACACATTACTACAGTACTGAACTTACAAGTCAGCCTTGAAATGCAACAAGGGTGGGTATTACAGACCACCTTGAACTAGACAGTTTTCATAGATGTAAATGGAGGAACCTTAAGCTATGCCTGGACATAACTTTATCAATCTTCCTTCAAGAATGTCAGCAGTTACAAAAGCATCTAAGAACATTTATTGGGTATTTGTTTTATTTGCAGTCAAAAAGAGACATAAGAGGTACAGAAATACTGAATTCAGCCTACCTACCTGCTGAAGGGATTATCATTGTATTGTCATTAACTGATTTATCATTAATCACTGCACTGTGAGAAAGCAGTGAAGAATAAACCCCTCCTACATCACTCAGTATAATGAAATTCTGCCTCAAAACAGAACTGCTGACCTGATTGCAATCCTACCTGGAAACCTCACTTCTGGATCAGGCACCCATCAGCTAGGTATCCTTCAAACACAGTGCAGAAGGCTGAGAACAGTTTACCGAGGAAATTTAATCCACAAAATCCATACTCTGATGTTAATAATCTACATAAAGAACATACAGCTCCTATTGCTATGACAGATAACCCACCAAAAACCAACTGAAAGTCAATGACAGGCCAAAATTGCAGCCAGCCAGCTCAGACTGCAGAATAGTTTAGTATAGCAAGAGCTGCTTCCTAATGTTTTTAACGTGTCTGTGGGGTTGATGGTCATTGCTATTATGACACAGTCTTAATTATTTCATCTGCACAGCAGAAACATCAGGCTGAAGTGTCCGTTTGTTTTAATCGAGTGATCAACAGATGAATGCCATGACAAGATGGCTTACAACCATGACTGCTGCGATAGCAAGTGGAAAATGCAAAGCTTGATGCCACGTGGGTTGCGTTTGCTGCCAGCCAAGAGAGTGAAAGGGAAAGAGGAGCTTTTCTGTCACTGCTGTGAAAAGCTTCAGCTGCCTCGAGTTACCAAAACCATAGCCTATGATTTCCTAGCCAAAACCTGAAAAACTTTCCGACTGTTATCAAAACCTGAAACACTTTCCGACTGTTATCAAAACCTGTACAGTCTTTCCAGTGTACCTCAGTGGCACAAAAACCCTGCATATAACCCATTGAAATCAGACCGCTAGAGAGTTATGTGGCATGTTTGAGTACAATCACAGAAGGCAACACCTCTGGCACAGATGAGGAAGGTGTTGTATGATTGAGGTTATAGGTGTTTATAGAACGTAGGGTTTGCCTGTAAGGATTCATAGGGTAACAAAAATTTTTGGTCTCAGCTGTTGAGAGCGATACAGTTAAAACATCTCTGCAGACTTTTAAATCCAATATCTCACTAGAGACAAGAGCACTCAAGCACATCCAGGTATTGTTCTGTGAGGGTACTCTGAAGCAGTATCTCTCTACCTTGCTCCTCTCCTTATTTCCTAGGCATCAGCTGTTGATTACAGTTAGAAACACAATAGATCTAGGTCTGACTCAGTGTGTCTTTCTAGTACACCCCTAAAAGTTGTGTGTCTACTCATAGCTGGGTAATTTAATTCAGGGAGTCAACAGACTAGCTAGTCTCTGAAGAACGACCCGGAAAGCGCATATGCAGAGTAGCGAGTTACTGGACCTCCCCATAGTGAATGCCGTGGTATATACCTAGATTCCTTCTGGACCCAACAACTGTATTTGACCCACAGCGTAGGCACTTCCAAATGTCTGACATCCAAAGCAGCAAGTGCTCTTCTGAGATTCTGCATTCATCTCGGCTAGTCTTCGTCTTGTTGAAACAGAGCAGTTGAACCTGACTTTAGCACAACCACCTCACAGTTAAAGCATTTGACTGGGTGTTTCCAGGGCTGAATACACATTTTAAGCTGCAGAAATAACCCTGGAAATTACACTGACACAGAGTCATGTTGCTTTTGCTTGGCCATCATTTGATCTCATTACTTTCTTACAGCAAAACTAGTCCAGAGTCCAGGTCCAGCCTGGACAGTTTCCCAGTTTGTGAATTAGGGATATTGCTGGAAAGTGGGAGATAGACTGCAGAAACAGCTGAACGCAGAGCTATCACTTCCTAGGGAGGAGTTGCAAGTAGCTGCCAAACCACTATGCAAGAGGTGAACATCACTTCCTTCTCTGCCTTTTTGGATGAGAGTGGCATGGGCACCTGGGTTTTTTGTGCTCAGGTGTGCTCTGAGCATACGGAGGGGAGCCAAACCCTCAGGAGCTTTCAGCCACAACTGTGGGTCATAAAGGCACCCAGGTTGTCACAAGGGACCCAGTTCCCTATGCTTGGCTACTTGGGTGTGTGTTTGCACATCCAACTTCATGTGTGCAACTTTTGGGCCAAACAGGGAGGAACTTCATTAGTATTACACATCTCTAGATAGGCAGCCATTGAGTGGCGACTGTCTAGCTTGCTGTGTTTGATCTAGGCAACGAAATAGCATCAGAATCCTGCTTTTGGTGTCAAAACAAGCATTCAGGATCTCACTCCAAGAATCTTGAATTAATGAGGCTTTTCCATTTCCTGTAAACTCACTTTGTAGAATTATCACTGGAGAGGGAGACTTTAAGGCAAGGATATGTTTCTGTTAACCTCAAAATACAGTCACTTGGAAATTGGCCAATAGCTATTCTTATTTATTTCCACTTACTGACATGTTGAAATATCACCAGACTGGTTATTCAGTAGATTAATAAGATGCTAAGTGCTTAGGCCTTTTCCTGCTTCACAAAAATCACAGAATTGTTGAGTTGGGAAGTAACTTCTGGAGATCATCTAGTCCAACCCCCCTGCTCAAAGCAGGGTCAGCTACAGCAGATTGCTCAGGACTGGTTTTGAATATTTCTGAAGATGGATACTGTACAACCTCTCTGGGCAACCTGTTCCGCTGCTTGACCACCTTCACCATTAAAAAAAAAAAAAAAAAGATTTTGATTATGTTTAAATGGAATACTTGATGTTTCAGTTTGTGCCCGCTGCCTCCTGACTTCTGGATTTTCTTTCAGATAAGTAAATTCAACAAGTCAAATCTTGCATCTAAAAAAAAAAAAAAAATCCTGCCTATTCCTCCTGTGGGCCTCAGCACCGGAGAGGCGAGCATCAGGAGGGCATTGGAAGCTAAACACAACAACGCTGCAGAAAACACATTATCCCTTGAGAAATGTGCAGCTTTCCTCCCAGGGCACTGCTGCAGAACTGTCATGACCTGCACACAACAGCTAACTCCAGCCCCACCTCTGAGTGACAGTTCTCCATGTGTCAACAGATAAGCCACGCTTTCTGCAGCCCGCCCTTAGCTTAGTGCCTCCTTCTGAACAGCACAAAGCTCTTTACTCCATAACAGTATGGCAGGACTTGAATTTCCCAGATTCTCAGGATCTGGAGATTCCGCACATAAGTGGGTACCAAAATTGTAAGCCAGAATATGCAAAACATTAGTGTTACTTTCAGTTTTCTTTAACGCTGGAGACTCTTGTAAGTTACAGTAAGAACTTGCTTCGGTGAGGATCCAGCAGCAGGGAAACTTTGAACACCATTTTATGACTAAAGTATATCAGCAGAACAGTTTTTCATCAACAGAAACTCCTGCTTAGTTATGGAACTTCTACCAGATTTCCTTTGGCCATGCAGTTATAGTCCCTGAAGCATATTCCAACATTTTTGTCATCTGATCAGCCCTGCATAATTTACTTGATAGCAGCTGTGTGCACTTTCTTCATACTTTCCCCCCCTAGTGCATTAGAACTTTCTTTTTTTGAAAGCTTTCCAGGGATTGTGAAAAATGTCTTTTGTTTCTTCCTTTTCTTACACTCCTCCCACACTGTAACACCAGTTTATGCTTTTGCCTAATGGAGACCATCCAAGATGCACCTCTAAAAGACAAGAAGCAATTCTGCTACTTTGTTAAAAGTCTAGAAAAAAAAAGAAGGATACTTGCTTCTGCTATGAGAGACCTGAGCTTAGTTTATGCTCTGCCACAAGCCTCCAGTTTAACCTCAGCTGGACTCTCCTAGCCTGTTCTTGTCCAATTTTTCTGGAGAGGTATTGGGAGAAAAAGATACCTGAAAAAGATACCTTGGGTGAAGCCATGTCATATCACAAGCATTTTCCTACTATAACTTAGCACATTTTTGGGACTCAATTTCCAAGCTTTTTACAAAAAGATACTAGAAGATGGCAATAAAATAGACTTCTCTCAACAAAGCAGATTCAGACTTAAAATGGCAGCTGATGTTATGTAGAAGTAGGTATTTTAGTGATGCTCATACTGGGAAAAATCAGGGAAGAACAGCAATGGAAATGAACACATCACCTGTAGAGTTACGTTCTTTAAGAGACTCTTTCTCATAGAGGTTACACAGCTGTTGACTGAGATAAAGCAGAAAGAATATCGCAAACAGCGTGCATCTTGCATGAAAGAGTCACCAGATTGTAATATGGGCTATTCCTGCAATTGTTGTACATGATGAGTTCTCCAAATCATGCTACAGTTATTAACCAGACAGGAAGGAGAACAATGGAAAAATTGTTAATTTGTGACCCAAATTCCTTACACTTTTTAAACCACTTTCCCCTTGAACAGAGTATCTGAAAGCAATATCCTGGCATGAGTTTAATCAAATTTAAAGTAACACAGGCTAATCTTCTGAGGCCTGTTATGTCTGTGAGAAGTTATTTCTTTCCTTAAGCCCTGCTTCCCTTCTGGAAGTCTGTAAGTCATGAAATAAGCAAGCAGCAGTGTCTGAGGCAGTAAATACAGCAGTCACCCCCCTATCCCACCCCCCTGCCTAACCTCTGCTTGCTGCTTCCCCAAAGAATACATCAAATGCCACTAATGAAACAGCTCTTTTTTTCCTGAGATAAATGGTAATGAACAAGAGGATGGTTAATAGTGTTGGTAACCATCATAACGGGCAGGCATTACAAGGTTTTGGCAGTCATTTTCAAATGCTGGAACCAGAAGTTGAGCATTTAATATGATATGAGGAGTCCAATTTGAAGCACCATTCTCCCTCTTGCGTTTTAAGAAACATTTTCCTTAGCACATGGATCCAGTGCTGATACGCATCTGGATTTCTGGTTGTTAACTGAAATTTCTGGAAAGTCCCCAAAAACCCTCTTGTGCTTCCCTTCCTTTCCCCCCCCCCCTTTTTTTTTTTTTTTTTTTTTAAGCCTCCTTACACACAGAGCAGGATCTGGTTTCTTTCTTTATGCTCTTTTCTGTCTTAAAAGAGTCAGTATCACCAGCAGAACTTGTCTTTAGTTTCTTTGCTTTTCCTTCCAGGAAGGAAGGCTGGGTCCCATTAAGCCTCTCCAGTGCTGGAGCAACCGGGTGTCCCATTGGGCACTCACAGCATTCACATTAAATCACTCCGTGCTCCAAGGCTCAGTAAGGCACAGTAGCCAACTGCCAAATGCTGCTGGTTTTCAGTTTTCAAATTTAAGCAGCAATTTGTATTCTAGGTCTAAGACTCCATCCCAGTACTATCAAATTCTCCCCTTAGATTTTAATGTGATTACTGAAGAATGTACCTCAAAACTCAAAAGCAGCTTAATTAAGAGGCATGGAGATGTATTGTGCTGGTTTTGGCTGGGGTAGAGTCTATTTTCTTCATAGTAGCTAGTATGGGGCTGTGTTTTGCATTTGTGCTGGAAAGAGTGTCGATAATACAGGGGTGTTTTTGCTACTGCTGAGCAGTGCTTACACAGAGTCAAGGCCTTTTCTGCCTCTTGCACCACCCCACCAGTGAGCAGGCTGGGGGTGCACAAGAAGTTGGGAGGGGACACAGCCAGGACAGCTGACTCCAACTGACCAAAGGGATATTCCATACCTTAGGATGTCATGCTCAGCATATAAAGCTGAAAGAAGAAGGAGGAAAGGGAGGTGATGTTCGGAGTGATGGCATTTTGTCTTCCCAAGTAACCGTGACACATGATGGAGCCCTGCTTTCCTGGGGATGGCTGAACACCTGCCTGCCCACAGGGAGTAGGGAATGAATTCCTTGTTTTGCTTTGCTCGCGTGCACGGCTTTTGCTTTACCTATTAAACTGTCTTTATCTCAACCCACGAGGTTTCTTGTTTTTACTCTTCTGAATCTCTCCTCCATCCCACTGCGGGGGAGTGAGCAAGCAGCTGTGTGGTGCTGAGTTGCCAGCTGGGGTTAAACCATGACAAGTATCTATGCGCATGAAAGACAACATGACTTGTGTCTTCTACCATATGTTAGTTTATAGGACTCTTCATGCTTCACATTAATCCAAGTGTAAAAAAAAGTCAAGGCTGGCATGGGTCTACCCTGAGAACAATTTAAAACACAAAATCAAACAAACCTTCTGCAACTTGGACCCATCATAGCTCCAAGCTCAGATCCATTTTTAGTGTAGAGAGTTCCTCACTGTTTTCCAGTGAGAGATCTCTGCACAGAAGAGATTACAAAAATCAGCCCCCTGGGGAAGAGGGAAGGTTGTTTCCAATTCCTTCTCTCAGGCTGCTATCAGTGCAATGGAACTTTCTGCACACTTAGTTTTCCCTCCCCTGAAGTTTCCTTTATTCTTTCAGCTCCAACTTCTGGGCTCTCTGTCCTGTTATTTTCCCCCTAGGCGTGATACTATCCAAACTTCCCCTTTACTCTCCCGTTCCCTTGCATCCTGCTGAGAACATCGCAGGAAGAATTATAGCCAATTCATTTGCCTGCCTGGCAATTAGACATATACTATGTCAGAGTCAAGTGAGTAAATACCAATAAACAATATGACAGCTATCCAGCCCATTTGACCCTCTGGCAGTTTTCAGTGCTTTCCACTTTATTAAAATGAGGTATTAATAGAACAGATATGTTTCACAAGACTCAGCACTGTAGTACTTTGAATCACAGAGCTGATTTTTATAGCCAGAAAAACAGATTCTTTAACATGCTTCTTTATACCAGACACTGTTAAATCACAAAGTTTTGAGGGCATTTATTCTAGTATTCCAGTAATAAAATAATCACACTGGTGAGAAGATAGCCTCCCAACTCACTCTATCTTTTTAATATTTTATTATGAATACTTGGAACAGGAACCAGTTCATATTTTTTGCACATCACAAGGTCCCAGGTCTAGATTTGAATAGCCAGGTCCTCTTGTAAAACACAGTACTTTAGCAGACACTTTATGTCAACAGGTGCCTTAGACATAAATAGGGAACAAGTCTCTCCTCCAAAGAGTTAGCAATAGAAGACCCCAACTCCATATTGTACATGGTGCCAGGGAAGTTTTGCTTGCCCAGAAACACTGTTATTTGAAGACTCAACATGGGCACAGAGGGCAACTGTGCACTTCTCAGTGAGGTACTGGAGCATAAACAGACTACAGCTTGGAAGAGACAAGCAATCAGGCATATGGTCTCATGAAAAGATATCTATCTCATGCCATGGATATTTTTAATACAAGGCAATTTGACATAATTCATACTCAAGCAAGTTAAAACTATTCAGCATGCTCATATTTAATATGTAATACAAGTTGGTAGTTTTAGAAACTGTCCACTTGAATGCTGCAATTTTCTTTTGCAGGCAAATAACCTTATGCTGCATCCATTTCTTTTTCACTAAAAAAACCCCAAACATTTCAACAATTATTTCCACCTTGCATGCATTTGCATGTCCACCCTTAAAATATGGATAGCTGAATTCCTGGAGAAAGCCAACCACCGCTCTAAGCTCTGCAACTGAGCAAGATATGAGCAACCCCAAAGCACAAACACTCACACTCAAGCCAGGGCTGTGTAGCAGAAGAGTCTCTTTGCAGCAGTAACACCAGGTAAGTTTTAATGTGTGCTGGCATGAGTAAATAACAAGTGAAAGCCTAATGTGAACAAGGCACAGTACTGAAGTATGCTTTGTGAGTTTGCACCAAATGACAGACCACTCATTTCTGCCAAAATTAAACTACAGCAATTAACCAAGTCAGGGCGCCTCGCTGCTCCTCGGCCACAGCTTTTAGATAAAAGAAAAGTTGCTCTTACCCCCATTCTTCTGGGAAGCACATGCAGCTTCTCTCATTAATGTTTCTATTCAAGTAGGATGCTAATACTGACTTACTACCAAAAGATCAAAGTTTACCTACAGAAACCTTGTGCCTGTCCTTCTAAGTCTCGCCTTTAAAAGACCCTTGACTCTTTTTTCCTGAAAAGCTTGTCTTGTGCTGTGGGACACAGAAAACCACACAGTATTTCCATGCCAGCTATTCTTCAGCAATTGTGCCAAGAGCTTTCTCCCTCCCATACACATTGCTGGAGCCGTACCTTCAAACAGCTACTTCGAAGCAGTACGTCCTGTACCCATACACCCCCAGAAAGCAGAGCTCATCATTGCCCAGCTGCCAAGTGAAGCATTGCTTTATGCCCCAGCTCAGCCATCCTTTCAAATGAAACCCTAGTGTATGTAGTAATTCCCTAACAAGGCACGCATAATCAATATTTCCCCACAATTAATAGAGGAAAAACATGTGGTTAGCAGACTTCCCTAATAAAATGGACAGAAAGCTATATTCAATACTACTAAATAGATTTAACTTACACTTGTAAAAAGAGTTCCAAACCACGATTCTCCCTGGAATAGTGATACATGTTACAAAACTTCCATTTCATCCCTGCGTACATGTTAAAGAGATTAAAACAAGACACACACTAGGTAAACCATGACTGCCTCACTGTGGATTAAAGCAACGCTTGCTTCCAGTAGATTGCTGTTGCTACCCAAATATTAGCTTTTTCTTCATCCCTCAGAAAAAAAGTAATTGACATTTTGTTCAGGTGAACAATCCAAGGTATTTCTGAACATACTATCACAATATTTGTATTGGCTGACAAATAGCTTGCAATAGGTGAAGCTGAATAATCAGTTGATCTTGGCTGAAATCACAACCATGCATCTCAAGCATATCTTGAAGTTTGCATTTCTGCTATGTGTGGATTTATCCTCAGATTTTTTAAAAACTCTCAATAGCTTTGCAAAAAGCTCTGTTTTAACACTGATTGAATAGTAGGCGTTACATATCCATTTACTTCCAGATATGTTTAAAACCTACCTAGCAATTTATTGCTATACCTGAATTCACATTTCCTTCCTCTGGATTTTCTTATGAGCTTCTCTTCCTTGGATGCACAGGCTGGCTGAGCTCCAGCTTTGAACTTTCTGGAGGATTTGCTTAAACAAGGACTGGTTTGAATCTGATCAGATAGACAGCAACAAGCCAGATTTTATTTTCACAAGAGAATGACATTCTAGCTCTGAGAGCATGACCCTTGCACACCTTGGGACCCATTACTTACCACATGCAGGTCCTTTGAACCTGGTTCAATTAAAAAAAAAAATTAATTTGGAGTTGCTATTCCACAGACTCTTATTTCCAGGTCTTTTACCGCAGCCTCTGTAGCATCCCAGACTGCATACAGTAAAGTCGATGCTTCTGCAAAGCAAGGACATCATCTTATACAGAGGATACTGGTACCTCGTGACACACTGAACACTTTGTATTTTATGTTGAACCTCAGCATTGTAGCTGGTTGTTGTTTAGTTACTTCAGTAACTTCATGCATGATTCCAAAAGAATAATTTACAGAGTAATCCAAATTATGCAGGCTATGGTACTGTTAAACACATATCCTTGGCAATTCATGTGTACGGCTTCTGCATGGCTTCTGCATGGAGACATAATCTGGCTACTGGATGCAATATTTACGTGGCTAGATCAACAGTTAGAGCTACCGGCTGTCAGAGTAACATATCTGGTTACTGATAGATTACCTCTGCTGCTATACAGGTCATGTTGCTCAATCAAAAAAGCTATTTTATCAACTTTTATATGATATCTGTATCAATAAAACTGAGATGTCTTATTTCTTCTGCTATTATCACGTATTATTTTCTAGCACTTCCTTCAGACACAGGCCCCACTGCATTAAACAGTCAAGATTTGTGCTCTTTCGTTTGGGGAACTGTGCTTGTGAACCTACATTTTTGTTCAGTTTTGGAACACAGAAGTTCCCTATGGAAGGGAGAATCCCAACCAAGCAAGACTGCTGCAGAAACTACCCGTGAAGTATTTTATTTTGAGCATTTCTGTTCGAAATTTAGCAGCTGTATCTAAACGAGGAGCCTTGGAACGGGGCTTGCCTGTGCTGCAGTCAGGAGCTGTGGCACTCCCAGCACAGGAGCACCCTCCCAAGCAGTTATCCCCAGGGACACCCAGGCACAACCCCCCTCCCAGGGCATTACCTGCCATTTTTCCACACACCTCCATTTCAACAAAACATCATTCCCCACACAAGCAAACAAAAGCTGCTTTATGAGTGAATTCCTGCCCAGCCTCGTTATTGACTCCAGTTTCCGTCCCCTCAGTCTGGCCCTCATGAACAACTATTTAGCTGGAGTTTAAACGCATCACTAACTTTGAAGTTCAATTGCTGTATAACTTCCAAATGCTCATTAAGAGGTTTTGTCTCACTGAGAAGAGAGTGGTATATAAACAATGAAAAAGCATTATACATCCATCCAAGGGTTTTTCAACCCCATAACAAGGCACTGAAGGGCCTAGGAAAGGTCACAGGCAGAAGCTCCAGAATGACACAGAAGGCAGGGCAAAGCAGTGCTGGGAATATTCCACAAGTGCTTAAGCCGAAGATACTGTCCAGAAGCAATCTCTCCCCCTCAGGCTCTTTCCCAGTCTCTGTTGATTATTATTAATGTTACGGAAAGCCTCAAAGAGTAGCTTGCATTGTCCTCACATCGGACAAGTCTGAATTTTAACAGTCCCAGTGAGAAGTGATGGGATAAATCATCTCAAAAGCTGCAGTAACCCCTGAAACTCATGAGCAAGCTGGTAATCAGCATTCTCCTCAAGCTGTATAAGACAATTATGGCTTTATTGTGAAAGATTAAGTATCAAGGTGAAATCTTTGCGGAGAAGAAAGGAGTAGGTAACCTCTCCTTAGTAACACTCATGCAAGAAAAAAATCAAATCTGAGTCTTAACACTGTGACCTTTGATTTTCCTTCTCTTTACTTCAACTTCAGTGAAGTCTATACCCTTTTGCCAACAGGTAGAAGCACACATTCTCTCTACTTATAATCTTCTGGAGCTCAGGAGTGTGCATGTAGGGGTAGAAAGAGACATTTCACACAGCACAGGTAGCTTGTTCCCAGCACAACAGAACTAAAATTGCCCAGTTTCAGACAGATTCCCAAGCCCATGCACCTACGCCCTCCCATCACACCAGATGCTCCTGCTTACTTGTTCCAGCATACCCTAAGGCGCCTGGTCAGCACACACAGGGTCAAACAGAGGGGTGACTGTTGCAGGCGTGCAGCAGCCACTTGGCGAGGAGACCTACTCCAGGTCTTCTCCCCAGTGAGAACGTTCCTCAAGTCTCAGTTGCTTCCTCACCTTCGGGACATCTCTGTCTTCCTGCTCACGTACAACAAACTGCGCAATAGGTTCAAAAGCTTTTAGGATAATACGGATCAACAGATTGACAGGCAGCCAGTAAAGCCCCACCAGTGCTATTTCCTTAGCAAACAAGAATGAACATTTGGGAAAGGTTGCACTGGATGGCTGGAACCTCAAAGCTTGATGGCGAAGAGAAGGAGGGAGGAATGTGCTTAAGAGCTGTTTTTTGTTCTTTGATCTTGCTGCTAAATGTACATATTTCTTGCAGTAATCATTTTTCTCATTTTGAAAGTTCACCTTTTTTCCAAGTTTTATACCCTCTCTGTCATAGGAAGAGCAATAAATTCATAAGCAGTACTGCCAATAGAAAGCCAATTAAAGATTTTGAAGGCCGAGGCACTCCATTCCTGAACAAACGCACACTTTTACTGCATGTGCAAAGCATCTGTGGTTGAAACAGCTCCTGGAGGAAGCTCAGGGGAAGAAACTCAACCATTGTGAGTCAAAGCTGCAGAAGGAGAGGCTATTCTTCAGAGAAGGTTACAAAATCTTTTCCTGCCCTTAAAAAAAAAGAAAACACACAGGACAAGAACAATACATGCTCCCTCACTATGAATGTAAGTAAATCTCACTCCAGAGGCATTTTGCCCTGACATGTGCCTTGCTCTTCCCCCAGCCCTGAAGCCAAAGTCTGCCCCGGAAACTATGACAAAAAGATTGCCAAATAAGTTGGGTTTGTTTCAAAATCCTAGCCTGGTTTTCCAGGGAAAAGGGGCTTATTTGTCCATTTCTGTGGATAACTCTCCTCCCTGGAATAGAGGCTAAGGGCTCCCTGTCCAGGGAGCAGCACATGGAGCCTGTACAGAGGGAAAGTGTTGAGGGGGCAAAGCAGGGATAAGAAAAAGCCATACTAGCCATTACACATAGAAGACAGTTTTTTTGTGAATTAAGTAAAACAAACACATGTCTTTAACACCTTGTGGACTGGAGCAAGAACAACACACAAAGTCACCTACAATAGACTTGATTTTGCTTTTCTCCCCGCAGAGGCTGGAAGCAGCAGTTCCTTGGGCAGGCTGCCACTGACACAGCCTATTCGACTTAAGATCAGCCAACCTGACCAGGTTGCATCAGAGTGAAGCAGTACCTGCACCATGTGCCACAGGTGCGCTAAAGGAGCATTACATATTCACTCTGGCAAGGAGGTTATGCTAAACTTCAGGCTGTTCCACCTGAGGAGGGAAGAGACTTCACACAGCCCAGCCCAGGGGCGCTGTGGGCTGGGTGTGAGGCTGGGCCAGTGTCACAGCACTACGGACCATCCACCCAGCCCAGAGGAGCACTGAGTACCCCACTAAGCAGGCGGGTGCCAGTGTGTCCTGCTGCTGGCATCCATCTGACTGCCTAGACAGATGTCAGCAGTTTATCCCCCAATGACCTTCTGGTAGGAGAAAAGGGCAACGTGCTGTTAAGAACTTGGTCCTAAGCATGAGCCCATGGTAGGTCTCACAGCACCAGTCCACCTTCCAACTTCTTCCCATGTAAAACACAGCACTAAGGGTTGAGGATTTGTCCCCAAGAAGCTTTGAGAGCTGGCAACAGCCTAAAGCCCAGAAAGCTGGAAAAGTGCCATGAGCATGACAGCAGGAGCACAAACTGCAGTGAAAGCACGAACTAGAAAGCTACGTTGGGTATGACAGTCATCTGCTTTAGTTTTAAAGGAAATTTCACAAAAGGAAGGAACAATATTGATACAGATTTTGTGTGTGCATTCATTACCTGACCACCAAATGCTGCTAGGACCATTTAATTAATACAATCTCTCCTCCATCCTAAGTCACAAAATTATACCCAGGGTGGTTTCTTCAGCAAAATCAGCTTTCTCTTCTCTGAAGAGTAAATAAAAGCAACTACAAAGTTAATATTAGGTTACATAATCAGAGTCCAGACTTCCCAGAGGATTTGCCCCTTTGCCAAAATGTTCCTTTGGAAAACCCAAGCCAGTTTCAAGAGAAGCAGCTTTTAAACTAACCACATACTTATCTGAAACAAAGCTACATAAGTTATTAGACAAGTATTTTAACTGCTGTGTCTCATCTTACTTAATTGATTAGCTATCCATACTTTTTTTTAAGAAGTACTTAGCCTCAGAATATATTTTTACACAGCTTTTTCCTTTTGTAAAAGGAAATTATTTGTTTCCTGGTGTATTTCCCCCTACCAAAATAGAGATAAAACTGCCTAAGTGTGCAGTGAGTAATGAACACATTCATAAATGACTTTAATGGTCAAGCCCCGTACGAAGAGAGTATCTGCTGGCAGCAAACATCAGTTCCCCTGTTCCTGAATCACTCACAAACATTGTCAGGGCTAGCAGGAAGCCTCATGTGCTCTCAGAGACAGGTAACAAGTTACAAAACTTCACTCTAACATGGAAATTGTAGTTGCAACGACTCATCTTTGCCCCCTAGCTTCATGTCTCAGTGTAACATCGTTTGGTGAGAGAGTGCATTTGCCTTTTGCAAGAGAAGGATTCCTAGCTCCTGTAAGGCACCAAGAACCAGCCAGAGCAGTGCAAAGAGCTGAGCTGGCTGAGGTCAACCCCCTTTTCATCCATCACACTTCCCTCTCCATGCCTACAGGCTTTTTAATTATTTTTAATTATGATTATTCATTTTTTAAATTTCTAAGATGCTTCTTTCCAAGGTAGAAAAGCCTCTTGCATAGCCCTGAGGGGCCCCAGAGGGAAACCCCTTGCCACTGTCAATGCCAGAGGAGAGTCCCAGCCCAAAGGAGTGCTTCATGGTCTCCTCCCAGGGCTTTTTGCCATCCAGGCAGGCCAAGAGATACAAAAAGGAGACATGTTAAGTGCACTTGACTTAAAATAAACAACCTAAAGCAGGAAAGTTCATGTTTATTAACAGACTAAGATCCAGAAAGATGAGACCAAATCTTGACAGTTAACCAGTACAAGAGTTGCCATGCTTTGCTGTGTTCATGAAATCCTACCCAGCAAAATGCTATCATCTGTCCTTGGCTCAGCTCCTCTCTTCAAAACTCCAATCAAAAGAGATTTAAATGGTGAAGAAAAACAAACATAGATGCCATTAAAGCAAAGTTAGAAAGGACAAGACTTTCAGCGAGGCAATCCTGGAAGTGCTGCCTCAGAAGCAGAGGGACTGTACAATGAGTAACTAAGGGACGGATTTATTGCAGTTTATCATGTGTAAGGCAGTAAAGGCAGAAAACAGAGTGACCACAACGCAGACAAATCTGAAGCTACTGCTCTTGCAGCTTTCATATATGCACTTTTAAACTCAGTTTAGTTTTGTTTTCCTCCTTATTAAAATACCTGAACGTTTACACAGCACTATAAGAACCAGTAGTATTTCAGTTGCTAAATGCGACGTATCAGCAACAGAAAAAGGTAGCAAGTGACAGCCAAAACATGAAAGGCAGCTTTTAAAAATTTTAGTTCTGCTTTGCCAAATGCAAATGTAATGATTGGTTTCTTCTGCCACAGCATTTATTCACGGGGCCAATTTGAGGTTGGTTCGCACGATGGAGTTACACCCCAAAGAAGGCAAATCCAGAGTGATTTAATAATTAGTACACATAACATGCTTGCCTAGCGATTAATTTACATCAGCTGCGAGCTGTGCCAAGCCACACAATACCACTGCAACCTTACATGCTCATCGGAAGGAAAGAGAACTCTGTCCACAAGAGGGAGATAGGAGACCAGCAATAGTAAAGCCCTTTGCTCTGTTGCAGGTGTACACTGCCAGGCTGGTAGAGCCCCAGGCTCAGAGAAGTGTTCCTCCTTCCCCTACACTGCAACCTAGAAAGGATCCTACGGCGGGTGGAAGGGGAAGAGCAGGAGAGGGCTAAGGGGGCAAAGCAGCACTTCAGAGACTAAAGAAGTACCCCATGGACTTGCTTGCTTCAGACTTCTGAAACTGGGTAAAAACTGAGCCGCCAGATATAAAATCAGCTCAAAACTTCTGGTTATTTGTTAGGTGCTTTTTTGAGTATTTGGTCTAGCAAAAGCAATTTTGATTATGTTGAAGGAAGGCAAAAAGGAGGTGTTTGAACTATGGCTGGTGAAATTCATCTGTAGCAGTAGCCCCAAGAGGAGACCTGATGCTGCAGCAGGCCTGTTTATCAGTCAAGAGTGTCTGATATTAAGTGAAAGACACTAAAGAGTAAGCATTTATTTTTGAGCATTTCCTTATTGGAGTGGCCCCAATGCTCTGTAAGAGAGGTCTGAGCATAGAAACTGACTGTGCTCCATCAGCAAGACCAGGAACACTTTTATTAGCATTGCTTGCTGTCCAACGGGAGGTACTTTGTCACAAGCAACCTGCTTGATCTTGTTCTAGAAATAATGGTGACATTTCAGTGGTTGCTTGAGGACCTTGACACACCCTGGCAGCCAGCAAAACTCAGGCTCCTATGCCTCAGGGAACACCTGTGCCACATCTGCAGCACAGACCTGAGCCAGTGCCAGAGGTTGCATCCCAATCCCCCACTCAGGTGCGACAGCCCAAGGAGGGGTTCAGCTGCAGGCCTAGTCATACAAATGAGCAGAAACCCTACCACAGCCTCCCCACAGGCTGGCAGGCCCACTAGCAAATGCTGGTTTGAGTTTTCCCACACCAGCACTGAATTCCCCAGCAGCAGGAGCGAGCTGGCTGCTCCTGCCCAGCTCTGCCATTGCACCCACACTTGTGTGTATGACAAGTCAGAGATTTGCCCCCAGCAGTACCTGTGGACCTGTTGGCACATCCCACACAGGATTTGCTGCCCAGCCCTGAGACACAGCCAGGATCTTCTCCTCCTCCTCCTGGGCCAGGGGCAGGCTGTGCTCCCAAAGCAGGAGCCTTCAGCTGAGCCTCAGCTCAGCTCATCACACATTCTAGCACATGCATGGAGACCCTGCTACAGCAGGACGAGCACACACTGCACCAGGAGAAAAGAAAAAAAAGATATTTAAGGCTCAGCCATGTGACTTTTCACTTGGAAAACATTTCTTGAGGTCCAGGTAGTGCCAGTACATGGAATACGTCATGCTCACCTCCAAAATGGAGAGCGATAGGGCTAGACACAGCGCAGACAGCGGCACAGGCTACACACATCAGGAAGGGCTCCATCCCTCACAAAGGTATTCTGCAGCTGCAGGGAGGTGATAGTGCCCCTGTACTCGGCACTGGTGAGGCCCCACCTCGAGTACTGTGTTCAGTTTTGGGCCCCTCACTACAAGAAGGGCATCGAGGTGCTGGAGAGTGTCCAGAGGAGGGCAACGAAGCTGGTGAAGGGTCTAGAGCACAAGTCCTATGAGGAGCGGCTGGGGGAGCTGGGGTTGTTTAGCCTGGAGAAGAGGAGGCTGAGGGGAGACCTTATTGCTCTCTACAACTACCTGAAAGGAGGTTGTAGCGAGGTGGGGGTTGGTCTCTTCTCCCAAGTAACAAGCGATAGGACGAGAGGAAACGGCCTCAAGCTGCGCCAGGGGAGGTTTAGGTTGGATATTAGGAAAAACTTCTTCACCGAGAGGGTAGTCAGGCACTGGAACAGGCTGCCCAGGGAAGTGGTTGAGTCTCCATCCCTAGAGGTATTTAAAGAACGGATAGAAACGGTGCTTGGAGACATGGTATAGATGGACTTGGCAGTGCTAGGTTAACGGTTGGACTCGATGATCTTAAGGGTCTTTTCCAACCTTGATGATTCTATGATATAATTGATGCTCCCAGGCAGGAAGACAGGATTTCAGGCTGGGGAATCCTCATTTAGGGCTAGCTAACCTCCAGCTTTGTTGTCTCAGGATCAGCTTTTCAGCTGACAGTACCATTTCCACAATAATTGCCTTAATTTTTTTTCCAACTCTAAATGCTTGCTAAGTGCCAGCAGTGGCACCCAAAACCCTACAGAAATTCACTGCAGGTACAAAAAGAGCAAATGTTTCCACAAACATTTCAGGGTGATGCAGTCTGCAGAAGGAGGCCCCCCGCATGAGGTCTGTTCTCCAAATCCCAATTTCGGCCCAGATCACTTCCCTGTAGCAATGCACCAGAAAGCAGCATGGATGCTGTTGCAGACAGAGAGAATGGGGTAAGCCTGGCAGCACACACCTGTATGCTTAGGGGGACCATCTCAGCAGCACATCCCAGAGGGACAGAGCAAAAGCTAAAGCAGAGAAGAAAGTGTCTGTCAGAGTCTTTTAATTTCTCGTTAAAAAGATAGTTGCGGGCAACTGTTTTCTGCACTAATTTGTGAAATTCAAGGTTCAGGGGGAGAACGCACATTTCAGTGATAAATTTCAATCCTTATGTTAACTGGGACCTTCACAACCACATGAATCAGAGCTGAAATAAAACTGGGGAGGAGTAACAACCATTTGATACCAAGTCTGTCAAAGCAAATTAGACTGTACTTGCAGCCTTTCTGAGCATGGACTTTGTGCATGTCATCAGCCAAGCCTCACTAGTGCAAATTCATACAAGGAATAAGAGAAAGGTGCACCCCACAACCTGGCTATCTGCTGAAACCAACTTCTGAAGCTCTCAATGAAGTACAGATGAAGTTTGCCTTATTTAATTACCTAACAGCAGAAATTCAAAAAAAAAAAGAAAGGCATTCCTTAAACTGACAAATTAGCAGGTTGAAAGAATGCTGTCATCTATTCACTAGAAAAAAAAAAAGCAGGCAAGTCAAAATTAAAAGTTAGTTTTGTTGGCTGTCACCAGTCAGTTTAAAAACATAAATTTAGTCTTCTAAACTGACAGGCAATTTTTCAAGAGCTGTTTAAGTGCTACCATTTTTTGGCAGTGTATTTGCAGAATTCCCTGGCATTCCCCAACAACGGCTCTGCAGTTTTCAGAAGCAAGTGCTTTCAAGATGAGCACCATTCCTCACCTACATAGAAAAATGTGCTTGTAAGAAAAAAAAAGCAAACATGTAGAGGAGAGACTGCTGCATGCCCAGCTGCAAAAGTTCATCTCTTTTTATTCATCCTAGAATGGAAGGTGTCACTAGCCTTATACTCAAGTTAGCGTCCAGTTGCTGGATATTTTTAGTGCACTAAAAAATAACCCTAGCTTAGGGTAGTCACACTTACTCTTATTAATTTTATGTTAACGTCTGCACCATAAAAATCCTGGTGACACTGTGTCAATGCTCTTCATGCACGGAAGAGGAGATTGCTACACTCACTACAAATAATCCACTCGGAAATACAAGAAAAATTCTGTAAATAAAAGATGTCAAAAAGTTATAGGACTCATTTTCTGAAGTTTCCTGACTGAGTGCTCCCATTCCACCTACGGGTCTCACCCTGAGCCCGGATTTCCCCCTTCCTCTGCACAAATCCCCAAGCTCCAGCCCTGCAAGCATCCTGGCAGCAGCTGCAGCACCGCCAAAAGGTGACAGATTCTCTGGCTGCCAAGGGCATATGAAAAGCATGCATCCAGCCCATGACTATTTTGTGGGTTTTTTGGTTGGGGTTTTTGAGAGTTTGCATGTGTCCAAACCAAAGGAACAGGAAGAAGCCAGAAGTTTCCACTTACCCCGATGGTAAGGCTGCATTTCATTTTGTAGAGACCCAAAGTAACTACAGGAAATGCAAAATCCTACTGCTGGGGCGAGTGGAAATTTCTGCCTTTTCCCTCCCACCCACTATAGTCAACGTATATCTGGGCAAAGATGTGGCTGATGATGGAAACTCATACGAACCATCCATATATTAGTAAGAGAGAGGCAATCAGAACACATAGCTATCCCGGGTTACAAGTATTACAATTGCATCTCACACAGACCGTACACCTTTGGGCATAAATTCAGGCAGACAACACAGCAGGGGACACCGCTTCTAGCATATTGAAACAGAAGTTTTCATGTGGGAAGTTCTCAGAATGATTAAAGTTTCACAATTACTATTACTAATGTTGCATTAAGGTGAAGGCTGACAACATGCATCAAGAATTAGGTTCCACGCATTCGGTACAGTGCCCAGAACCCAACTCAACAAGCCAAAACCTTTTGCAAAACAGTGCCCATGATTGTGCAGGGTAACTAGTGGCAGCCACCTTGAATCTAAAATAACATGAAATTCATTAAGTTAAGCTGAAACTAAGACAAGCTACCAGCCAATTTCAGCTTCTCTTAGAGAAACCTCCTCTTCTGGGAGGGATCACAGTTTCTGATACTGTGACAATTTCACCTTTTTGAAGGTGGGCAGAGCCTCCAGATGCCAATTACCAGCCAGCTCCCCTTCACTAGGGATGCTCCTTCCTCCCCAGCACTAGCAGGTCAAGCAGCAGCCAGCCTCACTGCTGCCTCTCTGTTACCAGGAACAGCAGAAGAATAAGCATTGTCTCCACCCCAGAGGCAAGAGATGCCTTCAGCAAGGCTTTACTTTTCCAGACCATAAGCTTCTTGGCAGAAACAATCGCTCATTAAGTACATTAGTGAGCACCAAGCCTGCACTACAGCAAGCTGCCCCTCTGGAGGCTGAGCCATGGGGCAGCCCCCCAGGAGCAAGCTGCAGGCTCTCCTGGCCACCCCATCTCAGGAGTATCGCCAAGCAGCAGCTCTGCCCCAGCAGGACATAGTGAAAAAGACCTCACCAGCCCACAGCAGCTCATTCCTCCCAGGACCAGCAGTCCCACAACATAACCCCAGCACAGGAGCTCCTCCACACCTACCTGCAAGCTCCAGGGTAGCTGCTCCTAAAATAAAGGGCAAACTCACCATTACCCTGCACATCCCAAGTATATCTGCAGTTCCCTCTCTTCCCCACTAGTGAATCAGCCTCCCATGCCATCAGCTGGCTCTGCCTGCTCCAAAAGCCCCACCTGTGCCCACCCAAACCAGCTTCACCTGCCTGCTCTCCCCCCTCCCACAGGGCCAGGCCAGCCATGGGGTGGGTCAGTGCCGCTTGTGTGCCACCTCTGTGGCCCTAATGCAGCCCAGTTTCTGCAGGGCCATAAGGCCGTTCGTAACGGATCATGAGTTGTCCAGCTTGCACACCAGTCCCTCCATAAATAGTAAGGGATCCTAGATCACAAATATGAACAAACAGGCAGATCTTGTTCATCAGCTGCTGAATGTTCTGGTTTCCTTTCCAAGTGTCTTGTTAGGCTTCTCCAGGCTTTTCCCCGTTCAGCGAGTGGGTTTTTCCAGGTTGCCTGTGTAAACGACATAACTCTCCCCATACTGACCTACATATCTTGGACCTTGAATGGCACTCCAAGGAGAAGTCACTTAACAATATTCAGAGAGCTCAAGTGCTGCAAACCTGACACGCTCCATCTTGCTTTAGCCTCTGCCAAGGGTAAGGACCAGAGAAGCCCACAGCCCATGTGCACAGAGAGAAGAGAGAGGGAGAGAGAAGCAGGGTTGCTGTGCCGTTAGAGCGGGATGGAAATTAAGGATAATAGAGGGTTTCTTTTCACGAGTGCTCGTTAGCCTGCTTCTGTTCTCAGTGAGGAGGAGGAGGTATAACGCGGAGGCAAAGGTATTGTAGAGTAAGTAAGAGCACAGCTACTGAGGAAGGGCCAGGTTAAAGAAAGGCTGCTAGCAGAGGACTTGGACCAGTCTTGATTTAGCACTTTCATTAATGGCTTAGTCCAAAAATGAAGAGGTCACTGACAAAATCTGCTGGAGATCTGACGTTGAGAGCTGTCATTAATGCAGAGCAGAATGGAGATATCTCACAGAGCAAACTGGACAATTGGGGAGCAATGGAAATAGAATAAAGCTGAACAGGACAAGGGCAAAGTCATAGTCAAGAGACTAATAATAATACTTTCTGCCAAAAGATGGGAGTTCATTAGCAAAAAATAACTAAAGAAGGACTTGGATCACCACAACCATTCCATCACTGATGTAACTCTAGATAATGAAAATGTGGTTTTCAAAGGTACCAAAAGGGCTAGTTTCTGTGCAAGTAGGGAAGCAGCACACCGTTGCACAGGCTCTTCCGCAAGCCCATGCATTATAGCATGTATACTCATGCTCTCCCTTTCATCAAGCCATACGGGCACAGAGGGCCAGCAGGAGAGGGAAAGCTACCCGAGAAAAAAAAAGGGGTTTTATAACCTATCAAAAGAGAGGCAGAGCAATCACTGCCTAACAATATATATCAGCTTAAACACTACCAAGGGAGAAGAACTATTTAAGCTGGGAATAGGTTTTGGCTCAAGAACAGATAGTCATAAGATGATTATAGATAAATTTCAGATGTCAGTTAAAAGATAGCTCTCAAGCACTGAGAAGCGAGGGGACTGCAACAGTCTCCCAACAAAAGAAGCAGCACCACTTGCCACAGGCACACAAAAAAAACCTCTCCAAAATCTCGCCAACTGGTTTTGAGACAAATCCTGGTGCCTTCCTAAAAGGTCTCGGTGAGGGGATTGTCTATAATTAAGGAACTGGATTCAGGAGGCCCCTTCCAACTCTATGCAGTACGAGTCTAGTGACTGCATATCACGGAGGAATTATTGGCGTTGATGGACTGACTGAGGCAGTTAATTAGTTTACTAGCATCAAGAAACCGTAACCTACATTTGCAGTGCAGCAAAACTGGGAGAGGAGAGAGAAGTGCAAGAAAAAAGCTGCAAGCTGCTTGCCCAGCAAGTACAGACAGCCGTCTATAGGAGGCTATTCACTCCTCTGGTCACATATGTGCAGCACCATCCCGGGTGGCGCCTTGGAAGAAGGGGATCAAACACATCAGGAGTGCAGCACCAAAAGTATATTAAGCTTATTATAACTGCACGATCCATCAAAGAGGGGGAAAAAAAGCCTTCATTGGCTTGAAATTCGAACTGGAGTGAGCTGTGTGATCATACGGGGTGATACGCAATGTATGTAAGACCCAATGCACTGCTGTTTGCTCCACGCTGATTCAAGGCTGCAGGCAGCCAAGGGCCACCTCTGGGAAACTATCGCTGAGAATGGGCTTCAGCACCCACCCTGCTCCTATCAGCAGTGCAGACACACTTGAAACATGATAAACATAAGCCAACGCTTGGGCTAACAAAGACTCTGTCTGTGTATGGATGCTTTGCTGTGGTTCCCAGGAATAAAACTAGCAGTGTCAGCTTGGGAGGGCAAGGGGTGCAGATGAATACAAATGACAGAAGGACAAATTTTGTGAGTTGAAAAGCACTGGTGGCTCCAGGAGGAGATCCCTGAGAAGCCCTGATGCTTCTCTGTTTACAAAAGCAACTGCTCTAGCCAGTCATATAACCTTGGGCTTTAAAGCCTACCACGATGGCGTGTGCAGTGGGAGAACCTGGGTTTGGGTATATTCTTAGGTTCTCAAGGAATTTTTGACATTGTCAGAAATAAAGGCATCTGTAAGATGCTGTTAGACACTATGAGAAATACTGGAACTGCACCACGCACCACTCAGACTGGCTTCCTCCTTTTCTTTATCTCAGTTTCCAAAGATACAGGAATCCAGGAGCAGCTAAAGCCAGACTCCCTGAAGAGGAAATTATTTTCTCCACAGATCTAAGCCACTGGAACGGGTCTGTGTGTGATTTAAAAAGCATACATGTTTCTTCTTATTGTCTTCCTTACACCCGCCTAAGAATATGTGTGGCGTTTTAAATTTTTTTACTTTTTATTTTAGTTGCTTTTTATTTTAATTACTTTTAATTTTATTTACTTTTTACTGCTTGGACTACTGGCATCAGTGATGCAGTACCTTAATGTGCATTATCACACATAACTCACAAATCTAATTGACATCTATGGGGAAGAGTCAGGCTGGAGACAGGTGTGGGAATACCCGGTCTCATGTTTTACTCCTGCATGGGAGTGAGTATTCACATGGCTTTTGCAGACAGAGAAGGACATTTCTATGCACTAGGGCTGAGGAGTCTACATAGATTTTTGCAGCCAGCAACTAGTCGTTTCCCAAAGGAAAATAAAGAAAGGAAAAAAAAGCATTAACATGCTGAGATGGTAAAGGATATAGGTTTCCTAAGAGTCCTGACCATTTGCTGATGGCTTAGTCCCTGAGCATTTGGACCTCTCCCAGCCTCACAGTCATCTCTAGCCCCAGTGTTGGTCTGGCATGTGGCACGGTGACAGGAGCGGCGAAGAGCCACGGTGGAGCTGGTGCAGGGAAACCGCAGAGCCCTGCTTGCTGGTGGGCCGGCCGAGGCGAGCCATCTCACACCAGCCTTCCTCAGCGTTTGGAAATGTCGGGTACGTTTGTGCCTCTGCCTCGCCTCCGCCACCAGCCCCAGGGAGACACCGGCGGGCGGCCGGGGCGGGAGCACAGCATGGCGCTGCTGTCGTGAGCCCACGGGTGAGAAAAGCCTCTCCAGATGAGTCACACAAAGTCCATGTGGTTTTCATGCTGGCTTGAGTAGTTGTAGAGGCATCTGGGTCTGACTGCCCGTCTCCTCCACCAACTACAACCCCGACGGTATTTGTGAGTCTGAGGTGCCTTTGATGGCTGCTTGGCCACACGAACCCAGTAAGAGAAAAAGCACAGTTCAGGAAGAAGATGGTGGCAGAGCAGGTGTGAAAAGATAAATGTTGAAATGCTCAGTCTGCTTTAAAGTGGCACGCAAGTTGCATTCAATGGCATGAAAGGTTTCAGTTTCTTTAATTTGAAAGTATGAGAGGGGAAAAAAAAACCCACACCAAAAAAGCCAATTAGGTAAGATCCATCGGATACCAGCACTGAGCTGCCTGCAAATGTACAATGCTGCATCTATGAAGGTCTTGTGTGTGTCTGTGTCTGCTTATTCTTCAGGCTCAGAAATCTTTCAATGGTAATTAATTTAGTTTAATGGTAATCTGCTTTTGGCTCAAGATCTAAAACAGTATGCAAGTATTGACCATCAGAGAAGTTACCGGCATGATGCTGCCAAAGTTGCTCACCAGGCAGAACAGTCCTCTTGGACTCAGAACTGAACTTTTGCAGGACCCAGAGTCCAGCTCCCAGGTTAGCATCACACGGTCTTCCAGGCATCGGAAAGTTCCTGCTGGCTGTAAGTGCACGCCAGAGCAGTGTCACGGAGGCCGCCAAGGCCATGCATCAAGCTACGGCAGGAAGTGGGGACAGGGCTCCTCCACGTCACGGCCAGAAGGCCCTAGCTGCAGGCAGGTTAGTTCAGCAAGCCCCAGCTAAATCAACAGATGGAGAAACTATTTTTGTCCACATGGACATGTCAATTTTTAATTCAGTAGAAGCCCTACAAGAACCTGAGAAACTGCTGACCTCTGTGCTGGGCAGCAGCTGTGGGCTGTCCTCCATGCAAGCCTCTTTGGAACAAAGACAGCCCCACAGTGGCCTCCCTGCCAGGGGCCATGCAAAGGGACATCTTGCAGCCCTGGACCTAGCACCTCTCTCACCCTTCATGAGTCCCTTTCCCTTTCACTGCATGGCAGATCGATCATCCTCTCCCCCTGATGTGTCTGCTTTGAGGGCATAGCTCTGGGGCAAAGAATAAAGCTGGCTCCCTCCATGACATGAGCTGGGTTCCCCCACTGACTGCGTCAGCTCTCAGAAGTGACAATTGCATGCTCAGCTACGTGCACAGTCACTGTAGTGCTAGATCAGCCTATAACACAGACTCCTTCAGTAGCCAAGTATACCAGGCAGCAGTTAGGTATTTATTGCTGGGGGGGTGGGGGGTATTCAGAAACACACTTGAAAAATCTGGTTATCAAGGTAGAACACAGCAGCTGCCAGGCTTGCATCCAGCTCCAGCATTTACCCTACAAATTGGTCACTGTGGGAAAAGAGCTTTCACCCAACACCAGTTGCAGCTACCACCTCTGACCACCAGTCAGTCAAAGATTTACCAAAAGGAGGGAAAAACAAAGGGAAAAAAAAGGGGGGGAGGAATAGAAGCAGGTGAGGAGAATGTAGCATCTGAAGAGATCTTTTTAAGTTCTTCATGACTAAATAATCATTAATTTGCTTATGAAGAACTCTTTGACCCTTCACCCACGGCCGGAAGCCGCTGTGCAGCAGGAACTATTTGTGAAACCACTACATGGAAGGGCAACATAGTGTAGGCTCAATATGTCTGATGTGCATTTGTTTCACCTTTCCCACCACCCCCCACAAACTGAAAATTAAGCATCGAGTTTATTTAAGAATCTTTACTCTTTTTTTTTCAATTTAAATTATACTTCCAAAATACAAGTAAAAAAACCTCACAATATGTTGCTAATTTCTACAAAATAGTCTAAATAATAATGCACTTACATCATTTACACAATTTACCTTCACAATAAAATAGGAGCGCTTAGACCAGTATTTACATATTGACAGAGAACGCGGTCATGCAGCCATCTGCTTCTGGTGCTGTCTCCTGCTGGGGTACCTCTGGGAGACTGCAGCCCGCAGTTGCACGCAAATCCTTCTGCAGGGAGAAATCCCTGCCAAAGTCTTTCTAGGTGCAGGGACCTGCCCATAGGGTGCCAAGGAGACCAAAATGGTGGCAAATATTTGCTTTTTCATCTTAAAGCTGCCACTGTAGCACATGAGCACACATCAATGAATTATTTAAGGAATTCCCTGAATTTTGCTTCGCTATATTAGGCACTTCATTATAAAAGTTATTTATTATGGCTTATGCAAAACAATTCGCTTTGCTCAGGATATGTACTTGCCAGAGTCAGTGGGAGAAAGAGACATGTCCAAGGGCACACTTTGAGCCAATGTTTTGGGTTTGCCTGCATTAGAAATTTAGATCATATTACTTAATATCAGTCCTGAAGGAAGTATTTTATCAAGACCCGATCTTTCCAGCAAGTCAAACAGTCAGTGTATTTTAAAGCTTAGTATATCTGCACTTTTCCCCCAAATTATTGGTAACTAGAGCTTTCCCTCTTACAATAAGTTAACTACTTAGATCCATGCTGTTCAATGTGCCATTGGGTGACATATCCCACATATGATTGTCTTAAAAGAGTACACTGTAGGTTGAGGGATTATTTACATATCTTAACATGTAGAAAATAAAGTTGTAATTTACCAATTAATAAATATAGATCAACAGAGTACAATACTGAAATAAAATAAATTAGAATGATTCTCCAGGTGTTGAATTCCCTCCCTTAAGGCCTGAGCCAGAGACCATAAAAAAAAAAAAGTGATATTTTTTCAATGGCTCAAAAAGGTTTTGGACAGGGCTTCTTATTAGACACTGGCTGTTTGAAATGAGATGTTTAGCTAAGCTGACAGGTATTTGAAATCTATATCATCAAGCAGCAAAACTTACCTCTTAAAAGGAGTCTTTTGGGTAAAACAATTTAGACCAAACATTAATACTGCGTTTATTAAGAAGAATATAGTTCTTGCAGATTGTCTCGACATTAATTCAGCAGCAAGGAAATAAGCATACAGTTAAGAACACAACGTATTTGTAAGGCAAATACGTGTTAGTGCACATGATTTTCCAAAAACTTCACTCCTCAGCTACATTTGTGCATATTTCAGAATGCTTCTAACTAGACGGTTAATAAAAGTCTTCTTGTGACTATAGCTAAGTTTGCCATTAAAAAAATTAACTGAAAAACAGTTAGAAGTAACTTAGTCAAGAACAACGCCAAACTTCAGGTCCAAATGTATCAGAACACTGAGAAATTTGGAGTCTAAGTAAAAGTCTTAAAACTTAGGTCTATCAAACTTAAAACAAAAAAAAAAAAAAAAGAAAAAGATTAAAAGCAGTGAATCTGCTCTCAGAATTGCACGCTCACCAGATTTGTAAACTCCACATGAAGTCAGTGATGCACTGGTCACTATAAGAGGTATAACGTAGATGCTCTATGCAAAGCAGTGCAGATGCTTTGGCTGTAATTTACTTCATATCTCCTTTTTCTCTTCCGTGAGGATTAAGCATTTAAAGTAATTCAGTAGCTAAAAAGTCTGTCTTATAGGAAAAGGTCTGGGTTTACATGGAAGGGGGGGTGACAGGCGTCCACGTGGATGCTAGCCTGGCATGTGCGGAGGCATCGTACTGGCTGTCGGGCAGGTCCGTGGGCGCCCCGCCGTCATACAGGGGGGAGGCGGAGGAGGTGGCGGGGACCGGGTGCGGAAGGGCCGTGTAGTGCGCTGGAGAGCCACGCAAAAACTGGGAGCTCAGGCCATTGGACATCCCGCTCGACTGAGACACCGGCGTGATGGTGCTGTTACTCACAGACCACAAGTTAGGATACTGACTGAAAGAGGGAAAGTGATAAATAAAATAGGTTACTAGTGACTCCAGTGCCTGCTCAAGTCACAACACAGCTCCCAGGCTGGGTTTCTCTGCTGGAGACAGTGAATTTCCTTAGGAAGCTCCCAGCCACTGCGAGGTAGGAAGGACTCCCAGGCATGAGGTCGTGTTCATGGCACCCCACCAATAAATCAAACCTCCCTGTTTTTCCCACAGCAGGTCCAGCACTGGGTATGCTAGCAAATTTTAAGCCAAGCTGAGGAATGAACAGGCTGGCCTGAAAAATGCAGAAGTTTGCAAGCCGATTCCTGAGCCATGGCTCACGGGAAAGCCACGTGATGGGGGCAGACAAACCCAGACAGGTTTGAATTCATTGCCATGAGCCTGTCAAAGCCCTAATTCCCCTTGAGTGCCTCTGTAGTCAGAGAGGGACAGATGCCTCCAGACAGCAATTCATCCCTCCTAGGACCTTGTTCATCATCTCATGTTAGAAGGGGAAGAGCTAGATCGATGGCTGCAGATTGCACAGATACTACAGAAAAGGCTGCTTAAAAGGAAAAAACCCTTGTCAGGACACCATAGCCTCCACTCTCTCTCTCCTCTGGGTATGTACATACACGCACACATATGTGTAACACACATATGAATTAAAAGAAACAAGCCAATTCAAGAGAAACACTACGAGAAAAAAATTCAGTCCTGCTGTGTAATACCACACAGCGCTTTCTACCTATCAATCCCAAGCAGTTTAGCAAAAAAGATAAATAATTCTTCTTACTTTAAAAAATAGGGCCTTAGACAAAAGGGATGGCAGAAATGCCTTCCTTGAGGTCCCACAGTTCCAGTTCTAAGGGTTTTATCTACTGGACAACTCTTAGTGCAGCAACTGAAACTCAGTGGACTTTGCAACCTTCCAAATATGTATCCTGGGGGCCAGACATGGAAAGAAGTGCTAGGAGGACCCGTTTACTTCATTAACTTATGTTCAGGACTGAACTTATGTTCAGTAATAGTTATTTTACACTGCGCGGTAGTACATGCTCTGATTAGTAGCCAAGTGTCTATGTGCATGGTTCACATAAAAATGCTTTCCACAGACTGTTAGATCTGAATTGCCCATAAAGATGCCCAAACCTCAGCCCTCTGTGGTTAATACCAAAGATTTTAGCACCTTATCTGTATTTCTTTGAATTTGCAAGTTTAGCTCCAAGGGACTGACTGTAAACTAAATCTCTGCTAAAGTATCCAAAAGTTTCATTAACATAAAAAGTACAAAGAGGAGAAAAAGGTACATTTATATGATCACAAAGTGGCAAAGGTTTTGACCAAGTGTATAATCCCACGCTATGCTGGCTTCTGTGGCAAAGCTCAAGTAAAGAATTACTGCCCCAACCACTTGCTCCTTCTCCACTGTATGGTTCGCTGCCCCTTCATTTGTAGCAGAACAAGGGTTTGTGGAGATGGATAGGAAAGCAGTGACTGGCTAAAATTAAACGGATCAAAAATAACTTTTTAAAGATTTTTTTAAAATAACTTTTAAACTTTCTAAAGATGAAGCTTAAGAGAGCATCCTCAAATTCAATGGATGTTTAGGTGATTTGCAATCCTTCATCTATCAAATATTGCTGTTACAAGTATCTACATTTCCAAAACCAAAATGTAAAAAAAATAGTTTTTATCGTTTCTTCAATCTTTTCCTTGTTAATAGTCCTTCTCAGTGCCCGCCTCCCTGAGATGGCCAGTGAGTCGCACATGGCCATAAGGATTTCTAATTTGCTGGTGACTCTTTACCTCCTTTTTCAGCCTTCTCTTCCCAGAAAGTATCAATATAGCGATTTGAGGGCTGCCGAGGGATGGACTCCTACCTGGAGCTGGTAGCTGTGCCAGTGCTGTGACTCATGGGCAGCATCGTCGTGTGTGCGGGAACTCCTAGAGAAGACCAGTTGTCATGGGACTGCAGCATGGAAAGGCAGGCAGAGGAGTTATCGGCGTAGGCTGCTGAGAGAACAAGCAAGCACCTAAACACACTAGAATTGGACCAAATAACAATCTTGTATTCAAACGCAATTTATAGCTTTAAACCACCCTCCCCATTACTGCCTTGCAAAAAACCAAACTTCACACAGAGAAAAATGAAGGCAGCTACCAGCTGTGTCACGTTCACTAGCATGCCCCTGCTGATGTGTTGTTTTGCTCAACTTACAACTGCAAAGTCTTATTTCTATGAAGGATCTACGGCCAAAAAGCCGTCTTCAAACCACCTGCTAATTCAGCCCATGCTCCCTTATTCCGTCAGTGGGAAGAAGTGGGCTCCTTACTTACACTATCCCAATCACTCTTCCAGGGCACCTTCTTTATCTCCATCACCTACATTGGCAGTAACAGCCTGGCAGCCCTGGATCACAAGCATATTGCTGGACCACACATCCCAGTTTTTGAGCTGAGCATGCCACCACAGGCTCTGAAGTCTGCCTTAGGCACCATTAGGAGTGACTGGACTGTGTGGCTTAAACTGCTCTGCTTGTGACCAAAACTGGCTGGCCAACATGGCAGAGGCACTAGGAAGCTATAAAGGGAATGCTATGCAGCCATCCATAGCGAGAAAGAAGTTGCTGTGGCAGCTGGCTAAGGGAAGAAGAGGTTCCTTGCTGAGGACCAGGGAACAAGAAGGAACATTGGAGGTGTTTTGTTCTCTTATTCTGTTTCAAGTCACAAGACTGGCATAAAGTTTCCAAGATGCAAAAAAGGTCCACAGAAAGCTAGTATATAGCTTTGTAGTTCATTTTAAAGTGGAAAACAAGATTGGCCAGACTGCATCTAGAAGCCTGTGTGTTACTTCACAAATCAATTTTTTTTTTTTTTTTTTTTTAAATGGGAACCTTCAATATCCATACAGTCTGAAGGGCAAAAATTGTTAACAGGTCTTTACCAGAAGAAAGAAAAAATAAAATTTAAAAAAAAAAAAAATATCACTGTTAAAAATGCCCTTCTCTCCTCTCCCTTAAGTACCTATGGCTTAAGGCACTGAGCCTTAAGCTGTTTGGCAATTTCTGAGCACAACTTTTAAATAGCTCTGCAGTTTACTCAGCTCCATATTATTTCAGTGTATGCAGCTGTGACACATTCATTGAGAACAACCTTAGTGCATGGATGTTAACTACAGCAACAGGCAAGTAAAACTGACAGAATCAGGCCCTCAATTATTACATTAATAACAAGCGACACTAACAGAACCAGACATATACTTTTCATTTCATTGTATTACCTATAACTAATAATTAAAATGCTCACTTACAAACTTCACTTAAAAAAACAAAACAAAAAAACCCCAATATCAGTTTAAGCTCACTGGTTACAAGAATTCACGAGCACAAGACAAAGCCAGCACAATATAATCTAATCAATTAGCAGGAGACAGTTCTACACACCCTCAGTTTTTCCACCGTAAAGAGACTGGGGACACGTACTCATCATCCCTGTTTCTTTGCAATGCCGGCCCCAAGCCCTCTGCGCAAACAGAGCTAGATAGCGACCTCCATTTCTGTGGCATCGCTCGAGGCGCCCACCACTCAGCGCTCGCATCCCTCGGCTCATTTCCCACCTTTTTAGAGAGCTGCAAGGTCAGACTTACTTGGCGAGTTGTTTCTATGGGTGTAGGGGTTGGGGTAGGGGGCAGGACGGTGGTTCCTCAGCGATGAGTACCTTTCACAGCTGTGAGCAGGGGAGAGCGACAGGGGGGCTCCGAACTGGGGGTGAGGATTGGCAGGTGGGCACAGAGTCCCAGTCCCAGGAATAAGCCAACTACCTACTGGGGGGAAGCAAGAGGTTTGTAAGATGGGTGCGTAATGCAGCCGGGCAGGCAAAGAATCACAGAGCGATGAGATAAACAATCAGTCAGCGAGGAAACGCACGCTCGGGAAAGGAAACAGAGTTTCAACGCAGCTGAAAAATCTGGGTCTTTAAATGATCTTATGAAGGCAAATTAGATAACAGGTTAGAAAAAGTCCCGTGTCAAGCTAACATTATTTTTTAAATTACCATTTAATTACAATCACAGTAAGGAAACACTGAAATGGTTAAACCCTCCCTTATGCAGGTAGTCTGTGCTCAGTAACCGTTAGTGTAATCTTCAGTTTTAAGTTGCCCTTTGGGGGTCTCAATCTGTAGCTAAGCTCTGAGGTTTCTCAGACTGCTAAAAGGAACTCTTAAAAATTAAGTGTTTTCACTGAAACAAAATAATTCCTACCGCAACTCAACTTCCCCCCTTTATAGGCTGCCAACATTTTTTGACAATAATCTGCTAAAACAGAAATTGTTAACACACTAATGCTTTCTATTCATCTGAAAAAAACTTTTTAAGCAAATGCCTCTAATTTTCTCAAAGTGCTGAATACATAAGTACCATCTCAATAATTTTCTGCTGCATTTTGAAATAAACTTTTGTCTCCATATTCATAAGAATGCTGCTGTCCTTCTATACAAAGGTGGCTGTCTTTTTGGACACAAAGGCAAGATTCCATTAAAGATGTAAAGATGTTTTGAATGTAAGACAGAAGTCTTAACCACACACACAGATCATAATGTTTATACAACCATAAACCTGCATGAACCACAATCATAAGGACTGGTAATATTATTCTCCCTATGAACTAACGAGCCAGCCAGCAAACACCGCTCTCGGAGTTTTGCTTCACTTAACAGATGAGACGGAAGAAATCCAAGTTACATTCATGATGCAGAATGAAAGAAAACGTACACTGCGAATACCCAGACTGCTGGTTCTCTCCCGCTTCCTCCATCATGTCTTTGTGATCGCTTCTATAAAACAAACCGAATTGTATTAGTTAAGAATGTGCTTTTACAAATCTACATAAAATATCTACACTTTAGAGTTAAGAACTCTCACCTTTCTTTTGCATCAAGAAACGCCTTTGCAAATGGATTGTATTTAATTTTTAAAGCTGTGATCTAAAAACAACAACAAATATTTTTATTTGCAAGTATCACCATCCATTATCATACAGATATTAGGATCTGAGTTAGGACTATCCACTGAAGTTAGTGAAATCACAGATTCGTGAAGAAATAAGATTAGGCCCATAATACCAACCTATGGACATCAATTAAACAGCCCCTAAAGCCTGAAGTATTAGCAGAGGGCTAGGAATTAGTCCCTCTGCCAAATTCAAAGAGACTGAATTGCCTGGGTTTATTGATCAGCTAAGGAAACAGCTAAGAAAGGTAGTACACTAGAGAGTTATAAAAAGCTTCACATTTCAAGCCAGAGCAGAACGGGCATTAAAAAAAAAAAGTCTCAAAAAGATTGATAATTTACAGGTTCGTTAAACATAGACGTGCATGTTGGCTAACAGAGAAAGGCCAGTTTTGAAAATGTCATGTCAAGTTATTTTACTGTACAGCTGAAAAGGACAACCGTATTTCTTACCATACTTGTTTGCCCCACAGAATCTTTTAAGAATTACTCTCCTGCAACGAATTTGCAGTGCATATTGAGACGCACAGTGATCAGAACTTTGTGCTGTTGTACATTCATTGGGCTTTTACATCTATTAATTTTTATTTTTTTTTTTACATTTACCTTCAAACAAAGCACAGAAAGAACTGAAAAACGTGAAACGAGATCCATTATTTTGCTCTACAACATGCACTTTGCCACTTGAAACCTCCTGGTACTTGCGTCCTTTCTTCCCTGCTGTGCGTACCTCCTCGTTCTGGTAGGCCGTCACGGCTATAAACTGGGTCTCCGGGAAGGAATGGCTGGTGATCATCCGCTGCGGGCCACCCACTCGCACTATATGAATCCTTGGCTCGTACTTGTGCAGAGAGTTCAACATGATCTGCGAGCAAAGGGACAGAGCGGGGTCAGCAGTGACAGAGCGGCGGCAGATGCTGGCAGGCACAGAAAGCACTCAGGTTTTAAAGTATCTACTGATCCATCTTTCCAGCAGAGGAGAAAGAGGCAACAGGTACCAAAAACCCCTAAAGCTGAAGCTGTAAGAAAAGGAAAGGAGCACCGCAGTCAGACACCCCAACTTTTTGCCTGCTTATCCCTGTCACTTGACAGGGCAGCTTGCGTAGTCACAAACACGCTGGTGATACACAGCCAGAAAGATGCATCCACTGCACCGTTGGCGTTACCAGATACTCAGACCAGAAAGACATTTTTAAAAAGAAAGTCAAAACATCGAGGCTCCCATCCTGGGCGGAAAGACCAGCTCTGCTGAAAGGCGGCAGCCTGGGGGGGGTGGGGGGTGTGAAGCGCGGCCCAGCCCAGGCCAGCACGTTGACAACAGCCGTGCACAAACGAGCACCGGGGAGGGGGTGAGCGGTGGCTCCCGCAGGGACGGGGCGGGACGGGACGGGACGGGACGGGTCCGGCCGATCCAGCCCCGCTGAGCGGGGCGAGGGCGGCGCGGTGCCGGTGCGGGTCCCGGTGCCGGCGCTTACCTGCCCGCCGCCGTTGAGCTTGTTGGTGAGTTTGACCTTGCTGAAGGAGACGGGCGCCTTCATCCAGTGGGCGCCGAAGTTGGGCGAGTCGGGGTGGATGTAGACGCAGCTGGGGGCCTGCGGCTCCGGCTTCCCCCCCGGCACCCACTCCCCGTTCACGTACTTCCAGCGGTGCCCGTCGGCCGCCACGAAGTCCAGCAGGAAGGAGTACATGGCGTTGGGGTCCAGCCCCGCGACGCTCACCTTCAGCACCGGGAACATCCTCCTGCGGGGCGACAGGGAGGCGCGAGGCACGGCGGGGGGCAGCCCCCGGCCCCCCCGGGCTGGCCCGGGCCGCCGACCCCGGGAGCCCCGCGCCCCCGCGGGAGGCGCGCCGGGGCCGGGGGCGGCGGCGGCGGGAGGGCGCGGGCCCGCGGCACCCCTACCTGCCGTTTTTGGTGACGATCATCTCGTTGGTGAGCTCCTTGAAGCGCAGCCAGAGCTCGTTGTCCTCCAGCGTCACCCGCAGCTCCCGCTCCGTGGGGTCCCCCTTCTCGCTGCCCGCCTGCAGCTCGCTCTCCACGGCGCTCAGCAGGTGATCCACGCGGTACTGCGGGGGCTTGCCCGCGCCCTCCGTGCCCGGGGAGCTCATCCTGGCCCCCGGCCGGCGGGGCAGGCGCCTGGCAGAGCCCCCAGCGGCGGCCGGGGCTGAGGCCGGGGCCGGGCTGACTCCACTTGACCTCCGCGGCCCCAGCGAGCGGGAGCGGGGAAGGGGCCGCTGTTATACCCCGTCATAAACACCCCCCCGGTGACATCACAATGCCGGCGGGGGGGCCCCGCTGATTGGCGGACGGCCGCTTTGATCTCGCCGGCCGGCCGTTGCCATTGGCTGCCCGCGGCCATATCACAACGGTGCCCGGGGAAGCCTGTGATGTTAATTGCAGCCCGCGGGATTAAACGCGGCTATTTTATGCAAATCTGCCCCCAAATGTTTGCACCTCTATCAAAGCCGCCGGGGCCGGGGCTCCGGCAGCCGCGGAGGAAATGGCCCATCGCGGCAACAGCCTCATAACCCGCGTGGGGCACCCTCCCGCCTCCCCGCCGCAGTCATTAGCCGGGCCACCGACGCCCGCCACCGCAAGCCCCCGAGGTCTGGCTTTAGGCGGGAGGCACCCGGGCCGCGGGCTCGTATTTAGGGGGGGGGGAAAGACGAGGAAGGCCTTCTCCCCGGGCCCCGCAGGCTGCCCGCAGCCCCCCGCCCCGCCGCTTCCCGCAAGTCCTGGCGCTTCGGCTCAAGTCAGGGTGGCAGCCGGCAGCGCCAAACCTTGCCAAAAAAGTGAAACCGCCCTGTAGAGCCGCTGAGCAGAAACCGGGCGCAGTAAGCGCCCCCCGCCACCGCCCCCCGTCTTTTAGGGATCACGGGAGCCCACCCGTGAGAACAGGCGCGGGGTTGGCCTCCCGTCGCCGGGCCGGGCTGACGCAGCCCAGAGGCTCGACCACGAGGGGTTCCAGCCATCCCACCTAAATTAAACAATACTTCTAAAAATCAGATCGATGCTTACGACCCAACCCACCTAAATTAAAAAAAAAAAAAAAAAAAAAAAAACAAAAAACCCCCAAACTTCTAAAAGTCAGCTCGATAGCTAAAGGCTTCGTTTCGTATAGCGAGGAGAAACCCCCGCGAGTTTCTGCGAGCCTGGGCCTCCCGGGCGAAACTTTGCAACGGGCCGAATTTCTTTTAAAGAAGTTGCTCGGCGCAAAAGCAAGAGATGGGGCGCGGGAGAGGAGGGCTGGTCTGAAACCCGCCCGCCCGCCGGCCTTTTCATAGCTCGCATTCTCCGGGGCTGCGGCGGTCTGTGGTGTGAGGGAAACCGTTTATTACCGTTCCGTGAGAATCCCTGGATAGAGGGCGAGGGGGGGAGAGGTGACAATGAGCAGGAAATAGTTCAATGGGCTCTCTTTAAACAATAACAACTTCTTTAAACGGGAGCGAAGGAGAGGGGAAAGGAGCGGCGCGGGGTAAAAAGAAGGGGTTCTTTTAAAAGGGGCATCGCCCCGCTCCCCGCGCACCCCGCCGCATCGCCGCCGGCCTTGGTGAGATTTTAGGAGGGAGTGCCCGGTGCGCGGCAAGCTGCCTGCGAGCAGGGGGAGCTGGGAGCCCGGGTTCCCGGGGGGAGGCCGGCGGGAGGGGTCCCTCTTGCAGGATGCAGGCGGCGGTTCGGCCCGGGCACCGGCTCTTCCTGCGGGCAGGCACCCCCTGCCCGCACCCCTGCCCGCACCCCTGCCTTTCCGCGCTCCGCGCCCAGCGGAGCAGCAGCCCAGCCTCTGCCTTCATCCAACTTCAAATAAACCCGACCCTTCCTCTATGATTTTCGGTTTCTTTTCGGTCGAGGAGCCACGACTTACGGCTGTATTTTCATTACACGGCGCCGTCGGGCTCCCTAGCCTTAACTTAACACCGCAGAGCTTTTTTTTTTTTCCCCCTTCAACCTGACATGTTAAATTCCGCATCTCAGCTCGCTTCAACTACTGTCCAGAAACACAGGAAAAATTGTTGTCCCTTCAGCCGAATTCCCGCCGTAAAGTTTCTCAAAGCTCCTGCAGCCTGAGCACCTACCGCCCGCTTTCCGTCCTCTTCGGAAGGGGAAAGCAGCGGTTGCAAAGAAATGACGGGCGAGGCTTACGAAGTTGATACCTAGACGCTGCTACAGGTATTGTGAGACGGTCTTTTCACTATCGGGTCTTTATTTCACTGAAGGGGCTCCGCGCAAAGCAAACACACACGCCCCAGCAGAAGCCGGGAGCGCTGAAACCCCGCAGGGCGGCGGCGCGCTGCCCCCCGGCCGGGCTGGGGGCACCTCCCGCGGCTTCGTCCGGCAAGCGCCCAGCGCCGGCAGCAGCTGACCCCGGAGGAGGGGGCCAGGGACGGGCACTCCCTCCGCGCAGGTGGCGGGGAGAGAAGGGACCTTTTCCCCCTTGCAGAAGTCGCCTCCCTTTTAGGGTACGGTCCCCGGGGTGGGGGGTCCCCTGCAGGGCAAACTCGTCTCCGTTCTTCCTCAGCTCGACCTCCCCTGACGAAGGACACGTTCAGGAGCCGAAAGCAGCAGAACCAGCCAGAATTGGAAGCGACGGAGCCGCTTCCGTGGAAAATTAACAGTTCCGAAAATGAATAAATAAAATAAACAGAGCCGATTTACACGTGTATTTAGGCGATCCGAGTTTTAAAAATGCTGTTTAATACTTCCGAATGGATGCTTCAAGGAGGAGCTAATTCTTAATGCATAGGTACGTGCGCACACGAGGAACGGGAAGCAACCTTAACCGCTTCGGCAGCGGACACTTACCTATATGGCTACTGCCTTTTCCATGGATCACTCTCTTCAGGCAAAAGGAGGAGAGCTGGGGTTGAATTTCATTTAATATATTTCACGTTTTACTTAATGCTTAACAAATGACCGCGCCACTCATCCCAGACAAATAATGTATGCGCTCAGATTGAGTTGGTCTTTCACAAACAAGCCTATCCAGCTTGAAATTTTTAAATGACTATAAAAAAAAGTTTCCAGAAGTTATACATAAACTTTGGAACGGGGAGAAAAAAACAAAAACAAACAAACAAACAAACAAACCAAAAACCAAACCACAAAAAACCAAACAACAAACCCAAACCCTAAAGTTTTTCCTCAGCTTGGATTCCTGCCCTCTTTATTTTATTTCCTTCTCCCTCTTTCTGATCTTAATTGCACTTTGGTTCTCAGGAGAGGGGACTCCCCACTTCCACAGCCTTTTCACGGAGAGCTGCAGTGCATGACAGTTTACAGCCAAAAAACTTCCTCCAGCCGAACAGCTATAAAGATTCCCGATTTATAGCAAGACTTTCCTTCTCGCACGGGGCGAGTAGTAGCCGCCAGCTGTTATTTCGGCTTCGTAAGACCTGCCCAGCATTCCCTACTTTATTCCCCCGGGACAACGCAAATCCCCAGACACCTTCCCGAGGGGAGGCAGCCCCCGCCCGCTCCCGCAGCTCTCGGGCACCCGCGGACCCCTGAGCAGCTTTAGTCGCCCGGGGCTGCCAGGCGAGAACGAGAGCGCGGTTAGGTACGACAGGTATCGGGGCGATGCTCTTGCAGCCTGCAGGGCGGGGGGCCCGGGGCACGAACCCGCCCCTGGTGCGGGCCCAGCGCCCCCGGCCCCCGCCTCCCGCCGCCGCCCCGGGAGCAGCGCCCGGCCCGGCCCGCACCCTGCGCGCCCGGGGCTGGCACCCAGCTGCCGAGGGTCACAACGTCCCGCCCCTGAAGAGGAAACACCTACTTTCCCACCACCCGCCTTTTTTTTTTTTTGTTGTTCTTTTTTTCCCCTTAAGTTTTTCCCTCCCTTAACTCATAATTCCTTATAATAGGCTATATATGTAATGGAGACGTATGTCTCTATCTCTGCTTGTCAGCTGCTTTTTCCTGGACACTGGGGAGGAATGTCCTACTGATTCTACTGTTGAGGCACTGATTGAGGATTTAAATGCCATTTTCATAAGAAGCTTCTGCATTTCGTTTTAATCTGGCATATCGTTTTCCTTAGGTACAAGGCTTAAACAAGAACAAGCCTAAAGATCGTTCTGGGCGAGCTCTTCATAAGAACTCACCGTTTTGTAACTAACTCCAGTGTACTAACATGTACCTACAGAGGAAACCACAACGTGCGAGAACATATAGCGGTTTTACCCATTTTAAGTCCATATATTGTGAGCGTTAAGCCTCTGGAATAATTACATTTCAGGTTTTCTACTTTCAGTATTTAAGAAATAGGACTGATTTTTCCTCCGAAGGTTTTAATGCACACACATTTTGAAACCCATTTGCTTTTCAAGTAGTCTGAACGGAGCACAACGTGGTGATTTTGATTTGTTTTGCTTTCCCCCTTTAGCATTTGGGAGGGCAAGGCAAAGGCAGAGTGCCATCCTGCATTTTTTGAAGGTGGCAAAACTCCCGTTGACTTAGTCAGATCTTTGCTTGAGTACTGCTAAGTACCCTCTCCATCTCAAATGCTCAGATCCTCAGGTTTCCCTCATGAAAGTCAATGATCAGACTTCCAATGACTTTAGGCCTGCTGCAGTAGACAGCACCAACTGGGGAAAAACAACAGAATAAACTGAGGCTCCCAAGAAAGCCCTTAAGGAAGCGTCTGGCTCAAAGGTGGATGAAATCAGCAAAGTTGAGAGCAGAGTACTTTTGATTCAAACTCAAAATTTTGAGCTAGAATATCCTTTTCAATATCTCAATGATATTGCTTAGAAGACCAAATAAGCAATGATATTGCTTATTTAAACCAAGTCGTCGTGAGTGAGCTAGTGGGAGCAAGCAGATGACACAAAACAGAGCCATCCGCCACTCTTAACAGGCCATTTCTTTCAAAACTGCAAAGCGGGACAGGCACAATGCACCACTGGGGCTGCAAAGAGAAGCAGTAGAATAATAGATACTGTTTATTGCTTTGTCCTGGCCTAAAGGATAATCTTAAAAAAACAACCAAACAAAAACCAAAACAACAACAACAAAACAAAAAAACCCCACACACTGAAGACAAACAGGGACCATAGGAGTCTGATGACAGAAAGTATTTGCCTCATCATAAACATCCTAGCAGGAGTCCTGTAGAGAGACCCTACCATAAACAACACCTTTTCTTATACTTCAGCCCACAGAGTTCTCGAAGGGAACTAACGTAAACGTGACTTTTCTTGCCGAGACATGCCACGGTAAGTTAAAAAGTTAATGCTCCAGTCTCAAATACAGAAGTCCTCAGATTTTCTGACATTATCGTTAATAACCAAACCAACATACTTTTACTGGCAGTATTCATCTTTGCCCTGAGCATTATCTCTCTTTATAGAAGTCTGCAGTGCTAAGAATCAAACAGGCCATATTCCTTTGGCAGTTCTTTTAATATCAATAGAAGATTTAAGGCAGTCGGGAATCCATAGCTTCTCCTTTCCCTCTCCTTTGAACATTTCATGGAGAGTACTGTAAGGCTCAAGACAAACTGGGTGCGTCACAGCTGCAGAATATTAGCACCTCTAGAAAAAAAAGATACAAGTCCTAATTTGTAATTGCAGAATTTTTAAAAACAAATCAACTTCTTTTCCATTGTTTTTTTTCTCCTCCTTTACTGGTTTAACACTTTTCTTCCTCCTCCTCACTGCTGCACAGGGAAGGTAAATCTACAGTGTTAATGAGTACTATTTTATATTTTATGAGTAAGGGTAACATTTTTAGTATTCACCTGGCAACTTGTGCCTAAATCTAGATTATCTCATGTTTGGGAATTAGCAATTGCCTTGAATGCAGCCTCAAAGCTTGCAGCCTCTTCCGAGCCCTCTACTGCCCAGATGATTTCCTGCTGTCGTGCGGGAGGTAACTCCCTCAGCCGTAGGAAATCAAAGCACTGGGACAGCTTTAGCCATGAGGGGTTACTGAAAGCAAATCCTCTGCCTCTCATCAGCAAGGAAACTATCTGATAGAAAACTGTTTTCTTCTTTACCTCGTTTGAGTTAATCTCCACTGACTGATAGCAACAGTTTTGCATATCACTCTGTTGCTGTTTTTCATCACCTTGATGCAGCTGGCTCATGGGAAAGAACTGGAACTTAAGTCAATCTAGATATTATTTGAACTCACAGGGAGCATACTTTTACATCAGCTGAGCCACTTTTTAGCCCCCCTCCACTGCCTCCTCTCTTACACTGCTCTGAACCCAATTGCCACCTTTCTTCCGAGCTGTATGTGACCTACCTTTAGTCTATATCCCCAGCCCTTCATCCTGCCCGCACTTGCTTCACCAACAAGGACTTCTCCATATCTGATATAAATATTTTCATATTGCTACTTTTAAGACAGTGAAAATCTCCCAAACTGATCAAGTCACCACCATATTTTCCTGTAAATCGGTTTTCCATTATGTACACAACACGTGTGTCGTGCACCACCCTGGACAGGTCTGCTCAGAGGAAAATACGTGGTAGAAGGACCGCACGGAGCAGAAGAACAGGACTGTGATGCCAACAACTTTAACTCTGGACAAGGAATAAATAAGCAAGGCAACATTCAATGGAAGGTGGCAACTGCAGAGAAAAGAGAAACTGCTGACACAACAGCTCCTTAAAGAAGCTCCTGTTGGTCTTCTAAGGGAGACAGTGGGCAAACTAATGCCAGCTTCTTCCTGTCATACAGGGCTCAGACCTGGAGAGCAGCTTCTGGGACACATAGACATGCTTGTGGTCCTCTGTTTCATGGCCAGGAGTGCAAAATGCTTTGCAAACTTCAGCCTTTCTGCGTTAAATGCACCCATCAAGCTCTGACAAACACAAATGTTTCCTATAGTTTCCTGTTTTGAATTCAGCAAAGGTTACCTGGGTCTTGGATGCTTCTTCCCTGCCTTATGCCACCTAACGAGTCTGGCTGTGGGGAGGTGGTCGACGTAACGTACAGCACAAGAGACTGGAGGCCAGGAGAGCGGATTCGGAGCTCCACTGCCTCATTGTCTCACTGTCAGCAAGCCTTCAGGATCTCCATTTTGGTAAGCTGCTTGTCTTCATAGTGAAAATATTACACAGAAGTTTTCATTGGTAATATCCCATCCTTCTTTTCTCTGGAACCATTTGTAATGAAAGTAAGTATCCGATAAGCTAATAATGCTTAATGAAAAGTAATTACATGACAAAACAAAAATTCACAATCTTTGTTCTCTGGTAATGCAAATCTGGTCTGATTCTCTAACAAGGGTACATTTTTCTGGGTGCTTTTTGAACACCTGCTTTTTTACCAAACTGCTCGTTTTAGTCCCACTTAGTTCCAGCATGCTGCAGACATTGGTTCATTTTGCACTTCCAGTTTGTTAAAAAAAAGAAGTCTGCATAGTAAAAAGGGACTATTTAAGCCTTATCTTTTTGTCTAGCAGTCCGTGCTGTCACTACCACATGCAGATACAACTGAGATGATGACTGAGCAGTAAATGATGAATGTGGGGGGACCACACCGCGTAATAGCCACCAGTGCATGTGCCACGGGAGGCAGTGCCAGGAATGCCTAGGAGACACCGCAGATGCCCGAGCCTCTCTTGGAAACCTTTGCACATTAGACACTTTCCCAGGGTGAGAAAATATTTCTTGCCCTGGCTAAGAAAATGTCAGCTGTGACCTAGGACTAGTAGTCCGTGTAGTTTGATGTCCTGCCTACCAGTGGTTAGTCGTTACATAGGAAGATGTGATCCTTCACCCCTGATGATGCAGACTATTTGGTAATGTTTCCAGTCAGAGAAGCATTGCCTTTGTGGTTCTGTTGACTCACTTATTCCTTAAAGTATGAAGAATTATAGCTGTATTTTTTCTAAGCCAGTTTAACTTTTAATGTTTTTCTTATCCACCTTGTGTCTGACTTTTATGCTAATTAAAATTGCTCATTCCTATGAAACTACTTTTTATGTCTAACTCAGATCAGTAGATGCTCACTGCATTCCTGAGTTATCATAAATATTCTTGCAGGTTGCTAGGAAAAATTACAGCTCCCTTGCCTAGAAAATCTGTGCTACCTTTTCATGTTAAACACCGGTGACCTCAATTAGTGGTTAACTATTTCAAAACACTCCACAGAGGCACAGTTTGATAACGTGGTACACTAAGTCTCTTACTTTCAATGCTGATTCCAACAGCCTAACATCAAATTCTCAGGTAAGACCAACTAAACAGCAGTGGGTCTAACTGGGACAGCTATTTCTTTTTACTCCCTTGGACCTGACAAAACTTCTTCCCCAAGCTTCCTCTCATCATCTCATAAGAGCTCATACATTCCCCTGTATATATAAGATAATTGAAGGTGGTGAATAATTTATTTTACAAGCTAATGATAGAACCACAAGGTAGTTCACCCAGATCTCTAGAAGACAGAATATGAATTCAGGGATACCCAACTTTATTATTGCTAGGAATTTAGCTGTACAAAATCCGTCAATGATAACATCTTTGTCCCCTCCTCAGCAAGTACACACCTACAATTTATGATAGCTGGCAAGTCAATGCTGTGCTGAACGCTTGCACCAAGATAACTGCCTAGCATATGCACATCGGTATTCTTGCTGTAGAAAATGCTGAACCTTCCAGCCTTGTCCTGACCTTTTCTTTACCAATCTGTGTGCCTTACTTCTGTGTAGGAAGAGAAAAAGAGATTGATCCCAATCATGTCTATCTGCATTAGTATTTTTGATAGCTCCTAATTTGGGAGGTGTTTTGTCATTTGTCCTTAATGTTGTTCCACACCATGCCATGGGAATTTTCTCCCAGTGACCACTGGAAACTTTTGACCCGATTGCAGTGGTATTCTAGAGTATCACATTCCGTATCCCAGATACATGAGTGAAAAAACAATAGCCATCATATAAAAGGCACCAAGTTTTTTAAATCTGAATTACATTTCTGTTCTTTCAGAGTTACTCTGATACCTGAGAACTTCTCAAACCTGAAATCTGCTCATGCTGCCAGCTGTGCTCATTTAAGCTGGCAGGTTACCTTCAATCATGGACTTTCCACTTGCATCCTTGTTAATGTAACACATTAATAGTCTTGCAGGCACATTGCAAGCATTTATTTGCCTTCTTCAGCTTTTTTATACAAGTTGTTATTCTTCAGTTGAATTAAAACAAATCTCAACCATGTTATATTTATTGCTGTTTTATATTAGTAAAAAAACCCACAAACACCACTAATTGAAGCCTTCTCCAGTTCTATCCCTTAGACAGCTTGTTATTTGTGTTTCATACTGGCTTTGCAAAAATTTTCTTGAAGAAACCAGAGGGAAAATTTCAGTATTGTCCAAGTCTGTAATTTAAGGTGCATTTCACTTTCAGACTCTTGTGACAGATACCATGTATTCCCAGGAATTCACTCCTGATTCTGTCTGTCCAGATGTCAAGGGCAGGGACAATCTGAGCAGTAGAAAAAGAACTGCTTTACCTTCAAGGCACTTCCCTTTAGGAAAAAAAAAAAACCACCATCACTTCAAGCCCCAACGCACTGACAGCTTTGGTAAAAATAGAATTTAATTCAAGACTTCATCTTCAGCAGATGTCTTGTCTCACACATTTAGTTGCATACGCTTATAGTAAATATATTTCTATTCAAATAGCAACTGCTGTGATGCACTGAAAAGTTTTCTCCCCATTTTACATCTGGAAATACAAGAGTACATTGTGCAAAACTGAAACAATATTAAGTTAGTAAGTCAGGTATATATTTCTGATCAAGAAAGTAGAAAATCCACAAACTCATTTTACTAATGAACTCTTATGCTAAAGAAGTTCTTAAACATCAGCTAGATTCTATAGATTTTACCTGGGAAAAATTTCTGTTGAAGGCATAGGAAGTTTTTCCATGAGTAATCCATACAAGAATAAAACTGAATGAAGTATGAATGCCTCCATAATTCTTACAATTTTTGTCCTCAGAGCAACAACTGGAAGCTGAAAACTCTTGTATTTGCAAGACTGGGTAATGACTTGTCCCCCTATTTTCTTTCTGTTTATATTTTTTTTTAATTTCTCAGATTTGCACCCTGAATAACAGTAAAGAAGAGGTATAACACGATAGAGTATACACATTACAAGTCTTCCTTGCAGAAAAGAAAGGATTGAAATTAACCCCGTCTGTAAAGTTCTTTCTTTGGTCCTGACTTCCTTAAAAACCCTTGCTTTGCCGCAGGGAGGTTTGGGCAAAGCATTTCCTTTGGGAAGGGGGGAGGAGAAGGAAAAGCAGGGGGAGGAACCTAAAAATCTCCACCTTTTGGCTGTCTCAAGTACTTGTCTGCCTGGAAGCTCAATATGATGCAATTAATGAACAGCAATCCTCCACCTTCAGTGCTTCCTTCCCTTTCTCGAGACAGATGTGCTGACAGCATGGCACCTTCTTTAAAGGAACTCAGTTTTATGGAAGCCGATCTCTCAGCAAGCCATAAGCGGCTACAAGCTTTTGGCTGCCCCATGTATTTTCAAGCAAAATCACCATGTTTCAAGCAAAATCACCAAAACATCCAGCGACAATATCAGAGACAAAAACCATTTCTATGCAGGGTCCAGCAAATGCCTCCTTTTATCCAGATGTCTTTCAAATGTCCATGCATGCTAAAATTTCCTTTGCTTGTCTTGGAAAACACTCTTATAGACAAATGTATCTCACTTGCAAGCTATCTTTTTTCTCATATGCTGCACACATTTTACTCTGCTTAGCTTTCATCCTGTTCCTCCTAGACATACCTTCGTATGCAACCTCAAACCAGTTCTCTCCCTCCGTGCTTTTACATCTTACAGGATACACACCACTACCCTCTCCTCACTTATATCCAAACTCAACAAACCAACTCAAAACTCAACCTATCTGGGTGCCTAAAGTTAAACACCTAAATAAGCTACCTGTTAATCACTGGTGCTAGATGCCTACATTTCCTACCAAAGTCAAGAACTTTTGAAAACTAGGATAATTCAGCCCCCACAACCTCCATTTCCCACCTGCCCCCAGACACAGAGAGGTATGCGGATTCTCAGCTTTACTCACCAAACTAATTGTATTAGGCTCAATCACACTGAACAAAGCAATTGCAGAAATTAAGTTATTGAATTGGATTCACATGCCTAAATTTAGACACAGAAGTTTGATACATTATTTGGCTTAAACATTAAAGAAAAAGAAGATAAGGGAAAACAAGTAGACAGATACACTGAATCCCAGGCTTTCTTCCAGGAGGAAGCACAGCTCCAGGAAGCCTTATGGATATCAACCAGTTGTCACAAGAGGCAGAGGTATGGCATAACTGCCTTCTCCAGGCTTCATGCTTCACAGTGCCCTGCAAAAGCCATCTGAAGGATGCATAGAGAATAAAACCTTTCCCTTTAGTCTTTCCCAAAGACTTTAGCAAAACTTCGTTTTCCTAATATTGCCAGTGTTCTGACTCAGAGAAAGATCAGAGGAAAATAGTGATCCTCAGCATATTTGAAGCATTCGTGGACACTGTTTTTTGTCTGTCCCTGTAAAAATGTGGGTTAAGCTTCAACCCTAATTCAAAACAACATCCACCTTCTTAAAATATTTTCAAAAAAGACAAAAATTTCTATAAACCATATCAGAGTTAACAGAGCAACATGAATTTCTACACAAAACAAATTATTTATAGAGTATACACCTTTTCTTGAATTAATATTGAACTGTGGAAAGTGAAGTTTCAACAGCTTAGACCAACTAATATATCATTTGAACAGAAATACTGAACAGTAACTGAATAGTAACAGTAAAGGGTAGGAGGGTGTTTTCCAGGGATACATTTGAGATGCCTTAATTGAGAAACTTCTTTGACACTAAATCCCAAGTATTTCCAATTATTTTTACTTCAATATTTTGTTAATAGGCTTCCAAGTAGAAATCCCAAAGTGGATGCAAAGGCACCATCTTCCCTTCCACTTGTAGCCGAAGAGCTTTGCGCATAGCACGGGAGCAATTCCTTCTGTTGCTGAAAGGCATGGTGAGAATCTCCTTCAAGAGGACAAACCCATGGAAACCTCGGGAAGGGAAAGGCAATTGCCCATTTCATAGCTGTTTCGAAATGACTTTCTTCACTCTACGTGAATTAAAAGCTCTAAAAGACTTCGTAAGAAAAGGAGATTCTTTTTACAGGGTGCTGGAAGCTGCACTTTTCATTGAGACTATGCTGAAGCTCTTGCATAAAAAGGCAGTCAGCAGAAATATGCTCTTCTGGAAAGGGATGCTGACTTAGCAGTACACTTTAAAGTACACTAATCACATTTAAAATACTGAAAAATTTAATTTTTCCAGTATTGCTTCTGCCTTTTTCAATCCACTGGTCATAAAGAGAGGGGGGAAAAGGGGAAAGAAAAGATACAGAATCCTATTTTGGAAATGCTTTCACCCTCAAGAAACATGAGAGTACTTGGCTCAAGTCTTGCCTCATGAACAGCTACTGTCATTTAGAAGTATTTCTCTTGTCAAAGGTGTCTGGATTAAAAAGTCTTTGCTATAAATTTTTATATATAAAAAAACCCAAAATATATTTATTTTGATTTTTTGAGCTGTCTTTACTTAAGACTGAGCTTCAGGTTTATACCACCATCACTCGCAGTGGACTTCTAATTAAAGCTCAGAGGCTGAGTCAATTCCCATCACCATTCACCAGTATCCAGCCAGCTATATGACTGCAGTGCACCAGAACGAAATGGGGTCTTTTCCTTCGCATGGTTCCCCTGCCTGGCTTTGTGCATACACTTGCTTAGTCTAAGGAAAGAAGCACATGGATATTAAGGTCTATTCCTCTTCTTAGACTTCATTTTAACTGCAGAAAGAGGTTGTATTCTGAACCTCAGCCAAGTAAACCAAGCAAAATCTTAAGACACAACACTTTGCGATTTTCAGATTTAAATCAGACTGCCCGTAGTTCTTCATTTGACCACAAATTCATGAATAAACTATGCTTTTGTTTCTTTTTAACTTAAGTTAGCTTTTGGGTAAGTCTTTCTTCTCCTTTAAAATTCACTGCGAATGATTACTACGGTACTCATCATTTCTAAGTCATTTCACAGGAGCATAACGGAGGTGAATGCGACGAATCTAGATACATTAACGTACCATGTCCTGGTTTGCATTGTGGCATTACATTTCTTAATCTCCATCCTTGACTTCCAATCATTGGCTTATAGTTGGTAAATATTCTTTTTCATACATTTCAGAATCCTGAAATAATCTGCGAGAAATTTTTAAATAGCCTACCTTATTTTTTTGCCTGTTGATTCTTGTGAGTTGCATATTTTTATTTCCAGTAACACCTTGGACCGAGTCAAATTTGGAGCAGCAAGGTTTGCTGCCTGGCAGGGCTTTTTGAGGATGAGGAAGATGATATGTAGAAGCTCAATATATGCTTTCATGAGTTCAGAAATTAGTCTTACATTTGTAAGGAGAGTAGGGTTTTGGCTTCAATAATATTATTAATTAAATGTAACAATTACTACCTTAATAGAAGTTAGCAACCATATTTAGAAATCCTTCTGCACAAAATCAAATCATATGTATGCCAGATAAGTATTGTGTGTGTATTTAAAAAAAACCTATAACAATTATATGTATATATAATGATATCTCACATATAATGAGACATAACTCCTTAGTTAACACAGTTGCTCTGGTTTACGCTAGTTGCAGTACAGTAAATCAACCTGTCCTTTTGCAAGTAGACTGATATTAACTATTTACTCAATTTTCCCAGTCCTTAAGCGTGAAAGCACACAGCAGTATCTCACAAACTGTGTTATCAATCCACAAGTTCCACACCTAAACGCTGTAACAGACTATCATGAGTGGGTGACACTACAAGTCCTCTCAGGGGAAGGTTCTCAACCTATGGTCGTGAATGTAAGCGGACTGTTGTCATACTTGCCTCTTTAGGGAAGTTCTGTCAAAAAAGGTGAAAAAGGTAGGTATTCTCCAAAGTTTAGCTAACAAAGTATACTGTTGCCCTTTAGGTTTTATATGATTTTTTTTAAACTCTAGCAACAGGCATTAGTAGAGTCTCTCAAGCAGTTGTCTCCAGCAGCTCTCTGTGAAACAGTTGCATCTAGTAACAATGTAAATTGAATGCATGTGTACATATATGTTCAGAAGTAGCGGGACTGTAAGTGAACTGTTTGCCGCATGGCTGCAGTAAGGATCCTTTCTGGTCAGCAGCACTGTGCTAGATGATTGACGTCTAAAACAGTCTCACAGAGTTTCCAGTTATTTAAGCGTCTTAGAGGAAGGATGTTACGATTCAAATACCCAAGGTTTGAAGATTGCAGTGGTAATGACACAGCAGGGATTGATTTGAGAAGGAGTAGATACAACCTATGAGAGTCAGAAAAATTACAATATTTCAAAAATCACCCCCAAATACGTACACTTTGTTTTCTTTGTGGTGCTTAACAGAGGTTGACACTTTCTATGTGGTTCGTTTTGGAACATAATTTGAAACAATGATTTGGGTTTGGCACTTACTGATACACCAGCAAATAATAAGTTGTTAGAAACATCACAATCTTTTGAAGACAGGATTGATCCTTGAGGTATTTTCTTGGCATTTACACTACCTGCCTTCTCCTTACATTTTAAATTGCCTTTAATTACGTGCAGAAAATAAAAATATGCCTTTGATTCTATTTAACCTACCATTGACAGTCCAACAAAATCTTTTTACATTTGAGCAACTGCTTAGCAGGAAATCAGCCCAGCAATGATTTAAAAAGAAAAAACCCTAACCCCTTCTTTGGGTCTTCTTTGCTTTGGGAATTTCTCTCCAAAGTCCCTCAGCTCTTTCCCAAGTTCCGAATTATGTATTTCTAATGTTCCTAATTATGTATTTCTTTATTTCTTAGCTAAAACAACTGCTAGACTTGGTGCAGCCTAGATCCGAGGAAGGGGGTTCCAGTACCTCCCAGGGAAAAGCTACCCAGCAATTCAACTTCTGTCTTACATGCAGGAAAGAAGCCCCTTTTGGGGAGCAGTCCAAACCACAGCTCAGCTGCAGTGAGTGATTTTAGGTTGCTCCTATAATAAAAACTCTTAAGATCCTATTGCAGCCTAATGGGGCTGCTGGTGTGCATTCACACAGTCCTACTGAAATGCCCTCCTCATTAAATGGGTTATTCAGAAACCAAAGTCGGCACTGACTTCGGTTTCTGAATAACTTTAGATTCAAAGTCAGGGTTGAAATGTAGCTCCCGAATGGCTTGAGGATGGCAGAGTAACTGGTGATCACCAGGATTTGTTTAATATTGCAAGGACAGGGGAATCAGAAGATGAAGATCTGGTTAGCTAGTCAGGTTTCCTTACAACGCAAGGTCTCCTCCTGTTACACTGGTGTACTGTAAATTGCTAGGGAATTGCCAGCAAGGATGAGAGCGTTTTGTCACAGTTGTGATTAAGAGACTGAATCCTTAGGGCCTCTTTAAATTGCCTCTCCTGTTGTCCTAATTCAAGTAGAATTGCATTGGTTTCAATGCGTGGAGGAGGATTCAGGTGGAAATACTAGCAAATTTCTCTTCTGTCCCAGAGAGGTATGCAAACAAACAGCAGAAGTGAACTTCTAGAGAAATTATTTTACTACCTATTAGTGTCTGCCTGTTTTCATAGGTTCATCAGGATGCATGAGAATTCCCCCATAAAGTAATTTACATGCTGTGCTGCAGAGCAACACTTGACTCTTTTGATGTTTGATATTAGGGATAATGAATTTGTAGGCACCTTCAGTTTCCTCAGCACTGCCATACAACCTAAGTGGACTACGGGACTGGTCTGACTGCTGCTTGTCCCATTTACTCAGTGGTAAGTAACACATTGTGATTATCTCAAGCATAAACTGGAAGCAGCCAGGATTTTTAAAACTGTTAGAAGAACCTGATTAGAAAGCAAAGGTGCTTCATTTGCAGTCGTACCTTTCTTAAATAAAGTGAGTAGGTAAGAGGTACATATCACTTTATAAACATTTTTTCTGGGTTGCTTAAACTTGTTTCGGCAGTTATTCTTGCAATCATAATACGGTGGGGATGAAAGTTGGGTTTTATGGTTTTAATGAAAAATTTGGGATATGCCCTTCCAAAGCTGGGAAAATGATAGTTGTGCTTTCTCTCCCTCTTTAAAGAGACTGTACTTCTCTTACCCAGACCACCACCACACAAGCAGGTTAATTCTGTGCACCTGAGGCCTTTCTGTACTCTAGTACAGCAGGCTAGTTCCTTGCTAAACGTCCTTACACGGATTTGAAAATATACTCATTATTTCTATGTGTAAACGCTTTCTGAAAACCTTATGAGGCAGCTTCAGCCCAAATTGACTGTTTAACTTAATTTCTCTTCAGTTTCCTTCACAGATATAAATGTGCTTCTAAAAATGCTGTTAAATGTGTTATGAAGGAAAGTCCTTAATTCTGTATAAATTACTTAAACAGCAATCTGTCATAATTGCACGCAAGTTGCATGCAGTCTTTCTTGCTACTTGTATATCTCCTTCTGAAGGAAAACATGGCTGTGTTTTATGGTAGCATTTTCTCAAGGCATATGACAGTTCCTTCTTTTCTCTGCTGTCTTCTTGTCTGCTGTCAATGGGACTTCAAACGTTCCAGGTTTCCCTCCTAAGAAAAAGAAAAAAGAAAGAAAAAGAGAGAGCCGGGCTCCTGCTGCACATCTCCAGAGCCTGTGGGAACAAAGAGCCAGAAGTGCGGGGAGGGAGGATGGAAAACCAGCGGGGACGGGCAGGAGACGGGCAAGGCGGTGGGGGAAGGGGCCGCGGGGGGAATGGGAGCAGAAAGGAGCCAGCTCTGGTAAGGTGGGGAGAAGCCCAGTAGGAGAAACATCTTTGTTCGAAGGAGAGAACAAAGGGGAAGGGGAAGGAGAGAAGATGGAAGAAGCATAGCTGCCAGGTTAGAAGAAATTCGTTATTCCTGTCCACTCTCAGTCTGCACCCACCAAGGAGCAAACCTAAACACACAGAGGGAGCTGATTAGCATGTGCAAAGAAACATGCTTCTTTTGCTCTAGTTGCAGCAATTAACATTATATCTTTTTTTCCTTTCTTCTTTTGGCACTTAATTCACTTCAGACAAAAACAATTAGATATGAAAATGCAAAGCTGAAAATCTAATATGGTGAGGCTACAGATATTGACTTCATTGATCTTGACACATTGGTCTAAATGTTTATATTTTTAGCAGCTCAGAAGTACTGGTTTCTCTTAGACGGGGCTGACGGCTGCAAAGAAAACTAACCGGACCCTCAGTGATTTGAGTTTCCTCTCAATCCAGAGCTTAAATTTGTGATGTATCCTCCTCCACTTCTCCTGGGGTACAAGAAATTTAGTAGGAAGAAGCTGGCATTAATGTCAAAGCTTTTGTACTGTTTGTATGTGGAATTGCTTTGTTTTAGGTTAAAAACTCCAGGTGGAGACCATTTATTTGTGGAAAGCCGAAATGCCAAATCTTCATGGGAAATTAATATATATCTTCAATCACCAAGCAGACCATCTAAAATATCAAAACCAGAGCAACACTTAGCTTTTCTAAGTTAACTAATATCAATTCTTTACTGTAGGACTGAATGTTTTCCTCCTAGCAATATCACAGCAGAGCAGTCAGCATTTCAATGTAATCTGCACTACAATGCCCTATGTTAATGCAGACAGATACTTCAAAAACAGAACAACATGTTAATGGTCCCTCCCATATAACTCTTGGGACTAACAATTAGTAGCCACTTTTATTAGCAGTTAAGCGCAGAAATATACCATTTAAAAATCTTACAACCTTTGTTCTGGATTTTAGGTGACTTCAACAAAATGTGTCTTTACTAATCCCTTTTGTAAGCTTCCATGTCTGTTGTAAATAGCATTTTTATCCCCCAGCTTGTTGCCTGGAGTATAAGGCAAAGAAACAGGACACTTTGTTTTGCTAAAACTGTTGGTTTCTTTTTAAAATTTATTTTAAGATATGAGTAAAGGCTGGCAAACTTTCTTTACCGGTCATGGATGAATTTTTTTTGCAGTTCTTTGTCTGTTGTACTTGGAACTTTGAAATTGGTTGTTGGGGTGAATGGGGTTAAACTCTGAATTTTCAGTTATAAAATTGGATTAAACATTGATCAACCCTGAAAAAATGGCTCAAAAGAGAGCACTATCAACTTCAGGACGATTCTTCCTGTGAAGGTGAATCGTTTATCAGAATAGCCATGCTGTTGCAAAGCGGGCTGGCCAGTCCCGTTTTTGTTGTTTTGTAAAGTGTCATCACTGGCTTCACCTTTCACACATTTACCATTTCAGTTGCTTCTGTTTTAAGACACGTTGGTTGTGTTCTGTGCAAGATACACAAAACCAGCAGCCATTTCTGGAAGTAAGACATGAACTTACTGGCTAGATTCCTTTTTCTGCATTGAAGTTTACACTGCCCTTACATATGCATCCTTGGCCCTGCTAGTAACTACAGTGTTTGCGCCTTAAAACCAATCTCTTCTGCATGGTTGCAGTGTGATAAATATCCTGCAAAGGCTTGCTTACTTAGCAGTGGCCACTAATACACGGTCTTGTAATACCCGCTGCAGGGCTTTTCTTCCAGCTCTTGCGGGGGGGGGGGGGCAGAGAGTTGCTGGCATTTTGACTTCATCTGTGTTTAAGTGAACTGAGAGTTGGCCAGTCAGTTCTCAGGGATCAGGAGGGCAGCTTACGTACTTGGCTAAATTTGCCTTGCAATTTCCATCTGTGACAAGAAAACCGATTTGCCCGTCCATTTCATGTTCTAAAGAGTGAGGAAACCAATTTTTACATCTATAAAAATTGGGGAAGTTTATCTATGCACAACTTTCTGGGGTTTACATATTTTTTTCTCCATCATAAATGATTAAGTTTTTAATTTTGTTGAAACTCCTAGCTCTCAGTGAATACTTCTAGTTTAAAATAGTTAGTGATCTATCTATGAGGGGTTTTTTATTCTCCACTGACCTTTTTTGATTCTTTTAAGTGTTCTCATCTCTCCCATTGCAAGACCTGTGCTCTCTCATACAGCTGAACGTCTTGTCTCTGCTACATGATTCTGTGGTCTGTTTACTTCTATAAGCAGTGACTGAAAGAGTGTAAGACAGCCCACTCATATGTGAGGTACAAAGTCTGTCATAAAATGAAACTGAAAACCGTTTTCTTCAACATACCAAGAATATGAACAGACTTCTGAATATGCTTATTATACTGTTTCCTGGGAAGCTTAATTTATTGTTTCATCTTCAGTTTTGTTGCTTGTACTTACTAGTACATGGAAGATCTTACACTGGAAAACATTTTCTTCCAACTTAGTTGTAGCACAAAATAAAAAAAATTGGCGGTATTGTGATTTTCGGTACTATATTAGCTCAAATGGAGAAATTAATGTTTCACGATACCAGTATAAGCTTTCAGTTGCAGTAATACCAACCATTCTGAAAAATTACTTTGCAGATTTGTTACAGAAGAGGAAGATAAAAGAGCAGCAAAAATTCTTATCTTCATGCAGGGTCAGGATGATCGTTAATTACCGAGACTTCCAAGTATTTATATACAGTCTGTACCTGATGTAGCTTTTTAAGAAATTATAAAAAGGCAATTTCTAGCTTCTACATCTTAGTCATTCTTTTCCAGTTTAGGAGATTTCTTCTTTATCTGCATAATTAGTCCAAAGAGTAAGTCTTGATTTAGCTTCCTAAAGTTAAAAAACAAAAAAACTTCACCATTGGATTGAAGAATTAAGCCATGCACATTAATAGCGTCAGTCCTGAACAAGAGATTTATCACCATTGTAGTTATATTAACTTCCTAAAAAAATACTTTAGTACATTGCTACTTACTTAAGGAGGGAGAAAAATGCAGTATTTGCAGAAGTAAGTATTTTCACAGAACATGTATAGTTTGAACTGGAAAAAATCGATATAAAAAATAATCTGGTTTTAAGTCTAATCTGAGTCCCAACACTACTGTTTGTTAAAGCAGTCTAAATGTTTGGATCCAAGTACAACACCTCCCTGCCTTTGGGCCAGATTCCACGTAAGGATGGTGGCTTCTTTCCACATGGGCTCCCTTGACTGGACTGCATATCCTATATTCACATCTCATGCACGGAGGTCTCCCCTCTGGTAACGCTCTGGAGGTTTCATGAGTGGGTGTAGCACAGGAGGCCGGTTTGATGTGGGAGTCCGGCAGAGGCACTCTGTGCTTCTCTCTTCATGTGAGTTACAGCTCCCGTGAGCCAGAAGGACTGAGTAAGAATACAGGTTAACACTGAGCTGACCCAGAGCACTTGGTGTCATTGCAACAAACTGAAATAACACAATCTGAGCCAAGAATATCAGTGTTTTAGTTGAGGGATTTGTTTGGGTTTTCAAGTCAAAACACAGCTTTCCTATTGCCAGACTGAGCCTTGAGATTTCTTCTTTGGGGGGACCAAACTATTTCACTTTTTTTGTTCAGGAAGGAGAATATGTTTCAAAATTCATGCATTCTCACTTTTCATCAGATCTAATTCTAACCAGATCCCTAAAACCTGTACTTTTAAAGTTCCTAATGCTATCTTTTAGGGGAAAGGCATTAATAGCAATATGTGCATGCCTATACACAGACAGTAGAGTTGGAGTCTCTATGTGTTGCTGCGTTCCGACTTGAGTGCGAAGTCAAACCCAAATCTCTCTTCAATTGATCAGAAATCAGGCAAAGCCTCTAAACTTGATACAACAGACTTATGAAACTGAACTTGATGATGTAGAATAAATGAGGACCAACATACCAGCACTGGATGCTTCAGAGCCACCTCTTGAAGAGTCAGAAGCACAGGGTTTGTTTCTTGTGGGGCTAAAGCCCTGGCACTGGATTTCCAATACTCTGGACTGCAAGGTACATCAAAAACTCCTCTGAAAAGGCTTACTATAAACAATGAATTTAATAGACCTAATTTAAATCTCTACAGCATAGTGCTATGTTTGCAAAATAATTATATTAGATATAAATTTTCTGTTATGATAAATTCATTTCTGTCTCTTCATTTATTTAGAATATCTCTTCTTTGGTAGTACAATATCAAACTTTCTCTGCCTCAACCAAAAATAAACTATTAGTAAAATGTTACTCCAGAACACCTAAACAAATTTATCTAAAAATGAGCTGTGAAAATTGTATTTTCATGCATTTTTGCATTCAAGAAAACTCAAAATCCGTTTCTTTTAAGGGTACCAAAGTTGGCACAAATGGCACAAATCCCTGGAAGGTAAATACGTGCCTTGCTGTGTTTGAAGAAATCTGGCTTCAAAATAACAAAGTTATAGACTTTTGAAAGCATGCATCCTGGTTTGCACAGCAGGTTTTTCTTAACATCAGAAGCAAACACCAGGATGTGATGTTCTGAATATTCACTTTCAGTATATTTGAAAGCTCACACCTACTTGTATTTGAATGTGTGATTACTTTAAGAACTGCATTGTTCTGAATCACAGTTACAAAAGGAAAAAGGCATTGGAGACCGTATTTTTTATTATAAATCAGGTTTCGGCTTTCAGTCAGAGAATGAGAGCATATAGGCATTTTACTCACAGGAAGTACTATTATTCTTGTAGAAACAAACTTTAGATAGGGCTTCCTGCAAGAATGGCTGTGATCTAGGAAATATCCTGATTCAAATCATTATGCAGAGAAAATATACTCACATTTCTGTGACTCCGTTATCTTCATTTCCCAATTAATGGAAAACTTTGCATGCTTTGGAAGATCTCTTGCAGCACTGTCCCTGCTGCTTCTTTCTGGCCAAAACTGGAAATGTGTTTTCCTCTATCTTTTTCTCTGTGGTACCTGGTGATTTATGTTCTCTCGGAAATAAATAACACACCTCGGCATAGGAGAAATACAAAATTGTTTTGAGTAACGAAAAGCAACTCTGCACCCTCACAGCAGAATACTGCATACAGCAAAAAGGCATCAAATATGGTAACAATCAATAATATGCTCAGAACCAAATGCATCTTTACCTCAAGCTTTGGATAGCATCTGTTATTACTAGAACTATTCACCACCTTCAAGCCTCGATAATAGTTTTAGACTGAATTTTGGAATGAATAAGAAAGTATATTTCTGCCAGTTAGCATGCTGGGTGAGATTTATGGCTAACCCAGTTCTGAGTTAGCCAGCCCTGATTCCTCGTGAGTGACAGAGGGTGGATAGGTGAGATAGGCAGAAGGTTAGATGTTTAAAGTAGGTGCTTAAAAATGGGTAAGATAAATGCTGTCAAAATTAACTACTGTTTTATGTGGGTTTGCTCTAACAGAGTAACACTTGTAGTTAATACCTCTACACACACTGCTTGTTAAGTACAGAGTATAAAGAAATAATTGGAGGAATCATGCAAGAGAAGCCTGTGAAGGAACAGTGTTTAAAGGTTTTGTTTCTTAAGAAGAGCCATACATCCCTGAATTCAGTAAGAATGTCCTACAATCTGAGACTACCATAAGGCATTCATGGGTTTTGCTGGTTTTGACACTTTTCAGTAAAATATTAGGTGTATGAGGGAAACATTTCCTTATTTATTTATTTCTTAATTTTATTTTATTGCTTGAAATAATGGTTCTTATTTTAGTCAAATGTCTGTCATTCATGATTCAAAAAATCAGAAATTCATTTCAAACAAAATGGGTCTTTATTCTCAGATTTTCCCTTTGGCTTTCATATATCTTATTAGTAGTAAATATCCTCCATTCCCTTTTATGGTGTACTATAAAAATAAGAGCTTACTCCTGGTCTTACTACAGTTCTGGACTAATACATGCAAACTGGTGTTCTGTTAGGAACCTAAGCCTTACTTTTAGTTTATTATTTTTTCAAGAGCACATAGCACCCACAGCTCACTTTCTGCTACCTAGGATCCTGATATCATCTGCTTGAAAGGTTTATCTGTAGATATTAGATATCAGTAGATATTAAAACCCAGTTTTAAAGCCTAGAAGATCTAAAGAAAAATTAGTCACATTGTTTTTTCTGGTTAATACTTGAGAATACAACATTTCTAACCTGTAGGGTAACAAAACCATGAAATTTACATCCAAGAACTATTTAAAATGTATTGCTTTATGCTTGCAGGAAATTTGTTTTAATTTAATTTCTTTTAATTAAAATTCATGCAGAACAGGGAGAGGTTGAAAAGAGAAGATGCAAACTCCTGCCCCTCCAGTCTTTTGGGCAGATTTACTATTGACTCTACCAGAAGCACAATTTTTCCAAAAATCTTTAAAATAAAAATTTTGGTTAGTTTCAGCTCTCATGAGAACAAGAAGTTACAAGTACTAGAGGGCATTCAGCCTACAGTCCTTGTCTGCCCACAAACTACCTCTCGATATTACCAGACTTCTGCTACCTCAGTCCTGAACTCAAACTTATGCCAGTTATACGAAACTGCATAGTGGTTTCAAATGTTTCCATGTGCAAACTCCCTGCCTCTGGTACCTACCACCCATCTGTCTGCTACAAGCTTTCAGTATGAAGCAGCTAGTTTTAGTTTAGACCCACACACACCCCCTATAGCAATACTCTAGAAAGGTGCTTTGGTCCTTACTTTGCCTTGCAAGCTCTTCATTAAAAAAAACAAAGCAGAGAAGAAAGCTGTGATCATTTGATTACTAACCAGATCATGAACACTGTATGCATTTTCAACAGCTGCAAACTGGTTGTTTTGCTCCAGCCTCCTGCTCCAAGTAGCACCAAGTAGAGAAATGCATTTGGAGGAAAGCAATAAAGATCATCAGTCTTTGAACATATAGCAGATATTATCGCTGCCAAATTACCATCCCTTATGCAATACAGCATGCCTGGGATCTAACTGTGGAGCTACCCTGAAGAACCACACCTCTGCGTACCTTGACTGTAATAGTTCTCCCTCAATGTTACAAATGGTCTGCTGGAGGACTGAGGGTCTTTTGTCATAAAAGCAAGTGCTTCGTCAGAGCTCAAGTATGGAAACAGATTTTCTTGCACAGGGAAGAATACATTTTAAATACGTGTAAATTTTAAATAACCTAGCTTCCTATCTAAGATGGAGCCTCACTGTGACTTCGTCCTTGAGAAAAACATTTACAAGCGTGAGGGACCATCAAAACACTAAGGCTGCTAACCATCTTAAGGAGACAATAATACAGGAATACAAATGGCTTTCCTGACTAAGTTTTTCCGAGAAGCTTGAGCAAGATGTTTGCAAGGAGGTCCACCAGCTTCCTAAAAAAGATTGGAGTTCCACGAGGAGAGGACTTTTTTTTAACAACAAATGCAGGTTGCCACTCTGATCCTCCAGTTCACATTCCTAGATCAAGATGCATTACATTTCTATTTTATTGCTCTAGTAGTTGAAAAAGGACTTTGAAATGGGAATACAGTGATCTGGTCTTACTGCAACTGGTATTTTCTTTAAGTGTTGATCTGGTCCTCTGTCTCTAAGGCTTTTTGGTCCAAAAGAAATGTGTTCAGTCAGCAACACAGAGCATGAAACACAACAAATTTATAACCTTGCTTTGCCAAAATTTGGTGTTATATGTAGGGAAATAAATCTGAAGTTTAATCAGCTTTTCAGGTACATACTAGCTGGTCTCTTTCTTTTTTAAGCACGTGGTTAACAAGGGAGTAGTAGAGTCATCTTATTTTAATGCTTTTTAATGTTTGTGACTTTTTTTGCTCCATCATTTGGGTACTCATTGATTACCAATTGTGAATAAAACCCTGCCATCATTTTTGCAAATGGGGAAAAAAAAGAAGTGCTTGTAAAAGAAATGTTAGTATAACAACATCTTCTAAAATTCAACAGAAATCTGTTAAACAGTGAAGACATTTGCTATCTTAGATAAAACTCAGAAGCCCTGAAAATGTCTTCATATAAGTTAAAATTAAATATCTTCATATGTAATGATACTAACTGACCTCCTGGATGATGCCATATTAAGAAAGGCAAGATGATACATATGATGTAAGTAAAAAAGGCGCCTTTCATGTTGGAAATGTTTCTTACTCCTTTTAGAGGTCCTGTACTGTAGGTAAAAAATATTAGAAAGTTATTATTACAAATGGTCATTACTATAAACATTATTATAAACTGTGAGCTTACTTAAAGAAATGTTCATATTTGGATCAACTAGAAGACTAAAATTGTCTTTATAATCCTGTATAACACTTGATAGTTAATGACCTCCTGAAATTCCTATTCACTTAATTCATTTGATAAAGCCTTGAATTAGACTCAGAAATACTATAATAAAAAAAAAAAATCCAAAGTAAAAAACCTATGATTAAATTACAGTTTTCTACCATATTGTGATAGTTCTAGAGAGATTTAATATCCCTTATAAAATATAATTTTTATATTATGTATATGAAAATATATAGTGTTTAACTTCCCCTCTTCTGCTGGCTGGTCCAGCAAGCAAACATGACTTTTCACTAAAACTCTCTGCCTTTCATTATTTCACTGTGTGACTGTGTCACTCTTATGTGTGTAACGTTCAGCTTATAATTTGCAATGAATAGCTAAACTGTCATTAATGACTTTGAGAAGCAATTTTTAATTGCAGCAATCTTTAATCTTTATATGCGTATGCTGGCAAGTTCATCGAGTTCTTAATTTTGCTTTTCTGTATGAATTCAGCAGCTTTCTTGCCTCCTGAAAGAAGCAAATCTGGTGAAAAATCAACAAGGTATTTTATTTCTAACAAGAGTTATTTGATCTCTAAAATTCTTCAGTGACTTGAGGACCAACTGTAAGCTAAGGCTCTGGAGTTGGGCTTCAGAAGACTTCAGGAATCATTCTTAATGCAGCATCCACTTTTAATATATAAATTGCTGGTGTGGGTGACTCATTATACAACCCTTTCAGCGTTCTGTCTTCCACTAGAGCGAGGCTAACGCAGCTGGTAGGACTGTACAGAAACAAGGGCAAGGCCATATGCTTGGTGGGCTGCTCAGCTATGCACTGAAGGCAACTGATTATGGTACTGTGTGGGTTGGCTTTTCTGTCCCGTATATAACACTAGGCAAGAAGTTATACTGAATAAAACTCAAAATAGCAAATGAAATCAGACAGAATAGCGTAGCCTGATGTCATCTTTGGAAATAATCTGTGGAACCAATAGGCTGGTGTATCTAAAATAATGTTTAAGAAGAACAGACATGACATCCTATGGCCCTGACACTCCAATATGCCTGCACCTCTGTGGAGTCTTTGGGGCTTCAGTGACTTGTTTATGCAGAATTCCTTGCAGAGCCTGGTAAAAATAAATCCCTGCTATGAAGAACAACAGAGAGGGAACGTGCAGCTTAACTTTCATCTGGTACTTCTGACCTCAAGACTTCTAAAGTTGTATTTGGTAAGCCACATGTCATAACCACTTGTAGCACCTACAGATTTAAATACATACAGCATTCTGTGACTAATCATGCAGACTTGGGTAACACTGCTCATGTGCACTGTGTCTTTGGCTGACTGGGATTTAAAGAGCAAATGGTCCCATATCTGCTTACTGGAATATTTGTCCACCTTTGAATCCAAATTAATACTTTTTTTTAAAGGGTCACCAAAATCCTCCCACACTTAGCTGTATTGTTTTGATTTCTGCAGTAACAGAGCATATCCACTGTTACTAGAAGCTCCTCTGCTTTTTCGTAATTTTGTCCTTCAAGCATCTGCAAAAACACCAAGGCGGGGAGGATCAGGGCTCCTGGGAAATATGGAGTTAACGTTACCCAGGCTTGTTGCCATGAATAGGAAATAGCTTACCCCTGCAGTCAATTTGCCTAATTGATTAGAAGCCTGATTGCATCCCTGAAGGGCTAGATGCCCTGAGGGGATATGCATGCACAGAGGCGGGGAGCTTACAGGCAGCTTCACAGAGAGGGAATCTCCTGTGCTGCTGGAGCCTGGGCTGAGAAATCATTTTCCGCTGACCACTTCTGGATCAGAGCTGAGGCTCATCACCAGCATGCTCCCAAGCACAAAACCAGCTCCTAGACTTGGAGAGAGGGGGCCAGCAAGAGAAATCTGAGTGCTACCTCCTACAGGTTGCTGACGGGCCCAGCTGGCACAGAAACCAGCCAGTATGTGAGGACACTCAGCCCCCTGCAGCGAGGCTCTCCAGCAGAAGACATGTTGTTTTGCCCACCCAAATGCTCCCCATCCATAAACAGTAAGCAGTTTGCTTCCTTAGCCCTCCGTGCTCCTTCACTTCTCAGGAGTGAGAACCAGAACAGCCCAAATGACAGAAGTCCCAAGGCTTGGCAAGCTTCCCCAAGGGTCAGCAGCAACCCGAGTGGCTCGGTGGTTCCCTAATCGGCTCGGTAAAGTTGCCTTGTGAAGCCCAGTGGCAGGAAGCAGTTTATAGTACAGTAACTCAGCCCATTGTCTGGGCTTTTTCAGCTTGGCTTCATTACTATTACCATGATAAAGACCAGCATTTTTTTTCTACTTCCCTTTTGCCCCTTCAAGTCTCTACTTGCTCTTGACTTTTCTGAATTTCACTTTGATACTTTGACACCTCGGTTGTTCTCCCAGACAGATATAATTACAAGAGTTCAAATAAACCTTGTTTTTGTCGGGGTGGGGCGTGAGGGAATGAGGAGAAAGCACGGGTAGCAGAGAGATGCTGTGAAGATTTGCTGGGAGAACTCACCTCCTCCCCGGTTTGGAGCAGCTCTTCAGGTCTTTTCTGCAATTCAGAAGGCCCAGAAACCTGCAGCTGTGGGACATAATCCAATATTCAGGTTCAGCATAAAACAGAAATAGCAAAAAGTGAGCCCAACAGGATAAATAGGGATTGCAGACTTCCGACTATGTTTCAGTGTGCAATACTCCACCTTCTTCCAGCAAGACCTCACCATTCTTACCTTGAGAAAGAATCTGACAACAGTTTAAATTTTAAAAAGAAGAAAAACCCATGTGAAGGCTTATTCAAAGCATCACACTGTGAAACAGCATGGTGGCTTACAGTCTGCTACAGCACTCATTCAGTGCTGATGCGAAGGAAAATGCCTTTTATTTTTTCCCCCCATATCTCCACCACTTGCTGGAATCCCTGGACAGTCCCCAAACTTAATACAAGCTGCTGTCCTTAACTTGTGGGACTTAGCGACCCCCATGTTCCTAGGGCTGCAAGGTACCAAGAGAATAATAAATGTATTTCTGGGGCCCCTTAGGAAAAGTAATCTCTCTGATCCAGACATCGCAGAACTCAGTTCCACTTTCCTGAGAGCAGAAAATGAGCCACATCTTCAGTTATGGTTCACCTGGGAGTGGCTTACAGAGATTTTCTTTTGTGTCAGTACAAAAAAAGGCAGTCAGCTGGTGAGGGCAACGCAGCCATCATCCCATCTCTAATGCAGAGTGAAAAGGAGAACTATGACAGGGGCTAGACTTACACTCTGGTGACATTCATAAACCACCTGGAATGAAGATACATGGGACACATGAGGCCTAGCCTCAACAGTAGAATTATTTCTCTTATCTCCAATTCAATGTCTCGTTCTGTCACTAGACATGCTACTACATTATTAGGAAATGGGGCTGTATTTCTACAGGAAGATAGATCTTGTTGCTTTTTATCCTATTATTTCCCAACTCCTTTTTTTCTAGGCCATAAGTCATTGTACATCCATGCACTTCACCATTGCAGCTCCTGATTTAGTATTCTGAGGACCACTGTTAGAAGCACTAGACACAGCTTTAATCCTTTTGACAAAATATATTTATATTCCTCCTGTATTAATCTTAGAGTCCATAATACATCATGCAGTGACCTGGATGACAGAGTAGAGGATGCATTTATTAAAGCTGCGGATGACACCAAGTGGGAAGAGACTGCCAGGAAGCCAGGCTTAGAATATAAAGTGACTTTGACAAATTGGAAGCGTGGTCTGAAGAAGTGGTAGGCTACCCAGCACAGACAAGTGCAAGACAGTGCACGCAGGCAAGAATAATCCACTACATGAGGACAGGCTGCAAAACACCTGGTTAGAGAGTGAACTCTACAGAGATGAAAGCTGAGGGGCTAGAGGGGATTGCAAGCATAGCAAACCCAAACGCTGCAAGAGGAACTGTAAGTCCAGCCTGGAAATCACAAAACATAATCATTCCATTACATACTGCACTGCAGCTTCGAGGGGAGTCCTGCGTCCAGTTGTGCGTGAGGTCCTTCAAGAGGGACACAGAACAGTTGAAGAGAACAATGAAGTTGAACAGAGGTCTAGAAAATGCAATCAATTAAAATGCTGTTAGCTTAAAAAGAAAAGACTAAAGACACTATGGTCAGCAAACCTGTGGAAAGGAAATTATAGATTTTTTCTATTTATTTAGTTATTCCATGGCGAAAAATGCAAAAAGGAATGTGCTTAAAGCTGCAGGAAGAAGGTTAAGTTTCATAATATTTTACTGTAATATGATATCAGGAAACGATTTTTGTCTTATGCTTAACTAAGTAAAGAGTGCAACAACACATAAACACTAGATAGGCATTTTTAAGGCCATTAGTCTACAGAAATGACTTCGGAAAACACCATGAAGTCTACCTACAGTACCTGATCTTAAAAAATAAAATCAACACTCCTATATTGCAAGATGTATCACCTAGAGGGAACCGTCTGTCTGCATGCTCTCTTTTATGCTTTTCTGTTAATTCATATGTCCAGAGACAGAAAAACAAACACCAAGGAATGACAGGCAGATTTATTATACTAGAGTATTAAAAATAGACTCTGTAAAAAATAATAGCTTAAAGTAATTTACATAAATGTTTTTCTTTACCTATGATGTTTAAAATTATGTATTTCAACTACAGTTTATAAACATGAGTCAAAACATTCTTTATAATTTTCTGTTTAAAAACATTGTATGAAAAACATCACAGGAAAAGAATGACTCCAAAATATTTTTTAAACTATATGAACCAGCTGTGTATAACACGATACACAGTTTGGTGCCCCCTTTTGAAGCTTTTAGAACACACTGGCATACTGGCCCAGATTCAAATCCTATATAAAGCTGAAACATTTCTACCTGGATTCAGTGGATTTATACCAGTATCCAATGGTACTTTTTCTTTCTTTTTTTCTTTCAAGCAGAGAATGGACTCGGGCCTATTGCAGTTACAAATCACGATGTTCTTTTACATCATTGATACCGCACCCTTGGACTTTACTGTGAGATCACTCTGCACTTCACAGCAGGACAGTAGGTCATTTTGTTGATTTTTTTTTTTCCTCCTCCAGTCTGAAGGACTTTTTGCATCTCCAATAAATTCCCAAATAAATTTTACCAGGCTTAAGCAATAAATCCTGAATACATTCAGTGGGTATCTGTATTATCCTTTAATTGTCTCATAGAAATTCTCAGCCTGGTAGATAGCTCATTCAGGTCTGAATTATTAGAGTGTTATATTTATTATTAAAATTATAAGTTAGGGCATATTTTGCAGCTGCTTTCTTAGAGGATCTGTAGCACTTGAAAATATGTTTGGTTTCCTTTTTTCTTTCCAGTTGCAGTCTTCCATTTGGAGAATGCCTTTGCCAAATTTGCAACAGAAGAAATGGAAAATGTTTTGAATGTTTAGACCGCTTAACACCTACTGTGAAGTATCACTATCATTGCATCGGCAAGAATATGCAAATAATTTGAATCCCCCCTACAAGAAATACTTGTTTTAATATAAAAAATTATACATCCCCAGAGGGGCACACAAAGATTTCCTTATCCTTAAAGCATGTTTAAGTATAAAGCTTTTCAGTCAAAAATGACTTCTTAGAAAAAACATTCCCATGTATAAGGATCTGACCCTAACGTACAGTTTTAATATCACCGTACTTTTGATTTACAGTCTTGTACGTTAAATGCATGTAGTTCCTACATGGATGACAACTATAGTTTGTATTTGCTCCTTATCCATTTCCCTGAACACACTTCAACGTGCACAGAAAGTACAAAGAACATACTAGTCCAAAATGAACTTTTGGCCTCTTGAGGACACAGGAAAGTTTGGTTCCTGCAGCAACTGCAATTCCTCTACAGGATCCCTCCAATTCGGCTTTCAGCTACTGTAAAGCAAACAAAAAGCAACCTCCTGGTGCTAGCGTGGGTATTGACCAAAAGTTAAAACGATATACATTTATAAAAAAGTTCTACCCATGTACCCCGGAGGTGTGTTCTGGTTGCTATGGGAATGGTAATCATGAATTTCCTGGCTAGAGTGTGATCAAAATCCTAACTTTCAACACTGCATTAATGCCGCTTTTCACACTTGCAAGATACCAATTTTAGCTGTAGTTCAGGCTTTCCCAAATGGAATAAGCTCTTTTCCCTGACATTGTGCTAGATGTTAAACTTAACAAAAAAAAAAAAACACAACAAAACAAACAAACAAAAAACCCCAAAACAACAACAGCAAAAAAAAAAAAAAGTTAAAAAAATAATGGTCACATATAGATGAAACCCTTACAGTATTACCTTCAGGATTTCCAACAAACCCCCACCAGTTTCCATTCAAACTGGTGGTTCAATGTACCTGAGACAGCTAATTAAAAAAGGAAGTGGTCAAAGTCATGCTTTTTTTGTAAACTTCAAAGGTGATCCCTCTCCTTCCTCCTCTTTACATTTTACTGTCTGGCTTTCTGCCCATCCTGCAGCTGTTAGCTGAGCCTGAGTTTCATGGCGTCAAACCTGCCTCCTCACGGTCCATAAAGTTACAGCAGGGATCGTGATACGCAGGTGTGGAAAAGCCAGAAGTGCAAGATGGGCCCGGTAATGATTTTTCTGGCACCCCATGCTGAGCTGCTGAAAAAAGAGAGCAGCTTCCAGAAGGCAAGTGACTCTTTGTTTGCAAAGGTATTCGAGGTCGTATTACTTCTCCCACAGCAAAGGTGTTGGATTTTCACTTTAAGGGCTGTTTACAGAAATGATTCACCTTTTATACAGCTTTTAAAAAATGCTTTGAGGCTTTAATTGGACACAGGATTTGCATCACACCAGTATGAAAACTCTTACTTTTCATTTAACCCCCCATTAAATCATTCAGTGATCTTACTCAATGATAAGCAGCCAGCTCCCATTACGTGGGCTTAACAGAGGAAAACAAAAATCAAATCATTAGGGGTTCATTTATGTCATAAGCTTTAATCTGGAATTTCTGCACCCATTTACATTTGGGCAATGAAGGCAGTGAAGACAGAAGGGACCAACTGCTGAAAACAAAACAGGAAAAAGCACAACAATTTGCTGTTTTTCTTGAAATAACAATGTAATAACTAATATCTAAAACTCTTGGCTTATAAAAATCACTTAAAAGTCTGCTTTATTTTAAACATCGCTCAAGCCGTGGTGTGAACTATGCCCAAAGAACAACTTCAAACAACTCCAGCTTAAGATTTTTAGCAATGGGTGCCTGAAACTAATGGCCTACAGGAACCATTTTCCAGAACACACAAGTGACACATGATATGCTCTGCCACTCAGAATCAATGGGACCTAAATTTGCAGATCAGCCAAATGCTGAGGCACGGCCTAGATTTCCTAAAATATTTAGTGCCCAACTTCAACTAATGTCCCTATCTCCACTAGGAGATAGAGCCTGAACAGTTGCATTTGGGCTTTAAACTCTGTCCTCGAGCCCTTGGTTAGTTGTGGGACGCTAGCGCTTCCACAACCTCTAGGTCCTAGATCCCCTAGCACCCCAATCTTTAGGCCTCTATATTTTAACCCTGGCCCTTTGCATCAGTGTTTTAAAGCTGGGCAGTATTTTGATGCTAACAAAGGGTGAGCAGATAAGGACTGAGAGAAGCAGCTAGCAAGGAACAAATTGTGAGGGGATGGGAGGTTTAAGAGAAGCTACTGAGGCAGGAAAGTGCCAGCTGCACTGTCATCTCTGCTGTTCATCTATACATCATTTACTTATATCAAAAGTTTAGCAAAGTAGGGATTTGTCTACGCATAATTCTGTAAGAGTTACAATTTCTACTGCTAGAACTCCTAAAGCTACAGTGCTGCTGGGCACTGCCTACAGCTCAAAGATGCAAGTTCAGTTCTGGAACTGCATATCTATCTAGACCTACATGACGGATATGCCCCCTCTGGCAAGCAGTGGTAGATGAATGTCAGGCTCCTGACCTGCTCACATTTTTTTTTCTTAATACTTTATTTCCCTGAACAACCATTCCTGATGCAGCAGTTCCTAGGAACTCAAACCAGGACTGGGAGCAATCGCAAACCTGAAGAAAAGCAGTGCCGACCGTAAATGAGCTGGATCCAGGAGCACCATGCTTCCGCCACCGCTTCAGCATTTGCTTGTGTTACTGAGGGGCATCTGAAGTTGTGAGATAGCAGGACATCTCTTTAAGAAAGGCCAGCGGGAACCAGAATGGACCTCATTGTCTGCAACAGTGAAGAACGCAGTGTGATTTTCTCCATGCCTGCAGTTACAACTTGCTCAGAACTGGTATGGCGTGGCATGGCTTTGTTGACAAACAAATGGATCAGGTGCCCTTTCTAAGGACATTAGGGAATGGTGTGCCTTCATTTCATACTGCTCCTAAGTCCAGTTCTGACAACAGGATTTCAAGGGAACTTGGTACACATAAGAGGCTGTCCCTCCTGTCTTCCAGTAACTGCTATAGAAACTGTGCCAGTACCTTCAGCATGGAAATATAACACAAACTGCTCATCCCAGGACTCCACAAAGATGGTCTGTATTCAAAAAAAGCAGCCAAAGCTCAGAAACCTAACTCAGGAACAGAACTGTCAGAGTATCCATGTACAGCAGGGAAATAGAGAAAGAGATATAGAGAAGGTAACAACTCTCTATATTTTTGCTGGAAACTTATTTCCCAGCTGTCAGAAGGAAGAGGAAGGTGAGCTCATGAATAATTGCTTTTGCTGGTTCCCTTGACCGCCAGACTAATCTTTAGCTATCCATCCTGCAGCAGTCTGTAATAACCTCCCCATCTGTGTCAGCAGATGCATTTTAACAGCAACGTGCAAGAAAGCAAATCTTCTTTTAAACTCAACACATCTCCATAGCCTTGTGCTGCACCCACAAGCCACGTAAATTACATGAACTGGCCTGTCTCATTATGTTTGTGATGCCCAAAAATGTCTTCCCAACTATGTTCATGAAAAACTACTCTGCCATCAGCTTTTCAAGAAAGAACCTCTGACTTTGCATCTCTGGAGGGTGATGAGTCAGTCTTCTGCGCTCTCACAAGAAAATAAATTTTTTAAAAAGTATGTTAGAAGCTGAAAAGCTGGAGGGAGACCGGGTATGGTGGGTTGACGTTGCAGAATGCTATGGTAAATTATTGGCTCTGCCATAGGACTCCTCAAGGGCCACATGCATGCTATACAGTCTTTTTGCACCACAGCTCCTTTCTCTGGTGGTGACAGCAGCACAACCCTCATCTCATGAGGGGTTACAATGAAACAAGCAAAAAAACAATCTTAAGGGTTGTGAGGTGCTCAAATATCAAAATAATTGAGGCAATAGATTTATCTCAGACTGATTTTTAGGTTCTGCCTTTCTCTAGACTTCTGTAGGATTCTTTATTGAGATTCCCAAGCTGCATTTTTATGGATACTGCCAGCAACAGTGAGTGCCACGAGCAGCATCCTCATTTTTGCTGCATTACAGTCCCTTTTGAAATGCCTCAAATAGAGTTTGGTAAAGCCAGCTATAAGCCTTAAGGAGTAAGCATCTACCCTCCAGGCGTGCTCACCTGCTCTCCAAGGGCAATTAAGGACTCTGTCTGGGTTCAGCTGCTGAGCATCCTACTGGGACTGTGCTAAGGGGTTTTCTCTGCCAACCTCAGCTCTGCCCTCCCCAGCACAGCTGGGGCAGTGGCAACTGCAGCTCCCAGCCACATGCTACGCTGAGATGACCTGTGTGCCCCAAGGGACACGTACCACAGCAGGGCATCCCCTGCTCTACTAAATCCTATAGGCTACTTAAAACACTTAATGGTTGTCAACATTGCACACTGGCACACTAGGTTTTGCAGACTGCTGTTGCCATCTCTGCTCTGTATCAGCCTACTTGTGGGATATATTTTGATTTAAACAAGCACCTTTGTGATATCAAACTCTGATTTCTACAAGCTTATTTGTCCAACATTTAATCAGTTATGTTATTATGACATGGGCCTTCTTGGTTTGAAATTAAAGGCTTTAACTGAAAGGCTTTAATCAAAGGCTGAACGAGGCACAGCACAATGCAGTGCAAGGTTAAATCTATTTGAACCTGGATGGAGCATCAGGCTAGCAGGGCTACCCTGCTTCTTATAACCCTGCTAGCTTACTCGGAGAATAAGAAGTTTCTAGTACACTTCGGTTTTCCCGAACTTGTTTGCAAACTTTTTCAATTAAAAATATTTGGGGTTTGCAATTTTTCTTGTATTCTGATTGACCAGCTTATAACAACTGAAAAGGTATAAGCTATAGCCAAGTCTATGTGCTTTTATTTTTAAATTGAAATAATGTTTTCAAACTGTAACAATTTCAAAACTATCAAAATGCTGAAGGTGTGTGAAATTTAAACCCAATAAAACACATTGTGAAAACCAGCGGAGTTCAAACATATAAATATTTCTCATTTCTTCATTTCTCCCTTTTTCAGTCAATTCTAACTGAAGAAATGCTAAAGAACATTAAAACTCGATAAATCCATGATAATATGACAAGGACTAAACCTTGTCTGATCTGGCAAGCAAGAGGAAGGCAGGAGGAGTTCCAAGGGAGCGGCTGGAGTGAGAAGTGAAACTGCAAGACGGTGAGATGGTGATCAAAGGGAACAAGGGCTCCCAGGGACAGTGAGAAAAAGCGTTACTGTCCTGGAGAGATGAATGAAGAATATCTGTAAAAAACAGCGTCCTCTTTGTGCTGCAATTCCCTCAATGCTGTTCAGAAGAGTTGAATTTTAGCTGTTACATTAGCCCAATTCAGATAATTTCATCAGCTTCCTTAAATTTGCCTTGTTATCTCAAATAATGTCCCAAGCTCTAGAGTGCGTTTCACTATGCACTGGGTGCAAATACAACACCAGATATGACCACATTTCAGGGACTATCCACCCAACTGGATGTCCAAAGGCTTAATGAGCTGATGTTTGAAAAATGTTTCATCTAAGAATCTTGAAAGGCAAATAATACAGCACGATGTTAGTAAGAAACAAATTAACCCGCTGAGTTTTTCTTTTTATTGCTGTTGTCAACAATAGTGTCTATATATCAAGCAAACAACTTTCAGACTCAGAAGATCACTGTGTTTTAAAGAAATAATTAGTGCTGTTCATTTTCCTCTTAGATTAAAAAAAAAAAAAAAGAACTTTTCTCTATTGCAAACATAAGGTTTTTTTTGAGGCATTTTCTACTGTGAGTTGGAGCACGAAGATCCTTCAGGTATGGTATAGACAGATATCAAAGCAGTGGGAGGGAAACCATGTAAATTAGCAAACAAACAAACAACCACCCCTCCCCCAAAAAACCCAAACAAAAACAAAACAGCAGAACAGTCTGCTCCTTAATTCTGAAGTCCTGATACTGACCGTTTTTTCAAGCTGGCACACCTCAGTGCTGCCCCATAGCTCTCATTCATATAATTTTTTTCTGGTGATGAATGGAGCAGAGACACAATTTCTGAGCACATACAATATTTCAGGTGATAGAACAAGATCGTGGTGGGGAAGAGGGGGAAGCAGTGTTTTTTTAGTAAAGAATTAGAAGGCATTGCAGAAGACTTCATCACTTCCAGCTGGAGTTGAAATTTAAAATACTGTCTTAAGGTTCTATTTTCTTTTCTGTTCCTGACTAAAGTTAACCACTCATTTCTATGAGTAGCATCTATGGTTTGTTTATAGTAGCTTCTACTATAGCAATAGTAGTAGCAATAATGGTTCTTAATATTCAAGAAGGAGCTGTACCTCTCAAGTTGGTCAAGAGATGGACGCACAGAAAAAAATCAGTAAAGGGAAAGAAAGAACTTGTACAGTGCTTTGAGACTGGCTACAATCAGGGCAGCGGGGTGGGCTATTAGGATGACTGTGGTCCGGGCACTCTGGATGAACTCAGACAACTTGTGCAATGCTTAGGCAGGAACATACAGGCAGCAGTGGAGAAGAAGAAAATAGGTAAGAATATTAGGAAAGCAAGGCAATACGAGGTACTGCGATGGAGAAGAAAAGCTTTAAGGAGCTTTGAAGATAAGAAAATATGGGGATCCAGTAAGAGATCCACCCATGGGAGTGACACAACTCAAGCAATAGGCCAAGAAATTATTTTAACTTTTATACTTTGAAGAATGGAAGTGTCTGTCCTGGAGGAGGGGGAGGGCTAAACATCATTGTATTATCAAGGTGGGACTAAATGTAGGCCTGAACAATGGTCCGGTGCAACAAAGAGATGACATTCAGACAAAAAACATTTTAAAAATATACTGTTTCATCCTCAGCAGCAAGAAAGAAGGACAGCCATGCTTGTTTAAAACCAGCATATGCATAACATGTAGAACTAGTGATATATATTTTTTATTGAGAGCATTAGAATGGGGAATTTCATTGAAAGCCTGGAGGAGGGGGAACAGTACAGTCACTGCTTGAAATCCCTCCCTATGTGCAAAGCACAGACAAGAGCTTCACAACTCAAGTGGTACGTTAGCCTCATGTTGTGCAAGGCTGGACTACTCCTCCTGCACCTTATGGACATATGAATAAAGTATGATTAAAGCCAAAAAATATGCTTTGAATGACTTGGTAAGATTTTTTATTATTATTATTATTTTTAAAAGACACATCAGAGAGGTATTAAAACTAGAATTAAAAAGAAAGGATGGTTATAACTGCCTCTTCAACAGGTGGGGATTGACAAGTTACAAATATTTTCCTTTTTAGTTCAGATAACTTTTTACAGCAATGAAATCAGCTCTCAAGTGCTTTGAAGCCAAGCGTAACCAAACCACCCACTGACTTATGAGTAACTCTGCAGAAATGGCTACCAAGTGCAACTCTGGTAAGGCCACTGGAAAAAAACTGCCAACAAACATGGCCTTTATTTCATACACTCAGCTTAGTAATTATAGAGCGAAATTCATCTGAAAGGACCTAGCGAGGGCTGGGATTTTCACACTTACCTTAGGAAATATTTGCTCAGTTTCTTTTTGGGGCTTCATGTGTTTATGACGACAAGGCGGATGTTGGCAGCATGCCGATCCTCGCGCTCTGGCTGGGGGCTGTGGGCAGAAGAAGGAAAACAAAGTCAGAAGGATGTGTTTTCTAAATGGGATATTCAACTCATGATGGTGTATTTGCCCCATGATGTGCAGTCCTAAAGTGCATCTTCACCTGGAAAAAAGTAACTAACATAACAAGCAGTACTGTTTTAGAGATTATATTTTCCTTATTCAAGCCAATCTCCATTTCTTTGAAAGAAAAAAATGACTTCTGAACAGGACCACGTTCTGGTTTTTCCATACTTCACTCTCTTTTTATCCTACATATTTTCTTTCCATTGGGCTGTATTCTGCTCTCATTTACCTTCAGTGGAAGTAGAGAGTAAGTGCTCCAGTGTCAGCAAAATGGGTCCAGTTTTACACAGGCATAGCTGAAGCAGCCCTTCCACGCTCTCAGCCAAAACAAGTGGAAGTTACCGGCTGAAGGAGGTCCTGTCCCCTTCCTTCTAGTATTTGTACAGCCATATTTTCTAGTATTTGTACAGCCATATTACAGTATTTGTAAGCCATATCAGCAAAGCAGCTCAAAACTAACCTTAAGAAAAACTAGGGAGCGGAGTGGGGAGATGATTTTCCTGCAGGTTAGCACCAAGATCTGCCTCTCGACATAGGTGGTATGAGTTCCAGCAGGAGCACAAGCAGGGAAGAGCTGGGGCAACACCTTTGCTTTATACAGCACAGTTACATTAATCCAAAATTATTGTGAAACTACAGTCCTGGCTTAGTTCACAATTAAGGGAGGCAAATCAGTAGAAAGAACAAAGAAACACTCAAAAACAAAAAAAAGGAATGTTTTTCTTTTTGTTTGAGCTCTGTGAACTGGCTGACTTTGGTGTCAGACAAGCACTGGCAGGAGACCAAGGACAGGAAGGGGAGGGGAGCAGGACTTGGCAGCAATAGCTGTAACAGCTAGCTGTAACACCAGCCCATCACTTACAGCATCCGTGGTAAGCTGATTGTTAAAAACAGCAAAACCTCAAAACTCTTGAAATGATTTTTTTTTCTTACCAGCTAGGAAATTACAGTGGTTCTTTCTGAGATCTTTCATACATGAAGATACAAGATCTGGCTCAGACAGAGAGATTTGAAACACTAGGGCTTGGAAACAGAGATTTAAAGCCTTGTTCAGGCCACCTTACCCCTCTTTCATTAGAAAAAGGGGGACATGGAGCAGACCCTATTAAACTTTGCACAAAGGCACTTCTGATGAAACCTTAAACACAGTGATTTTACTCCAAGTGGTTATTACGTTTCCATGAGACCTACAGTAATGCAATTGCATTGGTTCACTGTTTGTTCCCGTAGCTTCCTCCATCTGCCTCAAACCACTGTTGATCAAGTGGCTGCTACCTGCAGCTCTCAGGAGCAGCATATGAGCAGCACTGCACTGGTGTTCCAGAAATGCCTGGATCTGGCTCTGTGGAAGCAGTGTAAGAGTAAGGTATTTGCACATTTTCACTTCTAGGCATGAGCCAGAGGTGCAAAGCTTCATGACTGAGGCAGCAAAGGAAACCTCAGCCACAAGGTAGGTTTGATTTGGATCAGCTGATTGCGAGTTTCATGTAAAAGTTTGTGTTAATGCCTTGAACAACTTGCAAACCCTTAGATGAAAGCACTTATTACAATGATTTACTGAATAAAAACATAATGAATTCAGTCAGCATTTTTCCACTATTTGACAAGTTAGCTTGGCAATAACAACTGTGTGGATGTAATACACTTTGTTTTTGTAATGGACCTGGTTTAAAACATCCCTGTGAAATTCTGATTGAAATTGAAATTCTGCACTTGGCAGCAGGCAAATTCAGAATGGGCATGTCTAGACAGGCCAAGTTCAACTAGAAAAGACCCTGAGCAACCTGATCTAGATTTGAAGTTGGAGCAGAAGTTGGGTGAGAAGCCTCCAGAGGTCCATTGCAACCACTATCTTTTCGATGCTTTTAAGGGCACATAGCAGTAGATTTGATCCAGTCACTTTAACAGAGGCACCCTGCTTCACTTGAGTACTTTACCAAGAGCACTTACAAATAGTAACAGCTGAGGTCATTACCAAAACCAAATGCCTCTCTGGACTGCCTGCTTTCACCAAACACAAGTCACTGGCCTGTCTGTGTGACAGCTGGGTGAAATATAATGGATCCTTGAACAGGAGACAGGGTCAATAATCAGGGTCTCCTGGCCTTAAAACATAATCAATAAAGACAGGATTAGATGAAGAGATGTCAGAGAGAAAACACCCTTTGAAGTTTGGTTAGTGTTCTTCAAACTACAAGATTATTAGTCTTAGCCTGGAGAAGAGTTTGTGTGCCTCAGAGACCATCTCCTTTTTCCAGCTGGTCTAATTAAAGAAACCTACAAACAATCTTGTCTGTGTCTTTCTGACCATACAGTACAACACAAGCTGCTACCGAGAGGGAAAGGAACTGCAAACATCCCCGTTACAGCAGGCAGATTAGGCAGGAGGCCAGCTGAGCAAAGAGAGAAGACAGCAGACCAGACTCCCGGACCCGGTGCCAGAGGTTAGCTATATATTTTACTTTGTAAACAACAAAGGCATTGCAGCTCTCTTCCTGCAGAAACCCCGCACAGCCTGCGAACACAAGTTAAAGCAAGGAAGGGGAGTTATTTCCAGCAACCTCCACAAGTGTGTGTTCTTTGTCAGATGCACACTTGGCCTTAACTCTGAGACATTCACTGCTTTAACTGGGCGCATTCATTTTGACAAAAGTTAAGGAAGGGTCAGTCTCAGAGAAAAGATATTCATTATAACTCCCCTAGTCTTTGTTAATGTATTAAACATAGGAACTCTGCTTTTATTTCAGTCCTGTGAAAAAATAAAAAGCAAAATCTTGCCACAATGCATAACTATTATACTCTAAAAAAAGAAAATTGCTAAGTGCTTGTAAGACAAGTAACACTTGCATTTCCTGCGTGCAGGAAACAAGGGGAAAAAGAAGGCATCCAAAGAGGGACAAGAGCAGGCATTCTGTCTCGCCTCCTGAAAAAGAGGAGTATGCGTGAGAATTGATTTTTATGCTGCTTGCTGCATGGTGCTGTAGAGTCAATGCAGATCCCCACTTCTTGCTTCAGATCTGTTTCAGGAGAGATTTTGCACTCAGCAGGCAAAGTGTGCCAGCACTGGAGTGAGCAGCGTTAGCGGGTGTTAGCTGCAGCACTCTGATACATCCTTGAGAACTAGCACATCATTAGGGATACTTTCACAATGGAATGTGTGGGTCTTAGGTCCATATGTCAGACAAAACTGAGGATCCTTTCAAGGAGGAATTAAAAAAAGATTAACAACAAATAAAACTTTTAATAACTGTTCCTTTAGGTGCTCCTTTTGCATTTGATTTCAGCACTATTACTGAGATTCTCAAAAAACAGTTTTGATAAAGTGACTCTGTATGCTCTTCTGTAAAAAACAAAAACACCACCCACCCCCCCGAAAAAAAACCCCACCAAAACAACAAACTAAACACAAAAAAAACCCCACCACGAGATGTAGCTATTTGTTTGAAAAGTGCTCTGGAGGAGAAATTAACAGGGAACATATTTTGCAGTGCAATACCGGGTATTACAGATATAAAGTCTGATTTTCTCGTCTCTGCACCTTGAGCAGTCATTGCCACCTCCCTGAATTAGCAGCAGTTTACATCTACTTGCACTCATATAAATGACAACACAAAAGCGAGGTGATAGAAAACAGGTCTGCAATGTATAGCCTCAGCCAAACACACCTGCAACCCTTTTACAGAGCAAACTATATATTGCTTTATGTCTGACTCTCTGTATATGACAATAACACTAATAAGCTATATGGAACCACATACAACATAAATGACACATTTTATATACTGGACTTAATAAAAGATTTGGTAACGACCAATATATACAGTAAAGTGCCCTCACATGTTACATTGTAAGCACACTTTAAAATAAATTAGGATTTGTTCTCTGGCACAGCCGAGGCAGGACCTGCTCCCCCAGCAGCCACCTTGGTGAAGAAAACAGTGAGAGTTCACACCGATCAAGGACTTGGCAGCACAAGGTGTCACAGTTCCTGGAGAGCACTTCCAGTTCCCACAGGCGAGTACCTGTCCCAGTGACACAGCTTCAAGAACACACCACAGGTAACTACAAGATGAAGCATGAAACTCCCTGACCACAGCGGCATATGATATCAGCAGTTACTATTTGTAAACTGGCTGAATAACCCCAGGTTTTCTAAGAAAGAAGTAACACTACGGTTTGCTTTTTCACTGTGAGGTTGCTGAAAGCAGGAAGACGAGTGGTACTCTCCAGCCTTCCTTACTTACGCTCCTAAAGACGAACTGGCACGGTTCTGTTCTCCACACCTCTATACACATCAGTTACCCCTGCTGGGATGTCAAGAGACCACCAATATCATATCCAAGACTCCTCCACTCACGGAAACATTTGTGGTTAACAGCTCTAGAATTTTTTCCTGGTTATAGTGTTTCACTCACTGGAAATACTTAATTTGGAATAACTTCTAAGGGCCTGTTTTACAGAATATCTGTTCAGATTATTTCCCTGTATTAGCCCTGCATAAGGAAGCTTAATCCTTAACATTGTCAAGTGTGTAAAAGAAAGCTCACTGCCGGAAGAGTCACCTGTGTATTCGCAATATACCAGCTGCTTTGCACTGACTTCCACATGGATTGTTTTCCATCCATAATCCATCTGCTTCATAACCGGTAAGCCAGTGCAGTGGGGTCTTCCTTGAGTACCTTTGCCAAGAGCACATTAAGGTCTTAGTGAAGAATAAAAATTAATTTCAAACCAAGACCCAGCCCATGGCCTGCCTCTGATACCCGGGGGGGGGGGGGGGGGGGGAGGGCAAGTCTTTGCTGAAACACCATTCCACTTCAGGATGAACCACCTTAAATGTTCTAAATGAACAATGATTTTTCATTCTCAAATAATCCCCAAACTCCATTCTTATAGATCTATCCTATTGTGCATGCTTCTGTTTCCCACAAATTATGCACCATACCTGATTTTTATCCAGATTCTCTGGCATCTGCTGCTGCACATCTAACTCCATTTGCTGCTAAGGTTAACAGTAATCTTAGGCTGAAGTGAGTATCAATACATACAACTTCAGAGAACAGAATTTCATGTTAATCTTGGCTGCTGTGTCTAGAGTTAAAACAGGAGTGGCTGGTGTTCAGGAGGCTCTGGCTTGGGAGTTATAGATGCACGTGGAAGGTGGACTGGAAAGGGAAGGAAGCTTGTTTATACGACTGATGACAATTTCTTGGCTGTCAGTGGCTGCTTTTTTGAAATTTCTATATCAAAAAGTGAAACAGTATTTGGGTGCAGATGGCAAGGCTGATTCTCAGAAAATGCAGTTCCTCAAAAGCTATTCCACATCAAGAGGGGCAGCCTCTCCTCCTGCCCCTGTACCGAGGGGCCAGACCCTACTGTCCACAAACTGCCTCCTCCTCCTAAGGCAAGTGCATTTCAGTGATGCCTGAGAGGAGGAAAAGCCAGAGGCTTTTTCAGGACAAGAGGCACTGGACACATGTAAAATGGGAAAGGAAGGCTGCCTGAAGCATGAAGTGGAGAAGCTTGGGGTTTTATTTTGCTGTGATTAGAAACAGGAGTGGGAGGGAAGAGAGGGGAACCATAGTCGTCACCTACTAACGTTCAAGCACACTATAGTAGCCACCAGACACACACACACAAAAAAACAGGTCCCAGGCCTTCCTTGGTATTTAAACTTCTGCCTCATCCCTCTGAAGCCTAATATCCCTGGTGACAATCAATGCCTCTTCCTTGACTCATCCTGGCTTCTTCCTTTTCACTTCTGTGGATCAGCTGGGCTGAATACCACATGAATCTCCTTCAGTTCTGTCCCCTCTTCAGCCCTGTCACAGGCTGCAATGTATTTCTCCTTCCTGACTCCCACCATTCCTTGTCACCCTTTTTCTCCTTTAAAGCTCACTTTGGCTTTGGCCCCCAGTTCTGAAATTATGTCTACATTGTAAGGTAGAGATATCCAAGTTATTTTTAACAGGCAAGCTCAAACACCAGTGAGTCTGGTCTAGGCTGCATGGAGCAAGCCATGGGCACTTCTGATGCCCCCCAATTCTAACAAAGCTCTCCCTGTGTTACACTGCAGCTCAGCACATGTATGGATTTCTCACCCCCCTCTAATGGCTCTTCACTCTCCTCTGTCTCTTGTCTCCTGTCTGCGAAAGCTCTTCAAAGCTCTATCCAGGGTCTCATCTTCTGTATCTTATCCTCGGGGAGCCTCCTCTCTTCACACTGATATTAGCTTTAGGTAGATGGCTCACAAATCTACATCTCAATACCAAACTGATCTCCCTCAGTTTAGCCCTGCACATCTAATACCACTTCTGATCTGCTGCCCTGGAAGGATGACTATTTGCCTAATCCTAAACTTTGCAGTTATTACCAAACAGCTTGTATTTTTCCTTTTGTGTTATTTCCTTTTCTCCATTGCTGTTAGCAGCAATATCCTTCCCATTTCTAAAACTTCAATTTTTACTATGTCTACCTACCGATGCTGATGAATATTTCCTGCCTTTCAGGTCCTCTTCCACAATAAAACAAATAAATCCAGACAACATGCTTGTCCACATCTTGGTCATCTCGATCTACTATAAATATTTCTCTCTTCAGTTCTTCACTGCTCCTGTCTTCCTGGACCTGCAATGAACTGAATGATGAATATGCATCACACTCCCAGGACCCGGTGCACTTAGATATAGCAAGGTAATCAGTCCACAGCAACTTTAATTACATTAAAAATAAAATGCAGCAGCAGTAACAAAAATAGTTGTTCCATATCCTCTGTGACTTCCCTTCCCTTACAGTTGAATTTCCATTTCCTGCCTGTTATCCATAAATTCTACACCAAAAGCTGGGCAAAAGGTCTCACTTGCTGGTTCCTCGCAGTGCCCATGCTGAACATGCCCTCAAAGTGACATTAAAAAAAGAGACAAGGCAACTTGAACTTGCACTGAAATCTGTCATTCAAATTTGTGCCTGACTCACACTCCTGTTCCTAGATACCAATTTTCACAAACGTTTTCAGAACCTTGAGATGAAACTGGCCGGTGTGGGGGCAGAAAGAGGACAGACAGCAGAATTACAAGCAAACCTCATTTCCTTAGAACAAGACCGAGAGCGAAGAAATTGTTTACCTACACATTTACATAATTTACTTTCACATTTAATTCCTCCCATTTATTTTCAGTTAAAATAATGCCAGTGAAAGAGGCAACAATTATTACATTTAAACTGTCATCTTTGTATTTCAGATCTAACTATCTTTTGAGAGGCATGAAAGGAAGGGTGGAATGAAACGAAGGCTACTGATTCAGGAGACCCCGCTGTTTCAGAAAGCTGATACACACCCTTTTGCTCTCAGCGTTTTCACTGCTTTCTTCACAAACCAGACTACAAACCATTTTTAGGGCTGCTGATGCTCTGCCAACACTGGTAAATCAAGCGTGCTGAGGGAAGCTTTCTAGTACAGAAGCTAAGCGGCATGAAGCGGCTGGTACTTACGCTAGGAAACTCTCTTAGCCTTCAAACCAACACGGCTGCATGCAAAGCTGCCGCTTGGCAGCCTTCCCTGGAGCACCGCAACCGCCACTCTCCACCGCAGAACTACCTAGCACTGGCCAGAGTGTGTTAGCGTTACAGCCAGTTTAACAGCACGTTCCAGTCTCCATGAATGTATAGATTCATGTAGGTGTCTTTGCCTAAACAAAGATTACAGACTGCAGTTCTATGCCTGAGATGGATTTTGTTAAAATTCCAGCTTTCCACTGTTAAATACATGCAGTTCTGCTTAGACATAAACAATGCTCTAAGTATAAGTAACATCTGAAAATGGGATCTATTTTCTTGCTATTCAGCTAAATGTCCTTCACTCCCAGAGTTTATTATGTGTAGTGGCATCATCCAAGAAAAAAAAAAAATCTCCTTGCCTACATTTTAATTGTGTTAATAGCTACAATTCGGGACAAATTTGCAAGAATGACAGTTTATTTGTAAAATATTTTGCATACTGATTTTTTTTTTCTTTTTTTGCACATGATAAGCAATTAGACTAGATGATCATTGTAGGTCCCTTCCAACTGAATTATTCTATTCTATTTTCTGTTCTATTTTAAAATTCAGAAGGAGAAGTATTAAAATATTATAACTAAATTTTGAAAATAAATGACATGATGCAATAAATACTCTGGGTCTGGTCCTCCTCTATTCTGGGATTGTTCCCTGCAGCAGGACAATAAAAATGCTTCTTTCTCAGAGTAACAAGAAGTTGGCCTTGCTGTAAACAAAATTCAGAGCTGGAAAACAAGAACTGTAGAGGAAAATTATTTTAAAGATTTTTTTTTTAACTTCACGAGGCTGAGGATCTTCATTTAACCTATAGCTGAAGTGCGCAGCTGAATCAAATGAAAATTGAAAGAAGACTTGTGTGTGTTTGTATGATGGGAGCAGGGAATTTAAGGAAAGTGAAGTGACACTAACATTTATAAATGTTTGCACTGTGAACATAAGCACCTAAAAATTAAAGTAAATCTTAATACAGGGTTTGAATATATCTCTCTAACCCTGGTGGGCAGGAATACAAAACCAGGAAATGCTCTAGGCGATGTCTATGTAAAACCCTACATCAATTGCCTGTATCAGTTAAAAAGTGCAGATACATTTAAATTAGTGCCAGTTTGTGAGCAGGCAAGGCCTTTGATTGAAAGCCATTTGCATTTCATGGAGAAAACCAAAAAGAGCTCCGATTTCTGGGCCCGATTCTCCACAGACTTGCAGCCAGGTGGCTACCCGTATAGTTGCATTGCACAGGTATACTGTTATCACTACAGAATTGCTCAGTACTATAACTACTTGCAACTCCTTGTGTGACTAGAAATATATTCCTGAAATGCAAAACACTGGGGAAGAAGAAAGCGAGCATCCAGAAACCAATGCGGATACGTGCCATTTTCCCCTCTTGCTGTTCTTTCCCCAGCCCACCCTTGGGAATGCTGCTAAGCTGCCCCGCACCGGGCACGCCAAAACGAGCCAGCTCATTTCAACCAGCCCCTCTAAACTCCTGGCCTCCACTTTCTATTTTCCGTAGAGTGTAATTCTTCTAAAAATACCTTGACTGCACTTCGTTTTCTCTTCTTATCATTCAGCCAATATAATAGCCTGAAAAGTTTGAGTTTTTTCAAGTGATTTTCAAGTGGCCTTTTCCCCTTTTCATGCATAAAAGACTCCCCCTTCATTTCTCCGCTTTATTTTTCTCTCACCTGTTTGTGAACAATCACTTCTGCCTCAGTCAAGCATATAGAAACAAGCACTGAGCCAAGACGTATTTGCCTTGGGTCAGGCAAACAGGGCCCATGTGGCCCACCCTTGGCCTGGGGCAGGATGAAAGGCCAACCAGGCCTCCTCACGGTTTGGTGACATCTGAGCTAATCCTCCCTTCGTTTGGGAACAATTACAGAAAGTCACCTGAAAGCGTGTACAAATAAACCTCTTTCGAAAAGCTAAGAGAGGGTGCTTTTTCACCTCCAGCACTTACGAGCCATTTTCTGCTGTCACTTACACCGGTGGGAACCCAGAGTGCTTTCACAGAGGGAAATCATTTAGGACTTTCTCTGGGTGCATGACTTGGCTTCCTTGTGGCTAATCCAGACTAGACGGTAGTTCATGCATGTTTTTTTCCCTTAAATAAAGAATGAGACAAATGATAATTGTGTGTTTTCACCTTTGCTCCTTTTATAAGGGTAAAATTCACCTTTACTTCATGCTGCTTTTTGCCAGATTTGCACACTGCATAACAATTAATCTAAATCCTCCTAAAGGCCTCAGCTGGTGGCTAAATCCTATGGAAAACAGACAAAACTGCAGTTTATAGAGGCAACATCTACCCAGACAGCAAAGATGGAAATGAACACGGCCTCAGAGCTACTTTTAATGGCAATGGAATACATCAGTTTCAGTCATATATGGCTGTCCAAGTAAGCCTTCCTGTCAGCCTACCCAAAAGCACGAAGCAGGCCCTAGCCCCGCTGTTCTGCGTAGGATGTCTGCTCATCGGAGCGGTTCACTGCGAACTGCTCCTGGGTTCAGCTCGGAGGCCGTAGCTGTCAGATGTAAAAAGAGAAAGCAGAGTGAAATTTGCTTACCCAAGCCCTTTTCCAGCCTACAGCCAAAAGGTACCATTTGGTATCATCCAGCATACAGTGGGCCAAAGACCAGAAGTCCACATTTGAGTCAAAGCAAAGCTCTCACAAGCCCTGGGCTTCAATGCTAAATCCTACCCAGAGCTCAAGTAACTCTTCATTTATTTATTAAAGTTCTTTCATATAAAAGTTCATTTGTTATTATCCAGGGCACGTTGTTGCCCTCATGGGGCAAAGCCTGCCACAACCAGCTATTTTCCCATCTTGTAGTGAGTTACAGTGCTACCCAGGAAAGGCAGAGATGATACTAGGGCAGAGGACAGATGGTCAGAAGAGGTAACTGGGTCATTGCACTTTCCCTCACCTGCAGACACCCACTTTCCAACAACTGAGGCAGTGCTTTGCTCTGAAGTGCCCCATTACCACTGCGGTGGTGGCCATGCAGGCAGCCAGGGTGGCAACGGGATGGCTGGGGCATCCTCCACACCAGGTGATGCTGTAGAGGAGATCCTGCCACAGGGAGCTACAGCTGGGAGGGGGTGTAAGCAGCATCTTCAGTTTAACAGAAGAGACCTCCACAACTTCAGGTCTATCGAGGCTTCACTTGTAGAGTCCACACAGCACATTTTTCTCTAGTCTAACTGGGAGGAGAGAGGCTGGGTCTCAAGCTGGACAAGAGGCTGAAGCCCTCTTTTGATCAAAAGAAAAGCGTTCATCATATCAAATGAGTCAGCTCTTCCTCTCACATTATAGGCCACCTTCAAGGCCTCAGCCTTATAGTTTAAATCCCTTAACTAAAATCTAGCTTATCACCTGCATCCTTGCCGCAGGAAGAATATGCTGCCTTGACAATGACAGTAGCTGCAAGAGACCCAGCTGAAGTTGTCCAAGCAAACAGCTGGGCATTGGCAGGCCCATTCTTCACCACTGGAGATGAGGACATCAGACCAGTGTCAGGGCTCTGCGGGTCTGCCATCGCTCTGGGGTAGGAGCATAACTTTGTCGCTTCTCTCTTCAGTCAAAACAGAAAGCAACCAACACTGTATGGGTGAGTGGTAGGGAGGAGCAAAGTCCTCTATACAAACACTATTGCAATTGCTGATGTTGTAACCATCACCTAGATAACAGTGATGAATACACTAGAAGTCTCGAGATAGGGAAAAAGTTGTGCTGATGATCAGTTACTACAGTCTTTGGTTTCAGCTGTTCTGAGAAGAGGAGAAAAAGCTGTATTGCATGACAACATCAAATGGGGTATCACTTAAGAACATCTGCCTCATGTTAAGGAGACCCAGAAAAGTATTTTAAAATTAAACCAAAAGATGGTTAAAGTTCCATCTCAAAACATTTCATAGACTTTTTTTTTTTTTCTTTCAAGCCAAATGACCTTATTTGAAAGAAAATTCACTTCTGCTTCCTGTTCCATCACAGGAATCAGGAAAAAAAAAAGGGGGGGGAGGAGAATAAAAGGAGAGAAATAAGATCAAAATCTCATCTTCTCTTACTGCAAAATGGCCTTAGCAGACCAGATGTACCACCCCTTGGTTTCCTTATTTAAACAACTACTTCTTTACCTTGTAGTAACGTTGCCAGAATTCACCAATGGTGATTCCTTCCACGTTGTTCAAAGCTTAGAAGTCACGTAATACACTTGTATTACAAATAAAACTTTAACCCATATAGTCAAATACACAGGATCAAACTCCTAATTTTATATTCTAGAATTCTCAAACGAAAAGCATACATCTTGTCTTGTCTTTCAAACTGTTTCATTGTCTATGTTATCATTTGGTAAATAGGCTCCAAATTTGTAAAACACATTAAATAGGAAATTCTAGTATGGAACCGTGTACCTAATTTATATTGCAAACATAGCAATTTATACAGCAAATTATATGCCCAAACCAGGTAAATTCAGGCACAAAATGACCACAGGTATATCTACATGGAATAAGAAAATCTGGATTTAAGATTAGAATATTTAATTTGGCAGGAAGAGACTGAGGCTCATGACATTTTTAATTCCTCTGCAAACAGGATGTTATTTTTGTCCCTTGCAATATAAATGAGTTTAGTGTGCCCACCATGTGAAATACCTTTTGGACAGAACTGACTTTATTAAATGAAAAGATAGATGGATGGAACCATTGAGTTCATAATCGTATGACTGCTTTTGACTTCTCTCCAGAGCATGCAGTACTTAGGAAAAGAATGCAAACTGCAAATTAAACCCTCAGTTATCCTCAGCAACCTGACAGTCTGTCCCAAGAAATACTGCTAAGTCTGGCAGATTGGGAGAGCGATGTGTGCATTGCACAGAGGTGTGAGGAACGCGGCCCACCCCAGCTCATCTCGCAGGGCACAGCTGGTGAACTGTACACAAAGAGGGGAAACAAGCGGGTTTGAGGGGAGGAGGTGAGAAGGGGCCTGAAGTAAAAATGGGAGATATTTTTTGCTTTCCTTCATATCCTGCTGCTGTTTCAGCCAATCAGTTCTCATTGCCAGCTTATTTGAAAAGTGTTTTCTACCCGAACAGTTTTCAGACAGCAGAACCAATCTCCCCGATTAATATAATTGGAACTGAGAGTGCTATTGAGTCTCTTCAAGCATTCTTCATCGCCGTTCTTTAAACATGCCCTTTTTGCATTTTCGGTCTACAGCACCTTTGCGCAGGACACCTGGCAATAATGAGCTGGAAGGGAAGACGTTCTACCAAGAAGGTGGGGCAAACACCAATAAAGCTTCTTCTAAGCATTTGCACCCTCCCTATCTCTGTGTCACTCCTCTTCCACCTGTCTACCCTCACTCTCCCTGCTTCCATGCCATTTAGTTTCTGTGTGGAGCATTGAAAACTTGGATACCTTCACCAAAGCTCTTTTCTTTAGCTCCCTCTCGTTTTCCCCTAACAGCAGCAGCAGGTCCCTGAATCTGACACAGAACTTCCCTAATCTGAAAACATTGCCTGAATAATCAATATTTTTCTCCTCTAACTTCCTACAGTCCCTTTCCACCATACAGCACAGTGTTATTCCTGTGGTATGCAGGTGGACAGGAGTTCACTCTCAAATCTACAGTAAAAGGAAAGGATCATCCCAAGCCCTCCAAGAAAAAGACAAGGGTGTTAATTCTCATTCTTCACAACTGGGAAGTTACAAAGAACTGAGAAGCCCGATGAGCACGTTCCTAAAGCTAGGTCCACGTTTTAAACCTTGCCAGGCAGCCATATGACTTAAGAATACTGCGGGGAAGGCAGGGAGCAATTCCACCACCACAGGACACAACTACTCTAGCAAAACCACAGTGAAGACACAGCTTGACAGGCAAAAATGCTCTTCTACTGGAAGAAATTATTCTTTTCAGGGAACATCTATCGCAAAATAATTATTTTGCCTGTATAAGCATTTGAGGTACGGAGGCAGGTCCTTGACAAGGACTGAGGCAGTGGGTCTCCTGCCAGAGCAGACCAGCCTACAGCAGCTGCCTCTGCTATTCTCCCGTACCAAGCACAGCGTAGACACAAGGAGAAATTACTTTGGATGACATAATTTGAGTCTGAGTAGCACTGCTTGAAAGCACAAATGTTTTGTTTAACTGTAATATAAATTGCTTACTTTTTTCAGCTGCCCACATCTTTGGCTTAGAGAAACAACAGCTGGCTGCTCCGTACTGGTTCTTACAAAGGCACAGGAAGGCAAACTTTTGGAAGCAAACACTGTAAAGTCAAAGCAAAACCATAATCAGAATTTTACTGCTGGCTTGTGAAAGGAATAAAAATGGTTCAATTCTAACAGCTTTCCAGCACTCGGGTACTCAGGTTCAAGACTAGCATTTATCTCTATTATTTTTTTAATATCTTAATATCATAGTACTCATAGATTTGTGTAAGACAAGATATTTTATACTATAAGCAGAGTAAACTATGCTCCAGATCTACTGACGGAGATTGAGACATCTCTATATGAATCAAATGATCAGTTTTAGTCAAGTAATATTCTTTTCCCTTAATTCATAGATCCGGCTGTCTTGATTCAACAGGCAAGTTTAGATTAATGGAATAGCTCCAGTGAACCAAATATGTATTTGCAGGATTATGGCAAAAATTAGGGTACAAAACCACATAAGGGTGTAAAATAAATAGGGAAAGGTTAAGAGAGGACCAAGGTAACAAAGACTGAGAACAGAAACTGCATATTACAATGACTTTTAAGACGATCAAAATGAGAAAGTGATATATAAATTATCACAAACAAAAGTCAAGGTCTTCCTCATCCTAACCCAAACATTATTGTATGTGAATAATCAGTTTAATACTGTACTATAGTCAATCATGAAACCCACTTGTTCAAAAAACACATTGGGCAAACTAATCAGACTTTCTACATACTCTGGCATAGAGGCTTCTTTTTTATTAAAATAATTGAAAGAGGATTACTTTGGATTTTGATGTTTCGTATCTCTGTTTGAAATGTACCTCAGTTTTCCTTTTTCTAGAGCCTGGGACTTTTTTTTTTTAACAAACTTAAAAAAAAAAACCATGATAAACAAGAACCAATCTAAAGGGATAACACCATATTGCTGGGCTTGATTCTCGGGTGACACAAGTGAGCACAGTTGCATTGATTTTAATGGGTTACACACTCTTACAGCACTTAAAGGTCTAGTTTATTTTCTTGCTGCCTTCTTGCTGCCATTTTTTGCAATCAGTTTAGGTTTGGGGCTTTTTTTTTTTTTTTTTTATCTAAAATGCTCAAATGTTCAGATATGACCAAGTGTGTAAGAAACCCTACTTTTTGATTTTATATCCTCAGGTTTTTCTTTGAGCTGTGAACTGTGACAGCCCGGTGGAATCAGCATCCAAAAGTTTTCATGGTCCTTTTGGTTCTTTAAGACTGCACACTTAATTAGTTTATTCTGTAGTCCTCTAACCTAGAGAGAGAAAGAACATAAAAATACTAGATTATTTAATACTCAATAACAACAACAAACAAATTTAAAAAAATAGCAAATACCTTGACTAAATGCCAGGAAATGTGTCAGAAACATACTTAGGAATGAGAATACCCTAAAATATACTAAGCTTCTCTTCGAAGATGAAGCAAATCTGTTTACTCCTCCCTCCATTTTTTTGATCAGCATCCTCCTACTCAGGGGGAAGCAGCTTAGATGCCTCTTTTTTCTTACAGATCATGACCCTTCAGGAATTACAGAAAAGGGCTCCCATGTTAGTTAGATGTACTTTCCCTGAAAGCAGCCTGCAAAGTGGAAATCTGCCTGGCTGCCCGTCAAGAACAATTTTAGACCCATCTTCCTTCCCCCTCTCCAGTACCCAGTTAAGTACAGATTAGATACCTGGAACTCAATATCTAACTCACAGTCTCCTGCACTGGGTGAAATTTCCTTCAGCTCTTAGTAGCTTCTAGACTCGGTGCCTAATAAAGAAGATCTCCAGATGGTGTTATCCGGAGTGGTAACACAAAACAACATGAAATAATACTCTACGGACAGTACATCTGCAAGGTGTACATGCCAAATACATATGGAAGTGATACATATGTGAAACAGAGCTGAAATGACAGTCAACGGTAATCAAGGAATTAGATTTATGTCCCCAGACAAAATGCTCCATAATTCATTGAAACCTTCTCCCACATTGCCTGGTTTGCTCTGAGGGCACCTCAAATGCCAACTGAAATCTAACATAGTACTGCTGTAGAAGTGGCTCTCAAACATAACCTTATCACTAACAGATTCGGTTCTTTGCAATTATATTATGTTTCTGTATATCAAGCTGTATAACCCTGTGAACAGAGGGCAAATATGTAAAAGTTCTTCTTCAGAGATATGCAGAGTAAGAATTAGTTGCTAAATTGAGATACAGGTATTTTTTCTCAGAAGTCTGCATTCCTCTCTAGGATTACTGAAACTAAATCTCCCTTGACACCACTCAAAAAAAAAACCAACCCCACAACCCAGTGTAGGAGATGCAGATGACTCAAGATTATGGGATTAGGATGTTTTCACTAGTTCTAATTCTTTCTTGATCAGTAATGTGTGTACATGGTTATTCACCACGAACTATTCAGTGGCCTAGTTAAAAATAGCAGTTTCACTCCTTTTTCCCAGCAGGGAGGTGTTCACACCATAGCTGGCACTAACAGGCCATCTTGTTAGGGAGACCAAGGACAGAGCAAGCAAAGGGTCTGAAACATTGACCTGGATAGGTTTGGGGGTTTTTTTAGTCCCTTTGGATTTGAACAGAAAAAAATACCACTAAACCAGACGGTGGCTGAGTCACATGTGGGAACTCTTTTGCAGGTAAGTTCTGAGCATGCAAAGTTTCGTTCTTCCTCATCTTTCACAGACCACTCACAGGTATCCCACAGAAATTGAGATTTATGGGAGAAATGGACATTTTAGGAAAACAGATGCTTAAAAATAGACTGGTATTATCTGAGGTATTTTTAAAATGTTTAACCATGCCAAGCCTTGCAGTAGAAAAAGCCCCAGACATTTATATCGCATATTTTTCTCAGTTATATAATTAATAACTCGTAATAAATCAGATCATTTTCCAAATTCAAAAACAATATCCAAAGCAAAGGTAACATTTGAAGCACACCAGATAATTACAGGACTGAGGAATAGACTCGAGGTACTTAGCGTCGTGAGACAATCTGCAGCGCGGCACTTGATGTCCAGGGATATCCACTTAAAAGCAAAATGAAGTTTTGGTCAGTATTTTTTTTTTCTTTCCAGTAGCTGGGAAACAAAGCACAAAACAAATGACAAGTAAACATTCAGCCACAGGAAGCCATTAACAACAGTGGGCACCAATTAGGACCCAGCAGGTATCCTTTACACCGCCTGGTGCTCTAGCTCCTCCTCAAATACTTTGGCATAACACTCACAAACCCAGGCTTAGGAAACAACAGGCTGTTTCATTTACTCAGCAATTTGTAGCCACATATTCCTGCTGATAGGCCCATAAACCTGTTTGTAGTCGTCTTCTGTTTCCCTTCAAGTTTGTGTCATTAGAAACTACAATTACTGTCTGTCCAAAGAGAATACTTTTCAGGAAAGAAAATAAAATTGAGATACTGTGATCCCTTTCCTCTTTGTCTCTCTCTCCTTTTCAACTTCTCTTTTGGAGGAGAATGCACAACACAATGGCTGATGTCAGGAAAATCAGCTCACGGAGAAAATATTTGTGAATTCTCAGATTTTGCAACAACAATGTTATTTTTTCAAAGCACAGCCTTTTTGGTAGAAGAGAGTGAAAAGGATATTGTTCTTAAAATTAAGCCAGGGCCTTAAACAATTAATAAAGGACCATATAAAAATATATTCTACTTCAGCCAAAAACATTCCACAAAATATATGCAATTTTCAGATCCTTATATCAACTATAAGATATTTTGTATCTGCTATCCAAAGAACCTCGATAAATTATCCAAGCCTTTAAAAGTCAATCACAGATTGTGTCTCACATTATTAGGGTAAAAGTACAGAGTTTTATTAAAATGTGACACAAACTAGATTCTTATTTTTGCATCTTAAGAATGTAAAATAAAAAAAAAAGCAGGTTGGGATCTCCCAAACCAAGATTTTGCTGCTTTGCCAAAACGAAGAAGTACTTTTGCAGCATTATACCACTGCAAAAATCAGAGGCAAGCCAGAATCCAGCCCAGAGAACTGAGAGCACTTTCCAGTGTGTCATGATATAATGTGATATGGGTGGAACAATCCACTCGGCTCCACTAAATTAACCTTCCCTTTTCAACTGCCAGCAGCTGAGGTGCTCTCTTCTGCATCCATCATCGCTGCTAGATGAAAGTTAACCAAAACATCATCAGCTGATATTTGATCATTTCTCGATGCTTTTGGCATGACAAGAAAATAAGAAAAGCAGACCATGACTGTGCTGATTCAGAGATCTCCATGTCATCTCAGAGCCCCTGCTTTCAAGACATGCTTGTCTCTCTTTAATTTACCTTCATTTTTAATAATTTTGGTTTTTTTCCCCCTGTCTGCCATTTCAAAAAAATCAAAGGGAACATCAGCAGATTAGTGAGTTTCCAATAGGACTTTATGTTAAATCCCCTCTGGCTGTTGGCAAAGGTGTGCCCAGCTAGCTATTCTCTAGCTCCCTACACTGCCTCTGCCGACTGTTCTTACCAAAACTCCCAGGTCCTGCTCCTCCGACAGCCTGCCAGAGCCGTTCATGTGCAGTCTCTGCATGCAGCAACCCCCACAACCTGCACTGAAAAAACATCAGCGACAGCAGGATAAACTCTGCAACACAGTTCCCAGGACGTCTGTCTGATGAGTTTCAAAGAATAACCAGCTATATGCCTTAAGCCTCGTGACATGCATCTCGGTACTGCTGTACAGGGTGTGTGGTATAGAGGTGTCCTTATGGCCCCCAGATGCTGGCAGCCTAGAATTCAGAAAGATAATTCAGAAAAATCCCTCAGTCCCTGTGTGTATCCACAGCTCACCTGGCCGGCACTCATGCCATGGGAAGTGGCTAGCCACCACCGACTACTGTGACAGCACTGAGTTCTTGCTGCTGCTGCTTTGCAGCTCAGCACTTCAAGACCACGTAGCCACCAAGGTACAGAAATTCAGTACCTGGCCTGTTCCTCTCAGCTCAGTGGGGAACCAAGCGCTGAAGGGTCTGCATCATTGTTGCCTGGCATGCTGGAGGAGAGAAGTGCTGCATAACTGAGGTTCCTCGGCAATACAGAAGAACACTACACATGGGGAAAGCTAGGTGCAGCCAGCTTGCCCATTGCCGCAGATCTAGACCTGTCACAGAATTGAATCAAGCTGGGCCGCGCTGGCACACAGCTCCGTGAATGCATGCAAGCTCAGACATCCTCCTTCATAGCCAAAAGGATACAGCTATGGTGGACACTTACTGGATCTTCATAATGAGGATTATTTATTCTATTTGAGATTAGCATTGATTGGCCTTTCCCATATAGCAAACTGGTGGGAGTTGCACTCATTACAGCAAGAGCTGCCCTGTTCTTCTGCGGGAAGGGAACTACTGTGTCTGTGTAACCATATCTGCATACACACATTTCAGTTTTGTCTTACTACTTCTCAAAAAGAAATTTGGGACACAAAATTACAGACTTAAGTACTGATCACTTAAGTATACACAAATCCATACACAAAACACCAACTAATAAGAGAGGAGGTATTATTTGTCCAACTATGTGCATATGTATATATAAGCAATCCTTCCAGCACTAAGAAAACATCTTTGAAAACCACAACTTATACACTGAGATCAAAAGAGGTAGTCTCCTTGGTCTATAGCCACCTACAAATCAGGTGGCTCGTCGAAGCCAGTCATCTAGGCTCCTTCTGTAGTCAAGCAAGAGAGATAAGTGCCTCCAGATTGCCATTTATCCCATTCTAGGATAGGTGAGTAAAACAGGTGAGATGAATCACCCTGGCATTGCTATCAGCCATATGGGGGAGGGCTGTCTTAGATGACTACCTTAGGAGAGATACTTAACTTTTAGCAGCTAATGTTAAGAGGAATCCCATGCTACGAGATTAGAGAGAATTATATAGCCTCACACGCTTGTGAAAAATTCACATTATATTTGGGCTCATGAAGAAAGTCAAACCTTAAATTCCCCATGAAAAAAAAGGATCACACAGTCTCCATCATTCAAGCTGTAGGTCACTGAATGTATTATAGTCAGAGAGTTTGGGGTTTTTAGCATGTTTTCCTAAAGAAATAAGCTTCACACTGTTCTGTTTTCCTAGGCAAATGAGGTTCACGTTCTGGGTGTTAAAGAAATTATTTGTTGCAAACATGTTAGCTGATTTCATTTACGTATGACAGAGATATATAAAAAATCTTACACATTTTGTGGAAGCGCCTTACCAAGTAAAGGACAGATCTGTCAGTGCTGGCCAAAGGGGAAAGGTGGGAACATGGCATCACTCCAGAGACCAGAGGTGAAGCCCTAAGAGCCGTCTTGAGGCCCAAACCCAGAGGAGGAACTTGTTTTTCTCACTGCCCCCATTCATCCGACACCACGGTGTCAATTAGAGACAACAGTTTTTCACATCAGTTGTTCTTCAGCAGTGCAAGGTTTCTGTTCAGATTTAGCATAATATTCATGCAAACAGTAAGAACAGCTTTTGTTAGCAGTAACTCTCAACGGTACCTCTTGCACTACTAAAACAGATAGCATTGTTTCTTCTTCTCCACGTTAGCTAAGTATATGCTGGCATTTACTCCTTATTAATGTAGGTAAGCCCACACAAACAACAGCCTCAGTACAAAAAACTACTCAGATCAACTGGGCACTGATTTTCTTCTCCTTCTTCTAGTTTGCAAGTTGCTTTAAACCACTAATATTTACTTTAAATGGGGAACGATATTTAATACTTTGATGAGATTCACACCTGGCATTCTTGCAAGGCGAGCTGTCAACGGAATTGAAAAATTCAGGTAACATACATGATCTTCAGTCACCAGGTGCCCAGTTTCTCCCTGTGCAGGAAAGACAATGTGCTACTTCACCAGCCCCGAATAAATTAAACTCAAAAATAGGTTGAGAAAGGGTCAGACAGTACCTTTACTGGTTTCCTCTGTTCATTTCCTACCATCTTCCCCTTTAGGATTTTCCCTTCTCATTGTCAATTATTTGCAAAATGGGGAGAAAGCATAAAAATGTGATTAAGTGAGCACCTGATTGAAAGTGGCTATAAATTCTAGAAGTCAGAGCCTGGTCTTGCAAAGCAAGTAAAACGTAGACATGAGATTTGCCTTTCACTGCATTGCTGTGGCTGGTTGGAAAGATTCACAGATACCTACCAACACCATATTTCTATTTAGGTGTTAATAAGCAACTGTCACAGTCACAACTGAAACACCACCCTACACATGGTATTTCACATGTCATGTTCCTTTAAATACAGCTATAACCCTGCCATGCTAATAATCCTACTGAAATCCAAAATGGTTAAGGAGAGGAGCAAAAAGGTTTAATTTCCTTGTTGGTTTACAACCATTTCACCTGCCTTATCCCAGAGCTCGATGCTGCATTCCAGTAATTCAAGCACTGAGAAGGCTAAAGAGATTTAAAAGGACCATAAAACAGAAACACTGGGAGACACCACGGAGATCAGCAGGTCACACTATGTTTTTATAGCCCCGGTTCCCAATGGTGCTTGCACACAGACAGTCAAAGCCCAGGCATCTGCAGGCAATGAGCAGAGCAAAGTAGCATCTACGCTGTATACGCCCACTGGCTTCCGCTCTCCATAACCTATTGGATATATACTTTTGTACACAAAGCAACTGCAAGATTTGGGTTCAGAAAAGCAGTGAACTTGAAGCATTAAAGCACATATTTAAATGCCTTTCTTCACAGCGAACGTACTTTGTGGGAGTTTGCTCTTAATACCCATTGCATCCAGCAGAGAAACAGATATTAGCGGGTCCTCTGCTAGAGCAGAACCCTCCTCTCAGTTCCCCTGCAGTCAAGTTTTCCCCCTTCCTCCTCAATATTCTCCAAAATTTATTTTTCTGAAGAAAGCACCTGAGGAAAAATTCCCGAATTGCCATCCTTTGCTCCTACAGACTTTTATTTTTTAACACAGACTGGCACAACCATGCCTGCAGTCTGTAGGTTATTTTGTTTTTCTAAAAATAATTAGCTGTCAAGATTAAAAATTAATTGTTATCTGCTCACAAATCAATGCATTACATACTCGAGCCAAAGATTTTAAGTCCTAATACAGTTTTTACAGACTCCATCAGTACAGAAGACTCAACAAGATCAAGAATTTCACACCTCCTAAGGTGCACTGCAGACACCTTAAAAGCAGTGAAATGAGCAGATTCTGGGTGCACATTTCTGGCCACATCCACATTAGCAACCAGCACAGCACAGCGGAAGCTGAACCTGCAGAACAAAAGTCAGTGCTGACGACTCAACTCCAGTTTGGGATTTTTACTTTGAGCTACCTCTAATCTGGATCTATGGACCAAAACACTCGCTAGCAGCTGGCATGCATGAGGCGAAGAACATCCTCCATCCGTCTGTCTGTCCTCAACCCTGCTCCATGGCGTGAGCCACCAAGTGCCAAGGGGAGACAACTGGAGGCTCGCTTCAAAGTACGTTGCAGGTCTGAACTAATGAGCTTGAAAGACTTTAACTACATAAATATAAGTGGGTTTAATGTATCTCAAGTATTTCCACTAAAATTGGTAGGGATAAAGGTGATTTAAATTTTGTCAGCAACCATGGTCACTTATTTGAATACACTTATTTTCGTCACCACTGCTGTTTTCCTGCTTTATATCCAAAACACTCCGGGCCCCCCCCCCCATGTCCATGCAGACGTGCCTGCCAATGAACATGAGTGCCATTAGACACGTACAGGCCTCTACAACAAAAGAGCTGAGCTGACCTATTCATTTCAACAAATGTGGTCTGCTCCACGGAGAGATCTTGGGCAGAAAAAAAAAACACGTGAGTTTTTTTAATTTCATTTCCATATTAATCTGATTTGCTTTATATCCATGTATAAAACTCCCTGGGGAAATTATTCCCTTTAAACAAGCTTAAGACGCTGGAAGAAGCGAAAAATTGAGCTGATATTTCTTTTTAGACTTCAAGGTCCCCGTGACACAGTTGACAAGGCTATGAAAGTTCAACCATTTTGTGTGTGCAGGCCCAGGCAGAGGAAGCCTGTATTTTCCAGTCACCCGTGTAGTTATTTGACATTAACATACAGTGGGAAACAGGGATGTGGAAGCCGTGAGCGATAATGTGTGAGGAACCCCTGTAAAAAGAAGCATTAGCATACTTTTACAAATCTGAATGACAACTTAGTAATTGGATACAGTGACTTTTCCACACAGGCTTCCAGACCCATTGGCACACCAGTGTGGGAAGAGCTTGCCTGGAGGCTGCTCATGCTGCTTCTTCCCCAGAGCAGTTACCAGCAGGCATCAGGCTGCTGCAATTCAGAGGACACTTTCACTGGAGGCTGCAAGTCAGGAAAATGAAGGGGAAAAACATTTCTTAAAATAAAAAATCCTGAACATACATACAAAAGTAGATTCTTGGAGGTATGAACAACAGAAAGCTATTGGAAACTATTTTTAAAATGTTAAATGAGATTTATTTAAAGGACATAAACAGCTGTTCGGATTTTAAAAGCACACACTTCAGCTTCCATTGCCAAATGAAGTTTTTCTCAACCCTCAAGCTTTAACAGAATTACCTATTTTTTTTTTAAACAATTTCTAACAGTGCATGAGGCAGACTTGAGATTTTGCTAGGCACCAGACAGAACAGCATACGCAAGGATCTATCCTGTCCCCTCCCCACCTGCCACTCTCAGTTTGCTTTACACAAATGCCACCCTGAATATGATTCCCATTCTGCCAACAGTTACCCCTCGTGCTCTGCATCCTTCCTCTGTGCACAGAGTGCCACAAGTCCTGACAACTCATTTAAATTACCCTGCAGCCCAGGCCAGGCTCTCTAGCGTAACTTTTCAAACAAGCTTAGACCAAGAAGAGTTAGGAAGTGCACTTTTCCTCAGCCAGTTGCAGCTGGACTCCAATAGCATCACAGGTTAAAAAATAGTAGTAATCAAGTGGTAGTCTGAATACTAGTGCAGAGAAAAATATTATGAGATGTGTATAAGCTGACAAAAACCTACTTACCACATTTCCAAAATGCAGTGTGAATATAAAAGTATAAGTACTGTACTTGGGAAGCATTTTTTTTCTTTCCCACCTGACAAAATTAACAGGGTGTTTATCTTGGAAAAAGACAGTGCTTAACTACCATCAGACTTCAGTCTACATGAGTTTACAACTACAACAGCCTCTGTCTGAGAACCAGGTTGTGCTAGGAAACACTTAAACACTGAATTTTAAACTTGTACAAATGTCTTATTTCAGTTTAATAGTGACTTATATTAATTCAGCCTAAATTGACTGCTTACTAACATAAGCTAAACAGAAGTAATTTTAAATTGCAATGAGTGTTAAATACAAGGTTTTTCCACTCCATTATCTAAGTCAGTATTAAACCAACCTGAGTTTTAGAGGTCATTTTGCAGTATATATAAAGCACTAAAGTACTCAGAAACAAGTATGCTACTATTGTTCATATAAATAAAACAAAACTTGTAACACAGTACAGCCTTTGCAGTCCTTTCTTTCTAAACGTTTGGTAAAATACAAGTGAGCGTACTGGCTACTCAACATCTCCCTAACCTTCACCTATAAAGAAAAAAATCCCCAGATGGTTCAATACTTTTTAAAATGGTTAATATTTTACACAAGTCAATATTAAGATTCATATGTCATGATTAAAGCTATTCTTTCTCAATGGTGGCTGTGTCGTTCCAACAATAATTCAATGCAGTATTGCCCTGTTAAGTATGGAGAAAAGTGTTTCCTTTAGAAGAGGAAATTCTCTTAAGGAAGTTGTTTTAAGATAAATAAAAGTTCAGGATGAAGCCAGCAAAAGGTGTGAAGGATTTCTCTTTGATTTCCCAGCTTGTGTATTTGGGCTCAGACACAGACTACATTTTATGCACATATTAATAGGATGCTAATAAGCCTACAACTCTACTTTAACAGGGACCTGTAGAGACAACCTGATACGTGGCACCAGATATACTAGCCATCTTAAGCAGAAGATTTATTTCCCTCTCACACAGGGAGAGAATCAGACTACATATTTTTAGTTATAAGTTCAGATGAAAACGTCTTGCAAAGTTAGACTGTTCTTTTTGTTCAAGTGTTTCTCAGTTAAACTAACCTCCAAAAGATCAAGACAGAAGCCAAGCCTTTTAAGAGTAACTAGGAGCAGCTTTTGCTCTTCACTGGTAATCTTATATGCAAAATAAGGCCACTCAGTTGCAAACCTGCTCTAAATTACTAGGTCATGAAAACAATCCTGCTATCAAAATCATGGAACACAGAAATTGGCAGCATGTATTTAAATAGCTTGCTGCATCTCATGGAAAACTGAGAGGGAGATCCTATCAAGTTGTAAACTTCAGAGTTATTTCAAAGTTAAATATTTTAGGTTTTTTAAATGACACCTGCAAAATTTATAAAAGTGATAAAAAGAGCAATAAAAAATAGTAGGTAAGTAATCTCAACCATGTATATATCCTAGTTCATAGTTACCGTTAAAAAAATAATCCAGAAATTACATCTAGTAGCATCTTAAACATTCATTTAACCACACATTCAAACAAGTCTTCCATACATCTCCCCAAAACAACTTTGTTTTTCACCATTTCAACTTTTTCATATTCCTTGAACAACAAAAATAGATTAGAACAACTTTGCTTTCATCATCAACCATTAAAAAAAGGTCTTTTGCTTATAAATCACACACAAAATGGAATTTAAAAAAAAAAAAAAAAAAAAACAAACACAAAAACTAAACCACAAGTGATTTCCATTTGAATTTGAAATAAAAATCCTGGAAAATACTGATTGTTCTTAGCCTGTTGACACAGAAACTTCTCCCTTGTATTAACTGTTGTTTTAATGCAACTTAAAAAAAAAAAACATAACAAGGATTTTTGTTGTTGTTTAAAAATATCCTATATGACTTAAGCATTTTACAACTTTTTTTTTTTTTCAATATATATTCATATTTCCAGCCTGGTCAATTGGCCAGCTTGCATGTGCCCAGCCACTGGTAAAACTGTGTCAAATACCTCCTCCTGCCCTGGGAAAGTTCTCAACTTTAAACTTATTTCTGTCAGCTCAAGGCTGTACTGACAGTATTTGGTCCATTTGATTTCACTGGCCAACAAAAAACTGGACAACTATCCATCATCAGTTACTCTTGTTTGTCAGCTTGAAGAAAGTCTGGCAGCCTTTCTATTTTTAATGCAAAAGCCAATAAATGAGCATAGTTCTGAAACTGCAAAGCAGCTTATTAATTTGAATGTTGGCTAATATGGGATTCCCCACCCCTTCCCCGCCATTTCTGCGTGGCGAGTTTCATCTCTTCACTCAACCTTCTTCTCAAGAGAATGAAAAGAGCAGAAGCAAAGTGCTACCCAAAGACGTCTCATGACTGTGCGGCAAATGATTCAAAATGCCCTTGTGTCCGTGCAGTTGACTTCAAATGTCTCTCGTAAAAGTAATCAAGCACGTTCTGAAACGAGGCACCCTGCACTACTCCAAAGGTGCTGTTCCTCATGTACATGACTGCAGCCATCATGGCACAATGGTTTACACAAAGTTGTTCTTTTTAAAATCTCACCTGCCCACATGACCGCTGTGCTGGAGAGAAATCTCTCACCCTCCTCTCGCTGGAAGTTCAGCTTTGAGAAGACAGGTATGAAGGTCCAGAGCTTCAGGCATTGGATTCTCTTGCAGAGGGAGGAAGACAACTCTAGTGCTGTGCTAAGATGCTTGTGTGACTGGTTACACTTGCATTCAAAGAATAGCAACAAGCCAAGTATACCGCTGGTACCTCCTGCAAATCTACTTTGATTTCCTGGGTGTATGACCTAAAAAGCCAGGGTACAGGCCCAAGGGAGGAACATTTAAATCTTCAGAAAATGGGCAAGCCATAAACCAGGGCTCAATCAAAAAGTACAGATTCCATGTAGATGCATATACACACTGGTGTAACATACAATATACATACGAACGCACTACTGGTTGCATTCTGTACTACAGGCAGCGAGATGTGAAGCGTACAGGGGCCTGCAGCACTTAGGCAGGTGTCCTCCATCACTTTGGGTGATGCTCCAAAACCATCTTGCCCTCCTGGTTCAAGCACTATCTTTTGAAACCAGTACCGTCTTTGTTACCCTCTGCCTAACAGCATCCTTAACCTCATGAAGCCAGCCTACATGTGCCAAGTCAAGCCAGGTTTCTCCCAATGGCTTGCCAACCATTCATCTCAACCTTGATGGGCTCGGTTCAAATTCTGACACATGGCAGCTGTTAAAGAGCGTGTGGGAGGAACTGAATCCACTTAAGCAATGGCTGAATGCTTTGTGGGGAAGGGTCCTCGATGTTTGAACTATTAGGAAATGCACATTATCTGTAGGCAATGCCAACCCTGCGATCAAAGCTGAAATTATAGCATTTCTGGGTAAACAAGCTAATTTTGATCTCTGCTGTCAGGGACCCTAATATCAGATCGGCTGCAGCAATTCCACCATTAGGGAAATTTGTGAAAGCTCCTCTGGGCCACAGAGGAGTGTGTATCTTACCATCAGTAGCCCCAGCCTGGGTCCTGGCTGCTGCCTCTGACCAGGCCTGACACCTGAGCCAGCAGATGGTCACCTTCCTCCATCAGCCCGCTCAGGGCTTGTTTGCAGCGCAGGAGATCTCTCTCAGCACAAACAACATACAGAGCCCACCCCAAGGTAATAACAAAGCATTACCTTTGGGAAGATGAGACACTGGTTTACCCTGAGGTGAACTTGCTGAAGTCAGCAAGGGATATATATATAAAAAATATATATTGTATCATTAAGAATGTGGCAAGACCAAAAACCACAGGAAAAGTAATTAGCAGAGTCTGAATTAGGAACATGCTACATAAGGAGCTCTATTTTACACAGCATTTGAAATGCAGGTAGCAAAGACTGCCCCAAGCAGGGATACTGTCCCTCCTGGAGCTGAGGCCAGAAAGATTGCTCAGTTCTAGACGAATGCACAGACAAATACTTGCACTTCTGGCAGCAAACGCTCTGTTGACCTCTCCGTTATTTTAAAGAGTAAGCACCACATATCTGTTTTTGTTTACTTAATTTTTTTTCTTCAGAGTCCTCAGGTTGATTAATTATATTTGATGTTACAACAATTCACCTAAAATTTCAAAATAAAAAGAAATGCTTATTTTTGAAAAAGGTATGTATGACGCACGTAGGCTTAAAAAGAAAGTTCAGGTGATGCCTATGAGATTATAAATGTTTGGAAGAACATATACTTCAAATTAATGTAATTTACTGAGTTAATTGTTTTCCTTTTTTATTTGCCATAATAATCAAGGTAGATATTTTGAACTTAAGTTTTATTTTCCTAATAAACTAATGTAAGAATATTATGGAATTAGGAATTTATATATAAATCTTGGAATTTAAAATGTTTGCATTTACTTCCTTCAGGAAGGAATCTTAAACCATGTTCTACCATTTGTAATTACACTCAAAGAAACAAAGGACATGGGGCGGGGGGGCGGGGAGAAAAAACAGGGAATGTTACTCCCGATCTTTTGGGAACCATGTAATCACATGTTTAAAACACTTCTAATCAATGAAACGTAGCATGAAAGAAACACTCAGGTTCACACGTTTTCCATCATGCTAAGTGTTGCATACAATGCTGCAAAGAACTGTAAGAATATCACAGACAAAACCTGAAAAAATATAAAATCCTGAAGCCCACAGGCTACACCCAAACTACCTTCAGATTAAGCATGATATGTTCTCAAGCAGCCTGTGACATTGAGGGAAATACCCACTTACATTCTGCTTTAGTTTTTGGAAGCAAGCCTCCGAATTCTTTGATGTGGGGTTTGCCTAGGCTGGTAGTGCCAGAAAAATGGTTCAGGCACCACAGGTGGGCTTTGCTGGAGCACGAATGGAGAAACGGGATGGCTTTGCTAAAGTGTTAATCAAAGAAGAGCCCGTGGAAGCTGTGAGCAACAGATGAGCCACCTGCACAAAACCATGTTAACAAGGGTAGAAGGACAGTAAATGACAAAGCCCTGCAAAGTAAGCGGCAGGTAAAAAAGGAGCAACGAAGATATTTATTGCAAGCCGGTGATCCAGCATCTGCGGTAGGAATGGAATATGGAAATGGAATGCCATCTTATACAGCACTGTTTTGACTAAGATATAAAAGCAGAATCAGAAACCATGTAGGCTTTGTATCAGTGAAACAGCACCTTTGAGATGTGCCAATACCCTTTTGCAGGTACACCTGCTTCGTCTGCCAGGTCACAAGTGCGCGAAGGCTGTGCTTTACTGAGGCTCAAGTTGGCAGAGCCTTCGCCAGTGAAGCTAACCCAGGGTCATTTTCTAGGACACAAGTATTATCACCCTGGGGCTTCTGGATAGGAGAGCCACCACCCTGAGGGACCCACCACCAAAGGCAAAAACCATCACTACCTAGCGAAGGTCCAGATCGTGTTGTTACAAGGGGGGAACTCAGATTGCTGATCTTTCCATTGCAACCTGCCAAGGACCTGGCATACAAATAATGCTGCAGATTTACAAGCCATAGTGAAGTACCATACTTTCCAGCACAGGGAATGTCCCTTGCCTCCTCTACTAGGGTAGTTCAGCTCTTACCTACTTCTTTACAGTGCTCAGGTGCCTGTGAACCCTGCAAAGGTTCAGTGCAAGATTATTCAAACAGAATAACCAGCTGATACAAAATATGAGCACCTCCCCACAATGAGATTACACAGTGCTGTAGTCAAAGTGCAGCTGTGCCATCAAAACACACATCCCATGCCATGCGGGCTGTTACTCCAATAAGCCAGGCTGCTGAAGGCTGCCTGCAGGATGAGTCAGCCCTCAAGAACCACCCAACAAAGGCTGAAGAGTTTACCCTGAGGTAAAACTTGACCACTTGTGCCATGATATTATCCGTTAGTAGATGATAAGCCACGGTACTACCTTCATGATTCTTCCCCTCCCTCCTTAAGTGACTTGCAAGGATTTTTCAGGAATCAGACTATTTCTCATCTATGTTTCAATACATTGCTTGTGTAGTTTATATCCTGGTAAAACTGTACTAGTCCTCCAGAACAAAGTCTCCACTTCAAGTAACAACACACAGCATGATTAACTATTCACCCATGGAGACATATGGAGAGGAACTGAATTTTCAGTTTAAGACAAAAATGAGGTAGCAAGAATAAGAACATAATAGTGTACTGCATACTTCTAGTTATGTTATACTTTGTAAAGAAATGTGTTTTAGCAGTCATTTATAGCAATTGGTTAGAATATCATGTCCCATACCCAAGTAAGAGTAAGTTTCAAAAGGGGAAGATAGAATGCGGGGAATGAAAAGTCCTGATGGAAGAAGCTTAAAGATAAACATGATCTTTTGGTTAGGTTTTCTTGTTGGGTTTTGTTTTGTTTTGTTTTTTTTCATAATAAAGTTGAAAACAAACAAAACCCCAACATCCCTCCCACCAAACCAAATCTAACAACAATAATAAATGCAATAAACCTCAAAACCAAATGCTTGGCTTGGCACAGGAGTGCTGAGTTTGGATGTTACAGTATCCATGGGCTTTGTCTGAGGCTGTTCAGCCAAGCCGCTGCTCACACTGGTCAAACTTTTTTGTTGCACGTTTCCTTAAACACTGTGACCAAAGCTTAAAAAAAAAAAAATAAAACCCAAAACAAAACCCACCCACACGAGTGTAATGGCTTCGGACACCTAGTTAAGCAGCCTGTTTTCCAAAAGTGCTGATGACCCAGGAGCTCCTATTCACTTCAAAGCGTAGGATTTGGGGATGTTTGTTGCATTAAGATTTATGGTCTCCCTACATCCTAACTGAGAGATTCAAGAAATTACAACTGGTAGCTCATCTCCATTAAAATTAGAAAGAAGTGCTAGACTGATTTGTGGCATCTCTTCCAGAGGCCAGCATGTTCACAGCTTCACAGACCCTACCAAAGGAATAACTAGTGTGAAGAAATGAGGATACCCCAGAGAAAGCTTTGCTAAGGGGCAACAGGGCACCTCACTGCAAAATCCAGGAGCTGACAGAAGCAGGAGCAGCACAGGAGAGAGAGGAGAGGACGAGAACTGTTTTGGCCTGCAGGCTAGTACTAAACAAATAAAATATTATTCAGCTCACTGCTCTGACTATATTCCTGTTGGCGAGCCAGCTTAACAAGATTTTGTAAAAACAATATCACAAGCTGGGCAATAGCAGTCCAAGGCAGCATGTGGAAATTCATAGCTAAACAAAATAATACCATCAGGGGCAAAAGCCTTGATGCATTCGGGGGGGGGAAATTCTTACCACGTAACAAAACTGTTGTACAGCCAAGCTGATAGATCAAACCTACAAACCCCCTAACATTTAGATATCCACTGGAATTTTAGGGACTGGCAAACCCCCAAAATAAATGTGTTATTTCGCTCGAGGCAGGATTGTTCCCCGGTGCTTCCTGAAAATATGGCACGCTTCACCGTGAAAATTTTGGAGGGCTTTTTCTTCTTCTGAGGGAAAAAAAGTAGCAACTGCGAAGGAGTAAGAGTCCATAAAAGGATGCCAGCGTTAGCAACGTGAGTGACAGACAGGAAGGAGATTTCCACAATTGGCATTTGGTGAATTGCAAGCTATAAAAACTGTTTGGAGATTGCTGGGTTGTCTGCAGTTTCTAGGCACAGCAGTTTAATTCTGTCTGTTACTAAAAGATCTTAGTTCATTTAAAGGATTTATTTCAGAATTTCTTCATATACTATATCAAAGCAAGAAAAGGGAACAAATCACACTTCTTACTCTTAGTAGGTTACATTTGCAGTGACTGCATAACTAGAAAAGTGGTTTTAATATCTCACATATCTTTGCATCTATCATTGGAAAAAAAAGTTTCTTAGTATTGTAGTTACTGTTACAAACTGCCTTCCACTTTGCCTGATTTATTTTGCTCTTATTGTACTTAGTGTACAGACATTTTTTCTGCTTTTAAATCTGCTTAGTGTTCATTACGATGCATAAATTGCTGAAACATGTATGCATCTATGCTGAAGTTGCACCTTCATAATCCAGGCCCTCAGTGCTGATTTGTCCATTTTAGCTGAACTGGAGACAGAAAATCCTCTCCTGCACCAAAAAAACTTTCAGAGGAAAACATAAGTAAAGTCTTTCTGAAAACAAATTTCTTCTCCTAATTCAAAGAATTTCGTACATCCATTGCAGTGGAGGTAGGGAAGAGGTTTGCCCTTTCTCTTCATTCAGCACAAAATCATATGTAAGAACAGATGGAAATCTTGAGAGATACAAATGAATTTTCAAGGCTTAACATTTAGGCATTAGAAGACAGGGGGAAAAAAAAAATCTGCTTTCTTTGTCGTTCTTCTGGAGCTGTGAAGCAATACCGCTCCACCTCCACTCCGCCAAGCAATCCTTCTGCAAGGCAGTGCCCAGCCATCCGAGTTGGATGAAGATTGTCGTAAGTACAAATGTCACTGCTTCCTTCTGTCAAAAGCAGCACCCTGTTTGACCACACCAGCTCTGCTTAGCTACTAATGACTCTACAAAGGCAGGTTTTTGACATCTGCTTTCAAACTGTCTCTCTTAACTGGATTTCTCAGTCCTCTTGGCTATTTTGTTTCTTGTAACAAACTGGCTTTCCAACAGAGTTCCCTAACTGGAAAAAGATGTATTGGTTTCCAGTAGCAGAAAATATGTGAATCCTCCCATGAACACACTAGTCTTACTAAAAGTAATAAATATTGGCTACCCCTTTCCTGCTATATTACCCCCTCTGCCCAACATCCTCATGCCCCTCAACTTCACGCCTTTTTCCTTTTTTTTGCTGTTCAAGATTTTGTTTGACCCTAAAAGCAGACATTGGGATCTGAATTCTCTGCTTTTGAACTTCCCTATTCAGCAAGTTTCAGTAGCACGCATCCATAGCACTTCTCTGCCTGTAGAGATCCTTACACATTTTAAGGTGACACTGGGGGGAGGGGGGGGGGAGGTCTCTCTCATTAACTAACTTATGCTTGGCATATTTTTTGTAAATACATCTATTTTTCATCTTTTATCAACATATATATCCTGGATAGATGTAAGATAAAAGGAAAAGCTGTAGGAGCTTCAGTTGTTTAGCAAGTTGAAACTGGTAAATTATAAAAGCCCTTTGAAAAGTCATTTCACATACTTGTTTTATTGTGTCTTTAAAAGGGAAGGGTCAGACTAATCTTTGACGTATACCTAAGAAATTTATCTGCATTATATTGTTAAAGGAAACTAGTTAATGCAACAAAGAAGATGAGGCATAACTTTCCTTTCCTCATAGTGTCATGGGGCTCTTAGGAGCAGATACGTACTAACGCTGCCATTCAATATAACTACTGGTTGGCTAAATTGGACGTTGAGATGTTCTGGGCACAGAGCAAGTGAATAAAAGCAAAAACGCATCATACAGAATACTTTACAAAGAAACATACAGAAAAGTTGTAGACCAGTAGTAACTGCTTGAAGGTAATGTCTATAGTGGTGGGGTTTTTTTCCTGGGGAAGGGGAAATGCACCAGCAGGTTTGGTCCATGAACTCTTCTCCAACTCCAATTTCTGGAAGCCTCTTTTCTCTAAACTCAACTAGAAAGAATATGGGCAGGAGGCTTTTCTTTTTTAGATGGAGATATACTGGTAGCTTGTACGCGCTATTATCTTCACACTTTCAAACTTCAGGCTATAAATATCGAAGTAGTATTTTCCAGCTACACACAACTGGCAACTCCTGCAATTCCCCAGTAGATGGCAACGTTGATCTGACTTTCATTTAGTAACACCTGGTGCCCACCCACCTACCCGCGAAGAATTTGCCCACAACAGAACTTCTCTCCTTCGAGCTTCAGATACCTGCACGCCTTGGAGCCCACGTTCACTCCATGTGAACTCCATGTGTCTTTTGAGTAACGTTTACAGCTTGTTTCTGTATGCTGCCCGAGCCTCTGTGAGTTTGGATTATTAACTGCCTTAATATACGTGCTCCTGTATGTCATGTATCCCCAAAGGAGATGTACAGAGAAGTCATTTCAACTCGCTAATATGCTAAATAGCAATGTATACTCAGAGACACAGTAACACAAGGAAGAGAAAAGCCATAGGACTTAGCTTTCTGAAAGACAAGTACATTCAAACATTCAACAGAATAAAAGGTGTCTTTTTTCACTGTGTACAATTACAATCTCTGGCACTACAAAATCACAGTTGTCATACTACTGCACGCCACTGTCGTTCAAATGACACGATGGTACTTGCAATAAAGGCAAATTTCTTTTAGTTATCAGCAATGCTTAAGTTGAGACACAGGGAAGTCAACCCCTGCGCTCTGCTGGAGGAAATGCTAGAGGTGAGCATTAACTGTAAGAAGATATTGAGAGTATCCTACAGCACTGACTACAGAAAGGTTTAAAAAAAGTCTTCTAATATACCACATATTTGCATATGCCATTATGCAAATAAATACTGATGAACGCTGTCCCTCTAATGTCTAGGTTAATCAAGGTCAGCTATCGTTTGATGCATAGGTGAATACTCTGTACTGAAAATGGCCAAATAACCAGCTTTCCTCCACAGATTCTCATCTGCTAGCTGTTGAAAGCAATGAATGCTAGAGTAACAGCAAGATACCACATCTAAAAATCTCATCTTATTCCCCTTAGTGTTACTATGTAGGTACAACAGGAGCCTTTTTTTTTTTTTTTTGAAGACTGTCTCCAGCATTAGGTTATACAGTCCAATTTTTCTCTTGCCCACACAGAAATAAAGAAAGACTAAAAATAAACAAATTAAAGATACAGGTAGAAGAACCACAACTCATCAGAATCTATTCTCTTACCAGCTAAATGAAGGAATTACTTTGGTGCTCCACCAATACAGAAACTTTCTTGGCACCTGGGTACTAAACAGGGAGTTCCAGTCCCGGGGCAACTGAACCATTTCACTGCTTCTTGATCAGAAATCTTTAAACCCAGTAGTGTCCATTATCAGATAACCTGATATAATGGCATTAGCTGGTTCATCAGGGCTTCTTTCGTCATACCTTCCTCATCTTCCTCACTAAATGCTGATTTGCTGTTTCTCTTCTCCTCTTTGCCATCTTTGATAGTCCCCTTCTGCTTGTGGTTATTCCATACAAAGATAAATCAGTGTTAAAAAAAGAGGGGCTGTGCAATTGTGACAATGGATACCTGCTGGGATGCTTGTCTTCGCCAATATGTAATTCAGACCCTGATAAAACACATGTAATTTGTGCATCTATTTGAGCATGTAAGTTTTAATTCATAAATACTTTTCGTTTTGCTACTCTCAAGCAATAACACAGGCTAACAAACTATTTCTAAGCATAAAGAACTAGCATGAGGACTGTGTTTCTAAGGCTTTTAGTAACTGACTCAACTTGCGTGCTCGGGTTGCTGCCCCTAGATCTGAAGCTGAGGGCTAACTTCAGTAGATAACCAGAATGAAGCTGCAGTATAGCTGGCCTTAACACACTTCTCCATGCTACACGTACTTCAAAAAACCAAGAGCCTGCTTCTGGTTCTCAGACATCTCCAGTAAGCTGAAGTTGTGCATACTGATTGACAAGGTAACATACTCAGCAGACACACTCTTCTGCTGTCCAGAACAGAACTGGACAGCTGAAATCCTGCAGGCTTCACCAGCAAACCATGAAGATGTCCTCCTACACAACCTATACATCCTGCTGAAATGCACGGCTTCTGGTGCCATTTGCAATGCAATGAGGCTATCGGGGACATCCATACCAGGTAGGCAGGTATGACTCAGGGCCTGCAGGACACAGGCAACAGCCAGAGGTCTGGAAGGACAGCCTGTGGCAGTACAACTGCTCTGGTGGCTCACAGGCAGGCAAGGCTTACCCAAAGTTTTCATACAAACAAGAAGTAAACTATGTTAGTTGGTTGAGTGTCTGTTGCACATTTTGAAAAACAATTTTTTTGTGATATCAAGGAATCAAAACATTTCTTAGACTACAGACAAAAAAAAAAAAATCCACACAAAAAAAACCCTGACCTTTTAAAAATGTTTCATTAATGTCTTACAAAAACCAGAATATTCTGGAAGAGCTGCACTACCTGACTAAACAAGGTATCTGCCAGACCTGCTCTAAGCTTTAGAAAATGGCTAGCATTCCAGGCAAGCACAACGCGCAGGTTCAGGATAAGCCCGACGTGCTCTCATTTTTAAGGTCTGGGTTGGAATGGGTTGTTAACGGCAGGAGCGCGGAACAGGTCAGCTCTTTGTCCTGCACTGCTCTGTGGTCTCAGCTCTGGCTTGAGGAACTAAAGTACTCACGTACCAGATACAGGAAAATCTGACGTTTAGTGAATTCTACCTGCGACGTTGTTTTTTCTTGGTTTATTCTAAACTATCAACTGTTCAGCATCCAACTCTGGCTAAGCCTGATACTTTGCAGGGCTCACCAAATTTCTAAGTGTCATTCCAAGAAACAGACCCTTCAGAAAGCATCCTCTCATCCCAAATCATACAAGCCATAGCTTTTGTGGCAATGCTTCTGAGGTGGTACTAGCTCCCATACCAGTGGTCAAGAAGCAACACAAACCACGTAAGAACATGTACATTCACTTGCCCCTAGCAAGTGCTATTTGAGATGAAGTCTGAACAGATCTTTCTTGTTTGCAGGAGACTGGCATCTGCAAAGAAAATAGTTACCATCTCACAGAAATACCTGGCATTACTGAAAATATTCCTGCGCAACTTTGCTTCTCTCTCTCACTAGTACAATTTGTTGCTATGAAATCTCAAGAATGCCAGTGACTGATTCTGGAAGTGGGTAAATATCTAATGTGTATCTAATAAGCAGCGAAACGAGGCAGATGTGACAACAAGCAAAAAGACAGTAAAATAAAAATGACTGACGTATAAAAAGAAGCTTTGTTTTGTTAAAAACGAAAACACCAGCAAAAAGCACCACTACTTCCTCCTCCCACTTATTTGCAAAATCCGACTCACTGGCTAAACACCAAAGTGCTGCTCAACAGGCACACTGCGCACAGTGGGAAGAATCCCACTTGCATTGTAAGTAATCCTTTGCTACCAAGGACACCGGCAAACATGCATAATCCTGGCGGTTCCCACCCTGCAGAAAGGCCTGCAGGCACCCACTGTGTCGAGAAGAGTGGAAGGCAGCCTTGGCACCTGCCTTGCAGTCCTCACCCTTCACGTGTGAGGCTGCAACAGTGCTTGGAGCGAAGAAACACACCGATGATACCTTATGGCACTGACGGTGTTTTGTAAGTGAGAGGGCTAAAGAGAGAAACTTAAAATCAGTAGCAATAATTCCACCCGTGCCTGTTCTCATCTCATTTTTAAATCCAACATTTGAAGGATCCTGAGCAGTGAAACAAAGCAAACCTTTCCAGTCCTGTCAAAAGCAGCAAGGGGAATAAGTGCCGATTACACTATGGATTCAGATGAACGTTTTCCCGCACTGCCTTGACACTGAGCAACACAGGGATCTCCTGCCTCAGAGAGGACAAGGCTGTCAGACGGTGCAGGCGCTCCTCTTCTCCAGAGGCAAGATGATGCTATTGAGAACCATGCAGACAGTACAAGATTTATGAGAGAGAAATGGAACCATGCCACGGACTGTGGTATTCTGTTGTTGTGCCATGTCCTTAAGCTCCTGCCTACTCTTCTTCATGACAACCCTATTTTTCTACTTCCCCCACCTCCATCTTGCAGCAGCTCCCTGGTGACATCCCCTTTGCCTCTTCCCACACGGAGGTTCCCAGCAGCACCATTCTGAGACAATTCAGTAAGCTTCCTGGAGCTGAGCTTACATCTTTAATCTACAGTGGACACTGACATATAGAACAGACATATAGATTAGCTTAGACGAAGAGGGACTGTGGCTATTCACCTATTCCCTGCCAACACAGTTCTGAAGTTTATTTCTGATCCTACAACAAAGGGGCTTGAAGATAGTGCAGCAAAAGCGGAGAAAGCTAAACAAAGAAGCAATTAAACCACCATGAGAAAACTTTCTGGAACAAGACAGCCTAAGACTCCTTTTAAGCTCACGCAACTCTCCACCTGCAATGCTTAAGATTCTGTATACAGTATATCTTTAACCATAAGTTTCCATACCTCCTGCAGCACCAGCCGAGGGTAACTCAGCCTTGAGACAGGCGAGGAACAAATCGACGGGTGGTTGTTGGAAGAAGAGGAAGTAACATAAGCAATGCAAGGCCAGCATCACACAAAGGTGAGTTACACTGTGCGGCACCCTGGCACGTACACCAGGAAAAACAGAAAAAGCATTCAGTAGATGAATAATCAAATACATATGTTAACGTACCTGTCCTTCCTTTACATGGTCCAAATCTCGCCCCACGTAAACACAACTGCTGAGAAGTCACTGTAAATGTACTGTTAAACCCAAGTATGAATCTGCCCGTGTGTGTGCTAACTAGTCATGTGTCAGATTATTTGCTGGCTGTACATAAGACACTGCGTTGAACCCGTACAGTACAACACTGCCTTGTGTCAACATTGCTTCATTCTCCTCTGTTAGGTGATGCATTGTCTACCTTTTCTAAAGAATTTAAACAAAGCCCCATAGAAAGTACACATTATAGTCCTAAGCTCAGTACTTTATCATTTTCCAACACACAAAAAGATTTTTCCTGTGCAAAACCACCTGAATGACAATGCATATAAATGAAGACAAGGGCCCGAACCGACAGCAGTCAAAAGAGGCATACACTTACAGTGAGGCAACACTTGGCATTGCCCCATCTAGTTTTTAGGCATTCAGCTCACGGACTGGTATGCAAGTCTGAGTCAGACACCAAAACCCACATCAACAGTGCTTGACAGAGCCTGGAGCTGAAGTGCTAAAGATTTGCCCGCTCACAGGTGCATTGACATTTTTCATACCCTGGCTGCAGAAGAGGTGGGGGAAAAAAAAATCCAAAAGTAACAATGAAGTACCCAAGAAGAATGTTTCTGAAATCTACACTCAGATGCTTCACTAAAAATTATTGTAGCAAATTAACTACTGGCTTCGCCATCTATAGGAGCCTGGGTTCCCTCATAACCAGAAGCATTTCACTGTCATCTCTCTGATGGTGAAAACTGTCCTACAAAATGGCAAACTTTGAGTAACAGGCTAGTAGTAGTCACTGCACTCGCTTCCTCTGCATGAAGGAGTTCAAACCCACATCCTCCCATCTTCCAAGAGAGCAAGGTAACAACCAGGTGGTTGACTACACTGAGGTTATTTTACTTCTCTTTTGAGCCTACTAGATGAGGAAAAGAGGACACACGCAAGGCTGTACCTCTCCCCAAAGGACATGGACCAGGCAGAGAGGAATCCTGCTCTTCATTTGCTTCTAAAACTACGTGCTTTCTGTTTTAATTACAGCAATCTGACAAGAAACAGTAATTCACAAATTTTCCCTCTTCCCAAACCCAATCTCCTCCCTCCACACGAACATACAGTTTCACACACACACAAAGCTGCCCCTGAAAACTTAAGAGCTGTTTTTGAAACTGGAGCTCCACAAGTCAGATCGGCCAGAGTTTCACAGGAAAAAAAAAAGTATTTATTACTCACAGACAAGCAATAAAAATACCCTTCAGGCAACTGTTCAAACTGTGAAAAGAGACCGAGTCACACGATCTTTATTTGTTCCCTTCCCACACACAGCCTCCCTGGCAGATGAAACACAAGAAAGCCCCCATTAGTATGCTCAGGAGGTGAAAGCTGGGGTTTGCCAGCCTTTTACCGGGCAACATGGTCAACATCAACCAGAACATGTCAAAGTGCAGCCCAACAGACTGCATAATTAGGCAGGTTCTGGCATTTTCCAGTTGTCGGTGCAGGACGCCGTTGTAAAAACCATCATGGCAAGATGTAATGAACTCCTAGAAACACAACTGGGCTGCATGAGGAAGAGCAAATCCTAAGCAGTAAGCGATGCTGAGATCACTTAGAAAAAGCCTATACGAGTACATAAATAAGGGAGGATGTATGAATTACTTGATACTTAACTTTTGTGCACTTGACCCCACAACCGTGGTGTGCATTTAGGACTGCATGATGTCTCCTAGATCCTGGTACTGTTTTTTAACCACTAAACTACCTCCAGAGGGGATGAAATTCTATTCTATTCTATTCGTACGTGACTTCCTAGGGCACTCTTTGAAAAGAGGAAAAAAAAGTGAGCGCCCACCTTCCTCCTACCTTCTCAAAGAAACGGCGCCGTGTGCGCCGCCTTGCCCGCCCCACCAGCTGCCAGCACGGGCAGGACTCTCCGGGTGCCAGCGCAGAGCCGAGCGAAGGAAGCGGCTCCGTCTGTGGAGCCAGTTTGTCACCTGCTACCTGAGTCAACCATGGGAGGAGCTGGGGCAGACCACTGACTTTGGTGCTTCACAGGGGTTTGCCAGCGCTCTCAGCTCAGTCCCCACTTCTGCCAGCGGAGTCTCTGGCTGCCGCTCCTCCTGGCTGAGCCTTTCCGTCCCTTCAGCCTGCCTCTGACCTGAATCTGTATCATTTTCCCAGGCACCTGAGGACAGATCGCTTTCCCCAGGTCTGTTGCCTCCAGCTCTTGTCCTTCTTATATTTTAACCCCAACCAGAAGCACGAGAGGCGGGCAGAGAGCACTGGTGGTCTAGGAAAAGCTGTTCCCGCGGCCACTTTCTACCGCCTCGTCCCAGGAGGCAGCCGCAGCTGCTAGCGAAGTTCTGCTCCACGCATCAAGCCTTCATTTTAAACACACTTCAGGCAGAAAAAGCCTTCAGAAAAAAAAACCTAACTTTCAAATGAATAAAGCCTTTGAGAGTGTCTGCAAAGTAACAGATTTTCTTTTTAATACGTCATTTGATCAAATACAGAAAACTTTTCAAATAAAAAAGCTGTTATTGGACGCAGAAATGCAACAAGTTAAATGTCAAATTCTTGCTGCAAAGCACAGAAAAGTTACAGTAGTTATAGCAAATTACACTACTAATAGTGCACTGAAATGGGTGCACTTTTTTATCCTTCTCAAATTTTACTCTTGAGAGTAATCGAACTATTTCTTTTTTCACTGACATTTCAAAGATATATATTTTTACCTGATGCACACGCCTGGAATAGAATTTCATCCCCTCTGGAGGTAGTTTAGTGGTTAAAAAACAGTACCAGGATCTAGGAGACATCATGCAGTCCTAAATACACAAAATACTTTACCCACTTGTACTTTAATCCGGATTAGAGCACAGCCAGGCAATGCTGTGGTACAAATATTTGCCAATAGTCACAGCCAACCGTCATGCCAGAAATATATTAGGCAGAAGAAAAGAGAGAGCTGTTCATCTCATGTAAATTTAATGTCAGAATATATTATCTGTGACTGCACTTCACAACTCAGCACGGCTTTGTGTGGAAGATAAAACGCTCTGATTTACAGCATTATAAATGTTTGCTAAATGCCTTAATTGCCCTCTCTTCTTTCAAAGTGGCACTTTATTATTAGCTTACAGAGTGGGCTACGTAAGGAAAATAATTTTTTCCTAATTCCTTACCGACACCTTAAAAATCTGTTTTACTAATATTCCTTTGAATAAGAAGAGTGTCTGCTTTACCTCGGCATCCAGTGCTGAACAGCCGCATTCAGCTCCGCGTTACTATGGCAATATTACGTAGGAGGTACAGAAACAGACTGATGCTTTTATCTTCTCCCTTTGTACTTCGAATATACTCTCTTCCCCCCGCTTTATTTTTGAACAAAACAGCCACAAAGGGGGATGTGAATCATTCAGAGAATCAAAACAAAGGTTATTTTATTAACTTTGTTGTTATATTAACTGAGGATAAATTGCAAGGCTATGAATGACATATAAACACCAAAGACCTTAAGATATGATCTCGCAAATGAAGTATGTTCTTTCTCTTTCATGAAAAAAAAAAAAAAAGAAGCTCTAGTGACCCACTCTGCTTGCTTCTCAGGCAAAAGTGAACCCCTTTGCTGTTTAGCAGTACGCAGGCAATGGTGAGAGCAAGGCTCACTCACACGACTTGCTGTTTCCCCTGGAAACAACGGAAACAGTCAATGTGGGCACATTGGTGAGTGTCAGGTGGGATGGAAGCCCGCTTTTTACGTGACCCCATCCAAGAGGCAATGGAAACAGGCGCTGCGTGACTACTGACACCACCTCCTCCATATTCATTTGCTTCTAACTAGCAATGGTTTAAGCTCTCCCCCCCCAAAACCAAAAAGTGGGATGCATAATAAACTCTTCAGGTGGTCAATGGAATACTAATAAAGTATTTGGTCGTGCTGGGTGCAATCAAGATTTATAGCAAAACCTCTCATTTGCATCTACTGACTCAGCCACTTGCAGAAGCTCCCCCTGGTTGTATCAGTCAAAGCAAACCAGATGAGCAAAGGTCTCCAGCCCAGGCCAGCCAAGCTCGCTGGGTGCAGTGGCCTAGGGAGGAGGCACGTCAAGCAGCTCAGCCAGCTGAGCCGAGGGGGAGCTTTGCCGCAGCTGGGGATCAGCCAGTGGTGGCACAGCCGTCTGCAGCCAGGTTTGCTGTGCTCCTCCTGTTCTGCTTACAATCTGTATTCACCCACCAGAGGTTAGCAATGCAGTTACTGCCTGCACATTTCTCTTCAGATTCATCATTCTGAAGTCAGGAAAAAGAAAAGAAAACCACGGGATTTTCCCTGCCCCCCCCCCCCCCCAATCAACTCTTCAAACTCAAGAAAGGTATGTTTTAGGATTTCTAACTTGACATACTACATTTCTTCAGTTGCTCGTTCAGATGAGGGCACCATCTGGCAGAAGGCTTTTTGTAGTCCCTGGTTCTACTTACACTTCAGTACTGCCCTAGACAACCCATTTTTCTTTCTCCTTTGCCCCAAGTAGTCTCTAGTTTTGACAGCTACGCATTCTTAATGTACGTCCCTGTGGCTTTCAGCATTTTTTAAATAACTTGACAGTGGAGGTAGAGATTCCTGATTACCAGATTTAAGCCTATGGGTCACTGGCTTACTCTGTCAGAAATTTCATTAAACCCTTTGAAATAACCTGCAGATTCCATGTAATCCACAAATTGCCGGTTTTTTAACTCCTGCTGGTATACAAACCAGTTTACTTTGCCATATTGCTGTAAATTAACGTAGAAAAAAAAAAAACAAAACACAGAAACTGATTAATCTTAACTTTGCAGGAAGGCATTTCCCATGGGCAGCAGAGACAAGCACTACAGAGACATATATTTCATAAGAACTCCAGAAAAAGCAAACAAAAAGGACAGCCCCAAACAGTAAACTGTCAGTATGACCCATAACAAGATTAGCAACAGGGATGCAAACGCCATACCTTGCACAATAAGCTTTCCCAAACATGCCAGGAACTGAAAACCAGTCCGAAAGGCACTGTAAGCATCAACAAATATTGGCTATTTCACAGTAATCGCCCCCTTGCGATATTGCCAGTTTTAAATTAAAGATATCGCGGTGATCACTAACAGTATCTGGGGCAGACTATTTCCCATTTTGACAGAAGCTTATTGTAAGCTCAGCGGGAGAAATTAAGAAGCCATGAGATTGAAAGCGGTGGATTAATGTTTTCCTTCTACTTGTAATTTAAAGCAATCACTTGCTAATGGCATCTTGTGCATTATCCTCCAGATGCATCTGCCAAGCCAAATTATTTCTACCCTAAGATGGCCTGCATAAAGTCTACACACAACATTTTCCTCAAGGTTAAAAGCAGCTCAGTGACTACCAATGAATTGAAAAAATTCATTCTCCATAGAACAAATGGCTGAATACAGTGACCAGTACAAAGTATCTTCATAACAAGTATGGGCCATAACGCCAGGGCACCACAGCGTTCCTTTTTAATGACGTTTGTGCCTGTCCCGAGAAGAGGTTTCAGTCATTGCAGACTGATGTGGAGAAGGCGCGTTAACGTGTAAGACAGCCCGCCTGGTTAGAGTCGTGAAGGTCACTCTCAAGATCTGCTCAGCACTTCACGTGGTGGTAAAAAAATAAACCCTAATGACATATAGCCCCACATACCAGCCTCCCAGCAACATTTCTTCAACTGTTTACTCTTTTTCTCTTTGCTTTGAAACTTTGTACTGCAGGGGCGAGGGGGAGAAAGGGGAGTTGGGTTTAGCTCGCTATCAGGAGCTATACGAGGGGTTGTAGTAGTGGTTGCCACAGGAAAAAAAAAAGGGGGGGGGGGGAATGACTGGATCATATGAGCATCTATTAAAACGGTTGGATCTCTGTTAAGACCGTCAGATACTAGGCAGTAAGTAAATTAAAATGTTTTCAAAGAACATAACCATAATTACTATATGGATTGTGTTTTAACAAAAAAAAAAAAAAAAAAAAAAAAAAAAAAAAAAAGCAAAGCCACAGCGGCTTACGGAGCGCTATGACCCGTTTCCTGCGACGAACCGGGTCACTGCCCGGGGCTGGAGGCCAGGCACCCACCCCGTCCCCGCGGGTCCCCCAAGGGAAAGGCGGGCAGGGCCGGGCGGTGCCGGGCCGGGCAGGGCCGGGGCGGTGCGGGCAGGGCCGGGCAGGGCCGGGCAGGGCGGCACCGCCCCGCGGGGCGGGAACAGCCCGGCCGCAGGTCGCGCCTCGGGCACACCCCGAGGGGCTCCCACGGCCCCGCACCGCCGCGGCGCTGCGCTTCCACCGCCCTCGGCCCCGGCCCCGCGTGTCCCGGCCCCCCGGGGGAGCGGAGCCTCCCCCGCTCCGCGCTGCGATCCAGCCGCTCCCGAACGCCTGACAACTTTTCCCCCGTTAATTGCAATCAGGTGCTTCACGCACCTACCGCCTTTTTTTTTTTTTTTTTAATTTTGCTTTTATCTCCTCCTACTTCTGTTCTAGTCGTAAATTGCCTCTCTTCGCTTTTAATTCAAAGCATTGAGAGTTCTGCCGCTTAGCGTTATTCCCACTCGGGTTTTGCTACTCAGAAAATGCCCTGGCAAAGAAAATGCTGCAAATCATTTCCCATCGCCTCACGACGTGACCCACCTGAGCGGCTGCTGGCACTAGGCTGGCGGGTGAGACTCAGTCAGCCAAGGGAACGTTAAAAGAAAAAGATCGGAATACCAGAAATTACTACAATTTGCTCTCTTCTGGGCTAATTGCTGAGAAGCTAATAGCTTCCGTGCTAATTTATTTTTAAGCCTAATGAGGAACTTTTTTTTTCTTTTCACTCAAAGCTCAGCTTTTACCAGCACTCAGAAGCGGGATGGCGACGGGAAAGATGAGGGGACGACTACAGTCCTTTAGTCAGAGTGCTGGAAGCCGAGCAGCAGTTGACCCTCACTCACCGGTTCGTTTAAGCGCAATGTAAAACTCATTTGGGGCGTGGAAATCATTCTCAAAGGTTTTATACGCCTGGCACTTCCACCCGAGACGTAAGCCCTTCACAGTAAGAATGACCTAAGGTCATTGTCTCAAGACACCTTCATGCGAAACACAGACTGGATGGTTCTGATATTTTCAATTTTATACAAACAAAACAGCCAAGAAAACTTTAAGCCATTCCAAAGCTCTCAAGCCTTCACCATACCTCGCAAAGAAGGGAAAAAAATTGACTTAAAATAATGTCCTTCCAAAAAGCCTTTGACGACCCTTTCAGCCAAATTAAACGGGGCTAAAAGCCCTCGTTTCGCTGTCCGCGCACTCATCTTAGTGCTACCACTGGGAACCAGCCTCTCCCCCTGGACGCAGCTCCTCTCCCCCGCTCCCGCCCCCTCCCTTCGCGGGCTCGCTCCGGAGGCCGGGGGAGACCCGGGCCGCAGCCCCCCGGCTCGGCAGCCCCCCGGCTCGGCAGCCCCGCTCCAGGCCTTCGTGCGGTCGGCGCCCCGAGGCTTTCCGAGCGCCCGTGAGTAACAAACTGCCAGCGCTATTTCGAGGGACTGTCGCTTCAGGTTTTCCTCACTGGGAAGGGAAAAGAAACGTTCGCGTCCTTCTCGGAGGCCCGGTACCGAGCTGCGGTCACTCGGGTGCTGCCGGAGCTGAGCAGAGAGGGTCGGTGGGTGATCCGCATCGCTCCGGGCTCGCCTGGTTACGCCGGTGTCAGCCGGCAGCGCGCACGTTGCTGCGACCGGTCGTTGCGAAACGGCGATTGCCCTTTCAGCAAGCCCCAACGCCGGAGCTTCTCGGCAGCTCTTCCGCCCTTTACAAAACCGCCACTGAGGAGAGGCTTTTCTTCAGCGAGACAACAGAACGTGCCTCCAAGCACCTCGCAAAAACAACCCACAAAGAAGCCACCCCCCGCTGCAGCCCCGGGGGAGCCGCCGCCGCCGAGCGCGGGCGCTGCCCGGGGGGGAGCGGGCTCCCGGGGGGCGGCGGGGCGGCTGCCGGGGCACCCCGCTCGGCTGGGCTCTGCCAGCCTTCTGCTGAGCGGCAGACAGCACGCCAGGGCGTAAGGGCTGGGCACCAACATGCTCTCCCTTCAACTTGGGGAAGGAAAAAAAAGGTACTGCGTGTGTCCGTGGGTGGGGGAGCTGAGGCTCGGGCTGGAAGCCGAGGGCAAACGCAGGGATGCACAGGGCTGGGGCTGTTCAGTTAGAGACACGGGGGCTTCACCTGTGCCGGGCTTCTCCAGGCTTGCTCCGAAACAGCAGTAAGGCCGACACCATTTATTACCTATCTTTTTTTAAAAAAGAGAGAGAGAAAGAGACCGACCCAGAATATGTGGGGTTTTTTTGTTTTGTTTTCCATCATAAATCATACTGACGTGTTTCGAGGAAGAAGGGAAGCTATCCACCCCGAAGCAAGTATCGATTACTTTAAGCACTCATGGCACCAGCTGCTCGTAACTCTCTTTCAGCAGCTGAAAGGGTTATGAGGGGGAGAGAGGCTGAGGCTGCTTGAGGATGGCTGATGTACTGTAAAAAGCAAATGTGGAGACTTCCAGGCCGCTTGTTGGTTCTCATGGCAAAAGCAGATCTATGCCACCTGAAAAGTATTCCTGAACACACCTGATCTGGTCGCCAGTACAGAAGAACGGTTCTTACTCACCTCAGGACACCTGGGGGTGCTGGCAGCTTCACAGGCCAAGAACGGGGGGAGCCAGCAGCGGCCCCATGGCCCCGGGGGAGCTCCCCTGGCCTTGGTGGGCACAGGCGCAGCAGAGGGACAGGAGAGGTGCTGCTTCACAGCATCCCACCTGCGTTTCCCAGCCCTGCTAACGGCACCCTGCCCCGAACCCAAGGCTCAGGCGGAGGAAGGCTCAGGCTGAGCGGGGGCCGCTGGGACGGGGGTGCCGTGATGGGAAGTTTTGGTTCTCGGCACTTCAGAGGGCTCTCGCTCTTTCAGCAAGAAAAGGAATCGTGATTAGTTCATGATATGATGCTTGTTGGCATATAATTAAATAATGGATCTTAGGTAGCAGTAGCAACGCTACACAAACGCAATGACTTATTTGAGGGTTTTCACGGCTGTCCGAATCTCCACAAGCATTTTTGTCTTTTGAAGCCTGCTACTGGGCTCAAACATGAGGTATTAATACCACATATTAATGAAGTAAATAAGCAGTTTTATTATGTTTAATTTACCTACAAGTTTTGGATACTAGACTCCATCAGTCTTTTTAACTGCAAAAATACCAAGAGGCAAGCTACATGCAAAACTAAGCGAAGCTACTGTCAGTATGTAGGAAGTAACTTCCTAATATCGCTTGTAAGATTTATTGGCATTTCAGACTAAAGTATTCAGAACACTAGGGGCATCATTTATCATTAAAAGAGAGCAGAAAGGATAGCAAATACTGAAAACAATAAATCTCGATGCTAACATGCAGCGAAGGGGGTACTGTTCCAAGCAGACATTAGTTACATGACTCCAGAGAGCCCAGTGGCTCTGAACATCCAGCCCAAAATCAGGACTGCGTATCCTGATCTCAGGATGAGCTCACCTCGGGCCTACTTCCAACTACCAAGTACGATGACTGACGCAGAAGATCTCTGCATGATCTCCGGGTAGCTTTGTTCAATTTAATTCTTTAGAAAAAAAATCTATCCGGGCAGTTCCTGCGTTCTCAGGTTCTTCTTTCTAGCGTATTTTGGGCAGGTTCCTCCTTCGTCAAACTTGGCAGTCCCCTTCAACTGCTCTCCCCGCCCCCCTCCCAAGTCGTGCTGCTGTTGTGCATTCAAATCTATTGAATTTTTTGCTGCGCTTCAGACTCCGAACAAAGCAGCTTTCAGTCTCACAAGTGAGCTTTATGATACTTCAGCCTTTAATGAGTGAATCACTTCTCGTTGCACTTGGAGATACTGATTACAGTCGATATGAAAGCATGGAGCAGTTTTAAGGAACGAGATTTGTGGGAGTCCAGGATGCTCCTTTATAAACTTGCATTCCCAAGAGGCACAAGAGGGAAACCCAGCTAAAGCTCAACTCCTATCATCTGCCTCACTGCTAGAAGGGCGGGGGGGGGGGGGGGGGGGGGGCGACCTCAAAGTGGGTCTGATATCAATCCAGCATAAATTAAATTTAGCAGGAAATTTTCAATTGTTAAGGCAGATCTGCTTGAAGATATTACTGAAAATTGATGAATACAGCAGAACGACATGCAAACTCGGTTAAAATTACATGAAGACGCATGTGTTTCACAGCTAGCACTACAAATGACTCTGCATTTGCTTAACTGAAATAGAATTACTGTCCATACGCTCTCATGCCCCATGCTCTTTTCTCCCTGGGCTTTTGAGCAGAGCTATTTCACATCTGTGTTATACTGGTTCATTATTTTTTCAATGGCAGTATCAATGCATTTAATAAATAAATGTTTTCTCAAAGCATCTCCACTGTCATTCTTGAAGTTTCAGGGAAAAAAAATGGGAAAAAAAAGTGTTTGAACAAACCTGGAGCAAAGGGAAATACTGCACTAAATGTAGCACATCACTACTGTATGCAACCAATCTACAGAAAGGTTTATCTCCCACCATTTAATGGAACGGTCAACACAAGACATCATTTGGTGTGAACAACTGACATCGACGTGAAATGTATAATTCCCAACTTGTGTCACTAAACTGTGTTTTACTCTGCTAAGTAAATTCAACTTAACATGTTCCTACATGTTCAAACATTCGCTTGCAGAATGTTTACCACACCATAGTAAATCTTTAGGTCTCGCTTTTGTTCTGAGGAGTTGGATAACAACAACAGGAGAGCGGCAATAACCGGCCGAGACCACAGCCGTAAGCCTGGTAAGATTCACCTTCTCCTCTGCGCCAGCGATTTCTGCACGCTGGCCCTCTCCCGCCGCCTCCTCGCCTCTCCCCGCAGGCGGAGCTCCGATGGGCACCGGGGCTGGCCCAGCCCGCGGCGGGGGAGCCCGGGGCGGCTGCCGCGGGTCCCGCTGACAAAGGGTGCCGGTGCCGGTGCCGCCGCCGCTGCTGCCGCTGACCGCGGCTGGCAAGGCCGGGTGGGGCTGGATTACGGCCTGGGAAGGGGGGTGAAATCCGGCGGTCCACCCACAGACCCAGCCACTCGTCTCTCGTTTACCGGCGCAGCCCCTGCCCCCGTTGCGGGGTCCCCCCCCCGCCCCGGGAGCGCTGCTCCCCGCCCCCGCCGCCATCCCCGCCCCGCCGGCTCCCGCACCGCGGGGGCTCGCTCGCAGCCGAGCTGCCGGGCCCGCACCGGCGGCCCTCCGCGCCAAACAACTGCTCGATCGGCAGACGCCCTCCCTGCTGCTGTCGCCCGCCGTCCTTCCCCCGAGGGCGCCCGGACCGCACACGGGCTGTGGCGGTCACAGCCGGGCTAGGGACAGCCCAACGCGGAGCCACCGAGGCGCTAAGGCTACTGCAACACCAAAGTCCAGTCATTTATTCAAATAAATAAAAATGAACTTTTATGTACAAATATACAAAACCATTACGCACATCTTACAAAGTAGTCGGAAGTCGTAAAAAACAACGGGGGCGAGGGGGAACGTCGGAGGCCCGCGGCCGGCTCCTCTCCCTCCCCGCGCCCGGGCGCCGGCGGGCGGAGGCCGGCGCCGCTCCTTTGTCCCTCGTCCCAGCGGCGGCGCCGCCCCGGGGACCGGCTCCGGGCCCGCCGCCGGCCCCCCCCCGCAGCGGAGGGCACCACAAAGGCCACGGCCGCCCCCCGGGCCGCCGGCGGGCTCAGAGGGTGCCCAGGTGCGGCAGCGTCTCCAGCCGGTCGGGGCGGTCGCGGCCGGCCGCGCTCTCCACGCCGCGCAGCCACTCGGTGCACTTCCGCACCAGCCCCTCGTCCACCGCGGCCGCCGCCTCCTCCTCCTCCTCGTACTCCTCGTCGTCGTAGCGGTGCCTGTCGTTCAGCAGCGAGATCTTCAGCAGGGCGCGCAAGTCGCCGCCGCGCCGCGCCGGGGCCGGGGCCGCTCTGCCGGCCGGGGAGGGGGCGGGCTGCCCCCGCTGCCGCTCCAGGCTGCGGCGCTGCAGCAGCCGGACGGCCTCCGGGGGCAGGCGCAGCGAGAGGCGCAGCGCCGTCTCCCCCGCCGCCCCGCCGGGGCTCTCGCAGGAGCGGCTGCCCGCCCCCGCCGCCCCCGGGCGGCCCCGCGGCTGCGGCGCGGCGGGCTGGGGCCGCGCCCCCCGCTCGGCCGGCGGCCTCCGCGGCGGCTGCCGCTGCAGGGAGGAGCAGGGCCAGGAGCTGGAGAGGGGGCCCGCCCGCTCCGGGGGCGCCCCCCGCGCCGCCTTCTCCTCCGCGGGCCGCGGCGCTGCCTTCTTGGGGGCCGCCGCCGGCTTCTTGGGCTGCGCCCGGGCGGCGACGGGGGAAGCGGCGGCGGGGGCCGGCAGGATGGGCGGCAGGGACGCGGTGCGGCCGGGAGCTCCCTCCGGCTCCTCGCCGCGGGCCCAGGCAGCCGCGCTGCGCGCCCCGGGCAGAGCGGCGCACCTCCCCGCCGGCGGGCAGGGTCCCGCGGCGCGGCGCGGCTGCAGCCCCATGGCGAGCGCCGGGCGAGGAGCCCCGGCCGGCGGCGGCGGCGGCGGCGGCAGCGCGGGGCGTGGGCTCCGCCTGCGCCGACAGCCGCTGCTCTTCCCCCTCCACAGCCCGCCCCTCGCCCGCCCCGGGAACACCCTTTCCCGGCGCGGGGCGGGCGTGCGGGCCGGGGCGGGGGGCCGCCGCCGCTGGTCGCCCTTCCCGGAGACGCCGCCCCTCCTCGCCCGGCCCACGGCAGAGCCGAGGGAAAGCTGCGGCGGGGATGCTGCCCCGGGGGCAGGCGGGCTCCGCGTCCCTCCCGAAGTCCTCAAGCGCCCGAGTGTGAAAGGGCAGGCTTTTGGGTCACCCTCGGCCACCTCCAGAACATCAGTGACGATTTGAGCTCCTTGCATTACCGTGACCAAGGGACAAGAGTGCTGTCAGCCAGACCGAGAGCAGACTCGCACCGACCCGCAATTCCAAAACGCACAAGCCACGTTGAGGACAAGAGCAGCCTGGCTTGGTAAGGAAGAGCCTGCTCCAGGGGTCCTTCGTACTAGCCTCCATTCCTTCTGTGACTGAGGCATCAACGCTTCTGGTTTGTTTGGGTGGTGTGGTTTTTGTTTCTTGTTTGTTTGGGTTTTTTTAGGAGGAAGGCAGTAATTTCCTACCTTTTAAAGTACCCTAAACAATAACAGAGGTAAGCATATGTTTCCTATAAACCCAAGATTACTACCACTCAAAAATTTTGTCTAAAAAGTCATGGCATATAATTTCTACAGACTTTACTTCAAAGTACTATTTTTATGTGGTACCAGAATTTTATCAAAAAATGGGTAGGATGTATGCAATCCACAGGGGCAGAGATCTCCAGATCTATAGTTTCGCACTGTCATAAAAGGGTATTATACGATGAGGATGCATCAACTGTGAACTTTAGGAATACTCACGCACAGCAAACAAGGACAGGATACGAAGGAGCAAAAGATACCAATGAAAGAACACAGCGTGCGCGCTCCGTATGCGGATGAAGTGAATCCTTAAACGTTCGGGAGAGAAAACCACATAAGCAAGCACATGATGTAGCAGACCTGAGTGCATATAAAGGCACACCAGTGCATGGAACTTTTGGACGTCAGTTCTTGAACCCGTTCTGGTCTGGTGATATAATACTAAGTGTTAACTGATGAGTGTTAACTTTGTTATTTACCACAGCACATAAATAAAGAAAATCTGAATGACTAATACCATTCTAATTAAAGATTACAGCGAAGGCAATCGTGTACCAGAGCTGGGGGTTGATGGGCAAAACCAGCTCTGGAGCAAACAACTGCCTGGTCCTGACTGGCGGGATGGGACCTCCCCCGTGCCGGTTATGTCAGCAGCAGCAGCCGGGCAGGGGCAGCAACAGCCATCTCCAGGCTGACATCCATCCCTACCTGCGCACATACTGGTTCATCTTCAACGCAAACCGAAAACTAAAAGGAACTAAAAATTCACTCAAGGGTCCACCAGCACCCAAGGGCTGTGATGGGCAGAGGCTGGCACGACACCACGCATACTGACGAGCCCAAGAGCCTGCTGCAGGGTCAGGACCACCTGGTCCCCTACCGCCAGCAGGAAGGATGCCTCGCTGGCAATTTATTGTTGCTAATCCGTTAAAAGGTGTGGCTTGGTTGGCAGCTTAGCTGCGAAATCATGCAGTCATCCTTCACGCAGCTTCCCCAAAAGATGTCGCTATTTTGTGCAACGTACACTGAGATTTAGCAGGAACGTACTGCAATTCATCTCTTTAGCCCGCACCCTGAATACTGAAAGACAGGTTTTTTCCCCTTCCTGACACTGCAGCTCACATCTTTTTAAATCCATTCCTTCTTCTATTTGTGCATTAGCAGAAAAAAAAAAAATCCAAAACAACTGGGGTTTAGACTGCAGGTAATCAAGCACATCCAACCTGTGCTAAAAAGAACCTCCTGTAATACAGTATCAGCCAAACATTAAGGATTTAACTTTGCTCCTGAATAACTGAGAAGCGCTTAGTGGCAAAAAACTAGAAATGAGAACATCTTATTGAAGCTAGGCAAAGTATTAGAGTATTTCACTCCAGTCCATTATCAGTTTAAGTGAGAATGAACAGTTTGTCTAAATGCTAACACAAAGAAGCTTTAAAGTCACTCCTGCAAATCTAATAACCAAATTCGGATATAATCATATACATATCCCACTTTTTAATCTATTTTTGTATTTATTCAAGTGTTATGTTGAAGTTTTCAGCCCTCTACAGCAGAGTCCTAAATAAAAAAATAGTTTAGGCACCTTTAAAACTAATTTATTTCACAAATCTCATTTATACATTAGTCATAAGTTCTTTTAGTAAAAAGTATTTAAGTATGAAAGTAAAAAAGTCATTTAAAATATAGCTTTTTAATAAAATCCAACAGGCTTTAAACAGACCTTTCACATATTCTCATTAAGCTTCTTCCATAAGGCACATGTATAGACATTTCGAAGGAGCATATAACTTACCAAATCTTTACAGTGTTTATAAAACTCTGTCTTTGGAAAAGCACACAATGAATAATATACAAACATAAATGGCACATTGCAAATTTTAGACATAACTGGAAATGAAATCTTTATGCATACTACCCAGATCTTAGTGGCCTGCCTCCACTGGGGAATAAACTGTGTGACTGGATGCAAGGTAGTTTTAAGACTACTCTGCCCAAGGTATTTAAATGTACTTTTTTGTTAAAAAAAAAAAAAAGCCTAAAAGTTCCAGGGTAAACACAAACAGTTCACCCAATTTATTTTTAAAACTGTTTCTAGTAAAAATTATTCAATCCCCCAAATGCAAAAGGCAAGGAAAATACTAAATTGTTACTGGGTATTTCAAGAGTGGAAAAGTATGGTTTTCCGAGCAAAATTCACAGAGGAATAAAAGTTAGCTTAAAGCATACAGTGGTTCCTGGTTTTAATTTACCCTAGACAGGACGAGAAGCATTTAATCACAGCATCCCTTTAAAAAGAAAAAAAAAAAAAGATCAGTTAAGATATTTGCTGTTTCTTTACATCCATACCAACCATTACATATTAAACTTAAAAATATTACAGAAACTAAAGACAAAAATCAACAGTTTATCAAATGCAGGATCTCAACAGCCATCGTTACATTGATTACATCTACAGCACCAGCTACTACAGCAAAGGCTCGAGCCCATTCTGAAGCTCAGCTCTGCCTGTATGGTCTGTCTTCCACGCTGTTTACACTCAAGCACATGCTAAAATGCAGACACAGTGTTAGAAATTTTTCTGCAGCACGCTCGGTGGCTTCGCAAAGGTCACAGCCTTGTTTCACAAAGGCTGGCCAGCAAGGGCAGGGCTGAGGAGCGTGCCAAAGCCAGACAACCAGCAAAGCGCGGGTGCTTTGAGTCCAAGCCACACTGGAGTTGGACCATCACGTTGCAGGGAAAAAAAGCACAGGCTGAAGCGTTTACAGTGCACGTCCTAAGAGTGCAGGATGAAGAGCTGGCTCAGCCTTGGGGTTTGAAAGATCTGAAGGGGTCTATTTCTTTAACCCATAATAAACAAACTGTTTTCTGACTCTTCTACTTAGATCAGTCTCCTTTCTTTTTCATTTTCTCAAAAATGTAACAACTTGTTAAGGAGTGGAATTTGTATGCTGTAGTTAGTTTGAAAAATGAAGAAAAATACCAACTGTATGTATGTATTTTGTTGTTGTTTTGGGGTTTGTTTTTTTTGTTTAGGTTGTTTTTTTTTTTGCCATGCCAGCAGGAGAGTCATCATTAATTGAAAAAGAAAAAACACAACCATCAACAAGTAAACTGTTGTTAAGAGTAAACCATTAACAGAGCTAAATCAAGTAATGACAATTTTGTTGAAATCAAGATAAATGCATACTTTAAACAAGTTACATAATACTGTTCACTGTCACTTAACACAGTTTAGATCACTATTTCTGTAAGAAAGGCAGCCTATACAATGAATTTATGATATCATTCCACATAAGCAAATAACTCAATAATGCCTAAAGAAAACACTGTACTACTAAAAGCAGCCTGTGTAAAATTCAGTTCTTTGACTCATAAAATCTAACAGACAAATAAAACCAAAGGAATTAAGTGATGCATATAACCTAATGTTTTTCTGACCAGAACTTAAAGCACTGTTGGTAGGGAACCAAAGACCAGTGACCAGTAGCTCAACTTGTCGTCTGTGCAGAGCAGAACATTTAAAAAAAAAGCAAAAGGAAATAAAAAAAATGGCCCTATGAGACTGCCACATGGCCACAGGAACTATGGGAATTCAGAATACTACTTTTGACTGGGTTAGCTTGAGATGTCAGAAATAGTAAGATGGCAATTTAAAGCCTGAGTTCAGTTAAAGTATTTAATCCATTGTAATTATCAACTACTATCTAAAAAAAAAAAAAAAATATATATATATATGGCTTAAATCCTCCCTAGGTCAAATCTGAAGCTTTAAAAAAAAATCCATAGTACAGTTTTTGGCAAAGCTACAGAAACACTACAGGAAGATAGCAGATGAAAGGCATAGACGATACTTTGTATTCTTTTTTTCCCCACTTTCACTACAGAAAACCTCACTAAGTAATACATAGACATGGAAGCATTTTTTAAAAAAACACACTGCTGAAAGACAAAACTGCATTTTATGTGAAACATTACAGAAAAAATAGATTCTTCAGTTTGTTTACTTGCATGTGGTTTCACTATGCATTTGGGTAGCTTTTGTTCCCTTTTTGTACACACAAGGGTGAAATGAAAGAGAAGCTTGCCAAAATGAACATTAACATGCAGCACTGCCTCTCCTAAAAATGATGGAGGAATTCAGAAGCAGACTTAGCAGCTGAAATTATGCTTATTTGTTTGCTTTTAACCAAGACCTCAGGTCTATGTTATCCTTAACATAAGTACTGGAAAGGTCACTATTGCATCAATGCATTTTTAAATCACGGGAGAATTTAAACCGAAATTCAATTTATTTTCAGTGATGAAAACTAGAATGAAATTTAACAAAGAGAATTACTCTGCACTTTACTTGTATTTAAAGCTTATATTAAGCATTACTTTGGGTTCAGCTATGTCTTTTTCTAAAAATTAAAAGGAAAGGGAGGAGGTTATGTTTTTTCACATACTGAATTTAAGGACTTTTTCCCCCTCCCCAGCATAAAGATAGCTGACTTTTGTTAAGATGGAAGTAATCATGCAGACTCACCTTGCAAAAGGAATATATGACAGACTATACCTGAAAAAAAAGAGGAAAAAGGTATATTTGACAGTGTTCATGTCTCTCCTAGAACTCAATTATTTCACTTCAGTCCAGCATTAATAAAAACAACCTGTTGTAACAAAACTTTAAACAAGATCATCTACTCAATGTAATGCTTACCTGAGAAAAGACGACATTCATGGACAAGAACTAAACATACTGCCAAAGATTTCCTGATGTACTTTTTTTTTTTAATATACTTTAACTTCTACAGCACATAAACTTAAAAAAGCAGATTTCAAAAGGAACGGAGATTTCTGGGAAAACTGTATTCTTCAAGATGACAGAGGCAACTTTTTCCAGTTTAAAAGACAACATATGTTACTATGCAAATATACATATACATCTAATCATATTATTTTTGTAACTCTAAATACAGATATATGCTGTAGTATGAATAATATTCCACAACTGTGACACTCAAACAGCTGATAATTCTATTATCCTCTGAAACTTGCTTCTCGCAAGCCTCCAGGCTATGTTTTGTTCTCATGGCCAGCCTGATCAAGCTCTAAGACACTCAACAAATGTGAAGCTGTCTGCTGTAAACATGTAGAACATAGTTAGCAATGTTCCCTCAATCTAGTATCAAGCATTTACCTCAGCCCTGCATGATGCCCAACAGTCCCTATCCTGAACAAATGGTTATTTGTCCTCAGATCCAAGTTCAGTATAGACACTGTGCATTCAGGGCAAGTTCAAACAAGAACTGTGGTCACCCTGGATCACCCAAGAGTTAGTACCAAATAATTCACTTGGGACAAGCAGACTGAGTATGTTCAGTTGTATCACCATGGAGAAATCAGTAACTTCCAAAACTTCCGCCAGGCTTGCAAGCAGTCACCTAACTGTGCTCACACATTCCCCAGCCCAGCCCTTAAGCACATCTGGATGGTCATCATAGTACCCGCCGCACTACATTCACTCTTTCACATCCGCCTACTCTTTACCCAGTGCCGCTGAATACTGTCGGGGCAGGACACACCCTGTGAAAGTGTTTAGTTTCTTCTACTTCAAAAATGAAAGCTTAGTTAAACTCAAAAAAAAAAAAAAGGGAGATAATCAAAAGAAGGGCCTATGAATATAGTTAGTTTCACAACAGAGAAAAGGCATGAAGGTTTTTTTTGCATATATATATATTCCTTTCATAATGCCTCAAATAAGTTCACACATTGCAGAATATACTTAAAATTATCATTTTTGCAAGACGACTGCATATAGATTTTGCTGAAGTTACACAGCCTAGCTTAGAAAAACAGATTGAGGCTAGCATTTGGGCACACTTACGTTATGCGAAGCATATATATATATAGGTTTATAATCATGCGGGTGTAGGGGCATGGAGAACAAATTAAAATGAATTTTAAGAATCTTACCAGGTCATTGCCAAGAACTGCAATATGCAGAATAACATCGCCAAACCTTTTTTGTTCCACTAAGTAAAAATAAAGCAAATATCTCAAGTTAGTTCATTTTGCACGGGTCTATACTGCAAACTATTGTAACAGCCTATTCAGCCAAAAATTTAGTTAACTGATGATGCCTGAATTTCCTTGTCTTAACTTAATTTGCTACTCCTTTCCACTCTAACAATTTTCCATTCATTTTATCCATCAATCCATCGCATCATGCTATGAAAACCTTCTCTAGCTTTGAAAACACTTGATGGCATCAATGCTAACACCTTCACTTTCATTCATGATACTGTACTTCTGCAAATATTCAAGTTCACTTCAGCTACATATTTCCTTCTACGGAACATAACTACAGCCAATTTTTCCATCAAGATGCCTGAAGGTACTTGTTCTGTGTCTCTGCCTTAATCAGTTTAATATTCTGTACCTGTGGTTTCTAAAGACCACTACGTATTCTCTGATATTCTCTGACATAAGTACACATCACTAAGATGAAAGTATATTTTAACTTGCTTTTCTTAGTACTTATTCCAGAGGTCTGCAGACTGAACCTGATACTCTAGATTTTGTAGTCTCATCTGCATCACATGCAGGCAGAAGGGTGCATTTGCTTTGTAGCCAGCAGGCCCATCACTCCACCTAAACTGAACTGCAGTTGAAAACACAAATACCACACACACAAGCTCATCTTTCCTCTATAACTGAACTGTTTGTTAAAGCTGTAATACAATTAATAAGCTAACCAAGCTAGATTGCTCTTTAGAGGAACAAAGTATTCTCACTTACCCAGAATACAGCACACAGAGTCAATACTAGGAAAAGCTGGGGGGGTGGAGATGAAAGGAGAGACAAAAAAAAAAAAAAAAAGAGTGAATACTCAAATACACAACAAAGCAAATACAGTAACTGTTGTCATGTTTTCAATGGTGTCGTGGTTTAACCCCAGCCAGCAACTAAGCACCACACAGCTGCTCACTTGCTCCCCCCCGGTGGGATGGGGGAGAGAATCGGAAGGGTAAAAGTGAGAAAACTCCTGGGCAAAAGCCGCGCGCACAAGCAAAGCAAAGCAAGGAATTCATTCCCTACTTCCCATGGGCAGGCAGGTGTTCAGCCACCCTCAGGAAAGCAGGGCTCCATCACGCGTAACGGTTACTTGGGAATACAAACGCCATCACTCCAAATGTCCCCCCCTTCCTTCTTCTTCCCCCAGCTTATATACTGAGCATGATGTCATATGGTATGGAATAGCCCTTTGGCCAGTCTGGGTCAGCTGTCCTAGCCATGCTCCCTCCCAGCTTCTTATGCACCTGGCAGAGCACAAGAAGCTGAAAAGTCCTTGACCAGTGTAAACTCTGCTCAGCAAGAACCAAAACATCAGTGTGTTATCAACATTATTCTCATCCTAAATCCAAAGCACAGCACTTCACCATACCAGCTACTAAGAAGAAAATTAACTCTATCCCAGCTGAAACCAGGACAAATGGGTAATCACCATTTTCAGAACTGACTCATGAAACAAGCAGAGCCAAAAGCTGTCACACAGCAACTATATGCTGAACTCCATGTAAAGCGGTGTTTGCAAAGCACAGTATGATGTGCTCCATGGTCAGAAGGGCTGGGACAAGTCTCAGAAGAAAGAGGAAACAGGAACTGACTTCAGGAATCAGGAGGAGTATAACCAGGTCTGTGTAGCCTTAGGCGTTAGGTTTATTAAGAGGTGGGCTTAGATGATAAAGCTTGCTTGAAAGCAACCACATAGTCTGGGAACTGCTATTCTATTATTTCAGTACATAGTATCATTTTGGATCTAGTATTCATAACATCAACATCTGACAAGAAAGGTATGTGCATCGCTGTGAACAACCCATTATTAAAAACATGCATTCACAATTACGGTATTTGGCAAATATAGGCTCTGCTTCTTCTGCCAGGGTTTTTTCATCTTCTGACAGTAATGAAGAGCCCACTAGGGAGCAGCTGCTTCATACACAGTGAAAAAGCTCACATAAAGCTTTATTCAAGCTACTTATACGCCTTTGATGGAACATTACAATGATATGGCTTACTATGCCAAATTAATCACACCATTTGTGCAAGCATCACTTTTTCCACTAAATCTCACCTAGCTCCCTCCATTTGTCATTACACATAGTAGAAAACAGAACGAAACTCTAAATTTTCACTGAAAAAAAAATCGTTGGCGTTTCATTGAAAGAAATAAAAATAACAGACTCTCTTGAAATTTTCCAAACATATTTGTGACTCCTGAGTTGCCTACAATTCTAGCTTTGTGTTAGGATGGGGAAGAAAACAGTAAAATCCATCAAAAGTTTTCTAAACTTTAGAATTTTACTAGTTCTTCTCTGTATTACTGAAATTTTCCATCCTAAGTGTCTTAGCGCTCATCTAATGTTCCTGTTCCCTGTTAGGTGAAAACTTTCATTCTGCCTTTTCCTAACCTTGTTGGTAGCTTCTCTTCACAGGTAGGTAGGTAGGTCTGTCTATGATGTTTTTTCTACTCTGTTCTCTTTTCATTTCCCTGATGTGTTTTGTTTCTACAGCCTTCAAAGCAAGTTATTTTCTTTGTCACCACATCTGAGTGCAGTGGATGATAGGATAACAGAGCAAATAATTTTTGTGCTGGCTGCTTTAGTGCCTGGCTTAGGTCCTCAACTTGACCAGAAAAAGCCTGCAGCTGTAAAGTGTTGGAGAATTCATGCTCAGCAAACAGAGACTCTAGAGAATTGGAGACATTCTTGGACATTTTTACTGCAGACCTATGAAACATAACTTCCCTAGGACTTGTAACTTGGTATGGTTTGGAAGAGATGGCAAAAAGTCACCTCTAACAAAGCTCAGAGTCCAAGCAAGGATCAAGTCACTTCTCCAAAAGATGTGGGCAAACGTGAGCTTCTCAAATGAGATAACTTTTTTTTTTTCATGCGAGTGTGTGAGAGAAAGAATACACAACCCATATGACAGCCATCCAGAAAGAATTCATGAAGGGTTTCTTACCCACATCAGCTGTAACCAACTGGGAAAGAAAGCTATGAGAGGGAGAAAAGGACAGCCAACTACATTTCAAAAATAAAAGTTGAAACAAATCAGGAGGAACAAGGAAAATAAGTACAAAACAGAGAAGCAGCGAGGGCAGAAACTTGTTTTTAACTACCTAATATAGAGTTTTGGGATAGGAATTTTGAGACTGGGGACAGGGCTGTTTTTACCATCCTCCCAGAAGAAGAAATGACAGTAATGGAAGTAAAGGAGCCAAGGTCCTCACAATGGAGGAGTGTGAAGCCGAACATGTGGCTTCCCAGGGGAGAGAAATTAATTTTCTCCATCGCTTTGAAAGCGCTGAACCACTAAGCTATATAAACAGAACTGCAGCCAACAATCAACTGCCAAGCTAAACTTGGTGACCACTGACTTTTCACAGTAGCTGAAAAGTCTCTCTCTAGCCTGGTTCTCAAAAAAATTGTTTTAGAAAACAAATTAAAAATAATCAACTTAATATTAGCATTTAGTAATAAATATTAAGTAAAGAACATTTTACTCCAAATGATTAATTAAAAAAAAATCATAAGCAACAAAACCACAAGCTCATAGAAAGAAGTTAGATAATCTTTGTGATATACAGAGCTAATCAGCGTGACTATTATTACTCAGTACAAAGAAGGGTTGGATTGAGAAATAACCTCTTTAATAAAGCCTCAGATTTAGCTTTCAGGCTAAAGGAAAACTTTTTAGCAAAAGGAAGTAAAGACAGTATATTTACCAACATCACAACTGTAGCTACTAATCTTTTTGGCTCAAACATTGCTTTCAGTTGCTTCATTGGCCCCATCAGGAAACACGTACTAATAGGAAGGAAAAAACAAAACAAATGGTAAATCACTTCCAAATAAATCTTTGCAAAAGACAATAGGTAATTAAACAGTTTTCCAACAGTTAGATGAGTACAAAGGCTTTAAAAAAGGCATTTCAGTGTTTAGCAACAGAAACCTGCTAGAATGAAAGGTAAAATACTCCATGAATTTAGTTCTGGAAACAGCTTATGTATTGAGTCACCCTTGGTCATGAAATTCTTTCCAAAACATTACCACTTATAGCAGAGGGTTGTCAAGTTGAAGCCTAGTGAATTTCATGTTCAGGCTGTTCTTAAGAACTGACTTGCCAAAAGAATGCAAAGAATACCAAGACCAAACTTCTGTAGAAAATTTCTGTTTAGCAATAAACTTTTTACCCAGGCAGCTCGCAAGTAACTACAATCAGTATTACAGGGAAGCTCTAACCCTTTGCCAAAACTCAGCAAGCAAAAAAAGGGGAAACTTCAGTAGTTTGTATTAAATCCTGCTGCTTTCTTCTACTCTGTAGTTAACTTGAAGGGAGAATGAAAACCATCAGCAATGCTAAGCTGTACCTGTTCCTGCAAAGAAATGCAATGTGAACCAAGAATTCACAACCACAGGAGTAATTATCTGGCTTCAAATATTCTGAGGAGCCTCTTCCTTCCCTGTCATTGAAGCCATTCTACTTTGTAGAAAACATTTAGTGAGAGAGTGAGAATGCCTGTAACCATGTGGTGGTCTGAGTACTTTACTACAGAGTAGGAAATCTAGTTTAACTCCTTTTCTACTTAATATTTATTTACATGAAATGAAACAATCAGTAGCAGGGAAGAGTTTGGTAGAGCTCCCTCGTGAAATCAGTCATAAGCCTGGTGAAACATGCATCTTCTAAGACAAAAGAAATATGGGAATCCATGTCCCAAGAAGTAAACTGAACCTATGACCTCCCACAGCCAGATGTTCTCCTACCAGCAACTTTGTGTACATATCCCCTTCTCTTCACTTTGTTTTTCTGAAGTTGCATAGACAGACCTCAAAAGTCCATATTAAATGGAAAAAAATGTTTTCTCGATTCAAAAGAAAAAATATTTTAAATTAACTGGAATCCAAACTAACTTTTTCTCAGTATTTTTTTAATCTTGGCTGCTGGGCCATAAAAATTAAGACCAAAAAAAGAGACCTGAAGAACTAGAACAAAAATTAGTTAGCTAGTGGAAGGATAGGGATGATGAAAACATGGTAGTAAAAATGAGGGAGGTTCAGGCCACATAAAATAGGCAGAAAAAATATAGAAAGCAAAAATGCATCGATGCCAGCCCAATTAGCATTGAAGGACAGATATCACAAGAGCTTCTCCAGAGATGTGAGAGAATCCATAGGGAGCAGAAAGGCTGGAAAAATCTAGAGGTCCTCCACTTACTCAGAATGTTTCTTATACATAGCACTTTCTGTAGAAGACACACTCATCATCACAGAGAAGAATTAAGTAAGTATCATTGTTTTCATGTTTGTGGCTAGAAAATCATAGTAAAAAACAGGCTAGACAGGACTATTTAGTAAGAGTGGTAACTGCATTTGTTTTAAATACAGACTTGCAAACAAGCCTGAAAAAGTTTAAATTTCCTTATCAGTTTGGGACTTCATTGTCATTTCCTACTGTTCTTAAAACACAGTTGTCTGTTGTTTATATGTAAAAGGACTACTGAAGGGGAAGGGGGCCATTTTAAATTCTAATTTTAGTTGGAGTCCAGACTAAAGTTTTTCAGCATTCTCCTAAGAGAAATACTGTCTGTAAAAGCTTTCCTCTTAGTTCACTGACAATTAGACTTGATTAGTTTCTAAAGTGCTAATTTAACCTGAAGCAGTGAAAACACACACAAAATACTAGGTAAGAAAAAAATAACCAAAAAACCGAACAACAAAGAGTAAAGAATAAGGTAAGGAAGAGAAAGGAAAATACTCCATTTTCCCTACCTCCAGTATTAACTTTTTGTCTTGTTTTAGTATGAGGTGGAACAGTTATACAAATGAGACTCAATTCCAGTATAAACATTTTTGTCCCCTAACAGATTTGTTGAGGAAAAGCAGCACACCATCACATTTCTCAAATGTTAATGTCACATTGCTGAGTTTTAACAGATTAACAATGCTTTGACTCAAGAGTTTAGTGACTTGACTGAAGTCAGAGTCCATGAAAGTTAAGACCAGACCTACTGACATTAAGTTGTTTCTTACATGTCTTTCAAACAGTAAAAGAAGAGTTTTAGATCCTAGGAGGTCCCTTCTGCAAATCTTCTGCAAATAAGACAAACTGCTATGGGGAACACTGCAAAGAACCAATTACAGAGTTTAAAAATACACTGTGAATGATTTTTAGATTCTGCCTGGCCCTAGAGTCAAAATGAGGATTTCCTGAACCTCTCCTTTTTCAAACGAACAGAAAGATCTCTCTGTTAAAAGCAAAAAGCTCTTTCCAGTAACAAAGCATCCCCACAGTGGGCAGACTACCAGTTTGCCCCTGAAACTGAGGTAGCTCTGTACCCGGCAGAAGGACTTAAAAATTTGTTATTCATAGTTCAGATACCAGTTGTGATGTGTCCACAAAACAATCACAGAAGACATCACAACGGGGCAATAACAAGTGAATAACAAGTGAATAACTGATATTCACTAATTATGACAATCTTAAAACTGTAAGACAAACAAGATTTTATGTTATTAGCATTTCAATATGAAAACAATGTTGTTTATATGCAACATAAACAGACACCATTTTAAAGTAAAAGCAAATGGAAATGTATATGGAAAAGAAGGTACTTTTCTAATAACAATAATTAAGAAATTGTACCTGGCTAATGCAGCAATATTTCCCAGGGTGTAAAACACTGCAAAAAGTTTGATTCCCTTTGGGAGCCATAGCAATGCTGTTCCCTATAAAAGATAGATTATTTGTACGTTTGTAATTAGTTAATTAAATTTATTTAGATTTTATACTCCGTATTTTCAGACTATGAATCAGAGTGTCATTCTAACATATACCAGCAGAGTACACTGTTCTCAGATTTGTAGTAGTCAGTATTCAGCATACTTCTATTGCCACCTACTGGCAAAATAATGTATTGGTTTACTATATTTCACAATATTTTTACAACTAGGCAATACTTATTTATAACATTTATTTGTACTGTTTATATTCTGTTTATGACACTTTCAGTTTTGTTACCATGCCGCAGTATACATCATACATCTCTGCACACAGAGGGAAAAATGTCATAAAGCTACACTAATATCCACCATCATCTTTCTTCTTCAATCAACCACCTGGACTTGCAGTCTAGATACGCGCTGAGGCTGAACAGAAATATTTTAGAACTCTTACTTCCAGACACCTCTTATTTCCACTAAACACAAAAAAAAATTCAAAGCCTTCTGCTGATCACAGTACCTAGGATGATCAGGGAGAAATATAGCCTAAACAAGAAGGAAAATACAGGGTTTTTTGAGTCCTGCAAAACAAAACAAAAAAAGGCAACTATATTCTACCCAACTGCAATTTCAGTGGGAATCTGTGGTGTCAGTTTGCACAGACCACAGTACAAACAATCATGGAAAGCTGCAAGAGTGTAATTGTATTTTACAAGGAAAGCCTAGGGACACTTTGCAAAGACTAAAGAAAAAACACCACCTGCAATTTTGACCAGCCAAGAACATAATAAATATACCAGGTTGTGGACAAATGAGATCTAAAGATTAGGTACATGCCTGTAAGGGACAACCTGAGCATTTCTTTGAGGGCCTCCCTAATGCTGCAGCAAAAAGTCCATAATCTGAAGCAGAAGAAGGTGGAGTTGCCAGCTCTCAACTTCACGTGGCAAAGCTTAGCTAGAGAGCTGCCTCCAAGCTCTCCAGGATATGAGGTCCACAAACACACTAGCTGAGTTTTGACTCTTCTCTCTCAAGCTCAAGATAACTCAAGGAAACTAAGAAACCAAGATCCTAAAGCCTTTTATTTATTGTTTCATAGTTTCACACTATGTGATATAGAAGAGGCACAAAGATTAAACACTAAAAAAAAAGCAGCAAAAAGTGATGTTAACCTGTCCAGAAATAGGTGTTAAAGTACAAACATGGCATATACTAAAATTTGTGATTATATTGGTTAAATTCTACTTGCGGGAAAAAAAAAAAATGGAGAGGGGGAGGCAGTCAACCAAATCATGCTTACGCAACCCTAAAAAAGGAATATTCCAACCCAATCTTGAGCTCCCTCCCTAGAACTTGCCCGTGCTCTAACACAAGCATCTGGCCAGAGGTTGTGTCACTGTACTTGGCATAGATATCAATATGAATGATACCACTCTCCAGTTCCCTTAGTGAACTGATTACCACTTTAAGACCTCTCATAGGTAAGACCAGCAATTGTTCTAGTTTAGCTCTGTGTCTCAGGCAGTCTAACAAACCTCAAGTTTTGATAAAGAACCAGAAGCTTCCACCTGGAGGAGAATCCAGCAAGTGGCTGTCTCGAAGTGAGTGCCCCAATCAATCAATAGGTTGCTCCTCCACAGCTGCTTCTTTCTGTCATTACATAAGTCTCCTTGGTTAGAAAACTCTTCATGGCAAATGAAAGAGCAGCAGCAGTCATTTAAATAATGGCAAAACCAGAAACTAATGCACACAGGACTAGTTTCTCCATCCTACTACCAGAATGCATTATGAGTCAAGGCAATCTGCCTGACAGTCTCCACAAAAACTGCAAGTGTCATCCACACACATTAGCCAAAGGCTGCTGACTCCCTTACATCAAAAGTAACATTCTACTTCATAAGGAAAAAAAAAAAAAAAAAGAAAAAAGAAAAACAAAACCAGCAGTCTGGATACTTCCCCAATGTTATTTCACCTGCTTCTGTGACTTTTCATGCAGATGAAGAACTGGTTTGTACTGTTAGTTACTCATGTCAGATTTTGATAGACCCAATCAATTAACATATCTCAACTTTTAACTGCAGGCTTGAGTCTCCTGCCAACACCTCAAGTTCAAGAATGAACAAATGGTTTGCTGACTGCAAGATCAACAGGAGGGCAGCAGGTTTTTGAAGTGTCAACATGCTACCACAGTCATCATCTATGGATTTGTGAGTATGACGGGTTACACTTGTGGTTTCTTCAGCCTTTAAAAAGCCTTTCAAGCTTCCCCCTCCTTTTCCCCTTTAATTGGAGAGAATAAAAATAAGATGGGTACACACTGAACAATAGCAAAAGCTCTTTCCTAGTACACTACTCACAATCTAAATTAAAAATATAGCATATTTTGTCAGTGTTCAAACCTTTTAGTAAGAAATTTTATTACTCTACAATAAAAATGCTCTCTGCCGTGAATGGAAGAAAGATAGTCAAAATCATAATATACAGAACAGCCCCTAACATGCTAATTATACATTTAATGTCCAGTTAAATTTATGGATACAAAATTAAGGATGTAGGATAAAGCAAACACAGAATCACATATAAAGTACGAATATGAACAAGGTTCTACTGTAGAAGATTAATAAAGTAGGGGTGGGGGGAAAGGGAACTTTACTTACAAGAATAGAACACACAATGCCAGCAACAAAACATATGGCAAACCATCTGACTCGAGTACCAACGCTGAGTGTTGAGGCATCGAGGACCTTAACGGGAGGAGAGGGGGAAGGAGAAAAAAAAAAGAGTGTATTACAAACCCAGTTTTGAACAATCAAAAGGACATTTTTCTCTTTACTACTGAAGTCCTTAATTTCAAACAAAATTTTTTAGCCAGAAACAATTATTTTACCTTGCTTAACAGTTGCTTGCATATTAATTATTTCAGTTTAAGAAATTATATTAGCAATCTGGAAACATATTTCCAAAACAAACAAACAAAAGAGACAAAACCTGTGAAGGTATATCCTGGCACTCAAGCAATACTGCTCCACTTTCAAACAGACTTTCTTTTCACTGTACAATGACAATTGAAAATTATCACAATTGTACCAAAGCAGAAGAATGAATGCACCTTCTAGATAGGTTTATCTGCAAATTGCTATTTGTGCAGCACTGTATGTTCCTGTAGACATTACTACCTTTTCCTGCTACTAGACAGAACCCATTGTACATATTAGTACAAGTATCCACCACAAGCATTATGATTCCACTTCAATTACTGTTCCTTACAGGGTGAAGGTGTAGGCAGATTAACGCAGCTTGTGTCAACAGACAGATAACTTGCTGAAAGGTGTAATTTTATCTCCTGATTCTCCAGTGTGACTCCAGAACCTGTAAGACCCTTTAATGAGCTGAGCTAGCTGCCACAACTCACAAAGTGGGAAAAGAACTAGTGTTCCTTCTATTCTGATGACTTAGTTCTATGCTAGACTAATGAGTCAAACCAGCTCAGCAAGATGTCAGAAAAGCAGTGGGGCTGATATAAGGAAAGAGGCAGCGCCACATAGCTGGCAGAAGAACAGCCCCTTTCAGCAGAAGTGACTGGTAGATATGCTCCGTTGATTTTCTCCACCCATGCTGTAAGCTTACTCCAGGTCACTAAAATTAAATATACTTTCTATTTTAAACGGGTCTATCAAGTGAAGTGTTGCTTCAGCTTCTGTAAGATGACTACGAAAAGCTAACTTTCCTATTTGTTCAGATCACTCAAGCAAACTTGCCCTTTTGTTATCTAGTCTACAGATATTTTCAATCAAGTGTAATTAACCAAATATACAAGTTAGGGCTTCCCCAACCAATGAGTTTGATGTTTCTCCTACTCTTTTGAGAAATTTCTCTCTCAGGTAGTGGTAAGTGAATGAATGAAATTTGGTTACTGCTTAGAATGATTTCATATCTGTACAAATGAAGAATCCATACCTAGTTTAATGAAAAAGGGCCACATACAAGCACACATTTATATGCTGTGATGAATCAGCATCTGAATGTATGTCAACAAGGAATAGCTTGGACTACTTTCTACTTATAAAAAAATTACTAACCTTATTTAATAAAATTAAATACTTTGAATATTTACTTAAGAAGGAGGATCAGAATACTAAAAGTAATCTTTTACGCTTGCATACTGTGTGAGCACACACAGAGCTGGGATACAATATTGTTCTGAATTTTCTTCCCCCTTCTCCGTGTTCAGCAGTTAAGACAGAACTTCCCAAAGGTCAGAAGATGCAGCTTACCTTGTTAGGTCCAACTCTTTATCCTTATGTACGCATTAAAGAAATAGACAAAAACGGCAACTGAAAGATGGTTTAGTATTTGAAATGATATTTGATAGTCATATTCGTGAATGCCTATACATGTAAGAAGTACAGGAAGAGCTGGTAGGACATAAGTGAAAATACCCATTTGAATCATGCTTTTAGTTACACCTATTCATGCAACTAATCACGCGTACACAAAAAAAAAAGAGTAAAAATCCTTTCCATCCCTGCTCAGAAATGAAGTGTGGATGGGCCAACACTATCAGTACACCCAATGCACGCATTTCAGATTGCCTAGAAAACAGGAAAAGGATGAAGGTAAATCATTTCTTCAGGTGTATCAGGCACATTGCTGCCACTTACTGCTCTTCTACTTCTAGTCTTAATATCTGAAAGTGTTCCTGAAACAACTACCAGGAAATTTCATTTATCATATAAATTTGAAAATACCTTTATCTTCATTTAAATTCCTAACAGTTATTAGGTGGAAAAAATACCAACACCATAAAAAAGTAAACCACACAAAGGCTTGGAACAGAAAATGCCACAAGACTTAAAATACGATTTCAAAATTAGTTTAATACATTTTATGGATTTAATTCTTAAAAACTTAGATTGACAATACATGCACATGAACTGCAGGAAGATAAGCTGTGGCATGAGGGCTGCCAGAGCACCACAACACAGCATTCTCTGTAATAATAAAGCTAATTAAATTCATTGGCATTAAAATGAAGGCTGATCCTCCAACCATTCTTGATGCCATCACCATTTATGTTATCGAGCTGCACCTAGTTAATGCAGTGTTTGAAATCCTGAAACTGGAGATCTGGTAATGCATTTTCTTAGTCCCTGACACCGAATACTTTTTAGGTTTCATGGAAGCAATGGAACTGGTTACCTTTCCGAGATGCCTGTTTCACCCCTGTAGTGAAGCACCTTGCTGCAGGAGTAACAGGTACATAGTTCAACTACTTAAACAACAAACTTCAGCTTGTGCTAAAATGCCATGCTACAATCTGTAAAAGTCAAGGACCTGACACAGTGCCTGACTATTCTGCTGTTAAGTGCTGCAGGAGCAGTAATTTCTGTAAGAGGGGCTGTGAAACACCTTGAAGTAACAGCTTAGTTTCTTACACCTATGAACCTATGAGACTGTGAACCAGGACCCTAAGAAAAAGTTAGTAAGCCTGAACTGCCTCTGCAACAAAAGCAGGAAACAACAGAAGGGTGATTAGGACTTTCTTTATTGTCTGACATAAGCTGTACAGCTAATCCTAGATTTCAGATAAAAAGAGTTGGCATTACACTCTACGATATTTGCATTAGCAGAAGCTTTTACTTAGAAGACTGAAAAAATTGCCATGCAAAGTCCACAGCTGGGGAAAGATTCATATGGAGAACTGCACAGTGGTGGCAGCAAGGGAGTCCCTGTAAAACATACCCTTCTTGCTATACTGCTTATCAGCTTGTTTCTAAGTGATAAAAAGAAAAAAGAAACAAATCAACAAATAGAAACCCTTAGTTTTCTATAGCTAAGCTTTAATGTCAAACTCCTGGGCAAGAAGCAAAGACTTTTATTCACAGGATATTCCAAGAAAATATTACATCAAAAAAATGATGAAGACATCCAGAAATCAAGAGGAAACCCTCTGTGGAAACTGGAATCCGGAAGGCAGACTTCCTGAAACATAAGGAACAATCTTGCAATAGTCTAATACACAAGCTGCAAGCAACAGATAACAGCGTCTTTGCTGAATAGCTTGCTATGGACACCCAGTAAATCATATGAACGATAACCTGCAAGGATACCTTTGTTCAAAAACATTTCTTATGGTTTTGAACATCTACCTAGGCTCCCCCCATACGTTAATTATCTTATAAAAGTTTTCCATATGGGCAAGCAAAAAAATAGAAGCACTTTCCTTTATAGGTTTTAAGAAAGATTCTGGAAGCTAACAATTATATCTTTTCTTGATAGTAAATTCAAGAATATACGAGTAATGGAGAAAACTCAATTTCAAAGAAACATTGAGTACATTTGCAGAATTGAGTTCCTAAGCAATATTTAAAAAAATATTTAGAGAGAGATATTTTCATCTTTCCTCAATAGGTTTCCTTGTATGTATTTCTATCAACACTTTAGAGTAAAATATAAGAAATTTAAATATCTGGTCTATTTCTCCTTGCTAAAAATCTTGTTGAATGGTTTAAGCAGTTGTCAATTGACAACTATCATGAAACGACAGCCAGGAAACAAGCCAATGTGTCAAACGGACTGATTTTATTAGTTTTGCTGTTGATAAAACTAAACAGCATAATGCTGCCCTGTCAACATCATTACACTGCTATATTTACAATTCATTATTGATTTTTTTGTAATAAATTCCTTTAATTCCCTTTTAATATTTAGAGTAATTGCTCTAACTGCAGCATAAAGTGACAGCTGGTCATCTGAAGAATTTAGAAAGTACAGAAAGACTTCATTGAATCATCACACAACTGTCTCACTATATACTTTTCTTCTACTTTACTTAACAGGAATGACACTGACTTCATGGTAATGATTCTGCAAAAATCAAGAAGGAACAGAATACAGAGGCATCTGTGAACATAAACCATATGATGACTATTGCACAACTACCAGCTATTCTAAAGAGAAGGCCATTGTTTTTAATCAAATACATAACTCAGTTCCAGAAAGGTCATTTAAAACAGTTGAAGATTTTACACACAAAACGCATAACCTTATATTTTCTTTCACAACCTTACCGCTGAAAAAGTGTCCTTCTCTGTATGGGTGCACATACTTTTTTTCTCCATTACACACACTTTAAAAATAGTCAAAGCATTCAGCTGTAAAGCTATAGCTTTAGTGAATGTCACATATGAATTCCCTCACTAAAAAGAGGCTTGATTGCCAGTGTTCTAGAAATACATTGCTACTTTGAGAGAAACCTACAACAGAGACATTGCCTAACCTAAACACTTGAGTTTATCTTCAGCAGGTATTTATTTACTTTAAAGAAGATCTTTCTGGTTTATCTTCTCAGCATGAAGCTCCTTCGCACTATGCCAAAGGCATATTTATACACTTTCTTCTATCATGTACTAGACAGGCGTTAAATATGGGGAGATTTTTCCTGTTTAAAGCCTTCTCCGGCTCTAACATCTTTACATGCAATAGTAAAATCATATATATCTTAGTTACTGACATTTAACAAAAGGCACATTCTTAGCTCAGTTCTCTCCTTCTCAGGATATACACCTCAAATATAAAATTATTAAATCTTAGGCATTTATCTGTTGATTGCTGCCTTAAAACAAACATCACAGCATCAAATAAAGGAGAACTCTGTGTTACTATCATGTGTCTCATGTGAAATGTGCCTGGGGATGGCAAATTAATTCATTCTCTTGGAATTGAACTAAGATTAACAGCAACATAAGCATTTCTTTGATAATATTGCAGTAAGATCACAACATGAAGCATACCTGCCAAATGCTGGCAGCCAGCTCTGCAGTGAAAGGGCACAGATGCTACACTACTTCCAGAATCAATCAGCTGTGGATACAATTTAGCTGCTTTACTGTGGCAATGAGGTCAAGTTCATAAAGCTTGAAGACCAGCAGCAACTCAGCGCAAAGACAAGTGAAGCATGTCAGCAGCAAGCTGCTGGAACTAAAATTGTGCCATAGACACCAACTGTACTGATCAGGCTGTGCTGGTTCACCAAGGTTTATTAGCTGTAGCTCAGATCCAGGCTGCTCTATGTTCCAGCTTCCTTCACCATGCCCCAGCATCCCATAGCACATAGTATCAAGATATTCCATGATGTGGGGCACTTTAACCTGCAGTCACGCCAATTAAATGGGAGCTGATAGTATAAATGGTTTTTTATAAGTATGCTCAGCTTGGCTTCAGCCTAGAAGTGAAGTCTCAGAAATGTATGGTGTTCAAACCCAGTAAAAAAAACAACTGACGATGAGGAACTCAGTGAGGAGGAAATAGAAAAATTAAATTGTACTTGAGGAGTATGCAGCGAAAAAAGGAACGTCAGCACAATATATACAAAACTATCTCTAGATAGAGAGTCTTTCATAGCTTTTGCAAATTCAGGGGCATAAGGAAATGGAGAAGCAATTTAGAAAAAAAACCCATTGTTTTAACCGATCATCAAGTACCAAGGCCACGCAGGAGGACGAGTACCCACAAGACAAGGAGACCCTCCCGAAGCAGGACGTGTGAAACAAACCCAAAAGACCCCAAACCACCAACACAGCAAAGCATTTCTCTGCACAACGAAAATTCGCCAAAACTCTGACTCCCGGGCAGGGCCTGGTGCCCACAAATCTCACCCTCCGGCGCACGCAGCAAACTTTCGTCTCTCCGTTGCCTCCCCGTCTCTCCCGCTTACCGACACGGGCGGGCACGCAGGCGGACACGGCGGGGCTGCCTGTGCCTGCGCAGGCCGGGGAGGGAGCAGTGCGGGAACGCGGCGCCGCCTCAGGCCGCCGACACCAGTGCGGGCCTGGGCGGGGAGGCCTCAGCGACCCCGCCTGCACGGCGGGGCAGGGGGCGCCGGCCCGCGAGCCGCAGCTCGGCGGCCGTTAGCGGCGGCCACCAGGTCGCCGGTGCGGGGAGGGAAGAAGAACGGGTCCCCGCCGGGCGGTACCTGCGCCGTCAGTCCCTGCTCCTCGTCGTCCTGCCCGGTCAGCACCCGCCGCAGCTTCTCCATGCCGCCGCTCGGCCGCGCCGGGCCGGATCCGCAACGCTCTCCCCTGCGGGCCGCGGGCCCAACCGGAAGTGACGCACCCCCCGGCTTCGCCCCTGGCGGGCGCGGCCTCGCACCACTCTCAGTTTCCCGGGGAGGGGACGGGGCGGGGCAGAGCGGCGGTTGGGCGCGAGGCGGCGGTTGGGCGGGGCGGCGGCGGTTGGGCGGGCCCTGACAGGGGGCGGTGGCGGCGGCGGCCCCTCGGGGAGCGGTTCCCGGCCGATTCCCCGGGCAGCGCCCGTGAGGCGTCGCCGCTGGCCGCGCTGGAGGCGGTGGGAAGGAAGACGGCGTTTTTCAGTGGGCCCCGGCTTCATCGCTCACTGCGGAATCGGCTTATTTCGATACGCACAGAAACCGTGATTTGCATGAGCTCGGAAGTCCGAATTGGCAGTGAAATAAAGCCTGTGGTGGAGGCACAGAATGGTGACACGCACGGCCCTGCGGGAACGGCTGATAGGGCGTGATGGCACTGCAGAGGGCAGGGGCGTGGGGCACCGGCAGGCTCGCCCGTCCCGGGAGAGGCTGCCTCACCCCCAGAGCACGAACGTCGTCCTGGGCGGCGGGGCCTGTGCCTGCTTCTGCCTCGGTTGTGCCACGAAGGGGTGCAGGAGGGCCGAGCAGGTGGTCATCCAGCTACCAGACAGCAGGCGCCCTGCAAACACTGACGCAAGCAGCCTCGGCGCTCCTTGAATTAGGGGCGCCTGTTGCACCCTGCACACCACCTGCGAGCAAGCCAGGTGCTGTTCCAGCTACGAATGGGTGGGGCAGAGAGAAATGGGATTACCGGTAAAGACCTTCAATGGGTAAATGTAACGCATACATTAATGCAGAGATTTCCAGTATGGCTCTGTGTTGTCAACCTCCGCCCCAGGGAGAAAGGGTATGGTGGAGGCCATCGCGCTGCCCCCGTGTCTTGGCTGCTTCGCCTGCTTGTTCCCAGCAGCGCTCTCACCACCAGCCCCTCTGATCAAGCATGGTGACTCTGCATGAGTCTTGCCTGTCCTGCTCTGCTCAGACGCTGACCCCCGTATGCCCTTTGGGGCCGTTGCTGCGTCTTGGCATGTGGCTCCGCTGTGTGACCGGCCCTCAGACGAGCACCACAGCTCTGGCCTGAGTGGTTTGCAGGGGGAACAAGGCGGGCGGCTGGGGGAGAAGGAGCCAGCGGGTGTGCCCTGCCTGCTGCTTGGCTGCAAAGTGACAGCAGGCAGCAGCGTGGGGTGGGGCAGGAGGGGAAGATGAACGATAAGGGCTGTATAACCTGCTGCTGTGTGAGCAAAGCTTGATAAGAGCCAGGGCAGCAGAGCCCCCCATGAGGCCCTTCAGGACAGAAACCTTCCCTTCCCTCTCTCCCCTCCGTGAGAGGAGAGCTCCCACCCTGTTCCGCTCCCCACGCACACTTCTCTTAGGAAGAGTTTCCCATGTGCCTTGTACATCAGCTTTTGGGTGAAACAGTTGGACACAGACTGTACCTTTCCAGCCTGGCGACAGGCCATCAGCATCTCAGGAAGCTTTAGTCAAGGCCAAAATCCTGAATGGGAGAAACACCTGTGGCTGTGTGAAAACAGTCAAACAACAGCAAACAACAACCAAACACTCAAACAACAGCAAAATGTCACCTCCTGAGGTGGGCAGCATGGCCCCCATACCTTGCAAGGCCCTGAGCAGGGAGGAGAGTGTGCGCAAGGGAGCAACATGACCGTGACGCCTCTGAACAGGGGAGGAGAAATGAGAAAAGGGATGGAGCGGGGGGCAAAACCCATCCTCCTGGTACCTGGGATGCCCGCTGGCCCCGTGCCCACAGCTACCAGGAGGAAGGAAGAGGCCCAGCTGGTCATGGCATCCTGTCCGCAGCTTGCTGCCACCTGCTTGGCTCGGGTGCCTTGGGCGCTTTGCAGTTGACAGGGGCAGCAGGTGGTGAGCGGAGGTTCTCGGTGACCTCCTTCTCCTCTGCAGCGGGCTCAAAGCCGTCAACATGGGAGTGTCATTTGGTGGTGGCTCTGAAGCGAACTGGTTGCCAGCAGGAGCTGCTGTTCCCATGCCCCTCCCCACTACCCCAGACCACGAACTGCTTCCTGGAGGATCCCGCCAGTGACTACATTGATGGAGTCCCTCCTCTCTCCTCCTGCCTCCCAGGGCCTCCCTTCTTCATCAGAGGACCCTGTGGAAGAGAGGAAAGCATGCCTGCCTTTCCCGGAGGGAGAAGCCAAGGCAGTCTGTGGCTTACAGCTGCTCTCCCACAGCTCCCAGCTTCCTGGGGACACCATTTTCTGCAGGGTGGTGGGAGCACGGGACAGACCCATCCCTGCCTTGACTTCTGCCTGTGAGGAACGGGGGAAGCGAAGCTTTGAAGAATTTGGCCCACCAGGGCCTGGCAGGCTGCATCCATACAGCTCGAGCCCCAGGAAGCTCTCTTCCCTATGGCCTGTTGACATCTGCAGTAGCAGAATAGCTAGAAGCACAAGGTGTTTGGATATAGGGGGCAGGGAGCAGAGCTGACATCAGCTGGTGGTAGCAGAAAGGAGCTTTGTTGGTTTTGCATGAAATGGAGAAGGAGGGAGAACGTCCTGATGCTTCAGGTGCCTCTGGAGGTGGTCACTGAGACCTTTTAGGTACAGCATCCAGCACACTTTGCATCATGCGTCATGGCTGCATGATGCTAAGAGTTTTGTTTGCTTCACTGCTATTTGCTTGGGCAGAGGGATGGCAAACATTACCCACAGTTTACTTCTAGTAGTTCCTCTGTTCCACAGAAATGTTGTGGGCTCATGCTTCCACTGGAAATGACGGCATGACAACAAATGTGTCAGAGCATGGCAGTCTCTTCCCCACCTCCTCCCAAGCGACACACAACCCGCAGCTGAAATCTTTGGGCTCCCCACTAAAACCCAAGCTGTGCAAGCCGTCCTGTACCTCCATAGCCTTCCCACAAAGCCCCAACCCAAGTGGCTGTTCAGCTGACTGACTGCTCAAGATGCCGTGTTTGATCTTCAGGGTGATGGTGCACGGCCAGGGGAAGCCTCAGGAGCAGGACCCCGCTCCCCTCCCACTCACCGAAGCAGCTGAGGGAGAGCTATCGCCACGTGCCTTTTCATGCCTGTGCAGGGGAGACGGGGAGCAGGAAAGCCTGTTACTGATGGCTTCCAGAGTATTTGTATGTGTAACACCATTGCCACATCATCAGCCCCAACCCACTGTGTTTGGGGAGGGGAAAGGACTGGGCCGCAAACGCTCTGTGCAGAGGCCGTGGGGAGGCTGTGCGTAAGATGTGCAGCTAATCGAGTGCTGGGACCCTAGTCCCTCACATGGGGCAAGCCCTGGGTATGTGCTCTCTGCCTTCACCAGCTGCTACATACCATGGTTCCCCAGGGACTGTTTTTTTAAAGACCTAACAGTCTTTGTGGTAGTACCAGTGACGTGTATCACCTCTCTATAGCTCTGAGACCAATGCAACAAGCCTCACACACCTCTGCTTCCCCAGCTTGCCCCCCACATGTGTCTATAGAAAGGCAGCACCTTTTTGTTCAAGTTGGACGCAACCAGGAATTACTGAAGTAGGCTGTGGTGGGGAGCAGGCCAGACAGGTGTCGCTGGTTGTGCCTCCACAAAAGTCTTCTGCAAGGTCCAGGCATGGGGATCTGGCATAACGCCAGAGAGCATGTTCTCTGAACTCGCCCTCATGGCAGTCCCAGGGCTCAGAGATGTCCAAGCAGGCATTAGATCCCACCTGACGATCTGTTCAAGACCTTCATAACAGGGGCAAGTCTCCTGTGCTATCTCCAACAAGCAGTTGTTGGGTTTTCAAAATCACAGCCGCCTTCCTCAAGGCTTTAATTTTCATTTCTTTTCTTAAATTTAACTAGATGTAGCCAAAAAATTAAACCTGAAATTTAGAGCAATTTTCTGGATTGCTACAGTCCAGAAAGAGAGAGTGGCACTTTCAGGGGGCAGTTCTCATCTAAGGCAGTTATTTTAGTACGGGAGAGATTGCCTTCTGCTCTCCGGTGACTGTAAAGGAAGCATGGATGACTAGGTCAGACCAGACACCTAAGTTTCAGTCTGCTGAGTTAGGGTGACGAACCTCACCATTACCTCTTTTAATTTAAATATAGGCAGGAGCAGCCTGTATATAGAACTTCTATTTACTTTTACAAAAATCTATGTATAGTAAGCATGATAGGACTGCTACTTCAAGCAATGGAAAGATAAGAGATTAGGTCCTAAAAGCCCAGAAGTAGCCCCCAGAATTGATGGCATTGAAGTATTGCCAATGATTTGTTACAAAGGCATCTTAATTCTAAAGCATATCTGAGAGCAAAATATAAAAACAAAAAAAAAAATTCTCTTTGTTTTTTTTTCCCCTCCCAATTTATAGGTAGATATAGATAGACACAGACAATTTAAATTGATTGTGCTAGAAAGGTTGGACCAGATGATCCTTGAGGTCCCTTCCAACCTGGTATTCTATGATTCTATGGTAAATCTGGGTCTACCCTTCTGGTCTGCATGACTTCAAACAGGAGTGTTTGGCTCTGCCTTGGATTACTGGTGGATTTCTGGTTGTACGGGGAACACAGGCACGTAAGCACCTGGCAGAGAGCGAGCTGAAGCTGTGTTTTGGCTTCTGTGTGAACAAGCGCACAGTCTCACCGCTGTAGAGCGGAGAAGAGCAGTGCAAACCTGGGCTGCCTGAGCCCTGAGCAGTGCCGGGGGCCGGCTTGCATCCTACCGCTGCCCCCTCCTCCCTGCTGGCTGCCACCTGGGCTGCACAGCCTGGCTGGCACCCACAACCGTTTCACTCCTGAATGAGGTTTTGTTTGCTTCCCTGCTATGTTCTTGAGCAGAAGGTTGGCACAGTCACCCCAAATTTATTTTTCCTAGTTTCTCTGCTCAACAGGAATTCTTAATTCTCTGCACTATCATCAAATACCGTGAGACTGTCATTACCTTGCTACGAAAAACAGGCAACTCAGAAGGCCTATGTTCTTCAATATTTCCGTGCTGATGAATTTTGGCTGATAAGGGAGTAGGATCAAAAAGTTGTTCTGCTTTTCTAGAAAGCTCAAATTCTTTTTCTGAACACAAGTCAAAACAGCTGGTATAAAATATCATTTTGCCTTTAGCTGACAAACATATGGCATTTGGAGCTAATTTCTGGTTTCATGATGAGGGTGTTGTGGATTTGCAAGCCCCAGTTTATTTCTTTATTCCTAAGGTATGGTGTGGTCTGCTTACAAATTTCATTGATTCTTGACCTCACTAGTTTGCATGTATCCACATCTAAATTTGAAGCTAGCTAGAAAATCTGCTGAGTAATGTTGTCTTCCTGAAGCATGCATGAATTCAGCTGACTCGCTGAATTGATGCAGTCAGTGGCACAGTTTTAAGGTACATAGAGCAGTGTCTGTACCCTTCAGCCTTGTAGCTCTATCAGCTGTAAACCCTTATTCCATAAAAATAAGAGTTCTGTGATTGCTCTGGTCACACTTTAGCATTCTAATGTCCCATATCCCTCCTCACCTTTGCATTCTTCACCTTTGGAAATGGGATCTTTGAATGAACATTGCTGAAAGGTGAAAGCCAGGTGTTACAATAAGTAAAACTGAGTAAAGGATCTCTCACAGAGACCCACTGGGAGCACGGTCGAAAACAGAGAAGCTAGAGCTGCTTTGGGGACTTGCCTGTTCTGCTTGGTAAGACCTCACCTCAATCCTGCTGCTTGATGCAAACATCTCACATCAAACAAAGCAGCAGCTGCTGAAGCCCACTGAAAGGAAGGGAGCTTGCCATTGGGGACGAATGCCCCTCGTGTCTTTTGAAAAGATCCCATGCTCCTGAAAATGCAACAAGCCTGCATCACTGGCAGTGACAGGTAGTGGTGATCCAAAAACAAGGAGCTGAAAAATGCATCCCCTTTCTTACGCCTCAGTTCAGGAAACCCATTGCTTCTAATTTGTCTGACGCTTCCTGCAGATTACCCAGAGCCACAGGCCTGTCCAGCAGAGCAGACACGTGGTGGCTTCAATACAGCTTCATGGTAATTGTTTCTGCTGTGACCCAAACCTTTCCAGACCCAGTCATCACTTCTGTAGTGTCAGAAACTGATCTCACTCATAGGCCTCTGATGTGGGGAGCTGAGGCATACAAAATCCAACTGCAGACATAAGAGCTGTTTCCCAGAGTGCTGGGCAGGCACCTAGTAGCTAGGTGTGTTTGTGGTTCACAGTAACACAGTAACTGTGAGCAAAGCTTTGGAGGGAAAGGTAATAGCCTTTAGTGGCTCATCATGGCTAACGCAACAAATGCAAGGAAGTAACAAACAGCCTTGTGAGCTCATCTCTTTCTGTGGCATCATACAGTCAGATCAGGTGTCACAGAGGCTTGGTTAACTGATACACTATTGGGTACCTTGCCAAATCTTCGAACCATTGAACCCTTTCCTCTTCTAACAATAATCTGGCAGAAAGCTGATGCTGATGTTCACCAATTTACAGTATAAGAAACACAAAGTATTAGAGAGGCTACCGATCACACTGCTGGCTTTGTGCTTTGCTCCCAGGTGACCCATAACATTTAGTGTGTACAAAAGTACTTTGTAATTGTTGCTTCACATGGCTTCCCCACGAACAAACACAATAATTGTCTCAGGATTTTAAGTGATCTCAGGGGCAAGGAGACACGGTCTATCCGGATGTGTAAGAGAGGAATGTTTGAGACAATCTTGCTATTCCCTTGGCATTGCTACAAGTTAAAATTTGGAGAACTTTCCATGTTTAAGCGGTGATCTCAGATCCAGGCAGACTACAGAGTGACAGGTTAGAGGAGATTAATATCTTGTCCTGCCAGGAGACAGCTTTAAGATTTCACAACACCACATGCCCTCTTCAAAGAATGAGGAAGGCTACTAGTCTCATTTACATTGCTCGATCTCATTTACATTGCTCGATACCACTCTGAGAACACATCCCTTCAGTTAATACATACCCTAGGACAACAAGCATGACATGAGACTATTCCAACCGTCCTATAAAGCAACACAATTAAAGCAAGTTACAGCATGGTTCTCCCCTGGGTAAATTATGGGTTAAATGCTTTCAAAATTATTAAATACTTTCAAAATTATTAAATACTTCCAAAATTATAAGTGGCTTGCTTTGTACCTTCACATATTTCTACATAGTGGACCAAATACAGCCATCACGTAAGCACTTGCAAGCGCTGCTGTAATTGGCACTGCTTTCTCTTGCACCAAGAACTGAGTTTGCGCTAGTTATCCCCATACAATAGTTTCAGTTAATGAGAAAGACATGACCCAGATTTCAGACTAAATGAATAAGCTGAAAATTCCCAGGCTTGTTGCCATAGTTACTTGAAACCTACTGTTAAAAAAGGTGAGAAGGAAGAGAGGGAGGAGCAGAAAAAGTAGGAAAAGAAGAGAGCAATATCACGGTCAGGGTTAGGCCATGTGATAGAGAGAGGCGGTGATCTTGAAGGAGCAGAACCTCAGTGATGACACTCAGAGAAGGTCATCCAGGAAGCCAGTATTTCTGCCTTCTGGTTCCTATTGGGTTGCTTATATGGACATTAGTTATTTCTAAGTGGTTACCACAGTGACTAAATGCAATGCACTGGCAGCTATTAGATCAGCAAAAGCAGAAAGGGATTGGGTGGGGAGAGACAGACTTTGCCACAATTTATTTAATAAAGAAATTGCCTCAGTTTAGAACACCAGACTGCTTGCTTTTCCACTTTACAAAGATAGTGAAACTTGCAGCAATGTCTTATTCAATCAGAATAAACTTTTTAGCCTCTGCATAAGATGACAGCAGAAAGACTCCAGCCCTATAGAAGCAGAACTGCAGACTTATTACATTAGGTAGTTAGCATCTTCCCCAAATGCAGACAGGATCAAAGTATCCCATGAGACACAGGCTGGAAACCTAAGAGAGCTGGTAACTGTGCTTGTGAATCTGTCATCTACTACCATTTTATATTGTTAGTCTGTCACGTTAGCATGAAGAAACAGGCCTTATTCATAAAGGCCTTTGTGCTAAGCCCACCAATGAATATATCACACTAGTAGGGGTTTTTAAATCACTATTCTCTATCATCTCATCTTTTTATTCCTGCTCTTCTTTACTTCCCTCCCTTTCTTATAACTGGCATGTAAAGCAATAACATGTCTCTGCACCTGTAGCAGTATAATACAGGATCATATACACTGGAAACATACACAGTTGAAGTAAATACATGTAAATGCTCTACGTATTGGTTAGACCATAATGCAGTTAGTATCTGCATTCATGGAGTGAGCTCAGGGAAGGCACTGGAGTAGTTGGAAGACTGCTTTGCCCTAATCCGGGATTGCATTTTTCTAAACACTTTACTTCTATGTCAAAACCTGTCTTGGCCCCAAGGAGCAAACTCTCCCTTTCTTGCTGCCTTCTCTCAGTCTATAACCTTATTGAGACTTTTGTCCCTTTCCACCCCACCAAGTCCTCTACATTGCTGTCTTTGCTCAGATGGCACCATTGTGCTTTGTACAGAGAACAAAAGATAACCCACAACCCTACAGAAAACTACGTTTTACTTGCAATGTGTTTTCTCTGAGAGCTGGCAGGCTGCATTTGCGGTACCCTGGCTAAAGGGAGTTTTCTGCTGGTTTTAGAGTAGGGAGAACTCACTTCTTCATACAGAAGTCATAGACGCAAAATGAAAAAAAAGAGTATACTATACATAGAAGCATTAGCTGAAATGATTATATAGCATGAGACAGTTGTGGGAGGTTTAACAAAATTCTCTATAGGTAGCTGTTATTACCCTCATTAAAGGAGCCTTGCAAGTAATTTCTTCTGTTCTGACCCCACCATTATGGTTATTCCTTTTTTGGCATTTATTACTGTGCTACCAAATGACGTCCACATTTGAACCATAAATGAGCAAGCTTCCAGATCAAGGACATTTAATTTTGCAACAGCAGGAGAGATTGTAAGCTGTTTTAATGCCATAGTAAGTTATAGTCTAAGTCTCCCCTTGAAGAAGTGGGTCAAGAGATCTCAAACTGGGGGAAGATGGGGAACGACAGGTGGACTGAGAGCTTAGCTGGTACTGTCTCCCACTTGAATTCCCAATGGTGTCACATTCCTTACCAGCAGACTAGCAGCACTTGCTCAGAAAGGTGAGAAATTCTTTTCTGGCTGAAAACATGAAAGAAGGCAGCAGCTGACGCTGCAGCAGCAGCCACGGCAGCAAGACAGGAAAGGCCATGTGGTTCCCAGTCTTACTGTGGTGGAACAGGAGCAGGACACACGGGACAGTGCGTGGGACCACAGCAGCACAGGTTTCTAGTGGCCGGACATATCCTACAGTTGAGAAGTTATTAGCATTAAAGCAAGCTGTGAAATTAAAACCAAATAGCTATTCCAGAACAACAGCATGTAGAGACAAGCTCTATAATCTTGCAAGTCAAATGCAAATACTGAACTTTAATTTTGGATTACTATTAATCAGTTAAGCTGGCATAGCCCTGTTCTTTTATCCAAGGCTACACGAGGTTAAAAAAAAAAACCAGTTATTAGCTCCATTGAGGTATTCAGACTCAAGAATATAAAAATCTCCAGAATCTCTTAAAAATGTTCTATTTTGGGTTACTCCAGACAGCACCATCCCAAAATGGCCATATGCCAATGTGTCCCAGTATTTTGTGCTAGAGGAACCAGGTGCAGATTAACTATACAATTATATATTCATAGAATCATAGAATTTTTAAGGTTGGAAAAGACCTTTAAGAACATCAAGTCCAACCGTTAACCTAGCACTGCCAAGGCCACCACTAAACCATGTCCTCGAGCACCATGTCTGCACGTCTTTTCAATACCTCCAGGGATGGAGACTCAACCACTTCCCTGGGCAGCCTGTTCCAATGCCTGACTACCCTCTCGGTGAAGAAGTTTTTCCTAATATCCAATCTAAACTTCCCCTGGTGCAGCTTGAGGCCGTTTCCTCTCGTCCTATCGCTTGTTACTTGGGAGAAGAGACCGACCCCCACCTCGCTACAACCTCCTTTCAGGTAGTTGTAGAGAGCAATAAGGTCTCCCCTCAGCCTCCTCTTCTCCAGACTAAACAACCCCAGCTCCCTCAGCCGCTCCTCACAAGACTTGTGCTCTAGACCCTTCACCAACTTTGTTGCCCTTCTTTGGACACGCTCCAGCACCTCAATGTCCTTCTTGTAGTGAGGGGCCCAAAACTGAACACAGTACTCGAGGTGCGGCCTCACCAGTGCCAAGTACAGGGGCACTATCACCTCCCTGGTCCTGCTGGCCACACTATTCCTGATACAAGCCAGGATGCCATTGGCCTTCTTGGCCACCTGAGCACACTGCTGGCTCATATTCAGCTGGGCCACCTGGACACACTGCTGGCTCATGTTCAGGCGGCTGTCAACCAACACCCCCAGGTCCTTTTCTGCCAGGCAGCTCTCCAGCCACTCCTCCCCCAGCCTGTAGTGTTGCATGGGGTTGTTGTGACCGAAGTGCAGGACCCGGCACTGAGCCTTGTTGAACCTCATATGGTTGGCCCTGGCCCAACGATCCAGCCTGTCCCGGTCCCTCTGCAGGGCCTTCCTACCCTCCAGCAGATCGACACTTCCACCCAACTTGGTGTCATCTGCAGACTTACTGAGGGTGCACTCGATCCCCTCATCCAGATCATCAATGAAGATGTTGAACAGGACCAGCCCCAACACTGAGCCCTGGGGAACACCACTCGTGACCGGCCGCCAACTGGATTTGGCTCCATTCACCACCACTCTCTGGGCTCGGCCGTCCAGCCAGTTTTTAACCCAGCGCAGAGTGCACCCATCCAAGCTGTGAGCAGCCAGCTTCTCCAGGAGAATGCTGTGGGAGACAGTGTCAAAGGCCTTACTAAAGTCCAAGTAGACAACATCCACAGCCTTCCCCTCATCCACTAAGCGGGTCACCTTGTCATAGAAGGGAGACCAGGTTAGTGAAGCAGGACCTCCCTTTCATAAACCCATGCTGGCTGAGCCTGATCCCCCAGTTGTCCCGCACGTGCCGCATAATGGCACTCAAGATGATGTGCTCCATGACCTTTCCTGGCACTAAGGTCAGGCTGACAGGCCTGTAGTTCCCTGGATCCTCCTTCCGACCCTTCTTGTAGGTGGGTGTCACATTTGCTAGCTTCCAGTCACCTGGGACCTCCCAGGTTGACCAGGACTGCTGACAAATGGTGGAGAGTGGCTTGGTGAGCACCTCCGCCAGTTATATTGCAATAATTCCTCATTTCTCCTTGTTAAGGTTTGTGGTTTTGTTTGTTTGTTTTTGTTTTTTTCCCCAAGCACCATGACTTAAACAAGGAAATGATATGTAAATGGCTTGATAAATAATGCTCTGAAGGACACAGGTCACAAAAGCCACTTGGTGGCACTCTGCCCATATAAACATTTTTGTCACTAGGCAGATTGACAGGCTGTGGAACATCCACCCCAGCCCCAAGTTCCCCATCCCAGACTGGGCCCTGTCCCTACAAGTCCCATGAAAGAGGTTCTGCTCCACCCCGTCCCCTTTTTGTAGAAGCCTATACGGACTGCAGGAAGCATCACTGGTTTAAAATCTAACCAAAGCAAGCTAGAGCCCACTTTCCACCTGCTATTCACTCTTGCACTACTCCAGTATGAAAGAACTTGAGCCTTGTCACAGTGAATGGATGGGGGGGGAAGAAAGGAAAGGTCGAAGGAAATACATGAGAAAATATGGTGCAGGCAGCTACCAGAAAAATGAGAGAAGATAAACTCTTGTAAGTGGTATTTCCTAGTTAGGGAAGTTAAGACAACCAGCAGCTAATGGTGATCAAAGCACCAGGTGAGGCTAGAGTATTCCATCTATTGTGAGCTTTACCCAAGAGCAGCCCATTTCATATCTATGAAGTTCAAACCCACCTATGGATTTGATGGGTCGACTGTTCAGTGGATGAGGAATTGGTTGCATGGTCATATCCAAAGGGGTCAACAGCTCCATGTTCAGATGGAGATTGGTGACAAGTGGTGTCTTCAGGGGTCCGTATTGGGACCAGTACTATGTAGTATCTTCATCAATGACATTGACAATGGGATCAAGTGCACACTTGGGAAGTTTGCAGATGACACCAAGCTGAGCAGTGCAGGTGACACGCCTGAGGGCCAGGACGCCATCCAGAGAGACCTGGAGAAGCCTGAGAAGCAGGCCCATGTGAACCTCATGAGGTTCAACAAGGCCAAGTGCAAGGTGCTGCACCTGCGTCAGGGCAACCCCTGGTATCAACACAGGCTGGGGGATGAAGGGATTGAGAGCAGCCCTGCAGAGAAGGGCTTGGGGCTGCTGGTGGATGAAAAGCTGGACATGAGCTGACAATGCACACTCGCAGCCCAGAAAGCCAACCGCATCCTGGGCTGCATCAAAAGCGTGGCCAGCAGGTCGAGGGAGGTGGTTGCCAGAGAGGGGGTAGATGCCCCATCACTGGAAGTGTTCAAGTTCAGGTTGGACAGGGCTCTGAGCAACCTGATCTAGTTGAAGATGTCCCTGCTCATTGCAGGGGGGCTGGACTAGATGACCTTTAAAGGTCCCTTACAACCAAAACTATTCTGTTATTTCTGCAGAGAAACTAACTTGCAGAATCAGATAACAAATTATAAGGTGCTAAGATAATCAGTTATCCTTACCTGCTTGTATCTCACTACTTATTTATACAAAAGTCTAATGATTCCTCTATCCCAGGAGATAGGGAAAGAGATGACTACTTTTGCAACAAGACAGCAGTACTGAAGAGGCAGCTGCATGCACTAACTTTTCTAAAGCAACGAGTAGTTGTCAGTATTAGCTTTACCCATCCTGCAGGGCATGCCCTACAAGCCTTTCTCGTATGCCTGTTACAAAATTTAGCCATCATGCAACTGGGAACACAATATCAGCCTAGGATTAAAGCAAGTCTTTTAATTGACCATCTTATATTTGCTAGAAGACAATATGTAATATTTACTCAGCTGCATAGCGAGAACCCTCAATTCAGCCCTGTGTATCACGGCAGGAATACTCAGTTGAGTACCCACATCCCCTTTTCCCTGGGGGAGGGGGGGAGAAGTGGTAGGTATTAGGATCCAGAGTACACTTGCCTAAACTCAGTACATACAAAGGATAATACCATTTGCTTTTCCAGCCTGTTTTTGCCTCACGCTATTACAGTAATAAATTGACACTCCATACTAAAAATTTCACTCCAGCATCTGGTATCACAATACGATAAACAAAAATTTTCAAAATGTTGAAGGGATTTATTGCCATTTGGAACATGTTTATTGTTCAAAAACACTGCACTGAAATAAAAATCCATCACATACATTCTTTGTCAGCTATATCCTTACACCAATGTAACTTTCAGGCAGGTCATGCAGGAAAACCACTCTCCCAATCAAGTCAAAAACTACTGAAAGGCACCTCATGTCCTTCAGATCTTAGACTCCAAACAAGTTAATTTTTTGCCTGTATAAGGATTACGTACATCTATAACAACTCAAACAGTAGGAAAAAAATAAAATCCATTTAGAACTTCTTAAAGAACAGTATCAGACTTTGTTGCTTTCCTTCATTCAGTGCTATGCTTTTGCTCTTCCAAGTCTTCTTTAAATAATGTGCGACTTAAAAGTGTACGTTAATGAAGTCTCTTTACTGAGACAAGGCATGCAGTAAGGGAAGAAGGAAAGCTGGTCACTTCCAGGCTGCCTATCTACACATTTGTTCTTGTAGATTAGCAAACCACTGCTTAAGTTTAAAAAAAAAAAAAAAGAGACAGAATAGGAATGAATGCACCCAAGTTAAATGGCTTTTAAGAATATGTTAATACATAGAACAATGATACCACCTACAGTTCTGTTTACTGACCTCTGTTCATGTTGATTTGAAAACAAGTTTTGTCAAACCATCACAGGCCATTTTTGTAGACTGTTAGATTTTAAAAAAGTTGGTCTTCAAATATTGCTTGTTATTTGGATCACTAACTCTTTATTAAAAGGGTAGTTAATTAAGGACCTGTAAGGCAGCAAGACTTTAAATGCAATCGTTTACATTGCTGAATAGTACTTTTAAAAAGGCAAGATAAAAAAAACATTAGTAGAACTATTCTTCGTGGGGTCATATTCATAATAGGTGTTTCTGTTTTATCCCCGTTGTCATTGTCACAGTAACTGTAGATGGCAAGTCTTCCTTGGTTGTAATTCGGGATGAACACATTCCCGGGCTTATTTAAAGTTAGATATTTAGTTCTTTTTCTCCATCCTGCCAAGAGAAGAACAGCTTTTGTAAGAGTGAGTATTGAACTGCAATTGCTATGAAAAAATCTGGAGTTACAGCAGAACTTTAGGAATGTAGGACACTTGTCCAGTTATTTATGCAAAGGCAGGTCCACTTGCAGTTTTGCTCAGTCTCATTTTTTAAAATTTATAGTTCAGAAGGCTTCATCCTCTCATTGCTCCACATGGATTTTTTGGAGCAGAAGAGAGAAAAGCCATAATCCTGACTCATCAGGATTGTTTGGGGCAGTGTCTGCACTACTTGCTACATAATGAGGGTATGAGACTGCTTGCAGTCTGTTTCCCAGTCACACTCAGTTGGATCTACTCCATGTATAGAACAGTCAGCTTAGAGAGGTTTTGCTTAATTTCTCTCACATACAATCCCTTCACAGTTTTATGGGCGTTTCCATCTCAGGAACTAGTTACTGAGATGGACATGTGGACTAATCAACATAATACATGAGACAAACCCCAAAATAACCAGCAGCTGCTGAAAGTCCTGTCTACATGCGTGACCATAAGGGTTTTCAGCCTTTTCTGTGTGCACCCCTCAGAAGCTTCAAAGGAGGTGCAAGGCAACACGTCATAGTTCAGCCTACTGACAAAAAGCTTGTTAATAGTTTTGCAAAAGGTAATGAAGTTAAACAAGTTCAGGAACCATCCAGGGGTTTGCACCACAGCTAAAAACCAGTAAGAGAGTATTCCAAGAGCCATCAGTTTATGACTTCCCCTTTTTAAAGTGTGACTTGCCTGTATTTGATCAGTCGTCCTCCTTGAATAAGTTGTGCAACTTCATTAGTCAAGTGGCATGCAAAAAGAAGCCAGTTCCTTGGCTGCACTTTGTAAGCAAATCTCATGAAAGTCAAGGAGTAACAACACAGTGCTGCAAAACATGATAGATATTGTTAGTAGATTATTTTTTAATATCTGCATTCTGTTGAGGCTTAATTTTCATACTGTTGGAATGTAATGACAAGTAGAACGCTTGTCACTGCTTTTTGAGTTTTCCAACAATCCCACAAATTCATCTGCTTTGAGGATACAATGCAGGAAAAAATGGAACAGTGCTAATATTTTGGTACACAAGAAAATCTACAGAGCTGCAGCTTTCCACAAAACCTCATTTTCCTGATAGGCTTTCCTGTGAGGCAATAAGGCCTTTTAAATTTATTGCCTAAACTATCTCAGCCAGAGAATGAGAGTTAATCCCAATGAGACATCACCTGTCCTATACAATTATTCTGACAATTTATAGGACAGAATATTTTTAAAAATACTAATTACTTAACTACAGTTCTTGCTGGGAACATTCTAAGATGGACTTTAAGAGAAGGAGGTTTCCATTCCCAGGAAACCATGAACATTCAGAAGCATAAAGCTTTGTTACCTGCTTTCCAGGAAAATGAGCAACAATTTTAATCTACTCTCCTGCCATAAGTGCATGTAAATACAGGAAATTACAACCCAAGAAGTCACTAGTTTTGCAAAGTTCATTTTTAGCTTTCTGACAGGCTTTAAGAAAAAAAATACCAGGAAATGAACTGTTAAAGAAAACAGCCTTTTTTTAGGTACAGAACCTACAAGGTGGGAAAAAAAATATTCGTACACACACCATAAGTGTACTTACAAAAACTAAAAAGTGTCTTAACTTTGCTGAGCTGGGTAGTTGCCACCAAAGCACTATTTGCAAAACAGTTTATACTGGAGACTATTCAAACTGGTCTTCCATCCCTAGGAAGCTGATTAAGAGCCTAAGTAGAACATAGTGAGCACGAGGCTATAAATTTCCTTAACCCAAAGGTATTTTGCTTCAGGGAGAATAATTACTCAGAATTAAGTTATTAACTGAGTAAAGGAAGAGACATGATGCCAAAATTAAGTTAATAAATTAAAGCTATCAGATTTATGATCCCAGAGAAGTATTTGAACAATAAAATACAGAGACAGACACCTAGGCAAAAGCTATACATGTTCCAAAAAAGGTGGGGAAAAATAGTGCTTATGCATTTAAAAAGAAATTCTCACACTGTTCCATTAAGAGTCATGCTAGCCTCTCACAGAGAACTGCTTTGCAAGGAGCTAACCTCCCTCCGCTGCTTTCTGCGCCCTGCAGACCAAGCATTACTATCTCTGCACTTTGTCAGTGTTGATATTTAAGTCTCACACTAACCACAAGCCACCATTGTTCTCGATACAAAGAATAAAGTTGTGTAAAGAGCTGCATTCTGAACCAGTGCATGCAGCAGTATAAGATACAAAAAGAATTATACTTTAGAAGTGAGTCTGGTGATCAAAACTACTAAGACTCAAGACCCACGTCCTTCCCCCCCAAATTTCTGGAAAGCCCTCTGAAAGAGCTCTGCAACTTTTCAGTACCTCAATTTTTAAGTGGCCTCTGAAGTTATATAACAAGATATTTGATATCTATATCTGCTTTGATCACAAGTTTGCAAGCAACTAATATCACTGCTTGAAGGACAGAATCTGTGTTCTGTAGTCAGTTTACTGACAAGAAATTTTTCTCAAGTCTTACCAAATGTCATTCGGCCACTAATGATTTCTGGCGATTTCTTCATGTCATTAATAGCAGCAACAGGAAGTCCCCAGTTGGCAACTGGCCCCCAAAAGTGCTGTAAAGAAGGAAAAGGAAAATAAAGTTACACAGAAACACAGGCCTCCTGCAGTATTCTTATAGTTTTCCTTAGCCACACAAAGCTTCAGAGAACAGGGTTAAGGGTAAAATTCCAACTTAAGACAGGCACTACTTTTGCTGTAAGGAAGAAAAACTAATCACTTCTTTTAGCAGGATCTAGTCTTCAGGAGGGAAGAAAGAGCAACCCACTCTGAATTTTCTTGCAGACTGGAGAGGAACTACTGTAAAGCCACTGAAATGCAGTTTTGTGTAATTATACCTCAGGCATTATTAAGCAGTCTGATGGGTATAGTCATATAATAACCTCAGATTTACAGCTCACTTCTGTGCAGAGAATTAGCATTCATCTCTTTGAAATAAGGCTCCTCAAAAATATAATGAAAACACAAGGACTTGCTGAAGTGAAGAACTAGAACTGTTTTCATGTTATGCTGAGAATGAAGATATGCTCAGCAGGCATCTTCTTCCAAGTGCTTACACCATCTCTTTGAACAAGCAGTGCCATGCAACCAAATTGTTACCTAGAGCTCCACCTGCAATTGCTGAAACAACTTAGTGACTACCTAACACTCAGCAATTAGACAGACATAAGAGTAGAGCAATTAGCTACAGGTGTGTATACAGACAGAAAAAGAGACAAGTGGAAAGAATCAAGTCAGAGAAACTGAGGAGAGCTGAATTTGATGGGTATTGTCTGAAAGACTCCAAACTGAGAAAAATAGTATCATAAGTCCAATTTCCACTACTGTTACGAGTAACAAGGCTTCAGCAGAATTCTTTCCACAGAAGATGCATGCAGTACTTCCATTAGTTTCTCCTAATGGGAGACTAAGGATGCTCAAAAGTGACTTGGCTTAGATATGGCAAGAGAGATGCACCTTGCAAGAAAAAGCTTTGCAGATACCAACTATACCCATTCTTTTGACACTTCCCCTAACAGTAACACTGCAGATATTACAATGATTTGGAATTGTCAGGGGACATTAATTTTAATTCCAAGATACTCTTGCCGGTCTGGATACTAGCTTGTAACACTACAGTAAGATTAAAAGCCACACTTGCTTCCCACAGATTTGGGTTGCAATACAAGAAAGTTAACTAAAAAAGTATAGAAAAAAGTGAGTTTAAGTTGTACACACTGTTTTGATAGTTTAACCATAATGCAATACGCAAAACAATGTAGTATTTCTGCAAGTGTCTACAGAATGTGCATTGGTCCAAACTCAGATTTAATATATGTTGAAGAATGCAAAAAAAATGAATTTGTTTACTCTATTCCTACTGATAGTGAAATTGACATCTGTAATGGTTAAAGCCTGTCAAGCACATCAGAGAGAATGTGGTGTAACTGAGAAGAGCTGCATGGTTACATGGTATTTACACCATCCAGCTATGCTTAGAGAGTGTAAAGAAATGTACCTATACTTACACACAAGTTATGTTGCAACAGAACAAGAACATTCACAGACACTGAAGTCAGCAGCGCACAGGATATTGTTTTAGAGGCTTTAATGTAGCTATTTAAATAGTTCTAAAGGACAATAAGAGAACCAGAAACAAAATCATGGTTATGTGACCAGATGTATGTGTACAGTAAGACAGCAAGACAACTTGTGTTAGCATGACCGCTCTAAAGCGGATAGCAAAAGGCAACTGGTGAGGCAGTACATGTACTTCGTGAGGTTTTTACAGTCATTTCAGGAGCCTCATTTAAACAAGTGTAGTTTCAGAAAACCAAGTCTTTAAGGCTCTAAATTTGTTGATTTTTTTTGAATCTATGAAACAATTACAGCTTTGAGAGTCCTAGTGGTAACTTCTGTTTTGAAAGTTAAATCAAGCCACCTTGGCCTTTTTACTTAATTCAGCTGCCATTAGAACATAAATAATACACTATAGACTATGGACCTCTTCAAGCTCAGGCTGCACAGGCTGAGGAGTCATCAGTTCACCTCCCAGCAGCGCTGCAGCAGTAACTTTCCTCTGCTGACCAGGGAGGTAGATTTGGAACTTTCCCACTTGAGATAGTTATCCAGTTTTAAGTGCCTCCAGGCAGGCAGCCTTTTGAAGTTTCCACACACAAGAATTAAAACTACACCTATACAGTTTGTCTTTGGTCTACGTAGAAGAACAAGTCTTCCGTAACATTATGATTCACAGTATAACAGGCATAAAATACCCACTCCCAGTTTCAGAAGTAAACAAAGGCTGAAGGAAAGAAAATTCTGTAGTGAGAGTTATATCATACCATTTATTGTCTGAAGTAAAGCTAGTTAAAAATAAGCCAGGTAGTTCAGTTATGTACCAGTATTGTTGCTATGCAGAAGAATGGCTCCAGATTGATCTGATCTCCTTAGCAAGGAGTATGGGGAAAAAAAAAAAAAAAATGAAGCCTCTTTAATTTTGTAGTGACTACTTTAGGAGACATTCTGAAGGAGCTAACTTTTGGTCACCTTAACCTCAGACTTGTGAATAAACATTACTAGTGCATCACTCCTGGAGGTTCACAGTATGCTCTTCTGATGCAGGCAAGGTCATAACAGTGCTGAGGCAAAAAGACTGCAAGTTACTGAAGTTAGGGAGAAAGTGAAACCAGAAATGTCCTTTTTCTTACCGTACTGTTCAAGTGGGCCATCATTGTTTTCCATTCAAAAAGCACGTGGAAGAAAAAAGAACAAACAATATGTTAGTTTCTTTCATAACTGACAAAGAAGTATACCAGAAACAGAAGACAGGTAGAAATCAGGAAATTGCCATGGCATTAACCTTGATTAATGTAACAGTATTAAAAATCCCATTTCCCTCAAGAGCTGTCATTGTAACAAGTGTTTGCTGCTGAAGTACCGTTTTCCTAGCAAGATAAAGTCCTATTATGGTCTGTGGAAGCCATTCATCCCCTGTAGACTTCAAAGCATCTAAGATCCCACCCCAACTAGTTTAAAAGGATGCCAAAAGCAGTCAAGGTTTGCCCATGACAAAGCTATGCAGCTACAATTCCTCTGTGGAGGCTCTGAAGAAGTCACTTGGAATTCTTTGTATACCCACATAAGTAGGTCAAACCAAACGCTGCCAGAGATCTTACTGTCACTAAGCTCGGGCCAACTGTGGCTGTACCAAACATGAGCTATAACACATTTTCAGTGATCTACCATGGAATTACACACCAGTCATGTACAGGGTTCATTTGAGTGATCGTATAGGTACTGATTTATTTATGTAATAACTTAGTGATCTATGCATAAAAGCTAGACTACAGCATATATTTAAGATTGCTTGCTACTATACCTTTTAAAATGCTTCAGAACTTTTAAACATTCTCTTTCTAACAAAGATACTAATAGGGCTCAGTTATGAATTATGACTTACAAGAAACCAGCTACTAATAGAAAGCCTACTGCTGACCAATTGCTGCTCACCTACCATTGCCCCGAGCTAGGGAACACTTCATAACTGTCCCTTCCCTCACACTGATTTTCATCTTCTTAGAGCACTGTTTTACAAACAGCTATGGTAAGGGAACCATCAGGTCTACTTAGGAGATCACACTGGATGTACATCTCAGTGGGTCTTTGTTACAAGCTGTGGGCTGGTTCAAGATGCTTTGTTAGGGTGTCCTTGACTAGTCTAACCACTTGTTTTTTGTTTTCTTATTAACTGAACTGCAGCAATAATTAATTGAAGTTCAAGACAAGTGCACGCTTCCATTTTTTCATAAAACCTTAACTAAACAAGTTCAAATGTGTCTCTTGGCACAATGTTTTTGTGCCAACAGAACTCAGCCTTCATTTTTAAAGTGGAAGTTGTTTTCAGGCAAGTGAAAGCCTAAAATAGAATCAAACTGCTGCTGTTTTAACAGAGTACGCAGCTCTGGCTAAGGTCTTGCAAGGTTGTCCTCACATCCACGTGAGACTCAACAGTTATTATACTCCTAGAAGAGGGCAGATCAAGGTCATATAGACTCTTCCAGAAGCAGGCATCCAGCCCCAAAGCTCTGCAGCCAACACAGCTGCAACAAATGCACCGTATCTAATAGCAAGGATACCACAGCAAGTGCATGCGCCTATTCCTGAAGTGACACCATTCCAAATTAGTAGTTTCCAAGAACTACATTCAATCCCTCGACAAAAAGAACACTTTGTACTAAAGTTTCCAGAACTGCAGACAACAGTTGTTGGATTTACTCACTTATTAATTTCTGTGTAGAGTATCTAGACATCACAAAAGGAACCATCAGCTGATCAATACTCTGTATTTCTACTACAATCCATTCTAAAAAAGCTATATTGGGGAAGATTTATTTTTCAAAAGTTTTCAGATGTATTTTCCTCATACTGGCAATGACAATATTCATAGGGCAGAGACCATTCTGAAAATACAGATGAACTGCCACTACTTGTTTCCCCCCACACTGCCATCCCCTAAATGGAAAGGGTATTACCCTTCTGCAAGGGGTGGATTGTTCAGTTCTCAGAGCATACAAGACGATGACAGCAGGCACCAAGTCCTTCAATTTCTAGCACAGACCAGCAGAGGACATTTAAGTTATGACCTTGTGTTTAAAAATTTACTAAAGAGGAGAACCAAAGATCAGCTAATTCTAATTATACCACTGATGCTACCTCTTTTAAAGTTCATTGCAATTAAAAGAAAGGTCCTAGGCAGCTTACATCAACACGAGTGCTCAAGCTTTACAAGGAATGAAGTATCTATTTCAAAGTCATCTACATTAACAGATGTAGCTTTACATTACCGCTGAGTCATCAGGAAGAGACATTTCAGAAGTGCCCCAAAAGATGAGGGTCTCCATGCTTATTCTTCTGTTAATAGAAGATTTTGGGACTGCTTGGGCTTCATTATGTGACTAAAGTAATTTAGGCTTCTACTACAAGAAGATGCCAGAGCTTGTCCAGAGTGGCCTATAGATTTTCTCTCTCAAGACAAGAGGAAAGCCGTTTTACTGAATGTTTTTCAGAAGATATTGTTTTAAATCTTTAGGATAGGAAGTAAGAGGGCTCAGTTGCCTACTATTAGTGGTTTCAATAACACAACTTTAGTGATAGCTGACATTTTTAGGATCTACAGGAAAAAATGCAACTTCAGTTTCACAATGTATAGAGCTACCAAGCTTTCACATGCTAATCAGCTAGTTTTAAATTAACATTACTGCTGCATTTTACAAGCAGGAGGAAAAGTCTACCTACAGCTTACATTCTTACTATACTTACTTTAAAACATTAAGTCATGGTTAGGGTAAATCTATACTTACATGATTTACAGTTATTCAGATGCCTATTCATCACCACTTGAGAGAAGCCAGATGTGAAACTGGCAGAACATTTAATTATTAATGATAATTTAAAAAGTAATTTATCTTGTTTCTTTGTGCAAGATCCAAATGCTAACCCATGATGTAATGTAATTCTAATGCCAGATATATCCACCTGAGAAAAGCAGCATGCATTCATTATGCTTGCTTTCATGTTTTCGAGTTACGAAGCTGAAACTGAAGCTGCTTATTCAGAGAGATGTCTGCAAGTTTTGATTGCCCCAAGCCATAATAATAGCACACTCAATTCCACTGCTTTGGGTAACTTCAGTTATTCTGTTTAGGGTCAAGCCATTTAAAACACAACACTAGTATCACAAACAATATCTCAATCCCCACAAACAAGTTTCACATTTATAAAGCCCTGCTTCGCTGCAATGATTACATGCTGATTTTTAGAACAGATACCATAGTCCCAGAGCTTTGAGGAAACCGTTGCTCTATGAGCGAGGCAAGAAGGGAATCTTCTTCAGAGAGTCCTGAAGTCTGGGGAAGCAAGAGCCTTCAGGAAGGAATGTAAAGAGATACAGCTCTAAAGTATACACGCTCCATTTCTCCTATGGAGAAGACAGATCACAGTCTTCTGTTGACCATTAATCTAAATTTTAAACTCAACATAAAGCCAACAACTTAGACACTCGTCTCCTAGTAAGAAAGAAACAATGCTGAAAGGCCATACCAGATGGAGCAACTGACTTCAGCCCATCCTGACACACCCAGTAACAGAAGTATAAATAAGCAGGTATCTTTGTACATAAGGCAGAATCCACCCCACAAAGGTAGAATCCTGTGGAATGCTCTTTAGATAGCTTATTTCAAGACTAGAATTACGACAAAATACAGCTGAAAAAGGCTTATTTCAACTACCTTTTCGGTCTTTGGCAAGGAAAGGGATACTTCCAGCAAGTAACTGTGGCGGTGTTAGAAAGCAGCTGTTCTCTCTTCCAAATTTTTCTTTGTTTTTCTAATTAAGAAACAGACTGCTGTTTCACTGCCCATTTACATGCTTCACACAAATTCTGGTACAATTAACTAAATGTTAACATTAAAATGCATCTACCAAGCTTACACAGTATCTTCAAGACTCTCAAAAGGAATCCACATAGAAGCCTGCTCTGACCTGTCTTCATTTTGCTTCGAGGATGTTCTCCTCCTTCTCACATTTTACTCATCTTTTGCCCCACTGTTTCTGTGGAACTTGATTTTGCAAACGCCAAACCCTTCGGCTTACCGAGCCTTTATATTACAATGCCTTTACCACGCAGGCTTACACCATCTCCTGCTACTTTAACCAAGACTAAGTTTCTCAGATAAACAGATGTCCTCCTACGTACTTGCTCAACATCAAACATCAGTTGCAATAGATGTAGGTAGAACAGCAAGCAACAGCTATAGTGAAAAGTGGCGCAACCACCTTTATTAGAAGAGCCCGTTTTTATTTGTTTACTTTTGTCAAACTGCTTGTCAGCCAAGAAAACTCCAGCCTGCCTACTTGAGACAGTTCCTACGCAGCAGCTCAACTAGATTTAAGCAAGTCTGCCGCAACTGCATCTTTCAGGCACTCTTGCGATTTCAGTTCAAGGTGCCACAGCCCTTGCCGCAGCACACAAACTGAAGCTCGACAAAAGTACTGAGCTGTCTGGGAGGCGACTTCAGCCACATCCCCACGAAAGCGGGGCTTTAACCAGCCTCTGAAAAGAAGCACCTGTTTAAATCTCTGAGGACGTGTGCGTAAGCGGCCTTAAGACCGCGTCTGTTACCAAGCCCGCTCCCGCCACAGCGGAGCGCGGCTCTTTCTGCCCTCCTGGCAGGCAGCGGTCGGGGCCGGTGCCCCCGCCGCCCCGGGGTTTCCCGGCCGGGCGAAGGGAGGCCACCGCCAGCCGCAGCTGCCGCCCCAGCTTCAAACCGCCTCGCGGCGCTTCAAGGTCACGCCCGCTCTCCCCGGGGTGGGGCGGGCGGGACACCGACAGCCCCCGCCAGCCGCGGGGACGGCACGGCGGGACCGGCGCCCTCTCCGCCCCCCGGGCACCTACGGGCCGCCTTCGCCCTCGCCCAACGCTCGCTTGCCCGCTCCCTCCCGGGCCCCTCGCTCCCCCCGCCCAACCGCCAGCGAAGGTCAAACGACGCCGCCCGGCCGCCGCCGTCCCGGGCGCCCCGAGGCTGCGGGGGACGGGCGCTGGGTGAAGGGACGCCGGTCCCCGCCACCCGCCGGGGCGGCCCGAGGCAGAGGCGGGCGCGGCAGCCGGCGCCGACCCCCGCCCCGCGCTCACCTCATCAGGTAGTCCCTGAACTCCTTGCTGCGCACGTAGTCCACGGCCTTGCGGCCCAGCGCCCCCGCCATGGCGGCCCTCGGCGGCAGGGAGCGCCCAGCCCGCCCGCCTCGCGCACCGCCGCTGCCGGCGCCGGTGACAACTCCTCCGCGCTGCCGCCCGGCGCCCGCTTTACGGCAGCGCCCACGCCACCGCCCCCTCCGTCACCGTGGCGCTCTCGGCGCCTATTGGCCGCGGCGGCCCCGCCTCCCTCCTCGCGGGCGGCGAGACCGGGGAGATGGTCTTGGGGAGGGGGAAGGCAGGGTGCCGTAAAGCAGCGCGGCGGGAGGAGGGGGGAAATTGTCGCGAAGCGCGACGAGGAGGGTCGCCATCGGCTGAGCTGCCGGCATTCCTTCGCAGCCCGCGGGGTAGAGTCGCGCGGCGGCTTTCCGAGCCGCTATTGGCTGCAGGGCGGCGTCTGGTGGCTTCCCATTGGCCGCCGAGCGGCGCATCCCGCCCCCCGCGGTGTCTCGCGCCGGCCGCCTCAGTGGCGCGTGTCAGGGGCGCCGGTGGCGCTGGCGGGCAGCGGTCGCCGACGGCTGCGGGCGGGCGTGGGGGAGCGCGGGGGTCTGAGGCGAGAGGGGTGCGGGGGGGCCTGCGTGCGTCCGCTCCGACGCCGGCTGCCCCCGGCCTGTGTCGGGCCGCCCCGTGCAGGGCCAGCGCCCGCCCGGGGTCGGTGCCGAGCAGGGCCACCCCGGCAGCTGCATGCCCGAGGGCAGGGCGAGAGGGGGAAGCGCCCTTGCGGCCGCTGTCCCTCCAGCGGCGGGCCTGCCGCGGCCGGATTGCTGTTTGCCTTGACCCGGGCCCCCCGGGAGGCGAACGGGCGAGCCTCTGCTTCCCCTGCGACACGCGGCGGTCTCCCCGTCCGCACGGCGGCTGCGATGACCGAAGACGCAAAACGAAGGTGTCGCAATGGCGCATAAAGCAGGAGAGAACTAAGAGGGCCCGTAATTGCTTCGGTGATTTTTTTTAAAAGATAATCCTGTGGGGTTTTTAAGAACCTAGTTTATGGACTTCGAATTTTTGGAGCTGGGAGTACAGGGTTATGACAGAGCACTGCAACAGCTCAGCCTTTCCCTCTGTACCTGGAATGGTCTAAGATCCCCTCTCTCACCAGCACTTTCTATTTCATTCCTGAGCAGAGGTTACTTATTTAGAAGGGAAGATAAACTCTAACCCTGCTAATACCATCTCCATAAAATTTGGGCCATACAAACAAATACCTGTACGTGAATTACTTCTTCTATCTTTGCTCAGTGCACTAGAGATAGTGAAAATGGATGTTTATCTCCTCTGCTTTCCAAAGACTTGCAGCCTCAGTTTTTATAGTCAAGAACTGGGCTGAGAGCGCAGCCTGAGGCATACCTATGCTCTGCAAGAACCCCTAGGGGCCACAGCTGCTTCGTTTCCTTCTGCTTCGCTCCTTTTCCTTGCAGGATCTCGGGACAAAAAAAAAAAAAAAGAGTAAGAGCGTTGCACCCTTTTCCCCCCAATTGCTTGCTCAGAGAGCAGCAGGTTTGAGAAAAAGCATCATGTATACACACCCTCTCCTTTTTCTGTATCTGCAGTGTATGATGTGACACACCACAACCACCCCTGGCTTTGCTGTCCGGGAGAAAGAGTTTTAGTCCACTTGGTAGACTGCATTATGAAAAGCCACAATGTTGCCCAACATATTTCTGTGGACTATTTAGACTCCTCATCTAAAAGCAGCAATGTGAATCTGAACGAGGTCTCAAAGAATCGTTTGTTCTAGTTGATTCGACTTGCGCCAACAGAAGGAAGTTCTATGGAAATGAGTTCTGTGTGTTCAGACAAAATCTCATGTAGTGGGATTCCACATATCCTATATGGCCAGGCTCAGTCACTAATATTACAGCTACACTTCTACCTAAAAATGTAGCCTTATTCTCCTTTACTGAAAATTCACCATTTTTTTCTTAACTCTATGGAGAAAAAAAAAGTCTTCTGTCTGCATCGGAAGGCGTTGTTCTTTAGTCTTTCTTCCTGGAGCAAACAAGTTCTTTCAGCCTATTCTCACAGACTGTGCCTTTTAAATCTTTTAACCTTTTGCTTCATTTTTGTTTACAGTTTTCTTAAGGTGTAGCCCCAACAAGGGTCATCATGTCTCAGTCAAAGCCTTACCAGCAGTGCAGTGCCCTTCTCTAATTTTGAGAATACCTCACTTTGTTTTCGAAGTAGTTAATGGAAAAATCATTAACTAGAAATGTGCCCAGAAGAAACCAGTCCCACATGACAGGCTCTACCAGTTACACAACAAAAGCAGCTAGCAATGATTTGAAGTTTTCTTTTGCTGCAGTTTTGTATGTATTTATAGTAGTTTTATCTGCATACCATTTTTTAGGTTTCTTATAAGGATATCAAAAGCCATACAAAAGACACCCTTAATTTATCCCATTCACAGCTTCCCTTTTACCCCCTTAGCCTGTTCAATAGAGAAATTAGATGGGGTTTGACGAGTTGCTCTTGACACCTCCATGTTAGGTGTGCTTTTAAGCTTTTACTTGAGTGAACATTAACTGATTTTTTAATAAATTATTCTAGCAATTTTTTTGGATATCAGAATTAGGCCAGTTGACTTCTAATTTGCTGGGTTGTTGTTAACCCCTTGTCTTCAGACATGTGCTCTTCTCCAGTGCTAGACTGCCCTGGCCTTTCCATGAGCTCGAGGATAATCACTGATGATCTTAAATTGTTTCTGCTAGGGCCTGGTGGACCTCAGAGCAAGTTTCATTAGGTCCTGCCACATATTTTTTTCTGAAATATATTTCACCTGTTCTTTTCCTGGTCTGAACTATGCCTCTATCCATTTTTCACACTGAATTTAGACCTATTTTGAGTTATTATTATCATACTTCTGCCTTTGCCTGTTATGGGCTCTTTCTGCATTATTTAATGACTGCAGTTTCCTTTGTCTTATTTAAATTTCTAATGCTTTTATCAAACTTTAGTTGTCTTTTATGTCCCATAATAGTTGAAACTGATTTCATGCCTTAACCTTTCTGATTCTGTTATCTGCAGGCTGACACCATTTCTTTTTTTTCATCCATTCATATGTCCTTTGTCTATTTACTGTATGTTCCCTTTTGATTTTTAGGTCATTAGGAGCTTGTGAATAAGCCAAGCCACATATGTCTGAGGATGGCTCCTATGTTTCTTCCAATCAGAACAGGTAATTGTAGCCAGTTTGGTTTTCAAACAGACAGATCCCCTGCAATCTTTTATCCCTTAGATTATCTTCACAAAACCACTACCTGCCATTTCCTGGAATTTCTTCCTGGAATTCCCGTTGCTTTCATTTGCTTCTCGTTAGCCTTGTACTTCTGACCTCTGCGAGGAGATGCCTCTAAAGTTTATTAGGCTGCCCAGTTATTCTCCTTGTTTTCCCTCAGTCTCTGGCCAGGTCACTACTTTTTTAAATCACATTGACTTTTTTTACTGGCCATCTTTACTTTAAACTCTTCCTCACTAGATTAGCAAGGTGGTGCACTTGAATTCCCTTCCTTGTTTTTAGCAGGTAGACTCTAGGGTTGTCCAGCAGTTACTCTACATGGGACACTCTCCAGTAACAGAGGCTTTCTGTAGATACCATTTCTGCAGCTCGTCATCCCTTGCTGCCAGCACACATCTGCACTCTCCTGAACGACTGCCTGCAGCTGGGGGGATGGAGGAAGGCATCCCTGGCTCCTTCAGTGTTGGTTCCACAAATCTTAGCGCTGGTGTTTTTGCCCAGGACACATATATAAGGTAGCCAGGGCTGGGTGAGCCTTAGTAATTTTTCACAGTATCTTGGGTTTTGTCTCTGTCAGGAGGTTAGCTGTTGGATGATGGGTCTGTTCAAAAGAATACTGTGTCTGCCTCAGAAGAGAGTCTCCATATCCCACATTCCCCATTTCTGTGTCCAGCTGTGGGGGACGTATGGCTCTTCCTGTTCTCCTCATCCCAGAACTGCGGCTCTTGAGGTCAGCACTTCTTGACCTCAACAGATGCAGATCCAGCTGCTGAGTAAAGCGGCCTGCAATTTTTCTCCTTTTAGGGCATCTCTTTCTTCCTCTTGACATGCCTTTGTAGGCACATAGACTCATAGAATCGTTTAGGTTGAGAAAAGACCTTTAAGATCATCAGGTCCAACTGTTAACCTAGCACTGCCAAGTCCACCACTAAACCATGTCCCTAAGCACTACATCTACCCGTCTTTTACATACCTCCAGGGATGGATATATGCATGCATGGTGGCACGTCCCTGTCAGGGAGAGAGGAATGTACTACCTGTCTGGCAATAAAACCAGTGAAGAAAAATGTGTTATGGACATTGCAGCATGATCTACTAGTGCTATGCAGTAGTTAAACTTCTGGCATAAGACATGAAGTCAATCCTAAGGCATGTATCTGATACAGCTGTTAACAAACATCTGTGGGGAAAAATGATGGTGCCTTCTCCCAGCTGTGGAAGGAATTGCAGGAAAACATTATTTGGAGTATTGCATGTCAGACAAGGGAACAACAATTAAATAAGCTGTTCAAGGAACTGTGACTTCAGGACTGAAGTAGTTATTTCCCTGCCGTGGTAGTTCCAAAGTTGCAGAAAAATATGAAGAAAAGATGTCTCTCTGTGACAGTCATCTTAGACCTTGTAATGAAATACCTGTTCATTAAAGTGGACACAAATCATCTAGTAGGTAGATGGGAAGACTGACCAGAACCATTGACTATGACATTTAATTAGCCTGCAATATCAAATTTGTAGAATCATAGAATGGTTTGGGTTGGAAGGGACCTTCAAGATCATCTGGTTCCAACCCCCCTGCCAGGGGCAGGGACACCTTCCAGTAGACCAGGTTGCTCAAAGCCCCATCCAACCTGGCCTTGACCACTTCCAGGGAGGGGGCATCCACAGCTTCTCTGGACAACCTGTTCCAGTGCCTCACCACCCTCATAGTGACAAATTTCTTCCTTGTATCTAATTTAAATCTACCCTCTTTCAGTTTATAGCCATTACCCCTTGTCCTGTCACTATGCTCCCTTGTAAAAAGTCCCTCTCCAGCTTTCTTGTAGGCCCCCTCCAGGTACTGGAAGGCTGCAATAAGGTCTCCCCGGAGCCTTCTCTTCTCCAGGCTGAACAACCCCACCTCTCTCAGCCTGTCCTTGTAGGAGAGGTGCTCCATCCCTCTGATCATTTGTGTGGCCCTCCTCTGGACTCACTCCAACAGGTCCATGTCCTTCTTATGTTGGGGGCTCCAGAGCTGAATGCCGTACTCCAGGTGGGACCTCACAAGAGCAGAGTACAGGGGGAGAATCACCTCCCTTGACCTGCTGGCCACGCTTCTTTTGGTGCAGCCCAGGATACGGTTGGCTTTCTGGGCTGCAAGCGCACATTGCCGGGTCATGTTGAGTTTCTCATCAACCAACACCAAGTCCTTCTCCTCAGAGCTGCTCTCAAGCCATTCTCCGCCAAGCAAGACCACAGCTTGATGTGACACTTGCATTTATCTTTGCATCTTTGATTACAGCTACGTTATCCCTAGGTGCTGGCATGATGCTTGAGGAGTTTTATTCCATGTGGAGCATACAGCAGTAACTAAGTAGATTGAACACTTCAGAATGCTAACTTGGGAGGCTGCCTCATATAAATAGTGAATAATCTCTGTAAAATGCATGGTCAACCCTGATATGTTTGCAGAGACATACTAGTAGAAGTATGAATTATTAGTCTAAAGAAAACTGAAATAAATGCATAACAACTAAATCCCTCTAGAAGGAGCTATACCTCATTTTAGAAAACATTTTCTGAAATGCATAAATACTTTTCTCAGTGCTGAAATACATAGTAGCTAGCAGGTAACAGTTCTCACACTGACTGTGGAGCTGGCACACTATCACATAAGGTCAGCATATATAATTTGCAAAATTAATAGTTTCTATGTAAAACCCGATCAATTAGTCTCAATTACTACATTATGGAGCTAGAGGCAGTTCATCATCTGCAACTCTCAGTAGGATCTAGAGTAGGATCAAGCATCAAAATAAAAGCATGTTCCAGCTGAGGACCTGCAAATAAGGCAACGAAGTAATATTTATAAAACCACAAGAAAAAGATAGACCCTCCTTTATAAATGGCCAAATGAACACCATGATATAGGAATTATAATGGACAAAGTCAAGAAGTGAAGAGTAAAACACTCGCAAAATGGATCTGGAAAAGAATTTGGATTGCTGAGACATAAATATTGGCAAATTAGCAACTGCTGTGATTAACAATCATCATTGGCAAGCCAAGCAACAGCTGGGCAGCAGGAACTGAAGCAAGAGGTGCTACCCATAACAAAGAAAAAAGAAAGTATTTTGTCAGTGTAGAAGACAAGCATTCTAGGCAATTGTTGCAATTATCACTGCTTTTCCCTGTCTTACATGCAAAAAGACCTGTCTGTCATGATTAGAGTACGGTTGGGCAGGTCTGAACACTCGAAACTTTATTAGCATAGTTATTCCTGTTATTCTAAACTATATATGTAGGAATCATGTGAGCTCTGTCCCTGTCACAGTCTATATCACATGTGCGTAGAAAATAGCTAGTCCCGTGCTGTGAAAAGCATATAAAGTCCAAAGTTGTATAGACAAGGGGAAACAGAGTAAAACACTCTGGCAGAGGGGCAACTGCATTCCTGGTGAGGCTGCACAGGTGCTTTTTCTCTGCACCTGGGAAGAAGCCTGGATGAGCTGGAGGCCACTGCTCAAGGGCAGGAGCAGCACCCCACTGCTGAGGTAACTGCCAGCTTCAGACCCTGTTCGAGAGGTGGGAAAAAACCAAAACCAACTCAAACCAAACAAAACCCACCCACCCCAAAACAATATCTTCCCCTACTTAAGCTTACAGTACAACTATTCTTAAGGGCAAGTTTTCTTCTGGGAATTTTTTTTCCTGAAAGCAAATGGCTGTAGATGAAGGTTGCACCCTGCATGATTAGCACTTACGTGTGTGGTGCAGCAGAGCCTTGGGGCAGCCAGGGGATGTGGCTTTTCTGTGATGAGGCTGCTCTGAGTCCTTGATTAGTCACACCTGATAAAACAGACAGCCAAAATTGCTGCTGAAATTACTTAAGCCAACTTCATGCTGAAATACATGTAGCAGTGATGGCTGTATCCGTCTGTGTTTTTACTATTGTGAAGACTGAATTGATTTTCAGTGTTCTAAGATCTTTTTCTGGGCTGAAGCTCATCTCTACAGTTTACCTATTTAATAATGCTTCAAATGAGATAATTTTAGATTCTATTTTTAAATATAAATCTACATTGCTAGAGCTGTTAAGAATAAATCAATTTTTACAATGTGGGGAAAAAACCCGATTAATACTTATACTTCCAGGTGGTAATGTACATACAGGTGCTGGGCTACAAGGGTATAGTGATTACTATTTAAAAATGGACCTTTATAACAATATTTGTTTTTTTAACTTATAAAATTCTCTTCTCTTAAGTAAAGAAATTATGATAATAAATGGTCATTTTTTAAAAATCGTACCCCCACATCCATGTGAGAAGAAGCGCCAAACTGCTGTTTCTAGTATTGCACCACTGCATTGCTGGTATCCTTGAAGCAGTTGTTGATGATTATCTTGTGTTTGGGAAGGAAGGGATGAGGGCTGCTTGTTCAGTCAGGTGCACTCAGTACTTTGTATTGCTAAATCGGGTCAGCTGGGGTAAGAGAGCCTCTTCTTTTAACACTGCCTTGCAAAATTCTCCTCCTTCACTCAGTTAGGTAAATCTTCTTTCACAGTTAAATGACATATAATCAGTTCATCACTGTAATTATAATCTCCAGAGGAGCAGAGCAGGAGGGCTGGTAGTGCTCACTTTGCAGGCTGCAGCTCCTAGCAGGTGTCGAACTGAGCTGCAAAGCAGCCTCATTATGGAAAACCTGCCTTGGCAGTGAATCCAACAGGATAAAAAAAAGTAGAAATAGTTTTCTATTCTATTTTAAACAACTATTTCCTTTTTCTGAGGAAGGAGTGAGTATCAATGATGTGGTATGAACATCTCGAGTAAGGTTGTGAGGAGGTTTACTTCTTCCCTTAATGCCTTGAAAAGTGTGTGCTAAAACACTTGTATTTCATGAGGAGAACTAGTCATGGGCTTTCTCCCAAGCTTTCTGTGCCCCTCTTAAAGTGTTTTATCCAATAAAAACGTCCCACAGGTTGTAAGGAGGAGCCTAAAATCAGGGTTCTGTCTGATGGCAGAAAATGAAGGGGTCAAAGTTGAGACACACTGTTAATTAATGACAGTCATTTTAGCTATGTAATCCTTTCCTCAGGACTCATGGATGTTTATTGAGCTGAATAAATATAAATTTAGTAGAACATGATAAAATTATAGGCTCCTGGTATGTTTCACTACTAATAAATTCACTTACCATATTTAAATATGCTGTTTCCCAGTACCTTGGCTTTGCCCAGCCTAAATAACTCAAGTGAGGCTGGAGGATGGCCAGGAGGAAGGGATCATTCCTGGTAGAAAAGTATGGTTCTGTGCTTCTCTCCTCTTCCAGCCCGTCCCCTGTTAAAGAACAAGTACCCCAACTACTACCACTGGAAAACTTTGAACATAAATATTGGTAGGCTTGATTTAGGAAAAAAAAGCAGATTAGCACGCTTGAGCCAGAAAGGCATGATTACACCAGGACTCACTTTGGTCTAATTACAGTATCCTCGGGGGCGTTAAATCCGCTTAAGTTAGGGTCAATTTTTCGCTTGATGGACTGAGATTTCTTCCACTCACTGGAGAACTGTGAGAGCAAGACAGTATCTAGGATGCCCCTGACTTACTAGAGGAAGCCAAATGTTGTCTTTGATCGAATTGGTGATGCATATCCAGATAGGAATGCTGAAATCACCTTTGGCCTATTTCTTTAACTAAAAGAAAGGGGGGAAATTTCAGTAGACTACAGTGGATAAACAAACTGTGGGCACACAAGATGAGTAACTTGAAGGTAAACATGCCAAAGTCCTTTCCAAAGCTATTGGGATCAAAGTGAAATAAACAATAGGTCCTGGTGGACTTCTACAAGGCCATTCAGGACTCAACAGGGAGTCATTTAGGTTTATACAAGGTCTAACAGAAAAAAAAGTACGGATTCATGTGTGTATACTTTTAAAAAAAATAGATGCCTTTTATTCATGTACCCAAATGTGCATGTGCAAAAGTGAGATGGGTGGTTGTAGACAACATCCAAACTCTGTAGTGAGGGTCCTTTTCTTATCAGAAAGATTTGAAATATTATGTCCCACAGACGTTTGAGGCCATCTTTTGTATGGGTATTGATCTTTCCAATAAACATTAATATTAGGTGGTGATGCTACAGTTTCAGTTCACAAGGACTATCTTGGTTTTTTACAAGACATTTCTTGATTTTTACACTGAGAGCCTTACAAATTAAATATGAGAGTCCACATCTAAAAGCCGTGCAGTACCTAGCTACTGATCCTTCGCACCTGGAGCGGACTGCAGCGTCTGCCCCGCACACACAGCTTCACCATGTGGGTGAGGAGGGGAGGGTTAGCCCTGCCAGAGCAGAAGCCAAACCTTTCACACTGAGCAGGAAGCTCAACAAAACCTAACCAAGAGGAAATTTGGAGTAGAGGAATGCCCTTATCATGACACCACCCTGTGACTTCGGTGCTTCTTTCTGCTCAGGGTGTCCCTCCTGGAGGCTGTGCAGAAGTATGTTTTTACAATCTGCTGAGAGCAGCAACTTCTTTTCTGTGAAAAGCTCAGCAGCAGGCAGCGTGAGCATCATCTCTGCATCATGTGGAAACCCTGTGGTTCCAGTACTTGCCAAGGGTGCTGCAGATCAGAGGAGGGAACCCCATCAGCTCCTTCCTCAAGCTGGTATTGGTGAGACCCGCACATCCCATCTCCCAGGAGCGTGACGCAAGCTTCCAACTGTGTAGGCTTATTTAAGGCTCTTTGGGCTAAAAAGAGGGACTGTCACTCCACAGCAGGGCACCCTGATGGGGGTGGTTATGCAGCACTTGCATACTGAGTGGCTTCTCAGCAAAAATCTCTGCCACATCATACCTCAGAGAGGCTGGTCCAGCAATGTTTGTCACAGAGGTGGAAGAACTCTCACTAGATATGATCTTTAGTGTTTAGGATTTACCAAAAATAGTTCTTATGGGAATTGCTAACATTTACAGTCTTGAAGCTGAGGCGGGGAGGGGATGGAACGGGGTAGTGTTTTCCCTGGAGAAGCACCTTCTTTCACTGTCACTATGCATTATTATGAACAGTACTTGCATTTTTTAATTGATAATTTACTTCCCTCTTCTTTCCTTTTTTTTTTTTTCTTTAATACCCAGGATTCTGTGATTAGGATCTTGCAGCCTCTCTATCTTGGGGCGTATCTTATGGATGTGCAGAAGCTGCATGAAGTCAGTCAGTTCACGAGTCATCACTCAGCTCCAGACCTTGGAAATTTAAGAATTCAAGGTTTTGTGATCTAATTCTCACTTTCTTCTAAACAGCTTAATTCTAATTGGAGAGTTTATTCAAGATTAATGCCTTCTTTATCTCTTTGTACTGGAAGGTTTCACTCATGTTTGACATCTATTTGTTTAAGGCCCTCCTGTGGTTCACAGGATTAGTACACTACTAATGCTATTGTAACTCATTTTGGTTTTAAGGCAGTGAGTTTTTTATTTTTTGGGGGGGAACACTATTTACCCAGTCTTGCTATAGGTTTTAACCATATTGCACCAATGGTGTGAAACAGGGTGTTCCAAATTAACATTCTAGATAGTCATAAGCATCACAAAATTTCAGAGAGAGATTCTATATTGTCAAAGACAGCAAAGATTCTCCACATCTACCATGGTAAACGTACATATTTAAACAGAGAAAGTTGATTATTCCAGTTGTTTGTGGCCTAACAATCTTCAAATTCATCTTTGGAGTTCATCCGTCCATCCTATGGAAACGAGCTGTTCACTCAGTGCTGACTACTTGTGGTACGGTGATATGAATGCATATCATTTTTGAGGCCAAAAGAGACCACCATAGCATTTAAGTTGATTTCCAGATTACTGCAGACTACTGAAGTCATCCACTTGCTTCCATGCTAACCTTTTGTCTGCTAAGGCATATCTACTGAGAGGAATGGCAAACACCTTTTCTCTTTTGATGGTTTTGTTCCAATGAATAACCAGCCTCACCTTAAAACTATGGCTACCTTATTTCCATTCTGCAGCTGTGTGGATTTTGCACCGAGACATTTGCCTGTTTTTCTGCTCTGGTCTGCCTCTCTGTGCTTCCAGAATGTGGGATTTTTCTCCCTGTGAAGATTCTTGTAGGCAATAATCAAATTGCTTCTCAGCCATCTCCAGGCTGAGCTGAACACGTCAGGGTGTTTAATCATCTCCATGCAGGCATTTTGTGTTTTTCCCTGCATCCCATTGAGTGATATTAGTCGGTGCATTTTAAAAATGGCACTTGAGGCCTGAATGATGGGTTTTGCATGACATTTTCTTACCTTTAACATATACTGCCTAATCTCTTCTTCCAGTTTCCTTTAGAAACCAGGGATGAAGCTTCCAGTTACATTGGTGAGGTTTTTCTTGTAATCTTAACAGATCTTTTTTTAAGAGCGTCAACTGCTTGTTGATGGTATTGACTGAAGGTTTTGAGAAGATTGAAGCACTGGCGTTTAAACATAGGACATGGCCAATGGCAATGGATCTTCCCCAGTTAGGCATCCTACTTGAAATGAAGCATAATCTGGAAGAAAGCTTCTGTGACTGAGGGAGCCACCCAGCCTGTTTCAGACTGAGTTTTTAGTTGTTGACTGCATGACGGTAGAGGTATTCCTGACTTGAATTGCTATAAATGGTATAAAAACATACCAAGTTTAAAGGTCATGTTAGTGTAAGACCAACAATTTCTGCATGTGTTGGTGGACATACTAATATATAACTACCCTGGTTCAAATGCCAGTGCTGTATTTTTCCTCACAGACTGTCCAATGGTAGAAGAACATGGGGCCACTTGGAAACTTCCTGGAACTGGGGATTGTGCAAGTTATGTGAATATGTGTGTTGGGTATCTGACATGAGCTTCACAGAAGGTTGCTGTCATTCCTGGGCTTGGGAGAGTAATAGCAAATTTGCACCCGAATTGCAGAATAAATAATCCTCACCTTTGCTCAGCTGAACGTGCACTTTTTTGGCTGGGCCAAAAGCATACATACATCTCAGCTGTATGTTCCACTTTACTGCTGTCCATCTAAGCACACATCGAGGAACATGTTAATTCCTGAACAGAGATTTTACCCATGTGTATTAGTCCACATACCCAATACAAAGACCACAGCCTTGTAGCTGATGCACAGCTCCGCTCAGTGTAACACATGGCAGCAGACTGGTGGTTGAAATGAGACCAGAGGTCCAAATAGCAAAAGATCAGCACTGTCAAGTGTTTAAAAGCTGATGGGTCACTCTCGTCACTTGTCTGAAGTGAAATGTGGGTTATTTCTGTTCTCTGTGTTTAAGGCTCCATTGTAACAGCCACCGTTCCTAAAAGCTAAACTGTTAGAGTACCAACAGGTGAAATAAATTTAGGCCTCTAGGAAAAGTCTCATATGCTTTAATCCGATAATGTTCTTTTCTCAGTACATTGGTTCTGACTTTGAGGGGACATGGTTACTGACATTGGGGGATGACCACCTCACTGTGTCCAACGCGGCTTAGGTCACTGCGACATGTAGCAGTTAGTAGAGACACACATCTGAAAACCCACCCGCTTGTCCAAGTCAAAGGCTAAGGAAAAGCACACATTCGTGCTTCACACTGACTATCCCATTGGAGAAGCAGCTAGCCTGAATGGGTAAGTGAAGCAAATAACTAATTATAACAGAGTTTACAATAGAGAGAAGAGCCCAGACAATAATAGGGTAATTGGAAAGTCTGGGCAAATGCACTTGAAATCACTGATCTTCATTTGCATGTCTTAGCAAAGAGACTATCATTAAAATTGAAGCCTGCTTTCTACAGTAGGGAAAGGGTGAGGCTTTGCATCTGTGGCTATTTTTACCAGTGACTGCAGAACCTGAAGGATGGGAAGAATCAATTAAGCAGGAGCATGCCAAGTCAAAACAACACGCAGCCTCACCACAGACTGTGACTCACCAGCCTTTTTATAAACTGATTTCCTCAACAAAGAATGGAATTGAGCTCAAGCCAGATTTGGTTGTTTAGAAAACAGTGAGAGCACCATGAATAGCTCTCCAGTCTGTCAGGATGAATGAACAGAGATCCCCTTCTTCCATCTTGCATCCAGACAGTGGGAATACGGCATCTTTAGCAGCCAGTGCACTGCAAGGTTATCTGTGGTTAACCTGAATAGCTGGGCATAGCCAAAAATCCTTTTCTTCAGCTCGTCTTCATAGCTTTTAATGCAAAATCTCTGGTTCTTGATCTTCGGACATTAGCTGTTATTGTTACTACCTATTTGCCTTGCTGTAGTGTCTGGGGCCCTCAGCCAGCAGTTATGCTGCCCTTGAACAAGATGCTATTCAGACATATAACAAGACTTTCTGAGCCTCAGGACAATTCTCATGGTACACAAGCGGAATACACAAAGGGGCTGAAGCAGCCAAAGGTGAACTGGAATGGGATAAAGCAGGAGAAAGACATAAGAAGGAAATAAATGTTGACTAAAGAGCAGGATTGCAAGGGAGAGGGGAATTGTTTGCCACATCTTTTTTTTTTTATTTTTAACAAATGCGTTATTCTTCATCCAGGGGAAAAAAGTTACTTACCAGTAACTGCGGAGATTTAAGATGGTTGCTGATGCAGATTTCCAAAAAGGGTCGTGTCTTCTATCAGGCACTTGAACATACTCTGGAAAGGCCTCCTCTTTAGAGAGTAGTATCAGTGTCAGCGAGTGCTACACCACAGGAGAGGCAAAGCCTCCAGACAACTCATTTATTCGTTTTCTGGGGCTGGACAGAAAGATTCACATCTGCCTGCCTGGCGCCTGGCATGCCACAGGGCTTCCTAACCAGGTCCTCTGCAAAGCTATGTACGTCAAACGCTGGCTGAACTTGGCTCATTCCTGATCATGGTCATGTTAAAGGAAGAATCAGAAGAGGGGAGAGAAGAGAAAGCTCCCCCCCCACTTTCCCATTTGGATGTTCTAGTATATGATTACAGTTCTCCAGAAAAAACTCCTTTTTTAACCACTGGGCCTATAAAGACAGGTGTACAGGAGTCATCGGCCAGCCTGCCAGGAGAGGCTATAAAAGCCACAAGATGGACCTGTGGGACAGAAGTTTGCTAAAGGAAAGGAGGAATAATTCATGATAGGCACTGGGGTGTGGAGGAAGAGGATGGGAGGGACATACGTGTGTCCTAGTCTTAAAGGACCATGAGGACTAAAGGAGCAGGAAGGGTCATTTCTTTTAGGGGCAGGGAAAAGAAAGGAAGGACAGAAGTAGGAGGAGGACAGGAGCAGCTGGCAGGAGAACAGAGGCATGAGGCTACCTATGGTCAAGCAGAAGTCCCATGAGTAACGTATTTGAAGTCCAAGTTTGCTTGGTTGTGCTTGCTTGGACCTGAATCACATGCAGTTTCTCCATAACTGGTACCACATGCTGTTCCTGCAGGGATCCTGAGCTGGATTCGTCATCTCTGCAATGCCGCTGGGACTGATGGAAAGCCACAGACGTGAATGCCAGTGTAATGGTGTGCAGGCTCAGATGCGGTAACGCCAGGCAAGCAGAACCAATCCCTCAAAGTAGAAAAGGTTGATTTTGCTTTTGTGGTCACTAGTAAGTTCAGCAAGCAGAAAAGGCTATGCAGGCTGCTTGCCAGTGACCAGCAGTTGCCAGAAGAACCATATCTCAGAAGATCTCTAAGGTGCAAGGGAAATCCATGCCAGGCAGCTTGTGTGAAAGCGCTCATTCCTCTGGCAGTGAAATCCCAAATTTGTGTGGTGGGTGAACTGTCTGACTGATGAGGGGTTAAAGGCTCACTTGTTGCTTCCGAAAGCAGAGGTTTGAGTATTTGGGCTGCGCAGAGGTAACAGCTCCAGGTATAATCTGAAAAGGTAACTGTGTGCTTTTAGTGTGACCAACGGATGGCATTCAAACATGGCCAGTGCTTGGGGACTGGAAAGGAATTATGCAAAAACGAGCAGGATCCCTTTTTTTCTTTTTTATTTCTTTATAAAGAAAGGAAAGGATGGGCATGCCAAGCCAAAATGGCGGAGTACAGACAAAGGTGAGCACTGAGACTTCTCCTCGGGGGCCCTCCACAGTAAACTCTTGCCCTGGTAGAGCAGAGCTCCCCATCCCTCCTGCCGGGAGGGACCCAGCACGCAGCCAGCCCTGCAGCACAATCACAGCTCTTTGAAGTTAGTTTGCACGGTTTCACAATACCGTCAGCCCACGTCACGGTGGGGCAGCAGCAGCTGAGGCCAGCAACAGCAGCAGCAGCAACACTGGATACAGTGCACAGAAAAAAGGGAGCAAAGAGCTTGTTTGCAAACAGTTGTATGTAACAATATAGAAAGTTCAAAGATCATCATTCTGCTATAAAAATATTACACTTCATAAAACCATGTACTATTAAAAAAATCTATTCAGAAACGCTGGTAAACATAATAAATATCTGTACACCGGCTGCCCTTTTCATACAGCAAACGTAAAAAGCGTGAGCCTCAGAAATCATCATTTGTAAACATGAATATGGAGCCTGTAAACAAAGTGCTAGATCATGGTTCATATTTTGTCCAATTCATTGAATACTACCCAAGTAAACCCCTCGCACACGCCATCACCTAATGGCTAGGCTCCACCACTGCGGCAGGAAAGAGGGCCCTGCTCCGAGCTGTCCCCCTCCTCAGTGAAGGTGCATACTGATTAAGGAACTGATACAGCAAGAGGGAGGGAGGCAGGATTTGGCTCCGAGTAGCAAATCAGAAACAATCTTTTAGCAACTGTTTTTCATTTTCTGCATTTCAAAATGCTTACTTCCAGCCTCTCCTTTCAAAATTCTCCTTTATCAAAGAGGGCATGCGTTTTCCTCATTTGCCTTTCAGGCTACGGCATCTCTGAAAACTGTGACCATCATCACATCCATTTAGGAGACACGATGGAGCACAAATTGAATCGGTAACTACGTATACCTAAGCAAGAAGTAGTGGTTGTGCAGTTCAACACTGAACATCATGGTTTACACAACACAGGCTGATACAAAGGGCCAAATTCTTAATTTTAGACTCTAAACTTTGGGCTGCAAAACATTTCCATGTGCAAGCCTGTACTGACATGCATGATCAGATGCCTGGTTAGCTGGCTGACTTGCATGTGTTGTCACTCGCGCATAGAAATGCAAGGTCTAGGCTCACAAAACACATGAATAGATCTTAGCTAAAATTTGGCTCTAAGAACTACCGTGACTTTATTTGCTCTGCAACATTCTTGTTCTGCACAGGCTTCTACCCACCCTTCACCTAAATACTGAGAATTTTAGTTCTGTACACAGTGAAAACCTTACTTTTCACTTGATCCTCTGAGTTTAAACACTCAAACTTTTGCTAACTGTCAGCATACCAGAGGAGGTGCAATTGCTGCTTGTGCCCGTTGTGGGCAGACACGGAGGGGGGAGTGTGGGACTGTGTTCACACAAGAACCGAGCTACCAGACGCAGCTTAGCCGCAATGTTTCAGGGCAATACGGAGTTTTAGGAGTGGGGTCAGCTAGGAAGTATGACTACACACTTCTGTAGGATTATGATATATACTTCAAAAGAGAAAAAGAAAACAGGCTCGTGCATTTTCCTTTTTTTAATGAACTGTATTAAAGCATCTTATTAACATTATTTTAGGTATTTTTATATTAATGTAAGCAGTATCTGAGATGGTTGGCCGAGCTGTGCTGTTTGCCTGTCTTTTAGGATTCAGACATGTGACCCTGGAGCTCACTTGGCTCTTGTTTAAAGGCAGCATCTGCAGATGTTCAACAGGAGAACTTTGCTTCTAATATTTGCTTTGGCGTTTTTGCTACACTTAATCTTAAGATACCGCTTCAAAACACCTGAATGAATAGAATTTTCTGGTGAAAGCTAAGATATCTCCTTTTCTGCTATAGTAATCTGCTTTACCTTCCATGTTTGTCTTCCTTACTCCTACTAGGTAGGGATCTAGAAAGCTGTAGCACTCTACAAAATCAGTAATTTCCTCTGTAAAAATGGGTGATTTAAAAACAAACCCCAGGATTTTTTCTATTCTCTTTATAAGATCAGTGGTGGCAAAAATACACACAGTCAACTTTATTTCCCCATGGCATGTCATCTGCAGCCCTACACCTCCTGTTTACTGGGAGTTTATGTGAACTTGTGGTGAATTTTCAGAAGCCTGGACTTGTCCTCCCTCTCTGTGTGTACAGCTTGGCACTGGTAACCTGTTGCTGTACAAACATCCCATCGTTTATTGCCCTGGCTCTGAGCCACACCTGAGCTTGGCTCAGCATAACTCAGAAACAGAGGGAGAGAGGCGACACCAAAGTTGTAGCCTCACCAATGTGTTGACAGCACTGCTGGCAAAAAAGACGCTGTTGCCTTCCTGCTGTCCCCAGCCGCTTGTTCTGACGCACAAACATTTGCTTTGCCTCATGGTGACCTGGATAAGGGAGGTGCGAAAGGACAGATGAGCAGCTGAGGTCAAGAGAAAATGACTCCCTGCCTTTTTTAGCATCAGTACTTGCATATACTGGCATAAACTCTGTGTACCGGTGGCTTAAGAAACCCTTGTGGCACTCATGGCTTGGGGCATGATCCCAGCCCTGGCATAATTCATATCATAGACACACAGCAATTGCCATACTTGACCAAGGTGCAAATGTAGTCGGATGCACTAGAGCTGGGTACAAGTTGCTAGAGAGAGCACTGCACTACAGAAGGCAAAACCAGGCTGTCCCTTAAAGATTCATACCGATTTCTAAAAGAGTCTGGTCTACCCTGTAAGCCAACAGATTTATTGTCCCTTTCAGACTCAGTCCAAAACCTATTCAACCATAAGGCTGGCTGAGAAGGTCCCAATATTATATCCAGGGTTAGGTGAAGCACTGGGACACACAATCTATACTTTGTGAGAGCATGACATACCATGTTGTGTCATGATGTCATGTCACACAAGATGTCCTTCTCCCAGCTCTGTCTGCTTGGGTTATCCCCAGGATCCAGGGGCAGCCTCAGGGAGCTGCTCAAGATGCTCTGAAATCTGTTGTCAGATGGCCTTTTTTTTCAGATACAGGGATTAATTACAAAGTGTCTGTGAGGGTCACTTGTGGTTTGCTGAAAAAGTCAGGCTTTATAAATGCTATCTGCTGTTAAAACTTGCTTGAAAAAATGAAACAGACTTTAAGCAAGTAAAAATTAATGGGGGACAGGGGTCAGGGGTCAGCTCTTCCTCTGAGCAGCATCTCCCACACCTTTGCCATATACACAAGCTGTGGTGCTGTGTAGAAACTGGTGCAACTCTTCCCATTGCATCAGAACTATTTGGCTTCTTCAAAGTCCTGGAGCTGCAGAGGTGGGGTCCAGCTCTGCAAAGTGTGGGGAGATGCCTCCTCCTTGCTGGGTGGACTCCTCTCTACTGAGCTGAACAGCAGCTTTTGAAGTGGCTCTCCAGATGAGCTGAGTATATCTGTGACAGATACACGTTAGTATGCCTTGGACGGTCACTGCTTTGCACACCTTGATGGTTCAGAAATATAACTATACTATTTGTAATAGCCTAAGGCACTAGGTCACTTTGTGGACTAATAACCTTCAAGATGGTATGACCTAATTCAAAGTGATTTTTAGACTTTCAGGAATTAAACGTAACTTTTAGTAAAGAGAGAGAGAGAGAGAGACAGAGAAGAGAGAGGCTAAGCCTTTTTCAGTTAAGTTGTCTCCTAGAAAGAATAAATGCTTATTGCTGAGCTGTACTGTAGTGAGGAGACTGGAAAGGAGATGCTGGTATAAAAGCAGCCGTAGCAGTAATTAGGCCATGGCCATGCATCTTCGCCTGGATCCAGCTGGGCTGGGGAAGCAGCGGGTGTTATCAATCTGAAATAATGAGTGCCAATGGGGTGTTCCTCCCCCCCTGCCACGAGTGACTGTCCCTTGGATTTGCTGATTGTATTTCAGTCCAAGTGAGCTGGGTCAGCAAGACTGACAGTGGAAATGGTTTAATTGGGTTCATCTTGACTGAAACAGGTCAGAAAACCCTCAGAAGAGCACCTCCCATGGCAAGCCTGGGGAAGGGGGCTGATCTGCCTTGGGGGTGCGTGGGGATGCACAGCTGGGACAGAGGGGAGGCTGGATGGGACAGCTTTCTCCATGGATGGGCACAGCTGCCTATCCACACCCAGGGTAACCACTACCGTTTTCAATGACAGATTTTCAAGAACGCCGCAGACAAAACTCTTCTAAGTATCACCTCAAGCACTGACTACACTTCTATCCTCATTTGGACAAGCTGGGACAGCACGTTTTTTGTGTATGTATTTACATATACACACACGTGCATACATCTGGATGCACTAACAACAAAATCTTAATAAGCAAACCCCATTGTATGTAACTTATAGGCTTCTAAAGTAATTAATGACCATCAACATGTATCATTCTGTATGTGGCCCAAACCTTGTATGGTTAATAGGGTGATAGCTGGTAGGTTAGGCAGAGCTAAATCAAGAAGAGATTCAAACCATTAAACTTTGGGAAGAGCAGCATCCTTTAAACTTGGCCTACAATAATATTCAGATTAAAAAAAATGCTCAAAATGCTCAAAGAATTAAGACTGAGTATATCAAGAGGGGATTAGACTCTTTCCAATGGCAGTGAAGAGAAAGCAAACTGAAGCAATGAAAGATGACCAGGAAATCTCAGGGGGAGACAAAAACTGTACATAATATTTACAACACTCTTTCTGCCCATATACAATACAATTACACTGACCATTAAAAATACATTTTTTTGAAACAGCACAAATCAGCTGGGACCCCAGAAAATCCAGCCCTCCCTCCAGGTTGCCCTTAGCATCCTTGTGCCCATCTTGCCTTCTTTCGGGATAGAAGTCACTTCCAGGGAAAAAAGGGCTGGCCAGAGCGTTTCTGCATCAGCCGGGATATCCCCTCCCTGTGGTCTCGCCTCGCAGTGTGCTGCTAGCAGAAATAGATGAGACTTAACTTCTAACAAGAGGAAAAGTGTAAAGACAGCAAAAAGCTGATACAGAGCACAGTTTAGCCGGAGGAGAGAATGAGGGCTGCTGTGTACATAACCATAGACACACCTCTGCATGTGTTTGCACACGTCAGTCCAAGCCAATTCAGCCACTGTGTGAAGTTTCACAGCACTGTTTATTCTAGAAAAGAGAAGGGCTTCAAGGAGAGCTGCTTTGCAGCAGTCCTCTGTGCACAGCACATAAACCTGAACATTAAATATCTTTTTAAATTATTAAGAATAAATTTAAATTTAAAAATAGACTAATGCAAACAAACAAAGTTCAGTCAACATTGGAACAGAGAGAGTTTTAGGAAGCATATTGCTATAGCAAATGCAACTCCTTGTTCCCTTGGACACTCTGAGGCAATGATCTGGTAATTCCAGTTCAGCACCGAGATGCACATACTACCCAGCAAGGAAAAGTTACCATCTCTAGCATATGAAGCTCCGTGTTCACATTTTTCTTTTTTTCCCATCACAACAGAAAAAAAGCCAACACAGCACATTAGCTTTTTCCACAAAGCATCTGAGGTGACAAAATTTACTTGGAAAACAAAAATTAACAAAAGCAGTATAAAGAAGAATCCTGGTCAGCTTGTGACCACCATAAGCCAAGATGGGTAAGAAAAAGAATAAAAAAATAGTTCACATCCGGCACCACAAACCTTCCTCACTTTCTTTGAAATCAGGGAATGAGAAAAAAGGTCCGTTCTGCTGAGACTGTTTCAACAAAGTTTTCTTTCCCTGAACCTAGAAAATCCAGGTATTAGGGTACAGAACTTTTGTTTTATATGTATATAAATAGACATGTACATATTTATATAAATATAAAGCAGAGCATCCTCCTGTTTCTCCTCATAATTTATTATTATTAAAGCTTGTAACAGAGTTAGCTGGACTCTTCAGAAGTGGGTACTCTCTGCACACACACGTGGCACAGAGAATTTAGCTCTGCTAGAGCAGAACAGCCAGCCAGGGACATGAAACGCTGGGTGACGGAGGCGGATTTGGGTGAGCAGCCAAGGAAGGGCAGGGAGCAATGACTGGAAATGGCCTCGCTTGCTCCAGGGTGGCACTCTGGCCCGCCACAACCGGTCTCTGTGAGCAGAGTCGGTGACGGCGTGGGAGGACGGCTGCACCGACCCACCAGGCCCCTCGGCAGCTCAGCTGCCCACCCACCCTCTTCTGTACCAGCCGCTGAAGAGGGACCATCCCTCGCTTTCAAAGGGAGTCCCAGTTTGCCCCCCCAAGCACGTGCACGCTAGTTCCCTTTGGCAGTACTCCCCACCACACTGCCACGGGTCTTTTTGCCTACTTCTCAAAGTCACCCGTGCCACTCCCTGCCTCTGCTTGGTTCCCCCTCACCTAGTCCTCTCAGACCGCCTGCTTACTGGCGGAGACCAGACACCTTTTTCTCCCCTGATCCACAGGCTCCTGCTCAAACTGTTTTATGTGAATGCTTTCCCGCAGTCTCGTAAGACCCAATAATTTCCTCAGAGGACTGGGTTTCTGAGAGGTTTTCTGCTCTCGGAGACTGAGTAAGTCAGGGGTGGTGGCACACGCTCCTTGAGCGATGCTAGCTTCGCTCCAGAGAGGGCAGGGGCAAAGTGCAAAAGATTTCTTGAAATCAGAAGGTACTTCCACTTCCGACAGCTCTCTTTCCTTCATGTTGTATAGCACTTATTTCAAGTAAGGTATTATTCATGTGTCTCTGCAGCCTTCACTCTTCCTGGAGTGAGTGGAGATCAGTAGATGTCTACTGGTGACCAGCTGAGCCACTTCATCATGACGCATCCTGGAACAGCTGAAAACATTCAAACCCAACTGCGTTCTTCATAGCAAAAAGTGCTTTTCTTGAGAAACAAAATGAAAACAGTGTCCCCATGGAACATCTTAAGGACTCAAAAATAGTATTTCCTAGGATGGGAAGGATGGAGCACACCTACTTTATTTGGCTTTATCTCAGTAAGGAAACAGAGCTACTGGCAAAATTGGCACATCTTTGTGAAGTTGTTAAACTCGGGACCCTAGCTGGAATGTAAAAGAAATGACGGAGCAAAGGAGAACTTTGCCTTACGCTGGGCTTCTGCTAGTTCTGGCAATTTCATGTGCAGGTTGTCCAAAAAAGTTCTGCTAGCCAAGTAAAGATGAATCTCTCAAATAATAAACTGTGGGTTTTCAAAGAGGCCTTTTGGGGGTACTGCTACAACCTGGTAGAAGTAAGTCTTTTCATGCCCCTCCGCTGAGCCAGGCTGGAGGACAATACAGGCTCCAGCCTTGGTGCTTGAGGTGCTCTGTTTAAAGCAAAGTAAGTGGCTGCCATTGCACCCTGTAAAATAGAGAAAGAGAAAATGCTGGGCTGAAATTCAGTTCTTTGATGCTTTTCACCTCCCTCTCCCTATTCAATCTCCTGAAAAAAAGGACATGCACGGACGATTTCCATGAAACGATAACAACATTTAGGCTGGCAGACAGCTGGGGTGTCTCTGATTCACAGTGGTGGCAGTACATGCACAGAGTCCCACCAGGCCATTACAATGCAGCTGGAAGTTAAAAACATCGAGCAGGTGACAAGTAAAAAATCTTTACTGTTAACATGGTGCCATATTAAATTTGGTCTCTGTGGCAAGTAATCTTCCCATTTACACAAATGACAGCTCATTCTGCAAGGAAGGAAGAGGCAGGGCGTTAGATGTACCTTCACCAGGTGAACATCCTGTCTGCTGAGTTGGTTTTGAGACAGATACTCCCTGTTCACTATCCATGGATGTCTTAGGACTTGGACTGCTGTGAGGCGCTGGTGAGGGTCTACGTGAAGCATCTTTGACACAATGTCCTGGGTTTAAGAGGAAGAAAACAGTAAAAGGGAAAAACTGATTAATAGCAGTGTGGGTTTTACAAAGATCTTCCTGGTGGCAGTGTCATCACCAGCATGTCCAATGGAGAGAGGGATGCACTTTAGATATGCTTTATATTTTTTAAGTATAAAGTCTGATCTCCAAAATTTTCAAGTGTAATGTTCAACTCTCGGTTGATAATCCAGTCAAAAGATAATATGGAGGGTATTCAGCTTACTGAGGGAGCGTTAATTACTGGTGACCTTATAGGGGTGATAAACTCCACCTAGACAGGAGGCATCTCCTCACTGACTCCAACGCATGCTTACAAGAGAAGCTTAGAATAGAAATCTAGCATTCAGGTGACTAAAATTCAATGAGATCAGTTCTACCATGTCTGAACATTTTAATTTTAAAACTGGACATCTGCTAAAAAATTCATTGTGAGGCTTATAGGTGTTGGTAGCAAGACGAGTACGTTACTAGGATTGCTTGCAGCTTTGTGGTGGGATATATCAATGTTCTTCCATCGGATACTGTCAGTTGCTAAAACTGAAATCTCTTGCAGGAACCTCTAAATCCTGTCAAAGTTTCTGATTAATACCAGGCAACTGGAAGCTTGCCAGCTTTCCTGCCCATCTACCTGTGTCATAGACCAGTGCACAGCTTCATGCCCAAAAATCTCAGCACCAGATTGGTTTTATCTCCTGGGGTTTCCATGCTTTGTGATAGATGGGCAGCCTAAACTGTGAACTGTACAGGAGTTAAAAATGCTAGTTGTAAACTGACTGCTCCTGGTTAACTTTGAGGAGCAAAAAGGTGATTCACATATAGACCATGAATTTGTGGCATAAACTACCTTACACTTCTTTTAAAAGTTCAGCTGCACCAAAACATAGTTCTGTGCTATTTAAATCTCGAGAGCATTCACAATTGATGCTGCTATATTATGCCTTAGTTTAATGAAATAAACTACCAAAATTCCTGACACACTATTTCATGTGGAGTGATAGAAACATAAAGAAGCAAGCTTTTATTTCATGAGGCACTGAGAAATAACCCTTCTGACTATCTCTCTCTTAAGTTTGTTACAATTGCAGGCTGCAAGCCCATTTCAGAGACCAAGAAAAAAAAATTGAGAAAGTTTTCACTGACCTTTGCAGTATCAGATACTGAATCCCAGTTTCCTCCTGTAAGTGCATATTTGCCACTGCCAATCCTGGCCAGAATCTCCTCTGGGGTGTCATCTGGTCCATTTGCAAAAGGAGTGAACCTATTTAAAAAAACAGAAAAAAATACAGTGTAATTTGCATATATGTGATTTCTAGAATCTCCTGCTAACTGCCACTGATTACAACAAGTTCCAGAATGGACCACAGACATCGCTGCTTCATTTTCACTCAAACTATGCAGTCCGGTGGTTCCTCATATTAAGTTGTTCTGCAGAGGAAAAGACTGATTCCTTAACGTTTTTTAAAAATTTTTGTTCTGTTCTCATTTTTTAGGAATGAAATATGCTTTTTAAAAAATAGACAGGTTTTTACCTCTTTAATTGTTTTAACTCTGCTTTATTGCCAACAGAAGTGCCTTGATAATGGCAAGAAAGGACAAAAATAATAAAAGAGAAAAATTAGGATCTGAAACAGAAAAAAGGAAAAGAAAAAAGAACCTTTTATAATCGATTTTGCAGTGCTTTGTTAACCGTAATGTGCAAGTCTGTTGGGCAAAACAAATGATCTGCAATAGGTTATTTAAAATCTTCCTGATCTAGCCAGTAAGAAATTGCTAGTAACATGCACCCAGGTTTAGTGTCACATGCAGACGGCACACTTTTTGTCTTCATCAAGTGACAAGTGATTTTTGCAGCTGACTAAAATCTACCAGGTGAAATTTTACTCTGTGATCCTGAACGGCTGTGTAGGTTTAGAAGTGGGTATCTGAGATTTTTATACTTTTCCTTCCATCTGTCTTTTCTCTTCTGAAAACTTGCCAGTTTGGTTTTTAGATCGTTAAACAGTTGGTTTGGCCACAGCTTCCTATCCCACCTGGTTTCTAATAGCATGCTCAATTCCACATGCTGTTTTTCTAATTTTCAAAAACATTTCAGATTTCACAGAAGTTCAGCCCAAAGAGATACATAATATTATTGCAATCTATAACTATCAAGAGGGATGCACTAAGAGTTAAAGACTGGCTTAAACTCCAAAGTCTGTCACTACCTGCATTAACAGGATCCCAGGCTTGTGCTCCTAGTCCGGGCTGTCTGAGCCCTCTCTGTTCATAGTGATGATGGGAGGAGAATAAAATCCTGGCTGCAATAATAGTCAGTTCTTACTGACTCTACTCTGGCAAGGAAGAACAAGATCATCCCTAAATGCAGTGGTGGCACCTAAAAAGTCAGCACTTCTCAACTGTTTGCATCGCTCTTACTTTCTCTTGTAAGTGCAGAGAAAAGTGAGATACAAGTTAATAGCACTTGTTGGCAAATTTAATATCCGCTAACTTGTGCAATTTGTATTTCAGATTCAAATATATTTGGATTTTTTTCCACATTTAAAAAAGAAGCATTTTTAATATCATCAGCTAAACAAATGCGACTAAATCGCATTGATTTTAGTGTACTGATTCTGGTTGTGTATCACTGCAAATCTATGGCATTAGCCAAACAGAAACAGGGTTTTGGAGATCCCAGCAGACTTCGAGACTGCCCCAGAAAGTCACAATATATTTCAGCTAATGGTGAACACATTTGTATTCAGGAACAAAATAGATGGGATAGAAACTCCTGGCACCTTTTTTACAATCCATGAGGCAAGAGACATGAATAACAGAAAGGTAAGGTCCAACTCTTTGTTTTCTGTATAAATCTAGGAATGAATCCAAGCTTCTTGCCACAGGTGAATGATCATGAAGCACATTAAAGAGCTGTGAGAGGTCACTGAAAAGTTTCAAGCTGCACTTAGGTACGATAAATGTGCACATACCATACCCTGCAGCCAGCAAGAGAAAGGAAATTCAAGAGCCTAATAACTCCAGATTGGGTTTGCGCACTGTGTTTCTCATTCACCCCAGTGCATCTTATTCCTGTCCCTCACTGCTTATTTCAATCTGTCTCTTTCTCTGGGTCTTCTTGTGTCAATATTTAACTTTAGCCAATGCATTGGTAGGGGTTTTTTAGCCAAGTACCTCCCAAAATTTCCTGCTGCCTGTTGCTGTTCTTGCTGGTCTGTTCATTTGCTTTCTGTCCTTTCTGCAGCATATTTTTCAAATAGCATCTGAAAACTATGTTTGGGGTTTTTTTTTGAGTCTTTAAAGGCGTTCAGATACCTCGATAACAACAACAGTAGAAGAGGAATGAAATTGAAGAGAATACATGTATTAATAGAAATGAACATCCTCTTATGGATAAGGTGAACATGATATGGCTCTTCATACTCCTACACTCCTCTCCTAGTGTAAAACTTTCACACTGCTTAAGTGGTGAGTGAGCCTTTTGGGAGTCTAGGTCTCAGTGAACGCTTACAGGCACAGGCTGTTAAAAACCTAAACAACTTGTAAAGTGTCAAAGATATTTATGCATTCTGGAAAAACTTATTCTAATTCTATGTCTTGTCATCTATTTTCTTGCCTCATACAACAGCACATTGCTCAAAGGAGGCCAGGCAGTTTGCTGTCTCTATCTGTGACTCCTTTCTGGCTTAATCAGTGCTGAAGTGCTGAGCCCACTGGAGACTGCTGCTCTAGGAAAACTTCTTCACTCACCCTGCCAACATGGTGTACAGTAGGATCCCCAAGCTCCAGATATCACAAGCTGCATCGTAACCTTGGCGTTTAAGGACCTATGTGAAGAGAGAGACGAAAACAGGTTAATCTGCATCCCTGAATTTTTAGCTTCTGGTCTTCAAAAAGCACTGATTAGTGGTTGTATCTGCTGACATTTCCAGGGCTTAACCGCATATCTGGCTTGAACAGGTGGCTGCCTCAGGAGCGAAATGTTCAGTAGTGGTGTGGAGCAAGGTGAAGCCCAGGCTGGAGCGAGCTGGTCAGTGTTCAAGCCCAGTCCAGCTGTCACCTCCACAGCGACAGAGATGAGTGCAGTTTGTTGGAGGCTCTAGGAGCCTCTCTGACCATCTGACACACAGGAAAGCAGAACAACATTTCAATGTTTTAAAATGTTTCTTAAAAAAAGCTCATTAATACTTAAAAATGTGTGTTCCTAACATAAGAGTTACTAAGGACACTGTGAATGCAACAAATGTAGGGCTGAGTGATAGTCATAAGCATGTCTGAAGTCAGTTTGGATTTGATACAACAAATGGATGCACATTAGTGCATACCTAATGTTAGACTAGTAAAGAAGCATGACAACTACAAAGGTAAAAAGCTTATTCTTATCTTACTTCTGTATTAAGAAAAGTGGCCACATTTAGACTGGATTTAACAGATAATAGGCTAAAACTTGATCCCTTTTCCCTATGGGAAAAGCAAGACCTATGGTACTCAGCAGAGATCTGACCAGTAGGTTCAATGTTGGTACAGGATGGTGAGTTACAACAGTAAGGGTAAAATCTGGATTACATTTATGATAATGTGTACAAGAAGAAATGCCTATTTGAGTAAGTGCAGGTCCAAATGAAAGTGAAGTCACCAACTGAGGCAGCATTGCTGAGATTAGGAGAACTTTGTTTCTGTTTGGCTCAGAAAAGCCCAAGGACCACCTCCAGATCTTCCATTTGCTTGTAAAAGTAAACTAAGCTTCTGTTTATTCAGTTCTGACACACAAGGAGAGTTTTGTCCCCTTCTGATGGATCAGTAGATACATTAATTTTTTGCAAAGCACATGAAAAAGGAATGTACAAATTCAGCAAGTCTTTCTCTGACCTGCAGCCTTATTACCCAGGAGTGATTTCAGCTATCTGAAGTCTATCACAGAAAAGACCAAGCATTGCTAGGAAAAAATAGTTTCAGAAAATGTTGCCTCGACAGATTTTACAAATGATGAGTGGTAAAGCAACCATCTGCCAGGTATGCTGCTGAGCGAACATTTGCTACCTCGAAAAAAAACAAAGAAAAAGCCGCATTTCCTCCTGTTGACAAAACCGATACAATCCTGCTTCTGCCTCTCCCTCCTGCACATCATATATACATGTCCTGGCTGTTTTAATTGTTTCTGTTTCTTTAGTTCTGCATTCATTCCCCCTCTGTTAATGTTAGTTTTTATGGGAAAAACTTCTTTGCTATTTGACAAAGTCAGTCGCTTCTTGCTTCACCTGTGAGACTGAATACCCAACATTTATCTTTTGGTGTGGCCATTCTCGTTGCTTCTTGAACAGTTACATTTTCATTGCCATCCCTGTTTTCCTCCAGTAACCAAGGACAATCTAGTCCAAGGCAAATGATACAAAAATGGGGCAGTGATGATGTTTAGTGGAGCAGGGTATTAAGCAAATGCTTACACAACTCCAAAACGATGGGCAGGTGTCGCTGTGTGCTGTCATTCAGTTTGCAAGAACGCTGCTAGATAACAAGGGCATTCCCTCTGTGCCAGTGTCTAGGGAAAGCTTTGTTGGGAATTACTTTTTATCGACAACAACTTTACCCCATGGATAACAACAAGATCTAGTGAGAGTTACCAGTTAGCGTCACTGCTACTTGAAAACGTCTCCAGCAGGTCTGTGCAACTGTGGTTAACGTGAGAACACTGGGCTGGCAGGAGCAACTGTTGGAAAGTTTGGCCAAAAAGATTAGTGTTTGAGCTAGGGGGCGGATATTATCAAACCGGAACAGCCATCCGTCTTAGAAACAAATCAGTCAGGGAAAGAGCTTTGCAAAAGATGCACTGGTGTCCTACTCTAACGGATGCTGAAGAATTTACCACCCGTGAAGGAGTCTAGGTCACCCTAAAAGAGAATTTGGTGGGATCTGAAATACATGCATGAGCTGGTTCTTAGCTCCACACATGGCAGGGCGTTATCGTCATAAAATTCCTCTGGGTTCATCCAGTTCTGATAATGGCTCAGATGTTTATCCAACCCCCTTTTATTTCTATAGGCTTTGATTTATTGGATTAATAATGTTACAAATATGGGCTTTTCTCAGCTGTGACACAAGCAGGGATGCATATGGGTACGAAAGCTAATAAACAATCTCATCATTTCAAATGCCAAAACAATAGTTCTTCACGGATTTTGGAGGAGAACTGCAGAATAAAATAATTTGCTTTATCCAAAAGGACTCTACCACATCCGCAGGGAAAGCGCAGGCTGCGTTTTGCCTCCCGTCCCAGCCTCGATCTTCTCTCCCTGCACACAGCATGACTCGCACCAGGTGGCAGCCTGCCTCTTTCTCTCAGAGCGCCTTCATCTTTGCTGATGCTCTCATCTAAACCCCAAATTAACTGTTTCCAAAATAAAGCAAGATTCAAGCGGGCAAACATGTCATCCTTCATCCGCCACTCTCCTCTTGTGTCATCAGCTCAGCTGACTTTCTGCCGCCTTGTTTAGTTTCCTGGGCGTATGGCAGACGTCGCAGCAGGGCTCAGACAGGGAACGTGAAAGTCAAGTCTAGGCTGGAGGGCAGCATTATATCACAGGTAAAATGTAAAACCACTTAAGGCTTTATGTAAGCTCTCTGCCAGTTCTGATAATGTTTCAGTTGATCTCTAACGTTTCCTGCATTTGCAGGACCTGTCTTACTCATCACAAACATCTGGGAGCATGATTTCTGCTTTCAGTTCAAATCAGAAGAGTCTGATCTGAAACTGCATTGGGCTGGCAACATTTGTGATTACAGACACTATACAAAATAGCCCACCATGAAAAATAGCTACACCTATTTTAAGCGCATTGTATCTTGGAGAAAATCTCAGTGCTTTAAATCTTGCAAACATGATTATTTTTTTGGTTTAGAAATTGAACTGCTGTGGTGCCACAGAACTTTCTTTACTTATTTTGATGAATTTTAAACAGCTCATTCCAGTTTCTAAAATGAAAACCCAACCAAACAGCAATAAAATAACAAACCAATCTGTCTTGGCAATGGAAGATTTTTTACTGAAAAAAATCTGCTTTGAATTTATACTGCCCTGGCAATGGTCTCAATTTAACAAATTCTCCTTCTGATGCTGGAAGGCTGCAATTCCTGTATCTTTGGATATCAGGAAAGGACCATGTACAGAGAGATCACCCCATTTTTCACTTCCCAGTTACGTACCATGCAGATGAACATTGGATGGAAGGAGAGTTATGGGGAAGAAAAGATTGCTGAATGATACCAACCGAAAGAAAGTGGTATTTGACAGTACAGGACAAGTGAAGTATTGAAAGGCAATAGTTTTGAATTTTTCTTATAAAGACCACAACAAGCAGAGGCAGACACATATCTGAAGTCGTGTATTGCAAATACTAAAATTGCTGACAAGCATCACTACAAGAAATGGACAAATACCCAGGAACTTAACCTCTTGCTCCTTCATTGGAAAGAAGCAGCTATGAATGTCTCAAGGGACAAACACGGCAAACAGCCGAAGCCATTCAAACAGCTGTGGGACCCAAACCCACTCCCGCAGGGCTGCATGAAAGAAACAGCACTCGCCAGTGATGCAGAGCCACCTCTCCCCACGCTTGGGGCAGGCTGTTTGGTCTGCCTCCACCTCCCTGTCTGTAAAAACAGGAAAGCAGCCCTTTCCTACATCCCCCATAACAGTGGGGACTGGTACTAGGAAAGCCCAAGAGGAGAGATGTTTCTTTAGCTCAGTGAAGTCAACAATAAAGCTCCCGCTGACTTCAGTGCGGTAAGGATTTCATGCATGGATTTTCCTTTTGAGTCTTATTCCTGATACCAAGGTTTCCCTTTTAAGCCTTATCCCGTTCTGACGCAATGCGCTAGAGGGGAAGCAGTCTGAGCTGAAGCAGCTACAGAAAAAAGGTATTTATTCTAGTAATGAGCCAAATCGTGTACGTCAGTCTGAGATAGACACCAGCTTCTATCAGGAGAAAAACAACCGGCCTGACAAGACCAGGAATAGGAAAGTTCCAGGAATAGGAAAGTTACGGTAACAGAGGCTGTGCAAGTGCCGGTAGTCTGGTTTCTGCCTTGCTCCTCTTGTAAAGGCAGCGAGGAATAGCGAGAGAGGAAGAACTGCTTCCTAGGACACACTCATTACTCATGGCTTTGACATGTGATCCTACCTCAGGGGCAACAAAGTTGGCGGTGTAGCAGGGAGTCATGAGCAGCCCGTTCTCCGCTCTCAGTTGCTTGGCAAACCCGAAGTCACAGATCCTGATGGAGTCTGGGTTTCCTGACTCATCCATGTAGAGGATATTACTTGGCTTCAGATCTCGGTGCACCACCTTAACAAGAAAGCAGCGAGTAAGAAGTGAGGAGAGGAGGTCAGGGAGCATCCAGGCTTGGCTGCCATTTCTGGTCTGCTGCCTGAGGTAGGTCAAGAGCTCATGCCTAAAATGTTTAAGTTTTGGAGAAAAGTTGCTTAAAAGTCTTGGGCAAACGAAGGAAAGAAAAGGTTACAGTCTGTTAAAATCAGAAAGAACATGTTCGACAGCCTCTGCTGGTGTGTTAAGATGGAGGCTGCTGCTCTAAGGGGGGACACCTTTCCTGAGGGCGGTCAGAGAGGGTTGCTGTACAAACACCGCAGTGTCAGAGTCCCCTGGAACCTGACGGCCCTAAATATTCAGCTGAAAGGTGAAGAAGAAATCCCATCATAGGAGGAACATGTGTAAGGGTCTTCTTGCAACTGTCTATGTGAGTGGCTCACACCTGAAAGGGGGGGATTATTTTTTTTCCACATTTCAAAAGGTATTCACAAAAGTCCTTTCTGTAGGCACACAGCTTCAAGTGGCTGCATGTTTTACCAGACATGCCGCATTTCAGTGGTGGGAAAACAGCCTTTATTTGTTACAGCAAGACTGAAAAACTATCATGAAAACATAAAAGCCCAAGCACAAAATGCACTTGTTTTAACCACGAAACAGAAGAAGCAGCAAATATTTGACTGGTCATCCAAACTGCTTGTCCCTGAAAAGGAGAGATTTTCAAACTGCTGTATATAGAGAGCTTAGATTTTAAAAGCCGGCTCTTTAACAGCATGTCAGAAGCCTTTCCCATCAGCTGCTCAAACTGCCACTTCATTTGGGAAGCTGAGCATTTGATTTTCTACCTATCTGCTGACTCAGCTACCCTATTTGAAATTCTGTTAAAAGATCAGGTACTGCAGTAATGACTGTGATAAAAAGTAAAAATGTAATATCTCAACAAGGTGCACGAACTTGAAAATCAGTGTAGTTTGGGAATGAAAATACCACTTCAACATACTGCAGTTCAGCTGGGAAATGGCTAAAAAGCCTATGACCCTATTTCACAACCCAAATATAAGTATGGAGAAAGACTTGTTTTTTGGGGAAAAAAAGTATTTACATTTCAGAGAAGCAAAATTACAGCTATTTGCTTTTTCTGAAAGTCGGATTTTAAGAAGGTTGATGCGGATAGCCAAAAAAGCAATGCTTACGCCCTGAGAGTGCAGGTAGTCCACAGTCCTAGTGATGGTGCACAGCACAGCGCTGGCCTCCCGCTCTGAGAAACACTTCTGCCGAAGAATGCGGTCCAGGAGCTCGCCTCCCCGCATCAGCTCCATCACCAGGTACACGTATTTCCCATCATCATAGACCTGGAAGGGTAATAGAATAAATATATGTTTTGGACCCATTAACTTGGTGAAGTTTGGTCCTTTAATCACAGTGTTGGCTTGCTTGTGTGAGATGTTGCAAGAAGAAAATGCCAGCTAATGTGTAGGAAATGTGCTTATTATGCTTAACAACGGAAAAGGCAACTTTGTAAAATTACTTAATCATCGCTTTTTTCTCATGTCTGTAGCAACTTGATGATTTGTCCACACAGAAACGTAGCTTTCCTGATCTGCTATCATGTCAGCAGAGCAGACCAAGCTGCTAAAAGCAGCACCACTTCACACAGTCTGAAATGTCTGCTGGCTCTCACCCAAGCCTCCTTCTCAGTAGTGTTCTCTCTTTCCACTTCTACAGGGTAACATTTGCCATTTCAAATACCAGTATTTCCCTTTGACTCATGATCAGCTAAATGAACTGCATTATGCTGTTGGCCAAAACCTGCTTCCAGTGATATTATATAGTTTATATTTGCAATGCTGGTGAATACATTGTTGACATCAGCCACAAGATGTATTTACCTTCAACGTCAATTGCAAAGGGTAAAAGACATTTTTTGTCTCAATTGGAAGACAGCCATTTTCATGTCATAATCCTTTATCTGGACTGCAATAATAGGCAGTGTTATAGTCATCAATGCTAAATGTTTTTGGAAAGGCATATAAAACCTTTTTTGCACCGATTTTAAGATGCTCTCTAACACTTTGGAATTAGGTGAGACTTTCCTGAGGGTATGTGATTAGAAAATTTTTATATATTTCTCTAAGGTCTGAACCATAACGTACTGGCCACTGACACCAGCAGGATTTTGTTCTGTAAACTCTGAATCTGAGACGGTGTAGACAATCCAAGGTGAGACTGCAGGCAGTGCAAGTAAAACATCTCTGACTGAAGGTCATTCCTGTATGTAAGCATTGCAAAAGCTATTCTTCATATGAAATGCTGAAGAAAGATACCTTCATATCTTCTCAGGCTCCTCGAGTGGAAGCTAAATACTCCCTGGCATTAAAACACTGTCAGGGGAAACCCTAGTGACTTTGTGAGCTCTCCTCTTCCCAGCAAAGCGGATACCACAGGCTGCATGGGAACGGCTGCTGATCATCAAAGAGCATCCCCTGGCCAGCAGCACCACTGCATGTGCTCAGCAACTTGCTTCGAAACACCCAACTAGGGAGATCTCACTTCCGAAAAGGGCTGCAAAACCAAACACATTTTGCTGTTCTCCAGCACTGTGCCTCTTTGGTTTCATTTACAGTTGGTTAGACAACAATTGGAGAATGTATAACGTGACTAGTCTTTCCAACTGCTATCCAGTAATTTGTTAAATCACATTTTTTTCCTTGATTTCAATGAGTCTGTTTTTAGCTCTGACCTTCAACTGAAGAATTTTCCGGACGTGGACTAGTAAGTAGGTGATCCTGACCATAAGGTGAAAATCATTTAATGCCGAAGTGCTCGAAGATTACTCACATCTTTAAGAGTAATGATGTTTGGATGCTGTCCATATCGCAAGAGGATCTCAATTTCTTCAGAGGGGTCTCTCTTGCTTTTATCAATTATCTGGAATAAATGAAGCACAGTGTAGTAAGATACCGGCTAGCAGCAGTAAGCACAAAACAAGCAGTCTCTACAGTTTAAACAAATTAATATTTAAAATTCTTCTATTAATCATTATTCTAGGAGAGGAGAGCTCAAACCCTGTGCAAATGAGAGCCAAAGCCAGATGGAGCAATAATTAGTTTAGATTCTGAAGGCGCAGGCCCTCTTTTTGATGCGTATAGATTTGTTTGACCATAAATAATGGCAGTTACAAGAAATGTCATTAAGAAAACAAACAACCTGGCGAGTTTTAAAATAATAATAGTTTTAAAGTGACCTCTTTGACATAAAAAATGGATACATTCATAATATTGGCATATTCTTGCATATCTGCTCATAAATTAATAGAAATCACTTATCAGGTGGGTTTGTCAGAAATGAAAATGTATGGACATTTACTGTCAGGGAAGATCTGAGTTGAAGCTATTGGTAATGACTTGGGTCTTTGGGCCATGCTGTTGTAATGCACAAGAGAGTGGCCAGAGATTGCATTTGGCCACATAACCAGACTCTGCCCATTCCTAAGCTAGAAAGAAATCTGCTATATATAAATATATATCACTTTTCTGTATTCAGCATCTTTTGCCTTATCAGAGATTATAGTGAGACATGAAAACTTTTTAGTTTTATAGCAGCAGGTCTTAGAAAAACATGACACCTGCTGCTTAGAGAGCATCACTGCATGGAAAGCCTCCTGTCAGGATGGCACCAACTTCTCATCAGTTCTCCTATTACCTATATTTGGGATGTCAGTCAAAGAGCTTCAATCATTTGCCCAGTTGAGAGCACTAATTAATGCTTCTCACTGCACAGATTTAAATGATAAATATGAAACAAAAAATAGCTATAAACTAACCCAAGGGAGATCTCTGTGTTTTGGAATCTCAGATGCAACTGCACAGGGAATAGCAGAAGGGTCATTCTGCTAGGAACTCATTAGGAGTACAGTATTTTGGCACAATTTCTTATTCCTAGAAAAACACAGCAGTACTTTTGAACAAAAGGTTTACTGAAGAGGAATGGGTGGCATTTTCAGAAAATCATAATTCCATTATTGGCTTGGGTGTCAAGGCTTCCAACCTTAAATGTGGTTAGTTCTCTCTAAGAACTAGGCACAGAGCACTGATTTAAAACAAAGGTGTTTGCAGGGAAACAACTTTTTAAAAATCTCTTTTGTTAATGAGGATAAATGCCTCGCTGCTCTTGCATGCATTTTTTATGGCTTAATTATGGTGATACACATTTAAGTACATGTCTAGAATTTTATGCATCGGTTATAATAGTGCATACTTGAATATATATCAGGGGTTTTGTAGTCATCATGACTGACATGCATTTGCAGTGATAATGATGGGCAGCAGTTGTCCATGGTGGAGGTATGCATTTGAAGCCATATCAGTGATTTGATTCTGAATTAATAGCAGAGTGACAAATGAAAGTGCAACAGGGAGCTGATGCAGGCAGATGGCTGTTGTCCACATTTGAATAAATGAAAGAAAAACCTCAAAAGCAGGTGAGTAGAAAAAATTCTACTAGCAATTTCTCCTTAGAATAATGTTGTTCTCCCAGTTTAGTTGAGACATTCTCAAAAAGCCAATGAAACCCTTATTGAATGACTCCTCATAAATGCAACCACAGTCACTGAATGTGTCCCACTCAACCAATAACCCTAACATATAAAAAGATCCTCAGGGCCACTTCCTTGGCCAAACTAATATAGCTCTTGTCAAGTTAATGGAGTTACACACACGTGCACCTGTTAGGATCTGCCTGCCTTGTACAAACCAGCAGAATTTACTGCAGCAAGTATTACTACCACTGTGTGAAGTACTACTATCGCTATGGTACTGTAGCAAGCAATATATTCCAGATTCCTTTTCTGTTGTATTTTCCTGTGAAAGGAAATATCCAGTGCTGTGGAAAATTTTAAGCAACTATTAATAATGCAGGACTATAAATGTATATATATGGCCAAAAGAAAATCCAAATCAAAAATAGTCTCAGCTACTGACACAAAACTCAAAATAACATAACCTGCAGCAGTCTGCTATTGATTTAGTAGCAACAGCAGTAGACTATATGTAATGCTTCTAATTCACAATATGCTATATAAATATAAATCACAAGACAGTCCCGCTAAATATGTGTGCTTTTTGCTTTAATGTGCGTACAAGCTGCGATACAGTGATTAAATGGACAAGCTGCCCCAAACCATACAACAAATTATTGTCAGAGCTGTGAAGGGACCTGCCAAATTCCTCTCAGTCCCTGGGCAGTCTGGTTGGACAGACCAGAACAATTTTTTTCCTCCACAGCGAGAGACTGTCACCCTGACGGTGCCTCTCTTCAGCGTGCCTGTGACTTACACTTGGCCCATGACTGATAAAGCAGCAAAGGAGGGGGCTGCTGCAACTTTAGCAGAGATCTCTCCTCAGTTCAGACTGGCCGCAGTATGCACAGTTTCTTAATTCACATGCTGCAATGGCCTCAGCAGCTCCTTAAAGACGCCCCATAGCTCCACTGTGATACCTGATTCTCCTGGTCTTCCTCTTCAGAAAGTTTTTCAGTGTGGTGTTAAACCCACGCCAGACTTTGCCGAGAGGGAAGCTGCCATGTCAGGGTGGTACGGCTGGTGGCTGCTGCCTCTCTTTGCACCCAGAGGTGGCTGCATCACAACATGAGGTGCTGCATCCCCAGAACATCTGCAAATCTTGCCCCAACTTAGTGCCAAAATGACCTGCAGGAAAATGCAGGCCCAGTGCTCCTTATTGAACACAGGGACTAAGGGAGATGCGTCATGAGCTTCTGGTGATACGCATAAGTAGTTCTGAGATTCTCAAAAAGTATCAGATTAAATGAATTAAATTATGTAAGTGAAAAGGCAGTGGTTTCACTAGACAGGTGTAAAACAAGCGCTATTTGTGCAGCTGTACTTTCTGATTTTCACTACAGGTGTTACTGTATATAACATGGAGGAAAAGCATGCTCCAGGCACCTTGTGCAGATGCAGCAGGAGAGAGGCAGGATGGAGGCAGCCCCGGCATGGCCCCCTCTGCGTGCTCTCCTCACGCTTGCCAGCCGGCCACAGGGCTGCTTGGCCTCCCAGCAAAATCACGTGGCTTCTGCCGTGCTTGAGCAGTAACCACTTTTTTCGCCAGACAGCAGCACCTGGGCTGCTTGCCACAGAGTCCAAAATCACCATGAACACCTCGTTCACAATCCTACATGCTTATCTCTACACACATCCCCCTTCCTGGTGTGGGTCAATGCCAAGATATATGAAGCAGCCTTGACAGTAATTTGAAGAGTGTTCACTAAGTCAGACTTAGCGATTGCCAGAGAAGGTGAGGAAGGCATTACAAAGTCTAACCACGGTTGTACTCTGACTCCTAGAAACAAACCAAGGCGCTCTTCTTGCTAGTCCTTTCCAGGGGGGACCTGGCGAGCACCTGCTGGCTCCTCGGGGCTGTGCTCCTGCTGCGCTGAGCACAGGTGCCCCCTGGGCTCTCCCAGGTTGGGGACACGGATGTTCTTTCCAATGGGCTTGGGTCAGTGATAAACCACTACCAGAGCAGACACCCATACCAGGCACTTGGCCTTCCATTTCTGTGTTACTGTTTCTTCCTCCTGCTCCTGCTTTGGAGTTTAATTATCTCTAATTTTTAAAGATCAGCTCTATTGTCAGTCCACCTCTGTGTACGGAGAGGTTTTAGCTTCGTCCACTGAATTCAACTGGTGCAGATTGTGTAGACCAGACAACAGCATATGTGGCACTTCACACCCAACCAATGTAGCAGTTAGGTATGGTTCTCAAACTAATTTTAATACAACATCTCTCAGAGCTATGGTTTCAGGCTGCCCAGAGAGACCCCACAAGGATAGCCCGTTGTTGGCTACCCTGCTCTAATGAGGACCAAAGGCTTTAGATTGTTTCCTACCTATATACTGAAAACTGCAATGCTAGAAAGAAAAAAAGCATTTAACGTTACAGATAGGGATACAGGAACTGCCGTACTCTCATCAGACTTCCTACATGAGACCACACACGGCCACAGCAAGTGACACAGTGTCTGCTCGTTCAGAATTAATGTTATTATTGATCAGTTAATTTTTTTGCTACCTAGTAGCTTTCAAGCTCTACTGTTGGATGCTGGCAAGCTAAATACGTGTGTCTGAGTTTTAGATAGGCAATGACACTCTTGAACCCTGATTAAAACCTGAGCAAAACTATGTAACTTCTAAATATTTCTTGTGGCACCAAAGTGCATTGGCCACCCTGGTCACTGTTTCCTCTGAGACATTGTGTTTTGCATGAAGACAGACTTTTCTTTATTCCTCTCTGTGACAGCCCATGAACCTCCTGCAGCTCTCCCTGTGCAAGGAACGATGTCCTTTTCTTTAGGAAATTCATTCTGATTTGAACTCAGCTTAGACATATACATAAACACTGTCTGTTACAGAACTGAGGGAAGATTTTCTCTGCTACTAGTCCTGAGGTTTTGAGTAGTATGTAATGATGCTACTTTTCTGTTTCTCTCTCCGTAGATGTGTGGTGAAGAACACCAACTCAGAAAACCATCATAATGTATAAATAACTCAACCAAAAATGTAACAAGAGCTCTATTGTACTTTGGCAGAGAAGAGCCTATGAAGCACAGGGGTTTTCTATTGTCCTTCAGAAAAATAAGAAACTGAGCTATACAACAAATAGACTTTTCTCTATGTACTGGACACCCAGGGATTGCTTAGAAACTCATCTGTATTAAACAGTGGATGAAACAATTCCAGAGTAAAATGGGGTCAGCACATGCAATAGTGTCCTTTGTTCTAACAGAGGACTTGTTTGTTCTTTGACTATCGCATCCTTTGTGTATTTCACTGACTAGCTGAAAGAAAAGGTGCATTTTCTTCAGCGGAATTTAGGGCAAGAACCTCATGATATTTTAAGATTAGTCGAGCACCACCAAAGTACAATACTGAACTCTTTCTCTGTCAAAGCAGAAAGGCTCAGGAGAGAACATTTTCAAAATCCTAATTAACACATCTGGCCAGTTTTTACAAGTCCTTCTACAAGTCTTTTGCATGGAAAAAAATCACCTGATTCTCCCTTACTAATGAGTTTTCAATGTCTTCAGCCTTGCCAGAGTGGACTGATGAGTATAAAAGAGAGTATCAATACAGTTCTGTGTGGGTAAAGCCTTGCTGAAATTGGTACAGCAACTACATAGTATATATTTATATTTGCTTGTTGCAGTTTTGTGAAGACAGTTGCATGCCTCCAACTGTGGAGATAAATTTCTTCTCCTGGATCTACTTATGCCATTAGCAGATGTTACAGTCCTCAGCTGTTTGATACCACCCACCAGCTGGGACTTATAGCCTTCACAGCCCTGCCAAAGAAACGGTATGTGTGAGCACTCCCTAATCTGCTTTGGGCAGAATTAGCCCTGTTAATAGAAATTGTCTCTTCAAACAGCTGAAATTAACCTGGGTGACCTTGCGCGAGGAGGATGGCTGTGTTTCTCACATGGAGTTCTTCGTCACTATGGTTGTGAGATTGGAAAAACGCAAGAGGTAGGAGGTCACAATTTAACTGCCTTTGCTGTCTGGAAAATGAACAGCCTAAAAGAAGGGGTGAGAGAAAAGCAACAGAGCGAGAAAGACAGGAAAGAAACATGAGATGCACTGATGGGAAGAGCAGTGATACTGGCCTGAGGAGAAAGGATGGGGCTCTGGCCAGGTTAAGCTGGAGCTAGTCTGTTGTTGGGTCCTCCTGTGCTGGGGATAAAGGACTTTGTGCATCTTTAATGAACAAACAAGACTGCATTAAAACATTTGCTTGGCTCTGACTGGATTTTTTCCTCTTAAGTGAAACAGGATGCAAAATCATGTCAATTGAAATGGGCAATGGTAGCCACCTCCCTTCTTGGGAAAGCCAAATGTACCTAATACTGGCACTGTGGTTTAACCTTTAACACTGCAGTGTGCGCCACTACCATGGACTGCAGCAAAAATTCTCCATTTTATTTTAGTGGATTTATTCCACAACAAGAACCGCAAACATTGGGAAGCATTAAAGGTACACAAGGCAGCACGGGCATTGATAAAAAGTAGGTTGTGGGGCTTTGACTGAGAAGCTTTAGCGGGTCATGTTGCAGGGGCATGAGGCATAGCTCTTTTTGCCCCCAGTCCCGAATGGGACTAGTGTCTGCCTCATCTTCAACTGCCCCAAGTGACCTTTCCTGGCAGCAGAAATTGCGATGCAAGAGTGTGAACTGGGGCAGCTGAGCCACTGGTACAGTCTTAATCTGCTGCTCTGACTGCAGCAACAGAAAGTCCAGCAGAAGGTCAGGGCAGACACCTGGGCACTGCAATACCTTAAACAGCCACAGCTGAGGCTGCCAGTGTGTTTAGGCAGCAGGACTACGTAAAGCACCTTTTGACCAGCACCAGGGAACTTGTGATGGCTTTGTGGAAAAAGCACGGAGGAGGAAGAGAGCTGTATATACTTTTTGAAGCTGCTTTATTTTCTGTTACATACTTTGAAGTTTTTTCTAAAGCCTGTCTGAAGTGTAAGCATGGGTTAATCACATTTAAGAAGAGATTCATATAATACAGTGTGATGCGATACTCCTTGTAGAAATCCTTTACTTTTCTTGGAGAGGAGGGATAAGCAAAGGGAGAATTAATTTTGTGTCCCTTTGCACATTATGTCTACGCTATATTTATGCTATATTTGAAAATTCATGGCACCACTGGTGGAACAGACTATAGGTGGGATTTGCATATCTTCTGAAGAAAGGAGGTGCAACAGCATGCAGAGATTTTAACTTGACAGTTTCATCTACAATATTAATTCCAATGAAAGTGTCACAGAGATAGAGTTCTGCAGTTCTGTGCTGCTGGAAAATGTACAGGTTTCCATTTCAGTAATATTTCCTTCTAAAAATAAGCCCTATTCATGCCAAGCATCTGTTTTAATTTGCTTCCTTTTTTTTGATGTCAAATTACTCAAGCTGGATGAAAATCGCTGCAGAAAGGCTAACGTTATTTAAAAGGACATGGTATAACTTTACATTTAAGATGTCTCCAAGGAGAACTACTCCAACCCTAATAGTTTCTGAGGGACTATTTGCTGTGCTATTAGTTTTGATTAGCTCCAGAAGTTCATTCTCCCCATCCATGCTTAAATCTTCCAGAAAAATAGTGAAATGAACATTAAGAGAAACAGGCCTAATTAGCAATACTTCTCTGAAATAAGCACTGGCCATCGGATCAAGCTGTGTGGGTGAAACACTAAACTTTCTGCACACAGAGCAGGCCCACTCACTGCCACTGTTTGCCGACTTAGCACTCCTAAGCTGTCAGCTGGAACTGTAGGACTTTTTAATTAGCATTTATGCAGTGGCACACATTTTCTAAGCATTGCAGAAACATTAACAATTTTGTTCCAATATCACCTGTGAAACAGAAAAGCTCATTTTAGAGAGAAGTCTGCAGTTTTGGAGGCAGAATAGCTCGGTGGGAAAGGCTCTGCACTGTGTTTTAGTCTGCCCTGCTCAGCCCTAGCGCACGTCCTTGGATCAGACTGATGAGTTTTCAGTCCGTAAAATGACTGCAGTGCTACTTCCACCTTCTTTTACAAAAAGCTTCAGGGATGGAAACCAGTATATCATATTCAGATCTTATAGAAGGGGAAAAATATTACATCAATATGGAAGACAAATACAAGAAACACAGTTTAAATGGCCCCAAAAGAAAAAAAGAGCCACAAAGGACCAAATTCTGTCCAAAATACTTAAGTATTTGGCAAGCAAGCTAGAGAAGAGAAACATGATATTACTAAGCTGTAGGAAAACTGCTGCCTGATCCTAGGTCTCAGAAAAGATCTAGTTAGCAGTGAGAAATACCATCATCTCACATTCTTCAGAGGCTCAGCCATGCCGAGGAGAGAGGCACTGTGAGCTTCGTGACCAAATGGGAAGGAGGCTGCAGGAATCCTTATGCCTGAGGGGATGTACAATCACTGCACATCTAAGACTTGCTCTGAAGCTGAGTTTAAGAGGTGGTCTGCACACATTTATGTATTTCTATCTGTCTCCTCTGTTTATTTTGTTAAGACTTAAGCAACGCCTTGATCCCATTTACCCAAAAAGTCACCAGCCAGCAATGGCTCTCGCTGCTACAAACAAGCTTGCTGCTTGTAGAAGTGCTCAAGGCACTCCTGGCTCTCTGCCCTGACGACTTCTCCCAAGTCCTTCAAGCAGTGCCCAGCTCTCTATACTGGCCCACCCTTTCTGAAGCTGTAGCTGCAGGGTCCTGCCTTTTTGAGCAGTGCCTCCTTGGAGAACTAACATATTTCTGTGGGGAGAGTATCTGGCAGAAATCTGAACATGCTCAAATCAAAACAATAGAAAAGTGAGACTCATCGAAGTTTTGCAGGTATTTGACTAAACCCAAACCTTAAAAAATGAGGACGGCATATAAAATATGCTATGCTGCCTCCTGCTGTGGTGAGTGCAATTGTACACAGCGGCCCTGGTCCAGTTGTTCGAAACAGGAAAACCAAGAAAGCCTTCAAAAACACTCTCACAGATCAGACATAAGATCCTCACAGACAACTTTCTCCACCACTCCTTTGCTACTTCATCCATTTTACTGCAAATAATTTTCTCTTTCCATCATATCCGTCCATGCTGTTTGTAATCCCCCTTAGCATATCCACCATGGACCCCAGTTGTAGTCTAGGGCTCTTCATGCTGGCTTCTTTGCAGAGTGCTGTGGAAAACAGCCCTCCCTATTCAAATCCAAAGAGGCACAGAGATTTGTGCCTAAATCTGCTCTGAAGCCTGTATCTCCTACATGGCACCCTATAGCCTACTGAATCTGGTGCCACACTACCAGCTTAAGTATCCTTCAGACAGTGAAAAACGTCTTTTGCTGAAGTGTCTGGACAACAAGATTTCCTGAATCCCAGCTTTATAAACAAAATTTCATGGAAGAACATGGTAAGTGTTCTCTGTAGTTTATCAAGGTAAGAAGGGGTCTTATACCTCTGACCCCGCATTTTGGAAGGCTACATTTCCACTAATATGACAGATCCAACTTCTTTGCCTGTGAGAGGGGGGATGTCTCGGTCACCTCCTTGAAGAGTCTGTTTTACCAACTGCTCTCACCATCAGACTTTGTTTTCTGAAACTCCCTTTTTTAGCTTCAAGACATTCTGTCTTGTCTTGCTGTCTTTAGCACCCAAATGGTTGTCATCCCTCATTTATATCACCTTAGAGATATTTATAGATTTTGATGGCATCCCACTGGACTCTTGTCTGTCTTACATCATATATATTTGTAGCTCTCTTGATATAGCTTGCCTTGTAATTCTTGCATATTTTCTGCTATAGATTTTCTCTAATTTGTTTATATTCTATCTTAAACCATGGATATCAAAATAGCACATGGTCCCACAGGATTTAGTAGTCCTACCCAAGTACTACAGGCAAAACTCACTTACTTATATGCAAACATGTTAGTAAGACAAAAATCTATAGACTTGTTTTTCAATTTTATTAATGAAACTTTAACTACACTGGCAACACTTTTATGCAACCCTTGTCTGATGCTGGTATTCGAATCTTTGTATTTCCATCCTACGAATGAGTTGAGTATATTGAACACCTTCATTACAGATCATTCAGGGAATGAAAGCAAATAGAAGTGAAAATTTTTGGGGAGATTGCAATCAGAGATATTTTCTCAATAAAATATTGGAAAGTATCTTTCAGAATCATCAGTATGATCTTGCAGAGGCAAGAGATACGCGCTTCATAGATAATTTGATAAGCCATCTTGGGGAAGAGCCAGGACAGTCAGAGGCTTATGGAAGCACAGTTATCACTCCCGTTTCCCTTCAGTTGGGTAACAGTTTTTTTAATGAGGTCTTTTTACATCACATTATATTCTTCCTAATGCCATTTTCCCCCCTGAGTGTGAGGTGTGATAGAGCCATACTCTCATCCATACAAACCTTACTCTGACAGCCACCCAGCAAAGTCAAGAGGAGTTTGTACGATGAGGGATCAAATGAGAACTGAGACAGGACCCCAGCATCTGATCCATACCCGTTCAGCCCATCCTCTCCCTTGCAGAGTCCTGTTCCTGCTCTGCTCCAGCAGCAGGTACCTTCTGCTAAATTTCAAAGCTAAATTTAAAGGGGATGCATTTACCACTGGCTCTGACCTGGAGATCTCTGCACAGACCCTGGGGCCTGACCCCTGTACCATGTTCTGGTGCAGGCAGAAGGAGGAAAGGTCGGACAAGCAGTGGACGGGTACCTGCAGGTGTTGACAAGCTGGCAGGCTCAGGGCCCAGAAATCTGAGGTTATCCAGCAAACTTTCCATTGACTTGCCTATTAAAATACTGATATATTTATCCATGTTCCACTAGATACTAGGTACCTCCCAGACAGACAAAAATAGACACAAACCCTCCCCTGAAAATTTTACAGTCTGTTTCACTTTAGAGGAAAGTCACTTTAGTGACTTTCTATGGTTAAGGAAAAACAAATCTAAGCAAATCTCTCTAGATTTACAGACATGGCTTAACTCTCAAGGAGATCTGATGACCTTTGGACTGATTTTTTTCCTTCTTTTTTTCCCTTTTCCTGTTTCAATAAATAAAGCTACATATGTGTTCGGGATTCCTATTTTCTTTAAAAGAATTGCAAAAGAGTGCACCACGCTGCAGTCAGTCTTAGAAGATTACCTTTTTTTGTTATTCACGCTTTCTGCATTCAGCACTAAACTCCTGATATATCCATAATATAGGTTATGGAGAAAAAGCTGTAGAGCCAACTAAATACCACTGTGTAAACCTCCCGCCTTCAGATTAGTATGACATCGTATCTACTTGCACCAATCACCTAGAAACAACCAAACCAAGACCATGAACATCAACAGAAGAGGAAAATGAAATTTAAAGAAATTATGAAACAACTCTGGAATTCATACAGCTTTTGGTGAATAGGTCACTCACTGTTATTATCAAATAAATAGAAGTATATAGCAAGTCTGATTACACAGGCCTGCTAAAACCAGCTTTCAGGAGTTACTGACTTCTATTTATTAATAGCATGTTGACATCACCTCTCTGCTGGTATTGTATTCTTATTGCTAATTAAAATGCACCTTCTCCCCAGTCTGCACATATGAAAACATGCCAAGATAGATGTACTTTCAGTGCTTCGAAATAACGAGAATTATATATGAACTGTAGGACTTACTAGGACTCTAGCATAAACTAACCTGTATCCCAGAGGCAGACACAGACTGCAAAATTTGGCTTTGCTCACAGCTGTGGAACATTTGGAGCCAAATAGTTGGTTAGTACATTACAGAGATAGGAAAGAAGTCATGAAATTCACATGTGTTTTGACATCCAAATTACACTGTAATATTGGCATCGGCAAAATTGGACTTGTCATTTGGGACTATCTCTACTGTATGTTTTTCTTCTTCAAGGGAGGAAGAAATGTATACCCTGTCCTTTTACCCAGTTGTTTGCTGTGGCTCTAACAGCCTGGAAGGATTGAAAATCCATAGGACTTAACCAGTTAGATATTCTTTTGACCTGGAGAAAAAAACAATTGGCATCAAGCTGTTGAAGCTGGCACCTATGCCACCCGCCTCTGCAATGTTTGGGGCAGTTACCGTATTGGGGGTACAACAGGCCATAGCAGTAGCAGTTTCTACTTGGCTATTATTCACCAGTGATCTCTCCTGGGGGTAAGGAGTCAATCTAAATAGAGAAATCTTTAGAAAAAGGGGGATGCAATCAGGTCCTTTGCAAACTAACTTAATCTGGCATCAGTAAGAAGCACATCTGAAAATTCAGCTTGAAAGCTTCACTACAAGTAGGGATCCAAGCTTGAAACCACCACAATGGTTTTAAGTAAAGAAAAACTTTTGGAATATCCTAATTGCATCAAATCTCTGGCAGGTTTTGAAAAATCTGGTTCACCATGAACTCTGAACTGTAGCATTTCCTTTGTTTTCCAAACGAGAGCTCTTAATCTGTTTAGGCTTCCATTGCAGACTTTCTTCCATCCACAGAAATCCCTCCCATCTGCTCTAGCATCATTTTTTTACTTAATTGACTTATTTTCTCTAGATACTGATGTGACTGAAATAGTTTGATCTGATTTTTCTTTGCTTCTGACTTCACTGTTACATTTATACCGATGCGAAGCTTGTAACTGTGATCAACAATGCCAGCTCCCAAAAATCATTATGCCTGCAGTAGTCAGGATGGTCAATATTCTAGCGGAAGAATCCGAAACACATTAGAGGTCCGTCAGAGGAGAAACACTCTTTTTTTCCCCATCTCTCTTCTTTCTACCAGAGTCTTATAAAGCGTTCAGAAGAATGAACAATTTACTTGCGTTTTATAACTTTATACTTTTTTCACTTGGGAATGAGATGGAAAGAAAGTCTAAGAGCAAAATTTTAAAAGTACCTCAGAGTATGTACATGCAGCAGAATATGATACAAAGACTTGCTAAACCAACACCTACCTGCACTGACCCAGGTAGGTGGCTGCTAGTTTCAGGGTAGACTCAGTTTGCAGGAAAGCTGGCTGTCTACAAGGTTTTCTGTTGCATGGTATTGAAATGCTCTCAGAAGTGGAGATATAAGTCTGAATTCTTAAATATTGCTTTTAGGAGCCTGAGAGCACGTCTAAAATAGATTTAGAGTTTATTATTAGTATTTCATTTTTAGAGATGACATGGAAGAAGAGGGAATAGGTAGCAAGAAAATTCTCTTCTTCTGCAGGTTCAGCGATTGGATTTACAAGGGCAGTTAGACGCCTACAGGGACTTCCAAAAGCACCTCAGTGAGTGACATGCCTAGTCTCACTGAACTCTAAAATGAGTGAAATTCCAGATCTGTTCAAGTGCTTTTACACCACCAGCAAAGAACTTCTTTGCCCTGCTAGACATCTAATTATCTCTATAAGATGGCTCCTAATTAGTTGCAGATGGCCAGCAAAACAAAAAGGGATGAAATGTTTTGCATTTTAATAAATATATTCTGCTTCTGAGCGGATTTTCTGGCTGTAGCTCTGACTCATGTTACTCTGGCTCGGTACTCTGCTGTCTCAGTATGCCACTACACAGCAATAGTAAATAAGGCCTGGTGAGTGGCAGTCTCCATGGAGGGATTATTTACCCAGTGACACGATGCGTGTCTTCCCGCGGTGATGCCACCACGTCATTTCCTTAACTCCTTCACTACCACCAGCTTCGCCTGGGGAGACAGGATGATGCTCTCTGACATGTCGGCGGTTCGTCTTAAAGAGGGAGCTTTTAATGAGGTGGTGCCAGGCAAATGGGGCTGCTGCCTGTCATACAAACTATCACTGCAGATATTTTTTCCTGTGAATGTTATGTATTAGGGAGTACTGAGAAAATTATACTTACTGAAGGAAATCAAAAGAGACTAATTACAGTGATTTTTATAGAGAGAGTTAAAGGATGCATGTCAAAAGGGACTGATATATAATTATGATATTTGTTGCAACTCCTGTGCTATCTAATTACTTGAAATGGGTGGCATTGTACAATCTTTATGAAAGTGAGCTACTTTGATAACAAAATGATATCATCTTAATGTGAAATAAAAATAAAATTGAAAGGAAAGTAAAATTAATATATTGGTAGGAATAATAATCAAAGAGGCAGCACTCAACGTGCTGGAAAGACAGTACAAACAGAAACCCACCAACCGTCTCCAACCCCAAATCTGCGCTACACATTTGACTCACACTGTGTCAGAAGCTGAAATGCTGCATATGTTGCCTAAACTGGTAGTCAAAATCAAGACATATTGGCCTGACAAGAAAAGAGTCATAGGAAGTGGAGGAAGAAAGGAATAAAAAGCGGAAAGATTAATAAAAATGGAAAAGAGCAGAAACCTAGCAATCAAAGTGTTAAACTCTTCTGGAGTTTTGATTGTCTCCAAGTGCTGAGTTTGCTCTGGATCCTCTGAGGTACTCCAAGCCCCCAGCTGCTGAGTAGGTGCTGGACCCTCTTGGATTCATACACTCAGACATCTTTGAGGACCAAGGTCTTTCTATTTTGGTTTCACGCTGGCTGTATTACACTGATAAAACTGTCAGCAATACTGGATATAAATAAAATATTTAAGTTATTACTTCAACATATTTTGTTCATCACAGATGTAATTTAATTACACAGAACCCATACCTACTGTAACATAATGCCATCTGTTGACAAATGACCTGGACACTGGAAAAATCTAATTTTTCCATTCATTATAAATTAAAATCCTAGCATGTTCATGCACAAGCCCAAGGACCTGCTGGTAGGTCCGTGCTCCTAATTATGGTGTAGCCTAGAAAAATCAACTGGTATTTGAACAGTGACATCAACAGATCATCAGTTATTAGTGGTTTCCAGATTTTTGTGGCCACCATGGGGAGACACCAAAACTTTCATGGACTTTCATGGATACTGCATTATCATCAGTCTTGTAATGGAAAATAAGACTGAATAAAGGGTTTGATATTATTCTATTGACTACCTGCAGTTCATTTATCTCATGGACTGCAGTTTGGATCACTTCTTTAAGCTCTCATTGTCTCATTTAATAGCAAAGACCCAGTCTCATTTATAAGCTAAGTTTACATATCTTTTCTAAAGTTTTAAAATAAGAGAAGTAGAGCAGCAACTGGCTAGAATCCCTTGTTTACTGCAAGTTTGGTAAATACATTTCTCTATGTACTGATTCCAAGGAGCTATTTTTTGTCTTATGCTCATTTAAGCAATCTGTTCCCATTACAGAATAAAAGGATCTGACTTAACTGTCTGTGTATTTTCAAATTCATTATACTAATTCCTCATTTAATCCAATCTTGTCTCTTTTTGGTACAAGAACAAAAACATTAAATACTTTTCTATCTTATGAGTGTTTTAATTGCTACGCCTTTTTCTTAAAGAAAACTGAATGTTTGGAACTCTTCCTCTGAGCCGTAACCTCACAACCACTTGCCACATACATTGGTCTGTTCTGCCCTGTGTAATAGCTGCATACTGTTTATTCAATAGCATTTAATAGAGATTGTGACTTAGTCCTCTGAGCGTGACCTTCCAAAGCAGTTCTACTGAAGTTCTTCCCTATCAGAAAAGGTTCCCTCATACCTACGTCCTAGCAGCTTCCTGGCCTCTGCGGCTGCGGTGACTCTGGTTTATGTAGTGTTGCTTGATGAAGTCTGAAGTTCACTGACTTATCTTTAATATACAACTAAATTGCACTGAATTAATATTTTACATCTCTGCAGAAGATTTCCTTTTGCTCCTTTGTGTAGCATTTTGGTGTTGAATGTCAAGGAGACAAAAGGAAATCCGAGTTTCTGAAGGTGAGCATGGTTTTCGCTGACAAATCTGTCTAATTACAATAAAAATGTCAGAAGTAAATAACTTGAGAAAGAAGAACAAAATGCTATTTCAACTTTGCAATCATTTTATGTGTTATTTTATTTATTTATGATGATTCAATGTAGGATCTGTTAAAAATCTTATTTAGTTTGCAAGGAGCATGGCTGAAATGATTAGCAGAATTTCCATGCAAGACTGTAAAGGTTTTTTCCATCCAGGAATTTTACTTGATAAGATTAAGGTGTGAGAAATAATATAAGGCTTATCATGAAACCTGTCATCTTCCAAAATTAAAAAAAAAACCCAAGCAACACCTGCCAAGAAGAGATAAGCCAACAAAATATCCACTGACTGCACTGCTGCCCAGGCTGGCAGAGCAGTCTCAACCACATTTCTGGCATCTACCAGAAGGCTTTCTTACCTTCACTGCAAACTCTGTTTCTGTAGCTTTATGAACACATCTCTTGCACACTGAATAGGAGCCAATTCCTATGTCCTCCTTGATCTCGTATCCATCTGTGAAGTGAATGTTGTTCCCATGTAACTGCTATAGGGAAAGACAAAAGAAACAAGGTAATCGGGACATGGATATGTAAAAGTGAGGACTAGCCTCATCTTTATAAAGGAAGAGCTTGATCTCATCTCCTTCACAGAGCTCTCTCGTCCTTAGCAGTTTTTCAAAGTTCAGTTAAAAAAAACTGAAGCTCTTTACTTAAACAACTGTGTTTTCTCCCTTTTTACCTTTTCCCAGTCTGTAAGATGAAGTTGTCCATGTAGAAGTAATGGCAAAAAAGCAGTGATTTTCTAAACTATTTAAGGAACACATTAGAAATTAGAAATTCACAGGAAAATGTGGGCCCAAATCCCCTGACAAACCCACATATCTTGGCAATATAAACTTATTTCTAATTACTGAGGAGCCAGCTAACTTATAAACTACTAATAGCTTCACAGTCTTCAAAACTGATACCCCACATACGGGGTGTGCCTCCAGACCACTGGAAGTCTTGTCCAGGATATGTTTAATTATGATTTCTGTGTGAGAAAAGTTACTATTTTAAGCCAACCTAATTTAAGAAAACATATTACTAGTGAAAACAGTAGGAAAATACTTTAAAATTTCTAATTGTATTTATTGAAGGATATAGAATGATCTATGGCATCATTAGTTCATATGCCCTTTAGGAAATGTCTGGGCAGGTGGATTGGTCAGATGGTGAAACCCAAATCTGAGGCCTTGCTGCAAATTCCATCCCAGGACTCAAAAAATGACCAGCACCTCTAAAAATCCTCTAGGATCCTTGGTCTAAAAATGTCACCTCACTAGCAAAGTCCACACAGAACCTTCTAAATTCTAAGACATGCGTGTGTTAACATTCAATACATTTTCACAAAACAAACCACAGGAATAGATATGATTTCTGGGATGTAATTGCTTGGATAACATTTCACTTACTGTTGCATAAGAGAATCTTTAAGAATATGACATATTCCACCGTAAATTATTAAAATAGGGATGAAAACTATGAAAACCTATGAAAGTCACAGGCAGGGGCTCTCCCCTTAAGGCATGTATACCTCTGGCTATGGGTAGGAGAGGAACTTTCTCCTTGTGGGAAAATTTGCTGCGTCTTTGAGCAGCCCAGTTCTTTCTTCTGATTCACTGTTCCTCTAAGATATTAAGCCATTTGTAGCAATTTATTTCTGGTTTAAATTACAACAACTGGAGAGCATGTTGTAGGGGAATAGCAGCAAAGAACCGAGCGTCTGGCAAATGTCCTTCCTCCGTCATGCCGCTCTGGGTTATATGAATACACCCAGGCACTTGTGCAATAGCAACAGGAACACGGTGGCCTCTGACACCCAGGAGCTTGGGCGCCGTGTCTGTGGGAGCCTACAGCAGTAGTTCATTGAGCGCCTTTGCCAACAGAGACTGCATCACATAATCCAAGACGGAACTGTTGAGAATAGACATGCATTCACTGAAGAAACAACACTTCGTTACCTGACCTGTATGCACAACTGGAATAGTGTTTCAGGTATTCAGAAGTACTTTTCCATTGTGATAAGATGCAATTCCTATTTCCTTTGTAAAGGCTCTGGAGAATGTGAACTTAAAGATAAAAGCTTTTGGGAAAAATTTCTCATTTTCCACCTCCTACATTCTGCATGTAAACATCTCCTACCTACACTGGGTAGCTGTGAAATACCAGTGAGAATGCTGAGGCAATTTAAATACATTATGCACATACATATCTGCCCATCAAATGTGAAGTGTAACATCAGCATCAGTACCTGCACGATTGGATGGACGGTGATTTTGTGCACATCCTGCTGTGCAGGCTCCTGCACCAAGTTAGAGGCAACGAAGCTGAACCCTCTGAAAAGATGATGAGCATTGGCACTTGGAGGAACACCTGGGGAATCTGTAGGACAAGGAAGAAAATGGCCTCATGAGCTGCACAAAAGATCAGAAAGTAGTAGCACAGCACCTGCAACAGATAGTCACCCCTGTCAGTCAACAGCAGATCCTGCTAAACTGGCAGACACACGTGAATATAATCCACCTCCACATCAAGGCTTTGCTGTGCATTCTCCATCCCTTTCCTCTGGATCTCAACAGTGCGGTGGTATTGTTTGCAAGGATCTCTCCTCTTGGATACTGTTTTTTTTCACAGTGCATGTTCATTCTTAGGCAAAGCACTGCTTGTGCCAGGAGTCTGCACAGAGAGAAGGCACAGGACAGCAAGGCTAGGAGAAAGACAGATTGCTCAAGGCAGGGCACCCCTTTTGCTTAGCAGAGGTTCTCCAGGGAGTGGAAAAAAGCTGCAAGATGCTACATCTGCCCTTCGCAGCACACCTTGACTAGAGAAATTACAAAGGCTAAAGTGCTTTCTGAGTAATGTGGTATGTTGTGTGGGTCAGGAGAATGTAGAAAAGACAGGACTTGAAGCAGGTGTAACAGCACGATGCTTCAGCAGTGGTGGTTTGCAGCCTCATAAGGATCTTTCTGCAGCAGCTTTAGGAGCTGGGACCTATTCCAGGGAAGATGCTGGTTGACTTGTCCTCAGGTGAACAAAATGGCTAGGAGTGTTTTAACTAACCTTCATGGAGATTTTCCACCCACTCCTTCCCCTGACATGGCAAATCCAGGGGAGGAACAGATGGAGATAAAAGAGCCCTGAATTATTCTACCTTTGAAATGAAATAACTAAAGAGCAGTTCCTGGTACCTATGCCACCGCTCAGTGAGAGAAACAGCCTGCCGAGCCAAGAAGAGAAGAGTCGCACTTCACTTAAAATTCTGAAAAGATTTAAAGAGATCTTTCTCCCCAGTTATGTTTTGTCCCAGGTATTCTCATAAGCAAGTAAGAGTCGCATTGCAAGCCATTCCTGGGTAGCTGGGTAGCTGGCTGGGTATTATAGAACCTACAGTACTGAAATTTGCTCACCTTTTATTTGTTCATTTTTTTTGCCCGCCCCCCCCTATTTCTTGCAGTGCAACATGTGATTTACCATGGCAAGGTTACAAAGCTAAACTTCCTTTAGAAAGCTATCTCCTTGTAAATATCCAGTTTCACTAGAGTAAAGAAAATACATCACCACTGGACCTTATATCTGACTCACCTACCTACACCATCACCACCACCCATTAGTGTGAAGGGCAATGGTGTGGAAGACTGAGTACTGCTTGAGGTCCTGAAAATATGTGAGAATGTACTTCCTTGTGGGGACATTCCCTGTATAAATCTACTGGTCAACTGAACAGAGGATCTGAAGCCAGAATACGGTAAAAACAAATTATCTGCTCAGAAATAAACAAAACTGAGACTGCAGCTAATTCTATATCTCATTACAAAGCCGCCTCAGCTTTGACAGGAGTCAGAAATAAGCACAGCAAGTCAGACCTCACTGCAAAGTAAGTGGAGAAGCCTGTCTTTTGGTAAAATGACGTGGGCTATTTGTTTATCTCAGTGTATTGATGGGCACTCTCCTTGCAAATACGTGGATGAATCACACCAGACCTCTTGCATCACTGGGTACTTGTTACAATGGCATATATATACAACAGCGATTTTCCAAGAGGGATTAATTAAGAGAAAAGAATGTTTGTTCTAAAAAACGAATAAGAATAATTCAAATCTGAACACTCCTGAACTTCAGAAAAGCTGTGATCTGGCTCTATAATGTAAGTGCTAGGTCATCTCTATTTAAAAATAACTGTTCCTTCATAATTCACTGCCAATCTCTTTATCAACCACAGTAGAAGAACTATTGATTATTTGGTGTTCAATATTAAATATGCATCACCACCAACTGATACACCCATCATATGAATTAAATGTTAAAACACCTGTGTTAAGTGCAAAATTATATTTAAATCATGTTAATTAACTGATAGCTATGAGACCTAATACTTTCTCCCACTAGAGCATCCAACTCTACAGGATTTTCAAGGGCTTCATAAATCTTAAGTAATTTACTTCAGTATGCTTCACTGGGGTTAGCAAACATTATTATCTTATTTGTAGAGTAGGAAATTTAGATACTTCAGGTGCAATTTTACGTATTTTTTCTCAGCAGTAAAGCCAGACAAAGACATCCCTGCCGGTTACAGCGTGCTGCTCCATCACTTACAACAGTACAAAAATTTGTGGACTGAAATCTAAGTTGGATGATCAGAATGATCTTGGTTTGATCCTTGTTCAAATCACCGTTTATAACCTGGATTGCTTCAGTCTCCTGCTCCCTCTGAGGAGCTGAGTCAGCACAAATGAGATGTGGGTCCATACTGATGGACTTAGGAAACAAGTAGCCAGAAAAAGCAACTCAGAAATGAGTTTCTCTGAAATCTGAATTAAAGCTAAAATCAAAGGTGTGAAATGTCTGGTCTCCAAAGATCATTTGTTTCCATGCAGTGGGATGGGAATATTAGAACATGACTAGCATATACTGGAGGCAGGTGGATGTTCCAGTTGGATCCAAAAACCCAGACTGTAATATTTTCATAGTTTGTGAAAGTCAGCACATCCTTGCCAAAAAACTAGGAACCAAGACTGAGAAAAGATTTTGAGTAGATGCCACAATTTCATACCCCATGAAAGGAGGTTTGAGGTAGGCTGTGAATAGAGGTTTGGGCTAGTTTTAAGGAAAAGGTTGAAGGTCATGGTGAGCCTGAACGTAAACTACAGGAAATCTCAGCTCTGATTCATGTGCTATAATGCAGGCGTTTTCATAATGAAAGCTCAGATCTTTTACTCTCACTGCAACAGATCTGGGGCAATTTGAGGGTTGAAGCTTGAGAAGTTATACTCGGTTATTACAACAATACCATGTGATATTTACAGTGGTTACTGTCTTCAAAGTCTTTTACAAACAACAGCTAATTAAATTTTTACATTTTAGAATGTAGGTACTTCTTTACACAGGAATATCACAGGTAGAAATGTAATGTAGCTTATCCATGTCTAGCAAGAGGCAACATTATAACTGGGATTACCACTCTGAGGTTACTGATATTCTTGCTTTCAGCTAGAAGAGTGGAAAGATGGTGTTTTGTGCAACAATCACCTTCATATATATAGTGAACAAAATGTGATATTCCTGTTAGGAAATAGAAAGTATAGGAACAACATTCTCACTGCAAGGATTTTCTAAATACTGTGGGCCAAATTTCCTGTTGGCATAACTCCACTGGTCTGAGAACTTGATTCTTCACTAGTGTTAACCATGTATTAACTTCCAACAGTCCACAGTCCATAGGATTTTATAATTAAAGAAAACATCTATGGAATATATAATCATATACTAACTTGCAGAGATGCAAAGTTCTTTGAAGCCAAGGTAATTTAAAATAGTTAAATTCAGCTAATGTAAACAACGATAAGAGTAATAAAATAGCAAATCAATAGGTTTTTTTCCTATTAAGAATGCGAAATCTGTCCTTCCTTAAGACAAATTAATGTGAAGCTGGTGAAATGCTTATGAGCTTCTTTTCTTGGAAATGCAAAACAGTCTTCGTTTCCTGCTGGATACTGCAAAACCCAGTAATGCCACAGGTGATCAGACTTTTAGTCCCCGTTGGAATGGGAAGGGGAAGGAAGAATGAATGTACTCACTGAAAAGATGCATTACCTGTGTGTCACCTTACTAACCTGTGGGGGTCCGAGACGTGAACTCCGGATCAAAATGAAAAGTGTCTTCTGGCCGTCCCACTGCGGGCTTGAAAGGTGGCTTGATTTCTTTCCTGTATAGTTTCTACAAGGAGAAGAACAGATCACAATCAACAAAAATCTGTACACCTTTAGCATCTGCAGGTAGACTCCCCTGCTTTGTTTAGGGTGTCCTCTCTCAGCTCTGTGCCATCCTTGCAGGACTGACAAAAAAGGATGACATATCCATAGCTCTGGCTCCTGCCTGACTGGTTGGCTTAAAACCTGTGCTCTGGATGGTGCCCTCACTTTTTAGTTACTGGAATCTAGCATATAAACACAGATGTTTCTGGTAAAAATTTAACCTGTAGAGTGGCACAATATTCCAGCTGAGGCATCTGGAAAGTCAGTGGTCTTAAGGGCAGGACTGGAACGTGCAATGGTAACATCAGGAAACCGTGCATGGGTGAGTTCAGCAATGCAGCAATGGCAATGAGCACAAAGAACCGCTAGGAAGCGGTGGCTGGTTTAGCATTTGTTATTTGTCAGGAATTAGCAATATGTTTGACACTCTGCCAGACTGAGCTGAGCAACAGGCCTGGCTGCCTGGTGCTCACAACCTAAACAAGAGACTTGTTCTTTTGGCATATCTGGTAAAAGGGAAGGGGCTCACAGCTGAGGATTAGATGAAATTCCCATCAAAAGATCTTAGGAAGAAAGCAATGTGGATGGGTGGGGAATCATGTTGAAGGCCTAAACGTGGCTTGAGCAGAGGAGCAAAACCAAGGTAAAACATAAGGAAAAGAGGAAGGCATACAACAGGTAAGTACTGCTAGGTGTGTGAGTTTGTGCAGGTGAGTGAGGGGGCACATAAGGGATCACATAAGTAACAGTCACCATAAATGCGTGCTAATACACTGCCTTTATTACCAGGGACTTCATGGCCTCTTTACTCATGCTTAGTGATCTTTAAGAAATTGCTTCACTATGCTCCTTTGCAAGCATTCATGCACGCACACACGCTCTGGGAGATGAACAAACTGAGGTGCAGCATGCCTGGATCTGATCCAAAGCCTACAGAGGTCAATGGAAAGAGTCCTATTGATTCAACTATCTTTGCATCACGTCTGCTCGAAATGGCCAAAACCGAACATCATGCTGATGGCGGCATGGGGAACAGAGCTCCAGTTTGACTCCCTACCCCACTTTTCAGTCCCTAGGCTGCATCCCCTTTCTAGCAATGCTTTTGTTCTCAGGTTTCAAAGAGCTGAATTAGTTGCCACAGACAGCGCCCAATAATTAACATGTCTGAGCATAAATATAAAGTTTCATCCAAACTTTCAAGTCATGATAAGAGCTGGAGAGTTCAATTTTGTGACTGTAATATGTATTTTTAGGTTAGCTCTTAAAACAACTTCATAATGAGCTGATTTTTCAAAATATTTAACGGAGATTAATACATGCTTGTCCAGCTCTTTGCATGCAGGAAGGTTCTTTTTAACTGTGGGTTTTGTGGTGAATTAACTTCTGTGATGTAAAGCATGTGGTCAAACCTAAGATACATACACATCAACATAATTTAAACTTGATTTTGCATAGATAAATAAAGGTTCTGGAGGCAGGACATTCTGTAGCATAGTATTAGCATTAGCATAAAGCATATGTTTGTGGTTGAATTATGATTCCTTGGAAAAGTGGAATGGTGAGGCTGGAAATGACTGCAATAATTAATGGCCATTTCACCATAAAAAGTTCCTGCTTGCGTAAAACTGCTCCATATCTTCTGAGAGAAAAAGAGATGAATAATTGCTGTGAGCCACAATGGAAAGCCAGTCTTCCAAATAATTAAAAGCCAATTGCAATCTTAAGCAGGAAGTGTCACTCATCAACTGAAAAGTATCAACCTAGTAATTAACATATATCTTTTTCTGTCTGCACAGAACTTTAAAAGAGAACTCAGCACCTACTGAAGGTTTTTCTGTTGCTAGGATTTCACCTTGAGAAAGCTATTTGCTTCCAGCTTCCCTTTTTTTGTCTTAATTCACAACTGCAGTCCTTCTACTGCAGAAAGCAATATGGTCACACGCACATGCTTCCTCCTTGAATTAAATGCACCCCTCATCCTGTGAGGTCCAAAAATTGGAACACGTTTTAGAGTCGTACATCATTTGGGAACTGCACTCTCCTTTGATTACTGTAACCATATTCTCCCTGGCCTCTTAATTCCTCCCCCCATCTGTAGTTTCTTAAGTGCTGTTGGAGCTACATTTGTATTTTGAATCCCTAACCCACATCCTCCACTTCTAGGGAGGGATTTAAGATTCATCGTGAGTCACACGCCACCTAAAGATGTGTAATCACAAATTCGCTTGATGGGAGGGGATGGAAACAAAGAAGTTGTTTGTGTGAGTGAAAGGCACCTCCTCTGAGCGCAACCCGGATGACTCCCTTTTCCATTTCCTTTTCCACTTGTGATAAAAATTATTTCTGGTGTTTCTGACTAGACAACTAGGAACAGCAAAAGGTAAACTGCCTAAAACTTCCCCCCCCCCCCCCCCCCAAGCTCTTGAATCGGGTAACTAAAAGAAATCTTTGAGGAACAGGAACAAGCAGAGCAATGTCATCTGTGGGCTTTCCCATTCCACACTGGCTCCAGTTCTCTGAGTGAGCCACTACAACCAAAGCCAATTCACTGAAGCAAACTAAACCACAGGGCAGCCCAACACAGTTAAACATGAAGGCTTGCTGCAGGCAGAATGCTTCTTCCTTTAAAAACCCGCATCCTGCAGGCTGCAAAACACAATGTGACCCAAGCTGGTCTAAGGAAATAGTAAGAACCACAGCCGTTGTTTTCTGTACACACAAAGAACAAATCTTTTGGAGCATTTGAGATCCTTCTGGATTTTCCAAGAATATTTCTAATTTTAGGTGAAATGTATTAACCTCTTATCTTTTACTGCGGTCCCAAAATTATTTGGGGCTGATGGATCACCTTGATCTCTTCCAACAGAAACCAACCAGAATGGCAAATGACATAGCAAGTTCAATTTCAAATCTTGTCTTTGACCATTTCTACCAGGCTGTCATGTAACTTCTGGTAAAGTTTAAACAGTTATCTACATCCCAAGTCATGGTAATCCTGGCTCTGTATGCAGAAGTCACTGGGAGTTCCTCCACCACCTATTTTAATGGGAACAGGGTCCCAGCTGTCCCAGTTGAAATCACAGTTTTCATATCCAAATTATTATTTTAGGGTATCTTATTAGGCATTCAGAAGAGACTTTGGATATGTTAGTGCTAACTGAAGCATTTAAATTTCAGGTTGGGTGCTTAAGATCATTACATGTGTGCTATTTTTGCACCAGTATACGAAGCTGAAGATTTTTTTTTTTTTTCATCCATATTGCTTCCACATCTGTAAAGGAGAAATGTATTCCTTAGCCCTTAATGTTTTATTGAGAATGTAATTTCTCTCTTTCCCAGTAAAGAATAACTCCCCACATCCCACCCCCATTTTTTTTAAACTGGCCACAGCATTGACTTATCACAGAAAAAAGTGACTGACAGGTATCAGGAATCACTGTGCATCACGCATGGCTGTCAGATCCAGAGGCTCTGCAGAGGGACTGCATAATCCACAGAATGAGGGTGATGAACTCCAAGGTGTGACAGTACTGATTTAGATATTCACACCTGGATACATGTCCATGCTTCTGTCTACTTATCAACCCTCACATCCTTCTGAGACTTTGAGAATCAGTACCTTCAGGCTAACAAGTACCTGTGAATTAACTAGAACACAGTTCTATAGCAGTCTGAGAAACTATGAGCTTCTGATACTTCACTACAACTTCCTTTATGATTTGGGACAAAAACCTTTTTTTTGAAATAACTAATTTTCCCCCAGGTCCCAATGACCTTTTCTTAATGTATGTTGCCAGATCCCTGATATGAGCTTCATCTGAACACCTCCTCAGCTGGGACTCAAGTAATACACCAGGGAGACTAATAACAAAATGCTGCGACATGCGTCTGTCTCTTGTTATTTATAAGCAGTTAATTTTTCATCATCTTAAAAAAAATGCACTCCTAAAAAAACCCAGAGATGTAAATGCCCTGTACACGTGCCTGGCAAATATCAAGAAAAAGAAAATGGTTTAATTTAATTAAAAAATATTTAGTCATTTCCTCAACTGAGCTTCTTTGATGAAGAATTGAATTACTACTTAGACACCTTCTAGAAACAGAAAGATACTACCCTCCACAGTGACGCACTTGCACTGTGAGAATAAACTCCCTTGATACATATACCTGTCATGGAAAACCCAATCAGCAGACAAAAGGATGAACTACCTTCTAAAATGTTTGTCCTCTCCTAGATTAATGGCTCAACATTATTGCCTGCAAGTGATAGAAAAGCTAGCAGAATTCAGACCTTGGGATCAATTTTTCCTGTTGGTAAAATCTGCAATTAAATAATTCACATTTTCAGTTTAGTTTGATCTCTGATTAATATTGAAGGAAATAGAACTTGAGTCCACTTTCTTCCCACTCCTTCCCTCAGCTGTATTTGACAGTTCTTTTTCTAGCATGTCATTTGCTCTAGTTCCAATTTAGCCTGCCACCTAAACAAAAACTACTGTTTATAGCCCACTCCTCTGACTGCAGTCTGCAAAAAGGGATTTCATTTTTCATTTTCAATGAAAAGGCAGAAATTCTTTATGCGTGACCTGGAAAGAAGAAACAGTAATACAAAAATCAGGAACCAGACTGTGCTTTCTCAGAGCCAATGACTGAAATTATCTGAGGTCAACTTGGTTTGGGTCTGCTTGTCTTAGGGAGAAAAGGGGGTGCAAGGGTAGTAAGCAGGTAAAACTCAGAAGGATTTTGACATCTGATCTCCTTCCTGTGAATCCCAGCCTTGATCATGAAAGACAGTCCATTCATTTAACAAAGGAGCTATTGAATTTGTGTCACAGTGCCTACTAAATGCCTTAGAGCAGTAAGACTGATATTTGCAGAAACCATCTATTTTTCACCCTGGGAAGTAGGAATTTAGGGTTTTGTTACTGGGTGATGATAGCTGTAAAACCTAGACTTTTACAGAGATCAGCTCATGCCACAATTTAAGTTTGGGCATAAAAACTGTGTGGCGGATTGTCCACAGTTCATTTAGTGCTACTTACTAAGTTAAGTTAAACTTAGGGTGGCTGGAGATTTGTACTGAAGAACGGCACCCTGGAACATGGAAATGACGTAAAGCAGCTGTGGGAAAGGACGGGAGGAGGACGGTCATTCTCTGGCCACGCTCATGTTTTCCAGGATTGCACCTACTGCAGTGGTCACACGCTCTCAGCACTGCTGTGCGTGGCATGAGCATCTGCAGCATCCTAACAGGGGGCTTTTTTACACTGCGTGTGTTGTTTCCACTGTGTTCGCTGCCTTCATCCAAACCAAACACTGTCTGGTTGTGTCTGTTTGAAGACAGTGGAAGATGGGAAACAAGTAGGAAACAACTGCTCCAACAGGTAAACACTTCAGCAATAGAGAGAATAACCAAGCCCAGATCCAAACCCCATGGGAACAGCTCTGACAGCACTCTGACGTGAAGATCGAATTTATACGTTTCTGCCTGTGATTCTAACGACTTCATCACTGTGATACCTAGACTTGACACACAACTTGGAAGGAAGCAGGTAACTCTCATTTCTGCTTTGAATCTCTTTTAAACTGAGATGAAGCAACCTGGCAGTTTGTTCTTGGTTATCATGTCACTCTTGTAAGAAAAATCTTAAAAAAAGACCTGTTTCACACTGGGTTTCTAGAAGGCACTAACCCATTCTGACCCTTCGTGATAAGGGGACTCTTGATGAAGGATCATTTTCCTGCAGTCGCTGAAAGGTTCTATGCTGTCAGTTGCAGCAGTCCTGTCTATCATAGCTGCCAAAGTAGTTCAGAAGCTCTCCAAGAGAGCTTTCCTCTTGCTCTCTGAGGTCTTTATGTTACCAAGGTATAAAATAAATCAACATTCATGTCCTGCCTCTACAATGTTGTTTGCTGACTGCCTGCAAATCGATGCGAGAGATTCTGTATACATGATGGAAGAACAAAATGAGGGCATCGGGGACTCTTCTTCCTGCAGCAGTACAGAGATTAGCACTAAACATCTGTGCCTGATCCATTTCTGTTCTCTGACCCTGCTCTGTTTGGGCCCACGGAGACCGTGTTAACAGTTGGTTGGGTAATCATTGTAAGGCAAAGTCCTGGCTTCACCTCAGGGCCAGGCTGGCTCACACCGCTCTGAAATGCATACAATACTGCTGCTGTAACTAGGTAAGCCTCCCAAGATCTCCATGAGCGATAGTAAAATTAGGATTAAATGAGAAAATGTATTACAAAGATGATAGCTGATCTGTGTAATAATGATCTGTCTGTCTCCAAGAGAGTACAGTAAGCACTAATTATGTTGGATTAAAACGGGTCTTTACAGCTACATTTTACAGCAAAGTTAGAGGCTAGATAAGACATCAAAGGGCAATTAAATCCACCTTCCTCTCTAGCTCCAAGTCATGTTGAAGGATACCTAGTCTCTTCATGGTAGATATTTCCCTAACGCGTCCATAAGAACTTTTTCAAATGATGGAGGACTGTATGATTTCCTTAGGACGGGCATGAAATTGTTCCCTAAAGAGCTGAGCTTGAAACAATCACCAAACCTCATAAGAGAAGGTGGTCTTGAGGAGTCTCACAGTCCAGAACTGACTTTGCTGAAAACCTTTCCAAGATGCAGAGTCTCATTTCTCTGTCATGAGTTACTCAGCTGCTCCACTAGCAAACACAGAAGAAGGAGAAACCCTCTCACTGCTCCAGTGCTCCTTATTACATTAAGATGTATGCACCCGACCTGTATTTTGATTGCAAGGCTGAGGACTGCGGAGATATCAGAGGAATACAGAAAATAATAATAATAAAGAACCCAACTTCAGGGTTCTCTATTTCTTGTTTTCACTTAATGTTTTCATAAATGTAAAGTCTTTATACAGAATCTCATGATTAGTAAGAAGCAGAAAGAGGAAAGAGAATCTAGACTCCAGAACATATGTAATGGGACTAAAAGTCAGCTGGGCCATAAAGGAAAACCTCAAACTCCACCTTCATTGATCATCTCTTAACATGCTCATGAGTCATGCCAACTCTTCAACATGCAATTGAAATTAGATTCATGAGTTTTTCCAAAATAAATGATTCTGTGGGTCTTTCAAAGGCCACCTGGGCACCACAAAATGTGCTTTCACAGAGGAATTCACTTTACTCTAAAGCCCTGGGCAGAGGTTTGAGAATGGCTCTGTCACATACATTCATGCTGTTTTATCAGAATTTATAGCGAGAACTGCATCAATGTGACCTCTTACACCAGCATTCGTGAGTGAATTCAGATCAAATATTAAAGAGACATAACAATACCATAACACAGGTTAAATTAATAAAATTAAACTATAAAATTCTAGAGGATGTGGCAAACGGAGCTCTGATGCATTGGCAGATGTCCAGATCAAGAACGAAAAGTGTTTGCCTCCAGGTTTGTCTAAAAATAAGTTGATTTGAACAAATATGACGCTGAAAATGTGAGGTTTAGCCTCTTGCAAGTCTAAATTGAATACTTAGCTAATCTCTACCACCAGCTTTATGAGCTGTAGCTGACAGCAATAAAAGAAATCCTTGTTTACCATTCTGTGAATCACGTCCGACATGTCTTATTTGAACCATGTTACATTTGATCAAATGTTTGCTGTTCCAATTTTGAGTGCTGATGTTAAATTAATGACTCAACTCAATAAAACATCAACCACTTGTAAGAGGAGTTGCTGTTTCCTGTTCTGGCCGGTTGATTTGTATACTCAGTGATGTAAAATCACTCTTCTGAAAAGCCATCTATGTTGTGCTTTTCTGTAGCCCCCATCGCAATATAGTGGGAGGGTCAGATCCTGTCCTATGGTCACTTAGGCCAAAAGTGACAGAAGGGGTCAACAAAGTTATCGTGTTGGAAGATTTACGATTCCCCCAGCATAAAGTAGCACAACCTGCTGTACAGCCTGCTGTACCAGCTCTGCCAATACCCAGCCAGTTGCAGTAGCACCAGGTGGTGTTTGGGAAAAGGGTGTGCCTGGACGTCTGGGAGCTCCTTCGAGTCACTATTGGCAGATATGTGTAAGAGCAGACCTGGGGCTGCTCTGAATAATTCCAAGAGAGAAACTGATTCCTGGAGGCCCCTGATATCAGAAAGAATAAAAGTAGCATTTAGTCCAGCTTGCTTGATCCAGTGAGAAGGGGCAAGTATTTCAATATGGAACATAAAAGCAGACAGATGGAGGGACATAGAGCATCACATCGCTTCCGTCTGGAGTATCTCTTTCAAGCCCAGTCCTTTGGCTGTGGTTTCCTTTGTGATTGAAATATTACAGGAATTCTTTCATTTAGAGCTGCTCATTTTCACTCCAGTCCAGCTCCCACAATCAATGCATCAGGTTTATTAGAGCTGAACGTGGAAATTATTCTGCAGAACACTACAAATAGCCTCAGGTAGTAAGCCAGACCATCAGACAAAACAGAGACAAGCAGTTAGAAATAACTGGCAATGCTGAAAGCAGGTTTCTATTTCTTTCATTTGTGGGTACGTGAACAGACGTATATATGTATGCAAGAGACATAGGCACCCACTTAAAAGGCTCTAGCTCCTGGGTACTCTATGCTAGAGTTCACTTCATCTTTTTTCTAGGCATGGCAGTTTGTCTTCAAAAATTTAGCTAAGAAAAATAATTTAAAAAATTAAATAAAATGCAGCTCCACTTACGTTCCAGTCTATAGTAACAAAGAAAGGGTGACGTTTAATTTCTTCCACTCCATCAAATCCAGCACCTGACAAGAGAATGAAAGAGTCAGAATAAAGTCATGCTTAGAAAAGTGCTGCATGACATCTCTTCTCCAGCCTTCCTTCCCATCCCCTCTTTTCTTCTGACAAAGCCGGACGCACCATCTAAATATTTCTTCTAGTCAAGAAACCCTGAACAGTGCAACTGCCATAACAGTATAAACAGTATAAACCATAACTACAGACAATGGCACTTCATTAATGAACATCTGATGGCTGAGGGTTTTTTACTTTTCTCTAATTGAGGCTGGTGCCAAGGCTGAGTAGCTGCTCTTTTCAGGCTTCAGATGAGACATGGGATTTCAGCTGCAGCAGAGCGCATGCACCAGCGAGGCCAGGAGAGGCCCCAAGATGCCCTAATACTACGGCAGGGCTCCTGCTGCTCCCTGACACCAGCAGCAGCTCTGCTATCTGTACCGACTTTCAAATCTTGTCTAATTACCCATTCTCCACAGATGGGCAAAGCTACACTACAAGTAAGTTCAGACCCAAAATACCAAAAGGCTCCAAATGGTTTGAGGTAAGCCAGGGTTTTAGGTTCCCCCTTGTCAAATATCGCCTTCAAATTTGCGTGAGTGCCAAAATCATCACTCTCTCTGGTACGTTTCCTTCACTGATAATATTGTTAATTTTTTTCTTACATTACTCCATAGGAAATTTAGGGAAACTCTTCTGAGATCTGGTAATGAATCTACTTCTTTCATTACTTTTGCCTTTTGTTTTCACTGAAGATTGCCTTTTCTATTTAGTTGAATTTATTTGCTTCAGTGCCATCACAAAACCCAACAGGTGCTCAGTAATAATTAAACAACTGTCAGAGATGATTTAGCATGCCATTTCCGGGGTTGATTTGACTTTATTAATAGCACCTTTCATTTTTCAGTAGGAGCAATAACATCTGGAAGCAAAGACTTTGCATTGCAATTTTCGAATCACTTGCTGAAAGGTACCCAGCACTTCTTTACAAGGATTCTGAGCATCCTTGATTCCCAAAAGGACTTGGGATTCACAAGCACCTTGCAAAAGGCACTCGGCACCTCAGAGGACTCAGCTTTTTATACACAGTATTTGTACTTTTTGAAGATCAATGTTACAAGCAGCTTTAGAAAGGTCTTGTCAACTCAAGCTTTTGTAAAATGTGACATCTGCTCTCCTTGTGTACAAGACATTACCAATGTTTGCCAAAAGGCACTGATCAGGAACGGCTTCCTACAGCGTGCTTAACATTCACTGATGAATGGATATGAAAAGCAAACACTTTGTGAACATTACATGCAGGCCTGCATAACATGCAGTCTGTCAGGCCTCCTGAATAATAACGCAAGAGGAATGTTCTTCCCCATCCTGGTAATCTTACAGTATAGACAAATGTAAGTGGCACACATGAGGATAAGCAATCCTAGCCCGCCATACAAAATTATGTGCTCAGAGGTGATAATCCCCCCTCAGGAGTGAGGTCTTTGGGTTGTGATTGGACTGTTCTAGGGAAACACAACATGAAATCAAATCTTGGAAAGAGAAAAGAGGACAAAAGGGAGAACATCATTACATTTTCACTGTATAAGTCTGTTGTACACCTACAGCTTGAGTATGGAAAGTAGTTGACATCCTCACCTATAAAAGGGTATATTTATTAAAGGTAGGAAAAATCACAGAAGGGCAAGAAGAAATTGTATGGAATTACTGACTTTTCAACGTGGAAACAGATGACTGAGGGGGTATACAATACAGTTCTAAAAGGTCATGTTTTTTTGAATGAGGGGATAGGAATTAACTCTTCCACATCCTTTCCAGTACAAAAACAAAGGTCATTAAATGATGCTAGCAGGAGTCAGGTTCAGAACAATCTGGAGATGTTTCCTCAGGCAAAAGATAGTTGTGTGACATGGAATTTCTTGGAAAAGATGATGTGGATGCAAAATATTTATATGGGTTCAGGGAGAGACCAGAAAAGTATGTTGAAATGAAATCTGTTGAAGATTACTTCATTGACAAACCACAAGAGGTTCAGGAAACCCCTTGCTTGAGCTTAAAGCAGGTGTAGACTGGGAGAGCATTTGGGTGAAGTATCACATATGCTTACCATATTTTTACTCTTCCCTAGGCAGTTGTTTACAGCCCCTGGGTACTGAACAAGAAAATACTAAGACTTAGATAGTAATAAGACTTGTTCTATGTCTTCCTCAGCGTGTTTTTCCAATGCACAGTCTAAAGTCTGCACGAGATACCCTTGGCAGATTCATTCTGATTTTAGCAATGCCAACAGAAACATGAAACCAACACAGTTACTCTGAAGAGAATTACATTAAGCAACTCTTCAGAGAAGAAATATCTGTGAAAAACGTCTTGCATTCAGTGGTGGTGACTGGAAACTTTGCAACGTGCAGTAGTTGCTCTTTAATACATAAGGATGAAACCCGAAGGACTGGGATAAATGCTACAGACATTGTAAGGTACTGGTAGCATTCCCTAGATGGAGGATAACTACGGATGCATTCAGTCTTCTCTGCTCTGTCCCTTTCTCACTGTTTCCCTTTTCCCTCTTTTGTAGGCTTAGGGTTACATGATTGTGTGATGGGAATAACCTGCCTTTTTCACATGATCCATTTGAAAGCCACACTTTTTTGCTACTGTTGGTGTTCTTTTTTCCACAAAACCACAAAAAGCAGAACCAAGGAAAAAGCCCACCCATAGCTACTTCCATCAGTGGAGGACTGCAGTGTGCAGCAAGGAATGCAGCATGCAGTTGACATAGGCATTTGTTTGAAAAATTAGCATTTCCCACTTGGGGCCACCTCAGAGCTCTGGCACAGAGAGAATACATTGTTAGGAGTGCCACGGTTTGACTCTATCTCTGGTTAATTTAACGTATTAAAGAGATTTAGGACAGTAATAGCCTAACTTTGCAACGAGTGAAGGACTTCCAATTCCCAGCAGCTGATTTTACACCATGGAGAAGGTTCAGTGCTTCCTGCAGTTTTTATTCCCTGATCTTCCTGCCATGCGACCTGCTGGTGTAGCACACAGCTCCCTCTTGGGCCATGTGCTGTGGCTACGGGCAGCAGCATGCGGCCTGGTCCTCTCCTCAACTGGGGACAACTCTGGGAGCCGGGAGGGGCGACCCTGACCCCACTGTGGCAGTCCATGGGAGAGGATAGGCACCAGTACTTATGGTGGAGTTTTTTAACTTTTTAACTGTTTTTTTTAACTTCACTTTAACTTCAATTTAGTAATCAAAGCTATCTGTAAAGAATAATCAGCACAATGAAACCTACTGCCTGCAAATATTCCTACATGCCATCCAGTCCCACGAGGGTCCAAGAAGATAAATAATGCTTTCAGATCAAATTGCCAGTTTAAACACATTATAGAGTGCAAGGATTTATATAAAAGCAGCCTCATGTTAATAAGCGAGAACTTGATTATCTAAGATTGTTTTATGCCTGTAATAAAAGTGTCTGCGAGTAGTAACAGTAGAATGTTTTATTTGTAATTGGTTTTGATTGCTGAATCATTATGGACAATGTGAGCCTTGAAAGCAGAAAAAGGGAGACCTATGAAATTTGAAAGTTGATTATTTGGGTATTCAAAATGAGCAGAAAGAGTTTCCAGAATTTTAGTTTTGGATAATAAAATTTTAGTGTCCTAGATTTTTTGAAATGCATTCCTAAGGTTTACAAGAAAGATCTGTCTGTCTTGTAAAGTGTCTACAGTCACTCTGACAAAGGTGAAACTTGTTTTTTAAAACTCGTCATCTTATAAAATTGAAAAACAAAGTTTTCTATGTGCCAAAGCAGAATGTATCTCCTCTGAGAACATGGGATTAAGGAAATAATAACCATTTATTTGGCTTTTACTCTGAATCTACTAGCACATGCTTTTGCTCTATATTTTCTTGGCCAAGTTTCTCAATTATAAGGACTCTGGAACCTTTATACGGCTCAGCAGTGTGGGGAGTTCCTGAAATCTCTTTACATTCATTACCTACCTGAGTAGATCCAAGCCTTAGGGCAAGTAAGAATTAGTCCCTTACCTAAGTTCCTGGCAAGGCAGTGAACTAACACCTTCATCGTACAATTTCCTTTCCGAGATACTTACTCCTTGTTTGCCTGGATATTCCAGTTAGTTTCTTTTAAGAATTTAAAATTATACTCGTCCATAATCTGAAATTTGTTGTACTTAATCAGAACAATACTACCAAAGCAGTGCTATGCAGACTATTTGTACAGCAGAGTGTATAGGCTCAGAAAAGAACAGACAGTGCCTATAACAAGGGATGCCAAAGGAAGGAAGACTTTCCATTCCTTAAAAATTTGTTCTAAAGCATTAATATGGGCACCAGACTTAAAAATAGAATCAGGTAAATTGGATTACTAAATTCCTTCTCTGCCTTGTCTGAGTATCTCCCTTCAACTCTAATATTTTTTTCCATTAATAATCCAAAGCTTCAAAATAAAGTTTCAAAGCAAAATTTTAGAATACATCGTCAATCTTTACTTCTATTTGTTAAGATATCAAAATCAAATGGTAAAAGCAAGATGGTAGCCACAATAAAATGATTTTTGAAGATCAGCATCTTTCATCTTGCCAATGTTAAAAACACTTTGGAACTAAATATAAACACTTTCCAGAATTGCAGACTTCTGAAACAATGACTGAAAATAAGTGTTTAATCCATAATATGGTTCATTTATTTGAGCATGCTTCATTAATTTTCCAAAGATTTTTCAAAACAGGATGTCTAAGCCTACTTTTCTTTTAACTCCAGACTATTATTCCTTTCCCAGAAAAAGCTAAAATCCACAAAGTTAAAGCAGTCCTTTTATCTACTGACTTCTGTTCAGTATTTAGGCCAACCATTTAAGTATTCCTTCTTTCATTACCAACAAGTCTGTTTTCATCGTCCTTCGTGCTGATTCTCAATCAGTTAAAACAGTGAGAACCTTCAGAAGCTTTCCACCCCTACCCCTGAAATGTTAAGATCTATTTTTCTCTTACTCTTTTAGATTTTATTTCCTTGGATGTTTGTGTTATAAATATCTTCCTTTCTCCCGGACTTCCCAGTATTTCAATAAACCTCAGGTTTAAAACCTTGACCCTTAGCAATTCCCCGTTATTAAAAAGGAGACAATATGGGGGCTAGAACTGTCATGGCTAAAACTAAGCAACTTTGCTTATTTTAGTGAGTATCTTTTCATTTAAGGATCAGTATCCAGAAACCCCCACTGACTTCACTGGAGCCCCATTTTGGACGGATAGCAGCTTGTGGGAAGCCACAAAACAAGCAGAGCAGAACAAAACCAAGAGCTGGAGACAGGGAGGAAACAGCAGAAAGGAACAGAGGGGTGGAGTGGGGAAAAGTTTATATTTGCTGCAGCATCTTATTTTTCTGAATGTAGATTAAACTTAGAAATCCCAAGACCCTAATTTTCCTGATGTCAAGCAAATTGCTTGAGAGCAATTGAAACCTGCTGAGAAAATGTGGTTTTGCACTATCATCTCTGAAGCATATCAGACTACAAGAGCTACCATTTAGGTCAAGAGGTAAAACCTATGGGAGGGCATTCCCTCCGCAGGCCATGCAGGTGTCCCCCCAGGAGGAGACGGGCCACAGCAGCGTGCTGAGGGACTGGCTCCCCATTCACGCCCAGCCCTGCAGGAGGTCGGGTTGTCCTCTGGTCCCCGCGTGGAGCAAGGGCTCTCGGCTCCTGCTCTCCCCAGCGGTCGCAGCAAGAGGCAGCTTGCTCCATACTGTCCTTGTCTGCAGGAGCCAGGCTCTCTCAGAAAACAGCTGAGCCACTGTGTCTGACCTCTGCGTGAGTGTCCTGGTTTCAGCTGGGATAGAGTTAATTTTCTTCTTAGTAGCTGGTATAGTGCTGCGTTTTGGATTTAGGATGAGAATAATGTTGATAACGCACTGATGTTTTGGTTCTTGCTGAGCAGAGTTTACACTGGTCAAGGACTTTTCAGCTTCTCGTGCTCTGCCCGGTGCATAAGAAGCTGGGAGGGAGCATGGCTAGGACAGCTGACCCAGACTGGCCAAAGGGCTATTCCATACCATATGACATCATGCTCAGTATATAAGCTGGGGGAAGAAGAAGGAAGGGGGGGACATCTGGAGTGATGGCGTTTGTATTCCCAAGTAACTGTTACGCGTGATGGAGCCCTGCTTTCCTGAGGGTGGCTGAACACCTGCCTGCCCATGGGAATGAATTCCTTGCTTTGCTTTGCTTGTGCACGCGGCTTTTGCTTTACCTATTTAACTGTCTTTATTTCAACCCATGAGTTTTCTCACTTTTACTCTTCTGATTCTCTCCCCAGTCCCACCGGGGGGGGGGAGTGAGCGAGCGGCTGTGTGGTGCTTAGCTGCTGGCTGGGGTTAAACCACGACAGTGAGGCAGGGGCTCCAACTGAGTTGCTGCAGCCAGGCAGAAAACATTCATTCACCTAAAATGTGACAGTCTGACAGTGCTCAGTATAAAACAGAGGACGGGAATAGCCGACACGCTGCCCCACCTGAAGCAAGGGACAGAGCTACCAGAGCAAGAAAAGGTCAAGCAGAAGCTCAAAGGCACAAAACAGAGCATGCATCTTCCGTACGTGTGTGTGCACACCCATGTGTGCCTATTAGAAACTGCAGGAGCAGCTCAGGCAGATGGTGATGGCAGTGGGCTGTCAAGTGTTTCATGCTCTGCTGCCTGTCTGGCCGCTAATGCTGTGACTGCTACGCAGAGGACCACAAGCACTACGCAGCAGACCTTCCGTAGCACCACCTCCAGCACTTGAGAAGTGAGTGTGGGTACTGCAAGAAGGAAAGAGAGGAATCTCTCTTGCACCTCTTGCTCTTTCCACATCTCAGAGCAAGCCATTTAGTAATTTAGCTTTTTGCTTCTAACTTTACATCTCCAATCTGAAATAATCTTACAAGCATAAACAGTTGCAAGAGAGAACAGCAAATTGCTTTTCACAACTCTCAATATTTAACCAGTCTATGCCATTCCCTAAAAGACAAGTCATTTATTAGCTGCCAAAACTCCCATGGATGGCAATGACAGTCAATCACATATTTAAATATGACCCATCAGCTCTCTTCTTGTGATACAGTTTACAGAATTGAAGGATTAAATTCCTGCTCCTAAGGTCAATTCCTGCTCCTAAGGCCACAGAAACCCCAACAGAGATACAAAGGAAAGGTTTGTCCCTTTCCTTTAGAAGCAAATTCTTCCCTTGTTCATCCAAAATGCAGAATATGAGAGATTTTTTTCTGTGGAGAAAAAAGAAACCTCCAAATTTTTTCACAGAACTAGATATGATTTTTAAATGAAAAATAATACAGTGCTATTATCTTCATAACATTCACTTGATATGACCGTTCTTATTTTTCCACGTAAAAACCGAAGACCAAATTTGCAATGAAAATCATGCACCAGGCATTGTCCATGACCTCGCCAAATGCAATGAATTTCTTAATAAAACCCCCAAACAAAGGTACAAATGGCATAAGATACATGATCCAACTCATCCTTCTAGTTTACCACAATTTAAATAGGATTATTAACAAAGGGTGAAAACACATTAGTAAGAAAGGAGATAATAAATTTAGGGTAACGAAGAAGAAAGCCCACTGTGAAAATGTTCCCAGCAAACAGAATGAGACAGCACTGAAATGTATTTGAGAATGGGAGAGACAAATTCTACTCCCTTTTTCTTCCCACCTCAGATTTGCAGCTAAATTATAGAGAATTAAAGATACGTGTTTCTTAGTTCCCTATATTATCATACGCAGCAGTTATCTTAAACCCTTCATAAATGCTGGTGGTTTACACTCCCTCTTCACTGAAAAAATAAAATACAAGCTAATATCATGTTTTAGATTCCAATGGTTTGCCTGTGCTCTTTGCAAATTTCTCTAGTAGCACTCAAGGTTCACTACGCTCTGGGAAGGAATGGAAAATGCCGCGTAAGGAAGAGGATAACTATCAGGGAAGATGAATGGAGAGAAATAACCACCGCTGGACAAGGCAGAGTGCACATAACAAATGCCCCGATTGAATGCGTGCGCATACCTAATCTGTTGGAGGGGTTCCTTTTGAAGAGGGCTCGCAGCAGGCTCTGGGCTTCTATGCTCAAGAACTGCGGCATTCCCAGCTTGGCTCTGAAAGAACACAACACTTGAAAAGATAATAGATTTTTCAAAGATTTTCTCCATTCCACTGTGGTTTAAAAAGTGGAATTGTAATAGTCAGGACGGGCAGACACATGAATTTGGTGACCAAAGGCTACCTAAGCATAATGCAATACAGACTGAGGACCTGATCTTGTTCTGTTGAAGTTAAAGAATGTTTTACCACTGGCTTCACTAGAGGTAGAGTAGATCCAATGAATTTCATAACACCTTTGCAACCTAAATAGGTCATTTTCCTACAGAAATTTTTTCACTTTTTTAGCTTGCTGGAATAAATTTGGGAATCAAGAGGAACTTAAGCAAGCAAACAAAACTTCATGAAAGTCACTACACTGAACCATATATCGATTAAAGGGAATCAAACTTTTCCCTTGGTAATTCACTTTTACAGAGAAAATAATGCAGTATTGAGCAAAGAGAAGCTTTAAATACTTATGCCTGCACTTAACATTAAATGAACAGGAAATTTGCAAAGGAAAATATTTGAAACTTGGCAACAACAAAACATAGGCTGTCCTGCAGAAATTTGACTCTTCCTACATTTGTGTGGATAATGACATTCTTTATTACAGAAAGTAAGATACACTTCTTTTGTAAGGCCCTCTCTGCAATTCACTTCCTACTATTTATTCTGAAGGCAATTTTAGAGCTACATGCAGGCATCAGCTGTGCATGCTTTAACAAATTCATGTCTTACACAGCTTTGAAAAATGCATTATGCACATTATTATTCTCTAACCTTCATATACTTAGGACCTATAGGCTGCCTGTAGGGTACAGTTAACTCAGAGTTAGAGGAACAAAAGCAGTTTCAGTACTCACTTGAGAATGAGTGCCATTGTCTCCTTTCTGTCTTTTCCCTGGAAGGGTAACGATCCTGTCAGCATCTCAAACTGTGGAGTAACAACAAAATGGTAAATCAAATGAGCGTTGAGACGGTCTGCATAGCTGATAGACACCATACCCACCTCCTATTTCCAACACAACTGAAAATTTGAGGAAAAGAAATGGTCCAACAGGCTGTACTTCAGAAAAAAAATGACACAGCAGCTCTGGATTATGCAGAACATGAAGGACCAACTTGACTGTTTCATTCAAGGATCTTGTTACAAACTGTTTACACTGATACTTGGGGTCAAGTTTTGGAATGTTTGGGAAGAAGTACCATATATACAGTTTATTATGCAGCACCTGTTTTATGGCCAATGCTAAAGATGAGATATTTGGCTGGAGAGACCCTTAGTCTGAACGGGTATGGCTGTTCTTAGGTGTTTGGCATGGACTGTGGTGCAAAAAAAATGGGTTCAACATGCCACCCCTGATCTCTTTAGCTTGAGTCAAACCACCTTTTTGATTGTATATCTGCACCACTTAGAGACGTCACTGCTATCCTTTGCAGGAGAAACATGCACGAACCCCACATTCTCAAGGCATTTGAGCGTGCTTTTTTCTCTCCCATTTTGGTTCCCCTGGCTGTATTCAGTGATGAATTTTGCAACTGTCTCATTTAACTGAACCCAAATCTCAAAGCAAAACTCAGCAATCATCATCAATTATTTGCCTAACTCACACATGAAAACATCAATCAGTTGTGCTTCCTTTGAAACAGATTCGTGCTTTCAGTAAATTTGATAGGAGTTTCACATTTGTAAAAAAACCCCCCAAAACAACAAAATCAAATGGCCAAAGAAGCTCGCCTAATATAGATTCAATACCAGGTCCTTCATGCAGCTCTTGCCACAGTGTTTCATTGGGGTATGAGTGGCAGCTGGTTCCTCTGACTGAGGGATGATGAAGGTTACGCATCACCAAACACAAAGACACCAAGAACATAATTCAGCCTGGGCACAAAGGAGGGCAGTGTCCATTGAGGGTAAGGAGAATTGTTACTCGCTTATGTCTGTGACTCAGGCTTTGGATCTGTTCTACTATAATAAGTACCTACTAATTAATATTCATTGCTATAATTAAATACCTGTTAAGGCAGGACAGACTATGCAACCCTTATGTATTTTTTGCACCTTATCACACAAGTAGCTTCACTGCTCTTAGAAAGCATATTTGTGCAAAAAAGGATCCTTTCATTACCAAAACCTGTGTCAGACTGCCCCACAGCCTGACTCTTCCCTTTTCCCAGGTTAAATATAGCCATACCGTAAGAAAAATATAAGAAAACATAAGAAAACTGTAACCGTGAAACTGTTATGCTAGTATTGGAAGGAAGGCAGAGGAGAGGTTTAGAAGCCAAATAACTAATTGACTATAATTAACTGAAGGTTTAATCTGCCTTAGTTAAAAATTACCTCAAGGCAACAAAACACATAGCAGAAACAAGGGCAAAACACTTTTAAAAAGTGTGTATGGCTGACAAATATAAACAAGATTTGGAAAACACAAATGTGTTAACTCCTGCTTGGTCTAGGAGAGTCCAGAGAAGAGCTGCCTGCTAGAGCTGGAGAAAAGCAGCTCGTCTTCTAAAAAGAAACACGATGGGGGAGAATTTTTAAAACTGACTAAATGACACTGGAGCTCAGGCACCATTTTTAAAGTAATTCTGACCCATTAGAGCCTTAGTCCTGATAAAAGTGCTCAGACATACCAGGAATGAAGGGCAGAGAACATTGCTTCCCAGGGCAGCAGCAGAAGTGGCAGATACTGTACCAAACCCTCATGATTTCTGAAGGGTTTATGTTCAGGGTAAGTACCTAATGTTCACTTACACTTGCTCACGTTACTTTGTTGTTATAATAAATCTAATTTAACAGCACTAACAATGACTGCTACAGCTCATTTATTTTGGCAGAAATGGGCTTGACACTGCTGATGCAGATGACACAGATATAAGCAACTGCCAGGTCAATGACTACGTGGGAAGATGATTGTAGCTCCCACCCACCATGATATCACGGAAAGATCTGCAAATGCACCGTGGGTGCAAGAGGCCGAGAAACCTGAAGTCAAGAAATTCAGATGCAGTGTCCAAGAGGGAAGGAAGGAAGGAAAAAAGACATTTAAGTCACAGGAGAGAGCAGGGGAAATGACTGTCCTGGAGGCTGCAGGGAATATTTACTGCACTGCACTAATGGCTAGCACTTTGTTACCACATGTCTCCAATTACGCAGGTCTAATGTTGAGATTAATTCAGATTCAGAAGAAATGCACTTAACATCAATATTTAAAGCGAAAGGCAGCTACAACGAGTTAAATGTACCAGAGCTTTTTACTTCAATAAACTCAGCTGAGCAGCAGCTGGAAGAAAGCACTGGTTTCTCAATTGCAGTCCTGATTACATCTGTTGAAGGTTAAAAATGAAATAACAAGACTGAAAAAAAAATGAAATAGTTCATCTCATCAGTTAAAGCTACCGCTTTACTGCACAACAACCTGTTTTCCTGCTTATTTTTTAAAAAAATCAAGCATTTTGCTAAACCTAAACATGCAAACAGAATTGGGCGCTTGCTGCTAACATCCTTCCACATAAATACAGAGTTATATGGGTCACAGCAGGTTGACAAGGAGCTGAGGCTAGGTGTGAAGAAACTCTGTAGTATTTCTGGCTATTAAAGCAGACCCTATAGTTTTCCCAGGAGACTCAGTTTTCACTCTCCCCTCTTTCCCATCTGTATCCATCATCTGTTTGCTCCTTGCCTTCCAATGATTTGCTTCTTGGGTATTCTGGAGGGCCACTTTCTGTTAGCCAGTACTTCAGAAGGCTTTGCTTCTCTCCAACCTTGACTTCCTTTCTGTACCAATATTCCACAAGAAAGGCAAATATTCCCTGTTCCAGTTCAGCAGCCTATTAAGAGAACCACAGAATTAAAGCTCAATGGGAAGGGGCCTCTGGAGTCACCTAATCCAGCCCCTGCTTAGGTCTCGACGTACTCTGCAGTGCTTCCTTTCTCTACTTTTCAGGGCAATCACCAGTTTCAGTAGGCAAAACACCAGCACTGGAGACCCTCAAAGCTACGTGTGTGGGAAGACCTTTGGAAAGAGGGACACATTTCCTGAGGGAATGGATACAAGAAGTGACCGTGGTAGGTCACTGAGGAAGATAACAAATGAGAAAAAATCCACAGCCTGGGGTAAATGCCAGATGAATCTTCCTAGCAGATGGAAGGAGAGCAGATTGTGCAAATTACTTCAGCCCAAGTTTGCTAAAGTATTGCAAGCCTAGGATAAAATTCAGGGTTACAAAGCAACTTGATACCACTCAGTTTGGGAGAGCAGAGAGAGACACTTTTGTCAGGACAGACGGGTTCCCCTCCAAACACTTCCAGTCATTTTCCAGGTAGCGGGGAGCCAGTCAGCCACTCGGTTTTGTCATTTGTAAAATGCATTAAGTATTTTTTGTTATTAGCGAAGTGTGAGGCATAATGAGTTAGTGTTTGCAAAGGGCTAGAATACCTTCACATAGCAGCTAGCATAAACATTCAGAACACTGTTCGTGAAGACCATCCCTTGCATTGGGAATAAAACAAGAGTTATGATGGGATTTTCTAACACAAGATCGTATTGCTTTGATATCTCGTACTGATTTTTCCAATGCTGCTGTACAGTTACTACAAAATTACTACAGTGCTGACTACTTTGTCTGGATACCAAAAGGATATATTCTTTTCTTGTGAAGACTTCACTACTTACACATTCACTACATTGCTGACAAACATAAACACATTTCTTTTTATTTGGGACTTTCTACTGAGTCATCACACCCCTTCTTTCTCCAATTATATTCCCCTCTCTGCTCACATGACTCTCAAAGGTGTACAGTGTTTTTTCCTGAACTGAAACAGGTACAACTTCCATGAGGTCTGTGGCCTTGTAAATCGCCTGGTACAATGAACTACAAAACCACTGCTTTGAGAGGCCTTCCAAGAGACTTGTGCATGTTATATTGTGCAGACCAGTTTACCTGGGCTTCAGAGATGGCAATGTGGGCATCAAGGCTCTTGCAGCACAGCTGAAAAGGTATTAGTCATATACATGACTTTTTAACTATTTAAGTCAATCACTTGTTAATGCAGATCTCTTCACGCAAAGCTTTTGTAGAATAAGTCCTATCCAAAATCTCCAATGCAACGAGTAAGATGCAGGAAGGCGGAAAATGAAATCTGTCTGGTCATGATAAACCACATAAATTCACCAGCACAAACTTTTAACTGGGTCCTAGCCGTTGTCATCAAATACTAAGTGAGAGGCAGGTACTGTCCTCTGGAATGCTTGGAAAGGGTGAATTTCAAGATTTGTATAACTATACCTGTTGACACATACTAAGCTACCATAAACCAATTCAAACAAACTGAGCAGCAAACAAACAGAGCAGATAACAGTTTTGGTTTTGTGGCCCGTGTCAAAGACTTAGCTGATGGTAAATGAAGTTCGACTGTTGTTAATAGTAAAACTCCCACGGAGTAATAATTAATAATATAATTAATAACATAATTAATAATTAAGCAGTAAGACAAGACCAGAATTTAGTCTTTTTTAGATAAGTTTGTTTTGATATTAATGATCACAACATGCCACATTTAATGTTGCCTTCAAAGATCATTCAGTTTGATTCTAGCCTGTGCCCTGGTCAACACAGGTTGGTAAGGAGCTGCTGGCACAACCTGACTCTTCGTACAGTAGCATTAATCCCTCTTCACAGAACAAAAAAGACAAGAGAGCATTTGGTTGCTCTTCTGGCTAGGTTGCGGGCCACTGTATCACTATCTGCCTCATATGTTCCTTCTATTGATCAAAATTTTAGGTATAAAAATTACACTATCACATTCACTTCCTTTCAGTCTGTGGGTATGCCACCAACTGGTATATTTTCTTTGTATATTTTGCATAATACTGCAAATAACTTAGAGGAAAATGCTCATAAATCATTTGGATACCATTTCATTCTCTTCAGTTTTTCAGACTGGCAGAAAAACAGCTTCCCTAAGAGAACATACAAATGACAGACCAAGGAAAACAAGGAGAGATCAGCAGAGCAAAAGACAGCACCAGAAAATCCTCCTGCACTTTTAGTGTATGGAAATACCCTTTTTCTGCCCCAACCAGTTAGTTGTTGAAAAGGAAAAAAGATTGAATTGATTAAAGCTATTTTTCTCTAAGATGTCTGGTAGCACTCAAAGGCTTAAAGCATTAGCTTACAGTTAAAATGATTTTACTCTCTTTAACTCAGGTCCTTTTATATGGATTCTTATCTTTTCTAATTCTAATACATTGAATCCCTTGGGGAGGGAATGAAAAGAGAGATGGAGGAAAAAAAAAATTAAGGCCTAGGAAAAAGCAGGTAGGAAGGAGCCAAGTTTATTAGCAGTTGAAAGAAAAACAATCTATGCACCAAATACACCATCATGTTTAACTGGAGACAGACAGTGAGAAGGTACAGCTATCCTCCAAAATGAAACATATAACAAAAAAATTTAAAGGGTTAGGATATATTTATTACATAAGACATAACTTATTGATTTTCCTGTATAAACATACATGGTTCAGAAGTGCTGAGCATCCACAATGGATTTATGGCTATAGAAGATAAGGATGCTCCATTCCTTTTAAATTCAGGTAATAAATTACATTATTTCCTTAGACTAACTGCTCTCAACCAGCTAAATCAGTGATGTAGGCCCTCCCCACACCAAATTTTCACTACTTTTCACATTGCTTCCTATCCTTACTTCCTTTGGTGACACCAGTTGTCTGCTTAGGGTAAACATTTAAACATACTCTATGGATTGTGGGTTGTAATGTAATATATAGCTACCTAAAAGCTTCCATACCACAGGAAATGGAGCTGTATTAGAAGAGCAGGTTGCTACGTTAATTTATGCTTCTTCCCTGGTTCTGCAGGGGAGCCGTGATAACCATGGTGAGGTGCCATGTGAGCCACAGCTGCAGCGCTGCACCGTGCTGCGTTGCCTGTTAGTGGCTATGCGCTGAGCACTTGGGTAGATGTGCAGCCTGCACGCTTCAGGAGAGAACAGCATCACCTTCGTTATCTGAACATATCCCTGCGAGAGCAATAAATGTTCAAGGGACAGCACTGTGCTTAATAAAACGATGCTAGGAATAACTGCTTCAAAAAACCTACAGGGTTCATATAGCTTTTAAAAAATGACAGTGTCACAAAACAACTTCTCATTGATCTTCATTCATCCTCCTCAGCAGCAATGGCACCACAGACTGAAGAGGCTGCATGGGTTCAGGAGGGAGCAGGTTAGCGCCCAAAGACCTAATTTTAGATGGCTGGCCTGTGGAGGGTTCAATACTTCTCTGAAAAACTTTCCTGACGCTCCATCCCAGTGTCAAATAGTGTAGCACTCAGAAGGATGTTACTGGGTCCTGCTCCTAAGCCAAGCAGCTGCACTGTAGTTATTAGATATCCCTCGCAGAGCTCTTCTTGGAAAATGTTTTCCAGGGCCTCACTTCTTAAGCAGTGAGGAGCTTTCTTCTACTTTCCAGGCTAACTATATTTCACAATGAGTTTATTCCTATCTGCTCTTGGGGAAACATTACTCTTTAGCTTAAATAACTCCTTTCTCTCTGTGGTGTTTTTCCCTGTGATGTATTCACAGATGGTATGGGTACCATACCATCTTTGGACCATTATTGGACTAATAAGCATCTTCAATTAATAAATGTCCCGAGCAACACTGTATCAAATACTTTACTATAAGGCAGGCACATGAGATCCACTTCATTCACTTTGTTTAGAAAAAGATGGCTATCTCATCAAGTAAAATATCAGATTCATCTAGCACGACTGATTTTTGGTAAATTCATGTTGCATTTTAACTAACTTTCCATTTATTTCCATGTATAAAAAATGAATTAACACAGTTTCAAATATCAAATCCATTTAAACTACCTCCAGAATAGCTTACAGGACTCTCAAATGTTAAGCAACAGTGAGGAAAAATTGCTACTTTTGTATAGTGTTGGGGAATGGGCCTTCTTGCCCTCCGTGCCAGATATTCTTCAGTCACAAATTACCACTGCTGAGCAGTTCGAATTAGAAGTTCCCCTTTGATAGTTAATCCAATGCAAAGACATGTAAGAAAAAGATGAATTTCTAACTATTCTGCTATGCCAATTCATAGATTTGTATCTGTTTCTGGTGATTTTCTCCCTATGAAGAGAAGTCATTTTAAAACTGTTTCACATATGTCAGTGTAAAACCAGCTTCAGCATGCACTCAGGACAAAGCAATATCCCAAACTAGTCATAATCAAGACACAGCAAAATGGTACAGAAGAAGAAAGGAGGATGATATGGTACCCGTATGTATTTGTTTTATTTTCCCACCAGGAGAAAAGAGAGGTTCTTGAGTGACAGTCTCCCATGAGCTAAGACGACTGACTAGAAATCCACTGCCAGATAGCCCAAAAACTACCTGATTCTCATTAGTGGAACAAGAGTCAGTGATGTTGATGTGAAGAAGATACATGAATGGTAAAAGAACCACTGAGGTCCTGTGAAACATTCAGAGCGCCCTCTAAAATATGTCCTTTTTAATCTCTATTTTGCAGAAAGAAAGAGTAAACTTCTGAGTTTCTCTATGAGGATAACCCTAACCTCTAAAAATTGCTGGCTGAGGAATTGTTTCCTAACAGGAACCATGTTAGTAGACAGGCGGATGTTTCTTCTGAAATGCTTGAGCTCTTCTGAGCTTGCCCTGACCTGTTTCTGTGGAATGGAAATAGTCATGGCTCACGGTAACCAACTGAGACAGTAAAGGACTGTGAGAAGGAAGAGAGAGGATCTGGGGCCAAATGCTACTTCATATGCTGCCAGGAGCACCTGGTTCCCTATTGGTGATGCAACGAAAATGATCAAGCAATCATTACACATCTACTTTCTTATCAACCCTTAATTGCTGAAAGCAATACATTTTATCTGAGGGGTCTGATCACTTCTATAGCCACCCCTCCAACAAACAAACACAACTTTTCCATTACCATGAGTACGCCGAAAGACCACCAGTCGGCACTCTGTGTGTGTCCCCGGCGGTTGACCACCTCTGGGGCCATATACTCTATTGTCCCACAGAACGAATAAGCTCTCTTGTCATGGTCGATGGCTTCTTTACTCAGACCAAAATCTAAATAAATTGAAACAAAAAAAGACTTGTCAGATCTTGTTTACATTTTTGGTCACTTAAACTGTTCAAACAAAACACACCCACCAGATGATGAAGCACCTTTCTGTCTATGTGCAGAAAGACCACAGGCACGTGTGCACTGAAGCCCTGCCTACGTAGAGCACCTGGTTAGCATTTATTAATACCTCCTGAAAGCAGGTGTATCATTTTCTGTGTTCAGAATGAGGTTCTGGCCCAAAGCAGAAGAGAGAGTTTAAATAGACAGAAATACATAGTTCAGGTTTGGTGAAGACAATGCTGGTAAGGATTCTTATTCAGACAACCAAAGCATTAGGAATAATAATCCCAGATGGACAACAGTGAAAAGGATGGCCAGACAGCACCTCCAGGGTGGCAAAGGGATGTCTTTCCAGGTGTCCTCTGCACAGTAGTAATTTAGAGAATTTAATCTGGAGTAAGCAGTCATACTGGAAGCACCCCTCCATCCATGGTGGTAGGCAGCCAAGCCTGCATGCTTCACGTCAGTCAGGAGTACAGTTTTACCAAGAAAATGCTATGTTCTCTATCCGCTGTGCAGCACGGGTGTTTGACAAATTGCCAGAGAAGAGAACCCCAACACTCAAACTCTTCTGGCTTCTGAGTTTTTGTAAGCAAACTCTTTCCACGCAAAGATCAAGGTGCATGGAACATACTGCAGAAAAAACCCCAGCTTGTAGACATTAAGTTTTCCATTCCTCACATACCCGTTATCTTAATGTGGCCCTCTTCATCAAGAAGAATGCTGTAAAGCAAAAAAGCAAATATTCATTCATTAGGCAGGCACAGAGTGCAGTTAACAACCATGAGTAAAACATGTTTAAGACAGGAAAGGAGATAAGCAAGACTCATATACATGTGTAAGCAACCCCCTAGTGTATTATATGCCTCCAGAAAGAAAACCGATCCTCAAAGGTCTGTCTAATCTCGTGTCTGAAGCACACACAGCCTGTGGCAGTTGCATGGGGAGTCTCCTCCTTACTCCATAGCATGCTCAGGGTGGGCATGCAAACTGAGCTCAGAAAGAGCAGGGCGTTCAAAGCCAACAACTGCAGAGTATCTGCTTCCAGCAGGAGAAGGAGCTACAGGTTTTCTGCTCTTCTCATAATAATAAAGGCAAGCACACAAATAATCAGGGCTTGGACTCACTGGACCTAAAATTAACTTCAAAGGTAGATACGTTCATGCCGAAGCAATAAAAGTGATCATAGAGCATAATGACTAGTCACAGCCTAACTGCAAGGATCTCAGCCCCTGCTAATTTATTCTGTCCAGAAGCATAAATGAAAATTCAGCTTGTAAGCCAAGTTCAAGTGTTCTCACGTTTGCCACCTGCCAACATATTTTATTCTCACAAAAGCACTCCAATATTTCTGTGAGAAAAATGACTGCAGTTCACAAAAAGCATTGCTAGCTTTTATGGAAAAAAGAAGGAACACTGAAACTGAAAAAAAAAGATTTTTGGTAACTTTTCTGCCTATAAATACCACCACAGTAATGAGGGTGGTGTTTCTTCAGTTCTAGTTAGGTTTAGTATATTTCTTTTTTCAAAATGGTCTAGCGAGGTGTCAGCTTTTTTTATATTCCCTTCTCTTAGAGATTCGCTTTAATCCAATTATTCAGGAAGAAAATAAAACGAAGTGAAACAAACACATTGGGCTATACTTTGTGAAAGGTTGTCTCTGTACTGAAACTTAATTGAAAAGAGATGATCTTCTGTCATTTGTCTGTGTGTTCAGAACAGACCGTTACTGTGTAATTCATCAAACAAAGGCCAGCAGCTGAGTCACTACTATGTGTTCAATAATTAAAGCTGCTTCTTCTCAATAGAAGTATCTTTATTCTTTCTCCCCGGATTTCTTGAAGAGCCATAACTTCTAAGTACTAGCCTGTAATAGCCATGTTTAAATGTATTTTTGTGACTGCAATCCCTAAATGAGAGGCTTGTGCTTCAGAAGAGAACAGAATAAAACACCTGCCAATGTGGAAGTGAGCGTGAACGTACAAACTCCACAGATCTGGCTCGCAAAAAGGGCAAGGGGGAGTACAGCTCACAGAAATAAGCCAAAATTTTGCCCCACACCCAGGAAGCTCCTGTGAATAACAACTCAATTCAAAGGTTGTGGGATCTTCCCCAGAAACATCAATTTTATATTTCATAGATTTCCCATTGAAAATCCACGCTGCTTTTCTATGTATACATGGTTTTCACACCTTTGCCCTTATTAGAGGGTTCATACCTTACCCTCATTAAAGGGATGGAAGCAATACCAATGCAGCTATCAGACTGATAGTGCTGTCTCAGGTTAAGTAAGGCAGAAGCTTAGAGCAGATTTTCTCACACTGAATGTTTGCATGAGCAGCAAAATAAACGGATCCTGGTTACCCATGGATGTGTATCCTATAACCCCTAAAACTTGATCTACAGTTCCCTCCTCTGTCTCGTGTTCCCTAATCACCCTTACACGGTGCCCTCAGCTGCCTGCAGCTTCCCCTGTGGCCCCTGGCAGCACCCTTTGGACAGCTGGGTGTTTCCACATTTGCCATCTGCCAACACACAGAACACTACGGTTATGAACTGAAAATTACATTTGATGTAAAAAGAAAATAATACGCTAACAGTGAGAAAAAAGATAACTGTTGCACTGAGTTAGCTTAGAGTGACATTAAGAAGCAAAGAACAATGTACCTGCTTCTAAACATCCAAATTACAACAGAGAAGCAGTTGTCCTTTGACTGTAGAAGCAAACTTACTATCTGATCATACTTTCTGTCTTCTCTTTTTATCTTTATTGCTTTACAGTTCCTTTTTATCCCACACTGTCCATAGTAGAAATTCTATTGTGACAATCATAATTACTTTAGCTATGGTTTGCAGGATCAGCTAATCCGAAATAAGCTAGTATTACTTTGCAGAAGGGAAAAAAGAACCAGAAGTTGTTAATGTGATTCAGGCTTGAGAAAAATCTTTCCTCTAAATCAATGTTTTGACATTATAAAAAACACAAATAGACTACTTTTAAATGTTAAACTAGGCTATAATCCCATTGAGTAATAACCTTTCACTACAAGATTTTTCCATTTTATTTGTTCAGTTTAAGGTTTGAATGTGATTACAGGATACTATCATTGTCAACTTGTCCTTTATTTCAAAACAACAACAACATTTTAGCCTCAGGATCATACCACAAACATTCAAACTGCTTTCATTGACCTCAGTTTAAAAGTATTCTTTGAGAAAATAAATGCTGAAAATCTCCACGTTAGAGGCTGGGAAACTGAGCTAGTAGCAGGGGAATGACATACTCCAAGCTACAGGAGAAGCTCATAGTAGAGCTTGGACTGCAAACTCCTTAGCAGTTTTTTTGCTGCAACTTTAGCACAGGGATAAAAAGCCTGTGTTATTAGTTGTTGACATTATTTTATAGTGACTCAAATCACAACCAAAGCAGTTCTCTCCTATTTCACTCTCTCTTTTTATTTTTAGTTTTGAGTCATGCCTTTTAGGCTTCACTTTGAACTCCAATATACCCAAATCATCGTGAAGTTCTGCCAAATCTATTAAAGCTGGAACTCTTGGGTTTTTTTTTTTTTGGATGATTTAAGTTTCTTTCCAAATCAGCTCAGTTGTGCAGAAAATTCAACCCACACTTTATGTTTTTCAGACATTGTAGCCAAAATTTCAGGTTGGAAAGAAAAACTGAAACTTCATAAAGAGTGTTTGATTTGATTGCAGGCTTTGTTATGAAAGTACCAGATAGAGTGGAGTATTCAATTATCTCCCAAAGAGATGAAGATTCTCACAAACTGTCCACCTTTCGTGACATTTCAGTGTTTGCATGACCCCATACTATCTCACCATGCTGAACAGTCTTACACCAAACTCATCTCTGCTGTAGCTTCATTGACTGCTTAAATCGATTGAAGATGATGGTGATTTTCCACCAAAAGTCTTTGTCCTTTAATGATTCTCAGATCTCCCCTCTCTACACAGGGCAGCTACGTTCATGAATGAATTGCCATGGTTTACAACGTGCTGCATTAAGCAGTGGTGGTTTGGGTTTTTTTAATATAGTTCAACAATTCAGGAGTTGTTATATGAGCAGTTATATGAGCTGTCCCTTGTACAGACAGCCGAGGGCTTTACAACGTAAACCACTCCTTGTTAATCAAAGCCCCTATGACAGAACTGTATCAGGGTGCATCTGAGTACCTGGAGATAGAAAAGGCAAAAATAGATACAAAAATCTGTGCATTCTCAGAAGGTAGAGTTACTTCTAAGTCACTCATACCCTTAAACTACAGCATAAGAAATAACATATGCATCATATACTACTTTATAATAAGTTCCCATTTTTCCAGTTCAGTATAGCCATACGTAATAGCTTGATCTCATGGTTCTTACACAGAAACATGCCTTACCATGTCAGTAACTCCACTGGTTTCAGTGTGAATGAACAGTACCTTGTTCCATAAGGGATGCCACTGAAACCACCAAGACAACTCAAGGAGAAGAATTTGGCTGCAACAATTTAAGGGAAGAAGCATCTGCTTGTTCTAAACAAGACTTTAACCACAAAACTCAATTGCTTTCCTTTTTGAAGTAAGTACAGCTAACTTTGTAACAACTCCCAGAGTATATATTCTGCTTGCACTTAAAATTAATTCATAGCTTTGAATTGTTAATACGGATTTTTGCTCATGGAATCTTAAAAAAAATGCTGAACCTTAAATTTTAACATACTGAGGGTTCTTTCAAGTGGTCTGAACAGTGCTATTTTCTAACTAGTCTTCTTTGACATAAACAATTCCAATGAACTTCCTTTTAGGATACTTACAGAGCTAACTGAAGGAATCTCAAACCTATTAGCAGTTACTTTTGGGAGCTTCTGGAGGACAGCAAAAGCGCTGAACAGTGAAAGAAGGTCAAATGCAGTGCCTATCTTTTAACAAGGGGAGAGAGAGAATTGGGAAATTACAAACTAATTAATTTATTTCCAGTTCTGCAAATCTGGTAGAGTAAACCTTGTGCTCTAATCAGACTGGTAACGCTTCTCCTGAAGACGTGGGTGTAATTCTGCACATTGCACTTCAAAGGAGATATGGATCAAGAGAAACCAATGGGAGGGAATGATAATGACTGAACACCCAGAAAGACTGACTGGTGAAGAACAGTTTGGTAGCTGGACTGTTTAGGGTACAGAAGAGAGGTCTGAGGACACGGACATGATTGCAGTCCCCTGATGCTGAGAGCAGAATGAGCTGGCTGGGGAGTCTAGGAGGACAGGCCAAGAAGCAATGGTCTGCAACTGCAGCAAATAAATTTCCAATTAGCTATTAGGAGCAACTTTCTAGGTGTACAACTGGTGGAGCACTGCCAAGAGGCTTCCTATGGAGACCATGGAGTCTCCACCAGCTATTTTAAGAATAGGTTAGCAACAGACCTGTAATACCTTGATATATTTGACCCTTCTCAGAGGCAAGGGGAGGATGAGAACATCCTGGGATGGTCCTAAATTTCTTTTATCATCTTATTTAGAGAGCTATCCTTTCCCAGGTGTAGCTTAAAAATATAGCACTTTTTTCCCTTCAGAATGAATATTTTTTTCTGCTGTACCTGTTTTTTCACTCTAAACCTAAAGTTCCAGTGAAATCATAGGCTGTCATGCTCTGCTGTCCTAGGCATGGCTACACATAGGCTTTGCACTTACAAAGTTATTTTTAAAAGATATGGTTTTCTATCAAGCAGATGCCTCGATTTATTCCCAGGTATGAACTTCAGTTATACCAATCTGAGTCATTCCCTTTCCTGTACAACAATAATCATATTCATGTAAAGTAATTTTATACTATGACAGTTGTATCCAGATTCAGCTGTACCCCTGGTATCTATTTAACCATACATCAAAGACCATAAACTTTGTCCCCCCCATGGTTTAATTCGGAGGATGACTTCCTCTATTTGCCAAAAACTCCGGTTTTCAGTTTTGATTGCATAAACAGGCAGGACTGGAAATTTTGGTCACCTGCAAAAGGGTCTCTAGCCCAAAGGACTGAGAACTCTGGTTACGTGCATGTGTATGAATTTATATAGTACTACTGCTATTACTGTTGCAACCAAAACATAAAATTGAATTTAAAGTTTAAATCACATAGTACTGTGTTGTAAATAAATAGTCTCCTCCCCTTCAACTTCTCACCTACAAAATTCAGCTTCCATTACTCTTGGTCTCTTATTTTGTCCATGAGTGTGAAAGCAATAGCACTCCACTTTAAAGAAAGAGCTGCATATTTTTGAACTTCATGTCACAGAAGGAAAATGCTGCTCTGCTGTTATATTTTGGGACTGTAAACAACAGTCAAACTGACTGCTCTCAGTGGTCATCTTTTTTAAATGACAGTTACCATTACATTAAAAAGGCTGGTGACTTTGAAATGTTGCAGCCTGTTTTATTGGAGCCATAGAATCATAGAATCGTTAAGGCTGGAAAAGACCCTTAAGACATCGAGTCCAACCGTTAACCTAGCACTGCCAAGGCCACCACTAAACCATGTCCTCGAGCACCACGTCTACCCGTCTTTTAAATACCTCCAGGGATGGAGACTCAACCTCTTCCCTGGGCAGCCTGTTCCAGTGCCTGACTACCCTCTCGGTGAAGAAGTTTCTCCTAATATCCAACCTAAACCTCCCCTGGTGCAGCTTGAGGCCGTTTCCTCTCGTCCTATCACTTGTTACTTGGGAGAAGAGACCAACCCCCACCTCGCTACAACCTCCTGTCAGGTAGTTGTAGAGACCGATTAGGTCTCCCCTCAGCCTCCTCTTCTCCAGACTAAACAACCCCAGCTCCCTCAGCCGCTCCTCACAAGACTTGTTCTCTAGACCCTTCACCAACTTCATTGCCCTTCTTAGAGCCAGCACAGAAGATGCAGGCAAAGCACCAGGCAAGCGGCATGGAATAAAAACAATATCGCATCACTCCCAGTGATGGCACTGAAGATGTAATTTAGTCTATTGACGTACTGCAAAGAAAAAAGAGAAAGGAAAAACCTCCATAGCACCACATTAAGAATAGAAAATAGCTGCAAATATAAGTGGGAATAATTCTTGGGAAAATATTTTGGATCGTTAATAAAAGTGTTTTTAAAATCCTGATTATCATGTCTCTCATGAGCTAATATGTACACTAGTTTTCAGACATGCTCATTTACTTTAAACAACAGCTACAATCAAACAACAAATGTGCCACGACATATTTCATATGAGCTGGAAGCGGAGTTGCTTTGAGTGGTTTATACCACACCAAGGGGAAGGCCAGATTAAATGCTGCAAATAGAGAACAGTGCTACTGAAGTCAAAGGCACAGAGATCTGAATCCCGCACTGAGATAATTCACTAAACTAAAGGCCAGGCACAGAGAGACCACATCATACCAGAACAGAGTCAAAGTATTTGGCCTCATACGAAAATGATACAATAGGAAGACCCTACTCCTGATGGTGAGGATCTCATGTATGGATTCTCACATACAAGAAGGAAGGCAGAGCCTCTGGCACCTTTTGACTTACTAGTATGACATGGAACAGAAACAACCTAAACACTTGCATATTTATGTTTCGGTTTGCTCTTTCTCATTAACTTACTTTTCTGGTTTTAGATCCCTGTAAATAATTCCAAGACCATGGAGATGGTCTAACGCCAAGGCCAGCTCAGCTAAGTAGAACTTGACATCCTCTTCTGTAAACATCACCTAGAGAGAAGGAAGAGAAGAACACGTCTATTTACTGGACAGTGGTGGGCTGGCTTGCATTAAACAGACACGGGGAAGGAACTGCCTAACTCGGGAATGCTGGAAGGACCATCATATCAGGTTCAATTTTCCATAATTTGTCTGAGCTTATATTAATAATTCTTACTAGATTCTTCTCATAAAACAAAACTTGATCTCACGAGTACTTCTGTTCCTTAAGACACGTTGCTCTCATTTGTCTGTTTGATCTGTTTAGATGACATCATGTCACAATAACATGAATAAGGTTCTAACTCCTTAGCCTTTGGAAATGAATGGCAAAATTCAGTGTGTTCAGTGCAACCGTTATTGCTTTCGTATCTTTTAATTTGCTAAAATCTTGGTATTTGGTTACTATATTCCCAAAAAATAACATGGGGTAACATCTTTGGGGAAGTGAAATGCTTCTTATTTTAGAAACCAAAACACATTTAGTTCCCAAACATGAGCAGAATACACAGCATGAAGAGACTCAGAGGTGGATTTAAACCCTCATGCATTGAGGGTTCAAGGAATCTCAGTGCAGACGCCTTAAGCAATGATGTGCTGTTTAACACCCGGGGCCTGATGAGGTCTAAACTGAGGGCAGTTGTTTCCTTTCTATAGCTGATACGGCTACTACTCACACTGAAAGCTCTATTTTAGGTGGGAAGAAACTCCTGCAATCAAAAAAACATTAAGCTCAGAAAAATTGAGCTAAGATGACAAGAAACCCTTTTGCTTCAGCTTTCATTATATCCCAGATGGTATTAACTCCTTTTTAATTAAATTTCAATACGTACAGCAATAATAATGCAGAAAGAGAGGCTGATATATTGCATGCATAATTGCGAATACTATGTCTGAGAGAAATAAAATGGGTCAGCTCCATAAAAATTTACATGTCATATGTAAATGTAAATATCTACAGTAGAAGTTGCTGAGCTTATTTTTAAAATTAAGTCTCTGCTCTTTGAAAGGGGCAGCCACAATACTTGAGTGCTCTGAGAAGCTGCAGAAGGCGGAGAGCAAAAATAGAGGATACGGAGAACAGATGTCACATAATTTAATTAAGAATATCACTGCAAAGGCTAGAAAGAAAAAAGATACACAAGTGAAAACTCTGACTAAAAATTTAATTGGCCTGAACATAAAAATTGCATTAATTATCAAAATAAATTTAAATTATTTATAAGGTTTAGAATACATAATGTAGGCAAGAGACGAAATCATTAAAATCAGAGAAAATCTAATCTATACAGATACACCCAGCTAAAGTCAGAGGTCTCAGAAACACAGAGCAAGAGAGAGACAAGCTTTGCATGCACACATGCTGTAATATACAGGATCTGACTGAAAGTTCACTGAAATCAATACTGTTGGACCAAGTTCGTAATTAACAAATTGCAAGCAGTACAAGTTTTCCCATAAGGTCTTCCCTTGTGATACCTTGCCACTACTAAACAGCTGCCAAGTATAAGTAGACAAGATGAGCTGCAAACACTGAAAAAAGATGTATAAAAGACTGTCAAGTTAAGAGGACTGATTCTTGATAGTAAAAAGCAAAGAAAACCACAGATTGCATTGGAGAAGCTTTGGGAAAAATATGAAGTTTTAAAGGATTACAAAATGTGAGCTGTTCTCTTTCACTTTCGAGTTCCCTAACTGTGCAGCACATATAGCTACCCTCTGGAGGCAAGAATCACTTTTTCTCTCTTCTCCCATGAAACCGGAGAGGCCTTTGCTAAGAGATCACACTGTGTCGTTAACAAAGCCTGATTTCACAGTGAACAGCAGAAGGATATTTTAATTTTCTTTAATCTTTTTCCTCTCATTAAAAATAACTGCTGTCGTGTACTAAGTATTTATATGAGTATCATTACTTAGCGGTATAATTAACCTGTTGCTAATGTCTTCTCACATTAGCGAACAAGCCTTGAAAGCAAATACTTGGCCTCCCAAGCTGTGGCGCACACAGCAGCCTGCAGCATGTCACTGAAGCAGGAATCAGATGGGGAAAAAAAAAAAAACCTAGAGAACTTTGGAACAAAAGTACTGTTTTCACAGCTTTTTTAGTCCTTCAGTAACTCACCAAATCAAGAAGAGCGAACACGGCTTCCTCTCAAGATGGCTTTTGAAAGATCCCTGTTTTATCTTTAAAGATTGTATGTTAGGTGGTTGCTGGCACCCCTGTCCCCACAGCCTGGAAAGAGGCTGGGGCTGGGGACATCACGTTGGTGACAGAGAACACTGGGGCACAGACAAATCCCCAGGGGTGGCAGGGCTGCCTCGCCGGAGGCTCCCGTACTGCCTGCAGGACTCTCTGCGGCTAAATGCAGGAGGTTGCGCTGCTTCAAGCAATGCAGACAGCTGGCTTGAAGAGGCATTTAGAGAGGCAGGCAAGTGCTAAACGAACCTAGAAAACCTGCCGCTGCCACTCTCTATGGGCATTAGCCAGACTCAAATTTGGACCGTTTCCTGGCTGCCTTTTTCTCCAGCAGCAGCATCTCCCCAGGGCAGGAGGAAGGGATGGGAGCCAGGGAGGTGACGGAAGCAGCAGCTGTCCCCAGGCAGGCAGGAGGAGAGCCGGCGAGGGGTGTGACAGTCAACCTCCAAGCCCCTGGCGTGGTGCATGGCCTCCAACCTGCTCCCAGCAGCTGCTGCAGGAGACGGTTCTTTCCCTGCTTGCCGGCTGATGCCCTGCTGTCTGCACGTTTGCTGCAGGGGTCGGCCCCTGACCCACGGCCATCTCTTCTTTCTGCTGGCAGCAGTTGTGATTTTCCAGCAGTTCTCTGCCCATGTCCTGCACAAAATGTATTGAGGATTGATTTCTCAGACTGTTTCTCGTCGGATCCAAGATGTATTTTGTGAGCAATGAGTCTGGGGCTATTTTGCTATGGGAATGGCTTAGTAGTGGTGCAGTTTTCTCCGACAGTGATGCTTACATACTATCTGCTGCAGTACCTATAGCATAATTCAAATACAATTATTAAGAACACACTTAAAGATGCAAGATGATACAGGTCTATTACATATACATAGCAGGACTATTCCCAAGGACATTTTTCATTCCCACCAACTTCATCGGAGTTCTGGAAATCAGGATAGTCTTTAATTTCTAAAGTTAAAATCTATCAGCTTACCTCTTTGGAGAGTCTTGTGAAAAGGTCCCCTCCCCGCAGGAAATCTAGTATTAGATACAACTTTCCCTCTGTTTGAAATGCTGCATTAGAGAAGGATGGAGATGTTGGAAGTTTGAACCAAGATAAAGTCTCCAAAGAATTAATCTTGTTGACTAGCAGTGTATCATTCATGCCATTAGCTTCTCTGTCATTTCAGCACTTCGAGAACAGAAAAATTTAATTTCTCTATAGAACTAAGCAGCTGAGCTTAGACTATGGGAGAAAATGTTACCAGCTGAGAGACAACCATGTATTACTAATATATGCTTTTCCACACTGAGCACCTATGAATTAATATTGCTTTCCATTTCACAAGATACCAGGAGTCACTGAGGGCTAGGCACAGAGAGAAGCTGCCAGGTTTGTGTGAGAGGAGAGCCCGCACTCTCCAAAATGTCCTCAGAAGACCCTTTACAGTAATAACGGGGCTCCTCAGGGAGCTGGTGAGGTGGAGGAAGGCAACTCCAGCAAGACACCGCATTCATATAAATGCATATACAAAATTGGACTAGTACTGATTATTAAAAATAGTTTTTATTTAGATTCTCTGGTTTTCTAAATGATACCTGACAGCAGGTGAGGGGGTTGGCAGATGTATACTCACCAGCTACCCCACCAGCACAATCTATCACGTTAGACTTTATGACAAATGTATTTTGATGGAGGAATGGCTAAAACCTACTTATACTGAAATTCTCCTTTAGCATAAATGAAGAATTTCACACAGGTAGCCTCTATGATTTTGTTAGAGACAGTCATAAGTAGGCAGGGGGTATCTGTATGAAATTATAACACATCTAGTTACAATTCCCCAACCAAATTAAGAACAAACATGAATTGTATTTTATTATAGTTACCATAATGAAGCTTGACTATGAAAGGATGATTCACTTCTGCCAAAATATCTCTTTCCATTTTTGATCGTACCCGATCCCGAACTATAAAGAAAGAACAATAAGAACAGCAACATATTAAGAGGGAGCACAGTCAATGGATACAGTACTGGAATGAGGTTCAGGCGATTCGGATTCTGCTTCTCACTCTGCTGATGGCTTGTGGTGTGACCTTTGGCAAACCATGTCACGCTCTGGTGTCCCCTTTTTCTGCCTGTCCTGTCTACGCAAAGAGTAAGCTCTTCAGGAAGGCACCCTGTCTTCCTCTACAAAGAACTGCCTTAACTAAAAGGTTGACAGTATTACAAACAACAAGGATGCAATTATGCTTTGCAAAAGAGAATGTTAATGTGAAAATTAAAACTATATAAAATTAATAACTCTCTCTCATTTAAGATTAAACAGAATGTACCAGTCCCAGAGCCTGTCGGGTTAACCTCGTGCAAATTAACTTTTTGTATTGTGCTGATGCTAGCAGTGTTTATGAGATATCACTGAATAGCGCTCTCTGGAAGTGATTTATATAAAGTATTTTTAGCTTCCAATAAACCACTCAAACAATCAGCAATAAAGAAAAAAGGCTGATTAAAAATAGTAAAAAACTATTTTTATGTGTAGAGATAAATTATTGTGTGATAGCAGTGAGAAAAATACTTTTTGTGGTTGAGATTAATATAGAGTAAAAGAAAAAATAGTTACAGAGGTCAGCTGGGTTCAAACTAATCAAAACTGACGCTGTAGATTTCATAGGAAAAACATTTAGCAGAACGTTCAGACACTGAGGAGGATTCAAGTCCCCACATTATCAGCTCTTGATCTTACAGATTTGTTTTTCTGTCAATCACAATTTTACTAATTCCATAATGAAAGCATTGAAATTTTCTTCTTTCTCTGTGTTACACAATGCCAATGTGCTTTTCAGCTGAAAGCATCTCCAAGGGACGTTATGAGACTATTTTAGGTGGTAAAGCCTGAGATCTCAGTGAGATTCTGTCATCGCCTGCATGTGTCGTGGATTTGCTGAGAAGCCGAGTACTCTCAGCACGCAAGTAATGAACATGCCGTAATGAAACCACATATTCGGTTGCTGTACTTCAAAAATTGATGCACAGAACTAGGTCTGAAACAGCTGATCTGAAAACCTTCAACAGGAGCAGAGGGACGCTTAGATTTCTTGCTATTTTGATACTCAGGTCAATAGCAACATAAGCTTTACTAACTCACTCAGCCTAAGCTACCTTGTAGCTAAAAATCAAAACAAGGGGAATATCAGAATCTTCATGTTATCTCATGAGTAAAAATCACACATTATACACTCACAAAATGTTTAGCCTACGAGAAGGCAGAGTATTTCTCACACTGTACATCAGTGATGCTCCCAGGCAGGAATTCTTGTTGGACAGGTAAGCATTGGGTCTGATACGCATAAGGAAGGGTTTTAAGAAGACATGGCACTTTGACATAACATTTCAACAGCATGAGGCTCTGGCTCTGTCTGACTCCTCTGTCATCTTCCAGGTACAGTGAGTGGGAAAGTGTCTCTCTTCTGCACTTCAGAGACTTCTTCCAGTATTCAGTGGTCCCAGTTTGCTCTGCTGAAGTAGGCTCCCTTCTAGTTCTTAGATCGCGGCAGTTAGATAATTAGATTAATTTTCTCAAGCATGATCTGAATTAGTTCTGTCTGCTTATTCAGCCTGCTAGATCCTGACTACGGAGGGACTCCTCCAGCAGTATGGGGAGAGATGGACAGGGTCTGAGTAGCTGCTGCAGTGCCAGAGATGATGAGGCCTAAACATTAAAGATATTTTCTTCTACGGAGATGACCAAGCAAACATGCGTGTCTGCTTAGTCTCATTTGGGGATCAGTGAACATGTACCACCATGAATTCCTCCACTCATTTCCAAAATGACAAGGACCTATTTCTATGGATTCCTTTCTGAGTGAATCCCTTTTCTCTGATGGTCTTATCAAAGAGCTGCAAAACCAGCACTGGAGCTCAGTAGCCTGACGGCAGACGACTGAGCGGCTCAGTTCAGCACCACGCAGCACAGGGCTGGCCTCTCCCCGCCCAGGTACCTGCCTGGTGCTGCGGAACAGCCTCTCCTTCTGCCCACCCCTTGGGAATGCCAAAGGCACAGAGGAAAGTGCAAATAACTCAGCTCGCCCATCCTCATTTTGACCACTTGCAGGGGTCTCAGTGCAGCACACAGAGCAGGGAGTGCAGGCGGCTTGGGCAGGTAATGCTTACATCAGATGTTTACCTTTATCATTAAAATGCTCATTGGAAGTAGTGCTCATATACTAAACTCTTGCCCTTTCTACCCAGTATTGAAATGGATTTGAAAGTTGGGGTTTGCCGCTTATCTTTAAATTATATGTCAGACAGAGGCAGAGAACATAACCTGGAGCAATAAGCACAAAGTCATGAAGATTGTTTGCATAATCTTGGACAAATTAGCTATCCCTGAAATAATTAATCCCTGGTGTCATGACACAGAAGAGACCAGACTGGTGGAGCCTGTAACAGCGGAGGAAGCACCTGCTACCCTGAAATAAAAACAGTTCCCATTTCCAGGTATTAATGTGGTATGAAAGAGAAGTGGAGGCAGCTGAGGATACATGCAAATAAATAGAGCTTATCCACTTCTGTCTGTCTAGCTCTGAACTTCAAAGAGGAGGATGTTACTGCTTACTCTATTTAACACTGAATGCTTAAGGAGAGAGTTTTATTTAAGGTATGAATTTTTACTTCTTGAGCTGTTTTAATATTAATAACCATGAAGTACAGAAGGGAAAGAGCAAAAGGGAAAAGTATATTCAGAGCATCTTCCAAAGAGAGAAGAAAAGTTCCTTCTCAATAACGGACTAGCTGTATATTTTCTGAACAAGAAAATAAACCCATAATCCTGCTTCCCCCTCTGAAGCTCTCATGATATCGATTTTGGTTGAGATTTAAATATGGAAATATAAATGTAATTTCAGCCAATGAACTTCTTGTCCATATGTCTCACTTAAAAACTAAGTCAGTGCATCTCTAAGCTATGTACACTGTCAAGTAATGATGATCTAGGGACATCCCTTGATGCACATGCAATGACATCGTATCAGTTCAGCGGGATGTCAAGCCGACCCAATGAGAACTTTAATTAGTGAAGCTATGGCCTACAGGAGCTGTAAAGGGGGAGTTTATAGAAAAGATACTAATTTATTCACTGTAATACTGATTAAAATTTATAGCTAATTCACCATAAGGGGAAAGTAACTTGTCATATATCTAGTGACTGGACAGCTGAGCTGAAGTCACAGCTCTGTGAAGTTAAACACAGTTCAGACGCTAGTTTCAGTGGAGCCAGAGTATTGCTTCTGGGATCTCTTTGGCCAAAGAATAACTTCCAAACATTTTTATTTAATAGTACCCCTCTCACTGACGCCCAAAGTAATTCTTAGTTCTACTAGAAGAAAACTATCCTGAAGCTATCTTCTAAATTTGTGTGCAATACTTTGCTAGTCTTTCCTCTGTCTTCAGACTTACCTAGAGTAAAAGTTGATGTTTCTACTTCAAGGGAAGTAATTTTCAATTTAACTTGCAGTACAAGTTTGGTTTTTGCAAATAGATCTGGTGTTACAAGGCATGAGGGTTTTACCTACAGCCTTGTACAAGCTAACACATGCATTAAATTTACACTGGTGTTAATTCAATTTTCAAGTGTCAAATAGAAATTAAATAGCTTTTCCTTCTGCCCTCCTCCCTGGGCTGAAACTCCCCTGGTGCCCCACGTGTCCCACACCACGCTTCCCTCGGTGCCAGCTGGATCCGGTCAGGGCATGGACACTTTAAGTTAGCGTTCCTGTGACTGATACCATTTTCCACTTACGGCTTTCCTCTTTAAAAGGTTTTTGTAGAGAAAGATCCAGCAAGGGAGCGCATATTACAGACATCTTAATGGACTGCCTTAGCTAAGGGCACTGAGCTGCAAATCAGACTTGATAAACGGCAAAATCCTCAATGCAGTGAAACGCGTCTCGGGCTCACCCACAGGAGGAACCACGGCGTGGTGCATCAGGGCTAAGTAACAGGAGGAGAGACGTATGTCTATGACGAAGACCAGCACGGAGCAAGGGAGCACATCTGCCTCCATCCTGCCTGCTCTGGGGACCAGCAACAGCGCAGGGAGCCAGGCTTCAGTTGCCGCTGAAGACGGTGTGGAGACATATGCGATATATTCCGACTTCCTCCATAGATGCTGAAGTTGGGTGTTGCTCTCACCTCTGTCAGTCAACAGCACGAGGAGCCAGAGTCTCACAGGTGAAATATTTTCTGTACACATCAGCTGAGGTCCAGCACAATTCTGCTTTGCTCATGACCACAGTCATTTCCCTGTTCGCGCGCTGTGAATGTCTCTGACTTACTGACGCAGCCTCGCGAATGCAAGCAAAGCACTTGGATGCTCCAATACTCTTCTAGAAACAATTTAGACTTCTAGCCTAAATCCTGTTTTAAAAAGGGGATGGAGATTGATTTTGTGAGCTCTGCAAGGCATCTAAAGCTGAAGAAGGTTCTACCACTCTTCAATATCACTAAAGTGATAACTCTTATTTTTGTAAGTTGGTGTTAGGTGCGTAGATCCTTTTACAACTCTAGTTCCAGTGTGAATACCTGCTGGCTGCCTTGAGGCACAGGAGCCTGGTTCCTCCCCAGAGTCCTCTGGAGGTGGCTCAGGGCAGGACCTGGTGCTCTGGTTGCCTCTCTGAATGGGCCAGTCTCTCTCCACTGATTTTAGAGGCAACCTTTGTGGTGTCACCAGGCTGAAACTGGCATTTGAAAGCTTAATTTTTTTTTTTAAAACTAGGAATAGGTTGTCAGACGATGGGTTTAGTGCCTCACTGATTTGTCCTTATGGCCTTTTGTCCTTTTTGACAATTTTACCCAAAGTGCTGTTTAATCCCTCAGACCTGCAACTGCCCCTTACAGAAAGCTGTTCTTGCAGGAAGATACACACAGAAAATACACAAATAACGTCAAAGGTTTCACAATCTGCTCAGAGATGTTTGGCAAAAAGCATTATTGATTATAAATGATTTGCCTGTTCCTGCCTTTCAAAATGACCTTTTGGTAAGAAATGTCCCCGCTCAGCCAGGAGTGGGGCACTAATTAATTTTTGTTAATACAAAGCAAGAACAGAGGGAGTTAGAAACTATGTTAACTTCATTAAATTACCATCAAAAATATTGGTACCAGGAGAAATAAATCAGTGAATAAAAGGATGGATTTAAATTTCATCCATTACCCTCCTCACTTCCCTAAAACTCGGCATCGGTCCTCGAGTGGAACAAAACCAAAATATAACTCAGACTCAGGAATACACAACTCAATTTCAAATTCTTCACATGGCACTGGAAGATATGAGTGATATAGAAAATGGAATATATACATAAAACTATGTGTAACGTGCTTTTCAATTCTATTTCTGTTATTTTTGTCTGTTTTTAATGCTGGCTATTGTAGACAAAAGCAGAGAGCTAGATTCTAATTTCAAATCCATACTGTGTACATCTGGAAGACAAAGTACTTGTGTGGTGACTAATTACCCGAGATATGGAGAAACACAGGCTTTCCAAAAAAGATCATAATCGAGCTTCAATGGCTGTGCTTGGAAATACTATTTGCATTACTGTGTTTCTGCTCCACACACTGTTATACTCAAGTCTTCTGAAGAGCAGCCTTTCATGTTGTACCTTATCAGCAGAGCGTTATTACAACACAAAGAAAAAGAGAAAAGTGTTCTCTTGACACCTGAATGTAGAAGTATACCAATAATATCATATAGGGATTTTATGCACATTTGTTTTGAAACGCATATAATTTCATGAAGGTTATTTTTCTGGAAGAAAGATGCTCTGTGCCCCCAAATATGGAATCTTTTAGAGATGGGGAAAGAGCTGTTAAAAACAGAGCTTTACCACTCAGCCCTAGTGCTGCTGTGGCAAAGGAAAAAAACAGATTTGCAGAGCAGGAGACACTCCTTCGTAGAAGGGCACTCTGAAAAATCAATATGAACACAGACTGGTTTTTAGGACTCCAGGGTCTGGAGGAGGTCATTTTATCTCTCCTCCCCTCCTTTTTTTTCCCCTTTTTACATGAAACAACGCATTTGGCTTTAAAGAAATCAAAGACTTTTCTTTGGTTTTTTGTTTGTTTGTTTGTTTGTTGTTTAAGCAGCTTGGATGCTTCATTGTTGAGATTTGGAATGACAGATGTCTCTAAATCCTAAACTTGTAATATTGAGCTTCCATTTATATTATTTATCACCTATTCATTATTCTCTCGAAATGTTTGGAGAAGTTAATTAAATCTCACAATATCCCTCTGAAGTACCTCTGCTCAATTTTCCAGCAAGGAAAATGAAAGAACAGATTGATGAAGTCTAATGCTACAAAAGAAAAAATCATATGGGAGTTGTCAGGAGCAAACACACGTTCCTAGGATATACTAACTCTGCTAAAAACAAACCCTCAGATTGGTAACCTGAGCTGTCCCTGCATTTTCCTGACACTCTTGCCCAGTGAGGAGCAGCGCACAGAGGCTGCAGCGGGTCTGAGCTTTGCGGGTGCTGCTCAGTGGGCTCCCTCCTGCCCAGTAGAGCCTCTGGCAGCTGCAACCTCCCGCTTTTTCCCCACTGGGACACCAACTTGGATCTCTCTCCCTGGCCAAAAAATCCCACAGACGCTGCAGGAGCTTAAGTATGTTTTAGATTTTTGGCTGAAATTAGCCAGTGACTTCAACCCTGTCATTAGAGAAGTACTGAGGGACTGACTAGTGGGATAATCATATAAACCTCATGTCCTTATGCAGAGGTGAAATTTCAATTTTTGTGTATTTTTAAACAGAATTGGACTAACTGAATATATGCAGATGTGCTTGTGCACAGCTCCCAGGTGAACCCATTCCCCCCCGAAGGTCTGTGAGCTGCAGATGTGCAATGATACCCAATAAGCCAAATCCTATAGTGACGTACAGCACCAACAAAGTCAGAAGTACACCCCTCACAATCACATAAATCAGTTCTAACTAATATCATTAAAAACAAACTGAATAAACGGCTCGATGAAGAGCAGAGAAAGCTGCCATTTGCTAGCATGGAACTTCCTCCAGAAAGCCAAAACCTGCAGCTGGAAATACATCTGTCCATGACTTATGCAAAACTAAAAGCCTTCAACACCTCTGCATAGCTGCACCTGGGTCATCTTTTTTTATGTAAAGCAGATGTTTTATTTAAATTTATTTATCTTAGTGGATGTGATATCCTGTCAAATGATCCATGAAGCGATGTATTTGTTTCTTGAATTCTACTGTAACACACTCCTATTTTTTATTATATTTGCTTCAGTTGAACAGATGTGTAATTATTATTACTATTGCAGGCAATAACAAGAATTTCAGTATTAACTCTTACTGGCAGGCAATAATTACCTATGCTCTAGGAATAGGCATAATTTTAAAATGACAATCCAATAAGAGGGCTGGTCTTAGAATTCAGACGTCCCAGTAAATCCCATTCATCAGTAGCTCTGGGAATTATGATGACCTGAAGGGAGAAACCGGTGGCCGTTTCATATAGTTTTGCAATAAAGAAAAGTTGCTAAGAACAGTTATGAGACAGTTGACCTTTTTTCCCCCCACAAAATAGGTATTTAAAATTTAGTTCCAACCTACAAGAATCCAACAGAGAAAAAATATACAGGTACATATAGTCCTCAATCCTACTCTTATATACAGTTCAAAGAGGCTTGAATTTTCTCCATCAAACTTCCATGGTGTCTTCTGTTAATTTCTAATTCCTTTGTAGCTACTGCCCTGCTGCAGCACTGGCTAACTGGCATGCAGCTGCACAGGAGAGGCAGCACCAAGCCTAATGTTTCCTACCCGTGAGGCATTTCAGTATTAAACGAGCGTTCGCTTTGTGTTTGCTATTGCGATGTTGCTAAGTCAACAGGCGCAACGAAGAAATTGTTTTTCTCTTGTCCTTCTTGAGATGGAGATGATCCAGACGTCCAGGAACTGCTGGGTCTCTCAGGGTAATGAGTTTCACTGCTTGCCTTTTAAGCTTGAAGCCCAGCGTGGTTTAATCAACTGTCGCTGCTCTTTGCTCTTAAAACACACCTGCTTTGTGGGTTTTACAGGCAGGGATGAATAAGGTTTGCAGATTACTTTACTCTGGAAGTGTGAAAGCTGTCTGTGCTTTGGTCTTCACCACAAATATGTTCCGCAGTGTATCATCAAAGGCAAGAATACAGCTTTTATGATTGAAAAGTATTGGGAGTGACGACTGGCTTAGTGGTGAAAATGCAAAGACATTCCCTCTTATGCCAGTCTTCTACAGAAAAAATATTGCTTCCTTTATTTAATCTCTCTGGGCCCAAAAAGACAGTCGTACTGAAATGGAAGTTTCTTCTCCTTCAGGACCTTTGAGCAATTACTAATTCACTTGCAAAGCCTGGCAGAGGTGGAAGGGGACGAGGGTGGTGGTGGAGCTCCCCAGGGAGCTCCTTGGGACACTAACTGAGGGCAAAGTGCCCCTGCGTGAGAGTGATTTAAAGCCCACCCAAGGCCTTTCTATTTTGTTATATGAACCCCTACTATTTTGTTTAATGGCACGGTATGGAACCTTCTGCCTGGTCCAGTTGGGATGTTTATAGACAAGACCAACAATCTTTTATATAACATTAAGTGAGAATTCCTGGAAGGAGCGAAAATGTGGTATTATCCCTCTGTGGAGAATGTATGTACTGGGATGCTGTCATTTGCCACTAGGGCAGTTTTGTTCACAGGCTGAACTAACCTCAGTAAATGTTTTCTCTAGAGCTGCTTGCAACTTGTAATTTTGGACATTTTCAAACATGTTTTTGCTGTGGCTTTTGTTCTGAATTGGAACACAAAGCCTAAATTCAGCAAGTTTTGCCAAAATTAAATTGTAAAAAATTGTTTTGGGTGCATCAAAGTACTGTTTTGTTAAGGGTTTTAATTTATTTTTGATCTATTATTTCTTAAACGCTGATTATAACATACAACTATAAAATAATTTTTAAAAAGATATACAATCAAACTGAAGTATTCTGCTGAAATGCTTACTATCAATGTTTTTTCAAGCAAACTTTCACTCAACAGTCCTGTCCCTGTGGATAAATACATTGAATCTTTTCTTTATCAATCATAATGCACATTCAGAAGAAGATGGAATAATGAAAAAGAGGATTTATGGGTGCTTCAGGAAACATATGTTCACTGAATCCACCAGGGATTTTAAAATAAAAAACCCCAACTTCATGTCTTCCAAATGTAGGGTAATCATACAGAAGTACGAAGTAACGTTTTTGTGATTGGCCTAATTAGCAGTTTGACAGCTTAGTTCTCATATGGGTAATGCAAGGCTGTGGCTGGACAGTGAGAGGTGCATTTCTCAGAAGAGAGGATTTGGATGGATCGGTCATGGAGCACGAGGCAAATGTTAACATTCACCCTGACCTACGCAACAGCCCTGGCCACGACTGCACTGGGCTGACTTCTCACTCTAAACACTTCTTCCATTAGGCTGCTTGGATGTGATAAACACAGAGCCAATCCACTCTGACTTGCTCTAACGGATTATTTTAGTTACATTTTAGTTACTAAATTCTAAATATTTTGGTTTGTATAATGAGCAACTAGTATATTTAAGGCATCACTGAGGAAGCTGGGATAGTAGCTTATCATCCAAAACCAAGGACACTCCGTTGATTTAGGAGATATGAAGCCCTGAGACAGCTTCTATTTGTAAACCTCGTCCTGCATGGTTTATCAGGTTGCCTGCAATCCAGCCGTCTGAGCTACTTGCACATAAAATAGATGGGAATTTAGAACTCAAATATTTCAAGAAAATTGTGGCGTTTAATGTCAACATTCAGGCAAACCAAACCTTTGCTTTGCCCAGGCCCTGACATACTACGCAGACATGCTTAATATAGCTCCGTTGATATGTTTGCCTCATAAAAATAAATGAGCATCTGCAAGACGGCTGTCTGTCACTGAAGAAGCCTCCAGTCCCATCAGCAAGTAGGGTGTGAAGTCAAGGCAAGGTTATTTCCTAAATTAGAGCCTAAGTAAAAGCCTAGTCTCGTGTCGTTACTGACACACTGACTAAAGTTTTGCAACCAGCAAGCCTTGGCCACACAAACAACAAGAAAAAAAGGCTGATCTAGTGTTTTCTCCTGTGAGGAGAGAAACACAGTGCTCAAACTATCGCAAATTATTTTTCAGCCTAGACTCCACTACCGTATAGGGAGCCTTGTGGAAGATATGACTAAGTTCAGAGATTCTCCGGGTGAAATCATGGCCCTAAAACAGTCAGTAGTAAAACTGCTGTTGACATTAATAGGATCTCACCATCTACATCTCAGTCCCTGTATACAGTTCTGAAAATATATGTAGCTGCTTGAACTCTAAAAGAATACCTAACTGAAGAGGAAATCTTCCTTTTTCCTATGTCACTGGGTAACTGCCAAGAGCTAAACATAAACTGTACTAAGCAATGACTAAAGAGAGACAGGAGGAGAGCAGATAAATATTTAAAGGATATAAACATGAAGGACAGAGAAGAATTATTTATCAAAATAAAAGGAAAGAAAGGAATATAAATAGAAGGAGGTAAGTGAAACAGAAAAAAAGGAAATGTAGGCTGTCACGCAAGCCGTAACTGGATGAACCCCTATGGAGCAGAGTGAAGGGTTGGGATTGGAACCTCATCACCTGACACATTTTAAAACAAAACTGAACAGAAAAAGTTAAATAATGATTTAGTAAGAAACCAGCCTGCCCTGGCTGCAGGGGAATGAGATTGCATCTTTCACTGCGTGCTACTGTGCTGCAGTGACTCCACCTCGATAAAGCAGTTTTTAAAAAAAAAAACTTCTAGATTTCACTACTATGCACAAGTGTTTGGGAGGCTGACTGAAACAGACCAGTCATTTGTACCAGGATTAATACCTGTAACATTATGTTAGAATATTGCAGCAAAGTGAAAAAAAAATCAGAAACTAAAAATTCATGTTGGGAAGGGACTTGACAACCCTGTGAAGAATAACCATGAGCAGTTTAGCTTTCACACAGTGCTTTGAATCCTGAGATCTTAAATAGCCTTTCCAAGAGCCTTAGATCACTACGGCTGTTACTCTGTGGGTGATAGCTAGAGGTCAGAGGGGTAATGCAGCTCCTCTGGGGCCACCCAGCACAGCGGCCACCAACCCTGTAGCAGCCTTTCCAGTGACTGCTCAGCAAATCATACTCCTCCCACGCAGAGCGCAAACTTTCAGGCTTCCTCAAAGCTTTGCTTTGGAAGTTGCTTGCTTTGTTCTGTTTGTGAAAAAGTGCTCTCAAACCCTCTCATGTGATAAACTCTCTATTGCAAAATAAAAAACAAGTGAGTCATAACAGCATGCAGCATTTCTGCGTATTCCTAACGAAGATGCATGTAAGGAGTCCTCTGACACTGGCCAATCTCATGCAGCAAAGTCAGCTCTTACACCTCATGAGTGCCTCCTTTTTGCTCCGTTAGTCTCACCTATAAGCCACCCTTCAAATCTCTTCCCTCCCCACTCCTGCGGCAGGGCTGAACAGCCTCGCTCCTGCCATTTCCCGCTTCTTCCAAGGGAAGCCACCGAGCACCTGCTCTGCCAGCTCTGGGACTGAGCAGCCCTTTTCCCTCGCAGCCCCCTCTCGGGTCCAAAGCAGAAAGGGGTGGGAGGAGGGGGGATGCTCTGAGGAAGCTGGCAGTCAGCTAGTGCGCCCTTCCCGAAGTTGCAGAGACAACTAGCTCTGGCCCTGTCCTGCTCCCGCCGCAAAGCTCAGTCTTCCCCTCAAAATGACACCTGGAGCAAGTGCTGCCCATGATCCTTTCTCTCTTCCTGGCCCTCCGCTTCTCCACTTGCAGTTTTGCCCTTCCTATTGCCTTTCTCTCAGCTTCACACGCCGGATCACATTTCCAAGCCCACCACTATCCCTGATGCTTGGGTCGAGGGGTGGTAGTGTCCCGCTGCCCCAAAAAGCTGCCCTCAGGAATCTGGAGGGCACCAGCTTGCCTGGGGACAGATGAGGGACTTCTGGAAAATGGGGGTGTCTGGATTTCAGTAGGTTGGAAAATCAACTAAATGAAAGCTGTGCGTTTAGTGTGATGGTCTAGGAAGAACCTCTTGGCTTTCTTGGTACTGAGGTCAAAGTGTGCTGTTTAAGAAGCCGTCTTCTGTGTAAAAGTCTGCCCCTGGAGGCTCGCTGGAGCTGCAGAGCGAAGCTACTGGCTATTCTCCTAACAAAGCAAGAGAGAGTGGGCACAAGCTAGAGGCCCATCCTTGCCCCTTTATGGGCAAGTATTCTAGGAGAGGTAGAATACTTGAATGAGGTAGGTGGTAAAGGCGACCCAAATGTGGGGAACACCATGTAAAAACAAAAATACAAAATAGTCTTTCTAAATGTACATTTGAAAATATTTTTTATGATAACATGCAAGGGTCAAGTTAGTGTCTGCATCTATTTACATCCTACCTAGATGTATGACATTAGTATTTTACATTGTATAGCTTATTGTATCCGTAATGAAAACAAAATTGAATTGATCAGCATTGACAAAAGCTATACAGCAGTACAATCCTATAAACTTGAAAATCCCTCTGTATGTGAAAGGAAGCTATGACTTAACAGCATTAATGATGACAATTGCCCACTAAACGGCAACTATGTCATAGCACAAACGAAGTCTGAAAGATGACCAGAGACACAGCGCAATTATCTGAGCAATTCAGGCTTTGCCCAAATATACAAAAATAATCTACCGCTGCTGAGAAAATGTCAGTTAAATTACTGCACCATGGAAACCTCTCAAGTGTGTCAATTACGGTCGCATTCAGATAGAAAACACTGTGGACAAAATAGAAAGGAAAAGCTGTTGGAGACGCTGATTGCTGGTCTCTCTTTGAACATCATCAAAACCTCCAAGTTGGAGCAAACGCCACAGCCATAAGGAAGCCGTAACTGACATGTGTAACCCACATGAAGAGTATAAAAACACAGAGAATAATTTTATTTCCGTTGAAACAAATCCCAGATGGTAGTCTCCCACACTGTGCCATCTAACTTTTATGGAGAGCCAGCTGAATGCTAGCACACCTCCAGCAGCAGTTGTGAACAGAACGCCTGGCCAGCTGTTTGGTGAAGGTTTACAAATGATCCAGCTGCAATGCTGTGAGGCAAACCGTCGCCAGTGCCAACTGACCCCCTACCCTCTGCTGTCACTCTGACTTAAAATGGCATCAAGTGGCAGCGTTGACCTCTCTGTTAATCTGTCCTTGTGCTTGAAAGGAAATAACATTTTTCTGTTGTATTACAGGAACCAGTAAAAGCAGTGGGATGCAACTCCCAGAGGATGCTTATGAATTTGGATTCCAACCAACTATAAATGCATTGCAGTTGCAGGCAGCTGAAATTGGTTAAACGGCAATCACGTTGGATGTTCCAACTGGTGCAACTTATTCAGTGAACAGAACAAAGAAATGCTTTTCATATAGATAATGGATTTGTACCACAGCCAAAGACTTGCAGAGTCCATCAGGGAGGTTAAAAATCCCAGTGATATTTAGCTATTGTGTTTCCAGTTCAGCTTTCCACTACAGCTACAAATTTATGCAAAAGTACAGTTGATTCATAGCTCTGATTATTTCAAAGAGTCAATGCATTATACAGAAGAAACATTTCTTAACAATTTCTTGTTTTGGATTCTTTAGCCATTAAATACCATAATGCAGCAGATTGCACTTAAGTGGGAAGGAGTGTTAATAACATCTCCATTAATATCCGACTATTACTTTTCATAAGGACATCGAGCACTGTGAAGAGGAAGCTGGCATAATTAGGTTAACATTACAGATACGGAGATTGAGAAGAGGAGCAGCAGTAATAGTAGCTAGTTTATGTTCACACAGCAGGCTGGCAGCAGAGATGCGAGTAGAGCCAAAGTCTTGTAACTCCTAAACTGAGATAGCAGCTCCCATACCAAACACAGCCTGCCATGAAAGAACAGACTACATGACATAAATTCAAAGGAGATGAAGAATAAAAGCATTTGAGCTTGTATTTGCCAAAAGAGTAATTTTTCTCTTCCTGTAATTCATGCAGCCTCATGGTACCAACAGCAGGTAATCAGGCAGGATTAAAAGGCTCCCCAGTGGTTCATTCACGTGTTGTGCAGCTGACTCAATGGCTTGCCAGCAAGAGATTCTCTTTTTCAGCAGTGGGTTTCTTAAAATCAGAAGCATTACAAGCAAACAAAGCTTAAAAAGCTCCTTAAAGACAGTGCAAGATAAACAAGACACAAAAGAAATCCAAGCCCCAAGACCAAGTCAAAAGAAAACCAGAAAAGCAGACTTTCACTTGAAGATTCCCATTTGGCCTACAGGACACCAGCCAGAAAGGCAAAAGGAGAAGGGCAGCAGGCAAGACAAAACAGTAACCAGTGTTACGTTAACACTGGTAAAGTCAGACTGGCCTGGGTACATCCTGCCCACTGATGTTCTGATAATTCTGAAGCTAAACACATGTGAGAAGGGGAATGGAGGTTGACAGCTGTGGGCAACCATGAGAAACTGAAAACACCCTCCAGAAATGCTGCTGTCTCAAGCAGCCATGCAAGCAAGAGCCATATTACAAATCCTTCTACCTGAGGGCAATATGACCACTCTGCTGTCCTTGCAGCAGGACATTTTTATCTGTTCAATTAAAACCCCTGAACTTTCAACAATCTACTTGGTAGAATGGGGGCATTGCTACTACTGCAGTAACAAAGCATTCGCAGGGGATCTGAGGTCTGGAGCATATAGCCAGAGCAGATTACACTGTTTAACAGTTGCCTCCAACTTACACAGCGCTAGCAAAAGTAAATCTTCTTCTAACCCAGACATCTAGAAGAAACAAACCCTAAGGAAGAAAAGGAAGATGAAAGATTCACAGCCTACAGAAGATGGAGACTAAACATGATAACAGTCTTCAAGATGTGGAAGAAAATTGCAGAGAGGAAACTGTTCCCAGTGGAGAGGATGTGAACTAATGGCTTCAGCTGTGGCAAGGCAGACACAGGACAGATGTTAGGAAGCATTTTGTAATAGTAGGGATAGAGACAGTCTAAGAATGAGTTAGGCAAACATCTGTCAGGAATGACAAAAGCATAGCTATGCCAGCCTAGGTCAGAGGTGGGCTGCGGGACTCCTTCAGGTGCCTTCCAGGTGATGCTTTAGTAGCAGTGCAAGGCAGGGTGTGCCCTCCGAGAGTCCCACACCAGTGGGTTTACCTGTCTCAGACCCAGGCAGGGACATGAGTTAAGCTCCCAAAGCAGAACCACTGAGCCCCTGTGGCCGTCCTGGGGATCGGCCAGTCCTCACTCCCAGGTACCCGGCCCAGGCAGAGCACTGCACACAGCCAGTGGTGCCTGTCTCACTATGGACTCGTTCATTCAGCTGGAGCTTCACATCACTCTTCATGGACCTGTTCCAATTAAACTAAGCTGTGCTTTCCTCTCCTCTCTCTGTGCCTTCCAGCTATTGCTAATGAGGAGGGTGAGGGCTGGCAAAGGCCATTACACCTTCCAGTCCTTTCCTGGTAAAAGTAGGTTTTCTACAGATAAAATGAAATTGCACTGCATTTGTCAAACTGGATAAACATTTCACTCGTGGCTTCAAGACAACTGTCTGTGTAGTCTCTCAATTCCTGAAACTACACCAAAAGCAACTAACAGCAATCTGCTACTTGACAATAAAAAATATCAAAAGTGGTCTTTTCCTTAAAGCGACAACCAATTTGGGAATAACTGCAAATAGCTGTCATTAGATATACAGTACAATGAATACGACAAAAAGAATAATCCAGGGGAAAGCAAGAAGTAGTGAAAGCCCTTGATAAGTCTACTATGGGGACTTTGAAGAATGAGTTTGTGTCTGAAAGCCTTTTACTGATGGCCCCTACAGAAGCTGCAGTTTCAAGTGTCTCCATTGCTACTTATTCACTGTGTCAATCACAGCAGGGTCAATTGACATTTTAAACAGGTAGATGGCAAATTGACAGAAAATTACAAGGGAATTTGGAAAATTGCTTTTTACTATCAAAAATGAAATGGGTATGATGGACTACTCATTCCTGAAAAAAACCAGCCACCATTCCTTGACTGGCTGGAATAACCAGGGGACACATTCAAATGCAACCTACAAGAGCTACTGCTTTTTTAGAAACTTTGAAGAAATAATTCTTTCTATATTTCATTGACAGAAGAGTGTGACTCAAAAACGTTTAGAATAAACTTGCATAATTTGATCACAGGTAAAGAACACATCCTTTCTGCCAAAGAAATCAGCAGACTTTTCAGTGCTCTCTTCCTCTGACTTCGGATTAGAATCTCCTTTGTGCTCTCTAGGGAATCATCATATGAATACCTGAAAAACGCAATACTTTCAGCTGCTGCTAATGGGGCCCATGGAACTGCTCAAGGATTAGAAGATAAGGGCGTGGGCATGTTAACGTTGCAAAAAGATGGAAAAAATGAAGACAGCTCTGTGCTATACCTAGTGAAAAATGCGAACACAGGTGCACTCAATGTCTTCATAGCAACATTTGAAACTTTGGCTTAAACCTACGACTACACTAGCAAGCAGTGTGGTGCAGCCAGCAATCTATGGAAAGCAACAGTGGGTGCTGGGACCTGAGGTCCCCCTGCATTATATGCCTTCTGGGACCTGAGGTCCCCCTGCACTATATGCCTTCTGGGGGTTGATGTCACCCTTTGGGTCCCATGGCCTGAATGCCCACGAGAAGCTGAAGGGCACTGGGTGTGCTCCTGGTTTAGTGTCATCAGGAGGGAACCCAGCTTGTGTGCTCTGAAACTGCTGTGCCCAGCAAACCAAGGCACAGCGAATGGGGATGACTCGAAGAATTGCTTCAAAAGTCCGGTCTGAGCCAAAACACCAATGCTGTTGGGTGCTAGGACACCCATCACAGTTTCTGCTACACCATTGGACTTCTCATAGAGAACGCTGTGGTTTGCTTGTGAGTCCTGTCCTGTGCTCTCTTTGAGGAGAATAAAACAAAGCTATTTCAGGCAGTAACATACTATTGAAGCTGTGTTCCAAATGAACATACAACAATGCAGTGAGCTATATTTTGATATTACTGTGATAGCAGAGTTGCACTGGAACAAATGTGTGAACAGGAAAGGACTGGGTGATATTGCTGCATTTACCTGCAGCATGTATGACAAGTGCAGAAGTCTGCGCTCCTATGTGAATCAGTCTGGCTCAAAGACAGAGAGAAAGATAGGGAGATTGACTATAATTTTTACCAGTTTTTAGGCAAAGACTTAACAATTCTGTCCTCCTTAGGAAAACAGGAAGAACTTGCTATCTAGCAATCTGAGCAACACTTTTAACAAGGTGATTCTATACAGAACTCAACAGTCAAAATTTTCAAGAAGAGAAAGCTGAATTTTCTTTGGCATTTAGGAAAAGCTCCATGAGAAACAAGAGGTTTTTGTGTAAAAACAAACTAGCCAAAATGTTCCCTTGCTACAAAGCAGAGAGCATTTTGAATATTCAGAGTTCATTTCTTAAATGTCTTAACGGTGGGAATTTTTGCCTGATAACTGGATCTTCATGATGCGCTTGGCATTGTGAAGAGGCTCTAATTTAATCAGGACTTCATACAATGAGAAGTCCCGCATGGCTTGAATAGAAACAATAATAAAATTTTTAAGTGATGCATGCTCAGTTTATATTTATGGCAAAAGTTTTCCCTTCTCATCCAAACCTGAATCCAAACGCTGTGCAGAATCACTAAAGAATATTAAGTATCTTATTCAGAAGCTACAATCTCAATGAACACAAGTCAATGCTCTTTACCAAACAATATGAAAATAAACTTCCAGCAATGCTCTTTGTCATTTTTGTCCTGCCCAGTCTACTGTATATTCAGGCTGTGATGCTCTATATTATCTGCTGACACACAATGAGCTAGTATCCTAACCACATTTCATTTTCCATATAATATATGAACACATTATTCTCCACAGTCCATTAGAAACAACCTAAATAAGCTCTCTCAAATGCACTGTACCCTTTCCTCCTTCAGAAAGCAAGCCCTAGATAAGCTGACTTTTTAGTGGAAGAAGAAAGAGGTAGTCTGATCCAAGAAGCCTTGCAAAGGCACAGTAAAGCCACAGGGGAAAACTTGAAGAAGCCGCTTCAGTTGGCGTTCAAACCGAGAAGCCACTACTACAATTTTATCAATGTTTTAGATCGAAATCACAGTCCAGCTGGTGACATCTAAGTTAGTTGTTCAGTTTATGATTAATTATAATGAATATCCTTGATCTAACATCCCTGAGAACACCACAAGCTCTCTGCGAGTCAGTAAAGCTGCTCTCACCGCTTACTACATCTATAACCATCACGTGCACTCAGCACAACTGTAAACATATAAGCCTACTAGCTTAGACTGAGAGGATCACAAACTGCAAAGCACTTCAGAGCTTTTGACAAAACAGATTATAATTTCTAAACCTCATAAGCAGAAACAGGTAGACTCTCTCAGTTCTCAGGGTCAAATAGCTTCCAGTGCCAAGATTTACACAGCCCAACAAGACGGGCAGATGCAAACTACTTCCTCGTGACCCATCACATAGCCTTTGCTAGATCATCATTGTAATATTTACAAAGTTCATAAGCATTATATCAGTGACCTATGACTTCATGCCACTTTCTCTAAGATTGCATGTCTCCTGGAGGGATGGGTCTTTGATTTTCAAGCTCCAGAGGTAGCCCTTACGTTCCAGCACAGCAACCTGTTGGGGATTTATGGGCGCTTCATGGGTGTTTAATGAGGCTTACACTGTTAGCGATCTAAACAGCTCTTGTTTGCAGAATCCTGAAGCACATCCAGTAAAGCCGATGGAGCTGAGACACCTTGAGAGAAATACTGAGTGAATAAAAATAATCAGCCTGCCCCCTCCCTCTGTCCCAGCTTTGTTGGTGACAAGGCACACATATACACAGAACAAACAGTCCCTGTTTTCTTTCTGTTTCCTCAGTCTCACAGTGCATTCAGGCCAGGCAGCCTAGAGTCACTGATATATATCTGTAAGTTTTTAAACATATAGATGAACTTTATTCTCTCTCAATTTTTTTTCTAAAAATCTGATTTTCAAGAAAAAAAAAGCAGACTGAAAGAAGATATGAAAGCAACATTTTAAGATGGTATTTAATAGTATTATCTAATGACATTCTGAAAGGCAAAAGTCTCACATCTCTTGGAAGGTGTTTAAATGCCTAAATGCCTTTGAGCACCTGGACCCCCCCAAAAAAGGGTTTATATTTGCAAAGGTAGCTATTAGGGTATTGTAATTTAATAAATAGTGTTTCAAAGTCAGATGAGTTACAGTTATAAATACATGCAGCCGTGAATCTGATGTATTTGCCATCTGGCACCTAACAGCCATAATATTCTCAAACATTTTGGCAAGGTTTTCCTAAAATTAATAACTAGAATGAAACGCTTATCTAGTTTCTTCAGGAAGGTCTCTGCTTTAAAAAAACAGATACCCACAAGCTCCTGCAAAAGGAAATGAGGCATGAAGGAAAGAAACTTGTGTGTGATGCTCTCATTTACAACAAAGAGCAGTAGCTTTCTAACTTTCAAGGATCCATGCTGTTATAGGTGCTTGTTCAGATATACTCTACATTTAATATAAACCTTCATGAAGTAAAGATTAATTTCATTTTCACAAACGTTTGTGTGTACAGCATGTGCCTCTGCAAACTTTTACAATCTAAACTAGAATATTTTGGAGTCTAATTCTCCCTTCACAGCAGGAGCAGTTCTGCTGTTTAGCAGATCTTTTTCAAGCTTAAATCTACAAATGTAATTGATCTACAAAGCCTCTTTTGTATCAAACAACTTTTTTGAGCTGTAAATGCTTGAAGAGTGCTGCTGCTGATTGCTATACCCTTCTTATGCTACCCTTCGCTGTTGGTGAAGTTGGGTCATGCTAACAAGGGACAACTACCCTGGAACGAGGCAAGGAGGCAGCAAACTCACTGAAGGAAGCACTGTTTTGTACTTCTGCTTCTTCCTAAACATTACCAGCCAGCTACGGCCAGAGTCAGGCTCCTGGGACAGGAAACCCTTTGCAGGACCCACTATGGTCGTTCTTTAGAACAAAGCTAATTTTAACCCATCACTACTGAAGCCATTTAACTTCCTCACATTTTTATTTATCTGGGTTTTAACTCTTTGGACTAATCCAGAAAAGAAAAAAACAGTTTTGATACCCCCTTCTCTTTTCTTTTCTTTCTCATTTCTCCATTTTATGGGTCTTGCAAATCTGTTTCACTAAAAAAAATAACCGCTATGATATTTAGGACTATGTGGCCGTGTCAATGGCACTAGCACCAAGAGCTTTGACTTTCCTGCTCCATGCTGTACTGTGCAGTACAGGTTAGGAAGCAAAATCATTCAGAAATTTGTCTCGTAGCATGCCTTTTATAAAGTAAATACTGAACACAGTGCTAACAAGTACTTACGGCTTTACTCCCATTACTTGACATGATAACAAATACTTCACATTGAAGTGACTTCCAGCCTTTTTGAGTGTAGGTAGGCAGCAACAATTCAGCACTCTCACTTAAAAGACGAAATTAAGCTGTCAGAAATATTACCTCTGTGCCAAAAGTTACATGGAAGCTCACTGACAGCAATCCTCATTGTTGCTCTTCTCGCTTGCCCTGTGCCAATAGGGTTTTGCCTTCATTTTTGTACTTCGAGTTAAATAGCTGTCAAGTTTAATTTATTTGTAGAAACTAATGTGGAAAAATTAGTTCCTACCAACACGCTAGTTATCTTGAGATTAATGGGAAATCCAGAGCTACCAGTCAGAGGGCCAAGTAGTCTGAATGGGAGAGAAATGCAATCCAGGAAAATCACAAAGCAGCCTTAACTTTTGGATCTTGTGACCCACAGTTGAGAAAACAATAAATAGCCTAATGCAACGACCAAGGGAGGAGAGAAGCAGTGGTTCTGTGGTATCATGAACCAAAGAACTGTAAACACAGAGGTGCCTGTCCTTGACAGAACAGAAATTTGATGGAACCCTTTGGGTAGTTTAAAATCACTATCTAAATTTTGAGATTTCCTAAAATACTGCCATAAACCAGATTTTTTTTTTCTCCCAGTAGAATCTAACATTACAGATTTAGCTATCAAATATTAAGTAAGTTGGGGATGCAGAAGAAAACCTCCCCCTCTCCAAAGCTCTTGCTGCTCAACACACCTCAGAGTTATCCAGAAAAAGAGGGAATACCTAATTTTCACCTTGGGTGAAAAGTTCTAGGTTGTCAAAAGAAGTAGAAATAAGTCTCTGGTACGTGTTGATATCAGAGGGGTCACACAGTCCTTCCTCAGATGCCATGCCTGGCAGGAGACAGCTTTCCCCAGTGGGGAAGGCTCTGAGAGTTGAGTTCAGCTCAGTCTGGGCACTTCACGGTCTTGCTCTTGGTTGAGAAATCAGAGAATCACTCTATTATATGTATTGTGTACACAGGCCTGACCTTTTACTTTTTACACGTTACGCCCAGTACTATTTAAGCAGTTATTTACACCATGCTGTCCTGCCAGAACAAACTTTCCCATCTACATTCCAAACAAAAAGATCAGCACACCAGCATCACTTCAAACTAACGTTTCTTTGAAAAGGCTGTCTTAGGGAACAGCGCTGTGTAAATACCTGGTTTGCCACTTCCCCATTTTAACTGTCAGTCAGAAGAGGTGCTGTGTCTGCCTGCCACCACCTGCTGTAACTCTACCTTGCAATTACCAGTAGCTTCCTCCTTCTTTTGGTTCCCCAAACTGAGGCACGCTAAAGCAATCTGGACATTTAAGTCATCAGAACTATCTCAAAATTATCTCTCTTCACATTAGGACAGAAATTTAGTCACCAGATTGCATTGTGCAAACCCACATTGTCCAAGAAAGTGAAAGAGCTGCTCTGGGCAAAACGAATGCTGTCCACCTTATCTGCAAAAAGTGTCAGGCTTTTGAGGGGAAAAAACAGAGTACAGTGCTAGGTCAGGGAAACAGAGAACAACTGGACCTTCCTAACTTTGTGGAGGAACAAACAGTAAGGACTTCAGCTGAGACCAAACTTACTCTGTTTGCTTTTCAGTCCTGTGCTTTACTAGAAATTTCTTTTTGGTCTGAGTGAGGCTGTAGCAGCTGATGGCCCCAGGAGAGGATAACCAGCTTCAAACATCAGTCATTTGGCCCCAGCCTTCTAGAGACCATGTGCTGACTGGTCCTGAGCTAGGAAACAGCATGATTTCAGCAACCTCAGAATGATTTGTTGCACTTGAAAATATGCTTCCATGAATTTTCAGGCATATAGTGAGAAGCACCAGCTGGAGGGCCTTTCTACCCAGTAGGAGTCATGTTTTACTTCAGCAATATCCTTATTTAAAAATACTTATTTCTGTTTATTTCAGCAACAGACGGATACTGCCACTATGATACAAATTAATATATGCCCAATAGAAGTCCTGTAAATAACACAAAGAAAGTGAAGAAAGCACGCAGCTAGAAAACTCCCAAGCCCTCTTTTCCTGCTCCCACATGGTATATAAGTAATATATTTTTGTGTGCACTTTTTTAGAACAATCACTACAGCGAGGCAGAATTTTGGAGGGTGGTAGAAACATATTTGTGTACTCTTATATATCGTAAGACAGCAGCAATGCAAAAAATGACAAGTAAACGACGAAGTAGCATAGAAATAGAGACTGCAGCCGCTGTTCCAATCCTTACCTTTCAGAGTCGCCTTCTTAAGTACCTTCATAGCATAAAGCTGACCCGCATCAGATCCTTTGATCTTCCTCACTAGAAATACCTGTAAAAAGCAGACGTCTTGTGTAGATGAGTACTGAACTTCCAATTACAAGCCTTGCTGCATTCGATAGAGGAATAGATGCAGGAATTCAAATGAAAACTATTAGCTGAAAGCACTTCGTATCTATTTCATCTACAATTTGTTGAGCTAGCTCTGGAAAGCTTCATTTTTAAGCCTTTACTCCCTCACAAAGAAAATACATTCAACGTTATTGATTAAGTTACACATTCTATTAAAGATGGGTGAATAGTCATAATCAGAGCGTGCATATCTTTTCATATTCTGACCAGCTTTACATGAAAAAAATTATGTCTCATTTGTGCTTAGGAAAGCGCAGTGTCTTAAAATTATTGCCATCAATTAAATTAAGGAGAAAAAACAATTTGGTTTAACTTATACTGTAAATCATGAATGGTGACTAGCCTAAGATATAACTGAAGCAAAAAGTTCATACAGCTGAAAATCTGGTTGCGTGTACTTAACAAAAGGCAGGACTACTTTGATTAACAAATAGATTATTATAATAAAGACAGTTTTCCCTCTTATAGCTAGTTTGCTACATCTTCTGACAGTGTCAATTTGTCATTGAAACAAAATAAAATAAAATAAAATAAAATTGTAGCTAAAATTCTGATCTTTTTTTTTTTACTCCATGCAACTATTTCTTATTTGCCCCTGAGTGCATCTGAGCACTGGAGGGGTAGCAAACAAAGGAATCAGTAATTTAGTTTGGTCTTTATAAGACTTTTAATGTTTTAATAATTGAAAATAAAAAAATCTTTTAGCTGATTCCTAGGACTGCCGAGGTCAAAAATACCAGACAACAGTGTCTCTTCTATTTCAGCACTTTTGTTACTGGACAGAAGCAGGAAGTAAAGCCAAATACAAAATGAAATATAAGGCCGCATACATAGCATATACTTGTAACATTATAAATTATCAAAGGCTAGCTGAAATTACTTAACTAATGAATGTCTAGTTGGATTACAAAAATCGATGGCAATTATTTTATTCCTTGCCTGTTCAGGAACCATGCAGCTTGCTTAACTGCCTCCACCCAAAATATAAAAAGCCAAAAAAAGAACGGAGGAAGTCTGTTTCCAGCACATTATTTGCAAGTTGAAAGACTCTTCCTCCTGCAAATAATAATATCTGTAAACAGTTACGATTTTCTGAAACACCCTTTGAGGAAAGGTTTGTGGGGAGAGAGAACAACTTTTAACAACCAGCTAGAGAAGCTGAAGAAAAAAAAAAAGACTAAATTCTCTGTGAACACCTTAACCACGGTCTTACATCTGTACAGCATCACAGATACAACACTTCTGCAATACAATCTGATATGTTTTTGGTGAGATTTTCCTTCTCAAGATGTTTCCTGTGCATATGAGATATGCACAGTTCCTCAGCTGAGCTGCCCTAACTAGCTGAGCTTGGGCACGTGTTGCTTGCTCCCATCTCTCGATGAACATACGAATACCTCCGGTACTCACAACTGTAGGAGCAAATGATGAAATCTGGATGCAACAGGAACACATAAGACTTTCTGAAGTGTTTTTCATTAACGTTCATGATAAATTAAACTCAGCTGCTCCAGCATTAACAGGAAGTCAATTCATTTAGAAGTTCAGCTAGACAGAGAAACGATAGGATATTTTTCTATCCAGCCCAAGTAAAAGATTTAATTTTTGCATTATATTGAAAGGCAGGAGAAAATCAAAAGCAAGCTTGCCCAAACACTCAATTTTCAACTGTATTATTATTCTGTAAAAATGGTTATGGAATCTTTATCCAAAAAACAAAACCCTAAACCCTTAAGATAATGATTTTAAGCTGTACTGCACACAGAACAGCACAGCATGCTGCATCTGCAGAAATATTAGGCTGCAGTTCTAGAAATATCTTATCTACCATGTAACCTTGCAAAGCTTGTAATACCCATATTGCTGTAATAAGCAAAATTATCTATTTACGTTACTAGTCACTAAACAGCTGTTCCCTGTAGCATGGGATAGGGCACTTGTCTGCAGTCCCTCCAAAACAGATGAGTCAAGAACACTGTGTGCTGCTTCAGAGGACATCAAAATAATCATCAAACCGAAAAGGAAACAGAACAAATGAAAATGCATTGTATTGCAAAATGATGTCATCCTTCTGATTATTCTTAAAAGTAAAGTCATATTGTTCTTGAAACCACCAAGTGGTCCTAGAGTGCTTACTTAACTGGTTATATTAGCTATACTATACTAGTTTGCCAGAATAGCACAGGCATGTGGCTGAGCGTGACTTTCAATTTTCTAGTTTGATATGCATGCAAACACTTCAGGTCATTAATACCTCAACTAGCAAAACTCCCCTAGCTAGACCAATAAGTATATCACCCAAATCCCAACCTAGAAAGCTAAGCAAGTGCTGTGACTTTCAAGAGTGTTGAGCGCACTCCCTCTGACACCAAAGGCATTTTCTCTAATCCTGCAAGAAATTCTTTAGGGCTTAGGTGGACAACTTGAAAACCAACCAGTCTGCATCCCTAGAGACTTATGGATTTGAACCATTAGCTCAAATACCAAGGTGATGAAAATTTACGTGGTTTGGGACTGCATAAGAAACACAGAGCACACTCCCCTCCCCTGTGGTCTTTGCTGCTCTGGGGAGTTTACTGACCTGTTTCACATAAGATACGGAAAGTGAATTGTAATCATACACAGCTCCAAACAGGTATGATATCCACACTCACGCTCTGATCTCCCAGTGAACTGGGTGGAGCATGTGCCAGAAATCAGATCTCCTTTTGGGAAGTGGTGGCAGAGACCAGGCATTTCGCTTATAAAATGCCTAAAGCTAGAAGGCCAACTTGGGCAGTTAATGATGAAATACATCAGTACAATCTAAGATAGCCAGTGAACCATTTCTAAACTCCTTACTGCCTGAATCTGAAAACTGGCTATTCTGCCTCTATTACTTTTGCAAAAAAGATTTTCTTCTCTTCTTCGTCTCCCTCTTGTATTGAGACATACAGTAAATCTAATTTTGAGCTGTTTGATTTTTCACGTGTCTTTAATGTTTAAAACTCAAATATCATTACTGTGCTCTCAAGAAATTCTGTAGTTCAAAACTTGGTAGTGAACACTAAGTTTCCTGATATCTCTCATCTCAGGGAACTTCTAACAGACTTGCTTATCAATATAATTCTGGAATAGTCAGGAATTTGATAAATACTCTCAAAATAGCTTCTTTCAGGAATAAAACTATAGGCCCTGATTCATCTTCAGGGTGCTCAGCTTTGTGCTGGGTACCTCAACAACTTTTATGCATAAGTCAGTTCTTCGAGTTAGCCAGAATGATCCACCATTGAATTGCAGGATGGGAAATATTTTTTTAAAACTCCACAAAATAATATACTTAAAATGATAAGGACTTCCATGCCTGGTTTAAATTAGGCACACTGTTCCACAGGTTTCAAAGTCTTATTGATTTAAACCATGGAAAGAGTTTAAGACTGAATTGACTCTTCCCTCTTTCCTCTGCTTCTTTCCTTCCTATTCTCATTCCTAACTGACACAACCTGCTGAAGAATTATCATCTTTGGGATTAAGAAAAGCCTTGGACTTAAGATAAAAATGTTGTTTCTCCACAAATTAGCTTGTGGTCGTACAGGTAGGGTTTTTCCCCCCATGCTCTCACCACAACGATTGCTCTCTTCAGCACTAGGGTTTGACTCCAGAATCCTCTTGGCAAAGCGTATGGGCCTCTGAGTGTGAGCTAAAGAGCAGTGTGGGACTCTGAAATGTGCTTGAGATCCCATTTGCTCTCAGTGGGAATTGGGCAGCTAGCTTCTTTAAGCCTTTGAATGTTCCTGTTTACATTCTTCAACTAAGCAGCAGTGGTGCACTCACCTCCCTGGTGGGTATGTCAGAAAGAGGGAGGGGGGGGTCTGATTTTATAAACGGTAATGCTTATGAATGCTCACTTGTGCTCATTAGTCCAGGTCCAGACCCATAAGCACTGTTTCCTAAACTCTTTTATATACAGAAATACAGCTAAAAGACAAAACTGTTATTAAAACGAAGACAGAAGGGGTTGGGGCTTGCTCATCTGCCCTTACAATATAATTTATATAAGGGACAACGTTACCAGTGTACACGAACTCAGAGAAAGGATGCGACATTTTCAATGTTGCTCTAGGTGATTAGATTGCGTTAAAAATTACCTTTCCGTATGAACCTTGTCCTAATACTTTCAGCAGCTCAAACTGAGAAGGATCTGCTTTTTCAAAACCTTCCTTCACATGATGACTGATGTCTATTTCCTTCACGATACCTTCTTCCTGCAAAGGAAACAACAAAAACCAAAATTCCCAAATCAGAGCTGTTATCCTAAGGAAACATATTGTTTATTAAAATCTCTTCTTCTGTGATGCTGCAATCATGTATGAGATTTTGAAAACAGAAACAAATGCTTGTCCAAATATTCCATGTGCCTGACTGGCTGGGGAGGGTAATGTCAGGACATCCAGGCCTGCTGCTTCTGTTTATTGAGCCTCAAAATATGACTAGGTAAAAACAGAATATGCAAGCTGAAACACAGAAATACAGTTCAGAGCTTGGCATGCCCCATCACAGACCTTGCTAGCAGAGTGGCACGTACTCAAATCTGTACAATAGGGGCTCCAGCACACTTCCCTCCAGGTACTTTCTCATTCTACCTTGAAGCATCACTTAAATCCATCTTAAAAAGCTCCCTTAGTCATAAGCAGCAATTCTTCTTATAAGTAGGCAATAAAGAAAAGGCATTGCTAAAAGTGGATCTCCCTATTTACCTCAAAGAATAGAAAGTTACTACTGGTAACCTAAACAGAAAACAAATTAGTGAGTTAGCTGTGAAAATGCGGTGGTGGTGGAAGGAAGAATGACACACACTTCTTTGCTTTCAGGAATTAGCTTGAAACACTATGGATTTTCCAGGTTCTTTTGTTAAAATATTTCCATTGCACATTCTTCAAAGACACCAGCTAAACTAGAACTTTTATCTTGCAAGTGACATATGGCATTTAGTTTAGTTGTTTGTTTTATATTATTATAGCATGTTCCTCTAAAAAAAGAGCGACTGGGTCACATGAGACCCAGAGGGACTACGTAGAGTTTGCAGCAACCCAGAAAGTCATTGGGCTGAAAAGAAACCTGGAAGAAAAGACCTGCTCTTCAAGGACATAGTGGTGAGGGAACATAATATTTACATGCCTTTTTAATTCTGTAGTGTTTTGTACACCTAAATTTGAGCTTTTTTTCCTATTCAAACTACTTGTTCTAATTTCCCTACAACTAAAATGTAGATGTTGAGTACAAAATCTTTTTGTTTCATCTTCCAGGACTTCTACTACTCCCAGTAATTTCTTACTTAGGAATAGGTTCAAATATTTTTGCACCCAACAGAAATAATCATAAACATTATTTTTAAATAGAATTTTGCTGCAATTGTCCTTTTTTCACCAAAAAAATATTTTGATAAAACATGGAAGTATAATATTTGTTTCCCATTCTTAAAAATTAACGTGAGGAAAACAGAAATAACGTCCTAAAATGAAAACGCATTCACAGAAACATTTGGCCAAACCACATTCATTTACTAAACGAGCATAAATTTTATTCCCTTCTCCTCCAGAAAAATTGCTGTCACTTTCTAGCAGCTGTAATTCATCTGACGCATGGCTAGCATTACCCGGATTGCTCCCTATACTGTAGGACCATCCCTCCTCTTCCCTACCCTGCCTCTTTACACTCACGTGTTTTGGAACAGGGACTATATCCTCTTCTTGGTTTGGAAAACTTCCTCTACTTTGTGCGTGCTACCAGAATCATGGAAAATAATCATCATCTGACAGCAACTCATTTTTCTGATCCTAATCCCTCTAGTTTAAGGTTTGCCTGAAAGGAAATGCTTGAAGCCAATGACCAGTTTTCACAGAGAGATTTAAGGGTTTTCTAAGTACATAACTGCCAGGATCTCTCCTCTTGTTTTTCTGGCTTTAATTGCTGTGGGAGACAGAGTATCTTTCTGATATTAAAAACATTCATTTTTTTCAATTTTTTCTATGTGATGGAAACAATGGTCAACTGATGCAAATTCTATATACTGCATTACCAGGAATAACCTACATGCTCTTTTCAAAGGTTCTACCAATTTCTGAAGTGATGAGCTTTCATACTGAGGAACATGCATCTTTATATAAACTGCCTGCAGCTGAGACACTTGCACACTGTTAAGAACATTATTTCGAGCTTAGCCCACCCTGCCACACTACAGCTTAGGTGAGGTATCTGGACTGCAGGTCTCACCACCAATCTTGTTCAGCAGTTATTCACTAAGCTAAAAATGATTTCCCATGGAGTCAGGCTCCTGCCCTGAATCACCCCTTACTCTCTACACTAGACCTCGTATACTTGGCAGTTTATTCTCCATTGAGCACAGGCAGAGCTTGGGAGGACTGGCTTCTGCAAGCCAGTCTCTGTGTGGGGATGCCCTCCTGACAGCTATCATAAAATGAAAAAACTGCATAATGTTTTCTTAAGTCAGTGCAGCTTGAGTCACCATTGCATCATTTTGCCCATCTCTGTTTTGCACAAAAGCACAGCAAGCAAGGACCATCCACTAGATCCAGGTGAAACAGGAGATGGATCCAAATTTTCCAGTATATTCAGGAGATAAAGCTCTGCAAACAAGAAACTAACTCCAATTTTACGTACAGTAGATACCTTCCTCAGATTTACTTCTCCTTTGAGCTGACACCTCAATATCAAAAACTGTGATGAGATCTACCACCTTAAGGGAACAGCAAAACCCTTTTTAATTCAGTTAGATTGTATTTCAGCATGAACCATGGAGTCATTTCAGCTACATTTTCAAGTTTAAATGGTAAGTGAGTTTCAATTTATCCGTTCATATTAGTCATCAGTCACAGGCCTACAACCTTAAGCATATTTTTCATTGTATTACTAAATTTAATATAACCTCTTTAGGTTCATGAAATGTCTTCAGTTACAGGAATATATTGGAAGTATTAAAGTGATGATAATTCAGCTTGCTAGAAGAATGCTTTAAAAAATTCTAGCATTCTCAGAAAATAGCATAATTAACTCATAACTTGCAATAAAAAACAACACTTTAATTACATGCACCTTTAATTAAAATCTCAGAAAAACATTATTTAAGAAGAATCAGACCAAATCCAAGGCCTAGCAGCATTTATCAGAAAAACACAGATTTTAAAGATGAAAAAAAAACTATTAGATTATGTGACTTCACAGAAATATAAAAACATTGGTTAAAAGGGGCTTCTGGGGGTCATCTAGTCCAACACTCCTGCCCAAAACATCATCGACACTTGAACAGGCCAGCTAGTTTTTGTCCACTGTGGTTCTCAGTGTCTCAAACAATGAGGCTTAAGCCACTTCCTACAAAAGATTATGCTCTTTCGATTTGCCTCAGAAATGCCCACAGTCATGATGAGCTGCCTGCTCCACGGGTCCTTAGGAGGAAGCAGGATATTTTTCTAGGAAGGCAGGATTTCCTGTGGATTTCCTGTGGTCTCCTTGCTAGAAAAGGGCAGCAAAGCAGCACTGAAGAAAAGCATGCTAGACAGCTCTTTTTTCACCAATTGTCACTACAGCGGCATTACTTGTGAGCTGTCCAAGAGGTAGATAGTATTTTAGCTGGTATGACAAATCCACTTCCCACTGGAGCAAAAAGCCAAGCTGTCAGTACTTGAGACTGAAGATGGACACAGCCCCTTAAAGGAAATGCATGCTGACGTGTTTGCACACATCTATCCATTTCCCTTGCATGTATTTCTATATTTTTATTCCTTATTTTGCAGCATGAATTCTGGAGTGACTTCTGTTTGTTTGTTTTACCTTACTAGGGAAAAAAAAAAACCACAAACCCACAACAGTTTTACAGTTCCCTTTTAATATTCTTTCTTACTTGGGATTTTACCCTATCATTTATGTCTTTTTAAACCTCCCTGTATTAAACTAATATGGAATGCAGCGTAAGTTTTCTCAGGTACTGATGATCAGAGTGAAACACAAACTATCAGAGCACAAGCATTGTAGGAAGATCTCCCAACTATTTTTGCTCTGAGTTACATCTTAGGGACTTCTCTAACATGGATTTTTTTCACTGGTCCAGCAAGTATGGCACATCTGCATTAGGAATTTGCACAACAACAATAAAACTGAGGCAAGAGATTCACAACAGAGATGAGGCCTGCATGCTGAAGAAGCTGTTTTGATGGAGAGGATTTCACTCTGGAAAAAAAACACAAGCCAACTTCCAAAATAGTTTTGATCAGTGAAGTTGGTGGAGTCAAAAATGAATGTTCCACAGCTTGGTCTTGCAACAGCTGTGCACAGCAGCCCAGGCTCTTGCTCCCTGCTGACTTCTCCCAACATTAGAAGGAATGCTTGACTTGATGAAGCTTAATCTTTTGTAAACTTCTCTAAATATTTATGTTTGCACAAAAAGTATCATCCTGTGACAAGTGAGATGGATGTTCTTGGCGGCTTGAAGAAAGCACATAGTTGAGCAGCAGAGATTAGCGGAGGGAGGGAAATGAACTGGAATACATGATGAGAGAGGAATCGAGAGTGCTTCTCTATGCTAATACAAGAAAGACCTATTCAGGGCCTGATTCTGTATTGCATTCTTTACTTAAGGGCCTTCCCCCAAGCCCCCCAAGTTGGCAGAAGTTTTGGACACACAAGTAACCCAGTATTTGAATGGAAAGGCCATTTTGATCTCCTTTCCTTTGGGACATAGGAGAACAGAGCCTCTGTTCTTGCCCTGCGCCTTTGGATGGCACAGACACATCGGTTTTGGTGCTTCCCAGAGGCGGCTGCTCCCTCTAGTACTGATCTCAGCCCACTTCCAAGATTTCCCCATGCAGATCTTGGAGAAAGAGATGCACTAATGCTCGGTGGCTGCCAGAGAGCAACCACCGAAAACTCTTCCAACTGCAACAATACTTCCCAACTCACTGTCACGTGTCTGAGTAGGATCAGGAAGCAGAGGGGTATAGACCTAGGAATGGGGTACAAAAAAATCATGCAAAAGGGCAGCCCTTCCTGGAAAGTAGCTCTTTTCTCTTCAGCTGTACAGCCTCTTATCTTGCCTGCTCCACAGCCTCTCAGCAAACATGGAAATAATACTTCCTAGAAAACTGAAAAGTTTAACCCCTTTTGGAGCCTTGTCTGGCTCCTCCCCAACAGGTTTCTAAAGGAGCGGAGCAGAGCAGAGGTCATCCTCAAATCCAGAGACCACCTTAATTATGCTCAATATATTTCAACCACATGCAAAACCTCTTCACCAAGCCTTCCTGAAATGGTCTGAAACATCTGGAGAGGGGGTCATTCCAGAATCACCTACTTTTAGCGACAGACAATTTTATGCAACCATATCACATGGGAAAAAGCTATGGTGCTAATGTAAGATGATTATTGTTTTGCAAAATCAGTAGGACAGGATTCTTATTTTTATTCCTTGCCTGGCCATCTCCCCACTAGCATGGGATCAAGACTGCCTTGCAGGTATGACCATAAGGAAGGGTAAGCTTCATTTTCCAGTAAAAATATGTGCAGTTTTGATGTCTAAGTTCTCCAGTCTTCAGATATGTTGGGCTTTCATGCTTTAGGGATTGAGGTCAATGAAGAAATAAATGAAAATGCGGCAAGAGGAAATAAGAAATAATAGCAACTCTAAAGAGAATTTATTGTTTGAGAGAACAGTTATTCGTCTATAGCATATGCTCAAGATACAGACTTTATTTTGTTACCAAGTCTTGCCACTTGGCAGGTTACCACCTAATATAAACCCAAATCACAACTATTTAACTTTCAAGTATCACAGGCAACTTTCCAAAATAATACAGTTCATTAAGAAAGCATGTTTAAAACTCTAATATGGGAATAGTTAGGACAGGATATGTCTGATAGAGATGAGGCCAGGTTTCCACCTCTGTTTCACAGGTTCTAATCTGGTTCAACCCATAGAGAGTAATTTTTGTCAGGACATAATAGGCTATTCAAATGCTGCCTAGTGCAGGAAATGAATTGCTGGCCTGTAGTTCAGTTCTTTGAGGACAAGTATCCACATTTAAAAAAAAAAAATTTATAGGAGCATTTTCATTAGCCTCTTCCCAAGCCAGTTTCCAGCAGCTGGAGTAAAATTTGAAAAAGAAATCTTCCATTTTAAATGGTTTGTAATCCAAGTTCTGGCTTCTGTTGTGGTCTGGATAGATGTAAACCAAGCAATAATACTGTAAATGGGTCTGGTTGTTTTGTCCTCTACTGTCAAATTAACATTTGCTTTAGCAACAATGGATTGAACTTATTGAGCCCTTAGAGAAGTATGTGGAACTCACACTGAATTCACTGGATGTTGTGCCAGGTCTGTATCTGGCCTTCAAGCATAAGGTCACCTACCTTCTCAAAAGATCATGTAGAATTAAATAATACACAATAGTTTTTAGAAAGGTTGGGATTTCTTTCCCAGACCTTTCACAAATGTGAATAAGAAGTGTTACCTTGTATATAGAATTCCACCAAGCAGGTCAAAACCTAGTGGAAAATAAAATCCTTAGAGCAATTTCTGTGGAGTGCAATATCAGTCCCTGTTAAATACAGCAGACCATTTTCCAAAGAGAAAACCTATTATGCTCTCTTTAGCACCCCTCTCCAGCTCTAACGTTTTATCCTATGTTTTTTTTTCTTCTCCCTAATGCATGTCTCTACAGTTGAGGTTCAGCTGAAATGAAACAAACTAAATGTGGAGAGAGGAATCACAGAGAACAAAAGAAGCAGATACAATCTATTGTATAAATAATTAAATAAATTATTAAATATAAATAAATTGTTGAAGTCTATGAGTTGGATGTATGAGTATTTAGGAGATCTGGGTTCAATCTTGTGTGCTACCAGATTTCCTATGTATCTTTGATGAATCACTTAGGGTTGGACTCAGCTAAACAAATTTATAGTACAGGAGACAATGTTTTGAACTAATTGTCTAGCCTTACTTTGCAGTCAATAGAGAGGAGGCGGCACTTCATAGAATCATAGAATCGTTTAGGTTGGAAAAGACCCTTAAGACCATCAAGTCCAACCATTAACCGAACACTGCCAAGTCCACCACTAAATTATGTCCTCAAGCACCACATCTACATGTTTTTTTTTAAATACCTCCAGGGATGGGGACTTAACCACTTCCCTGGGCAGCCTGTTCCAATGCCTGACTACCCTTTCGGTGAAGAAGTTTTTCCTAATATCCAACCTAAACTTCCCCTAGTGCAACTTGAGGCCATTTCTTCTTGTCCTATCGCTTGTTACTTGGGAGAAGAGACCATCCCCCACCTCATTATAACCTCCTTTCAGGTAGTTGTAGAGAGCAATAAGGTCTCCCCTCAGCCTCCTCTTCTCCAGGCTAAACAACCCCAGTTCCCTCAGCCGCTCCTCACAAGACTTGTGCTCTAGACCCTTCACCAGCTTCGTTGCCCTTCTTTGGACACGCTCCAGCACCTCAATGTCCTTCTTGTAGTGAGGGGCCTAAAACTGAACACAGTACTCGAGGTGCAGCCTCACCAGTGCCAAGTACAAGGGGATAATCACTTCCCTAGTCCTGCTGGTCACACTATTTCTGATACTAGTCAGGATGCTATTGGCCGCCTTGGCCACCTGGACACACTGCTGGCTCATATTCAGCCGGCTGTCAACCAACACCCCCAGGTCCTTTTCAGCCAGGCAGCTCTCCAGCCACTCTTCCCCAAACCTGTAGCATTGCATGGGGTTGTTGTGAGCCAAGTGCAGGACCCAGCACTGAGCCTTGTTGAACCTCATAGAATTGGCCTCGGCCCAACGATCCAGTCTGTCCAGATCCCTCTGTAGAGCCTTCCTACAGCCTCCAGCAGATCAACACTCCTGCCCAGCTTGGTGTCATCTGCAAACTTACTGAGGGTGCACTTGGTCCCCTCATCCAGATCATTGATAAAAATACTAAACAGAACTGGCCCCAGTACTGAGCCCTGGGGAACACCACTTCTGACCAGCCACCACCTGGATTTTCCTCCATTCACCACTCTTTGGGCCTGGCCATCCAGCAAGTTTTTTACCCAGTAAAGAGTATACCCATCCAAGCCATGACCAGCCAGTTCATGATTAAAAAAAAATCAGATGAAGTCACATCCCAAAAGTACACATTTCTCTCTGCTGACTATAAAGAAAGCATAAGATAACTTGTTGAGATGGGGGCTTCCGCAGTTGCGTAAGATGAATTGAAGTTTACTGTAAAATTTTGAAAAACGCTCAAACAGAGTAGTATCGTGGCCAGATTTTTAATGGCATTACAAGAGAGATGTTTGCAGATACATGCCCTGGAAATTTTAACAAAACTTCTATTGAAATTAAATATTTTTCAAAAGAACTTAGATAATTGAAACGTCCACGCACTTAAAAAAATACTCTAATGTGTTTGGAGTAATCCAGGCATCAGGACTTTACAGCTCTGGTAAATCAGACATCATTTCTACTCCCTCCCCAACCTGAAAAATAGGAATAGTTGCTTCTTATTATTTTGTGGGAGTACTGTGAGAATTAACACAGAAAAAAATGTGAAATTATCTCATACTGCAGTAATGGATAGACAAACCATCTGAAATGTATCCAATAATATGTAATTCAGGTGGCCTACAAGCGGATTCTTCTTTAGCTCAGATTGAGACATCTTGGTCTTGAAGACTGGTGCTCTTTATCTGATGATTATAGCATCTTTACAGACTCAGTTCCGGACTAGGACAAATATGACTGTGAAGATGCATGAGGAGAACCATCTTCCTATTCAAAGTGCAGATATACATGAAGTAGAGGAAGACACCAATTCTTGACCTAACTTCCAACTCTGGACTCAAATCATTAGCCAGGGTAACTCTAATTTTTGAGTTAATTCCAGTGCAAACTACAAAGGTTTATGTGGAGTGGCGAGTAGAAAGAGCTCATAAAAAACCCTATTGAAGCAAGGGGTTAAAAAAAGCAGAACAAAAGCTGAACCATATGGTCACAAAAAAATACAAACAGTTGGCCAGCCTTACTCATACAGCAGCACTCTAGAAATACTCAAATACATTTGTGAACTTTAACAGAAACAGTCTCAAAATGAGTCACACCATTAAAGGACAAAGAACTCGGCTATATTGCTCTAAGCTACCATAAATAAGAACAGGAACGTTTTCATCAACATCCTACTTGGCATAGTTTACCGGTGTGCCTTTGGCCTTCATATCTCAGAAGAGTTGTAAGGTCCACTGCCGATTGTTTCTGCTGGTGAACAGGCAAAAGAAGAACACTTGCTGCTCGTTCACCAAGGAACTAACTGCAAGTCTGCATGCAGTGCCTAGAAGAAATCGTTGTTACTCCTAGAAGGATAAGTGTTCTTGTTTCCTTAGAATAATGCTATGTCACTACTAAACAGGGTTATGAAGACTACATACAATAGTAGGGGACAGTATATATCACTGCATTTTTTTTTTTTCCAAATATTAACTTTATAGAGAAGGCTTTCATTTTTTACCCTCCACTACAGCTCAAGTCCTGCTCCCAGCTCAGTAACGTGCCCTGTGCGCTCTGGTCTGAACTGCGTGCAAACTCTCTGTGAGGGGCTTGGGTGGCTCCTGCCAGAGACACTTCCAGGGGTGCCACCACCTCCCGTTGCTGCAGCCCGCTCACCAGAGCTGCCTGGCAGCTGCTGCAGTGTGCCAGCCCTCATGGGGAAGCCCTAATGACAGTCCTAATGTGATGGCAACCCATCGTTCATACACTTCTGTTACAGGGTACAGATAGCCCCCGTATGCCCCTGTGTCCCAGCTTTCCATCTGTGAAATGCAAGTGAAGCCATCTTCCTTTTTCATAGGGTTACCAGAGTATAAGGGCTTTAGAAAGACTATGAAATGCTCAGATACTATGATATTAGGCTCAGATAAGAAGGAAGGCAGACAAAAAGGTCTATCTGGTCAGGATACTATTCAAGAAATATAAATGCTTACTAAAGGGCTCCAGTTCCCTTATTGCTGCACTCAGCTGCTTCATAGACTAAAAAAAAAAGTGCCTGATGTTTTACTGGTACATTTGAGTGTGAAATAAAAACTCCAGCTGCACTAGAAAGATAAACTGCTTAAGCAAAACATGTTTGTAACCATTTCCTCATCATTTCTTAAGTGATTCAAATAAAACACACCTCACCATAGCAGTGTAAATAGCACCACAACACAATAAGTGGAAAATACTGTAACAAAGCCCTGGTATATTTGCATGGTGATTTTAAATATCTGAATCGTCTTTAATATGCATATTAAAGGAAAAATATCAGGTTTAATCTTGAAATGTGAGGCGGAGTGGACAAAAGGCTGTAATAAGAGATAATCACATTACTGAAGTGTTGGATTAGTAGATTTAGGAAAAATACCAGTCTGCTGTTTACAAATCACTTTTAGGGTTTGATAATTATCATTTTCTCTCTGAGAGGACTATTAGCCTGCTAGCACATTTTGTGTCCTCCCATTAATTAAATTAAGCATCAGCTAAGGGTTCAACCAGCTTGTACTTCACAAACTGGAATACTGTTGCTATTACGTTAGCAAAAAACGTGTTGTAATGAGGTTCGCTACCTCAGTGGGATGTTACAGGCAGAGCATTAATAGGGAAACGGACTAACATGAGGTCATTACGGAATCAAGGTAAATACAAATTAGTTCTAATGCTACAGTTCACAGCTTGGAGCGTCAGTGAAGGCACTGAAGGAGACAGGGTGATAGAGCTGAATCAGGCAGCGAAAAGATGGCAAAAGGGAAATTCTACGCAGAAAATATGACAAGATTTAGCAACAACATTAACAGAAGAATAAGATGCAGAGAGAAAAGGCGGTATCAAAAAAGACACCAGACTTACAGGACAAGGGTAACTGTGGTTTATGCCTATGCCAACAGAGAAGTAAACTGAGAGAAGACTGGGAGAAAATTGTTCTGACTTTGCAACTATCATAACTGTAATATTAAACAACTTGAAATGCAACTTTTGTCCCTTTGATGCAGCAGCTTAATCCCATTTAAATACCTAGCCATCCACCTGGGCTGAAGAGAAGGAAGTGCAGGCACACATGTACGTACACATGTACATGTCGGAGCGATCCGACAGGGAAGCTGGTAAGCAGCCCTTGTACACTCAGAACTGCTCCCAAAAGGAAGGGTGAGAGCATGACGGGAACCAGGTTTTGCTGGCTAAGGGCCCTGGGGGTCCAGCCTTACCCAGTAACTCAACTGGGCCACAAAAACACAAATGAATGCTGTGGATCCAGGCTCTATTTATTTATGTAGACTCCGGCTTTAATTCTTCAACTTATGCAAAAAACGCACAGATAAAAAAAAGTTGACATAAAGTACCTAACAATACCTCATCTCATGCTGGGCTCCCATTTCACAGACAAATATTTAACAAGGAATACTAGAACTGCATATTTATCTCTTCAGCTGTGTACTTTTATTACATCCATGGCGAAGACCCAGGTCATTATTTGCAGAAGTACATATTTCAATGCCTAAGGACTGTTACCACGCACGAGTACCTATCTAAACACATTTTCAGCAGTCTACTGGAAATCTGGCCTAGGAAAAGGTCTGTTATGTTTTGCAGTTTTGTGAACTACTAAGAAGCCTCTAGTCTAGTTCGTGTCCCTCAAAGATTCACACAGTGGATCTCCAAGGAACAAGCTACTAACTGATTATCACACATCCTCTTTTCTATGAAGGCAAAAATTGTTTACAATTACAATGGTATACAGTACTAAACAGAAGCATATATTATGTATATACACTGCACTAAAAAGATGGGTATTTTGGGAATGAGAATAAACAAAACGCAGAAAATCCATCTGGATGCAAAGAAACACTTTTGCAATGTTGTTTGGAAGACTCCCTCACTTCAAAGAGGTCAAACTGCTGCACCAGTCTTGCCCTTTTGCAGAGATTTCTAACGTATAATGTGTTTTTGTATAACAAAAGCGCATGTGTGGTAAGTTTGACGGTTCTCAGCTCATTGGGATCTTGATGAACTTATTACAGCTTCACAGATGCAATCAAAAGTTTTGCATATAATATTGTAATGCCAAATTCCTAAATACCACCAGAAAAAAAATTTTAAATTTTAATTATTATTTATAAAACAACTATATATATATATGTGTGAAAAAGAGCCATTAAATGAATACACTCAAATACAGAAATGGATCAACAACAGTCCAGCCAAAGCTGATCCAGTCTACCAAAGTCTGGAAGGATTTCCAGAGTAGGATTCATCCAAACGTATGTCTCTGTCTGAGGTAGCTGACAGAGAAATGGGTGCTTTTCGGCTTTGGTTTGCATTGGACAAAAGCAGGCCTCTAAACCAGGACTTAGTAAATATGTCCCTTTCTCTCTGCTGACTGTAAAAGAAGCCTACGCTGATGAGTTCAGATACAGATTAATTCTCCCTTCCCACATCCCTCAATGACTCCTTTAGCATAGGATAGAGCATATGTGCTTTTAAAAGAAGATGTATGCTGCATTATACTGGATATTTCCAGACCAGCCTTTGATTGACCTACCTTTTTCACTATAGATTTTTTACAGTCTCTAACAGACAATGCGAGATGCTCCCATTGTTTCATCTTTCTGGCTGGATGTATACTTGTACTAAATATTGCAACATCCTTCTGCAGGGACATTCTTACCCTGCCTGGCTACTACCATGCTGCGTCACCACGAATCAGAGAAATCAAGGCTCTCCTTGGACATGAAACTGGAAGCAAAACCACAATGCTGTCAAACATCGTGCCAAATTTTCACACTGGGGAAAGCTTCCACAAAAATGAGAAAACACAAGTTTCTTCAGTCCCTTAATTCGAAATACATTTTACACTTTACCACAATCCTTGCACTATTTGGCCCATTAGATCCCCTGACATCAGTTAGAAGACTGGCAAGACAACTTAAAACTGAGCCCAATCGCAGTGCTCACCACCACGTGCCTGCAGACTGCAAGACATGGCTTTCAGATGCCCTGCAGCTTTTTTACTCTGTCACAGCCATGTAAAGAGACGTTTACATCAGGGGCTGTTGGTTCTCATCTTCAGTCATTTTATTCACAAAAACCCTATTGAAAGCAAAGGTACGTGATGACGAAGGAAGGCAGTGGAAAGGAGCTTTTTTTGTTTAATCCGTTTCTGTGCAGAAGCCTCCAGGGTTTTAAAATATTGAGGATACCAGTTTTAAAGCAAATTCACTGCTCTAGCCTCCGTTCTGCAAGTATTTTTTTTTTAACGTATATGCAAACATGCAGAAGGTCAAACTGAACTACCAAGTTCCTGCCAGGTATTTTTCATTGACCTGTGGCTATTTCAACATTTTCCTGTTCTGGCTGAAAACTTATAACAAATCCACATGGCATCTTAACAGCTAGAAGGTTTTTTAAAAAATAAAAGATGATCCAAATGGCTTTACTAAAAATTATGATTGGCCTAGACTTATACACATTTTCCTTACAACATACAGCACATCTTCAGGGTGAAATCATGGCACAAAGGGATTTACTGTGAAGCTCAATGGTTCTGTGTTGTAAGCAGCAAACCCAGAGCCCTGATCTGTTCAGGCCTGAGGTTTAGACTGGACATTAGGAAAAATTTCTTCACCAAAAGGGTAGTCAGGCACTGGAACAGGCTGCCCAAGGAAGTGGTTGAGCCCCCATCCCTGGAGTTATTTAAAAGATGGGTAGATGTGGCGCTTAGGGACATGGCTTAGTGGTGGATTTGGCATTGTTAGGTTTATGGTTGGACTTGATGATCTTAAAGGTCTTTTCCAACCTAAATGATCCTATGACTCTGTGTGGGGGACAGTCGCCTTCTGGCCCACTAAAGCCACCCAGTCCCAAAGGATAGTGGAGTCTACAGTCCCCTTTGCTGCACACTGTAAATGGACAAGGTGGAGAGAGAAGACCAACCCATATCTACTGTCCTACCAAACAGACAGATTTGCTCATAAGTGATTACAGAACTACACCTACAAAAAAAAACAGAGCAGAGATAATCTTTTATTATCTTTGAGCCATCAACAGAAAGGTGCATAGTGTAACTTCATGACCTCTCCTATAAGTGTATCCCCAACAAGGTAGAGGAGTTACAGACTACTCTACAGCAAACTGTGCAAGATTGTTCCTATGCTCAGAGCAGCCATGGAGCTGCTTGGGACTCCTGGAAGAGGCTAACCTTCCATTCAGAGAAAACTGAATGGGCACAGACTAAAGAAGTTCTTCCTATTCTACTTCTAACGTTCATTTTAAACACAGCTTCAGTTAGTAACCTGAACAAAGACAAATGAACTGCAAAATACAATGCCATACTTCACACATCCATAATCCAATTTTTTAATATCAAGCTAATAAAAGAAAAATGCTCTTTGATGCTCTATACGGTGGACGCTATCACACTGATAGTCAAAATCACCAGCTGGCTCCACCAGGCTGCGATGCCAGTGAAATCCTTAATGCAGCTGGGAGACAAAATTCTGAAGAAGAAACTGATGCAACAGTATAATCATGAGCTTTTTTTTGCCGTATAAAAAATCAGAAGCTCACTTGAACTCAGTAATCCTGTACAAAACACAGGACACTAAGTAATAGCTACTCCTGTTCTAAAAGGCATTTATTGTGCTCCTCAGTGAATTGTAGACGATTATGTGTGCAGTAGATTCTACCCTTTATACTGAGTCTTATTTTATAACCGTAGCCAACTAACCATATCTGCACCATTTGTTACTATATAAATGTTTCATAAATAATAGCATAAAGACAACTGAATGGTAAGTGAAGTAATGCAATCAATCAGTAACAACAGGAAGCTAAAATTAATTTTATGGACAAAGGAAAACTAGACAATACAATCAGAAGATGACAAGTGAAAGCCAAAGAGGAAAGCTGAAACCACACAAAAGTTTTACTTCAAAGAAGTGTTTAATCAAACACACAAGTCCAGTGCTCATTTGTTTTCCCCATTTGCCCTGTCATAAACAATGAGCAACACAACAGTTTTTCCAAGAAGCCATGGGAGGTAAAGTTTCTGTAATTTAAGCCAATACCCTAAGGAAAAAAAATCTTTAATGTAAAACACAGTGTAAAGCTGATTACGAATTTGCCACAAATTTTGCATTGTTTGTATTCTTAAGGTTATTTACATTTAAAACTGTTATTTTTCATTGCCGACTACACGCTGTGCCAAAGCAGACTTCCAGTTTGCTTCGTTAAATGCTCAGTTTTCTCAAAAACATTATTTTTGGACTGTGTTTTTTCTGATTGGTTTTCAATGTTTGAAATGTTTCTTTACCCACAATGGCTGAGAAAATTCACATCTGCTATCCTTGAACTTTATCCAGACCTTATGACTTTTGTACAGGGCAATATCAAAATCTTTAGTCCTCGTAAAACTCCTTATGCTTGTGAAGATACACATGGATGTCATCAGTGAGTTTCCATGTTACTAGATCCATCTGAAAAGTAAAATAACATAAGAATTGCAGCCCTACACAGTTGCAATATCTAAACTTCCAGTTACATGAAGTAGTAAGTAAAGCTGGGTGACATATAACACTGCTGTGTTCATTTGGAGGTAGGAGTAAAGAGAAGTAAAAATTCACATCAGCTTCTCATTTTTGTAACTACCTTTATGCCAACAAGCTGTAACTGTATGTTTTAAGGACACCAAAGGTTGATTAGGTGCATTTATAACTAAGATTCCTGGAACTGCAGAGAGGAGAAGAGCAATCCAAGCCATTTTTCTTACAGTTAAGGGTACTGAAAATAGAGCCAGCCTTTTGTACACAGGCTGCAAATTGACCCAAGGCACCGTATACCAAACACGTAAGTATTACAGGAAACACACAGCATTATTTCCAATTATTAACAAGAAAAAAATATACATGTCTATACTGGGTTTTATCTAGAGCAAAATCAGAAGCAAATTATTTTTATTTATTATAAAAGTTCATCTAAAGACCTAAAGAGTCCGTCACACACTAAACAGTGACTATCAACCAAGTTAGGTACTGAACACCTCTCCCTCAGTAGTCACCAATTAAAGGCACATAATCCCTTGCAGTATTTTCTTCACCAACAACCAACCAAACCAGGTTCCTCCCCTCCCTACCTGAAAACCTCCTACCTTCCTTCCAGTCATCCCGTCTCAAAAATTTGGGTCATAAGCTGAGTCTGGGAGAGTGTTGAGAGAAGCAGCAGGTCTGGGCTGGGTGGGAGCTGGGGTGGGATGCAGCTGCAGATCCCAGGGAGCCATGGCATGAAGGGCACTATGGGGAGATGAGTAGAGCAGCCACCCCTCGGCAGCTCTTCAAGGCATTGCCTCAAAGAGGTCTCCAGCTGCTCTGTGCTCAGGAAGTTGTAACCAGTCTCTTAAATCCCAACCTGAAACTGAGCAGCAGGCGAGTGAGGTTGCAGCTTGCACGAAGTATACCACCCCAGAGAAGCGGCATTAATGAAAGGAGCCAGGACGTGTTGTAATCGTGGCCAGCTCTGGGAGACGCGTAAAGCAAAACACACGAGTCATGTTCCAACAGTGCAGCCTTGAAGCGATGACGGAAGGGTTTGGGTTGTGAAGAGTCACACTAAATGAAGCTGACATAATCTCCCAGCCCACCACAGCCGCACAACTGTTCAACACTGCAGGGTAATCCCTTGGCTACTATAAATGCCACAGAAATCCTGAGCAAAGGCAACAAACAGGTTTGTAACCTGTGTGAACACTGCAGACAGGTACCAGGGGAGCTCTCAGACTTTGTCTCGCAACCACCTCCCAGCCCACTCTGGGACTTGGGGAAAACCAGTAACACTGCTGGTCTAAACTGGGGCCGTTGTAACCTGCACATGGAAACTGCAAGCCCTAAACCAAGCTTGTAATGATGTCTACCTACACTAATTAGCTGATTATGTAAGACTGGAGACATTCACCAAACCTAAATTATATTATGGATAAAGTTAGAAGCAATAACCCTAATCACAGCATGAAAGATTCAGGTTAGACATCAGGAAAATCCTTCCCTGGCAAGGGCAGAGAAACACCAGAACAGATGCCACGTAACGCGTAACCTGCTTGTATCCTACCTCTCTTCAGCTGCTTCTTTTTTGTCTTATCCTACCTGATATTACACTTCTTTGGTGTGTTTTTCAAGTGCCCACAGAGCGTGCACGTGGCTGTAATACAATAAATACTATTAACAAATGATGGCTGTTACAAGATTTATAGCAGACTTCCAGGATCCACCTTACAAATATAGGGTCCAGATCTAAAAAACCCTCACTTTATTAATAGGCATAATTCTGATTTATGCTTTTAGCTCCATAACCAGCAGTGTAAATAGATGCTTGAGAAGAAACTGCTCTTGTAATATTTTTGCAGGATCAGGCCCTAAAAACGGAGGATACAGATGGTGAACACAAGATGCACACTGAGTGAAAACAACTCTCACTTTCCACGGTGGCAGAATGCCAGTTAGAGCCTGCTGATGATGGTAGAAAAGGAGGAGGAACTGTAATGCATATGTGCCAAATTTACTCATTTAAAAAGTGAATTGGGCATCACCGTCTGTTGCAGCTAATCAACAAAATGAGATAAGTGGGGCAACAAATTATGCCCCTTTTAATCAACTAGCACTGTCATCTCCTTTGTAAACAGGGAGAGTTTCTAAATTTGTTTTTGGTAAGTTTGAAGCAGTAAAAGAACATGGAAACATCCTGTTAACAAATTACTGGCTCAATTCAAAGACGATCAAAGGTCTTTCTACAGACTTTAGATCAGGATCAAAATATATAAATAATGTCACTCCATGAAAGAAAGTCAAGGATGAAGAGCAGATTCATCACTTGGGTTTTTAAAAGTTATTTGAGAAAAGCGTAAATTATTAGATCCTGATTGTGCATTTCCAACAGCGTGACTACACTATATTGACGAAGGCATAAAGGTTTGAAGAATTAGACCTGTATTTTACTTGCTGCTTTGCTGCAGCACTCTAGACAATGACCAGATAACGTTGTATTATTTCACCTCTTGTTGTAAAAGGGAGTAGAAGGAAAATGCAGAATTCCACCAGCTTATCTCCCTTCAGAACGCAAATCTTCTCTGAAAAAGATAAATGCCACCGACTCTTTTTGTATTCAGAAAGGGCACCTAGGCCGTGTATTCCTGATGTGAACATCTGCAGGGGGGAATTCCCAGTGCTCCTGATACACCGTCCCTGGAGCACTGCATTCAGCTCTGGGGACCCCAACATAAGAAGGACATGGACCTGTTGGAATGAGTCCAGAGAAGGGCCACACAAATGATCAGAGGGATGGAGGGCATCTCTCCTACAAGGACAGGCTGAGAGAGGTGGGGTTGTCCAGCCTGGAGAAGAGAAGGCTCCGGGGAGACCTAATTGCAGCCTTCCAGTACCTGGAGGGGGCCTACAAGAAAGCTGGAGAGGGACTTTTTACAAGGGAGCATAGTGATAGGACAAGGGGTAATGGCTATAAACTGAAAGAGGGTAGATTTAGATTAGATATAAGTAAGAAATTCTTCACTATGAGGGTGGTGAGGCACTGGAACAGGTTGCCCAGAAACGTTGTGGATGCCCCCCCTTCCCTGGAAGTGTTCAAGGCCAGGCTGGATGGGGCTTTGAGCAACCTGGTCTAGTGGAAGGTGTCCCTGCCCCTGGCAGGGGGCTTGGAACCAGATGATCTTGAAGGTCCCTTCCAACCCAAACCATGCTATGATCCCAGCCAGAAGAGCTCCAGCACCATACCCATTTATATTTTAGCGCTCCTCTGTGCGAAAAAGCTCAGTTCCAGAATATAATGCTACACAAAGAGCAACCATAAACAAACTGGATTAAAAATAATCCCGGGAAGTGGCCTAGGTATTTAAGGAAACTTTTCCTAAAGCGATACAGGTCTGAACACATGATCAATTAAACAAAAAAGCCCCAGATATATAGAAAATGGCTATGAAAATCTAGGGTTTCATCCAGATTTGAAAGCTCCTTGCACAGGATATCAGCAGACATTACAGTCTCTACAAAAATCTTTCTATGATATAGAGCTTTATCAAATCCAGCAATTCAAAGCTAATTCAACTGAAAGCCAAATGAGAAGCTGTATGGTTCACCTGGTTTACGTAAGACTCGGAACCTTGGCAAATCATTTTAACTGGATTAGTAAAACAAAACTGCTTGAGTACGGAAGATGAATATGCAACCTTTGCTTATAAACGCATAAAGTAACTGCCTGACAAACAGCCCAACATTACATTAGTAATGCAACGTCCCTTCATTTTTGCTTTCTCTCTCTGTGAGGGAGAAGTTAAATTCTCTTCAGCGTTTCCACTGCCATTGAAAAACATTTCAACAATGCAAATACAGGATTTACTCCACTGACCACCAATGCCAAAGGCCCCAAAACCACTTACTCTGAAAGAAGATGAGTTTTGCAATTTGTAGCTGCATCTATAAAGCAATAAAAAATTAATGGTTTCCTTTTGACTACCATAGAAAGGAGCTGCTTTGCACATTTCTTTCCTCGGGGAATCCATTGCTGTAATTTTCTGTATTCCTGCATTGCTAAAGTCACTGCAATGCTGACCTAATTTGGGTCATCAAAACCCTAGGATTAATCACACGTCTAAAAACAAACAAAAAATTAATTGTTACATAAAGTTACTTGCTTGATTATCTGTAACTATTTCTATCAAATTCTATGCAGTGTTCTTCAAAATGTTAACACACAGAGGCTGTAACATCTGCATTTTTTCATCTATAACAAATAAAAAAACCAGTAATCTACATTTCATGTTTCTGTATTGTTATCATCAACAGCGTATGCACTGTGCACATTATCCATTGCAGGATGTCAAAGTAACAACAGAAACATTAATCTAGTCTCAGAAAACCCTGAAAGTTGGGTACGTATTAACCTCAGATGCTGTGAGGTTAAGCTACTTGTCTATGGTTGCACAGTGAATTTGACAGGACCAGGAATAAAGCCCAAATTTCCTGATTCCCCAGCCCTATAACAAGACAACACTGGTATAATTGCTAAGTTTTAATTTAATGGTCTGTACAATTCCTATTTCTAAATCTCCAGAGTTTGTAACAGCAGGTATTAATGTTTTACTTCAGGTTCAAAAGTACAAAGTACACCAAAAGCTGGTTTTAGTTTAATGGAAATGAAATAGCCCATCTCAAAACACTGTGCTGTTCAGAGCATGCTAACGCTTCGAGAACTGTATGGAAATGTTAGGTATGCATCTCTTGTGTTTGATTACTCATGTCATCAGAGCTGGCAATGCAGTGGTCCGATCGGCTTGCACAGGACTGCCTGGGACGTTTCCATACAGCTCCTCTTTATGTAAGGCAGGCGTAACCTTGACCCTGCCCTTGCAGGCATGACTCCCTTGAAATGCTACAATGAGAGGTCAGTCCCATTAGATTTTATAGACTTTCAGCGTACGCTCACTAGGTGGGATAAGTACCAAATGCATGTTGGCATGGGTTACCTACCCTGCACTCAAAGGATATTCTGGTTTCCAAAAGATCAAACAGCAGCTTGTTAGAGGAACCATTAGAGGATTCAACTGCCTGTTCCCCAGTCCCATTTCTACTGATGCAAGTGTGTGCCCAACACGTCTCCCTGGAGGAACCCCAAATTCTCTTTTTTCAGAGGTCCCAAGAGCCCCTAAATGTGGAGAGCCAAGACAAGCCGCAGCTACCCAGCCTTTGGAAATTCATCATTTGCACAGGTCACAGAAGCAGCATGGAGAAGCATGCACGCTTCAGACCAACATAGAAGTGAACAATCCTTTCTGTGTCCAGAAACTACCACCAGTACTCACCCAAAACCAAAGTCGGCCATTCCAGAAAGTTTTGCACGTGCAAAATACAATTTCAAAATTTATTTTTAGCTTCACCGTGCCTTCATCTCTCTTGCTAACTGACTGTCCCTTCCCCATGTTTTTAGTAAAAATTTTCCCCTGACTTGCATGCTTTATTGTTCTTTCAGATCTTACTGGTCCTAGCCACTTCATGGGTTAAGCAACAGCTGCTTGGATAATTAGAAGGGAAGAGATTAACAAGCCAGAGAACAGTCATTACCTGGAGACATTCTGAAAATAGCCATCTCCACAAATCCAACAGACAGAGCCATCAATTACAGTATTCCTAGAGCATTTGCACAGAAAGAGTATGTTAATCTTATAAGTAGAACCCACAGTGAAATAGGTTTCTCTGTTTCCAAAAACATCAATTCCAGTATTTCAGGAAATAAACAGTGAAATTGGTGCTTGTAATGTCACCAAATGTGGATTATGTCATGCTTCTAATGATTAACCGATTCTAGAATAAGGGACTACTTAGCACAAGGGAAAGAAAACCAGAAACATTTAGCCAGTAACAGCTTCAGCTCTCACTGACAATCACCCCTTCATGGACTTCTGGAACTACTTGCATGTACAATAGCATGCATGTGTTTAATGCTGGAGCCAGCGGCATCCAGTTATCCCAGTTACTTGGATAATGCTAAAATAAAGACATGCTTTCTTGAAGAACTTCAGCTCAGCTGTAACGTAAGAACACTTTTTAACCTCTAATAGACTTCATCTTGTTTCAGTTTTAATTTGAAGAATCTACTTATTCGAAAGAATATTGTACTCGGAATCTGTTGGAAATTTTATTTAACTATCGTGGATTTGGTTACAAATTTCACTTGATATGGATATAGAAAACTAGATTTTTTTTTTTTTAATCGAGAATGTTTTGAGAACAGTTTTTGAGCTGGGGTTTTATAATAGATCTTCAAAATATGCTGTAAAAACTCATTTTCCCCTCATTTTTTAAAATTGTATTTTGATCTTAGTTTGAAGGTAAGTTTAAAAAATTAAGATGTTTCTTTTCAAGAACATACCAAGACAAAAATTGAAAAATTGTATACAAAAAGCATGATACAGTTTTCAAGCAAAAATTCTGGGGAAGTATTTGTAAAATTAAAGCAACTTTTGAAAACTGTTATAAACTTTACGACTTAGTGACTTAAAAAAGTTCCCCCAGTTAAATAAAAAATGGATGGAAAATCATGTTGGCTAGGTAGCTGTAATTTAAATTAGGTATTGTAGCAGTAAACATACCAGAGTAACAGGAGGAGACATGGGTAAGGCTGAGATGGAAGGCACACATGCATACATACGCACAAAATCTGGGCCTGTTGTTACCTCAAATGACATCATTTCATAGCACCTCTCTCTACATGGGGAACACCACAGGACAGACCAATTCATTCCCAAATTAAAAAAATAAGCCTGGACCAAACCACTTGCCCTGCCAGAGACCAGACTGATCATGCTGCTGGAGACACCTGAGGTCCCATGGTGTCATCTGGATCATGCCAGTGACTGAACGCTTGTCCTGGGAAAGAGGGAGTTCATTGTGCAACCCTGTACGCAGCCACCTACCAGCTGAGGAAAGCCTGACAGTCGGGGAAACAGGTACCTTGTATGGACTTTAAAAGGGGAAATCTTAAAGATCTCAGTAAATTTAAAATTCTTTGAAATTTTTGTGGCAGCAGCCTGGACGTGCCAATGCACCTATTTAAAATAAATGAAATACACTGACTACAACGTGACACACTTGCTTCAAGAGTCGCTGCACTCATAAACTTGTATACAGTTTTTTTTCTGCAAGAACTGATGTGGGGTCAATAGCCATTGCAGAAAGTACAGGCGCTCTCCTTTCTCCCCAGGACTGAATGTGAAAGCATGGAGCTAATTCGAAGCCTCCTCATCCCCAGCTAAATGAGCTGGTTGGAGCTGTGGAATGACTGCTGGGCATGGTGGGACCATGCTCTGCTCCCTTGTCTTCGGTCAAGCAGAACATCCCCTTCTGAGCTGTTTGCTCCCTCTTGGGCAGGGGCAAGTCCTGCTAGCACAGCAGAGAGGCAGAGCACCGATCTCAAAAAAAGCTAAGTGAGCTGTAAAGGGCAAATACGTACAAGGGGTGCCATCTGGCAACAACATAAGGAAAAAAAGCATTAAGTGGCTTATATAAACCAGTGCCATAAAAACCCTGTATAAAGGCAGCTAAGGACACCATCTCTCCCAGCCTGAGGTACCGCTGGCTGAGCACTGCAAAAAGAACAAAATTAAGGTTACGCAGTACCTCGCATTAGGCCCAAAATAAATACAGTCAGGACTTGCACGTCGACAGCAGCATGAAACAAACAAAGCTTGGGCTGCTGGGTAAAATCCATGAGCTCCTCACCTTTGTCGTGGTGAACTGGGATGGGTGGGAGATGAGTAGGGGCTGCCTCAGCTGCAGGAGCCCCAGGAGGCGCAGGCTGCGCCGGGACACACATGGACCTCTCACTCCTGTCCCCTCTAGCCAGGCCTCAAGAGGCAGGTCCTCCACAGTCCAGCTTACAGCATAGGCTCACCACAATAAGAAAAGCCCAGCACTGCCAGGGAATTAAGGCCTATACTGAAGCCAGCTGAAGTCAATCAATGACTTCAATGCATTTTCACTCAGACCATTGTAGCACTCTCTGCAGGGGTTAAAAATCTCTGTGTCTCTGATCACCACCACCACCTTCTTCTGGTTCCTCAGCTGGAGGTGTAAATGTGCACTACCCCTGACTTTTAAGGACTACAGAAAGCAAAGATGAACAAATTCATTCATTTCACACACCCAGTGTTTTCCAAACAATCCTGAAGACTGAGGAGATGGCAAACGGACATTCTGCTGCTTAAGCTCACCACAAAATCCAGTGACTGCAGTTATCCTGTTGACTTTGCCATGCAGAGTGGCTCAGCCTTAATAACAGTGCCACTTACTGCCCTGCGGGTTGTGTGCTACGGGCTGCTGGCCATGAAGAAAAGTACCAGAGAAGCTCATAGATCTGGAGGTGCTTTGAAAAAAAGGTTTATGCGAAAAGTAATTCACAGAATTCACCAACCCGTGAAACCCACTGAACCAAATTACTTCTAAGCACACTTCTTTCATCTTTTTTTGCTTATTCTTGTTCAAATTTTCCCTTCAAGTTAGTCATTTGACCACGTGCAGCCTCTGTTACTGTTACGGCAGTCTGTGCTATGGAGCTTGTGGTCCAGCCTAGTTTAGTGGTGCTGTTGCCCCTTCCACATCAGCAACCAAACCTTCCCTCCTGGTACAGTCTGCGATGAAGAAGAGCTTTCAACTCCCAAAGTGCTGTCATTCCCCCTCTCCTTTGACCCAGGATAACTCCAGTTCCAGATAATTAAGCTGTCAATCAGCAGAGCTGTGGGAATACTGCCATTTTCAGAAGCACCCACAATGGCTCTCCCAGGGAAAACTCCATCTTCCAAAACTGATGTCAAGGCCAGCACCAAGCGTGCCTATGGTACATTCCCCAGTGGAATTCTTCAACTCTCAGTCACAGTCCATGTGCAGTTCAGATTCTTCTAAGAAAAGGGGAAAATTAGGCAACTTTGTTATAGGAAGGAATCTGGCACGCCACCAGTTTCTATGCAGCAGAGCTCATGAAGTATTAATTGAGCTTTTTATTTTTCCTGAGTAATATAATGTGCAGAAAATAATATGCAAGCAGATAGCAAGGCATAACACATATCTGAAGAATATTATTTGCTACATTTTGCTACAAGTATAGTTATACAAAGTTCACAATACTGTAATACTTTGGTTTTATCTGTTGTAGTCAATCACTAGCAAACTGATCCATCTTTACTCCTAGCAGAAATAAAGATTTTGGTAATTTTTCAATAAAGTAACATTTAAATAACAGAAAAACGTCAATTTCATATTAGCTTTCTCTAAAAGGAATTGAATTTAAGACCAAAAGGAAAAAAAAAGCTAATTAAAAAACTTAGTCTACTGAGTTTTAAAAGCTCTATGCAGTTACTTCAGATGATTGCTCATAAATTCAATAAAGCCCTAAAGATTACTCACGTCTAACAGCGTTATCATCAAGGGCAAAGTAACTTTCTTTTCCCTCTATACAGAGAAAATGGACTTGTATTATGCTGCTAATCACACCTACACATTGAGTACCCATTAGTGTTAGAAGCTGAAAGCTATGAGCAAGTTTTATTTCTCATTTTTAGAAGACGATAATATTTTCGGATCGCTCCCTCAGATTTTAGAACTGGGGCTATGATTTTCCTACCAGAATCTATTAGTTCAATATTAAGTGCCCTTAGGACTTGTAAAGTATCTTTTTATTTAAAATTACACCCAATCTCAAATATATATTGAATAAGAATTCCTAATTGCAACTGAAATTTCCAAAATGGAATCTGACATATAAAATCCACAGTGTTATATTTGGGGATCATTCATATGGGTCGCTATCATTTCTAATATGAAATGAAATTCACTGCTGAAAATTTCTACTGCACGTTCCAGAAATATATTAAAGAAATTAGAAGATCTATTAGATTCCTCATAGCATAAGAATAAAAATGTTAACATTTGAATCTGTAATTTTCATCGTGGATAAAATTAACAGGAAGGGAACTCTGCTTTTTAGACCTGTATGATGCCTCTTAACCATTTACAATCCTTGGCCTCAGTTTTCACCCACAAATGTTGGCATAAAACATTCCACAGCAGGCAGCTACCCTTCCCAGAGGAAATTCCTCAAATATCCCCAAAATTTGTTCTCAGTATTTACTACCAACGTTCTTTACATGCTGTTGTAAATGCCAGGTGACTTTCAAAAGTTGCCAATACTGAAAGAACATCACTTGCAAAGCAGAACAGTCCTCAAGCTCTTCTGCAACTGTGGCAGCCCTCAACAGCATCACACAGAGCCTTAACATGTTGAGCAATATTCAAGCAAGCCACTGATGAGAACAGTGTTAAAATGTAGAGGGTGCAAATGAAAACATTTGTTTCCCTGTTCTTGACCATCTACCCTTTCCTGATAAAACTACCCAAACATGCCAAATGTCCTTTTGTACTAAGGTTTTCATCTTCTTATTCATTCTCTTAAGGTCAAGTAGGCAAGTTTTCTCCACATCCGGTTTAATATTTTCATTTTTGTCGTGGGCATTGTGTTCTGGAAAAGTGCGAAGATTTAGGTGGTAGGAACTGTAGAGGGTGAATCACTGACAGGATTAACATTTCACTAGTAAAAAATAAAGAATGTATCAAACATCTACTTTAGGGCGGGGGGGGAAAGGAAAACAAAACTGTCCATCATCAGGGTTACTGGCTGCTGAGCACGTTGCTTTTTAGTTTGCTCAGTTTTATCTCGTTGTTTCCTTGTACTCCCCTGTCTGCCATTGTGTCTGTCTGTCTGGTCTTGTTTTCCACCATCTTGCATGTGCCTGGCAAGATCCCTGGGCAAAGTCAACTCTGTCCCCTATAGAAGAGCCAGAGTGGAGGACTATAGCCAGGGATGCTGTTCGTTTTGGCTATATATACAATAAGCAATAACAATGCTGGAAAATTCCACTCACATTTGATGTAACTAGTGACTATTAGTCTTCTGTGTTTATGTTTGTCTTCTGTCCCAAGGCAAAATTCTGCCCAAACTCCACAGTGCTACTTGTCAGAGTGCAGCTGAGAGGAGCGGGAAGGGAGGAAGTCCCTACGAGGAACCTGGGAGGTTGGAGAACTTCTAGCTTATTCCCATCAAACATCCTGGGTGGCCCATTGGTGTTTTGCCAGGCCCCTAATCATAGGAATCTGACACCATCATTGTGCTGAATGATTTAGTTTGCTTAGGAGTTCACTGGGAGCTGATAATCTGCCTGTCATGAACGATCTAAAACTGGAAAATGGTCACGCACATTTTAAAAATAGTCTGTTTATCACACCATATATATTGATTATCTTTTGGAAACACTCCAAGAGACATCATTCTGGAAATCAATCTAAAATAAATATGACCTGAATTTATCCAGAACAGGTTGCATGAAACCTTGTTACTAGGCTCCTATCTTTATTTGTCCCCTATACCAAATTGCACACATTTAAACAATATGTAACTGTCTACATGTTAATATCACAGCCTCCTGGCGATTATGAATCATTAAACAAAATTTTAATGTGGCTTATTTCACATGTGTGCATTGATATTTGAAAAGTTCAGTTCCCATCCTCCGAGTACTGAAACGCCTTTCAAAATCCTAAAGTTGTATTGCCAAAGTGGCCTGGAACATGCAGTGGACTAACCCCAGCCATCTACCTGTGACCTGCCAGAAAGACAAACAAATGCTGTCAGGCAGTAATAAACAGACTGCAGAAAAGTAAAGCATAAACAAAAGTATGATTGAAAACATCGAGAAAGAGAAGATGCAGATCTGCAGCCCTGCTGCTAATAAAGATCTGTGACTCAACCCCAGTGCCTGGCAGCAAACCCACTACAGCAAATTTTACCCAACCGAAGCTGAGACATGGAAGACTCAGTTGGCTTTGGAACCAAGTTTCAGATCATTCAGTGCTTGAGAAAGGCTGTCAACCTTTGATTTCCATCTAAAGGCAACTGATTGCTAATTATCGTGTAAATTAATTGCTTCTCAGGGTTGACTGCTACCACTATTTACTGCTACAACCTGAAGAAGTGAGGTTCTTCTGGTTAACATTTGAACATGTTTACAGCTTCCAGAAGCAGAGAGAACAGGTTTCATTTTCAGCAGTCTACCTCAATGCCTCTTCCTCACTGGAATGAACTATGGATACTATAGGCAGATATTTCTTGTGCAAATAGAATTACATTATGCACCTACTTCATTAATGCTGCTCATGAATAAGGATGAAATGTCAGGCAGAGAAGGGTGGATACGCTCTGAAAGGAGAAGGGAATGTAACTCTGGAATAGCTGATTTCTGCCATAAATAATTTATAACAAATTATTATAGAACATATATTTTACGGAACATAAAACTAGTAGCATAAAGAATTGTTACCTTATCGCAACTGAAGACCAAAAAGCTGTTCTCAATTCCCTCTTTCCTGCCCGGAGCTCAGACTCTAGGTGCATAACCTAGCTCTTTGGACCTCCCTAAAGGACATCTGAAGAGTGGGGCATCGTGATGAGAAAGAGACACGGCTCTGTCTCAATTCTGCTTTGACTTCCCTCTTGCCCACAAAAGTGACAAAGAGTGTAATCTGTTTTATACACTAGGATCCAGGCATCAATACTACACTGCCGGGAGAGTAGGAGGACATCGCTGTGATATGAGACGCCCTAATGCAGCTGTGTTGGCAGGTGCAGCTCCATCATCTCTGCATGCCACCTTATGGCTAGAAAACATTCAACCCTTTTAAAATATCTTGTAGGTAACAACGCACTCAGTTCTCCTTTGCCCAAGCTGTACTCTGACACAGCAAGCAGCAGACTCGGAAGCAGAAAGGTTGGTTTGTGGCTTCCTGAGCTGTAAGCACCATTTTTGGCAAAAATGAGAGCAGCTCCAGTGGAGGTGCAATATCCTCCCCTTCCACCACATGTTCTGCCTCATCTCTTCTATTCCAAGAGGAAGAAAGAAGGGGGTATTCTGTAGAAGAGACCACTACATAGATGGAAATGACCCTAATAAGGAAGAGTTTTCCATGAGGATTTCCACTTGTCTTCCACATTTACTACATACCATGTTGTATGAAGCAAAGAAACTTGCTGGAGTGGAGTATCCAGCCCACTATATTTAAAAATGTCGGTAAATTGAAAATGGATCATGCCACTGCTCTCCGCTCCTTCCTCCTCCTGTCCCCCCACACACCATGAATATATTTTGGAAGAAAAGAGTACACCCACTACTTAAGCAGATTCTAAGTATTTTACAGATTATGCAAGTAAGGAGGAAATAATAATATATCATTTCAGCAAATCTGCAGTGCTCCATGGCTATAGAAAAGCTGCAGGAATTTTAGCAATACAACGCTTGGACAGGAGGTAACCTTCCCCTGTGAAACAGGGACCAAAATGCAGCAAGGGCTGAGACCTGCTGTGAATAATTAATGACATTTTTTCAGGCAGTGACTTATGCCTGAATTTCTAAAGGAATAGTCTGCTTAAACTGGTTTATTAAAGCTGTATCCCAAGGAAAATCCAAGCTGTTTAATGAAGCAATCTGACCAATTTGTGACGCGTTTTCCCTCTCTAGTTCTTCATGTGCTATTCAAACCCATACAGCACATAATTAAATCAAGGATGGCTAAAATACCTCACTTGCTAAATTACTATACATTTGCCTAATTAGCAATTACAACCCACTGTTGCCACAGACATTTGCTGAGTAATACCTCTGTTCCACTGTAGGCTTCAGCACAACTACAGAAAGTAATAACACACAAAACCCGCTATAGTTAGATGCTTAACAAGCACTATGGATAAATCAAAAAGAGGGTCACAACTTCAAAGGAACCAGAGCTTTAATTTACAGTGCAGAGATTAGCAATATAATTAATGAGAATCATAACAAAATGAAGGAGAGAAATCACTGAAATCCTCTAACCATGCAGCTTTGGGAAGAGCCAACAAATAAACACCAAACCAAAGCAAAATGTTGTCTGAAACACTTTATTGGTGCACTGTGCTTCTGATCTGTGATCCACCCCCTTCCCTCCCTGCCAGCCTCCTGTTAAAAAGAAAGACAGACTTCATACCAGTTCCACACTTTGGAACAAGATTTCAGGGAGCTTTTCTTTTCCTATGACGTAGGGAACAAGCAATGATAGGATCAGATAAATGCACATAATGAGATTAAGTCTCATTAAAAAACTCCTCTTGTACTTTAAAGGCACTTAATTCTATTAGAGGCAAGACTGAGAACGGTACACACACCTACAAACACAACACAGTCGATAGGTGCAGAAGAGACCCTATGCTGCAGAAACTGCATTTCTTGCCGCAAAGCAGTCACATCAAATGGTAAAACACTTTTCTGAAATGCGTGGATTTTATGTCATGAGACAAGACAGTATTAGACAGGGTACGTGATGTGCCTTACGTTGAAAGGGTTTCTGAACAGCTAAGTGTGAAACATCTCCACATTCAAAGGATGCACCTGTAACACACTGTGTAAGTAATTGCTTTTTTGCAATGAGCACCTGGTATGGCAGCAGCTTAGGGCACTCGCCACAAACTGCTTCTCTAATAACTTGTCTTGCGGTGTAGCCACGTGTTACCCGTAGCGGATTTCAGTCTTGGAGGCATAGCAGGGAAGGCTGCAGACCCGTCGCTGCCCTTGAGCCCACGTGCAATGCTCACTGCCACTTCCTACGTCCCACCCATCTACGGAGACTGATGCACCTGACTCTGGTGGACAAGTCTCAAGTGTTTCATAGGGACTGGAATTTCTGGCTTTCAAACGTAGAAACTGAAGGAATGAAATGCCCGACCTTTAAAAAAAGACAGGGAAAACCGCCTGCAAAACTTTTGCAGGAAACACAAATTCAATTCTATCAAATTTGACTTCTAAAAAGAAAGAGAAATAAAGATATTTAAATATAAATTCAGGTTATTACAGGAATTACTGGGAATTCAAAGATTAAATAATTACATTGAAAGAAATAAGGTAACTATTACTGAAAAATCAGATGCAAGCCTGAATAAAATTATATTAGTATACCTTTAACAGTAGCACTGACAAGTTAAGAAATTCAACAAATGCAGTGATGTATAGAATGCCCAAATAAATTATATGCACCTTTTTTCAACAAAAAAGTTCTGATTAATTTGCTAAATCTATTGCATTAGTCATGCCTTTATAAATATCTTTATAGATAGGTATGCAAAGCTATAAGAATAATCACACTTCATATCAACTTGCCAATAATTAATCTTTTTTCTTTGTGAATGATATAATTACTGTTTTTATCAGCAAAATTCTTAGATTTCTGTAGAAATATATGATGCGTAAAGCATACTTTAATTTTTGTTTCAAAGTTTGTATGACAAAATTCTTTAGCTAAAATAATAAATTAATCCTCTAATAGACAATGTTCATCCTGATTTTGTGAAGATGATTGATAAATTATTTATTAGCAATGAATCCTTAAGCATTCAGTGCCATCCAGGTCAAATTTAGCTAGAGACTGACCCTAATCCTAAATCAGATTTTCTAGCTAGCCTCTATTCTGCCAGCACTGAAAAGCTACAGATGGCAGAACGGAGGAACGCAACGATACCAAATAGGAACATTCATTTTTAAAGACAACTTAAAAATAAATTTCTCATACAGATTTATGACTAAATTTTCTGTTAGGCAGAAGAAATATAAAATAAGACAAAACAAAAAGCGACCTGGGGTGGGATATTGCTGAAAATACAGTGTTTCCACTGAAGCCAGCTCTAAGGTCAGACAGGGTCACAAACTGGAACAGAGATGATGTTGAGGGCAGTGCTGTAGGCAAGGGGACTTTTTTCATAAATTCTACTCTCCCTTTCTCAGTGCCAGCTTCTCAACTCCTCTACTACATTCAATGACATTTTTGATGGTACTTTTTTTTTTTCTTGAGGATCTGAGTATAAATGAAAATCAGCGTCTACAAGGTTGTTCCTATTTTGCAGTTAATACTATTCTACTGTTTCCTTCATGCCACTCTAGAAATGTAAAAAGGCCTTGTAGCAGGAATATATTACATATATGCTCAGTATGGGTCCCTTCAAACTGTAACAGCAACAAATGCAGGAGCCAAGACCCACTGTCTAAACTACACCAATTTCCATACAATAACATCTTGCCTATTGGCAAGAGCATTTTGTTCTTAACATCTATCTTCACTATTTCATAGATTATTTACAGGGTATAGAAACACAGCGTAAAAAACATCATCTCTCATCCTAAAATTAACACAATGCTCCCACGGATTATGCAACAGTACTTAAGGCAGATATTTTTGATAGCTGTGTTTGCAGGCAGTGATCCGTGGATTTATCAATGCCATTATTTTAACAGAAGTTTAATTCACAGTCAATACTTAGCTCATGATTCATTTTTATACAGTTAAACTTTATATTTTTATTTCACCTACATGAAAAGGTCTGCCACCAAAACTTTCTATAATGACAGAGAAATAGCCCAGATGGAAATGCCATAGTCACTAGGTGTCACAACAAGACACAGCCATGCTGTACAGGCAGAGTCCAAAAAGGTCCCCAGAACCTTTTTCCACCAGACCCTGGGGCACCAGTTACTGTTCAACACAGCAATAAAGCTAAATCCTTCTGGCAACAGACCAAAAGACAAAGCCAGTTTGAGTGCCACTTTTCTCCAAAATATCCACCCTCTCACCCACCTATCCCACAAACAACATGTTGGGGAAACCTCCTGAACCTTTACTGAAGCTCTGCCCCCTTTTGAGGGCATGACCCCAGCCATGCAGCACACAAAAGTCTGACCAAAGAGCTGGAATTAGGGAATCTCACCACACTAAAGTGCCACTGTGTCTGGATGTAAAAGCCTCAGTTACAGAAAATATTTTCAGCGTATCTGTGGAGATTGACAGCAAGGCTTTTACAGCATCACTTAGCCATCAGAATTTATAACCAGGAAAATGTTTGATCCAACTTCATACAATGGCCATTTATTTTAATAGCATAGTACTAGTTGTATATTTTCCACATGCTAACGTACTTGCAAATATGCTAAGCTAGCTGCTTCTCAGATTATAATAGTAATTCACACTACAGCAGAATTAAAATCTGTTCAGTTATAAAAATGAGGCAACAACACATCTCTCATTAGGAACTCTCTCTTCATCCACTCAGGAAAGCCTCTTTCCCTGACAAGACTTCCATGAATGGTTTTCCAGTTTCTCTGCCTCAAGGGCTGGAAAGTCAGCCAGATCACCAAAAATACCCTCAGAACTATAAATACACGCAGACAGAGCTATTATGATTTTTGTGAGCCTAGCAGCCTGACACCGGAGAAGGCAATGCAATCCATTCCTATGCACTGGGAGAGGCACATTTATTTGGCCACTGTTGGAGAACAGGAACTGATTGCAATGGGGCAGTATTTTCTACCACACCTGGGGGGCATTTTCTGCTAAAACCAGCTGAGCAGTAAAGCCCAGAAAACTATGACATTTATAGTCATACTCAGAAAAGAAAAGGCAAACCCTTCTGTGTCTGTGCTCCAGTGCTGAACAACTGCTGTTTTCACTATTGGTGTGAAGAACTGCTAGGGAAAGCTGGCTCTAAGAGTCCTTTTCTCAAGGGAAAGAAAAAGCCCTTCAAGTTAGGAATACTCCCTTCCCTTTAAGACAAGAGGACTGTGTGGCTCTTATCCTGTCCCAGGGGTGGCTTTGCCCAGTGGACAGGCAGACTAAGGCTGAAGCAGAAGACCTCAGGCTATAAAGAACACCCACAAAGTGGAGAGCCCTATGAGAGACAATGTTGAGCGACCAGCATAATCAGTAGACTAAGATGAGCCATTGCGTCATGAGGACCATCGGCTTAGGTGCAGGGTCCCAGTATCCAGCAGCAAAATAGAGACAAACTAAACCTGGGATGGCTGTAAAGCCTCAAGAATTGAACCACCTATTCCAGGGTGACAACTGGCCCACCAGACAAGCTTCTTTAAGGTGGGCAATGAACAGGGAGCAGAGCAAATGGAAAGGGAAGCAAACCTCTTAGCCTTCTGCCTTGTATGATTTTGGTGGGTGCAGTTGGTACTTGGGCTTTTTACAGCCTCACAGCAGGAGACAAGAGTTTTCTTCCGAAAGGGGAGCCCAGAATGTAGGTGACCTTGAGAGTCCACAGTGGGGTCAGGTCTGACATACAAGGCAGCAGCAGTGGCCACCAAAAAGACAGTCGCAGCAGCAAAGAAGCAGAGGGGTATAAGATGGGTGTAGGACCCTGGGGACCTAGAGGTGAGGTTAGAGAAGAATGCCAAGAGGAAGCTTGGCCTTGGGAAGATGGTGCAGGTGGGCAGGGATTTAGGACTGGGAGAGAAAATAGAGACTAGAAATACCTGGGAGAGACCTACAATAAATGAGGCTGGTGGTGCATGTGGATCAAGTGGAAGGGTATTTGGGGCACAGTAAGGACTATGAATAGGTTTGTGATAGGATCAATGGGGAACTCCAGAAAGGGTGGAAGTGTTGGGAGACTCTGGGGCTGGTGTGGGGACTTCTCAACTGTGTATGGGGGCTGGGTGGAGGAAAGGACAGAAAGGACTCCAGGAAAAGATGTTTAGGAATCTCATCTGAGCTTAAATGCAGCCAGTACCTCCCCTTCTGCTACTCCAGCTTGGGGGCAAGGGTACACTCAGGACTACTTTACTTCTCTGCAGAACTGTCCTCTTTGTGTTTTGGTTTTGTGGAGGGCTGATGCAATGGGCTCTGGGTCTGTGACTGAGGCTGTCTGGCAGAAGTGAGGCAATTTTTTATTGCAGAAGTCCAGACAGGTGATTCAGACACCACTGTCATACCCACATCAACACGCCCTTCAACATTACCCTGTAATGAATATAATGCAGCTGAGCTGGGGATTGTACAAAGTTTCAGGCCTTGAAAAGATTTTATTGCAGAGTCTACAGTCTCTCACCTTCCTACCCCTACTCTATGGCAGCACAAGTAATGAATAATACCAGATGCCCACACCGAAACACCTGGGCCTGACTTTCTGAGATACTGAATACTTACGGATCCTGTTCAGTCTGAGTTGTGACTGATTACCTGCTCTGAAAATTGACACCCCTCCTCAACAGCCCCCCTAATCAGGGATGTTTGAAAACATTTACTCCACATCAACCTTCCAAAACTGACAGAGGGACTGTGGCCAAAGGATATCAATCAACCTGAGCTAAATTGCGATTAGGACTATTGTATGATAAAATAAGATTTAGAAGGAGAAAGCACATTCCTCAGACATCAGTTAAAAAAAAAAGACAAATATTAATGTGCTTCTTGCTGCATGCAACAAAACATAATTCATCCTGCAACCTCAGCAGCTTGTGTTAAACTGAAGCAGTCACAGCTGACCTTCCTCAGTCACTCTGACAAGTCTATATTAGTTGTCCCCATTACATAAAGACAATCAATCAGAAATTGGAGAACAATGGCCTTATGAAGGTTCATAAAAATTGAATGCAAATCCTCTATGCCACTCAGTCAGGGACAAGTTATTCCCAGAGCTACAGACACACATCTGTGCCAAAACCAACATAATCTTTTTTTTTTTCCTGAGTAGGGTCTGGGCCCAAGAGCTGGCGGATTGCCTCAGGAGGGACAACTGCTGGGAAGCTACTCACCCTTCCCTGTTTGGTGTGACTCCTTCATCCTCTCTCATTAGTGTAGCACAGAACAAGAATGGTATTTATACAAGCAGCTGCTGTAAATTACTTTTTCTTTTAGTATTCTGGTATTACTGTAGTGTATATGCTCTATACCAAAAAATTTAGCTATTTTTTACACAAATTCCATTCCAGCAAATTCCTCATTACTAATTGGGGTTATCAGGGAGGGACTCAGAGCAAGGACCCCTCCACTTTCTGTCCTCCAGAACTGCCTCCTGCATGACAGGTCAGGCTGGCTCCACATCGCCGATTTCTAATGCAGAGCGTAGAGAGTACCACTGTCACACATGATTGAAACAAGCTAATACCTTCAATTTTCAAGGGAGATATCGAGCAGAAAAACAATTATCAAGGAAGAAATGAGATCCTGGGTGCTTAAGTCATACAGGTCTGCTAGAGGTCACCAGAATTGAAGTTTCTCATATATCTTCAGAAGAAGAAATATGAGGTCTTGTTCAAAATAGTAATGGGCCACTGCGTATCACGTTTGGAACTCCAGATGCCTGTTAGAAAAGTCGATAGCTGATAGTCAGCGATCCTGTTTGGTATACATGAAAAGCAGCTGTTCCTAATGTACTTGGTTAACCCGACACCATCAAGCTTATTTTCGGTCATTGCTGGGTCAACTACCATTTCTTCCTCCTCCCACAACCCTACACATCCCCTTCCCCAAAATAAAAACCTCATGGGCCAAAACCCAAATGGCTTTCATCAAACTTTACATTACTTAAATATCATTTTATTGTTGTTTTTTTTCTCCCAATCCCACATACAGATTTAAATCAAGATCCAAGCATTGCTTTGGGTCCTGACTTAATAGGACAAAACCTCAATATCTGAATAGAAAAACAATGTCATCCTGCATTCCCTTTAATGGGATTTTCTCCTCTAGCTATATTTTAAAGATGAAAGTAGTTTTCAGGGGCTAAAACACTACAAACTAAAATTTTCTAGTGATTAACAAAACTTAGAATAGTCCTTAATCTTCTACTGTTCTTTCCGTTGAGCTGATCTTCACCTGAAAGACATTAAAAAAGGTAGACCATATTTGGCAATTTTGTCTGCTTTGGCCATACAGCTTAACCAAGGTACTTCATCAGGTACTCCTGGAATCCATCTAAGCAATTCAAATACCACATGCAAAACACTCTCAAACTTTTGACATTGCACGCTGCACGTTAGCTTCTAGATCCTCCTCCACAACTGCAGATAAACATACTTACACATCAGTGCTTCACTTTTCTCCAAGGTAATCCAGGAGCAAGCACAATCAGTTGACAAAACATTAGTCTTATTTTCACTCCCAAATGATAAAGTTAATACACAAACCATTTTGCATATATAAAAACACACCAATATTGTATTTGGATCTGAAAGCCAAACAACAAGCCCTGTGGCATTTAGGAACTAGTACCCAAGCAAAGCACTAGATTTCACAGTAAGGAAAAAACCCCCCTCACAACCTTGAAGACATTGGAAGTCTCCAATGCGTGCTCCTTTCAGTTTCCATGGAAGACACATGCTGCTGACCTGTTAAATTCTGCTCAAGTCCTCTGTTGTAAAGCAGTCCCAAAGTATACAAACAATCTCATCTGTATCGGGGGGGTCATACAGAGACTCCCGAATTTGGGAGCTTCAAGAGTTAACACTGACTTGGTTGCAGGCCTCCACCTTGGACTGGGAAATCATGCCTCATACCGTACTGTCAGGCAACTTTCATTTACACACTGTAGCTGCAAATATAATATTAACGTAGAGCAAATAAACCACACAGGTGTATTGTATCCACAGACACATTTCTACAGAGTCAAAGACAATTACATTATCCAGACCTAACAGTTCCTCGGCAGGGATACATATAAACTTCCTACCCCGTGCACTTGGAAGCAAAGGTAAGTAGGGTAACATCAGCAAGCTACTTTGAATTACTAATAAGAGGTACACATACTCACAAACGTATTTGGCAAGTCAATCCATAAAATGACCCAGTATTTTGATGATAAAGATCTCAAATACTTCATCTTGTGAAGTAGCAGCTTCATCCTCTAAGCAAAGTCTTTTCACAGAAATGTCATACATGTTCACAGCCTCATAGATAACTTAGCTCACCACTTTTCATGAGTGTGGGGAGGTGGGGAAAGACTAAGCAATGTGTTGTGCAGTGCAGTACTTGTAGCCAAGCAAATATAAAATACATTTGACAACTAACTACGTGAAGATACTGCTGCTCCTGTCAAATCTATCTTTAAACATGTGCCTAAATAAGGGATTTAGAGTCTGTTTCAAACACTTGCTGAAGTCCATAGGACTGACTTTATTATTACTTACTAGGAGCACTCAAGCACATACACATGAAATAGAAGCAGGTACATTACACCAAATTACAACACACCACTATAAACTGGTCCTTAACACCTATCTGCTCACTGCACCAGTATTGTCCTTAGGAGAAATGCAAATCACAGCAAAGCCTCACATTGTGGATGATACACAAACACATTCCCATATCGTCTTTTTCAATAGGTCCAACAGACAGCGTAGACTAGGGCACAGTTTAAGCCCTGAAATTCACGACTTCCACAGTTCAACTGTTTTTAAATAATATGTGCCTTCTATTATGTTGAAATTACTCATTGTATCTCAAAATGTGGCCAAGTGGAGGTCTGTAACTGGAAAGGTAAAAAAACAGCGGGGGGGGAGAAGGTTTTGGAATTGTGGCTTCAGAGGTGATGTTGAAACTGACTGACCTTAGATTTCTGCTGCAGTGAAGATTTTCAGAAGGCTGTACATTAATCCAGCAGAATCAATGCTATTTAAAAAAAACAGAGGAAACTATAACACATACTTTAAATATAGCCATGCATTTGAGTTCAACGCAGAGATTTTTTTGACAGATTCTGTATCATAGGGAAAGGAGGAAAAGAATGGCAATTATGGGATTTGATATATTTTAAGACTGTTGGTCTTAAAGACTGTAGCCATTTGAATTCAATATTGGAAAGATAACCTTTGAAAGTATTTTCACAGCAGGAATAAAACTATTTTAAGTAACAGTAAATAACTTTAATTAATCTCTGTTTGAGCTTTTAAACTTGAATGCAAACAAAAGGCTAACCCCCACAACTCCAAGTTTGCACACTAGGTAGTTTTCTCTAAGCTTTATGCAGCAGCTGGGCATCTGCTTAACTCCCCTCATTTAGCTGACACTAATTTCTAATCTGGATTTTCCTTCTCCATAAGGATTTCATTAAAAAAAAAAAATCCTGAAAGTACTTCCAAATAAAGAACATGAAAATAAAATGTAGAAATTATACACAACGATAGACACGTGTGTTACATTGCATGCTTTAAAACCTCCAAGATTTGAATAGAGTTAGAGCCTATAGTGATTTTTACCCATGCCTCCCCTGTCCCAGCCCCAGCTGAAGGATGATGGTTTTCCTCCATTCCGATTTGAACAACTGAGCATTAATGGCATCAGCCAAAGGGATGTGAGAGCACACAGCATGTAATTTGGATGGATTTTTGAGAAACAGTGCTGTGGTTGCAAGGATAATTCTGCTCTCTTTGATCACATCCTCTCTGCAAACCATGCTTTGTGCCTCTGGAGGGACAAATCTGATTCTTCCTTGGCTGCCTCCTGGACTGTGTGCTCTTCTGCACCTGTGGGCTGCAGCAGCAGGTCCACCTGGGTCATCACTCTTTTAAGAGACCAGAATGATCAGTATGGAAAGGAGTGGAGAGAGCACCTTCCCGAAACAGAGCTGCTGTTTCATCTTAACAGCAGGAATACAAACCAACAAGCAGCTTATGCATATACCTCTCTCATCCTGAAGTGTAACACTGGAAAGATATAGGGACCTGCTGAATGCATGATATCAATATATGGTGATATATGAGCAGGTGATCGATCACCTGAAGAACATAAAGCCCTTAGAGAAGAGTCATAGGTAGGTTAGAATCAAAACTGACATTTTTTGTTAAAAGGTTGTGCTCCCAAGAGCTTTTAAAGAAAACACAGGAAGAGATCAGAAAATGAAGCAGGACAGGAGGAGTTAGACAAAATATTTTTTTGAAAACTGATAGTCTGAAAAGATCTTGAAAGATGTAGGGAATAGGCATGGGTCTGCATGCAATTTTTGTTACTTTTTCCATTCTGCAGGTTCTTTCATGGCTCTTTCTGACTGTACAACACACTACATGCTCAGTGTCCCTCATGGCTGAGCTCCTCCAACAGCATAAGGAGAGGTGTCCTGGCAATGACACCCACAAAGCAGTCTCTGTAGTTGTAACCCTCCTCAGGAAGGCTTGACCATTTTAGCTGCTTTACTACAAGGCTAATTTTACTGGTCTATGTTCTGCTACAGTCCTCACCAATAAGTCTATCAAAAAAGAAAAAAAAAAAAAACCAAACTGCATTATCTACTCTGACAGTTATTGAAAATATTTATTCCTATCTAAGAGGAGCAGAGAGTGAATGGTAAATAGTAGTTTTAAGATGATACTGCAAAGGATATTTAAGTTGCTAGCACATAATAGGACCAAAAAAAAAAGTTTTCTTATCCTTTTGTTTTCCCCTGTCCCCTCTATGAGTAGAACTCATGCACTGGATATCTGATCTGGAAATAGCTTTCCCATTGATACTGGACTGATACTGGAAATAGTTTTCATTCCTGTAACTTACTTCTCTGCCCTTGTTGGCTTTCTTTGTCTCTCTCCTACTGCTTCTGCTGTCTTCCAAAGTTCATTAGAGTACACTGGAATTTGGGCATGTTCTTCAGCAGTATTTTGATAAACGCAAATCAGAAAGCAGCCCAAGTCCTCTTTCTTTTTTCTGGCCTCACATTCTTCCTTTAGATGGACTGATATCAGAAGTAAATATTGATTCATTTGCCTGCCACTCTCCTCTCGGTAAAATACATTTTTTCTACGTGTGTTTTATCCAGAAGACAGAACTTTTACTGTTCCTTGCAGCCAGCCTCAGCTCAGGTCTCTTCTGTAGACAGATCTGTTTGTTTACATCTCTCCCCGAACCCAACCCCACATTGTCATTATCACCCTGCAGTCCTGTAGGAAAAAGTGTATGTGATACATTATCTTTGCTGAATTACCAGATGAACTATTTTAAGAGAGATGAGTCACAGAAGACACATTGGGAAAAAAAAAATCAGATATAAAGTACAATAGCTCATATAAATACAATGGCCACGATTTTCAATAGGGTTAGCTGATTCCTGTGGGTCCTCTGTAAATTCCAAGCAACATATCTGCTTATTGTAACTCATACTTTTACTGCTTCAAATCTGCTGGTTTCCCTTATCTTTCATATCTTTGAAAAATGCTATCAACTTCCTCTATTGAAAACCTAATAACTCAAACCAAATATATTTTACAAATATTTGCCTGCCCATCAACCCACAAATGAAACTTAGAGAGCGTTTTACACATACGTATTTGATTCAAACCACCAGAGTAAGCGAATCCCCATAATCACTTCTGATGGAAAGGCTTAAGCTACGTTAATTTCCTCAATTAAATGCAGTATGACGAAAAACTGGTAGGTTTACTTAATAATATACTTGTTGACCTCTTTCATCCAAGGAATAGCTAATATTTATGATCACTTTTACTAAAATGGAGTTGATGAAGTATCTACATACTTTATGTGATCCTATCTACAAAGCAAGGGCAGCCATAGAAGAGGAGAAACTGTGCCTTTGATCCCAGGTGCAAGACCCTGGCCAGCAAGTACTCTCTACCAAGACATTCTCCTGAGGCCACGCAGAAAGTGCAATCCAGGTTCTGAGGCGTCTCCTCTGTGGGCCTCCTTGCTGTTCGCCTCTTCTCACACACGATTTCATTAAGCTTTATTCATTCCCCTAAATTTAGGCAAACCATCTCAGACTGCTTTGCATGTAGCCTGTACTTATGTTAGTGGTCCTTGCTGTTTTACCTATGAGCTCTGTGAAGGATCTTCTTTGCTTACCTTTACCCTAAATGAATGGTAACTGTTAAACCAGTCTCAGCAAGATTTTACCCATGCCTTTGCTGAGCACACACTTGAAACCTTCATGGTGTGGCTCCACTGCCACACACCATTGGGCACTACTACATTTCCAATTTGCATTTTGAGATGTTATGAAAAGTTAAGGTTAACTGAAAGCTGACACAAACCCTCAGCTAAACTTCCACCCAAATTTTGTTTACTTACTAAAAATTAATTGAAATATTCACATTCCTGAGATCATATCATGTTTCATTGAAAAACTACTGTTTTCAGGTAAGGTGGTGTTTGCTTTAGTTAATTTAAGGGGTTAACCCTATGCATTCTGAAGGAATAGCTGCAATTTACTTGCCTGGGGAAGGGGCAATAAAGTCAGTCTGTCTCGCATTACAGTCGACTAAGCATTTGCACACTGGAGATTGGGTCTTTGGTAAGAAACTGTTGATACTTACTTGCATTGTGCTTTAGCTCCAATGTCAGCAAAGCAGGAATTTCACTGGATTGAGTCTGGCTGAGGCGCAGTTAATTTTTCCCATAGCAGCCTTCATAGTGCTATGCTTTGTATCGGTAGCTAGAAAGGTGTTGATACCACCACCAGTGTTTTGGCTACTGCTGAGCAGTGCTCGCACAGCATCACGGCTGTCTCTCCAACATTCCCCCTTCACCAGTAGGCTGGGGGTGTGCAAGGTCTTGGGAGGCGACATAGCCAGGACAGCTGACCCAAACTGACCAAAGAGATATTCCACACCATATGACGTCCACTCAGCAATAAAAGCTAAGAGAAAGGAGAAGGAGCGGGGCGCGGGGCACTCATTATTATGACTTCTGTCTTCCCGAGCAACTGCTACACGTACTGAAGCCCTGCTTCCCAGGAAGTGGCTGGACGTCGCCTGCTGATGGAAAGTAAAGAATAAATCTTTTGTTTTCCTTTGCTTCCACATACAGACTTTACTTTTGCTTTTATTAAACTGCCTTTATCTTAATGCACAAGGTTTTTTTGATATGTTTTCTCTCCCCTGTCTAGTTGAGGAGGGGGAGTGATAGAGCGGCTTTGGTGGGCACCTAGCACCCAGCCAGGGTCAACCCACCACATTCACATATTTGCAATGTTCCAAATTCAACATTTTGAAGCAATTTACAATAATTTGAAGTTCAAGGGGACAACTCACCTGCACAAAGTTTCTTGTGTGTCTGAAGTATTTGCAAGTATTGAGGGCTTTTGTTTTAAAAATCAGAAAGTACATGTTCTATACTGTTCTTACTTGAAATGCATCTGAATTCTGACTTTGATTTGACCAAAATTATTTTACTGGATAATTCCGGTATCTGCACTGCTTATTTAGAACTATACAATGTTTATTGCTCTATTCTAATTCCCTGGCTACTGTGACACATATGAACAGCCTTTTTACAGTGCAAGTAGATTTTTCAAGAAGCTGTAAAGAAAAGGTATTAAAATTTTGTAATACGTAAAGTGAATTAACAAAACGCAACAATTTAAAAGTTCCTCCTCCCTTTAAAAATACAAACCGAAGGACTATTCATGTAAACATTTATGCGCATGATTAAATATAAGCATGCCTACTCATCTGCTACATCTGCATAAGTGTCTGCAGGATATGGGCCTAATTCCCAGTTTCCTTTCAATTCACTCATATTTCCAATCCATACTTTGGAACAAAAATAAATAACTCCAGTCACTCACAGCACACCACACTTCCAAATCACTCTATGAACAATTATATGACAATTAGGGACATAAGTACCTCACATAACATGGAGCTAAACAGAGACTCCAGCTTGGGATCTGAAAAGCATGAACCATGTTATTGCAAACACTTTGCCAGAGTCATTAATCCTGTCTCTATACAGGATTGTGCAGCCCTGTACTGATGATTTATAGTGTTCTTGAAACTCCAGCTAGTATAGGAACATGGCAACACACTGTGCTTTCTTCTATACATGCCTGAAAATATTTATCACAGTCTTGCAGTAAAGTGCATAACTCCCAACTCCTCATCCACAGCCTTAACAAGAGAGCAGAAAATTGTAACATTTGTTGCAACAAAACAAAGCCCTTGGATTTAGTAAAAGGCATGTTCAGCGGTACCCTATGTTATTTCACCAAAAGCCTTTTTTCTCTTCCACTGAAACAAAAATGTGTTATCTTTTAAATGTTGCTTTCATGTGTATCCAAGTTAATTTTCCAGCCTCCCTGAAGAAAGCAATCAAAAAATTGCAAATCAAATGGTGGAAAATAATGCAATACTGTCCCATAAAAAGAAACGGCAGGTACAGTCTTGAAGCAAGATTTTAAAATATGAATTTGATAAATGGAAAGAAAATGTACTGGAGAAACAGTTCCACAATTCTAATTTGGTATCTTTGAGAACCAGAAACATTCAGCACACCAAAATCTCATGAGAATCAAGCGAGCGAGGCACAGCTCAGCAATTATGACAAAGAATATCCCTAGTCCCTGCACACTCTAAGTAAACCGCTAAAAATCATTACTAAAACCAACATTTAAAAAGATTAAGTAAATACAATGACTCAAGTTCTGTCATCAGTTCCAAGGGGGCACCTCCCATTCATCCTTCTCATCTATGGAACAGACCAGCAGAGAGCCAAGATTCTTTTTTTCCATGATCTTTTACTGTTTTTCAGTGCCATGAAGCAGATAAAGAATTCCAGTGACGCAAGAGGAAACTAAAGGCACTTCTCTCTCTAGCTTTATGAATACGCTTCTCCAATCGTTCACAGTTGGCTTTTGTTGTTTCATCTTATTGCTCTTGCCCACATGAAAGATCTGTATTTCCACTTTTTTTTTTTTTTTTTTTGTAATTTGGCCCCTGATGCTGAAGATAATCTTATTCATCGTCTGGAATCTCTCTTGACCATTTCATTAAAGAGCCACTAACAAAGCATAGAAAACAAGTTCAAATTTTGCATTCTGGCTACTGTTGCTCCATGATTGTGAGCAGTTGCTGCCACCTTAGACGCACTGCTAGCAATGCCGTATAAACCTTCAAAGGCCTTCATTTGCAAGCCCAGACAGCAATCACAAAGGACAAAAGTGTTATGACAGAGATCACCATCAGCATATGACATGCCTTCAAAAGAGGACTGTTAATGAGCTGCTATCTGTCCTGGACCCTCTGAAATAAAATTGCAATACCTTCGAGCTCTCAAGAAGGTTAAAAAAAAAAAAAAAAGAAGAAAAAAAGAAAACTCCCAGATGTTCATGGGCAGCTGCCACAAGGTGTGAAGCGTTCTGTTTGTAGTTTTCACATGGCTTACCATAAGCAGCTGTTTTTTCACCAGACCGTGGTGAGGGGGGACAGTAACAACATGCGAGAAGGGAAACAGAAGAAAATGAGAAAACAACTCTGAAACAGTTCTAATGCTTGCAAGAGAATTTTTTCTGCTGCATCTAAAGACTATTTGTGAGGCTCAAAACAAAACCCACCTTTCTGAATACAGAAATGAGGGCATTGAGGGGGAAAAGCAAGACTGAAGCAGCCAAGGCTACAAAATTGACTGGCGAGATATTAATTTTATCATTCACTAAAATGCTGCCAGGTTGTAGTTATCAGAAGCAAACTAAGTTGTGTAAATGACTTTTATACTCTGCAATGAATCCATCGTAAATGCGTGTTTTAAACATTACTACCACGTGCCATATGATCAGCAGGAATATGACTGGGTATAAAAACTGAATTACTATCTCGTCTTGTCTCTCTTACATCTGAAGTGCATTGGTAAAGTAGCAAAGGGATGCTTGATTCTGCTGTTTATAAACAAAAAGACTTGGTTTCCAAAGCTGTGACCCCATCAGTTTTCCTCCCCCGCTAAATTCCTACAAGAATTGAAGGAAACAGTAACTGTTGATAAGGCTTTAGTAAATCTTTGGGAACAGCTGATGTGAGCTAAGGCAACTTGCAGCAGAGGAACATCCTCCTTCTCCTGTGCTGGACACTCAGGTCAATTCAAAATGTCCAAACGTTCACCCATCACTTCCAGAAATTTGGGACAGCTCAAGTGGCAGTTCCACATCACTGCTGTAGCTGGCACAGTTCTTCAGTGACCTTCACATGCCAGGGATTTTGCAAGGTAGAGAAAAAGCCCCCAACGTAAAACAACCTTGTTTTCTAACCTACATGTATACCTGTGTATTAGAACAGCTCTTGTACAAGTAATCCATTGACTTGCACGAACTTTAACAGGCAAGACACGGGCTGCCGCCTCTCCGTTTTTCGCTTGGTCATGCTGGTTTTTCGGTTACAAGATTCAGCTTGCTAACCCAGGCACATATAAGTCAGTTTGCACATTCGTACTAGGCCTCCTGTGTCCTGGATTCACTGAAGATGCTGCTTTTGTGCATCCAATATCTGCACACAGCAACTGTTTGTCTGAAGTCACCTTTTTTTTTTGTGTTGTGTGTGGTTTTTTTGTTTTGTTTTGCTTTTTTTTCCAAAGAGACAGATGGTAACTCCAGCTGTAAAAGGCATTACAAAGATGGAAGTGAGAGAATACACCAAGGAAAGGATGAAGAATAGAAAGGAAATTGCAAGAGTAGGAATCTCCTGCACTTTCCAGCATATTCTAATAGCTGCATTGCCACCCTGCTCCTTCAAAGGACAATAGGCATGGTTGCCTAAAGTTTATACTTTCTTTGAAAACCAAAGTTCTTTGATTGTCCGTTCCATTGACTCCTACCCTTTTCACGTTTCCCAAGTGACGTATTAAAATATATCATTCTATCATGGCAGTTTTGGACTGTGCTACTACTCATGTCTATCAGAACCAACACACTGGGAGGCAGTCAGATGTGACATGTCGCTCAGAACATGCAGAAAAAAATGTTTCTTCTTGTTTGGAGTTCTTAAAAAAAGGATAAGAAGAAAAAAGAAAAAACCCACTCAGCAGAAAGCAATGGGCCTTATTTATTGATGAAAAGACTATAAATACATATCTGCCAAGCAAATCCCTGTATTCAGTGATTCATGACAATTATTACTGAGGAAAGAACTATTTCTAGTAAGATAGGGGAAAAAGTAGAGGCTTGCAGGTAATATCTGACCATTTCAGAACTCAGCTGTTCCCAAACATATTTTTAAAGTTAGTGCATCTGATTTTTAATACTTGCAGTCATGCATACATCTTTAAGGTAAGTGGAAAATCATTTTATCTACCAAAGGAAGCTGTCCACAGGAATTAGCGTCATTGTTTTCATTGCAATTTTTGCCACTTGATCTAGGAATTGATTACTTTTCCTTAGGGTGGAAGGTATGAAGTAGCTCACGACTTGCATTCATTTCCTCCTGATTGCCTAGGGGAACTCCACCATTGCATGTCGATGCAGAGACCACAGCAAAGCACGTGAGAACCGGAGGTAAAGTATTCCCAGATGAATAGCCTGAGCTGTAAAAGGCATTGCCAGAGGGGATGAGGTCAAGTGAAATGAGACCATCTCTAAGGCACACTATAAGACTCTCTTAAGGCAGTTTTTTCATCACAATTTGTACCCACTCCCCAGAAATGCCTCTCTACCTAAGGACAGCAGAAGAGTGGAAGGCTCCAGGCACACTTCATCATGAAGGCATAATTCACCAGCCAAGTGCTTAAAGGCACACTTTTGACACATGCTGCAGGAACCCCCTTGAACAACTAGAGGAGGAGAGAAAGAACACTGGGATCCGATATCGAGACGTAAATCCCTTCTGTCAATCTCCCTCTTTTTAGCTGCTTCCAAAATTCAATCTTTTGTTACATTCAGATTACTGTTTCATTGCCAAAATACACTCTTCAGCTCTAGTTTTCTACTGTCTTGCCTGAAAAGAAATCTCAGGAGGTTTAAGGTCAGCCTGTATGCCTACTGGAACCTGGGATGCATTGGTCAAGGAGGGTTCCTGAAATTTCCTGTCATCTGTAACCCCTTAGTTGTGTGACATGACATCAAGCCATACATAGTCATGGCTAGAGACAGGCCTTGGAGTAGAGGGAGACACATAGTACACTGTATCTCTTCAGCCTCATGACATTAAACAAATCTGGGAGTAGAACTGATGCGGGGAGGCTGCTGGCTTGCATCTGCTTGTGTCCCTACAACTTCTTCTCAAATATCTTTCATCCTCCCTTGCCTGACCTTACTTGGCAGTCATGGGTATGGATGATAAGAAGCCTGCATGCCACATAGGCAGCCTCCCTGGCTTAACGCTGTGTGCCTCCATACAAGAAGGACAATGTTTTTGACCTATTAAAAATAGAGAAATCTACAGTGGTGAATACACAGGGAACCATGCAGAAGGTAACAGAGGAAGAAGAAAGCAGAGAAGACAGCCTGAGGTCAACAAAAAAAACCTGGGACAAAATAGTGGGTGGTTGCAAGAAGTAAGAGCTGCAGGATGTGCAGACCAACAATCTTTTTCCTTCTGAGAGCCAGCGAGCATTATTTAAGAGGAAGCAGCTCATTCACTTTCCTGAAATAGACAAAATTTTTGCAAAGAGCCAGTCACAACTAAAACACATAGTGCTGTATTATTCATAAGCATTTTAGCAGTCTTTGCCTGGACTTGCCTAGCGATTATGATTTGTGTGACAAGTGCAGTGGTTTAACATCTGCATTCTTTCCCTAGTATGCAATAAGCTACACCATTAATAATAAGCGTGTAAATAGCGCTACAAGGTCACACATTGTTTTTCATAGTAAAATATATTTCCTATCTCCCACCCACCAAAGAGCATAAATACAGTTCAGATAATACATTCCAACACAGATTATATCAAATTTTTAATATGATAGGGAAAGAAACTGGTTTGCCTTTCTCATTAACTGCTTAATATGAGTTGCATTTGGCCCATGGCCACGGATCCATACCTTCACTGCCCTGCCTGGACTCCTGGAATCCATCCACCAGGTCCAGGGGGAACTGAGCTTCAGCTCCCGTGTGCCCCCCAGAGCAAACAGTTTCCTTTGTACTTGTCACAACACACCCACCGACCTGCAGTGGTGGGAAAAGGCCAAAGACCCCAGTTGTAGCCCTTGCTGGCAACATTGGCATAGAGGTTGTAAAGTAAAAATACAACAAGTGGGATGAGCATAAATTGCTTCAACAGAGACTGGTACAGGAAACGTATTTAAGAAGGCAGAATCTCACTCTCTGCCTTGAGGTGAGTACAGATTTTCATCTCTACCTTGCTCCATTTTAGAAGATGAACCAGGACCAACTTGCCTATTTCTAAGATAAACTTATTCATACCTGTTAAGACTTACAGCCTTTTAATCAGGCACCGTAACTGGAAACAGCTGTATTTGTCCCAAGCATAACACAGAATTTCATTAATTTCTACATGCTAGAGCTCAGTTATCCTTCAGGTTTGCTAGATAAATTTCTGAGCTGTGTACAGATTACCATGGAAATGTAAAACAAACTACTACGCTCCTCAAGGGGAAAGCATATTTCTACCTTATCTCAACTATTTTCTGAAAACAAAATAAGGAAGAAATTATATTCTAACCTCAGGAGAGATTTTTACTAAGCTAAATCTACTGAAACTAGTTTTACCTTCTGCTGCTGCTTAGTGTTAATAAATAGTTCAGAGGCAACACCCCTCCCCCCCCAAGTTATATAGGCAATTTCATTGTTTATATATCTATAGGTTGGAGATTATTTTTACTACATCCTGTCATCAGTAAGGGGACAAAACTGCCAGGAAGAGGATGCATTAGGCTTTTACATCAACTAGCACCCAAGATAGCTTAAGAGCTAGACATTCACTTACTGACACAAGTGTGCTGTGTATTACTGATTTGTTGTTCCACATTAATGCTTAGTTCACATGACATTATTGATCCCATGACCTCACAGACTTAGAGCTCAAAGGAAGAGAATCACAGTTTGCTAAAAGTACTGGGGAAGGCTTAGAAAAACGCAGCCCATGCCGCTTACAGCAGCAAGCTTGCACACCAGCAGCCCTGAATCACTTGCCTGGGCAGCCCAGGAACAACTGCACCATAACATATAACGCCAACAGAAAACTGATTGTCTGCGTGCCCCTCGTGCTCATAGAAAGTCACTCGTGCTTCTGACTTGTAGTTGGAAACGTTACTCAGTACCATGGTCCAGTTTACTATCAGATGCTCATTGACTTGCATCCAACTGGAAATGCACACTCATTATCAGCACAGGACTGGGAGCATACACTAGTAGGTTCCTATTGCTGTTTTATACAGTTTGCAGTACTACACAGACACAACAGCAAGGAAAGTTCCCTTCAGATGAAAACTTGATCTAAAAGGCCATCACATCAGTCCAAGCCTGTGCCAAGGCCTCAGAGTGAATTTATAATAGCTAAGCCTTAAGCTTTAGCTTTCATTGTACTCTGAAGCATTACTTTTATATTCCGTGTTAAATGGAGCCTTGTCTCAGCAAGTAACTTTGGCTTAGGTCCTGAAAATGTATGTTATAAAATTTAGATCTTGAATTTAAAGTTATGTTGAAGGCCTTGCTTAAACATGTCATTAAATGAAGTGATATTAAAATATATTTTTAAAGTCAATAGAACTGGATTTGAAAGGAGTAGCGTTACTTTTCAGAGCTATGGTGGTAATTTCAGTAAGTGAAATAATTATTGAAGAGTTAACTAAGATACTCTTTTTGTACACGTCTTTAATTCTTTGTAGCAATAGAGCAACACAGATGTTTTTCTCTATAGTCCCATATACTCTACAGAAATTAACACAGCATTTTTTTGAAAAACTGGTATGGATCATTTTTTCTCAATAGCTAGTAACCTTGACATTTGTCAAGGTCATGAGCATTTAAGTCTCTGGGCCCATTTTTTCCAATAAAATTATCACAATAGACTCTGACTGTAAAGAAAAAAAAAAAAAACAAAACACCCACCAAAATCTGTTGGCTTAGATTCATTGTTTAAGCTTAGAAGAATGCAAAGTACATAAACCAAGCAAGAAGTGTAAATGAGATTTTTAAGAATTATTAGCATTTTTGTCTCAGAGAATGATAAAAACATGATCTAGAAAAAACATACAGATAATAACCTAGTAATATCATGCCAGTGATATTTTCCAGATCATGACTGTAGCCCCATATACATGCAGTGGATGTTGTAAAGGGCAGGTTCTTCTTTTAATAAAGCACTTAAACAAAATCTTAAATGGCAGATTGCCAGTGATGCTTTACTGAATGCGCTACAAAACAGCAAAATCTAACTTGGAAAAGATGTTATTGAAAATGGGAAATGAAGTTTCCTGGGCTTATGTCACTAGTGTTTTAGGTTTGATCTACAACATCAAGCTTTTGCTGGCCTAACTTTGTTATTTGTGAACGTGAAAAAGAAATGTTGCCTGGTACACAGATGTAACTTTGACCAGCCACAGACCTTCTATTGGGTTTGCTTCTGTCTTTCAGGGAGATGTTTTATTGCATTCCCCTGTAATACTGTGGGTGCAAGCTGCATGTTCTTTGCTGGACTTTGTTATGCTAGAAAAAACGGGAGCCTGCGGATTATCTATCACTCACAGGATTTCCAGCCAAAAACTGGAAACACCAGAGGATATCAGCTTTCCTCAGCTCAAACTCTGCATCTACAGCAGGAGGAGTTACCAGTTGTGATTCACCACCGTGCACCTCAGGGAGTGCGGGGGGGACAAGATTTGCAGAGTAAAAAACCAGCTGGCAGGAACAGCTGCTGAAACAGTCAAAACAGGGGTTTTTTCCAGACATCCAGCACTCTGTATGCTTCTGATGAGAGTTTCTCAGCCTTGTGCTGACTGCTTGTTCACTCCAACCCTCCCCACACCCTTGTTTCTCTGCCTTTTACTTCACTGTGCCTCCTTTCCTCCTCTCTCCTCCCTTCTCCTCATTTTAGATTTAGTTCTAAGTGAGCCGTCCTCCCTTCCAGAAGCACTGCATCTTCATTAGTCTGAGTTTTGCTGAACTTCCTCTCTCTGCTGTAGCCCCTCACTTCCAGCCCCCCTATCACATCTGCTACTGACAAAGTCCTCAGGGTGTCTTCTATCTTCACAATCAAAGCACCTAGCACAGCCACCTCCTGTTCTTACTTAGCTGGTGGGTACCAACACAAAATAGCCATAGTCATAGTAATGGCTCCTCAACTGAAATGGAAGCTCATCACTCCTCTTACATCTCTGGTGTGGCAAAATGTTCTAAAAAGAAAAGTATTTGTAATCCCTCACTCCTCCCTCACACCGCAGCCTCTTCTCAGGCATGCCCAAGGCTCAGGGCATGGACCAAAGGAGTCAGGCTGTGGTAGCTGCTGGTCCCCAGGTGGGGACAGGCTTGAAAGTTTGGGGAATGAGCTGTCTGGAGCATGGACAAGGTAGGAGAGGCAGACATGTGTATGCATGCGTGCATGAATTTGTGCACACACCTGTATGCATGCGGGGACTGCAGCAAGACTGCTAATGGTGCCAGGAGCTAGAACTGGGGAAAGCAGGCAGAGGCCATGGAAAATCTGCAGTGCAGTATGTGTGTATGTTGGGTAAAGAAACTGTAGGCTTAAACTCATCACTACCCAACTGTCCATTTGAAATACAATCTCACATGAATATATAACATTTAAATTTGCATAAGACATATACTTTTAGAATCAGAGCTAAGAGCTAATATGTAGAACTCAAAAAAATGCAGACCTCCATTGGCAATACATGACGACAAGCTTTATTTGGTGTATAGAAACCAGATTCTTGACCATTTACCTTCTTGTTTAACTCACGGTTACTTGTCTAACACAGGTTAGACATATGTAACAAGTACTGCCATTAAAGACTTTCAACATCAGAAATAATGCCAATTAATACCACAGTAGAAAATAATCCAAATTCTATCTTAGATAATCTCCTTGATAAAAAAAAAAAGTCATGGAACAATTTGGAGTCTGCAGCAGGCCCCCAGCTCTAAAGGGCCAGTGGTGTATTTCTATTTGACACTGGATGGGTACAGCGCTTTACAGCCTTCCCTGCCTTGGGTCCCCCTGCCAGGGGCACCTTGGTGTTGCTGGGGTCAGAAGGGGTAAGATTTGCGGTCTTTTATTGCTGTGCTCTAATCAGTCTAATCTTTTCAAACAGGAAAGTATCTGCTGTGACAGTCGGAAATCAGGAAAAAGATATAAAACCAAAACCTTGCAGGTATGCCCGTAGATTTTACCACTGAGGAGAATATGGAATGGAGCCAGTCTGCAGTATTTTAAAAAATATTGAACAAACGGTGTACATTGCCTTTACTCCTCCTAATTTTCTACTGTAATATAAATGCAATTACTGGTTCTTCCTCAGCATTAAGCAGTACTTCTGGACAGTCAGATCAAAAAAAAGTAAACTCAATCCAAAATATCTGACTACGCATATCTTTGATTTTAAAGCCCAAGTAATTACAAGCACATGAGAATGTTTTATACTTCAGGCTGTATTAACAATGATCTTTACAAATGTTTCTGCCATCAGAGGACTTAATTCTACCAACTTCTGTGTCCTTCTGTATGGATCATGGCAATATTAAAATATTCTAAGACTAAAAACTCACAAATTATCAAAATTAATAAGTTCCTTATGATCACTTCCTGAAAAACTGAAGCTGAGGTACTTGGGTGAAACAGTTAAAAGGTACAAAGCCCTTTGCTTCAATCCTGCAAAGACTCATGCATATAAGATATAGTCTCAAAGATGACACTCCTTTCCACAATCAGATGAATATCAGACTTAGCTCTCCAGTGCTTTACTCATACAGATATGTTTGGTTTGTAAGAAACACATTAACTGTAAAATAATATTCTTCTAAACAAGTTGGTGATTTTTTTTTAAAACCCAAAATAATAACTGAATTATTCCTCATTTTAGAACAAAAGATGTAAATGGTTTCTCATTATAAAAGGTTGTTACCTGTGCTGCTTGCCTAATTTCCAGAAAACTCTGCCTCTTGAAGCTTTTCTATAATGATCTTATTTTTTCTTGTGCTTGCTCAAACAAGAAAAATTTCCCTCAAATGAACATATGTCTCACTTAAAGAATAAAAGATAGGATGAAGAATATTTCTAAACATTAAATGGGACATAAGATGGCTATTTTCTATCACTATATTTTTTTCCCCAAATGTGTTTCTAAACAAGAAATATGAGTAATTGCAGACTTAAACATAGAAAGGAAAGCGAAACAGTATAAAATTGCTTGGCAATATAAAAAGCCCCATGTAATCATTACAGTTCCAAAAAGAGGTCATCAGCAACCAAGAGCCTAGCCTGCGCAGATTGGTTGGAAGGATGCTGGGGAAGAGAAAGACAGCATGCACTTGTAGAAAAGCCACTTGAGCACAGAAAGAAGCAACAGAAGGTTTTGAATCCAGCCCTAATTTACCCAGATCCCTGGGCGTCCTTCAAGGAAGGACCCGAGGCTCCAACAATCATGGTTTGGCAGATTTAGCAATGGCAATCAAAGACGTTTTTGCTTCCCACCATTTGTTCCATCTCCCTCAGAGATTACCGCCGAGGAGGCGGCAGAACAGATAGTGCATCTGCCCCTCACTGCCCTAGTTCACAGCCTGGCGCGTTAGTGCCAGCCCTGCTCCATCCATGATGCGAGGTAGCACACCGAGCAGTTGTCTACAGGCTGCCAAAGCATGGCCACCCATTCCCTCCTGCTGCCATTGCTGCAAGACAGATAACCCACCACAGGAGCACTTCATCCTCCCAGTTTACAGAGGCACTTGTAACAACGCACGCCTGCTAAGAGTTGAGGTGAGTGGTAATTGGGAATACAGCCGGGTCCTAATGCACATGTGTAAGCACACAGCAATGTGCCACAGTCACATCCTACCTGGCTTGGTCAGCAAGGGAAAGAGCTGGGTAAGGGCTGCAGTGAGGAGAAGGAGAGATGCAAGGCTCTCCTTTCTCCTCTAAGCCAGTCTGTTGACTGGTGTCTGTTAGACTGCTCTGGGTCATCAACTTATGTTAATACAGAAGAAAATAAAACTAAAAACAGTAAGAGACCAAGGCAGGAAGATGTCCGAAATAGCACCTCACTAAATTTCATGGTTTGCCATTCCATTAAATAATGTTTATGTTCTGTTTAATAGAAAGACCAACCTCCCCTTGCCCTCTGCTCTGCCAAAGCAGACTGCCCAGGAGGAGGTAGCTGCAGTACCCAGGACTGTTCTGCTGACCAGCTTGTGATCATGGCAGGAGATACCCACAAAGTAAAAAAGGTTTCAAGTCTGGTTTGGCCCCTGTTCCCTGGTCATGCTAACCCAGTTCATTACAGGCTGCTCCAAGGAACAGAGGGATGTTCTGTCCTCCTCCTTTCTCCCACATACCAGTTATGCCACAGGTAAATCTCCCCCTGCCCCATCTCTGTTGTTCATTCTCAAGCCTCTTTCTCTCTCACTCCAGGTTTCCTCTAGGCCCTACACCATCTGTCCAAGCACTCCCTTTTATGCACACTGTTGCATTCTATTCCTTCTCTCTCTGTGATCTATATTTAGTTGTTTTCCTGTTTATATACCCCTCCAGAGAGAGGTATTGTTGAATGTGACTACTCAGGAAGAGAAACAATGCGGTTAGAGCACAAAACCTTTCAGAACAGTAATTGGGATGAGAAGCTGTACAGGATTGGGTAGGATATAAAACTTTTCCCTAAGATTAATCAGAAACAGAGGTCTGAATATAAATCCGTAAAACTGCTTAGAGCAGCCTGATCAAAGCCAATAGAACACCTAAATAGGGGAAGAAACAAAGGCAAGGAAACACATGCAAACTTTTTTCTTTTTCTGACACTGTAGGTTTTTTGTTGTGTGTTCCCCCCCCCCCCCCCCCAAAAAAAAAGTAAGATAAAACAATTTGGGTTTGGAAACCTTACAATATCCATGTTCCTTTGCTCAACCTACCAGGAGCCCCCGAATGTGAATCCAGAATGCATACGTGATGAAAGCTCTGGGAAAAGTGTACTTGAAGACTACTGAGGAGTTGAGTATTGGTTTGTCCAGAGACACTTAAAGTGTCTTCAGTGGAGGAGTAGTAAGCACAAAGCTGGTTCTCAAGAAGTTGGCTGCAGCACAAGTGAAATCAGGACAGATGAGAATGCACGGAGCCACCATGGTGGGACAGTAAAGAACAGCAATCCAGTGCCCATGCCACAGAAAGCATCTGTCTGGTCTCAGGGACACTTGCACAGCAAATAAACAGAGCATTTCCCATCTTCAAGTTTCTTCCAGTAATAAGTAGCTTGTGGACCGGGGGTGGAGGTAGGGATTGGTTGTGAAATACAACATACACACACACAAATACTGGGGAAGCTCGATAACGCGGGTATTCTCTTTAAGTAAGACCTATTTATCATCAGGAAATGGAGCCCTTCAGTGGGAAACACAGAAACCTATGATTTGGATCAAAAGAAATGTCTGGAATTCTGCTTTGGAGTTTTACAGTTATAATCGTGCAAAACAGTTTTGATTATCATACAGAATCAATAACTGATAGTCTTTAACATGATGCTAGTAAACGCATTGGCAGCACAAGAAGCTAAGAGGGATGACTGGGTGCAAGTCATTGGCTTCCCTGGTATCGCTAAATATGAAAGCAAAAGCTGGAGGACTTTGTAAAACATCACAGATATTTGAAAAACTCCAAAAAGGTATGCAACTAGTGATTTCACATATAATTTTGCTGGGTGAAAACCTGTGTGTCACTAGTAGATAGTGCACAGTGTGAATTAGAAAAATGCCTGTGTGATGGTAAGCCCTAAGTACGAAGAGATGTTCTTAAATATGAACATGGATCTGCCCTCAATGACTAGCAAACATTCCCTGAGCAAAGCGGGTCCCACAGCCTTTGCTACAACACCAGAAGGGAGGACAAAAAAGGGAAAGGCTACAGAGTGGAAATGAAGGCAACAGAAGGATCACAGGAGTTTCAAGGAAAGGACACTGGCAGCATGACATGCTCTATTGAGCTTATTTGGTTCAGTTAGTGGCAAGAACAGGTGTTTATAAGATATTTAAACATGGGGAGGGAAGTGGTTTAGTCTACAGGATAGGGTTCAGCTGGCCTTTATTCATACAGGGTGCAGTGGAACAGATACATCTGAAGCAACTGGGAGAAAGATGATTAACAGCATTTTTCAGGAGCAGGAAGAGCCTCTTAAGGACCAAAAGGGAAAAGCCTACACCTGTGGGGACAGGAGATGATCTAGAAACACAGCTCAATCATGAGAACAAAAGGGAAGGAACAAGGTCAGAAATTGTTCAGTCATGCCCTGAAAATCACTTTAGGAGGAGTGAAGATCCTGAAAGGAAGAAACAGTTTTTAAAATAAGTTACACAGTACCATTTTTGAGGAGAGATTTCCATGAATAAAAGTGAACTTTGTTGTAATTTTCAGTCCAGAAGGAATGTCAGAAGCAAAAACCTGAGCTGCTGATCTGTTTGGTGTCCAGCAGAACTAAACAAACCTCCACTCTGAGTCAATGAGAGGATGTGTGTGGTATTATGAGATCAAACTCTAATCCTCTTCGTAGCATTTTCCATGGAAAAACTGCCATACTATATGTATTCACAGTTACCTGCGTTATTCACATAAATGCTACATGCATACACATAAAACATGGCTGTAATTACAACATATCCCTTATATATGGTATATTCTGAATCCAGTTCAGAAACCGTCCTAAACCAGAGCAAAAATACCACTAGGCATTATTTGCTTATGTTCCCTTCATTGCAAACAGAACAGACTGTCTGACAAAAAGATGTGTGTAATCCAGTTAGTGTAAAACATGTTATACATGCCCATATAAGTCCCTGTCTTGCCTGTATGCATTAATGTCTCATTTGTAATTCAGAGGCAAAGTGTAAGGAGGCTGTACAAAACAGGTCACTTTTAATTCCAGGTTGTGGGGTATATAGCCAGAGCCTGGCTAAGAAATTTAGCAGCTACACAGTGTCACCATGCAGAAACCTTGCTTTGCTATTTATACATCCTGCAATCATCACAAAATGTCAAAATTTTGTATATTGACCCACTTGACCATTCACCATGCAAATATGGGACATCAAACTAAGTAATTTGATAGTGTATAAATATAGTCATACCCAAAACTGTCATTATTATAATGCATTATTTCAAGGAGAGCACAAGTAAAAAATAATATTCTGCCTAGACTTGCTTGCTCCAAAGATTCCTGCCTGAGGACTCCTCACTGTACACTCCAAAGCCTCTCTTACTAGACAGTCTAAATATCCACTTTTATCCAGAGAAATTAATTATTCATGTCAGCAAAGCCAGTATCAGCCAGGAAGACAGGATGTTTCAAGCAAACACTGATGTTCTAATTATAATTCTGTAACAAGCGCTCTAAAACCTTGTGAGTTATTGTACTATGATAATTTTTCTGAGGAATTCTTACTTTGGCAGCCTACACTTTCCATTAACATCTATACAACTTTTAAAATAATTTTACTGATAAATCAGTCATTTGATGTTATGTTCTGTGAGTTATTTCTCCATCAATTATAGTACAATGCCTCCTTTCCCCCCTCAGTACACCATATTATAAGTAGCTCCAAATAAACATCTTTAATATATTCCAACACAATGATCATCACTGGAGTCCAGAAAGAAAGACAGCCAGCATCATGCTATGTTGCCTCCCCCTCGTATCAAAAGCGTCTCAGTAACCTTGACAAAATACTGCTACTAGTTACTTCTTCTGCCTCATCCATTAGATTAGAAGTAGGAATTGCTAAAACAAAAGAGCTAGCCTATTTCGTAGTATGGGAAAATTATTAGTAAAAGACTGCACTATTATGATAAATATTCTCATTATTGGCAACTATAGTATTTCAAAGCCCAAATATTTATACAGGTAAATAGACTGATCCACTTGTTTCCGCAGCAAATCCAAATATACTCCTCACAAAAAAGTCCGAGCTTGATTCCTGGTGTTGAAGTACCGAAACTGTTCTGTAAACAGTGCAGTGACAAATCCCAGTTTCTTATCATCAAGTTGTGTCCCTCTCTCCTGCCATCTCCCTCTGCTTGGCTTCTTTAGTGGCTAAGGAGTATGCTTGCCCTCTTGTTCCCCCTGTTCCTTCATTTTGTGGTACTAGCGGGGTCTCTTTTCTCTAGCCCCATATTTTCATGAATCTTATATGAACATTATGTCTTTAAGAACACTATTCTTGTGTATCTCTGTTGAATTTGACAATGGTTTCAAAGCAAATGGCCAGAAAGTGGGGCAGGGGGGAATGTATAGAGTCTCATTTCTTTAGGAAACTAGGCTAAAAATGAATCCAAATCAACAATTCAGTTTTTCAGTAATTTCCTGTATTCATACACAGACAATCCCCTTCAAGGTGACTGTACTACAGACACACAGCACACTGACAGATCACTGTTTCAGAAAAGTAAACGAGAAGCAATGTAAAACCCTGACATTCTGGTTTGCATACAAGGGAACCAGCCCCTTCTGAGGTAACAGAACACCTCATCCATCCACTGCAGGCTGGGCACCTCAGCAGCTCAAAATTCACTTACTTTGGGTTTATTTAATGCAAATAGATAGAGAAAAACTTTCCATGAATACAGCTCTCGGTGCACACACATATATCAAAGTGCCTGCCACCTACAACTTGACTGTTTTTTTTCTCCTATGCCTTAAAGATTTTTCAATTTAGGAGGAAAACAAGACACTAAGATCCAGTTAGGCAACAGTTAGAATTATGCTGAGAAAAAAGGAGATTCCAGATTTAACAATCTTAATATAAATTTAGAGGCCAAATGCATAGAATACTGTGATTTCAGATCCAAACGTGTTGCCATCCTACACTTCAACCTCCAGCTCAAGCAAATTTAGCCTGCCACATTCACAGGCTTGGCCAGGGGATAGCTTTCCTTTACATGTCCAGTTATGAGGACACCAGTTTTGTGCTAGCACAGAAGCTGGTGACAACTTAAGATGCACTTAAACGGAAGGGAACATTTGCTTGGTGCAGTCCTTGTCGGCAACTTGAGGGCACCAACCAGGAGACAGACAGAAGCCAAGGAGGTTTACCTAGAGTAGGTTGTTAATGCATTCTGTTACATCTTGCGTTTTGGCAGGGAGGAAGGAATACTGCTGTATCAACAACAACAATGCCAGTCTGGTAATGTGTTAAGTGTCACAACAAGAGCAATACAAGTTTTCTTCTGATTCAGATCTGATTACAACTCGGGGGGGGGGGGAGGGGAGGAAGAGCAATTTGATTTGCTTTTCCTTTTGCTTTGATTTGTGTAGGTTTGCACTGGTTTAGGCTTTATAGCATTGTAAACTTAAAAGGAGAAGTAGCCCTTAATTACCAAGGTAAGGTGCTTTGAATGGAAGATCTTTTTATCATAAATGCCTAAATTAATGCAGGCTAGTAGGAAATCTGTCATGAAAATCCCAAGATGAACAACTACACAAGTTTACTTCTTTCAGCAAGTTGAAATGGATGATGACTGAGCAGAAACCATGCAAAGCCATCAGGCTTTGCGTAGGTTTGCACTGGTTTAGGCTTTATAGCATTGTAAATTTAAAAGGAGAAGTAGCCCTTAACTGGGCTACTAATAAAGCCATCAGGCTTTGCGTGATTTCACGTATCTGAAATGACAACGGACCAAAGTTGGCAGCTGAATTTCACTTTGAGGTTTTTTGTTCAAAGTTCAAGAGAAAACCCAGAGGGTGAAAACACACAGGCAAAACAGGAACAAATGTTATCATGCAAAGCAAGATGGTAACATTTCACTATTTTCCAAGATATCGTAGATGCCATAGTAACCGTGCTTTAAAAACAGAATACAGTGCTGTGAAAATGGTACTATGTAGAGCTAAAATCCCAGACAGACGTTCGTGCTCAGTTGGAAGCAGAGTTGAGTCATAGGTATGAAACCCTCAACAATACATTCGGGAGCCTGAGATGCAAGGGGACTCTCTAGGAGCTTTTGCTTCTGCTCTCCCTGAAAACAAAACGATCACAAGACATTTGAACTATGGAAAGCCAGGATGCAGAGCCAGTTGAGGTGAAATGGGTAAAGGACTATGGTATACGAGGGGGGAATATTTGAGATATGTAGTAAGCTCTGTATTTGGGATTTGCTTTGGAACTATCTGGCCATTGCCCAGCCTCTGGCTGAGTACCTCCTCTGAATCAGCAGTCGCTCAAACAAAGCTTTCTTTTTACTGATGACTCAAGTTACCTCAGTAAACTGAGGGTGGAAAGTACCAAAACACAGGCAGTACAAGCAAAGCAAAAACATGTGATTCCCATTGTCTGTGTCTAAAGCATAAATTTAAAAAGCTGAATCAGATGAACGATAGGGCAAGGGACAAGGAAAAAGCAGCACTGTTACCTTACAAGGGAAACATCCGAGAACGCAAAGTGAGAGTTTCAGTAGACACCAGGAGCCAAGAGCCTGGCCTCAGGGGCACAGTTTCCATCTGTGCAGAGCTCAGCATTTCCGTGGTCCAGCCATGGCAGTCTACACGCCAGCGCGCAGCATGTTCAAATCCTCAACCTTTATTTATGAGAGGGAAGAAAAGCCTGAAGACAAGAGTAAAGAATCATATCCCAGGAGGGCAGAACAACTTAATTTCTTCTCCTCAGTAACTGGAAAATGGGGAGTTGATGTGCCTCCCTGAAGAGATGATACAAAATCCCAGACAGCAACAGCTCTCTGATCACCAGAAAGAGAAATGAGTGCTTGCAGACCATAGTGGTACTCCACGGAGAGAGCTCTATTCTTATTTCTGTCTCAGTCCCATGAATGTCACACCAGCAAAAAGATTTAAAAAGCAAGGGGAAAAGAGCAAACTTTCTCTTTGCTGTGGTGTGTACAGTAGGTTAAATGTTTTGTAAGTCCCCACTTCACCAGGGTTGGGTTGTAATTGCCGTGGTTGTGCTTATGGAAAACAACAGGGAGGAACAGATGAGCACAAAAGAAGAGGCAGAGAAAAAACCCTAAACTGATCAAGAAAAGAACAAGTGGTCAAGAGGGGAAGCAAAGGACTGACCTATTTTTCATAAATAAGGCTCTACAAAAAGCTGTTTTTTTGAAATGACCCAGATTGTCTGCATGTCTGCATTAGAAAAGATTACATTTTTAATCCACTCATTTAACATGCATTATGAGAAAGATGGAAATATTAAATCAAAAATTTAAGACTTCCTTTACAACTCCAGGGAAAAAGTTCCATACAGAGGAAGATGACCAAGAACAACTCTTCCCATAATATCACAAATGTCTGCCTGTTACAGCATTTCTTTCAATACAAACATTACTCAAATGAATTTTATAGCTTCTTTTATAAGCCTGTTACAGAAGAAAACACTTTTAAACAAAGCAGGGGAAGAACAGGTAGTTGGCACCATTATCTTTTCCTAAGCAAACAGTGTGATTAAAAGCAATTTACACCCTTTAATAGAGGAATACCAATTTTCAAATGTAAATTAGCATGTAAACTTTATCCTAATGTTTGGAGAGAATATTTTCAAAACGACAATTTGGATGACTATCTTTTGGCAGATGATCACTATAGTAGTGTATGCTTTGGAAGTGACAGGCCTCAGAACTGTTAATGGTATTCCTTCTAATGTCCCATATGGGATTTCCCATGGGGGGGGGGGGGGGGGGAAGAAATTTGTTTGCTAGCTCACAAAATCTCTGTTGTTGAGAAGGCTTTTAGAAATTCATTTCATACTATCAGGCAAAAGATGCCATTAGACTTCTTTTTTTCAACACATGGCCTTTCAGAGACAAGTATATACGTATTGAATTTCTCTGCTGTGCAAGAAGGGATGCTATAGCATCAACGGCATTAACAGCTGCAGGAAGGGAAAAAGAGAACATCTGGATGCTGCCATATTTGCACTGGTGGAACAGAGGGAAGGAGGTGAGCAAGTACCATCTACGCTTACTCTGCAGGCGTAGTAAGTTCTGCTGCCCACCATCCATACCAGCATTGCCGCTCAATATATTATAATATGACATTAACTTTTTCAAAAAAATGTGGAAAAAATGCAGGTGCATTTGAAGTATGCTTTTAGTAATGATTCTTCAATTCTGCAAATGCAAAAAAAAAAAAAATTGAAATCACAAGGAAAAAAAAATTCTTATTTACAGATCATGGGAAACTGGTTTCTCTCCAGCTCTGGTAACACTGGTGATTTTTTTCTTCTGTTATCAGTTTGCAGTTAACATAGTACGTGCAACTGTCTTTTTTTCAGACCTAAGCTAATGCCCCATAGACAAAGGGGGCTTCAATAACATGAATGAAGAAGTTTTATTACCCCAGACTAGCAGGCATCATAAACCCAGACAATTTTGCAATGCTGGAGAGACTGACAGGGATTAGCTGATGTCTGCTTCAGCGGGGGCTTTCCTGCCTTCACACCACACAGCACTTTTTCTGTGTGGATTCACATAACACACTTCCACCCACTTCTCAAGTGAGCCTAAACACGTGGTCCTCCTTTGGAAGGAGAAGTTGAAGAGAAGTTGACAGAATGCAGAAATAAAAGCTAAGATTAACTACCACACTTTCCTTTCCTCCATTTGTGCCTATTTCACTGGTTGCCACATACAAAGGAGAAGGTAACTCCCAAGGGTACAAGAATCTGGAAAAGAAGGACAGATACAATGTCTTCCCCAGAGAGGCATATATTCTTTCAAATTAAGGCTCTGCATCTCCAGAGAGGCATATATTCTTTTTAAATTAAGGCTCTGCAATGTGTTTGAAATCAGCCATAAAATGCCAACACTTTAAAATTCCTTTGTATTGCCGTTACATGAAAACCATTCACATTTTCAAAATGTCTTGGTTTAGCTATCTTGATAGTACTGATTTAATGAAACGTTAAGGAGTTCATTTTGGAAGAAAAATTAGTGATTTTACTTGCCAGGAAAAAGCTTCAAGTCTTTTCAACATAATGAAATGTTATTAAAAAACTTTTGAAGTATGTACTATTTAACATCTGCACACATTTAGCCATCAAAAATTCAAACTCAGTGATATGAAATGGTCTTGAACTGTGTCATGGAAATAATATAATATAAAACCTTGCTTTCAGATTACAGTTTAGTAAAAATTGCAATGCATAATCATACAAGAACAAAGTAGATACTGTGCAGACTAGCAGCAGAACTAGCAGGGTTTAAGATATTTAGACAGATGACTTCAAAATGAATTGAATTGCAACATTCAGTTGCTGTCCCAGGCATTTTCTAGTCACAGATGGAGATTGCCTCATACAGGAAAGACTGGCGTGGAGATGTGCTGATGCAGAAGTTAAAGGCAAAGATATCTGCCAGAGTCACAGGACCTGTCCACTCATTGGCCTCAACATGGAAGGGGAGAAGACAAAGTTGAACTACGGCAGGATTTTCTTTGTTACTCACTAGCAAAACAACAGAAATTTCCACTAAGAGAAAAAAACTCTTCACCGACCAAAAAAAACAAATATCCGCCCAAGCCTTTTACTTATTTGTCAGGAAAATTGCTTGTATAAGCATATATTACGGAGATTTTCTTTCCTACCATTTATCAATGCTTGCCACTTTGCATATAAATTACATAGCACAGTAGTCCTCCATCAGAACATGGGAGCGAAGTACGGACTTGTGGGACGGTCAGGCTTGACAAATGCCAAGAACACACCCCTATTTCTCCACAGTGTTACCACCCCAAAAAAGGCTCAATCCCAAAGCACGTTCTATAATACACAAATCTTTTAAAATAATAGGTTTGAACTTTTTAAAACATTTTTGAGCATTTTACAACAGTTCTCACCATCACCTAGTTCATTTACTCTCTATGGCACACACCAGCTTGTGCCATATTGCTAGCTGAAGCAATTACTGGATTCCTTCTCTCCTAAGGACATGGTAAAGCTTTGAGTCTGGCATACATCTTTGCGTTAATTTGTGTATGGAGATATCTAAGGCTCAGTCTTGTTAATAATGATAGAAAAGACTCACAAATTCAGCAAGGAGTTAAGTTTTCTTTGTAGTTTTTAAGGCCAACCTCTAATATTCCTCTAGATTAGAAATGTCATTCTTTATTGTGCTTTACACATTATTTCATTATTTGTAGTAAAAACAGCAGTCACTACTAAATTCTGTAGTTTTTAAACTAAATTTCCATATAAACTTTAAAAAATGTCTAATCATACCCATTTTTTTCCTTGTTGAGTTCTACAGAACTTCAAAAAAAATGCACAACATAAAATCCCAGACCTTAAACATATGTACATATGCATAAAACATATTCCACATGTTTATACGCAATGAGAAAAAAATATCTTTTCCTGCTTACCATCACTCAGCTCACCGCTACTTTTTACACATAACGTATAGCAGGAACCGACACCATCCAGCACTCGGATATCCCTAAAGAAGCCCCATGTTGCAGCACTAAGCCGACATCATCCTGTTCGGAAACACAGGAGGGTACCACAAAGCTGTCTGGGGGATGGTAATTCTGGCAACAAGCAGGACCGGGTAACCTCTGTTGTTTAACAACAGGTAAAGGTGAATTTTATAGATAAAACCACACACTCTTTTTCCCCCCTTGTAAAGCCTTCAGTTTATTCATAACAACTCTTGAAGAGAACCATTTACTGCCTTCTGCCAGTCGTGAATAGGTCCAAATTTGGCCCTGCAGGAAAGAGGCACGACATCCTTTAATTACACCTGGAGTTTATACGAGCTCATTTATTTAGGTTTCATAAGATATCTGGCATTTAGCCGATTACCATCATTACTTATCATCTGAAAGCACGCTAGCAGCCTATATTTCCCCTTCTTGCCTGCACATTGCTACACAATGCCTAATAGTATCACTACAATCCAAGAAAAAGGTTTTCCTCATTGGAAACATTGCAGTTTTGTCTTCTGCGCTCTTGATGGTTTGCACTTCCAGTATCCTTGAACTCCCGATGCTCAGCTAGAAGAGAGCTCTAGGCTCTCCTGCGTCCCACAGTAAAAGCAGCTCTACTGAACTGCTGATACCAGCCAGTACATTTCCAAGTAGAGAGAGAGATTTCACAGCTAAAGGGTAGCTGCTCCCTTCAAAGTCTTCCAAAGCCATGCTGTAGCCACGCTGTCACCATGCATGCACCCACCCAGGGAACCTGCATCCCAAACTGTTTGCCTGGAAGGTGCTTCCCTGTGCGCGAATGGTAGCTGTACTGCGAGAACCTTGAATAGACCTATTGCTTGCTTCCTTACACATCCTCAGTCAGGAAGCTATTTGCAAGGCAGATTCAGTGGTCCACTCATTCTTTTCCATTTCCTGAGACTTTGTTCTCCAGGAAGCGAAACCGTAAGGCCCTGTAAGAGCTGATGGCATCGCACATGCACACTCTGTGTCCTGAGTGCAGAACTAACTTGCTGGTTCCCTGCAGTACTTTGAGTCTTTCTTAACAGCAAATACTTTTACAGAATCATTGCAGAAGTAGGACTGTAAGTCTTGTTACGTGAACAAAAGGAAACTGACTTGCAAATATTTAGACGAAAAGTATTTCTACTTGAGTAACTGGTAAATAAACATAAGGAGGTTTTTTGTTGTGATTTCTGTCTTTCTTTAGAAATACTTCCAGCTACCCGTGACAACAGAAATGGAAAAAGCACGCACAAAAGGCGTCCTCTCCTGAGACTAGCAGAAAAACGGATGAATTGAATGCTGCTGATAATAAAAATAGGTGCAGGAGAGCTCAGTCCTCTGAGAACAGACTTTTTGTGTCACAGGGTCAGACAGGCTGTAATGTTATGAGCTAAAACCTAGAATAAAATTGCACATTTTCCACTTGCATAAAACCAAGTTATAGCTAGGTAGGGGGCTCAGCTGCCCACAGGTTCCCACCAGTCCACCAGGTTCAGCTCTCCCACACACAAATACTCCAGGCTCGGGGAACCAGGCCATTACTTGGCCCACAGACACCTCTCTGTCATTCATTTCATCATTTGTTCGTGATCATGACCAAACACGTGTTCACCATACCACTGTGTCACCACCAGTCACAGAAGGTATGCATGTGCACGTCCTATCGGCTGATCGGACAGGACCCATCCCACAAACAAATGAAGACCTCTTCTGCTATATGAGGATATTGGGCCCCTGCTCTATGCCCAAATGCACATGTACCCTGGCTGTGACCACTCTGTGTGATGTGTGTCAGAATTGATCTAACATCAGAGCCCATGGATAGGGTCTGTCAGCTCTGGACTGGATACGAGATACCATCGGATCAAGGCATCATACAGACATTTAGATGGTGGAAACGGAGCATAAAATGCAAAGGTTACGAGCATTTACTATTGGAGGTCTTTAAGAAGAGGTTAGAAAAACATCTTTGGTGGAATAGTTTAGATACAGCTGATGCTGCCTGAAGAGGAGGAAGGGGAGTCCAGATCAAGGTTTTTTAGACCCCTCCCAGCCCTATTTTTCTATGATTTTTCTGTAGACAAGTTATCCCTGCATCTACCTGCTTAATTTTCCCTTTCTGTAGCTCAGCATTTAACTTGAGGCTTGTGGGAAAGAGCACACAGCAGGCGTGAGGTGCAAGAGACCGTTTATTTGGGATAAAGTCAGAAGTATTTGGGGAGCTGAGGAGCAATTTCTTTATTATGAACACATATGCATGTGAGTAAGCTCTCTTACCACCAAAACCAATGTAAATAGGCAGAATTGTATCAAAGGACTTGAAAAAAATCATCATTTTAATTTTACAAATGGAGAATGCAGGGCACAGAGGTCTGAACCATCTGTAATGACACAGCAAGTTATAAAAACAAGCCTGAAAATTGGATTTCCTGGCTCCTCAGGTGACCTATCTGATGGACTACAGGCTCCTCCTGCCTTGCCTCCCTTCCCCCCAACAAGCCATGCAAGACTTCAAGAATTGCAGCGTTTCCTCATAAAAGTCTTGCCTGCAGCTGGGGGAAGTCAGACTACAATAGTGTCGGTAACTTCTGCTGTAACAAGAACACACATCACAAAGATGTTCATTACCAAGGAAAAAACCCAACCAACCAACAAAACCCAAAAACACCACAACAAACCTAAAGCTGCCTCAGGACTTGCACCTTGCAGAGCTGATCTTGGGCTGCTAATCCCCATCTCTATTCTTTAACTTGCCTCTGTCTGTCTAACCTTTGACAGAAAGAATACATTCTTCTACAAAACAATTATCAATAACTATAAAAAAGCAAAGACAGAATAAAGGACATGCTACTGATAAAGAACAGAATTGTTCCTTATACAAGTGCAGAAGAGTTCAGAAGCGTTTGCAAGTGAAGCATTGCCCCAGTCCACTATGCAAAAGGAGCAGTCTAGCTCAGCGTTTGCTGGCCGCCTTCCTAAGGCTGCTGTAACTTAAGCCTGTAGGAAATCAGAATCAGAGCTGAAGATTAGAACCAAAAATCTCTCACAACAAAGTATTATAAAGCCCGTGCCAGTCCTTCTGCACTATTCCTTACCAGACCGGACAGGCTTCCTTCCATTTCCTACATGACAGTGCTGGAACGTAAGGAGAACCCACACTGAATCACCCACGGGAGGTCCTGCCTCTCACAACTGACTATGCTGAGACACACCAGGCTCCAAATTAATTTTGAATTAATTTGCAAGAACTCTGGTAGGCTCTAAGCCCCATATATAAACCAAACAGAATTTGGATTCACCACTACCAGTAAGACAAAACAAGAATGAAAAAAAATAAAGAATAATGAATTAAAAATACCTCAGGAATGCAAAAGTCGGAAACATCTCCCAAAATAATCAATAGCAATGTTTTAACTGGTCATTTTCTCAAAAAAACAAACAAAAAACCCCACAACAAACAAAAAAACCAAGAAAGGCTTCTGCGTCACTGGAATAAATAAAATCAAATTCTTTGCATGCTTAGGTCTTTCCTAGCTTATTTGAATGACATATTTAACTTTTGATTTACAAATCAAGGGATATTTCTCACTGCCATAAGATGCATTCCACTGGGGCTCAAAGTCTTTAGCAGATCCACACTGTGCGTACTGTCTCCTGATGGCTTCACATTCATGTTCATCAACACTCAGCAAGAACCATAAACAAAGCCCTTCCCTCAGATGCACACATGCAGTTCCCATTGACTTCACTGGATTTTCAGCTGACTTCAATAAGAACTCCATGTGCATGCAGAAGGGCAAAACTTGGCTCTGCACATTTAATAAAATTACATCACTAGATACCTTATAAATGAAGGGCAATGCAGGCCATACTGAAAAATAATACACACTGAAAACCCAGAAGTTCAAATTTCAGCCAGGTTTTCCCAGAGTAATAAAAAGGGCACACATTTTAGGCAAGATGAAACAAAATCCCTGTAATATCTCATTTACAAAGTGCGAAACCTAGCTATCTACATAAGGTAATGATCTTGTCTCACATATAGCAATGATACTGGCATATGAAACGATTAAGTAAATGTGGTCAAGTTACAAGCTGTGATTTGCTAAGTCATTTTCTGCATCTATATCCCTACACTGTAAGTTACGAAGCTCACTGCAAGTGAATTTAAAGCATAGCAGAATACCACAGTAGAAGAAGTAATCATATGATATTAATAATTAATATATTATTTTGAATCTATTCTAATAGTGGTATTTTAAAGATATCAAAGGCTTGAATCCAGAAATACTTATCTTAAACCCTTCAATCTTCTTTCCTGCCTGGCCAAAACCCACACAAAACAAAAAACCCACACAACCTGGGAACAGCAACCCCCTTCCAAATTTCAGATGACATCTAGCAACGCATAATTTCTGCCAGGTACATTAGCTAATACACACTAAGCAAAGCAATGCCACATGTGTTTTCTCCAAATTTCTTACCTTTATTTTACTTTTACTCATTCCATGATGTGCCTTTCTACTGTCTCTTTAAAAATATCTACCTATTAAGACAAAAAAATATTCTGACTTCTAAAAATCCAACTACCAACAGGCTTCCTTGCACTTTCTGTTTGGCTGACAAGAGCTCATTAGCCTGCAATTACAAATTTATACACAGAAGTACTCAGGGATGGAAATCACAGAGGGGGCTTGATGTTCATATGTTTGGTTTTCCCCCCCTCTAAGCAGGAACATCTCTGATGATTTTCACACTTAAATAGCAGAACAGATTTTATGAATCATTTTTTCTTCCTGGTTGGAACAACCCCTGTTCCCCTGTTGCATTATAATACTGACTCACTTTACATGAAGTTGGTCATTACTGCCAAGTCAAGGGAGAGAGGAGGGAAATGGACAAAATGCTCTGAACATACGTGTGTGATAGAATACGTATCAGGCTGCTTCTTGAAACAAATTATTTAAAATCAGGGAAAAAAAGTCATTACAAGACAACTCACGTAAGAGCAAACTATTTCATAGATACTGAAAAAGTCCAGTAAATCTAATGGAATACTGATGATCAAAGGGATTGTAAAGACTTTTTTTTTTTTTTTTTTTAAATGAAGCAAGGGTCTGGCCTCTTACAAATGCTGACCCATACTGGTCATTCACACTAGATTACCCAGTAAGTTGTTAGTGTGGTGGAATCGGTTTCTCCCAAACTATGGCACTGTCAAATGAATAGTTACGAGGTCTGCTGGAGCCCTGCTGTCTCAACATCACTTCCCCTCCTAACATTGCGCCCTGACACTGACAGGCTGCGCAGACAGCCGTCTGTCTCGGAACTCCTTCATGTAACTAACTCAGTGACTCCAGGTGTACTTTCTGTTGGCGCTGGTGGAGCACAAGCTTAGTGAATTTACAGTGCGTTACAAGGAATATCTATTTCAGATTAGCCTTTGCAATTCTGGGTTCACTATGGAGAAAGGAAGGGTTCCCCTGCTCTTGCCTCAGTCCTACAGGGACAGGGCCGGTGCAAGGAGGGAGCTTTAACAACTTCCATTTATTAGTTTGTTTTAAATGCATAGCATGACTATTTGGTGACTAAAATAAAATTAGGTACCTTACATGATCATTTTTCAAGAAAGCTGATTTTAAAGAGTTAAGAAAGAAAAAACCCAACAAAAAACACCATCCAAAAACTCTGCTTTTCTGCATGTCCTGTTTAAGCAATGACACATGAAGAACTTTATGTTTGAACAATTACCTGGTACTTTAAATAGGACACTAAGGGAATAACATATTAAAATGTATTCACCCAGCATGAGACTAATCCTCCTCCTGGGAATACCGGCACAAATGAGAGTAACTCCTCGGAGGTCAATTGAAGTACACCAGCATAAAACAAATGTGAGGCAGAGGGGAATCAGGCCCCATCTACCTCTATTTTAATGCAGAGGTTGCAGATCATCTGCAATGATAAAGTGAACAACATAAATATAACTGACATCTATTCAATTGATCTCACATCCTGCCGACTATTCACAGCTCCAAATATAGGGCTGAAGAACAATGGTTCAAGGAAGGGAGGCAGAAATCCTGGTTCTACCCCATTCACACATTCCCATCTGCTAATACCTCTGACTTGAACTGCCTTCATCTCCCCACACTGCTAAACCGTTGTAGGTTTAATTTGACATTGTCCCCTACTCCTGAAGAACAACTTTTACTTACAACAAAATAAAAAAAAAAAATATCAGGATGCATAGGAGAGAAGATAAATGCAAAAATCTGTGCAAGCATCGAGCAAGAAAATCCCCATCTAACATAACATACATATATCTCTATAAAAGGCACTAGCAAACTCAATTATTTGGAAATCTGGCACTGAGAAAGAATCATATGTGCACAGGGGAGGAAGACCAAAATATAAGGCTATTGCAAAGTATGGTGCCATTTGTGCTAATTTAAGTGGATCTGTAATTATTTCGTACTACTTCATGATGTCCTGAACCAGCTTCCTCCTCCCCTGCCAGGCTGATAAAAGGATCCTTCGCAACACACTAAATACATTATGCAATGTATTGAATACTACCGAGAAAAAGCACTGAATTACACTGAAACAAAGAACATCAGGTGCCAACATCACCACCTCCAGGGAAAGATCACCTTTAGCTATTTATCACATCAGTAAGCACAGGCATTCTCTTACATCTCTGTTACCAGCACCTAACAGTATCTGTTACATTTAACAAAGTTAAGGTGAATTTTACCTCAAATCTACTTAGACTCGAGCTCTTTGACCGAGATTTCTTGCGAAGATAGACTGAGAAGAACCGACGCACTGTGAACTTCTTCATGTTCATGTCCATTGCCCCGTCCCAGCTGCGGCGCGGAGCACGAAGGAGCTGTCGCACCGCTGGAGAAAGCTAGCGCATCCCGATTTCCCCCTCTTTATATCCACAGGCAGGAGATCCTCCGAAGCGTCTGCTTCTGTTCATCAAGCCGGGCACAGCTAGACCTGCAAGAGGTACGTTGCCAGAGCCATAGGAGCCCGCTGCTTGCGGTTCGGAGCATACAGGCGTTATACTCCCTCTTGCTTTCCAGTGTTTACATTTCGGTGCGGGGAGCCGAACTCTCTCTCCACTCCCTCTCCCCCTCGCCTTAGGTCCTACTACATCCAATCAGGCTCTGCTTTGGCTGCATGCATAATTAGCTCCGGCAGATGACAGCTCCTGCGTCCCAGGCGTAGCAGGTTTGAGATAAATATTAGATGCGTCTATTGCTTTGCACTCCCCTCTCCTCTCAGTCAGGGCTCTTTCAATTTCCTGGTTGCCGAATCACATGGGGAATAGGCACATGCTGCACTTCTGTTTTTAGCTCAGAATTTCAGCGCTGCTATAATTACTGAGGGCTATGGTGGTCAGATCCGAGAAGAAATCAGCTCCTGCATGAGTCTCTCTCCTGGGAGAAGGCTGAAAGACGCCATGACCCCACTGCCAGAGCAGAAGGGTCCGAAGCTCCTTTTATTCTGGGGAGTATGCAAAATAACATTGCCCTCCTGCCCCAAAATCAAAAAGCTTAAAAATCCTGTTCGCAGATTACCCGCCCACTTTACATTAAAATACCTAACACTGGCACAGCCCTGAAAACAGAAAGCACAATCTAAATGGTAAGTATTACTATTCTTATTGTACTACAGCAGGCAGCTACAGCCCTTTTAAGAGGTTGAATACGTACATCTATTTGCAGGCTGTAATTTTGAGCTCCTCACTATACTGCAAGCATGCAGACTTACAGCTGCACCCCCATCTCCCCAACATCATCACATTTTTCAGCTTTTCTTCAAAAACTAATGAATCCCAGTGTGATCCAGAGACCAAAGAGCTTTCTCTGCCTGCCGCACACAGCTCAGACTCCTTGTCCTTGGCAGCCTTTCCTTTCTGACTACCAAGGAGCACCCAGACATGCCTTTCTCCCATAACCTCATATGGAAAGTGAACAACTCTGATGACTTATTAATGACTCAAATAAGCCCAGAGAGAGCCGACACGGATACAGCCTGAGAAGACTCTCGGATGTTAAATGACAATACCACTCCGGTCACTCTGCTCTAAAAGAGAGAAATGCATTTTGCTTTAATTGCATGTCTGGACCCTGCCACGAACTATGTTGGCTGGTCACGCCTGTCACTACCTGCTTTGTTCACAGGTTCTCTGTTCCTCTCTTCTGTTTAAAGCTCACTACAGTCTATATGTACCTGGAAAAGAAACAAAAAAAAAAAAAGAATATTTTGGCATTTATGGTTTCATTAAGACGGAAGTCAGATTGGAGTGGCTACCTTCAGTGTTGGGCTCTATAATCTCCTACAGCCTCTGACTCTTCTGCCTGGACCACTGCTGACTCCCCCAGCCTAAGATAACTGTAGCGCAGTGGCAATCTGCTTTATCCCCTTCTCTTCTCAGTGCTTCCTTCTGAACGCTTCTCTAATTCTCTTGGTATCTTCTGGGGTTGCTTTCAAGGTGCTGGCCTGGCGTAAGCCGTGGCAAGCCTAGGAGCCCTTTGCCACTACAGTTGTGTTGGTTCCTGGAAAAAGATCCTACAGCAGAGGCAACTGTCCCAGCAAAACCTGAGCTATCCAAAACCCTTTTCAGAAGCAAAACAATAAACAGGTAAAAAAAAGCAATTTGGTTGGTGTAAGTGTTAAACTGCTTCTTCCTGTACCCTGCCCTGTGTTTGACAAAGAGTTGTCCTGACATGAGTTAGGCTAGGCTTCATGCTGACAAAGGCTTTTGGCAGCCACATGCATTCTTACCTTTGTAAACCACTTGAGCTTTAAATAGGATTCAGACAAGTTCAGGGTAACTCCCTGAACCCTTCCCATCACAGATACAACAAAGTCCCACCTGGACACAGACATGTTTGTTTATGCAGAGATGATAGTAATTTCCCAGCTTTGAATACACAGGGTACTATTCTGCTCTATGTAAGAAGTAGTATATGACAGGCTGTTACTACTTACAGGAGTAGATTTATCACAGCCTTCCCATCCCATTATGCACATAGTAATTTAACACACAAGGACACACAGTCATCATTAAATGTACCTGCTCTGTAATAAGCTTCCAAGATGATGACATGGGCTACGACTTAATACCTGTCATGTACATTTATTACATTCAGAATTTTGTTCTTTACCACAAAAGAAAAAAAATCAGTTACAATGTATTGGCAATTTATTGTGAACATCAGAGCAAAAGTTAGCGCCTTTGATGCTAAGGTTAGACTGTAACACAAACAGCATGCCCAGGCTAGGAGGTAAGTCTCTTCTTACATCCCTGCCAAGACACAGGCATGGAAATAGGCATGATCTCCTTGCTTTCTTACTCCCCTTTCAACCAGGTGGATTAAATACAGAAGAATAACCAACCACCTGTGCCAGGACATTGCACTTCAACTATTGGGGAGCAGAGCAATAGAGATATTACAGAGTGTATCTCCCAACTGTAAAAAGCAAAAGCAACCGAGTTGCAAAAATGTAGGAAAACAGAAAAGAAACAAAACAAAATACATAAGCACGCAAAACTAAAGCATAGGGATAGATACCTGAAGAACAAGTTCTACTACGGTTACATTCAGATGGTACGCTTCAAGACATGGAACTTAACTTTGCTTCAGAAAAACAAAGGAGAAGAATCTTCAAAAATATTAACTCAAACTTTCAGCTAGTCAGACAATATCCAGTTTTCCCAATGACTAATAAAAAGGTGCAAGCAAGAAAATAAATCAAATTGGAATATTCACCGTTATATTTGTAAACATACAACTGTCAGATCAACCTACAACGTGAAAAATAAGTGGTTATTTTTCTTATTAATGTTTCTTAAAAAAAAAAAAAAAAAAAAAAAAAAGAGGTGCTTTGCTCAAAGAAATGCCTGGGCTTTGATCTCATTAGATCAGTGTACCAATGTGGGTCCCAGCCTTGCCAGCTGCTGTACCTAGTTAAATACCTTGTCCAGTTTAGCACACCACTTACTTGACTGGAGTTTTCTCTCTCTCAAAAAAAGGATATGCTGCCCTGCCAGCACTGTGGAATACATGCAGCAGCTTGCCATCTCAAACATGCTTCCAACCAGTGATAAGTGATCACCAATGTTGGGGATATAAGGGAATAGGCAGGAAATAAAGTGCTTATTCTTTCTTCTTTCACCTCCTCCTCCTATTGGTATATCACAAGCTTCAGTAATTTTCAACCTTTTCCATAAGTCAACTATGAGAAGTTCCAATGGAGGTGCAGGACCCTTCTGACATTTTTCAAATTAAAATCACTGCTCAGAAGGAAGAAGAAAGCAAAATCATACAACTTGTCTAACTGTGTCCGACGAACTGGCAAGATGCAGACTCCTCGGCCACAGTCTCCTCTGCTCCAAGGAGCAACGTAACAGACCTACAGTACCTGTTTGATCTTGTACTTGTAGTCTCAAGGCCTTGGGAGCCTGGGCAAAGACAGAGGACCTCTTATACCCATGTATCTTTAATTCCACAATTGTTAAAAGCATTGTCCAACACATTGGCAATTATATGAAAGGTGACAAGTACACATACAAGTGCAGCAATCACAGGAGAGAATTACTTACTTTGAAAAGACCAGTTTTGCTCAATATGGTGATATTCTGATTAGTGAACTCCATTCTACGCCTTCAGATGTTCTTAAAACTGGGCATCAAAATAGGTTCTTGGTAGATTTGAAACCAATATTTTGCATCTAACCAATTAGCTTAGATGGAAAGTCTTCTGTACTTTTCTCTCTAGTAGACTACTTCAGCAGATGAGATTAAAAAAATTACTTAGTGGCACTGAGAGGGAGAACCATCTCTGTATGTGTCATGCGGGTGCAGATGAGGTCTCCTTCCCGCAGTTGCCTAAAAATCTACTTCCTCAACCCTCCTAAACACCCACTAGTCACGTGATGACAGAGTAGCATTACTTCCAGAGATATCAAATGAGGAGCACTATAAGGACGTATGGCTTGTTCTTATTTGTGCAGGAGGAACTGGGGCTGCTGCAGAAATAATAGTTCCAGGACAACATGATAAGATTTGATTGAGTTTTCAGCAGATGACAGACATCTTAACTCTCACAAAAGCATCTTGTGTTAGTGCTTGAGCATCAGATTGGCAAGTGTCACACCTGCTACATTGACTGCTCCCATATGTGCTTTGCTACTTATAGATTCACATGAATGTGCAACAGCGTCACTGGCCACATACATGTCAGTTGGCTGTGGACTACTTCTAGGACGGACATCAGGTCGTCTAGCAATTTGCATTGAAAACAGGCCAGAAAGTGTCAGCTTCAGTTTTGTTTTTTTTCTTTTTATTGATGTCACTAAGAGTTTTACTTTCTTGGCTGATACTGTATACTGGTCTTGCTGGATTTTGGTGGTTTAAACATAAGTATAAGGCAAAGAACCCAAAAGCCCAATCTCCTTTATATTATATAAGCTTCTGCTCCAACACGGTTGAAAGAGTTCACTGAAGATAGAATTCTGCTTTCTTACCTTTGGATAATAAGCAGAAAATCATACTGTTCTCCTATAATGGACTAGAATTTTTCTGGAAAGAAGGACGCTACTTGGTAACTGAAGTATGAACAGTCTTATCACATGAATATTTATGAACATCCACATTGAGTGAACATTATACAGTAAAGAATTGGATGGAAGAATTTCATTATGCACAGCATATGTTTACTGTTTATTCAGACTAGCCATGAACAATACTAGAAAGGAATGCATTCATTAGACATCTGCTAATAGGCAAATTTATCTTGGTAGGCTCTGAAAGATATACACCTAACAGGAGAAATAACACATCGAACATTTACTAAAACCCTCGTTTTTACTTTTAATAATTATCAACAGACTAAACTGACACTGCACTAAGCAGAGAAGCCAGACCACTGTTTGCCCTTGAAATCCCGAGAGAGACAAGTGTAGAATACAGCTTGTGAACTTTTATTCAGGAACATATCAATTTTAGGTAAAATTTTTCCCTTCTATTAGCTAACAAAACTACACACCAAGGTACAAAAGCAAACCAGGTAAACAAAAAGCATCATATTTAGTTGAGCTGAGTGACCTGAATTAATATCCCCCTGTATCTGAGACTATTTTGTGTGACCTTCAAGAACCTTAAACTCTCTGGCTATGTCTAGCTCCAGGGCATGTACAAAACCCAGCCATGTCCTAAACCTCTATTAGAATGGGGTGAGGTTCCTGATTTTGACAAGCGAATGTGTAAACTCAGGACCCTAAAGGTTTGCGCCTACACTGCACTTTAGTCACATCTCTGTTTCAAATCTCCTTTTACAAAACGGGGCTGGAGCACTCCACCACTGCATGAGAGCTCTCTCAGAGTAAACACAATGATGATTATTATGTGCTCATAGCCAAAATTTCAGTTTAAGCCTGGCATATATTTGCTAGTTTTGTTTACAGAAACAGATTAACTATGAGTAATGTCAAAAAAGAACAAACCGATGAGACATGCAAATTTACCTTGGTAAGCATTCCATCTAGCAGAGCAAATAACACATGGGATAGTTGCAAAATATATTGCACACCTAACACTCGCTGAAAATCAGGCTGAAGGTTGTATGAACACCTACCCCATGTTTAGACACCACAAAAGTGAGATTCATAAAATAAAAAATTAGTAGTCACTCTTGAAATCTTGAGCATTGGCTTCCTTCTTTGTTGGACTTGTTTTATTTCTTTTTGGACAAATTTTGAAGGACTGCTTTAAATTACTGTAATAACAGTACTAAACTCCTGATTACTGGCAGAGCTCTTCCTGCCTATTTTTGAAATAGAAGCTGAAGAAACAGGCAGAGGAAAAAAAAAAAGAGGTCTGAAGTGTTGTGATACACGCTCTCTTTCTGTCTCTAATACAGCTACATTGGAAGTGCAAAACTGAAAAGAGTAATGCAAAATCATTTTAACCTCCAAAAAAGTTAGTTACGTTCCATCTGATATTTATAAAACCACATAATGATTTCTTAATTCGCCTAGAACAGTATAACCCAATGTCCCATTTTACTGCCAACAAACTGAAGCCAGTATTAAACTCGTCTTCCATCCACTTTATATAGTAAAGCTAAAGAAATTTGCATCAGGATTTCATAACACCAGAAACTGAGAAGTATGTGGGAATCCTACGAGCAAAATTACTATGCTAGCATCTACTCTAAGATTTGATGGCATCATGAAGCAATAAAACCTGAGTTTTTAGAGCTACTTTGAAAACATCCACATGCCCTGGTTCCCACGTGTATAACCTCACAGCAGTGCTCGACTGTTGTGTATGCGTAGGCAGCTCACTTGGGATCAAAGCAAAGCAGCCTCCATCCAATAGCTGTCCCAAAGACACAGGGATGACCAACAGGGCTTCACTTACCACAGGGACTATGTGGGTCCAGAGACAGGTGTCACAGTTCAGTGAAAGCATTTAGGTAAAGACAAGAAAGACAAGCCATATGAAATGTCTCCTATGGTTTAGGAGTGATTGCTGTTACAGGGCTGGAGCCCACTATAATTTGCATATTTTCAATATGTTAGATGATCTTTTCCTTATTTGAATTCAGCTACATAAAGTGTCACCTCCTCTTAACTGTAGTGCCACTTCTCTCACCTAAGCCACCAGGCAGCAGGAAGTACATGATGCTCTTTCTGCCACACTGGAGATGAGTCTTCTTGACTGATGCTTCAAAAAATATCTGGAAAAAATTTCAACATCTTGTATGTGTCTTCCTACTCATCCAACAAGTCTGTGAATTTAGTTGTAAAGAGCATGTGTAGAATATACAACATCCAAATGTTTGATTAACCTAATGACAACCTAGTGGACAAAGAAATGCCAACTCATCATATTAAGTCAATTAAAGCTTTGACATCTTTCAGTAAATTTAGTATATCCTTTCAAATCCTGAAATAACCCTATAATTCAACATGAAGTATAGATAGAAATAAGCAACAGTGACTATGTGTAACACAAACACATATGAAACAAGAATCTATTTCCCATATATGCAATGCCAAATTGGTAGTTTGTTTCGTCTCGTTTTTTATCAACTGGAGATTAAAATGTAGAATTAATTGTACAATAAAGTAAGCCATACCATTTAATAGAAGTTCAAATGCTTATTCATAACCTTAGATACATCGATTAAAATCCTACAGAACTTCTGCTGTCCTCCTTAGTACGCTGTGTAGCACAATACACACTTGTGGCCAAAATGTTATAAAACTCTTAAGTGAAACTGTCTGCCTAAATACAGTGACTGGTATTCAAACAAAATGAAACACGCTTTAACACAAAACACAAATCAAATTTGTTACTTCACCAGCAATCTGATGTTTGAACCAATGAAAACTCCTGTAGGGACTGCCTCTCTCTGAACAGTAAACTTATGTTAACATCACAAAACAGCCATCTCAAATTCATAAAGAATGCTGTGTATAGTGCGCAATTCACACATTATACATTCACTGAAATGTGACACCTTTGTCCCAATACATTACTGGGATCTGGTTTTGTATTCAGACACCTCCTCTGGTGTCTGATATGCAATCTTATCACACAGTGATATGGGACAGAACATCTACCCATTAGGAGACTGGCAAAGACTAAGATTGCTCTTTTGCTTCAGCTCCCAAAGGAGAAAACAGATGTATACCTCAGATATGAGGAACAAATAATGCAATTACTACACAAGCTTGTAACAAGGTTCCCTCTCCTTCCATTACAGACAATAGAGACTTTTTACATCTTCCAAAGAGCTTTTCAAGGGCAGCTTGCTCTGGTTGGGCTGCCTAGAAAAAGGACACAAGCAAGGCCATCAAGGAGCATTTCAAAAGGCACAGCAGAGCCTGCAGCTGTACATCTTAGGGACTCAAAACTGCTTTATTTATCACTGTGATTTTACTGTGTTCTTAACATCTACAATATCTTCTTTTCTCTCTTCCTTCCCTCCCTAGTTTTCTTCTCATCTCCTTTCTCACTTCCTATTCCTCAGATCTTCTTTTCAAACATGTGACTCGCTTCTTACCTTCATCTCTCTTGTCTTAAACCAAGAAAGCTGAAATAATTAAAAACAAAACAAAAACGTTTAGCTTGAAGTAAGAAGGATTGCTTTCTGGTACTTTATTTTTAGGGACTATTTTATGGCACATCTCTGGAATTTACCAAGTCCAAAAACATACAAGAAGAAATATGAGAGAAAAGGAATCAGAAAAGGACATTCAGGTGGCTATACCGGTCATGTAGCAACACTTAGGCTGGTAACAGAAAGACAGAGAGAAATCTTTTCAGCAGGATGACTGATTTTTTTGCAGTATTATTGGGCATCTCCTAGCACATCTGACTTTAAAATCTCTTGGCTTCTGGAGTCATGGCAATACATGAGAAACATCACATTTCACTGAAGAAGAAAATACAGCTGCTCACCCTGGCCCAGTTGACCTGCTGCAAGATAGGTGCAGCTGTAAGAGATGCTGGAAAGCAGGAACAAGTTCTTCAAGGGAAGGAGGAGTGGAGCTAATGCCACCTGCTTCTCACAGGGCTAGTGGTGGGTTTGAAGGCTGCGTGGAAGTTTGTTGCACTTTAGACAAAAAGATCTTGGCTTATAAGAGGGGTATCATTAGTCCTGGCATAAGCCATCACTTGTGGCCTCAACTCTGCCATCTCCAGGCCACCATTTCCTCCTTCCTCTCTGTTGGCACAAGTATTCACGCAGCCACAGAATGAACCAAAATGAACAATTGGTCCAAGTTAAAATTGGGCAAAAAAACACCCCCAAAATGTTAATTTTAAACCAGTTCAGTTCCCTGATCTGATTCACTATACAAATATCTGTACTTTTTCCTGTGGTGGGGGCAAGAACGTGTGCTTGCACAGTGGCTCTGCCTCCTCCATTAGCAAGGATGGGTTATGCCAACATAAACTGCCCGCTTCCGAGATACGAAAGCGGCATGCTGCTGCTGCCTGGCCCAGCAGCACTGGAATCACTGAGCAGGCCACATCAAACTACCCTTTAGATCATAGCGAAGGTTAAGATAACAGCTCTGGTATAGAAAGAGCATTTTAAAATGTCCTAAAGTATTTTTCTCTATTATAAAACTAGCAGAAGTGAATTGGCTAAAAACATACAGAAACTGGAATCATGCATTGCCATTATACGCTTTCCAAAAAGTTGAATCTATAAAAGATTCTCAGCTTCTTTAAAAGGAAGAAGATCCCTAAGGGTGAGAGAGAGTAAGCTATAGCTGCGCTGCAGAAATTCAGGAGGCTACACTGCTGTTTAATGGACTCAGAGGTGCCAAGTCCACCCACTGGGAAAGCCAAGAACCCTACTAGAATTGACTGAGCTCCCTTTTAGTGCAGAAGCTCAACCACTGGGCGTCTAGTGCAGAACTAAGACTGCAAGTTACAGGGGTGTTAACTGGCACCACACTAATTGATTTTCTGAATAATATTTTTTGGCATTTGTCTGATCTAATCTTTTGTGGCTGCTAATACTTTCCCTGTCAGGCTATTCCATGTTCTGTTACATCTGTATAACTGTACCCACAAACACACACACCTCTTAGAAACTTCTGTATGTAACTAGCATTTATACTAGCACATGCAGAACTTGAGTACAGGTTAGGTGCTACAGGTCTGAGATATCCGTGTGAATGCAAATGGCACAACCTGAGCTCTGAAGTTTGGATGTGTTTGATGCATATTGCTCAGTGAATTTGAGAACCACTATCAAATGCAACATGAATGTAACCACAGGCAGCCAATCAACACATAAATTGTTCGAACTCTTCTAAACTTGGTTTAATGCCATCACAAAGTCATCATACAGTTAAGTTTCCAGTACTTGCTACTCCCCTTGGGAGGCTGTCTAGAAACTCACCTTCCTATTCACTCTAGTGCCTAGCCTAGATGCACGATAGCCAACTTAAAATCGTTTGCTCCTATGCCAGCACCTTTAAATATTTCTTTTCCCTACCTATAAGCAGATTTTGTTTTTTAAAGGTTAATCATATCTCCTCCCAGTCTTGATTTTGCTGTGCTAAATGAGAGTGATCTCTTTTAGCCTCTCCTCACTCAACCATCTCTCCATGCTTTTGTCCCAATAGGCAGCCCTGTCCTAGACTTATTTACGTCTATATTCATCTTCCTTGTAAATGCCATGAACAGAATAGGTTTTACCAGAGCCTCAGTAGTAACATTAATTAGAAGTTCATCACAAGAAGTACTTCAGGGTTTTCCTCAATTTTTCCATGACTATTTCAGATTTGTGGTTCACTGTTGCCCTGTAACTGAGCAGGAGACAAAACCAGTCTTGTTCAGTGGTGTACTCTAACTGGGATTTCTACACCTGTTGTGTACTCAATGGAGAGAGACAGAAAGCTCTCAGATCTCCTCTTTGGATCCTCTGAGCTGCACAGGGTAAGAGGGATTATTTATCTTCTGGAATGCCTTTACATTGACTGCAAAAGGAGCCTAGACAATTATCTTTGATTAGATGCCTAACTTTAAGCAGCTAGAGTGAGACAAATTCCTTTCTTCAGTATCTGATTTGGCCCAGTGATTTACTATTTTCATTCTACTTTTAATACTACAGAAACAAGCATCAACCACTTTTCTTATGCAATGATGCAGTTCTCTCTATTGTTGGCACTTCCTAATTTTATGCTATCAGTAAATTTCACCTTTTTCTTAGCTTCAGTTTTGAAGCTATTAATAAAAATATTAAACCAGAACAATCTCAAGATCACTCCTTTGGGACCTCTCACAGCAATGCATTTCTGATGCCAAAGATATTCCTCTGGGCAGTGCATATTGTATTCCCTTTCATTTCACAACACTTATATTCTTTCAGTTGGGGGGGGGGGAAGAAGGGTGGCAAAGACTGAAGATTGCATGCCATACACAGTAAAGGCTGAAATGTATTTAAACTCACACAAAATATAACTTTTTTAATAGTATCATTTTTAAAAGACAGTCTTAAGATTTTGGGATTTACTTAATCTTTAACACGTTTGGAGCTAAAAATACTACTATAACCAAAGTGTTGTTAATTATTTGCTATGTTAATGGCATACATCTAGCTTGTAACTGGACCTAAGGCTCCTTCCTTTGCTTCTTGCAGGCTGGGAGGTGTTCTGCTGAACCTACGATGACTTTTTACAACTCTAAAACAACATTTCTTGCTATGAATTACTTCATGCGCTGACCTGACTTGGGACCAAGGATGTTTATTTCTCAGGCTACTTTAAGTACACAGTGTGAATACACATCTGCTTTTTTAATGGTCATTCAATGGGCAAAAATATCAAGCAATAGAAAACAACAGGTAGGAGGATGAAGCCAACTTTTGGAAAAAGGATTGACAGAATAAAAGCAAATCAAGCACTTGTCAAACTTTGTCTATAGACCTTTCACATGCTTCTCTCTCTCAATTCCCTTTATCAGAGAGTTCCAAACAATAACCTACTTTCTCAGACACATGGGAGATAAGAAGTAGTGGAGGACAAAAAGTTTGTTATGCTGCCAATTTGAAAAGCACATTAAGAAAAAAGAGGTTGCTTGATAATGCTAGTTCTTGTTCTGTGGGGCTGCAGAGTCACTTGCCCTAACCACAGAGCATTAAACTAATTTTATCTAGCTGTGGATCCTCCAGAGAATGGGTTAGAAAGGGAAGGATTTCAAGGAACAGAGAAGAAATCGATTTTGGGGAGAAGAAAAAAAAAAAGAAAAAAATGGGGGGCTCTCACAAATAAATTCAGAAGGCAAGAATTACAGCAGATAAACCATCTCCCTTTTCTTCCTTCATGGCTCCCTCAGGACAGGAACCCACTTTATAATCCTGCCCTGAAGTCATTAGTTAGTTGTATCACCACACCAGTGGAGCATTTTGACCTTTCCTGTACAACTGAATTCTTCTATTAGGTTGTGAATTTTATGAAGCATTAAGAATTTTGTTTTTAATGGGCTTTTTCATATTTTTCTGCCTCTTGGAATCACCAATAGTCAAAATTCACCTTAGTCATATGTCCTAACAGTATATTTCTTCCCTTGATAAATAAGCATTTCTTTTAAGCATACCATTAACTTGGAATGTCTTAATGCTTGTTTTGGTGACAACTTCAACATCGCTGTGAGAAATTTCCCTCCCTGACCACTAATGCATAATCTGAATTTTATCCTAACCTTGGATTTGAGTTTTGTTTGGATACTTCTTGAGGATTTTTATTTGAAAAAGAATGAAACTAAGCAATCATAGGATAAATACTACCATATAGTATTTCTTAGATAAATGTACAGTTCTTAAATCACTTTTAAAACTTTGAAGTTTTAAAGCCTGTGGCTCAGTAGAGCACACTCATTTGGAGATGGTTAAAACTCAGTATTTCTGAAAAATATGCACAACTTGGCAGACAAAAAAAAAAAAAAGACATTCTCAAGATTTCCTGTGAAGTTTCAGAAAAACTCTGAGAACATTTCTTAAATGGCTTACACATTCTTTCCTACCATGCAATATTTTGAATTATTTCATCATAGCAGAATATAATAGAAAGCACATAAATGTGAATGGAAAGGGACCTCTGCAGGTCCCTAGCCCAGTCTCTTGCCCAAAGCAGGACCATCGTCAGCACTACATCAGGTCAAGTCTTGAACATCCGCAGATGAAGTCTCCACAGTCTTGCTGGGTGACCTAGGCCCATGCTACTCTACCTTCTAGATGAAGTTTTTCTGATCTCCAGTCTGAGCCTCCCTTGCTGGCACTTGTAGCCACTGACCAGAACTGTTTTGCCTGGTGTTACCAACAAGAGTTTGGCACCTTCATCTTCTGACCATCCTTCACATAGATGCAGATTGCTCTTACATCATCCCTTAACATCATCTTTACCAAAGTATGCAAACCCAGCTCCCTCAACTTCTTGTAAACAATGTACTCTACAACCTGGCCATCTTAGTAAAGATTTAAATTACTTCAGCATTTTTCATTTAAAAGTATACAAGCCCATGTATTTTACAAAGGCATTTAACTAGTTGAATCTATTACTTTCATTTGACTATGTGCTTTTCACCAGATTGCTTGATTCTTGTAGAAGTGAGGCAGCCCAAATCTTTCTTATCTCCAAGTACCTCAGCATCAGAATCGAAACATACACTGACTACTAGCAATAGCAACATTGCTTTCTCCATGCAACTTTGCTGTATCAAAACAGGAGAAAAAAAAAAAAAAAAAAAGCAATTCCCCCTGAACCAGAAATAAGCAATATTCATGATAAGCAGTAAATTGTGGAAACACTACCTGCATTCTTTAAAGTAGTCTTCAAGGATACATGGGATTTCTTGTACTGATCAGATTAAAGTTCCTTACAACTCAGTAAGAAGTATCTGTTATTAACCAATATTTAATGTTTAAAAACAGAAAAAAGACAACAAGACGCAATTCACCTAGCCACTTACATAATAGCCACTGGACATGATGGCACATATTCTTGAAAGTTGTGTGCATTCATATGTATCCTGAGGGATAATATGGGGTTACCTTTGTTTTGGTTATACAACTTGAAAATAGTTTTGAAACAAGTTGCCTTTCCCTCAGTAATTTCTCAACACAATGAGCCCTTGCTGTTAACCTCTTCTGACAGCAAGCTCACTGTGTTTCCTTGGATTAGATCTGAATTTAGTGTCTTTTAATGAGAATTTTCCTACAGTTATGTGATGGTACCAATGACCTGGTAAGATAGTTGTTTTGTGTGTTGTGATTTTGAAGACGCTATTGTTCAAGTCGGATAATGTCAATCTCAACTAAATCCTGGCACACCTCTAGACATTTGCATTACTCTTCTCTAGTCTTTTCTTATTTCCTCTGTGATTATGTTTTCAGATAACATACATGGGATATTAGGCACTTCTCATACTACAGGGGCATTACTGTGTGATTTCTTCATCCTCCTGCAACCCCTTCCCAAACACCCAACCTTTTCAACTGCTGGTGTGCACAGAGCAGATACAGCCACTGTGTCACTCAGTTTCTCTGTTCCTATTTTTAAGCACATACCAGGCCTCCCATCAGCAAAATGACATGTGTCAAACTGGTTAACAGGAGAATATGAAATTTATGGAATGCTCCTATTTCAGTTTTCCTGTTTGTAAATGTCGTTTTGTTTTGAATTACAGTACCACATTAACATTGTTCTAATTACTTTCATTGCCCAAAATAATTTTTCTAAACTACTGGCACTTAGTCTCTCAAATCTCAGTGAAGTAATGCTAATAACTTCTGCTAATGATACTGCCCTGCCCCCATCCCCTCCCCCCCTTTCCAGTGAAAACACAACCAGCCTCATCTTCACTGTCCTCCCAGCCTCACTTATCTTCTGTAGCCATGGGAAGATACCAGCAAACAAGAGAGACAAGGAGGGAAAAAGGAACAAAAGGTATCTGAAAAATTTACACGTCCCTGGAAAGAGGAAGAAATACTTGTGAACTATAGAATGGAGATTTCGCAAATACAGGTTAGAAAATACAAGAGCAACATATCTGACACTAGCAGCTACCAAATGGGTCACACTGGGTATGCAGCTGCCCTAAGCCTTCAATGACCAAAGAGTCATTGCCTAACCACGTCAGAGCCTTTATGCTTAGTGGGAAATGCATTCCTCATGACCACTTCCATAAGTATCCTTTCCACTGTATTATCTCTAAATCAGCAGGCACACAATATGTTATTTTCATATATACTAAATACCGACAGTTGAATTAATATCCAGCTGGGTTTGAATTCTTCAAATGCCCTGAGACCATCGGCTGCTGAAGCTAATATGCACTAGCTATGTAGACAACTTGCTATTAGCAGCTCAAATTTACTATTTACAATTTCTAGGCATGGAAAATACATATTTATTTCTCTTTTCTCCCTCACCTATTATCAGGCTCAGTAACTTGTCTTTTAGGGAGATCATGAAGCCACATTGAATGTCTTTCAATCATTGGCATGTTGCAAATCTTTGCTCTCAACTTAAACACAGATGATTTGGCCACCTTTGTTGCTTTTACTTGCCTCTCAAACCTAGCACATTTTTTGATGATATCTTGGCTGGAAATGAACCATAGGTCTAAAGCTCATACAAGCAGATTGCACAAAAACTCCGTATGGAAATCAGAGCTGATATGTTTCAGGGAATCTGCATATCCTTCTCGGGGAGTTCAGAGGCAAATTCTGTGCCCTTATTTTCCAATGACAACTTTGCTTTTTGGAGTTCTTTAGCAGGCAAAACCCACCAACCGCTTTTCCAGAATATTAAAAATAATTGAGATAATGAAAAGCTAATAGACTTTAGCTTAGAGGGTTGCACAGAATAGCCTGTCATTGTTCAGACATCCCTGTAATAGAGGACCTTGTTAATTAGAGATGATTCACAGATGGCTTGCAATAGATTCCGGTAGTTCTGAGTAGCAGTAATATTTTCATATTGAGCTCTTCTCTACTCAGGAGTAATGAAGCTTTAACTTTAATTAAAAGGAAGCTCCTTTTTTTAAGCCTGTAGGTCCAAGCAACACTGAACTACAGACAATTAGCATCTCTTTTACTAATTTTCCATATTTAGAGTTCTGCACTTTACGGTTTTGCTTTCATAACATTGCCTACCAGAGGACATCTAAGCACCTGAAGAGAAGCTGTCAATGAGAAAGCAATATTACTGCCACTTTAAATAGAGAAACAGGCAATGAGGTAGAAAACTGTTTGCTCAAGACCTCTCGGCAAGTCTGTGATACAGTTAAGAACAGAACTGGGTCCATCTTAAATACACAGTCATGCCCTTCCAACTCCATGCCTCATCACATAACACCATCTGCTTCACTTGATAGGCATCCACTGCTTTAGTTCATGATCATTACAGTGGTACAGTTTGAGATTATAACACCCCATTACTACTGATAGAGGGGTTCCCATGTTCTGCCACCTTCCCTCTTCCTTTCCCTTAAGACTTTCTCTTGTCTTTTGCCAGAGAGCCTGCAGCAGATTGATCCAAGGAGCAAAGAAACACATATACACAAATTTTCTGCTGGTTTAGCTCCTGAACTGAACCCTGAGGGGTTGGATGAGCTTCAGTAGCTGAGCAAAGGGAGATGATGGGAGCATGCAGGAGCAGGAAGGCAGGTCTACACCCTTCCAGGACAACTGGCCATGAAGTGGGCTTAGCTACAATGCCAAACAGGACCTTACCTGGTACAGTAAGTTGACCTAACCTGGCACTAAGCCTCCATACCTTGAACTGCCTTTAGCTTTATAGCTTTCACACTTTTTTTAGCATATATTTTACTTGTAGCCAGGTCCCCTCTTTAAACTGAATTAAGAATAATTGCTCTGATCACTGATAAGAACATAGTGTTTTGTTTTAGAGCTGTCAAAGGTCTGTTCCGAGGTTTCCATGGGCAAGACAAGCCAGCTTGTGCAGCCAGCAGCACGCAGAGGAGCCACACGGCTAATGCCATTAGCTGTCGGTGGCTCCATGGCCCTGATGATCCCGGTGTGGACTTACAGCAGGAAGGCTGGGGCTACCATGCTTCTGTCTGGGATTCCCCGTGGTAAATATGTACACATCCGTACGTACAGTGTGTGCACACTGGAGCTCAAATCACTTGCACAATTCACTGTGGGTGCACCATGCTTATGCAGGGTGGAGGTCCAGAGCAAGGCTGGAACACACACACACAGACTAGGACCAACAGCAAGCTCTTTTACCCGTTTTGTCACCATGTCTCTTTACCTGTGAACCTAGGAAGCTTCAAAACATTTGAGCTCAGGGGTTGCCAAGCTTTGAAACATGACATGAAGTGACGTTAATCACTGCATTCAAAACATTTGATGAGAAGCTGTTAATTTACTAATTGATACAGGCAATGACACAACACCTCTTCCTCTCTTTTTGAAAAGTGGGAACAAAGAAGGACAACCTGCATCCAACAATAGCATTATACCTTCTGAAAGTTCACCATAAAATTCCCTAAGATCTCTTGCCATTAAACAGATTTGCAGGATTCAATATTGTGAATTATTAGGAAAACAGTAATACTGTAATTGATAAAAAAACCAAACAAAAAAACAACCAAAAACCAAACCAACCAAAACCAAAGAAACCCCCAAACCAAATCCCTCTCAGTCTCCGCATCCAGTAGATAGAATACGCTCAAAAAAAAAAAAATCACTTGCTTAAATTAAGCAAAAAGAAAAGAGAGCACCTATAACACAAACACAAATATTTAGCCTTTTTACTTCTTATTTAGGACTCATGGCAAGTATATACAAGCATATATCCATTTAATCCAATAGAGGAAAATATACACAAGCAGTTTTTTGGTCAGGAAGGGATTACTCATCTGCAAAAAGCTACCTGCATCATTCAGTGTTCTCAGGATCAGGACTTTTTTTTTTTTTTTTTTTTTTTTTTTTTACAGTCAGCTCTTCGGAGAAGACACATGTTCCCTATATAAGCATTAAGCACATATTAGGTGCTTGACTAGTACAAAAATAACAGTGCAAAAATCAATAACTGCATCTTAATTTGAGGAACGAAAACATTTTGTAAAATATAAAACAGCTAATCAAAGACAACGTGGAAAAGCACAAATAAAGAAATCAGAACCTTTAATTATTTCAAATATAGGAAAACAGTAACAGATTATTAAATAAACTACATGGCCCAACAATTTGCATTTCATATAGCTGGCTTCATTGTATGTCTAATAACACGATGTTAAATATAACAGCATGAACTTATCTTTTTTTTCAGTCACCAGAATAGCTGTTGATTATGCTTTCAAATGCTTTTTTATCTTATTCATTGGTCTGAGTTTTCCCAGATGCCAAATTAAAGTAAATCGCTCTTTAACACAAGTGTACAGCCAACTAACTATAATTCAGGGAAGTCTAAGATAATGAAAGCATGCTTGTTTGAATGTAAGCTATATTCAGCTTTCAAGCACACCTAATGCACACCTGATGCCCAATAAACAGCAAAATCATCACTGTATTTTTCATTTATTAGAAAAGTTTTTGTTATACTTTCAACTGAAGACTTTCCTTTTTCAGGGAAAAGTTCACATGGCCAAGAAGAAAAACCCTAAACACAAATCGCTATGTCTTTATGCACTATCCTTTAAAAAGCATTTTTTCCAATAGATGCTTCCACAAATAAGTTTTTAATATAAAATGCAACTGACAATTCAGCTTCATTACAAACCTTCCTCCAAAAGCACTCAATTTGTTTTAGATGCAATAAGCTTGCATGTTAGAAAATAAGTAGCAATAAGCACCTTCACATTGTAAGTTTATGAAAATCTTGATTAAAGTAGAGACAAAGTTCCAAAATGTTAATTTTTCTCCCAAATCTCCTTGTGTGCCAAAGAAGAATGAAGAATAATAACTCTGCCGTAAGAGGCTCATTATACATAAATACTTCGATTGTCCCATATAGTACTTAGGATTTCCTATGCTACTACTTCTGTCAGCTCACACAGGTTTGTCAGGGCATGCTGAAGAGACTCAAATATAAATTCCTGAAAGAATTATTTTTTTGCAGGACTTTTTTGTCTTTTTAGCATATAACAACTTCCTCATATAGCACACACATACACCTGACCTCCACCTCACCTGAGAAGGTGCAGTGTCACTCTAGCTTACATGCCAGCCTCATGCCATCCCAGCATACAGCTCATGACAGTTCCTAGGGAACTTTCTTAATAATCCAGGTCCTAAAGGTTGAGCACTCGGAAGGATTTAGGTTTGAAAAAGGTCAAAGGCTTTTGTCTTGCTTTTTCTAATTTATACATAGTATCTCTCACATCTGGAAAATAAGATAGAATAGTAACACTTAATTTTAAAGCTTATTTTGATTAGCATTTTGTTTAAAAGTCCTTTTTGAGAAACCCTATCCTGCTTTTATCCATATTATCTGTTCCATAAGCTTTCCTAGGTCTAGGTAGGATGCTGCTCACGTACTTTGTAATGAGTCTTCCCACAGCAATCATAAAACAACAGACAACATGACACACATCTACAACAACTCATTACTTTATCCTCATAAGCACAAATTTTTTGCAACCCAACAGCACCCTCCTTTCCACATACATAATTGTGCTTTTCTAAAGGGAAAGATGGATTTCAGTGGGGCCTTCATTCTCTGTCATGTGAAAGACCTTACTGCTATTGTCTCCACAAAAGTCTGTTTCATTTAAAAGGATCCATGATATTAAAGACTCCTCCTTCAGCAGGAATTTCTGCCTATTGATATAGATATGGCAGACATGAGTATGTACAGCCACATGTGGTCCAACAGCAACAGCTGAATGTGTAAAATAGACATGTCCAAATTAAACAATGAGGGAATCAAAGAGCATCCAGAATAAAGGCAGGCTACTTTTTAGTTTCAACCCAGATGACTGGTAAATACATAATTAAAGGAATATTTACTCATTAATATGTGTGCGCTTTTGGTGTTTTGTTTTTGTTTTTACACACCTGCTCTGAAAAGCTTAAGTAGACCAGCATACAGCTGCCACACTTGCTATTTAGGTGATACTGTTAAGTGTTACTATAATGTCAACAATTTTTCAAAGATAAATTCCTAAATGTTGCTGCTTTCATTTTTCACTAACACTAATTGGCACTATAAAGAAAACAGAATGGTACTGAAATCTGTGAGGCTGAATGAAGCAAAAGAATTCACAAGCAGAATTAGCTCTATATTCTGCACTCCAAGTACACTGCCAGCCAGGCAGAGTTATGCTAAGTAGATAACTTTGTGAACAGTCCACTTGAAATCAAAATCGGGTGGTGCAGTGGAGGGCCATTCACTGAACAGGAATCAGCATAGCAGTAAGGGAAGCAGGGGAGCAGTAACATTACTCGTTTTGTTTCTGAATGATCAACACATTTATGTTACTTTAATATTGTCGCTATGTGGAAAGCCATGCGCAACACACCTCTTTCCCCTGCAATCTCAAAAGGCCTGCTATATCCAGAATCTGAGTCAAAGCAATGTGAATCCTGTTTCAGGTTTTCATTGTTCTCAAATTAAATCAGACTTTCAGTTAAAGTAATGCTCTAATTCTGTGCCAACAGCAGTCTCCTCTAAAAATTCCCTCCACTGGAATGACAATTCCTATTTCGAACATTTTACCCTCTCCCCTATAAACCAGAGAAGTTTGACATATGTTAATCACTGGACTTAGCCTTGACAAATGACCATGAGGGAAGGGATTAACATATTCCCAACTCAGAAAACAGGGCATGAGTTTGCAGGGACAGAAAAGGTATGGGGTGGAGGGTAGTTATGCTTGTGTTCAGAAGCAAAAGAGTCTTCCTGGAAGCCAATACAGCCAGCAGGTCTCTGTGCAAAGGCTCTAACTTCCTTGCAGTTTTATGCATTTCCATAAAAAAAAATAAAACACATCATAGAAAGCAAATAGCATAAGGTTTGCCTCTGTGATTTACGTACTTCTCATCAACATCAATAAGCAATTCACCCATCCTCAAGTATTTATCAGCCTAATTTTATTAGATTGCCAATCCCAATGAGGATTAGCACCCACTCCGTAGGTCAAACTGATTTCTTCTCAGTGCCACAGCTTTCAGGAGCTACCCAGCAGCTCAATCACTTGGACTTTCTGCTAGAGAAGCATTCAGGAGAGCAGATTTTGTATCAGCCACTGATAAAGCACAGCAGTTTTTATTTTCATTATTGATTTTATTCTCCTGCTTTGCTTCAGGCATCTCGGGGAGGGAAGAAGAGAACAGCAAAGAATAGGAAGGGCTGCAGAGAGAGGAAGAATGAACTGTACAGGCATGTAACTTCAGGGTTATTAAAATTTGTGCCACTGATTTCTGCTCCAGAATGAAACTGCAGATTTTAATTTTTAAAAAAAGATTAACGTAGAAATTTAAAAAAGAGTGAGGAGAATGAACATGTTTATGCAGAATGTCAGAATATAATACTTTATCCTGTCTTTCTTCGAAACCAAACCTGAGAACTAGTTACTAAGTATCTTTCTTATCATACTCTTTGCTATTGTTCCTGCAATAATTTCCTAGTAAGGAAAACAAATGTAAATTTTGTTCCTACAGAATGGTACAGATGACCTTGTAACACTTTTGAAAGACAGCAAAATGTTCCACATAAATCATTGCAGGACTGAGTCCCATAATGCTGTAATTTATTTCTAATTCCCTAAAACAGTATGCAGATGACATAGCAGAACTATATGCATGTCATCTGAAATGACAGCTGATGCTATTATAGAGACATTCAGAATCAAAACAGGGTTAGTACTCAGTCCCCTATCATCAGATCTCAGAGATTTATGTGCCTCCTTGCTTGCAGATTTAGGAGATAATCCTGAATTGCACTTATTCCCCTTGCACCTCAATTTTCATGCAGAAGAAATCTGCATGCAAAAGCAATGAGCTGTGTGATGTTCAGGCAAGTTGGTCTGTAGGTGCCTTCATGAAACTCACTTGCCACATCCATCACAGAGTGCTTTTTAGCACCTCCCAAGTTTAGCCCCTTCCCTAATCAAAGCTGCTTTACAAGTATTAGCCATGGTTATTCTTTAAGGAAGGGTAATAGATGACATCACCTACAGCTGAGCAAATTCACACTCCCATCTGAAGACTCTCCTCATTAAAATAACATAGGGCAGAACATTATAATTAATAGAATCTTTATCATTTAACTACAACCTCCCTTGACCTGCCCTGCCAGCAGAAAGAGAGCTAAAAGTGGATAAAACTACAGTTTGCATCGACTTGTACCTCCTCCTCCATATCACCAGAAGGAACGAAAGGGGCCACAATGCAAATAGATGTAGTCCCAACACTTAGTTAGACAAAGACATTTCTCTTTTCTTCTTGACTTCTAGAAATGAGAAGTGACCCATTTATAACATTCGATCAGTTTTCCTGCTACATTATTAATTCCCACAGCTGTGACAGAACATTTGGTCCTGCATTGGGCCAAAAAAGATTGAACTGCTTAGATGCCATCTGTGCTTTTGAAAATGCTATGCAGTGTCTTTAATCCAGATAATTTTGTATGTATGCATATGAGCACATACTGTTTTGAAATGCAACAAGTAGTTCATACCAACAGCAAGGGGGTTACAACTTTAAAAAAGAATTTATCTTTGAGAAATTTCTTAATTTTAATATCTCCCCTAATTATTCAGAAATCTAATGGAGGATCCTCTCTGAGGACTGCGAGACTGCATAATGTGCTTCTCAAAAGTTTCATCATATCAAAGAAAGGGGAATTATAAAAAAACACAACAGAGCCAAAACCCAAGTTATTGATTAATCACAGACATCTAAAATAGTAAAGAGATGTGTGGGTACAATGGATCAATAGATTCAAATCTAAAGCAGGCACACCACAAAGGCTGCATTTTGATTTTGAACACAACAGTTCAGAGATATCCCCTATTCAGATGATGAATACTGGTAAAGACTGATAGCATCTCTCAGACGCTACAATTGCTTTATATATTCATCCAACATATGTTTAAAAACCTGCACGTATGAATTCATTATGATTTTACTAGCTGACCCTTGCCTTTTTGTTTTTTAAACCCCAGATGACAGAGATATTGTGACCTTGAAAAAATTACGTGAAATGAAATTCCCACCACTGAATAAGATTTGTCACTTTGGGCTCTGTTCTACATTGTGCTCAGTATCTATCCAAGTTAAAGTGACATAAAATGAGTATAACTTATTTTTCATATTACTAGGTTTTATTCATAGTAGTACATCATCATTGTTTCATAGTAATGAAAGCTCCTAGAACAAGGAAATAATGTAATACAGTTTGTATTATAATTTGAGTAGGGAATGCATGATCATTTACTCTTATCTTCATCTTATATATTAGTCACAAATGGTGTTAATGTGAGCTGTTAATACCGCACTTTGTATTCAAACAGGCTTACAGGCAAAACCAAACCAAAGAGAGAAAAAGAATTCTTTAACCAGCTGTGTGACAATTACACTGAGGTCAGACTGTCCAGAAACACTGAGTTTTGGGCTAAGGCAAAGCACAGAAAGGTTTGGCCTCACCAAAGCCTTTGGCACAAGGTCAACAGCGACTGGAAGAGTTTGGTGGAACAATGTCTGCATTTGACTCTGCACATGCTCTCCTGTCTTGTTGAGTTGCAGATGATGACATGTAAAGGCCAGACCCCAGCAGGAGTACCAAGACATGGAAGTTGCTTCTCTTATTTTAAACCCTGCTCACAGCTGCCCAGGTTCCTGACAGACCCCCCCAGACTCTGCTTCCAGGTGCCATTTTTGGTGACACTAAACTCCAGCATATTGTGTCGAAGTAGAGACAGACCCAGAGCACATGAAACAGAGAAAAAAGGCTCACGTTGGTCTCTTGTCCCAAGTAACAAGCAATAGGACAAGAGGAAATAGCCTCAAGTTGTGCCAGGGGACATTTAGATTAGATATTAGGAAAAAATTGCTTCACAGAGAGAGCGGTTAGGCATTGGAACAGACTGCCCAGGGAAGTGGTACAATCACAGTCCCTGGAAGTATTCAGAAAATGTGTGGATGTGGTGCTTAAGGACATGGTTTAGAGGTGGACCAGGCAGTTAGGTTAACAGGTTAGACTCTGATCTCAGAGGTCCTTACCAACCTTAACAATTCTATGATCACCATGACATATATGCACCACCTTGACCTCATCAAAGAGAATGCCGCACAGCCTAGTCCCCCTTCTGAAGGGCTATGAGGGCAGGGAGCAGCAAATACACAGGATGAGGGGAAAGCACCGCAATGGCCACGGTCCCACACAAGCTCTGTTCCAAGCCCTCAGCTCCAGGAAGGAGCATCTGCCCCTCCTGACCCTGAAAATACCAACACATGCTGTAATTTGGTACCATATAAGGCCAAAGCAAAATTTAATCCGAGTTGATTTTCTTTCAAAGATTGATATAGATTAATCTTCTCTGATGGCAGGAAATAAATTGCTGGTACTCCAGATATATTTTATTATTCAGAGCCTTGTCATTTAATGACTGAATCAGAGGTGACATGGCTGAGAGAACAGGGAGCTCATTAACATCCATCAACATGTGGTATACAATATGCTAACTTCAAATTTGTTATTTGTACCCCAACTCAGTCATACTCTTTTAGTACTAGTCAGCTAATGAAAAGTACAGCAGCTTGGATATTTTGACAGAGAAATGAAGCAGTGGATTAAATTGGCAGTGGCAGCAATGTAGAGCCACTGAATGAAGAGGAAAAGGAGGAAGGAGATTGTGCTACCCCACACAGTAACGATGGTCAGAGGTGAAAATAAGTTTGCCCAGATGTCAGCACTGGTTGGAAGCACTCGTGAGCTCATGACGACTGCAGTGACCCTCTCTGCAAACCAGGAGGTAGGACCTGAAACTGCAGAAACTGCTTCTGTTTGCTCACTGTCACCTTTTCTCTTCAATGCAGCTTAAAGAGAATAATGCCCTCCTCTAACTTCAAAACCTAAAAGTTTCTACTGAAAAGAAACTGTTATTCCAGAATTTGGCTTGGTCAGGAAATATATATGACTTAATATCTTGTACAAGAAATCTTCAGACAGCACCTATTACATATCTGGGAGAACTCCAAGAATGTTTTACAGGACAGAGATGTTGGGCTCCTTGGGACTCCACAACCTCACTTGAGGTAAGACTAGCTACAGCGTGTAACAGGTCCCAGGGAATTAGAGCTTTTGACATTACTTATTTTGGGTCATTTCTTCCCATTGTATAGCATTCAGCTTGCTCAGCAAACTCAGCACAGCCCCAGTGCTGGTCAGCTGACCTTACACTGTTATTAGACATAGGGCCAAAGACTACAAAGCAAGAGTAGATCGTGTAACACGTAACCAGGACCTATACTAAAATGCACTATGTACTATACTAGAATGTAATACACAGCCAGGACCTTTAATGAAATCTTTTTAGCTGGTCAAAATGGAAAAAGCATGATGCTAACAGACAGCATCTGACATCTTTAAATTTCATTCTGAGGCATAATCAAACCAGCTCCTTACAGCAAGAGGAAATTCGAGGACAAGCTACAATTTGACAATTTTAGGCCTGTCCACTCCTTATTGTTTCTAATACGATGAAAGTAATAGCTTAAACCAAAATTTGCCTCAAGGAATCTGATGTCTTCTTCAAAGAAATCAAATAATGAAGGAAATAACTCTTAAGTCCTATTAAACACATACTGAAAAAGCATTTTAAAATAATCTGTCTGGAGAGTGTCAAGTGACTTCCATATTGTGTGTTATGGCATGAAGTCATTTCTCCATGTATTTACTTCCTCTGACACTGAGTCAATTAAAAAATATAAAAGTCAGTCTATAGGGCTCAGGTTGTGAACGACACTGTGCATTGCAGTCAAAATGAAGATTTTCTGCTTGGGAAATGGGAAGAATAATTTTCTATCTGGGTCATATAGTGGTTCACAGCAATCGCCCTATCCATAGCGACCCACGATGACTGCACAGCATGCATTAGAACAAGCACTAATGGAAGCAGCCGACCCAGCTGAGAGTAACGAGAGCTGACTGGTCCAACGCACTGCAATTGACTGGCAGAGTCCCAGAACAATTTATGGAGCTTAGAAATAAACACACAGCGTTGTGCCTTGATATTTAATACAAAAGAAAAAGTGGTGCCTGCATTACGAATACAGACCTCTCCCTCTGCCAACTACTTTATTCATGAAACTGTAAATGAAGACAGGCGCTAATACAGTAAACACACTGCTAGATATATGTTATTTATGAAAGTAGTAGCACTTAGAGTAGAATTAAGACTTACCTTTAAAAATGTGGTTCTAGAGGGCCAAAAAGTGACTTTGACAAGAGCACTTTTAAAATTTTTGCCACTGAACAATGATTGTTTTCTCAGACTGAAAAAGATTAAATATTTTCTGAAGTTTGCTTTATAATTTTAAATAGTGCAAAATGGATCTCACACAGCTAGTAATCTAGATGTACACTGGGCTGAAACAAACATACATTTCGCTATCATCCCTCTACCCCTAATGTACATACACAAAATCAATTTCTAAATCCACTGTGCAGATTAAATACATGTTAAATAGTTCTTCATGAGTTTATCTGGAAAACTGATTTTCAAGAATTTACACTCTAAATTGACATATGAAAACAAGAGTCATAGTTTTCAGAACTAAATATTAAGGCATTCATGAAGAGGCAGGTTACAAAGACAGTCAAGCTACAGTTGACTAAGGTTTACAAAGTTGCGGGGGAAAAGAATTTTTGACAGTTTTCAAGGGAAAATAGCTTTCTTCAAAATAAACGATCACAAAAAAACCCTCCTCAAACCAGCAAACCTTTGGTTATTTAGAGCCCCTCTACCCCATCAAAGCATATATTTTCCTACTGGAAATTTGCTATTCAGTTATGCATCTTTCCACTAAAAGTTAATTTGAATAGATAACTCTAGCAAGTCCAATAATTAAAGCTTCTACTATTCATTTAAGTACAAAATATGCCAACTGGAAAGTTATGGAACTGAAAACCAATCAATCTCCTAGATCAATACAAGACTTCAAAATTATAAACAAGCCATCATTTATTTCAGGTAGAATTTTCCTGGAGTAAATGTGCATTTATGGCTACAGGCTTTATTCCAATAGGAATGTTTAAGCTTCATTTATAAATTGCTGCTTGTTTCTGGGCAAGGAAGGAAACATCTAAGAAAGGCAAACAGAAATTCACACACTGCAAATACCAACTTGTTGGATTGTCCTGCCCTTAAACTGACACAGAAAGAAACGGAGCTCTCTAGGTGCCCCCTTATTCTCTGGCACGTGCTTCCCCCACACTGGGTCAATGCAAGGTAGAGAGCAGCTCACAATCACTGTTGCTATTCTTCTCCAGCACAGATGAGCAGGAAAAGGACCAGGACTGGCTGAAACAGAGTAGAAGGCTTGAAGCATTTTCCATACTTTTCACAGAAAGGAAGAAACTTTTCTGGGAGCCTATCTACACCATGCAAAAGAGAATGATAGACTTTGAATGAAGGTCAAAATTACAACTCCCTTGACTACTTCTGAAGATGCAAGCTGCCTTTTCACATGACTAAAATGAAGATTTTCTAATCTAACCCCTGGCACACATCTGTTGAGTGCAACATCTGAGAAAGTAAGTACAGGCTTTCTCATTTCCTGAGGCTGCAGCCTCCCCCGGCAGACCCTGTGCAACTCTTCTCACACCTGGGGAAAAGCAACAAGAATACACATGATGGAAGACTCCAGGCCATCAGGGTGCAATCTCTAGACCAGCTAGCTACAGCAGAGACCACCGCCAAACTCATATATGCCACATCTGGTGGTACTGAGGAAAGCTAGTCAGGTGCCCTAGGAAGGGGCCTGAGGGTAGTGGACGCCCATGTACATAAAAGACCATTTGAATAGGGGAAGGTGGATATTGTTTTCTTGTTGGCTTTCTAAAATCATTAAGACAACTTTTCTTTATAACCAGCATGCCCAAGCAAAAACTACAGAGTGCTATTCATTGAACAGTCTCCCTTCCAAACTAATTCTGAAAGAAAGAAGATAGAAGCTGAATGGTCTCCACCAGTTTGTCTTTCCAAGTTGCTGCTCTTTTCTGCTCATCTTAATTACCTGCTTCAAGCACAGGGCTTAGGTGAGGTGAACCTGTGATGTCACCAGAAATCAGGTGACAGCTGATGTAATTAGGTGAATCCAATCAACACAGGAGGAACAGGGATCTGGGTCATAGTCTTGGCAGATTAATGAATACGCATTCCCACAAGGTCATATTTGCCAGAAACTATATCTCAGCAGTTTGTTGCAATTTTACTGCTGCCCTGCTTTACTCTGGAGCAGGGAAGTGAAAACATGCAATGCTAAGAGTGTAACTGGATGACTCAATTTGCTGATACATTTGAGTATTTATGCTGTTTAATGGACATCTTGGAAAATTAAACTGATGTTCGAGTCCCATTTTGTAGATTAAGACAGAAACATAATGTATCTCTCAAGATTTTCTTAGGACATGGCAAAATGCCTTTAAAAAAGTAGCATTCCTTCCAAGCAAGTATCCATTATGATGTTTTTCTTATACCACCAGTGGGATAAGATAACATGCCAGTTCAGTTTATATTTTTACATTTTAGAAATAAAACAGCAAATTGTTTGCATTTATACTTCAGATTTTGCCGCTATCAACTCTTCACTTTATCAGGTTAGAAAAGCAAATGGCTTGACTAGCAACGTAATAATTTTTCAATTTTATATAGACTACACTAGCTTGAAAAGTCTCAAAACTACATTTCTCTACCCAAGGAGTACTGTGTCCTGGGAAAGGATATCCTGAAAACTACTGGGAAGTCAAGGCTGCCATCACTGCGGGGGCATGAGACACCAAGAGTACAGAGATCTGTGATCCGCAGAGATGCAGCAGGAAAAGCTGAATCACAGAGGTGCAAGAGGAACAGATCCAAACAAAACAGTCTGAAGAGCATCCACAAAAGGGAGACAAAAGCTAAGTGTTTTCAGGCCACACTTCAGCACCAGATTGGCAAGAGAGGCACAGAGATGGTAGCCCAGCTAAGCAGATGGTGTGCTGCCAGCACAGCCTGCGGAGAGCCTTCCATCTGCTAGCACGTTCAAAACAGACTAAGATAGGAATTACAGGACTTTTATTATAAAAAACATTTTTAATACTCTCTGAAAAATATTTATTTGATTCCATGTTAACATTGATGAACTCAGGCTACATAGCCCCAGAAATACTCAGGAGGGGCTGAAAGGATTAGCAGGAGCAGCAGATTGCTTCTTTTGGTGTGCGAAGTCACAGCTATCACACAAGCTGCAGGAGGAATTTCAGCTGTTAGCAAGACAAAATCATTCTGTTGCTGTTTTCTTTAAAAGAAATGCTAGGTAACTAGACACATATGCATATTTACCAGATATCTAGCTAATATGCATTTCTAAATTTTTATTTTTTTTTTAATAAGGGGGGTTTCTGCAATCAGAATTGTATCACAGATAGCTGGTTCTTTACATATTATCTCCTGATCATTGCTTCCTCAAGCAAAATGACTAATGAAGTGTTACACAGGGATGGAGCCACAGACATCACTAGCAGAGTCTGTGACAGAGGTTCAGCATGGGATGTCTATAGTGCTTTTTTTTTTTTTTCAACTACGGTTATTATTCTATGCTTATAGTAACAAAATTGTTTAAAAAAATATCCAAGCCCCAACTGACAGTACTATTTATCTCAGTGTATTTTCTGCGATATTGTTATGATACACAGCAACATAGTAAGATCACGCAATCCAAGGAGGGCTGGATCATCACCTCTTGGAGAGCAGCTCATCATGTTAGTGGAAACACAGCTGAGCAGCCACCAGGCAACATCTGAGGAGAAGAGCATGTGTCACCTTCTCCCAAGTCCTTGAAAAAGCATCTTTAACCAAAGCACAAGCTGCTGCTGCTCTGGGTTAAATTCTCAGGGAAATGCTATAAAACCTCCTCGTTTCTGACCATCCTCTGACTGTTGTTACCCAACCAAACTGCCACAGCGTTCAAAGCAGCATCGTTGTCCGCTCTCCAGCCTTCCTGCTGCCAAGAAGCCCCATGGAAACTCACAGGGTAGCAAGACCATGCACACACCTTCCCTCCGGGCCAGAGCAACACTGGCCTGCTATTCCAAGAGCAAAGAGTAGCACACAGAATAGGGAAAGCGATTTTATTTTACTTTTCTATTTATTCATAGAGAACTAAGAAATAGCTAAAAGAGGAAATAATTAAAATGTATGAAAGCAAGGAGAAACTAATTGGGATGGTAATAAGGGAATATTAGGGAGGATCATGTGTATCAGAACTAGAGGCAATGTGATAAAATTAACAGGGAATATTTAGGCTGCATATCAGAACAAACTTTTCAACAATAAGACCCTGGCAAAACCTTTTAAAATTATGGTAATGGCATTGGTTTGGAATATTTTAGATCAAATTATACCCGCTTGGATCATTTAAACACTTAGAAAAATCACACTTTGTCAAAGATACAAATTATGGAATAAGAGGCATGTTTCAGGTCTAGTTGCTATTCATTTGTTTTCCTGGGTGGGGCAGCGCTTAATGTTGCTGGAAAGCCATTAAGAAACAGCAGTCAGTTCCTAAACCACCTGCTTCACACTAATGCTCTTTCCAAAATAATATCTTAAGGGACTCTTTAAATTTGCATCTTAGAGTCAATGCAGTATTCATGAATTGCAGTATTTGTTCATGGCTCTTCCTGTAGTTAATTCTGTCATTCTGCTATCTCCAGTATTCAGAAATGGGAAAACTTAAATTGCAACAAAAAAAAAAAACATTGGGAAAGTCATCCATATTTATACAAATGGTTTGTAAGTTGAAGACATTTCTCAAAACCTAGAAATATATTTTAGAATACTTAACCTCATGAATACATTCGTCATTAAGTTACTGCTTGAAACAAGTTAACAGTTCAACTTTTCCCTTGCAAAACATTTTTCCTGCACTGTCTTAGAGCCTGCAGTACATAACACGTGGAAGCAGATGAAACACCTACTACATGGGTAAAAAGAAAATTCAAAAAAGGTACTCAATGGTGAGAAAAAGCCACCCGAGGAAGAGCACTGAAACAGAAGCAGTCCTCACTGATGTCTGGTTGTCCATTCTAACAAGCGCAGCAGAAAGCTATTTTAACAAAGACGCTAGAGACAGCTCAGAATTTCACTTAAGCACCTGAACGCTCAGACATCTACATAATTTGTAGGGCTAGACAGCATAACCCTAAATATAAAGATGGATAGCATCTGTAAGCACACCCAATTCTACTGCAACATGGATTATTCCTTGTATGGAGTAGTAATTAGCAGCAAAGGAGAAATAGGAGGTCCAAGGAACAGACAGAATCAGGTCTACAGTAACCTAAGGCTCATGAAGTCTTTTTTTACAAATCCTCAGACAGGCTCCATTTTCCCTTATGAACAGAAGGAAATTATTTATGAAAGGAAAATTGTGAGTACAGTGACCAAAAGTGTTTTTACACTTAACTGGTCTTGTTAGTACCAAATGGCAATGTCTCAGCTGTGGATTAATAACTACAATAGATGGAAATGAATATTTTGCTCCCAGAGAAAAGGAAAAGAACCAGCCCAAATCAGTTTTACAGAGAAGATAGTAATTACCATAAAATGTCAGCATTCACAGAGTGGTATCATACAGATTTGTACACTTGCTCCCATTTTAAGAAATTAGAAATAATTTGGTACCTCAGACTGTAACTGTCAGTAGGGCATATATATTAAAGCTGACAAATGACTATAACATAACTATTTGTCTCCCTGTGAAGGCTGAGAAGCTCAGGTTACACTTGATCCAGTATATACACTACTTTTTTGCCTTCAGATTCTCTACAGGCTGACTACATGGTATCACAGGTAAGGAAAAGGGAAGAAAGGCAGTGGAAATGACTGGGAACTATGAAAAATGTGCTGATAAACAACAGGCGCACACAGTTATCAAACACTGAAACACAGTACAAAGCTCACTGAAGTAATGGCATTGTTCTCTCACTATACGGCCAGTTCAGAGGGGAAGCTGTTATCTGATGGAGATTGTGCTAACAGATGGTTTCTTTTGAGACCCTAGCAATAAAATTGTTTGGATGTCCTAAGACTCATGCAACTTTAAATGAATTAGGTTGGGAGATTTCTTCTTCACAGAAAATTACTAAGAACTATAACTTGGGACTAAGGCACTCCTACTTCAAACAAGTTTATAGACAACATATGAATTCCCCTGAACTTTAACCACAGATGTTCGATTGTTTTTGCATAATAAATTAATGGTTAAAGATTAAGTCATACCTAAACAAAAGGTAAGTGTTTTAAAACTGGGCAAAAACTTCCCAGCTGCTTTATTCTTTCACTTAGCCTCGGGGGACACATCTGAAAGAGTGCACCAGCCAGGACAGATGGCAGCCAACACATTCCTTGAGTCATATATCTTTGTTTATACTAGGTCATGATGAGTGCCTCAAGGCAGCGAATGTGAAGTACCAGCAAGTCCTGTAAAATGTGCCCAGAAGGTACTATCCAATGTTCATTTTGTATATATTAACCTGCCAAAAGGCATGTGAATGATTGCCTTACTCTTTCGTTCTATGTAGTCAACAGTTCCTAAGGGGAACCATACAAAGCCAACCAAACTCGCTTGGCAGCAGACTGAGCGGTTCCAGTACTACATTCAGCAAAAGCTATGGTTAAGGGTCAGCATTGATACACTCAGGCTTGTAGAGAACAGCCTGAAGAATATCAGCACATGATGCTAAAGCTTGGAGGTCATATTAACACAGCAACTTGTTTAAGGCAGCTCATCAATGGAGAAATACATAGGTTATCACAAATGCTGCATGGCACAAAGAAATCTCATTTATTCTCTTTCCCTGTCAGGCACTGGATGCTCCCCATGTGCCTTCTACGCTTGTTGCTCTAAATCATGAAATCTGCTTCTGCAGACTACAGGGACTCAGATGCCAACATTTCCTTCTCAGTATCATATTTTGTAGCAATAAAGACCTTGTTACTACTACTGCATAGTATTTTAAGGGAATGTGAAATATTCCCAAGTGAATGTTGACCCATCTTACCTAGACTTCAAAAGGCATCTCTCAAGAGATGGAGAAATAACTGTCCATGTCTAAAAAGCTCCAGATGTGGGGAGGCAAATAACTCAAAGCTCTTTGCAGAAGAGCAAAACTCCAGTTGCCCCAAAAAGATTCATATCAGCTGCTAGTACTTGGAATAAAAGTTTATCCCTTACATGCACCATGGTAAAAAAAGGTCCAGTCCATTAGCATGAATGAATAACATAAGGTGCACGAATGAATCCACGTAAGCCCAGAACAAATTGCAGAAGTAGGGAAGTGCCATATGCATCAACAGCAGAGGAGAACAAAGTAGAAAAATACAGCAGCTTTAGACAAAAATATCTTAGCTCACCTTGGGCTGGTGATTAAAAACAAGGTAAAAAACCTGATTTCACATTGTCACTTAATCTTTATACTTACGTATTGATATATACACACACTAATGTAGGAAGACATTTTGCTATGGAGATTAAAAAAAATCTGCTAATAATATTGCAACTGTAAAAAATGTCAGAGGTAATAGTCATTAATTCCACCCAACAGATAATGGCTCTTGAATAGAGGAGGACTGTAGACTTGCCATGATGACCATCACCTCATAGGAAGTGGATCCACTTTGGAAGCTGACAAATTACACGTTTAATGAAGAACAATGACAAGGGTTTTGGAAGCAAAGACTCTTTTCCATTCTTGTAATTGCACAAACTAAAGCAGATACATGACTTTCTGAAAACCAGGAAATTAACTAATTGGCAATTAGCAAAAATCTCTGGGGGCCTACTTCTCTCCTCAAGGCCAGGAGTACAAGGATGAGAGTAGAATAGTGTCAAAAGCAGCAAAAAAAAAAAAAAAAAGAATACAAATTAAATTTTGTGTTTAATAAGTTGCTATACTGATTCTTCTACTCTTTTGTGTATAAAACATTCTGAAAAGATTTAAACTTCAACAGTTAGCTTATAATCTTACATTTTTGTATTAAAACATTTTGTTCTTCTTAGTGTTTGCCCTCTGCTGTTTCACCTTGATTTTAACTTGAAGATATACCCACATTTTCTCTTACATAATAGTAATTGAGCTAATAATACATATAGAAGTATATTTCCTCCCTGAAGGTTTCGATATGCACTGTGTGTCAAGAGAAGATATTTTAATGGATTGCCACACAATTCAAAATTAAGGTACTTTCAGGTAACACAGGACAACTACTGAACAACAAAACAGAAGGATTTGAAATGCAACAGGCAGAATACAGTCACCTATTGAAATGGAAGTCAGAGAGAAACTTATGTAGACAAGCATGTAATTACCCAGGCTGAAAGGTGGCCAGGATACCGAGTCAACACAGCTTTACTTTTCAGCTTTACTTTCGCAGAAACAGATGGGTCAGATGCTGAGTTAATACTGGCATGCAAAAAGTAGGGGATTCAGCAGCAATGCAGTAGGTCACTGGTTAGGAAAAGACTGGGAAAAGAATAAAGACCAGCATATTATTTTAAGTAATTTTCCACCCCAACTTTACTCTGCCTGACCTGGCTTAGAAATACCCTCAGCAAAAGTGACAGAGGTACAAAAAGAAAGGAAGGAAAAAAAAAAAGGAACAGTATTACATCACAGAGCAGGAGTTGTAAAGTGTTTACAGTTTTGAGACTGGTTGTAGATGAGTAAGAAGGGGAAAGGTTTTCCAGGGAAAAGCACCATGAAGCTTCCACACAAAAGTAAATATTTTGGGCATGATTCTGTTTTCCTTCCTGCAAATTGGGAGTAACTCTACCAAAGACAACCTTGTAAAATTTGTTCAAGAAGGTCCACTGTGATCTGAAATGAATGATCATGAGTGCACTCAGGAAAGGTGATTACCTGCTATCAGATTACATTTTTACAGCTCTTATGTGCTGTAAGATAACAGCTGTTTTCAGAGAAGTGCTGCAAAATACCAAATCCATTGCTTTAATCAATACTAATGGGTTTTTAGTGGTAACATTAACTGGATACAGACAGTTGCTTCAGGTATTACCTGTCATAAGCAATATGCCATCAGTCTCTAGAGAGACCAACCTGGATGGTTGTGCAACCAATCATGTACCCCCAGTCAGGGCTTTCAGGTGTAGGTACAGGATGTGCCAATAACTTGACTACATATTGCAGAACTGTGCAAAATTTGACAGGCCAGAATTAGTGAACTAGAAAAATGTTCTTTTTCACTCCTTGACCTGTAAACCCTGCTGTTTTTCTCTTTTGACTAGGCTTCCTACCTAGTCTATATGCTTCAAATATTATGCTCAGATTTTCACAGTGAAAAGAAAGAGTAGATGGAATAGTTACCGTAGAGTAACTCTGAACAGTACAGAACAGGCAGATTTACTACTTCAAGAATTTTCTACAGCTGTACTAAAGGGCATTGTTATGAAGATAAACTGCCTAAAATGTGATAACATCCACTCATGTAATGAAGCACTGATGCAGGTGTTCAAACAGGGCAGAGAACAGAACTGTGAGCTACATGGCACTGATGCTCTACTTCAGCTACAGGCACAGGTTCCAGTCTTACTACCCAGTTTACCTTTCTGCCCTTCATTAGGATGCAAATTGCTGAGCATCTCAAACTCCTGGAGCCTAGAGCTGCCTAAACATTTCCTGATGAACTGAAGTTTTGTCAGAAAAACATATTGTTGGGTCGTAATATTTTCTCAGAAACATCTTAGGTTTGCTAAGGTTTTGCTGCAGCCAAAACAGGAACCCTTGGTAATCTGTCCTATGAAACCAGGTATTAAATCTCCCTGATAAATACCTAGATCTAGAAATTGATCAGGAGTCTTGGAGTGGTCTGCTACATCTGGAGCAAGGGACTGCAAAGATGAAAACAAGGGATTTATCAGCCTCAGAACAAAGCACACTGGCTCAGACCAAAGGCCCACAGAGACCGCTATTTTCTCTCCAACAGCAGCCTGCAGCAGTTACCCAAAAAGGAAGAGGAGGACATGGCATGAATGTACTGATTTTTCCTGAATATTCTCCTGCCACTGGGCTGTGGGTCAGGGAATTCCTGAGCCAAAAGTAGTCTTTATACTCAGAAGCCACTTACAGTTTCTTATGCCATTCATTTGTCCAGTCCCATTTGAACCCATATACACTACTAGCATCTGGTAGCAATGAGTTCCACAGCTTAATTACACCAACCATAAACCAGTAGCTCACTTTATTGCTTTAAAGGCAGCCCTCACTAGTTTCATTTAGTAGCCCCAAGCTCTTGCATTAGGAGAGAAGTTTGGCCAGCCTCTGCTCACCTTCTCCAAGTACCATGAGGTTTCTATCACAGCTCCCTCAGCTATATCCTTCTCAAGCTGAAGAGTTTGTGATTATTTAGTTGTTCCTCATAGGGAAGCTTTTCCACATCTTTGGTCACCCTAAATACTCTTCTTTATACTGTTCTCATTTCTGTACCATCCATTTCTGAAATGCAGGAGGACCAGAGATGCACACAGTATTCAAGACACGGGTGCACCATACAATTCTATAATGGTATAACGGCACTCGGTTTGCTCTCTGCTTTTCTCTAACAATCCATAGCAGTCTATTGTGTTTTACATAACTACTGAGCACTGTGCTGACATTTTCATGGAACTGTAATAACCCCGGCATTTTTTTTTACTGAGTGGCAATAGTCAAGCCAATCATTGTGTAAATAAAGCTGGGATTATTCCTCCCCACATACATCAGTTTATATTTACTGAATGTCATCTGTGATTTTAGTGCACGTGCAGTGTTGCAAGGTCATGTACTTTCTTCATGATCAGCCTTCTCTTTATCTATGCTGAGTGACACAGTATCACTAAACTCATTGTTTCCCTTGTCTCTCCCTTTCCAGATTATTTATAAACATCACAGGTCCCAGTAGTAACTTTCCTACACTGAAAAAGCTTACAATTTAATTTGATGTTTTTCCTCATTTTCCAAACATTTCTTCCTCAATGAGAGGATCCTCTTATTGCTATTATGGCTACCGAGATTTCTTAGGAGCCTCTGACAGACACATAATATGGGTCCCCCCAGATTTCAGGCTATAACAATCAATTCTTAAGTCAAAAATGGTCTGTGGCTCTTCTCTTATCCATACATTAACCCAAATAAGATTCTTCCACTGCAGAACTTTCACCAAACACACAATTTTAAACCATTACCTTCTCAAGGGACAACCTCTAGTCATAATGTGCATAATGTGTCTGAAGCATTAAGAGTGATTTGCAAGATTTCCACATCATTTATCCCTGAAGGGGTAATTGCAGTAACTTCATATCTTAAGTTCATGCTATTAAAGGCGGGGGCGGGGGGAGTAATCCTGCTAACTGCAGACAAAAAAGAATGAACAAATGCATCTTAGAATCAGCATTCCATATAATTTCTCAGTTGTTCCCAATGTCTTGTTTCATCAGAGGTTTTTCCTCATTTTAGACATCAATTGATCACCCGTTGAATTGGATTAATATTAACCTCCAGCTTGGAAAGGAAAGCTATTATCTGTACAGTTGGGATTTAATCCTGCCTGAAACCAGAATATTCTTAACTGTTTGTATTACATAGCACCTGGGATTCCTAACCATGGATCAAGATCTTACTGTGCCGTCTGCTGTAGAGCACAAGACAACCAGCTTTGCTGATCTAAACTAGGCCAAAAAGAGTTCATCCCCTGTTGAGGATGAGTCTCTCCCCCAAACTTCACACTGCCTGGACACAAGTGTGTGAAATCAGAGCAATACCAACAGCACACATGCTCAACTGGTGAAACTGTAAGATGACATCATGCATAGATAGCTCATCCCTCTGATGCCTTTCCCCTAAGAAAGGCTGCCTCTCTGGAAATAAACACTCAGTCAATACAGTGAGCACTTTGGCTTGGAGAACTCAGCCAAATTCCTGTAACATTTACCATTCGCCTAACACGAAGTGTAGGAAATGCTGCAGATACCAATACCATTATACCCTTTATTGAATTAAAACCCAGGACATTTCAATTGGCTGTGGTAGCTAGCACACAGGATACTCATTAGGCAGGTTTTATAGACAAAGTCAAAGTGGAAATTTAACTTCCTCCTTCTATAATGGGCTTTTAGATAAACCAGGTTTCTGAATCCAGTTATGAACAATTCTAATAGCAGCAGATCAGAGAAATCCTTAAGTGCCGTTTTTATGTGAGCAAACCAAATCTTAACCTTGCTGGATTATAACAAAATTCACCCACAGGTAAGGGGAAAGCTTTCATATCCCTTGGCTATTCCAGTTTGTCCCTGGTGGAGAAATTCTTGTAACACGAATACCAACGGTATCAGGAGGCTTTCAAAAGGCCAAAGGGGATATTACTGCCAGAGCACACCGTATTACTATGGCCATTTACTAAGCATTTTTTAATCACCATACTGTGGACACATATGCAATGAGGAAAATAGAAAGGTTAAATGGGCTAAGGATGATGTGTTTAGGGCTAGTAATAATGAAACACAGTAAGACAGTGAATATGCATGAAATGGCTTCCTTCTATGTGTCTACTAAATCTGTGTTGTGACCACCTGAGCAATCTGGACAGTTAAATCCATACCAAAATATTTACCATCCAATTTTTTTGCCTTTTTTTTAATTGCTCACAGTGCCACTAAGTAAGCATGTTTTCTAGAAACGGTAGGCAAACACCACAGTGTTACATTGACGTGGATTTTTGCTTGTGAGCAGGATGGAGGAAGGTACAGTTTGCTTCTGTGCTGAAAAATCTCCTTTGCAGAAGATGCTTAGATAAACATTTTTAATAACAGTTTTCTTTGCAAGAATGAGAGTATTTTGCCCTCAAGGTAGCTGAAGGGCAAATTTAAAGCCCTCAGTCTTAATTGGATTTTGAGTATTCAAAATTGACCCACATACAGCCTTATCTATAGAAAGGCATCCTCACTGCAACTAACAGCAGCTTGGCACTATATGTATTCAGACTGTCAGGAGCAGCAGTTGAGGCTTGTTAGCTCTGGCAGCTGTTTTCAAAAACCGGTGAATTGCTCTGAGCTGACTTAAGCTGATCTATCAATGCAAGTGGCTGCAGGAACTTGAGGGCTGTGCACATTCAGCATCCTACCACCACTGCAGGTGAACTACTAGTGACAGTGGTACACCTTTTATATATAAAAAAAAATATTATAATGCAGGGAAGGCACAGGCCTAGTGGAGAAGCACATATGAAAGAGACAAACTACTACATTTTTCCAGTAGACAGTGTTAATTTTTTCTCTCAGGCAGTGAACTAGGGGGAGCGTTGGTAGGTTGGCGAGTTGAGGTGACAGCAGTTAATTGATTTCTAAAATAGGTGTCTCAAACAACTCAGCATCCTTGCCTTGACTTTAATGGGTGCTGGAGCATAAGAATGCTCTGATCTTGCCTTGTAGCCAAAACAGGAATGTCTATCCTTGCAAATCCCTTGCAGAGAAATTGGATACAGGGTATCAGGGAGGCACAGAAATCAGTTGCTTTAATGTGATATTAAGCATCTTAAATCACTGGTAACATTGCCAGGAAAAGCAAAGAACTAACTGAATTTTTTAGTGACATAACAGCAGTACGAATGCACACCCTGACACAACAATTTAAACTAGCATTCAGTTACACGGCATGAACAAAATCTTTCCAGCACACTACTGAAGAAACACATTTTGTTTCCAAATGCTTATCAGTGGAATATTTAAGGAATTCACTTTATAAAATAGTTGAAATGCGTTTACCCATTGCCAATATGTGAAGTCCATTCACCTCATGACAACAGAGCTGGTACCACTGACATCGTACAGATATTCTAAGTTCAAGTTGCCTTTAATTTGGTTATCAGAATATTTTTCTCACAGAAAACTACGTGGTTTCCACAAGGAAAATTGACAAGTTTGTCTCTATTTTCTTGCAGAAAAATAGAAACTATTGTAATTAATGTACAACTTTCTAGATAAATTACTTCATTTAAAATAATTTTTGCAATTCTTCAGCAAATATTTACACATATAAACAAGAAAATATAAGATAGAACAATAACTTTTATATGGCCAAAGTCAAAATCAGAGATGAGAATCTCAAAAAATGGCTTCAAGTTATCAGTTCCTAACTGAAAGCTGGAAAGGTAAAAAAAAGTACTTTTCAACTTGAAGACAGCCATCTTGTGATAACTTCAATTATTCTGTAGGAAAGACAGCGAAAGCACAGCTAGAAAACTAGAAAGACTTTTCCAAACAGATAAAAAAAACGAAAGAAGAGATTTCTGATGCTACTTTGGTAGCAGCAAGAAAAAGAAAGCAAAAGACTAGATACTAAGAATCTAGGAGAAAAACAAGTGACAAAGTCTAGAGATACAGACTGAAAGGCCAAAATGAGTCCAGAAGAAATCAGAGGATACACTTTGACACAAAACATCTGGAAGCTTAAACTATTGATGCGAGAGAGTCTTCCTATCTGTATAAGGCAACTAAACAACCAATGGAGAGATGTTTTTTAAAGCAGTATCAGCAGTCCTGTCCAACACACAAGCAGAAAGATTCTCAGTAAAGAACAAGTACAAAGAAGAAATAACATTCAAGATGTGCCTGACATTGTCTTAAACAGATCAAGCCTAAAAGACAGACAAGATTTGGTGATAAAGATCTGACAGTCTGACATTCATTTAAAAGCTTCAAGGTCTAAGAAATGACAAAGGTGAGTAAATACAAGTATTTGTATGCAATTTTATTTGTATACATTTTATTTGTATGACAAATACTCTGATAGTCATCCCTCATGCTTTTTAAAGAGAACAGAGAAAGTACAAAAGACACCAATGCAATTCAAGAAAGATTCAGAGCAGGCATTTCAGATGATGGTAGCGTTATCAGCATCATTGTCTAGCAAAACCCTGTATTATTCTCAACACCTGGGAGGAGGGAATAAAAACCAAAAGCAATTTCATTCTGCAACCTGTCAGAAGCAAACAGGATTCCAGACCAGAAAACACCAAGCAGATTTTAAACCATCAGCGTCAAGTGGCTGTTCTCATTTTCTATAACTAATGTGAAGTGACAAGCACCATTCGTGAAAAATATTAGAGATTTCCAAAAAGCTTTTGATAGCAATTGTGCTGTCAGAAAGTCCAGTTGTTTGTAATCATAACTGGAATAAGACCAGAATGTATAATATTCCTGTTATTGTTAATACTGGTCATGGCTGGGCTGCAACAAAGTTAGCTGCAGTAAGCAACTGAGAAGTTTCATGGGCAAATGGTACATTTGCATGATTTCCATTTCAATTCCCAAGTAGAAGAAACAGATCGGTTATTAGCAGACAGCAAAACATATTGGTCACTTTATTGGCAGGGAAGACAAAAAACATGGCTATAAATTATTCCAAACCTACCCCATAGCAGATAGAGGAATATCAATAAATGTGTATAATTTTACCATCTTAGGAAGTAGAATCCATGATAATGATTAAACTCTCCTACAATTCAAGCAATTAAAACCAAGGCAGGAAGTGGCTTTTATAAACTTGTAAAAGTTTAGGGAAGGGGATAAAAAAGAAGCAAAGCATGAATCAAAATTAATATTTAATACAAATTTTTCAGTCATGTTATTAGGTCTGTTCTGCTTGCCCAGAGCAGAGTCATAGAACTCCACAACAGCATTTGAGAAAAGAGATCAACTCGGTTAAAAAAAACCTCATGGGAGAATGCCAGAATCCCTTGGACAGAAATACAGTGTCAGGCATCGTAGGCTGAGCATGGGAACAGAAAATATTAAAGCCTAACAAGGAGGAAGTGACAGACAACATTAGCACATGCATTAAAAATGCCACCGATATGACTAACATCAAGTGATAACCTGAAGACTGAAGGAAAGCGAAAAGGAGAGCTAGAATAGTAACACAGAATGAGAGGTGCGTCTCCAGTTAATGGAGATAAAGAGAAAATTATAGGACCATGACATTAGAGAAACTGTTTTGTCCCAACTGGCCCAAAGGTGCAGGAGTAGAAACAACTCCCATCCAAAAATTCAAAACATCTCAAATGAGGATGTTGCCACACAGGGCACCAGACAGATCTGAGTTAGAATAAAAATAAGAGAATAATTTACCTTACCACTGAATATCAATCTACTTGTGGTAGTGGATCTAGGTTTCACTTCAGTGCTTCCAATTACTGATCATCAGATAGAGCAGTTAAGCCAAACAAGGCTTCTTCAGTATGTCTCTGAATGCCAAAAAGAACTGCCAAAGAGAATAAAAAGGGGCTGCGGCAGAAGGAGCCATCTACTATTTCTCTACTGTAGTCAGAGGGCTGATCCAGTCAAGTCTGGCACAGCATCACAGGCTTGCTTAGGTGAGAGAAACAGAGTGCATTTTAGGATTATTCACTGACACCAGGCACCACAATGGAATTTTCATTAAAAAAAAAACTAGAGGCTCCAGAGCCAAAAGAGTTTGCAGTTAAGGACAGCAACTATTTTAATTTGCAGAATCGATGTGCAACACTATGACAGAAACTTAACTCAGCCTCAGTGTGCCCTCATACAAATCATAGAGCAAAACTACTCACAGGCAACCAAAGCAGGTAACGGAACAGATCAACTTTATAGACAGATTCAGCAATTTAATGTAATTATTAGACTGCTAAAGCACAATTTTGCACAAGTAGGGTTATATAATCTACTAAATGCTAAAGCCAGCAATTACTGCAGGAGTGCTTACCCTCTTATATTCTAAGGCATGACATAGCTTATTTGGTCATACGCAAATAGTGTGCCTTTATAGAGGGCAAAAAGGTTTTCTGTGAAGCTGTGTTCGGCTCAAAGTACTGTAAGGGGTTAATATATTTTGGAGCTCAGGTTGTTACTGGGTGTGCTGTACACAGTCCCAGCCTATTTTGGAGAGGGGTTCTCTATTCATTCCAAGGAACAAACAAAGCCAAGAATTTGGGCAGCGCAAGCTGCTCCAGTGTCTCGCCAATATTCTTCACTGATCCGTCCTGGTGGGTAGAGAACATCTGGAAGGAAACAGCCTGTATCAGAGGCGTCTGGGACCTGTCTGCAGAGAGTGCCAGCAGGCAGGCAGACAACACGTACTGTGCAAGGAGGAAGCTTGTCATATCCTATGAAAGGCAGATAGGTTGCAACATTTCCTAGATACTCAAGTTTTGTTTTCCCAAGGGAACTGCTGTTAAGTATGCAGAATCTATTATAAACACAGTGTTAAGGCTTTTCCATAACCAATGTCAGGAGAAAGAAAAATGTGTAAACATTTGGAGAAATTAAGACACAAATACAGGTCAATGCAAACATCATGTTTCCCATTGTCTACTTTTCCTATTAGCAACAGGAGTGACTTTTATTATGTATTATCATAAATCATAATATTAACAAGTTAATGATTTCAGGAGTCTTATTACTGGTAAATAATGAGGGTGGGGTTTGTTTTTTTCTGTTTGGTTTGGTTTTTTTTTTTGGGGGGGGGGTGTTTTAGTTTTTTGTTTTAAGTTCTTGAATTTCTTGTGCAGTTATCCTTAATGGAGCTTTGTGAGAGGAAACTCTTCTGTTATAAAAGATTTTAGGGGTTTCTTTTTCTGTTGTTCTTCATCCAGAGAAACCCTAAACCACCTAAAAATTCTTATAAAAATCTAGACAAGCTTTCTCTGAAACAATCCACAATCTAACCAGTCACAGCTTCACTAGAGATCTGAGATACCATAATTCAAGTCCCAGCTCAGGCTAAGTCATACCAGGAATGAGTGGATCTCCTACAGCCTAGGTGAGTGCACTAATTACCAGCCTCTCTGCTATTCTCAGGTGAGCTGCTCTCAATTATTCTACTTGAGTAACCTCATCTTGTATAACTAATTACACATTTCACAGGGCTAACAAGGCTGTTTTTCTAAGCCCACTGGTTATGGGACTCATCTCAAGTTGTGACAGAACCAGATTCAATTAGTATTTTAATTACTTACATAAAGCAGACCATTTTCACAAGAGAGACTGAAATCATAACACCTCAAAAATTGCCTCAAGGTTAAGGCATTCATGTAGGACACAAGTGACAATTTCAAGCTCTCATCCTGAACTACATTCATAGGACTTAAATGTGTGACATTATGTGCATGCTCTGCCAGGGCAGGTGCTCCCATCTGGATGCCAGAAACTTCCTGTGTTGCGAAGTAATAAATTTTGACGTTGAGAGACTGTCCTAGATGTAGCTATAACTAAAAATATACATATAGATAGGCACACGTGTGCATATACATATGAACAGTAACATTCTCTAAATTTTTTTTAGCATAGAATAAAGAGTAAGAAAAATATTCTTTTAAACAGAAACAGTAGAAACAACAAATATCCCAATAGAGTGCCTGATAATTATTTCAGGCACAAAGGCCTCATCTATAATGGATATTTTGGAATTGAATTATGTAGGCTATGAAGACCATTCTTTCTGTAAGATATTGGAAGAGGAGTCTGGAACTCCTATTCCTTCAGAACCTTGGTTTCTCAATAAATACTTTGTGTGTGGAGATGTAAATTAATTTACCTAATACATATGCACATACGCATATGAAGTACGTGATGAGTATTAAATTAATATATGCACACTATATATGGTGTTCTCAACCTGTTAAAATCTGTTACACTATATAGTTATTCACAGCTTATATGGCTCAGTCCACATATAAGATATACAGATAGTTCAAGGTACCCTAGTCTTTCAATCTATGACTAGCCTATGCCTTATAGATGAAATAGCTGCAACCAAGCAATATTTTAGCCTGGAAATTTTCAGATGTGAATCTGATTCAATTTGCTCTTAATATTTTGGAGTTTTCCCTTAGGAAAACAAGAGCCAAACATTTTGTTTCAAGAAGTTTGTACTTCAAAATATTAATATTCTTCTAAAGCATAATATTTCATGTTTTATATGAACATTCCTGATGGCTTGAATGTTCTGGGGACAAAAGCAATTATTGAAGCTTTGGAACTTCCCCAGAGGACAGGAACTGCATTTGGCAACCACTTCAGTAATTTCTCAAAGGGGAATTACCGTGGACACCTTGTGTTGATTTAATCAGTTCTGTGGAGCTCAACATTTTCAGCCCAAACCTTCTTAAAAAAAATTCCCACTCAATGGCATGTATAGCTGCCTCTGTTCCTGAGGAATCTATAAATGGAAGTGGCATTGGTACTCGTGACTCATATACGTTGGCAGCACTGTGTGGGCAATTCAGCACAGCATGTTCCCACCCCAAGACTGATCTACCTGGCTGGAACCTGCTTTCACTTTCACTTATCTCCTTCTCAATAAAATTAATATTTGCATCATCCTGCCTCTTAACAAAATAAAAACATGCAAATAACAGGATTCAAATAATATGGATTTGATATTTACAGATTATCAGCATCCTATCTTTACTGAAGCTCTGCAAACATAACAACATTTCCTTGACTCAGAGTCCATGAAGTTTTCCCGAGTTACCTGGTGTGGTCATGACTTTGCTGGATCCGATAGCCATAATAACCATTCAGAAACTACTTGTCTGACCTTTTCAACAGCTCAAAGTTTTGCCCATTCCTCTGTTTTTTCAAATACCATTTTAATAAATAAAAATTATATATTGTAGAATTTTATGTCCTTTTTAATTTAGAGTCTGGTTCTCCACTTCACCCTCCCTTTTCTAATAACACATCAAGCAAGCAACTTCATCAAGTTTTGCCGTCCTGCATTACCTGTCCCTTATTTAGTGGCAAGTAATCTTGGACAAGTAAGACTTACATTACAGAATTCCTCAGAAGGGAAGACATCTGTTTTGAATTGTTTTTATCTGGAATGCCTTTTTTATTTGTCTGAAATGCATTTTTTTTATTTGTCTGAGTAGTTCCTCATTCTGCAGCTGGAGCTATAGGTGTCCATTTTTATCTCAGAGCAAGAAAAAGAAACAGCCAACATTGTTTGGGTTCCTGCAACATTGAAATGGTGGTAAGCAGTTCTCAGACTTTCATCAGGTACCTCCTTCCTCCCAAGTCCTCTCAGCAGTCTCAGGGTAATTTCTATTCCTGCCTCTGCTCCTCTGTTGGCACAGATTTACTGTCATTTGCAATCAAACTAGTTCTGCCCAGCTCCTCGGTGCTCACTCCTACATCCCTGTGAATGACCACAAGGCAAACAACTTTACTTGAGCATCAGCAGAACCTTTGCAGAAAACTCTTCAGAGGAGGCAGTTGTGAAAACCTCTGCAAGGAAAACCCTCAAATACAGTCTGTCAATTAAAACATCTACTCCCTGGCACACCAACGTAGACAAGTGGGTGAGTACAGAAGAGAGCTCAGAGACTGACTTTTGAACAAAATGAGCAGATGCAACCCACCTTGAAGAGCTTGGATTGGGGTGGATGAGGAACAGGGACTCCATGCTACATCCTTTTTTTTTTTGCGCTAAAGAATTGTGACATGCTCAAAAAAGCAACCTAATCTAGCCAAAATTTGCTAGATTAAAGATCAATTGATAAGACAAGACCAAAATATGAGCAATCAATCAGTATTTTCGGTAGAATAGGAAAAGCCTAACAAGAACAGTGAAAAGAACAAATCCACACTGTGCTATTGAAGATTGCTGAGATGCAATACCAAAACAGGAGACAAAAACATCTTCCTTGCAGAAGGGATTTTGGCTAAGCACAGTTCCTGGCCTGGAGCCTCTTTTGCTGACAATTTTGTACTTTCCCTTTTCCAAGTAGAGGAAAGCCAGGAGATCACAGGGGTAACTTTGGTGCTAACTAAGAAAACAGGTGCGGGAATCTTCCCCACCTTCCATACTATTGCATTCTGGCTTGTTTCCCCCACCCCTCCTTCTTTCCTCTCCATTGCCATCTCAGTCATTGAATGAACTGGAACACAGGTAATTTGCAATGATTTAAAACCAACCACCCTTCCAGCCCTGGAAAATCCTTATCCAGATACCCACAAACAAGTTGTTAACACAATCAAATTCCACTAGGAATACAGATAATGACAAAGAAAGGAATAAAGAAAAAACCCTAAAGAAATAGTAACAAGTACAAGAAAAATCACCTTTCAGCAGTCACAGGAAATTGAAAAAGAGAGGGGCTGTGGTTTAATTGAGAAGATAGAGCTCTCGGGCATATGGATCTCTGGAGAAATAAGAGCCATCCTATTGAATGAACTTCCAACTGTTCCAGGAAAAGGAGTTGATATTCGTTTCCAACTCTGAAGACCCAGACCCATCTTCACCCTCAGGGGAGCAAAACTGGTGAAACTGAAGTTCACTGTGAGCAAGAGACAGCACCAAATCTAGTAGGCTGCTTGCTCTGTCCACTTCTACAGAGCCACGATGGGTGCTGGAAGGAGGCTTTGGTTGTCAGGGTAAGTGGTTGAGACAGATAAGCTGGCTAGAGACAGACTAAATGGTATATTCAGACCACAGCAGGTATGAAGGACTGCCAAAGTTAGTTGATCCTGCTGCATAATACTTCCCCAGCCTTCCCAGCTATCCTGTACCCTTTTGCACTAACAGCTGCTGAACAATGCTCTCCCATATTCCTTTCTACTTTCTCAAATCCACAGAAAGGCTGCATGGAGAAAAAATTAATAAATATTTATGCCAAAAAAAGAATGACCATTAACTAGCACCTCCTTTAAATAGAGGAAAGATAGGTTATGGATAGAAACTAGATTTTCAAGGGGTTTGAAACTCCTTGCTCTTTCATTAATGATTTGCAAACACAGTCTGCTATATACTGACCAACAGCAAAAATTTGTCTTTGCAAAGATACATGCTCTGGCTAGCAAGGACAACTTATCTTTTGTTATACTGAAGCCTTTTAGTAAGAGGCTGAATAGGAGCAGATGAGGTGAGGGGAAGAGGAAAGGAAGGCAAGAAATATCTTTTAGCCCCAGACTAAACTACGATAAAGATTTCCATCTACAGTACAAAAATATTTGCCTCAAGAAAGCAGTTTATTCAGCTGCTCAGGAAAGAGGCTCAAACACTTTAGGAAAATGCATTATCAGAATGATGCCGGTGAGTCAGAAGAGGCACATGCCATAGAGCCACCGAATGCTTGAAGGGATTGTTAGGGGGCGGTGATCTAGTTTTTTAGCATTTCTCTACTACTGGCAATCAAAAATAAATACCTAGAAGGAAATCTCCTCCAGCTTTACAGATTAGTCTAAGGAAAACCAGACTGTTTTTCTGGACAGGATTCTAGCCTGTTTCTCAGAAAGCCCAAGTTCAACTCACTGTTCTGCCACAGGCTCCCTCATAAGCCATCAGGAAGTCACCTGGGCATACCTACATGGGCTAATTCCAACAGCTTACACCCTTCTCCCCCCAGATCCTAACAAAACAAACTACTGCAAGTCTTTGTAAATCAGGAGAAAATGATCTGCAGGCCTAATGATTCACCCAGTGAGAGCTTGGCTGTGGCACCACTGTAAACAGCCCCTATTCTTGTGGAGAGAACCGACATTCTCGAGCTCTGTTGTGCAAACACTTTTGACAGTAATACCTCCGCCAATATCAAAAAGTATTCTGGGACATGGGACAACATTAAGATATCTCATTCAGTACCACTCCTCTTGCATTTCTCGGGAGGGACTTATCAGAGTTTAAGTGATGAGATCACAAAGTGGTATCTGCTTAGACCCTTTACCATGGTCATCTCAGCAAAAGACTAGGAAAGTTAAAGGTTTTGATATAGTTGCTAGCACTAGTTTAGCTTTTGTATATATTACATGTTTAATTCAGCCAACAGACTCAATAGATTTTTGGTATCCCTGCTCTTCAAAGCTGAAAAAGCATAAAAAGCATCACGGCAACAGGTCTGATGCGATTTGAGACAGAATACAACAGATACTGCAAACAGCACAACATAACCGTGCAATCAACTTACATCCCATCTTCATGTTAAAAGCTTAATACAGCACAGCATGCAACACTGATCACTCACCAGACTCATATTGTAAAGATACACTATTGAAAAGGGCCTGTGTCTCCTCTTTGCTATGTATTACATAAGTGAACATATATGATTCATGAGTCATCTCTGCCTTACCCCCACATTGTTAAATTTTTTTTCCTCTTAGATAAAATTCCTATGTTAGTCTAACTTCTTTCTCAGACAAAATATTCCGAGTTAATTTGAAGTTAATCTCATTCTGCAGTTTGAAAGCAGGGGCAGAATATCTTAAGTCTAAGCACAATTTGCTGGGACAATTTCTTCTTTGGGGCAATTTTCCTTACTACTATTTTTGTAAAGCGAGTTCTTCCAGAATAGGTTGAACACTATGGACTCTTACTTGGACTGTGAGAGGAGCCAGGTTCTTGCTTGGTGCTTTTGATGAACATTTCTGTATGTCTCTGCCCCATTCCAGCATAGGTCAAAACAATATATTAAAACCTGCCTGCATACATAAACAGAATACTTGCTTTCTGGTGAAGCACTGCGAAACCCTGTCTCTGCCTGCACTCCCAGAGTACTGCCGGGTGCCCTAACATGGCTATGGCTATGGCATGCACAAGCTCTCTTTACACACGGGAAATTACACCTGCTCAGGGCAGACCTACTCAAGGCTTCAGTAGCCATGCTCTCACTAAGCCTCTCAATATTGCTTTATCCCTTTATCATTTAATTAAATCCCCAGTAATTTAATTTTGAAGACAAAGCTGAACAAAGATTACTATGGAAGGCCAAAGTTAAAAGATACCAAAGACTTATTTCACAAACGGGGAGCCTGGCAATTAAAGTCTACCAAGTCTTCCTTACTACAGCAGAGTTCTGTGAAGAAATATGCTACAAATGGCTTTTGGCTGCCTGCCGAAGCCTCAGTCATTCTGACGTGTACAGCAAGACAACTGCTGACTCAGTGTCGATATAACATATCCATGATCTTCCAAGTCACACTTAAACAGCAAGGTTATTGGCCAGACTGTTCTTACCTACTAAAGGTAAAATAAAAAAAAATATATTTAGGGTAAGTTCAGGTCAACAGCAGCCCTTCAAGAGAACGGTTCAGTGGGGAAGCTACTCAGTAGGATGAAAACTCATCTGCCTTTTTCTCCTGTACTCTTCTCAACAACCAGACAGCCATCTTCTCCCCAATATGAGGGATATACTGAGCATTCACAAAAAATTGACATTATCCAGTTGCACCGCGCTGGCTGTAACTCAGGTGGGGTACACAAATTCTGCCTGTCTCTACAGTTGGGCACCTGGAACAACACTGAGACATTATGTGAGCTTCCCTCACCACAGCTGCTGTATACTTCATAGGAATCAGCCTCAAGATGCTGGAAACAATAAACTGGCTAATCTCTCACCAATTTACACACTTAAAAGGAACAAAATATACTAAGATGTTGCAAAAATAATCTATAGTCAGTATTTCTACTGCATATCTTTAATTGAGGATCCTCTTAATTCATATCTGGAAGAGCAGCTACTGCTGTGAGATAATGATTAAGGTTCCCAGATCTTAAAATCCAGGGGGAAAAAAAAAAAAAAAATCCATCTTTGTTTTGACCAGATATACTGATCCCTCAAAAGGTTATCATGACACTTGCCTGATTCATAAGGATGCTGCATACCTTAATTATGGCTTTTGAAGCTCTTTGTGCTTTCAGAGAAATCACATAAAGCATAACTATCATTAGGACAAACACCACTATACAAAGGAAGAGAACAAAAAGCAGAAGACAAAACCAACACACTTAAAATCTAGATTATATTCCAACTCAGGTTCATTTTAAAAGAAAATATAAATACATGTAATATATCAGATCTGTGGGAATTTGTTTTACATCGCACTAGAAAGATTAAAACAAATTAGAATTTAGGAACCAATTTATTTCTAAGTGTAAGTCTACCACCTTCAATGGAGCTGCAACAAGGACAGATTCAGCCCAGAAAATTAATTGAAGCATTGAAAGGTCAAGATTGCTCAGAAATTTAAAATAAGTTTGAAAGTAATTCAAACTGAATAAATTTGAAAGCCTTACACAGTAAGACTTTCTGCGGAGACGGGAAGACACCATGGGTTTCATTCTGATCCCTCTGAAATAATTTTATTCTACATTAAGTTTCACTGGTGTGAACGCCACTATTTCTTGTTTCTCCTCATATAAGCAAGATCAGAATCAGGCTGCATCTTTCTTGCTATCTGGTCTGAGACCCCCCCCAATCAGTCAGCTGTTGCTCCCTGAAAAAATTGAAATCAATGCAGTAAAAGGCTACTAGCATGCTAATTAGTGAACTGAAACAGACTGCAATGAGAATCCTGAACTGAAACAAGTGTTAGCTAATGAGGCATTGTTATCTGCATCTTATATGGCTTTGCTTCATCAAATACTTGCATACTCAGGACAGACATTTATTCATGACTTCAAAAAACTTCACTTCCTTCAGCTATCCAAGCTGAGAAACAGTTGAGTATGTTTTCTCAATATAAGATGCACCAAGTTACACTGCAGCTTGTACAATCACATCAATAAAATCATACTCAATGTTGTAAAGTCCTCACTTAAACCCACAAATACATACTTATTTCCATACTTTTCAATTATTCATTTACAGTACAGTATATTGGTAAATGGCCATAATCAGAAAAACAGTATAAAATAAGAAATCCCAATATTTTCCCAGAGATATCTTTTCAATATGACAACTACATATGTTAAGATAATCTGTGACTGAATTCCTCCAAGATACAATAGGAGAAGTAAGATTAATAAATCTTTAGAGACAGCTGTGTTCCTTCTCTTCTTTATAGGGAAAAGCATTGTATTTCAAGCGTTTTTCCTGAAAAGCGCTTCAGTCAGCTACCTAACTCTTACTAATGGCAATCACAACAGACTTGAATGCTCGTCAGCACTGATTTTTCAGCTGACTGTAGCTGCCTCATTTTCTCTCCTGCATACCAGAAAGCTAATGTAATATATTTGCTCAGTCTTGTCAGGTAAAAGGGCTGCTTTGTCAGCCCTTAGAAGAACATACAGATGGAAAAGAGCCCGAGCTCTCAGAAATGAAAATATTATTTCACAAACACTCCCTCTTTTACTTGAAAATGGAGTCCCCCTGCCTGTCCTGGTCAATAGGAATTGTTCAGGATACCCTCCCTCAGCCAAACAGGTTCATTCAGTGATTTCTAGTTCAAGCTACAATTTTAATAAACATCTTATTGTGGAAAGTGAGAGACATGACACCAACCCCTCCATACCAACAGAATTGCAGGTAAGGATTTATCAGGCAGGGAGATCGCCTTTCCCATTAGCACTCCACATCATGTGAACAGAGGGCTAAAGAGCAAGACAGCAACTATTCATCCAGGCTGTTTCTTCTTGCCACCATCCACATCCAGCTGGTTGCAGCATTGTAGCCCTGGCACTCAGCAATTATTATATATCTTGTAAAAGCACCTCAAAGGCAAGAGGAACAAAGTTGTCAAAGATAGAAAGAGAATTATACTGAAGGAAACAAGTTATTCCCCTAAAGAAAATAAAAGCCTTTAGGGATTGGAAAAAAGTTTTTCTAAAGACTGTCTTCTCTTTCTGCCATCAGATTCATGCTGTATCATACACAGCACCAGGTACATTGTCAGGACTTAAAACGATGAATGGAAGAAACCTCATAGTTAAACTGCAATTTGTTTCCTAGAGTGAAGATCTGTCTTCCCTGTTGCTATTTGTTTCTTTTCAAAACAAGCATATATAGCACTTTTCTTGGGAGATAATTGCATAAGTTTATAGGTATCACTGTTACACAACCATTAACGTTTATTTTCAGATGTTCTTAGCTTAATTTCATTGGTATTTTCCTTCCTTGGAAAGCCTGGGTTGTACCTCCTATCTTTCCCACATGCTAGAAAAGAGCCTGACAAATGCCTCGCATTTTAAGGCACACAAACATTACCTCAACAATTAGTTATTAAGGGGGTTAATTTCAGAGGTATGAACTAAGAACTAATAAAAGCTTAAAAAAAAAATCAGATTGTTCTAGAACTAGGAGGAAAATCCCTGCCTTAGAATAATGCCTATAAACACATATGGCTAGTGCATCAATACTTTTATTAATAAAAAAGCATTGAATAACTTCATTTAATGTATCACGAATAGATTTATAAGTAAGTTGAGACATCAGGCCATAGCTAATGTTGGGACCAGGTATGAAAACTGAAATGGTGTTCAGAGTGGATTATTTTTCTACTAATTTCAGTGTCTCAAACTACAGTAAATTTAATGGGCATAATCAATGACAGAAAAAGCTTATTACTTTCTGGGTAAAGAGGTTTTGTTAGGTAAAATAGAAAATATTGAAGACAAGGATTTTGTGTGTAGGTGTTTTATTTCCCTCTAGTCCTCATTAATTTACAGTAAGTCTGAAGAGAAGACACTCATCTGCTCCCGAGATGTGTGATCATGAATGCAGCACTGATCACCCTGGAAGTTCTCCAGCACAAATAGCTTGCCTGTGGTTCCTCAAAATGTTTTGAACTTTTAAGACAAAGTTTTAGTAGGAATTAGCACAATATACTATTGTAACAGATGTTCTAGAAGCACCTCAAGTCATGCTGATAAGCTAACTAAATCCTTTTAAGTAAAAATATCCCATAGTTGCTGCAAAGAGATTGTTAGATTTATTCCTGTCTGCATTGCAGAGTCAGCTATACACCCAAGTTTCATTTAATGGTAAAACTGTTCCACTTCATTTGCACAATTTAAGCACAGTAACATGAGATCTTCTGATAAGTCCTTGACAAGCACATTTAAAACCCTGTAACATTAAAAAACTTTGTATCTTACAAGCAGGGGAAGGGGGAAACGTTCTCTGCATTTTCCGCCTGAATTATTTCTAACCAGTTACAGGCAGGTATTTTCAGCCTGCAAAACACCTTCCTCTTCTCAGCAAGCACAGTTCTCTGCTGAAGGATAACACTATAATTTACTTCTTGAGGACTGGATCAGCAAAAGGACTTTAGTGATGCAGCTGGCTATGAAATGCTGACCACCTCCCCCCCACACCTAACCCACTCATTTCAGTCCTAAACAGGGGAAGGAATGCTCCTACTCATCCAGACATTACTAAAAGGAAAAAAAAAAGTATTGAAACACATATCCTTGTTCTTTTCCTGTGATTCAGCATATGATATTGGTCAAGCTACCTACATTCTCCTAGCTATACTCTCTTTTGGAAGGCGGAAACAGTGCCATTTTCCAAACCTAGGCAAACAGACAGGTAGTAGTGCAGTGTAACTGTATATCTCACTCTGGTCTCCTCCAAGTACCACAGGAGTGCACTGATGCTTAAATACATTTAGACATATAAGCCATTCAAAAATTCTTGGGTGACAAGAGCCAGGAGAGTGCCAAGAAGAGCTACTATAAAAAGGCAATAGAAACATACTGCAAGAATTCACTTCCCTCAGTAAATAACTGCCTTTAGTTATATCCACAGGGATAAATCCAAACTCAATGCACAAAAAAAAAAGTCAGACTCTGGTCTTATGAACTTGTAAGTGATCAGACCAGTAGGAAGGGGCAGAGCAGCTGCAGGCTTGCTTAGTTCCTTGTGCCCAGATCTCTCTGCAGCTTGTTCCAGTCCTTGGCACACGCCATGCGTGGTACCAGCTTGCAAGGAGGTGCCTCAGGGTGACCCATCCTAGAGACATGAGAGGCAATACCAACATGGAGGATGATCTTGGCATAAGAAAAGGGAAAAAGCGACAGCCAGAACAAAAAGGGAACTGGGCCAAAGCCTAGACATCTGAATCACCCACTTAGGCGTCAGTTCCACAGCACAAGCCACAGGCAGTGGCACACAGCTCACGCAGAGGCTGGCTACAGGCAGGCAAGGCTGACTACAAATCTTAAAAACCCCCAAAACAAACAAAAAACCCCCAACCTCTTACAAAATTTTTTGTTAGAAGGAGCATACGATACAGGAAATAATTCACTTCTTTAAGTATAACCACTCAGTTACCTGGGTACTCTAGCCTTTACTCTTGGACAAAACTAATGAAGCAACTTCTGCTCTTAGGCATGCAAGTGTAAGTCTGGAATAAATCAAGGGCTTTCTGTAGGGTTATGATTTACACTAGTGTGAACGAAAGCAAAATCTAATATTTTGTTAAGACAAAGATTAAGATCTCTGAACCAATATGGATCTCTGTACCAGTGCCAAGTCCCAAATTTCTGAATTTTTTCATGTGTTTAAATACAGATTCTGCAAAACTTTGTGTAGCTTAGGGAGAAAAAAAAAAAAAATCACACCTGAAGTAAAAGCAACAGGAATTCTGCATGTTGACAGGCTCCAAAAACTCTTCCAAATCCTCACTCTTTGTTCTGCAACAGTAGATTTATCTCAAATATTTGTAAGGAAAGAAAGAGGCTACACAGATACTACCCAACTGCCCCCAATACGCCTGGAAAAGACCCAGCTCTGCTCATCAACAGAAATGCCACCAAGAGCCAGGACGCAAAGATTTTATAAACTGCCCAGTACTAGAGAAGGACTGAACCCTGATGTTCTCTGTCCCTCTGAACTTTTTTATACATAGAACAACTCTACCCTGTCTCTCTAGTCCTAGCAGGATACATTAAATTTGCTGAGGACTCGCTCTCCCTACCACAGCAGAAAGAAAGGCATTAGGCTCAGGCTTCGAGAAGCCTGGATTCAATTCCCTCCCAGTCACCAACTCCCTGTGCAACAGTGAGAAACCACTATTTGCTTGTGCCTTACCAGTCTGTAAAACTAGGGTAACATCCCATCCTTATCTCAAAATGGTGTATAACTTTTTTTTTCCACCTCAAGATTGCATCTAAAGTGCCTTCCTCAAAATTACAAAAAAATGTATCTCTTGCCATCAGGTGCATGATTTTTGCCAGTGAGCTGCTTATTGCAAGGGCGTCAAAATTAGGCTTATTACAATCCTAACTTGCATCAGTTATGACTTGCTCCATAAATTACCAAATTAAAAATGCATGCAAATATGTCTTATTAGAGAATTGCAAATAATTTTTAACAGATCAGAAGAGCTACAGGGAGCATTGCTCTACACATCTCCAGTTCAGTGCTATTACTCATGCGACACCAAGTACTAAATAGTCTGTACAATTCTTATTTTGGCAATAGTTTTAAACAGCATATTCCATCCAAAGTCTCCTGTGTAATGAGTGGGGTAGATAAATAGCAGCTGTTGTATAAATCATCCAAAAGAAACTACCTAACTGCTGAAACTTCTGCTGGCTCAGCAGCAACAGGTAGCACAGGCAGCCTCTCTGCATTTAGGTTTTGCTGAAATGGGACAAGCAGGAAAGTGCCCCTTGCACGTACACCTTCACAAGCTCTCCAAGATGCCACTGAGAACCACACAGACCTCAGCAGCTGGTTGAGCCTTTTTAAAAGAAAGAAAGAGCTATTTTAAAAAGTGTAGAAATTCAAATTCATTCCTTCATTCTTTACTTTATCGTTTTTTCTGTTCAGTCTCCAGCTAGAAATGTTGCCTCTTTCAAACCCGATGAAGGAGTGTTATCTAAAGGCTGCAATGCCCTGCAGTGGGAGAGCACATTATTTCTAGGGACAGATTTTCAAAAACAGGTGCTCTTTATGAACAGTGGGTGCACAGAAACAATTTATTAAGAAAACACCAAGCCGTGTTTGCCAGTGACAACTTCAAAAGGGCTATTAGTACTTGAGCTCACAGTTTCTGGTCCAGTCTTGGGACAAATGAGATCAGGCTGGTGGGGTTTTTTTTCCCCCCTTTCTTTCTTCTTTTTCCTTAAAAAAAAAAAAAAAAAAGCCAGCACCCAAAAAACCCCCCACAAAACAAAACCAAACCCCCCGCCAAAATCAAGACAAAACAAAAAACTGCTCTAGGCCAGCAATAGCTCTCTGTCCTTTTCCCTCACTGGACTTGTGTGTGGGGATTATACATTTGGAAGACTTAACCCAGAGCAGGGCAAGACTTATTTCCTATTCAGTCTCCAATTCCTGCAGATCTTTGAAAATACCACCTTCCTGGTAGGTTACCCCATCTCTCAGTAGGGAATAAGCATACTTTGTAAATCCCTCCAGCGTGGTATAAAATAGTTATTATCCTTCAAAGCCCACACCCTATGAAATGGACACTTCTGTTATACCTCTGTGGGACCACAGCCCAGGTCTCTAACCTGTTGTCTGCTGGAGGCCAGAGCTCCTAGTTCCTTACACAATTTAAACCTGTTCAAAGAAATCTCTTAACTAGCAATTTAGCACCTGTGTTAATTACAGTCAACTCCCCTCCAGCAGTCTTCCTCCACACTTGTTTGGTGCCTAACACAATACCTCCACAGCTCTGATTGAAGCCTCCAGGCATCACCGCAACACAAACAACATTTTGCTGGGTTAATTTATTTCATTTTAATGATTGCAACATGACATTTGCTTTCCTGGAACATGTTTTCTCCAGGAAACACCTACTATAGGTTTCGTTGCAGAGGCAGGGAGCATGAAAGTTGTCATCTTCTTGTTAATGTAAAGGGCAAATACAAAAAAGTTAACTTTTAGAGAAATCTTATCCTTTTATTTGATGATAAACAAACACTTGTATCCTAGGCCAAATTATGTATATCAAGCACTGCGAACAGATATCAGGAACCATCATGTTGTGGTAGTTATTCCTCAATCTGTATTTTAAAGTGTTTGCAACTAGATGGGTTAGAAAAATGGAAGCCTTAAATGAACTACAGTGACAGAAAATCTTACCCAGAAATTGTACCTGCCCAAGTACCCTCCTATGCACTTACACATGATTACTTCCACATGTTTTCCCCTTACAGGGCCATGGAAGCTCTGCCACTGCTACCCATGGACTGGACTAGGGTCAAATTCAGTTGCAATTTATGTAAAAAAAATTTAAAGGATGAAGGTTTTGCTAACAGCTTTAGCACTTACTGTCACTGTTGAAACCAACAATTCGTATCTCTTATACAAACAACTGCACACAGAAAAAAAAAAATAGGGTAGGATATAAACTGCAGTTACTTTGCTGTGAAATACCATCAGGCACACCGCTGTGCCTAGAAACCATTTCAAACATATGTACAGACATTGCTTCTCAGCAACATCCATCAGTGGCAACCCAAGACAGTCTTCAAGTAGAAATCATATATTATTACGCATCACAAACACTACCCCTAAAATTTGTTAGACAACTCTGAAAACCATGACACATGTAATGCTTCGCCAAACTGTAGGGCAAATTAGCAAGCCTGTTCTGTACACAGAGAACTGAAGTCCATCTACAGATGCATATCTTGCACTGCTACAACCTTTTCCCCAGAACTCCCATTCAACACAGCTTAACTAAACAAGTTCCCACGCCAGCCATACCCAGCTTAACTAAACAAGTTCCCACGCCAGCCATACCCCCTGCAATACTCCCACATCTCTCCTTAGCTTCTTCCCATGCCTCTTGAGTGCTGGCTAGCTCAGCCCTGATCGAAGGGGACAGGCGACCACTACAAGCACATGTACAGCCTTTCCCTCTCTGTCAGGGCTGTGGTTTGGGTGTCACCATATGCACCTACTGTCATCCACACCCCCCCAGAAACACTTCCTTACCTCGACCTGAGGAAAGCTTTCTGGGCAAACCATTTGTATGAAAAGCTTTGGTTCTGAGGAGTCAACATTCTTCACTGAAACCAACCAAAACAGATATTCCCTCCTGCCTCCAACAAGCATGAGGAGTTGGAAATTTGGTAACAAACTCAACTTCTCTAAAAATTGTTATTCAAAACTCAATAATAAATGTCAACTGTGTTTTAAGCACAGTGAGTCATACCTTTTATCAACATTTAATGATTTTAGGTTTTTTTTTTGTTGGGAATAATTTTTTTCCTTTTTTATTCATTACTTGATAGTTCGTTCTTCAGGTGACAAAATAATCCACACAGAACAGCTCAATAATGTCCAAAGTTCAAATAATGGAGAAGAGCTATTTCTAATCTGTAATTGTCAAAAATAAACATATACAGAAGCCACTCTCATTGGATTTCAAAGACCTATAAAACCATTGTCTAAAATATCTCAATAGCCTTCTGAAGCAGATATGCATGTGCTAATAAACAAACTGAAACCTTAAGACAACAACCAGCCCAGATGCATATGTAAAATCAGTATTACTCTCCAAACCAAAGTCCTGACCCCTGTTTCCCTAGTGTGCCCTACTGAACGCCATCTGTCCATGGTGAAGGGCTTTCAGACTTGAAACAAGCAGATTACATTTGATTAGGTGTTTAAATAAAAGCTGGGAGCTGATCAGTTTAGGATTAAACGTTAATGAAAAACCTTTCAAGGTGCTTAATCATAGAATCATTCAGGTTTGAAAAGACCTTTAAGATCAAGTCCAACTGTTAACCTAGCACTACCAAGGCCACCACTAAACCATGTCCTCAAGCACATCTACATGGTTTTGCTTTTTTTAAATACCTCCAGGGATGGGGATTCAACCACTTCCCTGGGCAGCCTGTTCCAGTGCCTGACTGCCCTTTCGGTGAAGAAGTTTCTCCTAATATCCGACCTAAGCCTCCCCTGGCGCAGCTTGAGGCCATTTCCTCTTGTCCTATTGCTTGTTACTGGGGAGAAGAGACCAACCCCCACCTCGCTACAACCTGCTTTCAGGTAGCTGTAGAGAGCAATAAGGTCTCCCCTCAGCCTCCTTTTCTCCAGACTGAACAACCCCAGCTCCCTCAGCCGCTCCTCACAAGACTTGTGCTCTAGACCCTTCACCAGCTTCGTTGCCCTCCTCTGGACACGCTCCAGCACCTCGATGTCCTTCTTGTAGTGAGGGGCCCAAAACTGAACACAGTACTTGAGGTGCAGCCTCACCAGTGCCGAGTACAAGGGGACAGTCACTTCCCTAGTCCTGCTGACCACACTATTCCTGATACTAAATAATAATTTCTAAATGAAAAAAAAAAATAGACTCAAATTACTACAAATATATCTCAGGCAGGAAACAAGAAGGTCTGGGTCTCCTCTGGAGAAATTTAGAAGGAAATTTAGACAATAGGCAGTACAAAAATCAAGTGGATAGAAGGCACTACAGACAGATTACACAAAGAATAGTCGCCACTATATAGAGAAATGGTGTGACTCAGATTTAGATGGGAAATTTAGAAACCCATATTCTTGCTCCTGCTACTGCTCTGCAGTGACAATTTTACCTCTGCAAATGGGGCTGGTCCAGGTCTGATGTCCACATCTTTAGAAGAATATAGAGCAGTCAGAAGTCGCAGGAGGTACAAAACAACAGCTAGAGCATCCTAACAGACACATTCTTTCCTTTTTGATAACCTCAATAGAATGAGCTCTTCAAGGAAGCGTCATGACTATAGGACATATTTGATCTTCCAACACCCTTTTACCTGACCCAAGGAGGATATATCAAGAAACAATAGCAGAAGCCAGAGCCTACCACTTGCATATTTTCAGTAAGGCAAAGAAGTTTTTGAGCAAGAATTACTAGACACGGAAACAAAATGCTAAGAGACACAAGGAATGCATCTGTCCCTTTTTCAGTGAAGCCTGGCTGCATTCTGGATGCTGTCTTGCAACTACAAATTGCAGGCTCTGTGCAGGATAAGCAAGGGATAACCAGATAGCCAGCATGATACACAGCGCAGGAGTTCATTCTAGGCTTAAACTCTGTGAATACATGAAGTAGGAAAAAAACACAGAATAACTTACAGAAAAGGGCCAATTCTCAGAATGTGCTAAATCACAGGAGACATAATTTGGGATAATTTGCTGAGTGACTGTCACCAGTGACGAGCAGGGAATTCAATACAGTTCTGTGGTTTTTCTACTCTTATTAGTGACATACTTGCTGCTCCCAAAACTTTATATGGTTTCCAGAGACATTCAGTGGTCATACAATATACTGCAACTTAATGTTTTTTAAAAAACTGAAAATGTAACCATATCAAATACCTCTTAACATAGCGAAAGCTACAAAGGGTAAACATGACATAAACAAAGGACTAAGAAAGCATTCTGTCTGTTTTCTAACATGATATTTTTGTTTAGCAATACACTAAAGTTAGCAAACAAATATTTTAGAAGAGCAAATATCATCTCTCCCACAAGTAAAGGTACACATTTGTTCAACTACTGCAAAATAAGAATTGGTTATCAATAGCTTTGGAACAACGCAGGCTTCCAACAGTACCTGGAAACTCCAGTCCTGGACCAGTATTCTGTTGTGCAAAAGATTTTATGATTATCACAGTTACTATTTGCAATAATGCTACTTCATATTACCAAATCAGAGAAAGAGATCTCTCCTGAAACTACTTCTTCCTAGCGTTCAGCTTGTACAAGCACAAAAATTCCCACCTTGCAATGTAACGCCAGGGGCTTAGGGCAGATTCATCCATAACAAGCTGGCCACCTTTTAGGATTTCTCAACAGCTTGGAAGAATTTTAACATTACGATTCTATTAAGTTTGTAAAGCCGTGTTTCTTACACATGTCTTTAAAGCAATATTCATATATCACAGCACTGGAGGGGAGGAGGTGATTGATCCACTGCCGACGGCTTGCAACAGCCCCTGCACCTCGCAGGGACATGGGAAAGCCCCATCCAGCTCCCCCCCATGCCTTCAGCCTGCTCAGCGCAGAAGTTCCAAAAGGGGAGGCTTGGCTCCCAGAAATCAAAGGGCTCACTCAAAAACAACGAGGTTTTCTGGAATCGATTAATGTCGAGCTCTTTTTATTTGCCTTCCAGCTTTTCAGACTATACTACACCTGATTCACACTTTCAAGGCTTCTTCTAGAAGGGCAAGTAGACATTTTGCTTTGAAAAGATAAATTAAAGACACATTTCTAATGGATTAGCACAACTCTAGCAGCTGAGGTTTTAAAGATAATGCTAGAAAACATGAAAATGAAGGATAAATACTGAGATAAGGAGCTAAATTCCTCTGTTTCTGAATCAAAACTGTAAATCTTTTTCCTCCACCACCTTTGGAAGCTGAACGGTACAAGTGACTTTGCGAGCTCTGAACATCTGCCTGGCAAACCTGAGTAAGGTAAGATTCAGAACAATGGTTCCTATCACTAACAAGCAAACATCACTCCACTTAAAATCACCCAGTTAGTAACACCATTACTGTTAAACGCTTATCTGACAGGAACACCAGTTTAACAAAATAAAAATAACTCATTCCCCTAGACAACTTGTAATATGAAAGCCACAAACAAAAGGCTAGAGAGGGAAGAAATAACATGGGCAGAAAATACACCAATTCACATGGCAGCTAACAGGCACAGGGTGGTTTGGTTTTGTTTTAAATTCTGTTCAGAGATCTCAGAAACAGAGATACACCTACCTAGAATCATACTAGCTTCAACATGTCCATTAGACAAAGTGTAGGCAATTGCAAAAAATGAATCTGAGACCACTGATGACCAGAGAAATGAAAGAAGACCTGACTGTTGTACCTTGAAGAGATTTAATTCCACAGGTATGTAAACTGAGAAAGAACAGATGGGTTTTAATTGTTTGTTAATACAAAATAAACACTGGCAAATCACATGCTATATTTCTAAGTGAGTTTGCCTGCACGTATACACAACAGTCTTACTCAATACAGATGGCTTTTGTGTGTGTGCAGGCTCTAGCATCACACGGAGTTATTTCAGGGAGATAAACTGGAAAAAAAAAACCTGTTGATTTGACTTTTGTAAAGTCATCTGGTTTAGCATCCCAAATCACTCCACACAGAGGTCTGGCAAGTACCAAAACTTGCAGAATACCAAAATAGAGATTATGGGAGCACCCTGGCACAGCAGTGAGTAATGAGGCAATCTCCATCTCTCCAGCAGCTACCCAACAGACTGACTACGGGGGGGGGAAGTCAGTCTCCTCCCTAAGAAAGCCTGACATTCAAATGACACAGTAGCTCCATGAACTCAAGAAAGATATTAGACCGATCCCCAAATGGTCTCCACTTCTCTCAGGCCCTTTAAACAACGGGCCAAAACCAGCCTCCTGTTAGGAATTGAAACTTCCCTCCAGCTGTGACTGTATCTTCCTCCTCTTCTCACTGGTGCTCTGTGATCGTGCAGAAACATGGTTTAAAGTAAAAGGAAAAGTTGGAAAAGTAGGCGAGAAACACGATTATTTTCCCTTTATTTAAAATTTTAAACCAACTTTGCTTGCTTGCTTCTACTTCACTGAAAAAATAGTGGAGAAAATACAAAGTCATAATAGCAGTGTTTTAATCAGTATTTGAAAGGCACCAAGCACTCTGCGGACGGGTGCCAGATAAGCACGCAGATTTTGCGGAAGGGTCATGTTTGTCACTTGTAAGCATGACAGCTTAGTAGGAGCAGAAAAGTTACTCTGAAGTAAAACTACTGGGTTGCCAGTGGGACCAAGTCAGAAGGATCTGGGTAGACTGCTCTGGTGACATGCAGAGGAACTGTGCTAGATTCAAGTAAGTGCCAGGTTCTAGCAGGAACCAGGCTTGAACCCGATAGTGACAGATCTGATGGTGCAGAACAGCGGGCTTGTGAATTAAAAGGTAACTTTTGAAGAAGTCAGTATCTCTGGAATTACAGAAAGGACCTAAGGAAGCTGGAGAAAGATTAAAAGGTGAGAAACAATAAATCAAACTGGATGTGCATGTTAGCTGGAAAATGAAGCTGCATATAAGCCAGAGGTCGCGTATTCTTGCACACATGCATTTTTCTATCTTTAAAGCCTGTAAGTTGAGAATAAGCCTTCTTTCTAAAGAAATATGCTCTGGTTCAACCAAAAATTTTTGATCCTTGTGTAGAATTACTCAGATAAACTCTATAGCCTCAGGTATGCAGACAGGCACTAATTTCATTTGTTCCTAAAAACTTATGAACCATTCTCTGTTCATTTCAATTGCTTTGAGTGTAGAATTAGCACCTGAGGTTGTAATCAGTATATTTAAATATTTACAATATGGTACTATTGGTTTCAGAGGTTGTTTTTTAATGGTAAATTCTTGTCTGATAACCCTTCAAGTCTGTATTGATTTTTTTTTTTGTTTTTAAATTTAACCTCTTCCCATTTCACCAGCAGTCAGCACTGGTGTATGTTTACCTAAGGGATGCTTAATAAACACCAGCTGCTTAGCTGCCTGTTTGGACACATGTATTATGAACTTCCAGTTGCTCCATCCCTTCCCACTGCTCACACTGCAGAGATCCTGCTCCTACTGCACAGCGCCATGGAGTTGGTGACAGATGAATTGCAATGCAAGGCAGCTACATGTCATCCTGCAGAAGTCTTGAAATATCAGCTCACATTTTTGATTTCCTAGGGACCCAAACATATCAGGCAACTATTGACATGCTTTGCCACAGAAGTTTAATGAAGTGACAGAAGAATGAGACAGGTGAATTCAGTATAGCAGGAAATGATGGAGCTTTGTTGTTATCCATTTTCCTCCCTCCAGCTGAAGGTGCTCTCTGTGAGGCTGCCACACTGTCCCTCATACCAACAAGTATGAAAAACAAGATAGGAGGAATGGTTGAGCTAGTTTAAAAGAAACACGAGCTAGTTTTTCACAACTACAGACCGAATAGCTCATTTGCCAGTTACAGTTCAGCATACAGGTAAAAGCTTGGATGCCTATTATATAAACAGCTGATATGCAAATTTAAGATCGTCTCACCCCACTCCTCCCAAGACCTTAATCCAGAATAAAGAGTTCTTGGGCATCTGCAAGGTAGGTTTACACAAGATAAACTGCTTTCAAAAGAAAAGAGTCCCTTTGACCCAGATCCTAAACCTACAGATATCAAAGCTACATTAAATCACAGTGCCTGCAAGCCTCAGGCAGCATCCCCAAGTATGTCACACTTGCGTCCCTCAGAGCTGGATGGGGTATTCATCAGGAAAAACACCAGCTGCATGCAGACCCAGCAGCAGCCCCACCTCCCTACAAGACCACTCTGAACAGGGAGGACCCACAGCACTCAGGCAGCCAGCAGCCGGTGCTCCAGAGACACAGACCATTGGTAAGAGGCTTCCCAGGAGGACCAAGGCACTGCTACAAGGACAGGTGGATGTATGGGCAACCTCAGCATGGGCTGAGGGCACGCTGCCTGCGTGGCTGATGGGCTTGCAGGTGATATTCTAGAATATGCCAGCAGTCCTGCAAGTGCTTTGGTGGGTGCAGTGAGAATACAGTCAAGAAGCCTCTCTGAGCAAAAACCTCCTGCTGCCGAACGTGGAACTTGAACTTACATTTTGAGTCAAAACAGTGAAATAGGAGCATAACTGCTACTGTCAAACATTGTATGAAATTGCAGCAGTAACAGGGCAGAAAGATTTATGTTTTGTTTTCTGAAGGAAACCCCTTGCATATGTTGTTTAGGCAAAGTCAAGCAATCTATTCAATTCAGATGGTGATACACAAAACAATTTGAAAAATTTCTGGTACAGAATAGCCCATTGACCAACACCATAGATTCACAATGGGCAAGGAGAACAGGTAATGAAAGCTGACCTTTTTCTTTCTTTCTATGGCATCCTCAGGTAGAAATGCTTTTTAAAATAGCTTGCCTGAAATAAAGTATCAAAAACCACGTGGCATAAATGTCAATTACTTCTAATTCAAACTTGCAAATGCTGCCAGTCTTAATACATGGATCAATATTAGTCTGAAAGGCAGCTATTACAGAGCAAATGGAAGGATTACAGTGGTAGTGAGAAGGGATTAATTTCTAGTTATCTTACAGCTAATAATGCTAAACCAAAATTCATAATGGATATGATTTTACAACTAATAGAATAAATATTCCTCCTTGAGGACTGCAGGATACAGATAGCTATGGTTTCAAATACAGCTATTACAGCAAAAAATAGGAATGTAAAAAAGTCTGGATAATGGTTACTTTTGAAAATAGGGGATGTAGACCTCTTGTGTGGGTGCATTTCTGCCACAGAAGCAGAAGTCTCATGCCATTTTGAATCAGAACAAAGCCACATCAAGCTGAGGAAAAAGGGGGGGGGGAAGGGGGAGAGAAGAAAGAACTTTTCTGCCCTGCAGGGTAGAGTCAACTCTGAAGCAACAGATCACTACAGTACACATTGAACAGAATTCATGCCTAACAGCAATGAACTTAAATTGCAACAGCAGCAACCTTAATGAAAAGCTATTCAAAAAGGCTACATTAGTTATGTCTCCCTCAGGCTTATACTTAAAACTGTTCCAGTGAGTCAGGAGAGCCTCATGTGATTTTCAAATATGATGGAGGCACAAGAGCAAACAGACATCCTGGGTCAGACCAACTAGGCCAGCATCTGCCTTAGAGGCGCTAGTACAACATATGTGGGGAAGCAGCACAACAAACAGGACAAGTATGTAAAGATTTCTCTTTCTGCCTTTCTCCCCCCAGCTTCTGCAGAACTTCCCAGCTTTAATAACAAGCAGTTGATTGATTGCCCAAACCAGCGGTAGCTTTGGCATACACTAGTTTTCTGAGGGTACTGCTAAGCATTCTTATAGATGTACTTGGGTACATTCATTTTAGGGCCTTTCAGAATGTCCCATGTCACAAAACATATACACAGCTCTCCTAGTGAAGAAGTTAGTGAAACCTGGAATCTTTCAACACCAGGTGTGTGTCCTGATGTCAAAAGTAAGAGGCCTGCAAAGAGAAAGGCTGTAAAAAGCATCAATGAGACGAGATACAATGGTGTTCAAGAGCTGTCAACCATGTCATGAACTTTAGTAGGCATTTGGCAGTTGCTGCATGTCTACCTTTGAAAACTTCACATTCATAAAAGACCATTTATCATCATAGGTGTGTATCACTACTGCCACTCAGTTTAAAAGCATGTATCACCACCAAGGGGAAAATGGATCTAAAAGTTCAACACTATCAGATTTGCATTTCTTAAATTCCAAATAAAAACTGCTAGCAAGTGAGAAATACATATTACACCAAAATAAATAACTACCAAAACTTTTAAAGAACAAGAGAAGAGACACCTCATTATCCTCAACAGTTACCATAGACACTCTTTAGCTTGTCAGGTACATCAGCTAATAAAAAAATTATTGTAGTAGGTATTTGTCATAACTTTTTGATAGTTCTGACTCACAGTTATGATTTGAAAAGTCTGAGAAAACTTACTAGGAAAAATATTTAGCAAAATTAGGTTTTAAACAGGAAATTTAACTTGGAAAAACAAATTACCAAAGATTATCTGCAGACAAATAATTTTTTTTATTAATAATGTTTTATTCTGTTCCACTTCTGTTTGTTTTTCCACAGTGCTAACAGCAGTATAATATCTTAACTTTTCTGTACTTCTAAGACAACACGAAAAGAAATGATCACTGACATTTGATTTGGAAGTTATGTCAACTCGCTCTGAAAGCTGGATAGTGACATCCATAACAATGGCTTACATGCCCATTGTAGCCAAGACCTTTTTTCATGTACTATTCAAATATAGTGAAAGGAAAACAATTTTTTAAAAGACATTAGCTTATTTAACAATGTTTTCCTCAAAAAAAAATTGATTTTGAGTATTTGAATAATTAAAGGGTCCCATGAAATCATTCAAAAAAAAAAAAGCATTGCCACACAACTCATTTACCAGGTTAACGTTATAATACTCCACCCTCCTTTTGAGCTCCCCTCTTACAAATTTGCTGATGTGTTCAATGATGTATGTTAATTACAAAGCACATGATACAGGCAACCTGTATGAAAAAAGCTATTGTTTTGGCTTACAGAAAATAAGGATTAGATGAAGGTTTGTGATTAAGAAAGTCTGTAGCCAAAATTAAATTCCTCAGAATGGTTATACATTTAAAACAGAGAGAAGAGTCCTATCTTATTGATGACGCAATAATAAAACGGATGTAGTGTAATTGAAGAAGAAAGATGACAAAATTAACAGTGAAATGCTAAGGTCCAAAGAACCTGATAATTGTATTAGATCTACTGTTGGTACCTCAGAAATGTTGGTACATTATGCATTGCGATGGAAGCTTGAAAGACACTTATTCCCCCCAAAAAATATTACACTGTTTCAAGGAAATACCAAAAAACAGCAGAGTATCCATACCGTTCACAACAGCGTTTAAGAAAAATGATCTAAGAGATGCTCTTACAAAGAAACAGCAACTTTCAAATTGGTGCAAATATCCAAGGAGAAAAGAGGGAATATAAACACAACCCGACTGCAGTTTTCTGTATTCTCCCTCATGACCTTTTGCTTGTTAATGAAGTAAAAACATAGTGCAGTTCTGTGACATTATGCAGCCCCTATTTTAGCAGCTGTATCAAAAAAAAAAAAAAATCATTCTAGGATGACAGAATCACAATTCTTATTTGCTATTTTAAATGATAAAAAAATGTGGAAGCAAAGTTCTGAAAAGGGCAGTGATGGCTAATAAGTCTACTACATTCTGAGCATCTATGGTAATAGAAGAAAAGTTCGTTCAAATCAACCAATCCATCCATAAATGAATCAACAACATCTCAGCACTTCTTAGTAAAGAACTTTTGCCACTTATCAGGGAAAAGCTGCTTCTCATGGCAGCTGAACGGTTAAGTGAACTGATGCAGCACATTTCAGAAGAATGAGGTAGAAGATTTCATCATTTATATTTTGTCTCTTCACACATATTTGAAAGGTTTAGTTAGCACAAAGCATTAGGCTGAAATGTACAAGGTAAAAGAGGAAATCATAGCAGAACAAGTCTCTGCGTATAGGCATTTGGTTTATTTAAAATAATCATGCATGCTTATTCTAGTAGCAGAAGTCTGGAAAACAAGAAATATTTACCTTTTTCCTAAAATCTCTCTACCGTTGGCACTTCAAGCCCACTTCTTTTTCTCTTCTGAGCTGAAATGCTTATGTTAGCCAAATATCATATTCCTTAGTGTTTACTCAATCTGCTAGCATAAAGCTTTTCAAGGAGATTGTTCCCTGAGAGTGCTTTTCAAAATAAATAACAAAAGCACCACTGCTTTATTCTAGGTGCATCCTAAGTAAGTAGGGACATAAAAGCGAGAGTCCCACCACATAATCTGCTGACAGAGATTGATGAACTCTTGGAAGTGCATGGAAAACAAATATGAAAGTCAGACATGGAGGTTGTCATTTCCCAACAGCAATGCACCAGGCTCCAAAGCACTTGTTCCTTGCAAAGGAAGAGTATAGCAATTCCAGAAATAAGAGCTTGCTCTGCAAATGAAGAAAATTAGGGCAAAAAAAAAAAAAAGGGAAAACCGTGTAAAGTTCTCAGCTAGTACTCAGTCTTAAAAAACTGGCAAGAGGAACAGTTCTGCCAGGACTTCTCTCATCACCTTGCAGGGCTTGGCTTTGCTACAGGAAGTGAAATCAAGTCCACGGAGCTTGGAAGTAGAATTAAGCGGCTTATGAAACTCCACAAAATTCAACAACGGAAAGAAACAGCATCTCAAGAAAGAACTTTTTTTTTTTAATGTTAAAAACAAAAATTCCACAACTTACACTTCCCATTGGCTGGCTAGTAACTCTGTTTAGAAAACAGTCTACCTAACCAATACTTCTAGCTCTGCATAGTTGTAGTATTATTTATTCCATAAATAACATCTTTTGCACAAATTAATCTTAAGGCACACTTCAATCAAAATTCAAATTTAATTCATTGTACATTATCTCTGATGGCCTAGATCCCAAGCTGCAATACATCAGTGTCACCCTTTTGATTTATGCAAACTGAAGATTGTATGTATGAACATTTTCACTCCAGCTGCTGCACTGTCATTTCTGAAGTGGAAAATTGTAGAGTGTTCAGCCATCTCCTGAACTACTCAGATCAGTAACTGAAAAAAGGTTATATCAAAATGAGCCAGTTAAGAGAATTCAGGGAATAAACAAGTCAATCCAAATCATTATGCACATGAACAATCTAGACATCAATCCACATTTAATTTTGTACAATACAAATTAGCTGCTAAGAAAAGGAGACCAAAGGATACAAGTTATGACAATTCTGCCCAGGTTAGCCTGTGAAAAACAACGATCTTATTGCTAAGAAAGGTAGGGATGCACTAATTACATCATAATATTCATTCCCTGAGATTAGAAAACACTGATTCACTGCTCCCATTACTATACCTGCAGTACTGTTTTATTTAAGAGCAGTAATGGGATTATGAAGTAAATCCTCCTATCATCCACACTAATTCATGTTGATTTGGATCACATAGCAATTTTGGTGGATGTATACCATATTCATTCAGCGGAAACTAAACTGTAATCTCTTCTCCAGCCATACATAAAACATGTTTCAATCCCAAAGAGGAACATAAGCATTTGAACAAGTGTCTGATCCTTTGGACCACACTAAAACTACTGAATTCCTTTGATATTTGTCTTTAACTGCATAAGAAGGGATATAAAAGAGTCACCACTGCAAAATTTTTAATACAGTTTCTTTCAAAGATTTAGCTGTAATAATCTATTATTAACACCATGTGAGAGAGTGTTTAGAAATATTAACCAGGTAGGAGAACAGAGGCTTTTACAATCACGTCTGACATTAAGCCCAAAACTAAGAGCTGTTAAATAGTGCAACATCTACAAGACCATTTTTCATGGCCATCTTCTTAAACTAATACGAATTAGGTATTCTCACACTCATTTTATCTATCTGTAATAGCCAATTAGATTCTTGGAAGTTTACTCAGCAAATAATGTTATTGGTCATCATCAAATAGATCAGTTACATTAACCTTGTACATCAGGTCAGCAACATGCTTAGAAAGCTTGTCATCAGCTCTGATCGTTAATACCTCAAACCCTTAATAACTTCTCTACACATCACAAGCCCAGGGTCAGGGAGTTAATAACATGTATTATCAGCATTCTCAACCATGCAATTGAGAGAGAAGAAAAGTAAGTAATGGAGAGTGATGGAGGGAGCTAGTGTTCTAATAAATGAAATTAAGGGTGAAACAGACTATGGGAAAATCACAGAAGCTATTTAAGTGCATCAGAACTATCACTGCTGAGATCTATAGCAAACATTTTATGCATGTGAACCTCAATAACAGAACCAAATAGGTGAGTTAGAGGTATGGGGAAATGGATAGAGAACTAATCTTTGGAATAGATTGAAAAGGCTACAAAATCATATGTGTTTGGAGACATAGTCTGATCCTTTTTTTTTTACCACCAGCTATTACTTAGAACATGAATTTCTAAATTCATAGGAATAGCTGGTCTTAATTTTTCTGCTTCTGGGGCTCGTATCCTGTAATAGTATCCCTGTAAGCCCTCCTGTATTTTTCATATGGCACTGTGTTTGATCATCCAGTTTTTAAAGTCCTCTACTCCGCTTTCCCACTTAACGTATTAAGTGATCATGGGAAAGTGGCAGGAATTTTCCCATGAAAAGTGTGAGGTTTATTCATTTAATAAAACAAAGTAAGGAAGGCTAAGCACTTTCCACTCTTTCTCCCATGGCATGCCACTTGCTTTTGATCTTTATTTTCTTATCACATATTACCATACATCAGTAGGTCCCCAAAAATGGCTTAGCTCAAAATGAATTATGAAACTTGAGTCTTTTGCAAGCAAGAAAAGTATGGTTCATCTCTGTCATAATTAAAAGTAAAAGCAGTTTCGAGAGCAACCAGACAGAAATAACTGATACACATGTAGATGCAAGAAGCACATTCATTCTTAGTTTGAGAGAACGAAACACAGACTTAAAAGCTCCTCTGCATTTGATTTTAAATCCTGTAAGTCTGCAGAACTTGGTGTCTTGAGTTTGGCTTGGATCAAACATGCTCTATGTACTTCCACATGCTGTAGAAGGCAACAGTGATCAGTCAATAGAAAGAGGATCCTAAATCACTAGTTCCACAGAAAAACACAAGCAAACTCTCAGACTGTCAGAAGTGTATACTGTGCAATTATTTCTCCTCATACTACTGAACTCCAGTAGAACAAAGACAAAAAGGAACCAAAACAAAAACCCCTCGCCACTGCTGACAGAACTTGTAGCAGGGCTAGTTGCTTCCCAGGTAAATATCAACAGTCACATACAGAAGGGGAAAACCATGAACTAAGCAAGACTCACCAAGTTAATATTACACTTTTGGTAAGACTGAATAGACTAATACTTTGGGTTTTGGTTTTTTTCCTTCTTCATTTTTATGTTTGATTTAAAGCGCTCTTGACAAGTCTAGAAAGGGCAGTGATTAATTGCTATGGCCTTTTCTGATAGATCAGTTGTTACCAAAACCAAAGTCCTTCAGTAAGTGATTCAGCAACCTGCATGAACCATTGCAAATTATTCATATATACAAGATCAATGCTTTTTTCTTGTTTTAAATTGCTGCTCTTAATTTGCTCAATAAGACATCTTACTATAATTGATATCATATTTAGATAGCCATTCCTTCCAATTAAAAGCCTTTAATTATCTTTAAGTGCAAGGTTTAATATATTACACTAGATGAAAATAAAGCTGAAACAATCAAAAGTCCAGAATGAGACCATGAGAACAACAGTGAAGTGAAAGAACCATCTAATAAAAAAAAAAAAAAACCTAGGCAAGACTTTCAGGAGTTCCCACTACCACTGGTCAGGGCTGTCGTGAACAATGCTGCATCATTTCTTTTAGTATTAATGCTAGGGTTTTCTCCCCCCCCTAATATCAGCTAAACCCTTCATGCCTACTCTCACTGTTGATGAGGCAGTCAGGTGGATTTAATAGCACACCATCTGTCTGAACAAGTTACAGTGGTAATGCTGCTGAAGCTTAGAAGGAGTTATTTGCTCAGAAATCAGGGCTGCAAAGAGTAAGTAAAAGCTTATGAAGTTAAGCTGTAAACAAAGCTGATTTCCAATTAAATTGTATTCCTAATGACGCATGTAATATTTCAACTGTAAGGACACTCTCCCCATATCCACACCCCTTCTTCATTTTCCAGTGTCACAGATTCAAGTCTGCTTTGAAGTACATCTCCATCTTTTGAAAACAAAACTCACTATTAAACCCAGAGATCAGTGAAGGAAGAATGACACATGCATGTAACAAGAGAGATCAACTTGCCTAGGCATAACCGAGACATCTTTTAATTCCTTGCTCTAAGCTGAGGGTTTGGATTTTTCAGCTAGCTTGTTTGTCTTGAGAAATACTTTTAAGTGGCAGGGGTGGAAAAGGAAGGAATGAGAGGAAACCATGGTAGGTCAAATGGTCCTTTGAGCAGACAGTACATTATTAATCTTTGGTAGTTTTGGTAAAGAACATTAAGCCTGAAGTAAACAGCCCGAGCACGTGACTTGTGAGGAGAGATGATGAACATGCAGGTGTTAATTTGTTTTTTTCCCAGCAGGTCAGGAACCTTCCTGTTTTCAATGTCTCCATTCTTGACTAAACACAACCTAAATAAACCTGTGTCTTTAGATCACTTGGAAAAACATGTTTGTGTTCTTTGCACCATCCAATGTAAGTTTCTTGAGGAAACCTAAGGCAGAGGACAAGAAGGAAGAGAATGATTGGGACACTTCTAAATGTACGAGACACTTGTATTTTGGTCAAAGAGAAGAAAATTATGTGCAATACAGTTTTTGAAAAGCACCAGTGGGCTACAAGCAATGCTACAGAGCTGAACATCGTGCTTATGACTACACTCCACATACTGATTTTGGTACCATCCCAAAGGATTATCCACAATCACATAGATTAGTGGAGGCTTAAAAGGAATTAACGGATTTTATATGTTTTTGTACTCATCCATCATTCAATTCAGTTAATGTGAAACGTTATCCCATTGCTGACCTCCAACTAACTGTCTACAGCTATAAGTCACTTTCAGCTTACATTTTAGTTATTTGCAAAGGTGTATAAGCTTTAGGTGTTTTCTACTAGTAATAAAAGGTCCAATATGCTTTATTTGGAGACTCTTCTCAAACAGGCAGACTTAGTTATCTTATCATACATTAAGTTACTATAATACAGTTCACACAAGATAACCTTCATGCCACAAGATAACCTTCATGCCAAAATTATGTGGTATTTCAAATTATGCTAGTCTCAATTTAACAGCACCTTGAAGACTATGAACTTCATCGCAAGCACTTCTCCCACATCTAAAATGTTACTTTATCTTGAGTTACAAAACAAAGTATTTTTTTCCCTTCACAAGCCTTTCACTGGGAACTTAAGAGGAAAAATAAAAAAAAAAAATCACTCATCTGTAAACACTGATTCTCAAATCGGCTTGTAGGATTCCAGACTAAACTTCTTAATTAAAAATATATGTAAATAGATCCTTCTGGATTGACGCAGGTTGGGAGGGCTTGTAACACAATAGTGAGAAAAAGCCTTAGCTTCCCTTCTCTGTTTGCATCCTGCCTGGGCATCTGCCCCTGAGGAAGGAAAGCTCACAGTAAGGTTACATGAACGGCCACCACCTGACCCAGGCACCTTACAACAGCTTACGGATTCTCCCTCCTACCTCCCTGTTCGCTTTCCCCAAAACAGACATCCATCCTCTCGAGTGACCCTGCTTTCTTTTTCCAGCTCAGTCCTCTGAAGACTCTTGCCAAGATCTCTCCTTCCCACCTTTTTCTCCCACTCCCATGCCTTTTTGACCAGACACTTAGCGTCAGCCACCTATCCTCTCTGATAGCTCTTCTGCCTTCTTCTTACTGTCTTCCCCACTTCTCTCTGACAACCTTTAAATTAATTTCTATAAACTCTAGCTGTTTCCATGAGAGGCACTGCTGCCCAGTAAGCCTGGGTGGGGAGGCTTCTCCCTCTCACTCCCTTGGCAAGGGTGCACGAGAGTCATTAGCTGGGATTGAGGAGGCCAGTTTGCTCAGCTGCATTAGGCCACAGTACTTCATGCTGCCATGGAAACAATAGCCAAAACCAGGACTCAGGCATATTTTATTCAGCAGGCTGTTTGCGTTTTGCACCTTTGCAATCCATGAGGCTGGTTGCTAATGCAACCTTGATAGCTTCAGAGCTGTTTGAGGGGAACATCTGTTATGCTCTTTCAACCTCTCTCCTAAAGATAGGCACCGAACTGCAGAGCAGCTTTGATATTCACATACATGCACACACAGAGCATACTGAGTAACTGCTGTTCATTACTGCTAATATTGAATAAGCAGTTGGATCAGATGTTAACAGATAAACAAGAGATTACTTTTTTTCCTAGCATACCAAAAACAGCATGCCACTTGAGACCCAAGAACTGCATGTACCTTCATCAGAAACAGAAACAAGCATGCTGAAGTCTAATGGGAGAGCTCATAAAACACTCATGACGTGTTGCTGCCTAGTCACATAAGGAGATTGTGTAAAGTTTCCATCAGGGACTGTGACTATACATTTGCTTTCTTATTTTCTCCATGGTAGCTTTAAGTTGAGATTTTATTATCCCACTGAATCTCTGTTCTCCTGACAAAAGTTGACAGCAAAAAAATTGAATGTTTACAAGAATTTTCTGAAAACGCTAAGATTCAACAACTTTGACATGTTTTCTCACTTTTTATTTCCCTAGTATCTGATTGGAGTGTCTTACATTTCATGATCATGCAAAATTTTGATTAATATTGTGAGTAAAAGCTTTAAGTTTTGAACGCTGAGTATGAAATAATCAGAAAGACTTCTCTTTCCATTTCATCCTAACAAAGTCGTGCACATAGTGGACTGAGGAGGAGGAAAATCTGGAAATGCTTTAGTAAAGTTTTTTGTTCAAGGTCCATTGATATAGACTGGTGTTACTCAGTTCAGGAACCAGCTTCCCAAGCAAGCTCTTCCCCCAAAATGGGGGGGGGGGGAGGAGAAAGTACTAGAAGATTCTTACCCTCTTTACTTTCTTTTAAATTAAGTAACTACATAACCTTAATAACATCGGTTTGTTCCACTTTCCTTAACCTTTCCATCCTATATTGTCACCTCTTCCACTGCAACTTGCCAAAAATTAAATTCTAAGCTTTTCAACACAGAGACTTGACAAACACCAGCTGCACCTGTTGTGCACTGAAGTAATAAAAGCCCTTAGCAAACAGTTGTCATCATTACATTCTTAGTGGAACACTTATACATAAGGACTGAGACAGACATCCGTCTTGGGTAACCAACTTCATCATCTGCAGCAGTTGACTATTTGCCCCCTCAGAAATGTTCAGTAATAGGAAAACATTGGCAGCAAGTACTCTGTTTAGCAGCTAGGGAAAATCATAGGTTTATGTTAGCCTGGATTTATTTAAGTGGGCAAACACAGATGCATAAGCATCTGTAGAAGCAGGGTTTCTCATTGAATCAAGCAGGTTGCTTTCTGCACTTGAGTTGGTGTTTCTCGCTACAGTCAGATATTAAGTTGGAGAGTTTAGCTGTAACTTTTAATAGGACAAGGTTATTTAAAATGTTCTTTTGATGTAAAATTAGATGTGATAAACCAGAAGGCCATTCAAGGTGAAAAAGTTAAACCTGCACTCTATTCCAACATCAAACAGGAAGGCAAAGACCAAAACAAAGAAAAAACTTCCTTAGGTTTAACACCACTGTTTCTTCTGAAATTTCTTCGTAATCAACAGTTCTTGCTGGCATCTTCAGCTATCCTACAGAGGTAGTGTGTCATTCAGTGACTAATGCAGCATATTATTACCCCAAAAACTGAAATATTGAAGAGATAGCTTTTGCCAAAATATGAGACTAGAAAATTATTGGACTTCTAGAGAAAAATAAAGGAACTTCTAAGGTTTGTTGGGGTTTGGGGTTTTTTTTTGGTTGATTTTCATTTTTTTTCCACCCTCCTGTTACTGCTGCTACACATTTTCTTCACCTATGCAGGGAAGGTTGTTTTCATAACTAGATGTTGTCCCCCAGGTGCACTTGAGTTGCTAGTTCTCTCCCAAATGAAGATGTTTGCAATTCCATCCAGTAAGGCGATTCAGAAAAATCAATACAAAAGGTTAAATTGTCAGCGTACAATTCTACCTACTCGCAATACTGCTTATGAATGCATACATACATAGGTACACAAGGCCATGGCAATCCACAGCTCTTCAAATTGATATGCACTTTAATGCTTTCATGAATCTCTCATTTTTCCCTGCACAATGACACACCTTCTATCATCTTCTGTTAAACAAAACCAGCTGCTATTCCATGAAGCAGTAAGTGTCAAAAAATTATTTTTAGACATTTTAGTTTTCCTTCTGATTACAATAGTTTAGCCTTGTACCAAGATTACTGTCTCCCACCAGACTCAGTGGATGCCTTCCCATGTTAACTAGCTGTTCTCTGGGGAAGAGGCAACAAAACAACAAAAAGGACTCCCATGGCTGCAAGATTTCCTTGATTTTCAGAGCTGAACAACACATTCTGTTAAAGCCTCCAGAGATAATCCCCTTGAGATGAAATTTAAGCATTCATTTTCCTTTTTATTAAAAAGCTTAAGGAAAAGCCAGAGTGTCTGTAGCAGACAGACACTTAGCCATTTCAGTCTATGTAAATGCACCTTTATTTTCCAGACTTGCAAGTTGCTTCTATTTGAGCAAGCAGCTGAGAAAGCTTTTTTTTTTTTAAACAGGGCTTTTCTTTTATCCTTGAGGGAGGAGGAAAACAGTATGAGTATCAAAAGAAGGCAGGATAGGAAGGGGAGAATAAAAGGGAACGAGATCCTATCAACATTCTACTATTAAAAAAACACCACAGAGTTATTTGCTTGCTGCATCAGCCTTCCACAGAAATACAGCACCAACACCTTGCAGCTAATGTCTAAGAACTACACCAAATGAGGAAGCTCATACAAGAGCTTTGTTTTGAAAATCTAGATTCACTTCCTAGTCCTGTGGCTCGAGTGACTTACAATATATTTATATAGTTACAATGCGGAGAACATCCAACAGAATTTTAAACTAGTTTGGGATGAGAGAAACTTTCATACAAGTCTGTCACTTAGTTTGTGAAGGCTCATTTCAAACAACATCAAGCAAAGGATTGAGAACAGAAAAATGATCACTTAGAAAAGAAACATATGTTAAGATGTCTGTAGGTTTTTTAGTGAGACAGTTTTTCAGAAATAAGAAGTGTAGTGCAGCCTACTGGGGAGGGGAATAAATAATCTAGCACAGAAAAAAAACACCAAGGCAAGTCCAAATTCCAAAGAGATAAGTAAAAAGCCACAATGAAGTCCATTCATTGTTCCTTTGTTATTTAACAAAAGTCGGGGGGGAGAATGATATTATACAATCGTACAGCTCCTGCTACAATTTAATTCTCTGAAAGCAGAGCTCAGAAATACCTGAATCCCAAGAGCTGTGAGCAAAGCAAGAAACTTCAAGATAAAATTTTATAGTAAAAGAACAGAAAACTAACCACAGCTCAAGCTAGAGACACGTATTGTATTTTTTTTTTTTATAACATTTCCACGTCTATTGGATTCTAGTGTTGTAATGTAGAAAAGCACTGGCAATCCATTTTAAGACTCACTTCCTTGTGAGATGGCCATTAAAGACATATTAAGATTTGCTTTTCCCTCAACACTGCCTACTTCCCTATAAGTTATAAAGGCTGCATAAATATCCCTGATTTCAACATAATAATGAAAAAACAAAGTAAGGAAGGCACACTTGCAACTTTCTGTTCCCTAATCCTAACGTGCATCCCAGCCCACAGACTTTTTAGAGATCTTGTTGAGCATGACCTGATACCTACATGAAAGGGGCTTTACTGTTTGCTCTGGGAACAGCACTGCTCCCGCAAACCTGTGAGCGGAGCTGAAGGGAAATCGTTTCCTGTGGAAAAGAATTCAGTTCCCAATTGGCCAGAAAGCTGTTTTTCTTTTAAGAACATGTCATGGTGGGCTGACTTCACTCTAGTCAAAGGTTGAAACAATGTAATTAAAACCAAAATTTATTAAGGGGGGGAGTCAGATCAAATATAAAATATATGATCTGTGCTCCAAATCTCATTTAACTATCACCAGGAATTCCGACGAGGAAAGGTGCATCCTGGATTAGAGCTAGTAAAATAAGTCTTGCATTTCTTTTACACCCTCTACCCCAGCCTTACCCTTTGGGACTGTTTGTCTGACACAGGTCTTCCTAAGGAACTTACTGTTTGCCCTTGGGCCAAAAGAACGATCCCATGACTTCCATACAGAGCATCACTTGAGATCTAACATGGACTTCACAGCCACATCTTATCATTCCTCACCTCTGAGGGCATCTTCTGGAAATTAGTCCAGTCTTAGAAATATAGCACTCAGTACTCTCTTAGAAAGTATAAATCCTAGTTTATATGCTAGGTTACAAATGCAGTGTCAATAACAATTTGTAGTGTTCTTGACGGAATATTACTCTGCTTGGTACAGGAAACCAGTTCGAGATGAAATACAGACATGCCCATCCAGGAGCTGAAAATGAAGATGCATCTCGGAGTTACTTTTACAGGTTAAATTATGTAGTGCTGAGCTGATACAACTGCTAGTAAGAAATAGGTATAGTATCTCTACACCTACCCCACTAGAGTGTGGCTTTATTACTCTCAAGAAAAAATAGCATATAGGCTTATATTTCCTTCAAGGCTCACTCAGTTCAGTAGCCTGCATCAAGCTTAAAATAGACAAGAAAAACCCCAAACAAAGGAAGAGTTATGCCTGCATGATATCTGGAAATGTACAGGAGGGTACCTTCTTTGCATGACTCATATCTTCCTTTATATAGTAGCACCAGAAGTCATTGAAAAAAGATTTGTGCCAAGTTTGCAGTTTTTACTTCCTGAGAGTTTGAAAACTGAATACTTGCATGTTTCTCCCTTTTAAAAATAATTTCTGAAGGTCAGCAGCGACTGCTGGAAGATGCTGCTGCATCACCCTGGAAAACTACAAAAAAAGATGGAACACGTCAGTGCTAATACCTACTGGACTCAGTATGGCAAGCAAAAAACCCCACACAGCTGCGTGTGCAGAAAACGTATTTCTTTATGGGATATACCTGCTACACAGACACTTGATACTCACACGTTCAAGGGGATGCAATTCAAGAAACAGAAGACAACATGAATTAAAGTGAAAAGGCAAAGACAGAGATCACACTGGCAAAACAGGGAGAAAAATTAACTTGGCCTGAATGACTTTCAGAATACTGGAGCAGCTACTACCAGGAAGGATGGCTTGTGCCTGCAGCAGAAGGTGAACAGCATGTGTGCTTTGCTGTTAGCTACAGTGCTGAATCTTGGATACAGACAAAACAAATGGGAAATCACTTTAAAACAAGGCAAAGAATGCAGGGATGATGCCAGAGGACAGGAGAAAACTTGAGTAGTTAGGAAAGAGAGGTCAAAGTCATTCTGGTGAAGAAAAAGTAGTGCCATTTTTCAAAACTACATCCCTTTGGTGTAATGCAAGGAGAAGGTGCAATAGACTTGAAAGAAAAATCTCCATGCTCAGACACTAGGCTTTTCCTTAAGGGGAAACACATGAAAAAAATTGGTAGTTTAAGATGCCTTAGATTCAGCAGGGGAGTGAAGTTTCTCCTTAAAGCGAAGCCCAGAGAAACAATTTTTCCAAAATAGGCTGCACCTTAAGAGAAACAAAATGGTAGTTAAGGACTCCAGTTTCACCTGTCTTTTTAGAAAGGCTTTAGTACTGAATGATGGCAGGAGAAAGTTGTTTGGACTTTGACAGAAACATTTTGCCAAGTCAGGAATCCTACAGCATCTGTGTTCACTGCACACCAAAAGAGTGACTATCCAGCAACAGCAACACATAGCGAGACAACCTTACAACATTCAGAGGACCTGACTTTGAATGCATTTTGGAGGATGCTGCTTACATTGTGTTCCCAAATTTCACCTAGGGAAGAGACATGAAAAAGTAAGTAGGGAGTTGAGGAGAAGAGGAAAACTTTAAAACAACAAGAACTATTCTTTCACAGTTTTGCCCATAAGTCTCATTTCAGAACGGTACAACCACCACAAGCTAAAAGTTAAGTATGTTGTGGCCCAGGATGCAGAAACATTCAACCAAAATAACAGAACAAAGCTAGCAACAGCATCTAAGTGTTCTTGCTTGCAGCATGCTACTGTAATTCTTGCCTCTCATTTGAGTTTTCACGAGCCTTATAAAAAAATAGATGAACTTAACATTGCTTTATTTCAAGACCAGCAATTACTCTACTGTCTGCACATCTCAAAATTTCTGGGTAAGCACAAAGGCATCAATGGTATTTAAGGCTCTGAGCCTTCAGGCATGTTGCCAACTACTCTGAGTAGACATGTCACTGTTAAATTTCAGCAGTAGTTAGACTGGACTTGCAATTTGGTAGAAGTAGCCATCCTGCTGTACCACAATCGCAGATAGTACTCAAATGATACTGCATATAACAGATATAAACAAACCTACATGGTTATTTTATTTTTTAGTTTCCGTATGTTCACATTCTTCTACAAGCTTTACTTAGCTTACCTCCAGTAACATGTATACTTAAATTTTAAGTGCAGGTGTGCAAGATGACTATGCTTAAATACCTTGCAGTAGTTGAAGTTCCTTCTCTTCTTCCCTCCCCAGCCTGCCCCAGTTTATCCAACAAGTCCTGTGAATATCAGTATACATTGCACTACAAATTTAGGTCCATTTCTGATGGATGTACAGAACTAGGTATAGCCAAAGAGATAGCTAAATAAATGCATGAACATTAATAATAGAAAAAAATTGAAGCCTCTATAAGATAGTTCTGTAGCTTGTACAGTCCACTCTTCTCAGGTGCAACGTTAGGAGGCTGAAGTATTGAAATGCTCACATTCAAGTACCATCAAATCCATGAAGAACTTTCTGGCACCCCAGTAAAAGGATCAGGAAAGAATCTGGGCTGTTAATTCATAGCCAGTGACAAGTCAGGTATGGCAGCCCTGAAGCTTTTGTCATAAAACTCATCATACACAAACCACCACTGAATTAGAATAGAGACTGTAATCCTAAAATTAAAAAAAAAAAAGAAAACTAGCAGAGGAGGCAGCACAAGTAAAAGGGCTCAAAGACAACTGAGAACATTTATACTGCCCTGACATTAATTAACCTGTAAGTTTATTTTCATGCGAATTCATAATTTACTGAACTATGCTATTAGTTTATTGTTTTCTAGAATTTAAGATTATTTTCTAAAGAAGATCAAGATAGAAAGATTGAGTATAACAGATCAAAGCTTTGAAAGAAATATGTCAAAAAGTCAGCCAGGAAATGGAACAGCAATAAATTAAAGAAAAAAAAAAAAGGCATATTACTAACTACTATTCAAGATACCTGCAAAGGAAATAGTGGCGTTGGAAGGAAATCAACTTGCTCGCACAAGTTACTCATGAATTGTTTCTGAAGCTGATAACTTATTCTCCCCCCTCTAAAATACATCATGAGCTTTGCAGTTCAGTAAAGGATAAATAATCTGAATGACAACAGCATACGAGGCAATTACTTCCCTGACAGACAGATGTCCATGCAGAGAAAAGTACCTGTTTGGAACCTCTAAGCATCCAGCCATTTGGGAGAAAGCTCTATTTTCAGAACAAGAAACTGATATTTATCATCATACAATCTAGTTAAAACAAAGGACCTAGCGTACTACCTGTGCAGAAAAGAACTAAAGCCAACACTATGAACACAAGGTGCTGCCAGAACTCATGAAGAAATATGCACTCACTTGAAGGTATGAGCACGACTAGGCAAAAAACTGTCTCAAGAAAAATCACTCAGTGGATCAGAAAGCTAAACCCGCCTCCCCAAAAAAAAACATTGTCTTTGAATAAAAAAAAAACCAAACCTATATTTTCTTAAAAGTTAGAGCTTCAGAGAGGAGATTATATATTTCAAGCATCTTTCACATAAACATCACTTTCTGCCTCAGACTCCTCTGCCAGGGCTGCAGATTTCCCAGTCATTCAAAGATGACTTTTCTACTAAGTTTCCAAGCTGTTTTGCTTTTTTTGAGAGTTGATACAAACGTAGTATACACATTAAGCTCAGATAACAGGCTACGTAAAAAAAAGAACATAAGCACAGGGTAAGTGGGAAGAATGTACATCAGTTATTTCACAGAGGCTTTGTCCCCACAAAGGCTGCTGAGCTACTAACTCTTTGCAGACAAACTCCACTCCCCTGTGTCACGTTTCCACAGCAAGCACAGAAGCCCCACAGAATATGGGGACGACTCCAGTCTAACTCAGTTTCCCGAATACCAAGCCTGAGCATTTCCCATGCAAAGTTCTGTTCCTTCGCCATGCTCCTTTCAACTCTCTCCTAATCGCGAGCCCCCACTAGCTCTCAGGGAACTGTTACAGGAGCAGACACCGTGGGACTGCTTAGCAAAGAGACAATTCAGGGGTGCATCAAAAGCTAGGGCACAACCAAGCTACAGGAACAGCAATCCTTAACAGCATGTGGATTGCACTTACCTCTGGCCTTTGTACCCATGGGAGCAATGGAGGGGGATAGCCTTTTATACTGCAGGGCTATTATAAAAGTGCTATGAGAGGTGCAGAATTAGGCCCAATGCACTGCAGGTAAAAGATATCAGCTATACTGAATTCTGTGCAGCATCCTCTGCAATGAATCAGGTCTCCAGTGTTATCTACCATATCAGCCAGAGTGCATGCAAAAGCTGCAGCAACTTAACCTGAAGATCACCACAGTTGAGTCATTAACAGAAACAAAACAAGAAAAGCTTCTCTTTACAGAAAGCCACATATCCTCTCACAAGAAAAAAAACTTAGCAACTATAGAAAGCTACAGGAGAAAGTAGACTCGATATAAAAGCAGTGCCAGCTGTTTTGCAGAGACATCCAGCAACTTGACAAGTGCGCTGTCACAGGCACTAAGAAATCACATTTTCCCATTGTTCTAACATACCAAAACTGACTAAACTGGGGAGAAAAAAAACCCAGTTCTTATGCAATAGTTTCCTGAGCCCTATACTCTCATATCACACAGAGGTATTTAGAAGACCCTTTTGGAAGACACTTACATGCCCACCACAGATGCAAGGATAATTTCCTCTGATTGTGCAGCTGAGCAGACAGAGCACATCAGTCCTTTTCAGACTGCTAATTCCTCAGCTCTAGCATATTTCTGTTATTTGAGATTCAGAGCATATTCATAGCAGTAAGCCTCAAACAGCATCCATTTTGCTTTAAAAAGCAAATACACATCCATCCTCCTGCACCTTCGGCTAGTAAAAGTTAACTAGTAAGCACCCTCAGGGGCATGCAGCAGGCAGTAGAGTATGGGTCAGGAGTCAGGACTCAGGGAGCTCCTGTCCGAAACTCAGAAGAGATTTGCTATTTAAAGGGTTTACAACACTCCAGCATTTGCCCCAACACACAGAGTACAGGGACATATTTGAAACTCCAAGGTATTTCCCAAATGCCAGTGGCAAGATCTTGGAGAACAAAGCACCAGCACTTGCCTCCAGCCAAAAGAAAAAGATATTTCAGGTGAGGACTTTCATGAACTAACAGTGGATTAGTCACAGGATCTCTTTAAGAGACACTGTGCAATGTCAAGCAATGTGTTAATAAAGGAGAGAAATGTGTCAGAAAAGGAGAAGGGGGAGAGAAAGTTGTGATATACCATACCTCTCACCCTGCATTTTAATTTTTGTTTGACTGCATATTTCAAGAAATCACTACACAGTACAAAGCTCTGCACAATACTAGAAAGCCTCATGTAAGAGCGAAGCCTTGCATTTTCTGCAGACTCAGCACCAGGCCCTCAGGTAGTAGTTGTTATAGCAACTAGTCTTCAAAGATTTTATTACTGTCCTGTGCTCCAGAGAAGATGTCACCCCTGTGCAAGAAGGATTTAGGGGGAACATTTCATACTATTTAACACACATCTACATAAGACAAAGGCTAGTGTAGACACCACATACAATTGTTTTCTGTTGATTTTCGTTTGTTTAATCTTACAGTGGTGTTTCAGGTAGTCTTCCTCTTTACCTACCAATTCTTTAAACAAAATAATAAATTACAAGACATGCTTAATAGGAATACTAAGCTAGCAATAAGCAAGGAAATTCACATCAAATTTACACAGGTTAATGTCAACATCCCCATTCCTTTCTTCAGGCCCTGTTAGTGCTTCTTCCCATCTTGGAGCCCCAGCCAGCATTCCTTAAGTCAGATCCTATTCCACAGCCTTCCCAGTCCTACCAAAATGAGAGCCTGTTGGTGAAACACTGTAGACACATAAGCTTCAGGAGACAGATAAAGAGGTCCTTCATCCTCAGCCAGCGAGGCAAAAGCACTGTCCACCAAGAGCATGCCCACGTCCCTGTGCAGCAAGGTCCTGCTCTCTCCAGCATCTTCCCCAGCATTCCTGTGAAGGCAATGGTGGGTCATGACCAGGAAAGGTGCCTTGTGGAGCAGGGCAAGGCAGGCAATGGGCTGGCAGCTGTTTTGTTTTGGGTTTTGTTTGCATTTTTTTTTTTGTTTGCTTGTTTGCTTGGCTTGGGTTTGTTTGGTTTTTTGTTTCTTTAACTTTTTACTGTTTTTAGCAGGGGGAAGAATGAATTCTGCCAGTAAACTGCCAGTAAAGAGCTATGGATCAGTCCCATCCAGCATTTGGGCTCAGGAAAATACAGCTCCTATTTTACTTCCTTAATTCATATCAGAAATTCAGGGAGTTTTCATATTATGTATAAGTCTGTTGCACATTACTACTACTATTCCATCCAGACCTCTCGTTAGGAGCATCGTGACAGTTTAAGAGCAACCCATTTTTCCTCTACTTCAAGTACAAGAATAAAATGTTTCTTGTCCATGCAGATCCCTATTGTTTATAGACCTTGAAATGATTGCTGCATCATGTGTAGCACATAACATGCCAACACAACTCCACCCAGGTTGCATTGACACACATTCACCACATACAACAAACTCTCAGATTAGGCTTAATCTTCATTTGCATCACACCTGGAATCCTGTTACACAACCCACAGATAGCGGTAGCTGTCCCACTGACATAGTAGAAGCGTAAGTAGACATTTGAGTTGTGTGCACAGAATTGGGCATGACATTGCTTAAGACTCTCAAATTTGGGGAGGTGTGAAGACACAGTCCCCCCCACAGCTGAATTGCGTTCTCCCTCAGTATTGTGGCTCCCGCACCACCTCCACAAGCACCACACCTCCTGGTGAATTTGCCAACACATCCTCATCACAGAATTATGCTTCAGTTGCTCCTATTTCTGCCAAACCAAGTCTATTTAGACTGAAGTTTTCCACGCCAGAAGGCTGCCTCAGGCTCAATTCTTCTGCAAACTTTCAAGCTTCACTGGTTCAGCTATTTCTGAGAATAAGGTGAGAAGAAAAATACATATGTTGCTTAGCTCAAAAACAAACCCTTCTCCACTTTCCCCAAATAAAACATTCCTTTGCAACCCTGACACCAATACAGAGAGCGGAAATATGTACAAGTCTTGTTGCATGGGAAAAGAACAGAATATAATCTTGTAGACATAAAGATTAGCTGCCAGTGTAATTTTGAAAGTGATCATCAAGCAATTTAAGTTCAAGAGTGCTTTATGTTCAACCTTAATACTCGTTTTATACAGGGATACGTTTTGGTTGTAACACGCAAAAGTCTTGTGTAGCATTTTATACACGATTGAAGGCCAGTATTAATATACATATGTATATTATTTGTCTTTATATTAGTTGTATATGTGTCTATTATATATATTATAATACACAGCTATAACCATTGCTAAACTCAGAATTGTATTGCTCTCTTTAAAAGCCTTTGCCTTGACCTGAAGGAAAGTTTCTTCTTTTTTTGTGAGCCATCTACTTCATTCCATGTTAACACTTACCAAGAACTGAACAGAGTACTTAAGCTACAGGAATCACATGTTCAAAAGCATGCTTGTCTTGTTAATGTCTCATGAAGTTTAGGAGACTTGCATGCGTTAGACAGCTTTCCCTGCAATCTTTCAAAATAGACTACCAACAAAACACACAGTTACATCCTCTGCCACTCAGTGCAGTAACAACATGGGAGCTAAGAGCTCAAAGAGCCCTAATTCCTGCCAGTATCATGCAGGCAGGTCCAGGACTTGCTTTCTGAAACTGCAGTAGGTAAGTCTTTTTAAATGATCAGGAGTGACCAAGAGCGAGAAGCCTAGACTGCTCTTGCTTGCAACTTTTCCTTGTAAGCCCAGCCAGAAATAATGTCTGGTTGTATAGTGTCCAGTTGCTTCTGCTTTCCTCTCATCAGAAAACCACTGCTTTGAGAGTTAGTTTGACAGTGGTTTCTCTGTATGCAGTCACTTGCTCAAAAAAGCATGCCTAGCCATTATCTGTTCTGGACTTCAGGGAGCTACATTATTATAAATAATTACATACTTTCTAGAGTACAATTTTCAACAAGGTTCCTTATAAAGACATTATGAACTTGCGGTCAATACTGCATGTTCAAAAGATTACAGTTATACCTTAACATCAATTTACAGCTCAAAGACAATACAGCATTGGGCTCAACTCTAGGCATAAGCAAAGCAGATGGTTGCCTAGAGAAACAGACTGATGTATGTGGCAAAATAGTCTTCCCTTCTGCCCAAATCTTGCCTAGACCACAGCCCCAGAGAAAGACAGATGGATGTTGCTGCAAAACGCAGGGTAGGGATCACAGGGCAGCAGCAGGCCCCACATATGCAGAAGTGACAAACAGAGCACTCTCCAGCCTGCCCCATCCCTCAAGTCCCCCAGCAGCTGCAGCAGTAACACAAAGCTAGCTTTCCAGAGCTCTGCCCCGACCTGGTGTCTCAGGTCCAACCTATTCTCCTCCCCTTGCCACGTGGGGAAGATGCCTGGCTTGATTAGCCCCAGGTCTTCATACTGAGAGTCACCCATCATCCTCGTACCCAGTCAGCAGCTTTGCTGGCTCCAGACCATAATAGCTCTAGGCAGCTTGACAGTCTGAAGCAGCATAGGCTGTGAATTACAGAAAGACTCCTTCCCCATACCTGGCTTCAACAGCATCCCTGCAACTGCCAAGCTGAAGTAATTTTGCTTTTCTATCTTAGTCTTCACAATAGTAAAATAAGATTCATTAGCATTTACTTATGAGACAAAGCAATGTCAGTGATCATGATGGGCCAACATCATATGCAAAATCAGAGCCCTCATGGACCAAACACCTAGGTCTTTGCAGACTGAGCCAAGGAGGCTGGCTCCAGGTAACAACTGAGCCAACCTGTACCTTCTCTGCGCCAGATACAGGAAAAACCCTCTGCATATACACATGCACACATACCCCTATTAGTGGGTTATTTCAAAATCAAACCACAAGAGAAACCCCACATACTCAGGTCCAAAACAGGTCCACAAATGAATTCTCATGCCTTCTACACTCTCCAACATCTTTGGAGAGGACTATCCCCATCCTTCTCTAACGAAGTCCCAGTCATGAGAGAAGCAGACTATTTGCCAGATCAGGCACATTTCAGTACCTTAACACACAGGCCCTGCAATAGTCACGAGTAATATACAAGTCAGTTAAACACCGCTAAAATTCCCCACGCTCCTGAGGGCTGACCCTGTACTGATCAATGTCATCATCGAGGACAGGAACTGCGAGACTGAATATTACAGGAGGTGTGTGCGCATAGCAGGTAGATGACTTGAAAACCCTTCCATTCCAAAGGGTTCCAGCCCCCCACCCAAACTGGACAGGCAGAATCACCAAGATATACCAGTGCCTCAACTCAACAAGCTGCTTAGGTCCCTCAGGAAATAACAGACGACAAGCGTATGAAATATATTGCTTTATATAATATGAAAAAAACACCAGAAACAAAGATCACAAAAATACCTTGCCCATATATATGACTCACATATGTGCGAGTGTACAGAAAGACATCTAAGAAGTCTGCACTGTCAGATTCCTTTGGTGCTATATATCTTTTCATACTGCTCTCCTTTGTATCAGTGACTCAGTCACACGTTCCCTAAGGGCAGAAACATCTGTTGGTGGCGATTGGGAAAAGGCAGAAACATTTATCACAAGCTGTAACAGAGCAATATTCTGCCAATACTGCAGTCATTACCAAAACGTTTTTCACAGCACTGAAAAAAATTAAAGATCCTCCCTTTTAATGCTACAAAGAACATGCGCATTTCCATAAATCACACAATCAACATTTACAGCACCAGATTCCTATAAAAGAGCGCATCAGCTGAAGTCTTAATTTGTTTTGCTTAAGTGCTTTTCTCCTATTAGCAGAGATTACATCTTGCTCAAACAGTGAAACTCTAAATTACTCATTTTTAATAAAACCTGTTTTTCTCTGCCAGAGTACCATTCAAATCAAATGTTTTTCACTAGCTTTTTATTTTCCTGCTGACTCAATTACTGAATTATAGTTTACTACAAGCAATGATTTTCATATCCATTCCTTAAATCAAACAGCTTATGTGGTGTTGAATTTTCTACACATACCAATTTCATAAAGCATCCTAATTCAATGTTATTACACTATAGGAGGAACATCTCTCTCTTCCTTTGCATGATTGTTTCAGACAAAGCTTTCAGAAGAAACTGAGTTGCACAGACAAATTTACATGGAAAATGTTAATTGCACATGTTAAGCATGTCCTTTCTGTGGAAAGACAACAGTTCTTCCAAAGTTCAGTAGGCAGCAGGGTTGTTAAATGTACTGTTACCAACTAATTTTTGCTGGTCCTGAAAGGAAGTTTTTAGGAACCACTGAGTAATACTGTGAGCTTGAAACACAACATGCCAGTTTGCAGTCACTCTCCAGGGCAAAGTCATGCTTTCAACATGGCCATTAAAGGTTTACCTCTGAAACCACCCCTCATGTACATGAAAAGTTATGTTCACAAAAGTAAGAAGGGAGCTATGGGTCCTTTTCAAAACTTGTTTCAAAAAGATATTGCTGTGACAGTGGCCATATGAGTAAAGGAAGAAATCAGTAGCTGAACTCCATATCTGGCTATCACATAAAAAACCACACAAAAACACCCCAGAAAATATCCATTAATTCTTCCCAGCCACCACTCAGAGACATAGTTCATCTAATTCATCTTCCAATTATTGGAGATTACTTTTTTTTTTTTTTTTAACCACAACACTGCCTGCTCACATGCAACAGTCACTAAGAAGGAAGGGAAACAAAATTCTCAACACTAACTAGCTACGGTATAATCAGGTAATCTGGGATCACATAGGCTATTGATTCCTGTGACTTAAACCAAATCACAAGATCAGTCTGAGTCAAGTTTCTGTCTTAATATGTTCATGCACACACTTGAGTCCAAGGTATGCATGCATAGCAGAGGGCAGGATCTAGCCACTTGTTTTGTGGTGCCTCCCTTCCCTAGCATTTAGAAAAAGGCCTCTGCAAACTGAACCAGTATATAACTCTTAGAAGGACTGCAGATGTTTCCACCAATTTTGTTTCACACATTGCAACAAATAAAAATACAGTTTGTTGAAAATACTCCATCCACCGCCAGAGAAATAACATGAATCGTCAACACAGGCAAGTACATGAATCCTATTAGATATCTCTGCTGTGTGGCACCATACAGACACATCTTTTTATGAGAGCACAAGTTGCTATGGGACTCCCAAGACTATCAATGACCTGCTGCTATTTGCATGTTAAATTATGCTCATCACCTTGATTGCACACACCTTTGCTTTATCACTTCAAACCAGTAGCTCAATTAAATACATTTTCAGCAACTACATTAAAATCAAATCTAGCATAATTCATCGTTCTCTTGCACTTTAACCCACATTAATCAATTGGGTGCTTTCAGTCCTATATGCAAGAGTATAACAGAAAATCCAGTTGTTATTATTATATCCCAGTAGAATTATGACCATTCGATCAGTTATTGCCAGCAGTAAGGCATATATACTCTAGCAAAAGGGAAAATTCTTTTCAGATGGCATGAGAAACCCCAAAAGGACAGTTCAACAGCATAACTGTGATGTCAATGTTTAAATGCTGGAAATTTACTCCAGAGTAAGAGGTATAACCAACCATCTGCATCTGTGAAGGTGCCAAAAAAAAGTGAACTATGTGCCAGATTCTAACTTGCACTGAAACACGACTGTCCTCTCTTGTACCCCTTTAAAATTGTTTTAGTTAGAATACAACCAAGTTGAACATTTTATTTTGAAGCAGCATATTACAGATATCTGTATGAAATCCCATACATGTGAAATTATACTGCATGGTGAAAATGCAAAACTCCAGTTGACTACAACAGAGAGCCCTGCACTAAAACTGAGATGCTCTACTGAATAAACAGACTCTGCTTCTGATCAACCACTAATAAACTGTGTGTATGAGTAGCCAAGAGAAGGAGGGGGAGGGAAAAAACAGAAAATATATATGTATTTTCATAACCTACAGGATGAATATTTATATGTTGCCAAAACAGGATCCATAGATAATGCAGACATTAAAGAATGCTGTTTCAGATAGCTAATTACCACAACACTCAATACCTAGCTAGGTATAGTGCTGAATAGAAAAATATGATCTAGGGGTAGTTTTAAATGAAAACCCAGGTAGTTTTAAGCAGAGTTCTACCTGAAAGTATAATGTTTTCTATTAGTTGTCCCCACATCTCTACTTAGTTACATGGGTATATTTGAAAACAGAATACAAATATACAGCCTACATGTAAGATATATACACATCATCTGTTAATATCAACTTTTTTTTTAAATAAGCACCAGTCAACAAGCAGCTTTCTCTGTCTTACACTAAAAAAAAACAAACAAAAACAAAACACACTTAGAGAGCACAAATATTTCTTCACAGATTCAGAATATATGGTACCACTGAGTCAAGGAACAAGGTTAAAAGGCAGCATAACACAACAGGGTGACAGAACCTGTAAACTGCAGCGGTAATCAAACTAACCCATGTAGCATGCTGCTTGAGTACGGTTTTGATTTTCATCACGTCCCAAACCACAAGCCAAGAATAACATTACATCGAGAGAACAGTTTGAGGCATCTCAACGTAAAGAAATCACAAGGCTGACTGCACAAAATCAATGCAATTGTCAAACTTTATCACCAACCTAATTAAAGCAAGCAAAGCAGCAAGCAAAAAACAAAAAGCATTTTACCTTTTTAAGGAAAAATTTCTGTAATTTCTTGTGAGGCAGCTTTATCATCTTTTTTCAGCATTCAGGATATGGGTCATACACCGTAAGTACTTGAGCCATTCTGCAGGGGTTTGACACCTTTCGTCTTCTCTGTTAACTCACTGCAGCCAGCTTAGCTCAACACGTCACCAGATGCTAGCCCAGCCCAGCAACAGATTAAAAGGCAAGAGCTAGGCTGGATCTCACCTTTGACTCAAACAAGGAAGCTATATACAGACACTCCAGCTCCAGCCAAAGCCAATAGCTGTGTTGTCAGCACAAGGAGGAAGAGAACAGGTATGAAGTCTGCATTTCTCCCTAGAAAGCCTGCAAAGTTGAAAAAGGTGCTTATCCAGGGGCAAGAATTTACAGGAGAATGAAAGAGGTGCCGAGATGCTCAGTATCTTGCTGATCCTTTCAAACCCTGTGCTACAGAAGAAACTCGCTCAGCATTCAGGATTCTGAAACCTACCCAGCATTGCCCGCTGAGTGCAGTTTGCCACCGCACACCTGTTAATTGTGCACATTGTACATGACTCAGCCGAGCACAGGAAAGAGCCTGTCATTTATGCTTTCTTTAAACCACTTGGAGGCTTATTTCCTTTGAATAGTTTTTAGAAAAACTTCTGAGAAGAAAGATTACACACAAAGATGTTATATACAGATACACACAGAGGTATTTATAGAGCATACCAATGCTGAGTTTGATTCAATGCCATAGGAACCAGAGATCATGGGCATTGCTGCCTTCCCTTTGGCAATCTGCAAGCAGAGTTCAGCTCCAGATTTGGAAGGACAGGGCTTGGCAGCACACCAGTAATGCTGCATCTCCTGGGCCACTGATGTCCTAGACCAGCAAGGTACTGTAGGACAACCTGACCTGAAACACAGTACGCACTCCCAGTTATGCCAATGGGGTAATCCCTATACTTAAGACTAGAGCACACACTGAAGCAGCTAGTTGAAGCAGGTTAAAATCACTTCATGGCCACACGACCTTCCTGACCAATACTGTAGTGCTTGAAGAGTCACTGTGTGTGTGAAGATACACAGAAATGTATTATGGGGGGGAAATTTCTTGAAAACATTAAGTGCCAGTCACTCCCAAATTTCCATCTCTTGTTTTTATACTATAAATATTATTTCACACAAGCTGCAGCTGAAGAAAAAAAAAAGAGCCTTCAAATCTGTAATAGTCCATCTCTACCTGTATCATGTTTCTGCCATTTACATCATTCCCTTATCACAGGAGCTACGTTTGTTCCTCTGCCTTCTTGCTGTCCCAATTCCCTTCAGGAGCTCAAGTACCACAAACACTCTCAAACATCATCGTGAAGTTCCACTCCTACAGCAGCACACGTACTTAACCTCCAGCAAGTGGCAGGGTCTAGGGCGAGCCAAGGAAACCAGAGGTTTGAAGTTAGGCACACACTTAGCTGCAGAGGTTTGTATTTACGGGGGGGCCAAACATGACAGGCAAATCACAGCTGCAGCAAAATGCAGAACCAAAGTGTGAGAACTAATGCCACTACACACCAGTAAGAAAGTCCAAGTCCTACTGAAAAGGCACACTGACAACACTACAGAACAGAAGTGCAAGCTGTGTCAAAGTACCAGTCATGAGAAAAATACAGATCCAGGACAGGCACTGAGATAAACCAACAGCTGAAGGTAAGCAGCAGACCTGGTGAAAGCATTTAGAAGATATTCTGGCCATCAGGTGTTCCACCTGATAGAGAACTGCAGACAAGTTTTCTGAGAAGCATCCTGCACCAGGAGGATATCTATCAAGAGAACACCAAGAAGATGATTCCAAGACCCATTTCAAGAAATGGTTCCAAAAAATGCCAACTGGGGAGGCTGAAGAGCAAGACTGGGGCTATTTCTTTGGCATATTATATGCTTGAAGCCTTTGGGTGTAATTTTGATAAAAGACAAAGAACATTTCTTTGAAAAGTCTGTGTACAGTAGAGAAGAATCCAGGATACCTGTAAAAAGAGGACTGTGAAAACACCATAAAAGCCACCTGCATGCATACAGTAGGAAAATATAAATTGCAACCCCAGTATGTTTCTCAGTAGTTTCTGCTATAAAACGGCAAGCCTCATTTTGAAACTTGGAGCCCTACAAGTTATACAGTTAAAAACCCTGCAGAGTTTTGGGGTATGCATTACCAAGAAGCATATTACTTTTAATTTAAAACTCACAATTCTTACGCCAGTTCACCAGGATTTACATCATTTCTTAGTATCTCAGCTTCCACCTAGGAGCTTACTGGAGTCAAACAGCATTGACTTAGAATTTCAGTTCTTCATACTGTAATTATGTGGCTGCATTTTTATTTCTACACTCACATCCATAAAGGATACAAAGTTTTCCTCTATATACGCAAACGAAAATACTTTGAAGAGACTCTTAAAAATATTCAAAAAACTTCCTCCCTCTGAGATAACATGTCATCATCCCAGCCTCTAGATTCACCTAGCTCTTTAAAGTGTTACTCAAGCTAAACAATTAAATTTAAGCTGGAAGTACCATAAACATTCTTTTACACCTTCTAATACATAACAAGTTTTTAGAAGACAGCTGCATTACAGAAAAGTTAGACTTTGAGCTATAATTCTGATTTTTTTGTTTGTTTGTTGCAGGTTTGTTTGTTTTTAAATAAAGAAAAACATTGAGGAATGAAGACATACCTTAGCATTATTATTAGCTATTTATATATGTCTGAATACATTCAGAATTCTGCCATGGTTACTATGGTAGATAATTGGTTTTTTGTTAAATGTGACAGTCAGACCTAACGCATACAGTCTCTGTTTATTCAGAATCCTTTCAGCTAAATGCAACATTTCACAAACAAGTCCTCTGAACTCCACGTGCATAACATCTCTACGCTGCTACTTGCCCCTTTTGAGTCTGTGTGCTCTTTGATGCTATAGAGGCTTTGCTTGTGCAATTTAAAAAAAAAAAAAAAGATGCTTCATTCATTGATGAATGCTTACCTCATCTTTCTGACCTAACCAACAGAAGAAACACCGCATTTTTTTAATTAAGTATTTTTTATTTTTGTTTATGAACTGCACAGTTCTTACCAGGCCTGCTCTCATCTAATACTAACTCTCATGGGAAAGATGGCATTAGCACTCCAAGAGAAACTAGCTAGCCATAAGCAAAACTTTGCAAGATGGAAGGAGGAATAAAGTATTCCGTGGCTGTATTTAGTTTTGCATATATAGCATCTATTACAGTATTTGATATTAAAGACAAATATAGCTCAGAATTTTCTTTAAGTATAGTTACTCTTCACTGGAATGAATATTAGAGTTCTATAGAAAGGTAGGTGATATTACAGATATCCTTTTTATGCCTATTTAAGTTACCTTCCTACTTTCCTTGATAACTCAAATCTGAAAAGATAACACACCTTCCTGGTTTAACTCACATGGGTAAAAAAAGAAGTGTAAGAGGAAGCACAATTTGAAAAAAATAATGTTAAACTATTTTATCAGTAATTCTAACCAAATGTCAGTCTCTGTATCTGACAGTTCTTGTTTTACCTCCTGTTTTAATTTACAAATTCACAAACTTGGAAAATTCCAGAAGAATTGCTTAATACAAGCCAGTTTCTTCCCCGGTTAGCTGACCCCCTGCAAAAATTAGTCAATAAATTAGCAAGTATTGGCTTAAATCCAGCAGTATTTGCTTCTGCTTAGAAATGGGACTCCAAAATAATTTCTGAAGATGAAGCTGGACACCCTAAACAATAAGTACTACCTTTAAGAACGGCAGCTTCTAATACGCAACTCCTGATAACCTTAACACTGCACATCTATACTGGGAACATATGCTCAGGCCCTGAGTCTCAAAGGAAAGATCCACCAGCTCCGCTGTCAGTCACAAGCTTCCTATCGGATATGCAGAACCCCAGTGCCCGACACAAGGCCCTTATGAGCAAGGAGAGGATTTTTCCTCAATGGCTGGCCACTGGACCGAGCCATGACAGCAGCAACAAAAATTGCTGGTTTAGGATTCAAGTCCCACTTCTTACAGCCCTACCAGGAAACCCACAGCAAGGGCAGCATGGCAGCTACTGACACACGCACACTGCCATTGGGCTCCAAAGGTCTTTGCTCATGATGCTGTTGATCTGCACACAAAAAAAAAACAAAACTGAAGTTTTTGTAAAGTTTTCTCCTTCAATTGTTTGAGGTCAATACGCAGAGGAGTGAATTCTTTCCTTTACAGTGCAAAAAGGATTTCTCTTACACTCTTCAGACAACTAGCTAGTGCAAATCTATTCAAGATAATGGGGGCTACATAGCAAAGGAACTGATATTGCTCTCTTACAGATCAGTAATAACTTAGATCAAGAAAGATTCCAGCATGACTATCCGTTTTCAGGCTGTTTTTTGGAACATGTACTTAAAAAGATGCAAACTGAGTGTATTTGATCAGGAAGCTTGGATTGCAGAAAAATTTTTCTCTCCCCTCCCATTCTTCAAAAGGCTAGAGGTACGAGACATCTTTTTCTTTTCCTCTTCTGTCCCAATACACTGATTCCAGCTCCTCAAGAGCCACCTTGAGGGAGAACTGAGGAAGCAGAATGCAGGGGATATTGACTTTTTTCTGGATAACACTAAATATGTGGTAGCAAATCAAAAGCATTGACCTTGGAAAACAGAACTCCACTCCCCTTTAAAAATAACCAATGCCAATATCCACAGCAGTTTGGGCTTGGAAGTGCCCACTGCAGGCAGCAACATTTGCATGTTATTTTTCCCGCCTGTTAATTTGCAAATTAATTAGCAAACATCACTGCCTGGCAGACCCTGCTCAAGCTCTTAAAACAACTCATGTAAACCCCATTCCCCTCATACCTTTGCAAACACGCAACACAAAGGCAGCTTCCTAGGGGACTGATACCAAGGACTACTGCAATAAAAGCAAGGAAATAAGCTTCTCCACAGCACCTGCTTTGTCTCCCCACTGCCCGAAGGACCCCGAGTTACCCCTTGAGATGTTCTCAATCAAGAAATGACTGCATCACCTTTATACCAGGAACACAAACAATTACCTCTTCAATTAAAAAAAGAAACACGGCTATTTCAGTTAGAAATATTTTAGATATAGAAGTACCATAAAGGGAAATGAGAACAACTTATAAGAAAAGAGAAGCCTATTTTATTTTTTGAAATTTGTTATATGCCAAAGCTTAAGGGGTCTTATAGCCAAGGTTTTAAGGGATTCGCTCCATGTTCTACTGTGAATTTGGACACTGATCAAAGTTTGATGCAGCCTTTTCCTTCCCCTCCTTATTACAGAGTTTTGTGAAGGTAAAACAGCTCCATGTTGTTTCTCTAAATCTGTATTATAAAATGTAAGCCACCTTCAAGCTGATTTCTATTTACAAGCTTTTTTTAAGCAACATCAATACACAGCAGCTATTGAAAGAAGATGCTTAATTTAGCCAGTTGCAAATCCTTCCAACAGCCAAGAATTTTCATATTTCACACAAACTCACAATTCATACTTTTTTTTCCTCAAAAATACAAAAATCAGGTTTATCCTCAAGAGGTGCATTATGATTCACAGCCCTGCTGAAATTTTGGCCTGCTTTTAACTGATTGAGTTACTTAGTACTTTACAGTGTACTGTAAATCCACATTAGTTAAAACATGAGATGACCCTACCTTATTCCTAATATAGTCAAGGCCTGTACTTAAGTTTGGAAGAAGACAAAGAGGGGCACCTCCACATATGTACCAATGTAGGTGACAGGGTTAAGGAGTACATGTCCAAAAGTTTTCCCTTGTCCTGTCACATGCAGCTCTGTGGCCATTTCTGACAGTCTCCCTATAGCTTCACATATACATCACTAGAAACATCCCTTGGAGGAGGCAGGGGAAGAGAATGGAAGTTATGAACAGAGCAACATGCATAGGTTATCTGATTACCAAAAGCCACACACACGTTTGAAGATGATCACAAGATGATTCCCAATCACATTTCACTCTGCACTTTCTGCTGCATTCATTGGTGAAAACAAAGGAAATTACAAATTCTGACAGTATTCTCAGTGTATTCTAATATGGTAATTGGCTTTTATTTCACAAGTGCCACTACATGTTCTGTAGTGATCAAATACCACTACTGATTAGGTAAGGTTTGTAACTCCGTACACCGCAGTGGAAGTGACTTACATTTGGAAATCTAATTCAGTGCCCTGAGTAAATGTTGTTCTCTTTAATGAGTCCTCTTGTAGAATAGCCAGAAAGTCAGAGATTTGTTCCTCTAAATGAAGCTCTATGCTTTCAAATATGCCAAAACCAAAAGAAGTTTTATCAAAAAGTGTGATCATACCATAGCTCGTGAAGCTTTGGTGTGATTTAGGCAGCAGGACACTGCCAACCATGCTGTGACAGCTCAGCCTTGACTGCACCCCAACTTTTCAACCTTAAAACTGAAATCAGGGGTTCTTTGTAAAGGTTTGATGCATGTCATGGGACAATGTTCCCAAGAAGGACCCTCAGGGAAGTCATTTGTGGACAGGATCACACATCTAACAAGCTTTTAAAGAAATTTAATTTCCAAGAAGTACATACCTTGCAAATACTTGCACCTAGGACCCTGACATTTAAAGAACTGCCTCTGAACAGAAATGAGACCCAGAGATGCTGAATCCTTCTCCACATACAGAAAGAACATCATGGAAGCAGCCAACATTAAAGGAGTTTCCCTCCTCACCCACAATGAAGAGACTGTAACAAAGGTCCATCTGCCATGGGGTTCCAAAATAAACAGCTGTCCTTTCCGGATGAGGCTGCATGCAGACTGCTGAGCTCTGAAGAATCCAGCCAGCAGTACCCCACAGGAGGCTGCCAGATCTGAAGCTCAGATCCACCCTTGCTTGGCTCTGTTCTCCTGATCACCCAGGTGTGAGGTGGCACACAACAGCACAGTTCTGCAATTACTCTCTTATCAAGATCGTGATGCACCGTATCTACTAGGTAAGTACCAGACCCTAGTTAGCATACTAACTCTTTGCATTGGGAAAATGCAAGGGACACGATGGTGCCTTGACAAGCATGTTTTTTGGCGCAATTGTTTGTTGGTTTTTATTTTTACTCTCACCTTTTTTTTTTTTAAAAAGATCAGCACTGAGTATGATATAATCTCTCTCTAGATAAAGATTTCGTTGAAAGACAACGAAAGTTGCAATTCAGCAACTTCAACAACAATTTCAAACATTTATTTTTATCCACAGATATAATATAGTTATGTTACAATTTGGGGAACCCCAATAGTTAATTTCCATCATAATCTTAGATAAAGCTAATTTTCCAGCAATAAAAAGGTTAAATCCAGCATTTTTGCAAGACAGACATGAACCACTATCATTATGATGGACAGGAAAACATGCCAACAGGTAATACTTGTGTCAAAAGAGACATATATTGTATACTCAAAGCTCTGATCACAGAGAAAGCTTTCTATAACAAGACTTGTGAGCAAGGACTACTTAAGCAACTTGATTTTTTTGGACTTGAGCTTTAAGCACCATGTACTTTTCTTATCAGCTACTGTTTTCATTGCAATTGCTGCTGACTGCTAGAAGTGCCTGGAAAATGAGAACCTAATTTGCAAAATATGTTGGAGTTTTGACATTTTCTTTTCTTTCACTTAGGGATAGGATTCAGGTCTTTTTTTTTTTACTCTTTTTATTAAAAATAAGTAAAAAATTCCAAAAGCCAAAGTGAGAGCTGTATTAGAAGTACCTGGAAAAAATAATCTCAGAAGTACAAGGTCAAATGGCCACCTTCCCACCAGTATGCTGCTTCTGACCTCATAGAGATGCAGATGCGTGTACAGGGAACCAGTGAAAGCAGGGGTCTAAGGAGACACAGTGCTTGGCGAATGCTTCTGCTTTCAGATTTGAGTTTTAGCCATAAACTTTACAGTGTCCTGAAGGGATGGGCAGAGGAAGGTGGGAAGAAAAATAAAAGGAAGCATTCAAAAGTGTCTTTCTGAACACAAAGTCACTGCAAAAAAATAAGCAAAACAGCTGCAGGAGGAGTAACTTATCATTCAGCTCTGGCTGTGAACTGAATAGGGTTTCTATGCTATGGGCTGTTTTTCCATGTGTTTATGGTAGATATCTAACAGAGATATACTAAAAATATACAGTGTCAGTAAATTATTATTGGCCTACAAACTAGCACTTCCAATAGCTGTGGAAGGTCAGATTTTGAACACAGATTAACTTCTCCTGACCTTTACAATAGGCAGAGTAAAGCCAAGTGAATAATGCAGGTGGTTAAGTTGGTATGAGAATGGATAAACCCTATACTGTTCTTATTACAGTAACCACTGTAAAGATGAATTCACATTGTGGGTAATTCCTTAGCACAGTGAACCAGGAAAGCCTATTGCCCAAAGTGAGTGCCTCGGATTCAGACTTACATCTCAGCATATATTTAGAGTGCTCTAACAAGTGCCTCCCTTGAGCATCTTTTTTTTGGCCAGTCTAATGATTCTAATATTACAGATGATCTAAAAGCGTACATTTTCAGAATTACAAAAACAATTTATTATATTTGTGACCCTTATGCCTTGCTCATAGCTATACAGGATATAGAAACAGAAGTAATACATGGCTTCAGCCAGACTTCAGAGAAAAACAGAGCCCTCAACTGGCAATGTGTCACAACTTTCCTTTAGGATAAAATACATACTTCGTTCTATTCTCTTCATTTATTAGCATTCATTTGAATATAAATGCATTTTACTTGTCATTCTTGCACATTTTATATAGACATATAGGAAAGAAAAAGTTTAAAATTGCCTCTTAAGTTGGTTGATCTTCACTTCTCTACACAAAAACAAAACACACAAACCAAAAGAATCACTTGTTTCACCTTTAACTAGAGGTTTAATATTCTTCCTATCTCCTCATATAAATGTCTTTCCATTCCTCTAATAATTTTCCACCAACTATTTGGTCTCAATAGCCATGTTTCACTTCCAAAGCCTGTATTCTGCACCTCCCGGAGGTACACACAGAGGCACAATAGCTGGCACGACAAGGCTGTACCTGCATACTGTTAAGCAGTCTGAAAGAGATTTCTAGAAATAACTATGCTCCAGATTTTTTTTTTTTTTAAATCTTTTTCTATTCAGCTTCAGTGCTTTTTCATCTCCTGATTAAAGATGCCATTATTCTTTTATTGTGATATTATGTGGATGTACCAAAAACGTGAATGCAGAGTATAATTTCACAGTGACAACAAATGTCATCTTTGCTCATAGATTAAAAAAAACCTTCCCATTGCCTTTGTTATCATCTCTATCACATGTAAGGTAACTCTTTGTTATAAATTCCAGTAATTTTAGCAGCGGATCATAACCTACCATAAACCAAACCTTAACAAATAAACCAAGCCACCTTGAAAACAATGCGCAAGGGGATTAAAGTTTGGGAAATTCACGACTTCTCTCCTAGGTGTTTCATCTTTCAGTGGTTGTGGGGGATCCAGAATTTTAAAAGCAAAAAGGCAGCAGAAATACTGTCAATACTGGATAATTCTGAAATTATGTTTACAACATACAGTTGAACAACAAATCAGGAAGAGAGCAATAAAATAAGCTGCAGTTTGATTTAGGCAACTGCAAGATCTGTTTGATTAAGGATTAGCTAATGCAGGACTGTATTTGCACCAAACAGCAAAAAAAAAACCCAGTAACCTTCAGCTAAATTTGATATATTTTCAGATATCCAATTAATTTATACAGAATTTTGCATGGTGTTTACCTTTCAAAATTTCTGTATGGACAAGTAACTGAAGAACTACCATTACAGAGCAAATTTGCTAAGTCTTAATGTGAGACCAGTTCATCTACAGCCACGGCATTACAGAAGAAATTTTGCCTCTCAAATGCTTGTCTGCAAAATTAAGAAGGAATTTGGAAACAGGGTTTTGAAACCTATATTGATTAATAGCAAACTTGCATTAGCTTTGGATGGAGAGAACAAGAGAACCATCTGTACATTTAGTTAGCCAAGTTGTAGGATGCTTCACTTACAAGATGATTAGCAGCAACTATCATAGTTTTGACTCATAAATGGCAGATTCTGTGTTTGGGCTGAGGTCGCTCAACTTCAGCAAAACCAAAAATAAACTTCCAATAGCTCAGTGCAATACAGCATCACACCATAAAGAGAAATATCATACCAGGACAGTACAACCAAGGGGTTAAAGAAGGAAAGATCACTACTTCAATAGATAATGATGCCAGAAGCAGAGGAGGTTTGAGTCTTAAGTAACAGAAAACCCCCACTGGAAACTGGTGCTTTTTAGGGGCTTGTGAAGCAATTTCTAAACTGTACAGAGTCCCTCCATTTGTAGACCTAACAGATAATTGGATATGGAGAATATTTAGAGCTGATTTGCATTGGAAGATAAGAATGCTGACAGAAGCTCTGCAATTTTGTGAGTTAACATTAAAAGAAACAACTATGATCACCTACTATAACAATTCCTGTCTAACATTAGTCATGAACTTTGATCTGCTTACACCTATCTGAAGCCAAATAACTGGGGTTTGGCTAAAGCCTATTTTCTGGAAAGGAATTCAGTTCTGACTTGAAAGCTTCAAGAGAAGGACAAGCTCACTTTCCAGCTGTGGTTCGTCCCAGTGATTAGCCATTCACACTTCTAAAAATCTGGCAGTAGTTTCTAGCTTTGTTCTGAGCTACCAGGGCCAGGGAGGGGGTACAGGCTTAAGCCTCCAGTTACAGCTTCTTGTACCAGCTCTGGGACTGCCAGCATTTCCCAACTACTGGCAAAGGTGATTCACAGAACTGCATGCAGCACTTTCAGACCAGCTCTTATAATTAAACAAAGTTTAAATTGGTATTCAGAGAAACAAAAAGAAAACCCCACCCTAAAATGACTGAAGAGCTACTCAAGTTCTCCCATAATGATTCCTTCTTAACTGATAAAAATCCTTTCTCTAAACAAGACAGACCTCTACTGCTGGACAAAGTTACTGCAAGCTTAACAAGCTTGCTCATTACCCCAGAATAATTCCATTGCTCTAGTTATAGGTTATAGCTATGCACTGCAACTCAAGGCTCTTGTTGCAGTGTAGTGACACGATACCTCTGAGGTGGCTTGTTGGCAGAGGTAGCCATGCACAAGGACATGAGGTGAAGAGTCCCTCCCCACTGCTGCATTTCTTCCCAAGGGGCCATCTGATGGAAACAAACATGCTCAGAATCTCACAATGAGCTACCCTTCGTGGCACTGCTGTTGCTGCTTGAAATAAGGTGCTGTAGATCTAAGCAACAGGCTTAAAAGACAGAGTAGCTGAAACTAAGAAATCTGAAAAGTAAGATAACACTTATCACAAATAATCAAAATGCCTCATTGCAGCCCTGCTTTAGATTGGCCTGAAATGAGCTCTATGACACTGGGACTAACATACATTGCCTAGTCTGGTACAGCATCCCAATCCAAAATTAAACTGACAACTGTACCCAGGTTACCTACTGCCATCTCCCTGTCAGATCCCTACACTGCACCACAGTTACTGTGGTCTGCAACACTGCTGTATCTCTGTGACCACGTTCCCAACACTGTGCAAGAGATGACAGCATGGTTATTTATTTGGTTAAGAAACAACCAGCGCTTCCCTCATGCTTTCCATTCAAATGACAGGTTACGATTTAAGAAGAAACAGAATGAATCCTTCCTCACTCTTTAAAGCCAGAACAGGGGAAAACAAAGGCTAAAATCCTGGTTCTTAGAGTCATTTAGGCTGGAAGCAACCTCTAGAGGTCATCTAGCCAACCCCATGCTCAAAGCAGAAGCCGCTCCCAAGTTAGATTGGGCCCAGACTCTGCGGCAGAAATGGAATAATTATGGGCTGCAGTTTGTTTTGGAGGCAGGATTTGGGGCAAGGGAGAGCTGTTTCTTTTCATACTTGGCTGGGGTATGGCTGTACAGAGAATTAAGATAAAGTCTTGCTACAATAAAGTAAATAATTATAGCTATGATACTTATTCTCTAAGATACACCTCAGTGCTATTATCTGCAACAGACTTACACCACGTCCCGCTTATTAAGGTATAAGGATACAAGACACAAAGTAGTTTAACACACAGATATACAAAATTTATCTGGAAGCTCTGCAATAGCAAGACTAGAAATACTTAGTTGCCATGGTTAAGTTTCACCCAGCTTTTTGGGTTTGTTTCAAGTCTCCAAGACCTGCTCTCTTCCATTGAAGACGACAAGGCACTCAACAGTTACCACTAATTAAAAGGCACAGTATTGCATTAGTCTCAGTAGTACAAGCATCATTATCGATGCCCAAGGTGTGACAGTAACATGACCGAGGCAGTTCCATCTGTAGAAAATAGGGTGAACATCTGCTTATATAATGTGGAAATATGTCTCTGACAGCCTAAACTGAGCCTGCTGGGGAAGGAGGTCGGCCCAGGCAAGGGGCCACAACTTCCAAACTATCAGGTTGCAGCGCTCACTACAGCAACAGTTCTGCTAGCCGCTGGCAAGATGAGCGAGGCATACAAGTGAGCTACCCGATGTCCGAACTGATAACTCGTTAAATATCAAAAGCTTTGCGACATCCTAAGTTCAAAGCCAGTTTTACTGAACTTTGCAGGAGCTTCAGGAGCCGTCGGTTCGGTTTTCCTGAGCCCGCACTAGGTGTCAGCGTTGCCCGCGGTACGGCAGGGCTCGACTGCCCGGGCACCGCCGGCGTTCCTGAGGCGCTGCACTGCGCTTTCCCCCTAGACAGGTAAGGGGCACATGCGCACAGCACCCCATTAACAAGAATAAAAACCGCTTTTCGTTCTCACAGACAAACATTAAGAAAGGACATGTTTTGTCTTTAAAACGTACTCTCTCTCAAAGCGGAGCTAGTCTTGTGACTAGATTACAGAAAGGTTAAAACACACATCAACATGTAACTGCAGTAAGTGCAATCTGGTTTCTGCAGGGAAACAAAGAAGGTGGCAGACTTCTGTACTTATTCTTTGGGAACATAAAATTTCCCAGAAAGAAAGGTAAGTCAAAGTTGTTCTGCAAGAAGCAGAATTAACAGAGCCTGTTTCTCAACAGATTTATGGCTAGTGTCCCTTGGACTCCTTTCTTCCTCTTGCTGTTTATGGGCAGGGACATAGCACACAGGTTTCCTAGCCTGCTTATCTCATTGAATAGCACATGCTGGATTGTGGCCAAGTACAGTTCTGCTTTTTTTTCCTCTCCCCTTGGTAGGGCATTGCTTTGAGTCTCTCATCTCAGTTCATCCATCAACTTTGACAAAACCTTTGAGACTAGAAGTCTAAGCGCCTACCCCTCTTTCAAGTCTGTCTGAAGCTGGTCATAGTATTCCAGAATTACTATTGAGGATGTACTATCAGCACGATTGTAAGCATTGCTTCCCTAGAATAGGCTAAAGATCTAACCAAGTCTGTCAACCTCGGCATCCTTCAACAACAAACTGCTGCATAATTGCTTGCTTACAGGTCATGCCGTCTCAGAGTATGCGAGTTTTCAGTACGATTCTTTAAAACGAGACTTATCTTTGTCCCCATAGCAACAGACTGTAGGCATATCCACACTGCAGTTTATTTGCTAGCTTCAGTCCAGCTAGTTCAAGAAAATATAACGATACATCCAAAGTAGTATGTATTAGGGTCTTCAGACACCGAGTACACACTCGTTAGCTAAAGGGCATGCTGCCATCCCTTAACTACTCCTGGTATTGAATCTTTTTATCCCACAGCTGCAGAAAGACCACAACCAGTTACAGAGCAGCACCTGGTAAGAAACAAACATCATGTTATCTGAAATTATTTCAGTGTGCATTTTACAAAAAGTGCAATGTATTCAAATAACTTTAAAAGACAAGGCATCCATTGTGTGTCTGCCTCCCTCCTGCCCCCACCAAAAAAAAAACAACCAACAGTTACTTAAGATATTTGTGACTAATATAGACATAGGACAGGAGAGGCAACACTTCCCACACCACAGATGGAGATACCCAGACTTTTTGCTTCAGTTGGTCCTTTTGCCTATGGATGTTTCCAGGTATCATAATATGCTTGTTGGCATGAGTAAGAACATGTCTGAATCCATCTCATCAGGCTAATATTAAAAAACCTAAATTAAATCTCTGCTTTGCTTAAGCAAAGGTCACATCTACCCATCACAACACTAAGTCTGGTAGCCCTGTGAAATTCCATGTTGTGCCACAGCAACACATGATGAAAATTATTTTAATCTGATTTCTCCCATGAGCATCCAAACCTCTGGGATTTACGCTGCTTATGTTTAAGCTGCCTCAGCCTTATTCTTCAAATTAGTCAGAAGACCAGGGGAAAAAACCCAACTGGATGCATCAAAACACCTTTGTATACAGCTGGTACCATCTTCAGTCACTGAATATTTCTGCTAATTCACACAGGCTGAACCACATCGCAGCAGCAAAGAACACTCAACCCCCTGCAAGACACTCACCTGGGGAGTGAGTTACACCCATTCCATGCCTTCAGGCAGCAAGGAAAGCCCATCCTGGGTCTTCCATATCTGCTTTCTTGTGAGAATTAGAGGAATCATACAGGAAGCTCTTTTGCAGATTTAGTCTTTAATAGATTTAGTCCACTATTTATGTTGCCATATATGAAGTCAAAATGTTTCAGAAACAAGGAGAAACAATGAAGTTATTAATTTCAGTCTTGAAGATATTTTTGTTACAATAACTTTGCCATATGCAACATGCAGCTAGATTTGGGTGCCCAAATCAGCAGTTATCTGACCCTCTATAAACAGCATGCCACTCTTGACAACTTTTAACCTCATAAGGACAATACTTCTCCCACTAGATCAAAAAAACACAAAACAAAACTTACTGTTCTTCAAATCTACATGTAAAACCTTGGGCCCCAAGGCAGGCCTCTTCATACAGAGGACAGCAACATCTCTCCCACACTAAGCTGCAGCACACATACAGTCTTCAGCCATGAGCTTCATCAGAAAAATCAGCTATTCAGGCCCAGAAACAGTCCCTAGGCCAGATACTGGGGTATCACTGATGATGAGATCATAAGCAAGGAGACCTCTTCCGTACAAAAAGCTATACACTCCCAACCCCCGTAAGCAAGTCCTCCTCAATTTCCTGTCTTCCTTAAAGCTCTGGAGTCATGAGATCAGGTGAAACTCCAGTTCTCATTATATTTTCTGAAAACTTAACTTGTTCAGCAGCGAAAAGCCCAACAGAAAAAGTTATCAGTATTCCATGATCTTATTTTTCCTTTACTTTTACAGAGAGAAGAAAGACAGTTTTAGCAATGCAAGTTAGTGACCCTAAAATGAAGTGACCAAGAGCAGTATTGTTAGAGACTACATGGTGCCCAAGTATAACTGCAGGAGAAATAAGAGCTAAGAGAAACAGTGCAGGAAGAGCTACCCCACTTTTACCAAGACATCTCCAGATGATCTGGCAGCAAATCAATGGTAGCACAGAATTTCAGCAGGTTTCTCCATCCACTGTGACAAAGACAGACAAAGCCCAAGTTCCCTCTGTCAGCTGCAGACAGAAATTCAGACATTAATCACCCTGCAGCTGCCCCAGGGGAGGCATCCAGCACTTGTATTCTCTGCTGCAGCCAAGTGAACAGGATTTGCAGGTACAATCCTCCAGAAGGTCTTTTATTAAAGGAACACCCTAATCCAAGTTAGGTTTCCTCTTTGAGATGGCACAAGCCATTATATCCAGACAGCTAGGGAAAAACAGTCCTACACTGCTTCTCCTGCAGTCTGCATCTGCCTTGGATAGTGCTTATGTTGTCATTAAACACTTCCCCCAGCTGGCAGCCAGGGATACAGAGCTGCTGCATCTCTTAGAAAGAAGCTTTTCCAACTGTTCACACAGGGTGTATCTATATTACTTAAAGAATGAAAAAAAGGCAGGAAGAGTGACCTAGGCAAAGCACTATTGTAATGGTCCGTTTCTCTCCCAGGGCCTGGGACTGATCTCATCCCAGCTGTACAGCTGAGATACCGTACCTCAGCTCAATGTGAAGGATCAGAAGCTCTGCTCAAATTAGCCTGCATAAGCACACTGCAAACATTTGGTCTGCACACATACATTTCTTGCTGGACAGTCTGACATATAAGTAAGTGTATAGCGGGCTTCCTATCAATGAAGCTGAAGGTTAAGACCTTCAGCAATGGCAAGGATTACTATACTAAGAATAAATTATCAAATTTAAGAGGAGGTTTGGTAGATTGACATAGGGCAACAAGCCCTCTCCCTTAATATCTACAGGAAAGAAAAAAGTTAACTTGGCTAATCCAGAAGCACCTTTACCTCGCATTCATAACAGCGTCTAAGCAAAGCCAGTTGGAAAGAAGGCTCACAAGTGCTCCCTGATACTCACAGTTGTTTAAGTCACCAGATGGTAACATTAGTTTTGTCCACTTGTCTGTAAGTATGCTTGCAACACACTTTTAAAGGCCATCAAGATACTAATGTAAATACAATGAAGTAGTTGTAACGCCTTAAAGGCGAAGACAATTATATAGGAATATTTAGAGAACAGGTACCATATATAGGCTGCTACAAAAAAAAACACAATAGCACAGAAAAAAATACAGGAGGCATTTACTGGTTTTTAAACCTACTTCAACTCATTCTGCAATAGCCAGATCTTCAACTCCAGCCACAGCAGGTGGGAGTTAAAGGGTCAGATAGTTCCCAAGAAAATATCCTGTGCCTATCCCCTTACACTACCTTGCAAGAGCCACCACAGTCCCAGCACCAAACCTGGCAAACTGATGACACCATTTCAAACATGTAGCAAGCACCTTCCCACAGCTCTAGGTATTCCTGAAAGCGAACCCTGGCACAAAGACAAAACATTTCATGGGCAAGAGAAGCAATAGGTTGCCATGCCAACCCACTCTGTACCTGTAATCAGAACCCAGCGTACAGTTACTTAATTAGCAGCTATACTACTAGAAAAGTTAAAGATGAAAAACTCGGGTCCCCACAGTACGTTTCCAGCCTACAAGGTTTGGAACTAAATGCGTATTTCAGGCTCTTCAAAAGAAACTTAGTCAAGTTTTCTCCCAAAGCTGATGAGGCAAGTTAGACTGCTTTAAGAGAACTGTTAAAAGAAAGACTAGTAGAGCCTGGTAAAATCTGTAAGAACAAGCATAAAGAATAATTTCCTACTGACCTAATCAGTCACAACAGTGAATCATCAGCAAGTTAAGAGATAAACAGTTATTCTATATGGAAGCTGAACTTAAAATTTCTTTTCTCCCAATTCAGACATTCTAGCTAGTTTGCTATTCTTTGCCACAGTTAGAGCCTAAAATATTCAGGTTCTTAAAGCTACATTTACAAAAAATTTTATTGCAGAACTAAAGAGTTAGGGAAGCAAAGTGAGCCTCCAGGAGTCACAACATTAGAGAGGCTACTAGCTGATCTCCTGATGTGCTTTAGAACTCCTGCTTGCCTGTCTGAAAGGCAGATAGTTTTCAAATTCCCGTTTCAAATCCAGGGAATTTGCATGGTTCCAGGGACAGGAGCTGGATTCTGCCTAGCTTCTTCATCAATAGAATTGTATAAGCTTCACCTAGACAAAGCCTCTGGGTTTTTACAATCTTATGATGAGCACGAAGCAAGCAAAAGAACACGTTTTTCATTTGCACACTGAAGTATACACTTGTTGGTCTTGGGCATTTTTGAATTATTAATTAAATATTCTTTTTACACAATTACTTCAAGGCTGACAGTATATACACCAAAAATCCCACCCACCCCAAGCCAATTATTTATTCAAAGCTGGCTCTGAAAACCGAAAAGGTGTGCAAGTCTGCCAGCTACACGCAGCATGACAAACCATATTTCAGAAAAATGACTCAGTAAGTTCAAAATGTTTTACACATTTAATTAAGCCTTATACTAACTCCAGTTGGCAAGCAGGAGTATGAATCATGGAAACTAGATCACAAGAGCAAACTCAAAGAACTCAAAAACTTAACTGCTTACTCCTGGAGGTAAAGTTACTTACTACAGCAGGAATCCAGGAGGAAGCATCCTGCTTCATAGGCAAGTATACTGTAGATAAGAAGCAAGGAAAAAAAAAAAGAAAAAGAGGACTACCATAACTTGAAGCACAGATGCTACACCAACCAGCGCTAGCAGAGGCATTGCGAATCAAACCCTCTTCTAATCCTCAGGATGTTGTCAACTGACACTGCAATGCTTATCTCCTGCTCTCCCTTTAGTGTCTTCTACAAAGCTATGTCCAAGAAAGGATGGCACATCAAGTCCAAAGACTACCAGGAAGAGGTAGTGGTAACATCCTTCACATGAAGTTTTGTGTCACCATTGTGCACATCACTGCATTTACTCAGTGGTTACCAGACTTCTTGTTATTTGTGACCCTCTTTTACATACCATAAGACACTGCAGTATCCTGAGCTGCTTTAGTTAAGAAGAATATACCTTAAGATGCAATACTGAGCTAAACTACTAGTCAAAGAGACCAAACTTGCACAACATAGTCCTGGTGCTAAAGTAAAAAAATATTATGCAAGTATTTACATCATCCTGTTGTTCATGGGTTGCCCATTCCCACTGCTGGTGACAATCAGCTGAAGTAAATAAGCATACAGAGAAGAGACCTCCAAGATCTAGAGGTCCCACAAGACCACAGAAAAATGTGCAACAGATGTTTAGCTTAGAAGGATCCACAGAACATCCATAACATGCTGAGCTATAAACCACTTCCCATCATGCCCCAGAAAATTTGAGAGCAATAGCAAGTTAAAAACATATATATGCATCACTAGCTTGTTGCAAGGAAACAGAAGTACATTTTGTCCTTTGCACTCTCTCAGTTTGAAGTGTCTAGTTTGCAACAAAATAAGTTCCCCTGTGTTTACAGTCCTATTTGTGTATCCTCTTTATCATCATTGTGCTGATCTGCAGGATGACTAGCTTTCCATGTTAACAAGCGGACCCTGAGTTCAGCGGCACTATCAAACATCAAAAGATGCAAAATGAAATACCTTCACTTGCTACTTGCACCCATGCTCAAGTTACAAGGTTGGCACAGTAAAGGCAACGTTCACACCTGTTTTTAGTGTAGAGCACTAATATTTCTCACATTGTTCCTATTTCTTTTCCATTGCACTGCTAGTTAAGACTGCTATCACAAAGAAAGGATCAATACAGCTATGGAAATAACAGGAAGGCTACAACATAGCACTGCATCCTTCTTCCCAATATAACAACAAAATGGTGATTGGGAAAGAGGCAAGTAGCTCTACATATTTTGCCCTTCGCCAGCAAGCCTTACATATTGCTGCACAAGAGCAAAAATTGTCAGTCTCTTACTAACACCAGGTAATGGTGGGGTGCATTGCCACTAGTGGCAAACAGTCACTTTTTTTTAAGAGGCTGTTGTCTTCCTTCAGGATCTTTGAGAACAGCAGCTCAGAAACTCAGTGTGCTCAAATCCTGCCACTAACACCAGCCTCTACATTGTTTACATGTTATCCAACCATGGCCCCAGCATCTTCTCACTGTGTCCGTTTCCACCACTCAACTGGGATTGCAGCTCCATTTCACACAGCTGTCCTGAAGATGGAACTACAACCCTCTTCCGCTGTCACCACAGCACAGACAGCAGTTTTGTTTACTCCAGAGACCAGCAATTTTTTATCTATTGGATGACAGAGTAAAGCCTTTTCTCCTTCTCTCTCAAAAACACACACCACAAACACGACCTTCACAAAAAAGAGTCAGGATCTATCACTGTTGTCATTTCAACCAGTGCAAAGTTGTACAACTGAGGGCATATGTCATGCAGAACAAAGCCAAGAGAAGATTAGAGGTCCCCCTTACAGCACTGGATTAGGCCTTTCACAGGCATGCTTGGGGTTTCTTCTTTTGTCAATGTGAAGCCATTACGAAATATCCTGGTAGATGCAGTTACTGTGCTCTAGTCAAAGAGCACTAGCATTAAACGCGTGGCTCAGAAGAGAGACATTGTGGCAGAGGCTATACCGACTTTCAAGACCTGTCCCACTAACACACTTCAAGCTTCAGGCAGCCACACCTGCTCTGTAGAAGAAAAGATTAGTCCTTCAGCCATTCCCACACTACAAATCTGAATAGTGCCAAAATCTTCATCACAGCTATCAGCTAGCAAAACTTTTCATGCAACCTTCAAAACAAGCCTGATTCAAACCAGCAAAAAAGAAGAGAAAGGTTGTCAACCTTGTCACACATTTCCACTCACCTTTACATCCACAATAAGATCTCGCATAAGATATGCATCAGGCCTGGATATGAAGTCATATTTATTTAGCATTGTGCTTTACTGCTGAAGTATTTGTTGGCTATTGGATTCAGATGTTTAAAGGATTTGACCACTTATCTTAGTTTGCTTCTGTAAACAGCTAACTACACACTGCAAACTGACAAAGACTATTCAGATCTCTAATCAATGTTAATCTTCCATGCACTCAACAAGGCTGTCACCCACAGAAACATGCAATATCTGCAACAAGGTTGCTTCTCATACACCATTTCCAGAAGAAGAAATCTTTCTCTATGATACTAGGGGCATGCTGTGGGGTTTCAGGGTCACCTCCCCCTGCCACCCAAGTGTGATGAAACCATATGCCAGGCTAGGAAAACTGACACCAAAAAATTCAAGAGGCTAATTAGATATAGAAGTAAACCCAGATACACACCACATTCTCCTGCCCTGACAGATCTTCTGACTCCATTCTCTGGGTCAGTGTGCTCTGTGCATCTAGTGCAAGTCCACAGTAACCCTACCAAATTTAAAGAAAATAGGGCAAAACTGAAGGATTACCCAAAAGTTAACAACATTATACATATTAGGCCTAGGTATTCAGCTTTGACATGATCTTCTCCAAGTATTTGGTTGCTGACTTTGGAAAAGATCATTTAGACATCTGTAGAGAACCTAAGATGGTGGTTTGAGAAGGAACCCCCAAGCACACCTCTGTGTGAAGCAAACTACTTGACACCCAGCCCTGCTGAGATGGAGCTCTGACCTTGCTTGGCACCCACAGGGCCAAGGAACCAAGGCTACTTCTGGATCTCACTGCATGCTGACAAGCAGGACAGACCAAAAGGAGGCTGCCCTAGGAAAAACTTCCCTCTGGGTAGACTCCACCACCCTCACCTCTGCAACCAGCTCCTCCACAGTGCTGCTGCAGGGCAGGCTTCAGACAGACCTCACCTCAGAGGCCCGTTGTGTCAGGTGCAGTCAGGAATACTGCAGTTAGGAGGCTGGGGAGTGCTAAGCATCACCTTGCTCTAGCTTTGATTTTAGGAACAGAATTTAGCCCTCCTTCTCGTGTTACTCTCCCCCTTCTAAGGAGCCTCCCAAAACAACTTGAAAGGAGATGAAGAGACAAAGCATTTCAAAGACATCCTTTTTAGCTAAAAGCATAAAGAAGTATATATAAACACACACACCCCTTGCCATTCCTTCCCTATTCAGCTGGGCAGAGTACTTAGAGTAGGTTTCAAGACCACAGCTGCAGCATTTCAAGCAGGGTGCTTTGCACCTTTAGCTACCAGTGCTGTAGCCAGTAACACAGCCGCCCTCAGGGACACTATGGGATGTGGAAACTCACAGGTACACTTCTCCTGGGTAAGTCAGAAACAACAGATGACAGACACTCAGAAAAGGCTCACTAACATAACCAAGACACTAATGCTGCAGTTTAATTCCTTTGTATCAGCTCCCTTTTTAGGAAAGGTGACTCACAACCTTTAGTCTCCTTAAAAAAAAAGAATAGATTAATAAAGCAAGTTACGTTAAAAGCTGCTGTAATATATACTGTATAAGAAGTCTCTCAAGACTGTTTTTCATAATATAAGACTTTTTATAGGAAAGTGCAGGAGATGATGTAAATTAAACACCCATGTTTATTAGCACATACCAGGAAGCCATCCATTCACTTAAGTAACAGTCTCATGAACAAGAGTGTATCAGCTTTTTTAGCAGTACTGTATTGCTCATTGTTCTGTTAGGAATATTTTCTTCCTCTTAGAAGAGGTATTACTAAATATATTACGATTACCTTCTAACCACAGCTGAAAATTCAGAATTGGACTAAAAAGGTAAAAAGTTTTAGATGAGTTGAGAACCCCCCAGTTCCTGATTACTGGAGGTGAGAATTGCGGTTGCTACAGTGTACAAAAGGATCAGGCCATTTATTCAAGTGCCTAAATATGAATAAATATGCTTAAACACCACACTTAAAACTCAGGGCACCACAAATAACACAAGGCATCAATGAAAGGGATAAACTGTACTTCAGTCACGCACCGTACACGTGATCGCCAGTTAGCATACACTATGCTTTCCCTCCCCTTTTCTTTTTGATGTTTGGTAACAGAAAGAATAATTCTAGACCAGACTAAAAGAACATAATAATCACTCCAATTACTGATTTTACACAAACATAGCAATTAAAAAGGAGAGAAAACAGCTACAAAATAAAGACAAAAATAGCAATCAAAATCCAAGCCCATTTTGGATGAGACAGGTCTAAGCAGGGTCAGAATTTGTCATTTACTAAGCTCCTCATTCACATCCAGAATAAGAATGTTTAGAAGACCTAAGATTTTAATTTCATATAATTATGAAGAGATTTGATCATGATACTTACACTTCAAGCAACTTAGATATGCAAGAAATTCTATATAGATGCTGGATAAAAGTTTTGAGCAGCTGGGAATTTGCAGTTTGCTTCACATAAGCAATACAGTACAAATACCCACCTGCAATCCTAGACATCAGGTCTTTATGTTCAACCCAAATGCTTTTCTGGTGTTGATGCAACCCTCTCTCTTCCATAGAGGTGTTTATACAACATGAATTTCCTGGCCACCTGTCCGAAATAACTGGCTAATTTTTGTTAAACCCCGAGTGTAATAAACATGCACATGTACTGATCAGACATCCTATAAACTTGCAGAAGTTCTGGGTTTGACTCATTTGTTCAGATGCAGCCAGACTGATTTATTACCCAAAGCTCCCTTTCTAGTCAACAGGGAAAACTAGTCAGGTCTTAGATAAAATAAATTTCACCCTACAGCATGTAACTAGTTTGAAACAGAAGCTTAATTCTTGACATCTACAATGACGACATGATAATTCTTCTGCATCTAACCAAACCCAAATCCATTTGAAAATTTTTAATTTTGTCACAGATGGTAGAGCTACCTTCTAATTTTTCCCATCAAATCTTTGGAAGAAAGCAGTCAGAGGAAGGCTTTTTCTTCCAGAACAGCAGCAGTGCCTGCCTTGCTTCTTTGCCACATTACTTTTTCTTTGGGGACAGTTATTTATAAACCTCAGAAACAGCAGGAAAGGAAAGAAGAGGAATCAAAGGAATAATTATTATTTCTATATAAAACACTATGTTCTTAGGAAAGAACAAACCATAGAGTGAGCAAGAAAGCTAGAGTAAGCTAGGGAAAAAAAGGAAAACAATTGACTTTCAGCTCATTGTAATGAAGAAAAATGGATTTTCTCACCCTAGAGTTCTAACTATCTATAGGTAAAATTGTAGGGTTGTGGTTTGTTTTTTTTTTTCCTCCAAAAAAATACAGCTCTCTAGGAGGCACCATACTCATCACAGAAACAATTTATCCTTGACTCTAGAGTCTGCCAAGTGACTCATCTCTCCTGATGACACAATTAGCTCATAGCTAGCACACTCTCTTGGGCACCAACTGCCATTAAGTTCATTTTCATGACAAAACAGTTTTCTGCAGATGAACTTTCATTTGTCTTAATTAATAACCCATGTTCAAAAAATCAAGTAGCCTAATTCTGTGAAGTGTTTTACATCTTGCATGTACTTTATCAGAACTTCTTTTCCCCATTCAGCATGACATTTGCTCAGTAGTGACTGCTACAGAACAGTCTGCAAAGTTTGTTTTGAAAGCTTCTGAACACATATATTGCTATGCATCCAAGTGCCTGCCTGATTGAGTAAATCAGAGTTGGCCATTTTGGTGTCCACTTAGGAAAAAATTTGGTTGGTTAGCTGTTTGTTCAATAGCTAAACACTGCAAACTTAAAATCCAACACACAACCAAAACGCATATGAAAACACATATACCCCCTCATGCATCGTCCCTAGACTCCACAGCTTGCGCCATCCCACTGCATCAGTACTTGGAGTATCGGGAACAGAGGCGAGATCACTGCCACAGCAAAGTGCCAATTCAGTAAAGGCTCAAGAAGATCATGGCCAACACATGTAAGAGTCACACTTCAGTGGGAGCAAGCATCAGCTGTTATCTAAGGTAAGGAAAGCTCTGCCACCAATTATAATTGTCAGCTACCTTCTCTACCAGCTAAAATCCCATCACCTCATTATCTAGGGTCTCAATAAATATTGAACCTCAAGATCATTTCTGGTTCTTAAAAGACCAAAGTTCCTGAGAAACAGGATGTGTCACCCTTCAGCCATGAGGGCAATAGTTTCAATGCAGGTTGCCACTCACCGTAGGTCATCAGCATCTTAGCAATGGCTGCAGAAAGCCAGAGGGATTGAGAAACCTTGCACAGGGTTCATAGACATTTTTCAGAAGTTTTTAAAATGCTATTATCCTGTCTCTGATGCACAACAGCACACTGGCTGAAAGCAGTAAGAGTAATTCAAAAAAGTAACAGTGTGTGCAATAAAAATAGCTAGAAACTGAAGTTTAACATTAACTGAAATATCAAGTTTAATGATATCCACTCAAATGTCACAATTCTTTCTGTTTATGTAATAACTTTTTCTACACACTACTTTGCCCAAAACATTTGAAGTTTTCTACATCTCTATTTGCTGTATGAATTGTATGAGAGGGAGGAGAAAGAAAAAGATCAGAATAAAAAAAAAATCAGGTTCTTTTTATACTGGTTATCTCCCCTATGTCTGTCCTGATTCAGTTGGTGAAGACAGTAACAACAAGAAGTCAATTTATGAAGAACCAGAAGTAACAAAATTCTCTTTCAAAGAGGGCAGCACAGCTGTTGTCTTGTCAGCTTTCCCTCCAGTGCTGGGATTCTGAACATAGGCCCTGGGGTGCAATAGGAGAAGGAGATGCTGCTTTCATTTCTTGACCCCAGCTGTTCCTCTCACATTTTACCCACACAAAGTAAATGGTGGAATAACCCTTCACCTCCATCAAGGACACACTTTTATATACTCTATTTTGCATTAAGTTAAACAGAAACCAATATTCTGTTGTCTGATCAGTTTTCACTCCAAAGAAAATTGCAATTATTTACTTAAAAAAAAGTGGTAGAAAATAGGCACTATTGATGAATTCCCCAAATATATATATATTAAAAAAATCAATTTCTAAAATCAATTTACAAAGTTATTAGCTACTAAATCCTTCATAAAAACCAAGTACTTGAGATTTTTAAAAAAATTAAAATTCACTTATGGTAAAACATCTTACACTACCTATATAACATTCTCAAAAAAAAAACCTGTGGAAAGGAGAAAACAGCTATAATTTTTTTTCTTAAATACATCACTAGTGTAATTTTTTTAAGGATCTATGCAAGGTCATCACTTTCTAGTAATCAGATAAAGGCCTGCATTTGAGCTCACTCAGTATCTACTTTTAGAGAAAGAAACAAGTCATCCCAGAGACACTTGTATGCATCTCTGTTTTAGAGAGATGTGTAGCATAATACCTGGACTCACAGTTACTTACTTACTGTGATGACAACACATTGCTTGATAAGAAAACAATTTTTCATTACTTTGAATTTTTTTAAACGTTTCCTTAATTCTGAGGGCTTGTGGTTTTTTTTATTAAAGAAAAAAAGCAGCATGTTAAATAAATAGCATTATCATCTAGCAACTTTAACTAGGCTTCCCTCCTCAAGAGGTTTTACGTCATATTATATGATTATACTTCTCTCCATTCTGTGCCATACTACTCCTTTAATGATCAGCCTCCTATTTGCTTTTCCCTGAAAGAACAGTCTGTTCCTATAACCCAGGTTTTTTTTAAACAAGGTACTGACTTTTTTTGCATGTATATGTATAAAAACATATACACCAATACAAATAACCAAGAAACTTCAGTTAGTCTCTTTAATAACCTCCTGCCTCAGGACAAGCTTGTGTTCTGTGATCATTCCCAACAACCAAAAAAAACCACAAATCATGAAGCAGCAGAAAAATTTACAGTTATTCTGTTTTGTAGGTCCTCAATATGCATATTAACCTGTGAGCTGCAAGCTTAACCACTCAGAGATGTGGATTTTTTTGCTTTGCCAAGCAGTCATTATGATCACTATTAAAAAATCATCCACAGCATACATTTAGTTTTCATAATGGATTGAGCAGTCCATACTAGGTGTATGGAGACCTTTGATCATTGAAGTGGGACACAAGGAAAAGTTCACCAGATACTACTGAAAAAAAACCAACCACCACCTCTCCAATTTTGCAACAAAAGCAACTTTTTGAATGGCAAACCAGAATGTTCTGAGCTGCCTTAAGTTAGCTGCTTTTTTTTTTGGTCAGGGAAATGAAGTGATATACCAGCAATTCTAGTACTTGTGTCCACTGGTTAAGCTGTTTTGAGATAATCCTAGTAATGATCACAACAAACAGCCTGCAAACATTTTCCATTGTCTCTGGTAGTTGAATACTACTCTAGCACCTTTGAAAGAGAAGCTGTTACCAGCAGTTCAGCATTACACTAGCACAGACGTGCCTCAATGCTGCAGTATCTACTACAGACAACCTGACCAGGAAGAAGTAGAGGCTTTCTTCACATAACTGGAGAAGGCCTTATGTGTCCAGGCCCTGATCCTCAAAGGATCCACTTTATCCACCCTGGTATCTTCTGAAAGTGCACAAGCAACCCAGGAGACTTCTGCATTGATAAATGCACTTCCTGACACAGGTGACCAAGGCGCTGACAAGGGAAATTGTTCTGCTGGATCTCATCCTTACAAACGAGGAAGTACTGGTCAGGAATGTGAAGTTCAAGGGCAGCCTTGGTTGCAGTTACCATAAGAAAGAGGAGCTCAAGATACTGAAAGGAAAGAACAAGGCAAAAAGCAGGATTATAACCCTGGACTCCAGTAGTGCAGACTTTGTCCTTTTCAGGCACCTGCTTAGATGAATGCCATAGATGACCCTGGAAGGAAGAGGGGTCCAGAAGAGTTAATTTTCGATGATCACATCCTCCAAACTCAAGATTTGGCCACCCTGACCAACAGGAAATCATGCAACAGCAGCAGGAGGCCTGCATGGGTGAACAAGAAGCCTCTGGCAACTGGGACATAGAAGTTAAGAATATGAGAGGAAGAACCACAGAGAGGTGACCAGGAGGAACTTGGAGACTATCCAAGCACATAGTGATGGTGTCACTACAAGCCAAAGCCCATCTGCAGTTAAATCTGGTGAGGGACATGGAAGGCAACAAGAAGGGCTGCTACAGGTATGTCAGCAGCAAAAGGAATACCTTTGGTCCTGCTGCTGAGTGGGGAAGGAGATATGGTGACAAAAGATACAAGAAGTCCAAGGTACCCAGTGCCTTCTTTGCCTTAGTTGTTACTGGTAATACCAGGCCTTTGGGAATCCCAAGCCCCTGAGACAGGTGGGAAAAGCTTGTCCTTGGTGGAGGAGGATCGGGGTAAGGAACATTTAAACAAACCAGATATACAGAAAAAAAAAAAATCTGTGGAACTTGATGAGATATACCCACATGGGCTGAGGGAGCTGGCTGATGTCATTGTGAGGCCACTCTTAATACTCTGAAGACCCACGGCAATTAGGAGAGCTTCTTAAGAGCTGGAGGAAAGCAAACTGTAACTCCTACCTTCAAGAAGGAAGATCCAAAGAATTGCAAGCCAGTCAGCCTCACCTTGATCCCTGGAAAGGTGATGAAGAAAATCCTTCTGGAAAGGATTTCTAAACATATGAATGACAAGGAGACTATTTGGAGTAGTCAGCATAGATTTGTGAAGAGGAAAATTGTGCTTAAACAACCCAGCAACCTTCTATGAAGAGATGATTGTTTTGGTGGATGAGGGCAGAGCAGTGAGTGTTTTTTATCTTGATTAAGTAAGGCTTTTAACATTGTCTCCCATATCATCATCTCAGACAAACTGATAAAGTACTTACTAGATAAGCGGACACTGAGATGGATCAAAAACTGAACTGTCATACTCAAAGGGTTGTGATCAACACAAAGTGCAGCTGTAAGCCAGTCACTGGGGGTACTAGTGGCATACCCCAGGGGTCAATACTGGGCCCAGTATTAATTAACATCTTTATTAATGACATGGATGATTGGACAGAGTACACGCTGCAAGTTTGCAGATGTTACAAAACAGGGAGGAGTAGCTGATACACCAGACAGTTGTGCTGCTGCCCAGAGGAACCTTTATTGACTGGAGAAATTGGCCGACAGGAGTATCCTGAAGTTCAGCAAAGGGAAATGCAAGGTCCTGCACCTAGGGAAGAATAACCCTATGCAAGGCTACAGGCTGGGGGCCAAACAGCTGGAAGTCATCTTTGCAGAAAAGGACCTAGGGGTCCTGGTGGACAATTTGAACGTGAACCAGCAATGCACCGTTTTGGCAAAGAAAGTTGACAACACCCTGGGCTGTATTAGAAAAGGTGTGGCCAGCAGGTCAAGGGAGATGATCCTTCCCTTCTACTCAGCACTGATGAGACATCTAGAGTGGTGTCCCTGTTCTGGGCTTCCCAGTTCACAAGAGACACAAACACACTAGAACAAACCCAGTGAAGGTGGATCACACAAACATGATTAAGGGATGAGAGGATCTGACCTAAAAGGAAAATTTGAGAAAGCTGGAACTGTTCCACCTCAAGAAGACAATGCAGGGGGCAGGGTGGATCTTGTTCACATGTATAAATACCTGAAGGGAAGAAGTAAGTAGGACAGAGCCAGAGTCTTCTCAGTGGTATCCAGTGAAACAACAAGAAGCAGCAGGCACAAAGCAAAACACAGGAAATTCTATTTAAACATGAGAAAAGGTTTTTGCTCTTATGGTGATCAAACACTAGAATAGGCTGCCCAGAGTGGTTGTGGAGTCCCTTCAACTGGATGCAGTCCCAAGCACCTTCCTGTAGCTGACCCTGCTCTGAGCAAGGCAGGGAGGGTTGGACTGGAGGATCTCCAGAGGTGCTTTCCAACATCAGCTTTCTATGCTGTTATAAGCATCTATCATAGCCTCAATAAAAGTAGCACTAGAGCAACAAATATAAAATTTTCACTGCTATGGAAGTTTTGTGCTTTCCTCACTGTGATCATTCAACAGTTTCTTCAGCTCCTAAATAGTGCTTTCCACCCTTAATGATTCTATAAATGCTAATTGCATTAGCTGTTACTGCCATTAGTTATAAAAACTTGACCTTTCATTGAGGATCCAATAAATTCATATCCTCTATGGACAGTGGTAGAGCCTGCAATGCATGCTTATAATGAGACTATACACAGAGCAACCACCTTTGCTCCCTTCAATTTTATTATTCACATTTGCACAAAAATACACAATATCAGCAGAAGTTACATGTGTCTTTGGAAACTTTGTACAGGGTTTAACAGTAAGGCTAGGTCCTGCCATGCCATTTTCATAGAGCAAAACTTCAGAGGATTTACCCAGTTGTGCTTCTGGTTGGATATCAGCACTTCCACTGCATCTCTCCTCTACTTTGAGAGCCCCATGCAAGCTTTCAATTAGAGCATAAATTCCCTTGAAAGGGTAAAATAGCTTAAAGCAATGTTACAATCTAGCTTTTGAATGCTGTAATTTCAAAGTGCTGTGAGCTGTATTGCACACATGCTCACTATTTTAGAAAGATGTGACAAAGAATTTTGCTACTCATTGCACGCTCAAGGAGTATTTCAGTAGAATATCAGTGTTTAACTTGGACCTAGACCAGACCACAAGCACATCACCCTTGTTTAAGTATATTTGGGCATCTAATGTGGTCCAACTTATCATTCCCTACCAAAAAAGGCCAGTTTGCCCAAAAGAATCACTTTATGGAAAAGCTGCATCCCACAAGTCTAAGCAAGGACTGCTGCAGGACTTTGGAGTTCTCTCTGAAGGACATTCCAATCAGCTAACCTACTTGCCTTTGTGGCAGGACAAACAGGATCCATCACTTTGAGAGGACCTCCTAGGGAAACACCCCAATGACAGCAACCCCAAGAAATCTAGGTGACAATTCTAGAGCAGAGCTGATACACACTGCTCTAGGACAGAGATGTGCCTCAGAAACGCTTGCTGTTTCCAACAATCCCATTAATTTATGCCCCCCAATACTTTTAAAGAACTTGTCCATCAACAGCAAGATCAAACCTCAGAAAAACAAGAAGTGCAGTTTTTATAATGCATTTTGCCCCTATCTCATGTGTTCTTACTATACACAGGATAGGAGAAACACCAGGAGGCCAACAGAGCCTGAAGCAGATTATTTACAAGAACATGCTTTGAGCAGATGTGATCCATTGCATTACATGATTCAAATTCACCCCTTAAGTCATGCCTTAATGTTTCCTAAAAAAATGGCTTTGGGCTTGGGCACAGCACAGCTGTCAGTAAGGAAGTCACCAGAACAGTAGACCATTCTTTCTTACAATACCTCTACAGCAAGATGCAAGCTTCATAGAAATAGAACAGGCTTACATACTAAGCCAGTAAAGGGCTGAAATAACATGACAGCAGCAGAGTAAGGGTGAAAAACAGTCACAGTTTTTCTTATTGTATTTTTCTGTAGTACTGTGTAATGAAGGCAGATGGAGGAAAGTTAAGTGAAGGGTGAGGGTACTTCTACATTGGACAGGGATGTTTCACTGTCAATGACTTGTTAGTGGTCACTGTGTACATGTTTCATAACACACAAGTGCAACAGGTTTTTCAATCAGACATAAGTACATCCTCCCACCTGGCATACAGACACCACAATTGCCTTGCTGAGGCAGGAGTAGACATACAGAAAGCTAAATGCAATTACAGATGCCAAATTGCAAAGTGGAATACTTACAGCAGTAAACACATCAGAAAATGAGAGAACACAGGACTGAGGTTTCTATATAAGTAATCATTACATGCAATTTTTTTCTGCAAAATTTAAAACTTCAGAATTAAGACGCATCCCTAATGAAAGTTAACTAGGTTTAAATCCAATTAGGAAATGAAGGCTATCTTCACAAAAAAAAAAGTCCTCCTAAAACCCAAACCCACAAACCAGAAATTTAATCTTCAGCAATATCCTCAAAGATATAATCTGATGAGCCCAGTTACCTGCACTTAATTTCAACCCCAAGCTTTTTGAAGAGTAAGTTAGTGCTTTTTGAGAAATGGAAAAGGAGGGGAAAAAATACATTTGGAAGTTGCATCCATTTCATAGAGCTCAAAACTAAGACTTCTTCCTCCTTTCTATCATTAGGGGGGGTTAAAACTATTCCTTTAACACAGCAGAAAGTAATAAGAACTTATCCTGCACTGAAAAATCAAACATCACAAACTGGTTTGAAATTTCAAGGAGTAAGAGAGTGGGAAGCTTAGTGTGTTCAAAGGTGGCTATTTAGACAAGTGTCTTTGCAGTCTCCCTTCAATCCTGAAGGGATTCAGTCTCCCTCACTTTTTTGAAGTCAGGAGATGCCTAGTGATCTTTCAAGCACAGCTTGGTTTATGCTACAGAAACCAGCAGCACCGTGTACTGACACGTGGGACCAGCAGTAGCCAGTTTTACAGTCAAGCTTTGCCCTCAGCTCATCATAATAGTGAATGTTGACTTGTCCTCACCTGCTTTGTATCTTCATCTCACCTTCTGTCTCTTCTATTGGGCATTTAAACACTTTGAGGCAAGGCTTGTGATTTTCTATATTTTTTTTTTTCTTAAATTAGCACAATAGTACAATGTTACAATAAAACAAGCACTAGAGATTAACTTAAAGGAAAGAGTTAGCTCAGTCTTGCTCTGGATGAAGAGCCAGCCTAGCAGACAAACAGGAGTTAATTCAATTTAATAGTATTGGGCTTAATTCATCAAGCCCAATTCACAATACACAAGCATTGTTATTATGGCAGCTACTCTTTTTGAGGTCATTACAAAAATCTGCTCTGCAGGAAATCCATATGCCTCAAGAAGTTGTGTTCTTTCTTGTAAAACCAGCACAAGGATAAGATCTGTAAAATAAAATTCCCTAACCTCTACTTGAACAAGTCTACTCTCCTTTTTTCACTTGACCTTGTAAGAAGAGACCAAAAAAATGGGTTCATTTTGCATCTTCAGAGCTAGAAGCACATGGAGAAGTACCAGAGACATTTTGTTTCCATGAAGGCAGAAGATTATAATATAATTTCCTAACATTTGTGTGATCCATGAATAAACATATTTACCTCTTTTACAGGTTCTTCATCCAGGGCAGCATCTTCCACCACAGGCTAGTGAACAGAGAGGAGAAAAGAGGGGGGGGGGGGGGGGGGGGGGGGGAAGAGTCTTGTAAATAGATGTTATTGAGAAAGACACAATTCTAAGCCAAGTTCTAGCACAAAATACAGTCAGTTTACTTTTAGTTAAGTCACTCCAAATTTATACCACTGTAGCACAGATGTTCAGTTCTTCACACTTAGCACAGGTAAATTAACCTTTGAATCCATGAGGACCTGCTTTCTCCAAGATACATAAAATGCTAAGAGAGATAGGAGAAAGCAAGAGCACACTGGCACTATTAAAATTGCTGATGAATAGTCAAAACCAGGTTTGTTATAGAAATTGCACAAGAATGAATGAAGAACTAAACAAGATTAGTTTAGCTTATTAACGAATAGAGAACTGGAACAGTATTTCTTGCTGAGAAGAGAGAATATATGTATACATAGGACCAAGTTTTCTAAACACACAACTTCAATTTAAATACTGTCACTTAATGGGTGCTCAGCTGAAATCTATTAAGTGATGAACCCTTTTGAAAATAAGCAGAAAGCTTGCATAGAGCTTGATCACACAGCCCTTTGTCAGGAAAATATTCCCAAGGCTGTAATTCACTACCCCATCCATCCAGCTTGAGAGGGATCAATAACTTCGCCTACCCACAAAGAAATTCTAGACCCAGCAAATATCCTAATTTTCTTGCTTACTTGTCAGACAATTAATGACCTCCTGAGTCAACAGGTGAAAGAAGCAGGATTTTGCTCCAATCTTCCTTTATACAAACATAACATAGAACATGCCCTCAATGCACTCTTCCTTATCAAGCAATTGATTTACTATAAATGCTGTCTTTAATATCCTGCAAGTCATTCACCTGAGTCATGCACAGGCACTCATAAATGTCTCTATTTTAAAAGGTTTTTTGGCATTAAGGAAGGGGAGGAGAAAGAGGTCCATATGCATAAAAGAATGAAACTGTCTCCCTCCTTGTCTACTAACTGTGAAAATCTTCCGTGAAAAAGAACAACTTGCAGACAATCATGAAAACATTTCATCCCACACAGATTCAGAGCCCGTGACAGCTCCCTCGAAGCAGTCCAATCACTAGTGTTTAAGCTGCATTCAGCTCATTGGAGACCAAATGTCATCACTGTTTGAAAAAAGACAACTGGTCTTCATGGACAATAGCCCACAAGAGACAAAATTAATTTCTATGTACTTCACTAGAGTTGAGAAACCAGTACTTCAGGAATTTTATCTATAGCATGATTTAAAAGGGTTATAAGCTGTAGCATATCTTTAACATGCTTAGAGAGAGCAATAAGACGATAAATCGTGCTCTGTTGTTCTCATCTAAACTGCAAAAAGTTTATGCCTGTAATTCCTGAACCCTCTAAACTTTTTGTAAGTGAAATCTTAGCAAGAATGATAGAACAGTATAGCTCATAGCTATGGTATTTCTTAAAGCAGGAGAGGCAAAAAAAAACCCAAACCACACACCACAAAAAAAAAAAAACCAAAACAAAACCAAACAAACCGCCAACCAGAAAAACCAAACCTCTGATTAACTAGCTTTGTAATGGGTCAGTTACACTTGGTAAGGAGACTCGCATGGTTTCTTCTGGAAGAAAGGTCTCAGTGGTCCTCTACCAACAGAAGAGGTGACAATAGAAAGCTATTGTCCCAAGCAACAGACATTGGGCCTTAGTCCCTACAATCCAGGGAGGTTTTTCCCAGAAGTTGTGGCAGAAAAAGCAATCTGAGCAATAACTGAAGTGTTTTCTGTCTGGGGCAGAAAGAAAAATACTGGGCCCACACAAACCAAATGGATTTTAAGAGGAAGGGAAGGAGTAAGGAAGAGAGCAAGCATGTACATGCACTTTGAATACTGTGGTCAATGGAAAGGCAGACTCAGGGCAGGGGGGGAGGAAAGCATAATTTCTATTATGTTCAGCAGAAAACTCTTCACCATAACTGTAGTTATACAAGTCCCCTCATTGGGAAAGTGACTTAACAAGGTGTCAGCAGGCTACTTAATCAGCAACAATACAGTTTCCTAGATATACCCTGTTAGCACTCAGATTACTTGCATCACACAAAGTAGAGCAAGCGGCAGTGCCAAGAAGTGAATTATACAATATAAACCTCTGCAAGCCCCTCAAACTCATTCTTAACCTAGGGACTCCAGAATGAGCTATGCTGGTATAATACATTGTACTATCATTTCTGCCATATTATTTAAACTAACACTCTGTATGAAACCTTTTCCACAGTTCAGCAACTCCTCTTTTGAGACAAGTGTTTTGTTGTCCCTGTAACCTGGCTAAGTTGCACTCCCCTCTGTTCCTCTCCCCAAAACCCTCTGACAGTGCTGTGATCAAAGAACTGGGGACAGGGGGAGAATGTTACAAAATCAACAGGAAACCCCAACACCTCACAAATTTCACTCATCTATTTTATCACCTGTTACAAATATGTATCCTGTGCTGGAAACGGTTGACCAGAAATACTTTGGTTTTATTGCACTGCTGAAGAGCCCCAGAAATACTCAGGAATCCACTCTGCCCATCCCTGCATAAAGAGATGGCACCTTTCTCAACATAAGACCATCTTAAATTGCAGGCAACAAAAACTCTACAGGACAAGTGGTGAGCATACATAACACAGCAGCCAGCTAGTTACCACAGCGTTGCGTTTCCACTATGATCCTGAAAGCAGTCTTGTGCTTGGAGGTAATGGACAAGGGTCTGACTTCAGTTTTGTGCTGACACTGAAACAAACGCAAGGAAGCTCAGAAACCAAAACAGAAGCGAGAACCACAGCCCTATCCTAGCCTCAAATTAGAGATCACATACTTCGTGTTTAAATGTGAGCCTAAGTCCTACTCAGCCCGCTGTGCAGATTTTCATGTTTTACACGCTCCTTCCCCTGCGGCCGCCCCGGAGCCCGGTTCCGACCCGGGCTCGGTGCAGGAGCGCCCGGCCGGGCCCCGCCGCCGCCGCGGCACAGGCGCGGCGCCCCGCTCCGGGTGCGGGGCAACAGGTTTCCCAGCCAAGCCTCTCTCCCCGCTCCGCTCCGCGTAGCGAGCGGATCCTCGTCACACCCCGTTTCGCGAGGTCTGGGGCAGCACCGAGGTGCTTCCCCCGGCGGGAAGGGGGGAGCCGGCAGCAGCGCTGCGGCCGCCCGCATCCCCCGCCGCCGCTCACCTCCGTCTCCATGGGCTTCACCTCTATCCCTTTCCATAGCTCCAGTAAGTGGGCGATCGGCATGCTGGGCGACGCTTGCCAGAAGCCGGGATCAAGCAGGAGGAAAGCGGGAGAGTAGAGGCGTCAGCGGGCGCCGGGACAGCGGCGGGAGCGCGGCCCGGGACCCTCCGCCCGCTCGGCAATATGGCTCCCCGCCTGCCCGCGGCCGCCGCGCCCCGGGGGAGCCCGCAGGCGGGGCGCGGCCGCTCCGCAGGCGCGGCAGCGGGGCAAGGCGACGGCGGCCGCCCCGCAACCGAGACCCGCCGCCCTGTCCCGTCCCGTCCCCCCGGCCGCCGCCTCGGCTCGCCGCTGAGCGAGGGGCGAAAGTTGCTCGGAGGATGCTGCGGCGGGCGCTGCTATGGCAACGGCAGCCCGGCCCCCCGCGGCGGGGCCGCCCGGCCGCCGCACCGGGGAGGGGGCGGCTGCGCCCGAGTCGCCCCGGTGGGTGCCGGGGAGGGGAGGGGGGCACGGCTGGGGGCGAAGGAGGAAGCAAAAAAGAAAATTAAACTGGCCATTTTTTTTTTTCCCCTCAATTCAAAGCGTTGGTACAGTGATGGGGAGTGCAGCCAACAGAAGGCTATCTGAAGTTTACCAAGCCCAATATTATTCCAGTCTTGAAAAGAATTATCTTATGACTTGCTTTATTATTTTATTTCTTTACTATGAAGGCTATAGTAAAACCTATCTATTCAGATGCCATTTCCTCCTCCTTTAGCTCCCACAGCCTGTTACAACCTTACCATAACAGGCATGACACATCGCACTGGATACCCAGCTGCGGAGACTGTGATTTATGCAGATGTTGATTTGGATTCTCCTCAAACTGAGGTTAAAACATGCACGTTACCTTGTCCAGGCAACTTTATTATCATGTTCTGAAAGGTGTTACTACTAAATAAGTCCCTGCTCTTCAAAGAGCTATTTCAGAACAAATAGTCAATGTGCAAAGAGTATCTTTCTTCTGTTCCACGCTCAAAAAGCAACAGTTTATTTCCATAGCAGCAGTGCTGTACAAATTCAGAGCAAGTTTTGGTGAAACACACTCTTCTGCCAGTCTACAAAGGAACATTCAAGCAGTGTTCCTCCTCTGGTCCCATCTCAGTTCCCTCAAACTGTATTTAACATGAATAAGCTGCCCTGTAAGCCTAAATGCCAAGCAGGGTTAGGAGAGACCATAGTAAATAGACACTGACCATAATAAGGGGGGGGGGAATCAGACCTCAACTAGAGCCACGCATTCAGATACTGCTGCAAGAACTCAGCCTTTTACTTCTGTGGCAGAATATGAACACTTTTCTTGACATCTGTGCCAACACTGAACTAACAACTTGTAACACCAATTATGCAGCTTCATCTGCTTTACAGATTGAGCAATTAAATATCTAGATTACTGGCTTTACTCACTGCTCACAAAAAAATGTAGTGGGAGTGATGTCAATCACATAACAGACATGTACCTGAAATCAGAAGCTACAGTATCTGGCTGCTACATATTCCCTGGCTCTTGTGTTCTGCCCCTGCTTCTCCTCCAGCAACACATGGCAGAGGCAGACATACTTACTCCCTTTAACTTGACATACAGGCTCTCCCAAACAGCCTCGTAGTGCCAACAGCTGTGAGCCAGAGCCAAGATCAAGTGTAAAATTCAGAGCACAAACCACACTTGCTTTACAAAACCCAGAGAGCTTCATCAATCCAACAGACATGTGTTCCCAGAGAAGACATATTAAGCTTATACAAGGTATTATCTTGATTTTTAAAAACTCTGTTTAGCTCCAATTTACAGAATTGCATTTTAGCTTTTGGGACACAAAGCTCACATGCCACAGGCTGAGAGCAATAGCAAAGTGTCTGTAACAGCAGGGAACTGTTGAAGTGGGACATGCCCAGGTAATCCTAGGGGAGGCAAATCAAGGTGATAAGTCTGGGGTCACTGCATCTGCAGTCAAGTTAAAAACATGTGCATGCAGATCTAATGTTTTTAGATCTTTTCCAAGAACTTCACTTAATTCTTGAGATATGCCGTTACATGCTTCCTTAAGTATTCATCTATAACCAAACTGGGATATCAAAAAAACCCAGTATATTTCCAGATCTGTTTGGTGAGTCTAAACATGCATAAGAGAAAACGAAGTGATGAGATCTTGTTATTGCTTGAGCATATATACTTTTGTTATAAGCATAATGCACGTATCTTGCAGCAGACTGCTACACTGTTTCAGCACCAAGATAGGAACTGGACCTAAATGAAGTGTTCAAGTTTATTGGACTAACAAAAGCACGCATTTCATATTCCATCCCTTATCCCTACCTAAAGAAAAGCAGAATTTTTCAACCTCGGCCAAAAAGAAATTCAAATAATATGCGTTTCTGTAATTTCTTTCCCTCTATTTTGCTGCATTTACTCAGAGTAATCCTACCGAACTGTCTGGAACTATTTTTGACTACAAATTTTGTAAGAACTGTCTCCTTCATTAATAAGGATACCAATTTTCTTCTCAATGATTTAAATATTCTGTTAGAATCTTCATTCTTGAGGAAAAACACCTTTAGATTCCCAAGTATTTGGCAAACCAAGTTCTCACATAATAGAAGTGGACATATTTGATGTAATTAAGAAGAATTTAAAGCAAAAGATTAATCATGTCATGCTAGAAATAATTGTGTCACTACAAAGTGGTCAGTCACTTTCGTTACAGTAACATCTAATGGGCAACCAGGACTGACATTCTTTTGCATGAGTAGAGTAGTAGAAAAATCCATGCTTCCCTCCCCAAGCCTTCCTATGATCCACTTACAAAGACATTGGGTCAGAAAAGGGACTGAATATCACAAGATTGGGAATGGTCCACTTCCAAAAATACCACATTAGGAGTGGGATAAAGAAATAGAAGGGAAAGGAGGGATGGCATGCATGGAACATAGCAGAGGCAGAAGACACAGAAGGGAGAAGACAGAAGTTCAAAGCAATCGGTCTCTGAGGACACACAAGAAATTTGGTCATAGCAAGAATTAGTTATGGATTTTTTTCCTAAGGAAAGATTAGTTAACCACATTCACAGTTTAGCAGAACATAATATTTGCAGATATGTTAACTAGGCCAAGAATTGCAAGATTAGTTCAACTTGCTTTGAGAGTATAAAAGCATTTTTTTCTCTCCTGTGTAACAAAGCACTGGACTACTTACATGGTGATTTTTAATCTATTTTTACCTGCCTCTTGAGTACTAGCTAATGGCTGCTGCCAGATGCAGAGTGGGGGATTAGACATACCGATATTCTGCTGTGTTATGGTAACTCCTACACAGGCAGGAGACACATAGGTACAGAAGAAAATTTCTTAAGAGCATTGTCTATAAATTGTATCAAGATACTTTACACCTCCACTGCTTTGTGAAAAAAAGAAAGTACTATTTCCCATTTGATGCACAGAAGGGAAGAGGTGCAGAGAAATACTATTTTCTGTCAGTAGCTCACCACCCTTCTAGGTTCATGACTTCAGCGTTAGGTTTAATGTAATCACCTCATGCCAAAACTCATGCATTCATCTGTGCGCACACACATCTTCACTCAAAGTTTGAGCTAGATAACCTTTTCTGTCAGGCTATCTGTACCTAGGACATAGCCAAAACATGTATACTGACATAGAAGCCAGCAAAAAATTCTCTCTCCTTCAAGGGCATTCCCAGCGTCCCCCTCTGCATTGAAATGCCTCTTACTGCTTGCCATAGTGTAAACATCACCTATTATTAGGCTGGCCACACTGCCACACCAGCATCATCTGCCTAACTTTTTTTTTTGCTTTTTAAATTTCAATCGAGTCTTCACCTAAGTGAAGCCTCCTTTCCTGCACATAGCTTTTTTGGGTCAAGGCTGACACTTACCTGTCTGTTCAGCTGCAGCATCATGGCAGCAAAATTTAAACTTCATATCCAGTACGTCCCAGGCACACAACAGCTACAGAGAATGCTTTCTTAAAGGATGGACTACTCGAAGTGCCAGCACTGAGAAAAGGTCAGGTCTCCAAAGTGTCAATAGCATCGTAGAAGGGAGGAGAAAAAAATTGCTAGGGGCAAAGTAGTAACACTCCCCTGTCCCCTTCAGATGTTGCACTAGAGAACATCCAGCCATTTGTGTGTATCACCTGTCTGACATCATTTTTGGCTGCCAAAGGGCTCCTGGAAAGCCTTGAATGATCAACTACAAGAGGCCCAACCGCTGATCATCCCTTAAATCTCCAAAACAATCAGACTGCACGATGAAATGTGTGCTGAAGCTTCCTCAAAGGTTCCTTAAGAGAGAAGAACAAAATAGGAGCAGAGCATTAGCAACATTTCCTGCAGATTACTTCAGCCTCCTGAGGCACAAAAAAAAAAGAGTTTCTTTGGTCCTTTCCAATGATGCCAGCTACCTACTGCAGCCAAAGAGGATGGACCTCCTGGGACAGAAAGAACTTTGCCCTGCAGCACATGCACAGATTTCAAGCAAGCAGCCAGCTTTTAGCCTCCTTATTCTGTAGGATATTTGTACCTATGGAATATGCACACATATTGTCCTCTCCAACATACAGGCACAGATTTGGGAGGAACACAGAAAGACTGAGGCACACAAAGAACACTTCACAATACATCAGTTGACAGCAAACAGCTGTCATAAACTGGAGGAAAACAACATGGAAAACCTGCTGATGGAGACCCTTCAGCTAAAGGATTGGTCACCCCCTGTGATGAATGCAACACTGCTGTCTTCCCAGTGGCAGAAGGCAACGCATACGCAGACCATGCACAAGCAGAATCTCAACAGCAAGTGGAAGTGTCTGAGCACATCCCAGCGATCATGTTAGATTCACACAGCCCACTATCTATCACATGTAGATCCATCAACAGCCTCTCTAGTTTACCATAAAATGCAGCCTTCTAGCAGGGAAGTAGAAAGCAAGACCATAGTCCCATATTAGCCTCAATCTGTCACTACACCATCCCAAGTATGGAAGCAACATGCTGTGCATGACTAGCTCCCTATAATCTGTGCAATCAAGCCTGTATTAGATGGATGAAATCTGTAGTAGATGGGTAAGTGTCAAATGCTAGAAGTAAACTAGTAAAAGTAGGGCAGGTTTTAAACTGCACAGGAACCATGCATCATTCTTTGATGGAGGGTAGTCTCAGTTGCTTGTGCTTTTCTGGCTTTATACCAAAGTCAAAAGCTACTCTTCCTGACTGAAAGCAGGCAAACAAACAAAATCCCCCACACTACTTTTTCCTCCCTGAGAGCAGATGTTGAAATGCTTTAAGCTCATTACTAAAACAAGATGACTACATTTCCTCAGCAGAAGCTGTCTTTGTTCAGTGCCTCAGCATTAACTTCTTCAAGTTCAGCACTTGGATATTCATCACTTGTGCAGAATATGGGGAGAAGCATAAAACACCACCTACACATTGCTAAGTGTGCAAGGCAAAGGGGAAATATTGATTACTCCAATATAAGAGGTGTCCCTAGTGCTGCTAGAACAATTTATATTTTGTTGTGAAGTACATTCCTGGTCATCCCTGAGAAACACAAAAGGAAACGGTGGCAGATAAAATAAGGCATTCAGTATCAGAGTAGCATGCATCTGTCCCCTACAAAGCTCATAGCTTAACATTTTCAAATTAAAATCATGTCTGCTGCATCTCCTGAAATGTGAAATGCTCAACACCAGAGAGAAAGTCAGCTTAATTCTTAACCTTTGCAATGGTCTAGCTTCCCCATCTCTATTTATTAAGAAGATCTAGGCTGAATGCTAAAACCAATGCTTAGAGAGCAGCAACGGTAATCAGGCTCCTTCAGTTTAAAAGGTGCAACAGACTGGTATTACCAACCAGTCTGGTGGCCCTGCAGAACAGGGATGAAGGCTGCTAGGAGCTATAGAAAAAGGAACACTCTTCACATTAATCCTTGTTAATTATCTGCATTAAGGCTGCAGGTACTTGAAACATTAATCAGTTCTTGATATTGCTGAGTAGTTAACTATGGGAAGAATTATCTTGCAAAACAGAAAACCTAGGTCAGATATCTGGAGTAGACCAGCCTCCTTCAGTACAGACATGACTTAGCTGATGTCCCCAGTAGGGCTAACTGACTAGCACAGCAGGAGCCCCACTGTGTTCCTGTACCATGCCGTCAGCTTAGTTGAGGTACTATGTTGGGCCTGGCCTCAGTCTGTGCACCTTGGGGCTCATGAGCCAGTGCACAAGACTGAAAGCAGCACCAAGTGGCATCACATGGCATCAGCTGCGCACTCCACTTGAGTGCTACCTACACTAAACCAAGTGGCAACTCATTTCTCCCCAAGCAGTTTGGGTATCTGCATCATGCTTGTACTGATGAGCCCACACAGCTGGAAAGCCTGAGCTGATTTGCTGCCAATTTGCCCAACATCCAAAGCTTGTTAGCCTCCTTGCCACGTGAGACATTAACCACTTGCAGACCTGAGCTGCCAAACACAGGATAGTCTTATCTGCTATCTCCTGCACCTAATGAGAAATTAAGGGACTCTTGTGGCAAAGATTCTGACTTTCAGAACCATTCAGTCAAGTAATCTTTTACGCAGCAATCCCTTGTACAAGCTTCTGGGATATTCCCCATTACACTAAAAGACACCAGTTAAACAGGTCCAATAAAAGTTAGCTGCAGTGAAAGCTTTCCTGCTGCACAAGACTACAGTAGGTTTTGTGACTTCTTCATGTTTTCATCTCACAAGCACAGAAGAGACCATTTTCGCTAAAATACATTGCATAACTCTTTGAGGAGCAGCTCAGTGCAGTAGGGCAGGGATACCAAGGACACACCCCTATCTCTGCCCAGTTATTACTGCAGCTGTGACACCCTGGCTGAGCAAAGGGGCTTTGTCTGCTTGCTACTTGCAGCCACTTCTGTCAGAGGTAGAGCTGAGCACAACAGCTCAAGTCAGGCTGGATCAAGGCTTCTCAGCAGCTGCAGCACAGCTTGAACATTTGCTGCAGCCAAATTGAGGGGATGGCAAGGGAAAAAGAGGGCATTGCCCTCAATTTGGGGTCAGGAAGACCGATTTGGAGGCAATAGAGCAATTCAGGGGGCAGGGGGAGAATGTTTGAGCCAGGGGCTCCCTTCACTTACCCTGCCTTCCATGCTCCCTGCACCCAGAGACACCACCACCCCAAAAATACCTTCATTCCCTCCCCAAAAATGAAGGGAAGCCTCAGGCATGTCCCCTCAATGCCACAGCAGTGGGGCACATTGCAAGGCCCATAAGGCACAAGGGAGAGAGATGGTAGCTGCAACCTACCCCCTCCAACTGCTTAAACTCTTCCCGACTGAAAGGAGCAGGAACAGCTTCGCTACCTCAATCAGACCACGCAGAAAGGAAGCTGAGATCAGTTTTGGACAGAAGCACCAACAAGATAAGGCAACAAGTTTGCATCTCACCAGCATGGATGTGGCTGCACTAAAAAATAGCAAGAACATCTGTCCTACTCCATCATGCACAGAAGGAATTGACACCAAGAAATAAATTTAGGTCTTCGCTAATGGAACAGACTACCACAGGTCACCATTTCTGGCAGCAGCTACATTTAGAAGTACAAGCAAATCAAGATGGTTTTCTTCAACCTAATTAGATAATGAAGTTATTTCAGATACAGAACAACACTATTGTGGTGACAGAATGCTCAGGAACTAAATTTTCCATATAAACTGTCGATTCAATTTCTTTGAATTTTGTAACTGGAAACTTACATTACAGAAAGAAAACCAAGGAAGTAGCCTAGGAAACATTGTGATAACAGAGAAGGTAAGATTGCCTAGAAATACATAGAGAAATACCAGGAGACTGCAAGCAATACTTCTCAAGCATAAATCAACAAGGGTAACGTTAATGCAACAGAACATTACACGCTGAGTCACAGAAATGCACACAGTAATTTACCCACTAACTGTGACACAGACATTTTAGGTGACTGAGGACAAGGGTACCAGTTCACTTTTGGGCATGCTTTCATTTAGGTCCTGCTAAAGATGCACTCTGCTTAAAAGCATCAAGATAAAATAACAACTGTAGATTATAATGTTCCAAAAAGAAGAGTAATTTTTCAATCAACATTAGGGAAAGCCGCAAAGCATCAAGAAAAAGGACTTTTGTAATGATATTTAAATAGAGCATGTTATATTCACTAACTGTCCACTTTCCTTTTAGGATGTCTACTCAGACAAAACTCTTCCAATCTTTAACAGACACATAAGCTTTTCAGCAACTGCAATGATATTTACAGGAACAGCGGAGAAGCAAAAAAAAACGCCCATTCAGAAGATTCACGCAGAGCCCTTCCGACTTTGGCAGAGTTGAGGAAACTGCTCCCTTGAGTAGAAGGAACGACCAGGATGTCGGAGGGTTTTGTTCTCAATTTACTTTGGAAGCTTGGGCATGCTGCTTGGTTTTTGCTCAGTAAATCATGATCTCACCCACCCGGAACAGGAGCGATGCAGCACCAACTGAAGTCATAGTGACACACTTCAGCTTCACAAATTCCTCTTCAAGGGATCTAAATCTACAGTCAGGAAACTAACAAAGTCTATTCAAAGTAAAAAGCACCAATTCTCTGTTGTTACAGAACCTTTGCAACATCAAGTGCCCTTAGTTTCAAAGGGAATTGTTACCTCTCAAACAGAACACTTGACATTCAAATCAATAAAGACTGCAGAAAACATACACACAAAATAGGAAATCAAGAATTTCTAACCCAAAAATGAATATGCAGTATGATTTCTTCCCCTCAACCAGTTAGCATTTTTGTCTTTTTAAAGATGACCTTAGCTTGAAGATGAGAAAGCAAAACAGACTTACTAAACATTGCAGGTGTTATTATCTGATTTTGGGGGGGGGGGGGGGGGGGGGGGGGACACACGGGACAACACCCAAACCAAAAACCCCTACAAGGAACAGCTTTTTTTTTTTTTTTTGAGTGAATTTCTTTAGTGTTTTGAATTTTAAACACACAGAAGTAACAGTTTTCATGTTTTTTTTGGTGTCTTTTTTTTAGAATGCGTCACATGCTGTATTTTGATTACTTTTTCCAAATGAATACCAGAGTAGCTGCTTATTTCTACAGACAAGTATATGAGACAACTAAGGTACAGCCTTGAACATCTGAGCTCAAGAAATGAAGTATATTATGGATGATGATTGAAGGTTTTTTTTATATTGCAGCCCAACCTGCATCTATCAACTGTGCAATTCCAGGAAGAATTTCCCCTCATTGCTGCAGTTGCTATTAGCAAAGGCAAGAGCAGGGGAGAGAACGGGGGACAGAAAGCCATAGATCAGAGCTACAATCCTGTCACGCTGTGACAGTGAACAGAAAGCCAGGCTACGCAGCACAGCTGTGTACCACCCCCACATAACTCACATTTCATATTTCTTCTGGGAAAAAGAAAAAAAGGAGAAAAAAAAAAAAAAGCTTGATGGGCAAGTTAGAGCCACGCTGCACACAGGACCAAACCATTTATTGCTTGCGCTGCCCACTAACAGAGAGAGACACCAACTGCAATATAGTGACTCTTTCCAAAACAGACATTATAGGTCAAGCAAGTGCTTCCCACAGCAATATCACTAAAGAGAGTTACATGCCCAAACCAGATTTCCTACCTACCAGCAGGACAGGAGCACACAAGGCTGGGACAGGGTGCCCACAGGTGAGCCAGTCATGCCACACAGCCAGCATCCCTCCCCACAGCCCAACAGCAGGATGACCCAGATAGAAGCAGCAAGCCTGCTCACACAGAGCATACTTTTTCCACACCAGTTACCACTTTTTCAAGATGAATAAGCCAGGCTGGTAGCACATACCTTCCTACCTCTAGATGCCCTTCTTTCCCCACCTGAGCAGCAATAAGAAAATGGGGCTACTCAAAGCCACTTTCTTACCTTCACAGGTCAAGGTGCAGCAGTACAGCAGCTCCAGGAGCCCATGCTGATGGTGCACTTCAATAGCTACTGTACAGGCAAAGTTGCTGCCCCACAGTACTGCCTCCACACACAGAAGTAGCACAAGCTACAAAAAAAAGACCACAGCCAAAGAAACGGAGAGGCCTCCTACCCTCCTAGCCTGCTCTAATTTATAGCTCCTCATTAGTATAGCGAGAGCCACCTGGGTGAGGGCCACCTGAACGAGGGCCACCTGCTCCAAGGCTCCAGAGGGAAAGGAAAGTACTCCTGGTGTTAGCACTGGCAGCATTTTCTGGGCTGGAGTTTTCTAGGAACAAAGTTTCTTGGGAAGGTTGGGGAAGTTGCTTCCCTGCTGTGTCAGCAGCACTCGATCTCTCGTGGTCCGGCTTGCCATGGGCCGGCCGCACGTCGTCCTGCCCTGGAGCAAGGGCAGAGAGTGTTTGTAGGGGGAGGAACACAGAGTGCTGGCACCTGTGTAGTCTTCAATCTGGCCCGGGGGGGTGTCAGTCAGATGTGCACTAGCCCACTGCTATTTTGATTCAGATGAGTGTAAAATTATAGTAGTAGTAACTTACAGTGCTGTTTTGTTGCTAGCAATAATTATTGAGAGAAAGAGGGTATAATAGAATAAATCTCAGCTAGTAAACCAATCTTGTGTTCTGAGTTACTGATTTCCTGGGTTTTCTTTTATCATCCTTTTGCTATCTTGCTATCTATAGAGTCTGAAAAGCTCTGGTACAAGTATAGATTTATACATTTGTTCCAATATTCATCTCTTTTTCTTGACTGTAAATAAAATTAAGCCTGCAGTAGAATTTTATATTTGGCTTATGTTTGATGTCCCCTTATAAATTACGATTTCCACATTCTGCTTCAAGAACCATTATATGTCACTAGCTTGCTTTTGTATTTCTCAAAAAACAATTCAAAGCACAGTTTGTGAAGCAAGGCATGAAAAGCAAAAGCTTGCCAAAGTTGCTGTATGAGTACTGATCAATAAAAGCTTACTTGTATTAGAAAAGAAACACAGTTCTTCTGCAAGAATAGCAGAATTTATTATCATAAATTACTTTTAAGGCCACTTCCAAGAAAATTTCAAGGCCTGATGCACAGGAGACCAAATGAACCTGACCAGCAGCTGGCCAAAGGTATAACAAAAAGAGACAAAAATCAGACCAGTTGTGGCACTTCCATAGCAGTACTCAACCAGAGACTGCAGGGTGATGGTGAGCAGAGGCAAAGGTCTTAGCTTTGACTGTGCAAATGAGGCACAATTTTCCTTGCAAAGAGCAGGATTCTGCAAGAGCTGTCATGCTTCTAGATTTCACAACAGAGCTCTGTTGGCCTAATTAGAGCCATTCAAACAGACACACAGGGTATGGTGCAGGCTCTGAGCTGCTGTTACCCACTAGACCTGCAATTTGCTTTTCAAGATTTAGTAAGCTTATATAAAAACAAGGTCATAGCAGAATGAATAAGAACAAATGTTTCAAGTTTAGCTGGATTGCCCAGGCTCTCAGTCAATTCAAACTTGGAACAGTTTGGTAAAAGTCCCTCACAGCGTTCCCATCTATCCTCAATAAGCAGTAAAACAAAATGCAAAGAATAATTCCTCCCTCATTCCCCAACTTCATTTAGCATATTCACACTTGTTCATTCTCTCACAGGTCTCATATTTACCACTCTAGCTTCATTATGCCTGTCTGGGTCTCCACGGTTTAATTAACTCCTACACAGAATGATTGCCTTCAGCCGATTTTTTGAGGCTAAAGTTGGGAATTAACCCAAAACGTTCAGTCATTCAGCTAACCTGGACCATCCGTACAAATGCCACTGGTAAGGACTTCCAGGTCTTTATAACTCTGACAGAAGTCCTGTGCATCTTATCACAGGAACTCCACATTCAGTCAACTCTTCTTTGCAGGGAATATCCCCTTGGCCTTCTCCGGCAGCAGGCTGCCTTTGACCCAAGTAAGCTCTGCTTTCCACATCTACAGGCTGTGCATATTGAATGGGCATTTTAAAGGACACCACATGAGCCTGCTCTCACCTTCATGCTTCCCAGGTGGCTGCCAGGCATAAGCTGTCTGATACCTCCTGTAACAAGTGTGCAGTCCCAGGGCCATGGAGCCTATTGCTGCGACGTTTTTTGGTAAGAGATGTATTGAGACTCTTTCTGTCCTTCCAACTATAAAGCATTTTTATGTTTTCTAGAGGCAAGTATCAAGTTCAGTGAAGGGGAACTTTATTCTAAATTATTTGCATAGCAGAGTGACATCCCTTATAAAATTTAAAAAAAAGCACAAAAAGAAAAAATAATGTTTGCCAATCACAAAATAATTATGGCATAATGAGAGTCCAGATTAGCTGGCATGTACCTGTTGCTGTACCTACAGTACTTACTTCTAGCACTTTTTTTACCCCATACCTTATTCTTTTATATGAAAATGTTTTCTAGGAAGCAAACAAAAAGAAGTGCATTGCAGGAATTGCCTTTCCTTTTCAGAACTGCAGATCTGCTGCCGCCTCTTTGCCCTGGAGATATCCACGCTTAAGCCGCACTTCCTACTCTCCATACCCTGGTGAGTGTCCTTGATTGTTATTCTCTGAGTGAAGAAATACCTCAGTCTTGCTGAAAAAGCTGCTTAACCTTTCATAAAACATCTGAAAACCCACCGAGAAGTAGAGAAGAGGCAATTCATGACTGTATTTAGTGTCTCAGACATTCAGCAGATGGATAGGAGTCCTGACACCCAGTGCTGTCAGCAAAGACTGTTGATCTTGTGCAAAGGGAAATAGCGATGCAAACAGCTGAAGCAATCCGAACCAGGCTGCTCCGCCAGGTGAGGGACTCACATGAATGGTGGGAAATGGGGATCCTCTTGGGCAAAAAAGAGAGTTAAAGAAAGGATCTCTACATCCCGAGGGAGTGTTTACCCCCTTAACTAAAATAAAGTGTCACCTCATAGGGGATTTCTTACTATTTGTGTTGCTTTTTTATGTATAATTTCCTTATCTCCATCTTTATAAGGATATTTGTACTTTTCGAAGCCATTGGGATCTCATGCTTCCACTCAGCATTAACTGAAGTATTTCTCCACTTCTGTGCATCAGAGGTATCGCTCTGTCTCACACATCCTCAGACTTCCTACCAAAGTTGTCCCAGTTTAAGCCTTTGCTTAACTTTCCTAAGTAGTCTTCACGCAACAGTAGCACACAATATTACTTCATGGTAAAAGTAGGATTAGATCCTACCTATGTTGGCCTTGCAAATGAGCTTTAAGACCAAGTAAGGTAATAGGATCAGAGCATATTGCAACTAGAAGGCTGCAAAACTAGGTTAACTGCACAGAAGGTAAGAATGAATTTCTGTTGAGAAGGACTCTTAAATCCAGTGTTCAACCACAATCAAGTGAAATTGCTCTGTAAGTCATCTTCATCCAAGCTGAAATCAGCATAAAGGTTCTTAGGGTTTGGGCTGGTTTTACACACACACAACATTTCCTAGACCTTTCCTAGTAGCACTAAGGTACAACAAAGGAAAATGATGCGTAGGGATCCTCAAAAGATTTTAAATTTAATGACTTGCCTGAGGATTGGACAAACAGGACTTGAAACTGAAGGTCAGAAGTTCCTTTATCAGTGTCAGCCAGAAATGCAGCAAGGAAAATGCAGTTAGTTTTAACGTCTTGCTTGACTTCATACAGACCCTAACATCACTGCCATCACAAAACTATTTATAATTTTTTTTCTATGTAAACAAGTCTATATCTTGCATAGATTCCCTCAAATGCTCCAATATGTTTATATAAATATTTTGTATCATCACAGAAAAAACCAATTTCTTAAAAAGTCTTTCTATATCCTAGAAGTTTTCAAAATAGGAACAGGGACTCATATATGTGCTAGAGGGACTGCTCTGATGTATGAATCATTACTTCTAGAAACCCATTTAGGTACAGATTCCTATTGTCTTAAAGATCTTTTTTGATAATTAAATTTTGGCTTGAAAAAGAAGTGCTACTAACGCAATGAGAAACTCATGCTCTACTTCCTTCCTGTTGTACCTGATATTCTGTGCCAACCACTGAAAAAGTGTGAAGCCCTGTGTCCTTGCAGAGGTGCTTCAAGTTTTATACTTTTGCCAAGATAATCATTAGCCTTTCTGGATAACCTCCTGCATTTGATGACCTCATGATGAATACAAGTGACCTCAGGGGTCACCTGTACAGCCTGGACCATCTGAGCTAGTTCCACTCCTCACATTTAAGGCTGCAGAAAGAGAAGTCAAAGCTCTCTAGTAAACCAGTCTCGTGTAGTGAACAAAGAATTGTAGTTTTGCAGCTGAACAGAACTGGTCAAAGAAATAATGTTTTAGCAGTTCATGCACTTCTATAAAACCAAATCTGGAATTACATTGACAAATACTTCATGCTAGCAACTAATATCTGCTACATATATCATCTCTAGCCCATAAACGTACAAAAGAAGAGGGACCAGAATTACTTTGCATATGGGGTAAACCCAGTTATAAAATTACTGGACACATTCTGTTCTGCTGCAATTGCATAGATACAATGGAGAGTGAAATCCAGGCCTTTCCTTTTCCAAACAAGGGCACAAACAGTTTTTCAGAAACTGTTTTTGTCTTATTTCGCTGGAGCTCCTTAAAAAGTATTCCACTTTCGTTTTGGTTTTTTTGTTGTTGTTGTTTTGATTGGTGATGGTCATTTGGGATATAGGTGGATGGAAATTAGGCAAAGAATGAGATTTAAAAGTTCAGTATTATCTACAGTCACCAGAAGTCTGAAACTTACTTTGTGCTGGATATTCCTATCTTTATGTCGCTTCTCCTCCCATTCCCTCCTTTATGATTGCTATTTTGACAATTGACCTACAGTTAATTATATGCAAATGTTATTTTGCAATGGTTTCCACAACAATTCTGCGATGCTTAATATTCAGATATGTGTTCCTATGCACCTTGTTCAACAAAATTGATACACATGTGATTATTAAGTATCTCTAATTTATCCTCTGATTTTAACACCATAATGATGGCTGACCTGTGTATTGTCTAACATGGAAAAAGTTGTATTTGCTTTAGCTACTTTAATAGTGAATTTGCATAATTTCAGCTTTTAAATTGTTTGTAAAAAGTAGTTTTATCTTAGAATTTGCTGTTCTCCAAACCCCTAGGTTCCTACCTCACATTTAAAACATAGTGTTTTAAATACTTTCTTTCACTGCTTCTACTAAAAGTATTCCTAAACATGCTTCTGCTGCTGAAATGGCTAAAGTAACTGCTGGCTTAAATGTTCTAGAAATAATTATACACCTATCATTTCTATAGGTCACCAATAATAAGTCCCCTGTGTATCTCTGAATCTTCATTCAGCTCAGTTAATTGGGGTTTGGAAAATGTTATTTTCTCATGTCAGGATATTCTGACTTGAGTAATTACTGTTACAATTTCCACTCTAATATCACCAACCTCATTATAAGCAATAATAAAGCCTCACAATACCCTGTTGAAAGAAAAAAAATATTATCCTTGTTGAGTAGCATATGAGAAGAAGGCATATGAGACATAGTATTATTTTCAAACAGTGTCTTAATCACCTGTTATCACTGGAGAGGCAAAGGCTTGCCTGAATAATTATGATATCTCAGTATCACTAAAACCAGACAAATGCTGTTTATGACATCCTAAATCATTTGCAAAACATTTTTACAAGTTTTGCTGCAATTTGCCTTGAGACATTACTGTGACATGGTTGACTAGAAGTTTCTTACATAAAGCAATTTAAACCATTTCTGTGACTGCCTTATCTTGCAATATAACATGACCAAGTAGCTAAAAGTCACGTAGCAGAAAAAAAACCCCAGGCAAACAGCTGCCCTGACTTAGATGTAGATCTAATTACTAGACCTCTCAGACAGCACCCTCCAAACAGTTTTAACAGAGACAATTTTCCTCCTTTGGCTCCTGCTCTGCTTGGTTCCAGCCACAGAAATCTGCGTCTGATCAAAACACACAAACTCCACCATAGATCACCAGTGGAGCCAAGCAACTACTTTAGGTTTGGCCCAGCCTATTCATCGCACTCACGCTTATTTCACAAAATAAGCCAATAGCTATTAAAAAGTTCTTCAGTTCGTTTCCTTCTTTCTCTCAGGATCTAGTTGACTGGATTAATCCCTGTGAATCTGCCACCTGTTTTCAAACCTCTGACACTCAAAGATCTAGAATCAGAAGTAAAATATCCACCAGGAAGACCATCGCTTTCTGCATACTGACCCTGCCCTCCCTGTTGCAAAGCACTCTCCTGCCTCACAGCAGATCTCAAGGTGCAGAATTTATTTCAAAGAAAATCCCAAGCCTCTTGCAAACCTCTAGGGAAAATGGCCCACACGTGCATCAGGCTTTGCAGCCTCTAGGTAGGATCTCAGTTTCTGGGAGAGCCTGATACAAGAGCTTATTCTGCTTGCTAAGAAGGAAAGCTTTTCACTCCTGAATAACCCAAATTGAGCAGAACTGAAATTTGCAGCAGTGTCTCCCACAGGGCAGCACCCTTTGTGAAGTGTAGGAAAGTTTTGTGATGGGCCAGTGTTCATAGGTGATGGGTACTTCATAGAAACACGCTCTTCAGGATGACTGACAGCACAACTTTTCACCAGCTCCAGTTTACAAGGTTTTCAAGGACAGCGAAAATTCATCTCCACATGGGCAACATACATTGTCTGGGGGAAATCAAAGTCTTCTAAGAAGTGTTTCAATGTGCATGCTGACTTGCCTTAATGTTATAAATGAGTACATTTGGAACTCAGATATGTGGCACTTTATTTTCAGACTGTATTTCTCCTGCAGTCATTTTATTTGTAAAGCAGCACCTGTAGGAACAAAACATTATTATTTATAACTCAGCTCTCTGTCACGTAAACCAGGCTTCTGCCAAATCCCTTACAATACTATGCAACAAAACAGAGCAACTAATGCTGCAAATCTAATTTTACCTAATACGTGCCGCACTAAATGAGGTTCTGGTCATGCCTGGTTTTATCTCTCTGTGTAAGCTGCAGCAAGTCACTTGGTCCTTTGGTTTCTTCCCCTCTTCTGTACAAATCAGAATAAGGCGGCTAATGTAAACGGGGCAGAAGTTCAGATTAGATGTACAAGTAGTCCCAGAATTTCAGAATTTAATTGTCTGAAATGCCGACGCTTTGAACCGACTGCAGAATAAAACACAGCCCTACATTGCAATACTCTTGGAACCGCAAATATCTTGGCTGCATTAGGAATGCTTTCTGGTGGTTGCTGAAGTCTAGAAAAGGCTCACTGGGAAATAAAATTCTGACTTGCAGAAACTGCTTGGCTTGGGAAGTTGTTCTCCCAGGACAGAAATGAAAATGTAGCCAGTGACCACAGTGTGAGCAACAGAGATTCAGAAATTATCTGGATGAGTTCCAGAACAAATTGGCTGTTTGTCCAACCTGGACACAGTTGGCATGTCACCTGGTTTGATGGTCTCCTCTTCTGACCAAATCCCACTTTTCACCTGACAAACTGGAAAAGGTTTCTCAAAACTAAAATGTTTCCCAAAAAATCACAAGTAGCAGAATCCAGAACTGCTTATTGTCTCAAATAAATGACACCGCTTATACAATTTTCTCTATTTTATAAACTACCGTGAAATGCTTCTGAGAGCAGGTCACATGGTAGTTAATTCCAGTAAATATATAAAGTACAGAATAAAATTTGGAAATAAACTGTCTGGTGCAGTCAGGCTGCATCAAGGCATACTCACTATCTCAGAGTCTTTATATCTAATTCTCCGTGTGGAATAATGAAGACAAAACTGCTCCCTTCTTCCTATGGAAATGTAACTCCTTTTCTAAGGCAAAACTACTGAATTAACATGCTTTTCTCTGCAAACCTTTCTGCTCTGCTACTTGAACACAAATTCCGGTTGTCTTGGAATACCAACGTCTCTTAATGAAACTGAAGTTGACTGTGACATTTCAGGGAATGCTCATGTAAATTATATTTTCACAAAGAGCGAGTACAAAACACAACCTCTCAGTCTAAATATGAATAATGCCAAATAACCTAGAAGAGAAACATGCTGTTACTGAAAGCAGTGAGTTAAAACAGGAGCTTTACTTTAAGTCATTCGTGGGGCAAAGGTTATTGATTAGCAGAGTCTGACTGTGATTTGTTCAACTGATTATAAAACTTTATCTTAAAGCAATAGGAGGCCCTGGTGCTATAGCTGGAGCCAACAGCATTGGGCTCCTGTGCTGTAAAGAATTTCAGGGAAAAAAAATATTAAGCAAGTTTCTGAAAAGCAGCCTCAGCCTGTTTTTCTCTCTCTAAATCTAGTCATGATGCTACTTAATATTTCACTCTGAAATCCTTGGCTAAATGGAAATCAATTTATTCCAATTCCTCTGCTACAATGTATTAGTATTACCCCGATATTGGTAATTGGCTTTTGGCAGACTTACTACAGCTTAGGCAATCTCGTAAAAAAGATAAATATAGTACAAAACTTACAGAGATGGGTGGAATTGAAATAATTAAAAATTGCAATCATAAAAAATTGAATCTGTGTGTATTTAACTAAGAGTACTTTGTATGACTTATGTCACTGAGCTCTAAATTACTGGAAAATTCCCAACATTTTCCACGCTAAGGAAACATGACAAACTAAGCATACCAAATATTAGTTTTTCTTGCTGTTTTTCTTTTCTTTTTTTTTTTTTTTTTCGGCCAGTGTACTGGAAGTCACTGGCTGCTGAATCAGTTCCTATTGCATTATCTAAAGTAAAGCTTTCTCTCATTCTAGTCATCACAAAGGCAAAACCTTAAAATAGATTGCTAAGAAATTGCCAGTATAAGATATATTTGTCACACTCACTATCTAATTTCACAATGACCTATGATGACATAGTGCAGTCAGATTACCATAAAACATTAGGATTGGAAAAAGATCTCATTAGAAGTTCTTTATAAAGAAGGCAGTACTTTTACAGAATAACAAAGCAGCAGCTTTTTCTTTCAAAAGAGCTAGTAAAATATTCTTTTGAGAAACTGTGATAAATACCTGCAATTTAGGTTCATGTAATTCCTCCCTGATTGACTGTAATGAGTCTCCATTTGTCTTGTAAACTGAATACTTAATCACTGTGTTCAAAATTACATCAGGTTATTACAGTGTTCAGTATGTCTAAAACGAAAAGCTATTAACTGGCTGATTTGCAAGCCTGAAGGGACTTCAAAATCTGTATTAAATAATACATTATTTGTATTTCAGGATTATGGAATTGGCTCCATCTGGCTCTCTGTGGCTTATAAAACAAGCTGCCAGTAATTAAAATTTCCACCACTGACCACTGGTGGCTTCCAGCAGAATTCAGCTGGAGAAGGTGAAATGTGCAGAAACGCTGCTTAACAAATTTTAAGAGATGGATGTGAAAAAGCCTGCGTGCTTCTTGTGAGATTTGGGGGAACCGAGGCATGCAAATCATAAAATCTGATCTTGGGAAACTCTGGTTCACCTGGCACCTAGTCCTGCGAGGTCCTCACTCTCACTATTTTATTCTGACGTTCCCCAGGCACTTGGAGATGTGCTGCTGAGGGTGGCCTGTCTGGGTGGGGTGGAGTTCAATATCCAATGCACTCCTGCCTGGCCAGGTTATTCCTTCACCTACCAGTCCTTGGGATGGCTTCCTAAGAGCCCATGTCACTTATACCGACAGGATGAAGTTCCTTGCAAAAGACAACAGCCACTGTGTGTAACACAGAGCTGAAAGTGCCGGTGCTGTTTGTTTGTAGGACCCACCGGCAAGTGAAGCAGTGGTCCCAGCTACAGGAGAGGAGGTCCCTTGTAGTCTCCCCTTGGCAGGATAAAACAGGGACTTGTTTTTCCCCATTGAGCATCCAAGCCAACAGACTGGGGGTTGTTTTGCACAGGGGCTCCTCTAAGTCTCTCCTTGTGAAGAAAACTGGCTGCAATTGCCTAAAGCAGGGAGAAGCCCTGGGTTCTCATCTCTGCTACAAAACCTGCTTGTGCGCTTCCTCCAGAGGCCGTTTGTAGTAGCAGCAACCTCTCCTGGGTGACTGGAGGAGTGTGACTGTGTGCCATATGACTCAGCGGTGCACTAACCAGTGCTATCTGGGCTCCTGCCGGGAATGCCACACCTGGTTTATCCCAAAAGGCTTAGGGAGGGCTTCCCCAGAGCAGCAGGGCATGCCCCCTTGCCACCCTGGGAAGGAGCTGGATTTAAGGCTCAGTCCAACTACTGCATTAGTCACCCCCCTGCAGCACCACATAGTTCCCACCATGCAAGCACAAGGAGCTCAGCTGCTTAAACCAGGGTTTCGATTCTACTGCAGGGACCCAATGTTCTAATTGCCTCCAAAAGCCATGATATTTTTAAGCATTTAGACTTAGAATCATAGAATCAGTAAGGTTGGAAAAGACCTTTCAGATCATCGAGTCCAACCGTTAACCTAGCACTGCCAAGGCCACCACTAAACCATGTCCTCAAGCACCACGTCTACCTGTCTTTTCAATACCTCCAGGGATGGAGACTCAACCACTTCCCTGGGCAGCCTGTTCCAGTGCCTGACTACCCTCTCGGTGAAGAAGTTTCTCCTAATATCCAACCTAAACTTCCCCTGGCGCAGCTTGAGGCCGTTTCCTCTCATCCTATCCCTTGTTACTTGGGAGAAGAGACCGACCCCCACCTCGCTACAACCTCCTTTCAGGTAGTTGTAGAGAGCAATAAGGTCTCCCCTCAGCCTCCTCTTCTCCAGACCAAACAACCCCAGTTCCCTCAGCCGCTCCTCACAAGACTTGTGCTCTAGACCCTTCACCAGTTTCATTGCCATTCTTTGGACACGCTCCAGCACCTCGATGTCCTTCTTGTAGTGAGGGGCCCAAAACTTCTGCCAGGCAGCTCTCCAGCCACTCCTCCCCAAGCCTGTAGCCTGTAGCGTTGCAACTTCAACTACTTGTCCAGGGCTAGGGAGGATGAAATGCCCCTCTGCAGACAGCAAGTGCATGGAAGTCTTACTTAATTTGTGTGGGCCTTAAAATTGTCATCAGATTTCAAGTTGAATTTCACTCGCAGGGGGATAGTGGCAGAGCTAAGTAAGAAAACATACTCTGATTTCTCTGTTCTCCCATCTGCCCAGACAGACCAGGCTATCCCTGCCATATTTCTATTTAAGTAATTATGGAGGCCCCAGACTGTTAACCGATTTAATGAATATGCCATCTTTTTAAATTAATTTTTGGGGACATTGTTCTTGGTCAGGTGTGAGTGTGACACCAAGCCTGTTAATCAGCCAGACATGCCAAAAAACAGGTGCCAAAGGGATAACAAATAAAGGATTAAAAGCTATCCATCAATATGCCTACCTTCCTCCAGACCTCCAGTGATCCTTGCAGTCAGAATCTCTCAAAACAGTAAGAGGAGGAAAAAAGGGGGAAAAATAGGTGTTTATTTTGAGCATATTTTGTCGATGAGGGTTAAGAGATTTTTCTCTGCTACAATATCTGTGCCTTCATAAATGGTTTGGTTACTCTGCGAGATCAAAGAGCGTGGTCTGTTCATCCCTCAAGTCACTGAGGATAACGAAGGGAATCGAAGTGAAAACACCACGAGGCATTGGAAATGAGAGGACGGTTTGAGTCCCAGAGCTATTTTGTTACAGTGATCATCCTGCAGCAGGCTTCAGAAATGACAAGCTGCTCATTGAATCCCAGAGAAACTGTGAGACTGAAATCTCTTAAGATATCCAGGGGCTACAGAATAACTAAGGCAGGGCCAGCTGTTATGTATAAAATGACTACCTCAGTAGGATACCAGCATTGTGAGCCCCAAACATCTGAGAGCCCAGGAAACAAGAAAGTGGTTCCCACTTCGCGCATCAGTCAGACAGCCTCCTGGCTAATAAATCCTTGACAAATGCATGCCCCAGGCGTTTGGCAAATACCTGCAAAACAGGGTTTATGAGGAGGGACAGTCCCTGCACAATATTCTTTTGAACACAAACCCACAACAGCTGGCACCGGGAACTGGTAGCGCAAATGATCTGGACACGCGTAACTTCTGCGATCATAACTTAACCTGTGAAACCTTGGTGAGGGAGATGGATCAGTGGAAGACTGATGGGCTAAAATGACAGCACTCGGGCGACGTGAGAGCTCTTCCAGCCTCTGCTGGAAGTATGCATGGCTTCTCCACCTTCAGCTGAGCACTTTGGAAAGAGAGAAGCCTCTCTCCAAAGCTGACAGCAGCAAGTTTTACTCAACAGTACTAGGCAGAAGTAAATGATCTAATGGTGGGTACCTGCTGGAATGCCTCACGCTTGTTTATAGAGATTGTAATTATTACAGGGTAACTGCTGTGCTTTTAGTTCTTGCTAATTTTGTTTTGGCTCGTCTTCTCTGATTTGCATGCAGAGCACGGGTCTCTAACGCAAACAACAATTGTTTTGAGATATAAAAAAATCCTAAGTGAACAGCCTGCTTTCTGGTAACTGAGGCTGTACTCAGAAAAGTATTTCTTACAGACAGCACCATGGTATTCTTCAGCTTGCTTAAGAATTTTCTATCACCTGCTTAAGAATTTTCTTATCAAATACGGTCATTATTGCTTCTTTTTTATAAATGATTAGTGAAACATCACTCCTTCAAACTGAGCACTGCGTCTGAATGTCAGCGCTGCGATTTTCATGCTGAATATATTGATGGGATTCATACCACCAATCTGTGGGCATGGTTGGGCTTGGTTGCTCTTGAGGTCTTCCTAATCCTCGCCCAATCTGTGACGCTCCAGTGTACTTTGGGGTAAGAAATAATGAAGAGCATAGCACAGAAACATAAAATAATCTGCCCATCTCCCACATCAGGTCTCACTTAGCCTGTATACTAAAGCTCTTATTCTCTGAAACACAAGAAAGTGAAATCCCTTCTAAAATGAATTATTTATATCAGCTCTGGGTGATCTACAGCAACTTTGTGGAGCACGGCATACTTACACACAGAAGGGAAGGCATGCAGTGAGCCTTGTGAAGGAAGCTGCCTGAGCAGCAAGACAGTCTGAATTTAGAATAAAACGTTCCTCATCATCGATTGCTCCATTCCTGCGAAAGCAACTTGCAAAGTCCTGACATTTTCCCTATGCATCATCAGTACCATCATCAGGCAGCAATAATACTGTTAGCAGCGCCATTAACCTTCTACGGCCTTGGCTCAACAGCACTCAGAGCCAGATCCAAACAGAGTACAGCTGCCTGAAGCACAACCACACCAGAACTGAGGTGCCCAAATTCAAGAACCCACCTTTGTGAAAATCCCCCTTCCCCACTGTAAAAGCCAGCACCTGCTGCTTTGCTGCTGTAGACACCCAGGCTTTCCACATTTGTGGGACTTGACTTGCAGTATATTGACGGGCTGTGTGGGCACTGCAGTCCTGCTGCCACTTTTTTCCTTCTGATGGGCAGCAGCTGGGGCCAGCAGCACAGCCCAGCGCTCGCCAGCTCCTGAGGGTGCAGAGCGGGGACACGAGAGAGGCCTGTGTCACCTCTATTTCAGGCTGCAGAGATAGCTTTGCCTATCAGCTAGGCAACAGCAACCAGTTGGTGCCCCCACTAAGAACAGGAGCAATGGGGAGAAGTCCCCTCTGCTCCTCCCATCTCCTGTTCCCGCTGGCAGTGGCAGATCAGCTGGCTGCTGGCAGGGAGAGACAGACGTGGCCTTAAGCACAATATACATGCGCATGGGTAACTATCTGAAGAAACTGCGTAGAAGCTGCTTTTTCTGGTCTCCTATTTCCCCTCCACCGTAAACTTGGCTGAAGGTGGGCTCCTGTGCAGCCGAGAAAGGCTCAGTGCAGGCCAGGAAGAGCACAAGAGAACAAGAGAGAGAAAAGAACCTGCCCATGGCCTAGGAAGAGGGGCTGTTCTTGGAAAGGGGACAGACAGCCCATGCTCTAACCTACACACCAAGGGATGCTTATGTATTTTGCATGAGAGAGCACACAGACAAAGGGTATAAACAAGCTGAGTCCCTGTGTGGAGTTGACTAGTGTTTTAAAGCACCGAGACTGCACAAACAACCCCCCTGCTGGGATTTAGTTAATTTATTTAATGATGCAGAAAAGAATATAACCCCCATCTTCCCCATGCCGTGTTGAATCTTCAAGGCTAATAGATTTTATTTTGCTTAAGGAAGCGAGTGTCATTTTCCAGAACTGAAGCGATTTTTAAGGCTCCCAATATACCTCTGTTTACCCCTTGTATTTAAAGTGTGTTAATCCAACTCTTGAAATTATATACATTCTAATGGAAAGCAATTGCCAAGACTGGTAACTGGCTGTGAGCCATTGCTAGAGAGAACACAAAGGGCTGGACATGATCTTTGGTCTGAACCAGCGCTACCATTCATTCATCTGCTCTCCTGGTTGCCCACATCCAGACACAGCCCTTAAAGCATCCCTTAAATGTATCACTTAAAACTTTATAGTGTCTTGGCACTTCTCTGCATAAAAATCAGCCAGTAGCTTTTAAAAGACATTTGTATCTTCCTAGAAGTTAGGAAGGTGGGGTTGTCAAAAACCAAGCAACAGTAGTCATGTATAGTGTTTTATTGCTACTACTAGTAAATTAATCATAGAAAATTAAAATATTTAATGTGTAATAATGCTGGCAAATGCAGTACCTCAGGTATGTCCCTTTAAACAGGAATTCAGAGTCCGTGACGTTATTTTTAGCCAACCTTGACTTAACGTTCATCAGTTATTTTTTACTCAGTTGCAGGTTGTTGCTTAGCATGCTGCTGGTTTTGCTGTCTCCCTCCCTTCCTCTCTCATTTCAGATTATGTTAGATTCTCAAAGTTTTAAAACTTATCAGCTCCCTCACATTTCTTGCATTTGAAAATGAGGCTGAAAAAACGCATGGAAGCCACGCTATCTGTTCTACTGCAGAGGTTGGTCATTTCTGACTCTCATCTGTATCTGCTGACTCTGTATTTGGCCAGAGCCAGCTTTACCTTGAGCCTCACCCTGGGAAGGCTGTTAGTGTCTGTGTCACTTCCTTGTAAAGTACCTACTTGCAGTTGTTGGCTTTGCTTAAATTAATGCATTACACTTGAACTGCAGAGAACTCATACTGTATATTTTGTCTCCCTAATCATTATTTGGCATTATAAAAGAAAATACCATTTATACTGCAATTAAAAAAAATAATCAGGCTACTGATTGGAGCTTCCATTAAGCATATGTCTGTGCAAGAATCAATGCTACCATTGCTTCCAAGTTGGAGCTTTTCTTCTAACTGTGAAGAGGACCAAGGAATTAAAACAATTGCAGAAAACCAGGCAAACCCAACAATCACTCATTTGGCAGCACAGCATGTTGCTGTGGATTTCATGGGATTTTTTTATATTGCACCTGCTCATCCAAGGCGGCAATATTTATAGCGAGATTTTGAGAAGTCTATTGTTCTAATTAAGGACTGTGTTGATAACCAAACTGGTGACTGAAAAACACCGAGCAAGATGTTCGTGACATGGTCTGATGGTAGTTACCAGCCTCTGTTTCCACTTCCCTCACTGCTGATTCGCTTAACAAGCAAGGATACGGCACAGAACTCTGGAGAACTTAGAAAGGAAAAGGAGAACAAGAGACTTTACCAAAGGACAAAAAAATCCAAACCATTAAAAAATAGCACAATTTTGAGGACAAGGTGAGTCTTGCTTCTTTAAAAAAAAAAAACAAAAACAAACCCTTATGATGTGAATTGTAAATTAACATTCATTCTAAGTTGTTTGCACTCTATGTAGTCCACCCAAAACCTATGCACCATCTAAGTAGTATCCGAAGGAGCTGGAGAGAGAGTTTTAAAAAGTACGTGAGCTTTGGGCTTCTCCTTTGCAGAGAAATGCATTTTTCCCATAAAGTATTTGTTTTCTTCAGGCTAAGATAATTTTTGTAATTAGAAGGAAAAAAAATATTAGTGATCTCAAAAAGATTCCACAAAAACCAAGTACATTCTAGTCTTTTCAAGCATTTTAGTTCAGTATCCCTACTTTTTCTTGCTTAGAAGAAATGGGGGAATGAAGAATTGTGATTCTTCTGGTCATATCTCTGGTCATGTTCAACGTGAACTGAACACGCCATGGCTACTATAAAAGCACTAGATCTGATTACCATTAGTATACTAATATTAATATTCATAAGTATATTCCCCCTCTCAGGAAGGAAAACAAATTTTGAAAGAGAAGCACTCACTCTACTGAAATACAAATACAACAGAGTGTAGATCACACCCATTCCTTAGCTGTTAAAATAAATAAATACCTGAGTTTCTAAAGAAAGGACTAAAAAACTGACAGCATTCTGGAATGGCAAGGTAACAGAGCCTTAAATGAAAGGTAACAGAGAAACAGGACAGTCAAAAATGAGCGTAAATGTGAATGGTTTCTAAATCCCAAAAGACATAACAAATTTCTTCCCAGTGCCGCATTTCATGTTTTCACAGTAATATTCTTCTAACAGATGGTTCCTTGAGCCATAATTGTCTTTCTTTGTAAGACAATTCGAGACACTTACATCAACAAAGCACTGTGTAGAGGATGTCATCCAAACTTGGTCCCCTGTGGAAACATCCAACTTTGTGGCATGTTATTAATGATTATGGGATATAGATGCGCATTGCTAACATTTGTACTTTTCAGTTAAGATCCTGTAGTATTTACTGTTTCACCTATAAAAAAGCTGTTTCATGGAACAAAGTGATTATGTGACAAAGCTATTTTTAAACAAAAGTGCAGGCACTCACACTTGTACGGTAATGCTAAATGTTCAAATACAACAAAAAATTAGTAACAAAATATTTCTAGGGCCTAACATTTTCCTGTAGTAGCAAGTAAGTTCTAAGATCAGTTGTTCTTCAAGACTGCATGGAGCTACTGTAGCAAAATCAAAGAACAGGTAAGGCTACAAATACAGTCGTCTTGGGGTCCTTTAGGCAGAAGTGCCAAAACCTGGTGAATGTTATTTCATTCACTAAGAAGTTATGGAAAAGTTGTCATCTTTGGTCTGCTGTGATCTCTGAGTGAGGAAAGGTTTAATGCCTCAGAGGACCTCTGTTCAGCACTTCTGGAGAGCAAATTTATGCCAGGCAGTGGGTATTATGTCTGGGAAAGGACCTCCAGACCGGTCTGTAAGTTCTTTTTATTTACAATATTTTCTTCTCAAGAAATTGTCATCTCATCTCAGAGAGACAGGCATCCTTTCAAAACAAAGAATGACTTAAATTTCCCTGGCCAAAAGTGGCTGAAGTGGCAGGCTTAACTGCAAGTGAAACTAAGAAGTCACAGTTCTCCTTCGAATATTGATTCAAACCATAAGCAAGCCAAAAAGTCCAGGCAAAGCTGTAAATCAGATTCTGATCCCATCAATGTCAGAGCCACAATTCAATACTTCAGCCTGTGTAACTGATATTGCAATGTGGACCGTTCTCCCTTAATGGCCAAAGAAGCATGTTTTCCAGCAGAAATCTTCCCAGCATGCCTGTGATATCGACAGGGCTTTGTAATATTGCTAAGTCAAGACTGCTTTCCAAAGCATAATGTTTAAGCATTTGGTTTTTGTTGCTGTTTAAAAAGCTTTTCAGACTCTTATGGCTTCATTTGTGATCTTGGACCTGTGAAGGATAATAGATTGGCAAAGTATCACTGCAGACAGACAGCTCCTCAGTTCCAAGCTTCAAGTCAGCCTGCATTGCGTCGGATTCACCCTTCAGCGTTGTGCAGTTTCTCAGCTGCAGTTCTTTGGTGAAGCAGAATTCAATCTGACCAATTGTTTGTGCTTTTTCACCCTAGAAACACGAGGGATGAGATCAGCTTGATAGGGAGAAGAAAATAAATCAATTCTTCAGATATATTGCTTTATCTATAGAATACAGTAGTGCTTATTTGTATATTTGCTGCTTGAAAAATGTGAAGGAGAGAGGTACCAGAGGCATCCACTCTGAACAGCTTATAGTACATACTTGTCTTTAAGGAGCAAGCAGACAAGGAAACGCATTCCAACAACAGAATTCAGTAACAATTTGGGGAATCTGCCTAACTAGTAAGTCTCATTATGAAATGCTGTGACACAGATTATCTTAGCATTTACCAATTTCTGCACAGTACACAGAAGCTGTTCACCTTAATGATGAGCTCTGGCTGAACTCTGTGAACGTTGAAGGGTATGTGTGACCTGAAAGCCACCTTTCACCAACTCTTTTGTAGCAGAATGGGAATTGAGGCAAAGAAAATTCTCCAAGAAGAGAAAGAAACTTAGTTTTAGAACAGCTTTTACTGAAAAGAATACAGAAGCAAGCTGTCAAAAGTAGCAGAAATGTCGTTTTTGGACTACAGGACAGAGTAGGAAGAAAAATATTGGCCATGAATAAGGCAGGCAGGCAAGGCATAGAAGCCTTTCACCCGAGGAAGATTATACAGAAATGTGGAAAAAAAATTGGTTTTGAAACCACTAAGCAGGACAAAGATATACATACAAGACAAAAGTAACCGTGGTAGGTTTTTTTTGTTGTTGTTGCTTTGGGGTTTTTTTTGGTTGTGGGTTTTCTTTTTTTAGTTTGGTTTTAGGTTTTTGTTGTTGGAGCGGTTGGGGTTTTTTTTGTTTTGTTTTTTAAACAAACTTAACAACAAAGCAAGTATGTACTAGGTTTTAAATATCAAAGTACCTCCATAATGCACTTCAGGCATCGACAAGGCTATCTGAAAAGGGCTATCTTTAAATAACTGGGGTGTACTTTTTCCTTTCTATTACCCATTAGCTTCAGCTGTTAAGCACAGAAGACTCAAGCTGTAAATTACTTTCACAGAATTTGAGCAGTATCCCAGTTGTACTAAAAGCAATGGCAGAACTACAGTGAACAGAGCTAGAAACTGGGGTTTGTGTTAGCTCTGTATTTCTTCAACATCAAGAGGTGGGTGAGCGTGCAACCCACATTCAACTCATATTCATTTATTGCTTAAAGTAATTTAAAAATACATTTTAAAAATATTGTAACCTAGAATTCTTTTTCATTTGAAGAAATATCTGAGTATAAGAACCTCAGAGCACTACTAAAGCAAATAAGCTGACAACATACAAGCTGTTAAACTCCAACAGCAACTGTATCTTGGCAAATTTTCATAAAATTTTCATCTGTGTATGGGCAGTAACTCTGCCAAGTGTTTTGTAGTAAACCACTTTTATCAAGCTGAGATATTAAGGAATCACTTATAAGAGGGAAAGCCATCTTGTGGGTTTGGTTTTTTGTTTTCTTTTTGAATAAAAGCGAAGTAACCTAGCTGAAAAAGGAAAGAAACAGCTATGCAGCCTACCCATGCAATTGTTCAGAATACTATTTTGTTCCTTCAAAGGCATTTTTGGTTTGGATATGGTGACCTGTATTTTACATTACAGCACATTGTCTCTGTGTACCACATTCTCTACTGCATTGTGATTCACAGTACAATCGTTGGCAAGGAAAAGTAGAACGAAATGGAAATTTTAGCCACCATTGGCTTGAAAGGAAAGACTATAGTCATCTTGAACCACAGTGAAGATCAAAATGCCTTTTTGTACCTCTTTAGGTACCGGCTTTTGAGAACAACTTTAAAGACAAGCCTTTGAGCTGCTTTATTTCTGAAGGATTCTGTCCATTGAGTAACTTCTTCATGCATACCACGAGCCATGCCCCATCAAGGGAACACTGCTGTTGACAGGCAGTACCCTTGTCAAGGCCAGCAGTCCCTGGCTCCATTCAGCTCACTCTTGTTGGTTCTGGCAATTTGCTATATGGCAATTAAGTTTTAGCAGGAGGAGTGGAAAGTACTCAGCTACAGCAATACCTCTAGCATGGTGGTTACAGCATTCATGCCAAAGATGCAGGTTCACATCTTTTAAGACAAAGAGACCTTTAAAACCCAGTGCTCCCACTTTCTGGGTAAGTATACTAACAGCAAAGTTACTAGGTAAAGAATGGACACTTCGTCCACTAACAATATTTCTCCATTAAGAGAAGGCTGTGGCAACAGTAACATAAGCTGAACTCAGTGATGCCAGTACGTAAGCAATGTTTTTATGAACTCAACTCCAAGAATCGAGCAATATCTAATCTGCAAAGAGCTGTAGACACAAGGAACAGCCAGATCTGAGTTGCACCATGCTGAAGATTTTTCACTCTACTTTTGTTTTTGGTTTTTTGATAAAAAGTGCTCTTAAAAAAAGTTGTTTGGTTGGTTGCTTTTTCATTTGTTTTTCAGTTTTGGGGGGTTTAGGAAGCATGTGTTTGTTTGGGTTTTTTACCTCTTCTGGAGGAAGACATTGGATCTTTGGCATTACACCATAAAATCTTGTAAGAGCTTCCTTTATGGCAGTCATCTGAAAAATTAAAAAGCTTCTATAAATTAATAAGTCACTAGCACATCTTCCATCAGCTCCCACACTTGTTAAGTTCACAAAAACTTTCAGATAAAGCACAACCTTAAAGAACTATGCAATTAAAAAAAGATCATTTGTTCTCTAGAAATTACTTGACTCCTGCTGAAAAAAAGTACATGCATATGATTTTGTTTTATAAAAGATTGCCTCTTACCTGGTAATATGAACTGCTTGGCTTTATCCCAGCTTTCAGGAGACAACTGAAACAAAGATAAAACATCTTTCCATGGTTCCTGTATGCAGACATAACTTCACAATCATTAGGTAAACAGATAAACTTAGCAAGAACTTGGCAAGCATTACAGCAAGGGGGAGCAAGGGAAACTTGTCTCCCATCCTCTGCCAGGCCTAGGAAAGGTGCCTCTTTTCTGAAAGGCCACTTCCCATCCAACTCAGCAGGGTCAGGAAGAACACTCTCCCCCACCTTAATCTGAGGAGCTGGGAGAGTCAAGTCTTCAGACACAGCTAGGGGAAAGGGCAATATTACTGTTATCTGCTGGACCTTCAGAATGCTCCGTTGAGTGCCAGGTAGTTAAACTCCTTTCCTCTGCCTTGAGCCATACCCCTGTGCTCCGGCCACTGGGAGGGGATGGAGGCAGACTTGTGAGGCTGCTCTAGGCACCCTCATGTTCTAATGCAGGGCTTGCGGGGGTGGGAGGCGCACAGCACACTGGGAGAGGGACATGGTGCATGGATCTGGATCAATGTCAGGGCAGAAATGTTTCCTAATGAATATATTTTTGAAGTGGAAAGGTTGATCACATAAGAGAAACAAGGTAACCCTCAAGAACCTCTAGCCTGTGTACCCCTTCCTTTAGATTCAGTCCTGAGGGAAGTCCACACTTCCAACTTGACAAGATGACTCAGGACCCAATAGGTGCTGAGTGTCTAAGTCCCAGCTTGTTCTGTAAGGAGTGGGAATGTTCAGCATCTCACAGGATTTAATCCATGGGTGCTGATAGTGCTCAACCCTTCCAAGGTGAGGTTCTGTACAGGGGAGATTTAGCCCAGTTGACTAAAGGTCTAGCTGTCTGTCATCGTCATTTGACGCTGGATATAAAGAGGCTAATAAAATAGATGATGTTCTGTTATTCTTACAGGAGCCTGCATGATGTCCTCTTTAATAAGTTCCTTTCTGGAAACAATCTTTTAATCACTAACACTACTTTTTCTCATTCAAGTATAAATGAAGTACAATAAGAACATGAGCAGTCTTTATTCTTTTCAGTAAAGAACAATTTAATTATGTTCATTTTTACAATGGAGAATATGCTCTGAGCAATTAATTTCAACATGTTTCAGTCTCTATTCTTCTTTGGTATTACACATACTGATATAGAGTCACATAATCGGTCATTGTGCCATCTGTAAAATTTTTTAGTCACACCATCACAGCTACTTAGGCAACTGACTTATCAGACGTTATTAATTTTAACACTACATATGACATGCTCTTAAGCACTGTGTTTAGAAAAGTCTGATTAAGTTTTACAAGACACCTACAAAAATAAGAGGGGGGATGGGAGAAAGACATATTTCCTTTGTGCATATGCAAAGTAAATGAGACTTTGTTAGGAGATTGCTTCGGCAAGACACTGACAGAACATGAACAGGATTTTTAAATTTTTTTTTTTTAAGATATGTTTCTAGATACAAAAGAACTTATTTCCTCTCTGAGATACTGTCATCTTAGACAAAGAGACAATTCACAGTCAACAAATCCGAGTCAAACATTCTCTCCACCCATACCAAGCACTGCTCAGGAAAGGACTCTGGCCTCTTGGCATTCACCTGCAGCCAGAACGTGTACATGCAGTCCTTGGACAAGCCACAACATTCACATCAAGATTTTGTATCTGGAATGGCCAGTGCTTTGGAACCATGAGGAGGAATCAGTCCCTAGGACAAAGCCAGAGTGTCACCTCAGGGTTGTTTGAAAGGACAGCAGAGGGCTGCCTGCAGCAACTGAACACCGCCCTTCAGGACATCCTCTCTTGCTGTTACCTCTCAGCCTTTTCCCAGCATGTTCTGCACAATTTTGCCTGCAGCTTGTCCTTTCCTCTGAGCAGAGCACTGTCTTTTCTAAAAAAAAGTGTCCTGGCCTCAGTATGACTCAGAAGTTTGGGGGTTTTTGTCACTTGATTTAGAAGTTTATAGGTACCATAGCTTTTAGTAGTGAGATATAGCCGATACAGCTTCTCAAAATTTACTGGCTCACATTTTCTAAAATGATGCTGCAAAGAATGCTGCTGGCTTACCAGACTGTGGAGTGACCAGAGACATGCTTCTCAGAGTAGACCCTTCCTCTGAACTCTAGTACTAAAGTAATTTATGCTAACACTCATTTCCCCTCTGCCATCAAATTTTTACACTTTTTTTTTTTTAGGCTAGATTTGAAACTTTTAGAAACTTTGAAATAAGAGGCAGACCATAGAGTATTTACTTACCTGTTAAGATCAATGTGCTGGTAGAGTTCTAAAGCTTTACCAAAGTATTTCTTCTGAGAATTAAGGGCCTCAAGCGTGGCTGCACAAGTGCCATGTTTATCCCACTCATGTTTCCTACAGGAGAAAAGCAAAATTTAAGTTTTAGAAAACATTATTTGCAGATATATGTGCTGCAAAAGCTAGCCAATATACTTAAAACAAGTATCTGAAAGGCTACATATGTGAAGTAGGACACTGCACTAAAAAAATACTGCACGTGCAAAAAGCAAAACCAAGAAAGATCACTTCCACCATTTCCATTATAGCAACATTTATATATATGGGCCTATCAGGAAAGTAAGGAAGAAGCCTAAGAAGTTCCTGATTATGGTTTCTAACATCAGACTAAGGAAAAATTCTTTCAGACAATAAATCGTGCTAGAAATATATAAATGAGTTGGCCTTAACATTGACAGCTGCAAGAGAGAGACTTTTCAAATGAATGTAAGAACAGTAGAAGATAAAGGAGAAGATGGTCTAATGGTTTGGATATTAGTATGGACCTGGGACATTTAGAATCAGTATTCTGTTTTCCTATAAATTATGTATATGAATTTGTGCAAAAGTCATTTATAGTTCAGTCCTTCACCTGTTATCCTACCAAAGGGATAACACTCTTCTCCCTGCCCCCAATCAGCTATCTTTTTAAGACTGGACATTGCAAGGTGAGGAGATAAGATAGATATTGATGTGGAATAAACCGCTACCTTATTCCTAAGCTGACTAAGAGAACTTTGTGTCACAGGGGTGTGACAAAACTTTATCAAGCCAAAAGCGCTGTTCGGGTGTTTCTGTAGATTAAGCTAGCCCAACAGTTTGGGTGTTTGGTTTTCTTTAGCTGTCTCCTTTGAATCAGCTTGCTTTTGAAATAATTAAATGAAGGAATTAATGAAGTAAATATGTATCATGCTCTTATGATACAGAGGTCTGTTAGTGTATTACTAAGAAATGTTTGAGGTCAGAATGGTAAGAATTTGCCTAGAAAATGAATATTTCTAAACTTTGTGTAAGTTTTAGTGAAGTCCTTTATATTAAATGTACTTTCAAAGCACTAAAATTTTTTCAGAACTGAAGAGACTAACCCTTATTTAGGGTAGAACAGTGAAACTGCACAAGCTGCTAAGACAAGACTGTTACCTCAACTTTTACTTTGGCCTGTGGCAGTATTTTCATAGGCCTGCTCTCAAGTCTTGTTTCTATCCCACCATCAAGTCTTCTAAAACCACGGAACTGAGTGCAAAAGAAAGCAATTCTTGCAATTTTATGGCAGACAAACTCAAATAGGACAAAAAAATGGGGCAAAGCTCAAAATATATTTCTATCAATTCTAAAGTCTACTGAAAGACTAAACAGTGTAATCTTTAATAAGACCATCTGCAGATTTGGGGGGGGTGATGTCTTTTTTTTCTTCTTCTTTCTTTTCAAATTTTCATAAGCTACTTGTATTAAAAAGGTACCAATTCAGCAGATGTACACAAAAAGTTATCTCATCACAATCTCCTGCCACTACCACAGCATTCCCTGACCTTATGATGCCTTAAGTACCTCATGGAAAAGCAAAGCAGCACAAGGACAACTATTATTCACTTGAGAGCCTGCCTTCGAATTGTCTATTCATATTAAGAACTTCAGATTTTTCTTAAGGAATGAAAACACTTTAAGAGAAGTTATGTTTATATTTAGAGAAATTTGTACTCTACTTCTGAACAGAGAATGAATAAAGCAACCATGGCGTCAAGAAATTTGAGGCAGGAGAGAAGATGCATTACCAGAAGATTTTCTTTATAGGTTCCCAAATTCAGCCTTGTAGAGAGTTTTCATCTTGGCTGTAACACTCAACTCAACTGCACGTCAAGTGAATTGTTTACTGCCTGGAGGAATCCACTTTACATGGGCGAAAGAGCAGGTTTCCCAACAAGGGATTTGAAATTACTGATGAGAAGAGAGACCACAGTTTTAAAGAAAATGGAAGCTCTTTTAGGCGTAAATTTAGCAAGAGATATTGAGCAGTTAGCTTAGACCAGAAGCAGACAATAGTCAAATCCAAAGGGCTACTGGAACAGCAGTAAGCTGCCGGCAAGACTTTGCACGTAGGATGACAATTTTTCTTCAGAGAATATACACATGCATGTGTGTAAAACTAATGGTGAAGTGTTGTGTCTGTCTTTTGACGGCTTCCAGTAGTACTTGTATTTAAGCGCCCTGCTGTTTCCAGAAAGGAGGCAGAAATAGAGGGCCAAAAATCTGATGGTGCTGAAGAAGCATATTATTGCTAACATGGAACTGCCATTGGAGTTGTTTGGTCCAGTTTGCACTGATCACAGGGCCCAATGTGGCTGTGGGGATCCCCAGTGAAAATACACAGAGCTACCCACAGAAAGCGCCCATGCATCATCAGCTGCAGCAAGCCAAGAATACACCGGGCCCAAGTTTTTTAATCAGACCTGTGAGCTTCCAGAATGGAGAGCTACTTTAGAGTCACTATAAAACAATTAGTGAAACTTTAAGATGACACTCTTGACAGTATTACTTTATTTTGCAGCACAGCCATGTGAAAAAAAATAATGATGCAGATACAGCTAATTCTAACCATTCAGCACAGGCATATGGAATTTCACCTTCACCTCTTCCATTTAAATGCTAACTGAAGCAGTTAGGAAATGAAGGGGCTGCAGGTACCAGGGAATAACAAAATCATTTGTTTGGAAATCAAAAGAATTAATGTCTCAATGCTATTCACTGAGACACGTTATCCTTCACCTAGACCACAATAAGACAAGGTAATTCTACTTGAGCCTCAGCTCGCAGCTGGGTGGCATGTGGATACAAAACACAGCTGCCTGTATTCATGAAGGCCACCCATCCTTCTGTACTTCTCGTACCCATGAGCTAGGCAGTAGCACAGAGCACATATGCTAGCTGTCAAGAACTTTGCTGAACATTTTTTCCTCCTTGCAGGACACAAGTACATTGGCAGGCACACAAGAGTGGGGCTTACATAAGCACTAGATTGGGTTCCACTATGTAACTTGTCCTTCTCCACCATTTTCTCTATGGTACTGCTAAGAATAAATGCTACGCTTGCATACCTCAAAGCTAAGTCCTACAAATGAAGCCTTAGGGGGCTGCAGAAATGCAAAGGAATGAAATTGGTACAACTCAGCAGTGTGGAAAGGAAGATGAACCTCAAAGAGATTTTGCTTCCTGTTATGTACAACAAGGACAGAGTGCCCCCAAGCACAAAGTCATACAGATGTGACAGGCAAAATCAGGAGCCTATCAGGTGGGTCCAGGGATTATAGAAACCACCCAGCTCAAAGACTGGCTCATTATCAGGGTAGAAACAAAGAAGGTCTGTAAAGCACAGCTACAAGTGCAGCCCACAAAGTGCAGAAGATTAGGGACACCCAGCTGTCCTATAGGCTAAATGCTGATTCCTTCTTCTGTATCATATGTACAAACTGATCCTGAAGGGAATTCTCTTGGTCTAGAAATTTTTATGTGGTCCAAAAAAATTATTAACTACTATAAAAGGGGTGGTTTCAGTTACTAAATTTTGAGATACAAAGTATACATAACCCTTTGTCCTGTATTAAGGCATTCTATCCTGTCCATTTCAAACTCTTGGGTGGCAGTTGTCACAGTTCGTAAGTTAATAAGGTGAACAGAGATGTGCAATTACATTTACAGAAGTACCTGCAGCCATCCTAAAATTGCCAGGAAGATTCCTTACCTCCCCTTTTAAGCCAGGGCTACGGTTATAGGTAAAGCCAGGAAGAAACACACTACACAATTATAGCAGTCTTGGAAAAACCCTGATGTGATATGCTAAGATAGTCAATATCCATTTTGCTTGTCACTGCTCGTGCTCTTTACCCAATTAAGGTGCCTTTAGTCTACAACAATGAAAATTGTGAATAGTCAGTTTTACTTTCAGATTCTTATTTCTGCTGTATTGTGATTTTTACACTACACATTCTTAGTTTAACATAATGCACGCAAACCAAAGCCTGTGCAAACTCAAATACTACTCATACTGCTCTTTGGTCCAAGTGTCTGATTATTCAGAAGCAAAGAGAACCATGGAGAAGAAGGAAAGGAGTGCTGTTGTCAGAGGAGATCAAAATCTCTTTCTCCCTTCCCATGAGCCAAGCAGGCCGATCTCTAAATAAATTCTGATTTTAGGCTGATAGGAAAGTAAGCAAAGAGAGAGAATTCTGTAGACAAGTGGCTAGGATGATCCAATGAATCCTATTTTTCCATTTCCTCCTCAGTGAGAAAGCCCAAAAGGACAGGTCTTTCAAAGCCAGCAACACAGTGAAGCTAGCTAGGAAGAGAGGCCTGGAAGCTGCTCTTGCAGCTAGCTGTGACATCCCAGGAGTGGTACTGCTATTCAGATTTAATGTGTCAACAGCAGCTGCTTCTCCTCCCTAGGGGCAAAGGGAGGGAACACATTCTCTCTCTCACTAAGTTTCATTTCTCCAAAATCTCTACCACAGCCCTCTCTTCAACAGCTGCATTTTGCAGGTGCTCTAACAAGAAAACAGATTTATTTTCTAAATGAGACTGACAAGAAACACTGCCTTCAGTGGCCTCCTGGGCACTGCTTCTCATGTACAACATCTCACTGGAAGAATTACTAACTCAGACGGATTTTTTTTTTATAAAATAATATCCAAAATACTTTTTAGTTTTTTTTGTACTCACCAGAATTGGGTGCGATTCAGAGATGAATGAAGCACATCAGGCCAATAGCGTCTCATGTCTGACATAAGATCCTAAAAATACCACAATTAATAAATGCACCTACAGTGTTGAAAAGCTATTTCTTACACAATCTACATACATTGATACATTTTCTAAAACTGAATCTTTCAACATCCTCAACTGAAATATTTACTTGTAGAAAAAGAAAAGGTCTTTTTCCCCAATATTCTGAAAATGCTGTTACTGTAGGTAACAGGTAGGTGCACCTGTCTAAATATCTGAATGTACTAATACCAACACACTGCCTTAAAACAAGATTTTCCTTCAACTGTCCCTGCAGAAGCTGTTCAATCATGCAGCTTTTCACATTTGTTGGCTCAAGCCTCCTATCCCCATTTACAACACATTTGAATGAAATATGGACATTTTTTTAACTAAAAAAAAGAATAAAAAAGGACTAATGCCCTGGGAGAAAACACACAGAAAAGTGTGCTCTGAACTCTTTTTATTTTCTGTGTTCTGGCTTTGCATTAGAAAATGGAAGAGAGAATACAGAATGAGTGTAACCTCTTTTTCACAGGTACTTTTTGCCACTGCAGATCCACCACCTATGTTGTCTAGATTTTTTTAAGGAGGATGTGGCTGAACGAGTCAAACCGCATGTCTACAAAACCAAGTACGAACAGCTGCTAATGATCACAAGCACTGCAACTTCAAGCAGTACCAGAAGCACCTAATGAATTTGCAGAGTCCTTAAAAGAACCTACTTCTCAGCAAACATTAAGAGTGATACATTATAAGCTACAGATTTTGCACACAGGATGTGCAAAAGTAATTGCACTAAGCCCTGCTTGCTACAACTGTTTTTGTTTTAAATAAATACCTTAATCTCGGTGACATTGAAATGCCATGTCCTATTACACTCTTCAGTTTTGTCAGGCCTAGAGAAACAAAAGAAAAGTGAAAAAAGATGTCTCCTAACTCACTAATGGTAACTAACAGCATTCTATTCTATATCATTAGCCTGAATTTTAAATATGCAAGATTATAGCTAGAGATTTTATTTAAAAATGCAAGTAACCCATCAGCATCTACAGTGTTTTAGAAGTAAAAATTCAAGACATTAATTATGGCCAAAATATTTCCCATGCAGAGGTTCTTTGTTAGGCCTTTCAGTCCCTCTCACTCTATGTAAAAGACATACAGGGGGACTAAATGATATGGAAGGGTTTTGCACATGATATCACTAATGACATTGACCTCCTCAACCACTGCACCAAGTGATGATTCTGCAAGTATCACCAAGACACTCACTGGAAATCTAGACATAATGCTGTTCACCTTTCCAGGATGCATAGCTTAAACTCCTGTACTGAATTTTTCCCTGTATTTGCCAGGAAAACCTTTGAATTGCTGCCATTGGCACCGATTCCAATGCGTTGAGTCCTTTGAAGCAAATTAGTTTTTCCTGTACTTTTGCAATATCTGTGCCGAGTTAAGATACTTAAAACCACAAGCAGTCATAAGACATTAACAAATTCTGTGTACTCAGGGAGAAAAAAAAAAAAAAAAAGAAAAAGAGGGGAAACTATACTTCCCTTTCTGTTTGAGAACATTACTGATCTTATAAGGAGATGTATAAATAAAACGCTCACGTGGCAAGAGGATTTCAGGAGCTCAGCAAGTCGTGAGATACAGAAGTGTACTTTGGTTTTATATCAAATCATAGGGTTTTGATTTCCAACAAAATTAAAGCAAGGAATTATAAAAACAGATACATTAAGCCCCCAAAAAACCCACTAAACATCTTGGTACAAAACTTGATTTTTCCTTTCCAGGCTGAAATAAAAAAACTCTACGATCATACCACAGTCCATGGATTGTCCAGTACTCTGGAGGGTCTTGACAATCATTAGCACTCATCTGTGGAAAACAAAAATACAGAATATTTGTTACATGTGTCCAGGGATAATGGTTTAGAGGAAAAAAAGTTCATTCACTGGTGGTCCAAGGTTCTAGTGAGACATGAGAACTCTTGCTTGCCCAAATGAGGAACTGGTGAACTGCAGTTACTTGAAGCTGTCACGTATTATGTGCAACTTAGCAGAGACCAAGTGGCATTAAAATTTTGAAGCAGATCAAGTGAATATCAGGGGGCATCCTGAACAGGCACTGTAAAAAGAAGACAAAGGATAGGTTCTGAGGTAATAGAAAGCAGCCTGATCCATGCTAAATGAATGGAACTAAATCTGCATTTATCATATTCCAGGTGGCAGCTCTCTGTATTTTTCTCACCATCAGATCTTTTCAAGGAGTGCAGAGCCATTAAAATAAAAAGCATCAACATAATCTATAATATTAAACAGGGACACAACCATCTTTAAGCATCCAGGAGTAGTTCTGTTGTTGTACTAAAAGGGAAAAATACAAAGAAGAGATGAAATAGGTTGCTTATTCCAAGTAAAATGGTTAGAATATATTTTTTAAATATTTTGACCTGAGGGACAAGGGAATGAAGAGAAGAGGAAAGACTATATACATTCCTACAAAAAAAAAAAAAAAAAAAAGCCCCCAGTCAAAACTTTTGATAATGCAGGAGAAATGGGCTACACATTAATTATTGTTTAGACCAGAGGACACATTCCTAAAAAACCCCAAAAAATCCATGTTCACACATCACAGCATACCATTACTGTATTTTCCCTGATTATTCTGCTTAGTAATTATGGCTCTTTTTAGTAAACACTTTTTGCCATTAAATAGCAACCTCCTCAGACTTTCTTTCCCCATAATAATAGCTTTCCTTTTCAGCTCTGCATCCTGTCTTAATTATGCCACAATGCCTTTTATGCGATGCCAGAGCAAGAGCAGAGTGTAGAGAAGAGCAGAGAGAGGCCTGTAATCTCACTAATTGCCTTCCACGTGCCACAGGTCAGTGGCAGCAAAACTGCAAGCTCTGCAAGACTTTCTTGTTCTGTGCCCATTTCCTTCCTCTCTTCTCTTGCCACCAATAATAGAAGCAATTAAACCCAGCAACGGCTTTTTTCCTGAAAAGAATATTCTCAACAAACACACACTGCAAATGCCTAAACAATATTGCTCCTGTCATGACACAAGCTTTGTGGAACTGAAAGAGTTCAGCTATCCAGCCCAAAATACAGCAAATTAATAGCTGGCAGCTAATGCATCATCCCCTGAAAAACAACCTGACAGCTAAGCAGCTTGCTCAACTGAGGGTGGTAAGAAGAACAGTGCAATTGTGCTCCTTATCCAGTCTTTAACTGCAGGTCTAAGACATGCTAAAGGAAAGCCCAGAGTACTTTAAATTTGGGATCAGTTCTCCCCTATCACAGCACTAACCTTATTAGTAGTTTCTTCTACATGTTTCATCAGGCTTTTGGTGTTACACTGTGTGTTGGCAGAACTGTGAGGTCAATGCAACTTACAATGCATTAGTTCACACTCTGCATGCTTTGGCCAGCTTCATTCATCCTCCTCTTGAATTCTAGCCACAGTATTTTTCCAATGTTCATTTTAAATCAATATCATAAAATGAGCAAACGCTAGTCTGAGAAGCTGGGTACTCCTGCTGCTTCTGCAAAAACACTTCTTGTCAGCCTTCCTGTTTATCATATACTGATTGCTGAAGGAATAATTCAACCTCAGGCAATCGTTGACTTGAAACAGTTACAAATGTGTATTTTCAAGTAGGCATTCGACCTCCGGAAGCCTTCTATATCTAGATTAATTTGAAAAGGGAACATTGCTTTCTCCTGTTTTAAAGCAATCTGATAATCAAACCAATCCAAATTAACCATACATGATCTATGCAGAGAGCCTTTACAGCACCCACCACGCTGGGAGCGAATGCTGCAGCAGAGAGATTAGCCTATTTGTAACAGCAGGACATCAGACACGCAGTGGCTGCCAGAAGGGTGGGAGATGCTTTCACCTCTGACATGCCGAAAAGTGAAACACCATCAAACTGTCACAGAAGCATTACCTGCAGAGCTGCCCAAGTTACCAATCCCTTGGTATAGCAGCTTGTAGATAGGAGAGGGTAGTGCTACTGGACCACACGCAGATACCCCAAGTTTAAATAAAAAGCCAGCTTCTGGGAAGTGAAATATTTAATCCTGCACTCTCTTTCAACCACCCTGTTTAAGTAAGCCATCTGTGTAATTAAGATCAATTTAAAGTGTTATTTTGTAATGAAACATCACAACTGCTATGAAAAATCCTTGCTTTTGAAACTGTGGAGAGAGTTCACTTCTTCAATTTCTTTCCCCCAAATAGCCTGTAATTATTCCCTTCCTCCTTCCCCCCACCCCCTGTGGTAAAATCAATCAATGAATGAACGAAATTTATAAGGTTGCTGAAAAAAGTTGGCAGGAGGGAAATAAAACAAATTTACTTCTTTTTGAACACCCCTCTAGCATGAGCTGATATGCCAAAACCTTTCATGTGTTTATCCTTACAGAAGGTAAAGGCCCACAAAAACATCTAAACCAGACCTTACTCACAGAGAAGGTGGAGGCATAGATTAAGAGTTATCTTATGAGTTACATGGGCATTTAGGAAAAAACTTTCTTTTGTTCCAAAACAGCATACGTCACGAGCTGGACTCACTTTGACACACCTGGCTTAATATAAAAAAAAAAAAAAAGAAATAAAGGTATCCATTTCCCTAAGGAATTTTTAATCTAATGCTAGATCACAATAGTGTACTGCCTTCACCTTAGTCACTTCAATGACTTCTATATTATGTGACTACTTCTATTTTCACCAAAAAAGAAGAAAAAATAATGCTTCTATTCTTCCTTTAAGCCTTTGCTATGAAATTATTGCCAAAGCCTGAAATTAGGAAAACCTCTCATCTCATATAAAAAAATTAATTTCATCTGCCACTTAACACTACATTCAAACTTGAATTCACACTGTTCTGTTCACCAGCCTATTCTGTTGTCCTTTCTTTGATTCTTTCATTTGATCAGCACATACATGCAGTAAAAGGCAGATGACAGCAGTGTTTAGTACCCATTTCTTTATCATCCTTCCCATTCTCAAGAGAGGAGGAACTGAATAGCCTACAAACTTGCATCGGATTTTCCCCATTTCATAAGGAAACATCCACAGAAGATTTTCTCTTTTTGCAATCTCCAAAATGCAAAAGCTGCAATAATATTTCTCTTTTTAAGTTCTTGAAGTAAAGACCTTCACAACTCCATAAAAAAGGAGGAGGAAAGTCCCTCTTCTTGCCCTTGAGTTGCTCCTATTTCCACCCAACAGGATTCACTTTTATTTGTGATCAGAAAGTTTAAATGTGACATGAATTAGCCACATGAAGTTCAATAAATTGCACCACAGGCACAACTTATTAAGTGAACAATAAATTCCTAATCACTTGAGGTCTGTGAATTTAGCTTGGATATCTTTTTATAAGACATAGTCACTTTAGGTCAATTATATGGTACTGGAATTTCTAATCATATGATGAGGAAGAACATCTCTCTTCCTCCTTCACCCTTTCACTGCAGCAGTCAGTACTTAAGTCCTAGGGTTATTATTGCTTCCACGATACTCACTATTTTAATAGGTTAGTTTAGAAGATATGATTACAAAACACTCACTTTCCAGTTTAATTGTGCTGATCACACTAAGTATTAAAAAGCACCAGCTGAACACATACAGTTTAAAGCACAGGAAGAGCTGGGAGATATGTATTTTCAAATTTCCGGCATGCTGAACTGTGTCTGCTAAATTTTAAAAAAGTCCTTTCAGGCCTTCAAAAGCCTGAAAAACTTTTTGAACACAGATATGCAAAACAGGCAGGAATTAAGATGTAGGTCATCCACACATGTATCACAAACACAGTATGTAGCAAAGTAGTCTAGAATCAGGTTCCTTTATATAGGAGGCATAAACTAATAAGTACTTGCACAAAGTAGTGTCTCCAAGGTTTTTTCCATAAATGATATAATGAGTTTTGCAGTTTCCTTCACCCAGCCATTTTCCCTTTCAACATCATGTCAACAGTTTTAAACTGAAGAATGACATTAAAAAATATTTCCTCTCTGAAATAACATAGCAATCATATATAAATACATTGAACACTCCGAAGAATCTATATACTTTAAAAAAAGCCCACAACTGAATTTGGGAACTCCTCTTACGTTAACCTTAGCAAAAAAAAAAAAGCTGTTATGGCAGTACAGTTGAGATTCTGTTTCTTCATATGACTCAGTGATGTGAAACTGGGCAAAAAGTCACTTAATATGATTTTAATTTCACTTTTTCTTCACTCCTTTGGAATGCTTCTGTTCACCTCCTACTACAAAAGATCATAAGAAATCAACAAAATGTAAGAAAGCCTACATTTTCTGATGCTTAATATCTTCAATTATTCATTACAATTTCACTGTAAATTTATAAAGGTTACTTATCAATTTACCAATAACACTACCCTGGAATTAAGAGTAGTAGCCAGCATGAATATACAATGGGAAAACTGGTTGACAGCGTTTTTTTGGTTGGTTGGTTTGTGTTGTTTTTTATTTATTTATTTATTTTTGTTTGCGTCTCATTCATGTAAGCAAGTGTTTGCATTGCTACTGACTCTGAACGCCCACTCGTGCCAGGCACCACAACCCCCTGAACACCAACATCTCTGCTTGAAGTCAGTAACAGTGATGTTTACTCAATAGAAAATCAGACACAAATTGCATCAAATCTGCCCTTATTCCTCCTCAAAAACAGGCAAACAAACAAAAACCAGAACAGTGGCCACTCTTTGGTCTCAGTCAGTCATGCACATCTGAGTTTTGTTATTGACACTTTCCCTCCACATTGAACTAATGTAAAGTACATCTATGTTTCCTCAGAAATTTAGGCAGTATGTGACTTTTGCTGCTACTGCTTTGATACATATTTCCAGAAATTCAAATGAGAAATAAAACCTACCTAAAGCACAAAAAATAAGACATTACAATTACAATTACAAAAAATATTGTAATAAATAAACCTAAGTCTGACAGAGTTGGGACCTTTTTGGCTCCAGAGACATTTGCCCGAAACTGAAGCTTCTCTATTATCCACAGAGTTCTTCATCCTTGTGTCAGTAAATCTGATCACATCTTCCATTTTGAAGTATAGCATATTTTTAACTTAGCTGTATGAGAAGACACCTTCGAGTATTTCTAGGATAGGAAAAATATTCTACTTATCAGATGGTAGTAGGTATTTAATAGCGAAAGGGACATAAGCAGTACACCCCTTAGCTGTGCTTTTGACAGACGTATGTTGGAAGGTTAGGTTCATTTTTGGTTCCCAGCCCTCGAGTACAGAAATGCTCAGAGACACCTGCCGTAACAGCTTTATAGCTCTCTTTTTCCTGACTAAATCCATATTTGATGACTTACCATTAAAACACTGTAGCCAACATTACAAAGCTAAAACTTGATGTGCAGCAGACAGTTCAAGTGCTAATCTGCTGTCTTCAGTCAGACAAGGTAGGCAAGTCTCCTTACAGAGTCTGGTGAAAATCTAGGATTAAGTTTACAACTAACAAGACATCACAAAATATGTAACAAGCAATTAAGGCTTAGCGTACTGTATGTCCTACATGGACTACTATATCTGTAACACACCACAATCCTGTCTTGTTTACTGCTACTCTAGAGTGCAGGGGAAGTGGCAGAAGTTGCCCCAGATCAGCAAAAGCCTTTAGAGAGATACAAGGGCATAAGCCAGATTAAATGCTTGATGGGCTTCATTCATTCCGTTTTCAAATATTTATTGTCCAAGGCTTCCTTTGTCAGGGTAAAAGAGAACAAAACACAAAAATCTCACCTTACATACAGTCACTGGCCAATGATGAGCAAGATACAGCTTTTTCCAGATATGAGGGTGGTTGTCACTGGAGAAAGACAGACAAATCTATTTTTCCTCAAGCATTTTAAAAACGGCAATACCTTCAGCCATCAGCACAAAGCTTACTAGTATAGTGCATTTATTTCAGAGCTGGTTGTTGTTTATAGCTTCCATCGAAACAGTTGAGAACTCCAAACACAGCAGACCAAACTAACAAATCACATAGAAACAACATGTACAGAAACACGCTAATACCCCCCCCATTGTTAAACAAATGCCACTCCTGGCATCCTATCTCCATATGCTTTCCATTTCTTAAATACGGAAGGAACATGTTGTTCTGTTTTGTATTTAGGAGAGTGCTTACTGGAAAGATTTTACAACAATAATTAAAAAAAAAAAAATATCTTTGTTTAGGATGTTAACAATCTGCTAATTCTTCCTGATGGGTACATTAGCCGGAAAGAAAGTATATAACATCCTTGGAACTGTAACTGCTCTTCTAAAAAAGACAGACTACAACCAACCACAAGCAATGTAGTTGACACTGCAGGAGATCCAATTTGATCTTGCAAGTGTCTCCAACATTTTAGATTAAAAAAAAAAAAAAATCAGAATAAAAACTAAAGTAAAAACCATGAATCTCAAAAACGCTGACTTTATCATTTTATAGACATTTAATTCAAACATTACATTTTTAAAATGCTTACTATAAATTAAGTATTTTTAAACATTTAATAAATAATGAAACTGTGACACAGTCTTAAGGTTGCCTAAGGAAGAACTAAAGAAGGAATATCCCATATTTTACAAAAGCACTTGTGTTCAAAAGCCTCTTGGAATAGAGAGATCTATAACTCAGAGAGGCATCAGTACTATCTTATTCCTATGCAGAGGGGAAAAAAAAAAAAAAAAGCTTAAAAATTTTGTACAAAAACTGTTGGAAGGTTATATCATGTCTTTGCCACTACTACAGAGGCATTTTCCAAGTTTGGAGTAGCCCTACTCTGGATAAACTAGAAGTAGATAAAAAACCTGTTGCTTCAGACACTACAGCAGATATATTTAGCTATTAAGCAACCACACTAAGTGATTAAATAGAACAGCGAGTGGGAAAATCAACAAAGAACTGTAAATTGTTCAAACTGACAGCACTATATGAAGTACTGTCAAAATAAATTGTTCTTCTCTGGAAGCTAATAGCCGCATGTCCTTCATTAGTGCTTGCCAGAGGTTACATGAAAAAAAAAAAAAATATAAGAAAGATAATGCTTCTCAACCTGAAAACATAGGGATGCTCCCGTGTTACATCACTTCCCAATTTTTTCCTCTAGTTTTGCTAGTTTGCAATGGCCACATTTTCTCTTAAGCTTTCACATATATCTGTAGTTTTAAAATAATTTAGCAGAATAGTTCTGCAACAAATCAGGCATAGCCACAATGAAAACTATTAACACTTCTAACCGGTCTTTACTGCTGCTGTGGAAACCTGAATAGAAGAATTCCCCAATATTGTAGAGCAGTTACTTTCCTTGCTTTAAAGACTCCTTGCTTAGAAAAATACCACCTTTCATCTGTATTTGAAATAGCAGCTGAACTGCAATGACAATCATGCCAAAACAAGTTCTGATAGAACACACCTTTTGGCTAAGGATAGGTCAAAAAATTTTGGTTATTAAATAGAGCAAGTTTTAGAAACTTAAGCTCTGAACTGGAATCCAAGGAAAGCCATTTTCAATACCTATGCAGCTTCAGGGATATCTCCTTTTTTTGACCGAGTTTCCTGCCCCATGCAGTTCAGCGCTGCGCCTCTAGAGCTGCCTCTGCCGCCCAGACGGCCAAGCCACAGCTCAAGTCCTGGGGATTCGAGAAACCTCAGCATAGCACCTAAGCTACCCACCAGCTGCAATGTAGCCATTATATGAAGTTCAGCACTGAACTGAGCACCCTTAACCATTCTCTTGCCAAAACATTGAAAGGAAGGAAAAAAGTTTATTTCCTAATATAATGCAATAGGAATTTGAGCTTTTACCACAGAAGGGTGTGATTTGGGGCGTGGGTTCCCCCATGGCCCATTGGTATTCAAGCTCAGATTTTGCTAAGTGCAACAGCCACCAAAAGGCTGCGCGGCACTGATACAGCCCCAGTTGGGATGCTGTATGAAAAGGAATTTAAAATTATTGGAACTGAGAAAATAGCAGGAAAAAAATAAAAAGATATTTTAAAAGTATACAGTGTAACGATGCAATTCATGCCATAGGGATGATTCCGGTTTGTTATTATAGGTTCCAAAATTATTTCTGATTTTTGTCATTACATCACAAGCCTAAATGATTCATTTAAAGCAAGACTGCAAAGCTTTTAAGTGCAATGAATGTAATTTAAGTTTCCCTCTTTTTTCATGCTGACACATTAATAAACATAAAGCTTTTCTTAGGCATGACCCCCACTCCTCCAGTTAACGTAGATGCCTCATTTTACCAGTCACCTACAGGAAGAATAACACATCAAAAATAGCACATAATAAAATAACAAAATTTACACTCATTAGAGGTTAAACTATTCTGCTCTGCACTTAAGAAAGAACTGTCAAAGATTTCTTTTTAAAGCATAACTTACCTTTGAGTGAATTTATCTGAAGTACACCAACAACATAATGCCATAGAAAACCAACCCAGAATCCAATAGCACAGCTTTGCAGCCTTCATTTTGTTAATCAAATAGCTGTAAAAAGGTGTTAAAAGAAGAAATCTGTTACTTATTCAATGCATTAAACTGCAAGTGTTAACGTGCAGAAAAACACAACTACCTCAGAAATAGCAGGTAGTATCAACTCTAGACACATTTACAACCATGGGTAAAATGAGTATCTCTTTCACAGCTGTGCCTGATTCCCCAGCGTGTGTGCTAATTTTCATAAACTAATGGCATCAAGAATGAGATCACAGTTTCCTTTCTTTTTTTTCTTTACTTGCACACAGTCCCAATACAGCCACTTTCCAATAAACAGATACATAAATCTTCTATGCAACCATATTTTATGTAATGTAAGACTCTACTTGTGGTCAGCTCAAATGCCCAAAGTGATTCATTAAAGAAACTTTGAACTTAACGTTGAATATTCATGTTGGATTGACTAAGGCTGATATTAGAAACTCACTGGAAGTGAAGTATGATGTCCAAGGATGAAATTCTCTCTACATGCCAGTCGACTACTAAACTGATGTTAAAAAAATTGTTGCTGAAAACAGATTAGTTTCTGTTCCTGTTATAAACCTGAGACAGCCTCTACGAAACCATGCACAATCTGCCTACTACCTCATGAACCTTAGAACTCAGGGGAGAAAAAAAAAAACAAATCAACTTAACTTTCACCAACAGGAGGACTTTCACTTGGCACAGGTCAAAAACCCCAGCTGCCTCCTGTATCCGCCAGACATTTCACAGCATTTCAAATGCTACCTCCTAGTTGCCAGAAATAGATGTACGTGCATGTATTTACATGCAATTATTAATGCCTCACCAAACCTACTTTTCAACTTTCTCATTTTGAGAATCCTAAAAAAAGCACTATACGACACTGCGTGTAACCTATGGGCCCCTTCTAAGACCACTCACTACACAAGTCATATCCTTTTTTCTATGAAGGTTTTAAAATTAATCCTTTCTTATAACAGTCAATTAAAGCCTGTTTTGACACCAGTAAAGACATTGCTGATTCAGCCATTAAGGCTAACTTGGGGAAATTCGGTGCAATTCTGATCCATGGCTCATGATAAACAAGGGTCCATCTTCCCACCATTATGGCACGGCTCTGGACCCAGCCTGCAGGCCCCCCCAGAAGCCTGACCTTGCAGTTCTGCAAACGCCGTGGCACAGCTGACGTACGCAGGAGGCAGCATCCCAGCTTGCAAAACGAGTCAAGATTTCAAAACTAGTGAGGTCTTTGGGCAACAGCTCTAACAGTTAACCAGCTAGATTTATTACAGGGGTTTGCTAAATTGTGAAGAAACCACAGCCTATAAGCTATTTCATATGTTAACGTCCGATTTGTAATGGACATATTATCAAGGTAAACAGCTTGGCCTAATAGAAGATATTACTAGATAAATCTTAGTTGGCAACTGTTAATTTTCTGATCCAGTTTCTTAAAAAAGGCCTGAAGGATTTTCACTCGCCAGGGAAGATGAGCACAAAAAAAAAAAAACCAAATAATTTGGAACATACTACTTGTATACAAAAGCAACCAATAATGTAGAACTAATCTTTATCAAAGGCTAGCTAAAGCAAGATGTACACCTTGTATTAAAGAAATTGATATATTCACATAATGTACAAAAAAATTGCAAATAAGTAATTAACTGCCAGGTATCCAATTTCCCCGAGAGTTCTGCATTTAAAGTGATCTCAAGTCTCATCACTTGAACAGTAGGAATTAATGATGTGAGATTCAACCTTATAGACCTGTTTATGATTCCATCTACTGTTATTTTCAACTGATAACCAACCAAGACTTTATTTTTCTGCATGATCTACCCAAGATAAAACATTGAGACATGCAAGGAGTCTTCAAGTGAGATTCTACCCTAGCTATAAATAGCGTATTTGTTCAGAGAGCAGAAAGTACCACTTAAAAGACAATAATGTCACACACCACCACCCCCAGAAAAAGCTGCACTGTACAAGGGTCTGGAAAAAACATCTTAAGGATGTAGATTATGGAAGAAAAATAAGCCAGCAAACATTATGGCATTTCTTTTGAAAACTGATAAGACTTAAGATGGCAGGCACAGAGAAACATTTTTTTTCCAGTGACTGAGTTACAAAAAAGCATAAAGGCAGTTATCTCCCTTTCTCATCGGACTCTCAAGTTTGATCAAATAATGACCAGAAACAGAGGGGGGCTCCAAAAAGCGCTGCTATCAGAGCATTGGAATGTAGTGATTTATTCTGCGTATTGCTCTGAATCCTGGAACAGGAATGTAGGGACAACAGAAACAGTGAGCAGATCTGAAAGCCCCCAATCTGTAACTTTTACATAACAAATTACATTTTTCCCACTGATAAACAATACATAAACTCTCTCTAAGGTTTTAGCTTGGAAACCAATATTGCAGCTATCATAACACTATCATGACAGACTGTATGATTTACTGAAGTTGACCTTTTATTCATCTGTGACATTGATGGTGGGAGGTGAAAAGTGCATCAGTCTCACCTGAAAAGCACCCAAATGCTGCATGTTTGAGGAAATACACATCCAAATTAAAACTGTATTAAGAACTAAGATGTATGAAGCACATCCGATTTTAATAAAAATTGCTTCTGTTTACTAAAAATTACACTGGATTACTAATTCCACAAATACAAGAAAGACGATATTAACAAATCTTACACCAATTCTACTGTAATAAGAAGAAACAGGGATTTCATATTATGAAAGTTAGTTATAAAAAAGTCGTAACGTTCCAAAAGACTTCGTAATAAAAAACCCCTACAACTCCAAAGTGAAACATACATAGACACATAAAATCATTATTTGAAACTAGGCTATCAACTCATTTTCACTATAGATAAAATTCCAAAGAATAAGAATAGCTTTGGGATGACCCTTGGTTTACTATGCCTGGATACAAATGCACAACACTTTTGTGTGTGTTAGTAACCGAGTTAGGACAAGGTCACTTTCAGCTACCTGCCCAAGCTTATCAAGGACCAGGGAGAACTTGTAATAAATAGTGAAGAAATCTTTCTTTAACACATTTACTATTGTTTGAATTCTAATATACCATCTTGAGGGGGCTGCCGACATAGCATATGCTTCTTTTGGACACTAGCAATTAGTTACCTGTATGCTACTCCCTTATTTTCTTTTTAACAACTAGCTTGACTGATAAACCTCACATTTATGTAAAATTTCCTGGTTTACACTTTAGTTCAGGCGTGCAGACTTAGAGAACAGAGAAGAGGCTGCAGAAGAGCACTTAAGCATTAGCAAGAGGACTCCCACGGCTAACAGCACAGCATACACACAGGTAAGTGTCAGCAACAATGGCCAGAGATGAGAATTAGGGCAGCTAGCCTGGCACCTAAAAGCACAAAAATAAACACCTAAGGTTTTGGTGCCATCTCAAACATGGCAGCACACACTGCTTCTGCCACAACGAGTTAAGACAGCCAAGTTACGAAACTTCGCGCCAGAAGTATTAATTTAATTTATAACAATGCTCTTCGCTCCGGTAACTTTTATCTCCGCAGCCCACTCTCAGTTAACCATTCTTCCCAAGCCTGAGTGCTGTCTAACTACAAAAAGCACCTTAAAGATTTTCAGATGCAACACTCACGTCCACTGACACAGCAAGATTTTTAGTAGAACTTTCTCACTCCTTCTCTCACAAAGTACAATTCAAAGCAGAACTTGCACAGCAGCGGTTTTAGGGCAAGCCCGGCAGGAGCTTGCTGCTGTGCTCCGAGCTGTCCTTCCCCTGGCTTCCTGGGGAGGTCTCGAGCAAGGCGGCACCTTGCTTTCCTCACACACAAAGACACTGCTCTACTTTTAGCGCTGTTGTAAGGTTTAACTTCCTGACACCATAAAGCACTTGCTCCAGATAAACAATCATCACATTTTATTACAAGGGTATTTTTATCAATTGTAAAGAATGCAACAGAGCAGAGAAGTGGGACGCCTGCAAGTGACAGACGGATGCCAAAGCTGATGACAAGTGCACAAAGGAAAACTATAAACAGAGCTTTTCCAGCTCTGGGAAATCCTGCAGTTTCTCTGGCTGACTTTCGATTTGCTTCACAGGCAATTTAAGGCATAAGAAATGAAACCTGATACGACCTGAGCCCTCACCAGCCCTGCAAACCCCGCAAGTCCCTAATCTCCCTGGAGGCACCAGGCAAAAAGCCGTACACAGAAGTACCCCGGGCAGGCCGAACGCCGCCTGCCCCCCGCGCGGCCACACGCGGGCAAGGGGCGGGAGGAGGGAGCGGCAGGGACGCCGGAGCGGAGAGGCTTTCACACCTCGCCTCCCCGGCCTCGGACCCGAGACCTCGCCTCAGCCCGCCGCTGCCTGGCCCTGCCCGGGACCCGCCGGCCCGCGTTACCTTCCGCCCGCTCCTCCGGCCCTGGCCTCGCTGCCGGGCCGGGCGCAGCACGGGGCAGGGACGCGCTGCCGGCGGGGCTGACCTCGCACAGTCCCCGCCTCGGAGGAGGGGGCGGGCGGGCGGGCGGGCGGCAGCGGGGCCGTGACCCAGCCGCCCCGCCATGGGGCGGGCCCGCCTCCCCGGGCCCTGCGCCAGGCCGCAGCTGCCGCCCCCGGCTGCCCGCCGCCCTGGGCCCCTGCCCCGCGGGCTCGGACGCTCCTCGGCTTCCCCGCCGCCGCTGGAGCCGGGCGCCCCGGGGAGCTGGCCCGTGTGCGCGGGCAAGGCAGAAACACCCTGCGGCCGCGAAGGAAACCATTTATATGCATGGTTTTGCTCATCCTAAAGTTTTTGTTGGTGCTTCCTTAGCATATTCTATGTTTTAATTATTTGGATTTCCTACTGAAAGTTCGTGCAGAACAGAGGTCTTCAGGAGTGCAAGAAGGACACTCCGTATTTCAATTTTTAAGTAATCTGTTCAAATAGCAAATAGGAGATGGTTGACTGAAGCAGGCCCAGTAAGGGGAAGAGAGGACTGCTGACACATGCCCCTGTGGCGTACTTCTCCAAATTAATGAGGGAAGTTTGAAATGGTAACACTCGTGTTTGGAAACAGTAGGAAATTTTTGAGGAAGAAACAACCCAAAGGGATGAGTCACAAGTATCCCAGGCAGGACTTGCTTCACGGTTTCTCAGCGCTACGGTAAACCGTGAAACATAGTCCAACCCCTCTTTCTCTGCTGATGCATGAACCACAAATACAAAGCGTCATTACTAGTTACTGTTGTATAGTTTTGAACTGGGGGGGATATGTCACAACCGTCCTCCTGTAACGCACTTGAGAAATATGTGGGCAGATCTGCTTCCACAAGCAAAACAACATTTGCTTTGAACAGATTAATTACAGTCTGTGTAAGAAGGTCTTTGTTCAAAGCTACAGTATTATTCACTGGCAAGATTTTTTTAGTTAATGTTTACACATTTACGTGGTAAGGAGGAGGATGAGACAAAATGAATCTCTTTGCCCACCTTTCTGTGGAAACGTGAAAATGTCGTGCTGGATGAAACGAGTGATCCATCTGCTGTTGTCTCTGACAGTCTCTGAGAGGTATCAAAAGTCGCAGAGATTTTGTCGAAGAGTTAAAAATAGTGAAGTTCTCCAGATCCTTGTATTCAGCGCTGCTCCTCCTCCTCCTGCTGCTGCTGCTGCGGAGGGCATCGCTGCTCCATCTGGCACCGAAGGCTTTGTCACTGCCCCTGAGGAGTCCGTAGACACGGACACCGAGTTATTCTCTCAGCCTCGGATTTGATCTTTGCCTGCAGAGGAGGGATGAAGAGCGTGCTGCACGCATAATAGAGCTTGCAAGGCCTTGTGCTCCACTGCTAGTTCTGTTTCGAGGTGCAATAGGGATTTATACGCTTGAGGCTGCCGAATTAATGCTTAGCGCTCTGTGAAAACGAAGCCCAAAGACAAGTTTCCCATTAAGGTGGTTTCAAAGAGAGATTCAAAGCTGCTCTGAAATGATGTAGGCTCTTAAGGTATCAGGACAAGGAAGCCATATTTTTATGTCATTATATCATTACAAAATAGTGCATGTTAATGGAGGCTATTATTAAAGAGATTGTTTTGGAGGAATATGAGAAAGCTAGCCAATGGAGAGCTACTTTGGATAACTACCTCCTTAAGACTTCCCATTTAATATTTATCTATGTACTTGAAACAAGACAATTGTTAATAAATCAATAATTTTAAATCAACCATTGTGTCAGATGCAGATGCTGTCACCTATAATGAGAAAGAAAGCCAAGTTCTACTTTCACGGTTTTCAACCTTTTTATATTAAGATTAGGAAATGTTCTGCTCTTAAGAAGTTCATTACTTCAGTAATGTGAACAGCTGTTGTTGCAACCTGTTTGAAGAATAAAAACAATCATAATAAGACCGCTTTCTCAAATAATCATTTGTGAAACAAAAACACATTCATCTTTCATCAACAGTTGGCAGAGACGCCGTCTTAATACAACTCAGAATATTGGGGATTGTTGACAAGCACATGTAAATAGCCAGGTTTATACGATGTAAAGCAGTGCCAAGACTTCATTTCACAGTTACGGCCTGGAATTTAGTATTTCTTCTATGTTCTGACACTTGGTTATATTAAAGGAAAGATTGAGGCACTTTGGTCAGTTTGAGTTGTACTTTATGCCACTGGTAGCCTCTATTGACTTCAGTGGAATTATGCACAACATAAGAGACTGTTCATTACGAGTAAGGCAGAAAGAATTTACCACGTAAGTCATAATGAAAGGACAAGAAATTAATATGCATGAATATCCGTGTAGAGGCCATGGAAGCTGTTGGGACCTTCAACTTTTCCTGTGTGTGGCAACATCCTCACTCAGATACGAGATCTGCTACAGCCGTTCCCCCAGTCAGCAGGCTGGCCATCCAGTTTGGAACTCGGTACCTGACCCACATCCGTGCCCTGCGCTATGGGGTTGTGGCTCCACAGATTTACACGCACTCAAATCCTAGGACATGAGCACGTACCAACGAGCTGAGAATACTCTTCTGAATTGGGATAAAACTAAAAAGTACTGAAGTGCTGTCCTGAACTAGAGCCTCAATTACCAAATTAGAGTTAACTTGGATTTTTAATACTCTCTATAATTAATTCTGAGAACAAGTTGGTCTCCTAAATCTGAGAAGCATTGTAATGAAAAATAATAGACCTCATTTGGGGAATTTCTCATTAAAATTACTATGATCTTTTATTTCAATATTGACTTTTCTCTCCTGATCGCTCCCTATTAATGCTCACAACGCTATGACTAGGAATTGGTGGAGAACTGAGGGAATATCAAAACATTTGAAAAGTTTCTTTTAGATTTTTCATGAAAGTAACATTTTCCTCAAAAATTTCTGAACAAATGATCTTAGATTTTTGCATGTTTATATGCTGAAATGTGTTGCCTGAAAAAAAACTGACCCAAAACAAGGCTGGCATGATTCATCTTCTTTAAAGATTTTATATACAGCACTTCAGAAGAATACATTTTTCCAGCTTCCAGCAGTTTACATTCAGATGGGGATTTAAAAGTCAAGGTAGAGACTTTCAAATTTTGTCTCCCTAACACAATGCGTTGTTTTGCTTGGGTTATTCCCATTGCATAAATAGAACAAACAAATCTCGCTAGCCTTTATTCTTAATTGTATGTTAATAAGTCATTTACAATACTCTGAGCAGATGCACAGATTTTTGGAAAGCATGTATATTCCTGTGTCCTAATTTTAAGTCAATAGACTTGGACCATGAATGATTTTGAAAGCTTAAATTTTATTTAAACTGTGTTAAGAGCCTGTAGCAATGCCACCACTGCATTTTTTTTTAATAATGCAGTGTTAATTTACAGAATCTTTTTAAAACGATACTGGGTTTCCCATGAAATCCACTTTTTCTTCTTTCTTTAGTAACGTTAGTCACATTTACATTGCTGTACAAACAGTAAAGATAATTCTACCTTTTGCAGTGAGTTTCTATGATTTCCATAAAGGTAGACTTGGGAATTACATACATTCAAAATGGCAACATTTCCTTCCAACGTGAGACAGTTTGAGATGGTTCATTGTGTGCTGGATAGGAAGTCGGACTATTAGAATGCTTTGCTGCCCTCTAGGCGGGGAATATTTAGCTAAGTAATATTCTGGTGTTTTGCAGAGCTCAAAAAGGGTTATCTGTAGACTGCATTCGAAATATTCTACACGTATTTGAGAGCGGGAAGCCAGTGTTACTGAAATACTGAAATGAATTTTACAAATTATCTTCTAAGTCTAATGATTTTTTTCCTTGGCTTTGCAATCTCTATCAAGTATTTTGTCAAGTGGGTTTTGTCTTTCCATTAAGTTTGGAGATTTGGTGGACAAATAAAAATGATAAGTCTAATACCAGACATTATGTTTCTGCATTTATGATTTGCTTCTGATAGGGTTTTGAAAAAGTAGATTGAAGCTCTTAACTGTCTTGCTTAAGTGCAGCGTTGTGGGTTTACTTTAACACAATTTTGTACCGAAGTGAAAGACTCTTAACATTTCCAAACTTCAAGAATTCAAAATGCAGTGCTATATTCTTTGGGCGGCTGTAGAAACGGGCTCAGACATCCAGCAGTACCTCCCGTGGGCTCAAAAGAAACAGGGCGGTATGTGTGGCACCTGCTGCCCAGGGGTGATGGCCAGGCTTTAGGGCATCGCTGAAGAATTAGTGCCACCTACTGCATCTTTTTTAAAAATCAACTTCCAGCAACGTCTTGCCGCACCCGGGAGGCCGTACTTGCTCCCTTTGAATATTTCTAGCTTCTGAAATTCTTTATTATATATTTTAGTTCTCTTCAAGAAAAATCGTAGAAATCAGTGTGAAAAAAGGCCTGAAAGCAACGCGTAGTGCTGCAAATTAAGTATTACAACTTACAAAGCTTTATCTTTTTTTTTTAAGGCACAATAACATTGGAGCCTCCCACACCTGCGCTTTTAATATAATGAACATGCTTATTATAAAACAGGACTCTAGAAGCCCCTTTAATACTCTTTGATGCCGGGTGCCCTTGTGTGTAGTGGAGCAGGTGGGTGCAGTGGAGAAGACCTCGCCCGAGGCCTGCCACCACCCTGAGGAAGCTGCCCTCCCTCAGGGGTCAGGGATGGTGTTTTCCTTGCTGCTGGAGCCAGCTCAGCTCTAGAGAGGAAGTTGCTTACTCCTTAAACTCATTTCATTGCCCCTGCCCTCATGCTTTAGGGTAAGAGCACAAATACAGAGCAGCTGTAGCTGCCGGGTGTGGGAGAGGGTAGAACCATAATCATTTAGGTTGGAAAAGACCCTTAAGATCATTGAGTCCAACCATTAACCGAACACTGCCAAGTCCACCTCTAAACCATGTCCTCGAGCACCACATCTGCCTGTCTTTTAAATACCTCCAGGGATGGAGACTCAACCACTTCCCTGGGCAGCCTGTTCCAGTACCTGACTACCCTTTCAGTGAAGAAGTTTTTCCTAATATCCAACCTAAACTTCCCCTGGCACAGCTTGAGGCCGTTTCCTCTCATCCTATCCCTTGTTACTGGGGAGAAGAGACCAACCCCCACCTCGCTACAACCTCCTTTCAGGTAGTTGTGCAGACCAATAAGGTCTCCCCTCAGCCTCCTCTTCTCCAGACTAAACAACTCCAGCTCCCTCAGCCGCTCCTCACAAGACTTGTGCTCTAGACCCTTCACCAGCTTCGTTGCCCTCCTCTGGACACGCTCCAGCACCTCGATGTCCTTCTTGTAGTGAGGGGCCCAAAACTGAACATAGTACTCGAGGTGCGGCCTCACCAGTGCCGAGTACAGGGGCACTATCACCTCCCTGGGTTGGTTTAGTGTTCGTTGGGTTCGAGTGCGGCGGGAACGGCGGGAAGCACCAAGAGGGAGTGAGGAAAGAAGAAGGAAGAAGCCGAGGGGGGCAGCTTACAGGGCGAACGGCCGCGCAGCTCAGCCGTTAACGCCGCCCCCCGCTTTAAACTTCCCGCCCGCCACTCGCGGCCGCGCTGCCTCTTCGCCGCCGCAGTTTCCAGGCGCCGCGGGCGGCAGAGGCGCCGGGCGGCTGCGACCTCGCTGCGTCCCCTTTCGGGCCGCCACTGAGGGTGGCCGCCGGCCCGCCACGCCTCGTTTCCTCGGGTCCGCCGCTGGCTTGGTGCCTCTCTCGGCGGCGGAGGCGAATCTGCGGGGCTTGTCCTACCGCTAGCGCAGTTTGGGCGGTTGTCAGGGAGAAACAAGATGGCGGCCGCAGCGACAGAGGAGGACACGGAGCTGCGGGACCTGCTGGTCCAGACGCTGGAGAGCAGCGGGGTGCTCAATAAGATTAAGGTGGGGTGAAGGAGAGCCTCTCGCCTGCGCACACCTCGCGGAGCGGGGAGGGGGGAGCGCTGGCCGGCGGCGGCTAACAGCCCCGCGGAGCGCGGGGGGGCGAGGCTTCACGGGCTTCGTCTCCTCTCGCTGCCGCTTCCAGCCGGTGTTCCCGGCTGGGGCCCTCTCTCGGCGTCACGGCCCGGCGGTGGCGCTTGCTTTCCCCGTGGTCCTCCCCGGCCGCTCGGCCTGGGGCTCGGCGAGGAGCCGGGTCCGGCGCCTGCCTTGCGCCGAAGAGCTGGTACGTGCTCGACGCGGAGCCGAGGGCCCGAGGCCCGACCGTCGCCTGAGGTCTGCCCGGCGGCCCCAGGAGTTGCAAGATCGCCCAGGAGGGGAGAGGGAGGGGAGCTCTGGGCCGCCTCAGGGCGCCCGGCTGTGCGGTTTCGCCCTCGTAGGTACCGTGTGGCCGCAAGAGCTCTCTTGCTGCTGCCAACCCCGCTGGAAACATTCAGCCGCCGGGTGGTGTGGGACAGGGTGGAGGCAGTTTCTCTCTGCTTCGATACGAAAAGCCCCTATTGAAAATTTCAAGCAGAGAGTCCTCGAGAGTCGCTGTTTAAACATTGTTCTTTTTGAGTGTGGGTTGCTTGGAGGCTTACTAAACCTGGGAACTCTGGGAATGCTGCCTGCCTACAGGGAATAAATAATACTATGTTAAGCAAATGTATGGAGGGTAGTGTTGTAGTGGAGCGTGCGCTGCTTCCAACCCTGTGGTGTAGCCTAAGCTTTTGTCAGAAAGGATATGAAAATTGGGTCCATGGATTCTTGTTCAAATTAGAAGCTTCCAGCAATAACTGTTGTGTGTAGCAGAGAGCCATACAGATACGGAAGCGTAAGAACTGCTGGATCCCCTTTCAAGCTAGGGGAGAAATGAAGTTTGGATTTCAGATCAAGGATGGTGGCATTTATCCACAGTGTTCTGTTTTAAGCATTCGAGAGGTGGATGATTATTGCTGATGTTTCAGGAACAGTTCAACAATTGAAGTGGTTAATGGAAATGGGGGCATCTTTGTGTGTGTGAGTCCACTGGATTTTGGGATAGTTGTCATACTTTTCAACAAAATAGTATTATTAAAAATGTGTTGTTCTTCTGTTTCAAATGGATAATCCTTATTTAAATTCTATAAGTAGATTAAGATTCTAGCTCATGTAACTGTATTTTGAATAGGGAGACCTTTTTTCTAGTTAAGTGTCAAATAGGCCTTTTAGGCCACCTGTTGACTTTTCAGGTAGTGTTAACCAGTAAAAATATGGTGATAATAAAATGATAATTAAAAAAAATCACAAGCCAGTTAGGTTATATTGAGCATGTGAGCTGTAGTTTCTTAATTCCTGCCTTTGTGTAGCATGCAAGTTTTTGTACTGTGGCTGTCACTTCATTGAGTTTTGTGTAAATATATTTATTGTAATTTTCACTATTCTATAGTGCTAAAAGTGTGTAGTATCTGATAGGGCATAAGGTATCCTTAAGGCAAACTAGCATATGACTTAGAAAAATACAACTGCATCCTACTTACTGGGTTATGACTTTAATACTAGGAGTTATTGTTTAATAATTGGTATGCTTATGGTTAAGGCTGCTCATTTGAGGAATTCATGGTGGTTTTTTTCTTAGCTGTAAACCTTAATTGGCGCGCGACTTTAATGGCTGTCTGTTAATTGATAGTATTAATGATTTAAAGAGTTTGTTCTGCTAGTACCTGACAAAAAGCCCTTTGTCTTCCAGAAGAATTAAGGTTGAACAACTCTTCTTAAATTGTCAGCTTTTAATTGAAATTGGATTACACCATGCATAAAAAAAAAGCCATCATCCTTTCATTAAAATAAATTAAACGTAGTTGTGATCAATAGTGTTTATTTATTGTGTGTCAGTATTTTTTTATTATGTGGTAGAACTGAATGCACATTTACATATTATCAAAACAGTTGTTTATTTTTTACATCAGAATGAGTACTGACCATTTATTCAAGGTGGATTAGGCTAGAAAGCTAACTCTAATAATGTATTTGAGATTTATTGAAGTAGATACATTAAAGAAAATTATATGGTCAATGTATAGCTGAATTGGTATGAAGCACTACAGGTAAAGACAGCTCTGGAAGAATTAGAATTCAAGTGAAATTATTTCAGTGGATAGAACGTATCAGGCTGTCAGCTGATATATTTTGTAACATAATGACTGAGTAATTTTTAGAAAGAAACTTATGGTGATGCCTTTATTCTCTAGTACAACATGATTTTATAATGGGGTGCAGTTTATTACTTTATTCTTATTTTCAGATTAATTTCTTGGACACATTGGTGCTGATGCAAATTATTTAGCTGAAAAAATGTTACTTGTATGACACTTTTAAAATCTGTTCACAATTTTTCTGTTTACCTCAGACTTTGAACACTGGAGTGTTTAATGAAGTCATATTGTGAAAACTGGAAGATGTGTAAATATATTTGCCACTTGCAGTTGAGAATTTCCTGTCTTTAAGCTGCAGTGTGTGTGTTCATATAATTTATTAATCATTGGAATTAATCTGATGGATAAGACTGCTTCCTAATGAATTCTGTAAACATAGAATATAACTGTGGATATTTGTACTTCAGTGAAAATTATCACTGATGCTGTGTGATGCGTGCTGTGCAAATAGAGATGTTCTTCTGACTTGAAGAGAATGTGATCTTTCTCTCTCATAGGGAAGCTGTCACCATCAGAGCAAGAGCCATTATGTTGCTTACTGTGTTCCTTTGTTGTCTTATTTTGGTTTGGTTTGTATCTTTTAACCTCTCTCATTCTGGAAAAATAAGTTTATGCCACCTGAATTTTGCATCTTTTCTGGAGCTTGCTGTTGCTACAAATATGAGGGAAGTTAGCATCACTAATATTGTATGACTAGTAATGCTTTTGGCCAGCTGATACTGTTCTTGCTAATTTCTTGCTAATTTGGTTCAAAACCTAGACAGATGAGATATGGGCAAATAATGTTGTGTTAGAATAAAAATACTATTTTTAAAATGGGCTGTTAACTGTATATGCATAGGTCAGTAAAAATTGTCCTGTTTCCTTTTTCATCTTCATTCCATATATTATAATGAACAGTGCTTTTAAATGTCTTTGAATTATTAACTGTTATGACGAGTGTGCTGCACACTATAGTGTAATCTCCTGTTTTCTGGATGTTGTGGGGTTCGTTTATTTTTTTAAAACAGTTCATATCAGAAAGTCAACTAACGTCCTGGAATCAAGGGGAATCATGATTTTTTTTTAATATAACATCTATTTCTTCTTATTTTTAGATGTAAAGTATAAGCATTTATAATGATTTCAGATTAACTAACTGAAATTCAACATTTAAATGTCAATATGGTCCTCTTAATGTTGTGAATGTATTCTACATTTAGGAGGTGAGAATGAGAACTGCTTGTGACATGCAGAGTAAGCGCATGATAAATGTAGCTGTAGGTATTTAGAGTTTATGACTTTTAGGTGTTTGCTACTTCCTTTGTGGTATGGATTCTTCCTATTTCTCTTTCCAGCATTCTTCATCTTTTCAATTACACTGCCAGCAAATTTAACTGTCTTAGCCAATTAAGGCTACTAAGTTGAAGAGTTTTCCCCCGAAGTGGACAAAAAACGATCATGCAAACTATTTTGCTGGTCCTGCTCAAGGATGAGAACGTAACAGACTTCGCAGATGGAGAGTGGTGGGGAGAGTATGGAGTGACACTGGTAGTGAAGTTGATGTTTATGGTTTGGCACCAGCTTTGGATTTGTGATGCATATACACTGGTACAGGCTTTTAGCCTGATGCACACAAGGTTTTAGCCCGGGGTGATCAGTGGTAAGACTGCTTAATGCTGTGCCAGTCTTGCTTTGTGTCTATCGAGGTATAAGACAGTCATTTTGGAGTTAGGAAGAGGAGATGCTGAAAGTTGTGCAGGAAGGTGCCCGTGTGCCACTAAACTTTACATATACAAGAGGTTGTTTATGCTTGTGCATGCATGGGGTTGTTTCATAGCACTGGAGCAGGTGGCAGTTATATGTGGCTGTGGTTTGCCTGGAAGATCTGTAAACAGTATATCTCAGGAGCAATGCATTCTTTTACCCTGTAAAATCTTATGCATTACTTCAATCACTTGACTGCCCTAAACATACACGTAACCACACCATCTATTGATGCATGTGTTAGTAACGATTTGTGAATGCAAGCTCGCAGGCGAGTTTTGCACCTCTGGCTGGCCCATTGCAGATCTCAGAAGTGAATGCCTCCCTTATTGACACTTGCCCAACTTGCCTACGCCTTGTTTCTTAGGGAATGCATAAAGTTGCCTGTATGCGGCTTCAAAAACTGTGCTCAGCTGCTTCAGCAGGTTGAGAAGGGTGGTAGCTGAAATTTATATTATGCTTTCTGCTAATAGGTCTTTGGAAAAAAAAAAAGTAGGACTTCCTCTGCAAAAGCTGCAGGACTCTGGGGGTTTGTAGAAATGATGTTGAGAGATGCATGAAACAGACAGCAAGGCTTTGTCAACTAGCAGACAATGTCTTACTCAACTGTGCTACATTTACGAAACATTTTATGAAATTAAAGTGACTGCTTTTTGATCTAGCATTCCACAGCATATCAAGATCAGTGTCGTGAAGCCATTGCTTGTTCATCTAAAATATTGCCTTGGGAGTAGAAAGTATGAATAAAGTTTGGGAAAAAATAATTTTGCTGAGATCTCCTTGGAAGGTGTCAGGATACCAGGATGTTTGCAAGTGAATTGTGTAGCTGTGCAGAGGAGACCAGTGTGCAATGAATAAGCCACATGCAGTTTGTGCTTAGTACCTATTATAAGAAGTCACCTTGGTCATTGATGTGCCTACGTGCTTTGAGGCATAGAAATGAGTTTGAAGTCCCCAAGTGCTTTCCTATTGGAAAACAATGTCTCAAGTTTTGTCCTAGGACAGTAAGCTCTCTTGTTTTAAGTGCTGGACAAACATGTTCCAGCACAATAAAAGACAAATGCCACAAGAAAAGAAAACTCCAGGGGCATGCTACATATGTATGTGTTGGAGTCTGCAAGTGGGAGGTGGTTATAGGCTACAGGTCATCCTTCAGTCCTGGACAGTCTCTGTCTTATCCTTTTACTTTTCATCCAGTATCTGGATGAAAGCTGCTGTGGATGGCTTTTAGAAGTGTGCTAAATCAGATTAATAACCTTGTTAAGGTAGGGTCTTGTTATCTTACTATTAAGAGCATATTGCCAAATCAGATTGGCATTTTTGAGGTGCCACCTAAAAAATGTGTTTGAGGAGCTCTTGAGATAGTAAGAACTGTTTTCCCCTTTCCCGGGGAACTGCAGACTGAGGGAGTTGTTTTCCTGTACAGTACTTCAGGTACATGCAAAAGGCTCTGTATTTAGAGCAGGATGAATTTATCTAAGTTCTGAAGAGGGATACTACAGCCCAGTGCAGAAAAGATGCTTTCATGGACTACAAGCTTCTGATTTACAGTGCAACAGCAATTGGCAAGAGACAGTGTCGTCTGGTGAGCTGTAAATGCCTGGGAGGAAAAGGGGAAATGTACTTTTGGTTTAAAATACTGACCCATGCATTTCCCCACTGACTACGGGCAGCCGTTGTCATATACAATGCTAGCCTTACTCATTTTAGCTAAGTTCAGTGAAATCAAATTGCTGTCTCATTGGTATGAGCTCTTGCCTGATAAAACTTCTTAGGGATAGAAGGGAATGGGCACCTTCCACAGGATGAGAAAGAAGCCTGTGGGTTTGGTGGATGCAAGAGTGATAGACATACGCTGTCACCTTACTCATCAACATCTGGCTCTATTGGCATAATCCTGTTTTATTGAAGACTTAGGAAGGATATGGGTGGGGAAGTTGACTATCAAGCTTTGGTGTGCTTTACTGCTAGACTGTGAATAAAATTCTTCAAAATGTATTTGGATTATGTTGAAAACCTCTAGCAGAATGGGGCAGTGTAGAACAGGGGGATGGCAAGAGCAGTTTGTAACAATGTATGGAACACAGATTGGGCTGGTGCCAAAGGGTACTAGGGCAAAGATGAATGCAAAACCTTCATGCTTATGTAAAAAAAAAAAAGGGGGTGGGGGGTGGGGAGAAGAACACTGTGTAAATGGATTAATCTGTGCAGTTATATAAGCCTCCATATCTGCTGGTGGGAGCAAATTGCTCTGACCATACCTGATGATGGTGGTGTCGGTCTCTGGTGTTCAAATTCTCTGTGACTTTTCTCAGGTCCTGAAAAGCCTATATGACATTGTCCATCCTGCTGTGTAGTATGATTCATCTCCTTGTATTGGGGCGATTTTTCCTTTGGCCTCAGCTTTGTTATTGTTGCTTTTTACTTTCTTCTCATGAACCTGATAATTACTGCTTTAACCTCACACAGATTCAAGTGTATGGTTCCACGTCTAAATTTATTGAGATGGTATTTTGAGGATATCTTGCTATGATCTGAGCAATACCCACCTCAAAGGACGAAGGTCAGTGTGTTGGAATGGTGTAAACCTTCCTTGTGGATATAGCACAGGAGTGCTTAACTTCAAATTTGTTGTGATGCTCGCAGGACTGAAGGACCAATTGGAGGGCTGCTTATCTGCGGAAAAACTGTAGGGTGGTATTTTAGATTCTACAGGTAAGGCAAAAGGAGATGTAGTAAATACTAGTGGCATTATCTTCTGCTGATGAGGTCCTTAAGGATATTAATTGGGCACTAATGGAAATATAAGGTGAACCTGCTGTTAATGGGGAATGGCAACATCTAGGAGAAATTGACAGTGTCATTAAATAGATAAGAAGAGGAAGAAAAGCATCTCAGATCGTATTTAAAAGCCACTGGATTAGACCTAGAGGAGTGCAGCACGCAAATAATCACAGTTATGTGAAAAGGAATGAGAGTGTGATATTGTTCCCAAATCTCAAACAGGCCATACTCTGGAGCAGCTGGTGTAATGGCACCTACTTTCAGACAACTTTGTTCTGCAGCCTCATGATCCAGACCCTTAAGGGGGTTTATCCCTACCCACACATAATGGCTGGTGTCTTTTATTTTGAACAGTTGTAGTAGGAGTCTGTTTCACAAATGCTTTGTTATTCTTCTTGTCCTCTTGTGTAAGTATACTTGTTTTCTGTGGCATCAGTGGAAAAGAAAGTCAGCCTTGCAACCATTTGAAGTTTTTCATAGTGATGTAAGACTAAATAAACAAGTTGTTAGCTGTTGGTAGGAAAGTTAAATGTAAACCGTTTTTGTAAGAATAGTATTTAAATTAATGGGTTGTAAGAGGATTTGCTGATTGAATGCTGTACCCCAGCACCTGAAAAAAATGTAAGAATAATATTTAAATTAATGGCTTATAAGAGGATTTGCTGATTGAATGCTGTACCCCAGCACCTGAAAAAATGCAACTGCAGTGTCAGTATGACCATCCTGTACAATTGTGGTAAGCATTTTGCACTTCTTTTGATGGGAAATCTTTTTAACTTTTAACTTTTTTGCATTACTTTTTGTCTTTTAAAAAGGTGTCTGAAGAGGATTATGCTTAAAAAGGAAGTGTTTATTTTTCCCATGAAAGGATTTGTCTTTTTTGGTGGGAGGGAACAGTTACAGGATAATCCATGTTTAGTTACCTTTTGTAACATACATGAGAAAATCCACTCTTCGTATTGTTCTTAGTTATGGAAATCAGTCTTGCTTTAAAAGCTTGCTTTCTTCTTTGTTCTTGAGAAAACTGGCATACAGAGTAGCACTGTCTTTTATAGTTTATTACTGCAGTGTTATCTACTGGCTACTTGAAAATGTCAGAGTAAGAGCTGATTACAGTGGCAAACTCCTCCATTAAATGTAATGTATGTTGTCCATTTGATGTGTTCAATGAAAGAAGTAGAGAAACTGTAGTGTTTAAAAAAATTTTTTAAAAGTGGGCAAAGCTTAAGCTTAAACATTCAAAATAGTCCTTAGAAGGATTCTGATCCTTGATATTAAGATATTCAAAATCAGTTAGGTAAAACCTCAGTACAAGAATATTTGAATGATGGGAATCATGATTTCTTTTCCTTGAGAAATTTTGTTTCTTTGAGTGTGATCTGACAAGAAATCACAGGAATTTGTATATCTTAACATTAACTTTTTGAAATATATTATCACAAGCTATTCGTTCATGTTTCCTGAATGAATTGTAAATGAAGAGTAGGCGTTTCAAAGCTGCCTGAGAGAGCTGAATTCTTAACTCTCAGAAGAAACTAATAGGAGATAATGTAGGTAATTTGGAATTGTTTCGTATATGAAGAAATAATTTAGGAAGTCTTGTATCAAATCCCCCCCTGCCCTCCTTCTCAGACTGAAAACCCTTCTTTCTCAGCCTCAAGTCACATTGCCTGTAATCTTAAGTGTCTTAATTGTACTGATGTAGATTACAATCGATGCCAAGTTGCTTGAGGAGAAACAAATAGCTGTTAAGCTACTTGCTGGCTCTTTGCATTCTATTTGCGTAGGGAAAACAGTGCTTATAGAAATGCTGTTTGTGGTTTTGTTTTTTTTTTATTTGGCAGGCAGAGTTGCGAGCAGCTGTTTTTTTGGCATTAGAAGAACAAGAGAAAGTAGAGGTAAGAGAAGCTAAAAAAAACCCCAAACAAAACAGCATCCTGATAGTTCTTCCTGTAGAATTAAATATTATAGCTTTAATACTTTATATTTGTGAAATGTAACGAGAAAATTATGTATTACTGCATAAGAGCATGATGCTTAAAGAACGTAAAACAGGACTACCAGGATGTTTCCTGATGTTTAGAAAGAGGAATTGTTCCATAGCATTTTGAAACTGTAGCTTTAAGTAACTATCTCTGCTGGTTTTATATTGCTTCTATCCACAAAAAAAAAAAAAAAAATCTTTTCCATCAAATACTTCTTAAAACCAAAAAAATCTAGGTGACTGATCAAGATTTCATCAAATCGGAATAACATCTTTTGAAATGTGAAGTATTATAGTGGGATTTTTTGACGAGTGCATTGTGAAAGCAATTTAATGCAGTAACTTGCCAAGTATGCTTTTGGTATTTTCATAAGGATGTTGTAGGCTTACTTTAGGATAATTTGCTTTTATTTAAGGAAGAATTCTGAATTAAGAGATAGACTATGTACTGATACCTGATACCTTGACAATGTAGTAGTACTAAGGGTACATGATACTAATGTGATTAACAATACTGCTGTGGTATGCAGACTCTAGTTTTGTGATCCCTTCTGCTGGCATTGCCTTGTTTCCTGTGTCTTTCCATTCTCTAGAACTAGAGAGGAGATGGTGCTGTCTGCCCAGGCTCTCTGTTTCAAAAGAGAGGAATGGAAAACTCTCCTATTCTTCCAGTAGTTAGATGGTTGTGCTTTTTCTGGAAAGTTGCACAAGTGAAACATCTGTTATTGTGACATTAGTAAGGAGGGGAAGTAGTTATTCTATGGTATGAGATTCCATATTCCAGAAATCTAACATAAGATTGCTGAAGAAGACGTAATGGAAGAAAGATATAACAGAACAGTGCCATCTCTTAGGGGAAGGTTCAGCATATTATACTCGGAGAACAACCTCCCGGACTATCTAGAGAGTAATAGGGCTGAAGAGAGATTTGCTACAGTTGATCTCAACTCACCCTTTTTTCAAAAGGCTTAAATGTATCATGATATTTTAATTTTACACTATAGAGACACTGAAAATATATTAACTTATCACTAATCTGAATTCCGAAATACTAAGCAAGATATATTTCTTTTTTCGCACAGCACTTTCTTGTGTGTGTTAGCATTTAAGACTATAGTGATAAATGCCTATAAGAGATCCTTTTCTTCAAGTTAGGTTCTTACCCAGGATATTTTGATATGTTATGAATGGCATTTAGAACTTGGTTTGAAAAATCCCTGAACAATTTTGACGAACCCAAACATAGCACATTGATTTATCTCTGTTTAAAAATCAAAACCGAAGAGGGTGAATCTAACAAGGGAGCAGAAGCATTTTCATAATATCTTTGAAGGTCTTTTAATTAATAGAAGATTAGTATTGATTTGTGAACCACTAATTAGCACGGTCCACGCTTTGTCTAGATGATTTGTAAATTCCCATTTTTCTAAAAAGTGGCACTGAATTTCCTTAAACAAACTTGGCACTATATTAGAGGAGCAATTTGGGAATTTATCTGCTTAACTCTTTAATTATTAAGTAAATAAGATCGGTATGCTATTAAGAATTTTGGTGAAACTGCTCTAGCTCTGTAGCTTTTGTAATAGAAATACTGAGACGATTTTAATTTGCCTAAGTACATGTATGACTCTGCAGCTTTTGCTTGTAGGTAGTAGAATTAATACAGAGGTAGATTTTGAAGAAGTGAATTACATGTGCCAGGCATCATTGTGAAATAGCATACACCAAAACAGCAGCTTGCTATGGTTTTCAATTTCTTGCTAGTACCAGGATGATGTTATTTACTGTTTGGTTTTTGCTTTTTGACAGAACAAAACACCTCTGGTAAATGAAAGCTTGAAAAGTTTTTTAGGTACAAAAGATGGTAAGTTCTTTGTTTAGTATACTTCTCAAAGTAATAAAAATAAGGAACAAAGGATTAAATCTTTGAATCTTTTATTAACAGTACAGTCTTCATGACATAAAGGATGCTTTTGTTCCTGTCAAATGTCATAATTACTGTTCATTCAGAATAGAATTCAATCTGTAATTTTTGAAGTTAATGTTGCTGAGGTTGTATTTTTAACTGAAGTGACTAATGCATTTAAATCAATATTTCATGATGAGTTATGATTATGCTAACTCGGAGCCATTCTAGACCAATAGAAACAGTAAGCAGTGAAAACTCACTGTAGAGGTGCAGCAGCGAATGCACACATAGGAGAAATGCCAAAATGATGTCTTTAAAACAGCTGAATAGTCTAAAAAAAAAAATCTTATAGCTGAATTTTGTAAGCAATCTCTATTTATGCTTCTGCAGTATTGCTGACTTAAATAACTTTGATACGATGGCTGAGTTAGAAATTAGGGAATTGGTATACAAATTAGCTATGTGGTGGTAGTTTGCTGAATGTCTAAATGATGTTTGTAAGAATGTTGAATTAACGTAGATGTTCATACTTAAGCCATGTTAATGTTAATCTTTGAAGTAAGAATTGTTTCCATCTGGTGTATTTTTACTCTTCTCATTTCCTTTTTAGGTCGCTTGGTAGCAGGTCTTGTTGCAGAATTTCTACGGTTTTTCAATCTTGATTTTACGTTGGCTGTTTTTCAGCCTGAATCAAGCACAGTAAGATATACTAGTTACTTATATGCTATGCTGATTTTTTGGAGTGCATGGCAATGAATGCAGAAGCTATAGTAGATTTGTTTAAGCCTCTTACTTGTGTTTATTCTAAATAATTTTTTATATTTAGTCTGTAAAAGGTACTTATTGCCATAAAGTCACACATTCCAGGAAAGTGTGCTAATATGAATGAGTATTCCCTTTATTAAAAACAATGCTTCATAATATGTTAATTGTGAATTAACAAATTAATTATTTTTGTGAAATCATATAACGGTATGTACAACAGGATACTCCTGCAACAGTTTTTGCCAATAATTTTACTATGCTATTGATATTAAGTTAGTATTGTTACATGAAAATTAAAATAATGTCAATAATCTACTCTGAGAGAAATTTCAGTGAAACAAAGGACTTTGTGCAGATGTATGTGACAAAAAGTGATTGAATAGAATAGTTCAGTTGGAAGGGACCTACAATGATCATGTAGTGCAACTGATTGCTTTTAGGCTTTTGATATTGAGTTAGAGGTTTTTCGTCATATTTGTCCCTTTGTCTCTTTTTACAATATAAAGGTTTTAATAATAAATTTGGGTTTGAAACAGTTCCATTTAACTGAAAAATTTCTCTTTACATCTCAAATGCTCATTTTTATTCTCAATGTCAGTTTAAGTAGTTAATTTATTAAAAATCCAACTTCTGTTTCTCAGAAGTTCATGTTTCTTTTTAGAGGCTTAATCAAAGACAATCCCATACACCTTTGTCCTTTGCTGAATGTCCTTAGCTGCATTTATTGCAATAGGACACATCTGTACAAGGGTTCATGTTCATGCTACCAAATAGAAACAGTTGTGCTTTCTGTCATGTTACTGCTCACTCTTGGGAGCAGTGCTTCATTTGCGTTGTAAAGGCATCTCATGCTCTTTGAAATGCCCCCTTCCTTTTTCCAGGAAAAGTGTCTTTTTCAGCTATTGCAGTGCTTATATGAAATTTGGCTAAAGTTAAGCAAGTTGGCCAAGACTACTGTGTATAGTGCTGAAAGATTTTACTTTGTCTTATTCTATTAGCCCCTGTCTCTGAGCAGTCTGTTGGATTATCTTTTTATCCTCCATGTTTCAGTGTGCTTGACTAATGGTGGCTTGCTTCAGTATTTGCTTGACCAGTGTTTTGATAGGAAGTGTCACTAAATAATCGGAAGAGTTCAAGATGAACTGGTGCCCTTTGCGGTATTGCAATTCTGAGATTATGCCAACCAACCTGGGTTTGCTGCAGTGTTCTGCTTCTGCTATAATGTGGAGTTCAGTTTTATAAAATGTATTTTTCTTTCAAATTTTCGTGACTTTTTTTTTTCTGGTATTGAATTACTTTCATCCCTGTTTCTGTCCAAATCTGTGGGGTTTTTTAAAGTGAAACAGAGACTGAAAGTAAGTGTTGACCTATGCTGGCGTATTTCTATATGCACAGGAATGGGGACTCTCCATCACCTATGAATTTGCTGGAACCACTGGCTAGCTGTCCTAGGATCCACTTTTAAATGTGATAGGCTAAAGTAACTTGACCATATAAATCCTTAAATCCTGAAGCATGCTAATGATGAATACTTGTGTATTTAAAACAACTCTGAATGGTCTCTGATAAGTTCAGGTACAGATCAGAAGTAAATGATGCAACAGGCTATCATTACTTTAGTTCACGTGCAACAGAAAGTCTTAAATAATCACTGTTTAGTCAAAATATTTCTGTGTTAAATAAGACCAGAAAGCTTTAGGAGTTATATTACAAAACATGTATTGTTTTCTGACTTATTTCTGTATTGTGATTTTTTTTTTATGTGTTCCCCTCCTCCCCTCCCCTCCCCCCCCCCCCAGCTAAATGGCCTTGATGGTCGAGAAAACTTAGCTCGAGATTTGGGAATTATAGAAGCAGAAGGTACTGTGGGTGGTCCCCTGTTGTTGGAGGTTGTTAGGAAATGTCAGCAGAAAAAGATTTCAGGCAGTGGAGAAGTAAGTAGTGTTAACATGTAATTTCTTTCTTTCTTCATAATTCTTTATTCATTTTCATTTCAATGATGAAGAACAAACTGAAATTAAGGACGCTTGGGTACTGTTCTGGTATTATACTGTTTCAAGTCTTTATTATAGGTAGTATAATAGGAAATGCCTTCAAGATAACTTATCAGAAAACAATGCTGAAAGATAAAGATTATGACTATTGTATTACTTTTAATGCCACCCTAGTACTCTTTACTAATATTTTGCTACAACATAGTAACACAGAGTGAACCCAGTAAGTGACACAAAACACTGTGTCACTTATTTTCTAATTTCTAGTGTGGTTTGATAACACTTCTAGCTCTACCTATTTTCTTTGGCATACTTCTAATTTTAATATGATCTGAAAAGCCTAGAATTGGTTTTGTTAAAAGCTTTAAAGCTGCTCTGAAAACATGTGTTTGAAACTAAATATACGAAAGTATTGAACTACCTGAAGGCAACGACAATAGTATTTTAATGGAATATATAATTAAGTTGTTAATTAAATCAATGAAATCCAGCCAACAGCATTTGATTGTTTTCTGTCGTGATTGTGGCTCAGAAGGAAATTCTCTGCACCCAAGATGCATTCAGTACCCGAACAAAAGCTTAAATTTGGAAATAGTTGTCATAGACTTCCTAAAATAGCATCACAGTGTCACAGTTTGCATGCTCTGTGAGTGAGGATGGTAGCCTTGTTTCTTGTTTGATGATGGTATGACAAAATTCAATATCTTTTTAATAAGTGTTTATGTGAAACTTCTTAGGTGGCTCCAGTTCAAAGTGATAGCCTGTGCCCCACATCAAAATCATCTGATGGAAGATCAAGTACACACCCTATACCAAATAAGGTAAGATTGTTTATACATAATGAAAATGATATACATGTTTATACAAAATGAAAATAATAAACATGAGAAGTAAAAGAGAGAACTATGAAACTGCAGATACGATGGCATTCACTTAAATGATCTGCGAAGTCCTGTACCTTTCCGACTGGGTAGGTGGCAGTGCATGCACAGAGTCTCTGAGTGCCGTGGTTTAACCGCAGCTGGCAACTAAGCACCACGCAGCCTCTCACTCACTCCACCCCTGTGGTAGGATGGGGGAGAGAATCGGAAGAGTAAAAGTGAGAAAACTCGTGGGTTAAGATACAGACAGTTTAATAGGCAAAGCAAAAGCTATGCGTGCAAGCAAAGCAAACCAAGGAATTCATTCCCTACTCCCCATCGGCAGGCAGGTGTTCAGCCATCTCCAGGAAAGCAGGCCTCCATCATGCGTAACCATTACTTGGGAAGACAAATGCCATCACTCTGAATGTCCCCCACTTTCTTCTTCTTCCCCCAGCTTTATATGCTGAGCATGACATCATATGGTGTGGAATAGCCCTTTGATCAGTTGGGGTCAGCTGTCCCAGCTGTGTCCCCTCCCAGCTTCTTATGCACCCCCAGCCTGCTCACTGGTGGGAGAGGCAGAAAAGGCCTTGACTCTGTGTAAGCCCTGCTCAGCAGTAACTAAAACATCCCTGTATTATCAACACTGCTTTCAGCACAAATCCAAAACATAGCCCCATACTAGCTACCATGAAGAAAATTAACTCCATTCCAGCCAAAACCAGCACACACAGACAGCTAACTTGTCTGTTTATCGCGCAGCTGGCTGATGGCTGCTTGGGATTGATGAGGCGTTAGGATACAACTGTCTTTGTTGTGGCCTGTGACTTTCTTTTCTCTGTACCTTCCTATTAGCACAAAATCTGTATTTATTGACATCTTCCATGACTTTATGTTTGACTGGAATTGATCAACAGGTGGAGAATTATGGGAAAGTGTAGGGCACAGAAAGGGGCATGATCACTTAAGCCTCTTTTCCGCAGGAAACCAGCTACCTACTGCACCCAGTGTGTGTAAAACAAAACAAAAAAACAAACAAACAAAAAAAACACAAACAAAAAACCCCTCCAAAACCCATACAAAATAAAAAAAAAAAAAACAATTCAAGTACTAAAGTTTGTTCAAATTATTGATGTAATCTGATCACATAAAAAGTTTTAATAGCTTTTTTCAAGATTACTGAAAATAACTTAGAAGCTTTCCAACCCACTAGTGAAAGCTGAGAAATATAACATTGCATGGATTTTGTTGTTAGTTTATTCATTTGGGGGAGGGTATGATAAGGATAAAAGAAAATAAAATGACAGCTCAGTTTGGATCTGCTTCATTTTATTCCAGTTCTTTGGTTTTTTTTTTCGCCATGCAAAACCAGAAAACTATACAATTTGAAAAGCAAGCTTCATTTCAAGATTAAGTTACTTTATTAATTGCTGTGCTTGTTGATAGTATCTTAAAAGCTAATCTTTCTGTAACTGACCTTTGAATAGAAATTCTAGTAATTTCAGACTTGTTTTAAGAGAAGATAATTTTTGCTTGGCACCAGCTTTTAAAACAAATCCACTAAAAAGATCTGAATACAGATTAAATATCACTGTTACTAATACCGTTGCTTCATACGTGAGCCCCTGCTCTTGTTTGAGTGGTTCTAGATTAGCTAAGAAGAACTACTGATGATGAGTTAGAAGTCATAAATATTCTATTCTCCTTTGCATATACTAGCTTTCCTCTTTGAGTTTAAATTACTTTATTTGAAATAACTGGGTCAGAAAGAGAAGAGCTAAGTGTTTGTTATGGCTTTTCCTCAGGAAAATAATTAGTTGTCTAGAGGAGGAAAAAGTAGTTCCAGTAGCTTGTAAATTGAACCAGGTTTCATATAGGTTTTTTTCTGGGTGTGCATGCACATGTCTCAAGGCTGGTCTAACCTCTGTCTAGGATGAATCTTATTTCTATATGTCTGTTCTTGACAGCTTTTTGCAATGCAGTTATGCAGGTGGTTTTTTGTTTGTTTTTTGGTTTTTTTTGAGACTTCTACCCTTTTTGCAGTGCTTGAACTTAGCCAGCCAGTCCAAAATACATTGGTTAGGGGAAGACGGAGAGACACGAGCACAGAGGAGTATAATATCTTAAGACTTGTTTCCTTAGGAAACTAAATTGATAAGAATGAGTTTTAAGTTATGCTTGGAATCTCTGCCTTAGAGAAGGTATCCTGGAGTAGTAACAGTGATTCCTGTTGTTGTAAGATTATAATAAGAATAAATGACAGTCTTAGTTCTTTTATCACAATTTTTTGGGCCTGTACAAAACAGGAGCTCCTGTACCCAGCTCAAACAGTGCTGTCTAAACTGTGTAGAAAATAAATATAAACCATGTCTGAGTGATTTCCAAAGATTAGTGCTGTTTTCCAGAAGTGATACTGTGTTGCAGTTCGTTGTAGTCTTCTCTGTGTTGAGGTTGCCAGAATTCTTTTTCAGGCTGCTATCGACTATTTAGATTGCACTAGTCCATAGATGCAAAAATTTCTCCTATTGTCTAACGTCAGCTTAATGATAATGATTGTGACTGGTCCAGTCAATAGTGGCATTTTTTTAGTGTGTGTATACTTAATCCCCAATAAGTATATGGACACAAGAAAGTGATTCTAAGGTTTATTCTGAGGTCTAAGTTTTAGAGAAACTACCAGATAGGAGTATATAATTCTGAGCAAGAAGTATTAAAGTGTGGTAAAAGATCATTCATTGAACCATGTCTCTCCTTTTTTTAAGGAGAGTTTTGTGCAGTGTCAGAACAGCACAGTTGAATTCTTATGGCATGCAGCAGCAGCTGAAGTGGTGATGAGAACACTTTCATTTATATGCTCTTTCTGATGTGATGAGGTTGCAGGTAGAATATAATTTCCAGCAAGTTGGAATTTATGATCAGGCTTCTTATATTCTTTATACCCATCTTCTGTGGCAAGCAAATCATAATTCCATTGCAGTGGGAGACAAATCAACATGTTCTGGAAATGCTTTTCATAATATATTGCTGAATTGTCCATGAGAATATTTTTATCTCAAAATGGGAGAAAATTGATTCCTGTATGGATGTTTCCTCATAGAAACAGCAACAGCTGTTGATTGGACTGCATACTCTTCTAAGAATAAGTGGTGGATATCTTAATGGGACTACAGTTCTTAGATTCCCACACCCCGGTTCTCTGTCTCCTTGGTAAAGGCGGGATGGGAGAATATTCTGCCCGTGCAACATACGTGGAGTAAAAATAACACAGGAGGAGGAAATTTTAGCCAGTCCCGGCTGGAGCAAGAGGGAAGTTACCTGAACACAGTCTAGACTTCCTGATTGAAACTTGAGATTCTCTAGTGGTTTTTCAGCAAACCTGTGAGCTGAACTGGCTCTGACTGTGACTTGGCAACCAATAGACGCAACGTAGAAGGGAGCGTGCTAGGAGAGACCAATACCACAGCTCTTGGCAGCAGCAAAGAATTACATTTGTTTAAGTGCAAGTGCAAAACCACACTCTGACTTATTAACACCATTAGTCTGAAACCCAAGGTAGGCATGTTGCTCTTTGAACCCTCAGCCATGGTTAACTTATCACGACAATTTGAAAGTAGTTATTTCACTGTAGCAAAACTTTACAATATGTGAATTCAAGCAAAGGCCAACTGTTATGCCTCTAGTTTCTCACAGATAGCAGCAGCTCACACCCTCAGGGCCCAGAACAGAAAAGTAGCTGTAATGTCTCTCTTACTCCAGTCAGGGTATCACTAAGCTCTTAATTTGCAACAACAACTCTGTTCCTCTCGGATAGGAAATTAAAATATTGTTGTTACTACCACTTACAGGTATAAGTACTTTTTTTTTTCCCTAGAAGAACTGAGTTGCTGCCAGCAATTGAGTATGGTTCTGTGACTGAGATAAAATGACCTCGGTAGGCTTTTCTCAACTTCCATGGCCTACAGTTTGAAAATCTTGCTTCAGCCTTCTGAATGAAAGTTTAATGACTCATAAAGAAATACTTGGGACAGTGCAATCTACATATTGATTATATGGATTAAACAATACTGTTGGTTTTGTTTTGAAACTGTTGCTATTCTTAGTGTGCAGGAAGCAAGTTTGTGAAATAACTAGATCTTTTCATAGAATCATAGAATACCAGGTTGGAAGGGACCTCAAGGATCATCTGGTCCAACCTTTCTAGCACAATCTAGATGATATGGCCCAGCACCATGTCCAGCTGAGTCTTAAACATGTTCAGCATAGCGGAGTCAAACACTTCCCTGGGGAGATTATTCCAATGATTGACTGTTCTCATTGTGAAAAATTTACCTCTTGTGTCCAATCAGAATCTCACTGGGAGTAACTTGTACCCATTTTCACTGGCTTAATTTTATTAAGTCTAGGGGAAGGAAGTCTAGGAAAATTGGAGTACTGCTTGCTAGGTAGCAAAATGCTATTGCTTAAAAATAAAAATCCGTTTTTTCACAACAGCTTGATTATCTAGGTAAATTTGAATATTGTTCTTTGGGCCGTGAAGTCTTGCAAAGATATGACTTGAGCTGTTTGACTGGCATGGCTGAGTCAAGACCTGCTGGTCAAACTAAAGGGCAGGAAGGAAATGCACAGGCAGTGGAAGCAGGGACAGGTATCCTGGGAAGAGTATAGGGCTGCTGCCCAGTTGTGTAGGGATGGGTTCAGGAAGGCCAAGGCACAGCTGGAGCTGAACTTGACAAGGGATGCAAAGAATAATAAGAAGGGCTTCTACAGGTATGTCAGCCAGAAAAGAAAGGTTGAAGAAAGCATACCCCCTCTGATGAGCAAGACTAGGAAGCTGGTAATGATGGATAAGGAGAAGGCTGAGGTACTCAACAACTTTTTTGCCTCAGTCCTCACTGGCAGCGTCTCTTCCCACACCTCTCAAGTGGATGGACTGCAAGATGGGGACTGGGGGAGCAAAGTCCCTCCCACTGTAAGAGAAGATCAGGTTTGTGACCATCTGAGGAACCTGAACATGCATAAGTCTATGGGTCCCAATGAGATGCATCCCAGAGTCCTGAGGGAATTGGCTGATATAGTTACCAAGCCACTCGCCATGATACTTGAAAAATCATGGCAGTCTGGTAAAGTCCCTGGGGACTGGAAAAAGGGAAACATTGCACCCATTTTTAAAAAGGGTAAAAAGGAGGACTGTGGGAACTACTGACCTGTCAGCCTCACCTCTGTGCCTGGGAAGAGCATGGAACAGATCCTAATAGAATCTATACTAAGGCACATGGAGGACAGGGAGGTGATTCGAGACAGCCAGCATGGCTTCACCAAGGGCAAGTCCTGCCTGACCAACCTAGTGGCCTTCTATGATGGAGTGACTACATCAGTGGACAAGGGAAGAGCTATGGATGTTATCTATCTGGACTTCTGTAAGGCCTTCAACGTGGTCCTGCACAACATCCTTTTCTCTAAATTGCAGACATATGTATTTGATGGATGGACTGTTCAGTGGATGAGGAATTGATTGGATGGTCACGTCCAGAGGGTAGTGGTCAACAGCTCAATGTCCAGATGGAGACTGGTGACAAGTGGTGTCCTTCAGGGGTCCATATTGGGACCGGTACTGTTTAGTACCTTCATCAGTGACATAGCGGGATCAAGTGCACCCTCGGGAAGTTTGCAGGTGACACCAAGCTGAGTGGTGCAGGTGACACGCCTGAGGGCCAGGATGCCATCCAGAGGGACCTGGAGAAGCTTGAGAAGTGGGCCCATGTGAACCTCATGAGGTTCAGCAAGGCCAAGTGCAGGGTTCTGCACCTGGGTCGGGGCAATCCCCAGTATCAACACAGGCTGGGGGATGAAGGGATTGAGAGCAGCCCTGCAGAGAAGGGCTTGGGGGTGCTGGTGGGTGAAAAGCTGGACATGAGCTGACAATGTGCACTCGCAGCCCAGAAAGCCAACCGCATCCTGGGCTGCATCAAAAGCAGCGTGGCCAGCAGGTCGAGGGAGGTGATTCTCCCCCTGTACTCTGCTCTCGTGAGGTCCCACCTGGAGTACGGCATTCAGCTCTGGAGCCCCCAACATAAGAAGGACATGGACCTGTTGGAGTGAGTCCAGAGGAGGGCCACACAAATGATCAGAGGGCTGGAGCACCTCTCCTAGGGAGAAAGGCTGAGAGAGGTGGGGTTGTTCAGCCTGGAGAAGAGAAGGCTCCGGGGAGACCTTATTGCAGCCTTCCAGTACCTGGAGGGGTCCTACAAGAAAGCTGAAGAGGGACTTTTTACAAGGGAGCATAGTGATAGGACAAGGGGTAATGGCTATAAACTGAAAGAGGGTAGATTTAGATTAGATATAAGGATATTCTTCACTATGAGAGTGGTGAAACACTGGAGCAGGTTGCCCAGAGATGCCCTGTCCCTGGGAGCATTCCAGGTCAGGCTGGACAGGGCTCTGAGCAACGTGATCTAGTTGAAGATGTCCCTGCTCATTGCAGGGGGTTGGACTAGATGACCTTTAAAGGTCCCTTTCAACCCAAACTATTCTGTGATGCTATTACTTGGTCTTAAAGTTAGTATATAGAATAGTCCTTAAGAGCTTGAGTATCTGTAGGACTGAGCCATAAGCATGATACAAAGACTGAAAGTTATGTACTTTTAAAGTATCTTGTTTGTGTCATTTTTGTTTTTGCTATTTGGAGGGAGAGTGTGTCGTTAACTGCAGTTGTCTTATGCTTGCTGCTTTAAAACCTAATATTATATTGCAGAGATTACCATTTAATATGGAAGTTAGAGCAATTTGCATGGGTTTAAACTGATTTCTTTTGAAGATGATGGCTGTAGCTAACATTTGTTTATAGGCAAGTTGCAAAATAATACTAAGAAAGCATCATGTAACTTTTCAGGCTGTAAAACAAACAACCCCCCCCTATATTCAAAGCTAGGAGGTAAAAATCAGTCTGTGTGTAGATTTCTTTATTTGATGACCAACATCTTTTAAAATTGGTTGCTTTTATAATAGAGGTGATCTAGATAGCAAAGCAATGCAATGGATGGAACAAAATTTTTTTAATGGCAGCAACAGTTAAGAATGCTTCCTTTCTGAAATGATAAAACAACTTTTTTCTCTTGTGTGATTTTTGATGATACTAATAAATTCCTGAGAAGTACTAATAAATTTGAGCTAACTTTTTAAAAAGTGATGGTAGGTGCATATTGTATGTTGTGTGTTTATATTACCACTTACAGTATTATAAGACACAAATCCAGTTTATATGGGTTTTCTTCAAGAGAAATTAGTTATTCCTTTCAGTGAGGGCTTTTTTCTTTATCTTTCAAGGCAGCTGAAACCACTCAAAGTGATACAAGTGTCTCATCAGGGGAAGCAAGCAAACAAAGCATTCATTTTCTGCCTAATGAAATAAAACTAGATCCTCAACTAGAAAACAAAGACTTAAATACCAAAGAAAAAAGTGATCCAGGTGTGGATGAAGATGATGTAGAGGGAGATTCTTTTTTTGATGATCCTATACCCAAACCAGAAAGAACTTATGGCTGGTAAGTAACATTGATGTTCTACTTAATACAGGTCTCTTTTGTCCTCCGTAGGCTTGCAGGCCTTTGAGAGCTAGCTGATGTTTGATTATTCAGTCTGTAAATGTGAGTGTTTAGGCCTGTTCCAGAACACTTTGTTTCCAAAATGTGCATTTCTATGATTCTGTTCTTTGAAATGCACAGTGTCATCTAGGATGTCTGGATATGTACCATGAGTGGAAAAACCTGTGTCACTTTAAGGTGCATCAGTTAGACTATATAATGTCCCCAGCCTATTTCTTTGGGGAAATGAACATGTATGAGGCACAGATGTCAGTGTCTCTTCTTGCAGCAGAGCTGCAGTGTGATCAGTAGTAAAGGAAGTGGACAATGACAGGGGTAGTGCTTTAGATATCTGTATGGCTTTGTAAGGAGTACAAAAAAATCTGGTGGATGTGTAAACTGGCTCCATAAACTGTGATAATAAGGAAAGTTTTCTCACAGCTGAGGGTTTCCTCTTCACATTGTAGCACCTCTTGTGTGCAGTTCTGTTTTCAGTGAAGTGTGTTTATTTCTGCATATGTCAATTTTGCAGACACTTCTGAAAGGCATTTTTTATTGTTCATCTATGGAGTCTGATGACTGAAAAATACCATTTGAAACAAGAACTAGTGACGGAACTATACAACAGCTTTGTTATAAAACTGAAAAACCCATCTTTGTGTTATCATGTCACATTATTTTAAAACTTAGTTTAAATATCTCTATTGAGAAATGCTGCAAGATCATTTCATGGTGTTCTTTTGCTGTGCTCAAGTAATCGGAGAATTGCTCTAGCTTAGTAGAGGTTACCAGAAGAGGTTGCAGAAGTGTTTGCAAGTCAATTTGACAGTAGCTCCCCTCATGTTGGCTTTTTCCCCCAACTACGTTGATAGTGGGTAGAACAGTATAAACTCTTTTGTATTATCGCTGCAGTAGATGCTTACTCTTGGAATGGGGTCATTCTGGTACAGCACAAAGCAATCATGCCAGGTAAACTAGGTGTCTTTCTAGCAAATTGATGGACACTGAGAAGGATTATTTATAATACAGCTTTAGTCAGATGAATATAAAGAGCAGAATTTTTTTCCTCAAGCAGTGATTTTTCTCCCGAAAATATTGTGTTACGAATAACCCTACTATGGTATTTCTTTTCTCTTTTTCTTATTGGAAATACCAAGATTAAAACTGCATCTGAGTGCATTTAATTCTTACTCAAGAGCTCATTTCACTAGCCTTTAACCAAAGTCTAACCATCATAGCGAGTGGCTGTGTTGCCATAAAATAGGTTTAAATGATAAGCTGGGAAAAGTAGAAAAGGCTGGAAGAACTTCTGGATAATAATAACATTTACTAATTTCTTGTTCTTTGAGCATTTTCATATGACAAGAAGGGAAATTCACTTTAAAATTGGGTAAACTGGATTTCTTTAAAAAGGCCATCCATGAAAAAGACTTAATTATTCAGTAAAACAAGGATTTTTTTCCTAGTAGTGAAACTCCCTACAGAAAAAAATATTTCCAAATTATGTGTGTCTGTGGTAAAGTCACAATCCACCAAGTAGTAATTTGTACCTCATAATGTTGTTGTGATGTAGATATTGTAGTAAAGTTCCATAATAAAGTTTGCTGAATATGTTAATAATAAATGAGCTAGCAACTAATTGTAACCAAGCTGAGTCTTTCACTTCTATCCTCCTGCCAGCTCCTCTAGAGGAGAAAAAAGAACATATTCTTCAGGTGAAAGCCTTTTGTGGTATGTTGTGCTGGTGTGCCTGAGTCCCAGGGGATGAGTAAGTAGGAGAGGCGCCAGCATCGCTTGGTTTGCAAAAAGGTAAATCCCTTAGGGGAGCTACACCCATTCCTGTAAGAAGGGTGCATTAGAGAGGAAGGGAGCAAGCAGTTACTAAGGACAGAGTAAGAGATGATCACAGCTCTCATTGCCCCTAGGTCTCTGACCCGTTGTTCAAAATCTTGAAGTGTTTGTGATGTATGCGTGATATTTTGGTGGTATAGATACAACTAATGATTCAAATGTTGTCCATTACTAATAGGAATGGAACCACAGTAACAAATAGTTCTGGTAATAGTAAATGTGAAAATCTTGATCTCTTTTTAATAGTGTTTCTTCAACCTTTACTTGCAAGTAGTATTTGAACTCAACACTTTAAATATATGAATGGAATAGGTAGTAGCCAAGTGAACTTTAACACATGATGAGGAGATCTATCTTGCTCTGAGAGGTTTTCATTCTGTGAACTGACTGCTCTTAGGATTAATAGTTTCATCAGACATAATATCTTTCAGGTATAAACCAAACTAATTTAAATATTGATTTATATCCGAATCTTTCTTCTTTTGGCTGCATTTACACGTGGGGATAATGAAAGGCCCCTTGATAAAAATAGTGATGCTGATGAAGGTGCAGGAGCTCTGTCTGTGAAAGAAGGCAGGCAGAAGTCTTTGCATAGGTGAGAAAGTGACTTTCTTACTGAATGTCTTGCTTGACTCTTGTGCCAGTAAACTGCCTACTGTCTTTAAGGTTGCAGTATGAATAGTCCTTTTCCCTTGCTCTTGTTGCTGTAAATATTACTGTTCTAGTTTTACCACAATTTAGTAAATAGTAGAAAAGAAAGTCACTAGGCACATTTTATAGCTCTCTGAAGTACTTATTTATTTGGTTTGTTTTAGGAAAACTGAAGCTAATAAAGCAGGAGGTCTAGCTTCCCTTTCTGATGCACCACCTCTAAAAAGTGGGTTAAGCTCCCTGACTGGTGCACCTTCGCTAAAGGAGTCTGATAGTAAGTTTTCACATGTTTTTGTGTTTTGATGAATTTAGGAGGTATTTCCCTTAATGTAATGAATGATCTACACATTCAGATGCAAATGTGGTTAAGTAGCCTGTATGCGGCCCCCTTCTGGTTGTAGTGTACTACATAGTAATGCTTTTTTCACTGAGTGCTCACACACTAGTTTTGATATATTATGCTACCATTGGGGCATCTTATGTTTTGGAGCATGAAATACTTACTTACACTCCTTTTTTTGTGTATATAAAGCAGTTTTCAGGAGTATAAAATTCTACTGCTCGGTTTTTAACTGAAATTAACTTATTCTTTTTTATTGTTATCTTGCGTTATTTGCACAAGTTCTTTAGGGATATTTGCTTTTATATTGTGAAACCTGATCCTGAATACTGGAAGATTGTCCCTGTTTGCTACTCATGTTTTTAAATGCTGAGTTCATACCTGAAAATTGGACATAACATATAATTTTATAGTATAGTATGGTAATAAGGTTATTAAAAAGAACACTTTATAAATGTTCGATGGGCATGTTTAAGTGGGATCTTATTAAAGAGTCACAAATTAAATTTCTGATATAAATGCTTTTTGTTTTGTTACAGATTTGAATAGAAACTCAGTTTTGAAAGACCTGCGGTTAGTCAATGCAAAACTAGGATCACTAGAATTAGGCAAGTAACTGCTAAACATGAGTAAGCTCTGATATTTTTAACTGTAAGTTCTGGCCCAGCTTCTTAGAGGAATCTGAGAAACTGAAATACACATATTGAAGTAAAATATTCAGCTTTTACTTCTGTCACTCTTTAACACCATTGTGAAACTTACTGGAGTTAAGAGGAAGATCGGATCTAAAGGAATACAGAAAAGTGAAAACCGGTGTCTTATAGGTGAATTAGTATTTTACAGATGCGGCAAAAAATTGATTCAGTCCATGCATATGTTTGCTAATATCAAGTGACAAATTCTGTTGTCTAGATTTCTAAGAAAAGAAGGCGTTTGTATTTCCGGGAAAAAGATAGCTAGACAAGTCTTACTGGTTTTCAGTGGCATATTTACTTGCCTTCCAGACATTTGAAAGTTGCCTTGTAAGCTTAGGAGCAATATGGAGATGATGTCGTATAAGAAGTATCAACTCTCTCTCAAAATAGAGCTGCCAAGTATTTAAATTTTGTCCTCAGCAATGTAGTCAACATCCTGAAAATGTGTGTTTAATTTCAAAACAGTTTGTGTAAATGAGATTGCGATTAATTAATGGCAAACATAAACTCAGCTTCTCTTCCTAAATCTGCACAAGTAATTTAATCTACTCCCACTTTTGTTGGCCATCAAACCATGTATTTTGGTGCAAGAATACATTATTTTTTTGCGTCTCCCAAAGAGAAAACTTGTTTGATTAATACCTTTTAAAAATTATTTAGGAAATGGAGATGATGATGAGTATGCTGATGACTTCAACAGGTAAGAGAAAAGCGATATTGCAGTAGCATAGTATTTCATGCATTATAAGCATATCTACTGGCATATTGGAATTATTACATAATATTTCAGCTAGTCGCTATTGCTGGAGTCTGTCAGTATCTCTGAACTCCTTTAAGCTTCGCTTTGTTATTTTAATATATATAGTTACAAATTAAAAAAAAAAAAAAAAAAAAACAAAAAACAAAACAAAACAACCCCAAAACACAGATCCTTTTTGTGTAGGGAATAATGAGTTCCTTAAAAACCTAGTGTTGACTTTAAGGTGTTAAGTTGTTGTTTTTTGTGGAAGAGTTGTTCGTTTGTAGTGGTTTTTGGTTGGTTTTTTTTTTCTGAACCATGCACTTAGCAATGTGTTAACACTTTAATGCTATTAGACAATGAATAAGGTGTATGCTGATATATTCAACTAAAAAAGTAAAGCATCATGAGTAGTCAGTAATAAAATATTTAACAGCTGCATCCTTATGATGTGAAGGTATTGGTGTTGTAGACTGCAGGATTGAGGCCTTATCAGAATTTATCATGGCTTCATCTAGCTCGAAAGCCTTTAGTTGTTATGGGTTTTTATGTAACTTCTAGGAAGTGAAATCCAAATCAAATATCAGGTATAAAGTGGAAGTGAATGTAATACTTGAATGTTGGAAAAGAAAGTCTTATTTCTACATTTATGGTTTTCTTTCTCTTTAGTACTAGTCATCGCTCAGAAAAAAGTGATATCAGTATTGGTGAAGAAATAGATGAAATTTCTGTGGAAACAGAAGAGTCGAATGCCAGTGATAAAGTACGATTCTTTTAAAAGTGTGCTTCTTGACATTCTTCTGAGCTTGTCTTGACTTTTTTTAACCTTCTGTGAAGGAATGTGCCATTATCATAGGTTCCTAGGATACATGTTAAAGTTGTATTATTTATTATGTTCCATATTTTTACACCTAGTATTCCTGCCAAGTTAGATACTATACTGATTTAAAAACAAAACAAAAACCCCACAACAATTGTTCAGTAGCACAATTCACTGTCTGTTTCTAGGCATGTAAAATGTATTTGAGCTTGGTTTCGTATCCAAGATAGGAATGTCTTATCCCTATATCTCAAGATCTGTCTGAGAACCTCCTAAAGGAGTTGAAATCTTACTGGAAGAGCTTGAGGCCAAAAGGTTGGGATGTGATATGAAGGACTACAAGAAATATGTACCGTTTCTATGATTTCTGAGTTTGTAATTTCATTTGTTTTCTAGCTTGAAGGCATCACACAAGACGTTACCATTTCTCAGTTAAGTGATGTTGCAGATTATCTAGAAGACGTGGCATAGAATTGGACAGCAAAAATGTTTCATTGTGCTGGACTAGAAGACTGCTGTGGACTGTTAATTTCAGACAATCACTTTTTGCTGGAATGTCCACCCCGTATTTGTGCCTTGTATTTCAAAAAGACTGTAGGTGGAGAAGGCTTTTAAATATTCTTAAGAAGAACTAAATGAAATAGTGCGTTGCAATTTGAGTCTGGTATCAGAATTATTTCTTCATTTGGTTCAGCGAAACCTTTTACAGCAGAAAGTGGATTTTCCAAGCAGAATGTCCATTGCGGGCAGTGGGCATAATAAAAACCAGTCGATAAGAGAACATCTACAAAGAGGCATGTGGCTTTATAATGAACTTGCACTGTTATTATAACAGTCCAAATTATTTTTTTTTTTTTTTTTTAAGGATAACCAAAGCAGGAACCTTCAGAAGCAGTGGTTCAACTCTTCTTTTAACACAACTTTGTCAAGTCAGCCTGTAGTACATATTTATGGTAACTCCAGCCACAATACCTAATTGCTCCAGACTCACTTGAAACCGCTGTTTTTTCAGACTCTTCTGAAAGTTGGACTTTTTTTTTAAAGGCATATCAAGTTGAGAGTATCTAAACTCTCAAATCTAAATTTAGCTAAATTTAGGAGCTAAATTTAGCACTAGTCTTAACTCTGAATATTCTTGTTTAAATACGTTTGTCAGACCATTGATGTTAAGACCTAAGCTGTTTTTATATGTGATAATTTCGTCGATGTTATCTGTTAAATCACGAAAAGTCATTTTGTAAGGATCCACAAATCATTAACTAAATCTTATTGGGTTTTGTTAAGTTTTTAACAGTGTGGTAATAGTTTGTGGAGCTTTTATTATTGAGGGCTCTTCATGTGCTGTAAGCTCACTTTCATTCTTGATAATCCTTGTTACGTAAAAACAAGCGCCAAAAAGTGAAACCACTAACCTGTTTTTTCAGATTCTGACTGCTGTACAGAATTAAATGCAAATATTTAAAAGTACCATGCTGAAGACACTATGGTCACTAAGTTCTAGCTAAGAGCAAATTCGTGTAGTTGGATTATACTCCCGCAAAACAGGGTCAGTAATGGAAACATTGCCAGTTCTTTAATGATACTGTTGCACATGGCGCTGCTATAATATATAGGTCATGGACGTTTGTCATACTGAAACAAGACTTCAAAATGTGCACTTTCTGAACATTGTGAACACATTTGGAAAATATACATGTAAGTGAATATAAATAACTTAATTTTTTTTTTAGGCTTTGTAATTTTTTTCAGGAAAACTGTTGGCCTCTCATCAATGGTCACCACAGCGGAAGTAGCATGCTAAACTAAAGCCATTGGTTAAGCATATGGAGCTGCTACTAGCATTGGATGTTGACTTAAATCTTTTTTTGCACTGGGCCAGCAGGCATGGAGCAGTGCTGGGAAGTTAGGCTTGTACAGTACATAAATGATTTGAGAGGAGAGAGGAAAAGTGTGCCTTTTATTTATGTGCACCCCAAAATAGCCAGCAAAAAAGCATCACAATATTTAGTCATGGTGTTAACTTATAACTTTGTGCCATATTGTAGCAGCTGAACACAGAGGAGACTTTTTTTTTTTCCACCCCAAAAAAGCAATGTGCCATAGATGTCAAGTAGCAACAATGTTGTAACATATGATACACCCTGTGTAAAAAGTCCTTTCAGCTGGGGGAACCTGTGCCTCAAGATACTATGTATGAAAAGTTTGGTTTGGGCTTTCTTCTTTTTTCTTATTTTTTTTTTTCTTTTTGAAGAAGAGCAACAGCATGTCTGAAGGAAATAAAAATGAATGCCAGAAATCAATTGTTCCCAGGTATTCGAGTGGAATTTTAAGGTGTATGGAGTAATGTAGAGACAGTGTTGTTTGCTTTTTTACATGTTTCGGGAAAACATGATGTTCTGTTACCTGTTAGCTGTAGGATATGTGGCAATTTATCATACCAAAAGAAACAAAAACTTTATTAAATGATTTCTAATTGCATTTGAAGATGTGGCCTTTTAAATAACTAATTGGATATTTCAAGTGTTAACGTGACTTTTGTTAACAGCAAAGTCTTGTTCTCTTACCTTGGGGGTTAATTGGAGACCTTGCACTTTGGCTCTAATTTAAGAAAATGCCAAAAAGTGGTAAGTTTCCATGCTGTTCCTCCTGTGGGCTTTTACAGACTTGTGTATAATAATTCAAATTGCAAAATAAAGCTATTGTGCTGGCTAAATTGTATTTTTGAGACTTCTTGAATAAAAAAATCTTAGCATTTAGGAAATTCAGGAAGCCCTGTGGGTTTTGGGGGGATTTTCTTAAAAAAATGGTTTTTTCAGAGTTAGTCCAGTCTGCAATTGGGAATGTGTGCATGCCCAAGTTTCTTCTAAGCCCAAAGGATCTTGCAATTCCCGATGGTGAATCCTGAAGTCTGATTAAGACCAGACTGAATAGGGTTACTGGGTACCAGTCTGAGTTGTCAGATGGTTTATGATTCAACAGACAAAGGAAAAAAAATCCAGTCTGGATTGGCAAAATTTTGTCTTGTTTACCATTGTTCGAGTTACTTAAGCATGACTGGCAAGCTAAGCTCTCTTGAATGCTTGCTTTGCTGTACATTTCAAGCCATATTGTTTGCTATTTTACATTAGGCTTCTCCCTAAAGGACCTAATGCAGTTGAATACCCAACCTCATCTGTCTGTTAGAGTTAACAACCAGAGCCCTCTTCTAAAAGATAGGAATGTTCCTGTCTAAGTGTTCTTCTGTATTGGTTTTTCCTTTTCGCAGATACCTCTGTGAACAGAGAAGGAAGTGTCTGAAAGGGGCACTTACGACTGGTCCGTGCAGTTCTGTAGCAGCTGCGTCTGGTTAGAAACGGGGTTTTTTTGTTAAACACTCAGGCTCCGTAATTTGTTTAACAAATCCTGTGATTTCCAGGAGTGAAAAATTAAGGACTAAGCTATGGCTGACAGTTCCATACCATTAATATGGCTGTGGTGATGAGGATGGATTATAAAAACTATACCTGTCTCTTTTTTTTTTTTTTTTGTAGTGAAGTTACTGTATTCCTCTAATTTTTCTTTTTTTTTTTTTTTTTTTTTACCAAAGTGGAAAACCAGGGCACATCTGATCAAATATGTCCTCATACATGATGTTTTCCCCAACTGTAATAATACCACTCTCAGCTTTAGACTGTTTTGACAATACAGCCCTCATTTAGACAATATGTCTAGCTCTTGAGACAACTTATTCACTTCTGTGTATGACAGGGTGATTGGGGGATGATGATGATGAAGGGTTTTACTACTTCGTTTGCTTTTTAGCACAGTTACTTTCACTGATGAAATACTTTCTACAAAGCCCAGCCTTCTCTTCAGGAAAGAAAGCATCCATGGATATTTCAGTTCAGTTGTAGATAAAAGCTAACAATCTTCTGGTTTTAGCATTGTCTAGGCAGCAGGAATTAAATCGCAGCGAGATGACTACAGTGCTTCGTGTTCGCTTCAGGAAGTGCCAGATGCATCTTTTTTTGGTAGGTCGTCTTGGTTTGATGTTTTCCTTGTAAGGTAGAGCCAAGAAAGAAGTTGAACTGAATTGTAAGAGATGCAGTTTTGGCAGATTTGTAAGTGATCACGTTCGTCTAGAAGCTAAATCCTCTACAGACTAGCGATAACCAATGCAGTATTGCAAAAATATAACTTGCAACATATGACTGTCTTGATTTCTACAAAGAAAAAAAAAAAAAAAGGAACTGGGCTGTTAAAGGGCATTGAGTTAACCAAAGATTGAACCTCTGACAAAATTGCAATGAACATCAAGAAGTGTCAGTTTCTTTGTTTATGTATCATGAACAGCACTAAATTCTCCTAATAAAGGTGGGGGGGCGAAGGGAAGACCAAAAGCCCAATGACCTGTACTGTACAATAAAAGCCCAAAAGCCCAATGACCTTTATCTTTCTGGTTTCAGGCTGATGGGGTACTAAAGGTTGTTGCTGCTGCGATTTTGTCGTGCCCCCTGCCCCCAATACAGAACAATTGGAAAAATACATTTAGCTGTCCTTGTGTGTACAATATGTCACTTCTTTGGAATATGTCCATAGTGTCTTAAAGTCAATTATGGTTCAAAACGTCTTATCATAGAATGTCCTGAGTTGGAAGGGACCCACAAGGATCATTGGGTCCAACTCCTGTCCCTGCATAGGACAACCCCAAAATTCACACCATATGTCTGGGGGCGTTGTCCAAATGCTTCTTGAATGTTGTCAGGCTTGGTGCCGTGACCACCTCCCAGGGGAGCCTGTTCCATCCTCCACCACCCTCTGGGTGAAGAACCTTTTCCTGATGTCCAACCTAACCCTCCCCTGGCATATCTTCCTGCCGTTCCCTGGGGTCCTGTCATTGGTCTTCAGGGAGAAGAGATCAGCGCCTGCCCCTCCTCCTTCCCTCGTGAGGCTGCTGCTCCGTGTCTCCAGGTCCAGCCAGAAGCGAGGCTGAACACGTATTCCCAGCCCGCACACACGTAGAAGCACGCATATACACTCCATACATATATATATATACGTGGCCAGCCACCCACATCACAGACAGACTCAGCACTCACACCAACAGGGACAGCACCAATGGCCTTATCCTACTCCCCCTCTGGCTGGACAGTATGGAAGTGTATATGAGAATATATACACACGCACACCCCCCCCCCCCTGTACAAAGTAGGTCGGTCTCAGGTGGTGGTGCCTTGGTTTGGGTTCCCACCTGCCGGTGTGCCCCTGTGCTCTCTGCCGTGTGCAGGTGGGCCTTTGGTGGGCTGGTGGCCCCTGGGAGGGGCCTGGGAGCAGCCTGGCGGGCTGTTACTTGGGCTCTCCCTCCTGCCCTTGTTGCTCTGAGCTCCTGCGGGCGAGCTTTCTCTCGTAACCCAACAAATCCGTATTGAGGCCAGACGGAGGTGGACGCTCTGTTCAGCACTGTGCTGTGACGAAGCAGTGGGACCAGCCCGCTGATTTGACTCAGTTCTGTGTGCTGACCTGTGAGCAGAACCCAGAATTTACTTCTGGCAAATACAAGGGATTTTTTTCTTGTTCAATAACTTGCTTTTTCAATCTAGTTTTCTGTTCTTATGGTTCATAAACTAGATCACACACATGATGCAGAAATTGGAGCTATTCATTTTTGTTAGAATAGTCTAATTACTAGAATTTAAATAACTTGTTGACAGGTGACTCATAAAATACATAAAGAAGTAAAAAATATGTTCATTAGGTTAATTCTACTGCTTACTTAGAAGACAATAAAGGGGAAGAATTGTTGAGTCGTGTAACTTTTTCCAAATCATTTATTCTTTTCAATATTTCAGAGGGCACAATGTAAGTATATAGCTTGCTGTTCAAAGAAGTGCCACAAACTATTCTCTCCCAGGCCTCGAAATGAATTGCCTTAGCTAGGTCCATTGTACCTTTCGGGGAAAAATGGTCAATAAACGAATAGCAAGCCTTAAGTACAGAAAGAGGATGGAACGTCATTCTTTTTTACTAGTGTGCTCTTCGAGCATTGCCTTGGTATGGTAGTCGGGGAACAGGAGAGAGATCACATCGAAGTTGAGTGTATAATTAAAAGGTTATTTTGGGGGACACTTGCTTTGTTCAATGAACTGAACGTTTGCTTTTAGCGTTGAGGTTTTTTTGCCCAAGTGCGTCATTTCACCTAGGGGAACAGAACGCTTTGTAAGCTCCTCAAAAAAGCTTTTTAAAACTCTGTAAGCACACGGTGGGAGGAAAAATGCAGACCTGATGCTTATGAGCTGAACGAACCACAGCTGGGAACAAAACGCAGCAGGAGGAGTTGCGCACTGCACAGCAAATCTAGCGGGGACGAAGCAGGCGCGTGCCAGGCTTCGGTGCCCTGTTCGGCGCGGGTGCGTGGGGAAGCTGCCTGCCCGGGGGAGCCGGCCTGCGTGAGGTGGGAGAAATGCGGGTAAGAACTGAGAGACTGAGACGCTGCCTGCTGAGTACGGGGGAGCGGAGCAGGCCTGTGTTCATCATCCTTCTTAACGCTGAAGGACCGCTGCGACCAGCTTGTGCAAGCAGGAAAGGGTTAGTGGAAGAGAGTGAGCAGTAAGGCCGCAGACAGTGCTTGAGACCAGCGGAGGACAGAGCGATGACGGTGACAAGCCAGAAGACGCAGTCCTTGGCACTAGCCAGAGCAACTACCACAGCACGCTGGAGACCTCAGCCCAGGCACGGCCCTGGGGCGGATGTGGCCGTCCAGATGCAGGCTGCAGGGAGTGCCTGGAGCTTCTGGGAGGCTGGGGGTGACAGCAGCCTCACCTGCAGGAGCTGTGCTCTCGTTGGGACACTGAGCTGCCAGGTGAAGCAGGCTGGATGGCATCAGGAATGCCAGCAGGAGGGCAAAGGTACTTCGTGGCCACTGTAAAAGTAAGAACCCCAATCCCCTATTGCATGGAAGGAGGGGAAGGCCAGAGGCAATGTTTAACCAGGGGAGGGCTGGGATTCCCATGGAGGAAGAAATAAGAAAGCTTTTTCTCCAGCTGCAAATGCTTATGGAGAGAACTGTAGAGCCCCGACAACAAGACATGGGGTGAGTTTTGTTGGGGGATGCATCTAGCCATGCTGTCAGAGCCAGTGAGGCTGAGAGAAAGCGACAGGTAACAGTAGTCAGGGACTGCCTTCTGCAGAGGGATCCCCCACCCATCAGACCTGTTCGTTCCTTGCCTGAGCCCACCTCTAGTATGTTGCTGGTGTCACGGGCAGGGCTTTGGGGTTTTTTTTTGTGGCTATGGGACCCTCTTTGAGGAATGAGGTCTGCTAGGAAAAGACAGGATGCACCTGATGAAGTCGATTGTCTTTGCTGACAGGGTTGCTAACCTTATGAAGAGTTTAGGTTTGTTGGGTGTGGAGACCAAAGCCTGCAGGTATGTGGGAGTTGAAGGGAGCACACAGGGGAGTCTGAAGGAGGGACATCCCTCACTGCAAGAAATCAGGGAGACTGGGACTGTCTGAGGTTCTTTTCCACAAACAAATGTGCAACGGAATAAACAAGAGAAAGAGGAAGTCTGTGCAGTCGCAAAGCTGTGACATGGCTGGGATGACAGGAACATGGCGGAATAGCTTGCATGACTGGAGTGCTACAATGGATGGACACAAGCTTGACAAGCAGGCAGGGAAGAAAAATGGAGAGGGAGGGGTCCACAGAGGAGTAGTCTGAATATGCAGAGCATAAATGGAATAGAAAAAGCCCTGACGACAGGCCTGCCAAGAGTTTGTCATTGTGGCTAAAGGGGAGGCCAACAAAGGGGATATCGTGGTAGGCACCTGCAACAGACCTTGATCAAGAAAAGGAAGAGAACAAAGCCTTCCTTAAAAAATTTGAAGAAGTATCCTGATTGTATGCTGTGGTTTTCATGGGGATTTTTAACCACCTCCAATTTGCAGGAAGAGCAACATGGCAGAACAAAAACAAGCCAGGAGACTTAGAGTACTCTGTGTCAGGGACCATCCTTTAGTTGGGTGCTGGACAGGAGGGGGGGGATACACTAGAAGAGCAACATGGCAGAACAAAAACAAGCCAGGAGACTTAGAGTACTCTGTGTCAGGGACCATCCTTTAGTTGGGTGCTGGACAGGAGGGGGGGGAATACACTAGATCTGCTACCCAGGAATAAGGAAGAAGTGCTCAGATGCAATAGTCAATGGCAACCTTGGTTACAGTGACCATGAGATGACAGAGTTAAAAATCCTGAGAGCAGAGAAGATGACAAACAGCAGAATAATAGTCTCGGACTTCAGGGAAGTGAATGCTATCTTGTTCAGGGTTCTGTTTGGCAGGAGCCCATGGGAGGCTGCCCTGAGGGGTATGGAGGCCAGAGCTGGTTGCCTTTCAGAAGGATTCCTTCCACTGCGTGAAACAATGCATAGGCATAGCAGGAGGACAGACTGGCTGATTGAGAAACTCCTGGCCGAGCTCAAATGCAAAAAATTGTATGGAAAGTGGAAGTGAGGATGGCCTACAAGGGATGACTATGGAACTGCGCAGGCATAAGGGAACGGTACAAGGGACATCAAAGCTTGGCTGGAGCTGAAATGCAAGGGATGTGAAGGCAGCAAGAAGCGTTTTCACAAGTGGGACATCAGTAAAAGGGAGATGAAAGAAAATGTGGGCCTGCTGCTGAATGGAATGAGTGGCCAAGTGATGAAGGTAAAGAAAAAAAGACTGAGGTACTGTTTCTTCTTCACCTCTGTCTTTACTGGCAAGGTCTGCTCTCAGGCTTCTTTGAAAGGTCATGGTGATAAAGGGACGTTCCTGATGACTTGAAAAAGGAAAATGTTACGTCTAGCTTTTAAAAAAGTGAGAAAGAGGATCCAGCAAGCTACAGATCGGTCAGCCTCACCTCAGTCCTTGGGAAATTTGATGCAAGTCCTCGTGGCAGCCATTTCTAAGTACATGAAAGAAAACAGGGTGACTGAGAACAGCCAGCATGGGTTTATGAAGGGCAAATTGTGCCTGACCGATGTGATCACCTTCTATCATGGCTCTGAGGACAATAGTAGATGTCATTTTCTTTGGCTTTAGCCAAAGTCTCCCAAAGCATCTATGTAACCAAATTGTGGACAGATGGGCTGGGTAAAAAGCAGCTTTGCAGAAAAGGGCCTGGGGGCAGCTGTGAAGAGTGAAAGCCTGGAAGAGTGAGTCAGCCAGCTATGCTTGCGTAGCCAGCAGGCTGAGGAAAGTGGTTATTCCTCCTATGTTCCCTTCCTTGTGAGACCATACCTGGAGTATTATGTTCAGTTTGGGCTCCCCTGGTACAAGAGATGCCAACAAAATAGATAGTCCCATGGAGCGGCCAGAGGATGGTGATGGGGCTGGAGCACGTGACCTGTGAAGATCTGGGGCTGTTCTGTCTGTAGAAGAGAAGGTAAAAGGTAGGTGGTTAAGCTGTGGTCTTCCGTGCTTACAGGGGGCGGTACGGAAAACAGACCTGGACTCTTCTCAGAGGTGCCCAGTGAAAGGATAATAGTCAAATTGCATCAAGAGAAATTCCAGCTGCATACATGAAATACAATCTAAAAAATCACCGTGAGAATGGTCTAGGACTAGAGCAGGTGTCCAGAGAGGTTGTGAATTCTCCATCGCTGGACATTTTCAAAACTCAAAGGGACAGACCGAGAGCAACTTGGTCAAGCTTTGAAGTTAGGTCTACTTTGAGCAGGAGGCTGGACCTCTGGAGCGTCCTTTCAACCTAAATTATTCCATTATTCTACCACAACAGACCTTTATATAGACGATAAGTTATTATGGGGATAGGCCGACTCCATCTGGCTGCCTCTGTGCATGCAAACTACCTTGTTTGCATGTAGAAACAGTTTTGCTACAGTTTTTTGATGCAGATGTTCATCTACATACAAACTCTCCCACGGAGAAAGGCCAGAAAATACAGTAGTTTAACATCGACTCTACTACAAGGTTTTAAACCTTACGTCCTTGAAGGAATCTCTTAGAAAACATGAACTTAAAACATAATTGGATAGTGCACTGTGTGAGTAACTGCAGCTGACCCTTACACTTGGTTCTATCTATGGTTAAAAACAAGCCATAAGGTTTCTAAAAGTTGTTTTTCAGTTTCTTAGCAGCTTGAATTGTTTTGTTTCAATTGCTCTATGCTATGGGGAAACCACAACAGATACAAGGTAGTAAAACCAGGTCATTTGCACAGTTCCCCTCTAAAAGTATCACATGCATCTTCATAGCAAGAAAGGTGCTTCAGCTTTTTTGCTCCGAAATGGAAAAACTTCCACTGCATGCTCACAGCATGGTCTCTTTTGGCTGACAGATGTCCTTCAGGGCATGCTGCAAGGGGCACTATTGGGAAAGGGAAGGCGTGTGGCAGACCAGTCTTGCCAGTTACATTTTTGGCTTAGGTGATCATGGAAGAATCCCTTTTAAAATGATGTTCACATTGTGTTTTACGTGTATAATTCTGGTGGTTTGTGTAGATTATGTGATTAAAAGCTCATCTCCACAAATGGAAAAGAGGACAGAGGAACAAGGTAACTCCTGCAGGTCCAGCTGCTGCTGCTGGGGGCTACTCTGATCCTGCAGCTGCCTTCCTGAGACGTGGGGCTGTGAGGCTCAGCACACCGCAGCCCCACAGACCGACAAGCCCCTCAGAAGGCAACCTGCAGCGGCACCAAGCCTCCCGCTCGGGGACCGCAGCCCATCCAGGAGGTGAAACATGGCTGGGAAACACTGTGCGAGGAGAAGGGATGGTGCAGTCCACCTACTTTTACATAGGTGAATGTTAGGTTATGGGATTAAGGCTCAACTCTTCTGAGCACAGAGGAGAAAGGGTGGGGGGGGCAATACTGGACTGCAGCCCCCCAAGACCCCCTGCCCTGTCTCTTCCCTGGGCTGTCCCAGGAGAGGTGCCAGCCCTCCGTCCCCCAGGCAAGCCCCAGGTCACCTCATGGGGTGAGGGACATACAGAGGCACGGGCTCACCGTGGGATGCCGGGGAGGACCGTTTGCAGAGTGCATAAGTCCTGTTACGGAATATTTAGGACCAGGGTCAAAAGGGGGAAAAGGGCGGGGTCATGGTGGTTTGGGGGAACAAGTGCGGACAAACAAAGGGAAAAGGGGATAAAAGGGGCTGGTTGTGTGCAAACAGGCTGCTGGTCAGCAGCTTGTCCAGCCGTGCCTGCCCCTGACCAGTGATGTCCCTCCTGTGTCCTCCCTGAGCACTGTTTCCAACCCTTTCTAAACATGAATAAAGATGCTTTAAATGGTCTAAATAATTCTGGCTTCTGGATGAATTAGGGATGAATTTAGGAAAAATCTTGAAGCATGCATTTCCTTGAAATCAATATTTCAATACCTACCTAAGAAGTATTTTACAGAGGCTGGGTTTTACAAAATTATTCTGGCAACCTTTGTGAGAAAAGGCACCTTTATAGTGTTAAGTGGCTCAAATGAATGGCTGACATGTTGACTGATGCTTTCTTCATGTCCTTTGAACTGCAATGTAGGATGGCTGTGCTCTGTTCATTAAAAGGAAACTGATAAAATTGAAACGTAAGTAGTTTGAAAAATTCCAAGCAAACCAAGAGGGAATTACAAAATATTAATTCTGGTTTTCAGAGACTGAAGCAATCATGGAGATTAGAATTATGTACACTTAAACTTCATAGTTTAACACACATTAGTAGGAGAAATATGAGATTTAAAGTAATTCTTTAAGGAATAAATTGTTGAATTAAGTAACACTCTGCCATAAAAAAGCAACACACACACACACACAGAGCTATAGTTAACTGTAGCACTACAAAACTGGTGTTCCTCAGTTACACTCAGTCAGTAGACTAAGTTAATTAAGCCCTAAGTGAAATTTTATATTAGGCACCTGAACAGAAACTGTTAAACAAAACTATGAGAAAGTCTGGATTTTGAGCAGGTTTTTGCACTGCAGGTCCCTTTCAGGTGTGGTTACAGATGCGGGGAGGTGCTGACATTAGATATGTGATGTTCCCAGAGAGAAATAAGACAAATTGTCATGGACTTCTTCCATGAAAGAGTAATTAAAATTAATGAATACCTTCTCTTCTACTAGTTTCTGATTTCAATAAGTGTGTGCTAATCTGATGGTACTTAATTTGAAGGAGTTGAAAGTACCAGTCAAAAAAATGAATACACTGGGGCCATAGGTCTCATCTAACCTGAGAAGCTAGGGTAGGATAAACTAGTGTGATATTAATGCACAGTAGCTCTTCTGCACTGGTTCCTTGCATGCATGTTCCTTTTGCATTAAATATCAAAATGAATTAAGGTAAACTGTGGAAATATGCAAAGGAGTCCAGAGAGGTACTAAAAATATGGGCAGAAATGAGTGCCAAGTACCACTTTGAAAGAACTCAAGCTAGTCCAGTTTATACGAAGAAAAAGAAATCAAGCACATGCCCATGAATGGAAAGTAGCCCAAAGAACAGTGAAGTTGAGAAGGCAATGGGTGGTAGCAGAAAGCAAGTTATGTAAAACTGATTGAAACAGTAGGAGTGCCTGCAGCCAGCACATGAGAGCCATGGCCTGGTGCAGGAAACTCCCTTTGCGCTGCCGAAGGGACGGCTGAAGCTGTGCTCCCTTCCCTGGGGCGTGTGGCCATGTTCTTGATAGTCAAGCAGATGCTGACTTGGGCAATGTAGAGCAGGGAGCAGCAGCTGTGGGGATTAATTTGAGTTAAAAAATTAAAAAGTCTGAAGTAATAACAGCAGCACATTAGAGGCTGACTGTGAGGAGCAGAAAGCCAGAATCCCGTTTGTAAACAAAAATTTAGTGGCCTGGTGTTGTAGGGGATGTGCTAGAAAATATGTTTTTTTGGGAAAAGGTGAAGAGTTGCATGCCTGTAGCAGCTCATATAGACTACATGACCTCATAACTCTGGCCCACTGTTTTTTTGTGTAACAGAAGTACCTCGCAACCCAACAGCTCTAGACGCACACAAAGCAGGCATGGCTTATTTGCAGTGCAAACCATGTAAAGAGCTGTTCTGCCTGTGAAACGCATGATTTTTAGGGGCAGCTCTATAACTGTCACTTACTCCCCTCTCCCTCATTAATGGTAGGGGCAGAACTGCAGAGGTTGTCTCCCTGTGCCACAGCACATTTGTCACCACAGCCAGCAACAGCCAGCCCCACCCCACCTTGGGCTTTGGCTCTAATGAGCAGCTCAGGTTTGGGTGCAATTCAGAAAGAGGTACCTGAGGGAGGAGGCTGTTTGTCTCTTTCTATGCTTTCCTTTGTTCCTTTGCTGAAAAGTAACATTTAAGGTTTGGTTCAAGCTTAGGGCCATGTGGAAGTGAGAAAGCATGCAAGTTAGAGAGCCATGTGCCTCATTCAAGGCTCACTCTACACCACGCATTGACCATTGCAACTCCTTCACAGTGCAGGCTTTGTACCAGAGGATTGAATCTCTGCAGTACAGTTACAAACCTGAAAGAAAAATGGGGTCACAAATATAGGGCAATTACCCATGCATCACAGAACAGGAAATTTTGCAGAACAGCCTTTTTCATTTTCGTTTGCTCATCTCCCGATGTGGCTTGTTCTTGTGGTCTTTGAATTTAAAAAAAAAAAAAAAAAAGGATGCATCCTGACTCATGCTGTTGTATAACAATGTTCTTGTTCACCAAGGATCTGTTGGTTGTGGGAAGCCAGCTGAAGATTGTCCAGTTGCGTGGTCTTTTGCAATAAATACATCTATAATACATGCATCTATATATTTTCTTGTCACTACTGCACCTTTGCTCAGGTAGACTGCTTTTTTTTCTGCACAGTAGGGCCAAATTCTGCTAATGAATCATTTTATTGTTACTTGATCTTCTCTGTGCTACCTCGAGGGGTTGGGGAAGTGAATGGAAACAAATTTTCAGCAGGTAGGAATATAAAAGAGATCATCCAGATCAAGCAAACCTAATCAGTTGGAGCTTAATTTCTCCCTCTTTGGTTCCAACAGCATAGGAGTCCAGAAGCTGACCTGTGATAAGCTGACCACATAGCTAAAGACAGACTGCTTTCTTGAGTATGATTGCCCCTTTCCTCCCCCGGCTTTTGTTCTTAACCTGAGGGTTTAATCTAAAACCACAGTACTCTGTTTTTTGCTACCCACCTCGGGCATGCAGTTATTTGGAATGATCGTTAGTGAACTGTGGTCATTATTTTAACAAATACGATATTTCATAGAATTTAATGCTCTAGCTCAAAGCTTTGGCAGTGCAGAAAAATCTCACATGGTGGAGAATTTGCCAGGGTTTTGGGGACACCAGAAGTTTTGCTACTCAAGGTATTGCCCACCAGTGCAAGGTGCCGAGAGGACGGTCCTCACTGTGCATTCTGGCTGGGAAGGGGCAGTGCCTGCGGTGTGCACAAGGTTGCACCAGGGGAGGGGAATTTAAGCGTGGTGTTAAACCTACCTAAGTGAATAAGTGCAGGGACACTGACGTCTCTTATGGCCTTGTGTTAACCTCTACCTGCAGAAAACTGCACATTTAGGTAAAACTACACAAGCACAAATTTGTATCTAGTCTCAGGCACAGAAAGGAGGGATGACGGACAGTGGAGGATCCTCTGCTGTATATTTGGAGCCTGAACGGTCAGCGGTGAGGCAGTGTAGGACCAGTGCTGAAGTCCTTGTGGAGCACAGTGAGGCTCACTCGAGCTGTGTGGTCCAGAGCCTTCCTCGCTCTCAGATTTGTACAGTGACGTTAGCAAGAGGTTGGGGTATTAGTTTGGTGGGTTGTGAAAAGATAAAAACCACTGTTCTCAGAAATGCCCTCTGCACTCATTAGTCCTGAGGCCTGTCAGACTGGGAACTCAGCCATGCTAACCACAGCATAGGTAGCCACAAGATGGCGGCTTAAAAAGTCCCTTGACTGATTGTTTCAAGCTCCTTCCCTTTGCACATGGTCTGTTTCCTCTTCCGTTTCCTTTCTGACTTTCCTTGCCCCCTTTGTTGCCTTTATTCCCCTGTGTCTCCTACTGGGTCCCTCTCTGTTGTACCTGCATTGCCCCTGCTCATCTCATCTCCTCCTCAGCTCCCAATTGCACTTGTTTTCTGCAGAGCGGCACTGCAAACCTGACTGACACAGCTGTGCTCCCACCAGCCACCTCTGCTCCCAGCACCAGGAGAAATTACTTTTGTCCAAACACAGCCCAAAGAAGGGCCATCTGGCCCTTCTGGCACCAACTTGCATCTCCCAAGGTATGTTCACAGGTCTGCCACAGGTGGATGGACCTGCTGCAAGCTGGCAGTTCATCAGACCATACAGCTCGTGAAGTTCATTACATCCCTGAGCACCGCTAGTGCCTGCGTGGGTTTCCTCCCATGCTGGTCCAGTCACTCTCTTCCTCTCCCACCCAGGACAATGGCCTGTCATGACAACTCAACGACTCGCTGCTGAAAGTGAGATGGTTTGCAGCTTGCCCACTGTTTCAGTCTGGGATAGGTCTGAGGAGACCGCAACACTATTTCTCAGAAGGAAACGAAACCCACCCTGGTGATGATCCTAGCCTTTAGAGCAATTTGGAGAGGAGAAAGAGAGACAATAGGCTCTCGATGGAAGTAAAGACAATTCAACATACTGTGTATGTGGGTGGGAGGCCTGACTAATATATCTACTGGTCTTCTCAGGGTCCTGGAAGAAAACCTTTGAATTGCCTTCAACTCAAGCAGAAGATTTGGTTTCCCCCTAGGAACACTATGTAGTTCCTGAAGAATTCAACAGTGGAGGCCTGCACTTTTGGTGGTACATTAAAGCTGTTGTGGGGTGGGAGGAGGTGCAGGAGCCAGGCAGACTGAGAAGTTAAACATTCAGGAAGGGCTGCTAGGCAGCATTGGGCACCCCAGAGATGTGCTTAAATGTCCTAGTGCAGGGACAGTGCTTCAAACACTAGTTTGAAGTTCAAAGCATTTGAGTGGGATAGGGATGGAAGAGATTCACCTTGACAGAGCAGGCTGGCAACTATCCCAGGAAAAAGCTGCTGCCTACAAGAGCTTCAAAGCCTCAACGTGAGCTGGATGCTAATGTACTCTAACACAGACTGAAAACCACTCTGGGCCTCGCAGGACAGCAGAAAGAGAGAAGATGAAAGACATTTAACGTAGGATGTTACCAGCTCAGATATAACAAGATAAATTTGGAGGCAGTGAGCAATCTCTGCATTTATGACTATTAAAAGAAACAAATCTGATTCTAGTCTTCCAATGATAAGAATAATGAGATTTCAGCTTCATCAAAAATCATCTGAAGCCCTCTCCAAAACAAAGCACCCTTAGTACATGGCTTATAGCAAATTGAACTCTCTCAAAGTTTCTTTCTTCTTTATTCAAATAGCAGCTTTTTATTTAATGTATGATCAGAGGGGAGCTTTTAAGACTAAAACCTTGTGCTGCCTTCAGTAAGGGGGCATCTTCTACAGTAGGAGCTCAAAATAACTTTTAACCACAAATCTCCTGTTGCTTCTAAAAATTTTTCTGTCTAACGTTCTGTCTTGCCTTTTACAGTCTTTGTTGCACTCAGCTCTGACGGAAAAGGAAAATCAGCGTAAACAAAGGTTACTTCAAAGTCATAAGAAAACCTTCAGGGAGAACTGCAAAAATACTGGCTTTTCCCACACACCTTTTGTCGCAGGCTGGAATGGCCTCACATTTACCCTCCATTTTGCTTAACCAGGCAGGATCTACGTTATGTGCTTGAGGGCTTCTCTCCAGCTGTTGGCATGGCCTCCCCTCACCCTTCGCGGGCAGGGTGGCACATCTGAGCAGAGGGATAGATTCTGACGTTCAGCCTTTCCCTTACCTACCGCCATTTTGCACTGAGAAGTGTCTACCTGAGTATTGAAACTTTGCAGCTGGTTCAGATTATGAGGAATCTGCAAGGAGATAAATTACTATCGCAATACCATACCATAACAAGAATTTGTCTTTTGAGTCATTAATCCTGCCATCGATTGCACTTCTGTAGAGCCAGGGGAACTTCTGAATTCTGAGGTGTAGCTCATGGTTATCAGGCAGTAGCATCTCAGTAACACAGGACATGAATCTAGTAATTACTGCGTAGCTCTTCTCATAGTTACTCTTCAGTAATACCATTAAGTGAGGCATCACAGTGCAAGCTCTTTTGTTGTATTTGTTTGGATTAAATTTTTTAAGCGGCCCCATGTTATCACTTCAAGACTTTCAGGAACCTTCTGGCTGAGCTCAGCTAGTAGGAGTCCTTCCCTTTCTCTGGCACAGCCAAGGCATGGTGTTATCACATAAAATTGCTGGGAAATTTGCAGCAAAAATCCTGTATTAGTGGAAGCTGCTTGCCTGTTTTAGCACCACTGAAGTATTAGCAGCAAGGATTCTTTGACAAGGGTGCAAGCCAGCCTATGCCAGAGATGGTGTGGATCAGGCTGGTTGGACAGGCCTGGCACCACCTGAAGGGGAACAAAGCCCTCTAGTCCTGCTGCCTGCATTTGCTGTGGGAAGTGGCATGACAACCGTCTCTTTTTCAGCCATGTAGGCTGAGACCTGAAAGTCCCCTTCCCGCTTCTGCTGGGAGTGGTGATGACAGGGAAGCAGGTTTTTCCTCCAGCCTCGCAAAAGACAGTAGGTAAAGCTTGCATCACGTTACACCTGTATATGTCAAAATGGAAAAAGGAAAACAACCCCCTGGACACACCTTGGCTGACAGTAGGTTGCTGTGTGAACTTGGACACGAGGAACACACCCTGTTGTGGAACTGGTTGATGAAGATATCCTCAGAGACCTGGCTTGGCAGTGAATGCCAGTCTTGATGTCAATGTAACAGAAACCTCTTTCTGTTGGACAGGCAGAAGGGAGCTCCTGAAGGATGGCTGCCCTGTGTGCCAGCTGCAGCAGGGCAACCCAGGCATGACCAGCACACACAACACATTGTGTCCTGCCAGGAAGACGTCATTGTCCCTCCAGAACCAGGTCAGGGTGAGGCTTAGGGGATCTTTTCCAGACTTCGTGTGTCACTGTGGGTTAGTGTGGATGAACCTCACCTCTGTAGGTGAGACCTTCCCTCTTGGTTGTGGGTGGGAATGACAATTCTCACCAAGTAGAACCCTTTTTCTACAAGCAGAGAGAGGGGAGGCAAGCTAGACCCATCTCTATTTAGGATCAAGGTCTGGGCTCCTCTCGCTGGCTTTCGCCTGACCCCTGAAGGAGTCGATTCTGTTTGCTAAACAAGGAGGAAATTCCTCATTTGAAAAAAAAAAAAAAAAAAACAAAACAAAAAACCAAACCACCAAACCAACAAAGAAAGAGAATGAATAGTTTTCTGTTTTTTTTGGCAAGCTAAGCCAGCCATGTGGAGAGAAAGGCAGGTGCCAGCGCCCAGGAGAAGGTAGGGGACCGCTGCCTGTGGCAGCTAATGCGTTGGCTCAACTGTCTTTTGAAATCTGACTTAAAAACACCTTTGGGACTACTTACACACATTTAGAAGTAGGCAGAGGTCTAAACTCGCTAGACTGAGGCCTTGCCTGATTTAGAAGGGGCTGAAGAATCAGTGCTGCAACATTAAATGAAATGTGGTGGTTAGCAGTGGGTGTGTTGACCCTGTGCCTTCACTTTACACTAATGTTGAGAAGTCAAGGAATGGATTACACAAACTTCATGTAACCAACATCATTGCTTTGAGAAACCAAGTACAGTTTTGGATTCTGGTTTTGTATATTTGATATTAAAAGACAGTCTGCTAAATGGTTCTTGTGATGTGTGCCTTGAGAGTTAGGGCACTTAGTCCTGGCACTCAGGACTGAAGAGAGAGCAGATACGCTTGAGACGAACGGCCAAAAGGTGCAGAGGAGCAGCATCTCTGCCTTGATGACTGCTAGCAGGCAGAAGGAAATGACTGGCTGGGCCAGGTCTCATTTCATCATTTCAGCTAGCAATAGTCGGAGGTATTTTGGGAGAAACTGAGCTTTGAAATAGGAAGAGGAACACTGTGCCTGTGAAGTAACGAAAGAACAAGACTGCTGGCCCAAATATTCCCAGCTGAGGCATGATCCTGACTCCAAACACAGACTGGTGAGGTCAGTTGAATGTGGACAGAAAGAAGGCTTTGAGGGTGAGAGAAAGAAACATATCTGTAAGATGGTCCTCTCTGAAGGGAGGGCCTATGCTGGGGCATGTTAAGATCAGTTCCTCCCTGCCCCTCTTTGTAGGAGGAAGCAGATAGAACCAAGACTGCTTCGCGTGAGGCCACAGCGAGCAGCCATGGGGAGCAGCTGCAGATCCTGGTGAGGGTGTCCCTGCTGGTGTCTAGGTGGTGATCCCTGGGATAGGCACTAAAGCTTCAGGGTAGTGAGAGCCCGCTGGGGATGAGTGATGGACCAATGCAAATTTAGATATCTGCCAGCCTTGGGCAGCAAAGTGGGAGGAAGCTGCAGTGAAGCAGGAAGTGGTTAATATCAGCACACTTTCCCAAATCTCAACAGTGGAGGCAACCAACACGTCTTGGGGAGGAGGGAGCATGGGTAGCTATCAGTTGCCAGCTTTCTCGAGTGTGTCCTCACAGACACCCATGCTTTTTCCCTTCAGTAAAGAATGTGTCTGTGCTGCACAACACAATCACAGAATCGTAGAATCATAGAATAGTTTGGGTTGGAAGAGACCTTTAAAAGTCATCTAGCCCAACCCCTCCTGCCATGAGCAGGGGCAATACCACGAAGAGATGAGTAAGATGCCTGGGCAGGCATCAAAAACAATCTAACTGGGAGCAAGATAAATGGATCCTTTAGGGGCTCTACTGCATCTGGCTCCCGAGCTATCTGGCATAGCTTTGCACTAGGTAAGAAAGACATTCTGAGAGACCTGTTAAAAAGTCCTGGGCTTGCTGCAGATGGAGAAGTTTCCTTGCCAAGGCCAAGAGCCATAACCAAGTTTCTGGTTTTCCAGTTCTAAGTTCAAATCAATGCCAGAACGCCTACATAACTGAATCTGTCCCTTTGTGCTACCAGTGCCACCTGGCAGGAGAGTTATACCTCGATATCTGGGCTAATCATCTACTGTTCTTCACTATCCAGCCTGTTCCTCTATAGTATCATTTCACTAGATTTAGCTGTGCTGCATGGTTCTTCAACATACCCACCCCACAGCATTGTCAGGTGCCTGTCTTAGTGTGGGCTAGATTACATTTATGGAAACAAACCCATCATCTCTCAGGAATGGGATGTAAGGACATGCTTGCATTCTCTGTGCAGCACAGAATTAATCAACAGCACTTGACAACTTGCTGCTCCTGTGAGGAAGCAATCAGTAATGTGCCTGCTGTTACTTCTTTGGTTTCTTTTATTTTTTTTCTTTTTTTTTTTTTAATCACATCTATAATCACAGTGGAAAAATCAATTTTATCAAAGCACTAACCACCAGTAAGTGACTGCATGCATGAAGACCTAGAGATCAAATGATAACAGTAGTTGCCCACTCTTAGAAGGGAAGTAAAAGGTGAGCTATCTGCTGCAATATGAATGCAGAGAGCTGTGGTAGCTGTTCACAGCAGAGGATCCTGTGTCACCAGCTTCCCTCCCTGTCATCTGCTTGGCACAGCACCCGAATGTGCATTTACTTTCCCTCCTAGTCCACAAGGAAATTCACGGGTATGCTCAAGTCTTTAATGGGACCCCGGTACCTAACTTCTGTTGACTGCGGTACGAGTTAAGTGCCCAATACATTTAAAGCTTATTAAAACCAGAATGATTTAAACGTGTGATTTATTATCTCACTGATCCCCATCTGACCGTAGAGAGGATCTGTGATTAGGGCACAAACTCCTTTCTACACCAGTCTGCGTAAGTGGCATCTCAGTGGCGACTGTTTAGGAACAGTCATTCCCGCTGTGCAGAAGACCCGGAAGGAGATTTTTGTCCTTGCAGAGCAATCTCTTGTGGGAGTTTTTCTCTGAGTTGCCTCAGATCATTGGTGTGGTTAGGGGTTACAGCCTGCACTATGGTGTAGAAGTAAAATGAAGGAGTCATTGTGTCACTGAAGTGGCCAGCCAACACCCCCCCCCAGTTTGTCTTTACGACTGGGAAAATCACAGTCCATGAGCTGAAAAGCACACGCTGCATCTTGGTCCTCACAGGAGGAACGAAATCTTCTCTGAGCTGTATTCAGCCAACACAGGGACTGAATATTGTGCAGACACAATTTCAAATTTCATACTTCCATTTCAGCATTTGTGGTTTTAGGTGGGAGCCAGGATCCCAGATGCCTTAAAATTTCCACACTAAACAACCAATTACATCATTAGGTATATAAGCACCTTTTAAACTCTATCTTTTAGCTCTTACTCAGGCCATGAAGGCCACTGCTGTGGAAAGAGAAGTGACTGGGGCATTCCATGCTGTGGGTCTCTTGTAAAAACAGTCATATAAAGAAAGTACAACCCTAAAAAGAAATCAGGTCAATGAAATCAACCTACTCAGGTTGAAATGTCAGTGCTTGGGAGTATAGACTGATGACAGGCTTTGAGAAACTACTTTGGTAATTATTTCAATGAGACACGAAACAGAGAGTGAGCGACAGAGCGAGCAAGGAAAAAAAATGTTACCACAACAGGTATGGTCTGACTACAGCATCAAAAACATAGACATTATGTCAGTGACTGCATATTTAACTCTGCTTGTCCCTTTGCCTTGTGTTTGCAGCATTTTGATACGGAGACTCACTTGTCCTCTACAGCCTAATGTAAATTAAACATACACTGGCAAGCAATTCAGCAGAACTTTCTTGCAGGGGACCATTTATTTCAGAAGGCAGCAGTTAATTGGAAATATTTTGCAATATTTTGTCTTCTTTGTAATGATACATTTAATTAAAAAAATTAGATCCACTTTAGCAAGAATCTGGTTTTAAGTCTTTCAGTGTAGCTGCTCTGTTAAGCTTGGTCTCATAATGACATATTGTGTAAGTGTTGCAGTAACATGGGCTTGGTTTCATGGATTTGTTGACCCAGATGGGATCAAAGAATGTTGTAATAGGTACTTCTGATATGTAAATCTCCACTGGGCAGGGGAGACACAGGAATGAAGCCACTTTCCCCCTCCGTGACCTCAGAAAGGACATTTACAATGAAAGCAATCTCTTCCCACTGAGGAAAAGAAAATGTCTGGGTGATGCACAGCTGCATGCAAAGCATTGCACAGGTGGTGGAGAATAAGGGGCTGGGACTTGTTCCTTGGGATTTCAGGAACAAACATATTTTCTGGTCCATATAATAGTTTCTTGTGGGCAGAGAAGGAGGATAAGCGAGATTACGAGCGCCTGGCACCTTCATTCAACTGCCCTTTGGCAATACAAGGATCGTATCATTCTGTTCATCACTGTAAAGGTTTATTACTTCTGGCATGACCCTGGAAGATGCTTTCACCAGAAATGGCCCTTAAACCTCTTTAAGATAAGCACCTGAAGGGCAATAGTGGGAAACAGACCAAATACAACATAATTCAGGTAAAAGTTCTTAAATTAAAGCAGTATAACTGATAGGAAATTGTATGCTCAAGTTGTTTCTTAATGAAAAAATGCATATCAATAAATCATTTTTTTCCTTCAGAATGCCTTTAGCTATCCCAGAAATGTTTTGATGAAAAATTGAAATGTGTTAATTGGAAAATGCTGCTCTTATGTCTCATGGGAGTTGTTGTTCCTTATGAATTCCAACCCTTTTGCTGTCTAGGCTTCTGTGAGACCTTTGACCGTGGAACGACATTACTTATTGCCTACTTTCTCTATCCAAAGCTAGGAAATGTAGTCTGATTGCTAAGCTCAGACTACAAAAGAGAATAAAAGCATGAACAACCATGTAATAACTCACCTGTGCATCTTGGTGCTTTTTCTAAACTGGCATTTTTGCTACACAAACTTCCATCAAAACTCTGACAATTTCTTGTTTAAAACTTTTGTTTTCATCAACATTTTCTCCAAGAAAATAAAATATTTTTAACCAGCTTTTCTGAAGCCAGTGATTATCAATGGGAGGATACACTTACTGCTCTTCATGCTTCTTTCTGGAAGCCAGGCCAGCTAGGAGCTAGGCTGGTTCTAAGAAGTGATGCTGCAGCGAAGCAGAGGAGTGCTCTGAGTATGACTGTGCTCCTCCTTCAGAAATTCCATGTTCAGTCTGAGAAGAAATCACCTCTGAATCTTTACCATTTTCACATGCCCAGCAAACTGTTTCCCATCAATTTTTTTTAGTGTCCCTCCATTTGCAAATTAAATAGCAAGTGCATTCGTGGAAGAAAACTGATAGATTGTGAGGTTTTATAAGTGAAATCATATGTGTTGGGCTAGGGGCAAGAGCTAAACACTGGTTATGCAGTCTCTGTCCTTCCCAAGCTCTCTGTTTACAACCCTTACCCATTTAATCTCCTGAGCTCTATTTGCTCCCGTGGCAAAAACCCTGTAGAAGGCCTTAGGAGAGCTCTGTCTTCTCTCACTGGTTTGACAGAGGTGATCGAGTAATTAAAACACTGATGGATGCCAGTCAATGTGGGACAGATGTCAGTGCTGGCATCATGTTATTTCAGTCCCTGACACCTCATAATGTGTGAGGAGGGCTGCATCTGACATGAGGGGGTAGATGGAATCAGGTGGGAGTGAAGCTGCAAATGCGAACAAGAAAGATCAAAAGGAAAGCAAGTGAGTGGTGCTACAAAATGTAATGCTGGAGAGAAATTATGAAGACAACAAGAGATGGAAATAAGAGAAACCTAGAAAAGCTGAAGAAAAACAGAGGAAGAAATAGGGAGAACAAAAAACTAAATATAGAAATACCAAAACCAGAAAAAGAATGTTTGACAGGGAATGAAAAGCCAGATGCAAACAAAAGAAGGAAAATTTGAACGAATTAATAAGAAAAAATATATTGACAATATAGGTTGGTAATGTTAAAAAAAAACTAAATAGGTAATATAAACAACCTGAATGTAAATATATAGTTTACATTTTGTAGTCTGAAAGAATGATGGAGGGACCAGAACCTCAGCTGATGGCTAGATTTTTTAATCAGATTAGACTGATCTAAATTTAACTGAATGAACATTAAAGCAAGATGGAACAGCATGGGGTGTCTGTGCTGCTTTTCTTTTAGAATTAAAAAACCCCAACATCCTGAGTCATTCCAGAAGAAACATGTGGATTCTGGAATAACTCAGATGGTGGTTTTGTTTTTCTTATCTTTCAATATTTGCTTTCCTTAATTAGTGGTGGCAAAAAACTAACATGTGGTGAGATTTGAGAAACCACAATAACCATATTAGCTAAATGAGAGTAGATTTCCTTTCAGAGCTCTAACATATGAAAGAAAACTAACTACATGTGGGGCTTCATTTGCATAACATGCAGATTTTCAAATAGTTGTGTTAAAAAGAAAAAACCCTTTCCACTTGCCATGGTGTGAAGGTGAAACACAAAGTGTCTGCAAGGAAGGGTGTCTGGGCTTTGTAACTGGGTCAAAAGAAAACGTGCTGAGAAGGTAAGTTGGACTAGTTACCTTGTATTAACTTTGGCATTCACCGACATGGTGAATTCTTCACCTTCTGAAAGACTGTTATTCATGCTGAATGTTGAATATATTGCAAACTAAATGCACGAGATACATTTAAATTAGAAAACACTTGAATACGGAACAAAGTGAGCAATAGTTTTTGTAATGGATAAGCTAAAATTCTGATTTACCTTTTAATTAACCATTAAAATTCCAATTTATCTTTTAAGGACTGTCATTCCATGAAATAGTCTTGATAATATTCAGCTGCTTCACAGGCTAATCTGTTAGTACTCCAAAAGTAGGTTGTTGTCTGAGAGAGATGCTGGAAGCTGTTAATAGCAGCAGAAGTGCTTGTCTGAATACAGACTAGAGTCCTCATGGACTTGGTTGGTGATTTGAAGTCACATCCATTTTTGTAATACAGAGGGATTTTCTACTTCTGTTACTCATGATTTGCTGCTTACATGACTGCTGTGGGCTAGCTTTGTCTTTGTGTAATGAAGTTTGCTTTGCAAGATGCAGATCCATCTCTTCAGTCCCAGAGTTATGAGAAAGAAGGACTTAAATGTCCCACAGTGAAATGGCCCACAATGAAATATCAGCAAATTCCTTTACCGACATAGAATGTGCTCCTACTCTGAATTTGCTGTTTTTAACAGGATTTGAGCCGATGTTTCAAAATGGCAGACACTCTGAGCAGGAATCAGTGGTTTGCTTCAGACAGCATTTAGACAGAAAGCCAGTTCTCCGTAAACAGGATCTAGACTGTTATATACAGCTACATTATTAGAAAAAGTATATGCACCTCAGCTTATCAAGAGTAAATGTACTATTCCTTGACACAGTTGAGGGGCAGGAGATTTAAAAATGAAGCTTGTAATTTCTTTCCAAGAAAGTCCAGAAAATACCTTATGAGCCTCATCTGAAGCCCAAATCAAGTTAATTAGATGATTTCCATTACTACATTTTGGCACGCAAATAACAGCAAGTTAGCAAAACTGTACAAAAATGTAGTTTAAAAAAAAAAAGTAAAAGCCCCTCTTAGCAAAGGTTAAAAGGGTGGCCTGAAAACTTGTGAAGTTTTAATGATGGAAATTTTTATGAATTATGAAATAAACAATACAGTGAAAAGTACTTCACTATTGTGATTAAGGATGTCTCGAAAGATTCACAAGGACTGGGCACCTTGCCAATCATCTTAATGTAGAAAACTGAAATCCAGTTGTCTAGCACCTTCACGACATCGTTGCTTGTGCACCCTCCCCACTCACACCCCTGCCTCTGTGCTGCCCTCTCACATTGACCGACAGCTCAGCTCTTCTTGCTCATCCTCATAGGCCAATTAAAACACAGGTGGCCTTCAGCAACTGCTGCAAGTCACTAAATCTGGACTGCTCCAGACAGTTAAGATACATTGCTGAGCTGCTAAGAATGCAAGAACTGTGCCACAGACCAAAGGTCCATTCAGTGCCATGTCCTACTTCTGAAGATGGCCAGATGCAGATACCTGGGGAAAAGAACATCTGCCTCATGACTTGTTCTTTTATATCCTTGCAGCTCTCAGCAATCTGTCTTTTGACCATTGATGCACCCTGGTCCTCTAACTGCAGCTGCTGGTTTGATTTATCAATAGAAATTTAAAATTGAGATAAGCTATCTTAGTCATCTGCTGTGATTGTTTCTCTTGGACTTCTATCTTTACCTCTTCTCTGCACTGAAACTCTCATGTAACTGGACTTTACCAAACTATATTTCGAATGCTCAACTACTTTAGGGATTTAATCATAACCTTCCCCAGATGTGTGATGACAGGGAACAGTTTAGTCCAAACAGCAACAAGGAGGCCAATTTAATCTTATAGTGAGCCCATTGAAGTTATTTGAGTCACAATCCAGACAGATTTCACACTTTTTTTGCTTTGTATGCATCAAAGAGTGAAGACGACTGCTTTTCAGCAGTAACAATCAAAACATGCATGCACTGTGTCCACATCCGCACACATATATACGAAAAAAAATGAGACTCTTCTTTCAGGGTTTTTAAGTATCTCTGTGTCGTTGTATGACAGTATGTTGGGATTTTGTCACAGCTGAAGTCAAGGTCTTGGATCCTGTGAAAATCAGCCATCGAGAAAATGAAATGTGCTTGCTTAAATGATTATGAACTATTACGACATGATACTTTAAATCTACCAAGGCACATTTTGACAATATGCTGTGCTTTTGCTTCATTCACTGGCATGGTTAGCGGAAAACAGCGCCATACTTAAGCTGCTAGGGAGCCGCTGCTGCTGTGATATGCTCAGTTTTGAAAAAAAAAGACGAGCGTGACATCTATCACTCTGCACTTCTTTAAGTCCATCATTCCGTTAATTTAATCATATCTTACAAGGCTGCCTGTATTAATGCCATCTGGTGTCTCTAATGAGATCACAACCTGCAACTGAATGTTCACACATACAATTTCTAAAATAAATAAGAAGTTTGAAGGAGTTTTTTGTTACGTTTTGGTTCTCCTGCTAATGCAAACATCTAAGTTGTCATCAGAAACTAAGGTCTGGAAAAGAAACTTTTACAGCTTTTAAAATTCAGGAATCATAAAATGAAATATTTTCATGTCTAGTTCCAACTAACTTTAATGACAAACCTGAATAACAGGCACGCAAACAGCAAATGTTTGTGCCAAACAGGCAAATACAATTGCATTTTCCTTCTTTACCTGGGCATTTGCCTATTTTGTGTTAGCAGTTCAGGCAAAGCATTTGGATAATGTGCACCTTGACATATACTAGATTTTTTTTTTTTTTTCAGAAAACAGCTATTATTCAGTTCAGTAATTAACACTTGTCTCAGTTTTGCAGTTCTACTGTAAGTGATCTTGTTGATTTAAATTATGAATTATTAAACTGCTCATTTGCATGACATGAAGTGCACCCTTTGCAAAAATAGGCTGTCATTCGGGATGTATTCTGAGCACAGTCACAATTAACACCCTACTTTTTATGATTCTAATGCTAGCTTGATTATTTGAAAAAAAATACCATTACAGAGGTAGCCTAATTAGTAAATGACTTGCCTCCAGCTTGCATGTTTCCAGCACAGATAAGGTTAAGTATTTTCCTTTACGTAAAAAAGTAGGTTCTTGTTATTGCTTGTCAGGAGGAAGTGGTGATTATTTCAATTTAACTCTGTTAACCTTTAACTAATGCTGTTATTTCTTGGTTTTTGAATTAAAGTGTACTCCTGTTCAGGCTGATGGTAAACGTGCTTGAGGCAGCCACAAAAGAATGTAACAGAAACACACATCCTCTTTCACCTGATCTTCAGACAATTTTCAAACCTGGTAAGTACCAACATAATATAGGTAATCTATAATGTATGTATGTGTGATGAATGTATTAAACTGAACACGTAAGTAGGAGTGTACTTAGAATAGTGAGCAATGTTTAAAAAAATACTTATTGATTCTCTCCAACTACTGATAATTTCTTTCTTTATAGAAATCTGCCTTTTTCCTGAGGTCTTTCTTTATCCATTGTCTTTTGCTTGTATAATTCAAATAATGTATTTGTATTTAAGACTGTAGTTTAGTCTACCTTTGAGTACTCACATATTGCTTTCATAGTGAAAAGAAATGTGATAACGTGGATAAAGTGGAAAAACAGTAAGCTAAAAAATGCAAGGCTCATATATTTAATATTCAGAGCATACATATGTTTCTGTACACATGCACAGACATGCACCCATATGTAGTATATAAACAATGTTAGAACACACAAACACACACCCTTATATATATGCAAATGTATTTTTTAGAATTTCCAAATACATTAATGCTAAATAAAGCCATAAACATGCAGGTTATGAATTATAAAGGTGCCTATTGAAAGATGGTTAGAAAGATTTAAATTGAAAAGAAAATTGTGTTTATAGGAGTTCTGATTCCACTTCCTTTGTGGCCAGTGCATCTTCTTAATAACTTCGGTGAACGCTGTTTCAAATTCAGAAATCAGCTCAAGAGGTTTAAATCAGGTCCTAAATCTAGTCTCTGCCATTCTGGTTTCAGTTTGGGTCCTTCTCTACTGCTCTGGTACCAATGATCCTCAGGAAGCTTTTGCTGGACAGTTCAAGTCCTTTTGTGAATAAATGTGTGACTGGCGGTGCCCTTGTGAATTCCTGTAGCATCAGGCAGAGTACGCAGCTCTCCCATGATGAGCACTTGTTGTTCCCTACAGGCTTTCTGCTGAGCTCTTCTGAGGACTCGAGAGCCCTTCTTCAGTGCTAATCTGAAGAGTTCTCCTTTCTTAGCCTTCCTTGCAGGCTGTAGGAAACACCCGTGCTACCTTTCTTCTAAATGCCTTCACCCTGTCTTCATCCTTCGACATGTTATACTAATGTCTGAGAGTGGCTTTGGCTAAGTGGAATGAAGAGTGACTGTTTTATACAGAATATATGCTGCCAGGCTCTCTTTGTGCGTTTTAACCACGTATGTCCTAGAAAGCTATGAATGACATACCTAGAAAAGCATTTTTCTTGCAACAGTTTCTAAAATAATAACCTAGACTGGTACCCCTTTAGCGCTGTCTAACTGAAGAGTTACTGCAGTTGCAACCAAGTGCAAAGGGTAATAGAAACACCACGCGAGGGCATGAGTGTCTGGCTGGCTGGGGTCAGGGGAGGGTAAGGCAGCAGATGGAGACTAGAGTTGCTCAAAGATGGGCTAGGGGACCACAGCCCCAGATGAACTGTACAACTTATATGCTTGCCTTATACATCTTTGCACTTCTGAGAGACACTTTAAATTGTTTAAAGCTTGCTTCAGAAGGTGTTCAAGCGCTTTCAGCCTGTCATATTCCCGCAGCTTCTAAAAATCAGCTTTGAAAAGCCAGCAGAGGAAGCTGGAGAGGTGGTTAAACATTTATTTAAAGGGCAGGAAAGCCAGAGAAGCTGTGATCCTTAAGCAACATCATATAGTATGGGTGTTTACCCATCTGCAGCCCTTTGTCATGAGTCAGCCTCCCCACGTGAGTCAGAGTCTCATCCTCATTACGCTTTTGGAGAGTGTTCAGTCCTTTCCCTCCCTCAGCTTCCCAGTTATATCTGGACTGCATCTGCCCCGCTTCTACAGATTATCTATCTCGCTCTCTTTCAAAATTCAGGTAATTCCCAAACAGGAAGGATCTGTTTATCTAGACTTAAAGGTGACCCATGCACACTTCCTGACTCGCAGCACAACTCACGAAAAGCAGAAGCTCTAGACAAAACTGCCATTCGCAGCCTCAGCGAAGGACTGTCGTCCAGTCTCTGCAAGTACTGCATTACTGGTAAGTGCCATTCTCACAGAGCAGCAAACAGAAAGGAGGACTGAACTCATGCAGGGGAATGCTGAGAAACTAAATCTCCTGCCCGTGGGTTCCTGTGTGAGGTTAAACAAGTCATTTAAGCCCAGCTTTGCACAGCTGGCCACCAATGGCATGTTCCCCATTTTATCTGTCTGTGACTTTAGACCCTGTGGTCTGATTCACAGAAGTCTGGCCCTCGCTGCAACCAGAGTCAATGGATTTAATCTTTTACATAACTGAAGTCCTTCATAATGCTAAGCACTCTTAAAAGCGATGTTAGGGGGGGAACAGGTGTCTCAAACTGAACATCTCAAGTGGACACTTACTGAGTGGTCAGGTTCCTTCCCTGTAAAATAAAGGTCATAATACCTCCTTACCACAGTGTTGCGCAAATTAATTAATAACCATTTGTAAAATACTTAGGTATCACAGTGATAAATAAAATAAACTATTTTCATAGAATCCAGTCTATAACACAAAGATCTGTGCACTGAACAAAGACAAAACAACACTAGTGCTCAGTCTGTTCATATGTTGTGTACTGTCCTTTGCGCTATAAGAAGCAATTATCCTGGCACGCTTGATTTGCCTCACTACTGTAACAAAAAAGGGCAAGTAATGTGATGTTAAAAGTGCTGAGACACACTGATAAAGTGCCAGAGTAAAAAAAAGAAAAAAAAAGTTAAGGTGCTGTATTACTCTTACAGAGCAGCCTAAGGTAGTGCTGTTTGTTTGTTCCATATTTCCCTCAATACATTGATTGCCATTGTCATATGGAATTTCTGAAAGTAAAATTTAATTTACTCTAATTTCTTGTGCTGCAAGTCAATGTGAATTGAGTCACATATACTCATATATCGTTTATTAGCTCTATGGATAATCGTTCCGTATGTAAGATTGTGCTCTTAATGATACGGATAGAAACCATCCACTTTCCACAACTGCACATTGTGCTCCAGAGATGTGTGATTTGTTGAGATGCTCCTGTGTATTGTTGATATAGTTGAAGTTACAAGATTCTTCTTTGAATAAATGTTTTATTTCCAATTGTGTTTTTCTACTTGTTCACATTTCTTGTGCTGGTTTCCCAATCCAATCGACTTTATTTTCTTTTCAGAAACCCTTGGGAAAGCATTTTGAAGTTCTTCTCAACATATTTCTCTTTCTGAGAAGTGTATTGCCAAAATGAATTTTGTAAGTACTTAATTGACAAACTATATTAGTACATCAATAAAGCAATGAATCTGGAAGTCCCAGCTCTTTGAGGCTACTGGTCCAAATACTTTAATCTCAGAAGTGATTAGCTGAAAAGATGTTTCTGACAGCAGAGTTCACTGTCAAAGCACACTGTTTATTGGGTTTGCACCCTCCTAATGGAACAACAGGTTTGGTGTCTGTGGTGCAGGTAACTGCGTCTCAGGCTAGCCATCCTGGACTGCCTGTCCAGCTGAGCAGAGAGAAGTAATCATTTTGGGGCTTGATTTAGCCAAGTTATGAAATGTATAACATGCTAGAAAGGCCTGTTCCCCTCCCTTGACAGTAAAGGAAGTCTAGACCTCTGCTTCAAATTCAGACTTTTACACTGTAGAGTCTTCTGTGACGGCAGACATCCTTTCTGCATAATGTATTTAAAGATGGAAACCTTTGGGCCATCCAAAAAGATTATCTCCACGTTCATATTTTAATTAAGATTTTATGAAATTCTCTAGTTAGTTCTTACAAGTCTCCTTGCAGTGTTAAATACATTTGTAATTGGGGGGTCTGGTGGGTGGAAACGGTGTAAAGCATGTAGTGTTGGAGGAAACAACAGTGCTCTGGACTGCCTTGAGATGAATTTGATACAGGTTTGAAGCTGAGATGCAGGAAGGACTGGACAGATGTGTTACAGTTGTCCTAAGTGAAATGTCACTTCCATTTCAAATCAGCAAGCCATATAATACTTGTATACTAATTTTTGAAAGATTTCCAAAATACCTTGTATTTGTACAACTTTGTTATCTATCATCTGTCTACTATATAGACATTAGAGATTAACACCTATGTGTTAACTGATGATCTTCTTTTTTACAGACAGAGACACGTACCACAGATTATCTGTATTCAGACTATGCTTCTCTAATCGCACAACCTTGTTCTAAGTTGGAAGTCAGAAACTTCACAAAAGCATTTCTGCCAGTTGCGTATTCGTTGATTTGCATCGTCGGCCTAGTTGGTAACATCTTTGTAGTGATGACCTTTGCTTTATATGAAAGAACCAAGTCCATGACGGATGTGTACCTCTTCAACATGGCCATAGCAGACATACTGTTTGTTCTCACTCTCCCACTGTGGGCAGTGAATTATGCTGCTGATGAATGGATTTTCGGTGATTTCATTTGCAAAATGGCCAGAGGTATCTATGCAATCAACTTCAGCTGCGGCATGCTGCTTTTGGCCTTTATCAGTGTGGACCGGTACATTGCTATCGTACAGGCAACAAAGTCATTTAAATTCAGGGCAAGAACACTCGCATATAGTAAGATCATTTGTTTGGTCGTGTGGGTATCCTCAATTTTAATCTCTAGTTCCTCTTTTCTATACAGTGAAAGTTACAGCTTCTCCACCAATGAAACCAAAGAGATTTGCGATCACAGATTTCACAGAATGTCTGACAGCACGATGCTGAAATCACTGCTGCTGTGTCTACAAGTTGGATTTGGGTTTTTTGTACCTTTCATATTCATGATTTTTTGCTATACATTCATTGTCAAATCCTTACAACAAGCTCAGAATTCCAAAAGAAACAAAGCAATCCGTGTGATTGTATTAATTGTAGCTGTTTTCCTAGTTTGCCAGGTACCTTATAACATTGTTCTTCTTATGACAGCCGTAAATATGGGCAAGATAGACAAATCTTGTGACAATGACAAGATAATGACCTATGTGAAATACACCACTGAAGCCATAGCATTTTTACACTGTTGTGTGAACCCTGTGCTCTATGCATTTATTGGCGTGAAGTTCAGAAGTTATTTTGTGAAGATAATGAAGGACCTATGGTGCATGAGATACAAGAAATACAATAAACGTAGTTCAAGGACAAACTCTGATATTTATCACTCAAGACAGTCCAGTGAAATTCTGACTGATAATGCATCTTCTTTTACTATATAATACAATTTGAACAACATTATTACTGAGGGACTCTTCTCACCAAGCAACCCAAACCAGTGTCACCGTATCTGAGACAGCAAGTCATTTGGGCTTCTCTGCACCTCTAAGGGAGCTCCCATGATCTACAGCTCCCTTCATGAAAAGAATTAAGACAAAAGAATAACACTGCCCTGTGGAAAAGTGAAATCTTATTCACCTCTCTTAACATTCACACTCTTCTAATGTGCACTTCTTAGAATTATCAGGAAAGTGAAGTTTACAAAGGAACCCTCCTTGTTTTCTAAGGAAAAATTGCATCTCATCCATCCTACATCACTGAAATATCCCTAAAGTACTAAGTAAATGAATCAGGTTATGTCCAGGCTCATTCTACTTATATTTATGTTGCTTCTGTTAATTACTTCTACCTGGAAATCCTATTTAAGTGTACGTCTCCACTGTGCTTTTGTTGCAGACAGGTCACTGCGATAATACTAACCTAAAGAGATGGCATTTTGTGCAAAGCACAGCAAGGAAAGCAAGCAGAGAAATGAAGAAACAGGCTCAAGGCTGCTGGTATAGCTGGATTTAGGTGTTAGGTCTCATAAATCTTTGCCCAGTTCTACTGTCCACCTGCTCATTGGGAGTTGCTTACGCCAAAGCTGAGGCTGGTCAAAGCCAACAGTGATGTGTCTACTAAAGAGAATACTAGAAAAAAAGAGAATTTTTAATTAAAGAGAATACTGAAATATCCACAGAAGGGTTTTCTGACATCTCCTGATATCTTCTGAAAAGAAAACTGAGCTTTCCTTGAGAGGTTCTTCATTTGGCACAGCATTCAGGTGCCGGAATCCATCAAAGCTGATCATCTGGTGAATGCCTCTTTGTGAAAAGTTGTTTCTTTCTAGCTGAAATTCACACTCCACTTTTTAGAAGGCAGCAAACTGTACAGAACTGCAATTATTCCAACACTTTTTGTTGGAACTTGATCGGTGACAAAACGTGATGCATTTCTTGGTATTTAGCTACCATTAGCAAAGTTTCCTTAGCAATGGATTTACTAGCACAAATATGCATATATGAAATTTACTCTATTAGCTTCAGAAATTATTAAGGACTATACCTAAAAATAAGACTAGAATCTGACTTAATCCAGCCAGAATTTTTACTGAGTTAGTCAGCATTTGACTCACTATGAATATAGGAATATTTATAATAAATGTAATCAGTTTTACCCAGTCATGACTTTTCAGCAAGCCCTCAGTGGATCTTCAGCTTCTTGAGTGAGCTTCACCACGCTGTAGCAGTCATGGTGGGATGGCGAGGTAGACAGGAGCAGGAGCTGGAGGGCAGAAGGGCAGGATGGAGGAGAGGAGCACCATTGCTACCCGTTTTCAGTCTGCTGACATACCTACCAGCCCTCTGCCTACAGCTGTGTAAATTAATGCAATTTGCAGCATGCTGTTTACCTTGGTTGGTTGGGGTTTTTTAAAGGTCATGGCTGAAGAGGCAGCGGAGCTTGGATCGCTAACCACATCTTTCAGTGTCAATGCAAAGGACCAAGAAGGACAGTGCTGGAGCTGAAGATCCCTTGAGGAAGGGTGTTGATATGGCACAACACAAAACTAGTACTGCCTTGGCTGGCGCAATCCATCTTGTTTACATTGCAGTGTGAGGTTTTTAAGTATCAGCGCCAGGTGTGATAAAGATCGCATATGATACAAAATTATGTAAATGCAGATGCATGCATTTGCTGTATATAGCACTGATGATTTTCTGGAAGAGAAGGCAGCAAATAAAAAATGTAACTGAAAAGGAAAAAACCTCAGATCTAAGAGTTTCTTGCTACATGTATTGCCTTGAAACACTCTCTTATTCAGTGCAAAATCGCTCGTATCTGAACAACATAGCATCTCTCCCTCAGAGGCTGCGTGAGGGAGTGCGCCCTAGGGCGGGAAGTCCATGACTGAAGCCCACCAAGCGCTATGGTGGCTTTTGGGCAGAGCCCCACAAGGCTTGAAGGCATACCCTGACCCTGCTGCTGGCCCTGCTGCCATGCCTGCATTGGCCTTCAGCCACTGAACAACCCAAACGTTGCCCCAGCGGCCGCCGGGGTGGCGTTGGGGGATGAGACGACAGCCAAAGCGCAGTCGCTGACCCTGTCACTGACCCGCTGGAAGGGGCTGGCTGACGGACCCTGGGCGGAGATGGAGGGCCCCGGGCAGGGCGAGTGCACCGCAGGCGTTGTGAAGTGGTTCCCAGTGAAAGGAGCATCCTCCCTCAGGGCTGAGGGAGGAGGAGGAAGAGAGCAAAGCTCGGTCCCACAGGCCGGGGCCTTCCCCAGGGAGAGGGGTCCCGCCAGGCCGCCTCGCGGGTCACCAGACCCTGGTAACCGTGGGGGGCCCTGGTGAGTTGGAAATGGCGGTGGTGGGAGACCTGCCTCATGCGGGAGGCAACACAGCCTGCGAGCTGCTGTCTTGTGGGAGGGAAAAATGCTCACTGGAAATGATATTGAAAAGTAGAAAACATACCCAGCTGTTCTGCAATTCTTGTCAGTGAGAAGTGTTGCTAAGGGAAGGGGAACATGGTGCATGTGTGGGACTAAAACAGTGCTTGGGGTATGAATTGTGCTGATGTCAAGGCCTTGCTAAAAATCCCACTTGAAGTGCAGCTGAAGTCTTGATTGCCATGAATGATCGCCCTGTCTCTGGGAGAAACAGGGATGAAGGGTAGGATGGGCTCTCATGGGGCTGCTGAGCAGTTATAACCGCAGCTCCAACCCACGGGGTGCTGGCTTTCTTACTCAAATTTTGAGGGCAACTACAGAACAGAAGTATGGGTAGTTAAAAATTTAATTCACATGCAATACATTCTTACCATTTTTTGAGAAATCTACCATAAGGCAAAAGAGCAAGACCAGTTCAGAGCAAAAGCAGTGGAGGAGGAGAATCTTGTTTCCTACCATATTTAAAGAGATAAGGATACATACTGTGTTGTGTCATATCGTACACACAGAAGATGAGGCTGATAAGCTTCGAGAAGACAATTCATATCTTCCTCCAGCTGGGGACTGGGGCTGGGTTGTGGTATTGGCTGCACATACAAGGTCTCTGCTTGTTAGTGGGTTCCATTCTGCTTTTGGTGGCTTCATGGCGGCCCTGCTTGACACTTCCCATTCAAACAGTCTAGAAGGAGGCAGGTCATCAGTGCACAGCGTTAAATAAAGGCATAATATCTCAGTGCAGACAGCCTAAAGCTAAATCTGTTTTCTGACACATATTGTTTTGAAAATGGACCTAATTTATTGATCAGCTCCCCATAAAAAGTGGTAACTTTCTTCCCATGGTATTTAAATTTCATGTGCTATCTTTTCTATTTATATATTAATTTTCTTAGACGAGTGATAACTATAAGCTGGCAAAGCTGCAAGAGAGTCACAGTGCACAGAGGAGATCAAAGTCATTTGGGCCATGCTACTAGCAAGAAAAGGCACAGGAAAGAAAATGAAAATTATATGGGAAGATAGAAAACAGTTGGAGATGATGAGTGGAAACTGAAGAGGAACAAGAAAAAAAACAGTCCAGAGGAACATTTTTGTGATGGAAGGTTATTGATAATGATTAAGTACATAACAGGTATGACTCTGATTTTCTTATTTACACCAAACTCTGCTTTGGATATTTGTAGGGCAATCTTCTTGAATAGAATTGTGAAAATTTTGGGGGTCCTTGAAGATGGTACTTGAAGCTTTCAGAATTTAGACTGAATCAGAAAAAAATTGTTTTAAATTATGTGAAAATGGTAACATTTTCAAAATGTCAAAACAGTTTATCATCTCATGAAACATCTAAAATGTTCCCTCTGAAGAGGGAATTAAATGTCATCTCCTCTACCGTGGGTGAATGACATGAAACCTGGTGGTAATGATGTGACCACTAAGCAAGGAGTTCTTCTCTGGGCAGCTTTGAGCATAGTGAAGTTCCTTTTATGGTAAGTTCCTTAAAACAAATTCTCCGTTTTTGGTTGAATGGACTCCATTATCTAACTGGAGCTGAAAAGTGTCTGGGTTTTTTTTAGTCAGGAAAACAAAACCTATTAATGAAAAAGTTATTTTGATGGTGAAAGTTCTTACCCACCAAGTCAGGATCCCTCTCCCTATGAATTGAAAAACCTGTTGCTTGTACAATTTTCTAGCTGATATCCGTAATCAGTTTTCTTGGGATTCATGGTATTATGTAACCCAACTGTATATCCTTACGTACCATTCATATTTTTAATGAAGTTATCATCTTCCATTTATTTTCATTGCCTTTTTATTAGAAATACATACTGAATTACTGCATTATCAATTTGATCTATATATAGAAAGCTGAGCTAAACCAGTTCAACTAATATTCTATCAAAACTTTTTAAAGCTCTTATTCAGTTTTAGTACAGCTTTGTCATTCCTAGACATTTGTTAATACAAATTAATGTAATAATATATATTTAATCTGTAGTAACTGGACGTTATTTATAAACTCATGATTCACTGAGGATTAGAGGAAGTAGAGAACACACAGCTCCATAAGAAACAATGGCTGAACATTGAAATAAGAGCTTTTCTTCAAAATAGAAAACATCTGTGATCTTGATTTACGTCAACCATAGATAGCCCTGACACTTCAGTACAAAACACAGTAGTTTTATTTGTGAAGAATTGGTGCTTAATCCTATCTAGTAGTTAGGAATTGTAAAGGAAAAAAAAAAGCTATCTAATTACCAGAAAATTGGTGATTTTTTTGTTTTGTTTCTTAGCCCGGACTAGATCATCCAGCTATGGTTTTGTTGTGGTTTCTGGTCCCATTTCTGAAAAACTTTTACAGAGATATAGAGCCATTAAAGTAGTTACAAGTGGAAGTCTACTTGTTATCCTTGATTTTCTTTGCTCATCTTTTGCTAGTATTTAGTTTTTAGCCTATGAATTTGTTAGGTATCAGATCAAGTTTTGCTTCTAGTCTACGTAATTTGTTATTATTTTTTGCTAGTATCAAGTAGTAAACCTAGTACTATTATTTGTTAGTATCATTTTTACAAAAATGATTTCTAGGTTCTGTATTCCATTACAAAAATACAGAATGGAAGAGAAAAAGGAATACTAAGATACAGAAAATGTACTGTCTGTTAGAATGCATGAATGATGGGTATTTATGGTAGACTGATTTCTAAGAGAGACCCATTTATGAAAGTTAAAAAACTTATTAATGTATCCTAGGTGAATTACAATGTATTATAACTATGTGTCTCATAAAATCTTAATACAAAAATGTAAACACCTTTGTATTTATTTTTCTGATTCAGGTTCAAAACAGACCCAGCTCATAAAGACAGTGCTAAAAATAGTACTGTTTTCAGAGGCTCTTTCCAGTTTATGGTATTTTCAGACCTGTGGATATACATATATATGTTGGTTTTACACTTCAGAATCAACTGCTAGTAACAAAGGACAGTATTAGCAGGGGTACAAATAGTCAAAACAGAGACTGAAGAACCTGGTGTACCTTTTACATTGTAATTAATTTGTCATCCACACAGTGTTTGTTAATGAAAGTATTACATACCCTGGGATTTTCATAAAACCAGGATTTTTTTAAACAGCCTTATGAATGCAGGAAATGTTTTCTCTTTGTCTTCATTAACCTCTCTTGTTCTTGTCGTAGGCTGCATGCAGCTGGATTCATTACAAAATAATTCTAACCACTGTTGCTCTCAACAGTTTTCTTCCTTCTCAAGTTTTCTATGAATACCTGTTGTTTTGTAATTTGACTTTAAAATAAGTTATTGAAGAAAGCTATAGAAATTGCGGTTTTAGATGGCTTTGTTGCTTTTACTAGAGAACTAAATTCCTTTTCACTTTTTCTGTTCTTTTTATTTATTTCCATAAGGGTACAAATTATAGATTGTGCTGATGATACAACACTGAAAAAACATGTTAACTTGCATAAAATTGTTGCTAAATTGCTAAATATTGGACATAAAACCTCAACGATAGCTAATTTTACTCACTTGATTTTTGTGTGAAATACTATCTAAAATGCTTGCTTATTTGAACCTGAACCACATTTAAAATATTCATGCTCAGGTTATCCTAAATTGACTTTCTCTCTCTTAAATCTCCATAGATTTAAGGCCCAAAGACACGCTTTTAGTCATTTAATTTAGCCTTATGCTATAATAACGTGATTGTATATTGTAACTATATAATGAATAATATATGTGCATTATAAGCTTTACCTTGTTGCTTTCTTCAAACCCAAGCTTTGTGGCTGAACTGAAATTGCACAAAATTGTTGCCTGTTCTCTCCACCAGTACACCCCTTCCTAGAGGGTTGTTGCTGATTCTTGTCAGTGAAGGAGGAAGAAAGTGAAGAACCTCATTTTCTCTGAAAACAGAGCAGCTTTCCTCCTTCAGTCTTTAAGTGTTTTTATCTGATCTTAATAGGTTTGATAACGGTAAGCAACTGGGCTTGCAATGTCTGAAGGGCAACAGCTGCTCTTGTGCAGAATCAGGTGCAGCTCTGCCTCACTGAGGTCTCAACAGTTATGAAGGGCTAGGCTGTGTGCTTATTGTGCAATTCCAACAAGAAATATTTTTGTTGGTTTTGCTTACAAAACACTCAAAAATATGTTGCTCTTCTGGATTTTTTTAGAATATGGGATTTCAATTTATCCCTTCTGTTTTTTTTCCATTACAAAGGCATCAAGTTATTTAACTGTTGCTACATTCTCTAAGGGCATTTATGGACAAGTATTTCCTGGCAAAACAACTGTGTAAGAAAATTCTTGCCCTGAATGTCTTTTTACAAGTCTTACATTGCCAGGTAAGACTTTGTACCTGACTCTGAGTTCTGCTATCACCTTTTAGCAGTGTTTTATTCACTTGTATGAGCTGGGCTTTCAGCTTATTGAAAGTTATCATGACTCAGCTGAGGGACACCAGTGACCTCCTGAAGGGAGGCAACTTTTTAAACCTTAGCAAATATCAAAATAATCCCAGAAAATAGTGCAAAATGTAGAAAAAGAAGAATGTAAAAAACTGGAATAAATCCTGAAGTTTCTTCTCAGTTCTGTACCCTGACTTTAAGTTCTACAGAAAATTAGTTGAATCATTTTTGTTGGATTTTCAAAACTCAGTGGTAGCAGTGCATTATCGCTTTGCACCACGAGGCGCTGGTTTGTTACAATCGCAGCAAGAAAGGTGCTCAGACTCTCTAAGGTATGATTTAAAATACTATTTTATTAGAGGTAACACAATAAGGAGAGAAGAACATAGAAATAAAATAAGAAATCCCCAGTTGCACATGCAAACAGATCTTTGAAAAACAGCACTGTATTATTTATTATAAAGGTATCTATTTCATACCTTTACAGATGAAAACTGTGTATGACTTAGACATTTCAATAGATAATGCAACATACATTATGGCACACATTTACCCTTCTTTGAGGAGGGGGCTGGACTAGACGATCTCCAGAGGTCTCAATGATCAAACTTAACCATCTGTTCTATGACTCTACTGACTGAAAAAAGCAGGTTGCTTAGCTGTCTTCTATTTGGAAAACTATGTAATACGGAGAACACCAACTGTCTTTACATTAACCAGGCACCAGATTTTTCTTAGTAAGCAGTTCCTTTTTAAGATAGTGTTTATGTCTAATGGCTGGTGTTGTTTTAGGATTTAAATGTCTGTTGGTTTTACTGCGTGTAACTACACATTTAGATGGTTCTTCTGTGCATTATACCAGTTGTATACTGTTGCTATTCTGAAAATCTGTATCAACACATAGTCATAGGTACTGATTCACACTTTGTCGCTATTTTACTCAGAAGGTTGCTGAAATCAAAGGGGCTTTGTCCACTAAATTCAGTCCCTGCTCAGTCTGTACAAGTTAATTTTGGTCTATATCTGTGTAATTTCAATTCACAAAGTTGTATGATTTAATGATACAGTATAGTTCCACAAGGAGGGAAAATAAGCATGTACAGTGCCACACAAACTGTGTTTCTCTTGTCTGAAACTTCTCTCTCTGCCTTCCCAGTTGATTGCATGATAGTAGAATATTGAAAGACAATTTCTTATGCATTTGAGAGTCTGGCAGCCAGAGCAATTTGTAATATTCACTAAGAGTGAAAATGCTCAAGACATTTAAGTGAAGACCAAATTTTGATACAGCACAGGTAGAATGAAATTAATGGCAGAGAATATAAAAAAGTTCTGTATTTTTCTGCTCTATTACATAGTGTGTGATCTCTGATAAGGTAATGGTTATTTGGTGGGGAACGCACTGCATTAAGGTGGGGTTGTTTTTATTTCTTTGGCCTTTAAGTAAAAATATATTTTTGTGTAAAAATTACTCCCAATACTGCTTCATTGCAAAAATGTTCATAGCAGTTTTGTGTAAGTTGTATGCATTCACAACGAAAGCTAAAGTACCTGGTTTTAAGGAAAAAGGGAGAAAAAGGTAAAATAAAGGCAAAGGGCCCAATCTGGACTGAAGTACAAAACCCAAGTTACAGACATTCTTAGAGCTTTGTAAAGGCCCTCACAGCAAACCGCAAACCCAACAGCTCTTTGAAGTATTCTGCCTGGACACTGTGCCTGTAAAGCATCTGTGAGCTTTCTGTCACTGCCTCTGATCATCTGAGAAAATTTAGTATTTATTGTTAGGGCTATAAACCTAGGTTTTTAGGGAACCTTCTTGACTCCAGTTTCTATGCTGACTTCTACCCCACAAGAGAACTTTTGGGAAGGCAGTTATCAGAAATGAATATTCCTCAAAATCTGCTTCCTCCTACAAAGGCAGCTAACATGCTTACGGCACCAGCAAACTGTTGGGTACGCCAGAGTGCCTGATAAAGTCTCAACTATCTCCAGCAGGTAACTGGAGCATACAGGAATCTTGTTAGACATGGACTAGTTCTTGCCTCAGGATAGGAGTCAAAGCATCCGTGGACTGAAAGGATAAACAAAAGCTACCACATGACAGTGCAGGATATGGGATCTGACAGCTACAAACATACTGGGTAATGTTTTTAGCGTATGTTTATATATGACTCTTCCCTTGGACCTTAACATCCCATAGAACCAGGCATCAGAAAAATCTCATGGGGAACATGCTAAAAGGAAGCGTCAGCTGTTATAGGGTCTGACATCAACTGAGACACACTCCTATTTACAGGGTTCTGGTTGCAGAGAGGTTTATGCTTCCAGATGCCCAGACATTGACTGCCATTATCGGATGCATCTTGTTTGGGTGGAGAAGCTTATCCAGAAGAATTGTGCACGAAAGGAACTTACAGCAAGCTTTTAAGATATCTTTACTTAATGAAGAGCTGAAGCCCCAGCTGTCAAAATAATACTGCTCATGGAAATCTGTCTTGCCGAGGAAGTAGGGGTTAGTGATAACTGGCAGAAAGTCAGTTTTGTCGGTGTAAGCTGTATCCACATTATTGCTGTTATAGTCTGTTACAGCCACTGTAGCTCCATTGGCAAAGTGCCCTTCTTGTGGCCTTTGCTCAAGGTGGGGTGGTAATTCCAGCTGGAAAAGTGGATGTCACTGTATAAACAGACTGAGTCAATTATGTGGTGTCACCTAGTTCAGAAACAGAGCAGTGCTCCAATTTAAAAACTGTCTGCAAATCATTGTTACTGTCTTCTTAACACGAGTGTGGAGGCTTGGGTGTATTTGGAAACTATTTGGGCTTTTCATCAGTCTGTGTTTAGTAGCCAGTAGGGTATACAAAAATGCCACTGTTCGTTGATTATGAAGTTTTGAAATGTCGCATTTAATATCATAACATGTTGTGAGACACCGGTACTATCCTAAGAATCCTTTACGATTACTTCAGAGAGCATGCGTTTCTTTTAGGTGTAAAATTTTCATTGCTACATTTTTAAAAATCATCTGTGTGCTTCCATTTGATTTAGTCTGTTTGCTCACTCAGAATAGTGCAAGATTTCCCTCTAGTGGTTAAAACCCCTACAAATTGTCTGAAAGCGTAATGTAGTATCCGTACTACCTAGTTTTTTGTCATTTTACATAGCAAAGGATGCACAGGAATGTCAGACCTTAAACAGATGTTATTACTTTGTAGAAGTAATCAAAACTTCTTTGCAGCCTGAATGAACAGAGACATATTATAGAGCACAATGCAGTCACACAGTTTACTTTTTTCCTAAAGCCAGGTCTTTTTTCATTGTCGTGGGCATGAGTTGTCTTTGTGTAATGGAGAATACGTACTTATTTATATCAGTACACATTACCAATTACTTGACCTTTCTCTTTCAGGTCGGGGGGGGTATTCTCCAGTTAATAGAAATCTTTTTTTCTTCATAGCAGATACCAGTGTCTGCAGAGAATTAAACCCTGGCCCTTTTTTACTCTACCAGCAAACTTTTCTTCTGAGACACAGCAACAGGTAATACAAGGGGCAAAGCATCACATGCACATTTCAGAATTTCAGGCCCACTTGCTGGGAGCTATTTGGTGAATTCCTTTTCTGTCTAGAGATGAATTTAATTTATACAAATGCACAATAGGAGAGGAAGTTTGAAATCCATTCTCAAACTGCTTTTAATTACTATTCTATTTTGAGGGTAAAATATAGTGACTTGCCCATGCCTACTTGTTCTGTCTAAGGGAGGAACCACTTTTGCTGCACTTGCCAATAGGTAAATTGATCCTAGTTCCACCCAGAAAATTCGGCATATATTTTATTGCCAGGGATTAAGCAGAATTATTGGAAAGGATTGCTCTGACCTTGTGGCACTCCTTTGCACAGGCAAATGTCTTCATATGTAGAGCTTTCTCTCCAGATTTAGTTGTACATGGTTCTGATAGCCTCCTCATAAAATCTATGTAACCAAGAATTATATTTATGTATATATTTGTATACATGTATTTATATGTTATTTATATACGCATTTATATGTTATGTATATATTTATACACTTATGTAGTGCTTCCTAGTTTGTGAACTTTCAGGTCTCACTTTCATCCAGCTTTTATCTTCCTTAAAATTCTTGTCAGAGCTCTCTGTGTTCCTGCTGCTTTATATTTGTCTGCTTCGCAAGTCTTTGGGATCACTTTCTCTGCTAGACAGCCCCTGACTAACTGTACAGCGTGGTAGACTTCAGGTGGTTTTGGACTGAGTTTTGCTCCCATTATATTTGCTCCCGTTATCTTTTCATCTTGAATATGGATGGTTTTGGATACAAGAGAACTGCCAACATCTCACCATGTTAGTCCCATGGATACTGAGGTGGCAGCTCGGTCACAGCTCCACTGTGGGACAGAGGGTTGGTATCAGAGGCTTGGATAAGAAATGGGCAGTGAGAGAAATGTAGCATATGTATAACATGAGACCATAAGAAAAATTGTAGGATACTTTTGCATTTCCAGAGAAACCTTTATTAGGACATGCAGACCAATCTTGTTTAGCTTCATGTAATTTGTGACCTTCTTCCACATTTGCTTTCAGTTCCAGCCTAGGTTTTTTTGGGAGGCAGGTGAAAGGCACTAAGCGCAGCTGACTTTCACATCATAGACAGGGAGAAACTATGTGATGTGTTCATAAGCAATAGGATTTCTCTGGTTTAGCTTCTGCTGCCTGTAGCTGTATTTTTTCAAGTGCTTTTTCCAGTATGACTGAGAACAAATCAACAGGAAGGGCAACAAACTGTATAGTGCAGACATGTGTGAGGAGGCGGGGGAAGAGGTGAGTACACAGAAAAAAACTCAGAAAAAAAGACTGAAGTTGAACAATAAAATTTCCATATTGGCAAGACAGTTGTTTCTGGAACTATGTTTATTTATTTTGTTACATAGAGGATTCTAGCTTTAGTTGCATGAAACAGAAAACACAACCTCATCCCTTCCTGCAAACCTCTTATCTGCCAAAACTTAAGGGAGAGAACTGGGTCTAAGTAATATCTGTTCCCCAGTCACAGGTCTCTTCTCTGACATTTTGCCTTTTTTTACTTTAATTTGTTCATCCTTTCCATTCTCTTGTGGTGCTGTTTGTTTCTTATTTTGCATCTTGGTAGTGCTACCTGAGTTGGTCTTGCAGTAGACAGGAGAAGAAACCTAGGAATCTGTAATGGAAAGGGAGCTGACCGCTAAACAGATGTTCATTCTTCAGTGACTTTTACTCTGCTTTGGCAGTGTAGAGCACTCCTGAGCAAGCCAAACAAGGCAGCTGTTTCAGTGTTTCTTTCTTTCCTCATCCGATTTATCTCCCGTTCCCTCTTCTTGCCCTAAATTCTCTGGGAAGAGCAGCGAGCAGGGAAGCAGGGGTTGCCACTTTGTCTTGGCTGGAAGAACTACCAGCCACGTGGCTCTGGTGGCCCTTTCTAGTCTCTTCTTTCATGTGCAGCCTTGCAGAGCTTTTGCTGTGTAATTCCCATCTGTTTAATATCCCAGGGTATCTAAAGAAAAAAGAGGGAGAGAAGAATTATTAAGATGCCTTTAAGTTGCATTTTCAGAACGTTCATCATATTTAACTTTAACAGGTAGCTAAACCATCCTACATTTATCAGAGGACTTTTTCTATATGGCATGGTGTACAAATGAGAAAGAAAAAAAAAATGCAAAACCAAACTGACTCGGAAGTTTTCAACTGTGACAATAATTCTGCTGTAGTGAAACTTGAATGAGCAATATGCAAGGCAACAGAAATCTCTCATGGGGAGTCTTTACAGAAGCCAAGAAAAATTACAGGCAATTTGAGCACCCCGGAGTACCCTAAATGGTAGCTAGTAAATGAGCTGTGCTTAAATGAGAGTAACTCATGTCAACTAGATTATGGAATTGTGGATACTGTTACTAAGTTGCTAGTAGTGTACACTCAAAACTAGTAAACAAATTACACTAACAAGTTACTGATTCAGGAAGAGCAAGGCCTCACGTTATGCTGTTGCAGCTAGGTCCTGGGGGAAAGTCATGAGCTCGGTCTGAAACTGCTTATCCAAAAAAATAGGAGCAAGTACCAAAAAGCTGAGTACGGAGGGCGCACTGCTGCTACATGCTTCCACACCGCAGCGCAGGCTGTTTGAGGCAGGTGGCTGCCCATGCTGCCAGCAACTCAGTGAAAAGGAGAGATTAAAAAATATAAAAAGAGAAAAATGGGTCTCTGCTCTACATTTTGGCTGCTTTTAAAGACTCCAGCTTGCTAGTGAGGCAGCTGGCAGCATCTTGCCAGGAGGAGACCTGGCATCCACTTGGAGAAAGGTGGGAAAATGCTAGAAATGCCAATGTTAAGGTACGCAGACTTCGCAGAAAAATATTGCCACGGCAGAGGCAGCAGGCCAGGGTTCAGCCGAGCTGCTCGCAGCTGTGGGTGAGGAGCAGTGTTGCTCCACCGCACAGGAATGGCTTCAGCGCTGCTGCTCTTGACTTCAGTGGCATGAATGATGCTCCAGTAGCAAATATTGAGACAGCATGTGTGGAACTGGCCATAGATTAGAAATAATTTGCCACTGTTTGATGTCAGTGATCACAGTAATGAGTTTTATCAGTCATCAGTAGCTTTCAAATGCACCAGCCATTGTGGTCATATGGAACAAGTAACAACACAAATAAATGGCTATGATTTGCTATTACATCATCAAACAATTGCATATTGCATAAAAAAAATAAATCTCAAAGTATAATGAAAAATAAGCAAATATAAACATATCACAAACCCATTTATAATTTAAAAAAAAACATGACTACCCAATACACCTTCTAAATGTATTTGTCAGCACATCTCTTACAACAAAAATCTTGAAGATGATAATTAAATCCTAAATATCACTAGGAACTATCTGGAAACTCCATTTTGTTTAGCTTGATACCAGTCTTGCTTTTCTTCTGAATCACTCTAAGGTGTGAAGAGATAGATATTGCTCTGGTATTACTGATAGCTCTGTTTTCCCAATAGAATTCATTGGCTAGCTAAGGATTTTTGGAAATCATTCAGTACTTTTAAAAGAAATAAATTAATGGATTTTTTGTGTTGAGGTACAATATTTTTCATTGTATCAGTTTAGACATGTCCCAAAGCACACAGAAGTTAATGGGAATTAATGGACAAACTTCATCCTTTTTATGTTATTCTTGTTTTTTATATTGTATGTTCATGTTTACAGAAGCCCAATATATCCCATGAAGCAGCTGCATACCTACTTGCATAAGCATATTATAAAATAAAGTGCCATTTTATTATGGGGTTGTACCATTCCCAGCAGAGAAGATCAAGATCTGTGCCTGGGATTGTTAGGTATCAGAGCAGTGCAGATACAGAATGATAAAAAGTTCATCAGATTTTGGAGAATGCAGTGAGTGCAGGAAAAGTTCAGCACTTCAGTGCTTGTTGAATATTTTATATCCTGCGCTGCTTAAAATAAAATTATCACCACTGATTTGTGTCTGTTTATCTATATGCATCAAGTTTATGGCTGCTGCTCCACTCTTACTAATACGATTTAAAAAAACAAAAGGAAAATTTACAAATAATAACTTCTCATGGCTCTCTCCAGTAGGGAGACACTTTAGTAACTGCTCCAGGGTTTAGGAAAATTCTTCTCCCAAAAATCTTTCAGACAGGGCTGCGGGAAGAGGGCTTCCCTGGGGTACCCCCGCCATTGACAGCTCTCGCACGCAAGGCTGCGAGTCTGGCTCTGAGGCTTCAGCTGAGGCCTGCAGGCCTGAGCGCCTATGGTTAACTTCCTAATGCTGTTTTTGGGGACCTTATTAAAACTGTCGGGGCTTTCAGTTAGATTTCTACTTGTTTTCAGGAGAATTTGTGAGGATTTAGCAGTGTTAAAGATCAGGTCACATGTGCATAGGCGTACTGACTTTATGGAAGCAGTTAACACATCGAGTGCCTTAAAATTACACAGGTGGAAAGCTCTGTGAAAGTGCAAAGTATTTTACTTATTTATTTTGTCTAATTTTTCTTAGGAGACCACCTGAGATAAACACGTCAGTCTTTATAATAGTTTTTAAATGAAAAAAATCTGCTAAAACAGAGAATCCCCACAAACACTTCTGCAGACAATCGTCAGCCTGTACCACGCTTCCTTGTTTGCTCCATCTGGCTGCCAAGGTGGTCTGTGCAAAGGCGTTTCTGCCTCACAGGGAGCAGCTGTGACTGTTTTGGCCATATTTACTAAGGAACTACTTCGTTGCCTGGAGAGGGGGAGGCTTCGATTGAGTGGTGCAGTCCCGGAAGAACCGCAGGGATCACGGCTCTGGGTGAGAGCTTCTGTTTACTCACTAATTCCCTGGCAATCCGCAACAATAAGAAAGCAAACATTGAAAAGGTTCATGATAGAGCAAGTTTTAGTGTTCAGTTTCTTATCAAAATTAAAGTCAGCTACCAGCCTAGGCAGTGTTAACTTTTATAAACAAATTGTTTCTTACCTATGAAAGCTCATACATTAAGGATACACCCTCCCGCCTTTCTGAGATTACAATATATTAAACTGATGAAGGTCAACTATGATCGACTACTGAGTAACCTTCATGCTGGCAGCTAGTAACTGCTCAGCATTTGAACTTTGTACCCTATGAACAGCAAAGTGATTTTTGTGGGTATGTGTTGTTTCCTAGGTTCAAAAAAAAAAAAGTCAAACAAAATACCCCAACCAACTTACATATAGAATTATACTCAGAAAAATCACTGGCAGGTTGGAACTTTTAGCTCCACACGAGTTCAATCTGAAGTGGGGATCTGTAGAAGTAAATTATCATATCCTGTGCAATACCAGGACACAACCAATACCGCTGTCAACAGCAGAGGAATGGGGAGACTCAGGAATTTGGGGTTCCCTCTTAGGCTTTGGAGGGAATTGCAGTACAGGGTCATAGGCTCTATTCTTTTCTTTAAATGTGATTTCTTAGCCCATCATTTCTGATCTGTCCCTGTCCAGTTCTCTGTCTTCACTACACATGCTTCCTTTTTTTTCCACTCCTATTGAAGATCCATTCTGTAGGGTTCTTATTTTAGCGTACAAGCATCTGCCCAGACAGCCTGGACTTCTGTTGTTTTAGATTGTAGATTTCCAAAATGTTTCTAGTGAAACCATAGATTACTCCAGAGGGAGTTTGAGCCTGCAAACAACATAATGTTTCCTAGCTACACATGATGGATCTGTCATAGCAGGTATCGAACCTGGTAGGGTGTGTGTACGTCTTACGCAAACCACTTACATTAAAGTAGGAAGAAGGCATGAAATAATTTTCTTGTGAGCGAATGAAGTTCTTGGAGACTCCACATTTCTCAAAGAGTGCAAATAAACTACCTTTGAATCCTCCCGTAGCAGACAAGATGGGGGAGCTCACTAGCTTCAGCTGCTGAAATATACACCACCCCCACCCCCCCCAGTTTTTTAAGGTAAGTAGCAAACACCCTGCCTCGGAAGGACTGGAGCCACGTGCCTAAAGAGGGGAAGCAGAAAGTTTGTGTTGCACAGCTGTCTCAGCCATACTGGTCTCAGGGAGAACGAATGCAAACTGTAGCAGTGTTTTTCTATCTTTTTGAAATAAACATTCTTCTGAGCTACTTAAACATCAGGAGGTTTCCTAGTGATGTTTGTGTTTGTTTGTTTTCCCATGCCATTTGTTTTCTCCCGTTTGCTCCTTTTGTCTCCATTCCCTGCTTTCTGAGGTCATCTTTGGACATTAAGCACTTTCTCTGAATTTAAAGGCTGAAGATTTAGCTGAAAGACAAGGTCAGGACACTTTGGCAAATGCTTCTAGTGGTGAACGGGTTTTGTTTTTTATTGTAATAGAGTCTTACATCTGTTCCTGTCTGTCTGAGATTTTAGGATTTAATAGAGAGCAGTTGGCACATCTAACCCATTTTACCTGGCAGAAATATTGTGATTGTATAGGTTTTTTGTATTGCATGCATCCTAACAGTTTTTTTTAATATATATATACGTATATTTATATATACTTTTATATATATACAAATATGTAAAAACATATATGTATGTTTTACAGTTTCTGAAGTCAAAAGATACTCTACATTTAGCCTGGGATAAAAAAATAATCTCTTGGATGAAAAAGAAAAAAAAGAAAGACGGCAAACCACAGGAATTACTATGTCGGTATGACACATTTGTTCATGGTGGTTTTTATTGCACATCCCTAACCTGGATTTCAGAAAGCAGGGCATGGAAGCAGATGCTTTTAAGGAAGAACACCATATGTCACAGCAGACTGCCAGTGATCTGGCAAGCATGGTACCATCTTCCCATACAGTAATTGAGAAGGTCATGCCTTCTTTATCCGCGGGTTCGGTTGACAATACGAGTGAGTCCTCCAGCAAGCAGTGTCCACTTTTATACAGTTCAGAAGACAGTGGTATGATGGGCAACAGTAATGTTTCAACAGACAACTTGAGCCACAACCAAGCTTTTCAGCATGCAAGGCAATTATATTATTTGGCCAGCTCCGATTTTTTTCCTCAAAAGCTGGCTTCCAGTGTAACCCAGGCTGGAATTCATGATGCAAATAACACCTTGGAAATGTTCACTCCTCCTCCGCTCCCTGCCTCAGAGCCTGGGATGAACCATTGTGCTCCCACCTACAAAAACATGGAACAGGTTAGTTTGCTTTAAATAATCACTGAATTTATAACTGCATGTTGTATATTTCTGACAGTTGCACAGCCTCTTCAGGAAGAAAGGTAACTTTTGTGTCTGTCTAAAGGTAGGAAGCTTTACTGGCAAGCACTGGGAAGTGCATCATAACCCTGTGTCTGATGCTTTTGCTCTAATGCATCCATGCGATGAAGTCCTTTTCCCAAGAGACAATTAACCAATTTATCTCTTGTTCCTCTTTTTTGATAGTTATCGCTATCTCCCTCCCTCTAGTGAAAAAGATTGCATGTTCTGGCTCCACATTCTCATGTGTGTAATAGTTGTGGGGCATGTTCATGTTCTTATTTCCATATGTCTTTCTGTCAGTCCTCTTCTCATGCTCCATCTCCTTTTCTATCTTTTTTCCATTTCTGACATTTTCTTCTTCTTCTTAGTTTTGACAAAGTGATGGACAGGAGTAACTCCACAGTATCTCTTCCACTGAGGGCCCTATGTGCTTCTCATAAGATAGTAAACAATACAGTGCCTGAGTTGCATATTTTAAAGAAACTCTAATGTTTCCAATACAGTTGAATTTATTATTTAGGATGTGTCTATGCTGGCAGTTCTCAACACTTTCTCCACTGGAAATCTATCATCATTTTAACATTTTTTGACGATGTCAAAATCAGAAGTACCTGTGTTAACAAGGCTGCATCGTTTGCCTCTTGCCCTGAGCCCATCACACCTCAGGGCTTCTTTTCTTGACACTGTTGGTACCACCTCTGCACAATAGACGAGAGCCAGGAAAACTGTTGTTCTTTAGTCATATGCCAGGAGATTTGCCGCTGGGCTGTGCCAGTGCAGTGGCTCCTTGACCATCTGAATTTCCTGTGGACTGCTGAGGACTGCTAAGTGGGGTGTTGAGGCTGCCCTGGGATCCAGTTCCCCACTGCCGTTCTCAAGGGGATACTTACGAGCCAGTCTGGAGTCCTCACCAGTTTCAGCTCTCAGTCCAATGAAAAATTTTTAGTGTTTTACATATAGGGACAGGAAACTTGTTATTCCTTGGTTGTTGGGAAAGTATTAATGTAGGTAAGGCTGCAGCTGAAGATAACATCTTGTGAGTCCCAGGAGTCTGTTATTTCTTTTCTTGGATGACATAAACCAGATCATTAAGTTTAATGACCAGAATGTATCCTGTGATATCCTAAACTCTCAACACCTGGTCATAAAATCTGATACTGGGTCTTGGGCATCTTTGTTATTTGGTGGCTTCTGGCATTTGACTATGTGAATTACTTGAAGTGTTCTCAAAGGTTCTGGTAAAGAAAAAGTGAACTTGGGGTTTGCTTTGTTACACGGTGCTTCTCAAGTGATACCAGACAGAGGTGAAGTAGAGTGAAAATGATGCTTCCAGGCAGACTGCTGGGAAGTTCCAGGCACAGCAACAACATGAGGGTGTCTTTACACTGTAAGTTTTAGTTCTGGAACAGACCTGGTACTTCACCATGAATTAAAAGAAGAGAGAAAAAAAAGGCTTGTCTCTTGCACTGCTGATCTCTGGTAGTTCTTCCCAGCCCACAGGACAGAAGAAACAGATGAGTGGGAGAAGGAGTCAAATAAAGATAAACTGGGAAACTCAGAAGGCCAAGGCAAGTTGGATCGGTGTGTACCTGCAAGGGGGAGTGCCTGGCCTGCAGAAGGACTGAGGAACTAGTGGCAGCAATTTAGCCAGTAACAGAGTCAGTCCTTTCTCCATGTTAGTGAAAATTTCTGTGGAGGCAAAGACTGGACTTATTCTTCTAACCTTTCATCCCTAATTTCAGACCATGCTCATATTTCCTAATTGCATCTGTGCTCTGTGGATATTGACTTTTGAAAGCTGCTTTTCATCGATGACACTGGTAATTTCCATTTATCAGATAGTTCAACAATGAAGGGTTGGACCCTGGCACATTTTGAAGTTTTACAATGAAGCCTGACCTGAGGGTATCATCTGCTTTGATGCTGTTCTAACACCTTCTTGGTGCAAAACATGGGTGGACACTTCTCTCCCTTTTGTGCTTTAGCTTCTGTGGGAAGGAAATCCCAGCACATAGACCAGAAGAAAATGCTGGCTGATGTGAGGTTAAGTAGTGAAACCTGGCAAGGCACATACTGCCTGCACAGTGTCAGTGTACCCTTTGAGTTGTAAAATGGCAAAAGAGTTTTAAATACAAATGTCAACATTCTTTATTAAAAATAATACACACTTTAAGAAATATCTACCCCTGAAGTCCAGATATGGTGATTCTTCCTGATTAAAAACCATCCAGAAATGTAGGCTGCTACTGTATCTTCATGATATTTTCAGACTCCAGGGCAGCAGGACCAGGTGATGAGGCAGCAGATGGAGCAGCTGCAAAGGCTGGTGGCTGAACAGCAGAAAATCATCGCACTTTACAACCCAGGTACTCGGGGAATCCCTCCTGACACTGTGGCACCCTCACCTGCTGATGCTTGCACTCCAGCAGTGAAATGAGGCAGTTCCTTAAAGAAAGAGGTTTGATAGTTGTTTTCAGTGGCTGGGGGCTCTTCCTCTGGCAGTTGGGCTAAAACATTAATTTCTTTACACACATTACACACTAGCTGTAAACCCCAGAAAACACTTCTTTCCACTTTTGTGTATTAAAATTCCAGGAGAACTGTGAGGAGGAGTCTTTTACGTTTAATAACAGACCTCCTGTACAGACTTCTATTGAAGTATACATTTGAATGGTACTGCATAAAATTATAGTACAGTGGTGAGCATTATAGGAAAGCTTAAAATCCTTTTTTTCTGTACCTATATATGAAAGTTACAGCTTTTACTTAGAAAAAAGAAGAGGAAGAAAGTCAACACACCATGCTTCTGTTAACAGACTTTTACCCTTAATAGTACAGCTTGTTCCTTACAGCATGATACAGTTCCATGAACAGCTTCATTTTACCAGTGGCACTGCCAGAAAACGCCATCTGCTCAGCAAGCAGAAAAAGAGGAGCCCCCCTACTCTTTCCACCCTGTAGCAGCGCATTCTCCTCAGCATGTTGACCCCATAGTGAAAGAAGAATTTAGGGAAATCACGTAAACTTGTGACACCATTGGCCTGGCTTTATTGGGGCTGCTTGTGCGTAACATCAGGTAGGGAGTATCCCATAGGAAGGCCAGGTGATCCTTGGATTTCTGCTGCTCCTCAGATAACCTGCTGGGGAAGCAGCTTCACCTGACCTATGTGGTAGGAGCCTAAGCAGCCTAAGGCATCCCCTGCCTGCATCTGTGCATTGATCTGGCACCAGTTTTCTCAGTCAAATTTCAAGCTTCTTTGCCCAGTTGAGGAGCTGCAAAAGTCTCATTCTGCTAACATCTCGGAGGATCGTTAGGAGAACTAGGTGATGGCGCCTTGCATGCTAGAGTTCAGTGGAGCCTGATGGGGTCTTATAAATAGCTTTTTAGAGCTGAAAAGCTATGTTTTTTTTCAAAACTTTCTTCCCATGTTCTAACTATACATAGCGTGAGGAAGTCCTCTCAGTTAAAGACAGCCATGTCTTCTGCTGTCCGTCAATGCATGTATAAAAATACTTCATAGCGCACCTACTTTGACCAGTTTGGACAGAATAATTTATAATCAAAATTCTATTTCAGTTGCCATATGAGGAACATCTGTTTGCAAAAGTCCACTCAAAACAATACGCATTACTTTAGGCAGAGTTAATGACAATAATAAAACCACCAAGAATTTATGGTCTCTTGTCTTTCCCCTGCCCCCTGCCCTGGAAACTCTGGGAGTTGACACTTGTTAGTTGGCTTTAGGGAAACATGAGCTTACATTATTGCTGCCATAAAAGAAATTGAAATTTTAGCAAGTTTCATCTACCTCGCTAATGTATATAATAGCAGTTATTAGCCAACAAAATAAAAGGGTTTAGAGAAGTGGAATTAAACAACACTGGCCAGGAAAATGCTTACAGGCTTTTACCTTCCCTCTACTCCCAGTGTAACAGAAATGGAAAAATAAAAAAACCCAGTCTTTTAAACATGTGTATATGCATGCATATTTAGATCTGTATAAATATACCAAATAGACTCTGCTGCTTTCAAGCGTCAGTGTCTTTTAAGAATATCTGAGCTCTAGGGTTTTGCTTCATTCCCTCTCAGCCACGTGGGGTCAGAGAACCTTCCGTAGGAATGACAAAAAGTTGGGCTGGACAAACAATGGACATCTGGATCCATCGCACTGTTGGGGTGTAGCAGATACTGACATCGAACCTGTTAATAGCAATTTGAAAAGCTATGGCTGTCAGAGCTGCAGAGCATGTACACAAGCAGTAGGCATACACTGGGGCATATGCACCAGGTAGGAAGCAAGGGCCAAACACTACCCCCACAGTGACCATCAAAAGCTTGTCTTTCTGCAGCTTAGGTTGTCTGCTTGTGTTGTGGGGACCTTTCTGAGCTTCCCCATGATGCCAGCAGTGCAAAGCAATATGAGACTGAAGGCAACAAGAAACTTGAGAAAGAACACAGTGTCATATCTGTCTGAAGGTCTCGTTTTCAAACTTGATGCTGTGTGACAATCAGTTTTTTTGGTTGGGGCGGGTAAGCAGGATATCAACCATCAACCCTGTATCCAGAAGCCAAGCCACACCAGCAGTGACACCAGCAGGGCTGGCTGTCATTGTACTGATTTTCCTGATGGAGCTATGCCACTGCAAAATAGCTGTCAAGAGCCACTGCTGTACACTAGGGAGACAGCTCGAGAAAGAAAAAGAATGAAGACTATGGCTGAGTAAATGAAATCTTCGTGATCCTGTGCTTTTTGCCTCAGAGAAAAGTCCGCTTGAAATGGCAGGCAAATGCTCAGCAATCTGTCTGTGATGACCAGGTTGAACAAGTACACAGTCTGTGGCTTCCAAGTTTTCTGATCAAAGCAGAACATCCACAGAGCAATTATGTTGCTCATTAATCCCTGCAATTAGCAAGATGCTTGTTGTTACTGCCACCGGTTCACTGTGAGCAGAACAATTTGGCTGCACCACTTTCTTCAGTTTCTCAGGAAGGACTGAACAGTGTGAGAAGGAAAGTGCCTTGGGTCCTGCTGCGCTTCATCATGCAAACTTCTCTTCCCCCTGCCCCAGAGCTGTAAACCACTTGACGCATTTCTGAAGAAAGCTAGTACAGTTAGTATCCTGAACTGAAGATCAAGCTCATACAGTAAGAAATATATTTATAGGGTATTGTTTGGGTGTATTTACATATCCACATACATTTAGCTAACATATAAAGCCACAGACAAAGTGGTTACTTGAATGAAAAGCTGCCCAAAATCTGCACTGAAAGTCCTCATTTGTTAGTGGAGGCAGTGTAGGCTGAGGGTAGCAAAAGACATTGCATAATCTGGTCTCATTAAGCTTTAAAGAGGTAAAATATGAGGAACTACTAGGGCTGATTTGTCTTATGAGAAAGGTAGTTACCTTAATATTGCCATGTATTTAAAGAAATAATACAACAACCAACAGTAAAATCAAAACCTCATTGAACTACAGGTTGTCATTTTAATGCCTCATGGTAACACAGACAGAAGTGGCTCTGCCCACCTGCTAGCTGTGTGGTTAGAGCATCTGTCCAGAAAATAGCAAGTTGGGCTTTTTTTTTGAGTCTGTGCCAGACAGGATCTGAATCCATAGATCAGCCTTCTTCCAAAAAATGCCTTAACTAGGGGGTGAAGCAATTTCAGTCGCAGGTACTGTCTATTCTTCTTGTTGAGGTCAGGTCACAGGACAGAAAGGAATCATGGTATGGAGAAAGAAAATAAGCGAGCCTCATTTTCTAACCTTATAAACGGGTTTCTTTCCTGGAAGTAGTGAGCCTGGCCTCTGGTCAGTGCAGAACTGCTTATGTCTTTTCCACTTGGAAGTCTTCTAATAAAATGTGTAACCAGCCATCCAGAGCTAAAAGGAGAACCTTCCCCTCTTTTGCATTGAGGAGTCCCTCAGAGATACTTTGCAATACTTAACTTTTACCTGCCAAGGGACGTAAGGAGTCCTAGGGGAAATGTGTGTTTTACATGCTCAGGAGTACTTTGTAAATTCTCTTTAATTCAGTATCCCTGTAGCATATGATAATTTTGGTTACGAGTGATGGTTGCAGCAAGCACATTTTACAATTTAAATAAAATAACAACAGCAGAATTTGATAATTTCACTCCGAACATGCAAACCACCAGGGAACATGAAAGCAACATTGGTTTCGTGCAACACCAGTTTAGCAAGAGATTTCTAGTTTGGTGCAAAATATTTGTCTTAAGCTTCTCTAATTTTTCTTCTCTGGTAATTATTTTTTAGGCTTTTCTGTTTCTCCTGGGATACCTTCCCACCTAGTAGCCATGATGCCACCCCTTCCGCGCTTTCCAGCTACTTTCATTCCTGTCCAGTTCCCATCAGAAAATTCTTCCCAAGTTGAGAGCCCAGAGTGCTTACAGACCTCTCCCTTGGCAATGTGCTCTGCTTGGCAAAGCAGATCCCCGCCAAACGAGAGCAGTTCAGCAATCTCAGGAGAGCACGTGCAGCTTTCAGATTCAGGTGAGTAAAAAGTGCTGGAAATCTGAAGCTAAGGCTATTGTGCAAATCCCGTGAATTTTTGCCCTTGCTAGTGTTGGTTGCTGATTCTATTGCAGGTCAGGGGAAGGTGAGTTGTTTTTATGGTGGCTTGTTATAAAAGTTTTTAAAGTATTTTAAACTTGATTTTTTTACTTTTTGAATCACAGTCATCCTGCCTCTCATAGTGACAGAGAATTGGGCCTTGTAGATATAAATGGAGCAGAAAGTCATTAAATAGGAAAAGCTAAGTTATACGAAGTAGGAAGTATATTTAGGGGGAGAAGCATAAAAAGTAGGAAGTGGATATAGCTTCCAAAGGCGAGAGAATGTGTTTCTTTAGCTAAGAAGGCCTGCTCTTCGTCAGCAATCTTGATGTTTCTCACACTGATATGGAGTCACATCGTTTGGAGGAAAAACAATGCAAGCTGCTACTTGGTGTCTTCTCTTTGCTACACTTTGCCAGCCTTGTCTTCTGTGGGAAGATAACAAAAGGTGAGAAAAAGAAAGAGCAATTTGCAAGAAATCAAAAGTTAATTTCAAAATGGGGGGAAGAGGAACAAAAAGAAGCAAGACTGAATCCACTTAAAGGGGAAGAGGATGTAAATCAGACCTGCATCCTGGATTCCTTTGAACTTTTATAGCAAGACCTGACTGTGATGCTGTGAGACAGTCCTGTAGTACAATTGAAACTTTAATTTGATGTTCTTCAAGCTAGCTCAGGACCAGTACTCTCACTGAAAGAGTCTTGTCTCCTTGTGCCTGGTGCTATTATTTTCTTGCTGAGTTAACCTCAACCTGGGTCAGTTGCCCAGTGAAGTTTATCACAGAGCTTCAGAAATACTTCTGCCAGCACAAATGGGGTGGGAGGGGAGGTGTGCATGAGGACAGCAGGAACCTGAGAGCAAGAACACATTAGGACAGGAGGAGGTATGACTGCTTTTTTTGACAGCAGCGCTGACTTAGACCTGCTTTGCGTGTGTAAATCTAAGGCTTGAAGGTGCAGAGGCCTTAGTACATCAGGTTCACTCCTGACTGGAAGCTGGTCAGTGCAGTTGCCTTTGAAATATGCTTCAGCTGAATGTGTGCTTGAGGACCGGGCTGAACTGAGACCTTCCTGACTGTTGTGACAAGTGTGGGTTTTTACTGCTGGAAACATAAACATGAGTGTACCAACAGCTTGTATAACACTTCACATTCTTATTTAAAGGGATAAGCACCGAGCCATTGCTTCAGTGTACCGAGAGCCTGACAAAAAAACTTTCCAGGAAAGATGCTCAAGAAGAGAACAGAAAAGAAAACAAAGGTGAATTAAACAGCTGCTTGGACACATTGTTCTTGCCTTGCACTGGGAAGCACTAGTTGAAAATTACAGTGCTGGGGCACCTCTCCTGTTAGAGCATTCTGAAGACAGCATAGCCCCACACATGAGACTGTGAGGAGGGACACATGGGTTCTGTGTCCCTTGCTGCCAACAACCTGCTGTGTCACCTCTGCCTCCTCAGCCGTATTCTGGTGCAAGGCAGGTGAGAAGGTTGCAGAAACAGCACTGCTTGTCTGCCGTCGGACTGGAGATTTTTGGTGTGTAGCTGGGAAGGGCTGAGGGAAGGATGTAAAGCTTTTGTATTCCTGTTTTTGGATCAGAAAGTCCTTTCAGTATGTTGCAAAGGGCTTCAGTAGCTCTGGGTGCATTAATGTGATGAAGTGAGCTGTATAGTTCCTGGCTACAGCAACAGTGTGTAGTATGAATGAGCCATTAAAGGCTTTTTGCTCCAGTTGACAGGCCTAACTTGAGCTAAAGGAGCGAGTCTCCACTAGCTGACACTTAGAAAAAAGATTAATTGAAGTGGGAGCCTTCTTGTTGTAGTGAACATAGCCAGTAAGCTTCAATAGGAAGATGTACAAATTTGCACTTTTGTGAAATAGAATAGAAAATGCCCAGTTAGAAAGTCTCTTGTGTACAAATACTGCTTGTGAAACTGTTTAATGAACTGGCTTGCAAGTCACATAATTACAGACACATGAGTAGTTCAGTACTGTCTAGCAAAGTGTCTCCACTGCAATGTTCTGCAGCAAACACATTAACCAAGCATTACAAATCTCTAGAGGCAAGGAGTACAAATCATACCATTTGCCCTTTGCTTATTTCCAGCAACTAGACTTGAGGATCAGGAGCCTCTTTTTTTCATGGGTTGCATCCTTCCACCTACTTAATTCAATTATATTCTATGAAGTGTTTTCAAAAATCAAAATCTTGCATATGTTATTGAAAATATAAACATTTCTAATTTATTTTATGATGTTTATTTTTAATTTATTCATTCTATAAGGCTTTGTTTTCATTGACCTTTTTCCTGCTGCTTAGATAACAGTCAATCAAAAGAAAAGAATTTCCCTGAAAGTTTTTCTGCTGTCAAAGAAGAACAAAGAGAACAAGTAAAGGAGGAGATTCCTCCATCTCCCTTTGGCATAGAGGGGAAGATGAAGACTGGAAACATAGAAGGCAGGTGAGAAATTATCTTAATCAGTCAGTCAAGCTACAAAAGCATGTTTTCCTTGATTGTATACATACTGTATGTGTTATATTTGCAATACAAAGGCTCTTTCCTTTCTTTAGAGTGGCAGGTACGCATGGGCAGAGATTGGACAGGTCTAGGGACTGGCAGTTGATCTACTTCTGTATAATAGGATGCTGGCTTAGCCAATTCAAATAAACTGGTTTTGCAACTATGACCTTCAAAGGACAGAATTAAGGCAAAAGTTGGCAGGGAGAGATAACACCTTTTATTATGCCATCATTTCTCCTGCAGTGGCCATCAGTTTGTGACAGCAGCATCAGTCTGAGTAGCTTATTCATTCTTGTCCTTGCTCTGCTTCTTCAACTGTGCCAAGATCAATTTTTATGTGCCTATATAGTGAACAGGTCAGTGAAGTAATCCTTGTTAAAATTATCTGGAGAGAGGAGAAATGTAACTTTTAACTTGGATCAGTTCTCTGATCTGGTTCATCACTGCATTTTAAAAGGAGTTGTACCAGCACACTGAGGGGGTGCTCATGGCTAGGCAAGAATGGTTAGGTTGGCATTAGTGATTGAAGAAATGCTTGTGGAGTTGTTACCTTTCCTCAGCTGTTGCAGATAGAAGCAGCAGCTTTTTGGCACACTGAGCCTTCCATCAAGTATAAAAGCGAAGCAGCGAACTTCTAGGCAAGTACAGACTAAGAGTAATTGTCATGAGTGTGTTTTAGTGCGTTAACCATGTGGGAGTTGGGCAGAGAAGGAAGACAGGGACGTCCAGAGCAGAAGGCTGGGAAGAGGTGGAGGGACCATAAGCACCTCTGTGCAAGTGGGCATGTCCACATATGCCTTTTTGGATCAGCAGTGAGCTTCTGAAGTTTGTCTCCCAATCACCCCCACTTGCTGTGCTTTGGTTCACATTGTGGTCTTAGCATGAGCTGGATGAAACTAAAGCACAGAACGTACTCCAACTCCTTGTGATGTTTTCGCTATGGGATCAGGCTATAGTTGGTTTGAAGTAAAATTCCCTGAAAGGCGTATTGTCTAATGCTGAGTCCTCAGCAACAACAGTTTTGCTCTACAAATCTAATCCTATTAGGCTATGCTGTGTGCTAATAGACAGAGCCAGACTGACAAACAGAGATTATCCATGGTACAGTGGTGTTAGGTGGAGGTGGGGTATAGAAAGAACAGTAATGTGCTGTGTTACCAGTACCTCTATTCAACCCAGGATTTTTTAATATTCAGTAGAAATTATTAGTAAGTCCCTAAATTAAGGCTCTAAGCACATTCCCAATGAAATAAGTTATGTTCATGTATGCTGTAGTGTGCTTCATTTTGAGTCAGCGTTCAGTTTGTCCTTCCACAACATTATAGACATTATTTTTCTCCTCTATCACTCTTCACCAGCTAATTCAAACTACTCTGTCAGAGAGACAGTGAGTTCTTTGTGACTGTAACCAGCTCTAGTCTGGAGAAAATGCCTGAAAAAAATGGAGAGAACTTTTCAGTTCTAAACTCAACATCAGTTCCATGAGAATTATCAAAAGAAAATTAGTTGGAGAACCTTACAAATAAGTTCCTTCCTGTTCTTTGTCTAGGCCAATCACACCAGCAATTGGTATTATACAGCAGCCTTCTGAAGAATTTGTTGAAGAACAACTTAAAGTAGACAATCATCTCATAGCAAAACAGCAGAAGGAGCAGCAGGTACTGTGCCATTAGTGCATTCACTTTGTTTTTGACAAGTTCTCATGGACTTGGGTATTGTGTGGGCTCTGTTTTAGCACACTGCATGGCAGCACATTTTTCCACTGTTCTTTCATGTGATATTGGAAGATTTTTTCCAAAAGTAAAAAAAACTGTATTACTCAGTCACAGTCATATCGCCCAATGTTTCCCACTGGATTCTTCTCTTTCCACATACTTTCTGGGTCATAGTTTGCACCTGAGTCTCAACATACTTAGCTAAATTAGACCTCAAGGTTGATTCTGTTAGTTTATTTCATAATAAACGGTCCATGCAGTCTCTCATGTGCTACTAATGTGAGAATGGGGGCATTTCCAAATACAGCTTTTGTACAAGGGCCAAGTACAGTAATACTGTTCTGCTTTTTTCCTCATGTGCAGTCACTTAAGGATTTAGAAACAGACTGCATCAAGGAGGCAGAGTGGAGTGCAGGCCCTGCATTCACGCAGGGCCAGAAGTGGATTCAGGTACACCCACAGAAACTTGTTTCGGGGAGCCAGAGCTCAGAAAGCAAAAGACAACTCCATACTGGGTTTAAGATGGTCAATGATAAGATAGTAAAAATTACACATAGCTCACCTGAGGCTGTACAGAAGGGAAGCTCATCCTCAGCCTTGCAGCAGGAGTGGCAAAGGAAGGGAACAGCTGCCTCAACGTGGCACATCGCATCTTTGTCCTGTGAGTCAAGCTGCTTATCCTCCAACAGTGATGATGACCCCAGATCTCACCATGCTCAGTATCCCTCCCAGCATGGGCCTCAGGGAGTAGATGATACTGATGGACATTTGGATCTCTCTGATGGTGATTATGCTAGTGATGAGCCCAGTGGAACTGAAAAAATGTCTGTTAAAAAATACAGCAAATCACCCCCAAGGAAACAAGATATTCAAGCGATCTCAAGACAACGAGGTCTCTCCTGCAGTAAAAGCAGCAGCGATTCCAGTACTGAGGCTGTCAGGCTGAAAGGGAGCAAGGCTCAGTCTTCTCTTCAGCAGTCCCTACTTCATCTCACAAGATCAAAAAGGAGAGAGCATGAACGTGAATCAAAAAATGAGAATAGGCCCAGGGATGTTAAAAGCCTAGATCTACTATCCTCAACAGTGGCCGGTGCAATTCCTGCTTTCAAGATTAAAGAAACCCCTGCAGTGGAGGAACCACAGAAAAAACTGTTTACAGACACATTAGGTAAGAGCTACCCGAGTTTTGATTTACATTTATTTTCCACGGGGGAAAAAAATTTCTCTTGGCTCTATGACTCATTCTGTATGTGCTCCCTAGGTATATGCCCACCTCTGTCAATATTTCTCAGTCCTGAACTGGGAAAAAAAGAGAAGAGAGGAGAGATATATCTGCAAGCCCCTTATGTTTGGCTCTCCATCATCACTAGCCATTTGTCCTAAGTCTGTTGCTTGAGGTGTACTTTCAGGTGCAGACTTTTGAACCCACAAGACAGGTGAGAGGTTCAGTGAGCCCCTGGAGTCATTGCTAGAGTAGTAGCTTAGGTATATTCCTCCCACTGACTCCTTGACAGTGAGATGTTCACATTTTCTATTTACCCTCCTCAGAGATAACATGACTTTAAAAAAGGTGGGGAAAATAATTTCTCAAATTTGCACGTTTTGTTCCTAAGACACAGAGCCTCACATCAGTGGAAAATGATGATTTCCTAAGAACATCTTCACTCAGTTTGTCCTGAATGCGGCCCCAGTTCTTTGGTCAACCAATATTTCTAGCTTTTTGGCCCAATGATCTTACTTCTGGCAATGAAATGGTATCCTGCTTGAGCAGGATTTAGTCCTTTTCATTAAACTGGTTCTCGTCTTTTCTTCTTTCTTAGTTTCCACTGAAGGACTTCCCCCACATTGACTCCTTATCCCAAAACCATTGGCTGTCTCTTTGTGTAGGATCAGTCAGAATCAGTTGTCCTACCTGCAGTAATCGCCAGGGCAGAAATATTAACTTCTGATGGCGCTCTCAATTGTTCTGTCACAACTTGCTAAGCACACTCTATTCCATGTCAGTCTGCTGTTTAAAAAGGGTTCCTGAGGCCTCTTTGAAAGTTACATTCAAAATAAGGTTGAAATATCATGTGACATTCACATTCCCGAAAAGGAATTCAGCTACTGACACTGATATATCTCCAAATCCATTTCACTTATTGTGAGTTGTAGGGCTTGATTTGCACTACTAAGAATCATGCTGGGAATGGAATACTTGCATAATTAGGCAAAGATACATTAATTCTGTTTGATAGATTAAGCAATAAAGCTTACTGCACTTATGCAGTCTGTGGTTTTCAATACATAAGAGAGGCTTCATAAATATTCACAAAGTTCTGTGTACTAACATAGATGTTGTTATAGAAGAAACCCAGAGCATCCTTACCAGAGGATTAGAGACTGGTGTATATCACGGAGGAACCCCTTCACTGACTAGGATGAAAGAACAAGAGAAAGCAATGCATTTTTGCAGGTAAATCTGTATACACCAGAAATTAATTTTCATACGCAGTAAGGCAAATATTTCCTTTGGGATCCTTAAAGTCGGGCTGCTAAATTCATACTTATTAGCTAGCCTCTTTTCAGCTGCGTCTATTTTGTTTGAGAACTGGAACACTTATTTAGCTGTCTAGATAAAAAGTAAAGTGCCTAACTGAAGGGGGCCAACTCTGAAAACACTGGTGCAGTTTGGATTTTAAAGCTGAGTAATGCCAAATGCTTTTTATAAGTTGCTGAACACCTTCAGATTACACTGAAATCAGTAAGAACTCAGGATAATTTATTTTATGAGACCACGCCTCTGATGGAGTAAAGGATAAACTTCTCATATCACATTCACATCAGGGTAGCCCATATTTCCAAAGTTAACAAGAAGTGCATAGCATATGTCAATGTCAACGGCATTGTTATTTCAGAAATACTTATCTTCAGACTGGACTGAGGACGCATTTGGTACCATATAGATGAAGAACTGGAAAATTCAAGAGTTGCTTTTGTAATTTGCAATTATTAAATACTGAAAATGGACTTAGGTTTGTTTTGTTTTACATCTTCATAGAAGTGAAATAATTCCTTACCACAAAATCCCTGCAGGAAATAAGTTTTGAAACTATGGGATTTGGAATGGAAGTGCCATCACCACTGTAACTAATTATAGGTTATGCAAATGCTTCTAATGAAAATTTAGCACGCTTACAATCAAATCAAATGTATACTTTTTGATGTGATGAAATCTGTTAGAATTTACTAGGTACCATCTACTGCAAAAACAGGAGAGATTATTTTCCTTTTTACATTTCAAGCCGAGTTCTTAACTAGTGCCAAATAAGCAGAATTTATTGTTTTGGATTTTTAATATATAATGCAAACTAAGAAATTTTTTTTCCACACTTGCTTGTACATTCCTTTTGATTTCAAAGACCATGGGATTAGTGCCAAAGGATATTTCTGAATTAAATTTATCAGTTTGAATGATTTCCTCCTATAACTGTCTTTTAGCAAAATACTTTCAATATCTTAAAAAGAAATTATTTCATTAAAGATCCTTCTTGTTTGTGATCTTGCAAACGTACTGGAAGGTGATTGCCAGCTGACTGTGATAGGTGTTCCAGATGTGAATATTTGTGGGATTTGGCAGTTCATAAAACTATTAAGGAAATTAGGTGCTGCTTTTACTTTTCCTGGTGTAAATTTTGGCTGTGGAGGGAGGTATTGGTGCAGAGTTACTGCAGTGCACTCTCTGCTGGCATTGCATTCTCTGCCTGCTGACAGCGCTGCTTCACAGATGACATCGCTTTGATTTTTTCATAATAGCGCAGGTTTTTAAAAGAGATTTCTGTGGATTTATTCATGTCATTAGCCATAGTAGTCCCTAGCATTTTCACACAGATGTTTATCCAAAAATACCTGCCTAGTACGACGTGTGCATCTTTTCACTCACTTTTTGTAATTTATGAGCTAAAACTAATTGCGAAAGGCAGCTTCTCCTCCTTGACTGCATTGGCCCTGTGCTGATTTATGCAATCTGAGAATCTGCTTCGTATTTTTAAACCAGTAAGCCTACTAGGAACACAAGATGGCCACTACATTGATAGCGTTTCACTTGTGCCATGTTGACAACTTGTGCTTGCTGGAAGCAATGAAAATCCTTTTGAGAGCAGCACGACATGCCTGGACCTGCCCAGTCTATCCATTCTTTCGTTTCCAAGCACTTTGTTTTTAGACCTTTGCAGGCACAAATAATATAGGCAAGAGGGTGAAAACAGTTGGGATGTAGTGCGTTGTGTGCATCTGGTGCCTAACAGAGCCTGGAGAGTGCTCAAGGCAGCAGCCTGTGGCTCCACCCTTGCAGCACTGAGGTAGTCACTCATCATCATCAGAGGATTCAATGATGGTCATTTCTTTGTTCCTTCAACAAGGACAACTTGTTTGCCATTTTTAATACATAATTTCCTTGTAGTATTAAATCCGCACTCTTTCTGCACCAAGAGCAATAGCCAGCAGGTTTGGTTTTTTTCCCATCTGCATTTCACTAAAAGGCTTTTTCTTGGAAAAAGCCCTTTGCTTCATGTATGTTTTTGTCTCACAGCCAGCCTGCTGCGATGTGCCTCATGCAGACGTATGCCTGGGACTCGTGCAAGAATTTGAGTTAGCACAAAGTACTTAGCCTTTTTTTCTATATGTCTGTGATGTGCACTGAGCTCCCATTTGCAACTTACAGCTAGGGCATGAACTGATTGTTTGAGGCTCCGAAGAAGTAGTATGTGTGCTCCTGGCGTCCTTGATTATTACATTTCCTCAGACCAAGGTCTGTTTTCTAACCTTGAGGCAAAGAGGCACAGCATAACACCTCCACATGACTAACCCGTCTTACCCTGCAGACCAGGGTGGCTGCATCCAAGTTGTCTGCTGAACATGATCCCTGACCTGCACTAACCTCCAAACCTTGCCCAGCATTGCCTAGTACAGTGCTGGATGGCTGATGCCAAGACCAGAGGTCATGCTAGCAAAATGGCACTCTGGGCAATTGCACGCTTGGGTTCATGCTCCAGGTCTGATTAGTTTATTTGTACAGATGTAACTCCTGTGCAATTCTGAAGAGGTTGATATCAGATGAGCTACTGGAAGGAATAGCTACCTGGATTTTATTTTACAGGATGCAAGAAACTTAAGACAGTACTGTTCAGTCTTCAGTGGACAATGTTATATATAGATCTTGCATCTTGCTTTTGTTCTAGTACATTGTATTTCAGGGCAACTGGTCTGGATACGGAGTAGTGGTAGGTTGGACATAATCACGCAGAGGCTATATTTGCTAATTTAAATGTATTAATGTGAGAAGAATTAATACTTCTATTGACCATTGATGAGATTTTTTTTAGCATACCTTTAACCAGAATATTAGACAGGTTTATTTAGGATAGAAAACAAACAAAAAATAAAAAATTAGGTAATGAATTGTAAAGAATAGGAGGATATGGGGAGTTCATTTATCTCTTAGTATCTTTGAGAACTTTCATATTCGGCTGCTGAAGTGCTAAACTCCATTACTGAGAGGAAAGCATGGGGTCATGGCTGCCTGCTGTAACTCTTGTTGCTTTTTGAGTAATAGCAATGCCCAGATGGTAGCTGTAGGTCATGAAGTGAGCTGAAGCAGGAACCTAACAAATAATTTAATATCATATTAAAAATGAACTAAGCAGCTGGATCATAGTCATACAAGCATACTCCGTTTGAGGATAATGTAAAGATTCTTCCCCTCTTGCTGAGTTTTTAAGTGCACTTCCAGACCAGTCCTTGAGACATTGAGTTCAAAGGAAAAATCTCATCTGGGTGCTGAGCTCCCACATTTAACTCTTGGAGTATATTTACCTATGGAAAGTAAAGTACTTTATCCCCTTTCATTCAGGTCCATGGTTGTTCTCATTTGTAGGAATGACTGGGCTGCTGGAAATACAATTCAGTCCCCAGCCTTGCACGATGAAGTGCTTCACAGGTGCAATGCCAGGGAGCAAGCTGTGCCTTCTGCAGGTCTGCCCTAATTTAGCTATCTCTCTGAACAGAAAATGTGTTTAAAAGCCTCTAAGTCCATGGTCATTACATATTGTCAGAAAATTTCAATGAGAATTGTTCCATCTGCCCAATTTTGCAACTGAACATATGCATGAGTGTTCCCCATGAGGAAGGACCTCAATTTTGACAAGTGCTGATAACTTGTTGCTACTCCCAGCAGTATCAGCATATACGGGACATGCCCAAGCCCTCCAAAAATCGTGCCCAAAGACGGTGCATCTAAAGACAGTCCTTTGTTATAGTCTTTATGCCAACTTCATACTCTTTGTTTACCTTCTGAACAGAACACAAATGGACCAGCTCAAGACTGTCAGGAGCCAGGAGATGACTCACCCTGTGCAATACAATACAGACCAAATTCACCCACTGCAGAAAGAAAAAATTGCCCATAGCAAGTTCAAAGGAACAGATAGCATCATTGGAGAAAATGGGACATCAGAAGAAATACAAGTAAGCTGTCCTCAGTAGAATAAATACGCCATTCTCATCAATTAATATGCTTCCACATAGGCATCTTATGGTAGTACCTGAATCCTTCCATTTGTCACAGATGACCAATTATTCATGCTATTTCTTGAGGACAGTTGTGTGTACAGTGAAGATTTTTCATGTTAATAGGACATTGCTTTGCTTTGTTTTAAATGTACATATAACTTCCCTTATATAAGAAAAAAAATAGGTTGTGTCTTCTGTTTCATAAGGGTTTTGAGGTTCCCATGCTCCTTATACTTCCTTGTACTGGTTTTCCCAGATTTGAGCTGGCTCTTGAAAAATTTCCAGCTCCTGCCATAGTGGGCTTTACATCTTTTTGATATAAAGAACCATTGTGCCAGTAGCACAGGGTTATTTGCCATCATTCTCTATTCTCATCCCTGAGCTGGGAGTTTGTTGATTTTTTTGTTTAAACTATCTTGACCTTTCGGTTTGAGGTATCTTGATGATATTTGGCTGTGTATCTAACAACCTAACATGCCTAATAACATTCCTGAGTCATTTATTGTGGTTTCTTCTAAGTTCCTTTAGGGGATTCTATCTGCTTGAATCCTCTATTTCAGCCTCCTTAGTGATAAAGTAATTTCTGAATATCTGTGGCTATTATCCCTATTAAAAATAGCTAGACATAATATGACTAAGTCATTTTCTACAAGAGTCACTGATAAAGAGAAGAAAAAATTGGTGAGCCATGTGAGACAGTGATAAAGGAGACAGGGGCAGCTAAAAGCTATATTTTTATAGAATAAAAGAGTAGGCCATGGTAATACTCAGAAATGTCTGGAACAATGTTCTGCTGCAAAAGGATGTCTAAACCAAACTGATATATTTGACAGCAAACTGACAATTTCAACAATTTTCTTGACCAGAAGAGTTTCAGAACAAATGAAACTGGCAAGATAGTACTTTGTTCAAACTTTCTCTACTTTCTTTATTTTTCATTTGTACATTTTTGAAATACATGTTTTTGTACCATACACATACTGAATATTTTCTTTGCTGATGTTCCATGTTTCTCTAGAGGTAACATTTACAACAGGAAAGGATTAACTGTTTCAGTGAAGTTATTTTTGTATTTTTAATAAAAATATTTTAAATATCCTCTCTGCACAATATTTTGAAACATCAGCTTTATTTCCACCTGGGATTTAAAAAAAATTGTTAGAATTTCTGCCAGGGAATAATTGTGTTTCCTGACTAGGTCTAGCCCTAGAGATGAAGTTTGATAGAATTGTTTTCATGTTTTGTTCCCACCTGATAACACAATGACTGCAGGTTCGAAAAGTTAGTTTTCCACGAAACAATTACAAAACATTTTCTGAGAGACTTATCTGTGTGATTCCCAAGTTCAGAAGTCCGCTTCTTTTTGAAAATGGTCAATGGATGTGCCAAATTCTGGCCAGGCAGCTCACAGCAAAGAAAGGATGGTGATGCGGACACAAGTGGGCAGGCACACGAGTGAAGGGAAAGTAGGAAAGGGTTGCACGTGACGATGATTGGTTGACTACAGAGCAGACTGCACATTTCTAGCTTAACTCCACGAACATTACATTTGCAGTATCCAGCATGAGGGCTTTGAAGGAAGAGGCCTCAGTGTTGGCATCAGCATAAGTGAAAGAAGCAGAAGAGAGTAGGGAAAAATAATGGAGATGCATGTATACGGAAAAGTCCTCTCCAAAATGCACCAAATTTTTACTTTCATTTTCCTGAACTCAGTTGAAAATTATGTCTTTGCGATCCCCTGCTGTTTGTAAGGACCATTTAACTGATCACATGCCCTTGTCACTACATCAAGACCTGATGAACTGACATTTTTGCCATTAAAATACTCCTTGTATGCTCACCTTTTTTTGAAAACACCCACATTTAATGGTGTTTGTTTGCATGATTAGTTTGCATTTCCTGATTTTTCCTTCACATAGCAAGGACTTCTCTCTGCTCGCTTTGTAACAATTGGTTTGTTTTAAATACAGGAGTTTGCAGGGTAGTGGGTTTTTTGTTTGGTTTTGAGTGTTTTTTTTTAAGAAATCATTTCAAATGTGTTCTTTTTATATTGCAGACCTTTATATTGAAGACCTTTATACTGTAGACCTTTAAGCAGAACAAAAGACTCCATGCTTTGTTCTGGGTGTATAAGGTGGGCATGCCTAGTTCAGAGCAGGCAATGACATGGCACACTGTTTTTCTACTGGTAGATATTAAAACAGCAGATTGTGAGACTGCAGGAGAAGTTCAAGAGAAATGAGTCCTGCTGGCATGCTGCCTACAGCAAGCTGAGAGACCAGGTTGAGATGCTGATCAGGCAGAACATGGAGCTTCGAGATGAGCTCAGAGTTTCAGAACATCAGAGATGGAAAGCAGAAAAAAACCCAGAAGCTGTGAATTTCATAGACAGAAAATCGGAGCCTCCGGTACTGCAAGACATTAACTGTTTAATAGTGTCTGAAAAATTCAGGTGTAGTTTTTCTTTGAAGCGGGCATGTGTGAATACTGTTCCTCCATTCCTGCCATGCTTAGCCTGAAGCGGGGAAAAACAGCTCTGTAGTAAGCCATGTTAAATATACTCTTTGTGTGATCCACTTAGCCTTAGCTATCCATGAGGTGGGTACCTCTACAAGGTGATTCAGCCAGCCTATCTTAGACACTTGTATCAGGGCAGATGGCTCCCCTCACTTTACTAGGGAGGGAGTTCAGATAACTAATTTACATTCAGTGCCTAAATTGGACAACAAAAGTCTCCTGAAATTAATTCTAGTATTTATGTATATAATGCCATTTACCTTTTTAATAAAACAGCTCTTCAGCCAGATGCAGGCTGGTTTCTGGCAATAGATACAGTGGGACCTTTTATTAAATCTCATTTCAGTTCTTATTTTGTGCTGTAAACTTTCTGGAAGGAAAACACTGTCAGTGGCCTGCCTTACAAAGGCACATGTTGGACTCATGAATGGGAGTTACACTGGGGTGCAGCAGGAAAGACAATCAGGGTGGAAAATGTAGGTGGCTAGTGTCAATGTCTCTGGTGATCTCCTGAAATCAGAGAGGTTTAATCATAGTTTAACAGATTCTATTGCCCTTTCTCATTCAGTATCCCATTTGTTTAATATACTTGTAGGGTTACTTGCTACCTTACTATATAACTCAGTAACTTCATTTAAGGGAGTTAAAGGAAGGGAGAAGAATGCTGTTAGCCACTTCTGACACAGAGGACAGCAAGTCTTGGTGAAATTAAATGGTTCAGACTAGAATTCAAAAGGCAGAAGTCTGGTTTGAGTGGGTCATTTCATCTCCCTGTGTATTCAAGGGAGAAAAATACGTGCCTTTAAAGAGGGATCAATTTCATCCTGTGTGTGTCAAGGCAACTAGAACAGATAATTATTTTCTAGATAGTGCAGTCTGGCGAGATGAATCCTACTCTTCCACAGAGTGGCTGAACCTAGGAGAAAATAAAATTGAGCCATTTACTTTGCTTTATGGAGTGAAGAAGTTTTGATCTCTCTTTTTATTTGATTTTAATGTACTTGTTAATGAGATTTTTCACCTAACACTATTAAGTTCCATTGAAAATGTCATTTCAAGTTACATTTCACTTTATTTTTAAATTTCCCAACCGTACCTGTTCATATGACTCATCCTTTTATAGATTGTGAAGGTCAGAAAAAAAGATTAGAGGCACGTGTACAGAATGAAAAAATATAAAAATTCCAATAAAAGCAAGGATAATAAAAAGCTAATTGACTTCTGTTGTAGCCAGATTTCTGTATTATTTTTACTGCTTTGGGACATTTGGTGATGTAGAACTACTGCTCAAGCCACTGAAGATTTTTGTTGTGTGAGAGTAATATTAGGATGCTGTATATAAAGATGCTAGGATGCCATATACAAAGATTGTTGTGTCTGATACTGGGGAGTTTCAGTCCTTAGCAGAACAAGATGTGCAATTTCATTCATTGTATTTAAATATCATCATTTTTATTACAACAGAAAGCCAGATGGCTTTGAGGGTTGTTTGATTCTACTAGTTGTGACTTGAACGTAAAATTATATATTTATAACATATTCTCCATTAGGTTGCAGAAGCTATTCTGCGAGAGACAGCATCTTCATCCAAACAAGAAGAAAGATCACGGAGAGATAATCACAAGAGTGACAGCATCTCTCATGTGCGGCCAAAGACATCTTTGCAGAAACACTTCTTTAGAGATGTGAATAGCAAAGTATGAATTCCCGTTGCCAGTAGTTACTTTTCCACAGTTTCAAATACCTGCTTAAGAGAATGTTCTTTGGAATCAAAATTTGTGCAAATGAAGTCTCTGTATAAGCATGGTCTTGTTTTCTTGCAGTGGGCTGGTGCTGTGATTCAGTGTAACTTTGCTTGTAGTTTTTCTTCTGGTTTTGCAGTAGCAGGAGAAAAAACTTTTTTTTCCTTTTCCAGACATAACTGAATTGCCTGTTGTTTGCAGATATGCGCTGAATTCACTGTACCTGCTACTTCACAGATTGGTTCTACAGAGACCTGCCATACCTTGCTTTAGCAAACCATAAATCCTGTATTTTGCCATTTGAGGCCTTACTTTCCAATAAGCACTAGTGACCTTCTGCCTGTGTCCTCGTTTTGGCTGGGATAGAGTTAATTTTCTTCCTGGTAGCTGGTATAGTGCTGTGTTTTGGATTTAGTGTGAGAACAATGTTGATAACACACTGGTGTTTTAGTTGTTGCTAAGTAGTGTTTACACTGGTCAAGGGCTTTTCAGCTTCTCATGCTCTGCCAGGTGCACAAGAAGCTGGGATGGGGCACAGCCAGGACAGCTGACCCAGACTGGCCAAGGGGCTATTCCATGCCATATAGCGTCATGCTCAGTATATAAACTGGAGAGAGTTGGCCAGGGGGCAGCGATTGCTGCTCAGGGATGGGCTGGGCATCGGTCAGCGGGTGGTGAGCAATTGCATTGTGCATCGCCTGTTTTATATATTCTATTATTATTATTATTATTATCATCATCATTGTTATCATTATTATTATTATTATTATTATTATTATTATTATTATTTCCTCTTCCTCTGCTGTCCTATTAAACTGCTTTTATCTCAGCCCACGGGGTTTACTTTTTTTTCCCCCAATTCTCTCCCCCATCCCCCTGGCAGGAGGAGGGTGAGCGAGTGGCTGTGTGGTGCTTAGTTGCCAACTGGGGTTAAACCAAAACAGCCTGATAAAGTCAGAGGGAAAATCACTTAGCTTTTTACAAGCTGTGACAAGTTAACTCAGCATGTCAAGCGAGATGCTTGTTTCTGACTGGTATCTCTATAATTGCTCCTCCACAGCCAGCTTACCACGTTTCTTACACATCTCATTGTTTAGAATATATAGATATCTAAATATGTCGTCGTACTTTTCTTTCTCTTGGCTTTGTATTTCTTGCTTCTTATTATGAGCATCTTGATTATTACAAATCCTCTTTCTTCCTTTTGCTCAGATTTAGCTGAAATCTGTGCTTTGTTCAAGTGAACAGTCTCTCTGAAATTCCTCCTACCTACTGGAAACTAATCTCCCGACTCCATTGGCTAAAGCAAAACTTATCTCAGATTAGCCAACACACTGCTCTCTCTGCCTGTTTAGGGACTGAAATCAAAGGTAAAACATGTCAGATGAGAAAGGAGGCAACTATTCCATTCTAGTGATCATGACAGTGTGTGGCTTGAAAGTCACTAGACAGTGGCTTTAGTGAATCTTGCATGGTGCCAGATATGAAAAGAGATAATGATAAGAACGACTCTAAACTGAACATGCTTAAAAGAGCAGAATCAGTCATGTGTGAAACAGTAGCTTCAAAGAGGATGCAGATATTATGTGCCTGCCTTCAAGACTGTGTGCATTTCTAAGCAATATATGTTGTTTATAAGTGAGAAAGCGGAGGGTTTAGCTGCAGGAAATTGTTTTATTTGTTCTATACTGAAGTCGGATCTCCCCAGTCCCTTCTACAGCTGGGATCTCTCCATTCCTCTGTGCTGTGGTGGACAGAATTACAAGCCAGACAAGTAATGTGGGATATACTATCTGCAGTTATCTGCAGTTTATCTGCAGTTAAAGTGGCCAGTAAAGTAAAAAAGCTATTTTTCATAGCTTACCCTGGAAATTTTCAAGGTATGAAGGAGTTCGTTTCATCTGAACATCTCAAGCACTCTTGCGAAATGAAGAAAAAACAGAAACATTTATTCTACATAGAGACTCCCTAAGACCCCTTGTGTTCATTTTCTTCCTGTAGCACACAGCCATGTGTAAAAAAAATTGTGGCTTTAGCAACAGTTCTGAGAAGGGGGAAGTTGAGGACAGCAGACTTTTGGGCTCGCCGTTATCTGAGCTTTCACCATCCAGCCAGCACTGGATCCAATCCAACTGCAATCCAGTACAAGCATGAGCTAGACTGGTGGGCATAGTGCCCAGACGTCCTCAGTGAACTCTGAAATGTTTGACAGAGACACACGTTCTTTATCTGATCTGATGGCAGAAGAAGGCCTTGCAGTGAATAGAGTGGCCGCCGATTATTTGAATCTAGAACTGAAGGCTCAGGTAAAAGGAACATTAAACAGAAGCCCAAAATCTGTATCATAGAGATAGATCTGACCATGGTAACTCACCTGTGTTTCCTTTGTATTTGAGCTCTCTTGCTAGCAGGTGGATGCTTTTCCTCAAAGATTCTGTGAATCTGGACAGTTCTAAATTTTGCATATAGATAAAACAAATTCTCATGCTGTTTCTGTCCAGAATTGAGAAACTGCATGGGAACACATCAAAGTGAATGGGATAACCTTGAGTAACAGAAGTAGAGATGCATGCCACAGGGACATGTGTATACCTGTATAAGATACTTAAGTTAAAGCTAGCTAGGACTGGCGAGTTTCATCAGCTGTAATCAAGAAGGCAAAACAACATTTAACATCTGACAAAGCTAATAGAATTTGAGGATATGTACAAAAACAATTGGGGAGCAAGTCTGAATAATGATCAGTACAGGTTAAAGACACAGATTTTTGGAAGACATGATTTTATGAAAAAAAAAAAACAACAACAACAACCTATCCAAGATATACACCTCTGAAAAAAACATATTCTGGTTGCCTGTAATACTTTTATTTATATTAATTTCTGTTTGTACTGTAGCATGACCTAGTTGGTAAGGAAGTGGCCACTTCAAGCTGTGCTTTAGTGAGGCAAGATAAATGTCCATTTTATCTGCATATCATTAGTGATTCTTTCAGAATATGGTTTGAAAGATGTAGAGGTTAGCCAAAATGGTTAATATTTATTAATTATTAATATTTATTAATGTGAATTCTCTCCAAACAAGCTGATTACTGAATGCATCACATTATACATTTGGCAGGAACTAGTTGCCAGTTTCCTGCCAGACATGGGACTGTGGATAGATGTCAGTGATTTCTATGAGAAAAGATACATTCATTTCCATGGGGTGGGGGGATGAATTTTCAGATATTTGAAGGTTATAAGAGATACTTATTTATGGGAACTGACAAATGAGAGATTTCCAGAACAATTTGATTTGTATCAGAATGACGAAGAACTGTAGGTATTAACATCTGGAAGGAAAAAGCTCATTAGAAAATTTAAAGGATTATCGTTGAGCATGAAGATCAAGGTGAACATCATATTTTTGAAGTTTCTCTGGTCTAGGTGGGCCCTGAGTAACAACACGTCCTCCTGCTCTTCACTCCCTGCCTGATAGCATAGATCTGTAGGACTGGAGGAACCTTGAGAGGTCACCTGGTCCCTCCTTTTGCCAAGAGCGGGATCAGTGTCACTCACAGTTATTTAATCTGTGCTTTGCTAGCTCCCATGAGAAAGATCCAAAATGAGCTGGCATCTTCTGCTGCTTACCTGTTCACCTCTTTTGTTGTCACCAGCTAATCAGCTGATTAATTTTTATTCTGAGTTCAGTGAGGATGGGAAACAATTGATCTACCTTGTGCGTGTTGGGACGCCATTTCTTCCTCCAACCCTGCAACCCCTAGGTATCAAGGGTCTGAATTTACTGGCAATCCATGTGTTTCCAATGAAGAAAACTAAAAAGATTTATTTAGATAATTTGATGACTTTGTTTAGGAAAGTGATGGAATTGAGAGAACCTTTATCAAGAACCTCACCATGTGTGATTAACCCAAATACTGAGTAGTTGGGTCTCTTAAAAGGTGTAGAGCTAAATTGTAGTGGTTGCCTGGGTTACTGTGATTGCTATGATTTATGAAACAATCTCTTAGAATGACATCCATCTGTATGAAAACAGAGACCACACATAATTCACTAAGCCTGTCTTGATTCCTCTGACATTATTGCTTTAAAAATAGGTACGTTAATGTATAATTTTAAAATGTGTAATCTATGTGATGCATAAAAAATGAAATCAGCAGCTTTTACAATGGTGTATATATAGCAAGTACCTGGAGTACCTTTACTAACACTACTCTGCATGGAGGCTCCCTCAACTGAATTGGTTGTTCTTTAGATACATAGCAGGCAAACCTCACCATGTTCATGGAAACACCTCTTCTTTCTCTCTGGCTTCATCTTGCTCCTTCACTTTTGCAGTCCAATACATCCTACTTCATGAGCTCGTTAGTTCTTTAAGTTAAAAAGAATGAGCATGTGCCTCTTCTCATCATAATTTTAAGGCCTACACAGGTCTCTGTCCCTTGGCTAAGGCATCACCCTTTGCATTGCATCAGTAAATGTTGACTTCTGAATATCCTTTTCAAAGGTGGCTTTTAGATAGCTCGTGAGGCCTCCTTTTCTAAAACAGGCTTTCTAGGCAGTTAAAACACTTGCCATAAAGTATTTTATATTTACAAGTCTTATGTAAGTAGTTCTTTAAAAGCTTTAATTGCAACATTCTTTCTATAATACATCACAGCAAAAAAAATGCTGCCACATGTCTGGCTGAAGCTGATGAACATTTGAGCTGCTGTGGCCCCGTTGGCACTTTCTGATGATGGTGAGCTGGCTCAAAACTAACCAGGCAGGAAAAAGCAGTTCATTTTTGCCTGATTCTACTCGCTCAGCCAGGTCAACCCCCCTCTGTGGTTGCTGGTGCCATGTAAAGGAGGGGCTGGAAACATGTGGCTGGGGACAGAGGAAGAGGAGTAGGACTCCAGCAATCTGGGTTAATATTGGCTTGAGCTGCTGTGAAACTGCACCAATGGCTTTTCAAGTTCTCTTAAATCACTTGGTAGTTTCAGTCTTGAGATCTTTATCAATAAAATGATGGTTTAGGAGCTCTTTCCTTCTATCAGTCTGCAATTTCTGAGATAATATCTCTTCATCAAAGATATTTTTTTAAAAGTCTTCAGTACTATACCACTTGTTTCGAGCTGAAGTCCCAGGCATATTTTGACAGTTTGCCTACTCACTTGTATTTGACATCATTATTATATTTGGAGAACTCAGGCATATTCACAGAATCTGCCTGCAGAAAACATCTCCAAATTTAAAATAGAAATCATATTCCTTTAACAATTAATTCTATTAACTTCTGTACCTTTTAGCTTCCTTGTCTGAAAGAGCTAATCAGTTGTCTATCTCCTGCTCAGAACCGCTTTATGCTTGGAGGAAAAGATTTAGCCTTTTAAAATTCTACAGCTTTCTGGTATTGCAATAGGGCTTCTTTCTTGGCTCCTTCCTTGTAAGCACATCCATTAAATTGTAATGTCATTTATTAATACAAATGAGAGATTACTATCCACAACAACAGATCCCCTAAGTTTCATTGATCAAAAGGAGAAAATTTTACGGCTGCTGAAAAACGGCCATAGTGACTGTTGTCAGAGCAGGAATTTTGCAGTCTTCTTGTGTTTGTGCTTTGCTAGTCCCGTGTCCCTTGAGCAATAGCTCATGTACTTGGGCAAATGAAGCTGATGACAAATATATTCTTTCCATGGACTGCTTACATTCACCTTCCCAAGCAGCCACTCTCCAGTGTGCAAGACATTTCAAAATCAGCGTACGTGGTACCATTTCCATGGGTTTTTTGAATGTTTCTGACCATCATGTGCTCACTCCTAGTCATTCACCAGCTCAATGCATTAGAGGTTCTTCTGTTATCAGTTCTGACAGACACAGACATCATCCCTTGCCATTTCTGGGACAACTTCAGCAATCTGGGCAGCGAGACTATGCCTTTGTCTCATACTGCCAGGCATTTCTACGTTAGGTTCAATACCTTCAAAGTTTTGACTAGGCAAGAGTGCAAACTCAGTTTTCCCACCATACCAACATTGTGTTTTCTTTGCAGCTGCCAACCCCTGTCAGTCATTGTGTAAATCCCATATATCTCACGGTGGTCTTACAGGAATATTGTATGTTTCCTCTGTGCTCTGATCTAAGGTCTCCAGGAAAAACCGGGGAAGTGGTTTTGAGCAACTGTGATCTTTCCAGTCTAAATATCTGCTATAGCTTGTTTGAAACTGTTCACATCTCTTTTCCCTTCGGTGGCTCACATCTGTCTTAGGGTCCTACAAGGCTTGTGTCAGCCTTGATTGATGGAGAGGTATGAGGGCAAAATGTAAAAAGGGTGGACATCTGGCAAGGAAAAATGAACTGTCACGCAATATATTTTACTGGCGTCAGCTCAGTTGTGGTATCCCAGGGAGGGATAGCTTTCCTGTTGTTGGCAGGGTGGTTGGACTGAGGGATGAGAGCCTGAGAGCAGCTGTTGGCCTCGCACTATGCACCTACAATTGCCCTTGACTTGTGTCATTGTCCAAGTAGAGAGAAATGTGGGAAGCAACATAAGACTCCAAATAGAGAATTATGTATAAAGTATGTGTGTGTGTATATGCCCAAATTATGTAGAAAATGTGTATCTGTGTGTGTGTATGTCCATGTACAAAAATAAATATTTTCCTAAAAGTTTTAAACACTTAATGATGCACCTATTGTAGAATGATATTTAATGCTATTTGAAGATGTTTATATAAACTTAATACAAATGTATTCAAACATTTTAGGCAATAAAAAGCTCTGTGAAAAGGGCTGATCCTTTGAGATCGGTGACAAAGGAACACCAAGAAAAGAAACCACCCAACTGCTCCCTTGGCAGAAGCACAACATCAACTGGCAGGAGGACATCTCACCAGGGAAGACTGACACCTTTTGAACCAGAAAAAGTAAGCCAGTAGCAAGGTCTATTTAGACTGTCTTTATTCTCTTTTTACAGTGTTATTCAGAAGCTGGATCGGGATCATGATCCCCACATAGCTGCTGCTTGGTCTTCTTTCACTGGTACTGTAGGGGTTTTGCCAGAAATTAGTTCAGGGACTGTTCATAGATTGAGCAATTCAGGCACCTGCAAGCCAGAGCATGTGTGAATGCTTTGAAACCTGTCCCCCCTGCCCTCAGAAAAAGTTCAGAGCTGATCACATGCACCAAGCATCAGGGCATCGCACGGGCCAGTGGCTCCCTCAGGCCACTGGGGGCCACTCCCAGTGGCTCCCACTGCCCCAGCCAGGGAGAAGGGCAGGCTGGGGATGGGAGTCAGGATCAGGCCAGAATCCCAGTCGTCAAAGCCCATCGTGATGAGGCAGGTCTGGGGTTACACCAGGAAGTCAGCCCCTGGGTCAGGGCTGGGGTTTGAATCAATAAGGTGCATGGCCAGGCACAGGCATGACTACCATGCAACCCAACAAGGACCAAGTGCGAGAGCCACAGCTGAAATGCAGCTCCCAGGAAAAGGAGGGAGGGCAGTTCTGTCTCAGGCTTCTTCCAGCTTTTTCACCCACATCTCTTTCTTCACAACAGTCTGAATCAAGATTAGGCACCTGCACCATCTCAGCGAGCTGGTGGAGTGCACAGGTAGCTGAACTCCTAGGAAGGGGAAGTGTACTCCCGCCATGTCACTGATAGCTCCCATGTTCCACTGAAGTATGACTGTATGTCATAGATTCTCCATTTTGCTTTAGGTTGTACCTCAACTCTCTCCTACTGGGAGAAGAACAGATGATAGGAAATCACCTGGAGCTGTCTTGCATCTGAGTGGCTTTAAAGAGTCTAACTCATGTTCCTATGTAAAAGGTAAGATTTGTGGGAACTTTCTGCCTGCTTAGAGTGGTCTGCAAATGACTCGGAGACACTGGTCCCCAGTTCTTGGCTCACAGGAAATACATTGTCACTAAAACTCTCCTATGAGTCTTAGAAGAATTATAAAATTTATCTTTTACAAGAGAGGGAGAACAGATTGTGCTGTTGCCTGCAAATTTACTCATTTTGTTGTCCTGGAAGCCCAGAAGGTGAAGAACAGCTGTGGTCTGCACTTCTCTTTGACCCAGGACAAAGCACCTTCAGGAGGATGGGCGAGCTGTTAGCAAACATTATCAGTATAAGAAGCAATGTGTTACAAGAATCTGAGAGCTAGCATCTCTAAAAAAGACCTTCTGAGATAGGTACGGAAATGTGATTCAGCAATTGTCATATGCTTTCAGTGACTTCTTTTACCTTGCTTTTTCTCATAGGCAGGTCTTTGCCCATTTCAGATAGTGCAGAAGAGATGCCCCTCTCACATAACCACAGCAACAACACTTGCAGCTTTGCACTCTGCAGTAACAATGAAGAAACAGAGGTATTTCACCATGTAACTCTATAAAATAATTCAGCAAGTCTGTGATCTTAGTTTTCATATACAGCATACTAACTCCCATTTAGCTGGGAACAATACTCTCCTGGCTTTATTTTCTTGCCTCTACTCATGCAAGGTACACCTTTTAAAACAATACTACAATGACTTAGAAGTAATATAGTAGATTTCTTTATCAAGATATTCCTGCAAAACTGTTGGACATTAATAGATTTATGTTGCTAATTAACATTTTAATTTTGGCTTAGGAAGAAGAGACTCTTAACCTTAAAAAGACAGAAAAATTGCTAAAACCTCAGAATAAAGTGGCTTTTGTGACCCCACACCGGGGAAGTGGCATAACTACACATGACAACAAAGTACCTACAGACAGTTCTCCTGCTTTTCTGGATGCTGAAGCAAAGGTTTGAGCAACTTACAGTTCTGGCTATGATCAGCAACTGTCTTCTTTCCATTTGTGAACTGAAATAAAACACACCAAGAAAAAGAAAATCTTCTGTTCCCATTTCCTATGCTATGCAACGGACACAGAGCTTTAGGGATGGATCTGGCAACTTCAAGCACTATGTTTACAGCTTTTTACTGGAGCATATCATTGCCCTGTCGGGAGCAGTACTCCTTGTTCCTTTGGATCCTACAATTCAAAATACATCGCATCTTCAAAGTGTAATTAACATTAGTTAGTAACTGTTCTGAATGCTATGTGCCAGATGTCAGTTAACTTAATGCTCCTTTATGCTGCCAGACAGTGCAAAGAGCACTCACTGTAATGGTAAATTGGATGTGTAACATCGTGAATAGCCCTTAGTTACAGAGTTAGCATTACCTACAACTAAGAACCATGTAATTTGTTTTGGAAGAGTGGATCTAGCTAATACAGGTACTTTTCTTTGCAAATCAGTAACCCAGTATTCAGAGATAGTTCTGTTCTTTGTTCTTGTTTTCATTCTCTCCATTTCCTATGTGTAGTTTCACCAGAATGCACTCTTGTCCCCTCGTTTTTGGACTTTCTCTATGCAATCTTTTACTTTGCAAACTGAAGTTGATTGGAGTTAATGTGCAACTTTTCTAATTATGACTAAAACATCAAAATTCATTACAAATGCAAGGCAATACCAGAAAGAAGGGCAGATTTCCTCTGTGTGTGTGAAAGTAAATATGTTTTTTGCACAGCTGATTAAAATTAATGAAAATACGTTAAAAACATTTCTGTTTATATAACACTGACTGTCATCTTTTCATAATATAGCCTCCAAAATCAATATTATCTAGAAGACCAGTATTACATCAAGAAAGACGAAAAAGTGAGGAAGAGGTGCAAGAAAAAATAGAGTATCGTGATGGAAAGGTGAGATAAAATAGGATGCAAAAATACTTGAAGAGATCACTGATAGGACTGCAGTATAGATGGGAATCACTGCTTCAAGTAGCCAGAGACAACTATGTCTCCAATTTAGTGCCTGTTCCTTAAAGGAGAGCTGAAGTGTAAAGTTCACACCATGAATGGTAGGAAATATGTATAGCTAATGGGCTGGATATCAAGTAACCAAATTACATTCTTATCTCCCACATGGATTTGCTCTATGACTTTCAGCACATCCTTTCTGTTTCAGCTACCTCATTTGTGGGCTGGGAGGAATGATATGCTTACCATTAGAAATGAAAACGTGCTAGTGGGGTAGTGATGGTGTTTTGTAGTGCAAGATTCAAGGCCATTTTTCTCTTTCCTGGGAGGTGAATCTAATGGCAGTAAGCTGTGCCAGCTGGACACCACTTGTGGAGAAGTCTTTTGTTATACACAGCTGGCTACACCTGGAGTAGCGTCAGTGGAGTTGTGCTGGATGCAGCCTGTCTGGTTTGCTCAAGCCACCTGTCAAAATCCCCAGCAATTCCCCAGTTGCATCTCGAGATTGCTTCCAGCTGCCCCTTGTCCTGAGGCACACAGCTCAGTGTGGCAGATGATTTTGCCCCTTTTCTGGAAATCCCTGTCTTCCAGGAGGGCATGAGCGGGCAATTCTTGCTAGCTTCCCATTGTGTCCCTGCACTCCTTGCCACCAAACTGTATAATTCGTTCCTGAGTGGCCATGTCACCTTTCCTGCACAGCACCTCAGGAATGATCTTGAAAGGCTGATTCCATAGATGAGTTTATGCATTGGCAATTTGGTGCATTGCTGTTGGGAAAGGTTGCCAACAAGGTGACCAAGTGAGCTGGTGCTAGTTTCACTGCTGATAGACAAGCACTGTTTCCAACACTGTTGCTTCTCATCTGGGCCAGATCTGACCTCAGTCCCAGATGTCTCTTCAATTACACTACTCAAAGCAGGCTTATCCTGTTAAAAACTTCCCTTGATATTGACTGAGGGTAATCTATGCCCAATTACAGTTGTCAATTCTGGGTAAGGTTTTTGGCTAGATAAAGTTAAGACAGTAAGTAATTCAGTTTCTGTGTTTGTTCAGTTCTGGGCTTCTCTTCTCATGCTGCCAATACAGGCATTGGTTAATGATACCTTCCAGTGAGCAGTCATAGAAATGGCTTTTGCAGTATAACAGTTGTTGAGGGAATACTGGTTTGAGATGCCAATTCTTTTATATCTAATGCTGAGATGGCCTCTGTGAAAGCTTCTACCAATCACAATTCCCTCTTTTAGAAACAGAAAATACAATATCCATTGTTTTGATCCTCAAAAGAAAAATAATTGTGAAAAAAGTTCACTCTGACATTTTTACCACTGGATTTTATTCATAAAATTGAGTGGTGGGCTGGACTTTCTTGTGCAACGAGAGAGAGGTTTGTTTGGTTTTTTTTTTTTGGTTGGGAGGTATTCCCTTTTTGTGGAGAGTCTGATAAAATTGGAACCATATGGCAAAGCTATAGTGCACCTTCTGGTTGTCTTCTTCCTTAGACTTCACCAAATGAATTATATAATATGATTTGATATATGCTGAACAGAACCAGCTGCCACAGCAATTCCAGGAAAATTGATTAACCAGAGGCTATGCTAGGTATGAAGTCTTCTTTGACCAATGTACTGTTTGTAGAAGAGCACACTGATGACACTATTGCCCTATGTTGTTAAGAAGTCTTCAGCAATTTTGCAGATCACTGCATGCAGCCACATTTAATTCTGTAGTACTGAATGTCCATACAGGCTTATGTTATTTGGAATAAAATGGTTGTTAACGCATGTCAGCAGACTGTGTTAATACATCAAGTTCAATCATTTTGGTTCACACAGTCCAGAACCAGTGTCTCTTGAGTGACTTGTGTGGAATGTGTACCAGCGTATATGAAATTAGTACAGAGAGTAACTCACTGAGACTGGTCAAGGAAAAACCTGAATGGCTTCCCTATTGCCACAGGGCTGTGTGCCTTACCTCACTTAACAGAAAAACAAGGTGGTGGGGTGGGAACTCGGGCTGAGTGCTAGAAGTGAGCTCATTTTGTGAAAAGAAAATTACTTTTGGTCTCTTTCACACACATGGTGAATGGAGTTAAATCCAGTTGGTGGCCGGTCACAAGTGGTATTCCCCAGGGCTCAGTATTGTGGCCAGTTCTGTTTAATATCTTTATCAATGATCTGGACGAGGGGATCGAGTGCACCCTCAGTAAGTTTGCAGATGACACCAAGTTGGGCAGGAGTGTTGATCTGCTGGAGGCTGTAGGAAGGCTCTACAGAGGGATCTGGACAGGCTGGATCGTTGGGCTGAGGCCAATTCTATGAGGTTCAACAAGGCTCAGTGCTGGGTCCTGCACTTGGCTCACAACCCCATGCAATGCTACAGGCTTGGGAAGAGTGGCTGGAGAGCTGCCTGGCAGAAAAGGACCTGGGGATATTGGTTGACAGCCAGCTGAATATGAACCAGCAGTGTGTCCAGGTGGCCAAGAAGGCCAATAGCATCCTGGCTTGTATCAGGAATAGTGTGGCCACCAGGACCAGGGAGATGATAGTGCCCTTGCACTCAGCACTGCTGAGGCCGCACCTCAAGTACTGTGTTCAGTTTTGGGGCCCTCACTACAAGAAGGACATCGAGGTGCTGGAGCGTGTCCAAAGAAGGGCAACGAAGCTGGTGAAGGGTCTAGAGCACAAGTCTTGTGAGGAGCAGCTGAGGGAACTGGGGTTGTTTAGCCTGGAGAAGAGGAGGCTGAGGGGAGACCTTATTGCTCTCTACAACTACCTGAAAGGAGGCTGTAGCGAGGTGGGTCAGTCTCTTCTCCCCAGTAACAAGCGATAGGACAAGAGGAAATGGCCTCAAGCTGCGCCAGGGGAGGTTTAGATTGGATATTAGGAAAAATTTCTTCACTGAAAGGGTTGTCAAGCATTGGAACCGGCTGCCCAGGGAAGTGGTTGAGTCCCCATCCCTGAAGGTATGTAAAAGATGTGTAGATGTGGTGCTTGAGGACATGGTTTAGTGGTGGACTTGGCAACGCGAGGTTAACGGTTGGACTTGATGATCTTAAAGGTCTTTTCCAACCTAAACAATTCTATGATTCTATGATAAAAATAATGTACCTGTGCTGCAGAGATATCTTTTGAAATACCAAGGCATAGCGTGACTTATTTCAAGCTCCAATTTAATTGTAAGGCAGTGTGATGTTACTCATTTCCTTTAACTTCATTTACATTAGATGATCTATGTGTTTGAAGGTAGAAGAGGTGCTTACTGATGGACGTCGAATCATCACTTTCCACAATGGTACTAAAAAAGAGATCAGTGCTGATAAAAGGATGACTACAATTAGCTTTTTCAATGGAGATGTAAAGAAGATCATGCCAGATCAGAGAGTGGTGTGTAACATTTTTTTTCTTTAAGGAAAATTAAATGATTAAGCGATTTTCCAACAAGGTGTTCTATCAGTTCTGGGAGAAACTGATGAGGAAGGGTGTTGGTTTACCAACCCTGAGTGGTGAGACTGCGTCATCTACAAGGACAAAAGTGGAAATAGATGAAGGTAGCAGTCAAAGGAACAAATGGAGAGTTGGCCAAGCAGATTAAAGGAGACTGAAAGAAGGCAAAGGGCAGGGACAGCCATGTAAAGCAAGGACTGTTTTTTATACATTTGAAGGGTAGGTAGCACAGGGGGTTCTTCCCTCTTGGCATTATGTAAATATAAACAGTTAATAATAATGTGAGCTAGAGTAGAAATAAGTGAGGCCTTGGCAGCAGCGGGACCATTTTAAATTAATAGTGCATGGATGGGAGCCAAAGCAAAGAGATGGGATGATGACTTTCATGTGTGCTGTTGTCTTGTATGCTACAGAGATGAAAGTAGCAACATCAGACACAGCCATGAGGAGGAGGGTGAATGAGAGGAAGGAACAGAAATGCAAACATAGCTACTTTTATAGATGGCAGATACAGAAAATGACCTTGAAATGACTGTTTTAAGATGGCTTATTTTTAAGCACATTATTATGGTTGAAACTGTTCATGCAAATATTGTGAACATGCTGCAAACACTTCACTCTCTTTCCAGATTTATTATTATGCAGATGCACAGACAACCCACACTGCTTATCCAGATGGCCTGGAGGTGCTGCAGTTTCCCAATAATCAGATAGGTATGCAAGAGCTCATAAATGTGAACTACATGTGCAGGAAAGTTTCTGTTATGAAAGTGTCATCTGACTCTGACTCCAGCAGATTGGGTCTTTTCTTCTCAATTTGCATTGTCCTTGCATTTGACTTCCAGTATGTTCCATCACTTCAGTGCTCAGTTTCCTCCTACAAAGCAAAGATAATAATGGATTGTAAATGCATCTCTTCTAATTTTGATTATCTGATCATTTGATTCTTTAATTTCTTTAGCAGTACACTGGATATCATTTCCATCCTCACTACAATGTCCAAAAAAAAATCTGATCTAGCTCTGTGTAAAGCAACATGAAAGACTAGTAGACAGACTTTTTACATCTTCTTTTCCACAGAAAAACATTATCCTGATGGCACACAAGAAATTGTGTTCCCAGATCACACAGTGAAATGCCTCTATAGTGATGGATTCAAGGAAACTTTTTTCCCAGATGGTACAGTAGTAAAAGTAGAAAAGTAAGTCTCATGTTAATGACAGGAACCAGGCATTGGGCACAGCTACAGTGACACTGACTTTTAAAACTGTGGTTGGATTCTGCATGGCTGGGAAAGTTCTAGATGAAAAGGGAAAGAATTTGTAAGATAATGAGGGTTTTGCTACAATGAGGCCCTGAAAATTGTTAACTTCCACCTTGGATAGTAGATGACCATTTATCAGTGGCAAAGTGACTGTGAAATATTCCTCACTTAGTTCCATGTAACTTTACATTGGCCAGGGCTGCTGGGAGATCACCAGTTGTCTGTGTTAACAACGTGGGTACTAAAGGACTCAGGATGAGGACTCCTGTCTCTTCCTAGCTCTTTGGCTCCCTTTCTGATCTTGGGCAAGGCATTTCATGTATTATCTCTCTATTCCTCCATGTAAAACGAGGAAAAATAACAACAGGACTTTCTTACACATGCCTCTTCTGGGTTCAGGGAGGATCCCGTTGTAAAATAGATTTCCTGCTTGCAAAATGCGTTGAGATCCCTGCACGAAGAAGTCACGTAAAATGCAGATTCCACCATCCATTAGGTACTATACTATGTACTGAAGCACCTTTGTATTGAAATCTTACTGTGAGATCAGATCTCTAATGCTATCCCATGTAAATTCTGAGGTGAATTATAACCTGAGAAAGTTGTCAATTGACATTATTCTCCACTTCTGTTGTGTCACATCAGACAGCTTGGTGAGATAGGTTAATAACAGATAGTGCCTTCATATCACTTCATTCATTGCTATTTCTTTCAGGAATGGAGATAAAATAGTGGTATTCAGTAACGGCCAAAAGGAGGTTCACACTGCGCAGTTCAAGAGGCGGGAGTACCCAGATGGCACTGTAAAAACTGTGTACTGCAATGGCAGACAAGAAACCAAGTACTCTACTGGACGAGTTCGAATCAAAGATGAGGAGGGTAACATCATTCTAGACAAGAAGTGATTCCTCACCTCAAAGGGCTGCAGTGTACGTAAGTAGCTCAACCCATTTTCCTGGCACGTCAGAACTGTTAGGAAGATTTAAGCCTTGTGAAAATGAATGGATGGATCCGCAGGGCTGAAATTTACTTTGGTTTGGTGACTGGTGCTCAGTTTGGAATAACTTTACCCAAATGAAATGTCCCTTGAGCGAGACTTGAAGGAAATGCAGTCATGCTCTCTTTGTGTATGTAACATGAAAATAAATGCCCATAGTACTTCTCACTGAAGTGTTTGTTTCATGACACTGGTCATACTTTCCCTTGTTTGTCTGCTAGTTAGTTACAAAAGTGACTACAATTAAGGAGCGTGGCATAAGAACCTCAAATCTACAAAGCTTTTTGAATTTCAGTTTAGTACTGCCTTATGCTGACTAAAACAAATCTATGTTTTGTTTTTTTTTCCTCAGTTAACCATCACAATAAATGTGGAAGTGATTAATGTTTTCGGTTTGGTTGGGTTCTTTGGAGCAGAAGATCCCAGCACGCATCAGGCCTTATCATGAGCTGTACATTAGACCAAAACCTGAGCAGGAGTTCAGTAAACAGTCACAACTCTGGATGTCTCTTACAATGTAAATAATTCAACAATTATATGATCATAATCTAAGAACTCTGTCTCGTGCATTTGAAGACAAAATGTAATGTTTATTCCATCCTGGTCATTATTCTGGATGAAACAGCCCTTTCTTTTTCCTCCAGCAGTCTTTCCTCAGACCTGCTCTGTATTGCTTTGTTTTTGAACTAACCTCTCCCACTACTGCCTTTATTCTTCCAGTAGTGGAAAAATATTTCTGGTCGGTGAATCTCTCCAGCTTCAAGGCTCTTTGGATTGCACTTGATACCTAGGGGGATTAATCATTTATCAGATGCTGCTTTCAACTGTCTTCCCCGTAGACTGCCTGTCCATCACCTGTCTTGAATTTTTCCAAAGCACTGAAGCATTTCCCCTGTAGAGCTCAGCTCATTACCTGGCCATTGACTGAGAAGACCAATTATTTCCTCATGCCCTTTAAATTCCTGTAGCAACACACACACTTTCATAGCATGCTGCTTGAGCCTTTTCTCACGCCTAAGTGCAAACTAACGGCAAGATTATGGAATTGCTCTTTCTTCTCTTCAGTTTCTAGTGGGTCAGACTGTCGACAAATCACCATTCAAATTACCGAGCACCTTTGGCAGAAATAGATTGAACACAGCAAGAAGTGTTCCTAATATTGATCATAAACATGCTGCAGTTTATGAATTTAATTACGATGCCCTGAACATCCACGCAGTTTGGTGTTAGCTGGTATGATAATAAAATTGAATTGTTTTTCCTTTACTCCCGTATAAGGAGGGAACAATTTATAAACCTGTGCTTTTCACTCCTGAAATATTTAATAAATTTTATGTGTTTTGTAAGAGGAAACTCTAATTAAAAGAAATCCAAGAGATCATTCTTTTCCATGTGTTTCACTAAGAATTTCAGTTCAGTGCTGCCTTATGATCATTAAAACAAATCTATGTTGTTTTTTTTACTCAAGCATCACGAAAAAAGTGAATGTGATTAATGTTTTCAGTTTGGCTGGGAAACTAGATGTGATACTAATGTTTCGTAAAGGAACACTATTTTTATTCCTGGGATTCCTTTTAACAAAAGGTCCCTGTTCTCCAGTTAATATGCTGACATTCTCTTTGTTTCTATAGTAATACAGAAAACAGGCTTGGTTTGCAGCTTTTAGCCTTAAATCACCATTTGCGATTCAATAACCCGTATATATAATCCCTTCTAATTGTAAATTAAATAAGGAACAATTTTGTTTATATGCTTGCCCCTTGCTTCATTAAGCACTCTCTACTGTACTTGCAGGAAGCATTCTGATTCTAGAATAATTAGGCCTGCAAAATGCGCAAGTCAGTCTCTAAAACTGTGTGCAAGCAGACATGCATGTGTGCAAACACCTTGCTGATGTGTGCATTCACCTTGTTAGCTCCTCCTTACAGGGAGGCTGTAATGGTACCTAGGTATGGGCCTGGTGCTGCTTTCTGGCAAACCAACGGCAAAACTTACTTTGGTTGGTGAAATCAAAGGGTGAAACCACTGAGGATTTCACAGTACTTTAGTCAACCAGTGTGCGGCCACCATTTTTACCAAGACATGTTTTTCAAGTAATATGTTATAGTATAATAGCAAAGGGATTATTGAAATAAGGGGCACACATTTGGTTTGAAAAGGAGGAGACAGAAAAACACCTATGTAAATGACAAGCTCTGTCAGGTATGTTCTAACTCGGAGTCCTCCACAGACCAGTTATGACACATGCCACATCATTATTCTTCTCAGGCTGATTCTCACACCACGTCTCCTCTACCTGCCACTCGCATTAGTTAACCAGAAGCAGTAATGGCTCTACCAGCTATAGTTGCAGGAACACAAATAATCCAATTTAAGTGTGACTGCACATGTACTTAAATTGTAGCAGTACACATACCTATTCTACTATGTTTTTTGTCCTGGAGGGCTTTACTGCAAGCAAAACAAAGCTGCCTAACCATTGTACTCATCAGGAGGCTAATGCAGAGTCTGTGAGAGAGAGGTTTGATACAATCTTCTGAACGTGATATTTGCAGTTTATATTCTGCCCTCTGTTACCTTGGGAAGCCTAATTATTTCTTTATTACGATTTTATCCGAAACAAAACACTGGAGCAGTATATAGATTTTTTAAAAAATTACTTTCCATAAGAATGTCTACAGAATCCTACTGGTCATAAAATGAAAGTTATTTCATACTGTTGTTTTCTAATATGCAAAATTAATTCCTGGAAATGAATGTCAGGAAGCTCACCGGATTCTTCGAAAACATGATAGTTTTGTGTCATTCATGTTACCTGCACCTTTGTGAACTGAGTGCATGTTGAATGCTCCCTGGTGTAAAGTGACCAGTTCGTCAAGTCATAAAGCCCCCGTAGTCAGGAAAAGAAGCAAAGATTGCTGAGAAAAAAGAATAAACAAAGACTGGCATTTCTGAGGATGTTTTGAGAAATGCAATTCTCCATTTTTATTCTGGGATTACTTTAATATTGCAAGAATTACTTTAAAAATTGGAAAGGACTTTAATTTTTAAAAATAATCTCTTGTGGCAATTGCTAAATTACAATTTTTAAATTGTGTATTTTTTGAGATATCTCTCTTTCTAATACAATTTTAGTGTACATCTACCTCCTTCAAGCTAAAGTTGTCATTTATGATCTGTCTATATAACATAACATCACGAAGTTACACAGAAGTTAAATAGCCCACCCTTTTCTATCTGTTCTGTTGTTTTGATGGTAACTGTTGGCTCACCAATTTGTTTATTTCCTTTATGATGCTCTTTACATCTGTCCCATCCCTGGAAGCTTGAAGTGCAGCTTCATTGAAAGGAAAAATAAGGATAAAATCTCCTACCCGGGGGATAGGCCTCTGGTCTTTATCAGAGAGGAAATAGGGGCGTGTGGTTAACTCGTAGTTGCAGAAGTCAGGTGTAGGCAACCAGTGGCTGAGTTGGGCAGACCTGCATGGAGAATGCTCAGCTCCTGGGAGCTGTTTCTTTTTAGCTTCAGCTTTTGCTTGGGAGGGTATTTTTGGCATGTTCATCCTTTCCCGCAGCTGGGAAGTCAGTGTTTTTCTTGGATGTGCTCTGGCAGTTTTCTTGGTCAGGGTAGCCACCTTACGAATTGATCCTCTTGCAGCCTGCAGGACAGGTTGTACAGAAGCAGCAGAAGTACACTTAGCCATTTTTCGGCAAGTGGGTAAGCCAGGAGCCTCCCTGCTGGCACTCTTACCAGCTGTGCTCCAGGGCACCCGCCTTCTGCCAGCCTTTGTCCCGGCCACTTGGTTTCTCCTGAAAGTGTCAATCTGTTTGTAGTTCAGCAGTTCAACAATATCGTGAAGAAGTTTTCTTTTCACAGTGTCATCAATGGAACAGTCTAAACACAAGGCCGGATTGTAGTTGACTTCTAAAAGCCACGGCTTGAATTTGTCATCAATCAGGATGTCAAAGCCAAAGAGCTCAAAGCAATTGGAAGCCACTGGTAAGGGGGTTACAGCAAGCAGGGTGAGAATCACTATGTTATTGATCTTCTGCCAGAGGAGCGTGTCATCAACCCCAAATATTCGAAGGTAAGAACGAAATTTGCTGAACGTCCATTTGCAGCCACAGCCTATCCCTTCTTTATATTTTTTATATGAAGCTCCGTATTTGTTGATGCTGGTGTTTGTTAGGTGGGCATAGACGTTGTCCAGAGAACCAAGGTCAAACTTTTCAGTGGCAAACCTCACCAGTCCTTCTTCGTAAACGTAAATGGTGAGGGGGCAAAAACTGGTGACACAAACATAGAGGCGCAGATCCAGTTTATACCCTGAAATGAGCAAGGGGTTGCTAATGTACTTCTGCACAATGACTGTACAGTCATATACTAAGTCTTTAATGTCTTGGAAAATGAGTATGCCCCTTCCACGGGAAAGATCCACAGGCTTGCAAATCCAGTAGCTAGGTCTTCTGCCTACTGACTGTCTCTCCTTGCTGTATTCTGCTATAAATTTGACATAGTCATTGGGCATGATGAATGCCACTGGACTAAATTCATACAGAGCTGATCCATACGCTCCTTTCATACGTTTCAGATGCCTTGCCAAATAGTCTTTTCTGGTGATCCGGACAGCTTCTGGGTAGTGGTTGAGCCTCTGCCATGGTTTAATGCCATGGTGGTCTGTCATACGGAAAGGTGAGTTCCGCCAGTACAGGTTCCAGTCTGCGTCATCTTGCTCCTTTTTGTCAAATTCAGTCCAGCCGCGTTCCAGTAAAACCTCACGGACTATTGCAGGGGCACTCTCATGGAGACGGAACACCAAAGGCCTCAAGATATCTCTTGTATCATAGGCATCTGCCATCATTTCCATCTTACTAGCTGAAAGAAAACAGAATTGCCAGGAAGGAAACAATGAAATTAATGCCACAGATTGTGCTAATAGTCATCACCCTCACTGTATTCTTAATGCCTGTCACTCTCAATGTATTCGCAAAGCATGTCGCCCCTGTGTGCTTCAAAGTTGTATGTCTCCACAAGTTGTATGTATGCTTTTTCTTTGAGGTAGCTTACTACAGCACTAGTTGTCTCAAAGCTTTTGTAATTCTTGGATACTTAGATTTTTCTTTCTTTTTTTTTTTGCAACTGCCTTCAGCCTAATGGCTGTAACTTTGCCTAGTAAGACTTGCTGTGCACTGCTGCATGGCTGAGACATTCTGCTAACGCATCATGTTACCCTGCTCTGAGCAAACTCTCTTGGTTAAGACTATAAAGTTCAATGCAAAACTGATGGTAGCCAGTAGGAAAACGCATATTGATTCCAATGCTCTTTTTCTCCTTTGACATAAACTGATTTAACTCACTGATAACCTTCTGCTATTCCTCCAGTGAGCTCCTCCCCAGTTCCTGAAGAGCAGAGCGCATTCTAGTCTCATTGCTTTCCTCTCAAGAAAATAATGTTCCATAGAGATGTATGTAGATTCTGAATGAGATACCATTTCCCATTATCTATAGCGGAAGTAGCTTATGGTCCCCCTCTATTTTTATGGGTAAGAAACACATTTTGAGTTATTTTGGGCATAGCAATTCTCTTATAAACAGTTCACGAAGTGTGCTCTTCCCTCCCCAGCTAGTTCAAAATACACAAAACTCAAACTGAAACACCTGTCCTACTGGCTGGTGGCATAGGGGGCGAAAAGTCCCATGAACCTGTAGATTTGAGAGTGCTGCTGTTTCTCTCAGTTTTAATTTCCTGAAACCCTACAGAGCTGCTCCCTGAGGATTAAACTCCATGTTTGGAACAGAGAGTGTCTTGGACGAGAGAAGAGGGTTTGTGCTGAGGACCATTCCAACACGGCATTAACATACTGACCTGTACCTCCTCTCAAAAAGTAGCAAGCAAAAGAAATACAAAATGGGTGGGGCATAGGCTAGACAAGACTCCTTCACATCCTACTACCAGGGTGACAACGGTGCTCTTTCTTTTCTGGTTGAATTTAGACTGCAGAATAAGTAGCCTCTGCCTTTCAAACAACTATAGAAACCAAGGGAACATGTCACACCTGGGAGTACTCAATGCAGTATGCAACTGAGTTAGGCAGGGATCCTTTTTCTGTAGAAAAATTACAATTTGTTGAAATGGAAAGCTTTTTTTCCAGAGAACAAAAGTAATCTTTTCCCAGCTTTTTTATTTCACTTGATTCTTCTTGTTTTGAAATTGTCATAATATCTTAATTTTTTTAAAGACAATGGTTCAGACTTTTTTTTTTTTAAATGCTAATTTAGTTTTAAAACTAAAAGCCCAAATGTGAAATGCAATGCTTTACCATTATCAAAATGTGAATTCACATAATTCAAAAAGTTTTGCAAGTCACAAGACAGTTTAAGATTCTCATTATTTTATTTGAATGTGAAATTCTTCACATTCTTGCAGGATGAAAAAACATGTTTCTCTCTCCTCTCTGACATTTGGTGACTCTCTCGTATAATGCACAGTCTTGGCTGTCCAGTGCGTTCTCCTGCTGCTAACAGGCTCTGAGGGGTGACCACAAAGCAGTCGCAGAGCTCTTTGACAAGCAGTGTTGCAGAGTCTGTACCAAGTACGTTACAGTGCAGAGAGCTAAGCCAGGAGAGTCTGAACTTGGGCCTGATGGGAGGAGAGTTTGGGAGAAGTGTCCAGGAGGTATTTCAGTGAGGCTGGGAAGCAGGACAGTGGTGTTAGAAGTATACGGCTACGTTACCACAGGACTGTAAGTTAAAAATAGCCCTGGACCATCTTATATCCTGTAGTGAGGGAATCATGGCCTAAAAATGAAGGGATTTGAAGCAAGCTTTGGTCTAGGATGTGAGGAATGAGGCTCCTATTGGCAGGGAATCTTAGGACTCATTAATGGGCTGAGATTGTGGCCAAAATTTGAATTTCTGTATACAATGACTTTCTATATTCCAAAGTAATATGTAATTCTATATTCCAATAGTAATATGTATATTAAGACATACAGTGGTGTTGTACAGTCAGACTTGCCGTACCCTTCCATCTCAGGTTTAAGCTAGTGTTGGAAGGGAGCAAGATCTAAACCACACTGGGATTATTTCTCTGAATCCCCTTAGAGATCAGAGATGCCCTCCCTGTACAGACTGCAGTTGAATTCTCCTCAGTGAGAGCTTTCCTTGGGTGAGGGAACAGGAGAGAAACATGGTAAGCAGGTACTAAAGTGTAGTCATGATGTAAAAGGACTTACATAAAACACCACAAAGGGGAAAGTAGTCTTGCTGTGTCTCTTGCAGTCAGTGGTTCTTTTCAAACCCCAGGGACCTGGGGGCTTGCTGCTGAGCTTGCACACAAACCTAATGTGGTAGTCCCAGGAAATGTTTATTATCTTTCCTTACACTTTCTTTCCTGGGAATTCTCTTTCCTGTCTGCTTATTAAACAGCACTATGTCACATGACAAAATGAAAAAAAAAAAAAAACACTAAATAAGTTTTATAGTAGCTGGTTCGAATCCTGGGGCAAAGATTAATAAATTAAGAAAAAAAAAAATACGTAATGGAAAGTAGCCAGGCTAAGCACTTATTTGGATGAGGCAATTTATCGATTGCGGTTAGCTTTGTCTTTTCTGCACTGCTTGACATTGCTACTAGCAGCGTTTCAGCAAAAGACACTATTGTACGTGAACCCGGTGCGTGGTAAACTGTGTCATCACTGTCTCCACTAGGTAATCATAAATTAAGCTGTTAGTGATGTCTGAACAATGAGGCTGCCTTTGGTGGTTTGCTCATGTCAGCTTGTATTAATGGAACATCTTTCATACCTCTGGCATTCAGGGAGTAGTTTACAGGAAATTGGCTCACCGAGCCTAAATATAACAAATGTCAGCTTCAAATTCTCTGGTAATTAAGTGTAAATAAAATAAAACATTTTAACTAACAAAGAACACCCACCTGCTTTTAAGGAAGTCATACCATATAAGCAGAAGCTCTCGAAGTACTATTACGAAACAGTAACTCTAAGATAAGGCCTTGGTCTAAATGAATGAACACAAATTTCACTCACTTTAGTCTGTATAAATGTGTGCCCAGATGAATGCCCATATCTTCATTAGCCTGCATTCCCAGAGGGCTCTGTGTTCAGCCCATTCCTTAATAACTGGGAAACCCACTCGTGTGTTTGCAGACGTTCTTCCACAATGCAAAAAATGCTATGGCTGTCTCTGACCATGCTCAAGTTTAACACCTACCGACCGCTGTTGCCAACTGGTACCCAGAAGCGGAGACCTTCCCCCTGAGGAGAGCAGGATGCCGTCATCTGTGGCTTCACGGCTCCGGGGCCGTGCAGTTGTGCTGACGCCGCGGAGACAGACCCTGTGCTGGCCTCCCTGGGGAAGCGCTCACGTGAGCTCAGGCTTCGTGCTGGCCATGGCTGCTTCCAGCGGTTCACACGTTCCAGTTGCTGGGTTTTACACCTATGGGAGGAAATACGATCCTTACTGGTTAGGCATTAGAAGTGTTTGCTTGCTGAGTTAAGGCAGGATGTCTCTGTGTAATTAAACTCAGCAGACTGACTAGCAGTCTTTCCTATCAAGTCTTTAATTCCACAGGGTGACAGACCATAATGCAGGTCTGGAAGCTTCCTGCCTTGCGATTTAATTTCAGAAACAACCATTTTAATTATTTCTTGAGGTGATGGTTTCTGTCCGGTACCCCATCCAGGTTCACCCCGTCGGTCCCAGGCCACGCAGCCTCCTCCCGCGACTCACGGGCCGGGGCTGCGGCTGGGGCAGAGGGCTGCCCGCCCGGGAGGGCCCCCTCCGCCCCAGCGCCGGCTGCTCTGTCAGCGTGCGGTACCGCTACCGGCACCGAACCAGCCTCCCCGAGGGCACCGGCGCGAGGCCGAACTGCTGCACATCGCGCTCGCATTAGCGAAAGTATCAGTAATTAAAGCCGTGGTCGATGGTTATGCTGGGGTGGGGGCCCGGCTGAGCGCCCCCCGGCCGCACATCGTACCTGGGCCCGGCGTGGCCCGCCGCCGGCCTGCCCTGCCCTCCGCCCGGACCCCTGCAGGCCCCACCGCCAGCCGAGGCGGGCGGGGGCGGGGAGCGGCGGGGCCCTGCCGCCGGCGGCGGCGGGCGGCCGCGGGCCGTTGCTGGGCGATGGGGAAGGGCGGCGGCGGGCCCGCCCTCAGGCCGAGGCCGGCAGCGCAGGCGGCGGGGCGCGGCAGCGTTCACCCCAGCCGCCCCGGCTCTTCCCTTGGGCTGGGGCCGCTTCGCGTTTTAGCCGCCCACAGCCTTGCTACCCGCGCCGGCCGGGGCCGACGCAGACCCAGGGCGCCCAGAAGGGAGAAACCCGTCACCTGCGGCTGCCCCTTCTCCTGCGTCGCTCCTTACCGCTGGCGGCGCTGTCTTCCCCTGCGGGGCCGGGGCACACGGGCCCAGCCCCGCCGCCTGCCCCGGGTGGGCCTTCGTCCCGCGGGCCTGCGGAGGGCGGCGGCCCGGTAGGGCCGTGCGCAGGCGGGGGCACCGGCGCCGCGGGAGCTGCAGGTGCCGGCTGAGCCCCTGCGCGCCTCCCGCCTTCTGTGCGCGCACCTGAGACCCTCCAGCCGCTTGGACCTTTGGCTGGTGCCATAAGATGCCATGATATTATGTGCCTCATGAGAGCAACTACTTAATGCATCAATATTAATTACTTGAACCTGACCATCTTATATTGCAGACGAGCGCTATAATCCCCGGGATCCCCAACACCTACATCCTCAACAGAGGCTGGTGTGTGACCCAGCCTCAGTCCCTGAAGTCTCTGGAAGGAATGGCTCAGCCGTCCGTTCTCAGGGCCTCTCCTCCTGTCTGGCACAGCTGGCCCCTCACTCGGTGTCCTCATTACCCGCATCGTCTCATGGTTCTCTTGCGTGGAGGCCTGACTCTCCTCCTATACCTCTAGGGAACCACAGTGCGGGACTGAGGATGCCAGCGGACACAGGGCATTCAGTAGATGAGCATTAGCAGGCTTATTACCCAGCGCCAGGTTTAGAGCTTTTGAAGGTTTCAGGCGCATGACTGGGGAGGGATTCATCTGGCTACAACTTCAAACCCCAGATCTAGTGTCCATTGAGATGGCTACAGCTGCTCCTGTTAACCTCACACACAGTCAGACTGATAAAAGCTATTGTTTCATTCAGGATGGACACTGTTGTTGCTGTGGATGAGATAAGAGCTTGTGGGGCAGTGAAACATGGGGTGAAGAAGGCTGAGTCTACCTGCACCCTGCTGCTGGTTGAGGCCTCAGCACAGACAGACCTATGCTGCTCACTGCCTGCTAGACTGACACAGGGCTTGTGAAGTCTTCCTTCCCCGTGAAAGCGCAGAGGCCTCATGCCACAGCAACCTTAACCATCACTTTGTTTCTTACATTTCAGTGAAGAGGTATTCCTAGCTGAACTTCTGCCTGATTTTTTTTTTATATACTATGCAGCAAAATCCCTAATGCCTGTATAGTAAACAAAACCACGTAAATTTTATAACTATGTACTGTCCATACATAATAATATTCTAAATGGCAATTTCTCTTTAGATCATGTCCAAGACAGATGGGCGCTTTTGTCCTCACCCTGTCCCAGGAGTTAGCACGTTCACTGCATCACCATCTGTAGCTGTGGCTTTCATTACCAAGGTAACGGCGTTTTTCCTCACGCTACCTGTGGGATGGAAGAGTTGTTTCATCCCTTATTTACGATAGGGGAAATACCTATAGTAAAGTTCTGTGACAAAATCAAGAGTGGAAAACAGCTCCCCAAACCACAGGCCACAAGGTCCTGTCTCCCATGCTGACTCCGGGTCAGTGACACTGAGGTTCTCTCCAAGGTCAGAGCATCTTTTTCTTGCTCCTTGGTAGCTCCTCACGGTTTCAGCTGGAATCTGTGGAGTGAGGAGCCATTTGCTGGGATGCCATTGCTGAATTTTACTGCAGACAAATCCTGGGCACACAGAGCACAAAGCAATTCAGGAGGTGTGCTGGGTGTTGCTGGCCACCAACAAAGCACCCACCTAGTTGCTCACTCACTCCCCCCACCAACAAGATGGGGGAGAGAAGAGCAAAAGTGAGAAAGCTCATGGGTTAAGATAAAGACAGTTTAATAGGTGAAGCAAAAGTGCATGTGTGAGCAAAGCAAAATAAGGAATTCATTCACTACTTCCCATCGGCAGGCAGGTGTCCAGCCACTTCCTGGAAAGCAGGACCTCGGCACGCATAGTGGTTGCTTGGGAAGACAGAGGAAGATTTGGAGATGTGTTTCACTCACTGTTATCAAGGTGAAATCAAGTTTCTGTATCAGATGGAAGCAGGGCAGGGTGAGAATCAGCAGCAGCTTAGCAAATCCATTTGTAATCTCTGGGCAGCTGGGAGGCCGTTAGAATTCTTCAGTCACAATAGTTTTGCCATTTGTATTTCCAACAGAGAGATTAACAGAATGCCTTTGAGCTGACAGGGCAAAAGCACAAGAGAAAGGTGGATCTGTGAGGGAGCCCACCTGTCTCCTTCTTTTCTGCAGGACATAATGAACTCTACTTAATTGTATAAAACCTGGAAAAGAAGCTTATCATATGAAAAGCCATGAAGCAACACAAGTGAAGTCTGGAGGGGAGTCCAGGTGCTTGGGAGCAAGAAATGTTAGAGAGAGAGTAAAGTAGCATGAAAGGTACTGTTATTTAAAAGCCCTAACAATTTGGGGATTTTTTTCCACATAAATTGTATTATTGATTTCTGTCATGTTGTCACACCATATGGTGCCTCATCCTCCTGTTATGGTTAATAACTGAGAAGAAGTAGTTTCAAATGTTAGCTCCGTGGCATGCAGCAACTTCACTAGCCATGTAGTTTATTTCCAGGGGCAGGACTAATCTTGGAGATGAGCAGCATTTGTCCTCAATGATGTATTTTATGCTGTCTGCCTCACACAGAGTTATCTGATCATAGTGTCATTACCAGTAATGATCATGATATCTGTACAGTGCTTTCTGATCAAGATGTAGGGACACTGCCCAGTAATTGCACTGTAGCACTCTTCTCCTTGCAGTAAAACCACAAAAATTCAAATCTGGAAACAATATAGTGTGTATAAAACTAAAAAGAAGTTGAAATGAAATGAGGGCAATCCTCATCTGAGTTACTGCTAAATGCATATAGGTCTCAAGGAGATATCACAGCACAGGCCCATCCTCCTTTTCTCCTGCTCACTCTATGACTTGCACTGTTATCTGCATCCTCGGCATGGCTGGGTTCCCCAAGTAACATGCCCTGGCTGCTTATCTTGAAAAAGCTCTGTCTGTGGATGGGGAAGTGGGGACAGTTCACCGTGACTGAAGGATTTGGTCATGCAGAAGGCATCTGTTTTGTGAGAAAGCTGCTGTAAGTGGTGAGGGAAAAACTGGAAACAGAAAAACCAAAAGGGAAAGAGCACTGGGGCAGAGGGATGACATGGGCAGAAACACAGTTGTCTGCTGACCTAAGACAGGTTGGTGGACTCAGCAGTTAGCAGATTTTGTGGTGTTCAGATATGAACTGTAGATATAGCCAGTTTATAACTTGATGTGGGCTTTTCAGTTTTGATTGTAAAGCTATGGTACTAGGTCTGATCCACAGATACAAAAATGTGAGGACTTTAAGAGTCTTGTTTGCATTTATTAAGACTTTATTAATTAAAAAAGAGAAAACATATAGTTCATCATCTGTACGAAAGGGTGAAGTCAGATAATCTTCACTTATAAAGCTGAGATGTCAAAAGAGACTTTTACTCCTAAGACATTTGCATTATACTGGTCTTGAAATCTGTTCCTTTACCCCCTTTCTGGAGACAGTACATGCTGGAACACCCTTGGAGACATGCCTTTAGGAGCCGGCCAGTTTGCTTTGCCTCCATCACTCTGACCCTGTTGGGTTACATGTATGTTTCCTGGGTGAGGGGTCCTACATTTTCCTTCTTTGTAGTCGTAGGGGTCCCAGGGGAGCTCTTAGCTTCGAGGTATTCAACCACTCCGTATGTCACCATAGACAACACAAGGACAGACAATAAAATGTACAGTTTGATGTAGACTTGCAATTTGGTGCTATAACCAAAGGCAATGACAAATCCACATGATTCCCAGAGACGGTAATTGGCAAAGGCAGCCTCCTTGTGTTTCTCAAATAAAATGCCATAGAGTCCTAGAAGGAAGGAGAGACACGGCTTGTGAAGTCTGAAACCATGTATTTTCTGCAAAGTGAATAAATAAACCACAATGGGCAAGATAGACCCTCCTTCATAAATGCCAGAGAAGGGAAAATACAAGCTGTTTTAAAACATTTTTGCACTCACGTGGATTGTTATAAGTGAAATAACAGAGAAAAAATGACAACATAGAGAATATCAGAGAAAAAGGGAAAGAAAACGGGAGGAAAGAAGAAAGGATGGGTTCTATTGAAGTGAGATGGCACAAAGTTTATTTTTCAAATTTTCAGCCACAAAAGGGAAGGTTCTTGCACTGACAAGTAAGGAGGAAGAGCAGATGGCCAGGAATGGCCCTTGACACTGTAGAGTCTCCATGTGTAACTATTGGTAAGGTTATACCAAGTCCTTACAGGCTTTCAAAGAACAGGCAGTTTTGTCTAGGGACATGGTCCTTAAGGACCACGATGCTCTTTCAGTGTGGGGTAGAAAGGATCAAAGAACCATAGGGACCTCCCTGCTGCCATCCTTCACCACTTTTGTGGGGAACCTGCATGGACTCTGCATGCACTATCTACCTGTTCTTCAAACCATTTCTTTCAGCCGCCTAAGGCATGGGACTGTTCATGTGAAATGCATGGGAAGCTCCCACTGAGTTCAGTCAGCTGCACATCCACAACTGTGAGTCAGGGAGGGTTTCCCAGCCTCCAGGTCTGACTGGCTGGGCGCACAGGGAAGGGGACAGAGCTTGCTTTTCTCCGGGTGCTGAGCTAGCATCAGTGGTGATAAAGAAGCAGGTGTTTCCACTGGCTCAGCTGTGGTGTGCAGGGAGGGAAGGGGAGGAATATCATGAACCCTGACTCTTCTCATCCACTTCTCTAACAACACATCTGTTCGAAATATGCACGTTCAGCCCAAAGGCACAGAGGAGTACTCTAGAAGTCTGGGTAGGCTCAACTAACCCTTCAGTTTTGTTAAGAAAGGGGAGACATCATCTGTATGTAAAAATTCACTGCTTCCTGATGACTATAAGAGGACATTTACCGAGTGATTCAATTTAGCCATGATGGAAAACCTGGACAAGCGCATCACAAGATGTACTTAGTTCATTAAGCTGCCCAAGTGTAGTGTAGTGTGAATTATTTGATAATCCTTCATAGTTTTGCCTAATAAATGAACAAGTACAAGTTGTTCATGTAACTTTGCTGATATGCCCTGTGTTATCTTCCGAAAAGGGATTAGTGAGGAGAGTTTAATATAGGAAGGTTTCTGATATGTAAAGATTCTGGCTTTCAGATAGTACCTGTTTTCCCTTGCTATTTTGAAGCCTTCTTTTTTGATCAAAACAATGGGAGAATTGAGTGGGGTCTAGTCCAAGGTTCAGCTATAGGAAAGGCTGACTTGGCAGGGAAGTTCTCGTTTCTGAGATGCATATATGGTATCAGCTAGCAGTTACACAGGAGCACAATGGTGGTTTTGCCTCAGACCTAAACATTTGTCCTTATCACACACACTGTCGAGTGCAATGTGGCGCAAGTTGCCTGGCTGGAGCTTTAGCAGGACCTGCCGGGCTGGCTGAGTGGAGAGGCTGCTAGCTCTGAATTCTCGCAGCTCACTTCGTGCAAATTATCCTCCCTGTTTACCACTGCCTGTTTTCCCACTCCTTCCCCTGGTACTAGTAGGCATGGGTATATAACAGGACTGCTGGAAATCATTTGAGTTCAGGTTTATAAACTTTCCAGACTGATTCGTATCTTTTCTAAAGACGGACGTCAGCCTGGAAAGAACTTCATTTTACTGTAGTCTACCCGGTAGCTCTGTGCTACACAGTTGTTATGCCCCAAGTGCAGTTATTGCCAGGGGGTAATAATAGCATCTGTGTTCAGGTTAGATAAGAGAGGGCACTACACACTCTGAAATGAAGCAGCTTTCACTGGAAGTAAATGAGAGTGCCCACAGATGCACACAAACATGTTAGGAAACCTTTATAAGACAAAGCGACTCATCTACTGTGAGCCTATATATCCTCTAGGGGGAACTCCAGTATTAACTATCCACAGCAGGCCAACGTAAGCCATCTTCAATTACCATAAAATGCCTTAAGTATGCAGCACAATGCCATTGTATTTATTCAGTGGTTAATCTACTGAGGCCCAAGCAGCAGTCATGGGAACTTGCCAAAAGAAGGACCACAGACCTCAGTCCCCAATGCTGTTTTAGAGGTCTTCTCTCACCTCGTAGCCTTTGGTGCTGGGAATTTCTTATGGGATGTATATCTGTATAAAGCTGATGAAGGGGAGAAGAGATTTAGTCCTAAATGGGCATGTCAAACTGAAGATCCTGTTCTGGGATGCAGCAATATGGCGTAAGGTCACTGCACCTCTCTGTTAAGGTTTCATGTCATCACTTGATGTTTCAGAGTGACAATGTGACAAAGCAAACTCTGTATAATTTTATAACTGGGAGCTATGGAACAGCTGAAGACAAAAAAAAGATACTGTGCAAGCATAAGGAACATTTCTTTTTTTCCCAGCTAACACAAACGTGACAGTTTCACAAGTATCCTGCAGGAATCTGGGAATGGAGATGACCTGTTACAGTGCTGTTATAGAGGTCAGTCTTGTCACACCACTGCAGAGCTCACTCACCATTGAGTAAGCACAAAACTTTGTCCACCATCTGTGCCTCATCCGGGGTTGGGAACTGCGGCCACTTCCCAGCCTCCTTCTCTGACACTTAGGTCCTCTGTACTTACCCGTTTTCCTAACAAGGGCACCAGGTGCCTCTTCATCAGGCATGCAGGGACCTTTCTGAGGAGATGTCTTTCTCAAAAGACATCTCAAATGTATACAAATGCCTGAAGAGGATGGAGCCGTGGTCTTTTCAGTGGTGTCCAGTGACAGGACAAGGAGCGAGTGGCACAAGCTGGAGGAGGTTCACAAACACAGGAGGTTCCCGCTGGACATCAGGAAACACTTTTTTTACTGTGAGGGTGACTGAATACTGGCACAGATTTCCCAGAGAGGGTGTGGAGTCTCCCTCCCTGGAGATATTCCAAAGCTGACTGGACATGGTCCTGGGTAGCTGAATTTGGGTGGCCCTGCTTGAGCAGGGGGGTTGGACAAGGTGACTTCCAGAGGTCCCTTCCAACCTCAACCCTTCTGTGATTCTGAAAGAAGCCAAGTGTCTGAGGGCAAGGCTTTCTGGAAAAGAGAGAAGCAAGAAAAAGGATACGTCCTTTATCGCAGTGGGAGACTAAGATATGGCTCTCAAGAGTGTTGGGAAGGAGCCTGATGAACAGTCAGGAAGACTGTGGCTGAAGAAGCAGGAAGTGAATGAACAGCTTTACTTCAGAGAGAGCAAATCCTCACTGATGTTGTCCTTCCATGAACCTGAATAATGAGAGCACTGATATAAAATTGTACCAAGGGCACAAGGCTGTGGATTGGGATGAGAGAAGATGAGAGGGTGTCGCTTTATGTATGTACTAGCTCTCTCTCCTCTGAGGTATATGAGCTGGAGCTGCTGGAGGGGCAGAGAAGTCTGGCTGGTCACTTCCTTGTGTGTAGAGGGGGGACGCTACAAGTACTGGAAAGGAGATCGCTGTTAGTGCCAGGCAGAGGATTGTGGTGTTTTCCCTTTGGCTCTCTAGGAGGAACATGACAATTTATTTAGTGGGTGAAATCATCTAAGCTACTGAAGCACCCAGAGGGACCAGAGAGAGAGAGGCCGAGACACATAACCTGACGTGGGTCCAGATGAGTTAGTTCTGTCACATGCGTATTCCTATGGCATCTGCCAAATATGAATTTGAGAGAGAGGAAAACAATATTCATGAAATAAGAGGGAAAATATGGGAGCAGATGGGAGAGCATGTAACTGTCTTACCGACACAGGCTATGGCATTGATTTAAAAAGAGTGTGACTGACAGTGATTAGCAGACTTTACTTCAAGTCATCACAGACTATAGCTTTTTCTTGCCCTCTCCAGCACTTTAGATCCTGTCTGTAGTCACTATAAGAGAACTTCCTCTAGTTTTGGTTGAGGGATAAGTTTAAATAATCCCTTACAGAAGTCGGTTTATATCAGCTCATTATCTGAACTGTCAGTACATAATAATTGCACTGTATCACAAAGCAGCAGAACATAAAAGATCATAGAACCAACCATAATGTATCAGATAAGAAGTCCAAGGGTATACTTCCAGTAACAGACTCCTAGGATAAGACTGTAAGAAATGAGGCAAGTATACAGTGGTTTTTCTCCCCCAATGCCCTCCTGACTCTGGCAACGAAAGACATAGGGACTTTCTGAGTTGGAGATTTCCTCTGGACCATCAGGCTTTAATGGCCCCCAAGAACATTTTCACCTGAAATGATATAATTCCAGCTTAAAAACATTTACATTTTTGGCAATGAATTCCATACTTTGATTATGCATTGTGTGAAAAAAGCATTTCTTTTGATTTCTATAAAGCCTGCTGCCTGATAACTTCATTTGGTGGCACTAGCTATTAAGACAAACAGTGAATTTCTAATCACCTTCTCCATACTCTTCATGATCTTACTGACTGCTCTCCTTACTTATCACTTGTCCAGGCTAAAGTGTTCTAGTTTGTTAGTCTTCCTTCAAGTGGAAGTCTCCCATGACTCTGCTCCTTTTTATTGCGTTCTTATGCCTTATCGTATTCGATTATGATTTTTGAAATGAAGCAAATCAGAACTGCATGGATTTACTTGGTTGCATAATGTTGCTCTCTGTGGTTTTCTCCTTCAATTTTTTTCTAATAACTCCTAACAGCCAATTTGCTTCTTCTTTTGTTGCTGAGCTTTGAGTTGATTTTTTATCCAGAGTGCTCTCCTTTATTGCAAAAGACAGACTAAATGTATCATTCTTCTGAGTTTTCTAATTTTCTTTGAAATACTTATACTCCTCCAGAAGATTTATTCTGAATATCCATTATCATCTTCTGCAGTGTTCTTCTCTCTTCATCTTGGAAAAAATTGTTTAATGAGTATTTTACTTTGTTATTCCCAACTTGTTCTTATTTATTCTACTTTCCAATGAGCTAACGTATTTCTTTTAGATGCTTTCTTAAACCTATTATGATGTTTATGCACGTGTTGTTTTATAAATACAAACATGCAGATTTTTCTATCTCAAGAAAATTCATTTCATTGTCACCAGGACTTACCATTCGTTTGTGTCTGCCAAATGGCATCAGATAGGCCCCAAAGAGCAGGGAATACGAAAAACACAGCAAGCTGCTTAGGATGAGGTTTCCACAGCAGTAGTGCTATTATACAGGCGGTGTTTGTAACTGTGGCTGTTGATTTAGAAAGAAAGAAGAGAAATATAAATCCTATTACAAACAGGACAGATAGCGGTAGATAACACTTTCAAATTCTTCCCCCAACTAGAGCACAAGGCAATCTTAAAATCTTTCTGGTTCATTGAGATTTGCGCTGACTGAGTTGATATCACATGAAATACAAGACAATGCAATCCTTTGGCAGGCTTCAATTAATAATTCTGAGCAGTGTCCTGAGCTGAGAGATCCTTGGCGCTGATACAGCTGTTAGCCCAAAGGACAAGAACTGCCACTGAGTAGGAGAAGGGGCTGCTGAAAGACTTGCAGTCATCATGTGAGGCCTGTGGGAAGGGGGAGGAAGCACCCTTCTGCTCTCCTTACCTAGTCCTTAAACGCAGGTTTCCTTTCAGGGCCAGAAATAGTTAAGGATATCTATAGGGTCTGGTGACTTTTTATCTTTCTTTTTAAAAGCAGAATGTAAACGAGTCACCGATTCCTCCACAGGAACACCTTTACAGGCTGAGTACAAAGACCATTCGACAGAACTGAGAGGTTCAGAGGTCTTGCATTACTAACACTCTGGGGGTGTTTTATTATTTTTATATGGATTTTTTTAAAATCTAAAATTATTTTCATAGAGTGAGACATACACCTAGGACAGACATGTACAGAAGAATCTCTGAACTAGTGACCGTAGCATAAAGGACTCTAAATTTCTTCTTCCTTGCCCAGGTTTAAAATTTCCTGTGGAGGAAATGCCACAGGATGGCAGGAATGTCCAGATGCACATTGACTCAGTCAGTGACGTTTCTAATAATACAGGTTACTGTGTAGTGGAAGTAAGGTATCAGTGCACTTCAGTATGAATACCTTAGTGGATATAGGGACACAAATGAAATATTTCTCGGTATTTTTCTGCCTGCATTACTCTGTTACTCATTGGAACAGTGTTTTCTAGAAAGTAAGATGTTCTTAAATATACAAAACTCTTCTCATGCCAGCCTGAAAATTACTGACCCGTACAGAGGCCCTCAAGTTATTTTAGGCTCACACACTGGCATATGACTCTTCCTTTTATTTTTCTCTCTATAGAGCAAGTAGTGAAAAGAACGCCAGGCCAAACTTTAAAAAATTTCCTGAAATTCATAGACTGGTTGCTTAAATTCTAAGTTCACCATCCCCTGGGACTCAAATCAATGTATCTCACGAGGTTCGCAGTTGCTTTCACTCCATAAAAGTAAGGAGGTTTCACCCCAATGGAGAAATCCTTCTCAGGTATAGTGTAGGCCTCAACATCTGTGTTGTGAGATTGTTTATCACTGGTTGCATTAGAGCTGTGAAGCATCAAAGCTGTAGGGCACTTTCTGAGTAGACAGCGCCCTCAAAAGCAAGGTGAACTACACCACCAGCAAAGTGATGTAAGCCAATGACCTCAATACAGTGGTTAACTGTGCTGCCTCTCTTCTCATGAATGATGTTTGCCTCCAGGTTGACTTTGGTTTTAATTGATAGATGACAGCGAGCTCTCCCTTTATAGTGCATGTAAAGGGGATGTGCTGCTTTTGGCTGGGATAGAGTTAATTTTCTTCATAGTAGCTAGTATGGGGCTATGTTTTGGATTTGTGCTGGAAACAGTGTTGATAATACAGGGATGTTTTAGTTACTGCTGAGCAGTGCTTACACAGAGTCAAGGCCTTTTCTGCTTCTCACACCACCCCACCAGCGAGCAGGCTGGGGGTGCACAAGAAATTGGGAGGGGACACAGCTGGGACAGCTGACCCCAAATGACCAAAGGGATAGTCCACACCATATGACGTCATGCTCAGCATATAAAGCTGGGGGAAGAAGAAGAAAGTGGGGGACACTTGGAGTGATGGCGTTTGTCTTCCCAAATAATCATTATGAGTGATGGAGGCCTGCTTTCCTGGAGATGGCTGAACACCTGCCTGCCAATAGTTGTAGTGAATGAATTTCTTCTTTTGGTTTGCTTGCGTGTGTGGCTTTTGCTTTACCTGTTAAACTCTCTTTATCTCAACCCATGAGTTTTCTCACTTTTACCCTTTCAAATCTCTCCCCAACCCACCAGGGGGGAGTGAGCGAGTGGCTGTGTGGTGCTGAGTTGGTGGCTGGGGTTAAACCACAACAAGGGGGAGCACTGGATTTGATATATTACATGAGGTGATCAGTCCTTCAGGTGACCTTTACATACCTAATGCAAACAGAAATTTTCTACCCGTGAACTGAGAGATCTTTCCAAACAGCAGAGAGCAGAGGGAATTTACAGCTGAAAAGCAGATCATCACATAACCAACGTAATGTATCCCCAGGGCACAGGTCACATACGTCTGGAAGAGAAGAGATAGTGGTGACACGTTTTCTTCAGTGAAAATATGCAGGTAAGGTTCAAGGGTCTTAGCCCGGAGTATTTGGTAAATAGCCAGCATGGATGAAATCAAAGGAGCACAGCTGCAGAGTTTGCTGACAAGTCCCTGGCGTATTGATATAGTTGGCCTTCAGCAGTGATATTGCTACCTCAGTTCCCTGTCAGACTGATGCCATGCAAACAGAGCAGTAACAAGCAGGAGAAGAAACTGGAGCACTGCTCACTATGCAAATAAAACTCCTGGAAGTGGTGTTAGGAATTTTCTGCCCTTCCCTTCTTAGCCCAAGAGATGAAAATTGACAGTCGCCACTGTGGTCATCACAGAGCAGCTCCCAAGAAATGAAGAGGACCTCACCTATAAGAGTGTGCAGCCAATGGAGATGGCCATGGAGTGAATCCATTCAAACACAGCAGCAAGTGCACTCTTCCGTCTGCTTATATGCAAGGTTTGAAAGCTTAAGTGTCAAATAAGCAGCTCAAGAAGTTTGCCCCCTTTCTTTGGAGGCTTTCTCAATGAATGTCTGGAGAACATGCCTGCTGTGGGTCTAGGTTTGTAGAGGAACTGGAGGAGCAGAGGTGGTTTTGATCATTTCAGTCTGTCAGGGTTTGGACCTGTTGCACTAGTGACTGGTGAGGGCTTTCAGCCAGCCACGTTGAGGGTTTGCCCTCTTACCGTAAATGTTCTCAGAATAAAATATGTGGTAAGTATGCTGACTTGCACTTACACAAACTCTAGGGAAACCAGAAGGAAGGAAGATATAAAAGCTTTGCAGACTTCTGGCTTTTCTCCCAGTTTGTTATTTACAACAAGCTGAAGAGTTTGAACCTGTAGCTCTCTGCTGTGGCCTCCACTGGTGAGTTAAGCTCTCTATAGCGTTCTTTTTAAGGCTGTTCCAAGGGACATATTTACTGCTGGCCTCTCCTGTTTGAAGATGTCACTCAGAGTTCATTCAAGTAGAAGTAAGCAGTAATTTAGCAAGCCACAAATCACCACTGAAAACATCTTCATTTAACAAGTAAACATAGATCAGATGCAATAGTAAGACACAAAGGCACAAAAACCAATCAATCAGGCAGAAATAGATTTTCATTGTCATCCACACCTTTGTGTAGTCACCAGAAAGAAATCCCTGTTCAAACCCACTGTACATTGTCAGAGGGATTAGAAGACACTGTCTTTTATCTTTAAGATGCTGGAAAGTTGCTAGGAACGTAGACCAAAAGGATGGTGTCTTTAGTATTTCTTTCTTGGTCTCTGCTTGGTCAGGTTTGATCTGGTCCAGAAATATAGCAATCAGCAGCACAGCTAGCACACCACTAGCTGCAAAAACAAAACAAAAAGTTCATGAAAAAATGAGGAATGCTGGAAGAATGATGGGAAGTCGCTTGCTGCTGTTATTGTTCTGACTTCGAGCTTAGCTCTCTGTGGGATGTTTTGGCAGATGCCTCTGATTCCACTGCAGTGTAAAGGCCATTTCTGTGTAAACAAGAAGGCCTGATCTACATTCACATCTTCTGCATACAGCTGCGTACCTCACAGATCCCCTCAGCTTAACTGTGCCTGGCCTGCTGTGACAGCCGCCGGGCCTGCTGTGACAGCCGCCGGGCCAGCTGCGTGGCCGCAGAGGGTGATCGCTCACCCTTCCAGGGCAAGCCAGGGGTCTCGGGGACAGGGAGCTGGCCAGAAACAGCTCCCTCGGGAGCTATCAAAAGACTTTAGATCAACACGAGAGAGGAATATTCACTTCCAGTGCCAAGGTTTTCATGGCTAGGAGGGATCTTCCTCCAAATACATGGAAAGAAAAATAAAGCGCTAGAAGTAGAACTGCTGTCTTGGATCCCAGTATATGTTGCTTTTTTTTTTTTTTTTTGTCAGCTCAGAGCCATGCTTTGAATACAGAATATGTGCTATTTTAAAGATGATAGTGAGCAACTCTGGGTGACTTGAAAAAGATGTAAGTTACAGCTTTGAACTTATAATTTCACAGCAGAAGCAGCATATGAAAGAATAGATGGGGTAGTTAATCAGAAAATGATCATGTATGTGTCGGTGTAGGTTTGTTGCTCGTGGAGTGAATCAATACAATTTTTTTCATGTTATCAGGAAGATAGCTGTGGCTCATAATATACATGAAGCAGCCACAGATTCAGAACTGATTGCTTCGTTTCAGATGCAAGGCATGATTAGGTTTCCTCTCTTACTTATGCTGACTAGAAATCCATCCATGAAAAAAAGTAGAGTTCAGAGTAAGAGGAGAACCAGGCACCTCTTCCCATCCACTTTGTCTGTTTAATGTGCTCCTGTGTTACTGTGTATGGGCCTGCTCTTTTCTGTGAACTTTCAATGTCCAAATATATTAGCAGATTTACAGTGAATTGCAATCAATTTTTTATTGCTTATTATTTCTCATCCATGTCTCCTAGAATGAAATTGTGTTCTCCAGTGTCCTGGTTCTCCACTGTGGCTGAGCTGTAAACCCTTCACAATGTAAGTCATATTGTCAGTTCTGCCAGGCTGTTTATTAGTGCTTATGGGCTGACTGCAGAACTTATATGGGTGAGAGCAGGACATCCACATTTACAGGACAAATATTCTAACAAATATGTCAAATGAATCAAGAGCAATTACAGGAGATAATAAACTGCATGGCTTAACAGTGGTTGGTATGATCATAAATAGAAGCATCCACAGTCCTTGAGAAAACTAAACAACAAAAGACTTCTCCATTATTGCTCCACCCAAGCTGGGCAAAATATGCATTCAGCAACCAAATAGAGGAGACATTTTTAAAATGTCTGTGAATGAAATATTTAGCTATTTGGTTTCCCTCGAGGTAGGAAAAGACATATCTTTTATTAAGACCTTAAAAGAAAAATGAAACCCTACTGGCGCCGGGTCAGTAGACAGCAGGGTTGCATTCATTTTGCATGAGCAAAGCCTAAGGGAGTGCTGTATATGTTAGTCATCAAATTTAAATTTAAACTTGTGAGCCAAAGCTGCCTTTAGCAGAAACGCATCAGCTCCAGCACGCTCTGGAAGGGAAGTGGGGGGATATTCTTTGCATTTTCTCACCAATTAGGAATGGAGGTTGGGGAAGGAGGGAGGGTTTGCTGTGATGCGCTTGTCTGGTGAGGGCTGGCTCTGACCAGATCACATACTCTCTGTTTGAGCATATGACAAATTCCATGCATCTGTCTCAGCATAGAGAGTATATCTATGTGGAGAGACCGCAAAGGTATTTTAACAGAGCTAAGGTGACATATTGCCTTGCCAGATACTTCCCCTTTATCCAGAGAAGAACTTGTTTTGAGCCAGATACTTTTTGAACTTTCCTCAGTGCATATCTATTTTTGTCTTTCTGGCTTTTGATGTCATCAGCCTTCCCTGTCTTTGATTCCTTTCTAGCCTTATGCAAGAAAGGTCTATAGCAGCTGTAGTTACTAAATGGGAGACATGCCAATTTGCCTAGTGCTTCTCTTTATTTTCGTCTTTCACACTAAGGTATTATAATTCAAGAATCACAGCTGAGAATTGACTGAAGTTGTAAAATCTCAGCAGGGATCCAAAAACCTCTCCCCAAATGATTGCATGTTCTGGGAGCCGTGGTTCAGGTCCACCTCTAATTACAGTGTAGTTCTTGTGCTGAAGCTGTTTTACATGTGGTAGGACACCAGCCAGTTCCGACAGGCGTCCCCAGATGACTAGAAGTTGGTGAGTTCAGGTACCACTAGCTGGGCCGCTTTTAGCATCTTGGACCTCTGCATTCATATATAAATCTGCCCAAGGCCATCAGTAACTACTTCGCTATTGCTGATCCTGAAGATAGTGAATTTAAAACTATCATCTCATGCATAACTGGATAAGCTGCTGCAATCCTCTAATTGCAATGTGGGCATGCTTTTGATTCTAGTCTGTAGAGCAACGCTGACTTTGGGGGAAACAGTGGGGTCACCATACTGGGGTTCAGCTTTATTCCAGGTGAAAAGTGTAAAGAATGTCTTGCTCCTTTAGACAAAAATGATACGGCACTGGCACAAAGCATTTGAAACTGTTTAGGAAGGAGTTGTTTACAGCTCTCACATATCTTATTTCCATTTAGCAAATTGGGTTGAAGGGGGAAGTTGGAAACTTAATCTGCAAAGTCATGCTAGGTTTCGCAAGTAGTAGGTTCCTCATCAGTGATATTCATTAAAGATTGTGTGGATTACTTACCGGTGTAGATCCCTAGCAGAGTGTAGATTAAGGAGTTGGAGGGTTCTGTTGACCCAGTGGTGTTAGTGGCATCAGTCATGCAGTCATAGGCTCCGCAGCATGCCAGGTTCTCCTCTGAGATTTCCTCTAATTCAGTAAGAACCAAAAGAAAGGCATGACAGGGAAGAGATCAGATGAGTACACACTATATGTAAGGATATAAGGAGAAGGGAATCCAGCACTTGGTGATTTCAAATCCTTCCTGATTAGAGATGTTTAACTTCAGAATCCCTGTTTAACACACAAAAATTTGAATAACAGAAACAGTTGCTCAAGACAGAACACTGAATTGATGGTTACATGGAGACATGGACTAAAGCCAGAAATTGAAATCTGAATCCAAGCTCAATTTGCAGTATTTAAAGTTCCAGTGTGTACCTGTACCTATTAATCATAATACCCCACAAGTCAGGTCCCTCAGTTTACACCGCCACTGAACTGATGGACCTCAGCTCTTACAGCCAGAGCACATTATCCCTCTCCAGGTAATTTCTGTATACATCATAGGAACGGAAACCACCTCGAGACATCTTTCTGTTGTATAAATTCAAATTACGATTACCCACTGAATGCAGTCTTCCAAGAAATCAGCTTTTCCTGGCTTTATTACTTTGTTACTGGCTTTATTACTCTTTGAGAACATACTTGAAACTAGAACAGTTGGGCAGGGTTTGGAGTAAGACCTTTGCTTTGTTCAGTCCCATCAGTGTTGTGCTGGGCATGTGTCAAAGCCACACACGTGCGTGTACTCACACACCCTGTATGTCACCACAACACTGTGCCCGCTTCCTCCAGTACCTTTCCGTAAACAAAAAATACTAACCCAAAGTGTGAGCCTGAATAAGCTATGTAGTGGGGAAGGATGATCAAAAAAACATGCAATTATTTCAGTCCTTTCACTGCAGAATTTGTCATTGGTCCAAGCATAATAAAGGGCAATACAGTGTACGTTGGCTGATTCCTCAAACAGGACTTGATCTGTAATTTTTCAGTTAGGGTTATTGTGTAACTATTTCAGACCCTCAGCAAAATTACCACATGCAAAAGGTGAGTCACACTAAAAAAGTGTGGAAGTGTGTAAAACAAGTTTTTTATCTGTTCATGCATCATCTGAAGATGAAGATGCACATGCAATTAGTGATGTGGAAGCTGCAAGACAGGGTTTGCTCTGTTCCTTTGGAAATAAGGCTGCAATATTGATGAGTGAGAAAGGATGACTTGTAATTTACATTAATTACTGTCTTCTGTTGTAGTATTACCTCATGGTGTAGCTTGCCTTGCTGTGTCTGGATGCAGTGATGCAGGCAGTATGTCAAGTGTACATACGTGTCTGAATTCTATGCATTTTGATTCTGCAGATACATACCGTATCTTTCTGACTGCTCAGTGGAATTATACATTTTAAGTATATGGACAATATGGGTGGATATCTTTGCTGCACTGTCAGAGGAAAGGAAAAGAAGTGAGTGCTTGGAGACCCTTACCCCCCTGCAAGAAGCTCCCTCTAGATTAAAGCTGAGTCTCACTGAGAAGGCACAGTTGGGAAGCTTAGTACGACTGCTCAACACTGTTGTGAAGATACACAAGGCCTTTGGCTTTGAGAGCTGTTCATAGCACACCTCCCAGGAGTACAGCATTGCCTGAAATCCTATGTAACTGATACAAAATAAGAAAAAGTTAGAGTTTCATTAGAATTTAGAGAAGCATCCTCAGGTGTGAAACTAGGGGAGGATTTACAAGATAGAAAGAGTATTTTAATCCTCTTATTAACATCACTTAACATGATGTGTGCTGTGAGGCAGAGGAGAGTAAAATGGTTGCAGTCTGTGCAGACCCCATAGCTGCACCAAAGCCTCTGCCCTGCAAATGAAACCAGAACGGCCATTCCCTCCTGAGACGTTGTGTGGCTCAGTGATCAGGTCAGCAGGGCTCCGTTGCACTTGATACAGTCCTTCAGCATTCCGCTTTGATGGTGTTTCATCTATAGTTGCTTGAGTTTAAAGGAAACATGATTCTCCGTAAGTATCACACCTTGTGACAACTACTGTGCCATAAACCCAAGGATTCAAAGGTTAAAACCTGATGCCAGCTCCCTGACATTTAGGTTTAACTGAAAACCTATTTGAATACCCTCCAGAGGACATACTGTTTAACTGAGCCAGGGAAGAGAAGTAACTTCTTGCTATTCATAGTAGCAGTGTATATGGAAAGCTCTTTCCGTGTCCATCCTGTTCTGACTTTGACAGGATAGGGAATGCACGGGAGACTGCAATGGTAATTACTGTAGCACTTTGAATTTCTAAGGTGGCATCCAAGTATTAATTTATCTTCACAACTGCCCTTTTAGAGCTTACACCAATGACAAGTATGGGAAACAAGGGCAGCACTGTTGAGTGATTTCTTCAAGCTACTTCGGCATCTCCTGTCTGAGCCTGAAATACAGCAGAGGAGCCCTGGCATGCAGACCCCTGCCAACAGCTACTTCTGTTTCTTGACAATTCTGCAAAGCACTCATTTTCAGCAAGCACCAGCATCAGCTTGACTAACCCTGAATGTTTAACAGCAAATTAATCCAATACTGCAAGCTTTGTGAAAAGGCTGCTTCAGTGTTTTGCCTTTTGTTTTAATCCACTTTAAACAGAAGTCAGATGTGAAAGACTGTCACTGCCAGCACCCTATCTATGCTTTACAACACAGGGGTGGATTTCAAAAGGAATTCAGTAGACATCTATTTTTTGCACTAGTTGTCTGAACTCTCTTTATAGCTGATGAAGAGTTGATAGAAAATAGACACTTCCAGAGAGCAATTTAGCCCATCTATTTCAGACATCTACCTTCACATGAGCTAAGTCACATCTAAAGTGTCTATTTCCACTGACTATGAAGGCAATTGAGGGTCACTAGCTCAGCTACAGAAATCTACCTTTTAACTATCTAGAATTAGCTAATGTTTATAGAGACAAGCGCCAAGATTTTTAAATATATTTTACCTTTGTTGGAAGCTTGGCTAAATATCAAGGATGAGATCAGATTTCCCCAGATGCCGGAGGACTGAAATATCAGAAAGAAGACCCCAAAGTATTGGTTGATAATGTCTTTCCCATTTTTTCCTGCTTTCTCAGCATATGAATTGCCAGCAATGGTGAGGTAAGTGCATTTGGCAGACCAGAGTGGTGCTCCTCCTAAGCCCAGGATCACAGAGGTAGGGATTAGTGTGTACCTGCCAAAGAACACTTTATTTAGCATAGTTATCATCCATTAGCATAATAATCATTTGCCCAAAGATCCAGAGGCAAAAATAGACATCAAGGAAATAGATTTATCCTTTGTGTGATTCAATAAATCTACTGCATGGAACCAAGAAAGGGCCAGTCTCATGAAGTTTAGAATGTGCAAGCTCTCCCAGCTGCGTCCAGGGGCTAGGTCTGTGCTCGGCTGGCTAGGTCTGTGCTCATGTGCCCTTGTAACTGAGAATTAAATTGCACCTGTGCTTCAGAAGATGGATCACAACAACTTTCCTCCAAAGAGTTGCATCCCCTGTCACTGGAGAGCAGAGGTAAATTGTTCATCCACCTCCGAAAAGCCAAGGCAGGAGCTGGCCTTCTCCTGTCATCCTCTGCTCCCAGAGCCACTGGCTGGAAGAGAGCCCTCCCTTACCAATCTTTTCAAAAACAGTCCTAAAAGTCATTTGGACTTTAAATGAAACTTCTGATTATTTCTTTTTTCTGAAGGAAAATTTCTGCTACACCCATGAGTTAGAGAAGCAGCTTCAGGTTGGCAAATGGATGCATTCATTCTGGCTTTTTGCACATTTTCACATTTTCACCTCTCTGCTTCACCGGCTACTCAATTTATTTATCCCTGTTTCTTGCAGGTGACACCTTTCACATCCAACTTCCAAATCCGCAACACAGAGATGGAGTAGGAAAGAGAAGAAAAAGAAGAAAGAACTTTACCCTTACTGATTTTGTTCAAACACAATAGACAGGGTTAAAGTATTTAAATTGTACCAGCTAGCATAGAAGTTCCCTAAGGAGAACGCGATGTAGCAGCACATAGAGCCTGCGATGGTCCACTTGCAGCCCAGCTTCTTGATGAGGATTGGAGGGAGGAACATGGATGAGAAGATGAGTGCAGCATAGAGAACACTTAGGGAAGCAACGCCCAGGCCTTCTTCTGAGTGGAGACTGCTCTGCATGGACAAAAACAGCGGCTGAGACAAATTTTGTCACAGGCATGTGTTAGTATGGTGTACAGAGAGTGGCTTCAGGCAGAAATAGAGACATGGAAGCTGGGGCTAGGTATTACTGTCCCCTTTCCCCAAAGCAGCCTGATTATGGATTTATGGTTTTCCAATTATAGCAATTTAGAATCCTTCTAAACAAATCCTTTCCAGAAATGGAATTTGTTTTCCATTTTGCAATACATTATTTTGAGAAAAATCTCAGAGAAATTTAGTTTTCATTCAAACAGCTTTTGTGGACCTAAAGGATACTTGTCTGACACAAGTGTTCAAACTATTTGAGAAGTACTAGAATAAAATATTTAGTAAATGCTATGGATCTGGATGAGGGATACTAACCTGCACCAAGTTGATGCCCTAACCGACCACAAAAAAATATTGTGCATGCCTTCCTCACAGAAACGGTGGAAAGACTGGCTGGTTTCACACAATCAGTTGGCCTGATGCCCTTTCAGGCCAGGTCTTCTGCCAACGAGTGGGAGATGATCCACTTACCTGTAGACTCTGGAGTCCTCCATAAGCAGTGAAGAGAAGTAAAAATCCGAAAGAGATGACCAAAACATTCTTAAGATTCCTTTCCATGTTGATTCATACAAGACAAAGGTCTGCTGGTGCGTAGAGCTGATCCAATTATTCCACGGGATGCTTTGAGTTGGAGAAAAACAGCTTATGTTTTGTTGGAAAAGGTCACTTCTAACTGCATTTGTAGAGGGAAGAGTTGTTAATTATTTGAGGATTGGCCAGTGAACTTTACTTTTTCTGATACTGACAGCTCCTTATGGAGTTGTTACTCATTCACCTGTTGTGACTGAGGCACTAATGAGTGCTCCCAAAGGACCTCTATCAGGTTTTATTAGATAGGTATATAAGTCACTTGCAACACTTGGACCGATCTTAGTATTGCAGTCGTACATTATATGGCTCTCCCCTACCACTAGCACAGAAGAAAAAAATTGCAAGCAGTGAAATGCCTGTCTGGCATAAAGATATATTAATCCATAAAGGGCAAAGACTAAAAGATTGTACTTAAATCTATATTAGGCTTATTGCTTAACTAAGGTTACAAAAGAGTACCAGGAAATGAGATTGTGTTACAGTGTTGTTTGCATACACCAGCTCTATAGCTGTGCAGCATAGCAAACTGAGGCTGCTGGCTGCTTGGCAAGTGGGAGAGCCTTCATCCGTGGTGAACCCCGTGGCTTTGGTGTTTCAAATTTACCAAGTCATACTCATGAAAAATAATTTTCCCCCATCTTTCCGATCAACTCAGAAGCCAAGAAGAAACACGGATTTAGCAGATAAATGAAAAAACAACTTCCCCTCCCCCGTCCCCTGGAAAAAAACACCCTTTGTGGGATGTATCTTACCTTGCCAGTGCTGCCCGGCTCAAGGAGTGAAACGTTTCCCCCTAGCCAGCCCTGCTCTATTTGCCCTTGCTTTCCCCTATTTTCCGGGCCTGCCCTTGTGAAATTGCATTGCCTGTTTGTGTCACTGCCCTTGTGAAATTGCATTGCCTGTTTGTGCGTGACACACTGGCCATCCTGCAAGTCCTGACTGAGCTTTTGAATTTTCCTCTTCTGAACACACAAAGTCCTCTCTGCCCCTAGGCCTGGCAGGGTGAACAGACCGTCTGCAGATCCTCCCTGCAGCCGTAGCAGAGGAGGGATTTGAACTTGGGAGCAAAGTGGAATCCAAAGAAGTCCATGCTACAACGTAAACTCGTTCAAGTGGAGGTGGTCTGTAGGGTGTCCGTAGTGTCTAGTGGGAATGCACAGCTAAGACTTGGTCTAAATCCCACTAGATGGCACAATTTTGCTTCCCACAGGGACATTCGAGGGTGAGGGGAGGAAGCTTTAATGCATTAATTCATTTAATACATTAAAGAGGTCACAGCTAGTTTCTACTTCGGAGAAAATTCCAGTATGTGCCTTTTCATTTTCTTCTTTTGTCTTATAATCTTCTTGAATGAAATAATGCAGAAAACATAATCTTTTGATTCTCTATTGTTAATGGCACTTCTATATTGCAAGTCTAGATAGTGAAATACTGGCTTTTTATTTTACAGACTACTATGCTCAGCATGCAAACTCTTTCAATTAGATCACAATGCTACTCTTGTTTTGCAGTGTTTGTAATCCTCTACAAGGCTTATAAACCAAACTGGTGGCACTTTTTCCAGTCTTTTTAGGTTTATGGATTCTTGCAGTTTTCAGGTGAAGAAATTTCAGAAGAAATTTACACATGGTGATAATACGCTTGTTTCTGGTTTGGACCCCATAGAAACAGTCTGCAAAATTCTAGGGGTTTGAGATCACAGGTTAAAAGAACCGAGAGGCAAGAGCTTTAAACCACAGAGGCAAGAACCAAGGATAGTGCGAAGTGCACTCAGTTATAAAAGCCTTTATTTCAGTGCTCTTTCTTGACATGAGCAGTAATAACAACACAGCTTTAAAAAAAATCAGCATTAACTGCAAGCTATTTTTAAAATGCAGTGTTGCATAGGTTATCTGATCAGCACTTCTGCTCTGGAGGAATTCTTAACTCCTAGCTCAGTCACGTCCTCTTAGCAGCAAATGTTGGAGAGCAAACAGGGGATGGTGAGGTTTTTTGTGGAGGTTTTTTTTTTCTCCTTTCGACTGATCAAAGACATTTCGGCCTGTTCCACATCACTTGCCCAGAGCTTTGGGTTATCCAATGGCCTGGTCCTGAGCCTCTCCTTAGGAATGTGAGGAGTCTTTACCAAGGAGGTCTGATAAGGCTGAGGAACTCTTCCTTTGGTACCAGGCAGCGGGTGGCTCCTGCGGGCCTGCTGTGTATCACCCTTGACACTGCTTTCATTCTTTCTGCCACTCTAACTAAGATTAAGTGAGCCTCAGGAGCTGTGCACCGCATTTTGGGCTTAGCTTTCGCATAGGAGACTGCAGCCACCAAACTGAAATGTTTTGCAGAGTGCGATCACAAAAATGGGAGATAGAAGAGGCTGGTTAAAGTCAGGGCTCTGTTCCACAGCCCATCATGTTTATTTTCTTGTGTTTATTTTCTCAGTGTAAATGAGGGCAGCCTTTGCTTAAAAGATTATAGCACCTGAGGCTAATCTTTGGGGGTTTTGTGCTTCATAATTATAATTTCCCTATTCACTCTTTGCTGGTTAAATATATTGTTTAGGCAGTTATTTTAACAACAACAACAGAACAAAAAACCCAACATCCAGAACATTCACCATAGGATTTGCTGTCTTAGGAGGCTTTTAACTGATTAGCTGCTTGGTGGTACACAGTATCCCTTGAGTCTCCCTGTAGAAAGGATGAGTATTTTTATATGCCAGCTGGCCAGTTTGGCCAGCCACATAATATGGGCAAGTGTTGCAAGAGCTGTTCTCAGAGCTGGCCCTAACTGGCACTCGTCTCCGAGGAGCTGACACTGAGCAGGAGTTGCAGAGGACATGTGCTTGCCCATGGATGCCTCCAAACACAAGGATGGGGAGAGGGAAGACAGCCTGCATATTCCCACTTGGAGAAATGAAGCTGATTCCTGCTCTTTTTCCATGGTGAAGGCATTGCAGATGTACTAGAGGGGAACAGCAGGACCGAGCCTGTTGTTCTGAGCTGTAGCAGTACTACAAAGCCCTTAGTAGTGCTTCGCTGGAGCTCTTAACTTGGCAAAGGCAGCAGATTGCATGGTCCTTCTTGGTAAGCTATGGAGAACTACCTGGCTTACACTCCCAGCTAGTTGAACCCATTCTGCTGCTATTTAATCCATCCTGTTGGACACGTGAGCCCTGAATTATCTTTCCAGAGACTACGGTGGGGCAGTCAGGAGCCTCCTGTGACTAAGCTGCCACCACCCCAAATGCTCACCTTCTGGGGCTGTCACACAGAAGACACTCTTCAGGGGCTGTAGCAGTGTGAGTGTCCTGAGGAAATAAATTACTTCTCCAGAGGGCGGGGTACCTGTAAAATATAAGGCTGATGCATCGAGCAACATTAAATGATCTAGATATGAAAAATCTTTCAGAGTTTGCAGCTGGCACAGGAAAGCATGGCTGATTCCTAGGAGATGCCCAGGCATGTCTAACTCTACTGCAACCACTCTTTTTTTCCAAAGTCCTGTTCTCCCAGGAAATTAGCCTGGCCTGACATACCTGCAGTGTTTGCACCTGCCAGACCAGCATCTGACTTCTCCACTTTTATTAGCCCCTTCAGAAAAAAAAGGGGCTAATTAAAATTCAGGGCTGCTTGGTCCAGGCCGCCTACACAGCGCTTCCTTTCTTGCTGTGAAAGCCTGTCCATGTTGTTCTGTTCTTCCCCTCCTCCTTCACCACTATTGGTGCCCTGCTGATTTTGGAGTTGAGGCAGGAATGGCTAAATGTGACGCACATGCCTGCAAAGCCCAACCATTCCTCATAGGGGGTTTGTGATTTTAGAAGTTTGCCTTATGGAGGGTTAAGCTCACCAATTTCCTCAGGGCTGTGCTCAAATCTGCAAGGGTCACACCGTATCTGGCTTCTCTTGGTGTTTGTGAGGTTGTGCCAATGGCATGCTAGTGAGTGCTGGTTGGGAGCTGAAAGGACTGAGGAACAGTTACCTGTGGTTTGTGGCCTTAGAAAATACAGGCTGTTCATGTTGAGAGAGGGTGGGAACTCAGATGTGAGATCCGTAATACTGAGCTGAACAGATCATGCAGTAAAAGCTGTTTTCTCCTGGGAAGGCGGTAGGAAGGGAGTTGCCAGTCAGTGAACTCATTTTGCCGACGAAGTCAGAGGAAAATAGTTTTTGTTGTGCCAAGGGCTCCAGCAGTGTGAGTTGCTCCTGTGCACCTGTAAAGGTCTAAAGATCTCCCCCTCCTCCAGCATTTCAGCTCTCATTTCCAAATTTCCTGTATTTCCCTTCTCTCCTTTCAAATACTGCCCCTTTTCCACCATGCAATGTATCCACTGATATTGTCCTTTCATCTGTTCTCCCAAGACCCCTCTACATGCATGGCTGCATAGACATCAGTATGCCACTTCTGTCTGAATCCTACCTGCTGATGTCCTCTGCCTTTCTCTGGAGGCACCAAACTGTCTATCTCAATCTTCCTTTATGTCCTTGATGTATGCCATCCTTCCTTAATGCTTTGCTGTTCCCTAGCCATCACCCTGCCTTCATCTCTCTGCTTCTCCCTCCTTACCTCATATCCAGAGTGCCAACAGACTTTTTGCTTCTTAAGGGAGTCACCTGAAAACTGCTGGTTGTGTTCCCATCTCCCACGTTGTTACACTACTCAGCCTCATTGACTGTAAGGTCCCTCTCCCTTCTCCCTCAACACTGCTCTTAATATCTCATGAGGCCCTTTTCCAGCTCCACTACCTACCCCTTAAGGAAGAGTAGGAGAGATGGCTTGTCTTCTGGGCTGGGAGCCAGCTCATGGTAGAAGGGGCACCAAATGGAAAAAGAGCAGAGAGGGTGCAGGCCATAGGCTTGAATGAAGTTGTGACTTTTCTATCAGTAGGACCGTGTAGGAGACTTTCCCCGCAGGACACTTGTCTGCTCTGCTGAATCCAGCTGTCCAAATAACCAATATTGTCTCTATAGTAAAGGCAGGACTCAATTTAGGATAGGATGATGTGATGCCAGTCCAGGCTCACTCATAAATTTTTATGAGCCAGAGAAACAGTTCCTGTAAGTTGTTGGACTTATAGATGTTACTCACCTCCTGAGATTTTCATCTCTCTTGGTGGAGCTTTCAATGCATGAACACGTCTCTGAGGGTGTTCACAGACACTAATCCTAGCCTAGGGAGAGATTCAAGCATTCTGAAGGTAAGCTCCTGCCCTGTGTAGCAGCCGACTTCTCTGCAGACGACAGCTAAGGAGATTGCATGGTCCTTCTGTAAGCCTCTCCGAGCTGACAGCTACCCATGACCAACCCCATGTTTCTCCACCAGAGTTGTCTTGCATTCACTCTCTTATGAAAAAGTGCTTTCATCTGTTTCAGTCTCAGCCTGTTCACATTTTACCTTCTTAAAACTGTTGCCTGAGCACTGACATTGTACATGTGCCTTGTCCTGAATTTTGGATGTTTCGGAATAGCTGGGGCAAACCCATTTTTCATCCTAAACGAGCAGCTGTGACTCAGTTGGTAGGACTTAACACCCTTCTAAGATAAACATGCCACTGTTGTGATCTCTGCCTTTATAATGAAAGGGTAGGGAGGCGGATCCTGCATATGAACAATAGACTTTTGTATAGTAGCAGCTCCAAAGTCTTAAGAGCCATTTACTGGAAACTGCTTGACTGCATACCGGTTGTTCATGTGAGCATGCATCAGAAATTCCTTGCACACACCCATGATGTGGGCTGGGAGGATGGGAATCTGTCAGCAACCCAAACCATGTACTATCACCTTTCCTTTTCGGTTCAGAGGTGGCTGCTCATGTTATTAATGTCCACTATCAAGCTAGCACAAAAAAAGGGTCTATAATGCTCAGCCAGGAAGCCCCTGCTTTTGAAAGGCTATCACAAAGACTTGTGACCAGTTTATCTCCTTGTAGAAAAAAAAAGGGAAGGAGAATGAGGCTTGGTCCCAGAGAGCAGGGTTGCTTAAAGGCATATTGGTGTAGACATCCCTGGATGTGGAGGTTGTCACTCTCCAGTGCCTTCCACCTTTCGTTTGTCCATTGGTTGCACCCATGGCTGGAGACTGGTATCAGAGGAATATTTACCAGCTATTTACCACCACTTGCCATCAATGTAAATATCTAGGGCAGATAAAAGGAAAAGCTAGCATGAGCCTCTTCCTCTGTGAGCCTTGCTGCCTCTCGCTTGTGCTTTCTGTCACTGAATATGCTGTAACCCTGTATAGGATCAGGAGCTACCAAGCTGCAGAAGTGCAAGCAGGGGCTCTTGAGAGTGAAATGTAAAAAAAAGGCCATTCTGTACAGGCTGGTGTGCAGTATGGCATGAGAGAAAGGGGTCGTTATAGGCAAAAAAGAAGATACATTGGAATTAATCAGAATAGACAATTTTGTTGTTGTTTTCTTTCCTGCAGTAAATTTTGATAATAAAACTTCTTCCCTTTCCCAGAAGATATCACCAAGTGCCTGGGGCAGGTGATTGCATGTCTTACCTGGCCTTTTCTGTGACACAAAATATGGGGAAGCTCTATAACCTTCCCCTAGGGTGACAGAGAGTCTCCCCCAGGCCTGAGCAACAGACTCTTTCCCTTGCCCCAGTATCGGTCAATCATGCAGCCATCCAGGACACTGTTTCTGTACCAGCCATCCCTGACCCTTTTCCTCCCGTCCACAGCCCTACCTTCTCCCACACATCTCCCTCCGACTGCAGGCCCATTAGTCTGCGTCTCCTTGCATACAATCAAATCAAATTACCTTTTCAAGTGGCTTCCTGTACTTTGAAATTACAGAGCTATGACAGACCTCCCTGGAAACAGGTACCGCAGTCCAGCTGGGAACATCGTGATGGTTCTGCTCTGAACAAGCTTCACATTTCCTCTCTGTTTTAGGGAGATTAGCAAGCCCCCTGTGTGTTTCTGATCTTGCACTGATCTTTACGGAAGCTGCTCCAGCATGCTCGTGAGGATTGCAAAACTCCTATCCCATCCTTGTTTGGAAACTGGTCGTCATTTTGTCACTCCTTATGTGATCCTTGAACCAAGAAGCAAACTGTTTAGGAAGACAGGACACATATGACTCCACCTCTTGCTTGTCATCTGAAGTAAGAGTAATTACTATTTCCCTTGTATTCTTGTTTGCATATTCATATCTCGTGAATGGTTAATATTCCACCAAAGTGCTCCAGCCTCCAGAGAAGTGCTGAGATTGTTCATCAGAGTCACTCCAACCATTTCCATAAGTTCAGGATGGTGAGGACTAAGTCAGCACCACCACCACCACCATGGTATGGTGGGCACATAGTGGGGACCTGAAGGTGAAAAGTGGCAGTCTATTACCACCGGTTCTGTAGTCATTTAGCAGTAGCACAGGAATAGTCACTGCATACAGATAGTTTCAGCCTGGACTGTATCTCTGGAAAATCATCCTTGTTTTTTTCCTGTGAAGAGTCACTGACAGAGTCTGTTCCAGGATCAACTGCAACCACTGAAAGACTGGTGACTTTGGCATCAGTAGCTTCAGTCCTTCATATGCTGGTGGATGGATGCCGTTGGCTTGCCTACATGAGAGAGTTAAAGCTTGGTAAAGTCAGATTAAGCAGGAGGCTAAAGACTTCCGAGCATTGTAGGACAACTCTGGAGAAATGTGTAGGAAAAACTGTCAGAGCAGCGAGCAGGAAATCTAGAAGCAATAGCTAGTTCCTAACAGGCTGCTAACTTTAACAGGCTCTCTGTGAGAAAAGGCATTTCCATTCTGTTTGCTAGATTCCCTAAGGCCAACAAGCAGACCAGAGTGGGCTAAATATGTCTGTGGCTACTTAAAAAAAAAAAATTCAATATGCTATACTGTCAGAAATTACAAAAATGATGCTAAACATGGATTCTTCCATGCCAGCCCTCTGGAGGTATGGTAGTTTTAATTATTCAGCATTAAAGAGTGACTTAATTAAGTTTTATCTTAAACATTCTCTTCCAGAGCCAGCTTTTTAAGTGACTATATGTGTTTTTCTTAAACAGACCAACAGAAAGAAATCCAGAGTACACTACAGAAAATCTCAGTGCCTTTTCATTGTGAGTTCTCTGCTCTGCAAGGGAGGAGAAGAAAATTAGGGAGTAAAACCACATCACATGGAAAAGGAGCACCAGGGAGTTTACTGCAGTAGTTAGAGAATAGCAGACAAACTAGTGACCTGTTTTTCTGATCACCAAACCCTTAAACAATCAAACTCTTCACATCTTCTTTTAATGATCAGAGGCAGAAGACACACATTTACAACTCTCTATTAAAGGACCAGAACATGCATGACGAGGCTTTTAATAAACATACAAAATCATAGAATTGTAGAATATAGAATCATAGAGTAGTTTGGGTTGCAAGGGACCTTTAAAGGTCATCTAGTCTAACCCCCCTGCAATGAGCAGGGACATCTTCAACTAGATCACGTTGCTCAGAGCCCTGTTGAACCTGACCTTGACTGTTTCCAGGTTCAGGGCATTTACCACCTCTCTGGGAAACCTGTTCCAGTGTTTCGCTACCCTCATCATAAAAAAATTTCTTCCTTCTATCTAGTCTAAACCTACCCTCTTTTAGTTTAAAACCATTACCCCTTGTCCTATCTCAACAGGCCCTGCTAAAAGTCTGTCCCCCATCTTTCTTATAAGACCTTCTAAGTACTGGAAGGCCGCAATAAGGTCTCCCCAGAACCTTCTCTTCTCCAGGCTGAACAACCCCAACTCTCTCAGCCTTTCTCCATAGGAGAGGTGCTCCAGCCCTCTGAGCATTTTTGCGGCCCTCCTCTGGACTCGCTCCAACAGGGCCATGTCTTTCCTGTGCTGAGGACTCCAGAGCTGGACTCAGTACTTCAGGTGGGGTCTCACCAGAATGAATGGTAATTAATTCTATTTTTCAGCATGACTGATTCTGGCTTTGTGCATAAATATGTCCAGTTCCCGCTGATATCCGCAGGTCCCTTAAGCTGAACCTGTGTTCAGCCTTGAGGCTGTTTTAAACTATGGTCCCTGGGAACACCTCTGGTGCCTTTGACCAGCCAGGGATTTAGGTGGTTCAGGCTATTTCCCCAGAAGAAACTTCTCCAATGGAGAGAAATGGTAAAAACAAGTGGGACTTCTGTATGAATCTAGCTGTTCATCGTAGCTTTTGACTGGAACTGGGGCTGTGAGGAGACATGGTTTGGTATATCATGGTGCAGGCTATAACCTAGCTGTCTGCTCTGCAGATTCCCTCTGCAGAGGTGAAAACCCAGCCAGGAGGAGTCACCAGTTTCTTGTCCTTTGCATTGCTATTGGAGAACCACCAGAACCTTAAAGCCAGGGGCTGAAAGCATCCAGGGCTTTGTTTTGCAATGAGTGGAGTTCAAGCCTGTGTTTTGGGTTGCAAGCATTCTTATACAAGTCAAGGTCCTGATATGGGCTTTTAATTAATTACACTTTTAAATCTTTCTCCTTTCTATTTAAGTTTTGGGTATGGGTGCAGAATTCCAATAGAGACCAGCTTCTGCTAAGACAGAGCTCTTTGGCAGCATGAGTAACTCAGACCTCAGAGAAAAAGATTAAATATTGCAGCCTAAAGAGTTTGCTGAAATTACAGTTGAAAATGGGTAAAAGTCCTTTCATTTCAGCTTTTAAACAGAAGCATGGCTTTCCTAAAGATGTAATCTACGAGGCATGTCAAAGGTTTTTGACATTTGAAATTATAGCTCCAGTACTGAAGAGAGGCTGTCAATTTGTAGCTTTGTGCTTTTTCTCCCCATAAATGTGAGTAATTGCTTTTAGCCCTCAGTACATCACCAGTATATTGTTGTTTGTGGAGCTGCTTGGATTTAGTAGATGAGAGTCAATAAATGAACCATTTACTGACTGTGAAATTGACTTTTAAAATTGAGAGACTGCTCAAAATGTATGTATATCTGAAGGAAGCAAAAATCAAACTGCATTATATTGCATATTTGCTGCAGATCTGAAAGAAGTAAGTTGATCCTTTTGGATAAAAGTCACAGGATCACATAAATGTTGGATGGAGGGGACCACTGAATGTCACCTATTCCAACCTCCAAGCAGTGCTGCCACCAGCACTAAGTCAGATCAGCCATGACTTTGGTTAGATCGGGTCTTGAAAAACCTCCAAGGATGGAGCCTACGCAGCCCTTCTGGTAACCTGCTTCCATGCTGTGCTACCCTCCCAGTAAGGAAATGTTTTCCTTTGTGTAAGGAAAAAGTAATCATTCATGGTTTCTACTTCTTTTCAATTTTATGTTAATATTCTTCTGTTAGGAGGAAAAAGTCCTACCTGCACAAACTTCAAAGGAAAAGGGGGGGAAAGCTTCTTTCCAATGTCAGAAATCAGGCATCTCAGCTACTCAACTAATTATCTAGGCTCCCTAAATGCACTTTCTATTAATGGGGAAACAGCGGTGCTCCCAGATGGAGATTCAGAAGGACCACGCTAGGTACTGGCCAGAATGAAGGGCCTTCTGCTACTTCATCACTGAAGGTGGTGGGATTGTTTATTAAATCAGCTGGCACTCAGGGTTACCGAGTCAGAGTGTTTTCTGCTCATTGTGTGCAATAGACCGAAACATTACTGAAACCTAAGTCTAAAAACTGATATGAGGCTTGGACCAATATAACCTGGGCTGAAGTTAATGCTCCTGTACCAAGGACCACAGCAACATTTACCTCCAATGAAATAATACTGGAGAGTGGGAGTTTCCTTGCAGACAGTTCTGCTGATGGACCTTACTCCTCAGGCAGGAAGCCCTTTTGCTGAGACTTTTCCTAGAGACATACATAAGCAATGTGTTCAGCTGCTAGATGCTTATGGAGAGAGCCTGTTATTTTACAAACTGCTTGGGTACCTTATGTAGCCTTCCACAGTAAGTAGTACAGAGTGGCCTCATAGAGAAGGGAGTAGCTGGTCTACAGAATCCATTGTGAAATTTATGACAAGTAAATGGTGACATGAACACTTGCTAGAAATGACCGTAGTGCAAAAATAGGCTAATAGTCACGAATCTTCCCTTAGTCTTCATTCTGGGTTCATACCTTGAATCTTTTTGCAGGTAATGGGCTAGTGCAAATCACTGGGTTTAAATAGCTTGTTCTTTGGAGGACTGAGAATTCAGATCTAGATTAGAATTAGAATATCTATTGTTAGTTTTTGTGGGGTTTACATACTTTTTCTACAGAGTTGCCACTAGGCCCTTTTCTCTTGAGTGGAGCATTCTGATGCTCCAAATGCTATGGGGATGTAGGAACCTCCTGTAAGAAATCAGAAGCACTGTTTGACTTGCTGCTCAGGTTTGATGCACACTTTCCGCCTGGTTGAACGCTTTCCATCAGATCAATTCTTAGATATTGAACTTATTTGACACCTTGCCTCAGTAACTTCCCTGGACTTGCTCAGCATACTAATTTTTTTCCATAACTATTCAGAAGCTGAAAGTCTCACCTATGTCATGGCTGATCTTTCTTTTACCCTGCTTATCGTATCATCTTCTCCCCTCCAGTCTCTGAGCCATGAGTTGATAAGAGAAGCTGAACATAGCAGATATAGTTGACCTGTCAACTTGAACCTGGAAACCTGCTCCTTCAGCATCTGACTCTGTTTAACAAAAACCGGGCATGGCGAATTATCGAAGGGAGTTCTGCCTCTGACTTTCTGCTTTTCCCTGAGAACTTGCTGTGAAGACCTATTTAGTGTCATGAAGCATGCAAAATGAAAAAGCTGCCTTCCAAAGGTTCAAAGGCTCCCTTAGAAGTGTGTTGGCAGAGGCTTCATGAAAAAGGAAGCCAGACAACATGTTAAAAGCTGCAAGGTCAGCGTAAAGATCCACAAGGTCCAATGCAGCTTCAAAAGGATGGGAGGGTGGGGGCAGGTAATGTGTAGGTACTGTGTCATGGCATTCTGTGTTTGCATGCACTTACTACTTTTGGCAACTAATACAGAAAACCCTTTATAAACTGGGGCCAGACCAATCAAGTGACCTAATTTTCATCTAATTTAGATAAGCTATTGAGTTTAAAATCCAAGGCAGGAATTTCACAATTTGGTAACATGAAATACCACTTTGTTTGTGTATGGCTACTAAAATTGCACTGTATTTAGAAATGAGGCAATCAAATAACATTTTTGGATTCTGTTGTTCCCAAGGAGAGAGAATGTGGGCACCAAGGGGAAAAGTTGAAAAAGAAATGTGGCATGCGACTTAAAGAGCTCCTCTAGTTCATCTGTCTGTCCCATGGTAGAAACAGCTCTACCTAGGTAATTTCTTAAACATTTGTCTAATCTCTTCCTAAAGACGTCCAAATAAAGAGGTGGTACGGACCTCCTTTGGCAATCTAGTTCAGACCTTTTACTCTTACAAACTTCTTTGAATATATAGCTTGAGTCATTCTTGCTTCTGTAGAAACCGATTACTGGGGCCTTACAAATGCCAGGCAGAATAGAGAAGTAACTTCGTACATCCTGCAGATGACACCGCTGTCTATGAAGTCTTGGATGACACTTGTAAAATCATCTTGAATTCTAATCCTGTCTTACTTGTGGTCTCTTCCAGTGTCATATCTTCTCCAGATGTAGTCAGCTCCTTCTCCATTCAGGCCTCCAGATCATGAGTGAAATCAGTAAGCAGGACTAGATCCAGGATAGATACCTACAAAACCTCGCTCAGTATCTCTTTCCACTCCAATCATGAACCAGGGTGTGCAGTCACTGAGTGTAGCTCTCTGTGGGTCTGCACACAACCTGCACTAGTTTCATCAACACTCTAGCTTGCTTATGAAAATGTCATGTGAATCAGGGGCAAGGACAGAAGAAAATAAAGATATGTGACTCCTACTGCTTCTCCCCTAGCTACAAAGCCGTCATAGGAAGGAAATTCTATTGGTGTGACATAAATTTTTTTTCTTAACAAATCTGTTCTGGCTTCTACTCATTTCCATTTTCCCTCCAACAGATATTTTGTATCTTTGTATCTTGATGTTGGCAAACACAACTTCATCTAGAAAAACAGGATTTTATTTTTGCTTGTTTAAGCATAATTTCCCTCTTCTCATCAGGATGACCAAATTTCAGAAAACTCTGACCAGGCCTGTTTAGGACCATGCGGTTTAGTCTGTCTGAGTTTTCAGGTGAACCTTTGAAAAGCAGTCTCGTCTGCATTGAAAAGATATGCAGGATCCCCACAATCCAACCTTTCACAAGATGCTTGTGTTTCCTATAACAGCAAACCCTCTTTTCCTCTTCGGCAGGTCACAGTTTTCCATTTGTTTCCTTGTTTTCTGCACCATGTAGTCTTTCAGGTGTTATCATGTATTTGCACCACATAGCCACCTTCCAGGGAGAGCTGCAGGGAGCTGGTGTGGAGGAACTGCCCAGACTTGGTGCTGTGAGAGGAGCTACAAAACTGCCCTCTTCTGCAGTGTTCATTTCCAAGCCTTGAGGGCCCAGCTTCCCTTTGGGGAGAAGGGCACTTTGGGCCAGAGGGAATCTAACGTCGTCCAAGCCCTGAAGCTGGGCATCAATGGCTTGGCATAGCACCATCAGTGCTGTCTCAAATATAACCTCGCTTAGCCTTCCCCTTTTTAAGTATCTTTGTATATCTATTGCATTGGGCGGTCTACCTAGGCAGCATTGGACCTTCACTGATTCACAGGAAAGTCACCACTTCAACAAGGTGAACATATTTGTTTGTTTTATCCAGATGGAGAACTTCAACTATCAAAGGAGTGTTTAACGCCAGTACTAAAGGAAAAAAATTATTGTATGGCTTCTGCTTATCCCTGGTTTCCCACAAAACAGTGGTGAATGCTCTACAAATAATTGCACTCATCAATACTCAAGGTCTACTTTACCCAAATTTCCTATTCAGGCAGACATCTAAGGTTGCTTTATAAGCAAATAAAATACAAATGATCTCTTCATCCCATGTATAAACATACTCAAGCCTTCTGGGAATTGCACACTGTAATCTTCGTCTTATGCTTACTCAGATGCTCCCCAATGTGAGCTTTTACTGATTGCCTAGAACATCCTTTTGCACAGACCTGCACACACATTTGGGGTGTTTGTGATATGCAACCCGGTAAATCCAGAGAGTTTGAATTAAGTGGGTTGAACATCATCAAATGCATAAAGTCATATGTGGTGCTTCCTCTCTGTTCCTCTTAAAAGCTAATTGACAGGAAGCTGTATTGCTGGCTGATGAGCTGTTACTGTCTGTGGAGAGGCACTGTTGTCAGAGTGAAGTCTTGGACATTCCAGTAAGTTTGTAATAAGCGGAGAAGAATCTAGGATTGTTTCGGTCTCAAAGGTCACATCTGTACCGATGCGAACCAGTGTACTTTCACTAAACTCAAGGAGTCTAGGCTGATGCACAATAGCTGAGCATTACTGCCTGTATTTAATTAATCTGCGGGGTTTGGGTTTTTTCCTGCCTGATTTGCCATCCATTGAAAGCCAAAGTACATTAATGAGGCTGTATGAATTGCCTGTAAAGGAAAGCGTATCTTCTCAGAAGCTTCTGCCTTGCTGATGAGTGTGTAGGAGTACCATGTTGCTAGTCTATCCAAAATGATTCTAAGAGTAAACAGTCCTCTTATACTGGACAGGGAAACATAGGACAGGAGAAACAGCATATTATGAACCCTTTTTTTAATTTCTGGGGAATTAGAAGCAGATCCACAGAAGAACAAAAGGCATTGCAATTCTCAGTGCATCACTCTTATGGTGCTTGGGAGAGGAGACCTAGAGCTGGCGCCTGTTGCATGTTTTGCTATTTTGTATTAACCAGTACATAGGATAAAATACAGGATCCAGTATTCAGTCTGCATGTTTCCTCTTTCCCCACGGAGTGAATACCTACATCACTGGATTACAGAATCGTTCACATGCCTGCTGCTTTTCCCCCATCTAATGCATCGTCCGGTCTTTTTGTAAAGCGGGAGAGGCAGAGGTGGATCATATAGCCAATAAGCTAGCAGGCTGGGCACCCTTCTTGCAGGAGGTGAGAGAAATGGGCTCGAGTGTCTGCAGAAGGAAGAGGGAATTTGATTTGTTTCTCACAGCCAGTTCTACAGAGGTGTATTAGGCACGTCTCAACATACTTGGGTAAAGTCCTTCTGAGGAAAGAGGCCCTACGGGAAGCACCCCCTAGCCTCTTATTGCTAATTATAAGTGTAATCTACTAAATGCAGCCATCTGGGAAGTGATACTATTTAAAGAACTTTAAGACTCTCTAGCTCTGGAAGGTACTGTGTAAAATCAGGTGCTATCCTGGTTTACATAGACTGTGCTCAATTATCCATAAACTTCACTGGCTGTTGGGTGGGACTTAGGTTTTGAAAATTCCTGGCATCCTTTTATGGATGGATGATTTGGAATCTTAAATAATAGTTTCTTCTCTTTTGTTTTGCTTGACTACTTCAGATTTAAGTGCTGAGGATGTCATATATTTGAGTGTTGTGAACTGGGATTACTTTTTTTTTCCTTCCTAAAACCCCCAGAACTTCAGTGTGCTGAATTAGAAGAATAGTGATGTCAACACAGACAAAAACCCAAAGCCCTCCTTTGGAGACATCACATGCAATCCCAGTCAACCATGCTGAAGAAAAGGGCAAGATGGAGGGGGGAGAAGGAGTGAGGGGAGGGAAGAGAGTCTGTTGCATAGGATGAGACAAAGACAGCAAAACAAAGGATGAGAAGCCATGTGCTTGCTATCTACAAATAAACACACTACAGAAGGAGATTTATGCAGGTCAAAGGACAAAGGTGGTGCGAGATCAAATAACTATGAGGTAGTCACAGTTAAACAGAGGCTGCATATAAGCAAGCTGTCAAACCATCAGAGGAAAGACATTCTGGGGTGTCTATCAGAGAAAGTGACCTGAGAGAAACCCAGATAATTTTAAAAATAATTGTTTCAATTTATGGAAGTGACAAATGGCACCTGTCAGACTGAATTCAGTAACCCAAGATGTCCGGCTTAGTACCACGTCCTGTGTCAGCCTTTCAGTAAAAGGGTTGTTTCTTACTAATTTTCTGGGAGGTTTATTTTTTCCTATGATGGAAATGGGTTACAAAATATGCATTCGAATTGTTGCTTAAGTTGCAAACTAAAATATTCAGGTTCAGTGTATGTTATTCACTCAGGAGTGCACATTCATGCAGGAGGATACTGTTCTAGCAGCTGATAAGCTGGAGGAGAGACTGTACTGCTTTCAGCCCCAGGCTGTCTGAAATGATTTTTCAGTGTCCTCCATTCCCTGTGCACATGAAATCACAAAGACAGCACTACCAGTTCTAAATATTCAAAATTATAACCAGAGCCCTTGCTGTAACTGCTAACATCATCATTTTGTCTTCAAGATAGTAAGATCTCAAGAATCAGCAGTAAAGGATGTCATTTGTCACTTGGTTTTGGAGACACAAGCTTCACTTTTTCTAGTTATGAGGATAACAGCTCACTGTGTTTTTTTAAAATGAGAGCTGAGATCCTTGTACATAATTCTAGAAACTGGGACTTCGTAAAAATACCAAATAACATGAGAGAGAGAGAAGAAAAAGCCTTCATCAGCATGCCACTTCTTTCTCCAGACAAAAACATAAACCAAACCAACATCTCCAGAAAGTATTCTGGTGACATGAGTATTTTTATAATCCATTCTTCCTAGCAATGGGTATGGAGGAAAAAGCAGCAACACGGAGGTGTGATGTGAGAGGGATACTGGCTTGATGTGGGAGCCGTGGTCAGGAAGGGCATACGGGCAAGAGACTTCCACATACGATCTCCATCCCTGGAGACTCCCAGGTCTGACTTTGCCCAGGCAGGCAGAAGAGGAGGGACTATCCTTTGAGCTAAATAAGGAAAACTTGGCCCCTGGAAGAAGTGGCAGGAAGCAGAAAAGCTTTGGGGAACCATCTATGACTTCAAATACTTGTTTTTAGCAAACCAGGCCCAACTGCCACCAGTGCAGCCTGGAAACAAGGGCATTTCTACTTGAGAGCAGCCAGGCCAGGCTGACACTCCCCAGCTACTTGTAGTACTAAAAGTAGCAATGTTGAAAGCCCCCCAGTTCTGGACATCATGTTCCAGTTACCAAAAATCAGCCTGACACTCCTGACTGTGTCCAAACACTTGGGGGGCCTGAACACAAAGTTCTGTGGTCAATTAGTCAAACATAACATTGCAAGACTTCTTGACCTTTCAAAACTGGAATGAATTTGCCAAACAGGAAAGAGTGAGTAGAAATGAAGCAGAACAAGTAATTCAGAAACCCTCTGGGTCTAATCTGCCAATGCCTTGCCCCTCCAGCCTCATTTCTGGTCTCCTGGCAGAGCAATTCACAAGTGTCAGCAGATTTCCAGGGGTGAGAGCAGAATCCTACACAACCCGCTCTGCCACTTCTGCTTGTGTGAATTAGAAGAATGTGGTGTTTTATCCCCGTTTTACACTGACAGAAGTGTGCGCCCCCGTGTACATCTGGCAAGTGCCTGTCCCGGCTGGGTTATTAACTGAATGCTTATTGCACGTGACTGATGCACCTAGGTAAGGACATAGGAACAGCTGTACCGGTTTGGGCCTTGGGTCCCTCTGCCCCACTATTTAGTTTCTGCTTGTGCCATAGACAGAGGCATGGGGTGGAATAAGTTTGGGACAAGAGCATACCATGCTCCTCTCTTCCAATATCTAGTTGTTTTCAGGTTATTTTCCAGAGTCTGCCACAGTACTCTTTAGTAACCCTTAGCTGATCGTATCTTCAAGTACTTTGGGTCTTTTGGCCCCCCAAAAGTACAAAAAAGTACTTTTGGCCCCCAAAACTGTATCAACATAATGAAGTGGGTTTTTTTTTTTCTGTTTCATTCTCTATCTCTTTACTAATAATTCCTAGTACCTGATTTACTTTTGTAACTGCTAACCCAGCATGGAGTTCATAAAATACACGTGGAGGAAAACTCATGGCTGGGTGGCACAGCTTTTACCCTCATGTTCTTTGAAGTCACCTGGTCCCCCTTCAAGCTTTCCCCTAGCAATGAATACTTGGCTGAATTAAGGGAGAGATGCAAGGGCTGAGGAAGCCATGGGAGAAAAGGGAGACACAGCAGTGCCTGTAAGGGGGGGGGGGGGGGGGGCGCAGCTATGGTGGTGGGAGCTGGAGGGCAGCATCTGGCTTCCCTTCCAGCTGCCTTTGCTCTTCCCTCAGCAGGTTCTGGAGGAAACTTGGGCAGGAAAATGCAGAGGATGAGGTACACAAATGGCATCACCCCAGTCCCTTCCTCCTGTGGCTGCTGAGGGCAGGGTGGTTTTTCCCAGCATGTGCTGAAAGCTGCTGCCTTTACACCTTACCCTCTGCCTGGCCTGGGCACACCACCCTGCACAGTGCATGCATGAAGCTGCCAGCAGATCTGCCCCTCAAGAACAGACACAGTCAGTGAAGCCAATGCCAGTGAGACGGCAGCTGCCTGGATTTATTAATATTTTTTTTTCTCACCGTGATTTGCATGTTCTTCCTTGATAGCTGTTACTTTTTCCTCTGGAAAGAGCAGTTGTGGTTTATTTTCCTGTTTGTTATACTTTGGGAGTATTTGCAGTGAGGTGTCCGGGGCTGCCATCCCTGGCCCCAGCACCCCATTCCTCCTTTGCACCCCTCACCCCCGGCCGCACCCCCTCAGCGGCCCCACTGCCGGGACCTGTGAGCACCCCCAAGGTACTCACTGAGAAAAGATAAAAATAAAGGAAACAAGAAGAAGTAGCTCATGAATAACTGGAGCTGCATCCCCCATCGTCTGACAGTCGTGCAACTGCCTTCCCTGGCTTCGGACCAAGCTGCAAATTATTTTTGCCGGTCCGCCCCTGGGGTGAGGCTGCACAGGGAGCCAGTGAGGGCACCCTGGGCACTGAAACTAGTGGGTACACTAATCCCCCATGCCAGATCAGAGCAGTGACTCAGCAGGAAGGGAGCTGCTTGGTGGGTTACCAGCAGTGGTATGAATGACACCACGATCAGGCAGGGGGTTTCCTAGGGGAAGCCTCCTCCCTCACATTGTCGGTGTGTCAGCCCTTCTCTGAATTCCACAAACTTAGGAAACTTGGCTATATGATTTGTAGTAGTGGGAGATTACATTTGCACTTTTCCCAGGGAAAACAAAAAAAAAATTAAAAAAAAGTCATGCAAAACCTGGAGATGGATTTATATTGAAAAAACAGGCCTGGGCACTAATTTGGGAAGATTTGAACTGGATGCTCAGACTGGCCTCTACCTTAAATGAGCACAATGAACATTAGATCAAAACTCAGTGAAAACTTGCATCTAAATGCAGATATGAACTGTGTGGCTTGAATTTTTCTCTGCAGGTAATCGGTTTTATTTCAGTAATACAGTAGTCTTCTGCTTAGGCATTCAGTGAAAGGGACAGTAGCAGGATACCCTGGGGATAGTCCCTTTTTAGTTGCCTGGAAAAAATACTATTGCTGGTGAATCCGTTAAAGCAATAGCTTCCCCTTAAGCCTAATAATGCTCAATGGTATGGATCCTTCTGTGTATTTACTGACCATGTCTTTTCTGAAAGCTCATCATTGGCATTGCACCTTTTGGACTGAGGAGAGGCGCGTACAAGTGGAGCATCCAACATTGTGGTCAGCGGCATGGCTGGAGAACATCCAGCCTTTCCAGACCCGCCGCCGTTCACACGCTGCACTGACATTGTGCAGCTGCTAATATTTTGCTGCCCTAGGCAACCACCTGTTATGCTTTTTTGTTGCAAAGCCAGTCTGCCATGGAAACACTTCCAGCCCACCAGCAACTGCTGTGCCGTTAGGTCATTACAGAGATGTTAAAACATGGGTTGCAGATGCATGCATTGGGACCTGAAACTGTATTGCTTGGGGATTAGACTGCCTTCACTCTTGTTCATGCCAGCAGAACCCAGTGCAAGTTCCTCTGTATATTACCTGAGTCTCTGTTTATGCCCCGGCAGGTAGAATCATGCACGTGAACCCTGGCTTTAATAATTATTGATGTCTTTCATGAAGCGCAGTACTAAATGCTGCATAAACCAGCAGAGTGACCACCCCGATGCCACCAGCAGCTGCCCAGAAGCCCTGCGTGAGCGCGTTGCATGAACTGCTGTCCTCAGGACGGCCAGGAGTAGGGAGCGATGTGTACGAGCTGTCACTGCAAGGCAGGCAGTGACACAGCGGCATTGTTTCATAGGACTGAAAGTCTTGCTCATGAGCAGCAGCGGAAGGATGACAAGGGTTTATCCCACTGATTCTGCATACGCACAACTCGTGGCCCTTTAAAGCCACCGTGTCTGACCTCCGTGACTCAACACGAGGGACAACAATGAAATAGAAAGGAAATACCACAGCGCCACACAATTGTTTCCAGGTGAGAGGGTTTCTGGTAGAGAGCCAGGTGCTAATACCCTGCCTCACACGGCAGTCGATGGGGTTGTGTGGGGGCCAGGTGCTGCTTATGGTATCATGGTGTCAGAAGCTGGCCTGTCCTTGTGCAAATCAAAATAGGCTGTATGTTTCTGTGAGCTGAGGTCTGCTATTCCACTTGCATGCAGGATATACAGTACATCTGGAATAATTAATTTCTCAGCCTATTGTTACTTTCTTGTGGATCAGACGTTTGCTGCTTCTGAAGCCTGTTGACTGTATTCAATATCTTTTCCTGTTTAACTTCATTATTCTGGCCTTCTACTTTTTTTTTTTTTTTAGGGCTGTCTTTTCATTTTTCCCTTGAACTAGAGAATTTGCCTGAAGTATGGATGACTCATAGATACCATATTTCCTCTTCTCTGAAGCACATTTATATTTTTGAGGAATTACAGCTGACTGCGATCAGCCATACGTTCCAAAATATCCTTTTAGAGAGGAGAAAGGAGGAATAGCGATGCTGAAATCAGCCTGAAAGGTAAATGACTGAAAGAGGGAGAGAGAGAGGAGTAAGGCACAGAGATTCTTAGACGGGCAGCCGGATGCAGGCACTCACTGTGCAGCATTTGATGGCGGTGCCTCAACTGATAACGTTCCTGTAATCAGACACACTCTGTCATACCTGTCAGCAGCCATTCAAGCATATCACAGCCAGCTCTAAATACAAATATCAGAAGCAAAAGGGATAAATATCCAGAAATTCAACTCCTTTCCTCTGTTCCTAGCCCAGCATTTTCTGAAGTGAGGGAAGGTTAATTTATAACAGGGTGTAAAAGATGCTACCAACCCTGCATTACCCCATCAAGGCCATTGTACTGGTTTTAGCTGGGAAAGAGTTAATTTTCTTCATCATAGCTAGTATGGTGCTATATTTTGGATTTGCGATGACAACAGTGTTGATAACACAGGGATGTTTTAGTTATTGTTGAGCAGTGCTTACACAGCATCAAGGCCTTTTCTGCTTCTCATGCTGCTCCGCCAGCGAGCAGGCTGGGCGTGCACAAATTGCTGGGAGGAGACACAGGCGGGACAGCTGACCCCAACTGATCAAAGGGATATTCCATACCATATGATGCCATGCTCAGCAATAAAAGCTGGGGGGAAAAGTTTGCCAGGCCTGCCGTTGCTCAGGGACTGGCTGGGCATTGGTTGGCTGGTGGTAAGCAGTTGTTGGGTTTTTTTCTTTCACTTGTTTTTTCTTGGTTTTGCTTTTCTTTGTTTCCTTTTTTTACTTATTAAACTGTTTTTACCTCAACCCCTGAGTTTTCTAACTTTTGCTCTTTTGATTGCCTTCCCCATCCCACTGGAGCTGCGGGAAAGTGAGCAAGCAGCTGTGTGATGCTTAGCTGCCTGCTGGGTCTAACACACAACAGCCACACAGCTCCAGAGGTGTTCCATGCTATGGCTCTCACCTGGCCGATTGCAGTAATGTGTTTTTAAAGCCTTTCATTTTTGTCTCAGAGGTCAACTGAAAATGGAGGTTCCTGGCTTGTCTTGTATCCCAAGCTGTTTCCTAAAGCAGGTTTTGTGGTTTTGTTTCTCCTGTTTCCGTGGGATTTTTTGTTGGAGTTTTTTTTTGACATAAAGCTGTAGCAGCTATTTGCTTCATAAAGAAATCTGCTACTGAGGTTATTAAGGGCTAAAGTTTACAGGGCTACTACAGCCTCTGTCTTTTCATCCCCAAATTGTAAGGCTGTGCAGGACTCAATAATGGAAGTCCTATCTATAAGTATCACAATGAAAATCAGGCTTCTCATATGCAGTCATTGACAAGACAGACTAATTCCAACTGTCTCTTTCTGCGTATCAGAGTACCTTACATAAAAGCCCATCAGGCGCTCATCCGTAGTAGAGAGTATTTGTGTAACGATCAGTGATGGCACGCTGCACTCAGCTGGAGCCCCAAAAAGGGTCATCCTGACCTTCAGTCATGACTGGAACAAGATGATGTTACAATCTCACTGCACCAAACATGTTATTCCAGCAAATCTGCTGTAACTTCAGCACCAGGTAGGCTCCGTAGCTGCTCTTTCGAAGAAGCATACATAGGAAGGAGTCTGCTCTTTGCATCTGCCTCTGGGAAATTTCACTGCACAGCTGAAGGGTGGAGCTAGGAAGATGCAATGTGCAAAACCATCCAGCTTCATGGTTATCTCCTCATTCCCAGTGTCTTGCCTTGTCTCACCTGAGAGTAAACAAAATGTTATCCATTGTTCTCGCTACTTCCAGGCAGTGCACAGGACCGACAGGACAGGAGAGTACCAGCACTCAGATGCTGCATTGTGGGAGGCTGGTCCTCTGAAAGTCTACTTGGTGGGAGACAATGTTGGGTGGGAAGGAAAGGACAGCAAGGAGACTGCGGTACTCATTATCCATAAAAAAATCCCTTTGTGTACTTGCTTCTTTGTCTGAAGATCTGCTGATAAATCTCACAATGCTGAGAAAAACAGTGATGGAATAGGAAACACTATTTACTGGGTTTTGGTATAGGTAGAGACATATTTCCCAAATCTGTGTTGGATGAGATACTTCACTCCAGTTAATGATCTGTCCCACACTTCCTCAAGGACTAGCTTCACCCTCTTGCAGTTCTGGGGAAAGCACGACCCTTTCTTCTCTCCACATCTCTCAAAGACATTCCCATGGTGAGAAACATTAAGGCAATTCTAGGTGGATGGCCTTTGAGCCCTCCATTTATGTGTGAGAGGCAAGCTGGTTTAATATGATCACTGCAAAATGGGTAGAGTTACCTGAACAGTGTTCAAATGGGGTCTTGCTAAGTGTGAACACAAGTGGTCCCCAAGCAGACTCAAAGGAGTTGGTAGCACTCTGCTGACAGCAGATGGTAGGATATTTGAAGGAAGGACTGAGGATTTGAATGAATAAGTAAGAGATTGAGTATTGCCTGTAAAGTTTGCATGGCCGTTTGCTCCAGTGTCATTGGTTATTGTGGAGAAACAGCACAGATGCTTTGAACCTGGCCCTGACTGGTGCTGGTAGTATCTGGCAGATCAGTTACATTAATAAACGCCCGGTGATAGCTTCACTACTGTTGCAATCATTCCCTGATAGTATTTGACATTTTGCTTTGTTTGCTAAATGGGATGTTATTTACACAGCTATTCAGTTTATCACCGCTCCTTTACTTTAATGTGGGTGAGTGTGTCAGCCATGGCAGGTCTAATGAAAGATACTGGATCCACAGCCCTAGAAACTGAAGAGGTGGAGCTCCAGCAAGACATGTCCTTCCCAACAGTTCCTTGTCCAAAACATTGGGAGGGAGGAAAGGGGAGGCTATTGTCTGACCCAGTGAGTCCCTGCTACTGGGAAAGTCCCTCTGGGCCATGCACCATCTGTGCTGTTTAGAAGAGTGCTCAAGTTCAGAGCTGAATGAGGAACAAGGGGACTCCTCCTGATGAGCTTGTCATTTCTCCTGGACGTGGCTGAGAGCCATCTGTTGTTTTTTTACATAACTCAATTCCCAATAGCTTGCCCATTCCTAGTCAGTTTTGCAGAAAATCTTAAGGTCAGCATAACAGCAGTGACTGTGGTACAGGCGTTTAAGATCATCTCAATGATTTCAAACTTCAAATAGCCAGACGTCTGGGTGCCTCGCTAAGCATGGATTAGCCAACTCCAGCTCTCTCTGCAGACTGTATTCTGACAGCTCTTCTTCAATGAAAGTACGAGGAGTCTAACCACTGGAGCTCACTGCCCCTACTAATTCACTGCACACCTCTGCCTTTTCTTTTCTTCAAAAGATATCAATGACCATTCATGGGTCCCGGTGGCAGTGTTGGTCTTCTCCCCAGCATTGAGTGATCTAAATTAAAATCCATAACCTCTATTCTGGATCCAGCAATAGTGAAAGCACAAGTAAGTACCAGCTATCAGCCTTTCAACCACTTCTGCCCATACTCTTGTTCAAGGTGGCTTTTGGTAATACAGTAGCAGCCAGTGTCTTATCTATGCTACATTTCCTTCTTGAAAATGCTGGAGAAAACGTTAGGAAGTTTGAAGAAGATAAATCCAAAGTAGACAAGGGCAATCAGTTTTTCTGCTGGGAGTTAAATCAAGAGGACCTACTACTGCCAATTATGGTTGTCATGCTAGAGTAACTTGTTATAAATCACTGGGGCTACAGATAGTGCAAACTGTATGAAAGAGGAAAGAGGCCTGGGACTCTCCAGTTCACAAGTCTTTGCAACCAGGAGTAACTGTGGAGGTGCTTAACAGGGTTGACTTTCAGCTATGGAGGTGGCCAAGATAAAAGCAGGCTTCAGTGTACTGTTTCATTCCTTCCCTCAACCACCTTCATGTTGATGTCTCTGTGGCCTGTACCTCTAGTTTCTGCTGCCTTAGTGCCTTGGAGAGCATTGTACCTTCTCCAAGAGGACGTGCCAGGAGGCTTAGCAGCCAGGATAAGCTTTTGTGCCTGAGGTTGCTTTGGATGACACCCTGCCAAGGGACAGCGTTTGCCATTGTGTCCCCTCTGGCCTTGTAAAAAGTGCCACTGTGACAGCTGATTTTCCTGATTCTGCCAGTACCTTTTAGAGCACTGATTGTATTGAGGCGTCAACTTGCAATCCAGTCAGTTCTTGCTTTTACACTAACATTTTACCTGCGATGCAGTGATGTTCTGCAATTGTTGGCCAGATGTATAACAGCTTTCTTTATAAAGTAGTCTCAAGGGATGTCCATTTGGCTCCTTTTGTTAGGCCTGCCATTTCTCACACTCACATATGTGTGTGTCTGCATGTATATAGATCCTGAATGAATTCCTGGTGATAATATACATTGAAGGTGTACTTGGATACTAGTGGGCAGCCTCCAAACACGACCTCAGTTTTTTGGAACAACTTTTGAAGTGTTAAATTTTGTTTCCATTCTGCTTTGGAATAAATTCAAAGCTTTTCAATGGAAACAATAAGGTTTTCAGTTCAGGCTGTCTCTCAAGAAATGGCTAGAGTCCACCTTAGAGCTTTGAGACCTTCTGTTACAAGCTTCATCAAAACCAGTATATCTTGGTGGAATGTTTTGGCTTTGACTTAATCAGAATTTTTATGGAATGCCTGAAAACTGAAAATGTTCTTATTAGTTGTGCACGTCAATCAAGGTATCTTTATCTTTAAGATGCCTGTTTACTCTGTGTATTTGTTATGAGCTTAAAGATCACAAAGATGGTCAAACAGTTTAACGCTCCAGATTGAAATACTTTTTGAACTTCCTGTTCTGCACAGATTCTATTCTTCCCTTTCAAGTGGAAAAATTAAAGCAGTGATTAACAAACGTACATCTGAAATTGGGAGATCTCCCTACAGACTGCAGAGGTTGCTTTACGCAGGAAATGTTGTTTCCAGTAATTGAATATGGTGATATAATTTATAGCTGCTCAGCCACAAGTTTGCACAAATCAGACATAATGCTCCTGATTAATTAGATTTTCTGTTTATCACAACACCACAATCTTCAGGCCAAAGATGATAGTTCCCCTTTTATTTACAGCCTTCCAGGAGGCAAAAGGCTTCTGAGAACTGGAATTGCTTGGCTTCCGACATCACTGCCAGTCAGATGGGCTGCCCTTCACGCTGCAGCATTTGTCATGGTTTGCCCAGCACCATATGTCCCGTTGCTGAATTAGCTGCCCTGTGATTCTGGGACACGTGCAGCATGCACAGGTATATGCACATGAGCATGTGCCCACACATGCATGACAATCATTTGGTGCTGTTCTCTGTTTGAAAGAGATAAAGATAATGTTGCCTTTTTTTTTTTTTTTAATGTGAATTAAGAAAGCAAATCCTAGATTATAAGTGTGGGTTTTTTGTAGATGATTCCAGGATTGGTTTGTGGTTTGGTGGTGTTTTTTTTTTAATTTTTTTCCCCAGCATTTAATGCCCTCAGATAATAGAATCCCCACGCAAAATCATATTGCTAGTTCTGGAACACGTCTGGTTAGCTTCAGTGAAGCAGAACACTGATATGATAGTCTATTATTGTTACTTTCTAGGTTTTAAAGCACTAGCATTGTGTTTAGCATTGACTGAAACACAGGAGATAATGGGCAGTCTATTGACTGTTTCTGAGCTCACTGCTCAGACAGAGGTTGGGATGGGAGAAGGTGATCTGTTCAGTTCCTCACATAACACCGCAGCGGGCTTTGCTGCTGAGCACTGTAGCTCCATCCCCACGTTGTAGGTACAGATGTCTAGGCCATCCCTGGGTTTGTCACGTCCTTAGTCATTTGAGTTCTGGAGAAGGGAAGAAATTAAGCTGAAAAGTGAGAGCCCTGGAATTTTTCCTTTAGTAAAGAAAGTAACATTGTGTGAAGAGCCCTAATATATGGTTTTGCAGTCCCAAAACACCAAGCATTGTTAGAAACCTAAACAGAAAGCCAGATTTTCATGCAAAACCAAAGTAACACAAAGTCTGCGCAGCTGCTGAGGGGCAGGTGAGCCCTCTTCCCAGGAGCAGGGCTGCCCTCCAGCCTTGCAGGAGATCAGCAATTTCGATGCTGGTGGAGCAGGTGAAGTGGGGAGTGTGGAGTGCCAGGAGCACACCTTCCTTACTGTGCAGCTTGGTGGCCTGCTCCTTCCCACTGCCTGGCTGTCACGGAGATTCCTGGAAGAGGGGAGGACTCTCTGGTTTGCTTTGTGGGAGAATTGGCAGTCATGACTAAGCTGCAGCACTGAAAAATAATTGGGTGATATCAGCCTTTTTCAAAGCAGGGAGGAAAGAGACAAGGAAAAAAAAGGTGGGTGCATGGGAAGGTTTGCTGGCTTGTGTAGAAAAGGTGGAACTCAATTCCATAAAGGAAATAAACTAAGGTGCATAACATTCCCTGTAACATTTCACTTTGCTATTCAGGCAGGGCCTTTTCAAAGTCAGTGGAAGCCTTTCCACTGCTTTCAGGGTATTTTGGATCAGGCCTATCCAATTGTTTGGCTTGCTGACATATATCTGGCTCTTTACCTGTTGCTTTTAATGAATGCTGCACAGGAAAAGCATCAGTTTCCCCTCTGCTCAGAAAGCACCTAACGTGTTGTAGCTGCAACCTAATGTGTTGAAGCAAACGGGTGGACTCAGCAGCCTGGTGTTTATTTACCCATACTAGTTTTGAGTTTACTTCAGCCAAGGGGTTTGTGCAGAGGATGTGGCTGTGACATGGTCCTCTGGAAGCTGGACCCTGGGAAGGAATGATCCATCCCGCTGAGCAAGTGCTGCTTTGGAGCCAGCTACCGCTCCGGGAGCAGAGGCATGCCCCAACCCTACCCCCTTACAGTACAGGGTCCTTTTCGGCACATGACAGCTTTGGCACGGGGCTCTGCTCTGTGCCAAGCAGAGGGTTAGGGGGTTTTGTGTGGATTGGGGTGGTGTTGAAGTCATGCTAGTCTTTAGCTTAGAGATCACAACTCTTCAGCGAGAAAACCTCAGCTGCTCTACAAACTCGGAGAAATGCCATCCTTTTCTCTGTTCATCTACAGAGGGGAAGAGGGAGAAGCAGAGAGGAGACGCTCGCAGAGTAGGTTAGCAGCAAGGTCAAGCCTGCTTGTTCCAATCACACTGCCTGTTAGCAGTTCTCCAGACAGACCTTTATGATTCCGAGTATCCTGGGGAAAAAAACAGTATTGGAATCCTATTAATTCTTTTAAAAACAAAACAAGTAATGAAGTTTTTGTTTTTAATGGCTAAGACACAAGTGAGAGGCCCAATGTCTATCTAAATGTAGAATCTGTCAGTGCTTTAATATGCCCAAAGTTAGAAGTGAACCTTTGTTTTTCCTTCAAGTCAAATAAGCCACTGAGTGTGCCAGCTGGGTGTTACTGGCCTGCCGCTCCAGACTCTCCAGTGCTAAAGTACTCTGCTGCAGTGCTCTCCTACAAATTGACTGTTCTGGCTTTGCAATGTCCCTAGTTTGGAATTTTTCCTGCTGATATTTTTGTGTGTCCTTTCTGAGATGCTATTACTTGGGATTTTACTAGATGCTGCTGAGTTCAGGCCAGTCCAACAGCCACTGAAGTAAAAAGACTATTTCTCTTTGGGTGGGTCCACAGTTCCGACAAAACGCAAGAGACTGTTGTCACAGGTGGGGAAACCTGCTGCGACTTCGTAGGACTTCTGGGTAAGAAGTATGGAACTGTTTTTGATTAAGTGCTTAGCTGTGTGGCGAGTCAAGCAGAGTACCCCTTCCTCTCACCACACAAGAGGTGAAAGAACCAACAGAAGCCTTTAGGATTAATGCCTGTGCTGTGACTGGGACAGGGTAAAAGGACAGCACCAGGCTGGCAGGACAAGGAGGAGAGAAGCCTTTGCCTCTGGAGTGGTGAGGCTCAGTTCCCTTAGAAGAGACTCCAGGCAAAGCCACAAGTAGAAGGACTGAATTGCTTAAAGGGTATGGAATAGTCTCAATGAACACCAAAGACGACTGAGAATTGTGTACAGGTATGCTTATTTTGAATAACTGTGAGGGCCACCTCTGATCTCAGGAGGGCCACAAGCAGGTCTTTTCTCCAGGATGGCCTATATACCACCAGCTAAAGAAGGATGCCAGAAGTGAAGGAAAATACTGTTACAGCAGCCTCTGCTCACTCTCACAGGGAGCTCAACCTGCAACAGAAGCGCGTTGAATGTCCAGCAAGCAATTTCTACAGGGGTGGTCACACCTCCACTGGGGAGCATGATGTAGGAGTGATGAGTGCGCATTAGGCACGGCACTCCAGTAATACAGATGGGTAGCTGAGTTAAGGAGCAATATTTCCATCAACACTCATACGTCACCACGTACAGGCTGTGTAGCCAGTCAGGCTCCTCTAACTAGCATGCTGCTTGGCTTGTGAGCCAAAAGGTTGTGGCAGAAAGGGGAAAATTTGCAGATGCCTTTTGGTGTAATATCTATCTAGCAGTTTTAACGTATTCATCTCTGTACTATCTGAGCACACAATTTCCAGCCATGGCCCTATGAATTCTTGTCTCTCACAAGGTGTGGTTGTGTTTTACAAGTAACCTTGCACTGGCCGGCTGAAATATGAGCCCACAGCATTTAGACCAATAATATTATACAAGTTGTAGTGTTTTCCTCACAGTCCTGGGTATCGGTTAGCTGCAAGGCTGCCAAAGGACATTCCACAGTCAGAGGAAACTGAGTGTAGGTGGGCAGCCCAGAGCCCAAGTGCATACTTTATAAACTCTCAGCTGTTATACTTATGGGGGTGAGTCACACAATAGTCATCCTATTATCAAATTCACTGTTGGGTGTGTTGGGCTTTTTCTTCTAACTCAAATTTCATGTAAAAGTTGCCAATATTTTCCAGAAGTTTAATTTCAGAAAGTGGAAGAAAATGAAGAAAACCTAGCTAGCTGACACATTTACATGTGTGTAAATACTACTCCAGTTCTGCAATGTTTGGTTTTTTTAAGTGCCAAAAAATATTCTAAAATATTTTTGTATCATCTGAGGCTGAGGAAATCTGGCAGAAAAAGGGGGCTTGGACATCGCTGTTGTCTGATGCCAACTAGTCATCTTTCAGTAGCAGACAGGCCTTCAGTGCTGGAGAACAAGTGGCTTTCTAACTGGACACCTTCACCAACCAGATAAGTAGGCAGTCACTCGCAGGAGGCATATATAAGGTATTTATATATTGTGCGTATACAAAATATTTTGCCCCCAAGGATTAACCCAGTCTGGCATAAGATGGAAATTGTTGGCGTTTTGTTATGCCTAAATCAAGTTTTTAAAGCAGAGAGCCTTTTCCAAGAGACCTCCTAGGGTAGTGTCTGGGGCAATGAACATTGTTTATGACAAGCTCCAAGTGACAGCCTGTGACGGCTGCCTCCGGTCTGCGTGCTGCTCTACACAACCAGCTGCTTCTGTGGGGTTTGCTGACACCACGAGTGAGTGGGCCTGGGAAGAGCTCTTCAGAGACTGGGAAGGAGCTGTGTGGGCCTTGAGCATCCCCTTCTGCCCAGTACTCATGCCAGTCATTTTCTGGTCCCTGCTATCCATGTTGCACACAAGAAAGCCCCATCCCCGACAGTGAACAGTCCCAAGGAGGGTCTTCTGCCGCAGGATCCTCAGGGTTTCTGTTTCCCCTGGGTTTGTCTCCTGCGGTATTTCAGGCAGGGGAAGGGTGGAGCAATGCCTTGGTCAGGGATGTCTTCCAGCTCTTTTCCTCTCCTGTGATGGAAGAATTTTAACTTGGCCTCTGAGGCCACCAAGGTCTTGCCCAGCCCGTTGCAGGCTGAGTCCCCATGAGTCATGGGCCAGCACCAGCTGGTACGTCTCCTCCAGCTGGCAGGAAACGGCTTGTAGTCAGAGAGGCAGAAATAGGAGGATAAACGGAGTATCAGCAGTGATAGTCCTCTCTTTTCACTTGGTTACTTCTTGGATTAACCTGTTTTAAAAGCCATTAATATCCTGACAGCATAAATGAGGAGAAGCCTGTTTCATTTAGATGATGTTAGGAAGTTGTTCGCTACTTTGAAGCAATTCTTCCTGCTCTCTGCTTTGCCCTTCAAAGACATCCTGGAAAAGGCAAACCTCTTTACTCACACTGCACAATCTCCATGTAGTTCTGCTTCTTCTTTTTTTCTAAACTATACCCCAAGGGAGCAGAAAGGCTATAGAAATGCTACCTAGCCCTGGGGCAAGCCATAAAATAAGCGCCCTCCTCAGCCATGCACCAATCTCCATTCGTAGAAGTACTGGCCCAGAGGTGACTCGATAATTTCGCTGTTGGAACTGAGTGACTTGCAGGCAACACTAATGCTGAGGAGTGAGGAGCCGATGGCTTTTTTTTTGTAAAGATAAAAATAATTTCTGGTAAGTGCAATGTGGTTATTGTTTGGGAGACAATCACTGTCTTCGTATTGTGCACATAAGCAGTACAGCAGGCCTTGACTGCACATCAGGGTCCCTTGAGAGCTACCAGTATTGGCTTGGCAACTCCAAATCCATATCTGGGTACTTCCTAAGCTTGTCTCCCCTTCATTTCCTTCTAGTGCTCATGGGCCGTATCAGCCAGCAGGACCTATTTTCAGAAGAAGATACCGTTCATTTTTTGTGACTCAACCTCCCTTCTTCCTCGGGCAGCTGAGGAGCGTGCCAGGTGGTGCACTGTACAGGTGTCTTCTGGCTGCTGGCTTAGGCATCTGGGGCCTCCCAGCCCTGTGCAGTTACAGAGCGTTTCCTGACATTGTTCACTGGAGCAACTCTTTGTTTCATTATTTTTTCACCGAAACCACCTTTTCCCACTGCTACTGCAAACCGTATTATTCTTGCGGAGGCTGCATTTCAGTGGTTCGGTGACCCATGTATAAACTAGCCTTTGTACCAAAATGCTTAAATTACTGTTTTGCAATTTGAAATGAGCAGTGCTGCAAAAATGCTAAACATTATCAGTTACTGGTTTTATTTCCTTCCTTTGGAACAGGAGTGAATGAAACAGTTGTGATAAATAAAACTATATTACTCATGCCTTGTACTGCTAACTAATCTGAATCTCAGATGAGCGGTTTTTTTTCCACTGCAGGACAGATATTACTATCTTTCTGGCCAATTCGCAGCTTGAGTATTGTATTTTGTTTGTTACCTCTCCCTATGGATTCAATCTGATGTGCCGTTCTCCACCCCCAGCACAATGCCTTGTCTTACATGCTGCATCGAGGCAGTGTTTTAAGTCATTATCTCTTGTATTTGCCTGCCTCACAGTGCCTAGCAAAGCTGAATCAGCTACGACTCTGTCCGTACTACTGAAGCTAATAAAAGCTTTTTCATTAACATTAATGGGAGTTCAATCTTCTTTAGGTATGCTGCTGCACATCCTGAATTCCTGATGATTTTTAGCAGGACCAAGTGACACAAAGCCACTACAGTGCAGGCCAAAAGTGTGCACCTAGCTCCCCCTGACATGCACTGGAGCGAGACACATGGTAGCTTTTGAAGTTCTTGTCCTTAGACTTGTAATACATTTCAGGGATTTGGTATGAAAGGTACTATAGATGCACAGCTCAGTACTATAAAAGTAGGAAGATAAATATAGTTGTGGTATTTAGCCAGCTCAGTGGCTTCTGTTGTCCAGTACAGTATATCCAAGAGCAACCAAAACAAACCACTTCAAAGAAAGGTGCAAAAAATCCCTCCATCCCACATTAGGTAGTTATGGGATAAATGCTGATAGTGCTTCTTCCAACCCACCATATTTAATAGCGAACTAATGCACTGGAGCTTACAGATGTACATATCTTCTAAAACTCTCACATCACTTTTGAGAATTAGTATTTCTGGTGCTGGATGTTCTTGTTTTCTGTGCCAGTGACTGATCCTTTTGTCTCTGAGATGTTTGTGGGGCCATTAAGTTGTACCACTGAAACATGTCCCACTAAAAAAACCGCTCTGCTAGCAAAAAGCACAAATGTATTCCTCTGACCTCAGTGATTACTGCTGGCACAGCCCAACAAGCAAAGTGAGGGTTGTTGAATGGGGAGCAGAGAAGTTTTTAGGGAACCATGTTTCAATTTCAATATTCCATGAGGCGACTTGTAAAAACAGTGAACACAGATGATTATTTTAAGAATTTGAAAGACCTCTTGTCTGTGGCCTTTTAAACAAATGCAATTTAGTTTGTTTTCCCCCCTTATGTAATAACCATGGGCTACTTCTGCTGTGCTTGCTAAGCATATTCACTCTTCACCAGATGAAGCTTACCTATTAGTGCAGCTTGCACTAGAGTTTATTCAGTGCAGCTGAATCCCAGGTTTTGCTCATTTTGTGACACACTGCTCATTAGGCAAGGTGAATGATGTTGTCTCTGTGTAGAAGAACAGTGTCAGTGTTGTCTCATTTTCAGTTTGTGTCTCAATACAGACGTCCAGTTTCTGTGGTCACCGAGTTTCCCCTTGTTGCTTGTTAGCTTTCCTCTTTGTGTTATCTCCTCATCTTTCAAGGATGCAATAGTCACCTCTGCAGGGCAAAGGATCTCAGTAGGCAGATTGTTTTGCTGAAGGAAAAGCACACACATAGTTTAGCATTTAATGAACAGACTCTGAAAAGGTGCATTTAAATCAGCACTTAGGGTTGAAAGCATATGGAGAAAGAAAGATAAAATATTGTCATCAGTGGCAAAAGAAGTTATATGAAATAAGGGCAGGAGGATACTACGCTGTAAACATAGAGCTAAAATGCTTAGATTTTCTTGTAGGTCAGATTCAGTTTATGAAACCCTGGAAGACCTGTTGTAGAGCTAGTGTTGAATGCAGGTGTGATAGAGAGCTGAGATGAGGTATGGCTGTTCCCTCCTCATGTAACGGGCATGTGTCGGGTGGGGGAGAAGTTTCCCACAGGGTAATGGGGTGAGGGAGGCACTGCAGCTACAGCCTCCTTACACACACACACCGAGCGGCTGATGTCTAGGATTTGGACTTGTTATTCCTCCTTCTCACTGTGATATCTTAGTCTCCCTGCCAATGGCCTCATGCCATTCCCCTGCTAATAAATGTCCATGGTTCCTTCCCATGCCGTCCCCTACCTGCACCCAGCTCTTTAACGCCTTGAGAATCCCATTTCTGGAAGCTGTGCTGCCTATGCTCAAGTTGCGTGTTTCTTCAGGCATGAGGAGATGCTTTCCTATATCAAAATTTCCCAATTTCCTTCTGCATTGAGGCAGTCGTAGCCAACTCTTCTGTGAGGAGGCAGTCCAGGCAGCAGTGATGCAATTTATCTTCTTTTATGTGGAAAGGCCAAAACCGCTAATGCTGTTGTTTGCCTTTCTAAAGGGTCCCTGACCATCAGGAGCTGAGAGCTCATGCATTTCTGGAAAGCAGGTTCCCCTAAGAGGTCTCATGTGGATCATCCACAAAGTGATGTACTCTAAATCATCAGGCTCATGCTTTGCCCCTTGCTAAACCAACTGACTGCACTGCTTCCCTTCACTCTCCATTTGCTCTCTCACCTTCTTTTGCAGAGTCCCCTTCACCCTCCATATGTCTTTTCTTAGTCATGCCAACTAGATGTCTGCATATCATCCTCCTTCCCCTGAGCATTATTTTCTTCTGATGATAGCTTGTATACATTTTGACTGCCTCGGCCTGGGTGACTTAGTTCTTACCTCACTGCTTTGCCAAAAAATATTTCTCTTTTTCCTCTAGATGTTCCCCTTTTGGTCATGACTGACAGTATACCTACTCTGCTTTCTGCAGGAGGCTTTATTTTCTTTCCTCCTCCCACAGCAGGGACAGTTTTTGCAATTCTTCAAAGTGAAAGTTTTAAATACCTATAGATATTCCAGGGATCAGACTCTGTGACCCTCAGCTCATATTCACAGTATTCTCCTGTAGGAGGAACTGTATTCTCCACTTGTTGCCATCTTTCAGGTGGCTTTTTATAGCCCCCTGTAACTCAGACAGGCTAGAGCATCCTTGAACTAGCGAGTGGCTGCCCCTGCAGCATCCATGCAAAGGCAGAGTCCTTTTATATAACAGGGCCCAGAGAGCAGATGGACAAATATTTTCACTGATGTGCAGTGATGATATTTAGGTATCAGTGAACACTTTGAAGAGCATCCTCATCATGGCTCTGCACATCCATGGTGTGTTTCTTAGTGAAGAGGAGTTAGGGCAAGTTGTCATTGCCAACAGTAATGCTACATTCATGTTGCAAAACAACTGCAGTGGAGATGAGTGAGGAAATCTGTCCAAAATGCCTTTTCTACTGGGTGGGGAGAAAGGCAAGGAGCAAAGAAAAAAACCTCTGTACAAATGAAAGGCATTTTACCAAGCTGACTACAGAATAGAAAGCAGACAGACATTAAAATGCCTACCGTAATGTACATTTTGATAAAAAACCAAGAAAAGTTCAAAATCATTTTTCAAGGTTAATTGAACAGAAGTGGGGTTTTTTCATTTTTTTCTGTACAAAAACTTTTCTATCTCTTGCATGTGAATCTTCCCCCAATGTGCTGTACGAAGCCAGTGTATCTCCTGCCTTTCAGGAGAAGGGCTATTGGGCTCCACACTTGGGGTGGGATTTATTTAAGTTCACGTTCACTCCATTCTTCTCACTGGACTTTTGTCTGTGTATCTGGGTGCACTGAAGCAGATGTGCTGCAAATAGGGAACATGCTCCCATTTCTCCTTTTGTTTCTTCTTGATTGGACTGGAGCCGAGAGCTGTGTAAAGTGGCAGAGGATTTTGATTTCCCACTGCCCTTGTCGGGGTGGGTTTATGCTAGAATAACAGCCAAGCTGTGTATCTCTGGTCTCCCACTGTAACTCCTGTTGAGATAAAGAAAAGAGGCTTCCTCAGCAATTAAAATTGGAAGACGTCTCAAAAATAAGTAACAACATCTCCATGGCTCCCAGCCCCAGAGGCTCCATATGGGCTCGCCCAGCTGGGCATCTGTGAAGCTTTGGCTCCAATTCAAGAGGCACAACTGCTATTCACATGTGTGTTTCTGGGTCTCCATTTCTGCCTCATCCACCTCCCAATGCCCACAAGCCACCCCAGTATCCATGTCCATAAAGTTTTAAAACACTGGCTTGCTGCAGATGAAAGATGGCCACGCGCTCCAGCAGGTCACTATAATCCCCTAATAAAACATCCACTGGTATTGGCAAGAAAGCCCCTAGGGAACAGATCTTCTGGAAAGACAACGATTAAAAGAGATGGTTGGGGTAATTGCGCTTGATTGAAGGGAGAAATCCTTTTTCCAGCAGAAAAATGAGCACTTAAAAATGTTCGGCCAGCCGAGGACAATTACCGACTGGTGATGCGCAAGCGTAGAGGGCAGTTAACCCATTTTAAATCGCTCTTGCAGTCGGGAGAGTGACAGGAAAATGCCACCAGGCCGGCTCTTGCTCTGGGTGCAGTCAGGGGGACTTCGGTGATGGTTGGGACCAGGCCTGTTGGGTGCAACCCCTCTTTTCTTTGCCATGCCTTCTCCCCAAGTGTATTCAGTTGGTAACAAGGTGTTTCCTTCCTCCTTACAAACCTGCAGAGGTAGCCTGGGGCCTGAGCGTGAAGTGGGGAATTATTCTCTCCCTCCCAAAGTGTTGCCTGTAATGCACAATCTGCTTCCAAGGTTTGGCTGACAACACTCTGTTGTTTTGGGAGCCCTCCCCATATACCGACTGCCTACTGTGGCAGCACTGGCCCCAACAGGAGAAGCTGTTCTTCCTGTCAAAGAAAATATAGAGGCATGACTGAAATACATGCAGAATACACCGGCTGAGGAAGACAAAGCTGTTTCCATGGTCTTTCCCCTCACTGATATGTTTTAAATACTGAGTCGCAAAATCTTTTTTTTTTTTTCCTTGGGTGCACTAGGGTGATGAAAGGAGAGTAAGCTGGTTTGTGAGTGATATAAAAATGGCAGTGTTCTAAATTTACTCAGAAGCCTTCAGAATCAGTCCATCCTGAGATTTGTCTGCAGCAGGAACCAAAACACCTGCTTGGATTTCCTTTAACTTGTGTGAGTAAAACACTTCAAACTCTTATGTGCTACGAAAGAGGGAAGGGAAGAAAAGCTTGAGCACTGGCACGCTTCCCCGCCTCCCCCCTTTCCCTGTAACTGTGAAGATCTGAATTCAGATGCTCATTTGCACCAGCACAACAGCGAGAGGGAAGCCTCCCAGTTTTGTCTCGTTTAAGAATTACAAACCAGAAGGGCTGCTGTGAGGATCAGATGCAAGCATTACCTCATCACCATGTAGTGTTATTGGCTGGAGATAACTGGAGGTGGGGTGTTGGTGCCTACTCACTCAGTGAGCGCTGGGTTTTCTCATTATCTCTTTCTCTTTCTTTCAAAACAACTGACCCTTTTAATGGATGTCACCTAGAGGGAGAGCCCATCTTTGTGGAAGCGTCTTATAGAACCTGGGAGAAACAGCACAAGCGTGATCATAAAGAGATTGAATGAGATCAATAGAAACAATTTAAAAAAAAATAACTCTTCAAATGCAATAAGCAATTGTGTATTCAACATGGCAGTTTTAACCATCCTTTTAAAATTGCTATTAAATCCCACAGAACAGCTCTAAAAATCACGTAGTCATTAGAATCCATAGGGCTTCTTGATTTTTTTGTTTTTTATTAAGTCTTTGTATGCTCCCTAAGGCTAAATCGTGTCATTTTTATTCAGGACCACCCTCTGTCATTGGCTTTCGGAAAAGTCATCACTGACTGCAGTGAGCATGAAAAGCCTGGTGATGACATTACTTACCTCTTGTGAGGACCTGGCTCCTCAGTCATTGGGAACATATTGCCCTATTGGGAGACACCAGGAAATTAGAATTTCAACCCTAAGGTAAATCCCAGGGCTTTTTATGGGGGAGAAAGTTACCTCTCCTTTTGCAGACAAGGAAAGCAACAGCAGTTTAAGTCACCTGCTAACGTGATAGCTGCACAAAAGTGGCAGAATCAAAATTAGAGGCATTGTGTGAATCCAAGCAATGCTCTTGCCACTGGCCTTGGTTTTCACTTAGATCTCACTTCTGTGAAATTCCTTTTGGCATAAAAGCAATTCAATGTAAATTAAGAAAGGATCTCAAGGTTTATATCTTGATGAATAACGTGGCCAGGTGCAGGCCCAGTTCCAAGACCCTCTTCAGCATCTGTGCCATACAGAGCTGTATGCCATGTGTGCTGCGAATGGCCTTTAATCCTTTATTTCCTTTATGGTGGTTATTAATAGGGGGCTGAATTCCCTCTCTCTTTGTCTCTCTGATGTCGTTTCCTTTGTTTCCTTCTAGGAGCAGCACAAGGGGATAGAGAGCAGACAAACCGCATTATCCTCATAATTAACTATCTCAGCAATATAGTGGCACCACGGCAGTGGTAATGCTGTGTAACAATTTGCATACATTAGTTTTCATGTCCCAGGAAAGCAATTTCTGTAGCATTTAAGAGGAAAATAAGGAGAAAAAAAGGGAAGGAAGAAGGGTTGAAATGGGGTAAATATATGATTTTAATTCAGAATGCATTCAAAGAAAGAGAATGAGTGAAGCTCTGAAAGTGTTTGGAGTCTTGTTAACATGGAAGCAATTATTCCTGAGGCAGTTAGTTGGCTGTGATGATCCAGTTTGGAGAGATATTCAGCACCTTTAGAACCCACTGATTTCAACCAGCGCTGTGGGTGCAGACTATCTTAGCTGTATGCAACATCGTGGCCCTGCATGTGCAGCGCTCGTGCTGCTGCATGGGCACTGCCCCTTCCCTGCATTGCTTCCTGGCTTGTGGATTTCAATTCCTGCAAGGAAAAGAGCTCTGAGCAAAAGAGAAGACCGCCAAAATCTGTCACCGTATTGGATGATCGTGTACTAGCAGTGTTTCCGTCAGAAAATTTATCTGTCACTGCTAAACTCCTTTGCATCCTGGGTTCCTTTACACATCAGGGCTATTAGAAGAGATGTCAATAGCCTCCCAGACATTAAGAGGAGATAGGGGCTCTCGGATCTGGGGTACAATGAAGCAGACCATTGCAGGGGCTGGTCGGAGGTAGGGGAAGAGACTCTAGCTGCGGCCGGCGTGCTGCTGCGACTGCCGAGTCTCTGCTGCCCCTGCGCTCCAGGCACGGGGGTGAGCTTCAGCAGAGAAAAAAGTAAAGCTCCTACACAGGCAAAACCAAAAGCCCCGTTTTCCTTTGATCAAAACCACTATGTGGTGGTAATGATGCCACTAGTGATGCCACACTATGGTTATCCCAGCCCTCCTTTCAGCCCAGTTTCGTTGAAACAATTAGATCTGAAGGAGGGGTCTGTGGTCCGGCAGGCAGTAGGGGAGGGGGTACCCCGAGCTGTTTTCAGATCAGTGGGAACCTGAGAGATCTGTGTTATCTTCACAGATATTTCTCCACGTTCATATCCGTGTAACCTGGCAGCACGTGGCCCTTAAATTCTCTTCCTGTTCTCTTTGATGATTTACTCTGTGACTTTGGGAAAATTACTTAATATCTGTGTGCCTGAATTTGCCCATCCATAACTTGGGTGTATTAATTAAACAGCTTCCTCAGAGGGACGTTGTGAGGTTTAATGAATTCATGCTTGCAAAGTAATTTAAGATTTCAGATGAAAACGGCTAGAGAAGTGCAAAACGCATAATAATTAAAACAGAGAGGGTACAAAATAATAATAATCAAAAGGCCCTGAAGCTGCTGATCACTGTAAAGGGGGAATATTTGTACTTGAAGTTACTAATAAAAACATCAATCACTGTGACAAAGTCAGGTTTTTTAGCTACATAGCATTAGTTAATACTATGCTATTTATTATTCCACTTAGTATTTCCATTGTCTTTGCACAGAAAGAAAAATCTATTAAACCGTTTTACTGTGAACTTATATCAAAAGGAGATCAGCATTGTGCCCAAAATATGTCAGAAGAGTGTAAAGCCCTGGCATGTTGTTCATATGGCTATCTTTACTCGCAGCATAAGTCCATAGGGTGATTCACCTGAGTGAGTGTGGAAGCTTTTGTGGAATCAGGGTCTTGCTGAGCAAGGGAATGAAAAATTGTCCTCTTGCCACAAACAATGCAGTCCACAGAGAGTACCAAATCCTTGGAAAGGAAACAGAAATTGTGTAGCACATCCCGAAGCCTTTTCAGCTACCATAGATTTCATTATGTAACGCAGAAAACACAGGGATTAGTGTGACCTTACACACCTCCATAAAACGAAGGTTATCTTTACCCATGCCCAGCCGAAAGCTGAGGGGAGGAGGGCAATGACTCTTGTGAGGTATTTCAGAGAAAGCTGTTGGAGAAGCAGCGGAGCAAACCCACAGAACAGGCAAGAACAGAATGTGTATTCTGTTCATCAAGACACATCCAAAATCCAAAAATCCCAAGTATTTTGCATCTTGATCCAAAAACTTCTGGATCCCAAAAACAAGCCCAAGACCAACTGAAGATTTATGTCAGTTGGTTCAATGGTGTTCTTGTAAACCCTAGAAACCACAGTCCTCACTGTGCAGCCTGCAAGGCCTGGGTCCCCGCTCCGTAACAAGGGAGGCAGCTGATCCCTTGGCAGGGGGGGTACCTGCCAGTAGGTCAGTGCAAGCTGTCAGCCTTGGGAGGAGGTGGAGGAGCTGACCTACCCTACAGACGGGGACAAGTCCTCAGACAATTGAAGTGGTCATTGGTTTCTGTGCTTCATGTACAGCTGACACCAAATGAAGGGCTTTGCAATCTTTTAAATAAAGATGGCTTTCCTGTTACGGGGCAATTTATGCATGCCCTGTCCTCAGAGGTCAATGCTGAATTGGGGAAGAAGAGGTAAGAGAGGATTTTGACTATTTGGAAATGTAAGGGATTAAGTTGAACTTTGAATTTCAGTTTTGTAGGCGTATCTTTGAAACTTGACTCTCACGTGAGTAAAAAAATAAACATTTTTAATATACTCTAGGAACTGATTTTGTGTTCATAGAGCTGTTCCTGATCCATCCTGAGATGAAATGGGCATTTATCTTGGTGTGGGAGTATTTCAGAAGCTGCCTGTCCTGGGCACGGCAAGCCCGCAGGGCCCCTGGGCGACCGTCAGAATCCTGGCTGACACCAGCCTCTGAGTTTTGAGAGCTCTCTGACCTCAGCTTCCCATTTTGCAGCCGAGGAGCTCAGGCAGTGTTGCTCTTGGGACGGCAAACATACAGAGCCTGGTTCCTGTAAGCTGATTCCTGTTTCATCCTCAGACGATGAGCTCCCAGAAAAGTAGATTACACAGAGTGTCCAGTTTAGGGAGGCCTGTATATGCTGTATGGTTCTTAACATCCTTGGACATTGTGTCTCAATGAAGTACACATTTTAGGGACTTAACAGGGAATAAGAAAGAAAGGGATAATCCGTCTCTATTGAAAAAACAAAAGGGGAAATGTGGGAAGTATTCCAGCCCTCTGCCACAAAAATACCTTAATGTATTAGTCGTCTGAGTGATTGTAACATGTTCTGACAGTTCTGATGCCAAATCTGTGACTGAAATACCAAGGAAAGACAGGTGTCAATAGTCTTTCTAGCAATGAGTGACACCCAGGTATATTCTTTGAAAAAGCCCGTTTTGTGTTAGATGGCTTGGGGTGCAAATGTTTATAAACCCAAACTCTGAGTCCACCCACACTCTGGGGAGCAGCTGTGGGTCTGACGGTGGCTGCATTTCTAGAGTGGTATAGAAGGCTTCAGCCTTGGTGTTGTGAATGTAAATGTGTGTGTGCTTTCACTCAAAGCAACTTCACAAAATAAGAAGTTTCCTTAGTGCTGTGGGCAGATGTGACCCAGCTGTGGAGCTGGGACTGTGTTACATGAAGTAGTTCATGTATTCAAACAACTGGCCTGGTCTGGGGAAAGGGAGAAATAATTTTCCCATTAAATCTGTTCCTGCCTTGTGTATTTCAGATATTTAGCACTCAGATTTCTTCTCTTCTTGTGGTATGGACAGATACTGAAAAAAATAGAGGTATATGGCAACTGGATATCACCCTTCACTTAAATTTCTCAAAGTATATTGCAAAGGTGAGAAAATGCTCCTTTCCCCTGTTCTCACAAATGTAAGGGGTATAAAGACAGGACAGATGTGCTGCAGGTGGCTGAAGAGAGTGATAGAAGAGGTGGGAATAGGGTCCCTATGTTCTCCATTTCCAGGGGTGTCCCAAGCTCAGAAGGGCAGGTGAGGGCTGACAAATGAGCTGGAGACAGCGCTGTAGTCGTGGGCTTTCAGCTTGCTCCCCTGCTAGGTGTCGGAGTCCTGTTCTGTGCCAAAGGAGGCATCGTTGGAAAAGGCACCAAAGCACATTACATTATGAAGAGAAGTGATCATAAATATGTCTGTAGTGGAAGATACAGTTCTTGCTTAGAGCCGTCTGAATTATCAGAGGGTTTCTTGCTCACTACGTTGTGTTTTTACTCCTTTTTAGCATTTCACATTGTCAATAAAGCATTTACTGAAGTATGTACAAGTACGCTGACTGGGGGGAACTACAGGTGTTAAACCAAAAAGGACCATGAAATATCCTGGGTTCAACTTCTCCCCATTAGAGGCCGCTAAGCTTCATCCACTTACTTGCGTACTGATTTCAGTAACTTCTGCTTGGCTAATGCAAGCTTGATCCCAATTTAAGGATGTCAAAGATGCAGGAGTCACCATTTCCGTGGTAGTTTATTCCATGAGTTTGTGGCTCTTACTGGAGGAGCTAGGGATGAGCCTGGTAAGAGGAAGAACTGAAAATAAAGTTTATTTATACCTTTGAAACTGCGTAGCTTTATGTTTGGCCATTCAGTCTGGAGGTTTACTAGCTGCTTGTTTTTCCTAGGGAAATAATTTCTATATACTTTGTCAAGTCATTTCTTGACGTTTGTCCTTTATCTTGACTTCCTTGTTCTAAGCAAGCTGAGCTTCTTCATTCTCCCAGTGTAACACATTTTCTCTGGCTGATGGAAAACTTCCAACTCCTTTCTGCCTCTCTTTCAATTTTCAAATACCTTTTTAAAAACTTAGATAACAGATTTGTCTGTGGTATTCTGGCATTGGTCTTGCCAGTCTCACATATTCTGATAAAATTGTTCATCTGCTTACTCCTCCTCTGTTCAGATACTCCTCTCATCTTGTACAGGGACAAGAGCCATGGTAATGAAAGTGAAAATTCCCTTTTTTGAGTTCCAAATATAGCTAATTGTTTGGAATTACGTGGTGTGGATTTCTCAAAGTAGAAAATGAAAATGTACTAAATAGGTAAAGGAAATAAGACAAGAGCCTGAAAATAGCCAACTGTTCTAGAAAAGCTCTAAGAATAGCTATTTCCCGTATCTCTAAACCTATTCTTAGGCTAGTCAGTTACTGGATGAACTCTTAGGGTACTTCTCTCGACAATGTCCGCCGTAAAGAGGTGTAAGTGAAATTTGGATGAAACACAGTCTGCCCCAGTTGCAGCTCTGTGCTTTCTGTGTCTGCATCTCTGTTGGGATTTGTACTCATGTGCATGTCACTGCACGGCTCCTCGTTGTTCCAGTTATCCAGTCTTTCACCTTCTCACAGATCTATGAAGATCATGGGTGGAGATTTCTTTTCACTTGGAGGAGATGTTGAGCCATGAATGTGTCTGTATCGCTAATTTTACGACGACTTCACATAAAGCTACACACATAAAATATAAACACATAAAACACTATTATTTTATCACACTGACAGTGATCCACCTGTATTACTTTTCTAAGTGTGAATAACAAAGGACTGTGGTTTAGGATTAGAAACAGCAACTACAAGCAGCTGTTTGAAGACATATTTTCAAAAAGTTGAATTTCTTCAATCTGAAAATGAGACTGGCCAAACTGATATGGATCAGCCAAATTTCCAGTAGAAATTTTGGAAAACCCTTAAGGCCCTCGCAACTTCTTTGAGGTGCTCAAAGAGAAGTAAAGTTCTTCTGAATATCTAGCCAATAAAGCCCAGAGCCAATGAAGCAGAGGATTTCATAACCTAATTAAGTGTGGTAAAACAAAGCTGATTTATGAAAAAACATCAGAACAAGGCAAAATTCAAGTTTGAATTTGAGTGCATACACAGTTAAAAACATTTACCTTTATAACAGGCCAGTGGACCATCCCTGCTCCCACTGCAGTCAACGCAAAAGACTCCAGGGAAAAGCAGGATTGGAATCCCTTTAATTACCCATTTATAAATATTTAAATATGCATATGTCTTGAAACGGTTGTTTAGGCTGGGCAAAACACAGTTGCAATAAAAGTCAAATTGATCACAGGGTTCTAGCCATCTTTTCTTGTCCCCCAATGATTCTTTGTGGACTCACTAGCTCTTTATTTCTCTAGAGCAGGAGAATGAGGGCTACGAGCCAAACAAGGCTATTATTTATTACAATCTGTAGTGAGAGTGATGGCAGCTGTTGATGGTAGTTTTTCATTAACAGTTAAGTAAAGCCAATAAATGTTGTAATGCACTGCACAATGGCAGATGGTGAGCTACAGAAAGAGTTTCTACCTCAAGCAGTGCTCCATGTTCATCTCCACTTTGAAATACTATGTAAATAGAAAAGAGTTTTAAAAAGGACTGCCTATTCAGCTACCTTATTCCCACATAACTTTTATGTGTCTGGAAATGTAGTCGAAATACAAACTGCTGGGATAAACCAGACTGCTTGCAACCAAAAGGAGGAGAAAAAAATCCCTTTCCACTGACAATTTGGCTCCTACCTACAATGCGATTTCTGGCCTATCTTATGCTCTTTTTTTTTGCAGAATTGAGTGGATGCCTGGGCCTGGAATAAAGAACCAGCCCATGCTGAACCTCAAACTTTTACAGCTTTCTTTTCCAGAATCAGTAGTGTAGGTTATGGTAGAAACGCTCTTTCCACACTGTTCTTTATGTCCCACATGGCATTTCACTTGAAAACTTTCTCATGTTCCTGGTGAGTTAGCTTTATGCTCAGATTTTATCATAGGCAAAAGGTGGCCTCATGCAGAGAAGCCTAAGCCTGACTGTTTGAAGTGGAATAACCTGAAGGAGAAAAGCAATATTTGGTTCTTGAATTTCAGCAATATCAGCCTCGAGGAAAAACTTCTCTTTTTCTACCAGCATCCGTTTCTACAAGGTCTATGATTACTGACAGAAAGTTCTTGCTGGTACCAGCAACTGCACAACTTTGGGTACTGTCATGATGACTATAGTACAGGATCTGGAGAGATGTTGTAAGTGGTTTCCCAGGCATATTGTAGTGTCTTGCATATCTAATGATGGTAATGCACTTCTAGCATTGTCATTTTTATATTGAAGAGAAAATATAAATAATGGATTGGACCAGGGTACTAAACCTTTAAGTAGTTCCCGAGTCTGTTAGTGGTCCCTGCTGTATTCTGAGTCAGGAGCTAGTGAAAACAGCAGCGCACGTATAGGCCCTCCCTGCCAGTAAATAGGTTATTAGAGGCCTGAAGCATCAGTGCAGTTTCTGTATGTTATTGCTGTTATATATTGAGAATGGCGCAGCACCGTATTTCCAAGCGAATGCACAAACTTCATGAGTCATAGCTATGCTCTGAAGGGAGGGACAGAAACTCTTTTTTGGTTTATCTGTACTGCAACGCATGGAAAGTTAAAGCAAAACAATAAAAAACATTAAAGTCTGGTAAATCGATGTGCTGATGCCCGTATGAAAAATTAACCTAGTGCTGAAAATAGGTTAGATTACTGTAGTTTAATCCATGTGCTCCAAGAAAGCTGCTACTCCAAGAGCGGCTGGTAACAGCAGGTGTATTGCCCATGTCCCGGCTGCTTCATTGCTGTTGTTTGGTGAGATCATACCATTTATAGAAAAATCCCTGTAAACAGCAATCCAACCAAAAGGCATTGCGTAGACCCTCTGCAATACAGCAAACATCTCTCAGCAGGATCGCTAGTGCAAAAGGTACAGTTAGATGTAGGCTGCTGTAACTGGTATTCTGCCTTGAGGACTAAACCAAAAATGTTCTGCTCTCCCTCAGTTTCTTGCTGTAGAAGAAATGGAGAGCAGCTGCTTGTAATGAAGGCAGTGTACAAGCTGGAAATACGTGTGCCACTACATTGTATGCTGCTTCTCCTTCATCCAGTCACTGGGTAAGGGTATTTGTGAGCTCTGCTCACTTGTAGCTCTTTGCAAACACTAATTTCCACCCTTAAAGCATTAAACACGGATTGTGGCACTTTGTGTATCTATGAAATGGGGGTTTTCCATGGCTGTTAGGAAAAAAATCAGTAGCAAAACATTCAATGATGACATTTGGAAGACTATATAATGAACACAAATCAGCATTTTTCTCATTACGTGAACTTGTGGAAGCCCTTGTGGATACAGCTTGGACCTGCACAATCTACAGGGGACACACTGATCCAGTTGTGACTCCTTTAGGCACAGATCTTAAAGGTCTGAGAAAAACATGCAGAGCCAAAACCTTATTTTTGCAAAACACTGTGATCTGTTACAAAGTGAAGGGACATCAATGTAATGGAAATTTTATTATTGCTCCCAGTTGATGAAATCCTCTTTATCATCAGCATTCTTGATATACTTCTTTTCACAAAAAGAACATAAACTGTACTTATTTATTGTTTTCTATGAGGAAAGTCAATGAGAAAACAGAAGAGAGTTTTTCACGGGGGAGACTGCAGTGAATATTTTTCTTCCCAAGTGGCTGCAGCAACACTGAGAGCAGAATGGTGCCTGCCTTTGCGTGTAATTACAAACAAAATGTCTGCAATCCCAAATCAAAAGGGACCTCACACAGATGCTTAAAACATCTCTTTGGGAGCTACCCATGCTGCATGGGCAAATGGTTGCGAGCATCTGCATTCAAGCATCAGAAGGTCTGTAACTGCAGCCCGGGACACTATAGAGGTGGCTCTGATCCATAGCACTTGGACCTAGACTGGAGATCAGCCCCAGACTGCAGGAGGTCCCCATCTTTGATTCAGGCCTAGACTTCTCGCTCTTTTTAAATTTAAGCAACACTGACAGTTCTATTAATTTTCAATAGAATTACATGTTCACCTCCTATCTAAAAAACTCCTTTTGACTGACATTAGTGGAGTGGATCTTAAGGAACGATTACCCTCCTCTGAGGTGGCATTGCTTTCTTCTTCTGTGGAACGCGTGGCCTTCTCCCCACTGGGAACTTCTCAGTTAAATCTGGAAATTAGCACCAGACACCCTTAGCAGGTTTAGGAGCTCTCCCCAGCCTCTGCTGAGCGTCCAGCCCCGTGACAGAGGAACAGCATACATCTGACCAGGTGCGTGAAGCCGGTAGATGCTACGGTCTCTTCCAGTGCAGCCATCTGCTTGCAGCCTACCGGCACAGAAGGAGGCGTGCTGGTCTGAGCCCATGGCAGAGCTTTCGGCTTTATGAAGTGCCCTGACGCAATTCCTCTTCAGTGGCTTTTGATTTGGCTCGGAGTGATGGGGGGAAGGGGAAGGGGCTGTCTTGCTTTTTGTTTCCTCAGCTGGGGACTTCCAGCGTGTCATTTTCTTCTGCGCATCTTAAGTCTCCAATCAGGGGCAATTATGATAGCACATTATGTAAATATTAAAGACAATTGCAGAGCTTTAATTAAAGCCAACTTTGTTTCTTTTCCCCCTCCCTCCCTCACTCCTCTTGCTTTAGTCAGGAACACAATAAACTTAATCAGCTGCCCCAAATTATGCATGCATTAGCCCGTGAGATTCAGCAAGGCCAGGCTTCTCAAGGACAAAGAAATATACTGAGCTCCAGCATCTCACTTTGTTTTCTCCAGCCATCTTTTGTGATGTGTCATGGGAAAAATTCTAATGAGTCTCTCTGTGCTGCTGGAGAAATTCCTGTCAGGCACAAGCCAGTTGCTCTCTCTACTCTTGATTTTCCAGATACGAATTTTCTGTTACCCTGTCCTCCTGCGAAGAAGGAAAGTTGCACCAGGATAGACTGGGCTGGCACTGGCTGATCATAATCTATAACAGTTTTGCTTTTCTGGAGTTGATTTTCCTCCTTTCTCACACAAATTTAAGCTTTTTGGCACTGCAGCACACTGACGAGCACATGTTAGTTTGCATCTATAAAACAGTTTCTCTATGTCTGCTTTCATTGTGCATGGATTTGATTGTGCTTGTCACATAGCATTTTTTTTTTAAATCTGCTATAAAGCTGAGGATGTGATACGAAGTCATCTGCTTCTAGGGAAATTTTTGGCACAGTGGAAATGCAGAAGAATTTGCTAACCCTGCCTCCCTGTAAATCTTCCAGCTAGCAAAACTGCTCAAATTAACAAAGCTTCAGGAGGGAGATACACGCTGTCCTTCTGACTTATCTTTAGGAGCGGAGGTTGCAGGCTGACCCGTCTTTTTTCTAATTTTTTTTTCCCTTATCTCTCTGCTGTGAGTTTAAAGACAAAACAATTTTCATCTCCAGGTCTGGGTTCTTTCTGCTGCAACCTGCACAGCTCTGATTCCTGCTCCCTGACTGTTTCAAACGCGAGCGTGCTTCAGATTAGCCTGGTTCTGCAGCTCTAGACAAATGAATTGTTTCCTGACACGGGGGCTCTGAATCGGCTGCGTGCCCGCATGTGTGCACACGTGGGGAGGTGGAGGAATAAGAAGGGGATGAGGAGAGGGGGCATCTGGGGGACGCTGACATGCCATCCCGCTGGGGCAGTGGTCCAGCTGCTGGAGCCGCCGGGAAGCAGGAGCTGCTGCTTTAGAAGCTGTGGGTACGGCCCTGAGCTCCGCCGTCGCTTTGAGCACGTGCTGTGCGGTAGTGGCAGGAAGCCACTTTGACCACATGGTTGTGGGTGTTCTCGTTCGCTCATTGACAGAAAAATAACTTGCTGCTCTTTATGTTAGGGGAAAAACCCCTGAAAATGCAGCCTTCTGGAAATATTTGTGCTTATTTATGTCAGTGCAGCAGTCTCGATTTAAGAAGACAAAATAAAAATAGCAATTTCTCCTGGTCTCTGGCTGGCTTGCTCACCAGCGTGCCACATATAGTTTAACAAGAGAGAGGCTCAGTGTGTGCCCAGTGTGGGAAAGCACCGAGAGGAAATGAGGGTGTAATCTGAGGCATGACATCATCCCGTCTACCAACCCAGCACCCATGCTTAATTTCTCCAGATCAAAGACAGATATTTACATATCTAAATTGAAGCCATTTGCCATGACCGGAATGAAATCTATACCATTTAACACCTTTCCTGAGACATTATCCACCATTTATTAGAAAATCAATACCTTGGGTTCGGTTTGACCTTTGTGTGCCGCTACGAGGAAGCCGTTCCTCTAGCACAGCCCTCTGCCTGTGGACGAGGAAGGTGGGAATGCGCCTCCTCTGAGGTCCAAGAGCAGGACCCTTGCAAGGGACCATGTCAAGCAGGGAGTCTGGCTCCGGAGCAGCTCAAGGGAGAATGGAAAAAAAGTCTTTCTTTTCCATCTATGCAAATCAGCTTGTGCCCACCAAGGTGAATTCAGAGGGTGTCCCCAGGCAAAGCTGAGAATTCGTTATCCTACTTCTATTGTATCCTACTTAGGTTTTGTTTTCAGTGCCAGGAAAATGTTGATTTTAGTGTAGATTAGCCCATGTTAGTTTCCTAAGGTCAGTTAGGTGTTAGCTGTATCCCACTAGCTTGGGACACAATTCTTACTTTATTTACCTACCTAAGAAAAAGATCTACAGGCGCCTAGGGATTTTAAGTGGCGTAGCTGTGGCTTACTGATTATTTCCTGCTAACACTACTGGTTTTTCTAGTGAAGACACAATCATCTTAGTTTTTTTACTGCCTTAACCATGCAAGAATATGCTACAAATATACTAATTACTGACAGCCAATGGATTTATTCTTTTGGCTGCAGTGTAATGAATTTTAGCTGCACCTTAAGTCCCAGTTTTGTGAGCCAATAAAATCTCTGTTCATTTGGATACATGTTCCCCTTCCTTTGCTATAATATACCAAGGTATATTATATATATATATATATATATATATATATCTCACTTCTCAGCAGAAAATGCTGGCAAATGAGAACAAGTGGGGAAGTGAATCTTCAGTCAGAATAAGAGAGTTGAACTATTAAAATTAGTGAGACTAAGATGATTTTAAACATATGGTGAGTAGAAAATTTTGTATTAATTAACCTGATAAGTGACTTTCTTCCTCTTAAGCCTGGAACAAATAAGAATACAACGGCTACTAAGTCTTTTCACAATCTCTCTTCCAGGTTTTAAGGATATGCCATTCAGCATTTACATTTAATCTTCTATTTCAGAGGAAAGATACCCTTTGGTCTAGCTGGCTCTCTTTTTATGGAACAATCTTCAGAATTCAGTTGTAAAGAAGAGAAATAAAGTCTTGCTTAATAATAAAGTTACAAATGTTCTGCCTTTTAGATCTTGGCAACGCCTGCTTGCCTGTTGTGTAATGTATTAAACTGTTATTTGTTTGGGGTTTTAATGCTTAGCTCTCACTAGCAGGACTAATGCAATGAAAACCCAAAGGATTTGACTATGTTGTGATAAGCCAAAGTCTCCACTGAAGGAAATGAAATGCATTTCCTGAATCTCTGGACAAAAGTTACCACATTAGCTTTAGTGCAGTTTTGTTAAAGAGGCTTATTGAAATAATGCGATGGAGAATTGTCCGGTGTGCTGCTGCACAGCTACAGGGTAAAAGTCCTCTGCCTGCTGCTAAATAGCCAGTCTGTTAGGCAGGCCTTCAGTATCCCAGGTGAAGCTGATAGGAAGCAGCTCCCTTATAGGGAGAACGCAATAGCACTGCAGGTGTAAAGGGAGACCAGTGGTCTGAGCACATAGGGCTACAGAGAAGGAAAAAAATGTTCTCTTATGTGCATATGAAAGGAAGAAAGCGAACAAGCTGGTGTGTGACATCTGAATCCCCCAAACCAGTTTACAGGAAGGACAAAGACAGCTTAGAAAAAAAGCAAAGTAAATGCCAGGTCTGCCACATACGGTGTTACGCAGAGGGTCACTGAGTAGCAAACAATGATGGGCCAGGTACAAGTACAATAAGGTGTAGATACAGTTAATATTAACTCTGATATGTGGTTTATGAAATGAGATAACAATGATAAAACTTTGTAACTTGCAGAAAAGCCCTCCCGGGTGGAAGAAATAGGGTAGCAGAAGGGGTTTAAGAGATGTTTAACCACGTTATTACTGTGATCATAAGGAGCAGGCTAGCTGGTGAGGGAATGAAGAGAGAAAAGAGAAAGGAAACGTGTTTGAGGCATTCAGGTAGTTCTTGTTAGGTCCTAACATCAAGTCGTTATGAAGCTAGGGCAAGATGCCCATTTATTCCTCAAAGCACTTCCCCTTGCTGCAATGCACTGGTGAGAAAACTGCGTAAAGTTAGTAGTGGCACTGTCAGGGAGACAAAGTATTCTCTTGCTTTTGCATTTTCATAAAAAAGAAGGCGGGAGACATATCATTATGAGCTTATCTGGTATAAGTCCTAGAGTACTCTTTCTGCTGGGGGAAAAAAAACAAACAAACAAACAGAAAAAAGGGCAAAGGAAGGGGAAGAAAAGAATTCTGCTTCAGAAAGGAAAGAAGTGTGGGTTGGAGATTACATCACATGCTAGGCTCTCTGACTTCAAGACAGTAGAAGAGATGGGCTGGCTGGGAGCCAGGTGAGACAACTTGGACAAAAGGCACATTTCCATTGAACCCATCGTTGGGTTTTGCCAAAACTTCGTCAAAATCCAGCTGTCTCTGCAGAATATACTAGTTTTGGAGAATCAGCAAATTTTAACAGCTCCATTTTCGCAATCTCCCACACCCCTGGTTGTAGTTAGATTTTAAACCAAAATCTCTCCCTAAATTATCTGATGCTACATCTCAACTCTTCCCCTATTGAGACTGCTAATACAACTCCATCATCTTCATTCTAAGTTGATAGAATTGCAAATAGTATCATGCCACCAGCCATGGTGAAGCACAGCCCGAAGAGCCTTGCTTTTCAGTGATCATGAACTTGGAGCTCTGGATCCAGTCTGCCTTTAAGTTAAAGACTTTCTGATCCTTTTGGACTGTTCATGTATATGGACCAAGAAAATCCCCAGTGACCTCATGCAGAGTTTCAACTTCTTACTACTTTTGGGCTTCTCTGTCTCTGAGCTATAAATGCAAATCATAATGATCTCTCAGATGCATTTGGAGCAGATGTAACACTTACAGCTTTTTAATTAGTTTTCTTAAGGTCCTGTTGCAGTTATACATTGTGGGAAGAAAATTTTAGCTCTTCAGCTTCCTCCTTAGGCCACAAACACCTTTTTTTTTTCTTTCTCTATTCCTTCATTTGTCAGTGATGTACAATCTAGGACTAAAATACGAGACCTTTGCACCGCATATTCTACCTGGCTCTGACCTGCTTCTATATGATTTCAGTGGATGGGATACAAAGGTACAAGCATGTGGGCTGTGGTCCACTTGCAGTTGGACCTAGGAAAACTTAAGGACTGGTGGCTTTCAGACTCAAAAGAGCATCCCTGAATGACAGCAGGTGGAGGTCAAGATTTCTGGGGGAAGTAATGAATCTGAGCACACAAATATGTTTATATTTTATGTTTTGCAAATATAAATGATCTTTGCAAAGGTAAATGTCTGAAATATACTTCTAGGAAACAAAGAATTGAGCACTGAGATTAGCTGTCTTTACACTTTGATACCGCTCCTAATGGGGATCTACAATTACAGGGCTGCAGGCCACAAAGGGTGTCTTTCTATATCCAGAGAGTTTCATTGTTGGCTAAGCTTTTTAGGTTTCTGGTTCACACATACGGTATATGTATGCTGAGTAACTTAGCTGAACAGTTGGTTCATCAATATTTACATCGGAGACCTTTATAAATAACCCATCAGATTTCCACACACAAGTTTGCTAAACTCACAGTTATGACATCCACCGCAGGCCCCAGGAGCTTGCCTTTGGAAACGATTGATGGAGGCGAGTTTCTACACTGCTTGGAAGAAAAAAACCCTAACAACCTTTATTGGTGTTTACGTCCGTAAAATGTGCCTTCAGAATTGCTGCATTGTGTCACTGCTGTGCAGCATTGTTTTCAATTGTCATTTGGCTGTTTGGGATAAATGAAAATGAACTAGGCAATGAAAAGGCTCCCTGGGTTTTAATGTCAGTAAAAATGAGAAAATTATCTTCCGTTATCACAGAATATCCCAAACAAATACACCAGTTGCTTATCATCATAGAGAATAAATAACATATTGAATTTATTTCATGATTTTACATAAGTTGATAAGGAGCTCTTCTTTTCCAAATGTTTTGTGGGTGATTGTGATCTGTTAATATCACTCTCTTTTTTACTTAGTGGGAATTGTTAATCCAAGGCTGCAATGCTTCCTTTGGAAGAAGGGATGCAAAGGGCAGCACGGGTGTAAATCTGGACTGGATGATTTGAAGGCAGTGGCATCATGCTATCCGTAACTGAGCCTTGCTTCTTGGAGTTTTTTCAGTGATGCTGAGTGAAACTTGCGTGTGTGGTGTAACGTCTTTGCTGTCTCTCTGTCCCAGGGTTGAAACCCATGTGCTAATTCTTGATGACTGCAGTGGCACCTCCTGCTGTGTGCAAAGCTGATCAACCTTGCCTGCCCTTCCTGTGGACTTCTATTTCCAGCCTGCTGAGGAACTCAAACACTTATTGTGGAAATGGGGGAAAGAAGGAAAGAGCTCTCTAAGAGTGACCCTAGCCCAGGGGGACCCATCTCACTAGACTTTCTGTCTGCTGGTGGAGGGTCTTTTTTCTGAATACTCCTCTGAAAACCTAACTTCAGGCACTGAGGAGCATGCCCTGAGGGAGGCTGTTGGAAGGACAGTGTGCCTGGTGGAGTCACAGCGACTTGATGAGCACTTGTCTCAACTCACTGAACCTTCACATTGACTGTGTTACGGGTTGGTTTTTGTAAGCATCACGGCAAGAGGGGGTTTTAAAGAGGGATTAAAACTCTGTAGATGTTTGTAGGGAACTCTTCACAAGCAACAACCTAAGAGGAAAGAGAAATGCTATCTCAGGATATCTGCTTCCTCCCGTTGCATCCCTGTGGCTCGCAGAACAGAGGCACATCGCGTATGTGTCATGTGAAGCCAAGGCAGCCTCGCGCCCTGCCATGGGAAAGGGGCCTGTGGTTTGGGAGATGGAGGAATTGAGCCTCCTGACAGGCAGGATCCTCAGGAAGGGGTGAACTTCCCTGCGATTTGTCTCAATGGGATCTTTGATGAAGTGGGAGTAATGATAACTTTGACATTTTAAGGAACTCTTCTCGCCCCTGGCAGCATTTCCGCTGACAGCAGAGCCACTTCTCAGAGCAGATATTGTAAACAACAAACACGGTTAGCTTGTTCGGTGCCGCGTGTCTCACTGAGGACTTAGCCCTTCAGAGGAAAGGATCATACACAACCGGTGTGCGCCACGGCAAATAATATTCGGTATCACAGGCAAAAAATGAACTTTCAGCTGAAGTAGCTTTGATCACCGCTGATCGCTATGATGTTAAATGTTGCTTGCCCTAGATCAGGAGCAGCCAACCTTCCAGAGCCTGACAGGCAAGAAAATAAAATGTGTAAAGTCAGAGAATCACAGGTTTTATAAACTATTCGATTTAACCTTTGGCAGTTTTTTTTAGCATAAAATCTAATATAGATATACTATGCAGCATCAAATATACCTGACTTATTCTTTTACCAATTTAATAAATGTCCAAACATGCATTTTAGTACATCATATTTGCTTTTCTTGGTAACATAGCTATGGCTTTTTATTAAAAATAGTTATAACAATAATTGCAAAAGTTCTGTCCTCAATGGCTTTATCTCTACCAGCAAATAAAGCAGACCAGGGCTCCTTCTCCAGCCCTGACAGCAAGTGGCACAGCTTGCAATCATATAGGTAAGCTGTCTTCCTCCCAAAACAAAGTAACCTCATCAATACTGCGTAATGTGAAAAATCCCCAGCACCAAAACATGCCCTGGCATTGGCTGGGACAGTTGGCACAGGCCAAAACTGTGCCAATAAGCACACCAACAGTTAAACAGTGCAGATGCTCAGGTGCCAGTGACTGGATCCATGCCCTGGCCCATTTCAGTTTGCTACTGCAGTTGTAGCCACTGTGATGTATAGTGCTGTTTATGTCCTGCGGTGATTTTCCAGAGAGGTGGCTCGTGTTCTGCTGTGCAGACACAAAGATTTGCAAAATGCAGCACCTTTTTGTGGTGGGCCCATGATAAATAAAAGAGCCCAGAGGAAAGTTATACTCCCTTGGCTAGCCATGGAAAAATAGAGCCGTCTCCTCTCTTGCCTTTGCCAACTGCTCCCCAGTCCCTGCAGAGGGCCAGGCACCATCCATCAGCTGGTTGGCAGGTCTCTGCACAGCACGTCAGTCCCTACTTTTCCTCCTCTGCCTCAAAGAGCCCATTTGCATCTCTTGAAAGATACAGCAGCTCCCTGGTGCTTTGGTTGCTCCTTTCCCCTTGCAAGGCTTGCGCGGCTGCCGAGCAGTGGGTGCTACGTGCCAGCAGCACACAGAGGGATGGGGTGCTGCTGCCCTGCACAGCCCAGTCACCCCACCAGCTGGTCCCAGCATGGACTGGTGGCTGGACAGGCAGACACAGAAAAGGACACCTGATATACCAAAGAGCTGCAGGCAGCTTGGGAGATATATTTTAGCCAGGTTTTAGCCTGTTCACATCTACTCTTTGAATGCTGTATAATGTGAAGTGGGGTGTGGAAAGCCAAAAATCAGCAAGATCTCTGCCTGTGGAGGACTTTCTCTTGCTGTGTTTATCTAACCTGACCATTGCCTCCATTCAAGTTACTTTTTTCATGTTTTATAGAAACTGCCTAGTAAGGTCTAAGGAGCAGCTCAGGGATTTTCTAAGGGATTGATTAGGCACAATTCACATCAGGCTTCAGTAGGCTTAGCTGTTCACACCAGTTGTGCCCATTGCAGGGGGCGAGACCCTTGGCAAGCATGTCTGGATAGCATTGCAGTGGATGCTGTTCGAGTGCCTCCTGTCGCAAAGGCATCCAAGAGGCTGAAGGATGAGTTTAACAACTTCTGAAAAACAAACTGATTTTGTAGAAGCTGCAGTCCAACTCCATGGCTTAGAGCCACTGACGAGGATGTGATTTAGAGGGCTGTTTGAGCAGGTTCAGAGTAGGTTCTCTGCCAGTTTGAATCTGTATCTCTCTCTAATGGGTTGGGGAGAAAAGGCACTTCTGCTTTCGATCAAGCTAATGAACTCTCATACTGTGCTGGCTGGAGCAGACAAGGGGATACAGATATAGACTTGCATCTATCTTTGTGTGCTGTACAAATATTGCATCACGATGTATGAGAAACGTGAAACTCTGAGACCAATATACAGGATTTGTCATTTCATTTCTTTTCAAAGGACTATTAATAGTAAATCAAACATCAATTTAACATAAACGGAGTGTGGGTGCCAGCTCTCCCTTTATAGCACAACATATGCACGTCTTCAGTCGGCTTAATTACTGCAGTGGTAGCACTGAAGCTCGAAAGAAAGCCTCCACCAGCATTTTGAAGGTGGAAAATCCTGTAGAACCTTGATTTTTGCTGAGTTTTGGAGTTCACAGAAGACTTAAATTCAGTGGAAAAACAAAAACCTTTCTGTTGTCCACTGAGACTTGATTGTTTGATAGCAAAAGCAAGCCTGGCAAAGAACCAGGGAAGTGAGAAATTCCAGTCAAAGAGCTTAGGCCTGACTGTGGCTTTTTTTTTCCTTTTACAAGAAACAAAAGACCATGTCCTTGTCAGACAACATCAATGCATCTTGCTCAGGGCTGATTAGAAGGTTGTTGTGGGAAACGCTGCCTCAATTGCAGAACAAAGTCTTGCATGTGCTCCTGCTAGACTTCTCCTAACTTGCTGATACCTCTTCCTTCTTTATTGAACCACTGCTCCACACAGCATTGAAAATACCACTGACCCATGTGATGCCTTCATGGAGATGGGTGGAGAAATGGCAAAACAGGGGAGGAAACAGAAGTTCTTTCAATGACATGTTGGATTTCAGGTTCTCAGCATTTTCATAGGCTGTTAATTGCCAAGAATGGTTATGAGTTTGGATCACTTCTCCTTTTTATACTAACTGAAGATGTAAAGTTGCAAGATCTGAAGCTTCACTGAAGAATGACCTCTTCTGCCTTGGACCTTCAAGTCATGCTCAGCACTGTTTAACTACTTATAAAACTAGGTGCTTTCTTTCAGGTAAAGGACTCTATAAATGATGGTGGTCTGTTTTATAAGACATTTATTTTTGTTGTACTTGAATCTTAATCACGGAGTTGTATTTAAGCTATTAAACCTTCAGCTTTTCCCTTCCTTCGAAAACAATAGTGGTTATGGGGAAAAGAGCATCCTCTCAGCTGCTTTTGAAGAGCTTTATTTTAATGCTAAATTCTTGAAATGACAGTAGTAGGAAACAAGGAAATATGGTCTAATATCAAGACAATTCTGTTGTCTTGGAAAGCTTGCAAGCCTACATTTCTCCACCCACAAACTGTATTTACTCCAGTAAGGAGGAAATATGTAAGGGAAGAAAAAATCTACATGAGAGTGTGTATGTGTGTGTGTGTGTGTGTGTGTATGTAAAACTGCTCATAAGACAGACTTAGAAAATACTTCTGGATAAAATTTTTAAACTAATTTTTCTTCCTTTTTTCAATACAAGAAGGCATATAGCAACTTTTTGCAACTTTCACTTAGACGTTGACACTTTCATCTCTTTAGATTGAACTGGAGATGAGCTTTGTGAATGGATCCTCACGTAGGCAACAGTAAAACCAGTCAGTTTAGACACTGCAAGTACAGATGTGGGAATCACAAGTTAAAATGTGCGCCTCTGACTCCTGAAAGACCTGAAAGGGGATGTCTGTCCTGTCTGCACTTTAGGCTAAGGAAGAGAATGTCTATTAGTGGGGCTGATCTTTCCTTTCTTGAGCAGCCACGAAAGGGGACAAAATCACAAATTCCCGCTTACATCCAACTCCACCTTGCTGAGTGAAGCTGTGCATACACAGCACTCGTTATACATACACAACCCTGCATTATTCATCAAGACAAGGGATGTCCGTTTAACACTGTAACTAACAACTGGAAAGCTCTTGTCTTTGGTGATGCTGAATATGTCCTGGCACCTGAGGAGGGCTAGAAGCTGTAGAAGGAAGAAAGACCAAACATGATACCACTAGACAGGGTGAGCTGTTGGTGAGCGGAATGGCCAAAGATAAAGAAGGGATTGATTCAGTGATCACACAGGAAAATAGAAGCGTAAATAATTTTGACTGGAATAAAATGTTGGTTGCAATTTTGGGGATATTTTGGTATACTTTCACAATATACTTCACAGTATTTTTATTTCTAAATTCACATCAGCATCACCAGAGATACTATTAGCTGTTGAGGCTTGTGGCAGCATCAAAGGTAAAGGGAGACAATAATAGAAAACACCTCTCTAGCCACTTTGATAGAGAAAAGGAAAAGGACAGAAGACTAATGGTAAATATAGAAGGCGGCAGAAGAAGAAGAGAAAGCACATGCAGCAGGGAAGGCAACAGAACAGACTTTCAAAAAGATCTGACCTATGCTTAAAGAATAGCTCAGAGTGATGAGGAGAGTAGAGCAGGAGACAGCATGAGGATGCATTATTGTTCTGGTCTGAGCCTTGTTTGCAATAGTATCACCTAAAGTTCAGTGAATTTGTGTTAGAGACCTTTGCAAAAGCTGTGTGTTATGTGTTTCCACTTAACATGTGGGCTTTGAAGAGGTAATTAAAAATGGTTTCCCTGTCTCATGGAGCTCAGCTGCTCATCCCCATTCTGCAAATCCATTCCCTGTGGATGTGCAGCGCAACTGTTTACCTGGCCACCTGGAGAGCAAATCCACCTAAAGACTAACCTGGGGAGAAAAGTTTTCAGCCAGATCCATTTCCCAGTCTCTCAGTGGCTGTGCTGGCTTCTGACAGTTTTGAGCACTCATCATTGTGCATGCAATATCATAATTATACACCACACACCCAGCAAGGCAGGGAAACCTGGTGGTGAGGATGCATCTGCTGCTGGGGTGGTACATGCAGCAGAAGTGGTGGGCAGACAGCTGAAGGTTGAGACATTGTCTCAAACTTTTATGCCAAGATTTGCCATGGGATGTTTTAAGGAGCCATGATATATAGTGTACTATATAAGATGCAGCCACAGAAATATCAAGAAAATGTGAAAAATAGAAGAGTGACAAGTGGAAAAATGTAAGCAGGGAATCATATTTATGTGATTTTTTGAGTGATGACTTTATCCTTTGAGATTTACTCTAAAAACTGTGGGTTTTTTCTTTGCACTGGGGATAGTGTTGTTTTTATTTGGTATTATAAATGATATATTTTTACTCTCCAGTTCAAGCAGAATACAGTCCTTTTCACTAGAACAATTATGGCTTTCTCCTTGCTAGATGGATTGTTATTTTGGTTCCATTTAGCTAACGTTATATATACTTCACAGGGTTTTGTTCACCTTTAAAATTTGTAGGACTGAGATTGGTTTGTTATTCGCATATAATATAAGCTGACAGGAGCCATAATACAGCAGTATGATTACACAGAATAATTCATATTTTTTTTCTTCTAGGCAAACAGATGCAGTTGGAAAGTATGTCTGTTTGCAAGGATGGCTGTCTTTGTTCAGTCCATAGCAAGGCTGAACCATTAGGGAGTTTTAGGGTGTACAGGGTTCAGGCAGCTGCTCTGGTCATTTTCAGACTCCAGATGTACAGCAGAAAAGTCCCTTTTCTTCCTGCTGAATACATGAAGAATAATACGTTGTTAGAGGGAAGAGCTAGAAATAGGAAAATATTACTTAAGAGGAATGAACAAAGGAAGGGGATGCTGGCTTTAAACCTGGCTTTGTGGTCTCCTTTTCTTTCTCACTCTGAGACCAAGGATAAAAATATCTGTATTCTCAGAAGGGATTGGAGGCATCAGATATTTTACAAAGCTTATTCAAAATGAGTCTAGACAAAAAAACCTACAAATGCAAACCAAGAACCAGAAAAAGAAATTTAACTTCTTGGACAGAAAAATGGCCAGAATCAGTGTGACTGAAAGTAGATATTAAAACTTGTTAAATGATGATGGTCATTTAAGGGGGAGTGGGGGAAGAGAGAGACTTTTAAAATGAAGTCTGAATACTTATTTTCCCTGTTCTCAAAATGTTTCTACTTTCCATTTTGAAATGGTGCTTTGTTCTGAAGTTTACTTAATTTTTCTAAGAGGTAAAATGAATGACTTCATTTTTTTGTCTAACTAGTCATTGAAAAAGCAGTTATATTCACAGCTCTGTTTGAAAAGATGAAATGCAAATGTGTCCTTCCCTGTAGGGGCTGTGTGCTCAGGATCCTTCCACGCTTCCGCAGAGCTCTTCTTACATCAGTGGAAAAATGGCCTGTTTAGGCACAGGGAAAACCCTTCCAGTGGTGAGAATTAACGTTATGAGTGCTGGGGGAATGCTGGAACTTGCTGGTTACATTTGGTACAAGGGCACTGTCTACAGAAATTAAGTATGGATTTCCCATATCAGTGTTGTGAGTGCATTTATTCACAATCTAACTTGCAACTTCTCTAGTGGCTTGATAATTATTTTTCTCTACTCAGTGACCTCATCTCCTCATTGCTGCCAAATAAAAAACAAAAAGTGTCTCAACTTTTGCTTGTAAAAAACAGGGATGATGAGTTTTCCATCTAGGCTCTGTAGGTGCTCATTCCCTCCTGAACTGTCACTTCAGAATCTCATAGCTATTACTGAAAAGGAAATTTGTGGAGCACTTTTTAAATGTTCTTGTTGGGTATACTTCACTTTTCTTTTAAATGGTGTCTCCACAGATTTCTTTTAGCTAGGCTCAGACTTGTGTGAGGCACTTGAGGTTGAAGTACCCCTGTGCATTTGGATGGACTCTGACGTAGGTTCTGTCGGGTTTTTCAGAGGTTGCAGCAATCCAGAATATTCTTCTTTTTTTTCTTTTTTTTTTTTTTCCTCCAAAAAAGGTGCTGATGCCATGCCTCCTTTATAGCATTTGGGACTGGGGAAGAAGATGCAGTCATTTAGTGTGTGCCCACCACCTTGCATTCCCCAAGTAGCAAATCCTGCAAAGCACTAAGAACACTTGGAAATGCTCCTCAGGGGAGAAAGAGATGGGAGGGAGGGAGGAAGATTGGGCTCCTTTGACAGAGTCAAAGACACTCTGCTGCCGAACAGTCCTAACCGCTTCCATGGACTGCCTTCCTCCCAGGGTGCAACACCCACACCTGGACTGTGGCTCTTCCTGGTTTCCCTCTTTGGAGGTGTCTGCATAGGAAGAAAGAGCCCCTTAAGAAAAGCTGTCTGACGGGCACTAGGAAAGGAGAGCTGGCTGATGGACCGCTAAAAAGGAAGCCCCAGTCATGACATGAGATGGCAATGAAGGCTTCATGTCAGGAAGACCTACATGTCAGCTGTATTATGCCACTTATCCCAGTCACTGGTGCTTGTTCATATAATTAACTTCTTCAAATCCAAGAAGATGACGGAAAGTAAATTGCATATGGTGAAGCCTCAGCTAGGGATAAGGATTAAATGGAGGTTCAGTGAACTGCTTAGCAATGAATGCTATGGCACTTCATTGGGAGCAAAATATGGGTGGAACAGGCAAGGGCTGGGCACATTATCATTTCTGGCATTAGGTTAATTGCATTGCTGATACTCTGCAAACTGCTGATGGAGCAGGAGTGGCTTCTTGCTGGACTCTGCCCTTGTTGATGCCAGAGGGGAAAGTCTGGTTCCCACCTCTTTAAAGGCCTTGCTGAGTGAAAGAGATCACTGGCAAATGATTGGGAAAATATGCGGGAGAGACTTATAAGTGCATATGGGGGGAGATTCTTCATCAAATGAATGGTAGAGATAGTGCTGGCAGTTAAGCAGGGTATTCAAGAGCGCGGGTGAAAGGGGAGGAAGGAAATCATTGCTATGCAAGGAAGCATCCTTCAGATGCACACACACTACTGTGGGGCTCAGCTATAACACCATCTTCACCATGTTGCACTAAAATTATGGCGATTCCTATTTTGCTGGGTTTGCATGCAGCGTGGGATGGCTACCTACAGCGGCTGCCAAGCATAAGCTAAGGGAGACGCGTGCCAAAGCTATGAATTAGGTAGGGCATTTCTAAGGCTGCTAATGAGAATGTAGTACCTTATTCCTTCATCAATACAACTCAGTCTGCTCTCTGAAAATCAGGCAACAGGGATTTGCAAGGAAGTCAAGCCTCTACAGAGCAACATATGAGCTAAAGAGAGGTTTTTACCCCATCTTGTCAATCACCCAGAGAATCAGAAGGCAGCTTTGCTTTCTGTGCTGCTCAGCCATGGACTGGCATCATTTTATTTTAGCTAACACTGACTGATTTTGTTACCATGCCAAGTAACTGAAATATGAACACCTCTGGGCAGTAGAGAGAATAACAAAAGTTCCTATAGTGGAAAGTGTGATGATCAGTTAAATTATACAATTACAGAAGCTGGGATTTGAACCCTTTAGTTCCCAAGACCCACTGGTCTCCATGAGTTGGATCAAAGAAGAAATCCCACTGTTTTCAATAGTAGCTTGACCTAGACCCCCTCTGCAGCTAGTTCGCAGATGATAATGAGACTTCACTGCAACAAGCTATGATGGGAAAAATTATTGTTGGCAATCCATCTGCCAGGGCTGAAGAGCATCTGTGAAGACTGTGGTGGAAAAAGGCACGCATTACTTGCAGATTTCAGATGGAGCAAGAAGTACCACTCAGCTCTTCGTGAGCACAGGCATGAAACACAAGGCAGAGATAAATGCTCCGAAGAGGGGTCAGTCCATGGGAGTCTGAACCACCCACACCGAGTCAAAGGGGGAAGCGAGTGACTCAAGCTCCTGGGAAATTTGGAGGGATTTCAGCTTGGACCAAAACCAAGTGCCAAGCTGCCTTGAACTTTGGACTGTTCAGATTCCAACCTGGATCTGAGCTAAGCAGCTCAAGCCCTTTTCTGACAAAGAAAGAGATCTATTTTGCATGCCATATAAAATCATGTTCACCTGATTCAGTGTCTAAGAAAACAGTTCTCCTTCAAAGTGTATTTTATGGAGTTAGTTTTATGGGATGATGTATATGGAAATCATGTTATAAAATATACATATAGAAATGCCCCATAGGGTATTCAAGTTTTGTTCTCCAGGTACTTTACTGATGTCAAGGATTAGATCTGTCTCCAGCTCTGCTGAGCACAGAAGTGAAACCTGTTTACAGTCAGAAAAGTGTTTTGGCACAAGGGTCTTACAGAGATCACCTGAGACCAGATATAAAATGGCAGGTGATAGCCCCATGAGTGAAAATAGTATATCCTCCCTCTCTCTTTAAAAAGCAGAATTAATTACCTGCTTTAAAACACACACACACACACAGAGAAAAACAATGCGTCCTTTGCAAGCAAGAAAAGAATCAATTTGAGCTGTCAGATGACAAGGTGATCCTTTTGCATTCCTTTTCAGTTTTAAATCATAGGTTGTGTTTAAAGCAAATTCCCATGTTGTCCTCTATCTGAAAGTAGCTCTTTGAAAGGTATAAATTAAGAAGGCTGGCGCTATTTATCCAGCAAATTGTGTACTAATTTGGTAGGGCACAACAGGCTTATAGTTTTGGAAGGAGAAGAGAAAGCCTAGAAAAGGGGTGAGATTTAGCCTGCATAATGTTCTGGTGAAATATACAGCCAGGCATTGAATAACGTTTCTTTTTTTTCTTTTTATTTTTATTTGAACACATGAGGAAACTAAGTCATGGACAAACTGTAGATACCATGACATCTTGCATGTATGCAGTTGAACCTGAACAAGATCAAAACATCATTGTGTTCATATAGTAGGTCCTCAATATCCTTTATTCAGTGCCTTGAAGTGCCATTTACAACAATACAAAATGAGTAAAAAGTACTACTGAGGTAGTGATCTGGGTATTTTTCACCAGCCTCAAAAGGAGTCCCTGTAGAAGATGGCAAGCACTGCAAAGTAAGGCCTGGGGATATTAAGTAGCTTGTCACTCAGCCATCGCTAATACACTGGGAACAGAATTTGCAATGATGAAACACCATGTTTTAGCTACTGAAAGTGTTTGTTTAACATCTTCCCATGTTGAGGAAGGTGGGGAGAACAGAGAGGGAGAGCGCTGGTTTCCAACGCAGGGGGCTGCATGTGTAAGTGCCTGTGCAGCCTGGTGAGGCTGCAAGAGATTTGGCTTTTAGGCTACACTGAGATGCAGAGGCAATCAAACTAGGTTTATTAATTTGGCAGGGGCCAGAAAGGTCATGACAGACTCCAGTGTTCACATGGTCTCTGTAGGAATTTGAGATGGTTCTGATGCAGGGATCTTGCTTAGGTCCTGGGTAAAGGAGCACTTTAACTCAGAAAGCCAAATCCTACTGCCCAAATTTTGATTAATTTGTGGGTTTAATCTGCTTTTATTGTTCACACCCTTCCTCTTGAAAACCATTGACTGTGCATGTTGAAACAGAGAACTTATTTGGTTGTGATGATTTTCCTCTTCAACAACCATTTATTGACTTACCTTGAATTACAGAATTGGAAAACAGCTGACTGTGAGGCTACAGGAGTAAATACTCCATTGCACAATAAAGTGAAAAGTAACTGGAATAAAAAATACCACCGTGAGCCTTTGCTGAATGGTGCTTGGGAACAACAGTTTGTTTCTGTACAGTGCAGCTGGTGTTTGACATGTCGTGTGGAAGGTCAGCATGCACTTTCAGTTAATGTACAGGCACTACATTTTCCTTTTCTTGACCTTGCCTGGGTTTCAAATCTTTTTTAATCCCTCCCTCAAGAGAGTAGTAGAACAGCAATAATCACTTAATTTATGCCCACCCACAAGTGACCACAGGGGAAGAACAGAAGAAAAACTTTCTATTGCTTTCATTGGGGAATAGGAGAAAAGATTATGTTAGACAAGAAAAGAGAGGGAGAGAATAAGAGATATGTATATGTTTTTTCCGTACTGGTGCTGGTGTATCCTCCAGGCAATTATTTCAATAGCCAAGGGTATTTGGGTATGTATGGCTGATAGGGGGAAACAGAGACTTCACAAACTTCACTGTACAGAAGAAAAAAGGTTTGTCTCACATTTCTGAAGCCTGGTATTTGGCATTTCAAATGCATCTTGCACATGGTTTGCACCAACTGCAGTCAGAAATAGCAGAGTTTCACCTGACATATCTCTTGTTGCAAAAGTCAGAACCCCAGACTTTTGGCCATTTCCTTTGCTTCCCTTTGCCTCCAAAGATCATTTTCTGAAAACATATTTTTTCCTCTGGAACCCTTTGTCAGAATGAAATCTTCCAGGTAGCTCTAAAAGTGAAGACAACATTTACCAGTATACTGCATTGCTCATCTAATGGATTGCTATGTAAGCAAGTGGAAAGATATTCTAAAATATGGGTCATTTCCTATTTTACAAGCAAAGTGCATTAGATACTACTTGCTGTATTTCCCAGCTGTTGGTTTCTTTTTCCTTTTTTTTTTTTTTTCTTCTTAATAATAGCTGCTGTAAAAAAGTTATTTGCAAATACTATTTTTTTTCTGTCAGAGTCTTGCTCTGGCATCTCCAATTTGGAAAGCAACTTCAGCCTAAAAAGCAATCATTTGCAATGACACTGGGACATACAGAAAATTTAAAAATGTGCCTTTAGTGGAGATTACTACATCAAAAAAAAACCCAGAAAAAAACAAAACACTGAAGCAAAGAGCCACTTACCTTTTAAAGTTTCACAACAGATGTGTCCTTGACAAATGCATGGAGGGTAACTACAAAAGGAAAAGTTACCTTAGCACAGGAAGAACTAAGCTGCTAGAAAGAAGAGATGCAGCCACTGCACTGCAGGCACTTGCAAGGGAAATGGGGGAATGGTGTTTAGGACCAGTTGTTTCCACTGGTAAGTTGCCCTTGCAGTCTCCCATGGACTTAGGACCTTAAAAGAAGTGGAAAGACACCTGGGAAGATGTGCTAGCCCAATACCCATGCCTGGGGCAAAAGACTGATCATTGTTCCCTGCCAGAGCAGCCTTTTGGAGCTGCGCTAGTGGGAAATGGGGTTGGCCAGGACCAGAGAGCCACTACGAGGTTTCATGTGTGAATATGAGGTTTCATGAAGATATGCCTTGCCTGCAAATAATTTCCTAAAGAGAGATCATGTTTGGGAAGATCTATTTCATGTAATGTCATGTTGAGTGACCGCCCCACAAGTGGTGGTGGGGGACATGGAATGGGGAGAAGCAGAAAGGAAGAAGGACAAACTGTGTCCCACTCCCCTCGCTTAGAGGAAAGCCGAGAGGAGGCATTTTGGGTAATCCTCCTCCATGGGGTCAGAAGTGGGACTGTCCTCCACACCTTTTTTACCAGGCAAACAAGCTGGATTATCCTTCTCCACCTCCATATATTTTGTTTCATTTTGAAACTTACCAGGGAGCAGATGAAAGTCACAGATCACAAGAAGGGTACCACAGATTTCTCAGTCCAGCCCCTTTGCTCTCCTTCTCTCAAGTGTTGTGTATTTCTGTTTTATTTTAGTATAAGGTTCATAGAGTTGGCTCAAGACGGCAATCAGCTAGCAGAGCATAGCATGAAAACTATCCCAAAGGGCCTCCGAGGGCCAATGCTGCATCCAGGAAAGTGCCAAAAAGCCTTGGAACGATGGCCACGCCCAGCTGCAGTGGATTTCTGCCGCCTCAATATTTCTCTGTAGATGAAGAGAAGCTGAAAAAGGAGTAACTATTACTATGACCTTGCTTATGGCTCAAATGTCATGGAATCCTAATTTTTGTTTAAGAGGGGCCAGTTTCCCTGAGATTTTAATTGGAAGAGACTGTGATGCAATGGAGCAGAAATTAACCCACAGAATGTATAATTCATCTCATTTCCAAAGGTTTTTATTACTGGTCCCTTAGGCCCCAAGCACACCCCAGTCTGTGTTCAGGATAAGAAATACCTGATTTCTCTTGTCTCTCATCAAATTAGGCTAGCACAGCCAGTACTTAAAGGATTGCCATTCCCCAGAAAACTCTGTGTGTGGTCCCTGTTTCAGCTCAGCAAAAAAATCAAATATTCTCAGTCAAAAATATGGAAGGTTATCTCAGTCCCAGGCTCGTATCTCTCTGTTTTCTTAAGGCAGATTTTTTCCAGCCACGTTGTTATCCAGCTGGAAATAGAAAAAGATGTATAAAAAATACATTCCCATTGCCCATCCATACATGCCCCACACCATCTAGGAGAGAACTATGTATTACTCCCAGAATGAAATAGTAACGTCCATCTTTCCTCCCAAGCTATGTCATACAAGTGCTTTCTCCGAGGGTGCCTTTCCAAGGATACCTTTCCAAGGCTGCCACCTTTTTCTGTGGACCTGTTATCAGCATGCAAAGGTGCGCTACTGTGGAGGGCGTGAGTCTTTCCTTGCCTCTGCCTCACTGTTACGTGAGTGAAACAACAGGCCTGTCAAAGAGGGCAAGAGTGAGCTGAGAGCTCATTCAGTCCTCAGTGTGTTCATTCATCTCATTATCCTAGTTTTCCTCCAATTTTTAAAAATTCATATTTATAAAATGGCTTTATCCAAGCCTGATGATGTATCCATCTCTTTTCTTGATCCAGAGCTGAATTTACTGTGCTGATGCCTCCCTCCTTAGCATGGAGGCTGAGACACTGGAGCAGGCTGTCCCTGCTTCTGTAGTGCCACAGCCCTTTCTTCTATGTGCTTCGTGGCTCATGTAATCCGTCTGTGTCTGCTGTCCACCTATAAAGTGGCACTAATAATCCTTGACCCACAGGAAGGATAAACTACCCTGGACCTTGTGTGGACACAAACTTTGCTTGTAACACTCTAGCTGTAACAGCAAAGTAGCTGAAAACCCTAATACTGCAGGACATAAAGGGCAGCAGAGTGAATGCAAAATTCTTGGCTCTTGGCATTCAGTGCAGAGGTTTCTCCTGACATCCTGAAGGCCCTAATAGTGGGAGGAAAGTCTTTCCAGGACAATTCTGGATACATATGGGCTTTTCGAAGGAAGATTTGATTCTGTGTACTGGGCTGCAGCCTGCTCTTATTTTCCCAAGCTTAGTTTGAAATATACAGTCGAACCTCTAAAGCTGAAAAAGGAGTAAAGCTGAAAAAGAAGTCAAACTTGGCTGTGCACCATCCTATTTCAGCCATTTCTCTGTAGCAGCAGAGCTCTTGCACGCAATCAGCCCAGCCCAAGTCATCCCATAATTGTTTTCTTCCTGGACTCACTCTCTCGCTGTTTCTTCTCAGCTCTTCGTTAATCTGTGTTGATCAGTCAATTAGATGTTCAGCGAAGCTGCCCACCATTCATTTGGCTTCACACTCTTATACGCAGTGCTCTTCCTTGTAAAAATTGCTAACCAGTCCAAGCTGATGTTTAAGACAGCCAGTAAACACGTCCTCGCTAGTGACTGATGAGGGGTGTTTCTGCACAGACTAATGAATGCACATATTGAGATAGATGCATTTTATCACATCAGGCTTCACACCACTTCCTCTGGGATAAGTTTTATAGATGCAGTAAGATTTTTGCAGCATCTGAAAAGACTCAGGTACTGAAAGGTAGATTTATACACCCTCCAGTTTTACAAATATAATGTACAATCAGTGGTCAGTGGAGTTCAAAATAACCTCTTTAAAGGATTTTGCCCTTTTAACTGCAGGAATATAAGTTAAGTCCTGAAGAGTGCTGAAATGAAATACACAACATGGTAAGAATTTAAAATGGAAAAAATTAGGTATTTTATGTTTAGTTGCTCATTCCTATAAACTTAATTCAGCTCTTCTTTCAAAAGAGGTCTGTAGATATAATCAAAGCTTGCAGGTTGTAGTTTTAATTCATTTCATATCCATTGTATTATATGGTGTTATTTTTAGAGTGATCACATACAGTTGACTATTAGCTTAAATCACTAGTGCAGTTTCATCTTTTGCAGTTATTCCTGGCTTTCTCAAATGTGTTCTTTTGTCGGTCTCTAAATAATGGAAATTTCTTGAGGCTGACCTATTTGCCATCTAAAAAGCACAGACTCTGAGATGGATTACCACTTAAACCATGGCCACCTAAATTACACGGAGCTATAATGAATGACCAGCTTTAATGACCTTTGTACTGTCAGGGCAATGAAAAGTTAGCCCTTCTAGAATTAAACTAGCCAAATTCTGCTCTACTTTTCCTGTCCATGGGAGCTGAAGTACATGGCAGGTAAATTTCTGAAACTGATAACAAAATGTAGTCCAAGACCTGAGTAATCATTGACTAATCCAGGAGAAGCATAGCAGGCTATCGATGTTTGAAGGTCTGATTTACCTTTCATGCTGATATAATGTTTTGCCTTTAATGGATTCATTCCTGATTTATACTGCTGTAACCAAGAGGAAAGACTATTTCCAAGGCAGAAGGGAAGTTTGTTATGACAAATAACGAGTGAGGTTTTCAAAATTCTCTAAGCAATTAATTAACCCACAGCTTCAAAACAGAAATATTGCTGGCACTGTGTTTTCTAGGACTTCCTCCAATATTATTTTAAAGGTCTCAAACAGAGAGCCTTTGCCTGTTCCCGTGAGCGACTGTTGTGCCATCTTAAAGATGATACTGTCTGCAAGATCCCCCAGCTGCTTCCTTTAAAGTGTTCCTTCTCCCAGTGTCATCGCGTTTGGAGGCACTGTGGAAAAGGGGTGATTCCCCAGCTGTCATCCACAGCTCCCAGGCGGGATGTGGTGGGTGCGGGCTGTCCTGGGCGTTACACCCCCAGGCTGTCTGGCTGCAGCAGCATGCCACCCTACCACACAGAGGGCTCTTCTGCTGGCCCTTCTGCGCCTGGGTGGCTTTGGAGGCGAAAATGGATTTGGGAAGCGCTAGCCAGAACAGCAGAAGTCGCTTGGAAAGACAAGTCAGACCCCCTGAAAGTCAGGAAGAAAAAGAACCCATTGCTAAAGCTCTAGGAAGCAAACGATGGGCCATGCATGGGGAACGCACACAGCACGTTTTTGCCTGGGGTGAGCCAGAGCTGAGTGCCCCAGCACCTGGGAGTGTGTTGTGAACTGTTTTCACAGAAACCAGGTGTCCCCTGTCCTCTGACTGGCAGCTTCTTGTGTTTCTGAGAGGCAGCATCTCCCAGCTGGTTTCTACATCCCACTTAACCTTTGCTTTGGGAAAGAAATACAACTGTTGAGTGCACACCCATGGAAGTTTCCTGCCTCCAGCACGTGTGACGGACCGACAGCATTAGTCCTTCTACTAATGCTTTGCCAGAAGATTGGAGCTAATGCGTGCTTCAAGTACAACATGTCTTATAACCTCTAGAGTAGGTGCTATTTGACTGAGGTGTTTTCAGGCTTTTGCACCAAATTCTGCTCTCATTTACACATCTCCTCCTCTGCTCCTCTTATATTACTGTTGCTCCTACAGCAGCTTAAAAAGTCTGCCTTTCATCTGCCTATTGCTATTTTATCAGTATTTAGTGCAGGCAAACCCTCACTTGCTGTCTGAGTTAAGAGCCTTCTGAGGCATCCTCATGCCTGTGTCACCACTCTTTGTGAGGAGGTTTGCCATTCATTAATTATTGCTCTTGGATCTCCCCAAGTAGCAGAGGCAAGGGAAAGAAGAAGGAGACCCCTTGCAGGAGTTACCCACAGTTTACATTTAAGTGCCATTAAGAGACATGTCCATCCTGTCGAGTTTTAATGGCTGCAGCTATTCTTTCTATAGTTCTCCACACCCAGACAGAGCACTTCAAACAATGCAAGAGTCTTTGGTCATGTTCAGTCTATTTCTACAAACATATGCAGGATGAAAGATCCTCAGCTAAAACTATCCGAAAGCTTCAGACAGTCCAGCCCCTTCTTCCACACAGATGTGCTTTTTATCCCACTCCTGAAAACCCTTCTTCGTCAGGGCTGAAATTCTGGTGCTGTAAGAGCCAATTAAGCACTTTGCCGCAGACTTCAGTAGGGGCCAGATCTCTGCCCAGATGTTCCTCCTTTGCTTTAACATCTTCCTGCACTCCTGGGTTCCTAGTACCACTTTGTTCCACTCGCCATCACACACTTAATTCCCTTTTTTCTCCTCGATTGACAAACAACTATTTCTGGCAAGCAGCGGAAGTGTCAGAGGATGCTTGCTAACGTCCTTGCCAGATGATGTTTCCATACAAATGGGTCAGTGTCGTGACTAGCGCAACCATTCTGGGGGATACTGTGCCCTCATTCATGACAACAATCGGGCTCTCAAAATCCTTCACAGAAAATAGCTGGCAAGAGCATCCTGTTATCTCTCTTTTTTGACTGTGTTAGCTGGTACAGGCTACTCTGCCTCATGCCCCCTGTGCACTGGATACAGCTATGTGAAGGTTTCAATTTAGTTCTTCAATTGCTTTTTCTACTGGGTCTGATCTAATTGCTGTCAGGATGCATAGCTGGAGCTTCAAGTGGTAATAGGAAGATCTAGGAAATGCTTTTGAGCTTTAAAATCTCCTTAGGAAAGCTTCTTCCCCTTCCAGAAAATTTGCTAAGCTTCTAAAACTTGTAGAAATAATTGGTCAATGTGGGAGAGAACTTAGACAGTAATACTAATGTGCTAAAATTCAATCACTGCACACACCACAGCATCACTTCAATAGATACAGCTTAGCAAGCATTAGATTTACAACCACGTTTTTGCCAGCTTGGTCTGCAGAGTTAAATTCTTCAGCAGTGCTCAGGACTTTCCTGTATTATTCTCAGCCAGACAGATCTCATCTGCCTCCCTTTCCAGTCTTAATAGCCTCCCACATACAGTCCCCTTCTCTGGCTGCTGTCTTTGCCTCTGTTGGCATTTGGATCTTAGCCCTTCTTTTCATTTTCCCTGAAAGTTTTGGCTTGATGCTGCTTGAAAGACAGAGGGGAAAAAACCCCAATTTTCAGGGAATTGTCCTAAAAATCAATTGGTGGACTTTCAGACAACTTAACCTCATAGTTAATGCAAGGCAAATTATTGCAGGAGTGGGAGTGGTTTTTGAGGACTGACAGCTCCTGATTAACATCTTGCAGGACTGCTGCTTCTCAAAAGATAAGAGATAATAGTGTTGGCTGTTACTTAGCATGCTTGATTCTTTGGTGGCTCCAAACCGGTGATCCAAACACTTTGCCTGCTGACTCTGGTTCAGTCTTTGTTCCTTGTTTTGGCAGGGCTGGCTGTATATTATAGGGCAAGGTACAGAGTGGGTAGGGCTAAGATTATTGTTGTCATTCCCAGTTTGTTTCTCTTTTCTGGGTCAGTAGGGCAAGTTAATCTATTTATTTTGGTACAAAGAGCAATTATGGAGATATTGTGAGCTCCTAGTTGGACCACTTCAATGTTTCCCTGGGACCAGCTATAACCATTTCAGGTAATTTGAGTTTGTAATGGCTGTAATTAAACACACAACTTTTAGCAGCTAATTTCTATACCTAGCAGATCATTGGACTGTGACAATTTAGGAGGCACAATATGTGCTGTAAGTCTGGCAGGAGTTAGCAATAAATCTCCAAGGAAACCCCCCGGACACATAGTGCGTAAAAATCTCAGTCTGGTCATGGACTATTGACATGCTCAAACGTACGATGCCGATGCAAGGACCTCGAGTTGAGACCCAATGTGATGAAATCAGGAATGTGCAATTTAAAAGGAAGATAACAATTTCCAATACATAAGCATGGAGGGATGCCTTAAAGAGTGATTAATGTGGCATCCCATTAGCTTTAAGTACTACAGAACATCTGGCATATTTCCCCCTTGACTGCAAATTTCTGAGCACTGGTGTTATGTCATCTTACAGTATTCATTTTCTCCCTGTCTCTATAAATCATCTCAGCAATTGTTGTTCATATGAAAGTAATTATATAAATGCACTTGATTAAATTAGCTTCATCTAGTGCAGTGTGCTGGTTTTGGCTGGGGTAGAGTTACTTTTCTTCATAGTAGCTAGTATGGGGCTGTGTTTTGGATTTGTACTGAAAACAGTGTTGATAATACAGGGGTGTTTTTGTTATTGCTGAGCAGTGCTTACACAGAGTCAAAGCCCTCTCTGCTTCTCACCCCACCCCACCAGTGAGTAGACTGGGGGTGCACAAGAACTTGGGAGGGGACACAGCTGGGACAGCTGACCCCAACTGACCAAAGGGCTATTCCACACCATATGACGTCATGCTCAGCATATAAAGCTGGGGGAAGAAGAAGGAAGGGGGGCACATTCGGCATGATGGCATTTGTCTTCCCAAGTAAGCATTATGCATGATGGAGCCCTGCTTTCCTGGAGATGCTGCCTGCCTATGGGAAGTAGCGAATGAATTCCTTGTTTTGCTTTGCTTGCGTGCGCGGCTTTTGCTTTGCCTATTAAACTGTCTTTATCTCAACCCATGAGTTTTCTCACTTTTACTCTTCTGATTCTCTCCTCCCTCCCACCCGAAGGGGGAGTGAGTGAGCGGCTGTGTGGTGCTTAGTTGCCGGCTGGAGTTAAACCACAACAGGCCTTTTTGGTGCCCAACATGGGGTTCAAAGGGTTCGAGATAACAACAGACTTGATTGGAATGTGGTAGATCAAATTTATAGCTGTTATGACTGTTTAGCTATTAATTGACAGGCTCCTGTGCTTGCCATGGGGCTTGCTTGCCTTACTGTATATTAGAGTCTAGTGCTCGTTAGTGGCTGCTTTTTGCTTTTGCTGCTTGCTGTGCTGCTGTACTGCTTATCGTCTTACTCTGCTGTGCCTGGGAACATTTTGATAACAGCAGTGGCGATGCGCCCAGGCTGGCAGATGGCCAGGGCATCGCTGCTGTTTCTGTGCTGCTGTACTGGACAGGCTGGAACTCCAGTGTGAACTTGAGTTGAAGGGACTGTGGCCTGTGGATGAGTCCATGTGGGAGCAGGACACCCCAAAGTATCTGTGGCCATGGATAAGTCCACACCAGAGCAGGTACATGTGTGGCTATGATTATGTCTGTGCTGCAGCAGGTATACCTTTGAAGGGATTGTGGCCCAAGGATAAGTCCACACTGGAGAAGGTACACCTTGAAGCATCTGTGGCTGTGGATAAGTCCATGCTGCAGCAGGTACACCTTGAAGCATTTGTGGCTGTGCATGAGGCCATGCTGGAGCACCTCAAAGTGTGTGGCCACAGATAAGCCCACAGCAGAACAGGTACGCCCCTGGAGGGACTGCAGCCATGAGTAAGGCCATGTTGGAGCAGGTTTACTTCTGAAGACACTGTGGCTGTGGGTAAGGCCATGCTGGAGCAGGTATATCTCTGAAGGCATTGTGGCACATGGAGAAGGCCACGCTGGAACAGATGCACCTCAAAGCGACTGTGGCTGTGGCTAAGTCTGGGGGAAGAAGAAGAAAGAGGGGGACATTCGATGTGATGGCGTTTGTCTTCCCAAGTAACCATTACACATGACGGAACCCTGCTTTCCTGGAGATGGCTGAATACCTGCCTGCTGATGGGACGTAGGGAATGAATTCCTTGGTTTACTTTGCTTGTGTGTGCAGCTTTTGCTTTACTTATTAAGCTGTCTTTATCTCAACCCACGAGTTTTCTCATTTTTAGTCTTCTGATTCTCTCCTCCATCCCACTGGGGGGGGAGCGAGCAAGCAGCTGTGTGGTGCTTAGCTGCTGGCTGGGGTTAAACCACGACATACAGGGTTTTTTTTATAGGGGCATTTCTCTTCCAAAAATAACTCATAGGAACCGATGCATTAGGTTTGTGCCATATGACGGAGATTAGAGTCCCTCAGGACTGCTAAGCCAGTACATTTCAGCACACCTAGGGCCCAAATGCTGTACCTGGCGTCGATCCAGTGGGCTCCTCTCACATATGTACCTGAGCAAAATTTTGTTCATGGAGGCAGCCATCTTACTGAAATTTTAACAAAATTCTGGAAGCTGGCCTTACTCATTCAAGTTTTGCTGATTTGTATTACCCTTGGAGGTTTCATCTTCTCAAAAGTCAATCAGAGAATGATAAAGACCAGGCTGCACGGCACAGTGACCTTGGGCTCTCTTCTGTTATCACGTCTTGCATGCTTTAACACTGAGCAGATTGGGTCCAAGTGTAAGAGGATAAAGTCAGAGTGATTAGGGATTTGTCCCATGACTTCAGCACTGTTGGATCATCTTGAATGCCTTAAAAGCCCTCATGAATTATGGACGTAACTGTGCATGCCAACACACACTTTTGAAATGTTAATTTTTTTCGATGTCTCACAGTTGATTAAACAAAACAAAATAACCCTCCACCTCCAGGAATGTAGCAATATGAATCAGGATCATTATGACTTTCCCCAGCTCCTGCCCTTCAAGCGTTGAGCAGAACTGTACCTGGTGGCAGCCACACTGGGGGCAAGGGGTGGCTCTCGATCCTCACAGCCCTTTTCTGACCACACTGAGCATCCAGCCCTGGGTGTTGCGCTACGGTTATTCACCCTGGAGCATTACAGAATAAACTTCTTCAAAATACTCACCACTTAAAGCATGTCCCTCTTTCTCTCCCCACCAGTGTTTTGAAGAGTAAAAGAAGGAAATGCCTTTTATACAGGGCTGATCACATATAGCTCTTAACCACCCACTCTCCTTTCTTCAGCATCAGCTGTTTTGCTGTGGAAGGCTGACCTGACTTCACTTTGGGTGCTAGACAAATCTCAGCATGCAAGAGTTTAGATTCAAGCAACTTGCCCAAGGGAATATGAGGTGGGAGGAGGAGAGGAGGTGAATGTATCAAACCTAGGATATGTTACCACCAGTCCCTCACTGCTGCACACACTAAAGCAAGAGTGACAGAAGGCAGGAGCATGGGGAAGGGAGAGGAGCTCCTTCTCTCCGCAGGCACTCGAAGTAACTAATGCCTTGTATTCACAGAGAGGCAATGGTTTTGCCATTGCACTAAGCAGAAAACAGCTCACACTGTGTATTTTTGGGGGAATTCTTTTTGGAGCGCAAGAAGGTGGCTCTGACCATCTCATGCCAAGTGTGCTTCTAAATAGAAACTGCTCCTGGAGTGCATGAGTTGCAGGTTGTTCCCTTACATGGGCATGTGGTATGATTTCCCATTGAAAGTCCAGCTGCTTTGCCCTCCTCAAGGTTTCAGGAACTCGAAGACCAGGCAAAACTAGTCCAGAGAAGAGCTGCCCATCCCAAGGAGCCACTTGCTGGCCTTGGCAATGTAGTGCAACAAGAAGGAGTAGGAAATATATCACAGATAACCACAGACCATCTGGGGCCTCTGTTCCCTGCCCTGCCTGGGCTTACTCTGCCTCTCAGCTTCTCATCCAAAAAGCAGGGAGAATGGTATCACACTCTCTCACAGCTGTGGTGTAAGGATGTATGCATTTCAACCCTGTCTCATGCTCTGGGTACCAGTTATGTATATAGATTAACTACACCCAGGCAGAGCGACTCAGTTTTTTTCTTTTCTTTTTCCTACAGCTGGAAATACCCTGCAATGGAAATACCCTGATTTATGTTATCTGTGTATCATACCACTTTAAATAACTGATGCAACCTTTGGTACCCCACAAATTCAAATAGGCCCTATAAAAATGCTTTTTTCTACCGAACATCTTCTTGGCTCCAGTGGAGGAACCATCCTCCAGGCGTTGAGAGGTGTTTTCTTATTCTATCAGTCATTTTATACAAATCAAGATCTACTGTCCACAGTGTAATAAGTTCCAATGAGTTAGGGGAGATAAAGGTTGAGATGAATTACATGTTTGGAATCCTCAGTTAACATCTTAACCCCTAGGTCATCCAGAGCAAGTCACCTACACCCAACCAAAATACAGCACTGACATCCTGAAAAGTCACCAGAAATCCTACTAATAGGATACAAGATTAATAGTAGGGAGCGAACATCATAAGAGGTTTGGTTTGGATAAGCATGCACATGTTTGGCTGCTTATCTGAAATGTATCCAAATGACTGTAGCCTAAAAACCTTGTAAGAATGGACTTTGTAAGGTGACTTGCCCTAGCTTTTTGGTGTAGTTGGTCAAAAAGGGAAAAATGGGAAATGCTTCCATATTGGGAAAAGATCCAATGAAGAGATGGGGTAGAATTTTGTACAATAACCTCAGATTTGCCCTACATCCATTTATTTTTTGAAAATAACTTCTTTAGAAGGACAATGTGCTATAACAGAGCTGGTTAAGGCAGGGATTTTAACTTATTCTGCACCATGTTTCATGTACACAAACTCGTTCTATTAAAATACATTTTCAAGGCTGCAAAGTCATGCATTTGTATTAGGAAATGGCCTGATTAAAATCATCCACACGGCTTCAGCTCATCCCATTCAGAGGCTAGATTTTGTGGTGGTCCATGACTCCCCAGTGCCATACAGCCCGTGTGGCGCTCACCCTGCCTCAGCCCCTGGACGCGATGGATGGTGCCCACTTAGGAAGAAGCTGTGCACCACATGGCTGCCTCGGTGTTGTTCAGTGTGCAGTCCCACGCCTTATTTACCACGCACCACTGCGGGAAGAATCACTCATTTCTTCATGAGCCTTCCTGCGGACTTTACGATTGGCAGTGAGCTGCTTCATAGGCGTTTAGAAATACCTTCTCACAATAACTCTTAAAAATGAAAAGCAATTTAGCCCTTTTCTACACATGAGGAACATAAGGCAAAAAGAGATGGAGGTGAAAGCATGTTTCCCATAGACTACAATTGCAGCTTTAAGCATTCAGCACTTCTGCCAGTCAGACTGAAGGGTTTTTAGGCAGAAATCAGAAAATGGAGAGTAAATAATCCCTAATCCTGTCAGAGGAGGTGTTTTGGGGCATGAGGGAGGATGTCTATTCCATTTTTCTCTGTGAAAAATGCAGATTTGAAACAGCAACATTTTTTTGCATAGTGTTTGTTGTGCTGTTGATTTTGAATGTGAAAATCACTTTGTTGCTATTTTTATTATCTATCTTAAAAGGCTATTTTTTATTTCAACCTGAAATCTTGCTTTAAATTTATTAAAAAACATTAAGTAAATGTTAAACTTACTTAAATGAAAAAAAAAAATCATTAGTCACTACGCCTGTTGACAGGCATGTGTGAGAAGCCTGGTTGAAGGGACTAGCTTTGCATGGCATCACACCAAGGTCCCAGACCCAGGGCGGGACGGGACTGGAATTTCTCCACAGCAGCCCTCAGCTGCCTTCAGCTTCTATTCCTCCCAGTCCTGTGCCTCACTGGGAATTGCTTTTCCAGTTTTCTCATCCAATGAGGACATTCAGACGGGGCAACAAGCATGCTGCTGGCTTACCCAGGATCCTTCTCCTCCGGATCAGGGTGGATGAATCCCCCTGAAACTCGCTGTGGTCTCCTGCTGGCCCTCACCCTAGGTTTCGGTCCCCTGAAAACCAAAGCAGATAAGGAGTAGGGACCGGCGCAGAGCACTATCTCACCAAGATCCTGCACTGGGTCATGGCTGAGGCATGCCCCAGAAGCACACACAGATCCCCTCATTCAGGTGAGCATCTGCTGCCCATAATATAAAAAGGGGAAAATTACCTGATCCTCCAAGCCATAAATTGTGTGAGTTCAGTGCAGGTGTGGGGAGGGGTGCTAGTTCCCCACTCCTCTGCCAATATTCTGATTATGGCATTTGCCTAAGCATAGACTCTGCTTGCACAAAACTGGGCTTTTAAACTTTGAAATCAGTTCGGGAGAGTTGGGCAGAGCTTTGTTACTCTCTACAGCAGAGGGCATGTTTGTTTGCAAGACTCTGTCTCAGTACCAGTATTGCACACAGCAAATGATGAGACTAGGAAATAAATATGGGAGAGAAAGGGAAAGTTGCCAAGATGAGGCATTTTCTTGAGAAGTTGAAGGCTGGGTTTATACATTTCAGAGCGCTCTGTCCCTTTGTTCCCAGACAAGAGAAATTCCAAGAGAAGCATGGTCACTCTTGCTTTGGCAAACCTTCCTCCTTCCCAGAACGGTCCCTCTGCAGAGACCCTATCTCTATTAAAATAGGTGAAGTATGTTGGCACTTACTGCAGGAGGTTAATATTTGAAAACAAAACCAGGCAGACTTTGTTCCTAGGAATCAGTGTTGTTGGCAACATGCATGCTCATTCAAGGCAGCTGCAAAACAAACCCCGTTCCTGGTAGCTGTTGTTACTATGAGAATATAAAAGCTGCTCATCCACCGCAGACAGGAGCTGGTACTGGAAGACTTGTGCTAAAAACCACCATGTACTCACTGTAGCAGCATTAACAACACTGCCTGCCCAGGCTATTCCTAAATATAGTTTAGTCTTTTTCAGGATGAGCTCTGATTCATTACGTGAACGTAAAGCTCCACGGATAATAATCAAAACAAATCAAATCAAAACAAAACATCAACCGTTCACTTGAAAGATGCTACATGTTTTATTGCTTCATAGAGAGGAGTTTTCTAAGTCGGGAGGCTTTGCAGTGCCGTGAAGGTGCAATGAGCTGCAGCCGCTCGCTGAGCTGCGCCACAGCGTAACTGCGAGGAAAACACGGCACATCCACCCCCAGTGTCACTTTGTTGTCTGATTGGCAACACTCCTGGGATGAACTTGCCCTAGTGAGTTTAAACAGACTCCTGATTGTGAGTCAGGATAGGAATGGATGCAGAGGGGCCCCCAGGCTGAGCGCATTGCTATCCTGGAAACCACCATAGCACAACACGATATTGTCCTTCTGTGCAATTTCCAAGTACTGCACCTTAAAGAGAAGAATCAGCTACATAACGTATGTTTGTTTCCATATGCAAGTAACTGAATATTGCCTTTTCTTGATGTATATACAGAGAGGATATAATGCATGGCAACACAGCATGCTATTATGCAAGATGATTTACACTTAGGAAATGCTGTAACTGTGTTTTCTCTTTCCTGTATGATTTTGCATTGGGTCATTTCACTGCAAGCAATTGAACAGATCTGCAAGCCAAGCAGGTAGGGGAAGCAGAAAAGCGAACATACGTTAATAATGCTGGTAATGCCCCCATTAATGTCTGTCACTGCCAATCTCTAGCTCAGTGCAAGCATCAAACATCTGATGGGATGAGTGATAGCACAGTGCCATGCAGCATGCAGCTAGAAGCCTTCCTTTGAAAAGCAGTGAGGCAAACCTGGTACATCTGAAGGGAATTAGTGGCAAATTGACGGCAGCCAGGCAATATCATTGCAGCAGCCACAACAGCTGTTGCTGATGTTCTTCTGCTTGAATTCATTCTGTCATCCTGCCTAAGCCACACAGAGGCTGCCAATGCATCCTGCACAGGCAGAAAAACTGACCGCTTTGCCTTTGCTGGTGTATCTGTGGTGGGTTCTTTGTCTTGAGCCGTTGCCTTATTTTTTTGATGCTTGCTTTGATTAAGCTGGTAGTTGGCTTTAATATCAGCCTTCCCGCCTATTATCCTCTCTTTTGTCTTCTCATTTCAGAGTATAATAAAAGCTATACATAATCCTTTGCCACAACAGAGTTCAGTTTTGTTCCCCCCCCCCCCCCCGCCCCGTTTCACACCTCTAAAGCAATACTGAAATGGGAAGGGGAGAGCAAAGCTTAGCCGAGCCATGCCAAAGCTTTCAGCCCCTCACCCCACAGCAAGACACTTCCTGGGGGAGGATACAGGTGTCTAATCCTAGCAGCAGAGCTACACTTAATGATCTATAGAAAAATGGAAAAAAAAAAATTAAGAGCAGATTAAAAGGTTTAATGAGTTACATGGGGACAATGTTTTATAAGGAGAGGAGAGGCAAGGGGCAGCTCCAGCCATCCACCCACACGTTCCTTCGTGCTTTCTCTATCTAGGGAATTGTGTGGTTGTGCAGAAATCGCTTTCATGAGGTCAATGTGTTCAGTGGGCTGAAAAGAATTGCCCTCCTCACCACTTTCCTAAAAGAGCAGGACTAGTGCTTTTCTCTCATGCTCAGACTGTGTAAATCCAAAATTACTCCACAGAAGGTAATTGAGCTCTATGGATATGGGGAAATAGGCTAAAGCAGCTCAACGCTGATGATCACATCATCCTAGAAATTTATTCAAGAGCAAGGCTGACTACAGAAATCTAATTGCTAAAGTGCAATGGATGTGATGATGTACAACAGATATGAAAATATCAGTGGCTTAATGTACAATAGCCATTTTGGTAGCAGAACACAGATTTTTGCATCCCACTGAAACTCAGCTGACATATAGGAGATTTCATGACAGGGCTTAGGGGAAATTTTATAGAGAGTTGAAAGTGGATTTTAGTCCCCTGTAAAGCAGTGCCCTGATTTTGGAGGTTAACCTAATTGTCTAGGGCTCCATGTGTTTATGCAGCAACATAATGTCGTACTGTATCTCTTGGAGCAATGCTAATAACACAAAAACTTTTCTATTAGATTTGTGATTATTGTTTGCATTATGAGGCTCCTAGAGAGCCCAAGGCTGGGTCAGGGTCCTACTGTCTTAGGCAATATGGAAATGTGTAGTAAATGACCATCCTTGCTCTCAGAATCTCTATATCCGAAATGATACTGTATTTTCAATTTATATTTCATGACAGTATATTGATATATTACTTTTCATCTCAAGGATTCTGTAAGCACTTCTCATTACAAGGTGTAGTCACAGTGCAGAGTAGAAGAGTGCAAGTGCTAAATATTTACTGTTATACAACAGTGAAGAGATTTTAGCTCAAGACAGATGAGTAAATGTTTTACTTAGGGTGAGTGCTAAGGGAAGATGAGAGTCCATACAATCCAAACAAGAGCAGAGTGTTTAATGTCTTGCTTGAAAGATTAATAGGTAATAAACTACACAGTTTCTGGCTTCATCCTACAAATATGGAAATGATCCTGCTTGCGTATGAACATTAGCTACTGCAGTCATGCATCCACTTGGCCAGTGTAGCCAAGGAGCATCCCATTCATCCATTTCTCCCTACCTCTTCCCAACTATACCACTTCCCTGCTAGCACTGCTGAAGTTAAACAACTCTCAGCACTACCAGTCCAAATCCCTGCTCAGTGGTTTACATAACTGTGCTTGCAAAAATTGGCTTAAAATGCTTTGTAAGCTGAACCTTTCAAGGTCTATTACATAGCTCACTGGTAGCGTTCTGTATTACAGCAAAACAGCTCTCCTTGCAATAGAACCTGTCAGGGTTTTGTTGTTCTTATTCCCTGTGCCTTGAAAATTGGGATGAAAAAGCCCCAAACAATCATTGTAGGTGCCACACACAACTGGTATGAAAAAGCAGCACTCCTGACATCAATGGCATCATTTTCTCAGTTGAGAAGAAAGCATGGGCACTGAGCTGAAATGCATTTGAGATGAGTAGACTGTTTTGTTAGTAGCAATGTTGCCCACGGAATCTGCAGTATTGCTTACAATGGTCTTCAGCAGAAGATGGAGTTTGGCTTTCGTGTTCTGTTTGTCCCAGTGTGGAGCAGGAAAAAAATCTGGATTCAGTGTTTCCTTGGAATATTTCTGGATGACAAATAGTTAGAGTTTAGGCTCACACTGCTTCTGGAGCTGGTGTGAGGCATTCTATTTCAGGCCTTAAGTGCCTGATGCTTATGATAAATGTAAAGATACGTAGCAATATGCATTAAGATTTCCACAACCCCTGCTCCCTTCTGTCTCCTGTCCATCTTCTCTGCTGATCACAGCATTTTCTCTAGCAGAAATGCTGATAATGTTAATTTCATCCAGATACATGTAAAATTGTTATAAAAGGTCCATGAATTTGCAAGTGCAAAGGACACGTATGGTGAGCAGCCATCACCAGCCTGACATTTACTATGTCCACATATGGATTAAATGTCAATGAAATTTCTATAGGGTCAGCAGAGGGAAATGAGGATGCTTCAAAAGCAATGCTTCCCCTCTCCTCACCCTGCCACCTTAAGCAGGTGTGCACATTGGATTCCTCTGAGCTTCCCTTATAGAATCAGAAAACTTGATATCAACACAAGAACTCCGTGGGGATGAGCGTGTTACGTTCCAGGCCAGCAACTGACCTTGAGCATGAAACCCCCATGTTGTGGTCAGAAAACCTCCCTGTTTGGTTGACTCACAGTCCTTGAATGGAAATAAGGAGTCTGAGTTACAATAATCGTACAGCCTATGAGGCACAGTGCATTCTCAAATATCCATATCATCTCACTCTCTGTTCGTTTGCCTTATCTTCTCTGGGAAAAAAACAGCATGTCAGATTTCTCATGCTGCTTTTTAATGTAATGATGTAATGTATTGCCCCTTAACTGTTTAATTTCCTTATTATCCATCAACACCATGTAGTGCTCCGTATGACGTGGCAAAGGACAGCTAGTTTTCAAAGAGTTTAAAGATTTAATGGTGGGGGTAGAACAAACAAGGTGAAAAAAATTGAAAGATCAGTAGTTCTACTTAGTTTAAATGTACTTTTCTTGCTTTTGTGCCTCCCCTTGATACATTGGGCATATTCTGTTGTGACTGAAGTGTGGTTTTGAGTGACCTGGAATAGCTCTGATGCTCTTCTGGCAGGGTAAAGCATAAGGAAGGGATGGAAGTTATGGTCTCTGTGCGCAGAGCTACCAGAGCTACCAAAGCAGCAGGCTTGTATTTTCCAGTCATCCTGCACAAGGGTCAAGAATATGGAGAAGGAGGTCCAACAACATGGCTGGGAGGAGGAACAGGAGGAGAAAGGTGTCCTAAAGCTTGATCTGATAATGCGAGGCAGATAACCCACTTCTTTTCACCTCCAGTCTTTCCTTTTTTCTCTGTCCTGTCTCCTACTGATGATCTTTCTGTTCCTTTTCTTGATCTTGTTGCTGCAACAACATTTAGGTGGAATTCATGATTCCTGCCTGTTTGTTTGCCATGTGGATCAGCTCTTCATTCAGGGCCTGTGCAAGTGTGTGACCGCAGGTGTGTATTTACTACACTGGGATTTTGAAAATATGATGGTGATCACATGTCATTTGGGCTCCAGCTGCCATCAGCTCTGTCTTCCAACAGGAGACTGGGTCATACCATGCTTTCAGTGCACCTGGGTGAGAAAAGGTTTACCTCTCCCACAACAAATCTTAAAAATCCTCATTTTTTTCTCCTGCTGTGTGTCAGACCAAAATTTATCATTTCTGGTTAGAGGCAGCCTCTTTCCTTGACATCCCCAAGTCTGAGGCATTCATCTGGGACGGTGAGACTCCAGGTTCATAACCCCTATGTGTTTCATATAGGCTGTGCTGATTACAACTAAAACTTGCTTTTGGGTCTATCCTAAACCAGGTGCTGTGCTAGTGACTACCCTGGCTGAGAATGCCCTGACTTACTTTCCTGATGAATATGTCAGAAACAGTGAATTTCTGCAGCAATGAGCACTGGGGCCGGTGAGCTGGCTAAGTATAAAAAATATTTCATCAAAAAAATTCCTGAAAACAGAAAGCATCACATTCTTTAAAACAGTTGCATATTAAAAGATTCTAAATGCCAATATTGCAGGTCCATTTGAGCCGGTGAGCTTGGCCCTGCTCTTACGGTGATGTAATTCAAGTAAAATGTCCTATTGTCCCAGCAGCCACTGGAGTTAGAAGATCCCATTTTCATCATCAGATTTGAGCCAGATGGGCTGAAATAATATCCATTCTACATGTGGCAAATGTTTACCATACAAAAGGTGGGCTCATGTACTGTACTCTTCTAACCCAGCCTGCCCTCTGTGTACTGCCAGTTCAGTCCTGATCTCATCCCACATGCCTGCATTTCCAGCTCTTTACAAAAACCTTGAGCTAAGCCTTTCCTCCTTTGAAGGAGTAATTAGTTCCCAATAGGGAGGAAGTCCATCCTGCAATACATTGTTAGTTTTTTCTTATTTTTTTAGCAGGTACAGCTGTTTTTCAGTCTGATTGAAATGCTCTAAATGGCCCTTCACTCAAGCCGTCATAGAACTTTCTCAGCAGGAGGTAAGGCAGCCAAGGCTTGACTGTTTGCTTTATAAAAAACCTTTCAATCCTTTTGCCTGACTTTGCTTAATTGTTTTGAAGTCCTTGGCAATTGTCTTTGTTGCTATGTAATTTACGGTTAATGTTGACCCAGCAGCTTCCGAGTTAGCCTCATTGCCCAACACCAAGGAGACCCAGCAGACTGGTGAGAGGAGCTCCAGGGACGCTCCTACTGCAAGAGCAGCCCGCTATGGTTTTCGGTCAATCAGCCAGAGTTTGGACTCTGTTTTGCTATTTTTCTTTTAGACAACTGGCTTGAATTCAATCCATAGGGAGCATGAGCAAAAATCACTAGCGTTTGAGGGCTTCTCAGTGGCCTGTGAGGTTGTAGGATCTTGCCCTGCTGCCAATAAATAGATATCCTTGTTTTTAAAACTGCTGCTGTAATTTCCACCCTTTGTTGATAAATTCAGCAGAAAGGCCAACACTGAATGGATGTGAAGACCAAACTGGCTCCAGTGGATCATGGTGGATGGATGCTGGTACAATGCCAGGGTCCTTCTCAGGCACTTTTCATGTTGGAGCTGTATCCTCAGTAAATGGAAGAGTGCCGAATAAATCTCCCATGATGCTTGAATTCATGTCAGTTATTTCATTGAGATGTTTAATGTGCAGTACAGAGATGAAAGCACCGTTTTCCTTTAGCCTTTGTCCATCAAGGATCAAAATGCAAGGAGAGGAGGTTCATGGTCAGACCTGCAGATCTCTCCCTGTGTGGGGAAAGGCCGTCCCCAAAGAGACCAGTCAAGAGGGAATGAACTGGAACAGAAAGCAGGACGCCCTCCTGCCTGCTGCACAGACACAGCCATTAGACGGACCTGTTCATGCTTCCTTTTCAATTCACTTTTTAATAAAGATTTAACAGACATTGTCAGGTGTAAGAAAAAAAATCCAGACTCTCTGGATGTTTGTCAAGGACCATAGAGTCTTTCTAGTCCTGTCCCAGTTACATAAAGAGAAAATCATGCCTTATGCTGCAATGCATGTGCCTCCCAGGATGGCTATTTAAAATGGTTTTCACTTGGTGCTCAGGCTCACAATGGAGTTGTGGCAGTTCCAGAAATTTCTATACACTGGCCTGTTTGTACGTTCTTTGCCTGCTTCAAATGGGAGTCAGAGCAATTTAACTTGAATGTCTCTCTGCAATTACCGTAGCTCAGTTGATGCTGTCACTTGGTAAGTTGCTGCACTTCGTCTTTATGTCTCAGCCTTCAGGACTGGTAAAACTGCATCAAATACTTATATGACCAGCTTTGAGGAGTTTATGGCTTCATTATATTTTGCCTAGCAAAAATACCTAGGTATTACAGGGGGCTTCAAGGCAGAGTTTTATGTGGACAGGTGGATGAAGCATCAGGGCAAAAATTCCCCTTCCATGTATCATTAGCAGTGGCAGAAGCCAAGAATATGTATTCAGGGATAAATAGGCTCTATGCAGGATGAAGCTGGCTTTTTGTGTGTCCCTGGTAATCAGAATGCCTGTAAATTCTTTTACATCCAATGAATTATAGGAGAAGTTTAAAAACTCAATTGTTATTGGTCTGTTGCTACAAGGAATGACTTGAGAAGGATAGGTAAAAGGATGCTTTTTCACTCTGTAAAGCAAAGTGTAGCTGTAAAGTATCATAGCCTGTTATGATCTAGTTGATGCTCTTGCCTCTAGAAGTCGGTAATGCAACCAATGAAATTACAGACTTCCACACTGTTTAGCACTTTTAGCTTACGCTGAGACATTCAACTTACTGATTAGACCACTCCACACTATACTTTGTTAATTATCTTTCATTTCTCTCCCTCTGTGTTGCAAGCAAACAGCTGAGAAATTATAGGAGCAAGGACAGTGTACAGTTTTATTACCTATTATCAACAGTTGTACTATACTTCCTGAAATTATCTTTCCTTCCGTTATACATGAAAACCATTCACCAAATAGAACTGCAATCTGAAGCACTAAAGGGCTATAGCTGAGACATTTATGCCCCAGCTTTTATTTTTAAGGGCTTTTACAAATCCTGAAGTAGCTACTAATAACTTTATGGGTAGTCTCAGTGCCACATTGGTAAAACCACCAGTAATTGGACTTTGTGACTTGCTGACACCAGCAGGATAATTCTCTAAACCCCGCAGCGTACCATATTTCCATGCACAAAACCTGCATGCACCTAACGGTGTCACCTCATGTGTGGAGCTCCAGACTGCAGAGCGCAGTGGGGTTTGAGTAAACATAAGGCCTGTACTGTCATTTATGAAAGAAAACTGGGAGGAGGAGGAGGGAAAGAGGCTGCTCTAGAAGCAAACCTACCACAGTGCCTCTGGATTCACAGCCCACGGCTTTTGTCTACCCTGCCTCCCCCTGGGGAGGACCCCATGCTCCTGGATACGCTCCTGCACAACAGCTGCGACTCTCTTTGGAACAAGGAGCTAGAAACAGGGGTCCCAGGTTTTACTCCTGTGCAATAGTCCCTGCTGGGCAAGCACTTTGCATTCAGTGGGGGTATCTATAGGAAACCCTTGGGAAAGAAGATGGGAGCACCGTGTTTCTTTCAACCCCAGAAGGAGCACAACAGGGGCAGCAGTGATGCACGACTTCCCTTGCGGCGGCTTTGTGATTCAGCCACCTGAAGGCACGAGAGGGCTCCACGCTGCTTGCTCAGCAGCTCTATGAAAAGCCCACTGGAGTTTAGCAGGAAAAGGCAACCTTCACCACAATTTTTCAAACCTTCCAAAGAAGTGTTTTCTTCTGCAGGTTTGTTCTAAGTTGCCTAGAGCGATGCATTTAAAGCACTTGATACCTGCTCCTTGCCAAAAACAATGCCAAATGGTGGTGGCAAGGTTTGTGTGCCAGAATCCATTCAGGAGAAACTTGGCCACTGACTTAGTTTTGCTCACATCCCTGTCACGTGCAATGGGTACCGAACAAAGCCAACACTGACCCTGGTGAAAGAGGCTAACAACCCCAGGCCAGTCCTGCTCACGGTGAAGTTGATGATACAGCCACAGGATTGGAAAAAGGAGCTAGCCTGGACACTGATACGTGCCATCGTTTTGCCACAGAAAACAGCCTTCATGTGAAAACAAATCAAGCCATACGAATGTAGTGGGAAATCTGAGTGAAAAAGGGGAAGGAGATCTGCTCTGGGCATTGGAAACTGTAAAATGCATCCCTTTTTGCAGGCTGGTGATGTCAGAGAAATGCTCTGTGACCTGGAGACTGAATAAAATGTCACCGGGCTTCCAAATCCAGCAAAGCAAGCCAGTAAAAACTGAGTGTTTTCTGAAAACGTCTCTTCATGTAATTGAATGCATTTTCTCCAAACTCTTTTCATGCGAAATCAGCACTGGCATATAAACCAGCTAGCACATTAATAAATCAAAAAAGCTTCCTGGATTTTGTCTGTATATATAAATTTACTTTGTCTGATAGGATTAGATAAGTGAGGAGTAAATCTTCTAAAAAACAAAGTGCTGAAATAGATTATTTTAAAAATTACTCCTTTTATACTCTGATTTTAAAAATGACTCCTTCTATACTCTTCCTGTGTTAGAAAATGTGAGGGGTCAAGTCTGAATTGCTCTGATCATTTTCTTGGCATTACCTAGCATGACTTACAGCATGGATCCAAGTTCGTATATTTATAACACAACATTTAAACATTACAATTTCAAATGATACCTATAATCGTATTCAAAACTTCAGAATGCTTTCCAGTGAAACACTAACATGTTACGTAAGTTGAATTCCTGAAGCTCTACTATTAGGCATCACAAATACCAGCCCCCCCAAAAATATCCCCCAAATGTGTTTAAAAAAATTTACTGTATTCTGGAAACCAAATTTTAATTCTGGATAGATGCCAATCCCAGAGCTGTCAGCCTGCCTGTGAGCGCTGAATTTGCAGTGAGGTGTTTAGATGATGACATTGTTTTAACTGATACACACTGAAATACTGTCTGGACGTTATTAATGTGAGGGGAATGACTTGGACTTGAACCAAACTCAGTCTTGTCTTTGAATGTACTTAATTTAGGCCCATCTTTGGGTACTTTTCACAATCTAACCAAACAGAGAAATAAAGTCTTGAATAGATGAGGGGGCTGTGGTCCAGAACAGTACTCACAGGATACAGGCACTGGGCACCAGCAGTGGTGATGGAGAGACAGTGACCCATGGTCACGCTGTCCAGCCAAAGGGAATCCCTACATCCCTCTCTTCTGCTGGAGGCAGGAGATACTGGTGGCATTTAATATTTCGTGCTGATAGAGAGCTGTTTTCAAAAGAGCAGGGAATTCATTTGGCTTGTTTTCAAAACCTATTTGAATGTAGTCCTGCAGCTAGACTTGGTAAGTCATCAGAGCCTTGTTACCTTCAGGAGACTGCCAGAAAAGCAAACTCCTGCAAAGGAATCAAGTGAGAAAATGCAGCTAGTGGAAAAATAATTTCAAAGTAGCTGTGAAAGTGAAGCAAAGAAGGAAGGGAAAAACAAATGGAGGTGTGTGTACTGCCCCCGTACTGCCAAGAGAATCTGCCTGCCTAAACTGAGAGCTAATGTTCTACCCCAATGCATAGCATCGTGCTCTCGTTAACTCGAAGCATATTTTGATTAACCCCACCCCAAAGGAGAATGCATGGGTTTAAATTACAAGATGGGAATAGGTTCATGAACTCAGACAGGTTTTACAAAGAGGCCACGAGGTTAACAAAACTCCATGGGGCTCAACCATCCCTTGTACAAACATTAGCTAATTGACAGTGACATGTTTCTCTCACTTCTTATCCTGCTCCCAGAACAAGACTGTCAGGGCTTGGAGCAATATGACTTCCACTGTCACCTCAGCTGCTCGGGGGAGATGTCACCACATCCACCAACTAATGCCAGGGGTTGGCTAGCCATGGAAAGGTGATATCATAGTGGAAGGCATTGAGCAGAAACAAAGAGATGATGAAAAGCTCACTCCTGTGGGACTGTTAGGGCTATGCTTTTGGTGAGCAAAAGGCATCTCTGTCCGCAGTCAGCTAGAGAGGGGCAGTTTTGCAGAGAAGTAGGGCACGGGTGCTGTTCTAGTGTCACTTGAACCTGAAACAGCCACCAAAACTGCTTTTGTCCCATGGACTCTGCTCATCAGCCGTCCCTTAGGGGCCTGCAGAGCCCCACTGCCCTGCTCTCTGCACCCTCCCTGGTTTGTCTTGACCTGCTCACTGTCAGGGAAAGGCGGCAGGCACTAAAGCAGTCCACATGCTCATTTAGAAATGCTCGCTGGGGCATTTGGTCTCAAAGATAACATCAGACCTCATTAAGCCCACACTCCGAGCAAATGTTTTCCTTCAGCCCACTTGTCAGTTTTAGGATGACAGAAGTGCATCTTTCAAGTTTCTTGGTAATCCCAGTGAGATAACATGTGCTGGAGCAGGGGTGGCAGGGGATTTGCAACCCAACACCAGCAGGCTCGCTGCTCTTTGAAGAGTGAGCTGTTTTGCTGTGGTGTTTAAAAAATGAGAAACACATCCCTGCAACTAGTGACAACCCCTGACACCATCAGGCTCCCAAGTCAGCTGGCTTTCTCTTTTCCAGATGTTGCAAGGATAGCTTGGTCACACAGACATACATTTGCAACTTCTGGATCCCTGCTTTCCCCCAGGCTGACTTTAATGGAGCTGGAAAGCACCCTGTTGTGCAGTTGGTTAATTTGGTTAAACATTTAACAAACTCTCTGTTCGTGATTGAAGCTTTTTCTTGCTGGTCAAATCCCACAGGCCTTTTGCAGGCAATGCATTCACAGATTTCACTCAGTACTCAGTCTTCATTGGAAATACAGGATTTGACCCATTATTTACAGGCAAGCTTCTAAGTGTCTAGTAACTTATGACAAAAAGACCGATGCCATTTGACCTTTACAGGCTCACTGATGTAAGCAAAAAATATAATTCAGAAAAGCAAGAGAATTTTCTTCTCTTGGGATTTTCCTTTTCTTTCCCCCAAAAATCTTTTTAAAGACCCTGGAAGTGAAATACAGAAACATGTCTTCTTTGCATAAGACCCCATGGGGCTATAATGTGGCTTTTGCAAAATGGCTAAGCTGCCCAGGGTGCTAAGTGGAAGTACTTCAAAGAAAGCCCGACCTACAGAATTTCCCCACAAACTAACCTTTGAAAGATTAGACCTCCTGAAAGTACTCTGCCTGGGTCACACACACAGTGAGTCCAAAGCCTCTGCTTGCTCTTGGCTTACAAAAACCGAAAGTCAACAAATTCTTGATCCTCAGCCTATATTTTCCCTTTTTCCTTTACCTCCTGTACTCCTAATTGAGGCCTCAAGCATCACAATGAATACTTCTAAATCAGGATTCATTGCCTGTAAAAGATCTGTAGACTGTTATATGCTTCATTTAGGGTACATGTAGCTGAGCTAGAAGTACTTTTTCTTATTATTCTTCTATTTATACTTCATTTAGGGAACACATAGCTGAGCTATACATATTTATTCTTATTATTTTATTCCCATGAGGGCTCTGGCTTAGTAAGATAATAGAGAACCTGCCTAACATTAGGGAGGCCAGTATTTTATTCAAAACCAATTGGACTCCTGAGCTTAAGTGGCCTGCTATCAATCAATCAATGCATCAATAGCCACTTCCAGTCCCAAATCTTCCTATCCTGGTCTTGCCAGAAATTTTTCCAGTCAGTATTGTGCTTTTCTTTTCTTCAGGAACCAAATGCAGGGATGCCAGGGGCAGTCACACAGCAAAGGCAGCCTCCCTTGCTAGGGGCCTGAGGCTTTCACTAACACAACTGAAATCACAATGGCCTTTCCTGCAGACCTTCATCTTGTAAACTTATAAATAACAGAATATAATTCAGTATTTCCTATAGGATGCTTTGGCATTATTGCTGCTCATATTTCTCCCAGGTATTGAGAATGCTTTATTTTTCCCCAGATAAATTAATATAATAAAACAGCAATTGTGACTTGAATGCAAGAATGCATTGTCCAGAAAAGATAGAAGGAAAAATGTGTATGGTAAACTAGCAAGTAATGAGTGTCAATGGTGTCATAAACTGAAGAAACATGAGAAATAAATGCACGGATAAAATGAACTTGCTTTGGTAAAGTCATTTGGAGAAAGAACAGCAGAAGAGGCTTTGTAGGTTAGTCTTCCACATCCACATCAGATCTCTAAGCTGTGGGTTGGAATACAATCATTTGAAGTCCAGTTATTCCTACAATGACAGCCAAAAACTTTCATCACCAAAAATGTAACCAGGAGAAAATGATGACATTTTATATGTAGTTTTGATAATTGGTGAAGATATTACAAACAAGCTTCTCTTAGAAAATAACTGTGGAGCAACTAGTCACGACGTACTCATTAAATGGAAGAGAAATGAAAACATATTGAGGGTTTGTTTTTTTTTTCCAGTGCAATCTCTGAGAAATGTGTGGGAATGCGTTAGCAAAGCCAAGTGACCTGGACAGCTCAGGGCCTTAAATGTAATAGTTTGTTGTTTCCTTAAACCAGGAATTCAAATCCTTAATAACTGGCAGCCTCAGCAAAGAGAAAGCAAACACTTGGAAAGAAGTCTGAACTTAACTGGACTAATGACTCCTTAAAAGAGAGTGTTAGGAATTAGACGTGATTGTGCAAAGAGTAGAAAAACAGATGTAAGCAGTTCCTTTCCCACTTTACAGTTCTATGGAAGTGGACTGGTCTAATTTAATATTTTCATGGATGATATTGGTTCAAAATGAATTGGTACAAAACAGAGCAAGTACTGATGAAACTTGCAGGTGACCCAAAACTAAGGGCACTGCAAGTATAATGGAGGACCCAGATATCACACAGAGAGATGTATAGAATCATAGAATCATAGCGTGGTTTGGGTTGGAAGGGACCTTAAAGATCATCTGGTTCCAACCCCCCTGCCAGGGGCAGGGACACTTTCCACTAGACCAGGTTGCTCAAAGCCCCATCCAACCTGGCCTTGAACACTTCCAGGGAAGGGGCATCCACAACTTCTCTGGGCAACCTGTTCCAGCACCTCACCACCCTCACAATGAAGAATTTCTTCCTTAGGTCTAATCTAAATCTACCACCTTTTGGCTGAAAGCCATTACCCCCTGTCCTATCACTACATGCCCTTGTAAAAGGTCCCTTTCCAGCCTTCTTGTAGGCCTCCTTTAGGTACTGGAAGGCTGCAGTAAGGTCTCCCTGGAGCCTTCTCTTCTCCAGGCTGAACAACCTCAACTCCCTCAGCCTGTCCTCATAGGAGAGGTGCTCCACCCCTCTGATCATTTGTGTGGCCCTTCTCTGGACTCACTCCAACAGGTCCACGTCCCTCTTATGTTGGGGTCCCCAGAGCTGAATGCAGTGCTCCAGGTGGGGTCTCACAGAATAAGAAGCAAAAGGGGCTGAAATTCACTTGTACAAAGGACTGGAGATTAATAACAATAATTTTTATCCTGACACAGAGGTCCATTTCTTGGGAATGATAACAGGAGAAGCCTGCATAATGAAGAGGTAAAAAAGTTAAATTTCATTTTATGTGTCTCCAAGTAAGATATTTCCAATAGAGTTAGGAAAATATGAATGCCGGACTGCAAGATGCTGATAGTACCTTATCTGGAATATCTTCAGTATTCTGGAAGCCAGGCTTGAGGGGCCACAGGTTGAAGCAGAAGCAAGTACAGAAAAGGGTTACTAGGATGAGCAGAGAAACGAAAGTCCCATCTTACAGAAAGAGAACTAGAAGAACGTTGCTTGCTTGCTGTGCTAAATTAAGCCTGAGAGTGATATGATTGCTTTCCATAAGCAAGTAAACAGAAGGGAAAAGAGCTGGGAGCTGAACAATACTGGCACAAGAACAAATGTGTATAAATTATTTGTGAATAAATTGAGGAGGAAAAGCAGCAGATTTCTATTCATCAGAAGACTGAGGTTCTGCATCTGTCTTCTGGGAGGAATAATTAGAACAAAGAATCTCAGCAGCTTTCAAACACCATGAACGGGAATATAGTGCTGGTTGTCCTATTAGCAGAATAAAGTCAGTAGCCCAAAAGCCCCTCTCTAGTTTGATATTCTGACTTCTGCTCACATAGCAGAGAGCAGAGGTGCTCTTGGGATATTTTCAAAATGATCTTGTAGATAAGGAACCAAATATGAAGGAGTGCTAAGGTGAAAATTAAACTCAAGCCCATTTACCTGTGTTGGGTACTAATCCTCTGCAAAGAAAATTACTGACTCACTTGGATGCATTTATTTCTTGTTCCATTTTGTTCGCTGGGAGCAATCTTTGCCATAGACTCAAGAGGATAGCAGGCAGACAGTCTTGCTCCATCACAACAGCATTTCAGTACCAGCCAGGCAGTATAAACCATGTCACTTGCTTTGTGATCGCAGGCTGCGAGCAGAGCTGTCGTGGTTTCAGATCTCGCACCAACAGGGCCCCTTAAGATGGTCATTTAATGTTTCTTACCACCAGACGCTGGAGTTGTCTGCAGGAATGAGAGATGATTTTTTGTGTTGCTGCCCAGCCGTTTGTGTCTGGGCACCCACCGGGCATTTTCACTCCACCCGGTATTTTTACGCTGGTCCTTTCTGCAGACTTTCCAGGAGTTTGGCTCTCCCCCAGGGTTGTGGGTGCTGGGTACCCCTGACAGCCTCGGCACCTCCATGAAGAAACCAGCCTGAGCGAGGAGAAAGACAGAGGAGTCTTCGGGAGAGAGGGAGAAGTACGTCTCTGCGGGGGAGAGTGCCTTGCTTAGGAAATGAATATTTATCCCAGGTAGAAATGTGTGGATGACTGATACTTCTTTTCTTCACCAGCAATTATTTTCTTTTTTTCTCCTTTAGTGAAACAAAACCAAGTTATTTGCTTTTTAATAGTCACTGAATTGAAGAGAAAAAACAGTTTGATTCAAATTATAGGCTTCATATAGGAAATCCTTAGGTACTTTCTACAATGAAGGAAACTGGAAAATAAACCACTGCCTTTCCAGGGGACATCGCTCATGAGTGAGTGAGTGGAGCAGTAAGGTAGAATTAGGCAGAAAGAGTATTTTAACTGAATTCCCAGTCTGTAGTCTTGGACACAAATCTCTGGTATCCCATCCGAGCTCTCTGAGCTTTGGACACCGGCACAGGAGTGTGTTTCTCATTTGTAAACAGTTATACTCTACAAAACTGTTAAACACAAAGTAGAAAAAAGAAAAAGCTTGAGTGATTTGGTAGCTTGATGGCTCAGGCAGTGGGAACAGCTGGACACCAGTCTTTGCTCCCATTAGTGCTTACTCATATACACAAATAAAGTATTTTTACCAGGAGATGCTGAAAAGACCTTTTTGTTAGACCTCTGTATGGCTCAGCTGCTAGGGCACTTCCCTGAAAAACAGGGGTTGGGAAGCCTGAGTTCAGCTTCTGTCTGCCTCCTGGCAGAAAGTGGGTTTGAACCACGGTCTCCTCTACCCTTGCTGGGTCTTCTGACACCCAAGCAGCCAGAGGAAAGCCACCCTTGCCTTGTCAGTTTTGCAAATCCACCCTTGAACCTAGCTTCAAAATCAAAGTAGCTCCTTCCAGAAGTGCCAAAGCAAGCCAGTTTGCATCTCAGCCTCTTCCTTATTTTGATCCAAACTATTGAACGCAAACTGAATTCACAGATTTTTTCAACCGTTCCATTTGCTGGTTTGAGGGATTTTGTTTTGGTCAAATCACGCATTTACCACAAACGTTTGCCAAGCTCCAGCCTCAGGGTTATTTGGATGAAAAGTCCCTTCCCGCTCAGGTCTGCTCTTGGTCCAAGCTCGGATCCCCCCTGCTCTGCTGCTGTGTCTTGTGGGCTGCCTTTGCTTGCACAGAGCCTTTTGTTTGTTATCTGCCTGTGGATCCAGAGCTGATGTTCTTTTTCTTTCCATCTCAAAAGCATGTTGTGCAAAGACAGCACTGTGCTGACAAATTAACAGGGGAAAATAGCATTATTTAAGCACAAACATCTCAAACTTTTGTCATGGTGCTCTATAAATACAACACAACAGCATACAGTGTCTGCTCGGATCAAATGTTTGCGATGAAAGGATGTCTGCGAATCTATTTAAAGGGGATTAAGATTTTAGCTGGCTAGATTCTGGGTCATTGGTTTAACGTCTATATTATTCAGTACTGTAGTATCTGTCTGCTAGACAGATTGCTTTAACATCTATCCTACGGCATATTGTGCCAATTATGCTTCCCATCCTCTGCAAGGCATTTTCAGATCTGAGCATGAAAAGTGCTGTACGAGTGGCTGCTATGCCTATGACAATTTGTTAGCTGCCTGGCTCTCCCGCTCTGCACCCCCTAGCCCCTCAACCAACACGCACACATCCATGTACTGTCCTCCTTTGTGAAGTCCTTGTAGGCGCATCCCTCTAACAAGCCATGTTTTCACTTGCCACGCTAAACGGTCAGAGGATACAGTAGCAGCCAGCAGCAGCAGTACTATAGGTTGTTATTAACACAGCATGAGCACAAATATACCTAGAACTAGCCCAATCATTTTATTTTAGTTTTAAGGGCCAATGAGAAAATCAAGACAGAGAGGATGGCGTAGGAAAGGGAATCATTTTGTGTCAGAACATTTCAATATCAACCAAGTATTTTTTGACCTGAAATTATATTTTTTGCATGTTCAGATTATTTATTTCCTTGCTTTCTCCTTTCAGCTGTGGGTTGATTTAAAGGAGAAAAAAAGCTAAAAATAGGAAGCCAGACAGTTTAGTGCAAAGAACACCAGAACAGGTTTGTTTGGCTGGTGGAGGCTGCCCTCCTCGCTGGAGGCGTGGGGGGCAAATCTGCGTTTGTCAGATGCAAACTGGATTTCCCACTGAGGCAACACCCCCCCATACATACACACTTGCGAAGGCTTCATTTTCCAGCAAATTTACTGCTCACTGAAAAGACCCCAGCTCTCCCTTTGCCAGCCCTTTTGCATTTCCCAGCCCTGTTGTATGAAGATTAGAGGCAGATGTGCCTATAAGCAGCATCCAGGAGCTTTGTCTGCCGCTGCAGAAGCCCCCCCTCCACTCCTGCCCCCTGTGAGATTTCCCTGGCAGAAAGGAGTGCTCTGTTGTCCTCAAAGCACAGGAACAAGAGACCTGTGATGACAGAAGTGTGATAAATAGAGAATAATGTGTCCTGCTAGACAGAATAATGAGATTACATATGAGCTGCCATATCATATCAATTAAACCATTGGCCCTTTTAGTCCAGCAAATCCATCCTGCCACAGTGATCAGTGCTTTGGGGAGAGGAGGGAGAGAGAGGGAGGGCAGGACTGACATAACCTGCTTAAAATAACCCAGACGCTCCTGCTGCTGCTCGCCCAGGCAGGATGGGTCCGGGTCCAGCACAGGGTGGGAAGGGTGCCCGCCGGGGCAGCCCAGCAGTGGGCAAGGCTTCCAGCTGCACCAAGGCTCTCAGCACTGCAGGCTTTGGGGTCTCTGCCCCAAAAGAAGTCGTGGGAGGCAGATGGCCCCAACCAGCTGCTCTTGTGGGTTGCAGAGACCCTGGAGCCATACATGCCAGCAGCCTGGGCGGCGTGGTCTTGTCCTTCTGCCTGGGTCTCCTGGCTCCAGCTCTTTGGAGCGTTCATCCCTCCTGGGTGACAGCTGACAGTGTCCTGAGCACTCATAAGGCCCAGTCTCACTGTGACAACTTAAGCGCATGCAACATGTGCTCGCCTGGCCCACTCTCTGCTGCGACACAGCTCTTCCAGTGGAAGATGTAATGCCTGCCTTGAGCAAATCTCTCACAGGGAGACCCAAGAGGCAGACTGAAGCACTCGGCAGAAAATGTCCCAACCCCTCACCCCACCAGAGCTCTGCTGACACCTTCTCAGGCAGCAGCCCCAGCTGCTAATGCAAGGAGAGGACTACCCCGCTGTATGGGGCGATTGTATCCTCAGAGAGGTGTTCTTCTCACAGAGAGACTCTGGGTTTCATTGGAAGTGTTTCGGCTATTTGCTCAAGTAGCTATGTACTGCCTTTCAGACACTGTTGTTGTCATGAGCTAGCCATGTACATGGTCAGAGAAAGGGTTTAAATATGGGCCACTGAAATTAATTTTGTTTATGGGGCAATATAAATCTCCATGAAATCAGGACCAATTGGTCTCCATCTGACCTGTGTTGGATGAGCATGCCTGAACTGCACTGACTGTCCCCTAGGTATAGGATGGGATATCAAACCTTCCTGCCCTTTCTCCAGCTTATTTCAGCACATCTCTTGTTTAGAAAGGTTTAGTGGATTGTTCCAAAAGCATTAAAAAACCCCAAAGCCTGTTTCCCTATCCTTTTCAATCTTATGGCTGGATTAACTGATATCTAAGAAGACACAAGCTCCCCATGATGCTTCCCCAGGGGTTCAAGTGCTCTTAGTGTCTCTTTCCCATGCCAGTCCACTGGTGGCTCGGGGGTAAGCTGCCACACCAAATCTCTCCACAAAACTCGCCTTCTTGTCCCACCTGTTGTGAACTTCCACCAGCTGAAGGGCCTGGGAAGAAGTGAGCAAAGTAAAAAAAATAGCAGTGCCAGCAGAACGGGTCAAAACGTCCAGCAGACTTGGTGGCGTGTCTCCAGACAGGCCATGTGAGACCGACCCCTATGCCACACCTGGACTCCCTACACCATGATGTGCGGTTCTCCATCCTTTGGCCATAGAGCAGGTGCCTGTGACTGGCTTCTCTGCTATCATCCCTGGCCATCAAGGTTCCCTTTCCAAGTGAGACATGGGTCCTGGCCCCTGCACCCACGCTTTACGGCAGACGTGGGTGTCCAGCGGTCAGAGGTGGAGGAGCAGAAAGCAGAGGGGAGTGAGGAGTACACAGAAGATTAAGCAGCAGAAAAAGAGTTGGAGTATAAACTGATTGGAAGCAACCTGCAGCAAAGGGCAAGAGAAGAAAGATAAAGGGAATCAAAGACGATTCCTAAAGGAAATGGAAGATGAAAAGATCAGCTCTTCCAAAGAGAGAAAAGCATTCTGGTCACGTATACCACCATTTCTCGGGTGGGTTGGTTGGTGCCAGCGACAAAGCTCTCATTCCCTGATGCAAGGTGTAACTGAGCAAAGGTTACAGCTACACGGCAAAGATGCAGAAATGACATTGGTTTCTAAGCCAAGGTTTTTTGCTACCTGAAATGGCAGTATTACTTTAAAAATTCAGTATTTTCTGTGTTGTTTTTTAAACACAGGTCATACAGAGTTTTAAAGGCAACCACTGATTATAAGAACAGAGTTACAATGAATTATCTTTTACCTGGTGAGGGATGGTGCAATGAAGGAAATTAAAAAATGCAGTGACTGCTGCCTGGAGGGTGGCAATGCCTGCTGGTTTTGGCCATCCCAGTTTGTGGAAAGATACCCCATTAACATCAGAAGGCAAGAAAGGCTGTTTGGGTTAGATCAAAAGTTTGCCTGCTTACCCTGCCTCTAACAGCAGCCCACAGCAATGCTGTGGGAAACAGTGTCAGAGTGGGGCCAGCAAGCAGCCATCGTTCCCTGGCATGCCTCTTCGGCAAATAAACATACTTCTGCTGGGGCAGCTCGTAGTATCATTGTTTTTGTACTGTCGTATAACACAAGAAAAGCAGAGCCAGGGGCTGTGGTGTGGTGAGGACCTATGACTGTACTTCAAGGGAGCCTGGGAGGGGGAATTTGGGAAGTCCCTGGCTCTCCCCCACCTGGGCCAGGGGTTCAGCCCCTCCAAAGGGCACCTCGGAGCATCACCTCTGCTGGTAATTTATGTCTGAGAAGTGGTATTAGTGTGGAAAAAGATATCTTTTCCAGCACATTTCATACGGTGGGGAAAAAGGTGGTTTAGGCTAGGGGTTTGCTGGTGTAGAAAAAGGCTGTATCTTAAAAGGGGTCTGTGTCTGCAGGAGAGGCAGAGCTGGTGAGCAGTGGTGGTGGCCATCAGATGTGAGCTCCTGGGCTGGTGCAGCATCAAGGACAGGGGCCCTCCTCAAGACTCAGACAAGCTAGCCAATATGTTTTTCTTCCCCTTTGGCAACCAGAGTGACTCTGCTATATTTAAGTGCTCAGCAGGAGCAGAAATGAAGGGCTGAGTCACACTCTGGGCCCCATGAATGGTGAGCAGAGGCTTCAGAGAAGATGCCTTCAGTGCATCTTGCAACAGCCTCCCTGTGATGAACCTTCAATAGGATTTGGCTCCCTCCAAGCTGGTAATGCCTGTGCAATTTCAAAACAGACCACCTGTAAGGTAATGAAGGGAGCCAGTGGAAAAATACTGGCAAGAGATAACAGATTCATCTGAAAAGCCATGCCCCCCAAAAAAATTGTTTGGGAGTGGGGAAGAAAAGGTCTTCAGTTGATTCAGTGTTGTGCATCATGTCGAAAATGCCTATGACATTTTGCAAATGCCGACAGCTTGGGGAAATGAAGCAACTTGCCATGAGCTGAGAGTCCTGCTTGTCCCACCAGGGATCGAAGCAAAGGCCCCATAACATCGCTGGAATTGTTAATACCTGCGCTCTGCAAAGGAGCGTTTGTGCTGGGCTGCAGCATGTTCCGAGGCACTGGCTGTCTGGGAAGACTGGGCTTGGAGGCACATGAAGGAGATCCCCCATATGGTGAAAGCTCGTATCCCAGCGGCATCCCATCTCGGAGGAAAGGGAACTGGAAGGACTGCTATTGCACCACTGCCAGACGTGGGTGCTCCTACGTGGCTGCTCTGCACAGGGAAAGGAAAGAGCTGACATTGTACAAGAGGCTGAGGAAAGTGTTTATTTTTGCTCCAAGTCTAAGGCTTACTGCCTAGGGGACATGATGTGAACTGTTCTTTTATGAAATGATTGTGTAGATGAATGCGTCTGCATCAGTACTCTGCCTTGCTTCAGTCTGAGTCATACCGCAGGGGGGGCTGAATAAAGATGGGCCCAGGCAACATTGTTCAGATGCAAATCTGAGTAAATTTATAGCTATTTGAAACATTTGAGGAGAGCATAGGTTTTTTAGCTCAAGGCTTTGGTCTGAGGGAAGGACTCGTGGCTCTTCATTGTGAATCAGCATGCCTCGAGGGTGGCAGGTAATACAGGTTTTCTTTGAGATGGTTGCAGGAGCAGAGGCAGGGGCAGCTCTGCGCTCAGCCTGGCAGCAGAGAAGCAGGGTCCCAGGCCGGGGAGGCAGCCAGCCCAGCCCCCGTTGCATGGGGCAGGTAACTCCGTAGGCAGCGAGTTGTGGTGTTTGAAGGGCCCTGCTTGCAGCGTAAGGGGCATCCTGTGAGTCCTGGCTGGCCTGGGTGTTCGCCCGGAGTGAGAGTGCTCAGCTGGGGTGGGACAGTCACAGCTTCAAGCTCCTTGCCCGCCTGGTGCAGGTCTGGGACCTGGGTCTGCTACATTGCAATAAGTCAGTCTTCCCTTTATCTGAGCAGGTCTACAGTGAGGATTGGCTTCAAAAGTGGGTTTTTTAAATAAAAAAAAGTCTTTCAGAAGACACCCACCACCAGGTATTCAGCAGGCTCGCCCAGGAGAGGACAGGGCACTCTCACCACCCCAGCAGGCTCTGCAGCTCTTGTTGTTGTAATAAACAAGCCACTCAACCCAGCCTTGCCTTCACTTTATCTTTTTGACAGATCTGCGTGCTCTGTGGACCAGGCAGGGCTGGCAGAGGCTGGGGGTATTCCCACCCCACCGAGCCAGGAGGCAGCACCGGTGGCCCTGGGCTGTGCGCAGCCAGCGTCCAAAGCAGGAGCCCTCGGGGAAAGGGGAAGCTGCAGTTGACAGTGCCACTTTATTTTGGGGGAGGTTTTCTCTGTCCTGAGCCCCAGACGGGCAGTATTTTGAATGATGCATAATAATGGCATTGCAGCCATCGGGGCAAATTCCTTACTCGCTGTAAGAAAGGAGTTGTGAAATCCTGCTTCTAAATTAGGGGAACATTTCTACGTCAGCTAGAGTTTCTCGGTGACTGCGTTATAAATGATTGCCCAAGCTGTGAGCAGAATAAGCAGTGACATTACAAAAGTCAAATGACTACTGTGTGCTATCTGTCCCTACCTGACCTCCTTAAAATCTCTCTGAGAAATACAAAAAGTTGGAGAATGCATCCAGGCCTCCAATGAAATGCTGCACAAACAAAACTCAACGGAGACACCACCTCATTCCTGGGCCCCTGTGACACCCTGCCATCTCCTCTCTTTTGGGATGCCTCCCAGTTAGAGACACAGCTGTGGCCCTGTTAGCTGTACAGGCTTGATGCCACCCGACAGCACGCACGTCCAGAGAAGTGCCCTTAGCTCCCGCTGCGGCTGCTGGATGCTGAAGAGGATGCTCAGGATGTCCGCAGCAGCACCGAAGCTCAGCCAGCAGCACCCTCCGCTTTGCTTTACTGGGGGAGAGAAGGGGGAGAAACCCACTGGCACCTGCATGACCCCAGCAGAGCTGCCCGGAGCTGGGAGACATCCTTTGCCAAGGCACCACCTTCAGCGACGGCTGCTGCAAAGGGGCCGGGAATTAGTCTGTTGTACGAAGTTGTTTAAACATCTGTTATTTTTATTTGCTTGTGTGATTTGATGCAGCAGTCAAGATGGCTGGGTCACACCCATAAGCCACAGGCGGTTTACATTAAGAACAGGATGAGATAACTGCACATTAAGACTTTTTTTTCAAGTTGATATTTCTGAAATTCCTTTTTTTTCAGTAATAAGTTTTATACCACTGGAGTCACAACCAGCTTAGAGTAAAACTGTTAACATCTAAGACCACGATTTACCTAGCCATCATTTTTTATAATATGTGGATTTATCCTACCCTGCTATGTTTCCCTTTTGGAGCAGTTAGGATTTTAATATCATCAGCCTAATATTTAGTCAGAATATATATTTTATGTTCCTAATAAAAGCTAATTACAGTGAGGCACTCACTTCATAAGTCACAATGTGCCGGTCTTTTGAGACATTACGCATACTATCGCCAGGCTTGAGGAAAACTAGACACGATAAGATGCAGCATCACATCAAACCACAGAATAGGTAAAAAGCGGAACCTCACACTCAAATGAGAGATACTCTAATGACTGACCTTTTGGTGTTAAAGCTTTTGCATATATTGGGAAGAGTACGCTATACAGTCCACATATTTATATTCCTTCGTGCTTCGGGACCAATTTAAACTCGTTCTGGGCAGAAACGAGATTTTTCCATTGTTTTACCTCTGTTCCCCACCTCTCCTCCCTCACACCATGTCTCTGGTACCCTGCTCCCATCCCCTTCCCAGCCCTGAACGCTGGCTGCCCTCCCTGCCCTGGGGAGAGGGGGGAGGCTTTGCAGCTGGACGGCTTCCATATGGGGGGGGGCCCGGCCTTGCCCCACGCGCTGCTGCTGTGGACAAGGAAAGAGGCCACCACGCACGCTCACGCGGGGCTTCTCTCTAGATTTTATTGTGACTGCATTATAAGACAACAGAACCGGTAATTGCTTTTCATCCCAGAAGTAGATGGCCTCAGAAATTACCCCAAAAGGCCTTGAATCAGTAAACAGCAATTACATGAGCTCTCTCTGAGGGAGAGGGTGATGTCACGGTAATTTTGAATAAATAAAAGCACTTGAAAATGATAAAAGCCCAAGCAATTTTACACTGTCATCCTTTCAGATTTGACTATTCATATGTTGTGTTTCAGCTCATTAAAGCTGTTTCACAGGCAGCTGACTGCAGAGATTTGTGTCTTTTGCCATCGTCCCTGCTCCCCCTGGGCTGTTAGGTCCAATCCTCCCTGAGCGCCCCTGCCTTTCTCGCAGGCCTCTTGCTTGGCCTTCACCCTCTGCCTGCTTGAACCCTCCTGTGGTATCCCAGATTCCCAGTCTTCACCTTTTCAGGCAGGCTTGCCCCTCTTCAAGCAGGCAGCAGGCAGTTGCCCCAGCTCAGTTTGTCTCTGCCTCATGGACAGTGGATGCCCTTTCAGGTTGCCACTTGGACCTCCTCTTCCTGCCTGCATCCTCCCCCTGCCCATGCCTCTCCCTCTGCCCATGGTGCTCCCGCACCCCACATCGCAACCCCTGGGTTTTCCCCATTTCGGCGCATCCTGGTCCCCACAGACGACTAACCCAAATATTCACCTAGGCAATCACTCCCCACTTTCCTAAAGTCCTTCCGATCTCCATCAAAACTGCCCATCTGCCTCCTTCTCATATCTGTCTTCTGCTAAAGGGGACATGTCAACGTGGGCCTCTGGTAATTCATTTCTCCACAACCATATCGCTAGCCTTTGACCACAGCAGCTAAATTTCTTGATTGCTCATAGATTATGTAGTTGGATGTGATTGCTGTGACCATCTGGTCTGATCTCCAGTATAATTTAAGCCACAGGTCTTTTCTGAATTATTTCCTGCTGTCTTTTCTATAAATAGACATTCAAAAATGCCAACTCTTAACTCGTTCTTTCTGATGATGGAGCAGCCACCACAAGTGTTAGCTGTTTGTTGCTCTGTTTGCTGCTTACTATTAAAAATACATGTTTTATTTCTAGACTGAATTTGTCAGCTTCAACTTCCAGCTGTTAGATCCAGTTACATCTTTATATGAAGAGTCCTCTTTCCCATTTCTGTTCCTCAAATAGATGCTATAAGTAATTCATCTCTTAGACTTTGCTTTGTTAAAATTAACCATCTGAGCTCCTGAGTTTTTCTGCTGGGTTTTCCAGTCTCTGGCTTGCTCTGAAGTACCTTTAACTGATTCATAGTATTCTTGCAGTGAGTGCACCATGGAAGGGTACAGTAATACAACTATCTAGTCCTAACTGATGTTCTGTATATTGAAAGACAATGTTTAATCTTCTGCACTGCAGCAGTGACTTGGGAAAGATGCTCCCTCTCCTCAGGGAATATATGCTACAATATTTAAGAGTGATCCCACAACCACAGAGAAAGAAAACTTTTAATCTTTGCCCTTGCAAGATGTGAATCACCTTGAAGACTTAAGATATATATCAGTGACGTGTCCCTGCTTCCCCTCGTGTTCCCGCACTATTACCTAAACTACAGATGAAAAGGTTTTCAATGCTATTTTCTATGATCATTCAATACATCACCATTCCCCACTCATTTTTAAATAAACTGTTATTCTGTAAATATGACCTGTGCTCTTTTCCCCTAGGTGTAGGACTTCACAGCTGGTAATATTTCGGCAGGTATTTTTCCCTTGCATCCAACTTACAAGTAATCCAAATCAGTCTCTAGTTATCACGTTTCCAGTCTTTTTACTGTCTCATAAACTTCATGAGGGATTATTCTACATTTCCTTCCAGATCAGTGGCAATTATTTGGAATAGCATATGTACAGAAACTAAGCTTCATGGAACATCTGCAAAATCAGGTCTCTTTGTAAATGATTTCCCCATTACAATTATATTTTCAGATCTCCATGTTAACTAGTTTCTAGTCTCTCTCATCTACTATGAGGATTTTGTGTCTTTCTAGTTTCTTACTCAAATGTCAAGAGGTACCAACCCAAACACTTTTCAGAAGACTGTTATTTCAACCCTATTCTGTGTCAGTCAAGCTTGGAATTTAACTTATTTTTTAAAGAATAATAATATATTATATTTTAATATAATTTTATTTTGTCAAAACCTGTGTGAGTTTGTACTAATTGTAGCTTTCTTCTTTCTTTCTTTCTTTAGGAAATGAAATTTTGTATCACCTATTTGATTATTCTGCAAAGGATCAGTTCACTTTAGCGGGGCTGGTACCATGGGATCATCTAATTTACCTTTTTTAATATTGCCATCTTATTGGCTTCCTGCCAGTGCCCCAGACCTTCCCCGGTGTTTCAAGATGCATTGAAAATTAACATTACTGATGCAGAGCGCCATTCATCAGCTCTTCTGAAGCTGTTGATTACAAGTTTTCCAGATTTTTAGAAGCCCAGGGAGAGTAGCTGCTGTTTAGCATTATCCTTGGTTACTTTTGGAATAGAAGGTATTCTACACAGCTCAGAAAATCAGTGTGGTGTCTGCCTCTTTCCCAAATACAGAGCAGGTACATCTATTGAATGCCTTTTTTGCATTCCTGCTAGTGCTGGGCAAGGGCAGTGGTTAAGATTCTTTAAAATCTCGGCCTTGTTATTGTTGCCCTCTTTCTGAAGGGGCCAGCCTGCAGAAATGGTGGAATTTATTTGGCTAGAAATCTGGCAGGTACATACTCGCCCATGGTGGGCAATGATATCTCTCTCTGTCTCATTCTAATGAACTCTCCCAGCACCTCAGGTGACTGGTCAGCTTTGCTCTAAAGTTCAGATCATTCCAATTTGGATCAAGAAACCTCCACAGATTTCGATGCACCGATTAATTTTTTGAAAGGAATTTCTGGTGGCAAATCAAAAAAGATGGAGCAAAAATAACAATTCTTTTCCCAAAGGAATTTTTCTGAAATGGTCTTTTTTGTTGAAAACTATGTTGTTGGCCTGCCACTGAACCTTCATTCATCTATATTGCATATTCTGCATGTGCATACAGTACAATGGTGGCAAGTATTAAATATTCATCTTTTCTCCAACGGAAAGCTGTCTGAAAAGACTTTGCTTAAATCTGCTTTGCTTAAAGCTTGCACTGGCTCAAAATGAGAAGTGAAAAGTTAGGACTAATATAGCATGTAGCACTACTGTCACTCTCAGATACTAAAGGTGTCAAACTCATAGAAGGCAAAAAAATACAACTCTCTCTGTTAAGTGGTTTCTGAATCATTCTGAAGTATTGCAGCATATGTTCCCATTAGGAGCAGCATAAGTCACAGAACAGTCTTTGCTTACGGAAGGTTCACATCTGAATTGCTGGGCCATTTGGATTAAATTGCATTTAGCTGCTTAGCAGAGCCAATGAAGGTGCTAAGGGAGTTGCTAAAAATCTTTACTGCAGTAGGAGTTTGCTCCACTGTGTGTTTAAATCACTAGCATCAAAATTCTCACACCACTCGTAGAAACATGCCTGGTTAAAAGGAGCTGTGGATAATGGATTTAATGAACAACTACTCCAACTGAGAACGGCTATTTGGTTGCTAATAGCCATCACACATTTGTTAAACTAGACCTGTGAGCCATAAGGAGTTTCAGCTCTGTGATGAGTAGTAGGAATCAGCAATATAGAGATATTGCTGGGGAAAAAAAAAACCCTCCTAATTTTTTTATAGAGGTGAAGAATTTTTACTCAGCTTTTCAAAAATAATATTCACGGTAAGACATGCAACAGAATTGGAAATTTCACAAGCTGAAGCAGTAGCAAAAGAGCAGATTGTAATGGAAAACCTGTGCAGCCTGACATGTAGCTCTAATGACAGCTCGAACACTTGTAAGTGTGTCAGAAGCGTGTGCCTGCACACCTATACTCCATTAGCATTTTATTTTTATTGTGTTTTCATGTTGGAACTCCACATAGAAACCCCAGCTGCAACCAGTCTGTATGCTGTGTGCACACAGACACAACTGGAGAGAAACTCTGCCATGATGCCATGAACTAAACAGGCAAGAGGAGAGGAGAGGAGAGGAGAGGAGAGGAGAGGGGACGCCTCATTACAAAGGAGAGGAGAGAAGCCGCCCTGCTTGGCTCCCCTCCCCAGGCAGAACCAGGCGTTAGGCTGCACAGGCAGTGCTCGCAGATCATTACCAGAGTGCCAGAGTTTCCTGGGAAAAGAGCTCTCTCAGGATACAAAGAGAAAATCTGACTGAGCAGAACAGAATTTTTTGCTTTTTATTTTAGCAGTGGCCAGCACAGCGAGCCTCCCCTCTGTGTTTTTTGTGCTGTGTGACAATGTAAATATTTACCACCGTTGCTGATCATCTAGCCAACGCAGTTTGCAGCAACTGAAAGTGTGTACACCCACCACTCCATGAAATGGTCTGAGTTTTCCAGTGTCTGCAGTGGGTCTGTTGTTTACGGGAACATGAAATGATGTGCCTCGGTGGCTTTATGAGAGGTCTAGGCTGAAGGAAGTTGCTCATCCTGCACTGACAGGCAGTGGCCTGATATCAAAGAATAATCTCAAATTGAAGAGAAAGTTGTCTTTCAGAGAGCAAAGGCTTAGCCTAGGAGTCCTCCTGGGTGGTGGACTCCCTTTGGACCTTGTGTTACGGAACTCATAGAATCATAGAATGTCCTGAGTTGGAAGGGGCCCACAAGGATCATCGAGTCCAACTCCTGTCCCTGCATAGGACAACCCCAAAATTCACACCATATGTCTGAAAGCGTTGAACTGTATTTGATAAGAGCAGACCCAGCCACGTATGGCAACAGAAAAAATGGAGACATCAAGCTTGCAGACTTGGACTTGGAGCAGGGCACTTGATGGGGCAGAGCTCATCTCTCTTGTAGATGCAAAATTAGTGTGGACCTCCCAGAACCAGGATCAGGCAGGAGCACTCCTGGGGGCACGCTGTTTGGGAGTGAGAGCTAGAGGTATAAGGTCACTGAGGTACCAAATGACACAGAAGTGCAAGATGAGAGAGATAAAGATGTATGGTGAGAGAGGATACATCAGAATGAGCAGCAGCTTAGAGGCATGATGATTTCTGTGAATTAAGTTTTCATTCGCTTGCAATGATGGGGAGGAAGTTCCACAAATAAATCATCAGCCCCAAAGCCAAATGGTAATTTCTTGGTATGAGAGAGTTAGAAGCCTTCACTCAGTCTTGTGCTCCAACCATCAGGATCATCCTTCTCAGGCTACACCTGTTTATGGAACGAGTGCTGCTCTCCAGACACCCTGGTCCTCTTCCTGCAGTCTGGCAGTGCCTGCTTGACTTTCCACTGAGTGTTTCTGAAGGCAGCATTTTCTCATATAGATAACTAATGTTAAGAACTTGATCACCAACTTTGTACTGGTCTGTAGATATTCATATTTGAAAATGTTGGCCTTTGGGCCTCATGTTCTCTCTAAGAGTAAAATACTATTTAATCTGTCGTACAATTGTGGGGCTAGATATCTGCAAACATCCTCAATATTTTAAAATGTGCAGTTTGCAATATTGCATGTATCCCAGATATTGAAGAGCTGAGATGGTTGTATTATTATTTAAAATGCTGAAGCACATAGGACTGCACGGGCTCCTACAGCTTGGTTCAGAAGCCTCAATGCTCTGTATCCCAGGCTTGCTGCAAATTAAATGTTAAGGGCTATGAACGTGAGCAGGTTAAGCCATCATGTAGTGCTGCTGTGGAGATAGCCGCTATTTATCATTGCCTCCCACTGTGAGGTTGGAATAGGCAGCCTGAATGTCACATATACTGTATTTATAATGCTGTTTTAAGGTCATCTCCATGTGCAGATGCTCTAGACAGAAGAATTGATAAGTACAGATGTGTCTGTTGCGAGACACTAAATAGATTTGAGATTATTATTTTATAAAAGCCATATTTCAGCCAGAAACACTGCTGCAGTCACTCTATCCCTGGCAACCTTCCAGTCACCAACAGCTGGCAATTAACACTTACACAAAGATGCCCAAACTTTGTCCAGCCAAAGGCTTCAGTGGCGACTTGCCAGGAGCTTTAGGGCTGCACCTATTTTACATAAAATGGAGCAGATTGTGGCTGATTTAATCTTTCCTATGGAGCTATGGCCAACAAAGGCTTTTGCTTCTGGCATGTTTTGCTGTACCCTGATCAAGCCATTGCCCCATTGTGGAATTCAATGGGCCACATTTAGCCTCAAGGTTTTATTCTGGTTTTCCGTGAATTATGTTAACTACTGACAAAGCCCACAAAGCCTTTCAATCCAAGTGTGGAAATGCAGCAGTTAATCACATGTCTTTGTACATGAAGAGGGGAAGAGACTTTGCTAAGATATAATACAAGTTCTGGTGATATAATTTTAACAGTAACTACGAACAGACTGCTCGTCATTTGTGCTAAGCATTATGCAAGAGAGAAAGTTTCTGACCTGAAAATGTGCAGACTCATTATAAGGCAAGGAAACAGAAATTAGACCCATACAACTCCTTCAGAAGGAGAAGCCTGAGAAAACGAAGATGCCAGTCAACGTGGAAGACAGACGGCAGTTTCAGGCCCCACCTGAAAGGGATGATCCTTTCTTGGACTGCCCCCGAACTTGGTGACCACAGGGCTGGCTTCACCCTCTCAGGCTGGCAAAGGAGTTGAACCCAGAGCTCCTGCTGACTGCATGGGTGGTGTACTGCTCTTCCCCTGTGTGAAGCGAGGTGTGGGCGCTCTGCCCCAGCCATATTTTCACAGAAAAGACTGGCACTCCTCCTCCCTCCCCAGCTGTCCTGTTGGAAGGGATGCCTAACTAACACAAACAAGACTTACAGGCTGTGAATCCTGGTTTGACAGATTGACTTCCCTGCAGCCTGGAAATAGATGACTGAGCTCCTAAGAGGGGTATGATTTAAGAAGCAACCTTTTCCTCAGCCTATCCCATTGGCTGACCTGGACACCGCCTGGTCACTGTGCAGGCTGCTGGAGAATGCCTCTGTCCCTGCTGGCTCTGTGTGGGGACCTAATTCCCGAGGGCTAAGGACTCCATGCAGGGTAGGAGCCTGAGCTTGGCAACCCCAGGCTCTTTTTGTGGGGTTACAAAATGTGACACCGTGCACCATGCCCAGGCTCGTAACTATGACATTTAGGACAAGCTGGATATTCAGGGACTCTCACCTGACTTTGGCTTTGCTTGGCTGATAATGCCATCATCCAGCTGCGCTTCTGCACACAGGCACTTCACTGTTCCTTCTTCCTTTGCTGTGCTGAAATATATATGGACACCGTATTCAGTGCTGATAAATGTAAATTAGTGCATAAGGGAGAGCATACAAACTTAATTCTCTGTGTCTTACAATTGACTCCAGGCTATTTTTACCTTTCAGGAGTGAGATTGCAAGGATAGAAGAGGGAGCGCTCCTGAAATGGCACCTCAATGTTTGGAGAGGTCAAGGAAGCAAATAGAGCATAAGGAACTAGGAGCAAAGGAAAGAGATAAGAAATCATAGTCCATTATTATCCTTCTGAATAAATCCAGGGTGTACTTGCGTTTTTTAAATGGTGTGCGGATCTGCTGGCCCTATCCGCCTCTAAACCTTGGCAGAACAGGGAAGAGTGCAGTAAGGGAAGCTGAGATGCTGCAGTGTATGAAAGGGATGCCTGAAGAGATGTTAAATAGAAGAGGACTCTCAGCCTAGAAAAGGGGTGGCTGCAGGGGGAATGTTACAGAAGCCTGTAAAATCATCAGAAGCACAGAAAAGGTGAAGGGACGATGTTGTTCACAGCAACTTGCAATACAAGAGCTAGGGGTTGTCCAGTGGAATCGTCTAGTGGTAGCTCAGGTCACTCAAATGGGTCATCTGTGGAACTCGTCACTTCATGATGTCCTTGACAACAAAACTTTCATCCCAGGTCAAAAGAAAAAAAATCAGACGAACTCATGGAAGGTGAGTCTAGTGTGGGTTACCACACATGAGGATACCACTTGTCGCTCCTGAAGTCTTGAAGGTGCAGGTGACTGGATATGAGGACCACAAATCATGGCTCTAGCTCTGCATGCCTGCCCTGTTCTTGTGTTCTTTCTCTGAGCATCCGTTGCCAGGAGTTGTGACACTAATGGCAACAGACACAGAGCTGAGCCCTATTTATAACAAGCCTCCAATTCTCTTTTGTCTTTCCTGAAAAGGCTTCAAAGAGGGAAAAAAAGTATCAGCCCAGACAGCTGCTTGCATCTCTTCCTGCATAATGGAAGAGATTATTCTTCAGACACAGTCACCTTGTCTCGAATGTGTTGGCCTTGTGCACTGTTTTCTAAGGCAGATACTTTGTAAAACGCTTCTACATACAAGCATTTCACATTATTTTCTTTCCCCCTTACATTCCTTGCAACAGTGAAATGTTTACATGCATCTTTCAAAGGATCCCACACAACTTTGCCAAAACCAGACACCCCCCCATGCCCTGAGAGGCAGGATTTTAGGATAGGGAGATAAACTGTGTGACAGAGAGAGTCAAGTACTTGCCCAAACTGACTCAGAAAGCCTCTAGCAGAACAAGGACCTCCAGAAATCCTAACAGCCAGGGCCCTGTGCTGAATGCCACCACTGCCTCTTCCCAACCACCGCATGCAATCCACTTATCTTCCACCCCTCTGCTTAAAGTAGACAGCCAGTTATTTTACTGCCAAACGTGAGCACATGTCAGCATGTGGTCAGACCATCAGTGCCTCAGACGGGTCCTTGTTGCAGCGCACGTGATACTTGCATGACGGTTCCCTCCATGCATCGGTGGGCCTGAACCCATACCCCGGTGTGAGGAGCACTCCCTGCTGCCAGTGTGCCTAGAGCAGCCTTCCCAGCACAGGGCAGAAAGCTCACACCTGAGCACTAGCAGCTGTAGGCATTAAAGCCTAACCTCCCTGCCCTCAGCAGGACACCCAAAATACCTCTGCAGTGAGGAAGAGCTAGGGGCCTTTTGTGACCAGCACTAATTTGACTCTCCAAGATGAAGAAAAACTCACATGGTCAAGTAGAAGGAGATTTTTATCTCTTGCGAATCAGTGTGTTGGTGGAAGGAAAAGGAATATTTTAATGAATTATTCACTACCCCTCTCCCCTCTGGAACAGGCTAAGGAGTGGAGATAGGCTTCCTGCTGAACAGGTTGAAAAGAACGCTGTTTTTCAGAAGGACTGAGCCACCTTTCTGCTGAGCACAAGTAATTCAATGCCGGAACGTTCATTAAAAGTGTAGTGGTAAAAGGTGGGGGAGAAAAGTTAGTTGCTAGTGGTGCACGTCTTAAAGAAAAATAGCAACCAGATGATGATGAGAAGAATAGGAAAAAAAGTTGGATAGAAATCCCCACAGCTTCACATGCCATGATTATTTCATCAATAGCTGGATGAAAATGCCTCACCTTATCCTGATGGAGGGCAAAAAACCTTCCAAGGACTCCATTCTTCTCCTAGGAAAACTGATTTTCCCAGTGTGTAACAGAGTCCTGCTTGCATCACAACTGCCTGGGGGCAAGCTGAGGGTGGCAGTGGCTGCGCTGCGGGGAGGGAAGGGTGTCACGGGCGGGACTCTGGGAAGCTGAATTCCCTGAGCAGAGACAGACTGCACAGGCTCAACCTCTTGTACCGAACTGTCACAGTGATCTAATTACTGGAAGTGAAGTGTGTGACATCTGGAGAAGTGCCCAAGCTTCAAAGTGACTTAGGCAGCCAGTGAACCATACCCTGCACCAGCTCACCACTGCTGCACACACCTACCCACCCGGCAGCTGCTGCCCTGCCAGGGAGGAGGAGGAGCTGATTTATCCACTGAGTATCTTAACAGCTGCAAACACAAGTTTGGTCACAGGCCGGCAGGCCGGGTGTTGCTTTCAGCTGAAGATGTAGTGTATCACATTCGTAATGAAAAACAACATCTCCTGCAGGATTTTCCCATGCGCTCCAGTGGGGAGGTATTAATTAATGAAGGGCACATGCTCTGGTGTGACGTGGCCACTGACACCTTCCGTGCAGCCGGGAGCGAGACATTATTAGGATTTCTCAAAGTTACGGGCAATAATTTCCACAGCTCTCAGAAAAGGTATTGCACTCGCCATGAGGTTACCCTCTTCTGGATCTCATTAGGATGGGTGAAGAAGAATTAATCGCTTGTCTGGAAGCGCTGGTTGCCTAGGGATCAGCGATCATGACCTGATTGCATTCACTGTGGGCAGACAAAAGATGGTGGCAGTTTGGTTCTTCAAAAGGGCTAATTCCCAAAGTGAGAGAGAATTACCAGTGAAATTAATTGGGAGGAAAGGTGTAAAGGGAGAAACGGGAGTCCTTTAAGAGAACTAATTAGCTGGCCAGAAAGCCACAGTTTCACACTCCAGAGATAGGAGAGCTCTGGCTAACAGACCTTCTTGGCTCATCTGCAAAGAGAAACCAATTAGAAATAACAAAGCAATATATCACACATGGAAAATAGATAGCAAAGGATATAAACAAGTAGCTATTTAAAGCACAAGGCAAGGGACAATAGGAATAACCAGAAAAATATTAGAAACAAACACAAGTGTAGGATAGATTTAGGCCTCTTGCTACAGAGGGGCAGTAAAATTGTTAGTAATGATGTGGAAAAGGCAAAAAGGGCAATAACCAGTCTGCAGGGAAAAAAACAGAGAATGGATACATATTACATGAAGCTGAGTCATATAACAAAGTTGTCAGGTGTTGTGTCAACATTTTTTGGCAGCTATAGTATTAAAATTTGGGAGAGTATAAAAAAGGAGCCATAGAAACTATTTGAAGGCTTAGCTACCAGGGCTATTTGATTACAAAATATTTTCTCCTTTTGCAGGCATTAAAATGATCTTTATTCTGGCAGAGAACAGTAAAACATGAACCAATGGCTGGAAGCTGAGTCCAAAGTGTATGTTTTTAACAGCGAAGGTAATTAACCATTGAGCGAACTAGAGAAAATCAGTGCCCCTCTGGAAGGGACGTTTTGGCCACAGCCATGTTTGCTAATTCAGTGCCTGGGCAATACTCACTTGTGATTTAATGCAAATAAAGGTTGTTTTGGGGCTGGTGGGTGAAGGGAGCCTGCCAGGTTCCAGCAAAGTATTACAATCGCAGTCAGGTGTGTGGGGTGACCTAGGTGTTTCCCTGTGCCCAGAGTAGAGCTCCCCAAACTACAAAGTCTGTGAGAGCAAAGAGAAAAAACAGCTTTCCCCAAGAAACACAGGAGCTCAAAGCTGGAGGTAAATTGGAAGGGCATGGATACTTACTTTAAAAAGTGCATGTTTCTTTCACTAGCAGCTAGTGTACTAGATGCTGAGAAAGGAAATATTCATTTAAGAAGGAAAAAAAGTTCTGGCTGTGATTTAGCTAATTGTAAAATGCAGCGGGGAACTGGCTGGGGACAGGTCAGTGCCAGAGCTCACCTTGCACACTCTGAAACCTCAGCCTTCCCTGTCAAAGCCTTGACAATACCAGTAACTTTCTGGGTGTTCCTAGCTGCTTGTAGCCAGATCTTGGCCTTGGTTGATACCCAGTCTGGTTCAGTACAAAAAGCATGCGTACTCCCACTGCTAAACCAACCAGGCATGAAAAACATTTCCTCCTTCTTGATGAGGAAACAGGGCACAAATGAACTCCAGTCTTTAAATATTTCTTGTCATCTCCAACGAGAGTATGTATTGAATAGGTGCATTATATGCTTACCACGATCCATTATGAAAAGTGTTTTTTTTATACCCCATGCATATGAGCAGGCTATGAGTACTGATCATAGCCCTGCTCATAAGTTGGGTGGAGACAGCAGCAGCTTCACTCTGGGCAGTACTGTCAGCAACCTGCGCCACCCGCACAATCCATAGGCTGTGATCTTAACAACAGCCACGTCAAAGCTAGGAAAGAAACACACCATCTATTTGCATTTTAGGGGAAGAAGAGGAGAAAGAGTCTGATCTAAATGACATTGATGTTACTGGGAGCTTTTCTAGTCAATTAAGTTGGAAGCGGATAAGGCACAAGAACAAACAGAGAATGCAAACTAAGAAGTCTTCAGCTGAATGAAAGAGGAAACCTGATAAGGAAAGGCAGAGGGTGAAGCATATTAAGTACTCTGCAGCATGAAAAAAATAGGCTGCTAGTTAGCCAGTGGGAGCACAAGAATTTTTTGTTTTGTAATGGTATTTTGTCATTTTATATTGAAGTGTATTTTCACATGAAAGAAGCATTATATAGCAATGTACAAATATATAAAAAATAAAGCACCTACCACTTCTAAAACAGGAACCCAGCCTAGCAAGGCTATCTCACAAATGACCCAGGAGCAGGACCAACAACTGCTGGAGTTTAGAGTGGATCCAGTCTGACTGGGGGTCTTGGACACAGAAATGTGAAAGCACGCCATTAGAAAATGTGCAGAATGGAATAATAACCTTTCCTCTCCTGCTCTCTGCAATGCTTAGGGAAGGAAGATGAAAACCTGTCATGAGTTTTGCATGCTTACAAAGACAGGCTTCTACTCAGGGTATTATTTGCTACAGCCTCTAGCTGTGATTTCTAAAGCAGAAAAGGTTTTGTGCCCTGACATTGAAAGTGTTGCACAGGTTACAGCACAGCAGTGGATCAGAACACTGCATAGCTTTGAAATACAAAATGTCAACACAGTTCGTAATATTTTCCTATATTGACTTCAACCAAAGAGTGCTTTGCAAACCTATATGGCCCGATTATTATTAGCAAATTATTAAAGCCCCTGCTTTACAGATGGGTTACTGACTCCTAGGAAAAGGAAGGCCACACGTACAGAAACTAATAATCTGATGGTGACTTGCAGTCCTTTGTTCTAATTGCTGGATCATGGTTCCTACCAATGGGTGCAGTACAGTGGCTCAATGCAATCAATGGTCTTGTAATTAGGAAGACGTGCAATATCCTGGAAAACAGCCACACCTTCTCTGGAGAGATTTCTCTCAGGGGTGTCACTGAATTTAATTCACGTCATCTGAAATCACCCTGAGCTCAGCCTGAATTGGAGCCCATGGATACCTTCATCTGCAGAGCTTCGGCAGTTAGTCTCATCAGTCATTGCAGTAGGAGTTATGTCCACACAAGGATGTCAGCACTTGGTGTGTGATAAGATGCAGCAAGGAAGTAAAATGAGGTGCAGTTATTGGCTGATAATAGGGCTCTTGACAATATATAGCTCTGGTGTGGCCAAATGAAATATGTTCTGTGAGAACGGGCTACTGTCCAGCACTTAATGTAAATGTTTTTGAAGTGCTGGTAGATCTGCTCTATAAAATACCCAAAGCCTGTGCAAGGCATGCTAATCCTTACTGGCCTCCAGCAGAAAAAAAAAGAAATTTAAAGACTAGGAACACTTTATGAGTGTGGGAGGAAAAACAGTTTTTTGTCAATATTTTTTCATAGATTGAGAGTAGTCTGTGCTGCCTCCGTGGTTTTCCTCAAACTTTCAGACTTGGCTGCTCCTTCTCAACACTGAATCTGTCATCTCAGGTGAATCCAACATCCACCTTACCATGCTAAGCCCCATTTAAAAGGGCTCATCAGGGTGTGCTGATGAATTATTTCCTTGTGCAGGGCTGCAATGCCTGCAGTAACCTCCCTCTGTTTTGTCAATGTGACTACTACAACGTGTGCTTCCGGACACACATTAATAATGGCTCATGTTTCAACAAGTTACACCAGACCCCGAAAAAGAGTGTGTAGTTGCATATTCTCATCAAGCCCATATGGAACCAGAGATCATGGAGGCCGAGAACTGCATGAAGATACATGTTTGCTCTGGCGGGAGGGGGCTTTTCCCCGACGACCAATGATCACATCCAAGAGTGTGAAGATTTTGTTTCTTCCAGCCCCTTCCAAATTAAATCAGTAAATTTGTAGTCAGGCTAGGCAAGATTGCTAATATACTCAGACAGCTGCTTTCTCAGGAGTGGGATCACTATCAGTGGAAACAAGTCAAGGGAAGTTTCGGGTTTAGAATGCATGATTTGGTTTCATAAAAAGGAATGGAAAAATGCAGAATTATTCCAAATATTGCAATTATGCCACAAACCTGTCTTTCTAAAAATGCATAGAATCTGCAATACTGTCAGTAACAAGACGCTTCTTCCTCCGGCTAGGATAAACTGAGAGACATGGAGTGCTACTCTCTTCTGTATCTGTTACACTGGCATAGCTTCATTGACTGCAGCAATTATTCCTGATTGACATCTAAGTGAATTAGAAACGTGCGCTGCACATCTTAACTGCACACGAATTATTGCATTGTGCTAAGCAACAAACTTGGAAAGCCCTTTTTTTCACCCATGGACATTTTTGGTGTTTCTTGAATGGCTTTAGACCATGAGCTGAATTTATAAAATCTCATACATGATAGCACATCAGTTGTTGTAGCTCTATTTCATATCTGAGACACCTCGTCATTTTGCAAGGAAGTGTCATCTAAGTCCATTTTGTTCATTTTTTTAAGCTTTTTTTTTTACTTCCTGGATGCATGCAACCCCTGCAACTATCTGAAAATGGACACTGTGGGCAGACAGTCACAACCCTGCAGTTGTGAACACCATGTGTTGTGGATCTCGTGAGTTCAGACACCTCCAGCTTTTTTCCTCTGGAACTGAGCACCGAGTCATACACGTCAGGCCAGCCGCATGCCCATAAGCCATGTGTCCCTGTGTCTATACAGAGAGGCCGGTGCCCTGGACAGGAATATGGCAACCCTATGTGGCAGCCACCGTGCAGCTATAGTCTCCAGCACCAGCAGGTCTTGGCTGCAGAGCAGAGAGGGGGTCTGAAGTCTGAGGGGAGGAACCAGTTCTCCTAAACTGCAGAGTTAACTCAACATTGACTGGAATGGTGGTCCTCTCTGGAGTCGATCCCCACACACTGGAGTCCCCCGTTGGGCTGGGAAGGGACTGCGAGCTCAAGTCAGCCGGCCAGTGGAGGCCCAGCCAAGCGCCCACCTCTGGCAGTAGCCCCAGCATCCTGCCATGGGACACTGATCCCCTCTTCCAGCCTGGCTGAAAATGCTTCCTGGCATCCCACACTATCCCTTGGCTAAACATGAGGTTAACTCTCCAGAACAGACCTTGTGCTGTCCTGGAAAACTCCTGCACCCGTGAAGCCTTGGTGGGGTGAGAGGGCCCCATTGCCAGGCTGTGAGAAGAGAGCCTGAGCTTGAGATGGCATCTGTCCTACCACAGGTGCAGCACCAGGTGGTGCCAAGCTCTTCTGCCATCCTCACCACCGCCCCATCTGCCCACGCTGCTCCTTGCGGGAGGGCTGGCAAAGGTGGGGAAAACACTGTGCAGATGCAGGTGTTACACTTCTCCTCCGAGCACTTTTGGGTGGCCTTGCTAGGTTCTGCTACCCTGGATCCCTCAGGTTCAATCTACTGTGATCTCATGTGCTGAGGTCCTGCTCAGCAGCTAGACTCCTTGGCCAGGATCTGAGCTTTGCTTCTGTATAGGACGTCTTCTGTATTTCTGTTTTTGGTGAAATGAAAGGTATTTCTTATCTTGCTATTTTCCACCCATAATTTATGATAGACCATAGACAGTTTGGCTGGGGCCTTAGGATGTCTGAAAACTTTATTGTAAAGAAAATAAATCAAACACATCAGGCTGCCCAGCGAGGACCCTTAAAAATAGCCACAATTATTTGAAGAAATGTATTTAAACAACAAAATAAAACTCAGCATATGGGAATTTTTTTTTCTTTTTTTAAAAATACATTCACCAAAAACAATTTTTAAGTATTGTGAATTTGGGACACAAAATCATTTTCTTTTTTAAGTGGAGACTTAGAAAAAAAGTTGATGCATTTCCTTCTGGTATTTTTAAATTAAAGATTCTGATGTTCATTCTGAAATATAGTTTTAATTTAAAAACTGTTCCCATTTTTAAAGGATTAAGTCAAACCAGGATTAAATAGGCCGAGATCATAGAATCATAGAATCGTTAAGGTTGGAAAAGACCCTTAAGATCATCGAGTCCAACTGTTAACCTGTCACTGCCAAGTCCACCACTAAACCATGTCCTCAAGCACCACATCTGCCTGTCTTTTAAATACCTCCAGGGATGGAGACTCAACCATTTCCCTGGGCAGCCTGTTCCAGTGCTTGACCACCCTCTCGGTGAAGAAGTTTTTCCTAATATCCAATCTAAACTTCCCCTGGCGCAGCTTGAGGCTGTTTCCTCTCATCCTATCGCTTGTTACTTGGGAGAAGAGACCAACCCCCACCTCGCTACAACCTCCTTTCAGGTAGTTGTAGAGAGCAATAAGGTCTCCCCTCAGCCTCCTCTTCTCCAGGCTAAACAACCCCAGCTCCCTCAGCCGCTCCTCACAAGATTTGTGCTCTAGACCCTTCACCAGCTTCGTTGCCCTTCTCTGGACACACTCCGGCACCTCGATGTCCTTCTTGAAGTGAGGGGCCCAAAACTGAACACAGTACTCGAGGTGCGGCCTCACCAGTGCCAAGTACAGGGGCACTATCACCTCCCTGGTCCTGCTGGTCACACTATTCTTGATACAAGCCAGGATGCCATTGGCCCTCTTGGCCACCTGGACACACTGCTGGCTCATGTTCAGGCGGCTGTCAACCCACACTCCCAGGTCCTTTTCTGCCAGGCAGCTCTCCAGCCACTCCTCCCTCAGCCTGTAGCGTTGCATGGGGTTGTTGTGACCAAAGTGCAGGACCCGGCACTGAGCCTTGTTGAACCTCATAGAATTGGCCTCAGCCCAATGATCCACCCTGTCCAGGTCCCTCTGCAGGGCCTTCCCAGGTCCCTCTGCAGGGCCTTCCTACCCTCCAGCAGATCAACACTCCTGCCCAACTTGGTGTCATCTGCAGACTTACTGAGGGTGCACTCGATCCCCTCATCCAATGAAGGTATTGAACAGGACCAGCCTCAACACTGAGCCCTGGGGAACACCACTTGTGACCGGCCGCCAACTGGATTTGACTCCATTCACCACCACTCTCTGGGCTTGGCCGTCCAGCCAGTTTTTAACCCAGCGCAGAGTGCACTTATCCAAGCCATGAGCAGCCAGCTTCTCCAGGAGAATGCTGTGTGAGAGAGTGTCAAAGGCCTTACTAAAGTCCAAGTAGACAACATCCACAGCCTTCCCCTCATCCACTAAGTGGGTCACCTTGTCATAGAAGGAGACCAGGTTAGTGAAGCAGGACTTCCCTTTCATAAATCCATGCTGGATTTTGTCAGCTTGGGCTTTTGCCCCATAGCAAAAGTAAATAACACATTTCCAGTATAAATAAAGTAATTTTTTTAAATTTTACTTGACAAAATCCCTGAACATTTTTCATGTGCTATCATCTGAATTTATTTTCCCCTCTTCCTTTTTGCATTTTCAGTGATGAAACTGAAAAATCAGCTATTTGCTGAGCTGTGCTGAACAGGGCAATGCATACATTGCTTTTTTTTCCACACGCGTACCTAGCAGAAAGGCATAGATTAAACAAGGTCCCTTTCTGTAATTTTATGTAGTCCTCACTCATGCACAGTCTCCGTTGTCTCTGTAGGATGTTTGTCTGGATTAGGAAAGAAGGAGTCTGCACAGCAAGACCAATGGTAGAAGGAAGCTTTTGAGAGTGAAAACGTTGACAGTGTTCTGGACCATTTTCAGCCCTTCTTTCACAACGTGTCTGCGAAGCCATCATCTCACAAAGAGGTTTTTGTGGTTTCTACCTAGAAGTGCCACTTGAATCAGTGACGCTACCCAGGGAGAAGTTGAGATGTTTTTAAAATGACGTAGACACGTATTTTAATATGACCTACTTATAAAAGAGGAACTAAATGATAAAAGTGGCATGCTGAGAGGTCTTGTTCGAATGGAGTTTTCTCTCTTTGGGAAGAAACATTTAAGGTATTTACTTCTGTAAGATCTTACGATAGGGAGTTCAGTTTGGGGAAATGTGCCAACCAACTTTGGTTTCTAAATCAAGTTTCAGTCCTTGTGACTTCAGCTCCGCAGATCTATGTCTGAATAACAGGCCCCAACACACTGCACAACCCAAAAGGAAATATATTCAAAGCTGACAGTTCCTGCTAGTTTACAGCCACAGGCTTGTCAGATTGAACTTGAAATCTGACCCGAGCATACTCAAAATTCATCCCAAGTTCTCCTAACGCTGCCTGATGAATTTTGCCTGGCAGCAGGTTTTATTAAAAGGGGATTTCTTAAAGTATGAGAAGTAGCTCCAAGCCATCTCAATAACAGTAATTATTTTAATGTTTCCTTGTTGCTAGATAGAACCCAGACCCTTGAAACAGTAATTTTATGTCAAGTCAGCATGAAAATGCTTTGGATTTCTCACAGAAAGGAGCCTTGTGTAAAATATGTTGAAGACTCAATGAAACATTTTGTTCAGTGCAAAACAAAATGTTTTGTTTCATGCGGGGGAGTTTTTATTCTTGCAAAACGAATGTGGGTCAGTCCTATTTAGCAAATCTTGTTTCAAAAGATGACAGAATAAGTTCCCTTACTTTCCCAAACCTTATCATGGGAGGGGAAGGTAGGAGGTGTGTGTGAAACGTCAATAGATTTCACTTCATTTGTAAATAGTTTCCTTTCATCTGAAACTGTTTATTTATTTTTTAGGTGAATAAACATTTCTAGCAAACTGTCCCAGTCAGCTCTATTTGGAGTCAATATGAGGTGTAAGTATTCATCATTCTGCCAATTGCAAAGAAGCCCCGTGACTGGTGGCCCCATGGGGTTAACCTGGGCTATTGATGATGAGTATGTGGCAGACGTGCAGGAGGACTGCTAATTGCTTGACTAAAGCTGTTTTCTTGAGGTTTGGGCTGAAACGAATGAGCAGGTCTGAAAGGCTTGTGGTGTAAAGAAAGAAGGGCAAGTTCTGTTAGGGCTTCCTCATAGCCATCTCATGGACTCATGGACTCATTCCTACAGAGGCTGATAGGGGAATGAGTATCTAAGGAACAAAGGACGACTTCAGGCTTTGCTATTTTTGTTTTGCCTACAATGGACTAGACCTTATTTCAGGCTAAAAATCTGGCCATGAGGAGCTAACTGTGTCAAGGTCAGAAGTAAACAACCACATGAGATTTCTCTGTCAAATTTATAAAGTATCAGTGGTATTTCTTGGATGTTATTTGAACAGCTAGCTACCTTGTCAGCAGATTAATTTAGCAAGGCACCTCCCACATGGCAGAACTGCAGAAGAAAATACAAATCTGCCCTCCTTTCAAGTTGAAGGGGCTTTTGAAACAAATTTAGCTCAAGCAGCTGCACTTTGGTGGGGAATGAGGAAGGGGTGTCATGGACCACACCTCTCCTTGGGGCAGGATGGCTGGAGGCAGCTGACCAGGAGTCAGCTCATGGCTGGTGAGCAAGTCCCCACCAAAGCCACACAATGTAAAAATGTCCCCACTCTCAGACATATCACTGAGGATCTTTAGTTTCACCCCATTGCATCAAGATGAGCTAAGCTAGGCAGCTGGTGCAAAGCAACACGTGTTCGGCTTTATTTTCTGATTTTGCCGACCTGCACCTTAACGAATATATTTACCTATAAAAATAACACCGATGCTCAGAAGAATCAGATAAAACTCTCTCAAAGGTTCATAGTAAACAACGTTTCTACCTTTTTTCAAATGATTCATTAAGCATGGTTTCTGTAGCTTTTTAAGCATCCTAGAAGTCTCTGAGGTTGACAAGAGAAAGGGCTGAAAACCAATTCTACCATAATCTATTCTTGTCTTTCTCTAATGGCTTATAGATCTTGCTATTTCCATAAATGTTCTTTGAAGGGAAACTATGTGGGATTTTAATGGCTTTTTGAGTTCATGTGGGTGTCACTTGCTTTGATGTATGCTAGATAGAAAACAACAGCATGACTGAAGGCAACAATCAATGGGGTTTAAGGTGAATGGCAAGCACTGTGTTCAGGAATACACCTATCTTGGGTTATTGCACCCCGAACACAGCAGTAGCATTGAGCTACCGCTCTTTTATGTCTAAGGAAAAGTCTCTTTATTGCATTTTAGTGAGCATACTAAAGATGCATTATGCTTTTATAAGTAAGATATTTTTGCCCATTGGTGACACGTTACTTATTACCTCAAACTTAAAAGCAGTGCTTGGGGACAATGATTGTACTCAAATCTAACTTAGAGCCAGATTTTCACAAGCCTTTTGACAGTGAAAAGTTGTCTGGAGCTATCAGGCTAAGGGACAGATAAGATCTAGCAAAGTGTTTTACTGTTGCAATATTCAAGATAAACCTGAGTTGTAACACATGTGGGAGAAGCTCTAAGGCAAAATCATATTGTGAATGATTCTTAAAGAATATTCTGTGAGGAAATAATTGGGTTAAGGTTTCTCTTTCAGCCTGCTTTCTGGTGGTAAGGGATTTCAGCTGTTATTTGCAGCCTGTCCCTTTGCAGTATGCCACCAGCGACTGTAGACTACCCCCAGCCCAGCCGTACCCACCGCCCCACCGGGCACTGCTGCACTATACACTCTCTTCTTCCAGCCTAGATCTGTCCATGTGTTCACGTCACTGCAAAAAATGCATATGTTATTTAAACCTAGGCTAATTATTTCATTTTTGATAGCACAGCTGTGGGCCAGGGCTATGAGGACTGTGCAAAAAAGCAGTGCAAAACCAGCCAGTGCCTACAGTCTACAGAGAGCTGGATGTTTCAGCTCCCTGACAGAGAAGGTGAAACTGTGGGAAAAACACTATCTTGCTAAAGTTACTATTTTTGTTGAAACATATCCTCTCCTATTAGGTTTCCACGTATCAGGAACATCCAGACTCTGGTTGACTGCCTCAGTACTTTCAAAGTATCCTGCAGCGGTTTTGTCTTTATCAAGGGGTTAGAAGTAACTAGATCGGGGGGTGTATATCCCTACTAGGACAAACAGAACAAATGGGAGTGAGAGGGAGAGCACGGTTTTCAGCTGAATGAGCATAGCCAGGCTAGGCTTTAAAGGTGGGCACACGCAGCCACCGAGAAAGCAATTGTTGTAGTCTCAAATAGCAAATTTTCAAGTCCATTGCTGTGATTACCTACTAAATATAATTCCTTTACGAATGTAACAAATGGAGAAACCTATACAGACCGATACACAGAAGTGTAAAATGCCAGCTCAGATCAAATCACCGAGCCAAACTGAGGTTTTGCTACCCATGTTGGAAGGGAAATGTGCCTTATTGCTCTTGGATAAGAATCAAGAAATGGGTTTTTTTCACATGATGTTTCTGACTGTAAGGGGTATACTGGGAAGAGGAATATCTGCAATTGGTTTGGGGCTACCTACAGACATACTCTTGAAGTTCACTTTGGCTAGCAAATTATCTGAATATTTAATCTTCACGGACCATTGCTAAAAAAAAGAACACTGATCTTTTTGTATAGAGGAGAAAAAGTATTTTGACCCATCTTGTGCAGGCGGCTCATCTGTTACTGTGTCCATTGGAGGATGGAAAAAAGCTGTTAACTGGGGGAATTAACTAAATTTGGGCTGTGATCTATGACTTCTGACAGCGGTCCTAAACAAAGATGACATGACATATGACCAAGCTGAACTGATTGATCTATTAGTAACCCAGAACTCTTGACCCAGGGAAAAGAGTTGATTATATGGAGCAGAGACTAAAAGGTAGCCCAGGGATTACATCGGCTCTGACATCCTTTCCAGCGCATCCTGAGAAGAGGTGAACTTTGACATCTTTATTTGATAGCTTTTACGTGCAGGTAGTGCTCAAAACATCTTCCTCCTGTTTACCTATTATAAGAGTTGCTGCTGGATCCCTGCTGTATCATTTATTCTCATGAGGCTCTGTACTGCCTGCTTGAATTTCAGTCGCTGAAATGATTACTGGTCCTTGCTCTCTGCCGGAGCTGAGAATTGAATACTGCCAGGAAAAATCAGCTCCATATTTCATTTCCATTTCCATATTTCTTTTAATATCCCTTGCATGCAGCCCATTCATAGTTTAATCATGCCATGATGCTATCGGTTTGAGAGGAAGAGAGGAGCAAAGAGCAGCCTAGTTGTGAAGAGGTGATGGGCAGAAGACCCTTACATGAAAGAAATGTCCTGCTTTTTGTCTGCGTTTTGTGACAGCTGTGTTGATTCTGAGCTTGGAGGATGTAGGTTGCTTTTTCCCTGCACACAACAGAGTATGTCTGAAGGCTCTGCACGTGCTGGGCTTTGGGTGAGCTGCCCCAGTGGCTCGGCTCGCCGGAGCAACGGAGGAAAGCTGCAGGGTGAGGCCAGGCACGACAAGGCCTGTTCTCATGTGGTATGGCACAAATTCATTGCACAGGCCCAAACCTGTGTGGCTTTGACATCCACTTTCAGCTGGGAGACAGCGGAAGTCCTGTGAAGAGGCATGAAAAAAAAAAGCAGTAAGCACTGGCTGCCATGTTAAGGAGAAGAGCACTGAGGTGCCATTAGAAGCGTCCCCCCCTTATAAAAGGAAAATTTCCAAGAGCCAAAGCTGGGAGCGTGATGGGCTGGGTCAGAGTTTGGAAAGAGGGAGACCAGTCACTGTGTTGTGAGGAGACGCCCGCAGACAGCCCTTGTCTCTGAAGGGTGCCATTCACATAGGCAGCCTGGGACAGCAGAGCTGCTGAGCTGGAGCTGGAAACTCAATGTTGCACCAAACAACTCCAGGTGACTCTCGTGCCTGGATCCTCACGGCTGCAGGGAGTAAGGGAACTGAAGCCTCTGTCCTCCTTCCTCAGCATCTGCAATACCTACTTGAGGATAACACCCAAGCTGGGACAGAGCTGAGAAAAGCTGAACAGTTCCTGGGGAGAGCACATTACATTTGCCATTGGTATGAATACTCTAGAGAAGTACCTTGGCTTAGACAACATCATTACTGAGGGAGAGTCTTTTTTGGTCCTTATTTATACCGTGTCCATAAGCAGCAGTTTGGCCTCATGTTTGGAAATTTTTCACCTTTTAATTTTCATGAAGTACCACCCATGCTTGGGAACTTGCAAGGAGACTCTTGGGACAAATGGTGCAGATGGCCAGAAGGACCCATACCCAAGATGGGAGGTGTTGGTCGAGCCCAACTGCCAGTATTTGTCCCTGCCTCCAGCTGTCTCCACAGCGAGACCTAGCTGCAGCAGCAAGACCTGCACACGCGCCCTTCCACCAGAAACATGTCCATTTTGTGCCAGCAACAAAATGTCCATCGGAGCGTAACAGCGTGTTGTCACTGTCGGTCACTGCAGCAAAGTTTAACTAATGGGCTGAGAGGGGAAAGACTCCATCTTCTGCGCTTGCAGGTGGGCTTAGCACAGGTCACGAACAGGCCTGTGTCAGCTGCTGCAATGATCCTTCACGTTGCAATGGCTCTGAAGAAACTCTGACAAAGATCCTGCAGATTAACTGCTCCTCCGCAGGTGTTCGCTGCCGACGAACCATGCGCCGCATCAGTCCCAGGTGCCAGCTGCCATATGAAAGCGCAGATTTGTGAGACAGCTCCGTGGTGGATGGAGTCAGTATGAATTACTGATGTGCTCCACAAACTGATGTGTAGATGGGTGGCATTTATTAGAAGCTCTAGAACAGAGACCGAAGTGATTCCCTAATACAGAAGTTTCCCAACGCATCGTTTAGGCAGGCCTCAGAAATTCTTCTGTCACCTCCTCTTGTTCCCTGCTCCACTCCTCCCTCCTGGCAGCAACATGCAGCCCCCAAAGCCCTGTGTCAGGGTGAGGTGGAGGGAGGAGATGGGCTGCCACCTGCATGGTGACACTGCACCTTTTGCTCCCTTACATCCCACAGCATTGTTTGTGCCTCTCAGCACTACTTCTTTAATGAGAGGCAGCAATCTGAGCCCAGGCTCGAGGAATAGGAAATTGTGACAAACAGGGAAGAATCCCATTTATTGTGCTTCTCCCCTCAGTACGAGTCAGGTGTGGAGGAGACACAGCAGTACTGCTGCCTGGGGTGAGTGGTTTCCCCAGCCACATCCAGCGGGGATCCCCATCACCTCCGTACTCCCTGTCCCAGGGAGGAGAGCCTGCTTTCGGGGTGCTCTGAGATGACAGGAAAGCAGACAATCACACAGGACGGTGCTGCAGCTAGTGATTTTATATTAAATAAATGAGATGTGTTGTTGCAGGTGCTGGAAATGATCCCCACTCACATGCTCTTCTCACAGTGCAGATTATTATGGTTGTTGATGTTCTTTTTATTACTATGGCGATTAGGAGCCCTGATCATGGCCTGGCCTTGCGTTTGCACTATTTGCGGTACAGACCGGGAATGAAGACAGTCGCTGACACAAAGGGATGTCTGAAACTGGGGCAGGAGCACTTGGTTCAAACGTTTCAGGGATGGTCCTGTTGCCTCTGTGGCGGTGCTGCTGAGAAGAGATGAGTCGGCCGGCAAGACCCAGGGCTGGGACTGTTCGTAGGGATGGAGAACTGGGCTTTGCTGCGGGAGGTTGGCTTGCTCCTGCCCAGGGGTGGAAACTCAGCAGTGGTTCATTCTTTCCTTCCTTTCTCGTTGCCAAAGGCAGACACCAGGCTCCTCTGGGGAGCTGTAAATGAGTATAATTTGGGGGCCCTAAATGAGCAGCAGCACACTTGGCTTAAAGCTATCCCCGTTATGGCCAGAGGCAGGCATCTGGGATCAGTGGACGGATGATCTGATCTTGTGTAGAAATCTCATTGTGCCCCAGCCACAGTGCTCCGCTTCAGTGTAATAAAAAGTAATTTGATCAAATATTTTTGCACATTATTCCTCTGTTAGAATAATTATTCGGTGTGTGCCAGCCGCAGGACTCCTTGTACCTCTCCCTCTGCAGCAGCTGGGACTGGCTTCTCAGAGTCTTCTTCTTCTGGATACTGGAGAGGCTCCTGCACCGGCAACTGCTGTGTTTATGCAACAGGTAATAAAGCAGAGAAACATCCTCTTCTTTTTCAAGGTGCACATGAATTAATTTATGTCCAAAACTTAAGACAGAGCATATGCAAATAAAACAAACCTGAAAATGGTTCTTCCACCTCTTCTTGTTCACTCTGGGGTACAGAATTCCCTCCGCTCATTTTATATTTAAACTCTGGGATAAATTAAACACAAGCAAACTAACAAGCAAGGTGCAGCTAGCTCACCATACTCTTCCCCAATGGTTTCATGAGGGGAAGGCAAAATTATGTCTCACTTAATATCACCATAAACACTTGTGATTGATATTGCAGATGGATCTGATTTTTTTTTTTTAATTAATAATACATTACAACACATCCGTTTTGCGAAGGTGCAGAGTTTGGGCTTGCTGCTGTAGAATGCTTCTTAAATTAAGGTTTAGGTTTTTGCCCACAGTCTTTCCTCCACCCACCCAAAGGGAGCGCACTCCCAAAAAGGGTGGCCTGTGGTGCAGAGTGATCAGTCCTAATTGCATGTTGATAGGCAAGGAGCACAAAATGTACTGCGTCCTTGCTCCTGCAGCCGGTCTCTACAAAACAAAAAGCTCGAGTTGCTTATTATTTCTTGGAGAAGTTTGCTCTTTTTCCCAGAGAGAAAATAATTTATGGTCTAACTGGTCTGAGCACTAAATCCGAGTAACGAGGATCCAGCCAGAGATTCCTATTAAAGGGTTAGTATCCATCATAATTGGCTGATGGGGTGTTTTGAAACTCCATTAATCACTGTGCTGGCAGCAAGCAAATTAGAAACTCTGTGTTCCGCCGCTGACTTCCCATTTCACCGAGCAAGTTAAATACAAAGCATGTGTTACTGGCATCAGCGATTTCAAAAGTGGGTGTTTCTCTGGATGTAAATGGTACTTAATAATGTTCCACCTTTGACTGAAACTAGGGCACGCCCTGCCATGAGGTTCTCATCGTCTAATTACACTTACTCAATCTGAACTCAGTGGTATCATGCAATTCGGGCTGGGTCTACCTGTCAGATTTACTCTTCAGCTTGTCTTGGCAGAAAAGGCGTACCCCAGGAAAGCAGAGCTGCCTGTCAGGGCACTGGGACGGTATGGGCTGAGCCGGCCACACCGCCTGCCCTGTGGCTGCTGCTCTCTTGGCCGTGGCCCTCTGTTTACCCACCCGTTACAGTTATCGTGCAGAAAGCGGGGTCAGTCACTTGCAGGAGCCCTGTGTTTCATGCAGACCTGATAGGAGCAGTGCCATGGGGCCGATGCACGCATGACTCCGGTTGCTGCAGTGACAGCCCTTGAGCATCATGTCTTCAGTTTATCCACAGAAGCAAAAGCAAAATGAGGTAAAAACCTCTTGCCAGCTCTAGCAGGACATTTTCTATAGATAAGAGACCAGCCTGTGCTCCAGGCCTCCTCCAGCCACAGTCTCTGTGCTCAGGCCCTCAGCAGCTCTCTATGCAAATACATAACACTCCCCAGGGACCATTTTTGGACTCTGAGGCCAAGTGAGGTGCCACAGTTTGTTGCTCGCACCACTACATTTTCTCAGTCCCCAAAACAGGGTGGATCATCCCTGGCTTATGCTCTCCCTGACTGTTGCCTGGCTGGGAGCTACCTGGCCTGGGCCAAAATCATGCCATTCAGTGTGCTCAAAATGCGATGGTATGGACAGTCAGGGGTCAGAGCCAGCGCTCGTGCCCTGACCCTGCTTTGTCACCTGGTGTAGATGCAGCCAGCGGTACCAGATGTGGTTGGGTTCTCCACCAGCCTCTGTACTCACCCAGCTGCAGTGATGCTTCCCCAGGGATGGGTACGCACAGGAGGTGCGGGCAGAGGCAGCGCCCTCTCCCATGGTGCATGATGAGACTCTGGTACTCAGCTTCACTTCGTTTTGCTTTTGTAACCATAACCTAAAAACTCTCCAGGGTGAAGGTATGGAGAGGTACAGACATGGCTCTTCTCAGCTCCACCCCCAAATATTCCAGAGGTGCCTTGGTCACACTGCTCCGAGTTGCATTCCTGCCCACAGACGAGGGAAAATGTGCTCCTAATCCACCTACTCCAACACATGCCACTAATGGTCCTTCGAGAAAGTCCTGCTCTTGCTCTCAAGGCTTTTTTTCCAGCAGTTTGGGATGCCAGAGAGGAGAGAGAAGCCCAAAAGAGAACAGTGTGTGTCTCATGACCGTGGATGATATTTTAACCGATAAGGCTCTCCGCTCTGGTCTTCATCTTGTATTTCAGCTGTAATTTATGAAGCTAATGAAAGCTGCGGTACACACAGCGAGCGGGCAGGTTCTCCGGGGATTTTCTTCCCTCTTAATGGTTATCTGTGAGTAAACGCCTGGTCACTGAAAGCCCCCATGTCCTGGCACACAGGAGGAGAGTGTCCTGCCTGCCATGGGCAGCGGTGCTGCTGGCCACGTATGAAATAAGGCAGCACACAGCAAGCTTAGCCCCACCCTGCCGTTCCTATCCTCTAAGGAAGGAAAGATCTTGACAGAAAGGTGGGAGGCTGGAGAGCTGTCCCTCTTGGATTGTTTCAGTTTTAGCCACATAATCACCATAATAATGCTTTATAATTACGTCTTGCATCTTTCATCTCTATATTTCAGCTAAAGTTATGAATGTTTAATTAAACAAGTCTCATAAATACCTTTTGGGGCAGGCTGGCATTCAGATATCGTTTTTCAGGAGGCATTTGCAGGGACATACAATAGCAAACACGTAGGGAGAGGAGGAGTATCAGGGACTGCAATGTCACGCAAGTGACCTGCTGAGCCCACTGTGCCTCTGAGACTCGTTGGAGTGTGTTGGCCAAGTATAACACTGAAGGTGCCTCTCCTGCAGGATTAAGGCCACCATCTTAAATGGCAAACCATCCATCAGCCTTTCTTTTTTTCTGTCACACATTTGTTTGCAGCAATTTTCAAGCCCTTATGACAAAGGACTGTTACTGCTGTCACTTTTGTGTCTCTTTTGCTTTTAACCTCGCAGTTGAAAAACAGTTGTTGCTATCCTCATTCCCACTGCCCGGGAAGGTACCATAACTTGTCCCAAGAAAACTCTTTTGCTTGGCATACACTGCATCCACACTGCAGCAGAGTGGGGCAGCAGGCAGCAGGTCTGTATTACGTTGGCTACGCAAGATAGACAGGCCTAATTTGTATACTCTGGAGAGAGAAAGATCCAGTGTTAGTTTTTGGTTTATTTTTCCTGCAAGTTCATATGCATTACAAGAAAGGAGAGTTCATGTCAAATATTTGTTGGCATTTTTAATATGAAAGAACTAACGAGCCCACTTCACCATCTGCTCTGTAGTGCGCAGCGACTCAAGAGAGAGTCAGCTTGCTCATTACACTGATCACTAGGGTGTAAAGGGCTCAGAGGAGATGGCAGGGCTGCCTTGCCTTCCTGGGCACAAGCAGAACCTTATTGGTGTGCACTGCAGAAGTGCCCGGGGCTTTATTTAAATCAGGAATGTACTGCATCTATTTCAGCAAAGGCCCAGCTGCAGCAGGTAGGCACTCAACCAAAGAAAGCACCTTTATTGCCATATGATGAAAGTTAAACTCTGATGCCTCTTGACCCCTAGCCACGGGCTGGCAATTGGGACACTTGAAGAAACCTGCTGCAAAGAAACTGAGAACCTGCAGTGGTAGAAACAAATTTTACTTATACGGGTAAACATGTAATGCAGTGAGTAGAGAGTAATGAAACAGAGCTGATGGCATGCAGAAATCACAGGCAACAGTGTCACAGAAGTCATTAATTGTGTGATTATGTGGATAACAAGCAAGAGAGACAAAATATTGATTTTCAAAACTGAAGATTTATGGTAAGGGATGTGCATAGGTGGGCAGCCTATTAGGAAAGAAATCCTACCTGACAAAACTCAAAGACTAAGTTTCAGGGGAGATCTCAGGGCATCTGCAGGTGGAAGTTTCAGCACGGATTGACACCCATTCCTATGACCCCAATGTGAGCCAGAGCCCTCCCTATAATTTTCTTTCTTCCTATCTCATCACTAACAAAAAATTATTTTAATCTATCATCTGGGAAGTTCTGCTACTTTTAATTCCAAATAATCTACAACTATAAAGGTAATCAATGTTACTGCTCATATTAAATAACTTTGAACTGTACAAAGTTATATTATCCCGTATGAGATGACAAATTTATCTACTTGCCATTTGTGATAAGGCAATCTTGCTAAACACAGCCCGCAGAAAACACAGGGCTTACTTCTTAATCTTCTCACCTCCAATGTTTTTTGGTCACCTTATTTTCTATATCATACTTAAAGCTAAGGTGGGAAAATATTGTCTATATATTTATTCCAGTTTTGCTAAACCACAGTTTACATAAAGCTTCTAAAGCCATCTTTCATTATATTTAGTAAACAACTATCTTAACAGGTTTAATCTGTTTTGTGTATTTAATATCCTACAGTCTACTGCAACGGTTAAGATTAAATCATGTTTATACGCAGCAACAGAAAACATTTCCTTGCTAGAGTCGAAACCACCGGTAGGAGAGAAGTCAGAGCTGGACTCCTGGCAGCAACGCCATTTTACAGACTAACTCAGAGGCACTGGCTGTGCTCCATACTCTGAAAAAGCAATATCTCAAGCAGCCGTGCCCCACTGCCAGCTGCCTCTTAAACAACAGGAGGCCTTGCAGGCGGCTGGCTGATTGCCTGTGGGGACGTGCCTGAAGGTGCCTTGCTTTGGTAGGCGGGCTTATGTTCAGGGCCCCGCGGGCTCCCAAGGGCCTCCTGCAATGCCCAAGCCAACATTTTTACCACCATACTGGCAGTTTTGAGATCTGCTAACACATCCAGTGCTTTGCTCTTTCCAAACCTACCTCTGAACGTGCAGTTTTCACACAAACACGCAGGAAGAGTCAAGCCCGGGAAACGCAGCAGGAAGCAGCTGTGCTGACATTCTGCTCTCTGTTCTACCAACGCACGAAAACGGCATTTCTGAGATTTGCCCTTATAGTCTGAACCACAATTATACTGAGCAATGGCTGGGGTCTCTAGTCATGAGAGCAATGCTCATCTCCTTCTCTTTCTATATGAACATGCACATTTTAAGAAGGAAGGTAAACCCCCTACAAGATGCTTAGTTCTTAGTGCCTTTTCAGATATTCCACACTAGGGCATCTACATCATGCCTCTGTTAGCTGGTAGTGCAGGGCAACGAGTGGATCTGCTGGCCTGAACTGCTGTTGCTGAGGATCCAGTGATCACATTAGACATCCTGATGCCTTTACGTTAGATTAGGCAGGGACCCGTAGACATTGGCAGTGGGAGCTCACCTTACTGCTTAGCTTCACCTAAAGAGGTCTCGTGTGCCCTGAGACCTCTTTGCAATGTAAACCAAAGAGCAGGCAGTGGCCATGATCAGGAGATTTGCTTCAAAAGCACATGCCTGACCTGGATTAAAACATTTAGGAAGACACATCTGTAGATTTAGGCTAAAGCTAACCTGGAAACCAGGTCTGGGTCTAAACCTGGACTTGGGCCCATCTCCAATTTCACTGTTAAGAGGCCTGGAGCAAGAAGAAGGCATCAGAAACTGTCTGACTAGTGTTTTTAGAGTACTCGTGAAATTTACTGGAATGCACTGAAAAATGATTGTCAGGACCTTTTCAACAATTTTAGCAAAAAAATACCAGCGCTATTCTTATTTGTGGACCTACTACATATAGACTTGCTACCTGTTCCCTTCAGTATGAATAGCTGGGCTCTGAGTTCAGTTCAACCATTCCATGGAGCTAGCCCAGACCTGTGTTTAGTGTGCAGAGAGGTTCAGTCAGAGCTCCTTGTATGACTGTCATGTGCACTCTTACAGCTTCTTTGCTTTCCACCAGAACATAGGGTAACTTGACAGATTTTATGGATCTCCAGTATTTCTGTTATTGCCCTTTTAATGGATCCCAGCTATTAATTTGAAATTGAATCTGCCTCATCTTAACTCTACTCCTATACATTTTAAGTATACTTTAAAGTTCATTAATGAGCTTCAGTAGCCTTAATAAACTCAGGCTGTGCCATAATTACAAATGTCTAAATCACTCACTCTGAGTAGTTCAGCTCTTTGCATTCAAGTGCAGATACTCAAAGGCATACTGCTGCATATAGATGCAACCACACACATTCACGCTCATTTCTAGGGCTGCTCTCACAGTACTCATGGACAAAATGAACTCTGAGCCATAGAGCTGTTTTAGTGGAAACAAGGATGAAATCATCTTTCACCTCCAGGTCACCAGTGTGACTCCATCAGAAAACAGCACTGCTGACTGAAAGTTTTCAGTCGGACACTGAGAGCTTAAGAAACCCCATGATCTCAGCACAGCTGTTAATAGAAAGCAAACCTAGCACTAACTCATGTCACTTTTGGCAGCCACAGCAGAAAGGCCAAACTCTGAAAGCAGCATGGGGGCTGCACGGCTCTTTTAGCCCGGAGGTGGCTCCACGGTGGGCAGTGCATTATCCTGGCAGGGTGGAGATTGGAAAAACTTGTATGGCAACCCTTTGGACTATCCCTGTTCCTGGGTTAAGAGGAGGTCACTTTTCATCTCATTCCACAGGCTCCCTATTTATAGGAAAGAAAAAATATAGGGAAAAGTGGCCAAAAGAGACACTTGCAACTTTTATTGCACGTATTAGAACAAGCCAAATTCTGAAATAAGGGTTTGAACCTCCTGGGGCTGGATCTGAAACTTATTAATTTCATTCGATCTGTGTTCAGGTAGGAATTCCCAGTGACCTGACTAGGAACTGTGTCTCTGCAAGAGCTAAGGACTTACAAAAGTCTTCAGAGTTTGGACCCTTCACAGCAAAGTTTGCTCTCACATTTCACTGATAATGTGCCTGAGGCACTTTCTCTCATTCATTCTGCTGATGTGCAAAAAATATTCCTCGTCTTTGGACAAATCCATCCACACTCTTTGGCTTGAAAATCAGGGCAAAAATTAAATGACCATTCCTTGGCTTACCAGCATTGTGCAGAAGGAGAAGAGAGATCAACTGCTTCTTCTGCTCACAGAAGTGTAAAGATGTAAAGCTACCAATTTGTAATGATGATGCAGGCACAAGGAGCATGAATTTGCAATTCCAGCCTCTCCAAGAGTCTGCACAAGGTGTAGGTGCCAGCAGTTTTCTTCAGCTGGCTGAATGGAAAGGTGAAAACAAATGTTGACAACTTTTTCCTGCCAAGGGAGGGAAGGTAAGGGGTAGAGAGATGCATTATTCAACAGTGAGTTTATTTTCATGACACGTTCAGGTCCCGGCACCTAGTTATCACGAAGTTGAGAAAACGAAGGGCAATGGAACTGGGAAGAAAGGGGCCTGCAAAGAAGTCAGTGAGAAGGACTAGAAGAGCTAAATCTATAGAGTAGGATGGGAGTCAAGGTCTATAAGAACTCAAAGAAGAATTTTTTGAGCGCCAGAATGAGGAAGGACTGATCTCTTACAGATGTACAGCTCAAGGCTGGCAATACCCTTGGGCAGCTAAGCCACTGAATAGCTCTGGTTCTGAAAGAAATTTTTCAGCACTTATAAGGGTCCTTTCTAAAGTATAGTCACTGATAGCTACTTGGGAGTGAGCTCACGCTGCAGCTTTGACTCAGGACTCTTGTCTTTTTCTCAGAAGTCTGTTTCCATAAAACCTGTAAAAACTTAATATTTGCATCTGCTAAATGTGCTTGAAACTGGCCAATCATTTCAGAAGTCTGCAGGGACACACAAACACACAAAACAAGGCACAGCCTAAGCCTTGTTTCTGAAGAAAATGAGGTTAAAAAAACTTCAGGATGTGAAAATGAAAATTCTAAGTCACAAAGTGACCAAGGTCTTTGGTTTCCCTGTTGGGACATAGGATTTGAGACATCTTGGCCATGCCCTGAGCCATTGCCCTGAGCCATACCAGCTTTTCAGTTGCTTCTTTCCTTGGCCCGGCACAGCCCTCATTCAGGCAGCAGGTCCCATCATGTGGCTAATAACGTGCAGCTGGGTTTATTTAGGCTTCATACCTTAAAGGAAGGTCTTTCACATCTTAAGAGAGGGAGAGACTTTGTGTGTGAAGCTAGGAGAGTGAAGAGGTTGCTTAATGGCTAACCTGTTTGATCAATGTGAGTTGTACCATGAGCACATTGTTTGGGGAACTCTTGTGGAGGGAATGCTGCAAACAACTTCTAAAAGACTGGGCTTTAATGTGGTTTAAGCCCTCTGTAAGAGGGAGGGGTTGGTATTCATGGGTGAGCCTGGAATGAATGTGCTTGTCTGATGCTGGCCTTGTTGAAGACCAATTCAGAAGATGAATAACTTTTGTTAAAGTGAATGGCAATGTAATTGCTTCCTGAGGAAAAGTGTTTGTGTGGGTGGTGGGAGGGGTGAAGGTGATGATCTCAAATAGGGCAAGTAAATGGTAGCTCTGCTCTGTTGTCCAATCCAACAGGCTTGCAATGAAGTTAAGAAAGGGAGTGATTGGGCTGGCTCCAGTTCTGAAGCTTCCCAACAGTTGGAGACAATATATTAAAGTAAGTAGGTAGTCTTCATACGTGGTGGTTAGTCTCCAGTGTTCAGGTGCCCTGCAGCTGCAGAAAGGTTGTGAGGTGGCAGGGCAAGGGGAAGAAGTGCATGACATCTTAGGGCAGCTGATTTAGTAGCGCTCATGCAGCTTTGCCTGTTCGTTGACCCAACAGGTACTCAGTGTTTATTGACTCATCTGAAAGAAGCATTAGCAATATGTGGCAGGCAATGCAGTAACACCATGCTGCAGTTGGGTGCCTGTTTTGTCTGTGTAGTTCCCTGATGACCCTAGGCAGCTGGAACAAGTCACTAGTATGCTTTCTTTATTGGGTTTTGGTGTTGACTCACACTGGAGGAGCTAAAGTCATAGTAGCAGCCTCACACTTGAATGTGCCTTCCTTTCTTATTAGTACATGTATAAATGGGGCACAAGAACTATAAGATTATTCTTAGCTGCTTCTGTCAGCAACCTTGCTCTTCCAACCCAATATTACTTCCTCCCACACCTCCTTCTCTCCATTCTTTCTACCCCATCTAGATCATTTTAAAGCCATATTGAAGCCCTGCTAACATGAAGGAAAGGTGTTCAAGTGGCCATCCATGGGAAGGGTACTGTACTCTATGGAAGAGTTACCTTCTGCAATACTAGGTTTGGGTGGGGTTTTTTTAGCTTCCCCCATGGGTGACTATCAAGGGCAAATGGAAGGTACTTTCCCTGCAAAGAGATGTTCCCCTGCTTCACCATCCTGAGTGGGTTTTGCTCATCTCCTTTGCTGCCAGTCACTTCTAGGCTTGGGTGCTCCTTGCTCCCTGCCAGGAAATCCTTCAAATACTGTAACACAGGCATTGGTGATCCACAAACTGACTCTTAAAAACCTGGAGAGGGGGAAACTTATGCAGGAAAAGAAAAAGAAGGTAGTAACCGAGACTTTACTGGGGCCTTTTCTCACTTAGAGTTGAAGAAATGGATCTGAACAAGTGATCTTTGTCTAGCAATTCAGGAGAAGCTGAAAGTGAATCCCAGGCGCCTGTATGCTCTGCTGGTGACTCTCGTATAAATCAATTGACCAGCCTCTAGCAAAGCATTACGCTTGCCTCTGCCTTCTGTAGACATCATGCCTTAGGGCTTCACTGCTGGAAGAGCATGCATCTTCCTCATGCAAGCAAAGCTCTGGCCTTAACTCCCACAGACATACATGGCTATACATTGTGCTTTCAGACAGGGAAACACATTCCTGGCCTCAGGCACCTAGAGGTACCAAACTGCTGACAGGGTGACTCAGCCCACAAGGTACTCCACCAGAAAGCCCAGCTGGGCCCAGCACATATGATAAAGCGTTCAAGATTCCTGCTTGTCACAGCAGTATTTCTTTTTGGACTGTTTTCTTCACTGTCAGTTTGGGACAAAATGCTGAGTAAATAGGACTCAAGCAGAGTCCAGCTCGTGCAAGGGCTGGCAACTCTGATAACCATGCTCACTCTCGCAACTCATACGCAGAAAGCCTGTCTCTACATGTTGTACAGTCATTTCCACTGCAACCATGATAGAATAGTCTCCACCATGTTAGCCTGCTGGTGTTTGATAGGCACCTTGCACTGAAGTATATGTCGGATGTGTGATTGCAAGGGTGATGCTGGGTGATAGGACTAAGAAAGCTGGAAGACATTTTGAGGAAACCTGACGGGAAATAGAGGGTAGTGGTGTTGCTGCAGCTCCTGGGACTGCACTGGAATGGAAAACTCCTCTCTGGTGCAGGGAGGAGTGTACAACAGGCTGGGCAGGGAAGGTATGTCCGCACCGTGCGCTGCTGCTTCGGAGCCTCAAGCAGCAGAGCCGTCCGTGGTGATGCTTCACCCACACTGCTGAGGTCTGTGGAGCAAGAAGCCCTTATGTGCCTGCACTGCTCCCAGCACCCAGGCTGCTGCCTGCTTGCAGCACTTTGCACTCATGCTGCAGGCATGCTCTGGAAAAGGTAACGTCAGGAAGGCTCAGTCAGCTCTGGTGTCCTCAGAAGCCTCAACTTATCACAATGAAAACAAAAGATGGTGGCGTGTTCACCTGTTCATGCTCTTATCTCCAGTGATAACAGCTCTTTCAAAATATGCGTGAAGCTCCAGGCTGCTGGCTAAATCCTTTCTCTCCTTCACTCCTCTCTAGGTTTTAACTATGCCCATGTCTGATATTATTCTAGGTGAATACCCTGTGACAATGACTTCCTGGCAGCTTGTTAACCAGTGAAAGCCTGCAGTAGCCCACAGTATAGTGGTGTTTGGAGAGGGGTGGAAGCATGGCTGGCAAAAAAGTCCCTAGGTAGTCTCCACCAACAAGATGTTTTGGGAGGCTCAGAAGAAGCAAGAGGAGGGTCTGCTTCATATGGTGCCTTGGTAAAGTGCATAACACTGCCACATGTTGTAAACCTGTAGCATCTAGTACGTGAGTCAAAAAAACAGTTGGGGAAACATAGGGGGAAGAGATGGTGGGGGGAACCCAAATACAAAGAAATTACTTTGGGTTCTGGAAATCCCAGAGTCCCAAGCTGAGTTTGAGAGAATATGCACTGAAAGTATCTCTGCTTGTCTTGTCTCTATTTAGGTATCTGCAATTGCTGTGTAAGATACTGTCTGGATGGACATTTGGCCATTCTTATGTTTTTATGTAAATACAGCTGCCTTTGAATGGCAGGATCCACAAAAAGAAGGTGACAGCCTAAATACAGTGGGTTGTTTCTATTTTCCCAAGGTATTGAGAACTTGAGCCAGAGGAGGGAGAAAAGCTGAGCTTTCCTTTGCCCTGCATATGTAATTGCTGGGTATAGTAACCTAATGAAAAGAACCAGTGCAGAAGTTTAAAAGGATTAGCAACCTTAAATGCCACTTACAGTGAACCACAAAATGCTGAAAACTCTGCACACTCTCACCAGAACAGCATGTCTCTGGCTCTCCTGGAGAAAACCTCCCAGCCTGTCTGAGAGCAAATCCTGGAAATTCCTGTGTGCTTAACAAACAGGTCTGCTCACAACGTGCCATCTCGCTTGTTCAGAGGGTGTTGGAGATAGGGAGTGGTAGATACTGAAGTCATTGGGGTGAAATAACGTACCTGGCATTCATGGGGGGCTGATGCTGCAGGCACTCCCCTTTCCCCAAGCATCCAGGCGAGGGGCGAGCCATGGTCCAGCCCAGATACACCATGCCAGTGGTCTGGCAGCCTGTGTTGGGGGACTTCTATGACCCTGACAAGCACGTGGCAGAGGTGCCAGGCTCACATCTGGGGCCCTGGGAAAGCCACCATCACATGGCTGAAGCAGTCTTGGACCCTCCTCTCATAAATACCAAAGCAGCATGTGTAGAGAGATTGGGACGTGCATGGTCTATGCTACATACTAACCTTCAAATTGGTCTTAGTTTAATGGAGGTTTGAGACATGAGGGGAAAGGTCAAATCCAGAAAAATATGCTTAGAGATGTAACTGCGCCATTTGTTTCATAGTTGTAATCTGCTAATTTCAGAGGGGAGCTATGCCTGAAGATACCCAGCTTTCTGAACTGAGGGCTAGTGTTAAGCTGGGCACAGCATGTTAGGCTGATACATCCCTCCCCATCTGTTGCGCTCTGTGCTGCCTTCGAGGGGTGGATAAGGACATTGGCAGAAGTCCTCCAGACTGAAAGAAAGAAGAGTTTAAAATGAAGGCACAGAGCAAGAAGTTGCTTTATTTGTACCATGTTTGTAATCTCTAGGTAATCCTATCACTGCTTGCACAAAAGCAGCAGGCTGATGTGCCGTATTACCACCGTAGAGGTGTGGGAGCTGCAGCATCAGCTGTCACAGCAGAATTATTTTGTGGTTTCTCTTAGACCACATGCTCTTCAGTGCTCCCTCTGGTCGTTTCTGGGGCCTGAACGAGTAGTCCTAATACATCCTTAGGTGAAATGAGGAGATGGAGGAAAGGGGGCAATGTGATGAGAAGAGCAAGATCAAAACCAGCTCTGAAACCTGCCCCCTGCCTCAAAGAAAAGACCAGTTATCCAAGCTGAGTGGGGGCATGTCCTCAGGAGCCTGGAGGAGAGGTCACAGCAGCTCACAGCTGGAGCCTGAGTCATCTCAGAAGCAATTTCTTCATCTGTTAGTTGCATTATCTGTAAATGAGGTATCTCATACAAGGCTTGTACAACACGCCGGGGTTTGTGGCAGCCAGCTATGGGGCACATCTCATGCTGCATTTAAAGACTAATTTTAACAATAATGCTTCTCATTAAAGCAGTTGGCATATTCTGTGTTTTGTAGGACGTTTGCTGCCATACAGTCATAATATATTTATCAGAAGGGAGCATATTGTTTGTGTAGCTTTTCTTCTACACTATAACACTGCTCCTGACACTTAGTGCCTAAACCCATTTTGTATGCACCAGAATCCTCAGTGATTAATTTCTCTGCAGCTCGTAGGGGAGCTAGGACATAAAGCACCAGTCTGTAGAGGCTGTTAAAACAGAGCTGCATGAGAAAAGCTCCTGCAGTGAGGTTCCTTCAGGGCTTTTACTTGGACATCGCAACTGGAGGAAGAGGGGTTGAATGCTTTGTTTGTGCTCTCCAGACGAGGTATTCTGAAGCCTAGCCACATCTCATGGGGCTGCTTGAAGACCAGCTTCTTAATCTTTGGAAGGAGCTTTATAAAAATGTTAAGGTCTTTTGACTAAAGGCCCTGGAGGTATAAGATATTATTATGATGCTATGTAGTCATAGAGATTTAATTGAAGGTATTTAACTGCAGTGGCTGTAAAACTATTGAAATTATACTTGACCTCCTCTTTGGAACAATGCTTTTAGACAGATTAATAAGGTAGGTAATGCTTAAATTCTTTGTGCCTTTCCTGAGGTTTTCTCTGATACACTTAATGGGGTTTTCACAATGCAGCCAGATTGGCAGGTATAAGGAATTCTAGTAATTATGCCCCCCAAATTCCTTGTACTTCTTTCCAACTGAGTATCTCTAGGATCAAAGTAAACATGATAAAAACTGTCTGTAAATTACATTCTCTGGAATGATGTACAGAGAATCCAGCCTGAAAAAAAAAATAAGTGGTTTTCCCAGTAAATCAAGGCCAAGACAGAGTCCCAATAGACTCTTACTGACAAACCCCTGCATGTGCACGTTTACAGGTTACTTATTCAGTCACAGGTGCAGAAATTCATGTGGTATCCCAACTTAAGAATTAATAATGGGCCAACCAAAGAGGCTTGTTAATTTAGTCTAGATGCTAATCTGAACTTCAGTTGAACCTACTTGCTCAAGTAATCTACCCAGCAATCTCTAAGAGAAAAGACTTTTTCTCATGTAGAGCCAGCCTAACAAAAATGTAAGCTAACCTCTAACTGAGATGGTTATGGAGAAGAAGTTTTCCCTGCAGGCAATTTGTGTGGGCATGTGTGGAAGAGCAAGCAGGTACCTAAACAGTGTCTCTGTCCAGGTGGGGAGTTCCTTGTCCGGTCCCCTGTGTCATGGCACGGGCAGCTGGAAGCGCGCGGTGACAAGCACATCCCACAGCACATGGAGGGTGCCAAGGTGCCTCCTTTCTCCTGGTCAATGTGCTCCTGCTGGTGCACTTCAGCTTCTCTTGGGTTAGACAGTAAGTAAGCGGGGATTTATGCTTAGACCACCTGTGCCTTGCTCAGTCTCACCGAGGTACCTCTTAATGAATCTGACTTAGTTCCCCAAAGTGATCCAGAGACACCTCCTTGTCTGAGGACAAATTGCACTAGATGGAAGTCCTGGGGTGGCCGAGGTCAGGAGCTAGTCCTTGTTCTCAAAACCTTCCTTCCCTGCCGGTCACAGTCCTCCTTCTCAAGCAGCAGATAAAGCTAAGAAGTGTTTCTGGGTCTTGCCCAGTGTCATGCAAGAGATATGGCCAAAGCCTGTGTCAGACCAGACTCCCAGCCCTGCATATCTCCCATGGGAACATTATTCCTTTGCTATACAAATAATAAATTGAGCTCTTGCAGTGTAGTCCTGTAGGCTACGGGTGAAATTCCCATTGATGGCAGTAAGACTCACAAGGCAGGGTCAGAACCACCTACTTGACTTTGAGAATTGGTCACAGACGATATGACAGGTGTCACCCCTCCCTGCTATTAAGGGTGGTGGAGTAATTTGCTGATGCATTCTCGGAATAGTGTTGATGAATTTTGCAAAGACCTCTTTAAATAAAACATTAGATACACTTTTCCTTAAGGTTTGCAGAGGGGTCATGATTATTTTTACTCTCAGTTATAAGTCTAAGAATAATCCCTTACTCCACCATCCTTGGCAGGAAGGGAAGCAATATACTGGCTTCAGAGACTAGAGAGTTACCTGTTTATTTTGAAATAAATGTTTATCTGTGCTATTCCTGACAGAGCATCAGTTTTCCTGTTCCACCCTTACCATTTAATGTAGGAGGGTCATGCACTTTTGTCCTAGTTAACTCAAGTCCTGCAACCATGTAAGTTTGTGACATTTTATTTCATTTTTTTTAGGTCAGACCAGCCTCATGTGACTGTTTCAGTAAATATGCAGTTGACCGAAAGCCACTCATCTTCATGTACAGCAGGCATGTGAGGCAATGGGAGTTGTTCAGTTGTTTGCCCAGTATTTCTTGTGAAGTCATTATTGCTTTTCTCCTGCTGTCCACACTTGGGGCCAAACGTTGCCTTATTTCTGACTTGCAAAATGAAAGGAAACAGAGGATAGTATGGGCAGGGGAATGAGTCTTTCCTCATTCCTCTGGCACGGAGCCACAGGACAGGCTTTCTGCTGTATCACGGTTATCCGCAAGGAAGACAGGAATCAGCTCTATTCCTGGCCCTGTCGCGGGCTCTGGGGACCTGTTTCCTGGCTGCCTGCAAACTCACGGGTTCACTGTCACCTTTCTCTAGTGGAGGTAGCAATGGTAACATCCCAAGGTGCCATTCACTGCATGGTCTATGTGAACAATGTTCCCATGAAGTGAAGACACCAAGCTCCCCTTTCTGGCACCACGCGCTCCCAGAGAGTGGCTTGCAGCCTGCACCACTGTGTTTATGGCCTCTTGCACTGTGCAGCTTCCAAGTCTGCTGGTATTTTTTTGTATCTTCTGCTGGAGAGGACTTTGGTTATCTGATAAATCTATGGACAGAGCCTGTACAAATATGGGTACTTTAAAGGTATGTGCCCAAACAGATGGCAAATGGTCAGGGAAAGAGAAACTACTTGGTTAGATTCAATTTGATGACTTTTAAATTTGCTTCCCTTACGATGGTTAACAGGAATGGTCTAAATGTTTGTTTCTTCCTCTATCTTTTCCTGCCTGAGGCTTTTTCTCCCTCCACTCTAGCAACTCACTGCTGAACTCAGTGACGATTCCCAGGCACAAAGCATTTCTTCAACGTGACAGTGTTTCTGCCTTGCTCCTACCCTGCTTCTGTGTCTGCTTGCTGGCACCTCAATATGTGAGTGACACTCACTCTCTCCCATCTGCTGAGAGAGCAGTAGTAAGCTGCTCTCTGGGACTCGGCACAAGCAAGGGGCTGTGCCCAACGTCATTTCAGACCACGTGAGAGCCAGGCGAGAAACACGTCCTTCTTCTGGCAAAAGAGCAAGGGTTCAGAAGTGTTCCCTGCTTCTGCTTGAGATGAAATGAAAAGCTCCGCAGGTATCTTCCCTTCCCGGAATGAGGCAGGAGCCTGCTGGCTGGGGCATTAGCTGGGGATGCGGGAGACACATGCACAAATCATCTGCGTAGGTGATTCAGTCACGGGCTGAAGCTTGGCTTTCCCACATCTGAGGCAAGTGCCCTAAACAGTGAATCTCTTCTGCAGTGGCTGAATTTTGTTTTGACCTTCTTGCATCCTTGTTGAATATGGCCCCGTATTCATTTTGCATCACTAATCTTTGCAATAGGCTTTTGTGCTAGCCCGTGCACAGCGTTCAGTTCCTAACTGTGGCTTAGCATGCTGGCGTCTGCTTTTGTCTGGCCCACGAGCAACGGGGATCGGTGGCCCCGCAACGGTCCATGGTCTCACGGTCTGTCATATACCACATCTTTTGTTGTCTTTGCTCTTTAGCTATATTGAGCTAAAGGCAGCAAGAAGCAGCCTCTTTCTCAAAAGTTGTCTTATGTAAAGAAATAAGAAGTGCCAAACCTGCTGGTGTTTAACTAATCGGGGAGTATAGGTTTTTTGTTTTTTTTTTAATAAAAAGAACTTTAATAAATCCCTGCTCCAGCTGTGACTGAATTTCAAGTGTATGTAGTAGGTCAATGGCTTTTCTAGAAACAATTACCCATATCAGTTAGTGTCTGTGCTAGCTTTAACTGAATTGCCTGAAATAGACCTCCCATCATCTAAATTTAGCCTTTAAAATACAGCTAAAGAATGCTTTGTGGCCTAATGAATAGCTAGCCAGTCCTGCTACAGGATCGTGTGCCTGAAAAGTAAATTGCATATGAGCACTAATACCACATCTCAAAAACTCATTCAACTGCAAGCTTGGTCAGCTTTAATCTGGCTTAAATTGGCTTTGGCTATTTTGTTTCCCTGGTCTATTTGTCTTTGAGGCATTTTTTTATGCTGTGAAATATAACAAGATTTTTTTTTTGTGAAGTGATTTTTAGTTTTGGCTTACGTAGTGACAGCTATACATCCCGGGAGATGATAGTATTATGTAAAAATGAGCGTATAAATTATTTGGCAAGGAAAAAAAAAAAATTAACCATCTTTCTGTCTCTTCCTTCCCAGCTTAAATTCTAATACATGTCCTCCATATAAATTCCCTTACAGCAATAAAGGACCAGCTACAGAAAAGAGAGGCATATGTTAATATATACAGTAAGATTTATTTCTTTCCCTGATGATTGTGGGACTACACTTAAGCATAGAATAGAAATCAGAGGTGTATATTGGAAGCAACATGACACGCCTCTGCAGAAATTCAACAGCTAAAACCAAATGAAAGGGAATAGACCTACCAGCTGCTTAGATTCAGTAGTTTAATTCCTTACATGCTCTTCAGCAAGTTTCCAAAGAAGTGTGGGCTTGGGTTTCTGTGAAATTTATCTTGCTAAGATTATGCAGGAGGTTGGAAAGGAAGGAAGGATGAAAATCAGAGTTCGACTGCAAAATAACTCTCCATCCCCACACACGCACCACACAGCAACATGAGATATCAGTGACAGAAGGTCATGCAGATAATTGCAATAATATTATCTGCTATGTCTCTGGAACTTGGCTCCTCTCAGAAGGAGGGTGATAAATTAGACCTTGTCAAAATTCCATTCATGGAAAACTCCAACATTGCTAAATCTGGAACTGGGGCAGTAAACTCCAGAATTTCCCAGAGAAAATGCATTCTGGAATTTAAGTTTTTCCAAAGTGAAATGTTTCTCCCTGGATGAATTCTGCATGTTGTTTGTTTGGAGAGGTTTTCCCCTTAAAAAATCAACCTGAACAGCAACACGTGCCCAGTTCCGGCATGCCTGGGAACCTGAAACTCTGAAATCTGTGGCCGGAGCTGGCTCTTCAAGTTTCCAGGCTCCTTAAAGTGCAGCTGTGAGTCTGAAATTCCTGAGTGAGACATTTCTGTGGTGGGGTCGCCATGAAAGCAGGTACTCTGGAAGCATGGCTTCTCCATCAGCCTGTCCCATGGACTAGCAGGAAACCTAACTGAACAGCATTTTGTCAAGAGAACTTCCTCGAAACTGAGCAACTACTACAGAGTTTTGTAAAACCTTTTTAGTTTTGATTAGTCGGATTGGAAAATTCCTGACCAAATGTAGTTTAGATCTTTCTGTGACTTCTGCTCAGTCCATCGAGTTCAATTCACATGGCCAGATCTTAGATGTCCTTTGGGTTCTTGATGTCCTTCTTAGTGGGTTTTGCCCCTTTCATGTATTAAGTCCTGCTTCACACATTCCACCTCCATGCTAGAAATGTGGATTTACAGCATGAACCACTTCTTTTTGGGAGGCTTTGGCTGCCAATGTCTAGGTAACAATGGTGGAGCTCAAAGCAACAGTGCTTGGTACCTGCATGCACAGCCCCCTGAGCCAAATGGACTTCATTTTTCTCTGAGTATTTGCAGCCTGCTGTATGTAGTGTCAGGCAGTCTGGGCTGCACTGTTCCTGCCAGCGCACATTGGAAAGTTTAGCCTGCAATCTGTGGCATAACTGTTAAAACATCATGGACCCAGGGGTAAAGGTTTATGCCTTGCTCGAGAGTCTCTCTGAAGACCATTCCCAGTTAGTAATAGCTAGTGACTTTGACGCAGACAGGCATGGTGTTAGCAGCCTCAGTCCTCTACAGAAATTGGTGTCCTTTAGCAAAGAAAAAACGTCAGCCTTGGTGGATTAGCAACTATGGCATTAGCTTACAACAAAGTATGTTTGTTTTGAATTAAAGATCTCTGTTTCATTAAACGTGGGCACTTCCTAGTCTAGGTATATTCTGTGGAACTAGAGATTTGGATGTTTGCCTACTAGAGGAGAACAAACTGTGTACCTATTCCCCAGCCAAATGAATGCTGTTTTTCAGCGGTAAAAAGATAGATAAACACATTTATCATCAAAACATGAGGCTGGAAATGCAAAGAAGTTCCTTGCTGGGATACAGATTCTCCTATTTGTCATTACCTGAGAAACTGATGCTCGCGATGTGTATGAGAGAGGGATAACATGGTTATTTCAGTGGATGGTTGGGAGGGCTTAAAACTCATTAGTGCCTTTGATTAGGTGAACTGTGAATGTCCGTAGCACTGGCAATTCCTGCTTCTACCAGGAAGTCAGCTGTTCTTTCTCCATTCACTCTCAGGATCTACACCAAGCACTGCCCAACATTACAGTGCTCCAGAGCACCGTGCCTTAATGTGTTCTTCTGGAAATGCCAGTAAACTGAAGAATAGTATTTGTGTTAATTACATATTTTTTTTTCCTAAATCAACCAGAAAGGTAGCACCATGATAGAAAAATGATACAGCACTTCTTGGACTAGGGCCCAGATGCTTTCTGTGATGGTAAATCAATTGAAAAGCATCAATGATGAAATTACAGTGGGAAACATCTCTAAATTCTTTGTGTGATACTGAAGCATATTCCTGTAAATTAGCCCCATTGGCAGTCATTTTTCCAATTCAGTTTTAAAGGTCTGAATCAAAATATCGCACTAGACAGTGATATTTGGAAAGCAGGATCCCCAAAAGCAGGTTTTTTAGACATATTCAACAAATAGGTAGGCAACAGTTTCTAGATCCATAGAATCATAGAATGTCCTGAGTTGGAAGGGACCCACAAGGATCATTGAGTCCAACTCCTGACCTTGCGTAGGACAACCCTAAAATTCACACCATATCTCTGTGGGCGTTGTCCAAATGCTTCTTAAATATTGTCAGGCTTGGCGCCGTGAATACCTCCTGGGGGAGCTTGTTCCAGTGTCCCACCACCTCCTGGGTGAAGAACCTTTTCCTAATGTCCAACCTAACCCTCCCCTGGCATATCTTCCTGCCATTCCCTCGGGTTCTAATATTCCCATATTAATATAGAGGGGCCTTTTCTTGTAAAAAAATGTTCCTGTTTAAATGGTGACATGAAATACAGTCAGTTACATTAATTGTCCCAGCCAGCTTTCATTAATGATCTACGTTTAACTTCTGTCCATATGAAATATGGCTTTATACTTGTGGCATCTCCATAAGCCTCTTAAAAGTTTGCTTAAAATCACATGACATTCAGAAAAACATAAGCCAGGTCCCAGAATGGCAGAAGGAGAGAAGAAAAAAAAGGTATTTCAACTCTGCCAGCCAAGAGGCAGTGGCTTGAGTACAACGAATGGCGTCCAGCCCCTCAGAGCCCGCACGGACAAGCCCCAGGAGCAAGGATGCAAGGAGAGGGGTGGTGCTAGGCCATGCAGCACCATCTTGGAGAGCAGTGTACGAGCAGCTGGGGACACAGCGGTGGCCCCCTGTCCCTTGACAGATGATGGGGTGCTGACGTGCTGCCTCTCTGCAGAAGGTGTGGCAGGTCTTCCCAGGGCTGCTCCGGCTGTGTCTGCCCTGCCAAGGCAAAATCCCCAGGAGCGCTCACACTGCAGCTTTGCACGCTGGGCTCTCACCCTCTTCCTTCAACAAAAGGCTGTATTTACCCCTACTGCTCCCATCTGGCCTTCAGCAATTAATCTCTGTGCCTCTAACTGCAGCACATTGTGTGATAATTTGTTATGTTAATCCCATGTGTCAGCGAGCCACTTAAAGGCTTCCTGGGACACAGTTCCCTGCTCCTCTTTTGGAATAAAAAATGGGTTTTCCAGTGATGCATATAAAGAAACAACCACATTCTCTGGCTTTCAGATATACAAGGCTAAAGTTTGGTTGCTCCTGTGCCTATAGCACTGTGTTCGTACCTAGTTTCAAATTTTGGAATAATAGAATTAAGGGGACCTAACTACACATTGAATCTGCAAGCTCCCCTTCCTCTTTTAAATGCAAATCTCTAGGGCAGAGGCCGTAAGGAATTTAACATATTTACACTATTACAAGCCACTCTTTGAGCAGCAGATCTAATGAAGCCTGGTTTTGTCCTGTCTGCACCCAGCTGCTGGTTCTGATGAATCTTTCAGGAACACCTGTGAGACCATTACTGCCTTTGGTGGTGTTTAAGATCATCCAGCAGGCTAAAATGTTGCTGGGGGGCAGGATGGATGACAGACAGACAGAAGGGGAGGCCGTGAAATCAATGACACATCCTTTTCTCGTGAAAGCAAGCTGGAACCCCTCTCACTAGGCACAGCAAATTCAGTCACCTTGCATTATCAAACCTGGATTCAGCTCCTCTTCCCCCTCCTTTCCCACTTAATGGGGTTGTAGTGAGGATGGGAGCAGTTTATAAGATGGTGCGTTCTGGTTGTGGAGGTCAGAGAGATTTAGGACAGATAAGCCAGTATGGTCTGAAATAGGGCTGTGTTTTCCTGGCACTGATGGAAAGAGCTTGTTGCTGCTTTTGGCACGTGTCCCACACAGGCAACTCCTCAGTCTCCTGTGGAGCCACAGCAGATGAAAAGAGCATGGCGCTGCTGACCCACCTCGTGAGCACAGACTTTAAAGAAGTTTAAAGTTTTAAAGGGTTTAAAGAAGGAGGGGAGGAAGGGGGTCCTGAATGCGTATAGAGAACAGTTTGTACTTGGTCCCTGCAGCCAGTGCTTCCAGGCTGGAGATACACGGCCTGAGAGGGAAGTAGCTTGAGCTGCCGCTGACTCTGGAGCCCTATGGCCGCCAAGGACTGCTGCAGATCCTGGGGCATTTTTCCCAAGCACTCAGTCCCTCAGAAGCTCTTAAGTTGGGCTTCAATAGCTCTCAGTTGCCTGAGTATCACTGAATATCTGGAGTGAAATGCACACAGCACCTCTCCCAGAGCTAAACCAGGCTCTCCTGAAGCCTGCAGCAAGTCATGGATGTCCTTCAGCTGGGTTGCAGCAGATTTAGGTCACAACTAACAGTGGTTTTCTTTTGGTTCTCCAGGTAGCTGAATCCCACCCCCCTCAGATCCATGACTGAATAAAAAAAATGGAGGAAAATGATGAAGCTAATCCAGGCTATTTTATTTCTTTTTTTTAGGTTTTTCTCTCTCTGCTTTCAAAATTTCAACTTAGCTACAATTAATTTTAAAACAAATTGGGAATGTTTGCATGCTGAAATGATGGTTCGATTTTTCTCCTTTTCTTTCCAACTAGATTAGTTGGGCCATGTTCTGCCTGAACTGACAAATGTTTTCAAGTGCCCCAAACTTGCTCTTTTTCTTCTTTTTAACTCAATGAAATATTTCTCTGGCATAGTGTTATCTGAATCCAGCTAAGCAATACAACAGCATGTTTCACTTGCTTCAGCTAGCCATTGGCATAAAGACACAGTTAAAGATCTCTGTGCAACCATCTCTGTGTTTTTGTTTTTAAATTAAGGTTTTCTCCTCAGGGCTATTGCAGTATTGATATTCCACAGACAAGGAAGAATTGCACACAGGACTACAAAAACCTGAGAAATTGCAGGAGGAGCCCTGGGCTAAATAATATGCTCCAAATATGCTCTGTAATATCATAAGGGTAGCATGTTTCCGACTCAGAATGAGGAATGGGTTTTCCAAAAGCACTAAGCTTGGGCCCAAAAGCTGAACTCTAGGCAAAATTAAAATAACAAGGCCCCGAGCTTTCCTGCAATCAGCCAGCGACTTCAACTCTTGCTGCTTTTAGCTTAATGTCAAGCTTCCCTACCAAGTGTTTACATCTGACTCTGCTAATCAGGCAAACACAGAGCCTGCAAATGAAAGAGCGGCATCCCTGCCATCAGCGTCTAGCACAATAAATCCAGTCTGTCCACTTCAAATGGCTCTAGGTCTGCTTTCCCAGCCTTTCTCCTTGCCTCCTCCCCGTGGCTTCTCAATCTTAATGCAAAAGCAGTAGCAGCTATTCCTTAAGGCATGCTTCCTTAGCATATCATCCCTCCCAACCAAAGCACCACTTCCCTGGCTTTGTTTCTAAACCAGCAATAAATGAGAGAACAGAAGGGCTCGTTAATCCCAGGGAGAGGCTGCATGCCCAGCAGGGACACAGAGCAAGCTCGGTGGCTCCTCAGCCAGCCTCGCTGGGAAGCATCGAAGACCAAGAGTCCACTGACACAAGCAGGGGTCCCTCTGTGCCCTGGGGTCAGTTGGAAAATGGTTGCTTGAAGGCCTTGCTGGCTGAGAGGGATCAGCTGCCTAGGACGGCAGATGGGGAAAAAAGGACTTGAGAGAGAAACTTGCTCAGGGCCACCAAAGTACGAGGTGCAAGCAGGCTTCATGAAACACCATGGTCCCTCTGAGCTCTTTCACATTAAACTAAGGTGGCTGATGAAGCTGAAGGAGAAGACAAAAGGGAACCGAGAGCACTTACCAGTGCTTCCCTGAGCATGCCTAAATGCTCAGGTAACCACAGCTTTGAGTCCAGTCATGGCTGAGGCTCTTCCCACCACTTTCTAGGGTTGCACCAAGGCTGGCACTGGTGCCAGCGCTGGGCTGGGCACTCCACAGGATCTTCCAGAGGGAACCAGCAGGGACAGGGCTCAGCCTGCTGTTGCCTAGACCCCAAGCACCCGTCCACCCTAAGCCAGGTTTTGTACCTCTGCTCTGCATGGCTATGGTGGCGCGCACCTTGTTGTGAGAGTGGTGCTAACTTCTGCCAAGGGGCAGCAATGCCCGGAGGGTTGAATGCAGACCATCAGCACTATGCTCACATCTGGGCCTGACCAGATCCCCTGGCAGGGATGGGCAGAAAGATCGGTTAGTTAGGTTTAATAATCATTAATGAAAACCATGGACTTGGTGATGAGCTGAAGAGAGTTTTCTTACATTTTTTGCAAGAAACAGAAGTCACCAAGACATTTCAGTACATGTTGTAAAAGGACTGGTACAAGCCCGCTGCGGGTTTCTTGGTGTCCGGCATTTGTAAACACTGCTGGCAATGCATCATCTGATTTATGAAGAAAGTCAAGATCAGATGGTTTTGGCATTCTGAATACTATCTAGACTTCTCTGGCTTTCGTGCATGAGAAATTGAAGGCTTGGATCACAAATTCAAGAGGTCGGCAAAAAGGCATAAACCTACACACATCAATAGATGGGAATGAAGTCATAACTTGTAATGATGCTGAGTATTGTAAGATCTTCCAAGCTAAAAGAGCATGCTGGAAGAGATGGTATGGGGATGAATCCTGAGATGGGAAGACAGACAAAAATCTGATTTCTAGGAGCATGAAAATGTTTGTCTGCCAAGGACTCAGTCCTGACTGACCTTTCTTGTTCACTTTTTCTCCCATATCATGATTTTATTGCTTTTATGGAGCAGGTTTCAGAGAACTCTGACACTGCCTCATTGGGAAAGCAGGAAGATTTATGCTGAGCTTATTGCAGGCAGCAGTTATGATTTCATTATAGAACACTAAGATAGTAATTTCGTGTGTTTACACAGAATGTTTAATGCACACATTAAGCTAGATGTGTTTTATTTCAGTTTGTATAGCAGCCTAAATGGCATAACAGTATGATACACTTGTTTATTTGGCATTAAAGCTCAGATTCGGTGCTTAAGCATCTTAGTGAACTGGGGGGCCATGCTGTGATTTAATGGTTCAAATAAGACTCTTGTTAGTGATCAAAACTCCTGGATCTGTAAACTCAGAAGATTTTCAAACTGGTGGGAAGTAATACTGTACCAGCATGGTAACCCTGCTGACCTTTCTAACGCAAAAGACAGTAATTTTAATGAGGCTTGTAGATACTATCACAGTTTTCACATGTCGGGTCAGTCTACAGACTGATAATGTGAAGGTTATAGGGTGAATTGTGCAATTTTGAGGGTGGAGTTTACTGTTGCAAACATAAAATGCTTCAGAAAACTTCTCCTACTAGTTTCATGAACACTTTTTTCCCCTTCATATTACTTGAAGATGTAGTCCTCCCCATCTGAAATTTATTTACTGCAAAAAGTAGATATCGAAACTGGGTTATTTCATTCCAAAGCTTATTAAGATATCCGAGCTGATGTGGGTTTGGAAATAGTAGGGTTGTATCACTCTAGTTATTAATATCACAGCTACTATTTGGGCTCAGGAAATATAGCTGTTTAAGCACACATAAAAGATTCAGCTTTTGGTAGCTTATATTTTCATAACCCGTTAGTGTAAGATGTGGTGTGGTATATTTCATACTGTTGAGTTTGCATCTAAAAAAGATCCTTGCATTAGGAAGACTTCAGTTTTAAGAAAATGACTTAATTTAGTATTATGGGAAAAAGCGTATAACAGGCAAAGTAGATTCTTGTTGTGCACTGGCTGTGTGTTCAAACAGCAAGGTTACTGAAATCCTCCAGCTGAAGTCTCAGCTCTCTTTCGCTTCCCCCTAGCTATGCAGTAGAGGACAGTACTGACTGCAATAAATTAAAATTTAAAAAGGCTGGACAAGGGATCCCTCTACCCTTTCTCCTTCAGACTGTCTGCCCTGAAAGATCAGAAAATTCAGCATCTGAGGACTACAGAAATTTAACTATTTAATGGAAAGAACTATTTCAATTTGATGAGCCCAGCAGGATCTAACTGATTTAGCAGAAAAAAAAAATTATGAGTTTTAGCAATAGTCAAGGTTTCTTTTTTCCCCCTGTGTCAGTTGTATTGCGAACAATCGTTGACAACTGGTTCTCCCTGAAGAAAGTACCTCAGGACATAATGGAAATGCCCCTTCTAGCTTTGAGGCGCACAGTTTAGCTAAGACTTAACTGTTCTTTCAGCTGCTTCAGAAGGGTGTGTTTCCTTATTTAAATAACAAAGTTGGCCTTATTTAAATATCTTGCATGTATATTTTTCCCTTGCTTACATTTAGGCCAATTTTGCCACCACTGAAAATCTTGCTGTGACTAATGCTCGACAGCCACCTGCAAGATGCAGAGTTACCCACTTACCAGGGACTTTGTGATTTGGTTTAAAATCTAGGCACTGGTTATTTAGGCTGTGAGACCCTTCCCGACCTGTAAAACCTTCCCTGATAGCTCTTTGTAGACTACTCACTCTTCTTGTCCAAGCTATGCTCACCTCGCAGGACAGCTTTGTGTCTGCCAGGGGCTGCTGTTGGCACAGTTGCTTCTGCCTTGCTGTTACCTATGGCGCTCCCATCCAGCCCTGTTTTTTTGGTGGCCTGAAACTTGAAGGAATGGTTGCATATCACCCTCAACAGCAGTACGGGTGCTGGGAAAATACTCAGGATCCGCAAAGTGTTCCTCCCTATTCAACCCTGTTCTGCACAGGGAGGGAGGAGAGGTGCAACCCGTTCTGCAGGACATTCCTACTCCACTGTCAGGAGATGCCTGCCGGCTTTTCCTCTCTGGACAAGAACAGTATAGAATGATTTAGATTACATTACTGATTTGGCAATGAGTTTTCTTTCTTCCCCGCCACCCCCTTTCCCCTTTTGTGTGAAGGGTGGTGTTCAGCCCAGCTGACACTACCTAGCAGTCTCATTCCCAGGGCAAACACCTCACAGTGGGGCCTGTCACCTTATTAGAGTACAGGCTGGTTATAACAGGACAGCCTTCCAGCCTACCCATCCCCACTGCTTCACTTGCCCCTCGCCCCTCAGCTGGCCAGCTCAGGAAACGGAGGCTGCGCATATGCAGATGGCAGATGACACCTACGGGCATGCACGTCATGCAATTTAAGGAAGATGTCAGCATGTCATCTGTGCTCAGAGCTCAGCTTCCCTGCCTGCTCCTGAGCCTGGACCGTGACAGCAAGGTGCGTTTTCTCCTGTGATTCAAACTATGACTTACGGCTTCTCAGTGGTTTCAGCTCCCTACGCTCCTATTATATTATGCAGCATACATGGCTCTTACCTTAATGTAATGAAGTTACTGGGTAACTATTTTTGCGATCAGCTTTTACACCCGCTAACAAGCTTTTAATTACTGAATTCCCCCCATGGTTCTTTAATTCAATTTGTTTTGACCTTTCAGCTAGTGGGGAAATAAAAGAAAGGTGAAATCTGTGTTATGCCACTATATTCTGGCATTTAGAGCTGGGGAAGGGCCTTGGCAGCAGTGAGCCAGGGCACACGGGCTGAGCTGGGAGAGTGTGGCAGGACAAGAGCATTGGTTCCTATAAAGTAGACGGAGTATTTTATCTTCTCAGAGGTGAAAGCTTTGACACCCCTGCTGCCTACCCACTGAAATACATCTCTTCGCCCTAAAGACCCTTTGTTTGCATTTTTTTCCCAGAAAGCAGAGGATTGACACTGAAGCTGTTGTCATACCCCCCGCCCCACTGCCACCACAGGCAGCTCTAGCTGTGCTCTAACTGTGAACACATGCCCCGTAAGTGCAGCCCTGTGCAAGTCTGCCATACCAGTCAGAGCTGTGGGGCAAGGGACCACGGGAAAAATAGGCCCCTGAAACATGGAGAATGAGGAGAGGTTGCTGATGTTATACAACCACCATCCCCAGCTGTTTGGGGAGCTAACAATTGGCTTCCCCTTGAGGACAGCCGATGTGCAGGACCAGCGATGTCTGTGCCAGTGGATGTTTGGGATTCCACAAGGAATATTTGATCCTTGTCCAGCCAACCCGGATGGCTACGTGTCTGTTTGGAGTATTTGCACTGCAAGGTGCCGGATTAATGATTAGAGAGATTAAAATCTACAGGCGCAGCCTGGCTTGTGCTAGTGAAATCTCCACCTGGCTCTGCCAGCGGACATGAACATGAGTCCAAAGGGCCACATCTAAGGGTCAAGCGAGTCCAGAGGGCCATATCTAAATGTCAAGCTGCTGGTTGGCCTGTAGGTTGTTCAGTGCTTGGCTTTTCTGCTGAGATTACCAACAAGATAACACTCATTGCAGGTTGGATGGCTGACCTTGGGATCTGTCCTAAACTGGAGTGGTTATGCCCATTTAACTTTCATAGATTCTTGATGCAGGGTACCAGAAAAACCCCAGGAGGATACCAGCAGCAACAGGAGAGTCTGCCTTTTTGTGCAAGTCCTTCATGTGAAAACAAATCCAGCCAAACAGCCTCATTATTCTTGGTTTTATTACATGAAAATTTTCCAAGCTTTGGCAAATGGCGGATGGACAGAGGACAGGCCAAGGCTAATTGCCCCCTAAGGGTAAGGTAGAAGACACAGCTTGACCATTGTCGCAACCTTTGGTGACAACGGTGGGGAACTGGATGTATAGTCAGTCATGACTACTCAGCGAGGTGAGGATTCTTTGCTGGCTGGTTCTGCTGGGATCTTGTTTGTTTCGCACTGGTGATTCACCAGAAAGCAACTGCAATGAGCCTGATAATGAGGCCAACGGAGGCTTATAGGAGCAGAGGAGCTATTATCATGATTCCTAAGAAGATTTTCTGAAATTAGTCGTTTAAACAGGAATGGGCAGCATTCACATGGGTACGCTTCATTTCATGTCAGTAAGGATTGACACGAATTCCTCCCTTGTCATACAAGGACCCCCTACTATTAACAAGCTTTTGTGTGTTATTTCTTTCCTAAGAAATTCAAACCCAGTAAGTTGCTTTAAATGGGTCTAGGTCTGGTGATGTCAGATCCATTTTAAATAAATGGGTCTAGACCATAAAGTTTCAGTAAAAATGTGAATTATTCTGTTTTCCAGATTGTACTATCATGGTCTAAACTAATTTCATTTCTTCCTTAGTATTCTTATGAATTCTGAACATCTGAAATAGTCTCAATACATACTATAACTTAATTCTTTTTTTATACAGGCATACAGTGCATGAATAATGAATTGAAAGAATTGGAAAGAAAGGTTCTTAAAAGGTTCTTAAAATTAATATTAACTCTGGTTTCTCAAATATTGTCCTAAGTCCTCCCCTAAGAAACAGAGAAAATATTCCAACTCCACATGATGGAAAAGCTTTAATGCAGAGAACTCTCCATAGGACTGTTTTCATTTTGTAGTGTATTTTAAACATATGGACAGGGCAGACTGTTAATTATTTCTTCTCCTTTTGGCTCAGTTCCACGTACAACTCAGCAAAAGCAGAGCTCTACAGACTATTCAATGGACAATGAATGGCTCTGCATTTGCTGAGTGCTGAATAAAAATGATGAAAGGGTGTTGTGACTAGTTCTCCAGGCACTTGTTGGCCCACAAAAAAACATCCTTGCCCCTTCCTACCCCAGCTGCTGCATCTTGCTCCTTCCATGTTGATTCAGAGGGGAAACATTTTGAGAAGAGGCAGTTTAATAATCTTACACGTGATGTCGGAAAAGGTTATTCAATAGAGTGAGGGGAAAGACCTTGCAACTAGTGGGACCATGTCCTTAAATGCTGTTGGATGCAACTAGAGTGCAACATGATGTGACCAGAAGGGCATCTGCAGCTTTTGAGGGACACACATAGGAAGATCTAGTTGCAAGAGTTTGGGACATTGCAGCCCATGGCTGTGTGCAGGGCCCTTTGCTGTGTGCTGTCGGCTCTCGAGCAGCAGCAGCAGCAGAGGACCTGCACCGCTGCCTCTGCTGCCTCTGCCTGCTCCACGGTTCTTCAGCCCAGGCCCAGCTGCAGCAGCAGCGGCACTGCGGTAGGCAGGCATGAACCGGGAGGCTGTAGAAGAAGCACACATACCCTTCTGCTGCCTGAATTAGACTACTCTGCACCACTCTGCAGTGGATGGACGGTAATATCAAATAATAATAATAGTACCTGTACTGGAAGGAATGGTAATATCAAAAAACACCAAAGGTGAACTCCTCTGGCATAGCCCTGGGGATGCCCTTGCCCCTGGGTCAGTTTCCTCCCACAAAGGAGCAGAGTTTGTGCCGGTCTTTCCCAGCTTGTCCTCCCCACGGTGTCTCTCTGGCAATCACTTTTACACTCTCTGTTTCTAATCTCCCAGCAGGGCATGGTGTGTGCTGCAGCAGACTGGTGCTTATCTTTGTGTCTGGGGACCAACCAATGCATCTACTCTTACCGCTGGGTCCTAAAATTCGATGAATACTTAATTACTACAGTGTTTGTTCTGTTAGCAACACTTTTATTCTGTTGCAAACATTTTTCAAATATAGTGGGGATAAGGTCTCTGCCTGATATTGTTTGTAGTCTGAACATGTAGCTATAACCTGAAGAAAAATAATGATCAGAAATAAAGTGTTAGAGTGATGGTTTTCAGATGACATAAAGGAATGCTTGTGGGTTTTTGTCCTTGTGACTGGGATGAGAACACATCAATAAGGAGGGGAGAGCCACAGATTATGGAGCTATTACTCATTATTAATTATATATTTTGCACCATTACAACCACTCTGAGATCTAAACATACCTTGCAAGCAATAACAAATTAAGCTACATGATGGCTCTTTGATGTTAATCATGGAAGACCAAGGATTATGTACCCCTGGCCAGGATAGACTTTGCTTTACTTTCAAAGAAGTGTGGGGAAGGTTAACACCAATTTTAACTTTATTGTCCAAATTAGTTACATTACCGGGATGGTGATAAGCATAAGCCACCGTGCTTAAATCTGCCTCACAGATACCCTCCCTTCTCTCTCCTGTGTTTCAAGACAGAAAGAAGTGGTAGCCATGTCAGCTTCTAATCTTTCAGGGTAGCCGGGTCTCCAAAAAATATTCTCTGTGGGTTTCCTTGCCAAGAAACTAAATGCAACCTTAAAAAAAGCAGATGGAGGCCCTTTCCTGTCCTCCTTTCAGCTGCTCGTCATTTTTTTCTAGACTGAGCCCCTGCTGATATGCCTGTACCCGCTGCTGCTGCCTGCCAGGTACTCTGGCATGCTGACAGCAGGTTTCCAAGGATCTCCCTGTACCCAGGGAGGCAGGACCATGTCCAATAGCCATGGGGACTCCAAGCCCCTCCTTCCACCCCCCCAGACCACATTGGCCATGACAAGCTGGCACCATGACGCACCGGGAGCAAAGGGCTGAGCCCCAGGACGATCCCAAGCCTGCAGAGAGCGAAACAGCAACTTCTCTGGAGCAGTGCCGGTCACAGCCCTGGGGCCCTCTCTTGATGCAGCTTACTGCCTGCTGACAAAATGGCATGAGAAAGACAGTGAAAGAATTATTTGAAGTGCAAAGGCCCCAGTCCTGCAGCCGCACCGAGGAGTCTCCTGCACCCTGGCTTGGCAGCAGCCTGCTCACCTCGGTGGGGCAACGGACATGTATCTCGCATACCTGCAAATGCCCAGCATTTCCATGCCTAACTAACTGGAAAGCTTCTACAATGGCAGCTTTAAGAAAGGTTCACATGTTTATTCTGCTTTGCCTCTCAGTCAGGCACAACTCCTGAATGCACGACTGGGTGGATCCCGCTCAGTCCCTGGGGATGTGCTCAGGCTGTTCCCCACCACCACCGAGCAGAAGGAGCAGGCTGGCTTCAGCTGCGTCGAATCACTCGCCTTCCCTTTAGAAACAAATCCCTCACTTTGCCCAGGGATTCTGGAGAGCACGCAAGGTATTTCCCAACTGAGATTATGGCGATGTAATGGGATTTACTGAACGTGTCAGTCTTCCCTCCCCTTCCTTTTCCTGCAGGATTTCAGTGTGAAGCAGCAAATGAGCGGGGTTTAGGACTGGGTCCCCCTTCCTCTCCCTGCCAGGGCTGGCTGCAAGGTAGGCAGTGGTCTCGCTGCACCGGGTTGGTCACGGCTCAGGTCAGCACTGCACAGCACCACACGGCACAGCTGGTGTGCCTGCCAGAGGGGGACACAGATGGGGAAGCACTTGCAGCATCATGCCCTCAAATCATTACAGCCAGACTGGATTTGCAGTCCAGTTCTTCACTGCGCTTTAGGATCTTGCCCCTCGTGAGATTTCGGAAGAAAATAAAAATCCAAAGCCAGAGCACTGGCAAGCAAAGCTGGCAGTGCTGAGCAGCTGCCCGGCAGTCTGCAGCGCCATCCCTTCCCCCAGCCGCCGCGAGCTGATGTGCCAGTCTCATTTTGATGTAGCTCGTGTTCTGATTTCGCCTGTATTTTCCCCCATTTTTTTGCCCTGAGGCAAAATTCAGCTCTCACACCCGCATGGCGCTGTGCTCTCCCTGCTCCCGGCGCCCAGAGCTCCCACTGACAGGGTGCGGCAGTCAGCCCTGGGATGGCTGTCACCGTCCCTGCCAAGGGACTATGAGCAAAGTGACTTCCAGATATGCAGAGCAGGAGATTTGGATCAGCAACAAAAATGTATAAATGCAAGACTGCGCACATATTAGTTTGGAATACCAATTAGATCCAGAAATAAAGGGACAGAGTAGCCAAATGTTTTGGGAAGCCAGCATTTTGTATCATTTATTATTCCTCAGATATCTTGAGTTGGAATAGGAACTGACCGAGTGCTTGAGTATCATGTTGTCACATACTGGTATCATTTGTGCCAGAGGTTTTGGCTTAGGATCTACAAACGCTTTGGCAAGTAATCCGGTTGGCCAAGTCTGACCTTTTGATAAAATGGGGGCCAGGGTGTGCCACTAAAGGGATCACAGTACGTGTGAGGGAAGCTGTTCCTGTTTCTCTACAGTGCTTCGGCTGCACAGTCCTGACATTTTGTTTAATGGTATTTCTACAGTTGTTAGGCCTGGCCAGTGCAAAAGCATCGGTGAAAAAGGAGCATTGCAGGCCCTCCACGAAAGGCTTCTGTAAGTTTAAGATGGGGAGGCTTAAACAGTAGACTCTAGTCCAGTGAAGGGAATACCCAGGTAGAGGAGCCCCCATTCAAGGTACATCCCACAAACTCATTGGGAGGGAGGAGCCACTGGAGAGCCGGTGTGCCTGATGCAGACCGGTGGGCAAGGGCTCCAGAGGAAGAGTGAGAGGTTGCAGATGTAAGAGAGTAGTAACAGCAGGCACACAAAAGTACCCAGAGCCAACTACCCAGAAAGGCTACGACTTTGAACTCCCAACGCTCACCTGCCAGTATAACGTTGAGTCAGGAAAAGAGGCTGAGGTCCATGGGAGAAGTTCTCCATGGAAAGACTTCTCTGTTAAAACAGTGGTACATGTAAAGGCAATGCCTGAAAAGGCCTGGTCTCAGTGAAAGATTGCTGGATGGTTGACCTCTCCCAGGGCTTTGCCTTTCCCCTCCCTCCTTGCACAGCTCCCCGCACACACTCTGTGGCTCACTAGGTCTGTCTGAGGGTTATCTTTTATCTGCCTCTCCGCCAGCTTCTGCAGAGCTCGCCCAGAGCAAGGCTGACATGTCAGTTATTATTATCACCTGCTGGAAGCAAGGGGTGCAGGGGACTTTTGCTATTTTTATCCAGAGCTTCTCGCTCTGCAAACAGCTTTCTCACCTCTCATATTATAAGTGTCATTGGATGAGCACCAGTACCACTGTGACACTGGGCCATCTCTGCATGTCAGTCCCAAACTCTTAGGATGTCCTGGTGAGAAAAAAGGGTGATTGTTCTGAGCTGGGCTTGGTTTGTGGTCCTACGGTGTAACCACTGGAGACAAAACTACCCTTAGTTTCCTTTTTAATGTCTTTTCTATAAAGAAGGAAAGATGTCGGTGAACAGCACAAGCAAACTGTTCACAGATTAAAGAAAAGGAAGGTGATGCCATCTGTATAATGCACTTTGGGATGTAATTATTTATGTGATCTTAACCTGAGTAGTTTCTGCCCTCTGTAAGACTCAATCTCCAGTTAACTGGAAGAAAATCCATCAAAGTCTACCCAAATAAATTAGTGGGTTTGTGTGTCATGATGTCTGTGCACTGCAGTGGGCCTGCAGGGGCCAGGGTCCCAGTCAGTACCTCACTAGACACTCATGGAACTAAACCATCACTTGTGCTTCAGAAAGTTTCAGATATAAAGTTCCAGCCTTGCAAACATCAAGATGGTCATTTTCCAGTCAAGGCTGGGAGGAGGGCAGTGGGGCCTGTCAGAATTCCATCCTGAACCCAGTTGTTATACTCTGAGAGTTAAATGATACCACTAGCATCCCATCCCGCTGCCTCTGACTTTTCCAGAGCAGAGGAATAGCTGTTGGATAAAGCAAACTGAAGGAGACACCAGAGTAAGAGGGGAAGATGGCAGGGAAAGGAAGCAGCAGAGCCCCTGGCTGTGTGTGAAGGCAAGGCAAGAGATGAATTCTGCAATCTGTACTTTGGTCATTATAACAGCACATGCATTTCATTTACTGTATTTAGAATAGTTTGACTTTTTACTCTGATCCAGTTGGCTGTAACAATATAGTACCGGTGCATAAGACAGGTCAGAAGAGTGCAGTGAAAAGGAAAAGAAATGCTTCTCTTGGCATCCTTGACAAATACTGGGCTTAGCAGAGAAAGCAGAGTGCCATGGAAGAGATTCTACCATCCTTATCTACCTAAAGTCTTCCAACAGCATGTGAAAGTTGTTTCACTGATCATTAGATTATACCAATGTGGTACCAATATTTATCATCACAGATTATGAATTCCATTCTGCGTAGAAGAGATGCTTTTGACAATACACCTTAGGTAAAAGGGTGTAAAATCAATCTTAAGAAGAGATTTTTATCAGTATATTCTTAATGATACAGAATACACTTAATGATACACTTGGGGTCTGGGTGTTTAAAACGGCATGTGCAGGCGTCTTGCATTACAAAACTCTGGAAGAGGGATTGAGGCAAGTGGGATGCACAGATATATCTTCTTTGGATTCCTTTTCCAGGCAGCTGGACCGGCCTAGAACAGGACTTTCAAACACTACAATCATATCTACATCTTTCATTCCTACAGAAGGCTGTCAGATTAAGGATGCGATAGAGACTCTTCTGTCATAATAGAAAAGGGCTTATATGGGTTTTGCAATGAAGATATGATAAAGCTTTAAGAGGGTTGTACAGTTTTATGCTAATCCTTGGCAAGCAGATCAATATCAAGGTAAAAGGCATAATGTTTTTGCAAAAGGAGGGATCAGCGCGGATGTACTCAGATGAGAGGCAAGGCTACAATCAAGTTGCCAGGTGATGCTTGTAGTACAAAATCAAATAAGGAAAGATTTCTTTTTGCAGGCATGGTAACCTTGTTTCTGTTCTTCAGGAACCCTAAACGTTAAAGCTGGAACAGTCACATTTGATCATCTGACCTATCGGAATTGTTTAGCACATCAGGTCTCTGAGTAGCTTACTGCTCACTGTTGCTGCATGGAAATTTATATTCCCTGGAGAGCACTCATATACACTTACGGACATCATTAAAAAATTAAATAACATTTAATCATGTATCTCATGCAGAATTCATCAGTGACAGGGGATATTTCACTGAGTAGGTTTTCCCCTGCTGTAAATCAGTACACAGCAGTAGAATAAAAAATAATAAGATGAGACTGAGTATCCAGTTTGGAGGGAGCACAGCAATCAAAAATGATGGTTTCTCTACTGAAAACAATTGGATTTTGCAGACATGCCCAGAATCTGTTATATATTTGTGTCCTTGAAAAATATATTGATGGGATTACTGAGTAGTCACAGCTCGTAAATTAAGAATATTTCTGATCTATTTCACAGGGAAAAGGAGGGAGCAGAAAGGGGGCCTACAGGTAGGACCTGGTGCGGTGGAGGCACTCCATGTGTTGTGTGGTTGCGTAGCCTAGCTCGATGAACACAGACAAGAACAGGGGCATAGTTTAATATTGGCCTTGACACAACAGATTAATTTTGTAGACACAGCAGATTATTTTTCTGTAGCCCTGGGCTACTCCTCTCCCTCCCTCCAAGAAGTCCTGCCCGGGTTGCCTGCAGTCACCAACCTGCATGCAAGAAATTGCCAAGAGAAATGTGGGGAGTGGAGGGCATGGAGCAGCTGGTCGGGCTGGTCAGAGGACGAGGAGAAGGAGAAGGAGGAGGAGGAGGAGGAGGAGGAGGAGGAGGAAGAGGAGGAGGAGGAGGAGGAGGAGGAGTGGGGCGAGCAGGTGTGCTGGGTGTGGGAAGGCAGCAGCAGGATCTTAGGGCCTTGGGCAGGAGGGAAGGGGAGCTGTGGCCATCTCTGCCCCTGGGGTACGGCAGGGCTGCATGCTCGCTGTCTGCCCCGCATTCCCACACCAATCCTGCTTGCTTGACAAGTCAAAAGCCACCTCTTAAAATCTCCCCAAACCGTCACAGCCTTGCAAACCCTGCAAGGTCGCTGAATGCGGAGCAGGTAATACAACTATCTCTATCACTGTCAGGGCTGAGACAAGTCTGAAGCCCTGTTTTTCTCAAGTTTGCCTTGCAGAGCCACACCAGCCAAAGGGGAGTGGGCTGGGTGCTGCTCCTTTTGTTCCTGAGCAAACACTTCCAAGGTCCCGTCAGATACACATCTGCAAACACAATTACACATCCATCACCAGCAACTTAATTTGAAGAGAGCAGCACAGGTGTGTGAGAGAAGCACCTGTAGCCTGCACAATTTTTTTTTACTAGCTTCAGCAAATACAATTCTCTGTTTTCCATGGGAACAGCTGGGTCGAGTACTAAAATGTCTTACCCCTCCAATACAAGCACTTTCAGGAGAGTTAAATACTTTGAATTTAGGGCACAATAAGTCTGGGTTTATGTGAGCGTGCCCTCTTTTTCAGCATACAAATTTTGTTCAAATGAGGAAAATAAAAAGGAATTTGGACTTCTTCCAGATTTTGCAGATGTCAAATAAATTTTGTCTCATCAGACAGCTTCACACTGACTCCAGAGTCATTGTATACACACACATACACTCTTACACCAACTACGCACAAGGCAGACCTTCTGTGGCCATGCTGCCCAACCGACGTCCACTTCCTCAGCAAGTCCCACGTGTTGCAGACACCTCTGATTTACTGCAATTAGCTGTACAGCACATATGCTGTAGGCTTGGTTTGTCCCAAACTCCACAGAGATACTATATATTGGTGTGGGATAAGTGCTAGAGGTCTGAGATATCTAACAGACTCTGCACATGTATTTTGTACCCTCATTTCCATCCAGGACTCCCTGCCTGCAGATATAGGGACCATTAGTGAATAGCCTAACTAAATTACAAGCACGACTGACACGCTACACATCCTGTTTGATGCAGCCCTAGTTTAGCTGGGGACAAGCGCAGGCAGCCATGCAATCCCACAGCCTCCGCCGGCTCATGCATCCTGCAGCCCACACCGTGTGCAGGGGCACTGCAGGGGACTCCGGGCAAATCCGCAGCTCGTGTTGCCAGTTTTTGCCGAGCACCCTCATTTCCCGAGATCTGCGAACTGGAGATGGTAACTGCTAATAAACAGAACGCTTATTTAATTTCCTCCACCCTTTTAGCTGAAAAGAAAAGGCAAAACCAAAACAGTGCTAAGTGTATTCTCATGGGGTTAGCTAATTGAGCTCTTTGGCAATTTTAGACGTACGCAACTGCACAGCCTTGGTAGTGGCATGTAATCACATATTTGCACAACAGCGTGAGGCGGCAGGAAGCTACCCAGATAGGAATTTAGTTACGGGTCTCATTCCGTCAGTGAGAAACTTGTTTGGTAATCCCTCGTAACTCCAGGATTTTAAATAACATCTTCCAAACTCATTCTTCTTTCCAGGGAGACCTGTTTCTGACACCACCAGTGTGCTTTTCAGTGAAGCTTTGCCCCCAAAAGTCCTTGGACAGTTGCTGCATTCACAAGCAAAATCTTGGGCTGGATTGTGCCTGCTGCTCAGTAATGACTGTACTCAATTAGGCCCTGGGTTGGTAACTGCCCCAGCACAGCTGGACCCCTGAGGCTCCATAAGGACCGCAGCAGGCATTTTGCCGTACAGCATCATTGGCATGACTGGGGCTTCCAAATCCAATAACTCACCGACTAATCTTACAAAAAAACCCAAGTCCCCTGCTAAAAGAAAAATGTGCTTTGCGTGGCCCTTGTTCTAGCAACTCAGAAAGCAGCTGAACGAAGTTCTTGTAAAGTTATCCCCCAGACCTGCCCTGCTGGCTGCAAATTTCCATGCTCAGCTTTTAGGAGGAGGACATATTTTCCCCCAGAGAGTGATGGGTGAGCAAAATCAAGATGCTTACAAGGAAGCACATGTTGCCATTTTAAATGTATGGGCTAACGTGGGGAAAGCTATCAATTAGATTTACAACAGAAAGAAAGTTTGTACAGGCAAGAGATGCCAAATTCTGGTACTTGACAATGAAAAACTCTTACTGTAGGGGGATCCAGCGTCCCCCCTGGTGAAGCTGTGTTCAAAATCTGAGCCATCCGTTGATCTCCTCTTTGAAAGCAGCCACTATTTGCATCGCTGACTGAAGAATGTGGATCTGAACAACACTGAATACTGCAGAGTCCAAACATCAGGGTTAACATCAAGATTTCTGCTAGTCTGAAGTCTTAATGTGTCACAGTTCTCAGCCTCCTTGAGCAGCCAGAGAATTGCCATGGCCTTGTTGATCTTCCCCTGTTGACTCTGTTTTGGGAAAACAACAGTAATAGCTGGGTTTCGGAACCACTTTTCCCCTAAGCATTCAATCTGCCTTTGCCCTTCACACAGAGTATATAGGGCACAAGTTGTTTTATTATTGTTATTTCCAAATTAGCTCTTCTAGGTGTGTCCCCTGCCTTTTGTAAATGGGAGTGTTATGTCTTGCAGCTAAGCAGCTATCTAGATTTTAGGATATTTTTCTGGTTGTTCATGCCTGTAGCATCTCAGCCTGAACACGAGGTTCAGCCAGAGAGAATGAACTCCCCACTGTTCATTCCCCCCACAATGCCTCCAGTGGGTCTAAAGACAGTGAGAAAATGGTAAATGTAGGATGACTATGTGGGGAATGGATAAAACTGGAACTGAGGAGCAGAAGCTAATATAGAAGATAAAGCAGAACAGGCTCATAAAAGGCCACGCTCACTTCTGAGGCTGTGAGGGACTGGGTTTTTTAGTCTGTCTTTGGTCCCTGAAAGATAAATGGCTTTTCATCAGCATGGGCAGGATCCCCCATGAGAAGAGCCAGTCCTGGCTGCCTCTCATGGCAGCCAGGAGGCTGCTGCTCTCCTGGCCGGGTCAGGAGAGACAACGTCCCAGCACGCCTTGTGACTGCCAGCCTGTCGTCATCCATCTGGGTGCTGAGAGACTTGCTCGGCGAGTTCAGCAGCTCATACGGCTTCCCACAAGATACTAGATAATTGCTGCTGGATTGTTGTGCGATGAGTAGGTTAGATAACAGGACTATTAAGCACTGTTTCATCACCACCTCCAAACCAGTATACCAGATACTTCCTCTAAAAATACTGTTTCATCCCAAGTCTAAGAAATGTATCTATTCTAAACTCCATCTGCTGTTACAGTGTTTAATTAATGGGAAAAATGGCCGGTGTTAGTTTTGATAGCTCAGGTGTAAGTTATCACGTAGTAGGATCTGTTAATTATCTGAACAAAAAGTTTGTATTTGTATTTTCAGTCTGGTCAGATACAGTAATGATTTTTCCAAGCCTTCAAGCCAATTTCCTTAATGTTTTCTCCATAATGCATTAAGACTCCCATTCAGCAAGAAACATAAACACATGCATAATCCCAGTGTAACAATCGGCAGCTGCTTGTACTAACTGTAAGATTAATACCTTGCTGAAAAAGGGCCTGAGAGATCTAGGAGCAGTGATGCTCAGTAGACTTGCCTTGGCAAGGGGAAGCAGCGGCAGGTCCCTCCTCATGGCGTGCTGCTTGGGACTGCAGGTGAAACCCCACCTGCCAAGGTCGGTGGGCAGCTTCAGGGTATGTTGTGTGGTCCGGAGGGTCTGCTCCCCCTCTGCAGCTCCAGTGCGTCCTTGCTGTCATCCCCATAGCGCTGCGGGTAACAGGAGCTGGAAGTCACCATTTCAAAGCCAGTTTTCAGCTACAATCCCCAGCACCCTTCTGTGGCTTTTGGAAACCATATCCTGCCTCAGAGGAAACAGGAGGGAGACACAGGGAGGTCACATCAGCGGCAGACAGGGAGTCAGCGCCAGGATCTCCCAGCCGCTTGCCCTGGCCCAGGGCCAGCTGCTCAGGGCCAGCAACTCCATGTTTCCCCTTGCTCTGCCACCGTGCACCATCCAGGGCAGGACTTACCAGGAGCGATCATGAGGGTGCAGCCCTGCCATGCCGCTAATGGGTCTCGTACAGGCTGGGGGTCGTGTTAGGCAATGCAGAAAAGCCTGTGCTGGTGTGTGGTACCCACGCTGCCATGGTGGTTGCACCTGGGTGCAATACCTGGGCACAAGGAGCATTTTGGCAGCATACTCTGCCACTATCTGCTCTCCCAAATTGCTGGCAAGGTGACAAAGGGATTATTATGGGCTTAGATACAATACATAGGCCACCAAGATCATCGCCTTTGATTAGACCATACACTCTGGCAAAAACATCCTCATAGCACAGCTAGCCAAAAGACTGGAAAGCCATAGTTTCACCTGTGGAAAACCTTCAGAAACACCTGGGACTTGGTCCATCTTTGAGTTTTTCCAGCAGTGTGGAAAGTCTGCAGAGCAAACTGCTACAGCTCTGTTAGCTGATGCCCTGTGGCACTTTGCTAAGGGTAAAGTACTTTTGTTGATATGGTTCGTTTCATTTTGGGACTTGCAAGAGAGCTTTTTTGCTATGTGTCCATAGGTTAGAATGGGAAAAAAAGCCAGCATCCACCTTTCAAGGACAAAAATGATTCCATGAGACATTTTAATCCCAGTATAGGTCTGCTGGATTATTATCACTTATAATTAGTTGTCTACATGCTGCGACATTCCCTGCTGGCAACCTCTTTTTCATCTGTAAAAATACTAAAGAGTAAGAAGCAGGAGGGCTTGCCAAGACATCTGTATCAACGTTGCTAGTGTAGACAAGGAATATGTGTCCCACCTGGGAGATTTGCTGTGTTTAAGCCAGACCCATTCTATCTGCATTATATCCTCTCCAGGGGCATGGCTATGGCAGTAGTATGGTGTTCTGTTTCTTTATTTTTTGACAATAATATATATTTTGAACCCTAATGCATTTTTCACCATGAGTTGGAGAAGCAATTAACTAACAGAGAAAAAGTGCTTTGAATTCAGTCCTGTAAGTAATTTTCATTTTTAGTGGTTTGCCCTGCTTCTCTACACACATCTAAACACCCTCTGAGTCTGAACCAGTTTGTTGCTTCCCATGTCCTAACACCCAGCACATCAGTTTTACTGAGCATTTTGTACCAGTTGAGCCTAACAGCAAACATATGCACCACACTGAACCAGCTGAATTTAAATGTTATGATAAACAAGCTGACATATGAACACCACCACTTGCCAAATACCCCACTAGCCTGGAGGAAAGCTTGCTGGGCTGCAAAAGGGGAGAGCAGAGTCTGAGAGCTGTTTAAATTCCTGCACAGCTCTTCACTCACACTACTGACTTACGCCCCACACCTCACCAAGAGGAGAGCTTGAGAAGAACCATGCTCTTTACTTTAGCAATGCTTTTGGTGGTAGTAAGGCCAATTGCTTCCCCACAGGCACAGAAGCTGACAGGACCACGTGCTGACTTGCAGCTATGCACAAGCACATGATGGGGTCACTCTAAAGGCTTCACAATAGAAAACAGTTTTTTCTGAATTTGGGGGTGAGCTCCGATTTTTATTATCTGGCAGAGAGGAGTGCATGTCTTATGAAATACTGGAAGGGGGGAGGACTTTGCCCTCCACTAGTTCTTCCCAGCCTTTCACTGGTTTGGATAATCAGAGTATGTCCTGCCTCACACTTAGCTGCCATGAACTATTTGTTCTGTCGCCTAAGATAGAAATTAAACTAAACTAACATTAGCTACGTTTTCCTGTTACTTTAAATAGCTGCCCACCTCCTTCTAATGCAGAATATGTTTTCCTCCTTCTTTGCTGCTCCCTGAAGGCAGTGGTCACGTTCTGCCTGCACAGTGGCTCTGCTGCTACCAGGATCAGCCTGGACCTGCTTAGATATCCTTACACATTTCTAATGGCATATGCATGAAACTTGCCCCCTTTTAATCAGACTTATGCAGAAAAGCACACTTTTCAATGGCAGAATGAACTCCCCAAGGCATTTAATGTCAAAGCAGGTCAGTCAGACTAATATTAGCTCTAATTGCCACTCTAACTCTTCTTACATTCCTCACCTGCATCCCCTTTCTTGCCTGAGACAGTATCAATAGTAAAAATGTTTTCTATCATCATCTCATGACACCAGTTCATTTAGTAGGATAAGGGGGTACATCCAGCAGCAGCAGTGATATACGGGTTTGGAATGCAGAGTTTGACCCAGGTATTGTTCACCGAGACTGTGATTCAACATTCAATACCAGCTCTGTATCTACCAGATCATCTGGCAGTACAAGTTTAATCCAGATCAGAAACAAGCTCTCAACTGCATTTCTATCAGGTTAGTAATTGTGTACTTTAGGGATTCTGTGCCAGCTTGCGCCATGATCATGACCTGGCAGCCCTAGTGTTGCATGTGCCCTCTTTTCAGTTGCCTTTGCGTGACTAAGGAACGTTGTCCCCGTTGCATTGAGAGGATGTTTGGAGGTGGCACCCCAAGGGGCCCGCCTTCCAATTTTAAGGACAGTTTACATATGTTTCCAATGGGGTGCTGCAAAAGGTGTTCAGGGGAAGCTCAGCACTATGGCCAGCAAGATATTTCCAAAATCATATTAAGCAGCAGGATTAATCAACGCCTAGCTGCATCCTTACACCTGGCAGAGCTGATTCACATAGATCCTGTTGTTTAAGTTAAATTTCCCGATCCCTTGCCTGTTGATGAATAGGGCCAGCCTACCTATTAAGGAATCAGTTATCCACCACACACTGCCACTCTGCTTTGGTGTGGAAACTGGATATCCAGCAAGATAACTTCAGAGCTGATTTATGCTACCCAGAAGAGTCTCTGTTCACACTGTCTGCAGGGGATGAGCACCAATGGACAGCATGCCAGTCCTTGCTAGTATGAGTGTATGTCTCCAGGGTTGGGACCCTTGAGAAGAGGCAGATGCCCACCCTTTGCGTCTCTCTGTCCTTCTCCATTCTGTGCCAGGACCTTGTGGATCACCACGGATGGCAATTGCCAGTTTGTTCTGCTGGCCTGGCAGGCTGCACAACACCTGGGTTTCCACAACTCTTGCCTGGCCAAAGTATGCAAAACCAGCAAGTGAGCTCCTGTTACAGCGAGCAGTGAGGTAAATGGAGACAGTATACTGCTGGTGGTCTTTCATGCTCTTGCCTCCCCTTCCTTTTCAGAAGAGATCAATTGCCTCCAAACAAACGGGTTAAGAGATGCTCCCCCAAAGCATCATTGTTCTATTCAAAGGCTGTGCTTATGTCCCAACTTGTAATGCAGTCCAACTCCTTTGCCCCAAGAGGAGCAAAACACTTAGTAGCCCACATTATTGTTGTTGGCTTTTTGTAGGGTCGTCTGAGCTAGTTAATCCAAAGAGGCCTAAACAAGGTGCTGAAATAATCATGTGGGATGGTATGACAGACTGTACTATTCCATAGGTTTCCACTGACAGCCAAGTGCATGGACATGTCCATACCAGTACCTGTACTTGGGTCCAGTTAGCATCCAGCTAGGACCTGTGGAAGGTGCATAATGCCTCTGCAGGCATAGACAGAGCAGTGGAGCCACACTGCTAATGCTGTGCATGAGTGAGTCCAGGCACTAACAGGACTGGAAACTGAGGCACATTGGTAGCAGGCAAGGAGAAGTCTCAGCACAGTTCATGCCTGATGAGTGTGCAAAAAGAAGAGGAAGTCCCTGGGTCCAAACCTGCTTACAGGGCAGTGCTGCAATAGCCAGAGACCATGCCCTTGGCGTGTAGGTGGCAAGAAAAGACTATGGGAGGTCCAGTCGAAAGCCTTGCAGATCTGCTGGGAAAAATGTTATTAAACATTAGCATGTCAGAATCAGTAGATTCTCTTTAGATTGATAAATGGATTAATGTCATGCGGCTGTCATGTTTTGGACACAGTGCCAAGTGCCCAAAATTTTATTTCTGGATTCACGGAACCATGGGGCAATCTCAAATAACCCATTTGGATCCTTTGCATGTAAGTAAACTTCTGTTTTACAAGGAGACATCAGACACTCCACCCCCCAAAAGTCCAAAACATAAGCAAAATGCAGTAATAGAAATGTTAACCGTGAAACAGATAACTAATCTAAGTGCTAAGAGCAGGGGATTTAATATTAATACGGAAACTTGGAAAAGGCTAGGAGATAAAAAGTTGCTACAGCTGATTAGTAGGAAGAACCAAGTGCCTTCTCACCATCCTTTTTATTTTGGGTGTTTTTCAGAAATAACTCATCAGATCATGTATTTAAATGTCAGAAGGCGGCTTCACATCATTCCTCCCACCTCATAAAAATGAAGAAAATGGACAAGGAAGGGAGATGCTGGTAGGATTTGCAAGTTCATCCCTGAGCTGCCACACTGTAGTTTTGCCATTGTGCTGATTACTGAAGGCTGAATCACCGATAAGTAAATGGCCCTTGCCAAGAACTGCAAATGTTCCAGCCACCACGAGAACAAAAGTATGCAACAAAAGCTCACGTCCAACTTTTTGGGTAATGGCATGCCTTGAGTGGGAGAAAGGGGGCTTAAGAACTGATTTTTCTTCCATGGATTTTCCACTGAGTACTATTAAATACAAATGCACCTCCTCTTTCTCACGGAAACACGGAGTCAGAAATCACTGGAAGCTGGGGAAGTATTCCAAGAAAATATCACTGTATGCAAGCCCTGTTCCTGCACTCTCCCTAGGCATCTGCCGCTGACTGCTGTCCAAGGCAAGGCGTCGGACTACGGTGACCCCTGATCTGATCCAGTGTGGCTGCTCTTCTCTTCTTGAAGCAAGGAAATCCAATTAATTTCAATTTGAGGCATTTGTCATTACCTTTACCCTATTAGGGAGTCTGGGTCTCATTTATTGTCTCTGAAAAATCGAGACACTTTGTACTTCAGTCTCCCGTGCAGCTCAAAGCCTGGCAAAAATCAAGAACACTTGCGCTAGCCAGCAACATGTGGGGTTTTCCAACTCAGTCCAGAATAAATCAGCCTTTCACATTGACATTCGTCCGTACCTTTCTGGGTATTTTTTGCTGGCTTGATTATCCTCAAAAATTTAGGTTATATTTACTTTGCTATGAACTTTTTGTCAATCATCGCCCTTCCATTTCACTCCACTCCTCGCACACTTGCACAAAAGATAGAATCAGGCTGCTGCTGCGAGGCTGCCATCTTCCCAGCTGCAGAAGGTTTTAGTAGCAGAAAATCAGCTGGCACACCTGGCATGAATGCGTCAGAAACTTCTGCGGTATTTAATTAAACAGATGGACTAGAAGTGTTCCCTTAAAAAAACCCAAAAAACCCAAAAAACCCACCTAAGCAAACTTGGCAAGCTGGTATTGAATAACAAAACCAAGCCATCCTCCAGAAAAACAACTGTTCAGAAATCTAAGTGATTATTCCATTCAGGGAACAAGGACATTGAAATGATGAAACCAGTCAACTTTCAAGCTAATAAGACAGAGGTAAGAAAGAATTCAAAAATAAAAAACAGAAAGGGAAAATAGGGACAGCTTGCCAGCATCCAGTTAGGCCAGCCTGTTTAACTGGCTATTGGAAAAAATTTAGCAGGGCATCTAGAGGTAAAAGGCTGGTATTTGCCATTTTGGGAAATGGGAGTTGGCAGTCTTATTCTACATATTTCAAATGGGCTTTTGTTGGAGATATAAATATACTTCTCCTCAGAGCTTTCTCCAAGGTAGCTCTTCTCCAGCTACCTTTTGCCTTCACTATCAATGCTCTAATCAGCACTTAGATAATTCTTGCCTTGCCTATTTTAGTATATTTAAGCCAGAAAGGTGTTAGCCACCAGGTCTTTGTAATCGTCTCCATTTTTTCTGACAATTGTAAAAGATAGGTCTCAGCCAAGTCAACAAAAAATGGCATCCTGTAGATCAAACCATGATCAAGACATAATATGCCAAGAACATTAGGGTTTTAAACCTGGAAAAGGGACATTTCAAAACTGACTCCCTCTCTTTAAAATGCCATAGGTGGCTTGCTGCCTGGTGTCTTTCAAGATCACTCCTTGGGATGGGATGTGCCAGCTGGGATTTTTACTGGGAACAATTTTATTTCTGGAGAAGTTGTAAGATAGAAAATAGGCCTAAAAACTAACTTTAACTACAGAGTGGCTCCTGCTACTCCATAACACTTAGGCCATTTATCTTACAGCAAGCAATAAAGCAGCTAGTGGAAGCAAACAGCAAGCAGGTCAATGAATCAAGTTATAGTCACTTTCTTTTGCAAACTGTTTCCTCCTTTTTTCTTCCATATCCATCTGTCCAAGAGCTAATTCTGAAATCCCTGGATTTTTTTTTAGAAAAGATTCCCACAACTGCCTAAGAAATACTCATTTCAGAAGACACCTTGGCGGCCAGCTCAACTGCAATATAATATCCCCTGGAATGTCTATCATGTTTCCATGCAAAGCTTGACTTTGAATTAACTTTTATATATATATATATATACACACACACACACACTCATATATATATAAATATATATATAAAAATATATATTTTTATATATATATAAATATTATTTATATTGTGTGTGTGTGTATGTATATGTATATATTCAAAAAAGAGTTTATATTTTAGCACCCTTTGGCCTGCTTACAAAACTTCATCACTGACAAATTTTGCAGCATGGTTCTGCCCTCTGGTTCTGCAAAGGCTGTGCCTGTTCAGAGAGAACAGAGGCTAAGAGAATTAAAAAATGTGGAATGTCCTCAGGGGCTCACTCCCGGCCATAATTCATGCAGTTTGCTGCAAGTAGAGATGTAAGTAACATTTCCCATCTTGGCTCCACCCCAAAGAGTAATGACTTTCAGTTTTCATTCTATCCTGACCGAGGTTTTGGACACTGGAAAAGCTGAGAGGAAGGATTAATTTAACTAGTTCCCAGCTCATGGAATGATTTTGGAAAACAGTCTCTTCACCAAAAAATAGGGTTTTTTTCTAAGCTGGCTAGCCCAAACTTGGATACAACCCTAAGTCTCAGTCATTTCACATCCTTTCTCAGAGCATGTATTTTCTATCTTCATTTAACAACTTACAAAGTTAATAAATATTCTGAGGAAGAGTAGATCACACTGCCACTGCCCTGTGCATTTACATGTGTGTATATACACATGCACATATATGTGCACTATGTATATATATGTGTGTGTGTGTGCATATATATATATATACAAAAACCCCTACGGTAAGTAATAAGTGTGGGAGTAAACATGGGAGTATATAAAACCCTAGCTCTTACACTGGGAGCATAAAACATAACAAAGCCAAGTTTGCATAGTAATTTATATCAAAGAGTGCAATTAAAAATAATATTTGCTTCCCATCTATTATAAGAGACTTTTGCTAGCAAAAAGGATTAAAAAATAGCATTTCACTGCCCACACCAGAATCTTTACGTATTTGTTAGCCATAAGGTAATATTGGCAAAACAAAACAAATCTAAAGGCATATCTTCTGAAGAAGACTCAAAGGTGAACACAGTTCTGCAGTCAAGCAAAATTGCCAGCACAGGCTTCCCCGTCGTTCCCAAAATAAGTGAGGTGTCAGTAAAATTCCAGTTCATGCAAGGTCGTAATGATTTCTCCCTCCACAAATTACACCGCAATTTTAAAAGAGGGAAAATAATCCGAGCCCTCCTCTTGACGGTGCCTGCAGCAGTAAAAGGGCTCGGTGCGTGATGGTGTCCCAGAACACAGATCATCGCAGGCAGTAAGTAGGTTTTCCCTGGCTCATTCAAACAGTCAGAGTTCATATCACAGAAAGTCAAACTGAGGATTATGTGAAGACCTAAGGAAAATAACCAGCTAGCCCATCTAAATTGATCCTTCAGCCTGGAAAATTGTAGTACTATAATAAATAGGCTGCTTTGTTTTCTCATCCAGACTTTGTGCCCACTGCAAGCTTTGTTGAGCTTTCTTCTATTACAAGCTTACAAGATTTGTTATCCCACTGGCCCCCGTTTACTTTATTCCTTTATATGCAGCAAACTGCCTGTAAAATATTAATACACCGACTGTAGAAAATGCGCAAAATCCAAATAGGTGCAGGTGAGACCGCCTTGATAATTGAATATCATAGTAAAGACCCAGTATAATTTAATTTACTGTGATAAGCATGTAAGTCCCAATTTTCCTGACAATTGCTTATCCGGTGTTTCAATTTTTCTTTTCTTCTTTTAATATTCTTTTAGGTAAAAAAGTTATTTCTATCATATCCACAGTGGGTGGATAAGATCAATAAAATATACATAGCATTCACAGAAGTGCCAGGCTTTACTTTTATTGAAAAATGTAGTAGTGATGTGTAATAAAAAGCATTCTCCCTTTGTGGAGGTGGAGAACAGCTAGTAACATTCCAGAAGGCCTCTTTTTTCTGTACTCCTCCTGCATTTTAAGAAGAGAACACATCCATTCTCGCTTGCTTTTCAGTTTTGATTGAAGCCAACAGACACAGACAAGAATTTAAACCTGCGTAAATCTGACTCTGTATTGCAAGGTTTGCGTACATCCTCAGCTTCTCACTAAGGTACAGGAGCTGCCCCTGAATACAAAGTTGGTCTCCTAAGTAGTCACTGGCAATATAGCTGCTTTGCACATATTAATTATGTTTTATTTACTGGATCCTCTTTATTGTGATTGTTCAGGGATTTTTTTAATCCTATAAAATATGCTAGTCATATAGCATTGTCACATAAACATTCCCAAAATGATTTTGCCTTTTGGAAGCTCCTAATTCTGCAGTGCTGGCCCCGTTACCTTAGCACTATTTTTCACCAATATCTTTTCCATTTTAACTAAACCATCAGTGGCTCTATCCGGTCCTGGAACCAGCCTCTCTGAGGTCTCTCCACACCAGGCGGCACACAGAGGCACAGATTTCCATACCCAATAACCTGCCACTATATATGAACCTCCTTCACATGCTAACGAGAACTTGTCCCTATCCGCCCCTGCGGCACAGAAGCATGTCGGGGTGATGCGGGGATGTTTGACTTCAAGCGCATCCCATCTGGCTGAGCTCGGCTTGCACTCGCTGAGCTCAGAGCCCCTCTCCCTGCACCTCCGGGGGCTCTCTGCAACTGTTGCCGACCAAATATCTCGTATTTGGCAGACGACTTAAAGGCGCGTCCAGGAAACATTATCTTTAAGCCAAAAAGCACTGATGAAACAAAGAAATTAAGGAGAGAAGAGCACAAAATGAACGGCCTGTCAGTACAACCACTCTTGGCCCCTGCCCTTTCCTAGCCCCAGCACAGGCAAGCCTGCCCATTTTATTTGCATAGATGGTGAAAAGTGCTTCTGCACCAGGGGTCAGCACAAAGCCTATAGATCATTTAAGACCTTGGGCTGGCCTTCTGGGCAGGGGTGAATTTTGCTCAGCCAACATCTTTATTATCTTGAAGTAATCTCCAACCTCTTGGGTTTGGTGTCATGTGGAAAAATACCTCTGCTGGGAGAAAAAACCCTCCCTGTTTATTTGAAAGGTCTAGACTGGATGGAATTTTCTTTTTCCCTTAAAATTATCCAGATGATATATGTTGCATTGTAATTTTGATCTATGCCTGTTAAGGTTATACTTCTGCTCCCACCAGAGTCTGTGGCTAACACTCCCCTGATTGTAGGGAAAGCAAGCCCTCGAGCTGGAGGGAGTTAGACCTCCGTGGAAAGAAAAGCAATTATAAGAAAATTCTAACTTCATATCTATGGTAATAAAAGAGAACAGCTCAGATAAAAATGAATTAAAGGAACGTGAAAGTTTCAGGTCTGTAGGCAGTTTATGGAGAATGAATACATTGTGTTTTTAACACTCTCCGGTTGAAATGTTAGACTAGGAAATCAAAGTTTGATCCAATAATAAATCAGCTGGTTAGCACAAAATCTGATGCATTTAAAATCCGGCTTCATAAAAATGTCATTCATTGATGCTGTATTGAGAGACTGCCTAGTCTGTCAAACACCTTCAAGTAGGTCATCTTTTAGGGATTAGTCTAAGTTGCGATCTGTTGACATTTCACATGTGACATCATAAGCTTCTTAAAATGAATGAAATTCTGTTACTTTTTTTTTTTTTTAAGGCAAATGATAGCTGAAATCTTGCAAGGCACAAAGATTTTCAAAACTGTCTAGTGATTTTGGCTGCCTTGTATTTGGAGTTTAACAGAATTGAAAGAGCCTGTTTGTCAGGAAGTGAGTGCTTATTTTTTTCTGAAAATCAGACTTCCTCTCTCAAACTGGAACTTGAAACATGAAACACTGTAGAAACGAATAGCGTCCTCTGAAAATCCCTACCCATCATCTTCTAATTAATGATGTATTGCTCTATTATTTGTCGGAAGACGACCAGTTAGGAAGATGGATGTGAGTTTGATCCTCTAACTCTCAGATCAGTTCTGCTACCAATTTCTTGTGTGCCCTTGAGCAAGTCACCTGCGTTAGGCTTCTCAGAGGTGCTCATTGCTGGCCTCATCCCTTGGGCATTACAGTCCGCTTTGAAACGGTCCGTGAAGCTTTCTGTGCCTCAGCATTACTGTCTGCACAACTGAGGCTCCTATTGCAGAGGATCACTGTGAGCACGACTGTGAGTACGGCACCATCCATATGTAAAATAGACCAGTGAGACCTACACAGCAGGACTACAGGGCATTATAATACACAGATGTTTCTTTTCCAGCTTATATTTCGATAACCGGATAAAATAACAGGAATGTCTCTGAGTGGGGCTTCCTAATGGAGCGGCAGAAAACCATGGAGGGGCTGCAGCTTCTTTTGGTTGCTCCTTTCCTGTTTGCCCCCCGCAGTAGCCCTGGGCTCTGGTGTTGAGGACAGTGAGAGAAGTAGAACTGCACTGGGAACTGAGATTGCTCCCTGCTATTAGTAAGAGGGAAACAGGACAAATAATTGATTTAACATGAATGAGACTAGTAACTCATCTGAACGCATTAAATTAACAAGAGGGACATTATACGAGAATGTTTATTTTTACTGTAGTGAAGCAGCACCATTTTATTGTGTGTTCTAACTACTTAAAGCCATTGGGCTGGCCATCTTGAATATACTTAAGGAAAATATCCTTATGGAATGGTTCTCTTTTAAACATCAACTGGAGAAAAAAGCTAGTATGAATAACGGTACACTAAGTATACTATTTAAAAATGTCATTTATTTATACATCCTTTGTATATTTGTGTATTCATTGAGACCATAATTTCTCAAGAAACTTATCTCTGTATCTTATTTACTTGTCTGGAGTGGCTTCCCCTTTCATACCAGTAAACTAAACATATAATTGTTTAGAAACTCTGAGGACTTGCCAAAATATGAACTCATGCGCATGGAAGAGGGCAGAAGTTCAGATTTCAATCTGGCCATGTAGGGCGGCACGTGCTGTCCTAAGCTGCTCTAGTGAAGTTGTTCATCTTAGTTGCTCTCCAGAGGCTCTTTTACTGGGAGAGAAAAAAGATCTGACTGCCAAGAAGGAGGATGATGCTGTCTGCGGAGATGTATCAAGGCTCTAATAGGGAAAACAGAATATTTCTTTTTTCTTCTTTCTCCCCCTGTTCTGAGGGACTCTGGAAGAGAGTATGATCCAAAAATGATAACTCTCTGCAGGGCCATGTTCTCCACTCAGGGCTGTGCTCTGGCCTTTCAACTCACTGTGCTGGGCCACTGATTGCCCCTTTCTGTTTTCTCTCTTTGCCACTGTAAAGGAGCCCCTAATTCCTGGGGCCTTCTCCTTTTCTTCTGTGCTCCTGCAGTGTCTCATCCACCAAGCAGCTGTAACCAGGATCGCAGTCCGCTTTACTGACACATATGTATTTTCTTGCACCTTAGACATAACTCACGAGCAATATACCATCATACAGCTCCACAGTTGAACAGGACACAAAACCCCACTTCTTTTTCCTTGGGCACACATTCAAAGGGCTAGTCACCAGCAGAACAAACTGTGGATTCAAGGAGAAATAACTTTTTTACCAAAAGCAAGAAAAATGTTTGTTATCATCTGTATGGAGCAGGAAAAAAAATGAATTTGCTCCTTTGGGTTGTAAATACTCACAAACTGCATGAAATCCAAATGACTAGAGAGTACCATATAGCTCTCCTGTGCCATTCAGTGCTTGGGAGCACCTGGCTTTCGGCAGCCTGGGAGCACTCAGAGGTGGAGCCCACATTTTCTCCCTTGCTGTCACAGCTTCTAGGGTTATTCTCTTAGGGTGCTGAAGGGTACCAGTACTGGGAGCTTCCAGGTCTGCCATGTGACATGGGACCAATGTCCCTTCAGGTGCACTTAACCCTGTGGTGTAGCAGCAAATAAAAAGGTGGCTGCGCTTTTCCTGTGAGGTATGCCTTCTATTGCCCCAGCTGGCACTTGTGGTTAGCAGCAGCTACGCTGCCGACTCGTGCAGCATCGTTTCAGGCTTTCTGTTTTGATCGAGTTGCTCAGAGTAAAATGCCAAAGCACGCTGCTGACCCAGAGTCAGCCAGAGCAGGTGGTGAGGCAGAAACGCCGTGACTCCTGTGAGCCAGGGTCTTGAGAAGCTGTTCAGCAGCAGCTGTTTTGTGCAGCTTCAAGGGCACGTCACAATAAAGAGCATTACAGCATCTTAAAGCCTGACAGCGCAGCTTCTTTGCCACAGAGAGCTCAGCACTCAGGCAGCATTTCTCAGCACTTCAGAAGGCAACAATCCACAGACCAGCACTCCTGTGAGCATGCACAAGGTGCAAAGGAGCCATGCAATGTGAATGGCACAGAAGAAAAGCTCAAGCTAGCCTTCACTCACCCCGTCATCTGGATGAGCTGGAATAGGTCGTTGCATGGAAAGCACGCTGTGAGAAGACTGCTGCTGCTCCCTTCTGCAGAGGTTTGCTCTTCCCCACGACATGCCATGTGTTATGGCTCATATGGCAAATTGCTCATCGGATTGAGTTTTCTTCCTCTTCTTGAATAACATATCCCATCCCTTCTTCATTCGTTATGGGGCATGGTACATCTGGCAAGGCTCGGTGCACAGAGGGGTGGGAGGAGGTGGGTGCGCTGTGCTCAGGTGCCTGCCTGTGGACCGGCACGCTCATGAAGGCAGCAGGCAAACCCTGCGGCACGAAAGCACTGGCTGGGAGGACAAGGTGGCATAGGATGCAGGGTTGCTATTGGCATGTTCTATAAAATGTGTGTCTTTTTGACACATTTTGGAAGATAGCGCAACAGACACGCATATGCCACCTAGCACACTTTTGGGAGCATGGCAGGAATCCAGCGGAGTTACAGATTAAAGCTAAAATGGGATAGAATGCCATCGCTCATTTCAAAGATGTGTATCAGGCACTCAGGTCAGGCCATCTGGGTAAAATTTGTGACTAAAAAAATTTTCTGCAGATGATTTTGTAATTTTTCTTGTATTAATCATGACCTGTATTTTATCTTGATCAGCAGATATTTCATCTCAGACTAATTATGTCCTCCCTGTGTGCTATGAGGGACTCCTAGATCCAAACTCAGAAAGAGTCCTGGAGAATGCACTTCTAGGGAAGAGGTGGGGGGGTAATGCAGTTACAGGAAAATCTAGGCTACGCTTTCTTGGCTGATGTCAGTTTGATTGATTTTATATGGAAGATCTGAACATCTTTTTGTGGGCAAGAGTAGTAAAAAAGGTAGTTGCAATTCTCTATAGATGTGTTGGGAGGGTGAAGGAGAGTCTCTAAATTCCAGCCACAATCCAGCCATTTATCAGAGCTACCTCTTTGCCACAAAGCACTCCAGTCTCTTACCTGCCAATATCTTCCAGAGGGAGAAAACCGTATGGGCAGCTCTCCGTCTTCCTCCTCAAGGCATGGTACGAATTCAAAGCGCATCTGAAATCTGATAGAGAATCTCTATGAGGATCCTGACAGCCAGGATCCGTTTTTACACCCCTTTGATGTGCAGAAGTACTCCATCAGCATGCTTCCTCTCCTGCGTCTGCAACTTCCAGACACATGCAGGTCTATGGTTCTTCTAGGAGCATCCCACCAGGAGGGCAATGCATGTGTTATCTGTCTGCTATCAGTATTATTCCCCATCTTCCAATTCTGCATTGCTATTGATTGATTGTGTGCTGGCTGGCTGACTCTAATAGATAGCTCATTCACTGCCTTTAATTGATTGCACGTTCATCATCCTTTGCCCAATACCCTGAGCAGATTGCTATTAATTGCCATTTACTTATTTCACATTACTATTTATTGCTGTCTTCCTTCTCATCAGCTTCTCTCTTTCTCTCTCCTGTCCTTTTTGCCTCCCCTTTGCCCCCTCCATCTGCCAGTGTCTCTCCTTTTCCCCCTGTTACCTCCTTGCTCTCCTACATCATGAACCTGTTTTTCACTATGGTCTTGGTGAAACTTGTGCCTGCCACAACCTCCTATCTTGCTGCCACCGGTGTCTGCCTTCTCTGTCCTCTGTTCTGGGAGGGCCTCTCCTCACGCCTGCCCCTCCTGCCCTCAGCAGCTCCCAAGAAGAGGAACAGACAGGCTGGCACCGAGCACAGCCCAGGGGACCGCAAGGACCTGAGCCTGCACCCGAGAGATGTGCAGTCCTGAGCCCTTCCTTGGGGGCTGCTCAGGAGATGTCCAAGTCATAGTGCTCCAGATGAAGGAGACGAAAGTGAGAAAAGGCAAGAGTTAAAAGCAGGCTTTCCTACAGTATAAGGAATAAGACAGCCAGTGTCTGTGCTTTGGAGTGGGAGTGTTTTCAACAACCCTTTGAAGGTCTGCACTGTGGCTACCAGCATAGGGACACGAGCCCCAGTGAAAGTTTCTGGTAGGGAAAACTGCAAATGAGCAGACGTCTTGTCTGTTGGGTAGTAACCCTCTTGCTGGTGTGTGTGAACAGTCTTCTACGTGGCGATGATGAACATGTGTAACCTCAGCGGGTGGGACTCTGGGCAGCAGCATGCTGGTGGACACCTATTACACCTGCTGAGAGTGGTAAGTCTTCAGTATGTCCTGCCACACCTGACATGAGTCCAGCCAGAGTGCAGCGTGAAAACAGGCACATCTGCCTTCAGCACTGCTCATCAGCATGTGGAAAGAGGAACCTCCACACAGCAGGGTATGGCTATCGAGAGCCAAAGCCTGGGAGGGACGCTGAGGACAGCGCGTTCAAACACGACCCAGAACTTTATGCATTTCATGGATCAGCACCGGGGAGGTTTGTGCGCCTCCTTGCCTGCCTTTCCCCTCCCAGGAGTGCTCTGTAGCCAGAGTGCGTCCCCTTCCCAGCCTGTGGCCAGCACCACAGCGACGTGCTGCGTGGACATTATTTCACAGGCAGGAGGAAAGGGCGCAGACAACTGGCTTCAGTGCTCCCCTTTGGCTCCTGCCCAGGCCCAGTCACATTACAAACCTCACAGGAAGGCTACCAGGGACACTCAGAATGCTCGACCAAAATCATTAAAAACAGGCTCATTTTAATAACTCCAAGCTTTGTACTCTCATATGTCTTAGAAAGAGCTCTATTGCTCTCCAATCTGAACCTTTAAAAATAGTCTGTGTTTTGAAATCATCATAGTGCAGATCATCCTTTACTGGAGGGTTGATAGGAAGGTGTGAAAAAAAAGAGCAGACAAGGATCTGGAATCAAAGGCAGGGAAGCACTCTGAGACATGTCGATAAGAAGTGCTATAAGAATGCCACATTAAAAGGACTGGCAGATTTCTATCATCTAAGCTGTTCCTCCTCCTGGGTGCATTCATCTTTCAGCGGAGCACTTCTTCATCCATACCATCCCTGTGACTGTGATGGCACCTTTCCAGAAGACCGTGTTCTGACCAGAGGTGCGCAGATCTAGCCACCTTCCCTGGTCATGTGCCCTTATCTGAAGTCAGTGAGGTCAGGTCTTTGGTCCCTGACCTGTGCAGTGTGGCGATGGTGCAGACGGTATGTGGAGTGCCCCTAGCTCAAGCCGATGCACATTTTACTCCTCCTTTTGACCCATGATGTAAGTAGACCAGATCGAGAGTCACTTCTCTTGCAGAAGCTTAAAGATGTCAGTTCCAGGCGAGGCAAAAAATTCACAGGCCTCAAGCAAATATCCGTCGGTGACCAAGACAGCCGAGAGCTTTCCTCTGGCTGCACATGGTACTGCACATGCTACCGCGCAGCTGCAAGACAATGCTTCAGTCATATTTTTAGACGAAAAAATCAAAGATGTTCGTCCCCGCCTAGCACATGCCAGAAAAAACACAAATGGACAGCGCTACTTTCAGTTCATTTGCTGGACAAATTACGTCTAATGAAGAAATGGCACGGGGGGGGCTGTTGAAATGAAGGGCGTGCAAAAGGGAAAACTGTGAGAGCCGCCAGGGCAGGTGCCAAGGCGATCTGTGAGCAGCCGGGGAAGCGCAAATCCTCCCTGCAGTAATCCCCACGTCTCCCCGGTGCACAGGGGCTCCCGGCACAGGAAGGGATGGCGTGGTGCCCGGAGGGCTGCTCAGGCTGGGCAGGTCCCACTGGTTTGAGTGGAGGGGCCGATGCGGGTGGCTGCTGGCCGGGGACCGCTGCAGCTCGCTGGCACTGCCGAGCGGACCCAGTGGGCACCGGTGTGTCGCTGTTGAATTTGGCCATTATCCCTCTGTGAGCAGCAGGCAAAGGGTGATAAGGGAACTGAAAACGCGTCTTTGAAATGGAGCTCAGAAGATACCATGACACAGATTTCAGTTTCAGACTCTCAGTTCTGACAAATTAGACTTGATCAAAACACGATTCATCATTCCTATTATTTAACATTAGGGGCGAGATGCAAAATTCTCCAGAGATCAAAGACATATGGCCGAGTTCAGGTGTGATACAAAGGTGCTTTAAAACAACCCTTCCTTTATCTTCATTTTTATCTTCCTTTAACTGAAAAAGATCATTACTTTTATTTTTTTAACCAAACTGGCAGAATTTAGACTTTGAACAGGAGAGAATACACGTCCACCATAAACAAGAGATGGTTTGTGGATGTTTGTATTTGACAGCTGTCTTCCAACAGGTAATCAGATTAAATAAATGGTGTGCCTGCTACTCACTATAGGAGAGCTAACAATTACATACAGGAAGATGTGACACAGTTGGTTTTGATGGTTTCCCCTGTGGTCTTCACTTCTCCTTTTGGTGAAAGTGATGCAACTGTGATTTCGCTCATTTCCACCCTCTTCAGAATTTGTGAAAGTGTCCTGTCTGTGTTTCTTTTTATATCAGCATCTTCATTTTGCTGTCAATTCAGAAGCAAATCCAGTTGTTCAAACAGATTAAGGCTAAAATGAAACATAGCTGGAAAACAGCATTTCTCTCAGCCAGTGTTTTGTGCATAAAATCACCGAGTCACAGAATCACAGAACAGTCAAGGCTGGAAGGAACCTCTGGGAACCTTCTAGTCCCTCGCTGCTGCTCAAAGCAGCTGACATATGGGGACCAAAAAACAGGAGTGTGCTCTGCCTGTCACTTCAGTGAAATGCATGCAACAATTTCTGTAGAATACTAACACTTTCTTAGTGCATCTAATGAACAGCCCATGTTTAGGTATCTTGGAATACAGATGGTATTCAGAATTCATGAAGCGGGCCAGAAGCACTCCCTTAGTCTTCATCCCAGAAATTAGCAACAAAGATATAAAATCACATGAATACTTGTATACTCACACCCTAAATTACAAGTTTTTGACATAATAGCATGCCAATGCAAAAGTACTGAGCAATTTTCCTTTAAGCAGAATGCAGTGCATTGCTTTTGTGCTTGCAAGCCCTTGGCTATGTGAAGACTTCCGTCTTTTCATAGCTTCCTTAACCGCTAATTTATTACACACATAGGAGATGCACACTCTCCATCAATGTCTAGATACCAGGAGCAAGCACAGTGATGTTTTTGAAAGAATGTGCAAAGGCAGCTGCATCCAGTGTTTCTCTATGGGGACACGTGGCAGCAGCACACTGATGTTGGGCACCACCTCGTTCAGCGTGCGTCTGTTTGCGTCCTATTCTGAGTCACTGACTCTTTTCCATGCTCTGTCTAGGCAGCCAAGCCCCTAAACTTTGGTTTACATCCAAGGAAACATGCAACACCCTGGTTTTAGCCACCTGAACTCTGTTGGATCTAGCTCTTCATGTCCAGTCCTGTACTACATCACACTGCAGGAGCTGAGGCCACCAAACACACGTGTGCTTGTGCTCCCACACGGCTCTGCCTGAACAAGCAAGGGGAAGCTGTCCAAGCTAATTCACTTTAGGGGACAGGCGGTCTGCAGCCAGGCTCCCCCTCCATAGAGGGTCTTTCTCATTTAATCCAGCAGCTGCAGACTTACCTGCAGACTTTCTTCAGGTTAAGATTCATTGAGGTCTTTGGTTCATGTTCACCTCACAGTTCGCTGGGAGAGTGAGTTTCTTGCCCTCTGTTTTCTGCCACCTCTCTGCCAGTCGTCACCATTCCCACAGCAGAGTCAGGACAATAGGCCTCAGACTCTGGTTTATGGGTGGACCGCCCTGGGGAATGACGCCTGAAACAATGATGCTCTAGAGGTCTTCCCCGTGCCCACCGTACCTGACCCTGTGCTACTCATGAATCAGGTCTGAGCTTCTGTAATTTCCAGTTGAGCAGTGGAAAGCAAACCCTCGCCGATTTTGGTTTCCTCATTGTGGGTGGCAGCAGCGGAGGGACTGTTGCACGAGCAGCTCAGGCATTTGTATGGCAAACAGGACAGCAGAAGCAGTGAGGAAGAAACTTTGTGAGTCACGCCAAGGTAAGCGGCTAAGCCAACCACATCCATCCATGCTGGTCCCCAGTGATTTCACTGCCATGTCAATGGACACACGAACGGGCAGCTTGGGTGCTACCTTCAACCACCGGTGGGTTTGGCATGTCTTGTCTGTCCACAGCTTAGGTTCAGTTTCAGTCTGTTCCTGAGCGCTTTGGGCAGACTTCAGCTTAACGCAGAACATTTTAAATTTAAATATTTTAAATCAGAGCTTTTTGCTGTTCTTAATCAGCTTTAAAATGACAACTAAGTTCAACCAGCACAACTCAGTAGGTGGGAAAGTCCTAGGAAACTGGATGGGGATCAGGAAAGCTGGTCAGGTGTTCAGGCTGACCGGCTGGCAGCCTCATAGGTCCTGAGTGTTGCAAGAAATGAAACTCAGTATTTACTCTATTCATTAATTCAAACACTTAAACAAATTAGAAAATTAAATATTGTTATAATCTGACTAATATAATTAATTTGGAATTAATTACAACTGTCATATCAAAGTCAGATGAGCCTCAATATTATACAGGTATTTAGTCAAATTACTTCAAAATTAATCAGTCTTTATGCATTTTAAAAATAATCTACAATGAAGGATGTCCTCTGTTTAGAAAGTACAGCTGAAGAATTTTACCAAAACCTGTCAAGTTGTGACTCTAAATGTTAACCTTCTTTGTGCTGAAATAAAACTACCGGCTGACAATCTGATTGTCTAAGGGATGATTACTAAAGCTTTCTTCTTAGAATTATGTTGCTGAATAGTTGAGTACTTAGACAGCCTGCTCTGGTGCCTTTGAAAATCATATTGGCAACCTCAAAAATCTAGTTGTTACCTTTCCCTGCCTCCACCCTCAGAGATGTTTATCAATTTGATAAGAAGTTTGAAAACTTTATTTACGAAGGATTGTAGATAATTGATTCTTTTCAGACTTTTAAACATACAATACACTCTAAAAAACAATTTTATAGAATAATATTTGAACACTAAAGCCTTCTCTAGATTGACTCTACATGTGCTCATATGCATGCATTTGGTATGCCTGCTTTCACACATAAGATTAAGGAACATAAAAAGACCATGGCATTTCACAGCACAGAAGAACAGAGGAAAAAAAAGAATAATAAATTTCTGAAGATAGATGGAGTCTGAAAACATATCAGCTCTTTCAGGCTTCTGGATTTGTACAAAGTAAAACCTAGGACTGCAGCCAATAAGCCAGATGGTGATCTGCTGGACATCACATCTCTTGAACAGACTTTTGCTCCGTTCAAGATGACTAGTCACATGTTGGTAGGGGGTACTTTTTAGTGCTGTGACTTTTCTCTGCTCAAGGTGGATGGTCACAGAGCTTTTAGAATATTAATTTTCCTTATCTTTTTTAGGGCTGTTCTTTTTGCCTTCCAGAGCATCCGTCCAAAATCTTTGGACAAATCCGGTACAAAGCCTACCTCGATGTTATGCAAGTTACCAAAAACTTTCAGGTCAAGTCCCTAACTAACATCAACTTTTAAGAATTCTACTTTAAAAAGTAATTTAAATACAGTCAGTGTTTTGCTTCCCACAGTGCCTCCCTACCACAAATATATACAAAATCCATAGACAGAAGACCATTTTTGAGGAAACTGGCATGGCCTTATCTGGCTGAAAGGTCTTGAGATAACATTGTGTCACCAATTTAGAGAAAGTTCAGCATAAAAATAGAAGTCACTACTTAAAAAGGAACCATGATAAACACTAATCACCAAGCATTTGCCCATCAGTGATATTTTGCATGGTTATTCTAAAAGATAAGTTTCACTATGGAGATTTTTTCTCAGAAACAGCTGATATGCAATATTTTCCTCGCACACAAATGGGCTCCATGTCAAGCTGTTTGTCAACTGGAAATTTCATCTTGCAAGGGAAAAGCTATTTTAAAGCCATTCAGGAGTGAAATTCATGTAAAGCACTAAATGGTATAGATGAAATTTGCATTCCTTAAACTGCTCTTCCCATGCAGGAAATCTGGGCTTCACAGCTCCCTGTGTTGATAGCAGAGAATGGCTGAAATACATAGCAAATGCTGTTGAAGTTTCTTCCATTGTGTTATTTCCACTGGGAACTGCATTCATGAGAATGTTACCATCTCCCAATACCATCGTCAGTAGAAGGTATCATTATTTACATGAATTCACGTAGACATTTACATCATTCTGTCCTAGAGATACTGCCTTTGCATGCCATAGCAAGGCACGTTTTGTCCGAAGTCAGAGCAAACAGAAGAAAATAAACATTGTGTTGGTGAAGGTAACGAGACATAAAACATTACACCTGTGACGACTCCTGGAAGGGAATAGAAGCATAAATGCCAACTAATTCTTTTTATGTCCTGAAAAACAGAGCTAATCCGTGCAGCTGGCAGCACTGCTGTGCCACGGGTACTCTTATAGGGAAACTGTTCCTGTGACTGACTCTCTACAGGGCACATTTTGTCCTTTATCCACAATAAGAAGAGAAGAGCAAACAGAAAAACGCATTCACAAACTGCCAAAACTGAGAAGGACCAACTCTGTGGGCTGCAGAGGTAGATTATCAGAGAGGCACCGTTGAGAGCTACAACTCAGAGATGGTTTCAAAGCTGTGATACCTGGATTCGAGTGGAAACCTTCCCCTACGATTTCTCAGAAACCATTCTTATTTCTTTGGTCTCTGCCCTGGCACAGTTTTACCATCACCTCTGTCTCTCTCCATACCTCTCTGGTTTGTTTTCATTACATGCTTTTCCTTGCATCTGTTGCCTGCGCTAATGCTTGTCCTTCTGTACCACACTTTTAATTCTTTGTTCTTTTCATTTATGTTTCTTTTTCCTCTCATCTTTTGTGGCTCCAGTCACCTTGCCCATTCTCCTGCATATCAGAAAGCTTGGGGATGGGGTATTTGATACTCCAGGGGTCCGGTACCCCAGGAGGCTCTGCCAAGGGCTGTTGCCATGGTCATAACGGAGGCTGATGGACAGCTGCTGGAGCTGGTGGTCATATCTATGTGAGCTTCCACACCTGGCTGAGCTACAATTCCTGTAACAATACAGAGGGAACATGAGTATAGTGTAAGGAGCCACCTTTACCTACAGATGCAGTGGCATCAGGAGTGGCACTCATAACGGATGAGTGGACTTTGGGTCACTCAGCTGTATTCCCTTACATTAACCCCATGACAAACACTGGGGAGTAAAATGTGTATTCATACATTTTTAGTTACATAGCCACATACATATGCATTACAGCCAAATACTAAAATTCTTAGCATTTGTGATTTCACACTGACTTTGCACTGTATTTATAACACTACAAAAGAGGCTTTAAAAAAACCACCAGATTTTCAGCAAGTGTAAATCAGTGTAGCTCCACTGAAGTGCGTTGCCTTGACTTTACTGTGAATGTAATTCAGACCTGAAACACTGAAGGTGCGCTGACTTGTGCCAGCGAAAAATCTGAATGAAAAAAAAACTCATAAAACAACTAATGTATTTATCTCCTTGTATCAAAACAAGCTTGGGTGAAAGCAAGCCAATATGAGTCTATGTGTATATATACTACTTTCCATGGGACTGCCAACATTTTTTTGTTTAGATGTGACTGACATATGAAATTCTCCATTGGAATCAAACACAGAACTGTTAAAATTGCCCCTCTGCTGCTAATGACTTCTTCCAGTTCGCATCCATATGACTAAAGTTTTGCTTATTCGATAGCTAGAGTCAGGGTACTATTATGTATTGGTAAAGCAATTATTTTTATTGAACTTCTTAGTAATAAGATAACGGGCTGATTTCTTCCTGACTAAAGGACAGGTCAATTTGTATCGAGTGTGTGTTGTTTCTCTTTAAAGCTCTTTAAGAAAATGCATTCTTTTTGTAGGGAGCTATAAAGTGGATTTAAGGTGATACCCACTGCCACTATGTAGAAGGCAAATTGCCAGCATTGTTAACATACATGGGTATATAATCTGAGTAACCCTTAAAACTCTCTGTGAGCCCTGCAATCTATTCTTGCTGACACGCTGGCATTGTGGACTTTGCTACTAGCTCCTCTTCCAGACATCTTTCAGCACTTATCCCACAGGCATAGCCTGAATTTCTAGGATCTCATCTCTGCTTGGTGCCTAAATCAGAGCTTTTTTTCTTTGATTGTAACACAACTTTTACTGAGTAAGTGACAACAGAGTGGCGGAGTCCTGCTTTCGAACAGCTGATCTGAAAAGGGCGCAAGCGGAGCCTCTGCTGCTAAGATTCAAAAACACACTCTTGTTGACCTCCCTCTATAACAAAACTCTTCACCTGTGAGTAGTATGCCTCAGGAACAGATTGTGAGTGGCGAAGTCCTCATGCACAGTCCTTTTTGGGAGAACCTGATGACAGACAGGCAGGCGGCATGCTGAGGCTGCTGCTGAGTATGGAAAATGCACTTGCACCTCCTCTCCACAGTCCCTAAGGCATGGGAGCCATTTGGACCAGCACTTGCCGAGGTCCCTGGAAGTATCTGGGGTACTTGACAGGTATTCAGCCTGGGGTGGTGTCCGTGGGCTCTGCCCAGGGACAGCTAAGAATAGCTGCGTTTACTAACACCTCTCACAAATGACAGCCAAGAGCAGCATGACAGGTACCTACGCAAGGCGTAATGGGTGAGCGGGTAGGGAGGAGAAGGGGGAGTCAGGAGCCTGCCTCCTCTTTCTGCTTCATCGATTCACTCGGCACCTGCTTCCTCCTCTGTAAAATGGGAGTTTCTAAGTTCACTCCCAGTTTTGATAGCTAGATGAAAAGAGGTGATGCACATTAATTTTCATACTCTAATTTTCATAAGCAGGTATTAGGCTTGCTCATGATTTTGAAAAGCTCTGTCAAAGAGAAAGTCAGACTGAGATCATGATGTGACTCCTTCCCCAGCTCCGGAAAGACTCAGTAGTCAGTGGATACCAAACCTTCTCATGCAGCAGGTTTATACCCTGCTCTTTGAGGTATGGCAGTTTCAAAAACTTAGGCAAACTCACCGGTTGGGCATGTCAGAGGAGAGGAGCATTCCCACAAGGGAACTTGTCTGCCTGACTCGGATATTCAAATTTTGTCAGACAGGATCTCCCTCTGCGGTAGGCAAATTTCCTTCTGCCCTGGCTAAGGAGCAGCGCTGGCATTTTTTCAGGAAAACGGTGTCATTAGGTACTTAAGCATAGAACAAGGTGGGTGCCAAAGCAAGGGTAGACTGGAGCACAGCCATGAAAACACCAAGTCATGGAGGATCCGTCACAGCACGACACAAGTCTCTGGTACACAAGGCTGTGTCTTCTCCCTTTTCTCACTGCTCACATATGTGTGTGCCACGCTTATCCTAAAAGAAAACATAGTATGATAAAAGTGATGGACTTAACCTTGGCTTTTACCCAGCACTCTCTCCTCAGGAAAGGCCAGTGAAGGAGTATTTGCTGTGGCTGGCATTAGTCTGGGGGAGCGTGCCTGAGGCATGTCACCTGCCCCCCCTGCCCTGCGCCGGGCTCCTCTGCCCTCTCCTGCCCTGCAGCCCCGTGGAGCCCAGAGACGGGCACCGCGCGAGCAGCAGAAACGGTGACCGAAGCCCCTCACTCTAGAGCTGGCGTGGGAGTTTCCATGCACGGGGCGCAGGGTCTGGCACATGATGAGACATGAGGCATGTGGTATGGAAAAGATTTCCTATTATTTCTCCAAAATTAAGGAAGAGAAGCATTTCCAGGGGTTGATTCAGAACAGCGAGGTGAGGATCCTGCCCTGAGATGCCCTCCGCAAGAGCCTCTCTTTTTAATGGCAGAGAAGCCACAGCGAGCGTGGCTTTCCCGTGGTAAAGGCAGCCTCTGTGAGCATCTTGTTATCACCTGGAGAAATCCCTGAAGATCCTAATTAAGGCCTGACTTCACCTAAATATCTGTAGTCAGGAAAGATAAACAGGCATATGCATAAATTAGCATGAGCTGAGTTATATTCTTTGTAAAGAGGAACTCAGCAAATATATTTGCTTCTGCCTTCTAGAATGGGCAAGGCAAGGCAAAGAAAGGCAAGGAAAAGAAAGGAAAGGAAAGAAAAGGAAAGGAAGAAGAAAGGAAGGAGGAAAACAGAACAGGAAAAATGGAAAAGGTAGAGTGGGAAGGGAGACTTTCTTCTAAAATGGACCTTTTATTTTATTCTACTCTTGTCCCTTCTCTGTCTATCTATCACATGCTCAACGTTGCTTTTGTTTTACCACTGTGCATTAAGTGTGCCAAATCCCTTTGCAAAAAGTCTTGAACCATAAATGAGCCTCAATTTTGATTTTGCTACAGTCAAGAGCAAATCCATTTACATCAGTGGCTAAGGATCATGGCTTTGCTTGAAAAACATTAAATCGGTAGCGAGAAGGTCATTTTAATGTGTTAGGCTGGGTTCTTAACTACTTAATTCAGTTTGGGTCTGCTGTAATTTTATTTTTCCAGCACTGGTGTGAAACCTGGAATAACCCTTTTAAATCTCCTGTATAGTTAATCCAGCAGGCTGCTCTACGGATATCGCAGCAAGGCTGGGTAGTTGCAGTCTCTTTAAGATGTTCCTTAAAGGAAATAATTGTATTTAAAAGGAATAATAATTTCTGAAGACTTTTTTTTTTCTCTGCTCAGTCTAATGGAGCCCTTTGAGCTCAAGACTTTATTTGTATATGACAGTATTAAATTACTATTTTCTTTAAATCTGTTTCAATTTCTTACCCTTGCTGAAAGGCTGAGGGCTGTAACAGTGGTATATCTGCCTTCCAGGGACAAATGCAAGTAACTAGGACTTTGGAAGGTCTTGTAAATATTTCTGAAAGCACATTTCATATCCCTGAATATTTTTTCTCCTTCTTGAAGTGTATGTATGTGCTGTAGCTTGTTCTGAGACAGAAATCCCCAAACTGGCTGTTGAGCAAAACTATGGATCACAGGAATTTTTACCAATGACAGTCCTCTCTGACCTGCAGTAACGCTCCTACTGTGTTTAACAAGTAACAGAACAGTCTATAATCCTTAACAAAAGAAGAGTTGTCATATATATACACAGTCTTCAGAGCCATTGCAAGCAATCTGTGATTCACTGAAAACAACCACCACTGCTTTCCTTAAAGATGTCTTAGCATTTTGTCTCTAAGCAACCCATCGGATCATTAGGGCTGAGCTTTAGACCATCCCTGATGTAACTTAACACAGCACTTCTTGGCCTAAAAGAATGACATGGGAAAAAAAAGAAGCAGTGACTATATATATTTATTTCCATTTAGAGAGATTTGTGTTTAGAAGCTCCTTTGCACTTCCAGACATCAAAAAGCCTGGTTTTAAGGAATGAAATTAGTTGCATTGCTGCAGATGGAATTTAAATAGTTCCCCCTTAAAATATTTTACGTTTGTTAGAAAGGTGTATGGCTAGAAATAACGCTACTGTGCACATGAAGGAATGTTGTCTTAATATGTATTTTTTTTTTATTAATCTGGTAATGCTCTGTACTCTCAACTGAATACAATACAGCCCAAAGATTCAGGAAGAACTTGATACAAGAAGTACGGCCTGATTTATGCAGAGCTAACCGTCATGCCAGAAGGCCCCAAAGGACTCGGTGAGCGCTCCAACTCCTACAGCCAGAAATACGAATTGTTGGTTTGCTGGATGCTAGTATCCCCTTTCAGAAAAGTCAAGATATGCTTGCAAGCGCAATGAACAGCCTTAGTGCTTACTTCCAAGCTAGAAAAAGTGTGTTACAGTGAGAGAGAGGGCTATCTGTTCAGCTAGTTAAAAAGAAGAAGATAAAGTGCTATCTTTATACATCAGCAGGTAAGATATGAGTGTCTTAAAAGGGAGAAAATATGAAGTACCAAAGGGCTATCGAACAATACAGAGAAGTGTGACAAGAGCTAGTGCCTGGAAGTTGGATTTGGACAGATTGAATACAACACACCTGTTAGCAGCGAGGATGATTAACGGCTGGGACAAACCCCATGAGGTTCTTTATCCTCTCTCTCTTGCCATCTTCAGTTCAAGTCTTTATGAAAGATAGGACTTCACCAAATGTAAGTCACTGAATTAATCCAAAAACCAGCTGAATGAAATTCTGAAGTCTGTATTAAACAAGCCAGAACAGATCTGCTGCTCATTCTGCCTCATAATCTACTGGAATATAGATGAGTCTTTCCATTGCTGCCTCTGCATTGGGGCACTCGTGTCACAGCTCGTGCCTGCAGCAGGGCATTTTATATTATGTCTCCTTAGCGGACAATGTTTTCTTAGCCCACTGTCAATCAAGAGTTACAGTGAGAAGGAGCTGTAATCTCACCATGCTGCCTTCTCACATGATGGTAATTCTGGTGGTCAGATTAGGGTCAATAACTGCAAGGAAATCCAGCATAGGCTGGGGATTTCAAAACACCCTACTCAAGCTGAAGCGCCTGTGTCTTGGGCTGACGACCCTGCCCTAGCTTTAAAATGCTGCTAGCCGTATAACCCTGACAGCAGAGAGGCCCACCAGGCTGACCCCTTGACTCAGCAGTGTGCTTGGTGAGGCTTGCTGAGCTACCTGCTGCCACGGCGCCCTTGCGAGCGATACCCAAAGCGGCCAGTGCGGCCCCACATAAATACATTGCAGCGAGTGCAACGTAGACAGGCCTGGACTGGCTGATCTCCGCCGTGCGCCGGGGCCAGGGCTGAGCAGGCAGAGCCCCTGGCAGCCTGGCAGCACATCCCAGCTTCAGAGCAGTGCCTCCAGACCCTGGTGATTTGTTGCATTAAGCAGTTTACATCCATCTGCCATAACCACGTTGGGTGAAGTTTTTTTGCGGAGCCTTTCTGTTGAATTCCCATATTCGGATAGGTGTTATTGGGAGGCAAATGACATATTTTTCATGCTTCGTGGTCTAAATTTGCAAGTGAAGATTCAGAGGTGCCTTTGATGGCTGGGAATTTACAGCATTTTGAAAAACAGGTCATTAATCTAGGTGCCTATTTCTGTGCATGTGTTTCTAACTTTAGTCCGAAAGAATGAAAGCAGTGATCTTCTAGTTTTGAAATGTAGAAATAATGTGATTCAGGAGATTCTTCACCCAGACAGCTGTACTCCTCCATAATCTTTCTCTACAACAATCTTTTAAGTCTTGGTTTCTCATTTGATTGGCCTGCAGTGCTGGATCTGGAGAACCTTCCTTGGGATATATGCCTTGGAAACCGTACTTTGTTTATGTCAGATCTACTCCCAAACTGTTAATGGTTTGGGGTTTTTTTGTTTGTTTGGTAACATCTAAATGCACTTTTACAACATGAAAACAATGTAAGGACAAATTCCGCACTTAGAAAAACTGCATACGAGAAAGCTTGTCTGGGAGGTGTTGACTCTGAAGGTGCTTACGAGGTAGAGTACGCTGTCTTTAGGATTTGCGTAAATAGATCCCACAGTGCCTTGCTGGGTAACATTAAGTAAGGACACTCTTACACATTTCTTAAATTACGTACGAAGCTGTGTGTTGTGCATGACAGGCATATTAACAACAAGCTCTAGCTGCCATTGTGTCAGCATGCCTGTACTGCCAGGAGATGGTCTGTTTTTTCCATTCCCTGTTGTTGTACAAAATTGCACTCATGGGAGAAGGAGCCAAGGATACAAAATGCTGACGATTATTGTACCAGGGTCTGGTAGTCACACTTGCTTTCCTGCAAGCTTTAATATTTATCACGTGGTGATGCATCTTGCCCCTACTGTTTTGAGCTGTGCTAACTGCTGCACACGTGCACAAGAAGATGGTGCCTGCCTCAAAGCAATATGCAAATCCCAGCACATATTGAAACACAGTAAGGAGTAAAGGAATATAACGAACAGACAGAAAGGGGAAAGATGCGGAAAACGTGGTAAAAACATGAGGCTTGTGGTTAGCATAACAAGCAAAGGTCACAGCACACCAAGTGCCTTATCCATAGGCCAGCAATTCACAAGCTTCATGACTGTAGTGAATTTAGAAGGATCTGAAAGAAGTACCTTTGTGTTTTTGGCTGGGTCTCTTCCCACAATCAAGGAGCGGCACAGGATGAAAGGTGAGGGTGTTTGAGGAAAAAATGCACAAGCTGGTATGAAAGGTTGGTCTCACAGAGAAGCGTCAGGGCTCAGTTATTTCGAAGTGTAATTATTGAGTATTCCTACGCTGGCAGATGCGGTGTTGAGCACAGGCATCCCAACTAGCTGTCTAGGAGGTGAGGCAGGAGAGAATTCACATGGACAAGTTCAGCCAGCTGAAAAGGACACGCTTTTAAATGTAGCCCAAGTACCTCTATTTCACGTTCTGCAATGTAAATACACTGCCTGATATGCCCCCCCCCCCCAGCTATTCCCTTCTTTACCCAGTTGGGCAGGACTGAGCTGTGACATCCATAAGGTGAAAAACAGGTCCTTCATTGAGCTGGATGCATTTGGTTTAACACAAGTGGAAGGACTCCTCGTCTTTGTATAAATGAGATGACCAATAGAGCTGTGTCATGCCTGACACAAAAATGGCATCATTGGCTAAAGCAATGCGGGGCTTGGAAGGGAAGCCTGTGCCACAATCAAAACACTGAAGCTTTGAAGAAGCTGAGGGATGGCAGCATCCCTCTCAAGGAGGGATCCATCTCACTTCTCTGTAGCCATTTAAAAGTTAGGGTTTAATCCTGTCACAAGATAGGTGTCAATGGCCTCCTGGAAATGGCTGCTTCTCTCCACTACCTATACAGGGAGTCTCCACTCCCCCTCTCCGTCTAACTTTTAGACAATTCAGGTTAGATGATAACATAAACCCCACTGCAGGTTTCTGCAGAGGACTTTCCTGACGCTTTCTGTTGCTTTTCATTCCTACATACAAGCCCCACTTCTGTTCCATACTTGTTCTGTACAAAGACCTCAAGAACGCAGAAGCATTACTAAGGAAAACTTGTCGAGGGAAGGATTGGCCTTTTTTTGCTGAACAGGCACTTTCATTTCACAGGTTTACTCCAATGTTTTCACTTATAAGCTTCCTGAGATATTTGTGTTTGAGGCTAAAGCTTTCCACATACAGGACTTTCGCATGTTATATGATTTAAAAGAACAGCGATTGTTGGAGCAAATAATTGAATATCCATTACAGTCGTAGCTCAGTGGCAAGGTATTTTAAAGGAAAAATCCTTTTGGTGCTTTCAGATTGGTTCTGAAAAAGAAAATATTATTCTGAAATAAAAACAAAAAGCCAATGGCATGCTGACCCAGTTTGCTTCCAAATCAAACTTTTCTAACAAAAACTGCTCAGATGTGGCCAAACGACTTCTGCTCATACATGAAATGTATGTATGAGTTATAATCATCGTGTGTGAAAACAGATTAAAATGAATGCTCTTTTAATTTTCTATACAATGTATGCTTTGAATGGCATTATTTTTTTAGTCAAGTAATTACAGGGTGGAGAGAATGCGTGGCCAATGGCAGCAGGTTAATTACAAGACCAAACACCCACCACATCTTGCTCAAAGAGCCCTGAACTGATTACACATTGTTGTGACTAACAGCCTCGTTTGGACCACTGATTAGAGAGCTACCCTCAACTTAAAAGAAATGCATAACTTCTACCTAAGCATCTTTACCATTTTTACAAATAATGCTGTATACCACAGAGAGATTAGCTACATTTCTGGAGAAAGGGGATGTCAGTTTATTTACACTGTTCCCTTGATAATTTTACATAGACTCCGTTTCTTCCTTTCCCTTCTTATGGTCAGCCAATTTCGCATCTTCTTTCACAACACAGCAGTTTGGGAGAAAATACTGTAGAGATCTGTGATTAAAAATAAAAACTATCAGAAAGCTTTTGTGGTACCTGCAGCAGCTCTGAACTTTGTTTTAACTGATTGCATTTTAAATTATATAGGATAAGGCCAGGAGGGATCAGCTGATAATCTAATGTGTATACCAGCCATTAAATTTCTCCTCAATACCTCTACATTGAGAACAGCACTCCTTGGATAAAACCTGTTTTCCAGAAAAGCATTCAGTATTCATCTGAGGATGAATCCAGGAGGATTCCAGTATGAGGCTGACATCGACTGCAGACCTCTGACTGGGACATGACCCTCCTCCCATGTGCTTCTGCTTTCCAGGAGCTGCTCACCTGAAGACAAACATACATCTTGCTGAAGTCAACACGAATGCTCGCATGCCGCAAGACAGTCAAACTCTCATCCACCTCACTGAACGTGGCTCAAAGAGCACACTTCAGCAAAGACAGGACGGTGGCTGTGCGTGCTCTGAACCTGCAACCACAGGTATGCCTGAGCACCCCGTCCGGGCAGAGGACGCTGCCTTGAGGCCAGCTGCGCAAGAAGAACGTCCAGGCTCTTTCTCCACTGCTGAACGGCCCACCGGACCATTTCAGCATCCAGACCCACTCCTCTGTGCCCGACCATCCCTACGTTAAATTGTTAGCATGGTCCGGCTATGAACCGGGTTGCTCACCAAACAACTCCTGGGCGCAGACTAGGAGTCAGCATGTGCCAGGGACCACTCCAGCAGGCAATCTGCATGCAGCCACCCTGTTTTAGAGCTAAACCAATTTAAACCCACGGAGGTGGCCAGGCTAGGTCAGTTGGCTGTAGGGCTAGAGAAAGACCCTTACACTGTTTAGTTTATTAATACAAAAATAGCTGGAGGGAGCTTAACTCAAGAAGCATTTACCAATAAATTACTTTGGAAGATCTTCTATACAAAAATTAAGCCTCTTCCTTAAGGGGATTTTCTTGACAGCTTTTACAATTCATCCATATATAAACCAGAAGTCAGATACATTTATTAAGATAGCTGCCATTTATACAGTTCTGTGCTTCCCTCTCCTTAAAAATAGAGCGAGGATAATTGAACTGAAAACCTAAAGATTTCCAAAAACCAATTACATAACTTGCCACACTTGCCCTGTTTTCCCCTCTACTCCCCTCCCCTTACTTATTTTTTAAAGAGGCCAAGGTTATTAAATATAAGCTCCTACATTCATACAGTAGGAAAATGGGATCTAAACATACAGTAAAGATTTTTCATGCAGCGTGAATTTGCCCACGTAGCCTATATGTACTATGTTTGTTTACCAATTAGGCTACGAAATTGATACTTTGATGTACACAGTGTGTGCAATTCATGCGGGTGAGATAATGGTGCAATGAAAAACTTCTTTTCCCTCCCTGACTCATGTGTGTTTGTAGTGTCCAAAGCTGCAATCCTTATTCCGGCTAATTTATTTACCTCAGTGGGTGCGTCGTCTATGTAAGGACAGCAGTTTGATGACCCAGGTTTGCAACGCTGATGTTGCTCTAACATAAGCTTTTGCATTGCGTTATGCAAAATTACAGCCCCGATACTTCTGCTCTAGAAACGCATGCACACTTGGGAAGCCATGAGACGGGTTACTTTAATAATTTCAGTCTTATCTATGAATTTATAACTTCCAATAGCGAGCTGATTTATACAGCATGGCACTATACATCAGATGTATGCTGCCTCAGAAAATTAATGCTGCATTCTGGCAACCATATGGCCAGCTGGCGAGCGGCCAGGAGACCAGCAGAGCATGACCCTACCTTCACGCAAACCTTCCCTATGCAGGAGAACCGTTTGCACGAACTGCACTGGCCGAGGAGCAGAAATAAAGAGATCCTGTATGTTGTTGTTGCTTATAACCGTCAGATCCCCCAGGGACAGACATACGCCAATATGATTCATGAGAGAAGCTGCACAGACACGACCCCCTTGCGGCAGGTAACCACACGGGCACCGCGCTTCTGGATGTCTTGGGGAATGGAGAGGATTGCAAAGGCCTCCTTGTATATCTGTGTTGCTTCTTTTTGGATTGCTCTTCTAGTTGTTGCTCTCACCTGTGACAAAATTTAGCTTGCAAGCTCTACAGAGAAGGGCATTAATCTTATTTGTTCTGTAAAATGCATATTATACTTCAAGTGCTGAACAAACAATCACAATAATGGCTTACGGTAGCTTAGTTATCTTAAGCACCTTTAAAAAGAAAAGAACATTATTCAGTAAGGAAAGAAGTAAAAAACATTTTTCATTATCACTTGCAAGTAAAGCAGTTTTTGTTCCCTGTTCTTTTGCTTCTCTCACACTATTATTTCTTACCAAGTATGCGATCATTTATAGAGTTAAATCTAACTCTGCCACCAGCTTCAGTGGGACTACCTACAGCAATGCTGGGCTGAACTGGAAACTCCTCAACTAGCAATCTGTCCTCTCACTGTGTAAATAATAAAAGACTCAGAAAGAATACAGAGGAAATTTTCTTTTAATGGTTTCAAGTAACTTTATGCAATAACTTAAATGGAAGATGCCTTGATAATAGCTCAAAGACACAATCCTGTTTATAATGTATTATTTTATGTGTATAGTGCTTTCCATTCATAAGTATCTCTGAATTTTTTTTTACAACGCTTCACAGGAATCATGTCACTTGCTAGGCTTTACAGCAGCTGTTTTACTTCCCATTGCAATAGCCCTATGAAAAAAATAGGGATTGAAAGTGAATCAGCACACATTTTCCACTGTAAACGAGCTGGTACACTATAATTTCATGCTTTAGCTCTCTGCACACTAGCTTTTCCATGGAGGTCAGGGCTTATGCTTTATCTCCCACAGTACAATCTCCATACGCATAGTGTCCTGCTGGTTCACTCAGGCAGCTGAATTCTTGTCTACATTATGATTTTCCTTAAACCCTGATGCTGTACTAAAGCTGCTGCCGTTTGACTATTGATGGCAATGGCTTGCTCTGCAGGTACAAGTGGGCCTGGTTTCTTTTAGTACTGCTTCAGCCCTGTCCAGCTCAGTGCAGAGCTAACCAGCAGAGTGGCGCTGCTGGTATCTGACCATCAGCAGCATATCCATTGCGCTTGCCACTACAGAAACAGATTGTAGTGACTCGGGATTTCTGAGAAATTACATCCAAACATTATTAGCCTGCTCCAATTCTGCTCAGTTTGAGGGATCTGTTTGTATCCAGACTGGAGTCTAGCTACGGTTTAGAAATGCTGACTAGCTGCAGTTAAAATAGAAATAAATAAATTCACAGCTGATTATATACACCACGTGGGTCCAGCAGAGTGATGATTTTATTCCTGGTGCTCCTCGCCATTTGAAAACCCAGGCATGCCAGCAATGCTAAATCAATCACTTTGGGTAGCCAGTTTTCCCAGAGCAACTGCCTCTTTTCCCCAGGAAAAACAATTTTATCTACGTAGCTCATAAAAGCAAAATGGCGATCTATGCACACCCTGTACCTAAAAGTCTCCTTCCTAATCTTGAAGTAATACAGCCACTCTTTCTCATCTTGTGTCCTGAACAATCCCATTTCACCAATATCCAGACAGAGCCAAGCATCCAAATCAGCACGCCGCTCCGCAAACGCCACCTGTGACAGAGCACGCAGCTATCTGCCTGGGTTGTGGACTATCGCATCACAGATTTCACATGGTTTCCTGATCTTTGCAGGCACTGCCAGAACATCCAAAGTTATCTGGCAGCACACTCTTTTCTGGATATGGAAAAAAAATCCAGCATAATTTTTTTTCCCTTTTACGTAAGAGGAGTTATGTTCAGGTTTTTCTTTCTCTTCTCTCTACACTTTACTTCTAAAAGGAATAAAGTATAGTCTTAGGGTTATGATATTACAGGAACTTGAGGTTGCATCCCCACCTCCAAGTTCTGCAAGGGCTTTCAGGCAGCCTTTCAACCCCTCCCAGAGTCTGGGACCCAAGAAATGGGATCTCCTCCGTCGTTGGAGCTGTAAAGCTCTAATATGGCACAGTTACAGATGTAGGGCAAAAGTATAACTGACCTTCGCCTGTAAAACCAGAACTGCTAGTACTCATACAGGAGCTATACTGCTGGATAAAAACAATAATTTAATTGCTTAATGTAGACAAGGCCTCTGAGGAATCTCCTTCTTCAAATAACCCAGCCAATCAAAACTTCATCACCAAAACCCACTCATCTGAACTCCCTCAGCAAAGAGGAACTTGGAATACTTTGCCAGGTACACTAAAAAGAAACAGTATTTCCCCTTTTTTAACCACGTGAAGAAACCAAAAAAACCCACACACTCGGATAACCGAGTTCAAATTATGACTGTTCGAGGACCCAGTTTCAGAGGGTGCCGAACGCAAAACAAACAACGATCGTTGAATTATCAGGACGCATTACTTATTTCAGCGAGTAAAAAACAAAGCCAAACCTCCAGAGCTGTACTGGATTCCAGAGCCTGGACAATGGGCGATGCCCATAACAGACACGTTTTGTGAGAAACCACACATAAATTACAGATCTAAAAACGATTAAAACGTATCTGGTGCTTTAACTCCACCTCAGGTTCATCTCAAGCTGCGGAAATTTCTGTCAATACAGTCTTTTCAGACAATTCCTTCCACGCAGCGCTCCGAAAACACGCCGTAAACATCGTTGAACAGAGCAGCGCCCGGGGAAGCAGCGCAGCGCTGCTCTCCTGGCTCTGCAGGCAAACGCCGAGGCGCGGAAGGGCGAGGTGAGGGCCGGGGAACTCCGCCGCGCAGCGGCCTTGACCTGCTCGTCCCCCCCCCGGCCGTGCGCCCTGACCTCTGCCCGCGGGCAGGGCGGGTTTCGGCGGGGAGGGAGGGCTGGGAAGCGGGGACATTCCCGCCCGCCCGCCCAGGCGCGGAGAGGCCACGGCGGGGCCGCGCCAGCCTCCGCCCGCGGGGTCTTTGTTCTCGCGGCCGCGGCGGCCCAGGCCCTTTGTTGCTGCGACCGCCCGACCGCCGGCCCGGCGCGGCAGCCGGGGCTCCCGCTGCCGGCGAGGGCCCTCCTGCCGCCCCCCCGCCCCCCCCGCCGCGCCAACGGCCGCCGCGTGTCCCCGGCCGCCGCCCCCCCCCCCCCCCCCGCGGCGGCCCCCGCCGCACCTGGCCGCGCCCCGCCCCGCCCCGGCCCCGCGCCGGGGGCAGCGGGAGGAGAGGGGAGGGGAGGGGGCGCCCTCCTGAGGCGCGCGGCCACCGCCGGGAGGTGACGGGCGGCGGGAGCGCGCGGCAGAAGGCGGGCGGGCGGGCGACCGGGCGGGGGCGCGCACGGGACGGTGTGTGAGGGAGCGAGCGAGCGAGGGGAGGGCGATACCGGGGCGGAGAAAGGCGGCAGCGGCGGCTTCGCTCGGCTCAGGGCAGGCGAGCGGGGACAGACGCTGCCGAGCCGGGAGAGACGCCGGGCGCCGCCGCCGCCGACTCGGGGCATCCTTCCTCCTCCTCCCCGCCCCCTCCCCGCCCTTCCCCCTTTCTCTTTCTCTCCTTCCCCGCTGTCCTCCGGGGCCGATCGCTATCGCCGCCGCGATCCCGGGGCGTTTCCGCGGCGCCCGTGCCGGCAGCGGCCGAGGAGAGAGCCGCCCCCCAGCCGGGACTGAGGGAACCCCGCTCCCTGCGCGCCTCCGCCCCTCGCCGGGGCTCGGCGGAGAGGGCCCGGCCCCGGCTCGGCTCCCCGGCGGCGGGCTCGGCGAGGATGTCGGGCGGCGGCAGCCGGGAGGAGGAGCGGCGCAAACTCGCCGACATCATCAACCACTGGAACGCGAACCGGCTGGACCTGTTCGAGATCAGCGACCCCACCGAGGTGAGCGACCCCGCCGCGGCCCCCCCGGCCCGGCCGGCCCGCCGCGGCCCGGCCCGCCCCGCCACCCGCTCCGGGCCGCCCGGGAGGTGAGACACCGCGCCCGGGCCAGGCCGCGCCCGCCTCCGCTCCGCGGCCCGTGGTCAGCCCGGCCCCCCGCGCCGCGCCCCCCCAGCCCGGGAGGCCGGGGGCTCGGACACAGGCCTCCCCCCGCTCCCCGCTAACGCGCGGCCCGCTCCGGCCGGGGAGGAGGCTCCGCGCCTGGGCGGGGAGGGCCGGGGAGCGAGCGCCGGGCCCCTTGCCGTGCCCGGAGCGGCTCGGGCAAAGGCAGGTTGCAGCGGCCGGGGGGAGAACGGGAGCGCAGCGCCGGGGCCCGGCCCTCCCCTCCTCTCCTCGCCTCTCCTCTCCTCTCCTCCCCTACCCCGGGCACATGCCGGCCCGGCCCGGCCCCGCGGGACATACGGCTCCCAGGCAGGAAACCCTCTGGGGGCTGGAGGTGGCGAAAGGAGGCGGGCAAGGGCGGTAATACAGCAGCTACCCCCCCCCCCCCCCCCCCGACCCCGAAAGGGGTTACCGCTGTGGGCTTTTTTTATCTGTCTGTGGCTTAAACAGAGCCGAAAGGCGGCGGGTGGAAGAGGAGGGCTGAGAAGCCTGCCGGTGGGCTTTTTTTGTTGCTGCTTGTTTGCTTCTTTACATACTCCGCTTTGTGCAGAAGGCGCCTCTTAGAGAGCAACCTGCTCCACTTCGGCGGCTCGCCGGGTCGCTGGTGCAGTCTGCGGGGCAGCCTTCCCGGGGCGTGACGGCCGGAGCGCCTCGGCTCCCCGCGCCTGCAGGCTGCCAGCCTCCCAGCCTGCCCTGTAAAGTAAATACCAGGCGCAGGTTCCTAGTCCTGAGTTCACATGTTGTACCGGAAAAACACAGCGGGTAATTTCTTCCTAATGAAATGGGTGTTTCTGATGGCTGAGAGAGGCTGGGGTTTACTTTTTTTTAAAACAGTAATAGTCAAATCACACCCTATCGCTACCCCTTGTCATGTTCCCTTTGGCTGGTTCGTGCTGTGCGTCTCGTTTGAAAGCGGCGGGGGGGGGGGGGGGGGGGGCAGGTTCCAGCCCTGTTTGTGTGTGACAGCGGGCTGCCTGCTCGGAGGGTGGAGGCTGATCATGTGCGTGTTCCCGGGGAAAAGGAGGAAATTCACACTTGCTCTTGGCCTGGCCCCGCTCCTGGTTGTTTATTAACAGAAACCTCTGAGAAATCACGTTGGCTTGGTCTTGGAGCTCGCTCCTCTTTCTGCATCCAGGTGCTGACTGCTAGGGTAGCCACGAAAAAGCCTTGAAAGGAATTCTAGGGCTATTCAGTCTGTGATAGCTTGAAAAGAATTGCTTTGGGTATTTCCAGTTCTGCTCGATGCAAACTGTTTCTTGAACGCCAAGATGAGGGGTTTCAGTGATTATTTCCTACATCTTGCAATATTTATCATAATTAGAGCTCCTTGCTTGTATTGCTTAGGTTTTAACAATATCATTGTTGGCTGACGGGCGCTTGTTCGAAAAAGCAGGCTGATGGTAGCGTGAAAGAGCCTTCGTGATTGTGTTTGAGAACATAGCACAGTCTTTCTGGAATTGCAGGTTGACTGCTAACTGTCTGTGGCTTATTTCTTATCTGATGAATGCATTTGTCCATTCCCAATACATTCTAACTCCAACCTGTTTTCTTTGTGTTGATGACAGATTGTGCTGCTGTAGTTTTGTTACTAAGTAGTTTAAGAAATCTTACCATTTTTTAGGTCAGCCTTACATGTTTATCATAATTAACTAGACTTTGCACCAAAGCTACCAGCTTTGTTATAGTTACTATGGAAAAAAAAAAAAAATTTTACTTGCGTTAGCTCCACAATTCTGCAGTTTGAGCCTCTGAACCTGTATAGGAGCATGCTTACTGCTGTCAACGATGACATTTATTTCAGTTGAACTACTGATAGTAAAAATTAAGTGCATGCGTATCTCTGAACGTCTGAGCTTTTTAGACTGCTAGTTCTAAAAGTGTTTCATAAGACTGCAGGTGCGTGTACTATAAACTAGCAGTGGGTAACTGTTTTGTAGATAAAGTGTATTTTCCTTCCAGATAATTACAAATACAAATGTTCACATTTTTTTTCACTGTTATCCTGAGCTGACCCAAATTTGGCAATAATTTCAACCCAGATGATGGTGTGATTCACATGTGTACTATTTATCAGCTTAAATGAAAGCTCTTTCACTAGACTGCTTGAGAGCTGACAATCCTCTGTTGTTTTCCCTGCTTTTCCAGGCTCAGCTTGACCATAATGCACGTCTTGCTTATTGTAGGGGCTGCAGCAAGCGTGGCATCTGTGAAGATGCAGTAACCTGGATGTGACTTTTGGTTGGGTGTGCCTGAGCTGGGCCGAACCGGATCATTTTAAACTTCAGACATGATCGTTGGCCTGCTGGGTTAACTTTGCAGCTAGCACGTGCCCATACTGCGAACTGTCACCCAGGAGCTTCTGGTTGTATATATCTTGTTCAGAATATCGAGACTTGATGCCTCACAGTGATTCTTCAGGCATTGCTTCAGTGTAAACGATCTGGTTTAAGTGACTTGTCTTTTAAGTTTACGGTATCGCGAGAGTAGGATTTTCCAGAGGAGCTAATCACTTCCTTAATAGTAGGGTTTCAGGGAGATTTACTTATTCAGAAAAGAAAAGGAAGAGTGAAATCTAATGTAAATTGACTAGAGTTCTGACAGTATAGCATAGGCTATGACAGTGAAAGGTACTCGCATGTGACCTACTGATATACCTTGGTGCGTTTGAAAGGTCTAATTCTTTGGTCAGACACAATTGCTCTAATTCCATTGGGTCCTCATCACTTTAATTGGAGAGTGTAAAATGTGACTCGGTTGTGAATGTATTTTGAAAGTAGTTTAAATGTGTGGGGTTTTTTTGGAGAAGTGCTTCATGAAATGAGTCAGTTTGAATTCCTGTTAAAATTTTATTGTGTCGCCTAGTCCTAAGGGATTAGAGATCTACTTGACTACTTGCCTCTTCTGAGAGTCAGGCACAAATTATTTCTTAAAGTATATTGCCTGTAAGATATTGAAAAGCAAGAGCCTTGGGTAGGGCATATTGTAGAGTTCTGTTACTTTTTCCTAACTTCCTATGTGATATGAACAGTTAACTAAGTCATTCAGTGCTACTTTTCCCCAGCAAAACAGAGGTGAAGGGAACTTTCTGTTCCATGCTCAAAGTTGAGCATTCCTCTGTCTGTATCCCATGTGAGGAGGACTGAAGACTTCTTGGGAGTGAGGGTTTCATACCTTCGCTTATGCTTTCACTGAAGTCACTTGTGGACTCATGCTCGAGAGCAAGGTGGTAATTTTAACTTCGTTAGGTATTTACCAATTCTAACACTTGCTGCTGTTCTGAGAAATCTGTTAATAATTTGCATTATTTTCATTCTGAAGATTTATTTTTTGTATTCAGAAAGTAGCTGAGAGAAGCTCTGTGGCTTGAGAAGCTTATAAATGAACAAAACCAAAACTCTGTTTTTAAAGTTCTAGCAGCCAATACCATGTAAACTCTAAAATTGTCAGGAGTGATGCTAGGTAAAGACCTTTGCTCAATATATCTGTAATACTGGTACTAATTTAAACTTGATTAAGCTGTCCTGTCTCTACTTTAAATGATGAGACAGCTACTCAGTTTTGCAAGTCTAAAAAAGATACAGCAGGTTTTGGGGAAATGTGGGGTAAATCATGTTTTTGTTTGTAGGTAAGTCAACAGCCAGACTCAAAATGAAATAGTATGTTAAGCCTTTTCTTTAAATCTGGTTCCACTTTCCCCTTGCCTTTGTTCCAAGTATTACCAAGTTTTTGGATGCTTTTAATATTTGCCTTGCTTTTTTGCTCCCCCCCTCGCCCCCCCTTTTTTGGGGCCAAGAATAGAAATGCAGTAAAAAGACTTTTTGCAGTATGAGATAAATTGATGTTTTGATCTTGATTTAAGTCTTGGGTGATTATAGTACCCAAACTTTTCAAAAAGGAATAAGTTTGAATTAATAATTTGGTAACAAGTGCATAGAGTTGTTCAGAAGCTTGTAGATAGAAATGATTTGCACTTATACACTTTTACACCACCACCCCCCCCGCCCCATGAAACTGCTTACTAGAATTAAGTGATTGATTATATAAAATAACTGCATATGGATGTTTTGGGGAAGAGCAAGGAATGCAAAGGCACTGTAGACTAGTGTGTTTATCACTATTGGATAAAATAAATATAAATCCTGAAAGCATTTAAGACTTGTTGGTTTAAGATGCCATACGTGAACTAGGTGTTACAATTATTGTTCATCTTGATGGCAAAATAAAGTTTAATCTTTAAGGTATGCTTTGATAACTGTGTATGAGAGGAATAGAAGTGCTGTGTTTTTTCTGATTGTGGTTTGTGGGTTAGGAATGTGAATTGCATTTTATTTTTGGAGATAGACACTTTTTAGAACAGGTGGGATTTTTTTTATATTTGCCCAAGGGCTTGGGGATTGTTCTCAGAAACACTGATCTGTTGTAGTTTTGTTTTCTGATGGAGAAAACTGTTCTAAACTGATCTAATACACCTACGTATTAACAAAAGTGGAAAGGTCTAATCAAAAAGCTTAGAGAAATAACATGCTTTGCATTAAGAATAACTCCTAATGGAGCATTCAACTTTTAAATGGCTGTAGTTTAAAAAAGAAAAACCAACAAAAAAACCCCCGAGAAATTTGGAAGGTCTTTATGACTATTTGATGATTTTTTTTTTTTTTTTTTTGTCTGAAATACCTTGTGTAGTCTTAGTAACAAGGTATTAGGAATAACTCTTTGGAATTAGAGGTTTTTTTGTTTGTTTGGTGTGTGTTTTGTTTTGTTGCCTTTTTTTAATATTGATTTCCCCCATGTTCTTGTGTTGTATATGTTTGGTCTAGTCAGTATGTTTTAAAGTCTTTTCATTGGCTTTAAATACAATTAAGCAATCTATGGAGAATGTTGCACAGTACACTGGATGACAGGATATTTTAGGGTCGATGTAATTTTTGTCTTTATTCTTTGGGTTCAGATCTAATTCTGGTTCATTAAGTGTCATAGGGAAGACTAAGATATGATGCAAGTCTTGTAGTCTTTTCAAAGTAGTTGTGCAAGCTCTTTATTTAAATCTAGTTAAAGCAATAGGAGTTAGGCATCTTTTAGGTTTTAAACCCCCTGCAGATTCCTATCTGCATGGTTACTCACTTGTAGGCTTTTAAAAATCTGGCTCCGAGACTTCTAAAAGGACTCGTGTTTTAAGATTGGGATTCTCAGTGACTATGCCTGTTGCATTACGGGTGATACAAGTAGTGGAAGTGCAAGTCTGGAGGTAGGGAAACATCATCTAGATGGTGGAAATGCTTGTGCCTTCTCCACATGTTGGATTCCACAGCTTTCAGTAGTTTTAACTAGTGCAACTCTGCAAACTGTATAGATCTCAAGAAGCTGATAATATATCTGCAAATACTGTCTTTTTAAGTTTGCCAAACCTATAGTATGGAAAACAAATTCTCTTTGCAACAAATGTTTAAGCTAATATTTAGACAGTCTGGAAAGGTGTCTTGGAATCTTAAGGACTGGTGCCTGTGCTTTTTAGCGAGTGGAGTATTTTTCAATAATTATTATCACTAAACAGACACAGTTCAAGAGGACGTAAAAACACTGAAGAGTTAGTTAGAGGTTAGCAATTTGTAATTGCAGCTTACTGAGTCCGTTGAGTTCTAGTTCTGCATTGAAATGGCTGGAGAAAAGAAGTCAGGGACACAGGTCTGCTCATTTGCATCAAAAGGACTATTTGGAGACCAGTTTTCCTTTAACTGAGTATAGTGAATAGTCTGTCTTTACAAATGAAATACAATCGCTACTATCTAGAGAGCAATAAGATGTTTGAATTAAGATCTTGACCACAATCTACAGACAATGTCATGAAAGTATTTCTAGGAAGAAGCTTTATGCTGTGCTTTTAATATTCCTTATGTAAGTTATTTCTTGAGTTAGTGGCTAATTAGGTCCATACAGTTCAGACATACTAGCTTTAAGAATTCCCTCCTGATGTGTGAATCTGTTCCCTGCCTAAAATGCCATTGGCAAGCATTATTTTTCAGTTGAAAAAAACCCTAGTCCTCTGGACATGTAAGGAATTTACTTTGTTTGCACAAGTGTGGTTTTTTTTTTCTGGCAAAAGTATTTCTCTTTCAAAAAAGTTAAAACAAAATGAATGGAACACACTTCTATGATTTTTGAGGAAAACCTTGCTTTATAATTCATAAAATTTTGCTTTTGTCCATAAATGCTTTTGTCATCTAAATGGGGTAAGAAAAACTAAAACTTAGCTGGAAGATGTTAAAAGTTGAAATGAACTGGGGTTTGTGATAAGTATGTAGATCATAAGAAATCACTCTAAATTTATCTTTGTGTCAAAATTTGTTTGAAAAGTTGCTCTGTTACAAATGAAGGGAAATAGATTCTGGCTATGCAAAATTCAGAGCGCTGCATAAAGAATAACTTCTGGTTTTGACCAGTGGTTCTGATGAAGGTGGAACTGAAAATCACCATGTAAAGTAATAAACTGAATGTTATCGTAAACTTAAGTGAAGTCAAATTTAGCAGATATTCCAGAGAAGTAATGGAGTATTTGCTCTGTCTTTCAAAATGAACTTCATGCTAATGGAAGCCTCTTCTCAAGTGTATTTGAGTAAAGCACTACTTAGGTAATTCTTGATTTTTGGCTAGGAAAAATATGTATAAAATATCTATTGAGTGATGCTCATTTCAGTGAATAGCAATGTATGGGATTTTGCTTTGAGCTTGTGGAAAGGCTAGAGCCAGTTAATTTCTGCTGTTAAGGTTGTAACATTGATTTTGGAGATCTTTTCTCCTCGCAACATAATTTTACCTTGAAAAATCAGCTGCTAGCAGTTAAATACAATAATATTTTAGTAGGATAGTTTTTTTTTTAACTGGATATAAAAATCCCAACATATGAATGATTTCAGTAACTGTTAAGCAATGTTTTCATGTTAATTATGTTTGTTAAGTAGCTGAGATGAAGGTAAGTGGGCAACATGTTGCATGTCTTAGCTCATAGTGGAGTTAAGAATTGCTATATAAACAACTGTCTGCTGTCTAGTTTTGTGCATCAGGAAACGGGAAATAATGTTGAATGCACATCCCCCTGGAAATTTTTTGAGGTTTGTGTAAAAAATATAGCACAATACATTTCTCTTTCTGGATGGAATCAAGATCATTAAAAGTGAAAATGCTCAAGGACCATTGCTTTTTCTGATTTGTTGGGTTTCCTTTGCTCTCTTTTCTCTCCGCTTGTTCATTTCCTTACCTCCTTCCATGTTCCTCTCTTGTTTTCAAGGAAGGAAATGTAAACTTTACTGATTTGCATCGAGATGCTCCTTTCATTTTTGTTGTTTGCTAAGCAATCAAGAATGTGGAAATTGAAGCTAAAATTTACAGTAAGAACATTAATTTTTAGCATTGTCATTCAGTTCAGTGGCCTCTGTAAAGGAAATGTTCATATCTCTTCTTTCCCAAGTTGTTGCTCAGTGTTTTCTGTAGTCAAGGTGTGTATCAGAGCCAGCTTTTTCATGGTCTTGGTTTATTTTTATAACTAAGGGGCTTAAAAATATTCTTTAGCTAACTCTTTTTTTTTTTCTTTCAATGAATGTTATCAGGATAAGCCAAACTAGGTATTAGATAGTTCTTCTGGATGCATGCATGACTTAGCTCATAATTGTAGGTAAACAGTCTGCAGAGTGCCCCCCTCCGGTCTTTAATTGCAGGTAAAAACTGCTTACAGCTTTTCTGTAACTGTCCCTGTCTAGGAGTTTGATAATCCACGATGGAAACAGGAGACAAGAGAGAAAATTCTGTAGTAGTAGTTCAGGTCTAGCAGTAACGTTCAAGCTATCTTCCTGGACTGTATTGTGCCTTGTGATCTTCTGCATAATGAACAAATGTATATGGTCATAACGTAACTTTTTGCAGTGGGAGGATAAGTTTTCCATGTGATTGGTTCCCCTCAAACATCAAATTGCAATTCTGCTTTTCACTGCTGTCTAGTTTGGTTCTCTAGTAAGACCAAAAAATCTGCTTTGACATGAAGTCCAATGTTGATTGCTTCTTTTTTTTCAGTATTCGCCTGTTTTGCTGATACCTTCTTATTCTAGGTGACTTTTACTTTTTCTCTGTTGGGTATGTATAACTTGGTAAAACCGTTTCGTGTAATACTTCAGGATTATGGCCATCTACTCCTGTTACAGGCTTTAGCCTCAAGGTTATCGACTGATTAGTATTATCATATGTTATATTTCATTGCATTTGCTAGAGCTGCTTTCTTTCCTTGTGTGCTCCCCTGTAAGGCCCTTTGCTCAGCTCCTCTTCAGATCATGTTCTATCCCAGATATTCTTACCAGGGAGCCATTCCTCTGATACCACCTTCATTTTTGTCTACTTATGAAGAAGCCATCTGTCTAGATACTGCTTTCTTCATTTCTCTCCACACTGAGCAGGACAGGGCTCTTTATTGACCTGGTTTGTCTTGGTCAATTTTGGTGTAGATTACTGATTACTTCTGGAAATGTCTGTAGAGTTTGAATCCTGAAAGAACTGGAAAAAAGTCCTAGGGCTAGAGTTGTCATCTAGAAGATCAATACATGGTGTTAGTTGTAAACGCAAATGGGACACTAGGAAATCTAAATAATACCCCAATACACGTATTTCTAATCTGTCTTTGAATTTCGTCCAATAAATAGGAGAGTCTGTTAATAGAGTTTATGACTGTACTGATGAAATTGTGTATACTCCTCTTCTTTAAGTTTGTCCATGGAATCTGTTCCAGTTGAGCAGAAATTACACATAGTCAACTTTGCAAGTTTTAAGCTTTTTAAAATGGTGCTTGGTATATCTTAAGAATAATTATAAATGGATTTCTAATTTTATTCATGTATTCCAAGAGTATAAGATACACTATACTTGGGAAAAAAAAAAAAAGTCAAGAGTTAACTCTAGTGATTCTTTTCAAGGACATTAGAAGACCTGCTGATTTGCAATGTAATTGGAAATTGAGTATCTGAATATATGACTCCTAATGTCAGGTCAACTCTTAGATAAATATTCTAGACTAGGTTTCATGTAATACATCACTAGTTGCTGTAGAGCAGTGGCAGACTGAAACAAAAGTGGTGATGTGTGTTAATGGCTCCAGGGTGGTTTTTTTGTTTGTTTGTTTTATTTGTTCATTGTTTTTATTGCTACTTTGATATGTTGTACTCTGCTGTAGCTAGAACTAAGGAATATGAAAGCTCTTATGATAACTTACCACCTAATACTAGATTTACAGTTTCTTGATGAACCGTTTTAAGGCTTGCCCTTGATGAATTGTGTCCCAGGGCATGGCTGAATTTCTGGTCTACTTTGTAGTGAAAGCACCTTCATAGTGGGAAAAAGTGAAAGAATGAGTTCTCTGGCAACAATATTTATTTGGCCAACAAAGTATGTTGCCCATAGCAGTGTCTGTGAACTAAAGTTTCAGTGCCTAGATTTTTTCAAGAACCCCATGAGCTGTTTAGCAGAACTTTGTCACATGAGTCGTCAGTCCACACATGAGTATTTTCTTACAGGCAGATAACGACTTAATTGCAGTGTCATGCTTTTAAGTACAAGTTGTATTGCTCCCCAAACCCAGTGGAAGATCAGAATCCCCTTTCTTAATGAAGATTAGTAGCTGTTGCATAGCCTATGGTTGGGCAAAAGAGTTCAAACAAAGAAACCCTCCCCCAATGACTACAACAACAAAAGGTCTCCTTCTCTCTGCCCTCCCAGGAGGTGCTCTACTTTGAGCAATGCATCAGCGTGAAATTAAAAAGGGCCCTTTGACTATTTTGTTGTTGTTCTCAATTTTAGTAAAAACAATTATTCCATGTTCTCCATTTAAAAAACCAGTAGGACAGTGCTGTCTGTGGTGCAGTGTCCTCCTGGACAGGAGGATGTTTATGTGGAAACAGACCAAATTGTACCAGGTTGTGTTTTAGAAAGCTTTGCATTGATAAAATGATCTTTATATTATCATTTCTTTTATGTTAAGAAATCTGCAGGAATCCATCTTGTATTCACCTTTCATATGTAGTTTGATAATATTTACTGCGTTCGGATCATATCCAGGCATTGCATACTTGTAGAATGCTAGGCATTTTATTAGAAAACACATAAGTTGTTTCCATTTAAAGTGATAGCCTTACTGAACATGAATACTACTTATTTTCAATGTAAATAGAACGGAAGTTTTAAAAGAGTTCTTTAACACTTTCTGTATTTATTCTGGCTATTGAAAGACTGGGGTAGATTGTTTTCATATCGGGAAAAGGAAAAAGAATTGAAAATGGTGATGGAAAGACAATATTTACTAATGAAAACATTGCTCAACCTGCTAATTGGTTTATGTCTAGTGTTTGCTGTATAGTGAGGAAACCCAAAAGTGGAATTACTTAAGATTATTGCATTTTGTGATCAAATTCTTTTGCTTTGTTGAAGCCTTTAAAAAAAAAAAACAAACAAAAACCAAACAACTGTTTCCTTCTTCAAAAATTGGTGCAGTGCTCTAACAAAGCCCTTCTTTGTTTTGTGTAAGACATGTATTGGAATACTTTCGATAAAGTCTCCAGAAATACTGAAATCGTATCTAGTATTACAAGAGTGTTTTAGTTGTTGCCATAGCGCAACAAGGACTGTTTCAATAAATTCAGCTGCTATGCCTATGACAAACTGTTTTCAGGCAGATAAAGATTGATATGTAGACTGGGAAAAAAATGAAGTAATTTTATGCACTGACTTTTGGCACATTCACTGAAGCCACCTACAAGCATCTAAAGACCTAACCCTCCCAAAGTGATGAAATTATTACAGTCCCAGGAAGTGCTCAAGACATGAGCTGGGTTTGAAGTCTGTCTCAGGTGTTATAGTCATTTAATATGAAAAAAAAATGTGGAAGAGGAGAAATACAGTCTCTATCCTAGAGCCTTTGTCAGGATTTGCAGTGAAAAATCTTGTTTTCTATTACCTTCTGATTTCTATCTGTCTGTGTATAGCTTTTGACTGAAGCTGGCCTGTAAAGTAGGATCTGTGATGACCTTACAGTGTTCGAATTTTACGGTGTTCAAAATCTTAGTAGAATTTTCCAAAGTAGTAATCAAGAAACTCTCTTTAACAATCTGATACTGACTCAGTATCTTGAGTATTAGTAGTTCTGAAGGAGTTACTAATTCTTGTTGTTGGAAGTAAATTGCAGTCTATTACAAATTCCAGAATACTTTTATTTTTGCGCTTTCTCACCTGCATTAAGTGTGAACTCAGAAAAACAGTGCATCAAATTTCTGAGAGATTAGCCAAATTTGAAAACTTTGCCTTCTCAAAGTAATCTTCATTCATTTTGAGTGATAACTATCAGGTGGCAGCACAGAACTTGGGCAGCATTGTACCAATGTGAGACAGTCGTGTCTCATGCAGAGTATTGTACAACACTGATAGTGGTAGTTTGAAGTTTGTAAAAACCTATTGAAACTCAGCACTTACCTTAAGTGTCTGTCTTATCTTCAGTGGTCTGCATTCGTCTCCAGGTCTTTAAGCATCCTTGTGTGCATGGATGCTCATAAATATCCATGTATTTCATTATAAATGCACTGATCGAGCTCTCTCAATAAACCTGCCTATGTAGAACCCTTCTCTTCCACATTTCTGCCACTCATGCTCTGCCCCAAAAATCTCAAATCCACAACCCTAAACCGGACACCCCAGTCTTCTACTTAGCGTGAAAAATGCCAATCCCAACAGTCTTCAGATGTGTGTATCCTGCTCTACAGGCTTCAGAAAGACCCTGGGAGCATGACTTAATGATTATGCAGCTTTGTCAGTAGCTTCCCATGAGGTTACTGATCAGCCAGTCCTCTAGCACGTGCCATGTGGACTTCTGGGTTTGGAGTGGCTGACCGGTTGCAATCAGGCCTCTTTATAACCAGCTAGTCCCTGTGCTGATGCTGGCTGTGACAGTGGGGTTTTCTTCTAAGGGAGTGGGGAGAAAAGGTCTTTATTTCTTGCTTGCTGCACTAGTATAACCATAGATAGGTCTTCCTTATTTTGGAGAGGATTCCTTCTTCTAATATGCTTTCAGTTTGAGTGTTATCTATTCTGGGTACCTGCCAGGTAGGGACAGTTTTCTGGATTAACCTTGCTCTGAATTCCTCAGCTGCTGAGAAGGGAATCTTGTACCAAGGGGAAAAATTGCTTCCTAATTACCTTAAAGGTAATTTGGATGGTACTCACAGCAGGTAGAGTAGCTAAATTTAGCCAAATCCTGAGGATAAACAGGGTATTTCTTTATGGTGCAGAACAGCCAAGGAATTGATCTGATCCTTGATACACGTCTTTTTCCTAGCTCCAACTCCCTTCCTTCCAAGGTAATACCATGACATTATCAGTAGTAGTAGAAGTATGCAAGCAGATTGAGATACCAGGATATTTCTGATACCTTTATACCCTTAATTTCTGAAGTAAAATATTGAAGAGCACTGTTCTTTGGCATGGTGTGTAGATGCTTAAGTAATCTGAAGCCTTTTCCACCTCAGCAGCTGTAAAAGAGGATGAACAGTTTTGCATATACATACATACTCTGTTCTGCAGCTGCTTCTTCACCCACCTCTCAGCACTTCTGAGGCACAGAAAGAAAGGTGGTAGTGTTGACCCTCTTCCTCCTGTCACTGCCATCTGATTGCCATCATGGGGGTTGTCTTCTGCAGCATGGAACTGTCCATCTTTGATTCTCTTCCAGCTCTATGGTGTTGATGATAGCAAAAGGCAGCGATGGGCTTTGCTGCTGCTGATGTTTAGTAGTTGATTTGAGCTGATCCTTACCACTTTTACAGCATCCATAAGTACTGAATAGTAGCAGTTAAATTTGTATGTTGGTATTTACTGTGGCTTTCAAGAGCTTTGGCCAGCCCTTCCTCTGCCATATCCTCCACCCCCAATGTCCGTCTGACTTAAATGTCGTTAAATGTTGACAACATTTTAATTGGTGCTTAGTTTATTTTCAAAAATTTCTTTCCATATTTACGTGTGTGAAATCTACGTCAAAGGAAAACAAATTTGGACAAGTTTAGGTTTTGCTAAAGGTTACTGCATTTGCTGGGAAAAGCTGCTTACTTGCTATACACCAGTAGAATTTTTTTTTGTATTACTGAGCTTTCCTGTTTATATATGCCAGTACAAAATAACATCGTAGCCTGACTTTTTCCTTACATTGATGATTGATCTAGAACAGTTTTGTAGGTAGAACATATATATGTTTTTTATGTAATGAGCAATTTTGAGTCTGATTCTTGAAAGTAGGCAATGGTCAATCAAAAATGTTTGGAGACCAATTATATTACTTGATTTTTTTTTTTTACTTTTTTTTTTAAATTTAGAGTGCTTCTGCAAGATGATATTAAACAAGATGAGATTATTTAGATCATACTTAACTTCTACTTGTGTGTAGCTGTAGCCTTTTCTTAAACCGTCTTGTCTTTGTTTAAAAGACATCTAGCATTCTCACTCTGTTATAACGTCTGCAGGACAATGGGATGGGGAAACAGCGATGCAGATACATGAAGTAATGTATTGAAAACTGTATTGTAAATTTGGTTACTACAGAGCCAGAAAGACAATCGAGATTTTTACGCATGTATGCAGTTTGCTATTTGCTGGGTCATGCCAATTTGAGATTTCACCCTATAAAATATAGGGCGGGGGGGGATGGGAGTTAATCACACTTAGGATGTCATCCACCACAACCACCACACCACCCCCGGTTTAAATCTTAAGCTGTCTTGTATGGTATAGCAAAGAATGCCCCTTTTCTCTATTTGGTACCTGCATACAGTGAGAAGTAGGTTATGTATCTTCATAGAAAACTTGAATCATTTTAATCTTTGGTTTTATTTTTTTTGTTTCAAAAATACTTAAATATCAAGTCTACATGAAACTGCCTCATTTCAATAAATAGGTAACTTAAGTTTTGAACTTGATGAATAATTTCTTTTCCATGTGTGTAACTTTCTGGTATTCAAACTGCTAAGAAGCTTATAAACTGTTAATTAAGACAAGTATATATGTTTTATTAACATTATTAAAGTGAATACTGAAGACAGAAGAAACTAAAAATCCCCAAATGCTTTGCAATAATAATTTAAAAAAAAAAAAAGAAATCATCTTGAATGAGTTACCTGAAGTACCTAATCCTAAAGAAAGCTTGCTTCTTATTCTGGGCTTGCTTCTTATTCTGGATAATAACAAAAAATACACAGCACAGATAGTATGGTATTAACTAAGAATATATGAAATGTGCATGGTTTTTTGTTTGTTTGGATTGGATTTTTTGTTTTGTTTGTTTTTATTTCAGTACAAATAAAATATTTTTGTACAAATGAGCCTGGAAAAGTTTGCTGTCCTCAGTAGTAGAGAAACAAAACAGTAGCCAGCACACACATCACACTGGGAGAGATTATTGGTTGTTAATTAAATAAGAAGAAAAGAAGCTAGAGACTCCTCATATTTTTAAATCCTACTTAAAATTCCACTTCTGTATACTACAATCTTTGCTTCTTGACAGGTTTTTTTTTTTCAGGTCATCTTTTCATATTCCTGTGACATACTCCCTCACTAATGAGAGGATAGACCTGTCTTTTGGTGTAACTTTTCATCTGATTTGCTGCAAAGATTCTCTGGGTAATATCACCAGTTAAAGCTTAAATTGTTTCACGGTGAGTCAGAATGTACTTGAAATCTTTCATGGTAGTATCACTTACGCCTTCATTAACTATGTTTTAATATCTGAGTAAGGCAAACCAAGTTACTAAACGCTTTTGTAATCTGAGCCTGTTTAAACTCGAAATACTCCTGTTCACGGTTAATCATCTGCATTAATGTTTGTATTGTAACTTGTCCTTGGTCCATATGCCACTGAAATGACAGCCCCTTGATAAGAATAAAATTAAGGTTTTGATAGAATTGTATTTTAGAGCAAGAAAATGCTGGAAAGTAAGCAACTGATTCATTTTCTGATAGTTTTTTGCAGCGTAGTGATGATAAATGAAAGGTGGGAATTTTTTAGGTGGAGCTAACTAAGCATACAAGCCATGTCACTGGCTGCAAAACTGCCTACTGGGTAGAAGTGCAGGACTTGCTGAGAATAAGAATTCATGCACAGTACACTGGCAAACACTTTCTTTTGGCGACTCCTGATTAACACAGCTGCAGAGACCAGTTTCGTTAACCAGTGCTATATGATAAAAACAGTAATTTGCTGTCTTCTAGAAGAAATCCTTAAAATAGAGCTGGTAGCGCTTTTTAAACCATAGCTCCTTTCGTAATCAAATGTGCCATTTGAAGGGTGAAATGAGCACGTTCATGGGTGGATTCCCCAGTGCAAAGTTACTTTCCTGACTGGGGAGGTGCTTTTCGCTTTATTACTCTACTTTTTTTTTAAAAAAAGTATATCTTTTCTGTATATCTGAGACAGGTTATAGAAAACTTAAATGCTGTGAATTGCAAAATAAAATTTACTTAAATATATTGAAAGGCTTAGATTATATTTTCAAACTGAAAAGCATTTCAAGTATTTTTTTCCTAAAGCTGAAGTGTATTCAGAGGGTTGGAATTTTTTAAGTAGTGAACAAATTTTAGTAAAAAAAATTTTTTTTTTCTTGTTTTAATAAAAATATATCTGTTCTGGGCTCGATTATTGTCAAAATCTGCTCCCTGAGATCACTTTCTTCTTGAAACAAGCACGAAAATTTTCATTGTTTAGTTGTGTAAACCTTACTGGTGATGACGAGTGGGTAGCCTGTGGCACAGGGAGGAGTTGCACGTCTAAGCTCAGTAGTTCTTGATCACAGCTTAAAAATGAATGGATGCTGGCATTACCATTTCTGACTCTGATGTTGCAAATTAGTCCATCTCACTTTATTAGTATGGGTCTGTCCAAACAGAAGAGCTTGCAAAATGGAGACCTGTATCTTTATAGAGAAAATTAGACTTGCTCCTTTTTGTTGTTCAGCAGAACCTCTGAAAAATTTGGCTTTGGGGAAAAGATGTTCTATGTTTGTTTATTTGTTTACCTTTAGCAATTTGAGACATTATATAGCTTAATTTTTTAGGCTGAAGACCTTGTGGAGGTGACATCATTGGAAATTAACAGCTTGAGAGGGAACACTATTTATAGTTGGTTAAGAATTCTGTATAGTTTGGTCATGTATCTCAATTTGTCAAGGTCCAAATATGTTTTTTACTGTATGACAGTTTGATTTCAGGACAGAAGACTAAAAATGTGATTCCTGTCTTCTACAATTAGTCAAACTAATTAGTCAATTTCATTATTCCTAAGTCCTGCTGTATATCACTTTAATTTTGAAAAAAAAATTTGCTGGACTGTAACTTCTGGGGGCTAAAACACATGCTCTCTTGGATATGCATTTGAAAGGTATGAATCAAAAAGATGGACAAAGCCAACTGTTCTCTGCTTGGCATCAGAAAACTGAGAGCTAGTTTTCCTAGTTCTTCAGTGCCCAGGTAGCCCACTTAGCATTAAGAAAAAGCTTATTTAATTATTAAATAATTTGAAAAGAAACTGATACAGGTTGCTTTGATAGTTGCCTATATGCCTTCTGTATTGAGAATTCCCAAACTTCTGACAATGAGGACCATGTTTTTATAGTGCTGAATTGGAGAGACTCGTCCATGTGATTTTGTGGACATACATATCTTCCAGATATTTAGTGATTGCCTGCCAACCAGTACTAAATATCAGGTTGCTCCTAAAAGATGATAAGGTGATCCACACGTTAAAAGTAGTGTCAGTGATGTGATTTACTGTGCTCTCTGTGGAGGAGCAGTCCTCTCGACTGCTCTGGGTATCCAGATTACAGTGTACAAACAACTCATTACTGGCAGATATGGGCCATGTAGGTTTTACAATGAATTACTGTTAATCTAGTACTCTCAGCAGGGGTGAATATTTACTTGAGAATTTTTGATCATGAAATTACTGACAATGATTAGGAAAATCTTCATTTTTAGTGTAGTTGGTTTCTAGAACCAGCGCTGTGACAAATTCACACAATGCAGATCCTAGACCTGTGTCATATAAACAATATCTCCATTGTCATACAGCTATAATTCTACAGTGGCATATATAAAATAAGACCATGATGTTTTTCTATTGTTACATACAACTTATTAGCTACATACTGGTGGTGCCAGCTAAATTACGTTCACAAAATAAGATCTCTCATCTGCAAATTGAAATTAAGGAGAGATTTAAAGTTGAATTGAGCACCTAGTATTTGAGATTGATAAATTGAACCACAAGTGTATTTTTCTTCTTAGAATAAGATTGTTGTCTTCTTTCCTAGTTTATTTTTTTCAAGTGTGCAGGAGGAAGGCTGATCCTGTAACTGTTTTGTGGATTTGGGGCTTTTTATTTCATCTTGGGTTTTTTTTGTTCACGAGAACACTGAAGCGAAGAGGCTTCTCTTAGTGTCTGAAGTTCAGTTACTGTTTGGGCCTCATTCCCTCCTTGTGCCCCCTATGTATACTTGTATGAAGTGAACAACTAAGCAGCTTGAAACTAGACTGTTAATGTAATGAGACCAGTGTTTCTTCATTCTTCTCCTGATCTCTCTTTTGTCTTGGTCTACCCCGCTTTCCTTTCATTCCCACTTTCTGAGTTTGTTTACTTCTGGTGTTCTGTTGCTTTGTGGTGTTCTCCTCAAAATCAAGTTGTACTGCTGTGGTTAGCATGTGATTACTATTAATAATAATATTTTCACCCTCCTGTGCCCCACATGCCTTGTAGCAACTAGAGGATAGCAACAAATTGGTATTGATGGTGGTGAATCACTTTCCTTGTTGCACTCAGATGCTTGTCTGGAACTTCAGAACAGAACTGTGTTCAAAAGTAACATATACAACCTAAGGAAATCTCACCACTTTGAGGATGTAGGAAGGGCGGGGAATATTTGATATTTTTTTTTTTTTTTAAAGCCTATTCTTCCGAGTGCTTGCCTTAAATTTCTGTGTTTGTCTTGCTTTCTCTGGTCTTTTGTTGCTTTTTGGTTGTATAATCTTTCTTGAAGGATGAACAAGACTTACATGTTAAAAGAATCATCCTGAAAATTCCTGATGATCTATTTATGTTATAAAATATCACTTTGTATTCTTAAAGGAAAAATGAGTTAGGCTAGTCTTAGTATTTTGCACTGGTGAATAGAGCAAGCAAGCCTATTACACTAACTACAAATGTGTTCTGCAAAATAAAACTTTTCACATGCCAGTGAATAGTCAAGTAGTGGAACAGGTTGCACAGGGAGGTTGTGCAGTTTCTGTCCACGAAGGTTTTTAAGACCAGACTGGCTAAAGCTGCAAACAGCCTGATCTGACCTCAGAGATGACCTTTCTTTCAGCAGGAGGTTGGATTGGAACCTCCTGAGGTTCCTTCCTCCCTGAATTATCCTGTGATCCTAGATGGATCAGTGGTGTGTGTGCCCAGTCCAGTTTATTTCCATCCGGGATGGATTGCATTGCATTAGTTGGAGAAATAACTCGTGATATGTGTAGCAAAACCACTTATGTAGGTTTTACTGTCTATAATCTCTACCAGCTGGACTCACACCTGAAAAGAAATTTGCAAATGTTGTGCTGCTACTTAAACTACTTTATTTAGCTTTATTCATCCCTCCTTTTGTCACGGCCCTTCTTGTGACATACATGTTGGGACATCTCAGTATCGGTGCTCTCCTGTTGGTCTCGTCCTCTATTACTCTGTGCTTGGAGGTTAACTTGTGTAAACTAAGGGTATCTGCCTGCCTGGCTGGTGTAATAATTAGTGTTTTCTGTAGCAGAACAGTCTTGGAAAATCAATTATCCTGTCCCCCATAGATGTTTAAATAAGATCATAGGATACTTTGTTTTGGAAGAGGTCTTGGAGGTTTCTAGTCCAACCTCTCGCTCAAAGCAAGGTCAGCCCTGAGGCCTCTCAGGGCTTTACCCGGTAAGGTCTTGAAAATCCCTAAGGACCATGTACTACACCACCTCTCTGGGTACCCTCCTCCACTGCTTGACTCTCCTAATGGTGAAGAAGCTTTTTCTTGTATCCAGTTTAAAGGCCTCTATTGTTTCAACTCATGTCCATTGTCTCTCGTCCTCCCACCATGCACTACTGTCAAGATGCTTCCTGCATCTTCTTGACGGCCTCCTTGTAGATATTGTGGGCTGCTTTGTAGATCTCCCCAAAGCCATCTCTTTTCCAGGAGGAACAAATCCAGTTCCTTCCGTCTCCCCTCCTAAGACAGTTCTCCAGCCTCCTGACTGTCTTGTGGCCCTCTGCCAAACTTCAGTTTATCTCTGTCCTTCCTGTATTGGTGGCCCAAAACTGGACTGATGGATAGAGGAGGATAATCATTTTACTTGATCTGAAGCCTATATTTCTCCTGTTAATACAGAATTAAAAAACCCAAACAAAAACCAAAGCAAAAAAAACCCAAAGCAAAACCCAAACCCAAACCCCCACCTTGTAGAAATTCCTCTGACATTTAGGCATGTGCTTGGGTGCTTTGAATATTGAAATGCTTAGATCCTTTTTGAAGTTGAGCACAGCATTCTTCTACCCCTGTCCTACACAACTTTTATGACTGAAAGTACCTTAGTGTTTCAGGATCACTTTATGTATCCTTTGACTTAGGCATACATTGAAGGAACATACTTTGCTTATATGATAGATTGTGGGGGGAGATTGGATGAGGTCCTAATACCGCAGGACAAGAAGTGATTGCATGTTGTTTAAATTCCACACTGTTTTGTTCCTGTTTTCTGCTCCTGTGTTTCCTCCTTCTCTGGATCACACACCTGTATCAGTTACTGGAATAGATACTTGCAGTGGATGAGTTATGCTGGATTATTTTTGTTGGTATGTGTTAATTGTGAATAATATTTGCTTTCACTCCTGATTGTTATTAGCTTTATAATACTGTATTTTGTGCAGTACAGTGTGGTGACTAGTTACATTCTTCATACTGGACCTCACGTTCTTTGTGTTTTGAATTCTGCCATTGTGATGTGCATCTCTGTGATGCCTAAAAAAAAAAAAAGTCTTAAAAACCAGCACACATTGCTTGGGTCAAGTATTAGCTGCTGAATGTATCTTGCATTTGAGATATTTAGAAACAAAACGTTTTATCTATAAAACGTTAATTTTAACCACAGAAAGGTCTTTTTTCATGGTATTGGAACTTCAAAACATCTGGTATAGTTGGTTAGATATGGAGATTATGTCAATCGTGTGGAAATATAGCTGTGCTGATAGTGTAACATTTTTGGTGGAAGAAATGCTGAAGTACTAGTTTGAAAGTCGGCTATAATCTCATCTGGCCACAGATGTTTAATATTACTATTTGTCGCTTCAATGGAGCACTTTTACCATTAAAATTTAAATTACTATTTTGAAACTTGGGTAGTATTAATCTGTTAATTCTGTAAATGTTCCAAAGCCAGTATTAACATAGCAGGAATTTAAAACTGGAATAAGCCAAGCAAGCAAAACCCCAAAAACTCAAGATTAAATTTTATATGTTGATATTAAATTTAAACAAAGCTTTAAATCACCTTTCCTGCATGTTATGTTGGAATCTATTTTGATGCAAACTTGCTACCCGTTCTTAATTAGCGAAGTTACCACTTCAGCTGATAACCCCCAGGTCCAGATGCTTGTTCTTGGGTTTCCACCTAAAAAATATGATTAAAAAGGTTTATTGCGCACTCTGGGGTGTCAGTAGGTCAGGATTGGTTTGTCCCAGAAGTTCGGAGATCACAATCTGGAGTTCCTCAAGAAAAATATCCTTCCAGAAGTCTCTTTTCATAAATGGAAGCTGTTCAGCTGAAGACAGCCGCAGCAGTGTGCGGTGGAGAGAGACTGCCTATGTTATGACAATATGAAGCTTTAACGTTGAATGAACAGACTCTTGAAGGAGCTATTGAGTTGTATTCTGCAAGATCTGTAACCATCTGCTCTCAGTTCTAGGAATAAAGCTGCCGCCTGGTCTAAGCAATGTACAAATACAGAACTGTATTGTTTATTTTTAAGTGCATTATTCCAGACGAGGGGTGGATAGGAAGGGTGAGGAAGAAAGCAGTAATGTGAAGGATGCTTATGTGATGATTAAGCGTTCAGCTTTCCAGTCGCCTGTATGTTGTGCCTATCTCCTCCCAACTCCACACACCCAGTCTTGTAACTGGTGCTCTGACGGGCCTGCCCTCTGAAACTTCCTCCCTCTTCTGTAAGCAGCAGGTGACAACCCTTTGTGAAATAAGGAGCAAGCCGCTATGAAATGATGGGGCAGTATTGGTTTAGTTGCTGATCTGTTGGAGTAGATTTGTTTTGATGCTTAAATGAGGAGTGAGCAAGTGACTGTCTACTTAAAATTTTGAGCACTTAATCAGTTGAATCAATCCCATACTTATCTCTCAACCCCTCATCACAACTAAAAGTGCAGCCAGGTTCTTAGCTTACCTGGTATTGCAACAAAATGATAATTCAAGATGCTTTGTATCATTTTAAAGAAGTAATGGAACATCAATGTTTATTAGTGGGAAAAGAGCAGCCTTGCTACTGTTTGGAAATAGAAATTTTTCATAAAACGAATAGTCTTGCACAGAACGCTTATTCTAATCAGAGATTCAACCCCAAAAGGGTTGAGAGGGTAAGATCAACAATTATAAAATAGTAACTGAAAACTTTGGGTTTTTTTAATTTAATTTGGGCATATCTCTCAGCTCCGTTGTTAGAAAAATTAATGGTCGTTTCTGACCAAATTCCTTTTGACAAGAAGTCTCTAAAATTGGTCTTTATGCTTGTACCACATGATACCTTTTTCTAGATTATCTATGCTATTATGAAGAGAACTGCAAAGGAAATGAGGAGCTTCCTATGTAATCAAGTGGTCAACTGCTGTTTCCTCTATCGGGAATAGCATTGGCGATTACTCACAGTCGCTGCATTTGCATTGTTGTCCTCAGCGTGGAATAAGAGACTCTGAAGCAGTAGGAGGGAAGGAGAAAATACAGCGGCCATGGCTGAAATACTGCAATTATAGAAAAAGAGTAGCTTTTTACTCCCATAGTTATGAGGTGCTTTTGAGGGCCTCTTTGTTTTAATGACGGTTTGGTGGCACAATTAAATGTTACTTTTAGCAGGTTTAATTGAGCTTTTTTAAATATGTTTAACCCACGCTATCTCTGGACTGACTTTCTTAATTATGACCGCTTCCTCAAATCTCATTTTATCTTAATAATTTTTCTTACTTTTTCCTCTTCTGGTGTGTTTTGTTGAAATGATGCTACTGTGATCTCTGCAGGACATTGAAGACTCTCAGGACTGTAAAGCTGTGTCAGTGTTTGTGTGTGGACAACATCTGATGTAGTGTTTTGCAGAAGGTCTCTTGGCACCACTGAGCAATTCCTCCACCATTTGTGTCATTCCTGCTTCTACTGAACCCTTGTCAATATTGTCTTTTTATGCCCAGGAAAAGAAAAATATTTCAGAGGCTAGTGTTAGCAGCCGGTGATTGTAGCTCTAATGTACTCTCTACTCAGTGGCTCCTGACATTTTGGGGAAAAAGTTATTTCCAGTAGAAAATAACATCACCTTGGTATTTGGTAACTTTAGTTATTATTTAGTTATTTTCAGTTGGAATAATAGAAAGCTACATTTATTTTTATGCAATGCTACTCTTAAACATTAGATGCTGTGTCCTCTACTATTATAAACAAAAATATGACTTCTATTCTCCTCCAGTTGAATTATTTATTAATTGAAATACAGCCTGATTTTATTTTAGTAGCCTTTCTTAGGCCTGTTAGACTAAGTTTCAAATACTCTATTACTTTCATAGTGTTCTGTTTGTTGAGCCTTAGACAAGGAAATAAATGTTTAGATGAGGATGATGAAATATCGGAATTCCCATTGATAACCAAGGTATCACCGCTAGATGCTGTTAAAGCTAGCCTCTAGCATACTCCCGGTTGGCTGGGGTTCTGGATCCTCAGGGGCGTGCCTTGCTTCTGTAAATTATTGTTCTTGGTTTTATTTTGAGTGCCAATAGCTACACAAGGGAAAAGTATGAGGCTGAGATTTTATATTTACAGCTTAAGCTAGTAAAATGGCTTTCTAGCAGCAGAAGAGTGCTCCCCTCACCCCTTCTTCAATTGAGTGGTTTTTTTAATCCCTCCTTTATGCTGGCACTGGGTTTTACGTGACTCCATGGTGAAGTTCTTAAGAAAGCTGGGGGACTAGGATTAATTCTCTTTGGACTTTTTTTCTGAAGCAGCTCATTAGAGTTCACCGAAATGCTTGTGTTGAAGAAATTTGAAATGACATGTAGCTGTGGGGGGGTTGGTAGGTATGGAGAGGGAAAGCCCCCTCAAATGTAACTGCTAGTTGCCATTGGATTAGTTTAATGTCATACCCTCCCTCACTGCCATGTACAAACAGGACATGTGGAGTAATTTTTCTCCTGACGTAACCTTCCAGTAATCGGCAATTAGGGCCTTTCGAGGAATTTATTTCTAGGTCTGTGTGAATAGTACGTTGCATGTTCTGCTCTAATAATAATAACGTAGAGGATACTTAAAAGAAGAAAACACTCAAGTGTAGAGATTTTCTTGTTAAAGGAACCTGTTTGCAGAGCGAGACCTTTCAGCCAATGAACTTGCTTCCAGTCTGGCAAAGCAGACAGTGTTGTAGATGGCAGCCGTGTGGAACCCCCGGGAGAAAAGGAAACTGGTAGGTGATTGAAAGGTAAAACACTTCTTCACAAGAAGAAGGGTGCCAGCTCAAGTACAAAGCATTAAAGTGTATTGTTATGCTGATAGCTACACTGTATCTTCTGTTTCAAATCTAAAAGTAAATAGAGTAGTGAGGGAATAAAAGCAGAACCAAGGCCATATTTTGGTTGTGCAAGTACCTTAGTAAGAAATGTGTTTATATGTTCAGGACTACTTTGAACTAGCTTTTGTGTTAGAACGGAGGAATTTGTTTGTAGTATGAGAATAGTCAAAAGGAAGCTTCACAAAGCAGTGAGTGCAAAATCTCTATCAGTCTGAAGATACTGTAGATGGTGTTAATGCAGAGAAAGCCCTTTTTTAACTTGTCAGCAGTTGTTTTTAAATGCAACTAACTGAAGCTGAATGTCATTCACCAAGCACAGCGCTTGGTGAAATTGTTGCCAAAGATTATACAACAGGATTAAGTAGGATTTGCGGAGAGAAGGCTATCAACAGATAAATTTTACCGAAGTATTACAACTACTGTAAAGATTTTTTTTCCAAGCTATCTGTGCCCTTGGTAGTCCTGTCAACCAACATTAAGATAACTAATGGCATTAATAAGCTGCTTCTCAGGTTTTAAGAAATGACCTGATTCCTTTAAATAAAAAAATAAACAAGTCCTTCAAAGTGATCATTCCTGGAGGGGTTTTTGAGTGACAGAATTTAAAAAAACAAACAAACAAAACAACACAACAACAACAACAAAAAAAAACACTTTCTGGGACTCTGTCTCCTATTTGGAAGTTGCAATGTGGACCCAGTATTTCTTTTAAATGTTCAAAAAGGTTACAGTTAATGCTTCTAATAGTGTCTAAAACTGTGTGGTGTTTTCACGTGTAAATTTGGCTACCTGTTTTGATTGTATCTGTAGTGAATGAATATCCATTTTCTGGCTGAATGGTAGAAGTAACTAGAAGGATGTCTTAGCTTTGTGTGTGTGCGCGCTCAAGATGAAGCTGCATATAAGCACTGTGGTTGTGCATCTTTGGCTATGACACAGCTGATGTCGCTAAATTTCATTCAACAGTGCACATTTTGGGTTTAGGTTTTTTTGCAGAACTAATACTGTAGATGTTGATGATTATATAGCCTGAAGTATGGTCCTTTTGTTCTTAAAAAGGAAAGGGGAAGGCCAGTATTTCAGGTAGAGAGGTAAAATAATAATAGCTCTAAAAGAGGTCCTTCCTCCTGTTTCCATAGTACTTGTTACAACAAAATTGTGTTTTAGGCTACGTTTTGCAATGGTATTATTCCTTCAAACTTGCTTGACTAACCTAATTTACTTGGAGAATAACTTTTCAAAGTCCAGTCAAGCGTTGGATTTGAATCAATATGATCTGGAATGTATGAATTTAGTGATTGTAGACCGAATTCCAAGACAGTGCGACAATAATTGTACAACTGGAACGAATTTAAATGTTGCACATTAGTGTCTCTTGAGGTAGTAAAACGTGTAATAAGGTTAATGAAGCTGGCAACGGTCTGGTGCAATTCTTGTGCTATCACATTGCTTTTTGGCAAGATCTTGACCTGCTATACAACCTTGAGCAATGGCAGTTTGGCAGTGAGCTCTTAACAGTGCTGTAAACAAGAGAACACAGATTGAGAGGTCTTTCTTACGTTTGGGACCCCTTTCTTTCCAAATTCAGGTGCACAATAATCATAGGCCTGCCTACGGCATTTCGCTGGATAGCATCCTCTTACATTTTGTTTGGCTGTATAATTCTTCATATCCATAGCTACACTAAGGTCTCCCAGAAAAGGAGTAAATACTTTGCTCCTTTTAAAATGTTTTTAAAGTGGGTCCGCCCCATCTCAGAGGATAGAGCAGAACATTTGGGTCCAGTCAAGAATAGATTTTGTTAAGGTAAGGGTCTAAGTGCATTTTGGTGTTGTGTGGGTTTTTGAGTTTTCTTTTTTGTTGTTTGGTTTTAGTTTTGTTTTGTTTTTTTTAAAGTCTTCAGTTTTTTTCCCAAGTAGATTCTGTGCTGCAGTTTGTCTGCTCCAGGAGAATCAGGTGCTTGTTTCCTACTAGGCTTGTTAGCATTCCTACTTGAAACTCCTGACTAATTAGCCTGGTTGCCAGAGCACTTGCATGCAGAATATCAGATAGCACCCGGGTTTTTCTAGTTCAGTCAGTGTAGCTGGATGTCTTAACCCTGTATGGTGCAGATTCCAGCTCATCCCACGGGAGTGAGAAACTAATGTAACACAATCAAGTTTATCATTGCAGAGTAGAAGTTGGGTCGGTTTTTCCTGGCTGTGTCAGCAGAACAATAAATATGATATGATCCCTCATTTCATTATGTAAAAATTACCCTATTTTTATGATTTCTTTTGATACTGTGTTGCATCATACTAAAGCCTGATACTAAAATAGTAAAAATGCAGTGCTGGTTACAAGAAATTAATTCTGTCACATTTTTTGTGATGCAATGTGAGTTCATTTCCTATATTTCCAGTGTATAGGTTATACTGAGAGCAAATAAAAATGAATACTTTGTCAGCTGAATGTCAGGTGGTTGAAGTGAGGGTGGTTTCTGAGCTGCTCTGTGTATTGGTTGGTGTTAGCCTGTGGGTGGGTACCAGCTTGTCAAATTTGTTTTTTAATTGATCTATTGGTTGTTAGATTGAACCTTCAGCCCACGTCAGCAATGTGAAGTTGGCGCAGTAAGTGGTCAGAGAGAGATAAGACATCAGATTTAGTTTCCACTATGTAGTGTGTGTAGTTCCAGACACTAGAGAATCCAGATAAGGAGGGAAATGTTAGGAATAATTTGATTTGTGCCACCTGTAATAAAACTGTGATCAGCTTTGGGAAGGACAGCCACAAGAAACTAGGCTTCATGAGTTTGATTGCTGGTGGAAATGCTTGTTTCAATATTGCAGCTTTCTGTCATAAGTAGATTAGCATTTCTGTTAGAGATATCTGTTGCTTCTTGAGTGAAAATTACCTTTTCAGTTTTTAGTAGTTTCACTGATTAATTTGAAAACTACTTGTACTGTCATTTTTTTTCACTGATTTAAGATTATTCCTAGTAAGTGCCTCTACCAAAGTTTTATTATACAGGAAACGATTTGATCTTTTTAAATTGTAGAGAAATTATTGTGGGATTCCAGTATCCAACAACTCTTGCAGTATGCCTGTTATGGAAATGCCCTGAAGACTACAGTAGTCTAAACTTTAGTTTGTCACTTTAAAAAAGTTGTTTCTTTTTCTAAATGTCATGTGTTTGTGGAATGAGTCTGAAATGTTTGAGAGATTTGCCGTTCCTGTAGCAGGCCACAATTTCCACTTAGCTCATCAGGACTGTCAGTCTCTGCTAGGACACAGTTCCACCCTATCAGTGTCAGCATCCTCAAGAGAACTTTTTCTGGTGATGATGCCACTGTATAGATGAGGTAGAACTACTTTTCCCTGGAAAAGTATCCATTCGGATCTTCATTTTTTACATGTAACATTCAAAATGTACCTTTGAAAACCTGCTTGCCTCTAGCTTTAAAATTCCACTTTGAAAGTGGGATTGTCACTGTACGTAGAAACAGTTTATTGCTGTGCTGTTACACTCTTAACTGTTCCTTCAGAAATGTATAAACACCGCGTGAGAAAACAGAAATACAATTAAGTGTTGCCTGGGTGCTATCAAGTCAACCAGACACGGTGATGATGATGATACCATGCTGCTGAGCAGGTGTGAAAGTGAGAGCAGTCTGATTAGGTTGGATAGGTGAGCCGCTGGCTGCTACGTTTCTGCTCCCTTCTTTGGTCTGGTGCTTGTCAGGCATGCCAAGCCAGCATAGCCTGAAGCAAAAAACCAGAAGTACCTGCTGGCTTATAAAGCTGTGAAGTCTCTGTGCAGGGTCGGGTATGTGGTGATGCTAGTGCAAAAGTGGGAATAAAGTGTCTAGTTTGGCAGAGTTGCTGTTTCATGGTTCCTTCAAGTGAATACAAGGTGCCAGCAAAAGGACAGTTTCATCCAACTGCTAGCTCTGACAGCTTCCTCCACGTTGGGGGGGGGGCAGGGGAAGATACCTTCTGAGTGAGTTAGTCTGATTCATGTCGCTGTACAGCTGCAGGATGCTGGTGCCTGGCATGAGGGAGGAGGTGGGAATAAGTGTCTCGGTATGAGGAAGGGCTTTCTGCGGCAGCTTAGAGTTTCTGTTGCTGTAAAGTGACTGTGCCTACACTTTTAATGTTAAAGTAAGGGCAGTCTTTTATGTGATCCAATTGATGCCTGAAAATGCTTAAATACAGGGGTTGTGGCTCTGCATGTTGTTGGCAAGTAGCAATGCCAATGAAAAATTGGACTTCCAGTGCCTGAACTTTCGTTCTCCCCCTTACAATTTTTCTGTTGTGTTTTGGTTTGAGGTAGATGTAATTATGTGTTACCCTTCCTCCAAATCAGACTGTTTTAAAGAAACAGTCTTTAACACAATAAATAATACGAAGAATTCAGTTTAAATAAATCTCTTTTAAAGACATATCTGAAAGAAGCTATAGTGGATCGTGTGTACTTCTGATTTTTCTTCCCTGTTTTCTCAAGTTGTTTATAAGCATTCAGTTCTCAGTTCTGCAACAGTGACAGGTTGTAGGTAAATAGTAGAAAGGTAAGCAATGTATTCTTGAGGGCCATTGCTATTTATTAGTTTTACTCTTGCCTTTAAATATGTCATGACTAACTCGAAGTAGGCTTTGTTTTGGTTTTGACTGGCTTTTTACCTGGTTTCAAATATGATTGTACTCTGCCTGTATCTCTGTTTCGTTGTTAGAGACTTTCAGGGTATTTTGGTGGACCAAATGTGTGTCAATTACTTTTCCTTTTTTTTCTTTTTTTCCCTGTCATGTCACCTCCTTCAAACATGGGGGGCATGTTTTCAAAGTATCTGTTGGCAGTGACGACCAGATCCTCAGTGTTGTGGTACTGGGAGAGTCACTGAATGGCTGCTGCATCAGCATCAATATGGTTTGGGGGGGGGGGGGGGGGGGGAGGGTGATTTAATCAGAATGTATGATTTAATCTCCTGTAGCTTAATTTGTTGCATTTTGAATTTAAGCAGTCTAGTTTAATGAATGATTAAATCGTTACAGAACTATTGGTAGTGCTCATTGTTGAAAATATTTTTGTTTTTCAGTTAACTGTTGTAGACTTTATTTTGTAAGAACAATCTACATTTTCTCTGGTTAATTGTGAAAGGTTAAATAATGCTGTCCACTGCAGCTTAACAAAAAATATCCTGCAGGTGGCAGACAGTTCCTGTGTGTTTCAAGTGCTGTTAAGATTTTCCCAATGATTTCCTGTAGGTTTGAAAATGAGAGTTAGAAGGTTAAGCCCATAATGCTTTTGGGGAACACCCTTGGCAGATTTTTGTTTATTTTTAATGGAAGCTGCTTCTGGAATCATAAATCTTGCTTGAAGACATTTCATGTTGCTTGTACAACAATGTCTTCTGTAGAAGGTTATGAAAACTTAAGTGTTTTCAGCATGAAGCATGGTTGATGGCTGCATACCAAGTCTGGTGGCTTTGGCAAAATACAAATTTGAAATCAACTTTTTGTTTTGAAGTAGGTAGGAAATATTCTGGTTCATCTGCCTCATGTAGATGGGTCTGTTCTGAAGTTTAATTTTTTGAACTGTGAGGTATAACTCACCAGGAAAAAATTAAAAATTATAGTAAGATTTGTTTCATTCCAGGAGTTATTCTATTAATTGGACTTGCTATCTGGGCAGATAGGTAACGGGAAGTAGGGAGAATGCATATAGGGTATACAGTAGAATATTTACATCAGTGATAATTCAAGGTTCACATGGGCATTCAAGCTGCGTTTGTGAAAGTAAATCCTTTTTTAGGGTATGTGTTAGTTACATTTATAGACATGAATTTTGGCCTTTAAATTAAGATTTTGTGTAGCATGTTATATACTGCAGTAGGTTTTGCATTGACTTTACTGCATTACATTTATATTACAAAAATGTCTGTAGTACCTCTTGTTTTTTCATCTTGAGGCTTTGTTTCATATTGTAGTGGGGCTGGTTCCTAAGACATCGTTTTCTTCAGGAAAATAAAGAGGGGATTTTGTTTAGTTATGCTCTTTGTGTTGTGGGTTATTGATAATTCTCTCTGACAGAAAGCTCTGCTGTTGGTCCTGCTTTTCTGAACATTACAGTGTGCATGAATTGTTGTGGCAGAATGAGTCATTCTGTAGTGGAAAGTCTTTGTTGATGCAGGTGTCAAAGGTTTGGAAGAGGAAATAAAGCTGATAAAGATGATTTTTATAGGAGCTGTTTGTTCATCTGTATTGTTCTTCCTCTCTTCTCTTGGAACTGTTTAGGGTATTCTATCATTAGTCTTGAAGCCATGCTTTTTGAAGGTATCTGAAAAACTGTAGTTTAGCAAGAATATTGCTTTTCTCCACTGCATGGAAACCAGTTTATAACAGTTAACAGGGTTTTTGGTGTTTTTTTTGTTTTTTTTTTAAGACTATTCGGAGTTCCTTTTTAATAGTTGGCTCTAGAGTCTGTGTACAAAAATATTGTCTATACTTCAGTTTCAAGTTGAGAATTCATTGCTGGGAATGTATGCTAGAAACCTGACCCTCATGTAATTTCAGTGCTTACTCCCTTAGTGATTTAATATACTTGGGTTTTAAAATCTTGTAGGAATTCTTTTTTTAATATTCATTAGAATTACAGGGATTTATTGCATACTTCTGGCTTTTGGAGAGGCAAAAGAAGCAATTCCATTTTACTCTGTAGCTGACCCATTGTCAGTCTGCAAAGGTGTTATGTGAATGTTTCAGAATATCCTGCAGTGATAATACTGTTGTTATGCTGACCTGTTACATCAATATTGTGACCTGAATTCGTTTGAAAGTAACTTGTATTTGCTTTAATTCTAATTGTTGCACTGTGGATTGGTTTTATTGTGATTTATATTCTATTAGCAAAACTCCTGAGCAACAAGTACGTGTACCTGAATAATAATTGCAGCTTAGTTAGGAGTTAGTCTTCTGTAGGTTTTTGCCTGTAGAATTTGAATGGGGCAGGAAGAAAGATGTGATGTTCTTAATGCTGGTTTTTGGTATTTTCTCGATGCAGTCATGCAGAATGCTGCTTGCAAGGCAAACAGTGTTATCAATGCAGCTAAAAGGGATCAAAGATAGGCTCTTGGAGGGGTTACAGATGAGGATTTCTGAAGGGAAATTTGTATATTCTCTACTGCTCAAGAGATTGAATAGTTTCCAAAATGGGTAGTGTGTAATATGCTTCAATATTGAAATATGTATTGCTTTGTGATTGATATTGGTGGGATAGTATTTTAAAAGCCTACGAGTATTCTTTGCTTGGCTTGTGGGAATAGTGATCCTGATCTTCTCATTCATTGCTGCCTCCTACGTACTGGGATAATACTCCCTAGTTACCTCCTCTGACACTTTAAAGGAGGGGTTTCCTTTCTCCTGCGTGAGCATGGCTATGGATTACTGCTCCTGGATATTACTGCTTTTGTTTGCAGAAGCCTCTCTGATTCTTCAGGAAGTCCAGGTTTCCCTGCTACAAATCCCACAGTGTCACATTGCAGACTTTTTCCATACCTCACTTACAGCACATTGTTTTTATCTCTTTCTACTTGTTTTTCATATTTCTTCTTGACTATGTTCTCCTTGTGTAAAAAGAATGGGGTGGTTGGAAGAAAAAAGGGCTGTTTTTCTGTGGGGATTTTCAAATAACCGAGGTATTAAATACCTCGGTCTTCCATAACTGTTAACACTCTTCGTGTGTGAATGTAACCAGCCTCCATAATCGGAGACCGAAGCTTGAGACACTCTTCTCTGCCTCTCTTACTTATTTGCACTTCTGTATAACATAACTTCAAATGAGTGATTATCTCGATTATTACTGATTACTGCTTTAAAGCAGAAATACCTACTTGACAGTAGGTAACTGGGAGCTAGAGTTAAAGATCAAAAAAACCATTTTGAGAAACAGGAATCACTTTGCTGAAGCTTTATGGAAAACTTCGACTGATTTGAAAACTTGTAGGTCACGTTTTCAGTTTTAAATGTGACTTAAGTGATCTGCGAGACTCTGTTATGTACTAAAGTCTGTTTGCTTCCTGCTTTTGTAGTGCTATTTTTCAGTTGATGATGGTCTGAGGTCATTGAGGAGGATGTCAGAGGAGGGCGATAGCACTGAGAACGCAGATGTTTTCTAAGAATGTTTCATCAAAGCTTTTCACAAGATTTTGTAGAGTTTTGAAGTCTTTTGCTATTGTGAAAGTTGTTGTTTCAAGTGTGCCGTTCTGATGCTTTACTGCGTTTTTATTTTCTTTTTCTGAAGACACACTTTTGGAATATTTAACCTGTTGGTTTTCAAGCAGTTACTGCCTGTCATTGACTTAATCCAAAAAGTCATAACTAAGTAGTTGAAGCATGTTTATAATTTCTTTTTTATGCCTAATGAAGAGGTGACACAACTTACTTTCGTTTGTAAAACCAACGAACAATGGTTAACTGGCAATTTTTTATTATGTAAGTCGGAACCTTCTTTTGAGTAGGATATACTTTTGGAAACTACTGTAAGTTCTTCTGACGGTGATAAAAAAAGCATAATTAGGCTTTGTATTTAAAGAAAATGTTCTTTGTGATTTGAAAGGCTTAAAAAGAGCTGACTTTTGCTAGGTGCTTTAAATAATATATTTTGCAGTCTAGATGATCAGAAGTAAAATTTTGTAAAAATTGACCATACTTGTATAGCCGAAGACTGTTCTGTATCCTCACATTCCTTCCTAAGGAGCGATGGACTGGCACCGCAGATACATAAAATATCTAAAATGTGATTAGATGAGAAAGCTAAAATTGCTTATGAAGCATATAAATTCCCGAGAGGAACTTAAAAGAGCTTTCATACACTTATGTAATTAGTCGCTTTTGAAATCCAGAAAACATTTTTAGTAATTTATAAATGGCAGTTCTTATCTCTAGAGAAAGATGGTTTTGAGAGACTTGTAAATGTTTGGGGGAGATTTCTCCACTTGGAAGTGTATGTTAGGCAGTAACAGATATTTGCATATCTTTTTGATTTGGGGCAAGTGATTTTTATTCTTTAGCCTCTTCTCTTGACACAAGTCTGTGTTATCAACAGAAGTGAACCTACCTGGCAGACTTGACAAAGAAATTCAGAAGTGAGCAAGTTTGAGAATGAAGTGTACCTCTCAAAAATAAATGCTTTAATGCAGAGTTAGAGTGGAGAGTGGAAATTTACGTGATACCTATCTTGTTGTCTTGAGGTGGGTGGTGGCATCAGTCTCTGTGTATGTTTTGTAATTGATCTGCTAAGCATACGGCCAGAAAGTTAAATATGTCTTGAACTGGAGATACACGCGCACACACACTTATGATGTATAAAAATGATGAAGATGGGGGATGGGCGGGTGTTGTTTTTTGTTTTTATTTTTTTCCCTTTTTGTTGTCTCCTACTTTCCTAATTTTTTGCAACGTGAAACCAATGACTTCCGTATCACCAAACGCTTTTAAAAATCTGTAATACTCTGGCAATGCCCAAAGGAACAGTTTGGAACTTGTTGCAAAAGAAATACTAAACTAACTAGAGCTTTACACTGGGAAGCAGTAGAGTGTTGTGATGCAGTTGTGCAGTCTTTTTTTTTTTATGGAAAACTTTGAAAAATTGAGGTGAGGGGCCATGGACTGTGGGGAAGCAGCATGAGAAGCCGCCACAGAAGACGATGGGGGGAAGTGGACAGCCAGTGGCTGATGCGTTCAGTTGTTTTCACATTCAGATTGTCAAAGCAATGAAACAAAACTCAAGTGACAGTTCTTCAGAGGAACACATTACTTTCTTTTCTAAAAGGAAAACTCACTTTATACTAACGTCATATCTTGAGTATTCACAACGCATTTTTGTCACCTCTCTGCTTTGTTAGTGTCTGGAAGTAGAAACAAGTTTTAGCAATAAAACTTAATAATAATAATAATAATAATAATAATCCCCTAGTAGTTCAGGGAGCTTCTTGAACTGTTTTCTAGATCTTCTCTGTATGGATCTGTGTTGTGCTCCTTTTCTCTTGAATCTCTGCCAGTACTGCTGTGGTGTTGTAGAAAATTAATAAAATCTATAGGATTAAAAGCATGGCCAGTGGTTTTCTCAGTAAAATAATCTCCTCTTCTTAAAAAGGAAAAAAAAAAAAATCAACTGGAACCTTATCTGTCTGTAGGATCTCACACAATAATTAACTCCTGAAAAAAGAGATTTACAGTGTGCTCATTATCTCTCTTAATTCTTGCCTTGTGTAAAGGCAAATAAACCTTGTATAAAGGGAAATAAATGTTATAAATGGGATATGATTATGCTTCATGACATTCCTGCAGAAAGCTCATGTGTCGTCGTCTTTTGCAACCACCAAACAAGTGGGTCAAAACCTTAAGTTGGTTATAAAAATAGTCACGGCTGTTTTGTGAAGCATCATGGTTAAGGAGTATTTACAGAAGAGGCAACCATTTAAATTGGTCCAAAAGAGTGTGTGGGATGTGGCTCACAATGTTACCTGTGAGAAGGCTCTCTGCACTAGAGATCATAACGTGCTGAGATTCATTTTTCTTGCAGGAACTGCAGAATTTTCCAACTCTATTGGAAATACAGCATAGCTACACTAAGGAAGCTTGTTAAAGCTAAAAGAGGCAACTAGTAGCAAAGTACTTACCACCTGCTGAGAATTAAAGATGCCATGCTGGAGGTACAGACCAAAAACATGCCAGCTATCAAGGGAAGTGTGAAAGGAAGCTGGCATGGCTGAGCATTAGGCAAAGATAGTTATTAGAAAGCTGAAGTAGTATCCAAATGAGGAAAATTGTAAGGATATAAAATCTGGCAAGTACAATATAAAAGCATAAGATAGAACAAAAGAATTTGAGGAATAAATTTTGAGAAGTCTTTAATAACTGTCTTTTAGCACATTAGTGGTAGCAGACCTACCACAAGCCCTAGGGCCATGAGATGATCACTTTATAAAAGAAACTTTCAGAAGATGAGGCGATAGCAGACAACCTTTGCTTTGCATCTGTGTTCATTGTTGAAAATCTTGGAAAGGTTGCCCTGCCAAGAACCTTTTAGGGGTAACTATAGTTTGAGCAGACTGATGTTGCAGCTGTGGTGTAGCCACCTGGTTAACAAATGCAGTCCCTTTCTTCCCTCCCTTTTGCCTTGTGTTGGCACCAGAGCTTTTCTTCCCTCCGAGTGTTTAGGGAGCTGTACCAAAGACCAACCTTTCTGAAAATATAAAATAAAACAAACAAAGCAAATTATTTAGCTTCCTGCACAGGCTGTTGCTGGGACAAACAGATGTTAACATAAGAGAGAGGAGTGCATGAAGCGGGGGAGAAGAGGAAAGAAAAGATGATGCTTAGGACTGCTGTGACAGAAAGCTGTTCTCTTTGAGACATGTTGCTGTTCCTTGAGCATATTTAGCCTGCACTCTTACAGACGTAGGATACAGGGGCCTGCTCTGGGTAACAAAATATATTGAGATCAGTCTCAAAATGCGTTTCTGGTTTTATAAAAAAAATAGTTCTTAGTAATTCTCCTTAGGTAAACCTGACAATGGCTGTAAATTTGAATACTTAAAGATTCAAGTTTTAAATATTTCCAGTAATATAGAGTACTTAATTTCTTTTTACAGGATATCCTTGTTTTTTCAAGTTTATGGTGTCCTAGTTAGTAAATTCTACTGTCTTAAAAATTTTGAAAACCAGTGCGATATTTGAATGTCTTATATTTTCATCATATGTTTGTAACTAATAAATAAAAACTCTGAACCTTCTAACTGTTAGCCAGCACTCAGATTGTATTTTTGTTTCTTTACAGGATCTGGAGTTTCATGGAGTAATGAGATTCTACTTTCAAGACAAAGCAGCTGGAAATTTTGCAACAAAATGTATCCGTGTCTCTAGTACTGCCACAACTCAAGATGTGATAGAAACTCTTGCAGAGAAGTTTCGACCAGACATGCGAATGTTATCGTCCCCTAAATACTCACTTTATGAGGTGCATGTCAGCGGAGGTTAGTATTTATTCACGAAGTCTTTCTTGCATCCACACCACCTTCCTATCCACCCTCAGCCAAAATATTTTTAGGTTTGCCCCCAGCTTCTGCAGCACGTAAAACTTGGGTTTTTTGTTCCTAAGTACCTTGCTGCTACTTGTTACATGGTGGAGAGGTATTTCAAAATGTAAGTACGCACATCAGGCCTGCAGTTTATGTAAGTTTTGATTATGATCTATTAACTTCTGTACTTGACATCCTGTTAATTTGTTGACATTTGTGAGAGAGTTGCTATTTTTAGGACTGGTAGGTAAAAACAGATTTTATAATGGGAGAATAAGAGTGTTAAATTGGAGCACTTAAGAGTACATCCTCAGTTCTTTGATGTTGTGGGCCTTTGATAGGAAGCCTTACAATGTTCCTTTACTGCTAAATTGGGGTAAGTTCAACATAGTCTTGTTGGAAGCCACTGTGTTTCTTAAATAGATGCTTTCATGTTACCTGTGAAGAACTTAGATATCTAAATAGCCTTTTGATGCTGCTAGCGTTTGTGTCTCCCTACCCCAGCAGAAAGCTTCAGGTTGGAAGGTGGTAGTGTGTGTGGTGGAGACAGGACTAGGAGAAACTAGCTTTTTGTCGTGCTTTTTCTTTTTTGTACTTCAGAAGTTTACACAAGTGGTTTAACTACCTTAAATTCTGCTTTTGAAAGACTGAAAATAATTTAACTTGAGAAAGAGAATGGAAATTTATTGGGATATGTGTCACTTTTCATGGTCTATAAATGATGACTTGATGTGAATTATATGGGATTAGGGAAAAGTGCATGTATCATCACTAATTTAAGCAATGAATAGTATGTGGGGTTTTTTCTGCTTTAGGTTTCTTTGAAAATCTGTTAGCACTGTACCTGTAGTCAAAACGAAATGGTTTCCTTTGCAGAGCAAGCTCCTGATGTTTGAGGCACCTCATTCAATCGGAGTGTTTCTCGTGAAATAAAATGTAACTGCAAAGACATCATTGTCTTGCAGTGCATATGTATTGTCTCCTGCTTCTAGAAGGGAGATCAAGTGGCATAACTGGTTTAATTTTTTTAACCGCTCTCAGATTTTTTTCATATGCTTAAAATAAATATAGTACACTAAATACACTAAATGAAATTTTGTCTAGTATATATGCATAATGGATTTTTTTTTTAAATTTCATAATGTAGTTTATTTTTTGTGCAGTCTTTCCAGAATAGTAGTTCTTGGGCCACAATCAGACTGGTTAAATTTAAAATAAGGAAAATGAGTATTTGGAAGTCTCATGAAGTTACAAAGTTTGAAACATTATAACTGTAGATGTAACTTCTCCTGAGTGATAATCTTGTGTTCTCAGACTTCAGTTCTGACAAAGGAGGTATGCAAGATGACTTTATGTGGACCTTTAGGTTATGTAGATAGAGGGAATACACTTAGGCTGGTTGCTGGAAAGGGGACATATATTCCTACGTCCCCAGGCTTTCTGTCCCTATACTTAACAGGGAAACATCAACTGATGTGTACTGTTCAGCAAATCTTTTGATTTTTTTAAGATGATAACTTGTTTCTAAGTATCTTTGCTCTTGAGGTGCCAAGTAACTGTTACTGCTTTTCATTTTTTTGAAGAAGAAAGAAGATTAGATGTAGATGAGAAGCCTCTTGTTGTACAATTAAACTGGAATAAAGATGATCGAGAGGGAAGATTTGTTCTCAAGAATGAAAATGATACACTTCCTCCAAAGGTGAGCCTTTAAGGACTATGCTTGTGCTAACAGCAGTTTTGAAATGTGTGGGACTTGTTTATATAGCAGAACATAATTTCTACTTTTCTAATTCCTGAAAACAACTGCTGCTGATCACCTTTGATATCTGGAGCAAGTCTTTTTAAATACTTAAAATGCATCTTTGCAACACAACATTCTTGTGATCTTTCAGATGGCTTGTGTTGCTTTGATCCATGAAGCTGTCTAGTACTGGAGCATGTAATACCCAGAGAACTTAGAGCTTGCTGTGTTCTAATATGATGAATTAAAAATCTCCTCAAATAATATATGATGCCAAACACCTAGGAAGTAACCTACCTCTTGCAGAGTCTTTAAAAGGGGATGCCAGAGGCAGTTAAATAAAAATTGTTACCTCCTGAGGTAGCATTCTGTTTCTTAACAAAACTGATGGGAGACTGTTTCCTTTTGGGGAGGGTTTTTTTGTTTTTTGTTTTTTTTCCTTCCAAATGCAAAATGAGGGACGTGCAAACATCAGCCATACAAAAGCTTTTTTTTTTTTTTTTTTAATATTGGTCATTTAAACTTTAAATTAGATCAGACTTTGGCTCCTGAAGTCATATAATTATTATATCTAACGTGGATGTTTATAGCTATGGAAAACATGCTGTTCAGTGTGGGTTATTCTCAGAAAAGTTTTTCATCTTGCATTGAGCACTAAATTTCTTTTGCTCTTGGAATTAGAGCTTGTTAATTTTAAAGATGCTTTGGGTATAGGTACATGAAGTATTCTTACACTACGCTTTTGACTACAGGATACATCCATGTTAGAGGTGGGGAGAGAAAATTAATGATGTCGTACGCTACATCTAGCAGACTTCCTATTCCTATTGATTGTATTAAGTAATCTTCAATCTTCCTTCTCTGTGTTCTTCACTTCCTGATAGAAGCAAAAAACCCTGCATCTTCTTTCCCTCATCTTCTATTATTTTCTCTATAGAAGGCAAATGAGCCTAGGATTACAGGTATCTTGTGTATGCAAGGAGCAGGAATTGGAGAAGAGAACACTGGAAGGACAGCTCAGGAAAATACACCATAGGAGAAATGTCCTCTATAATGCTTTTCCTTCTGCAGTTTATTCTTATCTGATGCTCCAACAAAGTTGTCTTGAAAACAGATTAAATGCAGCGTTGTTTTGTGAAGTATTTTTACGGGGAGGCAGAAATTTGTTTTGCAGCCTTCAGTTAATCTTTGAGGCCAAGTAGCTAGTAGGCATTATTCAAGTAAAATTCTGCTGTTTCTTCACTTTCTTGAGTACAAGGTGCTTAATCAGTTCATACCTGCTTTGGAATATGAAACTGTTTTTGCCTTCTATGTTATTCTGGAGAGTATTAGTCCTATCTCTGTGTAATGGATACTATGTCTGAATCAGATTTATCTGGAAAGTTAAAACCAATACTAACTTTTCATTGGACTAAAAATGACGGAGGTTGTTTTAAACTCATTTATTTCAGAAGGCTCAGAGTAATGGCCCTGAAAAACAAGAAAAAGAAGGAGTAATTCAGAATTTCAAAAGAACTCTCTCAAAAAAAGAAAAAAAAGAAAAAAAGAGGCGTGAAAAAGAGGCATTGCGACAAGGATCAGATAAAGATGATAGACTTCTTCATGGGGATGATATGTAAGTGTGTTAAACTTTGGTCATTTTTTTGATCATATAACCTACATCTTACTTTAAAGGATTCCCCCTCTCTACCAAATAAGCTGTTGTTTCTTTCAAAAGTAAGTAGTTGACACGGGTGCAATATCATCATAAACCAAAATATGTGATGGCAATTTCTGTGGTTTGTATGTATGTTTTGCCTCAAGGTTTGTTTTTAAACCATGAAATAAGCTTTTTTCCCACCTCTTTGACCTTGTACAGAAATTGACACATGCTCGGTGGCATGGACTTTCCCCACTATGTTTATTTTTGAGCATTTACTCTAGAGTGGCTTTATTCCTCTCCCTGTGTTTGATTGTTTTGTCTTTTGCCAGAAAAATTAGTATTTGTAGGTGTTCACATTTGACTTACCACCTGACTATCAGTTTGTTTTTCTCCGAGATGTATTTTGGTAGCCAGTCTTGTAGGTTCTTCAACTCCTGCTCCTAAATCTGCTGTGCCTTATTCATTGAGACAGAGCAGGACGTACATTGGTCCTTGTGCAGAAAACCGGAGCACAGGAGTCGGGCATGAATAACTGTATGTAGAACTAGAAAGCTGAGAAAGGTCTTCATTAAATTAAACATTGTCTCTATACCAGATTCTGTAGCTTTCATATATAATGCACCAGAAAAAAAATCACAAATGGTGGATTTTTAACATACCCAGAAAGAAAATGAATGATGGAAACTTATTAATTGATAACACAATCTCAGAGATTAAAGAAATTAGTTGACTGGTTGACATATAATACATATGATATATTGATATATAGGTTGATATATAATGTTCTTTAGATGTCAGCATGATCTTTCCAGTATTCTGTGCTGTTACTTAGCTTGGTCTTAATTTTTTTAAATTAAAATAGAATTGTATTTAAGTGCATTATCAAAAAAAAAAGCATGAGCTGCAAGCACATGCTAACTCTGCTTCCACCTGATTTGCAATATTGTAAATCAGAATGAAATTATATTGTAAATCAGAATGAAATTAGGCGTATAATGTAAAGTTTTTTTAATGCCTTTTTCTTTTCCCCCTAAGAGGTAGAGGGCCTTTTTTTTTTTTTTTTTTTTTTTTTTCTTCCTTTGAAAACTAACCACCATCAATACTTAAACTGGTTGTCTATTTCAGGTGAGCATGGGTACATGAACAGTGTTAATCCTAGCAAAAGTGAAGTTCCTGTAGAAACCATCTTACAGTAACTTAATTGATCTCCTGTGTGTATGGATTTTACTTGCCTCTTATCCTTCGTGAAGTGATGAGTGTGTATATATATTTTAAGCTATTAATGACAATTTTTTCTTTGTATTTAAACTAACTTGGCAGTGAGAATTCTCGCCTTGCAGCTGAGGTTTACAAAGATATGCCCGAGACCAGCTTCACTCGCACAATATCCAATCCTGAGGTGGTTATGAAACGGCGGCGACAGCAAAAACTAGAGAAGAGAATGCAGGAATTTCGCAGTTCTGATGGCAGACCAGACTCAGGTACTTAAATTTCTTCTGGTTAAGTTGTAAACAGTAAGCTGTTTACTGAGAGAGTATTTTTAATGGTAGCAACTCCTGTAAATTTGCTTTAATTTCTGCTTTCTCCAACATTTTTTGTACTTTATGGCTAACTTATCTATGGTGTAACCGAATGAAGGATTTGTAGAAGATAGAGTCCACAGGAGTGTGTGATGAGTACGAGTCAAAGCTTTCAGTGACAGGCAAATTGATGAGAGAGAATATGCTCATTGATCTTGCTAACACTGCTAAACTGGGAAAGAAGGAAGGACAAAATAAGGCTTATTAGACTGACAAGCTGAGGAAGTCTTCTGAAATAAATGCCATTCATTTTACGAAGAACAAACTGAATGACCTGAGTGTAAAAATGCAGTCCGTAGCACAAATACAGGATGGCAAGGAGTAATTGTTCAGGTCTGCACAAAGGGTTCTGGTAGATCTTGTGAATATCAGTGATCAAGTATTTCACATTCTTAGGGGTGGGGATACAACAGTGGTTCTGTGAACATCAGCATTAAATGAACAAATGAAGCAACGTTAGTACTGATAAAACCTCAAATGATGTATTCTGTCCGTGGAAGAGTAGTGAAGAAGGAGTTAGGGGTGTAGAAAACACCACCTGAGGGAAATCTGAAATGGGCTTTTTAAAGAGCGGGGAGATTCTTGAAGGTCAGCACAAACTTGCTGTCAAGATGGGAAAGGTCAGTGCTTCATCCAGTCATTGTCACTGGTTCATTTTAACTTCAGGTAATATTAAGAATGGTGAAGCACTGGGGGAAAAACTTGCCTAGAGAAATTAGGAAAGCATCACTGGAGGTTTTTACCAATGGCAGAGACAAATTTATTTCAGGGATGTTATGTAACTTTTCATATATTAGTGGATTGACTAAATTATTTCTGAGGGGGTTTGTCCTTATATTCTGTTAGAAATATAATAAATGGCTGCATGTCTGTCTTTGTATTCTCCGGTAGCATTGTTAATTACATTTTGTTTCCAAGGTGGGACACTGAGAATTTATGCAGACAGTTTGAAACCAAATATACCGTACAAGACAATCCTTCTGTCCACTACGGATACTGCAGACTTTGCAGTTATTGAAGCACTGGAAAAATACGGTCTAGAGAAGGAAAACCCCAAGGATTACTGTATTGCTCGTGTAAGTAAAGTTACTAAGTCATAATCTTCCCATGCTTCATGTTTGATTTTGTTCCTTGCAGTAGCTTTAAAACTAAATGGAAAGACTCTGGTAGTTCTGCGAGTAACTTTTTTTTTTTTTTTTTTTTTTTTAAATCTAACAGCCTCAGGAATTCTGAAGTGATTTGTCAGATTTTTTTGTTTTTAAAATGTATATCTTGCAATCTTACTAAGTTATTACTTGCTACATAGATAAACATTAATAATGAAAGTAATATATTTCTGTATTTGGTACTGTGGTTTTATACCACTAAGTGTGCTTATGGTTCGCAGATGCATAAACTAATAGTTAATCCTGTGGATACCTGAATTTGTGCTGTTTGTGCACAAAACTATTCCCCTGAACTAAGAGTGTCTGCTTAGAGGCAAAAGTACTGAGTCCAGACTCCATTATAAAAGGTATATGTTATACGCTGTTGCCTTATGCGTTTCAGTGGTAGCTTACCCTCATTACATGTCAGAAAAGATTAAAAATTCAGTGAAACCTACACTTCTTTTCAGAATTTGATTATTCTAGGAGTTCTAAATGAATTGTATAGAATTGCTCTTTTATCAAAAAGTCCCATGGGCCGTACTGATTAAAGGTTATGAACTTCAGTCCGTATCATCTTCTGAAGGAGAATAGTGAGACTTGAAAACATTTGATCCTTGTTTTGAGTCCAATCTTTGATTACATTTCTGGCTGCTATTTGTCTAATAAACTTGGATTTATTGCTTCTTAAAATGATGAAAAAAAGGGAAAAATATCTGTGTCTTATCATATTGTGCTCTCCTCCCCTGCCTGTTCTCCAGTGCTTAAAGTGCTACTGGAAAACAGTAAGGAAGCTTCTGTTAATTGCTATTGCCCATGCTATCTAGCTGTTCTAAAGGATGTGGATGTATCTTGGTTTTAAAGTTGCTTTCCGATTTGTTTTTTATGATATCTTTTGAGTAACCTTAGTGTCTACTTTTGCTGTGCTTACAGCCTCTAGTTGTATAATTAGCTGGGAATTGACATGTAGCTCCAATGTTGTTCTAGTTAGTAATAAGGAAACTATATGGTCGTACTGCTTTTGTAGATTCCTAACCGTGAACTAATCTTAGTTTTTATTGTTTCAGCAGTTTTGTCTTAGTTCTAGAAGTATTTTTAATGAAGTTCTGGACATTGTATCCTTGTCCTCATTAATCTTTAATTGGGGTCCCAACTCTGAAAGTTAATTTTACTTAACTTCGGTAAAATTTTATGTAGGTTTTTATTATAGAGGGGAATAATTTTGTAAGTAATAGGGTTTTTTTTTAATGACACAGCATATTAAAAATTGACTCTCTGTTTTGGCTGCGAAGTATTTTCTATGTGTGGTTTTAATTATGACAATTATCTTCGTATTGTGGGTTCTATAAATGAAATTCATGATTCTCAGTCATTGATCTTATTAAGTAGGCTGCTGGTTTGAGAGAATTGTAGGCTACAGCAGAGACATGGTGACTGAATTTGGAAGACAGTTTTGCATCAGTCTGCTTAGCTCAGAGTTGGAGGGTATTATGATGTGTTATGAAATATTTATATCTTAGGGAATTTATTGAATGGATTGCACACTTACCAGGAAAACTATTGCAAGTCACTGTTGTGGTGGTGGTGGTGTTCTCTCTCACCTCCCCTTGTTCTCTCTTGTGTGGGGATGTTTAATGTAGAAAATAATCTGAGGAATGTTGCTTTGATCTTGGGAGAGATTAACAAAGTCTTCGCTGTGAAACAAATTGATTTAAATTAGTTTTCTGGAAAGCACTCCTGGAAAATATTTTGTCTTTTCTGAGCAACACATCTTGAAATAGTAAGTTTCTATACTGACATAAGTTGTATGCTTATGTTTACATTTGAAATATGCAAGTGGTCTTCATTGGCTAATAGCAGATCTTTTTTTATATATTTAAGTGTAGAATACCTTATTCTTTTGCTCACCATAATTCATTGTAGTTGGCTGAAATCTACTTGGCCTTTCTCAGTGCCTCTGCTGATACAGTGCTTGGGTTTTCAATAGGATAATCCTTCCTTTTTTAATAAAGTTGAGTATTTTTAACCTAACTTTAACATCTCCTTTTGGCCAAATATTTTAAGAAGTTGCTTTTCCTTGTTGAAAACAGGAAAATATCCTAGCTTTAGCTTGATGTGTCTTTCATGACTGTTTTCTTTTTTGGAAACTCAGAAGTACGGTGCTACACAGCTGCCATGGCCATTGGTACTCCTTTACACTGAAGTCTCACAGCTGTTCTTTACCCGTGGTGGGCTTTTGCCCCTGTTCTTCTGACACTTTACAGTGTTCTGTGGAAGACAAATCTATCTTGCACATGTTCCTATTCTTTACTTTTTGTTGGGTTTAAAACAGTGTACCGTGGAACGTATAACTTCAGTTTCTTATTGGTTGGGATTTTTAAATGTTCTCTTCAGATGGCGGGTGAAGTGTCTTCAAAGAAGACATTTACTTAACTATTAAGATGGATTTTAAGTTATATGACAAGACCTTTATAAGGCTGCATAAGTACCTGTAATAAAGTTCACTCACTTGTGAAGTTTCAGTTGAAAGATTAGTATTGTAAGAATTTTTCTTAACACTTACAATTGACAACTTTTATTGTAAATGGGAGTTTCCTGTTAGTTGCTTGCTTTCGTACCCTGGTTCGTGGTGTATAGGGCTGTACCTTTATGCCCACTTCTGAAGTGCTTTTCTCTGTAATCAAGTAAATACATGTTTGTTCCAATATACATTTTGTTTGTTTCAGTTTGCTTGGCTTGAGTTTCCCTGAATAATACGGGATTCACTGCACATATCTCAAGATGTCAAATTAATTAGACAGTCTTCCAAGCTACCTCTGCATATTCACTTAGGGCGTAAGACTTGAGGCATGCAGCAAACCAGTTAACTCTTAAAAGTAGAATCTTGATTAGACTTTTGTTTTAGCATGCTCTTATTTTTTACTTGAGGATAAGGCATAAATAACTTTTTCTAATGTCAAGCAAAAACATGCAGTTCATGGTGATTAGTTTTTGGTGAGTGGGTTTGTTTTGGTTTTTTTTTTTTGTTGGTTTGTTTGGGTGTTTTTTAAGAAATAGACAATAACAGACACGAGGCATTAAATATTTTTTAGCAAGTTCCATTGTTTTTGAATGCAATCATGAGGAAGCAGAGTATATTCTTCCTAATTATCTGTTGTGAATTTGTTTCAGTTCGTAGGTGGTCAGCTGACAGCCTGCTTCCAAGACTTGTGATCTTACGCTGGTTTTACCCATCTCCATTTCCTACCCTGTTGCAGAAATCAGGGAAATGTCTGTGCCTGATTTCAGCAGTCTGTATGGATTCAGATTCATGAAAGGATATTTAACTACATCTTCTGTTTTTCAAAATGAAAGCAAATCTCTACCCACGAGCCAAAACCTAATCATAATATAAACTTGTTCCCATGTTTTTCTGTAATTCTAAAATGTAGGAATTTCAGCTTTGTGGGTGACACTGAGGCAGCATTTGCCTAAAACACAGAGATGTTTTATAAAATGGCTTCATCATGATTAGAAGCCTCCTGGCCTGCATAAGCTCAGATGTGGTGTTTTGTGACTTTCGCAGGCTAGGTCACACACTTTTTTTAAGTGAGGTATGTCTGAGTCACCGGCTCACGCTTCATGAGAGTTGGGAGGAATGGTAACTGGCTGGGAGGAGGCAGGGATTAGTGCTTTTGTGACCCCTCTTCTCCAGCTTGTCTGGTTTACCATTGCTGCTGTTAAGCCCAACACCAAGTACAGATAGTCATCCAAGTTCCAAAGCAGAATATCAGGGCTTTGGAATTTAAAAATTGTTGCTTGTTGATTAAGGCTTGAAACACTGTTTTACTTTAATTAGCTAATCAAAATTATCCCGTAGGTATAATTGATTTTAAAATCTGAGATGTGAAATAGAAAAAGAGTGGTTTGGCAAGATAGGATTTGAGAGTAGATGTGTTTCAGTTTCCCTTTGGTTTATACATTTTAATGTTTTCCTGGTTTTATAATATCTTGTCTATTTGAAAATCTAATTAAAGATAATTTAATTAGTCTATGTTTAGCCAGGTTTTGCATAGAAGATGTTTTAGGGAAAGGCCAATGACTCAATTACATACTTTTGATCTTAAATGTACTTGTTTCCTGCTTGGAAGAAGATGAAAGGACGTTTGAGGTGGATCTGTGAGAACTTAGTTAACGCTGAAATGGGCGTGGGGAGGAGGCGACAAATGAGAGCAGAAAGCCTCTTGAGGGCTGCCCCATAGTAGGGTGCAGCAGCCAATAGCTGCATTACTTCAGAAGGCGTTACCTGGGTCATAGTTCAGAGATGGGAATAATTTTGAGTAGTTTGTTTAAAATAGAGCTGTCTATGAATTTAAATAACATTGTTAGGATGAGGGAGTAAAATGTATTTTATTTTATTTTATTTTTTTATTCCGTTTTGAAAGATGTATCTTTAACTTAGAAGGTACTCACACACTGTAATAATGCCTGTCATTGTTTCTTATGCTTGATCGCTGCGGGAAGTAGTAATGCAAATGTGCATGAAATCACAGGCTGTGTCTCCTTTAGAGTCAAAACTCATAAATCAAGGTTTCCCCCTTCCTCTATCTTGTAAGAATATAGCTGTAAAAGGTATGAACAGTCTGTGGTTCTGTTCCCAAAGTATACTTAGTTTTGGTTCTTCCTTAAAGCTAGACATCATGAAGCAATTGTCTGAAATGCTCCTGTCATGCCCTTAGTTTCTGTGTAGACCAGGTAAAGATTGGGTAAGACAAGGATGCAGGAGGTATCACAACATTCTCTTTGCCAGCTTGTCTTGCCATTTCCGAAGATGGAATATATCTAGTATTCTGGGAAGTGTGATTTAACTGTAACAAGAGGCAAGAGAGAGAGTTAGAAAAAGTCTTGGAAAGCAAAATGCATTTCAAGTTACTGAATTCCTTTGCTTTATCCCTTGTTATAAACAAACAAAAAAAAAATCAGAAGATATACCCCTGAATCCTCTGTTCTAATTGTCCACTAACAGCTCTGAAAACTGATAATGGTTCTTTTCTAGGTCATGCTGCCTCCTGGTGCTCAGCACTCTGATGATAAAGGTGCTAAAGAAACTATTCTTGATGATGATGAGTGTCCACTGCAGATATTCAGGGAGTGGCCTAGTGATAAAGGTATGTCTAAAAAACTTTGAGATTTTTGTGCTTTGGGTGTTGTAAGCCATGGTGTGGTCCACCTGTAAAGTAAGAAATCGGAACATATATTTTGAAGTGTTTTGTTTTCAGGCACTTTTAACACTATTTAGAGTTATTTACTGTTTCATTCAGCACTGTTTATAGTAATACATCTTTAAACAGTAGAAGGGTTTTACATTTTATCCTAAAGTTTCTAAATTAACCACTGTAGAAAAGTATGCAATTAATCTTTCAAATAGTTTTAACTTAAAAATAACTACATAAAGAAATCTCAGGAACTTAGTAAGCTGAAAGTAATCCTGTGGAACACTTAGAAATTAATAGATGTCGTATGTGTGCTTGTTCAGTGATAGTGAGACTCAAAGGACGTGTAATATTGTGTTTTAGGAATACTAGTCTTTCAGCTGAAAAGGCGGCCTCCTGATTATGTCCCAAAGAAATCCAAGAAAATAACTGATGGAAAGCCATTAAAGGGGAAGGAAAGAGTTGACGGGTCTGGCTATGGCTCTTGCCTTCCTCCTGAGAAACTACCATACCTAGTAGAATTAAGCCCAGGTAAGAATTCTGGTTATCTAATAGTCTGAGTTACATTATTACATAGTCATTTAGATTTTCCAAAAATAAGGCTTTCATTGGAAGCACAAGAAAGTCTGTTGGCAGTGTTAGTGAATACCACATCAGTTGTTCTTCTGATGTCAGATTCTGAATTGGAGCTATCTAGAGGTAGAGCTGCATATTTCTTTAATACCAAAATTTTAGTAGCAAATGTTTGGAGTAAAAAAAAAAGGGGAGAAATTAGTGAAATTATTTGTCTTTATTAGCATGGTTTCGTGTATGAAGTTTTAAGTGTTACAAAAACGTCATTCAATCTTCAACTTCCTTTGGATTTTGGGCTTTAAAACTTACCAATAAATAAAATAGTTTAACATATTGTCTTGTGATTCATGGGGGGGAACCAGAAGGGCACTACTTAAATCTGGTTTGTTTTACATTCAGAAGTATACTGTAGCATACCCAGTAAGATACATTTGACAGTGCCATCCATGAAATACACATTTTTAGAAGGACAAGAACACGAATTTTTAAATCAAACTTATTTGCTAAACAGTTTCCAGCTTATATGGAATCAAATCACTAGCAAGGCTGGATTTTATTTTGGCATTATTACAACCCTCTGGGCTGCATTGTAGTTTACAATTAATTTTATGATCTAGGAACAGCCAGGGGAGCTTGATTGTTTATAGCGCAACAACTGATAGAACACATACAACTTCTACTCTTAATTTCTGTTGTTTTCATGTTTAAAGATTTGGATATGGACTTTTGTTTTTGGTGATTTAGTTATTTGCAGCTCTTTTTCCTATTAAGTGTAACGTGGGTACACTCAGGTATCAAAACAAGTGATTTACAACTTGAAGTCTGGTTGTTTACCCTTCGGGAGGCAAGGTTGGAAATTGGTAGTGAAAACTTTGACCAGAACTGCAAACAGAAGGTTAAATTCCAATAGTGTGGTTTTTTGGTGTTTTTTTGTTTTTGTTTTTAAAAAAAAGGCCAGATGAAATTAACAGTACACAGAATATATTAGGTGTATTTTAAATAGTGTTCTATATGCTGAGGTTTGATTTGCATATTAATATTTTGAGTTCTTTTAATAGTACTTTCGATTTCTTTTCTTGTGCTCTAAACTCTTACTCTTCATGGAGCCTAGTTGCTTTAGTATTAAAATGTTGTGCTTGGGCAGAGGAGCAAGACGTCCATTAATGGAGAGAGGAAAAACAATCTGAAATGCCAGAGGTGGCAACGCTGTGTACTAAGTCTTTGCACGTTGCCTGTGGGACTGACCTATTGTTCATGTTTTTCTTCTAACAGCTTGTCATCGCTTTTCTAAACAATAAGGATTGTTCCATTCAGTAGCTTTGTAGTACTGGTGTCTTTATATTCTATGCAGTTTCTAAAGTTGAAAGAGTTTAATGCACTTCATCCTTATAAATTGAGTAAGTGTTGTCTGGCTACAGTTTCACCCTTTCCTGTCTTTTCTTTTCCTGCCCTCTTCCGCATGTTCTGCATGGTATCTGTCCTGCTGGTGCTGCCTTCACCTGGGTCCTCTGCATGTGTTTCTAACCCCAGGGAGAAGGAATCACTTTGCCTACTACAACTATCACGCTTATGAAGGTAACGCTATATTTAATACTGTTCTCTCATTAGTCACTAAAAACATCGCTGGCTGTAAATCTTAGCCTTTCATTTGTCAAAAAGAAACATATCTTGCTTATCTTACTTTTTTCCAAGGGACTGCTTCTGTGAAGTAGTCTCCTGTCTTGTTAGCTGCCATTTAATTACTCTATCTGTGAACAAACGTCAAGTAGATCATGAATGTGCTAACATCCAAAGAGTTCAACCTTCCAGCTAAGGTTAACAACTAAATTTCATAGGGTGGTTTACAAGCAGTGTTGTGGTAGAAAGAAAAACGTTCTTTGATCCATCTGCTTCCAGGATTCATAGTTAAAAAGTAAATTGGGTAAATGGCATGGAACTTAATTGTGCTTTTCAATGTTTGACCGCATTGATGCAGTGGATGAAATATGTGATGATTTTTTTGTGTGAAATAGTGTTTGGACCACTGGTAAAGTGACCTCACTTTCTGCTCTGTGGTGTTCCATAGCATCCTTTGGTATTTCTACTGCCTGGTTGGTGGTGTTGTCTATCATTAACAGTGTCTGTCAAAGAGATTTAGCCCCATTAGACAGTAGATCCTTGTTTAGTTTTATCTGTGGCATTTGAAATTGATAACATAACCTACAAATCATTATGGATCTTTGATTCTCCTTGAAGTAATGTGCAGATTTGTCCTGGTTTGGCCAAATAGACATGAATACAAAGCCACTTTCTTCTTCATTGTGAAATGTCTACCAAAATACCTTTTCCTTTTCTTAGTTTTTTAGCATCTGTTTCCTCATTTTATTTTCTAGACTGCTATAAAAAAAGTACTGTATGTCTGTCGGTGTTGCTCACCCTTTCATGGCTGTGGAGTTACAATACTGGGGTTTAAAGAACTCTGCTCAAACTTATGCCTCCAGTGCTCAACCTTTGATGAATTCAGACTTCCATTTCATTAGCATCATCATTCCAGAGAGCAGAAAAGTTGCAGAGAGTGTGCTGAACTAATAAGCATAGACGAGCTCTGCAGGAACACCTGACTTTTGAGTAGAAGGCTTGAAATTTGGTTGCATCTCACTGGGAAAAAACCGTACAATTTCTTAAATCTTTTATCTCAGAGCGTGAAAAAGAGGTCTTAGTACTCTAGAGTCCAGTCTGTCTCTTTGGAACAATGCATTTCAGGATATTTGTGTTTATTATAGAAATAATTCCTGTCCTCTGTGAAAACATTGGCTGTTTATATTCTTGCAGAAGAACCTGACAGACTTCAGTTTCATGCCCTGTGCAATTACACAAATTCAGTAAGTTTGCTACTAGAAGTGTGTCCCATTTTTCCACTTCTCCACAGCTGCTGACGTTGCTGGTTGTATGACCGTTTTATAGACTGAAGATCAGATTCTGCACAGTATGGTAGAGTGTGCACTTCAGTAGTTTGTGGCTGTAAATGTGGCAGCCAGCAATTGTTTCTGTCTTCCAAGTTGTGTAAATGAACCAATAAACTGAGATTAATCTGATAGTAATAGAAATAGACTGGACAGACTGAAGTGAGATATGGCAGCACTTTGAATAACTGATATTGTCTATGTTATCTGTGAATATGGCTGCTGCTGAGTTCAGGGATGTTATTAGCTTCGGTTGTTCAGTCATGATATTTGAAGGCTGAGAAAAAAGACAAAAAGCCTTTTTTTTAGGATGTGAGCCTCTGAGATTTATCCTGCAAGCCTGAAATGAAAATTAAAAAGCATTTTTAAAAAAAAAAAAAAAAAAAGGCAAAACCTTACGGCTTTTCTCCCTGCCTCATCACAAAAAAGCAACCCCCAGCTGTAGACTTGACAGCAACGGGAGATGCTGAGAACATGCGGGTATAACAACTTGGAAAGAAGAATTAAGTACAGGAGGTTCGAGAAGCTTGAAAGCCTTGGCCAGAGTGGTTTCCTTGGCCAACCTTCTTTCTGAGAAAAGAACTGCGGTATGTGGTAACACTTTCACATGTTAGTTTGAAGAAGCATTGTTGTTTGTCACATTCCTCGCTGAATCTTCCTTTACCAAAAATGTTTACTATTGGCTCTTTCTGCTGGAAGTGCACATCTTGTCTGAAATTTAGTAGCAGAATTATCTCCTGAATTTGACATGATATTTCAAATATGCCCAACCAATCTCTTAAACTTCTTACTATCTAAATGCTTAGCTCTCAGGAACTTGTGCAGGAAATCTGCTGCTTTTCAAATGTGGATTTAAATGATTTTTAAGTCAATAGGTGTAGTCCCTTGTGTGGATGTTTTTGTTCAACTTTGGGCTTACTTTTCTATGATCTGATCTTCATCATTTGGTTTAGTCTGGTTTTAAGTAGATACTATTTCCCAGCATTGTTTCAAGCACTGGATTAGTGAAATCAATTGAAATTATCATCTCCAAAGTGGTGTAGAGTTCACCTTTTAGTGGTGAAGTAATGCATTTAAAATATATATCCATGAAGGGAGGCCTGTCTTGTCTTTTTCTGTTGATCAAAAACGTACATTTGTATTATGAATCACTGAGTTGATGTGCTTACAGTGACTGTTCACTTCTGTTCACTACATGTTTGGGTTTTTTTTAAATAACACTGCTATTTGAAGTGTGAATGTTGACTCGTAACTGCATAAACCCAGTCATGAAATGTATTTCTATTGCATCCTTAGCATGGAAGATACAAAACCACAGTTCTCACAGGTTTTACATAAACCATTTCACTGGTGATTATAGGTGAATAGTAATATACTGTGCATCCTTTTACACTGTGTGTTTTGTGACGATTTTTACTGTATGTTTACATGCTTAGTGTTTTTGAAAAACTCTTTTTTCTAAATCAGTTTCCTGCCTGGTCTTTGGTGATAAGGTCTGCTTTCTGATTGAGGGTTACCTCTTGAAATACAAGTTTGCGATCTGCGACAGGCAGTATACACAGATGTATATGTATCTTTGCATGTGTACTTCTGTCATGGGGGAAAATAACTTGTGAAACGTATTTCAAATGCAAACCGTACCAAGTTTATTTGAACCCTCATATGATCTCACTGGGAAAAGCTTTGTCAGGTAGGTAATTAAGTTTAATGTATGTAGTGGTGGCTAACTTGGTCTCGTGAATCATAGTTCTTGCTTCTTCAGCTTGTGGCTTGGAGGCATGTTCCAATTCAATTTTCTAAGCTTAAAAAACCCCCAAAAACTCGATGTTTTCTGCACCTATTTAGCTCAGCTAATGTTATTCAGTCATGGGTGCTATAAAAGAATACAGGCCATCTTTCTTCCATGCCATGTGTTTACTTATGCATACATATAAAATGAATGAGTTTGTATAGAAGTCGTACATTTTCCTTATGCCTCTTGCTGCTTCTTCTGTATTGTTTATTAATGCCCACCTTTCTGAGAACTTTGACCTTTCAAATTTCTGAATTAAAAGAAAATTATTGTTGTGTCAGATAAAAAACCCAGATATATTATTCCCTGTGCCTCCCCCCCCCCCCCCCCCCCCCCCGTTCTGGACCTTAAGTCGTATGACTTAATCATATGTATCACCTTTCTGAACCATCAGAAGTCTTTCAAGTTTGGTCCTTAGAGGCTCAGAACAGCCTTCTTGGACTGTCACAGTTTGGGGAGCAGGGACTTCACCGTAGGTATGGCAGAATCTGTATCCCGCTGCAGTGAGTTACGAGGAATGCAGTCCAAACAACGTTTAGGCGAGTTTCCAGCTGTTGAAAAACAGGAAATACAAGACTTTACCCTGTAGTATAATGCAGCCTTCCTTCCCTCCTGCATCCCTCCCCTAGAACAAAAAGGCCTTTCATCCTTTTTTAGAAGTTGTAGTAATTCTCTTCAAGATTAAGATACCTTTTGCTATAGAAATTGGCTTTTACTGATTGATGATTACATGTGTGCTCCAAATAACTTTCGGTGACTCCTTGAATTTTTCTCAGTTTCCTGGGAAGAAAAAAAAGTGCTTGTATCTAGTGCTGTGGTTTTAAAGTAAGTTGTTTTTTTTTTTTTTTTTTTTTTTTTCCTTGTTACATTGGGCACTTCAGAAGAACAAAACAGTCTTAATTTGCCTTAGCAGAAACATTGTGATACTAAAATATATTTCTTATGTGAAAGCACATTTTACATGACATACATCTATCTTGAGGATATATGGTGGTGTGAGGTAAATTTTTATTAGCAGGAACTTTGGTATTAATTGATTATTCACAAGTGCTGAACTCAGGATGAGATCCAGAAGTTATCTTAAATAAACACCTGAAAAACATAATATTTTATCATGTATTTTACAGAATATTTCAGAAACATGAAGGAATATTTTAAAGTAGGGTTTTTTTCTCTTTTTAAGATGTCAAAAATGAAAACATACAGGGTGGGGGGAAGTATATTTAGTATAGGGGTGAAATCACTAGACTGTAGAGCCTATTCTCTGATCTGTATATAAAGGGCTTAGAAGAAAGTGCCACAAGAAATTAAGAAAAAAAGCCCTAAATAACTAGCCCTGACTTTTATGCCACTGACTTCTGAAAATCCAGTATTTTTGCATGTTGAATAAGGGTCCTTGCCTCCAGACTGAATCTTGTTTTAACAAACTGGGATGTGGGTAGGAGGAGATGTTTGACTTTTGGATTCATAAATAAATAATTGAAGGAGCTGCTCTAGGTTTTGATGTGTAAGTTGTGGGGAGACATAATAACAATTCAGAGAATTGGGGTAAGCAGCCAAATTTAGTCAATAGTGTATTACAAATCTGCATTTGGTGACATTGAAGATGCAGCCGCATAATTTGATCAGCATTGTTAAGTATTAAAAACTGCACACAGTTTAAATTGCTGAAGATACTATATTAGCTTTTTTACTGTACAGTGATATTAGATGTATGTCTCTCTAGATTCAAATATTGGAATTTAATAAAAGGCTTATCCCTGTGCCTGAAAAATGTTTAGAGGACTGAGTGCTCAAATGTTTAATACTCTTGTGATGGATGACACTACTATTACAATAGTGATTCTAAATATGTTCAATAACTGGATATTTCTATAGTGTCAGCACTTAACTTTGGTATTTATAGTACTAGTCTATGGATTGTCTCTGCCTGATGTCTTTGTGTCCCAATAACATCACAACACCCCCAGGAGAAGCTTACTACTAGGAGCACCCATTATATTTTTCCCCATGTCAAAATCATGTAAAACTGTTGGTGTCATTCTTCATTGATACCCAGCTTCTTCCCTGCCTCCATTCACTTTGTCTTCCTTTCTTTGTATCTTCTGCTTTTAGTTAGTGTATGGGTCTTAACTGTTAAGTTTTCTGTGCTGTTGGCTTGTAATTCCTTTAAACACTGTTCATTGAAGGATTGATAGAGGACTTCATAGACTAAGTGAAATTTTATGGTTAAATGGCTTGCATTCTGATTTTAAGAAACAGATCCTGGTAGTAATGCTAGGAGTTTACAATTAGATTATGGAGGTTCTGTTTATATTGTCTTTTCATTTAAAATTTGAAGATGACTAGTATCCTACTGAAGACAGTATCACTGTATGTGCCATGGCTTTAATAATATTCTCTAATGCTTTTTGGGGATGACTTGAAATCATTGTTCATGTCCGCAGGTAAGACATTCTTTGTCTTGCAGCCTCCATTTTTTTGCATCTTCCCTTTGGAGGAGAAATTGGAGAGAAGTCAGAAGTGACAGTATTAGTTTAGTATCCGGTAGTATTTAAAGCTGTAGTATTTTCTGGGAAGCGGGGACGATTTATATGCATGCCAAAACCCATCTGTGTTAGCCTGTGAAGGCAGCAGCTAAATCCTGTGCTGCTTCCAGTGTATCTTCTGAAATTTTATTCTGTTTGGACAATATGTTCTTCTGGGGGGAGGAGGAGGAAGGCGAACTTCATCATTGACCTAATTTTCTGTGAGATGAAAATATAGGTCAATGAGACTATAAAGATAAGGCCAGAAGTGCTACAGTCCCGTATATCAAGACTAAACCTGTAATAGATAAACATTTTGTAAGATTTGCTTTTAGTATTGCCCTATTTCAGTATCTGATGAATAGGAAACAGTTTGGCATGTGAGCCACCTGACAGTGGTGGTGGTAATTATTGCTGATAATCTGTACTTTTATTAAGATCAAGAAATACTGTTAATATAGAGATCTGCAGATATCTTATTTTTGAAATCTTTTAAACCGATATTGGTATACCCATATAAAATCTTAGAGATTAACAAAAATTGTATTGCTTAAACTACTAAGGAAAGTATGTTCAGAATAGTAGTTCTTGATTACTTTGTTCTTTGCACTTGTAGAAAACAGCCACTCTGTTGAGTGGGCTCTGTCCACTTTCAATGTTTTTACACTACGATGAACAGCTATGTTCCCAACAAATCTTGAAAGAATGTCACTCAGTTGGTTTTTTGGTGAACATTGCTCCTCTGAACTAAATTGCAACAATGAATAATGTTGTAGTATTGTATGAGTATTTGAACTTTAATAACTTGCAAATTAATATTTGTCACTTGCTGTACAGATGGTTCTGACTCCAGAGATAAGCCAAAGCTCTATCGTCTACAATTAAGTGTCACTGAAGTTGGAACCGAAAAATTTGATGACAATTCCATTCAGGTATGGGAGAAAAAGCAGACTCGGATGACGGAACTGATCCAGTCTCTGATCAGTTATGTGTAATTGTGGAAACTAGTAAAACACTCTGTGAATACCCTTCAAACCTCGAAGGGTAAAATATTGCTGCAATTTCATGTTAATGGTCATAATTCTCTGATTTATTTCATTTCCTCTCTCTTGCTTTAAGATGAAAGGAAGGGTTTCATTATTTAAAATGGGGTATTCTTTTTCATCGCTGGATCAAATGGTACATACCAGTGTTATCATAACTGTTTAATGGCTTTCAAGTCCTAGTCTCAACCCCTTTGAGTGAGGTAGGATTTCTTAAATGTATAAAACAAGCATAGTTCTATGAAGTACATGCCAAGGAGTCTCTTCTAGCACCCTGGGTCCATGTCAGTGCAGTTAGTTGACTTGTAAATATTTGCATTGTGAGATTTCACATCAAAACAGCAAGTGGAAGAAAACAGTTCTGAACAGCATATGACCAAAAAAGTGAAAAACTTTTCATTAAGGGATTTCTGCTGCACGTTTTAGTTAAATGTGTGTTTAATCTCTGTTGCAAAGAAAATTGAAGTGAAACTCAACTGATTTTAGTACCACTCATCTGTGTTAAAATCATAAGCAAGCAAAGTTACGTTACGGGTCTGTAAATAGGGTAAGCTGCAGCTCAATCTTTTTGTTTTATTTCTGCTGCTGTATAGTTTAGTTTATTCCATGTTAATTAATTCTATTTCCAGTTATTTGGTCCAGGAATTCAGCCTCATCATTGTGACCTCACTAATATGGATGGAGTTGTTACTGTAACCCCGAGAAGCATTGATGCCGAAACCTATGTGGAAGGTCAGCGTATTTCAGAAACCACTATGCTGCAAAGCGGAATGAAGGTTCAGTTTGGGTCATCTCATGTATTTAAGTTTGTGGATCCCACTCAGGACCATATTATTCCTAAAAGACCTATTGATGCAAGTCTTATGGTCAAAGGTCCAAGACACAAAACAGGGTGAGTAAAATTTATTTTATTCCCACGAGGTGAAGGGGGGAGGTTTGGGAAAAAATAGAGAATGAGAGCATTATAAATGGCCAGAGATTAGAGTATGACTTTAAATGAGTTCCGAGTAGCTGCTTTTAAGTGTTAAATGTATAATAACTATTTTAATACTTGAGCTCCACCTTGTGACTTTTTTTAGGATTAGCAAGTGTCTTTTTCATTATGAAGTATTCAGACAAGTTTTCCGGATGCTCACTTCTCCGTTAAAAACAGTGGAATGCCTTATTTTAATGTATTTCAAAGTTCATCCAACCTCCAGGAAAAGTAAAGAATTCGTTGAATGTTTTCAGAGAGCCTGGTTTTTGTTTTTTCTCAGATAGTAACTTTTAAAATTCCACTGGAAGGATTTGGAACTTAGGTAGGGTAGTCACAAAATGAGACTGTCAAGATAGGGAACTCAGTGTGTCAGTATAACAACCACTTTTTACAGTGTGATTACTTATCTTCTAGTTTCTGTGTTGCAAGGACTAACAGTCCAGAAGTCCATCCTGTTGTTTCTCTGTATATTCATATTTTGATAGGTTCATGCTAAAAACACTGATTATAAATTTAGTGACTTGTAGAGGCTCAGGTATTCTGTTCAGTGGCTATAGAAATATTCAGGAGAAACAATCTTAAAATCAGACTGTATAGCATGGAAAAAAATAACATCCTATCTTCCATCCTCTCCGGGTCCAAATGAGGCTACTATTGTAGTAGACCGTAATTTAGAAAAGAAACAAATCAGCGTGGAGATGAATGAGAGAAAGATACCTAGGAAAAAAGGCTCTTCTGACTAATCTGCTGAGTTAGTAATAGATGTATACTTTAACCATTATTATTTTTTCTCCACTTTATTTTAATGTGGAAGAACACTGTATGCTTGTTGTAGGACCTGTCTGCAGGAAGACCTCAGGCCATTTAGCTGTCATGTAATATTTCTGCTTAAATCTTGAGCTCATTCTACATCTAGCCTGAAGATCAATAAACAAAGGCTCTTGCAGGTTTACATAGTCAGCTGCAAAGCACTGTACTACTGCAGAGCTCTACCTGGAGAGCAAAATCTCTGGCAAAGGGCTATTGCTGCTTGAACAAGCAAATATTTTTTTAAATCTTCAGAATAAGTAGATAATAAAATGCATTACTATGATTTATGAATGATTTACGTTATCAAGATTGTTATACATTTAGTGCTGAAGAGCTGAGCAAAAAATTGTAGCAAGTCTACTACAGTGAATACAACACCTTGAACATATTTTTATGTGTCTTTATATTATTTATGTTTATGTGTATTTATATTTTCTCACTTGACTGGGAAAAAATGTAACTAAGAGTCGGTTTTTCCAAAGGAAATTATCTGTATAAATATTTGTAGTGTTTTTATATAAAGACTTGATACATTGTTTTAAAAAGTGAATATTAACTGGACTCATGGTATACCTCTTGAATTTTAATGTACTAATTTTAGCTGCTCTATTCCTTGTTTGTTAAATGTTTAACAATATAATTTCTAAAAAGTACTTGAAATGTTATCTTGCTTTTAGAGCTGTTCAGGAAACCACATTTGATCTGGAGGGAGATGTTCACAGTGGAACAGCATTACCAGCAAGCAAGGTATTATATTATGTCTAAATTAGCAATAAATAATAAAAGATCATGTGTAAGTTAGATCAAAATTGTAACATCAGTAGTATTTGGTAAAGTGCGGCCAGCTCATCATTCTCCCCAGCCATTTCCTGTTGTGGGTGGGCTTGGGTGTCATGTGCGTGGGGGTTTTTTTTGTGTTTTTTGTTTTTTAATTCCACAAAATTGCTCTGTTTAAGCTTGTATTAGCATTTGGCATGCATTCCGTGCCAAGGCTAGTAACTTTCTTTAGAAAGGTGAATTCCTCCAGCCTGGATGGAATAGTTTCTCACCAAACTGACCTACTGAAGGCAGATTACATGGAGGTAGAGATGAAATGATACATCATTATCTTATGTATGTAGCATATGACTGTTGTCATCTGTGATAGGGTAAATAAATGTTTTACATAAAATGTGAAAAGTGTTCAATTTTAATTTAACTAGGCTTTTAAAATTTAATGGATGTGACTTTTGACTTCAATAGAGCTCATGTACACACATTGACTAAACAAACTGTCTCTGCAGTCATAGTTATAAACATTTTATGAGGTGATAATCTTTTCTTGCTTTCTTTCTGCACTGTCTTTCTGTTAATAAATTCTGTGCCAGAGTTGCATTTTCGAGAGAAATGCAGATGAAACGAGAGAACGAATTATTTCAGCGGTATGAAATGTAGTATTCCTCCCAGAAATGCATTTCCTTTTATGTTTTATTACTACTATTATCAAATTGAAATACTTGTAAAGAAATTTAGTGATACTGGTGTGGCAGCATAGGTATTAATAATACTCTGATAGCTTATGAATATATTTGTTACTCTTAATTTTTTTTTTTCTTGCCACAGACTTCTGATTCAGTTTTTTTCCTTTCTTTATAGCTTTGTTTGTGACAATGCTTTCTTTTCTCTTGGATGCATTCTTTACCTCTGACAGGAATAATTTTTTTAGTGACATTTTGGAAGGAAAAAAAAAACACTTTGTAAACTATTAAAATGCCTCAAAATTGCTCAGAATTGGAGTTTCTGACACTATTATATAGCATACCTCATATTCTTTTCAGACTCATTAGAAAAATACTTTTAGTGGACCTAGGGAAGCTTGGGAAAATTTAATTTTTTTTTTTTTTGAGTTTTACTGTTTGAAAATGTGCATGACATCTTGTTAAATCACTGGTGAATCACTTGTTTTCTAACAGTCGCTCTTATGAGTTTGCTTTTCTATTTGGAAAAGGGGTAACAATAACTAATGAAAGTTCTCTGAGACCTGGTGATGACAGTGATTCATGGATTGGCATGTCAGTACTGAAAAAACTATTTTGTTCAAACTTTTGTTTTGAGATGCACTTTTTGGTAGGTTTTCTTGTGTCAAAGCAAATTATTTAGTTGTAGAAATTTCTTAGGAAACGTGGAAACACTTCATATTTTACTGATGTTTCGTTTTCAACTGCTTATACTGAAAAATAATTGCTACATATTTTGCTGCTTAAAGCAGCATGTTTTTCCCCTTCCTGATAGGATTTGATGTAATTGGAAATCATAAATTAAAGCTCCTATTAAGGAGCTTGTGACACTGAAAGAAAACAAATGAAATTGTACATAGAAAATTGCATAGTTTGGATTGCCACTTCTTGTCTTGGTAAATTATGTACTGTCTAGCAGATCAGACTTCCCTTAAGAACGTGATAAATGATGGCATGGATCAATAATGTAAGCACTTGGAGCTATTGCAGAAGCAGGGTAGGGGAGCATAGACAGTTTTAAATCTGGTAATATGTTTAACTTTGTCGCTTAACTAAAGTTTTCATTAACAATTCATTCTTACTGTGTATTGATAACTATGCAACTTTTAAATAAAGACATTTGAAATTTTCATTATATGTTCTTGCAATGCATGAACAAATAGCTGCTCCTAGCTGGCCATTGTCATCTTTTGAATTGCAAGTGTGCTCTTGGATGCTTCATTGTGGTGAAAACACCTGCTGAGCTGCTGGATTCTGTGCTGTACTCTTCTCTTCTGTTTTCCCGTCTCTTTTCAAGCCTCAAATTGACACTTCATTTTAATAGTGCCAGGCACAATTCCAGCTAATCCAATGTTTGCACGCTAAACACCTGTCCTGCTGTTTTGAATTAGAGCACCAGCAGGCTTGATGGTGACAGGACATCATCAGCATCCAGCACAGCCGAACGAGGAATGGTGAAGCCGATGATTAGAATAGAACAGCAGCAAGATTACCGCAGACAGGAAAGCAGGTAGGAAATGTGTAATCCATTACTTCTCATAGTGGAAAACACTGGACACGTTTTTCTCATAGACCAAGCAATGTGTTAAAATATTTTAAACTAGCTGATTTTTCCCTATGGAAAATTATATTTCCTTTGAGATCTCACTCCCAATAAAACCCAAGATGAACAACCAAAGCAAAAACCTTCAGAATATTAAAAAAAAATTTACTCCTTTGTTTCAATATTCTGGTATTTGTAGTTCCCTTTTTGTAAAGCCAAGCTGATAGTCATGTCACCATTGTTGGTTTGTGGTTAGGCACGTAGTATGAAATGCCTTTAATAACAAAAGTACAATTACTTGACATTTTCATTTGTCAGTGGCAAGATGATGTGATTTACTCTGGAGAGGGAAATAACCGGGTCATTCCTATTTCTACAGTAGTGTTGTTGGCAAGTCTTGTGAGCAAGAATTGTAACTACCTCTGAATGCTTGTCTTGTAAGGTTATATAATTTATAAATACATATAACACCTCCTCCTTGATTTTTGCTTTTATGATACAGTGGCTGTTATTAGGTAGATAAATGCTATCCCATTTTGCTCATAGGTGCTTTTTTCAGGTACAGAATGATACTTTTCATACCCTGCATATTCAGTTTGTTTCCAAAGCCATAGTGGAAAAACACCAACTTCAAATTGCATGCCATTTTCTTGCTATTCAGTCTCCATGTATTCATAATACCTTGTTCAAATTCAGTTTGTGCCCATCCAAAAGGACTCAACTCCTTGTTAAACAGTGTCTTTTAATGTTAGCATTGCTTCAAAAATTGTCTCTACTTTTCATCATAAATAGAGAAGACCTGAATGGATGCATCCAAAGATGCTGGGAGTTGGCCGACATCATTGCAAAGCCACTATCTCATCTTTGAAAGGTCCTGGAGATCAGAGGTACTGGATGGCTGGAAAAGGGCAAATACTACACCCATCTACAGAAAAGACAAAGTGGAAGGCCCAGAAAATACAGACCAGTCAGCATTAATTCAGGCCCTGGGAAAATTGTAGAACAAGTCCTTATAGAAGCTATTTCAAGGCACACAAAGGACAAGAAAGTGGTTAAGAAAAAACGGCATGGATTTACTAAGGATACATCATGCTTGACCAACCTGACTGGCTTCCATGATGAAACAACTTGCATAGTTAATGAGGGGAGAGCTCTGGACATCATATCATCTGCCTGATTCTAGCAAGGCATTGTCACAATCTCCCAGAACATCCTTCTTGATAAGATGTGGTCTGGATCAGTGGACCACAAGACAAGTAGAAAACTGGCTAAACTGCCAGGCTGAAAGGATGGTGGTTAATGGCTCAAAGTTGAACTTGGCAGGTGGTAGTGAGTTGAGTTTCTCAAGGTCAATATTGGATCTGATACGACTCAGTAACTGCATAAACAATCTGGGTGACAGGATTGAATGCATCGTCACCAAGTTTGTGGGTAATACCAAACTTGGAGGACAGCAAATAAGCCACAAACACGACCTACTGTTCAGAGACACCTATGCAACAAGAATTGCATGAAGTTTAACGAAAGTAAATGTGAAGTCCTGGGCATGAGACAGAAAATGCCAAGAGTGACGTAGGTTGAAATCTGACTGTTTGGATTGTAGTTCTGCTGAAAAGAACCCAGGGTTCTGGTTTATAGCAAGCTAAACTTGAGTCAGCAGTATATCCTTGCAGCAGTGAAGGCAAACTATGTCCTGGGCTGCATCAGCAAGAACACAGCCAGCAGATCAAGGAATATCATTATCCCACTTCACTCGGCTCTTGTTAGGCCACAGCTGGAATACTGTGTCCAGTGTTGGTGCCCCCAGTTCAAGAGAGAGATTGAAAAACTGGCAACAGTCCTGTGAAGAGACATCTCCACCAAGATGATTAGAGGATTAAAGAACTCTATGTATGAAGAAGGGATTGTTTTTTTTCAGTCTAGAGAGAAGGTGGCTCACGGTGGATCTAATCATAGTCTTCCGATACCTAAAAGGGTAGTTAGGGAGAACAAGGATGCTGGTTGACAGGTGAAGAGGCAATGAGCAGAAGTTGTTTTGGGGGAAAATTGGCTGTAGGGAGTGGGGCGGAGGAATTTTCACTGTGAGACCAAGTGAACATTGGGATATGTTGCCCAGAGAACTGGTAGAATCTGCCTCACTGGAAAAAAGATTCTGCTTGACAAGGCTCTGGATAACCCTGGATAAAGCCCTGCTTTCAACAGAAGGTTGGAGCACGTGATCTCTAGAGGTCCCTTTCAACTTAGGCTTTTGTGTGGTTGTTTTTTCTCCGGAGTCCAATGTCTTGGTCAGTTCTGATAAAAAGAACGTATTTATGGAAAGAATGACTGGGTACCTAGAGTTAGAACTACATAGCCTTGATAAGAGAAGGCTCAGGGCAGATCTTATCCATGTGTGTAAATACCTAATGGGAGGAGCTTCTTTACTGTGAGAGTAACTGAACACTGGAATCAGATTGCCCAGAGAGGGTGTGGAGTCTCCATCCTTGAAGATACTCAAAACCTGACTGGACAAGGTCATGAGAACTTGCTCTAGTTGACCATGTTTTGAGCAGGGAGGTCGGACCAGATGATCTCCAGAGGTCCCTTCACACCTTAGCAATTCTGTGATTCTGTGAAAAGAATTTTTTTCAAATCTTAAGGAAAATACAAGATTGTATTGCTGTCTACATAAATCAGTTTTTAAATTTAGATGAACTGCTATGATAAATGGATGAAAGGTAAGGTAAATGTGCTGCAGGGTTAAAAAGTGCAGTGATTCAAGTTGTAAAGCTTCTAGTACCTTTAGGTGGATTTATTATTCACTAGACAGAAGACAGAGTTCAGAGATGTGAGTGGTAGAAAAAAGAAAAAAAAGGGCAGAAAATTGTGCTTCCACTTGAAGTGAATTCCTGATGTTCTAGTGTTTTGTAGCAGGGACATCTTTTAAATACTTTCAGTGAAGTTACAGTAGAATACAACTCGGTTTTACACTACACTCTCTTGTTAGAGGGCCTGGGCATCTTCAGTGTCTTTTTCAGAACTGTTTTTATTAAGGTTGATGAAGATTTAACTCCTTGTTGACTTACTAGTGTTTTAACTGTAATTTTCCTCTCTCGTAAAGGATCGACGGAACTTCTTTGTAAACTTTTTATAGCCTATCAGAAGTTCTTGAGGCTTCTACTGTTAATGTTTCTTGAGTTCTAGCTGTGCATTTGTACACATATGAAGATTATTAAATTTCTGTATTTCTGCCTTTAAGCAAGAACACTGGTTATAAAGAGGATTATCTGGTGCTATAGTTGTATATTTCAAAAATACAGAGCCATCTGTGAGCTGTGCCTTGGCTTTGTTTTTTTAAACTTTAAAAATTTCCTTCTGAAGACAATATGCATACTAGTCTTACTGTTACTATACACAGGGGTTTTTTCACCTTGGTACCTGTGTGTAGAAAATGTGTTAGAGAGGCATCCAAAATACACTTAGATTTGTGATAGCTACAACTGCAGAGATCTTTTTTTTTATCACCAGTGTTGACATCGCTATTTTATTTCTGTGTATATCTTATATGTGTATAGTATGTGTTGTGTAATTACACTGAGAGTTATTTATCTAAATACAGCATTTCTATCATGTGCTCTTCCTCAGATATATTCACTGTGTCGAGATTAACAAAATGGCAAAGCCAGGCTGTCAGACTAGGAACTGCCAGGCAATGAGTTGCTCAAGTAAACTGAATTCTTCCCCTTTGTGGATATATTTTGTGAATCTTTAGTTAGACTGCCTCTGGGATACTCTGGTCTCATTTTGTGAACTGTAAGGACGGTAATCATGGAGTGAAGTAACTGTATGTTAGTTTGGAAAACTAAAGAATCTTCACTGAGCAGTTCCAGGTTCTTCTTACCGTACAACTAGTCCACCTATGTACTTAGTGCCTTTGTCTGTTGTTATTGTGTGTATTCATCACTGCTGCTCAAAGGTGAATTAAAAGGCAAATAAGACTTTCTTCCAGTCACTCACTGAATGGGTTGAAGACCAAAGATCAGAACTTTGCTGCCTTATTTTTTCGTCTGTAGAAAAAAAAATAATTGAAATCTGAGAGCATAACTCCAGTTTACTTATTGGGTATGGTTGTTCTGATTGAAATGTGTTTCTGTGAAATAAAAGATGATGACTATTTAGTTAAGGATTATGGTCATACATCCTCGTTAAATAACTGACTTGAATTAGCATGAGCAAGCATATAATAAAAAAGAAAAAAAGATAATTTTTTGTCTTGGATACCCTTCAGGAGTTCTTAAAAATGTGTTTGGTTGGAAATGAGACTACTGATATATATAAGTGGTGTTTAATGGAGTGCAGACAGTTAGCTGATTCCTGATTTTAACATGCCTTATGAAATTTGTACGTAGCTAGTATGCTGGCTAAAACAACTATGCAAGAACCAGAGGAGTTTTGTTGTTTTTTTTTTAATGCAGTTTGTCACAGACAAGTAATCTAGGAGAATACAGAAATATCTGGAGAGTGTATTATTGTTTTTAACACAATTTTTGAAGTGTAATATTACCTGACTCTGTAGTTAGAGAGGAGGCAACCCCTAATCAATATTTTATGGCCTTGCTAGACTTTCAGACTGGTTTAGCTCAGAGCATTTCATCACCACAGAGAGGATTTTTCTATAAAAGCAATAGCACAAAGACAATATATACTTAAAATGTATCCAGTAACAAAGCAGGCTGGCTAGCTGTTCTCATATCAGAAGCACAGAGAGTTATTTTAACTTAAATTTCCAATTTTCAAAGCTTAATTAGAAAGTATTTCTTCTGTGTGTGCTTAGGGAAGGCAGAAAATGGTACATTAGCTGAAGGAAACTTATATTAAGGTAGCTAAAATAATTGACTTTCTGCATCTGTTTCTAGAGAACTAATTTACAGGTAAACCTAAATTAACATTTTTTTGAAGAAGTTTTTCCTCTTCCTACTTCATGTTCATTTCTCTTTTAAAGCCGATTTCCAAAATTCTGTAAGCAATCTTGCGCTAATCCGTATCAGTTCTCATCTCTCGTGCTGCTTTCTCTCCCATTGGAGGGAAGACTGAGAATCCTCTTCCTTCCTTTGTGCTGAAAGGGATCACTGTCTTTATTGTTCTAAAGAAAAGGAAATAAATCATCAGCTGAAATCTGTCACTGTTTTACCAGCCAGTTTGTTGAAACATTTCTTTGTCTTATTACCATTCCTATAATGACAGATTAAAAATTTCTCTGGAGTTGTCACTATAATTCTATTTTGATAATGCTGTATGAGTATTAGTTATTATTCTACAGGAGTAATTAAGTTCTCAGTGAAGATAATGCACTTTTGACAGTGTGGAGGTAGTGAAAAATTAGTTCATCTTAAACTTATAGCAATAAAACCAGAGGAAATGCTACAGTTTCCACACCAACTGAGTGCTCTTCATAAAGCGAGCATGCTGTCATGTTTGAAACGTAACTGGCATAAATTTGTGTACATATTGCCCTGCTGTGCCTGCTGTTCCTTAACTTTCAGCTCCCCAGAACTTCATTTTGCTGAGCTCTTTTTATAAAAAAGCATTATCTAGATGGTATAACTGAGTTCTCTGTTGGTGTAAGTTTTTGCAAGTTTAAAAAACAAATAAAAACTCACCAAAACCCAAAGGTACCCTTAGGTTTTTTTGATTGAATATGCTAAAATTTAGTTTTAAATCTTTTGACATCAGCCTTCAAAGTTATCTAGTGGATTTTTACCGCAGGAGATAGCTGAATAAAGGCCTTCAGTGTCCTGTCTGTGTTCTGTGGCATAACTAAAATTTCTCAGGAGAGCAAGGCTTATATAATCATATTACATTCCTTTCTTTAGCAGAGTTGCTGGGGAAAGTAGAAAGCTACCTATTGTGTTACATGTGGTTAAAAATGGCTATTGCATGCAGAAGATGTTAAGCTTTTACATATTTCCTAAAAATAGGTGCCTAACTACAGAGAACAGTTCAATTAATGTTTTTGCTTAAGGGAGGAATGAAATATGTGCTTAACCTTCTGTAGACACCAGAAAAATCAATTTTCTGAACGTTTTTCTCCTCTGTGAATTCTCTGATAGGGTACTGATAAAGAGCGCTGCAGTCAGTTTAAGTGAGGGCATAGTTCTGGGGCTTACGGAATGACTGCTGTTTCTCAACATAGCATAGCAACAGCCAGGTGAGGGCAGGGGCTCGATTTTTACCTCCTTTTCCTCCCTACCAGAAGAAAGGACAAATAAGTTGAGCAAGTTCTCCTTGGTTTGAGGGAATTAAAGATAGCAAAGTACATTTGTTGTAACCGAGCTCATGTTTCAGGTGAAGCTTCATTCACTTTCTTTCATGTGTCCATGAATAATTAGTTACTTGAATCCTGTCAATGGCAGATGGCAAACTGATCCTGTCAGTCTGCCATACAGTGCAGAAGAGGACGTTCATTAATATCACAGACTCCAGAGTTCAAGTCTGTATTTTGATCTGTTGTGTTGTGGGCAAGTACAGTTTGAATGATTCTAGAGGAAAGGTAAAAAAAGGATCACTTGGGGGGAAGGATGTTGTGTCAGCATTTGGAACCAGTGTATTTGGAGAAATCTGTCATTTTACAGTGAAATTACTATCACCTGTGTGGATTGTTTGTTTCAATTTGTCTTCTTTCTTTAGATCTCAGGATACCCATGGACCAGAACTGATACTTCCTGCCAGTATTGAATTCAGGGAAAGCTGTGAGTAAATTGTGAAGTTATAACACTAACCCATTGACATGTTTTTTTCTATAGTGTAATATTTCAGTCAGTTTGAAAACTTAAGGATAACTTAAGTAAACATTGAAAAGAATAATGACTAAACAGATCATAGCTAATCCAGTAATATAATTTATTTTGTTGGGGAGGGTGAACAGACACTTCAGGTATTGAGGCAGGTTCATGCATATCTAATTATAATTGCATTTCAACTTTTTATCTTTAGGTATTCAAATTTAACTGTGAAAAAATTGTTAATCCCACGTCCTCAACAGTACATTGAATTAATTCTCTTCTATATAGTTCTCCATGTCTTGGATAATAGATTGCATCTTGGTCAAAATCCATTTTATGTAAAATCTGATGAGGTTTAAATTTTCATTTAGAATTTAATTTTTTTGTTATCTTGGTCCCCAGGTTTTTAAGGTCTCAGGTCTGGTAGAAAAGTATCATACCAGAGATTGTCCAGACTTCAAATATTTGAAACTAAATGGATTTGTGAGCAAGCAAAGACAGATTTTTATTAGTATAAAATTCTCTATAATACGGGAGCTTTGTAGGAACAGAATGGACAAGAGAAAACATGCATTTTCCTGTTCCCTTGAAGATGCAAATTTTCAGCAAAGAGATAGGAAATAGTACAGAAATGTTTCCTGATGATCAGATTTTCTAGCTTTATATAGAAAGAAGTGTGTTGTTATTGTGCCTAAGTAACTGTAGTGCATAATAAACAATTTAGAGTTCAGATTCCTGTAAATTGCTCCCCACCCGAAAAAAAAGAAATCCTCTGCCCCAAGTTATGAAACTGTTTTATATAATTTTCTTTCTTTCTTTGGCTTTATGACATGTTTTTTTTCCTCATTCTCTACAGCTGAAGATGCCTTCTTATCTGCCATTATAAATTACACAAATAGCTCGACAGTTCATTTTAAGCTGTCACCTACGTATGTTTTGTATATGACATGTCGGTATGTATTGTCAAGCCAGTACAGACCTGACATCACTCCTACTGAGCGTACTCACAAAGTCATTGCAATAGTCAACAAGATGGTGAACATGATGGAAGGAGTTATACAGGTGAGTTTCTCTGCAAAAACATGTCAAGGGAATTAAATACATCTTGTAGATCATCTAGTAACCTTCTTGGTGTTAACCATTGTTAAGGGTCAGACTAATACCTGTACTGATGGCCCATTTGAAGGTTTGCTTTTGTGTCAATGAATAATGTGAGTGGTAAGAAACTCTCTCCTGAGCAGTGTGGGAGGTTAGGGAGGGGCTGTTGCTCTGAAGATACGTTCTCTGACCAGAAGTTACTCTTCTGTTCTCTAGAAGGTAAGATCTTTGCAAGCATTTCTGGCTTTGAGCTCTTGTAAAACGAGTTGGATGTGCTTATTAAAGAATATCGTATAGATAGCTGCTGTTTGCACTGATTGGTGCTTGAAGTGAATATACTAAAAAGAAACATGACTTTTTAAAATGTTCATCCTGTTACTTTTACAACTTCTGTAACCACAAAAATGGTAATAAAACTGGACTTTTTGAAATAAGCTGACAAAATTGCTTTATAAAGAGAAATATCTCAAATGTTCCAGCATCTTAAATGTAGTCTGATGTTATTGCTATTACACGTGCAAGACTTCTACAGAAGCACGGGGGAGTTCTGTTTTGTGTAGGAATGCAGGATAAGATTCATTGGGTTGTCTGTGAAATTAGACAATACCTTGCATTGTGTAACTGTTGATAAAATGTAATGGTCATTTCTGAAAAAGGAGTGCTAGTTCAGGTATCCTCACTAAATAATTAGTTATTGTAAGTTCTTTGCAGTTTTTTCTCAGAGGAAGAACTGAAACATGTTTCTATATTTATTAAAACGTATACATTTGTTGCAAAAAGTACTGCCATAGTAGTTGGCATAGAGCAAGGACCCTGCTGCCCTGCACTAAGCACTGTACAAGCATAACAAACACGTCAGTCCTGCTTTGGAGAATTTATGGTGCAAGTGTTATACAACAGGTTGATAAGGGAGAAGAGGAAAGTAAACAACAAGAGAGTGGCATGAAAATCACAGCAAACTAAAAGTGTTCAGCTTTTGTTTGGGTTTTGGAAAGATTTAGTGGAGTTCTCATAAGGGAGAATGTTATGATTAGACAGCTCTGTAAACAGTTACAACAGGCTCCCACCTTTCACAAGAAAGAATGGGAGAAAATGTCAGCGTTGAAGTCGCTTTACAGTAAGAAAACAAAGCCTAGCCTTTCCTGTCCGTTCTGAAGCTGATGAGAGGTTGAAAGGTGGTTTGAATCTGGAGTGAAGAACTGGTATATTGCTTTGAGTCTTGATGCCATGGTAAATGAATATTTGATAAAATTGAAATGGTAACAAAAGTTAAATATTCAGGTTCTGCTATAAAAGAAAAAAGATTTGGTTGTGGAAGAGTGCATTTGTTAAAGTTGGAGGGGAGACTGTGGCAGTAGTGGAGAATATGAAATGCAAAGAGCCTGAACATAAGCAATGTAGTTGGGAGAATGGAAAGTAAACAAGGAAAGGGTAGGCTTCAAATATAATCTGGAAGTTACAGGACTGAATCAAAGAAAGTAATTGTATAACTAATGTAAACTAGTAACAATGACCCCCCAAAAGACTTGGGGTGACAGGGATGGGTACAGTGGGAAAGCAAAGATGAAGTTCTGCATTCTTTGTGTTGAACTAAAATGGGTAACCATGTAGCTGCTAGAAGATACTAGAGAGGTGGGCTCAAACATCAGTTTGATTTGAAAACAAATCAGAACTAGAAGGTAGATTATCCTGTGAAAACATTCATTTACAGCACTGAGAAGGGCTTCCCAAATCAAGTCCAGCCTTGTTGTTGTTGCAATCAAGTGTATTTTATATAATCTTAATAATAGTATTACAAAACTGTTAAAACCAAGTGTTTCTCTGGATTGTCCTTTGTGAAAGGTCATTTCTACAGCCTTGCAACTTTATAGTTGCAATCTAATCTCCAACCTAACATTTAAGGAAGACATCAACAAGGAAGTGGTAGCTGCATTTGTGGTTTATGAAGGATGTTAGCAAGTTGCAAGAAATAAACTGAAGAGAGCTGGAGGTTGAAGAAAATTGGGGGGAGGTTCTTCCAAATGTCATGCTGAAGAAGCTGGAGGAAAAGGGGAAAATCAGAAATGTGATAAAAGAGTAGAACTTCAGTGAATTTGAAGGTTAATGGGCTGGAGATAAAAAAATGCATTGATTCTAAAGCTTGACCAGGAAAATGTCATTACCTTGGACCTGTCTTAGTGGAGTATAAACAGTACGAGCTAAGCAAAGTCAAATTACTTCATCTAAGCTGTAGAATGAGTGGTTATATTGATGGCTGTCACAGTTAAACTACCCTGTAGTAAGTCACTGTATCACAACAGCTTTTTTGTATGTCTCGACTGTGAAGCATGCCTGAACTGAAAGGGATCTGAGGGTGTGAAAGACAGAGAAGACAGATGAGAGGCAAGAGGAGAGAGGCACCCAAAACAAAAGTAGAGAGAAGGTGCACAAACTCTTGTGCTGTACTGTGGGAGTAAAATAAATTGTTCAGATCCTAATTTTGCCTGCCTAGATCCTAAGAAGACTTGATAGCTTTCTGAAGTTACTCAAGAAGTACTTGCTAACAAATTAAGTCTGTGACTTTCTGTAGGCTTTGCATTAGTGTATGCAAATAATATAGAAGACTTCATATGAGATAGGGATAAAATTGGAGAGATCTATGAGGAGGCTCAGTGCTTTCAATAAAAATCTAGGAATAGAAACTTAATTCATATAAAAAAGCCAATTTTTTTTGTATCCTGATTCCCCCCCCCCCCCCAAATCATTCTGTGGCATTTCTGAGCCTCTGCAAATTTTAACATTTGTTTGTAGAAGGAGCATCTCCTTTCATCCTGTGCCAACGCATCTTCAGTCAGTTCAGAGTGTCTTGGTTGGGGAGGGGGAAGAAACAAAAAAAGCAGTTTTTTTGAGCTCTAAGTAAAATTATAATAGTAACAGCAAATAACACCTCAAATTTTTGCATCTAAGCTCACTGTGTTGCAGGTGGGGAGAGTGGTCTGAATAGAAAGCCAAAAAGAATTAAGTAAGAGCTCAGTTTTAAATAATCAGACAAACATATCTGGTGGGTTTTTTTTTTTTTTTTTTTTTTTTTTTTTTTTGCTTAACTTGGTGTAGCTTTTATGTACCAGCATTTAAGCAGCTTAGTGTGGTATTTCATTTGACTCTCTTTTGTTGTTTAAAAGTCTTTTTGTTCTTTAATTGAAAAGCCATGTATCGGATCTGTCCTAGGTGTTCTATGTTTTTTGGTTGGTTTTGTTTGGTTTTTTTGTTTGTTTGTTTTTTTTTTCTGGTGGGGATTTTCTGTCCCCCTTTGTGTTTGTTTGTACATTGTCTTCATTGCAGCAGTGTGGGCAAATAGCTCCCTGGATCTGTTACTTGGATGGCTAGTTACCCCGTTGCCTGCAAAAAGTTCTGCGGAGTTTCTGCTGTGCACTGAGCATGGAATAACCAACTAGTCTGGGATGTCAACTAGTACAGGGCATTCCTTGAATTAATCGTGACACATGGGCACTTCAGTTCTTAGCTGTTGTGCTACTAGTCCTATTAAAATAATTCATTTTTTAAGAGGGGCTCAGTTGCATCATAGCTACTGATTAATGCATCTGTGTATAACTGTGAACATAAGTGTTGTACCTTCATATTTAGTGTTTGATTTCTAAAGCTATCATGATTGTTCACAAGTTTCTTTCTTCTATTCTGTTTGATTTCCTTCGTCCGTTTTTCTCCAGGAGGTAGACCAGGTTGATCAGGTAGGATATATTGCTGGGAACTGATCCTAGCTATGTTGGCTTAGCTCAGTTTCTCATGCTGCTTCCATATCAAAATACAGTACTCAAACAGCTGGACTTGAACGGTTCATAACACTCATTCAGCAACTGGAACATGCAGTACTAAAATCCTTTTTTGACTTTGCAACTTTTACGGCATTCCATAATTTCTGCTTAACGCACTTCAATGTGGATATGAAATGACCAAAGTTCTTTTTCTTCCCTTTATTTTCTTTTTTTGTTGTTTGTGGTTCCTATTCTTTGGATTTCATCTGAGGTTGCCTGGCCTGGCATTTGTGGTCGGGAGATGGTGAGATAGATCAGTACTTGATACTGAATCACCTGGTATCAAAGCCAGTGAGCACAGTATCAGGGTGGCAGTGGGCAGTAGTGAATATGCGCTTAAAAGTGCACAGATTACCAGATACTGCATTCCGCTAAGCTCTTAGCACTATATAACTAGATGCTTATGCCGTGGCTTTATTGATATGGCTATTGGCAATTTAACAGAATTCCATATGTTCAGTGAACATGTTAAAATTCAACTTAACCAGTTACAGCAATTGCAATATTACATATAAACATTTTGCAAATATCTGGTATCTGAGATATGTTTGGTGAAATGGGAAAATGTACTGGTCTATCTTTTGGAGCCTTTTTAAGCTGCTGTGCTTTATCAGAAAAGTATTTCCCTGTATTATTTCTTGCTTCTTTCTACTTACAGAAACAGAAGAATATTGCTGGGGCACTTGCCTTTTGGATGGCAAATGCATCTGAATTACTGAATTTCATAAAGCAAGACCGAGATCTTAGCCGAATTACTGTGGATGCACAAGATGTTTTGGCACACTTGGTTCAAATGGCATTCAAGTACGGCTATCAAACTTCTGTTTCACTTAACATGTTCTATGTTTCCATCGTTTTTAGAATAACTTCATATTTTTGCCAAATTTTAGGTATAGCAATAACGTCTTTCGTGTATTTTTGAATATCTGAGAGGACTTACAAGAGAGGCTAGACATACTTCTTTAGACAGATATTTTGTTTTATGAATATGGATCACTGGGCTATGCAAGGAGTTTCATCTGTTAGCTGTTCTTGTGATAGTTGAGGCTGCCAATGAAAATTTTAGGGAAATGTTTTATTTAAATTTAGTTCATGTTGATTGCTTTCTTTTAATTTAAGGTTTTTATGGAGATGTGAGGAAAGGTTATTTTTGCTGTTAGTATATAAATACAGAGGCTCAAATATGGTCTCTAAAGTAACGGACCTTGCGCTTTTTAAGGGCTTCTAATTATATTCATAATCTACTCCTTTCATAATTCGCATAAATAGCAATTTGCGCAGTGGTTTTTTTTTTTTTTTTTTGCACAGTTTTTTCTTAAAAACATAAAGACAGGTTTTGGCTTGGGTTAGAATAAACCTATGCTAGTCAGCTAGGCAATTACAATACTGTTTAAAAGAAAAATTGAATGAAGTATCCAATGGGAAGTCCTCTGAGAAAAAGATCCTTGAACAAAGATAACAACATTGAGTGAGCACAGCGCTAATCAACAAGAAAGGCTTAATTTTTGTACATATCTAGATTATTTTTTTCCCCAAGCCAATATTGAACAAATTTTTCTCAACAAATTTACGTCTCTGAAACTAATGTGTTTAGAGAAGTCCCAGTGTACCTTGGGTGATTTATACCCAGCCTTCCCCCACTTGTAGGATATCTATTTTAAATATAGCCTTTTCATACTTCTGTAATAGCACAGAATATAATCTTTCTTCTTTCTATACCATGAAAGAACTGGGAGACCTAACCATGGTTTAACTGTTTAGCTTTAAGGGGGAGGCCATATTGCTCTAAAAGGCAGTATGTAGTATGTGAATGTGGTATGTGAAACCTTATCATTGCTTTCTGAACTTCTGAAAGGTATCAGAGAAGCACCAAACCACTTTGTATGTACTCCCACAGACTTTTTTTTTTTTTCTGTCTTGGTGAATTATGAGAAAATAGGGTATAGCAATTAGCTATTTTGACAAAGTTTTTCAATTTTTGTAGTACCTCAAAATTACTGTTAATGAAGCTATGCCTTTTTGCCACAGGTCAGTGTTTTGGGTTGGTGTCTTAAATCAACTCTTTGCTACTTCAATTTACTAGATAGTCATTGAAGACAGAATATTCCTGTGGCTAGGAAGGAATGGCACTGTACTTTTTTCCCTGTACGTGACAAGCAGGCTGGATGTGAAAGGGTATTTCTGAATTTTAGCTGTGTGTGGAATTCTCCCCTAAGTACACTGTTACATGGAAGATTTCAAATGGATGTATTAAACTTTTGGAGAACAGAACTGTGGAATACATATTTAGAAGGCAAATAAAAAAGCACAACAGAAGCATGAAAAGAAAGAAATCTGCTGTGAAAATGTTATTTGATGGTAACAACGGGCATACACCAGAATTGGTTGAAGTTGCCATGGCTTTTGTTTTCTATCAATTGAGGGTATTTCATTACGAATGTTACCAGTGAAACAGAAAGGGGAGTTGTAGAAAGCCATGAAATGTTTTCCTTTATATATGTGATTACAGTTTGATTCCTTCTTAGTTTCAGTTCTCAACAGAAAATGTATAAATGAATTATCAAAAATAGTGTTAAAGAGAATGTTTAATTATTAGAAGAGAAAGAATACTAAACCAGGCTTTTTTCACTGTAGTTAAAGGTAAGAGAAATACAAGAATCAAAAAATTGTTTACACAGAACACTAGGGCTATTTGGGCTATTTCAGGATCTTGTGCATTGGCTCAGAATAGGAATTTTTTTTTTTTTTTTTTTTTTTTTGAAACTACTCTTGGTAGATCTTAAAACAGAGAAAAGTGTATTTCTGTTCGGAAAAAATAGTTTTTGCAATCTTGCAGAACCAAAGTTTGACCTGACAGCATGATCTTTGCTTACAAGCATGGTAGTGATACTGCGTTTAAGTGGCTATGTTTGTTCCCTGACAACCTAATTCTTTTTCCAACATTTCTAGGAAAGGTATAGGAGAACTGGTCTCTCTGGCCTTTTAAAAAGTGTTATTTAGTTCCCTATAGTCACACACATAACACTGATTTCAGGAATCTTGTAATTTGATGGCCCTTTTCTTTAGAAGCATTCACAATGAACACATACAGGATTTTAAAATTTCTTTCCCCCCCCCCTCCCTTCCAGGTACCTGGTTCATTGTCTGCAATCAGAGCTTAATAACTACATGCCAGCGTTCCTTGATGATCCAGAAGAAAATAATCCTCAGAGGCCTAAAATAGGTTAGACTACTTGATCTTTTCTTGTATCTTCTAAATCATACAATTAATTAGTAATAAATAGAATTTTTCTCAACAGTGATATGACATTTACAAGTTGCCCTAACCCCTGAGAATTGTTTGGATCAGTTTTGTGTGGATGATAAGAAAGGACAGTAGTGACATTCAAGTGATCTATATTGGGTTTAAAAATCATGGAATAATTTAGTTTGGAGGGGGACCTCTGGATGTCTTCTAACCCACTGTCTTGCTTAAGGCAGGTGCAACTGGATCAGGTTGTTCAGAGTATTGCCCAGTTGTTTTGAATCTCCACTGAGGGATGGAGATGCCACAATGTCTCTGAGTAACCTGTTCCAACGTTTGACCACCCTCATGGTGAAAATACTTTTCCTATATCTAATTGGAATTTCCCATGTTGCAATTTTTGTGTTGGTTTGTCTGTTGTTCTATGCTATCACTGTGCACCTTTGAGAGGGATCTTGTTCTGAACCCTTCCATTAGGTAGATGAAGACAGCAATAAGCTGTGCCCTTAGCCTTCTCTTTTCCCAGGATGAACTAAATCCACTTCTCTGTCCCTCTTTTATGTCCTTTTCTCCAGCCGCCTAATCATCTTGGTGGCTCTCAGCTGAATTTGCTCCATTAAATTGGTGTCTTCCTTGTGCTGGGGAGTCTAAAACCGGATGCGGTTCTGCAGATGCAGTCTCACAAATGCTGAATGCATAGGAGGGGTTGCTTCCCTCCCTTCTGCTAGCTTCACTGCTGCTAACTTAACAGCTTAGTATGCAACTGGCTGCCTTTCAAGCAAGGACACGCTGCTTAATCACATTCAGCTTGATGTTTACCAGGATCTCTACGTAATTTTCAGCAGCGCTGCTTTCTGTCCAGATGTCACCCAGCTTATACTGTTGCACAGACTTATTCCTTCCCAGATGCAGGACTTGGCTGTTGCCTTTGAACTTTATGAAGTCCCTGTCAGGCCATTTCTCCAGCCTACTGAGGCCCTTCTGAAAAATACTGCTGCCCTTCAGTGTATCAGCATTTCTCTCCAGCTTGGTATGATCTATGAATTTGCTGAGAATGCACTCCACCCAATCACTCAGGTCATTAATAAAGTCATTAAACAGTATCAGTCCCAGCCTCAATCTATGAGGGAAGCCACTAATAGCTGACTGCCAGCTGGACTTTGTATGCACAAATCCACCAAGTCCAGTGGTCCAGCCAGTTCTCTACCTACATTATCATCTGCTTATCCAGTCCTTATCTCGACAATTTCACTATAAGGATGCTATGGGAGAATCTAACAAAGTACCTCCCAGATACTAAAGTTAAGCTGACTTGCCTTGTAGATTCCTGGCAAGAATCCCTCCCACGATATTTTAAATATGGTAGTGCTTCGCAGCAATGTCAGCCTTCCTGGGCTTAGACTTCTAATGTGCTGACTGTGCTCAGACTTCTAATGCCTCTTGTTTTCCATGCTGAACATATATATGCACAGGCCCCTGAGATAGGGCCCCTCATTGTCCTTTTCACGGGGAAAGTGAGAGAGCCTCTTGCATTATGTAGCCTGAGGACTACAGAAGAAAATGGAAAACATAAAAAATATTCAAGTTTGAAGGGATTAACCGGGGATAAAAGGTTAGGAAGAGTTAAGAAGATGGTAACATTCCGAAAAATTGAAGTAAAGGTGATTTGCAGAGCTATTAAGTACAGTCATTCTGTTCAATTACAAAGAGTATTTATGCAAAATTCATATATACTTCCTAGTCTTTTGGGTATTAAGCTTGATGCAATTGCCTTTTTCCCATATTGAACATTGAAAGAAGTATATAAAGATGTACTGTTTTGTTTTTAGTGCCCTGTATTGTAAGAGAGAGAGCTTTCTGGGACACAAACCCTGAAAAAGTAGCAAACTGACATTGGAATAAAGACAGATGATGTTCGTTATTTCAGTTATTTTTGAGCTCCTTTATAGATTTCTGTCTTATAACATACAGATATTTTTTTTCAGTCACAATCCTGTGTTTCAATGCTAAAGAAATTAATTTGGTGGTCTCTTCAATAGAGATTTCAGATAAAAGTATTGCCTTGAAAGAAGGCTTGGAGAATAGATGTTCTACTTGCATTAATATATTCCACCAAGAAGCAGATAAGGATGTGTGCTGTTGGTGAAGCTAACAGGGACACCCTATTGCTTCTTATATAATATTGCAGTGAACTAATGGCAAAAGGAAATTTGAGTAGTATTTTTAAAAAACTAATGTGTAAACACAAGATACGTTGTGCAGTTCAAGTACATCGTGCAATGCAAATAGTTTTGCTGAAATTTTTGAATACGGTTTGATATTTAACTGCAAGAAGCTATGGAATAATTGCAATATGCATTTGAAACAGTAGAATATGAAGTTTTAAACTCGCTATTAAAAATAACAGAAAAATTAGTTTACTCGAGTGAGGACATGATTTAAGTGTCAGATATAACCAATGGTATAATTGTATACTAAATATTTCCCCAAAACAATTAATTTTCATTTCAGGAGTTAAAAAACATATTTCAGCTATCAGTTTAATGTTGCTCCATCTTGAAAACCACGAAGCGGTAAATTTATTTCTGAAAGTCTGCATAACTTACTTACCTGTGGGTTCCACCTAGTATTCACCAACCTGGGTTAGGTGTCTCTGTATTATTACTTATGGCCTAAACCAGTTGTACATTGCGGTATGTGAATATAATTTACTTTTTGTTTTATCTCTGTAGATGATGTTCTGCATACATTGACTGGAGCTATGTCTCTCTTGCGACGGTGTAGAGTGAATGCTGCCCTGACTATACAGCTCTTTTCCCAGTTGTTTCATTTTATCAACATGTGGCTTTTTAACAGATTAGTTACAGCCCCAGATTCAGGGTTATGTTCGCATTATTGGGGAGCTATTGTTCGTCAACAGTTGGGCCATATTGAAGCCTGGGCAGAAAAACAGGGTTTAGAATTGGCTGCTGATTGCCACCTGAGCAGAATAGTGCAGGTGAGTGTGTGTATTTTTGATCAATGCTTCTCACATAATTGTATATTCAGAGAGAATATTTATATATTCTATGTTCCTAGAGATTATCATGTGAACAAGTGTAGTTTGTGTGAATCAGTCCTGGAACACTGAAGTAGCATGCAAAGACACAAAATATGTTTTCAACATCATTAATATTTAAGTTACAAGTGAAATTAATAATTAGTGATTTTAGCCAACATGCTGTTCAATTTCTGTGTATAAGACTGAGCTATAACTATGCTGAACAGAGAGAAGAAGAGTAGCTGAAAAATTGATATGCCTCATGATAGGTTTATCATTAATTCATCTTGTAGGTACAGGAGATGTATTTAGTAGTTGTTTTGGGATATTTGTGTTGCTTCTGTAACAGGTCTGGCTTCTTGCTTTGTCTTTTCCTATCTCACATCTAAAGAAAACTCAGAAACAAGGCTTAAGGTTTCATTCTGGTTTGGATTTGTCTCCTATGACTTTTTTTTTTTTGTCTCTAAGGCAACCACATTGCTTACCATGGACAAATATTCAAATACAGATGTTCCAAATATTAACAGTACTTGCTTTAAGCTGAATTCTCTGCAGCTGCAAGCTTTGTTGCAGAATTATCACTGTGCTCCAGATGAACCACTCATCCCAACAGTAAGTCTCTTCTATCACTTACTATGCTGTTTAACATACCTGAGGAATATAGACTTAAAATAAAAACACTGGCTGAAAATAGCTCTTATTGTTGATCGGTTTGGAATTGTTACAAGAGTCGTTGGAGTGGGCAATCTGCTCTCCGTGCAGTAAGAAGTGTCGGGGGTATCAGCCTGCTTGTGGCCACCAGCTTTGGTGGGTGTACTTCACTGCATCTCAAGCAGGATATTACCAAAATCTCTCTTACACCGAGTCGGAATGTAAGGCAACACTGCATGTTGAGCGTACTCAGAGAGGTGTCGCTGCACCTTACACTGTTTGTGGATAGAATCCAGTAAGGCAGTAGAGGAGAGGTGCACAGAGCACTCCCAAAAGCTAGTTCTACGTATAACCACAAGGAACAAAGATTGAAATTTGACTATAGAAATCAAATGAAAGAAGCAGGAACGCTAAGCTTTTTTTATGTGTGGAATATAAAAATCCATGAATCTTGAATCTCTTCATATAAGCAGCGGACAGATTGTCCTTTGATGGACAGATTGATACATGGAACATGTATGTAGAGATAGATACGTATATGTTGTTTTCAGAATTGTTTTTTATCTTGATATTTAAGACATAACTGACTATTCTAAGTTTTATCCATGGGAAACATCTTTTTGGCAGAAGTCAAAAGAGGTTCTGTGTTCCTTGCAGAATCGTCATCATATGTAGATAAAAACTCTTAAGCTAAATCCTGATTACAGGATAGTTGACTGATCTAAAAAATCATAAAAGCTGAAGCTAATCTAATATTTATATAACTGAATGCATTGTCTACAAAGTATTTTTTAATAACTTTGGATACATCTGTTTATTAAATCAAAGGTACTAATACAATGGTTCTAGAGGTGTTAAGGGGGACTTTTAGCTTGGATATATTTTTATATATTGGCTACCAAACCAAAAAGTCTTTCGCTGAAGAACATGGCTTATATTTCCTGTTTACATAGGGGTAGAATTCCACAGTTTATTATTATTGTTCTTTAGGGACCTCCAAAGAAATACAGTGCTAGATTTGACAGGTCGTCTTTGTGTCAGAGGGAGAATTACAATATGGCTAGTTTGTCCTGTCATGGAGAAGTTGTATTTGTGACTTCTTTGCTCCTTGCTATGAAAAAGACTTGTACACTCAAACTCTGACTTACTGCTGCCCAATCTGGAAAATTTCAAGGCTTGGAATTTGTTCAAAGGAATATAAATGTATTTACTTCTACATACTTCAGTTTGATGTAATTCTTTTAAAAATTAGCACCTTTTATGGTAAAAAGGCCCTTCTCAAAGAGCACTTCTGCAGACAGCCTGGATTTATCTAACTTCTCCCTGGAAATTTGCTGAAACTGAACATTCAGATGAGAACACTTGCGTGGTTTTGTCTCAGCTGTGTTCTGCATTGTGCTTCAGTAAAAAAATTGTTGTATCATCAGACTTACAGATTCTGAGTTGCACATTAGTTTAACTGGGGTGAGATTAAGACCACACTCTTAAGCTGGTCTTGGGAGCCAAGTGGAAGCTGTAGAAAGAGACTGGAAATCACATCTGAATCTTTGGTAAATCAAATCCTTGTAGTAAAGGAATCTATATGTAATATTTGTAGCAGCATCAGATAGATGAATTATAGTAATTCTGTCTTGATGCCAGCAAAATCACACATCTCTGGGGTGAGTTCTCTTCCAGAAAGAATGCTGGTTAACTAGAGGTAAAGATACTTTCAAGTATTGATGTTGCCTGCTCATTCAAACATAGTGATGAGTCAAACCTGTCATGATTTCTTGGTTCCTAAGGCAAAGCATGCAACTTGGAAGAGACTGAGTGCTCAGAGAATTACTACTTACATCGTTTTAAAAAGTTGCCTGTAACTTTTTTTTTATTTCACTTAACAACAGAATACTATCATGCTAAAACTTAGGCTAGCCTAAGGCATATAAGGTAACAGAAAAATGGAGGAACTGCTTGAGGAGAGGGAGAAAAGAACCTTTTCGTTGTGCACTCTTTTGAGTAATTTGGGATAAATAGAAGAATGTAGAAACACAGAGTGCTGCTCGGACCTTTACTTTTCGCAAAGTTGTTAGGAATTTGATTTTTGTTAACTTCTGAATTAATTTTCCTCACTTCATACAACGTAGTAACAGGTATCCTACTGAAATCTTACACGTTTCTTTAAAATGTAGAAGGAAGACTACTGTGTGCTACATGCAACCACAATAGCTACATTGCGAAAAGTACACTGGTTTCATAAAGCTTTTTGTGATATTAAGCGGAACAGTTGTGCACCAAATGTAAAACTTTAAAGTTCCTTGGTGCACCTTGAGTGATCCTGCTCTTGTGTTATGTGCTTCTCCAGTGTTATTTTAAAAATAGATACGTACCTTAAGGGATCCGTCACGTTATACTGAGCTCCCAGGAAATGTAGAATTAAATTAGTTTTATAAAAGTTCCAAACAAGGGAACTGCATATGCCATTGGTCCTCTGTGTGTATATATATACACACTCAACAGAGTGACAAAATTTTAAAGCTGCCTGTGATTCCACCTCTGCAACTTGCATGTTCTCTGCTGTATCTTTTTAAATACAGCTCTCATATCAAGTAAAAACATGTACCACAAGTTTTGAAAATATTGAAGTAAAAATAAATGCTTCTGTTACATTCTCTAACTACATATGGGATTTAATCAAATAAAGCAACGCAGCATACATAGTGGAGCCGAATAAGTTTTATATCTGATAATTTATTTTCCAAATTCCTTTTTCTTGCAGTCTTAGTACTTTCTTAATGCTAGGTTTTCTTCCTTAATGAAAATTATCCCTTTATAGTAACAACGTCTTTCTGCCTTCTGTCCAGGAATTGATAGAGAACGTAGTAACTGTTGCAGAAAATACGGCTGATGAACTTGCTCGCAGTGATGGCCGAGAAGTCCAACTGGAAGAGGATCCTGACTTACAGCTACCTTTTCTTTTACCAGAAGATGGCTATTCCTGCGATGTTGTCAGGAATGTTCCAAGTGGCTTACAAGAATTTTTAGATCCACTCTGTCAGAGAGGTTAGTTCATCTGTTGTTTTACAGTGATCTTCTTTTTTTGGTGTACGGAACACAGAATGCAAAAAAAAATTTAGTTAAATGTAAACCACTTTCTTTTTCTTTATGTTTCCATCTTTTTATACTGTGTTTTTCAAGTGTTTACTTTTGCAACCCATAAAAAGCATGCAGGATATTTTAATCCTTACCCTTTCTCCTTGTCCCTTTCATTCACTTTCAAGGTTCTAAATAAGCAGTGCTGAGTTACTAGTGTCTACTGAAACTTTGTTTTGCCTTTGCTCCAGACCTTTTTTGGATTTTGATGCTGGAGCAGCAAAAATTTACATAAATGTAAATTTTGTAATACTTTAAAAATTTCACAGTCAACTTACTTTTAAAGCTAATGTGAATTAGATAGTTAAGTCACTTTTTTTTACTCATCACCTGCTTCCATGTAACATTAAAAAACCATGAGCTTAAAATAGTTCTTTTAATATTCATCAATGTAAAAATATATGGTTTGGGCATTTGAAGTCCAACAAAATTTCAGATTATGAGTAGAGAGCTCTTGCGGTTGGACAAAAGTGACCTAAACTTGAGAAAGTAAAGCAGGGGGTCTGTCAGAGCATTTACAGTGAATGAACAAGTTATGATCCTTATTTTGTGCTACTCAATTTTATTAGAAGCTTTTTTGTTACATATTTCTTAATAATTTTCTGCTTAAAAAGCAGTTGTTTAAAAATTTCCACAGGAATATCACGGTAGGTAGGACAGCAAAAGATGCTATCAACAAAGCAGATTTACTCTATCCTACAGTGAAGTTTTGCAATTGTTGGTTCCAACTTAGTTTATAGAAAAGCCATATTCTTGCATTTAAAAAAAAATAGTAGGAAACTGACTGTTTTGAAAGTACAGTGAGTTACAGAGCATGTAGTCTTGAGACTAAAGATGACTAGTAGAATAAATCTTTAATTAGTAAGTATAATTAATTTGCCATACAAATGTCTGTGTAGTTATTACAAGTAAGGCCTTTTAATGCATACATTCAAAATTTTACTTTTTAGGTACCCCTTAAATTGTGCTGAGGGACTGGTTTGCAGTAAATCAGTGTAAACTGAATTGCTGAAAGATGGTCTTTGTGAGGAGGAGAATATCATCTATTTGGATGGAGTGATTTGTAATTTGTAATTTGGCTGCGATGTGGGTTCTCACTGTCCCTGATTTAGGAGGCTAGAGACTCTGCAAAGCAGAAGATTCCTGTGGTGCTGTCTTTGAATTCAGAGTTCTGGTGGCTTCTGTTCTAAAAGATGATTTGGTGTTTCATGTCTCTTTTGAGTCTGGTTGGTACAAGCAATATTTTGCAGCCCAAGAGTTTTCTATGAGCTTGTAGTGTTTTTGAATACATGTGTTTCTCAGAAGCAGCAGCTATAGAACTGTAGGATTTTTGTAGATACCATAAAATTTCACTGAAGCACATAATGGCATCTAAGATGTAAGATTCAACACAGTAATGAATATAAAAAGATAAATACTGCTATTTGGTATTTCCTTGGGGCAGGCTATTTGATTTTAATTTATCTGTTGAGAAAATACCATGACTATGTTGATGTTACTTTCTCTTTTAGGTTTTTGTAGACTAACACCTCATCCACGGTCACCAGGCACATGGACGATATACTTTGAGGGTGCAGACTATGAAAGTCACCTGTCACATGAGAATGCTGAGCTAGTAAGTATTGATTCAGTGAATAATTGTCAAAACTGGTGTCTTGGCAAGCCATTGTGTTTTATGTGATGCGTTTTAATGTTTACTAGGAGAACAGGCTTTATCATTAAACATTTAGTTCATCAGTGATTTAGTGAATTTAAGGAACTATTTACAGGTTTTTTGTAAGTCAGTGTTTTCCTAGGCTGTGGCATGATAAAATTCTCACATAAGCAAACTTTGTTGTGTTCCCCCACCCTAGGGGTAAACAGTGAAAAAATTCCTTTTAAACACAGCAAAAATATATATGGACATGCATCTGTAAATAACTTGTAATGTTAATGGAGCTGCAGGCTGCTTTTATTTATAAGCTGGCAGTTATGAACCAAATGTTTAGTATTAAGTTGTAATCTCGTACTTTTTTTCTTTTCTGCTAGTTTTCAGGAAAAAGTCTTCTGTTTTCATTATACTTACTAAAGAAGGGTTTCACTTCAGTGTGAGGTGGCTTTTTTCTGTTGTAGTTTTTTTGTTTGTTTTGTGTTGGGTTTTTTTGTGCCAAGGTTTTTTTTTTTCTGGTTGGTTTGTGGTTTTTTTGAATACGTGATAACCAAGAATATCAAAGTTGCAGAACAACTTGGTTTTGGAAAGATGGTGGCTTTATGTGAAATAATTTTTAGAGCAACTAAACAGAAATAGCTTCATATTTATAATTGGTATTTCAATGAAATCAGGAAGGCCAACATAAAACTAGAATTATGTTCCTAAGGCCTTCTGTGAAAAATACTTGCCCCTCACTATTCAGAGGGACTTGAAAGCTTTATTTACTCTGTTCAGAACCCAACATCTGTTAGATGACATTATACATTGTTGCTGCAGTGGCCTGAAGAACGTGTTTACAGAAGAGAGCATCTCCTGAATCTGTATGATTGATACAGCAGAGCCCAGTCTTGAACTGATAAGCCAGGCTCTGCAGGCTTGGTATCTTGGTAAATGAGAGCTTGACTGAGGAATATATAGCAGAGACATTCTTGAGACATCATGGTCTTCCTCCTCCCTTTGTTGCTCTAAAGAAATGCGTTCTTTAGAGCTAGTGGAAACAAAAATCATCTGAACTTATACTAGGCTCTTCCTGTTCCTCATACTAAGAAAAAGCTAAAATAGAGTTCTGACCAGTCGTCTTAGAAAGGCTTGATAAAGAAATGCAGAATGAGTGGATGTTATTATTTCATTCATCCATGGAAAATGAATACCACATAAGGCTGTTCCAAATAACTTGGATCTAATTATTCTTCTTTCTGGTGCATGTATGTTAATTGAATGAGAGTTCTAAAAGTCTTTAGTCTTGATGTCTGAGCAGTGCTTTAAATGCTGGTTCACAAATCACCTCTTGGTGGAACATGTCTACATAATCTAAATACTACGTAAAAGTTCCATTTTATAGCTGTGTTGTCTCTCTCTGCCCACCCCCCCCCGCCAAAACTGTTCTCACAATTCTGCTTTTGTTGGTAGTCTGGCCTAGGCAGTCCTCAAATTTTCACTGAAGAATTTCTTTTATTCTTAGACCAAGAGAGAAATTCAGTATAGACTAATGGCAAAGGTATGTTCCTAGTGGCTTACCTTTTCCAGTGTGTATGTTTTTTGTTGAATTACTTAATGTTTCTATTTAAATTAATGGAAAAAATCCTGAATAAAGTAGGAACAGATTCTGTTCTTTTGCCATCCTTGGCACAGGAGTGCTAGAATACTCCTAGCTTAAAAGCTACTGCCTTTTCTAATACTTGAACTTAATCAAAAAGTATTAATATTTTTTTTGAATTAATTTCCTTTTGCTTATATTTTTACTTTGTCATAGGTCTTATGGAACTTGCAGTTAGCAGGTTTTAATATGAATACGAGCCTGGGTGCTTTAACTTACATGCTTCAGCTAATGAAGACTGTGATGGCAACTTTTTGAGTGGAGGGAACTGGCCATTTTGCAGAGATTAAAAAAAAAATTACTGAACATGTTTAGGGGCTTGGCCTGTATTTGACTTACGGAGTTTTCAGAAGTGAAAATTTTTGGAACTGTCTTTTAAGGCTTTGAAATTAATTGGCCTCTTACTATCTTTGCAGAATTATCTTCTAGATGCAGCACTACAAACTGAGCTCTGTGTACATCACCCTCACCTCTCTAACAGGGGCCTACCGAGTCTAAACTTCAGTTTTCATTAAAAGTTACTACAGTTTTATAGAGCTGTTACATTTCAAATTGTGAATCATTAATAATCTCTTTACTGAATTAGAGAAGGAGAAACAACGGGTAGACTTCAAAGCTTCATCAGTGTTCATAACGCAGGTGTAGTACTTGATAATGTGAATTCATATTAATCAAATGTTAGTCTACCTTTAAAATGGAGTACAGACATATTATTTAGGGTGTGAGATCTGCTGCTGCACTAACAACTTAGTTTTGATTGTAGATGAACTATTTTGCACAGTAATCTTCCTAGCCTGGCAGTGAATATGAACTGTTCTCTTTTTTTTCTTCTTTCCACTTCTCTGTTTGATAGGCTCAGCCTTTGAGGAAGGAACCTGAAATTATTACTGTAACACTAAAAAAACAAAATGGAATGGGCCTGAGCATTGTTGCTGCCAAGGTATGGAAGTCAGTTTGTGTAAGTGTTATTGAAAAAAAGCTGCTTTTTTTTATCAGGCTACTGTGGAAAATGTTAATGGAAAAATGTATTTCCTTTAAGTTTGTTGTGCACATCATGTTGATCATACTTTTATTCTGGCTGGGGAATGTTTCTGTAAAATACACAGATGTGGGCAGTACAAGGGGAAACATAATATGGATGTAGTTATTATGACATTTAAGTTTAAATCTCTACTACAGGGTTATTCATTTTCAGAGCCAAAAATTGGCAGTGTTATTAAATGGAATTAATAAACAGGCTTATTTAGCGCTTCTGCTGAAAAGTAGCAGAAGTATCTAGGAAAGAAAAGCAGTAAATAGAAAGAATAAAATGTGTGGTGGTTTTTTTTTTTTTAATTTGATGAATAAATAAAACAGTTCAAATATATACATTAACATTTCTATACTTTCTGCTATGAAGACAAACGCCTTATCTTTTGCACAGTGTACAGAAACATGTATGACTTCAGTTTTTCTGCTTTATAGTAGAGAGCTACAGTGTATTAAGTAGCTTGGTGAAGGAGGGTGTACCTGTTGCCCTGACTTGCCGAAATTGTGGGTGTATGCTGCTCTTAGTAGCACTAGATAGTAATGTACAGAATGCACATACAACTCCAGCCACCAGATGGAGGACTCCACTAGTTGGTTGGTTTTGCTTTATTAACTGGGTCACATAGCAGACATAATATTTGAGTTTTAAGCTTGTTATAAACTATGCAATGGTGATATCCAAAAGTCCTTGTTGTAATGATGTGGTGTACAGCAGATAGAACAAGTCTTTCCTAATGTCTCTTCACTGTGTAGTACATGGAACTTAAGAATGCTGCAGTCCTCCTTGGTACTTAGTGCATGGGCTGAAAATATGATTGTTTTACTGCTTTTAAGTTATCATCTCACATAGTTAATTGCTTCTAAACAGCACTATTTTTTTTTTCTAAAACTGTGCTCATTTCATAGTCTGTTCTTGAAACAGTAATCTTGCATGGTATTAGCTTTTAAGATTTATTTCTGACATCTGTAGAGGAATACCAGGTGTCAGGTGTATGTTGCTAACAATCAGCAGTTATTGAGGAAACTACTCAGGATCTGAAAAATGTAACTCAATATTCTGCTCTTATGTTGGTGGAGTGGGTTAATAATTTGAGAAGCAAATACTAGATCTTGAGATAAGCCAGATTAAATATGTATCAGACTTCTGACTGCCATCTGCATTTCTGTTGAATGTTTCAAAATGTGCAGTGGAAATTATTTTTCGCTTTAAACTATGAAATCTGATTTCTCATGCAGAGAGAAGCAGGATATAGCAGGGGGAAAAAAGTTTCCCTTTTCACTGGAGCTGGCTGGCTTCTATACATTGTTTTAACAGCTGACGCTCTTAACTTCCATTAGCAGTCTGTAACAGTGCTACTGGTCAGTGTGTAAGCTTGATTTGAAAGTTTTTTACAAGTTATTTAACCAATTTCATGATTTCTTTAACATGATCAGTGATGGAAGCAGCAGTCTTCATCTCAGCACAGTTGCAGAAACACTCACTGGTTCAGGCCGTGATTGCATTTCATCTTGCTGCTGTGTGCCTGTCGCAGTATTGGAATTCTGATTTTAAAACGGTTGTGCCTTAAATCTCGATCTGAAATAAGCAAGAGGCAGATTTTTATTTCGGTTTCAGTGTACGTAGAACAGAAACTATTGCTTAATTTGAAGTCAGCAGGACGTTCATTGGATAGAAAAAAATCATCTCATATTAAGTGTTGAAACAAGTTGCTGTAATAGTTAAATAGGATTATTTTCAAGGGGTTCAAAGTTGCTTATTGTAAGTAATTAATAGCACGTTTTTCCTGTAATAAGCTTCATAAAACCAACAGAGTAAGGAAGAATACACAGGCATTAATTTTCTCAATCTGGCCAGAACAGAACAGATTAGAGAATTGAGTGAGTGTGACTGAGAAGCTGGCAATAGTGGGTGGATTTTTTTCTTTCTATTCCTATCCTGTTGACTTTTACTAATAATTTTTCCAACATGTCTCAAGTCATGTATCTTTTACCAGCGTAAAAATTAAAATTCTCATTTTTTTTCCTTCGGCTGAGGAAAATGGAAGAAGTCGTCCAGTAGACTACTTGTTAAAATTTTCTAAACATAAACTGGATAGAATATCTGAAATGAGAGGGAGATGCAAGTGTGAGAATAGAAAAACCGAAATCTAACTTTTTTAATAGTAAAAGGTTGGCTATCAAATGCTCATATGAAAGTACCTTGTAGTTGAAGAAACGAAAGCTCATATTCTGTTTCAGAAATAGACAGTTACTGCTGCCGTGCACAGGATCCCAATTTGATTGCTGACCCAGTTACATTTATTGAACATTGGTTTCTAGCGTGCTTCAAAAGTGCTGTAATAAAAGAACATGCAGCGGCTGGTCAACAGGTGGCCCTGCTCCAACCAGTGAAAGACAACCCTGAAAGTATTCAGCTTTGGTTAGGAAAACAGTTGTGTTTTTCCTGTGATGTGACAAACGAGTTGCTCTCAGTAACATGCTGTGAGAATGCCTTTGCACATCCGTGCTGACCTGCCTTTCTTGTTAAGTCTTAATGGGCTCCTCACACTTGTCACTGGCTTTGGATGAAGTTGATTAAAATGTAGGTTGGTGATATTCTGGAGATGGATGAAATGGGCAGATTCTCAGAGATCATAAATAAAAAATAATTCCTACTGACTGCTTTTCTTCCTTCTACCCATTGCAAAAAATTGATACTTTCCTAGTTATCTCTGCTCATCTCTAAGGAAACATCTAACGAATTTATCCTTTGATAATTCTTGGCGTTTTTATTAGTTTGCAGGGTTTTGTAGATAAATGAAGTCTGTGCCAATTAAGAGTTTTAATGGGGAAATTAGATACCATACTTACATACCCCTTCCACACCAAATGTTCTTAATTACCAAATGATTGTCACGCCATCTCTGCTGCAATTGAAAAGGATGATTGGAGTTGAAGCTAAGGTTATACAAGCAGAGAAATGATGCAACTTGCATTGAAATGCTGTGCACCTGCTTATTCTTGATAGGTGGTTTCAGTTTGTGATACTAGGTGATGGCAAACACATTGGCATTAATGTAAAAACAAAACCGAAGGAGGTGAGTCGAGGAGTATACGAAAGTGTTAGGTCCCTGAGGAACCCTGTATTTGATCCTCTTTCCACCTAACGACAGGTAAAATGTTGAAGTGCATTACTTCTAATGAAATAAAATATGAGTAGTTGTGAAATAGAAGTTTTACAGGCCTGCCAGGAGTGCTGGAGAGAGCAGAAATGCTGCGTATCACCTAGTCCACCTCACTTTGCTGGAAGGGTGTTTTCTGAGGCAGGCCAGCCCCTTTGAGCAACCGTGTAGCGAGCCTGTACGCTATATGCAAACATACCAGAGCAAACAAGTCTAGTTGTGAAACAGCTGTTAGCTGCCAGAGCACTGTAAACAGTGTTGTGTTTGTTTGGGGTTTGTTTTGGTTTTTTAAATTGGGAAAATACCTAACAGCATTTCTTAAACTGAATACTTTACGCAGATTTTTATTTTTATTTAAAGTTAAATTGCATAGCTCCAGATGTGATCCAAAAAGGTAACTTGTTGTTCTACCCTTTCGTAGGTGTTGCATGTTTTCTTACAGTAATACTCCTGTAGCTTTACTAGCAGTAGCTTTTGTAATAGGTGTATGGAAACGTCGTTGGTAGGAGTGGTCGGGCATCGGGAACAGTATTGCTTTTTGAGGTTGTGTGCAGAATCTGGTTGCTCTAACCCTGAAAGATGTTTTGATGTTAAAAGCTGCCTGACTCCCAACCACATTGTGGTTAAGTTTTTATGAAATCCAGATGATTTGGAAGCCGCGTGTGCATGCAGTTTACTTTAAAAATATATCGCTTTTTGGGGGCTTTCGCATGTGACTTCTTAGCCATCTGTGGGCCAGCACATTGCTTCCTGTTTAATTTGGAGGTTTTTTTGTCTTTTGTACAAAAGGGCTCCCTTCTTGTTTTTCCTAGCAGTTCTCAAAGTTTAATAAAGCCTCTAAAGTAAATGGCAGTCGGAACAGCATAACTGATTACGTAAGAGCCTGAATATTGTATTGGTTATAGCTGGTGTTGATAAACGCTACACTGTGTCATAGCATCCAGCTCCGAGTTATCTTGATGGGTATCTTGGAAAATCCTGCAGACTAGAGCGGTAGTTGCTCTTGAGGGCTGAAAGAGAAGTGGAGAACTGTTTTTTTTTCTTTCAAGGATCTGTAGTCCCGGAGATCAAAATGTGGTTTTCTGTTGTTGGAAGAACAGAATCCATGGTAAGTCTGTTCAGGTTTCTGTTGGGACTGTTTTTCTCTGAAGTTTTAAATACTATCCCTGTACTTTTCCCTGCTCTTCTGCTTGTTTAAACCTGCCAGTAGTTATTTGTTCGTGTAGCAACAATGTAATACAGCATGCGGTTAAATATAGTCAGATGTTAGTAGCTAACTTTCTAAAATCTAGAAAGAAAAGACTAATTTTTTAGCTTGTTCTTCATATTCACTTCTCAAATTTGTGGAAGTGACTATTAATATTAAAAGTTTCAGGTGTGATAACTGCTATTTTACTGTGGCAGAGCATGAATAGCATGACCTGTGATCTGTTTACTTGTCATATTAGTTGGCTTTAATCCAGGTTTCTCTAAAAGTCTGTTTTCCCCTTACAAACTCTTAGTAGAATAATTAAAATTGACACCCCAAACAGTACATATAGGATTTTTTAATACTCTGTAGACCCTTCTGATAAGACGAGAACATGCAAATACGTTGCAGTTAGGGTGTCTTATGTTCAACATATTCACAGAGTAGAGCATTTAATACTGTTCAGATTGCTACTGCACAAAAGAAAGGATTCTTGTGTTCTGCAAGAACGATAGAGCAGGTTTTGTTGATTCATCTTCGCATGCTGGTTGTATTCATTAGTATGCTACGATTTAGTCCTTTAAAGCATTGCACACTTCTGCTTCTTGCTCAGTCATCTTTTGTTAGTATAACACAAAAAGTTACCTTAAAATCTATACAAGCGCCATAAAATACATATGTATATGCCCCTACTGGCGTATAAATCAGAGAGTATTTTCTAGGGTTTTTTAATAGATGGTCAGATTAAATATCTTCATAGCGCTTGCTAAAATAGGATGAGATAGTGATAAGGTGTTTCTTTTTTAATAGAAGTGTTTCAGACACTGAGTGTGACAGCTCATCAATAAATATTCGGGGGAAGGGGCTTACTTTTCTAAAAACAAGTGTATGGCATCTTAACCATAAATAATTTGTATTATTTGGCAACCTTGATTGTTCTTAAGGTTTAATTAAATCATTCTAAGTCGCTTTATTTTCTAAAGCGTTGCTTGTCATTTTATATTTAACAGTTAATTTAAGGTGTTAAATTTAAGGAGGATTTGAGACTACCAGGAATATCAACTTTGATGTGAAATTTTTCTGAACGTTTGTTCTACAAATATCTTGTAGGTGATCTATGTAGAAGGAACAGGCTTAAACATTAATTTAAAAATCTTTTTTTTTTTTTCCCCAAAATTGAAAATTAGGGTTATAGTTAATAATACTATAATTTGATTCTCTGTACTCTGCGTTTGCAAATATAGACAGTTGATGGGATTTTTTTTTTAACTGTTTGTTAGCTCTTTACTTGTGTTCCAGGTCTTAAGATTTCTTAAGCTTTCTGATACCTCAGTATCTGAAGTCTTCTTGTGTCTGTGCTTTCTAAGTATTTAAGAAAAATTTTTGCCCTTTCCTTCCGGAATGAATAAATTGAAATGCTTGAATAAGAAGATTTAGAAGTTGTTTTGTGGTGGTTTTGGGTTTTTTTTTGGTTTTTGGCGTTTTGGGTTTTTTGGGGGGGGGGGGGGGGGGGTTGTGTGTGTTTGATACTAAATCACATCAGTGATCTGAACTGCTGATGTTGCCTTAACAGGCTTCTTAGGAGGAATTTAGGTAAAAATGCAGTATTTAATTGTCATTTCCAGCACAGATTTCTCAGTCTCGCAGGAATAAGCAAGTATGTAAGTTGCCAGTTTAGTCTTCATCGTGAAAAAATAAGTAGCTGTGTGTTAGCAGTTTGCCTGTTTCTTGTTGATTTGTGACTTCCAGCGGAGTTTTTGGTTAAATTTTGGTACCTTGTAGATGTTCTATACAATTTTTCTAATACTTTCATATGCTGTGTAAAAACTAAAGCTTATGTCAGCACAGTGTGATTTTTCTTCTCACTAGCTGTGAGGCCGCAGCTCTGCTCAAGTAGAGTGTTTTTATCTTTTTTTTAATTTGCTTATATTTAGATTGATACTGCAAATGGGTCACCCAGACATTTGTATTTAATGCCTTCTGGAACAAAGTGGGTTTTAAACTCCTGTTCCTCCAGTTCCTCCTTGCACTAATACCTCCTGTATGCAGGCACTTGCTAGCAAGCCTGCAAAAGTTACAGTGCACCTAGGCTTTAGCTAGAATTCCCCTAGCAGACTTCATTCAATTCTGGCATTCAAATAACTTCCAAAATTCCATTTAGATACATGTTAATACAGCATATTAATTTTAAATTTTTTACTCCTATTACTGAAAAAGACTTTCAGAAGTTAACAAATTCTGTGTAGGCTTTCTTCTGTATGAATAATGCTCTTAATTGGAGTAGAAATTTAGGTGCTTAACAGTACGTGATAGCGTACGCACTGATACTGGATGAAGTTGTATCCATCTGAAACTGCAGAGCAGCGTTACGTGGAAGATTGTGCTGTGGGTTTTTTTTCAGTTGTAACTTGTCCTTAGCTATAGAGCCAAGAGCTTTTTCTTCGAAAAAGTGCAAAGATACAGGGTGGGTTTTTTTTCCAAACCAGATTGCCCAGAATGTCTTGCCTGTAAAGACCTGTCCACGGACCTAATTAAGAAGAGGCATTAGTTCAGAGTTGCCTTAGCAGGGAAGAGCGTCACAGAATCTGCAGTGCGACTTGTGGATTGGTAGATAACTGAATAGCCCTTAGTGTGTCACTGCTCATACAGTATTTATAGCAAATGTACATTAAAAAGTTAACCCTTTGTTTGGGGCAATAGAGCTCAAGCAATATATTTTCCTTGAGTTCAACGAAAGATTTTTCTTTTGAAACAAAAGAGGTAATGGAATCAGGCTCATGTATTTAATTTCTCTTGTTAAATATTGAGTGCTTTTATGCATTTTTAGAATCTCATTGGAAACTTAAGTTGCAGCATTTATAATAAGAAAAGAGGCGCGCTTTTCAGAAAGGTTAAGACTGATGAATGAAACTTGCTTAGTCTCTTATGAATGTTGTATATGAAGCATTTTCCTTTTACTTACCACTTTTCCTGTTTCATGAGAGCAAGAGTAAAGTACGGTTAGGGAGGAACTGTTGCGTACTTGATTCCAGTCTCAGAATGAGACCTTAGGCCAATTGCTTTAGCTAGTTCATTTAGTTGCTTTGGTTTTCATCAAAGAAGGTATCTTTTAGAAAGCACTCAATTTCCAAAGTGTGAGAGAAATGACGTGTTACAAATTGATACGCTTCTGTCTAGCAGAGAAGACACTACAGCTCTTTATGTCAGCATGCCTGCTTTCCATGTTTATCTAATTGCCTTATTAAGGTTTCCGAATACCATAATTTGTGGGGATTTTTTGTTGTTTTGGGGTTTTTTTGGTGTTTTTGTTGTTGTTGTTGTTGTTTTGTTTTGTTTTTTTAAAAGACTACATCTGCACAAGACTACACTGTGGCATATTTTATTAATGCCATTTCAGGAAGTCCGTTACAGAGCATCCTGGGTTGTTTTGGTCTTCTGTCTCCTGGCAGAAGCACGCGTTAGGAAGACAGAGGGTATATTCACTTGCTTGCTTTGTGTGCAAGTCAATCTTGATTTGCAAACGTGCTTTTATAAAACAGTAACAGGTAACCTTTATTCCATTAAAGAGAACAACAAAACTCTTCAGTCCTTTCTCTTTACTCCCTTTGAGGCTATTTGTAAATGGAGCTTCTGGATACACTGTATGTGAAGTTTCTAGGTGGTCGGATACTTCAGAGTCCCGTGGTATTGTACTGCTTGCAAACTAGCTTTTTTTCCTCTGACTACTAAGACACTTATTTTTAATCTGTTTTCCCACCCAGTGCAACTTAAAGCTACAACGGAATTGTTCATAGATGTTTCTTTGCCTGTGAATAATGTCGATAGTCCCCTAAGTTTGAATCTCCACTGCCTGTTTTGTTCAGTTGGAAATGTTTTGCCCACTTGTGATGTAGTTTTGTCCAACTCCAAAAATGTTTGGTTTCCCCCACCACCACCGTGGAGGAGAATTTGAGAGGGGAAAGCAGAAGTTTACATATGTGGAGCATGGGTCAGTTTTAAAATTCTTTTTAAGTCAGGGTATGATGTGACTCATAGCAGCTGTAGCCACAACTAACAGACCGGTTTTACCTACAGGTAGGCTGGTTTACTCTGAAGTAGTTTGTCTAATGATGAAAGATTTCCAAAGTCTCTACATTGGTCTTGAGGTGGCCGAGGCCTTCGCTTCCTCTGACAAAGTGGTTTTTTTCTGATCTTCAAGTCCAGAAACGGTTACCCTCACTCAGAGGCGGGACCAGTAGCTACAAAGCTGGTCTTTCTCTTTCCTCTGGGCTGACAGCAAGTAATTCAATGAGTTGTAGATGTATTATGTTCAGTACATAAAGTAGATAAATATGTACTCATCCAGATACAACCTACAAAATGCACGCAGCTTTAGAGGGAATGTGAGTGTTTGGGTGATCAGAAACCTTTGCTTTTTCCTCCTAGAGAGTACATTTGTAAACTGGCTGCATAGTTTAGTAAACTGGCTGCATAGTTTAGTAAACTGGTATTCTTGAAAATACTTAAAAGCTTGGGTTATTTAAATGCTTCTAGACTAATTCTTGCCAGGGAGCTCAGGCTGAGACTTGATTCTGCTGCATAAACTTGCCTTTAAGAGTGTTTATAAAAACTTAAGAGATCTTCTGTGTAAACTTCAGAGTCTGGAATCAGAGAATTAGCCTTGATAAAAATGAGTAAAATCTACTCTGGGTGTAGGCAGATAAAAGTTTTCAGGCCTCATGGCTGGTATCAGGCTTGATAGCTACGTTTCTGTCCTGTTTTGTTTAAAGGCATTTTAGTTGCAGGGATTCATTCTGGTTTTAAACTGTTTCATTTTTATAAAATACAGCAGAAACTTAATAAAAAAGACTGACTTGGGGAAAGAGTGTCATCCTTGAAATCTTATGAGAGATACCAGGTCCTAATATTTCAGCAAGGTATATTTGTGTATGTATATACATACACATATACGTGACATCTACATTATTAAAATGAAATCTTTTTTAATGTTTGCATGTCTTGAAAATTATTTATTTTTTAAAAATTACAGTGGTTTATATGAACCATTGGAGTGTTTTGACATATTAGTTTTGGTATCTGAAGCCACTTAAATTGGAATATTACTTTGAAAAAGTTGGTAACTGTATGACACTTTTCTGTGGATTCAGTCAAACTGCAATTGGAGAGTGAAGGATACCTTCACTTCAGGACTACTTTTTCACGCTACTATTTCTGTGAAGCTTGAAACTATTTAAATATTCGTATATTTAAGACAGAAATCTTCAAGTCAGTATTGAAAGGTCATTAGGAAGACTTTCTTTCATTTTGTGTAAATACAAGTAGTTAATACATGTAACATTTTAAACAAAAACAACTTGTTATTGAAGTGTATTTTTTTTTCTTTAGTCAAATGTGATTCTGCCAGTCTTCATTGGAAGCTGTTCATTGCTCCAGTTTTATTGGAGTGATAAATAAAGTATGTGAAGCTAAACAGGTATGGGCAAATGATGGTTTAGAACAAGTGACGACAAGACTTCACTGTTAATTGTCTGGAGCATTACCGGTTTGGTTAGGTGCCGTACCTGCAGGTGTGTTTTGCAGATGCATAGTTTTTCCTTAATTACTTAATACTGCAATTTTACTGTCATTCCTAACAACTGGAAAAGTGGTTTTGTAATAGTTTTCATATTTTTAATTCTAATGATAGGTATTGGAATAACTAGGTCATCCTACAGATCTACTAAAACTGCAAGAATATTACTAACCTCACAGAAAGTACAGCTAGTTTGTGATCCGCCTAAGCTAGTTGTGGGGCATGATGTTTGAGGATGGGAGTAGATTAACTGCTAAGGGGCTATCGCCTCATCAACAGACGGACCTTCGTTCCCACCCTGATACCTTTGCCCTGGGGTGCTGGTGGGGCTGCACGGTGTCTCAGTGCCTCCAGCCCATCACGCCGCTGGCGGCAGGTCCCCTCATGGTGTGGCACGGCATGGGTGGCTCGCCTGGGAGCCCGGCTGTGTGTTGACGCTCACTAGAAGGAGCTGCCTGTTGTTTCCACCGTGCCGTTACGGCTGCTTGTCTTGGCAAATCCCAGACGGGAAGGAGGAGCAGGCGGGATTTCTTCTGCCTGCTTTTACTGCTTCTGTGGTGACTGACTCACCAGCTCGTGGGCTAGCTGTGATTTTGCCATTAGGAAAACTCTATCTGATGTTCCTGTTCTTCAAACTGCTACTTTATGCACTCTATGGCGTGCTCCGATTTTATGGCTGATGTAATGTATGTAAGCCGAATTTCCCTGTGTGTGTTACTGACAAGGTAGTCTTACAAAACGCATCTTTGTGACATAGCAACGCTAGCAATAAAATCTGTTCTCCTTACATATTTTCTTTAATTCTGTAATTTTTATTAATTCATTACTACTATAGTCTTATACATCCTCAATTTTGCACTCTTCTTATGTAGGGGTAGTTGTTTCTTTTTTCAGATCAGTGTAGTTTATCTCGTTCTTTTCCTTATTGGTCTGATTACTCTGTAGAAGTGGCTGTAATTTTTTTTTTAATGCTGGCTCTTCTATTTCCATAGTTCTCATAGTAAGTTTTGAAGCAAACACAGTATTTTGGGTGCAGTCCTGTTAGAGCAAGGAGGAGCTTGCAAAATAACGCTAACTGTGAAAACAAGTATGGACTACTATACACTGATACGTTGCTTGATAGATGGCCCAGATGATAAGCAGATGTGATGGAAAATGTCTTGTTTCTTGTTAGGCTGTCTCAAAAGCTGAGGTTAGATTGCATTATCCAACTCGGTCCTTTGGCTTCTTTAACATGACAGAGTTTTTGTAGTCAAGCAGAGAACTGTACCAGGCTTAAAAGGGGCAAATGCCCACCTGGACAACAGGTATGAAATCTTTGCATACCTTTGCCATAAGTCTTAGTTAGCTGAGCATATTTTTGTATCTTTCGACACATCAAATGCATGACTGACTTTGCTGTGTTTCACCAACTTTGTTTTCCTTCCATCTTCCTGCTTCTAGTGAATTTCCAGAATTATTTTTTTTTTGAGGTTGCAGTCTGTGTGACTTGAAGAGTGGAAATAGCATAAATAAAGCTAATATTTGGGGGGTTTGTAACTTTCTTCACCTTTCAGGTACTTTTTTAATGAGGGAATCTAGTGTTCAACTCATCTTTTCTTTTTTCTTTTTCTTTTCCCTTCCCTGCCCTGTGTCAGTGCTGTGACTCTTAAATTATATTGTATCAACATTCTAGAGATTGAAGTTACGCTGACCAGAGGCGCCAAAATTGCTCTTTAACTTTGAGGATTGCCATAGTTGCATGAATTTTCAGAACTTTTCTGATCTTTCAGGCCCTTCAGGAAAGTCATTCAGTCAATTAATTTGTTCATTTATTCAGTAAATTCCTTTATATCTGGTGATGTGTCCTGGGATACTAGCTTATGTTTTTCTAGTTGTCCTATTGCTTATTTAGAAGACATAATGAAAGTTTACAGAGTTTTTGTTACTACTTAATTTCCCAAATATAAGTACTTAACAAGTACTTTTCCTGACTTAATAGGGAATGTATATTTATAAAACCATATATGTCTATATCTAGCAATGTCATTTATATTATACGTGTAATAAATTTAAGAAGTTGTTGTGTCTCAGGTGAGATTTTAATGTTCACCCTTTTTTTGTTTGCTCCGGTCTGTCTGAATTCATTAATCTAACAGAGTTTTTTGAAAGAGCTGAAAGCTCTTGCTGAAGTTCCAGCTGGTTAACTGTGCTTTGCTCTGCAGTCTTTGGTCATATTTTGAGATTAAGTTCTGTTGATATTGTAAATGTATTGAGGGTTTGGGTTTTTTTGATTCCGTGTGATGGAGGAATGATAAAACATCCTCTAAAACAAATGATAACTACTGATATCTTTTCTCTCTTACACGTACGTATAAGCTACTACTTTCCTGGTCATGAAATCCTCTGCTGTTTTAGTATTTATACATGTTAGTTTGTGGTTTGGGAATATAGTCTGCAATTTTAATTTCTTCTTCTAACAGGTCAGGGGGTTTTGCTTTGAAAAGAATTGATTTAGGAAGTTTTGTAAGTTTTTTATAAAATATTCAATCTTTAGGTACTAGTGTGGTCACATCAACCTTTTCCTGATCAACTTATAGTGGTTTGGGGTTGAATTACAATATTTATCTATTTTACAGTGTTTGGGAGCTGAATTGCAATATTCATTTCATGGGTAAACTTTGTATGCAGAAGATTCAGTGTGAATTCATATGCAGGACCTACCAAGACATTTGAGAAGGTCCCTTGTCAATTCAGCTACAAATCACCAGTAAAATGTGTCTGTTGTTATTACAGATTGGAACGTAGCTGAACATTGCTGAACAATGCTTACAGTAAACTAGGGCCTAATGAGTACCACTTCAATAATTTGAAGTTTTCATTGAATTTCAAAAGAAGAGTTGGATTTGCATGGACTATGCAACCCATGACCTCTGAACAGTACTGACGTGAAACTCCCAACAATCATCCTCATCTAAATGTGTAATAAACTTAACAAGCTTCTCTGTCTTTTATTTTCTTGCTTTTATTTATATCCTTAGGTTGTAATTTTAGACTTCATCTTGTAAAATTTTTCTGAACAGGTTTTTGTTCTGTGATAAGAACTATTTAAAACTAGGCTACTATGACAAAAATAAAGCGAGTCGTCTTTTCTGAAAGCTTACCTATACGGTGTATGTGGGCCACACAGATACAATAAAACCAGATCTAAAGGAAACAGAACTTCTGATGGAGTTTTAATTGCTGGGTTTATTGATAGCATTTCTTACCTCAGTGTCTTGCTTATCCTCTTGACTTGTAGCTCCTTTTATTCTTGCTCTGTTTCTTGGAGGAGGACGCATTGTTCATTTACTTTTTACAAGGCAGTCTGGTCACTTAAACAAATGTTTTCCCATACATTCTTTTCTTCATTTAGATTTAGAATAAAGACCTGAGTTACCACTGTAAGCAGACTTCTGTATGCAGAAGTATCCTGTGTTTGCCTTTACCGCTCATGTAGGATTAGAAGATCTATTAAAATTCCATCTAAATGCAAGAGAGTGTTCCTCATTGTCATAGAATTCCTGCAGCAACCTCTAAGTCACAGCAAATTCAGGATTAATTATTCTCATACTCTGACTAAACTTGCAATAGCTGTATGTTAACATCTTTCAACTTTTGCTGTTTTTAAAATATTAAATTACTTCTTAAGATAAGTGTCAGATGATAAAAAAAAATTCATACAGGTATTGCATCTCATGCAAATGCGTCTCTTCATTCTGAGTACTGGACCTAATAGTTTTCCTCAGTTTCTGACATGCATGGGCTGTGTACATCCAACTTAAAGATGAATAAGCTCAAGCACGGAGAAGATTATTCTCAGGAATTTTTTGATGTTTTTACTCAGACAGCTAATTAGGCTTCCTGCAAAAAAATGGGGACGTTTTTATCCCGTTGTGTAATTACATCAGTAAAGCTGTTCTGTTTTTTTTAACAGGATGTGTTTACTTCAACTCAAGATACACCATTCATCTCCATCCCTTGCTAAAGTTAGGATGATTTGAATTTTTTATGTTTAGGAGGGGAATGGGTGGGCCTTGGCAAAGCTGGGAAGTGTCTTTTGGGTGTGCTTGCCATGCAGGCTATAAAAAGTTTAAAATCAAGATGTATTTCAAATGTTCATAACTTTTTTTTTTTTCACCCCTGTGTGTAGTTCGTTTCTCTGTGTGGGGATCTGTATCTATGTGTCTTTTTGGTTTTGCAAAAACTTCCACTAGAATACTGTTGCTCTGCAGATGCTGCTTAGAACTGCTTGACAAGTCAATAGGTGACCTATAAGAGAATTTAGGAATTTGAAACGCTTTAAATATTAGGTTAAAAATCACACTGTTCACCAAGTAGTGGAGTCTGAGGCTGCAGCAGAGAAACACTGATTATTTTATGTCATGCTGTTTTAACCTGTTTGGGAATTACTTGGGCAGTGCTTAAACTGAAATATTCTCTATTAGGTCAAACTCCATTGGTATTTTTTTTTGTATTGCTCATTAAAAAGAAGACTTCTGTACTGGAAGTTCACAGCTGTGATCTAAACATGGGCAAATTGTTCTTATGTTTAAAAGATGAACAATTCCTGGCTCTTACTCTCCTTCTTAAAGAGGGCTTTTGGGTTTCTAGCAGTAAAATGCCCAGTTCGGGGTCTGATGTGAAAAGCCTATCTGATATTTGTCCTATATATTCACAGCCCCCGACGATTACATTTGTTAGCGCAGGTACGCAGTTGCTGTAACCTGATGAAAGTTGGAACAACAGCTTAACAAGAATAATGTCACCCTCCCTTATTGATCCAGGCCCTTCCTAGCACCCCCCTTTCCTGTGCGGGTATGAACAGTCATGCTGTGCTGTAAACACTTTGAGGAAACTGATTTGGTTGAAAACAAAGCTTTCATTTGGGAGGAGGGGGACTGGGACTCAGCTTAGCCTTCAGCCAGGTCTGTCGTGGGACCTGCCACGATGCGCTGGTGCCTGCGCAGGTCCAAGCGCAAGAGAGCATGGCAGCAGGCAGGTGGATTTTTTTCTGATGCTCTGTATGAGTTCACTGCTAGTGTCATTATAATTAATTTAGTATAACTTTTTTTAAAAAAAATACTCAAATGTGTAAACAGTGCTTCACTGCTGGCCTTCAAATTTAGTTCTTTGTGCTTTATGCAGTTTTTATGATCTGCGTTGTTCTTTTGTACTGATTATTTTTTCTCATTTTCAAGGTCAGATCTAATGTACTCGAGGTATCAGAATTTTTAAATACCCTGTAATTCCCTTTCTTCAGTCCTCAATGCACTGTTCTTCTAATTCTGATCAGCTAATATCTTCCTTAAAACTTGTTCCCCTGTGGTTCTCTGCTTTGGCTATGCATTGTAACATTAGGTAACATTCAGAGCTGAACAAAGGAGGTCTTCAGAGCAGAGTGTTATGCTCATGCAGTTCAGTTCAGGAATATTGTCACCCAGGTGAATTGAAGCCTGTGTTCATGGCTTTTGATGTAATGATTGCACTCGTTTTGTAGAAGTGGTTCTTCCAGTTGAAAGCTGTGACTAAAAAGTGTAGCTGCTAATTCAGAAGCATTAAAGAAGTACCAGTAGGGTTGTAGTGTTTTTCAGTTATACACCTTGAAAATTTTCCTTAGATTATTACTTAACGGAAAGGATTTCCCAAATTTTTCCTTAAAAGGGTACTACTGTTTCACTTTCTGCTAGGATTGTGGGAAAATATTGCTTCAAGTATGAAAGAAAAACAGGTAGATTGGTAGCACTAGAGAGTTTACGGCTATAGATGAGGCTTCTTTTTTTCTTTTAGGATTTTCTGCATGAGTTTTTGAAAAATACTTGTAAAGGTTTTGGGGGTTTTGTAATTGACTATACATATATTGGAGAAAATGTGCTCTAGGTTAATTAATCTTGGGGGAATAAACGATCTTTTTATGCTTACTACATTCTTGCTCTCCACAATCATCTATCTTCTCTACAGTTGTGTTCTGTGCAGACTAACAGATTTACAGATACACATGCTTTTGTTATTCAGGATTGGAAAAAATAAAGTGAACTGAAAAGAACGTTTACCATATTACTGTTATTGATACACACACGTCATTGCTCTGTTTTGTTTGTGGGGGAATAGATTTACTCATGTTGACCTTCACATTCCTTTGGAAAAAAAAAAAAAGCAGGTTAATAAGCAGTTTACAAAGAAACCTGTTTTATTGTAATGTCAGTAAATGACAGGAGAAAAATCGATGTGGTGTGTACGAGAATTTCGCTTATTTGGGAGTTTAGTATGCATGTCTAACCACATAGTAACATGCTTCTTGTGTCCTTAATAACTCTACATTTCCTTCTAATGCAGTCTCCTGGAAGGTGGAACTGAAGCAAAATTAAGTCTGTTTCAATAGAAATTAAGAATTTGGATTCAAATTACTCTGAAGCCTAGCGTAACAGTTGAAGGAAGATGATTAACTTTGAGGATGCTTACTGAGAGGTCTTCCCAAGCATAAGTGAGAGCACAGGCATGTTGTGGGAAATACGTTAAATAGCATGTGAAGTAGGCAGAGAAGGAACTCATTTGTCCTAATAATATGTGAGCAGATGTGGTAGCTGATAAAGATTTTTGATGTAATCTGAATGGAGATTTATTTTTAAATCATCTTTCATGCTTTCAAAATTCATTAGTTTTGTATTAAGTGAGATGACTTGGAGCTAACACATCTGCTTGTAACTTCTCTTAAAAGAACAGGAAGGGGATTGACAAACTGTATAGGCTTCATAAAAGCATTAAAAAAGAAGGATCAGAGTAAAATGTCAACTCCTTCAAATGGTAATGAAAAATTACTGTAAGGCTTAGAGTATAAGAACAGTTAGAGCAAAAATCTATCTGATCTGGTATCCTCCAGCTGTGGGGTATTTAGCCAAAGAACATAACAAAAGAAGTGTAAGATGGTTCCTCTTAGTTTCTAGCTTTCTTTAATTTCAGAATTTCCTTCAGAGTATAATACATCTGTATAATTTTTTCTGAAAGCCCATGAACGGCCATACCATCAATCTGTGATCTCTTTTGTGCATGTTTACACTTTGGCATCTACAGCAGTCTTGTTTCTGGCAGTTTCCCAATTTAATTATGCAATCCTATGGAAAATGTTCTCTTTTTTTGTTGTTTTTTGTTTGTTTGTTTTGTTCTGTTTGGGGTTTTGTTTTGGTTTGTTTTTTACTTTTTAACATATGCTAGCTGACAGCATGAGCAAGAAAGCTTTGTCTGTTGGCTGATTAGAGAGATGATAAATAACCCCATCTGTGCCACTCATGATCCCATAGACCTTCACTTCCTTGATTGTTGCTAAGCTGAGGAGTCCATGTCTATTCAGTTGGTTCTCTCAAGGAAACTGTTCCATGTTTCTGATCATCCTTGTTATTCTCTGAGCCTCAGAATAATCAGAATTACAAACAGTTTGTGAACCTTTTAGATGTTTGGTGACCATGGTGGTTTCTGTTTTGTTTTGTTCTTTTCTGTTAGTTCTGTTGGCTTCCAGATATTTGAGCTGATATGTGAAGACAGCTCTGAAAACAGTGACTAAAAAGGTCTTTCTCAGGGAGTTAAAGCCAGCTTAGAAACTATTCTATGGATATTTGTGCAATTGAAATGTTTATCTCATCACTATCTGCAAACCAGTGCATATATCATGGGCTTAAACAGAAAGCTTCAACTTCATTTAATGTGCACTAACAATCATAATCAAGCATAAGAAAGGTGATATGTATGGATATAGTATGTCTAATGTAATTTATGAATACCAAAGTCACAATCCCAAAATTGCTTGATTAGTATGTGCACTGTTTAAAGTGGCAGTGCTCTTCCAAAGGCTTGCTGTTTTTCACCTTGTCTTTGACTGTATTAGGCAGATCTTTGATTTACTGGACCCAAGGGGAACGAGATTCTTGCTAGCATCCTTTGAAGTTAGGACTGAATAAAAGCAGCATCAATCCCAACTGGCTTCAGAGTATATAAACCCAATCATCTTAATTTTCAGTTCCCAACAAGGGGACTTGGTAACTGGTTCTGCTGACAGCGCCCTGATGGGGACTGGTGCCTTACAAGGTTGGAGCATTGCTTCACATTTGGACCAATGAAATACATATCCCCCCCCGCCCCTTATTGCGCCAGTGTTCAGCATCATGTGATCCTTCTCCAACCCTTGGTTTTAACTTAACCTGATAAATTTTCTGTATGGCAAATTTAGTTACATTATCGTTTGCCCTTTTTCTGGAACACTTATCCGCATGATGAACAGCACATTCGTTTAGGGCTTCTCTGATGAGAAGACAAGGTGACCCACTTAGTGGATGAGGGGAAGGCTGTGGATGTTGTCTACTTGGACTTTAGTAAGGCCTTTGACACTGTCTCCCACAGCATTCTCCTGGAGAAGCTGGCTGCTCACGGCTTGGATGGGTGCACTCTGCGCTGGGTTAAAAACTGGCTGGACGGCCGAGCCCAGAGAGTGGTGGTAAATGGAGCCAAATCCAGTTGGCGGCCGGTCACGAGTGGTGTTCCCCAGGGCTCAGTGTTGAGGCTGGTCCTGTTCAACATCTTCATTGATGATCTGGATGAGGGGATCGAGTGCACCCTCAGTAAGTCTGCAGATGACACCAAGTTGGGTGGAAGTGTCGATCTGCTGGAGGGTAGGAAGGCCCTGCAGAGGGACCTGGGCAGGGTGGATCGTTGGGCTGGGGCCAACTGTATGAGGTTCAACAAGGCTAAGTGCCGAGTCCTGCACTTCGGTCACAACAACCCCATGCAACACTACAGGCTGGGGGAGGAGTGGCTGGAGAGTTGTCTGGCAGAAAAGGACCTGGGGGTGTTGGCCAACAGCCGCCTGAACATGAGCCAGCAGTGTGTCCAGGTGGCCAAGAGGGCCAATAGCATCCTGGCTTGTATCAGGAATAGTGTGACCAGCAGGACCAGGGAGGTGATAGTGTCCCTGTACTTGGCACTGGTGAGGCTGCACCTCAAGTACTGTGTTCAGTTTTGGGCCCCTCACTACAAGAAGGACATTGAGGTGCTGGAGTGTGTCCAAAGAAGGGCAGCAAAGCTGGTGAAGGGTCTAGAGCACAAGTCTTGTGAGGAGCGGCTGGGGGAGCTGGGGTTGTTTAGCCTGGAGAAGAGGAGGCTGAGGGGAGACCTTATTGCTCTCTACAACTACCTGAAAGGAGGTTGTAGCGAGGTGGGGGTCGGTCTCTTCTCCCAAGTAACAAGCGATAGGACGAGAGGAAACGGCCTCAAGCTGCACCAGGGGAAGTTTAGATTGGATATTAGGAAAAACTTCTTCACCGAGAGGGTAGTCAGGCATTGGAACAGGCTGCCCAGGGAAGTGGTTCAGTCTCCATCCCTGGAGGTATTGAAAAGACGGGTAGACGTGGTGCTTGAGGACATGGTTTAGTGGTGGACTTGGCAGTGCTAGGTTAACAGTTGGACTCGATGATCTTGAGGGTCTTTTCCAACCTTAACGATTCCATGATTCTATGATAACTTCTGTTCCTTGTGAAAACGAGTAACTTCCTATCTGTTGTTGAACCAGTTATTAATATACAAGTTCCTTCTTATGCCATGTCACCTTCATGTCTTGAAGAACTCCTTGTAAGAGATCTTGCCCCATGTGTCCTGGAAGTCTAGGTGTTCTGTCAGCCAGATCATCCTTCCCCATGTGCTTCTTGGTTGCTCAAGGGAAAAAAGGAGATTTATGAAGCATGGTTTCATTTTTCATTATATTTATCTAGCTGTCTTCTGACTTGTATTTCTCATAACTTTATACCTTTTTTTTTTTTTTAAATTGCCCTTACATTCTTTCCAGGCAAAGAAAGTGTCTTTACTTCAGTTACTTATTGGAGATTTTTTCCTTTTTTTTCTTTAAAGTACGGCTTAAGCAATTATTATGAAAAATTTGGACATGTAGAATGTTAATCTGGAATCATGGGACTTGAAGTAATTCCTTTTCTGTGGCTTTTGAGTAAACATTGGGGATTAACTCAAGATTTAATGAATAAAAATTAGGTTCTTCACCTGCTTAGAAAACCATCTATAGCACTAGCTTTTGAATAATCTTCACCTTGATTTTTATTTTACTTTATTAGAATGGTGGGAGCAATCAACGGTTTTGCTGCCAAAAGAAGGGGGGGGGGGGAAGAGTTGGAAAAGCTGGGGGAAAAAAAAGGAGGAGGAAGTTGCATATTCAATATCAAAGCAACTTGGGAGCTTACTTTAGAAAATGACCTTCCATTGAAAACTGTGCTCTGTTGAAAACTTAGCACTCTTCTTCCAAGTGACTTGCAGAGTAAAATGGCATGGTTTGCTATAGTAGATAATGAAATCACAAGTAATTGTCTTACACTGTAAGTGAGAATTTAAAGGTTTGTGATACTAACATTTAGACCGATCTGTGTGGTGTCTTGTGAGCTGGAGCATGTAGATGACACAACAGCATGGCTTGAATAGATGCTTATGTTCTCTTGTCTTGAATCTGTTGGTTGTCACGCAGTAAGTTCACTGTTAACAGTCCTTTTAAAGTTTAGCAGAATACTTTGAGGCAGATGTTTTATGAACAAAATTGCATGATTTTTCAGTAGACTTAAATATTGGCTCTGTCAGTTCTAAAAGATTTACTGATTATAACGTCTAATTTACTTGTTTATTGTAAAACTAGAGGCACTGTTTGTTCCTTTACACTAGCTCCTTTACAGTCCTAACGAATGTAAAAAGCATTTTCTGTTCCTTTTTCTTGTAACCTGCAATTTACCTTGTTTCATTTGGGTATTACCAAGGGAAACAGTGCAATCTTTTGGAACATAATACATAGATGTATTAAAAATAATAACATGCATGTAAAAGTGCAAATAAGTATTTCTTATTAGAAGGGGATTAGAACAAGCTTCTAAAGTATAAGTTTTAGTTAATGTATTTTCTTTCTTATTCAAGCTTGCATTAAGACCAAATATTCTTTGCTTCTAACAATGCTTGCAGGTTCAGTAGGCCTAATATTAAAATTTTCTTTTGACTTTAAATGAATGTAACTCTTTCCTGTATAATTGTTTTTTTCCAGTCTGGGAGTATATAAAAGTAATGAGAACTTAGAGGTATACCTGGCCATGTAAAATTATGATTAACACTTGTGGAATGCTTAAGAGATCAAATATAAATGTAATAAATGAATGCCTCTTTCTCTGTAGGGTGCTGGTCAAGACAAACTTGGAATATATGTCAAGTCTGTTGTGAAAGGAGGTGCTGCAGATGTGGTTAGTAATATTCTTAAACATCAGAAGTTCAAAGGTAGAAAGATCCTTTGGAAATGCTTTTAAATCTTTTGTTTACTAGTATTTGTGAATAATTGTTTTAATGTAGACCACGTTAGCATTGGTGTATGAATTTTCTTCTCTCTTGAATGTGTATTTAGGATGGTCGTCTGGCTGCAGGCGATCAGTTGCTCAGTGTGGATGGTCGAAGTTTGGTGGGCCTGTCCCAGGAAAGGTACAGAATGCTTTCCTTAGATGTCTTTACATGAAGAAAATGCTAGAGTAATAATTTACTGAAAAGGGCTGAAGCTCATTTTTTTACATGTTAGGCTTTGTCTTGGCTTTTTATAACTTTCTGTGAATAACCATAGTAACAAGTTCAACTGTTCGTGTAGTATTTCCTGTATATGATGCGGGTTGTTTATATAGAAGAGATTGTATTACATGTTTGGGCTTTAGTTTTGAGCAAACTTTATATATCTCTAATTTTGAATATTTTGGCTTCTGACCTCTAACTGCAGAACCTGGTAATAGTACTTGCCTGTAGGTGTTGTCTGTTTAATAAGCGCATCTTCTAGTCATCATCTTCCAACTTTTTTCAAAGTGATTTTAAGTATTAATCAGAAAAGGAGTGTTTTGTCAAACAAAAGATTACTAGAATAAACGTGAGAAATCATGACATACAAACTGATAATATGGAGAACTAAGTGATACAGTGCCTAATTTTATTTTGTTTTATTTGCTTTGGCTTTTATTGCAGGGCAGCAGAACTTATGACTAGGACAGGTTCTGTAGTAACACTAGAAGTAGCAAAACAAGGAGCAATTTACCATGGTCTGGCAACCCTGCTTAATCAGCCATCCCCAATGATGCAAAGAGGTAAAAATGCTAATATTATTTATGTTGATAACAGCTTTGTAAGTCTTAGAATACAGAAAATGTAATAATTCACAGTAGCTTGCCAGATATTACCAAAATATTAAGTCATAAAAGAAACATAATTGTACAGAAGAGAAGCATTTCCTTTCATATCGGAAGTTCATCTGGTTTTTAATAGTTTGAAATTATGCTAGTCTAATCATTAATAAATGCTTTGTATATGTACCTTTTAAAAAATTAAGTTACGCATTTAAACACAGTTCTGGTTTGAAGTAATTTTTATTTTAACAAATGGAATATAATGAATACAAAGAGCCTTAAACTTCAATGGCTTTTTTTTATCCCTTTCATAAAGCTTCTCTCCTCCTCTCGGAATATGACTTCCTTGTAACCAGGGAGTGCAATGTAATTACTAAGAGAGAAATAAAGCCCCTGGAGCATGTCTTGCCATTGAATTTTTTTTTTTTTTTTAAACTGGAAGTATTGAAACATACTTCTTAAGTTTCTGTGTCTGATCATAAGAAGTTCTTGGATGTTTCTCCAGTGTGATATTTTATTATCCTACTTCAGTGAACTAACAAAAGACGTATTTAAGTCTTATGTAAAATAATGTTGTAAAGGAAAAAAAATGTTGCAAAGGAAAACAATTCCGTAAAGGAAGACCTTTCCTATATAGAGTAGTACTGCAGTATAGAAAAGAATGGGTTAAAAGACTAAATCCTTATTATCGCAGTTTACAACACCATCCCAGATGCCATATGCCTCTAAGAAGTCAGCAAGAGACTTTTCAGTAAAGCACATTTGGTTTTTCCAAATATTGTGGTACCTTCTCAGAAGCTCTTTTGAGGCATACAAATCAAAGGAATCCTGTATAGTTGATACAAGGGTGGGATTGTGTATCTGAAGAAGTAGAGATTTTAAAATCTAGCATTTGCTTTACTGGGAACTCATTTTTAATTATAAATGCAAGGTAACGCTGGTTTGAAAAAGAATATGCTAGACAGTAGTTAATATAAGTGAAAGGGGGAAAATACATATCCAACTGTTACAGTTTCTGACCGCCGTGGCTCAGGTAAACCCCGACCGAAGAGTGAAGGTTTTGAGCTGTATAACAACTCCACTCAAAATGGGTCACCTGAGAGCCCTCAGCTGCCGTGGACGGAGTACAGTGAACCAAAGAAGCTGCCAGGGGATGACAGATTAATGAAGAACAGAGCTGATCATCGCTCCAGTCCCAATGTAGCAAGTAAGTAAGGTTATCCTTCCTTTACGGGTAGATGCCTCCTCTGCTGGTTTTAGAGGCTGTTGATTCAAAAAGGGGATGATTGTTTTTAAAAACGGATTAAGTTTAAAATGCCAGTGTAGTAGTAACATTTGGAGTAAGCCTCTTGTTAGAGCTTTTTCAAAGGAAAAATCGTAGTTATTTTGTGAATACTATTATTTTATTAAGTTATGTAAATTATTATTAAGAGTCATGTAAATGCTTCCTTTAACTTTCCAACAGATCAGCCTCCAAGCCCCGGGGGAAAGAATGCATATGCATCTGGAACTACCACCAAAATAACCTCAGTCTCTACTGGAAATCTTTGTACAGAGGTCAGAAGTGGCAAGCAAAATGCTGTCTATTAAACTTGACTTAGCTATCAATAGCCTCAGTGTGCTTGAGTCAAACCAGTGTCTTACTTAACTATTTGAACATCATGCTGGTGCTAGTGAGTGGGTGGGGGTTTTGCTTATTAGAGCTAATGAAAGATTGAGACAGCTTTGAGTGGTTTTTATTAAATTTTGTTCATTAAGTTGTCCTTGTGATTTCTTAGGTTTGTACAATATTGCATACTTGTTTTCAGACCATAAAAACATGAGTCATAACCACAATTGCATTTGATACTAGACAACCTCTTTATCTCCTGTTCCAGACAAATAATGCTTTTATGAGCCAAAAGAAAATATTTGGAAAATGCAGGTTTAGAATAATGTTCTGTACAGATCTGTGTGATTAGAAAACTCTACCTTATGTTCTTTGTACCTTTTCCAGGAACAGACTCTGCCCCCACGACCTGAAGCTTATCCCATCCCAACACAGACCTATACTAGAGAATATTTCACATTCCCAGCTTCAAAGTCCCAGGATCGAATGGGTCCAGCTCAGAGTCAGTGGCCAAATTATGAAGAAAAACCACAGGTCCAGGCCGAGAGTAATCATTCGATCAATACTACAATGCAGGTGAGAAGTAATTTCTTTCAATATAAGAAAAAAACAGCTTGCTTTCCACTCCCAGGCTGCTGGAGACATTTTTGCAGAACAGTCAACTGTACAATCTCTGAGCTGTTGAGGACAAATTGTACCACAGGGGGGAGAACACCTGTACTTTTGCCAAGATTGGCTTGAGTTCAGAAACCCTACTCTCTCTTCCCCCCCTCCCCTTTCTCCTCCCATCCTCCTTAGAATTTATGTTATCATGTTCTGCAGACCTGTTATCTGGGATGTTTTAATCCCCCATTAGAGGTAGTGGGGTGTAGATGGTAGCAGGGTTTGTCTTGTAAAATGTTCTGTGGTTTTCTGAAAAGCAAACTAAATCTTTCACTCTTCCAAGAAGGTTTACGTGGAAAAATCTCTTTGCCTGTGGGGTGCATTGTTTAAGTGATAAAGTGAAGTATTAAAAATGAAATAAAACAGTACTTCCAGACCTATCCAAGGTCTTCACTGAAACACATTCCCTGCTCTCGGTTAAAAAAAAAAAAAAGCATAAATAAATTCGAGTTGCATCTATTATCATCTATTATCAAAGTGCAGATGCTTCTTGACCTGAAATTATTTTAGCCCCACTGTACCTTTATAAATTCAAAAAATAATGTTGTTCTGCTCTTTGTAGTTGAGGGATTTATTCAGATCCACTCAGGAAATTAAATGTAGATCTACTCAATCCGGTTACTGGATCATCTTTTTCTCTAATCCACCAGAGACTTAAAAATATAGAGAGAAAACTTTCTTTGGCTATTTCCTAATTTGTGATAAAAGCCTTACACCAAGTATGTTTTACTTTTGGAAAAGCAGTGTCATGTAAATTATCTTCAGATTGTGTCACAGAAGCAAAGTAAGGATTGATTATTGTTTACTCACACATGTATCGGCAACTTAATTCAGTAAAAAGTCAATTGAATAAAAGCGTCGTGCTTTTTTTCCCCCAATATTATAGATATCAAATCCTAATTATTTCAGCTGTTAAGAAAACAGATGTTATACCCAAAGTAGGGTGGTAAGTTTGAAGGCGAATGCTGCAAGTTAAATGACTGTGGCAAATAGCTATGGAAATATTTTGCTGAATTTCCGTGCTTAACTCCTTCATGTTTCGTGATTTCATCTCACCTCATCTTAGCTGCGTAGTTAATGTCTAGGCTGTCTCTGTCAGTGATGGGACAGGGGGAGGCTACTACCTCCAGAGAATGGTTCCTACCCATTCGTCTTAATGGGATGAATTGCTGCCTGGACATGCATCTCTCCCCTGCTTCAGACAAGCTTAAGTGAGTAGCTTAGATGAGGTGGTTAAAACTGGTGAGATGAACCCCCTCTGTTAAAGTTGTTGACAGATACCAAATTTGAACTATGGTCTCAAGGCTGAATGCAGTGCAGAAAAACATTTTCATAAAGCAAATGGCTAGAAGCTTTAGGGCCTTACAAGCATTGAAAGTGTACACAATTTTCCCCCACCATACAATAGTGCTTTAAGTTGAAAATTAGAGGAAAATAGACTTTCTTTAAAAAAAAAAAAAATCCTTTTAATCTTTACAGTGAGAACTGGGCTTGTAAAAAAAAAAAGCTGCTGTAAGCTACTGACTGATGCAAAATGTCTATTTTCTGTTCTGAAGGCATTAGCAAACTGTTTGTCTAGGTGCATCTTTACAGCAAATCTAACACAAATAGCTGTGTGTTCAGCTCTGCTGGACTAATAGAGCATAAAAAATACACTTGTTCATCTCAAAGAAGGCATTCTTTAGAGGTCATGGTTAAGGTCATTGATGGAGGAAAAGGAAAAGGAGTTTGCTTTGTTAGTCTTCTCTCAGTTGTTGATAATTGGTACATAATGTGTTCAGTGCTTAGTAGTGCCTAACATTCAAAGTATGAATATTTGCTTCAACAAAATTATTAACAGATTTGATAAGCCTAATTTATGGTCCAGTATTCCTTTTCAGGAGGTTGTACAGTGCAGTGAGACCCTGAGCTTGTATAAAAAAAGGCTTGGTGTTTGCACCAAAAAAGCGACAAAAGCGCAGACCAATGCACCCAGGCCCCAAAAGCAGGTAGAATTAGACCTGACTGCCCAGATCCCATGCCCGTGAATGGCACTGCAGTATTGAGAGCTTCCTGCGGGTCATCTCGCCTGCTAATGGAGGAGGGTGGGCAGCGGCTCCCTTGTCTCTCCCTCAGCAGCCTTTCTGTTTGCCTTCCCAATAGGAAAAATGTTCCATCAAGCCAGCTGAAGGCTGAATGGCAGAGCTGGTATGCCGGAGCTGCTGTTCCAAGCTGCCAAGACTCTTGGGCTCAGTTGTGGGGGAGGGGGTGTCAGGGGTAGTCCTGAGAAATTGTGTGAGCTGGGGAGGTTTTCAGCTTAAGCTCCATTTTGCGTTCATCCTTCCTGCCAGTCCAGGTTTCCAGGCATTTCAGAGGTTGCGGAGTCTTCCGTGGCTTGAATGAGTTAAAAGGACTGAGAAGAATATTTTATTGTTGGTTTTGGGAAATTTACTGCGCATGGAAATGCTGAAATTCACTAAAAGTAATTACCTTCAGTAATAAGAATGTGGTTTGTGAGCCATTTTCAAATATGTTTTAATGTAGACAGACTATGAAATACATGCCTTGTTTAATTTTTTCCAGCGTGTGGCTCGTTCCCAGGAAGAACTCCGAGATAAAGGTTTCCAGCCAGAGAGGAATCGTTTGGAAGTTGTTATACGGAAGGATGTAGAGTACATCGATCGGAAGTCAGACAGCGATCAGTGGATGAATTCATCTGTGGATTCTAGCACATCTAGCCAAGAACACCTGAACCATTCATCCAAACCGGTCTCGCCTGGTTCTTGTTTAACTAAAAGTGGACCTGGCCGTTGGAAAACTCCAGCTACTAGCCAGCCAACTCCAGTGGCCATTTCCCAGCCCATCAGAACAGATCTTCCCCCTCCACCGCCACCTCCTCCAGTGCATTATGCAGCTGAATTTGATGAAATACCAATGGATTTGCCTCTGCCTCCCCCTCCTCCTCCAAATCAGGTAGGAGCACAAGCATCTTCCCAGGTAGCCGCTGCGGAGCGTAAAAAAAGAGAAGAGCATCAGAGGTGGTATGAAAAGGAAAAGGCACGTTTGGAAGAAGAACGAGAAAGGAAACGTCGTGAGCAGGAGAGAAAACTGGGCCAAATGCGTTCTCAGCCACTAATTCCTCCTCAGCCTGTGGTTCCCCCCGTTTCCCTTCAACAAGTGAAAGCAGAAAAACCTTCAACTTTGCAGAGGTCTCAAGAAACAGTCATTCGAGAGTTGCAGCCCCAACAGCAGCCTCGGACTATTGAGCGGAGAGATCTGCAGTACATTACTATCAGCAAGGAAGAACTGTCCTCTAGTGACAGCCTCTCTCCAGATCCCTGGAAACGGGATGCTAAGGAGAAACTGGAGAAGCAGCAACAGATGCACATTGTGGACATGCTGAGTAAAGAGATTCAGGAGCTCCAGAACAAGCCTGATCGTACAGCAGAAGAAAACGACCGCCTGCGCAAACTCATGCTTGAGTGGCAGTTCCAAAAGCGACTTCAAGAATCAAAGCAAAAGGATGAAGATGATGATGAAGAGGAGGATGATGATGTGGATACTATGCTCATCATGCAGCGACTGGAGGCAGAAAGAAGAGCAAGGGTAAAAGGGGATAATCCTTTTTAGACAAAATTATTGTAAATGTGTATCTTGGTGGGTTCTCTGACTTTGTCCGACTATTTTGGTGTTCTTATAGGGTAAAGGAGGATAAAGGTTTCTTAAAATACCCTGAATTTTAAAATTGCTAACTTACAGTGGCTTCACCAGTTCAGTCAGTCATGTATTATGAAAGTATCATGGCTACCTATTAGAGAAGCCAAGTTGGTGGTCGAAGTTACTTTTCTGGTTGTGGGGAAAGAAATTCCCTTTGGATAGAGGGATATTGCCATGTAGCTGGAGTAGGATTAGAAGGTTAAATATGGCAGGGATTTGCTTACAGGAAGGTAAGCAAAAACCTTTGAAATGATGAAAGTCTCTAGGAGAATCAGCAACAAAAAATAGTGTGATTCCCACCCCCTACCCCCCCAAATATATTTACCTCTAAGTGTTCTTATTTATAGCCTTGGACCTGAACACAGATTGCATGCTGTTTCCAGGGAACAGTGAACTGAACTGAGGTTCCACTTTGCTGGACTTCCCTAAGCAGAGGCTGGGGCGTAAGGCAGCTGCTACCTCTGCCTTTACCACCACCTCCGTGGTGACCCCAGCAGTGCTGGGGGGAAGCATCAGGCTGAGCCATGTGGTTTTGGATACAGCTTGTCTGGGGCTCCAGCTCATACGTACCTGAATTGTGCATGCTGTGCAGTTTAATCAGTATCGGACACAGTTTGCTTACCTTAGCTTCAGTACTGTGAAAGCTCATAATATATCTAATAAGATAATACAACTGAATAGTATGATGAAATTTTCGTCACTCTGTTGGTGGCTGTTGTCTCTCAGAATCTGTTAAATTTATTGTTACTGGGAAACAATTTCTATAAGAAAATTTGTTTTTCTTCTCTGAATAATAGCATGGATACCAAAGTGACATGCCAATAGCTATGCTTTGACAGGCTTAAAAACTAGCTCTAACTATGCTGAATGTCTTCTGTTTATCTTGAAAAACTGACTTAATTCTGTGATAAGCAAGTTTTAATTCTTGAGAAATATTTGCACATACTTATTTTGACATTCAGAAATAGCTATCGGCTTGAGTAGTATTTGAGTTCAGGATTGTTTTGGCAGCTTGATTTCCTAAACTTACTCTTCTCATGTTTACTGCCGTCTGCACTGCTTTCCTTTTTTCTTGTGGCTAACTGTATTACTGTGTAAAACAATAGATACCTCAAACTTGGAAACTGAAGAAAGGAAAAGCTAAATATATCTTTGGCAAACGGGTTGCGTTAAAGCCCAGCATCACTAACATGTAATTTGTAGCACATAGGCAGTTACCTATGGGCATAAAAAATCCATGTAAAACTGCCATTTTAACAAACAGTGTCTTTAAAAATTTACTGTAGCAAGGCTAAAAAAGCCATGTGTCACTAATAGAAAACCAGTTGTACTGCATAACATTGTATCAGTCTTCTCTGCAAGTGCTGGATTTAAAATACTATTTGTGCATAAAGTTCTTCCAGCATTTTGGAACATTTTGAAACTAAAGAATAACAGTTGTCTTGAACTGAAGTAATGTTTGCATTTGTGGTTACATTTCACTGTCTATACTACTAGAGATGCAATAAGTAGCATCTCTGGAGAAATCCTGAGGTTTTGAATGAGTCAAACCGATACCGATAAAACCTTCGGATTATTTGATTGTTTTCATTTCTGTATTTCAGGATTGTGTCAATTCAGTTCTTCGTTCTAAAGCAGCTGACTTAACAAATAAAAGAAAATGCTTTTGAAATAGCACAAGTCTAACCTATCTTTATTTTCACTGTGCATCTTTCTTTTTTTCCCCTTTCTTACTACCTGCAGCAGACTGCTGTGCCAGCAATCTCTGTTCTAGATTTGGTATGTTTGTTTCTTTCTCTTCAATATCTCTTTCCCATTTCAATTCCTGATGTTATTAATAACCACCCCATGTGCTTTGGATGATGATTTGGCATCTTTGGGTGTTCAGAAATCATTGTGATACAATAAGCAGTAAGTTAACTGTAAGCATGCGTTTGAATGTTTCCAGATGTGGTGACTCCTTTCCCTGTGTTTCCTTCCTTTCAGATGTTGTGTTCTGCTTGATGTGTTTGTTGTAGCAGTGGTCTGATATAAAACTGTGTATTTGATGTTTTGTGCAATCGTGTTTATAAAATGTTACTAGGCACTTTGAATGACCAAGCTGTGAGGTAAGATTTCCTCCCTTCTCTTCCCCACCCCTGCAGGTTTTAGAAGAGCTCTAGCAACACCATTCCTGAAGCAAAATTGTCCTGAGAGCCTAATAGTACAGCATACTGTTTCAGCACATGCTGAAACCCTATTGTTTACAGGTGTTAAAATTTTCTCATTAAAGTAAAAATGGATTGTAAACTCAGAAATTACTTCTGAACTAATACTTCCAAGTAGGTTACATAAACATGCAATTATTATGTTACCATACAAATTCAGTTTCAATTGAGTAATGCCATTCTCTTGCATCTAAAACACGACAGGCTTCCAAATTGCAGCAGTAATTGCTATGACTTCAACTAATTCTGTATTTTACTGCTTTCGTTGGAAATGGGTACGTGGAAAAAAAAGAGTTCCGTAGTCTTCTAGAGGAGAAATGTATCCCCTTCAAAGTGTATTTCTGTATCATTAGTATACTAACTTGAAAGAAGGGTAATACTTGCAAGTCCTGTTAGTATAATTAATTTGCGCTGCTGGAGAAAACTGTAAACATCACTGTTAAAAATATGAATTTGGATATTCGGCACTGCTTTATTTTTTAAAGAATCTATTAAAACGCATACTTCAGATAACTTAGTAAGTCTGTCGAAGGTGTTCGGTTTTGTATCTGTGTGGTACATTAGTGTTAAGCAGTTGACAGCAGGGAAGCAGGTGAAGTGTGTCAGCTTTCTGAATCAATGGACAAGCCAGGAGTTACGGATTTTCAGACTTGGTATCTATCAATATTTTTTCATATTACTACTCCTATATTTTTTGCTTAAGCCTTGGTCCCCAGAGCTGCGACTGGATGGATAACGTACTTTGCCACTCAGGCTATAAACTTCTGGATCTTTCTGCAACAGGAGGTTGTGAAGGCAGACAGCATCAGCAGCTTTAAAAATGGATTAGACAAATGCATAGACATCACGCCTGTAAACAGCTACTCAAAGGATTACACAAGGCTGTACCAGCTGACGTCTCTAGTACCATGCTGAACGCTGGGGAGATACTAGAGGAAATGGCCAGGCTCATACACAGCTCTTCTTGCCATGGTCAGAGACAGAATACTGCGCTAGATGGATCCATGGCCTGAATCAGTCCAGGATTTATGATGCGCATAGATTTAGCTTTAAAAAAGAAAGCAGGCTCATTCTGAAATAGATGATGTTGAACGCTATACCCAGCAAATACTTCTTTTTCCTAATTTCATCATTTTCATACTGTTCACATGACTTTCTGGGCATAGTTGCATCTATCCTATACCACTTCATGTGCTAAAGAAATTTATTTTGTAGTTTCTAGAGGGGAAAAAAAAATACACTTTAGAATGCTCCATGTGTTTTTCTGTATATCTAACATGAGCATTGGTGAGAGCTGTTCTGCTAATTAAAAGGCTGGTGAAAGGTGAAGTTAATGCATGAATTGTCAGCTTGGCTAGTGTTTGTCTTTTTAAATTCCCTGGGCCACTAACAGATCTGACCCAGCTTTAGTTGTCATAAATAAATATGTATAAATTTAAAGTTCTTTAGAACTTCTTTTAAAGCATTCTAAGCAGTGCTTGGAGAAGTTAATTTTGTCTGGAATCTGAGACTTCCTGGGTGCCTGCCAGTCCCATGAATATCTTAACGTTTCTGATAAGGAGCCGATGGGCTGATCCGTTAGGAGGAGCAATAGCGCAGAAGAAAGGTGGCCTTTCTTGCCCTCTTCTAGGTAGGAACAGTGCTGCAAGCATGCGTTGGAGATAGGAGGACAGAGTGGTGCGGCTGAGCCAACTGCTGGCACTTTCAGTAGGGCTGGGACAAAGCAGGGGCAAAGAATGAGTGCTTTGTGCTTAGCTGCTTCGCTAAGCTTGGAAGAATGCTCTTCTCCATCACTCTGGCTGTAGGGATCGGTTGTTTCTACCTGTTACAATATAAAGACGTGCTGCTTTGGAGAAACCCTGGAAGTACAGTAAATCACATGGAAACATGACTTAAACTAGAGAAAAACTAATTGGGATAGAGAAGTACTGAATCCAAATATTCAACCTGGGAAACTAATAGCCCTCTTACTAGAAATGGGATGTGAAGCTAGCTTTCCTTAACGTCTTGAAAACTAGGGAATTCATTTTGAGCTGGGTACTGTTACACGCGCTCTCAAACACAAATGCCTTCAAGTGCTCCGGCATGCCTCGCCATCCCGCCGCTCCCTGCCTTGGTCTGGGAATGCTCCAAAGTAGAAATGAGTTACTAACCATAAAGAAACGAAATGTCGCTCTGTAATAGCTGCTCTATTCCCGTTTGTGCCTTACGTATCATTTTTGGCCCTTTTACTAGGTATTCTGTTTAGAATAGCCTCTGACCTGGATACAGTTGTCTTTGCAATTATTGTGGTTCAGATGTTGACGACAGTTCCCAGGTGGGCACCCTGCCCAGTTTTCCCTTCTTGCTTTCATTAAGCTCACAAGAAAATAAAACTTCTCCTTTAATTTAGTTCGAAATATTTTCTTGTTTAAGTGCATTTGAATAGGAATATTTGCTACTAAGCAAAAAGGCATCCATGCCATAACCTGGGATCAGTAACTGCCATGTGCAGAGTTTTTCTCTAAATGCAATTGGGATGGAGTCAAGGAGTTCTCCTGTATTTTTTCACTGTGCAGTTTTTGCCCCCTTTTTTTTAAAAAAAAAAAAAAAAACAACCAAAAAAAAAAGAGGAAATTACTTCTCTTCTATAAACTCTTGAATTACTAGCTGTCTTTCCTTTTGACAGCAATATTATCTCCTTTGCTAAAATAATGTCTTTTTAATAACCAAGACAAGAAGGGGTCTTTAATCCAAGCAGGGAGTTAGTTAACTACTTTATTCCCTGCTCTACCATATATACTGAGCTTGATCTCTGTCTTTATGTTGTTTTCAGTTAGGAATTACAGAAGTTTTAGCCCTAAATAAGGGGAATTTACTGGGAGGTAGCATCCGCTAGTATACATTTGCCAAACTCCTGCCTAAATGAAATGAATTAAGTTTTTTCTTCATCTTTCATGCTCAAAAAATGGTGGTTTTTAACACTTCAGATTAGAGGTGTTTTCACTTCAAGTAGTCTATATTGAAGACGACAAATGTTTTCAAAATTACCTGTTGTACAAGGTCATAAGATACCCATAACACAAATACTACATGAACAGTGTGGGGAAATAATGACCAGAAAAATAGTGTGTGTCCCCCCCAAAAAAGTCTGTTTTTAGAATTGATTGGAAAATTGATTAGAAAACGTAATCTGCTTTAAAACACATTTCCTGTTAATTAATTGGGGGGGAGAGATACCTACATGAAGATTGTCTTCACAAAGTCTATTAAAACTAAATTTCTCTTACTATATCATTACTGCTTTGTGTCTTAAGGGCCTTTCTCTGTAAGTGAAACGGGATTGTAAAAACAAATCCAGGTGCAGAGAAGTATCCATGTTACATGCAGCTTATGGCAAGATACACCAATCAGTACAAAAGATCTTGGGGGGTGGGGGGAGCAAAAATCACTTTAAAACATGCTGCAGTAATAACACAGCATGTAGTCCAGTTAATTTCTACTTGTGAATATTATTGTGCCAGTGAATATTCCTGTCTGTCGAGGGCTTAGATACTGCTAGCTTTAGAGAATAATGCAAAGTTTGGATTGTTGCTCGGTTTTCTCATCTGTGCAGTGTTTATCGTAAGCATATATAAAATAGTATTGTCTGTTGGGCATCAGTTGTTCTTGTCAGCTGTTTAATCTCAATAGTCAAAGATTTCTTTGCCTTACTCTCCGCTTTTTTCCAAAACACATCTGTTGCAGATGCAGTGGGAGATTTTATTTATCTCCCGGGACTATTTGCAGGCTTGCTGAATGAGCCTGTTACTTTAAATGGATTGACCCTTTGACTAATGAGTCATGATTTTCCAGTGCTTAAATACTAATCCAAAATGAAAACCCAGTTGGCTGCTGGAGCTGTGGTCTGTTGGTTCCAAGCATTTAATTTCCCTTTACTGTACCTATGAGACTGGTTGCTGAGGCTGTCTGGAACGTGAGTCACCTCAGTCTTCTGCTAGGGGTTCATATATGACTGCTAAAAATGTCTCCCGGTGCGTTTTGTGCTTTTGTGTATGTAGTTCTGTGCGTCTCTTCTTTTTCTTTTTTTTTTTTTTTTTTTTTTTTTCTTTTTTTAGGGATTTTAGGGAAACCAATGTAACAAAGCGTACTCTTAACGGTTGAAAATTATATTGATTACTGAATTAGTTATTTTTAGATGCAAATACTGGGGTTACATTTTTTTTGACCCGTCTTATCCACGAGTGACAAAAAATTGAAGATGCGTCTCTGTTAGTTACAGGATGAAGAACGCCGACGGCAGCAACAGTTGGAAGAAATGCGCAAACGAGAAGCAGAAGACAGGGCCAGGCAGGAGGAAGAGCGCCGACAGCAAGAGGAGGAGCGGACCAGAAGAGAGGCTGAAGAAAAGGTTGTGGTCTTCTGAGTGCTGCAGGGGTTCTTACAGGCGCCTCCTCTTTAGCCTGGCCAGTAACAGCTCAGTGTTGGGTCAGCAGGGGTTAAATACGCTAGCCCTACTGATAACGGTCGTGGCCCAAAGCTTCAGTTTATCCAATATAAAACAAAAAGTAATTAAATATCCCATTTGTGGTGCCCAGAGTTGACTGGTATTGCAGAAATAGTACTGTAGGCTTACCGGCTGAAAGGTTTTAGCAGTGGCAAGGGCTTGCCTTCAGAGCCTTTTGTGAAAGTTACGGCAGAAATCAATTGCGTCCTGGTTTCCCTCAGCCCCCAACACGGCTTGCCTACCTTCTTTATTGTAACGGCTGAGTTAGTGGTGTTGGGCTTTGCTGCGTCTCAGAGACAGCACTTAAATATTTTTGCAATAATTGTGTTATACAGCTACAGAGAGAGAGAGAAAGAAATGTGAAATACAGTGAACTGGACATGAGTACTCCATATAGTCTTTCATGCTTGAACTACGGGAAGGAAAGGAATCTGTTTCTAGAAAGGAAGAATAATTTCAGCAGATAAGTCACTATGTAATGAAACAGATTCTAAAATTCAGGCTCATAGGTTCCTTCAGAACATCACACATGAATTGGAGAAGCTTTATTGTTCAAAACTGGAAGACAAAGCACCTCATTTGACTCTTAGCATGTTTGTTAAGACCCTCTTCTTCCTAGAGAAAGAACAGTTCAGATTGAAGGCTTGCCTGTTAGTAACACTCCGGAATGAAGAAAGAGGAGTAGCTTTTAATGTTGTGAGAAATTTCATCTTGGAAGATTGAGCAAATATATTTAAAAAAAAAATTTAAATATATTAACTTTGTTAATTTGTTTTGTTAGATTGTTTTCAAGCTTTGTTAGACTGTTTTCCATAAGCAGTATGAGTTGATGAGTAGAAGAAAACTAAGCTGGGGGTGGTGATAGGTGAGAAGTGAGGAAGGTGTATTTGGACTGAGGAAAGTATTTAAAAATATACTGTAGGAAGTTGTTTTTTTAAAAAACAAACAAACAAACAAACAAAAAACGCAGGCTTTCTTAATTTCTGGCAATGATGCAGCAAAATGACATTTGGATCACACACTTGGAAGGGTTTTCACTGACAAATCTTGACTGAGACGCTCGTACATCTACCAACTCAGAACTCGGAACCATCTGACCACTACAGTGGTTTTAGAGAGTAGTACAAGGAGATGAGTTTCATGTCTTTGCCCTAGATGAACAAGATCAGAATTATTTATTATATTTTTAGGATAACTGACTCACGGTGTTGAGCAGATAAGCAAATAAGGTGGATTGGTTTTAAACACATGGGTTAAAAAGAGAAAGGATGGTTGTTCAAAATGTTATGTATTCCCAGCAGAAGTTATACTATACTTAGACAAAGGGGGTTTTTGTAACACATGGTTTCCAAATATATGTTTTAATTTGTTATCAAACAAACTACTGAATAGACCCTTGTATTAATTTACAGTGTGGCTTAGACGAGCTGAACAGAATTAAATGCTATTTAGTTTAAAACAGTAAAAATCTTTTAAACTGGAAAAATACAAAGAAGATATTTCATGGCCTTTTAAATGGTCAATAGCCTCATATAAATATCATTAGCATAGGTTTTTTAATTAGTTTTTTAGAATTTTTTTTTTTAAAAAACAGTTATTTGATGTCTGTTTTACAAAAGTTCTTTGTAATTTGATTTCTACATGGAAGTAGTTTTCCTGGTATTTATACTAGAAGCTTTGTTAGGAGTCATCTATTCCGAGGCTCTGCTGATGAATTTACGTTGTATAAGCATGCAGCAAAATTACAAAGTTTCTTTTTTAAGATGGTAGTTAATTTTAGTTATTTCCCCCTCCCACAGATTCTTTACAGCTTCAGTAAATCTGCCCCTTAATAACTGTAGTTACATTTTGAGTAATAAATGCTGGAATCGCCCTTAGTTCACGCAGGCAGCTGCCTTAGTTACCAGAGGCAGTGGTAGATCTGGAAATAACAGCAACGCTGTGTTACAGGACGACTGCCGTTGTTTTATAGTGTTAAATAGTCTTTGTATGAGTCCATATAGACGCCCTGCTTATTGCCAGAAAAGGAGACAAAACCAGATGTTTGTAGCTCAGCGATGGAAAACTTAAATCTCTCTCAGATTGAAATGTCCGTCTTTCTGACCACCGTGTTTGTGTTTCCTCTGGACTTGCAGAGGCGACAGGAAGAGGAGTATTACAGTCGCTTAGAGGCTGAAAGGCGCAGGCAGCACGATGAAGCCGAACGACGATTACTGGAACCTGACGAGCCTGGTCTGTACAGACCTCCGCTTCCACGGGAATATGAACTCCCATCCCCAACCCCTTCATCTAACGCTCCTCCTCCCCCACCTCAGCGAAACACCTCTTACCTCAAAACACAGGTCCTCTCCCCTGACACGATTTATACTGCCAAGTTTGTTGCATACAATGATGATGATGAGGAGGAGGAGGATTCCAATCTAGCAGGTCAGGATAAGTACTCCGGCACAAGAAAATCTTATGGTGACCTTCCTCTTGCCACCCTTAAGCCACAGCAGCCCTCCCGCCAGCCTCGCCCAGTTTCAGATGGCCTCTTTCTTTCCAACTCATTCCAGCCATCTCCAGTCAATGCCAACAGTACTACTGCCAAAAAAAGCCAGCCCCAGCCCCCTCCAAACAAACCGAGTTTCATCCATGCCAGCAGCTCTAAAGGTAGACACCGTGAAATCAATCGCCTCTACAGAACTATCCTCATGTTTTCAACTCTGGTGCTGTAGATTGAATCGCTTACTTTGTGATTTATTTTTTTCCCACTTAATCACTTTTCACTATGGTGATCTAACTTAAATCCTGATATGAATATGAATCCTCCAATTTTTAATGGTTTTGATCTCTCAAATTTCCTTGTTCCTTACCCAGACTCTTCAAAAGCAAAAATTCCATCTTTCACACAACGAATCAGAAATTTTAACTGTTACTCAACCGATTCAAAGTACTGTTGGTTTTGGCTTTCATCCTGTATCTTTCAGTGATTTGTTTCGTATGACTGACCACTGGTTACTCAGGGCATCTGGAAGCGCACCTTTCTTGAACACAGGAAACCTTTTCTAATGGGTTCATGGACAGAGCTTGTCTTCTGCTTTCATTATTGGTACCAGGGTTCTCTCTTTTAATAGTGTGTGCAAATGGCTTTAAAAATGACCTTGGTAGATGCAGTTCTTAAATATACAAGCGCCAAGAGACATATAGGGCATGCAGTTAGTTTCATGCATTAGGCACCATTCCTGTACTTTTGATTTGTACAGTGCCATTTTCTTGCAAAGAGAGACAAAAATCTTAAATTTCATCTTAGTGCTTTTTGCCTTAATCCTTCCCTCCCCTTCTGCAACCATGTTTTTCTTTGTCTCCTCATCTTGTTTCTTTTATAACTGCAAGTGGGCAACCATAATGAAGTTTAATTTCAAGTAGAGTTCTAGCTGCTAGTAACTCCAGCACCATATTTTATCTGCAGAGTACTAGTTTAGCTATACTCACGAATTCAAAGCTAATTCAGTCCAAAGTTCCATGCTAAATTTTTTTTTAAACAGCTGTCTCTGCAGATCTCTAATAAATTTGCAGTTTATTAATAAAAGATTTTGTCTTTAAACAGCAGCATCTGCCAGTGCTTCCCCTACATTTGTTTTCTTCTTCTGTACTCTTCTGAAGGGAATGGTGGCCAGGACATTCCCCTAGTTCATTCTTTTCACTTGTGCTGGAAGTCAACAAATGCCTGACAACCAACTCCAGCCGATCAAATCATCCTTCTAAAATGCAAAGGGCAGCAAGTCACCTGAGATAGCAAGGGAAAAAGTGCTTATGCTGGCTTCTAGCCCAATGGGTAACTTCTTTACTGGATTCAAGTCTCAACGACAAATGCGGAAGCCTACAATATGGTATATCCCTGATCACCTTTTTGGCCACCTAACAAATTACGAAAATGACTTTCTTTAATCAGAGGTGCAGTGTGCCCTGGTCATAGGAGCATACAAGCCTCAGAATAGGTTCCGTCTATCCGAAGCACTTCTACTCCAGCTGCAGTAGTGTATCAATCTGATTTAGGATGTGTGTGAAGCCATACGGGTACGTGATCCTCTGAGCTTCCTGTCTGCATCCTTTTCAATTAAGGCTCAAGTCATCGTTTCCTAGCAAGGCATCCTTTCCTTTGCAGGGCACATTAGCTTCTGCTGCAGTTGGGCTGCTTCCAGTGCCGAAGAGAAGCTCTGCACAGCAGTGCGTGGTTTTAATATTGCTGAGGGGACAGTAGTTTAGCTCAGTTATAATTACTGTCCAACTGAGACAGTTGATGCTTAGCAGTTTCACTGTTTGGGGTCGGTACACTACCCAGGTTGCGTAAAAAGTATCCACACCGATACTTGTTTAAAGGAAAAAAAAAAAAAAAATCCTGTTTATTTACCCTGGCGTTGCCTATGAGGTCTCGTGATGTAGTAGTCCCTATGGATCCTGCAAGCCCGTCTGTCACTCCTCTCTGGCTCTGTCAGAGGTTCCAAATCTTAAAGGAAGGTGAGGGAAGGTTTTAACTTTTCATTGTGGTGTCACTAGACTGGAGTATAAGTAGACACGCTGTACACTACCTGCTATGCGCTACCCTTACAATGCAAATAATTCCATTACGCCTACCTACCATGCGTGTCAGGCCGCTGATAAACCCACAACCAGTGATGCCAAATCACGGTTTTGTATCAGAAGGACTCTAGCTTTTGAGCACCTTATATCACACAGAATTAATGAGTTAAAATAAGATTAAAGAAAGGCAGGAAATACGTGGAAAAGATTCTTTTTAAGCACTATGACTATCTATGTTGTCAGCTTGCTCTTAGGACTATTCTGAAACAGCAGGCTTCTGACATGACACTTTAGTACTCTCTGTCTGTACTGAATTTTTGTTCTTTCAAAGGACTTGCTTTTTCTAGCAATTCCTATTTGAAACTGACCATAATAGAGTGTAAAATGTGCCTTCCATCACAGCACATAGGCTTCCAAAGGCCCTTGCTTCCCTTCCTTATTTGGCACTTTGAAGGCTGTACATGTGACGAATTATACCTAACTCTAGAACCATCAGTCACTGGTTGTCACCACTGCTCTTCCTGCCTCCCATTATCCACAACCCAGAATGCCATTTCGTATGTAATTGCATTTCCCAATCCTGCTTTCTGTTAATTTTAATGGAGAAATGAATCTCAGGAAAGTGAAATGTTCAGTGGTACTTTTCGTGTGTGCACGTTTGTTCTTCCTGGAAAACAATCAGAAGGACAACCTACAAAGATTTGGTTAGGGTTTTGGTAACCATTAAGGAATATTGTGGTATGATGCTTCGCCTTTAATAACCTAATTCATAAACCATACAACTAATTCTGAATACTCTTATTTCATAATTTTTAAAATAGCCATGAGAACAGGTTAACTTCACCTGATTGCTCAAGCTTCTATGAAGACTGCCTGCGTAACGTACAAAGCCGTTTGCACAAAATGCAGAATTCACTGTGCAGTTTACCATCTCCCATCTCGCTGACTCTGTTACATTACTGTCCTTTACAGCTCTTTTCTGTTCTGAATGTTAACTCTAGTAAACCACGCTTCTGCAAATTTTGCTCTCGTACCTTCTTCCACTGGGTCTCTTAAGACCGCTGGGTCTGTCAACTAACCAAGAAAAAAGCTAACACCCAGATCAAAATTACTAGCCTAAAGCAGGTGGAAGTGTGAACCACGGCTTGTGGATCCAGACTTTCAAAGCAGAGAAGGTAGTACTTGTATGCATGTAAGACTCACATCTGAAAGGAAAAAAAAATCTTCATGTGCCTGGCATACCTAGTATGATTTGGTCTGCTACAAATTTTTTGGTGGAAAAAATTTAGCCTACAACACTACAACAGCTTTATTTGCTTGTGTGTTCCAGCCTCATATGTCTCTTTTATTGAATATTTATGAGAAGTTACATATACCAGTGGAAGAAGCAAACATTTCCTTCTGTACCGAAGAAGGTTCACAAGACATAACACGTACAACATTGAGACCAGAACTGTCGGAAGACAAATCTGAGTCCTGTGCTGACGCTTATTTTCACTCTTTTCCTGACAGCTATTAAGAGAATATGGTCTTAAATATAGATTAAATTATTAAACTTTTTGATTGAAAAGAAAAGGTTTTGTCTTGTGGCCTTTAGAAAGAATTAATATAATGTGTAAAACCTGTGTGTTAAATCAACTTAAACTAAAGGTGCAGTGCTGCGAGATACTTGCTTGAAATTTAAATTTGAGAGGGGGAGAGGGCATTTTCTGAGTGATACAGTTTGCTTAATCAGACTAAACAGAGACAAAAATTCTGACTGCTGAATTGCAAAGATGGTATATACTAATCTTAGTTTACTTTTAGCCTCATAAAGAGAGCAGCTGCAGCTAACTTGGTTCCTGTGAAGCTTGTTACAGGATAATGAAGTGTGTTGCTCTTTCCATCAATCTCCTTGAACAGCTTCTAATGTCTGTCTTACAGTAAGCCATAATAAGATAAAGACCATGATTTGATACGCGCTGGGTCATCTAAACAAAATGTGTTCTGACTCAAAATAAGGAATAAAAAAATTACAGCTGTTTTGAGGAGGGGTGGAATTTAGTAGTACTGGGTTTAAATATTCTGCAGGTCAGGTGACCCTCTAAATTTATTTCTGAGTCTAGTTTGAGATTATTTCTTGAAAGAAGCACTGCACCTTTTTGAAGAAATACAATATAAAACTTTTGTATTGTAACCGCAGTCCTTCAACTTACTTTTTCTTTTGCATAAGGAATAAATTCATACACTGGATCTACAGGAGCAGCTGTTGGGGCCCATGAAGTGTATCGGGATCCAAGAGACAAAAGATCTAAAAGGTGACATGCAGGAGTACATTAACTTTTATACACCTGACTTGGCTAACTTCTGCAATGTTTTCTGTTGTTGTTGTTGTTGGAGTGGGTTATTTATTATTATCTCTGTGGGCTATTCAACAGTTCTGCAGTTGGCTCTGGAGTATCTTGGGTTACTATAAAATCCAAGGAAGTTCTCCACAAGTCTTAAGGTGATCTGAAGTACTACTTCACAGCAGCAAATTTCAGTGCCACAACTGAGTAAACTCAATAAAGTGTTGTAAATGAACAACTTCAACTGTTTTAGGTGTATTTATAAATCTGAACAGTACCTCTCAAGTGGGATTCTTACCACATTTGTAATAAGCATAAATAATATGGGCTGTATCTTATATGTGAGTGGCAAGCCTTACTGTGTACGTACTGAAGATGTGACTGGGCTTGGCTAGGATTCTGTAGAAGCTGTTAGGCCAGTTCCTGCATTTTAAAATGTAATGTTTCAGTGGAATGTGCAGAGCAGAGACCTCTTGGAGCTAAAAGTGAAACCTCTTCTGATCAAGAAACTGAAATTTATATTAAAGCTTTACTATATGAGAGTTAATCACATATGTAAAGTGTTGTTACAGCTACAACCAAGAATGATTTGAGATCTTCACTGCGGTGGTCAGAAACATGTAACACAAAAATTGGTTTGCTACAAGGATAAGAGATAAGTGCAAGAGCTTAGGCAATGATGGCACTTGGAAGCTTTGCCAGCATAGAATGAAATACAGAGGTGTTGCAGCCACCACAGCATACCTCAGTACTAGTAGCTTTGTTTACTGGGACATAAAAGCTTTGTATTCCAGTGCTTTTTCCTAGACCCGTGCCACCACAGAAAGGCCTGCTGGTTTAGCCATAACAGCAATGCTGTGCTAATACAGACAGAGCCTTAGTTTACACCTGCACTTCACTTTGAAAACTGGCAAGCAGTTTCATTCATGTTAATGTGCCAGAGATGGCTCATGAGCCATTAATTTGTCTAAGTTATAGCACAGTGTCAGAATTGAAGGTATGTGTGGGGAGCAAAACCTTGCAGGACACTAAACGGAGACTCTTCTGCTGTAGTCTAAAAAGCTACCAGTCAGTGCATGGCGCTAAGAATTACTATATTTAAGGATATTGTAGATAAGAATTATAACAAAGACTTTTTTTTTTCCCTTTCCAGTCAAGATACAGATTTACCTGGAGCACCAGAAAACTTGACGTTCAGGGAACGCCAACGACTTTTTTCACAGGGTCAGGATGTATCCAATAAAGTAAAAGCTTCTAGGAAATTAATGGAACTGGAAAATGAGTTGAACACAAAGTAAGATTAAAGCACCTTATCAGATGTAATAGAAGATCTCTAAATTGAGGGATTGAGACGGGGGGGGCACACTACTAATGAACAGAAAATGAATGTTTTCTGAAAGGAGCGACTTTGATTCCTCTATATCTAAGACTGTTAATTAAGATTTAGAGATGTTGCAGTAGCAAGAAAACTGATTACTTTGCCAGGAGCTTGTGGTTTATACAATGAAAGCACTGTAAAATTTTAAAGATATGAATCACGTGAAGGTAATTTTTTTTTTTTTCTTTCTGTTTTGGGGGTTAAGTTCTTGTGCACCAGACCAAGTAGCACTTGTCAAAGATAAGTTCTGTTTCCTGGTGTTTTACAGACACACTTTTGTTTTAGCTGCTGAGCAGAGAGAGTGAGAATAGCTTGAACTGCCTAAACTAAACTGTGCACTAGAAACTAGTATTTTAGGTTGCTTGATAAGAAGCCAATATCTGGGCCACCTTAAATAGGACTTTATACGCAAGTTTGACATAGTGTATGGTGTTCATACGATGATCAGCATATCAATACAGATCTTGCCATTACTTAGTACTGGAATAACACACATTCTGTAGGTAGAACCTTGGAATAAAAACATTTCTAGTCCTATGTATTTGTTGGGTCTAAAATGGTTGCGTAAGAATTTATCTGTAGTTACAGAAAAGTCTGTATGTTGATGCATCCCCACTACATGTGCTTCAGACTTGCAAAAATGTGAAGATAAAACCTTTGGATAATTGTTTTACTAAAAATTACATAAGCAATAGACAGTAGGCTACACTGGTGGCCCTTCATCAGTTCGGACCAAAATGTTAGTAATGCGCTAAAGGCAAGGAGTAATGAGTCCAGTTCCAAGGTGAGCAGAACAGATACGTATGTTTTCTGAGAAAGGTGGGTTAGAAGTTGTTAGGCAATTAGGCAAGGAACAGTATTGATAAGTCTGCTATTATCAGTTCAGCAATATCTTTTTTTTTTTTTTTTTTTTTTTTTTCCTTTGGAGAAGTGAACTGGCATATCAGTGTGAGGCCTCAAATACCATACTGCTGGCGGGGAGCGGGAATGTTAGTGAGGTCGTTAACAGCCTTGGTGCGCTGGCAAAGAACCATCGCTGCTCACGCTGAGGAGGCAGTGCGAGCGAGCAAGCTGGCTTCACAGACATCCTGTTGTACTGAAAACCTTTTTGGCAGTTCAAGCTATTTTTTCACACTGTAATAGCCTTATTTAATTTTAAATTGTTAATCTTTTTCCTCCCGGTATTTCATCAGCTACGCGTATGTGGCTGATGATGTTGGGAATAAGGACCTCATCAGAGTTTTTCTCATTGTGTGATGTTAAGACAATATATATTGTGATTCCAAACAAATTTTCTATTTGACAAAGCCCTTTACTGGCTTTAGATGATTTTTTTTTTCCCTGTATCATATTGTTCTCTTATAAATATATATTTAGGGAATTGTGCACACTTCCAAATACAAAGGGGTAGACTTTCACTGCCTTAGGAAAGAAATCACTTTTAATAAGAGTTGTATGATAAATAAATGCAAGTTAATGAAAATCGGAGTGTAAATATTTTTTACGTATTTCAGGTTTCTTATTTGAAAGTGTGCTTTTACCGTTTCACCTGTTAAATATGAAGTAGAAGATTAAACTGGTTCAAAGTGTTAATGAAGGATCTGCATGCTTGCTATGTCTGTTAATCAGGAAAAGCAAGCCTCTCCCAATTTATCTTGAGAACACTAGCAGCCTTACAGTGACAAATTTTTCTTAAGGAAAAAAACTTAGGCTGTGGCTGAATTACTGTTGCTGCTAGAATCTGAAAAAGGCTTAGCAAAAAAATACTTATAACCTTCAGTCGAGTGGATTTGGCCGCTATTGGGCATTCGGGTCAAGTGTGAATATGTGTAAAAGTGCTTTTCATATTTGTCTGTGCATTATTATGAAAAACATCAAAACTGCTGTAGTTTCCCATTTCTACTGTATTTCACTTGCAACCTATTTTTAATAAAGTTTGTATTGTATTTAACTTTGCATTAAATGTTTTTTGTACTGTTTGTTATTTGGTTCTGCATTCATAACAGCATTACCATAAACCAGAGGGGCTCTTGTTAGTAAGTTTTGCCTTACCTGTCCTTTTAAAATATATTTACAAGCAAAGTCTGTGTATCTCATAGTGAATAGACGAAAACCTCAAATTAATTTTACATGGAGAATCAACAAAGGAGGCTGATTCTTACTGATCAGAGAGAATTTCTTGGCCTAATGTTGTTCAATATCTGTAGCAGTGACTTGAAAGAAGTGATTTTGACAGCTTAACCAACAACTTTGGAAGTAGTAAATATTGGTGGGGTCAATTACGCAGGCTAGTCATACTGTATTTGTATCCTCCTCAAGTGCCAAGTTGTACTTCTAACAGCAAAGAGGAACCTGGAATGCAGCTTCTTTTAGAAAAGTAAATAGTGTTACAACCAGAGTCTCCTGCTTGCTGTGATTGCCATGGTTAAAAAGTCATTTGATCTCTCTGTTCTGAACACAAAGACAGGATAACTTTTTGTCATATCTCTGAGAAAAATCAGTTTGTCTGACCTGGAAGTTTGAGGGGGTGGACTCAAATCCAGTGTGTAGTTTTGAGTGAAGGTTGAGTTAAAGGACTTCGGGATGGCGGTGCTCCTCTGTTATTGTTGGGTTGATGGGGTTAGATGAGTTCCCTCTGGAAGGGAGGCAGCCGCTTAAGTTCTGCGTGGGGAGGGTGGGGGGGAGCCAGCCCCCAGCGCAGCGCCCTAGGTGCCTTCTGCTGTAGCTGAACGCCCGCTGGAGTCGGGACTGAGAGCAACCTGCCTCTCTTCCAGGTGAGCACCTTAATCGCTCGAGTTGTGGGGTCTATGCTCTGGAATCTTCAAAATCACTAATGAGGACGTTCTGGGTTTTAGTCTGAGAGGTGCACGTACAAAGGCAGGGAAGAAGCTAAAGGAACGACAGAAAAGGAGTGCTGTGTAGTATGTTGCAAGGACATGACCACCAGGACCTCAGGGCATGGCTGAGGGGAATCTTCTATCCATGTTTTGAGTCTGTAGCTTTTGACTGTGAGAACAGACTAAGAAAAAGAACTTCTAATTTTGAATATAGAATGCGTAGTCTAGAAGAAAAGGGAAACAATCCATTGTCCTTCTGTGTGGTAGTCCCTCAGCCTAGGCAAGCGCAAAGAACCAGTACAAGCAGAAAGTGATTTATTTGATGAGAGTATAGTTGTTGTCACAACTGTGAACTGTGTCATAGAAACATTAATTTCCAGACTAAAGTAGTCCAGGGGTTGCGGGGGAGGAACTGTGTGATACGCAACAGTGGTAACGCATTTTCAGTGGGAAAGCGAGTGCTGAGCGACGCCTTGCACGGTGAATTCAGGTCAGGTTTGCGAAGTGAGCACACCAGCGGCTCTTCCTCCCGTTTTGTCAAATGATACTGCTGTCTCACGTGGTCGGTCAGGGGCTGCGTGGCGCAGAAGGCAAAACCTCGTAGATTAAAAACTGGGAGTCGGCTGACTTCTTTCCCAGCTACATAATGGCAGGTAAACACCTGAAGGAGATCAAAGTGCAACACACCTGCTCGGAGAACCTCCATTTATTCTTAGTAACAGATGGATGCTCAGAACTGACCTACAGTTACCAAAGCAAATGTCTTGCTAAAAATGTGGACTGAAATATTTACAGCTTCACTGAATAATGTTTTAGGAGATTTAAGTGATAGGCTGCGTGCAGTACAGCAGTCTTGAGTTACTGAGCTTGGCGAATGTGCTGCCATAGAAGCAGCAGAAAACCCGAAGGCATACTGCAGTGAATCTCCCCACATTCGGCACAAGAGGGACAGCAACCTGCTCTCCTGGTGTTCTTCCCAACTGCTTTCCTACCCGTCTCGTTTCTAGTAACTGCAGTTGGGAATGCTGTAAAGGACGACTGGTATCAGAGTGCTGAAGCTGGGACCTCCTTAGTCTCATTGGTTCCACTACTGGGGTTAATGTGAAATGCATCAGAGGTATTCCAGACAACGCTTACTTCACAGTATCCTAAGATTTATAATCCACCACGGTATTTCACTGATGCTAAAATTAATAGAGTAAAATGTGGCTTTAGGCAATTTCATTAGATTTCTGACCCTCTGGTTCCCCAGAAGGATCTGTAACGAGGCAGGGCTCTGCATTTGCAGGGGGAAGGCAGGATCAAGTTGGTAGAAGTCTGGGGAAAAAAACCCCAAGATTCTTCAAAGCAGAGAATTGGTGTAGAAAGGCGTGCTGCAATACGGCCTTGCAGCATTTCCAGAAGACAGCTGGATTTTATATTTGGTTCTTGCCTAGATCGCACTGACAGGCTGTTTCGCTCCCTGCTCATCAAGCAACTTCTGAGCTTTGGAAACAGAGGGAAGTTCCCAAAAGAGAATTGCTGCTGTTACGGTGAGTCACAGATCATATTGTGGTTTGGGGGGGGAGGTGGTGGTTTGGTGGGTTTTGTTTTTTTTTTGATACAGATGGGACTGAGCTTTCAGTACTACCCAACTTTCAGGTGTGCATAGAGAAATGACTAAATAAGTGTAGCCCAGGGACGCTCAGTTTTAGGTTACTAGTTCAAAGTCAGATTGACAGTAAATTAAGTCTTCTCTGTTACGGCCTACAGAAACCAGATTCTTAATCTCACTCATAGTGGGTAAAACCCACAGTAGGGAAGAGACCAACCACTGCACTTCAGAGATGGTCCTTCAGAGATGAAGTTATGTTGGAAAAGAACATTGTTCTGACTTGATTGCTGCTGCAGGATAAGCATTACATACAAAAATTACAGCTCAGTGTCAAGAACTGAGTCACATACCCCCAGGCTACTAAAATATTCTCCTTAAAATAGCTGATGTTGATAAAACCCTGTCTGCCTTACTTAGTGCCAACATCTCTTGATATTCTCAGTTTTGCAGTACGTTGGAACTTTTTTTTTTTTTTAGCCTAAATCCATTTGTCAGTTTTCATTTTTCCACCAATGCAGAACTAGTTGCAAGGACAAACTGCTGAGAGGCTTCCAGTCAGTTGTTTGTTTTTTTTAAAACTGAGGCTGGAGTTTATGGGAGGAAATTGCAATATCATGGAAGACAGTTGATAGAAATGTTTGGTTTGGTCTGTGAGAGGTGGGCTGCATCTGGGTTCCTCTGTAAAGGGTTGCTGTCCCTCTTGTGCCAGGCATGGAGAGATTCACTATGGTATGCCTTTGGATTTTCTACTGCCTGTATGACAGCACATTCGCCACGTTCAGTAGACAGTAACTTGAGACTGGTGTTTTGCAGAACTGGATTCCTCTGTAATTATGATGCTGGCTTCAGTTTCTCAAATAAAAAAAAAAAACCTCTAGTGCAAAAATAGTGTTATTTCTGCTTCCAAGAAGCTGACATGTTTGTATCTGGCATACTTTCACATTTAGTAGCCAAATAGTATTCAGACTGCTTTCAAGATAATGTTAATCTTTCAGTGCAATACAGTAGAGCATGAAGTAGTATTGCTAACGTAGTCACGTATTGGCCTCAGAAACCTTAGTACGAGACCCCCAGCCACAGCCTGAATGAAGAGCTCCTGTCTTGGGCAGCCTCTTAGGACTCCCACACCAGCTGGACCCGCAGGCCTCGTCCTTCGCCTAGGACTAGCCCTAGGCACTGGCTTTGTTCACAGAGTTGCTGAACAGTTGCGGTTGGAAGGGACCTCTGCATATCGTCCGGTCCAGGGCCAAAGCAAGGTCAGCTACAGCCGGTTGCCCAGGGCTGTGTCCAGTTGGGTTTTGAGTATCTCCAAGGACGGAGACGCCACAGCCACCCTGGGCAGCCTGTGCCAGTGTTTGACAAAAATAAAATTATTTTTTTTTTAGGTTTAGAGGGAGTTCCATGTGTCTCGATTTGTGCCGATTGCCTCTTGTCCTGTCACTGGGCACCACGGAGGAGAGTCTGGTTCTGTCATCTTTGTACTCCCCCGCCAGGGATTTACGCATGCCGATCAGATCCCCCTCGGCCCCTCCAGGCTGCGCAGCCCCCGCAGGCTCTGTGTAACACCTTCCTCTCCCGGCGTCGTCCTCGTGGCCCCCTCAGCCGCGGACCAGCTGCTCAGGGGGAAATCCCGCAGCCGCTGCGGGAGCTCCAGGCTCTCTCCTCCTCCGCCTCGCCCTCCGCTGGGGCGGCTGAGCCTGAGCGCGGGGCCTGGTGCTGGGAGCTGGGCGCTCTCAGCAGCCTCACGCCCGCCCCGGGAGCCCCGGGCTCCGCTTCTCTCCCTGCGCTCTTCACCCTAACCCTCGGCCTCGGCCGTCCCCCATCCCAGGCGACGCTGTAGAGGGAGGGACACCGCTGCCCGCCTCCAGTCCCTGTTTACAGACCGCTCGTTAACCCCTCCGTTAAATGCGGTCTGGGACGGGGCGGGCAGAGCCCGGGCGCCGCCGCGGGCGCTCCCCCGACAGGCCGGAGCGGAGCCGCTCGCCTGGCCTCGCCCCTTCCCCGCTTCCTGCGAGAGGATTGGTGGGCTTCCCCGCCACTCACGGGCGAGCCCGTTGCCGCCGGCCAGGCGCTGCCGCGGCCCCGCTACCGGCCGGCGGCGGCGCTCGCCCAGCCAATGGAGAGAGGGGGAGGAGGCGGGCCCCGTCACCATGGCAGCCGGGCAGACGCCCCGGCCGCGTTTCGCCTTGGCCGCCGCCAGCGCCGGGGCGCGGGGCCGAGCGAGGCCCGGGCGCGGGAGCGGGAGCGGGGCGGGCGATGCGGCCGCGGAGCCGCCTCGACCTGGGCTCCGTCTGGGCGCAGCGCCTCCGGCAGCTGGAGCGGCGGTTGCGAGTGAGCCCCCCGCGCCGCGGCGGCGGGAGGGGAGGGAAGGGGAGGCGAGGGGCGGGCGCTGGGGCGGTGGGAAGAGAGCGGGCCCGCCCCGGGCCCCGCCGCCCCGGGCCCGCCTGGCCCGGCCCGGGAGAGGCGGCTCCGCCTGGGGCTGGGTTAGAAGCGGGGTCTGAGGGCCGCGGTGCGGCCCCGCTGCTGGGCGGGACGGGGGCCGGCGGCGCCGGGGCGGAGGGGTGCCCCTGCCGCGGCACCCTCGGGGGTCTCTAACGGGGCAGCCTTGGGGATGGAGGCGTGTGTGGTTCTTTACAAATAAATACAACAGCGCTTCTCTAACGGCCTGGAAAACGCCAGGAGGTGGTTTTATAAAGCAAAAGCAGTTAAAGTTTTGTACGTATGCGTTTCCACGTAAGCAGGCAAAGTGACAGAAAATATAGGTAATCATGGAATATTAAGAGCTTATCCTAATGTTTATGTGCTTGTAGACAACTATTGTGCTGAGGAGATTGGGGGTAGGTAGTCCTTTGGTTCTGGAAGACAGAGAAACAGAGGGATGTAATAAGACTATTATAATGAAATAACGTTCGTCAGACTCATATTTAATTTTCACTTTTGTGGTTTTGGGTGGGTTTTTTTCTTAGACCAAAGAAGAAAGAATAGTTGTCCTGGAAACTGAAAATGCTGCTCTTCATCTAAAACTTGCAGAGGTAACTAGTGTGTGTTTTTCCAAAAAGAATGCTTATGAAAACAGAAAAAAAAAGACACTGAAATCTGCCTTCCTGTTTTCCAGTTTTGCGCTCTTTTACCTATTGGGGAAATCTATGAAGGGATTAAGGCTCAGCGTTTCTTTTTATTTTTTTCTTTAATCTGCAATAGTGATAGACTGATTAAGTAACTAGAAGTTGACATACACTTAAATAATTGCCATTGTTTTAAATCTACAAAAGTTAACTGAGGGAATGACTCTGCAAGCATTAAATATGGAATATTGCTTTCTGCTTGCAGGGAAAATGTTTGCCTAAAAGACAAGGGCAGATTTTGAAGGAATACTTTTTAGACGTAATTAGGACGATCCTTTAAAAAGGACTATTCGTAGAGTGCAGGAAAGACATTTCATTATTGCATGCCTTCATAGCACTAGCATTACGCTTGTCTAGAAAAGGCAGAAGTCAGTCACAGAGCACACAGGAACAACTGGATGCCCTCATTCCCTTAGATCCTTCTACGGAAGGATCTTTTGTTCCTAGACCGTTATTGAAACAAGGAGCAGCCTGTGATAATGTTTGGGGTCTTCAAAGGTAGGATTTCAGAGATTTACAGAATTTTGAATATTGATCTACACCGCTAGACCAGAGCCAGCTGTGAGTATTAGCCGTGATGGAGACTGTAGGCCAAGAGTTTCTAATCTGTGCTGAAACATTAACTGGTTGGGTGACCCCGGGAACGCCATTTGGCCTCCCTGTGGGTTTGTTAACACCTGCAGATAAAAGTGGGTTTAACATTTTTCAAAGCCTGACTGGAAGCAGGTGGTACATCTGAAAAGAGTTTTGCTAGGTATACAGAAGAATACTGTAATTGATTCTGAGAAAATGTTTCTATTATTTTTGTTCTGCTTTATAATATTTACCAAAAATCCTAAGTATTTCAGCTGTTCGGGTTTTTTGTTTTTTTTTTTTTTTTTACTCCCACAAACACCAGAAAGAAATTATTTTAGTCAATAAGGTGCATCAGATGTAGGAAGTAGTTATCTGAGTATTAGATAATGAAGCCTTGTTTTCCAAATACAGCACTGTTTCAGTTTATTGCAAAATGTGCTGGAAGATACGAGCACCTACAGACACATGAGGAGCGTGGAAGTGTTACCACCATGAGTCAGAGACAGTGTCAAATGATTCGTGGAAATGCTTTGCAATTAACCTTGCACTGATGTTTCTATTCAGGCAGTTATTTACATACATTTAGAAGACTTTTGCTTCTCCGTGGTTAATTGGCCCCAGCAATCTGAAAACGTGAGCTAAACTGACATGCAATAGTTTTACCTTCATTTAAGAGTCTCTCTTAAAAAGAATACTAATTTTAATTAGATGAAGTTAAGGTTGTGCAATGTTGCACCATACCTCCCAATATTTCACCATCCGTGCTGGTGAAAAAAGCTGCTGCCCTCAGCTATCAGTCACTGACCCCTCAGATCCGCTGGTGGAGCTGTCTGAATGATTGAGCTGTAACACGTTCAGTCACAGTGACCAGGGTTAACAGAGGTCTCATTCTTAACTTGTAAAAGCTAATTGGATTCATTTTGGCTGAAGTGAGTGAGGGAGCTTTGGAGACAAGCTTATGAGGATAGGCATAAATTAGGATTTGCAGTGTAAATGTTTGTCTATAGGTTGCATCAGTCTAATAAAAATGTTCTCTCTTGCTATAGACCTTCCCTTGCTTATATCCGTAAAACAATCAGGATTATCAGCACTGCCACTGTTTTCTGCAGCCCGGTGTATTATTATCCTAGCAGCATATTGTAAGGGTGGTTATTGAACATAAGAAGTCAGATTCTTTCTCTGCAGACTTGCTTTTGCAAGGAAATGTGTTTGCCTACCTGCATGCCCCTTGCTTTTCTTCGCAGTCCTTGAGGTCCTGATCCTGCCGTCTTCCATACATAGAGCCAAGACTGCCAGAATGGATCCAATTGCAGAACTGAGATTTCACTTTGGAGAACACTATTAAGTAGTTCAGTTTCACTTCTGTTTGTCATAAAGCTGACTATAAAAACTTCTGTAGTCATTTTTTTGCTTCTCATGCATGAGCACAAATTTGCAAGTTCTGGCGTACAAAAAATTCTGATGAATGCTAAAACTATTTTAATGGAGAAAGCCTCAAAACCAAGGCAGCCTTTGCAATGAAGATAAACTCGATAGTGCAAGTGATGAGAGGTTGACTGCAATGCAAGTAGAATTGACTATCCTGCTTTTATTGTCCGTGTGGAGACAAATGGGGGAGTCAGGGGGAACCTGTGCAGATGGTGGAAAACTCATTAGATGTTAAAAGTAGATTTTAACTAGCTTAAGCTTATTTAACAATAAGGCTTGAGTACTCCAATTGCTTATATACATGCTTAACTTTTCAGATGTGATTAGAGAGAGTAATTCTGGCGAGCTACTCGTATGCATTTGTGTCAAGCATGTTTGTAAATATTGCATCTGAGTAACATGAGTCTTGAAGATCCTCAGAGCAAAAGAACACATGAACACTGTATAGAATTGGTCTCAATTTCTGGGAGGTTAAAGCCTGTAACAACAAAATTAGAGTTCTTTTAAAATAATCTCTTCCTGCTATTTCTTTTTCACATAAGAACTTTTTATATTAGTGCTAGGGTATTGTATAGCTGTGCAGGACTTGAGGTTGCAGTTGTAAATAGAAGATGCATGCTTTGTGACAGTGAAAAAGCCACATGAAAAGTTTGGTTTAGATAAGTGAGGTACTTTTCTTGGAAAATATAATCTTTCTTTATGCTATACAGCTCCAGGACATTGCATTGTTCTTGCAGATGTCATCTGTAGTTAAACTCCAATTAAATGTTTACTTTTTATCTATCATTATCAAATGATTGGAATTAAATCAAACCCATTACGTGAGTAGATTTAGCTCTTTCATGTCATTGTACTCTTCTGTGCTCTGTTAGTTTAAATAATAGGGAACTGCAGTCAGAATTTGTGGCCTGAATAAAGTAGGGACTAAGTCTGTGCTAGAGACAAGTGCATTCCAAAGATAAGGAAAGAGGCTATTAGTACTGGTTAAGGAATGATAGATGTCAACAGGTTGCAGGGGAAAGTAGGTACAGAAGTTGCAGCTCACTTTAAGCACCAGGACTGCCACTAAATGACGAAAATGCAATGTTTAATATAATACAGTTTCTATCATATTGCAGAATTTCAAAAGTACCCTACAGAGATTTCTTTTTTTGTGTTCTTGCTTGTAAATATTTAAAGTTGCACTATTTCTATTTTCCTTTTGATTTCAGCATCTCAAAAAAAAAAATTTGGCCATAAAAATTGCTTTTGCTTGATAGGTAATTTTAGATTATTAGAAAGCATTCTTCTCCACATCCTTTAAAAATTGCTTTGGTTGCTTTGAGCTCTGAAGACCCAGCTTAGTGCTTTATGGGTACAGTTGTGCACCATTGCAACTCTCCTGAATGTAACTGAGTCAGTGTTGGCAGCAAGCTGGAGCAATGAACACCAAGCTGGGGGCTGTGTATTACCAGTTCCTTCAAGACTTTAGCAGTTAACACAGGTATGTGTGTGTCCTCATTCTGCTTCATGTCCTTTCAGAGAGCTTTCTGCATTAAATGTAGTTACCCGAAGACACTTAAACCAGCTATGTAACCAGCCCCTTTCCCCAAGCGAAGGCACAGTTTTAACTGTTTAGATCCACCTCAAGCATAAGTAAGGGGTTTCAGGTACTGCAAAAGCATTTTGGTATTCTGACGCTGAGGTTTACCACGGTAAGGAAGTAGAACATTGTTAGCCAGTTACCTCGACGTGATCTTTCATGTGATACAAAAGAAGGTAAAAGCAAAGAAATCATGTGTATACAACATCACATGTAATCAGATAGTTGAGTTACAAATGGTTACAGGGTCAAAGGGGACAGAATGCAACAGAAAACATGAGTGCTTTAAAGTGATTTTTAGGTGATTTTTTTTTTTTTTTTTAAAACAGTATCAAGGGTTGGCTGGAAGAAGCACTGCCGAAGTATTGCAGCTCTACTCTGCTCATGGCCAGCAGCAGAAATTGCAGAGGAGTTCTGTTGTAACCCAGCTGCATGGAGCAATAAAGGTAAAGACATTTAGTAATAATGCAGGCATAATATATGCCCTCAACATTTACATGCTTATCAAATATAGTAAAACCCGGAAAATCATGGAATGGTCAGGTATGAACCTGATCTATGGCTTTATTGTATTCATGGCAGTGCTTGCAGTGAAGTGTAGCAGTGCCTGAGTTAGCTTAAAATATATTGTGGTTTTGCTGCAATAGGCGGCAGAGTCACCCGAGAAGCAGGTAAAAGTGGCTGCTCCTGAGCAGCAGGATCTTATGTATAGGCTGCTAGCAATACCTGAGCTAGATATTTTTGTAATCAAAACCTTGCAATCCCTGATTTGACTATCGTATAGAGAACCCCTAAAAAGCAGTAGTTGTGATATACTTTATCCAGATAGGCAGAGCCTTTAAAAAAGCATTGGAGAGCTCCATTGATTTCACAAAGAGCTCTGCTCTGGCAGACCTCACAAGAGGGAGTAGTTTGCTCTATGCTCACTCAGCTTGTCTTAATTTTGCATCAGAGAGACTGGAACTGTTCTCCCAGTACCATAACATTTTCCTTTGTTGAAGTACTTACTCCTTAAGTTACTCCATAGAATAGTGAGTTCCTTTTAGGGACTCTAACAAATGTCAGCTTTTCTCAGGGCAGCACTGAATGCCTGCATAAAATGACTGAAAAGTATCTCAGGAAAGAAATCTGATTCTTAACAGGCAGAAAGGTGTAGCTCAATGGCAGCATAGTTGGACTAGATGATCATTGTAGGTCCCTTCCAACTGAACTATTCTGTTCTATTCTAATTACGGTGATTCTGCTCAGTAAATTTTGCAGTGATGTTTTACATTTTAGGTTAGCTAGAATGGCAGAAATGCTTGTGATGCAATACCAGTGGATTGAGACGGTTTACAATCAGAGATCAGTGAACGTTAGGAGAGAGCAAAGCTCTCCAAATAAAAGTCTAGATTAATGGTAATCCTATACCCATAATAAAAAAAAAATACTTCTTCCCAGTTATATTCTGTGGCTTTTGAGAGTGAGAAATACAGTGATTTTCTCCCTTTAATTCAGATTATTGTTTTATCATTAGTCGATTAATTCAAGGTCAGAGTTGGAAAAATAAAATGTCACAGAATATGTGACACTTTGTACCAGGCTGACTAATGAAGCACCACACTGCTTCTGTGAGATAAGGTATGGTTACGTTCATTGTACAGATGGCTTTACATGTTCATTCCAAGGCTTAGGTGTCAAGAAGTCTACTAATCCTAAAATCAGGTCAATTTGGTTTTACTTTATTTGACTTTTAAGTGTATATAAGCTGCTCTTATAAACATTTAAAAGTCTCATCATTTATGTTATGCTGAGTTACATCCATAATACAAATACTTTTCTGAACAATAAAGGTTTCTGATCTTTTCAAAATACATCTATTCTCATAGGAAGGTATAGAACTGGCTTATTTAAGAAATGGCTTAGAGTGAAGCTTAGCAAATACCTCCTGATCAAAGTGTGGAAAATGAATGCAGTAAGGGATATATGGATCACAGTTTTTCATTGCTAGTTCTGGATATGTCTTATAAGTGGACAGAACACATCACACTCACATACATTTATTTTTGTTTGATGAAATAAGAAAGAGACTTTGTTATACCTGAAGCTGTGTTACGGTCGAAGTAAGTACCATAAGATGGTAAGGATCCATAAAGTCTTGCTGAAGTCTTTAGGAAATGACATTGCTAAATACCTTGCAGGGTCCTTCTCCAAACATGCTGAAAGATACACTCCTGACGACTTCCTTTCATCAAGTAGAGGGTTCTTCCTGACTGTGATATCTCACCGTAATTATTTGTGGTGTTGTTATATTGATGCTTCCTTAGCTGCTGTTTTTGTGCGTTTATAACATATTTTTTCTTCCTGCTGAGAAGAGACTTAAGCAAGACCTGAAGAGCCTCCATTCATTTGCTCTTGAGCTTTCGAAAGACTTTCAGCGTCAAAGCAAGACTTATCTTTACCAAGTTTTGACAGCAGTCCAAGGGATACAGCTGCAAAATGAAGCAATGCAAAGTAAGGCTCATTGCACTTACATTCAAACGTGTAACATCAAAAATGTCATTGTTAAATGTTTCTAACATTAAAAGGTTGAGTTTGATTTTTGGGAAACGTGTCACTGAAATTGTAGCACTTGTTTTTTGTTTGACATTAGATCATCAAGGAGTTCTGAAGCATTAGAAAGAGTACAAATAACTCTGCAGAGGTTATGACTGATAATTTGGATTTAGCTTTTGTGTTGGTTGCGGCTGCTGCTAGACTGCTGCTGAGTTGGCTCAGCTGTAACATTTTTAATCTGAAGTTCTCAGGCTTGTTATCTTGACTATTTTAGAATAGCTGAATAAAGAATGTGTTGCTTTAGCTGAAATCTGTCTGCTTTTGACTGTACCAGAAAAGGACTCAGATGATTTCAGAGATTTCTGAAAATACTGTCTGAAATTAGGACAGACTGGATTTTTAATATTTCTGTGTATTTACAGATAAAATTTTACTTCAAAATCAAAACAAGTTCCACTCGCTAGACTGTAGATAATAACACCATACGGACTACTGTTTCAGAATTCAGGTCCTTCCTTGTTCACCTGTACATATAAAGCAGACCCTGCAGTGCAGCGGCACTCTCTGCCCCCATCACTGAGGACTAAGTGCATTGGTCCTACACCTGGAGCTCTTGGCATGGGTCTCTGCACGTGCTTTCAATATCCTTGATTCTGGTGGAGCTTCTACCAGGCCTGAGAAGCACATGGCACATGCGGAGCTTAAATTGTTTGAAGCTTAGCAGCCTGATGAAAAACAAATACACAAATTTCTAATCAGAGGCCGTGGGTGATGCTGTGATATCCATATGTTGCCATTTAAAAGGTACCTTTTTCTCCTGCTTTATTTTTTGGTTGAAATATTTAATTTTGGGACTGATTTGATTCTGATGGGACTGTTCATGCCAATAGCAACAAACAGCATTCTCAGTGATGGGTGTTTGCGGAACTTGTCCCTGTATGTTATGTACTAAGTTATGATTAAAATTGATTTGATTACTGTATTATCCATGTAGAGAAAATGCTTAATCAACTTGTTTTTAAAGCAGAAAAAACAAAGTGGAAAATTAACCCTAGATAAAGGTGAATGTTTCTGTTATTGAAGCAGGGGGCTAAATGAACAGATAGGAGGTTGAATTTGGCACTTAAGCAGTTGTGGTGTAAATAAATAGTAAATACACCTTATGAGGCCTTGCAAATTCCTGTTGACTGTTCTCAATTTGGACTTTGTGGTGCATTGTTCTATGAAATCATAACCAGGAGAAGCTTCCTTGCCTATAACAAAATAGTGTGTTGGTACTTAGGTGGATGACTTTAATTTGGCCATTTTTCATTTCTCTGTCAAATGTTTTAGATGGAGATTCTATTGTTAAGGTTAAATATGACAGTCAGAATTGCCATCCTTAAATTACATATAATCTTTTGTAAACAGAAAGCCCGAAGTATGTATTCTGGAGACAATATATGTTATCAGTTTAATCCTAAAATAGAGATTGAAAATGACTGAGAGAACTATAGAAGAAACGTTCAAGTAGGTTAATTTCAAGGCTGTAGTTGACATGCAGCAAACTATAAAACTTTCCTGTAAAAACCGAGTAGTCCCTTGCTTAGAAATATTTATTCACAGTCTGAAAGCCAGGCTATTGCCATCTTTCCCACTGAAATTTAAATAGCAGTAATTCATAAAAGAGAGAAGTGATCATTATTCTTTTGTTATAGGCCTGCTTCCCTGATAAACAAAGCTGGTCTCATTTAGGAAAAAATACTGGCCACCTGACTGCAAATGATACTACTGAGGCAGATGCAGTAATTCAGCAGATTTCTGGAAGGGCAGGAATTTCTAAAAATTTAAGATGACTTTTTAGATTCTCACTGCTTGGCAAAGTGGCAGGTACTAAGGAGCAAAATCTGTCCAAGTGAATATGTGACAGAGCAGTTGCTGCATGTTGCTAACATATTTTGTGAAAGCTGCTGCAGCCCAGTGACTTAGGTATCCTTTGTGGTTCCAGGACGCTTTCTCTCTAGGGTGGAGAAGAGGAAAAATTAGGTAAGGAGCTTATTTCCCACTTTGCCCATATGCTGGCACCTATCTGCTTGGAGAAAGCTGAGCTCTGCACTGTGCTGATGACTTGTACCTGTGGAATGTGAACTACCATCATCTTTTACCCTCAACTCGACAGCAGTCTCACCAGCTCAGCTGCCTTTGGAAAGCCTTTCCTTCTGAGTGTAGAGTACGGGAGGAGGAGAAGGGACCTTGGATCCAGCAACAGAAGTATTGCGGCAGCCCAAAGAATCATGTTATAGCCCAGGATATCAAACACAGCTGAATTTAAAAAGTTTTGGAATTAAGTCTGTTACATCATAGCTGCTTATCCTAGAAGGCATGGTCAGATTGACCTCGTTTTTAAACTGGAATCTAAGATTGACCTTGTTTTTAAACTGGAATCTGGTATGGAAAGAAGCATTAAAAACCTCAGGGAACTATGGGGACAGCTACACATCCATATCCGTGCTAGGCTGTGGCTGTGCTATGTTGTGCTGCTCCTGTTGTTCATGTCACCGTCATGGACCTTTCCGTTATGCTGTTTGTGTGACCACACGCAAAAAACAGATCAAGGAGCTGATCCAGGACAGAAATTACTCAGCAAGAAGGATTGCTTTTAGGCCTCCACGTGACCGTGGAAGCAGTTGTGTGAGCACAGCAGAAGGTCTGGTGCAGCACTGAATGGGAGGGAATGAAAAGGTCCTTAACCAGGACTGTCAATTAAAGAAACGTTACAATCCTGAACATGTTCACAAGCCATCACTCTTCTACGACTGTTAGTCTGATTATCGATGAAGATCCTAAATGTGCTTGGTGATGTTTAAACAGAATAACCAGCATTCCCAGCTCCCAGAAAGTTTCTGTATAGGTCAATGAGATGGGCAAAGCATGAGGGAAAGGGATGTCTGTAAGGGCTGCGGGCATGTGGTGACTATTTCTCTTGAATAATGAAGAGTGGCTTATTAGTATTTTAAAACAGATGCGCCCAGTGGCTGCCCCTGGGTTATGGATGAAAATGTAACTTCTGAATAGCTTGCAGCTGATGCCAAGCAGAAAACTAGTAAAATGATCAATAAGTGTGTATAACTATACAGCTCCACTTTCAGAAAAATTAAAAGTTCAGAAATAATTTATGCCTTAGGAAACTTGCTTTGTGGAGCTTCTATTCAAGAAGTTTTTCTGTGCTGCACATAAAGCTTTACAGAAGATGGACATTAAAACTGATGGTTCACTTTTACAAATATCAAAATATCTTCTGCTAAATGCAACAACTTGACTCATTTTCTACAGATCGCGGTCCTTCGCCTGTCTGCTCAAAAGCCCTGGTGTCAAATTAGGAAGCCCCAAGGCTGATTTCTGTTTTCACAGTCAGCTTCTAGTCTAGTTAGAAAAAAAAAATTGGGTAATTAGGGTCTAAGTTAACTTAAACTGTCCAGTAGGCTTCTCAAAGTCCTCATGAAGAGACCGCTTAAATATTGAAACAAAGTAGTGATTTTTTTTTTTTTCTTTCAAGACTGGAAGAATGGAAGAGTACGCTTAGCACCTATTGCTTAACTTTACTGCTTATTCAAGAGAATTCAAGTTTGTGTGTATACAAATTTATAAATTAAGATACTTATTATGGAGATTACTTAAACAATCAATGGATTCCAGCCTCGTATTTTGAAAAATACTGTATGATTAGCAGTCAATGAATGTCACTTTTGACAATTTATTGTAACATATTTGCACATGATTCTCCAAACCAAGACATACTCGTGTTACTCCACATATAGGATGCAAGAAAAGGATTTTCCTTAGTGAAACTCCTAGACTTTGATTCCCCAACTGTTAATGTCATGTTTTCCATGCATGCATGCACTTGTGGAGGAACATTATGAGCTGGAGGTGAACAGTGTGGATATTACAAAAATAAGATCTGAGGAATCTCTAGTGTAGACTAATGTCCCTTGAAGTCATCTGATTTTTAGTCTATACCAGTGAGCACAAATCATGTGTGTGACATGCTGAGATTTTAAGTCTGTTCCTTTCTTTGTAAGGTAGCTCATACTGAGGCTGGTGGCCATCCTGCTACTCAGCTCTCAGACCATGGCTTTGACTGCTTGCTACTCTACATCTTCAGACCGCTCACTAATTTCTGGGGAGATTGATATCCCACTGGGGTTCCTGAAAGGTTGCTTTGTACACAAGTTTACAGTCACGTTATGTGCCCTCTGGGCTGTATGTTTGTTTTAGGCCTGCTCAGTGTTAATGTAATTGGGTGGAAATGAAACCATTTGTGAAGTTAGAAGGCGTTGTGAAGTTAAAAGGCTTTTATAATGACCCATATTGCTCTCCTCAGTTTTGTGAAAGACTCCCTGGGGTTCAAAAGATCAATCTTTTTTATGAAATCCTGCCCATGAAGCCAGTGCACTTATCTTAAAGGGGAACCTTATAGCTGTTTTACAGGATTAGGAGCACTGTAAATGAGGCTGAGGATAAACGATAGTTTAACTTCTTGTAAAGTTAGCTGGCATTAATCTAATAATCTGCAAATCTGGCATGAGCCTTGCAAGTGACAGCCCCATCCAGAAGGAGGTTGGTTCAAGTTTAGGTTTCAGGCTTCACTGACAGATAACACTAACTAAACTGACACGTTTGAACTGCCTTTAAATATCTTGCCTTTTTGATTGTTTTTCCAGATTTCACATGTATACCTGTGGTAATTATCTGTAACTTTGCCTAGTCATTTCATAGCAAGAAGTATGATGAGATTTTTCAGAGGTGTCTAGTAGATCAGGAGCTAACCCTCCTAATTTAAGGTTGGTAGAAGTTAAAAAGGTTTATGCTTATATTTCATGAGGTGCTACTAGAAAATTCATTTTGTAAAGTCACAGAATTTAGTTCTTTGAAACAGCTTTCTTCTTCCAGTGTTTCAGATAAAAGCTTTTGATCTTGAACAGTCTCTACAAGAGGTGACAGAGAGATATGAGAAAGAAAAGCAAAAGAGGAGAGCTCTACATAACAGCTTAGTAGTAAGTATCTTTAATGACAGAACATTTTCTTATTTTGTTGTACTTATGCCCATAAGTTCCTCACCAATAAAACTAATGAATGTACTTTTCATGGATATGTCACTTCCCCCAGCTGTCTATATACGATGCATTTCTTTGCTGAGGCGGATTTGTCTTACAGTAAACCCCAGCCCATTCTTTTTAAACAAGCATCTTTCAAATGCACTCCTGGAGCATATTGCACTAAGGAGTATCGTCCGTTTTGAATGGTGAACAAAACTTGAGTTTCTTCATCCTCTTCTCTAAATTTGCAGCTTCTGAAATTGTTTTAGAATTCTTCAAATGATTAACTTGAAATTGCAAAGTGGTCTTCTTTTATTTTTCCAAATATATCTAGCTGTATCCTGCTCATCCATTAGTCATGGTTCAGGATTAATTTTTTCGGTTTTGTACTTTAACTTTACTCTTCCTGCCCACTCCCCCCAGTTGACTAGTTTTGGGTTGCCTGATTCAGGACTTGATTTTTAGAAACACAAGCCACCTTCAAACAAAATTGTTTCAAGTTTTTCTACCCAGGAAAGTAAAGCTCTTTGTTAAAAAGTACTTACCTTCCAAACTCTGCTTCATGTTATAGTTTACCGAAAAGATACTCCCCAAGGCAGCGGGGAGTTAATGCCAGTGGTCACTAGCCATCACAGGCAAGCTGTTTTCACTAATACAAAATGAGAAGAACTGATCACCAATAAAAAGGAAGGAAAAACACCAGGTTAGATAAACTGAAGTCTGAAACAGCCCACAGAGGAAAATCACTTACTGGCTTTTTAGTCATGTATGAACACATGGTGGAGAGGAAAAGGTACAAAATGTTTTAGATTACACATCTTCCTCAAGGCTGGTGGAAAAGAAATGGAGTGTGTAACCTTGTCTGTTGAGTTAATACAGGTGTCTGAAGAAGCTCAAGTAAAGAGGAAGGAGACTGAAGAGGGGAAAATGGTTCGGCTTGAAAGCCTTTTTTTTTCCCATATAGACTGGAGCTCATACTTCCTCAAGTACTTTCTCCTAACTTCTCAAGGCAACTCATATTGATACTATTTTTCCCTCCCCAGAGTCTAAGGCTGTGACGTTGTAAACGCCTGCTTTCTTAAACGTTCATGTCTGCTTCACAAATTCCAGTGTATTTGTTCTCTCCAGTAGTTTGTGTTAAATACATCTTAATATTCTAACCCTAGGAACTGAGAGGAAATATCAGAGTCCACTGCAGGATCCGACCATTACTACCTTTTGATACTGCTGCTCGACATTCGTTATCACAAGATAGGTAATTTATTTTGGCTGTGTTAGATCTTAGCTGACTCATAATTAATATGCAGAGAAAACAAGTTATATGCATGTGAGAACAACTGTGTTCTTGATTTTTCTGTTTTTATGTGTGTGGGGAGACGATGATGGTATCATCAAAACTAATTGCTGCTCCTGCTAAACTGGCCTTAGCCAATCTCATCCCCTTGTCTAAAAGTATGTCCACCTGAATAGAAAGCCATAGGTGTTCTGCCAAGCCAGGATTATCCCTGGCTTGGCAGAAGTAACACAGCTGCAATCAGTGAAGAGTATATTTGCTATCCTACACAAATTTTGGGATACAGTAATATAATAACCGTTGGAAGTCGTGGGTAGAGAAACACACTCAGCATTACAGTTGTTCTGTAATGCTATAGAACAGATTTGCTGTCAGCACAAACACTGGTAATTCTATTTCAGTATAATTTGGCTCTGCATCTCTAATTTAGAATACACTTACTGTAACTGAAGTGTCAAAACATTCCAAGATCCAAAAGGAAAAGAGGGATTAGATGCAAGTATGTGCTATAACAAGCTGAATTCTCCATAGATGACTAAGATGAAAGAAGGTAGGGATTGAAACATACACAAACAAAGAAGAAAGGGGAAAACTAGGTGGGTGGCTAGAAACCAGTAACATTATCATTTGCCCTATCAGTAAATAACTGATTTGGGGCTTTATTTTACTTTTGCTGGTTGGTAATTCTAAAAGACTACTTTCAGTGTTTTGAAGTTTATTAACTTTTGGCAAATCTTTAAAAAAATATAGAATTGTTTTAATTAAAACAACATCAAAAATAGCAGACAAAAACTTTCAAGGAGCCTGATGGGGAAACTTGCATTAACTTGTGCTTGATATACCTGGGAAGGAACCCACTCACTGTTTTTGTTGCTGTATGGAATAGTGCAGTCAGGTGCTGAATTTCAGTGTAAAACAGGATGGACTGGGCCAAACAAACAATCATTAAGACTATCTTTTCTTAATATATCAAAAAGTAATTTAAATAACACTTAGTTGTAAAACTAATTCTCAAAACACTTACACACATGAATGAATTTATACACCTCAGCAATCCTAGTCAATTTTTGGATTAGTAATGGATGCAAGATCAGGGAAAAATACCTAAAAAGAGGGTGTTTTTCACATTAATGTTCTGAAGTGAAAGCCTCTTGTTATGAGCTCACGTTACAATCTCAAAATAATAGAATGGTTTGCATGTGAATTAGTCTTAATTGGGTTTGTTGTAAATTTCTTCTTTTAAGCAGATTATTTTGCTTGATTGCACTTTAATTTGTTTTTTATTCACAATTAACTGTGGTGTTAGTATGTACATGGGGTACAATAATAACGGCAATTCTGAAAGGTACTCTTCAGATAATGTGTAGTTCACAGACGTTTTGAGCGTTGACTTTCCTGAGCTAAATGGAACATTTATAGTTTGAAAGATACCTTTTTTTCTCTGTTGGCTTTGTTTTTTCTTACAGGCAAAGAAACTTTTCAGAAAAAGTGGCATACGCAGCTGATGAGGTGAGTATTTGATGGTGAAATTCAAAAGCACCTTCACAGATAGTAGGAAGGAGAAACAAGAGGGACATGTGAACCATGGATTTTAAAAAAAAAATGAGGTACTTTCTTGTCAATCAGTGCCCAGCTTTGATCACCCATGGGTGCAATAGCAGGTGATTTGTGCTGTTTTCATCCTGACTCTTTGTAGTAGTAATAGCTCGGAGCTTCTGCTGGTGCAGTCATCCGTGCACCGGAGGTTGTGTGTTTGCAGTAGTCAAACCGCTGCAGACTTCCTGCAGTCAGTCCCTTTGAGCCACTTGTATTTACTGTAACTATTTCCAAAATTATGTCAGGCTTTTTTCATTTTATTATTGCAACACAACTAATGCATTAGGAGAGAAATATGATATCTCATGAACCACAACAGCCTACGTGGTACTGCAGTCAAGCATGTTAAAGTGTCCTGGCTTAGATCCATCAGAGGAAGGAGAATGAGCATTGAGGTTGCAAATCCAGATGACATTCCAGCATTAATTGAGGCCATTACCAAGATATAAAATTTAAAAAGGCACAGCAGTGTGAGCTAAGGTCAAAGTATTAAATTGGGTTTTAATTTTCTTAGCCACCATAGTTCTTAGTTGGCTGCTCACGGTTACTTACATGGTGATTAGCCAAATTCTCTTCTGTAGTACAGTGCTTAAAATATTGCTGAAGTGACCTACAGTATGTTATGCATTTAAATCTCCCAAATTATAGCTTCATTAGGCAGATCTCAGTTGCATAAAGTGGATACTTAGATAGAGAGATATATATTTATGCAATTAGGAAACTAATGGAGCTTATAAAGAGTCAGCTAAGAAAGAATAAATATGTCAGGAGATAAAAACCAGGGATCTGTAATGGTAGGCGTAGTGTTCTGGATGCCATGACCCATTTATTGTACTATAAAATGTCACGACCATTTCTGACCTGTTAAATTTTATTGCATGAATGTGAAATTAGGTAATATTTATGGTTTGGATTATTTCATAGAGATATCTGATATAGTACAGTATCTGTATGTTTAGAGGCAAAGCAGTGTCTGCTTGCTTATGCCAATTTATGAGTTTTATTTTGTATGAAACAGTGACCTGGCAAGCTTCAATATGCTAACCTGTTCTCATGTTTAAAAGTCCTTATGAAATATTCCAGGAAAATAAATGTATGCATGGACTTGATTGTAACATGAAATTTGCAGGATACTAACTTCCTGTTTTTGGAAAACACAACATTGACTTCAAATGTTTTATTGGTTTGCCTTGACATTTATTTGGTTAAAATGCTTTCTAGCTTTGATCAAACACCCCAAGTCTTTGTGTTAGTTTCTTAATATGATTTTTTTTAAGAAAAAAAAAATTGTTTGAAGTATCCAAGTTCATGAGGGAGGATAAAAGTACAACTGACTTTTTGCAAAAAGCAGTCAATTTAGACTAATCTAAAAAAAGTAAAGGAAAACAATGTTTATTGCCTGCTTATTTTGCTTTTAACACTTGAAGGTGTTATGCTGTGGCTAGGGTAAATGTGCAATTTTCAGATAAAATTATGAGGCTTGATTTGTTATTGAGATTTTAGTTGCAACACAGTCAAAGCTCCTATTTCTGGAACCAAGTTAACCATTTTCCAGACAAGTATTTATGACGTAAAGGAAATTTTAGTTCAAGGTGAAGGAAGACTGTCTGTGATAGAGGTGCTGAGTTTATTAGTTTTGCTTTTTAGATCATGGCTGTCTTTCCAGATTTTTCTCTGAAAATACTTTGTGTGTGTAACATAACCAGGCAGTTTTCTGCCATGATCATTTTAGAGCTAATGTGCGTTAGAAAGCAGAGCTGTGTTTGAGAACCACAGTCACAACACAATCCAGCATACACGTTGGAAACTACGGTTGGATCTTCTGGACAAGCTTCAGCTTGACTTTTTCCCTGAATTGGACTGGGGCTCTAGTAATATGCTGATCTGTCTCATCTATGCTACAACTTTGTCCTGTTATCACTAGAATAGGGAAAACATCTGCCTTGTAGTGAAAGACCACAACAGAAATTGCAGTATTTATAGAAACTTCGCTTCTCTTCTGCCAGGAGCTGTGTTAAGACTTTCTTCAAACTTGTCTGTAGAGAGGCAGAACTGACACTTGGACAGAATGGTTGTGTATCTTTTTGTGAGACTGAGACTGCATGAATTCCATTTAGTCTTTTGAGTGTTTTTGTTTATTTAGAGATTCATATCATTCTTCAAAAGACACATGTCATCTTTTCTATAATCTTGCTCATCTTGTCTAGACAATCATTATTCTTCTTCTAAGTCTAAAAAAGGCTTAAGATTTTACTGGATGTACAGAAGAGTATTTCATTTCAGTTTTTGAGGTACTTTAAGATTTTTGAAGTTTTCTTTTTGCTTTCCCGTGTATGTTCAGCTCCTCAGCATAATAGTAACAACTGTCTGAGCCTTTCTCCTGAAGCTGGTTGTGCAATAATGGTGGACAGTGATTACACACTACACATCAAGCTGAACTACTCCACATGGATTAGGACATTGAGCCATGCTGGTATTGTCACTACCTGGGAAAACAAGTAGATGAGGTACTGAATGCTCAGAATCTTCTCGGTGGTGACAGGACAAGAAGGAATGGGTGCAAACTGAAATACAGGAAATTCAGCTTAAACATGAGAAGCTGTGAGGGTAGCCAAACATGGGAACAGATTGCCCAGAGAGGGTGTGGAGTCTCCATCTTTGGAGATACTCAAAACCTGACTGAACACGGTCCTAGGCAACCTGCTGTAGCTGACCCTCCTCTGAGCAGGGGGTGGCCTCGACAATCTTTGTAAGTCCCTTCCCGCCTCAACCATTCTGTGATTCTGGTCTAGGATCCCACTTGCTGCTTTTCTGTAATTTCATCCATCTCTGGCAGTGTGCTGTGTGTGCTAGTGAATATAGGAGTCATGTTAGAATGAGTAGCTATGTTTTCCTCTGGAATCGCAACAGCAAATGTAGATGCTTAAATGAGGTGCCTAATCACTCCAGACTCCCTTGTGGGTGCTGAAGTAGCCACCTCCAGAAGGAAAGTCGTTCACCTAAGATCTGAATTAAACTTTAAATATTTGTCTCTCTCCATGACTACATAGGCACCTGAGGCACCTGTCCTAGCCTAATACCTGAAGTGATGTTTGAATCCAACTTCCTTTGTCACAGAGAAAAGAGACTTGCTGCCTCTATGTGGTTAATTCCTTTCAAATCATTTTGAGAAGGTTTTCACTTGTGAGTAGTTGAGAAAAAGGGAATAGCAAAGAGGCTGCTCTCAATATCAGGGAAGGTGCAAGATTCTGCTCTTTCTTCAAGATAGGACTGGGAAAACATGAACTAACAGAGCCAAGACCCTCCTTTTCTTGGGAAATAATTTTGTAATAGATCAGATGGATGTAGCTATAGCAGTTAGAGACATTATTGCTCCCCAGTTGCTTATCACCATCCCCAGCTAGAGGTTTCTTCCCCTGTTGCTTGCCCAGTGCGGGGAATTCTTTAAGCTGTCTGTGTTGGCCTCAGTGCTATATCAGCTGGTTGCACTGCAGTTGAGAGTGAAACATGAGGAGCAGTTGCAGCCTCCTTTACATTGGCTCTGCTATGGAGCAGTAGTCTTGGGAAAGGGGGCATAGCCTTCAGGAGATATGCAGTAACAAGTGATAAGAAATGATAATTATCACAGCTGGATTCTGTGATCATGTCTATATCCACGATTCCGTATAACTCATTTAAAATTATTTCTCTGCCTTACTGAATTTCACTTACTGAACCGCTCCCCAGGCTTGGGGAGTCAGGCTTGGGTGCCAGGACAGATTGTGAATATTTATGAAGTATCCTTTTGTCGTTTCCATGATTCATATTGCCCTGAAAGAACTCAGACTGGGAATATTTTGTGACTCTGGGGTGAAAAAAGGGTTCTTCAGTGCTCATGTGAGACAGCTGTATGGATTTCACAAGCACTATTGACAGGGAAACCTGGTGAAATTCTGTAGGCCAGCAGCTGTGGTAGATATGTTAGGCCATACTGATCTCCTGAGAAAGGAAGGTCATTACCAATGCTCATATGAAACTTCTGCCTGTTAACAATTCTTCTGTTTCTATGTTATGCAAATAGAATCTTTTCTGTCCCATTTCTTACCTTAGGGAAAGCCGGTCTGGAAGTAAATTTGATATCTTAATCAGAAATTTGTTCCATAACTCTGTATCCTTTTCCTTTTTTTTTTTTTCTTTTCTTTTTCTTTTTTCTTTTCCCTTCCTCCAGAGCCTTTTGGGTACTGATCCTATTAGATTTTCTTTGTCAGGCCATTTTGTAGCACAGTGTTGTACTCACATCTGTACTGCTGCTAGATTTGCCACTACTGGGATAGGTAACATAGCTCATTCTGCAGAGCGAGTGTTGTCATCATTAGGTTGATAACGATACATTGGCCTTCTCCAACAAGGAAGAAATACTTGTAAACTCAAAACAAAAAAATGTGATTTTTATTAGCCATTTGCATGCTGGATATACGGTTATGCAATCGTTTTTGCTCAGCTCTTTACGACTTCATTCTGTGGCAATACTCATTTGAAGGCCATTAGTTCAGCACTCCAAGCTACTTGTCTGAAGCACAATAGGAATTTCAGCACTCCCATCAAATGTAGTAATGTAACGGCAGGTTAGTAAGCTAGAAGACCTCCTTGAATTAGATGAAGTATTTTGTGTGCTAGTGAGCTTCCATCTGAATTGTTGTAAACCCCCACTTTTTTTTTCTTTACTTTTCTCTGCAATTAAGCAACATATACCATGAGGAGCAGAAGGACACAGAAGTTGCTATGTAAGGCACACCAGACTGCTGTGATTACAGTGGTAATAGTTTAAAGAGCTGCTTACATATCTGTCAGGCTTACAAAACTACTATATAATCCATCTGCAAAGTGGATTCCACTAAAAACTTGTGTAATTCTACCAATTGTGCTAGTGCAGTTCTTTCTCACAGTTGTAGACTAGCATGTTATTCTATGAAATGTGCATCTTCTGCTCAGTTCTAGGCACAAATATATATGAAATCAATCTGAAAAGGCACTGTGAAAACTGGCCCTTTAATAAAAAATGCCTCTTTCTGCCATTTTTTCTACCTGTGGTGGCAGTTAGGGAGGTTGGATTTACTTGCCTGTGGCTTTCTAGGCACATAAGAAGTTCAGGTGAGGGTTTGGATCTTTCTTGTGAACTTAAGTGCACATATTTTGTGTTGGTTGTTCTTTAATAATCTGAATGTGTTTTGAGATCCTTTTTTGTGGTCTTGCTAGTTCACTGCAGTATACAGGCTCTAAAGCCTCATGTGCTGGTGACTGCTGTAGAAGGGCCTTGGACTTCATGATCCTTAACTACCGCTGTCACCTGGAATGTTAGAAATGATAAATATTTCTTTTTTTATCTGTGTGTGCCTATGATATTAATTGTAAGTATTTTGTTTTTCTCTTAGGAAACTGTCCTTGTAAAATGTAGCCGTCCTGGTCATGCATCAGTAAACAAGACTTTTCAGTTTGAGAGGTGGGTAGTCCTGTGTAGCAATCTGCATTGCTGGAAGATTTGTATAGTGATCGCTAATTTTGTAGTAGACATTGGTTAGAAGGTAATGTTCATGGTTTTTTTTTATTTATGTCATATTCGCGTTCTTCCCAGGACAGAATAATGCACTTCAGGATATAGATGACACACTTAGTCTTCCCTCTCAGTGAACACTACTGATATGCCTCAGTTCGAAACCTGTGTAGAGACTTTTTTCACCCTCTTCACAGTCTGAGTAGCTCTCATGATCCTTGCAACATGTTGCGAGATAGCAAAGTGTTATCCACATTTTAAAGGTAAGGACGGGACTTGAGGTGGATTGCGTGACTTCAGCATTAGACATACAGCATGACTGAGCCAGAAACTGGACTGAGGACTTGTAAGACTCGATGTTCTGCCATCCTACTTCTAACTTAAGAATTAAAATGGCCTGAACATAGACAGCAGGGTAGAGTAGTGGTGTGTAAATCAGCGCTCCCCGAGGGAAAGGCTGTAGTGTGACCACTTTTCTTATTAGATGCTCAAGAATCCACATAGATGAGAGAGATTTTGAATGCACCAGCTGTGATAAGGGTTTTAATTGGTGTCTGTGCCTTATGAGACACCAGCGAGTCAGTCTGCAAGACAGAAAACTGCAGAGAGTCAGGCTGAAAGGTACCTTATGTTCTTTCAGAATGGAGCTGACCTGAACCTCTGAAAACAGGAACGAAGAGTTAAATTAATACAAATGAGATCTCTGTAAATGAAGGAATACAAAATTTTGCCCCATGCCTTTTTTTCTAATGCAAACTTTGCATTGCAAAGACTCATACAGTAGGCTCTTTACCCTGAACCATGCTTCAAAACCCTCTGGAAACAGAACACGAGGACAATTTCATGCTTCCTTGCTTGAAGGCAAAACTTGATTTAAAGTCAAATGTATCCAACGTGAATTATCTGCCCTGGTTTAAACTTAAGGTCTGAGCCTGTTCAGCCCGAGCTGCTGTAGGTTTGCTGCACATTGCCAGTCATTCACCCTTTCCTTGAGGCATCCTGCTCAGATGCTGCCTCTTTCTACTCATGGAGACTGGGCACTGCTGTTGTGTAGGCCACCAAACAACTGAAAATTCCTGAGATGATGCAAATCTTGGGGAAGCTTTACTCACCCCATAGGTTATAGGACTCCCTTGATACAAGGCATATGCGATCTCTCAAGGTACATGGGCCCCTTGCATGTCTGCTAAGCTACTCAAAGTAATTCCTCTCACCCTCCAGCTATACCTGACACAGCCGTACCAGTTGAAGTAAATGCATTTATGCATTTAAATGAATTCAGCTCTGTAGAGCAACACACGTTACTGGTATTGACACAGGACTCCAGAGGTGCTGTGACTCTGGACATGTGGTGTAGATCCTGATAATCAGGAAAAGGGTTAAAAAAATGTAAATCCCCCAAAGAATGCAGTTCTTGGGGAATGTTTTTTCAGTGTCCCAGCACAGCTCTTTTTTATAAACAGAAGAGCATATGGTTCTTATGAACTGAAAAATGTTTATTTTTTTAGCAAAGTTTTATGGAACTAATAAATGTCAAAATATTTGATTTCAGCTCAGGAAGAAAATTCCAGCTTTCAGCATGTTATGCTTTTATAATTTTATTGGCGAATCAGTTAGCAAAATAAAAAAGAAGCTCAGAATTTTCAAGGTGAAATTAACATTAATCACTACAGAGGGGCAAATCTGTCATCATTCTGGTAAAAATACAGAGGCTTATAGAAAGAGATTCTCTGGATTTGCTGCATCTTTCATGGTCTCAGATAGCTAATTAAGTGGGTGTCCATGCTTCAGCCAGTGCTGGGATTACAGTGTAGCATAAACTAGTTCAAGCCAACTGTAAATTACTTCATTTGGGTACTGGTAGCATTTGAACCACAGCAGCTAAGTAGTGGCAGTAAAACCCCTTTAGGAAGTTGAGTAAATATTTGGAGTAGTTACTGTAACGTGCAGCCCCATGCCTTTCCTCTGAAGAGCTACCAGAACCTGAACCTGACCGAGTTAGCTCTGGCTATATTACTTTGCAGTGCAAACAGACTACTGAGACTGGTTGATTCTAGCCCTGGTTGTGGTTGGTAGCAATCTGTTTGCTTTATTAGACAGCAAAACCCATCAACAGCAAGTGAAGACAGTATGAATGTTCTCATCTCTAAAATACCTTTTTAAGGTTTTTTGGGTTTTTTTGGTTTTGTTTTTTTTTAATGTAGTAGCTCTGAGAAGACTTGATGTGTTAAGAAAAAAATATCATTTCAACACATACTGAGTTAGAGTCCTAGTTGGTTAAGATGGAGGATGTGGTGCTAATGAATATTTTGTCTATTGCAGATGATAAATGAAGCAGAGAAAAGCATTTGGAAGTGCTTTTGCTCTCTTATATTGACCTTGCAGACTTGATGTGCAAAGTTTACTGAAGCATATGCTTGTATGCATGCAAAGCAAGGGTGGAGTATTGCTCTTCAGTGTCCATGTCCTCCCAGTACAAACTGTGCCACATCTCTGCATATTTGTTGGTTTCTCAGTGTAGTATGACAGCACATCAGTGGAATGGCAAAACAAGCAGTATTTGTCCATCAAGCCAGACAAGTGCTCCTTTCCTGATTAAAGAGAGTACATTTTCATGCAGCTTACAATTAGACTGTGGAACACATTGCCACAGGATATTACTCCAGGCCAAGAATTCAGCAAGATGCAGAAAGAAACTGAATACTAATTCTAATAATATTTTTTTAGAAACAGAGATTCAACTCATTTCAGTTTTGAGGCCAGTTTACAGCTTTTAAGGATTAGGATGAGACACCGAGATGAATTATTGTGTCTCCCGCCACTATAGTGTTCCTTGCTTCTTCCTCTGGCTATTGTCAGGAACAAAATGCTGAACTAAGTGTGTTGGCTCGAATTCTGTATCTGTTTATCAATGATCCCTCTGTACAGTCTTATTAATGGAGAACATGAATACAAAATCTACATTTGTGCAGGCTATAGACTGTAGTGGCCAGATCCTGGTCAAATATACAAAGAGGCTTGAGTAAATGCTAAAGAGCACACTATGTCTTAATTCAGTTAAACTTGTAGTACCATATACAAACTGTGGAATACTGCTAAGTGAAGTGTTCTAGTACAGTATATACACAGGGACGTAACTATGCTTGGCAATGTTTGCTGCTACCAAAATTCCTGTTTCTAATTAGTCCTTTTGCTATAAGCTAGAAAGAACACACATCACTCATTGGAAAACAGAGATAAACAAAAAAAAAGGAATCATGACAGAAAGATATCAGAAAAGGAAGCTTTTTCCAAAGATAAACATTCATAACTCAAATACTTAAGTGTGGCTAATGACATTCATGTTTTAGATTCTGTTCATCTTGTATAAACAGTACTTGCTTCAGGCCGTAATCTTGGGGAGGATATGTTTTTGGTGTGCTAGAGAAGAAATGACTGAGTTAGGATGTCCACGTTTTACGATCAGAATTTCCTCCCTTTGATGGTTTCCTATTTTCAGGCCTTGATTTTTTATGTTGTACAAACTTGATAGTTGAAAGGGTTGGAGGAAAAATGTCTTTGAAGGGCCCTGTGTTAGCTTTTTTTTTTCCCCTTGACTTTGAAAAAATGTATGCAGTTGTTTTAAACATCATTGTTTTGGCCTGAGGATTGTACTGTCATTGCTCTTTTCTAAGAGGTGGAATAACCTCATTCAATTTAATTGTCTTTCATTCTGTTTAAAAATAAGTCTGAAATGCGCATCATAATGTAAAAGAAAGTCTTCCCTTGAGTGAGAAGTGTTTATTTCAGAGTAGATAGTTCAGCAGGGGTGGGGATGGAAATACCTTAGGCTGATGCTGCCCACAAAGACAGTGCATCCTTAAACACGACCCTCAGGGGCCTTCTGATTTCTGCTCTGCCGCTGACTCTTCTGAGACAAGTTTGCAGCCTCTGTACCTCTTTTTTTTCCCAAACCTTATCCACATCTAAAGGGAAGCACAACCTGACCGCTCCCTTCCTTAGTGTGACACAAAGGAGACACAGGCAGCAGGGACATTTCACAGTCTGGCAGGTGGGAGAAAGTAACAGGGATCCAGTACGGCCTGAAAAAAGGCTCTGCCAGAGAGGCAGGCAGAAGGATTAGGATGAGCTCAGAGTGTACACCTGCGGGTCGTTCCCTCCAGGACAGACACAGCCACTCCCAAAAAGTGGGCGAGAACCTTGGAATTCTGATTTTCAGTCCCCTGACACAGAAATGTTGGTAGGTCACAAATTTTATGTCACTAGCCTACATTTTCCCTAGTTTGTATTCTTGTATTGTGACAGCATATCTATACTTTTTTCTTCAGTTAATCATTGCATTTTGCTCCTCAGAGTTTACAGTGCTTCGGAGTCTCAAGACACGGTATTTGCAGATGTGGCCCCTTTGCTAACATCTCTCCTGGATGGGTAAGTTAAAAGGTGGGAGTAAGAAAGCTAAAGGGCAATAAGCTACTGAAATCCATCAATTTCCTGTCAAGTTTTGTGGCTTTTCAGTTGCATTTTCCTATTTTCTTCCTACTCAACACCAAATGAACGTTTTTTTCCCCATATAAACAGTGAAAACACTATTTACAAAATTTAGCAGAGCAGACAAATTTGGGAAAAAATAATTAGTTTTTTTTCCTCTGCTCTCTTTCTGGCAAACTTAAGCATTGGTTCTAATGCAAGATACTATCTTTTTTTGTGTTTTGGTAGGGTATGTTTTGTAACTGGTTTTCAGTTGTAGACACAGTATGATACATCTTTTCCAACAGTGTATTCGTACATGAAAGGCCTGCCAGGGCCACTCTCTGATCATCTGTTCTGTTTTTGTGTGCAGCACAGGCCGTAGGAGGTGATACGATCCATTCCTTGTTGAACCAGAACTGAGCATCCTCGGTCGTAGTTCTAACCCTCCTTCAGGCACTGGGGTTAAAGCAGAGTTCTGGTTTGAATGCAAAACTGATCAGTAACAACCACTAACAAATATGTGTAATTACTTCTAGCCACTGAAGTTCATGAAGTGTGATTCTTCATTTATACTACAGCCAACCTAAGCTACTCTTGCGAAGAAGCCTTGGAGTGCATATTGTTGTAATCCTTGAGGCTTGAACTGAGATTCATACAAAACTTCCTTTCTGCTCCTTTCTCACCCCCGCTCCAACTCCACTCAATTAGAGATGGTGACTGTAGAGCTGTCCTGGACATTTCCCTCCCTGTAGAGGGAAAGCCGGTCTCTTTCCATCCGCAGTGGCATAGTTGAACACTGGCAATCCTTGTTGCTGGCAGTCTGCACACTGAAGTTTCCAAGTCTCCTTTTCTTAAAAGCAACCTAGAAGCAGCATATCAGGATATTATGGATACTGGGAAATCCCAGCCATCCCTTTACACATCATGCCACAGAGGGGCCCACGGGGGCTGCCTGGGCTAAGGGAAGTCCTATGTGGCCCATACGGCATTATTCTAGTGTACCAAGGATGAGTAACCACAGTTTCCATAGCTGAGCAACCTAGGGACCACTAGGTTGGAGGAGTTTGAAGAAGTCCTTATAACCACTGTTTTCTCTCTCTGCTTTTCCTTTTGCAATGACCATAAGTTTGCTTTGGCTCAACACGTTGTCTATGTATCTTCAGACATCTCTGATCTGTACCTTGAATCTGCTTTACTTTCCAATTTCCACGTCAAGAGAATCCTGTCCTAAAAGCTAGGATTTTTATATTCAGTTAGGAAATGTTCTGTTATTGAAAACAAAAGAGTTGTCTTGTTCTTCCAGAAGTGCCATTTAAACAGAAACAGATTTTCAGGGAAGGCGAGGCTGCGCGTACGAGCCATGTTTCTCAGCAGCCTTCCCATTGTAAATGGGAAACAGACATACTTAGTCTGAACCTTGAACCTTTTTGCTGCTCCTGATTGTTTTAGTCTGGGCTCCAAAGTGGTCTGTAACAACTTTTAGCTTAAGTAGAAAGGAGCGTTCCACTCCTTTATTTTTTCTTTATTTTTCTTTCTTAATGAATTGTTTCGTTGTTCAGTATAAACATACAGGAAGAAAAGATTGTCCCATATGCAAAACAGACAAAGTACAGCAGGCTTCAAAGTTTAGAGTTAGCCATACAGGGCCAGCAAGGGAGTAGGATAACATTTCTTTTCTTTACATCGTTGAAGAATCAAACTTGTTTATTTATTTTGAAGAAGAATACATTCCTCCTCCTTTGATTTCCTTTAACAGTGTTCTCTACTAGTGGTAACTTTGCTATACTGAACACCCACCCTCTTTTCAGGAGAGAAATACTACAAAACTACTGGTATTCTAGCTTGACAATAAGAACTTTTTGAAACAAGAATATAACTAATGAAGCAGAGTGGAGAAGGAGAAATGTCAGGGCACACAGGTGAATCATAGTTCGAAATTTTCAGATTGCTCTATTGGAAACCCTTATGTTGGAACCAGAACAGCAGCGAAGTAAAGTAGGTAAATATAGTCTGCTGCTTGTCTTCTTGTTGAATCACCCAACAGTTCATTCTCTCCTGTGCCTGTCCTACTTAGATATAATACTGCTTTGGATAGTTTGAGCTCACTTGGGCTTACTGAAATACTGTGTTACCTTTGGCAGAGAAGTTATCACTGGTTGATACCTGATTTGCATCGTTACCTTCAATGCTACAAGCACTTGTCTGCTTAGCTTCTAATCATATTCTCTGTATCTTGTCAGAACTATTTTGTCCATGATGCTTACTTTCTAACAAGTAGCAATTAGGGAAAATTTGAATAGCTGGACTATACGAAAGTTTGAGAGACTTCTAAAAAAACTTCCATTCTGTTTTTCCTAAGGAAAGCTACTACCTGCAAACTTCTGGCTCCCTTTTTGGTTCCAAAGATCTCTCTGATTTTGGAGTGGGACTAGAAGTCTCAATAAGCTACAGGCTGGCGAGGCAGTGTGCATGAGGGGTGGAAATTGCTAGCTGAAAACTACCAAAATTAGTGGGAGCTTTTCCACTGACATAAATGCAAGTAGAGTTATGTCAGCAGTGAATACTTAGAGAAATCCCTTGTTTCAGATTTACAGCCCTAATTTCTCGCACATTTCATTTTGCTGTAGTGCTCTTTATTTTCAGTTACAGTTATCTCATCTCCTTTACTTTGTCAAATCTATGACTAGACTGCTATTTCACACTCTGCATCCTGAAACGTGGAGGGAACTTACTACAGGTTCACTGACTGCAACTTCAACTTTGCATCCCCAGAAGGGGTGCCCAGGTATTTGCTTTGTTGCTTATCAGCCCACATTTCTTTTTAACAAGAGAAAGCTTTCTAAATAATCCTCCAAAACTAATTGCCTCTAGGCGTGTTTAATATGCAAAAAATTGCTGCAAATATATTTCTCTGCAATGGCCATATAAGTATTTCATGACTTGAAACTGTAAATTTAAAACAATTAGATGAGGGGTGTTCATTGAAATTTGCTGGCCTGTGCTTGAAACAACATTTTTGATATGAGGAAAAGCATCGGATAACCAAAAGCAGCTGTTCAGGTCTGCCTATGGAGGAGGTATAGCTTAGGCAGTGAAATTTTACTCCCTGGCAGAACAGGAACAAGCCATTCTTGCAACTCTCTAGCAGAGCAGAAATTTCAGCGTAGCGCAAAGCACTTCGCCGTGTATGGAGATTCTGCTAACGTTGTGTCTCTGAACAAACGCAATAATCCAGGGAAGGAGCACTCCTGTCGGCATAACTGCATGTCTTCCAAGGGTTTTTGCTGGCACAGTTCTGTGGTCAACACCAAGGTGCTGGCAGGTGCTGCAGGGCAGCCGCAGCCCAGCAGGGACCAACCTGCAGCTGCACAGTACGGTGTTGGCCCTCAGCACAAAGTAGTGCTGTGGCTGGATGCATTTGTATCCGCCCACTTGTTTTGCTTAAGACGTTGACTTTGATCTGACTGTGTTAGAAACACACTTTCTGGATAGGATTCATACATCTGAATTCAGATCCCTGCGGCACAGACATCGCCAACAGAGCTCACAGCTGTGGACTTTTTTAGAATTATTTTCAGTGCAGAGAAACAGGCGTTTTCAGAGTTCTGTTCATTAGACGTACTTTACATGTCTACTTCAGAAGATGATGAATTGTGTTTCATAGGTGCCCGTACCTCTGCAGCGACATTGTACATTTTCACCTTCTACAAGTCCATACCAGAGCAGTTCCTACCGCCTTTATTCCAGAGTGGTCTTTGTGTGTATGCTTATACTGAACTAATGCATTTGGTTTAAAATCCGTGCCTCTTAATAATAAGTCTGTCTTATCTTTTCCAGTGACTGTGGAAAAGTCAGAGGGCTATGACTGATGAGCCTGCCTGAAAAAGACTACGATAGCTGAAGAGTTTACTCTTCCCAGCTGTTAAGATAATAGTGCTGTGGTTTGCAGCATAGCACTGTAAGACAAATCAAACCCAATGATAGTTTACTTTAAAATGCTGTGCTGTAAACTGCAGTGGTTCAGGAGGTGATTAACAAGCAGCTCAGTAGTGCATGAACTGGAAGCTGGGCAGATACGAGGTCTAACCTCATCAGTCATTCCAAGCTAAGCATCCCTTAAACTCTGCTTAAAAGCATCCCTTCAGCTCTGCTTAAAACATGAAATCTGTTTAGGCAATGTTATGAGCAATACTTTGATTTCTGTCAGATTTTGAGATCTCCAGAAAGAAATCTGTAGGGGCAGTGTATTTATTTTTTGTTTCATTTATGTTCCCAAATTGTTTGGGGTTGGACTTGCCACCTAACAAACACATTTGGTAATGGTAAAATAAATGAAGGCCCTTTTAATTTTCAGGTACAATGTGTGTATCATGGCTTATGGGCAAACTGGAAGTGGGAAGACATACACAATGTTGGGCCCACAATTAGTGGAGAACTTTGCATTCTCCATAGAAGAGGAATCAGAACTTGGAATTGTTCCTCGAGCTGCCCACGAAGTGTTCAGGTAACAACTAAGTAAAGGCTCGTGTCAGTGGCAGTCACCTTAAACTTTATAGAAAGGATGAAATAATGTTTGTAAAGTTTACCAGATTTCAGCTTCACAATGGTTAATATTTATAGCCTCTCTAACTGCCATTCACTATTTGAGTTTAGATACAGATTTCTAGTCTCTCTCCTACTTAGTCTGATTTTCTAAGAAAATAAGATCATGCAGTCTTGCTGTGTGTTATCTGTCTATCTGTCTTTCAGAGTCCTAATTAACTTTTTAATATGTTTCAACCATAGTTGTGGGAGTCCAAAAGATAACTAAGTCCTTACAAGTTTTGTGAAAATTGACAATTGGAATAGTTGAAGAGGATCCAGATTAGAACCCAGTCCCCAACAAGAATGATAGTAGAATTTTTAACCACGATCTGTTCTTGCTTTGAGAATTCTTAGATTTTTTTAGTTGAACCTAATGCACGATTTGAACTGATAAACTTCTGTTATAACAGAAGAGCAATTAGAGGTTTTTCCAGCTAAGCCTATTTCTTTTAGAGAATGGTATAAGATAAATCAAAGATCCAATTTTGTACCAGAACAACTGTGTCTAACTGTAAATACTCTTCTGAATAGACAAGCCCTTAATTTATGAATTTTCTGAGGCTGTGGACAGATAACCTCTTACAGATCTAGCTGGGCAGTTTACCATCTCTGCCTATTCATTGCTTGCACTCTGCCAGAGTTTATCGTACCTTGAGCTCTGAATGCAATAACATCCACCAGAGGAAATGGTATAAAAAAATCTTGAGGAGGCAGGGAGGCTAGTGGAGAAAAACAATTTAAGCTGACACAGCTGTTTGGAAGATGAAGTTTTATTTACTGCTCCACATATAATTTAACTGTATATTCTGATTCTTCAGCTTAACATTAGCATGTGGATGAGGCAAAGCCAAGGCTGTGGATACTTAATAAGCACTTTTATCAGATTGTAATTAGATTACAATTAAAGAATAGATCTGTATTTACAGATTTTTCACTTGGGGTTTGATTTCAACATTTTTTGGCTTTTTTTTTCTTTTTTTTTTTTATTCTATTTTTATTCTCCAGGCTTATTTCAGAAAAGCCACCAGGAAGTTACTGGGTTGAGGTTTCTGTTGTAGAAGTGTATAATAATGAAATTTTTGATCTTCTGGCCAAAGACAGTTGTGGCAAAGTATCTGGCGTCAAACGCGATGTTGTCACAACCAGAGAAGGAAAGAGCGATGTTCCATTGCTTACACATGAGTAAGTACACGATTTGATCCTTATCATCCGACCACGATCTGGTGTCAATGCAATGTATAGCTGTCACAAAATTGCGTTATAGGCAACAGTTATCGCTTTTAAACAGCGAGTCCTTACCATATGCAAAAGAACAGTTCTTACTGTTTCCATTAGCCCAGTCTATTAGACTGCATTTGGCTGCAAATGTCAAAATACTTTCAGAAATAACAGTAAAATTAGTTTGGGTTATGATCCTGTGTTAAGCACCTTCTACTCAGAATACCTGAAGATAGCTGTGTATTTCGTTGTTGCTGGATCTAGAGCATCTTGTCAGCTGTAGTAAAAGAAGGGGTAACCCAGTCACAAAGCACTTCCCCTTCAGTCTTACCAAATTATAAAATTTACAGATTAGAATAGAAATGTATGTACTTCTTGTAGATTTTTAAGCAGCTGTAGTGGTAGCTTTCCCTACGCACACTGGAGTTAAAAAAAAGTACTCCAGAAAGAATAAGATTTTAAGTGATCTTTTAATATCAATACCCATCTTATGCTGCTTAGTATTCTGTTTTCATAACTGGAGGCATTAAAGTGGGAATTGATATACTGGCATTTGAACGCATAGTTCTTGAAAATCCAGGTTCTTCAAACTAAAAGCTAAGAAGTAGCTAAGCTTCTACACATTCAGTTTTAAGATGAATGCCTTCCCAGCATCAGTGTATGGTAAGTTTGATTCTTATTTACACATCTTGACGGTGTAGGGAGAGCTAAGGTATTTAAGGCTACAGCTATACTTATTTTAATGCCTTCTTGTACTTACTAAGCATTACAAAGGCTTGCTCTAGTACACATGTGAATGATTCTTGGTGTTATGTATGTGTAGTATACAAAGCAAATGTATAATACTTTCTCGTTATATATAAAACAGCTAACTAGATGGTAAAAATCACATGGCCATAACAATTCATCCATTAATAAGAATGAGTCTGTTTCAGATGCTTCATTTTAGTAATGGCTGTGTTGTTTATGCTAGTATTAAATCAACATTAGCAAAAAAATTCTGATAAGCAGTACTACTGGCACCAGAGAGGTGATGCTACCCAGTGGAATTAAGCTACTGGACATCTCCCTGTGAGCACCCAGCATTTCTGGGAATGGAAGGGAACATTTCTGTTTGTGCACTACAGAGAGGTCTAGAAACATAGAAAAAAATGTTCTGCTCCTTGGGCAAATGATGTTTGTGAAAAGAAACATCTTGCCCTATTGAAATGTTTAGCACAGTATTATAGTGTTTTATGTTTCTGGGGGAAACATGATGTTTTTCTTCACTTCTCTATAATAATGCCTGTCATGGTCTAATCTCTACTTTTCCAGGAGGAATGAGAAGTCAGATATGAAAAGCATCCCTCCTCCCCCCCCCCCCCCCCCCCCGCCAATTAAAATAAAATGCACCCTCCGTGGAAATAATTGAAGGCAGTATTTTTGTCTTGTGGGACTTAGACACATTAGCAGACTAGTAGTTGTTTGTTTATGTGGGTTTATGCTATTGCCAGAAAGCCTCGATAAGAATACAAGAATGTACTGGAGGGTTGCGCAAACATACTTTTATTCTACCTAGTTATACACATTTATTGACTGGTATTTTCTAGCCATTGAACTGCTCATAGAAAAGTGGGACCCCAGAGAAATTGTAAAGTGGCTTTCTTCACCATGGGGGCTACATAACTCCTCTCCTTTCATTCTATGAAATAATCATCACTGCAATATTCTAGGAAGGATTAACATTTGTAGCTGGGGCATGCCTGCTCTTCAGTCTTGAGGTTAAACATGATTTCCAGAGAAATTCTGCATCCTTGATTGCTCTCTGCATGCTCCATAAGAGCATGGAATGAATTAAAAATGACTGGAGCTTGAACCCTTTTGCCCTCTCTGTCTGCATTATGCTGACTGGAGGGTTTATCTCTGTCTCTGTTCTTGGATTTCCCCAACTGTGACTCTACTCCAACTTTTAGCATCTGGTTAAGGCTCTGCTGTCAAGGGAATGAAAAAGTCCTTCAGAAGAGGTTGGGAGCAGAGCCTATCCCGTGTGTGCTGAATCTTTCTTGAAGGAGGTAATCTTTTTCCTTTGACTAGAGAAGAAAGGAACTGTATGACTTAGAAAATTAAGATGGGTGCATATAATGTGGGTATGATGGGAGCTGGATTTTTCCTTCTTCATCAGACCCTCCAAGTAATTTTTAATTATGGTATTTCAGTAGCCAAGATGCTGGCCTGGATTCATTCCTAAAAAATGCCTACTCCCCTTCCCAAGGGAGCTTTGCATGGTTAGTGGGTGACCCATCTCTTTTCCTAGGCTTTGGGGAAGGGAGAGATGAGATGTAGCTGGACTTGTGCCATAGAGACAAGAACTAGAAGCAGCAATAAGGTTTCATTTGTCCTTCTAGTTAATAAAATGGCTGCTCTGTTTATTTCTGTAAATTTTAATTTATGGTAAAGGAACCTGGCACCTTGAACTAATCACCTCTTAAAAACCACTTATCTCAATCAATTGATAAATACTCAATCCTAATGCAAATATAAATAAGAATATGGACTTGTATCTCAATCATAGTGCAAGCAGTGAAAAAAGTCCAATTCATAAACAGGTTATATTAATAATTAAACAGAAAGGTTAATAAGAAAAAGCAAACCCAAACAAAGTAAGGGAACCGTTGAATGAGGCCACCCAGCTGCCCAAAATCTAAAGTAAACAGTTGCTGCTTTGAATAAAAACACATCCTCATTTGTGATAATATTTCATCTAGAATATATTGGCCTGCTGGGTCTCATTGGCTTCTCCATATATCCATTAAAGTACAGTAGTCTCTTTCCTGCTAACATGTACATCTTATTGAACCACAAAAACCTCAGTCTCTTTCTTCTTCTATGGCTTGGTTGACTTTGGAGAACACTCAGCATCAAATTTTTAACCTAACCACAACAGGGCTTCTCTTTGTAGAATCTGGTCCTGGAACGTGTGGTACATACAGCATGATAAAGTCGCAGAGATTATACTCAAAAATTATTACTGTCAGTCCTGCTGAGAAGCTACTGTGCCAAGCTTGCAGCGCTGGGCTGGGGATGCTTTTTACCTCCAAAGTCAACTGCAGTTTCCCAGTAGGTGGCCAGCACCGACAGCATACCCTGAGGCTTATCTTCTGCAAATGCTCTTCAGAGGACAGCAGCTTGTAGCACTGACCCCTTGCCGCTGCACAGCAGCAGCCTGCAGAAGCTGATGGCTTGCTGCTGCGTCCTAGCGAAGGCTGCTCGCCCCTCGGGCCGCCCAGTCCCGGCTGACTAGCTATTGGCAGATGCAGTTCAAAACTCCTCGGGAAGGCAAGATCTGCCTCCCTGGACTTGAGGCAATAGTCAGATCACCCCAGCGTGAGGCTCTGCCTTCTCTGACAGTAGGAACTAGAGCCACTGCTTCCCTGCTGGTGCCAGGTCAAACAAACAAGCAGGGAGATGTTACCAGTGGATGCACAGAGGCAGCGATACTACAGGGGAGGCCAGCCTGTGCGGCTCAGGATTGACGGGTGAAGTCTATAGCGATCATTTAGCTCCTGCAGCTCTGGTTACACAGGGAACTGCTTTTAGGTGGCTGCTTCTCTTAAGTGTCTGTAAGCATGGTGTGGCTAAGTGTTTTTCTGTTCTTCAGATGCCCTTGCTTTATTTTCAGGGGCAATTGTTTTAGGAGGGTATAGCTCTTTGGTCTCTAGACTCTTCAAGTATGGTTCTTCTTAGCATAAAATAAGTTTGTGCCCAGTGTGACTTTCACTGAAATCGGCCAAATCTAAGTCAGGCCTTGGCTTTTATCACGTGCTTGCTTTTGCTGACTGCAGCGCTGTGGAACCAAGCCTGTAGCCTGTTGGCAGAGTTATTCATGGTTCTGGTGTTACAGGGCATTTGGTAACCAGGCTGCGATACGCAGTCATAATAGTTTATACCCCCATCTAGAAACTAATGTTTAGCTGATGTAACTTGAGTGATTATTGAAGAAGGCAATGCAGTGAAAGGAAAGGATAGGCAATCTTACCTCATTCGTTTTAAACATTGCAAACCTGAGGGAAATCATAGTGTTTTTTTTCTTTACCTAATCAGTTTATTTCACTTTGTGTTAGGTTTTTTCCCTTCAGTTGGTCATATTTGCAATATTTCCTTTAACTGGAAAAGAAAACAGGTAGTACATGATAAAATGGTCTATCGAAACTTTTGCCTGTCTATTCTGATGCTGTGCCGGAGTCTCTGCTCATTGAACAGTGGAATTGAACTTTTTTCCAAGGATTCTGGATTTAATTCCAAATGTGAAATATGATTTCCAAAGGCCCAGAGAAATTTCTTTTTTTTGCCCTAATTCTTTACCTCCCAAAGAACAGGAGCAACCTTAACATAAACTGGACAACTCCACTTTTGTAAGACCAGAGATTCCAGGAATGTCTAAATCTGTGTCTTTTCTTCCACAGTGTGGAGGCGTAGAAATTTCAGTCACTTCTAGATCTGAGCTACAGTACCTATAGACCTGCAAGGCTGGCAGGCCACTTCTTCAGCACTTTCAGTACTACATCACAGCTTTTGTCTTGAATTTTCATCTTATCCCACCTATATGACTATATCCCACCTGAAAAAGGCTATATACAGTTGTTTGTGCAGCTCAAAACTGAGATTACTATAAGAAGTTAGAAGAGCAGGGAAGTAGAAATGCTCAGATTCACGTCTAAGTTGTCAGCTTTCTCGTGTGATTTTTACTGTGAGTCAGTTAAATATTCTGCTTGTTTCTTTACTTCCTAGGACTGTTGAAAATGCATCTGAATTTTTGCACCTAGTCAACAAAGGCCTACAGCTGAGAGTCACGCACCCAACACTGGTGCATGCTCATTCCTCTCGTTCTCATCTGGTGGTTACATTGACCATAACCACAATTGTCTCTGGAGATAACTTTGGTAAGTAGGATGTTACTAAAATACATCTAGAGCCAGTTGTTTTTTGAAAAACAGTCTGTGGACTGAGAGATTTTCATATTGTTTTTTCCTCCTTTTTCCAATGTTGAATACATTCCCTCTGTTCTTTTCCATTGTTTAACTTCTGCGTACCTTCTTAAATAACAGGCCAGTTTGATGTCTGAATGCTACTGAAACTTTCACTTTCAAAAAAGCTTTTTGCTCTTCTTCACATGTGTTGACGTACAGAGTCCTTGAAGTTTTATAGCATGAAACAACTAATGAAATAAATTTTATCAATAATTCATAAGATAAGGTATAAGATAAGACAGATAAAGATAGTGATAAGATAGATACTCAAATACAGTCATTAAATCACTTCGTATGACATATATAATTATTCATGCTAAGTTTGTGGTAAAGCTAACCATGCGTTTTAGGGATCATCATACACTTTTGGGTGAGAAAGAATTATTTTTTTTACCCGCTGCCTTGCAAAAATGTCCATTAAATTCAGAGTCTCTTGAACTGTTAATAATAGGCCACTGTAGGAATGGACAACATAGTTGTCTTATTTACTATGGCAAAACCTATATTTCATTACCACACCAAGACCTACCAGTTTATTGCTTTAGGAATAACTTCAGCTTTTGGGGGTTAACTTCATTTTCTTTTGCTCATGTTGTAATTAGAGTCTCTGCTTCCAGTGCTGTGGTCCATCTCCTTCATGCTCTGCAACAACAAAATGGTTTTAGAAAGTGGAAAATATTTAACATTTTTCCCTTAGATTGCGATCAGAAATTAAACCGACGATATTAGCAAAACAGAACAAACAGTGCCCTCGCTTACCTGTGGGCCTTGCCAAAAGACACAGTTACTTCACAGGTTGCAGCTCCAGCATTCCAGACGTGAGCTCTAGCCAGTTCCAGATTCTTGTCAATCAGAGATGTTACTTTTCAAAAAACAGTGTTTGCACCAGCCATCTTGCCTAGTCCAGGCTTCCCCTTGCCATTTCGAATTGCAGTCACCCTACTACGCCATGTTGTCTGGCAGCAAAGCTCTGTAGAAATGTCTAATTTATGTTGGATGCAGACTCAGGCTTTCAGCTCATAGCGCATGGATGCAGATGTGCAATACGGGGGGCAGAGCAGCACTGCAAACGGGACCTCGCTCTAGCAGTGTGACAGCGCATTCTGTCTTGTTTAAAAGGAGAAATTCCTGATTTAAAAGCTAGGTGCAATTGCCAAATAGCTCAACACTGGAGATCTAAGTCACTCAATAAAAAGTTGTAAAGTCTGTGATGAGTTCTGCACCTAAAGCCAGGGTTGACAAGCCAGCACTTTTTCAGATTTGATTAAGGTCTTTTAGCATTTTGTTTCAGTAATATCTGTTGTTTGAGGAGAGCAGTTTCTTAATTTCCTTGTCTCAAACTGAAGAGGAGCAAGAACACTTATTTTTATACTGTATGGCCTGAAGCCACTTATTCTGTGTAAACCAACACAGCTGCTCTGTCTACACTGTGAACAGCTAGCTTGGGTTTTAGCAACAGCCTAGCTGGAGAGGTACAGAGCTCTGCAACCCAATACCATCTGTTCCTTACTCACATTTTGCAGCTGGGAACTTTGTACTATTGCAACAAGACTCTTTTAAGTTGCCAAGAGAGTCTGTTGTCTCTATTACCTGTAGCAGAGTGTGTGCCTTTTATTCTTTTATGTCTTTCAGAGAGTGAGAGAGAGGGAGAGAGAGAGAGATGGATGAAAACCAAAACACTGACGAGAAAAAGCAAAACTGCTTTGGGAAAGCCCTTTTGCATATACTCCTGCTAAGCTAACATCAAAGCAGCTTTCCCAGAGAATCTGTCTTCCTCTTCCTTCCCAGCAGAGAGCGAAAGCCAGATGATGCTGCTGAGGAAGAGGAAGGACACGAAGCAGTCTAGTGCAGCCACAGAACTGCCCAGCATAGTAGGTAACCAACCTGAACAAGTGGGAGTAATGCTATTGAAGCTAATAGCTCATCATGAGGAGATGCAGCAGTGGCATATGAGGGCTGAAGGAAGTCTAGAGCGAACAGCAGCAAAGGACAAAACAGAAGAGGCAGGATGAACTTTTTTTTTTTTGCCAGAGCACCAGCAGGTGATGTTTCAAATACATAGAAACAGACTTCAGAGCTTACTGCTCCCACACATTCAAAATCTCACTTTGGTTGCAGTCAATCTAAAACATGAAAAAATGCCCTTTAAAGTCCTTACTGGACTCCTGTAACTTTTGTTTTCCACGTAGAAATGCGAACAATGGGGTTATTAGATACAACAGAACCTACACCCAAGTCTTGTTACCAACTGGTATGATCAGTTTGATGAACAAAACCATAAATAAGATAGAAAAAGTCATTTGGCCTGCCCGTGCCATTGATTCTGGCCTGCATATTGCTTCTGTTAGAATAGCCTAAACCAGCAGATATTGTACTTCCCCTTTTGATGCCCCATTTTTCCCCATCTCAATTTCCAGTGTCAGTGAGAAGCTCCCCTTGTTTGTTTTTTCCATTAACCAGGTACTTCATGGGAAGATGAACAAACCAGTCAGAGACTAAATAAAGAGGTTTCCTGCACCTTTCCACAAAAAATGAGAGACAATAAATCCACCTCTTCTTCCAGAGCCTCTTCACCAGCACAACTTGAAGCCGCTGAGAAACTGAAGCAAGTCAAAACTAGATTGCAGCTGGTGGATCTGGCTGGTAGCGAGTGTGTTGGTAAGTGAACGTGTCTGCTGATGGGCATGGATCCCCTCCCAGATCTAGGTTACAATAGTTGCCTCTACCTTTTTATGTAGGGATATCTGCTACCCTGCTTTCACACAGGGGGTGGTTTAAACCCACAGATCCTGACATAAACAAAATTTGTGGGCCTGACTGTTCCAGTTTTACACGGGTACAGTTTAACTGAAATTCTGACTGCATAAGCCTAAAGTAAGCCCAGGGCGGTTACCCATATCATAGGTATATTATTTGTTCAGACTGGTTTTATTAGGCCTGTTTTTCTACTTTGAAAATTAGCATGTCTTTGTACAGAAATGTTTGAAGTGCATAAATTATTTAAATATTACAAATATCTGTAATAATTGATATCACCATGTGTGGGTTTTTCTGCCTTATTGTGGAAAAAATCTTGGAGGAAGTTAGTGTTGAAAAGATAATACTGTTTTCATTGTTTCTTCAAAGCATTTTCCTCCTCCCCCCCTCCTGTATGCACACAATAATTTCAAAAACCTGATTATTTCCTAAAGGACAAGCTTTCTTACCAAGAAAAGCCATGCAGCCAAATGTACCATTCCAGAAATAATGTTTTGAAAACTGAACCAGTATTATGAAAGAGTCTTTTACTTTACTGCCAAAAATTCTTGCTGTTGCTCACTGTTAAACTTTTGTTCTACAGAGAAACCTAATATAATACTTTTTTTTTTTTTTTCATTTGCTCTAATTGCTGGAAACTGTTTGGTAAACACGTAATTGAGCAACAGCGTGTGTGTTTGTTCCCTCAGTTCTACCAGGACAAAGATGTACTTGGTTTGGGGCTCAGAGGGCCAGAGGCTCCAGTGAAGCCCAGCAGAACTGTGCTCGCTCACATCGGTGTTAGAGGTGGCCCAGCACATACAGCAGACTGACCTCTGCCATCAGCTGCACTGGTGGAGATTTGAAGATGTTGGATTTACTCTGATAAAAGTGAGGGCAGCTGTTAACTCGTAATTGTTTTAAAATGTGAACAAATCTAAACGAGCAGCAGTAGCAGGCATCTCACACACTTTAAATGTAATCAGCACCTTGCCTCGTTAGCTCCACAGCCATCCTGCATCATTTACAGCGTTTACTAAGTAAGTGGTCCCTTTCTAGCAAACTAGGTTTCAGTTTGAAAACTCGGCTAAATGCTTTGTGGAAGTTCATCTGACCAAATGTAGATACTCATGAGTTTAAACGTGTACCCCCTCACCTGTTTGCAGTTTTCTGCTTTAGGGTGATACCCGTTGCCTCAGGAGTCTACCTTCACTGACTGTAAAAGAAGCCTGGGGATGGCTGTAGACACAGACCCCAGTAGTCTGAGATGCATCCTATCTCAGATTATTGACACCCTGTGGCAGGGTCTTCCAGACTGTTTTGTTTTGTGCCTCTCTGCAAAGAGACTCTACCATTCCAGCCCCATCCTCTCCCACAGTCACATTTCTCCAGCCCTCATTGTCCAGACTTCTGGGGTTTTTTTTTGTTTTGTTTTGTTTTGTTTTTTCTGTTACTGTGCCTTTTCACACTTGCCTCTTGGACACCTCTCTTGTTCTCCCAGTTGGGAAAATGCTGGCCTAAAGGGAAAACAAGATCCCTAGCCTCTCTGTACAGCCTCTTTGTCTCTCTAGAGGTGGGACAGAAGGCAGCGGAGGAAACTGTTAGCCCCGTCTGACCGTCCCACTGCCACTAGCTCTGCCTAGCATGGATCGTGTGCTCTGGGTAATGAGAACTGATTGCAGATGCAACTGTAGCTCATCCACTATCCTGAAGAAAGGTTGAATTTGAAGAATGTGATGTTAAATGGTAACAGCAAGTTTCTCTTTCCCAAATGGCAGAGGTGAGGACTGGAGGAATTAATTGCTCTTAACTGCACACCCATCCAGACCGATCACAAAGTTGAGCTTGCAGCACCTCTTGAACTTGGTGCAACTTGATTTGTAGACCAAACCTTTCCAGTGTTGCTCAAGGGCAGCATAGCTACATACCGCCATGCTGGGTGGATGGTAGAAGGGCATCGATTTCCTTACAGCAAATCATACCACAAAGAACAGCCCCTTACAGACTTTGGTGAACATAAATCCCTCACACTTGTGGCTGCTGTAGAGTTTTGTTTCTGCGGCTTATGCCATCAGTGTCTCTTCTCTTCTTCCTAAGGGATACAGACAGGGCAGTTAACTATTATAAAAAATGGTGGAACACAACAGGCTTCTCTCTGGGGACACCGTGGACTGATGTTTTCAAAAGCAGCATTGTCTTGTCTGGTCTTATGGTGTTCCTGCTTTCTCAGCTCCATAATACATACGGAGCCAAGATGCATTGTACAGCTGAAGAGATCAACTTTAACATGAGATACTTCAGACCACCTGCAGGCACTGAACCTTCTTTAACCTTCCTTCAAAGAGCAGAAGTACGGGACAATGTATTGGCAGTCTGGAGTAAAAAATCACTACATCTTGCTTTTCGCATGGAAGTCACGGTTCAGAATTTGTGTTCGAAAATGCTGCGTCAAAAGCAGATGATACAGCAACAGAATTTTTCACAATTACAATTGACGCAGCTTTGCTTAGTCTTACCATTGCCCTTTTCTACACTGTACTAGGTATGTCTGGAGTGACAGGTGCAGCACTGAGAGAGACATCATTTATTAACCGCAGCTTGTCTGCCCTAGCAGATGTTCTTGGAGCAATAGCAGAACAGCGATCTCATGTACCATATCGAAATAGCAAACTTACGCATCTGCTTCAGGACTCCGTAGGTGAGGGATTATTCAGACTTTTGTTTAACGGTATAGATTTCTTTTTCCAATCTTTCCCCTCCTTTGTTGTGTAAAACTAGAGGATGATCTTGTATTCCTCCCTTGTATGTGAGCCTCTATTCAAAGACTCTGGCTTTGGAGCAGTGCGAGTACACAGTGAGAGTTCTGAACTCCTGAATTTAGCTAAACCTTGCTGTTTCCAAGGTTCAGTTGAGGAATACGCTTGGAATAATCACAACATTTCTAATAGGATCGTGTAAAGGGCAATAATTGCATTTCACTGGTGTTTCATGTCACGTACAGTTTAAAAGTTAAGCTTCAATCTTTATTACTACAGGGTGTAGTCACAACTTTGTCCACTCCTTAACGTGGTGCCCTGTAGCAAAGACAAAGGAGGGAGACAGAATATATGCATGGTACTGTGCTACAACTCCTTTTTGTATTTGGGTCTCCTTCTCTTCTCTAGCTCTTCATCTATGCAGAAATAGTTTTAAAGAAAGTGTAATTCCTGCAGTAATGTCAGATTTGTATCATATTGTTAGATATAGACTTCCCTTGAAGGAGCTGTCTGTTTTCAACAGCCCTCTTCACATACAGTCTTCTGCTTCATAAAAGCAATGGTAGCCTACGCTCGTTGTCGTGTAGATCAATACATTACCAGTGTATATAACTCACTGAAAATAATGAGGTAAATAAGCATGTTTTGTCTTTTTCCTGCTTTTAGGAGGTGATGCTAAACTGTTGGTGATGCTGTGCATCTCTCCTGACCAGAAGTACTTAACAGAATCAATGCAGTCTCTGGGATTTGGAACTCGTGCTCGGCAAGTTCAGAGAGGACAAGTCAAGAAAAAAAATTTTCCAGTGCAGAGTAAAGCAAAATAAAACCTAAGACTCCTGTGGATTAAATATTATTAATGAGTTCCTCAGACTGAAATGTATATTGTTGTCTTAAACCCATTCTTTTAGATATCAACTGCCAGATAAAATAAACAATGCTCAACGTGGCATTAGTAAGCCATAAACCTGCTGATAATGTTCTTGCTCCAAAGATAACAGCAAGTATTGACAACAGCTACCAACTGTGGTGGAATGGCGTAGAAATAAATCAGGCTTTTTTTAGGAAAGCTACTTCAAGACATGGTTTTGGTGTTGTGTTTCCTTCGGACTAAGTCAGCAGAGCCCTGATTTAGGATGGCTTGCTTCTGAAAGGCCAAGGGTGCTTCTCTTTTCTCAGTAGAAGACAGGAGTCTACATATCATTCTGGTGCTTCAAAGCAGCAAGCGAAATACTTCCCCTCAGCTTGGATTAAAATGAGACAAGTCATCGTGGCTTGCTCTTCTGTCTAGCACTGATGGGGTCATTCCTAACGCACTATCAACAGGTAGGACTGCAAAGGAACCCATCAGCTGTGCTGAATGGAGTTCTGTTCTCTGCTTTTCTGTAGGAAATAATGGCACTAGTGAGATGGAGAAAAAGAAATAAGGCTATAACTGTTATCCCTCTGGAACGCAGCTTAGGAAGCAAGTGAGGATTATACAACTTTTTGAAAACACACTCGGGTTAAAAGGTTGGAGCAATCCCAACTCTGCTGAGTTCACTAGGACTACAGCTTTGCCTGTTTGGTTTTTTTTTTTTTTTTGCTCCATGAGTGCTGAAAGGCCCTGAACTACAGATCCTAATGGCTAATGGGACCTAACTTGTACAACTGTTTTAGTAGTAGTCTGGCCTGTATTTTCACTTGCATTTCTGAAGCAAGTTAACCACATCACAACCTTGAAGATGTGCCTGCATATTCGAAAGGGGTAACATCCATCCATCGCATGAATAAAACACCAAAAAGCCAACTTGTGATATGATGCTTGTCATCTTCAAGAGGCTTTCACCCTCTTACACCAACATTGAGACAACATCGTGCAGGGTTTGTGAACGAAGTTACACTGGGAAAAGTTTCAAGGAAATTTAAGCAATGTTAGAGATGAGAATTGGTTCTGAGATGAGTAGCTGGGTTCAAATAATGTCCGATGTGTTTTATGTGCTGCGTTATTGCTCAGCAGAGGCCTCAGGATCCACTCTGAATTTTTACCTCCAGCAATCCCTCTGCCTTTAGACTGGGAGAGAGGTCATCGGTAGGTCACTGCAAGAAGGCTTAAATTGCAGTGGCCTGCCCAAAAGGCTGGAGTTTATAGTACTCCAAGTCACTTAACCTTCACAAGCATAAATATTTATCCAGAGATTATATAGCATACTATTACTGGAATTTCACCCTTGAATATATAACAGCTGCTGTGTTGCATGCAGCGCTCTGGTGCTCAGAACGTTAGCATCCAACGGGAAAGCTGTAATAATACTTGTTTTCCGAAATACTGTCACGAGGGTAAAAATACCTTAACTTCACCTGATTTCAGCAGTAACAGATGGGTAGGAGACGAATGTGGACACAGGACTTTACGAAGCTGAATGGTCACTAAAGCAATCTCAGGTGAGAAAGTGTCAGAGCAAGGAACGTTAGCCTGCTAAATGAAACGCCGGAGCAGATGACTTCAAGCTCCCCTTAGTCTCACGACAGCTAGGCTACTAAAGCAGCGCGGATCACAGCTCTAAAAGAGGTTAAGTGACAAGGGAGGGCTAGCTGATCCCACCAGCATCTTTAGGTAAGCAAGTTCCTCAAATATTTTTAAGGATTTGGCATTTCCTAAGTGTTACACAGAAATGTAACTTGTCACGAACTGCGCTTTCTTTTCTGGAGCTGCTCTTCAAAATTTGGCATTTATTTACAATCTGTGTGGCAGTGGAAGAGCAGCAATACCTATTGTTAAAGCTGAGAAATAAACGCCTTAAATATCAGCAAATACTAAAAGTTTAGGTTTCTACATTAACATTAACTCTGCCAAATTGTGCATATGCAGCATTCCCTATTCCTGTTTTCCTTGTCAGCGTAGCGTATCACTCGCTGTTTGACCCACACAATGAAGCGTACAGGATACGCAGGGCAGCAACCTTAACATTTTGCTCTAAGAACTTTCAGTTCTGGAATTTCCTGGGTTATAGAGACGCGATTGCTCAATCCCAGCATCAGATGTGATGCACTGAAGGAAAGAAGGGTAAAAGTTGTAAGGGTGAAATGGCTTTACTCCAGCATCTAAGCTGAATTGTCTTCTGCCCGAAGATTCACTTGGACCTGCTAAAGGAGAGGCTGGGATCTTCAGACATGTAAGTAGTCCCGAGGAGCAAGGAAGACAGCATGTGCAAGGCCCTGTACTTCTCTGCTGTAATTTTTTTTTCTTTAGTTTTCAGATCTTTTATGCTTTGAAATAACCGCTATATTAGAAAAGCAGGTGGGGTGGACATTCACCGAGCTTACTTCAAGCTTTCCTTTGTTGACTGAAACCTATCCTGATAAACCCGTCCTCATCGTCTTGACACTGGAAAGCCGAAACATACATACCAACACTGCAAGAAATAAAATTAGATTTGAAAGTGTTTTAATAAATGGAGACAGGAGGTCATAAAAGCACCAGGAAAAAGGTGGTTGTTTTCAAGAGAGCCCATGTAGTCTATTTGCTAATACAGCTTTGCTCTGTGGGAGGGCAGGGGCACAAGGAAACGAGAGTAAAAACTATATAAATCAGGAGAAAATCCTTTCAGTGAAGCCCACGAGTACCTAATCCAGAGCTCAGCCGCTCTCTTGGTGCACTGAAGCGAGAGCACTGCCAGCCCTGCTCTACCCCTGCCGGCTCAGCCGGGTGACCGGGTCACTTTCGGAGGGAGCGCTACTCAGTACAGGGGGTCCTCTCTGCTATCCTCTATCAGCACGCCCTGGTGGCAGCCACATGTTAACCTTTCACTGCTGGGCTCTCATTCTCCTCCCCCGGGCCACCACTTTCTCCTGTGAGAGTTCAGCCCGTCCTCAGCTACGTCGCACCTTCCGCCATCCCCCAGCTCGCCGTAGGAAAGAGGCAGGCCTCCACACGGTGAGGCAAGGCACCACAGACCCCAGCTACCTGTTGGGCTGGACTTCAGACGCCCCTCTCGAATTTATTCTGCCTTCTTCCTTGCCCTGCAGATGAGCTGAGCAAACCATTTTAGCAACAGTAGCTAAGAGCCTCCACCACCTCCTCAAAAAGCCTACCCATTATCGAAAACACAGCAAATACAAGATAATCTGGTCTTGTGAATGCTTGGGTACTCAGCCTCCTGGCTTTGTGTCAAGTTGGCCAGGGAGTCAATGGGGTGAAGCCTGACCAGCGCAGCGGCTGCCTGGGAGGCCCAGGGTCCAGCATGCATGCCAACGTACCCCGAGCACCTCACATAAAAGTGGAAGCTGCTGCCACACTGCGAGCACCCCTCACCCCTGGCACCCTGCTCACACATCCCCCAACCCACGGGCCAAGCACCCTCCCAGAAAGCAGAAAATTTGGATCCAGTTCACAGACAAAGGACTTGAGCTCACGTCTCTCCCCGCACAAGTGAATGATCTGGCTTGTAGGACATCCAGCAGATCTGGAGATGGGGTGGGGAAAATGGGACCCTGCCAGACCGATCCCCAAGTCCTAATAGCAGCAAGTACTCGTCTACGGTAAAATACACAGATATGCATACACACAGACCTACACAAAGTTAGCAGGAGAAGCCTAGGCATACCTAGAATCAGACAATAGCCTTCAAGGTATAAGTCCCAAATTTGGGCCAAAAGTACAGATTGGTGCCCACATTTCCCTGCGGATCTATCATTACAGATGGAAGTTATCAACTCCGGTTGTTGGTTCCTCTTGCAGCCAAGGGAAAGGGATTAACAGGCTAGATCCACTTTCAGCAAGCGCCTCTGTCTCCCTAGTCTGGAGAGGGAATCCAGGCAAAGGGTTTAAAGCCCCAACTCTCAGTTTGCCACGGCCAGGGAAACTGATTGCGCAGGTTTTGAAGGACATACATACAATTGCTGTGGAGGTTTTTCACTTTTTCAACCTTGATCCCTACCATACCTACCCAGCTCTAACGTTAAGCTCTGAAGTGCTGGTCCAACACACCTTCTTTCAGCCTTTGCAAATCTGTCCCCAGGGCGCTTGCAGCACCCGGCTTTCCGTACAGGGGAAGGCAGCGTGCGACGGAGCAGAGCAGAGCATAGCATATGGCACAGGAGCTGCTCCCCATCAGTTCCCCATGAGGATGTTTTTTTCAGCACCCACAGGGAACACCTCTGTGCAAGGCAGCTTACCATGCCCCGAGAGCTGCCCCACGCCGAGCACATGGCCGGCGCACTGGAAATTCATGCTGCGGTTCGTAGCAGTCTGCACCCTCCGCAGACCAGCTGTTCATCTTCCTCACCACCCAGGAGTACTCTTATCAGCAGAGCCCAAGGAAGCGATGTGATCCACAATTACTTCACAGTGCTGCATCTCATCATGGGGTTAAAAAAAGCAGTAATTAAACCAGCCAGTGCCTTTGGCCCATTCTTAAACAAAACCTTGACCTATGCTGACGTTTGAAAATTACATATTTAATTTCCACATGTGGCTTCATACCTTGGAAGCAGCCACACCACAAAAAGAGGCTGCTCTTGGTTTTGGCTAGGAAAACCATAATTAGCATTGGAAGGTTCACAAAAATGTTTAATTTGTTATTAAATTGCCGATTCCATTTTATGAAGCACTTTTCCAAACCTCTGCAGAATGCGAGGCACAGGCAGAACGAAGCGGTTATTGGAAAAGGCTTTCAGCTCCTGCTGTGGAGAAGCAGTTGCAAGCTGATGGGGTTGCAAGCCCCTTCCAAGCAGAGGAAGGGGCAGCAGCGTCTGCTCGCGGAGGAGCAGGCCGGCCCAGAGCGCAGGGACACCAAAGGTACCGCGGCCTTTCACAAAACCAACTTGGCATTTGAGCAATGACATTAACCATAGCCCCAGCCCAACAAAAATGCGAGCCACATACCATACAAAGGAGGGCACAGGGTGACCTAATTGAAGGGCATGAGTGAGGGGAAACATTGCCCACAATTCTTGTCTTTTCTTGCATCCATTTTTATCAAACCAGGTTTTATCAAACCATGCATCTAGCAATGCATTTTCCCTTTTAATTTCATTTATATAAAGGGAAACAAAAAAAAAAAATCTAAAAATTTCTAAAAAAATAAAATTTGAGCCTTCTTGAAGTCATGCAAGTGTCTCCTGGGAGGCTGAGGGAGCGGACAGCTGCATTTGGTTTCGTTTATTTGAATTCACCTTTAATAAGCGGAAAGGTGCCCATGGTCTTGACTAAGGTTGGCAACGCATCCAAACAATAACCATCCCAAAGCTGCGCCGAAGTATTTTTTGGTGACATTTAGAAGTACGCATTTCACAGCGTGCCCCAGGGGCAGGGAGAGCTGACGCAGCGAACCGATGGGCCACTGCAGCGCTTGAAAGGTTTCAGCTTGTGCCTGGCAATAGGCGGGTGCCAGGGACCGAGGCCCATGGCTGTGAAGGCAATGCGAGTGCTGTTCGGTTCAGGTGTAACCCACGGCCTCCCCGACGGCGCTGGCACACGGCAGGAACCGCTGCACAGAGAGGACTGAAGCCACCAGGCAACGCATCTTTGTGCTCTGCTGCACATCCCTCTCTGAGCTCTTGGGCTGCGAGAACATTTTCAACAGATGATTTTGTCCACCCCCTTACTTCATGAAAACGCTCCCCTCCGTCTGTGTTTTCACCTAAGATCTCAGATAAAAAAAAAAAAAAAAAGAGATGATCCCTCTTCCCCATACCCAAGAGTTTGAGACTGATCAGACAAAGCATTTGGAAGAGGAGACCCAACCTCAATATTTCAGTGACATGATGCAATACTCCAAATTCACCTCTTGTCTGTTCAGTACATGACATGTCTCTCATGACTTGGAGACCAGCCTCAGAAAACCCGCTGAAATGCTTAAATGGTCAAGTGACCAGACACATTCAGATGTCAATACTAGCAGTTCAAACACCAGGGCCTAAATTCAGCAACAAAAGATGACAATTGCAGTGCTCCAAGTATTCAGCATCAGCTTTGATAGAAACAATATGGGGAAAAAAAATCCACAGTTATCAAACTCCAGGAACATGAGATTTGCACGTCTTATCCACAGACTTGCAGTCTTACAGTTGCACCTCTGCTCATGTCCCTGGGGATCCACAGTTAAGCTGAGTTACTGCCCCACTCTTCTTCCAGCTCCTCCAGCTTCATGCTTGCAAGTATCTCCTCCAACACGTGTCCTTTCTTGCCCTTTTTTCTGTTACATGAAATTACTACCCTCGCTGGGATGAGTCACTGCCCAGCAGTTCACTTAAAGGCAAGCAACAGGAGTGGTTTTCCCTCTCATTTTCCTCTGGACTTTACTAATCAGTTCCTTCCCTCTTCTAAACAAAAATAAAACCAAAACAACAAAAAACCCCCACCCCACTACTATAAAAAGCTTTGGAAGCCACACCAGGAGCTTTGAAGATCCAAGAGTCGGAAGATGATACTCCCTCCCTCACTTCAGATGTGTGGGTTTTTAGCAGCCTGAGCCTCCTCCATCTCTTTCTGAGCACGCACGCAGGCACACAGACTCTGCCCACTACATGCTCTGAGGTGGCATTTGAAATAACACAAGCTCCAGGTTAAACTCACAACCAGCTTCAGAAATGCAAGCATTTTGCAGGGCCGCTGATGTATTAGCAAGCCGTCCTTCTCTACGCTTTAGCCACAGGCCTCCAATGCTTCCAGCCCCGCGCACTTTGGCCAGGCAGCGCCGACGTTCCCGACACAATGTGCATTACACCTGCTCTGATGAGTTTCATCTCTGCTTGAGATCCAGGCGTCCGCACTCCTTTTCTTCCGACCCATTTCCCAAGTCCTCCCTGGGGCAGGTAGCTCCACGTGGATGGATGCATGCACTCATCCACACACCAATTAGTAAGGAGCTGGAGGAGCAGCCCCTGCTGCTCCGGCTGGGTCTGCTGCCCAGGCTGAACCCACAGAGAACGGCCAGCCAGTGCTTAACATGCCGATGCTCTTAGTGCTTCGCAATGCAACTGAGCTTAGGCAGCCAGATCTGACAAGTTATCTCCTGGTGTCCGGCTTGTGGGACGCACGTCCCAACAGAGACGGGACAAAGTTCACAAGAGGCTATGCAACATTGCAGCATCCAAACAGGGACACCTCACGGAGATGGCACAGGGCGCAATCCAGAGGGACTACAAACTGGGTGCTGGGAAGGTACCAGGCAGTGCAAAAGCCACTGCCCAGGCTGCCTCCAGGGGCCATAAAGGGCATCGTGTCTCTGGACATCCCCCGCTGATGCTGTCTTACGGAGAGACACGTGTCCCATCTGCTGCCCTCCCAGTCTCCATCCAGAAGAAAGGCTTTATAATGCCTTTTTGTGGAAAGCTGTTGTAGATGCACTGTGGACATATACCAGCTGGAAGTTACAGCAGTATCTTTTGCTACTGTTCACTACCTAATGCCATGTGAGCAGAGAAACACCTCTTAGTAGCAAGCCCCTTAGATCAGCCAAGACCCTACAGTGACGTACCTGTTGTGCTCTTTACCTCTCCTCTTACCTTGGCTCATAAAGACTCTGAAACTGCCCATGCCAGCTACCAGGCCAGCAGCTGTGATGTGGGGAACATGCAACAGACAATGCAAAGGGAGGAAAAAGAGGTCCGTAGTCAGATCTGAGCCTGACTTCTGCTTCCTTACCAGAATCTCGTTTACCTGCTAAATTTAGCATAGCATTTGCAACAGCAAGAGGCAGGACGAGGCCGTGACGCCTGAACACAAGAAGCTGTACCTGCACGTTCACCAGCATCATCTCCATGTGAACAAGGAGAGAAGACTTATGACGGACACACTGATGTAGACACTGCATGACTGCAGACAATTCGCAACAGCCACTTTCAGGACATGGGATGCAAGCAAGAGGCCTACAGTTTTTCAGCATGAGCAGGTTTGTGTTAACCCCTTCCACCTCGGTTCCATAAATCGTGGCACATCAAAACATCACAACCTTTGCAATCCCAGCTGCAAGTCACGAGCTCTGCTCTATGGTATACAGAGAAAATGCACAAGAACTGATGAATAATGAAAATGTAAAAATGGGCAGTTGCATGGGGACACGGGGCAGAGGAAGAGAGATGAGCTACCTGCACAGTCACTGTGCAGGTCCTGGGAGGGCTCCTGCTGGTAAGGATAGAGCAGGTCCTGAAATCCTGGTAGAAAACCTTCTCTGGTCAAGTTATATAGCAGGGAAATGCAACGCCTGGGGAAGGTGGGCACACAACTACTGCCTCCTGCCTCTCATGTCACCAGGACTGCATCCCGTCCGGTTGTGGAGCTTGCGTGAGCTTAGAAGCAGCTACAGGCTTTACCTCTGGCCAAACTCAGGCCAAAAGAGCAGCCATCTTCTCCCTGCTCATACTTCCAGGAGGCATCCACCTCCTCTTGGTGGAGATGAGCACCCACACTCTGTCACAGGTTTGCTCTTGCTGCATCTCTCCTGAAGCGAGCCATGCCCTGCCATGGGGCGGTGCGGTGGTCCCTCTGCAGAGCAGACCACGCCAAGCCCGAGGAAAGCGAGGTGCCGCTGGGGACACCTCTGCCCATGCACCAGCAGGCCTGGCGCTGCACAAGGCAGCACCAAACTGCCTTCAGCCAGGATGCCTTTTTGGAGACCCCAACCAAGCACTCGGGATACCAACATAGCTCATGGTGATCCCTGAAATGCCGGCTTCCCAGGCAGGACGAGGTGCTCATGCAGGTCTGCAGAGACCTGTTATCTGGGGGTACACAGCTGGTTCCAGCACACAATTAAATTACACACAGCCAGTGACCACAGCCCAGCACCCACACGTGAGAGCTGCTCCACAACAGCCGAGAGGGTCCTGCACCACCAGCGCTTACAACTCCTACAGCAAACAACATTTGGGCAAGAACGAGGGGCAAGCAAGCCCTACCCCACCACCCCAGCAGGGCTCTCCTTACTTCTCTCCTGGGCAGCTCATCCACAGGGCAACAACACTAGAGCCTGCTGGTGACTCTTCTCCCAGAAAGTTTGCAGAGACCCACTCCTTTCCCTGGCTCTTCTCCTGAGAAGGGAGCTGATTTCCTGTGCTTTGATTGCCCTCCTCTGTAGCACCCTCCACCTGGACCTGCTACCAGCTGCAGCAAGGTCAACACCTGAGCCGCTGGGAAAACTTTCTGGCCCCTGCTCGTGGCCAGAGGAGAGCAGCTTGGGGACATTAGAAGCCACCTCATGCTCCTCCACGCCTAGGATGTCACCACTGAAACAGCTGTCCCTGCTGTCACCGTGCCTTGTGGGGCTCTGTGTTTTATCCATGCATCCTCTACATGGGGAGAAATCATAGTTGGAGCTTCGCGGGCACCTGCCTGGAGTTAGAGAGAGGCAGCTCTGAGCCTGCAGGATGGCATCCATGAAGCGGGGCCAGAGCAGTGGTAGCAGCAGTCTGGGGCAGCAGCTTTGGTGAGTCTCCAAAGCTTGTTAACCTTAAAGGTGCTGGGTTGTCTGAAAGCTCAGCCAAAGTCCTTGGGAAAGACAGCCTTCAAGAGCTCCTACCCTGCTCCATTTATCCTGAAAACAGGATAAAATCAGCATCACAGCTGTAGGGCTCTCCCTTAGCATGCTAGCCCTATATTTTTCAGCAGTAATTCTGCTTTGCATCTCAAAGTGGTTTGTGCTGAAGCAGATTGGAAAGCAATGGTTTGTAACCTCTCTATTATTTGCAGTGCAAATGTCAAGGAAAATTGTACCCAGCTGCTCCCACAGCAAACCCTGCTGCTCATCCCCTGCTGCAGGACGTGGCTAGCTGAATGCCAGCACTGGCAGCCAGGCTGGGCTGGGACTGGCTGGGGGCACAGCCACTCCAGAGGAAGGCCCTCTGTCCGCACCCCCGGCCTCAAGGTATTTCCTAAGTGTGAGTTTGGATCTAGAGGTTCAAAAACACACCTGTACTTGGGGCTCTCCTTACTGGTATGGGCCCTTCGAGTGGTCCTATTGCCAAATCTTCCCCTCAGCCAGGTATGCTGGGAAGGATTCCTCATTTTTCTTATTACAAGCTGTGAGCCTTATGCAAAAGCGTGACTCAGGGAGCGGGGGCTTTAAACAGAAATAGCAGTGTACTGCAACACCTGCGAGAAATGTGGTCAAAGCTGGCAATGCTAATATTGTCCACCTGGCCCCAGGTGCCTCACCTGCCTTTATGTGCCCACTCCGGTAACTGGCATGTCTTTCTTGGCCATACCAAGGACGGAAGCTCCCAAAAATGCATCTCGTAACCCATTAGCACTTTAACGGAGGGATTATGGGAGCCCTCTGTTCATGCCTGACTAGAAGGACCATGGGCAGAAAGTCTGCATTAGCCACAGAAAGATCATATGGGCAGAAACCCCTCCCTGATCCCAGCAGCAGCTATGTGTGCTGGGAAGAGGACAGGGGCATTGCTGGTGTTGCTGGTCCTGCAAACGCAGAGACCTCAGCATCCACTTCAGCAGACGCTACAGACAAAAGCCAGGCCAGCTTCCCAGGCTTCCTCCAGACACACAGAGAGCCATTTAACCCTAAATATAGGAATGCAGCCCACAAGCCAGACAAGAAAGATTTCAATACCACTGCCAGGAACAACAACAAGCTGCACCACAGACTTTATTTCCAGCGGTGGCTAAGTGCGGATGCCTCAGAAGAGGGCAAAAAGCCTCCTCACTCTCATCCTCTGAAGTTAGGCATCAAGGAGAGAAAAGTACCTGGCTTCCTACAGCGCTTGTTTTTGCTCAGGGATCTCCATCCCAATAGCCAGAGCTCTTCTGAATGCACTTGGGTCTGAGACGGCGTGGAGGGGAGGGTAACCCCAATGCCTGCAGCCAGCAGAAGAGCGGGGAGGAGCTGCCTCAGTGCAGCCCTCCCAGTCTGAACCCCCTTGGTTAGAGAGCGAGCCGCATTTCAAAGCTTCATTTTCTGAGAGGGTGTGGGAATTGGTCAGTGTTGCCATGATCGTCAAACAACTTGGGCTATTTGTCAGCTGGCCATAGTAAAGAGGCTGAGTACTTTGCTGTCGCTAAAGTATTCAGCAGTATTTTCCATGTGGTGGGTTGAGACTTAAGGCTTCTAGCACATGCCATATCCAATTATCTCATTGCATATTGGGAACAGCAGTGACTGGAGAAAGAAAAATAAAGATTGGTATAAATGTATTTATGAGATTTAAAATAAAAATGTGAGGCTGATATTGCCAGCAAGAAAAATAAAGCAGAATTTTAAAATACCACAGCTATGCTCTTCAATAGCCCATATTCAGCCACCCCTGCAGCCTACCAGAAAGGATAACTATGATTTTTGCTCATTACATCTCTGCAGTAGAACAACAGACTTCCAACGCAAGGGGTGCTATCTGCATCCTACTCTCTTAAACACAATCTCTTCCTTCCAGAGCCAAGTTCAGGGCCCAGGATGACAGACGCAGCTGGTACCTGGCTGACCAGCAGAGTGAAAATGCAGCATGGCCACGGGCTGGAGCATGTCCCCAAAAAAAGAGCTGCAGGGACACAATACATGCCAGCAAAGGAGGGGTGGGAACTACTTTGCGGTGGGTTTACTTTATAAAGTGTTGTTGAGATGCTACCCAAGGGCGTCAGGGAGGTGGAGCTGGTCTGTGAGACGCGGCAACAGGCAAGTGATTGCAACAGTGTGCAAATGTCATTAAAAATTCAGTATGGAATTAAAAATTCAGTCTGCGTGATTTCCTGGGTGCGGCTGGGGAGGCGCTCAGGGGCGCTGCTCCGATGCCTGCAGAGGCTCTGTGGGCAGGGTTCTCGTCCCGAGAGGAGGCAGCTTGGTGATGAGAGAAAAACTGCTTCACTGAGTGGTACCCAAGGCCTGTCAACACCCGTCCGGTCTCCAGCGGTGATGCCCCGTGCATGGTACTGAAGGAAACTACAGGCACGGAGCAGACACACAGCCACCCTGCCTCAACTACGGCCGCTCAGATTCCCGCCGTCCCTGCCTCTGGGACTTTCTGCCCCAGGGGCAGACTGCACTGAATGGGTTTGTCTTCCATAACGTGACTTGTTGTCGGGTTCTTTTGACCTCATATCAACATTTCACACCTAGAGCATCCCATGCCAAGGACTCCCAGAAGCTAAGAAGGAGCAGCTTTGTACCCAGCGTAGCACGGGCACACGGCCCTCGGTGCGGGATCTGGACGCGCCGCCCTCGGGCCCGAGAGATGCTGCCCCGGCGACCTGGCACCACTCAATCCTTTTTGCACGGGGTTCAGTGAGCGCCTGATGGCCACTGCCGGCCTCGGGCCCTGCTCGCTCAGCTACCGAGGTCCCGGCGGTTTGGCCTGCCTGGGCCTTCCCGCCTCCTGCCGCTTTACAGCCGGCCGTGCGGCCGTGCCCCGGGGCAGCGGCCAGGTCGGCCTCCAACCATGCGCTGACAGAAGCTGCCCGAGCCGTCCGCTCTGCGCCACATGGCTCCCCCCCCGCCCCGCGGCAGCTCTGCCTGAGGCCGCTCGGCCCAGCCGGCACCGGCGGCGGGAGGGGGCGGCTGCCAGCACCCCGGCCCCGGCCCCGGCCCCCGCCGTAGCGCCGGCGGGAGGAGCCCCGGCCGTGGGGCAGCGGCTGCCGCGCTCCTCGGGCGCCGCCTCGCGGCCCGGCCCGGCCCTGCCGCCACACGGCCCGGGCCAGGCCGCGGCCCCGCGCGGGGAGCGAGGCATCTCCCCCGGCGCTTCCCTCCGCCTCCCGCCGCACACGGGCCCCTCGGCCCCCTGCGGGAACGGGGCGAGCGGCCCCACGCGTGGCCCAAAGGCTCGGGGCCCCGTTGTTAATATAGGGGAGAGAGACGGTGGCGGCCGGGAGCACCCGCGGGCGGGGTGGGCAGCCCGCGGCCAGGCTCCCCCTCGGCCATTCCCAGCCGCGCCCAGGCTTCTCCGGCAGCAGCGCCGCGGGCACCTTTCTGTGCCCCGGGTCACCCCGCCGCCGCCAGGGGCCCGGGAGCAGCCCCGAGGGGACGCGTTCGTTCCCTTCCTCCTCCCCGCCCCGCTGGGGGCCTCCCGGAGAGGCGGGAAGGGACGGGCCTGGCCGGGGGCACCGCAGCCTGGGCAGGCACCCAGAGCAGGGGCAGGCTCCATGGCGGGGTCTCCCAGGTAAGGGTGCGGGCAGGGGCGGGGACAAGCAGAGCTGCCAGGAGAAGCCGGGAGAGCCTGGCCAGGAGACACCGTGCCCACACAGGGGAAGCACCGTTGCTGGTGGGCAAGGAGCCACAGCAGGGAGCTCGCCCACCGGTGTGAGACTTTACAACCCGTTCTTGCTCAAAAGTGTTCAGGCTCTTAAAACACCGTGTCTGCCTCCAGCGTCTCAGACCTCGCTGCCAAGAACTCCACCGCGGAACTGCTCTCGCTTCACCCCAAATGCCCGAGGTGTTTTAAAGCGCCCCTTCCCCGTCAGCTTTAGCGCACACCTTCAGGCCTTACCTCCGTGCGGCTCCCGCAGTCGGCACGCCTCAGCGCAGGTCGGGTGCAGCGACAGCATCTCCCCCATCCCACGCTGCACCACCTTCACGAACCCACACAGGATGCGCGGGTACCGCGAGAAGCCCAGTCTTCAGAGACAGGCTCACCCTCTATATTCTGGTCAGCAGCAGGGCACCCTAGCAGGCAAGGTGCTATTACTTGCCAAGCAAAGAGAAGTGACAAAGTCTTTCAGACAGATGACTTAATATTTGCCTATTATTTAATTTACCTCCATAGAAAGCTCCATCTGTAACCAAACCACCTCCTTCCAGCATCCCCAAACCAAAGCTGGATGAGTCTCTAAAATCCTTGAAAATTTATATATGGGAATCACAGCAGGTAGTGGAGAGAAATGTGAAGTACAAGATGGGAAGTCATAAGAATAGGGGCAACACTACAGTATCAAAGTACACCATAAAAAATTTTTTTCTTTTTTTTGAACGCTAGCTTTAGTGGTCCACAACATATCCAGAGAAAACGGGGGGAAAGAAAAATTACAGGGGAACCCTAGTCAGCAAGGTGCACCGAGAAGAGATGTGAATAGTTACACTATGGCACTCCTTCATAGACTTATGTCCCAAGAAAAGCAGAACTTTCCTTTATCCGTGCCAGACACCAGGCCAGCAGGTTAGGTGATGTACGGCAGAGCACTTTGCATCAGGTGGGCCGGCGTGCCCGTCCTCGGATGCAGCCCCCGGCAGGATGCTGACAGGATTTCTCTACGCCCTTGGGAGTTCGCACGCTCGGTTTTCTTGACTAACCACCGCGAGCAGCTTAACTTGTCTCTTCAGTGAGATTCAGGTCCCATTAGCGTTCCCGCTGACTCCAACCTGCTCGACTGGGTCCTCAGGGCCTGACAGAGGCCCCTTTGGCAACGTGCTCCTGAGAGTGGCAGGGAAGAAAAGGCTGCAGTGCCATCACAAGCCAAGCTCACACGGGTTACAGTCTGGCAGCAAATTCATTTCTACAACCTATCTCAAATGGAAGATGTCACTGACATGCACCTCTTGGAGGAAAAAAAAAAAAATACACAATTACCTTTTTCTAGCCGTACTTTATTGCAGGTGTACATATAGTTATTTATATTTTATTTTAAACAAGAAATTCCTTTCATGGAAAGGAGAAACTTTTACCATTAAAATAGAGCGATTATACCATGAGTATTTTACAAATATGTACAAATATCGGCAGCTAGTTTCTAACATCAGCTGATAAATGCTTACACGGTACCCTCTACCAAACTAATCAAAACCAAAAGTAACAAAAGACCTTCTAAATCTGAAGACAAACAAAAAATAAGTCTACTACTAACAGAAACAGTTTTTTCATATGAATACAAAAACTTGCATAATAGATATTCACAGTGCTTGTAAGATATTAATTCATTCTCAGTCTACACACAAAAGTGTCCAGTCTCCCCTTCATATGCCTACGTAACTTCGAGTACGGGAGGGAGCTGCGCAGACCACCGAGAGAAGACTGCCAGACCTGGGGAGTTTGCCCTCCCCACCCGCCAGGAAAAAATACCAGAAACCCCCATGTATGTACAAGGCAAAGGATGCTCACACAAGAGCCAGTTACACTGTTTTTCAGGCACTGGTGTATTTTTTAAGCCAGCAACAGCAGGATTACAGCATTTCACCAATTCCACTGAATGCAAAAAGAAAATAGCAAGCCGCTTAGTGGCAATAAACACTAAGGTGGTTAGGCTGGAGCAGGTATGAATGTGATCGTCTTTGAGACGCGCGTGCACGGATGTGAGCACATGGCGCACACGTGTGTTTTGTGTCACTTTTCCCAACAACTATACCCTCTGAATTTTGAGCTTTTTTCCTGTTAACAACCATTGCCAGAACCACGAGTAACTGTCCACCTGCACGCGTGGGAGAGCAACAGTTTAGCAGGGCTGTCACTCCACACCCCACCACCTTTTCCACAGACAGACGGGCACCACCGCAGTAAGAGCCGTCCCTCCAGCTCCACAGCGGCTGCAAGAACAAGGCTGCTCCCGGCAGCAAGGCCACTGGCCTCCTGGATCCTGGCCATGCCCCTCTCCCGCAGCTTACGGCCAAACAGGCCCCAGGTAACAGGGAGCGACCGACAGCGGGAGGCTTGACTGAACTGTTCAGGAGCAGCCAGATGTCCTTTACCCATTTAGGAGAGTTTATTTTGGATGCAGTAAACATACCTCAAGTACTCTGTAAAGGCATTTTGACTTTGCTTGGAAGAAGGGAAAAGAGGCTACAGTGAACACACAGCTCCTAATTGTTCATTACAAAAAGAAAGAACAGTGTGATCAAAGAGGGCACAATCAATTAAGTCGTGGCTACAGTGAGCTTGTGCCCATCATTCCTTCCTCAAATGCAGAGCTAGGGTTTGGTGCTGGATTCATCTCAGAGGATGTACAGCCACTGGTGCCACTTCAGTACATGCAGATGCAGCTGGATGCTGTGTCTACACCACACTCACTTGCATAGAAATAGTGAGATGACAGGCTTCATGGAGTTGCTATTTTAACAGTTTACAAGAATGCAATTTACCAGACAACTGCTAAGCCTGCAAGCCTACCGTCAAAGCAGCAGCTCGAACCCTCCTCCTCATGGCCTGGCTTCCTTCCTTTCCTGAATTGGGCTATCTTCAGCTTTTGAGTGATCAACACTGCACAACACACACTTCCTCAACCGGCAGAGTAGCATCAGTCTGCTTCTAGAGTTTGCCAAAAAATGATTAGCTTCCACCTGCAAGGTTGTCAAAAGCTGGGCACAGGTTACACATGCCTGTAAGTACAAGCTTCCCAAATGCTAGGAATCGACGAGGGGAGGAGGTACCAGGGGAAGACAGGGAAGGAAATCAGACAAACATACATTTATTTGGATGTAACAAGGTAGCAGGATGTTTTCCACACAAAATGCTTGAATCAAACAGCACAACTATTGTTATTTTCCTCGTGAGAGCCAGCACAGCCAGCTCCACCACTCAAAATCACCAAGGAAGTACCCTTGGTTTGGCACACAAACACCCTGCGCTTCCACCATCACACATTCACATTTGCATGACCCATCCATGACTAAGTTGGACACAGTCACTCTGTCCTTCCAAAGCGACTTTTTCCAGTCCATACTTGCCTCCTAAGCAGAGGAAAAATGTCTAAGGAACAGATTTATTAAAAACAAAGAAAAGAACAACATAAAAGTATGATTCAAAGTAAGGGGTGATCATGCCTGGACAAATTCTCCAGTCACACTCCTGTCTTCAAGAGCCAGTCAATTAACGCTTTTAACTTGTCTTCTGCACTCTCAGAAGCAGGAGAGTAATTTATTTTATCCCCTCCCCCATCTCCCCAAGGATATAAGCATTTATTTACCAATCTGCATCATGGCAGAAGTAAGACAGCTGAGAGACAGTTCTATTTGTTGCATTAAAAAAAAAAAAAAAAAAAAAAAAGAGCAACACACATTGTATTTGGCTGGATGCTTGCAACAAAACAAAACAACAACAACAAAAAAAAGAGAAATAAACTCCTGGCAGAGCAGGTCTTTCTCCCAGTAAAGCAAATAGGCAACCTGTGTTCATTACAACAGGAACAGGCTAGACACTTCCATACACACACCCCCAAACGTGCTCAGACCATATCCTGGCCTGACAGCTGTTGGCAGTGTTGCAGCAGCACAAACTCAAAGACAACCAAACTATTTGTACGCTAGCATTCACATCAGTGGACCACAAGAGAAAGGCAGGAAAATAAACTGACATAGACTTTACATTTCTTTCTGATAAATCCATTTAGACAGAGTGTTTGCTTTACTAGCTCTGCACCAGTTTTGGTCCACTGTTTTTGGTTTTTATGTTGGTTGCGTCACTGCTAATGGTGCAGGCCACCTCCATTTTCTGCTCAGACAGACACTTCAAATGCCAGCGTTAAGTGCTACACTCCAGTTGATTTGCCCTGTAGTCAGGTCTGCAGAAGTGATGCCACTTACTGATTATGGAGCTGAATAACAAAGCCGCTCACAATCTCCTGCAAGAACCAGAGTGACATCACATGTGTTAATGAGGTATATATTTCCATGATGAGCTGTTTCCTGGCATGGAAGAGCTCCAATCTCATTACACCACGAACTCCTCCGGGAGCTGGTCCTCTCCCAGAAGATCCAAGGAGAGGCAGTTCATGGATCGCTTCCCATAAAGGGCAGACTTGGTTTTGCAGTCCACTGTGGAATAAACGCAGCCATAGATAGACAGCTTATCCTCCAGGCTGCAGCCAAACGTGTAGCTGTGGGATGTGTCCGAAGACAGTGTGGCACTTAGTGGTGGGTGCCGGTGCTTGTAAAGGCGGATGTCATCCAAACTCTGGCTGTGCTGGTCCGTGCAGCTCCTGCTTTTGGGCGATCTGACCTGCCAGTTCAGTAAGACACATGAATAAAAATGATGAGCTCAGACACAGCCTAAGGATGCTGGCTACGCATGCTACAAGTTTTCCAAAATTGTTCTTCCACTCCTTCAAAACAGCCCCACCAGCCTTCTGAAGGACATTGGCTTAATGAAGAAGCTGTGAACCATTAAGCAATTGCAAGTGCATTAAGATGCCCTGGCGTGTTGAGCCAGATCCTGATCCCTCTGCACTGTGTCCTCAGTGTCCAATACAATGGACGAAACACTTGACAGGTATTGACACCTGAATGACCTGACACTTCTTGGCAGATCTGTGCGGTCATCCTCTAACAGACAAAGTGCACGTAACGAAAGATTACCCCAACTGCTTGAACACACTGAGTTAGTGAAAATGAGCTGAAAGGAAGGTTCAGAAGGCAACCACACAAACTAATAGGTTACCGTGTCCAAAATTCACGAAGTGCAACATACAGTTTCATCTACATAACATTGTTCAGCAATGAAGAAGACAGAAGCAATAAACCAGCAGTAATTCCCAGAGGCAGCTTCTTGCTACACAAGCTGTAGAGACTTGGCCTCTGTGGAGGAATTACTGACCATCCCAGGCTTTCCCACCTGTCTTTTTTCTTACTCTGTCTCTTCATGATCAGATTTTAAATTCTAATATTAAAGCTGACTTCAGGAATATCACTTTTAAACCAAGACAATTCTGTTGGCAACACAGAAAACTCCCTCCCAGTATCACTTTTCTCACCTCCACAGGATGGGAATTAAAACAACCACCCTGAGGACACCCTGTGCTGGCTCAGCTGCGCTCCCAGAAACAGGCACACGCTGTATGGTCTGGTCAACACTAAGGAAACCCAGTTCTGCAGCATTTAGTTACATGGCCTTGGAAGGAAGATTTGTTGATTTTTTTTGTTTGGTTGGTTGGTTGGTTTTGGGTCTTTTTTGTTTGTGTTGTGGTTTTTTAGGTGTTTTGGGTTTTTTTGTTTTGGTTTGGTTTTGTTTTTTCAAGATGCACCAAATATTTGATGCATAGAAGTGGCAGCCAGGTCTTTGCAATTGCTTAAACAGTCCTGTGTTGAACAGAAACATTCTTATAAAACAGATGCCTCCTGATCAATTAATAGCATAAGCGTTTGTTGGTAAAAGCATTAACGTAAAAGCATTACTTTAAGCAAGATGCCCCCTCCTCGCCTTGCACTCTTAAGTCACTCCACTGAAATATAGGAATAAGTTCGTTATTATTTGTACTGCACAGCCTGCAGCTTTGGAAAAAATAACCAAGATTTTATTTAAATCTCCTGCAGCACTTTATGGACTATTTTGCTGATAAATGAAAATTTCTTACCACTTTTGACTGGGTCCACGAAGAAGCATGAAAAGAGGAAAAAAAAGTCCTAAGAAGTGATTACAGTTCTTGTTCAGAAAAGTTCAGGGAGTAAAGGGGAAAATGATGAATAGATTTTTTTAAATTCTTTTAGCAGAATTAAGGTTTATTTGGATTCAAAGAGAGAAGAAATGGTGGGGGCTTGGTTTTTTAGGGTTTTTTTTGTTGTTGTTGTTTTTGGCTTTTTTTTTTTTTTTGAAGAACACACACAACATTTCTATCCCAGTGGGTACAGCTGTACTTTGAAAAGAAATATTGTTTGGCCTTAACAAGACATTTTAATAAGCTTTTTCCAAGCACAACTTATGACATGACATATTTTACCATATATAGTTGCCTTTTCTCAAGGATTTGATAAAAAAAAAAAAAACATTGACAACAAAGACTTCAGCACATACATAGTATAATCACACAAGTGATAGTACTTAGAGCTTGAGCATCTGGTTTTGCTCTGATGTGAGCTCCTTCGGGCTTCAGGAGCAGGAAGATGATCAAGTTTGCAACCCACATCCAAACTGCATGGATGGTCTTGGCTCTATATTGCACTCAAAATTTGCAAGTGGTTTATTTTCCATTTCCCGTCTGGGAAACTAAGGCAGATGATAGCTAGCTTGCAAGATTTCCATGCAGATTTCTCCAAACCTCTCTATACTATTCTGGGCCCAAACACTGCTCTCATCCTATTCCTGATAGCAGTAGCTGGCCAACAGCTGGTTTTGGTTACACCATTTAAAATCAGTCAAACGCAGACCCATCACTTTCACCTGATTTACAGCTGTCTCCATTACACTAGACCTTGGTTCAGTGCCCACACGCAGACCCTCCTGCTTAGTGCCCCACCTTACCTGGTGAAGGGATTCCACACTTTGACCTCTCATTTTTATTAGCGTGACTTGCACCACAGACAGCGATTCCTGATTTATAGCTGCAAAGGAGAAGGAGGAAGTGAAAAGCGTTGCAGGTTTGAGGTTTTGTGGGCTGGGGAAAAGGGAAGTTGTTCTCACAGGCCACATTCAAGCAGTGCTATCTTATAAATGTAAGTATACATCAGTAAGCACCCTCAATGCTCTGGGAGGTTTGTTCACAAGTACTCCGTTTTGCCCCTAAGGATCAATGTTTAAAAACTCTCAAGATAACAGCTTCTCATCAACTTGTCCCATATTCACCCATCTTGCTTTTCTATAAAGGCTGTACATCTTAAGGCCAGGCAGCTCCTGCGTGGTGCCGTTGTCTAGCATTCCCTGTATCAGAAGCCACAAAATTTTACCTGTTAATTCCTGTGACTAGCCCATTAATCTGTGGTTGAACCCCTTGGCTGTTCTGTGGTATACAAGATTTTAAACCAAATTCCTTCACTACAGAAGGTTTACCTCAGTTATCTTTTTGTCATTAACTGAGTATAAACTTGGCAAATTTGGAGAAAGAAGACCTTGAGGAGCACAGAGGAAAGCACAACTGTACAATATAGGGTGCTGGCCTTTAACCTCTAGATGAGCTGACTTCAAATCCTGTTGCGGTAAGGCAGTAAGTAGCACTGGCAGTTGTTTGGAAGAAGACACAGCTTGCTCAGATCCCTCAGATTATGCCTGGCTTGCCAAACATATCTTCCTGTTGCTAGAGCCTAAAGAAAAACACTGAGCAGTAGCAGAAAGCCATCTCACCTTGGCAGCTAGCAGCATCTAGAGGAAGAGATTCAACAGATTCTCCCACAGTGGCCTCCTCTAACTGGTCTCCCTCTAAAGGCGCATCTACAGGCACCTCCTCTGGCTCATCTACTGCCAGCTCAAGCTCTAGGAGAAAGAGAGCAGCAGGAAGTTTAGCATTACACTTCTGTTCCAAACTGCTTCACGTTCTCTTACTCCCCATTCTCCTGCAGGAGAAGGCAAGAGCAGGCTTAGAGGTTGCTCCGCATCTCCAAATTCTTTACCATCATCCTGAGAGTCATCTTCAGCCCGCCCTTTGCTGCCACTGTCAATGCCAGAGCTACCGTAGCTGATGGTTGAGCTGCAGGATTTCTCTTTCCTATGCACCCGGTCAATGCTGAAGGGCTCATCCACTGACATTTCCACCGACACGCGGTGCCTGGAGTCAGCCTCGATGCCCGATGTGTGAGAGCTGCCGTGACTCCCCGTGGACTGGCGTGAGAGACGGTTATCCCTCCGGCTGCCCCCACTGCTCCCGCTGCCGCGCGAGTTCTTGTCGCACGGGTCCAGGTCCATGTCTAGCGTGTCACTGATATAGGACTCCCGGTAGCGCTTCTTCTCTGAGGAAGAAAGACGAGAGAAACCAGTGGGAACTTTAAGCAAGACTGAAGGAAGGGCAGCAAAAATAATCAGTAAGTTCTGGGACTGGCACAACCCGACAATTAAGAAACAACTGCTGCAGCTACTGAACAAATACAGGGACAGTTTTGTATTTTGTTTGCTCAACAGATACTGGGATGCCCAGCTGGCTGTAAAAGAATGTCAGTCATACTTTCAGTAAACCCAGCATCTCCTGAATTAGAACAGGCAGGCAGAAGCAGTTATGATACAGAAACTAGTAGCTGCCAGAATGAAGGAAAGGTCAAAAAAAGGGGGAATTACTTCGCTAACCTAAGTGCTTAGTCTTTAAAAACAGAGTGCATTGATTCTTTCTTGAAACAGTCACCAACATATGGAGACAGCTAAGAACAGGATCCCCATAACTGGCATTTATTAATAATTTATTCATTATTTCTCCCATGGCTTGTATCTGTTACCTACAGAGAGGTGTGCTGAGGGTGGTCAAGAAATCCACAAGATACCAGTAGACACAAAACGACCTAGGGCCTTTTGCCCACACGCAGTTGGTCAGTGAGCCTTTCTACAGGTGACCGGCACGTGCCAGTGGTTGCGCCCAGACATCTCAAGGCCACTTCTATAACCGCACCGAAGGGAAAGACAGAAATAACCAAGCTAGATGAAACCAAAGGCTGCCTTGCCCTGTACACCGATTCCACACAACCAGCGATCACTTCAGAGATGGATGTAAGCTCCTTAGAGTTAGCTGAGACGGGCGATAACCAGAAACAAGTTTCTTCCTGACTTCTCACTGGAAGGAGTCAGCCTATATCCTCAGACAAGAGGACCAGCTACTGCTAGCTGACTTCTACTGACCCTGAAGGTAACGACACAAGGCTTACAAACCCCAGAGAAGACAGAGAAAGCGTGAATGGAGAATGCAGGGAACAGCAGTCAGGAAAGAAGTAGGGGGGAAAAAAAAAAAAAAAAAAAAAAGCATTCGGGAGAAGGCTAGAGGGAAGGGGACACAATCCTCTGAAACAAGACCGATGCAACACATTAAAAACACTGGGGAGAGGTAGGCTGAGAAGTTGTAGGAGACTGCTTGCAGAGCTGGAAATTGAAAGGGGCAAGCTGAGAGGTGATGAAATGACTGAAGTTTGCCTGGAAGAATACCAGGGACTGTCAGAGTTCAAATCACCGTCCCTGCGGAGAGGGGACCCCATCAGAAAAGACTAATTCTGGGAGTCCCGATCTGCTCTCAGGCTGTTTCTGGCACCTGCAACTCCCAGCTCTTAATTGTCAGACACTACAGACTAAATTGTCTGCAGTGTTTAGTAAAGAGCACTAAAAAAATTAAGACACAGGCTCACAATTTGTACTGCTGCTTTAACACAAGAAGATCTTATCGAAATGGAAAGGTTTTTATTCAGAATTACTTCCACTCAGAAGCATGTGTCAAATGTGCACAAATTGGGAGCACAGAGAGTGAGGATCTCCTGTTACTTAAAGGGAGAGATTCCCCCTCTACTGCTCTCATACACACACTTTCTGATCACCGTCTAGCAATGCGGGAGCCACAAACACTTCTCAGTAATGGACTTGAAACATATCTAACACCTCTATTTCTCTCACCAGCTTCCTGATAAGGCAGAAACACCATTAATTAGATAGAGAGCAGCCACCATGAAGCAACAGCAGAGCCTAACATGCTGTACTCTTCCCCTTACCAAAGTCACCTGCTCTCTCGTCACGTACCTTCAGCCTCCTCCAGTTTTCGGATTTGCTTCAACACTGGCTGGATATTCAGAAAGAGCCGGTGGCTGTTGCTGAGGAGCTGCAGCAAGTGCCGCGACCTGAAGGGGCAACCCGTGTAGTAAACCAGTTTCCGTGCAGAGGGTAAACCATCTGGCTGGATCTCAAATTTTTTCCCCTGCATAAAGAGGAGAGATGCCAGTGAAATGAAGAAGAGCATGTTCTCAGCCACACAGCTACCAGAGATAGCTGCGGTCTTGTGCGTACAGGTGACAGGACTTGACTTGACATGGCAGTGCGGGCAGGCCTACAGCTTTGCCAGGTCCCAGGTTGACAGCCCGCTGCCAGATGGCCTCTGTTCCGTCATACTCACCAGAAACGCCAGCTTCCCGATGTGTGACCAGGGAAAGTCATAGAGGAGCTGGCGAACGTGATTCACCTCCTGCAACACATCAAACTCAGAGTGACACAGGGACTGGCAGGTACAGGGTGGAGTCAGCGATGTGCAAAGAATTTGCAAACAACCAAGAATTTGAGATATGTGGAGCCTGGTGCTCGCAGGGGGAGGCAGAGGAGCTGCGGTGGGGGGAGGACAGGGGAGCTGGGCAGAGTTAATGCTACTCCAGAAGGCTTTCACAGCAGTCTGTTACCTGATAGATGTGCATTCCTCTCAGGGTCAGGCCCAGGATAACTGTTGGGCGATCCTCCTTCTTATCCTAAAAGAACAGAAGAGCCTGGAGTCAAAGGTTAATCTACAAAGACCACGCTCTTGTTCTGGTACCTACTGCAGGAGAGGTAGCAGGACTGCTCATCAGGCAGATGCCATCGGCTCATTTGGTTTTTATTGTGTTCATAAAGTGTACCTTGCCTTGTTGACCCGTGAAATATCTACACCTAAAATTCCCTCATGCTGGGTGTCTGAAGCATTTCACCAACAAACACCCTAGCTGCCCTGGACAGGGAATCCTATAGCTTTAGTGATTTGAGGGCACGGACAATTACTGCTCTCAGAGGTACCTTGTAACCTCTCATACTGCCACACGCTGTCTCTGCTGTCCCCATCAACATGTACCACTCTCGCTCTGTGGGTAACAGAGCACCTGAAACAGAAGGGACGCCTGTCCCCTTCTCCCTGCCACAGCACTGCTGTTCCCATCCAGGGACTTGCTGGACCTTAGGTGTCCCTTGGCCAGGAGGGAGCCAATCAGTGCCCAGAGTCATAGGGACTTTCCTTCTAACCTTTTGATCTCAGTGTTGGGAGCAGGTGGTTTTAAATGTTTGCGGCTGGGTTGAAATACTGCCTTGTTTTTCCTCATGCTGTATCTTGGTATGACATACTCGGTCTCTAATGAGATTCCTTTGCTTGAAGACCAAAAAATATCATGAATTAGTTCTTTCAGTCTTTCCTGGCATGGCAGAGTTAGGGAGGGGAATACATACTCTTCTTGCCAGGAGGAGCAGGAGGAAGAAAATTTGGGGGTACAAATTTATGGGCTCACAGAGCTTAAACTTTACATCAAAACTTTCTCTTCCTATTTGGCTTGTCAAGACACAAGCCTTATGCCATCACATTACCTCACCCTTTGCCCCTGGTACCATCCATGTCTCCAGTTTAAAATCACTAAGAAATGCTTTCTGCTTCCTAAGGGCAAAGAGCTTTGTAAATCGGTATTGGTCTGGAGGAGAGATACGGGGCTCAGTGCTGTGTTTTCTTTTGGAGTTCCCAACCTCAGTAGCAGCCATGAGGAGGGTGTAAGACAAAAGTAACTGCTTCTGAAATCTCAGGGCAGCCAGCGCACCGACACCTTCACCTGGCACCCCTGTGCGCTCGATTGGGAGCTCTGTGTTCCAGGTGTCACCTAGGAGGAGGATTTCTCATCACGAGATGAGATACCTCTGTCACATGGCAGGAAGAAGAGCATATTGTGGATCAAACAACACATGAAGGAGTTAGCAATGCGTAAAATATAAGTTCAAGTCAGACAGGAATTTAGATATTAAGAGCAACCAATTTCACAGCCCCAGTACTTTTGGATAAAAACTGTATCGTGTCCTGCCAGCTGGATTTCTTATGACATTCAAGTGTAACCAGCCTTCTTATGACTGCATCATTAATAGCATTAGAATCAAAACAGAGAGGACACGAGAGTGTAGGGGGAACATCTATGGTTTGCGAGGAACTGAAACAAAGCCTGGACTACAGACCAAACTGGAACTTATTTCCTCCAGAAAATGCGTGTTCCTCCAGTAACGAGAGCTGCTAGATTTGCTCAAAGGACACTGATGCCTCACAGACATAATTCCCACTGAGCACAAACAACCAAGAAGTTTAATTATGAGTCTGACAAAGTGGATTATCTCCATTTGTGAAAAAAGGTCCAAGCCATTCCTAATTGCACGAGCAAGTCGAATTGACTCACCTAAGTCAAACAGAAAACGTCTCTTTAGTCCTATTTCTAGACCTAATCTCTCTTAGCATATGAAAATGAAGCACATTCTGTTTAAGCAGGCTTGGGTAAGGAGTCTAAGACTCAGGGACAAGCAACAATCCAGGAATCCAAAAAACTGACATACAGCTGAAAAAACAACCATCACTTTGACATGGTCGGAGGGGGAGTGGGATAAGAAAGTTGGGATGACTCAGTGTCACCTTCAGTTATTACATGGGATTTGTGTGAAAGCTGGCTGACCTCTTGTCACCATTTCAGCAGACTGCAACAAAAAAAAAAAAAAAGGCTTCTCAGTGATTTCCCTGGTGCGAGTCTACTGACAGGCAGGGACAAAAATTAAGTTTTGCCATTCCTGTGGCCAGTTTCTTGGCCAAGGAACAAAACTAGATTCCAGCTATACCTGTATATTGGCAACAGATCTGTTTGTGGGGACAGGCCTCATTGGCTGAACATTTTAGACCTGTTTGGCCTCTCTGAATCAGAGGCAACCATCCCTCAAATAAACAGAAAATGAAAAATGCAATGGTGCACCCAATTAATGACAGGAGGGAAGTTAAAAATAAGAAGTTCTTTGTTTAACCTTCTGCAGCCTGTAGAAGTGGACGGGCACATCTTCCAGCAAGCAGGACTCCTTAATGAATTTCAGCACCGCTTCCTTAGCACTCAGCCCTTGCTGTTCTCGGTGCATCTCTGGGGCATGTTTCAAGATGTAGTCGCTCCCCCTCTTCGCAATTATCTAAACCACAAGGAAAACAAACAGGTCAGCAGCTCTTCAGCAATCCTCACAGGAGGCAGCTGTGATCAACAGCAAAGCAGAAACTGGAGGTGGAGGAGGTTCATACGGTCCCTCAAGATGTTAGTCCACGTTCACCTCTACCTCCCTGGAGGACAAGCATTTAAAGCAGCCCAGATGATACCGATGTCTCCAAACAGATCCTATATGGCAAAATCATAACAGACCAAGACTACAGAGGTCGTGTCAGCTCTTTTCATTTTTAAGTACTGGAATTAGTTTTCCTAACTCTTGGCATCCATAAATGCTTACGGGCAGATAACAAATACTGCCCTGCATGCTAACACAATCAACAGCGACATCTCCAAACACTGCAGAAATGCTAGGTGGTCCTTTAAAGACCAGGAACTACACGTTAGGCTTATTTAGCATTTCCATCCTCAAAGGGGTGGATAACACTATCTCAAGGTATTTTTTATCTGTCAGGAGTGGTTGGCAGGCACGTGGCTTTGCTAAGCAGTAGAAAAACCTACAGTGGGCCTTTTGATCTTGCCCTGCGAGTACCCAGTTCCCATGCTTGCCCATGTGCCCTCTCCATACAAGGCTACAGGGCAGCCCGGCCCCCTCCTGTGCCACACTGGCCCCATCCAGGCTGCGAGCAGCAGTGACAGATAAGAGGAGTGTCGACTGAATTCACAAAATCCCCCACTATCAGGGGCATTTAAAACTAGATGCCACTAGGTACCTGAGAATTATCCTGCCAGGAACAACCTGCCCTGGCTCAAAACAACCAGACCCCATCACCACCCAGTTCCCACTTCCATTTTATATTAAGCCCCTTGTTTACTCTGTTCGGTAACACCTCTGCCCTCCTTGCCGGATTAGTTGCCCTCCCACGAGGAAGGCTGGGCTCGGTGGAAGACAACATCGATGCCATCAGCTGTGCAACATCAGCAGAAAGAGATGCACCAGCTCCACAGTTCAAAGCTGGGTTGATCACCCCGGGGCAGCACCGCCTCTCCTCACTAGCACGAGGCTTGGGGCAGCCCTCAGCCAAATGATCTCAAGCACGTGTTGGAGGAAGAGATCGTGTTGGAGGAGGAGATTGCTCAGTATCTCCCCACGGGAGCCCGGGGGCAGGGAGAGAAGCGTCCCCATGCCTGCCAGATTTTGCTCTTTATAATGATGTAATAAATCACCCACATACTTGCTTGGGGTTGTGGCTCAGCGCAGGTGAGCCAGGCTTTGCCTTGGCCTTTGCAATGTTTGCCAGATGAGCAATAGTCTGTGATAAGACTTTTAACTGCCCCAGAAACGGCATGCATGAGACCCACCTTTTCCAGCCCTTTGTTAGCTACCTCCTGCCAGGCACCCTGTAGCAAGGAACAGCATGGGATGAAGGCCTGTTGTCTGGGAGAAAGGTGCATTTCTGCACAGCCAGGCAGGCAGGCTGTGACTTGTGCATAAAAGAGACTCTACCAGCCTTGCCTCCCCGACACAACCCCTGTCACTGCTCTGAACCTTCTCCCCAAAGCAGGGGACAGTGCCACCTTTCAGGGGAGACATGACTCACCTAAGGACAAGCAGCCAGCTACCAGAGGCATCTGGGCTTTTTGACAGCTATTCCAAGGCACGAGCTGGGCTAAAATCCGCTGTCACAGCAGAGAAGGGGGCCCCAGACCTAACTCAGGTTGCAGAGGAGAGTTTGTGCAGGTCCCAGGGAACATCCTGCCCCAGCAGACATCATCAGACATTACAGTGATGTGTCTCTGGCAAATCTAGCTTCCCTTTCTATTTTTGTGGACACTAAAGTCTTTATCAACAGTTTTCTTGACATTTTACCACAAGAAGAGAACTCTCTGCAGGTAACCAGCTCTGACAGAGTTTTAGTTAATTTGCCTTCATTTTACAACTAAGCCAACTCTTGGCTTTATAAGCTGTTTGTTAGTTTTGAAGGGCAGAAGCCCATGTGCACATGCTTATAAACAAACATGCAAACCCATTTCCAGGCCCTTCCCTTTTCTCTTACTGCAGTTGAGCCAGAGATTAATGACAAAGCAAGCACCAGAGGCACTGCACAGCAGTACTACCCCTTTGGGTTTGTGTCTATCCATCCCAGAGGTAAGCATGGCAGAGATAGGAACAAAGGGCAATGGACTTGGCTTCGCAGCCCTAGGTTTTCTGTAGAGCTTAGGTTGTGCAGATCTTGCTGATGTACTACTGCAAACACACAACCCTTTAAGCCATAGAAGAATTAAACAAAGACAGCTGCACTGTTGGAGTTAGTTATTAATTTGACACCAACACATTCCCTCACCAAGGAAGGGTACATACCACCCACCTCACTGATGAGTGAGCCCAGGAGGAACGGGCACCTACATCCAGTGGAAAGAGAGGAGATACCTCCTGAGGGAAATTCAGGGTGATGCTCTACCACTCTGCCTGATCATTGCAGTGGGAGTAGGGGAAGTTGCATGGCTGCAGTTAGGCACCACCTTGACATAGCTCCTGCTGGGTGGGCAATCTGTTGACAGAAAGATTGCCCGAAACTTACCCATTGCGGGAAATAAGCCTGAGGTTCGAAATATTTGCCAGCATGGACCTTCTCCCTGTAGTTGCCCAAGTCTGCCTGTAAGCTGTATGCAGCCAGCAAGAAGTAGATTTCTTCTTTGTGGTTGCACCGAGACATAAGTACTTGCTCTTTGAGATGGCAGTAGTAGAGCTGCCGTGCCACCTTATCACTGCAAGACACAAAGGCAAATTTAGTTGAAGAAAAGAAAGTTCAGGCTCAGATAAGGCCCCTCAAACACATCTTCATTCTGAGGGATTAAACTTTGACATCCCTGATGTGTGCCAATGCCACCCTGATAACAGTTGTGTGTGCGGAGGGAGCACCAAGCCAAGATCAAGGTCTTCTCCCAGTAAGTGTTGTATAAACATAGGAAATGGTAGCTTCTGTCTTGAAGAGCATGAGATCTAAGAAGTTAGGGCAGAAGGCAGATGAAAGAAAATCATGTCACACCTGTTTTGGAGACTGACTACATTCAGGCACTTCTGTTTCTCTGGAAAGCCTGTAGCACTCAGGAGAGTCAACTCCCTTGAATCCCAGTTCTGTTTCTTGCACACCTGTCCTCCTTTCCCCTCTAAATCTGGCACTGCTTTTTCATTTCACCTTGCCTTAGGCTCAAGGTACTTTTCAACAGCTAATTCCCTGCAAGGTAGATCAAAAGACACAGGAGCCTTGGGCGTGTTTTTGTCTTCTTCCTCAAGCTGCTAAACAGAGATAGCCTGATAACGCGTAACCATCGTGTAGCATTGATAACCCACACACTCCTCGCTGTAAGAGCTCATGGGAAGCAGGCTGCTGACATGTATGTACAGATGAGGTGCTGGACACTACAGTCTGCTCATAGAAGTGTGAGTGTGTGTGAGTGTGTGTGTAGTTTGAAGGGGCCATGTAACCACCTCTGCATGACTCCACAAACCTCTCCAATTACTAGTGCAAGAGAAAGTTGCTTGTGACACTAAAGGATATGTACATTGGCGTGGTGGAATGATATGCAATCTCCCTTCGTACCTAAAAGCAAAACTAAACACAAAACACTTAACAGCCAGACTCCAGAAGAGAGACTCCCCTGTATCCAAAATGAAAGGCTATGGAGAGAGAAAAACAAAAAACCACCAAGCTTTGTTCAAGACGAGAACAAATGCCAAAACTTCGTCAAAGATTTTAATCCACCCAAATGATCCCAGCTCTTGGCTTGCCCTGGGGTCACAGCCACGCCAGAAGTGCTGATGGAAATTAACTCTGTCAGTTGTTCATTTTCAACTACCTCATCCTTTGTTCTGTACTGTGGGTGAGGGTGGTGGTGTTTTGAGTGCAGCCTGTGTTCCATCTGAATGGACTACAAATGCAAGACTCTCCAACTTATGAAGTAGTTTCTTTTGTCCATTTACAAAAGTCCATTTCCAGGAATAGACTGCAGAGAGCACTGCTCAGAAACAAAAACCATATCCAAAATTATTAGCATGTGCTCTGGAGTATATAGCTATTTTTGGTATATTCACCTGATGCTTTTCATACAACCGAAAGATGCAAGCAAAAGAGGGTTAAACATATTTTGATAATGTCGTCATTCAACCTCCTCTCTAAACACAGACGGAAAAGCAGTCACAATTTTCCTAGGGATAAGGAGTATGATTCAGGGGGAAAACATTCATAGCTGGGTGAGGAAGTCTCTGAAGGTCTTTTAAAAAAAAACAAAGCAAAAAACAAGTGGATTTTTTAAGCTTGTTTCTGTGAGCTCACAGAGATGAGCTTAACAAAGAAACATTATTTTTCTTGCCTTTTAAGAACACAGTGAATAATTCAAGACACAGTAACTACCACAGAAGGGAACTTACCTTATTACTCTTCCATTTTCTACGTAGTATTGTACTCTAAAGAATGCAACAAAAGGAGGGCTGAATTTCTCTGTTCCCTAGAGCAGAGAGAGAAGACAAGTTAAATAATGTTCAGCATTCAAAATTCCTGTAACCCTGTCTGGTAATGTTCTCGTCTCCCAAGCTCAATCCCCATACTGCTCTTCATTTTCTACTCTTAGCTCTCGGCAAGTTTTGGGGAGGATCTGACTATCTTAGAGGCTCACAACAATGAGGCATCATAAAACATTTAGAGAGGCTGAATGGCAAAACACCCTAGGGAAGGCAGAAAATTTTGGAGGTGGGGGTGATGATCAGGTATAAAAGAGTCCCAGTGTAGCCTGGGGATGCCCAGCCTGGCCCAGGGTTACCTAGCTCAGCACCTGGCAGACGCCTTAACGCTGAACGCAGCAAGTTTAACACAGCCTCCCTCAAAGCACCAGGCTGGGCGTCAGGGCAGCGTGCCAGGCTGGCACGGCTGCGGCGTTTCCAGGGTGCACCTAGGAGTAACCAGCCGTCTCTGCGCTGCACCACATCACTCAGCAGGGACACACGCGCTGCTGCGTTCAGCACTGACTGCCCGAGGCTGAGCCACACCAGCCTGACATTAACTCCTCACCTTTTTTTTGGCAGGGCTAATGTTTAGTTATTCACACCCTTCTGCAGCCACAGACCAAAAGAGGACACTGATGTTTGCTTCACACTGAAGATGTCTCTTAGAAGAAAGCCAGCAAGAGTTCTGTTGTTGTTTTAACTACAGTCTACCTTTCAGACTTACAGGCTTGTTTAAAAAGGAGAAAAAAGACGAAAAAAAAAAAGAACAAGAGGTGGGGGGGAAGGAACACCTTATCTTACTAGCTCATTCTCTCATCTTTCCTACTTTGCCACTTGCTTCTTCAACATTCATACAGGTAACTTTGCTCATACAGGCAGTTCCAAGGCTTCACTGGTCAGACCCATCTCACTGGGACAAGGTACGTGGCATGCCGTGCACATCTGATGCAGACAGTAACTTCTTGATCGTCACGCAAATATTTACATTGTATTTCTGGAACTTGTCCATAGTCACCCTATTTAATCAGCTGGACTGGGCTTTCCACCTCAAATCTCTTCATAGGAATTAAATCCCTGTCTGCTAACCCAGTCCAATAGCTTAACTCCTCTCAGACTTCAGTACTGCCAATGGCAACTCATTCAGCCTTTTATGATTCACCTCACACCAGAGGTTCAACACTTATCCTGACTTAAAAAGTGTTGCAAGAATCCAGCCACAAAGCAACCACAAAGCGTACCGCATCCCGAGGTGACCAGAAACACCTGCCTCAGGAAACCCTCGCTGGCTGGACAGACAGCCCTCCACACAACTGGCAGCTGTCTTAGAAGCAACCCTCACTTGTTTGGGAGAAGTAGTATGGGATAAGAGATCCCCGAACCTCACTAGTCATCTGCAAACTTCTCTAAGCAGCAGAAATGGCAATCGTGCCTACTCTGCAAAAGAAAATCCTCGAGGAAGGTGGAAAAAGTCATAATGAGCTAATTAAGACATCTGAATGTAATTGCATACTACACTTTGTTCTAGACTGCGGCTCTTCTAATAATGACACACACAAACAGGCCTTATCATGTCTGAATGACCGGCACTAAGCAATTATAGGCTTGTCTTTATTTCATGTAGCTTTTCCCTCCCTTGACAGGGCTGGCTAGCCTTAAAGAACTAAGACTCTTCTCAAACGAAATATCCTTCCTTTCGCTCCACTCTCCTTTTGCATGTACTCTGGAAGAGTCACAGATCCAGCCCTCTCCCTCATATCAGGTTCAAGTCACAAAAGGTCATTTTAGGCTGTTCAGCTTAAGGACAACAATGAGGTCTTCAGACTCTTCACGGGCTCAGCTAAGTTCAAAATGAAGGCTGACCAGCTGACCTCCACTCCTGTAGCAGCTAAGCAGCAACCATGTGGCTACTATTGCTCAGGTAAAGTTGTGTAAGGTGCTGGTTTATCTCTTTTAATTAATTGTACAGCTGTGCACAAGTCACTGCATCTTGCTACTGAACAGCATTCTACAGACCATCTTCAAGAAACGCTTTATGGACCTTAGTTTAAGAGCTTTCATTTCACTGTGTAGTCCAATACCAAAGCAGTAGCCTCCGAAATTAAACATCTGTCTTACTTTGGTGGTCTCTTTCTTCCATTCCTTTGAGAAGTATTTGCTAAGCTTCTGCTCCAGGTCTATAAAAACATATTCATTATCTGAAAGACAAGAGGAAAAAGCATTTAATGTTAAAGAATTAGAAATTCTTATTCATTCAATACTTAGATGAATATACATGTTGTTTCCAAGCGATACGCTTTAAAACAAAGCTGACCAGGGAATAGACAGGGCAGGGAAAAGAGAGGTCACTGAGTCTCTTAAATACCTGTGCTACTCCAGACAGTATGGAAGGAAGGTCAGCTATGTCTTGATTCAAGAGATGCTGAGCTAAAGTTTCCCAACCACCTCAGCCAGAAATGCAGAATTCTTGCTTTATAAGCAAGAAGCCACTTACAGAAGGGAAGCATCATCTTACTAAGCTAATTGTACTGTCAGTTTAGCGGATTCAGGTTTTCATTATCATTAAACAAGCAAGCCCTACCCAAACTTCTACTCTGCCATCATGTAGCACCATGGTCCAGCGTGGCATAAGCAAGTGGACAGAGTCAGGTATTTGACAGGTTTCATCCTCTACATATGAATGGGATCCTCTGAAGTGGTGAGCAGGAGGAGGACCAAACCCAAACGCCCTCCTCAGAAGGTCTGGCGTCTCCTGCTCACACCCAACCTCTTTCATACAGCAAAAAGATGAACGAAAGCAAGGGAAACCTGGCCTGCCTCGAAGGACCAGGACTTGCTCTCCACCCAGGTGAGGATGAACAAGAGACAGCCTGAACAGCACATCATCTTGAAAGAGCTTTGTGCTGCTTTCAAAGCCAATGTTTTGTAACACTGCTTACCAATTATCAAATCCAAACAACTCAGCCAGTGAAAGATTTTTCCCTGAGTCTTGTCAAGTCTCTTAAAAAAAAAAAAAAAAAAAAAAAAGAAGGCTTGATGTGTGTTTCAGGCTTCAGCAGCAATGCCAGCTGAGCACATTCACCTGACCAGTCCCTCTACTCTTTGGTCTTGCCCAGGAAAGTGTTTTGACAGGTGACATAGGTGCCAAGTTAAACAGCTTGTTCCTTAGACACGAAAGGAGCAGGGGGAAAAAAAAAAAAAAAAAACAAAAACGAACGCTTCAAAAAAACCTTCCGCCCCTGAAGACCAGTCTGGACTTCCAAGCTTTGGCTGTTGCTTTCTGATGTCAAACAAAAAAAGGAAGGGGAACAGAGGTGAAAAACAGATTTACAACCAAATGAGAACCTGCACTCGTGTCTGAACAGCAGATGAAGGACTGGCAGAGGCCAGTGTTACAGCAGGCATTCGAGGGGGCTCTGAGCTACCTCGCAGCCATCCTCCCAGAGCATTCCAGTTCCTTACAGGGGCAGATACAGCAAATACGTCCTTTGCAAGCTTTTAAAAAACAAGCAAGCAAAACAACCCCCTATTGCCACCTCCTTCAGCTCCCACCTCAAGTGAGAGAAACCACATCTGGTGTTAGCCAGAGTTGGTCCACACACCACACTAACAGGAAGCCTTATGTAAAATACCAGTAACACTGGACACAAAGAGGATAATTCCCAAAAAGTCCTGTTCCACCTCTGTGGTCTTTCCTGCATTGTACTGATTGCAGCTGTAATTTTAATATAATTACACTTCTGCTTACCACGTTGCTTGACATGACACATACATACACAACACAGCATTTAACAGCACTGTTGAACTTGCTGTACAAAATTCCTGAAAATTTTAGTGGTGGGAGTTTAAGTGCTGTAGCACACAAGGTGATATAGAAGTTGTTTTGCTATTTTGACAAGGAGAGGAAGAGGTTTTAGCATCACAGAGACTGCATCTTCTACCTGCCTCTTCACTTTATGCCTGTAAGATAGGGCAGCTGGGGGGCTGTGCTGGCTCCAACCTTTGCTTCTCTAAGTCCATTAAGATCAGATAATGCTGCCTTGAAAAGGTTGATAGGAGTCCTTGTCAGTGAGAGAGATGGGTTTGGTCCATCTCTTGCACTTGTCTCTGTCCTTTGTCAGCTGCCAAGCTGATAGGCTTCTCTGTAAAGCTTTTCTTAAAAAGTAAGTAAAAACTCATTTAGGAAGCAATAGCACAGCAAGCGACAGGAGCGGGGTAACACAAGCACGGCACCCAGTCCCTCCCTGGGCTTCAGCAGTCCCAGGGCACGGCGCTCGCTCCACTGCAGGCTCCCACAGCGGGACTGGGGCTGCTCCTGATGGCACAGCAGTGCTGGGTAAAGCCTGTGTCGGTTCTGCCAGCACCACCGTGTTTAGCTGCCATCTTGTAAAGAGGGTAGGGAACCTGCACGGCTGTAAAAAGCTGTGGGGTCAGTTTTCCCTTCTCGCTCAGGAATGATCCCGTGCCCAGAGGCGTTTAGGGAAATATGTGAATTATTCCTCAGCCATGAAGGAAAGATGGCAACAGTAAGTGCAGTGATATAGAATCATAGAATCATCAAGGTTGGAAAAGACCCTTAAGATCGAGTCCAACCGTCAACCTATCACTGCCAAGTTCATCTATACCATGTCTTCAAGCACCGTATCTATCTGTTCTTTAAATACCTCCAGGGATGGAGACTCAACCACTTCCCTGGGCAGCCTGTTCCAATGCTTATATACTCCCAGCCATCCCATCATACATGGATACTGGGACAGAAAGGGGAAAAGGATGACAGAGCAGATCCACTGTAGTAAAGCCATTTGTTACCCACACCCCACAGCCCCTATGTATCTCTGTCATATTAATTAGGTTAGAGAGATGACTGTAGGAGGGCCCAGGTGTGAAGCCTGAGGACTCCAGGTCATTATCATGCCTACTGAGAGGTGCACCTAAACCCCAAGAATAAGCTAGGCTGAAGGAGGAGGACACCTGGATGTATCAGCTCTCCCTGGGAGTCCCACTCCTCCCCAGCCTCAGCCCAGCATCCTCCCATCCTCCCTCCCGTGCAAGAATGCAGTGCTGCATTCCTGCCTTAATGAAGTTAATATTGCTGGAATGTCAACCTGCAGTGTAAGCCTCCATCTACAAAAACAAAGAGGTATCTCCCTCCCCAGCCCTATGTGGGTTATAGGTTTTTTTCCTTAAACTGGATTAGTGGTGAAATTTAGAGATCTTTTGCCAGATGCTAAAACTGTCTCTGGTTTGAAAACAAGCATCTCTAGCAGACATGAGGGCACCAAACTGCAGAACCTCAGAGCAGTGCTGTAAAGGACAGTATAGAAATACACAGATGGCTGCCTTTCCAGGGAAGTACGTGTCCTATCTGTGGATCCAAACAGGGCTGGATACTCAGCAGGTACAAACTGTCATTGCTTCACTGGCCTCAGCTGAAGTACAACTGAAAGGTACCAAGAAGCTGGCTTAGAAGCACACACACATGCAAACACGCACCCGTTCACCCGCAGCTATTGACACTGCATTCATGAATCTTGGCTCAGTGCTGTCAGTGAGCTTAAAAAAATACATCATACCAGCTTCTCTTAAAAGGTTCCCTCATGTATGCGTGTACAGGTACCATACCTGGCACAACGCACCAGTACACTGCACTGCAGTCCCAGGAAACCCATCTGGACAGCCGGCTAGTTTGCAGTAACGCAATTTACACATTTCTCCCAATTTCAGCTTTTAAGAGCCCTCAAACGAAATGAAGTTTATGCTGTAAAAATCTCACTTCAGATTAAGCAGTCACCAGAAATGCAAACATTCAAGAGCTCCTACTCTGCAAAATTAGCTTAGCACATTTACATATTTAAGCAAATATAGGATGCGCATTGTTGCAAAAAAAATAATAGACCAGGTATCCAGTCAGAAAAAAGTGACACAGTTCCAGTGAGTGATGCAGATTTACAATAGGCATTATTTACACTGCAGGGAAAACGAGAACAGAAATTTATGTCTGTAATACACGGTCAAATCAGTTCTGAGTCATTGTGACTCTAAAAGCCATTGTTTTCCATTAACCAGTGCCTCCCCATTTCATTTTTTATGAAAGCTTATGTTCACTGCAGAAAAGGTAAGTAATGGTGAATGCCAATAACCTGTTCTCCTTCTGTGCCCATTTTGGGCTAGAAGCACCAAGAAATTCCACAGAGGTAAGTCTTATCCTACCAAGAGGCAGAGCTCAGACACCACGGCAGCCAGGAACATCCTATTAACTCCTTTGGCTGAGTCAAGTATATTTTAATACTGTAACTATTTAGATAGTCCACAAGATTAGGATTCAAATAAAATATGAATTAGTGCAAAGCCAAACTTCCACATAGCAAGCATTTTCTGCCTTAAAGAAAAAGGAAAAAAAATATCCTTGGCTATAGCGCTCAACTTCTCCCAGATGCTGCAAGAAGTCTTGTGGCAATACCACTATTTCCCTTGAGAGGCAACAGGAAAGAGATCGGGAGCAGAACAGAGGGATACTGGGGTTAGGGGAGAGCTACGGCCTAAAACACACAGCGCTCAAAAATACCTCATAACCCATGCTGTAGACCTCACATAACCTGTTTAGCTTCCCTGGATACCAGTATGAATTTTTTTGTTTGTTTATTGAAGAAGAGCCAGCTACACACTCCTTTTGCATGTGGAGCTCCCCGAGCTTCCAAGTGCTGGTGGCCTGGGAACATCACTATCCACATGGCATCTGCTCCCACCACCTCTACATAACTTCTCTGTGCTCCTGGTGTTACCTTTCAAGCCAATAGAAAGAAACCTCATCCACTTTTCAGTAGCTGGTTGATTATTTTACTAAGGGGTACTGGTATTTTACTAAGGGAGGTCCTGGCTGAGGTTGCTTTACCTGGGATGGAGAGAAAGTATATGGAGGGAAGAATAAAAGGGAGCCCAAGGTCGTGTGGCTGTTAGGAACTGTTGAGGTCTGAAGACTGAGATAAAGGCTCAGTCATTCCTGACGATGGATCGGTACTGCAGGAATTTTATGTCGGCACCTAACAGTTAGCAACAAGGCATGCCCAGGCAAAGATCTGCAGACTTTTGGCAGTGTCACAGGGGATTCTTCTGCACAAGAAGAGCTGCAGAACCATTTCCAGCATTGCTCATCCAGGAGCAAACAAACCCCTTGCAATTCTCAGGGAGGAGAGCACTTGGCTGGATGTTGTACTGATGCCGAAGGAGAAACAACAGACAGCAGGTACAGGCAAAAAAATGCCTTCTTAGGAAGAGACCATGCAAGTACTTCCAAGGAGTATTATACACTTCTTGAACACCTGAACCCCTGCAGTTCCCTCTAGGTGGCACATTTCTGCACGTTTTTCTTACATTGCATTTAACTCATTTGAGGTATCGAAGTTATTACAATGGAGCTGTATCTTAGGTTAGAATACAGAAGAAATTCATAAGGGAGATGCAACTATCCAAGCAGATTTAAGGGAGGAGAGGCAGAAGCAGGGATAGTGGGGAAGGACTGGGGAGTAATCATCAGAGGGTATTTTGGAGAGTTTCTGTTGTCATCTGTCTTCTTAAGAGACCCGTTGTTATAACAGATACCCACATAATACAAAGATAACATGGTAGCGTATTCTGTCCATGAACTTCAGTACTGAAGGATACACAGATGCAGAAGAGTTAACTGCAGACAGAGTGGTCTTGGCAGAGTTAACCACCAAGCTCCTTGCTAAGCATGTGCTGGCAGGCATGGGTCTGGCAAGGTGAACAGCCATAGCTGTAACAGCTGAACGATGATCCTTGAGACAGGGGAGCTGAAGCAAAGGGATTTGGTTTTGTTAGAAAGCCAGCTTGACAAACTAGTAAGAGGACACAGAGAGACAGTGACTGGGTGTAGGAGCTGCAGGCTTGCTCCTTCCCAATCGAAGGCTTCCATCTGCTTGGGTCAAGCAAGGTTTGCTCCTGGAAAGGAGAAGCCCAAGATTCAGGATTGAAGGGATCTGGCTTATAACAACAAAGGAGGCCTGGCTGTTCTAAAACAAAACTGATTGTCAGCAGACAAAGAAGACTGACTTGTGTCACTGCATACACTTTCTGATAACGAGGGAAACCTCCCGCAGGGCAGTAGATAAGGCTGACCCTGCAGGAGGAGCTGCAATATAAGACCCAGCTGCTGAAGCCTATGGAGCTAGGTTGAACCTGGCAGGGTTCAGGGTCTTTCACGGAGCAAGCTACAAGGAAAAAAAACCACACTTCAGCAGTAGCAGCATGCAAGGTATAGCCTGCTTGATGATTTGTGACAAAACTAGAAGAGCAACATGTTCCAAGCTTTGTGCCGGTGTGGCCTCCCATTAATATACACTCCTGAACTAAATTTTCAAAGCGATCACCTTCTTATAGACGCAAGCATTTTTCCCCCAAACACGGTTGGTTGTAGTGGTTTTCATCTTGAGAACAAAAAAAAAGCTCAAGAGCAGAAGGGGTGAAAAATGCTGTTCTGCCACCATTACTGTTACCTTAAATCCTGAAGCTTGCCGTCAGCATCTGTAACAGTCAGAAGTGAAGGCAATGAATTTAGGCAACGAATGCTGGAAGACACATTCCAAGACCTACAGCTTAGATCTCGCAGCATTCATGGTTTGCAGTTTGCACAGGGCTTTGTGGTGCTGTTTTCATTTCTGCCACACTTAGGGATTAAACTTCTGTTTATGATTAAGGACCCCAACCTCTCCCCCTCACACACATACTTACTATGAGACCAACTGAGCATTAGTCTATCTGTACAATGTCTGCAGGTCAAATGGGCTCCAAATCCAGATAATCCACCCAGTGTGATTGGTTACAATTCTGCAGAAATCCTTTAATTTTCATTCTCTTGCCACTGCTGACAGTCAGGATTTTGTTGACAAATTAGCAGCAAGGTAATGGATGCAGGTGGATTAGAATACCTTGTTTTGCATGTTGCAGCATCAGACTGCCAAAAATAAATACACATTAAAAAAACAGGAAATATACCCTTATTAATACAGGGCAGCTGTTTCTTAAAAAATGACATCTCAGAGCTGCAGCACAGAGAGGTGAAAGCATGATGCAGAAGAAGAATACTTGGGTCTGAAACGCAGACGCTTCCTCTCCAGTTTTTGGACATCTAACCTGCCCTTGCCTCACAGACCAGCCCCACGCCTTCCCTTTGCAGCCTCTGCAGGACGTACACCAACTTGCTGCCCAGCCAAGGCAGTTGACTTAAGTACCCACAAGACAACCCTGGGCAATGCAAAACTTACCCAGGCCTCCCCACAACCTGACTGGTCTGCTTCCCTTTCTTGAGATGATAGCTTGCCATGAAACCAAAAATCCCTGAAAAGCGGGCAATGCCTTAAAGGCTACTTCCAAATGCCAGAGATGGAGAGTGCTACATTTGCAACAGAAGCGAGACCTCACTTACCACTGGCAGCAAGGGAGACGATCACCAGTCCGTTGGCCAAAACAGGGGGGTGGGAAATCAAGTTGAGGAACAGAAAACCAAAAGACTTCCTTTGCTACAGCTCTACCATAATCAACCTGGAGCTATTTTAAAAACAAAATAAAATAAAGAAAACTCTAAAACCCACTGCACAAGACTCCAGTCAGCAGCTTACTGGACTTTCACAGACTAAAGGTAGGGACCAGAGGAAACAATAACAAACAGACCAGGTTTGCTCCCTCTCTCGAGAGCGTGCTGCAGCCTTCCCAGTGGCTGTGGCTATTCAAGCTGAGAAACTCACTGCTGACACTTTTCTGTTTTCTGGCCCCAACAGTTTCTTAAACAGAGGCACAAACAAAAATAAATCTCCTCCTCATCCAAAATCCTGACACCTGCCTGGGTGGCGGAGGGAGATGGCTGTCAGGAGGAGCCAGGGTGAGCACGAGGAGCCTTCAATTAAGCAGCTTTACAAACTGAGCCACAGCAAGCAGGAGTGAGGAATAGTCAGGAAAACAAAACAAAGCAAAAAGAGAGGTTAATTCAGGCTACTGGGCTCCTGCAACTCTTTTTCTTTGACATTTTCCTAGGAGCTTGGCAAAGAATTAGCTTCTCCAAAAGGGAAGAACACTTCTGTGAAGCGAGAAGAAGATTGTTTATGTTTAAAGCTATGGGCAGTATACATTAAGGACTAGTCAGCACAGCTGTATTGCGCTCTTTGGGTTGGGGTAGTTATACTGCGTTTCCAACAGGCTGAAAGGCATCTGCTACAACAGGGTGTTTTGTGGCCAGAACTCCTGTGCTTGACAGGGTGAAGGAAACTGCTCCACACAAAAGGTAGAAGGGAAGAAAAAAGCAGGGTACAGAAAACATGTAATAAGATAGATATGAAGGGGAAAAAAAGTGAAAGAAACACAAGGAGAACAGGAGAAGAGCACATAACTCAAAGAAAACGGGAATGAAATTGCCCTGTCTTGGAGGTGAGGACAGGAGCTCCAATTTCACCCAAGAGGTCCTGCAAGTGGAATAGGCAAAAACTGGTGTTATAAAAAGGTGGTGGTGGTGGGTACTCACAGGAACACAGTCGATTTGTGAAAAAAGTTAAGAGTATTCAGGTCTTCCTCATATGAAAAAAAATCTGTGCTGGTTTAAATACACAGATATATTTGTTAGCTACCAGTTTAGTTACATTGATGGAATCTCTTGGAGACTCTACAAACCTTACAGAGATAAACAGCTTACGCTGGTCTTAGTTTGAGTGCTGTGCTCAGAAAGAGCAAAAGTTCTTAAAGAGTGAGAGCAGAAAGGAAACGAGACAAGTAAACTTACAAGAAACTATTTTATCCCACATACTCATAAGACAAAAGAAACCTTATTTAGAAGGACTCATAAAAGACTATTCTCATTTCAATGAAACAATATCTAGAGTTGCAGTAGTAAATAACAACACACTAGAGAAAAATTTGGGGGGGAAGAAAAGTCCTTCCCACACTTTTGGAGATGTAGGGAGGCAAGATAAAGAGGACAACAAATCCGCTTCTAATTACTAAGAGTTTGGGAGGGGTAAGGGCATGCCAATGCACACACCTTCCTAGAAATGTAATATCTCCTATCAGTTTACTCCTTTAAGGCATCATCTTACACTGTTGCCTGGTCAATACTAAGCCGTAGGACCAAGCAGGCTAGACTTCAACCCACGGACTAATAAGTTTTACACTTCCCCTGCGATATTTCAAAACCCAATATCCCCCCCACATGCATTCAGTCCCGTCAAACCATTTGAGTTTCCTCCCCCTGGTGCCACATTCTTTGCATGTGACTTCAGAAGATAAGTAACACTTTCAGCCCCAAAGTCCTTTTAAAATTCACCTCCTGTTCAACTACTGACAGTCTTGAATTCAGTGACAAATATGTTGGCTAGCTACTCAGCTACAGGAGAAAAAGAAAACCCCACAAAGAGGTGGAACGTAAGAACAAAGGAGGAGAACAAAAGCCCCCCCTTCTCCCAATTTGTCTGCCCACATACCAAAGATCAAAAGAGCTCCAAGAAGCCTGTGCATAATCTACATACTTTGTGACCCTATTACAATCAAATTGCCCGCAGGCACGGCTGCTGTGTATATATTCACACACTGTAAATACACAAGCGGGTCTGTGGATGTTTGCCAAGTCATTTGCTCTGTGCATTGAGTTTGCTTACTTTTAACAATGCTGAGGCCAAAGAAGTGAGGCTCTTTAACCTTCACTAAATCACAAACTTGCTGAAAGAGCTCCTGTCCAGTGGCTTTGACCTGAAAGAAACAACCAATCCAACGTTAAGGACGGCTCACAGACCTGGATGGAGCAATTCTCCTTCTTTACATTAGCCAATATATTTTTGGGTATCACAGCAAACCCCACCCTCCCACCCCCCCAGAACAAGCTTTATTTTCAGTATTATTATTGCTATTATCACAGAATAATAATCAACATGTTATTCTCCCTCCTTCACAGTGCAAAGTGGCTCAGCTCAGTAAGACATGAATTTAAAAAGTTTCCTGTCTATTGACATCTTTGTACAAGAACTTGGAGCACTGCCGGAGCCCTAGTTTTGTGCAGTACCTACCCGGCTATTTAGAGGTGCTCTTACAGAAAGCTTGTTTGTAATCATAGAAATGAACATACTGCTCTCTCCCCGATTTTTTTTTTGAGCAGTTAAGAGAAAAAACAATAAATAAAACTTTCATTCAGGAGAACTAAAAACAAAAGTACACAAACAAACACAAGACTGCATGGTTTGAGCAGAAATAGATCGTGGGTTAGAGATGAGGTTGCTCTGTACCCCACACAGAAGAGCTTGTTCTGTCCCCTGCTGACTCCTGGTCACACAGCAATTAACATCTTCATCTTCTGAAGCTGTCACCAATGGCCTATAAGCGCTTGCCCATTTCCATGCCACACGGAGATCTTCCAGTACCCTTGCCCCCCGTAACACTGTGCATGCACTGAGGAAGCACTGCGAGAGCAGAGCTGCCAGCATATGCTCCCACGCGTATGGGGACCAGCGGCTGGGCAGTATTTGCCAGCATGGCACAGCGTAAGAGAGCGCCGTGATGCTGTGGCACAGCTACTGAATGTACTGTTCTAGCAGGGCTGCTCGGAGCATAGGCTCCTCCAGCAAGAGCATGATTCTGGCTACCTGCATGTGCAGACCTGTTATGTACTATGATCGGAAAATTCCCCCACTAAATGTCCTCCCACCTATAGCCTCTTTTCCCCCACCCCAGGAGCACTGACACAGAGACAACCAGAGGCACAAACAAAACCCCTCAGCCCTCAGAGGCACAGGGGAAGGAGTTTTGAGCAAGAGCGGGTGGGGAGAGCAGAACACCACCAACACAGACAAGCTCAGCTCAGCCCTGGGTGCTACCAGCTGCAACTGTGAAATGGGCCAGAACCTCCAAATTTGGTATGCCGCTGCTGGACGATGCAGATTAGCAGGAGCAGCCTTCCCGAGGGGGAACAGTGCAGTGCCACCTTCACAGCAGCAAAGATGACGGGGCAGAAGTCAACTACTGAACTCTCCTACAAACTAATACCACCATCAAACTAGTCGTCACCATAATTCTTCAAACCCTTTTAGTGCAGACGTGCCACACTCCCCAGAAACTGGCTGCGCTCCCCTCCCTGCCCCAGGATGTACCGTGTCACCAGACATGGACAGTAGGAAACTGGAGGTCATTTAAGTACTCATTTTCTTCTACTTGACAAGGCATCGCTAGCCAGCCACTCACTACCAATTTATCGGGAGCTTTGAAACCTGCGCTACAGCAATACACACACGCGTGTGCATATATGTGCTTTGGGAGGGGAGCAGGTAGTGCACAGTTCTGATAAGACCCAAAACCACACCTGGGTCTTATTATGGGTTTCCATGTGAGACTGCACCCTTACAGTCTCACACCTAAATGCAGTATTTGCTCAGCCGCCAACAACATGCAGTTGGAAGGGAAAGTTGGGCACGGATCTGCCATCTTTCTCAAGGGAGCAAGCTCTGAGCATGTTCTTCTACGTGGGAAGGACTCGCTAAGGAAGAGGTGACCTACCCCTAGCCAGAATGGTTACGTGCATACAAGAGCCACTGGCAGCACAGGACTCTACGTAAAAGCGATACGATTAGATGAATTTTGTAAGTGGCATGCTTTCACACCTAAGGGAAGAAAAACCTGCTTTAAGATACTTACTTCTAGAGAACTGAGCACTTCAATGTTTTGTGACACTCAGCTCTAAAGCAGTGATTTAATCAGATTTCTTGCACAGCAGGTAGTATGTGAGCTACCACCTTGTCCATTCTCCTTTTGGCACTTCCCTTCTGTACCAAGTTTTACTCCCAGCCTGCAAGGCTATGCAATACCGATTACACTTGCAATCACTGTTCCCTCCTTCTGCCTTCCCCTCTGCAAAAAGCAACCAACATTTCCCTTTGCATTTTTCACCTGTGCGCTCCTCTTTGGCCTTTCCTCGCTTTGCATATGGTTCCTGTGTCAAGCTCCATCCCAGACACGCCATGAATCATTCCTTCCTGATACTCAGCTTTGCCCCATGTCAGATTCAGGGCTTCTTTACACATGAAATGTAGTCCATACTGAAGTGGCCCTCAAGTTTACAGAAGGTCACTGCTACTCCAGCGTCATTCTGCGTGCAAATATTCATGCGTATTGGTTACCTATCTCTATTTTTCTTGGTCCATATGCTTTAAAACATCAGCTCTCCTACTCACAGAACAAGGGAAAGACTTCAGACCTACGCTTGCCGTTCACCAACACACAGGACCTCACCAGACTTCCTCCCCTCCGAAAATTTCTGCTCATGCTCCCACCCTTTCTCCAGCAGTTAGGCAAGGAGCAACATCTGCTATGGCTGCTTCTGAACTAACCAAACACAGGTGGGGTGGCTGCCTGCCCTGCTCCCCTCGTTGGCAGCTGGACCTTCGCTAGCATAGGTCTCTCTCCTTTATTCAGCTGCTACCCCCCCTGAAAATTTTCAGAAACCTAGTCATAAAAACTAACTGATGTTGATCAACAGGCTCAAAACTATCCGGGAGATAAGCCACAGTGCCGGCAGATAAACAAAACTGAACAAACTGGATACCACTCCAACATCTTTGGTGCAATCGATACAATTTTTAGTTGCACCATTCTCACTCACAGCCTGCTTAAGCTTCCTGGTGCTCATACTCCATCTCCCCACCGGGGCTGCCTGGAGCAAGGCAGACTGCTTCGTTCTGTGCTCTGATGTCCGTTCTCCCCAGCAGAAACCTCCCGCTTTGCCTTGCCGTCCTCAGGGCAGCTGGTGAGCTGCAGCACCCACTAGTTCTCCTCACTGCTCCGCTTCTCCTCATGTTCACAGTTGGTTCTGGGAAGACAGTTTTCCTCATCACCACCCCCTCAAATTCATCTATACACCCAGAAAGGTGAACACCAAAATTAAGAGAGAGCAGATTATGGGGGAAGAGACTTTAACATGGCTCCTGCTCTTCTCTTTTCAACAGCACTATCTGTGAAGGGCGTAAGACAAACCAATTTTAAAGAGCGGCTTTCAATCTACATGTTACCACATAAAACACATATAGGTAAACTCTTATCTGGAAGGGTGGAATTTATATGGGAGGGAGGGAGAAAGGAATTACCTGCATAAACACTGTGCTTATCACAGGAAGGATCTATAATTTATTCTGCTGGAAGAATAACCATTCCTACCTACCTCACTGAGCTGCAAGCTTGTTTAGTATTTGCATTCCACACTGAAGAGGTTAAAAGGCTTTGGAAATCTTAAGTAGTGGCATTATTATTCTAATAAATGCACAAGTATCATCTGTGGTTGTGCTAATTAAATTTGGGTTCTACCAACATCACTAGAAAATTGCCTTGATGTTCCTTTAAAAAACAAGATCTCTCCAGCTGCGAAATCTTAATTTTTGTTGTTGTTTTGAAGGGGTGTTGTGGTAAAGACAGAAGCCAAATGAAAAGCTGGTTTTGGTGACTTGCCCAGCTGTAACAGGTCATGTTTCACTCTTCATGCAATGAGGACACAACTGTGCATTGAGGTCTCATGTTTTGGCCCAGGCAGCTATTCCCTTTCACACACAGGCATCTCCATGTACATATTTTCCCAACCTCCCAGCTGCCAAAGCAAGGAGCAGCAGACAAGAGGAGGGAAAATGTCTTTAAAAGGGCTACCAAGGGGTGCTGTGGCAGGGACCCCTCCACAGGACAAGGGGGCGATGCTCAAGGTGCCCTGACATTTTGGAGGGGCAGCAGGCAGGAACAGGACGGGGACACGGCATCTTCCCTCTGTCCCTGCCAGCACTCAATGCAAAAGATCGTTTCTTATGCTTATTAAATACCCTGGAGGTATTTAAGACGCATAGATGTGGGCACTTAGGGACACGGTTTAGTGGTGGACTTGGCAGTGTTAGGTTTATGGTTGGACTCAATGATCTTAAGGGTCTTTTCCAATGTAAATGATTCTATGATTTTATGATAAACTGCAGGTATCCAGGATTTACCGTATGGTCTAAGCGCTGCCTAAACTTAATACGGTGAAGCATGACCCAGCGGTGGAGGAATAGCCATGTGCCCCGCTCAGACATGGGCGCAGCAAGGAGCGCTGACAGCATCAGCCCTGCCAGTACACTGCCCTCCTGCACACCAGTCCACACCTTCCCCGCGGCAGGGCGGGCTCTGCTATCTCGGATCTTCAGCCTCCCTGATAAAAGCTATGAGAAGGTGAGATTTAGGGTCAGCTGCAACAGACCATTACCCAAGCCTGCACACCTGCCACCAAGAACTTAATTAAATAATCATTTTGTGGCTTGCACAAAAGCCAGCAGATTGCAAAAGCTTTCTAGGGTGGTAGATGGGCTGGGTTCGAACCGGTAACCTAGAAGCCCCAGAGCGCCCCAGATTTCGCTGTTAAAGCCTTGTTCCATCCAGCCCTTGTGGCTGTTTCAGTTAATGATGCCACACTTAAGCACAGCAGCTAGGAAAATTCCTACATGGATTTTGAAGATTAGCATGCATAGCTTCAAAAGCCATAGTTTCAATCAAGTGCTTAAAATAACAGTTCACCTCAACTATCTTCTCTCCCCCCCATCCCAGAAGGGGGAAAAAAAACCCACCCAAAACAAAGCAAAACCTCCCCAGCCCACACATCAGTGTACGCACACGCTCACAAGAGAGCACTTATCTTTGAGGCTAGCTTGTCGTCTGAACATGAAGTGCCTGTGTCAGCTCAGTTTCTCACCAGTTCAAGGAGCAGCCGGCGTTGCACAAAGAGGCACCGCGCCGTGGTGGTCACCGTGCCATACTGGGCTGCCAGCTGACCTGGCTCTGCTGTCACTTGTGCACACACACTTAGGCATTTGAAGCGGTGATCAAAGAAACAAAGCAACTTACCTCTAGTTTTTTTTGTGTACAAGTACTCAAAGGAGGGAGAAAAACCCTGAATGGTTGTTTACTCTGCCTTAGAGTCTTTGAAGAGATCTGCAGACTACCAACCAGAAATAGCTAGAACGCCAGAAAAATGGTCATGGGTTGGACATGCTTGCTAACTCGTCAAGGCATTTCAGATTCAATTTTATAAAAAATGCCTAGATTATTATTAGTGGCAAAAACACTGAGAAAGAATAAAAAAAAGGAATAAAACCAGAAAAAGAGCAGAGGGGACCCCCAGTCCAGAAACACAACCGAGACTTTTAAGGAACTCTGCAAATGACTTGAAGCTGCCCAATTAGGAAATGTAGCACTGATTACCCTAAGCTGGCTAATAGCCTTTCGGTCAGGAGACCGGCACCAGGCTTTCAGGAGAACAATGGGAGCTAACAAAACTGAACCCCGACCTCCCGGCCACTCACCCCAATGGCCAGGCTGAGCTGCTCCCGGGTGGGCAGGAAGACGCAGACGCTGCGGCTCTCCGGCTGCATCCTGCCGGCCAGCAGCGCCCGGCTCATGGTGGGCAGCTCCGTGGGGGCCAGGGTCTCCTCTCCGGGTGCGTGTCAGGCTCCCTTCACCCCACACACCTGCCGAGAAGGTGAGAGCATCAGTGCCACGCTCCTGCAGCGCTGGGAGCAGCCCACAGCACGTGTTTGACGGGATGTTTTCCTCCTTGCTCTTAAAAAAAAAAAAAAAAAAAAAAAAAAAAAAACCAACACTCATCCATTTTAGGGCACCATAGTCAATGTTTCCACCTGCATCGCAGCACAAATCGGGCAAAGTCAACCTTTAAATAGCCCGTGAGTCCCAGGAGAGTGCCATAAAGCAATCGGATCTCCTTAGAATAACAAACCAGACTTCAGATTTCGAGACACACATAAGTGGTAAGGCAGGTGACACCATGGACCGCTTCATGAAAATGCCCACGAGGGAGGGGAGAGTGCCCTGTCCTTCAACTGGGTACCTCGCTCCCGCCCAAAGCGGAGGTTTCAATGAGCCATCAGCAGGCACGTGTCAGTGCAGTGGACTTCTGAGCTGTCTTCCCCCTCTCCCCGCTCCTAGTCCCTGGGAAACTGCTGAACCCAAATCCTCTATGCCTTAACTCAAAGGAGGAGGTGGAACCACATAAACTCGCAAGGCTGAGCTGCTGTTTTGTATTTTTTGTGAGACGAGAACTGCCAGCCTCCTCCCGAAGGCTGAGCCCAAGCTACACAAGCATCTTAGAGCTGAAGTTACAATAATAACAGAAATAAGAGACACAAATTCAATTTATGCCCAAAAGCACAGTAGCCAACATCATCTGGACATTATAGCTAGGTTAGACAAGTTTGCTCAGCAATTTGTGATGTTTTATTTACAGCCCTCTGCTCTGACACTCTCCAGGGCAAGGAAGCATCTCATGGCACCTGACGAATCCGGAAGGAAGGGAAGAGTCCCCTCGAGGGTAGGTTAGGGATGAATGCCGGCAGAGACCTGAACCGGCAGGATACCAACCGGTTATGGGGTCTGCTCCATCCCCGCACAAGATCTGATGCGGGCCAGCAGAACCTGGCTGCCCCAAAGTCACCCTGGCACGATTCCCTTTGGCCAGCAACACCCAGACACCCATCGCTGGCACAGCAACAGCGGTGCTGCTGGCTGATGCCCGCCTGCAAAGCTCTCTGTGCCCTTGGGGACGGGCACGTACCCCAGCAAGGGCGGCCAAACGCACCAGCTCTGGCGGCGCTGCCCTCTCCCACCACCCGTGGCACAGGTTGCCTGTGGGGGAGAGGCTGTGAAGGGATGCAAGGGCTTTTCCTTCACCCTCCAAAATGGATTCAAGGATAAGGGATCATAAGCAGCAAGGAGGAAGGTCACGTTATGTTAACACACGACATACATACATATATGTACACATGCACGTGTGCATTACATGTAAATTTTAAAAGCATTTGGTATTTAATACCATGTTTGTCCTGTTTCAGGGGAAAAACATGGCAAAAAAAACTCTTGTGTGGGAGATGGAAAAAGCAAACTGCCACGGGAAAACAAAGTACAGTACAGAAAAAAGAACTTGGATTTACCCCTCTCCCTTCAATTCCGTGCTCAAGCATTATTGTTATTTTTTTTTTAAATCAAATACAAGAAAAAAAGATCTACAAGTGACCTTTTGCAAGTACAAAAGCTGTTCCATGCACCTCCTTCCCTGAGCCAGCATATACAATGCTTCTTAATAACACATTTTTGATAAAAGTTCTTTATGCAGAGCATCTCTTATGAGACAGAAGTACAAAATATTGCATTTATTGTATTAATGAAAAGAGAGGGTTATTAAAGGCTATTATTATTACTTTTTTCAAAATCAGAATTTAATTAAACAAGAACTATAAGTTTTAAAAAGAAGATTGCTCTAAATTATAAGCACACAGGAAAGACATTTGACTTCCTGGGACAGGTGAGAGCTTCTATTGAATGAAATATTAAGAGAAAAACTCTGATTTATCCTCTTCTATCAATATAATTATACTGGTGAGCCCTCTTAGGCTCCAGGCTACACACTACTAACAGCTTTATATAAATTACAGATGTCTACAGAATGACTCGAGGGCAACAGGTCACCATCATTATTGCCAGCTGATGTCATATGCACCATAAACTTTATCATCAACAGCATAAAGACCTTGGAGTATGAGCTCAGGCTTTCCAACATAAGGAGGTTTGTCTTAATTGTCAAACCGCTGCCCTGGCTGGTACACATTCCCACGCGCAAGGGGAGATCACGTTCAGTGAAGACATTCACGCAGCTCCTAACAGAACTGAAAATAAGACAAAGAAGCAACCGTGAAAAACACGTGCACACAGTTTTTCGTGGATACCTGAAGAAACTGAATCCCGCTTCCCCATAGCCTCCATAAAGCAAAGCTTCTGGTAAGCTTTTCCTCTGGTCTCACACCTGTTTTGTCCATTTTGATTTTTAAGAGAACAACTGCGCACCCCGGGAGCAAGGAAGTGAGAAAGGACAGGGAGAAGGTGTTTTTCTTCTTACGTTTTAAAACAAACGACCTTGTGGACCCCACCACAGCAGGTAAGAGGTTAAAGAAGCAACGTCCTTAATCTGAAGGGGGAGGTCAAACAGAAGCCCAGCTCAGCCTTCTCTTCTTCAGAGGTATGTTAGGATGTGATAAAACTTAATGAATCATTAACTTGCTAGCATTGCATGTTTACAATTATTTTTTTTTAAAAGAAAAGTTGTGAGCCAAGAGTAACTGCCCAATGAAAACAAGTGGCCAGAAGGAATGCTCTTACTTAAACATACACAATTTCAGACTGCCCATATGCCATTCTTTTGTTTACCACAGATTCCAACCTCTTAACCTCAATTAAACCCTAAAAGCTCCAGCAAATGCACTGCAGATGAATTAATAAAAGCTGAAGTCAATCATCGGCCTCTGGGACACCCTACAGGTTGTTCGTTGTTTTTTTTTGGTTTTTTTTGGTTGGTTGGTTGTGGGTTTGTTTTGTTTTGTTTTTTTAAATAACATCACTTCATGTTTCAGGTCCCGGAGAAGTGCATTTTGAGAGGTAATTGCTTGGTCAAAGGCCCCACAGTCTATCAATGAAACAGTCAAAGGCGCTATTTATTTGTACTCTTCTGGTATCAGTCAGGAAGCTTATTAGTGCCCAAAGTGATGGCACAGCTTATTTAGCACTGTTTATTTTACCTAAACACACGTGCAGCGAAGCTTTGGAAAACATGCCTGTCATTAATTTCAAGGCTTCTCCAATTAAACAGCTCAAACACGGCCATAAAAACTCATTAAGAAAAACCCTAATCTTTGCCTCCTCTCTCCATGGCCCCATAAGCTGCCTCCCAGCACCAGAGCGGAACCTCAGTGCTTGCTGGGTCAAAGCAGGAATTGCTGAGGTTTGCCCCAGCAAGAGGGTAAGAGCAGCAGAGCCCTCCGAGGGCGGAGGAAGAGGAGGACTGTTCGCTTTGGTTAACGTCAGGATGGCTAGCTAAACCACCTCACACGGCCCGTGTACACAGCGGCATGAGGATGACCCGCCACCTCTGAATTTGGGGCCATGCCACGACCAGCCCATCTGGAAGCAGGTCTCATCCAAACAGCATGTACGTTTGCATAGCCTTATAAATGCCGCTGTATCTTACACATCAGTTTGTGGGACCACAGTGAATTGGGTCCTAATCCTGATTTCAGCATCTAGGTACTGCCACAACCACATATCAAGAGGATAAAGCAAATAGATGAACAAGCAATCACCTACCAACTCAAAGCAGCAAAACAAAGTGCTCCTCTATTGAGAAAAAAGCACAGGTAATTCTGTGCTTCTCTGAAAAACACCTGGAAACATCCTTTGTAAGGTTTATTACAGTGAAACATCTTAGGAAAGCTGGTTTTGCTAGAGCTGACAGAAAATGAGCATTGAGCATCTTCCTGATGAAACCTTACCAGAGTGGCCCTACAGAGTCCCATCAAAAACTGTCCAAAAACGTTAAGACTCTTCTTAACATTTTCCAGACATTATCCAGAGATGTCTTAGGCTTCTAAGACAACTAGACTCTTAGGCTGCAGTTTCACAATCAGCTTAAGCAGCTTTAATCAAGGCAGTCCTGCAGCAAGACAGACAGACAGACAACTGCCTGGAAACAGATCTGCCTTTGGCAGCAACCCACATTTGGGCTGCCTCATACTCATGATGAAACGTGGCCCTAAAACTGAGAACCCCCCTCACCTTCCAGGTATTTTGTCCCCTCAGAGGCATACTGTAGGGCACCAGTACTATCTGCAAAACAGAGTTATAAAGAGCCTGAGCAAGTAAAAGATGGAATGATGGCATATATTAGCCTTTCCCAGCAACTTTAAGACCCCACCCACCTCCTTTGACTGTCCTCTGAGATGATGCAAATTTCTCTGGAAAGATACATCAATCAGGAGGGAGGGAAAAAAAATGTTGCTTGTCAGGGCAGAAAACAAGACTGAAGCTAAATAGCTTTATGTCATGGCTGCAGATGATGTGAAAAGCGCCACCTGCAACCAACAGCCAGGACAAGCCACAACAGCAGGTCGTGTCCTGCAGCGAATTCCCAGAAGCCCATTGACTTTTCAAATGTATCTGCCCCTGCATCACTCCAAGACTAGCACAACATATCCAAGGGCAAGGATGCCACAAGGAGGTAAGGTACTGAATTTGGTGTCCACACACTGCTTTTGGGGTATAATACACACCTGCCTTCAAACACTGAGCACTATTTAGTAGGAAGCCCCTATTCAAAGCCATTGAATGAGGAATACCAAGACACCTTCTCAGTCACTTGGGTACTCTGAAGGACTTGGATCCCAGAACTGATGCAGCTTGGCTATGGGACAGATGCAACACTTGCAGCAAAGACAACTGGCTTTCAGTCCACAGATGTGGGAGGTGCAACTGCAGCAGGCCTTTGGCATCTGCTAGCAACATCTGTTAGATCTGAGTACAGTCCTCCCGCAGTGATGGGATGTGGGCCTGGCTCCCACCTTTCCTTTAGGATTTTCAAAGGGTACAATGCAAGATGCCTCCAAAAACTACAGGGCTGTGAAGCCCTAGCAAACTTAGCCGTCATCCTGTACCTTTTGGGACAGATGGGGAAATCACTAAGCATTGGTCTTGGATACCAACCAACATCCTTTTTCCTTTCTTCTTGTACAAGCAGCACTCCCTGGTGACACCAAGCTTTAACAACAGAGAGGAAAATGCTTTCTCGTTCGTCTTCATTGCAGGATTAGACACAGCTCTTAGTTAGGCATGAATGCTCACACTCCACCTTTGTGCTGTGAAGTTTTCCTGCCTCACATCAAGCAGCATGAGTGAGTGCTAGAACACAAAATGCACTCTTGAGTTTGTAACTCTTCTGCTCTGCACCCCCCACAATGTGGCCAGTGTGCTCAGGAAAAAGGGATCTCCCAAAATTCCCAGGGACACCCATTCCTAACCTGGAACCATGCTGCTATGCTACTCTGTCTGTAGGCTGCTCTAGTCCTTAAGCTCAGAGACAGGGGACAACTCTCCTCCCAGGGATGGCAGTGTTCTCTGGTAGCCAAGTAAAAGTGATTCGCATTTTTGGGCACACATCAGACCTTACTGCTGCTACCTAGTCCTCAAGGAGAGGGAAAAGGCTTAGCTGAGGACAGAGCACCAAAGGAGGTGCTCCTACAGTGCATGGAAGCACAGTGGCAGGACCACGCAGGGTGGCTGCCATGCTTCCATCCGGCTCTCCCATGGGATGAAAAAAGCTCCCCAGTGGTTTGCTCCCTGTGAGGACAGCCCAGCATGAATCATCTGGGCTTAATCTTTCCCTGAAACCAAAACTGAATTCAGGAGCCTTTTGAGAGAAACAGATGACGAGTACTAAAGGCTCCAGGCAAAAAGGGACAAATTACGATCTCACAGGGACTACGCTTTTCCATCACTTCCAAGTGATGGAAAATGCCTTTGAATTCTTGTACACAAAAACATGCAGCCTTTTAAAATACATTATTTTATCAGAAGCATATGCAAAACCTAGCAATGTACATGCTTGAAACAATACCCACACAGTAAAGTCTGCAGCTAGAGCATGCACCTCCTTTCCAGCATGGTTTTTTTCGGGGGGGGGGGGCATAAACATTCTGTTGCCAACATGGGAAAAGCAATGGATCAACTGATCTTGCCTTTTCATTGATTGGTAAAAGTAGTAGCATGTACCCTATCACGTCTGACTACCAACATGAAGTTTCTCATTACAATTAATTTGTTTACTTCTGCATAATCTGTTAATGGACTTGTTTATTGATTACCAATCACTTATAGGGCTTCCTCATACTTCATAAATCAAGCACATTAATTAAAGTTTATGAATAAGTAGCAACTGAAGGTATCGATTGGGGTAGGTAAATGCAGAAGCATAAGAAAGAACCAGCAAAATATGGGACAAGGCGTGAGCCAGCCTCAGTGTCCATTACACCTTGCATAAAGCAGCTGCAAAGGAAGCCTGCTCAGAAGTGCAAAGCTCTGTTTTCTCAGCTGGATGACAAGACAGCATTGCATGAGATCTTGCAAAGGTTAAGGGAAGTGACTTGCTTGAATAGCCATTCAGTAACAGCAAGCTTGCCTCCACTCAAACACATGGACACATCTCTTTCGAGATGGACCCTTACAGAAAGCTTATTCATGGGTGTACATATGCATAGGCAGGAGGGCAGTAAAGAAAAGCCACAGTCTGGTACCTCAATGCGAAGGACGGCAACGGAAGATGCTTTGGTTTGGTGCTCCAGTGCTCGCCCCGCGCCCTTCTGCCAAGCAGCGCAATCTTTACTAAAGACTGTTCATCTTTTGTATCTATGGGAAACAGGAGAGGTAAAGTACAGACGGGGAGCTGCAGCAAGGGCTTTAAAATAAAGGAGAGTGAGGCTTGCTTCCCGGCCACTGTAACTGTCAGGAGCGTTAGGAAGGGCAGGGAGAGCAGCAGCAAGATCTGGTCTCTCTACTAGCAACTCAGGAGAGAAGCATCTTTTTGTATCGTGCAAATTGCAAATGTGCGAGGTCTCACAACCTAAAAGCCTATCAGTTAATTCTCCAACGTGAAACATATTCCTTTTTTTAAGTCCACCAAGGCTATAAACAGGGTTTCTCCCAAGTGGATCTATTATACTCTTGCCTTAAGCGCAACAGCTGAGAGACACTCTTCTACAAGACTGTCTTTGCAGAAGTTATTCCACGGTGATGGTATTTTTATATTTGAGCTGGGCTGGACTGAACTGGAACAGATCACCAAGCCTTCTGAAATATTTTGCAGAGCTGTCAAAAAAAAAGTGTGAATAAACCCTTCATTTTCTGTTCTCACCAAGATCTTGTAACAGTTCGAGAAGTAAGCAGACTATGAAATCTTGATTTAGAAAAAAAAAAAAAAAGCAAAGCATCATTATAACTTCACAGGCAATACCTGGAGTCGCAGGACAAATAAGAGCAGACACGCTTTTACCAACATATCGTGTAAAGAACTCTTCTGATCAGGAATAGCTTTGATACCGGTAATACCCAGGTAAAAAAAAAATTGGCTTACTTCACCAGAGGAAGGAGAAAGTCCACTGCTGATCTCATGGCATTTGAATCATTGTCTAAACATTCAGACCAACTAGGCAGCTTCTGCATCAGTTTGCTTCTAACTTTTTCCCCCTAAAACGTACAGCTAGTCTTGAACATATTCAGAGCAGAGAGGAATATTGATTTATGTAAAGTGGACGGACTTCCAGAAAGAATAGATAAAACTCTGCCTGGAACACAGCTTGCCTCTATTACAAGTGTGAAAATGCCAATCTGCCAATACCTTGACAAAATTAACACAAACAGCAAGGTCTTTATGATTAGATGCAGCTTCAGAGACTGCACAGTACTGCCAGACATCAACTTCAGCAAAGCAATGGGGAAACGGGAAGACAAGGCCCAAAAAAGAAAGAGAACAAAAAAACAGCTTTACAGAGAATGCTGTATTTTTGAGGTGATGCCGAATTTTGCAAGAAGAGGAAACAGAGCAAAAAAAGAAAAAGCAGCATAAGAAATGGTTTAACAAGAAGCAAATAACTTCTTCCTGCGATTCTCCAAGGAGCAGCTCCTCCTTGCCAGAGGACTTCTTTTGGGCTGAGACCACCGTTTGTCCATGCTCAGTTACTAACCACACACTATGAATTAAGGTGCCACTGCTAAACCACCACGACGACAAGCAAGGAGCAGTGCAATAGCACAGGACTTTCTGCAAGAAAAGAAGTAACCGTGGAGCACAGTAAGCATGCAAGTAATTTACATTGGCTTGCATTGGACGAACAGTAGGGTAACGACTTTACTACAGAAGTTAACTGATACAGAGTTAACCACTGGATTCATACACTTTTTACCTGCAGTGTTGGGAACAGAAAAGTGTTGTAGCTTTAAAGCACTATCAGCTTTGGTTTTTTTAAAAAAACAAATAAACAAAAAACCAAAAAACAAACCCAAATTGACATGGCCCTTACCTGCTATCAAAAAACTTCCTCTGTCAAAAATGACTTAAATCGGAAAAACACATGTAAATACAAATTTTTTTGTTTGTTTTAGGTTTTTTTTGTTTCAGGAACAAAAAGGTGACACAAGTTTATTTGTCACTGGTGTTTAGCCCAGTTTATCGTGTTCATATAAAAATCTAGTTAACAACAAAAATCCCTATGGAAAAAAACCTGTCCAAAGAACACAGGCAGTATTTTTTGGTAAACCACTGAAAAGAATCACTACAACTCATGTTCTTCAATAGCATTCTGTAGACTTATTTTTGCTTATACTTGTCTTACCCTTTTTTTGTTTTGCCCCTCTTCCCCCCCCCCCCCCCAAGGTGATCTCTGCAAGAAAACATTTTTTTTCCTTTTTGGATTCCATTTTCCTTTGGATTCGGCATTCCTCATCTGAAGCCAAAACACTGGCTACTACACAGACTCTCAACATCGCCAATGCTGAAAACGGAACACTGATTAAGAGTGCACAACAATTAAACGGGAGGAATAAACAACAGAGTGAGGCCAAGACATCCTGTTGTCATTCCAAGTTTTCCAGGAATAAAATTAAAAAAAAAGAAAGAAAACTAGAAAAAAAAAAAAAGATAAAAGCTAAACAAATGAATGGGCAACCGATGTCCAAAAAGTTGTTTTCTTTTTCTTTTTTTAAACTTTACCCCAGAGATCATCAGTGCTACAAATACATTCTCATTATTTTCTCTGGGAAAGCGCCCTGTGCTTTCCAAGTATTTATTGTCAGGGCCTGGGCATCACGGCAGCTCCCTGAAGAAGGGACATGGCTCAGACAGCACGCTAGAGTTCCCTGGTGCGGCGGCATTTTAAACGCCACCGGGGAGTTGAGCCGAGAGCCTGTCACTGCCGCGCAGCAGGAGAAGCGCCTCTCGATGCAGAGGAGGACGATTTCTCAGCAGAGGAAACCCAGAGCCTTCCCTGTAAATCGTTACCAAGAAAGGATCCAAGAGGTGGAGAAACAATGGAGACTTTTGCCTTTTAGACACCCACGGCTTCTCCCGCGCACACACACCTGCCGGGACAGGCACCTCCTTCCCCGGGCGCTCAGGCCACCCAGGCCAGCCCCACCGGTCGCCTCCAGCCCCGGCCCCCCCCGAGGCGGTGGCGGCGGCCCCGGAGGAGGTCCGGGCGCTCGGCTACCTGCCCCGCCCGGCCCACCCTGCTGAGGTGCCACGGCCTGCGGGGCCTGCAGCCCCTGGCCAGCGCTGGCCCGACGCCCTCCTGCACCGCCCGGCCGCGGCCATGTCACCCTCCCTCAGCACCTGCGGGACAGGTGGCGGCCAAACAAGCGCCTGTCGGGAAGCGTCCCAGACTTGTGCCATCCGCTGCCCCCAAGGAGCCCGCTGGGACGCGGCCGGCTGCCCCGGGGCCCGACGGAGGTCTCTCTCCTCAGGCCGGCGGTGGTACTGCCGAGCCGGGAACGCGCCCCAGCATCACCTCATCTTTAGCACCGGCGGGAGCCACCGGTGGCACAGGGCGACAGCGAGGCACGAAGGAGCTGCCGCGGCTCCAAAACTCTTCAAGAGCCCCGTTCCCTCCCGTTCCCAGCCGGCGCCTGCCCACCCTCGCTGCCCGCGGGAGCCACAGCTCCGAGCTCGCAGAGACACCCACGGCCTCAGCCCTGCGCTGCTTTGACGGCGGAATTCCCCGACAACGTAAGAAAACTAGAAATCGCCACGGCACTCGCTCCAGCCGAAACCCAGACCTCCCTTCCCCGCCGGAGTCGCGGATCCGCCTCTGCAGCCGCGGCCGCACCACCGCACGCCCGCCCCGCGAGCAGGCGCCCGCCCGCAGCCCCGCGCCCAGCGCGCACCTTTCCCAGCGCCTTCGCGCCCGCGCTGCGCGGGGCTCCGTCCGCCCACCCTGGCCGGGCGCAGCCGGGGGCTTCGCGGCTCTCTCCGCCCAAAGCGCCGCCTGCAGCCGCACCGTCCCCGCGGGCTCCCGAGGGGACCGCTCCCCGCAGCCGGCCGGGGCCGGCGGGGGCAGGTGCCGCTCCCCGCTCGGGACCCCGCACCCGTCCTTTGTCCCCCGGCAGCTCCCCGGGGCCGCGCCCGCTGCCAGAGGAGCCCCGGAGGGACGCGGGAGCCCCGGGAGCTCCCCGCCCCGCTGCCCCGGCGGCGGGGCCCGAGCCCCGCTGGCAGCGCGGCGGCGCCCGGGCACTTACCGCGGGGCAGCCCCGGTCGCGGGGCTCCGCCGTCCTCTCCGGGGCGGCATCCAGCGCCCGCCGAGCCGAGCGAGGCAGCGTCCCCAGCGGGGCGGGTGGCGGGCACTCGCCGCTGCCCCGGAGGAGGAGCGGCGGTGGGGGCGGGGCCGGGCGGGGCGGGACACGCCCCCCGCCCCCGGGCCCGCCCCGCCCTTCCCCGGGACCGCACGCCGGCACCGGCGGCGGCCCCGCGCGGGGTTCCCCCGCCCCTCCACACCCACCGCGCCGCCGCCTCAGCGGATTGGCGGAGCCGGGCGGGGAGTGGGCGGGGCGCTCCCGCGGCGCGGCTTCGGGTTGGCGAGCGTGGCCGTCAATCCGTGCCGCGGCCGGCGGGCGGGCCTGAGGGCAGCGGGTCGGTCGGTTGTTGCGGGTCGTCCCGGCCGGTAACGGCCGCTGAGGGGAAAGAGGGGGCGGCGGGACGGGCGGTGTGTGTGTGGGGGGCCCCAACGGACCGCCGCGGGGGGAGCCCGCGTGTGGGCGGGTGGCGAGGGGCTGCCTGCGGGGGTGGCGGGGGTTTTGTCCCCGGTTGGGGACGGTTTTGTTCCTGGCGGGGTACTCTGTGCTCTGCACTGACAGCAATAAAGTCTACGTAGGTGAAATTTTAATTACGAGTGATCACAGCAAGGCGCAAGAATTCGGTCTGGGTCGCTCTGCCGCGGCCAGGTTGGCTGGGCGGCGCTGGCGGGGCGGGAGATGGTAAAAAGTATAAAAAGACGCAGTCGAAGAGTCGGGGTCAGGTTTGGAAACACTGAGCGCCCTGCGGGGTCTGGGAGCCTGCGTGTGCAGGAGGCAGCGTACGTGGGAAGGAGGTGCTGTGTTGCATGCCTCCCTCTTCTATATAATAATTTGCTTTTTAATGTAGTAAATTTCTGAAAGAAAGCTGACATCACCTCAAGTTCTGTAGCGGTGCTCTGGCTCCCTCACAAGTAGTTCACTGCTTCATTTCCCCACATATCCAGTTGTTTCTGAGGGTGCAGCCTGCATGGGAACTGGGACGGCAACAAGCTGTAAGCGGAGCTGGTGGGAAGGCTTTCATGCAGTGTTGCACTACTCTGCAGGAAAAGAGTTGAAATTTGCCCAGGAGAGAGAGACCTGACTTGCTGGTGTGGCATGACCAGCTGATGGGGTGAGGGGAGCAGGGCATCAGGTCACCTCTCCTTGCTCCCAGGTTTTTCTCCTGTGTTTTGGGTTGGACATGAGACTGGATAAAATCTCAGCCTTGCCAGCGTGGTTGACAACTTACGTGTGTCTCTTCATAGCTGAGTTGTAATAGTGAAGCTGCTCCGTGAGTGTGGGAACATCTCATCGCCAACCCTTTCTCTTCCCACAATGGTCTTCTGAGAGAAGATATTGGTGTCTTACTCATTATCTGAGCAAATGTGTAGGTTACAGAGGTGACCCCCAATGACCAAGGTTAAGTCCTTCATGGCTTGTCCTTTTGTTAAGCCTAGACTGATTTATACAGTTACCCTCTCAGCATGCCAGCTGTTTCTAGTGCTGTTCTGAGGTGCCTAACGTGTCATTTCATGGGCAGCTGAGCTGGCATGACAGATCCTCTCTGCCCATAGAAAGATGTCTCACTGTCCTCTCCTTTTTACTCCTTCCCATCTTCAGTCTTCTGTCTCCTTCGCTCCCTTTGCTCATGGCTGTAGCACCCTCCTTGTGCCAGCTCTGGAGCACTTCAGACTGCTAAGATGATCAAACTCACTAAAGGGACAGAAAGCTCCAGCTTTTTTGGCTGGAAGAGTGGTCTGTCATGTTGGTGAATGAGATTGTCTCATGGAGTGGTCCAGCCAGTGTTGGAGTCAGCATCTTGTAATATCGTGACCTATGTCTCCTCGCTTACTTTCCAGCATGGATTGCAGGATTGAATGCAAGGGCAGGGAATCTGGTGCCCAAGTGTAGGCTCTATTGTCGAACTTCTTATTTAACCTCCTCCATACCACGCATGAAGCCTGCAGCAGAGCCAGCGCAGTGCTCTGATCACAGTAGGACTTTCTGTCATACCCTGACAGCTAGTGGAGAACTTGAAATGTTAGCAAACAGCTCTGAACAGTTGCTGCATGCTTCTGGGTTTTGCTCATCTGAAAAAAAATATTATAGTTGCTTACAAACTCATAGCTTGGCTTTCTGTGATAGGGTCCTTTAGCTGTCACAGGAGCAAAGGACCATGTCTAGGCTGTTGAGACAGGGGTGTGCTTCATGGCACGCCATGTTAACCTGCTGTCCTTGTCTTTCCCACCAGAGACCTTAGGGTTTTCACCTTAGGGCTGTGTTCCTTCCCACAGAACCTGAGTAGGAGGGTGAGGGAGGCATGGGTTGTGTGCGGCCAAGGCTCCCAGTCTAGCCACGGTCAGAATGGAATAGTATGGTATGTCAGGTATGGTTACCTTAATTAGAAGTATAGTAATTATCCTGCATAGCTGGTCTTTTAGGATTGGCAGACCTTGCATGTCACCCTAGAGAAAACAAGCTGCATTCTGTGAAACATCAGAACTGGAGGAAAATTGAGATAGCGTTAGGCTGTTTGTTTTTGAAGGAGACATCAAAGTGTTGGAGAATGAAGATATCTGTGTTCCAAGGAAATACCGCTGCACATTTTCAAAGCGTCGACTCCAGCTCTCCTTGCAGTGCAGATAAGCAATTTCATCCAGCTTTCTCTGTAAAGTGGAAGCTGGAGAGGGGGATTTGTGGAAGGGTTCTTATAAACCAGTGTCTTGATTCAGAAAATTCAGAAAATAGAGCCCCTTTTGTAAGCCTATGTCTCATGCAGAGTCGTGCCGAAGTCAGAGGGAGCTCATGCAAAAGTAAAAGTTTGCATAAGCAGATGTCTTTGCTCATGGTCTTGTCTGCATTGCATGTAGACAAAAAGATTTCCCACTGCAAAAGGGAAAGCTGGGGTTTGCCTTCACAATCTTGGAAAAGTATCCTTTTCCTTTTCTTTCAATAACTTTAGCAATGCATATAGGAGATAATTTTGTTGCTACTATTGATTACCTACTTCACAAGCAGCACCTAAGCTTGGAGAGAAATGGGTTGTTTGTAGAGTCTAGAAACAAAAGGAGTTTTCACTAATGATCTCAGGGAGTTGAAGCTGGCTTCAAGCTGTTCAAGTCATGAGAGGATGACTCAGGAGTCAGAAATTTGAGGCATTCCTGTGTCTAGCATTTAATCAACAGGCAAAGCATTGGGAGGTAAGCAGAGGAAATCAATGGCAAATCAAAGAAGAATAGGTCAGCTATTCATTAGAGAAAGGATTGATCTCGGGGATATTAACAGAAAGGAGGGCATGAAATTAATCCTAAAGAAAGTTTGAACTAGCTGTGGCTGCTGTGCGCTGACAGTCAGGGAGCCTTAAAAAAATTACTTGGCTGTCTTGCATGGAAGGTTATTTGCAGAACTCTGCGTTCTCCATTTAAATTGGTCAGATTTAACCAGCTGCGCATGTTACAGAGATCTTCCAACCATAATGCAGCTCTTGCAAGAGTAATAATTATTTGTGTATATTTGTCATTGTGTATACACTCATTATAGGTATTACACATGAAATGATAATAATCTGCTTTCTGTTAGCATACATGCTGAAGCAAAATCTTATTTTGTGATGTTTTCACTGCATGTTAGAGCTTGATTTTGCTGGCTCTTGCCTTATTCCTAGAAAATCATCGATAGCTTCAGTGGGACCATTCATCATACTAGGGCTTTCATGATTAGCAAGTTGCAAAATCAGGTTTAATTTTGAGCTCTGGGACAGGGATTTTTTTTTTTCACCTGTAAAATATCAGATTTATCTACAATAGCTTGCGAACAATAAAAAATACTTATAAAGTTGCAGGGTGGCTTATATGCTAATAACAGTATTGGTTACATTATTAGTAATAATTAGTCATTATTATGCCAAAAGCTGTCTACAAGGTATAGATATAATTGGTGAGGTTTGAGGCACCGGTTTACATTAAATAACATTCAATTGCTCATTGTGATGATCATCGACCACATTATGCTGCAGGTGAGGCCAAGGTACAGCTCTGGAGCCAAAAAGTGCTTGTGGGCAATGGAGGTATGGCTGCTGTGCGAGGGACGTGCCATGTGACTGCGAGGCCATAGGAGACACTGCATCATACCCGATTGTGTCTGCTGCCTTAGACGCACTGTGTATTGTATCTTTTATCCCAGAGGATCCTGATGTGCTTCCTCGGTAAGTTTTTTCATTTGCCATTGAAACAGAGACACCTTCAGGTAGTAAGGGAGCAGCTGCCTAACATGGCTCCAGCAACAGCCTTTGGAAACCGTGGGGGGATTCTGGGTAGGGAGAGCGGGTTCATAAATCCAATTTGGCCCTGGAGCACAAAGGCTGTAACTCTTACCCTTGGCCCAGTCTCTGTGGGACTGTATTGACTAAAGTAGTCATTAAGCTTCATTTTACTTCTAAAGCAAAACAGAGAAATGCAGTCTTTCGCTAACACCAAATCATTTAACATCATTATAGGCTCATGATTTTATTCTAACTCTGACCAAATTCCCAGGGCCCTTGGTTTCAAGATTTCCTAACCCAAGCTCTAATCAAGCCCAAACCTGTATTCATTACACAGCCTCGTGAGATCACAGCTAGCGGTGGCATGGCCGCTGGCCATGAGGAGTTTGAATTGCATTCCCTCTGATAGGACCCATCTGACATATATTTGCCTATACGGGTGCTCTGGCAAGTTGGTATCTGTAGCTAAATACACACAAAGTGCATAAGCCGCTGGTACGAGTTCCTTTTTGGGGTCTCAGTAACGCCACTTCCACGTACTTCATCAAATAAAAGATAATAGATCTATAACAGCTCTTCCCCCGTGGGGTTTGTCAGTGTTTAATACTGTAATGACAGAGGAGTTGTCTACTTATTTAACCACACATTGCGGTTTGAACTGTGACGTTTTGGTTACTTTCAGATGGCTTTGAAACCGTGCCAGAGCTGTTAAATCCCTGCCCAGGGTTTCTCAGTGCTAACCGTGTCTGCGCTAGGCTTCGATCACAGCGTGAAAATAATGACATGTCCTCTGCGTGGCAAACATATATGCACACTGTCATTCACTGCTTAATAAAAAAATCTTTCTTGCTGTCTGTTGCCTGCAAGTTTTCCTCTCTCACCCCTTAAGGACAACAATGATCCTCCTAAAGGAGTAAAGGCCTCTGCTGTCTCTGAAGATGTGTTTCACGAGGGCTTTTCTCTTGATTTTATTTTCTCTCGATTTTATTTTCTCTCAGGTATGTGTTTAAGTTTGAATTACTTTCTGTAATATTGTTTTCCTATTATTTTCCTTTTTCTCTCTAGCTTATTTAAATATTTTTAATCCAAAAGGACAAATATCACCGCTAGATGATGGGGAAGGGTAGGTTTTGGTTACAAAAACTAATCGACTTTTGAAATATTTGGAAGAATATTCCCTGGTTAAGCTTTTTTGATATCAAATGCAAATTTTATTTTTCATCTGAACTTCTGTGGTTTACCTTCTTCATATTTTTAACTTGCATTTCTGTGTTCTTCCCTGGATCAAATAATGGAAGTGTCTGCAATTACAAAGCGTTAGAGTATTAATAAAGAGGCAGTAGAACCAGGAAAGATTCTTCTACAAAATCACTGGGATTTTTTTGTGCCAAAAGCATTGCCCTCTCCTGTTTTTTCAGAATGTTGTATGCCTTCCCTCTGATCCACCCCTCAGCAAACTGGGATGTGGAAGCAAAGTAATCTTGGCTGCTGGGGTCCTGCCCACGGCCTCCTGCCTGGGGAGCGCCTTGGCACAAAGGAGCACTGGTGTCTGGTGGGGGAATGGGGAGGGGGCCTGGAGTGCACCGGGAGGGAGACGTGCCTGGGAGCAGCTCCACAAGCTCCAAAATCCTACGCGCAGGAAACAATTGGCTGAACAGAGGCCACGGCTTGCAAATGCCCCGGCCCTTTCTCTACCTCCTGCTACCAGGCAGCACCGCAGATTCCCCCGCTTCTTGCGCCTAGATGAGAAAACACTGGAAAAAGTGGGGAGAAAGCCAAAAATGAGGATACAATGCTTCAAGTTTAAGAGAATAAATACCCTTATGTGCTGCGTCATCCTGCTTCTTAAATAAGAAATGGGGGATGAAAGAGAAAAAAAAGGTCACATTTAGGCTGAACATTTCCATGAAGTAATGGCACTAAGACGATTCGAATTACCCACAGGATGAATTTAGCCTGACGTGTAGTATCTATTTCTACCATTATCACTGCAAACCTAAGCCTATTCACAGATAATTACAGTCAAGTGCTTACCCTGCTCTTGCTCATCTGTTTCTCCCTCCTGCCCATTTAGTAAATGCATGAGTTAATATATTAACACTGGTATGCTGTGTCAAAGCAGCAAGAGCTTTGAAATTAGGCAGCAGGAGCAGAATATAATATGGCAGCAAAGAACCAGTGAAATCTGTAAACAAAGGGTTGTAAAAATGATAATTGGAAGTCAGTTATGTTCTAGCAAATTAAGATCTTAGAGTGAAATAATTTGAATTTACAACAATGTCAATGCAAATGGAGGTCAACTGTAGTAACTTTGGCTAAAGCATGTTTCTAATTTTTGCATTGCTTGGGGCAAAACAGTTCCAAACATGAAGAAAAGGCATTGCCTGTACCTGACTTAAAACGCTATTGAAGTTCACAAAAAGTTATCTTCTGCTGTACTGTGTGCATCTCCTGCACAGATAAATTCCATAGATGATATTCTTCTTCTCTCCAGCATGTTTTGGATAAAATACTGAGGTGTGTAGGTCCTGTCCGCTTCCTTCTTCATCACATTACCTGTGCACCGACCAAGGGGTTTGGATGAATTCCCAGCTCCTGTGCAAAGCCGAGAGAGATCATGGGGAAGAGTGCTATGATACCTGCCCGTACAGGAGGTGACATTAGGAAAAGTGCCTGAAATATGGGGTTTATTCCACCCAGGGAGCATGGTTTGAAGTAAATGAATAAAAGAGGCAACTAGGCCTCCCCTCATTGCTGGCAAATGTTTTCTGAGCAGTGGGGTGGGTGCCCCAGGGTGGAGTTAGGGTTTGCTCTCGCCTCTGAAAATGGGGGTCAGGGCTGAAGGCGCTCCACAAGCTCGACAAAGCCCCCTTTTTGCTTACAGATAGGGTTCAGTCTCTACCCATCACGAGTAGCACCGCTCTGGTCAGAGGCTTGGTTGCCTGTAATAATAGCTCCTGCCTATTTGTGGTTTTGCCTTGGCTCTGGAGGGGATGGTGGGTCTTTTAGTGCCCGAACAAAACGATTTAGTCGGAATTGAATGTTTCAACCTGTCATTCTCCAGGAATAAAAAATTACTTGTTCCTGAAAAAAATCAGAGCTGATTTGAAAGCTTATATTGAGAACTATAACCACATTTCACCAAACTGCAATAGTTTTAGAGGCTGCCTGGAGGTGTTAAAATGTCTGCTGTAACTCTCCTCGTTAAAGTATTTCTGAATTGAAAGCTATTTCATCACATTATAAATGTTTCATCAAGTTATAAAAACAACTGAGGTATCTTATAAGTATAAAAGATCTTGAGCACTGAATACCCCTTGTAAATAAAGAATGTGGCTGTGAAATATAATCCTTGGTGGGACTGGTTTCTGTCCTTTAGAAAGGACATTATTCAAGACAGGCAAAGACAAAGTAAAAGCTGGAGATGAAGGGTGGGAAGTGGAGAAAAGCCTAAAGTAATAAAAAACGTACACACAGAGGTTACTAATCTGCAGTGACTGCAAGCATGTCTCACTGTCTTCAGTTCTGAATAAATCATGATATCTATACCAAGGTTATCTCCTTTTGTCATCACACATCAAGTAAAGATGAGAAACACAAGTCAGCCTGGTTCACTTAAAGTTGCTTTCAAAATTTATTTAAAAACTTTAAAAGGTAAGACGTGTTCTCTAATTCTTTGTATATATCAATTATGTCCCATAAAAACTGTTACTGCTATTGATGATTTTTAATCTTCTAATTCAAAGTTGAGGGTTGAGTTTTGGCTGGGTTTTTTTTGTGTGTGAGAAGATGTCCACAGCTTCTTGGAAACGATCCCATAAAGAACTGAGTCCTACTATTTAAAAATAGCTGGTTCTATTCCTTCCATTAAAATGACAGAGGAAATACTCATCTTATAGCAGTGAAAGCAATTTTCAGATTTATTCCTTGCCATCTCCAGTGGTAAAGCTGAGCTGTAGCAGAGGAAAGCTCTGCTAGCACGGAAGAGAGTTCCTTGAGGGGGGGTCTCATTCCCAGGCGATGCAGTGGGCTCTGGACACTGCCCCAGACATAGTGCTTGGTCAGGTAGACAGGAGCAAGTAAGCAAGCTGCTGGAAGAGGTCGTTTCAGCAAAGGTCAGAGGATGTTCAACCAGGTGTCGTAGGCTGCAGGCTCTTCTTTTTCAGGCCATTGAGAAGTAAGGTACACAGCACCTTGGCTTGTTTTTAGATGACAAATACTTTTTTCCCATCAGTTTTCATGTTGAAAAGAATTATAAGAGAAGTAGAAATGGGTATTAATTTCCAATTACCGTGCATATGCTAGTTGTGTGCATCTGTGCTCATTAGGCTTTTGATTTACCATATTGTGACTCTACAGGGGTAAAAGTGAGTAGGGTAAGTACTTTTAAGTAAATGGAGGTACCTTTGTCACTCCCTTAATCAGGTCAAGTGTAGAAAGCCAGTCCAAAGTCCCTGTGCTAACAGGTATAAAGTACTTTCTGATACCTACAGCATTTTTGCTATCTAGCTGTTTAGCTCTTCCCACTGCAAGCTCACCTCTCTGAAACAGAAAATAGTATTTCCCAAATAATTTGAACTTGATCACCTCATTTTACTTCAAGCATAAATATCTGTGTGCATGTATCCAGGCATGTCCTGCATCTCAAAGGAAGAGGGGAGCCTCAGTGACACAGATGTACTGGGGAAGCCCATGGTAAAAATTGCTCTTCTGTGTTGCCCACACATGACCTGAAAGCAGGGATGTCATGACCTGCTGGAGAGGCAAACAGATAGCGTGGCTCACTGCTGACCGTGTCGCTGCCATGTGGCCAAAGCATTGCTCCTGGGTGGCAAGGGGGCAAATTCCTGCTATCTGTGTTTAAGGCACCTAATTTATGGTATGGTTTCAGGTTGCAGATAAGCTGGTCCAGCCAAAAGGAATGCTCTGCTCCTCTTCCTCTCTCTGCCGTATGCTTCTGCTGCTTCTTTGGGGTGCAGCCTAGTGATCGTACAGCTGCTGGGTGAATCGATCCATTTGGCCAACTCCACAAGACTAATCTTGTGGAAAAAGTGAACTATTTTTATCACTCTGAGCCAGCTGAATTGAAGCACCTTGCTCCCATAGGATATGGGAGGGATGGCAGGGACGCTGCAGTTGGAGATGTTGCAGTGGCATACCACCTTTTCAGCAGAAACCCACTGTTTTAATCTCAGGTTTACTAAAACATCGAGTAGCACCTAATCCACAGAAAGAAAAGGCTTAGATCTCTGGGCAATTGCATGCTTGCTGGATCTGATGTGAAACAGGAGAGCGGGAGGGGATAGCCAGGGTAGCTGCAGCAGGGAGGTTAGTCTGTGTTCCTAACAGAGGCAACAGAGATGCTACTTAGGAGACAGGATTCTCAAACTTTTCATACCATGCCTCTTCTCTTCTGGAAGAGTTTTGGGGCTCCATATCCACCTTTCCCAGAGTGCATTCTCTTTCCCCCTCCCCTGGATGGGGCACATCAGCCAGTTTGAGAAGGAAGCCAAAAACCCTACCTCTGACTGGCCCTGGGAGGCCTTTCTCCCTGCTGGGGCTATACAGGTTGCCTCATCTAAAATTAGGCAGCATAAATAGCTGTCAGTAGTCCAGGTCTGAATTACTGTGTACGCACCTGACTTCAATGATCTGAATGAATTTGGGCGTGTAAATAAGACCTCAGTGTTCGTAGATCTGGACCTTAAATATTTGGTCTGCACTGCTAACAAGGAAAATTTGGAGTTTCTTGGTTAATTGTAGGTGGGATGAGAGAGACATTTGGGTATGAAACCCTGGCCATGCCATCTTCGAGTTCCTGACAGGAATATGGAGGACAAAAAGAAGCTTGCCTGAGTCCAAGAAAATACGCTAAGCCAGATATACTTTTGGATAAGACTTGGGGCTGTAGATAGCACTTGCAGATGATTGCAAGGACTAAGGTTAGGGATCTCACTAGTGAGTCTCAATACTTTGATTTACAGAATTCCCCCTGCATGGGGCACAAGTCTTCATGAGGACAGGTAGATCCTGTACTGAAATTGTCAGTAACTGGTTGTTGATGCTAATTTACCAAAGGTAAATACTGCACCGTGACTGTACGTGCTCAAGCAAAGTGCAGCCTCTTCTTTGTTGGGACATAAGCTAAATGGCATCATCCATCCTGTATTAACCTACCCTTAGTCTTACATGAGGATAAACCGATGAAAGAAGCCAAATACGGTGAGATAGTGAACAAAAAACAATGTCAAGATTTATTTGCGTTTAGTCAGTAGCCCGGGAATGAGAGCTGTGGTGGTTGTGGTGATGAGCCAGAGGAATGCTGCTGGTATTGAGAGCTCTTTGCTGTGTCACACATTCCTGTATTTTGCAGTCACATTAGGATGTGAAGGAATTAGCCTCAGGAAAGCTCAGAGTTTATTTCAGGTGGGTAAACTCTGTTTTCTGGTCTTTTGGTGGGAAACATTCATAGCGATTGAAGAAAAGATTAACGGGCTAGATAAGAATTTGTTATCTTCCAGATGGCAGGTTATGAAAGCAGAGAAGAGGGCTGCGTCTGTCAGGTGTACGCTAGGAATGACAAAGAAATTTAACTCCATTCCAAAAATGTTAACCATATTGTTCACGCTCAGCAGTAAGGGGGCCTGTGGCTGCTGTGAGATTAACCTCCTGACCCCGACAAGAGTTTAGACCAGCCTGTCAAAAGCATTATGCTTGAAGGCAGTAATCGTTCTTTATTAGAAGAACAGTTACTTTGCCTGGTTTCTGCTGCCCACCTATGGACTGCATTTTGGCTGCAGCACCACCTTTAGGAAATGGTGTGTAGTTTAATCATTAACAACAGTGGATTCCTAAAGGCTGTGCACAGCCTGTTCAGTGGGGTGTAATTCACTCTTAAAAAGTAGCCCGATGTGAAAATGTACTTATCTGGTATAACAATGATTTTCCATAGGGCTGTTATGGGGATGGTAGTAGTCTGTAAATTATTTCAGAGCATGTAAATGTTTTTATTAAAGGAATTTGGGAAACTTTGAGCTTATATTTTCAAGGAGACTTAAGAGCTAAGTCATTTTAGAATGGCTGTGCTTCTATTTACAGCCATCAATTTCGGATCAGGCTGTTGATACAACCTGTGAAAGACACTGGTCTGAAGAGTTGCAGCCTTGAAATTGTTGTAGCCTCGGTGGTCCAGAGAAGTGCTATTCGGGGCCAGTAACAGCTCATACAGCTGTAAATCGTGAGCCAGCTTTTGGGCCCGGAGGCTCTTCACTAGGTGTGCAGAGAGTCATCAGCTGCTCCCGAGCGCTCAGCTTCCAGAGTTTCGTGGCGCTGTGGCTGCTCTGCCAAGTCTCCCAACAAAAGGTACAATTGTAATCGTTTCCCAGAGTCGTGGGTTTTTCACATTCTCCGTTGATGAGTTCTCTGTAAGATAAAGTGTGAAGCAATTTAGTATCTCATTCAGTAGGCTGCTTCACTGCAGTATTGCTCTGTAGTGGTTCAAATATTCTCATGACCGTATCGCAGCATGTGTTTGTAATAAATACGCACTGAGCCCTTGTGAACAAGAAAATAACTAATATAGGTAATAGGATATATGTATTGTAGTCATAAAAAAACCAATATCAAAATAGATGACAAGCATTTTCTAAACAAGAAACACTCCTTTAATAATATTATTTCATATGGAAACCCCTGCAGAAACCTTGTAGGCAGAGCAGACTACTTACGCAGTTTCCTGCAAACATCTGGATCCTTATTGCATCCACTTGTCTAACTTTTACTCTTTCTGTCCCCACATGCTGTGTGGATGCTGCGAGTGACGTTTGGGAACATTGTGGTCGAACACACCTCATGCTTCTTTTTTTTGTAACCTAAAGGAGAAAGACAAAGGATGTAATTTCTACTTCTCAGGAGCACTGTGGCTGTTCATAGTAGTGAAGCAGCCTGGAAGTACAAGTTCCTACTGTTGCTGACTACTTATAGCCTAGGAGAAGCTAAAACAGTGGTATTCCTCTAAGTTCCCCTTTCCCAGTTTCTGTGCCAGCCACTTTGAGGTGCTTGATTTATCCTTGTGTTTATTTTGATGGGGATGCTGTCGCCTGCTTTTTGCAATCAATAGATGTTGCCAACATGATGATAATAGGGCACGTTCAGCTGCAATCTCCCTTGGGACGGGCAGTATCTCTCTCCTAGCCTTTCAGGACAAAAAGCTGCAGTGAAGCCATTCATCTCAGGGCACAGGCATTACACCACAGGGGGAGGTGCGGAGTTTTTAATGCATGAAGTCACTGCCATTCACAGTGAACTAATGAAAACACTGTCTTTAGCTATGTTTAAAATCCCTTGGATGCCTGTGTGTGTGCGTACGCACTGAGGGACAGATGAATGATACTGTGAGGTCTTTGATACCTTTTTCAATGAGGCTAATTGTCTCTGCATAATTTTTGGACAAGCCTGCAATAATGATGTTTGGTTGCTGCGTGGGATTAGCATGTTTAGCAATAGGAGAAGGAGAAAAAGGGAGAGATGGCATCCAGTACCTAGGTGATGGGCCCGGCTCAGTGACATGCATCTGAATGAGACATGCCTATTTAACCCTAGAATCATTTTTCTAGCTAATCATGGAATGTGCATGACATTTGTTATTACTGACATTATAATGCATCCATTCACACTACTAGAACTACTAAGCTGTTCCCAGTGAAAGTAATGGGAGCTTTGTATAACCTGGAGGGAAGCAGGATTGGGTCTCACTAGAGCAGGTCAGGAAGTTTCTCTACTCAGCTTCATTTTTAGGGAGCTGGATAACTGAAGCAGAAGCCCTCCTACTGCAGTTTTGGTAGGGACACATGGGCAGACTTAAGGTTATATACTTTGTATTCATCTCTATTTCCACATTATAAGGTTGTTTTAAGAGTATCTTTGAATTTCTTGGCTTTCAAGCATGTATTTGTTTGTTGTTTTATTTGATTTTGCTTTATCTTTATTACAGAGAACACTGTAATTCAATTTTCATTCCCGTCAGAAGCACTGTGTGATCATGAAATCACCTTCCCACCTGGCAGGTGAGCTAGGAGGCTGGGGGAGGGACCTTGGCCCTGGCCCTCCTGAAATCAAGAGGTGTTCTTTCCATCTGCATCCATTGGCTTCTTGTCCCAGTTTTGTCACCGACAGTGATGTATGACCAAAATACTAGCCCTTTTGAGTATTGATTTTGCACTGGGTAAAAACACCATTGCTGCACTTGACTTGCCTGCCTCACAGAAGTGCTTCAGGAAATGTCTGAGATCTTTTGACAAGGTCTCAGTACCGGAAGATGGAAAGAATCATGCCCCAAATTGTTAGACGCTTAACTCACTGATGCCTATATGCATCTTCGGCACCCTACGTATCTTCGAAAAACTGGGCCAGTATGTACTAGGACAAGATGTCTGTGTTAAAGCACTCTGCAGTCTGCAAATAGGTATGGAACTGGGACGCCTTTGGTTCCCAGGCAGGAGTATTCTCAGTCCTAGTTGGAGTTACATACTGGTTTGCTGTTGCACAACAGAAGTGCACTGTAAAGATTGTTTTGAACGCTGTATTTTCTGCTTACCTTTTTTTTAATATCCTTTGAAATACCTCCCCCAGCTTCTTCTTGAGAACAGAAACTAGGCTGACAGAACAGGCACATTTCCGCTTTTTCTCAATCAATCTGGCATTTGAGTGGTCTGATGCTGAGATTTTCATTAAACTCAAGGTGTTGTTAAGGAATTGATTAGTCCCCGGAATGCCCTGATGTGTTCTATTTCTGCACTTTATGTAACTGAATTTAGATAGCCATCTAATAAATGGATTTTAAATGTAACAATAACATTGCTCTTTCTTTTTTGAAGCTGAAGCTGGTGGCAAACCTCCAATTCCCCTCTCAGTATTCACTACCTCTAGAACCCAGCAAAGCTTCAGGGGCAAGAATAATGTTTTTTTAACATTTACACAGTGTTAGGTCTACATTAAGTCATGGCTCCCTGGAGCCTAAGCCTCTAATCGATATGAAGCCATATCTCTCGAGGATAGAGTGCTGTAGGATTAGTTGAATTATTGAAGACGGTGAGTAAGAATTCAGCTGTGTCCGTAGCAGGATATGGGTCTGAGAGGACAATTCCTCTTTCTTACTGTGCAGCAGTCTCTTCAGTCCCATACTCAAGTATCAAGGAAAAAAAAAATATTCCGAAAAGAGCCTCCTGACTGTATCCCAGAGGTCCAGGTAGGGACGCATGGGTGAGCGAGTTAGGCTGACATCCTGATAGCAACACCTGAGTCCTGTCCACTGCACAGCTCCTGCCATGCTTCTGCCAGGGCTACCGCCACCGTAGCAGCAACGGCAGGGTGGGAGAGCCGGTGAAGTGTGGCCATGAAGGTGCAGGCCCGAGGGAGGCAGCCGTAGTGGGAGTCAGGCAGCCCGCCCTTTGAAGTCAGGGAACAGTTTCCAAGTGCCATTTGTGCCCCAGTGTAGTTTGCATACACGGCATTACATCACCCGACAAAGCGGCCTTCAGCCACAGCCCGCACAATGGTGGGGGGCTGGCTGCGCTCAATGGGGGGCTAATAGTTGCCCTGGGAACGCCGCATTCCAGCATCAGCTGCTAATGTGCAAAGCATGCTGCTGGGGGCTGGCCCGCGCAGAGCATGGGAACATTCTTGCATACTTTATGAGACAGAAACAAACTGACTTTCAACAGAACAACAGCCAGGCATAATCCCCCCCCAGCCCCTCGCCCCACCGCCTGTGCCCACCCCTCTGAAACCAAAAACGCTCCAGACCTTTGTGTGAGGGCTGGGAGGTTCATCCTCCAGGGTATTTTGCCAATAAAACAAACCAAAGATATGTTTTGATCCAAGAGTGAATTTTCCACGTCTCGGGAGATGAATGGCCTTAGTGTTGAATGTCCTAAGTGTAATTTCATACAGTCTTTTAGGCCAGCGCATCCAGGCAGCCTTAGCCAAGCCCTCACATGGAAGGTTAACACCTGGGACAAGCGGAGCACCAGCTGACCTAACATCATGAAACAACCGTCTGTCTTTCCCAAGCCTTCTTTCTCTCTTTCTCTGCACTGGCAGCTTACTGTTCGGAATAACGGCACCACAACATCACTCTGCTGCCCCCAGAGCCCCTATTCATGCTGAAGCAGCCCACTTATTTACCACAAGGTGGTAGTTCTGGATACCACCACAAGTCTTGTGCGGGAAAAAAGCGAGACCAAGGAAGGCAAAACGGCGCTGAGGACAACTTCTCGCTGCAGGGTTTAGTAGGCGTGAGTGCATCGGTATGTGCATGCATGGGGTTGCCACCTTACCCCCTTTTACGGGCAGAGCTGGCTTCAGCATGGCAAAACTGGTTCATCTTTGATTAAGAAAAGGCTAAACAGTAACTTTATCGAGTAAGTAATTTAAGGCACAGCCTCCATGTCTCTGTAGCATGTTGATATAGCAGAAGGATCAGTGGTGTGGAGCTCCTGTTGGTGGGATGCATTAGCGAGTCCAGTTTTAATACTGATCATGGTCCTCTAATCACACAAGGTGTCCACATGCAGCAGAGTTACTTGTGTTTCTTCTTCTGCACACAGAAAAACATACAGCATCACCTGTTTAAGGCAAGCTGCAGTTGCACAAGGCAGCTTGCATCCTTTCACAGGTGCTTTTGGTGAGGAATAGAGCACTGAAGTACTCCAAACCCCCACCGTGTTTGCTTCATAAAGCGTCTTTTGGCGAAACTGATGGGCAGGGTTTGTGTAGCTGGTTTGCAGTTGTCGACCTTTGGGGCTGCAGGTCCAGTCTGCCAGTGACAATGGTCCTCAGGTGCCGCAACTCAGTGCCCCTTGATGCGACTACTGGAAATGAATTTGGTGACAGGCCTTTGCCTGCTGGTAATCCAGTAAATAGTGTTTGTTCCTAAACCAGAAATTTAAGAGATAGCTACTGCTGCAGCAGCACATGGCAGGCTCTTTAAAGGAACATCAGTTTCAAATCTCTCTGTCTCATCTGTGCTCTGCTGGTGCTAACAGCTGCCTGCTGTACAGAAGGCTCTTTTAACCAAAGATTTGAGAGAAGGTTTGCTTTTGTTTCCCCAGTTTGTTTACTTTGTAAACATGATGTTATGCATTGTCAGTTCAGCTATTTCCCCCCTGCAGTCTTGTTCTGGAGATTCTTTATATCTTGCTTTCACACAGCATCTGAGGAGAGAAATTACTGTGCCATATGCCTGTAAAACTGTTATAGTTAATATGTCGTCTGGATAGTAGATACAGCACTTACTTACTGCTGCTTTAAACTTCTTTTTTTAACTACTGTGGCACAAGGATGCAGCATTTTTGATTGACTGACAGCCCTAAAGCTGGATTTACAACATCATCAAACTATGGCCTGGATTCTTCTTGGGGCCCTGAATAACCTGGGACACATCTATAGTAAGTCCCTTCCATCTCTAGTTCAGTGCTTTCAAACCGTGTTGGTCACGACTGAATACTGCTATTGTTTCTCGCCTTCTGACACAGCTCTTCATCCAGTTGCTCCTCAGTTGAGTGGTTGCACATGTCTTTGCAGGCTGCCCTCCTCATGAAGGAAGGACTCCTGAGCTGTGAAAGACCAAGCTTAGCCATTTGCAGCAGTACACAGATGTCCTACAACAAGTCTGGAAGCAGTCCAGCGATGTTTACACTGTGCTGAATTTCAGCTAACGGTTTCAGATGTCTCTGCGTCGTGTTCCACATGATGTCTGTTTCTGTTCCCACGGGTGAAAACAGACACAAAGTCTGTCTTGTGGTATTCACAGCACTCCCCAAAGGAACAGACCAAGTAGCATGGAAGGTGAGCCTGTCCTCCAGGACCCTCTGCCCCCAAGCACCTGCAGCTTCAAGGATTTATCCTGTTCAAAGTGCAGGCAGAGAGCAAAGTCTGCAGCTGCCAGTCCCGCTCCCTGCCTCCTTAAGATGTCTCCACACCACCACCTAAGCCACAATGAGCAAAAACTTGGTGTCTTTCAAAGAATCAGCATGTGTTTGCGTTAAGCAAAAGGAATGCCTGGAGACATCTGCCTGAGCGTTACCGTCAGGCAAAATCTGCTCTTAAGCCAAACGAGAGGGAAACATACTGAAGAACACATTTTCTCCACAGAACGCCTTTCTGGTGAGCACTCTTCCCCGGTGACTGTGAAAGCACACTGGGATTTTCAGCTGGAGGTCCTTCTGTTCACCATGGGCTTTTTGACTGTCCGTTGCTGCAAGAACAGCTATTACTATTCAGAGCTGACCAAACTCTGCAGCCCACGCCAGGGCTGGAGGTGATGGCTGCGGCAGCTGTTGCATTTCTGAGGTCCAGCTTTGGCTGCAATGCTGCAGGGAGTAGTGACAGATGGCCCAGCCAAAGCCCACCAAAATTTAGTGCAAAATTTAGAAGCTGCTTTGCTTAACCATGTAAATGAACTGCACCAGTCCCAGCATTTCTCTGTGTGGAGAGATTGAGCTGGGCCATCGCTCAGCTGTTTGCTTTATGGGGAAGTTATTACTAAGGGACTCCGCAGTGGGCTGAAGGGCTGAGTAAAGGAGGCAATCCCACCAGTTCTGGGAGAAATACCACTCCACTCCATCAGTGAGGGTAAATGCACCATTGCTGTGAACATTACACAAGTACATCCCCTCTTGGCAAATAAAAGTCCATCTTTATCATGCTCTCTGGAATTTTGTAGTATTTAAATTTCTAGTTCACATAGCAGGGTCTCTGATATTCCTGCGCTGCTGACTAAAGTAAATCCAAAACAGATTTTGTTTGGCTTTCCCATGCCTCAGTAGTACCCGAAAGGTGTTTTTATTATTTTAAGTATTAGGCATGTGCATGGGAAAGAATTTTGTTAGTTCAGCTCGACCACTCCCTAGGAGTTTTCTTGGCTCTCTCAGCATCTCCTTACCCTCAGGCTGCTCATATCTTTCAGCAGATCTCACTACTGGACTCAGCAGCTCTCCTCTTCCTTGGCTGCCTCTCAGTGTGGATCCCGGCAAGGCTGGGCACCCACCGCCCACACCAGGCCGGGAGAACCCGGGAGGGGTCTGCACTTCTCAAGGGCAGAGACTGCAAGGGTGAAACTCTTGATTGAGTGTAAAAGCCAGTACAAAGTTTGTGCACTACTTAGATCCCCAACAGATTTCAGACTCGATCTCAACCAGTATGTAATTAATATCTAAGTCTTGTTCTGGCCTTCTGCATATTAGCGAAATCCATTGCTTGCCTTTTATTCAAATACACTGTTTCTTGCCTGTTCTGTCTCTCGTCTGAATAACAGTGCAGTGCAGTGCTTTTCTCTGGCTAAACAGCAAGGTGACCAGGCTGCATTTTTAATAATAATAAAGAGCATGTTTGAACATGCAAGCACATTCAGGGTAAAGCTATCAAATACTTTTGGAGCAAAAGGGCCGAAATGTTGTTCAGTAGTTTCTTAAGGTCTGCATGAGTCTAATTTACTGAAATTGGTTGTGAATAATGCAAGAAGAGATGCCGTAGGCAAACAGAATATTGCAAACCAATTCCTTCCTATTTGTACTCAATACTGTTCGTATTACTTGGATGATATGCCTCAGTTCAGCAGAAAGCATCGTGCTGAGATTTCTCCTGGGCTCCATTAGCTCGTCAGCCACCACACAGGAAGCCACAAGCTGCCTGCAGTCGCGCTGTTCTTTGTCGGAGCTGGCTGCGTTCACAACATGGGCACAGAGATGAGGCAACCCTCTTTTGCTGAGCACGTCCAGGTGCTCTTTGCTCACCAGACTCCTGCTGTGACTTTATCTTTTGTTACCTGGAAGCCTGGGCTCTCACAAGGCTGAGCTGATCAGGTCAGGCAGAACAAAGAATAAATGTGGGTGAAGTGATGAGATGCAAGAGAGGGTAGAAAAGCTGATGGGTCTCTTGAAACACTGGTCCTCTGGTGTCACCTGGGCAGTGTCTGGAAGATTATTTGCAAAGGGTGAAAAGAGGCAAAGAAAGAAAATGCCAAGTGATGTGGTGTTACTGGCAAAACAGTCTCAGCTCAGTGAATTTTTACTTCCTTTAGTTTATTGCCAATTAACACAAGCTTCTAATCACTGATTTGGATATTGAGAAAAAGAAAACATGAACAATTAAACAAACACTTGGGTAATCAGCTTTCTTTACTCTTCCCCAGGCACAACTTCAGTGAAATACCTTCATTCTTCCTAGTCTCACCTCCCTGTGTTTTTGCTATGGGTTACACTGAGTAACCCCAGAGGTCTGGACCACATATGTAATGGTTTTGGTCTGCTGCTCTTCCATGCTTCTTACTGGGGTTCCGTTGGTCATCTGGCATTCTTACTGGTTTTCCTTGCACCTTTGTGCTTCTTACTGGTTTTCCTGCTGGCCACAGTCCCTTAAGGTTGTCCCTGCCCCGGTGCTCGTCGCCCACAGCCACAGTCCCACAGGGATGCCACTGCCCAGTGTGGGTTGCCCATGGGCCACAGGGTGTCCCCTTTTGACAGGGAGCTTCTCCTTCCAAGAGTGCATCTCCAGCTCCACATTTCCACAGCTGTCTGTCCCTCTATCTGTCTCCCTAAGAGTGTCCCCTGCATGTCTCCTGCCTGCAATGGCTGCTGGTCTTCCTGAAATACGTCTGAGCTGGGGTGCCGTGGGGTCCTCTGCCTGGCTGCAGCTCTGGTGCATGATGGTCACCCACACTGGTTTCAGAGGTGGCTGGACACAGCTGTGGCTGGCACTCGGCCGCTCATGGCTTCCCTCCACACAAGTCCCTGCCACAGCCCCCACTGCTGAAACCTAGCCCTGCATGCCCCACGCATGGGGAAACATACCTCAAGTGAGGCTGAGAGATAAGGGAACTATTTTTTTCAGGGAGTGGGCAGACAGTTGAAAAGGGATGCAGCATGCAAGGAAGGCATGCGAGGAGTGAAGGTATAGCTGAAATTCATCTCTCCTTATACAGATAAACCTTTACTCCTCCTTGTGTAATACAGGAACATTCAGTGAAATGGAAAAGCAGCACTTTGAAAAGGTGACCCCAAAACTCCTGCTGTAAAGTAAAAGGCTTATGTGGTATTAGAGAACAATAAAGAGCAGGAAGGAGATCTCTTCCTCCCCATGATGGTCCATCTTCTCCTGCCAGTTTTTATTTTCCATGCATTTACTGTACGGATGCGAACACCAAGGATCCTACTGGAAATGATCCTGCTGCCATATCCCATTTATGTTTGCCTCCTGCAAGGGATGAAAAAGCAAAGAGCACCTTGGCCCTGCTGCAGGAATCCCAGGCATCCCTGCCCAGGTCTCCACCTTCTTTTGTGGAGAGATCGCCAAGGGTGCTCATGGCCCTGAGGTGAAGGACGGGGAGGATCCATGACAGGCTTGATCGGGACTTTTAGTTCCTCACCTGGGTGAACAGGCATGACCTGTCCTCATAGCAAATGTCCTGTGTGAATGGTAGGAAAGGCTAGGGTCCTCAGTGGAGTTGTAACGTGCTGAGTTTGCTCAGGTATGACAGAGATCATCGTGAGAAGTTGTAGACCAGCAGTACCTCCTGTGGTTGAGAAGTAAATGAAGGGTCAGGCACTTGTGAGGGGCTATAAAAACAAACAAAAAAGCAAATTAAAATGCTTTGAGTTCTGTCACTCAGAGAGAAATAAGACTGCAGGTGTGAAAAGGCAGAGATGGGAGAGTGAGTTTTGTTGTTATGGCCGAAGTCCTGATTTTACAGTGCAGAATTGCTCTCTAGGACTGCAAGACCTATAGGGAAAGTTGGCACAAGATCCCTCCTGGAGTGGGAACGTTTGACCAGATTCCTCAAAATAGCTCTCGAAAGCTGTTCTGTTCTTATACATCTTCATCCGTGCATGAAAGGCCTCCATAATCAAAGGCAGAGTATTGAAAATGAAGTCACTACAGCAATCCCAGCCAATATGGTAGAGGGTTGTTGCAATAAGACTTCCAGTAATCTCTGCTTCGCTCCCACTATTTCACCACTCCCATGTCAGCTTCTGATAAATAGTCCATGCCGGCCTAAAAGCCTTTCCTACATCACAGAATTGCTTTTCCAATTTTTTTTTTTTTATGAATAACATAAGAAGTTTTCTATGCATGCCATAAAAATAATGGAGTGAGAGAAAGATGTTGTTACCTAGGCTGTAAATCATCCTGGGGATCCTGATGTAATCACCTACCTCTCAGACTCCCCCTTCCAGGGTTTGTGATATAATCAGAGGGCCTGGACTTGCTCAGTCCCTGCCTGGTACAACCTAGCTATGCCTGGTTGTGATTTGGTTGGTATAACACCAGTCCATCCCAGTGCAAAGCTGCAAACCATACACCCAAGCTGCTGTTGCATTCTGTGGTGGAAACAGAGGACACAAAGCCGCAGAGAGCCTGGCAGACCCCTGGGATGGGCTTTCAATGAGCTCTGCTCTCTGCAGGCACCTTTGATGCAAAGATCAGAAATGCCCAAGGAAGCTGGGTGTGTAGCTTGGGCTGGAAATTACACTGCCAGCTGAGCCTTTAGCAAATGTACCCATGAAAGCCGAGGCTGCTCCTTCTTCATTCTCAGCTCGGGAAGGATAACACCAAGCAAATTCATCTTTGTAACTTCTCTTTTTTTATACCTCACAGATTTAGTCTCTCCCTCTTTATAGGATTCTTCTCTGCTTCTTCCCTCAGGTAACAAAATATGTGATCAGGGATAAGATTTACCTGTCTTTCTTTTGCTCTCTAAAAGTTAAGCACTTAGTCTGTGCCACTTGTCTGCCTTACTTTTTCATCAATGAAGACAAAAGCCTCCTCCAGAGGGCAACTGGTCCTATGCTAAAGTAGATGTCTAACGTATGTGGGAAGAACTGTCCTTTTGAGGTGCCTTTAACTCTATATCCATTGACTGTAGGTGAAGCTCGGATAACTAGATTAACACCTTAATTTTGTATGGCTAAGGAACTGTTGATGCCTGAAGAAAGGCAGACACTGCTTTTCATACTCTGAGGAAGCAACAAGGCCATCCATCACCCTTTTTGTACATGCCACCTTCATGGGCTTTTGTAAGGATGGAAGAAAAATCCCAGTGGAGGCGAAGGGCGTTCCCAGAGCCTGGCCAGTACCGCAGGCAGCGCTGGGCATCTTCAGGCTGAATTGTTGACTGGGTCTCTTATGAAACTGAAAGGGGTGGTACAACAGTATGGGTATCCCATCGCACACCACACTGGAGGGCTGAATGAATTTGAAAAACGATGTGCAAGATGATGACAGTCAGCTTGCAGCTGGCCCTGCTCTACACACAGTTTGGCCAGGGATGCTGCTATTCTGTAGTCCAGGAAGGAAGGAAATATGTGAAGGATACGGTGTGTGGAGCAATTCTTACTGGCCTGGAGCTGAAAGGTGCTTAGGGATATGGTAGCACTTTAAACCAAGTATTTCACCTTGTATAAAGCATTTCTTTTGTGCCTTGTGCTTAGTATTTATCCAAACTTTATCAGTTTATGAAGTTTAAAAAGCCAGTGTGACTCAGTTCTTTTTTAAAGATTTTTGTCTAAAGTTTAGATTTTGCAGAGGTGGAAGAAAACATTTATTTTTATAGTCACAGACCTCAAAGACAGCCAGGTGGGTTTTTCTTGCTGCTTCATTATGATTCATACTTTATCAGTGGAGCTGAAGAGAGTCACAACTCTTCCTGGCTGTGCTAGAGAGAGTATGTGTTGCGCAAAGCCTGGAGAATGATCTGTATATTATTTATGTATTCACATACTTAAGTAGAGTTGTAGGTAAGCTCTAATGAATTAAAGAAATACCTGTGGTTTGACCACTGGGAACGTGGCGAATGTCCACACACAGCACTCACCTCCCTACCCCTCTTTGCATTCAACGTACAAGTCAACCTCTTCTTGCCTCACAGCAAGAGATAAATATTAAGCTATGGATCCTGTTTAACAGAGAAGTTTCAAGGCTTTCTGTTCCCCTGTCTTTTGTTTATTCTTCAAAGCCTAAGATGAAAGCCTCCAGCACAAGTTACCTGCTGTGCTCAGCCCCGGTACCTGTTTGGTGAGGTCAGGGCTACGTGCGGCCGGGAGCAGCGCTGTTGGCAGTGACATCCCGCCAGCAGAAAACGGACGCGTCCCAAGCGAGCCAAGTGCGAGAGCCTTTGGCATGGCTGCGGGATGACCCCTGGGTGAAATCCTGCCTCGCTCAGCCTGTGGAAAATCTCGCTGATGGCAGAGGGACCAGAAGGAGCCCAGTGAAGCCCAGCAAAGACTTGAGGGCCACAGCTATTCTTGCAAATTAAAGATGGCCAGGGCTGTCTTCTGCCCCTGGAGCTGACTGGCACAGTCTGGAGACACCCAAACTGCTCAACTCCTTGCATCCAGAACAGGGTGCTCTCAAACCTGGGCTGAGAAGTTGCCTGTAAGAGCGCTCACGGGGCTTGGGCGGGCCCTGCCAAGGGCTCACCGTGCAGGCCGCTGGTGGGTGAGCAGTGCAGGCAGCCAAGCTGCAGCACCGAGCTTTGCACCAGTGTCGGTGTAGTCGGACTGAAGCTGAAATTTTAAAATAATAAGGCAAAAAGACATATAATAAAAACACCTCAGCAACTTTCAGATTTTCTTTGGAGATGATCAAATAATAGACCAGATGACTAATTTGGGATACTGAAACTTTGGTTGCCTTTGCCCAGAATTGAGCTCCTTTGTTACCTGTGATTCTTCAAAACAGCCTACACAATGTGTTGAAGCGCACGACTGTCAAGCCTCTGAGTATTTAAATGGTAAATCCTTGGATCCTCACTGACTTCTTGGATTTGTTAAAATGACAGTTATTTGGACTGGTGTTATCTGAGCTGCTTGTCACCTGGGAGGTGTGAAAGCTTGGGACTCCTGTTACATTGTGATAGCTTTTCAGATACCAAGCAGTATAAAAATAATGAGGCTGGAGTCAGAACAGTTTCTGAGCAAGTTAGATTCAAGGGCTGGTGCAGAACGTGCTGTGAGTCCAGTTTTGAGATGGCGTAGATGCTCAGTTGGGAGCAGGAGGAGGATGGGAGCAGAGTCTGGATGTGCTTGTCAGGAGGAGCCAAATGGGGTGGGAAACTTGGCTTTGAGCTTTAACTGTCCTGTTATATCTGGGGCTGGGCTGAGGCCCATGTCTAGGCAGGCCTGAGGGGAACCAGAGACCAGCCCTGCTGCAGCATCGCTGGGGCAGGGGCTGATGGCCCTGGGGGGCTGACATGGGGTCCTCGGCCATGGGCAGGGTGGGGGGAGTCCCTGGGGGCTGAAATGAAGTCTCACTGGGACAGGCAGAGCTGGCGGTGCCCCAGCTCTACATCCCTAAAACCAGCACCCCCTCAATCCCTCTTGCCAGAGATGGTGAAGATGATAACACTGAAAAGCCGTTGCAATGGTCACTGAAGGTGCTTCAGGTTATGCCTTATAGCAGCCTCTCATCATATACAGTTCCCTCACCTGTGTACGCTGTACAGGGGGTCTCTACCCCCCTATAAATTCTGTCCTTGGTTACACATGGCCTCTTCCCAGATGCAGCTGCAGGACCATAAGTGAAATAAAAGTAACTTTAAAATATTATGTTTAAAGATGTTTGTTAGGAAAATCACACAATTTGGGAGCCAGAGATAGGGCTCTCTTTAATCTTTGGCTGCTGAGGGAATGTACTATTAAATCCCTCTGGGAGTCTTACAGGTGTGAGACATGGTCACCCACAGACTTCAGCTCAGTCTAAAGAGCTCAGAAAGAGCTGCAAAGGAAGCTCAGACCTAAATTTTGTCATAATTGTAGTCGTCTTTTTTTTTTTTTCTTTTTTTTACAACACAGGTGAAGATATAAATATTTTTCCAGAGCCTTCATTGAAGGCTTTTCTGCTCAGGTCATCTCCACAGCTCTCTGATTTGTGTTTGGCACAGGACTGACACATTTCACACTGAACAACGCTCTCTGGGGCTGCAGTGGAAGAGGAAGAGAGAAAAAAAATACCATCTGCGGAATGAGGAGAGATTGCTGACAGCTGGTGAAATCCATGTGAGTGAGGACTGGGCTTGGTAAACCTGCGAGCCAGCAAGACGCCCCGATGCAAACATGTGGCTCCACACATGTGCCTGTGCACGCTGTCACGGACGAGGATGTACAGACTCGGGAGCATGCCCTGTCTTTGGTGCCATCCCAGTTTCTCACACAGGCCTGCCCTGTCTCCACTCCCACGGATGCCTACTCAGGACAGGCACAAATGTTTTTCCTGCCTACAAAGGCTCACAGGGAGAAGCAGGGGAGCTGAACATCCCACCTTCACCCTGTGCCCATTCCCAGGCCCGCTCTAGGCTTGCCTGGGGAGGGGTTAACAGCACCGTGCCTGGGGCAACCCCACGCTCTGGGGGCATGGCACTGGGGTGACAGCCCCCTGAGCAGTCCTGGTAAATCCATTTATGAGAGCAGTACTTTAAAGCTCTAATACACGTCCAGTTTTGTCAGGAACTCTGTGGTTAAAATTGGAGAGAGAAAGTGCAGATTAGGTGGTATAGCCATGCCCACGTAGGAGCTCTTGGCCAGCATCGTTGTGTCTGTCAGGGAACACTGTTCTTCACACCCTTGACAGATGTAGCTTTGCCAACCAGAAGTCTGTGCTGTAGACCTGGCCTCGCTCTGTCCTTCATGTTTGAAATGTGCTCTGAGAACCACAGGTATTTTTCACACAAGATAAGAAAGCAGAGGAGGAGGCTGAAACAATGGCCAGTTGTTTTCCACTCAGGACAGTATTATTCAGCAGGTTTATCTTATTTGTGTTTTTATCACATCACCTCTCAAATGTATCTGTACTACCCGCAATATCTCAGGAAAAAAGAGAAGAGGACAATTCGGGAAAAGGAAGGTTTGGAGTCACTTAACCCATTCAACTATGGGTCTGGACAGCCCTGCTCCTGTGCCAGCAGCCCTGTTCTCACCAAGAAACTTCCCAGCTTTGAATGAGCGATGGGCAGATGAGCTGTGCTGCTGTGCTGGGGTCAGCAGAGCGCATCCTGCAGCTGTGCTCCAGCCTTGGCGATGGACAGTGCACAACTGGTGTCTGCGAGGATGAGTGTTGGAACAAACATACCTCCCACTGGCACTGTGACCACTGTTATGGGTTTAAATAACTGGCGGGCTGACAAGAGGAGATAAAAATCCCAATTACTGTGCGTTACCTTTGCTGTCTGTGCTGTGTACCTGATATCCATTTCAGCTATTGGAGGTGGAGGGAAGGAAGAAGATAATAAGGAATAAAGAAGTGTAATAAAACTCCAAACAGGCACATTACTGAAAGAGACCAGGGAAAGCATAGCCATCTTGGGTACAATAAATCTTATCTTTAAATAGTTTGAGCAGCTTTCTCACAATGACGGATCCCTTGGAGAGACTTAAACTAGAATAGCTAGTTAGAGAGCTAAAGTCCTCATTTGAAATCAGCTCTCAAAATTGGAGCTAAAGCCCTGTCTGTATTAAAATTCAAACTCAACCTGGCTAGGCAATAACAGGTGTCTCCAGGGTGACTTTGTAGCCATGCATTTCCAACAGTACTATAAACAGCAGAAGGTTAGAACAGAGGAGCCCCTGATGGTGCTAGCATGCTGGCACCGAGTTATAGGTATTCTGAGGCTAACACTCGTCAGCCTTTGAGAGCAAAACATACATATATACTTTTAAAGATAAAAAAATTAAAGAAAGGAAACATTTAATAGACACAGTCCCATACTTCCCTGAGATGAATTCTGATAGAGAATACATTCCCTAGCTTGTATATACACACCAGTAATGCTCAAGTCGTGAATATGTCTGATTAGAAGTTGCGACCTTTCCTATTCCAGTAGCAAACTTAAAGAAAAACAATGGAGAAGATTAGACAGGAGAGCCAGCACACCACCGTGCCAGGAGAAACAATCTCTGCTGCCATCACATAGAGCCAATAGTTCCCTCGGTGGGATCTGGGCTGAGTCTGACCTCGGGAGCCCAAATTCATTGCTCCCATCAGCACTAGTAATGGCACCTGATGAAGCTGTTCCTAGCTCCAGCTGTCTGCTCCCACTTTTGCCAGGGAGCATCCCTCCCTCCAGGGCAGTGGCAGGACAGATGCTGTGCTTGCTCCTCAGCTGGCATTGCTGTCTATTTTCATAATGATTGACTGAATTAATGAGTTAAATTCATGTTTTGAGTGGTGAACGGGGCAGTTCGGCAGAAGGCAGGCTACCTGTTCTGCCAGCTCTGCTTCTGTGGGAACATTGGTCTCTAAGAGATTGGGACGGGCACCGACAGCTGATATCATCATATCTGACACAGACTTTCTTAATCACAGTGCTGGGATCAAGCCACTATGGGCAGCACTGGTCTTTACATGTGATCACAACCGTGGGACAGGGAAACAACTACAGGTGGTTACACCTTGAACTAGAGCAGCTTTATCTGCTATAGCGGCTTGACTGCAAATCAGAGCTGTAAGTCCCACTACAGACAATGCATATTTTGCCATAGGCTTCAACTGAGATATGGGTAAGACTGAAGAGATGTGGCTTTTGAATGTTTCAAAAAGACTTTTGTTCTCAAAATATCCTAAAAAAGGAAAATCGGATGTGCTCAGTAGCTATTTTTTTCCAGGAAAAACATAAGCTTTCTGTGAGAGAACTGCATCAGGCGTCACAGGTGCTGGCTTGCATGGGGGCTTTAGTTGATCTGCAGTTCAGAGACTTATAGTTCTCTTTTACAACTATACAAGAAGTTTGTAAAATTTCTGTTTGGGCCTCAGTAGGAGCTATTGCCACAATGCGGGATGTCATTAGATCATGGTACTGGTTACTTTTCCACCACTCCTCTCCTCACACCTCTGTAGGCATTGCCAATACATCTGAAGAGCTGTTCTGTCCCCAGCATCTGTGAGGAAATTCTCCCCATCAAGTGTAATGGGTTCAGAGTTTAATGAACTACAGCAGCACCTGCTGTGAGGCAGAGAATACCTGCTGAAACGATGCTTGCACTCATGTCTCTAATTCGCTTCCCTGATAATTATGAACACTGTAAGAAGACTGGTTTATGCCATGCACAAACAAGCATCTTTTTGTTCAATTTTTGTACACCCTATCTGCATGGCACATACATTTGCAGCTACTGTGTGAGCACATCATGCAAATAACGTGGCTGGCTGGTAAAACAAACACAGCAGCTCTTTTCTATATCTTAGCGTAGTTATATTTTACTAATATTTTGTAGGGCTTAACAAAGACATCTCTGATTGATTATGGAGTAGGGTTGACCAGGAACCTTAAAACATTACCTCCCACCCCCACGACGCAGGCTGCTGAATGAAACTGACTGACTAAAATTAGGTGTGTTGAATAAGAAATCCTGACAATTTTGTGGGAGACAGAGAGAGTTGTTATTGGCCTCCGGAAATCAAAAGCAAACGCTCTGCATTTTGTTGCAACAGCAAAATCTATACAGTGTGCCTTCCAGTGCCATGTGGCGACTGCCCAAAGGGCTCTGCTCATGGGTTCTAGCTGCCTGGTGTGAAAGTAGCTCGCCCAGACTTAAAAATAGCAGACTTGTTCAAGGATTACATCTTTGCACGCAGAATGGTGTGAGGCTTTTTTCCCCTAAGAGAGCTGGAACTCAAAAGTTTGGAGCAATAATGTGCAACGGCAGCTTGGTTCAAGTGTATTTGATCTGTTTTTTGCCCTTCCTTAGGCAAGATGAGTTAGTTCAGTAACAAACTTCATTATTATCACAAGTTGTCAGCCAAACGCACTAGAGGTATACTTATTTGTTAAATAAATGCAGGGAGTATGCTTCATTGATTCACCACACCCACACAAAGCTCTGAATAATTACAGGCTTGTGGCCAGACAAGCTAGGGTTGTTGGTTGTTTTTTTTTTTGCAAACAGAGGTCTTATTCATAATTCATAAATAACTGGCTTTGGTGGAAGAGATAAGTTCTCACAGAAATGCTAAATGATTGTTCTGAGTGGACTTCTGCAACCAGAAGAGGGGTTGCATTTAGTTATTGCTAATAGTCATTCACTGCTAAACCTCAAAAGATAAGTTTTCTACCAGATGATACCAACCAGGCTGAGAAAGCAGAGCATTATGTAGAGTAGGGATGCTCTCTCCATTCACCACTGCATGTTAAGAAAATTTGGCTTCAGTCATTTTAAACTGCCTATTATAGATGCCAAACTTATATGCACTTCAGTGTGTCTAGCTCCTGTCTAAGAAACACTCAGAATTATGTCTTGGAGAGCACATTTTGCCATCTAGGAATGTATCAGTCCAAAATGGTGGAGTTCTGGCTCTGGGTATCTTCATGTGCTGGTGGCTGTCAGTAGTCAGTGATCTGTCTTGCTCTCTTGCCCCATTTTGTGGGGCCCTCGAAGGGCAGGGTGAATACAGCGCTTTGCCGCTGACTGCATCCGTCCCTTGTAAATGTCTAAGTGGATGAGTGCGAGTCACCGCTCTTTAGACCTGGTCACTTCCTGGCACAGGGGGAAAATAGTACAGGGAGTCAAATCTCCACAGCTTTCCAGATGGCATCTTTTGCCATGCTTACACAAAACTAAAAGAGAGGGAAGGATTGCTTGCTCTAAATATCCTTTCCTGGTTAATGTTTTTAGTCGCATCTTAAGCTGTTCATATTAGCTGTAAGCAGTAAGAGCCTCAACTACCAGCAGAGCACCAAACATCATGTGGCCATGCTGCTGTGGAAATTGCAACACAGCTAGGGGCAAACAAACTGGTTAAAGGGTATTGCATACATCTAGTGGACACCTTCAGCTTACTTACCTCCTAGTTCTAACAAATCTGCAGGAATGAGGCCTTGTGGCAAGAATGGGAGAAGGAGCGTGTTGTAGACTGCTTGGTGGACATCCACTGCTGATCGGGTACCCTCTGTGCTGTGGGACTGCAACCGAGAACTGCAGCAATATCCACCCAGTTCTGCTGTCTTATGCTCCCTTTTTATCTTTCATTGCTCTTGTTTAGAATTCAGACAAATAACAAAGTCTTGGCGATTCTCTATCAATGCCATGTGGTCTCTGCAGGTCCGCCCACATATTGGTAGTGCTGGTGGGAATAACTAAGGCCAACAGGCCTTGAATATAAAAGCAGCTAATTAACAGAGTGGGCCAGAGTATTTCTCTCTCAGATTTTTCTCCCTGTGATAAATCACCCCTTTGGGAATCAAAGGGGTCATTTACTATCTCTTGATCCTTTTTCCTCTTCCATACCATTTTTGCTTGTTCTCCTATTCATCTTTCTTCCCATTTTGATTAAAAAAGGCACATAAAATGTGTCACAACACTTCAAAGTGTTTGTACATTTTTTGCACAAATTGTCACTTTTTCCTACAACTCTGCTAAGGATGGATACACCGTGCAGTGAGTCTGAGTCTCATAAACATTCACTTCTGCCTCCATGTCTGGATTTTCTTGTTTTAGAAGCTCTCCAGGCTTTTTGATTGGGATTTATTCCTCCTGTAGTTTCATTATTCTCAGCCTACTCCCTCTGACATTTCATTATGGTAAGTAAGAAAAGGCTGTCACTACTGTACAACAACTATTGTTTCAAGCACCCTTTATCTCTAGCTGATTTATATTTCTAAAAGCTGGGGCAAGGAAGAACGGTTGCAACAATGTGTGAGGAACAATGGCATCCTCTGTCTTACAGAGAGAGGCCAGATCACCGTCAAGAGACTTGGAGGTAAGCCACTCACTAGATGAGAGTTGCAAAGTCTCCAGTAGGTTGAATGGGAGAGGTGGAGGGTAAGCTGTGAAGAAATCTTTTTCAAAACCTTTAATGCGTGGCATTTTTGTAGCTTTCCCTCTCCAGGAGCTGATATTGCTAATCCCTTTCTAAATGGTGTTTGAACACTGCTGTCCTCAGGGGTCCACCCGTCTCCCAGCTCCACCTCCTTATTCCCTGCTCCTCTGTTTATGCATCCTGGTCTAAATCCTTACGGGATTGATAAGGAAAATAACTGCCTTGGCATTGCACACTGTGGCACCAGAATGGTTGCCGAAGTTGATTAACACTGGTCAAAGAATATTTTAGGTTGACTAATTACTTGCCAAGCTCTGGAAGTTAGGGAGAGGAAGCTTGCACAAGAAATGAAGGTATTCCTTTTCACTCCCTGAAGAAACTGGTCCATGGAAGCTTTTCAGAGGGATACACTGGAAAAGACTGGAAAATATGGTGCTTGTCATAGCAATGTTGTTATCTATTGCCAGATTAGTGAGGGCCCTTCTTTTTGGAGGAATGGTTGGGGAAGACTGATCATAACCCATGGTGATATCCGTCTGTTGGAGATCAGAGATTTGCAGGCTGATATAACTATTCTGCTTCTGGGAGTGACCTTTTCCGAAGGGGACAGAGGTTCCTTCTATCATGTGGGCTAACACAGCTTTGCTCAAGTTAGTGGAGCTGACCCCAGCTAAAGATGTGGCTTAAAGACTGTAATCTCAAAATCTACCCTGATTTTTTTCCTGTTGCTTTTTATTTCCTAGTGGAAATTCAATCCTCAATAGGATCTAAACACTGCGTTGTTATAAATCACCCTGAAATTTCAACAGAATGTGATGTTCCCCTTCTCTTTCTTGTAAACTGTTCTATTGTGCACCCGAGTTTATTGGAGAGTGGTTTAGTAGCATTTTGTGAAGGTGTTAACATGCTTTAAGTGCAGACAGGTTATTTCTGATACTTCTTTTAATACATTTGAGAGATCATTAGCCAAATACACATTGTCCACCTTCAGCAGAGACTAATCACAAATAAATAAATGGATTACTAATCATTTTATCATCATTTTACTGCTCTTTACAAGTTTTGTTTACTAAGTGGAAACATGCTAAGTATGTTAATATTAAGAAGATACAGCAGCATGATGGAAATCAGACAAGTCAGATAATAAATATGTTTGTTTTGTGATAACCAGTGGAAGCACATTGTGTAGGTGAGAAGAGTGCTCTTCAAAACAGGATATGGGCATCTCCAGAGATTTACTGAAGGAGTGGCCAGATGCTGGACCACTCTTCTTAGCTGTAAAGGTAGTTAAAGGCATATATTCATTATAGTTTCCTTTTATTTTATAGCCTCACTCAACCAAGTGATAAGACAGCAAATAGCACAGTGTGCATTCACTTCACTGGCAAACAACATGGGGTAAAGTCAGTCAATAAAGCTAATTGTACCTGGACAATCCGGTTAAAAGCATCATTAGCCAGTTGTCAGGACTACTCCTGCTTTAGTCAACAGACACAACCACTAGATATATCACACTTGGACATTTCCGAAGTTTAGGATTAAGTCTGGCCGTTCAAACCAAAACTGCAGACCTCTTTCAAACAAACAAAAGCAGGCTGGCTTTCACTGTTTGCAGATGTGTGCTCTGCAGGGATAGGCACCCTCATTGAAACTAATGACGGTAACACCAGTGATGTTAATAATAATAGTACTAACATATTGAAATGTGAAATAATAGACCCCTAAGCAAACAGTTACTCTAGTCAGATAAGTTTGTACTGGATGTGGGTTTATTTGCAACGGGGAGCCAGGTCCAGACATTGCTAACCACTTTTGAAATAGCCCTCACTGGAGGTAAGCTGCCATTTTTGTCTCATTAAGGCCTGTGTGAAAATGGAGAGGCTGATCATGGATAATAAGACTATCGAGGGTTATAGTTATTGATAATGAGTGTTTTGGAAATGATACGGCAAAAGAGATATATCTGCCTCAGGGGATGCCAATTTTTCAGCCAGAGGTTGGATAGGGAAGAGAAGGCAGCATATCTGCCTACTGAGGTCTCCCACAGACTCCTTTGGGATGTCCTCTTCTGGGTCCTCTCTGAGGCTCTGCTGAGCGCTGCAGCTGCAGCCTGACTTAGTCAGTCCCTATGTACCTGTACTTTGTTACTAGTAAATTTGAAGCTGTGTCCTTCAGGCTTGGCTTTGACCCCATAATCTGTTTAAAGAGTTGAAGGGGAGAGGTGACACAGAGAAGTAGAGCAGCACTAAACTGGAGATGCTATCAACAGCACCAGATAAAGTCATCTCCTGCTCTGGGACGCAGCACAACTGCATAGTTTCAGACTCAGGCTGGTCCAGGGGTCGGCTGCTGCTACCTTTCCCTCGCAGGCAAAGCCTGGCCCCTTTCCCTTCTGAGGTCTACCAAAGTGCTCAGAAATGATCCAGCTGTGCGAATGTGTAACCAGGGCTGCTGCCCTGGCTGTCACAGCTCTCCTGGCTGGGCCCACAGGAGCGAAACGCAGTCTGCTGGCGTTCAGCCAGGCAGCGGGGGCTGCCACTGGTTTGGCCTCGGAGGCCGGAGGAAATTTTAAATAAATATTCTGTTCAGGAGGGCAAATGCCGAGGCTTGGACTTAATGGAAATATTAATCCCAGAGGGAAGTGTGCATCATGTGGGGCTCTTGCAATGAGATGCAGACCTCTGAAGATATCTCTTAATAACATTATTTAATGTTTATTTTTCAGTGCTGTGGAAGCTCCCGGGAGCTATGAACCAAGTGGCTCTTAACCTTGGGACTCTATAAACACAGGCTAAAAGGGCGATCCTGCTCCAGAAAGCTTTCTCTCTTTGGCAAGCTGACATTTGGGCTGATACTGTTTTACTTAAATCGAGCTAGTAAAATATAGAGCGAGTGCCTGTTTTTTCCGGCTGGGCATTTACCTGTCTCTCTCCATGCTTTGCTTGCCCACATTTCTTTCACCTTTATGGCATTCCTTGTGCGGCTTCATCATTTCCATTTTCAAGTGCGTGCTCTTATTCAGTTGTGCCTGATAGTCACTTGGGATAGTGTAAATAATTAAAAAAAAAAAAAAAGGAAAAAAGATGCATTATTTTTCCAGTTTCCTTGACTTCATTTCATCCTGTTAGGAGCATTGTGATAGGGAGAATGATGGTCTGTGAAGGAAGGTATAGAACATCACTCTGAGTCCTAACTTGAAATGGGTCAAAAATAAGGAGCTTATAGAACATCTTATTCTGGCTGGACACATCTTGCTTTGTATAATGGGCACCTGGCAGGTTCTAGTCTGCTTTCCACATTGTTTAGCACCCATTTTCCCTGCTACACACAGTAAAAGATATGAGCACAATTAAGACGTAACTTCTGCTTTGGTCAAAATTACGTCCAAGTGTAATTTAATATTCCTTAGGGAAACAAAAAGCCACACAATTTTGATGAATTAGGTTCCTTGTCTATATAAATTATGTCCAAACTATTTCTTATGGTGGCTGGAAGCACCATTGTCACTAATAGAGACAGCTCATGGAGAAAAGGTATTTAATTTCTCACAGTTTATTATCTGCAGAATTGCTATAGCCTAATTGGCTTGTTAAAGTTAACCCAGGATTAGTGCTTTAGACGCTAGGCTCTAAATTAGTGGTTTGACAGCTGTTCCATGAGTGTCTGAGCAGTGCTTGTGGCCCAGCTGATGCTTTTGAAAGCAGAGCTGGGCCGAGCGTTAAAGGCAGGAACTGTTTCAGCAGTTCCCAGCAAGCCAGACCCTCCTGGTGGTACAAGGGCCTCCCAGCACCAGTGAGGACCACTGTAGTCCTGCCCTCCCTCTTGCCCATCTACCTCTGTGCATCCCCACCCTCCCCACTGGTGCTTCTCTGCCCCTGCAGCGGGTTAGCTTGGAAACTTGAACAGGCTGAAAAATAACCCCACAAATAAAACCAAACAGTCTGCAGTTGGTTAAGAACGCTGAGCAGATGGCAACAGACAGCGTGGTCTCACGATGAGGGAACAGCAAAAGAAAGCCAGTGACGAAGAGGGGGATTACATCAAGGCAGATTTGTATCAGCCTGTAGCAGCTGTAGCACCCTTAGAGACCCAGGGCAGGGCTGAGAAATATGGAGAAGACAGACTGTATTGCACCCAGCATGAGTTGGAAATGTGAATCCTAATTTAACTACCTGTGGAATGGGAATTCACCCGGGTGTTGTCAACACTAGCTCAGTGATACTTGTGATGCATTCAGCTCTTCATGAATTTCTTGGGGTGGTAAAAACAGGTGACCGAGAGGGAAATACAAGAAAACCATAAAGCACCATGAGTGGTATGGAAAAGAGAACAATTATTTGCCTACTAATTACATTAAGCACTAAGAGGCACCCACTGAAATGATCAGGTAGTGAATTAAAAGGAAATGGAGGGAAATACTTTTTCTTACTGTGCAGAACTGGACTGGTTGTGGGGGGGGGGCATGGAGCTCAGATGTCCAGAGTCGCAGAGACTTACTCCATACACCGAGCTATGCTGGTCAAGCCTGGAGGACACCCAGCAGCAAAAGATGAGAATTATGAAATGCTACTCGTTAAGCAGGTGGTCACAATTTATTGAATGTGCAGAGGAAAACATATGTCTTAGGGCAAAAATTATAAGAAAAATCGTTATAGATCATAGCATACTTCAGCTTGGAGAGGGTCTCAGAGGTCAAAGCTCAAAGCAGGGCCAACTATGATGCTAGATTACGTTGTTACATGATGAAGCAATTTCAATGTCCATGTGGTATTCAGAAAGAAGCTGGTCCAGGTGTGCACGGACTACTTTTGTTCTCACTTTTCCTAAATTTTGAGTGCTTGACTTGTTAACAACTTTCTTGTAGTGCGCTATAGAAGTATTTCCTGATGCTAGCCCTGCAGAGGCAGTCGGGTAGTTTGCTGTATAAGAGTTGCAACTTGTCCTAGCAATTATAAACCCCACCTGCAATTATTTTTAGGCATAAAAGGGTAAGCTAGCTTTAAAATGCATGTCTTAAGAGCTGTATGAATCTAGCAAAATTGCAACATTGCCATGATGAAATGTGCTGAGGCATGCGAGCCTTGGGCAGATTCAGTCTGCTGACAGGCTGAATCTTGAGTGGCACCATCTTAGTGAACCAATTAAATAACGGGTGCTAGTTTCCTAAGGCTATGACCCAAGGGAATTGTGCATTGTTCAGCTGAAAGTTGGAATTAGTGAGTCAAAGTCTTCCCTGAATTACACTAAAGAGTGACCTCAGCCTTGTTACCCCAGATTTCCATTCAACAAACACAGGGCCTTATACCGTACAGTAGAAGGCGTTAACTTTCCATCCAGTTTTGGAATGAAATCTTTCTCATTTTCTCTGAAATGAAGTAGCTACAGTGTGTTTCAAGAATATGATGAGAAAAAAGTTTGGTTTAATTGGGAATAAAAAGGGAAAATGAGGGGAGAGGATAGTCTGCATGAAGGAATGCTTCATGCAGTGCATGAAGCTTCAAACTTAGGAAAATTTTGAAGCTATGGATTCATGAACAAGCAGGAAGGTAAAACAGGATGTAAACTCACAGCTCGGTCTCTGGTCCAGGTTCAGATTTACAGGGCAAGGGATGGGGGTGCGTGTGAAAGGTTACACCCTACCTGTCAGCGGCACTGACCGGAATGGTGGGTGACACCTTCACAAACATATGACAGGTAGCCCGCATTCAGCTGGGAGCTCTGGGAGCTCCAGAGCCCTTCTACACTGACTGGCTGTGTATGCACTGGGACCCTGAGGTCTTTGCAAGGCAGTCTACTGCAGCAGGAAAGAAGGATAGCTTGGGGAAGGACTGCAATGAGCACAGCCTACTAGTGCAGAACAAATAAATGGGATCAAACTAAAGGAAGCAGGAGACAGAGGAGAGATGGGTCAACACAAATTGACTGTGGAAAACAATGCTTGTATATACAGTATATGAGCTGTGCAAAGCAGTGCAGTAATGAAGTGCAAACAGCAAAATGAAACTTTACAGCTTCGCACAGGCCAGAATAAACCAGTGCTGTCTTAACGGCAAGAGAAGCGTGCTCATAGCTCGTCTCCAGGAAGGGAATTCTCTGGTGGGCACCCACTGAAAAGCTGGGATCAGAAAGCAGAAGGTCTGTTTTGTAGTATCTGGGAGAGCTTATGTGCTATGTTGAGGCCACAAACCACCTATGAATTCATACGATTCAACAGTAAATCACACGAAGGAAAGATGCTTCCCCATGAGGACTCACAAAGCAATGACAATATTGAATCAGGAGTGCGGACAAGAAAGGGTTTCACAACAACAGCAAAGCAGGAATATTTTCCTGTCAGTGTTGTTCCATTGCTGTTGGCTATATGTAATCTACTATTTCCTTGTGATGTGCTAGGCTTTGATGGGCTGGGTGGCCAAGATGCTGCTTTCTCTCAATGAGCTTGCCTGCTGCAGCCTTCAGGGAATGACATCCCACGGGACACAGAAGCCAAGAGATCACCAGTCCCCAGCCATGCAGTAAATGGCAGTAAAAGAGCTGAAGAATGGAGTCTGCAGATGCATGAGGAAGGAGGTCAGAGTCCTGCTGGCTAACAGCCCAGTGAGGCAAAAACACAGGCAGGAGCCCCCGTGAAACACAGATCATGGGAGATAGCAAGGGACTGGGAACAATGGTGACAATAAGATCAGTAACACAGTGGTGTCTGCTAGCCAGAAACTTGGAAAAGGTCCAGAACATGAAGAACTTCAAGTCATCTGCTGATGGAGAAGGGCCACAAACAAGGCAGATGTGTAACTAAAAGGGACAGCCGGACCCTGCCCTGCAGAAGGAAAGCAGCTTGAAGACAAAACACCAAAACATGAACTGGGTTCAGTGGGCATCCCAGGGCTGTGAGGCCCGTCTTTCTGCAGTGGGAGTTCACTGAAAGACATGTCCTCAGGAAGAGTTACATATCAGGAAAATCCTGCCACAGTGAGTCAGAAAATTCTTGAGTAGTATGCAGTAAATAAGACTTGGAGAAAATCCCCCAGAGGCTGGAGAAGGAGGAATTTGGATGCAGCAGCACAATGCTTGTTTCTGCACATCAGGTCACAGGCTACAAGGATAAAATGTCTGTAGGGAGTCACTGAGCCACTCCGGTTTCACTGCCTGGAACCCTTTCAAATTGGTGGCCACCAGCCAGCAGGTGAAGGAGCAGCACTCTGTTACTGAAACTGGTGTTGGCTTTGAAGCTGGTGCTGGCCTGATCTGTGCCCTGCTGGATTCCTGCTTTTGCCACAAATGGGAAAAAAGCTCCTAACCAGCCTAAATTCTTCACCTGAGGCTTTTGGTTTTTTACCTCTGCGCATCTGCTGGGAAAAAAAAAAAAAACGTAGATCAGAAAGTGTTTGTTATCATTTTGCAGTGGGGGTCGTTAGCTTTGACAGCAGCAGGAAAAGGGCTGCCCGTGTGCCGGCGTGCCCCGAGGAGGGCTCCGCAGGCTGCCCGGCGCTTTCCGAGGGTGCCCGGGGGACCTCCCCATGCCGTCCCCAGCGGCTTCTTTGGGCGGCCGGCAGCCGGCTCCCTGTCCGCGGAGCCACAGTGCCATCTCCTGGCCTCTGCTTGCTTCTCCGCCCCGGGTTTCGGGAACCTTTTCCTACTCCCTCACATCATGGGCAAAAAACCCCCCAACAAACCCAGAGCTAATGCAGCCTGCTAGATATTTGATTAGAGGACTGCCTGAAAGTTGTGCCGCGTGTCCGTAATGACACCGTCAATTATTTTTTTTCTTGAAATGCTGTTGTTTTTTTACTTTCGCTAGCACACGTCCTTGGAGGAAATGTATTTTGGTTTCTCTGATAGAGTTCACAGAAATACCATGCGAATTTGGTTTGTAGATTAAAAGAAGATGGGGGGTGTGGCAGATTTCTCCAAGATCTACCCTTTTTGGTTGCTGAATTTCATTCAGCTGTGGCAGTTCCCTGTTAACCCTGGGTTTGGACGTAGCTGTTTTTCTACCTTTCAGGTCCAATGAGATCCTAGTAAGACTCCTAGTAAGAGAAGTAAGACTCACCCATAAGTTAGGCATTCCATAATCCTAATGATCCAGAGTGCTTCATAAGTTACGTTAGTGTGCTGAGGCTGGACTTTTTTTTTCCTTTTTTTTAAATATCCTGCTTTGAGTAATTCCCCCATTTCTATCATTATTTAAGACGTAGACATCAGTCCACCTGGGCAAGAGCTCCAGGGCACTACCCGATTCTCTGCTCCCACAGATTAATTCCAGCCTCGCTTGTCACTGGGACAGACCTTGTGTGATTGCAGGTCCAGTCTCCTGCAACAGCAGGCAGCTGTGACCATGTAATTGCTTTCCTTTGCCCATGTGTTCAGAGAGGTCTGGAAAATCAGTGGTTAGGGTAAATGCCCCTGAGAAAGCAATATTTCAAAGCTGAGTAAACTGATGAGCTGGGGAATTTATTTGCTCAGAGTTGTGAGTTTTGATTTATTTGCCTCTACTGAACGTACTGAACACCACTGACTGATTTTTGTTAAATCATTTCAACAGTGCTGGATAGTTGTTGAACAAAACACACGCAAACCCCCTCCCAGCTGGCTTGAGAAATACATGATTTGAAGTCTCATCCTTCCTCAGGACTTGCACTGCATTGTTTAGGTTTTACCACACCGGATGATACGGAGAGCTTCATTTTGTAGGGTCATGTTTTTCTATGCTGTAAATTGCTGTAAATTGACACATCACCTCCTCTCTTTCATTTAAAATATATCCCAAGAGTACTGAGTACTAGTACTGGGCACTGATTTCTCTCGTCACTGGATCTTCCTAGGAAGCACAAGCTCTGCAAGGGGGTTCTTTTGGGACTAGGGTCTGATTGCTACCAGTATGTATGTGTGCAGCAATGCCTCCTGCAGGATGCTTTAAGCTCTGTCCTCAACTAAGCTGAGAATTCAAACCCAAAATCTTTAATGTGTTTCTGGATAAAATCTTCCAAAAGTGAGGTGTTTCATATTGAATCAGCTTAGGCCATAGCTCTGCTTGGAATATCTCAGACTTTGACCGAAGTTTGCAGATGTTTGAATTTCTGCAAGCATCTTGAGACGACCTGAGCCAACCTTTACATTTTTCTGACTGCAAGTTTTAGAAGCTAATATCTTTTTAATGCCACTTTTATACATGCTATAACGGCCTTGCCATAGAGGACTTTTACTGAAACCAAATAAAAATAAAAGTCCAAGTGCTACATGGAGTTCAAATTAATTCCGACTGCTTCACAGAAATGTTGACCATGGCTACTCCTGTTACTTCAGCTGCCCACACAAAATCACTTTCTATGTCATTGCTGGTGTTTCTAGCAACTCTAATCAGAACCCCTGAAAAGTATTTGAACACAATAGTTATACCCATGTGTCTAAAATGTGTATATATATATGTCTGTACACACACACATGTGCACTTACCAGTCATCATGAGCGGACAAGTGGAATATGCTTTAGAGGCCAGCTTTTCTGACGATCCGAGTCTCACGGTGTCAGCATTTTGAATCCATAAAAGCCACCCTCAAGGGAATTTCCACCCACTGCATTTTCCAACCCTGAGGCTTGCTCCACATCTCAGAGCTTGGCTAGAAGCAATATTTTGATTAAAGGTCTAATTGCTAAAATAAACCCAAAATGCTTAGATGGGTAAAAGCCCAAGCCTTGATACAGTTTTACCAAGATATAGGTAATACATACCAGGTATTTTAGTGGCAGGGATTAATTAATTACCCTGTGGATTTTTGTGTGCAGGAACATGAGTGAGTTGTGGCCAATTTCACCTCTAAGCCCCCCTTCTTCTCCCAGGTTTGTAGCCAGCATATATGTAGGGATCCTGCATACTTCTGCATCCTTCATAGATAGACCACTGTGATTTTTCCTCCTGGTTGAGGATTGCGATATCATTGTAAAGTATGTTTAGCAAACTAACATGTAACTGAGTCCAGGCTCTAGCTCTGTGGATGGTGGGGGGTGGGTGTGCAAGGGAAAGCTGGATCACTTTGTTTCTGCACACAGTCCTGCCAAAATGGTGCATTTGGCTTCCATAAAACTTGCAAACAGGAAACAAAAGTCAATATTATGACAGGAATTTGCCACACCTCTTGCTGCCTCCGTTGGATACATGGCACCAGTAATTGTTAGTGTGTTAGGCTGTCCCAGGCTGTGTTCTGCAAGGTGGAGGGAGTGCTTGGACATCTGTTGCCATCTCTTTCCCATGGAGGTTGTGGGTAGTGGGATGGAGAACCTCATCTTCTTTGTAGCCAGAAAATTATTCAAAAAATTAGCATGCTGATGAGGAATTTTAAGTGAAGCCCCTGTTCAATGACTGGACTTAGTACTTTATTTGTTGGAGCATGTTAGTCTTTGAGAACCTCACTCTGGGTTCTGCTGGGTGCTGGAGGTGGTTATTGATAAGGAAGATTTAAAAAATGGATTAATGATAATAAGCTATTTAAAACACTGTAAAATACTCTTAGTGTACTTTCTGCCACTTGAGGCATCAGTGTGTACAGGTCAAACAAGACAATTGGTGATGAAGGGTGTGCATTTTATTGGTGTTCATATATAATGACTCATGTTGCTCAATTGAGATTTCTGTGCTTATGAGTCATGTAGACCTTTGGAGCAACTATTTCTAAAGCTTTGACACTTCACAGTGATATTGCTAAGCCTAGAATGATCCTGAACAACAGATTGGGGAAAGAAAAAGAATGGCTTAAGGAGAACGGGAAGAAATAGATCCAGGGAAATTACAAAGAAGAAGGGATAAGGCAGGCTTTCGTGGAGGTGGGGGGAAATGGAAGGAGCAATATTTGTATTGAGATAAAAAATAAAATGGATCTAGAAAGCTCTTAGCAAATGGTTGATGTTGTTGATTTAATCCAGTGTGACACATTGGTCCATGTATTCATGTAGCAGTGTAATAGAGTCTTTTACTAAACAAAAAAACCCCAAACCCTAGAGTTTAAATGCTGTGCTTTTGGTAATGAACTGCTCTGTCATATGACTTATTTAGGCAAACACATTGGAGTTCTTTTAATGCCAATTTTATAATGTCAGTTAACTGGCTACATTGAAGACTTCTAAACTGTGACTGCTTGGCTGAGCTGACCACTCAAAATCTATAAAGCTCAGAGTGGTGATCTGCACCAATCTGAGTCATGGCTTGAAGTTGCCATCGGTCATCCACATCATCCTGGCTTCTTCAGGTCATTTGCCTTAGACCCACACACATCATATGGCATGCTCATTTGTATGCAGCGGGGCAGATTCATCAAGGCTCCTGCAGGAAAAGGGAGCTTAAACCATCCTGTGTTCACAGGTCTTCCTCCTTTGCTCAGAATGAAGCTCAGTCCTTTCTATCAAGATTTAGCTTTGGCTCTGAATCAATTCCTCAAGCATTTCCTAGGGAAATGTTGCCCTGTGAAGCATGGACAGGAGTGTCAGCTGAGACTCCACAAACAGAAGGCGGCTGAGAGTGTGTGGTTATCCCTGCTCAAAGAACATGCGGGGTAGAAGTTACATTTTCTGTCTAGTTAAGTCTTTTCCAGACCTATCTTGCAGGAGGGCAGCAGAAGGTGCTAGGAAGATGTAAAGGCAGAAGGAGTTTGCCTCCCACATAGCCAACCTACGATACTACTCTTTAATTTAGAAATGCCTTCAGGTACAGATAGAGCTGAGAGGTTATTAATTTGTTACTTCAATGCTCAGTGCTGGGGACAGACATTCATGCAAATCTCATGGGAATGGAAGCCACAGTTCTTATGTCATGTGCATACCACATCACAGATGAAATGAAGCCAGTAAGCAACTCTAGCACACGGGCATGCCCGTGGTAGGTAGGAAACACAAATAGAATGGAAAACAGATGTTCCAGTTCACCCATTTGCAGAGATTTCTGATCTGCCTTTTGGCACTTTCAGGGATTGAACTGGTTCAACAGGCAGGATTTCATCTGAGTTCAGAGAATCTAATAAAAGAAGTCATACCTGTCAAGGCCTTTTTTTCCCGAAAGGCTGCTTTGAATCAATACACTGGAGATAACAGCCTTGAATAAGACTACCTGGAGCAAGGGTTGTTTTGATAGTTATGGATTCAACACTCAGGCTCATGAAGTTCTCCCTCAGCAACACTTTGACTCAAAGCTGAAATATTCTTGGTGACTGGAACAGTAGACCGCAGAAATGGGGAGGGAGGATGTCACGAGGGGAGGGAGGGAGCAGATGAAAGGCCACGGGTCACAGCAGGGAGTGCACAATGCCAGCAGGATTAAATTTCCCTAGACGTGTTGTAGCCACTTTCCTTGATCCTATGAGATCCTTTGTTGACCACAGAGCAGAGCATAGCTGTTACTTTTTATTGTGGCCAAGCAAACTCCAACCATCTGTCCCTACCAGAATGGGCCACTGCATTGTTTTTTCAGCTGTTCTTCTCTTCCTTTCATGTGTGTTACAGACTGGGGAGAGCTACTGAGAACACCGCTGAGTAAAAATATGAAGAAGTCATCAGAAGAGGAGCGTGATTATTTTCTAAGCGTAGAAAGTGGAGGATGAAATTGACTTAAAATAACATGTCTTGACTAGATCTTCCTTGTGAATTATCAGCCTCGTTACTCAGGAAACTGGACTATTTCTAACTAAGACAGACTTCACTATGAAGAGAACTACAGATGACATATGCATAACAGATTGTCAAGACCTCAGCAGCTGAGAAGGCAGATAAGAGGCTGGATAACTTCTCTCCCCAAGGTTGCTGGTTCCAATCCAGATGTTGGCATAGCTGAGTCTCCCAGGTGTAGACCAGCATGTATTCCTGATGACCTTTCATTTGCCTCTGTTAAGTAATATGACGGTTTCACTCCAGACTGTGGAATGACCTCCCAGACATGGAACAGAGGCTTTTTATGTGGCAGAGTCAGCACAGAAAATGGTAGCTGGGACGATCAGTGACTTTCAGCTATTGTACAGTTCCCACAAGTCAGCATAGCAGCTGAGACATAAGTTACCAGTACCATTTCCAAATGCATTGGAAAAGGATGTGCTTATTTATTTGAAACCTCCTATAAGTTCTAAGGAAGTAAAAAGGGAGGAAAGCTAGAGAGGTAGATGGTGCTTATAGCAAAGAGGTCATTCTGCTGTAACAAGGATTTGGGTAGAGTTGGTTCTTCAGACTGGCAACAGGCAAAAGAAGGATGTGCTTGCAGCTGATGGCTCTCTCTCCTGCTGAACTAGCTCCTATGAGTTTATCCTGAGAGTTTTTGCCAGCATTCTTGTTTTCACTGTAACATTTGCTCAGGCAAGAAGGAAAAATGTGATAAACAGCATAAAAACTGTTCAAAGTATACAAGAGCATTTCATGCTAGCAGGAGATCAAGCTAACTTTTCCTTTCTCTAAAAAGTTTCTGGAAGGCATCCAGCATCCTTTTATTCCACCAATTATATATCTGTACTTTCAGGCATTTGTATTCTAAGGGTTCTATAGCTTTTTTTTTTTTTTTTTTTTTTTTTTTGTTAAACTAATGATATTGCTGGATGTATATTTAATTGACCCTTCAGGGCATTAAACTAACTGTCTGAACATTTAGGAAAAGCAGCCAAGTCTGACATGGTGTCATAAAATAAGGGAGCTTGCCAGCGCCTGGGCATAGAAGCCTTGTGCATGCGAGCTTGACCAAAGCACAAGCAGAAATCTGATAGCTGGAGCAATACACGGTAGTTAACGGGCATGTAAACCAAGAAACCACTGTGAGATTAAGTATCAGGTACTATTACACTCTGCTGCACTAGGACATCTTTTTCATTCAAAGACCTATTTATACTAGAGCCCTTTACCAGGCCTGAGCTGAGCGTATAAATGCAGACCCTCTCTACATATAAGGAGGCCTTTATGTTCTGGTAGTGAAACGGAGGTTCAGCTGTGACCTTTGCTGGCCCTGGCTCCCACCTCTTCCCAGGGCTCTCCTCAAGCAACTAAGTGACTGTTTGAAGTTGGGGAGACCAGCAACAAGGGGAATTTGTATTTCGTTCCACTGAGGCTTAATGAGACCTTTATTATCGCTTGTCACTGCCTCTACTGATGCTGGAGCTCAGGGAGTTTTTTAAACAGATCAAGGCATGTTTTAAACTCTTACCTCAAGGCAAATAGGCCACTTTGTCTGATCACAGCCTCTGTGCTGATATAAAGGTCCATCTGTGAGATTGCACAGACAGCTCTTGTAAAAGCCCTACTGACCCTGGTACGTGCTTCAAATGTTATGTACTTAGTATTAGTCAATAGCTTCTCAGCTGCTAGAGTTTTCTTAGGGTTCTGTGTGTGTGTCTCCCGTAATCACCATAAGGGCAATATGCATTCTTTGAAAAAACTAAGTAGCTTTTAGCAAGATATTGGAAAGGTGAGGTGGTCATAATAGCTGCAGAGTGGCCTTCCTTGTTAGCCAAAGTGCTATTGAAAGGATCCTGTCATTTTACACCATACAACTGCTCTGTTTGAAATAGGAGGGCTTAGAAACCTTGAGGTGCTAAGTCTGCAGTAAAACTGTACAAATAAGTGATTTGTAGTTCACTGGCTATGCTAAAGAAAAAATGCAAACCAGGAAAACAAGCAACTTAAATTCAGCCAACTTTGAAAAAAATGGAAAGCTAACAAATATTTTTGTATAATTTTCAAGACGATTTTTATCTTTATTAAACAAGAAGGCAGTTTAGATACATTGTGCAACAAAGTTGGCTTGAAATAAAAAGCAAAATAATGGTTTTGAAAAGTCAGTTCACAATTACAGGAGCTAAGACTACTGGGTATTTGTGGTTGCATAATAATAAAAGCAATAGCATGTGATTGTATATCACTTCTCATCTTCTAGAGGAGGGATCAGTATTTGCTGGGTTTTTCTTTAATAACACTAAAAAATGTTCTGGTCATGGTACATTGCTTTGGGAGAAATGGTTTTGATTTTCCATTTTAAATTCTTTTTCACTCAGATGTTTTGAAAACTCCATAGTACAGCGAGGTTGCATGTTTTTGCAGAGCTAGGTGCATCACTTGCTGTTGTATACTTCACCAACTACTGTATTCTATAACTTGTGGTGCTTAAGTAAGGTTTTAAACCACACATTCAAAACATAGCATCTAGGAGCCTATATTTTGAATACAATTAAGTCTCCAAGTCATTCAGAAGCTTTCAATTTTTTTCCAGCACATCTGTTTACAGCAGAAAAAATAAAATTGTAAAATAATCCTTGCACATCAACAACTGAAATAAAAGAATAAACATTCAAATCATGTGAAATACCAAAAACCATACATGGAGGCACTGTGGATTAGCAAGATAGTAGGGAATAGCTCTGATACACATCCACTGTGTATTTTGATATCTTTTCTTGAAGCTTCAATTCCCTTTTGGCCAATAATTTCCCACATTTGTAAAATGCTTTGAGCTTTAGGCAAAAGCATATGAAGTAAGGTGATAATCATAGAATCACAGAATTGTTAAGGTTGGAAAAGACCTTAAGATCATCAAGTCCAACTGTTAACCTGTCACTGCCAAGTCCACCACTAAACCATGTCCTCAAGCACCACGTCTACCTGTCTTTTCAATACCTCCAGGGATGGAGACTCAACCACTTCCCTGGGCAGCCTGTTCCAATGCCTGACTACCGTTTCGGTGAAGAAATTTTTCCTAATATCCAACCTAAACTTCCCCTGGCGCAGCTTGAGGCCATTTCCTCTCATCCTATCGCTTGTTACTTGGGAGAAGAGACCGACCCTCACCTCACTACAACCTCCTTTCAGGTAGTTGTAGAGAGCAATAAGGTCTCCCCTCAGCCTCCTCTTCTCCAGACTAAACAACCCCAGCTCCCTCAGCTGCTCCTCACAGGACTTGTGCTCTAGACCCTTCACCAGCTTCGTTGCCCTCCTCTGGACACGCTCCAGCACCTCAATGTCCTTCTTGTAGTGAGGGGCCCAAAACTGAACACAGGACTCGAGGTGCGGCCTCACCAGTGCTGAGTACAGGGGCACTATCACCTCCCTGGTCCTGCTGGCCACACTGTTCTTGATACAAGCCAGGATGCCATTGGCCCTCTTGGCCACCTGAGCACACTGCTGCCTCATGTTCAGGCAGCTGTGAACCAACACCCCCAGGTCCTCTTCTGCCAGGCAGCTCTCCAGCCACTCCTCCCCAAGCCTGTAGCGTTGCATGGGGTTGTTAATAATACCTTCTTATCATTACCAACAGCGTTACTGCAAATGATACGTACTTTTGCTGTTTCAGAACCTGAACACCCTGTGTCGCCTTGCCTTTACTGAGTACAGAAAGTCACCTCTTCCCCCTGGAAAGACTTTGCTGTGAGGACAGTTAAATGCCAGCTGAAGCTTGTGCACTGCAGGCATACCACGAATTTTAACTTCCTGTAGATGTTGGCATCAAGCTACCCTTCGGTGTAAAGTGCATGCACTAACGTAACTGCTGTAGCATTTCAAGGTTGTAAATGAAAGCAAATCACAGTCCAAGCTGCTGCTTGTTGAAGCTCAATCTCCAGCTTGTTGCTGTGGATTTTTTTCTCATGAGAGGGCTCCCATTACATTAGGACATCTGTCCAGCTAGAGAGTCCTGGTGCCCTTAACAGCCTGAAACATTCTGGGGTTTGGACCTTTACAGATGGGGTAAATTAAAACTGGTTTGTGGATCAAAAGCCATTCCCGTGTTGTCCTGTGATCTCAGTGACCCTTGGCTGGGATCTTACATCCTCAGGAAGGGGCACCACCGTCGCTGTCATTTGGTGGAATCATCTATTTGATTTGTACCAAGAAGCCTGATCTCAAAAGCGAAACAGCACATAAAAAAGTGAGTAAATTGACATAAAACATTCACACCTTATTTTTATTTTTTTTTAAACAAACTCTTTCTTCCATCCGTCTGTGGTCTAAGTAGTGTGGTGTATCTGTACCACAGGGTACAACAGCACAGCAGCTGTTGTCATCAGGAAGAAATTTCCCCTCTAGCTATGAGAGCAAGGTCCCCCTCAGCCCTCCTGGGGTGACGAGCAGTGAAGAAGAGTAAATAGTTCCTTCTTTCCCAAACAGGCCTAATGAATGCTGTGTTATATATGAAATATATAAAAATAATATATAAAAATATATTTCAAAATATATAAAAATAATATATATCTAAAATATAGCCAAAATTTCAGCTGCTGTGCTTAGGTTACTTATGTGAGGCTATAGTGGGCTAGCTCTTCAAAGGTGCATAAGTGTCAGAAGGTGTGGGATTTGCATGAGCTTGTAAGTAGATTTGGTTCCTAACTTCCATTGCCTGCTTTAGGAGATTTTGAAAGTCTTGACAGGCATCTCTTGCAGCTTTCAGCCAGCTAAATAACTTTGAAAACCTTTTCCCTGATGTCTGGAAAAGGCTGAGGGTATGTGGAGGACTAGCAGTGCACTGTAGCCTCCACCTTTTTCTTCAACAGGGTGGCTGGCTCGGTGGGGTGGGCAGGCTGCTGTCATGAGGAGCAGCTTTTTGTGCACTCTCCCCCCCCATGTAGGCTGAACACTCCCTCTAACTTATCTTGTATCAGACCCTTCATGAGACAAATCTGAAATGAGAAATCAGAATTGGTGAGAATACCAGCTTATTAGTTTCATCCTGAAAGCCTCCTGCTAAGGGACTGATGTGCTGGCCTGTCTCATGGGGTGTTGCTCTCCTGCTGGCAGGGTGTTTGCAGTTTTTGCTGGGGAATAACTGTCTTTTCAGTGTGAATGAGAACAACGGAATTAGGCCTTACATTTTTCCTCAGTCCTATTGCAAGCTAAGCTTCGGCAAAGTTAATAGCCCTCTGCCTAACGAGGGTGGTAAGGACTTCAGGGCTTGGTCTATAATTAGGTCTGCTGTAGATCAGAGGGGGGCAGAGCAGGTGTTTTTTTCCCCCCACAGTGGCTGATAGAAGAAGATAGTCCAGGGTGTTGTAGGCTATGTAGTATGGGGGAAGTTGCTTTGCCAGGGCTGGTGCTCTGCTGTCTCAAAGAGAGGTGGCAGAAAAAAAATCCCTATTTTCCTTTGTATTTGCATGACTTTCCTCTGCATGTGGGTTTTATTTTTCCAAGTATAGGGGTATCCCATCGAGTAGCAGGCAGCAAATATGTGAAAATCTCTTAAGTTATCAGAAACCTGAAGGAGTTAGGCTGGGTAATGGGGACAGGGAAAAGACATTTGCTTTCCAGTGAGGAGTGATGTCATGGTTCATCCTGACGGTGTCTGGGTCCTTGGATGCAGCGGGACCTGCTGCAGCTGCTACAGGTGAACACGTCCTCTCAAGGCATGGCACTGCTGTTGAAGTATAACACCTCCCTCCTGTGCTGGGGCTCTGCACACTGGGCAGTCATCTGCACTGGCACACGGGTGCTGCAGCGGGGCAGGCAGTGATGCTGCTCTGCAAAGGCGGGGGAGAGCGACCCTGCAGGGAGGCAGCAAGGAGGAGGGGAGACTAACTCGGGGTCTTGCACTCAGAGCTGACTTGACAGATATGGGTCTGGGCTTTTCCCATGAAAAGGCACTGAGTTCTCTGCAGCTTGGAGGTGGTAGGGGGATACCTTCTGATTAGGCTTGCCAGTCACAGCTGGTAACTGAGGATGGTAATACAGGAGAGTGGCAGGTCCATTTCCCCTTTGCAGTGCAGCTCCTGGCAAGGGAATCTCTAAAGTCCTGGATGAAACAGGATTTTGTTTAGCAATCAAAAAGCCTCAGCAGTAGGTTTATGGGTATTTTCAACAGTAACTAATAAGCACATAGGTGGCTAAGGTGAACTCTGATGCCCCAGCTAAAAATCTGAATGAGAGCTGAAATAGCCATTAAGTTATTCTTTTATTTCTGCTCATGGTGAGACAACAAATAGATCTGGAGTTCTTCCAGTGTATTTGCGATTCAGAATCATTCATTGGATTTCTTCAAGTAATTGACTTTGCAAATCTTTGCACGTTCACAATAGCACAGTTGCACATCACAATTCATGCTGTGATAGTTAATAGATATAAGACTCTGATCCTACTGAGTATGAAATCCTGGTATTAGTGAAACCAAACAGGAGTTTTGACATTAATTTAATCACGACTAGGATTGAATCCTGATGCAGTCCTACCAAAGCCTTCTTTACACTCTCATATTCATGGCAGAGATGAAGTTCAAATACGTGTGTTGACTGGGTAATACATGCAGCCAGATCTGTTTGAAAGAGAAGTCAAACATCTGCACCGCTTTGGTTGATTAGTGAATATTAAGAACTCGCACATAAATCAGTAAATTAGAAGATTAAACCTCCTTCCCTGCTAACAGATCACTGCAGGCGTTTTCACTGAACTGCACATTGCTGACAAGGTTTGGCAGATGGTGAATGATTTTGCTCTTCATGAATATTTTTCAATGGCTGATTGACAGCTGACAGGCACTTTTTCTTTAGACAACAATAAGTCAATTTTCCCCATCATCGTATTTATGGAGGCATTGCTCTCCTCATTTCCAAATGTGACATGAGTTTTCATGGTCTGGACCCTCCCCAGAAGCACAGTACGGGAAGCTCACACTCACGCAATTACTTGCAGGGCTGGGGCACCTAGCTCGGCATCCTGGACTCATGGCTACCGGGAATTAGCACAATACGAATAGCCAGCAATGAAAATGCAGGTAACTGTGGGCAGTTTTCATATTTATGCAGACCAAGACCGATGTTGTTGGGCTGTGCACCAGGAGATGGCAGGGTCGTGCTGTTCATGCAGCCTTTACCAGCACTAGTTACTGATGCTGTGCCTTTCTAGGACAGGATTTTAAAGCTCTCCCAGGAGCTACTATATCTTGTTTAAAAGATATCAAGCCTGTGACTGGCATTCGTGGAAAATATACTGTATGTGCTCAAGAGTTTATTTAAAGAACTATTACTCTTGACTTGAGACTGGCCTGAGTTAAATCCCCCAGATTCAACCAACCTCAAGCTTTATGAAAGTGCAGACAAAGGACAGAGATTTCAATTTAGACTTTCTTTTCTCCAGACACTTCTATTCCACTCCTTGTTCCTCAGACACCTGGAAAACTGTGCAATAGGTGATGCCAACCCAACTCTTCTAGCTGACCTTTTCTGCCCACTCCTCCCTCCCTGCAGATTTTCTTTTATTAAGTATGCTCTGAAAGTGAGTTGTTTTTTTTTTATTTTTTTTTTCCTGTTGTGCTCATCTGCAGCACAGTTCACCCAGTTTTTTAAGGTCTGAAAGACAGAGATGATGGTTTCATCAATGGCACAGAGAGAGAATTCTTAACTTATTCTACATACTGAGCCCACAGTCTCATTCAGTGGTCACAAAACCATACAGATAGATAAAGAAAATATCACTGCCTGTTGTGATAAAGAGAAAAGCCCACTTTGTTTGGCTCGAGGAAAAACAAACAAGGCAAGTTGTGCTGATCTCGTGGTGAATATAGTAGCTTTTCACTGCTAAATTTTATAGCCCTACTGAGAAATGAGTTATATACTGCAGTGACTTTCCAACCACAGACTAAGTGAGAGGTTTGTGGTAGAGGATTTTTGGACCTGTTTTGGGTAGTGGCTGAAACCATGCAAGCTACCTGGAAATTTGGACTTTTGCTCTTCTGTTATGTATGCCTAAGGGGGATTGCCACAAAAATGGAATTGTATTTTGAAGTAAATCATTAGTCACAGTAATAACAGTGTCACTGATTAATTGATCCAACAGGAAGCATGTGCCTGATCCATGACAGTCCCTGGAAATGGGGTACTTTTTAATCAGTGGTAACTCATTGCTTTAAGTCTGGGAGACCACTGTCTCTGCCACCTCTGTGGCCAATGGCCAGGTCAGCACAAGTGCCCGCAGAGCCCATCCATCTTTCAGTGCTAGCTCATTCTTGCCTGCCTCCAGTTGTGTCCATGTGGTGTTTCAGCGTGAGAAAACTCAGGTTCACCAGCTAACCCACCCCACGGCCAGCCCAGCTCCTGCTGCCATACATGCTCTTGTTAGCTGCCTGCACGGTGCCAGACAGGCCATGGGGAAGGGTCGGTGGCATCTGTACTGGCCCAAACTATGCCTGGGCATTGCTTGGAGAGAGCCAAAACCATGCCAGAAACTAGGCTGACTCTTTCATGTTACAGAGGGCCAGGGCCAGTGCGTGGACCCACGCTTGGGGAGTGCTGTGCAGCGTGAGGTGGGGAAGTGCTGTGTGCCTGGGGCTTATGGCCTGGAAGGACACTGCAAGTCTGCAAGATCTGCTGGGTGATGTGTTGAGGACTGGGGGAGATTTGGGTAGAGGCTGCTGTGCCCCTATTGGGCCCATCCTGACATGGGTGCAGTGGAAGGGTGCAGTGTCAAACTGCGCCAGTTACTGCTGTGTGCAGGAGAGCCAGACGGGCTTGTGCCAGATGTAACCACTTGCCAAACCCACCATGTAGGCGGGGCAGCTGGCCATAGGGCTCAGAGCAGATGATGAGCTCAGGCAGATGTAGTCTGAGGGACTTCGGTTCTTCTCAGACTCAGGTCCTCAGCTAACAAATATGCCTTTCGTGCAAGCAGTGGAACAGGGTGAATGGCAGAGATGCATGGAGAGGGGAGCATCCTCAAATTTTTCTGCAGATCCCTCCCCTGCCCCGGCTCTGCGGCTGGGCAGGCTTCCTTCCCTCTCCCCCCTCCTTAGTGCCAGAGGGCTTTAATGGTGGTGGCTGTCTCATAGTTTGGCTGTACAGCAGCTGCGTGGACAACATGACACCATCATGACAGGAACAACGAGTAGGCAGCGTTAAGTCTCTCTTTGTCAAGAGCCCTGCGTTGTTATTACAGTACATGCTCTGAGTCTGGCATGGTTCATCGGGCACAAGCAAGACTTTAGTCCTGAGCAGCACACATGATTTACAGCTGTCACCTTTATATTATCCTCCTGCCAGAGCGTCAGTACCCCAGAGCTGCTCCAAGCCACGTTGTGTTACAGCAGTGGTGATTGTGTCAGATTAAACAGAGAGCACGGCTGAACTGCTCTGCAGTATGACAGAGACCAGGGAAAGAGATCTGTGCCAACGTCAAAAGCAAATGGGTTCCCTAGCTTGAAGACTGTTTTGAAACAACCTGCCCAGCCAGGTTTAGTCTGGTACCACCAGAGGCATCACCCCTCTGCCATCATTGGCTCAAGGGAGCCAATTCACAGCATGGGAAAAAAAATGTTTTCAAGCAAATTTTCCCATCTCAAAGATCCTCTCCAAAAGCTCCCACGTAATAGTGCTTTGGTACCATGGGACTCAGATAAACTGGCCATAGCTACGACCATCTTGCTTCCAAGTTACTGTCTGAGATGTTTTGAAAAACCCGTAATTCACTGCTTTTTGTACCCAGACCACTTCAGGAAGGGGACGAGGTTGGTGTCCATTGCTTGAGCTACTTGTGTTGACACACAAAGAAGGGGACTGTATTCCCCACCAGGCCTGGAAATCAGTTCATTAACATTATCTCTGACTTTTTTTCTCAGCTGCCATTTCTTTTGTTCTGGTGGAGATCCCTTTTTGTCAGCTTGTTCCCATCTAATTCAGAGGACCACCTGGTGTCTGTGCTTCTGAAAAGGGCCTTGCAGTGGTGTCCAGTAATTGCTCAGCACACTCTTGCATACAGCTGGGGGAAGGTGTTGCTCCAGTCATTGGTAAGACACGTGTGTTTTCTACAAACTGAAGGAAGTTTCAGAGAGTCTGCAGCATGCAGAGGCAGCCCACTTTTATTTGGTTGCCTGATCATTTTATAAATGCTTTCAGTCAAATGAATAGGAGGAGAAAGTCTTTGCATGTGGAGGTTTGAATGGGCAAAGCTAGCTAAACAGGGAACCACACTCTTCATCCATTGGGTGCATTTAACAGCCACCATTTCTGCAGCCCAGGGGAGCTCACAGCAGGTGGTTTATCCCTGCAGGCTCACCTGGGAATGCACTGGGCCAGGCACGGCTCATGGCAGTCCGTGTGCGAGGAGTGTTACAGAAGTACCCTGTAGACTTGCTTAAGCATCATAAAGTTATTTTTTCAAACAACTTCTCAAGTCTTTTGTTTTCTTTTCTTGAGGATTTATATTTTCAGTTTTTCCCCTGAGATTATGAAGGCTAGGACTGCACTGTCTCATGTAACCGTATGAAACCTGGAGTGACTGTTCTAGGGAAAATATCACATGAGTTGGCTACACGCTCTATGTAGAATATAGATAGGGGTCAGAAAGGCGAGGTCAGCTTGGGGACTGGCAGTGCCAACATCAGGGCACAGAGAAGAACGGAGCATTGTGAGCACTACACAGCATCCCTTCGGTAAGGGACTAGCAGTGGTGGGTCAGCTAGTGGCATCAGGAGGAAAAGCACTTGTCACAGGTCTATAAGCCCATGTTCAAGTGCTTCCTAAATCTTACAGGATTTAAAACTGCATTCTCTACCTCACAGGAGAAAATCCGGGCTAACAGTTTTTGGAGGAATTTCAGGTAAGGACTGTCCCTTTGCCCCCATTGAAGCTGTTGGACACCGAAATACTTTAAAAAGTCCAGACCTAATTCCCTTCCAAAACACAAAGCTTATGCCAAGCCCTTTTCCTTTGAATTTCTGGTGACTAACCTAAGCAGCTCCTTGGCATGCTGGCTGCTGTGAGTTTAAGTAAGTGCCTGCACCATCCATGAGCCTAAACCCAGAACTTGCCACCCCGTTTCCTTTGTGCATCTCACCCTAAATATTACCTCCAGCCATTGCCAGGCTATCTCCAGAGCTGCCGCCAGCAGTGCGTTTGTTCAGAGCCTGCTCCCTCGGTCCTTAGCCCGGGGTTCAGGAAAGAGCTGGGGAGGAAAAAAGCGAGTGTGTTCAACAAGCAATTTCAGCACTCTCGGGTTCAGGTTTTGCTGGCCTTTTGGAAACCAGCCAGGACGTTTGAAGTCCCTTGCATGCAGGCATGAAGCCTTGGCCTTGGGCTGCTTGCTGGGTGATTTCACCAGACCTGCAGACCCTGGGGAGCTCAGGGAGCAGGGACACCACACACCAACGGGCCACGGAGGGACCCGGGCTGTGAGCCTGGTGTGGGGCATGTCTGCAGGCGGCTGAGCCAGTGTCTCCCCGTGGGGCTCTGCCAATGTGGGACCATGTCCACAAAACCTCTCTGCTTCGATGTCTTTGCTGGCATCCTGGCAAAGCAAAAAGAGATCATTTTGGGCTACATCTGCAAGGCAGTTCTGGGAAGCTGCTAAAATCCTTCTGGCTGCACAAGAAAATTTTAGTGCTAATTTGGCAATATTTCATTTCTAGAGGGTCCTCTCTCATAAACATCTGTCCTCCATGTCCTCCTTGGATGTTTTCCTCCGTTCTCCACTGCAGTCAAAACGTCATTTACTTTTGAAGGATTAGGAGCTGCTGCTTCCAAGCAATGTCTGGAAAATATTACTTCAACAGCAAAAGATCCTGTAACAGAGATGCTGGAAAGATTACCTCCCAGCAACCTCAGAAACAACTCGACATAGCAGAGGTGCCCACGGTGCAGCCTAAAGGCAGAATGTAACCCGTAATGTCCTGGAGCATGGCCCAGGGCTGCCTTTCTACTGACAGAAGTCTGGGAACGCAGGTCTGGTGGTGCTGCAGGGTTTCCATGGCAGATGGTGGTAAGCAAAACTATCTGCTTGCTGGGAAGACAGAAGATACTGTGCCTGCCTCTAGTCAAAGGAAATAACTTTTGAAGTTATATAGAGAATGGTCGCTGCCTTTGAACACTCCCTGTATGTAGTAAAGAAGCGGGTAGGAGCACAGATAAGATTGTACCAAGTTTCCCAATTTTTTACTTAGAAATCATCTTTTTCACCAGATAGATAACCATCCCTTCAAAACCAGGTCTTTACATTTCTTGAAATGGGCCCACAGCTTGGCCCATTTACTTGACATCTTAATTTAAGAATAGTTGTTTCCCTATACTGCTATATGGATTTCAATTTTGGCAACTAAGTTGTTCATGAAAGCATTCGAATGTGTGGGATGAGGTTTACCAGACCACCTTTAATATTTATCAGACCTCCTTCATGACACAGGAACACGGGGATCTGCAGTCCTGCCTCAATTAGCAGTTCTCTCCTGTGTTTCACATTAAGCACATGCTGAAGTCTCGTCCCATCTGGATAATGACAGCAGAGAAATGACCAGTACAGCTAATCTCTGCCAGATTCAAAAGGATATACTGGGTCTACTTCTGCCCCAGATGCTAAGCCATGAATCCCAAGATGAAGCATCAAACACAAATCAGTAGGTGTGAAGGACCAAGGGTACCAAGGAGACTTTCTTCACAGAGAGTACAGGATAGTTACGCTTCCCAGAAGAGCAGATGGAGCCATCAGGAAATGACAGAGGAGTGAAAAGGAGAAACAACAAAGTTAGACTGGGAAAGGTGATGTGAAGTCCCACACAAGTAAAGAAGAGAAAACACATGCTTTAGTGCTATCTTGGATCGGGTCCAAAAAGTGTTACAAGCATGCAGCTAATGTGGAATAGTCAAGATCTGTTCTGCTTTAATTTTGGTGTATCATGTTTAAATTAGTATGCTAGCTTGCATCAAGTACATGCTTTGTAATTAAATTTTGAAACGACATTTTCTTTTCTGAGAAAGATATTTTAAAAATGAATTGGTGATACTTCAGCAACTTAACTTTGTTGACAAAGATGGTTTCTGTTAATGAAAGACTAAACTGGATACATTAAGAATGAAAGGAATATAAACCATATGCTGTTATGTTTGATGTGCTAAAAATGGTTCTTCTCTCCACTGGATTCCCTGGGTCTGTTTTCAGACTGGAGGTAATACATGTATTTCGTTTTGTGGTTTAACACTAGATAACCCAATTAGGTACAAGTTGGAAGAACTGAATGTTCTTGGTCCACTTGGAAGAGTCTTTCTACTGAAAAACCGAGGGAACTAATTCTGAATGTTTCATTCTTCACAAGTCAACCCTAAAACTAGAATAGTTGCTTTTCAAGGTTGAAACTTGTTCTGTCTTTTGCTGTTTTTCTGTATTTTCATTTAAATTTAAGGAATGTATCAAGCCTCGAGTGCATCGTTTTTGAGTAAAGAACATCTTGTATTTTACACCAGAGGCTTCGGTATTCTTTTCACAGAAGGCTGCAAACCACTCTTTGGAAGGAGGGTTTGTATCACTTTCAGCAGTTGCCTATTTACAAGAAGTTGAAGACATTCAACAAACTGCATGAACATTTCTCTCATAAACCATTTTAATACTTTCATTTTAGGATCTTTGAATTTAACAACAAATGTTGGCCTTGGCTTCAAGAACCACCATCCTTTGAAAGCTAAATTATCAGATGCAGGGACTACATATGGTTACAATAAAAAGAAACATTCACAAAGATTATTGTAAGTAAAAGCATACCATTCAGATTGATGTCATTCTTATTCTGGTTGTGCTGCTGATATTTATGAGAGTTTGGACAAGTGATGGGTAGTTGTGAATATGTTTATGAATCCCAAACAGCTTTTGTATTTTGGTAGAAAAAATGTCTTTATATTGTTTGTATTCCAAGTGCATTATATGCCCCCCATCTCCAGAAAGGCTTTGAGCAATTGCACTGGGAAGATCACCGTCTTCAGTGTATCTTCTTGACTGACTCTGTTAAAATCAACATTGTGTTTCTTGTAAAGCTTGTAATAAGTGCAATCCTGTTTCTGTTTGGGATAGTGGGAGTATTTTCATCAACTTCAGTGCGAATTTTTATGTATGTTAATGGAATAAATGAATTCACTTTGGCACAAACTGCCATGTCCCCTTCCTCCTCCTTATTTAGCTTCTCAGTGTCCAAGCTGTCCTACTGAGGTCTGCAGGCTCAGTCTTGCATATCCCTAAAGAAAGGTGGGACATTAAATGGGGAAATGAATAAGCTCACCCATATGAGAAAGCATACCTATATGAAAAGTTGGTAACCTCTGTTGCCCAGAACTGGAATGAAGAAAGCTCTGTTTACCTGCAGCTGTACCACTGCCTTTGGATGAATCCCTTCTGCTTTGTCAAACACTGCTTGGGAGACAAAAAAGTTCGCAAGGTTCCAGGCAGTCACAAATACCCTTGCTTATCCAGGCCTAGCCTACCTTCATTTTCTAGCATGTCTGATGCATCTGTAGAGAGAAGGTTACAGTGTGTTGATAGGGACATCTTGAGTCTTGGATGCTCTGAAATCAACTTTGAAATCCTTGCTGTTGTGTTTGTCTGCTAGCCTTTTGCTGCTGATGTGCTTGATGATCTTTGGGATTTGTGTTATTGCACGATATAGAATAGAATCATAGAATGGTTTGGGTTGGAAGGGACCTTAAAGATCATCTGGTTCCAATCCCCTGCCCTTCCACTAGACCAGGTTGCTCAAAGGCCCATCCAACCTGGCCTTGAACACTTCCAGGGATGGGGCATCCACAACTTCTCTGGGCAACCTGTTCCAGTGCCTCACCATGCTCATGGTGAAGAATTTCTAGCTGACCTTTTTGTCAACTAGAAAAGGTGTTGCAGTCCATCACTGACATGATGCCAGCAGCTGAACAAGGTACTTACACCTGTCCCTATCCATGTATACGTATGTGTACACCATATATGTTTACATCCATGTATGGTGTATGTGTACACCGCAAATGCATTTCTCTTCTGGAGCTTGCAGTAAACCCAGCCGATGTTGCTTTTAGGGAGAAATGGACCTTTTCATTTTCCCCTCACAACCACCTTCACAAAGATGTTTTCTTATAAGCCACAGTCATGAAGATACAGTTCTGCTAAACAGGCAAATACATTAAACATTATCCACTGTTTTAAAATATATTATTTTTACTGAGAGCACTGCTCTATTACACTTATGAACCCAGAAGAAAGTATCTGTGTATGCAAAGATATTTTCAGAGCAGTTAACCTATCTAAGTACAAACAGAAGGAAGCAAATTGTCATAAGAAAGTGCCTTTGTTCAGCTAAGTAATTGAGTCAGGTGCTGTATGCTTGGTGATGATATTCCCAGCTTCCAAAATACCCAGTGCAACAGGCATCCCTCCAACTGCCAGCAATGTATAGGTTGATTATGAGTTTTCACTCATTTTCTAGTTCTTTTGAATGCAGAGCAGCAACTAGAAAGAAAGGGAGCATTTTGTCATTTGGCAGGCCTCCAAACATAAGCAAGTGACCATACCTTTTCAGCCTAAACTAGTCTTCAGGTGCTAGCAGTCAAGGTGGTGTTCATATATGATTTTCTGAATAATGAAGCTATTAATAGTGACATTTAGTATCACCCAGAATGAATGTAAGATAATTGTACAATTGAAGAAAAGTATCAAGCAGCCTTACCCTTGAAATGATTTATTTCTGTTTTAGAACAGCTGATCCTAATCTAATTAAATAATAAATGAGATGTCTCAAATGGTAAATCTAATTAGATTTTTATTAAGGGGGTTAACTCTGGTTCCCCTTTGGCAGCATCCCTTTCCCCTTTGGCAGCATCTGTCTCTGGGGTTAAATAAACTTCTGAATCACATGATGATGATTTAACTTTGATGCATTGATGCACAGATGACAATGCAGTTCCTTTTAAATAATTAGCATCTTTTAGCAGAAGCTGCAGGACTACTTATGCTTTCTTGGCTGAAATTTTCTGTTTGAAAAGTTAACTGCTTTCCTTGCTTCACTAATTGTGTTTATTTGTGTTTGGGTGTTTTTAGCTGCATGGGCTTGCAACAGAAAATAAAATACCTTAAATGATGGTTTTGAATTGAACAAATGGAACAACTCCTAGCATTGACATTCACCTGTATTCTGGCATCCACACTAACTATCAGACTAACCTCTGTTGAAGGAGGAGGTCATATATTCATTTATAATTTCTAGCAGAAAATTCTAATAATGTTCATAGAATGTCATAGTTTAGAGCAGTTAAAGAAAACATGCTTATGTGGGGAAAGTAGAAAAAGTCATTTTACTTTTTTCCAGATATAAGGAATTTTTATTTAAGACTTTACTGAAGGTCAGTTTCTGCTCTGTTTTATTTCCCACTATAAACCTAAGCCAGAAACAGGATTTAGCCTTTAATTTGCTACCATTTGAAAGGCCAGAATCTATAGTTACAGGTACATTTTGGGCCTACCGGCCCTCTTTCCAAGGAACTCCCATCAGTGATGTCTTTCATGGCCCCAAACATAGCCGTGTTTGGGGAGTTGGTATGATGCTTGAGGCGGGTTGCAATACAGCCCAGTCCTCCCACCACAGCTGTGGCACCACTGTTGTTCTACAACCCCCAGATCATTAATGATGCCCTGGACAAGTGGAGCAAGTTGTTTGCTTAGTTAGTCATAGATGAAGCTCTAAATATTCCTCTGACATATGTTTATTTTAACTACAGATTCTAAATTGCTTTTCCTTTGCATGGGTATGATTAGCTTAGGAAAAAACAGGGGTTGGTCTAAAAGTATATATAAGAAAATACTGCCATACAGAAATGACAAGGTGGAGAACACATTTTTTTAAACAGAACTTGTGAGTTTTCTCAAGCCCAATGACTCCATTCTCATGAGCTTTGAATATAAAAAAACATTCTCCTTTCCCTCAACCATTCTCTTTTTTCACTCTCAGCTAAAAACATAGCTCATGATTTGAATTGTATTAATGTGTATGTGTAAAGATGGACTTGGAATTATAAACATCGAGTTATTAACCATTTAACTATATCACCTTATCTTGCCGGTGCCCTTTGAGGTTGCTTTTTGAAATTCAAAGGATCTGACAAATGTGGGCATTGCGGGTCCATTTCAGGAAAAACTGTCTCTAACATATGTGCACTGGTACACTTTTTATTTTAACACAACGTAGGAAGATGAAAGCAAGGGTAACGGTAGATAAAGCACCTTTTCTTCTTCAGCTGTAGACTCTACAGTTTCATAACAGTTGTTTCTAAATATTGCAGAAACTCCACGGTGGCATGTTAAAAATCTCACAGAGAAGCAGACTCCTCATGTAACAAACAAAAAGCAGGGGCTGCTGAAGCTGGGGCGTTTGGTTCCTGTGCAGCATACCCAGTAATGCCCTCGCTCTCAACTGGGGAGTCAGGGTCTTACAAAGTCAGCAGCTGTATCTCTAGGCAGCAGCATTTTTGCTTTTAACAAATCTCTTAATGGATTAGCAATTATCCAGTGGTTGCATGTTGCGGTGGTGTGAACCTGTTTAATGTTTCTTCACAGAATCACTCATGAGCACAGCTGGAAGGGACAGGGGCCCTCGGGGGCAGGAGACCTGCAAGCAGCAATCCTCACCTGCTAAGACACATGGAAGGCAGCATCCTTCTCTGAGGTACCAGGGAAGAACAGCTGATACATGAGTGAGGGACAGCCCATGGATCTGAGGTGCTGAGAAGTGAGAAAGGAGCAGACTAGCCAGCTCCTTCTTTGGGATGAGATGGAAAGGTAAGATGTATAGAATTACTGAAGGTGTTACTGGGTTATTATTTTTATGATCTCCGGTGGCAGATAATCAGGGTTAGAGGTGAAAAGCTCAGTGAGCGATCAGCTGTCTCCTGAGATACCCAGGCTCTGGTCTTCCTGAGTTTTGTAGTTCTTAAGAATGATAACCTTTTGGCCCAATCAGAGGAAAATTCAGATAATGAATCTCTGTAAAAAAGCATTAGAAGAGCAAAGTCATACTGCAGACCGTGACTTTCAGGATCCAAAGCAACACATTCTCAATGTCCTTACTCAAGGAGCTACTTAAAGTCTTAATATTTTGAGCAAGTAATACTACTCAATGACAGCTTTAAAATGAAAATCCCTTTCTGAAAACAAATGTGTGTGTAAAAGGAAGCAGAATAGGTCTTGGAGAGAGTCATCCCTGAGGCTGCTTAGTGAGTACAACCACAAAGCAAATTTCTTCCTCCTTTTCCAAGCCAACAGTATTTTTACCATTTTTTTTTTTTTTTTTTTACAGCAGGGACTTCAGCCTGCAAAGATTTTCTATAGGAAAGTAGTGATTTTTCTTTTCTTTACTCTTTAATTTATACCCAGACCTACATCTGACCTAACTTGCTTATGTACAGAAGCCCATATCTCTTCCCTCAGTGCGTCCTTCACAGACCTCTTTTTTGCTATGCTTACCCATCTCATAAGAAATATAGGAGGTTTTGGGACTTCTTCTATTTGTTGTCTGAGATACAATAAGTAATCATTAAAAGATGCTTTTAGGTGACTGGACAGCATTAAAACATAGCAACATTTCATAAGCATGAAAAACAAACTTTTGGACAAACAACAGAATTCTCCTCAATCTAGTCCGTGAATTAGCTACAAAACCAGCTTCTTGCCATGCACATTCACAGGAATACCTCTTCATTTTCCTGCAAAAATTTCATCAAATAAGCAGCATTTATGATGTGCTGGGGAGGCCACGACTGCTGCGATATTCTGGAGAAATACGGAGTGCATGTTTCCCTGCTGGGACTCTCCTTCTTCCCTTTCAGTGCAGGGAATATCCATCTTGAAGTTTCACTAGCCAAAGCTATGGCCATCTGTCTGAAAGGGTGCATGCCTTTCTTCTTGCTGCTTCTGTCCTCACTCTTCCCACTCTTCTTTCCATATTTACTTACAAACACTTCCCTGACTTCTTTTTTGCTCTTCATCTGGCTGGCATTTATAGCCTGTCTCTATTACTGTTAAGTATCTTTCTTTTTCATCTTTGACTCCTGTCCCCCTCCACTTCATCTCTTTCTAGGGCATTTTTCCCCACATCTCATGGCAATGACGTGTCTGGTCCTGCCCCACTCTGTGAACTCATGCTACTGATCAGTCCATGAGAGTGCAGAGGGGTGAAAATTGTTGGGAAGTCAGAATTTGCTGATGCTGTTACCCCTAGTAGAATAGAAAGCCGAAAGAATTATGGTACATGATACAAACCTTAGAATATGAGTCAAAGGAATAAGGCACATAATACAGATAGAGAATTCAGTGGCTGAATGGATGCTGGAGACATCTCCTCGTACACAACAGCACCGTGTTTACACAAAAACCTTCCAGCGCATTACTTGGAGTGTTAGTAGAAGGATTTCTTATTAGTATCTGTTTTAGAGCTGTGTAGTAATTGACTTTTTTGTTTATATCTGACCTGACTAAACAAAAAAAAAGGAAAGAAAAACAGTTTGTATTTACCTGAAACAAAGTGTGTTTATTTTTCTTGAGCAATTGAAATGGAAGCAAAAAGTAATTACCCAGGTAGGACAAACGTATTTCTTTCGTTCCTAAATAATACATTTTGTATAGTGTTTAGACTTGGAGGTTAAAGGAAAAAAAAAACAAAAACTTTTCCTAGTCTGTATAAAATATTACCTATTTTTGTACTTTTGAAATGGAGAGGTCAAGATAAATTGTTCAGATTTTTTTTGTTTTGCTTCCATTATGTATGGATATCGCTGAAACAATGTTTTTCAGGAAACTATTCTCTGCAAAAAAAACCCCTCACTTAGCTCTTTCAGTAGAACATAACAGCGTCATATCTGCCCAACTTGCTCTCCTGTTAGAGCCTGACTCATGAACAATGCCATATCCTTCAATGTGACCGTGTGCTTGAGAGGGGGCTGCAGATTTAAATCAGGCAATTTTATGTTTCCAATTATAGGAAATGTATTTGGAAGGATGCCAAGATGCTAAATAGCTTGATAAAAAAGAAAGGTTCTTTGTTTCAATTATTTCTTATTGCACTACATGCTTCCCCTGCCACCACTTAATTAGAGACGAGAACTCCGCAGGAGATCCTGTTCTTTATTAATTTATTTTAAAGTTATTAACTGTACTTGCAACAGCAATACCAAAGCCTGAATTCAATGGCAAGCTCTGGGTAAGGAAAGAGAGTCCAGTGGGTTATGTCATTAGCTTGGAGAGGAGTGGCCATAATTCCTGCTCCTGACAAAGCCTCCTCGTGCGATCAAATCACTTGGACACAGATGATTAGAGGTGTTTCATTTTACTCCTGTGGAAAATCATACAAGTCAGGAACCTCTAGTGCTCTGACGCTTCATCTCTTCTCTGTGACAATTTCTGCTTTGGGAAGGGTTTGTGAGGATAGCTATATGAAGAATTGCTCAGTGATTCTTTAAGAAGTCCTGAAAGAAATGTAACACATACATTTTTGGGCTTCATGAGCACACTTTGTTTCACTTTGTAGTAGCTTGTGGGAATGGGACTAACTTTGCACCCTGTTGGATATCAAACCTTTGGCCAGGTGTCAAACACCCTCCTCCTCCAAGCAGAGGGAGCGGGCCATATTCTTTTCTGTAGCTCCTATGTCCTTCCTGATGTGGGAATCGATGGGAATGGTAACTGGAAGATGAGATTGGGATTTGTAGTCCATTCAATACAATTCTAATTAAAAAAGAGGTCTTATGAGCTAATACAGCAGAGGAGTATGTTACTCCCCTAAGGATTATGGAGTTTAAATGGTCACAGCTTCTTGTAGCAACTAGTTGATGGCATTAGGAGCTTAATGCTTGTTTGGATTTTGCCAACAAAATGTAGGTGAGATAAGAAAAAGAACCCACAGCAAAATTTACAAACCAATTAGTCAGCATTATAACAAGTCACTTCACAAATGAAGACACCAATAGAAATGTTTGTGTTGGGGATTTATCTAGCCCTTTGAGCTATCTTGTTTCTGGTTTAAAATACTTGGGTTTACTCACTGAAATATTCTGCTTGCAACAGCATTGGGTTAAATACAATAGAACAACACGTTAAATTGTTTGTTTGTATAATGACTTGTGGGACAGGTCCTCACTCCTCACTTGGTGCAATTTGACAGGGATTATATGAGCTCAAGAGCTGTTGCTACATAATTAGTTGTCAACTAATTTGTTCTAAGGCAGGATCACTTGAAGAAAATTTTAACTAGTGATAGTTACTGAAATGTGTATTTTACTGCTTGTGTTATCCCATTGCTGGCATTCACGTTTTTCCTTGGAGCACGTGCTAGTGAACTTTATAAACCACAGCATCCTCATTACTCTGTGGCTCTGGATGTTTATGTTGCTGCCTAGGACATCTGTGACACAGCTGTCTGTCTATCCTGCGCTGCTTCGCTGTGTAATGCACTGAATTCTTCTAGGAAAAAGCATAGCCTACGTTGGCCATATAACAGCATTGCGAAGAATAGTGAGATGAAAGTTGATGGAGCTGGGTTGAGCAAACCTGGCCATACCTGCACTTTGCCAACATGTTGGACTATACCAGAGCTCACAGGTAATCCTGAACTAATGCCTGAAGTAATCCTGTTGAGGCTCAGGATTTCTTCCTTGCCGTGCTCCGGAGCTTACTCAAAGACTTCTCTGGAGTACTGTCTCTTAACCAAGCTTGGCCCTGGCAGAAGGCTAGGAGGTATCACTACAGTATAGTGTAGGTTTAGTCCTTTTCAGACATGCTAAGTAACTGCAGACCTCGCAGCTTCTGAGGGTGCTCATTACCTTTGAGGCCCAGGTCATCCAAGTAAAGTGCTTATGCCAAGGAGCCACGACTGAGTTTCTCAAGGCAATGGGTGATCTAGGTGCATTCAGTTTGTGTGCCTGGGGTTGAATCTAACACAGAATTCCCTGGGGAGGAAGAAAAACAGAGAATTGGCTTTCAAAGGCCAGTTGCTACAAATATGGCAATATTGTCAGAAATACAGAAGTATTGGACCTAAATTTCAATTAAATAGTCATCATTATAAAATATTACACTGCTCACTTGTATTTACATGCAACAATTGCATTTCAGTATTTTTACTAACCATCCAGTAGTTACAAGGACTCATTTATGACCACTTAACAGCCAGACTCTTAATATTTGTAGTGCAATTAGCCTGAAACAGTCTTGAATGATGTCCTGTTTACAACTGAAGTAATAAACCAAGAGCACCAGGGGACAAAAAGGCTAATTAAAGGGGACAATTGGAGAAACAATCCAGTGTTGGATGGCTGGAAACATGCTGTTATTGTTCCTGTATGGGGTAGATTTATGCTAAAGGTGATTAAACCTTAGAAGTATTTGGTTTCTTTTTGCATTTCTGTTTGGACTCACTGGACCTGATTCACATTTACAACCAGACTTCTTTACACTTCCAGTGGCAGTATAAAAAGTCTTTAGGAGAATATTTACTGCCAAAGTGGTCTAAAGAGGGCCTAGCATAAAAAGGCAATAAAAATCAGACTGGACAAAAAAGTTAATAGGAACAGTTTTCCTACTCCTAAGTGCTCAATATTTTATAAAGGCTGTGGGATCTCAGGGAATTAATATCATTGCTGTAACACAGACTGACTGTATCCAGATATGTTGTGTAATTACCACTAACATCCAAACCCTCCTAAAGTCTGCTGGAGTGCTTGGCCACCACTCATAAACTGAATTGGGTAGCAGTGATTAGGGGACTCTTGTCATGCTTCCAAAATCTGCTTTTTATTGGGAAAACTATTCACTGAGTGTCTGCCACACGCATATTCATTAGGAACATAGTTTTGTAGTTCTACATGTGGGCTCTTAATGAAACAGAGCTAAAAACTCAAAACAGCTGAAGCATAAGACATTTTAAGACTTTTGTCACCAAGTTTGAAATTTCATGTTTTCAAGCTTTCTTCTGCAAGCTGGAAAGCCAAGATTATTTTTCTGTTTAATTTTTTAAACAAAGGCTTATCTCCTCTTCTGATCATCTAAGTCTAAGAGCTTTAGCTTTCTTTCCTAAATACACTGAAATTTGTGACAGAGATGAAAGAGTTGATAATGCTGGAAGTTTGAGACTAGCAGTGTAGCTTTACTCATGGGCCATGTGAGTACACTGTGCTTTCAGCTGAAATCTGTTGGCTTCAATCAGGAAAAAATCAGACCTGAGTAGCACTAACATGTTCATTCCTGAAGAACTATCAAATTAGAAAATATAGTGTGGATTGTAATAACTTGATAATCAATGTTATGTTCCTTGGTTGTCTTATACATATTTGTCCTATATTTGTCCTATATTTGACATATATAAAGTTGCTTTAAAAGGTTTTAAGAGTAGTATAAGAGACTATATTTTTTACCCCAGATTAGTGGTTATGTGTACATGTAAGAACTCAGGAGGACCCTGGAGATGCTGCTTTTCCATGAAAGAAGACTCCACTCTCAGCTGCTTGGAAGTAGCTTTCTTCTGTGCAAGGCCTGAGCTCCCACCTCCCGCTGAGTGTGAAGTCACTCACGTCAATGCACATTGCAGGATGCCATGGCCCCTGGCTCCTAGCCATGGGCTAGCAGCATTTTAAGCAGGGCAGTGTGCCACCTTTGCCATGCATACTGTAGGTAGCAGGCTTACCCAGTGTGAAAAAGGTCCTGCAGGATTAATTACAATCAATAAAGTCACTGCAGAGATTTTTTTAACATAACCTGTCTATGTGGGCATGTGGGCATTTTTTTTTCCCTGCTTATTTTTATCAGCTAGATGTGATGCAGAAGATGGGCTGCACCAGCTCCACTCTTGTGCGGGTCAGCCTCATACCAGGCTGGTGGTATACACCAATCATATATATATCTGCCAGTTCATTTCTGATGTAACTAACTCCATTAAAACTGGAAAAGATAACACTGGGGGAAAAATCTAACTGTAGAGCTTTCCAAGATTTCTTTCCATCCCTTTCAACTCAATAACCAGCTGGGGGAATAATGTGACAAATGTTGCTTTGTCTGCATTTCAGAGGGACACATCAGGCAGCATCATTCAGGACGTTTTGAGAGGATGGAGGTAAGCTGTCTGAAGAAAAGGTCTTTGAAATTTTGGAAGCTTCTAGTTACCAGAAGACTGAAGCTCAGGTGAGCTGGGAGGTCCGTAAGAGAATGGGGGTGAGTCTGCAGATGTGTAAAGGGACACTAGGCTTTCAGTGAACGTTATTCAGAATACTGATTAGGGACTAGACACTGATAGTATAAAGTTGAGATGTATGGCAAAAAAAGTAGAAGAGAAAGAAAAAATCAGATGTGAAAACTGAAGTAGCCTGATCAGCCAGGCTACTTGGAGCCTTGGCTGAACTAATGGGGGAGTATTATGTAGGAAACAGTCATGTCAAAAGAGATTTATAGGTAATGATCAGACTCAAATTGACTATAAATTCTCAGTATCTTTTTTTCCATAAGTCATCAATGGTCTTTTAAGCAAGTTATATACATGGAGAAGATTTCTTAAAGGGCAGCAGAAGTCATATTATTTATTCATAATTTAACAGTAAGAACTGTATAATTTTTACAAGGGTGTTTAAATGACAGAAAGTTGAAATGAGCAAGGGAAGCTAGGAAGTAGCCCGTCTTCTGAGGAAACTGGAGTGCAGAATTTATACATTGCTTGTGATGGACCTCATTCCCAGTTTGTCCTGACCCCTCCAGGGTCTTTGGATCTGGGAATCATCTTATAGTATTTATTGGTCTCATGGTTCAGATTCCAGGCTTGTCAGTAGTGCAAGCACTGAAGAATTGTGAGTTTGAGTGAAATTCACTTACTGGTAAGGAGAGCTTGTTAAAAATTATTCCCATTATACATGCCTCTGTTTGCTTTCAATATCAAGGTGATAAAAAAGCTGGTTAAACAGGGCAGGATGTTACGGGAAATGCCTGTCTTTAGAGGCTGGCAAATTACCTCTACGTAAGCAGCACTAAACACCTTTTTTTTTTTTTTTTAAATGAAACCCTGTGGAAGCTGTGCCTGAGGAAGGCTCATGAAAAACCACCAGAGGCACAACACTTCGAAACTCATTTAGGAATGGAGCAATCCACAAGAAGTGGTGTGAAACGCTCACATTACCAGGTTTAGATGGGTAGTTGGCAAAACTTCAGAGGCAACGGTGTCTTCCGGGGACTTGATCCTATAAATTAGGAGAGGATTTTATCACAGGCTGGATTTACAAATGTAATATTTATGTCAGGGAGGGAGAGGAGAGAAGAAAGATGATACATTTTTAAAACTGTTTAAAATATTTCTTGTAAAAAAAGTCTCATTAATTTTTATCTCTATAAGCCAGCTGGATAAATCAATAAAGAGAAAATGTAATTATTTTAAGATTTTGGGAACGACATTTGCGTCTTCTTTTCTTTTAGTGGTTGCATTCATTTCCCTGCTTCTGGAAATCCCTGGGGTTGGGATTTTTAGAGACTCTTCTCTACACATAAATGTCTGGGCTTATGCAGGCTGACACAGTTCTTTGCATCCCAGGCTTTGCAGGGTATTCATGTGTCGGAGTAGTATTGAATCGCAGTGTTTATAAAGAGGTTTTGGATATTCAGGAAATAAGTAATAGGTCCCAGATATTTTCACCTTGAAATCACTGTGGAGAATTTTGTGTGACAGAGAAAAGTGTTGGCATTTGTAACCCTCAGTCTCCTGAAATACTGAAATTTTCATATAATGAGTCCCTTTCCCTCATGTCCCCCTAGGCCGGCCTTCAACCACAGTGTCTCTGGATCTTGAAACATAAGCCTTTGACAACGACTATAGCGGGTTATCTTCCTCCACCCCTTTAAAGAAAATAAGAGATCCAGTTTCTAAACCATGTGGCTATACGGTCTAGCTGCTCAGGAAGGATGAGGAGCAGCACTGTCTTCAGGCCCTTAGCTCACAGAAGAGCCATTGAGCTGTTTTGGCCCTTTGGGGATGTTCATTGAGGGGGTTTGAGTCTCAGGAGACTGTCGTCCCCATCAGCATTCCTCTGCATGACAAGGACTCTGCTACAAGGAGAGGAAAGGAGGGTGGCGGCCCTCCCAACCCTCCTCACAGCCAGCAGGGTCAAGCTCTTTCCCTCTGGAGGTAATTTCTCCCCCTGCCTTGCTTCAGTGGAGACAGAGGCAGGGACAAATACCACTTATTACCCAGAGCTGACAGTTACTGGTCCTGTGCACAGGAAACCTGGTGTGTGCTCTGCAGTGGTGACCTTTGTATACCCTCCATGAACGATCAGCCAGGAGCAGCCTCAGCCCCACCATGGCTGTGTGTCTCATTCCCTCCCGGCATCTAAGGTCAGTGCGACTTTTTTACATTCAGCAGAGATGGTCTTTGCTTTCTTCTTGAGAACCCTAGGAAGACACAGAAGCTATATGCAGATGTGTGGGCTATTCCTGGCCCCTGGAGTGTGAATGTTTACTGGTCACAGGTTAACCATGTTGACATTTGCCAACAAGCAGTAGTTGAAGTTTCTTTAGATGCTTTCTTTACGTGTCTTAAAGGGTTGCCCATCAGCTTCTGTTGAGAATCAGATGATCCTTGAGGTCTCTTCTGACCTGGGATTCTATGGTTCTATGATTCTATGACTGATATGCCACAGGACTGAGTTGAATTTTCAGGATAAAATCCTTCCTGCAGGAAAGGGTGGGATGCGGCTGTCCAAATGGCCTCTCCTCATGCAGTGTGCATGTGACAGCAGTGCAGTTGCCTGCTCAAGGTCCCTCATTGCAGCAGAGCAAGACTGCCGTGTTCTGCTTTCTCTGCTAGCAGCAGAAGCCGCCAGCAATGTTCACCAGGGAAAATCTGGCCTGTGAGGAGCAGTGTCTATGCAATTATTGTGCAGTACATCAGCATGTATGCCCATAAAGACATTTATTATTCATGTCAGTGCAGTGGATAGCAAGGTGGATATAATTAGGCCAATAAGAGAAGATCCACCTGGGGCGTGGAGAATTGTCTAATGCTGCCACTTCCAAGGGGTTGCAATGACGTACTAGTCCACGTCCAGACACGCTTTAATCAGCTCCATCTTTATTATATGGCAAACAAACTCTCATGCTAAAGCAGAGAAAAAACATGCAAATAGGTAAGCCCTGTGGCCTGCAGCTCCTGAGGGGAGGGATCTCTCTGTCCTATCTGGGGAGTGAGCAGAAATACAGGTAAGGACCAAGGAGATGCATTTACGAATGCTCTCCTGAGTTCCTGTCGCGATGCACATGGAGCCAAGTGGAACTGCTCCCTCAGTACCGAACCGACTGGCCAACAAGGCCCAGTGGTGGGAAAAAGGGTCTTGGGTAAGAGCAAAAATGTGCCACTGCTGAGGTTGAGCATTTCCCTGGAGGATTTCTGTGTCCCTCCATCCTCCCTTCCCTCCCTCCCCCAAACCCTGTGTCTGTGGGAGAGGTATAACAGCTCTGCTGTTGTGTCAGACTGTGGCTCATGACTGTACTCCCTGGTTACCCATTTCAGTTCTCACTCTGGCCCTTTCCAGTGGTGGCTCGCCAGGCCCATATGTTTGGCTATGAAAGGGGACAAATCCCACAGATGAGCTTTGTCGTCACAGTCAGGATGGTTGCAGCCCAGGCAAGGCACTTGTCTGAGCAGATGGTCACCTCAGCCACAGCTTTCAATGATGGTGTAGACAAGATCTTTGGAGACAAGTGGAGCCTGCAGAATGGCAGAGATTAACAGCAGTGGTGAATCAGCTCTTGCCAACCTCTTCCTACTAATGTCATTCATTAAGTTGAAGTATCCATAGCTGAATAAAGTGGTGGAGTTGAAGACTAGGACCAGGGAGCCTCTCCAGAGACTGAGCACAGCCCTGCCAAAGTGCATCTCAGGGTCTGGGAAAGTGCCACCCACCGATGGTTAACTGTGAGAAGATTTAGTGGATAGGGAAGGTGATGTGATAGAGGCATATTTGTCTGTGAGATGTTTGTACTGGTGGGCAGGGAGGGAGATGTTCGATGTAGTGGCTGCAACTGCGGAGGAAGGGGAAGGGAAAAAACGCATTTTGCTAGTTCTTGCTGTGGGTAGGTTGTTGCTATGTTTTTTTGAAATAACGATGGACTTCCCGTGTTTCCTAATGATTGTCTCCCTGTGCCATTCCTTTGTGTTCAGGGGAGCATCACTGTTAGTGGTCCTAGGCAAGGAAGTTCCTCATCAAATATTTCAAATGGGGAAGCAAGAGAGACAAGTTCAGTAATGTTGGTTAGCTTTAGGAAGGATCTCTTATCGCTTTGCACCTATCCCTGACAGTTACTGACAACACCTGGTAAGCCAGGGTGCTCTTGTGGATACTGCCTGTGGAAGGGAGAGTATGATACAGATCATTCATAAGACTTTCTTGGTTGCTCTGCCTTCCTCTGTAGGAGGAGATGGGGAGAAGCTGCAGCCTTACTGCAGCACTTCTGTGTTTTAAACTGCTTTTCACACAGCCTGATGTGGCATAATGGTAGGGCTGTCCTATAGCCCATTGTAAACCTGTATGCTGAGCCCTCTTCAGGTTTAAAAGCACAAAAATAACCAATCCTTCTTGGAAATTCTGGCTGCAATATCTAAGAGCTTACAATCTGAACAAACAAACTGGAGATAAGGTGGGAGAACAGGGACATAACATTAAAGAAGTGCCATTTATTATGATAAATGACTTAGCAGTGATTTAAGGTATTGAAGTATTATCATACAAATAAACACTTGATGAAAGCAGACAGAGAAGTGCCTGAGGTAATACAGATTTATGGATTCCTGGTTGAACCACAAGGGTTTAGACCAGGGTGGGAGTGAAAAAAAACCAAGCTTGCTGAAATGAAGATCACTTTTGAAAGAAACTGAAAAGGAACTAACCCCTGCCTAAGCAAAGGGAAAGAGCATCTGCTGGGGGTGGGAAGGCTTTTCTGCTTACAGCCGTTATTTTTCTAATCAGAATAAATTACTCCTCGGAAAAAGCCAACTGTTGCCCCATTTGATCTGTTGATATCAGAATGGTGGTGGTGGTGAGAGTGATCATGAAAGAAACACAAAACTGAGAAACAGAACTGTAGTGTCAAGACATCACTGAAGGAGTGTTGGGAGCACCTGCACCCAGATGTGAACGATGCACTGTTCATGAGAGAAAATTGTAGCTCAGACTGATGTCATGCAAGTACTGTATTTTTTTCACACTGATCTCCGTGAGCCACGGATAAAAAAGAAAAAGAACAAAGAGGTGAAATATTAAGCACACAGGGGAAAATAGAGAAGGAAGTGCCATCACACTAATCAAAGTAGATACCTGAATGGGCAAGAGCAAGGTCACAAGAGACAAAATAAACTCCAGTAATACAAACAAATCAAGTACAAAAATAAGGAGTTTTCTGGCTCACTACCTAACTGACACAGTGAATTGCAAATGTGCAAAACAAAACTGGTCTTCAGAATAACTTAAAACACTTTTAAAACTCTTGCCTATTTCCATTAGATAAAGCATGCTGTGTACATATTTAGGATAAATTGATTCACTGAATAAACTGCGTAAATAATACTAGGTAATTCCTTTAGGGTGAGATTTTTCACTTTACTGTGTAACTACACAAATCCCAGGCACCATCCAAATTCTCCATCATCTCTGAAATAAGATTAAAGAGGACGTCAACCATTCACAGACATGACCCTTATCCGTGCGAGATTATTGGAATGCATACACACGGAGACTACTGAGGTAAGTAAACACGGTAACCGTGTTAAGCACATTTGCTTGAGAGGAAGGTAATAAAGTGCCATAGATGTATTTCTTAGTAAGGAAGATCTGTGTGGAAAGGGCTAATATATAGTGTGCACCTGTACAGAGCTTAGTAAAGGAAGCCTGTGATCATGACTGATTCCTCCAGGCATGACCTAAATGATCACGCTAGTGTTACGTATAGGCAGATATATAACAGTTCATTGTCAATACTAACTGCAAGGGTTGTGCAAGCCTGGCTGCAGCTCCAGAAATGGCATGGAGAATCAGACTCTGCTGTGCCCTCTTGCTAAAATGATGCTTGACTTCATATTTGGAATTTGAACTGCTTGTGGAACAGGAGTAAGATTGGGTGCATAATGGTTTTTCTCCTTTCTTACCACGCTGGTGGATAGTGAGGTATTTCCTCTCAGCATCCAGAGTGTTCTCAAAATATTACCTATCATTTACTGAGAAGGGCTTTCATCATTTATTGCAGAGATGTGGTTTCAGGGTCTTTCTCCCCAGTCACAAGCATACAACATCTTTATGATAGTTGCAGGAACAGCTTACCTGTTACCACTGGTATTAAAATATCGGATTGACTCAGTGACACAATAAATATGCAGAACCAGGTCCAAACAGGACGTAATCAAGGACATGGACTGGTGAGTAGAAGTTATTAGTAACAGGAGAACCCACAGCGTTGTTTCAGGGTCTGGGCACTTAGCTCAGGCCATGGCTGACCCCAACCAAAGCAGCTGACACTGGTGACATCCTGACCCACCAGATGCTCTTCTCTTGTGGGGAAGAGCCTATAAGTCTAATACTCTCCCTCAAGTACTTTCAGTGGGGAAACTACCATGCCTGAATTGTTTCCTGCTTGACAGTGCGGCATTCAGTATGCTATAATCTTATGACTATTGATTTGGCCCGGTGCTTTGATTTTGTAGCCCACTGTAAAAACCTATGGTTTTGGCAGACGTCATATTGGTGGCAATATTAAACATTTTCACTATTATCTACCAACTTTTTTAGTGGAGACTGTTCTGGCTGGGTCAAGTTTATTCTTTGCTTAATCCCACAGCCCCAAGCTTTCACAGGGAAGTAAATGCCTTGGTGCTTTCACCTTCCTGACATTCATCTCTAGGCATCACTGAGCAGTAGAAATACACTCTGGTAGACAGGTCTAGGACAAGATACTTCAGCTCAGCTTCTTTCTTTCTCTTTCAGAGGCAACCTATAATGGATAACAAATCAAGGAGGACATGGTAGGACCAGGGGACTTGAGTTGCTTTCTGCATCCATTAATCCTATGTCTCACTTTCCCACAGTGCTATAGCCACTACCCAGGTCTTTCACTGGAGTTTGAATGATGCTGAGGCTATGGCAGGGAAGAGGGCAACAGGAGGTGGGGTGGCAGATAAACCTGTCTCTGACTCTCCTCCACAGTTCCAGTGACCGCTGTGGTGTCTCTGCCAGGTCCGTGGGGCAAGCTGGGGACTCTGCTGCCCCAGGTGGTGTGAACATCAGCCCCAGTGTACAGCCCATGCACAAAGGAGGGTTCAATTCAATTAAATGGGGGTAAATGAATTAACTAGATAATTCCTGACACAGAGTGGGAGGGGTCCAGGCATCTTCTTGTTACCTTCCTTGGCCCAGTCTGGGAGAAACTCTGGTTCAGCACTCCTGAAGCGATCAGTCAGGTTTTCTGCAGCTGTTTCTGCATAGTGAACATATTGATTTCCTTAAACAAACCTAGAAATGCTTCAGCCTTTAGGCCAATTTTTCAAACTCAGATGCCTATAGTTATGCTCCTTAGTCTGAACTGAGATACTTAAAAATAAGTCAGTTATTTCAGTCATATATGTGCTAATCTGAAGTGGAGACAAGCCCAGAATTGGAAGAATCGTCCAAGGAAGTGCAGTGGAAACAAGTCTGGGCAATTGATTAATGTGGAAAAGCTGACATATAGAAATGAGAACCAGACTTACATAACACCCACTGCTTAAGTTTTTGTTTTTCAAGCTTCGTAAATAGCAGAAGTTTCATCGGAAGGGAAATTTGAATTGAATTATGCACTAAATATCAGCTACATTTGTTTTCAACATGGTCATCTATTTTATTCATAGTATATTCAGACATACATGAATTTTTTTATTACGCTATTAGTTTATGACAGGTACATATTTTGTACATTGTCCCAGGATGTAACTTCATCACTTATGAATTCTTTAGCTTTATTAAAAAAATATTAAAAACCAGATGAGATCCCAGCATAATGGAGAAGAATCAGCAAGAACTGTCTAGAGTACGAGGACAGAACTGAGCTCACAAACCTTATACTTTTTACTTTATATGATTCACGGGGTAGTCAAACGTTGTAATTATATTCCCTTTCATAGGTGAAAAGCTGAGGTTGCCTTTTGAAAAGGTCAATATTACAAAAATGGGATAATAATTGGCTTCCTTACATACGCCCTTCCTGAATTCTCCCACTGTATCATGATCCTGATGTAGACAAGACCCATATGTGGTTAACAAGGTGGGGTGTCGTTCACCATCTGGAGCCATATTGACTGTTGGGGTAAATATGCTCAGTTTCTTCACCTGTAGAATCAGGATCACAATACTTGACAGGCAAGGGGTGCTATGAAGACCTGTTCATGTCTTCACCCCAGTTACAACATGCAAAATACTGCTATAAATGCAGAGGGTAAATTATGATTCTCATGACTAAAATTGGTTTGCCAAGAGCAGTGAAATAGCACTGGAGCTAGTAGTAGTTATTCACCTTCATCTGTGCCTGTGAAAAATAGCTTGGAAAGAGCAGGAAAATACCCTGAGAATTGGCTGAGGTTTATCTTTTAACCTGCACATTCAAAAGGTCATTGAAAAATGAAACTTCGTTTCATGGATGTGCATGGATTGACCTGTTAATGATAATCAGGTGGGGTTTTTTTTGAATCTGAATCAAAATGTTGCTATGAGCTGTGGGTAGGCATCCTCTGGACTGCTTGACAGCAGCAAAAGAAAGGACCTGTCTCTGGCCCCATCTCCTGCTGCTCCTGGCTAAGGTCCCTGGGGCTGCCCATGGGCCCCATTACCAGCCCCCACTCTACCCCTGTGTTCAGCCCCCGGGGGACGGTCCCCATGGGTGAGGGCATGGCCCATGCCAGGGTCACTTCTGGTCCTGGCTCGGCTGCCCTGCAGGAGCAGCTGCTGCTGCCTGACAGGCATGAGAAAGATAAGTAGCACTACAGCAGTTCATTGGATCCACTGGTATGGTAGGCGTATGGTCTGCCTTGGTCTCCATCCCTGTCAGCATAGATGATTCTTCAAGGAAACTCATCTCCTCTCCGGTGTGTTTGACTCCTCCCAAAGAGTGGAGTGGATTAGAAGGGCGGATATCAGAAACCCTAAAAATCAGGCCCTGGTTTTGGCGGCTACATGTGGATAATGCACTTGTAATACAGCCTTTCTGGTCACTTTGAAAAAGGGCTGATCTGTCTTACTCTGCACCCATATGGATTATTAGTTTTCATGTAATGTAGAAACACCCTGCTGGGAAAGTCCAGCCAAAAATAGAGTCACGCATCTGTGGCCTTCCTTTTAATTCCCAGGCAGCCTTCATTGTTGGGCTCACCTAATCATGCCCATTGGCTTCTTACATTAGCTTCATGGATCTAAAAGACGCTGTACTTGTTTTGAGAGCATTTTTTATTGAGCTTAGTTGTAATTACCTGATGTAAAGCTCTCTCAGGTAGAAAGAGTGTATATATTCATTGGTATGTATGTATCTGAAAGTATGCAAAATGAACCCATGAATTTGTCAACTACAAGAAGAATCATGTTGCTTATACTGTTGATTACATATAATTAGGATTTTAAAGATATGCAGATGGAAAGGCAAATGAGCTAGGAACTCAGCTTGGATTGAAATTACTCATTGCTCTCAGTCATTTTCACAGCAAGCATCAATTGTCAAGGACTGCTTTATTTTTTTATTTAAATGCTCACTCAGACCTGAGAATTATTTTAATTAGCTTAGATTATGGCAACACATCCCCCTCAATGCGGTCTTGTCCATGCAGAACCAATTAGTGCATCATTTCACCACAGCTAGTGAGACCAAGAGAAGGGTGTGGATGTATGAAGAGAGGGGGAAAAGGGAAAGCAGATGTGGTTCAGAGATTTTTTCCATCTGATTTTCAAAATAATTTCCCACCACCATAATTCTACTCCCACTGGCGTCAATTGGATCTCTGCCATAGATTGCAGTGGGAGTAGGGCTGAGTCAGTGCATGACCCTTTTGAAACCACATCCTCGTTTGTTACATAAATGAAAGCTCTGTGAATCATTTTTGCTCACTATGATAGTTTTTAAAATTGAAAACTGCCAGGGATGGGGGAACACCATTCATTTTGAAGTGGACAACACAAATCTCAGCATAGGTATCTTTTGGAATTGCTCCTTCAGATCCTGGGGTTTGTTTCTCCATGCAAAGAGTTGTGGGGCTCACGCCATGTCACCAGGGTCCTTCTCTCAGAAGGTTGAAAGACCACAAGTCCTGCATTCTGTGACATGGTGAGGTCAGAAAACCTTAGAAAACCAGAAGAAAGTGGGAGTATGTGCTGGTGATTGGCTAGATAGAGGCTGTAAGTCATCCTTTGTGCCAGAACCCTCTACTGAGCCATGCCACGCCACGCCATGCTTGGGAACAGGTGAGCTTTCTTTTCTTCCAGCTAGCATAGACTCCCTCACTGGAAGTCAGGGAGGGAGACTTTTCATTCCTTTTGCTTTGGTTTTGTTCTGTGTGAGGGGAATGTAGCACTGCAGGAGGATGAAGGAGGATGAGTCAAGGGACTAAGAAAGCCAGGTAGCCCTCCTTGCTTTCTTTGAGACAGAGGTATTTGGCCAGGGAGGATAGGGCTGTTCAGAACCCTCCTTAATGAATTTTTGTACCCAATATATGACATCCTTCCCAAGTAAGTGCCACTGTGGGTTCTGTGATAGCGCAGCTTCCTAAGGACATAGTCAGTGCAGACCTTGTATTAAGGCTCGACTCAGAAATGCAGCCCTTGCATGTTCCTTTGGCTTGTTATGTACAAGCGCAGGCAAATGTGAAGATCAAATTGCTAACTTTCCTGACTGCTTCTTGGTTAAAGAGCTGGTTTTATATGCGTGTGTATATGTTTATAATGTAAACATATATGTATAAGTCCTGTGGCCACTGGTGAAACTTTTTGGATTGTTGCCCTGAATTTCTGCGTTTTATGTAAGACTGTTTTCATCTATAAAAGTTCTGAACATTTGGGGGGGTTCACTGTACTATAATTTGCTAAGTGAGATACAGCTTCTTGCACTGATGAGGACTTTTATCTGTGAGTAATTCCTGAGGAGTATTTCTTTAAGTAGATTAATGAATAGAAAAGAGTTACATTCACAAGAGAGAAAATGCCTTATATCACAAATGTGATAGGGAAAAAAAACCCTCAAACCATGTTACCCGTGAGCAAAATACCTAAACAGAAGGCTTACTTGCACATGTTTTTGAAAACCTCGAGTACTGTATAGATGGCAGGTATAATCCATGCTGGAAAAAAAAATAAACAACTTCATAGTTTAACTCAAGACTCATTGAAATCAGTAAAATTATTATCTTGGACTTTAGCCCAGACTCTCACTATGGCAGCAGATACTTTCAAACGAAGGTAAAGGGTATCCTGGAGTGGAGGCGTTAGGCTGGGATTCACAGTTTTGTGCTCTCTGTCAGCACTGATCCCCGCTCTCAAGGAGGTCGTGGAAATCATTTAGCACCAACACAGCCTAGTTCTCTTATCTGTTGTACCGTGCCACTAAAACCATAATTCCTTAACATTAATTAATAATCACTCTGAGATCCTCAAGCAGAAGATGCTGTAGAAGTGCAGAGTATAATTTTATTTCAAGGCATAGAAGAATTCATAGAGTAAAACGTGGAAGGATTTAATGTATTCTGTTCAAAACTGACTTTTCCCACGGTTGCTTCCTTGGAAATGGGACTTCAAAAGTACTAGAAGAAATATTAAACTCAGTGCTCCGTGGCCATCTCACAGTGTTGGGTATTGAAAAGAAGAGCTGGAGAAGCCAGAGTTTTGCCCAAAGAGAGATTGGTTATCTGCACAGACACTTGAAAGCTAATTGATTACAATAGTTCATCCTCTTTATTGGGGTGCTCCTTATGACAAGAATATGTGGCAATTATAAGACATTGTACATAGTTTGAATTAGGCAATGTTGTGTTTGCTCCCACAGCTCATATGTCTGAACATGCTAGAATCCTGTTTTTGAAGAAGAAAACTGGCTTTAAGTGATTGATTTAAGTGATTGCTCTGTCCATTTTGAGGTACACGGGAACCTGACACATGAAAAGACATTTCAGTCTGAAAATGTTCTCCAGCGTGTCTAGGTAATATGCTAATTTGCATGCCAAGTTAATACCTGATGTCTCAATAATAAATGGCCTCAGGAGTTTGAAAGACTATGTAATTCTACTAGGTCCTTGCTTTGGAGCCCATCTGGTAATTGGTGAGTTCTTTCTCTCAGATTTTAAGGACATGGGTGCAGTTTCTGTGAAGCAGAATCAAGTCTGTAGAAGTTTCAAAACAATATTCTTGAAATAACATTGCCATATGTTAAGAAACAGACAGTGTTTTCTGATATCTACACCTTTCAGTAGTGAATCACGGATGTCAGACAGAAATTACCTTGCATATTGTCAGGTTCTTTTCCATGCTGGCATGTCTCCTGTTTCCAGGTTTTAACAATATTTCTCTAGGTCTATGTCCAGTCTAGTGTCTGGATAAAGACATTGGAGACGCTAATGCTGAGAGTTGGAATATCACTGTGAATGTATACAACAATTAGTTTTCCTTGGTGTTACTTTGCACCCCTTCTTTAAATACGGACATCTTAATCTGCTCCACAGGTGCATATTAAATTTCTAAGGGGGCTTGTTTCTGCCCTGCTGTAATTTCTACCTCAAATGACGGCGCTTGCTTTGTGGGTGTGCACACACTGGAAATTGCGATAGAAACTATAGGACTGACTAGTACAGAGGAGTTTTTCTCTCCCATAGTGTCATCTAACAGCCTGCTGTATGTTTAGGGGAGGTAAGTCCCTGGAGCTGGCCACGCAATGCTTCTGGAAGGCACTGGACAGGCAGGGTAAGGAGCTCAGCTTTGGAACAGAGCGGGCAGCCCCAGCTGTTTCACTGGCAGCCATAGGCTGTCAAGAGCTTAATGGAGATGTGGCACAGAAACAAATCAGGCCATCACAATCTGTTTTGTATCGATCCACTTTCAAGCCCTGACAACAAGGGCATGCCAGAGATGGGCAGGGCTGTGTTCATGATGTTCTCAGCTTTGGGAGCTCTCTGATGCTGCTGTGTTTATAGATAATCTGCAAACAAGATCTGCAGTGTTTGGATGGGGTGGTTTATTCCCTGTTCATGTCATACTCTGGAGGTGTCCCAGATCCATGAGACACGATGGTAGATGAAAACTGCTGTTTCTCCCCTCTTTCTGGGTGGTTACATTTGTGTTTCCAGGAGCACAGCAGAAAGTCTCACACAGATGCTCAGATATTTATGTCATTAAAAAAGTATTTTGAATACATCCTCAACTTTTTCCCTTTTTTCCTAGGCAAGGAACAACAGCTTTAAGAGGAGTCATAAAAAGCATTATTTAAAAAAAGAGTACAAATGGAAAAAAATGAAAAGTAAAAGCTATTGGAAGAAAGAAGCAACAGGGCATAATCACACTCCAGCCTTCCCATGGGTCTGTTTAATTAATTACCATTTACTCTTACCAGTTAATTTCTACTCAATGATCTTTTTTTGTTAGCTCTAGTCAGGATATGCACCCGAGCGGAAATTTGTGTGAAAGAGACTAAAGCTGTAAACATCACTTCCATCCTAACTGGGAGCGCATGCATTATTATAAAACAACTTTAATTATAGGCAACTTAAAAAAGATACCATCACTCCAACAGCAGCAACTGTGTACTGAACAAGATGAAACTCAATCCCTTGCAACCCAAACAAACAGGCCATCACAAGACACTAAGGTTTTGAAACATGGTGCTTTTACTTAGGAAGGAACTGCCTGGAAATCTGATACCAAAAAAGCATTTTCTGGGTCACTCACCAAACCCAAAGGTTTTTAAAGGGTCTAAGGGGACTTAAGGGGACTAATAAATCACTAGCTTATTATACGAATAATATGCATCTATTCAGAAGCTGCAGGGGTTTCATGCTTTTCCCTCAGCTCACAAGTCAGAGAGTCTTATCTCAAAGATTTAATAGCCAAAATCCTGGAATCACAAGGAAGTCTGGGTTCAGTTGCACTTTCTTTCTGTTATGTATTACCCCCTGTTGTGAAAGTGCTGACTTGCCCTGGTGACAGACCAGGTCCCAACGCTGCATCAAGTGCTGTGCGGACAGCAGGAGAAGGCTCTCTCCACCCTATGGGTTTACAATGTAATTTGGAACAGGAGGCAATGGACAAGATAATCAAAACTGGGGGACAAAAGGACAAATAAGATGAACGAGCCATGGTGTGATAATGTGGGCAACTAATTAGGCAGGTGAGTGTACAGTAAATGCATACATGAGCTACAAATGTAATGAGCACAGACAGCTCCGATCAAAATCAGGAGTCAGTACTTGGAAATCAGTGGAAAGAACCGCAGCATGGCTTCGGTTTGCCCTGGCTAACTTGTTTCAGCAAAGATGCCACCAGCGTGTGCTTGCACTGCTGAGCATGAGGACTTCCACAAAGAGCTGAAGTAGCAGGAAGCCAGCTGGACCCATCCTGTGTCGTCTCTCTTACAGCCCCAATGCTGCTGTAGAGGCAGAGTCCCCATGAGATGTTTAGGGTTGCTGTTGATGTGAACGGGGGCAAATCCTGATTGTGCTCATTTACTGGAGGTCAAAATTTGCCCTTGAAGTTAAGACTAAACATTAGGATAGGTGAATCCCAAGGCACAGTTTGAAGTGGCTTTGGTAGTGTTAGACCAAACTTACCTTTGGTCCTTAAAGCTTGCTGGTCTATTAAAAAAACTCCATCAACTGCATTGCAATATATTTTTGATTCAGATAACTGGACGTCAAGATTTAAAAAGCACTAGGGAAACGTGTGATGCCTGCAAGACTTAGGAAGATCTTTTTGGTTTTTTGCACTGCTCCGTTCAGTTGGCTATGTGCCTGGCAGGGAACTGAGAGTTGAGAACTGGCACTGGGAATAGTTTGCAGTAACAGAGGATGATAAATACATACTGAATAGTGGCAAGTAAGCCAGTTTCACTTGTAAGCTGAAAGCCTTTGAGGGAGATTGGAGGGAACTTGTCAATCCTGTGTAGCAAGCACCTTGAATAATGAGTCCAAATCTAATATTTTTACTAGAAAGAACTGAGTATCCTGTGAGGGCACGGACTAAAATGTGATGATGCTCGCATGTGGTTGTTTTGCTAATGCTCAAAGCAAGATGCACAGATTTTTTTGCCTTGGAAATTACAAATCTGGATGGCAGGATTTGTCCAGGAGCAGCGAGGCCCAGCCCCCATAGGGGCTGTCAGGGCAGGACCTGTCAGCCAGGGCTTGTCCCATGGCCCCAGCAGCTGCAGAGCAGGCAGTGGTCCTGAACATCAGCATATTTGTGATTATGATGGGGCAGGGCTGAGGCGCAGGTGGGAAGTCAGTCTGTGGGTCAGGGTGAGTGAGGTACACAGTCAGACGTAAGCATGTTTGCAGTGTAACTCAGGAAGCACCAAGGGTGAAGTGAGCTAAAATCAACTCCAAAGCAAGTGGGGAAAATCCCTGACAAGCCTCCTCACAGCCCTCCCTCACACAGCTCTTCTCTGACCAGCTTCATCAGAGGTCCCAGACCTGCACTGTCTCAGGGCCATGCAGGAGCACAGGAGGGCAGAAGAGTGTGCTCAGGGCTGTGATGGGATTTTTAGGAAGAGAATGAGCACATATTGGTTCTGCTGAAACAAAATATCAGTGTGAACAGAATCCCTCATTTTAAAACCTCATTTTAACTCCCAAACCCAATCATTTATGAATATAATTGTTTACTGTCACATTATATTTTGTAGGCCAGGTCTATTTTAAATGCAGCTCCTGCAAATCAATGTACCAGGAATTAATTTAACACTTTATGTCTATCTTCCTTAATTTCCTTCAGCTTTGCTTGAACAATTTGATAAATTTGCTGCAGCGAAATTGGTGCTTCTCAGGACACTGCAACTTCCATTAATTGGTGGGCATATAGGCCCTTCTGTGGTCAACACTGCTGAACTTGAACTCTCCCTCCCTCTCAAGTGGGCTTGCAACAACCCCTTATGTGAGCTAAGCGGTACGGCATTGATCTTTCTGGTGCCCAGGGATAGCAGGCTGCAGCACAAGACTGGCTATTCTTGCAAGAAAGCAGGGTGCCAGGAAGTTCAACCTTGCTGGACCGGGATGAGGCCATTGCAGAGCAGTGAGATGAAGTGTGGAAATCCCATTTAGCAGGGCACACACACCTGCAGGCTCCTTGGATCCATCCTCTGCCTCTTTTTCTTCTCTTTCCCTGCTTCTTCTTTGTTTTTTGTTCTGGAAAGTGAACCACCCCCATTTTTGACTAGAGGAAGGTGTCATTCATGTGCACTTTGTAATGGCTGTAGAGTTCCAGATAAGAGAAACAATCAACCAAGGGAAGGATGTGATGCTGTGAAACACGCTTGTTCTCCGAAGCAGTTCCACCACAGATTAATTTTCCGTTCATATCAAATAACCTCCATTTTTATTTCATGCCTTTGTGTGCAGATGCAAGTACGTGCATGCTGTGGGACACACAGGGTCAAATTAATCACTGGATCCAATCCATTTCTTGGTGGCATTATCCTGAGCATGAGCTTTTCTCATAGTATGCAGCAGGCACAGCAGTTATATGTCTGTGTTTCAATAACAACGGGAACAAACAAGCCCACATATCGATCACTCTAGATCTCACTGATTTTAGTCTCTATGCTGTGAGACTGTATACTTAATTGTGAGTCTAGTGCTTTGGTGACAACCATTCAGATGACTTGTCTGAATATTGAAAATGAAAGCATTCTAGGATACATTTGCTTTTTTTCCTTTTCCTGTTTGGATCCAATTTTTATCTCTGTTACAGCCACCTCTGCTGATCACACACGAGCCACAGTTGCTTTAATGGACTGAGAGGAAAGGAACTCTAAATGAACTGTTTATCAAGTTGATATTTGCCCTTTAATAAATTTTCCTGTTACGCTGCAAATCTTATACAGCTCACTGGATTTACCCTTCTTCAATTAGCAATCAAGCCTCTCCATATGCATGAGTGTTGCAAACCAATACCCGCTGAGCCAATTGCTCTTTACAGTGATAAGAATAAAATCACTGGCGGAGGAAGAAGTAGCTGTAGGAGTTAATTTTAAAAGATTCATATGCAAGTGGAAGAGGCACATAACTGAAGACTAGCTATCAGTCTGTGTGCTGATAAAACTTGGTTAAGCCCACTCCGAAGGGTTTTGGTGCTGGACCAGCCCAGCGCATGTACCAGAAGGGCGTATGGGAGCACACTGAAGGGGGCTGGTGCCATCTGCGCAAACAGGACTTACTGCAGCCCTCAATTCTTCCTGCGGCCCTGCTGGAACTGTTGCTACACCTCTTCTACTGACAAAACTCAGCAAGGCCTTCCTTTCCAAAATGTGGCTCTCTTCAAGCTCACATGTGCCGAACAAATACCTGATTCAAGATTTCATGAGAAAGATCCTTTCATTTTCAAAAACACATATTTATTTCAGGGTCTTGTTTTCCAGATGATAGATATAAAATTGCCAGCGTTTCTGTCTCCGTGTTCTTTAGAGTCAAGGTCTATATTCCTCAGTCTCATTTCTTTAACTAGGAAGTATCTTGCCTCTTCCAGCCCACTCATCAGAGAGCAACAATCCATTTCTCTGGAAGGTTTGAATCTTGTCCTGACTAGTGCCTTCGGCTTGCTTATATTAAATGTTTCAGTGTGTTTGATTAACTCTCTCTATTATGAGTGATGGCAAAGCAGAGTGATCACCTACCTGCCTTTCAGAGTGCGGTTATAATGGATAACCCCTGGAATTAATGAAACTGCTGTGCCTGATCACAGCTGGTCAATCAGGCCGGTATATTCAACACTCGTGCTTTTGTCGCACGGAGTAAGATAAATCATGTAAGGCTTGCGAATTTCTTGGCCGGGTCTGTTGAATGTTTGACTCTTGCCAGTGAACTCCCTAACTTTCTCTGGATTCAGAGCTATTAAAGAGAAGTAGACACATGGGTGTTCAAAGGCTTTCCCTTCCCGCTGTGGCTCTTCCCATGTTGTTCCTAACTGGAGATGAAAAGGAGAGGGCAAAGATTGCTCTGTCCCAACATGCATTCCAGTTAATGAAATAATTATCTTTCAACGTGGCTTAGTATGGAGTAATTGTAAAAGAAAGCTGCTTGGCAGCGTGTCTTGGGGCAAGCTGCTTCTGTGATATTTCCACTCCTTCACCCAGGGAGAAGCTCAGCAGGAGGGATGGGATTATGCAACACTGCATGTTTTGGAAGTCCCGTCACTGGGCTTTGCACAGGGCAAAGCTAGTGTGTGCTTTGCAAGCCTGCCGTTTCTTTCCCAAATTTGCAAAGACTTGAGGAGCAGCCAGTGCTCCATCTTCTTCAGCAGGTAAAGAGCCATTAAAATGCTTAGCCTGTCTTATAGAGAACATCTCCAAATCCAGTACCGTGTTGGCAGTCTCTGAATGGATGAATGGATGCCTACGACAGAGATTGAGCTATTCTTTTGTACACTTTAAAAATGAGTTGCTCCAGAGCAAGGTAGAGAATTGATGGCAAGGCTGTGCAGGGAAGTCTGTGCTAGCCCTGCCAGCACATCATATATATCCTCTTGGGACTGACAGTCTAAAAAACAACAGTCTCCAGGCACAATAGCATCAAATTGGAAAGAACAGACTAGGAGGCAGCCCAAATGTCACCTGACTGGTTCATGCACTTGTCCCCTCTTTGGTGTAATCAATGGTCACCTCTGGGTCAGATTTCTGAGTTTTAGGTAACAGGAGAGATTTAGTGGGGGGAGAGTGTCCTGATCTTACTGCAGGCTTCTTGTAGGCACATTTATAATGATGAAAAGTGAACTGAGCAGGGACAAGTGCTGTTAGTTTACGAATTCTGAAAGGTTTATAAATCACAGCACCACAAGCCAGGCAAACTGTTTATTAGACTCTATTAGACATGCAAATCCCTTGGACAATGCTATAAAAGCATAGGATACTTGGCAAATGCCGTATCTCTTGTCCTGAGAAGCTTGCAGCTGCAAGTTGTGAGAAAAATGTTTTGCAACTTCAGGGAAAGAGTTGTCCCTTAGAAGTGGAAGACTATAATCACAGAGGGAGGAAATATTAATGTAGCCTGATCTTTCAGGAACTCAGGCTCTCAAATTTGCTCATGTATTTGAAAAATAGGAGTGGCATTGAAGCAAAAATTGACAGGTCTGCAGAAAACTTGACCCTGAGTAGTCTGTCTGTTCAGCTCTGCCTCAATGCACAGCTTTGTAAGATGCAAACAAAAAATTAAAAATTGGTATGGTAAGATGCATAGTGTAGATACATGGTCCAGGGCTTGTCTATACAGAAACTCTTTCAGTTTAATTGTTCAGACACTTTTTCCAGCACAACTCCAAGTATGATCACTCTTAACCCAGTGCTGTTAAGTAGCTGAAAGTGCAATAGTTCTCAAAAAGGAACTAAATTATTTTCATTGCTGGACTTGTCTGATTTTCACGAGGCTTGTCTGCTTGCCCACTTGGCCCATCAGTCCAAAGATCTGTCAGACCTCTGTGCCATGACAACATTTGAGTTTACTGTCCAGTTCTAAAGAAAGTCTCCAAGATGCCTCATTCCTACAGATATGATTAAAACCAGAGGCTTGATGAAACCGTGCCCCAGCAAAGACTCAGTTTGTCTGCACAGGGTTTTGTCAACACTATCGGTCTTGTATTCCCCCACCACATCTTTGTGGAAGAGGCTTTGTCAGGGGACCCCAGCTGGCTGCAGCTGCAGTGGGGCCAGAGTGCTGCTCCTTGCCCAGCCCCTGCCCGTGGCTGGCCTACGGTGCTGCTGCCGGGGCCGGAGCCTTGAGCACCGGGGGGCAGCCGGCGGGACCTGGCTGAGGGGCTGTGGCTGCTCAGGTGCTTGCAGGCAGAGCTGAAGGCTGCTGGATGTGGGTCATTGACAACCCAACCGACAGCTTATTTTCAGCACAAGGAGTTCTAGTAAATGTCACCATCATGAAGTATTGTTCCTCCAAAGACCTCCATTAAAAAAAAAAAAAGAATTACGTCCCTATAATAGCAGAAAATCCAGCTTGTAAGATATAATTGACCTGTGTGGGGTGGGGGAAAAGGGAGCAGGTGTCCGACCTTCAGCCCCATGACAGGAGCCAAAACCAGGCTGCTTTGTGCTGTGAAGAAATCACTCAGACTGGGGGGTGCGATTCCCTATCAGGAGAGTGCATGTCTCTGCAGCACTTCATATGGTTCACCCTGAAACCAAAATGCAGTATTAGATGGGTCATTAATCTTATTCAGTGTGACTGTTCCTGTCCTTCAGCTTCCTGTATATCTGCTCCATTAGTGGGTTTCAAATCTTCTGGAGATAACGGCAGGGAGCAGTGTAATAGATTTAGTGGAGCAATAATTTGATATAGTATGAAGAATCCCACAATTTTGCGAGGCACGCTGGGTATAAGAGGAGGCATCTGCTGTAGTTCTTTCCCCAGCATGAAAATTTTAGAGGGCACGCATTGCATATCAGAGCTTGAAAGTGTACTTCTTTAAAGAATGAGGCTATTCTTTAACGTCCCTCTCTCTCTTTTTTTTTTTTTTTTAAATTGCAAAACCTTTTTTTTATAAAGGCCTGAAGCCATTCTGAGATGAGAAGTGTTGGTTGGTACAAATAAAAAAAAAAATCACAGTTTCCTTCTGCCGGTATGTTTTTCTATAAAGAAAAAAGATCCATCACTAATGAGTAATGAAAGATGAACCTGAAATGAATCAGCACATTTCTACTGAAGATTCAGATGGGCCAGACGCTCTGTTTAACGTACCCAGCAATGAAAGCGCCCATTGTTTCTACACTCCAATATTGGCATAATATAATTTCCTTTAGTCTTTCAGGTCCTGGAAATGCCAACATAAAAGTCAATATTTAACACTGAGTTTGTATAGGAGTTCCCTGTCTTGACCGGGCTCTGCTGCTTTCTCTTTCTCCAGACTTGATAAGGGCTGCTTAGGTGCCGTTGATCTTATTGGAGAGCCCCCAAGGAAATGCTAGCCCCCATATCAGTGTAATCATCCCTTCAATGACTGTTCAGCATAGTGAAAGAGCTATACCACTTATTTAAAGTTCTAAATATGAACTTAGTTTTAGACACTCATTAATTTCACCCTTGCTTGTCACCATATCCTTCTAGTCCCACCAGCACACCAGCTGAGGGGCTGTACCAAGCCGGTCGGTGGGTTCAGAGCCGCAGGCAGAGCCTCAGGGCTGCATCTGCTGCCAGCAGCCAGGCCATTCAGCAGGGATGCTGGATTTTTATGACAAGAGCATGTAAAAGCCCTGGATTGTTGTTTAGACAGGGAAGCTGGCCAATTTGTCAGGTAAGCGTGGTGTTCAGGCACAGCGCTGCAGGAAAACAAGAGGCAACTAAGCTAGACATCTGCCCTGTGCAATTGCTCTGGTAGTGAGGGATTGGTGTAAGATGTCCCATCGCAAAGAGAAGCTCATTCTTGTTTTTCCTTCACTTTCCAAATGGATGTTGAGAAATTTATGCTGTGGTCAACCATAATGCCATACCCTGGCCAAAACAGTGATCTTGGTCGCTGCTAATGCCGAAGAGCTGTACAAAATGGTGACTTGCAGCCTAGCAGGGATGCTGTACATTACACAGGGACTGGACAGAGAGCTGGTGTTATAGGACTGGAAAAGGGGGTTGAGAAGATAAGGAAACAATAGAAGAACAATTTCTACTGAAAGCAGGATTCTAGAAACAGGCATAACTAGAGGAGATACAGTGAGTTACATGTTAACCCATATGCATATATTAACCCAAGGACTGGCTGTCACAGGTTCTGAGGATGTTGAAAATGCAGGGAAACATCTGAGATTGGGCTCATGTGACCAGCTGGAACCAAAAGGTAATGCAAGAAGTTGTCTCCTGAACAAGTTGATCCTGGGGGAGGTGTGTGAGGATATGGAACAGATTTGTGTCTGACTTATGCTTTCTGGACACATTTAATTTACTAATATAGACATGGCCTTTGGTTCTTTCTGTGGATGCCTGTCTAAACTGAGCTGAGTAGTGACTGATGCTTTCCTGTGTATGCTTGGGAGTTGGCACACCTTCCAGATCTGTCACTGCCTCCCCAGACTCCTTGCACACCTCTTCCCCAGCCCCTCCTTTCTCTTACTGCACCGGGTAGCGTGTAGAATAATTTTTAGTCTCAGAAAAGGTTTAGCCTATCCATACAATCGATGAATTTGGATTGACAGAAGTTTTCTGTTATCAAGTCAGCATGGCTGCTGTGTATGTCCTGAGAAATGAGGGGACCATCCGCTTTTCCTACTCAGAGGGTGTCAGCGACCTCTGTTCAAGAGCCTAAGAAATCTCTGCCTACGATGGGCCATCATAGTAGTACCTGTCATATCACTGCCCAAGGACCAGTAGACTCTGTCAACATTACTACCTTTATACTGGTTAAGGAAAGCCCTCTTGGATCCATAGATGGTACCCACACCCTCTTCCTGTCAGAGGCCCAACAGTCAACTTAGAGTCAGATAGTTGCTTCAGGTAACAAACATGAGGAGGAAAACCATGTAGCCTACATTGGTGAGCCAGTGGGGAAGAGTATATGCTTTAGACTGCATGGGGGTGTCAGTATTTGGGTGTTGTGGGAACACGCATGGCAAGTTTTGGACATGATGGATCATTGTCCAAAAAAATATTACCAAGCAAGTCTGGTTAATCATGAAAAAAAATGTCTCTCTACACTCAAATAGTGCATAGGTTGTGTGTCAGCTAACCAGTTCTGTTGTTTCAAGGTGTTTAATATAGCGATGGTGACTTAAGTGGTGTTCAGCCCTACAACTCGTTTTCTTCACCCCCTCAGTCTTACTTGAAGTGGGCATGAACACAAGTGGGAAGGAAAAAGAGTAGAAAGGGTTGTAGGAAGGAGTAGGGACATCTCAAAGCAACCCAAAGATTAAAGATTAGACAGCTGGGAGACCAAGGGGTGACATGATAGAAAGACACAGGGGAAGCTCAGAGAAGAGGCTACAGAAGATAAAAGGTGTAGCTGGAAGAAACATAAGGAGACACCGAGGGCACTCGTTGGAGTGGTCACACAGAGACCGAGATGGGTGACAAAGGCAATCCGAGGGCAACTCACATGAGGCCTGGCTAGAGAGAATGAAAGACCTGGCCTTAGGAGGTGAGGGATGTGAGCGAAGTTCACATAGGGATCAAAGAGGTTAAAAGGCATAGCTGGGGGGTAGGAGGAAGATGGAGTGATTGCAGGAGCTCGCAAAATGGTGACCAGTCATGAGATGGGAAAAACTGATAAACAACTGACTGGTATTTTTCTTTAATCATTACTGGAGGAAAATAACTGATAAATACTTTTCAATAGCTTCTTTCACCTAATACACGCTATGTCTTTTACAAATTTTTAGTTGTTGTAGGAAAACATCTGAATTGGGCAAACAATTTTTGCACTGCAAGTTTGGACAGTTTTGGCCATTATTTTAATGACATATCTTGGAGTGTGTGTTGATGACTCCCTTGAGTGTATTCATTATTCACTCAATACATTTCCATGGATCAATTACCTGTAGTCAATATTGATACTCCAGTGCCACCAATGCCAAGATGCTATTGTGAACCTTGCTATTAAGTGATTTGCATAAATCTTCAGCTGAAGAAATCAGATGATTATAAGATCTTTACCTTTCAGTAAAAACCTGCAGTCGTCCCAGCTGTGGAACAAATTTAAAAAAAAAGACTTGTAAAGGGTTAGAAACAAAAAGGAATCAGAGCTCCTAATACATTGCTTGAAATATTTTGAGATTTGGAAGACATTATTCAATATTTAAGCCAATATTTAGTATTTAAAACAATATAGATTTTAAAATCTGCCTTTGCACATATTTACATAGTGGATTTTGCACTTTGTAGTCAGCGAATGTTAGTAGTCATAAAATTTAAGAGCACGAATCTTTATCTGAAAGGGAACCAAAGATGGCAAAAGCAATTTCAGCAAAGGTCAGAATAATGATCTTGTCTGTTTGATCAAAATTCTTTAAAATGTTTGTTTAAAAGATATTTGAACTAAAAATGTCATTCAAGAACAGCAAAGGGGACTGCAACTGATTTAGGTTGGTCACTCAGAAGTGAGCAACTCAGCTTGATATTAAAATATTCACAGTCAGTTAGATAGGGAAACTGAGGGACAAGGTGGGTGACATACATGAGAGTAGGAGAAGTTCTGTAGAAATGAGATACCTAAAAATAAAACTGAATTTGAATCTTGTCGTTCAGGCTCCACTGACATTTACAAATGCAGGCTCAACTATCAATTTAAAAAAGGAATGGATGAGTAAAATAATGCAGAGAAAAGGGGATCCATCAAGCACATTCAGCCCAGCCATATGAACCTGGCTTTGCTGCTCTCCCAGTCCAGCTGGTTTGCTGTCTGCACACACAGTCTGACTAATCTGCTGCCTGAGCGGTCTGCTGCTGCTTGTGAAGCCATTTCTTAAAATAATGGCTGACCTAATTATGTAGCATGGATCTTTACCTTAAATGTATATGGTGACTGTGTACATGAAAAGCATACTGGATATTTTGTAAGCCAGTACCTAAATCTGACATAATTTCATTTCACATCTCATCCCATCTTCCTTCACAGAGTACAATTAAAGTAGATGTGTATTTATGCAACAAGCATTAAAGCACAGATTTAGAAAGCAGTGTTAAACTGATTGCTTTTCTCTAATAATTACTGAGGAGGTGGAAAAAGGGGGTGGAATAGTGATAGTGTCATTATCCAGCTTTAATAACTTCTCTAACACAGGGTAGAAAGTTCCTAGACAGGTAAAACTGTCTGTGCAGTAATACTACCAAGCAGATACATGTTATGATTGCTGTGTTCATTATGTAGCCTACTAGGTTTTAGACTAGAGTAATTAATTATTGTGCAGGTGTCAGATGTTGCATGGATTCTCTCGATCTGGAGTCTATTTAACATCTTCTCTATTACAATGAAAAAGTAACATATTTTACAGGTGAAATCACTGGAGACAAACTAATTACCCACCACCCATAGATTAACAGGTTGCAGGGTGAAATGATGATCAGTATGCGAAATAGATTTGCAAATGGGCCCTACCTACTTTCTCTGTACGTGAAGTTGGTTCATAGGCTATAGAGAATAGCTGTATGCTATTGCTATAGATGGTTTCTGCAGCTCTTGTTCTCCGCTCTCTTTATTGCAGGCACCTTGCATGTTTCTACAAAAGCTGTAGTCACAGCTTCAAATGCGTTGTAGACATGATTAAATTAAGGCTTTCCCTTACATATCCCTTATCCTGGGGCTTGTGTTGGACCAGCTGTTGCAGAACTGGTTTTAAATGCTGCTGAAAAGGTAATGAACTTTCTTTAAAATGTCAACATCTTTATTTAGAGTGTTTGAATTTAAAGATACTTAAACAGGTTGCATCAGTATTTTAACAATGAAAGTTCAGATTTTAATTTTAAAAAGGCATTTTTCAACTAAACTTGAGCAAGTGTTATTAAGAGATAGAAGAAAAGAAATGAAATATTACAAGGTTGTTCAATAATCTGAAGTTGAACTAAGTTTAGTCAAACAGAATGTTTTGGATTGACCCAAACAATTTTTTCTTCTTTTAAAAATCCTCTCAAAGTTTTATATTGCATTAACGTAAGACATTCCTCCCATGGATTTTTTTTTCTTCAGCTCTCAATTAAAAGACCAAAGACTTTATTTATCCAGGATAGTCTACCTCTGATGTTCCCTAGACTTTCCACCCTCCCTGACTTTGTGTACTTTGTCAAATCTGAAAAGATCACAAGCTGACAATGGTAAAATGATACAGCTGGAGGATATAGTTAGCTATCGGTATTAGAAACATTGTGATGGGCAATCAATGTATGTGGAGATTTGTGCACAGAAGGAACACAAGCAAAGTCTCTTGAGTATCATATGCTCCTGGGTTTTGTCCTTGCTCCATATGACAGGTGACAAGACCAGTGCAGGGCCACCTTACACCCCCAAAATATGGAAAGATGAGAAAACAGTGACATTTGTGTATCGTGGAAAAGAACTTGAAGGTAAAGGCGCTTCCATAAGAAAAGAAGAAGCAAATAAAACCCAGGAATTCCACAGAAACTGTTTTTGTGGAGATAAGTTTTTCTCACAGGTCTACATTAGCATGTGCACAGCTGATCCCACCCGTCAGCCAAGTCAACGGTGAGTCCCCGTGGGAGAGTCATCAGTACTGCTTGTCTGCAGCTCCGGTGCCTGCTGTGCCTGCACGCATGGTGGGATTAGATGTTTCCTTCTGAGCTTCACTGGTAATTAATTCTCTGCTGGGGCCCTGGGGAGGAATAAATTTTACCCTGCAGTTTGATTGCAGGGAACAGAAAGGGCCTGTGGTAGGGAACGGGGTCTCTTCCCTCAGGTGATGGTTGGCTCATGTCTGCCTTGCACCTGCAAGGTTGCCAAAGTGGGAGAGAAACTGTGGGCTAGGATGTAACTACTAAATGTTGCTGAACCTCTTAAGCAAGTACAAAAACCACCAAATCAGAACAGTTGTTTCTAGCTACTGATTTAGCCTGTCCTCCAGTCTTGTAAGCCTGACTGACTCCTCATGGCCTTCTCACAGATTAAAGTCCTGGGAAGCAGGGGGGAGTTGGAAGGCTCAGATTATATTTTTCCCACAATTACAATAGATTACTCTACTCCAAGGAGATAGTTCCTAGCTTTTCCGTGGTGAATGTGTTTGATAGGAAAGAACAGAATTTTATAACATAAGACTTAAATGCACTATTCCAGTGGTTCCAAGTTTATATCATTCATAAATATGCTCAATATACTATGCCTAGCAATAACCTGGACATACATGAACATATTCAAACACCTATCCCCCCCCCCCGCCATTATGCCAAGGAGGATTTAAATCTGGTACTTAGTTGTGAAAAAGCATCAGAACTACCTGAACTGGTCTTCAAAGGCAGATATATACTCTTTAAAAAATAAAAACAAATATTGCTGAGTCTGGATGACTGGCACTCTCAAACTTAGGGTTAAAAAACCCAAAAGTCTTACTTGCGGGTTTTTTGAAAGTTTTTTTTTTTTTATTAATGATACAAGTGACTAACATGTTTCCTGGATGGCAGAGTAGTTCATACATTCATGAGGTTTATTCTTACTCATGTCAAAGGAGCTAGGTTTTATCTAGGTTTTTCTTTCCCTCTCTGAAGGAGCTTCCCAGCTCGATGAAGCACTTGGGCATGTAACTTAGATCCCTAAGTTGAACTTGATTTCAGTGGAGTATGGAGACATGCTTATATTTATCCGCTGAACTGGGGACTCCGGAGAAGTGATTTTATAGGGGCCAGAAGAAATACCGAGGTGACACAGCAGCAGGACACAATCACTGCCAATAGTCGCATAACACTGAGGATGTGTGTATTCATGTCAGGCAACACAATGAGAAGCTAAATGAGATGTCAATGTGTATTAGCCTCTCCTGCATTTACATGCTGTAGAGGTGTGTTGATGAAGAGCAGTATATTTTGCCATAACTTTAAAGACTGTTTGCTGTCGTGCACTCACTGCCCGCTCAGTGGCTGAGGAAGTGCTGCACTCCTTACAGCTAACTTCCAGCCTTGCTCCAGGAAATTAATCAAAAATACTTTGTGAAAGTTCAGCAAGCCACTCTGCACCACTTAAAAGTGAACTTGGTTAGAGAAAACCACATCAAATGAAGAGATATTAGTGAGGGTTTGGGGTTTGGGTTTTTTGGTTTGTTTTCTTTTTTTTCTTTTTTTGTGCTTTCTGCTGAGGCAAGATTTTTTTCCCCAGTGTGCACTTTTCATCACATTGTCCAGACTATTTAAAATGAACAGGCCATGGACTTCCCACATTTCCCTCGGGAGGCTATTCCACAGTCTAGTAGATCTGACCCTTCCATTTTTTTCCAGCTGCCAATGTTTTCTTTTTGCTACTTCAACCCAGTGCTGCTAGCTATGCCCCACAATGAATAGTCTCTTGGCTGTTTTAGGCTCTGAACATAATTGGAGTTTTATTATCCTCTTTCTTTCTCATTTAGCCATCCTAAACATATTTAACTCCTATCATCACTTTTCATGAATTGCCTTCAATCCTTTCAGATGTTTTAATTTCACTTCACTGACTTCTCTTCCAAACTGTGTTCCTTAAGTCATTCCCTATTTCTAAACCTCCTCTCACTTTACGTGCTGCTAATATCCATCACAGAGTATATGAGCTGTGGCATAGCCCGTGATCACTACTTAAAGACAATAGGTGTCCTTACTCCACTGGCTGTTTCTGTGTTATTGAGTATTGTGATAAAGAAGAAAGGCACTGTGTTATATGGAGCCTAATGTACAATTGCTTAGACAGGATCCTGAATTGCTACTCCTAGCATAGACTGTTATTAACATCTTCCACATTACAAAGACATTTTTACGTATCTTTTCCTTTCCGCACTGTGCACTTGAGTCACAAAGAAGCCCATTCTTTTCCTTTCCCATGACATAAGCATTTAAATGTCTTAGTTATTGGCCTTTCCTCCCATAAACTGGTGAGAAAATGCTACATAGCTTTTCTTTTGTACAACTGTAAGCAGTGCTGTATTTGAAAATGGTTGACACATTTCTGGTAAGAAGAGTTGTGTTGCCCAAGCCTGAAGGTCCACCTCACCAAGCAGCCGGTCTCTGAAGGTGGCCTAAACTGTCCTAATCCCCGCTCTCCTGAGGTGCTGCTCTGTGGATGGCTGCCCACCATCGACTCTGCATTGCTCTTGCGTCTTCAGTGCACCTCTAGTTCATCAAAGGGGGCCATATCTCGAGAGACAGAAGTGCTGATTCCAAGCCAAAATGTCTGTGTTTCCTAAAAACATCCAGGGTAAGTCCACTGACAAATTAGCTTGGCACCCAGAGATCTCAGAGGCTTTCAGATTTAGACTGCAGCTGAGCAGAGGTATTGAAGGCCAACACTTTGGCCATTAACTGTCCCCATTCCCTGCTGAATTTGGTGCAAAGCTTCATGAATACTTGTGCTGGGACAGTGCACGGAGTGGCGCAGAGTACGAAATACACAGCTGGAAAAGGCCTCTAGAGGAGTGGCAGATGTCATCTAAGCCTGGTTAAACAACCCTGCTGCTGAAGTGTAGACACTGAAAAGTGTCAGTTTCTTGATGAAGCTTCATGGGTCTTCAGTGCAGCTCTCACTCCTCCTCCTCCTCTTCCTTATTTGTGTTATGGCAGCGCTTAGAAGACACTTGGCATTTTTCACGAGCAGAAAAAAGAGATAGTTTAGCCAGTGATCAAAACCCTGACTCTGAAGTCGCCGCAGAGCTCTGCAGCCTGGCTGCCACCCAGTTGGAGACAGAGCTGGCCACGATGGGTATAGCAGCATACCCTGCATCTCTGTATGGGCAGGGGAGGGATGGAAGGCACCTGCCAGGATCAATGAAGCTGATTTAAAAGCAAGATAATAGCGATGGTGTTTTGGTGCAACATGATCATGAGTGCAAAGGAAGAAGGGAGGCAGCATGATTTAATGATGATAATAAATTTTTAATATAAGAGGCCAACATTTAAATAAGCCCAAAATCTAAGCCTTGGATGTCATCTCTGGAGGTGCAGTGGAGAGACAGGAAGGGGGAAGCTTGAACTGCTGTTAACTGTACTTTTTTCTGTTCAAGCAGGAGATACTACCCCATTTCTAGAACTTCCCAGAGACTCAGTGCATTCAAGGCAGTACATTTATACATTTCTAGTGTTTGACCAGCAGAGAATTCAGTGTCCTGTGTCCCTTCCAACCAAATAAAGTGATTTCCCTTTCCATTAGCAGTACCAGTTTGCAGGGCTTAGCTAGCTTCGTGGCTGTGGGTGCTCTTGTAGCTGGGACCCATCCCTTTCACCAGGGCTCCACAGCAGGAATGACTCTTCATAGGCATAGTCCTGCTGCTATTTGCCTCCAAGCTGCTGTATTAGCCACCCTTCCAATGTCCTGACTTGCTTTTTCTCAAACCTCCTGCAAACAGGCATCCCAGAGGGCTGAAACAGTTCAGCAGGTCGATACAATAGCAGGGAAAATAAAGGGCTTCACGGGTGTCCGGATCCCCTGACGTGTGGTAATGCAATTACCAGCTGATCAAACAGCTGTATATTGTTGAGGGCAAGAAGCAGGGGAGGCAGCAGGCATCTTGTCACCAGCCTCTTGTCGCAGCTTCTGGCTAACCCTCCCCACGACAGAGCCAGAATTAGGGGGACTGGGGAGCTGGGAGGATATGAGGGTCTCTGCCTTTGACTGGACATTCAGCCTTGTCTTTTGCGATTTGCACTGAAAACCTATTTCGACTTTTCCCTTTGTGGAAGTGTCAGAGGGGCAGACTGAGTGGTAAGTGAAATGGGAGGCAGGAGGAGCAGCCTCCCTTTCCCTCTGCTACTGCCGGGGATGGGGGTCTCCTCTGGGAGATGGGATCGGAGGGCATCTGTCAAAACAGGACGGGCTGCGGGGAGTCTCTGGGACAAAGGCGACGGCGTCAGGGGTCACTGTTCAGTGCTATAAAACGTGACGCACGGGGAGACGCGGCGACACATGTCATGCATTGTGTTTGTGTCCTTTCCAGCTGGTGTCCTCTGGAAGGAACAGCTTGTTTAAATTAGCAATGGTCTTCACCGACAACGCTTGGAATAGCAGGGTACCGCAATAGACCTCCACCCACCTCAAAACACTTGGCAGACAGAGCACAGGGCCACTTTGGCTGGGGAGGGAAATCCCTTGCTGTTGGGTGGACAGGGAGGCAGGAGGAGGGACAGGACAGCAGCCAGAGCCAGGGCTGGGGTCCCCGGTGCTTACATGGAGGCTAATCCGCCCCTCACTGCACGGGTAGGGAACAACTTGCCCTCCGGGCTGCAAGCCATAAGGGAAAGAGTGAACGGATTTAGGGGAGAGGGGGGACAAAACGCCTGTGAGGGCAGGAAAACCTGTTTGATTGTAAAAGTCATGTTAGGGCAAAGCAATTCTGCTGGAGAAGCAATTGTGCCCTATCTTTAGAGGGAAGTGTTGAGCGGAAGTGGCTGAAGCGGAGCGGTGTCATTCAAGCATTTGAACCTAAGATAAAAAGATAGGGTTTCCTCAGTACCTTCAGTATGCCCTTGTTCAGCATTTCCCTATATTTACTGTAGGAAATACCTCCAATATCTCAAATAGTGAGGTTATCTGACTGCAAACACTTACTTAGTCATCTAAGTAACTTGCACCAGGGTTAGAAAATACGTAGTTTAAGTAATGTTGGTCCCTCAGTCCCCAAAGGGCTGGATTAGGTTAGCTGACAGATTCAGTCCTGGCCACCTTTGCATCACTTACCCTTTTGCTCGTGATCCCAAGCACCACCAGGATTCACTGAAGTCCCTGCTCTGCTCACATCCTTTCCGTGCTGTGAAGTTTTAATGAGTCAACTACTTTTAGGAGAGACCTAACCAACATTGCTTTTGAGTGGCTTCCACCTTTAGCCTTATCACACAGCCCTTGAACTACTGCCTTTTTGTTCCAAACCTCTTTACTACCAAAAGGCGTCAGAAGTGCAGTAGCACCCAAGCAGCTCAAAAAGCCACATCTTTGGCAAAGTGTTTTAGGAAGCGCAGATGGCTTTAACCTGTAGCTGGCTGCTGAACGCACAGACTTGGAGTGTAAAATCCCTGCAAGCCAGAGACATCAGTCAGAGGAGGGCACACAAGTGGTGACTGCGCACAGTGCAGCTCTCCCAGGCAAGCGGCTCACCGTGGTGCCTGGGATGGCTGGTGCAGCGATGGCCAAACACTTTGGTGTAGATCCCTGGTGAGGGATCAGTGCAGCGTTGACAGATGCCATTGTGGCAGGTATGTCTCCACTTGTTGTGCCTCAGACTTGGACTGAAAATTCCTCTCTTCTCTTCAAACACGGGTCTAAAACACCAACCAAGTTTTGGGAGATGATAGCTACTTTATTCTGAGAAATGTTGCCCCAGCATAGTGCTAATTGTGGCATTAGAAGTATCCTAATGACTCTAATAGCAGCATTGTTTGATCCACACCTTTTAATAAGTAGGAAAGGATCCTGCACAGAGTTCTCTTCAGCAAGAGAAGTCGTAATGTCTATTTATTACCAATGTGTACAAAATGTCAACAACGCACCATATCTACCAGAAAAAAGAGGAGAATCTCTCTGGTCTTCTAGACAAATTGAGAACAAAGTATTTATCAAAAAATTAATGATTGAACAGTGCTGTTAAATTTCTGCCTTCTATTTCATAAACAAAATGCACAGAGCAGTAACAGTTTACAGTTCAGGAAGGACACAGCTATCCCCTGTGCTGACAACCACTTATGCTCTATTTAACGTGTGGAATTTAAGTGGTGCAGAAAGTACACTTGGCCAGGAATCGCTGTCTGAAAGCCTTTGCAAAGGAAAATGCATTTACTGCCAAAAATTAGTTTTCAGTAGGAAATTTCTTAGTATTCTGCAGAGTCATAGGCTTTCCTCCTGTTCTGTAATTAGACATCAAAGGAAAGCCTGTCATATAAATTAAAAGATACCGATTGAGATCCTTTGAAACAAGCAGCATGCTGTATATAAATAATTAGTCATGTTTCTGTTTATTTTAATCTCATGAATCTACTGTTGAAAGCCATTGTTAAGCATGCAGTCTGACATTGGAAAGACTCCTATTAACTTTCACAGGTTCTGGGATAGGCTCCAGCGCTTAACAGGTTGTGTAGATGAAATAACACCCGTGATCTGCATTACTTGCATTTGTCCACAGCTAGATCAGACAGGTTATGTTTATTTTGCTTTATATGGGGTGACTGGGTAAAAATGAATGGCCTTTACTATGTGGGAGGTCACAGTAGATGATAGCTTAGTTATGCCTCCCCAGACTTGTAGGCCATGCATTGTAGGGTATGCACACAGGGTGGGGGAGTCCGGGAGACCCTTGTCAGGGCAGAGGTGCTAGTTAAGGCTGGAGGCACATGACACACAATCAGTTGTCTCCTGTCTTCTTCCCCAGTTTTGCAATAGGAAATCCTGAATCAGGGAGGCATAATGACCGGCTGGGTAACTTACTTATGTCGCCCGAGGCATACTTGCTTGTGTAAGAGAGAGTTTGCATGAAGCAAATGTCACTTCAGATGGAGCAGCAACAGACTGTTTCAGAAAGAAGAGACACAGATCTAGGAGTGACATGTTCAGGGATGAATCCATGTGCATGCTGGCAAAAGCCATCTCAGTGCCTACCTGGCCGCCTTTCCCACTCCCTAGGAAGAAATAAGCTCACGTCAGTGGTAAAGGCAGAGATAGCAATTCATGACCTTTATATCCTAACCGTTGCTATTTTGGGGCTCATTCACTTAACCTTTCTTGGTACCGGAAGATCAACAGCAAAAATGGCTGAGAACAAAAAAAAAAAACCATAAAAGAAGGGACAGTGCTTAACTAGTAATCACGGGTGTGGTAACTGGATGCAGATAAAGTAAAAAATGACAGGCAATGCGTAAGTCCTAGGTATTGTTATCCAGACTATTTTCCTTTTAAAAAGATTATCTAACAAAGATACTGCTTAAAGTATAATAGCCTACTTTGGTATGACTGAATAGAGCAGTTAAAAGAATCCCAGCTGCCTTACTGAAACTCTTCAGACGCTATGTTTTGCTGTTACTAGTATTTGGCATTGAGTTGATGTCAGTTGTTCACACAGTTCAGCGCTGGGTGTTTGATGTATGCAGTAAAAAAAAGAGAACTATGGAATAGTCTGTTCATTACTGACACTCCTACTTGGAAGATAATAACAGAGGTTTTTTCCTGATACTTTGACTTTCTTTCACCTTGTCACCTAACCAAGATCAACAGAACAAAGTCAAAATTGAAGGTAATAAAAGGAAAGTTTCTGTTCTGCTTGATTTTTTTCTAGTAAGACAATCTTAAACTCTCATGAAAAAAGTAAAACAGTATAAATATCAATGTGTTTGCTCAGGCACTCACAATTACAGGAAGTGGCTCCTAAACACCCTTTGATATTTCTTGATGCTTCTTTGTATTACAGTAGCAGTAGGAGACAAGAGCCCTATTTTTGTTTAGCCCTGAAGAAAAATCAACAAAAAAACAGGGCAAAGCCTGTTTCTGCTAAAAATGGTTCAAATACAAACCTCATCCAAGAGGCAACAGATGAATGCAGCAGCAAGCTGCAGGTTATTGAAACAGCTTATTTGCAGACATCACATCTCCTTTTCAGATGGCATCCATGCTCCTTACAGTCATATTGACTGACCAGTTGTCAACAGTGGCTTCTTCAGAGTGTTTGCTCATTTAAGGATTTCTCCATTTACCAGCACTTTAAAAACAAAAGGATTTCAAAAGCTCACTCATTGTCCTGTCTCTTTGACACATTCTTCTACGCCAGACAGATTTGCAAATAAACTAATACACAGAGTTCCCTGTATCTGTGCACCTTCAGAGCAATGCAAACTGGCTATATCTACAGCAGAATCAGGTTCTCTTGGAGTGTTTTTGATTGTAAAAATAATTAGTTAATTCTGTGAATGTGTTTTTAAATGAAATACTACTCTAGCCAGTTTCTTACCAATCTCACAGTAAAAATTTTTGAAAGAGCAATGCTACCTGTAATATGCAGTAATTTTCAATTATTTCAATATGCCTTGTTCATCAAAGTCCTGACATGAAATCTGCCATGGCTGGAGTCTCTGTTTCTGAGGCTGTTAATGATGTTATTCCTGTGCTGAGGATGGGAACCAGGATTCCACCTGTCAGCATTCATTTGCTGTGATTTACCTGAGGCAGTGGGCAGCCTCTTAGCACTCCCCTGCAAGGATATGCACACTTACTGTGCATATGGTCAACCCTCTGGGAGCCACGGGAAAGCCCCCTTTCAGTTGATTCTGACCCCTACTTCCCTTCCCAGGTGAGCACCTTCCAAAACATAGGCAGTCAGCCTGTGGGCTTTGTTCTGAGGTGGTTATTCTTCATTGAGCTATACTCAGTACATGCTCAAATAACCCAGTTAACTCTGCAAACCAGGCCACTCTGTGAGGCTGCCCTGCCCTTGGCTATATTTAAGCAGTGTTTGCAGTCTTTGGGTGTTTTATCAGCCAGACTTTTGCCACAGAGCCTGGATTTGAAGGTTGTGACATTCCCAGGCATGAAATCTTGATGAAGCCGCTGTTTTTGAAAAGCCAAGAGGTTTCTTGTGCTTGTTGTCCTGAGGAACATGGGTAGATGTAAAGGGAGATAGCTTTAAATAATGTCTTTGGCCTTGAGTTGTTGCAGAACTTCTTTTACCCCCTGCTGTCTCCCCATGCCACTGCAACGATGTATTGGCACCTCAGGCACCTAATGCTGATTTCTCCCATATAAGACGCAGAAGAAGGCTGCCAAGAGTGAAACATAGGCTCATCGCAACCTGGCTTCAATCTGTGATAAGAGTGTAACAGTAGGGCAAAGCGGTGCTTGAAGATGGTGCTGGACCATGGTCACCCGCCCTGCACATTGCGCTCAGAGGTGCCCGGAGGTGGGAGGTACCACAGTTGTTCTTCCATCTGTTTGCCTCTTTTTTCATGTTAGGCTCTCAGATAGGCTGGCATTTATTCCCCTTTGGTGACTTAAGCCCTGCAGAGCAAGGATATGCTCTCTTCTGTGATGGGATCCTTATCCTGAGCGAGCCTTTAGGCACTGTTATAGTAAAGGCAGTTTTACTCTTTCCTATGTAGCAATGTGAATAAGGGGGGGCAAATGCAATGCCTTCTTACTGAAGGAGGCCAGATGATGATTAGCAGTGACACTCACCCCATGAGCACATGTGAGAGACCAAGGGACTGATGCCTCTTTCCCATCTGGCCGAGCTTCTCTACACACATGCGTACATATATAGCTCATGTTATTTTTAGTATGAGTTCAAAAAAGAAGGTCGAAATACATAAAAAATTTTACAATTACACTTTGAGATTTGAACTGGGCTCGTACCTCCAAATGCCTATTGAACCCTAGGCTTCGCTTACCAGCTGCTTTCCAACCTGCAGTTCAGGTTCCCGTTTGGTGCCAGGGTGGCCCTGCAAGAGCTGAGACTCATTGTAAATGATGGTCTTTACATCTTGTTCTGCATTTGCACAAAGAGAAGTCAAAAGGCACAGCACAGAAGCACAAAAACTGAGACGGTCTTTTGTAGTTTCAGAGGGAGTGGAAGTTGAAACAATTTACAGTGAGGTGACTCACTGGGATTTTCAGAACTGGTCCGCATAGATGCGTGCAAACAGGTCCAAGTTCCTTTGCTCTGACTACGTCTGGTTCAGAAACCATGGAGCTGTGCTAATACTGTGCTCGAGTTGACTTGCCTTGCTGAGAAGCTAATACAGTTGTGTGGCTTTCAAACCAAAGCTGGCTCTTGGCCAACCAGCCTGGAGCACAGGCAGAGTGAGCTCATGTCTGCCTGCATCCACCCATGGAGATGGGGCCATAAAGGTTGTGTTTAACATAACTGCAAGGATACTGTTTCTACGTATTCCAGGCCTTAATGAGCATCACACTTAATGAACCAGGGCTTTGCGTTTGCCTTGACCAGAAAGAACAAGTGATATGTAGGTTGTTCCAGGAACATGAGCTGAAGGCAATTGAGGAAAAGAGGACACTTGAATTTCTGAAGCACTTTGAAAACCTGGGCTAAACTCTTTAGTATGGCTTATTGGATGACAGTGCTACCTAGCAGCAGATACAACCTTGCTGAAGTTTTAAATGTTCTGACTTTTTCCAAAATTAACTCTAAGTGAGTTTCAGATTTGTTTTGTTTTCTTCCAGTATCTTCTGCTTTTGTTTCTCTGTCTCCTGCCAAAGCTGAGGGTCCTAGCTGGAGTTTCAAACATTTCAAAATCTTTCACTTAAGTCTTTGTAAAATCAATCTGGTTAGACAGAGCCTATTTATATATATCCAGACAGCAATTCCAGCTTCCTATAGTCCTAACATCACAAAAAAGAAATACAAAGGAATAATTACTTTCCATATTATGTTAGCTTTAATAAAGCAGCCAAAGAACAAATTGGCATCTGTTTCCTAGCATTTTTTCCATTATTTAAGCCATAATCTCTTTTGAAATCATGAAGTTCCTCTCAAAATACTAAAGTGTGATTAGGTTGTGAAATCTGAAACCAACTAAAGAAGATCCTGTGCTTGAAGCATGCATCACTGTCATGAGGCCACCAATGAGATTTCCAAAAAAATGAATGCTTAAAAAATGGTATCAATTTACTATTAAGTTTTCATCTAATGAGATTGAGTACATTAGCCTTGTAAATACACAGATACTTCTTAAAACCTCTCCTAAGTGGTAAAATGAAGTTGATTTAAAAAGAGAAAAACAGTAAGGTTATAATTTCATAATGAATTCTCCTTTAAAATTCCCAAAGCATTAATAAAGCAATAGCATTGCCTCAGTTTGGACAGAGGTTCCTAAAAAATTGTCCTCTTACAGGTTAAGGAGAGTTACACTACTCCTGTGGAGAGTGACACCAAGATGCAAAGACGGCTTAGGGGCGTGATGCTGCTGCCTGCATGAGAGTTCTGAAATTCAGACCAAACTGAAAAGTGGGGAGTCCTGGTTTTGAAGGATTTCTGAGATGTTTTGGCCCACATGATGAGTCAATGAATTTTTATTACAAAGACTCCCCTAGACCTCCCTTGTTTCAAGGTAGGTTTTCACCCTTGCTGTCAGATCTTCTCCTCCTATTTGCTCAAAATTTCTGGCTCTGCAGTCTGGTTGAATGGTGGCTTCTAACAGTCCCAAGGTAAAAGACACTAATGAGCACATAGACAGTCCTAATGTGTCAGACCTGTGGTCCATTATTTTTTTCTGGGATGCTAGCCAGTGTTTGAATCAACATGTAACAAATCTCTCTGAAATGCTACAGTATGGTCATAGAAGATATCTCAGCAGTGATAATCGTCCTGTGCCATGAAGAGCAACATCCTTCACCCCGTGATGCATTCTGTTCCATCTAATGCAGACCAACTTCATCCTTAAGAATATTAATATTCTTTTCTGAACTCTGTTAAAGCTTTGGACACACGATGAGGCCTTGAAGTAGAGAGTATCTGTAGTAAGTATCTTCTAGGGAGTCCGGTCTATTTCCATGGCAGATCAGCAACCTTTAAGAAGGTCTGCTGTTAACTGCGGAGGGCAGTTGGAGCTGCCTAAAAAGGTATGGCTCACTGGCAGAGCATTCCTGGGTATAGACTGGAGAACTGAATTTACCCTGTGTACATGGATAACCCCATTAACATGGAAGAAGAGCAAACAGGCACCAATACAGAAGAAACAGCTCCTAGACAGGAAGCTCCAGCATTTCCTACAAGTCTTGTCAGTAAGAGGGTCAACCTCCATTCAATATGACTAAAAAAATCATGCTTTTGTGGGTTGCTATGGTAGCCGAGCTCCCAACAGCCACCATGAACAGCTAAGAGCTAAGGGCTGACAATGTACTTAAGGCCAGTCTTTGAGGATTAAGACTGGGCAGCAGCTGCCTTGCAGGGAAGACAAACAGTGGAGAGTGCCTCTGGAAATGTGCCACTACTGCTGGCACATCTTCTGCTCTGCACCCAGACAGCTCCTGGGATGCTACCAGGGAGCCACCTGGGAGGTTTGCAGCTCCAGGAGCTGGCAGAAGCACAGGCAGATGGCACAGTGCTTCACTCAGGTCTGCTCAGGTGCGCTGCTTGGGCATTGAGGGCTCCCTCCCTCACCACGCTGGTGGACTCTGGTGGAAAGCACCCTGACGGAGGTATGGAGATCTCTGTCCCCTCATGTACAAGGTTCTTCCTCTTAATGTATATTATTTTACCTGTTATGTTAAAATGACCATTCCATTAATCACTGAAGAACGACACAAAGTAGACTGAGAAAAGAATTCAGAGTGAATCTGAAATTCATAACCAGACCCATCAAGATTAATAAAAAAACCCAGGACACCTGATATAAACCAGTAGGAGTTTTATTGCCCAGGCATCTCCCTGCTTGTTCTGACACCTCTTGCATTTACTGTGCAGGCCTCTGGCCAGCCTGTCCATGAGTTAAGCCTTTATAGCCCTGAGAGTCGCTCTGTTGCTGGCCTGAGTATCTCCCAGTCAACCTGGCAGAAACTTTAGACTCTGCCATATTCTCCAGCAGCACTGAAAATATTAGAGAGAACCAAGAAAAGATGATCCACAACCTTGTTTTACCCAATGAGATAAGGTGGTCTAATTACAAATTTCTAGACTGCCTCTAGAAATTTCGCCCTTGTAATGCCTGTCTTAACTGTAAAAGACATGTGACTGTTGCTGCCACAGCTGTTAGCGCTGTAACTGGGAAACAGTGGACTCTCATTTGGCCATGGGATAGGGTCATACAGGGCCCAGAAAAAAAGGGCATTTAAATGGTGAAAACATTTCTAGGACAACATCTATTTGTGTCAGGCCTTTTCTTCTTATCTCCAATCATAACTCACCCATCAGTTCAATAGGATGACCAAAAATAATGTGTATTTGGGCTGGTGATTGTAAAAAGCCTATGGTTACAGGGGACTGACAGGGCACTTAAGATGTACTCAAGGGTTTTATGAGTAACTTTATTTTCCTCTTACTGCTGAAGGAAAGGCTGCAACTGCTGAACAGCGAAGAGCTACATGGGAAGTGACATGTTGCTATTGCTTTTTTCCCCTAGATGAATAAATCAGCTCTAATTTTACAACTTCCACTTGTCTAGCCAAATATCAAAATTACATGACAACTCTTAGAGAAATGCTGTTAGGATTGAAGTGAGCAGAAATGAAGAAATATAATAGAATAGGCAACAGCCATTTTCTCTGGCATCGCAAAAAGTGAATTTTGAACCTGATTTCTTGTTGAAAAAAGCATGTGGCATGTCTGGTAAAAAAGTGGGGAGCTACCACATTGCTAGTCATATGATTAAGTGCCTGAGCTTCCAAAATTGTTTTCAGTAAGAAAGCTGGAGTTAAAACAGCTGAAATGAAGGATATGCCACAGCAACCATCAGAGAGCTACAGAATATAAGACCGTCCAAGTCCCAAGCTCCCATACATGGGTTTATGAAGTGAGGGACAAAAGTGACAGCAGATGAGGAGTGGCCAGCAGGGGAAGAAGCGTGATCTTGAAAGGAATGGGCAGACCCACAACGTTGTTCAGCAGACACTCAAAGGGAATGAATAGTCTGAGGCATGCTACAGTGGTAGCACCAAAAAATCATGTGAAAAGCAGTATTGGGCCAGATCAGATGTCTGTATCTCCTGTGTGGCCAACATGACCCATGAACTCAGGTGAGGAGATAACAAGTATCTGTGGTTTGTCCCCTACTATCCCCCAGCCTCCAGCTAGTCCCATCTCAGGGACTTCCCAGGTTTGATTCCTGGCACACTCCTGAGCTGTTCATCCCACAAACTCCTGGGAACCAGGGAACCTTGTCCACTGTAGAGGCATGATCTCCTCTAGTTCTTCCTTAATAATTATTTGCCTGTCTTAAGTTCTCATCATGGGTATTGTTAAAGTTAGGTTTAATTGATAACATCATAGTCTGCTCTGGTTTTGTGTATATACCGTAATGTCTACACCTAATGCTAGTTAGATATAGATATGCATATATACTTATGGATATAAGTATATGTTATGAAGTAACAGATTTAAAAATGCCATTAAATAAAGTTCCTTGAACAGCCTATTGCCGAGTTAAAAAAAAAAATCAGAACAAAATCAAATAATATTCAAGTCAAGACTCAAACTAAACAGAGCCAAAGATGTCAGAATTTGAAATCTTATCCTGAACGTACGATTCTCTGAGAGTACACAGCTGGGGAGACTCAGAGAATGCCAACTAAAATTATTGCTATTTGTATAATGCAATATTGAATATATTTACATTAGAGATGATTACTATTGTTACAGAATGCAAGTAATCATGTTAAGTTCAATAACATCCAGTAGCACAGTCCTGTATAAGGGAGGATTTTAATTTCCTTAGGAGGGTGAATCCATTGATTTTCCAGGTTTGCTTGCCACTATTAAGAAATCAAAGTTTTATAAGACTCTCAGCATATCCTTTTTCTTACATTGATTTGCCCTTTTGTGTAAGCCAGGAAGATGTGAAACATTTTTAAACCCCTTTCTTTCCGTATTCCCATTAGTGAATAAAAAATTAACTTTCTGGATTAAATTTACAGACATGAGGCAAAGAAACACAGCACATCTCATTTTAGAAGATGGGTACTTCAGTTCAAAGCGGCTCCTTCCTGAGTGGGTTCAACAAGTTTACAAAGTAACAGAGCATTTGTGTTCAAAGTCTCTTCTCTTAGGAATACCATGTCCCTAAGGGTACTTGATGGCCTTTGGAAGAAATGTAACTTCAATGAGCAAAATTTCAGCAAAGTGATCTGGCAGAAAGAGATCGCAATGGGTTTGCACATGAAATGGCCAGAAAATGTCATCAAGAGACAAAACCAGAATATTATCCGTGGGTTCATGTGTACTGATGCATCAGAAAAATCTCCTCATTACAGCATAAAATACATATGAATTAAATGCAGTAGCCTTTTCCAGAACCTGTGCTTAGGCAAATGAAAGCAATTAGAATATATATTAAAAAATTTATGTTCTTTCTGGACAAGAAGATGCCATTTTTCTACACATAGAATGTAATGGGATACTGATATGAACAGCAGCAAGTTAAAATTTTGTGGCATCTCCAGTCACTGATTAAATTCTTGTCTGAAAGGTGTTGGGTCAGCAGTAAAAGGGCCATTTTCAACCCTGGGAGAACCAATGTCAACCTCACATTAAAAAAGAAGAGCAGGCAAAGAAACAGTTGCAGAGATCAGCTGAGGAAGGCTTACTAGAACTAAAGAAAGAATGGCTCATTTATCATGCAGGAAGCCCCTTGGCCTTCATTAAAGGGTAAGTATGCTGTCTTGGATACTGTCTTACCTCACCTCAGCATCTAAAGTCTTTGGTTTTGGAAAATGTCCAGATGAAGGTCATAATATGTAGGAGTAAAAGGGAATGTGATAATGGCTTTGAGGTTGTAACTCTCTCAGCCTGCAGGACATGTAAAGGGAATCCAGCTGGGTTATACAAGAACCCGTGAGAGAAGTAAGCACTAAAATGTTCTGAAAGTTACATCAGGTGCCGCCACCGCAAAGCCCATGGTGCGTGTGTGTGTGCAGTCAGCAGTGAAGGTGACCGAGGACAGAGGAATCTGCTGTGACAGAAAAACAGCACCAGGAAAAGAGGTGGTCCTCAGGTGGACTCTCTGCTCAGGGATGTGCAACAGAGATGTCTGTTAAAAAGCAATTGGTGGTGGTTACATGTGTCCCTGCAGAAGCGTTTCGAGGTGAAAAACCCTGGGGAACATCTGGCTAGCCGGTCGGCTTTGCTGCCTGACTAGTCATTGCAATGTAGAAGGTAGGGAAAAAACAAAAAGAAAATGTGGAAGCTCACTGTTTTGAGCCAAATCTGTAAATCCTCATTCAGGAAAAGTCAAAGAAGGTCAAAACTGAATCTGTCTAAGACCCAGGGAAGAATGTCATGATTCAGGGCCTGACCCAAAGCCAACTGAAGCCTGTGGGTTATGGACTGGATGTGCTGTTGCAAGCAACCAAGAGGATGTTACCAAGTCCATTAGGGTTGCAGAAACTTTGAATATCAGACTGGAAGAAATATCTTAGCTCATCACTTCCCATCTCCTTTCTATCATAGTCAGCCATGAAATATAAACCCATTTATAAGTGCATCAAAGGAGTTTTTATGCTGCTTTGGTAACTTCATTGCTATGTACAATTTGAAATCAGCTGAGCTATGCTGAGAGGCAATGGAGAGGCAGTTAAGCTGAATTACAGAAAAAGACACTAGATGTAACTGTCAGACAGTTACAGACAAAGCCTGTAGTTAAGGTAGAAGGTGTTCAATTGGTTATTGAGAATAATTTTTCAGCTTCCAATTGACTGTGCAGGGACATTACATTGAATGCATAGGATTTTCTGGGAATTTCTATACATCGATGCATACATGACAAAAGGGCATCATGCAGAATAGGAGTTAAATTCTTATACTGACAAGCTGAAACTAATGTGACTAGAAATATAATCACCTACAAATGCAGAGGATGTTGTAAAAGAACTTATTAAGCTTCTAAAAAAACCAAACATTAAAATCAATTGCTAAACTGCAGGCCTGGAGAGAAGTGAATTTAAAATTGAAATTTGTGGGGTAGTTGCAGCAGTAATAGACTGATGAGCCTTCAGTGGGAGGTGTGCTATTTTAAGTAGCTGTTATAAAACCACCTAGATGAAAATTAGATGATTACAGAAATGATGCTGATTTATGCCAAAGGAAAACCTTGCTTCCAACTATAAGGACTCATTAAAGTGTCAACAAATTAGTGGGTAAAGAAGCACTGGCAGATATAATTATTCAGATTTTTCTTAAAGTCTCTCAAAGAAGCTATTAAAGAAAACCAGGCACCTAGAAGGTGAAAGGTAATGTTCTGCTGTGCAGTGGAAATGGGATGGGAGACAGCAAATACAAAGGAGAAAGAGCCAGCCTCATTTTCATCTAGAAATGAGGTTAATAGTGAAGTGTTTGCAATGTATCTGCTGGGACTGAGGCTGTTTATTAATAATCTGACGGCAGGGCAAAGTAACAAAATTTGCAGATGATGCTGAGTGATGTAGATCTGTCAAGGGATTAAGACATGCAGACATGACAAAACTAAGCCATCGGGCAATGTATTATGAGTTTTGATTCTTGTTCTGGTTTTCTTTTTCTTTTTTTGCTATAAGCAAAAGCAAAGTCATAAGCATTAAAAGAAATAATGAAATTCCTTGCGGCACCAGACTGTATCATAAACGAAGTGATAACAGTTTCAGAGCAAGATTTGCAAGTTATTACAGATGGTCCAGAAGAAACCTCTGCTTAATACCAATGAAAGCAAAAGGGTTTTGATGGTATTAAGAAAGGGGCAGCAAGAACAGGGCAGAATGTTCTAAGGCTGACATATCTCAGTCCTCATCACCTCCTCACTTTTAATAATGTTTACAGTTGTAGTCGGCTAGTCCTCATCCAAATGTAGCCAGGGAAGAAAATCATTTCCTCCTAAAGAGCAACAGATATGATCTCCAACAAAGAAATCATTCCATATACTAAGAAAGATCATTGAAGACATTAATAAGAGGGAACAGAAGCTGAAAGGCTCATGAGAAATAAAGGAATGCTCATCAGTTGTTAATACAGCTTTAATACAAGAAAGAGAAGAATCTGGTAAAGACTAACAGTTCTGAAACAGAAAAATAGCTATTCATGCACAGTATGTAATGAACTTGCAGAATTTGCTGCAGAAAATATTGTTAAGGCAAATAGTTCAGGAAGACTGTCAAACTGAAAAATAAGTGTACCATCAATGCTCAGAATAGATAGATGAAAACTCGGAAAGAACTGCATTTTTACAACAGTGCTGACTCTGAGACATGAGCTAACCACCATGCTAACCCCCATATAGGGTTAGGATAATTATTTCCACTGTAAAGCTTTTTCATATCCTTGCACAATACACAGTTACGGCTGCAGTGGGCGGCACATTTTGTCATAGACCTTTATTGCACTTTTTTTCTCCTCCGTTAAAAGAATCAGAGGCCTGTGGTACCCTCCAGCCTTGGAGATCTGTATTTTTATTTAATTATTTTGGAAACAATGCAAGGCAGCAATTGACCCTCATCAATGCTCAAAAGCTCTGCAGTAAATATGCCATCTGAATGGCAGTCAAGCTGTCATCTGCTTCCTTGGCAGAGGTAATTTTGGAAAGACTGGATGGTACTAAATATGGGAAAATTATTTCTACTGTGTTATTAGCATCAGTAACTTAGAATTAAATGAGAAGGAAAAGAAATACAGAGAAGCTCCAAAGAGAAATAGAAGAGTGTATGTGTTCTGAAGACACAAAATGAATATAAAGGTCAACAAGATGAAGATGAGACATTTGGAAATTAAGAAATACCTTCTATTAATGGGTTATCACAAATTCCCATTGACAATCCAGTAAGCTGTTCTTTCCGCTTTTCTTCCTCTTCTTTATTCTTCTTCCACTGCTGCCTGGTGTTTTATGTGCACATTCAGATGCCAATCATATTTTTGTAGATCTTGCATACAAAATAAATGCCATTGGTGTCACCCTCAAATGCATTTATCTGTCCATTATCTCTGTTTGAACATATCATTGACTGAAACTGAATCTAAACTCCCATTTTCTTAACATAATAGACCTACATTAAGGACATACCTTTATCAGCATGTACAGAGAAATTTAAAATTAAAGTGTCACTCATTATTGCTGTACAGACTGTACTGCATTTTACAATCCAACCCAGGTGTCTTTGGAGAAGACATTTCAAGAGAAATGAGAACATACAGCAGTACCAGTCCAGGTATTTCTTGTGGTGGGGTTCCGTTTGGAGACCCTTTCTGCACCCTTCTTGGTGGAGAGGCTGGTGCAACCCAGCAGGAGAGCCTGCTCTGAATGGTGTCACCCCACTTGCCAGCGTCCATCCTGGTTCTGCAGCCGGGCAAGCCTCCTGGACAAAACCCATGCCTGGTATGAGGCAAGGGCAGCCCCAAGGACCCCGCAGAACTTTGTCCTCTCTCCCTGCTCTGCCTGCCACAACAGAACTGGAGCTCTGCTGAGCTGGGCTCCTTTTCCTCTCCTCGCCCTTCCCTGCCACCCCAATTTCCCCGGAGTGCAAAAAATCAACGCAGTCCTCCCTGCTAATTAAAGGCTGCCCTGCAGGCGCCGGCCCCTCTGACCCAGGCTGATTATCACCCTGTCTTCCCCCCACCGCCACTCAAAGCCGTGACCCCCTTACAGAGACAGGCACCGGGGATGGTCCATGTGCAAGGCTAATCACACCACGGGATAGAAAATTATTAGTGGATTCAGTCCTGTTTGAAGTGGAAAAGACTTGTCAGCCTGCCACCCCTTACCAGGGTGACGGGCATCCTCTCCCTCGGAAAAAAAGCTTTGTGCTTTTAAAGCAACTTACCCCCAAATTATTTACAGCCAGCCACCTATTTCTCTGTGATTTCTCTTCCCCACTCGTCCAGGCAAGCCCATCCTCCACCAAATGTAGCAGAAGGCATCCTATATTGCATTTGCTGCTTTTGAAGGTCATGCAATGCCTCTGCAGAAGAATCAGATGCTCTTTGTTTCACCCTAGTGTCATCCACTCTCGTTTACGGAGGTGGAGGCTACATGGAGAGATGGGCACTGTAATTTCCATTTTGCAGGCAGAGAACCGGCAGTGAGGTGACTTTCCCAAGGTGGTACGGCCTGCGGAAGCCAAGGCTGCAAACCAGACTCCTGATGCCTCAGGTCAGGCTCAGCTGTTGGCTGCCTGGAGAGCTACCTGGGTTTGAGTGGGAGAGAGGGGTAAGGGATGGGCCCTGGGCTCAGGCTGCTGAGCTGGAGCTGTGTTGCCCTCCCCATCCCTCGGCATTTGGAGCAGGGGAAGAAGTCGTCCTTGTACGCCAGTTATAGCATGGCTAGAGCTTGCCTAGTTCACTGAAATTGGGGGATTCCCAGCTAGGACTGTATGAAGATTTATTACTTTATGCTTTTTATCTGTTTTTTAATTAATACAGTGCAGTATCAGTACCATTTTAAGGTATTTATAAACGAGAGTGGGCATTTATAAACTGAAACAAGAAGATTTATAAACTGAGGTGCACACTACTCTGCTCTGAACATACAATAATGAAGGCAGGGGGGCAGAAGATGCAGAGGTTTATGCTGAGATAAATAGCTCTGACTAAATAACCTGGTAAATAAGGCAATGTTTCCTAGTGCCTAGGTGCAGACAGTCACTCCTGGCCATGTCTCCCTTCCTTCCCAGGGCAGGTCAGGGCACACCTCACCTCTCCCTCTTCTTTCCCTTCTCCCCAGCACACCTTCCCACCTGCGCCTGGGGTGCAAGGGGATGGCAGCATGCTCCAACCTGTCCCCAGATCTGAACGGCCAGCAGCCCAGAACCCCATGGCACACCCCAGCAAGGCCCTTACCCTTAAGTGGCTGCAATTCAGGAGAATCCTGAATATGTGCAATGCACTCGTTTTCCATTAATTAGGGCTGTTTCCCTGCTTTCTGAAATCTAAATGGACAGCCCACTATGGGATTCCTGAGGGAAACATGATTTTGAGAGGTTATGCTGGGTGCGCACTTGAGCCACATCCTTTCTTTCTCCTTGCCTCTGAGTTTCCTGCTGCAGACCTCACCTAATGCAACATTTTGCACAAAGATTGCTTTGGAGCTGCTTAACTGGCTCAGTCTGCCAGAAGGAGTACCAGGGCTTGGTGGGGCTGTATCAGAGGCTGTGTCCCCCGTGGCCGCAGCAGGGGAAGGGAGAAGCCCTGGCTCTCCTGGGCTGCCTTCCTGACCCCACGCTCTCGAGACAAGTGAGCTCTGCCCTCAGAGAGCAAGGCGAGAATATAGCTCTGAGTGCTCTCCTAATGCGGTTTTGATTTATCCGCTGAGCAACCATCAGACTCCATTCACCTGAAGTCAGCTTTATGATTATTTATAAACAGGCTTTTAAAAACAGAAGGCTTTTCTATAAATGGCTATGACTGAACTTTTAAAAGTCTATAAGGCCCCTTGAAGCTACCAAACGGCACAGGATAATATCATCATCCAGCAATACTTGCTTGCAGATTCATTGTGTTTTTCAAACCTGGTCATTACACCTATTTAGATGCAAGACAGCCAGACAGGTTCAGGTGTGACCGACAGAGCCATCACTAGGGAATCTGGGTGTGAGGAGGAGCAGGATCCATCTCCCAGACTTCAGCAGGGTTTTAATGTTTTAATGACCATTAAAGGAGGTAGGGCCATATTCTGAACTGTGGTAAATTAGGACAGTTCTGCATATTTCTGAAGAGTTACGATGATTTCTACCGTCTACCTGGTTTTATGCTAGCTGAAGAAGTAAGGTGGGGCTGTAATTCAATAAAAACAACATGAGTTTTACTGTTGAAGTCAATGGGATTCCACCTTCAAGACTTTAAAGCAGCCAAGCAGCACACAATTGCTTTCAATGTGCAATATTCTTCTTCCTAAGGAGTTTTTCCTTCTTTGATGTTATATCTGAAGTGTTAGAAGAAACCTCCAGGGAGCAGAAAAATGGCAGTTTGGAGTTTGGTGTATTTTGACCTCGTCCCGATGACAGAAAAATCACTGTGGGGAAAATCAGTAGAATTCTGCAACCCAAATGAAAACTAAATCACTTTTCTGAGTTAAAGACACCAGGCACACGGGTCTGGCTCTTCTGGCAACACTTCCAGGGAAAAGACTCTCGACTGGACTACCGTCTCAGAGAATGAGAGTTCTTTCCTAAAATACCAGAGATGACAATTTCCTTTTGTGTTAGAAACTGGCTAGCACTGAGGCTCTGGAGAGAATTAAACTGAACCTAGCTGATCAATACACAAAGCTTATGCAACCATGTTTTCTTCTGGGTGGGGGAAATTCTTCGATCCATCATTATTCAGCTTCATTCTTCAGTGAATTAACATCTCAAATGACTATTCAGGTCACATAGGTTCAAGTCGCTAAGGCAGAAGCAGCTTTGCCTCTTGAAGACTATCAGGCAGCAGGGAAGGGGTTTTGTTTTGTTTAATGTTTAAAAGAGCATACTAATGGACAATTAGGCAGGGGCTTTGGGAATAGTTTTTAAATCCACAAAAAAAGCAGACCTTCAAACACTTAGCAAACTCTGCCATCCAAGGACTGTGTTTTGGGTTAACACCACAGTACACATCTTAGAAAGGCAGAGTTGATGGTGGCGGTAACCCATGATTTGTAACAGCTTCTGACGGGAACTGGTGAAAAAAGGTTGCAGGTGTCTTGAAAAGAGAGCAGACATTCTTAAGCAAAGTAAAGTTTGCAGGGCAAGGAAATACCTAGACCAAAGTATTTCCCCCAAACTTCAGACTTCGACTCGTATCTTTAGACCATCATGGCTGCGATGTTACTGTTTGTAATATAGATGTTGTGGGAAGAAACACTGAGTCATCTGGTGCAATGAAGTCAGTACAACTGTGCAATACTTTGTGTGGTGTTAAGCTCTTCTGAGAGAGTAGACTGTATTTTAAAGAACATGGCTCGTAGTTATTTCATTTCTTATTTACAGTGGGTTGAGAAACAATCCACACAATTATTCTATATGTTGGTCACAGCATCCCTGCTGTGAATAAATAAATTGAAAAGAAGGAAATGTAATTTTAGAGAAACAGCTTATTTCTGAGGTATTTCAATGAAATTCTGGAAACACGGTTAGGCAGTACAATAGGACTGGCTTTTCGCTGTGTCCAAATTTAGACAGTACCCTCACTATTGAAATGAAAAACAGAAGGAAAAAAAAAGGTCACCTGCGCTTAAAAAAAAGCAGCTATATTTTAAGTTATTTATTTTTGAGTTTTAAGTTTCTTGTACAGGTCAGGTTATTGGAGTTTGTAACTGTTGCACAAACATATCCTGCTTCTGAAACGAGCTTCTCCAACTTCGCAGGAAGCTTCATTTAAAAGCAATCCTTCCACTGTGCCATTGCCTCCTGAGTCACCATCAGTGAGTGGAACAGTTATTCCTCACTTTTGAGAAGTAATATTTTGTGTTGGTTTCCTAGTCAAATGATTGATACTTCCCAAGTCTACAAGCAACAGCTGAAGTCCTCACACATGAGAGATTGCTGAAGACCCCCTGGATAGAGATAGCTAAGTATAAACATATAAGGAATTTTAAAAAATAAAATTAAGTAACTACTAATGAACTAAATCATAGATTTTGTGTCATAAGTACCAGATCATTTCTTAATTTTCTGATCTGCAAGTGGGTTACTTGTTTCTCTGATGAATTGTGTGGCAAGATAAAAGTAAGAGGATAAATATATTTTCTCAGCTGGGAGACTGAAACAACACAAACAGTCAAGATTACCGTTGTGAACCTTCCAATGAAACATATGCTAAAAATAGATTCAATAAAGGACTAAATTAGTCTTAAAACTGATCTGAGACAAAGCTCCTTCCAAATTAGGTTTGGCAGATATCTGAGACATTCATTAGACTGGCAGTCTGTTAAAAGAAATCTGAAAAGAAGTCTTAAATGTCTTCTGCTGATACCATCATGTCAATGAATTATTCGTCTGCTTTGCAAAGTAGGGCATCCAGTGTTGCTTGTCAGTATAGTAGCTGCTAATTAGCAATTTTACTTCCTCCCTGATTGCCATTTTTGAGATCATATTCATCAACTTTTGAGATGCAGTACCCTCTTACAGCATAGAGTGCGGTAACAAGTTAACATATTCCAGACATTGGGTCAGTTGTTGCTTCCTGTACACAACTAGACCCAACTGAATTCCTAGCCCGAATTAGACTGGGACAAGAATGTCAATAAAATAAAGTCGTCTCAGCCAACTACAGAAATGCAACTGGCAGAACATTTCCTGAGAAGTTTGAATTTATCAAATCAAGTAAATAAGCCAGTTTCCAGGAGCAACTAACTTACACTCTGCATTGACAAGGGCTGGAGTTGTGTGTACATTATATTTCTGCACATAAAATGGCTGCAAGTATGTTCCCATTATGTCCACGTCAAACCTGACCAAACGCCTAATTAAATCAAGATGAAGCCCTTACTAACCTTTATTAAAAACATGTGTCGAACAGGAAAAGTTACAGTACATGTTGAGGACATTATTTGAACATGTCTTATCAGATTCTTTTCTTCCATATTTACAAATAAAAGGTCATGATTATTCCTGGACCCTCTACAGTATAGATGGTACAGTAGAAACATGATGTGTTTAGTCCTCTCCAGACACAAGCACGCGTGATCTGTGAATGTGCAACTGTTTCCTATCTGTGAACATCTTTGAGATCTAAGGATAAAAGAGAATCAGATACTAAATATTCTTATTGTTGAGAGGAATTAAATTCTCAATGAAAAGATTATTCAGTACAATAAAACATCTGAAACTGCTTCATCTAAAACCCTCTGTAGACATCTGTAGTTTTATGAGATCTGGGTCTCATGCTGGAATTATTTCTGGTTTGTCAAAATACCTGTGAAATCAGGTTCCATATTGAATCTGTAGCCATGTTTTCAAAGGAATAAAGTTTTAAAAAATGTTTCTTCTGCAAGTATTTCAGCAGAGGTACTAGTTGTGAATTCCTCTGGATGTTGTAACTGACCTTATAATGAGGTTATAGCTGCTATTGCACCTGTACTTAAGGGGCTGTATCACTCGTGACAGTAATATAACAGCCATGGCCAGTCATGCAGCCATTCCTGGCAGTCTGCAAATCAGGCAAAGAGTGAAACTCATCTCTGAAATGTTTATGGACACGACAGATTGATTGACCTCTAACAGATATGTAGCTTGGGACAGCGGTAGTGATTACAGCCTCAGTGATCCCGTCCCCCACCTCCCTTCCTCATCCTTCTCCAGGGCCGTATCACTCCCAGTCACTAAATGCCAGGAGTGCTCTGGTCCCCGCGACTGGATCCTCTCAGCCAATACATCCTTAAAAGGGTCCAGGGGTGGTTTTGGGCTGTGCCAATCAACGCTTGTTCCCAGGCACAGTTCAGGCGTTAGCATGTGGTCGGGGATGGTGCCAGTCGTGCAGCTCAGTTGCAGCCCCCATGCTGAGAGGCTTCAGGGACACAGACCCAGGCTGCTCTGTGCTCGCCAGCTCAGGGCAGGGGACAGCAGCAGCTGTGTCCCAGGTGAAATCTTCAGTCTGGTTCAGAAGAAAACCAGAAAAGTCTGTTGGCAGCGGGAAGGCAACAGGAGAGTGCAAATAAGGTAATGCTGTGGCCCATGAGAGCACAGCAAGTGCCAGGAATGTGTGCCACCGGTAACCTCCAATTTTCTCCACTTCATCTTCCTTCGGTGAGAAGAGTGATGGGCTCATGCTGCTGTCATGAACTTCTCAGCTGCCACTGCACTTACGGGATGCAACACATCCTCTCTTGTCTAACACTTAATTTTTTATAATCCACACCAATGGCCACTTAATCAGAACAAAACTGTGAATTGTAACATAGGCAGGAGCAGAGCAGATGTTTGGAAACAGGTTTTTCTCCTAATGAGCTGTGGCTGTGCCCAAGTCTCAACACACCATTTTTCATTCTGATTTTTGGTATGGTGGTAGCCAGCTGCAAATGGATGCCTCATATCTGTAGAGCTTCTAGCCCTCTCTCATGGCCCATAAGAGCCTTTTCTAGGCTGAAAACTCATTTTTATTCCAAGGGTGGCTTGAAGCTCCTGAGGGAGACCAGAACACCCCTGTGCTCACTGCTGTGCCCTGGAGACAGAGGCAGCATCTTGTGAAAAGAGTAGTCAGCCTAACTTAAAGCCAGTAGGTGAATAACAACAGAGAAGCAAAACCAAGTCATTTCTGGTGAATTTAGTAAACCAGATCAGCAAGCCAGCTGCTATATTATTGTTAAGGTTTATGTAGACTTTTCAGCAAAGTTAATTCAGTGTCTGATGCTCAAAGAACAGCAAAAGACAGTTTAAAGTAAGGTCGTTTTCAAAGAACTACAGTTTAAAGCATTACAAATAGTTAAAATTAAGTAGTAAGAAGCTTCAGTGCTTTCACAGCCTTGGAAAACTCTCGTTTCTCACCTGGAATGTTATGGGAAATAAAAACTGTTTGGACTATAAGGAATGTTATGATTAAAACTGAGGTGACAAACTGGACGCACAAACTGGAAGTGAGGGTTTCCAGCACACACACCACCTTGGGCCAAAGGCTTAGCTGGCCTATAGGCATGCAACTCAGTTAACAGCTTTATCACTCTTTTACATCCGATAATTTGCCTTTTTATGTAGCTATGTACTTTACACATTCAAAGAGTACTTGAGATTTAAGGAAGTTTGCTAGCTTGGAGGGTTTTCAATTCCACCATTATCTTGCTTCGTTTACACTTCCTCCCTTTATTCCTGAGGTGATTCCGAGTGTCTACTTTCTATCTTGCAGGGGTACTTTCTCAAAATATGTCACTACCTTCAGTTATTTTTGCCTTACAGTACAACCTGTGAGCTGGCATTTTCCCTATTGCTTACACACAGGACGAGGGACAAACACATCAAAATAATCTGCCTGGAGTCGTCTTGGAAACCTGCTTCAGACCCAGCAGCAAACTTGAAGCCCCAGGCACAGGGGTGAGCCAGAGAGGGTTAGCATTTGTAAAGCCTCCAACCATAGGCTCTGAGAAAGAGGAAGGATCCAGGCTAAAACACTTCACTATGGAGACATCAGACCAGCTCTCTGCTCTGCCTAATTTCTGAAGTGACACCTGGCCGATCAGCTAGATTCTCTGCAGCCACCTCTTGTACGACGCGTAGGAGAAGGCTGTGCAGGTCTGTGGCTACTGCCCATCCCTTCACTGCTGCAATACCAAATGGTATGAAATGGCCTGAGGGTGACTGCAATCCTTGCAAGCTCCCCAGCTGGTCTGCCACAGCCTGCCCTCTGCCTCTGGGACTAGCTCTCCCAGAACAAGGCTGCACTGTACCAGTAACAGTCTTGCAAGTCCACAGCTCATCTGAGTCCTCACCCCTCCCATGCTTAGAATGTAGAAGAAAAACTGTTTTTAGGGCTGTCAGTCTAGAATCTCTCATAAGAAAAACTCTCTGTGCCCCCAAATCTTGAGACCAAGCCTTTTTTTACTGAATCATTTTAAAATTAATCACAACTGAGAATACTATGCAACTTAGAAACTCTCTGTACCTGTAACTCGCAGAAGACAGGTTAATATTTCAGTACTCTGCATGAAGAAGAACTGTGGAGTAGTGCCTAAAACAAGCAAAACCTCATTTTTTTCCAAAGATATAGCTGCTGACTAGCACAAGAGAAGCAGGCTCATCCTCTGATGTTTGGATTTGTGTCAAAAAGAGGTGATCAGTAGAATCACAATTTCAGATGATAAAACTCCCTGAAGCTGTTGGATTTTACAGAAGTTTTTGTTCTTCTTTTCCCCAATTGAAGCACATCTACCCAGTGACAGCTAGGAATGAAGCTGCGGCCTGAAGCAGTAGCGTCATGCCATCTGGGTGAGGTGACTAGGGCAGTGACTAGTTATCTGCTTCCTGACTGCAAGCTTGTGTCTCTGCCAGGTCAGGACTGGGCTGGGTAAACCTGTCCCATAGGCTGGGTTTTACTTATTGTCATTAGTACTAGGCAGGATTTGTACAGTTAGTGAGGAGGTTTGTAGGAAAGCATGTTACTCATTATGAGCCTTTGCCTTTTGTTTAATATGTTCGTTTAATCCTGAGTGATACAGCCTGTCACTGAAAAATCTAATATATGAGATTCGACTTTAAAAATACAGCACCGTGTTCTGTAAATTCCAGCCAGGTGTATTTGGCTACATTTCATTCACTGTTCCCTATGAGAATTCTCTTTCATGTTTTCTGCAAGCAAAAATGTGAGGAATGGTTTACTGTATTGCTCTAATATACCTCTCTGGGAAAGCTTGAATGAATTTGATCATCACAAACCAGGAAACATTTCTCAGAACTCAGACAGACTTCACTGCAAGAAAAATGTTATGGAAAAAAAAAACAAAAAAGCCCACAATGCAGACTTTAAACCTGCAGCTGACCTGATGGAAGGAGGTTATTGAGACATGCCTTGAACACTGTTTTCCATGTGCACTGGGCATCAGTTGATGGTGTGTAATTGTTCCTTCTGCTACCACAATGTTTATTTTCTGGATGATTATTACACATTTTTTGTGTTTTAGATCTATTTACCTTCACAGTTGGATGATAAGATGCTAGAAAATAGTATACCCGTTCCTTTTTGTTCGAAGGTGTATTGATTTCTAAACAACTTCTTTGATAGCTGACAGTTTCTGCCCAGAGCTTGATGTAGATGGTATGTGAAAAATCAACTGCTGACTGTTGGACTGGTATTTATTTTTAGAGTCTATCACATCAACATGTCCATGATTCACAATTAGGGATTTTCAAAATGCAAGACTCTTCATTCCGAAAACCGAGATGAGTCAGATGTTATGTGAGAAAACTGATTAAAACATAGTCAGAATAAGAAAACAAAAGGGAAAATCATGCCAGTTTGATAGCTTGTCTCTTGCAAGACTGAATTGCTATTAGTCAGTTATTACCTGTGCAAATACATGGTTTTCTCCCCATATTTATATGTTAGATTTTATTCTTACATGAAGGAACACTTAAGCTCCAAACAGAGACTGGAGCCTTAGGATATGTGCCTCTGAATATATATGGCAATAAGAATACAGTCTAGCTCTTGTACTGGAGTAGTTCAATACCTGCACCCCTTTTTCATGCTGTCAGCAAAGAACAAAGTTTACAATACAGACAGGAATCAAATCTGCGTTTCTTGATCTTGGTTCACATTGACCATCCAGGCAGACTTCCCTTTCCAGCTTATCGGCATGCAGAAGTTGAAGCTAGGGATCTCCTCCATCCCTAGACAAGCACCTTCCCCAAGGAGATCCCTGGCTGTGGCTCAGGTAAGCCAATCCTACCAGAGACTTGCTGTGATGAAAAGGGGAGTTTTTATTCCTCTCTTCCGTTCTTCTTGGCTCTTCATATCACACAATGTTGTAAATTCAGAGGTTGAGGGATGCTATTGTAGCCTTGGTTGCACTACAGATATGCACCAAAACCACACAAAGAACAACCAGGAGTCTGTGGAGGGAATTCCCAAGTGCACGGATGTGGATCTGTTCTGCACTCGAGGATACAGAAGAAAGTAACCTCTGGGGCCTTTTGTGACTGGGATTGAACAATTTAAATCACAACACTTAGGGAAGAAAGAGGCAAACAACTCTGTCACTGGAGTTTCATTTTCAGAAATGAAGGTACTACAGTAAAATGCTGGCATGAAACACTGCTTACATTGCTCATTCCTAGAGTACCTTGCAGGGCAGTAACTGTAGTGAGGGAGAATTGAGCCTACCCATGGTTCACAGTGACCCAGTTTCATCTTATGCTGCTAATGAGGATTCCTCACAAGATCATTTTTAAACAAAGTGCTAAAATCAGTACTTACGTATTGCACTTTTTAATCCTGAGAGCTTCAATGTACTTAGAAGACAAGTAAGTAATTTATCTTTACACTAAGTACCTGGTCTGTTAAGAGTGCACATGAAGTGCATTAGCGTTCAGTACTAACCCTTCCGAACATCAGAATGATGCCAGTCTTGCATGGTGCCATTGCTGACAGAGAAAGGTGTCCTCATCATGTGCATTAGCAGCCCTTGCCTCGTGAAAACAAAATACCTGTAGCACTGAATGAACAACCCAAATGGCCAGGTGATTTTGCCTAGCTGTTGTGTGCCTTTTTGCTTGGCACTGAGTAGCCTCCCTGTTTTAAGAAACACAGAAAATAGAGCCCTACTGCTCTGTTCAGTTCACATAGAGCCTGGGGACTGCTCTAACAATTTAACACAATGAACAGTTGAATTACATTACTCAGGAATGTCCCTTGGCACTGTTTAATTTACTAGTATAGGCATAGCCCAAGTCTCTCTTTGAGGACAGACCTTGAAAGATAGCACAGCTGTAAGTGGTACGCTCTGTGCAGTACATGTGGGTGGAGGGGTGCCCTCTGCCAGGCCTGGGCTGATCTCCCAGGCATTGTAAGTGTTCACGGGTTGTTTCCACTGGAGAAAAGGGATGGCTAAAGCTTTCAAGACATACACAAGATGCCACGTCTTGTGGCATCTCTTCTCCTTTTGTTTTCACCCTTTGCGAATGGGAGCCTTTCTTGAAGCTGATAGCTCTGTCCAGAAAGACTCATAGGGATGGCTGAAGAGAAATGTGCCTGAGAATCCTTTTTTTCTGGTTCCCGATAATGGCAAAATTCCCACTGATGTGAACAAACTTCTACTGCTGTAGATTTACTGTACGTTCTTAATCCCAACTGCCCTGAGGCAAAAACATCCTCAAATACTTGTATGTTCTCCATTTCCTAACAAACAATCCTTTTTCTGATTTAAAAGCAAAAATCTGTAAGGAATGACTTTTTGAACCAACTCGGCTGAAGAGAACGTTTTTCCCAGCTTTCATGCAGATCCAAGTTCTGAAAGCACTACGCTAGGTTTTTATTAATATTCAGCTCTCACTTTTATCAATCTCCTCTCCAGGACAAAAGCTCATCTGCAAACTATTAGTGTCCCACCTTTGGAGCTCAGATCAGCACATCTGTTGCTTATAAGTGGGATTTGATACCAGTGAGACATGACTCCATCATCCACCAGATTTATCATTTTAAGGGGGAGAGAACCTGCCCAGCTGAATATGCTGCTAGAAAGAATACATGTCCCTTAAGTAAATAGACCTCTGTTTGAATTTCCTATCAGTCTGGAGACAAACAAAATAAAAATCATGGACACTAACTGCTACCAATAAATCTCCATGCACTGCTGTTGTCAAGGTGGGCAGGTATTATAAATTCAGTGCTTCCGAAAGGGGTATGCTGGAAACAAAACACTTTTTCTTTCGTCTTTTCAGTCATTATTTGGATCTTTCCTGCAACTTGATTCAACATTAAAGCACATTACTGTTTGGTTTAGACTTCATTTCATACTTATGAATACGGAGGCAATATTTCTGGGTAATGTATTCAGGCATGTTCTTCTGCCTTACGTTGCATTATACCAATTCTTTGTTGTAGAATTGGTTTTGGTAAGAATACCTGGTATTCACACATCAGAATCTGCCCATCAGGGAATATTTTTAGAGGAGAGTCAATCTACATTGATGGTGCTTGCAACAACTTTTGTTTCCTTCCCACTTACAGGAATAGGTTATGTTTGTTACAACAACAGATGGTCACCAAAAAAATACAGTGCCAAGTAATTCTTCAGGTGACTAGTGCCAAGATTTTATTCAAGAAAGCAAGTAGAAGCCCCAGTTTCACAGTCCTGGCAGTCTTGATAACAGATAGACAAGGACATATCTGCTCACGAAAAATGCGACCACATCCTCCCAGTCCTTCCAAGACTTTTAGAAGTGTTGCAAGCACTTGCATAGACACACCTAACAGAAGTTGACTAGCTGAAGTCTTTTGTTTATGGAAGTGCCTGGTATTTTGTGGCCAAATGTCAGCTTGCTCCACGCAGGCTTCAACTTGGCACATCAGCTGAGCCTGGCTAGAGATGCCCAGTCTCACAGCAAGGGTTTCCACTCCTGGCTTGCTGTGCTACCAGCATTTCAAAGCTTCTGCTCAGCTGGGAGCACTGGCAGCCCTCACTCACTCCCGGCTGCAGGAAACGCTGTAGATGATAGCCTCAAAAAAATTTGGCAGTAAAATTTAGTCAGCTTCAACAACTGGGCAACACCTAACACTGGACAACAGTCAAAATCACTGAAGAGCTTGCTTGCAAATTATTGACTGAACTTGTTCTGCATGAAAAGGCACTCAGGTAATGTTTTATGGATTTCCACACACAAGCAATAGAGGCTGTTTTCAGTCAATTTGTCAGAGGAAGAAGCTACACTTGTTAAGGCTGTTATTGCAAATACAGCGTTAGCAGCACAATAAAGCTTCCTTAGTTCTTTCAGAACTGGTGAAGTCAAGAGAAATGGAGATAAAAATAGGAAGAGAACTAATTTGGGGGTACGGTGAAGATGTATGGCTCTCTTATAGTCAAAACCTCCCTCCGCTTTAGGGAAGGATTACTCTGAGGTACAGAAATATGCAGTATATAGCTTGTACATGCACCCATGAACCCCAAAACCCTCCATTTCTTCTCTGCTTCAGTGACTAGAGGACAGATAAAATGGATACTCGTATTCAGACTTCAGTGGTGTCTATTCCAGGGTCTGACTGACTAGAGACCAAAGAAAGTCTGTGGCAACATATTTCTCTTATCTGCTTGTCATAATGTGTATGGTGTGCACTCAAGAGTTCTCTACTGTGTCTAGTATGTTAACCAGCTTAAGAAAAATACAATTTGCCCTTGCAAACCTTGCCTTGTTTATAAACAAAGGTACAGAGGGAAAAATAAATTGTGAGAATTACAAGTATAACTATTGAGGATGCCAGAGCATAAGTACCCAATAGAGAGCTGTCATGCCCTTGTGAGAGCTGAGTTAGCACAATGTCTTCTTTCATTCATGAAAAGAAATAAACTTAGGTACCTCAGTTATTGCTGTTCAGTAACTGATTAGTTTGCAATATAAAATAAGTGCAGCTCCTGGGATGCTTTGTTCTGACTGCTCCCGTCATGCTTTCACTTTACTTCTATTTTCACTATAATATGTTCCTTTCACTTGCCATTACAGATGAATGAAAGCTCAGTTATCAGCACAGGAGTTACCTCTGGTGAAGGAAACATGTACTCAGAATAGAAGTATTGTGCCACCAGCTGTGTTAAATTGCTGCCTCTGAGCTATTGCGGGACAATTCAAGCCTGTTGTAAAATAGATAGCAGGAAGGCATGTGTGTTGCCAAGGCAACCCTTGGCTGCAAGTTTATTGTATAAATAACACCAGGGTGGGGAAGATGGGGCCAACAGAAGAGTGGGGAAAAATGAAGAAGTGCCTGGCATGTCTCTGTGCCTGGGGGAGGGTCGGAAGCAGAAGCAGTGAAACAGATTTACCACTTCAAGTAGTTGACCTTTCTTCAGCTGGGGAAAGCAAGGAAAGTAGGTCCATCATTCAGAAGTAATTGGGGAAGCAAATAGAGGCTGGAAAGTAGAAATATTACCATGATGGGCGAGTCCATGCACTGTGGTGTGGAGAAGCAAGAGTGACCCCTGCACCTTCTCATACTCACTAGAGGACGAGAAGCTGTTGTAGACTGCTGCTGGATTTGCCCAGAGCTACGTAAGAGAAGTGGCAGATGAGGTCTGTGATAAGGGTTGCAGCGGCAAGTAGGGAAGTAAGGGAAATAAGGAAGAGGGGAGCCAGCATAGTAATACATCTAAACTTTGGGACAGATTCAAAACCAAGAGCAATGCATTTATGTTCTCCAAAGATTATCTATGTATAGCTTCTCAAAGGTTGGACAAGAGGCTACTAGAATTCGAAGCAGTAGGCAATGAATTCAACCCACTGAAGCAAGTCACATGTACGCCATGACAACATGAGTATGTGCCAAAAGCTTGCCTCTTCCTCTAGACCTTACGGATAGTGTCTATAATTCATCTGTGGCTTCAACAATCATTAGTGAAGTGGTCACATTAGCTTTCATCCATTTTATGTGCTTTACTGCTTTGTAGCTGGAACCTGAGCTCTGCGGTGCTGTGAGAAGTACAGCTGGGGTAGTGGGGTCTAGCAGTGAAAGCAAAGGGCTTACAGCTCAGGAGAAGGGCTGATTTCCTCCCTGACAGTGACGGGAATAGGTCATTTCACCTCCTCATACCTTGCATGCCTCATTCAGTAAAATGGGATAACAGTGCTTTATCTGTAAAGCAGTTTGAGCTATGAGTCAGAAGAGTGCTCTGTAAGAGTTGACAGTATTATTAACTTCAGGCATCTATGTAAAGAGCAAATCAGTGCACATGCACAAATACTCCAGAGCAGATGAGCAGCAAAAGTATCCACTGGGCTATGGTACCTGGCATGCTCTAGCACATGCCTTCGCAGTGACCAGAAAGCTCTTGCTGACCTGGACTCCTTCTTTCTGACTGCAGATGGTTACAGCAAAGCCAGACTAGATGGGAGGCAGCAAGCACTTGAGACTTGGGATCATTGCCGTTCACCTTAGGCAACTAGCTTTGGCCACTGAGGGAGCTTGACGTCGCTACTAACCGAACTATCTGCCCAGGTCTGCCAGCTACCACTTGCTTTTAGTGAAAACCCACTGCCCTTCCATTTTGATGATCTGCCAGATTCCCTGGCATCTGGCTATCATGAATGATGGACATCCAACAGTCCTGGAGAGATGAACACAGCCTGCATAATGTGGTGTTGCTCTGGTGCAGGCTGTGCCAGTCTGGGTACATACCGCTCAGCTGCCCCGGGATGCAGATCCATCGCTCCTGGACTTGCTGATGGGTATGAAAGGGAAAGACAGGAGCTGTCGCAGGGATAAAAGCCCACTTGGCTGATCTCTTCTGGAGTGTCCTCTCGCTACTGAGCAGAAAGGCTCACGAAAGGGAAGAAACCCATCCAGTTTGCAGCTTCAGTCCTTAACAGGAATGTAGCCATGAACTGTGATCGCAGTTCAAGCTGCAGGGTATTTGTACTCATTAAAATTCATATTATTTTATATTCATTTATATATTTTTTTAACTCAGCCAATGCTTCCCGTTTTGTTCTCCTGTACTTTTTTATATCATAAGAGTTCACAGATATACGTGCCCATTTAACATCCTTGTGTGAGGGTTGTTAGTCCCCTTGGAAGCATTACAGAGCTAGACCTTAGCCTGGGAGAACTTCCTCTGAGGCTATGGAGATCCACCCTGGACAACTTTCAGTATTGGACCCATGGGGCCCACCTGTGCAGACAAATGCAAATATTGCAAAACTAAGGCCAGGCATTTGGAGACATCTGCCAAATGGTTCAAACCAAGATAGGAAACATCTGTGTTAACAAAAGTGGTCCAAAATACAATCTCCCAATCAGGAACTTCATCAGGTCTCCTCAGAGTCCATGGCAAATGGATGAGCCCTTAAGGTATTTTGCTTTTGGAAGCTGCCACGCACTATCCAGTGCCATCATGTTTAGTGCTTATACAGTAGCGTTTCCTTGAACTGGAAGTCACAGTTGCTGGATTTATGACACAATTTCATGAACTGGGCAAGCTTCAGAATATATTTTAAAGTCACTTGTGGAGAAAAATAATCTCTCTTTCTTGATTTATTAAATGAGTGAATTACAAACTAACTTAGTATCTTTCTGCAATAAGTTGTTTTAACCTTTCTGTTAAGCTGAAAATCGTTCATCCACTTTTACCTTAATGAATGAACACCTCAAGTCAGCATCTGTTTTAGAAGAAAGATTTCAGAGTGAGTTATTTTTGCCAAAAGAGATGGTGGCTTTTTTCCACTTTCAGACATGCCATTACTCTCAGGGGTGTAAGATGGAGAAACTAGGATGAAATAGATACTGGAATTAAAAGTATATGTCATTGCCAGAAGATCTTGGAGGATTCCTTCCCTTTGCAGACTGTTTATCCCTATTTTCACAGAATACTTATGGCTAGGTGATACTATACTATTCTATCCACATCTCTGGAATTTTAATAAATACATACTTTACTCCATTTCATTTCAGTCCTCAATACTGTCAGATTCTGTAAAGTATTAAGTTGAACTTCACTTAGAAATCCCATATTCTTTAATGTTAGACTGAGCTGTTCCCTTAATTCAGTTCCATTTTCCTGTCTCTATACAGGTAATAAATATCAGTTTTACAGTAAGACTCCTTTTATCTCGCAATTTATAGACATATGGGATTTTAAGCTTTGGTGAGTTTAGGATTCCTCAGATGAAAAAATAGTAGAGTAATTCTCAATGGAGAAGGCAGTAGGTCTGATATATTTGCTGGACACTGAAAAATCAAGGATTTTTTTTATTTTTAGTACAATGAAAAGAAACAGGTTTTTCCTGCAGTTTATGTGGATTCCTGCTTCATGAGAACTGTAATATTTCAGACAAATCACCACCCTTTATTTCCCTATAAAACACATTCCAATTTTTAGTACAAATTTTGGTAACATTTCAGATATTCAATTCCAAACAATAGGAAAGCTAGACATTTCACATGTTTTCTCCCCTAAATGAGTGATTCATATTTACTTCCTCTAACATCAGCAAATCTGTTAAAAGTTGAGCTTTCAGACTCTTATGAATTTTGTCGCTGCTCTGGTGATTGCTCTGAGTGGCAAAGTGCAACCTGATTTATGACACAGGGTTGGCAGCCAGGAAAGCAGGATGCTGAATAAACCTCCAGTCATGCTCTATCCGGTTTTGTTGTTGATTTGAGTGGGACCAGGACTTTACCTCTGTTCTCAACCCTAAGTTTCACCTGAATTCATGGAAAGGGTTCTGATGAATTAACATGGCTGAGGTTGAATTCAGGTGCCTGGACTCAAGAGACTTGTAGCCAAAACTGCCACTCAGTCCTAGAATACTTTGGCTGCAGAAATGGAGACGGTACTGTGTGGTTAAGTGCCTAGTGCTGTGGCATTTTCCACTCCCATTGTACAAATCATCTGATTTATAGGGCATATCTATATCGTTGGACTGGCAAAGAGCAATAGGAAGACTTTGGCCCTGGTCCCTCCTGCCAGGGCATTTAGCATTGATTGTGGTACACACGAACAACGACCCAGGTGAAGAGTGCAACAGGAACACTTATACACAAAGAGGGCAACAGGTTCATATTGGCTTTGTCTTGTGTTTAGTTGTTTTTAGAGGCTACGTGCTCTGACAGAGGCCAAATATCAAATAAAATGCCGCTAGTGGGATTCACAGATCGACATCAGTTATTCATGACATGTTTTCATTTTCTCATGACATTCTGTGTGCTGAAAAACACCTTCCTGAAGTTAAAAAAAATCAAATAACCCTTGTGGAAAGGCAAGAGGGAAAGCAGAATGATTAGATATGCAAACAAAGCCCTAATGAATTCTTAAGGACTCTCATTATCAAACAGCATTACAAAACACTAAGAGATTAGTGCTGCGGTGTGCTGACTGCCAGAGCTCTCCTCCACCAAAGAGGCATAGTCAAATTCCTCTTTTCTTTGTGCAGTCAATCTTTGCATCATTTCTGAAAAGCATTCTCAAGTGCATCTCTCAAAATCATTTCAGGCCACTGCCCCAGCTTTCCCTTGCCTATCAGGGTTATGCTGGCACATTAGCCTCCTTTCCTTCAGAAGAAGTGAAAGGCCAAAAGTCCACAGAATAAACTGCAGATGAGGCAGACTAATTGGTCTCAAAATCGAAACATATGGCTTCTTTCAGGATCTTGACTTTTTAAATACTTGTTTAAAGTAAACATTTGCAATTCCTCATGAAAGGCACTTTCCTCCCTGAATCCTCTTGACCCTCAGTGACCTTTCTTACCAATTGCACATTGCTTTACCCTTGGGGATGATTAAATCTTGAGAGGCTTTTTTTCTTTTCTTCTTTTATTCCCCACATTCATCTCCGAGGACTAACTTAAGAACTGGCTCGAAGAAAGCTAACCTGGGTCAGAAGGACAGAAACATGCCAGATGCCCACCTGAGCATCCCTCATGGGTGTCTGAGGCTGGAGGCAGAGGGTAAGGAAGCTGCCATTCACACATGTTGTCACAGCACTTTATATTCAAAAAAATGGACCATAAAAAATAATCACCAAACACTGACTCACCAAAGCTACGTTTTCAAGCTAATCTTTGAACTGAAAGGCAGCTGGAATGCCTTGTGTCCCACGGGCAGAGGGGGAGCACAGAGAGGGAAAGCTGGCCTGAAGCAGTCATCACTGAGACAAGACTTTTTAAAACTATGGCCTGTGGCTGTTGTCTCCTCTGACAGAAAAAGGCTGACAAAAGTGATTGACTCCAGGCTGTAATAGCTGGTGAAGGCAGGCAAACCCTCCCAATTTGTCTCCAGGATATCAGTATATGAAAGCTGATTGAAGTGTCTCTGAAGTCAGTTTATTCATAATTTGTGTTCCAATCTCGAAGGCACTCCCAAGCCCTTGTGTAATTGTTAGGTAGCGTCAGAGCTTGTGCAAGGGCCAGGCATTGCACAGCCACTCACGCCCCGGCACAGAGGACCCAAGGCTTGCTCACAGGACCGGGAGGAGTTGTTGTCTGACTCTGGGCAACAATTGTTCCAGACTTTCTTTTCACTCTTGTTTGCCGAGAAGCTAGGAAGAAGATTAGTTCTTGTAAAGCACTTCATTTTCAAAAGCTCTGCTGCCTAATGCCTCTGTCTGTTGAGTTAGATGTCAGCCTGCTCCTCCCATCTTCAAGGCACAAACAGAAATGTGCCTGCAGGGCTGCAGCATGTGGCAGGCAGCATTTGCTGTCCGGAGCAACACAGAGGCAGCAGGAGCATCCCCAAGTCCCTGTATACAGATGAACAAGAGTCATGGTGGCAACACCACACAGCGGTGCCACGCACAAATAGCCATGTGGAGAAGCGGGCTAGTAAATCATCTGGACACAGTGCCACTGTCACTGGAGAGATCTGCATTTGCAGCCAGCTCACACAGTCCCGTGTGACACTGTGGTGCTTCATGCCTGACACCCTGGGAAATTCCTAGCCCTGGACCTCCCTGTGTGCTGTACAGAGGGAGGTGGGCTGTCTGTGCTGCACCTGCCACTGCAACACACACACTTACCTGAGCTGGCTTCAACCTGTCTGCTGAGCAGCTTTATGCAGACTGAATAGGTATCTTGTTTAAGTGAAGGGTATTTTGCTGTGTTTCATCCTCTGTTGAGTGCTGTAGCTTGACTGCTATCGCTCCCCACGATCTTCCAGAGATTTCTGTCCTGGAGCAGGGAGTCCTACCCTGAGACCCCCAGCAAGCTGGCAAGGACCTGAAAAGCTAGGCAGGAAGGTTTGTGAAAAAGGTAGTCTGTGCCTAGGTATGGGCACAGACTTCATGGGGGAGACACCTGCTTCCACCAGCAATTCCTCAACCCACAGCTCCAGTAAAGGATTCAAAAGGAAAAGAGACATCCCTCTTACAGGGTGAGGGCTCTCCTTTGCAAGGACCTGAGCAGTGCAGGAATTCCCCATTCCACCCACTTTCAGTTAGGACCTTGAGTCCAGATTTCGCCTGTCCACCCGGAGTACCCTCACTTCCGCATCGCTGGTTGAATCTGTTTCCAGTTTGTGTAATTCAAGATTCAGGGAAGGTACTTGGCTTGTCCTGTTGCATCTCTGCTAAGTGCTTTAACCACTTACTTCAAAGGAAGAGCTCATCTCTGATTCCCACAGCCTAAATGTTACATCTCCCACCAGATCTGGCTGCTGGCCTCTTTCTGAGTAAGGTAAAATAGGGCTTTAATGCTGGGTCTCCTAGATTGCAGGAGAGTGCCCTAAGCTAGGGAGGGAAAACAGTGAAAACACCTGCTTTGTTATTAGGAGCCCTCTGAGAAGATGAAGTAGAGCCTGTCCTTCAAGCAACAGACAGGGGAAAGCAGAGTCTGAGCATCCCTCCAGGCCTTAGGCATTTGTCTGGTCTCTGCACAGCTTGGCAGTGTCAGAACGTAACTTCTCCATGTCCATGGACAAAGTCTTGGGTTTTCAGGGCCATTCAGGTGTCAATTGGTCATACAGCATCTGAGCAGATATCTAAAGCCAGATCCAACAGAGATGTTGATTTAAGATGTCAAAGTGACTTTTTTGTGGACCTGCTTTTTCATAGCAGTGAGCAGGTGTGCTTTTCTGATAGAAACATGTGCTCGTTTCTGGTTTCTTTCCTTTTGAAGTAATCCTATTTGTCAGTCCTGAATTAGCAAGAGACTCTTACGTTAAAAATCACGTTTGTAGATGAAGGGATAGCTTATACAACATTGCTGACACTGGGAGAGTTTAAGTGCATGTGTTACTTGAAACATTCAGCCTTCAGAAAAAATACTATTTAGATGCTCATTTGTTTAATCAAGGAATAATCAGGAGATAGTTCAGTGAGTAATGTCTTATCATAAGATTTAGAGCTAGAGATTGAACCTATATTTATCAGGCTCCTTCAGGATGTGCTCCAGTGCCGCATTTCTCCTCCATCTGTAAAGTGAGGAATTCTCTCCCAGCTGTGCCCTAGGTACGACTGTATCAGAGGCCTAGATGTGATAATAACCAATCTGATATCAGACAAGATTTTAGCTGATCTTAAATGCAAGAATCGGTCCCAGCTAGGCTGAACAAGACTCTCGAAGTACGAGCATGACCAAACGTGAGGGCTTGCTGTGGTTTAACTGGATATCTTTATAAGCTTATTTGTCAGTTTCCTTCATATGCAAGGTCTCAAATCTGGTGCATATGGCCATACAAACTGGCAAATGTATGTCAAAAGTGTTCAACTTCAGGTGCCAGCAGGCTGCACCACCATTTTATAGGGAACATTTCTTCACAGAGTGGAATGTACACATGCCTATGTTTATCAGCTATCTTTGCTGGTGATGTTATCCCTTCAGTTATTTTTTTTCCTTAAAGGATCCAGCATTTTATCTCGCATTAACATAGCTCCTGGAACTAGGTTGGGAAGGTTCTCTCCTGCTTGCTGATAATGAGGCCCCACAGTTCTCATTTTCAGTGCAGGCGAGATGGAGGTATGCACAAACTTGTCTCTGACTATATCTAAACTGTGGGTCTGTCTTAGTCCTTTATCTATATCTTGGTCTGGCTGGAGTGTGCTATAACTCCTTGCAGCCTGCATGCCTGGGTTTCCTGCTCAGACATTTGGGAAAATTGTGCATGCCCAAGCCCTTTCCAGCAAGGATCCCGGGTGAGACTGGGGCATCCTCTCATAGCCTTGCAGGGGGTTCAGGGAGGAAGCTGCTGAAGAGCTACACAGAAGGAAGAGCATCCCTGGAGCTCTACAGGACAGTAGAAGAAAGAGTTATTATTCTGAAGGTTTTTATAGAAAAGACTACAGTTTCAATCTGAATGGAGGTTGCATTACTCATTCAAATATTGAGGCTGCCACTGTAACTGTTGGATGAAGAAGTTGTAAAAGTAAATTACAAGCTACCTTGGAAGTAAGGCATTAAAGATGTGCAAAGAGGTTTCTTCATCTAAGTTATCTCTTTAGGTGCAGATAAGAAATTCCTTCTTCCCCACTCCCACCCCAAACCTCATCATGAACCCTCAGCAAAAACAGCTCTCCCAGTCTCCCAAGAGGTGAGGCAACTCCCTGCACTCCACCCTCCTTTCTCCTCCAGCACAGACTAAAAGCTAAGGATTGAAATACCACAGAAAGGGCTGCTCTTTATGCCATCATTGCAACAATCACACAGGGTTTGCAGATGTAATGAGTACAAGTACCCTTGGGAGAGAGCACGCAGATGTCCGCTTGTTTGCAGAGTGACTAGACCTGATAATTTGATCACAAGTTTGACATTGCTTTCACAGTAGTTCCTTTCATTGCATGGCTGTGTGGGCATTTCTCTTCCATGTGCAAGATGGTGAGTACCAACAAGCATCACTATCCACTGTTTAACACCTATGGGAGAATGTTTGATGTTTGACCAGGAGTCAAACTGACGGCACTTCATAGCCCCCTGGAATCCTGTCATGCAAATCCTGCATGTTTCAAAGGCCCCTGGGCACCTGAACCGGCTTTGGAAAGCTCAGCCTCACCCCACTTGCTAGCAGTGACACTAACATATTTATACACATATTCTTAAATTGGTATGGTTCAGGTGATGTTGAATGAGGAGAGCACCCATCTCTGGGGCTGTCCCTGTGCTGCCGGGCTGCCCTGTGGTCATACCCCTGACCTTTAAGAGAATTCTTTTTAATCACAGGGGACCATGCTGGGAGGGGGCTGTCCTGATCGATGTCAGACACATACACACAACTCCCCTGACATAATTATTTGGCAATACAATATAAACAAAAGACATGCTTCATGGAAAAGGCAGGAGGCACACCCTGACCCAGTTGCTCTGCACACTCACCACCCAGCACAGAAAAGGCTGCATAGCTAGACTCTTTCCATTAGCTGAAGTAAACACCACTTGAGCAAAAGTAGGAGGGAGACATACCTCCTATTGAAATGTCTGAGTCCTTTCTGAAATGGAGATCATTCAAATGTTTACTGCCTTTTTCCTAAGACCATGTTTATAATTGCTATTAGTACCATGCAGTAGCAGTACCTCCCAGCACCTCTCTGTTTTCTCATGAATGAGATTTTGAATGGATTGGCTCAAGTTCTCTTGCTGTGGGAACAGACCTCATGAAGAAGACAAAAAGCAAAGTTACGTTTATAACCTAAGACTATTTTATTTTAGTGGTAAAAAAACTTCTCCTTGTTCAGTTTTAAAATTGACCCTGTTATAGCTTTCCCTTCATCTCAGCTTTTTCATCTCTCTTGAAAGAACTGAAACATATTTTGGCTATTCCGATAACCAGGGAATCAACCTATGAAGAAGACCAGTACTTCTCCAAAGAGTGTATCACTGATAGCTCAAGGATTGATTCCTGGGCTGAGGAAGAGAGATGTCTAGGAGCTACCATCTCACCTTTCCTTGCCCTTTGAAATTCCAGCCCCCGCTGTTATTTGTGCCACTGACTGCAGCCCATAAACCTGTGCAGAATGGGATTAACAGGAATACTCATCACTTCTCACATTTTTTTTTTTAAATTAAGGTGGGAAGAGCATGCACAAGATCCTGAGCCCATGCCATGCTAAGCTGATGCAGAGCCAATGATCTGGCTGCCGTCTCCAGAAGCAGCACTACCTAGGGCTCTTCTTTTAAACTGCTGTAAACCACATTCTGCCTCACCAGAAATGATGAGCTTTTACTCTGTTTTTCTCACTGGTAGTCTGTGAACGGAGCACATCTGTAGAAGCTTTCCCAGCAGCCAGTGATGGTTGTTCCTGTAGCTGAGCTGACGGCTCTGAAGGGTGCAGCGTGGCTGAGCTGGCAGAAATTAAGTGAGCAATGCTGCTGCTGCAGGCAATTCACAGAGAGAATTTCTCCATATGGAAATTCAACAGTGAGTAGTCTTGGGTATAAAATCTATATTAAAATATATCTGCCTGAAAATTACAGTTAAAGAAACAATACTCATTTTACAGACTGACTTTTAGATGGTCATTAAGTGCTCAAGCTCCCCAGCATCTTACTGACAAAGAAAGCAGGGCAGAGAGCCTGGCTTTTCTGCACCAGCTCTATGGGCAGGTGTGCTTAGCTCTGCACTCTGCAGGGCACCGGCTCAAGCCTTTGCCCAGGCCAGGGTGGGCTTCACTGCAGCAAGCACAGGGACAGTGAGGAACAGGGCCTCCAGGTGTTTCCCAGCCTCCGAGCTGTGCTCCGCTCCCAGCAAGCGGAGAGGCCGCTGCAGGTTTCTGAGCCGAACAACGGAACAACTTCGCTCCTGGGTGCTTTTTCCAGCCAACAGGCTCTGTCATCATTTTAACTCGCAGGTCTGCTCTGGCAATACTCACATGCTTTCCACTCTGTTGACATAAAGGAAACATCCGTTTCTGGATGACTGAATAGGCGAAGCTCTGCTTTGATATTCTGGCCATCTGCAGCCAGCGTTATCCCTAGTTATGCACAAATGGAGTAGCTGTCTCCTGCCAAGGCCTGCGCTGACCCTAACTTCCCTCTGCTTGCCTGTGCTGTGCTCTCAGTCCATAACAACAACCTTGAGCTTAAAGGAACACAAAAGGTATATTTACAAGGGGTCTTTTCTGGGAGGTGGAAGCCTCCCTAAACCTGAAGCTGCAGAGATGCAGATAGGATACTGCTGAGGGCACCCCGAATCATTCACATCTCTGTTGAATGACAGGTTATTGAACCTGCGCCCAGAGCTATACTAATGCAACTGTGCAGCATCGGTCTGGTTTGTGGTGTGGACACAATGAATCTTCTCCTGCCTGCCAAACACTGTGACCATGCCTCAGGGCATTTCCTTTCTAAAACAGGAAGGATAATACCTCCTCCAAAATTGGGATGTTGCACAGCAAAGTTTGCAAGGCTCTCAGATGAAGTTGTGATCAGGGGCCACACAGATATTAGCAATAATATTTCAGATAGGTGGTTTCAGATAGGTTCAGATTACAAGGTGATGATTGACTTTGTGAGCTTCTAGCTTACTTTGACTGTTCGCTGAATGAGAATTAAAGAGCTTTGCTGCTGAAAGCCTGCAAAAACACTCATCCCTCAAATAAAGATCTATCTTGTTACAGCTAAGGGAAAGAAGCTGAAACTGTAGAATGACTGATTTCACTAGGACAAGCACAAGCTATTGCTGTGTGCAACTGGCAGCAAAATTCAGCAGTGTGAAGGGATCAATGGGACAAGATGTGAATATAAAGCAGATAAAATCCAGACCACAAAGGCTGTGTACTGCAAATTCACGCACATGAAATATGTGATGCAATGAACAGCCACCTGAGAATTTCAGCCATAATTTGATAAACCTTGAGTGGTTTTAAATAAAGTGGAATAGAAGAACAGAGCCAATGAGTGTTATTATGTAGAAAGAGAAGAATGGAGAGTGATTTTATGCTGTCTGCAGTGATGTGAAGAATAATTTTGGCCAACGATGTTAACCATTCACTGTTGTTTTAAACTTGCCTCTGACCTATCTGTTTACCATTGCAACCTCAGCACTGTAACATGGCCTGCTTTGGTTTTTTTCCAGGTTTAGATACCACAAGAAGGCAGCACACTGCAGAGCGACCTCTGCAAATAGCTTTACAAATTCATGTTCCATATCTCTGCCTGCAATTAGACACTGGTAAAAACAAATTAACCTTTCAGGGCAGTTTCATACTTTGCAAAACTCAGATGGTTGAAAAAGGGATGTGTCCAAGCAATAAACACATTTCTGGCATTCACAGGAAGTTGTAGCTGTTGAGTCAGGCATCTGTTTTCAAAAATTTGGTTGCAAATGAAAAAAGAATGGCTTTCTTAGCTGATGCAACAAATGTTAACTTAGTTGAATGTAGTAGCTATAGTTCAAAGGTAAATTAAACAGACCAGTAAAGGGGCACATGGCTTGGTGCCATATGGCTAAGCTCTTCTATCCTTAAACAGGTTGTCCAGGTCTAAATTACCTATTTGGAACAGCCTCTGGCCCATGCTGTCTCCCCAAAATTTGTCCATCCCTTTTCTGGGAGAAGTTGGTCACCATGAGACGAAGCTGAACTGGAAAGCCTGTTATGCACACGTGCCACTGCCTGAGCCAGTGCCCTGGTCCTGTTGGGCTCACCGGTGTAAATGCAGACACTGGTGACATGGGATGATGCAATAGCAAATCACGGCTGCATCACATGGCTCCAGCAACACGGGCCGTCAGTGCAGTGGTGTCAGGAAACCTGAGCCCATCCTATAAAACTGTCTGTTATAGAGCAGCACGGGGTATACGAGGGAAATATCTTAATGCCCTTCCTCCTTTCCTTGCCACTGACTGGCTTTGAAAGGGAGGAGAGAAAGAAAAGCCGCTGCATCACATAACAACCGAAATACTGACCTTGCATAGGTTTAAACACAATCTTAACTTAGTATATTAGTGTGTAGTCTGATTTGACCTCAAATGTGATCTTAGAAACACTTTAGCAGCTATGTAAGAGTTTATCATCGATGCAGGAAAGTCTCCTGCTGTGTGTGCTTTAAAAGATAATCATGCTATTGATCCAGGCTGTTTTTTATGGCTTTCACAGTCGGTTTTTTTCAAAGAAAGCTGAGAGACTGACCAAATCTTAGAAATAATCCCCTTAAGCCTTTAGACAAAAGGGCAATATTGACACAAGGACATGTATGTACAAACCAGGTAAGTAATGATAAGGGGGTACCCAGGGTGGAACAGCTTTGTGAGGAAGTAGCAGGGCAAAACACCGCACCGCGCTAGGGGATGATATGATGGTGGTGGCTGCAATAGCCAGGGACTGGACTATGAATCCAGGGAAGACTGCCCCGCTCCTGTGCTCCTGTGAGATTGCTCTGTAAGTAACTTCAAATTCCACACACCGATTTTTACTGGCATGAGACCTTAGGCTGCCCAGTCTTTGCTCCTCTGCGTCTTCTCTGTACAGAAAGCGAAAGAAATAAGAGAGAGAGCTCTTTCTTTAAAAGCTTTAGTGTTATCATAGGAAAGATAAATTATCCAGTATACATATTCAGTCTCACACTGCTCTGGTAGTTTGATTTGAGATATAGAGAACTAATATCACAGTTATTTAAATGAAGGGTAGAAGAAGGCAATTGCAATTTCCGCTCACTAAACATTTGTAGCAGAAGGAAAAAAAAGATGAAAGTAAATATAAAACCTGTAAATTCCCAAGGAGAATGAAAGAAGTGTCACCACAGGACATAGCTGCTGTGCTCCCTCCAGCAAGCTCTCTGGGTGCAGATCATAGACTTTTCAAGGTCTGAGGCCATTACTGAAGGCAGCCTGAATATATCAGGAACATTTCTCATTTTTATAATCTCTTAATAACAGGCTACACTCTCATAGGGTATGCCAGGGACATTAACTTCTGCTATAAATTGCAGGAATTGCATGGTTATTTTCTTGTGCCCTGAGCACCTAAATACTCCCAAGGAGGAAGACAGCCATCCATGGTCAGTGAGAGCAGAAGTATTTGCATCTATGTGGGTCAGCTTAGAAAGCATTATTAAAAACAAGCATAAAATCTGGCATTTGAATTGTAAGTGTTCCTGAGGGCAAGAGCCTTTCAAAACCCACAGACAACTCCATTAATGAAATAGGATGCAAGGGATGCACAATACTGCTGTAAAACGTACCACACACTCCCTCTGAGTGACCAACCTGTCTCAAAAGCAATGGAGTCTAGCCCCATTTATGTAAAGTCAAAATAATCATCTGCCCAAAGACAATTACCACCTTAGGCAAGAAAACTATGTTCAAGCCAGAGAAAAGAGTTTATATGGATCCCAGTAGAGCCTCAAGTCTGCAGTTAGTTAGGATGAAGGGATGGTAGAAATGCCAAGAAAGAGCAGAGAAGTGAGTTTACCTTGTGCATTACAACAGTACTTTGTCTGGCCCATACTTGCATTTAACAAGTTCTCTCCTCACCAAAAATGATGATGGCAATTTTTTTCGCTGGAAAATGCCAGCTTATCAAAACAGAATTTCTGTTTTAACACACTCATTTTAGCTAAATTTCTTCAGGACATCAGTTACTGAAAAGCACTTCCAGCTCAAATGGAGGAGGGAGCAGAAACACCTAAGAAAAGCTGAGCACCCAGGAGTGTCAGTGCTCACCTTGGCTGAGAGCAGAGTGGTTTGATGGATTAAATTAACCAAACCCAGCAATTATGGTCTTTGCCCTGGGCTTGAGTACCCTCTGGAGACGGATGTGGCTGGACAGGAGGGGCTAGGAGGAGAAGCAACACACAAACACCAGAGCACATGTTTATATGTTTGATCAACCAAACCTCATCGCTTAATTTATTTTAGGAAGGACAAAGACAAAATAAATTGAAAAAGGGGCAGCCCATGCCATGGGTAGGTTCCAGGTTGCAGGGAAGGGCAGAAACCCACCAGCAGCGTGCCTGCTCTGCGCCTTTCTCGGATACCGCTTCTTCACAGTCGGTATTTCACTAGCAAATGAGAGCAGCCTTGTGTGGCCTTCTCCAAAACAGGGGTAAACTTAGACAGTTGAGTTTCAGGAGCAGGGCTGCAGCCAGGGAATGCAAAATAAGTGAGGTTATTTGTTTACAGAAGAAAAGTATATGATTGATCTGGGAGAGGAATTTCAGAAAGAGGAGACTTAGGCACAAGTCTCAGGACAGCTTAGCACAGGTGTCTTGCTACATTAAATTAAAAAAAAAAAGAAAGAAGAAAAAAAGAGAGGAGTGTGAATTTCATATTATAATAATCAACTAAAATAGTTTATTCTCAATTCAGGAGCCCTATCTAGCGTCACAATCATAATGATCTCTTAATAGGCTCGGTCAAAACCCATATTCTGACTTTCTGGTCTTTACCTATTTCCTTTCAACTGCCTAATGGCTTCCTCTTGAAAGGTGTGACAACATCTTCCCTTCCTACTTCAAAAAGTGCTTTTCATTTATTAGTTAATAATTTACTAGGAGCCTCAGGTAGTTCCCCTTTGTAAAAAATGCATGGGCAATCCCAGCTGCAAAGTCAGCCCTGGCATTGTTACACCTCTACATCATCATTAAATTACCTTATGGCTGTTCAACAGAAGGGAAAGAGCCTGACGGCTGCATCCCTGCTTCATCAGCACTTGTTATTAAAATATCTGCCTCCATTTGGAGGCATCCTAAAGGGCCTGAAACAGATACTACTTTTGCACCAGGACATGGAAAGCAGGTCTAAAATTGCTTGGAGCCTCTCTCCTTTTGCAGCTTCTGCTCAGAGGATCCACACTGTTTGTAGGAAAAGTAGACCTTGGTGTATTTACCATCAAAGCACATGGGAACAGAAGTGGACGTGCCTTTGCCAGGCCATGTGGATGAGAGGTGGGGCTGTATTGTTGTATCACATACCCATGAAAAGGGGGGGCTGAAGCCCAGTTGAGGCATCCTGCTGAGCGAGGTCTTGAGGGTCTTCAGTGCGGGGAGTAAGAGGCCAATTTGCAGAGCAGGTTTCCAGCCACACTTACCTGGCAGTGCTGGTGTACCCCAAGGTGCTGAAATCCCACTGGGAACACACAAAAATGGTTTCCCATATAGAAATGCATGTCAGTGATGGGCCAAGGAGGGGGAAGGTGAATCTGTTGGACAGCTGAGAAGAAATAGGCCAGGATAGGTAGGGACTGGTAAGGAAATGGGTGAAGATGGTCATAGGTAAGGACTGGAGATGTCAGGCCTATTTTCATGTGAGAGCTGAGGATTTGCTGCTGCCATTTAAGCATTAATTCTTTTGAAGGCCAAGTCCTCTGCTCCCCGAAATTGGCGTACTGATACTGTTTTAGTTGTTTATTTGCATGTCTTTTCCTGAATCAGATCGAGTGTTTTCTTTTCAAGCTGAAATTTCATTTAATAATAGAATTATTGGCTTGGGTAAGTTTTACTGAAGCATAATCACAAAGGCTGTTCTTCATGGAGTACTTTTTGTAGGAAGCCTGACTATTACTATCACATACTGTGCATCACTGAAAGGCCAATTACTGGAGATTATGTATGAAAAATCTTATTTACTTGATTTATGTATTCAAATATTAGAGGCAAAGCATAATAATTGAAGCCAAATTCACAAGCAATTTTAATGAGACAAAGATTTCAGTATGAAACACACAGTTTGAATGCTCTAAAAATTCTATTTTTCTTCATAATTACATCAAACACTTCCTCCCCTGTGTCCACTACACAGGGAGAACAAATTTTGTGTAAATAAACAAAATGTAGTTTGTGTCTATAAACTTGCCTTACATATACAAATACTTTGAAAACTGAATAATTTTATACAAATTTTGTGTAGGTCCTTGGATAGTAAGTATTAAAATGCAGAACTTGTATATGTATATACATGTACATACAACTGTTCCAAGCTAAAAAATGAGTGATGGCTCTGGCCCAGGATGGGCCGTATATCTAGAGGAGAGTTTCCGTGTTTAATAAAAGCTTTTCTCTGTCAAGTTGATTTAAAAACTACAGCTGCTGTTTGAAGCTGCTGTATTTCTTGGAAACTCATTATAATCCCAACAGGGTGTTTTATATTTGAGCAACAGCAGTGCATTCTAAAATATTTTGCTCACATGATTTTCCATGACTATTACACAGAATACAACAGATTTTTGTTAGAATTTGGAACCCATAAAAAGAGACAGATGTCTCAAAGAACTTTGCAGGTTGTATGTGGAACATTTTTTAATTTCCTTAATAAACTATATTTCTGTGCAATACTCCCATGAAAGCCAAATCTTTTAATAGTCTCAGTTGGTAGAGCTTTAAATGAGTTACACCAGTCTCCTAGATGATGTGTAAACCCTGAACCAGATTTGCAAAGGTTGCTTTACGTAAATTAATTTTTTGTAACTATTCCTTTTCCAGCTAATTATGAAAGAAAAAAAAAAATGATGTGACTGTGTTTTGATTTTGACAAGTTCTAATATATAACATTTTCTAAATTAAAAGATGTCTTTGCTCTTCTGCTCTTTTTTTCTCCCACCTTCCTACCATATACCTTTTTTACCAGGTGTAACATACTAATTGATATCTTCATGAAATTTTCCTGTTACTTCTTCTCCTCAGTCTTGTTGTTTAAGCCTTTTCCCTTTATTTACATCCCCTGTACACACACTCTATTCACACTTTTTTCATGACACAAGTGTAACGCAGTGACAGGAAAAGAAAATGAAGCCTACTACTCTCTGTCGAATCCTTCCCCAGCCCCACTCAGGCCCAGCTATCTGATACAAATTCAAGCTTTCACAAAATAAGAGGCTCTTTAAAGATAGAATTACAGTTCGTATACTCTATATTTTGCCATACACAAGATTCAATAGATCCTGTCGCTATAGCTGATAGAAATGAGAAGCTGTAATGCTGCATATGAACTAGTAATGTACCTAGAACTGTTTTGACAGATGTAGCCTTAAATTGAATTTGTAATGTACTCAAATAAGCTATACACAATTAGGATCAACATTGCTATCCCCTGATTGATTCATGATTAGTATGTGCGGGCTTTAATATCTCTTAGGAGAAGGATCAAGTGACCCTAACTGAATCCAGCTTGTCCATTTAAGTGCTTGATTTTTTTCTAAAAGAGTTGTTTGTGTAAATAACACATCTCAATGAAGGGAAGCTGATCTCGTTCTGGTTAAGTTTCTTTTAAACGTGGTGTAAATTACAATTTCAGTTATTCATGTCTTTTGTAGAACTGTACTTCAAAACATTTCACATTAAAACTAATAGAGATGAGGAGGCAATGCATGAAAAAGTAGGAAATGAGGTTCTGAAACCTTATTTATATGCATCAGAATAATTACTCCAGCATGTAGAAGTGGAGCTCTTTCTCTTTGAGCTAAATATTTTCTTTTCCATTTCACTGTTAAAGCAAACAGAATATGTATGTTTTTGATCTTATTGTTGATTAAGAAAACCCTCCTAGAACCCTGAACCAGACCTCAGAAGCATCATTGTGCAGCGACAAAAGCTTTTTATTGCTAATTGTAAAAGCAGGCCAGTCTCCAGCAGAGAGTTGCTGGGTTGCTGACTGATGCCTTGACAGATAACAGACAATCAGTGCGACACTCCAAGATTCCCCGGTGGAAAAACAAAAGACGCTTAATTTACGAACAACAACGAGGCATCCACTTAGCGATACCATTATGCACTGGAAAAGACTCCGTGCCATGCAGACATACAATGAGCTTGCTACAAAGTGGGGACAGAGTTGGGTTTGTCCGTGAGTGGGCAAATAACGAAGGAATGGCCATGACACTCATTAAAAGCCTCAAACCTTTCTTTCCCAGCTTGGGTGGGGCTGTCTAGTGTTTGCGCAGTAGGTCTCGGCGACAGCGTAGAGGTGAACTGTGTCCACTTGGGAGATTCAGACTTATTTTAAGGGATTTTCTATCCCTCTGCTTATCAAAATGGGACTGTCAGGGATTTCAGTGCTCTGTTGCACTGGAACGGGAGGGTGGCAGCAAGTAAAGCTACCAGAGGAATTCATAGGTGAGGCATGAGCCATCGGGACATTGGGGGACACAGAGCAAAGGTCCAACCATTAACAGGGTTTCTGAAGCTTCCCAGTAGCTTATTACGGACAGGCTGCAGCTGAGGCTCTTTTTCCTTTGAATTTAAATCTCACAGCAAATGCACTGCAGGAGTGTGAGTATGAAATACAGAATTGTGTCATGAGCAAAGGGCAAGTTTTCCTGAAGCAGTGAGGCGGATCTAAGTTTGCTTACCCCATTAACAGCCCCTTTTCACCCTTCATCAAATCCCTGTTGTTGTTATTGTTATTATTACATGGAGCTCACTGGGATGGCGGGAACATGCTAGCCACAGGCCAGACCCCGCAGAGGCAGATGCAGGCCTCTCCAAACCCTTGTCTCAGTCAGTGCTGAGGTTTGGTGTGGAGACATTTGCCATTTGTGGCCTTATTTGTAGCTACAGAGCACGGGAAGAAGAAGAGATGGATAAAGCTCATATAAAACCTGTTTACGGTTACGTGCATTGCAGAAACACTTGCTCCCACACCTGCCAACTATGCGATTAAAGCGACCCATAGTCTGCCAGTGCTGCATGGAGCACTATCATGGAGGCTGGCGTATCCAACAGCTTGTAATGAAACCAAAGGTAGGTTTGCCCAGACATTGGGAAGGGGGTGTGTGGGAAAACAAACCTGGCAGACCTTCGGGATGAAATCACACCAGCTGGGAAATCTCTGGAGGGGAAGAACAGGAGCTTGACCAACAGAGAGCCAAAAAAACATGTGAGGAATAATAATGTGACAATAAGTTACTGACTGGGCTGAGGTTTGGTTATCCCAGGCACTCTGCATCTGGTGCGATGGCAAAGCGGAGCGACAAACTGCTCCTCCCCAATAGTCCCACGCAAACACATGCAGCTTCTTTACTGCGATTTAGATGCTCTGCAGGATTCTCAAGAGAAATGGCAGCTTTCAGACAGTCCTTAGAGCAGAGCTGAGACACAAGCAGTGACCTTTTGACCATGTTTGGTGGTTTTTAACACTGTGCTGGAATGTACACTGAACAAAGAGAGCAGTTTCTATGAAAACAGGTGCATTTGAACTGGTCAACCAAATACAGACTGCTGAACAAAATGGAAATGCTACTGAGATTCCTGCCAGACCCCCTGGGTGGGGAGCTTTCAGTTAAGACCAGAGGAAGCTATCTCTTGCATAAGATACAGTTAAGTCCTGTGGCACCCTATAGCTGAATGACCTGCCATCAAAAGCTACCCTTCTCCTCTGGCATGCAGGAAAACTGTCCCTTCCCATTCATATGTACACTAAAAGCTCATGGAGCTTTCGGGGGAACTTGCTGTGAAGTTTGTTGTTATTTTGGGTTTTTTTCCCAACTCTCAAACAATATCTGAATTACATTCCAGAGCTGAAACAAACACAGCAGTGCAACTGTCAAAACTATTCAGCAATTTCCCTTATGAGTTACGAAAGTGCACCTCTTACTAAAGGAAAAAGAATGCGTGTTACCTTTATTCAGCCCACTCAACAGAGTATCCTGCTGGGAAAATCCCTGTCTCTGGGGCCATAAGCTTTTCCTCTTTAAACTTATTTTCTTCAAAGTTTGCTTTTTTGTTTTCACTGTAAATTGCCTAGAAAAGTCACAGGGCTTCAAAAACTGAGTATGTGTGCATGCCTGAGTCGATATAGTTTATTTACTTACACATTTACTATCAGCAAATGAAATGAGGTGCAGTACTTCATGTTTACAGTTTTTTCACATGGGTGTTTGTGATAGGAGTTCTGGCTTCATTACATAAAATTGTGCGTTCAGGTAAATCTACAGAGGTTTGAGGGCTTGGTTCTCTCTTATGCTGCCTCTGGTAATTCAGATTACTGCAAACAGAATATGAAACAGGTCAGAAATATGAAGGAATTAGAATGGTCGTAGTTGTGGGGAGGTCCCCGTGAAACAGTCACTTTTTCTGTTGATAGAGTGTATCTAGGACTAGCAGGCATCCAGGCTACCAAACACATACCCTCTGTTTCCACTGAATAGTTTTATACAAGTGGAGAATGAAGCTTTGGCCATGCCTCGGATTTTGGTTTTGGACAACCTTGACAGAGCCATAGATGTCTCATGTTATTTCATGGAGAATTTTTTTTGGTTGGTTGGTTGGTTTGGTTTTTTACCCTGAATTAAAGATTGTTTGGTCATTTAACTGTCATTCAGAGAGAAAGTCTCCTTTACCTCTTTTTTCTTCTATGTAAAGAATGGAAGATTTCATTCCTTTCTCTTTGGAACAATGTAAAGTCATATGAAAAATAGCCATTTTAAAAATCAGCTGAGCTTTTCAAAGCCTGTGAAAACCAGTTATGTGCAAATTCCCCTTGATTTGATTTAAGTGACTACATAAAGTGCACAGGAATGGTAATCTGGCCTCTTTGATTCTTAAACAGAACAGTAAACCAATTCTTAAACAGATTATCGAACAGAACAGTAACTAAAGCCCCAAAGAAAGAGGGACACAGTGTTGTGTACCACTGTCTAAAAAGGTAGATGCTGCAGCTTTCCAGACATTATTAGATATTACTGAGTTATTGCAAGTCTGTTCAAGCTTTGGTGTCCTCTGGAGTAAAAAAATAATTCATCATCTCTGCAGAAGAAGAAGAAGAAAGAAAAGCACAGGTCTAAGGGATTTTTAATGCAACAATTTTTGATTGATAGATTCCTGTTTTATTTCTTTATTCTTAGATTAATCCAGGGTTTGGATATAATTTACAACAATGTCACAGCTCTGTGCTGTGTATGTGCTATGGCTTGCCCTTACTTGTACCATCTGTACGTTTATGTGCCGCGCCTACCCTGAAACTTATTACCAGCATCGCCAGTACTGTCTAAAATAACTCCTTTATAGAAAACCAAAATGTATTAATCCCTTGCCATTTCTTCTAACAATTCCTTAGATATCTCAATGACAGCTGTATACAATCAAACGCAGCTACCCACACCCTCAGAAATCAAATGTGTCTAATCTGATGTTTTACTTATTCAAAAGTCAGGTATCGCTGAACTGAGTCATTTTGGCTCCTTACAGTCAGTACTTCCCGAAAACGCTTCAGCCCACCTATCTGGGAGACCTTGTTTGGAATGAGGGAATTTCCCTGCTGGCGGCGGTGCTACTTGCTCTCCACTGGCAATACGAGGTGCCTAGGAGACTGGTTTAGCCCAGATTCCTAAATTTTAGATGCTTTAAGATAGACGTAACAAATTCCATCCTAAATCCATTGATATTTGCCTTTAAGGCATTGGAAGAGACTTTCTCCCCTAGCTTGCTGGGAAAATTTAAAATTGCTTTGTGATCTAAGGATCACTCTCCCCTTAAAACAGAAATACAGTATAGGAAACAGAATAAAACAGACTCTAAAGCTCAAAAGGATTACAAGAGGATTTAGTCTGACCTCCGGCACATTACAAGCCACAGACTACAGATGAGATGACAAAGATATTTGTTTTTTCTTCAGAATGACAACATGGAAAGTGTTACTTTTATAGCAAAAAAGGGCTTTTAATGAAATAATGGAATAATTTCCATTGAAGACAAATTCCTGGCAAGATACAACTTCACTTTACAATCTTCTTCCTAATGTTTAACTAGAGAAAGCATTATATTCTTCTAGAGATTTGGTTTGATCTGGCTTGAACTCACAAATGCTTATTGAAATGCTAGACGTGAGTTTAAAACGCAGAGATCATTCTGGCTCTGAGTGTCTTTGAAAATCAGGTTTGTTTTGGAGGAGATTTAATTATCTGTTTGCTTCTTTAAACATAGTTTTATAACTTCTCAGATGAGTATTCAAAGCAAACCGCAATCATTATCCAGAGTTTTTATTAAAGAAAGAACAGAACGTCTGCTAATTCAGGAAGCCAAGTAAACCATAGATAGGAGGCTCTGTATCTCAAAGAAAGACCTTTAGCTTTACAGGAACAAGATGCTTTTCCTGCAGGTGTTTGAGTAAATGAGAGAAATTAAAACTGACGTAGCATTGTGCAGCCACGCAGGCCCAACTTACAATGGCTGCATTATATATTACAAGAGATACTTGTTGTATTCATGCTGTGGATCTCTCTTAGTAATACGTGTCTAGCGAAGACAGTAATTACCCTAGCTACCTTCATTATAGTCTTGTATAAGTCTGTATACTTACGGTATACACAGTATATACTTATATACGTAGTATAGTCTTTATAGTCTGGACACAGAATTGGCCTTCTTATACCTGGAAAGCTCATGTGAACTGAATCCATAGGGAAATCTAAACAGTGGCCCTTTATTGCAAACCACATTATCACACTGAATTTTGTTACAAAACACAATTTTATTAAGGGCAATTGGTGCTCAAATTGGTCATGGAATATTCAAAAAATAGCACTCTCCATCAGAGAATCAGGCAGTATAACTTCAGATTTTGAGCGAGGCAGCTCAGGAAGCAAAGTCTGCTGTGATAAAGGAAGCTGCAGGTCTTGTCTCTGCTTCCCAGCGTGCGTTGGGACAAACGCAGACCAAAAGGCGTTTGAGCTTTTGAGCCCGGCTTCCACAGGGCACGCTCTTACCTCAACAGGCTGGGGTGGCCATCTCGGAAAAGTCAGGGAAAGCATCATGTAAAGGGGAAGGTGGGAGAAATTAGCTCTGTAATTATGTTCTCTAATTATAGGTGATGGTATAGAGAAAAGTTTGTATGAGAATAGACGTATTTTGTTTCTGTTAGTTTTCATGGCTGCCTGTGGAGCTTTCAGCACATACCAACCACACAGGGCTCGATCTTCCTCTAATTTCTAAAGGCGAAAATCATGTATACTTGTGTCAAGGAGCTGAACTGACGTGGTGAGTGAGGACACTGAGGGGTGGTGTGTTGAGTGGGGTCATTCACCCCTGCATAACGTGGGCCCAATGTGTGACCCAACATGCACGGTGTCTGCTTTGCATGGAAGTGCCTGGTTGCACTCGAAAAAAAAGACAGTGGAGGGTCTGTTTGTTGCCTTTTTGGTTTTGATTTCTAGTCCAGGCTGCATCCTTCTCTGCAGAAGTTTCCCTTGCTCTCTAGGGCAGTTAACCCCCAGTGTCCCCAAATTGCATACCCCAGAGACATATGAATGAACATGAGCCACGAGAGTGTGTTTCTGCAGGCTGATTGCAGAGAGACAGCCAAACATTTTGTTATTAAAAGTTCTCTGCATGCTCTGAGGTTAAACTTTATAACTTGACAAGTCTTCTGAGAAAAAGAGGAAGTTCTTTGGAGGCAGGTTCCTGGTTGCAGACACGGGACACGATAGTTGGGGAAGTGACGGAGGCTGGGTGGAGGGGATGGGGTGCAGGAGCAGGCCCGGTGGGAAGGTGACCCCCAGGCAGCTGGCACCACAGGTTGGGTTTGGGAGGGCGCCTTCGGCTGCGGATGATGCAAACACATTTGGGATACTTGGCTTCTAACCCCGGCACGTTTCCATGGCACATATGCTTCCCTGACAACCACACTGATGTTACTTAATGTGGGAGGCTGCTGTGATTATATACTAACCACAGTGCTAGAAAATTATTAACCCGCCTATAATAACAGAGCTTTAAAGTGTCCCTTTTTATCACTCTCCCTGCCTATCTCGCAGCCCGTTTCAGTCCCCTGTGCTCATTTAACACCATCTGTGGAGAGCTTTTCCCCTTGATTTGCAGTAACTCACCATCAGACTGTGAAATTGTTTTTTTCTCATCTCGGCTTTCCTGGAATTCTTCCTATTTCTGGCTTTACAGATTCCTTGTTCTGAAGTCCTCTTCATCTCAGGCACCTAGGAGACAATATGTGTTTTTTCAGCCTTTTTTGATTTGTGAGCTCCTAAAAATTTGAAATGAAAGTTCATACTGTGGTACAGTGTAGTTAAGCCTGCTGGCATTAGACTTACTACTCATAGTTACCTTTCTCTGACCTCCTAGAAGCAGGTTGTGCTCTATAAATACTGGTTATAAAGCTGTGGTTGCAGGCATACAAGTATTATATCAATTCCAGTGCCCTGGTGACAACAAAGGAGACCCAGGATGCAAACATAATCAAAACCACAGAATCTAAATGTAGCGTGAAGAGCTAGAAAAGCCATTCTACAAGCATACTAATTTTATTAGAGGTACTTAGTACGTGTGCAACATATGCCTCCTGTTTTTGGGAGAGGGAGAAAAAGGGGCAGAATTTTCTAATAGGTAGTTATGAGTACACTTCAGATGATTCAGAATTCAGGTCCAAATCAGGTAAAAACATATGAAGTTTCCCTGAACATCTTGGTTTAACAAAATACACCACGGAATTATTTTCAAGAAATTCAGCCCGCTCCAAAGTCAGATTTGATAGAACCATCCCCAAACTTGTCAGCTTCAGGAGGTGTGATTAAAACAAAAAAGGGAAATGTTCACAGTACTAATTTTAATCAGCAGCTTCTCATTCTCAGTATCTCTCCAGTATTGAGACCTATTTTCTTTGGAAGATATAGTCAGTCAGTGACAAGATACAGTGTAGTCCAAAATCCTTTCTGCTTTGCTTCCAAAGCAATGTCTGTGGACATAATCACATCCACTCATCCACTGAACTGCCTCTTCCCAAATATCTGTATACACATCTAATGCTGTGAAGATATATGGCAAATTTCCATTCCAAGAAATAACTTCATAAACTTCAGTCTTTATGGAATATAGAGAGTTCCATGCCAAGGTGAAATTCTCAGCAATCAGAGGCCACAGTGTAGATGATAAGCACCCTGTTCTCCCACTAATGCCACACTGAAATAGCAATATTGGGGAGACAAGAGATATTGATTTGGTTACGCACAGAAGGATGGTGAGCAACACAGGTAGTGAGCACAGTGTATAGTATAGTGATTAGTATATAATCAGGAAAATCTCCTTCCCTTTGCAAATAATTTCTGTTCACGTAGCTCTTTGCCATAAATTGCATCTGAGATAAGGAATCTCTTTAATTTCAATGATCTCAGCATAGCAGACTTTGGGTATGCCTTAGCCATTAACTTCTTTCACTTCCTTGCCATTGAATAGGTTAAAAATGGTTTCTGCATTGCATGTTTAATGTACAACCAATTTTCATCCTGACTGCAACTGTCTCTGCTCTTGCCCTTTTGCATGTCCAGGTGCATGATGGGAGGGTCAAGTCAGACAACCCTCCTAATGAAGAGCATGAAAATGAACTTCTGCTTCTCTTCTTTTGATTTTATTCTTTAGGGAATGTTAAGTAGAAAATGGAAAAAAAATGCATAAAAAGCCATATTACTGGCATTTTCTGCCAAATTCTGCATACCAGACAGTGGTCAAACTCAAAGACTGTATTAATAATGGAACTTGGCTTTCACTAGAGAATGAGCTAATAATCTTAGAAGATTTAAGGTTTTATTTGTGTTTTAGCATTGCAGTGGTCTACACAAAGTCTTGAACTTTTATATGTTAAATAGTAAAGCTCTTGTTGATGCTACAACTTGCGTGTGGGTGCAAGTTTCACTTCTGGATTCCCAGTGAAGGATATTCCCTACTGTCTAAAGAGTCAACATATCTGTATCATTCCATCTTGGAAATTGTAGAAGAGTTTGGTAGAGTCTTAAATGTAATAATGCATTGAGGAATTAGAACCTTTAGCTTTTTAGACTCACTTTTGGGACACTAGGAATGGAGAGAAAATATTGCATGTAAATGTAGGAGTAAAGGTTTTCAGTAATGCGTATTTCTAAGAGCAACTTGTTAGCCTGATGTCTGTAGCTTAGATGCTGAAGACTAGGCACCCAGAGTGATTTGACAGAGCTTTTGAGCTGCTTAAGTCTCCTGCTGAAACTGAGATTCTTCATTTGAGGCTTGTAAGTCTGAAGTTTGGGTTCAACATTGCCTGGTCAGCCCTGCCTGGTCAATTTGGTCTGTGGGATTTCTCCTCTCTTGGTTTGTAGCTTAACAGACTGCTGATACTCTTTCAATTTGTGTTTTGAAAACCAGAATAAACACGAAATGCCATTGCTGTGCACAGCCCTAACCATCTCCCCCGCTCCGCCACTAACACAGATGTGACATGGCAGCAGGATTCTCCCCAGGCAAACCAGCCATAAACACAGTTACTTCCACAGCCTGCAGCCCACTCAAGAATGAAAGTGAGGTCTGAAATCCTCCTTATTTTCCATCTGTCATGCCAATCATCCCCCTTGCTGACATCTTGAGCACAGCATGAGGGGGGTAAATGAATCTGTGGGGTAGCTCCAGTGACTTCCCAGGAATTATGTCATGAGTGAATTTGATGCACTGCATCCCTAGTTACAAATGCTGAGCCAGGAAAAGAAAGGAAAAACACTGGAATGCTTGAAAAAAAGGCAATATGAGCTAACAATAGTCTCCAGGCTTCATTATAATGATAACAGATGGAATTAATAGAATTTATGGTGGCTGGACTTCTGCTCATTTCAGCTGTTATTCTGCTGATGGTCCGCATTGCAGTATAATTAGACATACTGCGATGGTTTTAAACCTGAGAAATACAAACATCCAAAAACAGCCCTTAGCTGAGCATTTTCCTGTTGATTGCTCTTCACCTGTAGCTGAGGTATTACAGTAGCTGTCTGTACAGAGTAGCAGCTAATGGTGGAATCCCAGGTCTCCTTCATATCCGTACAGGATATGGGAGACTGCCTAAATGCTGTATTGGTGTCATTGTATGTATTCCTCACAGGCAAGTTTCAGACCTAGGACTCCTTGTTTTCCAGATTAACATATGTTCTTTCCTTTCCACGGTCATTCAAGCTGCTCATCTCAGCGCAGCTTCCTGGGGAGCATGTTCAGCGAGGAGGGCTGAGTTCACGGTTAGGGAGCAATAGGTGCTGCAGCTCACTGCAGGAGCCAAAGGGTTTGCTGCGGTGTGGAGGACAGAGGGGCTGCTGTAGTTAAAAGCTGAGCTACTCTCTGCCACTGAGCACAGCTGGGGTGATTTCTTCAGCCTCAGGGTGGTTGAGGAAGGCTCAAAAGGGGCTTGAAAATGAAAGCTGCTGCTATTGCTTCAGAGAACGAACTGGGCAGTCCTTCCCTGGCACACTGTTGTCTTGTTCCCTGTCAGAGACGGCAGTCACGGATGCCTTGTTTTGCTGCACGCTTCCTTTGAGCAACCTTTGCCTGAGGCATTTGCGCTTGGTAGTCTGGAAGGACTCTGGGGTGCTCCCTGACATTGTAGCTCAGGAGTGATCGGCCTGTGGCTTTGGGTGCAGGTAGCCTGTGACTATTTCAAGTGCAGCATCCAAATCCCTGCACTGCCACCTGAGCAGCCCTGGAGCTGGGTTAGAGTCCTAGCAGCGATAAAGAAACTAGCAATGGCTGCTGGGGCTGGAACCACCAGAGGCCTCCGGTGCCATACTCAGCCTGCCTCGTCCTGCGGGCAGCCACTCGCTTACAAAGAGCCACCGCTACCGCCTGCCTTTCAGCTGCTCCCGGAGCATCTCTAGCCTTCAGTGCTCACCTCTTCAGAGCTCCAGACCAGGATGGGTAAGCAAATAGAAAACAGACTCCAGCACAGCCTTAAAATGTCCACTGGACTCAAGTTCACCAGCATGAGAATCATCCATAGCTGGTTTTGAGACTTACCGCATGATAACTGCCTTTCTTTTGACCAGTGCCCTGACTGACCAGAAGTCACCTCAAACGAAGGTCTGGTCTGAAGGATGGTGTCTCCCACAAAACGTCAGTCCTCTGACTCTATCCCATGGTTTGGGTACTGGACGTGGACTTAAAAATCTAAGATTGTGTCAAGGCCAAGAAGGCTGGTAATTATTGAGTTCCAAAATTATTAGGGCAATGAAGTATTAATTAAGTTTTAATTCTGCTCTATTCTGCAAATTGCTCTTAAAGCTTCCTTAATTCCCTTTCTATTATCTCTTTTTTTCCTTTCTTTTCTTTCCTTTGTGGTTTAGGAGCAATTTGCTCCTGCACCGAAGTGTAAATGTCTGCCTTTGACAGAAGGAAACTGCTGATCTGGTGCATAGATTTCAGCAGTGGATGGTTTTGATTCACTAGAGCTGGGAGGGATGATGACAGATGTTAGCTCCTGCTACAGAGACACTGCATAAAGCTGTTCTGAAACAGCATCAGATCTATACACTTGCTAATCAAGTCACAGTGAAAGTGCTAAACTTCTCACTCCTGAAGTGTATCAGGTTTGGTGCTAGACTTCTAATTGAATCACCAACTGACATTTTTTGCATTCTCTTAGGCCTTTATAGTACAAGAGGCTGCAAGGTAAAAAGATTCTGTGGATTCCTTCTGGAAGGGAATATAGACAGGGAGTATTTCTATTTTGTATTGCCATGACCACAAGTACAGCTGGGCATCCCTGATTCTCACTCCGAGGCTTCATAGGGAGCTGAAAGCTGTTTTTATGATGTTTGTATATACATATAAAAGAATAGTGCATCAAAGTATTTATTGATATTTGTTGATTTTAAATATGTTTCAGATCTGTTTGCTTAGGAGGCAAGTATTCCGGAGTCCTGTCAGCAGAGCTAGCCCATAGTTTCTGATGGACGGAGCACCGAGAGGCATCACACTCGTACACAGTTGTTACCAAAATTCTCAGTGTACATGCCAACAAAACGTACTAATTTTTACGAGTGCACTGAACTACAATCGTATTTTGGTGCCAATATAGGTGGAGTATTGGCCACCCAAGTCTCCTGCCCTGCTTTGCACTGTCCTACTTCTTCCCTCGAGAGCTCTGGTCCCAAAGCAGTTTCTGCTTCAGCAGAGGAAAGCAGTGTTTCTGAAGGGCAGTGCTAGGGAGGTCCAGTGTCCAGAAGTAAGGAAGGGTGGCACCACCCGTTCTGCCCTCCCCAGAAAGTCACAGCTCAGTAGCATCGCTGCACATGGTAATACCTCAGCACTTAAGAGCAGGTTCTCTGCATTGCTGGGGTTCTCCAGCACCATAGGTTTCCCCTGGATCAAGTGTGGGCACATAATCATATTTCTGTCAAACTGGCCAAGGCACAGGATGATGACATTTGTGCCAGCTTTATGCTTTTATCTTGGCTTTACGCTGGCTCTGGGAGGAGAGACGTTATCTGACCTGGCAGAAAGTGTGAGCTGTAGAGGCAGTGATACCTCATCTGGCATAAAACCTGTCAGTACAAAATTAAGTCATCGTTTTTCTTTATTTGAATTGGCAGTGTGAGTTCATTCTGGATCAGCACTTTCATCATGTGTCTGGCAACATTTCTGATGGAGTATTAACAGCCCTAAAGCGGGATTTACTGAGTTGTAGGACCACAAACTTACTGTTTGAGCTTACTCTGATAAAAACGCAGGGAGGTACTGGGTGGCAGTTTTTACCAGGTTTCAGAACGTTTTCTCGGTAGGAACAATTTCCTCCCCCACGAAAAAACACCCTCAAAATCCCTATCTAACCAATAAACCCCACCCCAATGCAAAAAAATCCATGGATTAAAGGTTCATATGTAACTTTTGACACACTCCCCCAAACCAAACCTTTTGTGTAAGTGGGAAAAAGAATCCTTTTGTGGTGTGGAAAGTCAACACAGCATAAATCACTATTTTGCTTGTTCTGTTGCTAGACATGCTGAACAAGAAACCACTACCAGACCTGTGAAATTCTTCAATTAATCCTATGGGAGTGATTATGTCCAATACTCTTGGGACCGTGAAAAAATGCTTAAACATATTCCACTGACTAAAATGTAGTATTTTCCTAGTTGCAGTAAGGATGGTGTTATGCACTAGCTAGAATACTTGAATTAAATGACTTGACATAACTTTTACTTTTCTCTACCTCATTTTCCAAAAATGATTTGGAAATAGAGCGGTTTAAAACTATAACACAGCTTCTAAAGAATAGAAGGCATTGCCTAAAAGTTTAGTCTTTCAATACTTCTGTTTGCTAATGAATCCTTGGAGTAAACAAGCACTCTTTTACCCACAGTTTCTGCAAAGCACTTGCCTTTTGTTTCACACCCAGTACACTTGGCTGAATGAGGTAATGCCTACATCTCCTAGGCCAGGAATGTATTCAGATTGGGCACTGAAACAGGGTGGGAGGATAAAACCTGCTCTTTGGTAAACACAGGGTGAACTTCAGCCCAGCTTCCAGATTGCTGTGCTCAGAGGAAAGATTTAGGACTGCTTGTCTGAACACAAAAACATCACTTCATCAGTTTAGCAACCGATTCAAAGCTTCACATAGGTGCCCTCAAATGCATTCAAAACACATTATGTATACATAAATATGTGTTTTAAATTAAGAGTTCTTGTGACAAAATTGCATCGAGTCAGTTAAACACTACTCTGTCCTCAATACAAATACTGTTTTTCAATTCAGTCATTTAGAAGCAGGTGCTGAAGCAGGTTTCCTGAGGTAGAGGCTGAAAGGACCCTGGTTCTGACTGAGCTATAGCAACCCTCTGAAAAATAAAAAAGAACTGCTCTGCACAGCAATCATGAAAACACAGATCTGTTTCACCCAAGAAAGCTCCTCTGCATTCCTGACACAACATTAGACTTCAAATAATTTTCTTTAGACATCAAAGTCAGACAAGCACAATTTTCAGAAGTACATTAAATAGTATTTATTGAGTCTGTAATGTCAGGGGCAAAACTATAATCTTAGTCCCAGCTATTCATACACTGTGGCACTGAGCCCTCATGTTCTTTCACCCATCCGACAAATGAACAATAATATGGAACATCATAAAGAGGGGGTTTGAAAAAAAAACCCTATGCTCTCAGTTTTGAAAACAGGAAACAAACTGAACTCCTGTTCTCATTCACAAATACATTTGTCTTCTTGATTAAACATAGTATGTTTTTATGGAACAACAGACTTCTCCTGATCTCTGGGAGAAGGTATGGGATGGTTGACCTGAAAGAAAGTAAAACTATGGAGAGCACTGAGAGCTTTTCCATACCAGCACAGTGACAGCTGGATGGTTAATGCAGACTTCAGACTGCAAAGAATTCCTCACAAGAGCGAGGGATGCTACCAAATATCCAGTTGGGAAGAGCCCCTCTTCTTGGGAAGCCTTTGTGTCTGGGACTGATCCTGGGGGTGCACATGGTCAACAAACCATCAAGAGCCTGCCTGTAAAATCTTATGGCAGAGGTTGTTTTCATTTTTACCACGGTGACCCTTCTGCATAGTAAAAAAAGGCATCACACAATATACACAGATTCATATTTACAGAATAAGTGGCAAAAGAGGAAATTAGATACAGTGACATTTATGTCCAGGCGTTAACAAACAAGATCCCTTGTGTTGATTCAGGGGTTATTCACAGTTTGTTTAAGCGAGTCCTTTTCTCTGCACAGGGGTTCTCCTGTTTTGCAAACGAGAGCCAGCAGGATGTCCCACTGTAAGAAACAGACACTTGCTCTCCCTTAAACCATGGTCATGACCTTCAGAGAGGCAGGTTGGAATCTCCTAATCTTCTTCTTTAGTGCCTTTGAAGCTTTAATGCGACAGATTTTGGGCACTGGGGGAAGAGGCTTGGAAGAGGTCTGGACAGTCCCCGATTGTCTGACCGAACCTTCAGGCCAGATCAGCTCACTTTCATCCGCCTCATCATAGTCAAGGGCAAGGCTGCTACTGTTACTGCTGCCATCCGAATCGCTTTCGCTGGACTCACTGTCCCCGAAACGGTTAGTCGTGAAATCGCTGACCTCCCCTTCGCTGGTCTCTGCAATGGTGGAGTGAAAGAGGGAAGCGCATTCTGCAGAGTACTCGGAGTGGTCCGACTCGCTTTTGGCATAAGCTCCGTGGCGCTGACTTTTGGAGCGAGCCCTCATACTGACAGTGCGCAGGACACCAGCTCTCCTTGCTGGCTGCCTGGGCACTCCCAGGCCAAAGCTACTGGAGAGGCTGGCCAGGTGGGCCTTGGCAGAGATCTCGACCGTGGACTGCCACTTGCGCTGCTTCTTCTTGTTGGCTGTGTCTACGCAAGCTGCTTCGAGGGAATACAGTGCATTGGCAGAGGCTCTGTAGAGCTCCGGCCTGGATGGCGCGGTGGGGAGCCTGACCTGCACAGGGAACAGGCTAGACTCCGAGCACGACCTGCCGGTCACGTCACCAGAATACGAAGGTCTCCGCACGAGGCTCTTCGCTCCATGGGGTCTTTGGGACTGATTCCACTCAGCAGGCAGCCTGGCAGCCCCATGGGACCCTCTCGCCTTCTCCACGCAAAAGGCTTGCTTTCCAGGCCGTAGTACCTTTTCACTATTCCTCCTCTTTATCTTCACTGCCTTTGTTTTGGAGCTGGCAAACTTGACCCGGACTTGGTGGGATTCTGCAGGGACGAACTGAGCATGAACAAACTCGCTGCGTGCCACTCGCTCATGACACCCGCCGTTAGCCAATTTGGCATTGCCACACCTTTTGAGGGGCAGCTTTCTGGGTGGGATGGCTTTAGCGTTCCAGGTGCCCAGGCTGGAGTCCTCCTGGCACAGCTGCGAGCAGGAGGAACTGCGCTCCACGCTGCTCTCCGTTGCTTCTGCCAGAGGAGAGCCCCTTGCTGCTGACTTGGCAGGATAACAACTATTCACAGCTGATGGCTCTGTGTCAGGCCGAGTGGATGGCTGTTCTTCATTCACACAGCGCATGGCCTCCTGCTGCTTGGCACATTCCCCCTCCAGCACCTCTCTCTGCAGCTTCCCTTCAGCTTTGTTACTTTCCAGAGAACTCGCTTGTTTTTCCAGCTGGCTACTGCTGCTGTTAATTTTCACTCCACCGGCACTGGGGGTTATAATGAGTCTCTGGTGCATTGTGGCTGGCTGGCTCTTTGTTGAAACCCCCTCGCTGGCATCAGCCCGATTGTTCCCTTTGCATCTCGTCAGCTGCAGTAATTTATTGATGTAACCCCCTGGCTTGGCCTCAGTGGTTGGCTGAGTCCTAACCAAGCTGGGACCTGCCGCACTAGGCATGGGTTTGCTGGGAGGAGCCTGGAGGTCTGCTTCTGGGGATGTCCCCACCAGGGAGAAAAGGGGACTTTGTAAAGCCACCGCATGAAGGGGGCTTGGGTAAGGATACACATCAATGCCATTCTTGGAGACCAAGTCGTTCTGGAATTTGGGGTCCACGCTGAGCAAGTGCGTGTCTCCGGCACGGCACAGAGGCAACACGGATTTGGGATCTATCTCTTTCTGAAACCTAGTGTCTGCTGGAATGAGTCTTTCCAAGTCACCTACACAGTGGATGAAAATAAATAACCTAATTAAATCACAGGCAATTACATTAAAACTGGCTTATGCTAAAAGTGCTGCTTCAGAGGGATGTGCTAGCTTTTACTAAAATCAGTAGCATGAACGAAGAAAATAGTTTCAGTCCTGCAAGATCACTGAATTAATTCAAGGCTTTTATTTACCTGACCATAACAGAGATTAGAATGACTTTTAATGCTAGTAATAAAACTCATGCCTTTGCAGGAAATTTAAACTGTGCTACTTGGATGAAAGTAAATCTGTGCACATATAAAAATGTTCTAGAATGTCACAGACTAACAGGAATCCAACCAATTAAACAAAAATAAGGGATTATTTTTATTTCTTGGCAGAGATAAAAAGTGAATCCAACAACCAGAAAGCCTGAAGCTGAATGTCATGTAAAATTATCCAATACAGCAGATATAGTTTTTGAACACATTGCCCCTAGGATAGGATAAAGACTTCCTCTGGATATATGACTCAGAAATTCCTGAAATTTCCAGCACGCGGAGTCAATGGTATTTTTTTTATAGTGGTTAAATTTGAATTCCAGCTTTTCCTCCAACACTTTTATATCACGTGTCTTGGAAAAATCTATAGTACTCAACCAGCTGCTTTAAGCAGACTTAAGCAGACACTAGGTTATAGTGTTTCTTAACCTCTTACATGCTGGAAGCTGTAGTTGTTTATTCTTTTGCATTTCGCTTTACTAAGGCATTAGTAAACAAAAGCCCTCAACGCACACAGGAGAGCCATTAAGACGCATGTGTCCCGTAGGCCAGAGAGTGATGTGATTCTACTTTTCCTAAACCCCAGATCCAATGAAACCTCCTTAACTGGATCTCTCATTTCATTTGATAAGCACATTACCAGTCTCATGCCTTTCTAAAGTAACTAACTTCTTAAGAGTATTCAATTCTAGAAAGAAATATTCAGAGGTTTTATTAAAAGGCAGAAAATCCGGAATGCCATAATTCTAGGTGTGGGGTTTTTAAAAGTCAACCTTAAGGATGTAGAAGAATGGACTAAAGAACCTTTATTTTGACAGAGAAAAAAATCTAAGGGTAACTACTCGGGCAGATGGGAGGCTCAGTGCCTGAAGATGGCATTTATGGCCACCAATTCAGATCTCTTAAATTTTGGAGTACTGTCAAGGTTGCTGTGAGTTACACTTGGCTGTTGCACCTTCCTCTCAGGAACATCTCCTGCGTGCTGAGAGGACAGGCTGTGTTCTCCTGTGAAGTAAGACTGTTCCATCCAGACAAGTCATCCGATAGAGTGCTATGGTGCTGTGTTACCTCTGGTACCAAGAGTACTGGAACCATCTGCAGTTAGCTTGGATTTCTCTGTACAACAGCGCAGACTTCAGTGCCAACAAATCCTCAGCTAACTGATTTCCTGGCTGCTTCATGCTACCAGGAAACCCAACCATCAAATCTAACCACATATTTCACTTAGAGCGACTATTTCTGTCCTGTGACAGGAAGCTTTTGAAAGACTTCAAAATTTGGCATTGTCCTACCTAAGGCACTTACAGACCTGCTACAGCAAAGGTTAGGATGATGATTTCTCAAACAACATATTTTCAGAACGAAAATTCTTTAGGAAATCGTTGGCAGTCTGTAGTGCTGCTCTCTTGGACAAACAAACCAGGAAGGTGTCAAAAGAATGCTGTGCTTGTGGCATCTCGGCAAGCTTTCCACTTGCCACTAAAAGAAAAGGCAATCAGTTTGTATCTGCAGTTACCTGTGGGCACAAGCTAAGGAGAGGAAAAGAGAAATTTCTTCCCTTCTCCAAATGATGCTTTTCTGAAGTAATACCTTGCCTCACTTCCTGCAATGTGGTCAACTTTGTTGTTGCGAATTGTTTCTTCAAGACTACACCCACTACTACCCCACTGCTTATGTTTCCCACACTGAAGGAAGAGGTTGTAGCCAAGAAGAAGGGAGGTAGTGGTGGAAAAAGGAAGGAGGGCTGAAGGAGGGCTGTAGCCTCGCTCCTGTACCCCTACTTAACATCAGCTATCCCTTTTTCTCTTAGTCTATCTCCTTATTAAAAAAACCATAAAGCCCCTGGGGTCTTAGCAAAATGTTGCAAGGCAGGAAAGTTTCTGATAGAACAAGAAGTTTGTAATGTGAACATGGAAGCCATGAAGCATGAAGCTTAGCTCCATCCCCAGCCTCTGAGAAGCCTTGAGAATACTTTGCTTTTATGCTGTCATTTACCACCATTGCTTCAGATGTGCCTGCACAGGTACGTACAGAACTGGTGGTCTTTGCTTCTGCTCCCAGCAAGCCAGAGGTGAGCTAGCTCAGGTCAAGAAGCTGTGGGAATGACTCCAGAGTGACACAGTACTTAAAATGCATGTTCCCTCTTTCTGTAACGGAACTGGCACGCATCTGGCTGGGTTACCATATGAACTGCGCTAACACAAGGTTGCTCTGAGGCCATGGAAGGACCCAAAATAAGAAGTGATATGATGACACTTCACAGATGGGTAAACAAGAGATTTGGAATATTAACGGACTTGTCCATTTTGTCTAAAGGTATGATGCAAATTCATGGTTCATTCACTATTAAGCTCATGACTGGTTCCTAGACAGTCAATTAACCTTTGGTGTCTGTTATCCCTAACTGTACATAATAAATTATGAAAAAGAGTATTGTTTGAGTCCACATTAATATGAATAAATAGGGCAAGGTATATAGAAGTATTATCATGTTCATTTTACAACGGATTGAGAAAACAGGCACTAAGTCTGGAAGTGTCTCTTCCTCCTTAGATTTCTGTAAAATCTTTCTCAGTAAAATGCATCACTTCTAATTTTGAATTCACCTTATATTTTTCATACATCCCTGCACCTTCACAGAAGATATTTCAAATATCGCAATTTTTCTGATTTCACAAGCAGGTAAATTAAAAAAAGTATCTCAATATTCATTAGAATTTTATCATCTCATACATTTAAATATTTTTCCATTTCTAAATGCATACGTCCTCATATTTGTTATTGTTTAAAAGTATCTGAGTATGGAGACGAGTGAAAGTTGGACAGTAAACGGTTTGGCTCTGTGGATTAATTCTCACTTTGTGTATTGAATATGAGTGCTATATATTGATTACACATTGGTATAATAGGTCCTAAAAGTAATAACCATGATTCTGCCCTTCCCTTGAATGAGTATCCAGTCCTGCAGTCAATTACCTGTGGAAACTGGCCTTGGTCGGGACCTGGCAGGAGTCCCAGAAATGTCTGTGCTAGCTGTAATCCGACATCCATCGCTGACATAGGTTCCCTGCTGTTGGTAGCTGGTGGTGTGCACAGTAGTTTCATCTGCAGACTTGGGTCGGTAATCAAACACACTGAGCCTTGCTTTAGGGTGTTGAGAGCCGGGCAAGAGACTGGTGTGGGAGGAGGAGATGGACTCACTGTACACAGAGGTACAAGAATTGGAGAGGGAGCAAGAACCACCATCACTCAGGTCATAGAAGCCTGCAGAGTTAAAATAGATAAGATATTTCTTATTTACAGTAACTAAACATGCTCTATAGAAGAAAAATGCAGCTAATAAAATAAATCTTCATTTGCTGTGTGCCACAGGCCTAAATTTACGATCATTTTTTTGGGTAACTTTAGCAGAGGTATGCTCTAATTCAACCACCTTTTATTGGGTTTCTGCATATTTACTTAGGCCCTGAGCCAGCTTGGCACGCACATGCATGCTCAGTTCTGAGGGTGGGATGGGGTGAAGTGCGGCACCATCACACCCAGTTCTTCACTGGAAAACGTCTTTGGGGACTATTATGCAACTGGTGTAAAACAGGGCCATCTTACACTGTTGTAACTTGTGCTAGGTGCATACAAGCACAGCTTGGATGGGAAAGTAGAGTAAAACTAGCCTGTGATCAGAGCTGCCAGGTCTATGACAGCTGGAATGTCTAAGGGCAGAGAATGGAGGCTATCTTCCCCCTCCAGGTCTTACGATCATTGCCAATTAATTATGGAAGTATTAAAAAAGGCTCTGTATTAATTCAAGATAGGAATTTTAATTATTCCTCTCTATATAAAGCAAACAGAAAAGGAAGCTTTTTCCTTTTGAACTGTGTCTATGTGCCTAAGCACACAACTGAACTTAAACACTCAACAGAAACTTGCACTTTTTATACCTACTCCAAGTACCAGGCTGCAAATCCGTATGCTGTAAATAAAAAATTTCTTTCCTTGTCTCCCTGAAGACTTAAGGCTTTTCAAAATTCTGTTTAAAAAGTATTCCCATTGTCCCAGACTAGACAACAGAAACTGGTTTTAACAGACAACATAGCTATAAAAGTCTGCAGTACAGCACGCTCTGTGAATCAGACCAGAAACCTGAAACTCAATCTTTTTGTCCATGAGAGCTTTAGTCAGCAAACTGTTGGCATGTTTTTTCTCAGTGTCTTTTAATAGTGCTGTTTCATTTTTATATAAATGATCAAACATTCATTTGGCCAGAGCGCTGCTGTGTTAGTGATCTTCAAAGCCTTAGTGAGGTTCAGGACCCTTCTTGGATTCAAGCAGAGCATTGACATGGATGTTGGTCTCCTTCACTTCTAGTAAATACTCTAGCCATTTTGCCAATGGTCATTCTGCACTGGACACGATAATTAATTAATAATTCTGTCTCCTCCTCCTTCCATTTGTGGCTAAAATGTCCATTTTAAAATAAAAAAATCCAGAAAAAATACTGTTTGAGCGAATAAGCATTTTCCAACTACATCAACTTTGCAGGAAAACTCCCACCAGCTCTGTGAGTGTGCTCTGTGCCAGATGACTACTCTCCACCTCAGCCACGGGGCACTCTTTCTGACCAAACAATAGAGAGAGTTTTGCTTGGCAGTTGACATCCTTCAGTTCTCCTAGCACCACACCTCTGAGAATAAGAGACTAAGTGCACATTACCTGAGCTGGGCCGGCTGTCACTATCCAAGTATTCACTGGAGGTCTTACTGACGTCCAATTTCAGCTCACTTATTCGCTGGTCTAGCTGATCCAGGTGGCTTTTCAAGCCGACATCCTGTCTTCTCAAACGAGACTAAGTCACAAGTCGAGGGAGGAGGAAATGAAGAATAATCACAGTTAGAATCTCAGCAGCAAAGCATGAATTCAGGCCATCTGTGCCGGACAGATTCTGCTCTCAGGAGGTGTTTTGCTTAGCTAGGGACTGTGGCAATTGGCTCTCTGTAACAAGACTGACATAACGGACAAGTACAAAACATTCTGTTTCTCAGTATATATTGTCTTCTGCCCAGCTGAACATCTTCTCAAAACTTTTCATACTGAATATACTTATTTTAAGCTTCGGGGTTTTTTTGACACCTATGGCAAGAACTGTATCTCTAAAGAGGATGGCAATCTTGTAACTAATTAACATATTAATATATGCACTGCGTTTTGCCATACACTGCCTCTGAGCAGAGGATGGGATAAACATTATGGATTGTCTGCGTGAACTCTAACATGCCGCCTGATGAAAGGAAGCCGCTGTATGTAAAGGTATCTTTGTCACACAACGCAAAGGCAGCATACTCATTTCTGTAAAACCCTTGGCTTTGATGACGTCTTTATAGTTGAAAGGGTACACTGCATGAATTGTGACATCTATTTTGCTAAAAGTTTTCCTTGCATGTCTCGTGGCTAGGTATTTCCACACATTTTATGCAAGGAGAAGGTGGCATTTGAACGCTGCTGTGAAAATGACTGTATGGTGTCTCAAGCTGATGAATAATCCTTCAGAAGCCAGCAACAAGGTCCTTTGCCTACTGCAATCACTGACCAGGCTGATCTGCGGTAACAGCTCCCGCAGTTGCTCCCCCAGTATTTATGCCGTCAGCTTGGCGAGGCAGATGGCCAGGCGTTAGGTACCAGCCAAAGAACCACAGTTGGTTTCTGTCACAAACTTCTCACATGGCACTAGGAAAATTATCTAGGCCCAGTCGCTAGTTAGGCAGTTTCTAATTATATCACACCTCACCATCCATCCAACAGTACTTTACAGAAAGGTGGTCTCTTGAAGTTGGTTGTAAAGTCGTGCTTACAGCCCTTGAGGGGCCAGGTTTCCACTCAGTAATGGCGAGAAAAACATGATTAAGACTCTTTTTTATGTGTAAGTTTCAGATTTAAAAACATGAGTGGCAGTTCCAGCAGCATTTCCAATCCCAAATATGAAAAAAATATAATCTAGGTCCCTTGAACTAATTAAAGTATCTGCAAAATTAAATGACACGCAGAAAATCAAAATCAGTAAGTACACATTTTCAACTCCACTTTCCTTGTGTTCGGATTATTCAGCTTTTAATATTTGCATTTTTAGGTTTCTCCACAGCTATAGATACTAAAAGTAAGGAAAACTAAGATCCTAAGGTAATCGGTAAACAATTAGAAACTGGGATTCGGGGAAAAGAGAAAAGACAGATGTCTTGATTCTCACAGGACAACTATTACGGCTGGTGATGCTGCTGAGAATAAAAACTTATTTCTAGCATGCTTTTATGGAGAACATATAAGACACAAGAAATAAAGCTCTTTTTTGTTAGCATCACATCTAAAAAGGTTTAAGCTCAAGAGGCTCATTACTGCTTCCTAGGAAAACCCGTGGTGATTTTCCCTCTTCCTGTTTCATATAAAAAAAAAGGAAGGGAAGAACTGGATAATAAGGAAGATTTTCTATCCCATCTGAATGATGAATGTATGACCTCCTCAGTTTTTCTTTATTTCCTCTATGGTGAAAAAGCAAAAACATGCCGTGCCTCCTTCAATCCCACCTACTCAGGAAATCACAGAGTTTTGTTTTCACGGCTGGAATTAATTGCTTAATGATTAATGTTTTGCCAGCCAATCCCTCAGTCTGTGGTTTCTGATTAATGACAGAGAGGCCACAAGGCTCTCAGGTATTCAAAGATTATTTATTATACCTCCAGGTTCTGTCTGCGCTTTAACAACATTATAACCAACACACATGATTTACATCATCGTTTTTAACCCTTTTATGGTGTCTCACACCATTGGGTTTTCATGTTTCCAGCAGACTTTGTAGCTTTGATCTTTCAGGTAATTCTTTCTGCGCTCAGAGACGAGAAGCATTCCTCAAACCATTTGGGTAAGGATGACTTTTCCGGTGTGTTTGCTTGAGATTGTTACTGCTCTAATAACCACGCTAAGCAGCGCCCACAACAATAAACCCTAAACACACTCTTTCTCAATTCACAACATGAATTTTACATGAGACAAAACCCTGCAGGTGAAACCATCTGTTTGCTTTGGGCAATGCAGCTGTGAAAGCTTCTGTACAGTGCACAATGCAGGACCAGACTTTCCAAATCAACTTTTACTATCGATGGCCTACAGTTTTTGGGAGCCAAATCTGGGACATCGTCATTTTTCAGAGGAAGAACACTTTCTGAAAAGCAGGTTCCTTTAAGTCAACGCAAATTGGCACCCCAAATCAAGGCACCAAAACCCACTGGTCATACTTAACTATTCTTCTCAACTATTAATCTTTTCAGTTAAAGAGGGTGTTGACACTTATTGGTTGTAGATTAGCACCTGATAATTTTATTAATCCAACTGTATTTTGGAATGGACAAAAGACAGCATTAATCTTGTCTAGTTTTGCACATCTAAAATCTATTCACCCTTGGGTCTTTTTGTAACTGATGGTGCAAAGCAGTCAGTTTCAGAGGAAAATTAATCTCACCTATCCCAGACCCTTAGAGTGAGGTGAATTCCTTCTGGAAGCACCTCTTTCTCTCAGCTGACAAAAAAATTAAGTTAGATTAATATTAAAAAACAATCCCTGGTTTAAAATATGTTTTCTTCTATTTAAAACTATCTAAAGGGGAAAAAAAAAAATCCACGTAAAATGCAGGGTACCAAGTGTTTTATCATCAGATTCAAATAAATTTTTATAAATATGTTCTCTGAGGAAACAGCTGAGAAAATACTGGATGACGCAGCCTTAGATATCCATCTACTTTGACAGTGAAAGTGTCATAGAATTCTTTCTTTCTATTAGCCGGAATTTGCATCTTTTCTTTTTCCTCTATGTCACCATGATATAGTTTGGCCAAGAGACCAGCTTAGCACCTTTGGGATCGCTGACAGTAGATGGCATCACTTAACTCTGCTTCTCTTCTGCTACAGAAAGTTGATCCTGCCTGTACCGTAGTAACATGCAGCTGGCAGAAGAGCCCATGGCCACCAAAAAGAGCCACTGGCTGGGGCAAAAAAGGACATGACTGCTAGGCGCAGAAGAAAGCCTGTAGCCTTGCTGCCTACAGCAGACTGCTGGAAAGGCCAGCTGCTGGCTGTCGCTGGTACCTGTTGTTGGGGAAGAGACTGGGATGCTGGAGTGGCATCCACACGTGGTCCCTATGGCATTTGATGGCTCTGCTACACCCATTCCCACTAGTGGCACTTGACTCCTTACGGGTGCTGCCTCTGCTTTTCTGTTTCTCACCATTACAGCAGAAGCCTGGCTTGACTCATTATCTGCCTTGTTTCCGTTGCAGAGATGCCTTGAGCCGCTCCAGCTGATACAGCTTCCCCATTTTATGTTGCAAGGACCAAACTTTTTACGAATTAAACCATGACCATGCTAAAGCCCAGGGCTACAGCCCTACTTGAAACTTGGATCAAGATACACTGCAAGGCAAAGCTACATTTACATTGTTAATGAGTTTCTCAATCTGAAAGCTTATAGAGCAGCGATCACATACTCTATCATCCATGGGCCAAGAACAACAACGATGAAGACGTAACACTCCCTGAGCAATGCTGTGCTTTGCATTTTCTGTTGTTTTTAGTTTTAACAATTTCCTGTGATCACGACCAGAATTTTCAAGGGTTTTGAGTGCAATACACTGCTCATGAGTCACTGAGAAACAGTTTTTAGCCTGTGGTCGCCGAGTTCCTACGATCTCTGGACTACTTCTAACAGGACTGTGAAAAGCCTGTTTTCAACAGAGTTTACTTTGCTATTAAACAGCTTTCAGGTATCCACCTCTACTCAAATATATGTCTGCAATTTGCAGGGGAAAAAACCAATAAAGGTACCAGGTACGCCAGTCTGAAAAGCTTCCAGCAGCCACGGGTCAATTGGAAGCGCTTTGTAACACTACTTTACGCATTCGCACAACTGCATTTTTGCTGAAGAACCTGCTCCTGGACTTACGTAGTTCTGAGTCATCCCTCAAGCTTTATGAACACTTCCCTCCCCGGCACCCCCAGAAGACACGTTTCCCATAATTGCACTGGCACCTACTGGCGAAATCCATCCCTCTCTGGCAGAGTGCTGAGTTACTCCCATCCTTCCAACGCCTGCATTTCTAAGGGCAGCAATTAAAGGCCATTTTCTTCTTCCATTTTAATGGTTAGTTTCTCCCATGTCCTTGGAAAGCCCTGTAAGGTGCCAGTAAAGTCCTGACAAGCTAACCTACAATTTTCATATTTTATTTGAAAAATATAGAAACAAAGGAGTAATTAAAGCACAACACCTGACATGAAAAACGAACAGTCACTATGGTCAGAGGTCATTGGGTGTTTCTGTTAACCCAGTGGCCCCAGACAGGAAATAAATGCCTTCAATTCTTTCATTTACTTTAAAAAAAAAAAAAAGGAAGAAATAAAGTAGAGCCATTAGTTAAAATTATCAATGACGGGTAATCAAGTGGTTGGCAATCCACTTGTCCTGCATTTTTTGCTTTAATCAAGATATGCCCGCTGTTGTGTTTTCACATGTGGTGGCTAGGTTTCCCTGAAAGTTAAAGCCAATTTTATTCCGAGATGCTGCCTGATAAAGCTGCCTACGGGGAGCGAATAACCGTGCTGTTTTCACACCTGATCGATAACTGATGGCCAAGCCTTGCACCAGTACGGGGAGGGAAAGGGCTCTGAATTAAGTCTGAGTTTACTGAAGTGTGTAATTGCCCATGCTAGAGATTAAAGCCCTTTACCCTTTGATTGTCGTCTCACCTATGAAACTTGTTTCAGTCGCAATTCCGAATTTTTAGTTTTCTTTCACAAAAAAAACATGCAAGCGGCCAGTGTAACACTTCAAATGCAAGGCCTGGCATTCAGTTATTCTTCTCTTTTGATCACGCACTGCGTGGCGAGAACAAAGTACTCCTGGCCCACCAACCCGTTCCTGGCGGACCGACTCCCAGCGGCGTATAGGTGTGCGTATAGGTGTGCGCACACACGCCCGTACCAAACCCCTGAGCGCTGACTCTGCTTATGCTTATCTCACTCCCCGTGTCTTTCGATCTCCTATTCAAACGGCTGCCGCTAAGAGCTGAGCGCTCACGGGCGCGATCCGTGCAGTACTGAAGTTAATCGCCTCCTGCTGCGCGGCTGCGGCGAGCGAGCAACGCCGGGTACCGCCGCTCCTGGGCGCTGCTGCCGGCGCAGGGCCCGCTACGCCGCTGCGCCCTTCGGGTCCGCGCATAGGCGCGCAGGGGAGCCCCGCCTGAGGAACAGAAGCGACCGTTACCGCGGCTGCGGCGGGGACGGCGGCGGCCGCCGCAGCTCGCCCCGATGGCCACCCCCGGGCCCCGCCGCTCGCACCTGCCCGCGGCGGGGGAACGGCCGCCGGCGGGGCGGGAGGAGCGGCGGGGGCCGCGGCTGCAGCGCCCTGCCTGCTCTCGGCCCCGAAACGGCGCCGGCGGCTCCCGAGGGGGAGCCGGGTGACAGGCAGCCCGCTGCGGGGCGGCGCTCCCCTCCGCCCTCGGCGCCGCGGCCCCACAGGACCCCCGGAGGCGGGAACGGGGCCCCGGGGGCAGCGGGGCGTCGCGTCCCGTCTCTTACCAGCTGCTCCTTCAGGGCGGTGAGGGTGGCCTCCAGCCGGTGCTCCTTGCTGTGGGCGGCCAGGGGCTGCTCTCCTCCGCCCGCCGCCGGCCGCTGCGGCATGGCCAGGGCGGCCCGCACCAGCTCCCGCTGCTTCTCCCGCAGCACCTGGAGCTCCTGGAGGCCGGCCAGGGCCGCCTGCAGCCTCTCGCCCACCCGGCCGCGATCCCAGCCGCCCGCCCGCGGGCCGCCCAGCAGCATCGTCAACGCCGGGCCGCGACACTGGCCATGGCAGCGGGGCGGCGGGGAGGCGGCGGGGCTGCTCCCGCCCCGGGCCGTGCCTGCGGCTGGGGCCGCCCACCCCGCTCCGCGCCTGGCACCGGAGCGAGTGAAGCGGGGCCGCGGCGGCTCCTGCGGTTTTGGAGGAGAGGTGGGGACGGGGGAGGGAGGGAGGGAGGGAGGGAGGGAAGGGAAGAGGGCTGCGGCGCCGGGGCCACCTCTCGGGGTGGATACGCGCGGAGAGGAGCCAGTGCCCCTGCGCTCCCTCCGCCCCGCGCGGGGGCGGCTCCCGCCGGCCCCGGCCCCGGCCCCCGGGGCTGCCCTCGCCTCGCCCCCCGCCCCGGCGGCGAGCAAGGGGTGCCTGCCCTCCCTCACCCGGGAGAGGCAGCGGGTCGACGAGACGGCCGGGGCGAGAGTGCCCGTCCCGGCCGGCAGCGAGCTCCGGGGATGCTGCGGAGACAGGACCCGAGCCCGTCGTCGTGCTGCAGCCGTGTGCAAATGAAAAAAATGCGAGGATGTGGTGCGGTGAGCGCTGACAAGTATAACGTTTCCCTCACAAAAATGTGGGGCTTGTAACTCCATCCCTTCCCCTCTTTGCTGCTGTTCCCTGCCAGGCGCAGGCACGGCACTGGCACTTCTCACCTTCCTCTCCAGAGACCGACCCAACTGGGATCTCATCGCAGAAGTTCGCTTTCTCGTACTGAATGGTTGATCGTCACTTTGGAGGCAAGGCAGAGACCTGTGTTGTGAGGTCAAGGTGCGGCTCAGCCCCCCAGAAAGTCATTGCTTTACACAGGACTTGTTCATGGAAATACAAGGTCATGGTGCTGTTGCCACCAAGAATGCCTGTGTTTAAAGCTCCCGAGACAGGAAGCTGCAGCTTCTTAGGAGGCAGCTGGTTAGCAGGCAGCAAAGCCAGTATGTGTAGTCTGTAGTGATGTAGAGGAGAAGAAGCCCTGATACCAAGAGTCTGGTGAACACAGTGGAGAACATGCTACAGAAAACTAATGTTACTGCTGACTACACTGAAATAGGAAGCATTTGGATCCCACAGATCCTGAGATCACTGTGTGCCACGCTCAAGAGACTGAAATAATTTCAGGAGGGGTGTATGATTCTCCGTGAAGCAGTGAGCACACACACAAGCCATCTGTCTGTGGTTATCTTCTGTTCACCCTGTGGCGTATCTTTAAAAGCTAGCATACTTTAATTTGAATGCCACTTGACTTTGTGCTGGGATACATGAGTTGGGTGAGCAGGAACCAGTTGCTCTGTCATCTGTTCTTCAAGTAGCCTTTCAACATCATGTGTGGGTGGCTGTTTCCGCCGCTGAGACTGCAGCTAGCCTGGCTTTCCCTGTAGGAGTCCCTAGCAGTAGGAATGTCAGAAGCACGGGAGTCATGTCAAATCCAGCTCCTTGCTGGGGGGCCAAATTATTCATGTGTTCACCAAGTCCCGTGCAACACATTATTTAATAGTCCCAGTAGGACCAAGCCTTGCTTTCACCATGTCACTTTCAACAGTTTTCATGTAGCATGAAGATTTGAGAACAATATTTACCCTGCAAAGTTGAACTGTGTCGGAAGGGGTCCAGAGAGGTCCTATTCTGACAAGTCGCGCAGAAATATTCACAAATGTCTGCAGCTGCAGATGGAACTGCAGGAACAGGAATGAGTGATGGTCACAGCATTACAGTGCTTAGTTGCAGCGTGTATGAGGTATGAGATGTATGACACCATCTAAGGCATGTTTGGGGGTTTGTTTACTTTCTCTTTAATGAATATGCCTCTGCTCTTCTTCCTTCCCCATTCATCTCGCTGAACTTCCCTGTGCAGAGCAATGCCTCAGTGCCAGGATGACTGAACTCTTCATCTGCAAGGTGGAAAGAAAAACTGAGTTGAAAACTGAGATGCTTTTGAAGGTGCTGACAAAAGACAGCATGAAACGCTGTCACCTCTCAGATGGAGGGTGGCAAACAACCATCCGTGTGTGGCATGTGGCAAGAATCTTGAAAAATGCCATTGCAGGTATGAGGAGCTGAAATGTTTTTGTAAATCACTTGGCTTGGCACTTGTTAAAACAGGCATACAGCACAGTACCTTATTTTATTCAAACCATGTTCTAACACGACCAAATAGGACTCACCGACACAAATATCAGTTAGTATAGACTTGCTAGGAGAATTAGATAATATAAGGTCATATATCTTTCTTTTCCTCCTTCTTTTACAAGGAACTGTTATCCCTTGCTCTTTGTTATTCCTCTTCTTTCATCTTTTTATCTTTTCATACATTAAATCCCAAATGGGCTATATCACAGCAGTATCTTTATTCTAATCAGCTTCCTGATTATCCCCTCTGTTGTACTGATTACTTTCTTCCCCAGAACCCTTGTGATGTCACTTAATCTTTTGAGATAACTCAACAAATAGCTCGTGTTATCCAATTTCTGGAGGAGAGACTAAAAGGTATGAATCATCCCCAAATTTAAAACTATGAGGTTATGTGGGGAAGTGGTAGCGGTAAAGGTGATAGCTTCATAGTAGGGACTTGTAAAACTTCTGCTATTCTTAATGGCTGATAGAGAAGAATGTTCAATACTGGTGCTCTGTAAAGTTTCACTAGACTTTAAGAATGACTAAAAAAAAAAAGGTGACACCCCATTTTGCTGCCTAGCTTTAGTACACTGAATCCAAGTTCTGAAATGTAGCTTGCACAGAAAGGTTTGACTTTTCACTTATGTTACTTTATTTCCATTAATTCCAAAGACATTATTCTTGATTTAGGCAAGAGTTGGTATAAGATTTCTGTTTTCTACCTATGGATCCTGAGGTAAATTAAATTTTATGAAGAAGCTGTAGGAAAGGAATGATATGGTTGCAAAATCAGACACCAAAACAGTAAGAAATAAAACAATTTGTCTACATAACCTTATTTTAGATCCTGGTTTGTATGATGTGATCACAGAGTGTTGTTCCACAGGTCTGTTCCTCAATAAGTGTATAGAATGAAAGATGGGTGATCAGTGGGCAACTACTCAACGTCCTCTGTCCTCATGCTCCAGACGTGCCTTATTTTCTGCAGATCATTTAAGCTGTGCACTGCCGATAGCATTTCCTTTTGCTTTTTAAAAATATACTTAGCATTCTAGCTTTTCAGTGCCTTATGGTATGAATGAATAATGTCTTTACAACATCCTAAAATGTATAAAGCTATTTTCGTTTTCTAGGAGGAGACCTGAGGCATTGAGTTTCATTTCAGAGATGGTCGCTCACTTTAGGTGCCCATTGGAGATGCCTGTGGCCTGGTTTTTCACTGTACTTAGTATTATACAGTTAACATATATCTATTTTATTGTTCCAAGCACGGTTCCCTTTGACTTCAGTTGCAGTTCTGAGCACTCAGCACTTTGGTAAATTGAATACTGGGCATTTTAATTTGAATCCCTGGAAAAATGAGGAACACAATTAGTGCTCCTCATATGGAACCAGCTTGGGTGTGCCTGCACCTGTGGTAGAGACATGCCCTCAGAGCCTCATAAACTACCAGAAAGGAGGCAGGTGTTATTTACCCTCTTTGGCAGATGGAGATGTACCAAGAGGTTAACCCTTTTACGCAGGATCGAACAGGAAATCTGTGGTAGGACTTGAAAGTGAAGCCAAATCATTCATGTGACCTCAGAAATTCCTTTACTCCCTCTTTTGTGGATGCATATTAGTCAGTTTGTGTGGGACTAATGTTAAGGGTAGGACAATTTGTATTGACCTCCAGATGTGTTTAAAAGTAGTTGAATGTTTGCTTTGGATGAAGTCCAGAGTACACAAAATGCTTTGGTATACCAGACAACTTCAAGAGTTAAATTGCATTTTGCTTCCCATGTTTGCTTATGTTTTGTTGTGAAAAATAATTCAAACCTTTTATGGTAACGTTACCTTGTGGAGGCATATAGAGTCTCCCCACATAGGCTTCAGCCTGTGTGTATTTTAGTTGTGCCTTCAGCCTGTACTGACATTGGCATGTGTAGCACTAGCTGAGGAAGAATCTGTTTGTTTAGGACTACTCTTGACATGACAGAAACTCAGTGTGTGCACCAGCATCCTCACTTTGCCAGCCAGTCTGTCCTCTGTGTTGTCCTGTTGTTCCTGGGAGCTCCATAAGACTCTTGCCATCGATCCCGCTGAGGGTCTCATGCAGAGATACGGCCTGAGGGACCCTTCTGAGCTGTTGACATCTGGCGGATGTTTAGAAGGTTGGTTAGAGGATGCAGAGCAGTCACATGTGGACTGAGCCAAGCCTAACACAAGCCATTATCCTGCTCAAGATAAGGCAAAGTGCAGTTCTTGTACCTGTTGCTCTTGTTCGTCGCATGCCTGGGAAGATGCGTAGTGAGCATATCCTTTCCTGTAAAAGGGCTGAGGCACTGCTTAGCGGTACAGGGTTCTGCTGTGACGTGGGGTGGAGCCTTCTGCCATTTTTTTGGAAATTTTAAATTCAGCCATTAAGAACATCCTGAAAGTTGACTAAACCCTTATGTTGCCTACACTGGGTGGTGGTGGTTCTGTGTTAGCACTGTTTGCCAGAGAATGCATAGTATTGTATATCCCTCTGTGAGGTGACTGTAAGTAAATTGCCATCATCCAGGCATTTCATCTAATTAGCAGAGCAGCTGCCTTTGAAAATATTCTTCTTAAGGGCTGATGTCTCAAGGATTACTTTATTTAATTAGAAAAAAACAAATCACTGGTGGGAAGGCCTCTTTCTAGAGTTCAGAGAATTTGATTTGAACTGAAAAAAATGACTTTTTCAACTATAGCTTACATGGTAATGGATAGGGAAAAGGAAGTGAGAGTGCAGCTGACACATACAGCTTCTGCTACAAAACCAGATTTGAGTTGATGGAGGTCTTTAGAAGGAGGAATCTTCTAAAAACACGAGTAAAATCCTGCCTTCAGCTACCAGGGATTAGGAGATGTCCATCTGTTTTTGTGGTTATTTCTGGGATTTTTTTTGCAGGGTTGCAGATTGATTCTCTTGTGACACTCCCAGCGCAATGGTGGGGGTTGCAGGGGAGGGAGGAGGCTTTGCTGAGGACTCTTATAAGCTTAGCATGAAAGTGCTCATTCTTGTCTCTTTCCAGTTTATGCCCTCCAATTGAAATCTTTGTAAATAAAAGCCCATATTTTGGACCATGTAAAAATGCATGTATATCCGTAAATCTGTGGATAAATAGGCAAACTGAGGTGACACATGAGCAACTGTTGCACGGATTGGGGACTCAAGAAGCACAGAATACGGAGGAGAATGGAGAAAGTGGTGGGGACCAGAAATCCAGATAGGGAGGAAGAGTGGCACGCAGTAGCCAGGATGAGTCTGGGGACAGAAGCCTGAGAGTTAAGCCAGAAAACAGAGTTAAGGGCATCAGTATTCAGAAAGAATGGGAGATGTGGGAACCTAATAGAGAATGGAAAAAAAGTGATACAATTTGGTGCGGCTATAATGGCTTCTTGCCAAGGATCTTGAAAGCGTTGCCATCCTAAATTAACAGGGAAGAAGTCAACACACAAAGAAATCCTTTCAACTACAAGAGGTCTAAGTTTACAACATATCATAACCGGAGGTGCCTGGGGGACACATGTGGTGAGTATGGTTGGCCTGGGGCCAGCGCTCAGAGTCGCTGCACCTCCGTGTGTTCGTGGACACAAAGTTGGTGTAAGACTCTTTGGAAATAAAGGAAACTTTTAATTTGGCTTCTCTAAGAACGAGATGCCAGTGTGGATGCTGGGTGCTTCTGCCATGGGATGGACAGACCTAAAGGGAGGAGCTGCGCCAGAAGGTTGTCCCACAGAGATCGGAGTAGGGCAGTTTTTGAAGAGGAGCTATCCGTAACTTGCTGCTGAGAGGGGCAGTAGTCCTTCCCCATCACTTCAAAACCTTGTCTCTGTTCTGATGGAAGGAGCCAGGCTGGCTGCCTGGGCTGGGGCACAGGCAAAGCGGAAATGGAAGCGCGGTCATCCTGCTGCCCCCGCGGGCTAGGCCTGCTTTGTCCACACCAGCACTAGCCCTCCTCTGATGTGGCCTGTAGCCTTGCACGGGATTGTGCTCACTGCGTGCTGATTGCCCTTTTTCACCTCAGCTCCTGCTAAGAACAGGTCAATGCTTGCCTGAAATCAGGCACATAAAGCCAGGACACAGTCTGCCTCGTGCTGTTACATCAGAAGCCAAGGAGAATAATGATTATTTCTCATCGAGTGATACCTTCTTTTGCACGTATTGGTTTCACTCTTTGGCATCGTGATGAAAATTCAGAACTGACTACTAGGCAATCCTGATATTGGTCCCTAATTCTCTCTTGCAGCCTCCCTCCTTTCCATATTTCCTCCCCATTATAGCTTGTATTTTTTTCCCAGCAGAACATTACTTTCTTCCTGTCCTCCTGATTTCTGTTGGCTCTGCAGCAATATTTTTCTGCCCTCATTATCATTCATAATGCTTAGCAAGTTCACATCACCTGGAGGTTTCGTTACAATATTGTTTAAAACCCTCTTCTTGATCGTTAATGTTAAACGTGAATTCCAGCAACATTGCAGTACAGTTCCAGACACTCCTCCCAGTTCGGTCCTTGTTCTTCATTATTGCTTTCCCTTTACTTCATTACCCTTCAGGAACTTTTCAATATAGGTGATCATGTTTGCATATCCAAGCTGCCACCTTTTCTGTTTGTATGCCAGATTACTTCAAGTGATTTGTAATCCCTCATCCCAGGGTCTGCTCTCATTCTTGCATGCGCAGCTTATTTTCACTTATGGGCTTTTCTGCTAATATTGGAAATATTTTTGGATTGCGCAGCTGTCTTCTAAAAATATTTGGAATCACAGTTTCTGCTGTGTTGTTGAATTAGTCATTTATCATTTTTATTTTCCTCTAGTCCAAGGGATCCCAGTCATCTTCTTCCACTTATCCAGCATTAATAAGAAATGAAGCCATTAAAGCCTTTAAAGTTACACTAATCAGAGAATTGTTGTTCCATTGCTTTATAATTCACATCGTATGGTTCACATCAGATTCTGAACTGGCATTTGCATATGGATTTGTCTTTTCACCATTCTTTGTGTGTGTGTGCGCACGTGTGTGTAACTCTCTATGATCTTTATGTTTTCAAAGTTCTATACTTCTCTGAAAAACAAAGCAAAACCTGGTGTGTGTAAGGTCTGAGCCTACTTTGAAAAAGGAATTTATTTCCAACAGGAGAAGCTACATGCCAGTGTGCAGTTCCAGAGTATAAAGTATTCCTCCTGCCCCACTGCAAGATTCCACTGATTAACTCTGAGGTTTTATAAAGGAGGGGCACTACCTTTTTTCTGGACAGATGTAGCTTACAGTTTAGTTAGTGCAAAACAACCTCAAATAGTTTTTCCAATGAGAATAAAACACAATGGCAGAAAAAAAGAGGGAGAAAAAAGGGTCCTTTCACGGCAATGTTTTGACAAGCTTAGTTAAGGATGGCAAAAGTTTTCAGGACATATGGTTAGAAAGCCCCAAGGCGGCTATTCAGCAAGATATGTAAACACTCACCTAACTCTCAATAGGTGAGAAGTCCCACTGAAGTCAATAGCACTACTTCTATGCTTAAAATTAGGCACACGCTTTAATATCTTGGTAAACTGAAGCCTAAAGACCCACTAATTTTAATCTTGCCAAATTCTTCTGCAAATTCTGGGTCAGAGCATTCAGAACAAAACGTCTTTTGTTAAAAATAGTTAGCTTAAGGATATCCAGGAGGAACGTGGAAAGAAAGAGGAATTCCTCTTACAGTTTCACAGCATGCTGATGTAGCTGGTGTTCGTATTTATTTGCATTGGAGATCTGTGCAGGTAGTGGGGGTTAGACTGCAATGCGGAGGATGGCATGGTAATGTACTTTTATTGACTAACAGGCATTGAACACATTCAGGTAATGCACCCTTAGCTTGCTGGATTCTCATAAGCCTGCTCCTTTTGGATTCTTTCATTAAAAAGCAGAAAAAACAAGCCAACAACCTGCTGACTTGTGAGGACTGTGATTTTACTGGGCATGCTTTCCTAGGAAAGATAAAATGGGGCAGATCCAGTTTGCTCCACTGACCTGAGTGGTTAGGGAATATTTTTGTGAGTTTTGTGAGCTAATAATATTTATATGATGGTGTATAAGAATTATACTGAGCACTGTGGTGACTGGGAAATGTTTCCACTTAAATGGCTTCTTTTAGGAAGTGCAGTTGTGTGTATCCCCACAGAAGCATGTCAATGTCAGCAACATCTGAGATGGGAGAAGCAGCCTTCAAATTCCTTGTTTCATTCTGATAATGTTAGATCCTTTCCTTTCGCTAGGACAGAAGTGTATGAAAACCCATGTACTGAATCCTGTGTTTCAACCATTGCTTTGCCTCTGTTTATAAGAAGGAGCAGACATACGCAAAGGATGCCTTGGGGAGCGTGCTTTCCTGCTGAGTCGACCCTGAAAGAACTAATCACAGAGCTTCAATTGTGTCTCCATTTCCCAAAGCTGGGGCCTGTCTGGACCTCATAGCTAGGTCAGTGATAAAACCATAGCAGAGATTGCTTCAGCATTATAAATTGGCAAAATGTACTGGTGTATGTACATCACACCACTGCAATATTGCTAAATGCATCAGTGGAGCAATATTATGGCAAACGTTCTCATCAACAAAGCTTTGCTTCATCTTTTTCATGTCTAAAAAGAGCAGTGGCAAACTAAAATAGTGGTATTTGTTTTTCACTCCTTTCTTTCCTATAAAGGTTAACTAAACTAGCTACTGAATAAAATGGAATTACTTTTCAGACAATGGTTCTTTGCTCTTAGGCATATTACAGAAGAAGAGCTGTGCTGGCAGGAAGATGGTGAGACTTATTCTGTGAGACTATATTTTCAGCATGTTATGCAACCCCAGCACGTTTGCAAAACTACAGTTGCTTATTGGTACCAAGAGTTAGTGTTTCGCATGCTTTGCCATTTGCATGTAGGGTCTGCTGAATTCATCATCGCCTTTGCAGCAGGGTGGTGATCAGGGGCAGTTATAAGTCATTAGTGAGCTGTGGAAAAACAAATGGAAAACTTACAAGCATGCTGAGACACTGACTGTGTGCTCAGCAATGGGATGGGCTAAAGCACATATTGCACATTCCAGGATGGGGAAGATGAATGGGAGATGCATAGCTGATCTCTAATTCCTCTGCTACTGAGGCTGTGGAGTTTGTGCTTTGTTTAACATTTCTGTTCACAATTTTTTTGTGTGACTAGGCTGTGAACAAACACATGCAAACACACACACATATACATTATCTATGCCCCAACTTTGCCATCTTATCCTCTCTACAACGTATTCCTCTTCAGCAAATTTGTGTTTATTTTCAGGTGCCAATGAAGATTCCTTAGTTACCTTCTTAATTGGATTTTTTATTAGACTAGTTTGACTGCAAAGTACGTTGCCATGTGAACACCTGGGAAAGACAGGGGACAGGAAATTGTAACCGGAGCTTTTTATAAAATACTGGGTTCTTAAAATCACTTAAACTATTATAAATGAACCCATGATGAAATGATCAGCAACCCATGCCCAAGTAATCCTTAATCATGCTTTGATTGCAAAAAGACATGTAACAGTTAATTGAACATGAGATGATTTGGTATTGTGTGAAATACATACTGCTATGTTCTGTGCATACTACTGTACATAAGATCTCATCCTTCACCACAGGAGACCATGGGCTCCTCCACCACATGCTGCCATTGGGAGTGGGTGCAGCACAACTGCAGGAATTGCTAGTGCTCTTGTTCCACTGACTGACATAATCGCGCTTTGGTGTTGTGGGCACATGTTCTCTGAAATACCAATGCCAAAGAGTTGGAAAAGAATTTCAGAGGAGCATTTACCCCTCACGTGAGGGCTTTTGTAATTATTATGTTTATACAACACTGTAGACCATGATGCGGTGGTACGCTGTTACTGCCAAATGTATTGGTGTGAGAATCAGAAAAGTACAGCACTGCCACAAGGTAAGCATGACTTTTAGGTCAGTGAGGGGCAGGCATTTCTAGATCTCAGTCAAAGCTTTGCCTGACTGCCTGTGCCACTACGTTAATTTAACCTGGAGCTTGGAGAGGGGTTTGAAGATGCAGCGTTTATTTGAAAGTGTTTCCACAGCTAGATATTTAAGAATGATTGTACGAAAAAAATCAGTAACACCATCAGGAATCCTGAATGACATGGAGAGGAAGAGAGGAAATCAGAAGTCACTTCAGGGATTAAGTGAACCTCCAAAAATTATTCAGGTCATGTTTGGATTTGGTGGCTTCTCCTTCTCCTGTCTGCATGTGTTTGCTCTTCATCTCTCGGATCTGACATTCTTCACTCTCAGGAGAGACTGCTGCTATTACTGTTCTCACTGACCATGGAAGCGCTGTGCCGTTTTGGAGATCTGGAGTGAGCTGCTGCATCAGTGCAGTACGTGTCCAGAGATACTCCTTCAGGTCCTAGCAGGACTGTGTGAGTGTCATTGTGTTGGTGTCCCTGAGCTCTTTTGTGCCTCAGCACTGCTCTAGCACAGCCATGCTGTTTGTAGTTGTGGTGCTAGCTCATGGCCCCACGCCATGGCTTGGGCGTCCCCTGAGAGTATTGTGCAGGCATGCCTGTCACACATCCATGCCTGTCTCACATCCGTGCCTTCTGCAGCATCTTGGGTAAAGTAGGATCAAGTAGCACAGACTCTTTTGTTCCCTTTTACTGAGCTGAAATTATCCATCAGGTTGTTTCCATTCCTGCTTTCCAGATTTCTCTTCCCTGCAGCACTAATAAATTTCCTCTCTCTTCTGTATAGATACAGTTCTTCAAAAGCTCTTTCTCAACAGAGTAGATACATGGCAGAAATCCTTACCCAGAATTTGCCTTGCAAAGGTGAAGTTAGTGCCTAGACCCACATTAGCAGCAAAGTAGATCTTTTTTGCCCTCTTCTTCTGACCTTAAGTGAGACATTAGAGCTTTTTTAAACCTTGCTAGGTATTCCAGAAGCCCTAAGACCAGCCTTCTCCAAACATCAGTGTGGATCAAGTTTCCTCCATTCTCTCTTCCAAAACAGAGGCAGCTGCTATCCTCATTTCTACCATGAAGAACATCTGCCATCAAGAGTCTGAAACCTTAGCTAGCAGCTACCCTGCTGAATGTTTTTAATACCTGTAAAATAACACTGATGCACCAGCTGCAGTACAGATTAAGGACAAACACAGAAACACTTGCAAAAAACAAAGCATCTCTGCATGTGTGGGCACCCAAAGAAATACTTCATCTTAGCAGAACAGGATGTTTTAAATTAGATGTTCAAATCTCTCCCTGCAAGCAAATTCTTGTGTAAATCCTGTAAAGCTCTTCCTAGAGAAAATTTGGAAGGCTAGATTTGCTTTGTGTACATTTTCTGTTTGCTAATCAGTGTATTCCATTGCAGATCCGTTCTGGCCAGGAGACAGTAATCCACCCCTCCCAGGACGTCAAATTAAGGTAGCAACAGGAAGTCTTTGTCTTTATAGTTCTCTGGAAGCAATGTTGAAATGAGTGGCGTTGGCTCTTCTCTCCGCCAGATAAGTGAAATGCAGAGGAGATGGCAGGCATTACTTTACTACCCTATGACAGAGATTTGGGATGAAGTTCTGGTTGTCCCCTGGATGAATGTAGGAAAATGAGGAAAGAAGATGATACTCAAGAGGGCATAACGGAGGAGGAGATGCTCATTTCCCTTTCTAACATTGCTGAAGACAATGAAGGTGGGACAAAAAGGCATGGTTTGCTGTCTTGTAGGCTGAGAAGACAACTGTCTGAGTCAAACCCTCAGAGCCTTCAAAGACACCAGCTGAACCATACAACAGGTTTTCTGGAGAACAGTTATGGTGCAACTTCAGCCATCCTTTCTTCAGCATGGAGAGCAGCAGCTTGCCCCTTGTAATGGTGAAGATGATGGTGAAGGTGATGGTGCCACTCAGAAGTTGAAAAGTATTTGTTTCCTGCTGGAAAATGGGCCACCTCAGTTTGAAATGCCTCAGCTTGAATTGCTTTATTCCTACCCCAAAGAACACTCCCCACCTGATGCTGATATCAAGTCAATATTTACCCACCAGCCTGGACTTGGAACACTTCAGTATTTTTTGCAGTACTACTGCATCCTTGGTGTTTGTGTTCAGGCTTGTCACTTTGTCTGTCTTAGGCACACTGGGAGCCCCCTAAAACAGCACAGCCATGTGGTGTGACCCCCAGGAACTTGTGGTCTGGGTACCTATCTCTGGTGGAGGGATAAGAGTTGCTTCCCCGTGTAACTGGTTTCTGGGCTAAGTTCTCCACTGAAGGCTGTCATTTCTGGTATGTGAGCTCTCAGCCTGCCAGTGCTATGCTTCTCACTTGATTCAAAGTGAATTTTACGCACGTGGCTGTCAGGGCTTATACCCACAACCCCTGTTCTTTTGGCTTTCCACCTGCATGTGTGTATGCAGTGTGGTTTCTGAGAGGGTGTAATGCCTCTGCTATCAGAAAGGAGAACCTTTAATAACCTCCAGGGTTTTATAATCCTTTCTTTCATTTCCTTTTAAATTAATGCAACCCTGTCTTGCTGTGATATATGAGGTGCTCTGCCTAAAAAGATATAATGTGATTAGATTACAAAGTACTTCAAAGGTGCCCCGCCTTCAGCTGTTTGTGAGCTGTTTAGAATTAGTGGAACTGTGTGGCAACGGGCAAAAGTCTTATCCCAGGCAGGACTTTTCCCTTTGGCTGAAATTCCAGGATGCTCCCAAAACTCCACAGCTGTTGTGTGCGGTACAGTCATATCAGCAGGAAATCTGGGGACTTTTAAAATTTGTCCTGTTTTGACATGGCAGCTCTGCTCCCTGCAGTTTATGAATAAAATGCCATGATGCCCTAGACTGGAAAGTTGGGAATATAATAAACGCCATAAGTGCAGTTAGACTCTGATCCTGCTGCCATGAGAAGTCAATATGTGTTTTTTTTCCCCCCAGGATTTCAGCATCATCAGAATCACGTCAAATCCCAGACGTGGGAACACCTCACCTTGCCACTGCTATCTCTTCCCCCAAGATCAAAGTTACCATCACTCCCCCCTTCCCCGGGGGGAGTCACAACAAACTGATGAAATGCTTCACTGGGAATAACTCAGTCAGGAGAAAACTACAAACAAACAAACAAATAAACAAACCAAAAAGACTAAAGGAAGCAGAACCCACAAGAAGCAATGCAGGAATAGAGTGGTTAGTCAGTTGACTTCAGATCCAATCCACCAAACATCTCATTTCATAGAATCATAGAATCATAGAATGCTTGGGCATGGAAGGGACCTTTCATGGTCATCTAGTCCATCCCTCCTGCAGTTGGCAGGGACATCTACAACCAGATCAGGTTGCTCAGAGCCCGGTGCAGCCTGTCCTTGAATGTTTCCAAGGATGGGGCATCTACCACCTCTCTGGGCAACCCATTTCAGTGTTTCACTACCCTCATTGTAAAAATTTTTTTCTTTATATGTAGTCTGAATCTACCCTCTTTTAGTTTAAAACCATTATCACTTGTCGTATTGCTACTGGCCCTGCTAAAAAGTCTGTCCCCATTATTTGCTCTAAGCTCAGACACCATGCTCAGCATTGCCCTTTGGCCCTCCCCGAAGAACCCCACAGCTGTGGTTTTTCATGGTATCTCTGTATGATTGAAAAGTATGAACCTTAGAAATTGTTCCTTTGTGAAATCAAAGGAGGACAGGACCAACTTTTTGCTGTATGGTGCCTGACCTGCTTTCCAGTGCGTGCTGTTGTGTCAGCACAGCTAGTAGCCACAGAGGAATGTGGAGGTGGAGGCCAAGGCGTACATGCTGGAGAGGGCACATGGGTAAGGTGCAGTCTTGGAAGATGTATTGTTTTGAAAAGAAAAAAAAAAGCTTTGAAACTGGGGTTATTGTTTGCTGATGGGAAGATGCTCGTTCATGCTTTGATCTTCCTTTGCATGGTCCAGAGTGACATCTAATGGCACAGTATCAGACTGCACCATGTCTGGGGAGAGCTAAGTGGACAAAAAGCTATAGTTGCCAACCATTTATCAAGTGACAAGGGCAAAGTAAATTCTGTCGGGCTGAAAAAACAAATAGACTGTATTAAACTAAACTATAACACTATTTGTAGCTATACTTCGATATATATTACCTGAATAAAGCTGGGAAGTTAAGTAGTCTAAAGGAAGGAAGTGGCAGAGTTAAGCTGCCTGTAAAAATGTAAAATATTTCACATAATATGTTAGGTTAATGAAATATCAGTGAGTTTAAACAATATGAACGGAGGAAGTCAGGACAACAGAAAGGAGTCAATCCCAAATATTCTGTTTTGAGTTTGATGTGATGTACATCTTTCATATATAACTGCTTCTATGAAAAATGACAAGATCCTACAAAATGGTTTTGCCAGAAACAGCATATTCTACTAAAATATGCTCCATCAAATATTTTCAACCAGTGCTGTGTTGTGGCATCATTGTTTTGAACTGTGAAAATTGTAGATCTGAGATCTGTCGAATCTTACCAACATGGAAATACATTTACATATGCTGTATGAATTCCCTTTTAGGCACCAGTAAAGGCAATTTTGCACCATTAATTAATGTTGCAAGAGAAATACTTTAGGTGTTGTGTTCAAGTGTAGAAGGCTGACATTTAAAATATGTAATCCGAAATAAGGGATAACAATAGCAAGAAAAGCTTTGGAATTATTCAAGCTAACTTTTTAGGGAAATAGAGGTTTCCCTGTTTACCTTAAATTGATTGTATTTGCAGTAATGGGCATTGAATGATACTCCATTTAGAATAGTTTCAGAATTGCGAAATTAAAGCAAAAATCTAACTGTATTATATCTATATACATATACCTATATACATATATGTGTGTGCATTGGTGTATGAAACACAGTAGGTTGTGCGTAGCACACTTAAAGAGTGTCAATGCCTAAAAAGCATTAGAACACACACAGTATTAAAGTACGTTTTTCATCTCTGATATGAATCCATAAAGCAAAAACACACCTACTAGCACTTAAGACGTGAATAACTATTTGTTCTGTCCTTAAGAAGGCTGAGCAGCATATGGTGAACCCAGGGAGAAGGTGGCTTTGGTGCGTTTTTTGTCTTTTTAGTCATGACCTGCTGGTAGCATGTTCCTCCTGTGATCCTTTAGACTTGCAAATTCATGATAAAGATAATTTATCAAGGAAAAAGGAATGAGTTTTTGCCTTTTAAAAAGAGATTTCTAAAAGACATATATATTAGTTTCAAAAGATTATTTTCTTTATGGGTTTTTACATTAGGAAGTTGAGTTTCTAGCTAACTTCTGGCCTAGAAGTCTTTATAGGGTGACTGAAATATTATCATGCTTGTGATAGTGGAGAAGCAGTACAAAAAAAATCCTTTTTCACAGCACTAAATTCAGTTGAGGAACTCATTGCTACAGGATGCTGCAGAGACTAAAGTTCACATAGCTAGACAAAAGAAGATTAGGAAAAATCATGAAGGATTTGTCCACTGGTGGCTGTTAAATGTAGTTGGAGTGCATCCATCACCTCAGGAGCTCACAGCTGCTGATTGCTGAAGAACGGGCATATGAACAGGGGAAAGGATTACTCTCTGCGCCATTACATATATTATTTCCCTTAGCATCCAGTATCAGTTACTGTCAGAAATGCATTTCAGCTAGCTGCACTTTTGCTCCCTCCCCTATGGCTGTTCTAATGGCTGATTTTTTGTTACATGAAACTTCAGTAACAGCTTTCCTTTTTTTTTTTTTTTTTTTGCTCCCACCAAAAACAACAAGCTGAACATAAGCTAATTTTTTTTTGTTGAAGTATCAAGTATATTAACTCAGACTGGAAAAGCGTTTGCTTATCTTAATAAAAGTATAAGTGGGCTGTAGTTTTAAAGGTAAATTAGTTACTGTTATGGCCATGTCACTTTAACCCAATATCCAATATCTTAGACAATTATTAAGCTGGCAGATCTGGAAATGTAATGTTTTTGGTAGCCTCAAGCTTTCTTTTGCTGTATATTGATTGCTCTCAGAAGGGGCTTTCAGCTGAACATCTCCAGCCTTCAGGCAAGGAGCCTTTCTCTCACAAAGCATTTGGTGTCCAGCAGCTGGAGGTGACATTTTTAGACACTGGTCCTTTCTTCAGCTCTGAGGAAGGTGTTTAATTATATATCGTTTCACATCCAGGAAGTAGCCTGGGAATGCACGGACTACTCTGTAGGCTCTCTTTGTGGAAAGACAAAGAATGTTATCTTTTCATTGTGTTGGCTTCTTACAGACCCCTTTCCATCTCAGAGGAAAAACAGTACATTATTTGGGGATAAAAGTCATTAGAAACAAGGCATACTTTCTTGAAGCAGGGGTAATTAAGCATTGGAACTTTTTAAAACCAAAGGGAGGTGACTTATTAAAGGGTTGGAAATAATTTGGAGAAATCCTGAATAGGCTGGGACCTGCTGGAGGTCAATCTGACTGTGATAATAGTAGGGGGGAAAAAAAAAAAGAAAAAGAAAAGTGAGTTGGGGTTCTGAGAGGCTATTACATCTCAAGAACAAGACCATACAATTGTAATCAATATTTCTATGAAAACGTCTAATCAGTGCTCTGTGCAATCAAAAAAATGTGTGAGTTGAATGCTCAGTAGATGGCGCAAAGATGTCAGACAACCTTCTGGGTTTTCGTTCAGGTTGGGGACGAGACTCCAGAAGGTTTTAGCGTGAGCATGGCAAGAGGAAGAGGATCCTAATAGGTGTGTATCAGTTTTATTGCTCAAAATCCAACGAAGATCGTGTGTGGGAGGCAATGAAAGAAACGCAATCTATATGGGTGCCACACATAGCAGCTTTAAAGTGAGTTGTCTGCAAATGCTATCTGCTAAAATATTTTGATTACAGTGTTTTACAAACATTACACCCCCACCTACACCTTTGTAGCTTTTTCCAGTGTGATTATTTTTAGCTGTTGTGTCCTTCAGGCTTGGGCTTTTCCCACTCTGCCTTCAGATGAAACAAAGCCTTCAGAGCTTTCCAAAATAATCAATAGATTACCATGCAGTGCTCCCCCACATCCAGGTTATGGGAGAGGCATATTTAACTCCTTTGTTTCTGGTCTCCCCTATGTCCTTATTCCAGGCTCTGTACCTTGGATGCCCTAGTTATTAGCCTGTTTGAGGTGGGCTAGTCTCTTTCCATCTCTCCCCATTAAAAGTTTCTTTCTGGAGCTGAGAAATTTTCCCTAACAGAAATTAGGTGTTAATGTTTTGGCAGAGCAAGTGAATCCTTATGAAAAGTGATGATGACCCAGCATTTCCTGACAAAACCTCCCCTGACAGCTTTTGGAGCAGTGTGGCATTCCCCTGCTTTTGTGGGACACGGGAGTCAGCACTCCAGGCCCCCTCCAGCCCCTGGCTCTGTGATCGTGGAGTTGTGGGTAAGCAGAAGTTACACAGAGTCCACTAAAGTACATCGAGCCAGTGAGTTTGCCAGTTATTATTTACCCTGGCATCTCTATAGCTCTCCACACAGCTGCTGCCAGCTGCCATCTTCACATCCTTACACGTATGTCAGTCTGAAGGAATCACCAGACTCCCCAAATAGTCTCCCACCACTGCGTGGCTGGGAGAGGAAAACCGCTCAAATGAAGAGTAATACAAGTTTTCTGCTCTAGGTCAAAACACTCAGCAAATTGATCCTAGCACTTTTTTCTTCATGCTCTGGAATCACTTAGCATCCTCTACTCTGTTTGAGGGGTTGGCAACAGCTCCTTATGCTACTGCTCTGAGGTAGGAGACTCTCAGCGAAGTGCAGCGGAGTAGCAGTTGTACTACATGAAGGACTTTTCTGGGCTGCAGCAGGGGAGGTAGGAAAGGGTGGATATGGTGGTGGTGAGTGGTGGAAATCAGGGACAAAGCTGTACTTATATGTAAGGCTAGCTTGGTGGGACGAGGAGGAGAGAAAAAGTTTGGGAAGTTGCCTACTTTAGAAAACCAAGAGTAGGCAGTGCCTCAGGGATAGATAGAAGTGCTTCCAGAAAAGGCATCCGTGGAGGCTGTGAGGTGCTCAAAATTGAGCCAAGGTAGGGAGCAGATGTGAGTATAGCTGGAAAGAGCTGGAAAGACAGGTTTCTTAAAGAGGAAGGTGGGATCTTCGCAGTAACTAGTAGTTATGGAAGGATGACTAGGCATGCTAGGGATGTTGCTTGGACACTGAATAGTGGGTGCCTTTTAAGGTGGTGGCACCTTAAAAGGAGAGGATCAAGGAAAGGCCAGGCATTGTAAAGAGTATTAGTGTGTCTGTGCATCAGGAACTAGCTAGGAGTGAGTAAATGAGCTTCAAGGATCTTGAATACGCTGGGCTGCAGACAGGCATGGGAAGGAGAGGGGCTTGAAGAAGCAGGTGCCTGCCCAGTACATTGACAGAGGAGCTGGGTAACTGCTGGAAGCAATCAGAGATTGCTTGAAGAAACAAATTTTATTTGAAAACCAACAACTTTTCCAATGGAAACATTTTCTAATAATGTGTTGGCTTCCACAAACTTCTGGTAAAATACAAGCAGTTTCTTTCCAGCCTACCTGGAGGCAAACTCAAGCTTCTGTAATTTACAGCTGTTGGACAGCTCTGCTATCCAGATGTTTCCAGAGCTTTAAGGCTTCTTATCATATCCACAATATGCCATTGCTTGATTCTAGCCTCATTTACACTGAGTAATGGAGGTTTGTGGAAAGACACTATAACTAGTGCTAACCCAAGCTGGTGCATCCACCTGATAGTGTGATGCTGTGCAGAGACAACAGACTGTGGCCAAAATCATTAGTACAGGATCATATCTCAGGTGATAAATCCACCCTTTTGTTCTTCTGCTTACACAGCTGATCAGGGAGTCACTGCACCCTGCTTCATTAAGTGAGATAGATGTCTTGCTCAGCATTTGCTGACAGCTGTTTGCACAGCCATATGCAAACAGTACGAGGATAGGAGTTGTGTCATTGCCAGCACTCCTGATATGGGGGTCAAAATCATATGAATTTGTTGCAAGTCCTCAAAACTATCCACAGTTTATTAGTGTTATCTTTACAAACATGCGAGACAAGTTTTTTACTTGATTGCTGAGAAACAAATAACCTATCTGGCCCTTTATATCACTGCTTGCACAGATTTACACAGCCATAGGGAAAAAAAAAAAAAAAAAACGGCCAACAAGAAGTTCATTGACATGCCGGGCAAGGTTATAACCGCCCCTGATAATCTATCCCCAGAGAAGCTGATGTTCTCCTCCCAGGGAGTTTTGTACCCTGCTGTGATAAACAGCCAGAAATTTTTAAAGCTCTTAAATCCTCTGAAGTCAGGAATGATGATGTGTTATTAGCAGAATATCCTAAATCTGGTGAATATGTCATTTTTCTCAGCTTCAAGTGGAAGTATTATAAAACGATCAGGAAGTATTTTAAATGAAATGGAATGGAAAGGAGTGGAATGAAAAATGAAATTAAATGAATAAAATGGAATTAAAAAAATCTTTATCTGCTGCTAAGTGAATGCTAATAAGTATGTGCAATGAACTTGTGTGTGTGTGTTTGAATAATATAGTTTCTTTAATTCATAATTAAGGTAATGCAAAGGGAAAAATAAGCAATAAAAAAGTTAATGTGCCCAAAGCAGTCTTTTAGACTGGCTTCTATACCTTCATGGTGTATGTGGTACTCAGTGGCTTTTTCCTCTTTCCACTTAGTATGGGCCAAATCTACCAGCTCTTCCACTGAAGTGGGGGAGCTTTGGGGTTGGAAGAGGTGTGAGGGGCATGGCCATTGAAGAGCTCAATTCTTCTCTTCCACTACACCCATCATGTGCCAGGGCCGTGCCAGAAAGAGTTTTCTCTGACAGCTGAACCTGTTCATCTTTTCTTCATACCAGATTCCTGGGCAGGGAGAGCTGGAACAGTGATGGACTGGTCAGGTAACATTGCCGTGGGCTGTGAGTATAAGACACTGAGATGTCACCACTATCCTTGAGACAGTTATTTCCCCATGGCTTGTGTCAGAGATCCTCACTGGGATTTTATTATTAATTAGTGGTCAGAGGTGAATAAGTTTATCTGTCAAATATAGACTCAAATAAGGCATATAGAAGCCTCTTCATTATATTTCTTTCAACAAAGGATTTTACTCTCAGTCATAACTTTTTTTCATTGGAATTGCATAGTTTTGTTTTAAATAGAGTTTGCACTTAGTTTTCTGAAACAATTAGAAGGAAATGTGAATAATTTTGCTGTTTGCAACCACCAGTTTGCTGTATGCTATACTTACAGGGCGCATGATACGGAGAATTCCCTATCCTCTCTCTGCATGGTTGAACACAGTGACTTAAGGGATAGGGGACAATGGCGACAAGTTCCTGCTCGGCTGCCCCACCTTCCTAGGTGCCTTTGCATAATAGGTACGAGGCTCTGCAAGTGGAACTGAACAATGACGAGGACGATGGTTCATCTGGTTTGGAGGTGTCAATGAGGTTAAGTCGGCCTATGCCCTGCGTCAACTGCTTCCATAAAGGAAAAAAGATGGGTCATTGTCATAGGAGACTCCCTCCTGAAGGGAATAGAAGGCCCAATATGCAGCCTGGACCCACTTCTTAGGAAAGCCTGCAGCCTCCCTGGGGCCTGGGTTAAAGATGTGAAGAGAAAGCTTTCTACCCTGGTATGGCCCTCAGATTACTATGCATTATTGATTTTTCAGGTAGGCAGCAATGAAGTAGCAAGAAGTCTGAGGGCAACCAAGAGAGACTTCAGGGCCTTGGGACGACTGGTTAAGGGATCAGGAGCACAAGTAGTATTCTCCTCTACCCTTCCAGGCACAGGGAATGATGAGGGAAGAAACAGCAAGAGCCAGCAGATCAACACCCGGCTCTGAGCCTGGTGTCACCAGCAGAATTTTGGATTTTTTGATCATGGGTCAGTCTACATGACACCAGGCCTGCTGGCAACAGATGGGGTACAATGGTCTCAAAGGGGGAAAAGGATCTTTGCATGGGAGTTAGCAGGGCTCAATGAAAGAACTTTAAACTAGATTTGAAGAGGGAAAGGGATAAAACCAGGCTTGCTAGAGATAAGCCTGGGGGTGGCATGCCAATGTTTGAGGCACGGTGTGCTAGCGAGGTCCTTTGGTCTGCCATCTCAGTGAGGGTAGGGGATGGAGATCCATGCGGCAGCCAAGACGAAAAGGTTATGGATGTGTTAGAAACCATGGAAGCGCCGGAGAATGGTCATATAGGAATTAGGGCTTCTCCCCCCAAAAAGATGGCGGGAACAATAGTGCAACCGAAGTGCATCTACACCAATGCATTCAGCATGAGCAACCAACAGGAGGAGCTGGAAGCCATTGTGCAGAAGGGAAACTATGATATAGTTGCCACCATGGAAACGTGGTGGGATGACTCGCACAACTTGAGTGCTGCAATGGATTGCTATAAACTCTTCAGAAAGGAATAGGCAAGGAAGGAGAAGCGGTGGGGTAGCCCTGTATATTAGGGAGTGTTTTGATTGTCTAGAACTTAATGATGGTGATGATAGGGTTGAGTGTTTATGGGTAAGAAGCAGGGGGAAAGCCAATAAGGCAGATATCATGGTGGGAGTCTGTTACAGACCACCCAACCCGGATGAAGAGGCAGATGAAACATTCTATAAGCAGCTGGGAGAAGTCTCACAATTGCTAGCCCTTATTCTCATGGGCTTCAACTTATCAGATGCCTGCTGGAAATACAATACAGCAGAGAGGAAACAGCCTCGGAGGTTCCTGGAGTGTGTGGAAGATAACTGCCTGACACAGCTGGTGAGGGACACAGCTAGGGAAGGCGCCCCACTGGACCTCTTGCTTGTGAACAGAGAAGGCCCGGTGGGTGATGTAACAGTTGGACGACATCTTGGGCGCAGGAGCAGGCTGTCCCCATGTGCCAAAAGATGAGCTGACGGGGAAGAAGACCGGCCTGGCTGAATAGTGAGCTTTGGCTGGAACTCAGGAAAAAAAGGAGACTTTATGACCTTTGGAAGAAGGGACAGGACACTCAGGAGGACTACAAGGATGTCATGAGGTTATGCAGGGAAAAGATTAGAAGGGCCAAAGCCCAACTGGAACTTAATCTGGCTACTGCCGTAAAAGACAACAAGAAATGTTTCTACAAATACATTAGCAACAAAAGGAGAGCTAAGGAGAATCTCCGTCCTTTATTGGATGCAGGGGGAAACATAGTGAGAGAGGACAAGTAAAAGGCTGAGGTACTTAATGTTTTTTGCCTCAGTCTTTAATAGTAAGACCAGTTGTTCTCAGGGTACCCAGCCCCCTGAGCTGGAAGACAGGGACAGGGAGCAGAATGAAGCCCCCATAATCCAAGGGGAAATAGTTAGCGACCTGCTATGCCATGTAGACACACAAGTCTATGGGGCTGGATGAGATCCACCCAAGGGTACTGAGGGAGCTGGTGGAGGTACTCACCAAGCCACTCTCCATCATCATTCAGCAGTCCTGGCTAACCAGGAAGGTCCCAGTTGACTGGAGGTTAGCAAATGTGATGCCTATCTACAAGAAGGGCCGGAAGGAGTGTTTGGGGAAATACAGGCCCGTCAGCCTGACCTTGGTGCCAGGGAAGGTCATGGAGCAGATCATCCTGAGTGCCATCACATGGCACATATGGGACAACCAGGTGATCAGGCCCTGGCAGCGTGGGTTTATGAAAGGCAGGTCCTGCTTGACTAACCTGATCTCCTTCTGTGACAAGGTGACCTGCTTAGTGGATGAAGGAAAGCCTGTGGATGTTGTCTACCTGGACTTTAGTAAAGCCTTTGACACTGTTTCTCACAGCATTCTCCTGGAGAAACTGGCTGCTCATGGCTTGGACAGGCTTATTCTTCGCTGGGTAAAATACTGGCTGGATGGCCAGGCCCAAAGAGTTGGGGTGAATGGAGTTAAATCCAGTTGGCAGCCGGTCACAAGTGGTGTTCCCCAGGGCTCAGTACTGGGGCCGGTCCCGTTCAATATCTTTATCGATGATCTGGACAAGGGGATTGAGTGCACCCTCAGTAAGTCTGCAGATGACACCAAGTTGGGCAGGAGCGTTGATCTGCTGGGGGCTGTAGGAAGGCTCTACAGAGGGAACTGGACAGGCTGGATCGATGGGCCAGGGCCAACTGTATGAAGTTCAACAAGGCTAAGTGCCAGGTCCTGCACTTGGCTCACAACAACCCCATGCAACGCTACAGGCTTGGGGAAGAGTGGCTGGAGAGCTGTCTGGCAGAAAAGGACCTGGGGGTGCTGGTCAACAGCTGGCTGAATATGAGCCTGCAATGTGTCCAGGTGGCCAAGAAGGCCAATAGCATCCTGGCTTGTATCAGGAATAGTGTGGCCAGCAGGACCAGGGAGGTGATAGTGCCCCTGTACTCGGCACTGGTGAGGCCGCACCTCGAGTACTGTGTTCAGTTTTGGGCTCCTCACTACAAGAAGGACATCGAAGTGCTGGAGCGTGTCCAAAGAAGGGCAAAAAGCTGATGAAGGGTCTAGAGCACAAGCCTTAGGAGGAGTGGCTGAGGGAACTGGGGTTGTTTAGCCTGGAGAAGAGGAGGCTGAGGGGAGACCTTATTGCTCTCTACAACTACCTGAAAGGAGGTTGTAGCGAGGTGGGGGTTGGTCTCTTCTCCCCAGTAACAAGCGATAGGACAAGAGGAAACAGCCTCAAGTTGCACCAGGGTAGGTTTAGACTGGATATTAGGAAAAATTTCTTCACCAAAAGGGTGGTCAGGCACTGGAACGGGCTGCCCAGGGAAGTGGTTGAGTCTCCATCCCTGGAGGTATTTAAAAGACGTTTAGATGTGGTGCATCTGGAGATGGTTTAGTGGTGGACTCGTCAATGCGAGGTTAACAGTTGGACTTGATGATGTTAAAGGTCTTTTCCAACCTAAACAATTCTATGTTTCTATGATTCTGACTTAAAAACTGGGAAACAGACAGAATTGCATGTACTTTCATTACAAGTACATCCATCCTCAGAGAATCAGCTAGTGCTGCCTCTCACGTACTGGTACAGAACTGCCAAATAAGGGAGGAAAGTAACTAAAGTCCAGTGCAGTGAAGTCCAGAAATAGGTCTTGAAAACTGCACTTTGGTGAAATAAAATTAGAAGTAGGCAACCGCTGCTGGCAGTTCAGTTCAAAGCAAGTTGTTGGTCTTAACATGGGAAACTGGGTAAAATTCCACATTCTATATATGTGGTCAGACCAGATACTTAATTGTTCCGTCTGGACTTCAAAACAAATCTGCATTTTTGATACTGGTGGAACTAGATTAATTGTGGAAATGCTTTCTGCAGAAGATGGGTAAGGAACAGGGAGTCTCCATACAAATAAATAGGCTTGATAGGAACAAGGGGGAATAAAACATACCTCCAGCAGTGGAAGGTTTGGGAGGAAATTGAGAGCAGGGCTACACTAAATGCAGTCAGGAAGACGGTTTTCATTGAGTGGCAGAGTTATCCTGCTTGTATACCCATATATATGGAGCCATACACTACTGAATTTAGCATTGTGGATTTAAAAGGCTTAATCTCCATGGGTGCAGGGTTGCTTCATTGCACCCTGTGGTCTGCTCCAAAGACGCATGCTTGAAGAATTTTCCAGCATTTCTCTCCTCAATGACCACTGCTGCTGGTTGAAAAAAGGTGGTGAACCAGAACTTTTATTGCTCACTTATTGAATAAAATTCTTTAATAACAATTGCTGCTTTGCATATAATGGGGCTTTTTCAGTAGTAATTATGAATGGGAGGCCATAATTCTCCCCATTAAAAGCAGTTAGGAAAAGTGCACACAAGTGTAGGAGGTGGCGATTTCATTTCAAAATAATTATCTGACTGGAGTGAAGGACATTTTTCACCTTTTGAAGTACTTCTAGAAATGGAGTCTTCTTGAGATTTCATGTAACAAAGGGAAGTTTTCAAACGTTACTGCTTACTTAATGCAACTTTAAAATTAATATTAAACATTAACTTGCAGAGATTGTTAGGTAACAGCACAAACATTAATAGTGATCTTCTTTCTCATTGAGAGAACAAAATCAAGATGTCAGGTGTTAACAAGGGTCAAAATATGGATTATCCAGTGTGACATAAAACTGGAAGAACAATGAGTTATAAAACAAAACACATAGAAAGCCAGGTGGCCAATGAGATATACATTTGTATTTTTCTTTCTCTCTAGAAGAAATAAAAGAAAAAAAAAGCTTTGTTAGTATAATACTGTGATTATGAATTTGTACACCTAAAGGGGTTAAGAAAGGAACAGGCGAATCCAATAGTAAAAGTACTAAAAAATAACTCTCATTAAACAATGTTTGCATAAGTGGGGAAGATTATATAGTCTATAAAATGGGAGATTCATGTTTGTCTGATTTTTTTTACAGGAGTTTTTCACCCTATTTTTTTGGGCTTTTCAAAAATCTTTCTTCTGGAGTTCTACATCTAATAACTTCAATTGTCAGCAAGAGGAGAAGGGCTGTTCTTTGGGTCTCATGATATGCCTCTTGGCATGGTAACTAAGTGTCTTCCAAAATGAGTGATAAATGAGGTAACTAATAACAGTTGTTTTAGGGTTTTTCCCATTACCATTTGGAGAGGAAATGTTGGGTGTTTGCTGATTATAAAGATAATCTGTATGCTCAACAGCACAATGCACATCTGAACATCAAAATAACAGCCCCCATATATTTGGCTACTGTCTGTATGTGAAGTTTAAATAAAAAAAATCTAGCTTTTTTTTCCAGGCTTAAATACAATGAGAGCTCCGAGACATAAAGGACAGGATTCAGGATCTGATGCAATTGTAGCAGTCAGAGCTCTGAAAAGCATTTTCTGTTCGACAGCTTGTACCATAATTCTCGTGTGAGACCATAGGGCATATGAACATGTCAGTGTGGAAATCTATCTTATGGTGTTCATTTTTGGTTTCACTATTTTTGAAAATTATTCTTCTTGCATTTGAAGATCCTGCTCTTCAGCAGGCTCAAAACATTGCATCTGAACCTGCTTTAGCAAGAGTTGTCCAGAGGGGGAAAGACCAGAACTGTTCTCCACTGGACACAGCAGCAGCAGATACAGAAATGTAATGTTAGCCAGAGCACTGTATCATAGTGTAGCAAGAAATTCAAAAGAATGAGATGGGAAACACTAAAGTAAAAATAAGAATGCAATAATTGGTAACTTTAATGTATGACATTGTCTTCAAAGGCATTCTACGTTTGACAAAACAGCTGGCTTATCTTTGAAAATGTCTGCAGAATCATGTTGTCCTCTATTACACAGCGCCACCACTGTTAATAATGCAAAATTCAGCCTCCCTGTGCATTCAGTACAGTGGGGAAAGTTCACTGATAGGAAGTTTGTTAATTCCAAAGAAGGGCAAGTGCTCTCATCAGGTACTTACATGTAGCTGTGCTGCACAGCAGGAAGAAACTTCTTCTCAGCAGACACAAGCATTATCGTACAGTAAATGTCCAATCTGTATGCTTCAGCATGATTGAATCCCTTGCAAAGACTCAAAATCTATTCCAGTGTTGTCCACATTTGTTTTCCCTTTTCTTTTTTCCCCGTGATTCATCCATCTTTCAAACTTTGCAACAGCTATTTGTGAGAGGGATTAGAATTGTACACTCCAGGTAGCAACAACCAAGATAATTCTTCTTTCTACCATTTTTTTTATACTTCTTTCATAATTTCTTCTTCATTTTTTCATAACCCATTTATATAGAAAAAATGCCAGATATTTTTCTTTTGCCTTTGGAGACTCTTCAAAAAGTTCAGCAGAAGGTGATGCAGTTGCTCAGTGGTGTTCTTTTAAAAGCCATTTCCTACCTGTTTCACAGAATCATTGCATTTTTCAGATATTGTAGGACATAGTTGCAGTAGATGCAAAGAAAAACAAAGTGATGACAGGTGAAAAAATGAAATATGATGAAGAAAAGACAGATTATTCATATCTTGAACTGGGAGATCTGGAGAAGTCCCACATTATTACAAGCACTCTGCCTTTCTTTGAACCTCTCCATCCACTACACCACCAAGAGTGAAAGCTACTTTTGCACTTCTTGAGCACAAATGGCAGCAACTGTGCCCCTTTGCTAGCCCTGAGACAGGCTGATGCTGGTGGCTGAAGGCTCTTCAGATGGAGACATGCTCTTGGCTATCCTGTTCCACAAGTGTGCCAAGAGGCATTGGTACTTCAGGGAGGCAATTCATGTGACTCAGTTATCTGCTACAGGATGAGAAGAATGATGCCCTGGCAGCGATGACATCTCTTCACTGATATAATGGAGTCCTTGGGGAACTAAATCACATATAGACCTCTGGCCATGCTATAGCTCTTCATAAGGACATCAGCTGAAACGAATCCCAGTGCCTGCTTCTAAAAGCTGGAATAAACAGCAACTTTATTGTACAAAGAAAGCCTTGAGTTTAATGAGTCCAACTCAGTATGCAGGGAAAATGTGGGCCTATCAGAGGTCTCGTAGCTTGAAGGAACTGCAGTCATTTATTCATAGATTGCCAGATACAGCAGTATTAACTAATGGATATATCCCATAGATCAACATAGCCATTTTTGTTGATAGCAAAATCCTTATTAAGAAGTTGTTTCACTGCTCCTGTTCCGTTTCTTCCTTCCTGCAGTCACCAGCCTAGGTGCTTGCTCTGCGGTATCTCTGTTTTCCCAGACTGCTCATGAAAACTCACCATCTCTGTCTCCATTGCTAGTGTCAGCTATTGTCTTCCTTCCCTCAGTTCCTGAGTTCAGTTTCACAGATGTCTTGACTCTGAGACCAACACAGGCTGCTACAGAGGGGTTCCCTTTTTGCACTTCCAACTTAGATGATACCAGAAAATCAGAAAAAGGCAAGGCAGCCATTCATTTAATTATTGGAAGAAAGAGGAGACCAAAGTTTCCCTGGACATCCAGTGTGTGTTTTCTTCTGTGCTTTCTCTGCTGACAGAAAACCTTGTTTTGTTCCTGAAGAGGTTGGGGTAAAATGGGATAAGCTTTGAAAATTCCTGAATGGCTGCTTCAGTCCAAAAAAAATAGATAGTGGACAAGCAACTATTTAGAAAGAACTTTACACAATATAAAGGCAGTGTCAACCTTGCCAAAATCCTGTCATTCACAAGACATTTGTGAGAACTGTACTGGCACTCTGTGATTTCCAGTGAAGCAAACAAACACTTTGTGTGCTCTGCACTTCTGAGCTGCAGTCTGGTTAATATCTTGGAGCTTCTGTTTGCACAGTTATGAAAGCAGGGATATCAAATAAGAACATTCAAACTACTTGAAAATGTTTTGGGAAGTCTATCTGTATTTTCCATAACTTTGTTAAAGACATTTCCAGCATCAGGCTGGTCCAAAGACCACGAAAATATATGTTTGATGCCAGTAACTTGCAGTGTATCACCTATTACTTTTCAGAACCAGGTTCTGGGGGTCAAAAAATTAGTTGAATTTTTTGAGTTCTTAGTAACAGTAAAAGGTGTTCAAATCATTGTTGAAAATAGAAACTTCTGGTGTTGGAAAAAAATGCCAAGAAAAGCCATGGAGAATGAGAATATTCTCTCTTCTGCGAAGACAAATTACCAAAGATACAACTGTTGATGCATACCAGTAAAATGTCTTCTTGAACACGTGGTGTAAACTGTGAAGATATTAAGGAAATTAAAGTTTTTGGGATGGTATTTATTTAATAGATACGGAATTTTGAAAAGACTGGTAGTAGTCATGTTATTATAGTGTGCTACATGTATAGATGAAGAATATTTGTCAGAAGAAGGTCTTGTATGGGATCACCATATAAAGTGGGATAAACTTTTGGCCTCAGGACAAAAATGATAAAAAATAAGAAAGCAAAGAAGCTAAAATCCTTTATTTACTTAATGCTGAAACAGTTGTGTTTTTCATAAATATTTTGTCCTCCTTTTTCCTCAATATCAGCTTCAGGGCAATAATGGGCTCAAACAAAATCAATCAACTGATTTGGTTTCCAGAATGCGGTGCAGTCAGTGAAAGGGCTCTAAGCCTAATAATATCAGCAAGTCTAATAAAATTATTCAATTCCTATAAAAATACATTCATGCGAATTTTATCTTTGGGAGCAGGCAGTATTCTGAGTCCTATTCCATTTCACTTCTTTTTAAAATCAAAGTGCCTGAAACTTTCTCCAACCTCATAGTCTTCAATATGGAGGACAGCAGGTAGATCTGCCCTCTCAGAATACAAGAGTCATATCATGTGTCATCCATAATCTACTTTTTTCTTTTAGGTATCAACGGTACAGCTGATGAGAACTTTTCTGATGAAACAAAGTTTGATCAGAAAATACTCTGAAATGCTCCAGAGCAGTCTTATAATAATAGTATTTCCTCTGTATCTGCATACAAATTCAGCAATACCATGTCACTGGTTTCATTCTAAATCGTTCCTATGTTTCAAACTGGGTCTCATAAATGAAATATATGTACATTCAATGGTGCACATTCTATATCTCCTATAAACATTGAGTAATTCTGCAGTGACTCATGCCAGTAAGACTACCTAAGCAATAAGACAGCGTTCATCATATGATATTTCAAGTATGCTTTATATGTATCAAACGGTGAAGATCTGATCTGGAAACCTCTGTCCTTGGTGATATTCAAAAGCCATAGAATCATAGAATCATCGAATCATCCAGGCTGGAAAAGACCCTTAAGATCATCGAGTCCAACTGTTAACCTAGCACTGCCAAGTCCATCTATACCATGTCCTCGAGCACCACATCTATCCGTTCTTTAAATACCTCTAGGGATGGAGACTCAACCACTTCCCTGGGCAGCCTGTTCCAATGCTTGAGCACCCTTTCGGTGAAGTTTTTCCTAATATCTAACCAAAACCTTCCCTGGTGCAGCTTGAGGCCGTTTCCTCTTGTCCTATCACTCGTTACTAGGGAGAAGAGACCAACCCCCACCTTGCTACAACTGCCTTTCAAGTAGTTGTAGAGAGCAACAAGGTCTCCCCTCAGCCTCCTCTTCTCCAGGCTAAACAACCCCAGTTCCCTCAGCAGCTCCTCATAAGACTTGTGCTCTAGACCCTTCACCAACTTTGTTGCCCTCCTCTGGACACGCTCCAGCATCTCGATGTTCTTCTTGTAGTGAGGGGCCCAAAACTGAACACAGTACTCGAGGTGCGGCCTCACCAGTGCCAAGTACAGGGGCACTATCACCTCCCTGGTCCTGCTGGCCACACTATTCTTGATACAAGCCAGCATGCCATTGGCCCTCTTGGCCACCTGAGCACACTGCTGGCTCATGTTCAGCTGGCTGTCAACGAACACCCCCAGGTCCTTTTCTGCCAGACAGCTCTCCAGCCACTCCTCCCCCAGCCTGTAGCATTGCATGGGGTTGTTGTGACCAAAGTGGAGGACTCGGCACTTAGCCTTGTTGAACCTCATACAGTTGGCCCTGGCCCATCGATCCAGCCTGTCCAGGTCCCTCTGCAGGGCCTTCCTACCCCCCAGCAGATCGACACTTCCACCCAACTTGGTGTCATCTGCAGACTTACTGAGGGTGCACTCAATGCCCTTATCCAGATCATCAATGAAGATATTGAACAGGACCAGCCCCAGTACTGAGCCCTGGGGAACACCACTTGTGACCGGCCGCCAATTGGATTTGACTCCATTTACCACCACTCTCTGGGCTCGGCCGTCCAGCCAGTTTTTAACCCAGCGTAGAGTGCTCTTATCCAAGCCATGAGCAGCCAGTTTCTCCAGGAGAGTGCTGTGGGAGACAGTGTCAAAAGCCTTACTAAAGTCCAAGTAGACAACATCCACAGCCTTCCCCTCATCCACTAAGCGGGTCACCTTGTCATAGAAGGAGACCAGGTTAGTGAAACAGGATCTCCCTTTCATAAACCCATGTTGGCTGGGCCTGGTCCCTCGGTTGTCCCGCACTTGCTGCATAATGGCACTCAAGATTATCTGCTCCATGACCTTTCCTGGCACCGAGGTCAGGCTGACAGGCCTGTAGTTCCCCGGATCCTCCTTCCGACCCTTCTTGTAGAGGGGCGTTACATTTGCTAGCTTCCAGTCATCTGGGACCTCTGTGGTTGACCAGGACTGCTGATAAATAATGGAGAGTGGCTTGGCCAGCTCCTCTGCCAGTTCCCTCAGTCCATCCCATCTGGATACAGTTCTGGGCAACCTGCTCTAGGTGATTGCTTTGAGCAGTGGAGTTGGACTAAATGATCTCCAGGGGCCTTCTCCAACCTCAGCCACGCTGTGTTTCTGTGATACAGAGTGGGCAAAGATGGCTAAAGAAAATCTCTTCTATTGAATGTGCTTAAATATCTGCCATAACACAAAGGCTGTGTCACTGCTCCCATATTGCTTCTACCTGGCTATTTCAGCAGCTGAACTCCTGAGAAAAGATCTCCCTTTTGATGTTAAGAACCAAATATGTGACAGGAGATTTTACTTCTGATTGGATTGCAGCTCTGCCCAACATCAGCAGGAGATAGGACTCATTCTGCTCCTGGCTGCTCCCATGCTCTGTAGTGATTGGGGCTCTTGTGCAATGCTTTGTGTTCAATGGCAAATAACGAAGTCAAATTTTTGCTCCTTACGCCAGTGATGTAGTTCAGCTCAGCTACCTATGCAAGTAAGGCAACAGTGGGCTGGTGGTAGCTGTGGCTTCCATTCTGGTAATTTAGTATCATTTATATAATAAGTAACAATAACTTTTCCTGTAGAGGAAAATTTTTATGTTATTCTACTCTTTTGAGCATGCAGAAGAAAATACAACTGGATAAAACTTGTGATTTATACTATGCCAATTAAAGCTCTAACTAGGGTAAGGCTTGAAAATTTTTATTTTATCTTACTCTTCTGAGCATGCAGAAGAAAATACAATAGGATAAAACTCATATGAATTATACCATGCCTATTAAAGCTCTAACCAAGGCAACGCTTGAGTCATGACTTCAGTAATTAAGTCCTAATCATAATGGCCATAAAAAGGAGGGAAGAAACTATTTTCCCAACCATTTTTCTCATACTTAAAAGTGGCAAGATCATTTTCACTCAAATTCTCATAAAAATATAGCCTTTGGCAACAAGTCAAATTCTTAGCCTGAAAGGCTTTGGGATGATTGACAGAATTGGCATGATTCATTCTTCATAAAATAATATGAAACCATACTCACAGACCCTACAAGTACATCTATCTAGAGTAGGCTAAACCCCTCTATTTTTAAGTATAATTGTCAGCTAAGCAAACAGAACAGTGAAATAAAAGACTGAAAACTGATCCTTTCACCAACTGTAACCTGAGAACAAGCTTAACTCTGTACTTTAAACAAACATTGCATAATATAACATATATTGAAGCTCAAGCCATATTTTAGATCAGATATTTTATTTATCCATTACAGGATAAATATTGGTTCTGGCTAGACTCCTGTGACATGTGGCCAAGTTAAAATGAAGTCCTTAAAGAATATGAGACCCTAATGTCCTGTCCTAGAATGAACCAGTTGCATTTAGCTGTGTGTCCTATGTACAGTTGTGGCCAACAGAATATCCAGCATATAATGATAATTCCTCAAAATCCCGCTCTCCAACAATCTGTGACCTAAGGACATCTTCAGTCTGGAAGTACTTGTATTTAACAGCCCTCTGAGAATTTATCTTCCATGAGGTGGTTGTTATCCTTTGAAACCTTCTTAGCTTTCCGTACCACAGTGTCCTACAGCAGGGTTTTTTGCTTGAACTGGTTGGATACTTTTAGGATACTTTAGCTGGGGTTGTTTAGTTTGGAGAAGAGGAGGCTGAGGGGAGACCTTATTGCTCTCTACACCTATGTGAAAGGAGGTTGTAGCGAGGTGGGGGTCGGTCTCTTCTCCCAAGTAACAAGCGATAGGACAAGAGGAAATGGGCTCAAGTTGTGCCAGGGGAGATTTAGATTGCATATCAGGAAAAATTTCTTCACGGGGAGAGTGGTTAGGCATTGGAACAAACTGCCCAGGGAAGTGGTACAATCACAGTCCCTGGAAGTATTAAATAAACGTGTGGATGTGGTGCTTAGGGACATGGTTTAGAGGTGGACCAGGCAGTTAGGTTAACAGGTTGGACTCGATGATCTCAGAGGTCCTTTCCAACCCTAACGATTCTATACTTCTATGATGCTATAGGATGAATCAAGAGCTATGGCTCCCTTTGCTTCTAGTATGGCAGTTTTTCATTTATGTAACACTTGCAATGACAAAATTCCAGTCCAAATCATTAGCTCACTGTTTAAAACATTTATGTATGGACCATTGTTTACAGAACATAAACATTTTAGTTTACCTTTGGGATCAAAGTATTGCTGATACACTTACCCTGTCCTTGTATATCAGACCTGCCAGCACCTCTCCATGCCAAGCAGGAACATTTTATCGCCTAAGTGGCAATAAAATGTTGACTAGTTCATAGAATGGTTTGTGTTGGAAGGGGCCTTTAAAGGTCATCTAGTCCAACCCCAAAGTTGTTCCAGCTGATCTTACTTTTTAGGGAAAGGCAGATGTCTGAAAAAGCATAATCTGCACTTTTCTTAGAGCCCATTGATCTGCTTCCTTTATCACACTGAGCCCATTGATCTGACCCTCAGTGACACTGCAATGAGTGTGCAGTTTATCAGCCATCAAATCACTTTTCAGAGCCCTGTCAACATGCTGATATTCCTACTGCATTCCCTGCTGTCTTCCGGACCATCTATACTTTGATCTGTATACCCAGGCCAAAGCTCTGGTGTTGCCAAAGTCAACTGAGAACCTACCATCACAGGCAATCTTGCATTCTGTTTGCCAAATTTGGGTATTCTAAATCTCCTCCCTCCAGATTATTTGGGCCCCCCCCCGCCCCCATTCTCCCAGGATTAGCCAACCATGTTATCGTATTCACTTATAGTCAAAGTACGAAGCTTAATTGCTCTTAATTATCTCATGTCCAATGAACATATGCTAGAGGCCATGTTAACAATGATGAAATTGGAATAAACACCTGCAGAGGTAAATTGCATGTTAGCTGTCCTTAAAAACAAATAGATTCCTTTATATTTCCTCTGGAGTCTATTTATTTCTCAGTGAGGTCAATGAGACAATTTTAAATGACCCAGCTGCAGCTAGTTCAGTATCTTTTTCTGCAAAAGGCTAGGAAGGGAGGAGTTAAGAAATATGCGTTGACACAAATAACCCATAAATAGGTAACATGTACCTGCCTCTGATGCCCACGATTACACATCAACAGGGACTTTTGGAAAGCAATAGGGAAAAGAAAGGAATGGAAAATTCTAAAACAGCTTTCACTGATGTGTTGGAAAAATCGATGATTGCTGCTGACGGACTGGAACATAAAGACCTGATCTTTACCTATGGGGGGGACTGTCTACCCCACTACTCTTTGCACTCTAGAAATATTCAAAGCTATGAAGTTCTCTAAGTCAGAAAAGATTATGTTATCCTAGCAAGCTTTCCTAAATCGGGTATGTTTTTCTTGCTGCATAAAGGAGGTTGCCATAATAATCAGAACAGGTATAACAATAGCAATAACCATGACAACAGTAACAACAACAATAATAGTAATTTCTACTACTAATGTAATTATGGTGTTGCATTTAGAACTATGAAATATTTATTTCAGGTTTTATTTGAGATGAATGAGAAAGGAAAGCGACATTCTTAATTGCAAATTAAAAAAAAAAAACAAACTTTGGCATAAAGCTATCTAATTTCTTTTCACGTGTAATACTGTATGTTGTAGACTTTTCTCTCCCCTTCCTATAAACTATATGAAATACTTTCATCCTACAAAAATACAAATCTTAGCATTTTTTGTCTTAGGAAACCATAGACTCCACAGGAACTCAGACTGAAAAGGGACATGTACATGGATATCGGGCATATCCAGAGTTATCAGGATTGAATGAATAAACATTTTTGAAGGACATCTGGTTTTCCAGAATGTAAAATGCTATCCTTCATATTTCTAATTGCTTAATATAGCCTATCCCACAGCCAAAACATCTTTCCAGTATATGTGTGTGTGTAGGAAATCAGTGTAACAAAAATCAGTGCAAGACCTCAGGGAGAAGAAGGTGATATCTATTTTACAAAAAACTCAAAGTAAGTTTATTCTATCTATTTGCATTCATCCTCTCGTACCTATATAGTTTCAAGCAGCAAGATGTTTGTATTTGAATGGTGTAGCCAGGGTCACTTATGGTGTGTGACATGAAGGATAAGTTGAGTTCTTATCATGTATCTTGGGTTGTTCTTCATTGGTGGTGACAAACTAGTTTTTGGACAGCTCTTTTTTACTGCATAGGGGGTGATGAGTAGCTCAGTGTGATGCTTTGGGTCCCAAATTTTGCTTACTTCAGCCTCTATAAATGTTAGACAAGTCTGCTGCATGCCGTAACCTTGTTGCCACCCTCCTGTTGTCACACTGCAGGGTCAGTGCAGGGTCTTCTGCTGACAAACTGTGGTGCTGTGTTCTTTTCAGCACAGGCATCCTGGGCTTGACACGAGTAACACATTCCTCAGTTGCATTGCTGTGAACAGACTTCTCCCTTACCCATACAGGTCATCGTCTTAACCCTTGTTCTGCTGTTTCTCCTGGTGCCTTCAGACACACATCCCATTCATACTGCACTCATACCAGTCTTAACATTGCTGTTACAAGTCCTTACACGAGTACTTTAAAGTTGGAATGTTTTATAAATACGTATAAATACTGGATCTGACAAAATAGAAAGTTCAAGCTTATGATAATTCCACTGACCAGGAGTTATGCTGGAGTCAGTTTGAGCCAAGATGAATTTTGGCAGACAAAGAAAAGGATCGGCTAGAGAACTTAATTTGAAGCAAACCCAAGACATTTCTTCATGACTTTTACTAATATTCCTATGCAATCCAACTAAATAACTCTTTTTACCTTGCGATGTACTGGTCAATGTCCTTCTTAAAACCATCTTGTTAATTAGCAGTAAGACAAAGAACTAAGGAAACTTGTTTGGAACAATGATCAAAATTTTTATCTTTCCCTATTTTATGGTTCGATAAAAATCCAGTAAAATAGTTCCTGCTGTTACTCTACCAGAGCAGAAGAGGCCTCAACCACTTTTTTATAGGCTTCAGCAATATTTTAAATGCCACAGACCAGGTGTATTTTTGGGTACTGTTCAACATCTCTGTAAGTGTGGATTTCTACACTTGAAAGTATTTTCTTTTGTTTCCCTAGACATGCCACTGGTACCCCTCATGCACCATTTCATACATTACAGGCAAGAGTTTTCCTAGAGTCTTCAAAGCAATTCTGCTCTTCATGCTTCCAGGTACAAATTGGTTTGAACAAATATTAAGTGACTTAATAGCAACAGCTGCAAAAAACCAATGAAAATGAAACAAATAATAAGAATGGTACACCAGAAGAATCTCCCTACCATGAAATTGGATATCCTGAGAAATACAAAGTGGGCACTGAAGCTTATATGTAATTTCTCAACTGAACATGTGACATATGAAATACATCCTTACAGAGTAAGGACTATGGACAACTGCAGGGATTCCCTGACCAAAATAAATCCATGTAGCCCTGTAAGGAGAAAAAGATTCAGAAGGACTGTGTGAGACACTTTCCAAAATTCAGTCCAATTTTATTCTGTAGAGGTTACAAAGGAGATATTTCATGCAAAGATAAACAAAAAGACTATGTAACACAAGATGAAATGCTGGAGATAGTCCCATAAGAAACTTCGGTTGCACCTCCAACAAGCCAATTCAATTTGTTATTGCCCTGCTGCTTTCTTATGCCCAACATGTACTTACTAACAGCAAATACATGTATTTATTTGCTTTCCAAAGCCAGTTTTGTTTTTTGTTTTTTTTTTTTTTTTCATAAGGAGGTGCAGCGTCTGTGTGAATAGTGCAGGTTTCTGTGCACTATCTGGCTAATATACTTTATTACAAGTGCAGAAGGACAGGCCCCAGAGGCAAGTGGACAGCTCAGTCCCCATGTGTACAGAGACCTTGCTGTAGGACCTGCTCACAAGGAAGTCAGATATACATAGTGCCAGTCCAAAACTTCTGCTATTGTATGTCAGAGTTCAGATCCTTGCTCAGGACTTTTGGAGGTATTCCCTTTTTCCCCATCTTTCTGCATTGTTCCAACTTTTCTCCTTCCCAATCTAATCTCAGCTTCTTCTTTCTCCTGTTCCCTCTCTCTTCTTAGTTAAACAGGCTCCTCCATTTTGACTCCAAAAGGATGCATCATTCTCACCTCCCCCACCAAGATCCCACCCATTACTTTTAGCTTTCTCTCATCACATAAAGAAGAAACATGAACTCATATTTTGAAACGGATCAGAGGACATTTTTTTCTCCCTAAACAATTGTTTAGAGCTTTTAGATTAGGGTTACTGAAAACAGATAGTATTTGGTCCCAGGAAAAAGCTTAGCAATTTCTCCTCTCCCAGATGAATTTTTTTCTAAGTGTTTTGAATGCAAAGGGTTTCAAAATACTAATGTTATGTTAATTATGCTTTCTACTTTCTTCTCTGAATTTTGATGCAGGTGAAGAAATTAGCCCCAAGAAGACTTATATATGTACCTATATGGATCCTGAAAATTCACCTGAGTCCATTTTCAAGAACAAAGCTAAAGTGAGTGCTTTTTTAATGATTTATAGACATATTGACTTCAGTGGATTTTCAAGCCAATGTAGATTTTTTTTACTAGTCTCCTGCTGGGACCATTTAGTTGTGGTGTTGCAAGAGGCTGGACTCTGAGTGCAAGTCATCCTACAAAGAATACTAGCATTTTACCCAAATGTGACCCTTCTTGATCATTTCATTGTTTTATCTGGTCTATTTTAATAAAACCACTGTTCACCGTAAATATCTGAAAAACTTCATGCCAAGCAAAACACACTTAGATTCTATATAATAATTGATTTACGTGTGCTCAATAAATACATTTTAAAAACTTTTCTCAAGGTGAAGGACAGTGAAATAATTTGAATTCTGCTTACAATGTGAAATCAGTACTTCAAGATTACTGTACGTGGTCCAAGAAATCTTTGCTGTGGTAGTTAAAATAAACATTGCTATTTTTCCATTACAGCCCTTTCCTAATGCCTCTATATGTATTTTAATTTATATCTTTCAGATACTGCTATTGCTCCGAAATCCAAAAGCTTTAGTGATATTTTATTATCATTTTTCTCTAGTCTTTTTTCCTTTTCCATCTTATGAATCCTGGGATAGTTTCTTCAAAGACTTCACAGCTGGAAGAGATATTGTACTCTTTCTTAATGGATACATTCACTCATTGTTATTGGTGTTCTACTCTCACTGTCTTGACCACCAATGTAGAACAGTCTCTTAACACAAACACTACCTTGCCTTCAAAATGCCCTTCTTATAAATTGCTCTTCAATTGCCTCAGCTGACTGGGAATGATTACTAGAGGATTGTTGCACATAGACGTGCATAAGCAAATGCCTACTTCAACACTCTCACAGTCCAGTAAAGAGAAGTGGATTTTCTTTGATGATGCTCTCAGTTTGGCTAGGCTACCCCAACTTCTGAGGACCTCCTGCAGTTCATCCAGCTCAACTGAGTGGTGAAGACAATCATAGAATCATAGAATCATAGAATCATAGAATCATAGAATCATGGAATGGTTTGGGTTGGAAGGGACCTTAAAGATCACCCGGTTCCAACCCCCCTGCCATGGGCAGAGACACATTCCACTAGACCAGGTTGCTCAAAGCCCCATCCAACCTGGCCTTGAACACTTCCAGGGAAGGGGCATCCACAACTTCTCTGGGCAACCTGTTCCAGTGCCTAACTACCCTCACAGTGAAGAATTTCTTCCTTGTATCTAATATAAATCTACCCTCTTTCACTTTAAAGGCATTACATACCTCTGGGAAAACTCTAGAATCAGTAAGGAAGCCTTCGCTGCTCACCATGGCTTTTGGTTATTAAAGGGTATTTGTCCATTATTTTAAAACATGAAAGTAATACTGGCATTTAATAACAGCATGGTTAAGGAGAAGAAAGCACTGATACCAACAGTGGTAATAAAAATTCAGTTAAATGACAAGTATTTGCATGTCTAACTATTTTATGGCTGAAGTGTAATAGTTATTTCCAAAACAACGTATCCAGTGGATCAAATGAACATTGTTATTTCTTAGAACAACGACTTGAGCTAATCATGTTGGCTGCATTTCCTAGGCAGTCAAGAGACATTAATTTCTAAAGCCTTTTCTTGTAGAAGCAGTGCATGATTTCACCTGGAAGGGATCTTTGTCTGTAGTTTCAATGTGGATTTGAGACTGGAAAGCATGCACTTAGTCTTCAGTAATATTTCATCATATAATTATTACCTTATTACATGCTTTGCTTTTACCCAGTGCTGTGGGAGTCCTATTTCAACTGTCTTTCTGAATGGAACATGCATGCCTTCATCATCCACCCTGCAGGAAGATCTGGATAGGCTGGAAGAGTGGGCTAACAAGAACCTCATGAAGTTTAACAAAGACAAGTGTAAGGTCTTGCACCTGGGAAAACACAATCCAGGAGTGCAGCTCAGACTGGGATCCACCTGGCTAGAGAGCAGCTCCGTGGAAAGGGACCTGGGGGTCCTGGTGGACAGGAAGCTCAACATGAGTGAACAGTGTGCTGCTGTGGCCAAGAAGGCCAACAGGATGCTGGGTTGCATCAAGAAGGGCATCACCAGCAGAGATAAAGAAGTCGTTATCCCACTCTGCTCAGCGCTTGTCAGGCCACACCTGGAATACTGTGTACAGTTCTGGTCCCTGTTATACAAAAAAGATGTGGGCAGGCTGGAGGGGGTCCAGAGAAGGGCCACCAAGATGATCAAAGGTCTGGGAAGCCTGCTGTATGAGGATAGGCCGAGAGAGCTGGGCTTGTTCAGCCTTGAGAAAAGGAGGCTTAGAGGTGATCTCATCACCATGTACCAGTACCTAAAGGGGAGCTACAAAGAAGATGGCGACTCCCTTTTTACAAGGAGTCACATGGTGAGGACAAGGGGTAATGGGTACAAGTTACTCCCAGGGAGATTCCGACTGGACACGAGAGGTAAATTTTTCACAATGAGAACAGTCAACCACTGGAATAATTTCCCCAGGGAAGTGGTTGACTCTGCTACGCTGAACGTGTTTAAGACTCAGCTGGACATGGTGCTGGGCCATCTTGTCTAGATTGTGCTATATCGGTTGGACCAGATGATCCTTGAGGTCACTTCCAACCTGGTATTCTATGATTCTATGATTCTATGATCATTGTTTCTGTAAGTGGACTCTGCTCATTATCACAGGACTTCAGCTATACAGAGCCTGATTTGAGTTGAATTAGTCCTGGGAACAGCTGTGTGCATTGCTGTCTTTACCTTGTCATCAATGTGGTGCAAAAAGAGGTACCCTGAGAGTCTGAAGGCTAGAGGGAGGAAATGCTGTGTTTCCTTGGATATTATCCAGTGCATTACTTTTTCCCTAACAGAATACATATTTAGGAGTGAAAAAAATTGTTGAATATTTTTGGGTTCCCTTTGAATGAAGAAGATATTTGTGCTGTTGTATAGAGGAGTAGCTTCCACTCTGTGAAGAAGACCTCTAAGGACACTCATGGGGTGTTTGGTGATGTTCTCTTCTGTAAAAGTGAATTTTCAGCCATTCTGAAGACACCATTCTCAGCCTTCCTATTGTTAGGTGTGCTATTCCCAGCTTTGTTAGCAGAATTTTCCTTCTGTAAATCTTAGCTAAATATTCACAGTGTACAATGGTGAAAAGTTCAATAGATTTCCTAGCTTTAAGGGTTATTTCACAGCTGTCTTACAACTGATTTGGGACACAGCTTTTTGGACACCTTTCCTCTTTCAAAACTGTGTGCATCTGACTCACCAAAGTCAGCTAACCTGAGATGGGGGGAACCAGACTGTTGGTGATGTGGCAATGAGTTCTTTCTTCCTCTGTGGCTAAAAGGATATTAGATATTAGATGACAGCATGACAGAGCTTGTCCAGCCATTAAGACCATTAAGTCCTTCTTCTGAAGAGACATCTGCTTTTTTTTTCTTTGAAAAAATTTCCATTGGCTTTCTGGAAAGAAAATATTTGGTTATTTCTGAGTGTCTGCAAGCCTTTTCCTCCAGACGGTCAGTGCCATCTTATACTGAAGTAACTCTAGAGTTACAGCCTTCATGGCAGGAATAACTAAGCAGCTGGTGAATAGTTCTTGAAATGCAATTGCTGTCCATCTGGTGTATTAAGGTGAACAAAAAATGAGTTCAGTTAACTTTATTTCACCTGTGCAACAACCCAGGAGTTAGTCTGTGGCTCTTCACTCATCCCTGCCCCGAGACTGGGGCCATCTGTTGGATAAGTGAAGCAGAAAGCTGGACACAGATTGACCTCACCCAGTGGATCTCTGCAGACTAGCAGAATTGCTCAGGTTTGGGAAGGAATCAAATTCAATAATAACTTTAAAAAGCAAGGAAAACCACCTCACTTACCATATAGAGGGATATAAATAATACTTCCTGAAAAAATAAATACACTGAATACTAAAACCTGTGCATTACATCTAACAGTGTCACTAAGGGTTCTATGTAGGTGGTGTTAGCAACGGGAGGAACCTTTTTGAGGAAAAACATAGTTTGGAAATGGAGAAAATGGACAAGGAACGCTTAGCAGCAACCACTCTAGGTTAAAATATGATGTGTATTGCAAAGCCTGAGAAATAAACCAGAGCTGTTAAAGCAATCTGATCAGGAATGCAGTTGCATTATACACAGGACAAAAGTTGGTGTCGCAGATAAGTCTTGTAATATTCAGACTACAGCTGCCTTTATAAGCGATTGCAGTGTATATCAGATGTTAAAGCTAAATGTAAGACTAGTGTACTGATAAGTCATTCATTTACTGAACAGTATTATAATTAATCACATACAGAGGGATCTAACAGCCATGCTTCACAATATGCCTTCTGAAAGGAATATTCTATTTCCCCTTTTATTAATGAATTCTCTCAGTCTTTCTAGAGTGCTTAAGGGTATTTGATACCTAGAGACCTTTCTAAAGACTATCAATTCAGGTCACTTCTTGGCAAAAAGATTTCTGCCATAGTTAATCTCTCATCCAATTATGATTCAAATCAATGGAATTTTTTCATTGACTTAATTGGAAATTGAATTAAATCTGCATTAAACACTGATAAAAAAGAAGCTCTTAACACATTAGTAGCTCAATCTGTTTAAAGTATAGTTATCTTTTTATAGGCAGAATATCAGCCTCTGTCTCCATAGCTTTGGATAGTTTTGATGCATATCTACGAGCAAAGTTTGCTCTGTAAATTCTCTGCCAGACCTTATGCTTTTTTGCAAGTATGCATCAGCAGAAATCTGAATCTTATTAAAACATAACATACCAGCTTGAGCCTCCTGATTTCTTGTTTTAGCCTAATGAAAATGGTTGTCATAAACCAAACAGATCATGTTTATGTGTGTCATTCCTAGACATTGCTTTTGCTATTGGTTTAGTCATAATAAAATAAAGCTACAGTTTACAGCTTCCTTTGTTTCATGGATTTCTAACGTGTCCCAGACCTGCCTTGCTCTGAGGTTCAGTCCTGGTCAGAGAAGCAAGAGGTGGACCCTTAGCCATAATTTTGCTGGTTACATCACTGAGCAGTGTCATTTATTTACCTACAGGTAAGAGCTTTTTTGCTAATGTTGGGAATATTTGTAATTGTTAAAGGAGCAGCAGTTGCCCGAGCATTCAGACACCATTCAGGGAGTCGTGCACACACCATCCGCGACTTTAACTACTAGGACCAGGGTCCCTTCGCAGCGGGCAGCTCCACTGAGCTGATGGGTGCCCCTTTTCAACTCGTCCCTCACACACACTGATTGTTGGGTGCTTTCTCTCCCCTCAGGCTTGACCCTAGGTTTCCCTAAAGCAGTCTCTGACATGACATACACCAGGTGAATTTATTGAGTGGTACAGCGGTGAAGAGCAGCTCGAGCTGGGTGCCTCCGGAGAACGACCCTGAACAAAGAAATCCCTGGGCAATTATACCCTTACAGTTTATGTTCCACTCTCCTCATGCAATGGTTTGGTCCAATAGTAATATTTGGGTATGGGGTCTTCTTGTTCCTTATTGGATCCTTTCCCTGTCTCCAGGCAGGACATTCCTTTTCTTATCTTAATAGTTGCAGCTTCTGCCGATGGTTGTGGCTACCTTATCTTTCTGGTTTGCACTGGTTTACACGCAAGGCTTGTAACAGCCACTTGTGCCATGAAGTTGGCATGCTGACCCAAAGGACACCTCTGTGTTCACCTGCTTTTCTGAGGTCCTCATGCACATGGGAGTCAAGGTGTATGCCTTCCCTGGGGATGAAGGAGCATGTCTGCAGCCTCATGCACCTGACAGAACTCAACATGTCCCATACTCATGCAGTGACTGAGGAGGACCGTTTTCCTCCAAACCAGGATGAAAAGCTCTGAGGCAGATTTTTTCCCTACTGGCTGCTGCAGACCATGATAGGACAGGGCTCTGGGCTTGAATATGGGAATTCTCTCTTGCTTGTTGTCCCAGTAATGCTTTTCTCCTGCTGGTTCCCAAGCAGTGAGGGAAGAAAATTGCATAGTTCAGACATGGAGAGTGCAAATGCTGGACTTAGAAAAAAAAAAAAAAAGGGATTACTTTTAATATCTTTTAAGCCTCCAGACAAGGAGAGAGTGCTTCCAAGAAATATGCAACGCATTTATGCAAGTTTTCTTCTGCACTAGTCAGTTCCCCACATAGCAGATGACTGATTTTGCTATCTGCACTTTGCAGGTGTTGCATTAATATTTCTGTGGAGTAAACGCAGTCCACGAATCAACTAATTAAAGATTCAATACTCATAAAAATATGAATACCTATTAATTTAAAAGTGTTTTAATGTATAAAAGCTATTGTGTCTCTCATGGGGGCATTTCCTCAGAGCAGTTCTTTATCCCTCTCTTCAAAGCAATGTTCTCCATTTCTCTCTCACCTTGCAATTCTCCAACCTGATAGTACTTAGGCTTGGGGAAAAGGATATTTTTTGCATTTCTACCACTTTTCTTCCACGGCTTGCTTTTACTCGGTATGTGTTGCCTTAACTGGAGATCACTCTACTCTTTTCCAAGTCAGCAGCTACCAAAGGTTAGTAGGAACTCAGCTGGGAAGAAAGGTAATTGTGGGGGTTAAAACCTAATGAGTGAAATGATAGTTTCCCACAATATGATCTGGTCTGTATATAATAAGGCCTTCACTAAAAAGTTGTGCTATTCAATCTGAACTTCTTTGTATGATTTAGTAATCATTCTTATTCTAGGTCTCCTTCAAGTAAAATCCATTTATAACCTTAAACCTTAAGGATGTCATTGATTCATTGAGGAATAGGGCGATCCAGCAAAGCGAGTCTCAGTGGCCTCTGGTCGGTGGCCTCACTCCTTTCTGTAGGGGTTCAAGGATCCCAGTTACCAAACAGCTTCTGCTGCTGATCACAAGACAGAGACTAAGTGTGGGAACAGCACTGGAACTAATCAGGGGTGAAAAATAAGTTACTAACTTGGCACTCTACACTAGCAGGAGCCTTTTTGTTGTCTTGTCGCACTGACTTTTAAATCCCGGCAATTCTGATAAAGTCTGCAGTTACAGCTGTTATAAAATTGGTCTTAAAAAGGGGAAAGACAGGTTTCAAGCCATATGGTAAGACAGATTTGAAACTGGACCAGTCCCAGGTGTCTACCCTGTCTTACCATCATGAAGGACTCCTCCATCTCTGGCTGGAGGTAGTGGGGGAGACAAAGTAAGGCCTGGACGACTGAGCTTCGGAAGCAGTTCCTGAATGGTATCCCTGGTACATCGAGGAAAATACCATCAATTTAAGAATACTTTAAATCAGGATGGTAAAAGCTGCAGGTATTTAGGAGTTTTGTCAGTAACTATCTGCTTTCACTCTTCAAAGGCAGCAAATGTGGGGTTACTATGATGTAGAACAGCCATAGCTATTGGCAGAAAAAGACTTAAATAAGATAAATTACTCACCTAAAAGGAAAAAGACACAGAAGTTTTGCCTTTTCCGAGCCACATGTAGAAATATATTTCATGGACATATTAGTAAGTCTGGTGAGCTGGGCTACTCTTTTATCTTTGTTTGGATGTAAAATCCCTTCATCTTTACACAGTGAAGCAAATCTCAATACAGGGAATGGACTTGACCTAGGTAATGTGTAAAAAAAGATGAAAGCCGAGGAACTGTGTTAGGATCAAAAAGGGGAGTGGTGAAGATGAGGGAGCCTTGAGACTAAGAAAGAAGTGGGGTGAAATAGAAAGAGGGAGAAGCTTTCATGTTTTTGTATCTGTGCTTTTTCCTGAGATCAAAGGGGACTGTGTATTTTGATTAACTCTAAGCTGTAAAAGTTCCTCAGATTGGAGATTTGAAGAGACAATTGTCCAGTATCAGGTACATCAAGTGAAATATGAGTTCACCTTTCCCCTTTAGGAATGAATTTGGAGGTATTGAATGGAATCTAATTAGGGAAGATGAGAGCCAAGCAGTCTTGCTGGAGCTCAAAAAAATTAATTGGCAAAATGAATCAAACCTGCTGACCATATGAAAAAAGGAAGAGAAAGTCATGAGGGGATAAAAAAAAGTTGTTTGTTTTTTTTTTTTTTTTCTTTTAATGGATCAGGAGGGTAAGAAAAGGGTAGAACACAGAAAAAGGAGGATGGGGAGAAACTTTATGGAGAGCACTTGACATTTGGCCTGTGGTGAAAGCTCTTCAGCAGAGTCCGTCAGTAGAAAGTAGTGGAGCACTCCTGGGAGGGAGGCTAAGAGCTGAGCAGCCACACAAATGGACTCACTGCTTGGCTCTAGGGTTTATCCCCTGGTTATGGCTGATGCACATTGCCTGGGCACTGCAGGGGAATGTCAGCTAGTCTGGCACATATGTCCTTGCAGAAGTAGTTCCTTATTCATGACCACTGGGTTTGCTTGGGAAGAAAAGGCAATGCAGGAATTTTGTCATTTGTAAACGATGAGATGCTGCATGAAGCAGGGGAGGAAAGACAGGCAGTTATGAGATATCTGTGTTCAGACTGGGAAAATCTGATTATATGGCTACCAGAAGACATACTGGGAAGCCCAATACTGAGACAGTGGCTTTGTTAGCCAGTGTCTTGCAGGGCTTGAATTGCCTGTTTGGCATCAGCTTGGTCCCTCACAAAGTGGTTAGGTGTCTCTGCACTGGGGTCTCCATGTGCTTCTTCTAGGAAAAATTGTTTACCAAGGCTTAGGGCAGCACAAATGCTGGAGCCAGCCTGGGCCCAGCACTGCACCCAAAGCATTAGGAAATGCAGCACAGACATCTGGAGAAGCTCTGCATGAAGCCATCTCATGTTTCTCAGGGTTTGTTAGGGGTGATGCTACCAAAAAGAGCTATGCTACTAAGTTTACCCTGGAAGCAGCAGAAAAGCACTTACCACACAGTAGTGTCTGAGCTTTTAACTCTTGTTCTTGCACTAGCTGCCATTAATCTTCAGTCTGGCTAAACTGCCCATAGATAGTTATGAACTGGGTATTTCTAGGGAAGAGGTGCTCAAATTATGGTTTCCCTTTCTATTCTCTTACATAAACTCATCTCTCCTGTACCCTCATCTCCATACCCTATGAAGGTAGGAGGGTATGGATACAAAGCCCTATGTCCTCCTCCCATGTCCCAGCTTTACTTCCAGCAGTACACACTACAGCTCTTGTCCTCCTCCACAACACACCATGTGGAGTTCAGCTCACTTAGTCCTTCAGAGGGCAGCAGGAGGTGAAAGAAAGTGATAGATCATGGGCCAAGAGTAAATAGGTTGTTATCAGTGATGCCCAAGTTGGCCTGGTAGCCAGCTCATCAGCATCTGAATTAGCCCACAAGCGATTAGCTGGCAGTTCTTCTTTAAACTTTCTAAAGGATTAATTTACCGTGTCATGACTGGGACTCAACAAAATCCATGGAGAACCATGTTTTGAAAAAAATCAGAGAAAACCACTCTGTAGTTGTTTTTGCATGACTTTCCAGTCCTAATACTACCATATTTGAATAAAACTAAATGTCTTTGATAAGTTAAGTGAAAAAACAGTTAAAATATGGTCTTCAAACAAAGAATTAAATTATCTTCTCTCTCTGAAAATATACAGTTTTGACTTTATGCTCAAGACCCGAGCTGCAAAATTCCAGCTCCTATAGCAATATATCCACTGATGTCTCATATGTTCTACTGAGAAAGTTGTGTTTGCTTTGGTAATCTTGGTTTGTGCATTCAAATCCATATGCTGAAAATGAAAATTGCAATTACTTTTTTTGCAAAGAATGTAACAAGACTAATTTTTTTAATGCACCTGGATAACCTGTTTTGAGATACCTCTTTTATCAGCTTTGTTTAGTATAGTTTACATTGGCATTTTATATTTGGCCTCATTTGTATTGCCACGTTACGCTTCATTTGTATGACACAATTACTTTTGTACTAAAGGCTCCAGAGCGTTTACTATTTCAGGGGCATAGACCATAACGGGATTAGTGACAGGTTTGCAAGAAATAGGACATTTAGTGCATTAGCAAGAATCAGAAAGTCCTCCATAACATCAGTGAGTGTTTTATGACATTCTTCTTTGCTCCCTCCTTCCTGTTTCTTCCCCTTCCTCTTTTAATGTCAGGTTGTATAGATACACAATGAGGCAATAGGTGACTTCTTGAGGTCATTGGCCTGACTCCTCCATCTGCACATTTATTTGGTAGCAAAGTTCTAGTCAGAGACTTCCAACTTTTAAAATTAATTTCACCAATACGGTTGAGAAAGATCCGATAAAACAAACAAGCAAGGAAATAAGTCTCTTTTGGTGATGGTTTGAGGATTCTGTTAACATACGGATGACATCTTCAGGTTAATATAAGATGATTTCTCCAGCATTGTGTGTCATGAAATTCTCTGTATTTACTAGCATGTTCTTTCTTATTACCTAGTGGACTATTAACAGGAGGGAGAGGGCAGTTAACCTTTGCATCTGTTCTTTGTCAACTAGCCAATACATTAATAGAGATGATGAAAGCTGTGGAAAATTGCTTATTTCCTACCTCGTTCCAGAGAGGGGATTAAGGGAGTGGAAACTCTCCAGAGACAGCAAAGCTGAGGCCGAAAAAAAGCTATGAGAGGAAAGTTTAGAAGAGACATGTGGGAAATTTTGGGTAGTGGAAAGACAGAGCTGGGTATACTTCTGTAGACAAGGGATAGTGGCCTAATCTGATGTTGTGACCAGCTTTGTCCAGGACAGGGAAGGTGACCGTCACGAAGACGACTCTACAATTAAGGAGGAAAACAAAAGATGAAGGAGCATCCTAGAAAATTTTACAACAGATTAGACCCCAGCTCAAACAGTTTTTTAAAGTAGTCAAGAAAATGAGCCCAGATCATGTACTGAGGATTAATTATTTTTCATCTCTGTTTCAGTATTTCCTGTATTTTTAAGTAAATAACAATAGTGTCATGCAGGCTGGTAAATAACTTGTTTTGTGGCAGTTGTCTTACACCTGTCATGTACTCCTGACATAATAAGTCCTGTGCAATCAGGAAAGGCTCTTTCCCTGCATTCCTTAATGTGCCTATACCCCCAGGCAGCAGCCTCTTCCAGTCTTCAAAAGCTGCTCCGGAACTGATCATCTTGATGGGTCATGTTGACAGCAGGACACTGGGGCTGAAGCTCCCCTGGGACAGCCCTAGAAGGGGCCTGGACAGGGTGTTCCTTTGTCTGAGTCCTTAACATGGGTTTCTGCCCTACATTTATCTCCCTGTGCTCCTCTGGGCTTGTGTAGACAGGTCTTTGATGAGCTGATGGCTACTGTGATGGGCCTGGGAGTATCTGGGAAGGCTATTATTTGGGATCCCCCTCCATTGTTTCCCTGTGCTCTTTGTGGGTGTTCCTTTTATCACATAACCTAAGACATCCTACCATCCTGGTCTCTGTTTGGAGGCTCCCCTCTGATCAGGCACATGCATTATTCAAAAGAAAAAATGTCACATATGGCATTTCCATTGTAGGGTCTAGTTTAAGCCCTACTTTTCATGGACTCATTCATAGGATCCCAGGGAATGTCCATCCCCCTGGAGGTTTTTTTTGCAGATACATTATCAGGGGGATTTAGGGTACCTTCATGAATAGATCAGTCTTGATGGATCCATCTTAAATCTTATTCGGTCATTTTGGAGGACTAATTTATGGAAGCCTTCTCTTGCTGAGATTAATGCAGATCATTGGAATAGTTATAGAAACCCACCTCTTCTCATTTACCCTCTGAGAGCACAAGTTTTGAGGGTATTGCTTTGTTGTTTCATTTAACACGGAATGGATCTGCATAAGCAGATCAGTCCACTAGGCAACTCTCAGCTGGCAGTGTCCTGTAGCTATCACAGAAAAGGTCACCAGCCTCTTTCTGCAAAACTCCACAATCAGGAAAGACCAGGTCTGATAAGTATGGGAAATCAGAAACCTTTAGGGGCACTGTGGTGGTTTGAACAACAAATACCATTAATCTGGAGATTACCAAATCCTTTAATCTGTTTTTAATCTCCATGTTTTTAAAGCTGCTTCTTAGAAACTTCAAATCAACTGATGTTTTCCATCAGTCTCTGGGTTCAGTATTTGGCAGGATTAGAGGGTCTTCTTGTGTAACACGTATGGTGCAAGGTACACTCCTCCCATCTCCCGGCTCAGGTGTCGTGGCAGATGGCTGTATCAAAGGCTCATATTACTAAATCTTGATCCAGCTTTTTTTTTGCCAAGAAATTTAACTCCCCTCAAAATCCCTCCTCATGACTTATGTCTTCTAATTGGTTTTTCTCCACTAATACTGTTTTTTTTGGTTCCTAAAGATAAAACATGCCTCCAAGGAATAATTGGCCTGACTGCCCTCTCTGGCAAAAATACACTGGAAATTCTCTGGATTTTCTCTATCAAAGTCTCTTTGGACTATTCTGTGATGAGTGAAGTGTAGGAGTGAAATGAGCTGTCTTTCTATCATGGAAATCCTGTTCCGACACTGTGCTATTGCATGAGATACATTAATGATTTACATACCATTTCCCCCCTTTTTCCTTCCTTAGGGAATACATACTGTCCCAACCCTTTTTTTGCCAACAGGTAAAAATACCAATTAAACACATTTTCTTAGCTTCAGTCCATGACAGTTTAATGCCAAGGGAAGGTAAAGGGAAAAAATGAAAGTAAGCTGCTTTTTTGTTTTGCTAGGGTGACTGATTACCCTTCAAGAATCAGAAAGGTGTTATTTCACAGTATAGCAATTTTTAGCTAACATCAGTGAAGTGAGGCAGGTGGTGCCAATTGGCTGCGCTTTGGCACAGATCTCATTCAACAAATGGATTGAGGAGTCATATGATGTTCATTTGATTCAGATGATGCCTTCACATAGGTAGTCTTTCTGTATTGACATAGTTTTACAGAAAAGAGGAGATGAGGGGAAAAGCAAAAGATTTCCATGGACTGAACAAAATTGATGCCAAAATGTAGGGCTAGGTCATCCTGCAAGCACTGCAGCATGCCTCAGGGACCAAGCGTGAATCCCTCAGGGCGAGCAAATGGCAAAAGCATACAGGTATGCAGTCACTGGTCCTCCTGCTCCAAGTGCCCAACAGGCAGCATTCAAAAGATGGAGATAAGAAAGAATGGTATTTACATGCTTGGCATGAATTTTTTGGGGGAACTATTTTCTTGTTACTTGTGACCCATCCTCTTTCCAGAGATTTGAATATTGAACCTGGGCCTAACTTCAGTTTTTCTACCGAGTGCAGTTAGAAGCTCAACACCTGAAGTGCATTATAAATGCTAATCATTGTAGCTGAGGTTATATTATTACCAACTCAGTAATGACTGATCAGTTGTTAAACAATGATTGAGCTCATTAAGGAAAGAACATGTATAAATGAGTCATTTCCATGTAACCACCAGAAAGACAGAACTCTACTGCAGTCCGAACAATGGCCAAAGAGTGTGTGTCTCCACGTGCCCTCCTGGGCACCAGCTACAGGGAGCAGTTGGCCACCCTCATGGGACTGTCCACAGTTCAGTCGCTAGTGCACTCAACATTTTCTCTCCCAATCCTAACATGTTTGCTCCCATTTCAGTGAGAATGATGAGTGATATAACAAAAAAAAAAAAAAAATCCCAGCAGAGTGAGTACTGGAAAGAACAGAGCTGCCATGAGGAATGTGATTGTGCCATTTAAACTCCAGCTTGCAATTCACATTGTTCTATTTTGATATATTTTGTTTATAAACTCTGTGCTGTACTCAGAGATTCTTTGGCATGATATTTTGTAGTTAAGCCCTTTAACCTAGAAAGCGATTGCATTTTCTTGTTTTTCCTGTTTGCTTATGTTCAACTGTTGATTTCAAAAGGTTCAGATGACTTAAGGTCTTTGACTGGAGTTGCGTATTTCTTTATGGTTTCAGAAAGAGTAGTAAATTATTGCTCACAGGGTCAAAAAAAAACCCAACCCCCTATTAAAGGGTAATCTGTGGCTCTCTTTTTCTGCATAGCGTTTCACATTGTGACGGAGCCTGTGTGTGAGAAAGAGAGAAGAATGGAGAAGTCCAGGAAAAATTTTTCTGCTCTCATAGATAAGGCAATGGTTGCTGCTAACACAATGGATCGTGATGAATTGCTTTTGTCTTACAAGGGGATTCTCTACCCTGCTACTTTGTGCAGTCCTGAAGTATTCAGAGCCATGGAGTCCCTTGAAGCCAGAAGTGATGATATCTTTTTGGCAGGATACCCTAAATCTGGTGAATATAGTTTGCTTTCTTCATAAATAAAGTTATGTAATGGCAAATAAGTAGGTTTATACTAAATATATATGATATATATTATATGATATATAATATTATATATTATACCAAATAATAGTATTTAGAATTTTCACAAAATTTTGTAGAATGAATTTTGTTCTCAAAAAGCACAACAAAGTGAATTATGAAGATTTTATACAGGGAATTTTTCAAATGACTGAGAAAAAGACATTTGATTTTCTTTTCTATAGCATGTAAAGGTTTTTGTTACCTTTACTTTTTATAGTTATGAAGTTAAATGCACAAATTAGAAAGAATTAAAATACAGTTCTCACACCAGAGATAACTAGATCTCCTGATATTGCAGGATCTGCTCTCAAATTTGTATTTGTAAAGTTAATAGCTTTATATTTTTACACAGAATGAAGCTTTTGGTACCTTCACATGCCATGCTGCATATTCTTTAGTTTATTTCACACAGATGTCAAGAATATCTGAAATCCATAACTACCAAAAAATTATTTTTGTAACACTTGAAGTGATCACACTGATCTTTGACTATTGGGAAATTAAGAGATCTTTGCTAGGGTTGTGAGTTTACCCTACATCTTTGCTTCTTCTGCCTGAAAGCACCCTATACTGACCCATATCAGAGCTACAGGTTTGGATTAGCTGTGTCTCATATCCATTTTAATGTAGCTGTTTCTCTCCTCCAGCAATTGGATTCACACTGTCTTACAGTAGGTAGTCACAGTTGACAAGACTGTAAAGTTTTTGCTTTTTAATCTTGTTTTCTTTTTGAAGAAATGTTATGCACCAGAACGCAGTTAAAGACTGTAGTGACAAAGATGTAGGAACCCAGTGTCCAGAAGTCAGGAAACAGTAAACTAAAGATGGAAGTTCTCTATAAGCTCTTTTTTATGTTTTGAATAAAAATATAATAAATGTGTATACGAAATGTCACTTTAGAGAATTTTTGCCTATTAGCAAAGAAAATGAGCAGATACAGCACAATTTTCAGATCTAGTTCTGCTCCTGTGTTGAAGTTCTGTGACCCGTCTTTCTTCCCAAGATAATCCTGTGCAACACATCAGAAAGCATATATAATATACTAGGTTTTGAGGTCCAGGTTTACCACCCCAATCCCCCTTATATTTGTCACAATAAAAATTTATTACATTAATGCATGTTTTCCTATTAGAATCTTAGTGGTTCTTCTCCTTTATTAGTTAATTTACAATATACAAGTTAATTTACGATGTACTGAGCCATTTGAGTTGGAGAAATGTGTCCTTATAAAGAGCAAAGGTAGGACCCCAAGAGGTGATTGTCCAGATAGTCAGCTGTGATTCTATCACATGAAAGGAGACCAGGCAACTCACCTGGTGGTACTACCTACCTCTTGGCTTTCCTGGCAAATCCATTTATGTTTATTCTAAAGGTTTTACAAACAATTCTGTATTTTTCCCCTTTCAGGCACAAACTGGGTAGGTCAAATCTTAAGTGATCTGGTAGCCATATTTGAAAAGAAAACACAGAATAAAGAAAGCAGCGTGAATGAGGAAGAACTAGAAGAATTCCCCTACCTTGAAATTGGAGATACTGGGAAATATGAGGTGGGCACAGAATACATATGAAAGTTGTCAAAATTTTATGCTTCGAATACTGAATATATGGTGTGTGAAATATTCCCCTGTTTGATAAAAACTCTCCCACTTCTCTGTATGTGGCATCTGGTCAGGATGTATCTCATCTGCTTTGCCAAATGTTGAGGGATAAATGGACACTTCAGAGGGCTTGAGAGGGGCACATACTCATTAGATACGCAAGAACTGCAGAAATTCAACGTAGCATGTTTTCTATTTAAGAAGAGTTTCATGAAATGTCAAATACTGAAATACTGGCTTTTGTCTGTTTTACTAGCTCTTGCTCCTCACCCCTTCTCTCTCCTTGAGATCCTTCAGCTTTCACATACCCCCAGTTAGAGTCCGCATCTTACCTTTAGTTTTGGCCCCTTGTCTAACAGAACACATTGAATTCATTGTCACTGAAAAGAATTAGCAATGGATAACCTTTATCCAATTGCTTATTCTTAGGGGCTTTTGAAGATTAGAGCTACTCAGAGGAGTTCACTAAGATCCCAGGATAACACTCACAAAAAAGTACTTCTATCAACTAATAACTGTTGATAACTTTAGCAAGGCAATATTTTATCATAGGCTGATGGAAAGAATACTTGTACTAACTGAACTGTCCACTTTACTCCTTCCAATTCTTAAAGCGAATGAACAAATTACCTTCTCGAAGAGTTATATTTACTCATCTCCTTCCTGAAAATCTTCCCAGATCTATCTTCAAAAATAAAGCCAAGGTGAGTGCTGATTTTAATGTCTTGAAAGCAAACACTCCAACAGATTTTTTTTGAAGCCAATTCTGCCAATTTCCAGAATCACTCTTATACTTAAGCCTGGCCATTTCTACATGCCTGTTTAAGTACTGCCACTCATCTCACTTAATCTCAGTTCATCCTTATTGACACCTTTCTGTCAGTCTCCACAAGTGAGATGCGAGGGTGGAACAAATCCTCCAGCAGTAAAATGTATTTTGACACAATTTCCTATGGGAGGCATTTTACGGTGTTGTCACAAGGGAGGGATTCACGTGTATCAAGTTTCAGACAGAATTTGTATTTTTGTGATTTTTCCCCACTACCTAAATGATGAATGATGCTTGTGTTGAACAAAACATACTTAAAGTCTGCATAATTAATTTGATTAGTCTGTAAAAGATATTTTAATAATTATAGGCAATCATCTTCACAAGGTACTGAAACAAAGTGAAATACTTCACCTTCTGAATTTAGAATGAAATTTCTACTTCTGCAAGTAGCATACAAGATATTGGAAATTCCCCAAACTGCAATTATAAAGTAGATTATTGTTTTCTTCATCCTGTAGTCTGTTATGTCTTTCTCTACAAATAAAGTATTTTATTTTTTTCTAGATACTGTTGCTGATTCGCAATCCAAAAGATGTAGCTACATCTTTTTACCATTTTACCAATGCCATGTCTCCTCTTCCCTCCTATGAGACCTGGGATGATTTCTTCGTAGCTTTCATGACGAAGAAAAGTACAGTATATTCTTCTGTCTGTGTCAATTATTCCATGTTTTGACTTTGTCTAAAAATGTTGCACTTAGTAAATCAGCTTCACTAGGATTTTTTGGTTGAAGCAGAGACTAAAGACAAAAAGTTAGAAATTTGAACTAAAGTTTACAGTACTTGTCTTACTGCCTGAGGATAAATCCTTATCAAAATTGCACTTCCACAAACTGCTTTAACTTGCACAAACTAATATTTTCTCTGGAAGAAGCACTTCCTCCTTATCTCTATCTTGGATCCCTTTCACCCCTCCTCTCCAATGTCCATCACCTTGCACCTAGGCAGACGCCTGAACTCCTACATGCCAAATTGGACCAAAGGAATGATTTGGACTAAGTCTAGTGCATTAAAAAAGAAAGAAAATAATCCCACTAGTTTAAAATTGCATAAATTCTTCAGTTTGGCATATCACATGGCCAGCAGAAGGGAGGGTTAAACAAGGTTTAAACTGGATTAAGGGACTCTGCAAGATGGTTTGAGTACTGATAGCTCTTTGGTAGATTTACATCTGTCTTGAAATACTAACAAGTTTTACTGTACTGACTTACAAATTGTATCATACACCTGAGACACATGCACGTGCCAGAACAGCCTGGAGCAAAACCCCCTGATTCCCACAGAAGAGTGTAAACTCTGGCATAGACATGATTAATAATGCCCATGGCTGAGGGATCAACTTAAGGAGTAAAAATTGGTTTATTTCATAGGGAGCTTGTCTAATCTTCATTTATGTTTCATTTTAGAATTCATTTGTTTTATTTAGTGCCCTGGGGATGCTACTTTGAATACCTTTCCAAATGGAACAAATATGCTGATGATGAAAATGTTATGACAATAACTTATGAAGAGCTAAAAGAGGTGAGGTTACCAATAATTACAAATATTTTATACTTAAAAGAGCATTTGTTCCTAAACCAATTAACCATTATATTCATGTAGTGTATTCAAACTGCATGATACTGTATGAGGTACATTCTTGTTCTAAGGGAAGGAAAGGTGAAATTCAAACTTAAAAGCCTTTTTAAAGTTTTGTTTGTGAAAATGATTCTTGTTTTCTCTTTAGCTGTGCTATAAGCCCAAATCACTGTAAATCAAAATCCCCTGCAAGTTTTTTGGGGGAGCTTTTATATATTCAACAGTGTAGATTTTGCTCAACTGTAAGTCATGTGCAATCTTTTGTGATCTTTAGGAAGACAGCTCATATCTCCTCTGAATTAATTATGGAGAAGACAAACACTATGTACCACTCTAGTCCTAGTGAACTCCATGAATATTCTATATATGTATCCAGCAGAGAGATGTAAGGAAGTGCAAACACCTTGGAAAGCAGTGTAATTTGTTCGAATGCCATGTGGTATGTTACATTCCTCTTTTCAGAATCCAGTCCTGGGTGTGAAAAACATAGCTGCTTTCTTTGGATTTTCCCTGACTGAGAAAGAGCTTCAGAGTGTGGTAGAGAGGAGCAGCTTCCAGTCAATGAAGAAGAACTCACAGAAGACCCATGGGGCATTTGGCAATATTCTCTTTCGCAAAGGTAGGAAGCTCCAAGAGGTCCAGAGGTAGAAATGTCACACTCAAGAACTTGGGCCATGCATCCTTTGCTTCTTTTTTGCACACATATTAGCATTACAGATTAGTATCAAGCAGATTATCACTCTTCTGCTTGAGAAGACTAGTCAAGGAGCACTGGTGAGGAAGAGACCCAACAAGGCTCTGGCAGCAGGCTGCAGCCAGCACAGGAGAAGCAGCCGCACAGAGCAAATCTGAGAGGCCCACAGACGACTGGCAGGAAGGAGGAACTGTCATATGTCTGAACTCTCCATCTCTGTGCCAAGATCACTGATTCTTCAGCCATTAGAGGCTTACCTGAGCAGGCAAAACTGGGCCTACTCAGCCTGAGTGGCATCATCACACTTTGTAGGAGAGTGTGGGGTCTCCTGAAAGGGCCACTGTCAACCAGCTGTTCACACTCACAGGTTAGAAGTAAGCCTGGCATGCAACAATCAGGTACATAGAGAAGGGGAAACAAAAAGGAACTACTTTTGCAGTGTAGTGTAGGGGATACAGACATGAGAGGGCCAACCTGGCTGTCAGAATCTATTTCTGCATTTTACATTAAAGAAGTCTCTGGATAAAAACTCAAGTTGCCGAGGGAGCAGAAACCCAGCTTTGCCTCCTGCCAGATGACTCTTAATCAAGCCTTCATGATCTTCTACCTTGTCAGTCATAACTGACTGGAGTAGAGAACTGCAGGGAAACAGGACTTTAGGCTGCTTTTTTGGACACAGTCACCTGAAGAGGAGTACGTTCTTTTGCGTTATAGCAGTTTCACAGATCTGTAGCACCACTGACTTCACAAAATTATACTGGTGCAAAAATGAGTGAAGTTTTATCTTGAAAAATGAATCAACTCCATTTAGTGTACAATGGAACAAGAATGACAGATCTATACAATAAAAAATAATAAAATTTCTCGTTTTTTCAAGAGTTTCTTTGTTTCTTTGAAGGTGGTATAAGTGACTGGAAGAATCTTTTCAGTGAAGATCAGAATGAGAAAATGGACAAAGCATTTGAAGAACATATAGGAAGAACTAAACTGGGAACAAAGTTAAAGTATGAAGTGTACTGTAAAGCCTGAAGAGTAATGAATTGCGGTTAGAGCAAGAGCTTTCCAATGCACTCTCACATCATCTGAATGCTATATACTGGAAAACTAGGCCAAATGATCCAAGCACCTTACTGTAATGATGAATAGTGGGTGTTTGTTTTAAAGGTGAGATCTTTGGCTTGCTTTGGCTACACTCATTTGCTGAATAAGATGGCAACTAACCATATTCAGATAAACTTAACAGCCCTGTTTCAATAGCTGTCACCTGGAAGAAAATGCCCCTTTTCTCTTTCTAGCCAAATTCAGTCCTTCTAGACTACTTATAATTATTTAGTATGTAGAAATATTTTTTTGCAAAAATGTTTCAAATCAGGCAACATCTTCACAGAAAAGATCACTAGCAAAAATATGGATCTGACACAACCTTAATTAATGACAAAGGATATCTTTCCCATGACTTCAGCACAAGCTGAATCAAAGCTAGAGGGAGGAGAATGCAGAGGAATGGGGATCAGCATTCTTAGGGATTTTAATCTCTCTGAATGCAGAATTTCAAGATGGATTTCAGATTACGGGCTGGTGTTAACAGGCAAGATCCACTCAGAGGCATTGCTTTTATAGAATCATAGAAAAGCCCAGGGTGGAAGGGACCTTGAAAGATCATCTGGTCCAACATTTCATGGGAAAGGGGGCCTAGATGAGATTATTGCACCTTGCAAACCTCCAGTGATGAGGACTCTACCACATCCCTGGGGCGGTTGTTCCAGTGAATGATTGTTCTCACTGTAAAGAATTTATTTCTTACATTGAGATGAAACCTCTGCCAGTGCAACTTGTACCCATTGCTTCTCCATGTGACTCCTTGTGAATAGAGAGCCTCCGTCCTCCTTGTATCTGCCCTTTAAGTACTAGAATACTGTGATGAGGTCCTCCCTGAGCTTTCTCATCTTTGTGGCCCTCCTTTGGATCCCCTCCAGTCTGTCTGTGTCTTTCTTGAATTGTGGTGACCAGAACTGGACACAGTACTACAGGTGCGGCCTGAGAAGTGCTGAATTATGTATAACCATGAATACTTCTCTCTTTGTATCACAAAAATCCCAAGTAATTTTCTTTTTATAGCATATAAATTTGCACTTGCTCCACTGAAGACCATGTTTCTACCTGTATAAAGGTTAGTAAAAAGCAAAATAAAGAAGTTAATGTCTTTTTGTTGTGTTTGAAGAGAGTCCTTAATCTATACACCTACGTGCCACTTCTAAGAATTGCTTTTATGCTTGCCATGTTCCAGCCATAAAATAGGAAAAGAAAATGTAGTGAATACAGAAGATTATGTCTCCCCAGTAACAAGCAATAGGACAAGAGGAAATGGGCTCAAGTTGTGCCAGGGGAGATTTTTAGATTAGATATTCGGAAAAATTTCTTCACAGACAGAGTGGTTAGGCATTGGAACAGACTGCCCAGGAAAGAGGTACAATCACAGTCCCTGGAAGTATTAAATAAATGTGAGGATGTGGTGCTTAGGAACATGGTTTAGAGGTGGACCAGGCAGTTAGGTTAACAGGTTGGACTTGATGATCTCAGAGGTCCTTTCCAACCTTAACGATTCTATGATTCTGTGATTCCCACCATTAATGCCAGCAGAGTGCTCTTACCACAAAACTACAGTTAGCATTCCCTCTGTTTGTTCTTGATTTACATATATGCCTACAGTTGAGCTTTAGCTTAAATTAATACTTAAACACTGAAATAGATTAATTTCCATTACTGGAGATTCTCTGAAACTGAAGATGCCAAAATTCGCTGAAACTGGTTCTATTAAGAAAATGGGATTGTCAAGGGTTATGGTGTGAGACATTACTTTACTCAGCTATTTTGCACCGGCATTGGTATTTGGCACTGTAGATACAGTATTTCAGACCTGTCCAGGGACCAACTGCACTTCAGCCACCTGTTCTGGAAAAATAGCAAAATAAGGTTCTTTAAGTATAGCTGAATTAAAAACAGGAAAAAAACACACCCAATGTATAGATCCATCACCTAAGAAAATAAGAAGCAAAAATAAAAGATACACTAGGAAAGAATAAAGTATTCAATGACTTTTTACTTCATTCTTCTAACGCTGGTTAATTCTGCCTGGACATGTAGAAATGCAGAGTTTTGCAAAGAAATAGGAATGCTAGAAATAATACTTAAAATATTTAGAAAAAAATAATGGATTCAAAAGCAGAGCATCTGAAAATCCTGACACAAGCCATCTTTGAACAACTAGAAATTATGTAAGATCCTAGAAAGGTACCAGATGCCGGGAGGAGGACATACATAATAGCTGTGTTTAAAAATGTGAGAAAGAAGAATCAAAATAGAGCAGTCACCTTAATTTGCTATCTGGAAATTTACTGGCAAAAATGACCAAGCAACCAGTGATGAAACACTTTGAGGATAATGAGGCGGTAAGTATAAACCATGCCACAGCTGTTCATGTTCCTTCTTTAAAAGATAGCTTACTTCTTGAATAAGCCATAGACAGAAGATACAATAGATGACAGCATCAGAGAGGTTCTGAAATTATATGACAAGAGACACAATCTAGATCAACAAATTTATGGCTGCATATGTGGAGATGACAACTTATAAATGTAGTTATAGAAATGAAATTAAAGTACTAAAAATAAATTTGTGGTCCTAGAAATTCATACAACAGTGACAAAAGGCATCCAGAAGCAGGGTCAGCAGCAGCAATACTTTTAGGAATATCCACTTGTTTACATGGCTGTTATGAACTTGGTTGCAATAGTGTGCTCATGATCAAATTGCATATACTGGATGACAGCAAAATTTAGAGGACATTAAAGCAATACCCTTTAGTGGTGAGTCCTGGTCATATTCAACATTGTTCTTAACACTGGTGGACAGACTAATACCTGTGTCATATACAATTATCTTAAGTCTGGGGATCAGAACAGAGGGCTGAAAGAACTAGGGAAAATGGGGAAACCATTCAAAACATCACAACAAATTGAGAAGGCTGGCAAACATGAAGTTCAGTAAAGGTAAGTGTAAAATGCTACATTTAGAAAAGAGAAACCAAAGGCACAAGTACTTAACGGGGGCAAACCAGTCAAGCAGCAGTTGGCATGAAAAGACCTGAGGAACCACAGTCAGCAAGGGATAACATGATGAACATGGAAAAAAAAAAAGGTCAAATCTTATTCTGGTCTACAGTAACAGGAGGATTATACCTAAGACACGGGCAATAATTATTACAGCCTGTGGTTGCAGGTCAGTCTAAACTGGAGAACGCTGCTTAGGGAGGCTGCAGAGAAATTTGAAGAAGCATCTGGCAGGGAGAAGATAACCATGCTTGATATTTTAGCAGTACGGGGGGGACACTAGAAAGTCACATTAAGTCCCTTCTAGATCTATACTTGTAGACATCTTGGAATACTGCAGACCAGCTTTCCATGTTCTTACTGATCCCCTGTCTGTGTTAATTCTTCTTGCATTAATTAAATTGTCACTATACACTCCAGTTTATGAAACAGGCAAGACTCTACCAAGTCTGACTTCCTTCTGTGATATTTTTTCCCCAATTAGATCCACGCCAGATTTTAGAGTTACATTCTGCATTCTCACTGGCTGAATCCTATTGCAATTTCATGTCAGCTTTTGAGTTTTCAGGCACCAATGCTGCACAAGAGCCTCTGCTTGCAGTGAGGCTTTCCAGGCACACTGGGCTTTGAGAAGTAAATGTCAGTAGCACATTTACTTTAGTTAAGAAGGGGAAAATGATGATCTTCAAAAACTTACCTTTGCAGCATTTTTGGATGATAGATTATGTAGGTGGTTGTTATTGAGTCTGGGAACAATCTCTGCAAAGACTGGGTGCTACACTGCTCACAAGGGAAACACAAGCTCTATCAGTAGTTCCTCAGATAATAATACTACATCACCACTACTCTATTGAACTAATTAGATTAAAACTAGTTGGAGAACACCTAAACTAAAATAAACAGTAGACATGCCCTTGCTGATCCAATGGAAAACCAGACCATGAACTGTTTCTGAAGTTTATCCTCTCCTGTGTCATCCCATGTCTATGGGTTCAGTTCCTTTCTGCCCTTACAATCTCACCCTGAAGGACAGAGCTATTCAGAGCAGTAACACCTCACGTGCTTTTGCTCCATTAGAGACACTCTGTGGGCCCTTGCATTCAGTGGGGTAAGGAGGTGGGAGAGGGGAGGATGAAAAAGGCAAGCTGCCATGTCAGAAAATGAATGTGGGAAGGAGATTTGATGGATGAGTAACATTTTGACGGGGTGAAAAGTAAGCACAGGTGAAGGCTGAATCAATTCAGAAAAACTTGGGAATCTCTTTTCAAGGTAAGACATAATAGCAGTTGTTTTCAACTTTATCATTGCTAGATCCTTACCAATTGTTCAAAAAGAAAGGTATCTTTCTCTCTGGTCTAGTTTTTTTTGTTACCTATGATTCCTGAAATAATATATTTCCACTGAAGAGGATGATAACATTGTATTTCTGTCCATTTGCTTTAAAGAGGATTAAGAAATCAGAAAAAATATACTAACCCACCTCCTGCCTCATGTCCTTTCCCCAGTCCATTTTCCAAAACAAGGCTAAGGTAAATCTTCGGCTAAGGTGAATCATCTCTTTGTGTTGTACTGCAAATGCTCCTGCTAACAGCATTTCCATCAAGGCAGATTTTCATGCAGATAAACTGAACAACTCAGAGTTTTCCCTGGGGACCATGTGAGCTGTGCCACAGTCGTACAGCCTCCCTGCGGGGTCACCTGCTTACCCCAAGACACTCGGCTGCTGGGCAGACAGAGCTGGGACTGGGACTCCCAGCACCCTCAGGACACCTGGTACCCCTAAGCCTCTCCAGAGAGACAGGCCTGCTGTGAGCCCTCACCTCTGCAGCTCCTGAGCAGCCTGCCAGGTGGCACTGACAGCATCGAGGGCCCCACTCATGAGCAGAGATCAGGGTCCAAGGGTTAAAGGACCTGGAGGCACCCTTGTCCCCAGTGGCTCAGGTGACAGGTTGTTAGATTTCATGTTGAGGTGTTATAGTGATCTGGCTCCCTCGGGATTCAGGCAGCTGGCTCTGGAGACAGGAGGAAAAGTGCTAATTTCTTGATGCTCTTACTCTTTAGTATTGGTAAATGGGAGTAGATTTTCCTTTGCAACTCAGAGTAAACACATGGACAGAAAACTGAAAACAATCACAAAGCCGGGAGAAGGCATAATATATGAACGGTGTCTCCAGTTTTTATGAGTAAAATAGCACTGCGAGAGAAAATATTTCCAATAAAATGGTCTCTTTTGATGGTTCTGCATTTTGGAAGACCAGAAAAATAATTTTAAATGATTCTTTGTAGGTAACTGTAAAGCAATCTTCCAGGTCTTACAGTTGTGCTTCTGATTTGACACCTCCTCATACTTAATTAAGCTTGTGTATAGGTTTACTTAGTGTCTAACATCCATTTATGAAGAAAGAGACAAGGATGTGATGCACAGCAGTGTGGAGCTCTCTGTGCATTTGATATATGGGTAGTGAACATGACCCATACTATATTCAAGGGCGTGAAAGAAAGGAAGAGTGAAAGGGTAATTCAGGCTTCCTGTATTGCATGTCTCTGTTGGGATGACATGTGGAGATATCTATTTCTCCATCTCAGTACTCCTTAACTTCTGAAAAAGCATCAGCCAGAATACCCATAGCTCCCCCATCAAGAACATTTTCACCCAAAGATTAAATTATGGACATGAAGTCATACAGGTAGAATTTGATTCACGTTAATCCAGAACCTAAGTATTAGAGCTTCACATGAAAGCAACCCTCCTGTAGGATTTGATGAAGTAAAAGTCTCAAATGTGAGTATTTAATCATGAGAAGTATGGCTTAGGTGGTACTTGCCCTTAGCTCTGGAGATACCGCCAGAAGTGATATTGTTACACTGATTGACTGCAGGATAAAGCCACCATCTGGAAGGAAGTTGCACCCTTGGATGGGTGGAGTCAATAGCAAACTCGGTTGATATCCACTATCCACATGTCCACTACATGCTGGTTGTCCAGTTTGCAAATTGCACTGCATTGCTCACCAGTTTAAAATATTTCAGGGAATGTCCTTTATAGGTCTTTCTTTGGTTTCATCTAACATTTTGAATATTAATTGTTGCCCCGATAGATTCCTGTTTCTAGTATCAGCTGCAGCAAAGACTCTATGTCACTATTGTCAGTCTTCAGCACTGTAATTTCAAAAGGAGTTAACAGAGTACAGAGTTAATCAGTGACTTGTACCCTCATTCCTGAGTGAATGCCCTATCTGATTTGCTAATATGTTGCATAAAGTTTTTCTGCATTGTGGAAAGACAGCCTGTATCTGTTTGTTTGAAAAGAGTTCCACAGGGATAAAAACATGAGCAGAAATAGGGAAAGAGTCATCAAAATAATGGAAAATTGTTTTTCACAGGGTGAAAAGATTCCCCCAGAAGGCATGCTGTTTTCTTACAGAGGTATTTTATACCCTGCTACACTTAGCAGCCCAGAAACTTTGGAAGCTCTGAAATCAGGAGAGATGATGTGATTCTAGCAGGCTATCCTAAAACAGGTGAATGTTTTTTTCTTGATAAGTAGTCAAGTACACAGGGCTGCAATCCAGAAGTTTGTGCTATCATTTAACACAGCAATAATACCTGAGAAAAGCTTATGGTGACATCAGACTTCATAGGATCATGAATTTACATTGTAAGGTATCTCTGGAGGTCAAATAATACAACCTCCTGCTCAAAGCAGGGGAAAGACCTGACCTTCAAAGTTAGGTTTGGTTGCTCAAGGCTTTGTCCAGAAGAGTTATAAAACTCTGAGGGTGGAGATTCACCACTCACTGGAAATCTATTGCAGTGTTTTCCCACTATAGTGGCTTTTTTGGGTTTGTTTTTTTGGTTGGTTGGTTTGTTTACTTCTATGCAGTCAGACATCCCCTTGTTGTGATTTGTAATATGCCCCTTTTTTAATTTCCTGGCCAATTTTCAGAAGAGTTGGCTCTGTCTTCATTTCAACCTCCAGTAGTGGAAGACTGCAGTGAGATTTCCCCATGCCTTATCTTTTTTTTTCTCCTGCCTGAGCAAACCAAGCCTTTCTATGCATTTTATTTGCTCTAGCTCCCAGTGATTTCATGGAAGTTCAGCAGGACTTTCTCCAGATTCTCCAAATCGCTTGTGCTTCAGTGCAGGAACTGCACACAGTATTCAAGTGGTGAAGGGTTGGGTAAAGCAAGGTAATCACAACCCTTGATATTCTGACCACTTTTGCTAACACAGGAAAGTACGTTGTCACCCTACATGCTGCAAGGGCAATACAGGGAATATATCCTGCTAATGAGGGCAGAAGAACTACTGTTTCCATAGACTTCCAGCATTGAAGAATGCAGGTGTTTCCCATGTTTCTAAATGGAGGGAAAGACATGAATGCCACCAGGACCCTTGGATTATTTCCTCTCTCTTTCACTATGGGCATTTTAGATTCCTTCTTTTTTTCCCTATCCACTTTAGAGAAATATCTTAATAGGTCATTTGCAGAAAAAGAGGAATTGTTGATCCTTATCACATCCCCTTTGTGTGCAGCCTGCACAAGCAGAAATGGTTTAAAAGTGTGAGGGTTCACCTACACACATGTATTGGGTTTGGCTGAGATGGAGTTAATTTTCCCCATAGCAGCCCTCATAGTGCTATGCTTTGCATTGATAGCTGGAAGGGTGTTGATAACACACCAGTGTTTTGGCTACTGCTGAGAGGTGCTCGCGCAGCATCAAGGCTGTCTCTTGGGAGGGGGCACAGACAGGACAGCTGATCCAGATTGACCAAAGGGATATTCCATACCATATGACATCCACTCAGTAATAACAGCTAGGAGAAAGGAGGAGGGGGGGGAGCATTGATTGTTTTACAATGTTTGTCCTCCAGAGCAACCACTGCACATGCTGGGGCCCTGCTTCCTGGGGGTGGCTGGACATCGCCGCTGATGGGAAGCAGAGAACAAAATCTTTTTCTTTTCCTTTTGCTTTTCTGCACACAGCCTTTGCTTCTGCTTTCATTAAACTGTCCTTATCTCGACCCACAGGCCTTTCGTTATATGTTCTCTCCCCTGTCCATCTAAGCAGGGTGAGTGACAGAGCAGCTTTGGTGGGCACCTGGCATCTAGCCAGGGTCAACCCACCACAACATCCCAGAAGGTGCTAGGTGAAAACTGAGACTTGGCTCTCCAGTCCCTCACACACCAGTTTTGCCAGGTTGCAGCGGCCAAGACAGCTAAGCCTCGTGCAAAGGCGGTGACAGGAGCTTGACAGTCTGGTGGTTTGGTTGATGACCCCTTCTGCTGCCAGTTATGGAAGCCTAGCTGGGGGCTGGGAACGAGGCAAAACTATGTTGATCACGAAGAGACTGTACACTGAAGCTGGTTGGGAGGAGGGAACAGAATGTTCCCAAAGACAGGGATGTGGAAGGAGAGCAGAAACAGCCAAGGGACGACTCAGTTGGCCCTGTGCTGGGACCTCTACTACTCTTGAGTAATTTCCACAGGTCTGAGGTGACCAAAAAGTGCCAGAGCTGGAAAAAGCAATAGAGGTCTGCTTCTATTTCCACTGAGGGACGGGGTGTGCTGCCGAAGCAAGCAGGGTAGCACTCCACAACATCTGACTGACAGCTCTGTTGGCTTTTGGCATACCCTTGTTGATTGTTGCCCAGAGTCGTGGTTTAACCTCAGCTGACAACTAAGCACCACACAGCTGCTTGCTCATTCCACCCTGGTGGAATGGGGGGGAGAAACAGAACAGTAAAAGTGAGAAAAATTGTGGGTTGAAATAAAGACAGTTTAACAGGTAAAGCAAAAGCCATGTGTGCAAGCAAAGCAAACTAAGGAATTCATTCACTACTGTCCATCAGCAGGCAGGTGTTCAGCCATCTCCAGGAAAGCAGGCCTCCATCATGCGTAACGGTTACTTGGGAAGACAAACGACATCACTCCAAACATCTCCCCCTTCCTTCTTCTTCCCCCAGCTTTATATGCTGAGCATGACGTCATGTGGTATGGAATATCCCTTTGGTCAGCTGGGGTCAGCTGTCCCTCCCAATTTCTTGTGCACCCCCAGCCTGCTTGCTGGTGGGGTGGTGTGAGAAGCAGAAAAGGCCTTGACTCTCTAAGCACTGCTCAGCAACAGTGGAAATATCCTTGTATTACTAACAGTTTCCAGCACAAATCCAAAACATAGCCCCATACTAGCTACTATGCAAAGAACTAACTCTGCCCCAGCCAAAACCAGCACACCCACCTGTTGACAGGCTAAGGTACAATATAGAGCCAAACTGGTCCACAAATGTGAACCAGTTTGACAGGATATCCTGTCAGCCAGATTGACATGAAAAAGTGCAAATGCGCAGTCCAGAATGGATGTGTTACTGTTGTCTTTATCCTCTCAGGAACCAATTGGCTTGACCAAATGGTGAGGGAGTTGGAATCAACAGATGCCAAATATACAGAAGAAGAAATGAAAGACACAATAAATGCTGAAAAGAAGTTAGAGCCATTTCCATATCTAGAAATTGGAGATCCTGGAACATATGAGGTTGGCAGGGACTGAAAATACTGGCACTGCTGTTCTTACAGGTGGTATTAGCTGAAAGACAATGGCCCATCTCAGAGGTAATGGAGAGCCTAGAGCCTTAACAACAGCTATGGCCTGCACAAGTAGCATGTGCTATTGCCCTTGGTGTCCCAGCACAAGGGTCTCAGAGCCCAGACAGTGCTGAGAAGCCACAGGGGGCTCCAGCCCTGGGCCCAGGGGGTTTGATCAGTAAGACCTTTTTCTTGCATGTCCTGTCGTCAAGCCTATCTTGTGAAATGGTGCTCTGTGGCAGAGGCTGGCAGAAGCTTACACCATGAGTGCATCCCTGTGGGTTTTCCAAGGGGTAAGATCCTTCTTCTTACCCACAATTCCTGAAAAGGCACATGTCACTGAATAAGCTACTTCTGTCCTGTTACATTTCTTCCCACTTGCTTTACAGAGGATGAAGAAACTGCCTTCCAGAAGAATCATAGTAACCCATCTGCCACCTCATCTCCTGCCCCCATCCATTCTCCAAAGCAAGGCTAAGGTGAGTCTTCTCTTTGCATCACACTGCAAAAGCTTTTCCACCCCAAACTAGCTTTCGTCTGTCTATGTGAGATGTGTTTTCTGCACTTTCACCTGGGCTGGTCAATGCACAGGCACATTTCCAAGCTTGAAGAGACAGAGTGCTGTGTGCTGAGGCTGTGAACAAACATCCTCTCCCAGCAGCAGCTTTGCTGACTCAAGAGGTTACTGTCAGTGGGCTTGTCACTGGGTGTCACTGCGCCTTCAGATCTGCTTCAGAAAGATGCTTCTAGGTTTGTGTCAGAAAACTGAGCAGGGCAAGCAGTTATTCCATTTGCTTTAACTTACCTCCAAGACCAGACTACCTGTGGAAAGCCCAACACAGGCTGGGGCTAAGATAATCTTCAATGGGGATTTCTGCAGAGAGAAGCAAGGGTGCACCCACAGCCTGCTTGCGGGTCTCCTGTCCAGTAGCCCATGAGCTTATTTCCCTGGATTGGAGCTAGCTCAGAGCTATGTCCCAAGTGGATCACTGAAAAGCTTCTTGTTTTCAACCTCAAGTTCACATTAGCAGTAAGTGGCCTGCAAAAGCTCTAATTTCTTGCTCAAGAAGAGGAATTAGACCAGCATTGTACGGTCTGGTAGGTGTTAGTGGACATGCAATATGTGTTGAGTAGGTGGTGTTTTGTTCAGTCTCCAAATGAGAACCAAATTAGGTGTTCTCTTCCTCCAGATCCTTGTGCTAGTTTGGAACCCTAAAAACATGGCTGTCTCCTATTACTGCTTCTACAACAACATGCCAGTGCTGCCATCCTTCACCTCCTGGTATGGGTACTTCGCAGCTTTCATGAATGGGAAATGTACTTTGCCCTGCATCCTCTGGCATTCCTCCTTACATGAGGGGCATACACAGGACCCTGTGCATGGGAATCCTGCCCCAACATACCTTACCAAGGCACTACCAGGACAGACAGACAGGCCCATGTTATGGCTGAAACAGGGAGTACCAGAGAATCAGTTTCTTTTGTCTCTAACTCTGAACGGAGAGATCATGAGAAAGCTTTAGCCTGACTTTTCCATTTCCACCATAGAGGTTGTTGTTCAGTGCAACCTAGTGGCCAGAGCTGGGGGATCCTGCACTGACCTCAGCTAAAAGAACAGACATGTTGAGCTGGTCTCCACCACCCTGGTGCAATGCTTAGAGAGCTGTCTGGGTTGACTCCTCTGATTTGGTAAAAGCCTGTTTTGGGGAAACCCTACACAGCTATGTTTCTTCTTTTTCTGCAGTGGCCTGGGAATCCTACTTTGACCACTTAGTAGAATGCAACAAATACATTGGCCACCAGAGGATCATGATGATAAGCTACAAGGAACTCAAAGAGGTGTGGCATCTCACCTAGCTCTTCCTTGATGGGTGCACTGTGCACACTTCCTGATATGTATGGCTGTGTGGAAGAAGAAACTCTTGGGACTGTTTGCCCCTTTAGAAGAGCGTGCCTTTCTAAACTACTCTTTTATGTAGAAAGAAATGCCTTGAAGCTGAGGCCACTATGTATGGGTTCCCTCTCTGTTAGACCTTTAAGACTATGAAGTCCAACTGTTAACCTAGCACTGCCAAGTCCACCACTAAACTATGTCCCTAAGCACCACATCTACATGTCTTTTAAATACCTCCAGGGATGGAGACTCAACCACTTCCCTGGGCAGCCTGTTCCAGTGCCTGACCACCCTTTCGGTGAAGAAATTTTTCCTAATATCCAGTCTAAACCTACCCTGGTGCAACTTGAGGCTGTTTCCTCTTGTCCTATCGCTTGTTACTGGGGAGAAGAGACCAACCCCCACCTCGCTACAACCTCCTTTCAGGTAGTTGTGCAGAGCAATAAGGTCTCTCCTCAGCCTCCTCTTCTCCAGGCTAAACAACCCCAGTTCCCTCAGCCACTCCTCCTAAGGCTTGTGCTCTAGACCCTTCCCCAGCTTTTTGCCCTTCTTTGGACACGCTCCAGCACCTCGATGTCCTTCTTGTAGTGAGGGGCCCAAAACTGAACACAGTACTCGAGGTGCAGCCTCACCAGTACCTCACCAGTACAGGGGCACTATCACCTGCTGGTGGTCCTGCTGGCCACACTATTCTTGATACAAGCCAGGATGCCATTGGCCCTCTTGGCCACCTGAGCACACTGCTGGCTCATGTTCAGGCAGCTGTCAACCAACACCCCCAGGTTCTTTTCTGCCAGGCAGCATGGGGTTGTTGTGACCAAAGTGCAGGACTTGGCACTTAGCCTTGTTGAACCTCATACAGCTGACCCTGGCCCAACGATCCAGCCTGTCCAGATCCCTCTGTAGAGCCTTCCTACAGCCCCCAGCAGATCAACGCTCCTGCCCAACTTGGTGTCATCTGCAGACTTACTGAGGGTGCACTCAATCCCCTTGTCCAGATCATTGATAAAGATATTAAACAGAACTGGCCCCAGTACTGAGCCCTGGGGAACACCACTTGTGACCGGCTGCCAACTGGATTTAACTCCATTCACCCCAAGTCTTTGGGCCTGGCCATCCAGCCAGTTTTTAACCCAGCGAAGGGTATGCCCATCCAAGCCATGAGCAGCCAGTTTCTCCAGGAGAATGCTGTGAGAAACAGTGTCAAAGGCTTTACTAAAGTCCAGGTAGACAACATCCACAGGCTTTCCTTCATCCACTAAGCAGGTCACCTTGTCACAGAAGGAGATCAGGTTAGTCAAGCAGGATGCGTCGCATCTTTCTTATAAGCCCCCTTTAAGTACTGAAAGTCTGCAATAAGGTTTCCCTGGAGCCTTCTCTTCTCCAGGCTGAACAACCCCAACTCTTTCAGCCTTTCCCCATAGGAGAGGTGTTCCATCCCTCTGATCAGTTTTGTGATCCTCCTCTGGACCCGCTCCAAAAGGTCCACATCTTTCTTGAACTGAGGACTCCAGAGCTGGATGCATGTATGCTGGATACATACATGGTGATATCAAAAGCTATCTAGATAACAGAAAGCAGTGTGAATCTCAGTGTCTTCAAGGAGGTGAACAAGGGAACAAACCTGATCAGAAGTGGGGAAACAGTGACTGAAATATTCAAAAGGCCTTTACTAAGATAAAAAGATCTCAAGATCTGTTCGGTTTTTTTTTTTTTTTTCCTGCAAAGGTTTTTTTGGCCCAAGGGCTCTTAGCAGCCCAGAAACTTTGGAATCTCTGAAATCCTTTGAAACCAGGACTGATGATGTGATTGTCATCATCCTTCCTAAAATGGGTGAGTCTTACTTGCTTGATGAAGAGTCCACTGCTGCAGTCCAGAAGTGTGTGACTGCACATAACACAGCAATAACACCCACGACAGGTTAATGATGACTTCAGCCTGCTGTGGAGGCACAGGAGCAGGGGTTGTTCCATGGAGGAGGTCAGGACCACTGGTGTTTCCACAGATCTCCACTGCAGGACGTAAGTCATTCCTGTGTGCTGGGTGGAGGTACAGGCCCACCTGCAACCCAGACTCTTGGACCTTTTTCCTCTCCCTTCCCATGCCTTTCAATCCCATCATTTGGGATTACCAGGTACCTTCATGGTTTCTCCTAATCACTTAAAGAAATATCTTAACAGGTCATTTGAAGAACAAAAGAGTAGGTGAGGTTTGATCTGCGTTACATCCATTTCATGCTCAACCTGAAACTTTTTTTCGCAGACCAGAAAGGTATAAAATTGTGAGGTTTCATGTCAATATCAAAAGTATTTTAGATATCATTTCACATTTGAGTTGTAACATCTCGAAGTTCCAACCAATCTTAAAAGAACTGTGTTAGAAAATGCTTTATGTGACTCATTTTAAATGTGATGTGGCCAAGATTCAACCCACTTAATTAGCTGGTGTGGTGGTGAATGATGAATAAGCTGAGAGAGATGCAGCCTAACTTGCAGCTCAACAGGGGGAATGGGATTCTGGCTTCTAAAACAACATTTCTCACAGAAATTATAGAAATATGACTTGGAGAGATGAGCTCAGACTCTCCTGCTGGTTAAAAGGCTGAAACTGGATTTGGTCATTAGGAGGTAATGTAATGGTTGCACACAAACACCTCTGAAAAGCAGTAAAAACCTTGGATGGGACCTAAATTCTTTTAGTCTCTGAAGACTGTTACTTTTAACTGATTTCTCCAATTTTTTTTTTTAATTTCTTTTCAGAAATTGATAAATTTTATTTCCTTTTGACTAAGTCATCATTACAGGCTGTTTTGCATTTGTTTCTACAGACACAGTCATCAGTCTTTTCTGATTTGTCATATCTTATAGTTTCCCAACTGATGTTACCCAACCCTACTTAATGGATTTCCTCCTCCAGACCTCTCAGTCTATGTATGCTTGCGGGTCTACAGGCTGAAACCCTTGGCTATAATAAAACAGCCTCTTCCTAAGCCTCACAGCTTTTAACATTTTTTCTTGCTTGTTTTTTTAGTTTTATCAATAGTCCATGGACTTATCTATTTCTAGTAAAATGTTTATTTTGTATTTGTTTCCAATCCCTTTAAAGAGAATGAAATAATTCTCTTCCAGAAGAATGATATCAGCCTCATGTCCTGCTCCACTCGTGCTTTTCCAAAGCAAGGCTAAGATGAATCTTGCTTTTGATTCAGTCTGAAACTACTGTTATTAATAGCATTTTCATACAGATTAATTTTCCATTTCCTGTGTAAAATGTCTTTTCTGAGATTATATGTAGGCTTTAGGGGGATAATTATACATTTCCAAATGTGAAGTGATAAAGTGCTGTTTGCAGAGACTGGACATGTTCTCTTGCAGCTGCAACTATAATGGCTCCATAGGCTATTGCTGCCTTCAGCTCATCCTTGCCAAAGACAAATGCTCCCTCAAATTTCCTGGGGGAGCTGCTCCCTGGCCTCTTTCATCCCAAATAATCCAGACTAGGATCTCTTTAAACTAACTGTGAAAGGACCTTGAATCATCCAAAGCTTAGAGGTGAGCCTACCTGGACCTTTTCATTACAGTGGACACACCATAAACACCCAGAGGGCTGTAAACTTCTAAAGGCTACTTTTAAGTTTAGCTACACGAGGACAATCAACGTTTAAAATACGGAAACTCAGTTTCTTCTCAGTGAGAACATAATAATATCACAGACTTTTTAAGTAAGTCTCCTTTCTCCTCACAATTTTTTGTCTCAGTCCAGCAACATTTCGTGGCATTTTGGGTTGCAGCAGGCTCCACACAGGCTAAATATTCCTAAGAAATTTGAGCTAGTGGCTGCCCCAAAGGCTAGGCTTACTTCCCTCTTCTGACTGTAGTTGTCTGCTCCTTCTTTTGCATGAGCTCTTGTGCTTGTCTGACATCCCCAGCTTTTTGAAGCAGCATGAAACACTCACTTTTGGTGGCAGCAAGCTGTCAGATTGTCCCGGCTGTCTTGCACAACCTCACCCCTGGTGCCTCTGGGTCTCTAAGAATGAATTTTTCTATTGCTTCAGAGGCTTGGCTCTGTTATTTTCTGCTTCTTTCAGGCATCTCCTAATATCTGCTCTCGCCACAGGCTTCCTGTCTGCTGGGTTATGCACCCATGCTCCAGCCGGCTTTCCCAGCTCAGGGCACTCCTTCACCCAGAGCAGAGCAGGCACAGCAAGGCAAACCGGCAACCCCCTGCCCGGCCACTGAAAGGGAACAGGGTAGATACGACACTCTGTGCATGCATTGGCAGACAGCATCCTACTCCTTCATACCTAGAGAGGGGCAGCAGTGCTGACTGGTTGTAGATATGCTAGAAGTTATAGCCTCTTAGGCTGTCAGGGGAAACTGGACATGTTTCTGTAAAGGGAACTTTAGACCTAAAATCCAGTGGCAATTATTTAAGGTTTATTGCATTCCCTCTGATTGTTTTAGCAAGAAACTCATTAATTATTTGAAAAATAATGAATTTATACTTTTGCTATCAAGAAACAGCTTGCTAGCAAAGTTATACATGAATTATTTTTTCAAATAGAATTGACAATTTTAGCAAATATTAAAAATATATATTTTCTGAGCATTTAACAGCTTTTTTCCTGGCCACTCAGTTGCATACTTATGGGTTTTTTTTCAGATAAGATCCAGAACATCAAAGATGCAGCCATCTTCTGCTTCTACTTTTACTTCTACTCCTGGGATAAGTACTTCACAGCTTTATGAATGGGAGAGGTACTTTCCATTGTCTGGAAAGATATTCTGATTAATAGTGTGTACAGGTAAAAATAGTTGTAAAAATATTACTGAAATCATGTACAACAGGTCATAATGACCCATTAAGATCAGTTCAATGGTGCTTCAAAATAGGAATGGTCAGGAAATTGCTGTTCCTGGAAGTAAAATTCAAATAATGTATATTTATGCAGTATAGTTTCTGGGTTTTATTGAAATACCAAAACATAATTTTGGAAAAAACTCAAACATTTTAGATAAAATTAGATAATAGATAATTTAGATAAATTTTTCTATCCAGTGAAAAACCCCTTTTCTTCTTGGAAAAGATTTTGGCAGGAACTCTTACCATATACATTGAAATGTATTTTGAAGGACTAGAAATTGAGTTTGGATATGACATAATTCTAGTGAAATCATTTTGCACAGGAGGAATTTTGCCATTTTGGAACAAAAATGTGCTAAAGAAGCTAACCTTCACAAACAAAAGCATTTTTGTATTAACAAGACTTATGGCCAGTGCTCTCCATAATGATCCTCAGTGGCCAAAAGTATGCACATCTACACACAGGTGTAAATAAATCCTTGGTCTTCTGGAAAAATAAGGACAACTCTTAGAGGTTCATTTTTATTCCTAAGTTGTCTGGATGATGCTGGCCATGTATGAATAGAGGCAGTGGCATCATTTTCAAAATTACAGAGCATTTATTTTCCATGGGTATCAGTAGATGGTGATAGCATGGAATAGCTCTTAAAATCAGACCAGCTAATATCATCAGAAAGATACATAAAGATACTTTGGAGGGAAATTTTGCCCAATATGGTAAAATTAAGAAAAAAAAAAAGGGTCCAATATGTTGTCATGGAATTTAAACTGCCTCAGACTGAACCGACGAGTTAAATGTAAATATGTATTTTATAGATGGAATTGAAAGCTACATGGCAGTAACATGAAACATTACATATTTGGCAAAAGTGTTTAACTACTGCTTGCATGTGTCCTCTCTCATTGGTCTTACTTCAGATGCAAAATGTCTTCTAAATGTCTTTTTCAAAATGTCTGCAATAGATAGGCATGTAGGCGATGCCACCCTGCCATCAGACAGCCCGCTTCCTTAGCTCAATATCTCCCTGTCCATTGGGGTCGGTTCCCTGGGAAGCGTGATTTCTCCTCATGACCCTGTATCTGCTCATTGACCCTGAGCCCAGCACGCTCACTCTTACAAATATGGACTCATAAGCTGTGTCAACAAGCCTACCAGAGTTTCCTGGAAGTTAGTGGTAAAGCAGCGTGTCCCATGTGCATCATTTTGTATGGGCAAAATAGCCTTGCAGGAGGAGGAGCCTCTGCTCGCTGCTACCCTACTTACTCTGCCTCGTAGATTTCCTCAGTGGAGCTGGGACCCAAAGACTTTTCACAGCAAACCCACTCAGGGAAAACTGTGAAGCCTACAGAAACACTGCTGTAACTCTGCCAAAAGTACAGGCAAAATATAATTCTGTACAAATTGTGTATCAGAATCAGATGCTGGGAATGAGAAGGGTAGCTGAATTCCCTCGGTCTCCTTGACTGATGGAGATTGAAGCAGCTGCAAAGAAGACCAGTTTCAAAGCTATGAAAGAGAACTCCTCAGAAACCCAAAAACATTTGGGAGTATTTTTTCAGAAAAGGTGAGCTGACAATTCTTTGTAGGCAGCTGTAAAAAAAATCGGTTCTACTTTTTAGTACTAATGTTATCTACCACAATTGCGCTTAGATAGCTCATGTTATACAGAAAAATGTGTGGATGCATTTACAGAATGATACAAAGTAGCATTGAGGTTACCTAGGTTCAGCTACCTAAAAGTTAGATATCTAAGTTAGGCTAGTGGTCTTGGTATCTTTCTAACGGACAAGGCAAGTGCTTCCAGCGGAAAGTTCGTTACTCTATTGTTAGACCTCTGTCTTGGCATATTGCCTTCTGGGGGTCCCCATTCTTCCCTGAGACTGTTCTACCCTCTGAGGAAGTCTCATTAAAAAAAAAAACCACAATTTATTTATCACTTATCTAAGAATAAGCTATTGGAGGGCTATGTTATGGGAAAACGGGCCATATTTAAAAAAAAAAAATATGTCATAGCTTGTCAGCTGAGCAATAGTGATCAATTACTGCACACTCCTCATGATATTAATCCTAGGTTTTCCTCACCAAGGCTAAACAAATGGGTGACCTGCTGTATTTGAGCTCAGCAGAATCAGCTGAAATCTTACAATATGTTGTTTACTGGTAAATATGACACAAAGTTTCTGTGAAGGAAAAAAAATTACCTGGAATTTTATATCCTGGTGATAAATTCCGTTAACTCCACGAATGCTATGTTTTCTTTTAGATGAAGCTGTATGTGGTTTATTGGACATGAAAAAGTATTTAATACCTCGATTTGAGTTTAAGCAAGAATTACAGTACACGAATGTAACATTTTTCATCCTGTACACCGCAGCTCAGGTGCTGCCTAACTGCAGAAGTGAAATTACTCCATTTTTGTCTTAAAGGTCTCTAGACACCCAAACTCTGCTTCAAGACATGTCCAAGCACTCTTCTGTCTTAACAGGCTCTGAGCCCTAGGGCTTCTTGAAATTATGTACAGCTCGTTTGAACTTCACAGTTAGATCTCATCTTTCCCTCATACTCAGCACTTTTGGAATAGGAGGGCTCTTTATGAGCCTCCATCTGAGCCTCTCCAGATGGTAACATTTGAAAATGCTAATAATTTTTACAAACCTTTTGCAAAGCTAGACCATGTAGTGTTGATTCTCCAGAACGGCATTCAGTACAATAAAATACTTGCTAATACTGGTCTGCCTACACAAGCCCAAAAGAACTAACTATCTTGGTTTTACTAAAATTTTATTTTTAGCCTGTCACTTTTAAAATGCTTTCTTCACCTCAGAATTACTTGCAGGCTGAATAGCTCATAACAGCTCTTCTGGTAATTGCAACTCGGCTCAAAATTCTTGGCATTGGTCTGAGGAGAAATGTGCCAACCTGGGAAGCAGGGTCTTCTGGTGGCCTGAGGGGAAACATTGGCAGGAGGCTAAGGCACTGTTGGGAAGGCATTTGAAAGGTAATGGCATGTAAAGTAGTGTATATGTGTTGGTTAATATAGCACAACATAATTATCTGTGTTCTCTGCAGAAAGATTCAGGAAAAGAAAGAAATTCCCATTTCTAGCAGCTTCTCTTCCCTGAACCTAAGTTTACAGACTTCCCACAGAAACTTAATTTAAAGGCCACTTAAATCTTTATGACATTATGAATGCCAGCCTACATTTTACACAGACGTGTCTGAACACAATTTTTCAGCTGCTCCTTGTCTGGCATGCTGAGAGGTGCTGGGCAGTTCCACACAGGAGCTCCAGTTTCATCCCATTTAAAGATTATCTGACTAATAGGCACTTGGGGCAGCATCCTAAGCCCTCTCTATAGTTACTGAAAAGCAATAAATCCCCCTGACTGGCAAATGTTGTGTCTGATTTTAGATGGATTGAATCAATTTTCAGTCTCCACTGGCGCTACAGCAACTGTGTTCCTAGTTGAGATGCTGCAGATGCGGATGAAGATGGGGATGAATTGTGTCAAACTGTGCTCTGTACCAGCACTGGACTCGCCACTGTCATCATCCCACTAGGAATAAGTGATTCTGAGTTGAGTGGGTTTAAACTGCTGGGGTGAAAGGGAAAGCAATCAGGCCCCACATGTATAGGAGGGCAGATCTCTGGGTATTTTGCTGTCAGGAGAGCAGAGGTCCAAGCTGTATCTAGCTGTAAAGGCTATACCCTTGTCCTGGTTTCAGCTGGGATAGAGTTAGTTTTCTTCTTAGTAGCTGGTAGAGCACTGTGTTTTGGATTTAGGATGAGAATAATGTTGATAACACACTGATGTTTTGGTTCTTGCTGAGCAGAGTTTACACTGGTCAAGGACTTTTCAGCTTCTTGTGCTCTGCCAGGTGCATAAGAAGCTGGGAGGGAGCATGGCTAGGACAGCTGACCCAGACTGGCCAAAGGGCTATTCCATACCATATGACATCATGCTCAGTATATAAGCTGGGGGAAGAAGAAGGAAGGGGGGGACATTGGGCGTGATGGCGTTTGTCTTCCCAAGTAACCGTTACGCGTGATGGAGCCCTGCTTTCCTGAGGATGGCTGAACACCTGCCTGCCGATGGGAAGTAGGGAATGAATTCCTTGCTTTGCTTTGCTTGTGCGCGCGGCTTTTGCTTTACCCATTAAACTGTCTTTATCTCAACCCATGAGTTTTCTCACTTTTACTCTTCCGATTCTCTCCCCCATCCCACCGGGGGGGAGTGAGCGAGTGGCTGTGTGGTGCACAGTTGCTGGCTGGGGTTAAACCACGACAACCCTCTATACATCTTTGTTTTTCTGTCTTCCTGTGTGCCTTTTGCTGCAACTTACCTCTGAGAACACATGACTTAGAGAACATCTTATAATTCATATGCTTATTCTCAACTTCTCAGGGAGTATGGACCTGTCCTGCAGCAGCAGAGAGTTACTCTTTCACCAGCATCCACTAAGATATTTTCAGCTTACCATTAGAAATGTTCTTGCCTAGTTTTCTGCCATTTTGGGAGGAAGAAAGGAACAGGTGAAACATCCTTCAGGCTTCAGCAGATGGTCGACAATGGCTCCCAACTGCATACCAGATCAGGGGGAGTCACACAGTTCAGCCTGTGTGATATACATACACACATGCATGGAGAAAAAAGACTGTCAAAGACAAATAAACTCATAGAATAGTAGAACTTCTGAAGAATCAGCTGGAACATATTACCTCATGAACCTTTCTTTAGAAACAGGCAGTTTTTGTACCACTGCAAAGCCACCCCTGGTAAACCTTCTTTGAAAACATTTAGTATACTTCCAGCTGCATGTGTGTTGTCAGATATTGCTGTTCGTCTGCTTCATTCTACTTTAGTGGCCCTTAACCTCTGCAAGTCTGCTTGTCAGGTGTGCCCACACTTCTAGCTGAAGAGCATGAGGACCTTACAGGCAGCGTATTCTGAGAGGAAGGGCTTGTTCTCTGCCCTGGACACAGAAAATCTCTGCTGCTATAGCATCACCATGCAATGGACAAGATAACTCACCCCATGACATCTATCTCCCTGGACATCACTGAATAGTGTTTGGCAAGGGGTTGAATTGTGCTGGAGCTTGTGCTGGAGCCAGCTTGGTAACTTAATTTTATGCAGTTGAAGATGTCACTTGGGACTCCCAGCTGGAATCAAAGGCCTGGGAAGACTCTCCTAGCCCCACATGACTGTTTTAACCTGTTCTGCAATCCCACACATGCACAGATAGGATGAACGACACTACATAGTCTCTACCCAGAAGGACTGTGGTAATAATATTTTAAAACTAGTTTTAAAAATACCTCTGATATTATATCTTTCAGTTTTTCCAGGTGGGGTTTGTTTTGTTGGTGCTATAACTAGGCTTATCAGTTAAGAGCTTTTATGGTATTAATAAATCCATTTATTAGCAGAGATGAATGGAATATTTAGGCAATGCAGTTTTCATTTTATCCCAGTTTTAAAAGATGATGGTACTGACTGAATATAGAAAATGTTCATAAAATTTGACAGGGATGAAACTAAAAGGGTTCCCTAAACTAAACAGGAGAGCTATAGGAGTTCTTGTAAACAGAGGGAAATACATCCTCTCCAGAATCTTTGACTGTTTTTTAAAAAGTCAGCCCTATTGAATTCTGTAACAAGAACAGAATTTCCTATTAAATGCTTGCAGAAAAAATCTTTAGGGCTTTCTTAAGTTAGACAAAACACAGAAAAGGAAAAGATTTTTCAGCTGTGCTGTGCATATAAAATTCCCACCGACACTGACCGTAATAAGGGCACAAGCACACTGGTGAAATGAGCCCATTGAAAGGGCTAGCCCAAGCTTTCAGTCAGGTGATAGTTACTGAACCTAGTGGATGTGACTCTTGTTTCTACTCTACCAATAGAAAACACTCATTTGTGTCTCAGGGATCTGCATTACATTCAAAAAGGCAGAGGCAGAGGCCTTTAGTGTAGCTTCCAGATGCTTTAACAAGCTGCTGGCATTTTGATTTCAGTAAAGCCTTGCCTTTGCTGTGCTCTAGCAGTAGCAAAATAACCGTGCATAGTTTCGACGCTTTTAAGAGACATTCATGTGTTCTTAAATAGTTTGCTGCAATGTTTCAAAAAGGACACCAGAGGGCAAAAATTATTAACTCCTCCTCAGAGCCAGGCCAGTGGGAGAGGGGATGCAGAGCCCTGCATGCCCCTTGCCCAGGTGTGAGCCGTGTTATGGGTGAGGCTGACAGGGCGGTGGGGTTGCTTTGCATGGACGGGCCTCACCCGACCTGGTGCTTTGGCTCCTTCTGCACCATTGCACTGGAGGCTGATCCTCCTCCTCCTGACTAAACTCAAACCAGATGGTACCTCCCAAAGTGAACAAATGCTTCTTTCTTTATTTAGCGCAAGGGTAATCCATACAAAATGTTAAAATTGCAAAATACAAAAAGTGGCATGATAAATGTAGTTCCATGGCAAAGGAATCACATGACTATGAAAAGGCTTGTTAGATACATCTTGATAAACAATCAGGCAGCTTTAAATAGCCTTACCAGGAAAAAAGCGAGAAGGAGTACATTTTCCCTTTGTAGTTTTGTCAAGTGTAGCAATCACAGACTGTACTATTTTTACTAACCTCACTAAGTATTTAACATACCTTTTTTTCCCAATGTTTTCTTTTTTTCTCCAAGGCAGCTGTGAACAGACAGCATAGCTGCTCACACTTTTGGGTAGTCTGCAAAAAAAATGTTGGAGAGGCTTTTGGATATATTCTCCCATTGTCTTCTGCATTGCAGTGCAACATGTGGGTAGGATTTCCTGTGCCAAAAGAACTGAGGGGACTCTTCTGTGCTATTATTATTACCAAGAATGACTGATTCTGTTGTAGCAATGGAAAATGTAAAATAGCAGCCATGATGGGTCTAAATTTTCAATCTCATACTGGAGGGTACATGCGAAGAAAAATTGTGGCTGCATCTGATTATCTTATGTAGCATTAGATGACAGAAAATGCAGTGCTTTATAAATCCAAAGTACACAAAACAGGGATTTTCTAGGGGTGAAACCAGTTTCCTCCAAGTCAGACTTGTACCCTTGGCGGCTGGTGGCTGTCGCCCCATAGATGGAGCCTGCCATTTGTACAGCCCGTTCAGCCAAGAGCTGAGAAAGAACATCATAGATGTTGTTTCATCTCCAGATGTTCTGTGTGACAAGTCCTCGCCACAGCTCAAATGAAGCCCTTTGAGGCCAAAGCATGACAATCTAAAGGAACACTGCCAAATGTATGAAAACGTTCAATGTATTTTACACAAATTTGAACATCTGTGGTGCTCAAGGAAGATTTCATGGAGCTCTGTAAATATTGTTACATGTAATTAGCTTCACAGCATGGGTGCATTATTATCCCCAGTTTATGGCTAGGGAGATTGGCACAGAAAAGATAAGCAATTAGCCTTTGGGAAACAAAAATATTTTATGCCCCAGAGGGAAGCAGAACCCAAGCAAGTCAAGCAGTAAACCTGTCCATCTCTTATTTTCCATAACACCATTTTGTGGAACTACTGTTTCTAATTTGGAGGAGATGGCAAACAACAATTCATGGTTACAAAGTAGTGTTGTGCTTTATAGCAATAAAATGAGAAGGGAAATACATTTCTTATCAGATCTCCTTCTCACAGGTATATATTAGCAATTGCCAATTCCAAGCATAGAAGGCTAAAATTAATGTAACTCATTATTTGGACTTCAAAAAGGAGGAGATTGTTTTAAAGGTTGTGTGCTTCCTTGTAAAAGGCTATTTCTCTCTTTTGACTTCTAGTTTCTGATTCTGTATGATACACTTAAAATATATTTTTAGCTTTTCTCCACAACCACTGGAATTAGAAGCATCGCTATTGTTGAGAATGAAAGCTGAAATCCCTTTAAGAAAGGAGCTGGGGGTTTCTGAAAAAGACGATTTCTATGAAGCTCTTCATAGCCACTGTAGCTCGGTATCATTTTTGCTTCCTTTGGTTAGCAGAATAAAGTTTTAAAACATCCATATCTCTTCATGAGCAACATGGAAAGAGAAAGTGAACAGGATCTTCCTGCTGCTCTCAGATCACATAGGTGTTAACACTTCCAGCTAGGATGTTCAGTGCAGGTCTCTGGGTTGTGGTCTGCTGACTGACCAGGCTGGAGACGTCTCCCATGTACATGGCAGTCCCCCCAGCCCTGGCAGACAACACACTGCTCAGGGGCAGTGAAGGCTGGAAGAAAAGTTTCCTGTGATATGGCTTGGGGACCCCATTCAGGAGGTCCAAGGCTTCCCAGTACCACCATTTTGATGTAGCTTACGTGACTTTAGCGCAGCAATTGGTGCTGCTCCATATTTAGAAGTTGTGCCTTATCACACCTGTGCAATCCTCACTGTTGCCTGGAGATGCATGGAGGCAACCAGACACTGAGCAGTGATGGTTAACACAAGAGCAGCGAGTGCCCTGCCAAACGTTTAGGAAAGGGAGTCCCAGGCTCAAGGGAATGCAGCTTGGCTTCCAGATCCTAGCCTGAGCTTTGAGGCTGTTAAAAAGAAACAGATTTTTAAAAGTATCTTATTAATAAAAAGGCCTTCAAATTTGTTTTGAAACTTTTGACACCTGAAACAGCGTCAAACATCTATGAACAGATATGTTGGTCTTCCTGCATGGGAAGGAGCAGTCTCATGGGTGTGTCGAGGTGGTTTATCAGTTGAAGGTGAAAGACGTGGCACACCTGTGTGCTTCACACAGTCGTGTTTGATTTTACCCTTGCCGCAAGGATGAACAGCGGTGGGGCAGAGTGGTGGGGATTTCTGTCTGAATCGAGATACATCTCCACACATGCATGGTAGGGGAATGGGAAGCTGGGGCAGGCGGTCCCACAGTCAGGGCTAGGAGGATCATGGCAGTGGTGGATGGGCTCCAGGGCCCCCCTGACACTCCAGAATAACCATGATGGGCCAACAGCCCCCCAGGTCCTTCTTAAGTCCCACCCCTGGCAAAAGGCACCGTCTCAAGCTGGCTGAGAGAAGGTGGTGGTTACAAACCCAGAACAGCTTTCTGGAGTCAGTGGTCAAAGACTGTAGGGCAAAAAAAATCCCTCCTGAAGGCCTGAGCCCTGTTTTGAATATGGGTTAGTGTGTGCTATGCTCACAGTGTTAGGGGTGTGAGCAAATGATCTGAGCACAGGTGAGATTTACAAACAATGTTTGGCAACAGGCAAGCATGGTTGCTCCTGTGAAGTTTGGGCAGGTAATGCAAGAGCAGCTACTAGGTTCACAATCCATTTGAAGGGACAATACCCAGTTTCTATATACTACTGTACTATCAAAAATTACTAATTAAGCAAGCTACCAGGTACACCAATTTTTTAGGGGGAGTTTTGTGGGAAGGAACTGTTTGTCATTCCAAAAGCTAACAGAATCAGAGGAAACGGCACCCAACCATTGCAGATAACATGATACACTGAGATTTTGTTTCTATGGAAGGGAAACCTTTAAAGGACCCTTCCAATCCAAACTATTCTACGAACTATTCTATGAAAGAGGCAGAGCTTGGTGAGGTAAATGCCTGCAGTCCCATTGGGAAAAGGCAGTGCCCTGCAGAGTGACTTTCCAGCGCTGGCAGAAAAAGATGCTTGCTGTGGGATCCCTGTGGCTATATGATTTTGCATACAGGCTACAGTTCTGCCTTACCCATCTTTAGGATACCAGCCAGCTGTTAATCCCAGGAAACGAAGGCAGCAAGCTGCGGGGGGCTCCTGACTTTGTTTGTGGCGGTTTTTGGAAGAAGAGTAGAGACACTGCTGGTTTTTGCCTGCTCTGGGCAGATTCCCGGCGGCTTGCATAGCATTGCGTGGCAGCACCACAGAGACTGCAGAAACAGGCAGAAGGGAAACTGCAAAAATGTACGCTCTGGGCTGGAGCAGTGCAAACATTAGTCTCACTGCACTAAGGGCTGTGGCTGCCTAGCAGCGCTTGTGCATTACAGAGATGCAAGACAGGAGACCAACTGGTTAGTGGTGTCCTGCTTTTTGTGAGGCTCCTTCTGACTTGCCAGTGTCTGACATATACAGTGGCAGCAAAGTCATCACCAAGCACACAGTGAATCCCACTGGAGCTATGACTTTTTAAACTACATGATAAACTGAATTAGAGATACTCCAAATACTTCATTTCATGTCATTAAAGATTGGATACTCCTTCAGGTGTGGCAGTCTTTGAAACATACTGGACATTATAAGCCCCGCAATCAGGGCTTTATAGGTAGCCATTGGGCAGGTTAGACCTCAGCAATGCTCTTTGAAAAGCCTCCCTATGCCAGGAACCCAAATGATGCTTTTATGTTCAGCTGTGACATGGGAACATCCCAACTGTGTGACAAAGCTGCTGGTGCCCCTGGTCCCCCTTAGCCCGGCACTGCCTCAACAGAGATGATCATACAAATGTTCACATTAAAGGGACTCCCCCACCCCCCATAGATTCAAAACACCATAAATACAGTGGTGTGACTACATTAACGATCTCGGCACTGTTATTTGGCATTGTGTAATAATGAGAAAATATTCAAAACCTGACAAGTCAAAAGCACAGGCTGTTCTTGCTTTAAGGGTATGAGCGCTAGGTGTCACTGCAGTCCAAGGGAAAGGCATCATCTCAAGAGCCCCAGCAACTGCCAGGGAAAAAGTAATTTTTGTTTATCGCATTCGAGAAAAAGTAGGTTTTGATGGTGGCAAAGAAATAAAAGAAAAAGACAACCATGTTATAAATACAGATGTAAGTATAAATATACAATATAATTTTTATGTGGATAGCATCTTTTATTCAGAAGGGAAACAGATAATTTGTACGGCAAATTGCAGACTATTCCAGGATCATTTTTATTAGCACACAGTGATAGAGCCCTCTTCTTGTTTCAGCGGAAGATTCCCATCTCAAAAAGATCTGCTGTACTGAAACTTCTCAACGCTACTTCCCTAATTAGCAGAAATTTTAGATAACTGATACATTCATTTCACACAATTTAAGACAAGTGGGGCACAAGAGATTAGGGAACACCAATATGTAAGCACAGAACATAGTAACACAGAAGCAAGCCTATGGGCAAACATCTATACATCTCCAACATCTCAAATTTCCTTGTTCATGCATCTTTCTTAAACTTTTTAATCTTTTCTCTCTATTCCTTTCCCTCTGCATCCTAAATATCCTTATCTCCTCTACTCTTCCAATCCAAATGTGTTCTGAAATAATTGCAGATGCGAGTTGGAAAAATGAGAGTGACAAATAAGAAATACAAATTTATACTCAGAGCCAATGCATCCTTGTATTTCTTCATGTCTGTATTTCATCATTTGCTGATTTGTAATGTAGAAGAGCAGCGTGAATGAGAAACAAAGTTCTGGCAATTTTTTTCTTCTTTTTTTTCTGTCTTTTAACAAATGATGGCTTCTGTCAAAATAATTCCCCATAAAACCTTACATAGCTCCCTTGTGAGTTCTTCCTATGCCAATTAAGTTCAAATGAAATGTAGTGGCTTTTTATTTACTTTTTTATTTATTAAATGTGTCCAGACAGCCTCTGGCTACCATTAGAAATTTGCAAATAAAACAGACGGCTTGTTGATCTGTGTCAACTCAGCTCGGAGTCCCCTCCAGGATAAACTAGACATGTTCACCACCACGTCCTCAGGCAAGGGCCTGAGCAAACAGATGAGCCATGCATCCTGCCCAAAAAAATCAACAGGCTGGGATACTGGCAGACCAATGGAGGAAATGAAATTCACAGGTAGACAGACCTCCTACTGGTGAGTAGGTAGGAGGTATTTCCATGCTGAAATGCTCCTGCCAAGAATGACAGGCAAAAGAATATCACTGCTGACCTTCTGCAAAGAAAGAGAGAGGGGTCAGGAGGTAGTTTGGTATCTGCCATGCCTTTTCCCCATCAGTGGGCTCAAAGCTGAGTTCTGCAATCACCCACTGATAGGAGTACTTTCCACTGAAATGGGTGGGTAATTATGCATCCACAAAGGTTCCTTGCAGGGGTGAAGCTCAAAGGATGGGGCTGTTGATTCTGCAGTTGCAAGGAAAGGATACTGATTCAAGGCCCTGAGTGAGCTGCTTTTGACCCTGTAGGGGGGCTGAACTGGAGACATCTAGAGGTCTCCTTCCCACCTCAGCTATGCTATGATCCAGAAAGTCTTTTCCATTTCTAATTCCTAGGTTCATAGGTTATGTTACAGAGAAAAGACTGAGAAGTCGTGATTCTGGTTTACACCTTTGCAGAGGAGAAAAAACAGTGAGTTCAAAGACATTGTAGTAGGATCAAGCACTCTAAGAAAAGAATGTGACCTCATGGTGGCCTACCGAATTTGCTCTAGTTCAGCTTAGAAACTTTGTCTATTTTCACCCAGTTACTTCAAGTGCAAAATTTTCCTGTTAAGAATGGGTGTTAGCAGGTTGAAGAGCTGTAGACTGATAAATGCAGATCTCCTCAGTCAACCCTGACGAGAGGCACTTATATGTCACGTGGGCTGCCAACAGGACAATCTATCAACTCTGTAGGTGTCCAGACCATAACTGAGGTAAGCTGGCAGATGACAGGCAATTATTCATAAGCTGTGAATAACAAGATATGTGACACACAGCTAATATCAGATTAGCTGTCTTTTCCTTATTGACGCTGTAAAAAAATTGATTTAAAGGTGAACTGAGGTAAACTGGAAAGTTTTAGGTCATCAGATTTTTTTAGGGTTTAACAACTGTGTACATAATTACTGGGAGAGAAGATCATACAGTTAACATGAATTTAGCTTGAAATAATGTTTTTGATAACTGTTTGTGCTTTTTTATGTCAAGGCCTACATTTAGGGTCCTGTTCCCTGAGTAAGATAAATGTCTCACAAACAACTTGAAACAGAGCGTTTTGATGAATTCTTCTTCTGACATCATTGCTATAGAGTATGGGTATGCTGCTTTCTTCTGACTAACTCAGTGACAGCAAGGTCTACTGTTTCTATGTCAGTCCTCATGCTCTTGGTATGTTTGGTGCCATCCCATCATTCTCCTTTCTTCTTCTGGTTTCTGTCCTGTACTTCCTCTCTCCTCAGCTTATTTTCTTTCATCTGGTCATGTTCATGCCTTTTCCATAAACTTCATGTGCTTTACTTATTTTTCTCCTCTCCTTAAACACAAGCTCTCCTTCACCAGGGCCAATTCTGTAAATATCTGAGTCTTGCTGAATCACTCATTAGTACCATCCCCACAGACTTCTCTTGAACAACCGTTTCCAATAGCACGTCAGCACATGATGACTGCCAAAGAAGGCGCTCAAAGGGAAACAAACTGCCACTCAACATGCCCAGCATGACACCAAACACATGTGATGTCATTCCACAACCACAGGACTTGCTGATATTTTGTTTTGATTTTCCCCAGCCACTGGTACTGGACTAACAACTTCATGAAGAACGGTTATTTAATGGCAAGCCAGAGAGTCTGAGCTAGTAGCTTTAGATAGCTGTGATTTGATTTCACCCTGACCAGCCTGAGAGTCAGTGTCAAAGGACCTGACATGACACAGGCACAGACAAAGAGAAGACATAAGACAGTGATTTCCTAAAAGGAATTGAGCTTTTACAATAAGCTTAGGGACCAAAAGGTGAACAGCAAAGGTTAAAGAGACCATGTGGAAAGACACTGCCTGCTTCTTCTCCAGGATAAGAGGGAAAAAATTTGTATTCTTTCCTCTAGCTTGGAGTACAACAGAGCTCTCTCCTGTCTTATTTGGTAGAAGAATCATATAATGAATCAAAATATGGAGCTTGATTTTGGCTATAAAGTAGTAATCCAGATGTATATTCCCTTTCTAGCCCTCAGCCAACAGTCACTTGAGCACTATCATGCACTATACATGGTAAAGTATTTAACCTATGCCTTTTCAACAACATATAGTACAGCAGCTAAGAAGAGAAGATCTAGATCAAGTGGAGTGAGACAGACATGGTTCTGTAATGGCTTCTTCTCTAAAAAAAGGAATGAACAGAGCCTGCCATGCTAAGTTTCCCAAGAAAAAAGACACTGTCATCAGTATTACCTGCTTGAACTAAAATTCAGAGGAAATAAAATTGCAATCTCAGCACATTCCTGTCTGTGACTTTTTGTAATGGAGAGGTGCCAGAGAGCCCAATGAGCTCCAAAGAGAGCAGGTACTAGCACATAAATGTACCATCTTTCCATTGACTTCCTGTCAGGAGACACCTCCTTCCAGATGCATCCCTCTCTTTTTCTACCCATCAGGTCACCAGACCTATATCTTTGTCTTGCTTATTTGTATCCATTTTAAACAACACATGGGAGGTTTCTTCTGAGGCACTTGGTCAAGAAAAGAAGTCCAAACAAGACTCATATAATGAAAATATGACAGGAAGTGTTTAGCTCTCCCTTATTCATCAAATCCTAGACTTCCCTAAGAGCCACAAAAGCTTTATTTGTTGTACATGCTGTGCCGTAAGGCTTCCTCTGCTTTTAGTCATACAAATTCTATCTGCTGCCTTGTCTTGCCATGGTGCTTTGTGATGAGTGCTGCTGGGAGAGGTTAAGAGTGTGCAGCAATCCCATGCCTCTGTCATGGCCAAACGTGATATTCCCAGTGTTTATCATAGATTGAAGCTACAGTGACAATAAGGTTTGCACATGTGCTCCAGGCATGCATGTGCACACATCATGGAAAGGCTCTGAAGAGATTCCTGTTAAGTGTTTCCTCTGTCACTCTGTGTTTTTAGACATTGCTAACAATTCAAGATATAAAGTATTTATTGCTGTGGACATCATCTCCAATCCTCAGACAATCCACAAAAATACCAAACTTTTCTCACTGATACTTTCCCCTGAATATACTTTCTTCAAAATTTGTATTCCATAAATTGCCTATCTGCAAAATTTGAGCCTGGTTGTGACAGGCTTGTGGCACCGTATGATATAATTTCTGTTATCTGGGTTTGATAAACAGGAAAGCATTTCCTGCAAGAATTTTTGCACATGCATTTTTGTAGTAGTCTCATGGGAGAATATTCAACCAACTTTACTAATACCTTTTCTCTGGGCATTCATGCCAGTGAAATACAATCGCTTCAATGTTTAAGGAAAGATTGAAATGTCAAAGGGAAACAGACAATGGCATAAGCATATATATTTCCTTGCAGTTATAGAAGATTCTTGCTTTATATTTTCAGTTCTGATCTTCTGGAATTTTGAATAGATTCATGAATTTGTATATGCCCATGAAGAACAAAATCTCATTTTAGTTGCTCACAGAAATGTAATTTATCCTCACAGATTTCATCGGAGCTTCATATTTCAACTCAGGTTATCAGCACCAGAATCTGTAGGACAGAAATAGGAATGCTATGGGTATTTTAAAGACTGATTGGTTTTCTGCTGAGTTCACTAGACGTACAAAGAAATATGCCAAACATCTCTGTATTTTAACCACAAATTTGCATTTTATCATTGCCTCATTCCAATTTGCTTATTTCTCTTTCTTTCTAGAGGCCAAATGACAATTTTCTCTTATAAGGAAAACATACTTCTCATCAGAACCTTTTAAAAGCCACCAAAAGAAAGAATTATAATACTAATTAAAAAATACCTGCTTTGGTTAGAGAATGGACTATCATCTGTGAACAGGATATACATTGAATTATGAACCAAAATAAATAATGAAGAAAAATATATTTTAAAGGTTCACTTGAATTTGACAGCAATTTTCTATCCAAGTCAACATAGAAGACTCTTGTAGTGTTGCCAGTTCACACAATTTAAGCTTTAAAATTTCAAAAGTGGGTGTTCTGTTACGAAGCTTGAAATTGGGCCATTTGCAAGTCTTAGGCTGAAATCACCATCATGTTGAGAAGTGTGCACAAGTGAAAATTATAAAATTTCTTCAGGGACACAAATCACCCAATTGAGAACAGAAATGGTATCAGATGATTCAGTTTCAAACCAAAGTAACCCAATGGTGTACATTTAGAAATTCCTAAATGGAGAACATTTAGTATGTTAACACTGAAAGCAGGAGTGTTAAAATCACTGGGTACAGCACTTGCCACAAAAAACATGGAAGACTGTTGCATAAAAAAGTTAAAAAACCTCTCAGGAATGATTGCTTCAGTAAAGTGTGTGTGATCTATCTCTTTTCCCTCTGCAAGTCAGAGTGAAGGGAAGGGGGAAGTTAGCACAGGGCTATTGCTATCCTTTCGTATAAAGAAAGACACCCATAACTCCTTCCTGTAGAAAGTCCATTACTAGCGCATGACAACAGCTAATGCACCTATACATTGGATGTTGTGTTATTAATGGCCCTGCTAATAGCTGGTGACAGTGAGAGAGTGAATTTCCACAGTTCACAGCCCTTTGTAAGACTTCTTCTGGAATATTTCTCTCCACTATCATCACCCAGACTCCCCCTCTGACCTCTTTATCAGTCAGTGAGTGGTACCAGAGGCTTAAGACACATAATCACAGCAGTGTACCATGTGTGTTCTTCAGAGCGGCACAATACAGAGGGGAAAATTAGAAAAAAAGCATTGCTTTAAAAAATACAAGTTCCTGTTAATACTTCATGAGGTAATGATAATGTCATTTAGTTTCACCTTCTTCTTTTGCGCTTACTAACTTCACATGAATTTTCATATTTCATCTTCAAGTAAATCTTCATATTTATAGTTATGCAACCTGATCTAAAATTCACCATGGTCAGTGAAAGAGCTGCCATTGACTTCAGTAGACTTTGGATCAAGTCTGTATCTACCTTAGAGTTCTGTCTCCCTTGGCTCCTAGTCATGAAACCAGAATCTGAACCTGGCTTATCTATATAGTCAAGGAATTTAAAAGTAACATTAACAGAAAACACTACTATGTTTGCTTCCACTTCTGCCTCCCTTTCAAGAGAAAGAGAAGAAGCTGCTCATTTCAGTACACCTGCAATTAAAGGTAAAATCAACAGCTACAGCTTACAGTTTATTTCAAGCATGCTTTGTGCTCAGCAAACCTTAGAAAATGAAAGCTTTTCACTTCTGTCTTTTTGCTCCACAGACCAAGTGGTTGAGTGAATCCCCATTGTTTGGTACAATGCTACACAGCTGTTGCTGAAGCACAGTACTGGCTCTTGGACTCCACTTGGTGTCTGCAGGAGCACCTGGTGTCTTCCAGGGCCTTCAAAGCCTTGCACTTGGCCTTTCACAGAAACATCTCTAAACATGGTGATGCTGCTGGTGGCTGTAACAGGAAGGGGTGGCTGTAACATACTGTTCCATGTGAGACAGCAGAGGTGCCAAATCTCTCTACTCCATCTCTTGAAATTGCCAAAGGTTCTTTGAGACACTTCAGTTACTGTTCACACTCTTAATGGTTACTATACTTCCATGGAAAGCCTAAGTTGTAAGGCGGGCAGAACCATCCTGAGTATCTTCTCTCTAAGAAGGGACAATGCAAGAACAATATAAGTACTTGACTGTCAATTCCTAGTAACTCAGACTTTGAGTTTGCATTTGAGCTGTTCAAACAGGTTTAAAATACTCCTTTTTTTCAGGAGCATCAAGGAGTTTGTATTGCATAGCTATTTCCATACTTGAAAGATCAGCAAAGATATTTGCAAGTTTGCTTTATAGTAGAAATTTCTTCAATCTTTCTGTTACTCTTCTTGGTGTTTTTCAGCCTGTTAGAATAACACTTGAATGAAACACTTAGGGTATGTTCAATTTTTTAAATAAGTTCTTAAAGGAATCTTGTAGTTGGTTTGTTTCCTTAACACAAAATATGTATATAATTCTTACTCAAACTCAGAAAGGCTGTTCAATTAGCATAATGCAAAGAACTACCCTGGTTTGCACAATATGCTGAAGAAACAAACAGGAAGAATTTATATACTTTTTTCCCCCTTTGTTTTGCTTTGCTTATTAATACCAGTGGTACCTTCCAGGTTTATTGGGAGCCGTGGGGAATTGAGAAGGTACATTTTTCTTAGTTTTCTTTCCCAGAATTCCCAGCTCTAAGAGTCAGGTCAATATATGATGCACCCTGATTAAAGGCACACAGGACCCAGAAGTTGAGAAGCACTAAGGCTAATACTGCCTGGCTCCCCAATAACATGTCATATTATTGAAAATTATTCTGATATTTCAGCAGTTGGAGGATCCCTTGGCTCTTTCTCTGTCTTAGCATCTACTTCTGGCCACCTACTTTAGTGAAATTTGGAGGATCTTAATTTTCTCGGAGATTGCTATTCCTCTATCAAATTGATCAATGGATTCAAAGGACATGGGGCAAAAGCACTAGTGAGACACAACCAGACATATGCAGATCATGATAAATGTCTAATTTCTTTATGAAATCAGAGAGAAAATCAGCTATCATGTTATATTTTAAAAGAGTTCAGATTTCTGCAGATTTTGCATGGGTAGCATACAGCTCCCTGAGCTGCGCTGGCAAGGAGAAGCCCAAGGTAAACGGTGGCTTTCAAGCCCACCTTCTCAGCAGCTTCATGGGGAGATATGGGCAGCTGCTCTGAGCCAGCCCCTCCTTTGCCTGGGACTAGACCTTGCCAGGCGCTGCACATGCTGGCCCCACTCCAGCAAAGCACTTAAGCACATGCTTAACTTTCAACACATCAATTACTCATGGAGAAGTCAAGCCTGGAGAAGCTGCTGCTGCTGCAGAGATAGCAGTGAAAAGGAAATGGGGAGGTGGTGACCTTATTGCCTCTCTTTCCCAATGGACCTGTCTACAGACATCATTCAGGGCCTGGGGTAAAATGATTGCAGAGGCTAATAGGTCAATGACCTGCTACTCTGTTGTTGGCCTAGCCCCAACCTTTGCAAAAGAGAGGGGAAGGGAGAGGGGAAGATCTGTACAGTTTGTCAGATTTTATCACACTTGATAAGACAAAGCTTCGCTTTCAGGAATTTTTCTTTCCTAGTTTGCTGTGAAAAAAGATGGCAACCCAGAGATCTGTGATGGCAAAGAGGAAACTCACAATCTTTTGTTCTTGCTCTGCCACTCACATCTGTGACAGGTTTCCTTTCTCCCTTAAGCTATTCCAATTTCTGGCTCTGCATGTGTCAAAATAGGTTTCCAAAGCAAATCACAAATGCATGGGGTAATTAGAGCTGTCATTTTGATGTTGGGGGAAAGCACTCCCCTTCCCAAGAAGAATACACCTCCTGGTCAACAGCATATTGTAGTGATGATGAAGAATTTGGCATTTGTCTCTTTGGGGCTTTTTGCGTTTGCGGGTTTTTTTTGTTTTCTTTTTTTTCACTTGGGGGATGGGATAAGGAAAAAGAGGAGAATTGCCTTGTGCTGCTGCCATATGAGCCCTTCTCTGTTTCAAAAACTCTTGGAAAACGCTGCTGAGAGGTAGACAACTATGCATAACCACTAAAACACACAAAAGTGTCCCTAGAGTCACCTCTTCAGAAATGTGGACATCTAGCTGAATTTAAAGAAAATTTAAAAAATATATTCAAAAATAACATTCAGAAAAATTGAAACATAGGAAATATTGAAAGAGAAGATCCATTCCTTCAGATCTCCAGCAACATAAAAAAACTTTTTCTAAATGTTTGGAGGAGTATCTTTAAAAAGTACTGTGACAAACAGGCATGCAGCCCAGATCCTCACTCTTCCAGAGACCCTCAGGGACACATCTGAAGCTCCCTTCACAAGACCGACACAATGACAACATTCTCACCAGGAGTCTGCTCCAGTCGACTGTTCTCATAGTTTGTTTTTGATGTGAGCATTTTGTAATAATGGCAAAATATATGGAGATAATTATTTCAAAGACTCCTTCTTTTCTTTGTGGGAGTTTGAGTGCACACAAAAAGAAATTCTTTTCCAAGCAAACGGCCCTGCTTTACTTTCTTACTCCTGTGCCATACATGACTCCCCGATCTCTGTAAAATTACAGCTTGCTCCCCAGTCCTCTCTAGGGCAACTGCAGCATCTCAGTCACAGAAAATTTCAATGAGAATGGCACCAAAGACATGTTTTAGGTGTGGAAAGAGTGAAAATAGGTGGAGAGGTATCTAAAATGCACACTGCAGGATGGGAAGAAGAATGGGTGTTCTAATCAAGATGCAGGGCACTTGCACTTGGATTTGCTCTCTTACTGCTGTCCGATCCACTTTTGGTGAGTCATCTACTTTTAGTGTCTCTGGGTCCCCAGCTCCGCAGAGGGCATCACTATGATTCCTTTCTCCCGTCTTTCCTTGGTATTTTGCAATGTGGCATTTTTTTAGTGTCCAGGGAGGTACTACTGTGAAGCACCGAGCACAGAGGGGGAGCCTCTCTAGGGTGCAGTTCAGTGAAGTGGTTTGCTGGTGACATCAGTTTAAGGACTCCTGCCTGTCCCATCTGCTTGTCCCTGCCTGCGTACTGCAATTCACTGCCCTGTCAGTTGTTGCACTCTGAAGTTTTCTGGAAGATGCTGAAAGCAGATCAGGAAACTTATCTAGGTAAAAATAAATCTTCCTTCACCAACATCATTTCTCATTCAGGTCAATGTACTGATAAGTACAGTGTGGCCCCATCAACAGATCCTAGCACAAGCAAGTGGGCTGTGAGACATAGCACAGGGGTGGGAACAAAGAGTTTGGGATTTCTTAAATTAGTTTAGCCAGCATTTCATTTCACTGCAGCCTGAGTAAAACTTTTTAGGCTGGAGAAGCATTGAGTATTGTTATATGAGTCTCTGCTGCAACTGCATTATGAAACTTTGCCCTTCTGCAGGATTTCTATTCAAGTACCACAGCAGCTCTTTGCAAACATTAAGTGCTGTGTCCCTACAACACACCTAGCAGGCAGATACAGTATCCTCTTATCAGATGGGCAAAATGAGCCGCACAGTGATCATGACTGGCTCAGGCATGCAGCACGAGCCAATGTGAGAGGCAGCAAGAAGCAGAAAGTCCTAATTGCTGGACTGATATTTTAACTACTAGGCTTCTGCTGGAAACCAGTGGCCACTGATAGACACTGCCAATACAAAGATGCTTCAAGCAGCAATAAGAATGGGTTGAGGAGTAAAAATGATATGACTTGCAGATGGCTTTAATTAAATGGAGTTTTTATTGGAATAAAGACACAATTTAGAGACTACAGTAGAACTGCTTGGAATACTTTAATCTAATCTTGAAGAGGTTTTTTGACCAAATCAAACATTCTGCTGGGAATTTTTCATCTCCATTGAAATTTCCTGGGATATTCTTGGTTTGAAACAAAAAAAAAAATGTCATTTCAAAATAGTCATGTTTGTTAGTTTTATCACTGAAGATGAGATATATTTTACAGAAAATATATGTTTACACTTCTAAGAATAATTGTCATTTTTGCCAGCTCTTGCCAGCAGAAGCTGTATCATGGGTTATCATGAGTGACTGACTGGGCTACAAATACTGTAAAAAACAAAATGGTTTTCTATGTTAAAGTAGTAACAAGGAAATACTTATTCCAGTGGTGAAACTAGTGTTGATTAACAGTTCCTGAAAGAAAGCTTCTTGCATGTTATATTCAGTGTTTATCTTCAACTTTTAAAAAAAATATCCCTGTTTTCATAGTAAAAATTATTATCTTGTGGCATTGTTTTGGCTCAGGGGTTTTGGGAGCAGGGGCTTCATAGCCAAAGGATAACTGCATTAAGCCAAATTTTACCATTTTCACATACAGCCATATCCTAAAAAAAAACACCATCAAGGCACAAATTACCTTGATTTGCAATGCACAATCCAAATAAAATTATATAAATGCTTACAATTCTATTTCCTGCTATATTCTCAGATGTTAACATAAGCTTTCTGAAGCTTTTCTTTTTGGGGACAAATCCACATAGGTAATCTCATGGATAGACATTGAAGCTATGAGTGAACAATGTAAATAAAAGTTTGCCTTCTTTGAATAGTCAAAAGAAGTAAAAGAATTGCTTTACTAGGTTTTTGAGCCTATCTGTGATTGCTTCAAAAACTAAATCAACTGAAACTGTAGCTGCACTTTCCTTCTAATTTTCAACTGTTCAAAATTCGCTGTGGACCTCAGGCTCCAGCACAAACAGACCCAAAACCCACCTAGGGTGACTCCTCAAAGGCCAGAGAAATCCCTTTTGATTACAGTTCATAAAAAGAAAAACTGTGTATAAGCATGGTAAATAATATTCATATTTTTGTAAATATTGAGAACAAGTGGTGACGGAGTTTAAAGGAAGGGATGGAGCCTGCAATTCTAAACCAAAGGAACAAAAAGCAAAGCCAACAACCCCCCAAAAGATTCAGAAGTCCCATCAGACCAAAACCAAATGTTTTCAAAATCTGCAAAAACCTTCTGGTGTGAAATAATTTCAAGTTTCAATGAGAGTGCGGTTAGCAATAAACTATAAATCACCGCACATAGAGGTTTCTAACTGGCAAGTGGCAAACACATGAAGACTGTTTCTCCATACTTTTGGCTTATTTGAATACAATTTTTTGAAGCTGTTCATAAGGAAACAAGATTTATATAATATCACTGTATTTCTCAGCCCTTTCAATCTCTCTGGTCCCTGTTGGCTAACTCCAGCCCAAGCTGACAGAGCGCTAGAAGCTTGGAGAGATTGCGGTCCTAAATACTCTGTGAATGTCACTACCCAGATTCTGGAGAGATGCTCAAACGGAGGCACAGAAGAGCTGCAGTGGGAGATCAACTGCATCACCTGACACCAGAAATACTAAAGAGGTGAGACCCATGGTGCATGTACCGACAGCAGGGAAAGCTGTGGCCGGAGCTCACAGCTTACCAGACATGGGGTGTTTCAGGTGCAGAATTGAGGCCAGAGGCAGAGTCTGCTGCTCACTGAACAGATTTGGTATCTTATCATTGGTGATATTTGGGGAAAGAACCTCTGCTCACTCTCAGCTCTCCTCTTATTTCTCTTATTTTGGTGGTTTGTTTTGTTTTGGTTTTTTTTTTCCACTTTGCTCTCCTTTAGCTTCATCTTGAGAGAAAAGTTAAAGAACAGGAGCTGAGCAAAAGCCCTTGTGTACGCAGGGATTTCGGCAGCCAGATGGTTTTGTAACAGCTGCTGTATTGCTTTCTCCTTCACCTTCCAGAAATTCTTCATTCCACAGCGTACCCATGAAGTAAAAAATTAAACATATGCCCAGTATCTGCAGCAGCCACTGCTCTGATAGTGTGCAAGCCCCTAGTGAGGCTGAAGCCCTCCCCAGAATTCTCTGATTCCTCCTGGGGACCAGAAGGCTCCTGGCAAAATGTTCTTCATAATCTTCCTCTCTCTTAATCTCCTGTGATAACATTTCAGTCACAGTCAGGAAAAGACTTGTCTTCCAGCAGTGGATCCATACCTGATAGTGGCAGGAATGGAGGAAGGTGAATGCACAAAGGGCAGTAATTATCTGCATTATATGAACCTCTGAGCTTCTGAGGACTCTTCCGTAAGGGCGCATGAAAGTTGGACTTCTCCCGTAATACCTGGTGAATCAATTTTCAGACACAACCTGTACATCTATGTCACTGACACTCCAGCTTAAAGCTGTTTTGGTTGCCACTTGCTGCGTGGTGCAGACAGGACAGCATTCAGCACTGGCTAGCCACCTGAGTGTTTAACAGCTGCTCGGCAGGTTTTGAAAATTTTGTACTGATTCAGGTTCAGCCTGCAGCCAGTGATATGCCTCCTAACTCTTGACTCCAGCTGGTCAGGAGTCAGGAGCCCCCTGAGATCTCATTGCCACATGCTATGGGTGTGACTATATATGGTCAGGTGTGACTTTGAGGTGCTGGTAGTCATGGGCAGGCATGGCAAAGCCCAGGAGCCTGAACCTTGGTTCAACCCATAGTGACCTTAAGAGACTGTTCAGAAAGGGTCTTTATTGTTTTGGAGTGTGAATTAGCTGCACAGAGAATGATGAGAATGACTGTGTATACTGATGCAGAATTAAATGCAGGCAAAGAGACAGGCAAGAGAGAAGGGATACTCCCCAGGAGCATTCAACTGGAGCTCTGTATTGGGGGACAGAAAAGAAATTAGCCAGCTGAGATTGATATTGGAGAATGAATGTGATTTGTATTTTATTAATAAAAGAGGTCTCCCCACAAAGGAAATTCCCATCTTGGCCTGGTGATGTAGCACTAAGTGGTAACTGATACATGAAATGCCAAAGCCCATAGATCTCTAGTTACACTGGAGTAGACACTCTTTGGGGCTTGTAATTACAGGGAGTTGGCAGACATACAGATTTCATCTTTGAGAGAGAAAAGGACTTTCTGCTTTCCCGCCAACTGGGATGACTAAGCGCAGTGCCAAGTTGGACATATCTTCCAGAGCATTTGCAAAGCAGTGTTTAGTTCTACCTCAGATTCTTTTGCTCTCCGGGTTTCTCAAAATGAACTAATAAAATATTTGTAATGGCACCTGCAGCAGTGAGGCACCTCAGAGAGAAAAGCAAAGTCCTGCCTCCCAAACAGAGGAAGGCACAGTTGAGAAAAAGCAATAGCTCAGAGCTGCGCAGGAGGGAAACAGGAAAAGTTTCGTAATGGCTGGGGCACAAACGATGGCTTAAGGACAGCTGATATTCCTGGGCACTGCCCTGACTGTGAGCAAGAGTTTGTTCTCTGGAGCCATCCTAATGGTGTGGATTAGGCACTGATGTACCGAACCATGGGGCAAACATGGTTTCTCAGGTATGCTGCTGAAGGCAAGCTGCCCATGCTGCTGTGGACATCTGTATAGTCCAGACCTGTTGTAACAACACCTGGAAAACCAGACCTGCCCTCTGTTGCTCTCTTCAGATTATCTCTGCACATTTTCCCTCTGATCTGTAGTACTGAGATCAACAACATCAGCTCTGGCCTTGGTGATCTATGCTGACTGCCAAGGTGGCAGATGATCAGCTATCTGATATTTAGTTAAACATCTCCACATGAAATATGTAAAACCTGTGGGCAAAAGAGCAGTACTAATAGTTTTTGGCCAAATTCTGCTCTCAGTTACACCAGAGGAATGCAGCTGAAGTCAATATGATTTACAGGAATTAAGGACAGCACATGGTTTGGGTTTTTTTGAGATGACATTTAGATTCTATTTGCAGCTAATAGGGCCGGCCACAGACAAATCTCAAAGAAAAGTAACACTGTTGTTTGTTTTTCTTCCCTAACTCCAATATCAGCACCAGTTTAACAAAGCACCCTATAATATTTGCTTAGGCACTGAATTTGTTAGCCTAACTTATTTTTACTGTTTATCCCACGTTTCTGTAAAAAAAAAAATCTGTTAATGCCAAATATTCTCAAATACTCTTTTTCACAGGCATAGTGTACACTAGGAAGAGCTTGTAAGTATAGCTATGCTGGAATTTTTATATCAATAAAACCCTGAGGGGTGGTGCAACTCCCGCCAGTGCACTGGTTCCAAGGATGAAATAACACATCTTGGCAACCTGAGCAGTTTTGCCAAAGGAGCTGCAAGGCATTTTTTTTTGCTGAGACAGAATACCAGCAAAAGCTTCTCCTGAGAAACCAAGCAGGGACTCCACGTTAGCCAGCTGCTTGGGACACTCACCTGGCATGCAGGAGACAAAGGTGCACGTCCCTGCTCTGCCCAAATCAGCTGCATCAAATCTGAGTCCCTCTCCTAGCAAAACATTTCCCCAGCCCTGGCCCTCCTGGCTGCCAAAAGATCGCTCCGTTCCTATGTGCTCATTTGTCACATGTGCTCCAGGTTAGGATGGGAGGTGGGAGAGCTGGCGTCAGTCAGGCAACAAGGGAGCTTGAAGCGGGGTCTCCTGTACCTCTGGACATCTCCAACACCAGCCTTTTGGCTAGCCTCAGGGGAAGAGCTTTCTCTGATTTTCAGCAGAAGTGGTTGTTGGGGCCCAAGAAATCTTTCCCGACAATGATTTTGTTGCAACTGATGTGCCTTAGTGAAGAGCACAGCTTTTTAAAAGTTGCTCTTTTCTGACACAAGCCCATGCAAAACCGTATTTCACTGAAGAATTTCTGATCAGCTCTTGTTGTGAGCTCAGGAAAGGCCAAATGACCTAAGGGTTACAAGGTGCCAGTTACAGATAGTGTTTCACATTCTTTCTTAGAAAAATAGTTATGAAACTACTGGATTTTTTCCCCCTACTTTCTTCTGTATTTCTTCCAATGCAAAATACTTTATTCTCCCAGTGGAAACCAATAATTTACTAAATATTTAGTGTAATTCATATCTCTGTCTCTCAAGTGGGTCAGTGTTTACACTTCAAAAGCAAGAATCTTTCTTCTCATGCCATAGTCACTCCATAGAAATAAATACAAACCACAGAACCTGCACAAATCTTTGCTGAGGCACAAAATTTTAAACACCTTATGGATTAATGTTTATGGAGCCTGTCAGAGATTTAAAACCACAACGAGAAAGAAAGGTTTTCTTCAGCTCTGAGAAACGAGCTTTTTGTCTAACGTCAACCCTACACTGGAAAAGCCTTGGCAGGTTGTTTGTCTAAGCAAGCAGGTCCTTATTCAATTGTTCGTGATGTCTTTCCACTTAGTTCTTGCTATAAATTTGTCTCTTTGCCACCCTCTTTACACTGTACCTCACTGTGCCTCAGAGACACGCAGAGCCAGCAGCTCACCACTAACTCAGCCTAAGGGGAAATGCTAGCAACAAAGACCAGTCTGCCAAAACCCATAAAACTTGCTGCTTTTTGCCTCACTTTAAAACAAAAAAATAATATTGTCTTTTCTCTAAAGTGGTGAAGCAACACATGCCCAAATGAGTTCTTGACATTACACTACAGGATTTTTTAAGGGGTTTGAAGAACCCTTGGCACTTACCAACATGTTCTCCAAAATGTATGACTGTTAATTATTTTAGTAGTTAGCAAAAGTAAAAAAAAAAACCGGCTGCAGGAGGTGCAACCAGTGGCTTTCGGTAAGGCAATGGGAAGCCCATGAAAATCACAGCCTCTGAAATACTGAATAAATCCAAAAGGAGAGATCCAATTAAAAGCAGAAATGCAGCCATGTCAACTGCCATGATAACCTGCTGTTTCACTGCTGCCACTATGTCTGTGAGAACGTACCTGTACTTACCAGCTGGGCAAAACCAGCTAATGAAAATCATAAACATGAAAAGAAAAGGGCATTTTCCTCAAACCGTGGTACTTTTTCGCAAAGGTTTAAGTGAGCTTCTTGCATTATTTGTCAATTTTTTCCTCTTTCTGATGGGAGCTTGGTAAGAAAAGCTGACTCTCAGTGGACTAAAAGCCATTGCTACCCATTGTAAAGCAGACTTTGGCTAGGTCAAGCATAGCAATTTTTGCACAGACCACAGCATGCTTATAATGCCACTTTCCCACCAGAAGTGCCTGCTCCTCTGCCTACCCTCAGAGGCAACCAAAAACTGACTGAGGGCATCTGCTGTAGACCTGCACCCCCCGTAAGGCCTGTTGGGCAGCCGCTCGCGCTCTCCCCCCATTGTAGGGTCCTCCTTACCCTCTTGCTCACATTTCCAGTATTTCACCCCTGCAGATGAGGCTGCTGTTTGTAGTCATGAGTTGTGTTTTCCCACCTAGCACAGAAGGTTTGTTCTGGGTTTCCTTGGGCAGTCATTGAGGGCAGAAAGGAGAAAATACACTTTTCTTCCCTGTGTGCCCATTATGAGGAAGGGAGTAGGAAGGAAGGGGAGAAAGGGTGAGAAACAGCTAGCCTACGCCTATTTGCTTTCCCCTTCCCATTTCTTAAAAGGCATTAATCTCTGTGCAAGGTGCCACAGCAACAGCCCTGGAAGATCAAAGCCCTCTGTTTATGTACGAGGCAGGAACAGTGCGGGAAGGCACAAGAGTGGCTGCCCTACGTGCTCAGGCAGCTTCGCCTCCATCCTGTCCTGGGTTGATCTCTGTCGGTGGTGATGGTGTGGCTCTGTCACTGGGCCCATTTAGGCTTTGGCATCTGGGCTGAGATTGCCCAGTGTGGTGAAGGCTTCGCAAACACCTCATGCCCACAGGCGGCTGGCTTGGAACCACGGAGCTCGCTTTACACAGGGCTGAGGAAGAGGCATGAGAACGTAATGGTTTTTAGGTTACCATGGGTTTACAAATCTGAAATAGCAATCTGGTACACAATACAAATGTCAATGCTGGGGACTGGAAAATAAGAAACATTCATGCACTTTACCTAGCTTTTTTTCCACATTTAGGACTGCATGAAATTTCCACTGGTAAAATACCACACTTTTCCTGTGAAAGCATTTCCATTTAACTCCACAACAGACCTCTTCCTATTCTTCTGAGAAGCAATGCATATGGGATGCTGAAGTAGCACATCTCTGACAGCTGCCCACGATTTTCCCAGTAAGAAGACTTCCTACATCTTCACATTCAAACCGTTTGCTCCTTCTTTTATTTGCAAGTATAAAGAACTTCCTCTGGAAGATGATGAGCCACACAGCAAACAGGTAGTGATAGCAAAATAAGTCTAGCCAAAGAAAGGGAATAATAATAATAATTATTATTATTATTATTAATTATATAATAATATATAATAATATTTATTTATTATATAATAATATTTAATAATAATAATAATAATAATAATAATAATAATAATAATAATAATAATAATATAACAACAACAACGACGAGATAAGCCCATTCTACTTCTGTGCACAATGATTTTAAGCTATATTTCATGACTTATGCTTCTGGTGTTATTTTGTGTTCTTATTTTCCACTGCATCATATGTCACTTCAGCTACTGCACTGGCTCTCAGAAAAGCATTTTACAGCCAGTATTTCACTTTGTGTAATAGCTGTTTTCCTATATGATTTTCACGGTTGGTGCAAATCTAGTTACAAGCATTGGGGATGAATTTATCCCTCCCCAGAGTTCCTCCTGCTGACATTCTCCACACTATGGTTTGTTTCCAAAGCTCCGAGAATTGTGCAGAATCCCATGGTTGTTTCCAGACAGCAGACTGAGTTTGTCAGGAACATTTCCAAAAGGCTATTTTTTTTCCCATTTTCGTTCTTCCCTCTTGCCATCCCAGGTGCTCCTTTAACTCAGGAGTCTGCTGTTTTTTCAGGGTTTGCTCCTGCTCCCAACCACACCGTCCCAAGTTCTACATTGGGAGAAAGAGAAGTGCCTCTGGCCACAGAGCTGTGGCGATCCAGGAGGGTGATTTAAGGCAAGGCAAGTGAGTGAGTCAGCAGCGATGCCTCTCTGCGTTGCAACAAGCAACCTCCTTCTGACAAGTCTAAAGAGCGTGCTGGCATTGGGTGGGGAGAGCGTGGCAGAAGTGCGTCTCTGGCAGATGGGAAAGGTACCAGCGCTGCTCTGCTCCCACCCCAAAAGATGCAGAGCAGGGTTTTTTTTGTTGTTGTTGTTGCCCTGAAGGACTAAGTCCTCTTCCTCATACTGACTGCTCACTAAAGTGTGATAAAACTCCACGCAGTAAGCTCTAATCATGACAAATGCACCACGGCGAAACGGGGAAGTCTAACTGAAGGATGACGCTTTTCAAAGCTATCTGTGTGTCCCAAGGGCTACCAGCCACACATGGGCCTGTTCCTCCACAATTCTGACTTTACCTCTACATTGTGCTCCCTTTCTAAAAGGTCGGTTAGATAACTTTATTTTTCATAATCAAATAATGCGTGGGCCTTGGTGTTTTCGGATGAGGGTTTGGCTCACCTGTGTAGCACTCAAAAAAACAGGATCTCAGCCTCTGGTTCCCGTAAACACTTTTAAAAATTCCACCCCACGTTTCATGTGGCACAGAGCACAGGTCAGTCATCATCTGCTTGCTCATAGCTGTGTTAAAACAAACTGCGCGTTAAAGTTTACAAAGACCATTTTCTACTTAAAAAAAAAAATTAAACGAATGAGTAATTTTTACTTTTTGATTAAGAAGTCTCACAACCTCCTACTTATCTCTTGGACTCCATCTTCCCTACTACTCACAGCAAACACAAAGAAGTAAGACAGCAGATGGTTTTATTATTCCTTTAAACTAAACATATGATACATATGGGATATCATCCATATCAAGTATGAAAACCTGTGAATACAGTTTAATGATACCACAAGTATGGTAGGGCTGGAGTCTTGGATGGCTGTGAGCTTTTCATTCATAAATTCATATTAAAGCCATGGGAGACTTGCCACTCACGTCAGTTGGTTTTGATTTAGTACCTTTGTTTATAAGAAGCTAAGTGATAATGCTTTACAAGTAAAAAAATTAATTACTTCTATTTTGTTACTATTTGCTACAGGCCCAATCAGTCTCTGTCACTGACCAGGACTTCACGTTGCTCAGTAATGTAGAAACATAAGGGAGGAAGATAGGCACTAGCCACACAGCACACAAAGAACTGTTCTGTACTTGTTTGCATGTCTGTAAGCGCCTATATATTCTCTAGGTATTACAGGAACTGCTTGCTTGAATTTTTAATACTATTTCCCATTATTTTTTCAAACTTCAAAAATGAATCAAGTGTTTCATATATCTCAAACAAGGCTGCAGAATGCATTTGCCGCTTGAGAAACAGCCAACTTGAAAACCAGGTAAGAGGACAGGGCAATTCTTTAAAAGAGGGTGCCAGGAATCCATAGGAGAAAAAGAACCTTTTTCTAAGAATTGCATTCTCCTCTGCCAAGCAACACCTGATCCTGCTATGAGAAGCAGACTCCTGAACACTTACATACTCCAGGCAAGTTACACGGCTTGGATCTAGTGGTCCATCCCTCTTGTTACAGTACTGCGTTGAAATCTAAGAGGATTTACTTTCTGTAGCCTTGATAGTTAAAAGCCAGATAATTCTTCCTTTCTCACAGCTAGAATTTCCAAGATCCTTGTTGGAACAATCCTGTTATATTTAATGCAGGATGGTCAACTGTCCCCAGGATTTTAAAGCAGCCTGCACAATTCTATAGCAGAGAGATAATTCCCTTTTGCTTTTTCTGACCTAATTAAAAGCATGAAAAGAAAGCATTCATGCTGTAGTAAATTCCGCTGAGTATTTCCTGTATATTTGGATCCACCGCTGTTAGACGATACAGGATTGCTCCATGAGGCTCACTCATCTAAGCAACAACTGTTGCTTTCTACAACAGTTCTAGAAAGATTTGGGGGAAGAGGAGAAAACGGGGGTCTCATTACGAGAGCAGAAGTGTAGGACCTCAGGAAACTTGCGTACAATTCCTAACGTAGCACAGATCAAGTCTGGACATGGTCCTGGTGTAAGGTGGCAGCTAGGTCAAAATTGACCCCGACACATGGCCCAAAACATGTCTGGCCATGGGGGCTGAGTGCCGCTCTTAGGATAAACCCACCACTGACAAACTACAGCAAGCAATGTAAACCAAAATTTTCCTTCAGTGGCACCTATGCAGAGGGGACACTCACAATGTATTGTTGTGAATGGACCCATGAGTCCTTCTGGAAATCTGTCTCCTTTTCAAATGGGAGACCAACACCTGTAAGGAATACTGATGTGACTCTCTCATAGTCCTTCCCCTGCTGTAACAAGGAAAAACATTTCTTTCCCTTTTTATATCCCTTATCTAATCAGACTGGAAGTTCTTGGAGGCAGGTAGGTTTCTTTCCACCACAGTAGTGGCTGGAAGCTCTGCCTGTTAAAATCACTTTGTCTTTTACATTATAAAACAGTATTTTCAGTTGCTTAAACCTTGCCAGTTTTTTTATCACTTGGTCTCACATTTTCCGTTAAAAATATTTACTTTAGGCTGAGTTATCTTCTGGGATGGGGGGGCAAAGAAAGGGAAGAAGAAATATTAAGCGGCATGGTCAAGTCTCTTGAGAAAAAAAGCTGGGGAAATGACAGTAGACAAAATAATAGTGTATATTTTGGCAAGGCATCCTTATTTTAAAACCATAATGCCACCAGTTTCTGGACTCTAGACTTCCCTTTTTGCAGTTTTGGCCTTTTGGCTATTGCCAACTTTGTGGAAATCCACTCAAATTTGACTAAGTTATAAACCCTCAAAAACCTGCAGCTTGTTTTTGTTAGATAAAATTCTCATCTATTCTGAGTATGGATTTCTTCCTGCAATGTCAAATCCAAACTGCTGTGCCGTTTAGTAGGTCCTGACAGATAAACCGAGAGTAACGGGACTGTCCGCTGTGAATTGCCTTTGCCCAGCGGCACGCTGCCAGTGCACGGGAGGACACCGAGCCGTAGGTGAGGGGGCTGTGGGCTTAGCAAGCTACAAAGAGTGTGGCAGAAGGGAAAGCAGGCACGGGGCTGTAGGGCTGCTTGGTGATGAAGGGGGCCTGGACCCAAACTGGGAGACAGACTGGGACGAACTGGCAGAGAAAGAAGACGACTGGGAAGATTATTCTGGAGAGGTGAGACTGACTGCATTGACAAGGCAATGGGAATGAGAGGTTTGATGAGGGGAAAACGGGACTAAGGACATGTGGAGAATAACTTTAAGGTGTGAAGGAGGCTGGAGTCATGGTGACAAGAAAAAAATCTCCTTCTGGCTCTGACAGAGACATCAACATTGCCAAGTTTCACCACTTCCCAGCTGAGAGGAAAGGGCTGTGAAGCTGGCAAAATGTCCTGCGCTGCCTACTGCAGCAAATGGCAATCTGCTATTTCTGTGCGAGACGCTGCCACTTTGAGACCAGCGGAGGTCTGTGCGGTGCAGTGAAGGGTCCCAAACATGCTCTGACCTGGGCAATGCTGTATGATAGCTGTTTTGTCTTTTCTTTTTCCCCATTTAAAAAGCCCGGGAGACATTATGGGCCGCGCACACACACATGCATTCACATACTTCGTGTCGATAATTGAGTTGTTTAAACCAAACTTTTTGAAAACGGGGGTTTCCAAATTCTTGTGACTCTGGGTGCTCAGTTGAGACCTGGAGAAGCTGTGACTAGTTTGTTGGCTGCGTCCCTTGATCTGGAAAAGTCAGCAGTAGGTGTCTCAAGTAGGGCACCCAAGTCTGTCTGTAATTAATATCTACTGTTCTTCTCCTTGGTTCATGGTGCATGCAGCTACTGATCCGGGGAGCGCGCCCCATCCCGAGCCCCGACTGAGGCAGTGTGTGGCTGCCAGGGTGTGACAAGCCTGCAAGGTCAGATCTGGACACTTGGGGAAATTGTCACTTGTGTGCGGGGAGCATACCACTTTGCAGCCTCCCTAAAGCCCTTTCATGCCCGGCTCTTCTCCCAAAATGCGCACCCCCTAAGAATAAAGCAAGCCCTGAGAGCTTCAGACTCCCTAGTAGTACCACTGAACCGTGGGGATCTCGCAGCGAGCCGCGGGTCTCAGGGGAGGAACGGGGGACTCCTCCATTGACAAAATTGCGGTAAAAGGGTTTCTTTCAGGCGGGGGGAGGAGATCCTCTGGCGGTTCACAGTAAGAAAATAATAAAATACCTCTATTTGGCTCCTAAAAGATGAGCGAGAAACGCGCAAAACTGTGGGAAGGAAGGTTTCACCTGGCATTTACTGCACGCGTAGCAGCAGCCCCGCAGCGACCTGCATCTCCCCGCATCTCCCCGGGGTCCTCTGCCCCAGGCAAACAGTGCCCGCTCCCCGCCGTGCCGGGGGGCCTGGCAGCCCCCCGCCACCCCGGCTGCCGCCCCCGCCCCACAGGGCGCTGCTGCGCGGCTTTTGCCCCCGCCAGAAACCTGGGGCTGCCTCGGCCCTTGCTCCCCGCCCCGTGGGGTGCCCGGCGGGCGGCGCGGCGCACCCGGCGGGCGGCGAGGCCCGAGTCCGGGAGCACCGGGAGGGGGTTGGGGTGCACCGGACCGGGGGTCGGGGCGCCTCTCGGGCCCCCCCCCCCCCCGCCCCCGCCGTGGGCTGTGGGTATTTGTAACGTGTGGATTCAGCAGGAGGCGGGGGCAAAATGAGCCCTGCGGGGGGAGCAAGCGGGCGTCCCCCCGGGAGCACCGGGGAGGGTTAATCGGCGAGGATCTGTGGGTCTGGGAGGAGAAAGCGGAGGCCGGGCTGGGGAGGGGGGAGGATAAGAGGAAAAGGGGAAGAGCGGCTCGGTGAGGTCGCACACCGCCAGCCTCCGCAGCAGCGGCAGTGCCTTCCCGCGGCCCCCCGCCGCCGGCGGACACCGGAGGGCTGGTGCGGGAGGGTCCTCCCTTCCCGTCCCGATCTTCTCCTGCTTCCCCCGCCACGGGGGAGACGAGGCTGGAGGGGAAAGAAAGCGACCCCCAGGGCTAGGCAGCAGCCCGTCCCAGGCGGAGGGAGGCGCGGCGCCCCGGGGGAGGCGGCGGGGTCCGGCGGATCCCCCCGGCAGTGCCTGCGCGGAGGGAGGGCGCCGGGATAGGAGAGGCTGGGGAGCATCCCCGACCCGGGGCTGACTCTCCAGGAGCGAGGGAGGGACAGGGAGAGGGAGAGACTGCCGCCTCTCTGCCATACTCCCGTCCCCAAATTTCAGGGGCTGGGGTGGGGAAAAAGAAAATAGAGGACCTAAGCTGGGGCTTCCCAGCGGGAGGGACTGAAAAGGAGCCAAAGCAGGCGTCGCGGGGGGTGCGACACCCTAAGGAGAGTCCCGCTCCTCCGCTGCCCGGAGCCGCTGCGTGCCCGCCGCCGCCGCCGCCGCCTCAGGATGTGGGTGCCGCTGCTGCTGCTGCTGCCGGAGCTGCTCCCCGCCGTGCCGGCCCAGAAGCTCTCCGCCCTCACGGTAAGGGCCCCCGGCGGGTCGGGCCCCCGGGGCGCACCTGAGCGGGCTGGTGCGCTCCCCACGGGCGGCGTTCGGCCGCCCCACGCCCCTCAGCTGCCGGGCAAGGGGCTGCTCCCCGCCTGGGGCGGAGGAGGGAGCACCCAGCCGAGACGGGGAGCTCCGCCGCGGCTTGGCCGGCAGCGCGGGGCGCGGCGAGCAGCCGGCACCGCCGCCCCTTCGCGTTTTTCCAGGGGAGAGCACTGCCCGTGGCAGCTCGGTGGAAGTTTACTGTGGGTCTCCGCAGAGCTTCGGGCCAGTGTTAATGTCCGTGTTAATGCTTTTATTTTCCCGAAGAGGAATAATGCTGCAGTGAGGTCCGCTTTTGGGTTGACCGATTTTACTTTATTTTTAATTACAAAGCGACGTGAAACGAGCCTCTTTGGCTATTCCAGGCTCCATGATGCTAAACATGGAACTCTGCGTAGAGATGGGTGAGCCAATTCATTAGGCTTGCTAAATAAGCCATAACCACTTCTCTAGCCAAGACCTGAGGTTTGCAGCTAATAGCTCAGTTCAGTCGTCTTGTAGAGCTTGCAGTGTTTGCAAAGCTATAATTAATGCAATCTGTAGAAATAAAAACATTTTCCTTAAATGTGTTTTTAAACAAGTGCTTGAGTAAACATAACGGGCAGCGAGTACCCCTTTCAAGCTGTTTTTAAGTGTTTTGGTGAGGGCTGTGCCCTTTAGAGTTTATTATGCTAAAGTTACAGGCAGTTGCAAAGTGAAATAGACCCTATTTTTGTCTCAGTCTTTCAGAAAATTTCTGTAAAGTACTGAGAGTTGGGTTTTTTCCTTTCTTTTTCTTTCTTTTCTTTTTTTTTTTTTTTCTTTTCTTTTTGAGTAGGGGGGATAGGGACAGCTCAAGGAGAAACGACAGTGGGGGATGGCTGAGTTGTTCATACCTGAAATTCTTCAGAAGAAGTTTTGCTTTCTTGTCTAGTTTTTTTTGAAATGATTTGTAGATTAGAAGCTGCTCATTGAAAACCTTAAAGGAATGAATTTGCTCCATGATTTTTATAGTGTGTGGCATTTGAAATTGTGGGACAGATAAAGTCAAGTGATTCTCATCTTTTACTTTTTAAGAACCTCATTTGAAGCACCCGTAGACTGTTAGGTGATATATACTATTCTAGTTAACAGGTTAACATTGCAATTTAATTCCAAGGTCACTTTCACAAACGTGTAAACAGAATTTACAGGAGATTACATGTTATATTCTTTCTTCTGTACATAAAAAAGTTCTAAATATTAGCATGGAAGTAAACTGGAAATGCTACCAAAACTTAATTTGTCCAAATGTAAAGTGAGAGTGATTGTGAGTTCTACACCATCTTTAAATGATACATGACTCAAATGATGCCAAAGCCTTTTAATAGATGTATATAAATCACTGCTGAATGTAACTGTCATTCAGTGAGTGGTTGCCTGCCTCACAAAAGGGAGGAAAAATCTGGCCATGGGCACTTGGGCAAACTCTTCAAAAAATAAATGACATAGACTCGTGCAGATGTATTTGACTTCACTGTTAGCTGAGAGATGTCTACAGTCCCTCTGTTCCCTCTTTTCACCCATCCAGAGTGTGAATTGTTTGTCTACCTTATAGTAGTGTGCATCTTTATGAACCATGACCAGAAAAGTCAATCCTGGTTGAATTCCCACCCTGTGCTACCAAAAAAGTAATGGCTTTGGAGACTTTAAGCTTTTGGACTGAATTAAACTTGAACATTTTGGTACGGGTAGCTAGCCTTATTAGTAGGGGACTGTAGGTAGTGAGCCCATGCTAGTTTTTCCGCTGCCTGTGCTCTTCTTACAGAGATGGCTAGCCCATAGCAATATTAGCCTGCATTAGAAATTCTTCCATAAAAGGGGTAATGAAAAGGTAGACACCCATAGGAAGAAAACAACACACACACACACACACACACACACACACACACACACTCATGCACACATACTTTTTACATCTTCCCACAAGACTAAACTTTGAATGAGGCAGGTTTATTTCTACTATTTGTGTACTTCCCTATTTAAACAACAACAGAAACCCCAATGCTATTAGAGCAACAAATACCACAGCACTAAATCATTCTTTACTCCTGCAATCATTTTGCTTATAGCTCACAGATTGTATAAGCCCTTCCCGCATGTACCTTTCTCAAATATGCGTGGCTAGTATCTGCATAATAAAGGAATAATAAAGGAAAACCGAACTCATGCTATGTAGAAAGACCAAGAAAATATATGACTTTTTTTCACCTGCTGTGCCATTGTGGGATGATAGAGAACTACCATTCTTTTCTACACATCAGATGAAGATTTTATTTTTATTTGTGGTTGGAAGAATAACAAAGACCAACATTTTAATAAATAACCAGAGACCACGGGGACAGAGCATGTTTCACTGTGGACCTGAGTTTCGTGAAAACTGTGAGATGATTATGGGGAGAATGTGCACATCCCTGATGGTGTCACACTGTCATGGGTCTATGGAGCTTGCCAGGTGATGGTAATATCAGGGGCACAGTCTCCTTAACTGCAGTGGTAAATTTGCCTTAAGACGAACCTTAGCGACCTTGGAATAATTTTTGAACAGCTCTGGGTTCTAAGCAACAAACTGGATGATGGCTGGGCAGGGAGGAGGGGTATCAGCATCTGTCTTTATGTTCTTCATCTGTCTAAACAGATGTCTGGGCTGTTTTAACTTTATGTCCTTGCTAGCTCCAGAAGCAGAGCAAGTATTACTTTCAGAGAAGACTTCCAGTAGTTTACAGAGATGTATCTCTGTTTAATTAGGAATAATATTTTTGCATTAGATTTCACTTGAGCAGAAAACCCCACAACAAACACGTACGTCTATAGTTCAGGTAATACGTGATTTTCAGATGTTGGAAGCTTTGCAATAGTCCAAGAGCAAGAAATTACAGATTTTTCATGCAAATAACACCTCCAAAAGATTTCTGGTCACCTAACAGTCTTATGTGTCTGCAGGGACTGATGGGCATATGGCTTCCTCTATAACCTTGATAATAGCCATCAGGACAGTTTCTGGCAGGCGGATGCATCAGAGTAGTCAGCAGGTAGTTGAGATGCATCAGCAGTCTAGAGTCTGGTCCCCTGGGCCTCATGGCTATATCTACAGTGAGTGTATGAGTGTTGTAACACATCCCTCTCTGCCCAAACTGTGGACGCAGCCAGAACTCACTTGGGTCCCTGCCTGTGTGCCATGGTAGAGGAGGAACATGAGAGGTGGACTGATGCACATCTGAATCTTTATTGGGGAGCCAGGATGTGCACCAGGGTCCAAGAGTTTCAAAGTTCTTGTGGGTTCACTGAGTTAGAGATAGCCCAAAGCTACTTTGAGTTTGTACTGATCTTGGCCTCTTGTCATCAAAAAATACTGTTTGCTAAAGTTGCTCCTGGACTCTTCTCTCCGGAGTAGGAGCATATTGCAATAATAGACAAAGTGAGGGGAAACATAATATTCCAGTTCTGAATTGCTAACTGAGCCATAGGGATGCATGGGGGAGGAGAGCATTATTTAATATTGTTTATATTTATTGTTATTTCAAATAAACAAACATTGGCAACAGAACAGTGGCTTTCATTCTGGGAAGGTAGTCTGAGAGCTGTCTCATAAGAAACCATGAGATCTGGAGGGACTGTAGCCAATTTGGCTGCTCCTGTTTTTTCCTCCCCTTGTGTCAAATACTAATGTAAAACATTCTTACATTCCAGAAAACATCTTAAGTAGCCGTGTTCTTTTATCTTGTTTATGGAAAGGCAGGTAATAGTCCGCAATTCTTGTAACACGTTGTTGGAACATTTTTGCAGCACTCCATTTTTATTCTGCTCTGTGAGATGCACCCGTTCTTTCTGGATGTATGAAACCAATGAGAGCTGAGCCTTATTGGCATATTGTATTAGCGAAATAGTCCTATCTTGAGGATGTAGGTACTTTTGTTTTCAAACACAATGTTCTGAAGAAAGCTCATTTTGTTCCTCAAGTAAGTAAGTTTACGATCACAGCACTTACCACCACACACTTGGGCATTGTTTATGCTGTATTTTTGGAACCATCAGCTTAGCTTTTATCTCAGTTGCGGTGTTGTGTGTGTGCATATACTTGTACAAACAATAGGACACAAGTGTTTCTTATTTTAAAATCTCGATGACTTATAACATACCACAAACTGGTTTTATTCTTTCAAAGCCTTGCTGAACCATGTGTCCTTCTCAATACAATATTGATCTTAGATCTTACAAAGGAAGAAAGTTTGCTTGAAATCGCTTCTTGAAATGAACACCTCTGCCTGTTAAAAGTTCCTTTCATCAGAGGCTGAATATTTCAGTGAACAATTGTTTTCTTTTTCTCCCTTGGCACATGCTTTGTGAGCATTCAATAGCATTTAATGTGCTGGATAGCTTCCACAACACTCACCAATATAAGATGGACCACTAAGGTAGTTCAGTAAAGGGAAGCTAAATACAATCAAAGCTTTCCAAGTTAAGGACCCGTTTGGATAGCGCCTGCAAACCCAAACATTTGGAAAAGTTACTCTAATTGTGACTCAAAAACCAAGACCATAAATAAAACTGTAAGTGGCTCCAGATCCTAACAGCATTGTTACGGCAAACGGGCATTGGTACAACCAAGGGTACATCAGCTCTGAAAATAAAACACTTTCAACAATGCTTCCTTGCAATAAACTCTCAAGACACTTCTCACTAAAGAAACAAAAACAAAACCTGTGAGGGTTATTATTGAAATAGTCAGCAAAACTTTTGATCAGGGGTTAGAAGTAATTTTTCTGCATGCAGCCAACATAAACTGTACCTTATAATGTGAAAGACATAATGGAGATGGCAGGTTGACTGCACACCCATAACATTTTAAAACTAGAAGCAAAGAGTAGAAGTGAATGTGGGTGGGGAGGGAAGCGCAGGATGGGGAAAACAGAAAGAAGTAGATCATACATATTTTGGCCAGTTTGCTTTCATCCGTCTCCTGTTGCCCACTGAATGCCTCGAGGAACAGCCGTGTGTATTCCTTGACAGTTGGCAGACCTCGGGGTTTGGTTCATTTTGAGAAGCCTCCAAAGGTTTAGCTGCTATCCAAAACCTATCTGAACCGTGTTGGTTTGGAAATCGGGCTATGAATCTTTTCAAGATCTGGCTCGCTCAGGACTTTGCTAGTGTTTCCATTTCTTCAGCCAGACCAGCCTCACCACAGGCACAGCCATTTTCACGGTATTTTGGTACTTCCATTTCCTGTCAGGCCTGAGACCAGGAAGTGCAGAGGCGCCTGAAAATTAAAAACTGAGTAAGAAAGAGTGGGGATCAAAGACCTATTTTTGAACAGCAAATGAAGGTCTGAGTTTGGTTCAGGAGTGACATTTTTATCTGAACAAATTCATATGTTCTTGGGGAAGCTGCAGAGTGAATGGAGGCTACATTTTGCAAAGGACTCAGGGATTTCCAAATATTTTGTGTTTCTTTAGGATCAAAACCCAAATGCTTCTTAATTTTCTGGTTGATTCGATATTGTGTTTTGAGGTAGATTTTTAGAAAGTTCAGATGAAAGATTCGCAATGAAGGTCATTTCACAGTGAAAAGCTGGAACACTTTCTTCAGAAAGAATATAGTCAAAATAGTTTTTGACTGTGTGAATACTGCCCTCCTCTCCTCTGCCCCTCTGTTGTCTTCTACAAGAAAATCCTGGTGATGCCAATCATTTTGGTCTCAATGGCCCCATGTATTCTCATGGGTTATGCTTCTGTTGACATTTCTTTATACACATCTGATTATTAATTGATAATCACTGCCTTCATATTTATCTGCAGTGGTAGAGAAAACACTTTCCAGTGCAATGCTGGCTGTGAGCCTGAAAAGAGGAAATGCTTCAGGAAAAAACTTAGAGTTTACAATATGCTGATGTTATACAGAACAGTTTGTGCCACAGGAAAAGGAGAGAGAACTTAAGATGTAGCAAGAAACTGGCCATAAACAATACCTAGTAATTCTCTTCAGGAAAAGAATTGGGCAGAGAAGAGCAGGCATAGCATAAATAACTGCAGTTTTTCCTGCACTTTTTCGATCTTTGCCTAGTTGCCCCATCTACATAGGGAATTGGTTCGAATTGCAGCCGTTGGTGTAGTGCAATGGTATGCATGGCATACAAGGCTACAAACTTTGGTTACAGGCAGGTGAAGGCTACCCAAAAGTGTATGGACTGGTATTCAGATTGATGTGGTAATGCTTAGTATCAGAGGGTTTCTTAATATGACTTTACCGAATCATGAATGGTCTTCAAAGAAGCAAAGTTAACGTAGTGTCACATCTTAGTACAGAACCTGTGAAGTAAGTTTGTGTGGAGTCAGTCCCCCAAACTGAAGTTTTAGCCAGTCCTTGCAGAAGAAATTGCCTTGATGAGTTAGTAACTGCCCTTCAGTGAATTTTTTTTCCCCTTTTGAATTTATTAGCTTTTAAAAATGACCACTAAGTATTTCATCAGCTGCTGAAAACCCAGGCTAATAGAGAATACGTCCTAGAATTCTTGTTAGGATGGAAAGAGAAAACATTTCCTGAAGGCGATCCTTTTCAGCTCTGTCCCTGGCTTGCTTAGTATGCTGCTAGAAAACTCGCTCAAGAATATTTACCTCATACCTATCCAAAACCTAGCTTTTTTTTCTTCATTTACTTTAGGCTGCTTGTTCTGTCATCGTCTACTCTGTCACTGAGTAAAGATCTTTTTTTCTTTTGTGTTACCTTAAATTTGTTCTGAGGATGTAATAGTATACTTTCCAGTCTTTTAGGTGTTCATTTTTAAACTGTATACAAATTAGCTGTCATAAATTTGCTATAAATCTTTGACTCGGTCCTAGAGCACCTCAGGAGTACTTGTATGAAAACAAATTCCATTGCTCTGGAATGCTCTTTCTTTATTTATGCCATGGCTGCATGTACTATTTTACAGATTTTTAGGATACAATTGCTGCGATAAAGTGCTCACAGTCTTTTGTTCAGGCTAGATTTATCATACATTTATCAGTATTTTGACCTTTGTTCAGTATTAAAGCAAGATACTGTCAGTGAATAAGCAGGTAAATGCTCAGGAGAGGCCTGTACATTTTTTTAAATGAAAGTAATGTCAAATAAAGACTGATTTTAATGGTAACCAGGATGGACTCGCTATGATCCGTATTACAAGCTACAGTACAGAGAAAACCTGCAGATAGCGGGCATGTGTGGATGTCAGGGAGGGAAGGCAATGACTCAGTTCCATTGTCTTTCTCCTCCTCTTATCTGGAGTAAAGCGGAGGAGTGGTGGAATTTAGTCTGAGTAAAAGTCTGCCATTGAGTCTTATTGCTACTCTGAAGGAGGGAGGGAAGGGAGGGGGACATTTTGGTGGACGCACAAACCATTTAACCATATTTTAACCATAACATGACTACATGAACAGAAATGTTGTTAAACCAGACCACATGGCCTAAAGTGTCACAGAGCACAAAGTGTGTGAGCTGCTTGGGATCTAGATCGTGCAATCTAGAGAAGTGATTCCCAAACCCTTTTCTCAGCTAGGTGCTGCTCTTTACAGTGGCATCTTTCTGCTAATGGTAGAGCTTAGGGTCTGGGACCCCTTTTTGGAGAATACAAGGTGGAAATATGGCATTGGCAGCATATCAGAAAGGCAGTGATATTAAAATGTGCGAATCTCTTCTCAGTGAGGCTGATACATCCTTGCCATGCTGGCTGCAGCACGTTTGCCTTCATCCTGACTTTCTATAGGCATCCAAACACACTGGATTCCTATTTGGGATGGTGAAATGAGCCTCATGGTCTTAAAAGGAGAGTTACTATCAGAGGCAGATATCGTAAGGACACGTTGAGCACTGCTTCCAAACTGTCTCTGTTTCAGTTTCCTCAGTTAATGTCCTCATGTCCATCTGTGTAGGTGAAGAATTATTCGATGCATTTAATTGCAGTGTTTTAATCAGTTCTCATTCACTTTAGCATCCACATTGATGCCCCTTAGTGCAGCCAAAGGAGTGCCAGTGAAGCTGACCCAGGCTCTGTAAGGTTATATTTGTCAAGTGCTGCAGTCACTGTGTGCCACCTTTTTATGCCAATAGTGCTGTATAGCACTGTTCAAGGCCAGAGGGTAGCCATCATGTGGACTGATGTGCCTGTTAGAGTGAAAAATCAATGTAGCAAATGGCACCTTTTAAAGTCAAAATTTCCATCATCAAATAAATGATATCGAATAAGTGAAACCTGGTCCCAAGTATGCTACGTTGTAGCAGAGGATAGCACAAATTCTAAAGACACCTTTGTCCCCACAAGAGGGTACATAAATGGAAAAGACTGGCAAGAAAGAAACTAAAGAAGACTCTGCCTTGACCGTATGTTTGTTTGTTTAGTAAATTGTCTCTGGTCTGTAGGATGGCTTACTTTTGGGAGGCAGCCATAAAAGACTTGGGAGACATAAGATAAAAAGCAGAGAGGAGGTCTATACAGGTCCTTCTCCATTTCTCCTCCTGTCCATTCCCTTGCAAATACTTACATGGCATCTCTAGGGACAGGGAGGTCACGTCTTCTTCTATAACACTTCAGGGATCCACCACCGGAGGGAGTGCAAGAGCAGCACGGTCTGCTCTCTTCCCTCTGGGAAGGGCTGAAAGTAGGGGAATCCCTTGTTTCTCTACCCAGATGGGTAAGTCTGGAGGGGAGGAGGAAGACTGACGACCTTAATTTTTCAGCACTTGCCACTCAATTGTCCATGAGATAGGCCCTCAAATGGGAAAAATCTCAAATGGAAAAAATTTCAACAGAAATTATTAAAAGGTGGAATACAGTTCTGTAAAAAGAAAGTGTCCTTAATGACATGGCTTGCCCTGATGCTAATTAATCACTGGCACTGGTGGGAGCTCAGAGCAGGTTGGTGTGGACAAGAGGGAAAGTATAGCCTAACATATGAGCTGCTCTTGACTGTGGGACACCAGGAGGGGTTCAGCCTGCAGAAAGCGTATGACCTGTTCATTTCATTACATGTATCCATACTGTTTCATTTTGCAGCGTTTATTACATGAATTCTGGTGAGCAAGACAAAACAAAGTGGACAACTTATTTTCCATACTGTATTTAATGCAATTATGTTTCAGACTGCATCCTCCTGGGAAAGCAGTTTTCAAGCACGTCAAATTTTTGATGGATTTCAGCCTAAGTGGATTTAGTTGCAAATCTGAACTTTGTACAGGAGGTTTTATCTTTCCATCTTGTTTCCTCCTTGAAAGGTTCCATAAATTACATTTCTGAGAGAAAGGGAAAGATTTTTTGAAAGAAGTGTTCATTTGGTAAATTGCTCTTCTGTTTAAGTTGCCCCTTTCCAGGTGCTGAATGACTCCCAGAGCAAAAGTTCTGTCATTCCTTGGTGATGGACTTCCATTAGTTTTCAATAAAATTACAAGGCAATATTCATGCACTGATAATTGATTTCTTTCTGAAGGAAAAATGGCAAAAAGCAGAGCTCAAATGTCTATTTGTCTGCACCTAGTGCAGTAATTTTCTCCATTGCAAAATGAGTATACAGTGCTGCTCTTCTGAAATGTCAGTGTTTTACATTCACTAAACACAAGACCAGGAGAGATGCAAGGCAATGAGATAGTCAGAGTATTTCCTACTAGATAGCAAAGCCAGATCTGACACCAAGATGAAATGGCTTAAATATTGCTGATAGAGATTGCTTTATGCATCTGGGTGTCAGGTGACAAACCCACAGAAGTACAGCACTGCTGGTTTGATAGAGTAGCTAGTGAGATAGTCACAGATTCACAATACATGTGGCATTGAGGTAAAACCAAAGAAGAGAGCTAGCATAAACCCTGCTGGTAGGAGCGAGCCCAGAGGAGCTCAAAGCTGACATCCTTTGTGACTCATGGTTTTGACTGGACTGTCCCTGGCCTCTGCAGATTTTGCTCCAACCTTCTACTTCCCCATACAGTTGACCTTCCTGCCTTAGTACATCTTCTTCCCCAGTGTTTGCATGCCTTGCCTCTTTACAGACTGTAGGCTCTTTGGGTTTGTACCATGTTTTAGCAGAAAAGCCTCATTCTTCGTTGGCCATCTTGGTCTACCAATCTTACCAAGTTCAATAATAAGTAAGAACTGAATAACACCTGCTTACAGACAAGGCTGAACACAAATAATTGAGGGTATACAAATAGTGGAGTTAATCGGGCAGTGGTGGCCACAGTCTGGTTCTTTAAATCCTCTGCATAGTATCTAAGCTGGCTACTTTGTATTGACTTCCCTTTTTTTTTTTTTTTTTTTTTTTTTTTAAGCAAGTCTACCTTCTGTAAAGAATTGCAGCAATCAGTTCAGTGCTATAGGAAGAGATGAGCAAAAGGGTCTATTCCCTGGTCTTGTTATGCTGCCTGCCAAAGGGAATCTGCATAGTGTGGAGGGCCAAGTGTCATCTGCTTGGTATTTCCTGACTTGTGAGAGCTTAGTGTTTCAACCTTATCATTGCCCTAAAGCTGGGGTTCTCAGGCTGTGGTATGTGTTTCCGTTTGTGGTGCAAAACTCTTTCTCCCCTAAAGGAAAAAAAGCCCTGAACCAATGCAGCCTGGTCTTTTCTGGAAAGAATAAAGGGGATGTTTGGATGCCTCTTCCTATTTTTGCATGTAGCTCAGCATGGAGCTGGGAGCTTCTCTAACCACTGCTCTTCCCTACCTTTTATTGAGGGACAAAAGAAGATTGATCTGGATGCAAGGTACTTCCATCCTGTGGATGCAGACCAAAGAGCTGAGAGCTGTTCTTGCTGCTACATTCACCACCTCTTGAATATGATCTCTTTTTCTGTAGCAGCAGCACCAAGAACCCTCTGGGAAACCTGTCCTAAAGGCTCTCTTGACAACCTCAAGGAGGTGTCAAGCATTATCAAGGAGCACAGATCTTCCTGCAGGCTACCTGGGGCTTCAAAATGTTATACATCAGCTGCAATAAATTCCCTAGATTGCCATCTCCTATGTTAAGACTACCCATGTCAGTCATATATGTGTATGCAGGAGTGGACTATATACATTCCCATGCAATGCTTTTCTTCCTTTTGTTTTCCAATGATGACTGGAAAACTCTCATAAAAGCCTAAAGTTCCCTTGGGGTTAATGACCAGAATTTCAGACTTTTTTTCCTGAAGTTTATGCAATTTGATCTGACCACTTTGATCTGAATTTTTTTTTTTGTTTGTGTGTTTTGGTCTAAGAAAGGGGATGATGCATAGGAGTTTAGTGTTAGTTTTCATTTGACAAGAATTCTAAGTTGTTAGGTTTTGACTGTTGGAGATGCTGCAGGGAAACTGTGTTTGGTAGTTGATAAATTTTTGTTATCTGAAGACTGAAAAGAACACCATCTACCCTTCAAATCTCAGATCAGGTCCACTTCAGGAACTGCCTCAGGCAAGAGTTGGTTTTATTTTAGTAGCTCTCTTGACTATCATCCTAAATGATGAGAGACTAGAGAAAGCTTTTACTGCTTGAATTGCTTATTATGACAGGAGCAATCAAAAAGTTAGACAGTTTCTCTCCTTGACACAAAAGTAAATTATTTCTTTAAAACTGCTGTCCTGAGTCTTCTCCGCACACCTGAGGGTGAGGAAACTCCAAAGTGAGATTCATTTTACAACCATGTCAGGAAATCACACTCATTTAATACAAGTAAGAAGCAACCAGAAGTGTTCAATGAAATTAGGTGGTTACAAATAGGGCTAATCACATGTAAAAACTCACTATTTCCACCTGACAGCAATTAAACCAGTGTCAGAGATGCAATGAAAGAGTGTGCATGATGGATGGAAAAGCTTGAGACAAATGACAAGTTTATCAAAGCTGAAGGGGGTCACAGTTCATATTCTACAGCTATTTTGTGGTATGCAGGATGTCTCTCAGGAAGAGCCCCGCAGCTATCGGCTGTCAGCAACAGCAAAGCAGGTGTGCCTGTGTGTCTGAGAGAGGCAGAAAGAGATGCTTTCTATTTCTCATACCTGATGTTTCTTGTTTGAATATAGGTCAACACCTTTTAAACCTTTGTGATTATTTTTTATTGTTTCTGGTTTTGCTAGAACACTACTGTTTAGTGCAATGACATTTAGAAGTTGTTAACGAAGTATAATTGGAGCTGATTACTTAATTTCGTATCAGTTCTTTGTGACTGTGAAATGGCCTGAGGGCTGCATGTGTCCCATCCACACATTCTGTGTCCTGCTTTGACAAGTGGCGGGATGTGTGCCAGGTGTCTGCACGACAGCAGTTCAAATAGTGGAGAAGCGTGGATGAGGGGAAGGGAGATGGTTTGCCCCCCTAGCACACCATTTTGAGACATCGGAAATGATTCTGCCTCACCATGCTGCAGTCCTTCCCGATAAAGGAGCTGGGGGGGATGCATCACAATTGCAGCTTCTGTCCTGGCCCTCTGGAATATCAGTTTGCTTTCGTACACCCTCATGTGACTTGGAGAGCAGAAGTACCTGAGACAGGCACTTAACAGAAGTAAGTTCGGAGCTCTCCGATCGTGTCATGTGTGTCATGGATAGAGGACCTGCAGGTGCAGCTGTACATGGGTGCCAAAGGGTTTGTATGATGGCAATTCAAATATTTCATACTCTTTATAATGGATGTGTCAAACCTTCTGCACTCCATTCTCCTAAGTCCAGGGGGAATTTGAGCAAGGCAAAGTTGGACATGTGTCTGTCCTCTTGACTCTGGAACAAGGGAAGCTTTATTTGCTCTCCTGAAAGGAATGAAGGAGAATAAACTTGACTATGGGTCTCCTCTATGAGGGCAGGAGCATGGAGAGGAGCTTGGAGATGATTGCAGTATCTGAAACTGATACTGTCAATGATCATGTTTGGATAGGAAGCTTCAGAGAGCTGATAAAATCTCTGTCAGTCTGTACATGTCTGGATGGTCGGGCTGTTCATATCCACGTCCCTTGAATAAAACAGAAACATGTTGTCAGCTTTTTGTACATATATGTAGAAGGTGATCAACAGAAGGATACCACTGGGCATATACTGTACAGAGGAATGGCACAAAATCGTCTCACCCTGCTGTCTGTTGCTGCTGAGTGGTATTTACTTTCTTGAATCAACCTTGTCATCATATTTGTGCTTCTGACATCTTGTCAAATGGATATGACTACAGAACTTAAAGTTCCACTGAAACAGCCACTAATTTGTGAAATAGAACTTGTTAAAATACCGTCTACCTTTCACTCTGCATGGCAAATACAGCTCACTGTTTTGGTAGGAGGTTGATATGTTGGAGCTAAATCCCACATCCACCAAAACCATTATTATAAGACTGTCAGTCCTTTTTTTTTTTGTGAAAGTCACGGTTCTGATCTTGGCAGCAAGGGGAGAATCTTTTCTGAGACACAGCCATTCTTAAATGACATGCTGTATGAAGGCTTCAAAAACTGTTCTGGGAGCCAAAGTTAGGCTGAAAGATACCTGGAAGTGGTGATGCACTGGCTCAGGTGAAATAGAAGAAGCATGCAGAACCTGGAAGAGGCAGTAATCAAGGTCAGCAGAATGGGAAGCTGTACTCATCCCAAAAGTGCAGGAAGAAAAAAGCTCAGGTCTCGCAATTTTTTCTTTCTTTTTTTTTTTTTTTCTTTTTAAAACGTTACGTTTGTTCCAAAATAAAATGGGCTATAAATAAAGTGGACTCATTTTTATAAAGTTCTTTTCTTACAAGCAAGCTCTAAGGCAATCTCTAAAGGTTTCATATTACATCAGAGTCACATCATTTATCTGCATATATCACTCTCTTAAATTTGAGCTAAAGCCATGTATGTGTGTTGTTCATCAACACAATCATTAAGAAAACTCATGGAACTGGGAGTGCTGAGGTCCCTGTTATTCATTCTAGCTGCGTTATATAGGCAAGCACGTTCAGTGTGGATTGGTTTCATGAAGCGCTTTGTTTTCCAAGCTCACACCTCTCCATCAGTCCTGCTGTCCCCCCACGGTCTGGAATCCTGCCCGAGCTTGATTGCGACATGTATGGTGAGGCTCCTGCTGCTTACCTGCTGCTACCTTAGCTGAGAATCTGCCTTGTTGTCCAGAATTGTTTGTGCATTTTGTTAAAACTCCTTCTGCAGATTGCATATGAAAGCATGCAATGTGGGAGTTCATATTTTCAACAGCCAGCCCCTGTCTTAGTGACTGTATGATGCATGAAGCTAGTTAATGCTGTTGTTTTCAGTTAATGTGGCCAGCACTCCCTCATGTCCATTAACTTGAAGCTGTGAATGGTGCAATGAAATGAAGGGTTGGTCTTTCAGTGTACGCGTCACTTGCATTGTTGTTGCAGCACATTGATCAGGGTTTTAAGTTTTTTCTAGCCCAGAGATCTCTGCTGCACACTGTTTTGCTTTCTCAAATAGCTGTTGACTATATGCTGTCTCTCAGATAGACTTTTTTCTTCATCACGCTTTTCATGTCAAAGGTGAACACCATTGCACTATTGCTATTTCATTTTCCAAATTGCATTAGGATCTGTGCCATGGGAATCCATTTAACTGTTATGGTGTTGTTCAAATACACTGTAACTTGAATCGAACACTTGGCAGATTTAGCCTGATGGACTGTGAATCCAGATGTTATCCTTCTTCTACTCATCACCTAATAAAATACATAGCCAGTACTTTGTTACCCTAGGGATAATTTATCAGCGACACTCAGCTTCATTATGGACGCTTCCCTTACCCTGCGGAGGGTGGCGAATCTGTCTGGTGGAGAAGTGCAGTTCCACTGTGCATAGCTGGTCATTTGGGAGTTTGTCTGGGGACCCCTTCTTCCTAGAAAGTGTGTATTAGGGCTTGGGAGGTAGTCCTGAAGCTCTGGTAATGGCCAGATTGGTGACAGTGTGCCTACAATGCCTCTCAGAACCAGAGGAGACAGGTTTGATTAAAAAAAATGAGCAAGTATTTCTGTTTTATTCCTAGCTGACTGGTAAATCACTGCTGCGTTTCTGATTGATGGCTGAGACTAAGAACAAGCTCACGTGTGAGGCACAGTTACAGTTGCCCAGTTGTTCCTGTTTATTTGCCATCATCTCTGTAAAGCCTAGTTCTTTAGGAGCCAGTGGAAACAGAGTTGGTGAAAACGACAGTTCCCTCACCTACTAAAAGAGCATTTGTGAAACGTCAAAAAAGGTATCACCTATAAGATGGGCTGAAAAAATAGGGAGAGAAGAGTCACATATATCCAAAGATAGGTGCATATATATTCAAAGGATCAAAAAAGAAAAGCATGAGAGAAGAATGTTTTAATCAATATCGTATACAAGATAGCCATCTAGCTCCAGGCAGTCTAGAGAAAATGCTTCCCTCTTCCCCAAGTCATGTACATGCATGTACTGACTCCTTTGTTTGTTGTTTTTTTTTTTTGTTTTTAACTGATTTCCTTCTTTTATGGATAGATGGCTTTTCATTATCTGAGATTTAAAAATAATTGTTATCAATAACAAAACAAGTGAAAGCTTTGCTAGCCAATCTGATTAGCTGAATGGCTAAATGTTTTCTTTCATGATAAGAATTATGTAAGCAAAGCTAGAAGTGATTAAAAACTATATTAGCATAAAAGGGAATGGAGAAATTTGGGCAATTTTTTTATAAGTTTTTTTAAAAGGCAATTTGCCTATGAAATGTCGCATTTTTAAAGGGAACAATTCTTAACAAACAGCTCTTCTCTTTGAAAGTTTTCTATAAACTTTGTGGATTTTATTGAAATCCTGGATTTACAGTGCTGGTGTTCTTAAAGAGATGGAGAAGTAGTCATTATATTGTACTCTAGAACTGCGTAGTAATGCAAAGGAGTTTTGTTTCCTAGAAGAGCTGACAGAAGATAAAAGTGCAGGAAATCTAGCAATTTTTGAGTAGAATGGGTTTTTAATCAGAACTTCAAGCAGCTGTAGTATTTCATGCGTAGTGTAACATGGATGCAACTACAGGTTACTATAGTTGTGTGTATAGTTTTACAGTGTAATAAGCATAGCTAACCAGGAGCTAATACAGTTTTAAAAGTTTCATGAACTGAGTCCACTTCCGTGAATGTTTTCTAACCTGAAAGATATTCTGCAAAATTTGCAAACTCTTGAAATTCTCTGACTTAGCTCCTTGTTAGCGATCACGCCATCTTATTTCAGTATTGAAGACAATATAGCAGTACTCAATGTTGCCTTTTCTTGCAATTACCCTTTCTCCTTCTGAGAGTTCCTCTACCATTTTTAATATGGGAATATAAATTTCTGATAAAGATTTGGTGATATCAAAGATGTGACTCATTTAAAAACCAGTATATCAAGCCCGCTGTTCATATATCCATAGCCTTCAATACAGAGTGGCAAAAATGTCCAAGGATTTTGCAGATTTTACAGAATATTTTTCAGCCTCGAAATAGCCTATAAAACTAGGCTCTACTCATGAAACATTTGAAGGCATAATATATACTGTTTAATTGTGGTGATGTCAATACAGGAAAATCAAGTACATCTGAAGTATGTGCAAAATTGACATTTCAATTTTGAGTCATTATTTAGCATGACAAGAGACTGAGATAAGACAGGTCAAGTTGTTGATTGTTACTTTTGCTAACTTTGTTTCTGACCAGACATATTAAAATGGTCACAGACAGCTGCAGATTTACTCCTGCAGAAACAGGGAAGAAAAAATAATACTCTCATACAACTATCATCAAAGACAAACGATTATTGAATAAAATTGTTTGTTTTATTCTCACAGTTGGTTTTTTTTTTTGATCTGTTTCATACTCACTAGCTTCTTTGCATGGCAGATAAGATCATCTCTAGAAGTTCAAAGATGTGATTTGGGGGATGTCTCCAAAGATCCGTTCTTCAAATATGCCTTTGAAAAATCCCAAGCTATTTCATTTATGTATTTTTTAAAGATATCTTTGGTGTTACATAGAAAATTACTTTCCAGGTTGCTTGTTTCATTGGGTAAGCAATGGTTCCTTTACATTTATATCACTTGCATGATCTTAGTGTCACAGTGACCTTACCTGCATCAAAATCTTTAGTGTCAAATTAGTCCAATCTTACAACTGTCTTCTCCAATTACCCTAATTACCCAATGTCAAAACATCCCTGTAACCTAGTCTAAATACATTTAAATCCAACAAATTAGCACATGTAAGGCTTTTTTCTCATATTATTCAATTAAAAATTAATTCCTTTTCCTCAGTCCAAAGCAAATCATTACACATCCCTCTCAGGGGACCAATACCTTTCTACTTGAACCACTACAACTGCCAAAACCCTCTTAATATGGTAAAAAATGTAATGTAAAAGGCAGGCAGTCTACATGAGTGTCAGGAGCTGTGAGGACCAGGGAGTGGGAGCAGCAGGGGCTTCCTGTGGGCAGCCAGAGCCTGTCCCACCTCCCAGCCAGGCGCAGGGCAGCCTGGGGGGACCAGGGCAGCCCCAGCCCTGGTCACCAGGCACTTCCCTGGGGATGAGCTGATGTCAAGCTGGGAAGTCACTTATAGGTTGGGGTCTGGGTCTGGATGTGCAGAGCCCATGGTGAAGCTGCAAGCCGTGGATCAGGCAGAGGCCAAGCGGCCAAAATTTGGCTGAAAAGCAGCTCCCATGGGCAGGGGCCAGTCCTGTCCGGGTTTTCGCCCCCGAGCGCTGCCTGAGAGCCTCTATTCAGGGACACCAGGAGAAGGGGGCTGCCGCAGCTGTACTGTCTCTTTGTTGACCCTCAGCCCAGGCAGCCAAAGCTTTCTAAAGAGCATGCTCTCAGGACTCATACACACCAATCCAACATAGTGTTTAAGTGCTACAGTCCAGAAGGCACCATAAAAAATAGCTGTATAATCTGCAAAGTAATTCTTCCAACGAAAAATCCTAGCAACCAGATTTTTGATCTGGAAGAGGTGACAGAAACCAACTGAAGGCAAGCAGAGGCCAAGCTGTTGTTTCCAGTTTTACAGGACAGAAACTCTGTTGGTTGGTGGCAGTGTAAGAACCCCAGTAAACCACCCCTTCATTCTAGTTGCCATTGCGTAGCATTATACTTTGTATAATACAAATTTTATAGCTTTAAATTGCTATGAAATACACAGGCAATAGAGAAAATAAACTTTTGATTTGATCACATATGTTATGCTGAAGTTCCTGTGTTATTCATAAGTGAAGACTTTTCCCTCAGAGAAGAAGAATAAAAAACAAGAAGATAAGCGCAATACCAAACCTAAGGATCCCATCATCCTCTAAATCATGGAAACAGACTGAAGGTTGAACCTGGGGAAATGAATTCCTATGATGTGAGTGTAAGGAACTGTAGAAAAATGCAACCATCTGCATAGAGGACTGTCTCAGACAGACTGTGGAAGCAATGTGTGTCCAGCAGTCTTACAGCTCATCACCCAGTGTGTCTGGAGAGCACTAGTCTTCGTAGGTTCCCACACCATATTGAGTATTTTGGCAAGACAGCAGTTACTAGACTGTTGACCATTCATGTTAATATATCTGACATGATAGCCAGCATGCAGATAAAGTTCCCCCATCTACAATCTCCTTGGGTGTGAGTTGGAGGAAGCTGTAACAGGAAATGAATAAATTGCTTTCCACATTGCTTTCCCTGCTTTCCATAACATATAAACTGAAAAGTGCAAGTAAACCTTGTGAAAGCATGGGTAGGCAGCCAGAGACAGAAACTGCAGAGGGGACATGTCAGTGTCTGTCTGTGTGCATGCCTGTGTATGTGTATATGGGCAAAGGAAGCAGGATGGATGCTTTGTGACTGTTTCTGTGCTGCACAGCTGATTGTTGTGCAAACCCTCCTGAGTTGTAGGAGACGGCAGAGCTCAACGTAACTGTGTTATGGCACAGCGCCCAAGCTGCTATGGCTTTCAGAGCCATGAAACATTGAGTAAACATACCCACCTGCATCAACACTAATGTAGCAGTACAGTTCTCCACCAGGCAGTGCACGGATGCCATAGATTACCACGCTTGTAATCATCAGATACATTTTTCAGTGTTTTCAAATTGCAGGAGACTAAACTGAGCAAGCAAGTTGCAGGTAACTAACAGACATGTGACTTGCCTTCAAATATTCAGCCCAGAAACGCCTTAGTGAAATCAGTTTCTATTATCTTGCAAGGTCTGGTCAGAAATAGCTGTGGGACCACAAGAACAGATCTTATGTTGACGAAAGATCAAATTTCGTGCCTTGTATTTGCAGTTATGAAACAAAAGGCGCTTGCCAGCATCGGCTTTTCTGAGACAGCAAGAAAACTCTGAAGGACACTTCCTTCTCACTGGAGAAAGAAAAAAAGAAACAAGTATTCATTTCTCATTTCTTGCTCTAACAGAAGTGATATTTTTACTTTTGCGTTCTTACTTTACCATATCAGGATTTATTTCTGGACTTTAGGAGAAACCTTTACACTGAAAGCATTTGCAAAGTAATTTGTGTTACTGTCATATCTGGCCATAAGGGTGGACACTAAATCAAACTCAGTTTCAGGATTTGTAGAAGATTTTGTATTCATAGTTAATCTCTGATCAACTTGAATGAATAAAATGATTGGAAGAAATCTTGCAGTTGTCTTGGAAATTTTCATTGCTAACTCTTTTTTTTTGGTGCAGAAGGCTTATTTGACTTTCTTCAACGTCTTTCTTGGGGATAGGCATTATGCTTTGTGACTGTTTCTGCACTGCACAGCTGAGTATTGTGCAAACACTCCTGAGCTGTGGGAGACCACATAGCTCAGCGTAACTGTGTTATCATGGCATTAGCTCATGAAATGATTAAGGGTTTTATACAGGAGCTACTTGGTAAGAGTATATGTGGGGACAAATTGCATCAGCAAGTCCCATCTGCCTTCACAATAAATGTATTAACCTTGAGTGATTCACCTGGTTCTTCACTGAGATTCTCTTTAGGTAGTGCAGATTTTGTCACCTCATTGCAATAGCCTTGTTTTTTAACGTAGTAATTAGAGCTATACCTTTCTATCAACACACACTTCTGAGTAGCATATCAAATGGAGTGATGATATGGATTTAAGGGGGGAAGGGAGGAATGAAACGTATTTCCCATTTGCTCTAGTTCCATTTCATGGAGATCTGCAGCACCTGTGCAACTAGCTAGCCCTCTCCCTGGCCTTTTTATAGCTGGTGGTGCCTGGGAGGGGTCTGGATGAGCTGTTGGTAGAGCTGAAGTGTAGGGAAGGGGCTAGTCTACCAGTGCATGTTTGCCTAAATACTGTGTTGAGGTAGTGGCTCTCAGTTGCTATTTTGCACAGTGCTGCTGCTGACAGAACAGACTGGGATTTCTCAGGTAGGCTTTCAATCAGTTGCTTCTCTGTGACTGGTGGCTTATATCTGCTAAGGGAACAGCTTCTTTTCGTGCCAGCATCAGTGGGTAGTGCTTGTTACCTAAATAATCAAGGCAATATTTGGTATGTTCTGGTTTGAACTAAGTGTTCAGGCAAGAAACAAAAGCTAGTAGAGAGACCATACTTAATGAAGGGTGTTCTTAAGGGGGTAGTTCTTCTCAAGGTGATTTTAAAATAATTTTTTGCCTAATGGGAAAGGAGCACATGCCTTCCCTTTGCTCTCCAGAGTACTGCAGCTCTCAATGGGAGTAGTGTCCTGTTCTTCCTGTACCTTGTATACTGTCTGTGATCTGTTGTACAGCACTAGCAAACTGTAATTCAGGAAACAGTTTAACTCATTAGCTCAAGTGGCAACAGAGAGGGAATTGGAAGGGTCAAAGAATAATGTTTCTATCCCACAGGAGCCTTGAAATATAGATTGGTATCCTGTCTGGGAATTAAATTCTCTCTTCTCATGATGCCATCCAGTGTCTTTGAGGCCTTTTACTGTGCAGCAGTCTCCCCAAGGAGAATGTCAGTTTTGGTGGCCTCAGTCCCTTCTTTGCTTACATTATTGTACAAGCATTGAGTAGTTATTTGAGCACATGGCTACAGCCTGAGCCCTTCTTCCTTTGCACTACCTAAAGGGAAGGACACCCATGCAGTGAGATTTCAGAGGGGAGCAGAACCATTGCAGCCACCTCCATGCCCTGCCCTGTCCTGTTCACATCTAACACCTTCAGGGCAAAGATCTCTGTATGTGTGTGAGGTAAGACTTTCTCAAGTGTGAGGAATGTGATCTCTTGTGAAACTCCTGGAAGTGCTGTTGCAAGGTGGTCTGTGTACCCCTGTACAGCAGCAGCAGTGCCAAGGATGCTGGTCAGCTGTTTTGGTTGGTCTAGTTTAACCTGGTTGAGGGAGCTGTTGAAATCCTGCTTGTGGGATGTGGAGGAGGCATGTGAATTAGTTGTAAAAAAGAGTTGAGAAACAGTCTGTCCTCTCAGGGACTCCCAAACTAAGTGCCTCTGTCAAGCTGTTTTGGCCTAGAGGCAGCAGAAGCCTGTGGTTATCTGGCAGGAACAACTGAGAATTTCTCCACCTCTTTGTCCAGAGGAAATTGAAATTCTTCAACCTTACCTTTTTGGTTTAGATAATCTGAGGATAAAGCTCTACTGCCCATGTAGTCCTCCCTCAGGGGGAACTATGGGATGGAGGAGAGGATTTGTTAGGCAGGTAATTGTGTCACTCAATTTGAGCAACCAGCTGGAAAATCTTATATGGTGGTGACGTGAAAAAGACTGTGGAGCTGAGCTTTAGGATGGGCTCAATGCCAGCTTGCATGCCATAATGTAACCTTGGCGCTCAGAGCTTCATGGTTGCTCTTAGAAGATGGAATTTTCCTGCACTAGTGCTGTGTGGGATTCGTTCCACAGCTTCATGGTTGGAGGACTAAATGTCGCCCCCCTTTCTGGGGTGGTGGTAAGGGGAGCATGTGAAGAATGTTGAAAAGATGTTCCCTAAACCACATGATAGAAACAGTGGAAAAAGGAAGAGTTACAGCTCAAGCCATTATATCCCCTGTGTATGTTTCTGAGTTTACCCAAAACTGCTGTGGACAGAGTGCCAATATTCTTAGCTTAAGCTATTGCTCTGTATTTAAGTTACGTAGTCCTTGTTGGGGCGTCCTGTATCAGTAAATGTGCAGCACATCTCCCAAAAGGGAAGTCTGTGGAATTTTGCTGAATGCCAGCCCCTCAAGCCCCCCACCTTTTATTGTACTGTTGTGATAAAAGCTGCTGTGTATGTACATTAGATAACATGAGGAAAATTATTCCCTGTTATAGCAGTGAATCTTTATTTAAATGGAAGTGGTTGCATAGCTGCAATGTGGAAGGGTTGGACCTATAGTATTTACAGATGGGATCACAGTGATGGCTTAGTGACATCTGCTATTTATTTTGTCTGCTGTGAGATGCTGCTGTGTTTAGTGATGATAGGCAGCATTCCTCAGTGATTCTTGATGTGCCTGTATTATTCAGGTAGTAGTCAAACTGTTCAGCTGCAAGGGTGAAACTAAAAATAATTAAAACACCCTAGAAGATACTATACTGAATAGGGACTTTGACCATAGGAAAAATGTACAATATTCTAAGGTGTCTGAGGATGAAACACGCACCTTTCCTGAAAAATAGATGTCTTCAGGAAAGATAAATAACACTTTTGGGTCTGTGCTCATTTTAGGATTGGGAGAATAAATGCTACTGAAGGTTGTATTACAAATGGGTCCTTGCAAAAGTTCATCAGCCTCTTCAGTTTTCTTGTCTGTTAATAACAGGAGATCCACATCCAACTGGCTCCATGAAGATCTTACCTGTTTGAGAATAAAGGCACTATTGTTAGCAGCACTTTACTGACTCCTGTAAACTGGATTGAGTTCACTAGTTCAGAAAAACTCTAAGATTGTGACCATGGAGCTTTTCTATTAATAGAATCTAAAAAGGACAAAGCACAGGATAAAGTAGTAAATTGTTTCTTAGTCTCTTAGGCTGCTAGGAAAATTCCTGAAGCTGAGCATTTTCAGCACAAATTCTATCACCTGCATTAAAACACACCAACTGAGATGCCATAATATAGTCTAAGTAATTTACAGCTTCCCTGGGTAGGCTTAGAATTCATAAAAATCCCAGGTAATGCCTGGCTTTTAGCAATAACTTTGCAAAATAAAGGCAAAGTGGATTTTCATACGAGTTATTAGAAGAGCGACAAAAAGTAGATGGGGATGCCGGTTCCTGCTGAATCTGCAGTTCAGAGAAGGTTTAAATCTTGAAATGAAATTATGCATAATTCATCGTGTTCAGGTCTGGTTTTCCACAGGTGCAGAGTGTTGCTAATGCTTTTCCCTATTGAGTATAACAAGTAGCCATTGGTTGGGCAAAATAATCTTGGACCCTAATCTTACCTGGAAACTTTCAGCTCCTGATCCTGGAAAGAAATGTCCTTGAGTTACCAGTCTTGAAAGAGGGATGTTTGTTTACCTTTGTTTATCGCAATGAATGTGTCCCATGAACATACTGATCAATCTAGCTAATGATTTACACTTTATTGAGTCAAATGAGTTTAAAACACAAGCTGCAAATCTCTCTAACTGTATCTGGTAGGTAGTTATATTCCCATTGAGGCAACAGCGCAGTGTAGGGAAGGTTGTCAACTTACTAGAGTAAAATGCTCAGATCTAGAGGGTTATTTTCAGTACCACTGATCTGAATTATGTAACTTGCAAGAAAAAGCCATAGCTGCATATGCTGATGTAGTTTATGATGGCTTGGTACAGAGTCCTAAACCCAGAATTAACAGAAAAACTGAAAGCGATCAGTTATTTGGAAAAATATTTTCCAAGTGTATTAAATTATTTCACTTGACAAATAGCCAAAAAGATCACTGACACTTAGACAGAAATGGGTCTTCTGAGCCTGAAAGGTAGCTGCAGTGTATAAGGCTCTTCTCCATGCAGGATAACACAGATGGACTATTCCACTTCATGGTTGTGTTTTTGTGGATGGTATGGTGATAGTTTTGGAAAAATTGTGATTTGCACCCATCAGTCACAGACATACGTGGGACTCCAGTTCCCTGATGCTCTGAGCCACAATAAAAGACTGTAGAAATTTTTGCTCAGTCAGTTACTGTTAGTATGTGAATTCACACAAAAGCAGTTAAGAGTCTGTGCCAGAGTGAAGAATCATTGCAGACGTGCTTGCTTAGGTTTTCATAATGAATGCTTATCACCCTTAAACGTAGAAAGAAAATTCCAAGCAGCCAGAGGTCAGAAAAATCAAAATCAACTACTTCCAGAAGCCTGTATTTTATCAGTGTGCTCTTAAGATACAGCTGGGCTGACAAAGGGTGGCCTGGTCTTCTTGGAAACAGTTGACATTTTCCCACTTATTTCAGCACTGGCTTGAAGTTTTTAATCAAGCTCCAAGTGTTATTTGCAGCGATGAATCAAAAAAAGGTGAATTTTCCCACTCCTGCTTAATGGAAATAAAGTTACTTCCTACTTTCTAACTACCCATTTGAAGATACTGATAATAAATTCAGTTTACTGAACTCACTCCCCGGGTAAAACAATACCTTCCCTCCCTGCTCCCATAGTAAACAATCTGTTCTTTACTGGAACTGAAGAACAGCATACCTAAGTCACCAAAACAATCTAATTTTTCTATAAATCTGAATTCATATGGTTGTCTTCTATTTAATATAAGAATCAAAGGATGAGTAGTAGTAAAGCAGATTTCCCATGCACTTCCTTGACAATGTGCCCTTGACACAGATACCCTTTAACTGAAATAGTTCAATCCCCAAATCTTTCCAGGCTCAGGGTTTTTTGGTGAGGTACTCAAAAAGGTGACTCTAGCAGGGTATATAGTTTGTATATTAAAAAAAAAACAACAACAAACAAACAAAAAACCACACCACCAGCAAACTGATTTCACATGTAAGCTAATTCTGAAGAGTATGCAGATATATGCATAAACAGACTGATGTATCAAAATCCTCTATTTAAACAAAAAGACCAAAACAGTCTTCCCAACTTGTGAAAGCATTGAGTTTGCTTCTACAAAAGCAAACAAAAACATCTGGATGTGACAGGTGTTGCAGTGTGGATCACTCTGAGATGCTGGAGTTAATTTATGGATGTTTGGAAACAAGTACAGCTTTGGTAGTTTTCTTCTAATGAGTCTCCACGTTAACAGTGACACCATTCAAGAAACCACATTTCTGTTCACCCTTTTCATATTTAGTGCTCAGATGACAGTAAGAGGCATAACACTACTTGGTTTTGATTAAAATACGTAGTTTTGTCATGTAAGTGTCCAGCTGGGGCTGACAAAATAATTTCATGTCCTTGTAAGTAATGCTGTTTTTCTGGCTGGCATGAGGTTAGGGATCTGAGATCTCTTTCAGAGGTTGCTGTCTTACACCCAGTCACTTGTTCCTTTTGCTACCCCAGGGAAATCTATGGAAATGGTGTAAGTGGCTGGGTGGGAGTAAGTGGGCAGGATATTCTTACATTGGGAAAAGATGAAATACTGAATAGTCGTGAAAATGTTGTGTTGAGAAAAAGGCAGTCATCTAGTAATTGTAAGTACTAGCATCCCGCATAGAGCTTGAATTTTGCATTTTTGTTCTTCAGCATTGCTTGCTGAAGAAGAGGACCTGAAGCTATCTGACTACAGTAGTATGAAAACTCTTCAAATGACTGCATTATCATAGCTCAGAGTGAAAGAGGAAATGAAGGCTTATTCTGCATATTCCCGATATTTCTGAATTGTCAGCTTGGTTGGCAGCATATACCGCCTCTGAGAGAAAACATCTGTGGCTGAAGTCAGTAGACCTTTAACTTAATTGGAAAACACTTTCTCAAACTTGGGATTCCCGGCCTAGCCTCTAGGAAAGAAACCTCTTTCCCACAACTAACTGCGTAGTTGACATATTTTGGTTTGGACACTGCTTCTCAAGAGTAGGAAGATGAGTTCATTTTATTATTGTGTTAATTACTTCTTATACAACTAGTTTCAGTACATACATTTTAAAAATGGAGACTTTCAAGTTCAGAAAAATATTAGGCTCTTAGGGAAGTAAATATTAAGTATGTATATATTCATAGATGAGTCACTCCTGTTCTCATTCGTACTAATGAGTATGTAAATCCATCTGATAAACCACCTTTCTTTTTAAAAGCTGACTCTTATTTGTGTTTTGAATTTTTCTAACTTCAGCTTCAAGTTATTGGATCTTTGCCTTTGCTGGAAGTTAAGGCAGACCCCTTGAATGAGAAAGGTATTTTGCTTGATTAATACTTTCTGTAAAGTTTGTTTGCATTTCAAATGTTTTCAGAACAGATAAGTTCTGCTTTCTAATGTGTAAGTGATCAATGACATGTCCTATGGAAGGAAATGAGACTGCTGCTGTTAATGACATTAACAGAGTTCAGTCCCTCCCACAAATATTTGAGCAAGGAAACAGCTGAGGTTGATGGATAATCTTCATAGAAACAGAGTTCTAAGTTTAAGCAGAAACTGGTTTTGGACCCATAACAAGTTTTTCATGCTGGAAATTGTTGGATTCTCTCATAGGTGTCCCTATTGCTTAACTCTGGAGTGAGTTCTTCTAATTATCACATATTTGCTGATATATCAAATTAATGTTCACATCTGAGTCATGGACAATGGAAATTATAATTTCAGTGGAACATCAAGTTGGCATTTGCCTGTTAACATGTTTATTTTCCATGTTTCTCTTGTTCTAGACCAGTACTCATTACTGTTCATGTTCCACAACTTAATTTACCAGTTACCACAAAGCCTGTAAAATCTAAAGTAGGTGCTGATCTATTCAGTATGATATATTAGTTAAAATCACAGCAAATTGTGAATTGCTACAGTTTATATAGACAAGGGTCTGAATCAAAATCTTGGATCTAAAACTCGCCAAACTTGAGGAGAATTTGGATTCAGATCTAAACTCTGTGGTTTGGTTTTTTCTTTAATCACATGGTGTTACAAACATCTATTTCATGTGTCTAAACGGTCCCAGCTGTGCAGAGTATTTCCTTGAACATATTGGACTTATTTTTAGACAGATGTAAATCAGGAGTAACTTTGCTAAAGTAAGTGCAACTGGTGCCAGTAGATGATGTGTGAGGAAAGGTCTGTGCTTTCCATATGATGTCTCTGTATGTAATAATATAGAAATGACATGTATTCTTTGCATCAGCTTTGGGAAAAACCTGTCTGCAGGTCTTTGCATGTGCATGAACATCATGCAGATACGCTATCAGACACAAAATATAGATGAGTTGGAATGGCAGCTTTCTACAATGGCCATTTGATACTTTTCTTTTAAGGTAGGCCTCAGTGCCATTGCTGTATCCTCCTTGCTGTCTTCCTTCTGCCTCACTGGTTTCCTCCAGGCTTTGATACCACCAATGCCTTCTCCTCACAGTTTCTATAGCCATGCCCTACTGCACCCTGTCAAGGCACTGGGTTTGTCATTGTGCCGTTTGCCTCTCACCTTTAAGGCTGTCACTCATCAGCAATTAGGAACAAACATTATACAAGTATTTGAGGTAAAGAGAACACTAGGGCTGGATCAAATGTTGATTCCCACTCCAGCTTTCCCTGTTGAATTACATAAAGGTTTCAACCAAACTTGAGCTGTAAAGAAACCCAAGCTTTTCTTTAGGTTGGACAGAGCTTGCAAAAGTCCTCTGTTTTTGTGTTTGTTATTCCCCCTCTCCCCATCTTTATTATTCTTGCACACATATCCCGGTCCGGATTAAACTGTGGCTGGTCTTGTAGTGTTTCTTGTCCTGGCCAGAAGCAGGAACTCCTGGAAGCATTGCTGCAAAATCCTTTGTTGAGTGTTCCTGTGTCGTTTTCCAGGCTTGCTGAATCTAATCTTTGTGTGTTTTCAGATTTACATTGGATGAAACTAAATTACCATTTCTTTACTTGTGTCCTTATTTGGATGCAATTGCTATTTTTCTGTTTCATCAAAGGAGGGGGCTTGACTTATCTGTCCTAGTGAAAGTGGTCTGACTTGCACCATATTACACCAGCAAGGAGAAACTGCCTTACAGATCTTTATTTTCCAAAGATGTGTGGTCTCTGCACAGCTCAAATTCCCCTGGAAGAAGTTGGTCAGATGTTCATTCTTACCTCTTCTAGCAAAGAACAATATAAACCAGGGTGAATCAAGGGTAAGATCCATGCAGTTACCAGTTCAGTAATACTTAGCATGAAAATATAATCCACTAAGGGAGCAAGAGCAAAAACAATAAGGCTCATGAAACATCATGTTACATACTCTATCCGATAGAAGAAACTGGTCCTTCAGATAGCTCTGGGCCAGTAATAAAACAGAATGCAAGAAGATGATTAGATCTACAAGCCTGTTTTCAGCAAAGTATTGGGTCTTGGCTAAGGAACATACAAATCCCGATGCCTCCTTTTAAGTTGCCATTCAAGTTTGTAACTTTGAGGCAGGCAAGGATGAGCAATCACAGACTGCCTCCCCTTGAGAATGGCAGTATTTCAAAGCTTGCAGACAGTGTGAATCCTTTAAGGAACAGCAGGGATCATCTTTTCGTGTATGTAAAATACATGACTAGTTAAAGCCTTTTGAGAACATAGGCAAATTTTGTAGCAGTTATCAGTTGTTCTTTCAGTCTCTTCAGAGCAACTTAAACAGATATCATAGGAGAAGCAAGTCTGTTTTGGCTCTGGTTTTTGTGATATGAATGATATGTCATATATGATTCATCAGAGGTGGATCATATTCAAACTGGTATCTGTTTATGCTGTGCCAGAATACAACTTTATTTAAAAAGTGTTCAGCTTACATATTACACATAAACAAAAGGAGAGCAGAACTGGGGAAAACTCAAAGGTAAAAGGCAACCTACAGGGTGATTGGAGAAACTCATACAACCCTAAAACTTTAAAGCTAGGCACTTTTATAGTGGTTAGATAATGGTGTGTATGCTCTCACACCGATAACTAAGGCAATCCAAGTTAGGGCTTAAAGCTTTAAATAAGACGACTCTTCATTTCTAGGAACCATGTTTTCCCCAGACTTATCACTCACTTTCTCTACTGGAATTTTATGTATGCTTAACAGTAGATAACTCCTGGAATCTATCTCCTTTCTATTGGTGGCACCAGGTCACCTGCTTCTTTATCTGGAGTTCAAGATTCAGCTTGAAACCTCACATTTGTCTGTACTACTTCTGCAGGGATTGTTAATATAGTCTTAAAATTCACTAGTTAAATTTATTCATAGCATTTTTCTCTATTTTAAATAGTTCTCTGTCACTTCCAGAGTTTAAGTTTTAATATTTTCTGGGTGTGACTTTACTATAGCCAAAGAACAAGACCTAAATTGGATTCTTGTGCAGGGTTATGGCAGCCTTGCTGAAAGAGCTTGGAGTATCTCTTGATGGACAAGATTTTTAGGCTTAGAAATCGGAAGAAGAAAGAAAAGTGTTTGATAATGGGCAGCAACACTTTATGAAGCTGTGTATGCAATACAGCTACCATTAGAAAAATACTGCATTTGTCTATTGTTTCTTCGGGTGTTCTGTACATGTGAAAACATGATATTATATTTCATTTCCATCTGTACAAGGATGTTATGTTTTTGAGCTCAGGAGAAAGGAATCATATGATAAATGGAGCTTGCTATGCTTCTTTGTATTTGCCTTTTCTCAAAGGTTAGGACTGGAACAGTGTTGCAAGAAGTAAAGCTTTCACTGGACTTACTTAAGCAATAAGACTGAGCTGTTCTTTATCATATTAATTTCAGTTGACTCATGTCACTTCACCTCCCAAAACCATTGATGGTTGGTTAAGATTATATCCAAACCAGTCATAAGTTACCAATGAATCAGTAACAGAATATTTTGGGCTGGTGTACAAAAATATCTCTTGCTCCGTATGTAGTTAGCTTGGATCCTCTTGTGGTTCAACAATACTTTATAGAAACAAAACATTCTCAATTTTGAGTCCAGTTTCCTTCATAAAACTTTTAGTGCAAGGATGGCTAAGACTTTAGCCAATTTACAGCTGCATTCCTCTTAGAGCAGCTAAGACATACATCTTGCATACTCTATGTTCAAGGCTTTCCACTGTCGTTTATTTTGATTATCTGATAGATGTGATATTAAAAGCATAGTATGCAGCAGATAAATCATGATATCAACTCCTTGTTGTGCTAATCCTCTCTGCTTTTCCAACTGGGAGAGGAAAAGATTAAAGTATTTGGGTATGGAAGCAATGCTAAGGGACATATCCTTCTTCGCTGGAGTATTTGCTGTTTTTCTCAGGTAAACTTGTAATTTGGTTGAAATATTGCTGTTGAGAAGCACTATGGTACACCTTTTGGACAAATTAGTGGTAAGCAACAATGTTTAAAAAAAACTTGAAAAATATACCTCTGCCTTAACAGTAACAGTTTGCTATAGAAACATTAATGTATCACACCTATTTTGTGTTTTGATGGATATGTTAACAACGCTGTCATTGTTTCTACATGTCTGACAGTTCCATCAAAGCAGTATCTGAAAACTGAGGTGTTCCTAAAGCTAAAACCCCATAACTAAATAAAACACTATGATAAGCTGTCATAGAAAATCCAAGTTATCCATGCTCAGCAATAAGCCAAAGAGAACTGAAGTGAAAGTCAAGTCTGTGGCTTCATTCAGAGCCTGATCTTGTGGCTTTGGCACTTACTTAATGTTTTGCTCTTATATTGCATTTTTCATTCATGGTTTATGAAATGCTTTATGAAGACAAGTAATAATAATCTGATTTTTTGGGTGAGGACTAGAGAAGCACCAAGAGCTAAAATGACTTGTCTGTGATTTAGTCAGTTCGTTGTAGGTAGGAAGGGTGGAGTCCTGACTTCAAATATTGCCTTGTTTTTTAGGTAGACCTGGTTCTTTTAAGGAAGGAACACTGCAGGTATATACCTCTTATAAACTGTGTTATTGCTCTCTTCTATTCCTCCAGGCTCAGAAATGGAGAACTGTGTGAGACCTTGAATTCAGGATTTGCTCTCAAAGAGCTGAAAAACCAATCGGTAACACGCTTTTTCAAAACTTGAGAGAATTAATGCCATGCAGAGCCAAAACAGCTCAGCCCATGCTTTTCCCTTGGAAGATCATCCTAGATCCCATTAAAAATGACCTTCAGCAAAGATTTTTTTAATGGAAACAAAGAAGGTCATAATTTAGTTTATAAAACATTCTCAAATGTTTTTAACAAGAAAATCCACATGCCAGTTTTGAAGGATTCATACAGTTTCTCTTGTTGTGTCCTTACTTTGTTAATGAGCCGAGCCTTTTTCAGCCATGACTAAATCTTTTTGTAGGAAAGAACGTTTGGAAGGATGATGCATGTGGTTAAAAAACAGGAATGAGTTTCTGGAGTCTTGGGTTTAATTCCCAGCATTGCCACAGACTTCCTCTGTGACTTTGGACAAGCCACCACATCTCTGTGACTAAATTCACTGGCTGTAAACTGATGCTAGTGGAATTTCTCTTCTTCAGAGGGAAGTTGTGAGGAGAATGTATATTTAGGTACCAAATGCAGCTGCAGAGGACTTAGATTTTTAACTTTCTAAATTGTGTGAATCCAAAAGAAGTATTTAAAGGTATGTCCATTTTCTATGGCCTGTCTCAATAATGGGAAAATGCTGCAAACTAATTGGAATAATTTGTATCAGCAATCTGTGGTACTTTGGCACCTCTTTCTCTCAGACATCTTCACCACTGAACATACTTTCTTATCTGGGAGCCCGAGTCCAAGCCAGTGACAGCAAACCTATGGCAAATGTGTCAAGTCAACTAATGAATAAATTGTGGCTGGAACTGTGGTGTAGATTGCAGTAGTGATGGACCTCAGGGAACTTTAATAAACAATGAAGGCCTGGCCCTCAGGTGCTGTATGATATGGCTAGGGATATCAGCCTAGTGGATGACATCCAAAAGGTCAAGTGATAGACTGTGCAATGACAAAGGAATAACTTAGTCGATGTATCAAGAACAATCTGTGCTAGATCTGATAGTGGACAAATTCTTTAGGTTCCCAGGCCTGCATCTTAACTAGAAGACAGCCTCTCCAGCAGTAAATATGGGCACACTAAATCCTTTGCTCTTCTGTTTCTGAACAGTTAAACAGTGAGTTACATTTGCCAAGGAGCCTGAAAAATCCCCTTGTTCATCTAGTACAAGCCATATTCATGGCTGAATATGTTTAGACTGACATTTGTCTTATTTATCCAGACTGCTTTTTAATGTGGTCAAACACTGCCCACAGAGAGCATCCGTAGCCTGTAGTGGGCATCTTGTAATTCTGCTTAGGTGCTTGGTCAACCTCTCCTTAGAGGGAAGGGAGGCCAATGAGCAATTACCCTTAGGCCAGTCACCTAATGATCCTTTTCCTCAGGCAACAGCGCAAGGGGATGTGAGAATGCCTTAGCAACTGCTGTGGTGTGCACCCTTCCTCCTTTCTGTGAGACAGAGGGCAGGGAGCAAAGATTAAGCTTTTTTAAAAAAATGGCTTCACTATTTCTTTTCTTCTTTCCATGCCAATGAAATTTGGTCAAAATTAGCCATCTTGCTCCTGGCTTTCCAGGCCACTGCACACAACGGAGGAACAAAGCTGTGGCTACGGTTGCTCTGCTTGAGCTCACAAGCACCAAAAGACAAAATATGATTTGCAAGAGCCAGGTCCCAGACTCCAAGAAAGACAACAACTTGTACACAGGGGAGGAAGAGGATGTGGAATTAGTGGGATGGGTATGTCTATTAGAAGGGGATGGGCTCTGTTAAATATTCTTCCAAATGCTATAATCTATGCAAAACTGTATCAGGGAGCTATTTTCCACAGTGAAATAGGAAAATATTTCATAGGTAGCACACCAGTCCATATTTTGTTGGTCAGTTCCACTGCATATAAACAATATCTGTAATGTGGAGTAATTAATGCTTCCAACAAAAATCATTTGAGAGGATAAGATTCTCTGATTTTTTCTAGTATGACTAGCAGCCATAAATAAAATATTGCATCAGAGACTTTGGACTCCAGAATTCTTCACTCTTGGGTTGTAGAAATATGATATTTAGATAAGTTCTTGGTAAGAGCTGGAACTTGCTGGATCTCAATTCTTCCACTTTGTGAGGTGCAAGAAAGTCTAATTAAAATGAAATACCTGTTCTTTAGAGCTCTGGGTTTTTTTATCTGTTGTATTTTCAAAGTACTTGGAAGAGTTTTCTTATCATTAATACAGAGTGTCTAGGCTTTCTTAAGTGTGTAAAAATTGGTTCTGATTGCATCCCATTTCAAAAAAATCTGTGATGTAGGTGATTTTTCTCATAGGATCCCAATCGACTGATATAATCTGTCTATTTTCAGCTCCATTGTGTTTAGAAACAGCATTTTTTTTTTTTTTTTAATTCTGGAGTGCAGTAGTCTCTTCTGTTGTTGACCCTTCATACACAGTACAGTATGTGTGACTTTCATCACAGCTTCTTTGGGGATTTTTTTGGTACAGTGCCTACTATGGTGGGGTCTTTGCTCACTGAACTCAAATGGAAACTCTGTAAATTCTCCTCCGTCAGGTTTCTTATCCCTAACAATTCCTTTTGCTGTTGAGAAATCTCACACATAAGGGTCTACAGTGGAAAGGGACTAATGGTTTGAACTGCTAGTATGATGATTCTTTAACATTCTCTGGTATTACTGGGCAATCTTTTAGGACAGATTTAAAAGCTACTGGCCAACTGGTGTGTAGAAGGCAAAGAACAGCAAGGAAAATATGTTCTGCTACAAAGAAAGCAGAGACCACTTAAAATGTGACACAGAACTTGGAAAAATTCTTTTTTATTCTGGTAAATTGCCTGGTTTGGATCATGGTTTGTTGACCCTATGGTTTGTTGACCCACTTCTAGATACAGACAAAATTTTGTTTTTCGTATTCAAGGGTTTTTCTTTTGCAAAAGTCCTCATAATAATTAGAAATAAATGGCTTCCTAATGACTTTTTTCCTTGGAAAACAATGGTTTAAATTAAAGGAAAAATGTTTTTGCCCAACATACAAACAAACATACAAGAGTTCCACAAAACCCCAAAGTTGGGAGGAAATAGAACTGCCAGTGGTTTGAGAAAACCGCAGCCAGGTTCTTGTGTCCCTATGGAAAGTGCTTTCTTCTCATTAGACTGGCTTGTTAAACCCTTGTATATTCCAAATGTGTACTATTTAACTGTTTGCTTTTAGCATGATTTCTCCTTTTAAAGATGACAGTATTTAAACCTAGCAACATATTGTTTTAAGATCAACAGTTTAACAAGAGCAAAATCTGCCTCCCAGACTCAGCTGCCTGCCTTCCTTCCAAAATACTTTGTTCTGAAGAAGCTGATGGCAGTGATAAATGTAAGAGAGTTAGAGCTCTGCAGTTATTGTCAGCAAGTTAGTTTTATGGGTTGGGGATTAGACCTTTGATGTCTTATCAAGTTTCTGCCCTGCATGAATCAGTTGCTTACTTGATTTAAATTATAAAAAGAAATGCTCTGTTGTGATATTGTCTCATACTGTGTCTTCGTCATTTGAGATGCCCTTCGTGTTCTTTAGTTCCCCAGGAAGAGAAGGCAACCAGCCATATGGAGAGTGGCCAGTTGCCTGCTGATCATGATAGGCATTAAAGAGAGTTGCATAGAAACTCAGATATAGAAAAGCCCTTTTTAGCTGAGCCTTTCTGTCCCTCACAAAGGGAGACTGTTCCCTCCAAGTCTCTAACACAACATCCAATACTGTTTCACTTTAGCTTTTGAGGGGGTCTCCCTATTCCTTTAGTAAACAATTTCCTTTTCACTGAGGTAACAGCTTCTTACGAAGTTGTCTTCTTAACATCCCCCAGTGTAATTGCTGCGGGACTGGTATGGAGAGCTGGTGGCTGCTTGGGCATGTGGGGGGAAGACAGTGAGGTTAGCTGGGAAGGAGGTCTCCCTTTCATGATTCCAGGGAACAATGAGGATGGCAATACCTCGCCCTGGAGATGACTGTTTGAGACCATATAGAAGCTCATTTTCAGAGTTTTGCATGTCCTGTGTGCTGTACTCGTGGATGAGGAGGTTTCTGGCCTTTGTGACAGAGGTTCAACCTAGCGCTTCTTATTTTACGTTATAGGTCATTGCTCTTAGTTTTATTGTTTTAAGCTACCTCAGACACTTTAAGGGTGTGTTGATACTATTTAATCCTAAAATAAAACCCTCAAATATAGAAATGTTGATCTGGCTTAGATTTTATTTGCCTTTTAAAATAGCTTTTCAACATTTTAGAAGCCAAAATATTTTTCATGTGAGCAGCCTTTGAACAAGATTAAAAAGTAAAATGTATCTATTTTTCCAAATTGTAGCTGTGGTTATTAAAGTCACCAACCAGGCAGATTAGCTGTGTGTGAGGAAACTGGCTAGCAGGATGGTTGTGCTAGCCCACTTATATTCTGAAAGTTGGGTCAGTACTCATGAAAAGCTTAAGTAAACTAGAGGATAATTCAATACATAGACAATGCATCCCACTGTTTCTCTGTTTATTTTCTCACTGTGTGACTTCTGGCAACTGAGAAGAAACACTATAAATGACAGCAACCCGCCAAAGAAAAGATTATGAATAACAATACCACAAGAATGAAGGGCATAAAGTTACCAGCGACTTAGGAAAAATGCAGAACACTGGACACATGACACATCTAGAAACTGGTGGATTGCAGTACATGCAGAACAGAATACCTTCAGATTAGAAACCTTTTCAATTTGAGTTTCAGTATAAATTTATGGTAGATTGTTTTGTCTCTGGTAACCCAAGGTCTGTTTATCCGTAGGTGTTTTTTGACTCTGTTGAACTCCAAAGCCAAAAGAAGTAATGCCACTGGACACAGAAATAAAAATTATATATTTACTCAAGAAATAAAAAGGCTGAGATCTCTCTTAATTAGCGGTTGTACATACACACAAAGGACACTACCTTCCTGATAAAAGTTGTCTTTTTTTCTTTACCACATTTTTAACAGTGCTGCTTTCAGCACTGTACTTAAGACTGTCATGCTTTCCATCCCAAGCTGCAGTACAATTTTCAGGCAACACATGCAGCAAGCTGATACCCTAAGTTTGGATACCATTTAACTTTTTTTGATGGTGCAAAATGAAAGAAACCAGCTGTTTATGTTAAACTAGAGTTTAACATAATAGCATAACTAGAGTTTAACATAATAAATAACAGGAATAAAAATCACAGGAAGATTTTTTTTTTTTTTTTTGATCCCTGAAAAGCCAGGTAAACTATTTTTTGGAAGAAAACCAAAAAAAGTTGCAGTCTATTTGTCCCTACTGTGGTGCACTTTTATTACTTCTAAATACCTACAGTATTAAATGTGTGGGCTGTTTTCATCTATAGTGAATATACTAGGCTCAGTTTGCAAAAATGAGTGGTTTCGTGAAATATGGAGGACTCTCCTAATCTTGGAAGTGAATGAATGTAGTCAGATAATGGGTGTGTTAGTGTCACTGACAGTCGTTATCGTGTTTTGAAAATTAAGACCATTAGTTCATTTTTAGATGTATGGGGTCAATGCCAACAAATCGTTCATACATTGTTTCTGATGCTTAGACTTTGCGGCTTCTGGCATGACTCATTTGGAATGAGTACTTTGTGCTTCCAAAGACTATACTGTAGGAGCATTCAAATGAATCAGTGAAAGGTCCTTCTGAAAGGGTAGTTCACCAGGGCTGAGTGCTACTCAATAGGAGCCCAAGCCTGCTCCTATTGAAGTCTGTGTATTTACCTTAGTAGGGATGGAACCGGATCCTAGAATTAAGCTATTCAACAGAATAGCCCTTCAAGAGGTATGATTGCACTATCTTTAAGTTTCTTTTCAAGACAAAGCCAAATTGAGAGAAAAAAGAGAAGATTTGGACCCCGTGTTCTTGTAGTGTTTCATCAGATTTCCTGGTATACTATACTCAGGATGCTTAAACAGCACAGAATGCTCTTTTGATGTAACTTCCCCTATGCCTCCAGAGACCAAAGCAATTCAGTTAATTTTTGATCAAAATTGTAATAAATAGAAGAAATATCTGCTCAGCTGGCACTTTTGAACCCCTTACAGAGTCCATTCCCTTGTTGCCTCCCAGCCCTTCTCTAAAATGGTTGTGGTTCCCCGCCTCCCCATCCCCCAAAATAATTCCTTCATAGTAGATTAGAAATACTGAAATACTGTTGAGCCACCAAGTCACCTGAAATCTCTTTAAGTTGGTGAGACGTTGGGAGGAACATTTTTGTGATGTGGTAATGATGAAATTTGGGATTGCATATGTAATAAATTGATGGCCATCCTTTCTTCAAGGTGGGAAAGAACGTGTGGCATTGTTTGCTTCAATTTCAACTCAGTCCTTCCTAGTTTATATGGTTGCACAACTGAGATGTTTTGCCTTTTTTAGTCATTTGTGAAGCAGCAGTAAAAAGAAGTGATGGATGGGCTGACATTCAGCCCTGCCATCAATACAGCAAAGTAGAGGTCACTTAAAATACCTGTTAAAGCAATAAACATTTAAAAAAATAACATGCCAAAGCAAAACATATCAATCAAAGCACAGCCCTGTTTAATAGTCAATTTTCTGTGCTGCTTGTAACAAGATGATACTGTAGTTTTGTCAGTGAGTCTCCAAGAGCTCCACTGTACTCCAGGCACTGAGGAAGTGAAGCACAACACTGTCCTAATTGATAGGTAATTTGGAGCTGACTTTGGCTACTGACCAAAGAGTGATTAAAAAAAACACCAAACACCACCACAATGACAACAAAACCCAACAAAAAACCCAACAAACCCAACCCCCGCCTTCACACTCAGTGAAATTGCATACTCTAGCTGTTTCTTTCAACCATCCTTGCTAAAGTTTGCATGGAAAGAGGTCTGATGTCATAAGTTACACATGAACAGTTTCACGAAATACGATGAGGCACAGGGGTGTGTGTCTCTGTGTTCAGAGGTTTAGCAGGGTCCTTTTCAATAAAACAATGTCTCAGCAGGCGTTAGAGACAGTTCTCCCTCCTGTGTCCCCCTAAATATGCGCAGACACCTACTGGAGACCTTTGATAAAGCTCTGTTTGAAACCTAGAGCCCACCTCTGTTTTAGTCATCTGGAACCTGGGACTTTGCATCTTTCTTCCCCTTTGTTTTTCTTTGATGCTGTGGGCTGGGCTAATGTCATAGGACTTCAGCCATTTACAGGAGAGCTAGTTGATCAGACTCTCCAGTTCATAAAGGGGAAGGGATATTTCTAGGATGTGATCCATCTTATCCTAAGTCAGGTGACTCTTACCCTAAAGATGCCAATTTCTAGTTTCTCTAGTCTGTGCAACTAGCTCCACATTATGAAATAATGATCATGGCTTGCTGCCCTGGAGAGTGCTGCAGTATTGTGGCTGGAATACTAATTTTTTGTGTGAACAGGGATAAATGAACTTTCAAGAACAAATGTTCATTTTTAGATGTCTGAGATAACCTCATTGAAGTCAGTAGTCTGCTCACTTGTCTGGTAGTAGAATATAATGGGAAGATTCTGATTTACACCAACAACCTTTACCATTGAGGAAGGATGCAGAAATGTTTTGATGAAGTTCTTTGTTGTAAGTGCAAATGGCCTTGCCCACTATAGTAGCAGGAATGGGCACATTCTAGCTCATCTGAATAGTGTCTGATTAGTTCTGTGTGTGATGGCTTTCTGTGTAAATTCTTCCATGCAATCTTAACCTTAATGGTGATGTCCTGTATGTCTGGACAAAGGAGGTCACAATTTGAAGTAGGCAGCTCTGGGCTTGTCCTGGAACAGCCATGAAGGATTGTTTTGCTTCAGTGGGACAGTGCAAGGTGAACTAATCTCTTAAATATAGGTTAAGTACAGCAGTTTGTATACAGAGTTGTCATTTTGAAGGCTATCTTCTGGTACTGTCCTAAATAACTCAATAATAGGGATAAGGAGAACCTAGGTTTTCCATACATTTCAGTGCTAGGGTTGAATGTTTTTCTGTGGCATTGGGATGAGAGTAGGGTTTGTTCTGTAAATGTACCTTCTCCTTCATTCCTTGGCAGAAGAGCGATGAAATAAATATTGAAAAAATGAATGGTGTTTTAATAAAGCAGATTAACTGAGACAGACTTGCTGGTTAGAGTGCTCTCTAAGGCAGACTGTAGCATGTTGATATTTAAACATCATTGCCTTTGTCTGAAATATACATGGGAATATGACTTTATATATTATAGTCTGCACGTGTGGATATATATACACAATGGTGTGTGTGAACATATATACACATGTACATGTATACACATATATGTGTACAAGCACACATGTATGTATTACTATTGTGTAACTCATTTTCCCATTGTGGACGAGGCTGGAGGGAACAACATATTCCTAGCTTGGAGTTTTCCACATCTGCCCTTCAGGCAGCTATCAGACAGAAACAGCATGGCTACATAAATCACCGTAAATCAGCACATTTTTCAGCAGTACAAAGCCCTAAGCACAGAGACACTTTAGAGTGCACTGCTCCATAGTTTGTTCGCAGACCTCCCATGCCAGCAGCAGGGAAGTCAGACCATACTATTCAACATATTACAGTAACCAGATGCAGGATAAAGAAATTGCCTTTCAAAGCTATAGTCTGCACTAGGCTTTTCCAAACAAAACAGTGATGTCTAGCATCCATCTTTTCTCTTCTGCTAGTTTTTCAGACCTTTTTGGCCCTCAGCCCCCCAAGATGAGGTGTTATTCTCCTGTTTTGCAAGCAGGCTTAAACTTCATTTTAGATTCTGAAGCAGTAGTTTTCACTTGGTCAGAGGAAAATTCTGTGTATCAGTTATAAGGGGTCCACAAAAAGGAACAGAATAAAACCCTGTTGTCAGTATGTTTAAATACCTAGTGTCAGTGGAGGGTATATAGGTCCAGTGGAAATTGAAGGGCTCTATAAGTTGAAGATCACTGGAACCACTGCTGCTACAGGGGAGCACATTTCAACCAGTATTAAGAGCCTTTGGTGTGTTGGACCGTGAAGGAAAATACTGGAATTCTGTGATGCCTGAAACACATGACAGTAAATAATATTTTATCAATGCTTATATATTTCAAGTGGCACCCACAGTTCATAGTGACTTTTGGTTTTATTAACTGAGGTAAACTTAATCATCAAGATTTTTTATGATATAGTCCCATTATCATTCTTTCTTCTCAGAAATACTACATGAGAATTTAAAGCAGTGCCTAGTATAGAATAGTAGGCCCCTTGGAAATTGGGTGTTGTAAAATATAATGCTTTGGAAAGGCTGAAATAAATTGAAGGCTGTAAAATTTTTTTAGAATATTAAAATGTAAAGCAGAAGATAAGTTAAAGCAACTCCAGTTGAGGAGTCATGCCTGTTAATCTGTAGCATTTGTAGTTTGAATTTGTAGTTGAAAACAATTTTCTGAAACTTGACTAGGCTGGTTTCTGTGTTATTAGGGGCAGGAACACCTCTCTGTTAAAAGTGGTTTGCTTTTTAATAGGGTTTAACCATAATTGTCCAGTTTTTGCTGGTTGTTCAAAATAGTTCCACCTCAGGTTGGTCAACTATTGTCGGCTTCATCTCAGTTGCTACCAGCATTCAACAAAAATGCTGTTTTAAGTTTGTCTTTCAGTGAATCACATGTTTGTACAATAACAGATTTGTTTGTTAAATGAACTTAAAGACAGAAATAGATGAGCCAGTATTCAGGGTGAGTCACCTTCTGGTCCATCTAGAACCATCTTTCTCTCTCTCTAAACTGTGCTATTTTAATCAAAAGGAATATTTTCACAGTAAAGTACAACTCTAAGATGTGCATCAGTATGATCCCAGTTTTTGTGTCACTGACTCAGCTTGTTCCTGTTTAAACAAATACCAAATCCCATGAGAAGTCCCATAGCCCTTGCTTATTTCAGCATTTTTATTAGTTTTGACATATTTATCAATTCGTTGGCTGCATGTGAGTAAGCAATGCAGGTTCGGACTTGTATCATCTTAGGCTGCTGTAGTGAAGGTGACAATGGAGTATTTTCCAAATGTCAGTGACATACTTTCTATCTTTTTCTTATAAGTACATTTGCTAGTCTCTCTTGTATGCTATCTTTTCTCGCAGTTGCTTGCCTTTTTGTCCTTCCTGCTCTTAAATCCCTCAGTTACACTAGCTTGGTGGAAATTGTTTAAATGTACAACCCAAATTCTCCAGTGAGGTTTGGCTAACGAACAAGCTATTCAAGTGGTTTTGTCTCTGGGGTATGTCTTCATCCTCTGCTTTTCCAGGTTGCTTGAATATCCTTGAACCCATAATTTACCCTAATTCCCTCTGAGGCTTTGAAATAATAAAATACTTAAATAAAACTCTTTGGATAAATGCCCTTTAAAATATAGCTTTATCTGTGATCTATCACGCTCTCAAGGGAGTGGATTTTGTTCCTCAGACAATTGAGGGGATTTTCTGTCCACTGTGTTACTGTGGTTTGTCCACTGCGATCAGGCATACCCATCTTAACTCCTGCAACAACTCAAAACAGAAAAGATGAGGAAAATCTGGGAGAAAAATGAGACAGAGGCTAGACTGTTGCTCTATGTGATTTTTTTCTGATGCCTGGGTTCAGTTCTCTGATCTACCACATGATTTTCTGTGGGTCACGAAGCCTTCCTGTGCTTTTGAAAAATAATTCTCTGCTCAACAGGGATGTTGCTGAGGATAAACTAAGGGTGGCGAGATGCCTAGACATTATAGAGGGGTAGTCTTATACACACAGAAAGGCTGTACTCAGATCCTTACTTCACAAAATAGGAAGAAGGAGATCACTGGACTTGCCATCACCAAATCCACAGGGGAAGTCTGAGGCAGAGCACAGAACTGGGTCCAATTTTTCTGCCAGAGGCCCCATGTGGTCCATTTTTCCTTGAAAAGTCCTTTTCACAGTCCTAGCTAGGCCTAAACCTGGAGTCCTGCAGATGCCTCCCAGGCAAGAAGGGGAGGCTTGGAGGACCTCACTGGGCCCCCTCATGCTGCAGCTCATCAGGGCACCTGGTCAGGCCCTGGATACCAACATAATTTGGAGACTGGTCAGAGTCCTGGAACCCTGTCTTCACTATTGCTCATTTTTCGGTAAAGGGCGATGACTTCAGTTTTTCTCCCTTCCCACTCAGCTCAGCTAATTATTAATTTCTGTCAGCAAAAAGGATCTGCAAAATAGCACCGAAGGGAAGGGGGGAAGAAACATCTCTTCCCCACTTCTGGAGCTCTATAGCTAAATTCCAGGAATAAAGGTTTGGGGTGTGTGTGTAATTTGTGAGTAATTTGCTTCTGAAGCTAATTATTGTTAAAAATGAAAAATTGTTCAGAAACATCAGGAAAAGGAAGCATTCCTTTTTATGTTACTGTGCCACTAAAACATAAAAATTCTGGTCAAAATTCAACCACATGACTATTGTTTAAAAGTGATACCTTTGAGACTGTCTCTCTATTTTCAGGCATAATCTCCAGAAAGGCATCTGTATTTCCTCACATTAAGTGATAGGAAATGCAAATAGACCACAGCTTAAGTATGAAGATTACAGAGATTTATGACTCTCTTTATACATTTTTTTTTTTTCTTAATAAAATGCAGGGAAACTATATGTAGCAAATGTTTTTTGAATTTTTTAGCTCGTACTACTCTTTCCTGCTCAAATACTACTCTTTGTCCTCTTTTTTTTTTTTTGAAATTTTTCTCCTAGTAGTCTCAGTTTCTAATCTGAAGTTAAAAATTTTCTGTACCTGAGGTTTATGATGAAGAAGTAGCACCAATGAAACCAGTGCTTCAGCTGGATGAAGGCCTTTTCTCAGGTGCCTCCTAATGCTTAGGAGAATGATTATCTCCTGGTAGCAATATGCCCTGCTTAATTTTGTGCTTGTTCAGAAACAGCAAAATGATAGAGAAATTCGTCTGAGAACTGAGTTCACCTCCTTCCTAGTCCCTGCTTGTCAGGAGCTCAGAAAATAAAGTACTGCCTTTGGTTTTCGCTGGCATGCAGCAGCATCAGAACCAATTAGTTTTTTGGCAGCATGTTTTAGGGTGAGCAGCTCCTGCTTTTCACAGTGCCAAGGATGATGCCAAACTCATCAGCCGTGCCTGCAGTCTTGAGGGTAGAGGGATGAACAGTTAGACCAGGTTCAGCGTGGCTTCATGGCAGAACTAGAATGGGGAGCATCTATTGAAATCCGTAGTGGGAATGACCTAAATTACTTCTGTCAGCCTATACCCACTCACTGTATTCTGGAGGAGATGAGATTGAATTTCTGATAAAGGGAGAATGTGTGGTGCAATGGGCAGAACTGACAGGGTTTAAGTAGCACGGGCCTTGCAGGGCTCTCCAGTGTGAGAGAAGGACACGAACTGCCCTGTGCCGGTCCAGAAAAAAAATACTGTAGCCCACAGGTGACCCACACTAATGCAAGGACAACCCCCAGGGGCTGTGGCCCATGGGCAGCCTGTGCTGGGGCAGGGACACCGCTGAGGGTTGGGAGCCATGGGCAACCCATGCCAGGGCTCAGAACATGGTCAAAACAGCAGTCAAATTTTTATTGGTTGGTAACAAATTAAAAAAAAATATTTGGCTCAAGACTCTTTTGCACACAACACACAGCCTGGTTCAGGTTTTGTGTTTTCTGCTTGTCCATGGTGGGGCACTTTGGAACGGCAGCTGAGACTCCATCATGCATGTTATAAGAATGGTCTCACTGGAAAAAGTGCAAGTTATAACATTTCCCTCTTCAATCTTGGCATGTATTTTTACAGGCAAACATATGGACAAATACAAATATTTCTATAAAACATATCTGAAATCCCTGTTTTGTTGAGGAGTCTTTAGATTTTGAGTACAGGCACTGCAAGAATAAATGATCTGTTGTGTTTCATAAGGTGCTTCATAAGGTTCTCCTAATGTTGCTCATTTTCTCTTCAGACCTCTTGCACTGAGGCTATTGGAGATATTATGGTTACAATTTTAGATGAATATTGATGTTAAAAATCCCAGTTGGATCTTAAACCAGACTTTTCAGCTTGTTATTGTAGGCTAGTTAGTGCATAGCTAATAAAATAGACAAGTTTCCATTGCTGTCTCATTTTTGTTGTGAAGAATGTTTCTGCTGTCACCAGTTTTGCTCTAAAGATTCTAAGCTGCTGTTTTCAGCTGCATAACGGTTGAAAGAGATTCAGAGATTTCCTAACTGTGATAGTGGATTTAGTGTATGTCACAGAAATGTTGCAATCACTACCATTTCAAAGCAGCAGCTGAATAATCCCAGATATGATGAATAAACTATTATTTGATTAGGCTAAAAAGACAGAGCTTTCTTTTCAGTTTTGGTGAATACAAATGTATGTGTTCCATGGGGAAGGGAATCACAGAGGATTTTTCACATGGGAATAGCATTCCTACAGCATTAATTTGTTTTTTGTAGTTTTTGAGAGTGGACCAAGACAAAGACAGAGAATGCAGCCTGGACTGTGCAGGTTCCCCTCAGAAATCGCTCTGCGCATCTGATGGAAGAACTTTTCTGTCCCGGTGTGAATTTCAGCGAGCAAAATGCAAAGACCCTCAGCTGGAAATAGCTTATCGGGGCAACTGCAAAGGTGAGCAAATCAGTTTCTCTTGACCATAATGAAAAATAATAGACTTTAAATAGTTTTGAAAATATCTATGTATTGAGAACTAGAAGTGCTGTACTTGAAGAGTTGTCTAAAAGCAAGTAGGTTGAAATCCATCCTGTTAATTCTATAACAATAGGCTACATAAAGATAAATTATTCTTTATCCATCAGCAAAAATATGACTCCCCCACCCATTTACAGTATAATAAGTCACTATTAAGGAAACCGTAGGGTTAGGTCCTTGTTCTGAAGGACTGCATCATTGTCAGGCTCAAAGTAACTCTCAGTTGTTATCTCCTGAGGCTTCTTATCTACTGCAGTTTGGTATTTTGAGTTACAGATGGTCAAATTCAGTCTTGTCATTCCTAAGGGCAATCATTTAGTTAGAGGGGGAAAAAAAAGAAAAAAAAAAAAAAAAAAAGGAAAAAGATCTGACTGGTTACTGTTGTTTTGATTTATTCTAAAATGTAATCCCCCAACACAAGTATGTAGAAATTGTAGGATTTTTTTTTTTTTTTACATAACTGAAAGTTGTGTAAACCCTCAAATAGTGTAATTCTGAAATTCAGTGAAATGGTTTGTAATGCTTAGAGCCCTCACAGGCCATTGCTACCTACATCATCCACTCTTTTACTTCCAACCGCTGTTTAGAGAAACTGTGCAACATGCAACCCTAGCACTTCAGTTCCAATACTTATATTCACAGTTAAATCTTTTCACTTTTAGAGTAGCTTGGTGCTAGAGAATGTGGTTGCCATGTGACATAACTGCTTACTGAAATGTAGGGTGATTCCCAACACAATAATCTTTTAAAATGTAAGAATAGCAATGGTCATACAGATTTACTTTCCCTTTCTCTCTCTCCAAAAGATAGGGGCAGGGGGGAAGAAAACCGCAGGGACCATCCCAATGCAACCTCTAGGAGGCAATTTTCCACATCATTTCTCTCTGTTAGCTCCAGGAAACCTCTGAAGCATCAAGATTGCTTCAAAGAGACATTCTGTCTCATCTTCTGCCTAGATGAAACACTACGCTCATTCTTCACCACTTTCATAATAAGCCATTGTGTTACCTGATGGATCTGTTTACTTCTGTGAACAAGGATAACATAATGAAGCTACCTGAGCCAAAGCTTTTGTTACATTCATGAATGACAGAGAGAATTATTGTACCCTTCGTATTTGTTCATTTTATACATTACAGCACTACACACTTTTATGGAAATTAGTTTTACAGAATGTTTTTCTTTAATTTTTTTTTCCTCTTACCATATTGACAATGTCATCTGCAAGAATTTTTTTCCATAAAGATGCACTGAATTGCCCTACCGAAGGTGTCCCCAGCAACACTGGCAAATTTTTCTGTGGACAACAGCTACTATTTGGAGAAGTGCTCATTTGCTGTTTATTTATTAATGAGTAGTGTGTCAGTACAATTGCAGACTTGGAATTAGACACCTTAGGCAGCTTAAATATTGCTAATAGCAAATACACATCATACCCTCATCAATCAAATACTTTTGATCTTTCAATTAAATGAATGCAAACATCACTCTAATGTTTCAATATTTTTTCCTTTGCTTGGCAATAGGCACATGATTGCCAATAATATACTTGGTCAATATCAGCAAGAGACCAGCGCTCTTTTAATTTAACATTTTCATAGTCTGTCTTATTCAGTCAAAGCACTCTTAAATTTTGAAATGACCAATGTCTTTATTCCTACCCATGGTTGCAATCATCAGAAATATTTCAAGCTGTAAAAACAAGTTTTAGAGAAGAAAAAAACAATTTGTTGGCCTAGCTGCAGTTTCAGTTTTAGCATTGCTAGAGCTACTTTTGATAGTCCCATCAAACATTCTTCTGAAAGAGCTAAGCAAGTCCTCAGATTAAGACCTCTTTTGAGCCTGTTGCTTTTGAGTGGTGAAATTTGTTGTTGCAGGTGATGCTTGACCAAAGAGCAGAGGGTTGTTTTAGTAGGGCTAACCAAAAAGTGATGGTTCCATTTCAGGGCAACTTTCAAGGTTTCAGAATTTGTTTTCATTCCGTGTTGGAATGAAAGCAAATCCTCTTGGAAGTGTTCATGTGTCCCCCTAAAAAAACCAGATACCCACCCCAACCCCACCCCTCCATTAAAACATTGGTTTTAAAGCAAGTTTTGAGGTTGCTAATGCAGGAAAAAGTGAAAGAAACATGCATGGTTGCACGTGGAAGTTATGAATGGAGAAAAGAGATGATTCCTGGTATAGGATTCACAACTTTAAATCTGTGTCTGATACTCATCCATCATTGATCAGAAAAGGCAGTCTTAAGTTTGTATCTGTCTCCTCCTGTTGTCTTCTCAGGTAAAAATCCCTGTTCACCTCACAAAAATCTTATCTGAAAATTAAATACTTCCAGGTACCATTTTAATTAGTTGAAAACATTGTGACCATTCTATTTTTCATAGAATCATAGAATCGTTTAGGTTGGAAAAGACCATTAAGATCGTCAAGTCCAACCATTACCCTAGCACTGCCAAGTCCACCACTAAACTATGTCCCTAAGCACCACATCTACATGTCTTTTAAATATCTCCAGGGATGGAGACTCAACCACTTCCCTGGGCAGCCTGTTCCAGTGCCTGACTACCGTTTCAGTGAAGAAATTTTTCCTAGTATCCAATCTAAACCTCCCCCTGGCACAACTTGAGGCCATTTCCTCTTGTCCTATCGCTTGTTACTGGGGAGAAGAGACCAACACCCACCTTGCCAGAACCTCCTTTCAGGTAGTTGTAGAGAGCAATAAGGTCTCCCCTCAGCCTCCTCTTCTCCAAACTAAACAACCCCAGCTCCCTCAGCTGTTCCTCATAAGACTTGTTCTCTAGACCCTTCACCAGCTTTCATTGCCCTTCTTTGGACATGCTCCAGCACCTCAATGCCTTTCTTGTAGGGAGGGGCCCAAAACTGAACACAGTACTTGAGATGCAGCCTCACCAGTGCTAAGTACAGGGGCACTATCATCTCCCTGGTCCTGCTGGCCACACTATTTCTGATACAAGCCAGGATGCTATTGGCCTTCTTGGCCACCTGGGCATATTGCAGGCTCATATTTAGCCCGCTGTTGACCAGCACCCCCAGGTCCTTTTCTGCCAGGCAGCTTTCCGGCCACTCTTCCCCAAGCCCGTAGCACTGCCTGGGGTTGTTGTGAGCCAAGTGCAGGACCCGGCACTTAGCCTTGTTGAACCTCATAGAATTGGCCTCAGCCCATCGATCCAGCCTGTCCAGATCCCTCTGTAGAGCCTTCCTACAGCCCCCAGCAGATCAACACTCCTGCCCAACTTGTCATCTGTAAACTTACTGAGGGTGCACTTGATCCCCTTGTTCAGATCATTGATAAAGATATGTGTTGATAAAGGTTTTTGTTTGGTTCAGTCTATTCACTAGAATTCTGAACACCTTGACAGTTTATGTTGACAACCTTTTGGAATAATTTTGAGTCCGTCAGTTCTTGTTTATATATTCAGAACTGTGATTTCTTTTTACATCCATAAGGGAGCTTGAACCACCACCAGACGGATGGCTGCTTTCTCTGTGTCTTTTTTTCTTGAGAAAACCAAATTTGGATTGACTATCTTTTCTCCTCTTCACCTATTCTCAACACTTGTTGGCTCTATTTGCTTTTGATCATTTAAATGTTAAAATTACGAAGGGATAGTTTGCTTTAAATATGCTTGCTTTCCTTTCTTAATTCAAGGTTTGTTCACAGCAACAGTGGTCAGCTCAGGTAATTCTTTAGCATTGCAAAAGAAACCATTGTTAGGGTCTGGATCTTAAAGCTAAAATAACAGAAAACAGTGGCAGTATTTATACATTTTTCTTTTCTCGCACTCCTGTCCTTCTAGTTCCTGATGGCTGTAGCAGAGACTGAAACAGCTTTAACAAAACCAAAAATGAACAAACCCTGAACCTTCCTCTCGGTTCTGTAAAACAACTCACCTTTGACAATATAAGCATCAAAATAGACTGTTCTGATAGTGGGCTTTTTTGACATCCTTACGAAGTTTTATAATATTTCTCTTTTTTTTGCAGTTCACTTCCAGGCAGTGCTGGAATCCATTGCTAAGCTTGGAAATGCTATAAGAATTTACAATCTTGTAAAATTTCCAGGCTGCTTTTGCAGTTTCAAAGATCTCAAATAATCTGCGTACACTGTAGATGAAGCGTATCCACATTTTTGGATACTTTTCCAAAAAAAATCTAAACTCTGAAGTTCTGGAGATTTGCCACTTGCTTGACACAGACGTTTACTGTGCAATAAGATTATGAATCTAATAAATAAATGTATGTACACAGCTTAGAAATATTATTTGTGTTAGGGGGACAGTTAAAGTATTATCTGTGACAAGGATCCACTACACACACGCGCACGCGCACTTCACAGTAAATCTGGCCCAGCATAGCCAAAGAAACAGAACATACAAGAAGTGGAAAAGCAATATGATTGCTTTTAAGCTGGTCAGAAAGACACAGAGGCTATGCCTACACTAGTTAATTCCCGTAGCAGTTTTCAACATTAGGCTTTTGAAGTAGTTTCCCATGACAGTAAATAACTCCAACTTCAGACCTCAAGTGTAGAAAGCCTGCTAGCTGATTACATCTTGTTCAAAGTGAGCAATATCTGTCACAGGAGTGTCTAGTGGAGGGACCGCAGTTTTTCTCTCTAATGGACCATCAAGCGAACTGTGACTAGTGGCCAGCAGCAGTTCAATTTGCAGTTTTGCTAATGGTGTAAGGGTGAATGGGAACAGGAGGCACTGTAGTTCATCTGGGGTTTGAACTTTCTTTAAGCATTTAAGCTCTTTATATGAATATTTGCCAAGATTTAGGCAACTTGTCAGGAGGAAGCTGAAGAGCATCCTGTGATTGATTTTTGGATGTCTGTGGCTACTGGGAATGTTTCACCTGAACAACAAAGCCTCTGTCTCCCATGGAGATGTCCCTCTTAGAGTTAGCTAAGAGGAACTCCTGTTGGTTTAACTGAAGTTTGCCCTGAAAGTGGTCTGCAAGCATTGAAGGATAATGCACTCAAAAATACCCTTTTTTTCTTTTTCTCTTCTTGTTCCTTAAATAACATTAAGAATGCTTGTTCCCTTTCTCAGTTGTTTTGTTTGGTTTTTTTTTTTTAAGAGAATGTACCAGGCCCATAATTGGGGCATTGGAGACTAATATTCTGAATGTATTAAGCAAGTGGCTCAGTAATAATATTTGGTATTCTGACATTGTGATTGATGGAAAAACAAATTCACATGTACAGTCCTGCCAGCATACCTCTGCTGTAACATAGAGTTCTTGAAATATCCTAGCTGAGGTGCTTGGATTTCTTGGCTTCTCTACCAATACTTCACTAAAATAAGACTTCTCTAATGGCTGGAGGTTTGATACAAACTATTGGTCACTGTAAAATTGCAACTGCCAACTCGCATCACGTTTCCTTACTTCACCGTCATCATTTAGCAGCAACATGGGTTTACAGTGAACTGTTAAACTGGACTTGGGACACATCTCTGAGCGGTCCATACTCAGAATGGCAATGTAAGGAGCTTTACACAGAGTGATATTTAATTTGTGAGTGGCTTGGCATTTAGTCTGGCTGGCACTCAGAGTATGTATTCAGTATTTGCAGAGGTGGCCCCAGCAGGGCCTCGCTGCTTTGTGACCACACCAGGGATAGCTATCACACGCAGTAGTGTCATTATTATTCTATAACTATGTAGATCCCCTTTTTCCTTTGGAAACCCTAGATAGCTTATGTTTAGCTTAATTCATTTATGGTATCTTAAAGAGCATGGATGTTTAAAAATGCCATTCTTTTATTGGCTATCATAGACATAACAAAAGGTACTATCTTCATTCTCACAATTCACATAAAGAACTGAAGCACATCAAACTATGAGTGGAATTTCCCACAAAGAGGTATTTGACTATTTGCTATTTACTTTCCTTAAAGAGAGAAACATCCAGCATTTGTTTCATTAAAATGGGGCTTTCAGCAATAGTGAAAAGTTACACTCATTTGAACTATTACTACAGTGAGTTAATGAATGAATTAAGGACATGCTTCAATAATTTGAAATTATATGAAATAAGGTATCTTTCTATCCTTGTATAAACATGCTAATATGATTTTCCCTTTGTGAAGAGAAAGGAGTACATTGCTGGGCAGTAGTTGTTTTGGGCTCGTAAATTAATCTTGGTCACATAATTCATGTATCTAAGCATCCTTTTGGGAAACATTACTGTTGCTTCTTAGCTAAAGAACTGGGTTGTAAATGCTGGACATGGTTTCTGAGTGCACGCCTTATCCTGTATTCTCTCGGAGGCTGCCCTCAAGCTCAGGTTTGCTTGCAATCCAGGTGTGAGCTCAACATGTGCTCCATGTGGTCGCAGTGCCTGAGCAGGCTGCGTTTGGGAGGCAGAACATGCTCCCGAGATGTTTCATTTGGAGAGAGAAAGACATAGTGAGTAGGTTTGGTTCTTTTCCTAACTGAAATGAGTGAAAGTGGGACTGGAACAAGGTGTCAGTCTATAAAATAAACCTGAACACACACTGAGAGCTTGCACAGTCTGCAGATTGAAAGCAGAACAGTTTTCGCTCTCCTTATCACCTCTTGTTTTTCTCCTCTCCCTTGTCTTTTTTTCCTCATATTTTATGAGGAAAAAGAAAAAAAGAGAGGGGTGCAAGTTTTTTTATTATTTGGGAAAAAAATGTGTTAAAATGAAAATGTATTGAGCAGTGGTACCAGTTTAGTTTTTTTTGAAAATAAACTTTCTGGGAAAAAATTGGTTATAAGGCATATTTTTATCTTAAAATACTTTTATCTAGGAGCTGTCTCCTCCTTTTTCAGACATATTTTCTCACTGTAGACCCTGCATTTAATCTGTGGGATGACTGCAAGTGTCCAGACTGTAATGCTGGCAATCCTGATACAAACACTGTTCAGCCCCAACCTCATTTTGGTTTTGAGTCTTTATTTATGTTATGTGTCGAGCTATTATGTAGCAAGCCACTGTAGTAATAGCGTTAATTTGAGAAACTAAATATTCAGCATCTCGGTGAACAAAAGGTATCTACATACAGAAGTTATAATTTATGTAGTATCTGAGAGCAAGAGCAATTGGCTTCTGATTATACTTTCTAGTAGGTATGCAGTGGGGGTGGATAAAGTTTTAAGTACATTTGGAATATTTTTTGTGGCATATCCTTTACTCTTTTAAATGTATCTAATGGTACATAGAACACAGGACAAGTAACACTGCAATAGTATTCACAATTTGCCGCAGGTGGAATTTATCTCTTTTTAGAGTATTCAATTTTTCTTGATAATATTTGTCCAAGCAGAATTTGCCAAAGCCAGACTGCACAGAAACAAGGCATATGAGAACATTCTTAGGTACAAAAAGGGTACCTTTTTAGAACCAAATATGCACTATTGCAATTGTATGAAAGTAATATCTTTTTTTTTTTGTGGAGTTTTCTTTTAATTTCTGCTCATGTATTTTCAATTTAAGTTTCAGGTTTAATATAAAATGAACATCTTAAAGCAAGCGAAGTAGAAACTATTACTGCTAAAGCAATAATACTGCACTGAAGACTAGGAGCCACAAATAGCTGCAAGCCTTTTCAGATTTTCAGTGCAAGAATTACAAATTGGCAAATATGAGTCTTCTCCAAACTATTTATAAAATCTCTCTTCTGCTCAGAAAGCCTACTCTGGCCTTTGGTATGTAAAAAATCAGAAAGCTGTAGCTTTAGATTTTCTTGCAAATATTTGATTCAGTTCTAGTCAGACTATATCTCTCAAAATGTGACTGTTAGCATATTGAGAGAAATATTATTGTGCCAAGAAGGAATCCAGCACAGCATTCCTTATTTTATCTTAAGGCTTAGCTATCTAAATTGCTGGGTGGTTGCAAAATGTGGAAAAAAGAAAAAAAAAAAGAAAACAACAAAGAAACCCCACACTGCCTGCCACTGTTAGATGCCAATAGAGGAGAGTTTAGGCTAAGATTGCTCTGCTGTTTTGTTTGAATCCAGAATGCAGCAATAAAAATAAATAGTGAAAGAGTCGGCCAGCCCTTGTCACGAAGCAGCAAGTCTTTATTTTATGGCTGTGTCAGGCTAAATGTCTGTGCTGACATCCTTTCCTACCCAGGAGGCTAATAATCTGTGCATCTTTGAAACTGAAACTTTGAGCATGTATGGCTTGCTATGTGTTTCCTATCACTAGAGGCCACAGCTATTTATATGCTTTGTTGGTAGACATGATCAGTTCTCTGGAATATACATTGACCTAGGTCAAATATCGTAGAAAATTTTCATGTTATGAGTAGTTTATACCATATAAACCAAATGGTGTCTTGTGCTCTGAATAAAACATTTTTTATGCTAAACTAACTACAAATCAAGACTATTTGACTTTTATCATATTGCTACCAGTTAGCAAAAGGGTATAGCAGTGGGAAAGAAACACAGAAGTAGAAAAAAAACTCTGGTTCACTGTTAGGACAATTCAGTAAAGTGCTCAGGTGGATAGCTAACTTCAAACAGCTTGTTGCACTGTATATTTCGAAATTTAAGGGCAAGTAAGTTTATATAGGTATTCTGGCATAATGGAGGGGCAATAAGGGAAACCTACAGAGAAACAGTGAGATGTATTTGGATTATGTGTGTCTATACTAGGTCTGCTTGTTCGCATCTATGTGACTATAGAAAAGCTTTCTCTTTAGTGTAAGAACGGCTAAGTATCTGTGGAAAGCCCTCGAGGGAACTTTTTCTTCAAACGATTAAGTTTAACCACTTTATGAGTAGTTTTAAGAAAGTGGTAAATGTTTCTGATCTGTTCAGCGGGTTATTCCATCTATAATAAAATAACGAAATAAGCTATGAAGTATATTTTATGCATAAATACATAACAAGCCCGTGTCACACACAGTAATCTCTTTGAAAGCAAGCGAAGTCTGCTCAGTGTATTGGGACTGGGAAAGGTACTTTTATTCTTACTGAAATACATAGCAAACCAAGAAATACCGGATGAACTAAATCAAAATCTTTGCAGGAGATTTATCTATTCTTTTGGCAAGCTGTATACTTTTCCATGAGACAATCTGGGTTAGATCTCCCTGTGGAGCCCCAAAGTTGCTGTAAATTCAGTTGTATTAAATGTCACTTCAGAGATGGTGTTTACACCCTTGATGAGTTTGTGTCATTGTTTTAAAGATAAACTTCTACTTTGCAGTAATAAACTTCTCTCTGTGTGATATATTATTCAAGGATTAGCCAGCAGAGTTGAAGTTGATGGATGTTTCTTTTTTTCCCCAAGCTCAGTGTTTTCAGTGCTGTACTGTTGGAAATAAGGCATAAAATGAGGTTAGTTCCAAGTCAGTCCTCTGCTGTTTGTGAAGCTCATTCTGTTTCCAGAATTTCTTTAGGTACTGCAATTTGCTATTGACTTCACTGCTATTGCAGAAACTCCTGTACTCTACAGTGTCATGCATGACAGTATCTGGTTCTGGATCCTGCAGTGGTGTACCAGTGTCACTTCACTTCATAGGTGAAAGTCTTCCCTGTTGCATATAGAGGCTTAGCACAGAATTAAGATGGCTTTATATTTCACCTGTGCCTTCCAGAAACTGGTCTCGTCTGGAAGCCAGAATTGTCACCAGCACAATTCAGAAAGACCTGCTGCCCAAACAGCTACAACTCTGTAATCTCCTCAGTTCTGTGTATTTCTGTCCACTCCCATGCACCCATTTTTGTCTTCAGTTATACACTCCAAGATGTATTTGTCATCTTAAACCTCTAGCTACCTTTGCAGTCCTGGTGCTAAGTCACAGTGGTACAATCAACACACTGTCCGACATACTGTGCTAAAATGCATTGAGCCCTGTACCAACCCAGTTTGACAACTAATACAGTCCAAGTGAGCTAATTTAAGGTAAACTCATGCATCTTCATGCTCAGTTTCTATGCCAGGAGAATTTTTTTCCCAGAAAGCTTCTGCAATGTAAAAGCCCATTTACCTGGAGTTGAGAGGATAAAGTCTCACTGCGACAGTCATTGACATAATTCAGAACTACAGCTGGGCATACATATCTGCAAAATTAGTTTTCCCATTGTCTGAGTATAGGCAAATATGACCTCATTTCAGCCATCTTTTTACAGGTCTTAGAACCAAATGGTCTTTTCACCAGGTCATATACCAGATTCTCGCTTGAGCCTGCTGGCTCCCTTATTAGTACTTAAGCTAGGGAGAGAAATAAAGTATAGTGGGAATTATAGTCAGAAACCAGTAACAGTTTCAAGGCCCTTATTTTTCCGCTAGATGGTTCCAAAAGTTTAAACAAAAACAGATTTAAAAAAAAAAAAGCTTTTTTTTTTTTTTTTTGAGCTAGAAATCTAGTATAAGAACAATGAAACAAGGCTGACTTGTTCCAGTGATGCACAGTGTTGCACAGTGCTTTTCATCCTTCCAACACCTTGCAGACTTGGAGTCCCCTCTGCTCTCAGGTTGTTTGTCACCAGTGTGAGGCCGTTCACCCCAAAAGAGTTTGTCCTGCTTTGGTCAGGGTCCTTGATGATCAAAATCAAAGCTGTGGGCTGATTAATCAGCACAGGGCTACTGGGTAAGTCCCACCACCTTTCGTTCTTGGTCTTCCTTTTAAAATAATCAGTCTCTCCTGATCTGAATGATTCCTGTTCTAGATGAAAAGGAAAGTTGAATCTGTATGTGAGAGACTTTACTGGTATCCCCTTAGATGTCAATATTCCTATAAACCTCCTTCTGGCAAGACGCTTAAGCCTAGACATCCTAGACTCATCCTGAATTTGAGACTCATGCGAGTCGTCTTCATGAGTTAGTTACACTTGTGCAAGGTGCACAGAGGGGCCCATAGACTAGAATTGTCTGGGTGCACTCACAGGACTTTGCACAGTGAGTCCCAGATTTGGCTTCACTGAGCATGAGCAATGGCCATGTGCAAGGTTTGTTTCCCTATGGATTAGGATTTCACCCATCACTGACTTTTGCCTGTTAGGAGCTGCAGGGTCTCCCTACATCTATCTCGTGTCTGATATTTTGATGTATGCTCATGTTTCAGTCTTTCTCCCAGTCATGGCAAGAATTAATTTTGTCGTCCTTTTTCAGCTGTTATTTTCATAAATGTCTAGCACTTAAATTTCTTGAATTCTTCTTCTCCTTTGGAAAATTTGCTTGAAATCGTGTAGTAGATTTAGAAGGTATTGCGACCAGGACACAGAGGCAGATGCTCAGATGGTGTAATCTTACAAATTTATTTTTAAAAATATTATAATTTCTTTTGGCTTCAGTGGTGTTTTATTTGGAAATAATTTAGCTCCCCTGAATTAATAATCTAATGTTCATTAGTATTCTGAGGAAGAATGTTTTTATATGTCTTTTTATCTTGACCACCCTATTACATTTCTTCTGTCAAGTTTGGACTGCATCTCTGTGTCATAGTTACTCCCCTTGGTAGTATTTTGGTGAAATAAAAAACCAGAACTATGAATAATGTTTTGACTATACAGAGTTTCAGATGCTTAACTTGATAAGAGATTTTCCTCATGGGTTTATTTTGGGTATACTGAAGCACAATAATGCCCAACTGCTTTAAAATGTTTCCATAGTTATATAATACAAAATAAGGCTTCAAATGTGAATTTTATATTCCACTAAATTTGGCCATTTTTTATTTTAAAGCATATTAGATCATCCACAAATAGGAGGCCTTTAGAGCATCAGGCTGTTTAGGAACAAGTGGTGGACAGTTTTGGAGAACTTCTCTTTCTCCTTGGCATGTTTTTATGATAATTCAAATATTGGAGATAATTTACAACCCTGCTGGTACTATACCAGAGACCTTATGTGATGGAATTTATATCACTTTTCCTTTTAGACATTTAAACCACATGTCATTCTAGAAAAACGAGGACAGAGGTCCAACAAAGGAGTGATTTATTTTCAGTTAGAATACTAGCTACATCAAAACCACATGTTATTAAGTACTGTATAACCAAACCATGCTCAGAAGAAGGCTTACGACACTAAAGCTTGCTTAAAATGTTTCTTTTTTTTCCCCAAAATCTTTGGCAGTGCATACGTTAACAGACTTTACCTGAGCTGCAGACTACATTGGCTATAATTTTCCCTTGACGAAACAAGTTATTAAAGTACCAGAGTACAAATTAATTCAGTTCCTTATTATTTTTCTCACATTTCTGGATGGTTGATCTTTTCTGTCCATTTTAGGTAACATTGCATCTCTATGAATATCCCTTATGAAACAGCATAATATGATTATGGTTGTTAAGACTGAAACATAGTTTTTCAAAGTGAAACAAGTTGTATTTTGGGCACTTTACCAACATGAACTCTAATAATGCTCCTGTGAGAAGAGTAAACTAATGCACAGAAGTAGTGCACACAAATCCAAGACCAGAAGCGAAATCAATAAGAAGATTAGAATTAAGGGGCCCCAACTTTGTTTTCAGGATGCAGATGCTGAGGACCAGTTTCTGTCCTCATTATGCTGCACTTCCACACCAGATTGCCTAGGACTTTAAGGGAATTTTTTGTGTTAATGTTGCCAGGTGAGTTGTCCAAAGCTCAGTGGAGATGACCAGTGAAGGACTGATCCTGTACAAAGGACTTCTGCAGTTGCACCAAGCTTCCATGCTGGTTTTGTGCATGTATGTGTGGATAATACTGGCACAGAGAGGGGGTGCTTGGGGGACTGGGAACTTAGCTGGCTCACCTGTATGCACCTGGGGATTTTTAGATGCCAAAACCCTGTCAAGATACGCTGGTATCAAATGGGGAAATGAAAGTGTTATGGCCTTGCTGTTTAGGTTCTGTTCAATGTGTGACTTGCATGTCCGAGAAAACCTATACCTGTGCTTTCTAAGAGCTGCATAAACATTCACAAATCACCACAACACCCCTATCTCACAGGTAATCGCTGGACAGTTTTAGTCCTAGAAAGGAACTAGCCAGTTACTGTCAAACATCTTAAAACAAAGCAGGGGTCAGAAACAGCAAATTTCTCTGCTTGTATGCTTGAGATCATTCTAATTCAGATGTTACAGTCGCATCTTGAAATCATTAATACTACCTTAAGCTTGCCTGGTATTCTCATTTGTCCTGAAATTGCTTAGCTCAGGCAGATCCTGAAGTATTGATTCTGCATCAGCAACATGCTAGAATTTGTAGCGGAAAAGTATGTAGTATATGTCTTTTCTCACCCTTTGGCTGCCTAATTGAAATGTAGTTATATGTATTAGACAATATATTATATTAAACTATAGAAACTCTACTGAATTAAAGCTGTATAGTTTGCTGCCTTGTCTTGGATGGAGACCAGTACCAAGTAATGCAGGAGATGGTGCAAGAAACCACACAGTGGACAAAAAAGGACCATGTGGTAGGCTTTGACTTGTGCCATGTCTAAATCATAAACTGTTACAGTAAATTTTAGCATAATATGAATGAAGCATGTCCAAAATTACTATTGAATCACCTCCCTCACAAGCCACTCTGCTGTACAGTATATTTTATTTTATTTTTTTTTACCAGCCTGGTTGGCACATCCAAGGCAGTTATACTCCTGCTGCCTGCTTTGCCTTTCCTGAAGCCCTAAAAAGCTAGTGCTGCCACCAGCACTGAAAGAATATTGTGGGGCACAAAGTGGCAGCTATTGCCATGTTAAACTGATAGGAGAAGCCTGCTTTGGGCTTCTGCCCTTTGGCAGCAGTTGGAGCAGTAAGGTTGTCTCTCCAGGCATCTCTCCATCACATCTCCCAGTTCTGTCCTTCCCCTCTGTGCTTCACTTTGTGGCCTCTCTTCTTTGAGGTGGCAAAATTTCAGTTTTGTTCACTCTGCTTGGCAGCATGAGCACATTTGGGCAAACCAAAAGGACTCACAGGTTAGACAGGCAGTCAAAGGTTGGAGGAAGAACATGATTATATTAGTGATTCACATATGATACTCCACATAAAATGTTGCTATCATGCAGGTGAATGAGATAAATTAGGACAATATTGCCCAGAAATTATTGTCTTCCATTGGTTTTGTTCCCTAAAAAAATGCAAGCGATTGTACATTTTCCCTGATTATAATTCCAGTTCTCTTTACATGGGTCTCAGAGCCTTCTTCCTTTTTCTTAATTTAGGTTATCAGCTATCTTTTCTTTATATTGCATCATCCATTGCATTGTCTTCTCCTTTTCTCTAGATGTTTCCAGATGTGTGGCTGAGAGGAAGTATACCCAGGAACAAGCTCGCAAGGAATTTCAACAAGTGTTTATCCCAGAATGCAATGACGATGGCACATATAGTCAGGTTGAAAATTTTTTATTCAGTATCTTGCATGACTGGAAAGTCAGAATATGACTTTGCAGGGGATGAAGAAGAGACAAATGTAATGAAGGGAAATGTAATTTCAAAATGAAATATAATTTGTGCTAACACTGACGTTAAAAAAATGGAAGGAAAATTCGTGTTTTGTGCCGAGTCCTTGTTCTTTTTTTCAGAGTTGGCCGGCAAAAGAGCCAAACATTACCGTTGTTCATGTGATACACTCCCTGTTCTTCTAGGCCGAGGCAGCTGAGTCATTCTTGTAGCCCCCTGAATACTCATCAGATGGTAAAATGCTTGGAATTTCTGATCTGTTCCTGATCCCAACCAGAAATCTTGTGACCAGAGTCCATATCTTAGTGCTAAAGCATGAATCATACAGGATTCTTCCCTATTCTCAGCTGAATTTCTGTACAAGCATATGGTCTGAGACTAACTTACTTAGGGTAGATCATGGAATTCAGAAGGGACGCAGTTAGAAGCTTTTGCTGTGATATATATCCCAATCAAGATCACCTTCTGCCACCTCTGTACTGCATTTCAGTTGCAGAGTTGTGCAAAAGACAGGCCTTCTCATTTTAAGAATGGTGAGGGAAGTGATATTGGCCCTCAGGAAATACAATGCAATTGATTTCTAAGAGGAATTCCAAGAGTTTCCTTTCTGACAGCTTGGGATATGAATAATGCTGGCAGAAGCACTCTGTCCTGCTCCTTTAGTGGATGGAACAACATGTTCTCTATGTGGAAAAAAACTCAAGATTGCTTGCTTCAGGAACAGTTTATGTGTCCCTTGAGGAACTTCGTTGTGAGGTTCTCATAACACCTGCACCTCACTCTTTTGAAATAGAGAGTAAACAACCACATATTTCAATATTTTTCTCTTCCATTGGATTCTGAAGGACCTACCGCACTTTGCTTGAAATAAACTCTTCTTTATGCTAAAGAATCATATGTAGGGCTGAGACTAGGTCCATTATAGTTTATTGTTCTAGCTTTTGCCAATATGGTTTGCTGGACTAGTCTTTTGTACTCATGTGTCATGAATGCTGTGAGACTACAGACATATGTCTGACAAATTGCATGTGGTTCATGTAATTTCTGACAGGTTCAGTGCCATAGTTACACTGGATACTGCTGGTGTGTCACTCCCAATGGTCGTCCTATCAGTGGTACTGCTGTGGCCCACAAAACTCCCCGGTGCCCAGGTAAGACTTGTTTGGCTGGCCAGGTTATGACATTGTCTCATGAAAAGTAGAGTTTATCTGTGGCATCTGATTAGACTTAAGGCAAAAAATTCTTCACTGGAAGAGTGGTTCAGCCCAGGAACAGGTGCTGGCAGAAGCTGTGGACTCCCCATCCTTGGGGATTTGCAAAACTCAATTGGACATGGCTCTGAGAAAGTTGGCCTAGCTTTTAAGCTAGGCTTACATGAGTTCTGAGTTCACTGCCACCCAAAACCTTCCTGTGATTCTATGATCCATCTGCTTTATTTGTACTATATCTATTGAAGGGGTTTTCTGCAGTGGTTATTTGTATATTTATGTGTCAATAGATGAAACCATGCAACTGACTTGCTGAGGTAGTCCTTTTTTTATGTTGAAACTCTCTTGCACGTAAACTCATTGCAAAAAATTTCAGAGGGCTTTACCTTTTTGATATTTTAAGTATTTACAGTATAGGAAAAAAAAACCATCCCCCCAAAAAATATGGAGTGTGAATGCCCTGATTTGTAACATAGCCCAGTGAAGGAACTCCCACAGCAAATCCCATGAATGACCAAATCCAGAGGAGAAATAAAAATGAAACACAGCATTAAGAACGTAACGGAATCATTGTCGGTATAAATTAATTGCCAAATCAAACTCATTGCCATGTGTACGGCCCTTTGTCTTTCAAGACAATTAACAGGTTCACTGTTTTTTAGGAGTTTGCTTCTGACCCTATTTCATTGACATTGATAATAAATATAAATCCCCAGTGTATGAACAGTTACCAGAATTGCTATTCACCTTCCTTGAGTCTGACAGAATCGCACAGAAATACTGGAACTTATGTATTGCGTTTCTGTTTGTGCTGCAGCACCGTTCTCTGTCAGAGAGCAGAAGAAATAGCTTTAAAAAGCTAACCCTGTAATGTAAATGAAGCTGGAAAAAAGTGGATTAGAGCCTTTGAGGGAGTTCACCTGGTCTGATCTACTTCAATCGTTCAAGCACCATATTGATGTTTTCAATAAATAGATGGAGGAAGGAAGAGAACACTGAGAAAGTTTCAACAAAGATTATAAAAAGTTAATTCCACTTTTACGGTCTGTCTTTTTTAACTGATTTGCAGAATCTTCCATGCATCTTGCCTGTAGGTGAACTTTAGCTAGAAAGTACTCTTCAGACTAATCGTTTTGATCCAGTCTGAAAAGTCACTGTGTAATGACAGTCAATTGTGAAAAATAATATAAAATTTTCAGAAGCCTTAAAATGGAGAAAAATGTGCATTAATTTTAATGTAATTATCGTTTATAACTGCATCACATCTTCAGAAGACATATGGTTAGGATAGCATTGAGATGCTTCAATGTATTCTTGAACAGAGGTGCTTTTGCATGTCCAGAGCCAGGGCTTCCCTGAAAGGATGCCTTCATTGCTCTCTCTGCAATATCAATTTGTAGCTTCCTCTCTTTCACTGATATCAGTGAAAAAGGGGTTATGTTGGTGCTGAAAGTTCAGCAAGTAATTGTTTGACAGATGTGTCACAACATATGCCATTATGTTTGGCTCAAAATGTTGCTGAGTTACTGTACTTTCACTTTTTCTATTTGTATCCAGTTTTATCAAGAACAAGCTGCAGTGTAGTTCCATGTTAATTAATAGATTAATATGAGAATTATTCCGTCTCCACAGGAACAAAACACTAGTTCCTCTCAAAGGTATATTCATGTGCCTAGCAGATAAACTGCCAGAGTGCTTCAGATCATTTTTTGAGAAGTGGGAAGGGAAGTTAGTTTTACAGAAATGTTAAGGAGAAGGCAAGAGTAGCATTTGATATTAAATTAGTAGCTCAGAGATAATTAGACTGCTCCAGGGCCCAGGTGATTATGCAGAGTCTGATTTTGCTCCATGGAAGATCGTGGGTAATTTTCCAATTGTCATGACACCCTTTGGGATTGTCTCTGCATATTTCCTCCCCTGCTTATATCAGTGCTCTCATGTTTTACGGCTTACCACTTCTCCTTTGTCCCTCAGGAAAGAAGTCCAGCGACAGCAGAGTTTGGAAATAGATTTGAAGTGCTAGGGGATTTTGCAGTAGTAGTGGTTAAGGGCTCAGTTTTAAGAGGTCTGGAGAAACCTTATTTAGCAGAGAACGGAGCTACAGATTTTCTCAGAAAGTTATGTGGTATAATAAGGCAAAACTTTGTTCTTATATTGCAGAATGAAAGCCTGAAGCACAACTGCACCCCTCTCCCATTTCCCAGTATGTCTTCAAAATTGCCATCTGTTTAGGATAACAGAGGTTTTTTTCTCCCAGGACTGTTGATGTTTTCCAGATCACCAATGATTCTCTTTTATACTTTTTCTTTAGTACCACTATGCACAGGAATTATGATCAAAATATTAGTGGGTATACTGAAGTTAAGTAGATGTACCCCTGTCTTAACTAGTATTTCAGGGATGTCATTTCTTCCAACGCTGTTGTCCCTAGTCTGTCATTGTGTGCTTGCTAGCCTCGTTGCAGGCATTGCCTTGCTATTTTTTGACATTGCAGGCAGATCTCCTGTAGCGGTGGCATCCTGACATCAGCATGTTTATGTATTTTCACTTGCTTCTGTGTATTCTGCAGGCATGATGCTATAGCTATTTCAAAGACATTTATGCAAATTTCTCAGTTTGCATGTGCCAGACATTTTTATCCCAGGATCACTTTTACCACCTCTTCCCTTTAGAGCAGAATGTGTCACAGACAATCAGGATGGCAGGCAGAGTCAATTATGAACATGCTTTTGTAATGATTTTCTCATAGGAAATGTGATACCATGGAATGTGTGAAAATTTCTCTTTTTAATGAAAATGTTCAGTGTTTCTTTTAAATTCTAGATTAGTTCTTCAGTAACTTCAGTTAAGGTCTGAATACGTGTCTAATCAACTGTGCTGTTCCTAAATTATGGGATAATGTCTTGCCTTTCATTTTCTCCCAGTAGAACCACCTTTGACTTTAGTGAATATCCAGAAATAGGAAAGAAGTGCATGGCAGCCTGGAAGAACTTGGATTTTAATAGGGGAAATATGGAACAGAATTTAGGATGGGCAGTTAGGAGTTTGGTTTCTCAATTGCATTCCCTATCTGTGCTTCACATTTACTTTACATTATCACAATATTAGATAGGTCAAACAATCAACCTCTAAGTTTATCTAACTGTTAATATTGGTTAGCTGCATAACGTGATGCTTCCTAAAGTTATCTCAAGTCCTGGGATGGAAAAGTGTCACATGTATATTTTTTATGTATCTACAATAGCTGCATGACCAATTTTATGCTCATTGTGTTGTTCTGGTTGATCTTATTGAAGCTGTCTTATTTGCCAGAGACACAAGGTGTGGAAGGATGAAGGTTATAAGCAGCATTAAAAAAATGCAGGACTCTTCAACTGACTTATGTAAAACCTTCACATCAATTACTACATCTTTACCTGAAAGAGGCTCTTCTTCCATCCTTTCCAGTTATTCCCACACCAACACTTGGTACTGCTAAAACACACATGATAAATCTCAGAATGCCATTCCGCTCCATGGAAGTAATCTCCACTGTTGCAGGAGCAGTGGTGAGGAAAGTAAATCAAACACATTCCCATGACAGCACTATAAAAGAAAGCTTCTTAAAAATGATGAATGTCCCCCAATACTTACACTAAAGAACACCAGACGTAAGAAAGACATTTTTACAACTCCCCATCTCTCTTACCAGCACTGCAGAAATTCCACAGGCATGGAGTCCTGGGAAATGGGGCAGAAACTGAGAAGCAGGTGTTAAATTATCATTGGAAAATACAGTGTTCACCTATTGTAGGGGTTTTATGCCATATTAACTCTTCTGGGCTTCTGCCAGTGAGATTGCAGAGGTATGGACACGTTTTATTATTCTGTGAAGCAGTTTTGCTACCTTACAATTAAGATGCCATGATCATCTTTTAAAGCCAAAACACAAGTACTTTCAAAAATTCAGAGCTCTTCCTCTCTGTATAATATTATCATCAGATAATATGATGAAAACGAATATATTTGGGAAGACAATGATCTTTTTTAGTTTACATTATATTGCTTTTGTTAGCTGGGAAAAATATCCATCCTTGAATTATCCAGTTCTTCTGTCCCAATACGTAGTACTTTCCCTATAAATACAGAGTCAGACACACACATATGTGAAATACAGAACAGCATGTCCTGTTTCTTGATATCTTCATTCAATGATTACATATCAAATATTCTTCAGCAGGAGATCAGACATCATTACCTGAACTGGATAATAGCAGACTTTCACCTTCTCTTTTAAAGCCCGGTCACATATGATCAGAACTATAGAAAATGGATATGCTAAAATCACAAACCACACTCACATCGAATTCCCTGGAAGATTTATTGTGCCTCAGAAATTGTGAGACTGAAACTAGGCAAAATTGTGGGTTTTGCAATAAACTAAGGCATAAATATTTCTGAATTTTTTTTTTTTGGTAATTCATCAGAATCATAAATGTATAGATGGCTAAGGAAAGATACAAGCTAGAATGGTACTAAATTCTTCTTGTTAAAATAATGCTGCTGAATCTGATATCCCTCCTTGTCCTCTCTCCTTCCATAAATATATTTATGTGGCGATTTGGTTGTTTACAGTGCACTGAAAACTTGGATGCTGATTGTATTGCCTAACTTTTAGATAAGTTATAAGTTGCTATTTCTGTTTCTTGCCTAGCTAAAATCTCTGTATTTGCAAGAGAATTATAATTATACTCCTGTGCATCAAAATTAAATTGAGAAACTACAGAGTTAATTGTAACTGGATGAAACTTGAAGAAAGATTGGATCACTGGTATTTAGTGCAATTAGAAAAACCTGTAATTTTGTATGCAGTACTTCCTAAAACTGGAACATCTTATTTGAGTTCAGGCTAAGCCTCTTATCAAATTCAAGCCAAGCACCAAAAAGCTCAGATCTGGCTTCAGCTAGCATAAATGCAAGAATGTGCCTCCTCTTCAGAGTGAACAACATGCATTAGTATTGCAGTCTATTTAGAGCAAGCTATCCCAAACACCCTGGGCTATAATTCCTACAATAATAATGGCTTTATTTTTCCTGTCTGAATTAATACTGATGTATCACTAAGTATATTGAGTTTCTGGTGATTCAAACATGATACAATAAAAACACACTACCACCAAAAAAGGAAACAAGTCTAAGCTAGAATATTTTTTATATGGATGTATAAAAGCTGTATTAAAAGCTGAATCCTTCAGAAGGTAATACCAGCTTGGCTGCATTGTCCTGTATTCTTTTATGGAGGCTTTAAAATCAGCATGCCAGATTTGTGATGTTAGCTGTCTTTCCCTCTGGCAGACTCCTGTGTCTAAACTTCATGCTGAACTAACCATCAGTTCAGCATGGTAAACAAGGCCTGTGATTTAGTGGGTTCTCTTATTTAAATAGTCCTTTTAGAACAGATTTATTGTGCTGTAAGATTTGGGGTTTTTTTTGTTTGTTTATTTTAAACCCAATGAATTTAGTTATTCCAGAAGGAAATGAATTAAGAAAATTAAGGCAACCAAATTATTTCACACATTTCTGACCATCTGTCAGATATGGGGGGGGGGGGTGTTAATTAAAACAGGTGTATGTAAGAAGAGACCATGTGGTAAGAATTGATAGACATGCTTTTTAATTTTTGATCACTCCATGTGGCTCTTCAGAGAGAAAAATACCACTTTTAAAGGTGTTTTTAATGCAGCAGAGATAAATATGTCATTAAGAAGTGGCTAGGAGTTAGAATAATACAAATGGTTGTAATAATGAGACATAAGCAAGAAATAAGGAAGTATTTCTATTTTAAACCCTAAGGACAACTACCTCCTGTAAAATCTACTAAGAAAACCAGTAGATTCTCCATTTCTTGATGACGATTTCAAGACTGGATGCTGGGTTGGGTTGGAGTCCAGGCTGGTAGAATAAGCTGTTAAAACCCATCTCCTGCAAACTTAACTCCTTTCCCACCACTTCTGTCTCCTTTCCTAAGGGCCACAGCTCTGAGGACATCTCCTGCAACCAGCTCAGGGTCAAACTCAGAATAAGGCGCTTTCCCTGCCTCCCCCAACACACACACTTTTCCACACCAGCATAGGGTTTCTGGAGGGCCTTGTATGAGGTATTTAAAGCAGAAGCCCCACAGAGCAGCTGAGGTGTGTGGGCAAGACTGTGTGTAGCCAGGGTGCTGCCCTGCACAAGGAACGGCGAGGAAGTGGTGTCGGGGCGATGCATCTTCCTGCAGGACCTGTCCTCGCTGGGTCAGTGGGGAAGGGAGACGTTCACTCTGCAGCACGTGAGCATGTTCTTGCACTTCTGTCCATGTAGTGTTTAATATCTCTTTCACAGGTCCTGCGGTGGCCAAGAAGTAGCATCTGACAGTAAATCGATGGTATACAAATGCAGAAGTCAGGCAAAGCTGAAATCTTTGGTTTGCAAGGGAAGAATTTGCTGATATGTATTGCTGTAATAAACAAAAAGCTGAGCTGTGTTACTTAGAAAACATAGTAAAAGTGAAAATAATATTTTTCTGGTAATTCCTTTTTCCAATTGCAGGTTCAGTGAGTGAGAAACTGCCACAACGAGAAGGTGCAGGAAAAACAGGTAAATATCTCAGTTGCCCTTTAAATGGAAACCAAAATAGCTGTGGGATACACTACTGTGATTTTTCCATAGGTTTAAATTGCCAATATATATTCATCATGTATTATATATGCATATATAATATGTATACATGCATACATGCTATTCATTTTATGTCTGCATTGTAGATATTTAGTAAACTTATAAGTGTATATGTATGTGTGCATGTATTTGTCTATATATGCATAGACATTATATTTTTCTAGTCTCAGCCCTACAGACTTTGCTATTGTGTGCTGTTTGGAAAATAACTTTTCTCCCATAGCTATACTCTGAAATATTTTCCCATACTGTTTGCTTGCCCTGGAGGACAGATTATTCTGTCTGTTTGATAAAGACAGCATTCTGCAGTCTCAAAATCTCGGGAACTGGAGTCCTCACTTTATTTCCATAGTAATCGGTGCTTGAGTCATCTTGGACGCAGCACTTTGCTCTATATTGTGATTAATTCATCTGATAGCTTACATTCATGCCAGATGATTGTTGTTGTTAGAGATAGATCATGGTGTATATCTTGTTGGCAGGACAAAATCTGATGTGACTCCAACATAGCTGGTAGATTTAAATGAGAAAGATGTCTATGCTTTAAACAAAACTAAAGCTTACACTCTCCAAACACTTAAAAGAATTTTAAATTCAGCTGAAAATAACATACTAAATGTTGCCGTCAGTTACAGTGGCATAAATTAATTTTAAAGAAGTTACTCATATTTGTGCCAATGTTAATGACTATCTGTTTGGTCCACTGTAAATATAATTGAAATACTTTTTTTACAGGAACTTTTCCAGCATTGTAGTATACCCAACATTTAAATAAACCATTGTGCTGTTAGGTTAAGAAAATCAGTACTTCTTTAAAGGCTAATAATTACAAAGTACTGGAAAATTGTTCCTTCATGTGTTTCCAGACAAATTGTGAGTTCCACTAACCTTAAGTTACCCATTTGCTTTAGGTCAGGACTTTCAATTTTACCTTTGAACTGAATGAACTATCCCATATATAAAACTTGTCTGGAATCCTTTATTTTTATTTGTGACTGTGTCGGCTGAGCTGCTGAACCCTGAATGAACAATCATAGAACAAGGAGCTTAAATGAACACAATTTATCAAGTCTCCCTTCACATCACATATATTTGTGTCTAAAGTGACATGGTTGCATTTTACTCACACCCTGTTTTTATTCTCTAGCACAAGCCTGCAGCATGAAGGGCTGCTGACCTGGTTCCCAAGTGGTCCCTGGCTCTTCTCAGATGCTGCTAAATTCTTCTCCCCACCCTTCTTCCAGCCAGTCACTGCTGTATGCTTTAAATAAAGTAATGTTGTCAGAGACATCACAACCTATTTAGAGACCATCACAGAGTAGTGAACAGGATCAGCTGTCTGAGTTGAAGAGCTATGCTTTGGCTTCACGGTCAGTGTAGTAAAAATATTTTGTAGCTCAGCTTGAAAGGCACAGCAGTAGTTTCCAAAATAACCATAAAACTCCCTGCTCATCTTTCCTCTGCGTGTTCCTGTGGAATAACCAGGGGTGCCTGGATGGGGGTACCTGCCTGTATTATAACCCAGCAAGCTTAGGCAGGTTCACCACATTCTCACTGCTGCAGAGGACATGCTCCAGACCTTCAAGGGTGGTCTTGAGGACTCTACTCAAGAGACAGCATAGGCTTAGCCTGAGACGGTCTCTTCTTCCAAGATGTCCCACACAGACTCACAGGAGAAAATGACCTGGTGGGCCATATCTGTTGCAGTTGTGCAGCTTGCTTTCTCTGGGTATTCCAAATACTGAAAGAAAATTTCCAGCTGCAGACTTTGGAGGTCAGGAGCTCTGTTTGCAAATTTGCACATTAAATCGAAGAGGAATAAGGCTTAAAAGATAATTCCTAACGTATCTGCCCAGATGCCCCAGTTCCCTCCTCTATCCAAGGAAAATATTCCGACTGTCTGAAAAGCACAGGTATCAGAGATGGGATCACATTCCTTTTTTTTTGATTCTTAGCTGACTGCAGGACTATGTCCTTGGTGACTGAACTCTGATAGAAAACAGAATTGTTTCTGTTTAAATGTATATACATAGGCACTGGTATGCATGCGTCAGCCAAGAAGACTTATGAAGTTAGCCTATAAGATATCTAATTAATATGAAGATGAACCACTCTACAGTTGTGACTATTGAATGTTGTTTTGAACAATGAAATGCCACATGTATCTTCATTCTTAACACAAAAGGTTTTTATGAAAAAATGATGTACCTGACAGAGTGCAAACAGAAAATTAATGCAGGTGTCTTCCTGCAGGTTAAGGGTAGTTCATGAGCTGTTGTTGCTCCTCCAGTTCTGGAGTGAAGTTAATACCTTTTAGATTATACAGATATCCTGTACCAAATGTTTGGTTCATTGATGACGGAAAGCAAATCTCTTTCTTTCTTTTGGCTAGGGGGGACCTGAGGCCAGTTTTATGACTCAACCATTAAACATCTGTTGAGTTTTTAAAAAAAAAAATTAAAAAATTGATAAACTGTTTTAAAAGCTACTTGAACAAAGTTCAAGAGGCTAATTTTGATTGGGCTGATAATTGCTAAAGTTGCAGCATTATATCTGAATTTCAGGTAATGACATAAGATCAAATGTGTCACAAACTGAAATTGTGTACCAAAAGATGATCAGAAAAATGTCATTTAAACCCAAAACCAAGTTTCTGGCTGGGCTCTTGGTAATATTTACCTACCGTAAGCTACCCTCTGAAATTCTGGGTTTTCTGAATCACATACTGATTGATGATCTTAATGTGTGTCTTGATTCTCAGTACACTACTCTCTCTGAAATTAATCAACGGTCTTACTCCACCACCCAGAGGACACCACAAAAATGCCAGCAAAACTAATGAGAAAGTGAGAATCTGTTATGGCATTGGAGCAAAGTATCCTGTCAATGCGTGGACATGAAGAATGAGCATTCTTAGAAGAAGTCTCCTTATGCTTTGGTTAAAACATTTTTCAGGGAAAATAAATTTCTATTGCTGCTGCTTTGGTTTTGTGAAAAGCATGGAGGTTAGTGTTCCACGGCTGCAAATTTGGTTTTACCTGCTATCGGTATTTACTTGGTATCTGTATTTGCTGTGAACTAGACTGTGGCCTCCAGAGGGGAAGGTCAGAGTCCCTCCAAATCCTCTGCATGATTTGCATAAAGACAATACAGATTTACAAAAAACACCTGTGATGGTGACAACAAAGAGAACAGGAGGAGGCTTTCTGAATTGCAGTAGCAAGAAGAAATGGAAACAGGTAGTGTGAGCCTTAAAGCTGGTGCTCACGTTACCCTGGTAGAGCTGCATGCAAGAGGAAGCTTCTCAGTTACCTTTGGTTCTAGCTTCTACGAAAATGCCAGGAAACTATGTTTATCTGAGATCCAGTTGTGAAACTGCAATAAATGCTAATAAAGCCGTTGCATGGAAGATGCTGTTTACTGCGGGACATCTTGGTCTTGGAGTTAGCTCCGTGCTACAGGAAACAGCAATTACTGGAAAATATGTACTAGCAAGGCCTACTAAGACATATTTACCAATATCTGAAATAATTTTAAATAACAAAAACATAATAAGGTAAAGATAGGCCTTTGGATACCGCTATTTCTCACAGAATGCTAACTTAAATAATTTTTTATCTTGAATTTTTCTTTTTCAGCACTACTTCCACAGTGTTTTACTGAACCTAAAATTACCCACCTCCTTTTATCATTTCTGTAATTTTCCTCTCTCTTTTCTTGCAGTAATGGTTGGTAGTGGATGAATGGAGATGGCTGACCAGAGGATAAGAATTACACAAACAATATTCTGGTTCTTTAATCTGTGAATCTTGTTTATAAAATCAGCTTGACTGTTAAATAGGTGCTGCTGTGCCAGAAGAAATTTTCCTTTCATTTTAAGGTGTCAACATGTCTGCAGCCACTCATTTGCCCCAGACTGCTTTTGCTTTCACAGGTCTTACCCCTTCTATACATTTATCTAATTACTTTAGAAATTCTGATTTGATCAGTTATAATCTATAGGTATCAATGTGCAGCATTAAAAATGAAGAAGTACTGTCCAGGGAGCGACCTGATCACTTCATGCCTCATCAAAGACCCTGCAATCATTTAATCAGCCATAACCTCAAAAGCCATCCATTTATAATCCGTAGTCTGTAGATGTAATATACCTATGCTGTGTAGTACCTATAAATAATGTTTAAATTATTGTTTGTTTACCGGCCGGGGCTATGTGCAAATCATTAGTATCAATCACGTATGTACACTTATTTAGCTTACTCTCATAATTGTAGTCTCCTTGCAAATCTTTTCCATTCTGAATTCAGATGATGCCTCAGCTCCCGCGCTGGAGACTCAGCCTCAAGGTGATGAAGAAGGTGAGCACCAACAGGAATTTCACAGTGTGGTATTGAACTATGCCATATGGACTGTACGCCACAACGTCAAATGCTACTTTAGAGCTAGGGCAACTGCTGGAGCAGTTGCAAGATATTGCAAGAAATTGAAAGCATCTGTACCTTTTTCCAGATAAAGACAACAAACACAATGGAGTCTTTACTTACAAGCAACGAATTTCATGTGATGATAGTTTTGAGGTGATGCTGTAGCTATGGAGTCTGACATGAGCAATTTTAATTGTCACTACTCAGGGCAGAGACAGGTTTTAAACTTGAGCCAGAGTGCAGGTTAAAACTGTGTGGCCAAATAAGGAAATTAAAGGGTAAATTCTGTCCTCAGCATATTGCCTAGTAATATTAAGGTTGATGTTTTGTCAGGCTTATTTGCCTTTGGGGAAATTCAGTGCTCTCTAAATGGCCTACATGCAATGATAGTCCTATATTGTGGCTGCCTTACCACTCACTGCAAATCTCATAGAATCTGATCTGAAGTTATTACATATTTTTGGTCCACACTGGGAAATTTTTATTTCAATTAAACATAATTTAATTCTACAAGTATTTATTTCAACCTTTTGTATGAATGGGATAAGGAAGGAACTATTCATGCCTTTGCATGAATAAAGATTTTAACTGTCCTAACAGAAACCAGTGTGCCCTTTTCTTTTTTAGATCCATGTATCTTTAAAACTAGCCACTTACTATTCAGTAGTAACTAGTAACTTTTAAAAAAATTGTAACCTTACAAACTTTGTTCTGTTTTTTTTTTTTTTTTCTAGATATAGCTTCTCGTTATCCTACCTTATGGACTGAGCAAGTAAAGAGTAGACAAAACAAAACCAATAAAAGCTCAGGTAAGAACTTGTGTTGTCCTTACTTTGCAAAGCTCCTGTGAGGACATGCATTAAGCCTTGTTAAAACTGAAGCCATTTAAGTGAAATCCATTTTAATAACCATTATGCTTCCACTCTCATCATATGATAGTGACTTAATGATTTGCATTGTGATGATTTTGTAGGCTCATGCATCATACGTTCCTTTTATATGGAAATATTTTTGGCCAGGCTTTACTAGGTGTAAATTGACATTACTCCACTAAAGTCTCTGGCTCACATGTGTTTGCAACTGTGAGTGGATCTGACAGTTATTTTTTGCATCCTCTTTAATTCTCTGCCTCTTTGTTATCTACTTGTATTTTCTTTTTTTTTGGTGATGTCTAGCAAGAAGGTGCTTGGAAAATGACAATGTGGGTTATATGTGTTTGGTGGTAAATCTTAGGAGGCAAACCTGAAAAGAAGCAAACTCCCATCAGAAACCAGCTGTCAGTTAACAGGAAATTGGAAAGACAGTGTTACCTGCTTTTTGCTACATCACTCGTCTGCTATTTACAGACTGATAGCCAGTTTAGAGTGAATTAATTACGTTGCCTTTTTTATAATTGCTGAATTTTGTCTGTACTTTTTTCACCACTCTTCAGAATGGAGCTTTGTAAACCTGGACTGGGAATGTCAGGTGAATGTCCTAAGACAGAAGCCTCTAAAATATTCAGATACATTCAATGCTTTGGTGGACTATAAGTTTTGATGCCTGCCTCCCTGTTCCTTCCTTTCAGTGGAATAAACTTTAGAGAATCTTCTTGAGTTTCCTGTTTTCTTTTTCTCCAGAAAAATGTTTCATTTGAAAGCAAACATTAATGATACAGACTATGACTCAGTAAATCACCCAAAAGCACACTTCAGATCCAGTGGAAATTGAGGTTGTGCTTTACATTAAGTACTGTGCTTAAGTTTTTTACTGAATTGAGGTCCAAAAGGATTTAAAAAGACAAGCAATAACCATAAGACAGACAGACATATCCTTACTAAGAGGTTTACAGATTCCTTTATATAAGCTATTTTTAACATCAAAGCAATAATTATTAATACTTTTTCCTCTTCTTGATCCTCCAGTAGGCACTTAAGGAAAGGACCTTAAACAGAATGTAGACAAGAGTTTGAAGCAAACACTTTCCGTGCTGGAGATTTATTCTGTCATTTGTTTAGTCAGTGTTAGCAAGAACAGAATTCTTTTGGGATTTCTGTTGTGTAAAATACATGTATAGAAATATGTCAGTTTCAGGAGTGTTTAATTTTTACAGTGCTAGAGAGTAGATCTAAAACAAGAATTCCTGAGTTTGCAGTGCAGCTGCTAGAAGCCAAAGCTTCAACACACACATGAAAAAATTAGAAAAACACCAAAGAAAAGGTGGGCTTATTACTGGGAACTTGTAACCTCCTGTCCATCTAAAGACATATTTACAAAGGAAGAGAAACCAGAAGCGCAGTCTACCTGTCTCATGATTGCTAGCCCATGGTACATTAGCATCAAAAGCATGATTGTGTTGTGTTTGCTAACAACAGGACTTGCTCACAACTGTACTATATACAGGGGATCTCTGGAGGGCTAGCACATGCTACAGTCAGTGGTGCCATACCCAGACTAGCAGAAGTAAGTCAGCAGACACTACATAGCTAGCTTTGCTTTAGTTTGTAGGCATATCTGATGTGCCAGAAGGGACCACTGCTCTCTCTGCTGTAACTTCTCTTGTTTATGTAATATGACATAATCAATCAGGATAAATCTAGGTGCTAAAAACAGTGTCTTCACCAGTTGTGCCAGGCAGTATCTCTCTTCCAGACTTCAAAAATATAATGTGTGTCAGTGACCATATATTTATAAGTTGTTTTGATGGCTGAGCCTCACTGATATTCAGTAAACAAATCTTTTAAGGTCTTGAATAAACTAGGTTCGATTTTCCCCTTATTACCTCTCAGAGTGGTGCCCAGGCTTTTGGGAACATCCACACAGAATGAACTCTGGGCTGCTACGTGTATGGAATAGGAAGGGTTCATGACTGAATTTATGACTGAATCCACTGGATTGTAACCTAACCACCTTTGGACACCCAGGCTTCAATATAAGGGATAAATACAGATGTTGTCTTTACTCAGTTTGTTTAGCAAACTCTGATTCAGACTTGGTCATACAAACACCAGAAGGCATATTGAAATGTATTTATCTGAGTAAAATGAGGAGAATTTATGTCTGCATACAAACTGTGTTTATAAAACAAAAGATGAGACCCAGTTTATTGATAATGGGCTAAACTTTCCTTTGTGCTTTCAAAGAAATTCAAAGAAATTCTTCAGGTGCAAACAACAGTATGAACTAGCCCTGCCTGTAGAAAATAACTAAAGAAAAATAATAATGCTAAAAATTTCAGGCAAACTCCAAGTATCCTACTTAGAAGCTGACTGTTTTAGTCAGTATTGCTTTTATTTTTTCTAGTTTTTACCTGAATATATGTCCTAATATGTCATGGCCAACAAGTCATGGTCATAAAGAAACTTGTCTTGACCTGAGAAATCAGTGTCCTTAGGAGAATGTTTTTGTGAGTTTAGGGATCACAAATGAATACATTAAATTTATTGTACTCATCCTGAAGTGGTTTGCTTTTGCTACTCTGCAAATGACCTGCCAGTTACAATTAGCCAGTAAAATCAACATAAGCTTTTAAGTTTTGGAAGATAGAAAATAATGGCTCAGGAAATTCTAGTTAATATTAGTTGTCCAGTGCTTTCATTTGATTAAATCAGCATAAATTAATTTAGCACAAAGTAATGGCATTTGGGAGACTTACAGATGCAGGGCATGAAATTACTGGATTACATATCCATGCTCTATAATGACTTCTAGTGCATATTCTTTTGGCTGGTTCGGAGAAATAAGCCTTTGCTGCTCACTAAAGGCATTTGTAGAGTGGTATTTAACCTATTAGCTTTGATGACAAAATATTACTTCTGGCCAATACCCCATCAACATAGGGTCATGTAACAATAGCTCTGTGTAAAGTGGTGGATTTGGGTAGAAACATCTCCATTTTAGTTCTTTTTGTATGTTGAAGATGATTTTCAAAATTTTTAAAAGACTTTTTCTTTCCAGAATTAGAAAAGAAGTATGCATCTAGTTGCTAAAATAACATAGTGTTTGCTAAGATTGTTTTATACATACGCCTTGGTGCCTTTGCAGGTATTTTGCGCATTTTTTGTTTCTTCTGGATTTCTTTTTACACACTCCTCATTTCTTCCTCCTTTTCACAGAAAATATTGTGGGTTTGCCACATCAGGTGGACAAAAATAAGCATTATAGCAACAGCTATCAAAAATGAACAGAAATGCATTGAAAACACTGAACATGGGATTATATGGGTTCTGATTAAGACATCAAAATGTAGCAGCCTACACGCTGCTGTCCGTATGTGAACTCTGGCTCAGCTCTTGCTGTTGTTTGTGGAGATGCAGTCAGTGCTGTCAGTGGATCCTAGAGAGCAGCCCACCTCATCGTAAAGCTGACACCTGCACTTGGCCAGCTAACTAGATTAATACTATAGATACTGTACTAGATAGAACTCACTGAGTGCGGTGACTAGTTAGATCTCTAGCCTATAGGAAGATATTTATGCTTTAGATTAACTTTATCCCACCCCAGCATCAGTTTAAAATCCTTGTGGTATTCTTTTAGAGCATTTGTATTTTGTAAAGACCAGAGGACAGAAGGTTTTTTGCCTTGAAGAAACGATATTTTGGACTATGTCCTCACCAGTTGCCAGTTACCGTAGCTTCAGGGCTAGGTGCAACCTTGTTGTGGGTGGAGAACACTACATGACAGTGCAGATACTTTCTCATCACCTAACGGGGAAAATGCTGTTCCCCGAGGAGAGCTCAGGTTGGACTGTAGATCTCTTAGGTTCTTCTTGCTACATCTGCTCTAACATCAGTTTATATCCCTGTGGGATTCTTGGGAACCAAGTGTGACATTTTTCAGAGGGTGTATGCCCTTTTTTGAGTTTGACTATAGGCAAAGGAAGGGTAGTTTAATCTTATTCACAATGGCCAGTGAAGCTTAGGATTAATTTCTAATAGTTTGTTGTGGGAGCACTTCCAAGAAAAACAGAGTGAGTTTAACTGATAATATTATTAATGTTCAAAAAAATTCTTAAAGTACTAAGTAATTTCTAAGTACAATCTGTGCACCACACAAATGAGAATAAATAATACTCAGTATAAAATTTCATTAATTTTGCAAAGGCAGGATGCAAAAAGTAATCCATAATCTGGAATATGCTTACATATGTGCTTAAGGTCTTTAGAGATTCTGGTGATAATATAATTCAAGTTAAAAGAGCCAGAGTTAAATAGCGTATCGTTGTCTAAGACACAGTACAGTTTCACGTATTTACTATTCAGTTCTATTCTCTTATTATTAATACTTTTGTATTCTGCTTCCTTAAAGATTGAATAGTATGGCATTGTTAACACTAATGATTTATATGTTCATTGATCAGTTATGTAGTTTATTTAATGAGCATTGTAAAGTGATTGGTGTTTGTTTTGTTGATAATCCAGTATGACCAGCAAAATAGAAGACAGGAAGAAATTGTCGCATTTCTTTGTACTTTACTGAACTTGACTTTGATTCATGTGTTAAATGTTAAACACATGAAATGAGTGGGTAGAAATTTAGGGCCCCTGGCAGTCAATAGCAGAACTCCCAGACAGCGGTTGAACAACCATTCATACTTTGACTACATGCTACTAGTTCGCCCAGTAGTTTACATTTCATCTGGATCAGGCACAGACACGTGACGCAGTGCTTGTGCCAGCTTCATGCTTTCTGCCAGCTTTATGCTTATGTGCTCTAAGCAGGTGCTAGAGGACAAGCCATACATGATCCAGCATAAAATAGGGTCGGCCCAGAGGAAACCCTGTTCTGGCATAAAGCCTGCTGAGGCAAGGTCAGGCTGTCAAAATTCTTGACACATCTATGCAAAAGGTAGTGGATCATACGATTATGACATTTTTCATCCAGAACAAAGAATCCTAAATCAGAATTCATTGCCTTCTCAAACTATGGCTTTAGTAACTTCAAGAGTGCCCAGATTTCAGCCACTGTACCTGGACAGTCTGGTAATGTAGAATCAACTTCAATTTAACTTTTGGCTTTGGCTGTGCACACATGAAAGGAACACATAGCTTTTTATTTAATTTTCTGACACAATGGAGTAGTGTTTTATTGCTGCCATTTTACTACAGACCATCAGTTTCAAGGCTTTAAAAATCTGTTACAAGATTTTATCAATTAGCCCCAGAAGGTTTGATCCAACAGGAGTTTCATTCTCAAAACACCATCTGGGAGAGCACTGAAGTGCACATACAGTAATGTAGTATAGACTGGCTGTAAATGCAAATGAAAACAGTTAGTATAACATCTACTGTGAATACATTCTTAGTAGACTAAAACAGGGAATTTAAAGTGATAATATAACTAGCAATTATGTGTCTGTATCTATACCAATTAGCTGCTTGCATTTATCTGTCCGTATAGTCTGAATCTGTTGGCAAAGTCTGCCAGTGAGACTGACTAATGTGACAGAGTGACATTCTAAGATTTGAATGCAGTTTTTATTGCCTTGTCATCTGACTGCTTTAAAGCATTTGTACATATGAGTTTTTCTCGCATGGAAACTATGTTGGTTGTCAGTGAGGTTTCTGTTTTGTTAGATTGCTTTGTTTTGTTTCTCAGAGGCAATTGTTCCAGTGGGATCCCTGTTCACTGATCATTCCCCTTCTTACAAAGGACCAAGACAAACCTTGTTCCATACTGCAATGCTCACATTCATTCTAAGCTGAACCAGGCTAATGTCCTCCTGCTATGCCTATCCTGGCAAAACTCAGCCCTGAAGTTAAAACAGCCTGCACGAAAAAACAAAGCATTTTCTTTCAAAGGAAATAAATGTAAGAGTTTGTGTGTCAGCCCAATCACATTAATTCTAATAGCCATTCGTCTCTAAGCATAGGAAAATGAGTAACAGCTCAGTGACTTTGTATTTATTGTCATTAATTGTTGCATTTTCCAGATGTTGCTTTTAATATTGACTGAAGATAAGGTATGTGCATTTGAAGATGTGTGAGCTAGCAAGAAGAAAATAAGATCCAGTTGCATATTCCCAGTTACATATTTATTACAAATTAATTGGAAGTTTTCTAGAACTATTTTGAATTAGGCTTATTTTGTAATGTGAAGATTTGAGATATGAAACCAGTTATAACAGAAGGAAATCAAAATGTATATCATAACAAACTGAGAAAAGAACACAGGAAAGAGGGGGGAGAAATCATTTTAAGAGCTTGTTGCTTCCATTTTTCAGCCGGGATTCCTAGTAAGTCATGTGTTGGCCTGCAGAACCCTGGCCAATCTTCCATTCTCAGATTTGCTTGTATTCAGCATTAGAGGAGGAGCAGGTGAGGACTTTAGAGCACTTATGTCAAAGAGTCCTGCTCACTCTGAATGCATTACGCCTCTACTGGACACTCAGAAATTGAGTTTAAATGAACATATAAAGTAGATTTGCACAGGAAAATAGCCTGGGTAGGAGTGATTCATTAATTTCAAACCACTGAATTACATAGGAAAAACAGTGGGTTTTTCCTCATTATCACCTCATTTCAGCCCTAAAGACAGTGTTTCCTTCCAAGAATTGGTGAGGTATCAGCCACACCCAAAGGTGGGATTTGCATTCCCAAACTTGTGTTGTAAATACAGCCATTAGCTGTAGCTGGAGAAACTGAGAGCATGGGAATAAGTTGCTGAAATAGAAGCATCTTGTGCCTTCATATGGCCTAGGGTATCTGATATCTGCATGGGCTAGGAGATATGACAGCCTACTGGAAATCTGTGATGTCTGGCTTGTAGTTTTGGTAGTCCAAAGTACCTGAAATGGCATTGAGCCCTAAGAACCTCAATTCAAGCCATGAAAGGAAAGTAGAAGGCAAATTTTAAATAACTCTTCAAACATATCATTTGGCTATTAAGTCCACACATGGATTCTGTCAATGGGAGTTCAGTCCATTACAGGTGGGCGCTCAGTCTCTGCCAAATTTTGGACAAGTTCAAACCCAGATATTATTAATATGAATTTTATATCTTGAGCTCATCTGCAGGTCAATTCCCTACACAAGAAAAGGCACTAGCATTTTTTCATGACATCTACAGCTGAAGTCTGAATGTTTTGTGGTGGCCACAGATCTGGCTTTCGGGCCTTGTAAAATTTGTGGATGCTGAAAGACATTAGCTGGTAGAATATTTGTTGTTTGTCCTGTTATCTGAGCAAGTTGTGCATGGAAGATAAAGAGAAAAGCGTTGTGAGGAAGTTAAGTAAGAAAAGCTGATACAGAGGAGGACTGGAAGCTTCCAGACCAACAGTCTTATGGCCTCCTCAGACTCTTTGGAATCGCTCTGGTTGCTAACTCACTAAATGTTCTCTTTAGAGTTTCTGAATGAACTCAATTATTTGGAGTGAACTATAATTTGTGATTTATATTTTACTATAAAAACAGCATTGTTAAGAAACTGTTGGGGAGGGAGATGTGTGAGGCACTGTCATGTCTTGTTATATCCCCTACTGCTTTATTTTTAAATATTTTGTAGAGTAGGAGGTAGTTCTCTTTTCTTCTCTTCCATTTTTTTGTTATTTTTCTGTCAAGAAACAGAATAGTTTTAGAGTAGTATTCTTTTAGAATACTGGTTTGAGATACTCCTTGGCAGCTGAAAAACTGGTGGCTTTGAAACTACTGATTGTTCATACCATTAGGGCCAATCAGTAAGTGGTAGACTTAGTTTCTAATAGAGAACTTTGTCTTACTTTTCAGTAGCAATTTTTAATGAAATCCTAGTCTTGATTTAGCTATTACACAAAGAGAGCACAGTCCTCTTCATCCTCTTCACCTGTGAAGAAAATTACCCTTCATACTCTTTGGTCCGCTTGCCTTGCCTTGCCTCGCTTTTACTTTACTTGCCTACCTTGCCTTGCCTTGCCTGTCCTAAATTGGTAAAGGAAAATTACAGTTTTCTTTCAGTTCTTTCAGCTTCTTCCAAGAAGATAAAACTTTCCAGACCTCCCCACAGTGCTTGTATGATACATTCTTAACTTGCAGGCTGCTGGATCATGCTTATTATAGTACTGTCCTATCTTTAATAATCCTTTTCACAAGCATTTTCATTTATCTTCATTTTAATTTTACATATTAGTTCAAAACCTTTATAAAGATCAAGCACTGACATTTCCAGTTTTTTCCTCCCACTACAGGGGAAGATCCTCCCATCCTAAACCATTAAAAAAATAGAGTTCTGTTTTACATCTAGTTAATGGTTTTTACGCTCAGGACGTTCCAGGGTTTTATTGGACCCCCACTGTGAGGGGAAAAAAAAAAAAAAGAAAAAAAAAAAAGAAAAAAAAAAGAAAAGATCTGTTTTATGCAATGTTGATAATTTCTATTTTACTGCATGTGTTAAAATTTGATGCCAAAAGATAGTAATCTTTCCTGACCATTTTTAATTATATCACATTACTCTCTGCAACAAGTAAATGACACAACAGTCCTGCTTGAAGTTCTCCGTTAGTTTTTAGACATGCACTCCCTCACCTACCCGTAGCTTTCCAGTTTACCAGGCATCAGACTGCATAATCATAAAAGCATCAATAAGCTTCATAAATCCTTAGAGGGATGTCAGGCTAACAGTCTATATTTTAATGACAGGTGCAAAAAAAAAATCACATAAATCATGTTAATGTGCAGAAACATATTGGACTGGATCATATCTAAAGACATAATCTTTCTGGGAAATAGGTAAATCTTCCAGTCAAGACAGTCTCAATCTGTCTATGGCTATACTATGATTGCTGGACAGTATATAGAAGATAGGTGTTCCAAATTTTGCAGGCAATTAGAAGTCCAACAGGGGTGACAGTAAGAGCTGCCAGGCCTTCCATCATCATCCCAATGACCTGATAGGAGAAAATATCCATGTTCCATGCAGAGATGCCTTTCCTTTCCTGCCCCCCCAAGCCAACAACCCTAAAAGCAATGAACATAGACAGTAACCTTTGCATATCTTTGTCAATACAGTAAAGGCAAAATTTTTCTTGATTCTGATGCACTTTCTTGGGCAAGAGGTCCAGGTCAAGTGTGAGCATATAGAATTAGGCATATAAATTTGCAAACTGGCATCTAAACAATTGTCCTGTTTTTCTTCTGAAATATTAAGAAACCAACACTACTCTTGAGGTCAAGCCAGTAAAAAAAATATATAACAAAATGAAAGAAATACCTGCAATGTCAGAGAGCTCTGAGATTCATATTTTAAAAACTTCAGTAAATTGGTAGTTTTTCTCTTGAACAAGAGGAAACCCTGTTTGGGATATAGATGGTGAAGAAAGTTATTCCATCGCTCCAAGGATATCCACCACTCTCTCCTACATTTTGCACGGTTAAGAACTCCATATGTCTTCATCTGTGACCTGATAAAAACTCTTGAAAATGCTAACATTAAGAAAACCAAGATTTTAAGTTTTGCTCTTAACTTTAATCAAAGTCATCCAGTGAGATGTTCTGGCAAGGTTATTCTGGTTTTATAAGACAGACTAGACTGTTCTGAGGAAAGCAATTTTCTCTTTCTTCCATGCGGATAAGTCAAATGACCAACTGTCCACCTTTCCAATAATTGAGTAAGAAGTGTTTTAAAACAAGCCAAAAACAGTTATGGCAAAATATTCTCCTGTTAATATCTTATGTGAACTGTGGAATTCTGCTGCTTGATCTGGCCATGGTTTGCACAAAAAACTCTGACTGCTTTTAATGGAAATATGGACCATGGAAGGACCAGTAGCCATGTAACATGAATCAGCTCTGGTGGCTGCAGTCAAAGTTTTACCTCATTTTCCTGACATGTACATTTCTGACAGTCTGAATTAATTTCTAGATGTTCCCTGGTAGATAAGGTTATTGGCAGTCACAGTGGTTTAAATTTGGAGGGATTTTTAATGGGATGATTTATGACATATGAATTCCAACTTTCTTATTTGCCAAACCATGTATCTCTGAACAAAATCCCTGAAAAGACTGACAGTTCATGCATTGCTTAATTATTTTCCAATGAATTCTTGACTTTCTCCTTTAAGTCTTGAAAAAATTGCCTTGTAATGGAGGAACTTTTTGAGGCTTCATCAATAATGTTAGCATTTTCCATTTGGTACAAAAGCAAGAGAAATTAAACTCCTTTAGGAGCTTTTGTGGGAGGAGTGGAATTCACTCCAAAACCTGTGTGTTGGCCACATGTCTGCAATGCAGCTATTGCATCAGTCCAAGCCTTTACTGCAGCATCTGCTTTTGTGGATTGTTAAGGTCCCAGGTTAATGCTGTCATCCATGGATCCTTTCCCCTAGCCTGCCCTTAATGCAATACACTGGCTTTTCTGTTTGCGACCGGTGTAGAGTCTCCTTTCCGTGAAAAGCCACACCAAGGGTCATAACTGGCACAAGGGAACTTATTCTAGTCAAATTACATTGCTAAAATACGTAAAACCACTTTGAGATACTTCATCTGCAAGATGCTGTATATACCCCAAATATTGTTTTATTACTGGCTTGCTTTGCTCTTCACTCTACCCTGTCCATCATGTTCCGTCCTCTCTCATAACAGACTGTTCCAGATAAATGCTAGACACTATGTTTTCCCTGCACTCTGCACTGCCTAGAAATAAGATTAACTATTGTTGCCATAATGCACTAGATTTCTGTGTTACTGGAGAAGAAGCAGTGGTTGAAGAGACAGACCACTGTTTTTCATTAAGCTGTTTTTAATACCTGTTTTAGTTTAAGAACGGCAGGCCAAGTATCTGCATTCAACCACAAATAAAACTGTGTTTAAATAAGATTAAGGCTGTAAATTAAATTTCAGATCTTAAATTCTCTTGGTGCATTACAAAACACAAGAGAAAAGAGAGGGCAAAGCTTAATATACCAAACTGGTTGAAAACGCAGGCTTCTCTGGAAAAACATTGACTTGTCAGGGATCTTTTTTTGAAAAGATAAGCATTTTCAGCTAAAAAATTGTATTTTCAAGATGAAAATTCAAACAACAACAAAAAAAGCCTGTAAAAAGCTGAATAGTTTTGGCTCAAATCTCAAAATCTTAATTGGCCATTGTAATGCCTTGTGGGACCTGTAATTTTGAAACCTCAGTAGTTCCTTCGTTTTCAGGGGCTAGGGTCCTTAGGCTGACTGTACATGCAGGATATACCTCAGAAAACTTGCAAGCATCTTGGATTTTGGGATTCTCTGGGAAGTTCAACACAAAGAAACAACTTGTTGTGGGTTTTTGTTTTGTTCTCATTAAAAATCACATTTTTTATGAAAAACAAACACTTTGAATGAAAAATATCTTTTCATTTAAAGACCTGGTTTTCCACCGAAGACAGTCACAATGGAATTTTTCAACCAATCCTATTACAGTCCTAACAAGCTATGAAAAAATTTTTATTATCACCACTTAAACAGTGGGTTACCTTGTTCCATTGTTTTCCAGTGAGATCTTAATGTTATTTAAACTTACCACTTTTATTATCCTTCAGTGAGTATAGGCAACTTATCAAAATGAAGGGACATTTATTGTCCTCTATTTGGATGACTGCTTAGATGCAGTTTTTGTTGGACTAGAATGCATTATGAATACATGAAGTCCTCAAATGTGGGTGACCTGTAATGCCCTTCAACTGCTTTCCAGTGCACCCGGTTAGATCAGGGCAACAGACTGGTTGGTGTTTGGTCTGGGAGCAGAGGTGTATAAAGTCAAATTAATGCCTCTTGTGCCCCCAAAATCTGAGATACAGTTTTGGCAAGAAAGTAGAAAATAGTTCAGGGTTGCAAGATCTGTCCACATTCAAATTGCAGGAAGGGATGAGTGCTCCCTCTCAGTCATCAGGCCAAATTTTCAGGCCTGTATTGAGGCGAACTGCCATCAGTGTAAGGACTGACCAGGGTTGATCCTGTCTGATTATTTTTACTTGTCATTTAGTGAATTCATCCATAGATTCTGTTACAATGGAGACTCTTAACAGAGGCGGGGATATGATTAGTTGCAGAGTTTCATGACCATCACACTCTGTCATGGTGCAGTTCACCCTTCTTTCACAACAGCACTGTGCCCAGTTATTCTGGCTGGCAAGGTGGTAGGGACCCTTTCTGTTGGTTTACTTACCTCATTGGTTTGGGGAGCAGAAGTGTAAATAACTTCTGAGCTTGGATGTTTCCTCTCAGACTTTCCCCAAACTCCCCCCATGTAGCTAAAGCCATAATCTCAATAGCCTTTACTGCCTGAAGGTAATGAGAGAATCATTATTATCATTGCTTTCTTGTTTGGCTGAATAAAGGCTACATCCCACCTCACTTAAGGGACTTATAATTTCAGTGTTGTTGCAGTTTCTAATCAGGTTTAAAAAGCAATTTAAGATCATTTTTAGGACATCATTTTTAGTTCCTTTGAGTTCATACAACAGAGAAGCAGCAAAGCTAAAAATATCAGTATAAATGTCAGTGGTTTGAAAGGTCATTTCTCCCCCTTCCCCTACCAACATCCCAAGTAAGAAACAGTGACTTCTAATGTAGTCACACATCCTGTAGTTCATCCCTTTAACTAAACAGTCCAATATAATAATAACAAATGACTGTAGGAGGAGATGGTTTAGTTTCAGCAGGCATGAAGCCTCATTTTACTCAGAGCAGTGTAAATAGGAGTGACTCCACTGCAATTAGAAGGGTAATGCCACTGGAAACCTTATGAAGAGACAAGAGAATCAGGCCTGGAGGGGTTTTTTTTAAGTTTTCTTTTACTTTTCCTTCTAAATGGGGACATTAGTGGTACAGGACTGATGATGGTGTTATTGTCTCTCTTGGAATCACCGTGCACACTCATTTCTTTAAGTAGCTAGTATATGGTATATCAGTCTGCTGGATCAGTGATGATAGGACAGTCGACCCCAATCCTGCTGCTATTGCATAGCTGGAATTCCTCTCAACTTTAATGGATGTGCTGTCAGCACAAAGGCTCAGCTACTCCACTTGTATTGCTAGCTGACAGAGTGAACAAAGTATTTTCTTTTTTTTACCTTTCTGTACAACTTCATTCTCTTCAAATGAGGTAATGTGTTTTGCACATTGAAGTAATATTCAGAATCATTGAATATTCATTTATACCTTCATGCATGCCTGAGGATATAATGTCACATAACTAACTATAGTGCTAGCCTCAAGGATGTCATGGTGCAGGCACTTTTTTAATGCACTTGTCAAAATGAGCCTGTGTGACTTTTATATGGAGCATCCCCTGTCCACAGCAAGGCTAGAGGAAAAATGCTTTGCTTCGAATCTTTTTGTTCCCCATACAATTGAGTAAGACAGTTTGTGGGTAAGAGTACTATCTGTAAGCTTAATTCACCTTTTTTCATACCTGCTTTTATTGGAGCCTTATGCGGTTTTATCATAGTCTCTGTTATCTCTAGCCTAATTAATCATCCTTACTGTTGTTGCACACACAGAATTCCCTGTTCTGTTTCCAGTCCTTTCTTTGCAGTCTGCTTTCTCTTCTGTCAATAGCTAATCTTCACTGCATATTTCTCAGTTTTTGCCTAGGTATCATTCTTCAGTCTCAAATGCTGCTGTTTTAGGCGTTTCTTGTAACACTGATTTCTAATCTCTCTATTCCTCCACCTTCTCTTTTTGACTATTGCAGCCAAAGGCATACACTGGAAGCCTTATGAGGAGAATAACCAAGGAATAAAGGCTGTAGATCATGGTATGAATTTGCAGGCCGTATTCTGAAAATGCAGTGACTCCAAAACCAGGCTGAGTTCTTAGGAGCAGCCAGCTGAACAGTGCAATGGATAGGAGAGACAGTTTGATTCCTAGATTGAGTAAGCATGGAAGAGTGTAATTACCTATCTATGTAGGATTTCAGAGATCGTTTCAGGGACACCTTGTCCAGTTGTGGTATCTACACTGGAGGATACTGAGGGATACCAAACTGAGGGAGCAACTAGGTGTTTGATCCTAAAGTTAGTGGAGTATATTGTCAGCATTAATCCAGTGCTTTTCTAGGTAAGAATGTTTCCATAGTCAAGGCCGTGATTTTTTTGCAGCAGTTCATTTGTATTTTTCAAATAAAACTCAATGCAAGTGTCATAACATCAACACTGTTAGTCTGAATGACCAGTGCTCAGATTCTTGGCTTATATTCTGTGCCAATTTTACTTCCTCGGGATGTCATCGGGGAGACTTAAGCAGCCTACAAAGTATTGTATGCGAAAGCATCTGACGTCAGCTAGTGCAGAGAGACAGTGTGGTTTCATTGCTTACATTCAGGGCAGCTAGCCAGGAACTCCAGGGCTCTAACCCTGGCTCTGCTTCTGGGAGGGCTGCTGCAGTCTGGACATATTAATGCAAGCAGAAGCAAAATTTTCAGCAGAGAGATAGTTAAGATAGTGTCTAGTACAGGACTATTGAATACAATAAGGAGCTTTATGGACTTAGGTAGTATAGGAGGTAGAAGTGAATAAAAATGTGTTATACTGACCAGTAGAAATAGTTGCATTTCTCTAAATGAAAAGATGCAACCTAAACCCTTTCTCTCAGTTTTAATTTTGCATCTAGACTTACTGCCTTTTGTTTTGTTTGTTGGTTTCTTTGTTTCAGTCATATAAATCATGACATTGGATTTTCACCCTTTTTCCTTGCAACTGATTGATAACTTCAAGATTCCTCCCCTCCTTTCTGCAAACTGTACCTGCCATTGCATGGTTGCAATAAATATATATGTAGAACAAAAGCAAAAAGAGGATGCCTGTGACTTTGGTGCAAGAGAGAGCCTGTGTCTTCACCTCCATGTTATCCTTATATAAATGAGCCGACATGTATGAGGCAAAATTTCTAGTCATCAATGGTACTTGCTATAGCACTGTTCTGTAGTTATGCACAAGCGTGACCCAAGGCAAGCAGGTTTGTAAATACACAGGCTTTTCCACTCTGCTTTAGCCTATGTTTGTTCCTCCTGATTGATGAAAACAAGTCCCACTAAAGGCCCTTGTGGACTTTATTAATTATGCCAGTGGCTGATTGGTTCTGCCCAGAATGCTTTATAACAACAGACAGATTTAATCAGCAACAGCTCTGGTTGCAACAGCTTCACAACCTCCTGGGAGCATCATGCACTGAGCTTCCTTTTGCGTTATTTTCAAGCTATCAAACAACCCCTAATCTTCCCAAATTAAAGAGAAAACAAAGCATACAGTGTATAATATGTAGAAAGAACAACAGAACTTTCTTCACATGGGCTGTAATAAAAACGTTTCCTTATTAGGTGACTGAGTGCCGATATTGCTGTTTCCTGTGATGCTGGTTATCTGGAAAAGTTAAATATTTAGAATCTGTTTTATTTGAACAGTTCTGCCAAATCCGGTCCTTTGGATTTTCTCTGTCGTAGAGAGCTTCAAAATAAATGAGGCCTGAGGCAGATGTACCTGTGTGTGTGGGGAGATAGGAGAGGAGCAGGTCTGAAAGGGTTGAAAATATTTGTGGGAAACATGCTAAGCAAACACTTCAAAAAGTAACACTTTCTGAAACCTGTTCCTTACTCTCACACCGAATGGATTGCTGGGACGTATTTATGCAAGGCTTTTTCCATTGATACAGGTCATTTGTGTGGTACGTCAAACACTTAAAACTAATAATCTGAGCACTTAAAGTAACCATATGACACTGGGTTGTAGAGGTTTAAGGATCATTAGTCACAGTTTACAATTCTAATTTTAGTGGTTCAAAAAGTCTTCGACTTTGCTACTATGCATCATCTAAGAAGCCTTTAAAACTGTTCTGGGTATGCTAGGGACTGCTTTTTCTCTTGGTGATCCCTGCTGTGTACAGTGGAATGGTTCCAGTTTACAGGAGCAGAAATTGTGGCCTGGGATTTTCATTATGTTGGGGGTCTCCCATTCTTCAGAAGCATAGAGATGTTTCACTATCACACCATATTTAGCATTATCTACACTTCAGGGAACTATTTCTATTTGAAAACGGAGATGAAAGTGCGGTGGAATTAGCATTTTTATTTTTAATTCGCATTGCCTTTGTTTTTCTCCAAAGTTTGAAGGTAGAGCCAAGCCAAAGATTTGGCTTTGCTCTTGAAACCAAAGCACAAGCTGAGCTGTTTAACCATGGCCATATGTGAAAAGAAAAAAAAAAAAAAAAGAGCTACATAAAACTATATTAAAATGTTGTTGGAGCTGAAAGAAATAGTATTAGAATATTCTTATTGGCTTTTACTCCTCTTTGGCTCATCCTCTTTATTGCACACAAAACTTGGCCAAAATCAGTAAACAGTCTTCTATCTGAATCCTGTACCTCTCCTGTTACAAATACTGACTTCTTCCATGCTACATAAATAGTGTATTTTGGATATAATGTGCTGAGGGTAAAAGACCTGTACAGTATTTAATCTAAGATGAGCTTTCAGATTTGTGCAGGGTTAAAGCAGTGCAGTTACCTTTTGACCAGGGTTCGTGTTCATGTTATTTGTCGAATCTCATACTGAGGACGAGAGTTAATGCATTCCAGGAGCAATGTGACTCAACAGATGATGGCACTTTACAGAATTTGCTTCTTGCTCTGTTAAAAGACTTTTCATTGCACAACACCGTTCTTGTAATTAGAGACATGAGCAATAATATGCATGCTCATTTTCCACCTGCTTCCTGCTTTCTCGTTGACAAGATGAAGAACAAGAACAAGTGAGCAGTTTTTAATTCATCTGTCGTTACTTAGCTTTTAAGGGTGCAATTACATTCTCAGCATTAGTATGACTTTTAAGTGTTGGGATTTTTTAAATCAAGTAGGTTTGAAGGGTACATATCTGAGAGCGCTGGAGGTGGAATTGATCTACTTAGCCACAGAAGAAGCAGTGGGAATGTTGGTAGCAAACTTTTGCATTATGGCTGTCAAAGTAATACTCACTGAAACACTGAGGAAGAAAGGAGATTTTCTGTTTCAACAGCTTTTTTAATCTCTTTATTCCTGCTCAGTGTCAGAGGGCCAAATTCTTACCATTTGTAATGCCCATTCAGTCTGCTACAAGTTAGGCAGAGGTGCATATTATATTGACCATTTTGTAAGATACTCTGAGACATGTAAAGGAGAACTAACTAAATGCAAACTAAAATTCTCTTATTTTTTAATATATCTGCGTATTTTTTAACTGTGCATCTTGGATCATGTTCCCATAAACCAGTCAGAAGTCCTCCTGCCTCTTGCTGGCTTCTGTGACAGTAGCCAGGGTTCACATCCCTGTGTCCTGAGATTATTACAGTGAAATCTGAGAGGATATAATGATCAAAAGTCCCACTACACTTTATCACTGAGCCTTCCATCAGCGCTGCTGAAGTGAGACGCTGTGGGACACACATGGACGGGCTGCAGAGTACATGAGCAGGTTGCCGGGGGTGCCTGTGCAGGGCAAGCCCTGTGAGTGGGGAACCTAGGGAAGTCTAGCTCAGGCTAGAGTTATGCTCCTTCTTCTGTGGAGAAACCATGGCAGAGCATAGCAATACCGAATTTGCTTGTGTTTTTCCAGGGCTCACCTGAGCAATCAGGTGTCCTGGCAGGGCACAGGAAAGCAATTTCTGTCTCACATGCCAATGCAGGGAGCTGAGATTGCCATTTTGTGGACTGACTGCGCAGCCCACATCACAAGAACCACAGCCACAGTAGGTGGTGTAATGAGACAAATGCATGAATTATGCAACATTTACATGAATTATGAAAATAATGAAACAAATATGTGAATTTAAAAAATTGCTTGATTCTTATGTTAATCTTGTTTACATCTTGAGTAATATATACGTATTTATATATATATTTTATATATATATATATATCTTGTTTACATCTTGAGTAATATATCCAGGGGAGCTGTATGTAAGGTGGTTGGAAATGAGCTGACACTTAGAAAATAAAGAGTAGATGGAGTGCAGCCACCTCAGGCAGGAATTAAGCAATAAGTCTGGAAAACACTGCATGGTGCCAACAGCATTAGCAGCATGGACCAATGGCAGGAAAGTGGCACAAACTGCAGCCAGTGATGCCACTGTACACCTCTGAAATTAAAATTGCTTGGGTTCCTATGGTCAGGTATCCAAAGTCATATTCAGGCACTGATGTAAGTATCTCAGTTTCCCAAATGGTGAACAGAAAAAACTCCTGTTTCACTGAGGGAAAGCGCTTGGTTGAAAAACACTTCTGTAAGCCGGCTGGCTTATTTAAGTGTCAAAGTATGAATTTAGGCACCCCAGTTTGCACATTTTGTTTTGTAATTTTTAGTAGAGCTATTCAAACAAATACTTACCCTCAGCTCACCTGGCAAAGACTTTCATTTTCACAGCTCTGCAGAAAAAGTGAACCAGCTTTATTTTCACTTCAAGTATTTCTTTAAAAATGAGCGATTTTTTCCACTGGCAGAAGACTAACATTTACTGGTCAATATACTCATAAAGCAAGAATGGTAGCTTTGCGCAATTTTGTTTAATGAATGAGCCTTTAGATTGCTATAGCAAACTGGCCAGCTAGCCACTGTGCTTGGGAAAAGCCAGTGTAATTTTGGGTGGTGGCTTCTTTGTTTGTTTGGTTTTGCAGTTTGAACACTATGGTGCTGCTCTGCTTTGGCAGGGTGAGGCAGCCATACGTAGTAATAATAAGAACCAACATTTCCTTTTACGTAGGGAAACCAGTTTTCATTCCATTTGGCAAGTAGCTGCTTTCAGTTGTATCCTTGGGCAGTCTTTTGTGCAGTATCCTCTCTCATTTTAGGGGAGCCAAGTTAAGAAAGTCAACAAGAGCACCTGGAGAGATAATGCATCCTTGTCCAGCCTTGTAATTGAGTGAATGTCCTCAACTCATTGAGCAAAAGGGGATGAGGGACCTCATCTCCTCAGAAGACCAGAAGATTTTTCACTCTGCTTGTGAAGCCTGATGCCATGTGATTGACCAGCTGGCTTGAAAGGATTTTTGATTTGTGTTAAGGTTGCATTCAAAGATCCAGTGTAGAGGGTAGGGTGTAAACGGTCCTTGGATCAAGTCTGGCTAATGCAATCCACTTTGCAAAGGCTTGCTATCATTTTCACACACTGCCATTAAAGATTTAACAAAAACGTGCTACTCTTGGTTCACTGCCTTCTCACATTTCGTAGATGGTATAATAAATGTTTGACTCAGGATGTTCAGGATATACATTTTGGCTCTAATGCAAAATCTATCTTTGAAATAACTCAGATTTATAATCTAATTTATACTAACTTCATGTTAGTTATCTACAGGAGGAGTAAATGCTAACACTTAAACATATAGAGACAGATTCTGTCACTCTTGTAAGTGAAGACTAGCTTCTCTGTGAGTTTTCATTAAGTCAGTGGACAGATCTCACACTATTGGTTTATTCAATCTAAATAAGAATGGCAAAATTTAGAATTACATTTTGTTTAAAACCAGGTACCTAGTTTGATCCCTTGTAATCTTTACAATGGCAGTGTGAGACGTCAGTGAAGGAGAAAAAGGATTATAAATGAATAATTGAGTAAATTAGTTATAATTCTGTGAGAGGAGAAATTTGAATACTTACATCATATTTCTCATCTCTTTAACCGAGAAGTTGGGCTAAGAATTAAACAAACAAGCAAACAAACAGAATGCTAAAATAGCAGGCTTTGTGGCAAAACAGTTCTTTTTCTTTCACAGTGTTGTGGTTACAGTCTTTCTCACAGCACTCCTAGTATTTCAAGTTCTAAGAAAAATAAAGAATTGCAGAGGTATGTGCAAAACCTTCCCTAAACCAGAATCTCTCTTAAAAAATCCAGTAGACAAGTGGGTTTGGATTTTGGTTAAAGAGCAAGTCATCCTATTTTCATCTGAGATCTTTGTCTTATGGGTCCCCAAAGTTTTGCTTTTTGGTAGAACCAGAATTTGTGTATTGCAGAAATGTTGATTTGACCTAGTGCCACTTGGCTGCTTGAACCCAGGGTAAAAGGTGAGAAAATCCTAGTGTATACAGGTAGATTGGATTGGCTGTGGCCATGTTCTTTTCAGGTAAAGCTAAATGGGAGCTGGTGGTCTCTGTGTTCTGGATCTTTGTTTTGATGGGCTCAGTGCATTTCCAGATGATCCTCCTTGTGTATTGCATTGTCTTTGTATAGGAAACCACATAGATGAATGAGAGCATCTGTCTGTGATTTATCCTGCTTTGTTCAGTGGAGTAAAGTACGTAAATTAATCTTTAGAGCTGTGTTGGAGCCATGAACTTTGTGTTTAGCTGCAATCATCTACCCAAGCTCCAAAAGTGCAAAATACTGATCAGATATACATTGAGAGTACTCTGCAAATGTACACAAGGGGCCTGAAATATTTGGTTCCCACAAGTTTTCGCAAACAAGAATAAGTATGGGTAGGAATGTTGCCAGCTTTCTCCAGGCCTTGAGAACCCTCATGCTGATGTGTATCTGAACCTAATGTAAATCAAAACATGTGGCGCCAGATGAGTATTAATACTGTAATTTTGTCTTAGGTTTTGGTTGCCATCTAGATATTGGGACTACAGTTACCTATTCCTTACAATCAGTACTTGGTCCATGAGCAAATATTAGGCTTAATTGGAAACATACTTGCATGTGAATATATTCAGCTGAGAACTGGTGTAGTGTCCATTTAATTTAGTGGGTACTTTTTAATGGATTTCTGCTGGGGGAAGATTGGGCCACAGAAATACTCTTTGATTTAGGTTTATGAATAGTCTTTATAAGAAGCTAGTAGCAGGAGCAAAGTTGTTCCTGCACTTGTTTGTAGCATTGAGCTGCACTTGATTTCTATTAGAGATGAGTTTATTTGAAATGGTCAAGAGAGGGCAGGCAGGCAAATTCTTTTAAGAACAGGGCTTAAGAAAGATTAGTGTGAGATGCCCATACTCTTGCCATAAGGGATGAGAAGATAACTTTGTGTACATAAAGGGTTTGAGGTTGGCATCTTAAACTGCATTATACCACCTCACTACCTCTTCAGAGAAGGCATCTGTCATGCTAAAGAAGGTCTAAATGCAGGCTAGAAACCCTGAAAGAATATGATGCTGTGGAGTTACACCTGTCCTTCATTAGAAAGAAATAATTTAAGGAATTTTTTTCATTTATGTTAGCTAACATGCTTCCTTGGATGCTGTGTTTATAGCAGGAATAGACGTGATGGATTCTGGGTGATGAAATTGGTCAGTGACAGGTGAAGAACCTGCTATTACCTTGAACGTGCATGTTTGCTGGAGTTAGGAATAACAGGGCCACTGCTGTAATGGATCATTTTGCCATCCAGTCAATGTAAATTCTTCCACAGGGAGAGCATAGCTTCAATAGAAATCGTCCCACTTCCCACTGCCTTTGTGAAGTGAACATTTTGGTCATATGTGGAAATACAATTTGGTGCAGTGTAAGTGGAAATCCATTCAATGAAATTTGAAGACTATGAAAACTAGTTGAGAATATAAAAACACATGGCAATCAGTTTCCTCAGAGCCTATTAACTTTACTGGTTCAAGGAGGGTTCATCCTAAGAAAATGGATCAAGTTCTTATCCCCGTGAGATATGAATTTGTTGGAGGGTTGCATGGGTGTCAATAGGATGACTATTTATCCATCCTAATTATTATGGCTTTGAAATAAACCAGCACAGAACTTTTTTAAAACAATATTTGAAGTGTTCTGAAGGGGTGCCTAAATTAGGCTTAATTAACTAGGACATACAAATGATTTTCATAACATTTTAATTACCAGAAATTGTCATACAATTTAAGTCTCTCTATACTGAAATTTGGACATGAATATACTCTGTCTGTATATGCTCTCAGTAACATGGGAAAACTGCAGTATTAACTGTCTCTAATATTACACTGCACTCCTCCAGAGCATGCGTATCAATTTTCAGGTATTTTTTTTCACAGGTTTCTTGTTACCTGCTTTCTATAGAGGACATTGAGCTTGAAGCCCTAATAAAAGATCCCTTTACTGTGGAAACCAGGCTGCCTAAATTGTCCTTTCATGGCCCATTATGGTAATGAGAAAAGGAGGGAGAAGGAACCAACTGAAAACAGAATTTCTTGGAATGGATTCTGTTTGTCATATACACATTGTGGGGTTGAGGAAATTGAAAGGAAATGTTTGTATAGTGGCAGGAAATGTTAAAGTAGTATACAGACGCCTTTGTAATTTTCTGCAGATTTGGCAACTTGTTTCTGCAGAACACACTGAAATTTAGACATAAATACAGTGATTCACAGTTAAGCAAGAAAAAAAATTAAATTACTTATAATCATGAAAATTCCACATGTTGGGAGAAGCTGTGATAAGACACAGCACAACTGCCAGAATCTCTGAAACAAGGGGCTAAAACATCTCCCATTACAAGACTAACAAGATGATTATCATAACTTACATAATACGGTGATCAGTGTTTTAGATATGCTACAGACAGAGGCACAGTTACAGGGTTTGTTCAGGATGACTTTTCCAGAAAAAACACCTCTTTTCTCCTCCAGGACATCCCCTAGTAAACATCAACAGTTTAAGTAACCCATCAGAGTTGAATAAATGGAGTCTTTCATAAATAAGGATTTATTTATAATAAATAAATTATAAACTTATAACGTTTTATAGCGTGTTATACCCTGCTACTATTGAGGTATTTTTCTGTTCATGTAGATTAACTTGATTCATTGAAATGCAGACTGTTTTTTTAGCGAGAATTCATGATTAGCAACAAGAACCGACTCAAGATTTTATACAAAACATGAAACTTACCCGCAGAGTTTGTCATTAGCTGGAGTATCTTTTGCATTGACAGAAGATGCATCATTTCAGCTGGATATTTGTAATGGACTATGAAGGCATCTTGAACCAGAACAAGAAAAGTATATTTAGTAACTAACATTTAAATTAAAAAGGGAAGAAATGGAATAGTGATATGACATAGGAAGAACAACATACATTACAGTTAAAGCAGGTTTTTAAACTCATTCAGAAATTCCATTTTCAGAGTAAGTAGATGGTCATTGGGTGGTACAAGGCTCTTGTAAAACTAGGCAAAATATACCTATTTCCTTACGTGATTGAAATTTCTGTGTTGAATCCCTAATGCTTATGAACCCGGAATAAAATAGTTTTGGGTAGAAACTGCAGGAAGTTTTTTCAGCCTGAGATGAAGGATCCTAACTGAGCTACAGTGTGGCTGGCTAACTTGGTAGACTATGTGGCAAGGATTTTTCAGCCATGTCTAACTGCTTTATTGAACTAATGAACTGCTTTATTGAACTGATGCTTGGAAAAACATCTCTCTCTTCCAGTGAGGCAAAACTGAAGGAACTAAGTGAAAGAACAACAGTGTAAGCATATTCCGTGAAAAGATGAAGCTGGAGTGGCAGTGCTTTTTTTTTTTTTCCCCAGAAGGAATGTTATTGTAGTAACACATTCCATAGAAAGTTTGATGTATTTTAATGATTAAGGTATTTATCCTACTTTTATTGTGGCATAGATCTTTTTCTGTACTGTTCACTTTATGAACTTCTGGCATCCATCTGTTATGGTTCCAGATCATAGTTGTTGTCAGATTGTTTGGACAAACTGCCAGGCATTTTCTAAGCTAATGACATTTATCACTGGTTCTCCCGGCAAATGAACGTTTGTTAACCATGACTCTTCTGACATTACAAAGGCAATTATTTGCAGCAGTATGGTAGCTCTGTGATAAGAGCTCTTAGTCATCACAGGCTACAATTTCATCTTTCCAGTACTCCTGTTGTAAATAATTGAAAGAAAAGTTTGAAAGGGAATGAATGGTTCCCTCAGAGAGGAAATTACACAGAGGACTAATGTTCTGGTTCTGGGAAAAGCAGGTAGGATTATAGGTAAACACTTCAGAGCAATTTTCATTTACTTTATGTAGGAACAGTGTTCTAGTGGTGAAAGCAAAAGGGAAGTAGTAATGGTGGCACAAATGGTCATGTCAAAAGTGTACAAAAGCATTGGACTCTGCATAAAAGACTCTTTTGGGCAGTCACTAAGCATATTGCCTATTAGATCATTAGCCTTTGTGTAAGGAAGGGAAATAATAAACTATTCTGCACTTCGGTGAATAAAATGAATGAACTGGGTTCAGCAGATATGTGATAAGGCTCAGTCATTTGGCACATAGAGAACCGACAGACATAATGACCGTCACACTGATTTATATTTTTTCCAGTTTGTCAAAAATAATCTATATTTTACCTGACAACTAATTTACAACTAATAATAAACTCCTCTTCTTGTTACAATTTCCCATCTGTAGGGTAAGAGTAAGAAATTAAAGGTTCCAAGAAGGGGAAAGTCCTTCCTGAAAATACCATAGTTTCTTTTATATACGTTTTTTTTTGTCTTGAATGCCTGTGCTGGTGCTTGCTCTTCAAAGGCAGATTTTTTCATCACTAAAGTCCTCCCAGTTACAGGACATTTACCTTAGCGTTTGGTATGAATCCTGTGTTTTTGTCTATTTTTCACACTTTTGTCATTAAGAATGTTCCTTTTTGTCTTTAAACCTTCCTTTCATTACTGTCACTGACTGTCCTGCTTCCATTCTCACTAACAATGTTAAGTTCCACCAGTTTTCTGACTGTCCCTCCTAAAGCCATAAGCCACATTTGCAACCCTCCTTTGACAGCTCTCCCATAATACTGCTTCTCTGTACCTCTGAGACTTAAAACCAGACATAATGGAGAAAAAGGACAAGAACAAACCTGACCTAGCGCACAAGAGACAAATTGCTAGCTTGAGCAGCAGCTTGTAGAAAACCTTGCCTTGGCAAGTCACACAGGAGAGTAAAGACCATTTATCTAGATCTGTAACACCTGCTTCTAAATCACCACAATGCAGGTGACTGCACTGGCCCATGACTCCAGTGGTTTTGAGCCAGCAGTGCAGTCCTTTGCTGGTTGTTTCAATCAGGGGAAAATAGAGCTGCCCAGAAATTAGGTGGTGTAGCTCACAGCTGAAACACTCCATATCTGCTTCTGCACTGGGAATTCTCCATCACACCCTCTCTGTGCTGTTACATTTTGTCTGCCTGGATGACCTGACTATGTAGTCTCTATACACCAATGTATTTTCTAAACAAAGCTGAGAGCATGAAAATGTGTCACTTCTCTGGGTTTGCGAGAGGTAATAATACCTGCACAACTGCCAGATTATGTTGCTAGTTACAAGGATATAAAACAAGAGAAGGTCACAGTAGCTAATGGAATGGTCCCAAGGTTTATCAGTATGAATGAGAAAAGAATTTAGTGGAGTTTAAAGAGGAGTAATGATTTCCTCCCTCTCACTGCAGCTGCTTCACCCCGTTTGCTCCTTTTTGCTTGATTATATACAAAACATAAAAAGTGAACAACTAAGTGATGTGTTTTCCAGGGTTGTCGTACCTTGTGACTTGATAATCATCATAATCCAGATTCACTGAGGGAAAGATTTATTTTGGCTACTCTAAGAGGATGTTGGTGATGGATTTCTAATTTGTGAAACCGTAGCTATTTCTGTGAAAGTTTTAACATGCAAATAATTAGCTATTTCCCTTTTTTTAAAGGAGCCTTTCTGTCCTCGCTACCTTGATTCTTTACAGTTTATTGTCTAAACACTGGTGCTTTGAGAGCTATTCAATCTCTGATTATGTCAGTGGGTAGACCAAGACAAAAACATGCAAAATCAATCAATTTGTCTAGCTGTCCTGCTCAAATACCATATGAAACAAAAGAGGCAAAAAGAAAAAAATCAACCAAAGAACTGAAAAATCACTCCATCTGTGCCTTGTAATCACGTTAGCAAGTGATACGCTTGTTTTTTAAACCTTTTACATGGATTGGAACAAAATACACTGTTTTGGAAAACAGACCATTGTATAGATGGAATTGTGTGCTGTTTAAAGTATGAAGGTGTTTAACTTCCTGCCACCTTTTCCCCTGCAACAGAAGTCTTACCGATTTTGGTCATTTGCAAGGAGCAGTAGCATTCTGGACATAACTAGTGACTTCCTGTCAGTTTTTGCCTACAATTTGCAAAGCATTTTCTGAACCCTGTGGATAAGAGTAAATGAGCTTAGACTGAAGCTGAAACTCATTACAAATGCACTAGAAAATCCAGTCAGGATTTAATGTGTTCTTCTGTGGGTTGAACTGTGAAAAATCAAGAAGTAAATCCAGCTAGAGATTCAGAGAGTAAGTGTGTCACTAGTCTTAAACTGACTTGAAAGAAGAGCAAATATTACCCACAGATTTTTTTTTTAACACTAAAATGACTTTTCTTTAACTGAAGAGAATCTTTTATTGATTGAAATTCTAGTAACTTGAAATTTTCCTGTCAGTAATTTCTGTGTTTGTAGTGTGCTTACTGTTATCAACATTCTTGTTTTTCAAGTATTTAATTTTGGTTCACTGGATTAGTTTGAGAATTACACAGAAGCTGGTTTATTAACCATCTAAATTTCACATGGTAGGAGACTGACTTTAAAGTTCCTGGAGAAATAATGGCTTGAGTAAATAGTCTGTCTCATTTATTATCTCTGCAGTGCCACATATACTAGCTTAGTAGTGATCAAAAATCCTCAGCAGAGGTGGTTTTTTACTGATTGGTGTGAACTGACTGGCATTCTCAGGCCCTGGGGTTTCTGCTCTTTGCCCCCTTGTTCATATTTTCATGTAAAGGCTAGGAATGTATAGACATGTAAGTTTTTCTGACATCTCGAAAAGATCTGGGACATACTGTTAATGCAGAGATAATTTTTTTTTTTTTTTGTGGGTCTTTGGTCTTCAGAGCAAATGATACTTCACTAATACTAGAATCAACAGAAAAGAAGGTGGAAGAATTTTCACTGTCTTAAGAGGTTGTTCCAAAACTGGAAAGAAAGAGCAGAATATAAACATCTAAATGAACATCTAGATGAATAATTCATATAAGGAATCCTAAGAAGTTGGATTTTTATTGTTCCCTTTGAAAAGAATCAGTAGTTTAGGGACTGTGGAGTGGGTAACAATTTTTTTACGGTGGCAGAGAAAGTATTTGGTTAGCCATAGATTATATCTAGTATAGGAAAGGAGGTGTCAAGATATTATTAGGACTGTATTATGAAGCAGCTGCATGAAAAGGAAACTAAAGGTCCTAACAGTATACAGCATAAACCAATGTAGCTGGTATTTGAGCTGTAGCAAACCTCTTCAAATACAATACTTATATGCAATCACAGAAAGATATAAAAACTGTTTGATAAATCTAGTAGGCCCTTTCCTACTTCAGTATTTTTTTTATTTTCAGTTATTATTTTTATTTTCAGTATTCAGCTTCTTCAGTATTTTTTCTTTTCTTTCCAAAAGCATCATCATGTGATCAAGAACTTCAGTCAGCCCTGGAGGAAGCTAAGCAGCCCCAGAAAGACAATGTGTTCATTCCAGAGTGTGCTCAGGGTGGCCTCTACAAACCAGTGCAGTGCCATCCTTCCACAGGCTACTGCTGGTGTGTTCTGGTGGATACGGGACGTCCCATCCCTGGTACATCAACAAGGTAAGGGAATACACGTTCAGTGCTCAAAAGTTGTAGTGAGAAGATGCCTTAGTGTGCATGTACTAGCATGTAGATTTCTATCGCCGATGGAATTATATCATATAGGTTTCTTCTGCTATGAAGATGAAGTGAAATATTTCTAAGAGCCATCAAAATTTAAGGCCAGATGGCCAAAACTGTTTCAGTGCAATGTCACAGGCAGTTTGCTCCTCCAGTCCTCTTTTTTTACTTTCTATTTTGTGCTGGGAAGCCAAGGCTTGGAGCAGATAATGAATAAGCCCAGAGAAAATCTCACTCTCCTTAGCCTGCATATAGAAGAACCAAGTAAGATGGTCTATGACGGAAACCATGTCCAACCTCAGAAATGTTCAGTTATTTTTCCAGCAACCTCCTCAACTATTTTGTGTAACTGGCTGTGATGGAACAACTGCTTGGGAACCTGTGGAGAGGAAATACCATTTTAGTGTGTTATTAATAGAAGCTTGGAGTTCAGTCGTCTCAGCTGAGCCAGATACATGGTAAAGTGTTGGTAGCCACATAGAGCAGATATAGGCAAGGCAAGTATTAGGTTCCAAAAGATGTTATTTAGGCTGGTTATTGAAGTTTGGCCCTTGAAGGAATGCTATAGAAGCTCATATAAAGCTGACGAGCAGTATAGGTATCATCATAGAATCATAGAATACCAGGTTGGAAGTGACCTCAAGGATCATCTGCTCCAACCTTTCTAGCACAATCTAGACGAGATAGTCCAGCACCATGTCCAGCTGAGTCTTAAACACGTTCAGCGTAGCAGAGTCAACCACTTCCCTGGGGAGATTATTCCAGTGGTTGACTGTTCTCATGGTGAAAAATTTACCTCTCGTGTCCAGTCGGAATCTCCCTGGGAGTAACTTGTACCCATTACCCCTTGTCCTCACCATGTGACTCCTTGTAAAAAGGGAGTCGCCATCTTCTTTGTAGCTCCCCTTTAGGTACTGGTACATGGTGATGAGATCACCTCTAAGCCTCCTTTTCTCAAGGCTGAACAAGCCCAGCTCTCTCGGCCTATCCTCATACGGCAGGCTTCCCAGACCTTTGATCATCTTGGTGGCCCTTCTCTGGACCCCCTCCAGCCTGCCCACATCTTTTTTGTATAACAGGGACCAGAACTGTACACAGTATTCCAGGTGTGGCCTGACAAGCGCTGAGTAGAGTGGGATAACGACTTCTTTATCTCTGCTGGTGATGCCCTTCTTGATGCAACCCAGCATCCTGTTGGCCTGCTTGGCTGCAGCAGCACACTGTTCACTCATGTTGAGCTTCCTGTCCACCAGGACCCCCAGGTCCCTTTCCACAGAGCTGCTCTCTAGCCAGGTGGATCCCAGTCTGAGCTGCACTCCTGGATTGTGTTTTCCCAGGTGCAAGACCTTACACTTGTCTTTGTTAAACTTCATGAGGTTCTTGTTAGCCCGCTCTTCCAGCCTATCCAGATCTTCCTGCAGGGTGGTTCTCCCTTCCAGAGTGTCTACTTCCCCACTCAGTTTGGTGTCATCTGCGAAATTCATCAGGCTACACTTGATCCCGTTATCCAGATCACTTACGAAGATACTGAATAGCGTTGGGCCCAATATCCATCCCTGGGGGACCCCACTTGTGACCGGTTGCCAGTTTGAAAAAGAGCCATTTACCACCACCCTTTGGGTGTGGTCCGTCAGCCAATTCCTCACCCACTGCACAGACCACTTGTCCAGGCCTTATCGCATCGGTTTCTCTAGGAGGAGGCCATGGGGAACCGTATCGAAGGCCTTGGAGAAGTCCAAGTAGACAACCTCAACTGCTCGCCCCGTGTCAACCAAGCAGGTCACTTTATCATAGAAGGCCACCAGATTTGTCAGGCACGATCTGCTTTTTGTGAAGCCGTGTTGGCTTTTCCCGATCATGTGCTTCATTTGACTCATGATGGCCCCCAGGAGGATCTGTTCCATGACTTTCCTGGGGACTGAAGTAAGACTGATGGGCTTATAATTACATGGATCGTCCCCTGAGCCCTTAGTATCTTGATGCAGTCATAAAGCTTTTCAACCTGAGGCCAAAATAATTTTTTATCATTTAGATAAGGTTTGTGAAAAAACATTATAAATCACTTGCTGTTAAGTATTATATTCTTGGGGAGTGTTTTTCATATATTCTTCAAGTGCTGATTTACTGATAACTGTTTATACCGTAGTCTAGACCATGCCAATTACAGTACCAGCTGAAGTGCGCCTGACTTAGTTACTGTTGATCTGCTTTTTCTGGCAAGTTGAGATCCATAAACTGTCAAAACAAATTTGGTCCTGGAACTGTAGGATCAGTACACATGTTGTGTGAGGACCTAGAAATGTCCTCTAGAGATTCCAGAGGCTCCCTTTTCTGCTCTTCCTCTGTTCTCCACTCCTAGGTTTATTCACTGTTTCTTGTTTTTAGTGCTAATCCTTCTTTGAATTATAGTTTAAATCATTGTATGGGGCCTTAGTTCCTATTCTCTAATTTGAGTCCAAATCATTTTCTTGTGCATGTCAAGCCATAGGACTTCTGCTGATTTTTTTGTAGCTCTTCTTTATGAGTGTCATTTTATTATAGAATCACAGAATAGTTGAGATTGGCAGGGACCTCTGGAGATTCTCTAGTCCAACACCTCTACTGAAAGCAAGGTCAGCTAGAGTAGATTGCTCAGGACCATGTCCAGCTGGGCTTTGAATATCTCCAAGGATGGAGAGTATACAGCCTCTCTGGGCAGCCTGTTCTCATGTTTGATCACCGTCACAGAAAAAAAAAAGGTTTTTCTTACATTTAAATGAAATTTCCTGTATTTTATTTTGTGCCCATTGCCTCTTTTCCTGTCATTGGACATCACTGAAAAGAGTCTGACTCAGTTTTCTTTATTTTCTCCCCTTTGGATAATTATAGGCATCAATAAGATCCTCCCTGAGCCTTCTGTTCCCCAGGCTGAACAGTCCCAGTTCTCTCACCCTTTCTTTATTATGTCAAACGCTCCAGTCCCTTAATCATATTCATGGCCTTTTGCTATACCCACTCCAGTATGTCCACGTCTCTCTGGTTTGGGGAACCCAGAACTGGACCCAGCATTCCAGATATGTCTCACCAGTGCGAAGGAGAAGGGAAGGATCACCTCCCTTGACCTGCTGGCAGTACTCTTCCTAATGCAGCCCAGGAGGCTGTTGGCCTTCTTTGCTGCAAGGGCACATTGCTGCCTTATACTCAGCTTAGTGTCCATCAGAAATTCCAGGGCTTTGATGCAAAGTTGCTTTCCAACTGGTTGGCCCCCATCCCATGCTGGTGCAGGGTGTTAATCTTCCCCAGGTGCGGGAATTTCACATTTGCCTTTTTTTGAACTTCATGGGATTCCTGCCAGCCCTTTTCTCCAACCTGTTGAGGTCCCTCTGAATGGTAGCATAACCCTCTGGTGTATTAGCCACTCTTCCCAATTTTGCATCATCTGAAAACTTGCTAAAGTTGTTCTCTGTCCCGGCATCCTGGTCATTAATGAAGAGGTTAAACAATATTGGCTGTAGTACTGAACTCCACTGATGACTGGCTTCCAGCTGGAATTTTTGCTGCTGATCACAACCCTTTGAGACGAGCAGTTCAGCTGGTTTTCAACACACCTCATCGTTCATTTATCTAACTCATACTTCAGTTTGTCTATGAGAATGTAATCAGAGACAGTGTCAAAAGCCTTGCTAAAATTGAGATAAATAGTATCTGCTGCTCTCTGCTCATCGACTGAGCAAATCATCTCATCATAGAAGGCTGCAGGCTTGGTCAAGCACAATTTCCTCTTCATAAATCCATGCTGACTACTCCCAATCACCTCCTTGTCCTTCATGTTTGGAAATAGCTTCTAGGAGGATTTGCTTCATCACCTTCCCAGGAATGCTGACTGGTAAGGCTGACTGGCTTGTTATTTGGCTCCTCCTTGCCCTTCTTGAAGATAGAAGTGACATTTGCTTTCTTCCAGTCCTGAGGAATCTCCCCCAGTCACCATGACCTTTCAAATATAATTGAGTGGCCTCACAATGCCATCAGCCAGCTCCCTCAGCACTTGTGGGTGCATCCCATGAAGTCCCATGGATTTGTGTGTGTCCAGTTTGTTCAAATGATCCCTGACTTGATCCTCCTTCACCGAGGGTAAATCTTCCTTGCTCCAGACTTTACCAGTGGTCTCAGGGACCTGGGATTCCTAAAGACTGGTTTTACAAATAAAGATGAAGGAGAAGGCGGCATTGAGTGCTTCTGCCTTCTCCATGTCCTTGGTCACAAGGTCCCTTGTCCCACCCAGCAGCAGACTCACATTTTCCCTAGTTTTTTTGCTGCTGACATGCATGTAAGAAGCTCTTCTTTTTGCCCTTCATGCTCCTTACCAGATTTAGCTCCATGGGGCTTTGGCTTTCCTAGTGCCATCCCTGCACACTTGGACAGTGTCTGCATATTCCCCCTGTATCACCTGACCCTGCTTCCACCTCTTGTATGCTTTCTTTTTATGTCTGAATTTTGTTAGGTGCTCCTTGTTCATCTGTGCAGGCTTCCTGCCACATCCTGCACAGTGGAATGAACCATTCATGAAATTGGAGGTGGTGATTCTTTAACATCAACCAGCTCACTCTCCTATTTATATTTATAGTGTGCATGCAGTGCATGTGATTTTGGCTTCTACTGTCACACCGAATGGAATTCTAGGTCTTCCCAACACCTTGATGAATCACCTGTGGATCTAGAATCATTCTCCATCTTCTTTTTTTCCTCTTTGGTCTCTGGCCTTTTGTGTTCTACAACTACACGGTAACTCAGCTGTGGGAGAAGAGGTAGCAGGGAATCCTTTCACTGTGCTGCATGTCTCCAAAGTTGGAAGGCTGGCAAGTTGGATTCAGTCATCTCATATATATGATTTAGACACAAATCTTCCTTTTGCTCAATGAGTGCTCTGCCTGATGACTAATACTCAAAAGATCAACTGCTGTGGTCGTGACCATTTCTAATTTGTTCAGCTTTGCTGGACTTATGGGGAGTCCTCAATGGAGCTCTGAGGAAGTAATACTTCATAATATCCCCAGAGAGGACATTTCTGAGTACAGATGGATAAATAGAGTAATCAATTTTAGGAGTTTCATACTAAATAAAGAATAACTGGTGTATTTAGGAATGTACAGTCCTGGTAAACAAGCAGGTGGGATTACTGCCTGGAGTTTAAGAGGAGTGTCTAGACCTCATTTCTGGGAAAGATTTAGGTGGGCTGGAATCCCATTAATTTATTTATTGATTTTAATTTTTTTTTAGTCTATATTGATAAAATGTAACTGTTTTCCCCCTAGGAGGGGGAAGTAATAGGGGATCAGAATAAGATGAGAAATATGCAGTTGTCATTTTTTAGTTCTTTTGTATAGAAAGGAAAGGGTGAACATGTCAGTCTTTCCTAATTTAGAGAACCAGGGGCTCATGCAAAATGGTGTGTACTATCTTCCAGCTTTCCACTACAAAATACAAATTAGAAGAGTAGCTGTTAAAACTCTATTGCAGGAACCAATAGCATTAGTACTCCTGGTAGCAAGATGGATGCATTGCATCCTGGAATCTCTGTTCTGCAAATCTGGATTGAATCACTAGGGGACAACAGTGAAAGGACAGACAGATCTGGGAAGCTGTTGCCAGAACAGCTTAGCATTTTGCACATTGTTTGTTTTGAATATGTTCATGAGGATGAAATTTGTCATATCATCAGGCTCTGAATACCACAATAAATAGTAGTCCCATTAAATTAGACCCCCCAAAATGAAGGAAAGTTATTAAAACCCATTGACCTTCTAATGTCCTGTCATCTGGAGCAAAGATAAATCATCTGTCAGTGAATGTATTCCAGAAAAAAACCCATATAATTCTAGAGTTAAAATAAAGATGTGTGAATGAAGCACCACTCTAGGACATTTAAGACAGTAAAACTCACAAGAAATAGGTGAAGTTGTGTTATAAAGCTGGCTTTTATGAAAGCCTAGAGGAAACATTCATTTGTCTAAAAGGAGGTAATGCATTTAAAGGGTACAAAACCATTCCCCTGAAAGTCTATCAATATGATCCTTACCAGCTGGCTCACAATGCCTCCTGGACAACATAGCGTGACCCTCAGCCTTTTTTCTCAGCAGGGCCATAAGCCTGTGTTCTCACATGCAACTTTTTAGCAACTAGGATCATGGGCAAAGAAATGCCCATTCCACTTACACAAGATTCTCTAAACTTAAAAAAGAACATAAATCAGCTGCTTCATGAGGCTGCCCACACTGTAGAATTCCTGTGAAACTCTCCATCCTCCACTGCCTTGTACATCTCAGTAAATCTCAGTGCTTCCCAGCAGACCCCTCAGAAGTATAAAATAGCCTTCATAAGCTCTTGATGACTTTGGATATACATTCACTGCTAGGAATTCTTTTCCTTTTAAAATTCAAAAGAGTAACTTGGGATGTCTTTTGACTACATTATTTTTAACCCGACAGTGTTCCATTCTGACATGCTATCCCTTTCCCACTCTTTCCTCATGAAAACTGAGGCAAGCATGTTTTTCTTATCAGTTCTTAGCATGGCTGTGCCTGTGTGGTGATTTTCTAATGATTCATTTCATCTTTCTCCAGTTGCTTTAAAGGGTTAATCACGGACTTCTTGCATTATAGCATTTTAACACCTATTGGTCTTTAATAGATATAGTTTGTGTATGATGAAGTACATGCGTGTATGACAAAAGTATAAGCCAAAAAGGTAGAAGAGTAGGGGCCAAAAAAGAAAGTGTAGGCACAGAGCAGTAACAATAACGGAAGAGGACAAGGGGGATGCAGAGTCGGGTATCAGATTAGTCAGGGACCAGGCTGGTTGCCAGATACTGCATTAGTGAGCATTGCTCAGAGATTTCCCTTTCACTCTTTTCTTGGCTGATTGAAGTGGTTGTCCATCAGGTATCTGAATCCAGCCCACGCCATCAAAGCAGCTTCTATTCCTGCCATTCTTTAGGGAAAAAAAAAAGTGCCTGTAGCTCTCCCTTGTCCGTGAAACAGCACTGTACCTTCTTGCAGCAGCCAAAATTTGATGGGCCAGTGGGTAGTTTCATTAGATGATGTGGAAATAAATTAAGAACTCAAAGGAAAAAAAGATTTTTTTTTTTATTCTGCCTGGTAATTAAGGTCAGAATACTTAGGTATTTTTCTTAGGGGCAGTCTGGCCTGGACCCAGGACATAGATACCATTTAATACTTTTAAAAAGAATTGTTCCAAAAATTTGGATTAGTATATTTTAATTAGACATTTTAGTATGCTACTCAGTAAATGTCATTTTGAGAATGAGGAGAATTTCAAAGAAAGATGAGCAGTTATATAAAATATGAAAGAACCTATATTCCGTGAACAGGTATGTATGTGGAAATGCACGTATGTAGACACGAGTCATATTACTAAGTGTTTTTAACTGAGAATTGAAACTTTCTCTGAAATGTTACACACTAAATTCTGCAGCTTCAAGCTACTTTAGGAGAATGAGAAAGTAAAATTTCTCAGAAAGAGATTGTGTCAAGCTGAGTGAAAAGCCACCATGCATCGATAGTGGGACTGTAAGAAAAAAGAACAGATTCAGCAGCAGATACTCCCATGCCTCCCAGTCTTACATAAAAGATATTGCTCGTAGTGTTGCATAAGTCAATGTTTGTTAGAAGTACAAATAGCACAGAGTTTCTTCTTACCAGCTGGACTAACAAAGTGGCTTTAAGTAAACTCAGAAAGCATAGAGGAACCAGAATATTCCAGTAGCAGGTGGGGATTCAGTCTTTTTCCTAATCCATTTGAAGCTGTTCCAGCCCAATTCCCTTCCTTCTGGAAACCCTATCAGTTCTTCACTCTTGTTCAAAATGTTAGCTGTTCATGGTTAGCCCTTCTTATGTAAACTAACATTTTTTTTGGAGAGGATACAGTAGCACATGGCTTTAGAGCTGCAGTAGTAACTAACTACAGTTCCTGCCTTGCTGTGATTTTGTGATTTTTCTCTGGTGTTTCCCAACATGAATTGTGTCAGATGTCAGAATCTGTCATATTGTTTATGGCTTTTTGATTTGATAGGTGAGAGGAGACTTTGGTTTTGGTTTTGTGTTTTTTGTTTTTTTTCAATTTTTTTTTTTTATTATGTAATACTTTGTAGCAATTTCCCACAGTTTTCTCCTTCTTCAGTTTTCCTCCCTGTAGAATGGGCTTTGGAATAGATAATAATTTTTTAGTTTGGTATCATCCCCAGGAGAATAAAGATGTGCTACTTTCTTTGAAGTAAGTGGAAAATAGACAGATGAATTTGCATTGCCCCTTCTGAATGAAAAACAAGCTTAATCCCTGAATAAAAGCAGGTACAAGTTTAATTTGGACTACAAAATCGGAAATAAATTAGTTCAAAATCAAATTAACCTTGGCTGGTTTTATTCTCTCCCTGTTTGTTCTTTAGGTATGAACAACCCAAGTGTGACAACGGTGCCAGAGCTCACCCAACCAAAACAAAGGATTTGTATAAAGGACGCCAGCTTCAAGGTCAGTGAAACAGATAAAGTTGGTTTCATGCATTCCAGTGCTTTGTTTATTCACTGCAATAAATTAGAAAGCAGTTTCTTATCCTATATCAAAACAATGTATCTTTTAGATAGTGCCATATTGATTTGCCACTGACTGAAGTCTTTGACTTTGGAACAGTGTATGTAAATATGCGTCCTGGGATGTAGTCAGAGAAAGTAAGGTTCATTTTTCTCAGTAGTTTAAAGGCAGTCACATTTACTTAGTGGAATTATTCCTTGCTGTTGCCATACCAGAGAAGTCAGCAAATATGTCCAGAATAATTTGACCTGTACTTCATAATCCTTGTTCTAGCAAAATCCATGTGAAATTGGCCTCTGTCTTCAAATCAGTCTAAAAAAATGTATCTTCTACTTACTTTTTTCCAGGAGTACCCTTGTCAGTTTACCTTAGAATAATATTATTTTATTCTTCTCTGTTGTAGGAACAAACCTTGGTGTTTATTAGATTTATCATTTTTTCACGCTTAAACATATGAGAGATCTTATCTCCGGATAGTTGAGCTACACAGAAGTCAGTGGACTTGCTTCATTTTTGAAATGGCCTTTTAATACATTTGAATAACTTGAGGTGTAGAATGTTTAGTGATATTGCACATGTTATAAGGGAATTATGAATTACTGTCAGCTATTGTAAAGAATGAGAATCAAGTAAATAATGTGGGCAGATTTTTTGTGTCATGAAAAATATTTCAGTTTAGCCACCCAGAGAAACATCTAGACAATAATTCTGAACTAAACATGCCCATCAGTGTTGAAATGCATATTGAATGAAGCACACATTAAAACTCTCTGTCATGAAACAAATTTACTTACAAGGTATAATTACAAAAAAGGTAAGAAATATGATTGTTATGTTATTATACCATATATAATTATATGTTGTGTTCTACATAGAAATAAGTCAATCATAGGATTAACTGTAAGCTGTCCAGCTACTGTGGCTGTAAAAATGGCAAGTGTGACCCAAAAACATATCTAGCCAGGCATGATGGGACAGACGGACAGGAACAGGACAGACGAGGCAGACAAGGAAACATTCATGACGTTTGAGATAGCCCTATTATTTTTCCTGGATTTTATCTAGAACTATAAGTACAATTCTGGTCATCTGTGTTCAGGAAAATTGGTACACGGGAGAAGTTAGGTAGCAGTAATGTATCAGGGAAAGCAGCTACTTTCCAAGAGAAAGCAGCTAGCATTTCCTTCATTTAGACAAACAAGACAAGGTCCAGAGGTGATATTGTACCTCTGAGACCATGAGGAAGAGAAACTGTTTTCCTCCGTGACAATTTTGGCAGAAGAAAAATAAGTATGAACTACCCTGAATGAATTTCACCTGGGAGCTGTAAAGTGATTTCCAGCTATTAAAGCAGTGAGGCAACAGCCTTCTAAAGGACTAGTAATGGGGCAGAAAATCTGGTTAGTTTTTTAGGTAGATCTTGATTACTTTATGAAAGAGGTAGTGGGAGATAGGGTTGAATAAGTGAGGTACTCACTCTGCATTATGGCTTATCACATAAGATACTGAACATGTATACATGCTAAGAGATGAAAAGATGATTTATACTAAAAATTCACCTTGGAGCATGAATTTCACAGCTCTTACCAAATTGTCTGAATTTCTCTTCGTTCACGAAAAAGGGATGGAGCATGCTTGACTTGCAGTTTTGCTGTTTAGCTGCTCAGAGAGTTCAGCAAGAACCATATGTGCCACATAAATCCTCACATATGTGAAACTTCGTGGTAAATACACCTCTGTTGACAGTCAGATTGATGATGTTTATCCATCATTTCGTTAGTCAGTACTTGCTTACTGAAGTTACTTACTACTGTTATAACTTCAGGGAAGTTAGCAGGTATTTCAGGGATAATTTGGGACATATTTTACAAACCTTACTCCATGAAAGCCAATGGAAAGTTGGCCATCTTCAACAATTTATTTCAAATAGCACTTGCATAGTTACAGACTTGGATAATTACTTGATTTCGTGTGTGTTTTTTCTGAGTGGAAAGAACTTGCACTCAGAAGAGAGTATAGCAGAGCAGAAGCTGAAGAAACAAGTTTTTGCACTAAAAGACGTCACTTGCTGGTCACGTCTACCTTTTGCTAGAAATTTTGGAGAAGCATCTGCTAACTGGAATCTTAGAGGGAAGATGGGCAAGTGAAGGGCTTTAAGTTTTCTATTTCTTATCCAAATTGGTAGTGCGTTTTTACAGTACAGTAATTAAGATTTATCCAAAGTCAAGATACTTTGCCACTGAAACAATTAACAAGAACTTTCCATGCTGTAAATCCCTACCTGATAAATTAATTTTCATGGTTAGGCAATGGTCTTTCGATTTTGTCTTTCTACTTTATGGTATTTTGCATTATGTGAGTTTAGTCCAACAATCTACTGAAGCAATGTGAGCTCATATTTATCACAAATTATTATATAAGACATGGATTTGCTCTCCCATATCTTACGTTGCTTAATCTTCAACTTCTAAATACTTTATATTATTTTAAGATAAAGCAAATACCAAAGTTTCCTAACATTTCATAAATACCTATGGGTTAGCTAGAAAAACCTTTCTCTTCTACTCTGCAGCAGCATGGATTAAGTAAGTACATGCCTATAGAAGTAAGAGGGGGAAGAGGTTGCTTCACAGTTGCAGTTGTGTTTATTTTTCTTTCTCTCTCTTAAGGCTTTGTCTTTTCTCTCTCTTAGCTAGTCTATTAAATGCTCAAGTCCTCAACTGGCAAATTTCCCTCTTATCAGACAAACATTACATCAAGTAAAAATGACATGAGTTTTTTGAAAAAAGGAGGCTGAAAGAGAATCTTGCACAGGTGTGGCTAGTTGTTATAAAGTAACAGGTAAAGTTGCACAAATGGCTAATACAAATCAACTTCTTAGTGGAAATGAACCACTGTTACTCAAAGTTTCTCTATTGTAAGCAGTGTTGCAAAGGCATGTTTGCATTTGTGTTGTCTAAATTTAAATACTGCATCTGATTGCTGAGTTTTTCCAGGACTGAATAAAAAATGTAGGTTAATTATGTACTTACTTTCGAGGAATAATTCATTTTTGAATGGATGGGTTTGCTTGATTTGCAACTCATACAAAAATGCAGTAGCCCTGGGTGAAACTGCTGTGACTGCCTACCGTGTAAAACCAGGAAGATTTTAAAACAATTACTTTACTGCTATGAATGATCTTCAACAGGATAAACCCCACCGGTACATCCTCAGGTGGATTAAATTGGTATAGTTCTGCAGGTATGCTGATTTATACCACCTGAAAATTTGAACCCATTACAGGTTAAGCCAAATACTTTTAGAAATAATTTGCAGATGAATCAAGATGCAGTTTTTGGCAAACACTGATATCTTGTTAAGGCAAAATTGTAGAAGGTAAGGGCCCCTTGGAGTCTATCGCAAAACTCCCACTGGTTTAAACTGAGCTAAGAATATCCTCACATCCTAAGGGTAACTTATGATAAAGCATCTGAAATTAAAGACTAATCTAATGTTTGTAAGAATGACCTAAGTCACCTGCATCTGTTAGCTTGGACTGGAAGTTATATAATAATAATTCTTCCCATTAGATTTCTAGTCCTTTTTTTAAAGCCAAAGCATTTTTCTGAGGTCACTTGTGGTTTTGATCCTTCTCAGAAACTAGTTATTCTGAGATAATGAAAATGAACCCAAAAAATAGTCTAGAGAATGTCACACACTGGGGAAACAGAAGGGCTTTTTACTTTTCTCACGGTCAGAGTTTTCAAACATTCGTATTTTGACCTTTTGTTCTCCTCTATATTATACAGTAAAATGAAAGCCCTGTGATGAACAGAGATATTCTGTAATAGACGCTGTAAAGCGTCTTGAATGGTTTATTTCAGACTTTTGGATAACTGGCATGTTAAACAGAAATTCAGTTTTCTACACAAGCTGGTCAAGAGCATTTAAAAGGGTATAGCACGAAGGCTAGTTAAGCTAAACTTATAGTATGATGAAATGAGGTGTGGGTGCCCCTCTATTTTCCTAAAATCATGAGTGGCAATAGGTCAAATTCAGCAAGGCTGAAGAATTATCAGTTCCTAGAACTGTATTTTTTCAGGCTGGGTCTATGGGTGAAGGTATTTTCAGGCATTATATGTATTCACTGTTTTTTAACAATCAGTAAAATATTTTCCAGCACACACCCTCAATAGATGTGTATTTGTTTATAAATTATATAGATGTACTACTGTACTAATATACTAAGTACGTTGTAAAACATACCCAAAAATAGAAATTAAAAAAGGATGAAATAAACACAATTTTATTTTTTTATTTTATTTATTAATAGTACAAAATATTTTCTTCTTGCATTCCAATTGATTGTCTTGGCCTGCTCTGGGCTATGTGCATCCCACTTTGGAGACCAGTGCCTTAGACAATGGGTAAGCTACCTGTTCATAAAGCCAGACTTGTCTCTGCTCTAAGCAACCTGGAAGAAAGGGACTCGGATATGTAAGACAGCAAGACGTGATAGCACATTGAGACAGTGCCAGACCACTCAGCTAATTTGCCTCAAGGGCAAATCTTTTTCTTATTTAAAAAGTATGCATCGAATGCAAGAAGGCTCTGTTTTAGGCTCCGCTGTGCATGAGGGCTGAATAAACTTTGGATAATCCTTCATATAGTTTAAGATTTTTGTATTCTTACTTAACCTGGGAATTTATCTGTTTTTCCTGTAACATAATTTTCATTACCAAGACCTGAAATTTGAAAAGTAAGTGGAAAAATTTGAAAAGTATTATGGGAAATGTGATTTCATTCATGCAACATTCTTTAATTAGGATAACTCTTATCTTTTGTGGAGAAAAAAAAAAAAAAAAAGAAATCCAAATGAGTAAAAGGCACACAAGCTTGAGAGAGGGACACAATGTCAATCTGGATTTTCAGACTTTACTGGGTTTCTGTGGTTTTCGTGGCTTTAAGTCAGACTACTAATTTTGTTTACACTTCATTTTGGTTTGTTTAAGTTTCTCCTTTTCTTTAGCACAGTATGTTTTTTGAAATTCCTGTAGTTGTGATACTTCCTCTCATACAAAAGGATAATTTGGGAGGGGAGACTGTAGTTTGGAAATGACAGTGCCTTATAAACTGTAACAGTAATATAATCTACTGACTTGGGTGAATGTGCAGATTCAGTAAGTCCATCTACTAAAAGTCCTGAAAGTCTCCCTTTTCTGTTTTCTCAAAATAGCATAGCTCTTCACTGTTGCATAGTTCCTTTTCCTGAGATGCTGATCTCAATTAACCCAGCTGGAATCCAGTAGAATGCATCAATTGCATTGAAGTTACTGTAGATTTCTACTGGTGAAATAAGGTCAGCATTTCACTCTTATTTTTGTCCTTCCTGACAATCCCGCAGCTCTCTGAAAAGCCTCACTTCAGAAGCTTTTCATTACAATTTTCAATCCTAGAGCATTTCTCCAAAAAGATGAGTATTTTGGGGTTTTGATAGCACTGAGTTAATAAGCATCTGAAAGGTTTCCATTTTTAATGTCTAGGGTTTATTTAGTGACTCAAGAAAGAGGCCAAATTAGAAAAATTGGCATCTTTGCTCAGCCTCTATGAGACAGATTTCGAATTCTCAGTTTGGGCAAGAGTAGAGACCACTGCCCCTTCCTTCTCCAACCCAAAACCACAAACCAGTGCTTTCAGTCCAGGGCCTAAGCTCTGCTGATCACTGTGCAGGTACTGTGATGGTCTACAGTTTAAGTCAAGCTAAGAATGTTAAAATATTACTTAATTGAAATGCCTTGATGCATGTCCCTTATATAGTCAATCAACTTACTTAATAACAAAAAAATTCCCTTAAAACTCTTCCTTAAATATGGTTGTGTTGAACTACAGGTTGCTTTCTGATTTCACATCCTGCTAGTGACTCTGTTCTCAGCTGTTGTTTTGTCCTATGGATCTTCATAAGCTTAGTTTAACCTTGGCAGTTAATATTTTCACCTGAAAATCATGCATGAGAGCTGTTTAACTCATTTGTTTATTTCACATTTGTGTTACTTATGAGAAACAAAAGTATTCTAGCTGCCCGATTTTCTTCCTATTGTAATGGCTTTACTTACTGTGTTTCTGATGGGATAATCCAGCACTGACCCTGAACAGTTTATATTTTGTGGAGCAAAACTCATGATTTAAGTTATGGGCGAATTATGTGTGGATAAGTACAGTTTGCTTTTGGTTGTTGGCAGTGCATCTTCTTTTTCCAAAGTTAAAGAGAAATAATCAGAAATGCTCAAACCATGATGATGCAAGACCCACAGCCAAACAGCCATCATATAAAGTGTCTTACTTCAAAGGCATCTTTAAAAAAAAGAAAGTGATAGAGGCTTAACCGCTTTTCCTTTTGAGGTGTGTTCCATTATACTTTTACAGTTGCTCCACTTCTGACCGTGAGCACATCAGATTTCATAAGGTGCCAGACTATTTCTCAGCTAAAATGCTGAGATACCACCACTCATCTACCTCATCTTGCTTACTGTAGTTTCACACTTTTCTTCATTTCCTCTGTGTAGTCCAGTACTGACACTGAGTAGAAAATAATCTCACCATACTACCCATTCTTAAACATTTGAATGACTAAAACTTTGCTTGTTTTTAAAGGTATCAGTTAAGTAATTGAGTATTTCTGATCATAATGCAGATTATATACATATGCCTGCCTTCCCATGAGCTTCAAATTGTGAGGTCAATTGGCATGTAACTTTCTCCACTGAGCTGTGATTTAAAAGGATTATATTTTTATGATGTAACGAGCTTTTTGGCTGCATGAGCTAATACTTAAAATGTCCTTTTCTGCTATTGAATCCTAAAGCTCTAAGTTGTCAAACAACCATTTGAAGTTGCTGGCTGTTTTGAATGAGCCTGTAGCTATTGTCCTGAGCCCTATACTGCTTTATTTACCAAGAGATACTTGGTATGGAGCAGACCTGCCTGGTTAAGTGTTTGAACTATGACCAGGAAATATTGGTGCAAAGCCAGTGTGAACCTTCACGGCAGCGATGGCAGAACTGAATGGCAAGGATGAAGGAGGGGACCTGCCTGGAGCCTGGCAGGGCCTGCAGGGAGGACGGGAGAGGGGAGGCTCAACAGCGAAGTGCAGGGGAGTGCTGGAGGGCCAGGCTCGCTCCTCCTCAGCCCGGTAGTGCTGGGGGAGGCAGGGGAATGGCTGCTTCCTCTTCCAAAGCAGTACCTATCTCCTCTAATGTATGGGGCTGCAGGCAGAAGCTGACTTTCCAGCCCTCTGCTGGAAAGTGCTGTCCTGAGAACCTGGATGCCTTTCCAGTACCGTAGGCTTGGTATAAGTTAGTAACAGCTTGGTGAAGGCCTCTTTCCACATGTTACAGTCCACTGCAATTACCCTGTGCTGGCAGCCTGAGTCAGTGGCGGTGAGGGATGCTGACTGGGCAAAGATGTGGGTATCAGAGAGGAGATCTGCATGTCGGCAGTGCAGTAAGGTTAATGCAACGCCAGCGCACATGGTGGGTGGGAAGAGGGGGCCGCATGCAGCACACAGGCTGGTATCACAAGCGCTGGCTCAGTCAGGGTGCCCACACTGTAACAGAAGAGGTTATGTGAGTACTGAGTAGCGGTGGCCTGGCGAGGACGTTGGGCTATGGCAGTACTTCTCACGATGATGTAGGTCTACTGGTCAAACCTCTGTATAAAGAGGGAGGTCTGCAGCAGTAAGTCCTGAGGCTGCTACCATGGCTTCAGAGCAGCTGAACCTCCAAAGAGGACTCTGTCTCCTTAACCTACAGCAGTTGGGATTTTGGATTTAGTAGCTTCAATATTATTACCCTATTGTCTGGCTACATGATTATATTGTAGTCTCCCAGCGGGCAGTTTTGCTCTAGAGGAAGGAAGGCCTGCAAGATATTTTTCAAGGCTCTGCAGATCACATTTATTTCCTGCACACCCTCCTCTGTCCATCTCCCCATCCTGTCTTTAATTACTAATGGTCTGGCCACAATTCTTCGTGTTGCTTTATTTTTGCCTCAGTTTGCAGTAATTTCTCAACAAAACAATATCTTCCCCCCACCCTAAAGCAGAAATATTAATATCCGAAACAAAAAAAATGCTCAAGCACATAACTTAAGAGCTGCTGTAATTTCCAGTTATGTGTGAATTTGTTTAAAAAAATTACAGTGAAAGCATTTGAGCTACTAGTAAAGCACCAGTGAAAGACACAGCTGTGTCACAGCTAGCAAAAGAGAAAAGCTGGCTAATTAAAGGTGATGTTACTGGCTCAGCAATAGCATTTCATTCATTGAACTATTTAATATTAACCTATAATTTTATGTTTATTTTAAAAGGCTACATTAGGACCAATAAACACTGACTTCATTTGCTTCTCAGCATTAAAAAAATGCTGGAGGCTATGCCAAAGAATATAAATTCGGTTTCTCACCTCACTTGTTGCTGTCCTCCCTTTCCAGCCAAATCCCTTGTTAAGTACAGCAGCCTTGCCTGCTGTGCTGCTCTGTGCCATTGGGTCCTGCTCTCAGTGCGAGCTGAGAAAGTCCCTGCAGTGGGACACCTCCAGGGGACACATGCCAGAAAGGCATGTTCTCCTGTGTCTGGCTGGCTTCCCGGGAGGTTGCCACCCAGCAGCTGTACAGTCACTGTCTCTGCACCAGCACCAGTACTCTCCAAATAAGTTTCTAGTTGTGTATTTTTGTCTTCTGGGCCAAAGAATGATTAAGTGAGAGAATGCTTCCCCCCAGAAATGCTTTTGCTAAGTCTGAGTGCACAGAAAAGTTTCACTGACCCTCATGAAGCTGTGTTGGTTTACGCTCATCGATGATGTAAATACGTAGACAAATGCTACCCCCTGCACTTGATGATTTTGCCACTGATTCTGATAAAGATGGACCCTTTTCTTCCATCTTTACTAGGGAAATGATTACTTTGGAGTGAATGTATATATACATACATATGTATATATATATAAAAAAATACACATATTTGTTTTTCCCTCAGTGAGAAGTAATAAACTGTGAAGCCTGTTTCATCATAAAACTTCAGTAAAGCTGAAAAAAAGACATTTCAGAAAGATATTTTAATTCCTGCTTTTATTTTATGTATCCATTTTGATCCATACATTTAATCCATAATTTAATACATAGTGTTCTAAATCCAGCAATGAAAAAGCTTTGGATGAACACATATGTTTTTCTTTTTCTTTTAAAAAACTGAACAGCATCATGGATAACAATCTCATTATCATGAGCATTATTAACTCATGGAACTGATTTAGAGAGGGTTAATATTTTTTTTGTCTTTTACCGAAAATTTTCTAACCGCTCTATAAATCTGTGCTTATATTTAACAGCTCTGTACCTCCACACGGTGTAATTTTGCTTGGATATCTCTGAACTGCTTCTAGGAAGGATCCCACCCATTAACAACCATCAAAACAGTGAACATCCTACCTAAAAGTAAACACTGTCTTGCAAGTCAGTGAAAGTTTGGGCAGACTTTGTAATGCCATGGCAGATTAGCCTGTAACAAGAAGATATACTACGCAGCCCTCCTGGATGAAACTCAGAGAGTGTTACTAGTCAAACCACACTCAGCAGAGTAGGAAAATCGATCATAGGCTTGTAGTCATCACACCAAAGAGGGGGAAAAAATGCTCAAGGCATTCATTCTTACCCATTCAAGCAAATAGTCATTTTTGTAATATTTAAAAGTAGAATAGAGATTTTGATATATAAATATTCAGTGAGTTCAGATCCTTATGCTAGAATTATGTCTCTGTGTCCCATTGGTATCTGTTTTAGGTTGAGTCTTTTTCTGGGAGTGCCTGTCTCCATTGACTGTAGAGGGAGCAAGAATGACTGACATCAGTAGTTTAATATATTTTGATAGCTTTTTTTGAAGCAGTGAGATATACAGCCTGGCTTTGTCTCTGCCGTGGTCGATGGTACTCAGCTGAGGTTGGATCATGCAGCAACATTTTTTCTTGCACTGTTCCACTCTGAAGTGCTTTTAGCAGGGAAATAAGTCTGACAATACTAATAGGGTATGAGAGCATCTGTTTGAAAAATGGCATTTTTTCAGATACTCCTTTATCTTACTTAAGACAAGCATTTGGAATATTACCTACACTGTGGATATCAGGTCAGGGGGAGGGGGAGAGGAATGACTAATGGCCCCCTGAAACCAATTTGGTCTAATGAAATCTTAAATTTCATTCTCCTTAAACCAGCACTTCATGTAGACTGCTCGGTCCTGCTTACTGATGACAAGCCCCGAGCCTCTGTGCATGGACTAATACTCTGTACTTCAAGAGATTTCTGTTGGTCAGCATTCAGCTGCTCAAAAGCACGTAGTGTTTAGCTCTCCCTGAGGATAAACAGAGATGCTCTAGAACTGAGAGCTGTGAGCCCTTCCTTTCTACTGATCATTATGTTTACTCTCCTTTTATCTTTATTTTTTTTTTCTAATACCAAAAAGAAGGAAATGAATTTATGTAAAATGTTTTGATGCAGAGATTAGCCTAATCAAGAAATCCAAAAGACAGTGCAAAACAGTGCATGTTGAACATCTCTTCTTCATTTAGCAAGGGCCCTGTAGAAAATATATGTGAGTATTAAGAAAATCAAGATACTTACTTTTAAAAGAAGTCTCAAGTTTACAATGAAAATACCTCAGACCCTTTTAAAACAGCTGTTTATAAGTACATTACTATAGATACTGAGGTATTGTCTGTGCCCAGTATAAAATTCTAGCATAAGTAGGGTGAAACTTTGATCACATTGGAACCTAAAAGGGATTAAAATATTTGCCCTCATTGAACAAACTTTGATGCTGTATTCCTAAAGCTACTAAGCTTCAAGAAATGCATTTAAAAAATCTTGAAATAATTTCTGGTACAGTGAAGACATGGGAGAGGTATCTCATAATAACTTGGGGCAACTGGATTGCAGTTCTTGGGTGAGGAGTAGAAAAAACAACATAAGAGAGGGGAAGATTGATGTAGAATAAGCTCAGTGTTTTCTGCCAGAATGCCTGCCATCATTATCATCTCGCAATCTGAAAGATGGCAGGAAAAACTCATATGACTGAACGGAAAAGGTGAAAACCTTTTAGTCTGCCAGGGCTGTAACCATAATGAAAAATGACATCTGAAACTTATCATGACAGCAAGTGGGAGTCGCATAATAAGACACTATTTCCTCTAAGACGCACGGTATGGGCGTCTTGCTTTCCATCTGATAGAGTATAAACTGAATAAAAACATGCCATTGATTTGTAAGGCTGTTCCCTGAAAAACGGATATCTTGCTTTGTTGTGTTTTCATACTTGGACACAGGTTCTCCTTGATTATCTGGCAGAAACAACTCTCATGTTTAACCTATGGACAGGAAAATATAAATATTTCCATTTCTGAATAAACGTATATCTGCAGCTATATTTTCAAGAGGGAACAACAATGGTTAGGCATTTATTCTTTGCATTTAATTGCTTGGAGAAGTGTTCCAGTTTTCAAATAAAATGAGCACTTACATGCCAGTGAGTTCAGTGGGATTTTCAGTTCCCAGCAACTTTGAAAATACCCTGGACTGATAATGAACCACTCTAGTAATTTTTGTTTTGTATCAAACAGCGACGTTTTGAAATCCAGGCAGAGTTATGAGGTTAGGGCTTGTGAAAAATTAAGCCAATGCAAGACTTCCCACTTCCTAACATTTTGAGTAATTTAATGTATAATACAGAAATAACAGCAGTTTTGGCTGCTGAGTAATGACTGAAAGTGTCAAGCAATGAGTTTAGCTCACTTGTCAAGGAAAATGAACAAGATAAAGTCAAAATTGTTGATACTCTGATCTCACATCAGTAGGTATATTTTTCTGAAGAAAATATTTAGATTTTAGCCTGCTGCATTAATCTTTCTGTTCACTTACTTTTGAGAAAAAGGCTGTCTCTGGACAATCAGAGAGTTTATTCGATGCTCCTGTTTTCTAGATACTGGCATGGCTTACCTGAGAAGACCAGTGGAACTGGTCACCGGTATAAAAGACACAATCAGTTTTGCATGCTTTCACTGAGGTTGACTTTTTTTTAGAAAGTAAAATACCAGTATTAAGCAGAGTTTTCAGCTGAGGCTCAAAGGTGATGCCAGGTTATGTCCTCCTAGTCATGCAGGAGTCTGGGATCCCAGTGTTCTGGGCACTGTGCAAACACAGAATAACAAGATGATCCCTGCCAAATTTACTGTCTAGCTGATTGCAAAGCCACTTGGACAATGGGTGGACAGATGCCATCAACTGAAGAGGCAGTGAAAGTTCCTGCCAATTCCTCAAAGTGCTTCAATCTGCCAACATGTGTCACCTCTGTTTCACACTGGCTGAGCTTAAGCCAGCTGGCTTTCCTCCAGGTCCCTTTTTGCATCAGGTATTTAGACAGCAGAGAATGCATTTCTCTGGGCTCAGTGAAGAGATGTAGAACAAATATTCTTGTTCACAAAGATGACGGTGTATACAAGACTATCTCAATGGTTTTCAAATACATGATATTACTCCTCGCGCTCAAGGCAACTTGTAGACCTCCACAACTGAAAGCCCTCGAGGAGGAAATGAAGTTACTCCATACAAACATCTGGGAATTCTTTCAAAGGATTCAGAATGCTTCACAAGATTCAGAAATTTGCTTCTCTGTCGCTCAGCAGGAGTACTACTGTTCATAGATTCCTGATGTTAGCATATGGCAAAAATCCATGAATAATTGTGGGAAATATTCACAAATTTTGCCATTTACACTTGTGAAGTTCTTGAATTTGTTTGCTATCTATAAATGTCTTCTGGTAAAGCCTCTTGCTCTGTAAGTCATCCACAAGCAATTAATTGTAAATATTCCTAAAATACAATTCATGACCTGCTGAACCGTAATCCTGCAAACACTTACTCACATTCTTCTTGTGATTAGACCCATTAAAATCAAAGGAACCTTTACATGAGGTTGTAAAGTTAAGCCCAGGCATAAGTATTTGTAGGACGAAGGTTTAGGTTGGTTCCATAACCCTTGATATTCTATGTGCTATGTAGTCTCTGATTGCTAAATGAAATGCAGGCACTCAGAACCTGTGGAAAGTCAGGGTTTTTCAGTCCCAGGCTACTACTCCTATTCCCTAACTGGAGTGTTACAGAATCCATCCTTAGGAATCTGAATTTTGTGTTCTTTGAGTACATAATCCAGATTTGCTGGTAGCAATCCAACTTGAAATTAGCTTTGGAACACAGTTAAATGCAAAACAAAGGTTATTGAATCAAATTCATTTAAGAATCAGAGTGAATATTCATCGGCTTTTTTTATGACTTATTCATCACTACAGACCCTTCTGTGCTGTGAATTTTATAATGGGGAGAAGTACCGATACACAAAGAGTTCCTCGGTTTTGTAGCCATCCACAGTTATAACAGAAAATGTTTACTAGACCTGGGCAGATTGTTCACAGAAAATAAACCTGGAGTTTGAAAAATTTAGCTAGCTCTCTGCAAAATCTAGGCATAGCTATTGACGGGCATATTCAACTATGTAGTTAGCTGTATTATATATATTATATATCTGGTGGTAAAAAGAATATACTGCATATACACATAAATTGTAACACATAAATTGCATTTAGCACTCACTTCTACAATCTCACTTCCCATTATTCCTACGTGTCTTTCATTTTCAACATTTCAAGCAGGAAGGCATCATAAAAAATCTCCATTAGTTGTGCGTGTATGTATGCATCTAAATAAACACCAGTGACTAAAAGGAGTTCCTCCTTCATGTATGCTGGAGATTTCCATCCACTTAATTTCAGTTCAGAGAATTAATATTTAAATGGTCATGAAACGAGATCTCTGAACTACTAAAAAGAGAAGATTCCTGGTTTTCCATTAAGATATGTAGCACATATTTCCACCCTTGGAAATTTTTCAATATATCTGGTACTTGATCCATTAGGCTTTGAATGCAGAAAGTCAATTTTAAGTTATTTAGAGAAGTATTTTTATTAGTTAGGATTTTTATCTCCCTCTGAGATCTGTATAGCTGAATTCACAGTATCAAAGAACGAGCTGGAAGGATACAAACAATAGTCCTAATAAAATGTTTTAAAACTCTCTAAAATATTTATACAAGAGAGTTTTGGATCCTTTTTTCCTCAAATAACATATGCTTGTACAGGGTTTGTGAAGGTGCATTGGTTTCTACTGGTGACGTGTTTGGGGTGATGCGTGCTTGTAATTTCACCATGCAGCAATAACGTGTTTCTGATTTATGCAGATTAAAAGTTTTTATATGATAGCTTACATAGCCCTAAATTTAAATCTTTGTTTATACTACCATCCACATGTGTACACACAGAGATCCTCTTAGGCCTCTCAGCTCACCCTCCTATGAAAGGGTCTTAAACCGGTTCTACTTATGAATGTATTGAAGCCAGCTCAATAAAGAGTTTTCTGATGTATTGAATTGAACTGAACCATTCTGTGAGCTTTATCCTGTTTCTGCTGTTTATAATGAACTGTTGTGACATGCTTTAGAGAAACAAATTACAGTTTTCCTTAGCCTCACTCAAGTTGAATGTACTATTCATATTTAAGAAAACAGTGGTTTTGCTATCAGAATTTTAAAATTTGTTAAGTGTCATTTTATTAAGGATAAGAAAAATAAGTAAATATATGTTATGTCAATACTTCCTCTAACATTAGTTGATATCATCCAGATGATTATAAAGATAACTGCTTGAAAGTAGCTTTGTAATTGACTTAGTAAATGATAGTTCATTGGTATGCTTGCCAGTTACTTGCTCTAAAGAAGAGTTTTATTTTATTTAATCTGTAAAACTACTGTTCAAATTCTGCTTCTAATTCATTGCTTTGAATTGAAAATAATCTCACTGTAACCAGTTCTGTTAGGGTTTAAACTGGTGTAAATTACACTGATAACCAGGACAGTATACCTACTGATCCCTACAAAGAGCTCAGTATAGAGAACTCTGATATTTTCCTTAATATTTTTATTGCTTTTTATTTCACCGACTGGAAGAAATAGTGAGGTTCAGTAGCAAGTGTTGTTAGAAGGTTTCAAGAAGTGTCAGTGTTACAATCCAGGTACCTATCTCTCACAAATACGAATTTTTCCTGGAGAGTGGTGCTGGGACCTAGACTGTAGATGTCGTGTCTTCTGCTCTCCAAACATCTGAGAAGAGGTTCATTCCTCTGCTTCTGCTCTCCTGCCCCAGAGCGAGGCAGCTCATATGCCGGACTCTGGAGGGGCTGCGGGAGGGGAGGTTGGAGTGACACCAGCTGTGTGCACCGCTGTGCTAAGATGAGTTGAGACAATCAACTCCGTCCACACATGACAGATGCCAGCTTGCTCAGGCATGAGTCTGGGCTAGGGGGTGAGATGTGATGAATGAGCTCTTTGTATCTTTTCTTGTCAGTGAGACCTAGAAAGGGTTTTGAAGTATTCCCCTACCAGAAGTGGGATGAACCACTCTGGCCAGCCCACTTTTCCTGTAGGCACATATATGTGCCTACATTGTTTGCCTAGAGGTTGTTGTGTGACACATTCCTCCGGGGAGAATTTACTCTATGCTGTGTCAGTGAGCTCAACAGCCTCAGGAGATGGGTTCACTGCACATACGATGTGACTCCTTGAGCATATCCACACTCTCCATTTATCAATGATTTCCATGCATCTTAAAGCCACTAACTGTTAGGTTACCATGTGCAGCACTAGAAATGGCCACATTTTTCACCCCTAGGTATCTGCTCTGTGTACTGATCTTTTAGATTTCTCATGCAGACCTATTAACAAATTGGAGTCTACTTAAGCATGAGAGAAAATTTAACTTTCCAGCCCTTACAATTGTGTCTCAACATATTTTCTTAGAAAAGCAGGAAGATTGCTTCTGAAAAAATATGATTGATGCATCTTAAGCTGTATGTATTTCAAAGGACTACTTTCTGTATACAGCGTGAGTTTTTTTGCCCTGGCAAGCCAGGACACTTAGTTAATTAAGAACTTTTGGTAAATATCTCTCTTCCTCATTAATTGTTTAGTGGAATCCAAGTTTTCCTATCTGCTTGTGCAAAGCATACTTCAGCGTAATTAGAACACCAGCTGGGCTGTAGATGCTGGGATTATCTAAACTATGGAAACAGCACCTACAGAGAGTTCATGCTCTAGATGTCATTGACATTGCCATATCGATTTGAACCAAAGTCATGGATAAAAATAATTAATATTATATATACAATCCTGATGTCAGATTTTGAAAGGAAGTATGTTTCTCTTAGTCTGGTTCCTACTGAATCAAGGGAAGCTAGTGTCTCTTATAAAAAAAAATTACTTTCTTTCCCAAGTTACTTTAACTTTTACTATTTTTTTCATGACACTCCAATGCTTTCCTATTGCAAGCTGAGCTAAGCTTATGTTTTTGGAAACACTAAAATGCCAATCTGTTATGATCTATTTGAAATCATGTTCTCTGTTTTGGCTTCCACTTTCTTTGACACAATGCTGATTTCATCCTTTGTCTGCTGTGTTTCTTTTTCCCTTGCTCTGGCTTCTTGATTAAAAAAATCAAGGCAAACAGAGCCACATCTGTCTTTCACATGTTTACAAGCCCATTTCATTAATTCTATGAGCTGTGCAGGATTTATATGTCACATTTTGTTCACTAGATGTGTTTGTCAATAGGAAAAGTTTAATCCAATAGGGATTACAAAAAATCACTCATTTGAAATTCATATAAAAAATCGATTTCTTAAGACAGCTATTTTTACCCCTGTATTAACAGGGTGCACACTCCTCCAGGAGCCAAGCTCATGGTTCAAGGCATGCATCACACAACCTTATTGCAAACTTGGCAACTGAATCAAGGAGACAGATTAATGTGCAATGCAGTGGCTGGACATGTAAGGTCCAAGAATCAGGCTTTAATTTACAGCTCCCTGTATGGCTTGGTAAAAAAGAAGGCACACTGCTGTGGTGCTGGCATTTCCGATGTTTAGAAAAACAGGGCTCACTGTTCATCGCGAGTTGTTTTTACTTTTGAAGTTCATTAATTTCCCTGACATAGGCAGGTGGCTTGGTGAAACTAGGGTTATTTGGGAAAGCCGAACTCTTCTGGGAGCGTAAAAACTGTATGGTTTATTCTACAGTGAAACCTTGTTTTGTCAAATTCCTCAGCTGCTTGAGCTTTAAGCTTGGAGACCTAGCTAAGCATTTGGGTGAATGCTTTGTTGTTGCTAGCTCTCGTTCATATCTGGCTGGGGGGTATCTTGTGGGCAGGCTTCACTTGATAGTTGCTTCGTGTGGAAGGCGCGGGGGGGAGGAGGAATGTGAACAGATACACACTGCTCTGATTCTTTACAATTTGCCCAAGGAAAGTCACCCTGGGAAGAAAGTCAGAAAACTGGTTTATGTGAGAGGAGATGCATGCATTTCTTATCATAAAACTATTACCTGAATGGGTCTATTAAACTTGGACTCCTTGTTCCACATCAAACCTGGTCTTCTGGAGGGAGGGCGAAAAAAAAAATGCATTAGAGCCACTGGATCTTACTCTAACTGTAATGTTATGCCATATTCTTAATTCAGGAAGATATGGCCGATATACAGAAAGTGAGCTCATTGTGAGGTACAATGAATGTCTTGATGCTGAAGTTTTCCCTCCTTCCACAATGAATTTCAGAAACTGTTCAACTGTGCAGAAAGAGAAGTGTACCTTGTATGTCTGCACTCCTAAGTGGGCCTGTTTTCAGTCCTAATACTGAGGAATACATTTATTTTTTTAAGTATTTATTTACAAATGTATTTTATATTAAAGTAAGGATTCATACCCTGTGCATAAGCTCAAGTCAAATTTCCCCTCACAGGTTTGTTTTCTCTCTCAGTTGTTTAGCTTCAGTACTTTTCCTTAGTAACATTTGTAATTTGGAGACAAGTAGGAATTAATTGGGTTAATTTGCTTGTAACCAGACCAAAATTTGAACTCCTTTCTTCAACAGCAAGAGATTCATTCCCCAACCCTTCTACTCCCCAGTTGCCTTCTTTGTGATTTATCTCTGTTTACAGGTAAAGCAGAACGCTGTAACACAGGACAGATAAAGTGATGGCATTCTATACTCATTATATTTTCAGTAGAGACTACAGATAAATGTGTGTCATAAAAGAAGAGCAATTTGTTCTTAAAATGTGCTTTGATAGCTAGGCACCTATATTCTTTTGCTGTGTTTCCTGGTAACCATTTCAAAACACATCAGCGGCATTAATGGAATCTCTCAAATACTTGAGAGATGAAAAGTGATCCTTTTCATGCAGAAAAATCAGAAACAGAAAAACTAAAGGTCACTAAAAATTATTGTAAAACTTGAATTTGGAACTCCCATCTTCCCCCCTTGTCTTGATAGATATTTCTATCTTTATACATCCATGAAATTCGTAGATCGTATTGATTCTGCTCCAGAAGATCACAGGCATCAGAACAACCCAAGATACACTTAATATTACAGACAATCCTAGGTGCTTTACTAAGTCATGTCATCAAGCATAAATTCTGGTTATGTTTTTGAACATACTGTGTGAGAACCCCGAGTTCCCTTTCCATTTAAAGTTTAGACAATTGAATGAAACCTTTTTCATGAAAAGAAAAAAAAGCGACTGAAATTAAGCTTGTACTCTGTGTTGTGAATGGAAGTATAACTATCAAATTGAGATAGAACCACTGAAGTACCCTATGCTTTTTGTTTCCCCTATGAATGATCTTTCCTTTTTTTTTTCGTTCTTTCCCATGATGTCTGAATGTTTGATTCCCTCCAGCTCCCCTGTTTTTTCCACTGTGCTCTGAATTCAGCTTTATCCCACTGGAAGTTGTATTGTCTACCCTCTTTGTGTCTCCTAAGTGAAACATTTATCTTGAATAATAGACAAGTTAAATACTCGATTTTAAATAGAATGGATCTAAAGTTAGAAAATAAAATCCAACAGACTTAATGAGTTCCTATATCAAACAACAGGCTTCTCTTGTGTATATGCACTGCTGAAAAAAAATTTAAACAGTGGCTTATAGTATGGCAGAATAGTAAAGTGCTGCTTAAGTTCCCACAAGTCTGTTGTTTGGTAAGGCAGAAAGCCTTGAGTCCAAAACATGGAAGGCAGAAAATCTATTTACTGAGAATTCAACTCTTCAGTGTGCAAAGTGCAGTGGCCTTTATCCAGCAAAGCACTGAAGCCCATTCTTTTCTTCAAGATCATGGATTTATTTGATCTAGTGAGAGCACTCTGTTGACCTACTTGCCAGGCTTTTTGGAAGATGGTGGTTGCATTTCTCTACACCATGCAGGATTAAGCCCTAACTTAAAGAACATGCTGTCCAGTCTGATGCTATTGTTATTTTTCTGAAGAAATGTTTTAATATAGCAATAGAAGTGGTTTCTGACACTCTCTTTGTTCTGAAGAGTTTGCTCACAACAAAAGGAGCCCTTCTGTGGACACACAATAGCTCGATGATTAGAGCACTCAGATGAAGAGGAAAGGACCTAGGTTCAAATCCCTGATCCAAACCAGACAGAGCAGGGAATTGAACCTGACTCTCTAGTGTCAGAGATTAGGGTACTCTCCTGGGCTAACAGCAAGCCAGGTTTCAACTCCCTGCACTGTCTGGTTTGGATCAGGGAGTTGAACCTCAGTCTCCCCCATCTGAAAAGCGTGCCCTCATCACCAAGCTATTTGGCCAAGATGGGATGGGGTGTTTTGTTCATAAAAAAAAAAAAAAAAAAAGGAAAAAAGAAGCTCATTCTGCACCAGGGTAAAATCTAAATTACCCAATCCTGACACTTTCCACATGATGGAATTGTTGTTCCCTGGCCAAGCCTAGAGAGAGCTGCTTCGTGGTCACATACCAAGAGCGCTAGAAGCAATAGGAAGATATAAAAACCCTCTGTCTCTGCAAATGCAGCTAAAGATGCAGAGATTCAGCCATGTAATCCACATGGCCTTGGCAGAAGCAGGGAAAACAAAACCACTAGAAGCCTACTCATGTGAATGCCAGAGCTATCTCAGTGAACTACAGTTTTGTTTGGAGGAGAATGGGGGAGGAAGATTAATATTCTGTCACTGTCAGTGCTGTCAGAGGTGTCTGTGTCAGAGCACAGGCTGTCCTTGTGAGTTCGTTTGAAACTTCAAGCAGCTTTTTTCCCCACTCGTTTCCATGCCTCTCTTCTCTCCCTTGGCTTTCTACCTGGTTTTCTGTAATTTCCATGCTTATCTTCTCCTTTCACTACCCTTACCATATATTCATGTCCTTCTGCTTCCCACAAAGAAATTGTTCTGGTTTAAGCTTTGGTCTTTGTGATGACACACATAGTTGAACCCTGCTGCAAAACCCTCTGTGAATGTGCTTATATCAGTTGACAGAAATGGATAAGTTTTAACTGTTTATCTTGTCCTTGTAATCCACACACACATATTGAATTTCTTAATCTAATCCCAGGCATTTTTAAAGGTTTAAGGATCTTTTTTCTCATTACCTTCTCTTCTGCCTTCTGATTTTAACCAGTAGTAGACCACCTCTTGATTTTTGACAATCTAGCATGTGAACCCTTTCATAGCCATCTGTAGAGGGCTTAGTTTACTCTAGTCATATAAAGTTCATGGACTGAAAGTCTGTATCCGTTGGAATTTGCAGTGTTGGATATCTCCAAGTATGGAGCGTGAACCTCTAATTTTGAGTAAGAGTGCTTTACATTCGTTGACTTGAGATGGAAAATGAATGCTGTTTACTAAATCAACATCAGAGTATGCATATTTATACCAAAAAAAGTATTCACAGGAGAGTTAGAATGGAAATGTGGGGTGTATGAATTATAATCAGAGTAATTATATCAGTTCCATTCACCAATAGGCAAGCACTTCCTGTTGCAAAATGCATGGCTGGAAATCAGGTTATTATACAAGAGGGACTCAGTTTTGCTGGGTATGAGCATTTGGGATGCTGCTGTTGTACATTCAGATTGTATTTTCCCCTATCCCCTGCAATGCCCACGGTACTGTGGTGTCTTGTTTCCATCTCTCTCCATTTACACAGCAGCAGACAGTAAGATGCATGAGAACCTGCTTCATGTGTTGCTGTTGCTCTGTTATCAACAAATGAGATTTCATGGCCTGCTCCAGAAATAGCACATACATGCTCTTATAATTGTGTACACGTGCTCAGTCTTGCAGCAGTCCATGTCATGTTAGCCTGTGTATAAAATGGGGTCATGTTTTTCTGCAGATCAAGCCTGAAATGCTGGTGGGGTATGATAGGGTATTTCTCTATCTCTTTGTTTTTTCTCGAGTCCCATTGTCAGTAAGCCTGAGATGGTTTTCACTTTTCAATAGCTTCTCTCCTCAGCTCTTATCGGATATACCCTGTTAATACTAAGTGACTGACTCTGGGCAACCTGATTAGCATTAAACTCCACAACCTCTGCTGAAGTTGACAGGGGAGGCTTCTGCACAAATACAAGGAAATGGAGGCCTTGACATGGCTGCAGGATATTCCTAGCTGGGTTCCTGACCAAATGCAGGATGTGCAGCACGCAAGGGAAACAGACCACACTGTACACAATGAAACCACCATACAGGGTAGTGGTCCAGTGAGGAAACCGTCCTCATAATCCATAATGGACTGCTATCATGTAATTGGATCTCCATGCTGTAAAATGACCCAAGGCACTTTGTAATCAAACCACACGCTGTATAATATTTTACATGAAGTCAGCTTCATTGCATCCTTCCTGGCAGACACTTTAGAACCATAATTACATTGATCTCCACCTTTAATTTACTCTATTGTACTTCTGTCATTGCAGGATCTTTGCTACCAAGCGCTATGTGTTCATTTCCTCAGTGCTTACTGTAAATTGCAAATTAAGGGTGGCATGATTAACTCTGAATTGCCCTGCTTTTTGGGGGATGAAGTGGAGCTCATTGTTACTTGAACATCAGTTTATTGTGGTTTAATGAGGTACACAGTATTATATTTGGCTTGGGGGATCCATTCCAAATAGAGGTCAATTTGCAAAGAAAGTTGGTTTGGAAACCTGCTGTAGCTGCAGAGATCTTTCTCTGTCAACCCTGGAGAAGTGAGCTGGGTAATGGTGAATTAAGAGTGGACCTTCATTTTTAAACTAAATAAATAGTGTCTAATTATTAAGGTCTGAGCCTTCAGCCTGTCATAATATGCCCACTTCCTTTAGCAGGAACTAAGGGCGTTTCATTCTTGCATAATATCATACCTTGTAAAAGTTTCATACTGAGCAATTGTAAGGCTGTATTTATGCTTTTGTATTAGTCATTTTACAGCTTTTTTATTTAGCAAAGGATGAGCCAGTGAGATTTGAAATGGTATTTGCAGAGGAAATCTGTCGTGTTTAATGGAAATTGTCCAGGAAGGTAACACAACTGCCAATCCCAAATTAAATACTACATAAAGAGATAGATTTTCGTGATGCCAGGTTTCCAAAAACTGGTTCATTCCATAGTGTTCAAGTAATGCTTTGGTGGTTTTTGCTGACTCTTGTTTCACTTCAGTTACTTCCAGAATTTCCATTCCATAAACCTCTTTTAATCACTGCTGTAAAAACTCATTCTGAGTTAAAGTTCAGTATATAGTTAGTGTTCCAAGAAATAGCCATGCCTGCCTCCCCTTATTCCTAGCTCCCCTCTGTGTGGAAATCCAATTTCTAAATTTTTCATTTGCCAGTTATGGGAGGGAGTTATCAGATGTTATCAGATGTTATCAGATAACATTGATGAAAATTTGTCTCCTAATTCAAATTCAGTACTTGTAGGTATCTGTACAAGCAGAATAAAGCATGGGTAAAGATTCTGATACTTCACCTGACTGCTTGCAATATAGCTAGATCTTCTGCCTTCTTTCTGCTCCTCCCTTCCCCATCTCCTTTTCCAGCTCATCCTACACCACACAATAATCTGCTTTGTGCCCTTGTAGCAGTGACTTAGCTTCATAATCGGTGGTTCTGCCACTGCTTTCATTTCTAGGATAGACAGACACCAAGTCACTGCATCTGTGGTACTCCCCATTTGTGTGCCACAGGTCGGGGTTGCTCTGTACCATCTACATTTGGATTTTTTTTAAAAAAAGCACAGTGTTTCAAAGGTGCATTTGAAAAAATCCATCATGTATGTAACACCCTTTGAGGGACTGAAAGGTGTCTTTAAGGAGTGCTAGCCTTACATCTCCGTCCATCCTGTGTTATGACAGTGTAAGAACCACAGGCTGGCATGAAGGTTCTGCTCTTCTGTCTGAAAAACTGGTACCACACTGTGGCCAGGGACTCTTCAAAAATAGCTCTCACATAAATGTGTGCTGCTGGGCTGACAGTTTCTAACTCAGGTCTGAATTTCCTTCATCTTTTTGCTTTAATGACCACTGGTGCCTAGTATCTGAATAGAAGGCTTTTTTGTGTCTTTAGTTGAGAGTGGATGCTTTTGGGATTTTTCAGCTAATGCCTCCAATGGTAAAAGTCTCAGTAAGAGATATCCAGAAAGGTTAAAATCAACATCAGTTTGTAGAGAAAACTGTTTTTCATGCATGTTTCCAAGGAGCAGGCTGCTTAGATTAATTAAGTAATGTAAAAACCATCCCCATGAAGCAAGTCCCCATAGTTCAATTTTTTCCAGCAGGAGACCAGAATTATGCACCTTATTTCTGAGGTCACTTCCATAATTGCAACAACATACATTTTTTGTAATAGCTTTTCCTTTTTAATGGATATTTAAATGGAGGTAATTAAATATGGTTATTTCATACCCATCTCCTGAGAGGAAACATAACAGCATGATGAAAATACAAGTGAATTGGAAGTAATAAATGTCTACTAAAAAGGACTGCATTTTGACTCCCTAAGTAATATTGGTTGTTAATTGTTAAGACTCTCAGAGTGATAATGTGGAGATTCAGACGCCTGCCATATTATACAAAACTGGATTCCAAAATATTTCAACTTAATAAGCTATTGTTGAAAGAGTTACTGCAGTCAGAAGTACCAGCTGTACATCTCAGGGACAGGCAGTCATGAAATATGGTATGTAAAGCAGAAGTATAACCTTTTGAAAATCGGATCCAGTTGTTTTTCTCTTCTGGACTTTTTTTGGGCCCCTTTCGAATCGTGAAACTCTTCTCTCTGTGTCCTAATCAGTGATCTGATTGACTTGTGTCACTGTGCCAACACTTCAGAAAAATATGTTGTGTTTCTTACACTGGAGCTGGACCCACATAGCTATATTGCAGGTCATGTTAAACATAAGGCGACAAGCCTCTAAAGGTTAGGAGTTTGCATTGGCACAGGCTGAACCTAAATACTCAGAATTTCAGATTCTTCTCAACATACTGAAATGTCTTTGGCCTCCAAAACTGGTGTAGATATTGTGTTGGCAGTCACTGCCTAATAAAAACATCAGCTGCCTTGTGTCCAGTTAGGAAGCAAAGGAGCAAGATCTCCTTATCATCTGAGTTTTCGGACCTTTTTCCTGTTCCCAGTCAAAACTAGAAAGGTAAGAGTCCACAAGAGAATGTTTAAAAAAGGCAAATAAGGTCCACAGACCTTCTCAAGTTCTGCTTTGAGTTTCAGATGGCATCTGAGAGCATTACAGTGTTCTAGCTGGTTCATCCCTGCCTGTTCTCACAGTGACATCTCTGAACTGTTAGCAGCAAGAAATTTGCTTCTCAAAACCCTTTCAAACTCTCATGGAGGAAAAGCCAAAATAAAAAGTGGTAATCAAAAGTTAGTAATTACACATTGCCTGTGTTATGCTGTGATGTTCTGATTCTTCTTTTCTTGTTTAACAATAATATTACAAGAACTGAAATAAATGTAATGAACTGCTTTTCCTATCAACAAATGCCCTAGCCTAACTTTGTCACTCAGTTGCCTGTGAAAACTGTTTATAGGATCATATGTGTTTCTGCGATGAACATTATCCCTTCTTTCCACCACATTTACCCAAAGAATAACAGAGTAGTTTGAGCCTAAATGAATTTACAAAACAGATAGATATAGAATCCATCACAAGCAGTTTTACATCACCTGGGAGTGTAAGTTAGCTGTCTGGGCTTCCTCAGTAGTTAACAGGGAAGGAGAGATACATTTTAAGAGAGATCCTATCCTATTCTAAGAAAAAGTCTAAGGTAGTTGGGATGAACACCTTCTGAATGGGTTCCTTTATACTGAGCTTAAATAACTGTTATGGGTGAGACACCTCATTTCAGCAGGCTCAAGTTCAACAAATCCCACTCAGTGCACTTCGGCATGATATGAATGCCTGGGATTGAAGGGTAGGGCCTTGAAAGAGCATCCTTTGTTAACTCTTTTGTTCCCCCCCCCCCCTCTGAAATTAGAACAGAAAGATCATTTTAAAATAGTAACAAAAATAAAGTTAAATATATGTGGAGGACTGAAATCTGCTTCCTGCCCTTCTCCAGAAATAATGCTTCTTCCCTATAAAACATGGAGATCTGGGGCTACAAAGCAATGGGTCTGTAGCTCCCCTCCAGCTAACATCTGTTCTATTCTACTTTGTTATTTCTGAAATTTGGGTAAGCACAAATAAAACAGAATTTGGCTCTGAGTTTAACGTAATTCTTTTAGTTAGTAAGAATATTTGACAGAAAAAAGAAAAGAAAAGAAAGGAAAAAAAAAAGGGTAATACCTGAGGGATGTTAACCAGGAGAGGTGATAATATCCTCAGCCCCTCTAAGACAGAGACTAAGAGGTAGATAATTACTGTTTGTGAGAGGTTACCAGGAGGTGCAGTGAGGGAAAAACTGCAATGAGCCATAAAACCACTGAGTTTGTTGTGTCCATGATTTTTAGTCTCCAGCAGAGTTACAAATTTCAGTTCCCAGGCTCATCTTTTGAAGGGCTTTTTTTCTGCAATGGGGTTCAGGAAGACCTCGGTAAGTCCTCCAAAAAATGAGGAGGACCCTCAGCATATCTAGACAAACACAAACTTGTGATTTATATGGATCAACAGAAATAAACTCATGAACGGTACATATATGTGTGTATAGAATAAAAGTCCAAGAAAAAGTATTTTCCTTGTATCATCTGCTCTCCTAGCCTAACCAGTAGCATTGACAAACTTTGTTAAATTCTTTTCTCCTGTGTACCAGTATATTTCAGCAAAGTCAAAGCTGCAAAAGAAACATGAATAGTTCTGATCATTATGATTTTTGGCAGATTAAAACTTATTTATAATCTTCAGAGATATTTCACTGGTCATTGTATTTGAGTGCACTGCTAAGCCTGATATTCGTATTGAAAAATAGGGAATAAAAAAGAAGCTTTAGATTTGCTGATTGGAAGTTGTCATGCCTTTAATTACTTGAGTGACTGACTCAAGACAGTTTCCTCTTTTGCAGGAAGATTAATGTAAACTCCCTTTTCAAGTGATTAATCTTATCTATTGTATTCACATTTTTACAGAAATGAACAAAATAACTTTTCTAGCCATGACTTCAGACATTCTGTAAAAGATAATCTTCCAAGATTGACAATAGTAGATTATTATCAACCAAGCAGGGAGCTCTAAGGCACTTGGGTGCATATTTTAGAAGACAACTGCCCCACAGATTTAACTCCAAAAATCCATCCTCAGTACTAAAGGTAGATATAATTATGCAGAGACACGTGTACATATGAGATATATAATGTATAATGACGATTCTTTGATTACCTTTATATTATAGCTGAAATGAGGTGTTTGTATATTCCTGTCATTTGTGGTATGTATTTGTTGGTCTAAGGTTTACTCTGGGTAAAACTATCCTTAAAGCAAACACTCAACTCTATGTTACATCTCTGAACCTGTAGGTTAACTCCATGTGGTTTCAACTTCAACCCTTTAACAACAAATTATTATTTATGTAAGCTGTCAAATCCATACAGGACAAGCAGCTGCACAAGATGAAACTGAAGCACATAAACCATAGTGAGAAGCATAAGGCTCCCATAAGAGACTAGTCTTTCCCTTTCTGTATTTAGTCCACTAAGAGTGAATTATTCATTACAATCAAGCTAAAGCTCCCCAGTCTTGCCATTTCATCTGCAAGTTTGTTGAAAATTAAAGCTCAGCGTGAAGCCTCCAGAGAATTATTCTGAGTTAATAACACCTGCAAAGAACAGAGATTTCACTGTGAGGTAAATTGCTGTGTGATTGCCCACACATCAGCAAAAATTATAATTAGGAAAAACTGAATATTTTCTCTGTATTTAACTGGTGAGGATTTTGTAGGGTGTCATTTTACGTTAAGTAGTGGAGTTATAATTTAGAATGTTTCACAGCAACCAATTGTGTTTGTTTTAACAGCAATATTTCTTTTCTATGAGAAGATTTCTATTGCTGTCAGCTGCTATTGCAACTCTATGCAATACACATTTAGAAACCTTTCTTAATCTTAGGGAAAATTGTCAGAGACAGGCTTTAAACTATGAAAATTTTTCCCCGTGATATCTTGTGAGTTTAGAAGTTGATACTTTACCCTACCTAGCTGTATCTCATAAATAGCAAGCTAAGTAGTGATTTTGGTTTCTACATCTATATGTAGCATATGTACTGCAGCTCCCTGGACAGCAGTGGAAACTACCTAAAGCATACATTTTTGTTTCTTCCAGATGTTTCAGGAATACACTCATAACTAACAGGAAAAATTCAGGTGGACCTCCCAAATAAAATTGGGTATTAACATTATTATCTATCCAAAAAAGGACAGAGAAAGAAAAAAAGTCAAATTATCTTGTCTCCATATTGCACTGCATTGTTATACGCTGAGGTATTATTGTCTGCATTTTCCATGGGCTCTGTATCAATTCACAACTCATGTTTGGAGCTCAATTCAGGCTTCTGCCTGATGACAGCAACACAACCCCAGCACAAAGTGGATAAAGCTTGTATAATTCAAGATATGTCTATGTGGAGAGCCTTGGACAGACCTCTTTTTGCCTGTCCTTTGAAGAGAAGCAGCACTGGTCCACAGGCCAAGTATCCTTGCTAGCAAGATGTAGTGCTGAGCTCAGTAGGTTGCTCAGAGACTTAGTTGCTTGATTCAGACAGGTTGCCATGCTAGCATGGCTGGATGTGCCTTCTGCATGTGAACTGTTTGGGCTCTGCCTGCTTGTCTCCGAGCAAATGTGCTTTTGTGACTTGCAAAGTAACGTGGCTTCATTTAAATCACAGTGCACAATTTACTTACATGGTCGCAATGTCTGAGCCTTACTTACAAGCAAGCTCTTTGCTCTAGAGAATATAGTTTTTAATTATGCACTGAATGCTGCCAGGAACCTTTTGGTATAGCCTTCTGTCCCTCCCTATTAATCTCTTGTCACCCTTGTCATTTCTGTGCCTTACAGAGAAAGCTCAAGTGCTTGTCTCACTGAACTCAAATTTAGGATTATAGTCATAGCTGTTGGGTTGGGATTTTCTTTTTTTCTTTTTTCTTTTTTTTCCAGTTGTAACAGGAAAAAAAAACCTCGTTAAAGGCCAAGGGAAGAGGAACATATCTAGCAGAGTAACATCTGGTTTCAGATGTGTACTTTTAGTGCAGTGAGACTTGCTTCAGTGAATTCCTGTTATACACCTTTTACAGTTACTGGAATAAAATGTCCCTGGTGCTGAAGGCAAACACATAAGAGACAGGGAACTCATAACTGCATGAATGTGTTAGACAATAATATGTAGTGGGTGCTGCTGCTATACATAATAGCTGAGCTATTCTTACTGCAACACAGCTAAGGGCTAATATAACATAGGTTCATTTCCTTGGATCAACATGGGATGTATTAAAAAATAATTTGCTGGGCAAGATGAGGCTTTTCAGGCTCAAATAATCCTACTGCCTGCTCCAGAGGTCACAGAGAAGTGTAATGAAATAACAAATCCCCACTGATTGACTAATCTTCCTTTTCCACGACACTTCAAAGTGTTTCCCTTTTTCACTTAAGAACAGAACTGCGGGTAAGCGGGCCTCCAGCACAGAGTCGGCTGTGAAAGTCCTGCCATGGGCTCCAGCTTCAAGTTTGTCATCTCTATGTCACTGCCCATGGATCATCCTAGACTTCAACTCAGCTATTACAGGGCTAGGGGAAGACCTGGTGTTTGGCTCAGGGCTCTAGGGAAGAGGAGAGGAAGCAGGTGTATTGCATAAGCAAACCTCCGTGTGTCAACATCCATGCGCTTGTCAGATGAATTTATCTGCTCCAGCTGCACTGCTTTAAGACTGGATCTTTCAGTATATATATATCTCTGAAGTATTATGTGTCTGAAATGTGCTGTCAGTTTCTTTCAGAGAAGAACTTTGTGGCATAGGGAATGTAATCATAAGGATGATCTAGCATCACCATAGGATCCCACAGTATGAACCAAAGTACCAACTAACAGCATCTTATTGGGCTAGGTGCCATATGGTGGGAGTTGACCCCTGTCCAAGAGAAAAGTGAACGAGGAAAGGAGTTGACTGTCATTTTACAGAGAGGAAAACCAATGCACTGAGACAATGATTGTTGAGAAAGCCAGTGGTAGTTCAGAGGAGCAAAAGTGGAAATCTGAAAGAAGTATTGTGCTATGGGCTTCTAGTCCATGTTTCCAATGGTCTGTGTCATGTACGAACTTCTGTTGTTTCAAAGCTGTTTTTTTCAAAATGTGACATCCATGGAAAAAATATCTTAAAGAAAGAAAAATAATGGCCAAAATTGAAAGAAAGGGACGCAAGGTATGCAAACCATATTCCCACTTGCTTGAGTTCAAAAGGATGTTTTTCTATTCCTGCTTTACATTACAGATATGAACCTGAATTTAGATGCTTGTCTTTGAATTATGTTATGAACTTGTCCACAATTTATGGGAATTTGTGTACAGGGAGTCACATCTATCTCTAAGTTTGAACTATTGTTGGAATTTAAATGTTGTAAAAAGATAAAACAAGAAAAGAAAAAAATCTGGTTTTCTAGGTTGTCCTGGGGCCAAGAAGAATGAGTTCCTGACTAGTGTTTTGGATGCATTATCCACGGATATGGTGCATGCAGTCTCTGATCCATCATTGTCTTCTAGCCGGTGGGTTTTAGATCCTTTTCGTGTGGCTTTAAAAGGATTCTGGCAGTGGTGAATGAATTGTTGAGGGCTTTGAGAAGTAATTCTTCTTCTGCCTTCACAAAGGGTAAATTTCCAAGAACCTATCTAAGAGTGTTTACTTCAAAGTTACCACTGTGGACTATGTCCACTAAACAGAGATGCACTTGATGATAGCTGAATTCTCAGCAGCAGCAGAGCTTAGAGTTTATCTGTAGCTGCTGGTGCAACTGTGTCTAAGTCTCTGTTCTCCTCTCAGACTTTACTTGATGAATGTGTGCTACCTTCCTGATTCATATTTTGCCTAGTTGCTTGTAAAGCAAACCAATGCTACCTAGTCACAGGTAGAATTAAAAATGCAGAAGTGTTGTCAAACTTTGGGTGTCTTCAGGTCAGGTGCTTACCATCTGAAGAGGAGGTGGCATTTATGGTTATAACTTACCCTGTAGTTCAATACATTTAGGTGTTTTATCTCTAAGAGCATCCATCATGGGTTGCAATTGGAGCCTAGGTATTTGGTGATGCTGACTGTTGACCTACTTCATTTGGGTATATTACGCATCTTAATGTGTCTGCCATCTATGAAACTGTCTTTTTCTTTTTTATTTCTCTCTTCACTTTCCTCTGTTTCAGGAAATGAAAGGGGAAAGCACTGTTTTCTGAGTGCGGTGCTGACCCCAACACAGTTTCAGAGAGTTAACTAAGAGCAGATTCCAGCCCTTAGTGTAAGATTTAGGCCAAATTTAAAAAAAGAGGGATTCACTACAAGAAGCTAGTGGCCAAAAGCAGGGAGGTTTATGTAACAAAACATCCAACAGCGATTTAAGTATTCTGAAATAAAGGTGTAAACTGAGGTTTATGTATCAGAATTAAGACTAAACTCTTGTTTTCTGTTTCAGAGTTTCAGAGCCTGATCCAAATCATACCCTGGAAGAGAGAGTGGTCCATTGGTATTTCAAACAGCTAGATAAAAATTCCAGTGGTGACATTGGCAAGAAAGAAATCAAGCCATTTAAGAGATTCCTAAGAAAGAAATCAAAACCCAAAAAATGTGTGAAGAAGTTTGTGGAATACTGTGATGTGAACAATGATAAGTCCTTATCAGTTCAAGAATTAATGGGCTGCTTGGGAGTAACAAAAGAAGAAGGTAAAGCAGAAACAAAGAAACGCCATAGTAAGAACCTTTTCTACCTTGTTCAGTAGATTCTTTAAAGCTGACAAAGTCTGATATTTGTATATGCTAGCAGTATACAAAACACAAGAGTACATCTGTCTGTAGCTAATGCAGCTGTTGCTTAGGGCAGATGGCAGGAAAGCTGTTTCTGTGTAGGCAAATCATCACTTTGCTCCAACAGAATCAAAAACTTCCCCTTGATTCTGACCATTAAATGTATTACAGTAGGAAACCTAAGAGGATATGATAACATTAACAGTCATCAAAAAGCCAGTTTAATGTTATTACAGTACTATATCCTGAATGAGTGGAAGTAGCACACCTGTGCTTTTTGGATTCCTGCTGGGAAGGCAGCACATTGTTGAGCTTTCTAATGACTTCTCATTTCTCAAATGTGGTTTAGAGATACAGTGAGGAATGCGGTCATCTGCCAAACAGGTGGAACAACTGCTTGTACACAGCCACCTTACCTTGCTGCCAAATTGGTAGAAAGGGGAACAACTAACTACAGTGTGCAATGGTCCCTGGAGAGTTCAATTACGCAATTCCTGAAAATGAAGAAGAATTTTTTAAAAAAATTGTAAACAACAACAGCAGATCCCCATATTGTGAGAAGCTGTAGAACATGGATATAGGCAATTTGTTTTGTTTGCCTGGGACCTTAAAATGAAGCCAGGGCAGTAAAACAAAGGTGTCATAGGAAATGAAAAGCAAGTCCAGTGGGAAATGCAGTCAGAAATAAAATGATATCCACAAAATTGGTTGTATTCAAGCCTAGAAAGGGAATACTGCAGAAAGAAGGAATAGCTCTACATTGTACTAATAAAGTAAATTGTCTATGTCTCACAGAAACAGATGTCTCAAAACAAATATATCAAATGCAGGATTTTTTTTCTGTGTTTTTTTGTGAACCTAATAATAATACCTTGCAATTTTCGCTTAGGTGAGAGAGGTAAAAAAACTCGATATGAAGGTGGATGACTGTTGTTATCTTTGTGCTATAAAAGTGGAAACTGAAATGTAACACCTTTTTCATTTACACTGTTTGGCAGACTAGTGTCTTAAAGTGGAGGCTATTATGTTCACTCCTTATATTAACATCCAGGCACTTCTGTCCTGCTGCAGCTGGCACTCCTTGGTCTTATTGTAGATGAAATATGGGTCCGAAGTCATTGTTCCAGTACATAATGGAAAGCTATAGTAAGACTTAAACCAAAACCCAGTTTTTCCTGTGCCCATTTCAGTGAAAAAAACAAAGATGAGGATTCTCCTGCTTCACATAAGCTGCCTGTTTCAGAAAAGAAAGTTGTAAGAGGCATGAAATTATATGAAGATCACACACAGATTTAGCTAAATAAAAAATTATGTTCACCATAACTGGAGATTTTTAACAGAGCTTCTCAAAAAAAAAATAGTCAATAATGAGAACATTAATTTTTGGAAGGAAAAAATACCTCAGAACTTTTGCATTGAAAAACTAATGGCATCCAGTTGGAAAAAACCCTAAACCAAATCATTTGGTTGCTTTCCTAGAAATACATATTTTTAAAGACAAGACAATAAAAATTGCTTTTCTTGGAATATCAGCATTCTGTTTTGTTTCTCCTGCTTAATAATTAAAATTTTCTTTCTGATAATCCTTTCACTTGCACAAAACAAATCAGTCGCCACTCCACTAAAGCTAGAGTTATATTTCTAGGAATAGGTGAGACCCCGTCACCTGAGGTGTGAAAGCTGAGACAAGGAGGCTGCTCTCTATCATTCTGTTTGAGTCCCAGGTGTCTTGTGAGAATCATTTGAAGCAATATAAGAGCCAGAGAGCTGCAAAATATACTTTCTCGGGGGAATGGTAGTTTCTGCAGTATTTTTCAAGGTCCAGTTTCATTCCCCTTTGTCCCAATGCAGCTTGACTGACAAACTGACATGGAAAACCAAGAGGGTGAGTTCCTCCCTAGCTTCCCAAGTTTGCTTGTGATGTTGAATGGGCCAGCAGACACATGTAGCTGGTTTTTATTTTTTTCTTCATTTAGAGCACAGTTTTGGACTTCGCCACTAAGCAACTTAAAAGCCAGCGATAATCTTGTTTTATAGATTAAATGTGAACAATGTCTTTGGCTGGTAGAGCTGTGCCTGTGCAATGTCTATAAGCAAAGTGAATGCTTTCCAGGCAGTCTGCTTGACTGTGCTTATTTACCACCAAGGATAACAGGCTATATTTACCACCAAGGATAACAGGCTATATTTACTCCTAAAGATTTAATAAGTTTGAAATGCTTAACACTGACTAGATGCAATCTGTCCTAAGCAAACATCATATACTAACTGGCAAGAAATGTTGTCATTCAACTTTCATACAACATGATAGAAGCAACACCTGTATTGAGGAAAGAAAAAAGTGGATGTTTCAATGAAAGATCTGAAATATTTGATCTCATTTATTGAAAGTTGTGCAGGTAGCTTGCTCTAAACAATACCAGAATGAGGGTTTCAGTTCTTCAGGATGCTGCATATAACTTGCAAACTATATTCAGAATGTTTTCTTTTCCCTTCTTTAGCAGCCCCTAAAACCAACACTGAGAGCACTTCATCCAGCAGGCAGGTGAGTACTGAGGAGAGCAAGATCTCCATTCCTGTCTTGCCCAGCTGAACTTCTTGGGGTTTAGCAGTTATCATTGCAGCGTCAAACTACATTCATCTGCCATTCTGCAGACTTGCCAGGAAAATGTAGAGCAGCATCCTGATTAACAAATTTTGACATAAGTTCTATCTAAGGAAAGCTGAATTAGTCAACTACGGGTGCAGAGTAAATGTGCATAAATGCAAAGTGGATTATGCCTGCGTGTGGATGTTCCTAGTAAAGTGTAATTGGCTTCTAGGTTAGTGATAATTAGATATTACTCATATGAGGCTTCTGCATTCCTGAATGTCGGCATTCCTGTACACTTTTAAATGTGCACTGATTTACCTTCATTTACCTTTTGCTTTAACTGAATTCCGTTATTTTTCCTGTGAGTCATACTATAGATGCAAACTTTGATTGAAATTACTCTTTTTGAAAAAAGCCATGCATTTCCCATGCCCTATGAAAATCTGTACATTTCACAAACCCCACTGAATTATTTTGTGGTGGATTTAAACACCTTTTAAAATCTTAGTGAAGAGAAAATAGCTGTCACTTTCAAATACCTTTGCTGGCTGAGCAAAATGACGCTGAAGAACTAGGATTTGCATCAGTCTGATGATGTATGTTAAAACTAAAATTCATTAGATTGGCAGAATGATTGTAGCAAATAAAATGTCAAGTACCCTGACAACATAATCCGTGATTTGTTTTTGCATCAATTTTCTGCAAAGACTTGATTTTGTTTTTCTGAATAACACCAGTGTATGTCATTCATGGCGTTTCAGCTACTCAAGCCATTCAGAGCTACAAAAGGCACAAAAGCAGAATTTTTAAATCAAGAAAAGGCACACACTAAAAAGGAGGGGTTCAAATGGAAGCTCAGGAAAAAGGTTAAAAAAGGGCTTCTCATTTGTGTGTGTCTATTTTTATAATCATTAATCCTAAAGATTCAGTTTTGTGGACAACATGAGCACAACTTCCCAGCACTTTTGCATGGGTCTGAAAAAGGACTTGTGAGTCTGCCAGTTATTTGAATGGTCTTGTAAAAGAATCATCATCATACCATTCTTGCCTCACTTTTGTATTAGAGGAGATAAAAGATTAATTCCCACAACAGCATCAGCAAATGATGAATTGTTTTTAAAAATATTAATATAAACATATTATAAGAACAGCTCAGGTAACCCTGCAGCTAGGAAAATAGGAATTTGGCTAAAAATATCCCCAAACCATAGTTGTGGTTAATGTCTTCCCATCTATCAGAAAGCTAGATTAATTTGTTATAAACTGAACCCAGGGTGAACCTCCCCACAAGCCGAGAGAAATCTTCCTCTCATTGTTGCTAGTCAATTTGTTACTTACTTTATTTCTGATTTGTTTGATGTTAGGTTCACACTTCCTAAGGCAAGCTCAACATTGGTTGTGGGTTCTACCAGAGACCTCCTACATACCTTTGATGGAATATAAAATATTCTTACAGCTAGAGAGATGTGATAAGTTTCTGTTTGTTTAAACAAATGTTTGTGGTCTTAACTTTTCAAGTTCCCTCCACAAATCACTTATGCTTTAAACAAGGCAGCCTGAAAACAATTATCCTGTCGGAACTCAAAAACATTCAAAGGGGTTATTTTAATTATATAATGGCAATTACTGGCACACGTGCATTACACTTGAAGCATGACAAGCCCTCTCCCCTTTCTCGTAATCTGATCCTGACTTGCAGAATCTGTAATAAAAGTGTCCTAGAGCGTCTATGTTTTTTAATTTTGTCCAATAATTTTGCTGACTCAGCACCAATTATTTTAAAAGCTGTTGCTGACAAATGATAGCCTTGAATTAAGGCTGGCTCAGCAAACCATCTGTTGGCAGTTTCATACTCGAACAATACAAGGCTGCAAATGCAGAAGGTGGCTTTCATCACAAAAGTTTTCACTTGAAAGGAAGTTATTGAAGAGCAACTGGGCTGGGTAGGAGCTGCTCAAAGGAAACCACCCATCTAAGAAGGAGTGATTGGATTTGCACCACTCAGGAGATGGGCACTCAAGAGCTCATTTTTTACTGGTTTATTGTGACAGTTCAGTTATATATATGTTTATGTGTGCTTAGGCATGTATTCCTGAATTTTTGTTTTTTATATATGTGCACATCTGTATGTGTACACTCACATACAAGCTTACTGAAAAAAGGAGATATAGATACATAAACTAATATGGTAACTGAGTCTCAGCTGTGGTTGCTCTAAAACAGGTCAAATACATGATGGATCTGACAGAACTGGGGCAGTGGCCAGGTATATTTCCCTTGCTCAGCTCCACCCTGTCCAACAAACATACACATACATGCACACATGCTGTCAATGAGACCCAGAGGGTCTTTTGCAGCCTAGCAAAAAGTTTACAAGGAAACTATAGATTGTTCATAAGACTTTGGCCAGCAGCCCATTCCTTATACATCACATGCCATAGAAAAGTATATTGCACCAGGGACTTGCCCAGGCAGTTGCTAAAACTGTACGTTTGACAGGTATAAATTTAAAGAGGCCATAGGTAAGAAATAGTAAAGATGTTGCTCATACCCTTTTTCATAGATGCCATGAAGGACTACAGGGCAGGGATTTTTTTTATTTCCCATACATATTTGTGCAGAACTCTTGTTATGATAGCGGCATGTGGACACTGCTGAAAAAGAGAGATAAATGTTTATACATGATTACTTGAAAACATCACTAATAATGGAAATTTTTCCAACTTTCTTTCTTTCAGCAAGTTTCTAAGAAGCAAGGTTGAACAGCTTACTGATCCAAGGCAGATCTCTGACATGTGGGAGATTTCCTCACCAAAAGGCAATAAAAACAACTGTAGTATTTGCACTTTGTATTAAAAATGTAAATTCACTTTGTAGAAATGAAATATTTAAACAGACTTTTTTTTAATCTGTGAAAATATAATGGCTAGTTTTGAAAAATTATCACATACAATGTATGTGTATTCTTTTGTTGTCTGAAATATGTAAAACGTGTTGGAGATGTAAAAGTTTGCATTTAAACCATTTTTTAAAAAAATAGCTTTCTGGCAAAGAGTAGCATAGAAACCTGATTCTATGTATTTTGGTTTCAATAGTATGCCTTGTTTTTCTTAATCAATACTGTCATTTAAGTAGAGTTATGCTGAAAAGTCTACTGTATTCTCAATTTTGTCCAAGCAGTGTTGGATGTTTCAGGTTTGCAGGACTGAGGGAAGTGTGTAAATTGCTGTTTACTTGGTTTTGCAGTTTTTAACTGAACAGATTTTTCATCGGTGGCAATATTTTATTTCATTTTGGTTTTATTGTTATTATTATGCTTTCCAAAGATCATGCAATGAGAATGCAACCACTAATGGATTCAACACAGTTATTCTACAGTTAGGATACTTGTAGAAAAATGTATCCCTTTATTCATTTTTGAGGTGCCTTCCATTATAAGTTTTGGTAGGATTTTTTCCCCTGTTTGTTTTCACTTGGGTTATTAATACAACAAACCAGCAAGGAGTAAGGTGGATTGTAATGTCACTTCAGTCTGGTTCAGCCTGGGCCTAAAAGCATGTTTCTGTGGTCAGTGCAAAGCAGGAGCAGTGTTTATATGGGTCAGAATTGTAAATCTAACTATAAAGAGACAGGGAAGGCTAAACAGATCGTACAACCTTTTCTTCCCCTGCACCTGGCTGCCCCCATCAACTCTTTGGTTTGCCTCGGGGTCCACTAGAGGTAAAGCTGAACAAATTATGAACAGTTGCTGTCAGGAGAGGCTATTCACATCACCCCTGCCTGAGGCTTTTTCCTTGCTGTCTGAAAGAAGTTCTCACAAGTTTTCATACCTTCTCTGTCATTTCCCCCCCCAGTGCTTTATTGTGTGTGTGCCTGAGAGGAGTAAGAACTTGTGGATGTGAATTTAGAGCAAGGGACCCAAGTGAAAAAGGTTGAGCTCTTGAACAACTGTGAGTTACAAGCAGCTGGGTTGATCGATGCAGTGGTAGATGGACTGCTGGCATCTAGGAGCTGACGTGAAAAGGCAGGAATGTTGCAACAAACAGTGATTTCATTCTGGTTTGTTTAAATAACGTGTGGGATCTGACATGTGACTAGCTAATCAGAATAGCACCCTGGCTTGAGCTTGTACCTGGAAAAGCTTTTTGCAAATAAAAATGTTTCATTTCAATTTCAACATATGCTGAAGTGATAGGAAACACTGTATGCAGTGGAATTGTACCCCAGAAATTATGTACTCTAAGCTTTGGCAGCAGGAAGAACCAAGATGCAACTGTGTGTTATCTTGTATTTTTGTTTTAAAAAGTATTTGTTATTCTTTTATACTGTTAAACTTCGAATTTAATCTTCTTTATAGATTAAAGATCAGTATGTTATCAAACTATGCTGGTGGTTTTTCATCTGCAACACAGATAGCCACGTTTGGAAGCAGGTACACACAGTGGTGACTTCACCACTGCCTTGAGTTTACAAGAAACCTCATGACCTCACATAATGTCCATCTTCTTTTCTTCTCTTGCCCCTTTATAGAATTTTCTCCTAAGGTCGTTTATGCCTTAGTCATACCATTGTTTCTCAAAAGAGTGATTTTGAGGCCAGATCGTTTGTTGCTACTATCTCCATATAGCTTCAGCTTGGTCTCTTGCCCCTTCTCAGCAAAGCACCATGTGGCATAGATAGAGATCACATCTTTTCCCCTTGGTGTGAGTGTGAGCTGCTTGGCAACTTTCAACCTGACTGGAAACAATGAGGAGAGAGAGGCTTAGCACCTGATGAGGTGGGCATAGTATGGTTAATAGCAACATTTTGTAAAGAAGCATCTAATTCCATCACTGTGGCCTTCAGAGACAATATAAATGTAGGCAATCAAATATTTTGTCAAGTCCATGTTTTGAAATGGTAGCCCATTACATTCTGAGGGTGTGTGGGGAGGCAAATTTGGACTAGCCACTTGATTATGTAATGAGTAGCCTTAAACACTTATCAAAGCACAAATAAATATAGGCATTCTCTTAGGTATCCAAAGACTTCTACAACATAGAGTAATTTAATGACTCTACCATGACTGAAACATGAGGTATTTCATCTTTGTACCTATTTCTGTGTCATCACATTTATGGTTCATTTCAATTTCCAGCCATTACACCACTTGGCTGTAAGCAGGACTGAGTTCTCCTAGTTCCAGTTAGAGTCCAGATCCCTAACTGGAACACAGTTGAAAGCCTGCTAAATTCACCTTGCATTCCTGTATCTCCAGTATATCCACAGGATGGATAGTTAAACTCAGATAAATCTTGGCCCTTCTAGTTGTAACCAAGCACGGTTTTGATACCAAAAAGGAATCCATGTGGATAGGCCCTTAGGCTCACACTACAGTACCAGTGTTTATTTAGTTCCACAGTAATTAATTAGTTATAGCTTTTATCCTATTCCATGTGCAACAATTTAGTTTCAATTTTAATTCTGTTCTTATTGGAAGCACAACTTATATTCTGCTTCTCATTGACCAATATTTGTTCTAGTTCCAGCTATTGCTGAACAGATTTATTTAGAGCTTTTATAAAGTTGTAAGTCGAAGACTGTTAAGTTTTAAAAATGTGTATGTGTTCAATGATTTGTCCAGCCTGTAGCAATGTCCATTAGTCAACGGGCCACACAGTGAGAAATGTTCCATATTTTGTTAACACTTTGGATAACGTTCTCATCTTGTTCCCAGCCCTAGAAGTAGGCCAAATTCATAGTTCCAGTTTTACCAAAATCACTTAATTCTCAGTCTTCTCCCAGTCTAACAAAATGCCTAGCTTTCAGATACTCATTTTGCAGAACTGGGACCTAGATGATTGCTCAGAATGACAATTTTTCTTGCTAATGTTGTTTTAGATAATAAGAGAACAAAAAAGCATCAGTTCATATGAGCTTAAGGGAGAAGACTTTAAATACTCACTGCATATAAATCAAGGAACTGTACTTTTCTCATTTGGACCAGGCTTTTGCCCTTCATAAGTGCCACAAGCCAATAGAGAAAGCAGGCATTCCTAGAAAGCTGGAAGGAGAAACAAAAGTATAGATTGTGTCATTAAAGACATTTAAGTATGTCCAAGATTTGGTAGATTTAATTAATATTTTCCTTTTACAGTAATAATAAAAGATGGATTCATAGAGGTTAAGAAATCTTCCCTGGCAAAGATAATTTAATTGTCCCTTTTAAATATTTACACTAGTGTATTATATAACTAGGCTATAGAAACTAGTGTGAAAGAATCTTTAATGCGGAGAGTGAAAGGTTTATTACCTTGGTTTTCTTTAGGATGGCAAATTGATGTAATTTTGGAGTAATTACTTTGACATTAAATAGCAATCAAATAAGTTTATTGATGTCTGAAACATTAGAATGATTATAGTAAATTACTGATAGAAACTGTACTCTTTGTCTCATTTAATTGTTTCAGTTCAAGTTTTATAAGTGAAAATATGCCCTTTGTTTAAAAAGCCTAAATAATACATGTTATTTTTTTCTTTAAACAAAAGCTCATGTGGAAAGCATTCAGAACAACACATTTCTCTAAAACACCCAATGAGGGGGGTGACAGGGAGAGAAGTCTGTCTGGTTTTTATCTAGATTAGAGATAGAAATATATGCAATATTTTGCCTTTCATATGTTCACCTTCCCTATTTCGTCATACACTTTGTCCTCTGACTAATGTCACTGCTGGAATACAAAGCCTATTGGAAGGGAAGACAGAGAAATGAGAGTGCATTCTGTGCATGTGAACAATCTTTTCACAGTCATCTGAGGCATCCTTTCCCTAGAGACTCTTGACATCAATGCATAGGATTGCTTGCTTCTTACCAAATACAGAATTCTTCTTTGCACAGGCATGGAATCCATTCTTGGCTAAATGGGTACTTTATGAAGAAAATCACTCATAAAAGATTAGCACAGTCTATGAGATTGTAGGTGGAAGGCTGAAATTTTGTATTACTCCACAAATAAAAGTTTATGAAGATCTATAAAGCCCACTCAGTACCTGAAGAACATCCATGAAGATGCCTATATCTGTTCTAAGTAGTCAGTCAGGAAAAAATAAGAAAAAAAATGGTGAATGAAGTTTCCACTGAGAAACATTGTTTTCACTAAACCATGACTGAATGATTTCATGTGATTGAGGATTTCCATGAAATTTCACTTTTAAAAGTATTTTTTGGTTTAGTGGTTATTTTTATGTTGAAACTTCTTTTCCTTTATCTAAAAACCATGAAGTGTCAACACTGAAAAGGGGCATTTTGACACCAGTTTTATCCCAAAATTAGATATTGTGAAAGGCAGCAGCATTCTTGCTCTTCCCTCAACTTTTAAAAAAAAATGATATTTGTTTGAAAGAAGTCAGGTTTCCAAACATTAATTTGTCATGCTTCATCTGAATCTCATTTTACAGTCTTTGAGTACCTTGCTATACCTGTATGAGGCAAAGAAATGCTACATTTTCATTTAATAGGACTGGAGCTTGATAATTGATGGATTTAGCCCTGTATGCACACAGAACATGAAAAAACCTGCAATATGGGTAAGGGTATTTATACTAGTTTGTATCTATGCAACACAGTTGAAGCAGTGTGAATTAGTGACCTGCAGAAATATATAGGGCACTTTTCCTGCTTGCAAAACAAGCCTGCCATGGGACTGAATGCAAACACCCTCAAACCTAAAATAATACCCTAGCATATCTCTATCTTTTACCAGTCATTTCACTCAAAGGCTGATGCGTCCCAAACCCCACTTTGACCACTACCTGAGGAGCAGCCCTAGCTCTGTTGGTGTGTAGCTCCCCAGGTAGTCTTCTCAAACCCACATCTTGGGTTCAGTCTTCTGAGAGCCCAGGCTGGGATACCAGTGGGACCAAGACCTAGAACAAAGAACACAAGAAAAACCATGATGACAGATACTGTAAATTACAGGATATCACTCCATAGCTCCGATTTTTTACCCTGGTGGGCTGTGATCCATTGAAAACTCCTGCCCTGTGTCATCATTGACAAACTATCTTCTTGCTTCTTAATCCATCAAATCAGAGTGACAGAACATTGTGCTTCAACCAAAGGGGAGTCAATGTGCGTCTCAGCTAAGGAATATTTGAGAAATACTGTGACCCCTCAACAGATGCATGTGCTCAGTTAACTCCCACCTGACAGTTCCTCTTTCTGCTCAGCACCATATGATGGAACAGTGTCTGCACACATCATCTCTTTAATGCTCTGCAGATGGGAGGTGTGCTTCTCTCAGTTAGTAGTGTATTTCTTTGTGTTGAACGCTCAACATTGAGGGAGGAAGCTTGTTCTCTAGCCTATCGCTTGCTGTTATCCCAGGAGCCTGAATTGTATTGTTGCTGCTTTATATAGGTTTCAATAAATATTTTACAAGACAAAATATATGAAGGATGAGGCGCTGAAGTGGAAGAAAAACAAAGAATGTGCAGTTTAAAAAAGACTAATTAAAAAAAGAGAGAGAGAAGGAAAAAATGAAGCAGAGGTGAATGAAAGGAAGATCATGGAGATACCACAGGGGAACTGAGGAGGGTGGCCAGAGCTCTGTGCTAAAGCCACATGTGGGAGTGCAGGAGGAGCAGAGAAAGAGACAGGACAAGTAAGGAAGGAGAAATAGCAGGTAGAAATGGGAGGAGAGGGTAAAAAGGAAGGAATGACAGAGAAAAGAGGAATGGAAACAAAGCAAGGATAGAAATGGTAAAGGCAGAAAGAAGTTGCCCATAAGACTTCCATGAGGAGGAAAAGTCTGAGGTACCCAGGAGAGAAAAAGAACAGAGGGACACAGGTGCAAAGGAGACCCCAAATATCCTCTTCCTGGGCACAGCACCTCTCTCACACACCAATGCTTCCTGACCTACACAAGACGTCCAGCCTGCCCTTGGATTACTTCCCTGACCATGCATAAGGTCTGAATTTGGTTCTCTGTATCCCAGTGGCTCCAGCACTTTGTTCCAAGAGACTTTTGTTCTAATGGCCAATCCCAGGGCTTCCTTTAGATCCAGGAAGTCTAAGCAACATTTATTGAAAATGTGAAAGCAGAAACCAGCATATTTCTAAATTAAGAGCAGATTTGAGCAGGATGAGGAAATCTGAACCACAACAAAGATAAATTTCCTTTTATATTTTTTATTCAGTAAAGATGCAAGCAAAGTGTAATTAGATTTTTTTTTTTTTTTAGTTTTCTAGTTCATTTGTTGTACCAATAGATCCTCTACAGGCTTGGCTGATACCCTACAGTTTAACATTTTCTTTAATCAACACATTTATGGCAAAGGATTACAAGAGAGTGCTGGCTTCTCATTGTCTTTTTTTGTGGTTGCCTTTATGTTCACTCTTGGGGTGGCTAAAAACTAATTATTTAAATACTTCTCAAAATCTTTAATCTTTAATCTAAAGGTTTGTATCTGTGTGCGAGAGAGAAAAAGGCAGAGAAACAGAGTGCAAGAAATATGTTCAAGAAAACTTTGGAGCAGACTGGAACTATTTTCAAGGTAACAAATGTTGTGTTGACCTGATTACAAGAAGTTTGACTTCATTAGCCTTCAATAGTCATCCGGAAAATGACTTGGAAAATAGCTAACGACAAGAAATGCCCTACGCTTTCAGATTTTCAGTGGTGCAGCAGAGAAGGTAAAGGAACAAGTTCATCACATGCTGTCCTAATGCAAATAGCAAGCTGACATATGCTGGGACGGCTCTCAGCGGAGGTGAGGAAGGGGCTTCCTCTGGGCACAGCTGGGAGAGAGGGAGAGAGCCAGCTACATGCCCACGCACAGCTTGGAGGAGGATGGGGGAGATGGACCAGGTGAAGAGGAGGAGGCTCACCCTGAGGGTGTGCAGCCAACTTGTCCTACAACAAGTGCATTCTGCACCGCTTAAAGCCCAGAAACTTTTAACTGTCCAGAACCTACGTCCTGGCAGTAAGCGGTGTAGCCAGTCCATATTGTGGTTCTCAGGACAATTTCTGCCTGGAAGGCTTTCACATTAAGCCAGGTAGTACAGCTATAAAATGCAAGAAAATGACAACTGGCACAGATTTACTGGTTGCTTGCAATGCATGCAGGGATGCGTGTATGTGTGAAAGAAAGATTGTTTTGAACTCTGGAGCCTCTGCTCTGTTTTACCTTTTTAAAATAGAAAGAAAGGTTCATTATCTCCTGAAATCTATGACATGCAACTTCCCAGGGCTCAGTGTCCTGAGAAACAGGGATCAAGGCACCAGTATGAGCCAGGCATCTCTGTGAAGAGATGGTCCAAACGCCATGGCTGTTTAATCAGAAGCATTGAGCATTGCTTTAACTAGAAGGTAAACACATAAATGAATACTGGCGCATAGAGACTCAATCATCACATATCCTGCCCCCCCGCCCCTTTTTTTCTTTTAATTTTCAACATCACTTTTGATGGATTTTGCTTAAGAAGTTGGTCATTACAGCCTGTGCCATAGAAATTAAACAGTAAGTTTCAGACATATTTTCCCTTTTAGGTCTTGCTTTAGTTTGTATTGTTAGTATACAGGCCTTGTCACAGTAATGGGTACTTTAGCAGCCTTGGTTGATTGCAACTGTTAGTGTATCTTTTATTTTATTATTTTATCTTGGATTTTTTTTCTTGTGGGCTTGAAACAGTCTTTCACACCATGAAACACCACACTTGTACCAATTGCTCTCTATACTGAATACTGTTGCCAGTCTTCTTCTGGACAATAGAAAACACAGTTGAGAGAGACCTAAAAGGATAGATCATGCAACATCAATATATTGCTGACGATGCTTTGCTGATGGCATTTTCACATTTTGCTCTTCATGCATTTAGATTATATTTAGCTTCCATCATAATTCTATTAATTGCTACTTTTTAAATAAGAAACAATGAAAACAAAAAAATCCATGTATTTTAGGAAATGCAAAATTAAATTCTGTGAGGGAATTCATTGTATCACAAGGTTTATTAATGTTTATCATCTTTTACACACATTTCCATGAGCAAAATTCAGCTTGTGCTGATCTACTACGTGGTTCTGTCATGCTACAGGATTTCACAAAAGAGTTTCCTGTTGCTTGAGTGTCTGCCATAAATATAAGGGAGTTGACTATTTTCATCCTAACCCCCATGTGGTTGTAGTATATCACAAAACTATGAGATAATTGGATGTGGCTGACAGCCTTTGTTTCAAAGATAGCAAGGAGTGGAATACAAATGATCCAGGTGGAAGTGCAAAGGCAAAACTACATGTGGAAACTTGTAAAATGCCTTCTTGTGCTATTCTTAAGCTTGCCTTTTGGTGAACTTTCAATTCATTTTTTTAAGAAGAACATTTAATAGATAGAGAAGTATGATACATTTGTCACAGGAAAATGAGTACAGATGTTTCTGCATATAAAGATAATGCCCTCTGTCTATTATCCTTTGTGAATTGCCTCCAATAAACACTCAGTGCTGTGGTTAATAGCAAAACCTATGTTTATTCAGACAACCTAACATGCAGGCAGATTTCTGTTCCCACATAAAGATCCCTACCTTTCTCTAAAACGCTGTGCAGACCAGCTGTGCTCTGGTGCCCTGGAAACATTAAGCCAGCGTTCAAGACCAGAGCCTGGGACTCTAGTGAGCACAGTGTGGATTTAAAGAGTAAGCCAGATTTGAGAGGGAATGGAAGCATCACTTTATCATGTCTCATTCCTGTTAGAGTCAACATACAAAGGCTCTCACAGGTAGTGAGTTAAGGTGCTCTGAAATACAAGTATGCCCAGTTCCCTGGAACCAGGGGCTGACAGTGCAACGAGTGCAGGCTGTGAGCTAACCTGTTTGTAAAGTGCTGCTACGATTTCCCCTTCCACCTCAGCCTGCAGTGCAGCGAGTGTGTTACTCTCTGATACTCCATTCACTGTGGAGATCCTCCTTATGCTCTTTGACTTAAAAATCTGTCAGGAGGGTGCTGCTAGATGGGCTAAATGCACATCTGGTTAAGTGCCAGGTTTAAATGTAGTGCTTGGGTCTATTTCAAAGCAGGGCTCCAGCATCGTCGCTTCAGATCATGGCTTTGTGCACTCATACACGGAGCGAGACTCCAGACAAGCCCCAGCACGAGCCATCCCTACAAACAGTGCCAGGCTCAGAGCAGCCCTTCCATCAGACAATAAGTATGGGCATGAACGAACAGATGAAACAGATGGGACCTACTCTGTATTGCAGAAGTGCGCAAGGACTGGCTTCCATGAGCAGGGAGGAGAAATGGTCGTTTGCCAGCACTAAGTTAGGGCAACCATTAGTTCAACTTTAATTCACACTAAGACCTCAGACAAGGGCATATTTGGCCCCAGATACAAAGGAATGTGCTTATTGGCTGACTTTCTGAGTAATGAGGAGTGTGTGAATCCAAGACAAGGATTTCAAGAACAAGGCAATGCTGGTTTTATGGACCAGATATATTTTTTTAAGTTTAACTTTATTTTTTCTCATGGGTGAAGCTAGGATCAAAGTATCTAATGTGTAATCCAGACATCTGTACTGATGTAATGGTTTAGGCCATCATCAGAAGGAAAACATGTTGATCCATGTATTGTGAAAAGTCAGCAAATTGTAAGTTTTAGAGTGAGAGATCTTAAGAAAGTTGAGTTAGGAGCAAGTGCATAATCTAATATTTAAGAGTCAATCAGCAAATAAGGTTTATCCACTGTTTCTAATAGTGGATAAAATCTCTCATGCTGAATAGAACCACGGAAGTTATATAGAGTGCTTATATCCTAGTTGAGTTTCACTGTCCTTGTACAAGTCTTCTGAGAACCTGTTTCCAGTAACAGAACAAGGTTGGCAGCCCAGGCTATACACACATCTGTTTCCAGGAGCATGGCAAATCTGCAGTTTGCATAACAAACTGGGTTGCATGTGTTCTAGAAAGCCTTGGGCACTGATTCTGAAGAAGAAAAATATTACTATGGGTTGTTTTATAACGGCTTTCAGCTTTCATTTAGTTAGATACTCTGAAAACAGTTTCATACTGAAATTCTCAGCAAAAGTAGAGAGACTGAAGGCTTACCATAAAGCTTTTTGGCTGCATAGAGTTGTGGTGAAGTTTGTGGTGAATAGCAAACTTGCCTCCAAAAAGCTATGAACAAGTATTGGTCAGGTTTGACAGAGAGTGTTGGCCACTAGAAGACAGAAAAAAAATATTTCCAGAAAATAAAAATGAAGGATCATTAACTTATATCTCAACTGACTTGAAGCAAGTTTTGTTTGTTCGTCTGCCTAACAAGCACGTACATCACACAGGAGATTTGTGTTTGGTTGTATTTTCCTCTTGTGGTCTGGGAACAACTAAAATACAAGATGTGCAGAAGCAAGTTCTAGGTAACATTCCTGGTCATGAACTGGGGTGAAACCTGAGATGTTGTGCAAAACACTAGAAATTATTTCAAACAGCATTATGAGTGCAAGCCACACATGGAAAAACTTAAGTGAAGCAGAGGCATTGCAGTGAAAATGCATTTTCTTTGCAGGTTTAGAAGTTACACCTGCCAATTCTATTGCTGTGGGCAACGGATTGACACTCTCAGTGCCAATCTATTGTCCTCCTAATTTAAGGCTATAATCTACATGACATAGTATAGTTAAGTCCAACACTTCCAACACTATACAGGGAATTCACTAGATCAGAGTCTAATGTCCTTGTGCCAGCAGGTGTGAAAGCATGTTATATATTTCTGACTTTATAATAAGCAAATCCATATACTTCACAAGATCGGTAACTCCAATATGGATTCAGGCAGTACCATTCTTCATGGAAAAATAGTGAATGAAATTTAATTTCATTGTAACATTCTTCGGACAAATGCTATTTTTTCATAATCCTTTTATGTAAGTATTTTTGAAATTTCTTTGTTAGATCTACATTAATTTCTCTTCCATTTGTCACAGCTTGTCTTCTCTTTTGGGTGTCAACTGTCTTATAAATTTGCTAATGCAGGGAACAGGACAACAGACTCCTAAAATAGTAGTTCCTAACCTTTTTCAGTTTGTAAATCTATTTTTTTTCAAAGCAGGTGTTTCCTCTGGTTGAGTCAATACAAGGTACTGATAGTAGATATTTCTTGACTATGTTTCATGGATTTCTTAGAAACAGTCCATGGACCATTAGCAGATACAGTTCACATTTTGAGACTGCCACTGTAGACAGAGAATACTGGTAGTATGGATAACACTACTCATGAATCCACTACAACTCATTTTCATCTGCTAATGCTTATTCTTGCACCTTGGAAAAGAATCAGTTCTGCCATGAGGTCTATTGGAAAATCTGATTTGTCCCATTTTGCAAATTAACTGATACTGCAGCCTGGTAAATTTGCTGGTTTGTGTTTTGGTATCTGTAGCAGCGCTGCTGATTGCCTAGATTACAGTGTGTTTGCATGTCATTTTGAATCTATCTCTGGTCACATGTAATGAAATGAAGAATTACTCAGAGCTCTAGAGACCAACCACTTCATTAAATAACATCACTGCAGATCCCAAACACAGAGATTTGCAAAGCAAATATCACCAGGTTCCTCTGTTTTTCTTCATATTTGCTGAAAGTTTGTCATAGCCAAATGTTTAGGTAGTAATTATATAGGCAAGGATTCGGGGAAGACTTTCCATATGCTTCTGTAGGGACAGAATTTCACTTCTTAAATCAAGGTTGGTGTATCCCTGATGATATTCACTAACTCAGCCAGAATGCTGAGCCTGGAGCAGTAATGTCTGAGCGAGGGTCTATGTACATCCCTATGGCAGGAAGTCAGACGGTGGATTATGTGATTCTTCTTGGCTTTCACACCTTGTGAATTTCAAAACAGATGTGTAATACAGAGGAAGAAACGTAAAGTACCTTTCATGCCACTCATGTAAAATGAACTCTTCAACATAACTTTTAATTAGAGGTGAGATTAACTTGTAGGACTTGGATCTGCCAAACTTTACTGATGATTGTTTTCCAGAGGGAAATACTGGCTCCAGCGTTTAGTTTCAGGCATGCTACTTTAGATTTCATGTTTGTTTCATCCTTTCTTTAAAGTGAATAAAGATTAAAAGTTTGCACAATATTGTGCCATTTGGTTGTTACTAAAGGCCAATGGCACTTTTTTTCTTGTTAGCTGAAAGCTAGAAGTGGGAAAAACAAATACTAGCCATTCTTGTTTCAACCGATACTGAGAATCTTAGGTTTGCTTCTCATTTTATCTGCCTTTGTGCAATGAGATGTAACTGTGTTGGGATGAAAGCTTTGAGAGACTGGCCTGGGACCCACTGACCAACAGAGATGGAGTTGGCCAAAGAAAATTTCCTTGTTCCCCTGCAACCTGTCCGAAAGCAGTCATAGTTGCCCTGGACCCTACTGAGAGCTAAACATCACTGCAACTCAGAAAAGCAAATAGAAATCTATTGAAGCACTTGCTAACTGAGACATTCTGGGAAGGGCTTGCAGATTTTAACAAGCGAGATCCTACATCTGGAGTCACCCATGTGTGTCTAGCTGGGAATCTCACCCCACATCTTATATTAACTTGTTTATGCATTTCCCAGGAATGCAAAGAGGTCCTGACATTTGATGAAGAAGTTTAAAAAAGTTTCATGAAGCTAATTCTATAAATAGACATAGAACCAGGTAAATACTGGAAGGAGGCTTATAAAAAACCCAAGTATTTCTATGACCAGTGGTTAGGGCCTGATTTCTGATGGTTTGACATGTGTAATTGAATTTCTTGGTATCTAATAAGATACAACTTTAAAGGGACTTGTGGAAACAATGTCTTGAAGATCCTCACTCCTTTGTCCTGAAATTGTCTGAGGAGTTCATCGTACTTGCTTAGGAGACCTGGCTAACAGTTCATAGGAAGGAACAAAGTTTCAAACTTAGACACTTTAACACAACTATCTAAAGACATGCTGTGATGCTCAGGTTTTCTAACCATTGCTACAAAAGGCATGATTGAGTACTCTTTAAAAAAACAAGTCTCTTCTTGTGTTACCTAGCATCACAAATATGAATTCTTTGTCCCAAAGCATAACTCACATTCAGTGATTGATTTTATAGCAAAATATCAAAGCTCAGCTAGCCAGAGAGTGCTAATAATAACGTCTTTCAAAGCTTTCCTCCAGATGAAGCATCTGTCCTCCCGCTGCTGTCCCAGTGACTATAAAATACACTACCACTATCTCACAAAGGATTTTAATTGTGTAAAATGAAACCAGAAGACTGTTGTGGTTTAGATTATTGTTTCATTTATTAATATTAAGCATAATTTCCCAAACAGGACTAATAAATGAGAGCTGGCTTGTGCACTATATCTGAGCTTACTGTTAGTACTGTAAGGGGACAGTAACACAGCAGTTCTTCAGAATTCGGTCTGTGTTCAAGCTGCTTAGGATCTTATTACTTTAAAACATCAGAATTGCAGAGGTGTTTGTAATGATTACTTAGCAACTCTGGAATAAATATGTTGTTCTACAGAAAAACTTTATTATTGTTTTTTGGCTAGGAGCAATCATATACTATTCAAGTGGCTACATATTTTCCCTAACCAATGTTAACATATAATGTCTTACCTTTCAACTAAAAAAGAAAAATCAGTTTCTTTTCTGTTCTCCTCTTTTTCTTCCTCATCATCTGACACACAATGATCAGTTTAGGTTAGTAAAACATTCCTTCCTGGCTTTGTTCAATGCAACACCTACAAGTTAATTTTACGGTTATTTTGGAGCCTTTGTGTTTCTCTTTTTTACCCTTAAAAATAGAGGAACTGTCACTAGTATGTGTTTCTTCAGTGTTAAAACTCCAAAGATGAGTGTGTCTTAGATGTATACTTTCTATATACATCACCCGAAGGGACATCCTTATATCCAGCTGTTTGATGGAATACCCCATTCCGCTCTGTGGGGCCATGGCACAGGGCTTCCTTGGGGAGGCTTTATCCTCCTCAGCAGCATTATGTTGTTACTGTCATACTGTGAAGAATTATATGAGGAGCACGAGATACTTAACTTTCCTAACTTTCATGGAGCCAAGTCTTTTGTTCACATCTACAAATTTATGCTGTGTTATGCCCAGGAGAGTCAGAATGATTCTCTGTCTGAGGCTTAAGGATTTCAGGACTTACAGGAGGTAAACAAACAACTTTGATCTCATGAGAATCCATAAGGGTTTAATGAGGACTTAAACATAGCTCTTCCACCTGGCCCTGTAGAGAACTGAGTTTCAGCTTGTGTGTTAAGTGCCTTAATCTTGTGCTAATTGTCTTGCTCAGTAGAGAAAATGGTCACTGGTTTCAGTGGGAGTGAGATCTAGCTTCTAATTCTGCCTGTGTTAATTATGAAATGAACTCATCAGGGAGTTGCTGGATGTGGCATTTTTGTGCTTCAGCTACAGCACCTCACAAGGAGCTGGTTCTTACCTGCTTCTTGTTTACTTCTGGTACGTTAGTTTGTAAACAGTTCTAGATAACAATCTCTTCTGACATCTTGTTAGGCTAGTGGAAATGACTGTTTTCCTACCATGCCACAGACCTGAAAAATGGATGAGCATTTAGAATATAATAGCATTTCCAGAACATCACTGCCACAGTTACCTTTCCTAGTATCTGACAAGATGTTTGTCAAACCGGAGTGAAGGGAATCTGCTCAGCTAAGTTCTAAGAAACATTCACCCAATGTCACTATAGTTTTGGTTAAAGGTACTGAGCCAATGACATGAGAAATTTTTTCACTTGAAATGATCTGTTGTCTTCTACCCACTGGAAGGCAGCAGAACTCAGCTATTCAGCTAAGCCTTACCATGACTTACCTCCTACTGAGCTAGGTTTGCTTTAGTTTTAATTGGAGTCCCTGATCACTCTTCTGTATCTAATTCAATTTGTGAAGACGCAATCTCAACTCTCCATGACTGCTAAGGATAGATCCTATGCCTGGTATCCGTTCTAGCAACATGCCCATTCCAGTGGGGAGAGAAGCCTCTCCATGGCAATTAGTCATTTCTTTTAAATGACAACGTCTGTACTTTATGTTTGTTCCTTTAGGAAGGGCTATGTGAGAACATACTTTGCTAGAGAAAGAAGCTAGACAGAAGTAGCAATTTCAAGTCGATTCATGGCATGAGATTTGTCACCTGGACAAGGGCATGTCAATTTGGGCTCCAAAGCTGACTATTTTATAGCACTTTGGAATAAACCTACTTTAGTGCTTGAGTTGCCTAATGATGGTTTTCTTGCTACAAATAAATCATGCTTTTGTCTCTCCTGTTCTTTTCCAAGCTTCATTCCATCAGTGAGCACTAAGGACAATTTATCCCGCAAAGCTGCCTAAGAGTAGAAGGGCAACAAGCTTGACCCAGAGGAAAGGGAGAACCAGGTGTAACTCATAGCAAGACCTGTTTATCTGTGTTAGGTGGGTCTGGCCAGACCTCAAACCTCAAGCATGGCTCAGCATCCCCCAAGATGGAAAGGGTGGGTCTGTTCTGCATTACACACAAGGTGCTGTTCTTATGATTTTGTAATATAATTAGCCAAGTGTACTGAAGGTATCTGCATACAGTGGATCAAATTCAGACATGACATTAACTGGCACAATTTAACTGGACTCTGCCAAGAGGTAGGTCCACCTCACTCCCAAATTGTGCTCAGTTGTAAGGCAGTTGAGTGCATGTAAGCTAAGAGTAGGTATTTATATGCACTTCCAAATCCAGTTTAATACATGCCATTCTGCAATACCATTAGAAAATCTGAATGCATCTTAAAACAAATTAAGTCCGGCAGCACCTCAGCAGAATTCAGTGAAAAGAATAGCTACATTCTGTACAGAAGCAAAGAATAAGTAAGCATGGAATTTGCCCAAAGAATAAGTCTGACACCATGAAATGGAAGCCTGGCTTTCTTTTGTTCACTTTAACTTCCTCCCCACCTGCCTATGTTTATTACATTTCAGTAATTAAGTGGAGCTAGAAAACATCACCTTCATTCTTGGACAAATTCTAATTAATAGATTTTGTATGTGATTTGCTTAATTCCTGTAAATAGATTTGCTTACAGAGGAGTACACACACGAAAATTAATTTGAAACCATAATCAGCCTATGGAGAACACAGTACAATTATTCTTTCGCAGTCAAAATAAGCTTCAAGAAATTTCATACTAGCTTTCTTGTGTTGGGACAGAAGTATGATGAACAAAGTTATTCTTTCCAAGATCTCCATACTTTTTTTCCATACCTTGAGTTGAACAGTTGCCCTAATTCTTCTGTTGCCATTTTGTTTGTAATCTGCCAAGACAATTTTTTGGAAGTAAAATAAATTAACTGCTCAGGAGCTTGTTTGCATTTGTACTGTGAAGAACATAGCATTTTCTCAAAGAAAAGATGCCAGCTGCGTTGGTATTATACTGGTGGGACTCTTTTCCTGTTGTGTGTTTGCTCTTAACTACCAGGTCTTCTCCCAGGACACATTTAGAGAGGGATTCGTGCACACTGTGTTTTTTTTATTATTAATCTGCCAAGAATTGTTATGTTGTTATGGAGATACAATATACTTATATGAGGAACAGAGATCCAGTCTAATCTGAGACCTATGATTCATATATAGCACAGAACCTGACATTTTTCACTACAGTCAGACTCGGGATTGATACAACAACCACAGAAACCAGATCCATAGGGAGTCAAATCCAGACTTTGAGTATGAGAGAAACATTGCTCTATGTTTGCTCTCAAAGGAGAAAAGCCAGTCACTTGCAAACATTGGTCTGCTTAAGTTGTGGCAGGTTTAGTTTAACTGGGACGACATTGAACTCCAACTCCACAAACTTGTGTCAGAATAAGTAATTTCATACCTAATCAGGAACAAAACTCCATTGTAATATTAAGGTTCTTTAATTCTTTTCTTGTGTAACAATTGACACATACCACATACCCACTCTTTGCTGGGTAAAAAACTGGCTGGTTGTCCGGGCCCAAAGGGTTGTGATGAATGGAGTTAAATCCAGTTGGTGGCCAGTCACGAGTGGTGTTCCCCAGGGCTCAGTACTGGGGCCAGTTCTGTTCAATATCTTTATCAATGATCTGGACAAGGGGATCGAGTGCACCCTCAGTAAGTTTGCAGACGACACCAAGTTGGGCAGGAGTGTTGATCTGCTGGGGGCTGTAGGAAGGCTCTACAGAGGGATCTGGACAGGCTGGATCGATGGGCTGAGGCCAATTCTATGAGGTTCAACAAGGCTAAGTGCCGGGTCCTGCACTTGGCTCACAACAACCCCAGGCAGTGCTACGGGCTTGGGGAAGAGTGGCCGGAAAGCTGCCTGGCAGAAAAGGTCCTGGGGGTGCTGGTCAACAGTGGGCTGAATATGAGCCTGCAATGTGCCCAGGTGGTCAAGAAGGCCAATAGCATCCTGGCTTGTATCAGAAATAGTGTGGCCAGCAGGACCAGGGAGATGATAGTGCCCCTGTACTTAGCACTGGTGAGGCTGCATCTCAAGTACTGTGTTCAGTTTTGGGCCCCTCCCTACAAGAAAGGCATTGAGGTGCTGGAGCGTGTCCAAAGAAGGGCAACGAAGCTCGTGAAGGGTCTAGAGAACAAGTCTTATGAGGAACGGCTGAGGGAGCTGGGGTTGTTTAGTTTGGTAAAGAGGAGGCCGAGGAGAGGCCTTATTGCTCTCTACAACTACCTGAAAGGAGGTTGTAGCGAGGTGGGTGTTGGTCTCTTCTCCCCAGTAACAAGTGATAGGACAAGAGGAAATGGCCTCAAGTTGTGCCAGGGGGAGGTTTAGGCTGGATATTAGGAAAAATTTCTTCACTGAAAGGGTAGTCAGGCATTGGAACAGGCTGCCCAGGGAAGTGGTTGAGTCTCCATCCCTGGAGGTATTGAAAAGACATGTAGATGTGGTGCTTAGGGACGTAGTTTAGTGATGGACTTGACAGTGTTAGGTTAACAGTTGGGCTTGATGATCTTAAAGGTCTTTTCTGACCTAAAGAATTCTATGATTCTATGATTCTATTCTATATTATATTTTATTATAATCATTAGGACTAGATAAATATGCTCTAGCCAAAAGAAAAGCCAGTTAGGTGGTATTGTTACTAGTACTATCTGATTATGTGATCTGCAAAAATAATGGGTACATTTTAAAAGTCTTGGATGAAAATTTTGAAACTTGAAGGCGTAAAGTTAGCCTTAAATTAAAGGTCTAATTTATTATTTTGTAGAATGCCAAGCTGTTAAACAAAGCCAAACCCAGTAGGCTAACAATCTACCACCATGAGAACAATTTCAGATAGATTTATGGTCCCTCTGTCTGAACCTTTTCTCTTTGAAGATGCCTAACTTAACTCTGCACCATGGGTGGCAGGAGTGTGAAAGAGGGAAAAGACTGCAGTTGCTTTCCTAGTCTCTCCTTCAAGGCAATGGCACAACAGCACCGGTAGCCTATGCAGGCTCTCCACATATTAGGAAGAGTCAGACAATCTGGCTCCTCTTGTTCTAGTCAGAGCGTTGCCTTCTTAGGGAGTTGTTTTTCTCTGCTTGAAATATTACAAATAATAAAATGGAGCATTATTTTCTAATCTAAAATTTTGGGGGAGTGGAGGTGATATAAAAAGTCTTTCTGACTGGAAACTGAATTATTTTCCCTTTTGCTGTTTTAAATATTAGAACAAAAGAAAGAGGAATCACACTGGAGAAAAAACTAAAGTAAAAGGTGGGGAAAAAATGCCTCAAACATTTTACTGGGCAAGAAAATAAAAAAAAGAAAAAAAAAGTTTTACTTTTGGAGTCCTTGAGACCTAATTTGGTATTTTATCTTTCTGCTGGAAAATTCAAAACACAATAACTAGACAATTATTCATGATAACTGTTGGATAAAATCCCCTTTACTAGCAGCAAGATTACACTCAAGCTTTTTGACTAGTTCTGCTTCACATTTTGAAGGTATAGCCAAACCCTCCTGCTTATATTTCATAGTTGTCACGAACACAGGCACTCGAGGGAGAGATATTCTTGAGTATACTCTTTCCCTGGCAGTCATTCAAAACTGGTAGGAGGAAAACAGGCATCCTGCAGTGAGCCAGCATTGTCCTCTCTCTGTTTTCCACATCTGGCAGAAATCCCTGCTGCCACTCCCACCCCATCCTATTCTACCTCCCAGTGGAACCTATGCGGAGGGTTGGTTTTTTATCATTACTGTAATTAGCTATGTGTACTTCTTCCTCCTTCTGCCCAGATTTCTCCTCTGAATACCTGCCTAGTAGTCTGAAAGTGCCTTCTGTGCCCATCCTTGCATGCCATCAGGATAACTGCATTTATACTGTCTCATGGAGTGTCAGAAATACAATAAAGTAATGACTGTACATTGCATTGAGACACTGAGAGAAAATTCAGTAATAATTGTTTTATTAACATGTTTGTCATAGTTTATAACATTCCTGAACAGCAAAATGACCCAAATGACCAAGAAATACTGTAGTGAATCCATCTAAAGGGTGAAATTCTGGACTCAAAGTAATTTATTTCTTGCACAGCTGTTCTGTAGTGTTTAGAGCTTTATTTTAGTTAATTCAAACACAGAGTAGGGAGAGTACCTAAAGATCTGCTCTAATTTGCACCAGCTGCCTTGCTTCCCTTGTCTGTGCCTAACTCCCCATAACCCTGTAGAAGTCTGATGTCTGCAAGTTAGACCCTGGGTGGTTGACTAGACAATCTCAGTTGCATGGCATGTCCTTGAATCCGCACCCTGCCTCAGCACATTCAGGAAAGCTTTTGGGAACTGAATTTTTGTCCCTGCTTTTAGGAACTCCACACAAGGAAAACAGATTTCCCACCTGCTGTCATAAAGCATATATGATTTTCTCCCCATCTCAAGCTATGGCCCTGGGAAATAATCTATACTAGTGCCAAAAGGGTTTAATCAGTTGATTAATCAACAGTATTGTTAACAAAAATAACAGCATGATCACTTCAAACTCTGCTCTCTGTGCAAGCTGAAAGTCTTCCCTTTTCAGAACTGCAAAGTACCCAAATTAAAATAAAAACATGGAAGAAGACAAGCAGCATGGGAAGCAATTTTCTCATATAAGAAAAAAACTGAGATTTTTAAAACTCTCTCATCTTTATTTGGGTCAATTGGGGGAAATTTCATGGAGAAAGGAAAAATAAAAAAAATTATTGTCATTCAAGGCAGATCTTTTAATTTTTTTTTTTTATTAGAAGACTTTATTAGAACTGAATTTAATTTCAATGCAGGAGGAGACATCTACTCAGAAACACAAAATTTCTTTACAAAAGTTAGACTTTTTTGAGTTTTCAAATTTTTTAAAACAGAAAATTTGTCTCTTTTAAAAAATAATACAGCGTGCTTCTACCTCAGGACAGGAGTCCTTTTTTTCATAAGAAGCCAAACTATTTACTGCCTATTATAAATCTTTCTTTGTACTCCTCAAATATCTTCATGATTCTGTCTTTTGCTGTCAGGAAATCATAATATCATGTCCAGCAAGACCATCTCTTTCACACATTTCAATGCCATAAACTTAAGAAATTAGTATGTCCTAGACTTAATTCCCATGATTTCTGTTCTGATCTACACTTCCTCCTGTTTAGCCAAACTTCCTTAAGAGACTTCACAGCCACTGATTTTTTTTCTATTAAGAGTAAGCCTCCTATGATATAAACTTCTCTGCTTACTTTGTCAGATCATTTCTGCTTTCTGAGTCCTATAACTTAGGAGGGAACCAAAGACAAGTTAGGTCTGTGACCTGAATCTTTCAGATGTTGAAGCTGGCCAATAAAATCCTTCTAACTCAGACCACGTATATTTGTTATTCTAGAAAAGGATTAGGCACATAAAACTTGTATGTATGATATTGTGTAGTAGAGAGAATTTACATTTATACTAAACAGCAGTGCCGCAGAGATTTCAGAATTATGGCTGATGTTTTACATATAAACAATAAAGTAAAATAGAAACAATCAATCGTATTGGAATGGTGAAATTTATTATGACTTAATGACCATGTTTAGACACCAGAGAAAGTTGTAAGTGACTTCATAGCTGTAGGTAAGAAAATTAGATGAGTATACTTCTAATGTTGCTACGTGTGGCAGCAGCCTGGAAAATATTAAACTTAAGTAATGCTTTAGAATTTATCAACTTTTAAATACATTTCACTTTCATTCATTATATGGATTCAACCTGATACCATGATGCACGGATGCAAATGCTCCCATTTTCAGTTGTGCTTCTTCAATTAATTGAGGTCATATAGAAGTCCTCTCTCTGTATCTTGGCAAGTACTGAGGCTGGCAAGTGAATGCATCTTTTTGTACCACTTTTGGCTTAAAAATGGAAAAAAGTATTCCTGAGGACATCACCTCTCACTATACTCTTCAGTTTCAAGTAAATGTTTTTTGTTTGGAGCTATTAGGAGAACACTGCTCCTTCTCAGTATTTCCAAATGAGAACCACATGCTGGTAACTTGGGATCTCTTGGAGAACAGCAATGCAGTTTCTGCTACATGATTTTGGCTGTTTGCATTGACAGCTATCTCAAGGGAAGTAATGAAAAACTCAGAATGACAACTGTTCTATTACAAATATTATCATCTTGGGAAAGAGATTGGAGAAGAACATAATGAACAAGAGCAATATTACCTAGGCTTCTTTAAAAGGACTCCTTTCATCATGAGCAACCAAAATATATTAAGCCAACATAAGCTGTGACAATAATTTATATTCCCAAGTAGACAGAGTATGCAGCTAGAGGTGAGACTTAGATTTGTTTCATAAATAGAAAAGGGATAGGATGACTAAGATGCATGTGTTTTATTCCCATTCTGACCTGCAGTGGGACTTGGGGCTTCTCATTTTTACCTTCCTGCATTTGAGTTTGCACACCTATTGCCAAAATTCTGTCTCCCAATATCCCTCCCTCCTTCCCACCTTCCCTAAAATCATGCAAAAATGCCAAGCACTAGTACCATGTACAGATTGCAAAAAACAGGAAATACTGTGGTTGAGGCTGGTATGCAACCTGTTGCTCTGACATCCTCAAACGCTGGCATTATTATAGCCTGGCTGAACAGGACATTTGTGGGAGTGCCAGAAAGAGAACCCAATTCCTCTGAGTCCCAGAGCAGTGCTTTAAAATATAAATATTTATATATTATATAAAAAATTTCATTTACATATACATATATATTTTTAATAAATTCTCTTCTGTCCTGCTGTCTGTGCAGTGGATAAAACCAGATTTCCAAGGAGCAACATATGTGTTGTCATGTAAAACCATGTAATTGTGTATGTATGCACAGAAGGACATGGTTTGGTCCCATGGTCAAGACATGATAGTAATTAATCTGAGTGTACCGGGATTGACACTTGCAATATCCTTTGAGTACTTTTTTTTTCCACATGGATCTCCTACTTTTTCCTTTTGTTCAGTAAAAGCAGGCTGAAAACAGCACTTCCACCTAGTAAAAATATGCTGAATCCAACTTGAACAATATGAGAAGGAAGAATGTAAGACCTTTCAATCTGTAGCATAAACCTAAACCACTTGAACTACCAAGTAGTTGGTAGCAGCGGTATGCTAATACTTACAGTGTGAACCAGTGCTGGACAGCACATCATGGGGGTTTTGCTGAGTAACAGAAGATTAAGAGGAAAAAAGTAATAATGATTGCTGTTCTTGCTCTTGAAAGGTCTTTCTAGCTCATTCTATTTGGTTTTGTTTTAGAAGTTTTTGTTTTCCATAAGTGGGATAGTTTTTTATTAAAATTAATTAAAACAAATTTTGGTAGTAGTAATTTAACTACCCAAGATTTAAAATGACTGGTATAACCAATTTAGCTTTATAACCTCCTGTGAGGCCTCCATTGGAACCATCTTATAGGTAGGAATGTAGAATAAAAAAAAAAAAAACAAACCAAAATTAAAAGAAATGGCACATGAATTTTCACAGACAAAAGGGAATGAGGAAAAATTTACTCAAAGTTTAGCTATATTTGCCAGAAAAGAATAAACATAAGCATAATGTTTTTTGCAAAGTGTGGAGATTAGCTGAAAATATTCTTTTTGAACTATTTTTGGAAAAAAAAAAGGTTATTTGGAGCAGATGAAGCAAAAACATCTGTTTTGCATAGAAAAATGAACTTTCTATTAAAAAAAATATCCAGCAAGATTGGATTTGGAGTTGTTGCTACATAGGTGTTGTGGTTCAGGTACCTTGGTCTTTGGCCAACATGAAGGCTCCAACATGAGGGATGGATCCTGTATAATGTATACCACTTTATGCTCTGGAAGAACTAATCTGGCCAGCAATGATGAAAGCAAATGAAACATCAAAAATAATACATCAAGATAACACTTCTGAACAACAGTATCCACATTTACTATGGATTTTTGGCCCAAACTGAACATCAAAGCTTTAAGTAACACTTCTTTTGTTTCTTTCCACCTACAGCATAACACTTTTGTAGCTAAAAGTCTCTAGCATAGACTTGAGGATACTTTCTCAGCATAGGCAGTGTCAGGGCTTTCAGATTTCCATCAGAGACTGGAATACTATGAATGGCATACTCAGGAATCTCCATACTAAACAAGAGCATGTTCTTGAAACAGCTCAGCTCTCTTTTACATGAAGAGAAGGTCATGACCAAGAAAAAATGGCTCTGAGCCTTTAAACAGTATCTACTACAGTTAGGATTATCTGTCTGTTTCTTGGCTACTTTAAACTGTTCCAGAAGTAAACTTCAGTCAACCCTCTTTGCAGACAGAGATGCAAGGTAAAGGGTTTGTTTTAATTGGCAATGTTGTCCTTGATACAGAAAAGACGATGTGAATGGGGTAGGAAGACACAACAGACCCACCACAGAGAACTTTACAGTCGCCTTGCATTCACTGCACTGGCTGCTGCTACCACTAGCGTTCCAGATATATCCCCCCATTTTTTTTCCCTTCTCTTTTTTTTGGAAAGACTCCTTTGCAAATATGAAATAGTTTATGAATAAGGACACCCACAAATATTTACTAGGGCTGATAAACAATGGAAAAGTCAGTGAAAGATCTCAGCCTATTCTTATGAAGACGAAAAGCTGGCTGTGTTTGCCAGGTCTAGGAGCCTCAGGCCTTCACCATTAAAGTTAACAAAGGCATCATCAGAGTAAAAGGGACTTGAAAATGGAGGTCTGGACCTTGTCTCCACAGCAAAATGCACCTTTCTAAGTAGCAATATGGGTTTCAAACCACATTACTCAAGCATATATGAATGTCAGGGCAGACATTTATTACATTGGTCTAACAAGCAAATATGAGCCTCTGGGTGAAGCTATTTCCAAAAAGAACTTTAGCTTCTTGCCTGTGAAGACAAACAGAGAGGTAATATTATCTGTGTTTCTGATACGGATACAGTTTGTAGGAAAGGAGGGGCGTGCTTGGATATTGACAGCTTCAAAAAGGCTTTTCAGAACCGAAGGTGCAGAAAAGAGTTTGAGATGAATGCTCACAAAATCACCTCACAAGGAGAAAAGTAAAGAGTACAATATGCTTAGATAATCAAACAGAAGACAGAGAAGCAATTTAACTAGCAAGGGGTATCTTCCTGGCCAAAAATGCCCAGTACAACTCTCTTGAATCTGCCAGTGTCCAGGCCCCGCAGGGCCAGGGGGGCTCCCCATGGGGGTCTGTCAGGACAGAGCCTGGCAGCCAGGGCCTATCCCACCCCCAGAGAGGAGCAGGGCAGCCAGGGGCACCAGAGCAGCCCCAGCGTGGGCCATTGGACACCTCCCTGGGGACAGGCACAGGCCAAGGCCAGGCTGGGATGTGGGCCTGCAGGTGGGCCCAGCTCTCCAGGGCCCATGTCCGGGCAGGGCAGGGCTGAGGGTAGCTGGAGACCAGCCCTGCTGGAGCATCGCTGGGACAGGGGCTGATGGCCCCGGGGGCTGAAACAGGGTCCTGTGGGCAGTGTGGGGGGAGTCACTGGGGGTGGGCAAGGACACGGAGGAGTAAGGTCACGGCTGCTTAGGACACTGACATGGAGAAATAAGACACAAGTTTTAACAGAGAGAGTGATCAGCCCCTGTACAACCCAAGGAAGTAGAATATTCTCTATGTTTGTAGTATCCAAATGAATCCTGGGTGGCTTTTCCAGAAGATATCATTATGCTGTTTGAAAACTGTTAAGCCCAGTCAGATGACACGGCATTTTGGTGTTTATGGTCTCACAGTCTGTGGATCTCCTGTCCTGCTCCAGTTTAAACTGGGTTTCCATTCAGCCTAAATCAGGCCTTCCCTGCATCAGAAACAAATAAAAAATATTAAGAAATATCTTATCTTGGTAGCAAGTCTGTATGGACAGTTACCTCAGTTCAACTAAACCCAAGTAAATTTTTGTGCATCTATTGGCTCATGTTTGGGTTTTAGGCTGAGCTTAGAATATTTTCAGATATGGTCCTGACCAGGGTATCACGTCATAAAACCCTAAATTAACACAGAAGGTCTCCTAACACTGTTTTTCATTAGGTGTCAAGTAAAGACATGGTTACCTCTGTTGTGTGCTTCACTGGAAGAGTCTAACCAAGGAAATCACGCAACAGCAATTATCAGCTGTCTGCAGGAGGTCTCATGGAAGCTTGGACAGGAATAGGGACTGGGGAGATTAACAGTGGAGCTTCCTCTTGACCATTTCATTGCAAGGTGACCCAAGCTGGGGAACAGTGCAGTGGGAAAGACTTTTTCCAAATGAAGCCCTCTCCTGTATAATGTAGGGCTCAGATCTGTCACATGAGACGACAGCTTGTGTGCAAAGATGCATTTCTGCCCAAACTCAGATAGAGACATTATAGGCATTTAGTGAAGCAGTTGTTTATAAAGCCATATATTTTTGAGAGCTGGTAAGCACAATTACTGCACTGTAGCAAAGATGCTGGCACTTGCCAGAAGCTGTTCTTCAACTGACTGCTGTATTAACAGACTGCCAACTGGGTTAATGGGACTGGGAACTGGAGGACTTGAAAGCTTTTTGGCCAGTCTTTCTGCAGCAATCAGTAAAGTTGGAGTTGTCACTGCCTTCTGCACAGTGGTAGATAGTCATGTTACCACAAATTTTCCACTACCTATTTAAAATGCCACAAAGCCTTCAGAATTTGTTTCGGGAGATTTTATGATTTGAGTAATCATTTGTCAACTTGCAAAATAACAGATAAATACTGGTAAATGGTAAAGAGAGGAATAGGAAATGTTGTTTAAAGGTTGGACCAGATGATCTTTTGAGGTTCCTTCCAACCTGGGTTGTTCAATGTTTGTTTCTAAAGGGAAACAGAAAATTCATGGCAAAAGCAGCGAGTAAAGACCTGGGAATGAGGATGCTTGAAACAGAATCACAAAATAGTGTAAAAAGCCACACATACTTGCTCTGCTGTGCTGGCACATATGTACCCTGAGGGAGAAAGCAGGTTTTGAAAAATAGATTCTTAAAGGCCTGAAATGGAGATTTTAGTAATTCATATGGTACCAGAGTATGAGACCCAGACAGTTTAAATACCACAGTGGCAGCATTGTTTTCCCATGGCCCAGAGACTCTGCTCCACTGCAGAGTTCACAATTTCATGCTGCTGCCTTGGGCATTTCCAGCTTGAACTGTCAAAGGGGCATGGAAGGACACCTCCATCAACTGTGCCTGGCAGCGACCAGGCTGCCCATTGCAACACAGGCAGGCTTGGAGGCAACTGCGCTACAGCTGTCCAGGCTTGTGCATGAGAGACCTGGGAAGTCACTATCTGAAGCCCACTTGAAACAATTAAATGATGTAAAAGGCTTTTAAAGAGTTTTCCCCAGATTTCAACATCTCAACAGTACTTAATGAGTCAGCTGAACTGGTTTGGTTTTTTTTTGAATAATCAGTTAGTCATTTCCCTCTTTTGTTTGTATGGGTCTTTCAAACTACAAGGAGAGGGTGTTTGTTATTCTTGTAGTATTTTTCAATAGGGAAAATGTGAATGTAAAACCATCAGAAAAAAGACTGGCATACCTTATCAGTGTAGTACCTGAAATTACTTATATCTCATTTAAATGAAAGTGATTAGATTGCGAATTGCCTTCAAGGTTCATAGAATTGTGTGTATTTAGTGTCTGTGACACTAGAAAAAACTGAAGGGAGACACTGTAATGATGTTCACACACTTAAAATGTTGCTGCAGAGGAAAGCATTGTTCTTGTCTTCCACCAAGGAAAGGAACAGAAATTATGAGTTTGAACTGTAGCAGGAAAGATTCAGATTTGACTCCGCAAAAATCTCTCCAGTAGTAGGAACGATGAAGTGCTAAATATTGCAGGAGAGGCTAGTGCTTAGGGTCTTCAAAAGCAGACTGTGCATGTTGTAGACAAGAATCAGGCATGAGTCATTCTCACCTGGGCAAGGGGATGGAGCAAACATCATCTCATGTTCCCTTTTAGCCTCTTTTTCTACCATTCTATGAATCTTTTTCTTTTTTTTCTTTAATCTTTCAGACTGTTAGAGTTTAAATTTTGGGGGCTGCTGAGATTTTTTATTTTTTTCTTTTCCCCCTGAACAAACATATCTGACTCCACTCCCAGTCTCCAGCTTCTGCAACTTATTGGCTATTGGTATATGGTCCAGTTCCAGAACTGGCATTGCTGATGTCTTCAGAACCACACCTAAATGTCATTATTGCAGAAATCTCCAAGGGTTTATGCAGACAAAGGGCTTTTTATGCCAATAATTATTTCTCTTTCCTATCATAGTGTTACCATTGGAGTGCTAGTGTAGATACAGCACCAGCTGGGACTGGAGATTTAACATCTTTTCTATTCTCGTTTCCTCTGAGCATACCGAGATAATGTTGCATGCAGTGTAAACTGGCATTCTATCTGTTACAGAGCTCTTATCAGAGGAGCTGAACCATCAGTAGTAACGATGGAAAAAATTCAGGAAAGACAGAAGTTCTTAGTTCATCTCAACAGCTGCTATAATTAGGGTCTTTTTACTTGTCACTTGAATTGTAGTTGGTCTTTTCTGGACAGATAAAATATTGCATTCTGTGCTATTCCCCCCCACCAAAAAAAAAAAAAAAATCACCCCCAAACCAAACCAAAAATCCTGAAAGCCACCTTTGGATACATTTAGGACAAATGGGAGTCTCTAATCTTTATTTTCCCTTCTTTTGTCCAATCTTAACTTTTCAAAGTGTATTTTAAAGTGTGGCCTTTGTGTTTTGGGAACATGTCTACATCAGTGAAATTTCCTGGGAAAATTTCATCCAGAATTAAGGAAACTGTGCCAGCACTGTGGCTTTACACAAAATAGGTCTGTCTTTTTTAGCCAAGTTGACTCTGGTTGAAAGGCAGTGAGAGGCAGAATTTCCCCTTGGTTTGTGAACTGTGGCATTTCCATCACAGCCAGCTCTCTGATCCCAAAGATTATTGTGAATTACTCAGGTGCATTCATTTCACTCCTCCTCATCCCCAAGCCTGCTCTCCACAGAGTATCCACATGTACAGGCTAGCATTTATGAGCTGTTAAAGAAGTATATGAAGATAAAGGACACAGAAAAGCTCTGATTGCATTTTCATGCCTGCAGATGACATAAACCCACTCCACTTTTAAAACTGGTGGACTTTGCCACAATTTTTTATGTGGCTCACAACAATTTCCACCACTGTTCTCACCTTCTAATCTGGAGCCTGGATGACTGCTCATATGACAAAGCTTGCTTCTGCTGGGACCATCTGAGAAATGTCACTTTGCTGTTTTTCTAATCTGGCATAATGAAATAAGCACCATGGATAAACTGTTTTTAAACCATTAACACCGGATACTGTAGGTGCTGACTTCTAACACTTTCATTAATAGCTCACTTGAACACACATACATGACATTTCTGTTCTCAGTGAAGACTTTGTGTGTTGCCAGTCACTTTTTTTCTTATCTACTTATGGTATTGTCATAATCATAATTAAACACTTCTCTTCCACTTTGCCTTCTCTTCTTATTTGCCTCTAACTAGTCCCTCCCCCCAAATTACTTGCCATTTCCTCTCATCTTACCTGCCTTCTACTTTCAGCAAGACTATAAGTTTTGTAATGTTAAAAGACAGGCTGCTAATTTGGCATTCTTTACATGCCCAAGTGGTTTGCACATTAGCAGACTTAGAAGAGTGCTTTGAATGAAATGCAAACCTATGGACAACAATGAGAGTTTTGCTATTGATTTCAATAGAGTCAAAATTAGTGTTATTTGCCCAAAGTACATTTACTTGCCTCTTATTTGCATAAGTGGTATCTCTTCTTAGAGATTAATAATCTTAGATTAACTATATTGGTCTTCGAATGTTGCTTTTTATCATGATACAATGAATAGGGCATAAGATATGCCTCTCTCTCTCTTCCTCTCAGATTTTCCCTTCCTGGCTTCACCTGGTAGTTTTCCAGCACAATATATTCCAATCTTTTACTACGATTATATTATTTAATTGCATTTCCCTGAATAGTTCTGGTGCCATTGCAAAAGGTGGCAGTGGTCTTTTTGACTGTTATTTTTTATGACTTCAAAGACAAATGAAGTCTTGGGGCACGAGGGCAGACTGAGTGTATCTTTGTTCCAAAACCTACACACAAGATATTTCTCCCCAATATACAGCCTAGGGCTTCCAGTTTGAAATGCAGGCTTTGCATTACACAACATCACTTTTCAATTAATTCAGCATGTTGTTGTCTGCAAAAATCTATTCCTTGACATCTATACATGAAAAAATAAGTGAATTAACAGAAAGGCAGTACCTCCATTAAATGATAGTGGAAAGATCATCTGATGGGGAAGGACAGGGCATGTCCTTTTTCTTCTTTCATCTCTAATTTCTATGGTGGTTTGTATTATTCAGAAACCGTCCTCGTAAATACATCAATAACAGGAAACTGTGGATAGAGGTGACATGAACATGGGTCCTAGTGGTTAACATTGCAGAGACAAAAGTATATATGCCTAGTGTTAGACTGTAAAGTATTTTAGACCAGGTTAAATCCTCTTCCTTCTCTCCTGCATTTATTATTATCAGGTCTTTGACATGACTTGACCTACTGTCCATGGTCTGTGTCTGGCTTCGTTTATCCCTGGGCTCACAGCCACCTTTGTTTTGTTTCAAGGTAGCATTGAAACAGAAATGCTGAGATAAGCAGGGCTAAGAAACACTTTGCTCCCTCCCAACACCCCCGTGTAATAATAAGAAAAAATGATAGTACTCTCAGGACATTTGGCTAGGCTATTACTAAGAGAAGATTTTACAATATGGACTACCTTGTCCTAATGCAATATCTTTCCTATAGCAGTTTTAAACCATTTCATACAGTTAAATACATTTTTATGAAACAGGAAGACTGAGATATGAAGTCCAAGGCTGAAGAACAAATCAGTGGAAGTAGCAAGAGCAAGTCAGGAGCAGTGACAATGGACCACATATTTCCTAACACAGCAGCAACAATCCTTATGCATAACTTCAGAACTGGTTTAATTATGTTGGCGGAGACAGTTTATTCTGTTCCCTGTTATGGCTGTGCATTTCTGTGACTCTCTTCTCATAATTGTATATGTTAAATGTGAAACAGTGTAGGCTCAGTATTAAAGACTGAGAAGTGTAAGTCTGCATTTCAATATTAATTTCATGTAGACACAGCTATTAAAATACAGCACATTTTTCATTATTTTGATACTTTTATAGACCATTAACTGTTAACAAGCAAATAAAGAATGATGTTTGCAATCTGTCTTGGATCTTCAGGAATAAACCACTTCTCTCGATTCACATCTCTTGCACTTTACATAGTAAGGTTTTTAAGTGCTTTTTGGCACTGATGAATGCGACCAGAACCCTCCACTTCAACAGCATCCAAATGACTGTGGAATAAAGAGGGTTTTATTTCAGAACAGTATTTCTAATGGAAATTGTTCCAGAACAGGTTATTACACAATATCTACATGATTCACTTTTCTCATACAAACTCTAGACTGATTTAGTTAAATCAGTATTCAGACTTTATGTAGGCCAACTCCTAGGCTTCTATTCTTAAAATGTAATGTATTCTGCAAAAACGGACTGAAGAGATTAGATTGGCCTGGAGATTTTAGTCTTCATACATTTCACCTTTAATTTATTTTAACAGATTACCTATTTGTAATTGAGACATCACTTAGCCACTTCTGAAAATATTTTTTAGCTTAAGAGTAAATACAAAGTCATTTAACAGAAATATATAGCTGCTCTTTAGTATGCTTGGTAATCTGTTCTGCTTTTGCCTGGCTGATTCAGGAATCCTATGGGATGACCTTCTTTACAAAACATGGTCTGTGACTTTTCTTCCTTAGTGACTATATTAGCTCCAGAGGTGTGCTCACGAGAATAAACAACTCAGCTTTTCCAAACCTCCAAATCTGACTTGTTCTGTGTTTTGGGCAAGTGGCCATGTAGGCTTTTATTTTATTAGACCTTGTTTATCTATTATTAACTGTTAGCTATAGATGAGCACAGGACTGTGGTTTTGGTCTGTTGCTTTGTTGTTGGTTTTTAATATAAACAGCCTTTTGAACATCATGCTTTGCCTTCAGTGGGCTGGGGGTACAGAACAAAATTAAACAAAACAAAAAATCAAAACAAAGAAACCACACCAATGAGCAAATAAATAATGAAACACATGACGTTTTCTGTATGGAACTAGCTGCAGACAAGTTCATTAATTAAATCATCCAACATGAAATGTAACGGATAGTAAAATTTAGGCTAATGGTAGTTTCTCACATTATTTGTCTTCTTTTATTTAAAGTATTTAATCATTCTCAGGCTCTCTTTCTCTCAGACTAGTGATTTTTTGAATAATATATTCCAAATGACATTAAATTAACTTTGGAAAACAAGCCTGGATCAGCCTATGAGCCAGACATCCCTCCTAGATCTGACTCCAAGGAAAATACAGAATTCTGCAGGGCCTTCATCTATCAGGGCACAAACACAGGCATTTAACAGGGGCCAGAATGTCAGGCACCTTCCTGGAGTAAAGTTTTATTTCAAATTAAGTATTTACTGTCCCTCAGGTATTGCCGTAGTACTTGCCACCGACAGTTAAATACCAGTGGCAATGACAACCTATCCTGGAGTCTTGCTCAGAAGCGGTTGGGTGTGTAAGATTTCCACACCACTTGCCAACCAAAACATGAAGGAAAAAGAGTCTGCCTGTATGGTTAAGAGAAGGGGAGAATCTAAACCAGCCTGGGCAAAAAGCAAACAGAATATAACAATAATCTGGATGAAGTGGGCATTGATGAAGGCAAGTTGTGCTTAGCAAACGGCTGAATGGCTGAAGGCTGTGGCAAGTTTGGATTTGGTGGGGAGATAATTCAGGTTGAAAACTGGAGGTTTTCAGTCCCTCATCCCTAAGAATTTTGCCCCAAACCAATAGTGGCTGTTGAGGTTTGGAGGCATTTGACACATGCAAGGGTACAGTTTTGTGAGGAAACATTGTGTTATATGCAGGCCTGAGAGAAGCAAGAATCCCTGAGACTTTCATGAAAAAACAGATGATGAGCTTTGCAGACCAGTTGTGCAGACACAAAAGAGTTAGACCAAGGATAGAAACTCGGAAGAGTTTCAGATAAGAATACAATTCTTCAGACTAAAGTTGAATACCAAACCTTGTATTCTCCCCTATGGGGGAGTTTCAACGGCTGCCTTTTTCCTCATTTTCTTTGGGAGCTGGTATTTGCTTCAGCATGGAAGAAGCCAGAAATTCTGGAAGAGTCATTGCTGGAGCTCAGGGGCCCACGGGGAGAGACACCAGCTGCTGGGCCTCACTGGCTCTGGCTGGTGCCTGAGGAATACATTTTCCCCTTGAGTCTCTCTGTCCCTCCAGGAGATCCCCCCGGTATTTCTGCACCCCTTTTGAACCTTTGTGTGGCCCCTCAGGGGAGGGTTCACAGCACAAAAAAAAAAAAAGGAACATGCTGGGGATAGGTCAGCATCACCTTGGCCAGACTCATAGTCTGTGCAGGGAGACGCTTAAACACACCCTCCAGAGCATACAGGATCTTGCAGGCCTGAGCATGCTGGTCAGGTTAGCATGCCAATAAGGATGCTCTCTGCAGCCCGTCTGTGAGGAGAAGGGAGCACACCATGATAACAGTTGCTTTTAATTTCTTTGCCAACATTGCCACTTTTTTTCCTGCTAGCAGACCAGTTCCTCAGTGCCCACTGGGACTGAAGCTCAGATGCCTCTGGAAAGATGTCTGTAGTGTCCAGCTGGGTACAAGCCCAGTGGGACTTGTAGGACCTTCCCCCTTTTGCAACAGGCCCCTTCAGGCGTGAGCGTTGAACATTGGCTACCCTTCTTTAAAAGCTCACTGTAAGGTGACTCTGTTGTAAAGTCCCATGCACTAGCTACCTCCAGCCTACAGAGAAGACAGTGAATCTGACCGCAGCTTTGTTTTTTATCTGTATCTTCCGAAGATACTCCCTGCAGCTGATGATATTCATGTTGTTTAGGGAGCCAGATTCAGTTCTGTTTCTTTTGTAAGAGTGTGTGGAAGGAGAGATTAATGAATTGATGCTAAAACGTCTGCAGTTTTTTAGAAGTTTTACCTTTGAATTATTCAGCTCAGAGCAAAACAGCAGTTAGTTTGTCAGCTTTATTTGTACCCTTATTCTTTCTGAGTCGTTAGAGGCTTTCTTTTACTCTCCTCTGTATTTGTTTTCTTACTGGTTTCTGCATGTTGTTGTCATTGTTACATTGGCTCAAAGGTAATTTTTCCTGGCAACACACCCTTTTATTTTGGGGGCTTACACTTGAGTTGTCTTCTGAAAAGATTTTCCATTCTGCCTGGCAATTTTGAGTTCTTTCAATTTATTTTTTTTTCCTTTCATCAAGCAAAGACAATTCTGTTGTGGCTAGCTTTCCTGACTGCTGTACTGAAAAACCAATATACATATTTTTTATATATGTGTGTGTATATATACGCACACACATATGTATCTTTCATATATGTATGATACACACACATATATGTATGTAAACTACATATATGTAAAGTGTGTACATATGAGATACACAGACAACCAGGCTAGTGAAGTATCAAGGGAAAGGTGACCTGCAGCTGATTTTGTGCAGGCCAAAAAATTGCTGCCTCCAGTCTGTTACTCCACAGTTGTGCTGACAGCATGGCTGTAAATGCCCCGTGCGTTGTTTCGGTCAGGGACTGGCAAAGAACGGCAATGTACGTCTCCTAAACCAGAACTGTTAATTTTCTTTGAAAAGCTCACTCCTTTTTGAAACAGCTCAGGGGAACAGGTTAGATGCAGCAGTAACCTCCAGCTGGGAGTATGTGGTATGGGAAGGGCGGGAGGAGAAGTGGAGTGAATGGAGTGAACTGACAGCTGTGAGTGGAACGAGTTGACCCATGTAGCTAATACAGGTGCAGCCAGATGTGGAAGAATGCCCAACACCAAAAAATTGTATCTGCAGTACTGGGCAAAGAAGAGACATGGGATGACTAGATGGCACCGCAAAAATGTGAGACAAAGCTGACTCTTCATCCCATTTTCATGGGAAATGGGTCAGAGCTAATGCTTCCAAGTCCTAGAAAAGACTACAGTTTAAGTACTTTAATAAGAGCTTAGATTCTCCCTGGAGTCTGAGCCACCCAGCTCCCATTGAAAGCCCTAGCCAAGACTAAATGGATTTTTTTAGCCAGACTGAGCATTCAGACATTACAATGACAATTGGAAGAAATCCTAATAACATTGGGATGGGGTGGGGGAGGGGAATGTGGTTTTCAGAAGTCACTGTTTAGTACCTCTTTGACAAAACAAACCATATCTACTCTATTCACCAAAACCAACATAATTCCAGTAAACGATTCATGCTCTTCTACCTTGTACTCAATCATGGGTGGCTTTTTTACACACAAATGGCAGAAAAGTATGAGCACAGCTTCCAAATTCCACTAGATCTTGTACCCCTAACTTTCTGAGTCACTTCAGAAATACTTGAATATTGTTGTAAGCAGAGTTATAAGAATAATATTCCTCATTTATACACTGACTTAGCTTGAAGTATGAAACACCCTAATAAAGTGCTTGTGACTCCTCATGTATGAACTTATTCATATGTGGGAAGAATCAGAGCCTAAGAGTAAGGGAAGGCATAACTCAGGTCTCTCCACTTTCGGTGTCTCTGTAACTGTAAACGTTGTTTTCTTCCATAGGCAGGTTTTGAGAAAGTTAGGTAAAGTACATCCACAGCTGCTGATTGAAAAGCAATTCCTGGTGACATAAATGAGCCCATATGATGTACAGAATGAAACGATTATGAGTACAATGGGTTTTATTGTGGATTTGAAGGCAGAAGCCATGACTCCTCTCTTGCATGGCTCTTCAAAGCTCCCCCAAAGCACTGGAGAAGAGCACATCAGGCTCAGGTTGCCTGGGATTTATTCCTGTCCGGACTACTGGCTTTTCATTTTGTACTATTGCGTATCTGTGTACTTTGGCTTCCCAGCTTGTAAAAAAGGGTGAGGATATGTGTCTCCCTTTGTAAAGCCACTCAGGATGCAGTTGGAAAGTATCCTTTAAGAATGAGGCATTATTACTGAATTCCATTCATGTGAGGGTAATTGCAGGACTGGGATTACAGATTCTTTGTTGGGTATTTAAATAACCATAAAAACCTGAACTGGTACTAACTGCTCCTGCCCTTATCTGCAAATAGATTCTGACTGTATTTGCAAGGATTAGTATTGCCTGTGTGGGATTGGACCCACTTTCCGCAAGACCATACACAACCCACAAAATAACTGATTATCAGACATCCGTATGCTGACTTGCTGTCTTGTGACATATTATTAGAGGTTGGTGCTTAAGGGAGGGGTGCAGTATGCAAACAACATTTAACCAGCATTTCTGATATTGCCCTGTATATCCACTGCAGAGCCAACACTAATAATTTCATCACAGGTCATACTTTTTTTATGTATTCCTTATAGCATTGGGGCATGCAGCTCTGTGATTACAGGAAAATCGTTGCTGTCAGCCTTCAAAACCAGTGAGTTTCTTGGCCTTGCTGCTTGCAAATAAAAGCTTACTAATATGAAATTAAAAGGTCAGAAGCTGGGAACAGTGAACATGCTCATATTGTTCAGTCTGGATTTTGGAAAGCTGAGAACTATTCCAAGGGGTCCCAGTAGCTTTCTGTGTGATCCCCCGCCCATCACTCAAGTTTCAGAGACATGTAAGCACCTAACACCCACTGGAATCCAGCAAAGAATGAGATGCCTAATGCGGTTTGAAAATCTGGGCTTCGCTTCTGTGGTGCAATTCCTTTTCTGCAAAGTGAGGATTGTAGACCATTCATGTTTCACATAGTTCAGGGAGGGCTGAGGTATGAAGCCTAGCAGTGCAGGAATCCTCTGGGAATAGAAATTATATGCAAGAAATAGAAATCCAGAAGATATTAACTTAATTGGCAAAAATGTCTTCACCAGTATATACTGGTAAATATGAAGGTCACTGTCTCCAGGGTGAAGAGCAGCTGTGTGAGGAGACAGAGATTCCATGTTTCCCCAAACATGGCTTTTCTTTGCAAGTGCTTCTGCATGTGCGGGAGTGGGGGATGCCCGAGGTCCTGTGCTGTTGGAGGACAAGCCAGGATCAGTAGGATCCAAATCTTGGCCAAGTACTGTTCATAAGCATCCTTTCCCCTGACATTCTTATGTGTATTTCTTTACCAGTTGTGTATTAGATCTGAACCCTCTTTCTGCTCTTCTGATTTTATGGGCAGTAAGAGATATGGCTCCCCTCCATTTCTGATTCCACAAAACTGTAACCAAAACCAAGGACAAGTATGTCTTCTGGTATACTATGAGGTATTGTGTATCATATCATTATCTTTTGGGTTTTGCTAGCTAGCAAAATAATAATAATATTTATCACTGACATAGCAATTACCTCTTAAGAGCCCTTTGTAACTATTGGCTAGTTCAGTAGTTCCCCAACTATGGTCCATGCACTGGGAGTGGTCTGCAGAGAGCTGTTGCCTCATGCTGTTGACTACCCATGTTTACCACTGCTGCACTGCATTAAAGACAGATACATATATGTTTAATTCAGTGATGCAGAGTAGCAGACAGGAATCCTGGTACAAGGAATGAGTTGGGGCCACCTGCCGAATTGCACATCATGCCGGTAACTTGGCACCTGGGGCCCTTTAGCTTGGGCCTGGCACAACTCTTGCTTAACCACCACAGTAAGCCCAAATTGGTTCTCACATGAGCAAGTGCTCCAATGGCTTCAGGGCTCTTATGTGACCAGGCAAGTGAAGAGAAATGGTCTCTAAGACAGCAAGCAGGAGGGCTTTTACTGCAGTTTCTGTCTTCAGATTAAATTGGGCTAGGAAGAAATGTATTCAATCCAGAAAAGTAATTTCATGCAAATGTAAACTTTTTGCATTAAAGGATTACTAGTAATCCATTTTTAAAGGACTTACAGTTGTAAAAATAACCATCTTAAAATTTCAAATATCCAACTGGAACAGGGACTCCAAACTGGCCTTCCTAACAGCAAAGCCTATCCTAACAACCAGAACACAGTCACTCATAGTCATCCTGACCTAAACAAAAAATCTCACTGTTATATGTAAGTGGAACAGCTTCAGCAGCCTGGGATAAAGGCACCCTGCCAGCACATGACAAGCCTTAGTTCAAAAACGTCACTGTTCTTGATCACAGAACAAAGAAAGATGAATCCAAATCTCCTCAATTGGGGCTATATAAGGAAGGAAAGGAGAGCCCACCTGTTCTGTAAGCAGTGGTTTGATTTTCTTGCAGCTTGTATCTTTGGCTTTCACTAAGTGTGCCCAGAAGAAAAAGAATTTTGTTTCCAGAGGAACTAAACAATATATGGGGATATTTTTTTCCCTCCGATCTTCCCAGATATCTGAAAAACCAAAGAAACAAAAAAGTAAAAACCCTAACATTAACCCCAAATGTATTTACATTTTTATTTGGCTGCCCCAAAGTTCCTTAAATCACTTGACTACATCCAGGCAGCAGATGCCATCATTTAGAGTTGATGACATTTTGATTTCCATCAAATGTATTTTCTGCTCTTAAGAAGGAACACACAGGGTAGATCAAACAGGTCTGAACCTTGATCATCTGTGCTGTGAAATTGTTAGAACAGTTCCTGGGACATCACTAGGCACCATCAGGAGCAAGCACAGACCAGCAACCATTAGCAATAATCAGGCTGGATGTGGTCAGCCTGTTTTTGGAAGTATAGGAGCAGCTAGTCTAACCTACTTGGTTTCAGGGCTAGAGAATGGGCCCTAGCTGTTTTTAGCTTTTTAATACACATGTAGCCACAAAGGTTTTTCATGTCCAGGGAAGAGGAGGATCTTCAAATCTCAGTTCATCTAGATGTGTCAAAACATATCAAGCCAGGCTGTGTCAAACCAGATGGGGCTTTGGGCAAAATGGCTGGCAACACAGCAGATGTGTTATTCCCTCCAGTGGTGTAAGGACAAAGCTAATAAAAAAATTGAGACCAAAAGAGTAAAAGAAGTGTATGAAAACTAGAATCTCAGCTGTGGATTTCAACATATCTTAGGAAGGGATGTACTCCAGAAAAATTTTATGTGTGTGTCCTTGAAATTCATTCTTTTTCACACAGTTCTTGATGGCTTCCAACAACTGAGTGCTACATGGTACGGGCATGACCCAGGGATTAAAATCAGCAATTGGGTCAAATAAATATTGCTTCAGAGAAAGAAGTCCCAAACCTCTCCCAATCTTGCAAAATTTCTGCAGAGTTCATCTTCTTGTGGTAGTTCATTGAGGACCCCATGAAACTTGTTCATCTTTTTGCAGCCCTGAATATTTCTGTGTAGGCATCTGCTCTCAAATTAGAGCTGAGATGTAACCTCTCAGAGCTTTGCCATACCACATCCACATCTTCCTGGCAAGTAAGAACATACATGTTTGCATTGTTCTTATGCAAAACTGCATTGCTTTAGCTTGCAATATGAAATAGTCTTTTGACAGTCTTGTTGTATATCTTCAAGCTGAAAAGAATATAGCGACTTGGAACTACAAGATTAAGCTGGAAGTCTCAAGAGAAAAGGGCTGTTTTGTAAGGTTATTAATCCTTCCTGTTTCCACTCTGTCCAAAAATACCACAATTTCAGTTTTGGTCACGGCATTTCAGCACTTCTTTCCCAGCCAAAATTTCAAAATACTCAAATACAAGGAAAGGAAAATAGGCAGGGAAGATCTCAAACTTGCATCCTCCCTTCCCCTCTACCTCCTCTTCAGCTTTTCATACTGACTCTACCTCTCCCATCCCCTTTTTCTTTGATGAAAGAATTATTTTTTATTTGCAAATTAAATTTGATCCAGTAGTTGTAAGCTTTTATGCTGTTGGGGAGAGAAGATATTGAAAAGTGTAATTATTTGTAAAAAATAAAATAAAATCTGTCTTACATAAAAAAGGCATCTGGAAAACAAAAAGTTTAACAGAAACATTTTGATAGCTAATTTTAAGTTTATTCCAGAAAATGTGCATGTATACAATTAGCTCAAATCGGAAATACATTTTGATGTATTGCTACAGTAGAAAGTCATTCAGTATAGACATTTTCAGAAAATGTTTTTAACAGACGTGAAAATTGTAGTGGATAAAAGCCATAGATGGGCATGAGGAAGGGTGTAAAGAGAAGAAGGAGGGCTGGATGATTCTTTTTCTCTTCAGTTATTGGACTTCAGTTTGTAGCAATTTTAAACCCTGCAACTTAAAACTGTCTAATTCAAGTCTTTCAGCCCTGCAGTTTGGTACTTTTAAATGGTGGGATTAGGGGCCCAGCAGCTTCCAGGAATGCACTTTACAATACCATGCTGACAAATTTGTTCTAGCTGTCTAGCCCTCTGGGTAGGCGTGAAAGGACTTTTAATAAAATCTGTTCATTGTTTGCTCTGGTTTACAAAAAATCTTTCAGAAATAAAGAGGGTGACATACAGCTAAAGGCAAATGTTTTCTTTATTCATAAGGCAAACCTTTGTCTGATTTTATTCGTGTTTATGAGAGAGGATAGTAGAGACCTGCTTCTGTAGAAACAGAAATACAGAGGAGAGAAGAGGAAAGGAGAGGAGAGGAGAGGAGAGGAGAGGAGAGGAGAGGAGAGGAGAGGAGAGGAGAGGAGAGGAGAGGAGAGGAGAGGAGAGGAGAGGAGAGGAGAGGAGAGGAGAGGAGAGAAAGGAATAACAATATGCAATCTATAGTGGACAAACCAAACTGGAGTACCATGTAAACTAAGTAACCAGCAGAAATTCAAATCTTCTGCTTGCAATAGCTAGAGAAGATGGAGGGGAGGCATCTGCCACCTGCCTTCTCTTTCTGTTCTCTTTGTAAGTTGTTTCTCTTGTCCCCGGGACAGCTCAGCAAAGCAGGAAAGGGCTGTTTGGTCCCCTTCTGTTTCCCCAGAATAAACTAACAGTTCTCTTAAAAGAAGAAAATGTTTCTCTAAAAAGTGAAAGGTTTTAAAGGAGTGGGTGTGAGTTATAAACTCTGTACAGCTGGGTGACCTGCTGTCTGACATTAGTCAGGTTTGGAGTCTGATGGACACTGGACTTGGGGGAGCCTTTCTGACCAGGCTAAGGTAGTGACTTATCTCTGAGATAGAAGTGTTCTGTGTCCCTCCTACTGCTCACATTTGTTAACCTCGTTGTTGTTATGACCAAGCTTAAACTTCCAGTGCTATTTTTTTTCTGATCACTGCCAGAGAACAGAACACAGTAACAGAATTGTGTTTTACAAAGCTTTAAGGCAGCAACAGCAGCAAGAGAACAAGAATACAAAAATGCTAAATTGAACGGAGAGTACTAAAGAGTGCCACAGGCCAGCAACAGCTGCAAGTGATATATCCATATGGCATAATGTAGAGGTATGACTTAGGCACCAAAAGCAGCATGCTCAGGTTAGCAGCATTGCCATGGACATACATATTACACATTGGTTTTAATTACATGGCAACACATTTATGTGCCTCACATGTGCAAGTGAAGGGAATTAAGTTCCATATATACGTGTAGATCTACTTTTTCCTGGCTTCCTAGCATTTAACTTTTCAACCTAAGTCATAACCTACTAGCAATAACTTTTTTTTTTTTTAATCGAATACAGTGTATATCAAATGTCCCAGGATAGGCAAGTATTAAAGATGCACTATTTCCCCAAACAGCAAAAATATCATGTGACCTCTCATCTGCTAACACAGTCAGGCATCTTTTGGGAGTAACCAAACATGGCATACCAGAATGTGAAAGTACTTTTAAACGACCTGGATGCATGTTCATTCACTTTTATTCAAAATATTTGGAACAGCTCAGATGTACCAAAGACTAGACTACCAGATTTTTTAGCATTTTCTATTACTTTGTGGCAAATTTTAGCTCCTGGGTGTGGTGAAAATGGAGAGATTTCCCATCAAATCTTCTTGTCTGTTCTAGGGCTTCTGTGCTGATGGATTTCAGTTTTTAAATGGATGATCAACTGTTAAGAATAGACACCATAAAGGACTAGCTTCAGCAGGCTTTGCCTAACTTAAGGTTTGTATTTGGCACTCTGTTGTCATCTCTTCTGTGAACATATTATTAGAGGCATCTCCCAAGATTAACTTTACAGCTATGAGATGCTATTGAAGCAGCATAGGAACAACTGTCATCTTGTCAGTCAGCCCTACCCTGCATTTTCCTTTCATCTCCTTTGCAGTTGTCTTTGAAAACAAAACCTAATACCTCTTTCATTATTCACAGAAATGGATTATCTCTGCTGTGAAAATGCATCACTGGTCTTTTGGATTAATCAGTCAATGATATCTCTTGTTCCCAGAACTACAGCCAACTCAGCAGTCTTGTGGAGTTCTAAGAGAACCAGTGTTTGTCATCTATTGGTTTTAAAGCTCTCCATAAATGAGAGAAGTATCTTTTGGGTGTATCATGTCTTATAAGAAAACTGATGAGATGGAAGCCATAAAAATTGACAACTGATACCCTTCTAAATTATCAAAAGGAAAAAGTCACAATGAGCAACAAAAATCTTCTGCAAGTTGTAAATGTTCATAAAAATATGCCTCTCATAAATAGAGCACTGAAGTAGAATTCAAAAGAGAACACTTACAGTATATCAATGTGGTTTTGTTTCAATACTGGCAGCTTAAAAACCCTGTGTGCAAGTTTAGTTCATATTCTTAATGATGAAAACATACTGTACACATATAATTAGGACAGATTACAGGACAATCTCAGAAAATGACTAATGTTTATGTCTGCAAAAGGCTAGAAAAAACTGCAAGCTCAATTTTGTTTCCAAAGAATGTACTTCTCTACGTCACTTATTGTGGTGTATTTAAACAAATGGGCTGCACTATTTGTGGTTTCATCAGTGATGGTGTTATTGTCCATTCTTGTCTGGAAGAGCTAATAGGTTGAGCACAAATATCATCACTAGTCATCCCTATAGTTATTTTTTTCACAGGTAGGTATGGAGTTCATTTCTGAGGGGCCTCAAAAATCAACTTCAGATTGTTTGCTCAACCTGTATGAGATTGTGCAAGATATGTATTAGTGACGTACAAATTATACATAGAGTGAGCTTGTGTCTTGGCCAGCTTTCTCCCCTTCTCTACAGGCACATCTGAGAAACTGTGGAAACAAACCAAAATATATATGCTTATTTATTTATGTGAACAGTAAAAGAGAATATGAGAAAGTGGGTAAGAATCTGTAGCAGAACTTCTTGAAAAAAGGGGAGGCAATATGGAGAAAAAATGGGGAAAATAAAAGGTTATTTCCCTTTTTCAGAAATGGAAATTCAGACTTTTATTACACATTAAGTAACAAAATACAAAAGTTGAGGGAATATAAATGTAGAGTTTTTAATTTTCTCCACTTTCTTCCAGTTTTGTAAACCCATGAAAAGTTTGGCCAGTTTCCCCTTAGTACGCAGACACAGTATTTACATATTTACATTTTATATACTTACACATTTTCATTTTTCCTTCTGCCATTTGCAATCACTGAAACATGACAAAGTTGTTCAAAGACTAATAATCTTACAATCCCCACTGTATGCAAGTAGGGGTTTTTTTTTAACATTTTGCTTCAGTCAAGTGATTTCTTAACTATCTCTTTATAAAATAAATCTCTTGAGATTCTAAGAACAAGGCATGTTTCCCCATGCTTTAACCAACCTTGTAATGACCAGAATCAGACACGCTATTTTTAGAACTGTGCCAAATACAGGAATTACTTGAATGGCAATAAAAACCTCTTTATTTCAGTTCAATGTATTCTTATTCATACAGTCATGGAATATGCTATTCTTTACCCATAGTCTTGCGATACTATCTGCTCCCCACCATGGCTTTCAACTGATCAAAGTCAGACTTTATGAGACATTTTGACACATTCATATAATTCTAAGATACATTTTTTGCTCTTAAATGCATGATTTTATATGCAGCATCTTTAAAAACTCTTATGGTTTCCATGCACCCAACTCATAGGCAATCCCTTCTTTCTTATCAGTACTCTCATTATCATTTTGTCATCTGAAAATTTGTCAGAAATTACTTCACCAGAAAAGCAGTACAAATGGAAAACCACTTAGTGCCAGATCATCCTCTCTGGACCCCCACAGAAACCTACCCACTCAGAGATGACTTCCTGTGAACAATTACGTTTCAGTTACTACTCGATTAACTAGTTTTCTATTATGTTTTGTTGTTGTTGTTGTTGTTTTTTTAATAAAGTGGAACACATTAACATGTCAAACATTTCACAAAAGTTTGGCAATATTGTACAAATTCTTGAATTTTTATCAATCAAAATGTTACTATGGTTAAAATACAAAGTCTTTTGTGAAAATACAATTTCCTATAAAAGTCGTACTGACTTCTATTTTATCTCCTCTCAATCTTTATTAATGAACTCCTTCATCAGCTGTTTAGTTAGCTGGACTAATGTTTGGGAAGACCGGGATTATAACCGGTTCATCCTATTTATCTTTTATGAATATTGGCATAACATTAGGATTTTTCTGTTCTATTGGAACTTCCCTACTCTTTCCAAACTGACTGGAAAACAATATTCGTAATTTAAACAGACACTCAACAAGCTCTTTTTAAAATCTTGGATGCAAGTTAACCTTTATTCACTGGTTGAAATGTCAAGTTTTAGCAGGTTTTGTTTAGTATCTTCTTTCAAAGTGGAAACTATTTCATCACACTAAGAGCTAGTAGGGATTTGCCAAGAACAAATCATGCCTAATTTTTTTCTCTAACACAGTAACAGAGAAAAGAATACACAGAAGATGTTGTATATCTTCCTTTTAATGAAGTTTTTGACCATCTTATGAGGATCCTAGGGAAATCTTGTGTTGACTATAAATGGCACACAAAATCAGATGGATAGCAGTTCCAGACAATTGTTATAGTCCATGGTCAGTGACAGGACATGTCCAGTCATGTGTTGCCCTGGATCTAGGTGTGCTCAATATTTTCATGACAGACTGACCTTCAAGAGCAAGGAGAGAACATGCTGATTAAATTTACAGTTGAGTGAAGACCAGGAGGGTAGGAAGAGAAATCAAAATGATCTTAGTAAACTGAAGAAATGGTCTGGATGAAATTCAGTAGTAACAAGTGTAAGAAAAAATGAGCCACACAGATACACGATGGGGGAAAAAAAAGCCCCATCAAGAAACAGGATGGTGGTCATTTTTTAGAAGTTTATCTGCAGGTTTGAGTGAATCATAAATTGAACACAAGTCAGAAATGTTCTGATGTTGTGGAAAGGCTAACATCACAGTGGGATGTATAAACAAGACAAGACATATGAAATAATCCTTCTGCTCCACTTAGCACTGTTAAAGCCTCTGCTGGAGTTCAGTTCTGAGCAGTGCATTTCACGGAAGATGTGAAAATATTGGAGTTAATCCAAATCAGAGTGATGAAAATGGTCAGAGGTCTAGAAAACATGACCTGTGATGAGAGAATGAAATAACTGGATTTGTCTTGCTTAACAAAAAGAATACTGAAGTGAGCATAATAACAGTGTTCAAGTGCGTAAAAGAGTTTTGCAAGGATGAAAGGAATAATCTGTTCTCAGTGACAACGGTGGATTGGACAATAAACAGTGGGCTTAATCTGAAGCAAGAAATAAAAGATATTGGGAAAGGTTAGATGGGAAACAACTTTATAAGGGCAAGAATAGTAGAACACTAAAACAAATTGCCAAAGGAGACTGCAGAATTTTCAGTGCTGGAGGTCTGTAAAAACATATTAGACAAACGGCTGTCATGAAAGACAAAGGTATTTTGGGGGTCAGGAAATGGACTAGATAACCTCTTAAAATCACATCAAGATGTTTTTCTATGATTTTTCTATGATAGCTGTAAGGTATGAATAGAGCCTCTGCTTTTCCCCTGTGTACTGAATGTGCAAAAATGTTGAAATTCTCATTTTAATGTTCTATTCAAGCTTTATCTGATATTTCCTGAACAGTTCTATTTTTTCCATACTACAATTAACAATTCTACCATTGACAACTAGAAAAGGATTAATACTGCAAAGATTATATTTGTTGATTATAGTATTCAGTTTCCCTAATCAATTTTAAGTCTTAATTTCTGGTTTACTTTAATTTCTGTTCATTTACCTCATTTTCCAATAGGTAGATATATTTTAAATAGCTGCTTTAATTTTTCACTCTCAACCAGGCTGTTTTTCTAAACAGCGTGGCCTTCCTTTTGGATTATGGGACTGCAGCTTCTTGACTAACAGTGAAAATATTCTTAAGTAATTCCCAATTATTTGTCATACTTTTCTGCTTAAAATTATTTTTACAAGCTGATCTTGTTCAAAACTGCTTTGAGTTTTCTGAAAGTGGTAGTGTCAAAGTCCCATATAGCATTAATTTCGATTGTATTCTGTTTGTGTCTGTGAGGTATTGGGTGCTTGGGTTAGCTCAACTTTTTAGAGTACTGTGAGAATAATTTGTTTTTATCGCTAGACTTTTCCCCTAATTTTTTGACCTGGGAATTGTTATAGGTGCTGGTGGAACATTCTGAGGATGCTTTGTTAATAGCTGCATGGGCAATTTCATCATGTGGCTCGAATCAATGATCTTCCTCCTCCTCTTAATAAAACCACTTTTTCCTACACAGTACATACTTGTCCTTTAAGCATTGGTATCACTAGAAAAGACTGTCTCTTTGGACAACAGTACCTGCAGATGATTGAAGGAAACAAGCTTCATTGCAGAGTAGAGAACCAGAATCTGGGGACACACTGTGAAAATGTCACTAGTGAATGTGTGGTGATAGCAGCACCAAAATAACCCTCAGCTTGCTTACACTATATTTTACTGAAGAGAGGAATGCAAGAACACCATGGCCAGACAGGAAAGTAACAGAAATGAAGTTTATCCCTCTAATTTAATTCACATGCAACTGCAGACAAGCTGGCTTTAGATGCAAAGTCTAGGGGAAGCTACCTGAATGCACTGGTATTGCTGCTTGAAGAAATTCTGTCTGTAGTCTGCAGCTCACTAATATGTGAGTAATGTAGGTGTGGATCAGAAATTAAATCCAAAGCAGAAAGCCTATGGCAGTCCTGAAAAGAGTTGCATACAAATTAAGTGCAGGAATGAGCACATTTGCTTACTTTCCCCTCTACATGCTGGAACCTTTGTCCCAACACAGTCTGTTCCTACAGATGCTGTCTACACTTTAATAGTTACCGTAATACAGAGTCATGCAGAGATTTTCAAGGCTACCTTGTAGTTGTTGTAATACCCCATTCAGCCATCAAAGCAGTCACAGTACTGCAGTTATTGCCAGGATACACATACAATACACGGAGAACAAAGCTTGAGTATTTTTTTCTTTTGTTGTTCAAGGGCTCAGAAACATCCCCATAGGTGCGTTGAGCTGCTAATTATTTCTTTTTATGCATTTTGGCCAGCTCTGTAGCTATGCAATGCTTGGGCTAAACCCCAGGACCAAACACAAGGGGTATGACTCATTCGGAGATCAAGCCCTCAATGCCAGAAAGGCTGTGGGGGTCTGTGAGCCTCAAGGAGCTCACCTGCCTAGCAAAAATACTGAACAAGTGAAATAAAAGCAGGCCAAATCATGACCCTGCTGTTTTCCATTGCAGAGAGGCTCTTCAGCTGTGGTCTTTTTCTCTGCCCAGTCAGCCACTCCCTTGGTCTCACCCTTCCTGCTGCTTTTGAGGCTAGTTTTCTGTCGAGATGGAATACACATGTGAGCAGGCACAGGCACAGATTGAATATACTTGCTGTAGGTGGAAAAATATTCCTAGGCAGATACAAAACCAACCTTACGATCAAGCCCGTCCTCCACTTACTGGTGTCCCACTTAGACCAAACCAGGCCATATAATGATTTCTTCCGTGTCAGTAAAGACGGGAGGCACAACAAAGCAGCAGAGGCAGTACAATGGCACATAGGCTGTGCGGAGACACTGGCACCGGCAGCACCCATGCCTTTGTGGACCTTCATTGCTGGCTCTCATCATGCCACCAGCTCGGGAGGAGCAGCAGACAACAGCAAGCAACTGCTTAAAAGGAACCTACTGGGGGATTTTTGGCTGCCATCACCTTGCTGATGTTTTAAACCAGATGTTAGGACTTAGCTAGCTCCCATCACTGAAGTGCCTCTTCCCACAGCTGGCTGGTTATACAGCATGCATGTAGAATTAAGGCATAGGAAACTCTGGATGTGCTGTGAATCATGTTCAGATTTACAAAATTAACAGAATGAGAAATGGTGATATGCTTTGGCTCAAAGTTTTTTTAAAATATAGTGTATTTGACAGAACCAAAACCAGGGAAGGGAAGGGAAGGGAAGGGAAGGGAAGGGAAGGGAAGGGAAGGGAAGGGAAAGGAAAGGATTAATCTGTTTTAAATTCTCCCAGAAAGAGAAGAAAACTATAGAATAGAACCTCACCAAAGCCTGAATGGCCTCATAAATGTATGGGTCTGATTGAACCTCTAGTGTGATGGGGAGAAGCAAACACAAGAGATGGGCTTGAACTCAGGATTCACGCTTAAATCCTGGAAAGCCATGTCTTGTGTCTTCCTAAGAAGATGCACAACTTTACCAAAATACTTCTTGCAGCAAACGGGTCACAACAAGGTTAAGACCAATTTAAAGTCCTGTTTCAAGGACAGGAGAAAGAAATAGGTAGTGTGCAACTCTTGTGTGCACATATGTTTAAGTGCCAGCTTAAAGCCAGATCTTTATTACTCCAGCAAGAACATATATCTGGAAAAAAAACAATGACAGCTATACAATAGGATATGTGAATCAGCATGTCAGTGTTTTTCTTCCTACGTTTGCTCACTCTGAAAAAAAAAGCCCAGCCCTCCAAAAAACTTCTTTCCTAACTATGTAAGAAACACTCCAATCATTTTCTAAATTTCAGTCTTTTGCAAGAAATCCCTCATAAGTATCGGTTTTCACATCCTTGTGTTTTCAAAACATAAGTGAATGTGTCCAATTCCTCCTTGGAATCACTCTGGAATGGGTTTTTACAGCTGACAGTATTTACTTGCACTCAGTCAGAAAAAAAAAAAAACCAACAAAAAAGCCTTTCTTTTGGTAATGTATGGCTAAGATCTGTAGAGGTGACTGGCAATTCTAAGTGCTGAATTTATTACATTGCCTTACAGCCTTGAACACTGGATGCTCAGCATTTTCTGAAAATTAGGTATGTGGAAAGTGTCATAAATTCAACTGCCTCAAATAAGTAGTTATTTGATAACGTACTGGTCAACTGCTAAAAGTATGGGAATACATAAGTACATATTCACATCCATTCATATAAATAAAATATATAGACAGATTATGATGATGTGGTGAAGTAGAAAAATTTTATAACTGTTTATTTAGAGTGGCTCTTTTATAGAGATAGCAACTGAGAACTAACATTGTGCCATATTGCCACATATACTATATTAGATACAGTAGGTTAGAAATGTCCTAATTAAATGTGTTTTCCATATTTCTTTCCCACAGAATAGAGCATCTTTATATTAGAACTGTTGCCCTTGGTCTTGCTCTTAGACAGAAGAGAACATTGTATCTCAGCAATCCAGGAAACAAACCCTGTCTGCGGTCCAGGAGAAAGGAATGAAGCAATTAACTCTCTTTGCATGAAATGGAAATGGAGATAAATGTGTATTTCATTGAATCTGAACATCAGAATTAAAGTACCTATCTACCTACCCTTTGCTAAAAACAGAAACATGCTGAGTAAGTACTCGGGTTGCTTACCTTGGATCTCATGGATTCTGGAGGAGGTTTACATTACTGTAGGTTGTTTCTGAATATTAGGGGAGTCAATCAGTGGCAAATCTCTAGAGCATCAGTGAATTTGTGACTGACAGAAGATTCCTCTGCACTGATGGAACAGCATACTATCTCTTTTAGGTATTTCCAAAGCAAATGAAGCATAAGGAGACTCATTGCAGTTCAAACCATTAGCACAGGTTTGACATTAGAAAAAAACAAAAGAGAAAAATTGAATCTTACTACTAAAATGCGCTTTGTTATCTCAGTCCAGAGAAAAACCTATTGAATCAATGGGATTTGACAAATCTGTTTTGCTAACACCATCCTGCAAATACTCCACCCTGTGCTTCATCACATTCCCTTTGTCTTTCTGTACTGTACTGCAAGGAGCTTGCAGGCCAGGCCAGCAGAGTCAAAAATAGCTTTAAATCCTCCCTGTATCTCTGGTTCCTGACCTTCCACCTAGGCAGGCTGAGCTGCAGCAGCCTCCTGGGGTTGCTTCATCCCTGGCGTTGCTGAGATTTGCTGTGTATGCCTGGGTTTCATGCCCCTCCAGACGATGCTTGCTCTCACCTCCCCAGGCTTGTTGTCCAGAGACTCTTAATGTCCGGCTCACAGCTTCTTTGACAAGGGCATCTTCACATAACGAGAAATGGGGCATTTATACCATCACAGCTCTTTTACAGCATGAAAGAGCTAAAATGCAGGATGTGTTTATTTCTGTCTCATCATTGTAACCTTTTCAAGTAAGAAGCCAGTTTCCATCTTGCCTACTCTTTCTAGGGCTACCTTAGCCTGCCTTAGTTTTTGCAGCCTTTTTCTGATTTCTTTGTTTCATGAAACCTGATGTGTAGTTTCTTCCCAATTCTTTTTAGATTTCCAGTCTACCAACCTAAATTGGCTTGGCCATCCAGCTCTTTTTCCTTCACAGATAAAGGTCTTTGGTACTGAAGGATACTTTGAACACATACTTCATAGTTCTGACAAAAAAAGAAAAAAAAGAGAAAAAAAAAAAGACAAAAAAAAGGCGACCAAAATTAAAAAAAAAAAGGGGGGGACATTGCTGGTTTTATGAAAATGGTGTGATGTTAACCGAAAAATCAAGCCACCTTCATGTTTCCAAGCCACCAGCTTTAAGGATGGCACATTATATACAAACTATGTTAGAACTGTCTGAATGAAGGCACTGACTTGGAGCCCAAAGAAACAAACGGTTTGAGCTCACATGGGACTCATACATGGAAGAAAATCTTGCACTCCTATCTTCAGGAGATAGGAGTGCATTTGAAGCAGATCTCCTTCACAATTTCATTTGGTTTTGTATTTTGGTTTTCTCTAATAGAAATGGCAGCAAATAAAAACAGGAAAGACAAAGGAAAAAAACAAAGAAACAAAAAATGCTTCTCTGCTGAGGTTATAGTAGTTCTTTTCAATAAGAATATTTTCAAATGGAGTTTTATGAAATATTTCCTTAAAATAAAATCACTGATAAAAAAAAATTCAGTGTCTTCTAGCCAATATACGTGGAAGGAAGGATTGCTCCCATTCAAATATTTTTGGCCATATGTCCATTTTAGTTTTACAATCTTAAACACTGGGGTTTCCATTACTTCTCTGAGTAGACTATATTGCTGTCTAATAGACATCCTTGTCACAGTAACCGTCTTACCCCCACCCCACATACTCTAAATTTTTTTTAAGTCATTGGCACAACAGACACAAAGAGCCCTTATGCAGATACTCTCACTTATAAATGCCTACATAGAAAAAACAGAGTTGCTGAACAGAGGAAAATGAAGTGCTGCATTTTTGGCAGTAGCACAAAAATACATAATTGCTTCACTGAGTTTTGCAAAAATAAGGAATTAATTTTTGCAAATAATCACAAAACCAGTTTTCTATTCTGTTTCAAGGCATCCTGATTCAAATTTTGCTTTGCCACAGCCTTTTGTGGCAGAAGAACAAAGGTTGTTATATACTTAATTACCAGGACAGTACACGTGACTGATGGATTGAGTTGGATCAATGAAGTTGCACTTCTTTCATCACAGTGTGGCTGACTAAGATTGATACTTGGCCTTCACTCAATGGTTTTCATCATTCCACCAGAAATAAACAGAGCACAGACTATTCTCAATATGTTTATGCATCAGTAACTTATATTACTTGTGGAAAATGTGAAATTTATGCCAGTTGGTTGTAAAAGAGAGTACAGTTTTGATTTTTTTTCTCTTGTCCCACAACTCAGTATCAATGTGTGCACAATTTTCATTCTCCTTACGTTACAAGCTATTCCTAAGAGCTGAGGCCAAGAAATAAATGGACATAATTACTTTTCTCCATCAAAATCCTGGGTTATTCTGTCCCTTTTGCAAAGATTAGAAATGGGCCTCAGAGAAAAATTAAGATATGAGTCCAGGTCTCAGTTTCTTTGAACAAATACTTTCAGAGTCAAGATTTTGATTAAGACCAAAGCAGACTACTCTGCCACAAAATTTGGATTTGTATGCTAAACCTTCTGCAAAGTCAAGAAATATGGAGGCACATGTAAACTCCAGCCCCAACACTGTATAAATCCCTGAATTCAGGATGGCTCATGGTAACAGTGCCATAGTAATGAGGTTATATGTCTCCCAGTTCAGGCATGGTTTATGTACAGCCAGTTCAGAGGTCCAGCAAATGACAAGGCCCTTATACCTGAGCACCCTTGTCTGCTTTTAGTTCTCTATCCAATTTAGAAATACAACACTCCCTGAAGAAGCAATGGTGGGGATACTGGCACAGACATGAAAACAGTGATCTTTGTCCCTCTTTCCCGCCATGTCATCCCGCCTTGTTTTGCGTAGGATGAGATGAAGAGATGATGGAAGTCCAGTTGCCTTTTATATATTAATGTCTCCATTGTGGATACCAGCATAGCAGCTACAGAAGTGTTGTTTCAATGACAAAACAGTTAAGGAAAATGCTCAGCATGGACATGACCACAGAGATACAGCAAGCTGTGAAATAAAAGCTAGACTTCATTAAACTGTCTTTGCATACTTTTTTCAGACTTGCACTATATTTTTTGTAAAGAAGCACATATAGTTAGAGTCAGGATTAATTAATTTTAGGCTATTTACTTAGTGTGGTTTACATGTGTTAGTTCAAGTAAGGACAAGCATAAGTCTCCTGAAGCACGTCTCTGACTTCCTGACACAGGAAGCCCAATCATCTCTGTTGTTAAGACTCTACATTTTTTTTATTGATTGATTTTCTGTGATCTGAATGAGGCCTAATGTAACTCTCACATCTATTAGCCACTCCAAACAAGGCTATTGTTCAATGTCACATGAATAAATAATTTCCATATAGTGGTTTTCTATTTACTTACCATGTTCCAAAAGACATCTTGTTTATGTGTATCGGGTTAGTTCTGAATCTGCTCTAAGTTAACAATATCATGTGGTCCATATGTTTGTATGACTTTTTTGTTCAGTTTGGGATTTTTTTTTATTATTAGGATTAATTCAAGAAGGGGTTGGTATGCAGGAAGCAGAAGAATACCATCTCAACTGGTTTATACTCTAGCTCTCAGTCATCAGTGGTCTACTCAAACCAGTCCAAGAAGGCTTGAAGGCATGAGAGAGAAGAGCTGTCTGATTTTAGCAATGAGATACCTTCTCTGACATGCAAAATACAGGGCATAGAGCTAAGGAGAAGCCACACTACAGAGCAGGGAGAGGCAAGGTAAGAAGGACTGACCTAGGAAAAGAAGAAAGGTTGATGTGTACAGCCTTGGGTGCATTGGAATTGATATTTTAAATTTCTTCACTAAATTCTTTCAAGACAGTTGTCTGGCCATAGTATAGCACTAATCCCACCTCCTGAGGGAAAGATTTGCAGGTGCTAAAGCCAGATGAATTTTCCCAGTGAATATGATTGGTGTGGGTTATCATGTTCAAGAGTTACAGTCTAAGAGTGGAAGAATTACACAGCTGTGCTTCGGTACGGGTTTAGGTAAGAGCCAGCCCTATGGGGAATATGTTACTGAGCAAGGCCAAAAGGAGGAAGAAAAAGGATGCCATCCCTATATCTATTCTTCATAGTTACAGAGTATTTTCAAGACACTTATTTCAGTGTTGGACTCAATAAAGTTACATATTCAGTACAAATGGCATAATTATTTTTAACTGCTTACCCAATGGAATTAATAATATTGAAAATAATTAGAATTGATTAAAAAAACCCTAAACCATAACTTATTTTCTGTTACTTCTGGTTTACTTTTTCATTTTACTTATCTTAAGAGTTATAGTTATTTGCATGTATAATGTATCTCTGATTTTATAAAGGTATGTGCTTATTTGAGTTAATTACAAAGTGTTCCAACTATCATCAATAATGTGATACAAGATAGTGTGGATATTAAACAGCAAGACTTCAGTTAGAATGCACCTCCCATGTATGAAGCCTGTGCTTTCACATCTCCAAAACCTCTTATGGTTTCTGATTTATGATGTGTCCATCTTTCACTTCACGCCCCTCTCAGTGCCTTTGTGTTTTTCAGTTCCTTTCAATCTCCCTTTATCTCTCACAAGAACTCATTAGAGAACGTATTAAGAGGTGTGCATCTAATGTAGAACAGATGACATGAATAACCACAATGGTAAAAAAAGAAGAGGGCAAATGGAGAAAAAAAGAAAATTTACTATTGAGTTTTCTTTCTCTTAATGTTCCTTTTCTCTATACTTGATACACAAAGAAATGGGGACAATACTTTCATTTAAACATTATTATGTTTGGTCAATCTTTCTCTGCAGATTACTTGCTTGGAAATTGTAATTTATAACATAAATAATTTTATAATCCATATTACATGTCTTTAATGAGGTATTTTAAAGGGTACTAAAATTGAATTCTCAATGCTTTTCCTCCAGCAATCAACTATTCTGTTCTGAAAAACACAAACCTGGAGATGTGAAGAACAGCATATAAATTAAGTGCCAATATCAAGACTTTCAGAACAGCTTTCCTGGAAATATTCTGAACACAGTGCCTTATATAAATCTAAAGTGACTTAATTTATGACTTAACCATCTATGTTATTTGCAATTCCCTTGAATTTCTTTGCTTCAATTTCTGTTCACTGCAACCACTGAAAAGAGGTAGTCAAATACAAGGAGACTTCATAAATGTCTTTAAATTCATGTTGCTTCAGTTTGTCCTGGTCTTCTGTCACAGAAGATTGCTTCAAGTTACTCAGAAACTTCTAAGTAAATAACTTTCTATAGTATAAAATTTCTTTCATGTCTGTTACTATGATAACAGGATATACATTCTGCATAACTATAGCCATTTTCTAGACATTAAAATTCACCTCTTCAGAAATAACAATATCAAAGTCGTCCCCTGTGTAAATATTCCATATAAAGAATAAATAGCTCCAGAGGTATTTTTTATTATTAGAAATATTCTGTGATTTACACAGAATTCAATTTTATGCTTAAGAAGCAGAATGAAAGCCAAGCAACACTTGATTAAACAACGGTAGAGACTAAAACTATCAACTTCAAATAAGAAAACTGTCTAGGTAACCATTATACTAGATGATGACAGAGCTTTCCTCTGACGTCATTCAGGCTTTTCATGCTTACACTGGGCAATGAGTGAGTCTGGTTGCTACTGCCCTGACTAGACAGAGAAGTCAGGCTTAAGCTAAAAGAAGTGTTCAATAGATGAACCTGAAGTGGGACAGAAGTTGAAAATTTCCATACTCTGGTAGTGTTCAGACAGATTGTAGCTCCCTTGTCTTAATGAGAGGCAATATAAATGCTAAAACCATGCACACTTGTAAGACTGGAAATACCTGGGGAAGTTTGGATTCCCTTTGTCCTGATTTCCTTGCATTATCAGTATGACTCAAATTATCTAGCACTGAATTTGCATTTGTAACTCACACAATGATGCGTACTGAATTAGCTGAACAATCAACATTGTCACAGTTTTCTTTTGAGAAGAGCCGAGTGCAAGACTGAACCTCCATAACTGTTATATTTAAGTTATTCACTCATTCTTATCTGAATTGTCATTTCCGTCATTTCCATTTTGTGGTTCATGAAAATCCTGCTGGCACTTCACCTGAGAGCTAATCATAGAGATACCACTATTCATAATGAGGCACTGAAGTGATGCTAAAGCAATGGAAACTTTTGTTGGGTTTGTTGTTTTTTTTTTTTTTGGCAGAGGGGTCTTCCTAATAGAAAGTGTTTACTAATTAGTGAGTACTGGTAAAGGTAAACAGGCTGATGTGGAAGATGTTTATTTGTTGCCTGGTCTCTTGCACTTCCATATCCTCATTTTGCCACTTGTTGGTACAAGATTTAACCACAGACGCAACTGGTATTAATTTCCAGGTTATCCAAAGCAGATGGAAAACAGAGAATGAAGAAGCAGCCATTAACGCCCACATGACGCCTGAGAGAGCTTGGGATTGCTACAGTGACTGTATCAGTGTACAAACATAATAACTGCTACAGAACAAACCAGAGGACCATCCAATTTGACCTTCTGTCTTCAACAGAACTGGTGCCAGCCATCTCAAGTGTAGACATAAAGCCCCCTAATACACAAAATTGTGCAATGCTCTGTCATAGACGAAAATTATTATTCCTGACTCCAGCTGTTGCTCAATTATCTCCTGAAGTGTGAGGATTAATGGTCCTTGTGACTTTTGTCCCAGCATGAGTAATTGCAGATGCCATTCTTGTTCAGATCGATGGATAATTCTGCTCTGAACCTTCCTCAGTGTTTTTCCTTGTACTAATCTGTGACTTCAAATGGCAGAAGATGTCACATCATTTTAGAAACACATTCCAGCCATATCCTGCCATGGACAAAAGAAGCAAATTCTATCTCAGTGTGAAACTAAATTTATCTGCAGGGAGATATTAACTGAGATGATCAGTTATGCAATCATTTGGCTGCTGTTCCTACCTACGTTTCACTCAGATCAACACATTCTGCTGTTGGCCACCCTTGTCACATTCCATTAAGGCCAAGAAGTTGAGACAGGATAGGTGGGAGAGGAGGTGGTGGCACAGGTTAGTTGTTAGCTACTGTCTGGAAGTTGTAATAGATAACCATAGCCTGACAGATGCTATCAGTGTGTTTAACCAGCCAGGTGAGCAGGTAGTGCCATGAGTGCTGAGACGTTCCCCTGCACAACCTGTACCTATGTTAGTAAGTCATGCTTATTCAGGATAGACAGTTCTCACCCAACAAAGCATTCTGTGGCATGTTGTGTTTTTTTTTTTTTCTCTTCAGTTTTAGTTATTAAGCAGAAAGGTATCTGTTAATGAGCTAAAAATGTGTTGGTCTGATGATTTTGTCTAAAGGCACACTCACTGAAAGAGGAAGGAAAAAACCCAACTAAAATGCCAGGGTGTTTCTCTTAGCTTTCAGAAAAGTGTTTCCTAGCCCAGTTATTACTAGGAGCCCATGAGTCCTGCCTTCTATAAGATTAATTTTGTTTTTAAACAGAGGCAAAATAAATGAGCATACTTTGTCTGCGAGTGATTAAAATGACCAGAAGAATGAGCTGAGTAGGTACACTAACTGGTCATGGTAGAAAGAAAAGACTGAGACAATTTGTATGAACAGGACAAAGAAACTAAGCAAATACCTGTAAAGGCAACTTTTCTCACTACTCAAGAAATGACTGTTGCCAAATATTTTTCTACATGTGCTGCATCAGCAGGTTTCTGGCAGGTGCCTTAAGGAAACATTTCTGCACATTCTCCCTTCCCGTTAGGAGACACTCTTCCTCAGACTGACATTTGGGTTGTGTTTGGCAGCCACAGTGATTCACCAGAAAATGAAACACATTTTTGATTGTATAGAGTACACTCATGTCTATACACATGATGATTTGATCAGGTGAAAAATGGTAGAAAAGCAAGGCCAGATGCTCAGGGGCACATTTGGAGGAGCCAGACTTCTGACCTAAAACAAACAAACAAATAAAACCCCCATAGTATAAATGTCCCATCAGATAAAGAAGAAACTTGGGGGAAAAAAAGTTACATGCACAGAAAAATTACATTAAATTTAAAAGTGTCATCTCATATGTCTATTAGGACACATGGAAGGGAACAACCATCTGAGAGCTAATAAGCAAAAATGGCCTGTGTAAATGCATGCAAATCTGCAGAAGAAACTGAGAAATAAAGCAGCTTGTTAATCATTCCCCAGTAAGCATAGCTCTGACTTCTTCACTCAAAAGTGGATGATGGCACAGTCTTCATCCAAAAATATGTGGATGACGGATAAATGGAAGCTGCTAGCAAAAACTGGGCATCTTTGCACTTAAATATAGAAGACGTGTTTGGTCATAGCCATTGGGTGGAGAAAGGGTTTTTTTCTTTTGTTTTGAAATAGGAGGCCAATGTTAGCTGTGTCTGGAAGACAAAAAATTTAAATGGATTTTTTTTTTAATTCATATATTTGCTAAGTGATTTTCTGACAATATGTAGGCTTACTTTCCCCCACAGCCAAAACCTTGGCATTTGCTTTCTGTTCCTTCTGTGGTCCAACGCCCATTCTGAGCATTTGCTGTTTGTGAGTGGTCTTTTCTACATGGGTTAAGAAAGACTCTGGTGGAGTACAAATATAATGATGCTAATTTGCAAGCCACAATAGTTTGATATGGGCTAAGCTAGTTTATAAGCGACTTTAAAATCTCCTGTCAAAAGGCTTCTGACCACTTCCTTGCCAAAAAATGAAATGTTTGAGTAGGATCCTGCTCATGTTTCTTCTAATGACTCTCAGCCTGTTAGATGCTTTCTCTTATCCCATTTTAAATCTTTCTAACACCTTTTGAATTTTATGCTTTTAGAAGTCCTCCTCAACTGCTTTTGCCGTCTTGCAAAACTTAAGCACACTAAGTGCTCCCATCACAGATCCTGACGCTAAGATAACCACAACCACAACCACTGTCCTTGCTTCTCCTTTTCTCTTACCAAGAGTCTTTTGGTAATACTTTGAGCAGAGCTAGTAAGATGTAAATTGTCACTTCATTTCCATTCCTTAAAGCAAACTTTAAAGAGAGTGTACTCAGATAAAATGTCCACCATGTGTTAAATAGATGTGTAAGTTTCTTATAACCTGGGCTCTTTCTGATCTCATAAACTAAGGCTGCCTTCTGTCAGTGGAGTTTCAGAGAGCAACAATATTCACAGTTTGCTCAAGCTGGATACATACATCTGGATTTGAAAACGCTTAGTACAGACTGAAGGACCTAGGTCAAATTTAAGAGCTACATCAACAGATGGTAATGGCATGGAAAGGATTATTTGCTAGCCATAGCTCAAAAATAGCATGGTAGCTGAATCTAAATTTCAGATTTCAACTTTCTAAATACCGTGTAAGTCCACTGACAGTGGAGGGACTCCAGGTATAAAGATATGTGGTTTATGTAGAAAACTGTCTCAACTTGATTGTATCAATTTGATACAATTATCGTCAATAGAATTAGTTTTAGTTCTAAATTGAGCAGTTCTAATTGTGTTCAAATAATGCTTGGCTGTAGCAACCAGATACCACCTGGCTAAACTCCAATTACAGGTAGCCCATGAAGAAGATTATATTTGAAAGACAGAAGGGACGAGATATTATTTAGCATGGGATAAAGCATTTTTTTTCCAAATAAGGATTATTTTTTAAATATAAAAATTTAAGCTTTCTATCAGGAAAATTATTCTAATGATGATTTGTTAATTTACTTAAAGCAGCTTGTAATGGTATAGTTTATACAATAGATATACTGTATACTCCATTATACTAAAATGTGCACTTAAAGGTAGATAATGCCACAGCGAATGTAAAGAGGTTAAAATTTGAGTTTTATAAAACTAGATGAGAAAAATACTATAAAGCACTCTGAACTTATTTGATTACAACATTTGCTTATAACTGTGAAGTGTCATATGAGATGTAGCATCAGCCTGAATGGATCAGCTTCTGTCTGCTCTTGCTGTTGTGATGGAATATTGCAGAGCCCTTGACACAGCCAGGAGCTTGCAGAAAAACCACTTAAAGTTTTTAATTCTTTCCTCTGTAAATTGGTAATTGTGGTGATGAACACACGGTAAACTACATTTCTCAGACACTCAAAAAACATGGATGTGCATGAAAAAACTTTTCAACCTGTTAACAAAGGGCACTGAGATAACACCATAAGGGGAGAAACTCTGGCAACATGCTTAAATCTCTTTTTCATGCCCTGGAATAGGTTATCTTGAGGGTCTCTCAGTAGCATTAAGTCCACCAAATAATCATTCTCTGTCTAATCTAGTTCATTTAAGGGTTAAACCTGAAGGAATGTGCTCAGCCTGCATTATTCTGTGCTTGAGAGAAATCATTCCAGAGATGGCTGAATAAAAGACCATTTCCACAAATGTGTAACCTTTAATGAAATTCATGCTGATTATTATGTCAGTGGCCTGCCACAGTCACATGGGAAATTTTATTTGGAAGTTTCATTTGCCTGCTGAAATCTCTCCATGCTCCATCCACTACCAGTGTGATGTGGAAAAGAGGAGGAGGGAAAAAATAACCCAGACATATTTTCATCCCGGATACTCAGAAGAAGGGATGCGTGAGAAAGAACAGCTCTCTGGTTACCAGAAAGATGGTTCTGCAAATCGAGGTTTCAGTTATGGATATTGCTTTTCAAAGCCTATTTATGGACCAAAAAAAATGACTGGTCAACAAGCTCTTGCTGCAGTTTATATGTGGGACAAGGAGGCCAACTATATGAATATGCATAAAACATGCAGAATTTTCTCTGCAAGGCCACACAGTCAAAAAATGTAAATGTGTGTGGGTAAGCCAATGTTGAGCTTGTTTACACATGCATAAATCCTAATTAGAGAAATGGAAAAATGTCTGAATCTAAATTTAAAGTAGAGTCTGTTCATGAGAGTCATGGGTGACTAAAAGTAATTAAGGCCATCACTTAACTAAACAGATGTGACAGATTAACCATGTGTTTCTATCTTTGATGTAGATTTTTTTGTTTTGGATACAGTTTCAGTTTAAAGTCCTTTAATATTGCCTGAGATACATCTGTCATTATTTTGATTTGGTATATTTCTTGTTGCAAATGCATTTAGCACTGGCTGACATTTAGTTTGTATAAACAATCAAAAGTGTTTACAGTGAAAAGTACTTGTTCAAGCAAGCCACAGTACAGAGAAATACATTCAAAATGCAAGACAAAAGACGTGCAGATAAAATACATTTACATGCTTCCTTTTGTTCTGATTTGTGTTATAGACAGATTTAGATAAAAGTAAAAAAGGAAGCATGCTCTCATCCAACACCGCCCAAAAAAAAGCCTAGTCACTTTTCTTCGAAAATAATATTTTATTTTTTATTGTGTTGAGGACTTTTACTTTTGTTATTTCCAGCCCTGAAGAGCTCAGATGTGCTAAGTTCCTAGGAGTCATCTTATTCCACCAATACTTCTCCCTCAAATGGAAGGAAGAAAGAATGGTTATTGTTTAATACAGCTTATTCTCCTGAGCTTTCTAACCCAAATAACACAAAGCTGCACATGGTAAACATGCTCAGATAACTACATATGCAGATGCATCTCTATGAATTAGCTTGCATGTTTCACACGTACATTGAAATTGGAGCATTTATGCAAGGCTTAATTCTCCTCCCACTACAGGAGAGAGGAATTTTATATATGTATTACTCCATCGGCTCTAATATTGTGATGCTCAATTTACATGTGTGTGCATGAGAGAAACACTGAGCTATGTGCCTCTGTGTGTCTCTGGTTCCACACTTGCTGAGGCAATGACAGACCTACCTTACACAGGGTTGTGAAAGAATAAGTTAAAGAGGAAGAATTTCATTCATAACTTCCCAGAGTCTCATTTCATGCTAACGGGACTTAAATATTGTGTTGCTAGTTGTCTGCATGCATCAGTTGGAGCAAACAATTAGTTGAACTCAATTACCTTTTATAGAAAGTTATAACTGATGATGCTCTCTGGCTACAGGTTGGCCAGCCAGTATAGGATATGATGCTCCTAATCTGAAACAGTAAGCTGCCTATGAGACTGCAGATGATTGTAATTCCCTCTCTCTCACACTCTTCTGTAGAAGATCCTTATTACTGGCAACTGGGTTGTGTTGTCACAATGGGCCTTGAAATTTCTGAATTATAACCCTTTACACCTGCTCTTCCAGAAGCTGTACAGAATCATAGAATCATTAAGGTTAGAAAAGACTTCTGAGACCATCGAGTCCAATCATTAACCTATCTGCCAGGTCTGCCTCTAAACCATGTCCCTAAGCAACACATCCACATGGTTTTTTACCACTTCCAGGGACTGATATTGCACCACTTCCCAGGGCAGTCTGTTCCAGTGCCTAAGCATTCTCTCTATGAAGAAATTTTTCCTAATATCTAATCTAAATCTCCCCTGGCACAACTTGAGGCCATTTCCTCTCATCCTGTCGCTTGCTACCTGGGAGTAGAGACCAATCCCCACCTCGCTACAACCTCCTTTCAGGTAGTTGTAGAGAGCGATGAGATCTCCCCTCAGCCTCCTCTTCTCCAGGCTAAACAACCCCAGTTTCCTCAGCTGCTCCTCATAAGACTTGTGCTCTAGACCCTTCACCAACTTCGTTGCCCTTCTTTGGACACTCTCCAGTATTTAACAAGTCAGTCTCTGCATTAGCATGTTTTAGTTTTTATTTCTTTTAAAGAATGAGAATCACTAACTTTTTAATTGCTGATTAAAAAAAAATATATATCCTCTTCAGATGTTTATACATTTCCTTCACACTGCTCTGAGAAGTTCCATGGGATATACAGCATTTGTCTGCCAGAGAGCCACTCTCTAACTTCAGGCCATACAGGCTGCACCCACTCAGAGTCCTTCAACCAGCAATTTTTTGAAGGCCAGATACCCTGGTTTTCTTTGGACTAAAATATTCCTGTGTATCAAAAGAACTGAAAACAACAATTAGGGGAAGGTATTCATGAAGCCTAATGTTAGCCTTGGAAACCTTGTCTACCTAGAGTCACTCCCTGAGGGCAGTGACACTTCCAGAGGACACCTGCCTGCTTCAAATAACCCAGAAAGGAGCCTTTCTCCCTCTCCATGGTCTACAAAGAGACCCTAAGGAGGCAGACTTTTGTTACTATTAGTTTTTGTGTTTTGTCCACTGAAGATTTTGTACATTCATTTCTCTCTCATATATAGAGAGTCTGAAATTCAAAGAGTCATACCACAAATTATGTCAGCTAGCACAGCTAGAAGAAAAAAACCTGAAAGTACTAGGTCATCTTGTCTATCCTCTGCTTGCGTGGGATCATTTCCCACACAATTCATGGATATGCCACCCATAAAGGCAGCTGGTAAGAGCAGCGACTGAGTCTGAATCACACAAACAAGGGGGGAGGGAAATCGTGTAAACTTTGTAGTAAAAGAAGAGTACATTTTCCCTAGTGTTTTAAGGACACGTCTTGAATCTGATGGTTCCTAACAGCTGTAAAGCTTGTAAATTTGATCTCAGTTATTGAGAATTTTCCAAGTGACATTGTAGCTTTATGCAGTCTCCTTCCATGCTCACAGAAGATGGAATATCTTCAAGGAAAATACAGGTTCAGCAAAATTTCCTTATGCTTAGCATAAAATGAGCATAATCACAGCTACAAAACACAGCCTACAGAGCTGTTAGGTATGGACTGACTTCTCTCCATTTTGCTGAGATCAAGAATGCCTGTTTAGGCAGCCTCACACTGCTTGAACAAGAAGCAATAGACTCAAGGTATGATGCTAAGGAACAGGCATCAGTAAAGTCAGAATCCCAGCATCAAAGAAGTGACTCTTTAAAGCCACGTTTTGACTTTCAACTTATACATGACAGGTCAAATGAACCCCAGTAATTTTCATGGTATTCAAGCCATTCAACACCCATATACCATCTCGGGGATCACTATCATTACTTAAATGGCTATATTAATGGTTACTTAAATATTTATGCAGACACCCATTTTCATAGAACCTATAGGATTGCATTAGTCTCTGGGTAGTCTGGAACCTGTTCTGACAAAATTGACCGAAATCAGCAAGTGAATTTACAAGCTATTAAGTTATTCTGTGGGTTTAAAAGCTTTTAAGACTGAAACACATGTACATGTGCACAACCATGAAATACTTTTTTTCTGATATGAATTTGGGTTATAAAGAAGATAAGATGAATACATTTTGCAAACTCTTTTTGTTTTTATACTACACTTTACAAGGCTCAGATAAACTTGTCATTTCTTATTGGAAATGCAAGACCAAAATTACCTCTAATTTATATGCAAAATTTTCTAGATAAAGGTTGCAGTATTTGGACCTTCTGTAAGAAAATAAATACAAAGTTCATGTTTGATAGCTGCCTTTTCTATCATTTGCTAAATGAGTGGTCAGCATTTAATAGGATGCACTGAAGTACATCTTCTGACCATGTCTGAGTCTGGAAATGTAAATGTCAAGCCATTGGGAATATCAGAGCTGCTACTGATTTTACATAGAAGATTCTCAATTACCAGACTTGCCAAAAGAGGCAGGAAAGTCTAAAGCAAGCATATCTACATAGTATAAAATGCTGATACAAATATTGGGTTAACACTTTAAAAACAATTCAGCTAATTACTTATAATGTTATCTATCTTAGGTTTCAGTATAGACACCTATCTGCATAATTTTCAAACAACTGTTGTTTTAACAAGATTGATATTAACAAAACCCTTAAAGATCTGTAAACTCTCATGGTATTGCTGTTTCATCTCAAGTTTCTGATTATAGTAAGCTCTCTGTTGAGGGATGGGTGGAGAAGATTGGGGTCAAGAAGGAAGAAGACCTTTTCAACTTTTTATGAAGAGAATGAGGTGGTAACTTCACCTGAGTCACACATGATATAAAATGGTTTACTCTTGACAGACCATCATTCCTCATCCTGTTGCAGCTGACACTGGGGAGTAAATGCAGTTTTTCTGCCTTTAGTCTTTCTTGTCACTTAGACTGTAAGTTCTCTTCAGGATGGTCTTTCTCTAGTGCAATGAGATTCTTTCAGTTCTACAAGAATGTACCATAATTTTAGCAATGAGGAAAATAGTCTTCTCTTCTTTCCACATCTCACTTAAGAAGTAATTTAGTTTTGAGTGATGGCCCAGTTATTCTTGTGTCCGGTTCCATTCATGCCTGTGAAAATGTTTACTTGCCCTCTAGAAAAGAACATCCCCTGATGTAAAAACAGAGTTGATCTCTGAGCCAAATCCGTGGTCAGCTGTCACTTCCTCCTGAAATCCATGAGAATTCAGCCCAATGTTAGTCTGAAAGCATGAAGAAGTGGAAAGTTTTCTACAAATGACTGTGTGTGTTGTGCGGTTTAGGCTCTTCATGTAACACATCACAAATTCTGGTAAAGGACCCTGGCCAAATAAATGATAATATTCCTTACACTGTTCTCTTTGACAGTTCACCCACTTTTGGGAGATTATATAGCATATTGCTACAACTGTCCCTTTCCAGGAATTAACCCAAGTATTTTAGATTGTTTTCTTTCCTTGCTAAGAATGTAATTAAGACTGCTGGAGAGTCTTTTACATATTATGAACTTTAACTATAAAGCCAAATGGCATTAAGTTGCCAGGAAACCATCCTGCCTGTTTTCTGACCAGAAACTCTCATGTCTGACTTCTACCCAAAAGCTGGAATTAAATGTACATTATTGTGTAATGTTTAGAAATGGATGTCTTATAAAACACAGTGGGCAAAAATCAGCCATAGACAAAGCCACTTGCAGAGGGTCCTGCCTCACATATCCTTGAGCGCTAACAAATTGGAATCCAGGACTTACTATCATGTTGGAGAAAGAAATAGCAAAACACGATTATGATTTCTGGAAGAGGAGATCTGAGCAGTAAACTATCCTCTGGAATATCAAAGGGCCTTGAGAATAAAGGAGCCCGAAGTACAGTCTCTATTGACTTAAGTGCAGTTGGGCCAAAGAGCATTTCAATTTAATGTGGTACCTACAATTTAATCCTGGTACATGCCTAATACTACTTTTGTCAACAAAACTAGAAGAAAAAACTTCTCAATCGTACACTGAAAGTACTGGCACATTGCCTTCCACAGTAAAAATAATTCTGCACAGACATTAGATTTTTATGTAAAATGTATTGTTTATGTTTTGTAATTTGATTTAAGTTAGGAGAAGTACAGAAAAAGAACACAGTTGAAACAGCAGTGAAAAAATTTTTTTTATTTGTTTCTTTTCTGCAACTTAGTATGTGTTGGAAAGCTTCTTCCATGTTTAAGCCCTTTGCGGGTCTCAGTACATCAATAGAACCAAGTGTAAAACACTCCTTCCAAACAGCACTATAGCGTGATCTGTTTCTAACTACTTCATCATGTATTCATTTGTCTTTGCTTTTAACATCTCTTCTTTACACATTTGTATTTGTGCATGAAAGCTATTTTATAATTGCTCTGTTGTATAGTCATATATTTCACAACAGCTGAGGAGATGCGTAACTAAAACTATGCTGAAAATCTCTGTGTAGTGGGGGCTGCTTGCTGTTAGCCAGCTTGGAGTATTTGTTCCTTGCAGAGCTATTAAGAAACCCTTCGGTGAAATAACATTGAGTGTACCACGTTCATGTTAGATGCAGATACTAATGGTGGGCTTCATTTCACCTAAAGGGGCATCTAGTTTCATTTAGTTGTTTAGGCTTCCTATAAAAATGAAGAGGAAACACATGCACCTTACAAGGACCACGTATTTATTTCACCATAAGCTGTTATGGTGAAATAAACTGTTCTTTGGAGAAGGCTAAGTCTCTCTGATGAGAGAAGCAGTTTAGATGGACTAGTTTAGACCAGGTACCTAAATTTTAGGCTGTCAAATTAAGGAGGGATGGATCTCGCCTCATCTGTTTACAATTATTTAGTTGTGATTTTTGCACTTATTTCCTAACTTAGTCAGTGAGTGTTGCTGGACAAGGCCCTGTTAGTTGTGCTGTAGCTTAGAGACAAGAGACCTGAAATAGCTATCTTGAAAATAAACATAGTAAATAATAAAAAGAAAAGACCACATTCCAGTGTAGATCAGTGAGTGCTCCCAAAGCATGGGAAACTTAGGAAACTAAGGAAAGCTAAGCCAAAGGATGAAAACAACTCATATGCTTAAATTACTGGAATACTGGAACTATGTTTTACCCCAGTAAAAAGCAAAGCTGCATGGGACAGACTCACGCTGCTCTCAGTACAGGTGCCAAGTTCAAGTCTGTACTCCTCAGTGAGCAGCTGACCCAGATAAACAATTACCCAAACAGAAGGCTTACTTGTAGGCATTTTTTTCATTCTGGCACCTGCTATATTGGCCAAGTGCCCCAACAAACCCATCTTCTCTCCCAGATGTGGAAGGACTGGCTGCAGTTCAGGCTGACCTCCCTGCCCAGCAGCCCAGGGCAGCCATGATCCTGGGTGGGCAGCCTGAGCATCATCCCCCGTGCCGCAGAGTGTGCCGCTGGCGGTCTCCTCGGATCACGCTCCTCTGGCGGTGCGCATGCACTGAGGCTGTGGGCACGTCCAGACCCGCGGGTTTGGAAATATTTTGTTTCTTGGAAGGAGCCTGGAAGGCATTCATTGTGCTGCTGGGATGCTGAGGACAGCAGGACAAACTTTGCTGTAAAAGGGGCCATTTGGGTAAATTCGTCGTGTGCCCAAGTATTTTTTGGAAAGTCCTATACACCTGCACCACAGTCGATTTTCAGAATATTAAGTAAAGACTTTCTATTTCATGTATACATATGAAATATGTATAAATATATATTTTAGAAGCATTTCTTCTGAAAGCACTTTCTCTTTGAATGTATAGATGGCTAGACCTCAAAAAATGATTTAAATGTTTTTCTTCAAAACAAGCCAAATATTTTCAAGGCATCTGTTTTTGCTGAGAGCACACTGATCGTTTTGTAGAATATTTATATATAGCTTGATACTTGCAGATTTTTTTAAAAGAAAATATTTATATTGTGGTTTCTGAATCAAACAACATTAAGTATGTAAATAATGAAAGACTGGACATTTCTTTTTCTTTCTTTTTTTTTTTTTTAACTTAGGTTAATTTTTTTGAGATCTGGACTTAAATGTAAAATGACTTGAATGGGGTCAAATGTAGGTAGGTGCCTTCAGACAGGAAAAAAATAAAGACCCATTTATTTGTTTGAGAGAGAGAGAGATTTTATACAATTTGATCGACATTAAATTATAGGCCTGAATTCCCTTTACTGTAAGTAAGCATAAATTAGAAGTATTTCAGCTGAATGTGGGACAGATGCAACAGTTAAACTGTAAAAAGCGTAGGAATAATTAAGCCTTCTCATCTGAATGAATTGTGTAAATTTTTTTATGAAGTTCACAGCTATGTGAAATTCCCCTCGTTCTGTAGCAACTGATTTGTCAGAGGCTTTTTTGGGGGACAAAGTAAACATGGGAGGGATTACTTGCCTTTTTTGAGACAGGTATGTTCTGAGTTGCCTTCATAATCCTCAATTTGTCCCAGATTTGTCAAAAAGATTTTCCAAGTTTTGCCGACCATAGAAATGAACTCATGCTGAATTTACAAAGTATAGACTGACTGTCAAGTTAATCCTCTCTCCAAGCTCCGCAGAAAGTTTACTGTTTTGTTCCAAACCATGGAAAACTCATGATTATGGCTGAGTATTGCTTTGAGTTTTTGGGTTTGCATGAGCCCAGAAACCCAAAGCTAAACTGAGTGCATGTGTGAACCCACACTAAGTGAAACAAAACAAAACAAAAAAGAAAAATAAGATAATATATTGAACTCTGGGAATTTGAAAGTGCCAAAGTTCTCAGAGCTTCAGTACATGAAAAAGAATGATATTACAGCACCAGAAACATTCACATCAAGAGAATGACACTATTTTTAAAAGCATTGAACTGTCACATTGCTTTTGGAAAAGATGTCATGATTTGGTAGCTCTAATTCCTTATACACAGACCATTCAACTACTTAAAATCAATTAAAAAAAAAGGATAAAAACGCTGTATTTTTTTTCTAATCTATATGGAATCTAAATAATGTAATTAATGGCACATAATTAAAGGCATGAAGAAATGTTGCACTTGGATACATTAAAAAGCTGCATTGCATAGAAACTTGATAACTTACTTTCTGTTATAAATCTCAGTGAAATCCATGAATAATGCTGTTTGAAATATATAACTGAGTATTTTTCAGCTCTGACACCAGTTCTGAATTCTCACATGAAGTGGCTCCCATATCTGCATCTCCTTTTAGAGAAGAATGTAGATGAAAATTTAAGCCTGAGGAGTGGCTTAGTCTCTTGGGATATTTGAACAGTTTTGCAGATTTTTTTAGTATGTTTGTACACTTTGCATGTTCTGACTGTGAATTCAGCTTAATGAAAATGGCCAGCCTCTGGTAATGGTAATGGTAAACAGGGCATATATTTCAGCTTGAAAAAGTCCTGTTGGATATTAATACACTTACAGTTTATGGCTCTTTTCTTCAATTTTCTTATCTCTGAGAATGGAAACAGTCATAAAAATCAATGAATAAAGGCATTTCAAGGGAAAGGGGATAATCATCATATCTGTAAGGGAGTCAAAAGAGTCTGCAAGGAAAATTTAGTGTAATCTTTCTGAAAGAGTTACTTGCATTGAAATAAGTACCATTTGGAGGACTAGCAAACACTCCTGCAGTAGTCTGTATGTACCTGCCTGTAAGGTGGCTGACATCCCACAGCTTTTCTTTGCTCAGCAGGTTTCTCATTGCGATGGTTACAATTTGCAATATACGAAACCAAATAGATCAAGCCACTGAGAAGGTGGTGGCAAATACTTTAATCAGCAACAGTTGCTTGAATGATCATTAGTTTCATCCAGATCTCACAGTTTGTCCTCAGCCCTGGCTAAATTCAATGGGAATTTTGCCTGCATTGTTTCAAGTACTGTACAGTTTGGTCCTCTTCATTTTCCTAAGATACTAAATATGAGAAGAACCTCTCAAATGAAAAAGACCTTAAAAAAAAATCCATGCCATTAAAAAAGTCGTTGTATTTGATTTAAGAGAATCCTTCTGCAGAACTGAACAGTATGCAGTACATTTTGTGAGTAATACTCTCCATATTTTCAGAAAAGAAAAAAAACCCTTAACACAGATTATCAACATATCTTTTTATTTTGAAAACACACTAACCAACTGTTTGTTATCCTTCAGGTAATATTCAGCATCTTTCCAGACAGCTATAGTGTTCTCATGTTTCTTTATGGCACATGATAGACTATACATGACAAATATGAAGGATGATGGGATTCAACTCACCCAACTTTCATTGACCAGATACACAGACATAAGGCGAAAGGGAGAGGTGAGCACCTGCCAAGGGTGATCTAGCCTTTCTTATATTTAAATAGGTGGGTCCTGACAACATGCCTATTTGTGTCTCCTCTGTCATAGGGAGAGCCTAGTTGACTAGCTTAGGATAGATATTTCAAATTCAGCTAATAAATCCTATCCTGTCAGCCTAAAAGTGTAAGTGGCCAAGACTGAGTTTTCTCCCCTGTGCTGGAACACCTACTTGAATCCACCCCACTGCTGATTTGCTTGCTTCTCTTGCCAAAGCTCTGCAGTATCTCTGGTGCCTCTAAGCATGCAGGCAGAAGAAGCCTTCACCATAACCATATTGTTTTGCTGGTAGCAGCCTTCAGTACCCAAAGGGGCCACTGATGGCTTAACCACTAGTCATCCATTCACAGACATTTCACACATTTTATGACTCCAAACTTGCTTAGAAATGACCATGTTTTCACTCACACCTTTTTGTGTTGGTTTTTTTTTTTTAAAGGAAACTTGTTCATCTAAGTGATCTTTGTACATATGCAAGCATAAACATATAAAGTAGATAGCATTTTGATTTAGTGGTTATTTGTGATAATGTATTTGTTTCATATGGACATAAATGACAATGTGGGGTTCAGAAGAATGGAAAATTTAGGGATTCTGAGTTAGAAGTTTGCTAAAAGTTACTGAAAACTGTAGAATATGCATTTCAATAGCCCTTACAAAGAGAAATGCACCTGAAATGTAGCCCATATTTTTTCATGCCACAAAAAAACCCCAAACAAACAAAAACAAAAAAAGAAGAAAAAAGAACCTTGGGTCAAGAAGTCAACTTGTGTTAATCAGCATAGTTCCACTGAAGTCAGTGGATTTACTCTAATGTGACCACCTTTCTCATTTGGTTTGAGGTTTGGGTAAAAGATATTTCAAATTTTTAATCCTAGTTGATTAATTTCAGCTACCAGTACCTGTAACTAATGAGATACATCTGCAACAGATGATGTTCCACTTTGTGAAAGAAATTTTTGTTTCCATGTCTCCTTTATTCTGCTTGTATAAAAACCACGCACAAATAAAGCCTGGCTGAGATACCACCAACAGCTAATGACAGCTCAGTTTCGATTTAGTCTGCTGCTTAGTTTGAAGTTTACTGCTTCTCTTTCAGGCCTGAAAAGAGAAATGTATGCCAGAAGTCTTGCTTTCTTACCCCCCAAAATCAAACTCATCTTAATAATAATAGTAACAGTAACAGTAATAGTAACGCCCTCTACTTCTCCCTTAAAATTTCCCCTGTGTTCCTCCTTTGGCACTCATGAGTGCAACAGCATCCCTGCTACTCGTAACAGCAGTGCCTTGGTCCCGTTCCACCATTCTCTTACTTGGGATTAGGCAGAGGACGGTGACTTTGACAACTGCTTGCTTGTGTGGCCATGCATCAGTCACGAGGCCAGATGCACAATTTCATAAATGTGCATTTTATGAATATCATGTATGTAATGCAAATTGGTTTAGTCTCTCCAATTTAATGAATGCAAAATGACATCTAGAAGCCAAGCACTGGCCTCTTATCCTTCTGCTACAGGCTGCACTGTCTTTTAAATGGCAACCTGATAATTGCAATTATAGCAAAATGAGATTAACACACCTCTCTCTTACATTTTCAAATGTAATTTATCTTCACATTTAACTCATTAAATATAATTCTGTGGATGACTTAATTTCTCTACAATGTTTATAAGTAGAAATTTATAAATTGTGCCATCTTTTATAATTCTGTCACCTCTTCCCATGTATGTTTACTTTTCTCTAGTTAAACAGAGATATTCTGTAGAGAAACAGATTTTTATTTCCACATAGTGGAAATATCACAGGTAACCTTCATATGAAATGTTAGGATTACAGACCATGGACTTTTTTTTTGTTTCTTTATTTTATATTTTGCAGAAGTGGAAAGGGCTAAGAGGGCCCTTTCCAAAGATGCAGAATATTGACATTATTCCTCAAAAATCTCATTTTGAGACATAACAATGTTGCCCTTCACATATATATTATGAAAAGATCAAAAGACTCTTAAATAGATAATGATATATTTATTTCTTATGTTATGAAAAAAATGATTTTTTTTTTTCTGGTAAATCAAATAAATCTATGAATAAGTTTTTATGAAAAGGTTCATAAAGCAGTTTAACAATATTGACTAAAGCAAAAAAGACTTATAAAAACACAGAACAAACACATTATAAAAAAGTCCCTTTGAACATTTTGGAAAAAAACGACATTTGAGCAAAAGCAGATTTTTGATTTTCCATCAAATTTAATTAAAAAAAATTAAAAAGAACAGTGCTTGCATTGCAAAAGTACATCAAATTAATACACATGGGCAGGGTTAAGGCTGCCCCGGGTAAAGATATTTGATAATTACATGATGAATGAAGCTGAGAGTGACAAATTGTGGTGCATTGCAGGTGGCATTTTCAATTGCATACAGTTTAATTCTTATTTTGGAGTAATGTATACATTAGATAGTAAAATGGTACTAAGATTTTTTTTCCCCTGAGAAAAATCTATTTCATTGGAACATCTTTTTAATGAAATTCAATTAACATCATTGAAAATCCTAAAAGACTGTTTTCAAAATCAGAAAATTTGTTTCTGACTTTTTTTTATTTTGCTATTAATCCAGAATCTGTTGGATTTTCCAGCCAATGTTATTTCTTTACTATTTAAGAAGACATGTCAACAGTAGTGGTATATTGCATGGTGCTGACATACTGTAATAAGACATAGCTGTTGAAATCTTTCATTTTGGTTTTACAGAATTGCTGCTTCATGCTCATTGAAACAGCTTTTCTTTTTCTATCACAGAACATTCCCTGCTTGAATTATGTTTAAGCCATTTGCATTTTAACACAGGTGATAGATGAGTGGAAATGACCTTCAAAAGAGCAAAACCTCCCACAGCGTGGGAAAGACTCCAGCTTTCATCAACTGTACAGCCAAACGTTGGTGAGATACATCATGTTAACTCCAAATTAATTCAAAATTTGATGTAGGATATTATAAAATTACTGGTCATAATTATGTAGTCAGGGCTGAGTGTCATATTTATACACTCTATATTCACAGTCTTGAAACTCATTAAAATCTGCAAAGAAAACACTGGGGACAGGAAAACATATTATAAATATCACTTAAGTAAATACAGACTGCTTGAGCTAATATATACATTTTACAGTGTTAGGATGGTCTTGTGGCTGAGGTAAGGAGAGGTGGTCTGGAGACGTTCTGTTCTCTCCCCAGCCCTGCTGCAGACTTGCAGCCCTGCAGATCATGCCAGTACGGGTACCAACATCTTGTAACAGCAGATTTCTGCACACACGGAAGTCCCGAAACCCTGTACAATGATCAAAGCACATAGGGAAGTAGTAGGGCCACCAAAGTAGGGATAAGCACATGAACCCTTAGGTGACTGCTGCTGGGCAGGCAGAGGGGTCCCTGCATTGCCCCTCTGCAATATCAGGGCAAGAAAGCAACAGTGCCAGAAGGAAGGATGCCCAAGAGTGCAGTGTACAGTCATCAAACCATCTCACTTCAGTTACGAATTTTTTTTTTTTTTGAATTTTATTATTCTAGTCAGAGGTCTCCACAGGGCAGTACTCCTAGAGCACACAGGGGTACTAGTGACGTGCCCTTAGCCCATGCTTGGACACATCTGCAGGAGCTGTTCCTTGCATTGTGGTTAACGAAATCATGATTACTGATACTGACTGCTAGTAGTGACTCTGTCCTCAGATGTGGTGAAAGCCGTGCTGTACCTGAGATAAATACAAATGAAACAGAAAACCAGTCCCCAAAGACATTTAGTTTATAACATGGTACAAGAAATAGATCAGGGATATAAATAAATGATATAGTTGAGATAACTGGGGAATGAGTTGGCTTTATGGAGTATCTCTAATGATAGCTCTTCATGAGCCAGAAGGCAAATGTGGGTATTTTCTTTATATAGAGATGTTGCATACAGAATATAAATAGATTATAAGTATACATATTAATTAACTCTTTTCTGCATATATAAATTAAAGAATATAGAAAAGAACAATAACATATTTTATATTTCTGTCCAATTTCCTAATCCTATAAGATTTTACTATAATTTGCAGTCCTCTAATACTTTGGTATTTGCTCAGAAACTTTCAAGAAGCAGATTTCTACCTTCAAGGTATAAATAACCACAGGGGGAAGGAGACAGGTGTTTAAAAGAACTTGGAGTTGAAACTCTTCAAACTAGAAAGTGTCTCTGATGAGAAAGGAACTTTTGTTTGCTTTATAGCTTTATCCTGAAAGAGATCAGAAAGCTGTTGAGGATTGTAAAGTATGTATACATAAGGTTATTCTATTTGATTTAGCATTTGACAGGGTGTATAGACGTTTAAAATCCCTCAACATACTTTGAACTTCTAACTGAAAGGCAAAAAGTCTTTTCTCTTTGAGATGTAGTTGCTCAGCTTACATTAAAGAATTAAACAGATTCAATAATGCGGAATAATACTTTGGCTTCTTTTAATCACAATATGCCCAGTCACTAGTCCCAACCTGAAAAAAAGGAAACAGCTCATAGTAAAATGTAAGTTTATGATGATCAGAAAATTAAGCATATAAGGAACTAAGGAACTTCATGTCTGAGTTTTCTGGAATCTGACACACCAAATCAAATGAAATATTTAAGCTCTGTCAAAAAGTGATACATCAAGCCCTTATCACATAGGTAATATCAATATTTTAAGGTACAAGTTGAGAGAGTTCTTGTATACGTTAGCACCTCCATAACAAAAATCACTGATCTGAGTGCTCTAGACAGTTGAAGATTCAAGTCTGGATCAGAATTTCATGACTTGGATCATACAGTCATTTTGCCCTGTTTCTCTGAGAACATTTGTTTTGACTTAGTAGCTCAGTTCTCTGGAAGAAACAACTTGTTCATAGCCCACTTTTTCTTTTCAAAAGATATTTAATAGTTTGTCACATGATCTGTATTTTGGCCAGGTCACAGGATATGCCTAGTAGGGTTTCTCTTTCACTTAACACTTCAAAAGAATCATTCAGTCAGGGGTTACTGGCATAGACAACCAAATATACTCCCTGGTCATTGCTCTAAATCCATATTTTCATGCCTTGGTAGTTAGCCTCAATTTGTCCCATGAGGTTCTACTGAGATTCCCTTCAGACGGGAAGAGTTTCCTCACTAACCTCTCTCAGTAACACACAGGATTTGTTTGTATCTAGCTGAAATGAGAAACTGCATGCTTAAATTTTTTTTCTGAGATTTCTAAGATTTTTTTCTATGCCTCTTATAGCGTGTCCTTCTGTCAGGGAGGGTGTCATTTACACTAATGCATCTAAAATTTTGATGGCTAATGAAGTACCAACCCAGAAAACCACTGATATTTTTCTCCCATGAATGGTGAAAACTCAGACTAACACCTTAGGCTCAGCAAGTAGACTTATCTAGACTTATCTCATGCTCTGCAGAAACATTCCACATTAGCCTCAGCTCTGTTATATTAGACACTGTAACCCCTGAGCCATAGCCTCTTTCGTGCTCTGGAGTAGAGGCAGGACTATGGATCGAGCTGTGATACATCAGTTTGGGTTTACCTGGCATACAGGGTCACAGCAAGGAAAAGAGGGTGTCATATCACGCGACTGCTGGGGGTAGAGTACAAATGTGTCATTTAACAAAGCCAGAGGCTCGATGGAATTCTGTTAGAAACCATACATCTGCAGTTGCATGCTGAAGGCTTTCCATACTGAACATGCAGGCATTACACACAAGTGTGTGCACAAACGCACATCTAATTACATGCTCCGGGCAGTGGGGTCCAGTAGCTTTGTCCAGGAAACACTGAAAGGTCAGTTTAAATGAATAAAAATTACTATTAAACCACAGAGCTTTCTTACTCCTGAAGAGCACAAGGACTGCCTCAGGACTGACTATGTCAGTTGATTAATTAATCTGCCTTTCTTTACTCATCCTTCTGCCTTGAAAACCACCATCTAAACTCAAGTGATACTGTCATATCAGCATCCCTTAACCTGTTGTAGCCAAGAGGAGATGATCTAAACTGAAAGTTGTGATGACTTTTTTGGATTTAGGCATGTCAGAGAGCATTCACATAAACAGCTCACTAGGCAGGTTACAGAGAGCAGAAATCCATGGCAGGGGTAGTGAGCAGCTGCTGGGGGAGCCTAGGGCAGTAGCCTGCTCAACCAGCACAGATGAAGCTGGAGAAGGCCGCAGCTCCATAGCGTGAGGCTACTGCCTCTGCAGTGCCTTGTACGATCAATCGAAATGCAACCCCGTACACAGGACACTCGAAACATGAACACTTGCTTTGAACCAGAAAGCGAAGCTGCCCAGCATAAGTTTGCAATGCGTTTCTTTTCGGTGAAGAGGAAGAATGAACGGACAAAAAATCAAAGATGGGGGACACTGTGAGGGCTGCTGTACTGTGAAGAAAACAGCACTGATCCCAGCCTGCATCACCTTCAGCACCCCAAGACAGATAAGAAGTACACAGCAGAAATAAGAGGAAAATGTCCATGAGGATTAGCAATTAGATGGCTTTCTCTTTGACGGGTTAGCAAGTCGTTGAAGCATGGATGGGTGGGCGGGCATGTGGGCATGCAGTCACATGCACATAAATCTGTAAGCCACAAAATAGCAGTCAGGGCTCAGGAGCTGTCAGTGTCCTAATAGAAACATTTTAAAATACAGCCTGTGAAATGGTTATGTCCCTCCAGAGGATCAACGTGCTCTGTAGTAAACAGCTTGGTGCTATGCAGGCACTGTGGTGAGGGACACTTGACTCATCATTAAATTGAGAAAATGCCTTCCCTTTGTAGCCTCCCTGTCTCTTCCCACACTCCCAAATCTTTTCCCAAGCAGGATAAAATTAACTGCGGTTGGGTCTGACAGGCCTTTCTGGTCTGTGTAGGCATGCATGCAGGTAAGAGCTATCCTAAACAAGCAGCAGGCTCCTCTGTATCTCTGACCATTGCTGTGTGGGATTAGAAACAAATCAAATAGCATCCTGTTCTCTTCTTTTTTTTCTTAGTATCAGGCTTCCAGGCTGAATGTCTCAGTTCTAGATCAGTCTTGAAGAGGAAGCGTCAGCCCAAATCACTCATTAATTCCTCCCTTGAGTTCTTTGGGAGTTTTTGATGGTACTTACAAAGGGTGTTTGCACAGAAAGCTGTTGATTTTGCTGACATTTAGCCATTAGGAACATCCTTCATTTTTCACTTCAGCCACCAGTCAGATATCAGTGCAACTTACCACTCTCCAACAATCGGAGAAAAGTGTAAGTTGGCACCTTTATGAAATCTCTTCAGGTCACATTCTGACCACATGCACTTGTTCTACTGCGTACGTTGCCATGCTTACTGCTTTGCTTTTCTGTGTAGTGGCAGTCTATTTCTCCAGGGAGTTCAGAAGGAAAAAACAGACAGGAAGCAGGATCACAAGAAGTGTTGTGATGGGAGTTTAGAAGGCAGCCATCCAAAATGCTACAGGCGAAGATGTGAACTCCAGAAGTCTAAATGTGACAAAGGTTTAGCAATAGCACCATCCAGCCTACATTTTTCATGTTATGTTTTGTTTATCATCTGCAAGATAAAAACCAGATGGAAATAATAGTTTGCAGAAAAATGGGTGTTGTGTGGCTTAGTAGTCCTGACCAACCCTGTATGGCATCTGTCTCACTGCCTGACCAGTCCTGTTCAGCCATGACCTGTTCTGGTGGACACAAACCCTCAACTGTGCTCCATATGCCATGGTGTCATCATGTAGTTCTGATTTACTTGCATACCTCCCGGAAGATATATTTTGAAGAGTGAAAAACAAATAAAGAAGTAAAGATGAAGTAAGCAAAGAAGTTTGGTGGTAGTTCTGTTAGTTTTGTTACAGTTGAGATTTCTGAAAACTGGATGCAGATTTGAACAGTAGTGCTGACTTCTCTACCTGAATTATGAACAAAAAAGTAAGGATTATTGGGATTATCCTTCATTCTTTCACTTCCTGTCTTTTCTTCCTCAAATTCATTGAGGCAGGGACTCTCTTCCAATGTGTCTGTAGAGTGGCTGGCCCAGGTTGGGCCCATGGTTGTACTGGAGTATAAATAACTTCACCTGTAGAGCTGTACACAGGAGAGGCTATCTGCCTTAATTTTACTCTCTGGCTTTAACTAATAAGATTAACTGTCAGCATTTTATTCCCTCTCTTCTAGGAGGAGAGGGAATGGTACATTTCGTCTCTCCCTGACAGGTTCCGGGAACTTGATGTACCTCTTTTAATAGGAGGTGTAATAAATGCTTTTATAGGTATTGACAACCATTTTACAGCCTTTATCCTGTGACTAATTTGGTGCTGATTCAAGTTACTTAAAAGTGAAGCTTCATCACTTTTCACTTCTGTTAAGGAAAACTTAGAGACCTATGCCAAGAAATACCAAGGAGTAAAGTTCTTTCATGGCTACAACTGTTTAAGTCTGCCCATTGTAAGAGTCTTACTTCTAAAAGATGGGTTTGGGAGCAAATATGTTTTTTCCTTGACTATAAAAGGCCTTCTGTAATCAATAACAATTAATGCTATTTAAAATATCTAGGTTTTCCTTTGATTCTTGTGCACTGAACACACTGAATAAATGGTAATTTTGTGACCAACCAAAACCACAATACAATGTGCAATATCACAATTAAGAGTAACAGGATATTCATGGTCCACAGATATTGATTCTTGGGGGTTTTTTTCTCTTCCCCCCCCCCCCCCCCCCAAAAAAGTAAGACCTCCAAGAAAAATTTAAAACAAAAACTTAAAACAAAAAACCAAACAAATTTTTATTTTATTTTTGGGAGTCAGGCAGCCATGTATCTCAGACAATCTGGGCCAGAGTTATTCTTGAGGTCAATTAGTAAAATGTCTGAATAGTTCAAAAGGTGATGTGCAGGGGATAAGGCAGTATTTTAACATTCAGGATGGATTATCTAGTAAAAATTGAGAGTCCCAGAGGGTTTCCATGTATCACCGCAGGAATTCTGCCTGTGGTAAAGTAGAGCTGTTAATCATTAAATCTGTTTCTCTTAAAGATTATTTTTCTCTTAATAATACTTTCCTGTTTATTTCTTGGACTTGATAGTGCTTCTTTCAACCAACCTGCTTTCCACAGGAATGTCATTAATTTTTCCAGAGCCAAAAAAGTTTATTTTTAAGTCTGGCCAGTAGGGACTAGAGTGACAGAAAGCAGGAAAGAAGTGACAGCTGAAATAAAATGCCAGCTTGAAATTGTCACTGCTCCTTGTGTCCTAAGGATTTTGCTGTGCAAAGCTGGGCTGCTTTTCAAGTGTTTGTTCAACCTCAGATAGTGAGGGACTGTCCTGGCTGAGCCCTACAGCAGGGTAAATTTGGGGCTCTTTTGTACTCAGTGGCTTTGGGCATTACAGCATCTCAACCACTCTCTATGGTCTCTCCAGTACTTGCAGGTGAGACCTTTTGCCAAGCAGAAATCCAGTAGTAAAAGAAAGAAGCAAGTCAGCTCCTGCAGAGGTAAGTTGGTCTTGTTTGGGTTACAGGTACAAGAAACTAATTTTCAGACTGAAAAAGCCTAGGGCTTAGCATCTTACAAATTCAGGCCAGCCACTCCCTAGGGAGGGGAGCCACTCCTCAGATACCTTCCCATCCTCAGGGCCTCTCTCCTTCTCTTTCTGACACTTCCAACTCCTCAACACAGATGAGGCGGGAGGATTTTGAGTCCCAAAGCAGAGGGATGCTCCTGGTACAAGCACCTCATTTCTTGCCTGAACCTCAATAACAAGGAAGTGTCTGAGATTAACCCTTTCCTCTGCCCTGAGACTGCCAACCCAAACAGGCATAGGGAAGCAATCACAGCAAAGAAAGCATTCATCACACGTAGACTTTTCTGTTAATTTAAGTTCAAATGGGCTAGAACCAGCCACAGCAGACTATTTACTTTACCTCTCTGTATTCTCTTTTTAAAATAAAACATACTATGGCCTGAGACAAACTGTATGTCAACTTCAATATCAAAGTACTCTTGGATCTTTTTGCTTACACAACATGTTTACTGGAAGGCTAACAATGGATCAGCTAAGGGTTTAACCTGCTGGAACATACCCATGGAAGAACTGGGGCCCTTGACAAAAATATGGCTTGGGCATGTAGGCTCTGCAGGTTGAAGTGTGTGAGTTCAGGTTATTTTTATCTTGGATCTACTGTACTGGGATTAGAACTGACTGAAATGTTGAAAGTTGATCCTGTCTCAATTACACTTTATCTTGGGTTCTGAGAGTTTTGTTTGTTCTCTCACCTTTTTAACTTATCTTGTTAAACACCAAGTATAACAGAAAGAACTGAGCTACGCTTGTTTTCAGCTGTGGGTTTTTTTTCTCCTTTCATTCTAATTCTTTAAAACATCTTCAGTTTATGGACAATAAAGAAATACTGAAAGAAAAGATGAAAACCCCATGTTTTGATGCAGTGTAAATTTAGAGAACTGAAAGTGCTGAATCAGTAGAATTTGAAGGATATAAAAAAAAGAAAGAATAAAAATACCTAAACAATATATATTCTTAATGCATTTAATGCCAAAAATGAAAAAAAAAAAAGGAAAAAGAGCTAAATATAATAATCTAAAGCTGATTTTGTCCTCTTAAAACTACTGTATTTGGAAAGATAGAATCAATGCCATCTTTTTTTCTACTAACTCTAATTAATACAGCCCCCAGAAAAAAGAAAATTTCACCATTTGATCCCACTTGCCACACTGCACCACAGGGATATCACACTTCTTTTCTCTTTGCCTCCTCCCAAAGATAACCTATTTTTTTTTCTGCAAAAGAATAATGACCAGCTGTGATTATGTTGATTTTGTCATGAAGGAAGTAAGGGAACACCAGTATTTCTGGCTAAATTTTGGGGGCTTCATGACTGGGGTTTCAAGAAGACACTGCTTCCTGCTGGATCATACATATTTAACATTTATATGGTATTGTTCCCTATATGTTCTGTTTGGTGTATATTACCTGCCCCATTTACACTGGCCTTTCTGGCAGATTCACCTCTTTCTGGATATGAAAACATGTATGTCACACTATGTCAGGTCCCAGAATTACTGTTAAGTCTCCTTTAAAAAAAATTCCACACCCAGCTCATCTTTTACCTAAAATAGATGGCCTTTGTCATATTTTGCACCTGATATTTGCTGATGCAATAGAACAAAACACCCCTTTTTTGTGTTAAAAAAACATAATTGACATTCATGCAGCACAGGAAACCTTCTCAGCATCCATTAGGACAGGCCTTACATATGAGGCTTCTAGCAGCTTAGCTTGTATGAAAGGCACAGATTTGCTGACACACCTCAAAAGGTTTCAGAGGAGCTCAATAGCAAACAAAATTCCTTTATATGTATCGGTGAATTCAGAATACAACAAAGAAGTTCTCCAGCAGTAATATTCAAGTACCTCATAAAAACTGGAATCTTTTTTAAACTGCAGAATTAAAATCCAAGCAAAATAATTGGGTTAACTCAAGGTACAAGGATACCTGCAACTGCAGAGAATGAAAACTCAGTCCTCTGATATTGTCAGTTTGAAGTGGATGATCACAGTGGACGGTGCCGGTCAGAAGCAGCAAGCACTCTGGAAAGGATCTTCTGCTTTTTGGTTTGGTTGGTTTTTGGGTTTGGCTGGTTTTTTTTCTTAAAGTGTTGTAAAATCACAGGGAAAAGGAGGTATTTAGTTTTGAATAATTAAGAAGATGATAGAGCAAAATATTTTATAAAATGTCAGTCTTTTTCTTTCTAGGCTACATATGCCTTGCCTAAGGCAACATTCATATAAAAATTAGCCTACAGTAAGACTTATTGGTTACCTGCACATTTTAAATTTAATTTTCTCTCATCATATTCACATAAAGTATAACAGTTATGCATGTATGAGTAGTCTTAATTACAAAGGGTCTGTTCAAATTCTAGCGACATTTACTTCAAAATACGCTGCTTTTCCCAGTGCTCTGGAACTTGGTTAGAGAGTCTTGATTGAATACATCAGGGTATCTGCACAACCTACCTCTCTAAGCAGAAAACCTAAGTTCTCCCTTTTTGCAATAATTTTAGTATGCTACATGAGAAGGTCTTAACTTGGGCGAGTTCACGGGGTGGACATGCTTGATGCATCAGACATGCATCAGTTTTAGTTATTGCTGCTGTATTACTGGATGCTAGCCAGCATGCTTCACACTGACCAAACTCACCTGTAAAGACTTTCTCTGCCCAGAGCAACTAAGATGGATACAAGAGTGGTTATGTTTGCTGATTTGGTTAAATGGAAATATTTCTATTACTTTTTAAAAGTAATCTTCTTTTATTTATGTTCATGAATTTAGGAATACCAGGCTCCACCAAACAGTAAGAGTTTACAGGTATGGTCACATATACATCACATAATTTTGAGATTTGCCTTGGTTCATACAGGAGTTGAGTCTAAATCTCAGAACTGCTACTGAGTCCCTTGACTGGGCCAAGAAATTATTAAATTTGTGGCAGTGCAGAGGCAAAGAAAAAAAAGGATATGGTAGTCAGGACTAGTAGTGGAGTTCCTGTAGTCCACCTGCAAAATTCAATATGTACCTCAACTCTTAAATAATGTTTCTGAGCTTCAGAGAAGGACTCTGGTGAGTGTGGCCCCTCAAGACTAAGTGGTTTTAAGTAGGAGCTAACATAGAAGTAGCAGGGAACAAGAGCAGAGGATAGATGAATATTCACAAGTCTAACACAGCAGAAAGCGAGAAATGGATGTCAGGGAGTCAATCATCAGTTTGAGCCATGTCAACTGATGCTTATTTAGGTACAACTTGAAAGAAGGTCACAAGAAGCCTGATTCTGGCTTCAGTGGAAGAGAGGATGGTGTCTGGAGGAAATTCAGAACAATCAGCAGGCAGGGAGTTCTTCAGCAAAAACACTTTCAAAAATAATCTGGATCTCAGGTAGTCTGACAAGAATTATTAAAATTTACTATACTTCTACATGTGAAAGTACTGTGGCTACATAACTGAATAGTGAAAAGTCTGAAAATGTTTAGGATCAACATGTGTGCAAAGTTGATCTGAGAACAGAAAATAGCTTGGTCTGCAATTTTACACCAGCCACTGAAGTAGTAATTTCTTAGAGGAAAATTGATAAAAAACCCTAAATCTTCTAGGGTAAATTCTCCTCAGTTACATAGGCATACTCTCAGTTCCTCAAAAAATCTGAAGAAAAATAAGCCTAACTTTTGGAAAGAGAATCATGAAACAAAATTTACACACTTACAACAGAGCCCAAGAGGATTTTCTTTAGATGGGAATAACTCATAGTTGCTGAAATAAGTTTATTTCCTTATCTGACAAGCTCTGGCAAATTAACCATGTCGCACAACAGCAAAGCTCTCGGTGTGGCTGCTGCTGACATCAGAGAGTTGGAATGTGTCTGCAGCACATCCATTGCAAAGAGTTACCAGTCATTCCCTGAAAGCAGACGAGGTGTGAGAAACTACTGCACTTCTAATGAGGCCACTTCTATCTTTGTTAAATATACTGTTTATGTTAAAGATGTTTTACAATCATTTCAAGTCAAACCAGAGTGTGAATTCACCTGACATGAGAAAGCACAGCTGGGAGAAAAACTTCCTTCTCAGCAGTTTTTTCTCCTTAATACCTTCACTATGGGAATTTTAAATACATTTGCTTATTTGTCTTAGTCCAATTTCCTCTTCTAAAGTTTGTTTTAAAACCTTGAGTCATTAACTCTGTCTTAAATAAATACTGAAGAGAGAATAGATAGCTAGAGACATCAAGCCCCAAACACCTCTCCAGCTCTGAAGAGGTGAGTAAGAGTCACATCTAGCTCCAGTTCACACTCCTGTGACACCACTTATCAACAGCAAAACATTGGGACAAATTTCAGTCAGACTTCACAACATCCCTTTTCCACTGAAGAGCTTAATGTACATTCTGCAGAAGGGAGAATTGGAGCAAAGCCCAGCTAAAAAACGTGTCAGCACTTACACAGCAGGACAGCACAGGACAGAGAATTAGGTAGCGGCCTTCTAGCAAAACCTGTGAGCCAACCCACAGGTTGAGGATTGCTAAAATCATCCTTTTTGAGAGACAGCAGCCCCTGAATGCATTAAGGGCTTCATAAGTGCCCAGTGAGAGGGTGAGGCCTGTGTTCCATCATGCCACCTGTGGCATCACAGGTTCTCTGTGGTGCTCCTGTATCAGCATGCTCTAACTCCTCTTCCTCCCTCTTCAAATACTAGTAGTCAGTTTCTTAAAGCTGTAGCTAGAGCCTTGGATATTCCAATACAAAATTGTTAAGCTGCAACTGTTCATGGGTTTCATGCTGTTCTGTACTTATACTCACCTTTTCCAGAAATGAAAGTGGTGAAGGTATCCACACAAATACACATATGTAAGCCCTGATCTGAAGCTCACTTTGATGATACTGCAAATATCATAGCACAGCACTACCATTTCATGGAAGGTTATATATATCTAATAGCTGAGATACAGTAGCTTCTTAAACAGCCTCTCAGGCCAAGTTGTAATTTTATTTGAGACTTTATTCTTCATTCTTTTCACTGCAAAGTGAAATAAGTCAGTTTAAACGACTAGGAGGTCAAGCAAACCTCTTTGATTTGCTCTCAGAAATGTAGGGATGCTGGTAAATATGGCTGAGAAGAGCCCCTTAACTGATAGTCTGAATGCTCCTGTTATGCATCCAAGAAAACTGTCGTCTTTAATGTCTTTTTTCTAAGAGTTGCAAAGAGCAGATACAGCCAAGGTAGTTGAGGAAGCTCCCAGCTCTTTAGGATACTTGTAGGTACAGCTGCAAGCTCTTAAGCAGCTTAGCTAAAACTGTAGGAAAGGAATAGCCTCTAATGACCTTTCAGTTATAAATCTCTGAACTAAAGAGTGATTCTGTTCTTCCTACATTCATATGGTCTGAGTATCAGGATTTCTTTCAAGAGGTCCTTTACCCACAGTTCACTAGGAAGGTACCCTTCCTCTGAAAGTTTTCTGCATGAGTACTCGGGCAGCTGCAGGCTCCATGCTGCAGTGAGAGGATGATGCAGAACTCTGTGAGGTGGGTAATTATGTGGATGGTGTTAGAAGATCATTTGTTCTGGAAGAGATGTGCAATGTCTGTTGCAAAACCTGGAAGGTCAGCTGCAGATTTCTCAACAACTATTCCTTAATATCTGAATTGAGCTGTGGAGCCAGTGTGACTTCAGGGTACAAAGACTAGGAGGGAAGTCGTGGACTTATTGACACTGGAGTTCATTTTGCTTTTTCCCCATTTAGGCGCTTCTGAAGATTGCATAAAACATTTTAACATAGAAAACCAAAGCTATGCAAAATGTTTACCATGAAACCAAAACCATATTAGAAATTTGGAATCCAGCATGGGGTTGGTCAATGCTCGCATGCCTTTTGTGAAAACTGCTTTGAGAGAAGTCAGGCCGATGTATCGTTTTGAGATGGAATTATGGGAAGCAGAATGCTTGGCTGAGTTTCACATTGCATGCTCTGAATTCATTTCAACCTGAGAATTATGCAAAATTGGGAGCATGAAAATTCATACGGATCAATACTGGGAAATGCACTGAAGAAGTGTTTCCATGGTTCCTTAAAGCTTCAGGGCTAGCATTTGGTGTTGTTTAGTGCACGGAAGCTGTTTGTGATTTTCATGACTAAGGTCTTCAAGAAAAGTCTACTTTGATGAATCACTGCAGATCACTTTAAGATAGTTTCTCTGTGTTTATTTTCTTCCTACCAACATATTACAGAAAGAGAAGGCTTGGCATAAACATTGGCCTAAGTATGTATAGCTGATTTATAGGAAATCTAAGATGTAGATGTATATTTCTAGAGTTGAGGTGCAAACTGTATTTTGAAGTACCTTTTGGAAAGCCCCAGAAATATGAAGTAAAAATGACCCCCCTGGTATACAGTCATGTTCAGGGCCAGTCATGAAGAAAACAGAAAGGTTTAAACTTGTCCAAGGCAGGGTGGGGGTGGCAAAAGACTAGATAATTCTATGCGACTTCACATGGCCAGTGTAGTATAGAGTTTGTGAGAGGGAAGAGCAAGTGTAATACAGAAAACTGACATTCTATGAAGAAATGGAAATGACCTGGAATAATTTGGGAGCTGGACAGAAAAAGACGTGGCATTGGGTTTTTCAAAGGCTTAGTGTGTAGGAGGAATACAAAAAAACAACCCATAAAAATAAATGAAACTTAAAAAGCTATGTATTTTGCATGTAAAAAAGGTAGTTCAATGTCACCTCAAAAACTCCCCTTTAGCACTAACCATGTAAGTTTTTAAATTCCATCTATAGCTCACCTCAGTACTGCAGGAAGCCAATGATGTTTCCACCCTTTAAAGATGCCAGAGGCTCCAACTTCTTGTTGAATAAAAACTCATTAGCAGAGCCATATGCTGCTCACTGGAGAACTCTTTCTGGGAGGAAGAATAATAGATACAGCACTACTGTGTAAACAACTCCCTCAGCCTTTTTACTCACTTGGAGGTCCACCTGCTAGTGGACATGAGGGGGTAGAAAGAAAAGACCATTTCTCAGCAGGAAAGAATGAGTCATTTATCCCTTGAAGATGGCCAAGCAGGAGGAAGAGAGGAAGCCCAAGTCCTTACCAGCACTTCCAAGCTCACAGCAAAAGTGGAACAGTTTCGGTCGGCAGCAAGTCCCAGCTGCCTAAAGCAGGAGTATAAAAAAGGCACAGTAGGTAGAGGTACCATAATGCAAATCATGAGGAATTTACCTTAATGCAAGTAGTTAAAGAGTTGCTTGGGGACTGTGGGGAAAAAAAAAAAAAAAAAAAGACTTTAATCTCTTTTGGAATTACTTGCCAGCTTGAGGAATTGTATCACTGAGGGTTCTTGTTTACACATTTAACCTGACATTGAATCTCAGTCTTTTGCTTTCAGCTTCCAGCTGCAAATAGTTGGGAAGTCTGATCATACAATTAGTGAGGGAAAATAATTTCCCTTTCATAAACTTTGTATTTTCTGCCTCCTAATCACAGTGAATGTCCCCTCATTCTTTTGGAAGATGAGACATAAACCCTATACATATTTTGCTTATATGAGTACTTATTATCATCATCTTCCCCATAGTCTCAATTTTTTTCATACAACCATGGGTCCATATCCTTAATTGTTTCTGAAGTAATTTTGTAATACTCCTTTCAGGTCTGCACTACTCTAGCCTATTGAAGGTTAACTCCATGAAGAAAATGACATTGCTTTGCATTTACTAGTGTTTTAAGAAGAATAAAGATTCTATTGATGAAGAAGATAAATATTTTATAAATATTTTATAAATATTTTATTTCCTATCCAGGGATTTACTTGAAATCTGCAGCAACCATAGAAGAAATCTTACCTTTCAATGACCACATTTGGTCGTGTTTAGTACATGGAAGTTGTCCAGGAGCAATAGGTAACTTACTGCTTCAGCTTACATTGCATCACCGTGGAGGATGTCATTGCCATTACACAGACTGAATGAAGGAGATTTGGGGATGGAAATAGCTGTAAATCTGAGTCTTAACATTAAATTCATATAGGCATCATTTACAATACCTCTCCCTGTCATCAAGAAAGCAAGGGAGCCTTTGCTAAGGGTAGGTATAGCAAGAGCAGGTGTTCTTTATGCAGGAAAACAGCCTCTTTTAAAGTGTTGATTATCATACCATTTATTTAGTCTATACCGTTGGAAAGGCAGTAACTCTAGGAGAAAATATTTTGAAACAAATGTATCTCAGGTTCTTCATAAGATATAGACATTTTACATAGTGCAATGAGTGTAAGTATTGTGGAAAATAATTTGATTTTTGCCCTTAAAAAAAACCCCAAACTGCTCAATGTTCTAGCAGATATCAGACTGAAATGAGAATGTGCATGCATCTTAATTGAATTGATTAATTAGTATACTGGGAATCTGGAGATAATATGAGAGAATACTGGTGCACATTCATGGTTCAAGTCAAATATCCTGAGAAGCTGAGGGTCTTTTGACTTGAAGTCAGTCTTAGCTTTCCAGCCCAAGCAGTAATAACAACAAAAAAGTCTTTCCTTTTTCTTATTAAATCTATCTGTTGTAAACGTCACCTAGCAGCTGTACAGCCCACTTTATCAGGAAGTGTGCTGGAGTTCAGATAAAGTTTGTTATCTCTTCTGAAGTGGCCACCCTGTTAGATAGCAACAGCCCTGCGTGTTTGCATAACTCGCAGAACATCCTCAACACATAATCCCTCTGCTCTTTTCACTACAACCTTAGAGCAGAAAATCAATTTTCCAGTGAAACAACATCCCAAAACTAACAGAATTTACAATCTGGCCGCAACAGCCCATACCTAACAACTATAAACTTGCCAGGCAACCTTGTTCACAGTCCTAATGCAGCAGCAGGATGTGTCTCAGCTACATGTCTTGCACTACAACTTTTATTTGTCTGATAACAATATCTGGAGTGAAGAGCTTCTGCAAGAGTGTCAGTCAAAACTAGATAAAAAGTGATCAGTTCTGAGCAAGATGACTGGCTACCTTGCTGGTCAGATTTACAGTCTATCTCAGTACTGGCCATATAGCAGGGATTTCTAAACACTGCAAAATGCAAGAAAATTTTTCAGGACATAGGGGAAAGGGACTCTAGATGCCTGATCAAAAAGCCAGTGTAATGGAAAAATTCCTTGATGAATCTTAGTTCTGGTCTGATCTCCTCCAGGCTCTGTTTCAGCACACATATCTATGAAGGTTTCATCTCCTCATAAATAAGAACTGGTAGCTTGTGGCTTTCACAATATTGTTTGTTTTGTAATCTTTATTGGAGCTAACGTTTGGTAAAGTTCATAATTTTATTCATATTTCTTATATTTTATTTTATACTTCACTTTTAAAAAGAAGTCTACAAACCCTGACCCCAAACCCCCCAAAAACCCCAAAACCCCACCACACCAAAAACCAAGAAGGAAAGGGCAAGTATGCTGATAAATTAAACTAGAGAAGGAAAGAGCAAGAAGAGAAAATAATCTGTAGTATTAGCTACTCAGAACTGGCCAAACCAGTCTATGCAGTACCCTTTTCCTATCTGCCTTTATCTTCATGGCAGGGCCGAGGAAGAATGGGATCTCTAACCACCAAATTTTCATACCACTTTAGGTCAGAGAGAATGATGTGTTTATTTTTTCAGTATCAGAATTCAGCATACAAATGGCTGGATTCCTCACCAAATGCATTAGTTCATGACGACTCTGGCATCTATTTTTCAGAAGCAATCTCTCCAAGAATATTTGAGTATAACAGGTGAAAATGAGCTATTTTACAAAATGAGAGAAAGTTTACTTTGCAGGCTGGTGTTCTACTACAGCCCACAGTAAATTCCATGATGAAATTTAGTGCCACAGTATTTCTCAAACCATCTGTCATGTCAGGAGAGCTCTGAGAGGACAGAAACCTTAGGCGTTTCAGGGTTACAAAGGGCTGTGAATCATAGACAAAGGGGGCAAATGTTTTTTCAGACATGTCAGCACATAACTGACAAACAGTTAATCCTTCAGTAACGGGTTAACCTGCTGCCCTGTTTCTAACCATGAGAAATGTTCCTGTGAGGAGTTCCCTCACTTGTCGTTTGGACTGTCAACCTGCTCAAATGAGTTTGCTTCAAAGCCCAAGCTAGTTTAGATACTGAAGCACTAAACCAACTACTTTTCTCTCTCTGCTGCAGACATTTTATTCTCAAATCATTCTTCCCTTATCACCTCTCTTTCTCAAAGGCTTTCCCAGAGCCTGACAGCTAGTGGGAAAATTCTGCATTGGGAAAACTACTAATGGGTGAAGGAGGAGAAAAAGTCAGGTTTGAAACAAAATTAAAGGCCTCTTGTAGCGTAATGCTTTGGATTCGGACACTTGCTAGTGTCTGTTTGGCACTATTGTAATTTTTTATTAAACTATAATGCAGTTGAGATGGTTGTATACTATGCTTTTCTTCAGACTAGTGTGTTTTAACCTTATAGAAAACATTATGTAAAACAGTGGCTAAGGTACTCATCTGAGAGGTGGGAAACTGAGAAGGAAGGTATAGAGCACACCTTCTAAATGGTTTGCCTGACTCCTGAAGGAATTGGATATCCAAACTATAAGTCTGCAGCTCCCATAACTCTGAGTGAACCAATGATGTACTTCTTTGTCTTTAATCTGCTGGTGGGAAACATGAAGGTGACAAAAAGATTTCCCCCAATTCTTTGGTAAATCACTGCTGTGCTGCAAATAACCCAGAGCTGACTTGAGTCACCAAAACAATGAAGTATAGCTGTTGTAGCAGGGGAGTATAGCTCTCTTTTTTTTCTTTCAAATGATAGACTCAAATGCTGGAAGAGGTATTTCTATGAGAGCTTCCATCATAGACTTCAGAGCAGGCACTGCAGCATGTTGACATACCTTGTAATTGGGTATAGTGATAGTAGAAGGGAGTGTGGTACACAATTTTGTGTGCTGCACTGACAATACATGCAAGTATAAGCCAATCCATAAACAGATCAGCTTTCTCAAGTACATGTTCCTTTGTACTTTAACCTGGAAGGCATAGCCTATGTTTGGCTTATGGATATTCCTTGGCAACATGTTCTCACAACCTGGCAGAATGTGGTCTTTCAGCTTTCAGTGGTAGATAATTAAGTCCCAAGAAGATTTTTGTATGGCCAAAGTTTTTTTTGACAAGACTGAAGTCCTCTGTTCTATAGGGAGTTTAATGATTCCACAGTGTTGTGGGTTTTTTTTTTTCCATAAGAGATGCTGTTTCCCAAGTCCATGAATTTTTGGCCAAAATTCTCCTTCCCCTGCTGATCTCCTTTCTGCTCTTTGCCAAGTGTCTGCTTGGATCCCAACCTCCAGCTGAGAGATGGAGGCATTTAAAAGATGGACAGAGTAACTCTTTTATGAATATCATTTGTAAATTGCTCTGGGATGGCAGGCACTATATAAATGTAAAATATCATTACTATTAAACTGTCACGGAGCAGCATCCTGTGTTCTTTTCTTTCTCTTGGAAATAAGGTGGAAATAATCTTCACCATAAAAACTGGTTGATAACATCTACTGAAACAGCTGGTACCCTGACTTGTTTAATTGAAGTGGGTACTTAGATGAAGCTTGACAAATGAAAAAGACAGTGAACACTGCTTATGTTTCTTAGCATGCAGTTTAGGTATCTTTTGCCAAAAGGGTTTCTGAGTCCCTGCCTCATGTCTGCCTGGTCATCTAGAGTTCTTAGTTGTATTAAAAAAAGGGTTTGTGGAAGTGGCTGTGTAGATTAGGTAGTACATTCAGTCCTATGAAGGTAGTATGAGCAGGACAAATACTGAAACACATGTGTGTGTAGAGACCTTATGAGTGTGGATTGCAGGGAAAGAGGGCTTGACTGAACTGAGGCAGAAGCCGTTATTTTGCCAGCTGATGTTTTCTGGAAGGAAGGAAGGAGCAGGTGATGTTCTGGGTAAATATAGGACAAGTCACAACTACATATATGAACCTCCAGAAGCTCTGTAGGAACAGGGTTGGGAAGACAATGTAACACAAGGTGCTAAAGGCAACTGTTTTTCTCATAAAAAAAAAGAATCATTCAATGCATCCATCATTATCTAGGTTCATTTTGGATAAGGCAGCTATAGAGTTCTTGAGCATCTCCAGTGGAAGATACTGTTAAGTGTGTACATGTGTGTGTGTTTGTGTCGGCCTTCCGGCAGGAAGACTGAGGATTCCTATGATAAGGAGCACACCAAATAAAGCATTTATTTCCAGAAAGTATCCCAGCCCAGCCAAAATATGAGTAGGGATGTGGGGGGCAGCAAAGATGGAGGGAAGATTTCAATTTAGGACTTGATTGATCACAGTTCACCTGTTTTTATCCCAAAGAAGAACTGTCTATACAATTCAGCTGTTGCTGAATGGGGTCTGTTACGAATCCAGACTTGGCTAGTAAAATCTCTGTAATAAAAACATGTCTTTGATGTCCAGCCCAGTACATAAAAACCAAAAGTATGATGTTACCAAGGTGAATGGGTGAATGGTTTGGGTTAACATCTGAGCAGTTACAAATGTCACAAGCTTGGAGAGATTTAAAAAACCAATTGAAACATCCACTGAAGCCAGGTTTCTGGTTTAAATTTAAAAGAAATGAAAATATCTAATATATTTTATGGAGTTGTCAGGCATGAAATTGCATCTCTGAGAGTCTGAAAAACACTGAGAATTTAATACATGTACTTTAGATAATGACATACAAATAAAAGCGATAGCAAATGATTCATGATGCATTATGCTAAATACCAGACTGTGCAGCAGGAGCAATATATGTCTGAAGATAGCATGTGGCACGATTATGATATTGTCCTTCCTTCTGATAAGTATGTACTAAAAGAAAAAGAACACCTGACAGGCTTTCTCCTCGTGTGATGTGAGTATGATACCAAACAAGACAGTCAAAATCTTTAATCTACAGAAAAAAGTCTGTGAAGCAAGGTTTTTATTTTATGGGATAAACACCTTCCCTAGCCTTTCCTAGGAGCAATTACAGGTTGTTGCTATTCTTTTCTGCTCATGAAGGAAAGCAAAACTTGGTTGGACAGAGCCATCTCCTCTGTCTTCTAGAAGCTCAGCATATGTCTTGTCTGTATGCTTCATAACCTGCAAGAAGAGGACATGAGAATGAGAGGGAAGCTGAATCCTGTATATTGAGGGGAGGGATAAAAGAAAAAGCTAGTTTTAACTGCTAAGACCAGTCCATGCAGTGGTTGTTATTTTCCTTGACTGGTGGGGAATTAGAGCACACTCCTGAAGGGTGCAGCTCTAAGTTCCCATCAAAGCTGTGCTCCCAGGGACTATACAATCGCAAGCTATAAATTAATACATACATTTCATATTTTTCTGCATGAGGAGAAGAATGTTTTTCTTGCATAATCTTTGGGATCAATAGAGTTTTCTGATAACAGTTTATACTCCCTGAAACTCCACAAGGAGATACTAATGGAGCATCATGCACTCTTTGCCTCATGATGCTAGTATATAGCCCAATGGTCCCAACCAGTCAATATGTTTTAGACATAATTTCTTTTGCACAGAAATGCCGAATAAGGAAAGAAGACCAGGTTAATAATTCAGAAAATGTAAAAGAAAGGTCAGGTAAAGCAAAACTGTACTGAAAGAGTTCAGTAAAACTTATGGAAATCTTTGTTTGGCAGTGCTTGAAGTTTTCATGAAATGTCAGTGACTGTAGCAGGAAGTCATGTGTGAGTTGTATGACCACTTGGATAGCAATATTTCCATCTAGAAAGACAAAATCAACAGGAATGTTGTGTGGTGTTAGTGGGAACAATATGGGAAAACCTCAAGCTCTTATTCCTTCATGAGGATTTAATTTTGTTGGCTTTATGCAACCCTGAAATCTAGTATACATCTCTGTAAGTTACAGCAGCTAAAAGAAGGATATACCAAACTGGAAAAGATGAAAGGAATAGACTGCTTTGGAGCAGGCATGTGAGCCAGAATTTGACAAGACAGTAAAGTGAAAGTTTTGTGGATTTAGGCAAATTAAAACCAAGTCTTCATCATTATGGTTCTTTGTCCCCCTCTGGTGACTGAAAAGCTTCAGAGGTCTGTGAAGCAACTACAGCATTTGGGCTGAAAAGGAAGGTGGTGGTTGTGGTTGTTGTTATGTCTATTTTGTTTTATATCCCGACAGTTGCAACTAATCCTGGACTATTCTTGCTGCTTCACTGCTAATAAGCCATACAAGAGTCTCCTATTTCATGAGCAACACCTGATAAACCTAGTCACAGAGTATTTCTGGCTTCGTGTGAATTGTCTTCTGTGCCTAATGGGTCTCAATGGAGGCAGAGGCAGGCAGAATCCTTTTCCTGTGGCTAAATGATTTGCTCCAAATGGCCATTTTTCATGGAGTATGAAGGCAGTGGATATTGGCATTTCAGAGTCACAGAGGTGCTTTTTCAAAGTCAGTCAGGTCTGCGTTCATGCTCATGCCTCTGTGTTTGTGGGGAACAGAGTGGGACACCACTTTGTGCCTGCTCATGTTACAATTCAGAAGCAGAATTATGGGGGTCAGACCTTTTCCATGGTGTAGCTCTGTTGTATCCTTCTGCTAAAACCCCAGTTATTCTTAGCCACTTATTAAAAGCTTAGTGTAGGAAATGGATATATTAATTCATGAAAGTACAGATCTGTCCAACAGTCAGAATAAGCATTGCAAATGGTTATGAGCATATAAGAATAAGCATATAAACAGTTGGACTCAATGATCTTGAAGGTCTTTTCCAGCCTAGAGGATTCTATGATTCTATGATTCTATTGGATGACTACAGTGAAATATGGGGCTGAAGTCACCAAAGCTGTGCCTAACTCCTAGATATCTGTATACTATTGGCCACTGCAATGCATTTAGTCACCCAGGTATCTTAAAAATTGCAGGGGGGCAGAAAGTGCTCCAGAAAAAAAAAAAAAATGCCAAAAGGAAGCACGGTAAGTGGGGAGCTGCCTAAAATAAACAGTAAGAAAAGCTGAGAACAGATGTGAGTCTGAAGACCTCCCTTCCCCTGCCTACAAAAGTTAAATGCCTACATTTGCTCAGAGGAGTTCACTGCTGTGCTCTTTCTCCTAATGTAAAAATGAAAGCCTGGACAAACCATTCCTCGTCAGAAGAGGAAATGGTGATATCACTCCTTTTTCCCCAGTATCACCATCTACCCAGAGCCCTTGCATGGGCTTGGTCAGGCAAAGGTCCTGTTCGTTCCTCTGTTTGGTTTGAAACCAGAGCTTTTACCTTCTCAATTGTTGGGCACTGCTGTATGTAGCATGGCGTACCCTCATCCAGCTGGCTGAAACTGTTCCACTTTTCTGTAAGATGTGTAAACACTCACTCAGCTAGATCAAGAGCAAGTTACCAACGTGGTAACCCAGTGTTAGAAAACTCATCTGATGTCTCTGCCAGGCAAGTTCAAGTCCTTGTGCCAAAAGACGTATATGCAAATAGAACAAATTCCAGATGAGATAGCTGGTACCCTAGGTCGGATTATGTTGCTGGGAGATGTGATGTTTAAACTTCTTCCTGCACAAAAGGAGATTTGAGACTCCAACACCTTGGGCGGCCATTCTTACAGCTAGTGTGTAAGATGGTATCACCTTCTTTTAGGTGTGTCTGATGTGAAAGCAGGTATGCCTAACCTCACCTCTCATATAGGCCCTTGAGCCCGGTAACCAAACAGGACTATAGATATGAATTTTGTTTGGCAGTCATAGGGTCGGTGCTATTTAACTTCCTGCCCTCAGGGCAGATGCGGTTCTACTGGTGTTCAGTGCAAAAAGTATAGACATGGAGAGCACTTTGTTGGCCTTGGGAACTTTAATACCTTCAGAGTAAGGAAGGATTTTTTTCTTTTCCTTGGTGGAACTGTGTGTTGGGCCTATGTGTCTAAAATGTCAATTATGAACCTGTTTCCCTTGGGAATCTAAGCTAAAAATCCATTGCAGATGGTATTATGGCTAGCATTAGCTGAGTTAGTAGGTGACTTTCCACCAGCTGGTGCTACACTAGTCAGCAAATAGTATCATCTGGATCTCAAACACTAACTGCAGATACTGTTTGGAAATCTTCTCAACCTGTTTGTTTACGGCTTAGACTGAATTGCCATACATAATTGCATTGTTTTACTACCCATGTCTACATTATGTGAATATTTATAGAGAACTCAGCCTTCAAAGAATCTGTCGCTGCATCTATTTGGCTCAGTGTAACAACTCCAAACGGTTCTTTTAGGGTGTGATGTTCCTTCAACATTTTGGGTACCCTGGGTCTAGTTGAAAGCCCATGAAAGTCAGAATAAATCCACGAATTCAGTGAACTCTGAAAAAATATTTGTTTTGTCCCCTATCCTAGGGTAACAGTTGCTTTTTGCAAAATATTTAAACATTTCTAATAGTTAGGCTTAATTTTATGTATTATCCCACCATCACTGAGACTACCTATGCTACCAGCAACATGTATGCCACGAACACAGTGTAATTAGATAAATGGACCCATGCCTGAAGCTAAAACCATCTTTTAGAAAAATACTTGCAGATCCTAGCTTATGTCACAGAGAGAAATACAAAGCACAAACCCTTAGAGCTTTTGTTATATTCACTAACACACTGACTCAGGAAAAAGCTGTACTAGAAAAGACTGCTGGATCATTGTTAATGTATCAAGGGCCATACTAGTTTACCTATTTATGTTCTCACTGAGCCTAATAGGAGGCAGAGTTGCATCTTCTGCATAGCTCCAAAGTGCTGCTGCAGGTCTGTCTGCCTGTCTGTATATGACAGTTGTAGCTTCTGAAAAGATTGGGATACCCCAGAATACTTCATTTCAAAGCATCTAAATATTGAGAAAGGTGAGAAGTGTCAAGATCCTTATGTCTAATTGCTGAACCCAGGAACATCTTTCAGATGTTCAGTTTGTAACTGGTCAGGAAGGGTTAAATCTTCAGGAATGTTGGAATGATGTATCTTTGCACACTCTTTGTGACAGCTTTGAGTTTATTTATGGTAATTGGGAAGTAAAGGTATTCTGTCAGGTCACCTGTGAAACATCTGGCTTCAGTTTTGGTAAAGTAGTGCATCAAAGGAGTTAAAACTTATTTGACTATGTTTGGCATAGGTCAGAAAATATTTGGCTGTCAATACACCAGGTAGATTTATGGTTATGCATGGACAGAAAGAAAGAGTTGAACAGATTTCGGAGAAATAACAATGCCCTTTTCCTTTGATAAATCCGTTGGAATTTCATTTTTGTTCAAGTCAGCTTCCTGCCACAGATGCAAAATGCATCTGTTTTTGATGGCACACTACAGAGTAATATGAACAGTGAAGAAAACAAGACAGAAAAGGCTGCTCTTCTGTCACCAGAGGGACAATTTTTGTTTTGATCAGCCTCCATAGAGTAGATAAATCAAAGATATTTCATGTCAATGCAATGCCTGATCTTGAAGTCATGTCGTAGCCAAAACACTTTCTGAGTACAGTATTAATTTGCTGTAACTTACTCTAATTGTAGACAGCAATTACAGAATCACAGAATGGTTGAAGTTGGAAGGGACCTACAGAAGTCATCTGGCCCAACCCTCCTGCTCAAGCAGGGTCACCTTGAGCTGGTTGCCTAGAACCATATCCAGATGATTTTTTAACTCCAAGGATGGAGACTCCACAACCTCTGTGAGTAACCTATTCCAGTGCTCCGTCACCCTCAGAGTAAAAACGTGTTTCCTGATGTTCAGATGGAGCCTCCTGTGTTTCAGTTTGTGCCCTTTGCCTCTGGTCCTGTCACTGGACATCACTGGAAATAGCCTGGCTCCATCTTCACTCTGTCTTAGGATATTTATATTCATTGATGAGATGTCTCTGAGCTGTCTTTTCTCCAGGCTAAACAGTCCCAGCTCTCTCAGCCTTTCCTTATATGAGAGGTGCTGCAGTCACTTTACCATCTTAGTGGCCCTTTGCTGGACTTTCTCCAGTATGTCCATGTCTCTTTTGTACTGGGAAGCCCAGAACTGGACCCAATACTCCAGATGTGGCCTCACCAGTGCTGAGTAGAGGGAAGGATCACCTCCCTCAACCTGCTGATAACACCCTTCCTGATGCAGCCCAGGATACCATTAGCCTTCTTTGCTGCAAGGGCACATTGCTGGCTCATGTTCGACTTGGTATCCACCAGGACCCCCAGGTCCTTTTCTGCAAAGCTGAAGTGGTCATTTTTGCAGTAGGCATCAAATGCCCTATTTTTTCTAGTTTCCCACATTTTCTTTCATCCACCTGCTTCTCCCTGCAATTTTCAGAGTAAAAGTCCATGGCTATGTAGAAGCACATGTAGAGGTTTTTTTTCCTCTGCAAGTGGGACTATCTTGAATCAATGCAATCTTACCAACAGCTCTAGCAGTCATGAAATGTGAGACATGAAGAATGGGAAAGATTTCAGCCTAAAACACAGAAAATTGCTCTAATGTATTCAAAATCCTTCAGCCTTTTCAGTGCATGGTGGGGCTGAATTTTAGGCAAAGCTTAGGCTGATGGTTTATGAGAGATTGTTTTGGAACTTGGTACTTCAGTATTGTCTGAAGGCAATCAGGATTCAGCAGCTAAGGCAAAATTGTCCTGACAGCATTTTCATTTGTACTGTCTCAAGCTCTAGGCTTGTGTTAAGGCTCAAAGTCTGAAGATCCAAAGGGAGTTTGGTACTTGATGGGGACTCTTTGCCTCATTTCCTCAAGTTCACTAGCAAACTTGACCCATGACAACTACTTCAAAATTTCACAGGGTTATTTGAAGACAAGTTTGAAGTCCAGCTTACAGCAGCAGGAAGCAGACAAAACTTCACAGATATCTGACTGAAATCTGAAGTGGGCAAACTTGGGAACTGAAAAAAGGTGATGGTTCAAGACTACTGGAATCCCTAGTTCGCTCAGCGACATTTTCATTCAATGTTTTCACTTGTTTTTATTCCAGTGTAAAGGATTGGGCAGAAGCCCCCCTCCTTGCACATTGTGAAGGCATCTACCACACAGGCAGCTTCTACAAACTTAGGCTGGAGAAAAAGTCAGGAAAAGAAATACAAAGGGTCCAATAAAAAAAGGATTCATAAACAGAAGCCCCAGCAGCAAGTATATGAAATAGTTCAGGGTGATGATCTTCACACTTACAACTTCAGAGAAGTAACTATAGAGGTTCAGAGGTGTGAAACACAGCTTTGTGTTTTCCAAGATAAATGCATAGGGGATTCATTGAGGGCAGTTCTAGGCAAAGCAGAAATGACACTAAGAATATTTCATGGAGGCCAAACCCACAACTTTACAACCTGCAAAGGGAGGCATAAGACTTCCTAAACACCCTGGCTAGAAATAACCGTAGCTGGAAACATAAGCTGACGAACAGGTTTTTTTCATTAAACCTTAAGCTATTTGAAAGAGGGTGGTATGGGAATTAAAGCTAGAAAAATTCCCCTAAGGGAGAACACTGATGGAAGAAAAGACAATGCTACAATTATTTGAAATAAGAGGAAAGTAACAGAATTCAAAAATGGAATTCTTTCCTTGAAAGGAATCTGCTTTGGGCAGGGGGTGATGGAAAGAACTGTAGCTGGAGGGGAAGAGGTGGCGGCAGGGTGAGAGGGGTGAAAGAAGAGGGAAGCATCTGGACACCTGGGCAGTCTAATAGGAAAAGGTGCCAGAAGGCACTATTTTCTCTGATTTTAACTCCATCGTATTCTGTCTTGCAACAGATTTGTATTCTGCCTGCTAGCACATTGGTTACCACCTATACTATGTTTCTGGGGCATAAGAAGAAAATCTAACATGTTTTGTATTTACAACATGTCTTGCACCCACCCTTCCATGGAATGGACTGGGCCACGTGACCCTTAACTCATTTCACAGCCCATCTTTTTAGGATCATAGGCTGATTTGTGTTGGAAAGGACCTCGGAAGGTCTCTAGTTCAAACTCTTGCTTAAAGCATGATCAGCTCTGAAGTCAGACCAGGTTGCTCAGGGTCTTGCCAGTTGCCAGTCAGGTCTTGAAAACCTCCAAGAGTGAAGACAGCACAATCTCTCTGGGCAACCTCCTCCACTTCTTGATGGTAGTCATGGTGTAAAAGTTTTTTCCTTAAATCCAATCTAAATCTCTCCTTTCAGCTTATGTGTGTTACTTCTCATCCTTCCACCATACACTGATGGCTCCATCTTGTCGATGACCTCCTCACAGGTACTGGGATCCTGCTGTTAGATTCCCCCAAGCCACCATCCAAAGATGAGATATTATTAGCAATACCCTACTCTCACTATGTTGCAACACCAAAAGGCTAAAGGGTACTAGTATCTGCAGTATACCTATACTTTACCTTTCTTCATCAGAGCAAGAATTTTCTGAAATGGGCACTTAAAGAAAGCACTGAAAAACAGCCAGAGATTTGGTCTTGCTAAACCATGGTTACTTCTCCAGGCTTTCATGGTGCTGAAATGAAAATCTCACAAGAACAAATTTACTTCTGAAATTTTTGCTACTTCTTTATTTTTCCCCTTGGCATATCAGCTTGCCATTAAAACCAGCCCTGTAAATGATGAATATATAATTAAATAAATTTTGGAAAAAGTAATTTTTAAAGGCTTTGTGTAGATTTCTAAGCCTTTTTTTTTTATTATCCAAAATGGCTTGTAATGCCCATCAAAAATTATCCAAAAAGGTGCATGAAACAGAGTCAGAACTACTTTCAGCAACTGTTTCTACAAGAAGATTCTCAGAGAGAAATTGTATCTTTATTTCCAGGCTTTTAGCACCTACAGAAACTTTCAAAGTCACTTGTCAAGTTTATCAGTGCTTTGAACAATCTTTTAAACCAAAACCAGAAAACTTCTGATTTTATCATGCATATAATTTGCCAATAAAATCTGTATTGAAAAAGATAAAATATCAAGATTTGGGAAGCTGTATGAAGGTGTTTACAGTAGGTTCAGCAGAGACTTATTTAAGCAAAAAAAAGCTGAAGAAAATAACTCTTACATAAAAACCTTTATCCAGAACTTCACTCTTTGATAAACTTTATAGAAAGGCAAAAATTGAAACTGAAGGCTAGGCTTTGTAAAGGACTCCCTGGAAAAGAGGGACCTGAAGGCTCACAAACATTTTAATGCCCAGATCCTATTTAATATAAATAGGAAGAATATTCCAGCTAAAGCCAGTGTGAACTACAAGATGAAACAGGCAGTGATCTAGGTCCCATCAGGCATTTAGAACACTTAAAAAAAAACAAAAACAAAAACAAAACCAAAAACATCCCTCAAACTCCCTCATCTTCTTTGTGTCAAAGGTATTTTAGCTTCTGCCAAAAATGCTTAAACTTTCCTAGATCCCATCTGTGACACAAGGACAGAACATAAGGCAAGGACAGAACCTGGTCAGGATCTCTAAAGCTATTCACTGCTTTGTAGTCTATTTCACTGATAAATTTGAATGAAAGTTGCTGGCAAGCAAGCTGGAAAAAATATGTCCTAAGCTGATAAATACCTAAAATGCAGGGCCTATCTCAGACTGCACAGATGAACTAACTGATTCCAACCATTCTTATGAAAGCAAAGAGGAAAACAATGTTTTCTTATCATAAAACAAAACAGGAAAAAAAATCTCTAGTATTGGAGAATAACAAGGTCAGCTTTTCTAAAGAACAGGTTTCGAGGGAAAGGGATTATTTTTTATTCTCTACCTTATTGTACTGACACATAAGACAGGATAGAAACAAATACTGTCAAGATCATACTTGTGTTCAGATATTTGCAAGGTCATTAGGCATTTTGAAGTTCAAGGGAGTTCACTGACTGAAAGAAATTCAAGCAATAATGTGCTGGATCTCCATCCTTAGAATAGAGTTTGTATCAGGGGATATAGACATATTTTAAAGATTATTACAGAAACATTAAGTTATATCCTCTTCAGATTTTTTTTCTAAGTCCAGGTTGATAAAGCAAAATGATGAAGTCACAATTAGTCTTTTCCAAAATCTACAATAACGTGAACAATATATGCCAGATATAAATTCATATTTGCTTGATTTCTTTGGTAATTTAGTATTTTATATGTAGTTATGAAAATTTCCATTAGATTTGCACATATCTATCAGCCTAAACCCATGGTCCCATTCCAGCAGAAAGTAAAAAAAAAAAAAAAAATCTCTGGGTGAGAAACACCAATATTTAATCTGCTGCTCGTTATGAAAAGCACAGGAGTCTCTGATAAGATGACAAGCCATCACGTTTGGTTTACTTTTTTTGTAATAATTGCTTGAATATACTTGATTGATACTTTACTGAGTAGTAGAAAATAGAAAGGTATCTCCCAGAATAAGAGTACAGCAGTGCTGTCATCAATAGACTTGTTCATAAACATAATGTCTATGCATCTACAGAAATCAAACATGAACAGGGTTAGGAAAGTTCTTAGCAGAAGAGTGTAAGGGTGTTTTGTCCCCTTCACCGTGAATAAATGGGAAGTATGTGTGTGTATGAACCTGAACTTCATCTTTGGCTGTGGTGCCCTAATACACCCAGCAATTCCCCACAGTCAGTGCAATACAGTCCATTGCAACTTCTGCCCTGGCGCAGCTCAGCTATTGCAGAGCAGGTGAAATGTCCCTGGTGTGTGGTGAGTACAGTGGCAGCATCAGGGCATATGCAATCCTTTCTTTTCTTTGTGCTCTGGTCCAGTGAACGTCCCATACAGCTGATCTGCATGGGTGTGCAAGGTGGATTTGCTATTGAAGTGTGGCAAGAACACTACCTTCTGCTTGTGCAGTACTCACTATGCACACATTGAAGCTCCCTGATGACAGAGACCCAATTTGTTGGGGCTGTGGGATGTCCAGAAGCTCTACTGTAGGTGATGCCACAGCCAGGTCTTTCCAATGATCCTGGACAAGTGGTTGAATCCTACTGAAATAATTGTACCAGGAGGCAAAAGAGAATACATGCTAAAAAACCCCCAAACAGTCCTGAGTGTATTTTGTCCTGCTCCTGCTTTTAAGTCACTGTCATTGTCTCATCCCTCACAGACACCCCTTACTGCTGGATGAAGTCTCTGCCTTCTGCTCCCTCAGCTCATTAGTGAACCACTCAATGTGTCTTCCTATTATGATGCCAATATTTATTACTCCAATATGGGAAAAAAAACATTCATGAGAGATGGAAAAGAGCAAAGACAGTAGGGAAAAGATTATAAATACATTTTCTTAGCTTTTTGCACTTATTCTGTCAAAAAGATTCATAACTGAGCAGTATAACAGTAAGATAATTAAAAGGCCATTCTTTTGGAATGTCTTCAGAAGCCCCTGTTTCTGGCATACTGCTAAAATAAAAGTCAGCATGAAAAGTTACAAAAGATTCTATTTTTATTTTCACTCCAGTGATTTTTCCCCCCTGCTATCCTGACTCAGATTTCTTTCTTCTTTATGTGCAAAACTGGAGCAAATGAAGCGCACACCAAAATAGTTCATCTAAGAGAGGAATTGTTGAAAAGATCATTGCTTTAACAAAGATCACTGACTTTCCTTCTATATTTTCTACAGCCACCTTCATTTTTCGTCTGAAGTCAGATGTCCCCGGGAAAAACTTAACTAAAAAAAAAAAAAATTGCCTCATGTCCCTCCAGCCTGTATACAATTAAGCTTGTATTATTTCTCTGCCATTTTGAATAAAAGTGTGACTTTTTTTTTTTTTTTTTTTACATTCATGTTTTAAATAGACTTCCTGGACTCATCAGATAACTCATTTCTAGTTTTATCCCACATATACCCAGGTCACCCCTCTGGAACAGCCTGTGGTCTGGCCATTTTCAACTCTGACCTTTTATCATAAAAGCCGGATTGAGGGGTTAAATAGTCTTATAGTTTTCCACTTTAGCTGTCTGAACAAAACCCACAAAACTAAAGGATCTCACGGCCTGGAAAATTCTTTTGGTTGAGGTAGGTGGCTGTGTTGAACAGCCTCATGTTTCCCCTGAAATTCTACAACCTGTCAGTTGAATTTTAAGGAAAAGTGGTGTGATTCTTGTCTTATTTGTTTACTATGCTTTTTGAGGTGTTGAGCTTTCCTCAGTGTTAGAAATCTAAAATAGGTCGGTGAAAAGTAAATACAGATTTTTTTTCAGTACTCAGATCAGCTCTGACTTTGACCTACCTCTGAAACATCATTAAATGAATGTGGATGCAGATTCATGGCATTTATAGAGCTGGATGTTATGGTATGCTCCCAGTTCATGGCCAGTTTCATAAACATTTTTTGTGAAATTCTAGCTTCACTTGTGATAATGGTAAAATTCCCATGGATGTCAATGGAGCCAGGCAGTCACTGCTCAGCTTTTTTAGGGGCTTGTTGATTGGTTTTCAGCCCTTCTTTGCACCGTAGAGTTTCTGTTATCATGGTTGTGTTGGTAAAATCCCTTAATGCAAATACAGTGTGAAAGCAGTGTTTGCTGACTGGAAAAGTGCTTTGTGCATGTACTTAAACTACCTTCCTGAAAGTCATAACCAAAGCCAACTAGAACATCCTTCTGGCAACATGGTGTGTTCCATGTCAATAATTTTGCTGGCATAAGATCATCAGTTTGAGGAGGATGCATGTGAGTTTTTCATATAAAGCAAATGTAGTCATGTCAGGACAACTTTATAGGATCGGCATGGCCCACTTGAGGGGTTTATGAAATATACCTGCATTTTAAAATTAGCTGTTATGGAAAAATTTATACATAATTAAGAGAGGAAAATATCTTCATTACTTTGATTTGTGCTATTGGGTCACTCAAATGCTCTGATCATGTTCTAGGACCACACTGGCAAAACTTCCTAGTACAGGACCTGCACAAAACACCTACAATGTGTATGTAAGGCAGGGTAGAAGAGAAGGATACAGACACACTATGGGCATGCATAAAGAGCATTGGTACAACATCAGCAGTAAAGCATTTTTAGATATTTTTTGAAAAAAAGAGATTTAAGCAAGGACTCAGAAGAGAACTAATAAGTGACTATCACAGCTAAGAAGTCTTTCCCAAGTATGAGGTGCCACTTGAAAGCAAGTCCAAAAATGTTCTCTCTTGAAAATGCAGCAAGCAGCTATAAAAGTTAACACCATAGGTCAATCAGAGGTGGAAGCTGATGTCTTGATAATGAATAAGAGATAGCTGGAAGAAAGCCATGAATGGTCTTGGAAGTGAAGTCACTTTTGTCTGGGGAGGGGAGACGAGGAGCCAATTGTGCACACAAAGAAGGGGTACTAAGATCAAAGCAATAGGCTGGGAAAATGATCATTAAAGCAGTATTCTGAAAGGCTCTGACCAGACAAGACTGCATTTGTCAAGGTCAGGGGAGAGGATGTTTAAGATATGAGTGTCTGTGTGACTTGAACTGCCTGTTACAAATCTTGTTGAAAGATAAGATTCCTTGAAAATGTAGGATGTCAGGAAATGTCTGGTTAGTAGTGTAATGGATTGTGTGCATTCATGTAGGCATAAAAAGAGCATTTCAGCTCTCACTCATTCATGACTAGCATTATACAAAAATGATCACAAGTGGGAATAACTAGCTCAAATATAGTCCAAAACTGAATATAATTTAGTGAACATGAAGTCTAAAGTACCTGCAATCTAAATGATGTTTTCTTCCTTGTTATGGCAGTTGATCTATTCACCTTCATAATAAGGTACAGTTTAGTACTGTGGTCTTTAGGCTGTAATAGAAGAAATCCCATATATAGCAAAACATATAAAAGCATCTAAAAGCATAAAGAACAAGGAAATTTTAAAACTTGCTTAGTTAGGCTTACAAAAAAAGATTATTTATGACTCCGTGGTGCTGCTGAAATGTATGCTAGAAAAATACGCATGCTAAGCAAGCCTTCTCCTAGTACACCATTCAGGGGACACATGTCCACAGATCTAAGCCTTGGTCTGGAAAAGGTCAGTAGACCACCCTATATGGAGTCAACTATGAGTGATGGGTTGCTAACTGAGAAAGTGCTGAAATCCTTCTTACCAACTGGGAACTAAGAGATAGCTCTGGCAAAGAGCTAGTAGAACCACAAGTATTTTTTGCAGAGAATAATGCGTAGGTACTTGTTTTGCTGAGGCCCTTTGCTAAGCTTTTGTCAGCACCAGTATTTAGTTTTAATTCACCACTATATACCTGAACTGCAACATTTTAAACTGTGTTTTTCATATACAGGTGGAAACACAGTTTCAGTACTGTGGCACAGACGTAGGCGAACCCTCCTAAGACATCAGTGTTCCAACAGAAGACCAGGTTTTTATTGGGTCTCACCTCCGACTGATGCAGAAGAAGGCAGCAGCACAGAGATCTAGGGGAAAGTGAAAAAGTGAGATGCACATGTAAGTATGCCCCAAACTTCATATATTTTCATGAAAACATTACCATGTTAAAGCAGCAATTCCTCTTCAGAAAGATGCTCTAGTTGTGTCATATAGCATGACAAGCAGCACATACTGAATTTCAGGTTATATATTTGGTCTGACTACATGTAGTGGTTTACCTCTATGCTGAAATGTAAAGCAAGTAAAGAACAAAATGAATCTGAAACCATTCCTCACCACAGAGTTGGCCTCCAGAGCTGGCTTTTCTGAAATGTAAACAGTGAAGTGAGAATGTTCCATTTGCTACTGCAGTGCTGTTTATTTAAACCCAAATCTGCAAATATGATTGAAGTTTGGCTTGGTTTCAACAATTTGATATGGTATTTAAAGCTGCAGTGCCATGTTTTGAATCACAGACTATTTACCTTCTTCAGGCTTTTTGTTATGCTGTTAGGCTATTTCTCCTTCTTTCACTTATTTTAAAATCATTTTTAAGAGATGTTAAAAGTGGAACTGTGGGAAACTCTGCTATAAAACTCAAAACCACACGCAAGCCTCGTCTTCTAAATAGAATCTGGGCTTCAGAGACCCTTGTTGAGTTTCAGAAGATTTGCAAGAGTTTGCTCCAGGGTCATCTTGGAGCTTCTGGCTAATGTGAAACTATAACAACAAGAATTTTCAAAGAATTTTAGGCACTAGAAAACTATGAACAAAAAAATCATCCTTAGATCTGTAAGCCCCAATAGAGCAAACAGCATTTGGAACCTTCAAAGTGAAAGGATTTTTTAAAATATATCAGCAACATTTAATAATTCTTTACTCTTAGATGGCCTGATAAAACAGGCTGAATTTAGCAGAAAGCTTTCAGATGAGGTCAACACTCCCTAGATTGCAACCACATAGTATTCTTAATTGAAAAATACTTACAAGACTGAACAAAGAAAAGAAAATGTCATTATCTCCTATTTCCACAGAGTAAAATTAAAGCATTGCATAAAAAACACAACTTCCCTAAGGTCACCCCAAAAGATCAGTAACAATGTAGGAAGAGGAATAAGGATTTCAGATGGTTGATCTCAAGCTTTATCCTGAGAACAGCACTGTTTCTCTAATTATGAGAAGCCTGACCATCACTCAAAGAAAGAGTCTCAGATATTCACTGAATTCCTACTTGTTCTACTACTTATTCAAAGGAGAAGGCTGTAGTTTAGCTAGGTAGTTGGAAACAAAGAGAAAATGCATACACTATTTGCATTGATAACAACAGAAGGCAAGTTCTGAACTTCTGCTGTCTTCAGGCGGTGATGATCAGTTCTTTTTATTATAACTATGACTGAATCAAAAGTATTTTTACAGCACCTGCTTTTAAAAGCAGTTACCTAACTGGGCCACATGGCATGCTTCACATTGAAATTCAGCTGACCAATATTCAGTCTTCTTTTTTTATTGATTATAAATTTAAAAAAACCCCACAACACTACAAAGCCAGGTATGGAGTTCAGTAAACATCATCACTAAACATTTGGGAGATCTGTACAATGAGATTTAAAGTTTCACAAGAACACTGAACAACTTTTCTGTCATATAGAAAGTTTCTTTCTTCTCCTGCCTTGATTAAGTGCACTGTTCCCAAAATAGTAATTTTTAAGATATGCCCGTGCCAAAGGGACATGATATTTCATACTTAACATGTTGGAAAGTTACATACTAGCATCTGCATGGAGGCTACTGCTACTTTTCAAAGGAATTGAAGGCATTTTTACCAATTGCCTAAGGACTGTAATTCTCTCAGAACATTCACTAGCAAGTTTTTCTTCATTGGAAAATGGAAATGTGGCTTTCCCATGTGGCAGCTTCATGCCAAATAGAAATTTTCGCAGTTTGCCCACAACATGCAGAGTGGTTCCAAGGATCTGCAATCAAGCATTGTGGTACGTCCTAAATGGTGGGTCAGATCCAAGCTGTGGATTTCCATGGACTTCAGCATGGCAAAGCTGAAGTCAGTGCTACACCATTTTATCCCAGTTGAGAATTGGGACTTCAGTTTACATCTGGACATTTTTCATCTTCACAAGACACTACTGTCTAGGAATTTGTGAAAATTAGCTTTGTCTGGCAGAAAACAGTCTCTACACAAAGCGGATCACAGCTGCCTCACAGATTCTGTAAGTGCCAGAACATGTAGCAGCTAGATGGGCCTCTGCTGATGGATCCGTAGAAAATAATAACATCACGAAAGTTAATATTAAGCCAGCACCATACAACAACTGTGTGACAGCAATGGCTGGAAAACAAGAATTCCAATACATACACTCATACAGCATACATACACACATACAGCATACATACACACAGGCACATGCACACCAAGTTTCAGCATTTGGTTTTATTTTGTGCAGAGAAGAATCTGGAATATCTTGAAATCCTCTTTTTTTTCCTCTGAAACTCAGAAAAACACAGAAGCCTGATAATGAAAAGCTGCTACCCTAAGCTTCTGGAGCCTCACCACCAGGAGCCTGAGAACTCCAAACTCCAACCCACTTGTTAGCATGGGACACAGCATTCTCTCTCTCCTTCTCTCATCAGAAATATCATCCTGGACCTGAGACCCCTTATTACAAAAAATTTTGTCAAAATTTATATTTTTTCCTGAAAAGCCACAGTTTCAAGAAATCATCATTTTCAAGGGAAGAGGTGTTTAATCAAAAAAATTCCTGGCTAATTTGTATGTGCAAAATCCCTTGAGAGCCTGTCTATTGGCAGCTTGACACTTGATGCATGCTTGCTTCACCAAACCATATCCTTAGTATTATACACATGTACCATCGTCATGTCTTTCATCCTGAAAGAATACGAAAGCAGTCCTAGGGCAGCATAGGCATGATGCAAATGACTCAGTTCTGCCCTCAGCAGTTCTCTGAATTCCACTTGCCCTTCAAACCAGGGTAATAGGAGCTTGTCCTCATGTGGAACTGACCCTCCAAATTAACTGCAAATTTTTGGATCCAGGTCAAGAAGACAGCAGTACATATGGCACAAGGCCTATAATGGGGAATTGCCTTGACTTCTGTTGTTGGTGCCAGTAATATAACCTTGTGCAGTTACATGATATTTATCTTTTTTTGGCATATGGTTGCATGCATATACCAGTGAATATTACAATCTTTCCTGCACACATATACTGCACCCCTCTAGACCCAATTACATTAAATAAACGTATGTTCATTAATGGGCATGCCCATGTCAACACTGATACATAACATACGTGTTGTAGTAAACTCAATCAGAGTCAGAGCTGGGGCTTAGTTGTACCAGTCTGGCAAATTTCTCATTGGAATACTTTACTCTAATAGTTAAGTATAGAAGTGGCTATTCCAGGAACTCTGAGAGACACATGCTTGGCTCATTTTTATTAGGTAAGTAAGTCTGTAAACAGTGGAGCTGTACTGGCTTGCAGCAGAATAAGCTTTAGCCCTCGGCATTGCATAGGGAACATAAACTTGGCAAGTCTGCCTTACAAATCACATATAAATCAGAACTGCCCAGAAAAGCTGGTCCCATTGCTAGAGTTCCTATTCCCACACACAGGATGAATCTTTGAAGCCAAGTTGCCTGAAAGATGTTTTTGTTTAAACTGTGGCAATGTAAACATTTAGGTTTCAAGGAGTTTATTCCTTCAGCAAATATTTTTACAAGAAAAATAACAATTCTCTATTTTTATATTGTTTCTCATTTTCTTTGTGGAACCATAAAATTTAATCTACAATAATCTGATGAGAAAAGAATACATATCTGCATTAAATTTCTTCATTACAGCCACTGTTTCACAATTGCTCTCATCCCACATGGTTGTGGATATTTGTTTTCCTCTCTGACGTCCATACGTGCATATTACTTTATATATGCTTTGAGATATGTGTATGGAAAGTACCATGTTAAACTTTTATCTTGTTGGGACAGAATATGAAATCATATAGAACTAATATGTCTGGGAAGAAGGACACATTTTTCTCTATCATATGCTAGTTTTTTCCATGGAGGCTTGTCATTAATAATGCAGGCCTAATTTTTCTACTCCATGGAGGTTTTTGAAAGGTGAATTTTTTCCTGATGTATTCATGTTGTTTCTGAACACAAAAAAGTGTAGGTATTCACACTTCCAACTGAAGTCAGTGGGCACCATGTTCAGCAGTCTCAGCTAACAGTCGCAGGATGAATATTCAGAAATCACTTCTGAAAAATATTAACTTTATGTTCAAGTTCAAAGTAGACAGTGGCTCAAATAGGATTTGATTTTCTTAGCTCTAATTAGTGTGACTAAGACTTTAAGTATTTTAGCCCTTATCCTTGTGCATTACCCACGAAAGAGACAGACTGAAACCCAAGCAGAAACCACTTATTCTTGAACTCATGTATAAAGTTGCCTCAAAAGATTTCTGGATTGCAGCCAAAATTCATTGATTTGCAGAAGACAGATGTTTAAATAAATATGTATGTATGTATGTATCACATCATGTAGCTAGATGCTCAGGAGGCAAATTAATACTTCTCCACAGACTATAATGTTTCCTCTTTAGACTGGAGGGATTTTCATTGGCTTGAAGAGTAGATCTCTCAATGAAAATATCTACAAAGAGAGAAGTTCTGTTTGACAAGCCTGTTCCAAAGTAATACTCCTATCACTAGTAACAGCTTTTATAATTAAAACAAACAGATCATATCAGTCATAAATTCACTTGAGCTAGGAAGGCTGTAGCTGCTGCCATTAGCAATTACATTTGCTACAACTGTGTGGGAATAACTTATACTACTGAGTGTATAATTTAATTTAATTTCTCATGCAACAAGAGTTGTGTTGTTAAACGAAACCAATATAGTGATAAAGTTCTCAAATAGCGGTACAAGTTAATCAGTGGAAAAGACTCAATACTGGCTATTTTCCCCAAATTGTGTAAATATAAAATACACACATCTGATACTGTGTGTTTTGAAAGGAAAAGTATTAGCATTTTTCTTGGGAAACTGCTACTAAAGGGGAAAGGTGAAAGAGATGAATACTAAGCACTCACTGTATTTTCTCTGCAAGACATTGCCCCTCAAAAAACTTATATGTACAAGGTGCACAACTTCTATGGCAGTGAATTTTTCAGAAACATTGTTGTAGAAAGGTGCTTACCTAATTCCTGTCTATATTTTCAACAAAGGATGCACTTAGAAACCTGGCGAAGTGCTTACAAGGCAAAGGGGTAGAACATGTCTGGAACAGAGAAGGGTCACTCTAGATGCTGTGGTCCCACAGAAGGATGAAGAGAAGTATTTGTTATTCTTGTCATTTCACTAATGATTTTGGGGGTGTTTGTAACGATTCTGACTGGAGATTAGCCACATCGGTACCGAATAACCATTGACTTATAAAACAGAGTACCTGTACCAGAATACCCAGAAACTACTTCAGAGAAAGAAAATACAATTTAAACTGAAGAAATACAAGATAGAGATAAACATAACTGAATTATATTAAGCACCAATCTCAAATGTTAAAGTGATCTAATTACACAAGTAGTGACTTTTGATACAGACAAACATGTACTGTTCCAGTGGGGAACGGTAAGCAGCACATCAGGAGAAAATGATGGCGTACAAAACCAGCAAAGGTGGTATGTCAGCAAAGATTTAAATGAAAGAAATGGGTAGTTTTCACACTGGAAGAAGTGTGACCCAAATACCACATGCAAGGATGGGAAGGGAAGATAAAACAGCAAAACACAAGGAGTGGGAAGGGCAAACAGTCATGACAGGATTCAAGACAGGAGGGTACAGTAGAAACAAAACTGTCAGTGCTTTTGAACTGGATGTAGAAAGAGAGAAAACAGAGAAAAAAGGACTTAAAGCAAGAAAGCAACACTGATTCAGCTGAGGGAGAAGAAACTATTTTAGCTGATCAGTATTGGGTAGGCTGCGTTGGGGAAGCTGAGTGCCAGGAAAAAGGAGGCTGAAGTAGGCCATGAGAGCAAAATGATGAGTGACACAGAAGAAAAATAGAGAGGCAGGTTTAGAAGATTATGGAGGCAAAGAAGACAAAATTTGATGGGGACCCGGATATTAGAAAGTGAGGAGTGAAAAATAATTTCATGGTTGTCAATCTAAGTGTCTGGGAAGATGGAAGAGTCATCAACAGTGATGAAAGAAAAGACATGGGGAATGGGTTTGGAGGAAAGACAAGAATTTCCCTTCTTTCTGATTAGTTAAACTGGGAGGTTGGGGGAGGGGGCAGATAAAAAGTCTGCCCAGAGGAAGATACTGAATTTGAAGAATTAGATTGCAAAATTGCAGCATAGGCATTAGAGAGGACATCAAGGCGGTAGTGAACTCACCCATGAGAACAGTACGTATGTAGCGTGAGAAGATTAAGGAGAAGCACTTGGGAACCTGTGAGTTCACATCAGCCAGTAAAAGATGCTCAGTTTACAAACCTGCGCCATGGCACCAAGCCAGCAAGCTACAACTGCCACATCAGCAAGACTGACAACATCTGAGGAAGGTTCTGAGTTAGCAATTTCACTGAGGTCTGCACTTGACACAAGTCCAACAAATACATGTTGAGCCACAAACTTTCCATATGTTAAAACTACTGATCCCCCAGAAGCTGTGCACATCTCATGGAAGTCTGAAACAATATCTTCTGAGATACTTTGGCCCTGGCACCTAGAGCAAGTAAACTAAGAGTACCAAAAGTCCACTCATTGCATTAAAGAGCAATGTCCAAACTGGTCCTGATCTGACACGGGTTATACTGTTAAAACTGAGCAGAAGCTTCACAAAGCAGCAATATCAAGTTCACGTATCTGTGTCATCTGCCCTTCAATAACTTACACAGAGACCTCCGTATTTCTGGTCCACAAACTTTATATTGCAGTGATGTTTTTATTTAAGAGAGAAAAATCTATATAATGTAGAAGAGGCAAGGATTAGTTTTAATTATCTTTGGCATTTACATGAACCATAAGAATATCTGGAATAAAAATAATCAAAGTTAAGATAAATGTTGGAAGGGACATTAAACCTCACACTTCCAGGCTCAATCTGTGTTGTGACTGTATAGCGTTAGGAGAGCTTTCCACACCTTCCTGCTCCTGCTGGTCACTATCAGAGACAGGACACGGGGCTGCATCTCACTGCAGGTGTCATGGCGGGTTCCTGTGCTCTTACCTGTGCCTGCTGCAGGTAGCAACCGCCAAAACACACAGTTCCAGAGATTTCCAAAATAGAGACCTTTCAATCACCCTTAGGTAGCTCACTGCCAATATTTCTTTTTTCTCTCTTCTCACTGTCTTTTTTAAAAAAAATGCATATAGAAATCCACCATTATAAGAAAATCTCAGTCTTAAACCAGAGCTGTTCAGAGTCAAGTGGTAGAGTCAGCTTGTAAACATAAGTGAGCATAACAGAGTTTGCTGAACGACAGCAGAGCAGATGTTATGTCTGCTATGTGGAGTCTTAACTCTTGTGACACATTTGCAGTAAGTATCAATTTCCAATTTTAAATGGGCAAAGTCAGAAAACTAAGTCACAAAATACACAGCACCAATCCTCTGCCTCTGTTTATTCCTATGAAAAACAATTTACAGAACTTAGCCAAACTTCCAATTAATTTCATATCCAATTCTCCTTGCCATTCATCTCTACTCCTCTAGAAAAAAAAAAGACCATTCAGAAAGGAAGTTCATCACCTAATCTTCCCTGGGAACGTGGAGGAGAAAAGCATGAAATGGAAGAGAATGAACTGTTGAACCCTATGACCTGTGTTACCATGTTTGATGGAGTGGAGGGGTAGTTGCTCAGTTGTTCCCGTGATGGAGGGGAGTGAAAAGTGTTGCCTCCCAGTGGGGTAAAGTTCCTGCCTGGCACCTCTACCACTCTCTCACCCAGTCTTAATCCCTCATCAAACAGACAATGTCAATCTAACCTTGGACCTCCCATTGCCATTCAGCTGGCTGGTGATGTCCACCCTCAGCAGATGGGTGGTTCTCTAACAGAAGGAGCAAATGCCTTACTGGGGACTTTGCAGGGCTCTAAGTACACCTGAGGAGTACAGCAACAGTATCCCACTGGGAAGACCCAGTTGCCTCTTTTAACCTGCCGCTTAATCTGTGCAGGCATGCTAAATCGCAATGCAGTGATTCAAAAGTGTGTACACCCACGTAATGCTTCTAGTGGGAGTCCCTTCAGGCTTATTTATTTCTAACATTGCACCCTTAGCATCCCTACGGCCTTGCTCTGCATTAAATAGAATAGTACCCTGACACCACATGACAGCAGCAGCCACCAGATGAAGGAAACTCATCTGAAATCTACATTAAAGAGCACAGGAAAGGAAAAGCCTTCTTTAAATTTAGTGCTGAATGTAAGTCCAGCAAATAAGAAAAGCTGGAAAAATATTCCTTGAGAAATACAAAGTTGAGGAAAGCTTAGGGAAATCAGACCATTTGTCAGAGGTAAAGAGGACAGAGAAATCATGGAACCTGCACAAAACAATAAATATTTTCAGAAAGTAAGAAGTTATTTGAAGATTTAACTTGCCTGTTTGTAGAGAAGAAAGTGGACATGAGGAGTATTTCCTTAGGTGTTGAGAGGGATCATGAAACCTGCTCAAATGTGGAAGGAAAGAACTTGTAAGACAAAGGAAAAATGAGGGAATAAAGGAAAATGGCAGACACAGAGGGAGACAGCTGATAGGAGTCTGAGATGCTTTGGACCTCACATGATTAACAGAGAGCAGAGAAAAAGGAATAAAGGACAGAGAGTTTTTCTAGAAAATGTCTTCCTGGCCTTTAAACAAACTGCCAAAATACTGGAGAGGGGGAGACGAATGAACAGAAAGGAGAAGGCTCAGTCAGCCCATGTCAGCAGAGTATGACAGCGAATAAGAAAGAAGGAAGCTTGTCTAGAAAAAAAAGAGCTACAAGTGCATAGAATGTTGTCAAAGTCATAGTGCTTCCTCCAGCGATGCTGCATAGAGTAAACTGAGGAACAAAGATAGCAAAGACAAGAAGAGAGACAAGAAAGCATACAGTGCATCAGAGGGACAGACAAATGATGGGGAGAGAAGTGAAATGTCTGCCAATCATGAAACTGAGGATAGAGTTGCGGCTGGCAGGTAATACAATCAAGACATTCTCCCAGCTCTCTGACAACCTGGTTTATTAAAGTTTTATGAATGTTTGTAGTTTGTCTTAACATTTCTGAGGAAATACCTCCATGACTATTGTAGCAATCTGATTCTCTACCTTCTCCTCTGGCCACACTGCCTTTGAATCTCTCCATCCTACAATGGTTGCACCACTCACTCTTGAATGGTGGTGGAAGTGTGTGGGGGGGTTACTGTATGATTTCCATTTAGAAACAGCTGAGAATGGGCAGTCATGTCTGAAGCTAAAACTCACTTTTTCAGACTGTCGCTGACACAACAGATCTTTTTTCAAAAAACAAACAAAAAGGACAGTTTTGCCCATAGTCTGTAATTTTTTCACTATAAATTATGTAGCAAGTCTCAGAATTGTCCCTTGGTAATCTAAATTAAGCTGAATAGGTCTTTCCCTTCATCCATGGGATTGACTTAATAGACAGAGGGTAGAGTTAGTCTGCTGACCTTTGGCATTGAAAATGCAAATTGAATCCTGGCGTTGACAAGAATGTTTGGATTTGGTGTAAAAGAGACTTAGTCACGGTACATTTCCGTCTCCTGATTATGCCAAAGCAGGAGGGCTGAGTGAATGCCAAGAAATAGCGGTTACCACTCCCCCCGCAAGGGAAGGAAAAATGGATAGCCCACTCCTGGACCACACTCACTTTCTGTATTTCAGTCTTGTGAGCTGCCTGAACAGACACTTCAAAATGAGGAGATACATGCAATTTCAAATTGTCTGGGTTTTTTTTGTTCTAGTATTTGTGCAAAGGAGACTTGCAGAAGGGAAGCCCTCTGCTAATGACTGAATAAGCACTTCACTGACACCAAATGGCTTCCAAAGCTTTCAAAAAAGAACATTTCAAATAAATCAATTGATGGTCCTTCCTGGACTTTTGCATGGATACGACAGCCCTTTGCACTCTGTAAGATGGGTTATATTAGTTTAGGCTCAGGACTTCTCAGTTCTTGCACAAAACGCAAGTTACCCTGATTCTTTCTAAGGACTTCTGCATCATCTACAGGACGGACATGTTGCTGTCTCCTGCAAAGTTTCTCCTCATGTGTATCTGCATGTTTTCTGGTTTATAAGGCAACAGTGGGTGAGCCTTTGCAGATCCTCAGGTGAAAGGACCAATAGCAACATTAATCATCCTAGGGTCCCAGTTGGAAAACTGAGGAAGAAATTCCAGTTTTTACATTAAAATAAGAATCTAAAAAATTGATTTTTAAAAAGCAAACTCAGCTCATCTTAATAAAATAAATACAGACAGTGCATTTTTTTCTCTGTTATATTTGCATTCTGGTTCACAAATGACGCATTCTAAAACATAAAGATGGCTATGAAATTGAAACAATCCCAAATCATATAGAACTAGTAATCTATGCTAAATCTTAGCTTGCAGGAGACAGAATTCATAAGGCAAATAAGTATCACTTGATCTCCTGTACACAATAAGTGTATCTGAATAAATACAGTGTTTGCCAACTGAGGAAGGGAACAGGAATTGTATATTGCCACCTTCTCTTTCTGATTAATTAAGATTCATGGGAAACATGTAGCTCAATTGTATTTAATGTTTTAAGGGATTGCATACTTCTTTTCTATGTGTGTTATCTTCCTTTCTATATCTGTTATGCACCATCAAATCAGTAAAAGAAACAAAGACAGGTGGTGAAATTTTCTGCCAGAAAATGGGGGAATGTTGTTTATGTTTGTTTTTTGGCTTTTTTTTTTTTTCCCCATGATAACACCTGTAAACATTACTTCATGCCTCCTTTGGGTAATCTTGACATTACTAACAGAGGGAGGAAGATTTTAGTCCTCCAAGTGTACTTTCTCCTTGATAAAACTAACTTCAACCTCCTGATGGGCTCTCAGGGGTCATATATGTGAAGGACCACTAACCCCGCTTTCCAAATGGTTAAGGAAGGATCTTCTCCAAGGGGAGCACTCAGGGACGAGGCTGGCTTCTCAATCTGAGGAATATTACTTTTCAATTTTTTATAAGACTAACATAGAACATTCTCATATCCACTGTTTCCTGAATTCATATGCTCAGTGAAACACCATAAATATACCATTTAAAAAAGGGTATACTTAATGTAATAGCACCACACTGGGAGGCAGTGGAGTATTCTGGATATTACCACACAAGTCACTGAACCTCACTTGGTTTCAAATTCCCATCCCTGTAAATATTTTTCCCAGAGTGTTATCACAGGAAAGCCTCAGATGTTCTACTTCCTTCCTAGCTTACTACTTCTGGAAAAGCTTAGGTATTTTTCAAGGTAGGACATTTGTGAAAAAAAATAATTTTTCCTTTTTTTTTGTAGCCTGTTTGCCTTGTAGTTGAACTTGGATTCCTTGGGATTTAACAGCTGAAGATATTTATGCTTGGAAAAGTCTATCCTTTGTGAAACAGCAGAGCATATGGATTTGTGAAGATAAAACAGCACAGTAACCGGCAAAATCAGAACTGAATAGAGTGTTAAACCTTAAAACTCAAAAGGATTTTGAAGTCTCATGCTAACAAACTTTGATGCAACAGGCCAAATTCCACTTTTAGTTGTGGGAACTGAATTAATGTGGGAACTCCCTACCCCTCTCCATCCACAACAGGATTGGCCTTCTTATAGTAATAAAATTGGGGGTTCTGGTCTTCATTAGGTACATCATTGCCACATGGGGGACTCTTGGGTTTCCAGCTTTCATTTTCCTTCTCCTCTATTCTTTTTTCTTTCCTTTTTACTTTACTTTTTGGGTGTAGCTCTTCTCTGAGTTAGTCACTCTCAATTCCCTTCACACCTAATGGAAAGAAATGGGTATTTCAAGGGTGTGATTCATCAGGGACCTTTAAGATGTCTGACTGAGGTTTAGATGAATCAGGACTGAACTTAACTGACCAGGATTTTGTTGACTGTAACGGGAATACAGAATTGCTAGCTGTGATGGAGGTGTCCAAATTGCAGACATCACCATTCAGCCTGTTGAAACTCACTCTTTTTTTCTTCACAAGGGAAATTAATGCTGATATTAAAGAGCTATTTCTGTGGCACTCTAGGGAGTTTACTGGGGATCTAATGACTTCTGAGCCTTCTGTGATTCAGGCTGCCTGTCAGCTCAGGAACTTTATATGAGTTTGCCTGAAATTTGTAGTTGGAAGTTTTCAGCACATCTGAGAGGGCAAGTCATTTACTCTAACTTTCTTGCTTTCAGAGGGGAGCTTAATCTGGCTGAATTATGCAAGCCCCATAAATTCAGTTAGCAGAGTGCAGCAGGTGTGTCCCATTTCAGGTTCTTCAGCAGCTCTTGTTTCCTTTGCTTTCTTCATCTCTTCCTCTCCCCATGAAGTTCACACAGATCTCCATCTCCTGCTTTCTCTGAAGAGCATTCCCATACCCTTGGTTCTTCCTGATCATGCCCATTAGGGACACCCAACTGGTCAAGCAGTCTCACATGGACAGCTTGGGACTCCTTAGCCAGAAACCCACTTCCCTGCCACAGACCCTTGCTAGCATCTGAGCTAGCTCTTCTCTTGCCTGAGGAGTGGTTGAGCAATCAGGGGAAGTCAAATCCAAAGCCTTTATATTTCTCCTGCATTGTCTTCCCACCCTCCAGTACCTCCCCACCTCTTCTCTCCTTCTTGCTATTTCATAAGATTAACATTGTTTCTTTTTTCTGCCTTCATTTGCTTGTTACTAGCTTGTGCATCAAATAATTAGTACAGCTGTTGACTGGAGCGTGGGAGCATGGTCCATGCCCCTTCTCCAGCCCTTCTTGATCATGGTTCAATGCTAGCATACTTTTCCTGAAGCAGACCCAGCTGTCTATGGCTAAGACGTGACAAGGATGTTGACAGGATTAACTGGCTTTCCACTGTTCCAATCTGAGCTGACTTCCGTGTCACTTTTGCTTTTTACAAGAAGCACTGGGCCATTCGTGAACAATCTTCTCAGTACCAAGCATGTAAGCTTATGATCTTAAGTTTGAAATATGGTGAGTGAACCACACAAAGGACCCTCTTGATTCTTTATGCCGGCTACTGCTTTCCCTGAAAGCGCTATTTCCAGAGTGTAGGAACAAAAAGTAGACTTTGGAGACTCTGCACAGCCACTGGCTCACCACCTTCCAGAGCGGAAAGCAAATAATCTCAGATTACCCCACACAAAGAAATACATCATAATCAGCTAAAGAATTTTGTGGACATTCAAAACATGCACAGTACAAGCCGCTACAAATCAACTTCCACTGCTAAAGGAAAACAGTCTTCCAGTCAAATGCTCTGTGGGGAAATGTTCTTCTCATGCATGGGGTGTTTGGAGTTTCAATCTAGGATAGCATGCAATTACCTCGGAAAAAACTACTGCATTTTAGCATAATCTTTGACTTCAGTTGACCTCAAAGACTATGTAGATGATTAGGAGACTGTTTTGGAACACAGGAGACAAGAACTTCTGGATCCAAATTTTTTTTCTGTAAAAGAAAATAAACTTAGTTCTACCATTGTCATGAAGTTTCCTTCAGAAGATGACATCAGCAAAGAAGACGACACAACCTATGTTTTTAGTTGAAGATTTTTTGCTACAATATCATATTAGTTTATTTACTGATAATTCAGAATAGTTCCACCGAAGGTAAGAGATTTACACCAGGAGAGAAAACTGAATTTAGCTCCCTCTTTCTGACAGTGATCATTTCACAAGTAGCACAGCACTTTGAGATCTGTGGTGGGTCCTTTTTGTTTATTTTGTGTGTGTGTCCATATCTGTTTTGGGAGCCTGCAGTAATCTTGTTATAATCTGAAGTCCCAAAATACCACAAGAAAGACTGTCTTACAGTGTCTCCAGCCTAGCCAACAATAAATAATTCCTAGGAATACCACAAGGAAGTTGATTTATGGTTTGATTTCTCAAACAAAGACCTCTGGACAAGGTTCAGATAAGCAAGTAATCTTATGGATGCTTATCTGGAATAAACTGGTATATCTCTGGGGCTTCACTCAAGACCAAAATGACCACAAGATAGAAAGCAGAGAAACTGAAAAACATATCTCATATGAAAGTACTGGAAGGATTTAGAAACAAGCATGTTTCTCTTCAGGTCACCAGCACATTTCAAAAAACCTAATTAATTTTAGTGTGTTTAATTGTTGTCTGTTCCCCTCCCTCTCATTTTTAATTTCCCCTTTATATAGCTTATGAGCCAAGAGTTTTTTAAGACTCTAAGGTTAACCTTCAGTGCATGGAATGTATAAACCAACTTTTCAGCAGTAGGATTTATATGAGGGGGAGAATGCAGGATTTGCCAGGTGCAGACAGATGTAGACGATGCCTGCAGAGCTTTAATACCCTGATGATGGTAACTGTAAACCTGAGAATACGGAGAGACAGTGAGAAGGGGCAGAGCACAGCACCAATCTCAGCCTTGCAGCATTCATGAGTTGCAGGTGACAGAACAACAATTCTTCTCATGTTGCATCAAGCTACTGTCTTAACCTCTGGTTCTGACTAGGCATAAAAGGAAAATGGTTCTTGTTTGCCCATGAAGCTGAACTCTGCTTAGTTCTGCCTCAGCTAACCCAGGTGCTGTCAACTATTTTCAGACTGGTTTACTTCTGTAGCCTAAACACTGCCTATTGCTTTCCAAGGATAACAATGACTTGTTTGAATGTGAGTAATCTTAGGGCACCAAGAGGCATACATTAACTGGAATGAATTTGGTTGTGTTTGGCTATTATGCTGTAGGGCATACCATGGGGAGCACTGGGAGACTTACTGATTGGCTGCAGGGGCTGGAGAGGCTGAGGGAGCAGCTGGGCTAGAGATGGGGCAAAACCACTGTGACTGTGTGTGACTGTGACTGTGAAAAGAGTTCAGGGTGGCTAGCATGGACACATCATTTCAGCCTTTCCTAAAAATCTGTGGTTGAGGACGTGGTTGCTGGAAGTGGTAATCAGTATATCTTTGAATTCTTGTTCCTAAGTCCCTGTATAAGGTATATTATATTTTGTATGTATACTTACCTGTACTAAGTATGTAGTAAAGTAGAGAGTCAACAAGAGAATGTTTTGACTTACTGCAGGATAAGACACGGGGCATTTTGATCAAATGCCTAGCAACACATTTGGGTGTGTGCATCCCAGGGATGCCATCACTTAAGGTGAAGCTTTGGATGCTCTCATCCAAGCCACAGATTAGATCATATGCCAGTCACCAGTATTAGTCTTCCAGCTGAAACCACAGCGCCTAAGGCTTAATATCTTACTAGACAAAACAGGAAAAACTAATCCTGGTTTTGCAAGAGGACTGAAAAATAGTTCCTTAGAAATTACCACATTTGTTCAAGAGCTTAAAAACAGTCAATGCAGTACAGGGAGTGAAGAGTGGTGCAGTGGAAGGGTTTTACTTCCATTTATTTGATATGATCTATATAATTCACTTAGGGCTTTGATTCCTCTGAGTAGTCCTGTGATCCAGTATGAATGACTCTAAAATGTTTTTGCTGCATGACATAATCATGTACTTCATAGTACAAATGAAACTAAAGGTCATTTTATTGTCGTACAAACAGCAAGATGTTAAAAGATCAGTATAAAGTTGAAAAGTAAAAAAATTAAAAGTTGGGAGAAAACACCTTAGTTCAGTGTCCTTTAATATATGTATTATAATGTAATTTTTAATTTCATGACTGCACAGCATTTTTTCCATTCAGTGCAAAGAACAGGCAGTTACTACTTAGCAGCTATTTCAGTGGTGGTTTTATTTCCCACTGTGTCTATTATTTATGTTCTCTTAGGCTTTTCTATGTGCTCATAACTCTAAAACACGCAATTACTTTACCACTACTATTTAGTGTATCTTCAGAACTTCCCTGAGGCATGGTATATATTGTCCCTGCTTCACATACAAGGAAATGAGACTTGCACAGAGTAAGGTCAGAAGTACTCACTCATTTCAGATGCCAAGTTTGAGGTATCTAGGACCTAATTTTTTAATGTATTATGCAGCATTCCCTATGTTTGACAGCTCCAGCTGATATGCACTGTTGTTGGGAATGCACAGACATTTGTCTTCAGATGTAACTCTTCAGTAAGTGTACCTCTTAAGTAGGTGTGCTTATGTACAGTGCCTAACTGATGACCACCACTGACTATTTTGATTTATGAGACCGTATTAGATGCTCCCAGCTGAGGCAGGGGTAAGAACTGTTCCCCACAACATCAGCTGCCTTAACTGGGTCCATCTTGGTGACAGCCAATTTGCAATTCTGAGCAGATGAAGAAAGGAGCTTTCAAGATGCTTTTCTTTCATTATGTAGCCATGATGCATCACTGGAGCAAGTCCTTCCTGTGCACCAATTTCTTCGGTTTAAAAAACAATAAAAAAAATCAGACAAAAACGTTATTTCCCATATTGTACTGACTTTCACATAAATTCTGAACAGAAGAAACCTGCAGATCATTTTCAGAGCATTCTTGATGCTTAAGCCATTGACACAAAAGCTAACAAAGCCATTGGTAACAGAAGTAACGTGGTTTGCCACTAGGTATCATGAGCGTTTTGACAGTAGGAAAATAGTAATGCTTGAGGGAGTATGATCTCCTAACCACAGTGCTGTTCATCAGTGTTCAAGCTTTTGTCCAGTCCCCTTTGTCGTGATTTAACCCCGGTAGGCAGCTAAGCACCGCACAGCCTCTTGCTCATCCCCCACTCAGTGGGATGGGGTAGAGAATTGGAAGGGTAAAAGTGCAAAATCTCATCGGTTGAGATAAAGAAACTTTAATAATTAAAAAAAGGAGGGGGAAAAAGAAAGCCAACAAGGAGAGAGGAAAAAAGAAAGGAAACCCAAGGAAAACAAGTAATGCAAAAGAAAACAATTGCTCACCACCAACCAAGCAATGCTCAACTGGTCCCTGAGCAACAGCAGCCCCTGCCAACCTCCACCCCCCAGTTTAAATGTTAATCATGACATCATATGGTATGGAATACTCCTTTGGTCAGTTGGGGTCAGCTGTCCCAGCTGTGTCCTCTCCCACTGTCTTGTGCACCCCCAGCCTACTTGCTGTTGAGGTGGTGTGAGAAGCAGAAAAGGCCTTGACTTTGTGTAAGCACTGCTCGGCAGTAACTGAAACAACCCTGTGTTATCAACACTGTTTTCATCACTGTTGTGGTTTAACCCCAGCTGGCAACTAAGCACCACACAGTCACTCACTCACCTCCCCCACAGTGGGATGGGGGAGAGAAACGGAAGAGTAAAAGTGAGAACACTCATAGGTTGAGATAAAGACAGTTTAATAGGTAAAGCAAAAGCCGTGTGTGCAAGCAAAGCAAAGCAAAGCAAAGTAAGGAATTCATTCACTGCTTCCCATAGGCAGGCAGGTGTTCAGCATGCCCAGAAAAGCAGGGCTTCATCACACATAACAGTTACTTGGGAAGACAAACGCCATCATGCCGAATGTCCCCCCCTTCCTTCTTCTTCCCCCAGCTTATATACTGAGCATGATGTCATATGGTATGGAATAGCCCTTTGGCCAGTTTGGGTCAGCTGTCCTAGCCATGCTCCCTCCCAGCTTCTTATGCACCGGGCAGAGCACGAGAAGCTGAAAAGTCCTTGACCAGTGTAAACACTACTCAACAACAACCAAAACATCAGTTTGTTATCAACATTATTCTCATACTAAATCGAAAACACAGCACTATACCAGCTACTAAGAAGAAAATTAACTCTATCCCAGCTGAAGCCAGGACAATCACAAGTCCAAAACATAGCCCCATAGCAGCTGCTATGAAGAAAATTAACTCTCTCCCAGTCAAAACCAGTACACCTTCCTCCTATTCTGTCTCTTTCCTACCTTTAGTTCTTCCTACTAGCTCTATTTGCCTGTGCAATGCACCTTTCCTTCCCTCCATCTTCAAACGAGGCAACTTTAATTTCTCTGATGCATATGACATCCTATGATCTCTAATGTGTATGACTATGACATACCCCAGCTGTTATACTGGTTCCTGGGTGCCACTCTGTCCCAAAACACCTGCAAGTAATGGTTCCAGCATCATATTTTTATTTCCAGTAATTAAAAAAAAACCTTAGGTAAAAATCTTTCCCTCGCTCTTCATCATGCCTGAACTGAAAGACTTGGACAGAGGGGCCCATATATCTGGCAGAGAACAAGAAAGGATGACTTTTTTATTTACTTTGCTGTAATTTTTAGTATTTTTTTTCTTAAAGAGAACAGTAGAATAGGGACAATGAGGGACCAAAATGAATTGCACAAATGAGACAAAGACATGGAAAGATATCGAAGAAGGTGTTACGTTCATATAAATGTGATTTATTTCTATTTTTGCTTTTAGCTTTGGCTGCAACTGCAAATATAGGATGCTTTACAGCAGTGAATACAGTTGGTGCAGCATTTGTGTTCTTTGGTGGGACGATATCTTTTGGTCCCTCCTTTGTCTCAAACATCTGTGACTACAGGAAACTCATTGAACATGCTACCTACATCTCCTGCCCATGAACAGGACTTGCTGTATTCCCCTCACCTGTATGAATATGTTTGAGGTTTAATGTATTAGAATGATTAGAAAGTGTGTTGATACTGCAGCCACATAGATCACACAAGACAGGCAGGGCTTTGGATTATATGATTTCTCAAGGTTCCTCCCAGCTTTACATTCACATGATTTTAATGTTTGCAATACTCATATTACATGGATATTAATACATTAAAATCTGATAATAAATATCTTTAACATGTAGAGACATATCAAAAGCCATCTTTTTTTTTCAGTGGGAAGTGTGACTGGATTTGACATACTTTTTCAGACAAAGTAATAAGTTCATTTCCTCCTTTATTTGACTTCCAGAACTTTGAGGGCATATGTTTTCTAGGGCACAAATAAAATAATGTCTGAAGTGAGGGGTGCCAAGATTCTTCTTTGTACAGTACTGTAAAATATGTAGCGACAGATGAGATTTCAGTCACTACAAGACAAAAATATCAGAAGCCTGAACTTGGGTCTTGAAAGGACCTTATAAGATTTTCAGATCAATTTTATGTTTTGTAATAACATATTTAATAAAGTTTTTGATAATTACATCCGGAGGGGTCATGGCTTGATAAATGAGTGTAATACAGACACAAGGAAGTTCAGGCCAAAATTTGGCAGCTGTTTAATAACTGCAGGAATGATTGGAGACTACTTCCTATGAAAAAATGTTCTACATGCTATATAAACGGACGAAGCAGAAAGAACAACAGAATCTGGGCTTTTTCAGTTCTTGGCACTGAAGGTGAACTGAATGGAACAAGATATTTCTGACCACCTTATCTGAACTTCAAAAAGCTTGCCCAATTCCCAAGTATTTCGAAAACATTTTTGCTCGTATTCTTAATGCTAGAATCATAGAATTGTTTACGTTGGAAAAGATGTTTAACATCATCAAGTCCAACCACTAATCTGTACTGTAATCTAGTACTGCCAAGCCCACCACTAAACCATGTCCCTAAGCACCACGTCTACACATCTTTTAAATACCTTCAGGGATGGGGACTTGTGGCGGTGACTCAGCCGCTTCCCTGGGCAGCCTGTTCCAGTGCCTGACTACCCTTTCAGTGAAGAAATTTTTCCTAATATCCAGCCCAAACCTCTACTGGCACAACTTGAAGCCGTTTCAGTTTGTCCTGTCGCTTGTTACTGGGGAGAAGAGACCAACACCCACCTCACTACAACCTCCTTTCAGGTAGTTGTAGAGAGAGATAAGGTCTCCCCTCAGCCTCCTTTTCTCCAGACTAAACAACCCCAGTTCCCTCAGCTGTTCCTCCTAAGGCTTGTGCTCTAGACCCTTCACCAGCTTCATTGCCCTTCTTTGCACACGCTCCAGCACCTCAGTGTTCTACTTGTAGTGAGGGGCCCAACACTGAACACAGTATTCGAGGTGCGGCCTCACCAGTACTGAGTACAAGGGGACGATCACTTCCCTAGTCCTGGTGGCCACACTATTTCTGATACAAGCCAGGATGCTATTGGGCTTCTTGGCCACCTGGGCACACTGCTGGCTCATATTCAGCCAGCTGTCGACCAACAGCCTCAGGTTCTTTTCCACCAGGCAGCTTTCCAGCCACAATTTTTCATGACTTCTTGTTTCTGTACAATAAACAGTAAATGACTGATGATTGAAACAAACATCATAATAATCTTACCACATGGAAAAAGAACAGAACACTTATATTAAGATATGGGACTAATAAAAAAAAAAAGGTAATCATGAGAGTCAGATGGAAATTAGATTTCACTCAGTATTCTGTTTCAGTCTCTGAATTTGCCTATGTAAATATGAACTCATTATCTTACCATCAGAGAAAGGTTTTATTGTTATCATACCTGGAAGCAATTCTTATCTCTAATGTATCAAGTCTCAGCATCAATACCAGTACAGCCATATAAAGGTCATTCTATCTAACAAAAAGAGGAATTATCTTTTTAAGATCTGTTGCAGTTGTGAAAACAGGAAGACGTGCAATGAGTAGCATAGGAAGAAATGGTGGCATTTTTTTTAAAGTACTTGACTTGGCTAAGCTGGAATAAATATATTGTGTGATACTGTACACACTGAAATTCAGCTTCAAAAGAATTGAAAATCCAGATGTGGCCATAGCAACTACTCTTTCACAAAGAAAAAAAAATAAAAATCCATCCCTCAGGGCAGAAGTGAGCCCCTGAATCACTTTGAAGTCCTGTATCTCAAGCAGGTACTTGATTCCAGATTGGAGCCAGAAAAAGGACAGCACTGACAGTGATAATACAGTGTTCCCTGAAGTTATAATAGACATACAATACTGTGGTTACCTAAGGAATTATTTCACCTGCTTTTTAGTATACGAAGCAATGATGACATAAATGTGTTCTGAGGATGATTAATAGCTGAAGTGGAGCAGGAGCTTTTAATCAATCTGAAAGATCAATTCTTAAAACTAGGTTCTACTGTAAAAAATCTCATATTGGATGAAACATGCCTCCTGTGCAAAGGGCCAGTATGAGGTCTAAGTATCTCTTAAGTCTTTAAATCTCTGCTGCAGGGCATAATTGTTTCTTAAGGATCCCATAGACTTTCAGAACAATTGTGAATTTCATGGGATGTGGACAGATCAGCCTTTAACAGTACTGCAGAGAGCAACAAAGAGTGAAAGAGGTAGGGATTTGTTCTCAGACTCTTATTTCTAGAACACGAGCCTAATTTGTAGTGCAGGAAATCTGCTGTGTCGTGGCTTTTCAGCGAAGTGAAATGAGTATCATCATTGCAGTTTCTAAGGGAAGCAGCCAAAAAAGTGTGAACAGTATGTACAGTTATACTGTCAATTTCAACATGAAAAGCAACACAGAATAGGAAGTGAAGTGAATATTGTTTCTTGCTCATTGCTTTCATCAGAGATGGTATCTACAATGCACAAAAATCTGGGGAAAGAACCACTCTCCATTCACGTAGGTCAGCTCATGGTGAAATACACTGCCAGGAGAGTGTGTGGATGCTATAAAGATGAAACTTGAAATAGTGCAATACCTAGTATAACCATGCTGAGAACAAGAAAGAGCAAGACAGCATATTTTATAAGACATCAGCTTCTACTTCAATTTGATTTGCTAGTGCCTTACAAGACAAAGACGATAAGGCAATATACAGCTTTACAAAAGCACGGCACTCATAGTAGACCATCCTAGTTGCCCAGGGGATCACTTCTAAACCTTCAACCTTTCTATATCCTTCTGAATCCCTCCTTTCCCTTTCAGCAATGCCTATTTTATGACAGGAAAACTGAACACAAGACAGGTTTGGGGTTTTTTTTATACTGCTGCACTGAACAATGTTTGTAGCTGCCATTGATTTCATCTTGGATCCACACAGAAGGCTGCACAACTCAAGTGAGGTAAAAGACTGTTTGTAGAGAGACCCTGAAGGATCCTGGGAAAGTTCAGCATAAAGGAAAACAGGTCAGGTCAGAATCAAGGTTTAAGGGACTGAGTGTCTGAAAGATGAAGTTTGGGGTTTCAGTTGCAGACCCACAGTTCAGTGGCAAAGGGATCAAAAGTGTCATCCTGAGAAGAAGCAGAGAAAGTCTTCAGCACAGGACTTCTGGGAAAACTTTGGATGTTATGTGACTTCTTATATACTTTGAGAAAATAAATTGCCTGCTTTTCATTTTTATTGTGTTTAGGGAAATAGGGTTATGTATAACTTGTTTGTATATAAACATCATTATAATTTTTCCTAAACCTGTAAGATCCTGAACTTTGGCTAACCATTTGGCTCTAGATGCAAAAAAAACCCATCACAGGTAAAAACAGTGGACCACATGAAAACTAATACTAACAGAAGTAGTTAATTGGAATGTGGTAAATTGGGCTTCAACTGTATCATGGAAAAGGGGATTTTCTGCAGCTGAATAACCACAGATGAGATAATATAACTGCAAGGCCTCCTTAATGTCTGTGTAGACAGAAAATATAACACTTTTTCAAACATGCTGGTAGGTCACAATATAAGCGAAGGGAGGCTATTAAAGGTGCCCACAGTACTAATTTACATTTGGAGGTCAAAAATTTATGCAGACAGACTGAATTCTGTGGACAGACTGTGGAAAACAAGACTAGGGTCCAGATGGTCAATTAGGGCATGTGTGCCATTTTAAGGACACAGCTGGAATATAGCATCCACACAGCCAGGATGCTCAGTCACTGGTAAAACTCAGTGCAGTGTGGTGACAAGAGGCACACTAAAACTTCTGAAGCTGAAGTCAGAAAAGCAGCCAACACACTGGTCCTTCTCCTGTAAGACTCAACTGAAGAGACTTAGTGTGACATTTTTTAACAGCCTGAGCCTAGAAGCAGAGTCTGTTCAGTCTAGTTATTCTAAAAAACAAGACTGTTTTTCCACCACTATTCTGTTTCTTCTATTTTAACTTTGGCCAGACCCCGAAAGTACAAGAGTATTGGGGCTTGAAAGTACAAGAGTATTGGGACTTGTTCTTTGTTTTGTTGTGAAATGCTTATTTAAAACAAAACCAATAAGTTTTATCTTTTCTCACAATCTGTTTTCTCATTTGGGTTGGTTTGAGTTTTATAGGGTGATCTGCATTGGTGCTTGTTCATTCAAACTTGTTCACATCTCTAATTTTCCCTCAGGCTTTGGAGACGTCAGTCTTGTGGCCTCAAGTCAGATCTGTGAATTCACGCTAGCTGACCATGCAAAATAGGTAATTGTAATCCACAAACCTTGTTTGTGCATGCAATTGCTCATTTTGTAGATGCAGATATTGTCTGGTTCACCTCAAGCCTACTTCAGCTATCTTATAGGGATTAGACTGCATCTAATTTGCCTATTACATGCATCTAAAACATAGCTGTTAAAACTTTGTAAATATCTTTTTTTGCTGTGTTTAGTGAGCCTGATCTTACAATCACTATATAATCAACAAAATGTACTGCTGACAACAGACATGATTGATATGTGTGTTTTGTGCTTGTTTTCATGTTAAATGGCCTTATGACCAATAATAAAGGGGAAGTGGATTTCATAATGGGTTAATTCCTCCTAGAAGTTGGTGTTTCCTTGCCTCAACCATCCCATCCTACAGACTGTGTCATTTTACCCTCTGATTTCATCAAAACAATAGAAGGCACAGTAAGTGTTCCCCATCAGGCATCTACATGTGGTATCCAGAGTTCCTGTTAATTTTAAGTCCTGTATTCCTGATTGACATGTAAAAACAGCATAACCAAAACCATTGTCATAAATGCATAGCTCCAGCATGTGTGTATATGGTGTTCTCAATCTCATTGCCCACTCCATCATCAGCTTTATGTCTAACCATTACATAGTGAGCTGTAAAGAGGAACTATTCGTTTTTCAAATGCCTGCAAAGTATGATGAATGGCCTGGACCTTCAGCCCTCAATCTAAAGCCTCTGTGACTTGAATGCAAGAGACACTTGAGTGCGAAGATCCAATTGCTCACCAGTGTTTTGCTTGAGAAGTATTGTAGGATTGGTCCTAATGCATAATCCTACACATGTCACTAATTATTGCAATGTTGAATTGCATGCAGGGCAAAATAGCCATTTAATGTTATTTCTCTCTTAAAGTAGACAGGCTCTCTCTCAGAATCCTGGAGACACCAAAAAAGGAAAGAGAATGAGTATCCCAAATAAATCCCTGTTTTGACATGACTTTGCAACCGCGTCTTTAATAAAATTAATAGTGCCCTCTGGTGTTCTCTTTCTCATTTTCACTTGGAGAAAAGTGATTTTCATGCAACAGAAGCAGCTATCATTTCAATTCTGTAATTAAGTCTTCTTGCAGTATTTAGAGTAATGTGATCACATACTTTCTGTAGCTCAGGTATCAGACATGCAATATGCCTTTCTTTGAGTTTCTAACCTAAGATACATACAGCTTCCTTCTCTCTGATGGAATCAAAACTGAGATTTGCTCCCTTAAAGCCCAGAAGCCTCTTCAAAAACACACTATTCATCACATCTTCTGCCTGCAGGTGAGACAGGACCACTGATAGCAGACAGGGCAAGTATGCAGTGACTTGACCAGTGCTGTTTGTTTGTGTGCATCTCCCTGAGTTCTCTCAGGGAAAGTATTCCTGGCAGGAAACACTTCAGTATCCTTTTTTAAAATGAGATCAACACTTTTACACTGCACTGCACATTTTCATATTACTTTGCATATTACCTAGCTTTATCTTATATTACTGGCTATGTCAGCTGGATAACAAAGGTACAAAAGACTGGAGTGATGAGATTTACCAGTTGTGGAGGAAAATATCTCTAACTGTAAATAGAAAACTACTGTTAAAGCTGCCATTATTTATAGCTTGCTCTAGAATTGGACCAAAATGTGGGTCTTTTGTTTCCAGTAAGTATCTGCCAGGACATAAGTAGAGTCACTGCATTCAGGTGTTTATTGGCAAGTCATAAATTAGTGGTTAAGACCAAGACATCCTATGACTACTATGAGATACAGACTGACATTTTGTGGCTTTCCATCCTTTGTGCCATCTTGGTCAACTTGGGTGTCCATTTTCAAGATTAATCACTTGATGGCAATTCCGACTGAATAATTCTGGAGCTAATTTACTTTCTCTTTTATTAGATCGGCTGTGTGGTATCACAGTGGATCTGTAAATAACCTGAATATATCCAGATTCAGGAGCTGCTTTATTACCTAATAATGAGAGATTATCTTGGTCATGCCTTTTTCTCAGCTATGAGAAACAATAAAATTAAATAGGTTAAGGGGTAAAAAAACCTGCAAAGGTCTGCCCCATGACATGTTGCAGAGAACCTAACATGTCATGGCTTCTGTTTTGCCTGAAACATGGCCAACGTGAGCTGACGCCCACATGCACCCCATCACATAGGCAAGTGCGGCCTCAAGGACACACTACTTAGCACTCACTGGCCTTGTGCTGACTGAAGTCTTGTAAGGCCATACCCTGTTAGCATGTGATATCCCCGCTTATAAACAGGTGAACATGACCTCTGCCTGGACAGAAAATGAGTAACTTTCAGACAAATCCATGGAAGACTCTGCTGCACAGCTTCCCAAATGTCTCCACCTGTGCCTTCCCCATTTGAACAGCCATCGCTGTCTCACCACAGACACCTACTGGCTCACCACAGCTCCCTATCTCTCTGTTTCACTCCCCAATCTCATCCTTTCAGGTTTTCCCTGGTTTGGCTTGAGCTCATGCCACCCACTCCTATCATCAACATCTGCTGCTGTCTTGTCTGCGGGCTGCTGACAGCCATTCTGTTGTGTTTCTTCCACAGCTGATGGTCCCAGCCCCTCGGGTAGGGGTCCAGGAAGCAGAAAGGAAACCAACAGGCCAACATCAAAGCAGTCCTTGGCAGTCTGCCCCCACCCTCAGCTTCCCTTTCCCATCTGCTGACAATGAAAGGAGCTTCCTTCAGGGAAAGCAAGGGCTTCTGAGCTTTATCCCCCATGGCTGGCTAGCTGCACTCTCTGAGCCTCTCTTTTGTCTTCCTTCCTTTCCTCTCAAGGAAAACAGAAGGAGAAGGAAGGATGAAGGCATTTTGTTGGAAAACCAGGGCTGAGACTTTGCTGTGTGCTGCAGCCATGGTCTAAGTCCCAGGGCCAAATGGGAGTCCTTAATGCTGGGTGCCAGACCCAGTAAAGGACTTAAAACCCTAAGCCAGAGACAAGTCAACCCTAGGCCGCTTAATCAAAAATCACTTACAATTCCTACTCAGCTGCTAATTGTGGTGATGGGGGGGCACCACAAACACAGCCTTATGAAATGTCGCTGCCTGGCAGCCTACGGCTGTGTTTCCCCAGAACAACAGCAGATCTAACAGTTCCGAGAGGCCCCTGACCCACCGGGCGGTCTGGCCCGACAGAGCTAGGAGATATGTGCTCTAGGCTAGGGAATTCAACACATCCAGGAACATTTCCAGACACTGTGGCAAACCAACACAGAGTAGCCCATAGCTCATGTTGAAGCTCATAAACCTTCTAGGCTTCAAAGCCCCGTGGAGGTAGGAAAGCTGCAGGTTGGGAATGGCCCCTGAAATGCTCACATTCCCAAGCTGTGCATGGGGATATTTCTGGGTACCACTAGTCTGTCTAGGCCACAGCTGTGGTAGGGATTGTTTTAACAGTTTAATTGTCCACGTAGGTGACTGGGACCATTTCGCAGCTCGTTTCATTTATTAATGCAGAGGTAGCGAATGCCTTCAGGACCCCACGTCTCCTGTTGGCCTTGGCTTAGTACCCACCCAGGAACATACCAAGCAAACCATCCAGCCCCAACAGATGTTCTTGTCTTTGATAATTTCTTTTTAATAGAATATTCTTGTTTTATATAAGAATGTTAAGTATAGTCATAGTGTTGTACATCTGCAGATGTAAAGGAATTTGAATTCTAATTTCCCAGCCACTAGGACAAGTCCTTCTTCAGGTTAAGTGGGAATTGTGGTGGTTGATAGAGCTGATATTTACAGCTCTTGGAGAAACTATTTTACTGTACAGAAAAAAAATTATTAATGCAATAGAAAAGGGCAAGAGAGAAGAAAGAAAAAGAATATGACAGGGGAAATCCCCAGGTCCTCCTTCCTGCTGCCTGTATCATTTCTGTATTTTTCTTTAAGCAACTGCTGCTGTAAACACTGAGTTATGTAAAACAGAAGAGCAGCCTGACTGCACCACACCATACTTTACAGAAAAGGTGTCAGACATGTGTCTGGGACTCCCAAGAGTGCAGAGGCATTCCTGTGCAGCTTTCAGGATGCTCCGGCATGTTGGGATTTTAAATATATCCTATCTTACTTAAGTGACTGGTAGACATGCACCTACTGTGCATGGTGAGTTAATGCTGCCTGTTTTGAGCCCACTGGGGATCATTGGAGTCTATTTAAATTCTGTAGGAAAACAGGTTCTGATTTAATTTCTATTATGCTGCTATAGTCCTAATAAAGTGCTCAGATATTCAGCGTTACAACAGAGTAGGTTCTTGGTGGATCTAGCCTGCAACCCATAACAGAAGATAGGGAGTCAGATTCTGATTGTATTTTATATTGGAATAGCACCAATTTCTTTTTATTTAATGAGATTATAAGCTGGCCTCCTGTCTTTTTGTGGCCCTACCATACTGCATATTGAAATTTTCACTCATTAGGCTTAAATAAACATCAACGTAATACTTAGTAAAACAGTTCTACTTTAAAAGGATAGCATCAATTTGCAACCCAGCTCATGGCTTTATTCTCTCTGTACTTGGCACCTCACCAAGCCTAGAAGGCTATAGTTAAAGTAAATATAAAGAAAGAAAAACAAAATTTCAAGAGCGCCAAAATGAGAGCTCCTATAAAAGAGCTCCTATAAAATATCCTATTTTTTAGTGGTAGCTTTTCTCTCTCAAATAAATAAATGAATAAACTAGCTCCTTCATTCTGCTAAGATTAAATGATATGGCACACTGTATTTGTAAGGCAGAATTTGTGGGATCACAAGCAAAAAGGCTGGCTCTTGCCCCTTGGAACAAGAAAACGCAACAGTGTTTAGGTGGTAACCTCAGAGATAAACAAAGTAGAGATAGAAGAGAGAGAGGGGACTTTTCTCTCCTTAGTTCTCCACTGTGAGTCTTTTCATACATCAGCCTCAGGCAGAGGTATAATGAGCACCACTCGAGAGTTTCAAAACCCAAAGTGCTAATTTCAGGCCTACACCAATTTCAACAATATTTTCAACTGGAGATGTTTCTTATGGACAGGCTGGAATTTCACATGGAAGCACAAGACCAAGTGTGATCAAACCAGTCCAGCATAACTGAAGGCCACATATAAGTCAGGCAGAACAGGAACTTCATTTGGACTTTCTGCCCCATGGCCTATACTTCACCAGCAAGGCTAATAGCCATAGGAGAGGGTTACTTTCTTGCTTTCTCCTTTCTTAATTGATCTTGACAGCTTTCTACAGGTTTTGGTTTTATCCCATTGTAGAAGGAACAAAACCAGTCTCTCAAAATATCAATAAATGCTCCTTTTTGAAGTAGGATCCTTGTTACCAAGGCAGCTTCCAGAAATCAGCTTCCAGACATGATACAAACCTACTCAAACAATGTAAGCCAACAGGAATTGTGGCTACAGGTAAAGCCGGAAGTAAGGTAAAACGGGATTTTCTTACAGATTTTCGTTAAGGCTGCAGAGCATCAGTATTGTTCCCCCTCACGTTTTTAAGTCCTTACACTGGTGTACTTGATGTTGCAACTGAAGAAACCAACAACAAAACAAACTCCAAAACTAAAGCTTAGCATGCATGTCAGTATTTTAGCTTTCAATAATAAATGGAAAAGATAATAACTGCAATACAAATGAACACACACAGTCAGCCAGAACCACACAGTGGGCCATAGCCCAAACACTTTTTTTCTATAGGGTTATGATTCTCCAAATGAGAAGCAGCAGCTGGGCTCAGCTTAACAATAAATAAAACGATTCTGCCACCTACCGGCTGTTTGATATGAACTTGGTGAAAACCTTGTTAATTATAAATGTGATAAAAATGAAGCGGAATGTGTCTCAAGTATTCACAAATTCCACCAGGCTGACCAGCAAAAAGAAAACAAGCTACACTGAATTGTTCTCAACCTGTCAAGATATTTTGTTTTGCACTATCTTTAACAAAATGAAAATTCAATCTTGTTTATTTCAGGTGTCACCTGACGTTTTTACTAGAGGTAGTATTGGAAAAAAAATCAGTTTTATTACATTAAAATATTTAGGTCTGAAAAAAAAGTTTTTTCCCCTCTTACAATTTTGTGGTTCAACTACCAAGTTCCTAACTCCCTTTAATCATAAAACTCTTTCCTCTCAATGTTCCCTAGGGTTTATTCCTGACCTCTAGTCATTTCTGATTTATTTTTCATGTTACAAGATATATTGTATTTTCTTTAGCAGAAGTTCCTCTGCACAACATGGGACAACCCATGATAACACTTTCTGAGCTCATGACAAGGAGCAGTGATGCTCTGAAATTTACTTTTGAATAAAGAATAACTTTTCTATTTAGATTTTGCTGGATTTTCATTCAAAATGTAGAAAGTCTGGCTGATGCTTATGCACATTAAATGCTTCCGAGGTCACTAGAATTGCTGGAGTACCGCAAAGGCTTGTAAGAACTATACAACTTAGAAAGTTGATGCAGAAAATACCAGGCTTTTGAGTGGGAATTGTATTTGGGGAAGATAGTGAAAGGAAAGAGCTGCAGGTCAATATAAACTTCAGATGGAGTCACTGATCCAATTTGGAGCAGTTCTTGCTAACCCGGCTCTCAGGACCACTTTGCAGTCTTGTTTCCTCAATATTAGAGGCCTTTACATTAGTCTCTGGAATAGTTTGGGGGATTGTTGCCAGCATATGGTGGTATTTTTGCAGAGGCAAACCAGAAAAGATGGCTTTGGTCCATGGTAGTTTCAGTTCCTTTAATAATCTCTTCTCATAGACACACAAAATTTGTGGGTTGAAGGTCTGAGGTTTAAGCTAATGTTTACTGGAGAGTGCTCACTGAAATCAAATAATGGATATACTGTAGCAATAACTTGTTTTAAGATGCTAAACTTTTAAGTTCCAAAAACTGTAAGCATCAGTTCTGGATTTAAGGTTGAACTATGTTGGCACTTTTAATGACAAAGAGACCCTCTGATGCCTGTATAACCTATGACTCTTCTTTCATATGAAAAATAGATGGGACCACACATCTTTCTGGCAGTGATTTTACTCCAGAGCCCACGTAAGCCTAACTGTCTGTATAAGAGGAGTGAGTAGGAGATTTGGCAGGACTGACCTGCACTGGGTGAAAACCTGTGCACCATGCTTTTGCCAGCTCACCAGAGACTGTGTTCTGGATAAAGCAGCAACCATTTCCCCATGATTTCCTTCTGTGTAGGGAACATTCTGAATAGAGAGGGAAGAAATGGATTCCTCACTATCCTGCAGCTGCATGCAGTGTGATAATACATTAGACTGGGGCTAGAGGCAAAGATCCCTTCTCACATGTCCCTCGTACGTGGTCCTGGAGGACTTAAAACGGGATGTTCTGGGACTTGTTACACATGGCCTGACTAACACCTGGCCCTCAGAAGATGCAGTCTGAAAGGTTTCCCCTCATCGTGTATCTTGTGTCTTCCCTCAACAGGGAACTCCGCGCAGAATTCAACAGCAGCAAAACCAAACATGAAAGTTCACCGTAAGAAATGGTGAATAGAAATTGCTTGCACGTGTGGGGAAAAAACACTTAAAGATTTCCAGCAAAAGCTAATGCTGAAATATAGGGCCTCAAATTACATTCCTCTGAAGCTGCACCTACAATTTCTGGCTTAGTCCCTAAGACAGAGCTAACCTCTGTGATTGAAGATGATTCTACTGCACTCAAATATAGACACCAACCACACAATTCAGGCTGAAAGTTGCCAAAGGAAAAAGACCCACAGTGTCACCAGATTTGCATCTGAGGTGAATGCCTTCTGCAAGGAAAGGATTGACTCCCTTTATTGTCCTCTGTTGACTAAAATACATTAGACAGTGACTGCCCTGTGGTGCAGAACCTGGCTCTGAAGACAGAAGGTGATCTATAAATATAACCAGGTCTAGTTTTGTATCACAGAAGTTCAGGCATCCAAGGTACGCTATACTCTCCACAAGCAGATCTTGATATGACATCCTGGAGTACCCTATCACATAAGTAGCCTTGAATGTGTCATTCTAACTTTATAGTCTTATGAATTCAACAGATCTGGATAAGCTAGTTTCAGGACACCTAGCCTGTTTCTGCCTATTTTATTTTATTTTACTATCAGGTCTTCAGCACACAACTTCAACACATTATCCTTTTCTCTTCTTCTGACTCACCTTTATCTCAAAAAGAAAACATGAGAGATTATAAAAACTAATACATTAGTAGTGAAGAAAACAAGTCTGTATCAACTCAGGCCAGTGGAGGGGATTACTCTGACAATAACATTCATATTCTCATCACACACAGAATAGAGAGATGTAAGGTGACAGGTAAGGCAGCCAAGAGGGCCAACCGGGGTGCATCAAGCACTGTATTGCTAGCCAGTCGAGGAAGGTGATTGTCCCGCTCTACTCTGCACTGGTGCGGCCTCATCTTGAGTACTCTGTGTAGTTTTGGGCACCACAGTATAAAAAGCATGCAAAGCTACTAGAGAGTGTCCAGAGGAGAGCTATGAAGATGGTGAAAGGTTTAGAGGGGAAGCCATATGAGGAGTGGCTGAAGTCACTTGGTCTGTTCAGCCTAGAGAAGAGGAGACTGAGGGGAGACCTCATCGCAGCCTACAGCTTCCTCACAAGGGAAGGAGGAGGGTCAGGCGCTAATCTCTTCTCCCTGACAATCAATGATAGGACCTGAGGGAATGGCAGGAAGATATGCCAGGGGAGGTTTAGGTCGGACGTTAGGAAAAGGTTTTTCACCCAAAGGGTGGTGGAGCACTGGAACAGGCTCCCCAGGGAGGTAGTCACGGCGCCAAGCCTGACAACATTTAAGAAGCATTTGGACAATACCCTCAGAGATATGATGTGATTTTTGGGTCTGTCCTATGCAGGGACAGGAGTTGGACTTGATGATCCTTGTGGGTCCCTTCCAACTCAGGACATTCTATGATTCTATGATTCTATGATTTCGCCTGCTTCATTAGTACACGGAAAGTCAAGAACTTTCCAATATGCTGAGTGCTGTCAACTAATACTGCCAGCTCGTGGAGGGGATCCAGGCAACTTCCAGATGGGACTGGATCAACTGGGATTTTCAACCCTGAGCCTAGACAATGAGAAGGGTTGAAAGAGGTGAAAGAGGAGGTTACAGCAATGGGACACAGAGGCTGCAAGACGCAGTTTACAACAGCTGTTTTGAGAGTAGGCTGCTTCAATCAGACAGCCTCCAGCACAGCTTTCTGGAATGGAGTAGAGAATGACAGCAGTAACTACTAAGTCTGTCGTCTGTGTTACTTTAATATGTCATGTGTGATCTCAAGGAAGGCTAAAATGCAAACCAGGGATGTTGAGCTTGATATAAGATACATTGACATGAGTATTTCTCATGTGCCATGATTTGTGAAGTTCTGAAACAGCCTTGGGAATGGTGTAAAAGGCAAGCAGGGTAATTTAATCTGAAGAGAACATGACAAGCAATGAGTATGCACTAAGATTATAGAATGGGGTAAGCCACAAAATCAGCCAAAAGAGCAAACTTCCTTTTTAATTACAAACTTAAACATAACAGTGCACATACATTATTACATTGATTTTTGTAACTGTTTCTAATTTGCTAACCAAAATTTTAACCTTGCCTTTTCAAGAGTGAATTTATTTTCTTTTTCAAATTGATGCCATGTGAAATGTGAGTTCAGGCAGCTCCAGCAAACACAACATATATTTTTCAGTATCAATACTGATAAATAAGACAGCCAAGGCCCTTTCTGTAGTCCTGTGACCAACCGGCAGAGTCTGATTGTCTCCACATTGCTAAAGGCTTTTAGTCTCCAAACCAGGCTGGATGCATGAAAATGGCTGTTGGGAATGGTCCATGGCCCATATCCACCACCAACTGTCTGGGAATCACTTGTTACCTTTGACCCAAAGCCGTGACAGAGACTATTCTGGTAGTTCAAGTACAGATAATCAAACTGCCCAAGACACTCCCTGACACTGTTTAATTAGCTACAATAGGCTGTGTCCTCAGAATTCCCAAATCCACAAGCAGTGCCACTTTTCTGAAACTTTTTGAGGTCCTTGCTGTCAAGTAAAAATTAGGAATACCAGGAGTATGTGTTTATTCTACCAGTCTCCCAGGATCAGTTTGGAGACAGGCAGATGCATCTCCTGATGGTTGTTATCCTCTGTCCTTCCAGGTGGCAGGAAGTGGAGGCACCAGCACTTCAGGAATCTCCCTTTTGTCACAGCATGTGACTTTTAAACACTACAGTATTTGAACAGTGACATTGCTCCCACATGACTAACTATTTTTCACAGAAAGAGTACTCATTGTCATAAACTTAAGTGGAAATTGGCAATGCCTACAAAATCATATGAATCAGAGAAAACTGACTGCAGAAGTCTTCTCAGGTATTAACCAAAGAATGTGAAGATGAAGCATCCCTGCTTTTAGAAAACAGATTCATTACATAGTCACAAAAGAATTCTGAGACACTTCCTGTGATGAATATTTGTTTGCATGAGGAGTAGTAGAATACCAGCCAAGCTATCCATGTCAATGGATTTGAGGCCTAAGCTTATTTTCAGTCACCTCATAAGCAATAGGCTTGTAAAAGCTACATGGCACACGAACTATCAACAGTAACATAAATGGCTTGTTGACTATGCGACCAGCTGGGGCAGATGGCTCAGCAGAGATCACATGAAAATGAGATTGCGTTATGTGTCAACGTGGTCTACATATTGCTCAAAGGCACATCTGGAGAAGGAGCCAAAAGCTCAAGTGCTTCCTAGAAGTGAATCCAAACCTCTCAATTCATAATCTAACAACCACAGACTGATGTAATCACAACAACATCTATTCCTGAAAAAGTTTCCAGGTCCTAGAGGATCAGAAATGGTTGGTATCAGATGTACTTAGCTACTTCTTTTTAAAAGCTGGACTGAAATAAAGGGATAAAGAGATGAAGAAAAACAAGAAAGAAATTAACTGAATATTTTTAACTTCAGGGGAGGTTTTGCCTGAGTTTGAGAACATGGTTTCATTTAGTTTGAAAGAATTTTTCAGCCAAACCTGATGAGAAGAGAGTTTATACTGTTGGCATTTGCACAAGAATTTTGCATAGTATTTAGCCATCAGACAATTGTTTTCTCATCTGGTTTACATTTGGGATTTGAGGAGGGAGACATACAGCCTCTGCTGGTGGTGTTTTATATTGTAAAATCTTCCTCAGCTGCTATATTTAGAAGCAACTTCCATCATCTTGTTATAAGTACTTTTTAGTATGCACTGTTACCAAGATAGAAAGTTCAAGCTGGGGAACATTTGAGGGCCACTTCGCTTATGTGTTGAACACAGGGAACCAGCTCTAGCAGTAGACAGAAAGACATGGGTTGTACTGTGAGCCCCTTAGAAATGCATGCTACTTTCTTTTGCCGCTATGAAACACCTAAAACAGGAGTTCTCTGACACTGAACAGCTTACAGTATCAAACAAGGCTTTTGGGGTGACTAAAGAGATAAAAAGCTGTTGCTCAGCTAAATCCCCTCAGTATTTTTCAAGCAGGAACAATTTCTGTACCTGCCTCATTAACTTACCAACGTCTGGAAGAAAATTCTGGAGTATGTATGTAACTGGGCAACCAAAATGTTTTGTCTGAAGATTCATATTGTCTTCCTACACTTCATAACCACCTTAAGGTAGTAAATGAGCACATATGTCATGTCTCTCTTCACCCCTACCTGGTATAACATAATACATATCTTGATATGGCACTCTAGTTTTGTATTTTAAGCGATATAAAAGGAAATTATCAAACCTAGCTATAATACATCCTTTGAACGTAATTTGGTCGTGAAATGCCCCCAGTCAATTTTCTGAAAAGTCGCCCAGCTGTGTCAAACGTGCTGAACTGTCCAAACTCGGATTTCTCATCGTCTCTGTATGTATGAGTAAGACCATCCACCAGAGGGTGCCAGGAATCCACGTTAGTGGCCTCAACGGGCCCTACATGGACGTTTAGGTTCCTCAGCAAGGGCTGCAGCAAGCCTTTCCTTAGCGTACAAACCCAAGCATGCATATTCCTTCAAGGTTATGAAGCCAACTCTTGAGAAAAATGAACAGTATAAAAAACCACAAACTAGAAGAACAAAAAGCTATCGACGTCAAAGACAATCCTCTGAAATAGGCAGGCTGAATTAGCCAAGCAGGACTGAGCCTCTTTATGTGACATATTACTATGAGATATAAGTGTGAGAGAGAAGCTGATTTTAAACCATTCAATTTGAATTCTGACTATTATGGTGGCTTGAATATTTTCAAGTTAATTCAGTAGTGGGTTTTGCTCAATTTTTCTTTTTAATTATTATTTCTACTTCAGTTCCAGGGCTTGATACATCTTTTTCAGTTCCTCTAGTGTAAAACTGAAACAATTCCATTCAACTTAACAAAGCTGCAACTGACGTGTCCTGGAATGAGACCAGATATGGGACCTGACTGCCAAATCTGTACACTGAAGATTGCTGACTATCTTCTTTCTCTAATAAAAAATTGTTAAAGTGAACACATTAGGCACTAAGAGCAAGAAGTGAAACTAAGCATGAAACTATTCATAAGTGTGACTGCTCTCAAGCTTTTTAGATCAAGCCCTTCCTGCTACACTTTCTTTTTTTCTGTGAAGTGGATGAAATGCATTAACAAGATTTCTGTCTCCTGTAGTCTCCTTTCGTCTTCCAACCTTTCTGCCAATATCTGAAGAAAGGTACTTCTTTTCAGCATATGCAGAGAAACTAAATATCTCCACAGACACAGTAAAGATAGTGTTTTCCCCATCAGCAGGTACATACACTAGCTTGCCAAGGAAAGACCAAGTGCATGAAAACTCCACAACTTTGTGAGTTACAAGGCAACCTTAGACAGCCTCCTTCACCGCAGTGTACTTCTGTCCTGAACTCCCAGGCTGAGAGGCCTGATACTTTACTTACCAAGAAATTAAAACATTACGAAAACATTTTTTTTGCCATTATTCATCCAAACAAAGGGACCGAACCATTGTTCAAATATATCTCCCAAATCATGGTCTTCCCTCAGACTTCACAGGATAAATAAAAAAGACACATAGAATCGCAAAATTTCCTTATTTCAGCTCATCCACCAATGTACTGGATACACTCACCGTTCTGCTCCAGCTGTGCAGGCTGAAGATGTTATTGTTACTAGCCCAATGTCAGCTGCACAGCATCACCCGAGATCACCATGCTTGCAAATCTGCCAATCAAGCATCAAGTGTGATGACTTTCTGCTCTACTTCAGTCCAAATAAGCCAACTGGCAGAGCCACTATATAGAAATACCTTCAGCAGTTCTGGCTTATTTTGACTGGAAAAAGCTAGGGAACACTTATAAGAGTTATTTTGTTCGAAGAGCAGAAGAAGTAGCAGGGGTCCTGATGAGCAGTTTAAGGTGGTCTGACAGTGAAATTTCACAATTGCATCTAGAAAAGGACATGAGTCAGGAGAGATGGAATTTGCAAAGCCCATTGGACAAATACGGTGTTAATCCCGGGGAGGGGGGGGAAGTCTCTTTTTAGAAAAAACAAGTCCAGCATTTATTAGTCCTACATTTAATGGTGGGGGAAAAAATAAATTACTCTTTACTATTATGCTGAGGTTTCAGAGTTCGGAGCAGATGCTTTCTTTTTGTGCCCTTTCCTGAGCTCATAGTACAGGCAAAGAGTCAGGTTTCCTCTTTCTCAGGAACGGCCAAGGAGGAGTTTCCAAAGACCCAACAAAACTTAAGTCACTTGGCCACCATATATCAGTTCAAACTGCCAAGAAAAATAAGTCTTTTTCAGTCAAAAGAATAATTTCAGTGTTTGGATTAAGCAGGGAGTAGACTTTCTCAAGTTTGAGAAAAAAGTGTCTAAGATAATTAATTGTTATACAGAAGGCAACATCAGATGTTTCATGAATAGTTTAATTTAGGGATCATAATTGATTTAAACTGATTCATTAATAGAGTTACTAATGAGTTTCTGCTTTTTTTTTGTTCTGAAAATAAGTAATATTAGTTGTTTAAAAAACTGTTTCTCCCCCGAATACTGAAATGTTCTATTTGTGTTCATGGATCACTTTAAACTCTGCAGTACACTCATGTGATTACAGAAAAACAAAACAAAAAAACAAACAAACAAACAAAACCAGGAAAAAACCCACCCTGAACAGAAAAAACAAACCACCAGATAACTTCCCACCAAGATAAAAGTTATGTGTCAGATAAATATTATCTTTGTGTCTATTTAACCCAATCTGGAACTATAAACAATATTGCAGTCAAATGACTATTAAAAGGCATTATTGTCGGACACCCCTAGAATGATTGTTCATGTGCTCTGCAGGACAAATTCTGTATCTAAAAATGTCTAACACAGAAGCATAATGTGATTTTCTGGCATTTTTATTGCTTATTTGAGCATTTGTGGATACTTCATCCTGCATGTAATATTACCCAGATAATCTAAAAATATTGTCATATGTTACTCTGTCCTAATATACCTTCCAAATAACAATAGGACAGTATTTACAACAAAAATTAAGCAAGCACTAAAATGACCAAAGGCCTCAGGTCCTCTCAGTCTTGTATTTTTATGCCATTTGACACAGGATTTTCTTTTCTTAATGGACTGTATCACTACTTTGGCACATGGAACAAAAACAATCAAAACTTTTCTTCAGCCTTTCAAGGTTATGCTTTCCCTCTTGCTAAGCATTTCCACAAAGAAAATTAACAAAAGCTTAGGCTTAGTGGAGGTGAAATCTGAACTTTTCCCAGGCATAAAACATGCTGGACTTTCAGAAAATACTATAATGCATTATAGGAATGCCCAGCAAACATTGTGGGAATGACTTCACCCCTTTGAGGACATGGCACATTTGGCTTCTATCAGTAGACTGCAAGACTGCATGTGAGTCAAAATCTGAGTTGCTCTGTCCCTGTTCTCTTATAACTTCATTATTTTGTTTCTATGTGCATGTGATCATATAAACAGAAGTTAACAAAAATTTTGGTTGCATCTTTAGACTAGCCAAGAGATGAAAAATGGGGCTGTAAGAGGAGCAGATTGGTAAGAGAACTGGGAGAAAAGATCTTTCTTCAGTTCCCACCCACTGGAGCACATTTTCCAAGTGATGCTGAGCAGAAGCTCGAGGAGAGAAGAAGCAGAGACTTTACCAAGCCGAGCAGGGCTGCTGGCTGATGTCATGAGCCAAGCCCACAGCTTGCTCTAGCTAAAAGACGCTCCAAACCTTCCTCACCCTGCCCACAGCTCCTGGCTGCTTGCCTCGTGTTGGTCCTTGGCACCCTCTCACCCTGGAGTGAGCTGGTGCAGGGAGCAACACTGGTTTTCAGCTTCAGTGGAAACTAGTCCCACCCACAGGTAAATAAATATTGTCCTTTCTACTGGTGTAGGAAGGCACCCTAAAGGGCCAGGCAAGTGCAGGTGCCTGCAAAGGGAGGCCAGGGGCCAGATGACAGGGGAGGGTTGGTGGGACCAACATGGTCACAAGTGAGCAGGTGCGTTGGTGTAGCTATGTCTTCCAATGGCACCCAAAGACATGGAAGACGAGCAACAGAATAAAGACTGTGGCACTTATTTTTCTACAGCCACTATGGAAGAAATCCAGATCTTGTCCCTTGTAAATCCTATGACTTCCGTCATAAAACCTTTATAAAATCTCAGCTTGTCCCTCTGGAAGACCTGTGCTTGTAAGTATTCAAGTATTGGCTTCTACAGCCCCCTGTCCCTGATCTCAGGAGGTAGTTTTTCATTTCAACAGTCTTTCAGTGTTTCAAATAAATACACATTTAACAGTAAATTAGGGCAACCTTAGTAAGTCTATAAGGGCTAAGGAAAGGCAGTTCCCACAACTTGAAAATCATGGCTAGCTAGATTTTAATTAAAGCTCCATGAACCTTTCTGGAATCAGTTCAAACTGAGTTCATGAACATTTTTGAATCAGAACTAATATGAATATTTTTCTAGGTAGTGAAATTAAAACTAGATCTGGATACTATGTCATTGTATTATTCCTTAGTCAAATCTTGATGCAAAAGGGAACTTACAGGGTCAGTGGGTTCTTCAACAGTGTCAAAGTGATCTATGTAAATTTTGTTAGACAGAGATAGAAATCAACTTGAGGCCAGAATAGAGCATAAGCGAGTGAAAATTATATTTTTTTCTTTTTACTGATGCTGAAATTCAGAATCCCTAGTGATCAAAAGCTTTGAGAATTTGATGATTAGATAGGAGCTCAAGCTCTTTGTGGAAAAATATTTTAATGCAAAAGGAGAAGGATACAGGCTGAGCACTAACTCAGAGCGATCTAGAAAAATGTAATAGCTAGAGAGGTTTCTCTTGCACAGTATTTAGCAAACTTGTGAGAGACTGAACTTCAGACCTGTTGAAGATGAATCAAAGAAAGGCTTTGAAGTGAGAAGAGTATTAATGAAATCTCTACTGAGATCGCTACCTGAACCAATCTGAATGATGTTGTAATATTTTTTTCTCACTCAGCTGTGAACTCTTTGAGTTCCCTCTCTTCTTTATGGAAAAGAAGCTGAATTTATAGCCAAACCTGATTTTAAGGAGCTTGTGAAATATTACAGCATTAATATTCATAGCATGCTGATGAGGAACTATGATAGATCTCACACTGTAGAAGGAAAAGAGAAGCTGAGAGGAAAAGAAAGGAACTATGTCAAATTCCATAAGACAACTTTGAGCAAAGCCAGAGAAAATCCATGTGTGAGGTCAGAATTTTTATATGGGTACTGAGAGCCGGATGCAGAGAGCTTCAGAGCTCAGGGTGCTGGCTGTTGCGAATCTCACTCTTAGGCTCCGTGCTATCCCCATGAAACACAAAGGGACTGCTTGTCACCTAGTTCAGGGCTGTGTATTTTTTGCTAGATGAATAGACACTGGAAAAGTTAATTATTAAGGTACCTTTGTTTTTCTCTCCCCTAACTCCCCTCTTCCCTCTGAAACAGCCCCAGGAGATGCTTTTCTCTGCATCTGAGCCCTTTTTGCATAGTTATGCAGAGAAGAATAATGTCAAGAAGCTGTTTCAAGCACCCCTGCCCAACCTGAATATTTTCTTAACTTTTATATACTTGCCAAGTTGTTTCCATTCTGATTTTCAGCCCTAGGTCCTCTAAGAGACCTCTCAGATTGGACTTTAGTCTCAACATAATTTATCTTTTTGTTTCATTTTGACCTTCCAAGATGCATTCATAGCAAATGATAGGAGACTATATGGCTCCTTCTCAAAACAGTGTTCAATGAGGAATACAAATGACCATAAATGTTTACTTATGGCAAGACAGCAAACTGTGGGAAGATCTGGTTTGCTCACAGAAATCTGCTATAGCTTCATTATTCTATTGCATTTGTTCAATTAGTTTGGCAAATACTTTAGAAAGATGTGAGTAATGATCAGCATATGCTACTAATTGATGAAAAATAATTAAATACCACAAGACTTGTGCTTCCCTTAAAACCTTTAAAATGCAAATATATTGCATTTTGGACCAAGAAGAACAAAATGTCATGGGACATAAATTCTGTCATTATTAATACAACATATTGTTCCTAGAGACATCTGATGAAGAGTGCACTATAAAAGCTGACATTTGATAATGATTTGATTTGACTGGTATGGCCGCATCTTGAGTACTGTGTGCAGTTTTGGGTGCTTCAATATAAGTAGGACATCAGACTATTAGAGTGTGTCCAGAGGAGGGAGACCAAGATGGTGAAAGGTCTCAATGGCAAGTCTTATGAGGAGTGGATGATGTCACTTGTTTTGTTCAGCTTGGAGAAGCAAAGGCTGAGGGGTGACCTCATCGCAGTCTACACCTTCCTCAAGGGGGGCAGTGGAGGGGGAGGTGCTGATCTCCTCTCTCTGCTGACCAGCAACAGTACAGGAGGAAATGGAATGAAGCTGCATCAGGGGAATTCCGATTGGACATTAGGAAAAGGTTCTTCAGTGAGAGGGCGGTCGGTCACTGGAACAGGCTCCCCAGGGAAGTGGTCACAGCATCAAGACTATCAGAGTTCAAGGAGCATCTGGACGATGCTTTCAGTCATATGGTTTAGTTTTAGGTGGTCCTGTGAGGAGCAGGCAGTTGGACTCAATGATCCTTATGGGTCTCTTCCAACTTGAGATAATATATGATTCTATGATTCTAATGAACACCTTAATATAGTACCTCAGTTTTATACAAACTTTTTTAGCCATAACTTTCCTCTGATATTTTATAAATAAGGCAATTCCCTTCTTTCATCAAAGAACACACCTTTTGTTTATTGAAGATCTGTGAGCAATAGCACTATTAGGAAATAAAAAAGCCGCAGGTCTTGAAGAACAATCCACAAATGGAGCTGCTCATTCCATAAAAAGGATAAGTACTCAGTTCTAGCTTGCTCCTAGTTAGAAGCAATCCTTCCAAGACACAGCTGTTGAGGAGAGTGAGAGGCCATAAAAGAGTGGTACATAACAGCCCAGTTGTGCATCCTGATTTACATTTTCCCATTATGCAAAAATGAGAGGAAATCTGCTAGCAGAACTATCCAACAGATGTAACTGCAAATATTTTTCATTGAACTCTTCAGCAAAAATGATTTATGGGATTCACTGCTACTCAGTGTATTGGCTTTTGTCTCAGGCATATTTTTTTAAGAGACTGTTTGCTATATATTCAAATGATTGTTCAAGAACATTTACATTTTTTGCAACAGCATTAGAAAAGCAACTAATCCTCATGCTTCAGAAGACAACCTAAAATCAGTGACTGAAGTCAGGAAAATCTTTTCGTCAGGGCACTGTATAGCACAATCTCTTCCAACCAATGACAGAAAAACTTGTGCCTTCATGTTGAACAAATCTTCCCAACCTAGGGACTGAATAGCAAGCAGAAAATCCTGGGAACCTTTGCTCAAAAACATGCAGACTTCACCTCCTCTGAGAATCGGTTTGTATAAGCAATCACTTTACCAAGAACTTGCTGGGGTGATGGAACTAGCAACTGCAGTGCATATAGGTGTGATTTACCTTTCTTCAAGACTAAACTGTGAAAGAACCATGCTGTTGCAAAATATAGCTTAGCAGCAAAGGAAATATCACATTTTTCATTGTCTCTGGTGCTATTTGCACAGATCTTTGCAATTATGCACTGTAATCATTCAGTTATGACTTGAAACTGATCCCGCTTGAATTGAACAAATTAAAAGAATGAACAAATTGTACTGGTAGCTTAGTGAAGGGTAAAAAACAGAAAACATTTTTTTACCACTTTCCATTTGGGCTGTACTGAATTAATCCACCTCTGGAACATGAGTTCAGTAAATTTACCAACATTTTCATTTACTACTCTGTCACTGGATTACAGTGGTGCCATCCTAACCCCATTCCACCCCTCTCCAAGGTGAAGCTGGCTCTGAATATAGCGGCAAATATTTCCTCCTGTTGTAACTTATGAGAATCTTCCACTGATAAAGGTTTCCACTGCTCTGTCTAGCTGAGATTGATATTCAGTCATGAAGATATCACACAGTAGTCAAAATTAGCTTAGCAGTTGTTACTATAATCTGTTCTCTCTATTAGGTTAGCAGGTTTAGTCAGACTTCCTTTCAATAGCTGGACACATTCTCACAATTCCTTTTCTTTTTGGAGATGTAGGAACCTGGTAGATAACCTTAAGTCCTCTTCTGTCCCTTTTGGGGATAACTTTCTCCTTTTTTGCTGAACTTGTGCACCTCAAAAATTGAATTACTGAGGTCTCTCCCAAGAAAGAATATGTTTGTTATTTTTCCGTCTCAGGTATTTTTCTAAGCTGCCTAGGGACAGCATTTTTTGGATAGGTATGGAAGGATTTACTATGAACAGTAAGATAATCATTCTCTTTCCTCCCATTATACTTATTTCTGAATCAACTTTGTATCCAGTTTCCAGATTGCAGTCTATCAATGATGAGAGGAAGATTCTAACATCAATTACCCTTGTAAGTGCAGGTGATCTTGACGGTTCATGCTGTGCTGCAATCAAGTCCCAGAGACATGAGCTTGTAGAATGCAAAAAGAGAGGGTTATTGCACTCCAGATACTACAACGTTGTCTGGTTTCAGCTGGGATAGAGTTAATTTTCTTCCTAGTAGCTGGTATAGTGCTGTTTTTTGGATTTAGTGTGAGAATAATGTTGATAACACACTGATGTTTTAGTTGTTGCTAAGTAGTGTTTACACTAAGTCAAGGGCTTTTCAACTTCCCATGCTCTGCCAGGTGCATAAGAAGCTGGGAGGCAGCACAGCCAGGACAGCTTGCCCAGACTGGCCATAGGGCTATTCCATACTATATAACATCATGCTTAGTATATAAACTGGGGGGAGTTGGCCGGGGGGTAGGGACCACTGCTCAGGGATGGGCTGGGTATTGGTGGGCGGGTGGGTGGTGAGCAATTGCATTGTGCATCACCTGCTTTGTATATTATTATTATTATTATTGTTATTGTTGTTGTTGTTGTTGTTGTTGTTGTTGTTGTTGTTGTTGTTGTTGTTGTTGTTATTATTATTATTATTATTATTATTATTATTATTATTACTACTACTACTACTACCACTACTGCTACTACTATTATTATTTTACTTTATTTTATTTCAATTATTAAACTGTTTTTATCTCAACCCACGAGTTTTTCTCACTTTTACTCTTCCGATTCTCTCCCCCATCCCACCAGGGAGTGGGAAGTGAGCAAACGGTTGTGTGGTGCTTTGCTGCTGCTGGGGTTAAACCACAACAAATGTTCAAAGACAATGTTATCAAATCTAGCCAGTCTCCAGAGTCCATGATGAATCTAGTTTTACAGCTTATTTTTCTCTTTCAATTAATTTAGAGGACTGGCTAAACTGACTGTTACTGAAAGTACATGTATAGCTTACTTTAGGACAAGACTCAGAGTGGCTAAGTGAGATTACTAAGAGCCTGTCTCCCTTTACTGATTATATAGTCCCCTTGAGAACTTATCCCTGACTAAACTTCAGTTGTCCTTTATCAGCCAATTCCTTGGGTTTTTGTCAGAAATGCTACTCATGCAACAGCTTCAATTCATTTTCCTTTCTCTGATCGCTGCATACACAGCAGTATACATTTTGGAAGCATGTCATGTCCTTTTGGCAAATACTGATTTTTACTTCGTATTTCTAGTAGAGCATTTGCAAGTCATAGAATCATAGAATAGTTTAAGTTGGAAAAGACCTTTGAGATCATCAAGTCCAGACGTTAACCTAGCACTGCCAAGTCCACCACTAAACCATGTCCTCAAGCACCACGTCTATCCGTCTTTTAAATACCTCCAGGGATAGAGACCCAACCACTTCCCTGGGCAGCCTGTTCCACTGCCTGACTACCCTTTCAGTGAAGAATTTTTTCCTAATATCCAATCTAAACCTCCCCTTGCACAACTTGAGGCCATTTCCTCTTGTCCTATTGCTTGTTACTAGGGAGAAGAGTCCAAGAGTCCAAGAGACCAAGTCCATCTATCTAGATTTCAAAGGCTTACTAGATAGACAGATTTCCCTTACAGAAATTCTTCTCCTGTTCGTCATTCCTTTTCTTATGAGTAAGACATTACTGTTCTCAGACTTCGACCTTTAAGTAGAAGAATTAAATAAAATAGAATTTGTCAGACATCAAGCTCCATACCTCCATGTGTTAAGTGGCTACTCACTTTCTCTTGTGAATAAACTCCAATTCCATTGGAGAATATTCTAGAAATTGGTCCTCTCTCCATGTTACCCCACTGTTTGCATTACATATGAGCATGCCCATTGCCTACTATATGACAATGCCAGAGAAAAGATGAGAAAATTTGAAGACCGAATGACTGCTCTTGTCTAGTTTACACTAGCAGAATACTCCATTGGCTGGTTCTCAGTCCCCATGCTGATAATTACATCAGCTGAGGTCATGGTGAACTGGAGCTGGTGAACATAATGTAAGTCAGCTGAGCTGATCAGATACCTTTATGCAGTCAATGAAAGTGATATCGATTTGCTCTCTCTAATCCATGATGATCTTCAGTGGGCACATTTTACATAGGACTTGCTGGAGCTGAATTCCTTTCCTTGCTAAACTTTGCATTCATTTCCTTTTCCACCCTTTTTTACATGAAAAAATTTTCTTCTTAAAGCACAGTCATGCTGCAGTCAGCGAGTCCTTCCTAGGTATCCTGATGGGCCTCCATATTTTCTGTTTTCAAGAAGTTAATAAGATTTCATAGAATAATAGGATCATAGAATGGTTTGGGTTGGAAGGGACCTTCAAAGATCATCCAGTTCACCCCCCCCTGCCATGGGTAGGGACATCTTTCACTATACCAGGTTGCTCAAAGACCCATCCAACCTGACCTGGAACACTTTCAATGTTGGGACATCCAGACCTTCTCTGAGCAACTTGTTCCAGTGTCTCATCATCCTTATTGTAAAAAAAATCTTCCTTATGTTCAGTCTAAACCTACCCTCATTTAGTTTAAAACAGTTTCCCCTTGTCCTGTCACTACAGACCTTGGTAAAAAGTCTCTCTCCATCTTTCTTATAAGCTGCCTCATATATTGGAAGGCTGCAATAAGGCCTTTCTGGAGCCTTCTCTTCTCCAGGCTGAACAACCCCAACCCTCTCAGCCTTTCTTCATAGGAAAGTTCTTCCAGCATTTAGATCATTTTCATGGCCCTCCTCAGGTCCCATTCTAACAGGTCCATGTCTTCTTCCACTGAGGACCCCAGAGCTGGACACAGAACTCCAGGTGAGCTCTCATGAGAGCGGAGTAGAGGGGGAGAATCACCTACCTCATCCTGCTGGTCATGCTTCTTTTTATGTAGCCCAGGATACAATTGGCTATCTGGGCTGCAAGTGCACATTGCCGGCTCATGTCCAATTTTTCATCCACCAGTATCCCCAAGTCCTTCTCCTCAGGACTGCTCTCAATTCATTCATCCCCCAGTCTGTAATGATACTGGGGATTGTCCCAACCCAGGTGCAGGACCTTGCACTTGGCCTTGTTGAACTTCATAAGACTCTTACAGGCCCACTCCTCAAGTCTCTCAAGGTCCCTCTGGATGGCATTCCTTTCCTCTAGGGAATCAACTGCACCACTCAGCTTGGTATCACCTGTAAATTTGGTGAGGGTGCATTCAACCCCACTGTCTATGTCGTTGATGAAAATATTAAACAGCACTGGGCCCAGTGCAGACCCTTGAGGGACACCACTCATTACTGGTTTCCACTTCGAGGTTGAGCCATTGACTATAACATTTTGGACATGGCCATCCAGTCAATTCCTTATTCATCTAACAGTCCATCTGTCAAACTTGTACCTCTCCAATTTAGAGGCAAGAATGTTGTGGGGGACTGCATGAAAGGTCTTACAGAAGTCTATATAGATGAAATCTTCATCTCTTTCCTTGTCCACTGATGCAGTCATTCCATCATAGAAGACCACTAGATTAGTCAGGCACAATTTTCCCTTGGTGAAGCCATGTTGGCTGTCTCTAATCACCTTCTTGCCTTCCATATGTTTTGACATGTCTTCCAGGAGGATCTGTTCCCAGGGTCCTCCTTTTTACCCTTTTTAAAAATGGGCATGATGTTTCCCTTTTTCCAGTCACTGGGGACTTCATTTGACTTCCACGACTTTTTGCATATGATGGAGAGTGGCTTTCCTTTCATTTCACCCCAGATTTCACTGATGAAATATGTTAATTTCATCTAGGTGATGATGGTGGAAGCAAGTGCATTTAGCAATTCTGATGTGAATTGCTTTGGATGGTTTTGTTATTCTTCTGATTTGACATAGCATCTACCTGTGATGTCACTGTTGGACTAATACCGTCTTGAATTTCCACACAGTTTCCTAATGTAGCTGCAACTTCAGTTTCAACCACGAGGTTTTCAGTGTGACTCCATCTGTCTTCATAGTTCTTTCCCCTGCTTTGCTTGCTTGCCTTCTTACACTCTTCCATGGCTTTCTTTAATACTCCAAAGGCCTTTGTATTATGGGCTTTTCGTTTCAGTGTTCTTTCCTCTGAAGCATTGCATATCTTGTTTTTTTTCAGTTTGAACTCTTCTTATGCTAATATCTGGCTGCCACCACTGTAGTTTAAATCATATTGGCTGTGGCTGCTGCCCATTTTCTTTCTGTTTGAGTCCAGTCTCTCCTGTGCTTCTGAAGATGGATCTAATCTGTTCCTCAGATTCAGCTACAATTTCTTGTATTCGTTCCTTTGCTTTCAGTTTTGCACTGTTGATTTTCTTTGCTGATCTTTGTTCAGTTTTGGTCTTTCCCAGTTGTACTTCCAGTTTGGCAAAGACCGTGATTGTGGCTGATATCTGCTGCTTGGAGTACTTTTACATCTTGGAAAGATTGCCTGAGCCTTGACACATTGCAGATGTGACTGATCCAATTTTCTGTATATCCACCTGGCCAAATCCATGGTTTTGTGTACGATTTTGTGGTGAAAGAGAGTGTTCAAAGAACAGGGGTAATCATCATCTGGGATGAGGCTTCCCAGCCCATGCTCATTCTGTTCAGCAGTAGGGACATCCAGCTTTAACAACAAGATCCAATATTGCAAAATCTAGCTAATGTCTTATCATCTATCCGAAACACTTCACAGGCAACAAAAAAGCTTATCTTTTCCTTTGACACTATGCTCCTTTCCAGTTTTAGTAATCCAATTCTCCTTTTGGCATATATTGATTAGTTTGTCTCTCATCAGTGAGTGTCCTTACCCTCCTGATGAGCAGCACTGTCTTTGATCATTCACTGTCTTTGTGGTAGAACATGTTTCTCTTGCATGATACTTTTCATATTTGTATCTCTGAATGTACACCTGTTGGCCATATGAGTTTCCAGTTTATTCATAAATATTGTTAGGTTCTTAAGGCTTAGTATAGCTGCCATATGTAAAGTGTTTGCTTCCTGCTAATTTGACTCTGCTGAATAGCCAGATACACAGAGTCATTTTCAGCAGGAAACATTAAGGAGCCAAAAGATTTTTCTGCAGATTGTTCAGTACTGAACGGTAGCTTGATTCCTTCTCTGTAAAAGTGGTATTTTTATCACTTTACAAGACCTGGATCTGAAACATTATGCAGCAAGTAAGGTTCATAAATGCATCACAACCCACAATATCTCACTTTTCAGAAAAATAGTTTTAACTTTTGGCCAAATGTTTAAAATTTGACATGAAGGGAGGAAAGAAGGAAAACATGACAATTTATATTAGAAATTTCTTTAGAGAGGGGGGATAGCTCTTTTTTCCAAGTGTTCTTTCTATGTTTTAATCTGCTTCTGACTTGATTGGGGTACTACCTCCTTGAAAAACAAGTAGAAAGGGGAAATTACATGTATTTTCACAGAAGTTTTTTTCCTCTGGTGTTTCAGGACAATACAGATGCACCTAGGCCTTTCATAAAGCTAGATGTAAGGCTACAGCATACTGCAAACAAAAGAGGTACCATAAAGGGCTGTTCTCTTGTTTTTAGCTGACATTCATCTTCCCTCAAATTCTTCTTATCTAATTTTTTTTTCAATCAGTGCCAACACCAACACTTAAGATGTTGTGCCATGATCCTATATGCCTGTTACTGCATGCCTTATTTTCTGTGAGATGTTGAATGAAACCTCAGTATCTATGAACAATTCTTGACATAAATTCCTTTGGTTTTTTTGGTAGGTTGCTTTGTTTGTTCTGCTTAGCTTTGTTTTTTTCTTCAAATTAATGGAGAAACAGATTGAGGTATTCACCAGCCAAAAGCAGTGTATGAAGGAAGGATAATCTTTACGCTTTTGAGAAACCTGTCTTTGTGTTTAGATTTTAAAGTGGCAGCCAACAGTGGAAAAATCAAAGTCACACCACAATAATTCATCAGTCTATTATTCTGGGATGGTTTTCATTGGTTTTTAACATCTGTCTTAGAGCAATGAATTTGCAGATTATTCATATTTTATGCTGATTTTTGAGCTTAATTAGATACCTTTGGAATGACCCATCAGCCAAGCATTTAATAAACCATGTGGAAAAGCAATCAATATCTCTTATTCTGAGATCATCATCCTTCTGCTGTTTCTAATCCTTATAATTACTTTAACAGTGAGACTGTCTAACAAAATAAATTTGATGATGACACTCTATTGGATATGCCAAGAAGCACAGATTGAGTAAAAAAATGAATGTTATGCAACTGGGATTACTACACTACAAATATTCATATCACAGATTTTATTCTCTGCTATGAAAAGAGACACTAACTAGGCAAAGATGTAGGTTTATAGCTCTGAAGAGTATCGTGAGGTCTGTCTTTCCACAATTCCAACCTTTACATTCAAGCATGGACATCGCATTCAAACATTGTAGATTGAGGCAGTGGGACCAAGTCTTCTGTTTAGAAGCATTAGGTTATAAGGCATTGGTAGTTACCTTGATTGCATTTTAAATTGTTCAGCTCTTAAAATTTGATCTAAATTCTTATAAATTATATTAAATTCTGTATTTGTAAACAGTGGGCAAGGACTTAGATAAGAACTTCTCATTTTTACTAGTCAAAATGACCAGTGCTCTGAGTTCTGCTACAAATAAATTACTTTTCAGAGGCAGACCAATTTAAAAATACTTCAAGAAGATGTAGAAGTCTTATTTTTCTTCTCAATGGCTTCTCATTTAATCTCACTTTAGTCTTACAATAGGAACTATATGACCATCTCCTGACACTAATATTACCCAATGGGTACTAAGTTTACCTATGAGCAGCAGCTCCTAGGCTATTTCTCACACTGTGAAAGTGAGCATTCTTTCCAAAGAGCTTCCAGTTTTAGAAAATGAGGCCTGAATATTCAACAGAAAAGACTTCACTTTAGATTTCATTATCTGCTACACTTGACTGTACGGGAGATTCAACGGTAGAATCATAGAATCATAGAATGCTTTGGGATGGAAGGGACCTTTAAAGGTCATCTAGTCCATCCCCCATGTAGATGCTATGATAACACCCTCCCAGTCTCAGCCAAAACTGATAAAGAAACGTTTACTGATATATGAAAATGCTAAGGTGTGATTTTAAGATACTCCAGGTCCTTTAATCTCTTTATATATACACTAAAATTTCTAAGAGGTTATTCTGGAGGTGGGTGGCTACATAGTTATTATTAGTTTATTATGACAACTTGGGTGGTTTAAATCTTCCTTTAAATGCAGATTTGTGTGCCCAAACTTATTTTTCTGCAACTGTACTAAAAACGTTTTCCAGCTGGCTTAAATTGAGTCAGGAATAAATGATGAAAGAAGAGTAGAAAAGGGAAAATAGACCTTCTGCCATTTTGCCGAAATTTGCAGGCTACGTTGTATATCCTTCTGTATATCACCTTACTCATTATTTTAGTAGGACAGTTTTGCTAAATAAGGTATTCTTTACTGTGCATGAATTAATGTATAATGAATTAGAAAATCTAAATATTTTACTATGCAAGCTTACTGTTAGGACAGCTTTATCCTATAAATCTTTCTAATTTCACAGCTTTAAAATTGAGTTCTCTGAAAAATTATATTTTCTATCAATATTTATCTCTTAAATAACAAAGAAATTAGTATTGGATTTTTGATAAAATAGTAAAAAATAAAAAAAAATCTCTGAAATAAAATGTTTTCTTTTTTGATATACAGTCTTTGCTAAATCTGAGTCTAGATTCAAAGTTCTCTGAAAAATATGGAATTATTTTAATTTATATCCTTGGGCTTTGGACTGGGCACTGTGAAAGCCTGGAATGGAATATTTGAAGACTGCCTAAGCTAGAACTGAAATAGATCTCCATTCTATCCTTTTTGAAAATCACAAATATCTTAATAAATGTTGACCTTTCTTGGCTTATAATTCACTTTTTGAACATGCGGGCCACTGCAGATTCATCGGTTTTGACAGTACAGATAAACAATACATTGTACAAGAGTGAATTAGTAGCTTCAGTCAAGAGCCGTTTCAAACCTAAGTGGCCAGTAGAGGTTGCTCCAAGCTACTTCAAAACACAAGGAATGATCAGTTTTAACAAGGATTTAAAAAACAGATGTGAGGTTCTAACCAAATACATTAAGGTAAGTGTGACTTAGTTTGTTCAGACAGCAATTAAAAAAAAGACAAAAAATTGTCAACTGTTCAGCACATAGACACAAATATATATAAAACATAGAAGCTAGATCCCCTCACACTGATCTTAAAGTTCCCATTTACTGCAGTGGCCTTGCAATTACTGAGGTTGGTTGTCATTCTTCTGCTGTGGGTAAAGGATCATCCAAATCACATTTCATAAACAAAGCCATGGAAGAGATACATCGGCAGCTTAAAAATGAATTTTTCTGGCAGAAATTGGTATGTTTTTTGGCTTGTCAATTACTAATGATTTTCCATGAATAGCAATAAACACTCCCCACCACTGTCTCAGACAGTGAGGACTGGAAGTGCCTTTTCCATGTAGGCTTTTTTGCTTTATATTCTACAGATGTGTCATTAAAGAAGTCTTAACAGTAGCTATAGACTTTGGCACCCATTCCTGCAGCCGCATGATCTGTCATTTATTACATATTACTTTTTCCACACAACTCTTGTCTGAATTCTTAAGTCTTTTTCAATGACAGCATGCATGAATAGTAGTTTGTCATAGGGCCCTGTAGAGAAAAAGAGCTGTTTTCTGCGAACAAGTATATATTTGCTTTATTTAAGAACATGAAAAGATCTAGTGAATTAATGGAGCAATTCTTGTTCCTTGAATTTAGTATGTGCCAGATGTGAGAACCAGGAACTTAGCAGGAAAACCCAAATGTAAATTCTACCATCGAATCACATGAGATGCCAATTATATCTCTACTTCTATATAAATGCTAGAAGTGTAAACACCAAGATAGGTAGACTAGGATGCCTACTTTTAAGTGACAGAACAGACATCTCAGAAACTCAATGGAAAGAGGACAATTAATAGAGCACTGTAATACCAGTGTGTAAATGACAAAGCAATAACAACATAGGTTTCACCAGAGGAGGAATAATGTTATAGTTAAACATAGCTTAAAGTCATTAAAAAATTAGCCTTGTCAACAGACAACACAGAGCCCTTTCATCCATATCTACCTAAGTAGGGAAATAAAAGTAGGATGTGATATCAGGTACATAACTGTGACAGCGAGAGTGAAAGGGAAGCAGTGGCAGCAGATGTCTTCAGGGATCCCGAAGGTAGAATGACTGAATGTTGTGACAGAGCGTGACACAAACAATAAATTTTGATCTATCATTTCTAACTATTTCCAGAGACAAATAACCAAAGAATGCACAGAGGCAGAAGAAATTCTGGAAGCAGGCCTGAGCACCAGCCAGGTCAGCTGGACACTGACAGATGCTCTATCAGGATAGTGTTATAAAGAGCTTCTTTGTAGTACCAATTGTAACATACAGATATTAAAAGTCTTTAAGGAAATGAATTATCCTCCACCCAGCAAAAAATCGCTACAGTAACATCACCTTCTAAAAGGAGATCAGCATAAATATGTGAAAGCGTTAAAAGAAAATTCAAAGGAGCAGCTGAAAGAGTGAAACATTTGCAAGTGGTATGGAGTGTGTTAATCTTAAGGTAAATGTGTATTCCTTATGAAAAAAATATGATAATACAATTAAGAAATTGTGGCAAAGTTAAACTTCAGAGTAAAGGAAACTATAAGAAGTAAAAAAAAAAAACAACAAACCTTCAAAATTTTGAATTTTATCCAAATGAAGAAAATAAAAACAAAACAAAAAACCAACAATACACCAAAACCTTTGGAAAGTTAAATATAAAACTGTACTAAGGCAGGTCAAAAAAGAGTTTTGAAGAACAATTTATTAAAGGCAAAAAAAAAAAAAAATGCTACTTCTGAAACACAGAAGAAAGAGGTCTTGCCACAGAGTCATTAGGACTGGTAAATGACTGAGATCTAAAAAGAAAATTCACAAATGATAAGGCCATTTGAAAAAAAAAAACCAAAAACCTAGATTAATGTTATTACTTACGGTGAAGGAATTTAGAGACATTCCTACACTGAAGCCTTCCTTTAAAAAAGTGACTGTGAGGAACTACCTCAAATTACAGTGTTAGCAGAATAGCCTTTGGAAAAACTCAATTAGATGAACAGTAATAGCTCTTGGAGACTGGAATTTGAGAAATAAGGGAAAGTAAATAAGAATGAATATAGTCCAATTTAGCATACTTTTATATTGGAGGAATGGAAAGCGATACCTTTTTTATAAAGTGTTTTGAAGAATAACAGAGCATTAAGACTGAACTCCATACCAATACAGCAAATGCAAAGTAAAATAAGGTTTAGGTTAATATAAAGATACATAGATATAATCTTGAAGGGAAAGAGTCAACATGCCTTGTGGAAGGTAATTATGTTTCACTGTGTAAGAGAGCTCTGACTAATCATCAAATGTGGCACTAAGGATAACCAGTTTGATATAAGGCACTTGGGATTTTGGAACCACTTTTGACATGATTATTCACAAGAGTCTTAAAACTTGAGTCAAAGTGTGTGGAGATGAATCCCAAAGACCTGACTGAGTTGCTTTGGGCTTATTTCACATGCATTCCCTAATGCATGAGAAGAGGTGAGAAAAAGGAAAAGAGGATAAAAGGTCTTATTCTAACTTGGAAAGCATATTTTGTCCTAGAAATTCATACCAGCAAAGAAAAAAGTTATTGTGGTGTACAAGAAGAACTGATTTTGGACTTATAATTAATGAAGGAGCAAAATGTACAGAGAAATTGCTAGTTTTGCCAACGGAGACATTTTATAGGTTTAGTGTTATAGGGAGTCAGTGAGACTTGCATTGTTGAACATGCTAATAAACAATCAGGAAAAGGAGACGCATAATAATGTAATATTTTGCTGATGACACGCAGCACCAAGAAGGGTCTAGAAAAAAATATGGAATAAAAATCGCTCAAGGGTTTATGGCACACAAGTTGCAGACACAAACTGCAGTTGAAGTCCCTAAGCAACAAACAGCCTACTGGAGGGCCACTGTTTTAAAACTCTTGTTTTGCTTGTATTTGGCTTTGGAAGCATTTACCATTTGGCTATCATTTGACCGAGGATACTCTATTAGGTGGGCGGCTGGCCTGCCCTAGGACCTTGGTTGTTATTCCTATGTTCTGCAGAAGGGACAGAGTGGAGGAGCAGAAAGATACTCTTGCATCTGCTCATAAAGTAAAATCCACCTGCGTGATCACCAAAGTCAGATGATGCTCCCAGAAGATCACTATATTGTTGAGAAAAAAATTCTTCAGTCTTATTGAAATTGCCTGCTCTTCAGGGATTTTGAATATAAATACAAGCTCCGCAGAACTTCACAGGATTAAAGCTGATATCTTGCAAGTGCTGATTTACTTGTGCTGCTGAAATGAAGGATCACTGTTAATGAAATTTGTGGGTTTGAGACCCTCTTCTTCCCTGCCTCATGTGGACAACGGATAGTGGTAATATTTGCACATCAGTTTTACTAGTGTCTTTCTAAGATGAACATAACTGTCTGAGAAGTCTGTGTAGACTGAAAACATGAAGACACAGTCCTGTTTGTCCTGAGGAAACTCCTACTACTAACAAACCAAGAAAACACTGTCAACACCTTTAGAATTTGTGAAAAAGAAGTACCTTGTTTCACTTGATTTACTGGTATCTCCCATAACTTTAATAGCTGCAGATGTTCTTATGTTCCATTACCATTTTTTTATGACTGCTGAGATTTTTAAAGACTGAAGTAGCAGCTTCAGGGATTTGATGTATTGTTACAAGTCCTGAGCAGAACTGTTTATTTTAAAAGAATATAAATCAGAAGCTCTATTAAATGATCACTCTGTTCACAAATCCTGTTTTAGGCAAAACTATCAAAATATAATTGATCTTTGCAGTTTCAAGGAGAAGAATTCAGACCATTTGAATCGCCTCTGATTCTGATACCAAGAAAGTATCTTTTTGGACACTTTTGGAGGAAGGTGGTTGTAAACAGTGTTCTTCCTCACTCTTTCTTTCAGTAGCTAGTCACATCTTGACATCTTGGTCAATTTGATTTCACTGAGAGGCTGTTCTCTCCCTCTGTGAAGGTGCAATGAAGAGTGATACTGGGTGTGCAGGGACTCACTCGTCTCTCCACCACCCCTGGCTATGGGAGACATCCCTCATGGCACCCTATTGCCTCATGCCATCTGTGGCTCCCACCAGCTCCATGGAGGTTGCATCTATGCTCCAGCTGGGGAAGTGGGCTCCTAGCTGTGGAGATGAGGGTGCTGGGGCAGAATGTCTGTCCTCCCTCCCCTGCCACGGTGGGTGAGCTGTCATGATGACCTTTGAGTAGTCAGGGCTGGAAAAGGGGAGGTGAGGCAGGCAGAGGAAAGGGTGCAGGTCCAAGAACAACAAGCAGGGTAAGGCACAAGGTCAGCAACAAGGATCCAATTGTGGTACAGTCACCCCATAATTTTGCTACTGTGGATATCATGTTATATATGGAGTTGCAGAACTGCTATTGCACTGGTATAGCACACATCCTTTCTGCTTAGACAGAACAACTATTAGTCTTCATTTTAAAGTAGGAAGATATTTTGCAGAGAACAAGTCCCCACAGTCCTTGGTGTGGAAAAGCCCGTCTAAGCCTAAGATGTTCTGACAGTTGCATGTTTTGGCTGTTTTACCATGTTTGTCCTTTACCATTCCCAGGCTCTAATCTCTAATTCTTATATGAATCAGAGCACGTGCAAAATGAGAGAGGTGTTAAAATCTCTGAGTATGCTTATGCAGTGCATACAAAGTAATGTTCTTTCTAAATCTGCAGGTTGGACTTATAGCATTCAGCTCATATATCCTCTAGTTTCAGCATCTGTTGAAGCATACCAAGATTTCTGCTTGACATTAAAAATTTAATGGATTAGTTGTGGAATGTCCACCAAGCTTGCCCGGCAGCCTGACTGAACAATGACCACCAGCTCACTGCTCAGTATAAAGCTAAGCTTTTGTTTTACTCCTTTAGCAGCCAAAATAGGAACTGATTTTTCCTTACTGCATTTTGCCCACAAAATAGTAATCTTATCTGAATCTTGACAAAGAGAGAAAATGTTTTTTTCGAAACTGTGATGCATGTAACACAACCTTGAAGCTTACGTTTGATAACAGTTCAAATTTTACTTGTGAGGGCTTCAGATCAAGTATACTAGGTTACCATTCCTTTAATTTCAAGAATATTATTTTTTCCTGAGCTTCTGTTTGATTTTCATGGTCAATGGATACTTTCTGGTTTGGGGATATACTGAAATTCTAAGTGTAACTGAGATTTGCCTCCTCTTGAATTAGTGGAAGTCAACTGTGCTGCCCTGAAAGTGTCTAAATGGGATCACTTAGCTATGCCATAGAACAACATTCATGTGGCCCATGCAACATTCTGTAATTCCAGAGCAGGCAAGCTTAGATGCTCTTTTTAAACACATAGGACTCCTTCTTTAATACAACATATTTTCCCTTGCAAAAAGCATGCATAATTGTTACCCCTGCTTGTTCTTTTTTTCCAGATGCTATATTTCATTTGCAGCAAACAAGCCTGTCCAGGACATTGGTGTTTTTCAACCATAATCCTGTTACTTATTCTCTCTTAGATATTAAGACAATGCACCTGATATGTATTACTGCTTTTCTGAGTCTAACTTGGGACAGAAACATTACAGGAATGTAATATTTTCCGGGAAGACTATTTTTCAGACAACACTGAAGTGGAGAATCTGGACTAGTGAGAAGATTATTTTGGGGGTGATAAAGAAATGGGATTAACTGAAGTGTCAGGTCGAAACTATTTCCTTAGTGCAAGGACAGCCTTGCAGTTACAGCTTAAACCTAGAGTATCTCAACTCTGTTACTGACTTCTGTCTTAAGCTTCTTGTATGGCCTATAGCAGCAATCACCCATGTCTTCAGAGACAAACACAGTCTCTAAGCAGCCTTAAACAGATGTGTGTTGCTTTTTTGTTTCTGTGCTGTTCCACTATGAACAGCAGACTTGCATTACAACCTATCTATCTCAAATATTGTATGACCTGATTTATTAATAATTTTTGAGACTCTTGAAAAAAATGAGCTACTGAAATGAAAATAGTGTTGTTATTACAATGATCACTGTAGATAGGTCCTCTGAAACCATCATCCCCACATTCAGTGATGGTCAAAAAGGTAAACAAATGATTAGGAAACAAAGGAGAACAAACCAGAAAATATCATCCTGCCAGTAAACAAAGCTATAGTGTGCCCATGTCTTGAGTAATGCACACTCAGTGTGCATTTGTAGTACCACAGGAGAAAAAATATGGGCTAGAACATTGAAAACTGCAGAGAAGTGCCAAGGACAGCCCGAGGTATGAATGCTTTCTGTAGATTTCTCATGTAGAATGACTGTTTGATATAGAAAAGACATGACTGAAGCAGAATAATCATGAAGGTTGCAGAGAAATGGAATGAGGAATGTTTGTCTTAAAAGAAAAGATCAGGAACCAAATCTAAATCAAACAGAGCACCTTTTCACATGGCACTTAACTAACTGAGGTACTCTTGGCCACAGAATTTGGTGGAAGCCAAAAATATCAAGAAAGGGATTAGACAAATTTGTGAAGGTTAGGCTCACTGGGGAGTATTAAACCTGTTAGTTCAGATCCAACCTCTGCCTCAGGAAGTCTCAAAATTGCTAATTGCCAGAAGCTGGGTGTACAGGGAAGAGATTATTCCCTCCTTGACCTCTATTTAGGCAATAATTTCTCTGCTCCAGATTGAAATTTCTGGTTAAATTTAGAGAGAGCAGGAGAACGCCTTGCAGCTGAGTGTGCCAACAGTTTGGGCTGTAGTCAGACTCTATTTAAAAGGATTTGTCATGGTGAAGCATGGGAATTGCAACTCTCCTTTCTCAAAAACGTTCATAAGATAAGAAAACATTTATTTCTGGCCAGCTCTAGCCTGGACGCATAACTAGCGATCATAGCATTGGGAGCAATCCTGCATGGTTGCAGATGAGCTGAGGGGTGGCAAATACTTTCTCATCTCTAATTTATGGCTGCAAATTATTATCATTACTTTGCCATTTGTTTATGCTGCTTTTATTTATTTTTTTTTATGGCAAGAGTGGATACTTGTACTTGAAGCCATATTATTATTGGCAGAGATGATTCATAACGCATAGTGTTCACAATAATGGTCTCATTCTGTGGTCTCTCAAACACCACTGGTCTCACAAAATGGTATCATATTTGCTGGGTTTGTACTGCTATTTGTTTTATAAAACACTGTCTTGTCTTGCCTGTGTAAGGACCTTCTATTTCTCCATCTGCCCTGTTTCCCCAGCTGGCCTGGCCAAGTGCTGGAAGGCTATAAACTTCTATCTTTTCTTTCAAATGATAAACTGTATGCTATCAATCTCTCTCAACACTGTTCAGTGATTTAGAAAACATTGTGGAGTCTTTTTTCTGAAGTTTCCATCAGATCCCTTAGACACAGTCACAACCATGTAACCATCAGACTGGTTCAGGACCAACTCCCTCTGCCTGCTCTGAAGTAGTAATTTCCCTTTGTCCAGACAGGAGGAGAGAGGAAGTCACAGTATTTCTGTCACTGTCACTTCAGTGATGAGAAACAGTTTCCTGAATGCCAGAAGCCAGCTCTTTTTGTCCTATGGCTGGAAGAAACTCTGCCTGTAAGTTACATTTGTCAATGTTCTTCCCTTCCTGGGAAGTTTACTCAAGGTGACTGAACGGAGCTCTGCGTCAGTTGCCTCTTGGTAGCTTTATTTCCTGTCCTTCCATTCATGTTAGTCCGTCAGGCAAAGGACTGGTATGGGTGGTATGGTATGACATAGTCCAATCTTTAGCACCAACCCTGCCCCTGCACTGTCAGAAGAACAGACAGGGAGGTGGGTGAGACTGCTCTAACAGACATCTATCCTTGGTCCTCTAGTGGTTCTCTCTCCACAACATCATCAAGCATTTGGGCCAAGTATGAAACCAACTCCAAAGTACCTCTGGTCTTCAGTCGTGCTGAGTTAATTTTATTAAAATCCTTCCCTCTCCTGACCTACTTCGTGGTCTCCTTCACGATCTGAAACATTATGGGTGGGACTTGACTCAACTGGCTTTGGATAGTGTCAGTGCAGAGGTACAGCTGAGGGAAGTCACCTCTGCTTTCCTTACAGTCAGTGGGCAGCAAAAGGCACTGTTTGAGCACAGATCATCTGCCCTATTTTAGATCTGTACTTTGGGATGAGATGAAGCATGCCCTGGAACTGTCTGTTTCTTTGCATCAGGCAGCCTGCAGAGACTGGCTGGGACATGGGCTGAATCTTGCTGCAGGAGAACAGTTTCATAGCATAACTTAGCTAATTTAACAGCAAACTGCTGTCAAATGAGCAAGCTTCGTTCCCTCTTTACCACTTTGCTTTCCCCCCACATCCTTCTCTGGGCAGTGATTTGTCTGATCCCACAGTGACCCAGTTTCTGGGATATAAGTGGCATAAGGGCACATACCTGGTTTTTCAGGGCTAGCTTCATGCTAATTTGGCTTCTGGAACCAGCTCATGACTAAAAGGTCCAACAAATGCTCATGTCAGGTCAAATAAATTGGTGGGAACACACTGGCAGAGAGGCAGAGGACTCCATTTCAGCAACAGACAGTAGTTAGATAGACTTTTCTGTACCATCTTTCTCGATACGTCATAGTTCCAATTACAATGGTCGCTGCGGAATAGATTGCCCACATCAGTCTTATAAATGAATATTTCAATGTAAACACCTTCCCAGCCTCATACACAGTTGCAGTCCAAGAACTTTGGTGCAGGCAGAAAGGCAGCTGGCTCTGCAGAGTGGCTACCTACCAGGCTGGGCTGGGGAAGAGAGAGGAGGAAATGAAGGTTTAGGTCTGGGTGTCATCAAGCTAACCACTTTCAAGAAAAGGTAAAGGAATTAAAAATGGATCTCAATGAAGTTACACTAAATATGCCTCTTTATGACCTAGCTATAGCTCTCTGTTTAGCTTTGCCATTTAAGTAGCTGGTCTCAAATGTTGATTTCTCTGCTATGTGAGAAACAGCATTTCACTGACATTTTTGTTTTTACAATTATTTTTGAGCTGTTAAGAAGTCTAGTTTGGATAAAGGGACAAAGATTTGAAAAGAAATGGTGTTTTCTACTGAGAGTTGTACAAGGAACCAGTGAAGACTATATGAAGTCATAGTGTCATATGGATTTGCTTAGACTGAAGGAATAATAATTCACATGTACACTTTATAGTCTGTGTGCTAAAGCTTAGCACAGCCTTCCTTTAAATCCTGACATGTGTTTTTTTCCTAGTAGAACAGAACCGAAATACTTGGTAAGTGTTGTAATGCAGTGGTAAAGTGATAAAACTCATATTCAGCTAAAATTGTGCTTTACTGCCCTCTTGTTTCTTTTGGCTCAAGTGAGAAGAACAAAGAAAAAATGGAAAAGAAAGTATTAATGAAAATAGGGAATGGTGGTGCCAGACGGAGGATGTGACCTGTCAGAGCACTGATCTCAGGAGATTGCTCTAGGAATCCCAGCCAGGTTGGCAGCTACTGTTTGCAGCTTCTTGCTCCAACATCACACAGAGGTTCCTAAAGGCAAGCAGTTGGAGATTTTCTTCACTGAGTTTTAACTGACAGGATCCTGAGTTCTTTTAAGAAAAGTGTGTTTTCCAGCAGTTTCCAGGCACAATCTTGTTTTCTCTTCTAGCACATGGTGCATCAGTGGTGAAGACTGAAAGGATTTTGATTTAATTTTGGTTGAGCAATGCACATCTGTCCTGTGTGCACTATTATAGAGATGCCTTAGCTATTTCAAACTGGACTGGGCAAAAGTTTCGAGGAAAACTCTAAGGACTGGCAGATGGATGTGGAATTAAAAACTGCTCCAAAGCCTGAGGAAGCCATAGTGATTTTGTTAGGCTGTTGTTCAGACTTTAAATGACTAACCTGGTCTTTCCCACCATTAAGTGGAGGTGTATGAAAGAAAAGGGAGGCAAAGGGAATAACAAAGTCTTGTTAGCATGGCTTCACATGGCAAATGAGCCTCAGGGCTTGTGATACGTTTGTAATCCTGCAGAGCCTTGTTTACAGTGGACTAGACTCCTCTCATTAGAGATCCCATCCTAGGTCTAAACTTGCAAAACACATCTTCTCCCAGGCATTGATAATATTTCTGTAGGTAACAGTTGTCATGAAGTGTGCCCATTCTCCCCTACTCTGAATGCCACTTCCAGCAAAAACACGTTTCAGTACAGCAGTTACAAAAACTATTTAAACACCCATTCAGAAGTTAGGATTTAGGTCCTAAGCCCTTTCTGAAACACCCAGCCAGTTGAGAAAACTGGGAACAGAGATATTACAGGGGAGATGTTATTGAAGAGGTAATTTTAAAATAATCTGAAAAACTGATTTTCCACATTCCTTTGTTAAAAATAATATTAGCTGCCTCCTGAGCACTGATAATAAACAAGACAGTATTGCACTAAGTTTTGTAGAAAAATGCCCTTGAGCTTCTCTGGTCTGAAAACTGAGCAGAAGTCTCACGAGAATTGAGGTCTTTGTCTCATGTCTGAATACAGACAGACTTAAATTATCATGAGAGTGGTATGCATTTATCTGTGTAGTGGTTTTAGAGGAGAACCATTTCCATGGAGGTTAAAGAGTAATAAACTGAACAAGACTGAATGGATATATATTTTTTTGAACCTCAGAAGTGGGAATATGACTCACTGAATAACATATGCAGCTTTAAGTGGTTTGCATTTATGTCTTTTTTTTTTCTTCAGCCCTTCCTTTATCCATATACAAAATTAATTCGTTACATATAAAGTAGGCTGAAATTATGCTCACTCATCTCTGAACTGATAAAAAAATGTACATTATCAGTAATTTCAAGAAATGGCATGTTTTGATGTGCCTTTTTAATTGTTAAGTGTTAAAACAGATCAGTATTAACTCTGGCTATGGGGGAAGAGAGGAGACGCATTAGGTTAACTTACGTAGCAGCAACTGTGTGTAGGTGCAGGTCAACATTTAAGCCTCTGCTTTGGCCCCTACAACTCTACCATGAGTTCTGCAGCTAAGCTGTCACTTTCCCATTGTAAAAGAAACCCACTTAGTTCTGTTAGCTTTGGAGAGAGATCCTTTGACCAACCTTGTTCTTTTGATAGATTTCACTCTTTGGGGAAAGAAGAAAAAGAAAGTAATTAAATTAGCAAGTTGGCCAGCTGCAGTGGAAAGGAAATAATGATGGGCTGTGCCCAGGATAGAACAACACACCTATTTCATCTGTGCCTATTTTTGAACTGTCATTTACTGTGATTTATAACCATGGTTTTGAAATATTTTAATGACGAGAATGTAGATTGCTCCAAGATTTGAAATAGCACAGATGTCAAAGCCAATAAATATCACACCTTGAACTCAGACAATAAACCACACATACCAAGAAAGGGTCTGCATTTTTAATTAATTAGCTTTGTGCAGGCGAGAAACTGCTTCTGAAAAACTCCAAGGGAAGGGGCAATCTTCACCTGTGACGCAGGATGCTACTTAGAAGAAAAGCATGTTTGCGTGGACCCTATCAGGAAATATTCCCTACTTGGTTTTGAAATGATACATCATATTCAGGTGCACTGTGGTGTGTATTTAAGTCCATACGAAAAACAATTGCCAGACTTCTTGGCACATATGGTAAATTTATGTACAATGTGCCAGTGCCAGATTCGCTGTGAGCAAGTGTCCAAAAGAATCTCTAGCTTATTTTCATTGAGTAAAGAGATAATTATCAGTGATCTTTGAAGTCAGTGAAAGACTCTAGTGTGGAGATTTAAGAGACTAAATGGCTCACCATCCTGGTAAATGGACTGAGTATTTTTCATGCCTGGGTCACTGGCTCAGATGTATGTAACTCTAATACTACACATAAGCCACTATTATCTTCTACTGTTTAAAGAGCAGCTGCTATGAAAAAGATTAGGTGATCTCTTTAACTCTTACTGGGCAAATAAGCATATGTCAATTGACACTCAATTGGTAAAAAAGGGCAAGCCAAACTGAGTAAAATAAGAGCCCAAATACATGCCCCTTTCATTACCACTGTTGAACCAAACCTCTCTTTGTATTACTGGAATGTTTGCATAAGCTTTATTACTTTCCCATTTCCAGACAGCACTCCAACCTGAGCTGAAGAAATACCACAAGAAAATCTGCTCTTACTGAATTTCCAGATGCTTGAAGCAGACCTCTTCCCTCCTTTTCTCTTTACAGACCTCATGATTCTGGAAGATAACCACCTTCCAGATCTGGTAACCAACATTGATATCATCTTCACACAGTGGCACTGTCCTTTGTCTATCACCTAGCAAGGGAGAGGGAGGGGGGACCCAAGGGCTGTGTGGTAAAAAGATGGTGGATGTTGCCCTCCCCGTCTTTTATCCCCCACGCCCCCCCCCCCCCGCAAGCAGTTTCCAGGTTTAAGAGTGAGAAGACACAGAGATGTTGCCGGAATGAGCAGAGAAGAGCTTCCTGACACATTAGAGATGAAAAATGTAGCTCTCAGAAAAGGGGTCAGAATAGCTGATGGAAAGCACAGCTTAAACAGCAGGGCAGAACAGCTTGCTTTAAGCTGGTTAAAACAAGCAGTTTGGGAACTGGTTTTGGTTTCAACAGCCATGCACTTTAGCTCCTCCAGCTCACCCTTTCCAGGAGGTATCTTTTTTTCTTTTTCTTTCACCAGAGAAAAATTGTGTGATGGTATCAACTAACAGGCTAAAGCCTAGATCATCCGGTAAGTTCATGGTGATGACCAAGGTCAGGCTGGGAAGTCAGCCACTAGGTCAGGGTTGGGATCAGTGGGGCACATGGCCAGGCAGGGTGAAGATTGCAGCTTATCTCCAGTGAGGCCAAGAGCGAGAGATTCTTAATCAGCTCTTAAGGAAATGGTTGTCGGCCCTGGCTGAGGCCTCTCCACAGCACTGCATGGACTTGCTCACCCAGTGTCATCATCTTGCTGTATGCATGTGAGAGAAAGCAAAGTTCATGCATGCTGCAGCAAAAGGTGACAAAATTTGTAGTGGTCTTTAATTTCATGTGAGAGTGATGGTTCCACCATTTCTTGTGTCCCTGCCAATCCACCCCTGCCAAGGATAGGCAGAAGAACAGCACCACCTGTGTTCTCTCTGCCAAACATTTTAGCCATCCTAAGATTAGATTTTTGGGTACCTGAAAGATGGTGAGCAAAAGTAATTTCAAACTTTTCATTTACATATTTTATTTAAATTTTTCTTTCCACAGCTTGCATAGAGATCCAACCCTGTAACCACTCAAAGAGTGAGTGGGCAGGATTGTTCCTCATTCTTTCTTTTTTAAATGCTATAGTACTTTATATTCTTCCTGGATATTTTGGAAATATAAAGATTCTGCCCAACCACTCCTAGAGATGCACTTAATACAGTAAACACCTAATTTATAGTCAACAAGTGCAATGTAAAGCATGCAAAATCTATAGACTTACAGGAAGCATGTTGATCACACAAGTTAAATCTGCGGCACATTTTTGGTGAATAAATGTTGTAAAGCCCTGATTCCAGCTACTCAAAGATCATTTCAGAGCAAGCGAATCCTCAGGTGGCACAAGCAGGCACTCTCCTGAAGGTTGCAGTAATAACGCTTGGGGCGTAACACCTTCACACTTCACAGCCCTCCTCACTGCACTGAGTCACCAGCATGATTCAGAGCAGCCCTGGTAAAGTGCCCTAAATCTCCTTTGCCCACCTGCACAGCCTCCTCAGGTTGTGTCAAGCTTTTACTACCTGTCAACAAGTGTTATTTAGAACTGTTGACAAATCACAATAGGAATTGCCTCCTGCCTTTAAAAAATGATATTCATACAGAACTTGGCAGTTGCTCTCATGTTATTTCAGGAGTTCCACTTCTAGTTCCAACTTAAAAGCAAGAAAAGCAGAAGTGGAAATATTTTTTTAATAGTTGATCAAGAATTTTCAGACCTTGACATGGCTTCAGATTCAATCTAGCTTGCCAAATTTGGGATGAAGGTTTGAACTTGTTGAAAAGTTTCACAGGAATGAAAGGCATCACAGAGCAGTAGTTAGAACAGAGAATATGAAGCAAATGATCTGAATTGTTTTTCAGATACCATCCTGGGATAGCTGTGCACCTACAGAGAAGCTCTGAAACTCTGTTTCTAGACAGGTATACAGGAAATAATAGCTATAATTATACCTTGTATAATAAATATGTTAAAATTATTATTTAATACCTCTCCTATTAGTACTGCTCTGAAAGGCAATATAAAAGTAGTTAAACAGCAAACAAAAGACATGTTAAAACTAAATTGCATTAAGGCCCAAATCCAGCTAAGCACTTAAGCACATGCATAACTTCAAGCAATAAGTATTAATGTCTCTCACATATATAATGTTACGCATATGCTTAAGTGCTTAACTGGACTGGAGCCTAAATTCACAAAAGCAACAAGGACTAAATCTCTATCCTTAAATTTTGCACCCTTGCCTAATATTCACTTTAATGCTCTTTAAATTCATAATTCTCTTTATACTTACAGAAAAAAATGTTGTACTTTAATATGGTATTTGTGTGTGCATGTGCACATGCACGTGCATGTGTGTTTCTGTAGTCTAGGCACCTTTTTTAAAATGTTCCCTATCCTTCCTGACGTAAATATTTTCCTATTGACCAGATCATCCACATGCCGCTGCATTTACTCAAATAACACCGAAAGATTTTTTTATTAGAATTTTCCCACCAAAAGGAGTGCACTGGCATGAATCTCACCATTACATTTGCAAGACACTCTACAGTCTCACAGCATCTAAGAGACCAAAATGACACCTGATCTGAAAGCTGTGCAAGTCTGTTAATGGGGTACAGTGTTTTCAGCAGGTCTTATAGTGTTGCTTGCACATAGCACAGTGCTTAATGAAACAGTCTCCCTTCAAATCACATCTGGATGGTGTACAATCACCTGGGAGAGCACATGGAAAGAACACAGGTCTCTTGACCAGTGGTCATGGAGACATAGCAACAGTCTGACATCACTAACACTAGGAAGCCTAGATATGAACTTCTGAAATTCTTGAGATGAGAGCCATATTCAGGGCTACTATATTTGTGTGACTTTTATCCAAACAAATACTGTATGTTACTTAAAATATACATAACCAAAACTGGATTTTATTTTTAATAAAACATGAAATTATTATTTGCATGGCTTCTTGCTTTGAGTTTTCAAATAATTTTGAAAAATGAAAGTAACGATGACTTTCCTCTATTTCTAGAGTTAAAGGAGACTGTTCCAAAAGTTTCCAACAAAGATGGGTGTGTCTCAAATGGCTTAGAGTTCCAGTTTAATTTCACTAATGGCCCAACACATTAGATGTTTATCTAAAGTTCCTCTGAATGAGTCAGATCTTCAGACAACAAGCCTGTAGATGCCAGATGATCAGTCAGCATCTTTTCCTTGGATGCCCTCTGGAACCAGGAAGCATGATATCCTTTGTGTGACTAATGTCTCCCACAGGAGAAGGTCTTCATTTGGAAGCATCAGCAGCTGGACAACTCACTGCCTCTCTATAAGCCATTCTATTTGCTATTTAACTTTATTGTCAGAAAATTGTGACGTGTTTCCAAATTACATATATATGTGAAACATCATCTTATATTTTTTCCCTTTGACTTGAAAGCCTTGACAGTTAGTAAACTACTTCCTCTCCATGAAGGTACTTAAACCACAATGTTTCCTGATCAACACTTTCTGCACATTCTTTTCAACCTCCTGTCATTGTCTCCTCCTAAACTCTCTTTCTAGCTGTTGTCAAGACAAAGGAAATATTTTATTAATGATATTTTTAGTTTCAAAATTAGAAAGTGTCCAAATAACTCTTGATATCACCAACATGTTAAAAATTTTGTCTTTTCTCTCTTTTTCCACCCAATCAAAGCCATTTTTATGACCCACTTCATAAATTCACCCTAGCATCATGTTTCTGTTCAGTCTCCTCAATGATTCTAAATCCTGTGAACCACTGCAGGACAAGGTCAATCTCATTCTTTGTTACTTTGACTTTCTGTTTATGCACTCTTCATCTTGAAATAATAATAAACAAAAATAATTACTGTAGATTCAGTGGTAATCCCAATTCTCTCCTTGAATTTCTTTGGCAAAATTCCTCTGTAAATGGAAATACAATTGGAAGGGAGAACAACAGCACAAAGAAGGAAAAAACTTTTTATTAAGGGTGTTTTTCCCAGTTTTAAGAAAAAAACATCTTTTCTCATTTCTTTTTCTATGGTGGAACAATCTGGGATTAGATCAAGAAGAATACTTATGCTCCCTTTTTTGCAACTCTTTATTGTTGCATTGGTATAAAACACATATTTTAGGATGGTGTTGGCCAGAAATGGATCTAAGCATATGCTAAAAGGTCAACTTTGTTTAATATTTTAAATCTGTGTTTCAGTTTCAGGTGTTCCTGTAGCAACAGTGACAGTACTTTGTGTATCCAGGTCAGATTAGGAGCTGCAGGGTAATGATAAGACCTCAGTGGCCTCTGTGGCTCCATTTCAAATAACAGTCATTTTAAGCTTCTCCAAAGTTTATGTGACAGTTTCAATATTGAGAAATTGGACTGAAATATTCAAAGAAGCAAAATTTTTCATCAGATTTAAATACTCTATGCTTTGGGTTGGATTCTGTTAGCTCTTTTAGTCTTCACTGAAGTACAGAAATCAAATAACCTATTAGAAAAGTCTCCCAGAAATCTCGGCTTCATTTTTTTAACTGAAATTTGATTATATTCTTATGTTTTCCATTCCATTTATGACTTTATTTTATGTCTGTGTCCAAAAGCACCACTGAGAAAAATGATGCATCTGTTAGATACTCATTCTAAAATTAATCTGGAAAAGAATTGCCATAATAAATCTGCTGCTACAGATAGATCTTATTTGAGCTTCTTTGTCCTGAGGGCATGACAATGAGAAGTCATGCTAACACTTGTAGAGGATGTTCCTGTTAAAATACACATATTTCAAGTCAACTCCCACCCATGCTGTGCATCTAGATGTTATGAAACACCAGTATCTTTCATCACAGGCAAGTTTTTGACCGAAAAAACTGAAGGGCATGGGAATTTAGAAGAGGGAAAATGCATAAAACAAGAATGAAGAGAGATGCCTCAGAGATACTGGAGAACATCAGATGGAAAAATATTAAAAGTTATTATTTCTACTACAGAAGTTAGCTGAGCAACTGGTCAGCACCCATATACCACTAGCATATCATGACTGTTCTGCAGCTTGACTGTTCAGAAATGCCATTTTTCATATTTCATTTCATATTTTTAAGCCAAGAAAATATTAGAGGTCACAGATATACTATCACACCTGAACTCTGAAAAGAGTGACACTCCTAAAAATTTATGTATAAACAAAAGCAAATTTGTACCTACTGAAAGACTGAACAGGAGGCATTTCCATAAACCTTGAAAACATGATAGATTATGTTTCAACAAACTATTACAGTTTGGCATTTTTTTGTATGAACCATTTTGCTCACAAGTGACTGGGATAACCATGCACTCCTACAAAATGTCGGTATCAACATACCGACATTTAGAGGTATTTGACATACATCTCTTCCATGTTTGGAAGAGAACAATGCAGACTTTCATTGTTATTCAAACTAAATCAGTAACAAAATGCAAGAATGTCTGTATTTGCAGTGTAACTAACATTATCAAATAAATAGGTAAATGGACCACTGAAGAAGAAAAATCCAGACTATACAGAATAATCTGTAGCTTTGACAGATCAGTCAATAAATATAAATGCTTGAATTTCTTCCTTCAGGTGCTTTAATTAAGGATAAATGCATAGAAACACTTTTCTTTTGGGCAAAATGATGATTTCTCATATTTCAGTGTTCAAGACAAATGGCCTTGCTAATTTACAAACTCTTGCCATTACTTCTAGCACAGATGTACCTACAACTGCAACCTCCAGCTCCTGGAAAACACTCACATCTTAAACCCTTTTAATCTAATCACAGCACAGCAATATCTTTCTTGCTCGAGTTTCCAACTAACAGGGCTTCTTTTAGGATTATTTTTCCTGCTTTATTAGAAACTTGGAAATATGTCAGTCTAGAATGACCTTATCCTCAAAGCTTTCCTTGCTTTTACGTCTCTGAGCATAAACGAGGTAGCATTTGCAACTGGTTGCAAAATGGAATTTGCATGAGTCCCTTCCAGACCTCTGATTGAAATCTTCTTTCCCACTCCCTCCCAGAGATCTGAAAATGTCATGTGTGTAAACCAGTGACCAAGAAATCGAAAAAAAAGGCAAATTTACATTATTTTGGCTTGCATAGCAGTTTTTTTCATTTACATTAATATGTAATGACCTCATATGATTATGCAAGGTAAGTTTGCGAGTACTCATGAGCCTAGGGGTAATGCTTTGCAGTGCATTCAGGAATACCAAGCAGTGTATATTTAGATACAAGTTCCAGAGCCTTTGCAGAAATTCTATGCACCATTCTCTTGGTAATTAGTTTTAGATCCACTTTATCAATTTCCAGTTGGAGGAATTCTTTTAACTGGCACTAGCAATTTTCTTTGTTGTGATTACAATTAAAATCTTAAATATCAATTACTTTTGTTTCTAACTGTAAAAATAAAATTAAACTTCCAGTAAAAGTTCACAACAACATTGAAATGATAACATTTTACAGTGCTGTAGGTTTACCAGACATACACGATTTCCAGCAATAACAAAAGACTGAATTGTCTCAGGTAGTCTTTTCCAGTCCTAAATTTCTGTATTAGAGACCTTTATACAGTAAAAACAGTGTAGATGTTGTGAATTTAACCTTAGTATTACCATCAATCATTCCAGTAGAGAATCTATAAAATGTTACTCGCTGAAGAATGATTTTCTGTCACAATCTTAAATCAAAACTCAACAGTTTTGAAATGTCTTTAATAGTTTTCAGTTGTTTTCACCGTTTAAAATAAAAGCAAATTATATATTTATTAAAAGAATTTAAAATATTATACACTGAATTCCTCAAACATATCCATTTCCATGCTGAGATTTGCCCATGTGATTATCACTACCGCAAGTAGAAACTGCTTTGCATGTACATGCTGAATTTACAACCAGACCAAGCAACAGCCTACTCAAACTGCATGTGCAAATAGGTTCACAAGCCATTTTTCATGTGGAAATTTAATATAATTTAATATCTTTTAGAGGTATTTGACATGTTTTAAAGTTTTTTTTTTATTATTATTTACTGAAATTCATTTGACTGAATTGAGTTAGAAGCCAACAGATCATGTCTAGTCATGGAAGCGTTTATTTATCCATTGTCTGGCACAGGATGAGAAGCAGCTGACAGTTTCCTCAGCTTCTCATCCCAACACATCTTACAGCTTTTGTTCTCTGAAAACTAGATAACATTTCTCTGATGGAGTTTTCATGTATTTTCCCTAAATTACTTGCCAACTAATTTGCCCACTACAGAGGTCCCATCCAATTTAATATACCACAAACATGCCATTCCCTAGCTCACTGACAAGAACTTGTAGCCAACTGATGTCCTGAAACAAGAGAGGAATAAAAATTGCTCTATAACTTGTATTTCTCTTTCTTTTTTCTTTCCCTTTTTCTTCATTGTCTGTTTTTACAAGCCTACAGAAGGCAAGAAATAACTTGGCTGCTGGTATAAACCTACATTGATTGAACAACTTGGATTTAAAACAAATCAAAACATTTTTCTATAATTCAAATGTTATACCAACAGCAGGAAGAGCTCAAATAATGATTGCTCTAGTTCACCCTCCCTATAACCAAAACAGTACTGACACCTAAACTATAAGAGGATTTACAGATAGATGATGAGGAAAAAAATTAAATACAATGAACTAATAGGTGATAATTATTTAAATGTAATTGACCTGCAGATGATATATCTCTGAGGCTCAATTTTAACATTTTCAAAATTACCAAGAGAATTCAAAACCAAAATGTAACATCCACTCTTAAAACTCTTCAATAGTTCAGCTGAACTCAAAATATATATTTTGTTGAAATACATAAATTCAAGTAAATTAGATTAAATACCAGAATACAGAAATTTGCTATATGTGTGATTCAAGTATAAGGCAAAGAAATCAACAAAAACAGTCTCTGGTAGTATTGTAGAGATGTTCAGTTTATACGCACTGGCATTTAAAATCACAGTTAACCCATCACTGAACAGGAAGTGTATTGAATCGAAATCATAAGCTGTTTTGGGTTTACATATCAATATGATATTATTAGATTATTAAATTTTTGAGTTGATGTTTGACCTATATATATATACATATGTATGTATATAGTGCAGACTTATCAACTGCAAAATGATGTCAAGACTTCAGTAATATTTTGCATTGCAAATGTAGTCTTGGGAAAATACACTAATTGCTTCCTTCTTTAGTAAGTTTCAATACTGTTGAGTAATGGAACAAAAGTGCTTAGGAAAAAGTGTTGCCCCCAGACTTTCCTTGTATTCCATGAGAATTGTATCGTCATGTCAAAAAGTTGGCTCCCACATAATGTCACATTGAACAAAAGGGTGGTGTGAGGAGACGGGGTGAGGCTGGGATTGCTTGCAGGTTTTCATTTCTTCTCCCTGGGCAGCTCTCCATGGCGTTTGTACACCTGCCGCATAAATGTTGTGAAAGAATGTGATACGTTGAAAAGATGTTAACCTCAGAGATGATATCTAAGCAACTGTCAGTGTGCTTTCAAGCGTAGTGTAATTGACAAAGTTTTATTTTAGAGACATGATAAGGGTGGGGTTGACTGCAGCTTTTTGTTTAAAATCATCAGAAGATTGCTATGGCAGTGACTAGGGCAACAGCTAAAACAAGGAACCAGCCAATATAGAGTATACACATATTACATATACTACCTCTTTTACATCAGCTGATATGGCAGAGCTTCAACTCCCCTAATAGCTTTTCCATTTGGCCCATGGAAACTTAGTCAACCTTAATTTCAGATGGAGTGAACACCCGTTTCAAGGGTTCGATTCAACTGCCACAAGCAGCCTAGTGCAAAGGAGATTTACAATATGTCCAAGCCACATAATATTCCTGGAAACTCATGCTAATGTCTTTAAATAAATGGGTAATATTTAAGACCTTTGAGTATGATTTTCAGTTCAGCAGGTGCCCAGAATTTTAACACTTTCTCAAGTACAATAAATATAGCGAGAAACCTGCTGAAGTTCTGAATCTCTCTCTCCTCCACCCCTACTTTTGTTCTTTTGTTTCCTTATTTATCTATTTTTTCTGAAGAAAACACAACAACTATACATACATTCAGAAAAGGGTTCCTAGAGTGTGCCACACAAAATTAACCTCCTTAGCTGGCTTTTTAAAGACTTATCACGATGTTCAACTCTACAGTATAGGGCCAGGATTCCCAAACTTTTGAATTTGGGTTACTGAAATTGTGAAGTTCAAAGCCAGTCTGTATTACGGTTCTGTAAGAAATGCAAATATTTTCAGGCAGCTAACTTGGGTTTTTCATAGAAATTAATAAGTCTGTAATTTGGAAACACTGCTTGCTTTCATCTTTCTCCTACTCTTAAATGTAACTTTAAACATTTGTGGAAATGGGTTGCTGGCTGAAATGTAATAGTTTTGCCAAAGGTAGAAGTCAAACAAGGAAGACAGATTAAGTGTAAATTCTTGGGAGCTGGCAGAATTAACTAGAATTCTGTTTAACAACTCAATTCTGAAGTTATTAATGACTTGTCCTTGCCAACCTAAAAAAATATTTGTAACTGTGGATTTCTTCTAAAGCCATCTATCTTATTAATTTTAATACATTTTCAGTGTAATCAGTCATAATACAATGGAAAACTCATCGAACATAAAATAATCCATAAGGTGCTATATGGATTTCATTTCTTGAGAGAGAAAATTCATAAGGAGGCTGCTCTTTCAAGTTAACTGTTCCATAAGGGTGAAATCATCAATTTAGAATATGGACAAAAATCAAAGCATGTCTTACTTTACAGACAGTAATTTGGGATTAATCCTTGCTCCCACTGAAGTCAACAGTAGATTGTTGCTGACTTCAGCAAGAGCCTAATCAGTGCTGCAGTTTGGGACAATAAAACACAGTCTCCTAGTTGTTCCTACAGAACAATAGTCCTGGACTTGGAGCATCACCTATTTTCCCTGGACTGAGATCCTTTGGCTTTGCAGAGACAGTTAGCTATGTAAATAATGCCAGATCTATGTACTACATTTGAACACCTCAAAAATTTGAGTAACTAGTTTTGTATATGTCTTGGCTGGTCTGGTAGCCAAGATCTTCAGAAGGTCGTCACTGTTGCTTTCAGCAATCAGTTCTTCAAGAGAGTGTTTTTAAGTGAGTAGTTTTGCACCTGCAATAAATTTCTTCAGTACTTTGAATACCATTAGCTGAGGGTGCATGTTTGCCTGTTATGTCTGAGAAGCCAACTATATCCCAATCTGATATGCACATTTTTCTGTGACACACAAATGCTTTTATGTTTTCATATAGAAATTGACCTTATACACAGATTTATATAGAAGTTAATTTTAGGCATATAGAATCATAGAATAGTTTGGATTGGAAGCGACCTTTAAAGGTCATCTAGTCCAACCCCCCCCCCCTTCAATGGGCAGGGACATCTTCAACTAGATCAGGTTGCTCAGAGCCCCATCCAGCCTGACCATGAATGTTTCCAGGGACAGGGGATCTACCACCTCTTTGGGCAATCTGTTCGAGTGTTTCACCACTCTCTTTGTAAAAAATTTCTTCCTTCTATCTAGTCTAAATCTACCCTCTTTTAGTTTAAAATCATTATGCCTTATCCTATCGCAACAGGCCCTGATAAAAACTTTGTCCCCATCTTTCTTATAAGTGCCCTTTAAGTACTGAAAGGCCACAATAAGGTCTCCCTGGAGCCTTCTCTTCTCCAGGCTGAGCAACACCAACTCTCTCAGCCTTTCTTCACAGGAGAGGTGTTCCATCCCTCTGATCATTTTTGTGGTCCTCCTCTGGACCCACTCCAACAGGTCCATGTCTTTCCAGTGCTGAGGGCTCCAGAGCTGTCCACGCTACTCACCAGAGCAGAGTAGAGGGGCAGAATCACTTCCCTCAATCTGCTGGTCACACATCTTTTGATGCAGCCCAGGACATGGCTGGCTTTCTGGGCTACAAGTGCACATTGCTGGTTCATGTCCAGCTTTTTATCCACCAGTACCCTCAAGCCCTTCTCTGCAGGGCTGTTCTCAATCCCTTCATCCCCCAGCCTGTATTGATACTGAGCGTTGCCCTGACCCAGGTGCAGGATGTTGCACTTGGCCTTATTGAACCTCATGAGGTTCCCATGGGCCCACTTCTTGAGCTTGTCCAGGTCCCTCTGGATGGCATCCCATCCCTCAGGCGTGTCAAACACACCACTCAACTTGGTGTCATCTGCAAAATTCCTGAGGGTACACTCAATCCCACTGTCTGTATTGACAGAATTGATGAAGATATTAAACAGTACTGGTCCCAGTACAGACCCCTGAGGGACACCACTTGTCGCTGTTCTCCATCTGGACATTGAGCTCTTGACCATTACCCTCTGGATGTGACCATCCAACCAATTCCTCATCCACTGAACAGTCCATCCATCAACTACATATGTCTGCAATTTAGAGAAGGATGTTGTGGGGGACTGTGTCAAAGGCCTTATAGAAGTCCAAATAGATGACATCTGCAGCTCTTCCCTTTTCCACTGATGTAGTCGCTTTGTCATAGAAGGCCACTAGGTTGATCAGGCAAGAATTGCCCTTGGTGAAGCCATGCTGGCTGTCTCAAATCACCTCCCTGTCCTCCATGTGCCTTAGCATAGCTTCTAGGAGGATCTGTTCCAGGATCTTCCCAGGCACACAGGTGAGGCTGACAGGTTAGTAGTTCCTAGGGTCCTTCTTTCTACCCTTTTTAAAAATGAGTGCAATGTTTCCCTTTTTCCAGTCACCAGGGACTTCACCTGATGGCCATGACTTTTCAAATATCATTCAAATATCAAATATCACATACATTGTTGGGCTCTATTATGTCTCTCTAATGTGAGGGACTATTATGACTACACAGATTCATCTAAAGGTTTTGTGCCATAATATGAACTAAAGAAGAGATAATATTCTACCAAATCATGGTCACTTACTGTGGACACACTATTATTACTGATACCTTAAGCTACTAATAGCACAGATCAATGCATTTAATCTCATATAATCAAATTCTTGGTACCATTCCTATATCTAACAATTCACCAAAAGTCTATTGCTGAAAAGTCTCACACTGGCCTTTTAGATGTATTTTTTTTTATATATCGGTCTCATTAAATGTCATTTCTTGACATACTTTTTATCTCAGATGATACAGTGTAAAGTCATAACAGTATAGTCTGAAAATCTGTGACCAGAAGTTCAAAGACAAGTAACTGAACATCTGTTGGATGAATGTTTTATTTACAGCTTGTAAATATTCTTGTATTTCTTGCTTGTGTGTTCATTTCTAATACCTTTTTGATTCACAGTTCAATTCTGCAGAATTTCAGAAGCATAGTTGTTTGAAGCTTAAATTGCAGTTTACTTAAATGAAATTTACCTCTCAAGAACAGCATATTGTCCAAAACAATGACCTTAAATACTTCCTTAACCAAAAAATATTTTGTTAAATTAATAAATCACTGTGAGAAGACAGAATTATGCTTTTTGACCTGACAGAGAGTGCAAATGTCACCAGAATGTTTTGACACATTCTTCTTCCAAAAGTTCTCTCAGCAAAAAATTCACATAAGAAACTCACATTTCTTCCAAAGATTTAAGAAGTAGTTATGTCATTGCACCTTTTGTATGCTACCATATATAATCCCTCATAAAATGGATATTGTAGGATATTTTGGAATAATTCTTTCTAAAATTTCTTTTTATTACATTTGTTGTTTATGAGGTCTGGGCTGCTTTCTCTTTCCACTTTTCACCAGTGTTCAGTGAAGACTCACTGACAATGAAACATTTTTATTGTCATAATATAATGATATTGCTGCACTGGAGAATTTTCAGCACCATTTAGTTTAAAACTGGCAAACCAGAATGGGTTCTGTTTTAAAGTCGTCATTGGCTTCTTGGTAACAATGAAAGGTTATAAAATTAAGGTGCTTTGAAGTAAAAAGTAAAAAAAAAGTAAGAAAAAAATAAAAAGTAAAAAAGTAAAAAAAAAAAAGAATGAAGCTAGATTTGGCTTTTTGTAAAAGAATTAGATTAACATACAGTATTCAGATAATATGTAAAACTGTGGTCCAATAATAATGGCAAACTAAGAAAATGATCCAGAAAACTTTTTCTCATAGGATTATCTCCTATTCATGCAGGTAATCTCTTAGAAGTGAGAGCTAGTTGAAAGCTAGTTGTAAGAAAAGCTAATAGAAAGCTAGTTTTATTTTTCATTAGAAAACAAAACAGTTATTCTTATTCCTAACCAAAGATATAAGGACTATTTACTTTTTATATATGTATCTATATACATTTTGTGTTAAAAAAACCAACAAAACCCAATGTTGTTGTCTCCTTTTTGTTTTTTCTCATCCCTTTTGTCTTCCTCTTTCTATTTCATGACACAAAAAAAGGAAAACGGAGAAAAGAAAAGATAAGTGTTTTTTTCATCTTACACTTTGTGGGATCTGTAAAAGTACTGAGCAATTTGTATGGGAAATTTTAAAATCTTTGTCTTTTTTTTTTTCCCCTAAAAAGGGAAATGTACTTTTCAACCTGGTAAGTTCATAAAGCATTTTACAAAAAGCATTTTACAGGATCAAGCTCTAAGCTTCCTTTAAAGAAGAAAAATTCAAGAAACTTAGGGCACTCTTCCAGTTTAAGTTAATTTCTTATGCTGTGGTTCAGCAAGACCAGCAGTCTAAGAAAATAACCAATAAACCCTTTCTCACATGAATGAGACTCAGCAAGTTATAAACACAGTCTTCTTCAATGCTGCAGTTTTTATTATGCAGCAGAACATTTTGGGAACAGAGACGCTCCCCTTGCTAACATTTAAGTCATGCAAAGATTCTCAGTTGCAGGCAGCCCCACTGACAGCAGCACTTTTCAATGCTCGTGGCATTATGCACCAGAACCAGGGGTCGCCAGCTTGTGGGATGACTTGGCTGCAACACACGTTTGACGGAGTGTGCCTCCTGGGAATCCCATGGCCTGCCACTGCCCAGATTACCTGGCAGTCCACAACAGTCCTCATCCATGCCTTCCTGGGAGGTCACACGCTGAGGAAGTCCCCAGCAGCTGAATGCTAGACTCGTACCTTTTGCAAGCACATCCCCATTCTGACTCACCACAAGCTTTCACCTCTACCCTGGAAGCTCTGGGGCACTATGGGCAGTGCAGGTCAAGTTTATAGGATTTTATAGTGTTTGAAGCAGAAAATTAGGGCAGAAATTTGGCCTCAGACCCAGGTGCAATATGCAACTGAGTAAAATAACAGAAGACTTTTTATTTCACCTGTTTCAGATCCTAAAATACTGCCTTTCTAAAGACACAAAGTGTAATGTACACCATAAAATCTCTCAAATTTTTTCATTTGCATGCACCACCTTTTAGGAGAGAGAGTCCTATAGGCATCTGCTCTCTCAATCATGTTTTCCGCTCACACATCTCAGCAAGTGAATTGGTTGCACAAACCACTTGGTTAAGAAACACAGGAAGCTTCCCTAGGCAAAGAAAATTGTTTTTATATGGAGAAGTGAAGTTATTTTACAAAAAAAATTATTCCTCATTTATACTCAATATGGTATTAATACATGCATATAAAGTGTAAGTAATTTCTCTATTCACTAATCCATTGCACTCGCCCAGAGAATCACAAGATGATTTGTATTTAAAGGATCCCTTGGAGGTCTCTACTCCAACCTTCTGCTTGAGATTTTTAATGTTTTGAAGTCAGATCATGTTGATAGGTTTTGAAAATCTTCAAGGCAATTTGGCCTTGAAAAAGGCAACCTCTCTGGGCCCCTATTTCAGATTTGAACTACTCTCACTGTGGAAAATGTTTTTCTTACATCCATTCTGAATTTCTCTTGCTCTAGCTTGGGACTGTTGCCTCTTATCCTTTTAATGTGCACCTCTGGGAGGAGTTGGGCTCTGTCTTCTTTTACGCCTTCCTTCAGGTAGGATCATCACACATCACAGCTTTCACGTTCATCCTATCATCCTGGTTTCTAACCCTGCTGCAGAAATCCCAAAAAGAGCCCTCTCTCATTCTTCACTTTGTCTTCACCTTTCAGGCTCCCAATGGTCCTTTTTCTTCTACTCAGCTCATTGCTTTTTCATGACTGTCGCTTACCTCATTGATTACTTGGCACTGCCTCATTTCAATTCCAACATGCAGTTCCAATAAACACAGGGGAAACTTCAGGCTGAAGCAGAATCAGTCAAAAGATTTTTTTCACTGGTTTGTCATCTTGTAGCAATTTTGATACATGAATCACTATAGAGATACAGATTCTGCTGATAATGAAAACAGAATTAGTCATCCACAGTCATAAATTAGAAAAAAATTAAATGTGTGAAGACACTTGAGCAAAAAACTCAAGGTGATTATAAAGAAGGAAAATACTACACATTCACAAATTCAAAGTTCTTTCTTCTTCTCCTCCTTCTAAAATATCATGATTGTGTTGGAAAGCCAGCTTTTGAGATTTCAAGAATATAAGAAAGTTCAATATTTTAAAACTTAATCAATTTTTCAACTAATACAGATCTCTTTCTTGTCAGTGAATTGTCCATGAACAGAAATTTTTCTAGAAATATTTTTTAATAATTGTTCTATTCCTGATTATATGTAAAATCAACATTTTTGAAGGTTTGGGGTTGCTTATTAACTCTGTACTTCAGCTTTGCCCTTTTTATTTATGTGAAATTTAATTGGGTTTCTCTATCCAGCTTATACCTCTGCTTCCTGAGCAAATACACTGGAAAAGGACTTCAAGGTCATACAACTTATTGACAAGATTTTGTCTTTCATAAACAGGTTTTTGCTAGAAATTAATATGCTGAAAACTCATTTAAGTAGTTTTCATTTCACATTTTTGCTTGCAAGGAATTTTCCCAATATATTTCCATAACTCTGACAAAAGCCTCTACAAGCAAAAAGGGTTTTCCTATCTATTAACATTTACAGGGACTTGGACATAGGAAAGTTTATTTTTAAGGTAGGTATGCCTTATATGCTCAGAATATATCTTTTTAACAAAAAACAATAGAAAACTCCACAAAACTCTTAGAAATAAGGTTGATCATTTATCATTTAAATTCTATATTGATTTCAAAATAGTTTAAATTATCTATAGATTTCAAACTTTCTTTTAGAGAAAGGTTTCTTTGTATTGCCTTGTTTTTAGCTAAGAAATCTTGAAAATTTAGTTAGAATTTAGCTCTTTCAACTAGGGTTATTTTTTAAAAATATAAATACTAGTTAAAAAAACACATTATCTTTTTGTCTTTTATATCTGGATGGCAATGAAAGGTACCTACATTACACATTTCATAAACTGACCTTAAGGTTCCCTTTCAAGATCAGTTTTTAACTCACCAGTGCAGTGCAAAATGTAAATATTATGGTCCTATATCCTCCTAGAGTGGCTGCATGTTAGTTCACTAATGTTTAGTTATTAAAAATTAAGTCGTTTTAAATGTCACTGTTAATTCAAAATTGTTGGTTTTTCCTCTGAGTTATTTACAGTTTGGATCATTTGCTGATACAAAACTCTCTACAGAAGAACTTTGAGCAAAGACCTTAACATGTAGTTTTATAATTTCTTAAAATAACATTTTCAACTAATAAAAATATTGCTTTTATCAGATACATTACAAATGGATTTTTCAACTGCACTTCTGGCAAAGAAACTTTTGAACTTTACACATCTGTTGTCTAGTTCATCCAACAACTGAAGGTGAATAGATCTGCTACCTGTTTATATAATGCGTGTGTCTGTGTGTATTTTAAAAATTCCCACCAAAATTGTGTACACCTTTCAGTCAAACACTCAGGGTTGAAATGGCCTTGCATCTAACAAAAAATGAATTGGAAGGAGAGATATTTCAATCCTACTCTTGGTATTTTTCTCCTCAGGCTGGCAAGGGTTGGGAGAATACACACTCAGTTCCAGAAAAAACAAAACAAAACAAAAAACAACACAGATTTTAACTCCTGCTTGCAGCTCTGGTTTTGTTAAAGTATGCACGGACAATTATTTTCTTCTCCCTGAAAGCTGCTGACAAAATATAAGCCATATTTAACCCAAGGTAGTGGGGTTACATCTTCTTTAGCTAACTTTATGCCGTCCTAGCCATGAGCCAACCATCACAATTTGGGATGTGGAGAACAAGCAAAGATAAACTATGCCATCTGTAATTTTAACCAGCCTTTCACTATCTCATAAAACAGAAGTCTGCCTGACTTCTTCAGCATAATTTCTTTTAAGTGAGAAAAACTCTCACTTTTATCTCTTTCCTTAAGACTGCGTAGCTCTATTGAACAAGCGTTTGCAATTCCCTCTCTTGCTCCCCTTCAGTTTGTCTGTATTACTTTACTCAATGTCATATTGTCATTTTCCCTGTATTCTCTCACTCCATCCCAATGTGTGCCCTTTATTCCTAACCTCTCACCAAGCCCTAGGCTGAGATGGGGTCAGCCCTTTCAGCTGTGCTTTCCAGGGGCAGAAGTGGAAACTCTCACTCTTCAACTCCCCCACCACTCACGCAAGGTGCTCTTAGTGCTGCTCCAGAGCTCGCAGAGGGAGGCGGAAAGCATGAGAGGGTTGTTTTCTAGCTAAATTTGTGTGATCAGTAGCAAAGGGTTTTGTTTGTTTCTTTCTGAGCAAAAAGCCAGCAAATTTTTCTCCCCAAGACTGAAATCCAAACAGCATCCTGCTGAGCAGCTCTGAATTAAATACAGCACTGGGTCCAGATTACAGCCCAGGTTGCTACTAGGATTTATGAAGGGTCTGCAAGTGCCACAAAAGGCAGTATTAGTCACTGGATATACTGGCTAGTACTCAAAGTAAAAGGTTATTGTGGGTCTGTGGTCTGTAAGGCTTACTACAGGTTCCCCACACTGGATGTTATTTGCATGACTGCTGTATCCCACAGTCATTAACATGGGCCAGTGTGCTAGATGCTGTACAAAACACAGACCCAGATTAATCCTGCCTTAAAGAGTTCCCTCCTTGGGAAAGCCATGGAGGAAGGGGGAGATTCATATACTTCACAGTAAAGAAACCAGGAGATGATATTCCTCAGCATGGTAAGGCAATGCGCTCACCTACTTAACTGCTGCCAATTCAGGGAGGAGATGAAGAATAGAAAGGTCTTGTCCTCAAACAAATACGGCCATGATTTGTAAGGGAAGAAAGTTTTTTCTTACCATCTCCCCTGTGGCATGGTTTTATGCTGTGCCAGCCAGTGTTAACTGAAAAGCTAAAGCTCCCCAAATACCCTAGTATATCTTCCCCTCTTCCCTTTTGAGCCAATGAATATAGCTCATTTTAAAGTCCTAGTTACTAAAACAAAATGTTCCTTTTTGATCAGCAGCACACACTGCATGCACTCAGAACCCAGTCCAAACATGAGCCTGGGCATGCACTTAGGTTCAGCACACACTTGGACCCAGCACAGCCCAAGTACTTGTCTGCTTTCAATTCAGCACGGGAACAGCCACAAACACGCACCAGCTCCCAGCAGCACCTGCTCTAAGGCATTAAATCCACTTGAAATGGGGAGGGAAGAACAGCAACAGCACAAGATTTCTCTTGGTTTTGCTTTACTGCAGCAGCAACAAAAAATGTAACTGCAAAATGTAGGGTTTTTTGTTCATCTCAGTTTTTGTTTAGAAATAATGCTCCAGGCAGACAGATTCAGTTACACAGGTCTAAACGAGTTTAATTTTATATACAATTCTTTAACACTGTACAGTGGATAAAAAAGTACCTGCAAAACAGGTGAACACCAAAAAAAAAAAAAAAGCTAAGGAGGAGGAATAGTAAATGGAGAGGCCATTGCTTTTTCCCTCTCCATTTCTTCATATCTTTTTATGTAAAGATTTTGAAACATTTAACCAAGTTGTCTGTTTAACATATTTATGCTTTTGGTGATTTATTCCACATGTTCGACACTATTTGCTTTAAAATCTTTGCATGCACTCTCCCCTTGTTTTCAATTTCATCCTTTTTAAATTATACTCTCTTTTTTTCCTTGTCTAGATTAAGTTCATCTTATCCCCCTTCAGAACACCAAAACCTCTTTTTCTTTTTTTTTTTTTTTAATTGCAATGTCTTCTCCTCTGTAATGTATTCTTATGTCTTGCAGACCAGGTTTCTCTCTCTTTCCTCAGGCTTAAAAGAAAGGTTAATTCCATTTTGCTCAACTCAGCTTTCTGAAAGTTCAGAGGCACATGAAAAAAATCAGGATTTGCAGGAGTTCCTTCCCTTCCATTATGGTGGGGCTTATAGGCACAGTGCTGGCAAAACCTCCTGGCAAGAAGACCTTGTTTGTGCCCAGCCAAGGCAAGCTCACATCTATCTGTATCTATGCAGGCAGGGACTGCCCAGGGCTGCCCAGGGACTCATCTGCCTCTAATACAAATGTTAAGAGTTTGGGTTTTCACTGAAGCGCTCTTCTGCACAGACAGAAACCCTGCTCTTGTCAACAGGGGGTAAAACAAGGGCAGTTCTGAGCTGTCAATAATTTACAGATGACTTACCTGATCCTAAAATCTGACAGACTTAAATATGTTTTCATCCTGTAATGGTAAGCAGATTTTCAGTATGCTTCTGGGATTTAGTTAAATGGGACAATTCAGGCCTATGCCTAAACCCAGAGTCCATATGTACCTGACCTAGCAGTTATAAAAAGAGACAGTTTTCATTGAGCCCTGATTCCTGGAAAAAAGAAGTTTTTCCAGTCCCTGTATCATCAGTCCACTGACAGTTGTCTGCCTGTCTTCGTCTCTTCCCCCTTCCAAGTAATCTTTAACCTCCTTAGAGAAATTCAGTTTGACAAGAAAAGCAGACTCCTGTAAATCACTAAGCATTTAAGAACATCATAAAAATCAGCTGAAGAGCAGAAGAGCTGAGTTAGTGCCCCCACTCAAAACCACTGCGTGGTCTGAACAGCTCCCTCTCCGGTGCTGTCCAGCTGCCACACAGCACAACACCTGCAAGCCGGCGAGACATGTCAGCTGGCATGCCGGACAGACAACCAGCAAACACATAGCTCTGAAACAGCCCAGATCACACCCTGTCCCTTTCCCTGGTAGTGGTTAGGGATCACTGGGGATCTGAGGTCATTTCAGCGACTTACTCTCAACTTATATGCAAGATCAAGCTCAAACTGTGCCAAACTGTGCTTGACCAGCGTCCATCTGATCTTGCAAAGATATCACATGCACAACCAGGAAAAAGATCCCTTTTGTACTCACTCCTTTTTCTCAAACTCACAGACCTCTCTACTCCCTTCTTACATCTCCATCTTTGCTGCTGTTTTTGAAAACATCACTTCTGCCCTGCTGGCAGAGACTGGGGCAGGAGAGGGCGAGGAGGCACTGCTTCCTCAGTCAAGCACAGTTAGGACAACTTATTTTTCAGTAGCAGCTGGGAGCACAGCTTGCTGGACGTGCTGTGTAACAACTGGTTATACCAAACTGAAATTATTCTCCTCCAGGACCATCTTAGATGCTCAGTAAGCAAGCTGTATAAATGCCTTAAACTTTTAAATAAAGCTGAAGAACCTTATTAAAATCAGCTCTTGCTCCACCCTTCAATTTCTTGTTTTTCACACAGCAAAATTTAGAATCCCATTACACATCTTTCTCATAATCATTGAGAAATGTTGCTTGTGGTCTTGGTGACTGGAAATGTAAAAGTGCACTAAAATGACATCAATAAAGGGAATCTCTGACACGCTTGAGTCCAGCTTTCCAATGAGATGTCTGGCAGTTCATACCTCCCTCAGTCAGTTTTCCCTGTCTACTTTGTTTCAGTAAGTCCTTCCAACAAGAAACCTTGTAAGAGAGAGTGAGTCAAGATAAAATTTGCACGCATGATTCTTCTCTGTTATTTTTCCTCCTAGTCTTCAACCTTCAGGGCCAATCTTAATTATGACAATGCCAAGCACCACCAAGCTCAGATGATGTCACTCCTGCCCTCCATCTCTGTAACTCTTTGGCTGACTTTCTACATTTGACAGCTATTCCAGAAGTCGCCTTGAGGTGTCATTCACAATTGCAGAAGGACAAGAGAATAACAGAAAAGTAATCCAAATTGATGCTATTAGAGGGAGAGGGTCTTTCAAAGACAGGTCTGAAACTCAGAGGAGAAAATGGCTCCTTGTGAGTCTGTAGATAAATACAGTGACAGTATCTAAAATACTCCACAACCTCTTCTGGAAGAGCCAGTAATTCATTGGCTTCAAAAGTAACAACCCTGGATAGAAAAAAAGAAAAGGATAGGCATTGCTGAAATGCCTTTAAAAAGTTAGACCAGAGCAGCAGCAAAAATATAAGGCAAAGTTCAGTTAAGTTCAGTAGAACTTATATCAGCTAGGATTTCTGTACTTCTAACAAATATCTAAACTGTCACCTTCAGCTGGCTTTTAAAAGAGTAACTATTCCTCTCTAGCAGAAAAATTCTATTGCGGACTATCAGCTGCCACTAAACTGCTCATTCTTGCTTGAGGATAATTGAGCGACTGTTATATGTGACTGATAGTTGCAAATTACGTCAAAAGGGATAAAATTCTGGCATACAAGCTTTTTGTTACTGAGCACAAGCATGCCAGAATTTTACCAGTAATCTCAGTTCAGTTCCCAGCAGAACCAGAAAAATGTTCATTGAGGCTTGTCATGGCAGATTGGATGTGACACTCTAGTTGGCAGACTTGCTAAGAAGGCTACAGGTGTAATGGTCAGTCTAAATGAATTTTCCTTTCCCTGCCTTGCTATGTTTGAATGGGAACAACTGATGAAATATTATCAAGATCATTACCACCAGGATCCTACCATCATCTGTTTTAAAACTATACTGCAGAACAAAACTCAGCATTCTGGATAGCAAGTTAAAAAAACCCATGTGCCACTTGAGAAGTCACACCAAAACTTCCAGAGTATAAATGAAAAATTGGTTAAATGGTGAACAATATTTTTTATTTCCAGTAATATCTTTCTTCCAGAATAACTGGGCAATATCATTCCTGTCATTCATGTAGTGTCTTTTGCTACTCCTGAGTGTGGATTCTACAAATGAAATAAAGCGCAAACACAGATTCCTTTGGATATTATTGTATCTTTATTGTCCCACAAAGTAACACTGATTTCTCAAAGTCAGTGTGATTTCAGTTTTATCATTATGTAGAAGGATGAATAAAGTATTTCAGAAATTACAGCAATCTGATTTAGTCATTGTCATCTATATAGATATTAAAAATACATTAAAAACATAAGGGTTTTAACCAGGTATGGTTAAAACAAGCCCACAGCAAAAGGAATTTCAATGACCTTGGAAAGACTGAAAACATGTGAATTTAATTACTTAAAACTGTTCAGAAGTTTATAATTTTTGTCCATATAGCAGAAAATTTTGTCCAGACCATGCAATTGGTGCCAGATTTTTCCAAAATTTGTAATCTGAAAAATTAGTTTCTTTGCATAAGAAGACGCTAACATAATAGAAGCAAATCTATAAACACATCACTGTGGATATCTAACATGAAATTAATGTCTACAGTCTAATTTTGACAATGAAATCCATCTTGTTTCAGAGAAAAAAAAAACGGGGACTCTGTTCACTGATGTGGTAATTGTTAAAGATGGGCTAAAATGGCTTGTGAGAAAATATGACTTGTCTAGAAAGGAACATTGTCTAGACCAATACGTGACTAACAGCACCTCCTCCCACACAACACAGACATAACAGCAAGACACAATGAGTTTCAGAGCTATGCTAAAAGTCCACTGAGAGAGAATAAAGAGGTGAATTTTATTCAAATCTGGAAGATGCAATCCTTTATGTTTTCACTGCATTTTTCATTTTGAGGTTGCTATCTAGGTTGTTGATAGGGTGCAGCTATTAGCCTTTTCTGCCTATGTTTTTACTAAGTGGAGGAAATAAAGCTAGAGGAGGGTCTGCAGGTCAAGAGGGGTGACAAGACTTAAGATAAAATCAGAAATGCTTCTTTTACAAGAATAAGATTAGGAGAAAGGATGTGTCTTTTTTTGTCGTGAGCCAGTTTCAGAACCTTCCTACTGAGTGACTGCTGCTTCTCCATGCTTTTATATTTCATCCTTGCTCCTTGTTTCTCTCTGTGTCTTTGTTCAGTTGGTTTTTGGCACAGTGAATGTGTGGTTGCACCTCTCCTGCACAAAATAAATCCTGATTTTTTTTACAGAGTCAAGGAATATGAGGCATGGCCATATCATCCAGTGGACAGCAGTACAAAACCCACTGGGAAGTGCCAGTCTGAGTTGGACCACCTTCATGGCTCAGTGCTGAACTTTGCAGAAATAGATGCTGGATCCAAGAGGAGTCCCAGAGGAACTATTTAGCACCAGGCTAGCACTCAGCTGACACAGCTACACAGTTCATGAGTCTGCTAATTTCTCAGCCTGAGCTTGATTTGTATGATGCCACACTGAGCATTTCTCTGACAATGGTGGACAGTTTGTGAACTGAAATGTCATATGAAAGCAGAGAAAAGACTTAAGTCACAGACTACATTTTAAAAGCAAGACCACACTGAGACAGTGCTTTCTCAAGTAGGACCTGCCCCAGAGAGCAGCAGATGGTCAGTCTGCATACACAACTTGTTCTCCTGACTTAGAAAAGGCATGCAGCATCTGAACAGCATATGTTATCGTTCAAGGTACTCATTTTACATTGTTTGATCAATAACATTTTCAAAAGTTTTATGTCTATTTTAAGATCATAGTATCTAAATTTTAACTAGAAATATTTTGAGTAGATGATACAAAAATGCAGTTATTATTTTTTAAAAATAATTTCTGACCCTCCTCTTTCAATTATAATGGGCTTAGGAACTCTCTGTGGCTGTCTTTAAGTGTAAGAGAACACCTACATATTATATTTGCTCTTTTATGAGCTGAGTTACTGAAAATGGGTGTTATGCTAAGAATTGATAATTATAACAAGTGTCATTTACAATTATAAGCATCATAAGACAGAAGGGAGATACTGTTGGTTTTCTTGATGTAAAGAGGATGATTTTTATTCCCAAAATGGGTTGCTGTTATAGTTATCAAAATATATATTTGCAATGTCACATTCATTATAATGTTTCAATAGTGGCCTATTACAATAAAAATTAAACAAAATCCAAATGAACCAAAGATAAACCCAGTGAAAGTGAGGAAAAAACTGGCAACTGTGGTGTAATTTCAAGCTCCAAGATCAAAGGAATGGAAAAATAGTCACATAAAGGAGATACTGAGGTACTAATTCTTCTCTTTTTTTCCTAATCTTTCTGTCAGCTCAGCATTTGAATTGGATAGAGGTATTAGTATTAACTCAGTGTTTATATTGGATTAGAACATTCCTGACTTTTACAGAGTCCAAGGTAAATATTTTAAACAGGCCCTTATCAGAATCAATTTTCTTGATGGCGTTGCTGTTTGCACACCTTTTTTTCACTGGTCAAAATGCATCTGATTACCTCTAATCCATCCAGGGAGGAATAAACCATTCTTTAAATCTGTATCAAGGTAAATATTACGTTTTTGAGGGTATTTTAGCCTGACTTCCTGTGCCTGTACAGTAACATAATTCAGAAGGAACTCCAGGTTTAACTGACAGTGTGAGGAAGAGTCAGAACTTTTTATTTTGCTTGATTGCACTTGTTAGAGTGAATTGCATTCAGTCGTGGACTAGTTTCATATGACTACATTTCTGTATAGAAAAAGTCATGAAAAGGGCCAAGGGTCTCTTGCTAAACACATCTTAATACTGCACTGACCAGCATTAAGGTTGACTTTCAGTGTTCTAGGTGACAATGTGCAGAACCCAGTGGAAATATTTCCTGAAAAAATGATAAAAGTTTTATTTCCATTAATCCAACTGTTGTTATTATTATTGTTGAAGAAATGACCTCATGGAAGCTTGTGACAGGGGAGCAGACTCACTCTGGTGTCTTTATGTCTTATCTGAAAGACTGTGTTGTCTTCCTTTTCCATAGCATATGGGATATTTGGCAAAAACTTTCTTTTGCTAAGGCCCCAGAGGGCGAGCATTTACAGCAACTCACAAACCTGCAGTTGATCTCCCTACCTTTGAGAGCCTTTGAAAAAGTGAAAGATGTTCTTTGGAAATATTTCACAAAACAAAGGTAAGAATTTTTTGGGTTCGCAAAGTCCACAGGACGCAGACTGTATGATGTAATCCAGATGTAACTCAGACTGTCATTTTTATATGGAAAGTCTTTTTTTTCCTCCTGACAGAAAGGAAAAATAATTCCCAGAGAAATCTGAGAATTATTTAGCAGTTTCATTCCACACATTTTATCTCTTTTTTCTTCTTTTTTTTTTTTTTTTTTTGTCAGTAAGCAGTCTGAGCTTTATTGTACTGATATAGTTAGGAAATGTATTTGCTTTAGCTACAGAAAAGACCTCAGTAAAAACTATTAATGAAGATTCACTCTTGTTGGCACTCAGACAGAAGCACTGCACTGGGAGAAGACAGGGGAAGAAACACTTTTTCTCCCAATCTACAACACCCATGTAAGTTCTGGGAAACCAACATCCTCTTTATTCAAGAGACACCAGTGAGTTTCCCCCCTTCACAGTTTAGGACCTATGCTGGAAAATTTGTCTCATGTGCACCCCAAATGCTTAACATCTGGAAAGCAAATAAAGGCAATGCAAAATAAATTTCTCTTAATTTTTTTTAATGCTGTGTTTTTTTAAGCCAATGTAATTTTTATAAGGGAGGAACAGAACCATCTGACAATTTTCAGGAATTTGCATTTACCAAGATCTTCTCATAAACCACAAGGTATTATTTCTGTCCTGGGATACTGCATCACAAGCATTTTGGTTTAAATAATTTATAGGCACTATTGTCAATTTTTTTTCCCCCACTAAATTAATTGATTACTGTTGTGCTGTTTTGAGATGTCATGCAAGATGAGACTTCAGTGAGCTACATGCCCTGTTCAAAACGTCTCTGCAGTGCTACTTAGTATTGAATTTACCTGAAGTTGATTATAGATAAAGGAGGACTATGCCTGGGCCAAAGAGTTTACACACTCATTAAGACTCAACATATCAACCTACTGTATAACAAAAAATCAGGAGGACTGGAGGTAGGGGAAAGAGAAAGGAAACTGTAAAGAGGAGAAAGAATAACTGACTGATTCTGAGACACTACAGTAAAAATAAGTTATCCATTCTTAAAATCTGCCTAACTTTTTAAACCCAGATTTACACACAAATTTCAATGACTAACTCTTTTTAGGTAACCTTGATTTGAATGGTAATTAAAGAAGATGATAGATAGAATTTATGTACAGAGTTAGAACTGAATCCTCAACCACAGACATACTGATGTCTGCGCACCTGGGGGATAAGATTTTCCTGACTAATTTCAGTGGGAAAAAGCATGAAATAAATGCAAGGAAAAGCTTGATATAGAGATAGAGACGTTATCAATGGAGTCTGACACAACTGTTAGAGATTATGAGACAAACAGAAATGGGAGAAAATGAAAAAAGTAGCTTGGCAGGGTATCAAGACAGCAACAGTTGTCAAAGGAAGGTAATATGGAGGGGGATGATGAAGAGCAGTAACGAAGACAAGGAAGAGGTGAAAGTAAATTAAGTGTTTGGTCTTTGCCATGGTAAATCTAAACTGGTGGTTTAACTTCAGGCAGAAATATTTGAAGGCAGGGTGCAGTGTAGAACTAAAGGAGAAGAATCATGTCTGGAGAGACAATTTTGTGAGTTATCTACTTCAAGACATTATGTGGAATGGATGGAGAAATTATTCAACAAAAAGAGAATAAGAGTGCAAAATCCTTTGTATTTTGAATCATCATTTCATCCAGGATTCAAACGTGTAGAGAAATATCTTGAATAATTTTCATATTTTTGGTGTGACCAAAAGGGTGCTACTGAAATAACTTAAAATATAATAAAAATGAAGTTAGTCCACAAATATACACTCTACTAGAAGGCTATTGTCACCTTTCTCATATGAATGCTATTTTAACGCTTTCATTTTTCACACAATGAAATTTAAAAGACACTATCTTTTTCCAAAAGGCATTTTAGAATTTATCAGTTATTTCCCTTTAAAGTGTGAGTCTTAAAAAAATAAAACATACTTGGATGGGCTCTCCATTGCCTTGTCTATTGCATTAAAAAATGGACATAAAAGTTTTTCAATCTTCTTTCAGCGTGCACCTCTATACGTGATTATAAACGCTACTGACAAGTAGAAAATGAGACTTATCGTTTGATAGGGGCTGTTGAAAGAATCCTGTTTGATAATGCGCATTCCTCTCCTGTATTATAAATAATTGATACTGTCAGTTGCCACTGACAATTTTTTTTTTGTGATCACTATGTACAAATGTACACTATGTAGTCTGATCACTATGTTCAAATCTTCATACAGTCAGAAGTATTTTTACAGTCCAGAACTTACACTTTGGTGGTTTTACCATTCATGTAAGCCACTGACTTGTGTTGTTAGATTCGAACAAATTCTTAAATAATAAGGGCAGATGCTGACAACACTGTATTTCCCAGTCTCACAGAACAGAGAAAGGGAAAACCATACTATTGCTAATACTGCAGGAATTCCTCACCTGCAACACCAGCACTACATGTAGTCTGGTAAAACAGGTATAGAGACTAGTAGATATGAAGAGCAAAAAATATTACTCAACTGGCTGCCAACTATTCTTTTTCAGCATACAAGGAAATAATGAATTCTTTGTGACCTCGACCATCTTTTTGTAAACTGACAAATGCAAAGTCTGGTGTGTTCCAGAATAAAAACCACAAAGTGGGCAGTAAAAGTTGAGCAAGCAGGTGTTACACTACATATTCCTTTTCTGATCAAAATGGTCTCCTACCATGCAACATGATGTGGAATTACTTTTAATGAATATTGTATTTGGATGTGGGCATGTCTGTAACATAGCTGTAGGAACCAATATTTAAAAGTGTCAGCTGTCGGAAATTTAATGTTAAATTCATAGAGCAAGCTAATCTCTTTTCTTAGATTGATGGATAGTGAGAAGGAAAAGTTCAGTTCTCAGGCTGTGAATCACTGGTTTATGCAGACGTATTGTACTACCAGTTCATAAGAAGATACTTTGTTTTATGTAACACTGTATGTAAAGTACATATTGACAAAGACAGATGATTTGTAGTGCTTTGTATTTTGGAGACTCTGTAAGAGCTTTAGGAGTTTAAATTTGCATGACATGCAACAAATAGTGTACATCTAATACTTCCTCAGTGGCAGACAGATACATGCTTAGTATCCTTACATGGTAACAGCTCTTTGAATTTCTAAGCTGTATTCCTGTTGATTTTCTTTTCTTTTTTCTTTTTACTGGTTATATCATCATATGGAAAATAAAGCACTAGTTGGCAACAACGTATGTTTTCAAAAGAAGCATAGATAAGTTCTGTCTTCATCTGTGCTAGTATAGACCTAACAAGAGAATTATTCAGAGATATAGCTTGGCTGTGTTCCCATGGCTGTTTTTTCTCTCATCGTAGGAGCACTTTTATTTTCAGGTCTTCTGTCAGAGTCTAAAGAATAATCAATCAGTGGCCTATGGGATGTGAATTTTGTAGTCTTAGGTGGTTCCTATATGAAAGGAGTCATGTCACTAAGAAATCATCCTACCTTTGATATTATTGGCCAAACACAACAATGCCAAGTTTTATGTTGATAAATGGATATGGAAAAATAAGTGCCAATTCATCTCACTGATTGCCTCCTAGAAGGATTAAAGGTGTATTGGGAGAGAAACATAGTGAAACTTGCATAGCTGCTGGGCTTCCTCAGTCTTTTCTGCAGCTAGATAATGAATCTCAGTTGTAAAGCTGGCACATTTCCTAAGCACTAATTTAACTTTTTAAAAATCTCTTTCTGATCTAATGTAGATTCAGTAGTAGCATTGACCTCATAGTAGACTAAGGACTGCAACAATACAGGTCTTATAGGTAGGGAAAATATTGTGTATTAGAAAGTTACTGTAGCTGTAAAATCATGCAAACTTTCAAGTATACAAGGCTTTCTTAGATCATTTAGTTATTTTAGCAAACATCTTTGTAGTAACAGAACTCAATTACACAATTAATTCAGTTTTTCTTCAGATGCCAAGATATTGGCAGTATTAAAGGAATGACAGTGCCAAATTAATGTTTTATTACAGAATAGAAAACACTCTTGTATATGAAAAGCATTTTCTCCTTACTTTGCAGAGGCTTGCGTACCCGTTCACAATACTTTGCACAAGATCCAAACTTGAATTTTAGTGTCACTGCACATGAGCAAGTATGTTAATTTTTTGAAAAGTCTTCTAAAAACTCAGGAACTAATACCAATACAGCTATTTCAAACAAACAAACAAAAATATTGTAGACCTATCCATATAATAATTAGCAGATTAACTTAGAGACAGGAATTTATTTTCCAGGAGTACCCAGAGAGCATGTCAAATAACATACTGTGAAAAAAAGTATTACTGAGGAATATGTTACAAGCCACAACTGAGTTTAATCATATTCGACTCTAGTTGAAAAAACAAGAAAAAATACATCTAAAAAGCCATGTTTGCTTTAAGGAAAATACAATAACTCTTTAAGGCCATAAGAACAGTTAGAAATGATCAGAGCTGGGATAAAACTGTGCAAAAGCCTGAAAACTACCCTAGAATGTTTTTAGTAGGACTTCTTTCAACTTTTTCTTTTTATTGGTGGTGGAAAAACGAAAATTTGTTCCTTGTGTTGCAGATTAAATTGTGTCACCAGTGGTATTTGGAAAAAACTGAGTGGCCAGGGAAAATTTATGACCTAAGGAGGCATATTTAGAGCTACTGAGGTAGCATGGAACTTGTGTTATCTCTGATTTTTATCACACCTATTTAAGGTTTTCAAAGGCAGAGGTTTAGTTTTTAAAAAAGGGCCTAGGACTGTGCCGGAAACTTAATACAGGACATCCCAGAAATGTTTAACTCTTCTTTGAGTCAATAGGGCTAATGCCATGGAGTTCAAAGGCAGCTGACTCAGAACTTTTGCAGGATGATGTATTTTTACAACGTAGAAAAATTACATACTGAGTTATACGCACAATGCTTTTAAAAAAAATTTTTTTAAGAAAAGGTATACTCTAATATGATAAGGTCTCTTTATACATCTGTCAAGGTAAATTTCAGTCTAATTTTGTTCCAAGCTGTCCTAGCCTCCTAACAATCAGGGTTGGAGTGAGGAGAATTTTAATAATAATACAGTTTCAACAGAGCCTATGCAGTTAGTGGATTTGGGATTATTTTGCCATACAGCTTTGTCCCACATCAGAAAGACGAAAAGTGTCATGCAATGGTCTAATAGAAGAAGCATCTCAGGGATGTCAAACTGAACCACTTTACAATTCTCCATTTACTTTCACTTTTCAGTAATCAAAAGGGAAGCCAATGAAGTGAAGGACAAGACTATAAAAAAATCAGGATTTATCTTTTGTCCAGACAACCACCGCCACATGTAAACATTTCTTTATCTGAAGGGATTTAGATTTATAGCTCACTTATCTCATCAAAGCCACTTCTAACCTACCTGTAAGAGCACTTGAAGACTGCTTTTTTTTTCCCCAAAAACTGTGTTGAGAAAGCTGTAACTTGACTAAAATCCTAAGTTTTGAGCTGGCCCTCCTTTCATGTGATGTTCCACAATACCTAAACTGTTACAATTCCTTGCATAGCTTCTCATTCCCATTTCCACTCTGCACTGTGCTTTTCTTCTTTTTTCCTGAGCTGTGGATTATGAGTTATGGGATCCACCCATGATATAATATTAGACATCTAAACTGCAGTTTTGAGATAGTCACATGTAGACCAGGGCAAATGGGGAACGACAAATAATTCTGCAATGGATTCATTGACATAGTAGATATCTCTGTCAAAACAAGATTAATTTCACCCAGGAAAATGCTCCCTTTTCTCCACTGACTGTAGAAGGAATCCCAAAAGCTATCTTATATATACATGTCTATACTGTAGATGTCTGAAATGAGCAACATGAACCTGGATGTTTATGAAAGTCTGTGTTCTTTTATAGAAGGGACCTAATAAGGTCAGTGTGGTGAAAACAGTATCTGGGAACACATGCTTATTGGTCTAGAAACACCTGAGAAAGTAAACAAAGTGAAGAAACACGAACAAAGAAGGAAAAAAAAAGTCAGCACACAAACTGTGAATACATAAGTAACTTTGTTGTGTAATTCTGAATGACCTGGAACACAAAGTGAAAGCATACGTGTTTGTGTGTGTTTCTGTGTATAGAGATGGCACTGGAAAGAGTGGAAAAAGTACAGCGAAATCCCTAAATCACTGTGGTTGATATCAGTCATTCCAGTGGATTTGGCAATATTACTTGGAAATTTATTAAGTGGCACTTACTTAGTTTTCCATACTGGTATATTGCCTCAACTAACAAAAGCAGTTTAATTGAAAAACTAATTCCTCTCATACTGAGATGGTTTACAAGTCTTTCGCTGAAAGCATAGGGCAGAAGCTATGTGTTTTCAGAACTGCATACACGTGGGTGACACAGAAGTGAAAATATCTCCCTTCTGCTGATCCAAATACTCAGATCTTTCTGGGATTTGTACAGCCTGGCAAGAAAGGGATAGCAACAGAAACCTCTGAATCTCTTGGAGACTGGCTAAGGGGGAGTAGTGACAGGAGAGAGGGAGGTTTCATGATATATCTTGCTTGGTGCAAGGGCATTTGTGTACTCAGTCATTCTTTGCTATGCCTCTGCACTTCACATTGAGACAGCTCTGAAAGGGACATCAAACAAAAGACTGACTGGCCATAAGACAGGCAGGTTTTCATTTCACAGAGTCACAAAGAAAAGTCCCAGAAATGCTAGGAAAGAGGAGACTATTAATAGAAAATTCCAGGGAAATTTCAGCAGATAAGTAACAACAAGGTGAACTAAAGCACAAACACATACCTTTATGAACGCTAAACCATATTAACATTATGGTTATAATACAAAATTAATGGAAATACAAATTTTAAAAATTCATTGCAAATTAAAAAATTATTTGAATAACTAATTTGTAATTAATACAAAATTAATTGAAAATAATGTGTAAAAAGAAACTTTTCCAGGGCAAACCTGCGTAAAATTTAGAAGAATAACAGTTTGAAATTTCCTGCTGAATTTACCTGTTTTATCTGTCAACTTGGGGGACTGTTCATTGACAGCAATTCCCACTACGCAAATATCTCTACTTAAAGGGTCTTGATTGCACATAAGACTAGGCAGAAGCACTACTGCGCTGAGTAAATATATTGCAAGTGGCATATTGTGCTGCTAGTCTCTGTTTTTAATAGCACCTTACCAGAATGTTTTGATCTAAGGAAGAAGAAGGAAGCGAATCAGTGGAATAAACCCAAAATACTTCTGTCGTTCCTGAGGGAAATCAGCATTACACTGCTTAAGTGTTTTTGGATTTAAACATCTCCTTGAGGCATTTGCCTGAAAATTACATGAGGAAGAAGCATGTGGCTCTGAATCAGCATAGCACCCTGATCTAAATCCCTTCTTCGGGGGAAGCCTGATCTGAGCTGAGTTGTTTAGTTCAGCCATGAAATGCTGGAGTTAATGCTGTACATAGACTTTAGGCTTCTGATGATCTCAGCTGTTGGTGGTTGCTGGGACTGGGTACTGCTGTTTGCACTGTACAGTGCACAGTGCCTAGCATCGTTTCTGAAGGAAACAAGATTTGTGCGATTATGTTGCATGTTTTTTGGCATGCATCTATCTGTCTTAATACATGTTGAATCTGTTGGCTAATCTGAAGACGTCTTAGGGAAAAAAACTCTTGAAGGTTTAACATTCCAAAGTATTTTGTGCAGCTGGTGGCAGGGGAGAGGACAAAATCCTCTTAAAAGAAAGACTGCAGCATCAGTTCAACTCTTGAACTGACAAGGGAGAGTGTTGTTATGAATGTCCTACTAACCAAAAACTCCTCAGGCAGAATTCATGATCTGCTTGGCAACAAAGCAGCCAAACATGAGACAAATCCATGGAAATCAGGCTTGATTAGCTCCGCTGCTCACAGGATTCCTTGTTCTACTGCTGGCAATGTGGATTTGCACTTATTCTCCAAGTAGCAATAGGAGATCAGAGAGCAAACCTGGTGGCCCTTGAGAAAAACTGGGAAACTATTAGGAAATTATGGGGTTTGGTGATATGTACTCCTGAGAAATGGCAACGGCCTACATTCATTGCTACCAGACTTCTCTGTAGCTTACCAGAAAATTTTCCATCTTTTGCTGAGCATATTAAAAGAAAAAGTGTTTCTGTAGCACTTTGAATTCAAGATACTAAAGATATCATTATCCAAAAGAATTAGATTCAGTTTCACTTTCAGGTTTTCCATTCCAGGACATAGACTGCAGACATTTTATGGGGAAATATGCTTGCTTATACCTTTCATATAAAAAAGTTTAATTTATATAGAAATGATTCTATTGCCCTTTGACCTCTCAAACATATTCTTTTCTTTTTTTTTTTTTAATGTCTGAATTTGGAGCTGAATTTGCATATTGTGTCCTTTTAAAGCCTGACTGGAATTTAAACCATACCTACTAACCATCAGTCTTTATAAACATTAAGTCTAGTGATGTCTTACCTGTTAATACCATTTAGCTCAAATTTTTACTATCCAAAGAGTGAAAATTGATTTCCTCATCACATAATTCCAGTGGAAATTTCTGTGAGCACATTCATCTTTGGCATCTCCTATGCAAATCCTATGCTGAATTTTTATTGCGGCAGATACATCTGCTTTATAAAGGCTACCCTAGACTCCCTTATAAGTATCTCATCCTCTGTTTTTATTGTTCACCTCTCAGTCCATTAAGTATTTACATAATTCTATCTCAGGTAAAATAGAATTTTAAAAGTGAATTGGTCTGGAAAATGTATCACTACCTTTTAACATTCACTAGCTCTCTTGTGACATCTACTGAATTTCCAATATATTTTTAATAACCTGTAAGTGGATCAGCTAGCAATATTGTCCCTGTGTTTGCTGCTACAGCTGCATCTAATTTGAGGTTCTAGAGACAGCCAGAAGTCTCGGTAAACCTTGTACAGACATGCAAATGCATCATCACCCTATGCCATTGATCTTTTAAGCAGAGCTGAACAAAAACAGCAGTAATCTTCAACAGCCAACTTCTGCCAGTGAAAAAAAAAAATTCTCAGGAATACTGATCAAAACAGACTTTTTTTCCCCTGCAGTATATATTAGTAATTTTTGTGTTACATTCATGTATGCTTAATATTTGCCAAAAATTACTCTCAATAAGACTATACTGATCTAAGGTGCCTGATCAAGGGTGGATAGCATGTCAGTCTCTATAATACTCAGAGGAGACTCATGTGGCCAATATTTCCATTTACCTACTTTCTGAACCTGCAGGCCAGCTGACCAGTTACATGTTTATATCTAAGACTACTTCCATTGCAAATCTAAAGTCAGACTCCCAGCTTCTACTAGCCCTTCCTTTTTCTTCCAATTTGTTGAAGGCAACAGACTTCCATTAGGGAACTGATGTGAAACAAGCCATCCCTTGTGCTCTCTCAAGAGACTACTGCCCATACGCAACCCTATACCCTTTATAGATATAAGGTATCTTGCAAACACAATGTGGATTTCCATTATAGCAAGTCATTACGGAGGCCGAGGTCTTGCTGATGTCAACCTTTTCCATAATTATATTCCCTCCCTTCATATAAGTGGACATTTTTCTGTTACAAACATGCAACAGAGGACTAAGAATTATATTCTGGACATGACATTCTCAGCTTTCTCAGCGTACCTTAGTAGTCACCATTGATCCTCGCTGTTGTGTCCTAGAGATGCTTACGGAAAATACAGTAATGCTTAAAAAAAACCCAATGTAAACAGTGCAAGGACTGAGTTATAAGAGGTTGAGCAAGCTTGTCTCAAAGAATATTGGGGTCATATCAAAGTTCGCTGCTTCAGAAAGCTATGGCGGTCATAGCAAATATACTGTAGTGCTTCACATTTCTCTGAAGGTAACAACTTTTGAAGTAATATAATTATAATAGAATTTGAACCTCTACTAGGAATGAATGAATGCAGACATTTCAGAAGAACTTAAATATCTGAGCATGCCAGCAATTCCATTGTGTCTTACTGAGGTCCTTGTACAGGACCTTGTACTGGTTAGATTATCACATTGCCTTAACTGGGATTCATCTCCCCTAAATATGGTTACTTAAAAGCACAGTGTCAAGCCTAAACTGTTTTTCTAAGACCCCTTTCAGTAGCCAGTGAGGCTTGATGACCAGGGCATAATTCACTCTGTTTATATTCCACACCTATTTTAACACAGGGTGACTTACCCCTAGGAATGTCTCCCTATTGGTTACAGAGCGATGGATGAACTTAGATGAAACAGCTAACTTTTAGGGAGCTAAATGAGTTAACACCAACCATGCCAAAAGTGTGCATTCTTCTGTCCTCTTCCCAAAGGAAGGAATATATACTGTGCCACATGCATTTTGGATGTATACAGTTTTTTGAGTTTGTTTTGGATGGGCATTATGTTTGCTCAGCTTTGCGTTCATTTTTTTTAATAACAGAAAAGAAGTTCAAGAAATATCCTTACACCACTGCCACAATATTATTATTATTTCTGTTTTTTTGGGGGTAGCTTAATTTTTAAGTTAATATTATGAATACGCACTCAAGATTTTTGGATGCTGGAGTTAACTACAGACAGTTATTTCACAGAATGTGGCTAAAAGCACTAATAGGCACTAGGATGCCTGACAGAAACGAAAAAAGCACACATACGTTCATTATGTTTTTATACTAGTATATTCCACGTACAAGTAGTGCATTTCACTTGCTAATTAATAGGGAGGAGAGAAGTTTTAGAGATGGGAAATATAAAAACTCTTTAGTTTTATTTTGGCTGTGACAGGTGATTCATTATTTGTTAGAGCAATGTATTGTCTCCAAGGCAATTCATTCATGTTACTGTACATACTGCTCTATCGAAGGTTTTACTGTCTTATAAATTCTGCCACACTCAACAGTTGATTTCTGTTTTGACCATGGCTTTAGATACTTGCTGGCTGCTGCTGGCTGCTGATGTCTCAAATAAGACTGGTATGAGCTTTTAGGAGCAAATCTTCTATACAATATGAAATCTGGAGAGATGTTCTCCCCTGGGCTGAGGGGAAGAACGTTATGAGCATGATGTGCTCTGTCGTAACCTCAGCCCACACCAAGACAGATCCTGCTCGGTTGAGTAAAACCCAGGTGCTAGCTCTGTTACTGCAGTTCTGCTACCCCATTACAAGTGACTGGCAGCTGTATGGGATGTTAAGTGTTAGCGCTGAGAGCAGGAACTCAAACCCATCCATTACAGGGTCAGTTCCCATCACCTGCACGTAACCAGCAGGGAGGATTGCAATAGCCTCACTGCTCACACAGCTGCCTAAAGTCACAGGCTGGAGAAGACCACACAGGAAATGTTAAACTAAGAGCTGGATAGAGTCTTTGGTAGGGTAAGGCTGTTTAATTTTCTCTTGTGCAGCTGTGCCTAAATAGATTGCCAAGTTAGTGGAGCTTGACAAAGAATTAAAACATACATAAACAAGGGATGGTGAGGATTTTTTCATCATTGTGAGGGAAGACATTTCCATTCTGATCTCTCATGCCAGGAGTGTGTGTGCAGGGCAGCATAAGCAGCCAGTAAAAGAGGTCGAAAGGCTTGGCCCCATCTTCCAGAAAGTGTTCTCTTCACTATGTGCAATGGCCATGGTCCTGTCATCTGTCCCTTGTACTTTACTGGTGATCCAGTTTAATTAGAATGGACAAGAAACCTGGGAGGGAAGAAGGTTAAGCTGTCCAGGAAAAACTTTCATTTAGAAAGAACAAAAAAAGCTGACAAATAATGAAGCCCACCTTTTTAGGCAGAGCTTTCCTGAAGGTTTTTCAGAAAAGGACTAAGCAATATATCCCATTCTTCTCCGGGAATTATGAAGTCTTTGGCTATTTTCAAGTGTTATTAAGCTGTCAGCAGCTGGGAGAAAAAAACAGAATCAAATGCAATATACAAATATCAGTTTTGTAGTTTGCATTTGATTCTCGGAAAAGAGCTGTGCATTTGGGAGTTTTTCCATGAGAGACAGAGGGGAATTCTTTGTCAGGGGGCAACATTTCTATTGAATGTATCACAGGAGAGACCATGACCACACCATTTGAACAAGTAATTAATTCAGTATAATTTTTCTTTCAAAATGTTAACTTTTATTAAGAAAACTGAAAGAAGTCTGAGTTCTGCAAAAAAATATTTAGCTTAGCTGCAACCATCATTGAAAATTTTCTCTGTTGGAGAAATCATTCATCCGTTTGCTTGGAGACAACCTCATACTGTGAAGCTTTTAATTGTAACTACCTATTCAGTATAAACCACAGGAAAATAACATAGTTATTCATATTCTTGGTGTCTGCAGATATAATGCCTCCAGGTATTGCCTAACTACCTGTTGTTTCAACATGAAAAATGATTCCCGTTCAAGAACAAATTCGCTATTTTCACTGTCATCTTGGAGGAAACGAGACTGAAAAGAGACCCCGTAAACAAATACTGTTATTCCCATGCCTGAATTTTTTCAGATTTGTGTTCAATGGCTACAACAGTGATGAAGTGGTTGGGGCACAATCAATTCTTTCCCGATGCCCTCATTTTTCATCTAAGACAAGATCTCTGTCTTCCTCTGTCTAACAGGACAATAACAACAGTTAAAAACATATGACATATAAAGAGAATAGGTCCCAATAGTCAGTAAAATTTATCACATAACACTTATTACAGTTCTAGCAGAATAGTGGTGATTTTCAAGTAGTCCTCCTTCTTCTACTGCTTTTAAGACCTTCAGTTGCATGTGTCATATAGTAGCCAAGAGGAAAAGAAGCTGCCTTCTTTAGCATCACCCCATATTGCCTCTCATGCATGGATCACGACATTGTCCCTGTCAAGCAGCCTGCTCCCTCTATCAGGTCCGTTGGTCCAGCAACCACTCATGGAAAGAAATGTCCAAATTATTTCCTAAAAGCAAAACCAGGATGCCCTTGGTCCTACATGTCAGCATAGAACATGTGGGCAATTATCATTAGTGAGAAATTGGAGAAATGAGATTTCTCTTGTTCTCCCAGAATCTGTCTAAGTTCTGGAACTAAAAAGATAAACATATCTTATATACGTTTGCCATATTTCCTAAGGTGTTCTTTTGGTCATATCTGCAAGAACATGTCAGAAGAGAGTTCACTCTGACACTGCTTGAGAGTTTTCTTTTTTTATATTAATTTTAAATGCACATGAAAGAAAGTGACTTAGATACCTTTTTTATTACCTCAGGGGTACACCTTGCTTAGTTCCATGTTTGCAAAAGTTCTGCAAACACTACATCTTTTGTGGTTTTGCAAAAACCTCCTGCTTTCACTTTGTGTGTGTTGATAACTTAAAAAGATGGATGCAGGTACTGTAGGAGCCATAATTAATGACTGTCATTACATTGGCAGCAGCTATCAATTTTATTTGTCAGTTTTTCAGTGCATTTCAGGAGTTAGAGATTGTTGGTGTTCTTGCTAGGATCCGTGGAAAATGTGGTATCTTGCTAAACATCGGAGGGAAAGGGATCTTTTAGATGCAGATAGAAACTCTGCCATTCACATTGTCAGGTAATCTACTAAACAGTCCTCAAACTTTTTATAAGGGAGTGGCTTTTAAAGATGATATAACTATAAACCTTTTACTATTTGTACAGAGCCATAGAGCTCAAATGAGATTGCTTGCACTGAGTTTGGCATACATCTCCAGAACTGTCCATAAATCAATGTCAACGTTTGGTGATTTCAGACAATACTTTAATGCTTACCTGGACAGAGTTACAGAGACTTCTGCATGGAGGTTTCTGCGATCTGTATGGCATTGCTGGGCAGTCACTGTCTGGTGCACGCTAATGCCTCTGCCTGAAACTACCGAATCAAAGTGGGGTCCCTGAAGAAGAGATGGATGGGTGGTGCTGCCTCTCCTCACATCCTAACCACTGCTTCAGTCATCCACATGAATCTCAAAGCTTTCCTCTACCTCATTATGTTTAAAGTGTTCAGATACTGGTTAAAACCAAAGGAGTGTTTGGTTTTCCAAATGTGGCTACCCAGTACAGCACATGAAAAGCCCCATGACTGTAAAATTGTCATTTGAGAACTAAATACTGATGTTGTTGAATTTAATGATAAAATTCCCATTTTAATGAGATCAGAAATGAGCCCTTGGCACTTAAAAGAAAAAAAGGAAAAAAAAAAAGAAAAAAGCTTAATCTCTCCTCCAGCTTGGAAGACAAGGTTTTTATAGGATTCTCCAAAGCACTGATCTAACAGCACCTTATCCCATAGTAGAGCTTATGTCAGTCAGTGCAGCTGTACAAAGACTACTTTGAGTCAGATGCCAGGAATTAGCTGGAAATGAAGTGTCACTCAGCAAACTGTGTCACTTGTTCAGCCCGCAAGCCAAAAAAATATTCTGATGCTGTTCACAGAAAGGGAATAATATTTTGCGTGCGGTTCACATTTTGTTCTCTTCCTTGTCACAGCAGCTGAATCTGAATGACATCTTGTTTAATTATTTTGCAGAATTTCTGAACATATGAAGTTCTTTATCTTTTGTCCCTATGCAGCACTACACCAAGTTTTAGAAAACAAATATTTGGGTGGGGTATGTATTGATGTAGTTAAATTTCAAGTAAAGAGAGCATGTTTTCAACCACAATCAATTCCTAACCATCCGGCTTCATTCAGCTGTCATCTGTGGTATGCTTTGTTATGATTAACAAGCTGTCTGTCATAACCACAATACCTTGGAATATTACCATTTTTACATTTATCAGCACTTTGAACCTAACTCAATTTTTTTCCTGTAGGAGCAAAAATAGGCGTACTTTCTCCATGTAACACAAACAGCTGTGTGCTTTCAGAGCTTCAGAACACTGTGTTTGTTTGTTATAAAGGAAAATGTATATGTAGGAACTGTGAAAAAGGGGCTGAAAGACACATGTAATTCAAAGCAGATGCTACATTAAATGATATTGTATTTTCTCAAGCAGAAAAGCAAGAGAAATCTTAAATCCAGTCAACAAAAGACAATGTAAATTTGTTTAGTTGCCTCATTTAATACCTTTGATAATCCTTTTAAGTTCATGAAATAGGCTAACATAACAAACACAGCATTTTAGACACATACCTGTAATCCAGAATTCAATGCTTAAGTGCATCAGACACTTTTCAAAATCTGTGGTTGCTGCTACCAGCCCTTTCCAAAGGCAACAAATATTTTTTTAAAGTTGTATGAATTTTTAGTTACCCACACAGAAGGCAGTTCATGAGGTTATCGAGAACCCCAGCAAAACCTCTGCGAGATCAATATGTGTCATCCTTGCAGAAGGACATAACATCAACTATCTTTTGGATTTGACTGGTTAGCCATTCTAAAAATACTAACTGGAGCAGTTGTCCTCTTCTGTTTGTAAGGGTTCCTGAATGAAAAAAAAAAAAAAAAAAACCAAAACCAAAACACACGAAAAAAAATCAGGACTTGCTATTCCCTCTGCACCCTAGGGAAACTGGCAGGGAGAAAAGGGGAAGGGGAATGGTTAATACTTTTTCCCTTACCAATTTGAGTTTCACCAGTTAGGATGAAATAAAAATAATCAGAGAATAAAATTTAAATAGATTGGAACTACATGATAATGAAATCTATTACAGACAAAAACATACACAGTGGAAAACCCCACTATGTAAGAAAACAAAGAAAAAAATCCCAACTATGAAAGCTAATAATAGGGAAGTAAGAATGAGAACGAAGAAAAAGGATCTGAACTAATGTAAAAGCTTTTCCACTCATCCATTTATCCAGAGAATAGCATTGCAGTCAACAAGACATCTCAGGTCTATTTGCTAACAGCCAGGAAGGAAGGAAGGCAGGCTATCAGTAGTAATCCCAGTTGTTTGGTAATAAATCAAGACTTCAGGATTCACAACTAATCTTTTAGTTTAAAAGCTACACAATCTTTTTTTATTTTTTATTTAGAAATAGATGTGTAGCATGTACCAGTGCAGGAATGTATAAGATACATAAGATACATCTTTAGCAGAAGCTTGTGAATGCTTAGTCTGATTTATATGAGTTGCAGCAGACCAACCCATTGACACAGGACTTGGTAGAATTGAGGTCATGAGTAAAAAAACACTCAGGGATTTCACTGTAGGATAATCCTGAACACAGGGATACCTATGTGCCTAACTTCCGCTCACTTTAGTGGAATCTGGATGTGTTAATTTAAACACATCCCCTTGAGAATATTCCTCAATATGTCAGATTTCCAGTTGTTACATTTCTCTTCTAGTACTAAATTAACACCTTCCTCCTCTTTGACTTACGACTGTGGAATTTTTTCTTTCTCATATGATTAAAAAATACTAAAACCCAGAAATTATGGGGTGGTTTTTTTTTTTTTTTTTTTTTTTTTTTTTAACTAACTGCTGAGAGTTTTAGTTAACAGCTGTTCTTTCTGCTTTTTAAGTATGACCATATGACACATTTCCTCAAGTCCAGCCTGAGATGCACTCTCTTGCCTCAGCTATTACTTTGTGCTCACGGGGGTTTGCACCTGCTGCTCCAAGAACCCTTATCCTAGAAAACCTTAGTCTTCTGTGAGCCCATAGGACAACTTAAATTTCATTTTTGGTTAAATGCATACAGAGAAAATACTGTTTGACATGGTGTGTTTATTAATTTGAGCTTTTTTTCTCTCTCCTGATTAAATTTTTCCAGTATGAGAAGGGTGCCTAGTGTATTTCAGATTTAGGAAAAGAAACACCCTATAGCAGTTTGTATACGATAGCAATTGAAAATGAGCATCTCAGGGCTCAGTAAACTGGGACATATTAAAATGGTTTCCAAGCAACTTAAATAATCTGAGACTTTGCCTGCTGGATAACTATCAATTTTTGAACTGGAATAAAATGAGAGATGATCAGAAAAATCTAATTTAGTTTTCCTCAGTCTAATCTACTTACCAATCTTCTGTATTTGCCAAATGTAAATAAAGAAACACTCCACTCTACTTTTTTTTTCCTCTCTCTCCAGCATACTCCCAAATAGTCATGTATATGCCTATTGAAACATAATTTCTTTGAACAGAATTTAGACCATTGTTTCAGAAAATGATACCTTGGGTGAACAGACGATTAGTAGATAGACATGCAGAGGACTTGCTCCTCAAATGACCAAGTTAAGCACATGCTGATGCTTGGAAAGTACATATTCTTGCTGTGTGGGAAGTGGGAAATGTGAAAGATGCAAGATGCTGGCTCTCAGCAAAAATCATAATGTAACATTAATTATATTATTTGATTCAATTGTATTTTACTTTATTTGTGTTCAGTTGTGTTCATGTTATGCTAGATATAATTCCTGCTATGAAGGATTTACATTATAAAATACTTATAAATGATACGTAAATAATATTTATGTGTCATTTTTGCAGATACAATTTTTTTACACTGGAATTAGATAGTCCATGGTCTAGAATATTCAGTTAAAATATGCAAACAATATTTCTTCTGTTCTGCCATAGCATCACCCTCTAGCAATAACACATTGAGCAGATTGTTCAGATAATGTTGACAGAGTTGTATCTGAAGTTAATTAATTACTGTCACACAGTAATTAATTTAGGGGAATGAGAAGTTGGTTTGAACTAAAAATGGAATCTTTGTATTAAAAAAAAAGTTAATCCAAAATTTTTTTGGCAGTGTCAATTCTTTTCTTTCAAAAATCAACAGGGTTTTTGAAAGTAACCCATTCTTAAAAAGCCTCTGTTTCAACAGCTTGCCATTTTCCAAAGGAAAGTGTTTCATCCCAGCGTTCTCCAACAGCTCTAAACATTTCTCTAGTGTTAGGCCAGCACACATGGGAAGTGTTCATTTCCACTGGCTGCATGAAAAATTGGTTTCAGGACACAGATGTTTGCAGTACAATAAAACTACTAATTTGTATTTGAGTATTAACATCTTTTCAAATCTTCCATTATGGAAAAGTATGCTTTCTCCAATTTTCCATCTTCCCTCATTATAACAACACCGGTTTCCTTTTCATGCCAGAGTTGTAGGGTCATTAAGAACCCAAGTTAAGCACATCCTGAGCTTTTCAGAAGTTTTATCAAAAAGCCAACTTTTCTGTGTAGCCAAAAATGCAGAATTCAGGATTCCATCCATTCAGTAAATTATATTCTACTTTATGAGTACCTGTTAAGGAATAAATTGAAAGAAAGAGAAGTTGTATCATAGCACAAGTCAACTCTATATTCACTGTACTTCATAACACTCCTGGGTATTTCACATTTCATTCCATTAATAGCCCACATCATCAATTACTTAAATAACGATCCCAACTTCAGTAGTAGTTTCACATTTCTCAAGGAAGATGTTGCAACCTTTTTTTTCTGTCTTGTGCATGGTACACACCCTTAAGACCACAATTTAATGTTTCTTTCTATTATTTTCGAATGTATTTGAACTGGCGTTTTTATGTCATTCCAGTTTGCCATTTAATGCTTAAAGATATGTACTTAGGGTGAAACTTTTGGTACACAGATGCCACTACAAATTTTGCCACAGGCTCAATGAAGTTGGGATGTCAGTTTCTGACCAGGCAGACTCCCAAGTGGGAGGAGGGGCTTCTTTATTCTGCACATGGAATACATCATTGGAATACATAGTTCTGCTGGGCTGAGCAGGGCTCTGTATGGAAGTGACCTTATCATTTTCCTTTGGCAAAGAGGTCAAAAAAAGGGCTCAACAGATGGAAAATGCTTTCCTCCATTTCCCTGTTTCTCTAGGTGTGAGAATGGCAATTTACAACATGTTGAGGGACTAGCATAAAAATCTTTCAATGGAGAAAATTTCATCTTTTCACAACATTACCATGTGTCCTTCCTAATCTCGAACAGTTAAATTTCACATTATAAAGTCTCATGAAGCTATGCAGCTGCTTTTGAATTTCTAGTAGTTGGAGCTTTTTCATTCTTTTTCACCGACTGCTCACATAGAAACATAATGTTACTGAGAAGTTTTATTTCTGATACAGGGTGGAACATCTGAGATTCCAAGTGAGTTCAGAAATCAGGCTTTTTACTCCACGTCTCTTATACTGAGGTGACATCTTCATCTTCTGTCATTTCTGGGGAAGTTCAATGACTTGGACAGGATGTCCTGTTTTGTTCTGTTGACTTCTCTAGGACCATTTCAAACCTGTTTCTGCAGTGAACAACAACTCTGATCTTCAGGATAATTTTCAATACATGGAAGTACCCCTTGACTTTTTCACAGAACCAGCAGTTTTTAGAAGATGCATCTCTGCACCATACCTGTAAGTCCTTCTCTACCTATAAGATGGTCCAATGTCTCATACAGACATCAACACTCTCACAAAAGCGAATCTTTTCTGAGAACTGCTAATTCTGAGAGTTACTGCAGCATTTATCTCTTTTCCCAATGGATCAAATCTCTTCAGGTCTGAGGTATAAACCTCTAGTCCAAGCAAAAACGACATCACTGCTTGTCAAGCTCAGTTAAGTCCTTTCATCAGTGTCAATATGATTTGCCAGGCATTTTACTGCCTGCTTCATCATTAACAAACTCTGTGGATACTTCCAAGAGCAGAAAGCAGAATTTTGGCTTATTTGGAATCTGATGGGGTTTTTGAGCTTTTCATGCAATAATAATGCAGCTGAACGTTGTATGCTGAGGAGCTGGATTAATTCTCCATGACTTTTAGAGCAAGCTGATGCCAGTATTTACAAGCATCTCACACTTTTGTTATACCCTAAATAAACAGGGAGGAGCTCACTGCTGTGCAAGATATTTGTACATTAGAATCAGTGAATGATCTACAAAACTGTTCCCATCATTTTCTAATTAACACATGAAGATTGTTACATAGTGAATCAGTTTAGCAAAGGCTGATCGCTGGATACGGATCTCTTTCCCACCAGGCAGAACATGATGGGCAAGATCCATGCCTACTTGTAAAGTATGTTTTCAAATGAGTCACCAAGATTGCTTTGGCAGCCAGTGGAACGACAAAGAAACTTTCAAAAGATGATCGTTGCCATCTGAGACACTGGTCTTCAGAGGCAGCAATTTGTCCTTTGGAAGCGACCGTGGACTAGAGTCAAAAAAACAGAAAAAAAAAGAAAAAAGAGAAATGAGATGTCTAACTTTCATGAAGTTCTGCGAAGTCATTACACACACTGTTACTTCCTTCTCATATACAGCCTGATAATAAAGACTACATGTCATGTAGACAAGATGATTCCTGCCGTGTCTGCTTTGTACAGACAATTGCAGAGATTTTTCACCCCTCCAAATGATCCCAGAAATATTTTACAGTGACATCAGGTACACTGTCACAAGCTATCTCTACCAGTGTACATATTAAAACTTTAACAGACATTAACAAAGTTGTAGCTCTGCTCATTTCAGTGTAGTGCATCTCTTTTATCATTGATGGAATCTCATCGTCTGCACAGATGTTTTTTCCACATTAAAAGCTGGGTGTTTTACAGTCAACTACAGAACAAATCTATTTATTCTTGAGCTGAAGACCAGAACAGATTCAATCTTGTGGATTTCCATGGGAAAATTACTCCCAAGTTGTAAAGAATCATTCCTGAAAGTTGCAGCTGTAATTACTTCAGAATGGTATTGAGAACATACAAAATAATCCTCGCATTTAAGCTATAGAGAGAAATCATTAGAACAAATCAGAAAATTGTCTAGGAGATATGTAATATAAGGCAAAGTTTCCTTCTTAGGTCTTCTACATGCATTCCAATACTGTTGAAGGAGGCAATTTTCCCTTACTTTTCAAGGGCACAAAGAAATTCCAGATGGCAATAGGCTAATTGTGAATGAAGTCCAAATATAAACCAGTGGGAAAGCTGCAATCACAAAACAATATCAGACATGATTCCATTACGATCCTGCAGTTAATGCTTCACTGATTCATCGCATCCTGACTAAGGATATTTCCACAGATGTTTTGAGCAACAAGGAAAAAAACTCCACTGGGGCTCAGCAGGCAAATGGCCAGGTTGCAGGGCTGGCGGGTGCTACAGCAGTGCCACGTGGACACCTCTAACCAATAGATGGTTCCTCAGAGGCTTTGTCCCCCTCCCTGCTACTCTGGCTGCTTCATCTATTCATTAGTGAACGTCCTTTCTTCTTTTCCTCCCTACAGTCTTACCATTGTTAACAGAAGCTTTTGTACCACTTGGAAAAACTTTTAGAGGTTCCAAATTTTGGGGGTTTTGATGAGCGTTTTTTTGCTTATATGTCTTATCAAATAAGTTCTCACACCCTGGCAAAAGGTTGGTAAATCTCTGAGATGAAGATTGTCATTGCCCTCATTACATTGTGGAACCTGGACATATCATTACTTTTGCAAGCAGTAATTTCTGTTGACTGCATTTACATATGAATTATAATCCCCAACTCTAATTACGTTCCACGTAATCATCACAGATCTAAATTCTAGTTAAATGGTTCCATCCAGCTTTCCTGAACATCGACTTTGATGCACATCCATTATTTTCCAGCCCACACTGCTTATGAATCATCTGTTATTGTAAATGAAAAAAAGCAATCTCAGAAAACAATTATTTTATAAACCCTTTTCCTGGCTGAATTTCCACCAAGAAAATTTCTTTCCAAAAGTCTTTCTCTAGGGCATCTATAAAAGAAGTAGGAGCCATTTTAATTTTTTTATGTGTATATATATCTCTCCTATATCATCTGACAGATCTTACCATCACCTCTCACATACTACATGGATCTTTGCCTGTTACAAGCTGTAGTAAACCCAAAGATTCTTTAGAAAATGTCTTGAAGCTTCAATTTATTTTAAATTGGGTATGAACATTAATACATTATTTTACTCCTGTCCTCAGATTTAACTTGAATTGCTTAAACCTCATAATCTTTCATGCTCTGTCACCTATAAAGTAGGACTTTACTTTCAACAGCATTCCAGTCATTTTAGTGGAGCACCTCCCTTCAACGCCTGATGCATTTTTCTACTTTAAAATGTTTGATTTTTCCAAGATCATTATGGTGTGAGAACTAGACAACTCTTCAGATGTAAAGCCACAATATGCGCTTTCATGCCATACAATGATTACAATCAAAGATAAGAATTTATAAGTGAAGATATCGCTTCTCTCAAAACAAACAAAAAACAAACACTAAAATGACAAGAAAAACACCCAAACACCATAAAAAGTTGTGGCAAATGCAGAAAAAAAAGAGCAGCACTCATAATATTCAAATACTTACCCTATTGGCGATAGGTTTTGCTTTTCAAAATCAGTAAAAGAACATTATAAAACTATACATGAATGTGTAAATAACTTGCAACTACACAGTGCCTTTCATCTGTGGTATGTTTGTCTTTTAATGTAGTAAGGCCTAGATTCAGAAAGGCATCAGACACCTTGCCTTCACTTTTAGTGAAACAGATATAAAATGCTAACTCCATGGATAAGAAACACCCTATGCACCAATTAATTATCCAGAGAAAGAGGTCTGTAATTATTTGGTGGAGCTCCCATGTCCTTCAGTGTTATAAATAAACAAATAAGAAATGGTGCTGTATCAAAATTTAAAGGCAGGTAAGTACCCATACTTCCCAATACATGCAGAAAAGGGAGGGTTACATTCACATTGGTTTTTATTTTGATTTTCTTATTAAAAAAAAAAAAAAGACTATATTTTCTCTATACAGTAACCTTTGTAAAACTTGTTCTCTCACTGTAAAATATTTGAAAAAACAACCCAACAACAACCTCCCACCCAAAAAGCCCTCCCCCCCAAAAAAAAAAAAAAAAACAACCCAAAGAGACAACACTTACAGCCAGCCAAATATGCATACATTTTCCAGTTTGTTATCCATGGACATTTTTTGTTATTGCATACAAATCTCTAATAGGAAACAGAGAGATATATTGCTAAAGCTTTTCACATGCTAATAAACATAATTCAAGCTGCCATTACATCACTTCCCAACAATATAAACACTTCTTATTTCAAGGACTAGGGTCTGGCGCTCTCCTTACACTAAATAGTACCTACTCTGCAAGCAAGCTCATTCATTTAAAACAGTAAGGCTCAAATCAGAATTAGTAGAGTCTGAATCACTAACTGCATGACACTGGCTTAAAGTTGATGATGTTGTTTAAAAGCTAAACTATTCTGCCACACAGTTTGTGTAATTAGTTTACTTCTGGACAACATCTAAATGACACTTTTCATGATACTTGGAAACCATTCTCAAGTCTTTGCAGAACAGTTGTATCGGGAAATGGCCACCTGACAAGAGAGAAGGCTTTGTAGCCTTGAACTGTACAGAAAACTGAGCTCATTGAGGGCTTGCCTGTGCATTACTGTAGTGGATAGTCTATGGCTTATCCACCCTAACTAAACACAGAGAACGAAATGTGGATCATGATCATTCATCTACAGTAGCTTTGACTCACCAGTGCGGGAACAGCTACCGCAGGTTTGACAGAAGGCCAGCCCACACGAAGCCACCAGAGCAGGCTCATACCCTGGCAGTCCAGTATTATAATAGGAACCGGATGAATGTTTGTTTTCCCCAAGTAGCTCGTTCACTGAAATCAGCAATTTTATGACCACTGAAACTCTTCACAAATTCATATCTAATTTGGTAATAGGATCTGAATGAGGGTAAGAAAGGTTTCATTGTTTGTTTCCAAGTGGTGTATTGAGACCACATGCAGTTATGTTTGATTTTTAAATATTTTCAGAAGAAAAAAAAGCCAAATGAGTAATTTCATTTCAGCCAAAGAGAATGTTTTGTTAAGCTGGAAGAAAAGTGTTGAGGGTCTCTGTGTTATAAAGTAATAAAGGAAACTTTTTCGTTCTGGATCAACAGAAATTACATGTTGAGTGTGTTTGGGTTTATATACCTAACCGAAAAATCAGTTTGCACAGCTGTATACTAGGAGGTCTAGAAGAGCTCCTGGCAAATTCAAAGAACGTTCTCTACACCTTCATCCTTTGCCCTTTCTTACATCTCAGCCAAACCTCCTCCACCACCCCTGAGGTACCACCCTTCACTCAGAATCTGGTCCTTGCTATAGGTGATCACGTTTGAGCTATATCTAAACATTGCAAATCCTTTATGCCCAACATGTGACATCCAAGTGGGGACTTCCTTATCTACCCATACAAGTAAAAATCTCCCAGAAGCTCTCATATCTCAGGCATTATCTGAAATAACCTTTGCTAAGGCAAGGCAGTTGCAGGTGTTGATTTCGTCTCAGAGTGCTTCCTCCTCTCCTATCAAATACCCTGACCGAAGCATCAAATATCCAGCCTTTGGCTGTGCTTTGAAAACTGTTCAGAGCAGCAAAACCTATTGCTTACACTTTGTGACTTTTAACACCGGTCTTCTTTCTAGAACTGCTAGTGGTGGCAGCAGCAGCAGCAAGAACTTTTGTGCTTATTCCCAGTGACCCATCCCATTAGAGGCTACCTCCCAGTAATATCTAACCTCCTTAAAGACATTCAGATTTCCTTATACAAATATTTATTATAGGTTTAAAAAAAAAAAAAAAAACAACAAAAACCAAACACCAACCCTGACACCAGTTACATTGTCTGTACAGGGATGTCCTTGCATTTTGACTGCTTTGTGAGTTTTCTCATGTTCCCTTGAATCTACCTGTTGTCTCTCACCCCTTGTTTAGGTTTCAGGTATTTGGATTTCTGTGTTCAAGGGTCTCATATATTGCAGCCTCTTGAGTATTCTGATAGCAGTAATAGTGATTATCATCATTATACATCAAATGCCTGTGTCCAGAGCCCCATTGTTATAGGTGCCAGTCCTCTAAAAAAATAGTCACCAACTCCTATTCTTCTATACTGTCCTTCCCATCCTGTCTCCTTTACTCACCTTTCAACATCTTTATTCCAGCTCTGCAAAATTTTAGCAGCAATATCACCCTTATGCATACATCTTTTCCTGGGGCAGGTAGAAACTGAGAATCAATATGTATGTATTAAGTATGTAAAACCATGCCTTTTTCAAACACAAAACAGTGTTCATTCTGTCTAAACTGACTGAACCTTGAGTGCAATGTCTGCTTCTAAAGAACACTTCCGATAAAGATTATAGTGTGTCTTAAAGAAGGGATTTATTCATAGGAACAGAATAACTTTTTAGTAGAGAAGCACTATAGCTGGGAACCACCACCACCCTGCCAAAAAAAAAAAGGGGTTTTGAAACCCACTATCTATCTCTAGGCAAATGTCAGCTTGCCAGTGTACAACGTATGATACTCAAAAGAGTGCTTGCTTTATTCTATTGAGATTCGGTACTCTAACAAAAGGTGTCCTCCATGAAAAAATTTTCTCACTTCTACCCTTAAACTATCACAGTTTCATCAACGCTAATGCTCTGGCATATTTGGTGTTGCCAAATCACAGTTAAATGTGATAAGAATGTTTTCAAGTTCCATTGAAACTGCATAAATCACTCATCAATATTCTTCCAGAGCAAGACAAAGGAGGAGTATTTGAAAGGGGCAAGAAAATATGGTGCAGACTAGAGCCAAACAGTATTTAATGATAAACAAGACAGAATGAGTTCATATGTGAAATGATCTGATAACTATAATTACCACCCTGTGATTAATTTAGACAATAAATCAATTTTCACATCACTATCACGTATTTTGGAGATAAATTTGCACTGAATTGATCCAAGAAGTCATGCTTTTCATCTGGGATCAAATCATAAGAAGAGTTAGTGTTAAACAAAAGCCTATGTTCCTCCAGGTGAAGCAAACCATTTTGCCACACTCCTGCAGGCAGAACCAACCAGCCCCACTGCGGTGCTTAGCCTTGTACTTAGGATGGTTTCACCAAACACCTACATGCCCTATGAAGACAGCAAATGACATAAGCCTCCTTGATGATCTGCAGCCAATTTGCTTCACTTAGGTGCTTCCCTACTCTGACCTGTCATGTGCAGGGACAATTGTGTGTCTCCAGAGTTAATTTAGTGAGACATACATCACTTTGCTCTACGGCATAGGCAACCAATAGGAAAGTTTGGGGATCTGTCTAATGCCTTCTCACAAGGAGTACCTAATCAATCAAGGCATAGTGGCAGTGTTACCAATACTGACTCTTTTGCAGAAAAGATTCACTCAAGAATTAAGTGACCTGGGATCTACACAGCCTTATTTCCTATCATCCTCAGGTCAAATTATGGAAAAGATTGTGCTCTGCACTTTCTTTTGAAGCCATGCCACTATGAAAGCAAGTAAGCAGGAGTCTTGGAGTTGAGAAAACAATACATTAAAAAGTTTGATCCTAGCCTACTAGTTGCTGGAAGCGTTTTTCTTTAAAATCTTCATCCATTGACCTGGAAAAGGAGGAGAGAATTGAAGTTTCCAAGTCTGCAGGTGATATTCAGTTCTTCTGAGTAGTCAAATGCTGTGCTGATGATAAGAAACTTCAGAAAACCTCACAAAACTGTGAGAGAGGGCAAAAAGATACCAGAGACATCTTTTTGTAGATACAGGCAAAATAATACATTAGGGGAAAATAGTCTAAACCATGTATACTTAGTGTTGCACTTGGAGTTATAACTGGAGAAGAGTATTGGTGTCATGACTGACAGTTGTCCAAAATCACCTCATGTTTGAAAAGGAAAAGGCTCAGGGGCAGCATGCAGGAACATAAGGCCAAGGTTTATGTAACCATGAAAGCTGTGAATAAGCTGGATACCTAGCTATTGTTCACCAAAACCTGCAACAAAAGAACTGAGGGACAGCCAATGCCACAAGTAGGTAAAAAACAGGTAGAAGAAATTTCTTCTTTACTTAGTGGGTAGTTCAGGAGTTTATTGCCAGAGGAGGTGGAGGAATAGATTTGAATGTTAGCACATTCAAAAAGACATCAGACAAATTAATGAATAATGTTTCTGGAAATGGATATTAAAACTACAAGACAGGAATGTACACTTTAATATCTCTAATAAAACAATTCCAGATGCTGAGGGAAATTACAAGAATGGATGACAAGAAGTGGCTAGGCCTTTGCTCTCTCCCCATTGTGATGTCCATTTGTCATTGCCAGAGACTGAATAAGGGCAGATGGACTATATGTCTGGGCCAGTAGGGCATTTCTTATGTTCTTAATTCTCCTATCCACCAGCAGCTAAATGGAAATAGGTTTCAGAAATCATGCGGAAAGCAGGCATGATCTCCTTGAAATTAGGCTTCCTCTGCCCAGTAGTACAGGTGATTCTGCACTGCAATTTTGATGTTAAAATACAGATGTTTTGCATCTGCTCTGGAACTTGAGAACAGCAGGGATTAACCACAGATTTACTTCTTTCAAAACTGTGTGCTGGAAGCCAGATTAAGCCCTACCATTTCACTGACATAAATGGAAGTGCATCAAAGCTTAATTTTGTCTCTGTGTTTCCATCAAAAAGAAGATTAAAGAAAAATTGTATTTACCGCCAAAAAAAGTTAGCTACCTAGATAGACACACACACACACACACACACACGTAATAACAAAATAATTTGATTACAATGTCTAATATATCTTCTTTTTAGTCAGGTCTCAGGTCTTATTCCTACTGAATGTGCATGTCTTCCATAACAAGTTAAGGAATTAATTTTCTCCTCCTGTCTGCCCACTGCTGGCTATCTTGCTCCTTCCTCTGAAGCTTTTCATAGTGACTGATAGCAATCTTAGAGCAACAAAGTAGGTCTGAACCAGCCTATGAGTTTCCACATTCCTCGAGCCAAAAGCCACAAAACTATTTTGAGCTGCCTCCCTCCTCAGTTTTAATGAAAATACTCTCTAAAAGTGAGGTGAATAATCCTTTTCCTCCCACCTGCTTAATTTTATTAACATTTTTCCACCTGCATCTTTTCTTTAGACAGAGAAGCCACCCTCTTGCCACGTTATCATGTCACCAGCTGACACCTCTGGCAGGCCAGCACTGACACCATGCTTGGCTGCAGTTCACCACAAAACTTAAGTCCCCCATCACATTTGCCAGGCAGGTGGCAGCAGCCCCTTGTGGGGGTACCACCGCAGATGCACACACCTGTCCCAGCCCCGCCAGCCTCTGCCAACTTTGCTCATGCACACATCTTCGCATCCGGAGGGACCTGGCCCCAGTGCCACACGCCAGCAGAGCCACCAGTGGCACTGCCAGCCAGGGCTACAGTCTCCACCCCATGGCCCGCACACCATGGGGGGACAAACGCTCCTCTAGGACCCTCACAAAAAAACTGCTGCACAGTCACAGCCCTGTGTCAGGGTCCCCTCTGACTGCAGGGCCATAGCATCCAGGAATCTCTCTGTCTCTAACTTTTTTTCAGGTGCTTGCATGTGCCAGCCTGTTCTCATCCTTCCTGGTTTAAATTCTCCCAGTATCTGTTGCTTTGTGTGGTGGGTTTTTTTGTTTGGTGTTTTTTTGTGTGTTTTGTTTTTTTTATTTCATAGACTTTGTCTTTCACAAGTCTGCAAATGCTGTTTGGAACCAGTGCTTACAGCATCCAAGAGAGCTTCACTTTTTCTAATATTTAATATTATATTTCCCAGATGAAAGACAGGTATTCCACTGAACAATTTAAACTGAGATAATTTTTCATTATCATTAATGTAAAAAATCAATAAATTCTTAGTGGGGCAGAAGGCACAGGAAAATTCAGAATTTAATCATGAAATCTACATTTCCTAAGGATTGTTCTGCCATCAACCTCTGAAGGACTGAGAGGCATCATTGTTCTGGAAGCACTCTTCTGGGTGTCTCAGATACTCCCTGAAATCTGCCTTCCAGCCCTGGTGGCAGATCTTTGTTCTCCCAGTTTCCTTCCCAGACTGAAGCAAATTCTACCAGGTCAGGTTGCCTTTGCCTGAGGGTAATGTGCAAGTGAATACACAGATGCACAGTAACAGCCTGTGATAACTAAATAGGGATGTTAAGAAAAGTTAAATACTGATATCAAGAATATAGAAGTTTTATGTTTATGTTAAAGGAAATTAATATTAAAGAAGTTTTTTTATACATAGAAATGCCCCTTCTGAGATGCCCATGGTTAGACTTTCGTAGTGATGTATGATTTACGAAATCAGGTACCAGAATAATGGCAAAGCTAAAAAAGTAGGCCCAGGTCTGACTGGAAATTAATTTTCAAGTTGTTATTTCTGTGTTATAAAGAGATTGATAGACAGAAGCTAAACAGTTGATTTATCCCTGCAGACATCCAGTGATAATAAAAATAAGTGGATCAAACAATATTATCCTTACCACGGCAGACAAAAATTTATTACAAATCTGAACTCCATATGGGACTAAATCCAGGCCTAGAAATAATAGTAACATGTACACTGCTCAAAGTACATTTTGATAAGGGTTCAGACTACAAATTGCCCAATTCAAATACAGGAATGCAAAAAAAAAAAGTCTGTAAACAGATTTATTTTTAATTCATTTAACACTACCAAGGAAATAAAATTAACTGTCTACTATAAATCTTCCAACCTTCAGGCCCTAAGGCAGTCGTCATTACCAATTCCTGACATTTAAAGCATGCATTGACATCAGAATTGTACATATACCTTAAATCAGAGAGGTATGCAATGCTTGGAATTTTTTAGCTATGCTTACATCGTTGTGCATAGAATCATAGAATCATTAAGGTTGGAAAAGACCCTTAAGATCATCGAGTCCAACTGTTAACTGCCAAGTCCACTGCAAGTCCACCACTAAACCAGGTCCTCAAGCACCACGTCTACCCATCTTTTAAATACCTTCAGGGATGGAGACTCAACCACTTCCCTGGGCAGCCTGTTCCAATGCCTAACTACCCTTTCAGTGAAGAAGTTTTTCCTAATATCCAAACTAAACCTGTCCTGGCACAGCTTGAGGCCGTTTCCTCTCGTTCTATCACTCATTACTAGGGAGAAGAGACCAACCCCCACCTCGCTACAACCTCCTTTCAGGTAGTTGTAGAGAGCAATAAGGTCTCCCCTCAGCCTCCTTTTCTTCAGACTAAACAACCTCAGCTCCCTCAGCCGCTCCTCATAAGACTTGTGCTCTAGACCCTTCACCAGCTTCGTTGCCCTTCTTTGGACACGCTCCAGCACCTCGATGTCCTTCTTGGAGAGAGGGGTCCAAAACTGAACACAGAGTTTGAGGTGCAGCCTCACCAGTGCTGAGTATAGGGGCACTATCACCTCAAGTCCATCCTGTTTTGCTCATGGATTATAAATTTGAGATATACTCAAGTAAGGAAACAGAAAAATCTAAATAAACATTCGGGTGATTAAATGGTGTGAACTCACAAATTTTTGTAAGTAAAAAACACTTAAGATTTTTCTTGTTGGACATCTCTAAAATTGCTGTTTTAATGAATATCTACTTATCATAAGAAAAGAGAGAACAGTAGAAAATGTAAGATGGTAATATTGTAACCTACCAATCACCTTAAAGACAGTGATTTACACTTGAAAATGTTGGATGGAAGTAACTAACACTAAAAAAAAATCCAAATGGGTAACAGCTTTTCATTTATTTTACTTCATTTTATCTATTCTTATTATATATTCAGTCAGAACTGTGACCTCAAGCTGACTCTAGAAATATTTCTACCAAGCCTCCATATCTACTTTCACAAGTATACCAACAGGTTTGTTTTTTTTTTTCATTTCGTTCAAAAGATCTATTTTAATTTGATAGTAAAATGTTAATTGACCCTGAATTCTGTCTTTCAGAAGCAGCTTAGAAAAAGCCTCCAATATTTCATGCATCTAACCAAAAGTCATATCCTTTGGTGAATGCCCGTGAGTTCAGGGTAAATAAAGTATGGAAGTTTCTGAAATCAAAAGAACATTTCTCCTACTTCTGAAGACAGTGGGGCCAAAACACAAAAAACAAAACAAAACAAAAAAAAGAAACCAAACCCCCAGGTATTCCAGAAGCTAGATGATCTAAGTATCTATTTGCTAATCACTACGCAGAAACAGGAAGAATACCCAGCAACATGTAAAAGCATGCCAGGAAATCATAACAATTCCTCTAATAAATCATTCAAGTATAAAGGAACAATTAGAATCAAATAATATAAACAGAGGTACCATTACTGATAACAATTGCTCTCTATATATGGAATTTATAATTTTTTTTTTCTCAAAATACTTAAATCACTGAGGATGAATGAAAGGTTTTGAAAGATTCCATTGATAACTGAAATATTCGTTATAGTGAAAGAGTAGGCTTAGTTTCTATTGACAGGCTTTGAAATACAGAAAGAAACCAAAAGCAGAAGACAGATGTTTATACATTTTGATATCTGAATGCATGTAACAGACCATTATCTTTTGATGTTGCCTTAGCTTCCTTTGGATTGAAGTCACAAACATGCAGCAAATACCGTGTAACCTCAACTTCTAAGGTAGCTCCAAAAAAGCATGTCTGTTATATCTTTCGAAAGTTATCAAATCAATCACAGACTCAAAAACACTCCAAAACCGAATGTTTCAGCACTGTCACTTCCATCTCATCTAGCTACTGTATTCCTATCAGCCCTACAGCATGTGGTTTTGCTGACAGTTAACTCATGTTGTCAGCTCTGTTCCTGTACAACCTATTAACCTCATCTACTGAAAACATTCAAATAAATAATTTCCCAGGCATTTCCTGAGCAGCCAGCGTTGATTACTACATTTACTAAAGAGATCAGTAAGCTACTTTCCATTAAGTTCTCTTCTCAGTGGTGTAATGTCCTTATAAATGGTTGTATTAGAAATGCATTGACAAACATTGTGCAGCTTGACTTTTATTAAGTTAAAATTGTATTAAATGTTTTCAAATATCCCTTATCCTACCTGGGAGAGAAACACTCAAGGAAATGGTGAGACAGCTGTCATTCTCTGATAGCAAAAATATGTCTAAAAAGAGTTGATGTTAGAGAAATTACCAGCCAGTGACCTGAGCATTTATTCATAAGACAGTATATAATACCATTGTCCATTGTTCTATATATCAAATTTTAGGGGGATTTGGTCTGGTTTTGGTTTTCCTAAATGCTGTGGCAAAGATGGCTTAAAAGGATCAAAATTTGGTCACACATATGCAGATCATATGATTCAGAAACTTTCTGGAGCAAGGGAAGCAAATGGCCTACGCATGGAAAAAAGGCTGAGGAGCTTCCTGGGTATGGTTTTCCACATGAAGATGCAGCAGCTCTTAGCTGTGATAGAAGCATCCAGATGACTCCCTAAACTGACTTGTAAGACTCTCCAAGCTTTGATGCAATATGTCTTCCATACTCGGTATTTTGAAACATTTGTTTCAGTGCCTAGCTCTGAAGTTGGTAAACTAAATATTGCTCTGTGCGCTGGGATATATAAAGTGGAAGAGCATTAAGAATCATTGGATAAGTAAATTACTGGAAGATTCTGAATGTGGAAAAAGAGACAATATGTATATAATTGTTTCAATGTACCATGTAATTAGAGTATACTGAGTATCTGTAATTGCTTGTCAGTGCAAAGCAGAAACATTTTCTAGAATGTCGTCTGCGCTTCAAAATAAGGAACATATTTCACCAAGAGCAAGTTTTCCAAAATGCAAATTTTAGGATTATATAAAAAAAAAGGATCAGATTTCTCCATTTTAATTGGCCATTTTCCATGTTGTCTTTTTTTTCAAAATTAGCTATCTTTAAGTTAAGAAAAAATAAACTTTTTAGTTTCACACTAAAACAGCCATTCACTTCAGATACAGTATTGAAGTGTTTCACTTCAGATGAACAAAGGAAATGTTACTTATTTTTGCACTTACCTTAAAAAACTGGCCTAGAGAATTTAAAATGACTTCTTACCAAGAACAAGTAGATTTCTATTTGTAGAAAATATGTGAAACTTTTCCTTGTAATTAAAAAAAACTATGTTCCTCAATTAGAAACAAAGCATTATGAGAGTGAACAAGACCCAACAGAGCACTGAGTCTAGATCCCCATAGCTGGAAGGAATCACATATTTTCATCATAAGTCAATGAGCACAGAAAATGAGTCAAACAAAAAATACATTTTTCTTGCTACTATCTTGGGCTTGAAGGACTGAAAATTCCTTTAATTGTTAAACAGAGAAACTTGATATTAGTCTTAAAGTAGACAGAGACGAAGTAAAAGAGAAAGGAGACCTGAGGCACTGTGGGATCAGCTGAAAAAGAAGAAAACTGAAGAGGGGCATATTAAAGCAAATACACACAAAGGCTGCGTTTTGGCAAGTTGTTCTTGCGTAAGTTGAGTTGAGAGATGGCCTGGCATAGGTCCTGAGAACCAAAAGGTACCGTTTCCAAAATGAAGTGTTACAAGATGAGACAAACAAGTGTACCAGGAACTCCAGAGGAAGAGACAATGATGGTGTCTTTGCAGGCAAAGTTCAAGAACAGTTGAATCTGACCTAATAACACTGAAACACAGAGAACTTCTGAGCACCCAGCTGTGAAAGGTTTACCAATACACAGGCACTAGAACTAATAAAAAAGAGTGTCTTCATAATTTCTTTTTTTAACAGCAAACATTTCCAGAATACACAATGTACCCATAAGGGTATCCTTATGGACCCTGTCCTGATGTGCAAGTTTCATTCCAGAGCCCAGATGTGGGATGGGCTGATGTAATAGGGCATCAGCCTGAGGCCTTAACTTGAAAGGAAATTATAATACGGAGAGTCTACCCTGCCAGACTCTACAAAGGGAATGTTCTTAATTCAGGACTGAAGGATTATCCAATTCTAATAGCTAAAATAAAGTTATTAGCATTTTCTTGCCAACATATTTTCCCTATCATCAATTTTATCTTACATGAGAAAGAATGCAAATCTTTGGAGAAAATGTATGAGCCTGAGAATATTGGGACTGTTTGTTTACATTACTTTGTTGGAAGCTATTGGGATATATTTTGCCATTTTTTTTATTGCTTCAAGATGGGGTAGTATCATATGGTTTGTGAGCAGCAAGCTTTGTGCACTTATTGAAAAGACCTGTTTGCCTAACTCTTCATAGTATATCAGGTCTGGAGACAAATTTTCAAGAAATAATTAAATAGAAGGAGACAGAAAAAAAAAAAAATGACATGAGTTTATCAGAGGTAAAATACATAACACTAGACTGATGTCTGTGTTTTGATGAAACAACTGGTCATCTAGACAAAGGCAATAATATAGATCTCATTTACCTGGACTGCTAACATCTGATATTAGTTAATATGGGAAGTCGTTAGTTGAACTGGAGATTAATAGGTTCTCTGATGAAAAAAGGACTAATGAGGGGAACATGAAAAGAGCAGTGCTGAATCCAGCTGGAGGCGTTAACCAAGAAAGGTCTCCCAGGATTGGATTGAGGATTGATCTTGAAACTTTTGCATTAATGACATTGCCCCAAAGACAGTAGCAATGAGTTCATGATTTGTAGATGAAACAGAATCAAGAAGCATCAACAGTCCAGAGGAGGCATGGGATGTCATGAGCTGGAAGCACCTGAGTATGAGTGATGGAAATGGGATGAAATACCATTGTACACAGGGAAGGGTAATGCAAGAAAGACCAAATAAGAATTTATCCTGTAAACTGGATGAGCATAAGCTGAAAGTGACTACAGAGAATAAGGACCTGGCAGTGCTGACTGGCTGCAGAATGAAGAGTCTTCAATCCATGCTATAGTGCAGGTGGGAAACCAGCATGAGAACAGATTCATTGCCATGGGAATGCACCTCCAAACAGACCTGTTTTCTTATTTTACCATGAACATATAGTTGTCTAACTTCTGATAAGCCAGCCAGATATTCCTAGCAACCAGTTCCCTAATCTGTACAAACAGATCAATTGCTAATACAGAGTTGTCTGTTTCTAGCTAAGGAAAATTAATATATAACAGTTGCTTAAAATCAAGCTGCTTTTCTGAACTTTGCCTATGAAATGTCACCATTCTTCATTGTTGGTTATCTTATTTCCATTAACATGACAAAATCCAAATGAAGACCATATTGTTTAAATTTTACTAATGCTTTGATAAATGTGTTGTTATCTTATATTATTTTAAAGTTATGCGGTTGATTGTACCAAAGCAAAATAAATACATAAAAAGATAGATCTATTTTGCACGACTGTGATGAAAGAAGGAAACTCAAAAAACACTAGGTTACATAGCCTGTCAGAACAAGGGGTAAGAAGGGTGTGATTCCTTTCTGCAGACATTTGGGGAAAGACAGGAATGGGACACGGGAGGAAAAAAAAGATCTTGCAAAAAGGGCAGCTAGAGCATATAGGCAGGCATTAGCAATGGATGCATTTCCACTACAAATTAGAAGGAGGGGTGTCATTTTTCATGAGCATAGTTCTGAAACAACTTTCCAGTGACTGTAGTAGAGGAAGGAAACCTAGTTAGTTTTAAAGTTTAATCTTCCTAAATTTCTGAAAGGAATTACTGGAAATGTTTGTCTGCGATTAGATAGGATGAGATTTGATATTATTGGTCTCTGTTAGTTCTGTATTCTTGTATTTCTCATGAAAAATATTTTAAATTCAAGTCTTTTGTCTGTTTAGATTTATTGGTGACAGGGTTTGCTAAAAATTATAGAGATCAGAGATCACATTGAACAGGACCTCAATGAACAGCATGGTGTGAGTGGATGTGTGTACATGTGTACAGAATCATATATAGATGTATCCGCAAGTTACAGCATAGGCACCATAACTTGGCTTTAATAAAGTATTACTAAACAGGTACTAATATGAACTTGGCAAATCAGATGATACTAAGAACATGTCTCATTCTTTCACTATGGTATTTCTGGGTAAAAGAACTATTACTCATGATATAATATACATTATATTTCTGCCTTCACATAGATATCATGTTTAATGTCTTAAAGGTCATTTGGATGTCAAATCCAGTAGCATGTTTGTCTTGTTATTAAACTATGGGAAACCATTGGGAACAAACCCATGTAATTATAGATGAAAGAGCTCTTAGGTCATCTTGTCCTATCCTGGCCAATATATGACTCTGCCCTATAATATATGCCTGAATCCTTTAGATGGGGTGATATTTTACATAATTTAAGTGATGGGTCTTCCACCACTTCCCTTAAAATATTGTTCTTCTCTCCTCTATATTTTATGTCAATGTGAAGTTTAAATCATATATTTGAAAGCAAATGTACATGGTACACTTAACTGATCTGCAAGTACTGTAATGCTGGTATTACTCCTTCTATTCATAAAGAATATCTCTGGGTGCACAGACTAAGTAATACTAAACAATAAACAAAAGAAAAGAGAACAGTCACTTATTTAGAAATAAATGTTCTGAAGAACCTTGGTTCGTACACCCAATCCTCTGTAATCAGAGGCAACCAGGCAGTTCTAGAAAGCCACCCCACAGCAGCTCTGCATTTTTCTATACACCCTAGACCTCAATGCACGTCTCAGCACTCTGTAACAAATTCATAGTCTGCAATAAAAGAACTAAAACAGGAGATAGAAGAATCAGGGATATCCTCAGTGTCCTAGGCCCTTGTAGTAAGGTAGTTTAAATAAAATTCACTTGTCTCAAGAACAAGACTTATTCCCATGTAACAAATAAGACAATCTCCTCATCTCTCTTTCAGAATCTTCTATGAATATTTCCACAAAACTCTTCACACCTTCATTGTTCTGTCCTCCCCTAAATCACTCAAGTCCTCATATTTTAACATTTTTGCTCATTAAGATTAGTCATCTGAGTCTTCTTTATTACTCCCATATAACCCTGTTGAGCCTCAGGTCAATATATGTATCTGTTTCCCAGAGCTTCTTATAGACCTGTTTCATATTCTTCTTATAGCTACACACTCAGTCAGGTAGACCTGCTTCTTATTGGTGAGGATATACTTTATGGTCTTTTGTTTTCCAGCTTGTCCTCTGTCTGGACATTATCCTGATATGTCTGAAGGACTTGAGCACCATTCCTTGTTGAATTCCATTATACCCCTTTGCACTGGTTGTCTTCCTCTTTGGGGGATTAGCCATCATCTGATGCTGCTTGCTTTAACCTCTAACCCAGCCAAAATACATCATCACGCTATTACCTTTTTTTGTTGTGCTTGCCCTATAGCTTATCTGCCACATAGATCTGTTTTCACAGATGAGATTTCCAGCTTCACAATTTTATGCTTAACCTCAGAGTTTTTTCCTCCATCATCTCCCCAAAGCCCTGTACGGAGATCTTTGTTGCTTTCAGTTGCATTGTCAGTCCTCTGAGATTCCTACATCCTATCATCTTCATTTCCTGCAACAAATCTTATATTCCACATACTCTTGGCATGGTTGCCATTTCTGTCTTCTTAATTCTCACTAGAAACAAAGCAAAACAAAATGTAGGTCCATGTATTTGCCTCTACAGATTCCCACTCGCTATCTTCCTGTTTCCTTCACTTTTACAGCTTTCTGCCTCAGGCAGTGTTTCTCTGTTACAATTATTTTGTTGGCAAACATGCTGGTTTTGGCTGGGATAGAGTTCATTTTCTTCATAGTAGCTAGTATGGGGCTATGTTTTGGATTCGTGCTGAAAACAGTGTTGATAATACAGGGATGTTTCTGTTATGGCTGAGCAGTGCTTACACAGTGTAAAGGCCTTTTCTGCTTCTCACACCACCCCACCACTGAGTAGGCTGGGGGTGCACAAGAACTTGGGAGGGGACACAGCTGGGACAGCTGACCCCAACTGACCAAAGGGATATTCCATACCGTATGACATCATGCTCAGCATACAAAGCTGGGGGAAGAAGGAGGAAGGGGGGTGATGTTCAGAGCGATGGCATTTGTCTTCCCAAGTAACCATTACACGTGGTGGAGCCCTGCTTTCCTGCAGATGGCCGAACACCTACCTGCCAATGGGAAGCAGTGAATGAATTCCTAATTTTGCTTTGCTTGCATGCACAGCTTTTGCTTTGCCAATGGATCTGTCTTTATTTAAACCCCTGAGTTTTCTCACTTTTACTCTTTCAATTCTCTCCCTCATCCCACCAGGGGGGAGCGAGCGAGCGGCTGTGTGGTGCTTAGTTGCCAACTGGGGTTAAACCACAATGGCAAACAGGGTTCATTTTTCTAACCAAATTTAAAACACAGTTGCACAAAAAGCACTGGCAAAAGAGAGAAGGAGCTGAAGGGGTTTTCCAGGATTAGGGGATTTGAGGAAGTTGTTCATCACCAGGAAAATTGCAACATTTTGCTAGAGCTTGCTTCCAGCAGAAACCTGCAGGAAATTAGCCTATAGCAGAAGCAAGTTCCTACTGAGCTGTTCTTTGAAGGACAAGCATCCAAAAGACTAACCAAGACAAGTCTGGTTTATTATGCAGGAGTAGGGTTGCCATTGTTGAGGTGGGGCTGAATCGCTTTTAGAGTTTACATTTTATGTTCACCAACTTTTGAAAATCTAACAAGGTATCTTTGCTGGTCTCTAGGGAGATCAGTTCTTTGTTACTCATACCTGTCTCCAGAAAGGGGCCCAGGAAGCCTGTAAGAGGCCCTAAGCTTTATTTGCCCTAAGGATAAGATACGCCTGCTCCCATCTCATTTTCACACCAACCATATGACTCCCTACCTGTTTCTCTTTGTTCACTAGAGAGGAATTTGAAGTGTCTAGCTTAGGCTTCAGTGTACAATTTATTTGTTTGAAAATATATTGCTATTATTTTTTCAGGGAAATTATAGACACACAGAAATTTATTCATAACAATACTGACACTTCCTGGAAATGAAGGTTATAGTATCTAGTCAACATGATGCACACATGCAATTCACTGAGTTAGAGCTTTTAAAGACACAGAGCATTTGCTCTTTCTATACAATGCCTACAAATTCTCAATTCAGACTTGAAAGAGACAACCAGTAGACAGTATTTTCCAAAGGATCACTTTCCAAACCCTGGAAATATTAGCATGCTCTCAGTCGAATCACAACCAGCCCTGCTATCCTTTTACCCTGCCCTGCCTCACTCCCCATGACAGGTAGTCCCCCCCTAGGGTACTCAGGGACTCTCTTCCACATCTTTCAAATCATAGCACCATAATGGTAACATCTGTGTGTCCATAATGTACTGTTCTTCTCTATCTTATCCCTTTATGAACACTAAAATAAAGAAGTATGAACTTCATAAATTAATACTCTTTGAAATGAAAAGGAAGAGTGTTTATGCTGCAGACCTGTCAATTTAGGCTTTCTGCTAAACCAGGAAAACATTACCACTGTCTCTACCCTTTTGCAGATTTTTTCTACAACCATGGCATCTACAGCCTAAGAGTCTATTTCTCATTTATGCAGGGGTACCTTTCTACCACTCTGGTAGCTTTGCTCTACTTGTAAAGCTCTTTGCTTTACTTGTTTTTAGTGCAAAGAATCTCATTTTTTTCCAAAGCAATAAATCCAGTATCTTTCAGGAGTATTAAAAATCAGTCCAGTTCAGCGTGGTCTGGCGCATTCACGTTGCAATTACTTGCTAAATAAATAAATGTTAAGCCTGCATCATTTGAAATTATGCAGTTGTGCAGTATCAGCAGAGTATACTTTTTTTTAATCACTGTTGCAAAAGAGCATAACACCACATTTGTAAAAAGTGTGTGATTCCATGGTGACTAAAGGCTACAGATGTTACTTGTGTAAGAGTTTCATTTCAGTCATACTGCATTATTACCCTCTTGTCAGAAAAGGAAACAGGGTGAGGACTTTATACCATGACTCCACCCCACCTCCATATGATTGCTATGACAATACTCAAATTTTTTTTTTTTTTTTACATTTACTATGTGTCCTTTTTTAGGATAATAAACATAAATTAGGCCTGAATCTGCAAGGAACTTAGCCTTTCAACAATAGATATATTCAATGCAAATCAAGGCTATCTTTTGGGAATCTTTAACTGCTCCTTAAATACTCCTCTATAATTGCAGATTGCTGGATTCAGGACTAGCTCTTCTCTGTAAATTTAATAACATAAATTCCTCAGCCTGGATTTATGCTTTGGCAAAATAATTCAAATAATTCACATGGTAATTTTACATACTATCAGGACTCCTAAAACTCCTGCAAAAAGTCAATTTCAATCACTTCGTAGCTTGGGAAAATAGAACAAGAGGCCTAGCAAGGTGGCTTTTGCTAAATAATATTCTCTGCACAATTAATCATGACACCTGGGTACATTTATAACAACCAATGCATGAAAAAAATCTGAAAAGCAAGAGAAAGATAATCTGTTAGGAAAGAAAGAAATGCCATCTGTTACGGCAAAAAAGAAAATGGAAAATGAAAACCCTTTCAATCACTCAAAGAAAGAGTCAGCTATGCATGTTTTTTAGCCATCTTTTTTTTTTTTCATGTCACAGCCACACAGATACATCGGCATCCTACATCTGATGGATTTCTTGTATGTTTTCTCCATGTTTCCACCCCATTGAGGTAGCATGTTTCCTTCAGGACTTCAGCCTGCAAAAGACAGGTAAATAGACATCATGATTGCAAAAATTCTGGGAAATGACTGTTAAAGAGGAGTTGGTTATACCAGCTCAAGGACAGCTGGACACAATTACTTAACCATAGGATGGCTTACCAATGGAATCAGAAGCCATCAAAAGAGATTATCTGGAGAAATACTCAAAATAAAAACAAAAGAGGTTCTTCTTTACATAATTCATGGTTTAAGAATCTGACTTTTTCCCACAGGGCATTTAAAATGCTAAAAGTTATGTGTTCAAAAAGTAAATTAGTGGAATAAAAACATACCACATTTAACACAAACTTTTCTAGCTTAAGGAGTCTTACTGCCACAAATCACCTGAACAGGATAAAAAATAAGAGCCTGACTAAGACTGCTGTAGGGCAGAAGCTGAACTCCAGATATTTCAGGGGAATCAACCTTAAAAATTGTAACTAGCCAGAAGATTAAACAGCATGCTCATAAGCAACAACATCTGAACAGACAGACAGACATACCAATGATTAGTCAGTGTTTATTTCTTCACAATAACAACAGTAATTAAATCAGTCCAGCAGAAGAACTGTCTCGGCGCAAGCCAAATCTGTTAGAGTGCTCATGATCTACAACAGAAAGGTTGCCAAACTGGGAAATTGCTGGAAAAAGGAGTTCATTCTTAACACTCAGAGAAGCTGAAAATCACTCTTTTCTCTACAAAACACAAAAAGAATTGTGCACAATGTAAACTGTACCTTTATCTGTGTGCAGTAAATATTTATCTTGCCAAGTAAGAAGGACCAGGTTCTTGGACTGTTTGCATTGTCTTTGTCTAGCAAAGTCTAGCTTGTCTAAGTAAGGACTTAGCACTGAGCTAGTAAACCTCTTGGTCTGATCTGATACTATATGTTTTTACTAGTATAAAAAAATAAATTTTAATTTGCTAACAATTTCAATGAAATTATTCCCAAAATATTAAAATTTTACCTAAAAAGTGCACTAAGAAGTAAATGAGATTACCAGCAAGTGAATGGTTGACCCTTTAGGACTTCTGGTGTGTGTATATTTAAATTGTGCATATATGAATCCAGTGTGGTTTCTAATCCACTAATAAAGATAATAGACATATATCCTTTAAGAGGCTGTCTTACCACAGTCCCCCTCTTTCACCATAGTCACAGCACCTTCCCCAGAAGCAAGGTAGTACAGCCACACTGAGTGTGATGAGACTTGCTTGTCCTCATCCGCCAGCTTGCTGAGATAGAGTATTCCTCTCCCTTTTGCTGACACAGCCAATCTTTGTACTCAACTCAAAATTGAATCAGCATTTAAGGAGAAGGACTTCCCACCTCCTGCAAAGGAATAGCAAGTGTGTACTGGCCATTCTGTGGGGCAGCAGAGCACACATCAGCTAGCACACACCACACAAAATTGGACATCATTTACACTGTAAAGTTAACTAAGCTCCTGGGGACATTCCAAACAGAATGTGAACAGTAAATGATTTCCCAGCACATTTTGGTAAGAACTAAGTGCACTGGCAGACCAGTTTATAGAGTCTTGTATTGCAATTATTATAATTTCTAGTGTTTCAAAAAATGTTGCTTGGGCACAGTTCTTAAACCCTACCAGCACCTAAGCTTTAGGAAAGTCAGTAGTTCAATAAAAACTCTTCTTCAGAGTTAATGGCACTATTTAATGCAGGGACAATGATTCATTTTTATAGAAAACTTAATCCAAACTGAGAATCTGTTTTGATATAAGAGTATTTATTGTACTACATGACTCCAAAAGTGTACCTCGGATTCTACTCCTCAAGCTGCAAATTAAAAATCATTTGCTTATAATTTTATGATCAAAATGAGGTACTATTAATATATGTCGTAGGTGCTCATTGTGGGCTGAAGGTCAAACCCCGTTGTAAAGATGTTCTAATAACCACATTTCCCAGGAAGCCAAGAGACCTTAGTTTTCCCAAGGCAGATCTAAGCTGTAAAGTTCATTAAGATGGAGTTCAATAGGGATATCTGTGTCTGTATATGTGTGCTGGCCCTGGCGATTCTCGCTTGACTTGTTTCAGACTCTGACAGAAGAGTCTCAAGCTGATACATTGGCTTCAGTGTTGATATAGAGCCAAATCCAAGCTACTGCAGACTTAGTGGGAGAGATTCAAGTCCAGCATTCCATCGCAGGCCTCTCTGCAATCATTCACCCTGAAACTATAAACTGTCTCAAGAAATTAAAATATAATTTTCATACCCTCAGTGATTGTGGTCTATGTATTACTAAACTACGAATGTCTGACCAGCCCCATGCCATGATTAATGGAGCTTCTTAAGCTCTATATATCTCAAAGGAAACCAGATGGAAATGTCATGCTGGTCCTCTCTCCTCTTCCATTCTCTCAGACTTGGTGGGAGCCAGCAAGGGAAAGTGTCCCACCCTGTCCCCCATCTGCAGTGTGAGCCTCTTGGGGGAAAACCCTATATCATAAGATGCTACAAAACAAAGCAGCCTTCAGCACATCACAACCATATTTAAGAAAAATGAACACACAGAGGCTGAAATAAATGCCATATATTACTAAATGCAGTATATTAGTTTCTAGCAATAATATAACGACTGAAAGTAATTTAGAGCAATTCTGAGGATGAAGCAGACCTTAACAGGGATCAAACAGCCACCCAGATAAACATTTTATAACCATAAACATGTGAAACAAAACAGTTTCAAGCACACTTTCCATACAAAAATCACAGGGTGTCATTTTTTTCCCACAATCTAAAAAGAGCAATTTCCAGCTTGGAACTTAGACCAACAAAACAGAACCAAACAAACAGTTTGAGTCCTTTCAGACAGCGCATGATGTGCTAGATCCTGTAGAGATAAGCACTGAAGGCACAGTTAGTTGTGCAAATCAGTTTATTATTACAAGGAAGATGCCTGCAGGGTGCATGCAATGTGAAAACCATGGGTCAGCACTTACAGAGTGTTTCAGGAGTGGCCATGGCAGCTCATGTTTTAAGTGCAGTGAATTTCTAAAATCAGATTAGCTTCAGACTGACTACTTAGACTGCTAAATGCTACCTCAGCAATAGTAGAGTGGGTTTAAAGGTGGGATGCACTCATTTAGCCAAGGGATGGGAGGTATGGTTGCAATATAGTGTCGGTTGCATGAGATAGGATTGGAGATGTGGAAGGAGACAGTGTTCACACTGTTTAGCTTTAAGGGCCTAAATTAGGGTTTAATCTCTTTAGGTTCTGTATGGTCAATAAGAAGTCACAGATGCACAGTTATGTTATGACACTTCCTACGGAAAATCTCTCTCACATATACAATACAGGGAGCTTCTAGAGTCTAGCTTCCTATGTTTAGGCTAAAGTTAAGTAGTGTAATCATTAAGATGGCATTTTGAAAAAAGTGTTTGGCCTATGGTTCATACCAGAAAAATATGTCATCTCCCAAGTGGACACAGCAGCCCAGACTTCCTGGGGTGTAGTCCTAGCATGCGAGGAGTATGGAATAGGAAAGGGGGAGACTCTGTCATAATCCTGAACCTGAGATGATGGCTATTGCAATACTGCGTCTACTCTGAGGACCATAGTTCAAGAAGGAAGTTGACGGATAGGAAAAATTTTAGGGAAGTGCCATAAGAATGATTAAATTACTGAATAATATTCCTTCCAGGGAAAGAATAAATGACTGAATATCATGCCTTCTAGTCAAGGTTTCCAGAAACTCTAGTTATTTATCTTGCCATAAAATATTAGGAATTGATTTGATCACAGCCTGTAAATAAGCACCTCCATGGAAGCAAAATTTCAGCAATGAGCTGGGTCTTCAGCCTAGCAGACAAAGGCAAACATCAAGATTCAATAGTTGGAAGCTGATGCATGACTAATTTAGGCAAGAAATAAGGCACAAGTTTTTAACAGTGAAAGAAGTTTTCACTGGAACAAATTACCTCAGATTGCAGTGGATTTTCTCTCTCTGTGCCAGTTTCAAAATAAAAAGATTGAATTTTGAGTGAGTGAGGAGGGGCACAGAGAGAGAGAGGGTGAGAGAGAGAGACAGATACGCTTTAATTTAAGCACAATTTAATTTAGGGAAGCATTAGGTGTGTGTTATAAAGGAGATCAGACAAGATGATGTCAAATACTCCCTTGTAGCTTTGGGATCTATGGTTTGATGAAGCAGATCTATTGTGAATTACTAATACTCTTAGAATTTTTTGAAAAGTAATTCCATGTAAAATAATATGATGAATGCTTAGTACACTTAAAGAATTTTAACATCAGTGCTACTTTTGCCAAAGTAGTTTTTTCTAGTCAGTCAATTTTCATAAGAACAAACAGCTTAAGAAGGAGAAAGGCAGATTCATGATGAGAAGCAGGTGACTTTGCCCTGAAAATAGAACTATCTTGGACATAACTAAAAAGATAAAATTAATAAGTTACTAAAATCGGACATGGGCAGACTAAACATTTTGCTGCTGCAAAATCAGGCACAACCTGATTTTTTAAAGAAAGCAAAAACCCGACAGGTTCTCCCATGGAAGGGCTCACCCATTGGTAATCCTTTTCAAGCAGTTGCACTCTTGCCACATCAGAGCTGTCAGAGATTTCTGTTTCACATACTCTAAATTTCCACCTGTTTTTCACACCTCACTAAGCTACTGGTTATTAATAACATAGAAAATTGTCAGAAGATATTCATAGAAAGCAATGTCCCTTATGTTTAAATGGAATACAGTAAGTATCTGTATGAATGGATGTATGCAATCTGAGAGCTGTTTAAGCATGGCCCAGAGCAGCACTGCACGCAGGTAACTGCGCTTGCCCTGCTGCCGCAGCTGACTGCTGTGGGTACATGCTCCTTCATACCACTGCCATTCTGCTCTGGTGGGAATGCATGAGGTTTATCTCCTGAGACAGTCTTCATGGTTTGCTGATCACTATTGAACTTGCCTGCTCCTGGCTGAAATTCAGTAGTCCCCCTTTGGTCTTGATTACTTGCCACTGAGCTCAGAGGCACCTGACAGCGATTCCCCAGGTCCTGCTCAGCCGCCAGGGCAGCAGTCTCCTTCCCTTTTGCCCCAGCCTGGGGTGCAAGTACAATCGGCATCCAGGTCACCCTCACCACCACTCTTCACTGCCTTTGCAGTTTTACTTTGAATTGTCTTGCAAAACAGCTATACCGCAGGAAGGTTCTTTCCCCAGATGCTTGACAGCCTCTGTGTGTTTACTGCTAGCCCTGCAACCCTGACAATCAAGCGTGAGGAGCTATCACTGCAGTTTCTCAGTAGCTTTTCTTTTCTTGCCTAATTTTATCGTGTTCCTCTCAAACCACAACCTCATATTCCACTGCATGAGAGCCTCATATACAGGACCCATAGCATGCATTCACTATAGCACTACTACTTAGAACATTTTGGTCATACACAAAACATGTTTTGAAGCAAGGAACACCATTTGGTTTAAGTGTGCATGGTTGTACTATAAGAAAAGGTTAGCTGCTTTGAAAAAAGGAAAGGTTACAGAGAAAAGCCTTGGCACATTTATTCCCCTTTTTCCTGTATTAAAGTAGGAAAATTATACCTTCCCCCCCCACACCCCTACCCCCCAAATCTACTACAAGAAATTTTCTATTCTGGAGCATGAGGTATTTCAGAGCTAGAAATACTAGGTCTGTCTCAGTGGATATCTAGATTCCCAGCTTTGCAGCAAGACATACCAATGTTTATCCCAGGCAAATTGCAAAGTACTGGTGGTTAACACCACAAAAGTCATCTTGAATGTGCTAAAAAAAAAAAAAAGAAAAAAAGAAAGGAAAAAAAAAAGAAAAAAAAGAAAAAAAAGGAAAAAAAAAGGAAAAAAAAAAAGAAGGGGAAAAAAGAAAAGAAGAGAAAAAGCAGCCAGAATTTAGAGGGAGAAGGATATTGGAAAGTAAAACCAACACAAATTTAAAACTCCACAGTGTGTTCTGAAATATCTCTAAAACAGAGTCTAATGTAGATACATGATAGGCCATGTTGTAAAAAGGTTTTATTGTATTCATAACAAGGTGCTGCTGAGCACATTCTTGGCACTATGTAAATAATAAATAGTGATAACAAAACACAATCATGACTTCCCCACATGTGAGCAATGCAGCCAGTACAACCTAATGCCAATAAAATCTTTATATCTCCACATGCCATCATGTATTCTCTCTACATATTATGTAAACATTTTTAAACAACCACTAAAACATTGATCAGATCCCTACACACTGGATGTTTTAAAATCTCTGACATCTGGAAAATTTAAGTTCCTAAGAAAAGAAATTTATAAAAGGCTCCAGAAAGTCAGAGGGAACTTGCTTACTGAAAAGTCAGGCTGGAAAAGGATAGCAGAAAGCACAGTGTGTCAGTGGAAAGTAAAATGATTTCACTTGGTTTAATGTGAAAAACATAGAGAAAGCACTTAGGTTTCTTAAAAAATGGGAACTCTGACCACATTAAAAAAATCTGCAAACAGTAGGCAAAGGACAAAACCCACATGATTTTGATTTTGTAAATTATACAATGACTCAGACAAATAATGTTCATTAGACTTGTAACAGCTTCTGTTCCTCTCTTGCTTTCCCTCATCTTTTCTACGTTCTTGCGTTCCAGGAAAGAGCTGAGCTATTTTAGTCCATCCAAATCCATGAGTTCTTTAGAAAATGAAAGCTGTTGGCTTTTTGTATCCTCTTTTTCTGAGCACTTATATTATTGTTTCAGGTTTTAGATTTCAGGCTTTTCTGTCTGAAGCAGAGACTTTTCGTGGTATGGGTTAGGTTGATGAAACGGTTTCTTTTCTTCAGGGTTTGCCAGCTGAAAGCATTACTGCCTGTGATGGCATCCTCTCCACTCTCTAAATATATCTTAAAAGACAGTAGCATGCTGGAGGTATTGTTAACAAAGCTGCAGCACTAGCTCCCTTGATTTCAATTCTAGGTAGCCTCATTAACAGGAAAATGTATAGGCATGGCCTACATTAAATATGTTACTGTGAAAAAGATCAGCTGCTTGATCAACCCACTTCTGAAGGAAGGAAAAAAGAGAAATAAAATGTGACACAAGGGTTGAAGTGGAACAATATAACAGTTTAGATAAAATCCTCAAAAACTTTACTTAAGGGTATAAAATTTATTAAACTAGGTGAGATTATGCTTCCATTATGTCTGGGGCCAGGTCTCTGACATTAGCTAATTTTGCTGCTTAGGGGAAGTGAAAAATTCTCATGAAGCACCTCTTTCCTTCAGGCTGACATGGCATACTCCTCTGTTTTTTACATGTTTACAGATTTTAGGACTTTCAAAGTATCTTTGCCACTCAAGTGCTGGACTTCTAATAATTGGGCAAAATTATTCCACAGTTTTTGCAGCAAAGAGTTAATAGTTCTTCCTCAGTAGATGTGCACTGCTCTAACATCACTGCTGCCCAAATACCCAGCTCTGTTAGAAATTCCTAGCCCACTGCCAACTATTCATCTGATAAGCAAAAGAGATTAGCATGTCTTCATCTGGCAGCTGGCACCTAAGGATGAACAGCCTGATTTTGCTCAAAAAGTAACCTTCTCCCTTTGGGTAACCAATGCTGAATTCTCTGAGAAATCTTACAGAAAATTCAGGACATAAGGGCTGTGTCTGTATTAATAAATTAAACAGAGCTAGGGAATATTACTGGGAAGTGAAACACAATCTTCTGATCCATTAATGCTAGAACAGGCGCTGGCACGGTTTTGACCTGGTTTTCTCTCAAATCCATAGGCATGGGGTGGGGATTAGCATCAGCAGGGACCTTTTGCCCAGTTTGGATGCAGCTACCCAGTTTCAGATTTGGAAAGTTTAGCTGTAAGGATGTGGCCAAACTGTGCTATTTGGCCACAAAGTCAGAGAACATTTCCGGGTACTATTCAGTTTACTAGCATGGATGTAACCACTGAGACAAGTTTTCAAATAGGTATAAGGGCTAGCGATGCAATTGTCTGAGTATTTCAAAGTGATAACAGTACTAAACTGCCACAAAAATCAATGGTAAGTAGACGGCTAATTCAATCAGTCTGGGAATCATGTGCTGAGCTTTAAGCATATTCTTAAATCTCATTACTTCAGAATAAACATATACATAGACACTATGCCCAGTCAGGACCTTGTACCTTAAGTGGTAGATCAGAGGTGCATAAATCGTTTAACTGTAGTTTGTTTTAATATACTAGGCAACAAATACCAATAAATTTGGTGACAAACACCAAATTTTCAGGTACTCCGTTTACTTAGTCCATTCTCAGTAAATGATTAGGGACTTAATTACCAAAGAGGTACAGCTGATCTAACAATCTTATGTCAATAGAACAAAGAAATATCTAATAAATATGCTACACTTAGTTAGACATGTGTGATTGTTTCTTGTTCATTTTCCTCCCAGCCAAAAGATATATATTTTTTAATTTGTTTCTCATGTCCTGGCATAATACCAAAGTGTGCAACTCTAATGGTCAAGAAAGAAAAAACTTTTGGATAAAAGGGATATTTATATGATTCTAGGGCTGACAGAAATTAGGAGTGGAGGACTTGCAGAAGAGAAACAGAGCTAGTGATTATTTGTGACACTGATGAGCCATCTCACCCCCAGAAAGAGCTACAACATATACTGCAAAAGTTGATGTATTATCACTATCTTGTCTTGTTTTTTTATTGCATGCTTATTTTTCCAGCAGTGTGGCTTACAGAACGTGGATTAATTTAGGCAGCATAAAAATTCCTTAAGTATCTCCAACCACGTTGCTAACATTTATTTTATTTATATGGATTTGGGAAGAAGAATAGATTAGTTATTATCTTACTGTGTTGCAGGAGTTTGTTGTCTATCAGGATAATGAGCAACAGTCATTTTCTGCTAGGCAACAAAGTTATTTTATGCTAGGTATGAGTTAGCTATTCATTTGCATGCTAATTTATTTAATTAGTGTCAACAGAAAATTAAAAATGAACTTTTTTCCACTGGAAAAACCCTTCCCCTGAGGAGGAGACATTTGCTAAGATGTCTTTAGAAATGAACTTTGGCCAAAAGTCTTATTGCCTGCATGAGATATAAATTAGCAGATGATTTCTAAAATGTGGGTAATACAGCTTTACTGTAGAAGATTTTACACACAAATTTCAGCTTATTATTTGTATTTCCTTTTTTATTGATGATATGATAAAGGAGAAAATTCTTGTAATTAATTTAATGGAAAAGCTGTCACTTTTCCAATCCACAAGATGAAACTTTACATGTTGGAAATTTACTTGAAAATTTTAAGTGTTTTCATTTAGTTAAGGTTAAATTTCAGAAGTGGGCACTGCTCATGATTAGAAAACCGGCTTTGCCCTAAGAAAACTACTGACATATCTGAAAAATTCCCATCAAGACACTGGACAAGAAGTTGCCATCTAAATTAGGAGAAGCCACACATCAAAATGTCATATAGATGAAAGCCATTAACCACAGTCCCTCAGACAGCAAAGCTGGGAGTAGTACACAGGCAGATGAAGACTAAATATTGAAAATTTATATGAATGCAATTTCTGAATTAATTACATAAGCAATTTTTTTTTTTTGCCATTTTTGACACATTTCTGTCTGAATTTCACCCTTCCTAAATGTTTCAGTGAACATTGTTTTACTAAAACATTTTGACCTGAAAAATTAGAACAATTTGCTTACAAAAAGTCAAAATATTCTGGCAACTTGGAATATATACTGAGTGTCAAAATTAACCTTTCTGCATGTTTCTGTTTTGACTAATTGGTATTTTCTTAGGTCAAAAAAATTTCATCAAAGTATGTAAGGCACATCTAAGGACTCCGACTATGAGCAATTCTTGCTCAGCTACTGATGTGCCTGTAGCGAATGTCAGAGAAAAACTACATCTAAATCTGATACAGCCAAATGCCTTGACCCTGTAGAAAAAGCATTTGTATGGGTGGTACAGGCCATCAGTCCTGCAATCACTGCCTCAGAGGACACTCGCTGGGGAAGGTGACAGGGGCTCCCCAGGCATCCATCCCATGGCTCAGTTGCAGGATGGCACCTTGCGGTCTGCAGAGCCAACTTGCTTCTTCCCTCACCAGGGGTTTGCATTGCCTTCATCCTATTGTGGCTGAGTTGCACCCATGCCAGGTAAGCCTGGGAAAGAAAAAGTTTCAAAGGCCTGAGGTTGCCTGGCCTGACCCCAGGGACAGGAGGGTGCAGCCCCCACCAGGTGCACACCTCTCCCTGGGTTGGGGGTAATCAGCCCCCCGACCACCGCACCTGTGTGGACCTGGGTGCATTGCCAGCCCGTTGCTGGACTGCTATACCTTCTTGTCACCAAACGGGCATATTTCACAGAGCCTTTTGTTGATTTGCGTTATCTGTCTTCTTATCCTCTTAAAAATTCCTGGTAAAAGGATGCCATAGAATAGTAGCAAAAATGTAACAGTATTATTTTTTTTTCTGGTGTATTTCTTGCTTGCAACATTTTTTTCCAATCCTTTGCTATCTTTTCTGAAAGCTGCAATTTACAGCCAAACTCTTTCAACCTACTTTCCTTTATTGAAACAGCTTTTTTTATGTTGGAAAACCTCTTACTTGGCTATTACTCTGGATAGATGCTTGGTTGGGACCAAGTACTACTGTTAGGAAAGGTTGATTGGGATTCTGAAATAAAGGCAAGTTAAACTTTGTCTATTTTCCACTCCCTTCTCCTTCAGCCTATAATTGCCTCCTCCTCAGATATGCTGCTATTTACTCCACCTCCAAATAATGCACTTAATCTTGTTTCCCTGTATTTTTCTCTGTATTCCCTGTATTACTGAATAGAATATGTACATGGACTTTTCTTGTAGACCTTTCTTTACAGCTCTTCAGAAGCTAAAGCCCTCGGTGATCATTCTTAGGACCTGGCATGTCACTCAAAAAACACTTTGCTGTTTGAGTGGCATGTGGTGTAACCAAGTGATCCTGAGCAGCGTGTCTACAGTCAATGTCAGATTATAGAATCATAGAATAATAGAGTTGTTTACGTTGGAAAAGACCATTAAGATCGTCAAGTCCAACTGTTAACCTAGCACTGCCAAGTCCACCACTGAACCATGTCCCTAAGAACCACATCTACACATCTTTTAAATACCTCCAGGGATGGAGACTCAACCACTTCCCTGGGCAGCCTGTTCCAGTGCCTGACTACCCTTTCGGTGAAGAAGTTTTTCCTAATATCCAAACTAAACTTCCCCTGGTGCAACCTGAGGCCATTTCCTCTCGTCCTATCACTCGTTACTAGGGAGAAGAGACCGACCCCCACCTCGCTACAACCTCCTTTCAGGTAGTTGTAGAGAGCAATAAGGTCTCCCCTCAGCCTCCTTTTCTTCAGACTAAACAACCCCAGTTCCCTCAGCTGTTCCTCATAAGACTTGTGCTCTAGACCCTTCACCAGCTTCGTTGCCCTTCTTTGGACACGCTCCGGCACCTCAGTGGCCCTCTTGTAGTGAGGGGCCCAAAACTGAACACAATTATAAAATTGGCTTTCCTCAGAATGCATTATATCTTTGAAAACAGCCAGCCTTGCAGACCCAGACATAGATTAGGTGCATGTTTTGAGCCGACTGCAGAAAAAAATTGACCCTGCACTGTGTATATATATATATATGTATATGTGTATATAACATGTGTGTAATTATTTATGTATTTATATTTATATTATACACAAAAATACATAAGCCTGAAAGAGATGAAATCTGACAAAAACACTAGGGGTCCTTCTTAGCAGTGAAGCATTCAGCAGTGTTGAAAAGAAGAGAGCCAATTTCTGAGACAAATTTAGCTTTTACTGGAAATGCCTTCTCGTGAGAAGGGGGAAGGAATGGAAAAACGGGAAGGAAGGATAGTTTATGGCTTGCTGTTTAAAACCTTCCTGGACCAACTTCACTTTTGCACTTTTTGTCACCTTTCGGCTCTGAAATGGAGACTGGCCTAAGCAGTGTTAGGGCTCATCTATCCTCTCTTGAACTTCCCTGCTGAATTTGCAGGCATCAGCACAAAAGAACCCAAATACAGCTTGAACCTGGACCTCGGAGGGGGGTGGGGACCTGCCAAGACTGAACTCAGTGCTCAAGCTTCAAGAGCCCTGTAAGAATGTGGTCGAGAAAGAGAAAGGAGATTCATTCCTAATGAATGCAGTTTGAAATATATACTTCAAGACTTAAATGAATAGGTTTTTAGTTACAATGTGGTGCAGAGAAGAGTAGATGTGGAACAACTGCTTACACAGACATAAAACAGTCTCTCATTCCCTCACACTCTCTGGGTCCCTTAGGATGTGGTTGGGCAGATGGATACACACATGTGCAGAGGAATCCTCAACAAAAAAGCCTAGGAAGACAGACAGAGAAAAGATCTTATGTAACAGAAATGTAATTAAATCCTCTAGTAATGAGACCAAGAGCTTGTAATTTCACATTTGCTGGGCATGTTATTTACATCAATTATAGGTTTGCTGCTTTAAAAATATTTTTCAGGGACATATTTCTAGCTGTATTCTTACAGGGATTAGTAGTCCCATCATTTTTATATAAAACTAGCTGGGAGAAGATTTTTAAAGGCTTTTAATTTATTTTAAATGCAGTAAATCTCATTAAGTTTGCAGCAGATGATTGTTTTCAGAGAAAGCATTTGGCAGTAGATACTGTTGTGACAATTTTTTCCAGTACCCTTACCATTACACTGTGTATGATGTATCTTGTGTTTCCCATAAATGTTTGTGACAAAGGAAGCAAACAGCTCAGAAATACAATACTGGATAAAGTTTTTATGGTTTCTACAGCATACTTTTACCTGTGCAGTGAAATGATACAGTGTTTGCAACTATGAAACATATACAAGGTTATAAAAAGTTACAAAGACAGCATTTTCAAGAGTTCTTAAGGTGAGTTAGATGCTTGTCATTTTCCCACTGGATTTCAGTGGGAATTGCGGACCTGGTTCCTTTCAGTATTTTAGGAAATCTAAGAGCTGAGTTATGAACTCCATTGCAGTTACACTGTATCTAATTAGGCTTCCTAATGAGCGCAAGGTCTGTGCAGTACCTTATATTTTGCTTAAGGTCTCTGAAATCTCAGTAAATCCCAGCTAAAAGACCTGGACTGCCAACTATCAGGATTGTCTCAAGTCTCCTGACATATCCAGTTTCTTTCATTTCTGTGACTCTGACATAGTCATAGATTAAGAGTGAAGCAAAGACACCTGAACCTGACTCACTGTGTGGTGGTGTCAAAAACTTGCATTTACCAGACATCTCTGTTTCTACCTAGAAAAGTTGTTCACGGGGAAAAAGAAAACTGAAATTGATAAATTTGGCCTTTTGCCTGGGAACAGTAGACATCTGGCTGCCCAGGATATAGCATACCTGCAGAGAATCTATGTTTATAGGACATCTCACACCAGCCATATATTTGCTATGTGTAGGTACATCTTATTACACATATGCAGCTTGTGTAATGAATCTGCACCCTCTGCATCTGCTCAACGGATGCATGCACGCCCTGTGCATCCTTGGTACATCAAACGTATAATCAGTAAGCGTGCAGACTAATTGCATATATCTAGGCTCTGTGAGAACAACTGAGCACATGCAGGTCAGTCTGCAGCTACAGCAGATGTGTTGCGTATCATCTGCTGCACTGGACACTGAGGCTACATCTATGCTAATAAATTAAATATGCTATTCTTTGGCATTGAGACAACTGCTATGGAGTGGCCCACATCCATATTATTAAACTGTCCAATACTCCCAAATAGATCAGTGGCATCCAAACTAGTCAGTAGCAATAGTTCACAGCCAATTCATGGCCAGGTCCTGAACTGTGCCTGGGAGTTGTTGGGAGAGCATTAATTCCACTGAGTCAAACTCATAACAAGGATCATTCTAATAATTTACCAGTATAGATGAATGAGTTTCCATGTCCATATCTGTGTCTTGGCCCTTTTAAATTTACGGTGCAGCCTAAATGTACTAAATGGTGCATATGCACACATTTCTGTCCTGCCAATCTCTAGAAATAATCTGACAGTTAATAAAGATGAATTAACATAGCAATAGCAAAACTCAATAATCTCTAAAATCACAAGGTAGGGCAGCAGCTAAGCTGAGAATTACCAGCTGCAGAAGTAAGGTCCCAGTGTCCTTTTTAAACCAGTAGACCACACAATCCTTCACCTTCCCGTCTCCTTAGGTGAATGTGAAAATCATCAAGATTAACTTCCATCTCATGTTTTTCAGAGGTACAGTAATTAAGAAGGAGACCAGCTAACCCTGTTTAATACTGTGACTGAACATAAAAGTAGTTTCTTAAATGCCTTTCACACAAAAAAGTGTACAGAAAACCAATGGCTACTCAGAAAAATATTCCTTGGTATCCTTCCATTCAGCCTCAAAAAAAGTTGCAATGGGCTACAACGAAGGGAATGACACATAGTTAAACACCGTATTTTGGTAATAGGATTATGCCACTAAATTCATCCTTCCAAAAGTCATCCTTGGAACCAGAACTGCAGGTAGATGAATGTTTTAGAACAGAACTGTGGATAAGTTTCAACTTCAAGTGAAAAAAAACACCGAAAAAGTTCTACAAGTAGATTTTGCCAACTCAGATGTACATATACAAACTGATACCAACTACAAGAAACACTTTGAAATACAGAGGTGTTTATAAAACTGGGGTTCTCTGTGGTCCACCAGAACTGTTTACAAAGAGACTTAAAATCAGTAACATCTATGCCAAAGATCCGCTTGTTTATTAATATTTATTTATTTATTTATTTAACCTGTTGATTATTTACTTGTCTGCGTGTTTATCTACTTTGTGAATTTTTGAGTTAGTGGGCAATCACTGAATACACTTGAATACAGCAGTTGCCTCGCCAATGAATATGCTGTGGCCAAAATATGGAGGTGCCCGACTGGAGATCAGCTACAGCATGATCTGTCTCTCTTCCTTATGGATCTGCCCTAGACAGTGTTGTGACTGGTGGGAAAAGTTTGAGATTAGCACTTTTGGAGCAGTTTAAAGGACCCAAACCTGTAAGAAACCAGGCTTTATCAACGCTGCTGGTCACAGAACAACATCTAAAGTTATGTTTCTTGCTACAACAAGTTATTTTCAAGCTCCTGGCAGGCCACACAGCTGACAGTGGGGCAGACCTGCTGCTGTCGGCAGCTGCTGCTAGAGGACACTGACCACCACTAGCTGATACCCAGGCTGGGAGTTCGTGGGGCACAACAAGCCTGTGGGTCTGAGGCAGCCACTGACTTGGTGTGTGGGTTGTAGTCTGACAGAAACGGGTGCAATCTGCCTCACTCAGGCAAGAAGCAGCACTTAGCCACAACTGCTTTGACAGCAGAGGTTGTACCCTGGCTTGTACCTGGAGAATAGTGTCAGGACCTGGCAGGAGGCACAGTTGTCCTAGTATCTGTATCAGGAGACTCAGCCTTGAACAACATGCTACACTGGAGCCCACCCCTTGCCTTGCCCAAGCAGAGCCTTTTCAGTTTTCTTCTTCTATGCAGCAGAGAGCAGGACCTAGCAGGATGGGACATAACTTTATCTGGGAGTTTTTGGGACTGCAGTCATCATCATGAGATACCATTTATCAAATGAGTCAACATCCGGAGTTATCACTTAGGCCCTAAGGAAATTTTAGCACTAAAAAGATTTATGCCAGAGAGCATATGATTTGGTTTACAATACACTGTTTTATCTGATAAAAATAAGTGCAGAGCAGTTGCCAAGGAGCAAACAAGGAGCAAAAACAATGCAACAACACTGTTTTCATTTAGTTCACCTTTAAGAAGTTCACTAAATATCTGGAAAGAATTCCCACATACATTTATCCCAAGCATGTAAAATCCTCCTTTGTCATCACTGCAGAGCCTTCACAGGATTTACCCAGGGTTTCTTAGAGTGCTTTTGCTTCCATGAAATGTGAAGTTTTCAAGTACTTCTAAACAGTTTCAAATTCCAGATGATTAACTGAATAACAAAGCAGGCTCTAATCTCATTTGTGCATGTTGTAATTCAGCCAAAAAGAGTAAAATACAGTGAGATTTCTGAACCAAGCCCTTTGTGGGATATCACAGAGCAAAAATTTCAGAAGATTTGGGAACAAAAATGTTAAAAACCCTTTTAGGTTTAGCTCAAGAGGACTTCGTAGGCAGATAAAACTTACGAAACACAGAGTAGGTTGCAACTTCAACTAACGAAAGAATATACCTGTTCTGCATGTGTTTTGAACAAACACAACTGAAAGGAGAAGCAATTCTTCCTTAGAAGAGAAAAGACATCCTGGTTTCAGCAGGGGATTTCCTGGCCAAGAACAGCTGAACTTAGTCTGCCTGTGTGAGCCATGACTGTAGCAATTAGTGACTAATATGGATCATGTCAACAGCTGGCAGTGATAATTCTATTCAAAGGTTTTATTTATAATCCCTGCATCTGATATTGTCCAGTGTTCTTTCAACAACAACAAGAGAGGTTTTGTAAACAGCCACACTGAAAAGTAAAGTTCTACTGCAATGGATTGTTTTCCTTGTTTTTTGTTTCTGATCCATTTTCTACAGTTCTGTTTCACTTTATCTTACAAAGTATATCCTTCTAAAAGAGAGGCCTATAGAACAACAGAAATTTCATTCACTTGCTGTCAGTGGCCTGTCTACAGCTTACAAGGACATATAAAAGTTTGACTCTTGAATGTGTCCTGTAAAAACAAAAATTTAAGATATTGGCATAGATGTAATCTGTCCATCATTCCTAAAATGTTCTGTTTAATGTGAAATGGTTTTCCACATTTGCATATCACAGAATATATGAGACTAAATTTTATGGTTGTTGCTCTCCTAGGAAAGCATTATTTTATAGGGTTAGAACTGAGTAAAATGTGAATCATATCCACTAATTGATGTTGGTTTTAATTTAATAGAATTACTGACTATCAAAACCTTATGTTAGAATTAGAGATGATCCCAAGCTGTCATATAAAATAGGAAAATACAATGGTCCGGTCCTGGTTTATCTCATTGTAAAGAGGCAGTGGAGTTGAGATTTACTCTGGGTCTGAATTGCCATAATTATTAGGTTTCCAAATCTGGATATCGATTTGAGTATCTCCATTTGGAACATTATAACTTACCATTAGGTCTGTTTACAGGGAACATTTCTGTTATCTTTTCTAAGGGATCAGAATCCATAACCACTCATTAGCCTGGATTACTGTGATGAGGTGAAAATTCATTTCACTAAATAACTGAATCACCTGGTTTAAAATGCAAGTAATAGTAATATCAGAGAGTATCAGAAAAGTATCAAAGAAGCTATAGAAATACAGATATAAACAGACAGCTGAGATATATGAATGTAACTGCCTAAAAAATGAACAGCAAAGAGACAAAGGAATAGGATCAAGCTAAAATATTTCAGAACTCTACAGAGGACAAACTTTATGGTGAATATTACATTTTTTTAACAACTTCAATAGAAAATGCATTTGGAGCAGAACAGCACACAGAGCCAACCATAAATTTTGGAGAACAGGACAGATGATGAAATTGTGGACAATCGACAGCAGCACAGAAAGTTTAACATTGAACAGTTTACCAAGTTAACAAGAAAACATGTCTGTCTTTAGGTTCGCTTTGTTTTTCAGTCCACTGCATACCATTTAAATGGTAATGGTATCCTAACTGCATGATAATAAAAAAAGGAATAATTAAAGCAACTCAATTCCATAGAATTGCATTTGCTTCTAAATAATATCAATAAAACCCTCCTTACACTTTTTGCTTCCTCCCCCCATTTACTACTGAACTTTTTCTCTGGGGGTTAGCTGACACATTTATACATCCAATACATTGCAAATGAGCACATGGTAGCCTAGAGTGCATTCTCCTTGGCACTGCTGGGGACCATGACCAATATGTACAGCATTTTTGAAAAAGATATTCCTTTTAATCACATCATCCACACTCCTACTATCACTCTGGTCGTTCCTCCACTAAATTATGTTATTACTAGAGAGTAAATCAAGAAGAAGGGCCCAGCTCAGCATCTGTACAAAGACATATCCATACAAACATGTCTACCCTTCTATCCTTCATTCACTTTAATATAAAACCTGTAAATCCATAATGTAGTCAGGACTACAGGAACATTCTCTGATCTGCTCATCATCTGGCACTGCTTTGACCCTGGTACCATCCCAAAATGCTAGGAAAGGAGTAATTTCCAGAGGAACTGGGTGTGGTTACCTAGAAGAGGCTCAGTATTGCCAGGCTGGAGGAGTAATAAGGGTACAGTAAATTTTGTGATCCATAGTCATTAGAAAGAGTCAACACGTGGTTTTTCTGGAGCAGTGGGATGTATTCATAGTCCAACTACAGTTATAAACACTTTGTATAATTTTTGAAAATTAATTACCCATTTACTTTTCTCTGCATCATATCTGTCAAAGTAAGGATTTCAGACACTGTAAGATCACCCATTTAAATCTGAAACACAACTGTATATTTCATTTTGACTGTACCATGCTCACAATTACCAGAGACAGAGGTTCCCTCAATTTAATTTTATGATCCTGTACTGGGTCTGGCTGGTATGGAGTTAATTTCTTCCTTGCAGCCTGTGTGGCACTATGTTTTGAATTTGTGACTAAAATGGTGTTGATAACACAGCAGTGTTTTGACTATTGCTGAGCAGTTCTTGCAGAGCATTGTGGCTTCCTCTTTTTCCAACTCTGCACCTCAGTGAGTAGGTTTGGAGTGCACAACAAGTTGAGAGGTGATGCAACCAGGACAGCTGACCCTAACTGACCAAAGGGATATTCCATGCCATATAACATCATGCTCAGTAATTGCTCAGTAATAAAACAGAGTGGGGTGGGGAGGAGTTAGGATGGTAGCCATTGCTTGGAGACTGGCTGGGCATCACTCCACTTGTGGGAGGTGATGAATTATTGCCTTTGCATCACTTGTTTTGTTTTGTTTTCTTTCTTCTTCCTCTTTCCTTTGCTTACTAAACTATCTTTATCTCAACCCATGAGTTTTCTTAGTTTTGCTCTTCCTATTTTTTCCCCGTCCCACTGGGGGAGGAGAGAGGAGGGAGTGGTGGATTGGTGCTTAGCTGCCTACTAGGGTTAATCCACAACAGATCCTTAAAACGTTCACCCCACCTGACTTCAGCTATCAATAGATATGGTTCAGATAGCGAGGCTTAGGTTACTAAGCTTTTCTTCTCAGCTCCCTCTATAATTGAGAGGCACAGGTAAGGACTCAGCTCACTTATTTCAGACAGCTGTCCCGAGGGCTGACTTGCTGTCTTTGTCAGTTCCTCTCCTCTCATTGACTGAAGAGGGAACCTAGAAAGTACTTCAGGTGCTGATAATAGTGAAACAAAGGACCAGTGTGGAGTTGGCATGGGCAAACCATTCAGTATTCACTTCACTATTCAGGCGGGTTTTGGATCCCTTGCTTTGGATTGCTCAGATAGAAACATACATACCTTAATACATACATGTGTTGATACATGTGTACCATGTTTCTCAGACAAGACTCTGAGGCCAGAACTTCAGGGAGAATTGTCCCACCTTCTCTGTAAGGTTCATCTACCAAAGCCACCGAAGGGGCTTTCAGTCTCTAGAAGAAAAGAGAATATCTTTTAAAAAAGAAAGCATTTCAGTCTGCTGAGTGAAACAGATTAAAATCAAATGTTTGAAAACAAAGCCCTCCTCTAACCCAGCATATTTTCACAGCATGAGTCCTTCTCTCCAGCTTTGCTCTTCAGTCCAGCAACTTTCCACAGCTTCTTCCACTGCCACAACTTTTGCAGAAGCTCCCTTGGGGCTTTGGGTGGGCTCCCTGATGCAAGCTGGCATGCAGCTGCCCTAAGGAACCCTGCGGGCTTTGGCAGTGCTGCAAGCTCGCTGCCTGCTGTGGCAAGCTCTGGCAGTTTCGACTCCGGATGCCCTCCCTCAGCTCTGTGTTTGCTGTCAGAAAAGAAGCAATTGCCCCATTTTCCCAGTGAATTGTGCCTTATGAACCTCTGTCGTAAGCATATAGTCTTCTGTGTTAGTCCAGGGCCATGTCATTTTAGTAAAGTATAATATCCTGTTCACAGTAAAATGTGAGCAGACAAATGAAACAGCCCATCCATGAGAATCAGACCTGCTATGCATTTTTTCTGAGCAAGAGTAGTAAATCTGATGTGCACAGGAGGCATTTAACTTCCGCTGCATGTGCAGACCACGTGAGAAGAGGACGTTCAAGGGGTTTAGCCAACGCTTTCCTAGAACCTGTGCCATCGCACAGTGCTGGGCTGGCTGCGTATGGCAATCCACCACAGTGCGCAGGAACAGGACTTCCAACCATGACACGCAGCAATCTGAAATCTTGGACATATGACTGAGAGTATGCCTAGTGTCTCCAGATGAACAGCAGCCTGATAAAATCATCTGCCCTGCAAAGGCTACCAGTCAGCCTAGGCATGTATTATGTTTACTCAAGGTCCACTTTAAAAGAGATTCAAGGTGAAAAATAAATATGTCCAGGAAAGCCTGGACACTTGGCAGGCACGCCCAAGTTGGGTTCTGTGGTATCACAGCTCTCTTGCTAGCAGTGCCCATGTTAGCTTGTTGAAATCTTAGAGAGGCTTGTCTACATGGGGTTCAAACACAGGAGTGACTGCAGTGTAGACAGTCATTTGATAAATGTTGTAAAAAGAACAATAGAAAGAGATGTGTTGCCAAGCACAGTTCTGAGTTGCAAAGGGAAGTAATGGAAACATGAGGTAAAATATTATTTTTGGATATTGGAGGGTGCATAGTATGGAATATTTTGGAATTCATTTGTATTTGTTTGGCGGCTTGTTTGATTAGGACAGATAGCATTTGGATTTTGTTTTGTATTTTTTCTTACCACACTTTTTGGCTTTTATACATGAAACATCATGAAAATAAAATTAGGAACAAAAAATTATTTCCATATTCTAAGAACTGTTCTTTGCTTCTTACGTCCCTTTGTTTCCTCCTAAGATATTGCAACACACCTGTGTTAAAAACTCAGTGCTTATTGTGGAAGATAAAACAGTCTCCTCTGAATGCACAAGAATATCTCTTGGATATCACTCCTGATATTTTGGATTGAAAGTGCATACATAAGAAGAAAATAGGGGACATGCTGAACTTCAAAAGAAAAACTTGGACAAAAATGACAGACGAGTAGAAAAAAGATAAAAAAATTATTTTCCCTGGGGGTTGCCGCTGTGCCTCTGGTGCTCGTTTACAACCTTCCAGAGTGATAATCTCAAAACCACCCTTATGAGGCTCCCAAATAGGGCAGTAAATTGAGTACTATGAATTAGTAGTGATAGCTGCACATCAGGTGCTAAACTTTGAACTCAGGTTCTACAATGGATCATCATGGTGCATATGCAAAAGGATCTCCTTCCCTGCAAAATAAAAATCAGGTTGTAAGTATGAGTAGCTAATATTCTCCAAAATGTCATCCTTTTTCAGCCCACTTTTCTGACTCAAATCCCCAAGAAAGTTATGCCATGAGCAGCTCTCTGCTTTGTTCTTATACATGCCATTGTTGAGCCTTTCAGATATTTTTCTTACCAGAGATATTCTGGTAAAATATGTGAATTCAGGGTAAAATTTCTGCCCTCAGAATTACTATATCTGGTACTGTAGAAGCAAATAACTTGTTTTTTCTCTTAGAGCATAGATTGTGACCATATGCAGTGCAGCTCTTTTAATTGTTCCTGCTTTGATTTCTGTCCTTTAGACAGTTCCCATACTGGAGAGCTCCTGGAAGTAATTTTGGAGTCAGAAATTCTTTCTGTATAAAAAATTTGAGACTTCCTGCAGCTGTGGGATATGAGCCAGCAGACAGGAGATTTGGACTTTCTTGCCAACTCCTGCACAGTGCATGGCAGCAGAAAGGCCCATAATATCATCAAAGTTTGATGTGGAGGTTTTCCAGTTAAGAAACAAGGCAGCAATGAGTGTTGAACACTAGAACAGAAACAGAAATAAGAACATCATCTGGTTATTCAGGACAGCTACGTACATAGCTTTTTCACACTAATTTCCATGAAGAGGAAACAGTATCAGACGTGGCACCTGGCCCACTTACTCCTCTGTCTGGTGTGTCTCTTCCCCTTATCCACCCCATAGCCTGGATCCGGACCACACATAAGGGCTTCATCAGACTGATGGTACCACATGAGCATCCCAAGCCCTCGTTCCAGACAGAAGGGAGAGCTGCTCCCAGAACGGCTCCTCCCAGAACAACCTCAGGGGAACACGTTCTGCTCTAGAAATGGGAAAATATGCCAACTGGGTCATAATGGGATATCGCTTTTGTTAGCAAGATAGGAAAAAAGCGTCCTTGTTATTATGAGTGAAATTCTAGCCCTAGGGAAAGTCAAGAAGACATTGACATTAGCTTCAGTGATGACAGGATTTAACTCCGTGTCTTTATTGTCAGATTTAAAAGCTTTTCAGGTAAATACACTAAAAGCATCGCAAAGAGAATATGAACCACTTGGATCCAAATAATCTCTCATGAAGGTTTCGGACAGTTTACTTGCTAGTTTCTGAAATACTGTTTTAATGGTGGGGAAACCTAGATTTCTCCAGTAAAACTCCCATTAGCAGCCAACCATGAACTGGCAAATTGGCGCCATGCTATTCTGCTTCATCTGGAAATCTTAGCTGAGGTTCCTATTAGTTCAGGAGTCTCTTTACTACCTGTTGCTTTACACATTCTAGGTTTCCCTAAGACATTTATTTTAAATACGTGTCCAAACTGGACAAAGCCAAGGCCAAGGGTAGTGGTATCCAAGCTGGGCATATGTGGCAAGCAAGTGTATGAGAAGAGTATTTATGGTTAACAGGTGCAAAAATATACATGTAAAAGGAAAACAAATCATTAGTTATTGGACTAGAGTACTCATCTAGCCTTCAATAGGCAACACAGTTCCATCATGGACTTTTGACTACGGACTTCAAACACAAGGCTATGGTAAAGTAAGTGAGGACCAAACTACAGTGGCTGGCTGGATAGGACAGGCAGCTGGAACTTTTCTTTCCTTTAATTGGACCTCCTCCAGCCACACTGCACCACAGTTCTTCCCTGCTGCTGCTGCGCCACGTCCCATGCCGTCTACCAAATGCCATGAGAACAACAAGCAGAAGCAAATGTAAATATTTGTTCCTCGCCTCCTAACAAATTTACAGAGTTTAGCTAAGGTTAAAATGCTTAGCCATATGCTTGTCATATATTTGTTGCTGTGGCTTGGCTTTGTGCTAAATAATGGTTTCATCCATCTTGAAGTTCAGAAGTTGATTTAAGGGAGGGGAGGAGACAGTGGTCAAAGGTAGCTCATAAAAGACAAATTTCTCATTTCCTCAAGGAGGGAGAAAATGCAGTGAAATAAAAAAAAATAATTCTTGCCTTATAGTACAAAGGCCAAGCTAATCACAGGATGGGCCTGCTGAGCTTCAGGAGGACCAGTGAATCTTAGCACCTAACATTTAGCCCTTACCTAAGCACTTTCCTAATACATGCTATTCAGTGAAATACTTTCCAAAGCGAGGTAGGGGCTAACCAAGCCATTCAGCATCCAAAGACACAATACCAGAGTGTTTTGGTCAACAGCTATCTAGTGTATGTTACACCTGCTTAACATCATCTACTACTCCTTGCTGGTGCTTAGGTATAGTCTATACAACCAGTAAGGTTTTATTCCACTGCCCACACACAGGCTTCTTCATTAGAGATGTGCTGGGGTGTCCAAGGGACCCACATGGAGCTGGCAAATATATTTCAGGACCTGCAGGAGATCAGTGCCCTCCTGGGAGTCAGACAGGATGTCTTGGGGCATTAAATGCTCATATACAAGCAGCTGTATGGATGTTGATGAAGCCTAGAAAGGTATTCAGCTGACCATTGCTAAGCATCTGCCATAGGGTCAGGTTAATTACTCCATATGGGCTTCATCGACTTTATTGACTGGAATGCCAGTGAGTGCTCAGACACTAGTTCATCTACAGAAACCTGAATAAAGCTGGAGCTGAATCCCACCCTCACAGAGCATAGTCCAGAACTATTTGCTTAGATCTTTCTGGATTTTAACCCTGCTGTATTGCCATGGAGACATGGATCCTCTTTTCTACTTAGAAAGCAGAGGCAAGATTTCAGTTTTGCAGTCCTGTACTTTTGGTCACTTAGATATTGAGTATCTGAGTATTTGTTTGCACCTTAGAATGACTAAAAGCAGAGCTAGCCTTAATTCCAAATGCCATATCTGACGTCTTTCTTTTGGGAAAAATCAGGTCTCTATATGGCCGCATATGCTTTGAGCACATGTCCACAAATGGATTTCAGCCTCCATGCCCACATGCCATATGCTGGATTCCTCTGGCCAGGACGTGTGTCCGGGCTGTGCGTGCAAGCTCAGCACTTCCCTGCTGAGGGAACACTGACTGTCATGCCCAAACCTCTGCTCCATTCCCTCTTGCTGTTTGACCTATATCCTGACATCTCCTTGCATGTAATTAACTTTCTCAGCTACAGTGTTAGCCAGCTGAAGGATTTTTACCCAATGACACATTTACCCCCCTGCCAAAAAAGGCTTTGTTTTTATCTTCTTTGTTTTGTTTTGCTTTCTTTTGTTTTTGTGTAACAAAGACAGCCAAACACGTTAGCCTTTCTTGAGGGATTCCCGTATTCTGGGCAACTGTACCATATGCAAATCTTTCTCAGAAGGAATTCTCAAGACCAAGCAACACGTTTTTACTTCATGGCTGTGCAAGACCAACTTCCCAGCTTTTGGTGTTCCTGGCCCATGGCCATGGTCCACACTCTTCCAAAAGTGCCCTCCACATCTGTGGGTCATACAGCTAGTTTAGATGGTCTCACATTCCCCTGCCACAGGCAATTTCTGCAGTGTTGTTTAAAAAGCTCCCTAGCATAGACATTGATAATGCAAACAGTTGGGAATCAAATGTGTAGTTTTACAGAGAAGCATCAAGGCAGATGATTCTATTGGCAGAGCTGTGCGGCAGTCTCTTTTTATTTAGATTTCAGGCTTCAGTTGCCTTAGGTGAACTAACTGCTTCTAAATCCTCCAGAGTGGCATGTATGCATGAACAAAGCAGTTTAAGGTACTTTGCTTTATTCTAGTTCTTTGAGAGGTGTTGATCAACACATAGGTAAGCAGGCAGACAGGCAGTGACCTACAGCCTGTGGTGAAATCAGATCTGAGTGACAAGGGATCCATGCCCATCGTCCGCTCCATGGCATCTTTCACATGGAACAGAACCCACAGATACAATTTATCTAAAGGCTCTGACGTCAGACTTGTAAAATGCACAGTTACCTGAAGTGGAATATATTTAAAGGCAATATATGGGTAGGTATTGCACTTACTATACAAATACTTGGTATAAACACCATTTTCCAAAGAACATATTTTTAAAAATTGAATATTCCTTTAGAGAAGATATGTATTCACACTTGTGTTCTTTGCCAGCTACTTGCAAGATAAACCTACACAATATGAGTAGTATTTAAAATTACCTGTTATGCTTTAGCCATTGCCAGTGGCTTGCATTTACATTGCAATCCAAGACAACTAGGGAGCTCAGAGAAGAAGTTATAGTGCACATGACAGAATTTTTGCAGTGTTGAGAGAACAGAACTTCTATCACAAATAGCAATTTTTTTTAACCTGCAACAACAAGCATTTAAAAAAAAAAAAAACACATGATGTGTTCTTGAATGTTTCTTGCATAAGAGTTAGAAACAGCAAAAGGAACTACACAGCAAAATGTGATGCAACTTTGTATGTGGAAAATCCTATTGTGAGTCAGAAGGGGCTTAGGTTCAGACCCAGACTCCTTAGTTCTTTCACACAGATGAAAATCATGAAATGGTTTCATGACCTGTCATGAAATCTTTCTCTGTGGCTGAAATCATGAAAAGTTTTTAGCTCTGAGCATTCCACACACATCAGGACAGACCATTTTTTGCAGAGTTAGGGTTGTGGGTTTTTAAATTTTTTTGAGGGCTGATGCAGAGATTCTGAAACAACAGATACATTTGCACTTTACAAAATTAAGCCTGATTTATTCCTTAAAGTCAGGAATTTTTTCCCCTACAAAACAGAAGCTGACCTCACAGACCAGGGAACGCATAGGGGCAATATACTCCAATGATTGTGCCCTGGATAACACAGCACATAACTGAGTGTCTTGCTGGGCACTATAATAGTCTTTCTGTTTATGCAGGCTTGGCTGGGAAAAGATTTTAATTTTGTCTCTCAATCTTTTACTCTGAAGTTCAGCTATGTAAAAATGACATTGTTCTACTCAAGATACCGTCTCCTTTCCTCTGATTGACACCTGATCTTCTAACTTCAGCGTTCAAAAAAACAGTTTCTCTTCTCTATTCCAGGCCACGCTGTACAATCTCTTCAGTACGATTTTACATAAATTGTGATTCCAGAACATTTATTGCTAACCCTGGAGTCAGAAAGAGCTCAGACAGTCTTTTAGATTTTGTGACGAGTTTTGCAAGGTTCTTAGCTGCTTAAAATAGACAACTTTCTAGTTCTGATCTGAGCAGATTTCATATGGAACTCGTGAAAGACAATAAACACACCTACAGTTTAAAGACAGTCTCAGACAGAATATTCAAACCATTCTAAAGTCCTGCTGCCATAAAATTCTTAAGGTTTCTGAAAGGATACTTTTGCTCTTTTATCTTTAATGTCCATGCAGAACCTAGGTCAGGACTTAAATAACAGTATTTTTTGCCAAATTAATATAAAATAAGCTGAAACCTGCAATCCACTTATCCTTCTCTCACTTGAAATGACACGTTATGTTAGGAGGCTACAGAATGCTTGTAGTATTCATGTAATTATCTCTGTGATGTTAGCAGCAGTCCAGAGAAAAAGACAGAAGATGGCAAAATGCTCCTCTTCAGAATATCGGTAGTGTCTGTACAAATCTGGTCATGCAGGCTATATTCTAGTAGAGCTAATGCAGTTTACCCAAATATTTCCACAATTGCTAGTAAGTCTCTATTAAAACCTCATCAGGCTTGTCTGTCTTCCAATCTTCCAACCAGATCTGACTTTCAAGCCCAAGCTATTTTTAAAAGACTCTCAGTGGAATGTGATTTTCTTTTCATTACTTAGAAGGCCTCATTTACACAGCTTCCCTGCTACAGAATTGATAATTCTCCATCTTAATGAAGTGCAGAAGTACTTCTTACTGAGGAGATAATATTCTGTTGATAGATTTATGGTAACTGAAGAAAACCATACATTGTCCACTGCAAAGCCACCCACACAACTCCAGACACTTAATCCTTTAGAACAACAACAAAGGAAAGCCAGGCAACTTGATGTTTTTCTTGAGCAGCTCATTTACTTCTTAACCTTCCTAAGGTGAAATCCACCCTGGTAGAATGCGATATACACAAGCCTATACACTACTTAGTCCTGCTTAAGCCCCACTTGTGTTTGGGAACATAAGCGACTCTTAGTTGTTGCACGGGCCTTGTGTAGCCCATCAGAAATAAGCAATGATTAGGGATTATAGAGGATGAACTCTGCCCTAATTCAGGCAAAAATTCCGAGAGTAGATTCTAAGGATTTTTTTCCCCTCCTGAAATTCATGGCTCCACCTTATGCCTGACCCAACTATACCACTATTTCAGGCTTCAGCCCAGCTCTTCTTCTTTTCCTTCCTCGTTTGCACTTGGCTTACAAACTGGTCTCACGTATATAAACGAAGCAGGGCAGTCACTGCTAGAAAAATTGATTTGGCTAATTTCAACCTTGAAAGCTGCAAGCCTACTTTGCAATTAATAAAATTGAAATTTTCTCATAGCTGAACTGATTTGACCACGTAGCTTAGCAGCACAGACTGAATAGCCAGGGTACAATATATCACTGGCCAATTTCCACACTGCGTTACCCGCCACTTCACAGATGAAGTTTTGTGTGCTCCGGTAAAGATATCAGTTAGTTTATTTTGATCAGATTTTAAAAAGTGAAAATGACGTAGGTGTTTTTCTAGGCTTGACCTAGCATAAACAAAAATCTTTCTGAAAAATAAAATAAATTTTAAGGAATGCACCAAAAATATATCACAGGAATAAGGTTCAGTGGAAAACCAGAGCACAAATACCCACTAAAGAAAGAAAATAATAAAAAAAAAAGTACATTTGTTGAATACTTACCCTCTGAGCCCTGCTCAGGAACCTGGGCCAATGTTTTTGGCACAATAGGCTAAAGTTAAAATCCATGTTGTACTTAGTTACTACTGTTTTGTTTGTGGTTGGTTTGTTTTGGTTTGTTTTGGTTTTTTTACAAAATCTCCCTACGCACAAAAAAGAAATCACGTGACTCCTTTACTAACTTGCATATTTATAGTGAAATAGATTGAAGTATAGACTCATAGAGAAGCAGAGATGATGACTGATATAATTTTTGGGTTTTTTTCATGTTTTTCAAAACCTGCCTTGTACAGTTTTAGCGTAAAAGAGAAAGAAAATGTCATTGCAGTAACCAAGACAGGAGAGGAAAAAAAATATGCAAAATCTTGTCTCTGTACAGCTCAAACTCTAGAGAATAACTTTTCAAGAGAGAATTTTTTTTTTTTTTTTGGTAAATTTCATGTCAGCTAGAATTTTGAACTTTATTCCTGCAGTGACTAATTCCCTCTTTAAAGTTTATTTAAGCTTTTTTTTTTGTTATTTTAAGGATGGACTTGGAAACTGGTGTGACGCTTTTCAGCTTCATGTTACAGCTAAACCAGAAGGATGATGAGGGCACTATTTTATTGCCTCTGCAGTTTTCTGTATTTTTACTTTCACTCCCTGTAAGTATCAAACAGTTATATCAGCTTGCTGTGAGGCATGCAAATTTTTTAGCCAGTAGCAGTAAGGAGTAACAATGGGCAGTACTCTCATCTGGGACTCCCTGACCCAAAAACCCAGGTGCCCGGGAGGTAGCTCACAGCATGAAACCAGAGCAAGACTGGAGTTCAGCCCCAGTGGGGTCTTCAAAGAAACACCACCTCTGTTTGGAAGTTTAAAGGCAGACAAAAAAGTGGCAGAAGGACAGACGGATCTGCCACGTCAGGGAGGGACACATGGCTCCACTGGTTTCAAGGAGGGCAGGCAGGACATGCTGGTTTTCATCTGTCCTGCGGATTGAAATCTCATTGGCAGTTGCAAAGCATGGGACATGCTTCTGAAGTGCATCTGCTGCTTTAGTTTCATGCAAAAAGCACCAGGGTCACACACTCCAGGATGACTCTGCAGCAAGAACCACAACATAGATAGTGGGAGTGATCAGGAGATTCCCGTCAAAAGCACACTCCTGATCTCACCTAAAACATTAACACAGTTCATTCAGTCTGAGTTCATTTCCCAGTGTTTTGACTTACACCTTGGAAAATTCAGCAGGTGCAGTTCCAGCAGCACTACGGGCAGAAGGAAATAAAGTGATCCTGTGTAACAATTGTCCCTCTCTCCTTCACTCACTGAAGCTGTACAGGGAAGATTAACAGAGGAACTAGGCATTATTCTACTCTTCCCTCCCTCAGAGAGTTGTGTAGTAGAGAGAAAAATCTGTGTTATAACTGAACTGAGGATTGGTTCCAGCAGTAAACAGTTTCTCAAGGGATATTCAGGAAGTGATATGGTTATAAAACTATGTTTTCTGCCTAGTTAATTTGTTCCTTCTGTTCGTTAGCAAGTTCATCTATCTGACCAGAGAGACAGTTCCTTCAGTTCAACTTCACCACTCTCCTACTTTCACCCATCTCTGCCTTTGCTTTATCTAATATCTTTTTTTCCTTTCTTACCCACCACGGCTCTAGCTCACATTTGATATACTGTCAAAGATACAGTAAATAAACTCTGACCAATACAATTAAAAGTCACCAGTGGATAAAAATTGGAATAATAAAAGAAAAAATAATTTTGAAACAATAGATTTGTAAATCATCACGTGTCTTATGCATTTCTCCCCTTTCCTGAGCCTGCCTGTTTCCATTGCAGCAGCTTTCAAGAGAAGACTGTCTCTTGCCCTCTACTTACAGAATGGACTCTGATGATCACTGGTACCTCCAAGGAATACTGGATTGCAATTAACAAGCAAAATAGTAATGCACAAAAAGAGAAGAATGTGCCTATCAGACAGAAGGATCTAGTTCTTCTGTCACTATTGCATAAATGTAATCAGATTTGACCAAAATTTTTCATTTGAGTTTTCATTGCCAAGGAAGCTTTGGTAGATCATTTTGACCCAGACAAAACAATTACAGGATTGTCTGAACTATAAATATTCCCGTTTCTTTCTTTGACCTTGGCTTGCATTTCTTTTTCTTCTACTTAAGCAATACTATTTCATTCTGAAGGGTTCAAAGGGAGTGAATTAAAAATTAGTAAATAAAACAAATATTAGATAGATACATAACAGAACCCCACTATGGTTTATCTAACCCTCACTAGTCATGAGAAAAGAGTTCTGGGGTCTTACAAGGGTTATACCCTTTGGGTAGATTTCCAAAGATTATGAAGATTGAGACTATAGCCTTGACATGTATTAATGGATAGTGTTGTGCAATCTGCTCACAGTATGATGTGTTTGTATGCTTATGAAGCAACTTCAGAGGTTAATGAGTACAAGTGCATACTACAGATTCTCCACATAATTTTAATCCCCTCGAGAAAAGAAGATGATGCAAAAAAGCTCTTAGCATGTCCTGATAAATGGTAGCAGAGAATTTTAAAGGAGGAGACCATACTGCTCCAGGGGCCCCCAGTGACACAGACGTGCCATTCTTCTCTACCCAGTGCTGAAGACTGGTTAAGTTACAAGATGTATCTTCAGAGGGTAGACATTCCTCCCCTTTCCAGAAAGTTTATTAAAGCATTTATGCAGTGCTTGCTCCAGGTGTCAGATCCTCAGGGCATCTTTTTGCAAGAACTCTCAATCTAGACAGCTATCCAAATCTCACTGTTCTTGGAAGCAAATCTGATTTCATGATCAAGCTCTCCAAGAGCTGACCTTTGTTCTAGTGCAGAAGAGAATACCTCAGGTGGAATCAACAAGGTAATCTTTTTTTTTGACAAGCAAATGAGACCTAGGCTAAAGAGTGTGGTAAATCAGATCAAGGAATTCTGGAAAACAGAAATATTTTCCTGTCTGCATAGTAAAGAGTACGGCTGAAACTGCGTTTATGAGGCCAGAAGTCACAAAAAAAATCTTTTGTTTGTACCATATCTGTTGCTGGTGTGTTTTTACATGCCTTTTCAGAAATCCAATTAACCCATGGAGAATGCTGAGTGAACTATACTAATTGCAACACTTATATATCTCAGATATAGTCTAGTCTGAAAAAAAGCTGGATGAAATTCATCAGAACAAGAGATAGGTAACTCTGAAAGACATAATCAAGCTGACGAATATAAGATGGAGAGAAACAACTAAAGGATGTGATGTGGGACTAACAGTTGGTAACCAGCTGAATCTGTCAGCACAGTTATACAGCTGCAAAAAAAACCTCAAACAAACCATGAGTGTACATTCAAATAAGAGTCCAGCCTGCAAAATAAATGAAGTTGTTCTGCTTTCCGCTGCACTGTATAGACTTTGCTTAACAGAGTTCTATGTAATGGTTAGGGCTCTGTATTTCAAGAAAGATGTGACCGACTGGAGACAGCTGAAAACTGATCAACTGCCTGGAAAATGAGAGTTGAAAGGAAAGATTAAATAAACAGATTGACAGAAAACAGGGAAAGACATAGCGGTCCTAAATGGCTTGTACAAAGACTTTATTTTTAAAAAGTCTTTGTCCCAAGGTTCACAGTGGATTGCAGAAGCAGAAAGAGAAAAAGCTGTTATTTGTATAGCAAAGTATTGGATTCAGTAGTTTGAATGGGCAGATTAGGGAATAAGCATCACTGAACACTTTTAAGGACACATTAGGTAAATATCTACCAGAATTTATACAAACACAGTTAGTCCTGCCTTGGATGTGAGAACACTTATTTTTCTACCCAAACACAGGCTAGAAATGACCATTGAATTCTTTTCCATTCACTTGATTATGATTAATGTGCCTATACAATAATGAGCAAATCTATACAATGTTTCATTCTAATTGTAAATTCTTCTGTCCCTTTGTTTCTTTTACAATGTCCTAACTTCAATCCATATTGTCTTCATTTAAATAATATAAAATTACACTAATTGTTTGTGCAATTTTGCGTAATAATATGGGCACATCTATGTGTAGATGTCATGTAAAGTTCATGGTATTTTATCTTCCTTCTTGACAACCTGAAGAAAACATACCCCCCAACCAACTAGCCAAAAATGTACAGAACTGCATAATTATTAACTGATTTTTGTATATTTTCCAGAACCTTTAGCTCTATTGATCAACTAAACTTTGGTTCATTGGTTGACAAAGCATATTTATTCAGAATGAAGGAAACTATCCTGTTTAACTCTGTGTCTGTGTCTATTCCAGTATTCAAATACATTTAACCTTAGATAATTTCATTGGATAGGAGGCTTTATTATCCCAGATTAGCTATTACTCTGAATGACCTAATTGAATTTCTCGCCTTCTCACTGGTACGTGAATTGCTAAAGCACACAATGACTCTTCCCTTTGTTCATCTCATTCTATAAAAGGAAATAAGCACAAAGAAGCTGAGCATATTTCCTAGTTTCTCATTTTATATACTTCTGTTAGTATTCCCTTTGCTGGTCTTTTACTGTAATTATATTTAGGACTGAAATAATGCTTCAGATTTGAAGACTCTACTATTCAAGGACTGCTCAGGTGTACCACTCATGTTTTGTGACTCCTAATATATTGTCTGGGGTTTTTCCTACTATAAGGAAAGGTGATTCAGAGATATGGTTTGTGAAAGCTAGCCACTGATGGAATAACGAAATAAGTTTATTTTGGAGAATAGTTTTAATATTGGAGAAGACAGAAGCAAGGTGGCAGGTTTTGAAGATGAGATCTCAGATGTTGAGGAACACACAGAAAGCACAGAAGTCAAGCAGGTAAAAAGACCGTGCTGGTGGCAGTGTGGTAAGTGATATGGAGAAAACACATGGAGAAAAACTGGCTCTGAGCAAGGTCGAGGGTGAGGGGAGTTAGATAGAAGAGGCTTATACAAGTGAAGATAACTATCTTGAATTGTAAATTGTGAGAAAGTGAAGATCAAAGAAAGACTGGCTTAAATTGAAATGTAGAATAGTAGAATAAAAAACTGAAGATGAAACAATAGATAGTAGGGGTTTTTAACAAATATTTTTTGTGTAAAGACCTCTCTAAGATATGGACCTCAGCCCTTTTTATACTACATCAAATCTGTGCCATTGAATAGGAAACGTCCAGATCCATGCTTCCTCCTCAAGGCAGGGCAATCTCAACCTAACCCACTCCTGACAGATTATTTTCTTGGTCTGTTCTTCAGGATAGGGATTTCACAACTGCTGTAGATATTCTGTTTAACTACTGACAGAAGAATTTCTCTAATTCATAAAGTATTTCTAGCTGTTCTTTGAGCCTATTACTTCTTGTCCTATCCAGAGTGAACATAGAAAACACTTGACTGCCAAACTCTGTGGCAACCTTTTACGTATTTGAAGACTTAAGTTTTTTCTAAGTCCCTTCCTCCCAGGCAAGCCAATGTCAATCTTTTCTCATAAGTAACACATTATGGGGCCCGAAATAGGGTTTTCCACTGGACTGTTTTCAAGTGTCCTGTATTTTTTACATGCATGGGACCCAAATCTGATTATGAGCAGAGCAAAAGAATTGCATCCTGTGTCTTGCAAAACCATGCTCCAGTTTATAAACATCCAGTATGAAGTTTCTATTCTTTTCAGAAGTTTAGTTCATGATCACCTCCAATGTACAGGTGCTTTTCTGTACAGTGCTGCCCAAATTTTGTGCCACCTGCTTTCTGTTTGGACAGCTGGTTGCTTTTCCACTTGTCTGTATCAGGTTGTCCCCTGTTGCAGGCATACTGGAGGAATGGTCAGCCCATTTGAAAGAAGGAGTGACTGGCTCTTTCAAAACCTGAATGTCCTTTGCCACTGTGATCCTACTCAGTGCTGTGAATTCCAGTCTGGACCCACATGGACGTAGGTTAATGACGTGAATGTATACAGTGTTGATACCCTTTCTATTACTGAACTTAACAAAGCCACTGGACTCTGTTAGCAGTGTTAGAAGTCATTCCAGTCTCCACAGGGATAATTAGGTAAGGACACGGCTACAGATGCTGACTAGGTCTCTTTCATTTCCTGAAGTCCATGCTTCTGTTTGCAGAGTCCCTTTGGTACAAGGTTGAATAAATCAATTAGATTTCTTTAACAAAAGTTGATTAGAGAGATCTGTTTCATCTAGATTGCATGTTCAGTTACTGCTGTCCTAGAAACACACCCTTTGAGAGTGATATTCCCTTCAGGATAAAAATGATGAGGGTGAGCAGAGCTTGCTGAACCAAGAGGACTGAGGATGAATCCCAAGAACACAGAACTCTGGAGGAACTTCTGCTCTCAGTTGTGGGGTTTCAGATGGGGTTAGTTGTACTGAATAAGGAAGGGTGTAGGAAAATTTAAAAAAGGGAAAACAGCATCTTTAGATACTTCTTGCAGTTTCTGAGGTCCTTCTTTCTAAAGAAGTACTTTCTTTAAGTAAGAAGTACTTCTCTCTTAAAAGACGGGCAGCGTTTCAATCCAGCAATTCCATTGTGGAACAATTTACCACAAAGAAGGAAGCTCATTTGCTTTCTGGCTGCAAACTAAATCTGATTAAAGAACTTTCAGGGTACAGCTACCTAATTAGCACTGTTAACACTACTGCATATTTTGACTGTAGTACAAATTATTATACTGGGAGAACATAAATGCTGAGAAGAAACTGTGCTATTATACCTGAACTGCCCTTTACACTTTTGGCGTCACAGCAGGTGGACATGCAAGAAGCAGGAATGTCCCCAGCAGATACTGCTGGCCAAAGATTTCAAATTTCAGCCCTATTCTGTGTACACATACCAACAGTGGAGTACACATATGGACAAATACTCCAAGTGGAAATAAATGTTTCAGCAGTCACACTTCATAACAGTAGTGAGAATCAGAACCTCATGTTTGCAACTCTTCATCACTTCTATGTGGGAATATCTGAAAGCCTTAATTGTCCATGGGCCTAATCATGAGGTGATGATCACTGCCAAAAGTGCTGAGAGCTCTCAGCTTCCACTGCAGTCAGAGTGGGGAGATGAGGATACTCGGTACTTCGCAGCAGCAGCATCGTCCTGTCTCTCCAAACCCATACTGTTTTCTGAAGGTCCTAGTTGAGAACAATTGTTGTCACTAAACAAACAATAACAGCTCAGCTGCAGTCTCAGCTTCTCTCAGACCAACAGCCTCAATTCCCTAACTTGGCTTCGAAGAAATCCATTTCCAATTCCGGAGGAGAAACAAAGCATTTGATCTGTGACACACGTAAGACCATTCCTTCCTCTGTCCTCCTGTGCCTTTCATGTCTCCTTGAATTGCATCTCTTACTGCCAGTGTGCAAGGGAAGCCAATTCTGGTGATGCCAACAGGACTCCTCCAAGCAGGCTATGTAGCATCAAAGAGCTGCTCTTCAGAGGAAACCTGGAGCAGTGCCTAGAGCAAGCGCAGGCTGCCAGCCCTCAGAGAAACATTTCTGTTATTGAACAGGGCCAAGGGGCACTGGCGGCCTGTCCTTCTTTTCATCAAATCAATCAGGCACCAAGGAGCAATTCCAGCAAAACAGTCCAAAGTAAACATTGTGATTTTGAGAAGGATAAATGACATAAGAAGCCAAATGAGTCCTCGAAGAAATGGTGTGGTAATATTTCATTAGACCACCTACTGCCACAGTTAAACAGCTCCATTATGTACAAGCGTAAGGTGATGAGGTCTTGAAAAGTACGGGAGCCCTGCAGGAAGGATGGGCCATATTCTTCCTTTAAAAGCAGACTACAAAAGAACTTCAGAAATCCTGGCCCTGAAGCTTGTAAAACAAATAATGAGGCAAATTTACTGATAAGAGTGCTTTAAGGCGACTGTTCTTTCTGGATGTATGTTGATATTGGTTGTTTTGTTTTGTTTTTTTAATGCACAACAAATCTTTACTAAGGCCAGGACTGTGATAATGGATTTGCTTTCAGTGTCCTAGATCCCATAAACAATGCCAGTGTGTGCAGTGTATCATTTTCATTTTTACTGGTAGCTAAGCTGTTGTGCAACTTGATGAAAGGGACATGTTTTTTAAAGCTACTCTCCTCATAATCTGTTGAGCTACATTTATTCAGAAGAGTGAGACTGTTTGAAAGCTAAGTCTCATACCACAAAATTCATAGTTGTCTTGCAGTCCTAATGCTTGTGGTCCAAATCTTTGACTTCTCTCTTTCTGACAGTGTGGTCATTTTAAGGAGTACAGTAAAGTTAAGCAAACAAGATTGACATGTCACTTAACAGAGACAACAGTAAAAAGGAACAAATTATTGAAAGGGACTGTCCGCGTCTCCCTTTAATCACCAGCAAACCTAGACATTATCTGCAATTGCCCGGTGCCTTTTCTTTATTAAACTTGCATTGTTTGTAGATATTCTTGTGTGTGGTGAATTGAAGAAGCCTCTGGATTTAGACAGGAAAAAGAAGTGCTGAAATTTGGTATGGAGGATTTAGATGGTCAGCCTACAATCGCTTCATGGTCACTGCTATTTATCATCCCCTTACTCTTGCCTGTAGTAACATCCTCCGGGCAACACCTACCCATCTCATACCAGTATCCTTGTACACTGACACAACACTCCCCAGAGAAACCTCCCTGTTTGGTTGTTCTGAGCACCTCTAGGATTTTCCTGGCACTCCAGACTTTTCTCTGGCACCCCAGGCCCCCCGCAGAGTGCCACCACCCCTCTCCCACTTGCCAGCCTTTGCCCGGCACGGTGTCTTACCCCGTGCTCCCACAGCCATGCGGTGCAGGGAGCCGTGAGGGGCAGCAGGAGGCTGGGTGCTGCACGCAGTGCCAGGCCTCACAGATGTGGTGCTCCCCATGGGGGTCTGGTGGGTCAGGGCCAAGCAGGCAGAGCCTGTCCCACCCCCAGCCAGGACCATGCAGCCGAGGGCACCGGGGCAGCCCCAGCCCCAGGCACCTCCCTGGAAATGGCCAGGCTGGGACATGGGCCTGGGGGTGGGGGTCAGGATTTGGGCCTAGTGAGGGGAACTGGGGTCAGACATGCCTGCAGGAAGACCCAGCGAGGCTGAGGGCAGGAGCCTTGGCTGAGGCAGCCCCCAAGGAAAGGGGGTCCAGTCCTGGCCAGGGCGTTTTCCAGCTCTTCCCTCACTGCAGCTCCTGCCGTGGGCAACAGCCCTGCCTGCCGCCAGCTGAACCCCTGGGAGGGAGGGAGGCTGTTCAGGGGCCTGACAAACGGTTGTTATTCAGATGCACCCCACTGTTATTCTGAACTTCTCTGGTCTAGAAGTCTTGGCAGGGCTGACTCTTTTGTAAAATTTTAGATATTTTGTCATTCATACCAGGTTATGAAATTTGGTGGTCTTTTAGTGAAACACAAAAGCAGTCCTGCCTGCCAAACCAGGTGGCTCAGAGCTGCAAAGACTGTGTGAAAGGTTTCTGCAAGACATAGAGATCAGTTAAAAATGTATTCATGCTCACTTTATCAGAAATCAGAAAATCAGATGTGTAATCCCACATAGGAATTAGAGCCAGAAGTTGTACCTGTTCTCTAGGGCTGCTTTTCCCCCCGTGCTGTTTCAATACCAAGCTTTGCCTTCCAGCAGGACAGCAGCCATCCCACTGCATGAATTTCTGCTATTTCTTCACTAGGCAATTTACTGGGACAGGCTGTGTTGAAATGAAACTTCAGCTTTGCTGATACCCCTTTGGCTTTGTCAAAGCAGCTATAAAGAGCAAAAATGGGATGAAAGACCGTATAAAGGTCTGCCAGAGAATTACCAGACTGTTTAACTATTTCAAACCAGTTTCTATTGAAATAAAAACAATAGCAGATCCCCAAGTGGTAGGACTTTTTTTTTTTCCTAAATCTTTTCCAGCCTTTTTCCCTGGATGTATAACTGTTACTTCTATCCGTATCACCATAGATAGCAATGTTTGTGTTCAATAACATGGAGGAAGACAATTAGTCTAAAAGATCTTATGTGCTGGTGGACAAACTAAACTCTTTCCTCTTGCCTTTTCAATTCCTGCTTAAGACTTCACATCAGATACTAATGAGAAAGAACAAAAAGTGACTTCTGGGCAAATTGTGTTTTGTTCTCGGTTCGTCACCAACCTTCTATGGAAATCTGGGGAAACCCCCTTACCTGTCTATTACAGCTTTCGCCACCTGCCCTTCCCTCCACTCATGGCTTCCACACATGCTTGCACATGTGTATCATCTTTAGTCTATCATCTTGACGATTTAACAAATTATCCAGGACAACAAACTGCATCTTAAACTGTGCTTGTGCAGTGCCTAGCAAGTAATCCCTGAAGATTGGCTAGGGCCTTCTGTACTAATATAAAACAAAGAAATGACAACAGTGGCTTGGTTTTGTTTGTTTGTTTTAAATTCCTGTGAATAGACCACTCATGAGGGCTCTTCTGGTATCACCAGTGACGCAAGTAACTCCATGGGCATTGGAACTAGTGACTGGCTTCCAGTGCGTTTATGTCTTCTAGCCAGTTTTTCACTGAATTACATGAATGTTGCCTAATAAGCTTTACCCTTATCAAAGAGAAAGAGATTAGAGATTCGCTAATTATGAGAAAAGATTTCAGTCTTTCTGTGACTTACTAGTAAAAAGAGAATCCACATGGCAGAGAAATCTTAATCAATCCTATCTATGCAAAAATCATAAGTACTTAATTATCTTTGAAATATCTGTCAAATTCAGCTCTGTCAAGTCGATTAATACTGGCCAACAAGCTTAAAAGTTCTGTTAGTGGTTTACTAGCAGATGATAGACAGATGGACAGCGTGATCATGCCAGCTTCATTTCTTTGAGAAACCAGGATTAGTAAAAAGCTTACTTCAGTTCCTAGTTAATTTCTCACTGTAAAATTGGTCTAGTAGGTATAAATCATGTCCTTTGGTTTACTTCTTTTGACTGTTCTTTTTTTGTTTGTTTGCTTGTTTAATTTCATATTTTTCTTATTTAGACTACAGTCAAGGGAAATGTTTTTCAGTCAGAGGAATAAAGAGCCCTTGAGAAGCAGCATCATCATGGTGCTCTGCAATCATCTGATTTTCTGATGGAGAGCAGGTGTCTTGGGACCAATCAGGCAGTTCTGGCAGTGATTAAACCCAGTGCCAGCTCTAGACATCTGCTGGTCTAAACAGGACTACATTGACTTCCTGTGTCTGTCTAATAGAGTAGTCAGGACTCTGTCTTCCCTAGGGATCTATATAATTTGATGTCCTGCATGTGGTACTAAATGTAGGTTAAATATAAGATAACTGTACGGTTTCACGCATATCAGTGTTCCTTTTTTTTAAAGTCAGATTTAAGTTCACCACTGAAATCCCAACCTACTTACAGATTTTCTTGCTCAGTGTAACTTGCTGTTGAAGCTCTGCCATTAATGATGAAGCACCTGAATCCGGTGCTTCTAGCAGGCTATGTAAGAGATCCTTTAATTTTCTGTCATCTTTTATAGAGTCAGAGACTGGTTGAGGTGGGAAGGGACCTCTGGAAATTGTCTAGCCCAACCCCCCTGCTCCAAGCAGGGCCAGCTGGAGCAGTTGCTCAGAACTAATTTTTGGTTTAGTGATGAGGTTTCTTATATCCCAGCAAAGGTCTATATATCACAGCAGTGTTCCCAAATTTTTAGGAGATGATTTATATCTATTCCAATATTGTTAATATCTCTAGAATTAGCAATGTCAAGTGAATGCAGCTGCTAGGATCCAGAATCACAGCCATTTGGGTCCTTCTGTCTGTTCAGAGTCTTTTTGCTTAAGCTCAGAAATAAGTCTTCAATGAGTCGAGTCATTCTATTCAAATGCCTCAGTGCAGAGATGTAAGTAAAGCAAAGGTCAACTTGGATGAAGTCAGTTGAATAAACACAGGTAATGAATCCTTCTGAACTAGCATAGTCAGAAACAAAAACTTGCTGTATTTGCCTGGACAAAATTAAGTCCATTTTGAAAAACCTTTATGGAATGATTTTTCTATACTCCATTACGAATGCATAACAGAAATGTTCTCACTACTAGACCATACCAGAAAAATATAGAATATCTATAGTGTTATAGTCACTTGTGACTGGAGCACAACAGGAGAGATACTTTCCTCCTGCATCCTAAAGAATAGTTTTGTAAGTGCATACCTCTTTTGGCTTGGTTTTGAGGTTTTCAGATTTATTTGTCCTATTTCATACACTTACATTAAAACAAAAACTTTGTTCTAGGAAAGTCTGTTTTTCTTCACGAACTGTAAAGGATAAAGCATTAGGCCAGGTATAGATATCTACATCTCAGATGGTTAAATCCCATTTCTGCTTTGGGTCTTTTTTTCCATTTATTTACCAGAATATCATCTGTCTCACACATCTGGAAATACAGCATTTCTTATAGCCATAGCTGCAAATGGGACATTGTGATACACAGACCAAATGGCCAGTCCTTTATGACCAATATTCCTTTGGGAAATATGATTTAAAAGATGCCCTCGGCTCACCATTAACAATCTCAAATAATTTCTGTTTCCATCTTTAAGAAGCCTCGGTATTTCTTAGGTATGAACGGGGATCAGTGGCCTTCATCCTGTTCTGAAAGGATGAAGAAAACAGAAATAAGAAAAATCCCCTGAACAAAAAGTATGTAAGTGAAAAATTCTACCTCTGTAAGCTCACTCTAAGGAACATAACTTCTGTATTTTATGCATACGTCTAATTCTTCAGCCTGCCTTTGCACAAATGAAGCAAGAATTTAGTCCTCTGGTTTTATAATCTATTTAATAAAAAATACACAGTACCAAAGAAAGACTAGCAGCTGGCTTCTGATGCACACCGCACAGCAGTTCCCCAGGGTATCCTGCCAGGCATCTTAGGTGGTTCAGATACTGGCTGATGATCTCTGCAGACTAGACCCTACATTTCTTCAAGTACTGATTATGACTTTGAGCAGAGTATTTTTCTCCCCCTGCCCACCTCTTTAGTGTGGTTTGTCAGTCCCTATAAAATTTTGTGCAATTTTATTGTTGCTGCTTTCCCCGCACTCATTCCTCTAAGCCACATCTGGTATGTTACATGTCTCCATCTGAGAGATTTCTGCTGGCTTTCCAATAGCTTCAGTAAAGTGATACTGGCATAGGTACTTTAAAAAAGCGGAGGCCCCTTTGCAGCACAAATCATCACAATATGTCTCCATCTGCCGCTGAGCCAATAGGTTTCGTGCTGATGTTTTTGCCTATGACTATTTTGAATCAGCAGCTATGCTTTTGTTAACAGGAATTGTGCAAGAGGTTCATTTTTCATTGTGATTTGCATGCAAACCACTGTGCATACGAGCACTTACTTTGTATATGCCTATATACAGGTTTCTCTATATGAAAGTGTGCTTAAAAATGGATATAAGCACAAATGCTTTTTGACTGACCCAGGGTGAGCAAAATTAATATCCTTGACCCAGTAATCAACAGAAAGCCTATATTAATAGACTTTATTAATAGAGTTTCCCAAGGTTTTATGCCTCACAGTTGAACCACACAAATTCAGATGCCCTCCCCGCTCCTCACCCTGCAATATCTCTGTCTCATCACAAGGGTCGAATTCTTCCCTTCTTCCCACGGCAGCACCTCTGGCACTTGCGAGGCTCCCTACCTCTTTCTGAAAAAGCAAAAAAACCTCTCTTTGACAATTAAACTATTCTTTTTATAGTATACAAAATGTGTTTCATTCAGTATAAAAATAAGGAGGATTTTTTTTTTTTGCAATGTACTCCCTGAAGTTTTACCAATATCAAAGTGAAGTATCATCAATGGAAGAGAATGAAAACAAATAAACCTTAGATAGATCAGTTGACAAATACATTTGGCATTCACAGTTTCTTATTAGACAAGTTTAAAAAAAAATCCCTTTGGCTTAATACACTTCAGGAAATTAATATTTAACCTGAAGAAAATTTAGAAACCCCTAAAAGCCCCCATCAGGAGTTGTTATTTGGCGTTGTGGGACCCGGTAAATAGCTGTACAGATTCCTCCTATCAGCCTTTTTGTCTTCATCCTTCTCCAGTTTCCTTCTCAGCACCTACTGGTCTGTGATGCTGGGAGACTCTGCCTCCCATGACCTTGGTGTTGCTGTGCGCTTCTGAGAGCTGTGGCAGGTAAAAAAGAGAGGATTTTCTACCTTTCCTATAGGTTATCCCAGGGACAAATGGAACAAAATCTGATGTGACAGGGACATCACAGTGCAGAGCATAAACATGTAAAAGCCTCAGATGATGACATCATACAAAAATACGGATATAGCAGAAATTTAAAATGCTCTGAGATTTTTTCCTTTTGAATTAATAACTCTTTCCACAGCTTCAGTTTTATTTTACATTTCTAATGCAAAACACTTGCAACATAAGAAGAGTCAGTCTTTTTGCTAAAAGATGATATATGTCCCTCAAAATTATGAACATATGTTTGAAAAACTGGTAGTCCTAATAAGGCAAATTGACAACATTGGTTCATCCCTCAGGGGCACGTCTATGCAGAGTAAAGACTGAGCAACAGAACAGGTAAAAATGTCTCAGATACTTGCCTTTTCTTACTTTACTTATTAATTTCTTCACAGTGAAATGTTTACAGTTTCTTGTAAAAATTAGTATTTTTTCTTGAGAAATACCAGTTCTGCATCTTGAATTATTTAGACATCACAGCCCAAAGGTTTTCCAATCCACTTTTCAGTGTTGAAACTTCTCTAGAATATTGCAGCAAAGGGCACAAAAATGTACATTGATAAAATCTTTTCCATATCCATCTGGAAGTGTCAACATTTTAAAATTCATACTAATATTTAATCAAAACTGGACAGAAAAGTAAACTTCTGTTTATAAGAAGGCTATACGTGCAAGTGGAGCATTGATTTCTTTTGAAGCTATAGAAATTAATGCAGTAGTTTTCCAAGTAACCTTTTATTTCTGAAAGTACTGAAAAAACTACAGTGGCTCCACTCTGTTTCGGGAATTGGGCAGGACCTAAAGAGCTGAAGTAATAGCTGATATGAAAAAGGTTGTGATTTACCAACTGGTTTGTTAAATCACAATATTTCATGCTCCGGTGGGAGAAACAATACAGGGAAGAAAGTATGTACATAATTATGGAGCTAAACAATGCACACTTTTTGAGAAATATCAGCCCCCACATTATAAACTTGTCCTGGACAGGAATGAAGAGGCACAAGCAATGATCCTTCATAATGCTACAACACCACAATGCTTTGCACTGGAGTATTTTTAAGACCTCTTTCAAATCATTATTTCATCCTCTTGGACATACAGGAGCATTATGAAACCCCAGTGCACAGAAGAAAAAAACAACACTGGCATGAATATTCCAGAAATAAGCAAGTAAGACTGTTTAGCATTAATCTACATACATCATTAAGAAAAAAAAATCTTAAGTACAGCATTCAGGTGTTAAATCTGGAACTAGACTGTAGACAGATGCATTGGCATGAGGATAGGGAAAGTATTTTAAGTACAGGCAACACAGCAGCCATGGACCAGATCCGCAGACTTCAGTGTCTGAAGTAACTCTGTGTGGGCTTAGCACATTTTCCCCCTCTCCTCTGTAGGGGACTGCACACGGGGATAGTCGCATGCAGGATTTCTTACCATGGCTATTTCTTTGGCTGTCGCAATGGGTCAAGTGGAATCATGCCACAGGTGCCAGCTCCTGCTTTCAGTAACTCAGTTGTACTATTTCTCTCATCAGAAGACAGTCAATGCCCACTGGAGGAAAACAATTCTTTCTCTCTGCAGAAGAGAGAAATGGTTCTGGCTAGAACTTTCCTTCCTAAGACACATGATTTCAGTAAAAACTTAACCAGGCATCAGGTCTTCCATGCAGTTAAGAATGATTGCTAATAACAAAAGCCAGTTTCTCATTTTTATTCATAAAAAGTTACCAAAGATGGGAATGGAACAAAAAAAACCCAAACCTAAGAGCTGAAAAGATTTTACACAGAAGACCCTTCAATCACTGCAGAAAAGTGGATATTATCCACTCATTTTCAAATGTAATATAGTAAATATTCCCCCCCTTTTGAAAACATTCCAAAAATATTATTTGTCTTACTAATAAACTCAGACATTATATTAAATACCTGGGTCATTTGTTAAATTAGCCATTAGTTAGTTATGAAACATTTTTCTGTACTCAAAACTGGAGATACATTTGAAAGTCTGGGCCTTCCAGTGTATAGGTCTCAACCTGCCAAATCTAACAAGTTAGCAGAAAAGCGTTCTTTTGATCTGCCTCTCCAGCATAGTGCCCTATGGTTGGATGAATAACCAGAATTTTCAGATATAAATAAGGGAATATGGAAGCATGCAAATAAGATAATTTCTGTGATAGTCTGTCTTCATTTCTCTTAAAGGGACGTTAATTCCTTGTTAGAGGAAAGTCTAAACAGGAAATAGCAGGAGCTGATGTTTTCATATTGTTGTCATGACTTGTGCCTGTTTGTTTTGAAATGGATGGTCTTGTGATAAAGACACTGACCTAGTGCTCAGAAGCCCTCTGCTTCATTTCTGTTCAGCCACAGCTTCCCTCTCCCTCATGTTTAAGAGGGAGAGGATATTATCTTCTCACACCACAGGGAAGACTGATGCTAGGCATGAAGAACAATAGGTTTCTTGATTGTCCAGTGATGGAAGATACAGTTCCTACTCAGGGTTGGGCAATCTTCCTATCTATAACCACGAATGGCTTAATTTCTTTCCATTTAACGAATAATACTGCTTTAAAGTCTATTTCAAGCTCTGGACACCAGTCTTTGATGGAGACATCATGTAAGATGATCCGAGAGAGTACTTTATTATATTTGACCACTTTAATGTTGTTGAATAAACCAATAAAACTATAAAGTCTTCAACTGAAAGCAAGGAGTTAAATCCTGTGGAAGGATTTGGTGCTATATAAATAATAGTCCTCTCAGTTCCCTCTGTGTACAATAGAGGATGCTTCCTTCTCAGACAAGTGGGAGCTTTTTATTCACATATTAATGAAAAAAGTGAGTGTAGAGTAACTCTTTAGTCCTGTCTTTTTTGCTGCATTTAATTAAAAAGAAGAATTTCCAAGAAGAAAAAACCAAGAATGTGGTCTCTTGCCATTTTACTCCCTATCCATTTATCTGAAAATTGTGTAAATCTTAACTTGAGCATTTAACAATGTTCTGGTTTTCTCCCTGCTCCTGATCTCCTTTACAAACATTGGAACTTATCTCTTTAAATGGACAATCGCTGTTGTCTAGAGCAGTGATTGCCAGTATCTTTGTAACTGAGTCTCACTTGAGAAAGCTAGTGATCTTCCACATGTCACTGGTTTCAGCTCTAGACGTTGTCCCCACTTCTGCAACATCAAGGCTGAGCTACTGCATATAGTTAAACCCACTGAATTACATCCATGACCAGCTGGGTGGTCCTTTACTTCTCACTGCAAAATCCTAGAGCAGAGACACTGCAGCTGAATCTTCAGAAATCAGGACAGATTAATTTGTTTGGGCTCCGTGCTCCAACTCTAAAGTACTTGAGTCTCACCAGCCAGGAATGTCTTAATAATTGGTAGCCACTGCTCCTGAATATCTGTTAAACCAAGCTGAGATATCGTTTTTGCCATATCTTGAATCATTGTCTCTTTATGATAGGCAGATCATAAATTTCTATTGGATGTTGTTGCTGAAAACTCTGTGTTTCATTTTCTTCACATACATAAAAAGGCATTGGTCAAAAATTATCCATTGCAGCAGCCTGACAGTGCCTGCAGCTTTCCACCCTCTCCCTTGTTTTCTTTTGTGTCAGCATGATTTAAAGAGAGGATATCAGCTCACAAAGGGAGTGTCAAGACTATATCTCCTAAAAGTAACTGAATAACTACGTAATCTCAATGACTAAAAGCAATTTCTAAGTTACAAGTTACCTTATTACAGCTGTTGCTAAGATTTGAAGCGTGATTTGCAATGCATGCCTCCAGCATCCAGAGACTAGCGCATTCAGCAGTGCTGAAAAGAGTCCAGAAATGTTAGCAGATGTCTGAAAAGAAATTCACTTGCTACTAAAGGAACAACACCAAACATGTTCACATCTAGCTCTACAAATATCAAGATGAACAGTTAATGATCAATGATCATTGACAGGATAAAAGGTTGTAAAACATCTGTCCAACTCATTTGCCTGATTCCAACTGTGGCCAGTAGCAGATGGCTAGGGAAAGCATTAAGGACAAGACAAGCACAGAATGACACTTATCCTTTGCAAAATATGTGGTTTTTAGTGTGTGTGTGTGTGTGCGCGCGTGCTTGTATGACACGTCTACACAAGAGCTAGACAGAGAGACTTGGAGAAGGCCATAACCATGGGTAGCATCCTGTACCCGAACAGAATTGCAACATGACAGCTGATCTTTTCAGCAAGTGGAGGAAATTCTTCTACCTTTGATGTACTGCATGAACCCATTACAGGTACATGCACACAAGCAGTAAAAGCAAAGCAGAATATTTTTTTCTAACATGCAGTTTTATGATGAAATATACACTATTCACTCTTTCCCAAAGTCTGTGAGAAATAAAGCCTGTCAATGAAATTAGACAGTAACAGACCCAAAATTGGTAAAAGGAAATTTATACTATATAACGTGTATAATCAATCTCCAGAACTCTCAAGAGGTTGAGAAGTGGGATTACAAACCCAAGATATTTATATGAATAACAAGAAAATTTGCATTTATACTAATGCAAAATAAGCCATGCAGGCATGAAGGCACAAACCACCCATTAGCTGCCTAGGGCTAGGAATGATGTTTCCCTTCTAGGCATGCTAATGTATGATTTTTAATGATAAAGATTTTACACCTTCCTCTGGTGCCTTTGGTACTGGCAGCTTTCAAGAAGCAGGATAATGGATTAGAAGGACCTTTGATTTAATCAGTCCCAGGTTTTTTTCGCTTCAAGTCCCCCTTCCTGATCTACAAGGGTGGTCTTCTCCACACTGGGAATACGACGGTGCCAAGTTATTACACAGTTATTTATTTTTCATATGGCTTTAGAGAGCAGATGTTCCCATGCAAGCCTTAGAGCTCTTCCTCTATGGAGGTTTGCAGCACAAGCCGAACCCTGAATCTCATCCAGATATCCCTCAAGTCCATAGCAAAACTCCCACTGAGCTGACCAAGACGAAGGTTTGGCCCACTGACTGTGATAGTCTGTTCAGCTTCTGCCCCCATCGTGTAGCTAGCAGGGAGTAGACAGAGATGTTGGCATTCATGATGCCAATATTTGGGCTGCCTGATGTGCGAAATCACAGGTATAATCCTGGGGTGGGGTTTTTTTCCTTCCTTTCTGGAAGAAACCATGGTAAAAGTGTTACTCTTATGATGGACAAATCCTTAAATGCTGTGAGTTCAGCTTAACTTTTCAGAATTCAGAGGCTTCTCCAAAGTTTATCTGAAAACCCCATGTTTTACAAGTGGTCAAGAAGTCTCATCAGAACTTAATTTCGGGGAGGGGGGGGGGGTATCAGGTTTTCAGTATTTCCTGGATTTTTGGCTGGCCCAGAAAAAATAAGAACATAAAACTTATCAAAAGGATTTTAAAGGGGAGGAAATTTATCATTGACTTTTAGTAGATAGAAGCCTGATACTCAGGGAAATGAAAAAAATTCTGCCTAGTGTCACGCAGGAGTCAGTGACAGAATCAGTGCCTGCTGTCCTCTGCTTCCCCTTGTGAGAAAAAACAGACTTTCTGCAGGGATTTCAGGCCACCTTCTTCCATACCCATATCTCTCCCTGGGAAACAGAAGTAGAGAGGCTGCAAAATTTTTAAATATGTATTTTTCCCAAGTTACCCAAATATTCCTGAATGTCTTCAAAAGCCTGTAGTTAGAACAACGGACAGAGGTCAGAGGATGTCATTGCTTTATGTGAACCTGCTCATTCACAGCATAATATTTGCTTTTTTGGTCCTTCCCTCTCTGTTTTTCTCAGAGACCCTATACTAGTACTGAAGTGCTGCTGTTATGGTTTCACATGTTTCCAGTCATCTTTTTTTTTTCCCTGGATCTGTTTTGCAGGGTTTTTTTTTTTTGTTGCCATGCAGGGTTTTAATTTCTTTCCTTCAAATCATCACTAAGTGTTCAAAACTCTCTTGCAGATCCATACCAGAGATTTAAATGGGACTCTTAAGAACAAGAGTAACAAGATCTTGATCACTTTATTACCTGAACAATGTCAATCGTTGACATCCTTGCAGCATAAAGAGAAGAAAGCCACCTCTCTACAAGACTGAACATTTGTATTCATTTAAAGGACTCATCAAAAGAGTATATGGCTTTCTTGTGTAATGTTCTGAGTACTTGCACTGGAACGAAAAGCCAAGGAAAGCGAATAGCTGGGATATTTGTAAGGCCAAGAAAAAGGTAATAGTTGGGATAATTATAAGAGAATATGACTTGAGTTCACACCTCAAAATTGCCATTTTGGCATGCTGGGCATTCTTACTTTTCCTAATCCAATTCAAATTCCCCTCCCTGGGAGCAGTTCATACTCATGGCAAAGACAGCTCATGCTAAGAATTTTTTCTTGTATTTTATTCTGTTTGGCTAGTGACGATTCAGTGGCTCATGCAACTCTCCAGCAGGAAGGCAATCCTCGCTCACACCAACGAATCCCAATGACTCAGATGGGACTCACAGCAGAAGCAGTTACAGAATAAGATTGTATATTTGTTCAAACACATCGGCCAAGACACAATACAGAGAATGGTGTACAAGTCCAGCAAAAAAAGAGAAGCAGGACCAAAACTTGTCAGTTGCAATGTCAAAAATAAAACTTGGGATAGTTTGCCAGATAAAGACTTCATGCCGAATGATGTCTTGTCAGAGAGACTAGAAAACCTGAGAAGACAGTCAGCGATTTGTAACCAAGCAACAGATTTGCTGGTTTGCTTGAAATGAACTGGTTTATAGCAAGGCAAGAGGCTTATTTAACTGAGGGCTTTGGGGAATGGCATATTTTCTTTAAAGAAACATTTTAACTATAAAAAAGGTAAAGAGAATTTTGTTTATAAAACCTTTTTACAGTTTATTTCCTATCATTAATTTCTTTATATATATATATATATATATATATATATATATATATATATGAGGATCTGACTAAATGAACCAGGACCTTAAATGATAAAGTTCTGTCCCTGTAAACAAATAAATAATTATTTACAATCTTTGGCAAAACAAAATGAAACTTCATTGATCTCACTCTCTCTCACACACACACTTGCAAGGAAAAAAGGAAAAAGAAATTAAAAAAACATCATAAATAATTTACATAGAATAGGAAAATTATGATACAGTCCAAATATTAACATCTTCATCCCCACACTGATGTCTCTCTCTGACAAAACAAAAAACCCTACACAGCCATTACAATCATTACATTTAATGAAGTCACCCTCACTTCTGCTTGGGACTTGGGGATACAATTTGAAATACCAAAAGTAAGAAACTGAAACATTTAAAAACCTCATGAAGAGGATTTGAAAAAAAGACAAAACAAAATGGAAAAAAAAAGAAAACCAAAAACAAACACAAAAAGATTTGATAATATGAACACTATAAAATGTGCAATAAAGTCAGCAACTGTGGATTCCTTTCTAATGAATATAGCAACAAAATCTATTTCAAGGGAGAAAAAGTCGATTCAATATTTAGCTCACTGTGCCATATAAGAAGGCAGAGGTACTGTATTATTCCATTAGTTAACTCATCTATGAATAAAATTACACCAGCATGTGATTTTTGTGAACAAAGCTCATACAACTTAAAACAAAAAAAATGTTAAACATGTTTATACTATTGTATATCTGAGTAACTGTTGTATCTGTTTAGAATAAACACTGGTATCCCTTCAGCATTATTTAAGAAGTTCTATATACAGCAGACATAGGTAACAATACAAAATATTAAAATTAGGGTAACTGGATATATATTAAGGTTCCATTTATAAATTCCTTATTATTATTCATTTAACTTTAATGCATACATGAATATAACCCATGAAACTATACTTAAGTGTGTACCATGCTTTGACAATATCTACATATTGTGATATGCTTTTAAAAACAGCTTTAAAATACCATTATTTGTGAATGTATTACTGATGCATTATATGACATGTTTTAAAATAAATTATCAGAGAAGGCAGCTTGGTGTGATAATCATAATAAATACTAACAAAATATTTATAAATGGAACCTTAAATTCATACGTTACCAAATTAAGTAATAGTGGCGTTGCCACCTTTTCAAAAACCCACATCAGGATTCAGGATGTCAAAGTGCTTTTTGCAGCAGAGGTGGGAAAGTGGTTCAGGTCCATTTTACTCCACATGGCCATGGTATATTCTTTTTTACAAGGGAATGCAAAATATGATGGAAATGGAACAACTGGGAATAATTTTTTGGAAGTCAGACAATAGTGATAGCTTTGGATGTTTAAATGAGTCACTCTTCCCTTTCACATGAGAGTTTCTAGTTCAATTCTGTTTGGCCTGAATTAAGCCTCTACTAAACAATGCTTTAGGTTGCAAATTTGACGGTTCTACCAACTGTAATTTTAACGGGTGTTATTACGAGCATCCTCATTAGCTAAAGAGCATCTTTCTGGATCAAGAATTGTTCATAATTGACCTTTACTTTATTATTCAAAGGCATTTTCATTGTTATTATAGATAATGTTGGTGTGGCTCTTCATTACTTTGCTAAAATTAGACCCAGAGGCTTTGTGTTACTGAAGTCCAGTCCTGATCAGAGCAAGGAAGTGTCAACCATACACCTAAAAAGTTATTCAAATACATTTTTCCTCACTTAAAGACAGTGACTGATAACCATCACCCCCCTCTTTTTCTCCATATATATATAAATACATTAAGTAATTACATTTTTATATGTAAACGTCATTCCTTAAAAAAGACAAATAAACAAACAAACATGTTTTGCTAAGTTTTCACTCTACAAAAGTGTTCTAATGTATCAATCTGCTTTTGCTTCATTGGTGGGTCGGATGCTCACATTTAGGTTTCATTAGTCCTGGCTGTGAGAAGGCACTTGGGTGGAGGGATGGCTGAGGCACTTCTGGCAGCAGGGAAGTACCTGGTGAGTGGAGCACGAGGACAGAGGACAGGAGGTACACAAAAATAGAAACTGGGAGTACCAGGATGTACTGAGGTGTCTAGGTTGCATAGCATTTACAGTACTTTGCTGGTAATGCAGCAACCATTGCTCAAGCATCTGAAAAAAATAGGAAAAAGAGATATTAATTGTGGTGGTTTTATCTGGTTAGGAAGTTAATCACACAAGAACAGAGCTCCATCATGATACAGTATAAGGATGCAGCACAATTTTCCCTGTTCTGCATTTTCCTACAAATGTGTGGACATTTATATAAAAATAGTTATCTACCTATATAGATAGAGACACACACATATGTGTATGTGCACTTATGTATCTGGAAGCATATAAAAAAAAACCCCAACAACATATATAAGAAAACCTGGGAAAACATTTTCTGTATTTCAAAACATTTTGGACAGGGCACTATAGACAGACATGCTCATTAAAAATATCTGCTCTCCTTCATGCCTCTTGAAAGAGGGGTGATCCAGAAGTAGCTCTTTGTAGGCTATTTCAGCGTGTCCTGCAGGCAAAGGACGGTGGATATACAGAGAGAATTCTAAGCACGTATCTCACTCAGAGATTTCTATCTCATTTTTTCCAGGTGGGTAGTATTAAACATCTGGGTTTTGTTATTCAAATTGCAATTACTATAGGGGCAAAAGGCATTCATGGTATTTCAACATATCAAGGTTTACTCCATGCTATGATATTACAGATTGCTTTCACTAACTAGAGGATACTTTTCATTTCCATATTTCGTGCTTGCTCCACAAGTTATCAAAGGCTTCAGCATTTTCCAGACATTTTCTGTAACTAACCTCTGCATTCATATTTGAGGTCAGAGAAATAGACCATCTCTTGAGAAAAGACAAAAAGACCTAATCGTCCACCAGCAAAGGTTGTGTCATAGATCGGTCCAGAATCCACCATGACTTGTTTCCCTTCATACACTAAAACTCTGTAAAGAAGAACATCACTTAAATTAGACAAGGAGGATAAGGCAGTGTCCAGTGCTAAGGGCTGGTAACAGTTCCCAAGAACTGAAACAGAATTAATTTTAACAAGGCACCAGACAACCCAGCTTCACTGTAAGGATTGCTTCTCATCTCTATCTCACGCCCACCTGGCTGGCAGCCATAACACATTAATCAGAAGTAGTGGAGCTGTTCCATAAGTAATTTTATTCACACCATCTGCGAAAGATTTCCCAGTTCTTTATTTAGAACAGTCATGTCTCCCGGAATGAACTATGTCATGTACTAGCATTCATTGATAAGCCCTTGTCCCTGTGAACTCAGAGGTTAGCACAAGACCTCGCCACATCACTTAGCAAAGTTGTCTTTATGGCTGCGTGAACAGCCGATTTATTTATCTTTAGGTGCAAGGGCCAACATCAGAAATTGGAAGAACCATCTCTTTAGAGTCAAACAAAACATTAATTGGAGACATGCTGAATCTCAGTTTCAGACATTTGAAGAGCTTAATGAAAGCTGGAAGGATTTGGATACAAACAGCTAGACTAATAATAAATTGGAAAAGAAGGAGAACTTGTGGGTTTTTGGTTGTTTTAGTTGTGGGATTTGGTTTGGGGGTTTTTTGTGGTTTTTGTTTTTTTTTTTTTTTTGTAGTGTTTCAGGCATCCACCCCGTAGCCAAAAGACCTCTAAAGATAACTTTTCATTCTTCTCTGTCAGATAGACTGCAGTTCCTTGGATCCTCCACTTCTCATGGGAGACCTTGAGATAGTCAATGTTCTTAGGCTCTCAGTCTCTTAAAATAGCCTTTGGGCCAAATGAGAAGAGACTCTATAGTCTGTTAATTAGAGCAGTCTCTGGAGAAAGAGATTATGGTCCTGCTTCAACTGACTATACATTAGTTATACAAAGCAGGATGACTTCACATGAGGATGAACACACTTGAGCAACTTCCTGTAACTCGAGGGTTAGGGACAGATTTCTTCTCAAGCAGAAAGGTATGTCCAGCACTCGCTCCACCTTGAGGTGTTTCATTTTCTGAAAAGTGCTCAAAGACAAGTATGAAACTGCTCCCTGAAAACACTATTTAATGGATGGTAAAAAGAACAGCAAAAAGAATGACAGGTTTCCATGCTCATGTAATCCTATTTAACAGAATTCTCAAAATTTCAAGAACCCAAAACACATGGGAAGAGTTTGATAAATTATTCATCCCACCAAAAAAAATTACGCAGCTCTAATCATGTTAATACTAAATTGCTATTTCTGAACAATTAAAATGGTTTCATGACTATATTAGTGAAAGAATTGATTTTGTTTATTTATTTTCTATAAAACCACCCTAAAGAATAAAGGAATTTAATGCCCTGGACTATAGATTTTGTGATGCTTGATTAATCTAACAGCATAGCAGTTGAAACATGCTTTGTCTGACACTGAGTAGATTCTGCAAAGGAAGATACAGGTAACAGCAACATGAATGAAAAACTCAAGTTTCCTTTTGACCTGTATCAGTCAATACTTTGCACTGCAATACTTTGATGCGTAAAGAAACTCTTTTATTTCCAAGAAACCAATAACTTAGTCTATCCAAATTGTTCTACCCTTTGTCTTTCACAGCCAGATGAAACTCCCCTGCTCATAAGCACAAACAAGACATGAAGAGGTAAGGTCAGACTCTGCCCCATGAAAAGCATCCTTTACAGTTACAGTAGTTAGTAGAAGATAAAATTGTCATGGACAGTTAATGCTCCTTCTTTGAAACATCAGATAAACAGCTGGGCTCTAAGGAAAGTCATATGCTATAGCTCCTTGCTGTGTGCATTACAGATGTGCTCATGGCTACTTCTGCAGTATCTCGTATAAGTCACGATGGGAGACAGGATGCTGAAGTAGACAGGCCGTTGGCCTACTTCCCTGTGGCAATTCTGATGTTTCTAATTAATTTCATTCATTCAAATTCCAGAGGCTGGGGAGGAATCTCGTGTTCTAATCTTGCTTTGTGTTTTCCTCAGGAATTTTTGGTCCCTTTACAGAAAAGCTACTGAGAAAGAATTTTATTTTTTTCTTTAATTTAAGAATATTTAGCTGATGTAAACATTGAATCATACAGACTGAATTAAATACATCTGAAAAGGAAAATAACTTATTCTAAAGATAACAAAATGTCCCCAAAATATTGGAACAAACTGTCACACAAGCATCGTCATTATCAGAACTAACAAAGAAACTGATAACATAGCTCTTATATCAAGAGACAAAAGTTTTGCTACCAGAAAATATAGAGATGCAGAAACATTTCTTACTTTATTAATCCTGTTTTAGGCCTATGAATCAAATGCCACCTGTAAGCAGTATAATCTTTCCAGCCAATGTTCTTGGGATCATGCCACAAAGTACGCACCTACAGCAGGAAGACAAATGCCTTATTAGAAACAGACTGTGCTCCAGTAACTGTACATCCACTATAGTAACTGTACATGCAGCCAAAGCTTATTTGCTGCAGAGCCTGAAACTGAAAATAGTGTTTAACATTTGACAGTATGATCAGCAGACCTCTTTTATAGGGTGAGAGTAATGAAAATTCTTGTCTTAAATTATTGATCAATAACTCATCTGTAGTTTCATAGCTGGAGTCACTGAAGACCATTACAGCATCGAACCTGACTCCCCTTCGGAAGTCCTGCCCCTGTTTGCATATACACACCCGCGCTGCCAGAGTCAATGCTACTTTCCTATCTGTATGAGTGGCTCCACCAAAGGAGAGGGACTGCAGCTTGCACAGATGTTACTGCCTGTGGCTTGCTCCTTGAAATCTCCCACACCCAGTCAAGGTCTTGTTCCTGCAACGAGCTCCGAAGTGCAAAATTCCTATCCACCTGTGAAGCCCCACTAACTTAATTTCCAAAAGGCACAAGTTTCTTCCATGGCTGGCCCCTATTTGGAACAGCAGCAGTTTCTCTCTTTGTTTTCATTTCTTTTCTCTCTGGCTGTCACTGGTTACTGAACTCTAAACCACGTATAATTGAAACAAGCTGGAATGCTGAAGCAGCAAGTGCCAATACAGAGGTCACAAAGGATTTGTGGATAACTGAGACCTCTCACTCTTTTTTTCTTTGGACCACACCACATCTTCCCTTTTATACATGTAATTTTTTCCATTAATTACTTTTTATATGTGTAATGTTTTCTTTGAAACACAATGCAAATGTTATTATTGACACTCATAATATCAGAACTGAAGAAAAGCTGAGAGACATCTGCAAAAATTGAGGTGTGAAAGGAAATTCTTTTTGAGACACCTCCCTTCTTTTAATAATATTAGTCATGCATCGTTGGCCTGAAGTTTTAAATCTCTCACCTGTCCAGGGGTGTTTCCTGTGTGCCAGAGAGCATTTCTCAAGTGTTCACCAGTACCAGTTGTTGAATTCACTACTTTGAGCGATACACCAGAATAGCCATAAGCCCTGGTGGGTTTGTCCTCCCAGTAGGTCTGAGTGACCTGCTTCCACATCAGAACATAAAACCGACTGCTGGACTGGTAGCCAAACACAAAGCCAGCATAGTCGTCATCGCGGTCTGTGTTAACATAGAACGTCCCGCTGAAGTCAACAGAGCTGAACTCATCGTAGCCTGGGAGAGGACGAAAGAGAAACCATCGAGTTACAATACTGGGTCTGGCTGCCCACACCCAAGACTCCCAGCTCTATTCCGAGTTTTGCCAGGAGTCATGAACTATCTTTTTGAGTAGATAGATACAGATAGATGTATCTGTAGGTATATACTTGCCTACCTATCGCATGGAGGCTTCTGGAGAGAAATAAATTGTTTACAAGGGGTGGTGAAGACAGCAGGCACTATACTTGTAGCAGGTTCTTCAACTGGGTATTTTATGTGTGTTACAGTCAGTGATGAGATGAACAGTCAAAGCCAACAGGATTGAGCTGTTTTTAATTTGGGCATATACACTGTACCCGTGTGTCAGTCCAAAGTTTGCAGCATCAAAAAGGTGTGTTTATCTACTTTTTTTTTCCTCTCCTCATCACCAAATCACTGGTCACTTTTCCAAAGACGATGGCTGACATCTGATACTCACCTACAGCTATTCCAGGATCAGAGTTGGCAGTCTGTACCAGTTCCTTGCCTTGGTGGCGAATAACCCAGTTGGGATCAATCTGAGCTGTTCCCTTGGGGTCCAGGGGGACCATCTGGAACTTTCTGAAATCAGTTTCACTGATGGCATTGTTTTCAGGGCATACATCATAAATATCTGGGACATTGTCATTGTCAAAGTCATCTTTGCAAATATCACCTCTGCCATCACCTATAAGCAATGTGAATAAGCAAATGCAATTGTTAGCAATTTATCCAGCCTTCTTAACAGCTCTCCCACTGATGGAAGACATTTATGATACATACAAGTATGTTATTCTCTTGTTTCTCAAAGAATGTTCCAAATGACTCCAAAGCAAGCTCCATTCTCTGAAAGTCTATTTGAAATGTTGCTGGTAATGACTGGAAGAAGTCATCAACTTAGATCAGGGCCAAAATCATTGTTAATAAAACTGTCCTGTCCGTGGTTTATGACAGTGATCAGTCTGGCCCCAGTCTATACACTGCTTTAGTATCAGGGTGGGAGAAGTTGGAAGTTTACTATGTCGACGTAATTCACTAATGCTTGTATTACATTTTCAGTTTGATTTGTCCCAGATGTGGATACAACACCATATTGTAATATGTGCAGTGTAAATGAATTCAAACAATAATGTTAAAATCTTAATCTTCCTGCACATTACTAAGTCCTGATATACAATTGAAGATATTAAACTTTTTTCAGACTCTTATCTCTGTCTCAAGATTCCTTCAGCAACAATCCAACTAAGGTGCTTCAGATTGCTGAAATGTCACATCTATGTCAAAGGAAAGTGGGGACAGTATTGCAGTAAAATATGCATACATGCTCAGTCACTCTTTCACTCAAGGGTAGAACAATTTGTCTTATAAGAAATGTAGCACTTCAGAAAAATATAAGAAAAAAGAAAGAAGCACTGTATCCAACAGGACTAGCCTTGGAGAAATGGAAATATTAAGTTTTGTTATATGAATTGCAACAAGTTTTTTTAGAGAACCTAAAAATACATCCATACAGCTCAGCTACAGTTGTGCTGCTGCTCAGTTGTGCTGCTTTAAGCTCACTATTTAAAACAAAATTAAAAAATTATTTCGTTTCTTAATTTATGCATAATATCAGTGGAAACCAGTAGATGTGACTTGCCTTGAATAGCAGGTGGTGAAAGGAGGCATCTAAAAAAAAATGTCTCGTTGCCAATGCCACTGTTATTCAGTGGCATACAATAGTACAAACACTTGAAAATAAAGTAGAAAAACTTGGCTAGACAGGTATAGAAACAAATTCTCAAATGGCTCTGACTTCTACAACAGAAACCACTGGATATTACACTGGGTTCTAATGTAAAACCAGAACTGCCAGCTAATTTGTTTCTATCCTTCTATAACTGAGCATCTGCTTTTTTTTAATTTAAGCGTTTGTGACTGCTCTAAGAACATGGGACTTAACACAACTATCAAAGAGGTAATTCTTGAGTCACAGGAGAATCTAATTATTCACTGAAAGTCCTGCTGATGTTCATTTGGTACTGAGCTGCTGCTGACAACGTTGATTCCCTGTCACGGAAAGTTAGAAAGCGTTTGTTTACCCAGCCACGTCCAACAGCTCTCTCCAGGGCCTCATCTTTATATGCTATAGCTCACATCTTCAAGAGCGTAGGAGAATCTTTTGGCTTCATTTACTGCTTTTCCAAGATTTCTGTTGGACCTGCCACTAATGACAGTGATAAGCTGGCTAAACTGTCTAAATTCACTCCTTTTGTGAATACTTACTCCATACATAAATGTAGTCTCTCTCACAAGATTCAGGTGACAGCTGGCTAACAAACTACCCCAGTTTGGGGGCACCTTTATTCTGGAATATTTCTGAAATTAAAGGGCTATTCCAGAGATTGGCAAGTACAGAGAGATTCCCATTATATCATTGGACTGAAGCGTTAAGTAATTTAAGAACTGCTACTGACTATCAACCAGAAACTTCCTACTGCAAGCAATTGTCTTACCAGGAAATCAGTCAGAGCTCAGGAGTTTATCTTTCTAAACGTACATAAAACCATATTGTGTAGCTACTAAATTCTGCTTTCAATTTCACCAGCATAACCATGGAACGATTCCAGCAAGATGTATAACTCAGAACAGAAATTGCTCACCTGTATTTATTGCAAGGGCCATTACTTGTAGACATATTACAGTGGTTTTCAAAGGATCATAGATATTTTTACTAAATTACATTTATGATTGTGAAAGTATCACTATTTCAGTATTGAAACACTGCCAAACGTAGAGCAAGACTGTTTGAGAATGACCAGCAACATTTTACCACAGAACTGGAGAAAAGAACAATTATGTATCCATTTCTTAAACTGTGACATGTACATCATCAAGACATATTTAAAGCTACCTATAAAGCAAATTTGAGAAAAGCTGATCAGAATTTTTTTTTTTTTTTTACAAAAATAATTAATATTCAACAACAATTTTAGACTTAAAGGACCTGGAGAAATAACCTGTTTTTCAAAATAAAACATATTTTTTCCATTTTAATTTTCAGAAGACAACTTGTTTTGAAAGCAAAGCAGGTCATTTTTCATTTTTAAGACGTCTGAAATTCAAGCGATTTGAAATATTTTCCTAAAGTTCTTTCACTTTGAATTTCCCAATTCAAAGTGAAAATCAGAAATATATTAAAACAAAAAATAATCTGGTGTGCTTTGTTTGTTTGGTGTTTTTGGGGTTTTTTTTGTTTGTTTGGTTTTTTTTACTTTCTTAAAGGTGTTCTTCTAGAAATAAGTATGTGCATGTTTGAGCCTCTGTCAAAGAGGTTTCCTAATGCTCCAATTCTGGACCAAACGGGCCAGTACAGTTCCACTGAAGTTCACAGTGTCTCAAATGGCAAAAGCAGCTCAGTTTGATCTGAAGTCTTTCTCTTCACCAATTACTAATACTCCAAGATCAGCATTGGATACTAAGAACTAAACGAAATTCATACAACATTGTTCTTACCATCAGAGTCCTCCTGCTCAGGGTTGTATCTGAGGCGACAATTGTCCCTGTCATCTGGGACACCATCATTGTCATCATCAGAATCACAGGCATCTCCTTTACCATCTTTATCATGGTCAGCCTGGTTAGCATTGGGGATGTAAGGGCAGTTATCTTGGTTGTTCTGGTGGCCATCTTCATCTATGTCCTCATTGTTGTCACACTGGTCACCAACAAGGTCATTATCTGCATCGGTCTACCAAAAAAAAAAAAAAAAAAATCAAAAAGAAGTAAATTTATTATTGTTACTAAACACAAAAGTACGGATAGCCTGGTACTTAATTTCTCAACATTTCTCTTCAAGGACTTCTCTGGAGACAAGTGATACCATGATGACAACTGTGCTTAAAACAGAAACGTAACTTCAAACTAGTATAGCTACTTATTCTGCCATCAGTGCGTAAGATCTGGTCATCAAGACATTTCCAGGGCACGTTTTTGGCCATGATCTTCATTGCTCTTCTTCTAGAGATCACAGGGGAGCAGCAGTCTGGGAAGCGCATTTTCTGATTGCTTCTCTGTGCTTGACGTGCATGGACCAACAAACTCAGGCATACCAAATGCAGCCCTGAGGCCATTCTCACTTGCCACAGGGGAAGAAAACAGTTCAGCAAAGCCTTGAAGATGGATTAAAGGCATCATCACTCTACTTCCTTTCATCTGATACAAAGAGATCTGACAACCTGAGATGTGAAAATGAGCAATATAGATCCACCTCTTCAGCTCTACAGCAAACGGGGATTGTTCCTGTGTTCTTTTCTCTGCCCTTGTTCTGACATTAGCATCAAGGAAACTGTCTCTAGCATTTACCTGGTCTGGATTATGCATCAATGGACAATTATCACACTGATCACCAACTCCATCACCATCTGTATCACTCTGGTCTGTGTTATAGACGTAAGGACAATTATCTCGTTCATTAAAAATATCTGTGAGGAAAAAAATTGAAAAAATCAGATGGATTGGTACAGCATCCAGCACAGACAGCCGTAGACTGCAGGAGGCACCAGTAAAGAAGCAAGGCTCTTAAGGGGCTCATAGGCTTTCCGATTGCTACAACATTATTGCTACAGCATGAAATAGTGAAAAGACTAATCTTAGAAAGAACTATGGCATCAATTTCACTTTTCTTGCTACGATAGACTTCTATATGTATTTTACTAAGGGATTTTGCTAGAGTAAGGGCTGATCATGTCTTAAGAATTTAGCCCTTTTTCATAGAATAACAGATAAAGGGGTGGGGTATTTTTCTTTTTAAATAATTTGGTTTGGATTTTCTTCCCAGACACTTTAAGGAATGGCATAGAATGCACAGCTGTAACATGGTGGAATTTCTGAAGTTTCGTATAGGAACAACCACATTAATGTTCAGCTGCTTCAGCACTAAATAATTTCATTTTACCAGCACATGTCCATCATTTATTGTATATCATGCCAAATTTTCAAAAGAAACTGTTCCCCCTCAGGAAACTTTATTATACAACTGACAAGCTCCTTCAAAATTATAATATGTTTAAAAGAAACAAAAATAAGATATGTTGGCATAGCTGTCTGGAATGGATACGGGTACCCTCTCCTACATTATATGGTCCCTGGATATTTGCATAATCTTTCAGCCAATAACATATGATTACATTTTCTTTCAAATGCAAAACTCCCACGAGTACTTCTAAGAATCTGAAGTTCAGAAGGATGAGAGGACTTCAAAGTGTTCAGAAATTCAAGTCAGATAAGCATCCAAAAGTTTAAAATATTACTGAAGGAAATCCAGAACTAGATTTCTTCAACTTCTAATACTTCTGGATTCCCATAAATTTGAAGTGCTACAGGGATATGATTTTTGAAAGACATTTAAGTGCTTTTCCCCCTCCTTAATTCTGATCAAATCTGGGTCGTATAGGCATGTACTGGTAGATGAAATAAACACCTTTAATAATATTTTAAGACACATAAAAAATGTGTATTTGGATTACTGCGGGCTTTGCAGTACGTTCATATAAAAGCAGATTAATTTCCTACAGATATTGTCTTAACCGCACAGATGTTCTGATGTTCTTTTCCCTCCCTAAAAAGGAAAAAAAAAAAGTCAACAGAAGTGTTATACTAGACCCTGATTACTTTGGAACACAGACGAAGGAAAGAATTTTTTTAAGATTACACTGATAAAAGACTTGCTGTGATTTATTCTTCAATAATATCAATTGTAGTCATTTAGAGACTTTGTGGACAACTATACTACACAGGACAGATGAACCTAATTCTTCTCTTCTGCATTTTTGAGCAACTAGACCCAATTTTATTATATGTATAAAAGCAGGTAGCCCATCTTACTGGACATAAAGCAAAGTGTAGTTGTGGAACAGCACTTAATTCTCAAAACTGAAAGCATACCATCTCCGTCAATATCCACAGCACATGAGTCACCCTCCCCATTATTATCTGTGTCAATCTGAGCAGGGTTGTGCACATAAGGGCAATTATCACAGCGGTCACCAACTTCATCCTTGTCATAATCAAATTGACGAGGGTTAAACAGAAGAGGGCAATTGTCCTAGTAAGAAGAAATAGAAGATTTCAGAATATAAATCACAACTCATGAAAGCATACTATGAAGTGGTAACTCTTCCTGTTCATCTTGGACAGAGACAAAAAAATCAAAATATTAGTCCATTATTTTTTCAATGGACAAGCTGTACCTACACTAAAGATCTTGGTGGTAACAGGATGGCATCTGCACAGCCTGGCTCACTGTCTGGTTTTGTGTTTTTGTACCAGGCATGTGAAATGTGTTCCATATCTCACTAGGAGAGCAACTGGAGAGGCATTTTAAATTGGATCTGTACTCAGATATTTCAACAAAAGTGCATCACTGGTACCTGCGTTTTTTTTAAAAAAAAAAAAAATAATCATAATGTGTTGTAGTATCAGGCCAATTTCAGCTGCATATTATATTTTTTGGAAAAAACTAGAATTGTTACTCTGACTTTTTTGGAACAAACTAGTATCAATATTCTCACTTTAAAACCAGATATTTTGATTTGATTTCAATTTAAACAAGGATTGACTTTTTTGTGCATTGTGTTATATTGCATATGATAATAAAATGTAAAAAGTTTCAAAAAGCTAAGTTAAAATGAAATACTCTCATTGACCCAAAGTATTTTTATCCTGAGACCATTCCTTTTAGTGGCATTTTGAAAATTTCATTTCAGTTTAGTCCCTAATTTGAAAGTCTGCCAGAACAAGCATTCTTATGTTTCACACGTCCCCAAATTATACATGGGCTTTTGCACAGGCACAAGGAAGTACTCAGTGTGGAAAGCAAAGAAGAATGAAACCAAACCAAAGCAGTGGGAGTAAGGGCTACATTAGCATCTTGGAATCTGAAGGGAGGTCATTTGGGAAAAAATCTTTAAACTGCTTTTTCTCTGTTGAAGCAAAACCCATTTACTAGGAAATAATTTTTTTAGCCCAACATTTTAAATTCCTCAGAAATACATTTTAAATACTAAAGGACAAGACATAGAGGCAAGTCAAAATTTTATACCGTTCATAAAACTTCTGGCTACTTCGGAAGTAGAAACTTCTGGCTACTTCAGAAGAAACTTCAAATATATGTACTAAATCATAATATTTTATCAAATGATTCTCTGATTTTTGAAATATTCTAAGTAGAGGCTCCATGAACACAGTTCTAACCCAGCTTTAACCATCTGAAGCTCTAGACTATCTAGGCTCCCTCTGAAGGGAACAAAGAGGAACAGTAAACTCCTAAAACCAATTCACTCATCCTAAACACGTTCAGAAAAGGCAGGGTGAATCCCACTCCAGAGGTGCCTCTGTCCTTTTGCTGAATGTACAGGGAGAACAGGTTTAGACTAACTGCCTATCTTTTAGGCTCTGCAGGTAAATGAATTTCAGTCTTGTGGGCATATCTAAAAGAGGAAAGTATGAACCAGGCTAGGTACTTTCCTCCTGTCATTTCCCCTTAACGCTGGCTGTGTTTATAGTTATTATTATTCATCACAACTTGTTTCCAATATACCTCAGATATAATATCTACCAGCTTTTCAAATACCATGGACCTATCATTCTCCCACTGCAAAACAAAAAATCCAATACCACCTTCCATTAAACTGTTTTCATGCACACAACTGAACGCAGAACTGATATGGAGAACATAATTCAGCCCCAGATTCCCCAGGCTGCTTTGCTCTGCACAGTGGTACTCTCCTTTGAACCAACACAGCTTTACTCTGCACCAGATGTCATTCAGGGAAGGCAGTACAGAATAACCCAGCTGAAGCTCTGAACAATAAAGCTCTCATCTATTGTAATGGATTTCCTCAAAGCCAGATGTTTAGGTCAAATGTACTGAAGACACAGAAATGCACCTTACTTTGTCATCTTCAACACCATCATTGTCATCATCCTCATCACAAGCATCTCCCTTCCCATCTTTATCAAAGTCTTCTTGACCAGAGTTAGGCAGAAGGGGGCAGTTATCCTGGCCAAAAGAAATAATCAATACATTATGTTTACATTATGTCAGAATGACTTGCCTGGGCAGAAGAGTAGATATGGGACACCAGAGGCTATAAAACAAGAACAATCAATCAATCATAAATACTTTTTAAAGTGCCTGTTTGCTTGCTGCCAAAGATAGTAGTTCATTTGCTGCTTTCATATTGTAAAGTAAGTGAAACGCATCTGCAAATCATTCCATTTCCCAGCTCTCCTTCTGTGAAAGGGATGTTTCCAGTAAGTTTTAGATGAAACTATCTAGCAGAGAACAAACACACCACACGCACACACATGCACTCTTACATCAACTTTTTATAGACAACTCATGAAGTATGTTTGAAGATTACATATAAAATGACCAGGTTTTGTTGCCAGAAAAATAAAGATACAAGCCAGGAGATGGTCTTCAGAAACAGTTGTTCATATGGAAAGTTACTGGAATGAAGTAGTACACAGCAATGAACGGGAACACTGTAAGAAAGGGTTTTGAAAAACATGCCTTTATACTGTTCTGCAAAACAGTACATTTGCACTCCCATGCTCCCATGGCTTTGAAAATAAAAGGCAAATGTATCTCTATTTTGTATCACAGCTTTGTAAAGGATGATTATTTTAAATGAGCAAGTCTTAGGTTACGCTGAAAAAATAAGAAGTGAAATAGTTTGCCAAACTTTTAACATGTATTCCGTTTTAAAATACTAAAATCAGCTAAAAATGGATTGCAGTTCTATAACCGGCTAAGAATAAATAAATCTGTAAAAACCCACTCTGTTTCTCACTTTTCTCTTTTTCTCACATTCCGTATCTACCTCCGTATAAATCTGCCAACAGAGTGCAGAAATATCTTTTTTGTAACACATACCCTAAGAAAATGAATATTACAGTAAGAGTCCTAGCCCTGTTTTCAATCTCAGTGGTTCTAATAGTACTGATAATTTAAGAAAAAGAACTGGAATATTTGTGATAAATATCACAATCCCAATGAACTTCAAATTTTTTATGGCACTTTTTTACCAAATACCTGTGAACAGCATTGACTCAACACTAGTTACCAGTGATACAAAAAAATTTTTTTTGAAACAATGAAAGAAATTAGTCAAAGCTTGCTCAATCACTTGTATGCTTGTATCTTATGTTTGTCTGTCTGCATTCTCTATAGATTTGAGTCCAATTTTATACAAATCAAGTACTAAGGTGGAGACCTCATGGGTAGGCAAGTTCCTATAAACTTTGCAAAAAGCGGTAGTGGGGTAGAGAAGAAAGATCCTGCCAGTGCACTCTAGAAGTCTCTTATTAGATATTAGAAAGAGGACTTTTAGACATCACACCTTCCACCTGGGAACTCAACCTTGAGGCACAAGCCCACTGGAAGCTGGGCTTCTTTGGTCCACCTATTGACAAAGTTGTGTGTTGGTATGATAATTCTTATGGAAAAAATGCTACTTCCATGTGAATGAAAAAGAAATTTACACTAACAGATACCGCTAAGATTTTATTATTATTTATATCTACTTGCTTTATTCATATAGCTTTGCTTAGACAGTAAGTTAATTTTCAACCATTATCAGCTTAAGGAACGAAGCTTTGGTTTGCTTTCTTTAAATCAAATTACTCAACTAGGATATTTCGTAATGAATAAAAGGATCTGCAAATACCTGGTATTTTTAAGGGGTTTTGTAGGTTTTTTTTCCCCTTAAATGAAGTACTTGTGTCTATTAGATCAACACATGTATTATAGAAACCATGAATCAACCTTTGAAAATAGGGTTTTTTTTCTGAATGGGTTCAGCATGTTGGGTTTTCAATGAAAACTAATCATTTGCATTACATCTTGAGTCAACATGTAGTAGATTCTGATGACAGGAACCAAAAAAAAGAACATGAACTGCAGTTGCTGAATTGGCTGGATCCACAATAAACAGACATCAGCTACAGTGAGGAAGTTCAGTGTCTGAGGCTCAAATTTCCATCAATGTCTGAAACTCTTCTGCTGATAAAGGCCAGATTCACAGCTTCAACTGGATTACATCTGAGTGACTTCTGATTCTCTCAAACAGCCTGATTTCAAACTTTCCTAGTCTCTTGATCCATATTTGGTTTTTTAACCACTGTAGTGGTCTAGAACTCAGTCATTTTTGCATTTCTTTCCTCACAATTTAATTTGAAGTTATTGTGCTAGAACTTCATGACAGTTTAGAGGTAGATCACTAACATGGAAAAGGAGAAACCAAAGTGTTTCAGGTCTGGGGCAAGAAAATCCAGAAAACCTCAGGAGAGAAAGCACTGACCTTGTAGCCATGACTGATTCAGCAAAATACTTGAGCAGATGCCCTAGTGAAAGCATGTATGTAATCCAGTGTTGCCAGTGGTCCCATGGGTAGGCATTTAAAACTGAGCACTTGCTTATGCCTTCTGCTCAGGTAAAGCTCACTGCATCCCAGTTGCTTCATTTGCTGCTGCAAACAGCGTATGCCCCTCTGTATTGTGCCTGTCATTCAACCATCACTGAGGCCACCACTCAGAACTGGGATCCAGGGAATTACTTGTCAGAGGGTGCCTTCACCCCTCAGCTATTTGGGCCATTGTTAAACTGGTGGACCTGGAACAACTTTTAGCCTGGTTTTGCACAGCAGTGTAACTCCATCATGATGAGACATCCAAATGCACTCACCATTTTTGAGCAATTGTCACCGGAAGGAACCTCAGGCCACGTAGCCGAGGAGGACAGAACCAGATGAGCACAGAACCAGGTCCCAGGGGACATACCATGGTGGCCACCCACTGCTAAACCTACATACCACCATTTTTAGGCTCCCTGATGCTTATTTTCTGCTTGGTGTAGTAATGTTTCATTTTTCACTACAATGGCACAGCTGCAGCAGCAAGGGTGTAGAACAGTTTCCCTGCCAGGTCTAGAACCAACGGTGGCAGGCAGGTCACTCCCCTTGGGATGGTAAGAGCTGGGACTTCACATCTCTGAAGGGTAAGAGAGGCTGAATCTCCCATCCTCTCCCACTGAGCTTTTGCAATAAGGAGAACTCCTCTGTCTAATTACTCATTCATTCCTCTCTTAGGTTCCTATTGCCAAAAATTATGTCAGGCTCTGAATCCAGTTTTCACAGAGAGTACGACCTGCTTAACTCTTTAAAAGGAAGGGGTAGTTCAAGAAAGGATTTAGAACTGCAGACCTTACGCGGCTGTCAGTGTCTCGTTACAAGCCTTACAGGTAGGATTTCATACTTACCTGTGCCCAGAGATTCCTGTTTAGTTCTCACTAGCTGTGTGCTCCACACCTGTGCTTTAGGCAGCTCCTGCTCAGTGTGCAAACTCCATTCACAAGCATCCCAACCTTCCGGGTACGCTGAGCAGGAAGAAATCCAAAGCAGAGGACTCTGGATTTCATTTTGAGAATCCCTTATTGGATCTAGTGTTAACTGAACACACATTTCACAGCATCTCCTAGAAAATGAGCATGCTGTAACAGTCAAAGCTTAATGAAAGCAATCACCAGCTTGATGCTGAAAAGTGTTATTCACAACTGTTTAGGAAAAAAGAGAAAATTTGGTTATGGCATGACATTTTTATAAACCTTTTTTTACTTACCTTCACACAATGGTATGTTGCATTAGCAGCACAGACCAAGTTATTATTAGGCCAGCCATCCAAATCTGAATCCTCACCACAGATGCGTCCATCACCAGCATAGCCTGTCCTACATTCACATTTGTACATAGGATCACTGAAATGGCCCAGATAGATGCACTCTGCAGACTTATGGCAGCTGTGTGTCTTGTCCTTGCATGGATTCTCAGGTTCACAGACCTGTAACAGACAAAGCATACTCACTGAAACCTAATGATATTCGCAGCCAGCAGTTTGTGTGCCTCAACTTTGTCAAAATCAGGCCAGCTATTTAGATGCCTACAGACAGGAACTTTGTTTTAATTGTGGTCAGTAAATCATACTGCTCTGGAGTTGTGAACTGACAGACGATGTGTACGATGACAATAATTAAAAGAAACCACAGGAAAAACTGGACATTATTCGAAAAGCAATTAAAGTGATTAACATTTTCAGAACCCTATCTGCTTTCCGCCAAATGTCATTAATCCCCAGAAATTAACTGCAACAGAAAGTAGACTGTACTCACCTCTTTCCTTTAGTGTTCTGACTGTCAGTATGCAACAACTACCTTATTTTCTTAAATCAAAGAGTGATTCTCAAATGAATTCTCATGTTCCCCTCAAGTAAGTTTTTGTTACCTCTTTCTTATCACTGCTTATTTTCATTGACAGTATCTGAGATTCTCACACAGATGTTTTACATTTAGACTTCACATGTTGAACTAACCACAGATTGATTCAACAGCAAAGACAAAGCATCCCATGACATCTGTTTTAACATTTTTGTCTTGTCTATCAAACCATAGCCTTCAATATCACTTCCACTTCCTTCTGTCCTTCACCACTGACAGGTGTTGACCCAATGGAATTTAGGGAGTGAGAACTTCAGACCCATGTCTGATGATACCCACATTAAAAGCATTATATTTATGGAGAGAACAATCCTGATTCTTGTTTCCAATCCCCAGAGTAGGTATATACACCTGAGGGAAAGGAGTGCAAAGCAGGGGAATGCTTGCTCCTGGCATTTTACGTTCATTTGGTGCAACTGTGCAGATGCCTAGAGAAAATAAAACCCGTAACTAAAAAAAAAACCCAAATTCAGTGTTTTGTTACTCAAACCAAAAATACTCTGGAACAGCAGTTATCTATTTCAGGTTATCTTTCTTTGGTACCTAAGTTTATCACATGCTTTCATTCACAGATATTTTCAGGTGAGAATTACTCAGTTTCTCTTCAACATCACTTACTTGCTTCTCTGCCTTGGCAACTTCCAGCCCTACCCCATAGGGCTGACTTCCTTTATAGCGTGGAGGACATGGCAAGCAGTGGAAACCTGGATTCGTGTTCACACAGCGATGGACCTGATTCACCTTAAAGCAAACATCTGACACAGCTATACACTGCAGGAAAAGAAAGAAGACACCAATTAGATGGCTGTGTCATTCCCAAATAATGAAAATTTCACAGTGATTTCCTGATGCTAATGGAAACAAAGTCAATACCTCATCAAGATCCTCACAGACGGTACCATTGCCAAGGTAACCTGCTGGGCATGGCCCACATGACCAAGACCCATCTGGGTAACTGTTGCATTCTGCTCCAGGAAAGCAAGGATTTGACAAACACCCATCTGACAAAGAGACATAAAAGTGTAAATTAAGTTAGGAGCATAAAAGGCATGTGGCACTTCATTTAAGAAACAGGTGTTCTCTGTTCATTAGCTTAAATCACATCTGATGCAACAGACTCTTATAAAAACCCTTGGAATTAGGGTTATTAAATGCATTTAATAAACTATTGATTTAATACGAAAATATTACAGATTCCTACATTCATTTGAATACATTACAGCATATTGAAGCTCTGTTTAAGAAACACATCCTTGTTCAGGAGAAGTCAGTATTAAGAATATATATAAAACCCCACTGATCTAAACAGCACCTAAAATAGTTAAATGTGCTTTCCTGAAACAAAGGTATAATTAGTAGATTTCTGTAGTGTCAACTCATAATTTTCCATTAAAGAAATAACAGCAATAATAATTATTCAGGCTGAATAAAGAGTTACTAAATACCAACCAATTGGGCAGTCCTTCTTATTGCACATATCATGTTGCTTGGTATCTCCCACACATGGCTTTCCTCCATACTGTGGCTCTGGACTGTTACAGAGGCGAGACCTCTCACGAATTCCTCCTCCACAGGTAACAGCGCAGGCAGACCACGGAGACCAAGGACCCCACTGGCCATTCACTAGGATATGCAGAATAGAGATGAGCATCACAGGCAATAGACTGGGGACAACATGTGGTGCCAATGACAACAACCCTTTCTTTCTTCAGATCCCTGGCTGGAGACAGTTTCTCACTACACACACAGGAATAATGATGCTGGCAAAGCCCTACACCGAGACAGCAATACTTCAGAAACAAGCAAATAAAGAATACCCAACTGCTTTATAGGCATTTTTTTGCCAATAATTAAAACAACATGCCATGCCCACTGGCATGGTGTATTTCCATTTAAGTTTGAAGGCACCGTACTTGTGCTGATCAAGCTCCCTACTAAGCTTTCATTTTGTACAAAAAGCAAGGTGTGACCACAGGATACAAATTTCTGCTCAGCCAAATCTGAGCTCTATGGCTTTTTTTATGGAAACAGTATGCTCAGTAAGCTTGCAGCTATTATTCTTGTTTTGTAATCCATTCACCAGTGTATCTTCAATAGTATTGTTTGACTCAGTATAAATAACTTATTTCAATGAGTCTTCTGCATGTTTTATATTGGTGCAACTCTACTGATCCTTTTGTCAATCCTGGACTTTCTTGAAATACAAACATCTTTGAATCAAACTCTGTGTTTGTTCTTGGTACTGCAAAAAAACATATGGGCAATTGTGTGTGTCCTTAAATAAATAACCTTTTCACTAACTTTGCATGCACAGGGAGATCAAAAAATAGATGAAGCCTGTATAGCAATTTAAGTACTATTGGGTTAGAAGCTTGACATCAGTTTCAAGGTCATATCCCGTAAGTAGAAAGGAAAGGCTAAACGGAGGAAGGAATGAAGAAAGATATACAAAGGGAAAAAAGGGAGAAAAAATTCTATGAAAGGAAAGTGAAAGTGAGTGGAATGAATGGTCTCTAGAAAGGTTAAAAAGTGTAGATGAGGAAGAAAGAATTACAATAACAATTAAATCTGTTGAATATGTGTAGAATGTGCATGCATGCTTTCAAAGAAACCTGGCTATTCGGGGACTGTATGCCTATTCCTAACATGTACAGTATCAGCTTCCTTTTAGATAGAAAGTGTTTATATTTTTGATATGCAGAGATAAATCACTAAGCTATAAAATGAAAATTTTTCAAACTCTTAATGTTTAAAGCCAAGTCATAACTTGGGAGGTTTACAAAACCTCTGACTGCATTGTTGTCTTCATTTTAAAAGCACCCTTGTGTGTTATTTCACCCCTAAGCTACGAATTATATTTTCCATCACAAAAATTCACTGTAATTTCAATCTGAATAAAAAGAAGAAATTCAGCTGGAATATTATTCCATCATCTTGGATTCAAGACCACAGACATACCTGGACATGGAACCTTCTCACACTTCTCTGTTTCACGCCCATTTCCCACACAGTTTTTCCCACCCATCTGGGGGATAGGGGAGTTGCAGAGGCGGATGCGGGTGATATTTCCTACCCCACAAGTAACTGAACAGGAAGACCAGGGAGACCAGTGACTCCAGCCACCATCTTGACGTACTGCCAGAGAGAAGAGCACAACTCAAGGAAATAGCCCACCTGCGGCAGTAATACAAACTCACTTGGGAAGTTAACCTTCTAATAAGCCTCTCACCACATCTGATGAATGTCCCATCTCTTGCCTACCTCTGTCACTTACAAAGCCCAGCATGTCAGCTCACACATTCAAGTACAGCTTTATTAAGAATCTCAGTGACCAACATATGACTAACATGCATATTAGATATTTTACTTAAAAAGAAACTTGTTCCAATTAAACAAATACTTCTTTAAAATGCACATTTGGACATCTAGCAGCGTCAGCAATAGCCTTAGGTACTATGGCAGCCTGGATACAGCAGCTACCTGCAATAGTGTTAACTACAGTTCTGAAGACATGATCCTTCTAAGTGCCTTAAATATAAAAGCAGTTTGATACTTTGCAAAAGTCTTCTGTGATTACTGTATTCCTAAAAACTACTAAGCTAATGGAATGGGCCAATAATAGTGAACAAATTGCAGATCAAAACGTGGCCCCATGTATCATGCTTATGAACTGAGTGCTGTCTCCAAATTGACTTCAAACAAGAGACTCCAGTTCATAATGTTAAAGAAAAGATCACCCACTATCTTTTTGTTTAACAGAGCTGAGCCCAGAATGCACATACCTATTAAATTGTCAGGAAAAGGAGAAATATTTGAAAGAGGGGACACAACTAAGAATCTAATGATAGCTACTTTAATTATGCATATATGAGTGATCAAATACATACTGTTCTGACTAGTAAGTGTTCATAGCAAATCCAGACTAAGCTTGTTTTTGCTTAGAGAAGCCCAAAGAAGCTTTAAAAAAAAAAAAAAAAAAGGAAGAAATTTTATTACTTACTGCGATGGTCACATTTCTTAAAGCTGCACATCCTTGTCTGGATGTGTGGGCCTGTACAAGCACTCCTGGTGACATCACACGACCTTCCTCGCATCTGAGTCCCAGAGCCACAGGTAACGGAGCACTTTGTCCAGTCTGACCATGGTGACCAGCCTTCCTCACTGTCATCAGCTGCAGAGCAAAAGGTACAAAAAAGTACTTAGCATTGAAAGTCGCTATCCTACTCAGAAGATTTTCACTTTTCTTTGTCTGTAGAACACATGCTTTGTCGTCTTTTCTTTTTCTCATTTTGCTTTCCCAAGCTGCCACTGAAGTTAGTGTGTTTGCACAAGGCACTGACCGTTGGAGGTTTATCATCCTATCTCTAGAATGGACTGAGCCAAAAACTCGAGTTCCAACTGCCTTTGACTTCAGAGTATAGGTCAGTAAGATAAGACGTGGCACCACCTCCAAACACAACATAATGGTGAATGTGACCAAGAGCACATTTTAAAAATATGCTCTCTGCTTCAATAGGCAAAAAACTGAGTATATTCCAGTGCATTTTTATTTAGAACTTCTAAGTAACTGTTTTCTTCTGTAATAGACCTGTCTAGTACAGAGTGAAATGTACTGAATCCACACTGAAGTCACTTAATTAGTGAAATTACTAAAACTATTGTCACTCCAAAGTCTAGTTCACAGCCTGCAATGCTGTCTTAAATGAACCTTGACCATCTGTTCCACATAAGTAAAGCATTATACCAAAAGAGGATATATGACAGAGAAGAAATAAAACGGAGTAACAGAATGACAATAACAGAGAGGAAAAATAACTTGCACTCTTAATAAATATTGCATCAAACCGCATGAAACTTTTCATCTGGAACTTCAACATTGTCCACAAGGAGACAAGAAGACATCCTAACCTATGTTAGTCTGTTTTAACCAAGCAGTATGGAAAAGAAGTAATAGTGCACAGTGCTATTGCAAACCAACAAAAATCTGAATGTCCAGCCTTGGAAAACATGACTAAGAAGGAGCATGCATCTAACCTTTAGTGTCCAACTTAGGCAAGTTATCAGCTTACTTCTAAGCAACCAATATAATCACTGAAGAGAGACCTACTTCTCCAGAAGGTAACTTCAAGCAGCCAAGTTACTCCATATGATCCTTGTACCCATATAAGTTTATTTGATCTTACCTGTCTCACCCTCTTACTTGTTTTGACCTCTCCAGCACAGTAGGAGTGGTTTTAAATATTGCCAAAGAGTTTCTTTCTCTTTGGCTAAATACTCACAGTGAGAGCAGACTGGACAGCATTCACCTTCAACAAAAGATGGATCGGCACAGGAGACTGCTGGGCAGGTGATTTGATGGCACACAATTTTAGAATCCTACAGGCAAAGAAATCAACTTACTGACTTATGATCACATACAGAGGCAAATAAAGGTGGGCATCTGGGGAAAGTTTCATGTGTGGAAATTCTTTGATTTATTCTAAATATCATGGACATGGGGACTACTTTTTATAAATATCAGTAAGTCTAGGCCAAGCTCTGAGTAAGTGTGACCTGACCTGGAGCAAACAGACTATCCACTTTTGCAGTGAAGAAGAATGTTTCCAAAACCTTACCTGGCAGGTGCATTTGGTGCAGCTATCTACAATCCAGCTTTCATTATCTGCAAAGACACGGCCATCCTGCCAGCAAACTGACTGGTTCTTCAGTGTTTTGTTAGGCCCAATCAATTCCCACATAATTTGGTTCTCTTCAGACTAGAAGATGAAGCAAATGAAAAAAAAAAAGTATACTTCGTAAACAAACCATTTTAAATAAGACAAAACTGAGACACTACTGGATTTCATTCTTCCATTAAAAAAAAAAGTGTATTTTTTACATATTTATGTACATAAAGTAGAAGATCTCAGGTACTGCAATACTGCATAGCAATTCTTCAGCTAATAGTACAAACACAGTCACACAATGCTAAGGGAAATCTGTTCTTAGCAGTTTTGCTTTTCTGCAATACAACGCATCTGTAGGTGGGAAGATTTTAGTCCTGAGACATATGGCATAGTAATAAACCTCCTTCAGAAAGGATTAACATATTCAGAACAAGAAGAGGGGTAGACTTCAGTAACATGTCACCGTCTTACTTCAACTATGAAAATCCCATACATTTACTTACAGTTTAGATACCCTGTGTAGCCCCTTGTTGATGTATTCATAAATGGTATAAGCATGGTAACAACGCTTCAGCAGTATACAGGCAAGGGTGGGTTTGTTCGCTTTCAATTTCCAAACCTGCAGTACTTTTAAGAGGATTGATTTCCTCTGTGTACGAGTGCGTCTTCTTTTAAACCCAGTCTATGAAAACCAAGCCTTCATTAAAGAGTTATACTCAAGAACGACCTAACTAGCCATGCTGAAAATGCAGGTCATCTATACATTATGTAGATATACCAACAGGTATGCACACATACATACAGAAACCTCTATTAACCACCTGTGGTACCAAACAAAGAAGGAAAGAGTACTGCACAACAGACTTCTTTCGGTTCTTCTTCAGACTTACAAGTACCTACCACTTTTTGGAGGTTATCAGCTAAGTTGTTCACCACAATGCGCAGGCCAGTGAGCTCAGTGAACATCGTTCCCAGCTCTTCACAGGAGCGGTCACAGAACTCAGCCTTCTTCTCTGGCTTCTCGCCCACGTACTCGGTTGTGACAGCAGGGCTCAAGTGAAGGATTTCTGTGCTCTCATTGATGGTGTTCACTTCAGCTGGCAGCAAGAAAGGAAAAAAGGAGAGCTGCATATACAAAGTTCTTCCACAGATTACAGATTCCTGCTGAAATCACAGATTGGCACCCATGGGTAGGGTTTACACACATCTATTTTGGCTCAGCATCATGCTAGATTATACCCATGAATAAAAGAGAGGGATTAGATGTCAGCTGGTTCCAATTATAGGCTTTCTCTTTGCAAAATTAAGAGACAATCTGTGTCTCACACGGCCCTCACTTTAAAACATTGTTGGCACTGCAACACATTAATTTATGAAGAAGGAGTAACAAAGGGACACAGTAGCAAAAAAGCAAACCCATTTTATCCGCTCAGAGCCACAAAAGGTTTCAGATTTTTTCATGACCTATCGCATTATCCCGATGCAGAGAAAAAGGCAGGAGAAAATTTCCTTGCAGAAAGTCATTGTGCTTGTTCTGCCCATAAATTCCATGGTTACTTCGCTCAAATTCAGACCATTATGCAATTTATACCAGACTCTGCTCTGTGTTGCACTGCCTAGTGTTAAACTCAGAGGAGATGTTACAATGATAGTTTAATTCTGAAGTGAAATGGAGATCAAGCTAAGATCAGGCTGAATATTTGATTTGTCACTCCAAACACTCCTCCATCAGGCAGATCATAATTAAAACAGAACTTTGCATGCATAATACAGGGAGACAGGGAAATGTTCTAATATCAGTTTAAAAGACCTCCTTGCCTATAGCAAATTCTTGAAAAGGAATATAACTGAAAACATCAGCAGTAATCAATAAAAAAAGAACACAGATAATTAAATAAAACAGTCTGTGTTCTGTTAAGCATTTAAATCTCCACCAGGTAAATATCTTATGGATTCCATGGAAGCTTTCTCTAAGGACTGCATGGTACACTCAACTTTGGTATCAGCTACACAGAAATCCATACTGTCCTGTCTCTCAATAAAGACTTGGTTACAATGTTACTAAATCTGGTAATAACTCAAGGTTACCAAAGAGGAAGGAAAAGTAAAGTATATAACAATTTAAAAAGAAGAAAACAGCACAGGAATGTGAACCATAGAGCGTATGCTTCAAAACACCCCAATACCATTCAGTGTTGACAAGTCACAGAAGGTAGCAACACTTTAAAAATTTTAAGGGCTTGATCTGATGCTTGATTATTCAATGTGAAGTGTTATATTTAAATGTACAAGCAATGAAAATGGGAGCAGGAGTATTCTTCATTCATTTAGAAAGCTAAAAGCAAAAGAACAAAGAACCAACCCATAAGATGGCATTAAATAATTACTTCTCAACCATACTTCAAATGATTGGCTTAATGTGCTTTTTCAATTAGCTATGAAGTATCTGCCACTAGTCAAGGTCTACAATAAATTGTGTGCAGTATTCCAGAGTTGAAGTAATTGTCCAGCTTCACTCACAGGATAGGAGAAAACAAATACACCACATAGCAGATCAGAACTCTGCATCATAACTGTTTATTTCAGCTGCGTTTTTATTCCCTGGAAAGAATGCAATTTTCCTACCGCATTGAAAGACTAGGTTTCTCAGACTCCCCCATAGCACTTCTCAGGTCATTAATTTCATATTTTTCAAGCCAACATGGAGTGTGCCTTGACCGGAACATTCTGAGGACATTAATAAAGCTGCAATCTCAGCAGGAAACATAAACCAAAACTATGTTAGAAGAACTAAATCCACACTTCCTACTGATACTTGGCAGCGACTGAAAGAAGATGCCTGAGGATCACTGGGAAATCAGTTCTCTGCTGCTGCCTTCCTGCTAATTTCCTAAGGACCACATGATTATCTTTAAAATGAGAAACCAGAAGAGCAGAATGTGTATCCTTTCACATGTGCAAATGTCATTCTGTTGATCTAGCTGAAGAAGGGATTTTATTGATGTGCCTATTTATGCATGTTTTTGTCATCTCTCCTACCCAGCGCTGTGTGTAAGTCCTGCCTAAAGTATTTGCAACCACCACACTACAGAGATACTTTCCTACCTCAACCCAACAGCAATCCCAAGCTACCATTTTACCATACCTCACATTCTCATACTAGGATTAAAGATACAGTAGGAAAACACAGTCCTGTCTCTGAAAAAGCAGCAGGCCTTTTGTGTCCTCAGACCTGAGGGCACTTCAGTGGTAACATCTGCCACGTGGGACACTCACACGTAAATTTGCCATCTTAGTGTCTGTACCACAGCTCAACGGGTGAGCCATGAAAATGGGAAAATACTTATGTACCTTGTGGTCAGTAACATATCGGCCATGGCTTTTCAACTGTGGTAATTAAGCTGGATAGGCAACACCAGAAAATCAGCCATGCATTAACAAGCCTCTCAAGTCATTTTCACAGCCTCAAGCCACAATGTGCCATTAGCCCTCTTCTGTTGTTGCATAAGTAATTTCCATCTTGTAGTGTTCTCTGTGTTGCAAAGGCAAAGTAAAAATACTGTGAATTGAACTATAAGCTAATACTTCCCAAGAAGGCTAAAACAAAAAATCAAATATGTAATTTATTGGACCTGAAAATTTGGAAGTTGACAGATGTGATAAGAAACACATTAAAAAAATATTATCTGTTGGTTATTAGCTGCAACAGCTGAAGGGTATAAGAATTCCTCCTGAGGTATGTATCAGCATGCAGAACTCAATTATCCCTTTAGGCTCCCACTCTTAGGCTTCCTCTTTAGAACAGAAGTCAGTAACCTCCCATTTTTTTCTTGATGATATCTCTAAACATTTGGACAAACTATTTCTGTTTGCAGTGATCAACCAATAATAACATAAAACATTTGAAGACACTCTCTTTCATTGGTTTTGCTGGTTCAATCTATCTACATCTAGGGACCTCATCCTCTTGAATGAGACTGTTCTGCCTCTGATCATTGAATGTGCCCTCAAGGTTCTACTTTGACTTCTGGGAATTTTGTTTCCACTGGCAAATGAAGTAGAATAGCTGAACTGCATCCTTCCTGAAACCATCCTTTTCTTTTATTCAGATTACAGTTAGACCTAAATACACATTCTATTTTCCTGCAGCAGTTCTGCTCCTCAAGCATTTCCTTCCACTAACAAAGCTGAAAACCAGTAATAAGTAGTTCTGAGTAGTTTCTCAGTAGTTTGCGAGTACAGAAAACAGCTTGGCTGGGGTAGATGACAACCAACAAATGAGGGTATATCTTCTTGCCTGTGCCATCTAAGGCCATTTCCCTTCTAGCCCATGTGACTCATTTCTAACACATCATCACACTTGCATCTGGGGTCCTGCAGCAGGGCATACCTCTGGAACGTATGAAATAACCAACCAATATGCTTTATCAAGATTTAAAAACCGACTAGCAAGCTCAGTTAAATTTTTTGTGCATATACATATATGCACACCCCTATATAGATATGTACATACATATATATACACACACATTTATATATCTTATAGAAAGTTTTTGCTACAAAATCTCAATACTCTGGCCCCCTTTGAAGAAGTTAAGACCTGCTACTGCTTAACTTATGGGTTTTGCATAAACAAGGAAAAAAGCTTGCTTAACTGATTTGATCTGTTATATGTTTTGGTGAAGTGACAGAAATAATGGCATTTCAGACAGCAGGATTTTCAAATAAAACTCTGAAGTCCTGACTACCTTGTGTACCTACCACGTTCCTCTGATGGAATCAGACGTCTCTGATTCTTGACTGAGCTCCTGCCAGTTACAAACACTGGAAAGTAAAGTAGCCAGCACCTCCCATGAGCTGAAGTACAAAACCTTAGTGTATACTTGACAAATTTTCGTAACTCTTTCATGATGAAACCAATATACTCCCACACACAGAGGGCTCCCCTCCTGGTGAGGTCAGCATGAACTGGACTAACAAGAATGCATGGCAGCTTGTCACATACATGCCTTCCATACCTCTCTTGTTTTTTTCTTATTTTCCTTAGGTTGTTTTGATTAACAACACTTTGGGATTCAAACCCAGCACCTCTTTCAGTCAACAAAGTTATTGCCAAGGAATTCAGTGTCTTTAAGATTTGCAGAATTGCTCATGGGCCCATTGAGAGCCAGAAGCAGAATTCAGAAGCAATGTTCCCAGTCTTGTGCTCAAAAAATCATGGACAACTCATGGAAGAATGTAGATATTTTCATATATATCTATTTTTCCTTCTATTTCTAGTAATTTCTTGTTTGACAGCTTTTCTCCCAACTTAAAAACAGAGGCTCAGAGTTATAAACCTAAGCAATAAGAACTAAAATAGTAGCCTAGAGTAGAAATAGTATCTCAATACAGCTAACAAATATAATCCTACTACCACCAAAAAGCAACTTAATTTTCTTTTTCTTTTTTAAATGAGATGCCTCTACCATTTCAGAGGGATATGTTGCATGGTTTTAGGATAATATGTCCCCATTGACATTTCTCATTTTCAGAGTCAACTGAACAGTATTAATGAGGTAAAAAAGCCTTACTTGACTGGCTCCTCTGGCATCCTTTTTTACGCAGAACATCCTCTATTGAAGTATCAAAGATTAACTGAATATTTTGCAAAAGACCCTGTAATAATAATAATAAAAAAAATTAAAAACCGGTTAGATCAATTTAGGACTAACCAATAACTGGTCTGTCTCAAACCCATGCTACTGACTGTTTTTTACATATTTACTTATGGATAAATCCAATCTACAAGGCATTCAACCTGACACACACTGAAAAAAAAATCTGTTCATAGTTTTGTTACACACAATTTCAATACTACAAGCAACAAGATCAGGTATGTTCTGCAATAGGTCATAATGAAACAGTTATTAATCAGCAGTGAGCTCAAATCTCCATTTCCATACAGTGCATTTTAAACTGTAGTTCTGTAAGATGGTCATCATGAGGTCAAAGCCAACTTTTGAAGTTCCAGCTCCATCGCACTTCCATACTTAGCCAGTCATTCCCATGCACCATACTTCACTGTCTCCTCAACTGTGCTGGCACTACCCTGAGACAACACTATAAAACCAGACCAGTATCTGTTTCACTTTAAAAAAAAAACTCAGAAAAAAATTACTGTAAAAACAGATTACGTCAGTGACCCACTTAATAGTACAGCTCCAAAACCAGTTCTATGAGCACAACTGATAGGATAGGAAGGGAAGCAGGACTGGAGATGCTGTTGGGCAAGAGCTTCTGGCTTTCCTGCCAAAACTGGTCACCCTATGGAATGACACTCCAGCATGTCACACGCTGGCTCACAACTAGATGGCACAACAGGATGAGAAAGAATTTTTTTCAAATTTTTGAAGCCATGAGTTCAAGTTTGGTTTCACCTGTGAGTGAAAAGAAACCACCCTTAAAGCACTTGGGCCAGATCACATCACTGTATGAGGTAGGAAGAAATTTTAATTTTATAGGAAAACCAGAAAGTTTCTAATTGCTTCTTTTTAAAACAAAAGAGAAACAATAAATGTTTTCCACAAAAAGAAAAAAAAAATCTCATTTACAGGACTGATCAAAACATTTTGTTTTGGTTTGTTTTGTTTGGGTTTTTTTTCCAATTTTTTTTTTTTTTAAATTGAAACGAAAGTTTCTTCAGAATGGCAAACCAACATACTCTGTTAGGGGATGAGCCAACACTACATGCTTCAGCTCCATTAAAAATTCTTTCTTTCCTCCAATTTTCTTTTTCTAATAAAATTTAACAAATATTGACAGGTTCTTATGACTTGAACAGATATATTTCAACAGAAAAATAGGTCTTCAAGAAATTTCCAAAGAATTCTACAAATCACCACAAAAATGCAACATGTTCAGAAGTCATAAATCTGGAAAAGAAAGTGGATGGTTGCATAGGAAAGCATGTAAACTGGTTTTGTGCACTTTTCCTGGCCTTAGACTTTGCTTTACCACTCCTTTGTTTTCAGGAACCCCCAAATTTACACAACACGGATCCAGCAGTGAATAAAAACACACTCCGGAGAAATTCTGCTTGGGAACACCTATGACCCCACCAAATCCAAGAGGTGTCGGGAGAACAAAACTCCACCTATTGCATCTTCTCAAACTAGTTGCAGCTACATCCTTACCTCACCAGTGACCCAAGCTCCTCCAGGTTACCTACCCTGAAATGATTCTCCCGAATGGACCCTTTCGCCACATACATTCTGCTGTTCTCTGCTTTCAGCTGCTCATAGAAAGGCTCCTCCAGGATGAAGCTGTCAATTAGGTCACAGCCAACATAGAGGTTGTAGTTCTCCCCTGTTATTTGCACGGTGAGGTTCTTCCACTGCGAGTCGGCAAGGTCCACGTCTTCCAGGGAAATCACATTCTGGAAGCCATCCACCCAATAGATAAGATCCAGGGTGTTGGCCCGGCCATTGGAAATGATCTCAAACTGCCTCTCACTGATGCCAGGACCTTCTAAAGCAAGGATAGTGCCTCTAGATTGCCTGTCCTGTCTCAGGGTGGCTGAAAGGATAAAGCCCTCATTTTGCCGTATGAGTTTGACAATCTTTTTTAATTTCTCTGGTTTACACGGAGGTATATGGTCAAACCGAATGAAACGATATGCTGGGATAGTGGGGTCTGGACCCCGAAACGATTTTGCTCCAACTGTCTTTCGGTTTATGTTACTGATTTGAAGTAAATCAAAGGTAGTCTCCTCTTCCTTGTCACCATCTGAAAAAGTTAACAGTGTGTGACAATGGGTCTACAAAAAGTGTTATAAGAAACACAGCTCTGCAACGTTATACTTAGTAACTGCAATTATATGACAGACATGAAGATCAGCAGAGTAAACCCAGTACTTCCCTACTTCCACAAACAGAACTATTCCTACTAGCATGCAAGTGAATCGTATTTTCCACCCGTCATTTTCATTTACATGACAACTCTCACGTTCTCTGCGTGTAGGTATTAATACATTTGATTATATAACTGAACATATGGCTATATATTTTATAGCACTATATAATACACATTTGTGTATATATATACACATGCTGTACATTCAAGTATATGCCTACGCATGGATGCATGTAACAATGCAATCGTTACATATTTTTAATATATATCAATGGATAAGGAAGTTGAGCCAACTTCCATATTTTAACTGTTGGCTAATAAAAATCAAATTATGAGAAGCCATGTGGCCACGTGACAACAGGAAGAAAGAGATTTGATTTTTAAATATTCAGGCCAAGAAGTCAGATGTAAATGATGGCCTGGCACTGTGCCAATTTACATCCTACTTATATTTGGCTGTAGAGGTCTACTTCTCTACCTCTATCTTCTTAAAATGTTCAGCCCACTCAGTGATCCTGTTTATGTTACTTTCACCATACATTTCCCCTGGAGAGTAAAGTATAATAGCAATTATTTCTGGGGTTATATACATTTTGATCAACAATTTCTAAAAACAATTTTTCGATATTTATTGAGGAATCTTCATTTAACAGCAGTAAGACTTATCTACCAAAAAAAACCCCAGCAACTACTATTCCAGGCACTTCTAAAAAAAATCATATGATTACTTTGCCCCCTGTAGCTCAGGTAAGCCAATGTTTTACACCAACTTTTAGCTTTGGGAGCTACTCTGTATCTAGTTAAGAAGTGTCAGAACTTACCCTGAGCATCTGAGGAAACCCACAGGGTTATCAACACAGCAAGCCACAACAGCCCACTCCTCTGCAGCATAACTCCTATGAATAAATCAAAAAGTAATAAGAATTAGGGAAATAATATTTGTCAACTACAAATATTATTATTTACCTCATGAAATGCCATAAGCAGAACTCTTATTATAAGCAACTATACATATAAAATCAGAATTTCTCTCTTGTCTGGTTCTTGTAATACCTATCCTGGAGTTATTCTTGATGCCAGAAATAAAACATGACATCAAGTGAAGGGAATTCTTGACAATAAAGCTCCTTTTTATGCAATTGTCCCTAATAATAAAAAGGAAAGACATACAGAAAATACATGCTATTATTTTCTCCACGATTTTTCAGCAGCTGGCATAGGGACCATGTGACATTACATGAAATACAGCATATTAGTAGCTGCATCTTTACTTTGGAGCACAATGTTCCACTGAAATTCCTTGTAGGATAATGGGATCTCAGCAGATGCTGGTTCTGAGTACTAGGGGTACTTTTCAGTACCTTTTCCAGTGTCATCATACAAACTGCTCTCTCTTTTATATATATATATATATCTCATTTACCCATTCTTACAATCCTCTGTACCCAAGAGCTAACCCCACAGCTGGATAAAGTGACTTTCAACGTGATGCTATTTTTGCCCTGCAGCACTGTGCAGTTATAAGCCACGTAACCGCATCTCCATATGTGTGTGCACTCGCAATGAATGGAGCAGACCGCGCTGACGGGAATGCGTAGACATTCATTCCCCCGGATACAGCCCTATCACTTCAGCACTGTGCTAGCGCCACACGGTTTTGGAAGGACTCAGGGATGCCACCTTTTACTGCCAAGATTTTCTTTTCTCCTTATTGTCTGTCACCCCGAAATATCGCCGCTAACACCAATTACCAGCAAACTCCAGGAAGCCTCTTTCACCCCCCCTCAAACCCAGCGCCTCCGCGGTGGGACCCAGCCCGGACGGCTCGGGCACAGCCCCCGCCGGCGCGGCGGGCAGGGCTGCGGGCAGGGCTGCGGGCAGGGCTGCGGGCAGCGGCCGGCTGCCGCACACCGCCTCGGCGAGCGCTCCCCGGGGCAGGTCCCTTCATCTTTCGCCCCGAGCACCCGCGGGGGACGGCAGCGCGGGGCGCCCAGCCGGCTGCCCACGGCGAGCTCCGGCCGGCGCAGCCCCCGCCGCCTGCCCCGGCCCGGCCGGGCGGTCGGCAAGCGTCCCCCGGAGGGGGCTTCACGGCAGGGCACGGCGCCTTCCCACCTTGCGCCTCACCTGGCATGGGGGGAGCCGACGGCGCGCTGAGGCTCTGCCGGGGCGGTGCCGGTGGGGAGCGGAGCACGGTTCCCTGCCGCCGTCGCAAGTCCCTCCGCGGCCCCGCGCCCCGCGCCGCCGCCTTTATGGGCTGCGGGCCGGGCCCCGCTGTCAATCAGCGGCGCCGGGGCGCGCCCCCGGCTCGCCCCTCCGCGGCGGTGACACAACCCCCCCGCCGCCCCCTCCCCACCGGGCGGCCGGCGCTCGCCTACCTGCGAGGCCATCCCGGGCCCGGGCCCGCCCCTGCACCGCCCCGCCACCGCCCGACCGCCCTCCGCCGGCGCTGCAGGGGCGGTGCGGGAGGCGGGCCGGGCGGCCGGGGCCTCCCCCAGGGAGCGGAGCGGCGCGGAGGGGCGGGAGAGGCGGCCGGCAGCGCCCGTCGTGCCCCTGCCTCGCCCGAGGTTTCGCGGGGGAACCAGCGCGGCCGCCCCGGCCCGGCAGAGCCCCCGGGAGGCGGCGCCAGGCCCCAGCCGCGGGGCTCCGTGCGCGGCCGGGACCTGTCGCCGGGACCTGCCGAGCCCAGGCCCCGCGGCCGCGGAGTGCGGCACAGGCCCCTCCGGCCCGGCCCGGCCCGGCCCGGCCCGGCCGGGGGCTTCGCGAAACCTCTCCGGCTGAGAGCTCGGTGCTCCTGCCGCCACTGCGGCAAAACTCTTGCCTTCCCGAGGACCGAATCCTCTCATTTTTATCCTGTTTTTAAGCGAGACATGCCCCAGTCATCTTCACCCCCTCCGTTTGTAAAGTGCTCGTTGGAGCAGCTTCCCAAGTGGCCCCCAGCACCCCGGGTCCCTCGTTCCTCCATGGAGTGCAGCACCACCCCCTTTGGTCTCCCGTGAAGGCACACTGGGCCTGCTGAGGCATGCTCCTGATGGAGGGAGCCTTGCCTCGGGCTAATGAAAGCAGCACACAAGTAGTCTCTTACGCTGCTCCCAGTCTCGTTGGGAGGACTGGAAAGTACCTCCACAAGCTAGGGCTCCAGTCGCAGCACTTGGACTAGTGGGTCGCCCTGCTGAGGAGCAGCCAGCGTGGCTGAAGGCACCGTGCTCCATGCGGAGCAGAAGAGCAGAACCCTGCGGTGGGTCCACAGAACCTGCCCCGACGTGCAGAAACATTTCAGAAGTCAAACGAGAAGACCAGGATCCCCGCTGCTGAGGCCCGAACCGGGGTTGCAGGATATCTGTGGAAGGATCCTGCAGCTGATGCGGAGGCATGGATTTCGCTGAGGTGCCTGCAGAGTCCAAAAAATGCAGCCATGTCAAATGTATAGGTGGATAAACACCACAAATGTTAAAAAAAAAAAAAAAAGAGAAAGCTAAAGAAAAAACAGCATAGGAAGTCATCAACTTTTCTCATCACAATTTGAAATTCCAGTAGAAAAAGGTGTTGATGTTTCAGAACTCAGAAGGCTTTGAAAGGCTCAATCTGTCACTAGAGCAGAAAACGCCAATGCAAGCATTGCTGCCTTTCCTTTTGCCATGGAATCTCCTTCCAACTTGGCTGGCCTTGGCCTTGCAGGGTAGCAGGAGCCAAGGAGCCTTCCCCTTTCTCACAGGGTCCAGGGGACTGAGCCAAGCTAGGAGGGAGAGGACTTTTTTGTCTTCCTAAGACATTTGGTTTTCAGTTTTGTGAAACCTCAAGAATTTAAAAAAAATAGCTAATGAAGTTCACAAAACCTCAAATTCTACTGAGTTTACTCATTCCCCCCACTATATTAAGACTTAGTCTTTATATCTATATATGTAGCTGTATGGTGTGTTTTCCACAGGACTTTGAACAGCACTGGCACAACTCTTGTCAGGAAGCTGCTCTGGGTTTACAGTTGGAGAAGAGAGGGCAGCAAAATGTTTAAGAGACCTAGAAGGTATCTTTGAGATAGTGCAGTTTACTATTGGTACATTCATGTGCAAACACTTTTCACAGTGGAAATTTTTAAGTCAGTAAAAGGACAGTGCAAAGTAAAGAGACACATTTTATCATGATTGCTTTTAACCAGCTACCTTATAACAAAACTCTTCTTTCCATCTCTGTGGGCATTGCAGGAATGAAGGATTGATAGCATATTGTTTCAAGCTGAGTGATTTATATACAGGATGATGACCTTCGAGAAGACAGATCTGGTTCTGTTCTTTCCATGACTGTGAAAGTCCTCACTGCTCACTTTCCCCTGCCCACCTTGGACGAGGTAAACATCCTCTTCTTTCCAAGATCCCCGTCGGAAAGGCTGACAGGAACAAATGCGCACTCCACTTTCCCCAGCTAGCCAACGTACACACGCAACCATTGGAATTATGTTCATGTTTCTCAATCTACCTGCTTTTTTAGTAGAAGGTAAAAGTGAGCAATGGTAGTTAGAGAGATAATAAAGTCAGATTTACTAACAGTTAGGAATGCTAGTGAGGCAACAGTAGTTCTCATACTATTGGTTTCCTGTAGTGTTTTACCTTTCATTGTCTTTTGCTTCAGACTGGCACATCAGGCGTGAGCATGGGTCCTTAATTTCTCATTTCTTCATGCACCTCACTTTGACTTTTTCAGTCTACTGTTTGGGTTTTTGCTTTTTTCTCCCTTCTGCACCAGCCCTAAGGGACTTCCATTTTGGATCATGTGAGCATTGTGCAAGGTACCGTACATTACTGAAAATCACTGGGGAATGGTAGGATTCTGGTATGGCACTGTCTCAGAAAGAACTGTGATTTGATGGACCTCCACCAAATAATCCTTGTTTTTGCCTAGGAGTTTATCACTGACATTCTGACTTAGCTTAGCTTGGGCAAGACTTGACCTCTCCTACATTAGAACAAATCCCACTAAAGAAGTGGAATACACTATACATACTAGAAATTTTTTTTGACTGCTTTTCTGATAAAATTGAAGCTACTGTGGCATGATGCCAGAAGACAAATTCCATGAGTTTTGCTGGGTGAAATCCTGATCAACTTTTTTTTTTCTTTTTCCTCAAAAGCATCCCCACTAATTGAAATGGATCTAATTGCATGAATATGATGAGGAGTCCTTCAGGTCTTATCCTGCAGTCCTGGATGTTCACCTGATGCTGATAAACATTCTTTCTGAAATGCTGTCCCACAGACATGAAGAATTTTTCAGTTTTTTTCTTCCTGTGGTGAGGTTTGATTTTCATAATTCAGTACATTGGGGTTCCAAAACTGAAACAGATGACTTTAGATTAGCCTGTGACTCAGCCATTTAGTTTTTTGAATGAGCTTGTAGTGATAGGGAGAGAGACCTGGGTGGTTCCTCAGACAACATGTTGTAATTACTCCAGCTAAATGCAGATTTTGAATACTGGATTAGATTACACAAGGGACAGTGAATTCATCTATGATGAGGGAGAAAGTTATTTTTGACAAGGCTTTATGTATGCTTTAGTTTAAGTTCTGGTGCGTAAGTAGTCAGATAAAATGGGCATCGTAATCAGGTACTTAGTTTTCCGTTCTTTGATTCAGAGGGAGAAGTGTTTTATTTCCAACCTTCCTTAAATAATTTCCAGGTATAAAATGTATCCAGATACAAATGCTAACACATTCTGTCAGAACAAATGGCCATGGGCTGTACAAGTACCAGCTGGTATACTTTTCCAATAATCTTGTCAAAGAGGGAAATCTTGCTACCACCCATTTACAAACCTTGGTTTTACTCAGCAAAGTGCTTATACATAAAGGCTTGTTCAGTGGTGTCAACAGGAGAACTTTGAGTTTAAAGCTAAGCACATGTTTAAGTGTTTTGCTAAATTGGTTCCTACACGATTTAACTGGTGTCACACAATAACTTACGGAAAGAGCCGTAAGTGGAGCCCTAGACTTCTAACTCACGGTCGGAAACTTTAATCTGGAAACTGTTTTTTCCCTGTCCTTACAGTACATATGACAAAACAAATATCCATCTACAAACAGTTAAATGTGTCCTTAACTGTTTTACAGAATTTTTGTATTCTTTCCCCACATGTGAGCTGCTAAACATGTTAGGGCTGCCAAATATTTTCAGCCTCCAAGAAGGAACATTCCCCTACCAAGTGCAATGCAAATGAGCACTGAAAATGCTCAGTAAATCCCACGTTGCTGCTCTGGGTTCCAAAAAACCCCTTGTACTAGATTCAGAACAGATTTATTACCCAAAGATCTACTTTTATTACAACTTCGTTACATAGTTTCACATTCTGTCACAAAGGTATTGATATTTTCACTTATAACAGGAAAAAAATACATCACTACAGCACTGACTTCTAAACAGCTAAGACTATCCTTATTACCCAGGCTGTAATATTATAATTTTTATTTTATTTGCAGTACTGTGCTTTCTGTATGTCAAATGGAATGTGGTCTGTTGCATTTACATATGTTCAAAGACAGCCCAAATCTCAAAGCTTTCAGATGGTTTGGATTCAGTCCTTGTTTAGAAGTAAACATACTGAAGTTGATAGTAGTTTTAGCTGAGGAGCAAGTGAATACAACTAAAATGATAACTTCAGTGGTCCAGCTGGATTATAAAAGTTGTTCAGGGGACCAGATGCCATTCATTTCAGGAGGAGGTAGAGCCAAACTACCTTTGAAGGCTTGGGCCTAGCTTCTTTTCACTTATTTAGGTGAAATAAAATACCAAACGCTTATTGAGGGCTTAACAATTTATAGCAAATGTTTGAATGATCTCAGTCTAAAAAGAATTTTTCATTTCAATGAGACCCATGTTTGTGTTTCACCAGAATTGTGCTGGGTCCTTGCCTTACCCACACAACTGCCCCATGAAGTGTGGGTTATTCCCACTGCTGCATGTGTTGGCTGCTGAGGGAGCCCATCCTGAGGGAAATTCAGGTGCAAACACAGGACGGGAGCCCCTCTCCTGGGCAGACTTTCAGCCCCATGCCTGAGGGTGCTGCCTCTGCTGTGCTTTCTCCCTCCTCCCAGCAAGGGCCTGGGCATCTGCAGCCTTCTCCTTGCCCTCCATTTTTCTATAGGTACAGCAGGGTGGCTGGCCGACAGCAAAGTATGGTCTCACCAGGTACAGTGCATCCCTGACACATGGGATTCACAGAATTTGAAGAGATCAAGAGACACAACTGGGAAGAGAAACCGAATGGATGAAAGCCCCAACAGGGCAAGAAAAAAACATATTCAAAAGAATTGAAATTGATTGCAAAAAATTTGAAAGGCCACAGAGAATAGTCTGGGGGTTTGATATCTCTCCATATGTTCAAAACTCCCACAGATGGAGTCATGGATCCCACAGGATGAAGTGAAGAGATGAAAGAAAGCAATTCATGAAACTACTACAGCTGGCTGTGGGTCTCTAACTGGGAGAAAGAGCGTCATTCAGCTGTGGCCTGATAATGATTATGATGATTAAAGCTGAACAAATAATTCCCATATATTTTTTTTTTACTCTAATATGTGTTTTGCCTCTTTTTCCCCTCATAAGAACATCCACACACAGACCACAGCTTCCCCTAGCACATTAATTACTTGGGTGTGCTCATATAGCCGTTACTTGCATCGTTGATGAATATTTTAAATCCAAATCATCTTGCTTAGCTGTGAATGGTCAGAGGAGTCGGATGGCAGCATTTCAGCTCCCCAGTCAGCACACCATCACTTCTCGAACAAATACTTGGGCATACGTATTAAAAGTGGGGCCTTTTATACTACTCAAACATATAAGCATCCATTTTGCTCTGAAATGGTTCTGAAAGCCGTTATCCACATTATTAATCCACATGATATAAATCCACATGAATTAAATAATTTCAAAAACTCTGCTGAAATAGTTCAAAGGTGAAGAAAATCAGGTTTGCTGTTGGGTTCCTTGTTCCACTGTGGCTGTCTCTGGTACTCTTGAAAAGTGAACAGGGAGAAGTTTGCTCTGATGATAACCATGGACTATTCACTTTGATATAGTCGTATAATGAAATGCTGGGGAAAGTAGAACAAAGGGAAAAATACCTATTACAACAAACACCAGAAACAAAACAATGTATATCCACACAAATTTGTTGCAGATTTGCCAGTTCTTGCAAGTTATTAGCTTTTTATTTATTTATCTATCTATTTATTTATTTATTTGTTTGTAATTAGTTCTATGTTTCACTCTATTCAAGAATGAATTGGCTTCACATCAGTCAAAAGACTATAAGGAAACTGCAATTTATTCCCCTTCCTACAAAACATACTCTTCCTATTTCTATCCATGTTCTCTGGCAATAAAAATTATAAGCTAATCAACAGTGATATAGTTCAACCTGTGCATGGTTTACTGATGTTAATATTCTTGCTTGTTTACTTACCTTAGAGCAATTAACTGCATTTCTCCCTAGTAATATTATTTTCTTAACATTGCTTCATTTTCATTTCCATGAATACTCACAATGATGTGCTGGAAATGGGGGCACAGGAATGTACTGATATTCATCAAATGAAGAGGGACATTAATATTTATTATTGTCTTACATTTGTTTAGTTATTTATTTTATGTTTCGAGAACATTCACTTCTAGGAAACCACACAAGAACAAAGCTGGTTCTACTTCAAGAAAAGCTCTGCTGACCAGAAACTGTCTCATTTTTCTCTCAGCTAACCACATAATGCATCTTAAATTTGCATGGTAATTTGCATGGTTCACAACATTAAGGAAAAGAGCAGAAGTATAGTTGATGGTTGTGGCATTTTTGCAATTGGGTGAATGTTTTTGCAGAGGTGGGGATGAGCCCGTGTTCATGTCACTGGTGGTGGATGCCTACATGTTGGTGAGGTTTGCATGGTGTTCTATTAATGCATTCGTGTAAGCATATGTGTGTGACTGTTCAAAGATGTGTCCCTCACTACAGTATCCCTGGAAGCTACCTGTGTTATGCTAGATTCAGACCCAGCTTGGGTAAAAAAGAAGTGTAGCTTTACTTCTATTTATTTTGGTTAGTCATATACTACATGTTAATCCTGTCATCAGACACCCCTTGTTCATGAGCTTCCTTTGGTAAATCCATATTGCTTTTATCCAGTTTTTGTCCTTATCTTCACTTATTCTTTGTTTCAGTATTTACTCTAAATTCTTTGTGCATTACTGAGATCTGATTTGCTCTCTCTTCTCCTTTATGCAATACCACTACCTGAAAGGAGGTCGTAGTGAGGTGGGGGTCGGTCTCTTCTCCCCAGTAACAAGCGATAGGACAAGAGGAAATGGCCTCAAGTTGCGCCAGGGGAAGTTTAGGTTGGATATTAGGAAAAATTTCTTCACCGAAAGGGTGGTCAGGCACTGGAACAGGCTGCCCAGGGAAGTGGTTGAGTCTCCATCCCTGGAGGTATTTAAAAGATGGGTAGACGTGGTGCTTGAGGACATGGTTTAGTGATGGACTTGGCAGTGCTAGGTTAACGGTTGGACTCGATGATCTTAAGGGTCTTTTCCAACCTTAACCAACCTTAAGGGTCTTTTCCAACCTATGATTCTATGACTCTATATTTATATTAATTTTCCCCATTTCCTGTGAGACTGTCCCAGATGAGACAGGTTTGCTCAAGTTACTTGCTACTGGGTTTGGAACCTCCTGTGCCAGTTCCTTCAGAGTCTGGGTACAGAGATTATTTGATGATGTACATTTTGAGCATGTCTGAGTCTGGGAGCCTGGGCTTTTCTTCCACCTCAGATGTTCTCATTCTTTTTCAATACCCTTTATTCCTTTTTCCTTTTCTTTTATTTTCTTCTTTTTTTCTTTCTTTTTTTTTTTTTCCTTGTGTTCAAAATCAATGTATATTTTGGAAATATGAACACCAGAAATTGATATAGCTTTCCAGTCAAACAAGTGATAAAAATATCTTCCCTGTTCTACTCGGTATTTGCCTATGTGTGTGTGTCCAAGGCTTAAGTGCTTTTTCATCATCCTAACATAGTGCTGGATGCATTGCTCCATCAATTATCACATCATGACCCTTTACAAATCTTTATTAGAGTCACTACTTTCTATGTTCTCACATTTCATTAAATTAAAATATGTGTTCTTAACAGAGACCACCTCAAAGTTTTGCGCAATCTGAAAACCTCAGCAGTTTTAGTATATTGTTTCAGGTACATACAACTACTGAACATAGCTGCATTGAGAAGAGCCCCTTCTAGGACCTCTCTGCATTACTACCTCTTCTGACACCCACAGTGAAGATCTTTCACTTACAACTGTTACTACAGCTACAACAGTTACTATGCTCTATTTACAACTGCTTTGTGTCTGTGATGGATCTATGCTGAAAAGATTCTAGGGAAAATAACTGATGAACACTTCATATACATGAGAGCAGAAGAGTTTAAATTTTGCTCAGAAAAACATTTCATTATTTTCTTGATCCTGCTTTGAAGGAAAATTAAATTTCTGTCCTTGAGCTAATGAAAAAAATTCTAAAACATACAGCATTGCTGAATTTGTATGTTATAATCTGAAAGAAAATTAGGAAAAAACAAAAACCTTATTAAAAATCTTCCTAGTGTTTGGCAAGATCTGCTCCTTTCTACCATGTCTGTAATATTTCTTACTTCCCTCATGGAACTATTTATTTCATAGATTAGTCATGCCTGAGGGTGTTTTTGTATTTTGAGGTGGAAGATGCACTGAAAATCTAAATAATTTTAATTATGTAATATGCAATCATGTTAATTATGTGATTATTTAAATATGTAATTACGTAATTAATTACGCCTGTTACACTTATCAAGAGGAAGTGTCGATGGCTCTGTGTACACATAGATATTCTTGTCTCTGACTGAAGTGGAATTTGCTGTGTAAGTAAGGCTATGGGCTTGAATAAGAAATGCCCATATAGAAAACAGGAAGAGAACATATTTTCATACTGGCTTTCCTACTAAATTTCTTACTAAGTGCTCTCTTAGTACTGAGATAGAAGAAGTCAACCATATTTTTCTTCCAAAGTAAACAGTGTAACTCTGATAAATACTTTTGTTAAATTACACAAATGCTCTCTTAGATTAGATGTTGTTCAGCTTCTTCCTTTCTTTGGGCCCCAGAATTACTGTGGCAGTTTGATGTAGTTAAGGATGGTAGAGGGAGGTACCCAACTACCAACCTGTGTGTCCCAGCAGAATTGAAGACCTTTTTACATAAAGCTGGCTATATATATCTTTATTTGTTCTTTCAGACATCCAAAATCATACTAAAATGCCATTGGCTCCCACATTCAAAAGCAAATAGTAAATGGACCTCTGTTTTTCAATCAACATGACACACCTTCAGAGTGACTAGTTCCTAGAGAATAAGTGTATGGAGATGTAATTCTATAATTCGTTAGAAATAGGCTTCTATGTGGGGTTATTTTTCAATTTCTTTATAGAACTTGGGAGGGAAAGTGATATTCCTGCCACTGAATTTTGGATACTAGGTGAAAAATAAGATGGCTGTTTGGAGTAACTCCTTGTAAAGGCTTTTAGACTTAGTTCAAAATTTCAGTTTTCTGTATGGCTTGCATAATATTACTGTGATAAGAAGATGTTAGTAGATAGTCTATAGCCCTGTTCAGGTTTGATCTCTACGAAACATTTTTGATCAACTGTAATGCATTTCTCTTCAAACAGGAGGTAGGCAGTAGGCATATTCCCTGCGTCAACCTCTTTGACTGAGAACTGTATCTATAACTTTCAATAAGTTATACCCATGTGAGTCCCCATGAGAAGTCCACCATGAGAAGCCTTTTTCAATATAATAAACAAAGTTTGTGTTTTCAAATTCAGTGAAAGGTTATTAGATATTTAAAAGTTGTGTATTTTTCACACCATCACAGATAGATAGTTAACTAAGTCCTGATTTGTGTCCTGTATTAAATTCCTCAGTGATCTCTTGTCATGATTTTCGCAGATTCATTTCCAGTATATGCAAATTAGTGGAATATTTGGAGCATGAATAGTTGCGTGTACATTTTGTGTGCCAAAATTAAATTGAGGTTCTTTGTTTGTTGGAAATCAAGTTTTTAGTAGTTAATAAAAACCTGACCTTTGTTTAGAATTACTATTTCAGCCTCTTGGATTGTAAAGTAAAGCTAGACACCACCTATAAAAGAGTGGACTTCACTCTGTAAATGGAAATAGTGCAATCTCTTTAGCCAGCCTGGGGTTCCTTGTAGGGATATATGGACTATGCGGTAGGGTATGTCTAGCCAAATACTGCTTTCAGGCTCTTAAACCACCTTCTGAAGGGAGCTGATGAGTGGCACAGAACCAGAGGATGAGGTTATTTGCACCACATGGCCTAAGTGGTTCTTACAGAGTTACTTTTTGATGCTGAAGCATAAGCTTGCCTTTTCACCCTGCTTTCTTCTCAGAGGTGTGAATCAGCCCAGTGTGAACAGGATGTAAATTTGGGTTATGTGTCTCTCTGTTGTGTGTCGCTTAAAAGACTGCTATGAGATGATCAGCAGATTGGCAGCTTTAACACATCACACAGAAACAGTAACAATTAAGCTTACAAGGGTTGTAGTTCAAACAAGCTTGAAAGACATCTGGCTAATGATGTCAGTGGTGTAGCCATAGGTATAGAAGTTGTTCATTGACCTTTGCTACTCTCTCAGTTAAGAGGGTGTCTATCATCTTTCTTTTAAACATACAATAGTGACTTCTGCTCCTGGTAGGACACAGTCTGACCTTATCACATAAATCTGCAGTGATTAGTTCTGCCAGGAAAATCAGTAGCTTCCAACTGCCTTAGACATATGGCCTTCAAAAGTCAGATCTATGGAAGAACGGCTGTGGTGCCGCAAAAGAAAATGATCTCAGATTATTGTTGGAAAAAAGACAATGAAAGCTCTTTTCTGAGGTTTGGCCTGGTTAGAATGCTGATTTTCTTAGAAATTCAGTCCCAGATATAATTAAAACGTCATCAGACTTCTGCATCATAGAAGTCTGTGTAAGGTTGAACACACAGCCAAAAGGAAATATGTTTAAGAGCTTTCATAACACAAAGCCAGCTCAAGATCTTTGATCTTTACTGGATTGCTTTATGGACAACCTATTTCACAACTGCATTTAGTCATCTGCCTTCATGATAGAAAGCAGATTTGGTGTACGCCTGTGCATTGTAAAAGTAGTAAGCAGGTCATGGCACAGGATCATGGAACGGTGTCGTCTTCTGGACATTCCCTGTTTAGGTCCATTCTGCAACTTCATGACAACTTACAAAGATGTCAAAGAGCATCCTTTCCCAGGTAAATTAAAAAAAAAAAAAAGTTTGTTTTTTTTCTTATTTCCATGAGGAAAAGGAGAAGGTGCATAAGGAGAATTTTAAAACTGATGGGATTATGCTTGCTAAGGAAGAAAAAATGTCAAGTAGGAAAGTGAGATTTTGGAAAATTCCAATTGTGATGGGCTGAGAGCTGCCCTAACTATAATTTTTTTTTTTTTCTCACTTAACTCAGAAGCTGGTTATGCAAGTCTTAGCTAGTCTTAGATTGACTCTTTCTGTGGTCAACACAGAGACACAGGCATTTCCAGAGGATGACTCTTCCCCTCCTAAAAGCAAGTCTAAAATGAACAAGATCCAGAGGTGCTTACCAAAGACCAGAATTAACAAAACATGCTTTTAAAGGTTACAGTGACAGTAAATGACTGAGATGTCACAGTTCAGACATTGTTCTGATAAGCCTGAACAGATTTTTTTTTTTCCGTAAGTGTTACCATTTATCTAACCTTTCCAAGGTCCCTTTGGTCTTTCCTGCTTAAAGTTTCTATGAGTTCATAATTTGTTCTTTGACTAGCAAGTTGTTACCTGGCCTCACAATTCAACATGTAGCCAAAAAAACAAATGTGGAAAAGGCAGATGCTTAAAAGCAACAGTGAAGACAAAGAAGAATGAGTACTTAAAATCCCAGAGTAAATGAATGAGGACATTGAGCCTATCACGCAGAAACAAAGGAAGGTAGAATGTGCTAAATTCAGGTATAGATCTGGATGTTTAAGTCAATGCTGGACTCATAAAAAACAGATTCTGAAGGGGAGTTAGTTTTTCGTTGACCTTCCAAGCTCTGTAACAGCAAGACAAACCTGTGAGACAGTCGGTCTGATAGGGTAAAAAGAACAGATTATTCCAGCTCTTGTACTATGCCTCATTATTTAGAGGTTCACAAAGTGGTATAAGACCCATTGAAAACACCCAGAAATTCCTTCATGTCAAACCATGTTTACCCACAGGTTGGATCATCAGTAGAGACTTCTGCCAGACATTGCAGAGACAGTGAGAAAAGCAGTGGCTGAGTAATGACTCAGGCTTTGGACAAGGATGGTCCTACACTTTCCTACAGGTTTCACACATACCTCTTGGGAGCCATGGACTTGGACATTTAAAAGTTCGATACTGCAGTGAGGGTGCTAAAACAATCTATAAGTATTCTCTACCAAGCCAGCTTCTATCTTGGACATGATTTCTTTTTCTCTTGCTACTATACTCTTCTGTCTTTCTGCTGTCTAACACTCTCCCCTTATCTGTCCCCTATATGTGACACCAATCACAAGATATCCTTCCTGCCTTCATCTCTCTTGTCTAGTTCCCAGATCTGTTGTCCTTCTGCTATCTCCTGACCAACACTGCTTTCCCACACTCCTGACTCTCCTGATCTGCTCTTCCAAATAACTCCCAAACTGCATTCGTGAAATTTCCAAGTCAGGCTACTTCCTCTTTGAATTGAATTTTGAAATTTTATTCCAAAACTGAGGACACTTGCTCTAAATGACTTTTATCTATGAGTTGGGGATATCAGATGTAAGATGGGCTCATTCCAACCTCAGAAACAACCTTCCCAACTATTTTTTCTGAAGCTTCCAAAAAATGAGCTCTGAGACAGCCTCAAAACCAGGAAATTTTAGTTTAGAGTATTAGCATGGGAAAAACTTAAAAGCTAATAAAAAGAGAATCAGATAGTCTTAACGTAAAGATGTTGTTATCTGCACTGCCTGTAACATTCCTATCACATATATAGCAGTTGTTACAGGATGTCTTGGGATAATCCACAAGTATCAGATTAACTACACTACCAAATATTAAGCAAACAGAAGAGATTTGTGTCAGTAGGAAACAGAAGTTGACCCTCACTGTGTAGGAATGTTCTTAGGAAGGGAGGATCAAGGAATTTTTCCTAGTCAGACCATGATCTGTTGAGTGATTTTTCTAATATGAAGTTTCTCTCTAAATCTCTGACTAGTCCAAAGGGTTGAGGTTAAGTATGGTTGAACTAAGAAAAAAATGCTTTAATTCTGTACTGATTAAAAAATTAATTTGGACTTACTTCATGGACAGATACAAACTGAAATGGCATCAGTACGTTTTTCTGAAGCTTGAAAGAAAAACCTCAGTAAATATACTGTTCAATATATTTAATGAAGCAGGCAACATGAAGATAAAATGTGATGCTCATTGTATAAACCTCTGGAAGTAGAAAGGAGCCTTGTGGGAAAACTTAGATCTTCCAGAGAAGTGGCATGCTTAATAAAAATACTTCTCACAAAGTGTAGCTGATCCTTTATATTTTTCAGGAAAATTTTGCATGTCTGGCATATTTCCAGGTCAGGTCTATGTATCCAATTTATGTAACAATTCTTTTTACTAAGAGTAAAACCTATTGGGGAAATGCCTGATGCTTCTTGCACCACAAACATATAAGATTTTTTTGTTAGTTCTTTCACCCATGAAACTTAAGGAATCTCAAATGACAACTGCTAAATTGTGTCCTAGAGACAGGCATGAAAAGAAGTCCTCAACTTAAACGGATGGCCATAAGTAACTCCTCATTACAGCTGCATTTGGAATGGAGTGTGAAGAGGTCACTAAACTATACATCAAACTGGGAAGTCTTGCCAGGAAAACATGCATTTCTGGAGTTGACATGGCAGCATGCAGTGTCTCAGCATTACAGTATATGGAACGAATTCTGATGTTCATACTCAGTTTTTAATCATTCTTTACTCAAAAATGTTCACAGAATTAAATAGGAACAGTGCCAGAATAAAAAATTAGTTATAGTGGGGATTGACAGTGGCTTACTGTTTCAAAGATGACTATTCCAAGTACTTCAAAATTCACGTATAACCCTGACTGTTCGGAAAATTGTTGCTCTCCTGAGGCTACAAGGCAGGGTTGGATTCCCAGGTTCAAGGTTATTTAAGTGATCGATTCCAAAGTGCCTCCCTCCCATACCCATGAAGCAGCATGCAAAGCCACTTGATCCTTTGTTTTATATGTACAACTAAGGCTCAAACCTTGGCTCAACCTTTCCCAAAATGAATGAAGACCTTTTGGATATGTCTCAAGCACATAACAGCCATGGCCTTTTAGGGAAACAGGTAGTGGGAAGGGGTTCACATACAAAATTTCTCAAGGTTTAATTTAGAAGCTCAAAGCCAGCCAGAAAAATGTTCTGAAAGAAGCATCACATGAATGTTGAGGCTTAGTGTCTGTTGAGGAGCAAAGGAGCTCCACACATGCACTGACTCAGTGCCTGGGGGGCTGAAAGAGACATGCTGCTCCCAGTGGTGGTAAGCTGAACTTCATGTCTGGGGCCTCCGCAGAAGCTGTGCTGTTCCTGCCTCCTGCCTAATGGGGGTCCTCTGGGAAGTTTCACGTGGGCATGTACGACTGCACAGAAGGTGTGTACATGAGTGTCCTGAGCCACTGGTCATCCAGACTGGGCAATGACTATTTTCTGGCCTGCAAGCTGGATTGCTCTTCCAAGGAAATGAGAATACAGGAGGTCATGTATAGGGGACATCACTATAAGGAGAGAGCAGGGAGATCAGGAGCAGGGACAGAGAAGGTGTACAGCACAAGAGGATGCTCCAGAGGCAGAAGAGAAGAGGGCGAGTAGCTTAATTGTATTTCCTTGTTTTCAGAAGGTGAAATTTGTATTACACCGAGTAGCAGCTTTTGTGTTCTTCTAAGCTGTGTATTAACAAAGGTCAGAGAATTTCATGAAAATGTAGTTAAGACTGTGAAAATTTAACACTGTATCTGCTCCAAGGCTTTTTAGAAGTCTCTTGGAGGAAGTCTGATATTCTAAGACATTTCAGGAAAGCATATCGTTTGTTTCTAACGAGTCACACAGTCACTGAAGAAAATTCATATTCAAACTCCCATGGTTCTTTCAAGTCCATCTAGTTTAAAAATTACAAACAACGGAAAGTGAAAAGTCTGCAAATAGTGAGAATACAGCAGTCCCCTGGGTGTTATGTAATGCATATTTTAATTGGGAAAAATTGGTATTGATATTTATCATAACTGTATGTTTATATGTTGTGGTTAGCCAACTGTGAAAAATATCTCCATCAGCTATTTCCTTTCTCTGTCATGGTTTGTAAAAAGCCTTCTGGAATATTTTAGACAAGAAATATGAAACTACTTTTTTACATATTCCATTAGGACTATTTCCCCAGTCCAAGAAAGTGGTGGAGAATAAGTTGAATGGGGATTAGGTTTAGCTAGTCAAATGTTGGTTGGCTTGTGCCAGATATCCTGGACAAAATCTTGACAACTTTGCAGGAAAAAAAACATGCATATGTGAAAAAAGAGACTGGTGGAGGAATTAAAGATGTGAAGTATTCTCCATAGTATACAGGAGATCTGCTACCAGTGGTGCAGCCATCTTTGGCTGATGAAGCAGAAAGTGCATGGTGCAAGCAGATTTTTTTCATTGACTAGCTTTTTGGATTTGGCACAAAGAACAGTCTTTACTGACATGCAGTGATTGATACTGTACATGACGGCAATAAAACTCCCTTCACTTTCTCCTCTCTCTCTGCATGAACAATGACTGTAATGACTGTCTTTGTTCTTTTGTTCACTCCTTGAATTGCTACTTGCAGTTGCCAAGTTGCTTTGCACCTGATTTGTCAAAAGAAAATCTTCTCCTCTACCACTCAAACCTAACAAAGGAAATTATCTGAGATTGGTTCGGTGGTTTCCAGAGGAACACAGAGTCTTCACAGGTTGTGTGTTATTTCCTTGGCCTCTTCCCTTACCTGTTATATTTTTCTGATTGCTCTTGATTCCATTTCCTCTCCCAGTTCACCATGTCGTGGTGGTGGATCTAATTAAATGTTTGGAATGAGAGGGGTGTGTCTGCCATGAAATAAAATAATGCTTTTGACCTGCACATCTGCAACATAGCATTTATTTTACTTCTCATTAAACATGTCAGAGTCTGTAAAGTGAATTGTTTGACTTTGAGAGGACTCCCCTGCTGGGAAAATGACGATATGCAGAAATGACACTTGCAGCTTCTCAGCTCTCCCCAGATGAGATCCTTCTCACAGTAACGTGAGAGGCAGGGTTTCCAGATGTCACTGTCTCCAAAGGAAATAAGAGCTTCCGCTTTACATGACCCGCACAATGTGTTTCACTTCAGTGCACACGACTATGCCAGGACTGCAGTATCACATCAGCACTGTATCCCACAGCCTTAGGGATGACAAAATATAGGACTATAAAGAAAATCTGTAGTGGGTGAAGTACAGTTCAGTGGTTCAATTCATGTTATGTTGAATCTCAACATTTGAAATCAATTAAGGAGAGACTGATTATATCTAAACCCTGGATATCCTTTCCAAGAAAAAACAAAATAGTTCATTAAAAAAAAAAACCTGTGCTCTCTGAAGCTGGCAAATGCAAGATATGTGACTGCTATCTATGAGATGACCTGAAGAGTGTACAGAAAAAGCACAGTTTGTGCTCAGGATGAGCTCAGCTAAAACTGTCCACACTAACTTACACGTCAAATGGGGCATTTGCACATTCAAGTGCTATATTTGTTTGTAAAATTACTGTAAATACATGCAGGCATTTTTTGTTCAAGTCACTGAATTTGCAAACAGCTAGGAGAAGGTGAATCTTCCTGTTTCACACCTTCAGTACAACTTCATTTGGCTTTTCTGTAGTGTCTATGTTGCTTTACTGCAACTGAGGAATAGACCTGATGTGCATTTCAGAAAAAAAATACAGATTTGTTTCCTACAAAGCAGTACACAGTTTCAATCAAAGCACTGTTTTATCTCCATATTTCACTTAGAATGATCTAAATATTTACTCAGCACATCCCCTGAGCCCATTTCAAGAGTTAGCCCACAAGCATGGTCTTCAGAAGGCAGATTTTCTCCATTCCCTGCCCAGATTCAAGGGTACTTTGGTCACTTAACAAAAGATTTCCTGGCTTTTGAAAAGGCTGAAGGTTTAAATGTGTCCAAAACTCATTCTGCTCTCCTTTTGGGTCAGACACTGAAATGAGATTGAACCCATGATGTTGGCGTGCACTTGCATAGTGAATATTGAGACCCCTATGGGACATGAATAGGAACCAACAGTTACTGATATATAAACCAGCATGCTGTAGGTACATGGCCTAGAATACTGTAGTAGCCTTCTCTGATATGGGATAAAGTTATCTCCGTATTTCCAGCTGTTTACTCTGTCCAAGTTTTGTGCATAGAATAATTTTAAAAGATATACATAGTTGCGGAAAGTACATTAAGAAAGTAGCAGCTCCTTAAGTACCTCCCCTGCCTATGCACTAGTAAAAAGACTATTGCAATACTTTCCTCCATTTTCCTTTCTTCATCCACTTTTGGTTCTTCTATCTATAGTTACCACATTGCCCTGCATGTAATTTACACCCAAATCCTATCTTTTCCAAACGTAACAAAGGAAAACATTATGGGTTGGGGCTGTTATCTGAGGAGGACTTAAAGAAACAGTTTGGAGAATTGGAACAGTTTTCAGAAGCTTGCAAAGGGAGAGGAATATGCAAGAGAGAACAAAGGATCAAAGTAAGGAGAAGGTTATATAGGCGAGAAAGGTACAGGGGTGAAAGAGGAGCTTTTTTCACAAACAGGACAAAATACATTGTTATTCACTAGCAACAGAAATTTCCATGTTCCTTTCCTGAAGAAGCTGTTCTGAGGACTGGATCCTGAGATTCAGCTGATTGTGAACTAGGAGTTTCCTTCCCAGCCAGCCAGGAAGGCTGGGACTGGGATTCCTCAATAGTGATGATGGTGACTGAAAGGGCAGGTGAGTTATAGAAACTTCTCTTTAGAAGATTATAAGATTTGCAGCACAAAAACCATGGGGCTCTCTGTGCAGATTGAATTCAGCACAAAGAGCATGTGATGTTTCCCTAAAGTGATGATCTACACAAGAAATCCAAAAAGATGGGCAGAAAAGGAAAGGTTGATGAACTGGAGAAAGAAAAATGTAGAAAGGAGAGAAAAAGTAAGCCGCTAGAAGTGGGAAAAAACATTAATAAAATAAGTGCTATAAAGAGATTTCTTTTGCTATGCATTACTCAAGAAACATATTTCTCTAGCCTACTGGAAAAGCAATGCCATTTTTGGATGGCAGTAATATTCTACCTGAGTCAACCTGGTATGTACTATAACCCCATGTTTTGAGAAATGCCATGTGAGGAAGTGAAGGCTTCATTTATGTCGACTTGGAAAGGAAGTCATAAAAAACATTCTTTCCACTCAGATTTTTGTTGAATGGAATAAGGCTCCCTGTCTCTTACTGGCTCAGTCAGATCAGCATTCAGCTGAAATCATGTTATTTCACAGACCTGACTCTCACCAGAAGCCAATCTCCTCATGGGCCATTTGCCATACTGTTGGCCATATAATCCAAATAAGCCACAAGCACCAAACAGTGATGAAATACAGAAAGAGGATTCAATGGAAGACAGTGAAATAAGTAACCATATCCTATTTGAGGAATTATCAGCAAAGAACAGTTTCTCAGCATGGTGCTAGGGATATTACTATGCTACTATTTTCTACCAGGTAAAGAGCCTAGCCTGGTATTTTAGTAATTAGCCGGTAGCAGCACTTTTTATAAATTTCAGTGGAAAGGACAGAGGAGAAACATGGATCCATTTTTCCACTTTAGATGTAGAAGGGTGGACTTACAGAGGTCCTCCAATTCTAGGTATGACAGACAGACAGAGTCTTTACTGTCATAATAGGAAATGCCTCTAGAACCCAAAGAGTCTTTCAAGCAAAAGAAATAGTCATTATATGCCAACTTAAATTTCCCCACAGATGTACATAACTTACTAGTTTGTTTTTTTTCTCTGCTGTATTAAGAGATGCAGTTTCTGGGGCTGTGGGGAAGAGAGGAGAGAGATTCTTATTTCTTCTTTTCCTACTGTTTCTCTTCTTCAGCAGTTCATGAGGGAACAGAAAATAGTTACTTCAGTGGGAAGCAGGGGGCAGTAGCTGTTTCTGAGAACATTTCTGTGTTTTATATGAACCAATAAACGAAACAACTCAATAGAATAAATAAACACGCTTAAAAGGGATGCAGACTCTCCCCCACAACTATGGTAGATTATACTGAGTGGCATTTATGCAGAGGGTAAGTGCATGTCTTTATAAAGGGGTTAGTTTTTTCTAAAATAGTTTTTTAAAATGCTAGCCTAGCCTGAAAATGAGGCAGAGTGGGAGGGAGAGAGGTTTTGTGTATGTGTGCATGTATATATAATAAAAGATAAAATAAATACAAATGTATTGAGGCCTACTTGTGGAATTTGTTATTGTTTAAAAAAAAGTAAAAATAAAGTCCTTATGCTTGAGGGAAAAAAGTAATTAAATGCAGCTTTTCACAGCAATAGCCACACAGATCAAATACCCATGTACATCAGGGCCACTACACGTTGCTAGAGTGGTCAAGTCAGCCATAAAGTGCCTGTGGCTTCCCTCACGTGTCTACCCAGAAATAGGGGGAACTTGAATGGTGGCACAAAGTGAGTAAAGTGAATAAATAAAAAGCAAGTATTTCCAGTTTTGAGAACTGTATTTTGGAGAAACAAAATAAAGATTTCTTGCACAACTGTAATATGTCTTGGGGAAAAAATCCTTTTGAAACCACAGGTTTTTTCCCCCTCAGAAACCTTTTACTAAAAATAAAAAAAAGAACATTCCTAAGTCTGGAAAAAAACATTTAACCTTTCTAAACATAAATCATCATCTCCCCCCACCTCGTTCCTCCAGCACAGAGCACCTGCTTTTGCTTTGTCCGGCTCTGGCTGCATATTAAAGCTACTGAGTTTTCCTAAAGAAGGAATGTGTCTTCTCTGCAAACTGCCCTGCAGTCAGCACAGGGTTTGGAAGAGAAACCTAATCTCTGAGAATCTCCAGAGGGCAAACCGATTTCCTAAATCGCATACGTCTAAGTAGTGGAATTGCTTTAAAATCCAAGTTGGTTTTTGTGTTTGGTTTGGTTGGGGTTTTTCACTGTACTGAAGTTGCATTGAGGAACCTCCTCACCCCCTCACTGTGAGTCTGCAGAAGGGACGCACCTCTGGAAGTGGAGCAGCAATGGTGAGGCCAGTGGGGTGAGCAGTGCTGTGCTAAAATTTTGCACTGCCACGTAGGTGCCTCTTCCCATCTAAACCAAGCACAGTGACAGGCAAGAAAAGGCGAAGGTACAAAACAGAGAAGCATCTCAGAGCAGTGACTGAAAACTGCCCATTCCTCTCTCAAGGCATTGAAACTTCAGATGCAGCCTGCATCCACAGCAGTCCTCTCCCAGCCCTGCTCTTAAATAAACTGTAAAATGGGAGCATGCCATATCCTGGGCTGCATCAAAAGAAGCATGACCAGCAGGTTGGGGGAGGTGATTCTCCCCCTCTACTCCGCTCTCGTGAGTCTCCACCTGGAGCACTGCATTCAGCTCTGGGGCCTCCAACATAAGAAGGACATGGACCTGTTGGAGTGGATCCAGAGGAGGGCCACGAAGATGATCAGAGGGCTGGAGCACCTCTCCTAGGAAGACAGGCTGAGAGAGTTGGGGTTGTTCAGCCTGGAGAAGAGGAGGCTCTGGGGAGACCTTACAGCAGCCTTCCAGTACCTGAAGGGGACCTACAAGAAAGCTGGAGAGGGACTTTTTACAAGGGCATGTAGTGATAGGACAAGGGGTAATGGCTTTAAACAGAAAGAGGGTAGATTTAGATTAGATATAAGGAAGAAATTCTTCAATATGAGGGTGGTGAGGCACTGGAACAGGTTGCCCAGAGAAGTTGTGGGTGCCCCTCCCTGGAAGTATTCAAGGCCAGGTTGGATGGGCCTTTGAGCAACCTGGTCTAGTAGAAGGTGTCCCTGCCCCTGGCAGGGGTGTTGGAACCAGATGATCTTTAAGGTCCCTTTCAACCAAAACCATTCTATGATTCTATCACCAATGGTGCATTTCTGCTGCGTAAAAGACCAGAGGGGAGCTTGATGAATTTTGTTACTCCTATAGCTCTATGCTGTCCATAAAATCTGTCTGCATCCAGGCTAAAGGTGCTTTTTTGTTGAACTGTTCCAGAATAGCTATGGTGCTCGAACGTCACAGGTTTTCTCATCCCCCATACCCTACAGACAAGCCTGAGACCCCACACCTTTGCAGTCCATCTGTCTTCCAGAGAGGAAGATATGGCAACAAATACAGAGCCCGGGAAGTAGCGTTTGCTCTTTTCTTTCTTGCTGTTTATTAAAATCTGGTCATAAATTTCTCCAGTACTTTTTATTTTGTAGTATTTAATTACAGAAAGGACAAACACCAGCTGTTTTTCACTCTGCTGTACTGTGTGCCCTTGCGTACACATAATTTCATTATTCAAAGCAAGAGCAGAGCTCTGGACCACAACTCTCTCCATCCTCCTTCAGCTTTGTAATGGACCATTTTTTTCTCTCTTCATTCCTAAGCCACTCTTCTTTAATATGACTGTCATGCTCCACCCCGGAGTTGCATGCTAGCAATACATGGAGTGCAGATGCCCCAATATGAACAATATTTCATGCTCTTGGCTATGGAGTTCATATTTAAGTGACATGATAGAGTACAGTAACTTTGAGTGATGAATTTCTGTTAGTTTAATTACACTAGATCTCCTTTTTTTTTTTCCTTTTTTTTTCTCCCACCTTATATTCCACTTCAGGAAAGCACATAAGCCAATAAATAACAACCTGACTAGATTTATTGTTTTCAAGAGGGCTACACATGTGCATGAAATTTAACATATGCTCAAGCACTTAGCTAAAGCAGCTTTAATGGCAAAATCATAATTACTGTCAAAACCCCGTGTTTGACTTAGAAGTATATATTTTTAACTGTGGTTCTTTTACTTGAGGGTTAGCATTTTCTAGGGGAAAGAACAAATACCTGTGTAATTTCTAAACACATTTCATGTCTGCCCACTGACAAAAAACATAGTTTGATTGGAGAAAATTCTTTTAAGTAGGTATTTCCTCACTTCCAACCTCTCAAATCACTGCTGCACGAGGTAGGCAGGGACCTCCCAGCTCAGCACATTCATGCAGCCTCCTTTGTCCACTGCTTTGTAGTATCAAGATATGTTGTCCCGTCAGATGTGCAGCTGCTGAGTCAGATACAGCACCCCAATGCCAACTGATATTGTGATCAAAGAAAGATCTACAGAAAAATGCAGACTGATGAAAAATACCAAAAACATATAGTGACAGATACTAGGTACAGGAGCACACACCCCCATAGGTCACTACTGTTTCCTTAGAAGAAAAGTTGAAGTTCTAAGAAAATCCCTTGTTGTACGTGTCTTTTTCTTTGTGACACTATTCAGTGGGTTGGTGCTCAAGTTTCCTTATATGTATAAAATAAATGCAAAAGTGGGGAGAAACTGGCCCAGCTAAAGTTAATAAGAGAACTGCCAAACTGCCATGCATTTTAGTACAGCTAGGAATGCAAGCAATGTTTATAATATGAATGCAAAATCATTTCCAAAGTTGATAGTGCTATTCTACTGTTACAAGTTAAAAGGCATAAGCTACATCATGGGTTTTTCACTGCTTTTAAGCAACAGTGTTAAAAAAGAGAATTGCTAAAACCAAAAAGAAGGTTAAAGGCATCTGACTGAACTTTTTTGTCATTTGCTTTCATTAATGCATACGGTTTATCAAGCCTCAAGGTCAAGTGTGTTCATTTACAGTGTACTGTGTAGTACATTTATACTACCCAAACTTTAGTTCTTATATTCTGCAAGCTCATAGCAATGATGTCATTACACATTTCCCTTGTGCTTTTATGTACAGATTGCAAAAAAAGTTCTGCTATATTATTCTGTTTCAGTCAGTGACATAATTATCTCATCCCACAGTCTCTTTATATACTTAGTAATTGAAATAGCAGATTAAGGTTTCTCATACTGTAAGGTCTACTGAGTCTTATTTACCATGAGCATTTTCAAGAAAAGAAAGAAAGGGAAAACAAGCTCTTGTTTGATCTTTTCTCCAGACATGTTTTTTCCCAACTAGACTCCAAATGTTTTATGGCTATTGTGTCAGCCCATCACTTTGCTTTGTGGGTAATTAAGTCATTACAATAACACGTTATGTTAGCATACACCAAGGCAAAAATGCCTGCCTTCTATCAGGAAACTGTAAAAGGCCAGACGTTTCTAAGAGTTCAAGCAGAATCACAGAGCTATCACTAATCACTGGATTTGTTTGTGCAGGATAAAGTGAACCCATGAAGTCAATCTGAAACTTCCCATATAGTTAATCCAACTCCATAAATTAAACTACAGCTTATCTTTTGAACCTAAAGTGACAGTTTTCTGAAAAAAAAAAAAAAAAAAAAAAAAAGCCAGGCAGAGATCAGAAATATCTGTGGCTTTCAAGTCACTCACATCAGACCTGTGTACTGCCAGATCACTGAAACATATATAGTCAATGAAAAATCAATCCTGGGCACACAATCAATTGTATTTCAGCCCAAGTACTCAGGACACAGGATATAGATTGCATGCCAGCTTTATGCTTTTAAGCCAACAGTGTGCCAGCTGTGGGAGACGTGATATTTGTTTTGGCATAAAACTTGAATGATTTAGACAGGCAACAGTTGATTCAACATTAAACTTGGAAGGACAAAGTTAACAGACTGAAAGTTTTTTTATTCATTTGAATCAGAAAAATGAACCCATACCAGGTTATTACTTTGCATCCTGTGGCCTCAGCGTTTATTAATTAGAAACCCTAGAGGCAGCTTATCACTGGCCAGAAAACTCGTGAATTCTAAAGGGAACAAGGAGTGAAACAGCTGAGCTTTGGAGCACTGGTTGCTTACCTCCTAGGAGGTAGAACTTAGGCTTTTTGGAAACTCGTCCACTGTAGTTTAGGATGAATATTGCAACAGATACTCCAACATTGAACTACTATTTGTGTTCCTATTTAATTAATTTATCTTTTAAATGATACCTTATGATGTTGGGCAAAGAAAATCAAGGATATAGTAGTATGAATTCTAAGTATCATAGCAAAATATCACCAAAAGAATTGTTTTCTACATTGTTGTTAACAGATACGTGTGTTTACACTAGGGAAACAATTTACTCTAGATCCCAAGTACTTTGGATTAAGTTCTGCAGAACTTAGAAAATAAACTAACAAGCTACATGGTGATAAGTAAATATCTTAAATATACGCATTTATCAGGAGAAGAGAAGGAAGGGGAAGGGATGCTCTGAAAGCAGCTATTTCTCAAAAAGGTGCAAGATAGTTCCCAAGCCAGAGCTCCAAAATAGTTGCTCAGAGGCCATTTCTCTTCATACATGTTTATCTGGTTACTAATGCACAGTATTTTCCTATAACTAAAAAATATTTATTACTTTAGTTTATTTTATGCAGTAAATAATTCCATGTGGACCAAAATATTACATTTCCAAACATACCGTTGAGTCAATCTACTGTAATTAATTCAAGAATACAGGATGTTAGATTTAGGAGCATTCTCATTTTTCCCAAATGTGTTTTTTGTGGATTAGTGGAAGGAAGACATGTTGTGCTTTCACTCAGATAATGTGAAAATGACAGTGACACCTGGATTGCAGTAGCTCCTCTGATTTCAGGTGGAAGAGTGTTTTTCAGTCTATCAACTGCTGCTCTTCTCAGTCACAAAGTAAGTGTTGATGATAGGCAAAAGCTCTTGCATGACAGTTGCCTTTGGGTATGAATGTAGCAGAAACTAGTAGTCACTGCTACCCACGGAGAAAATGTCTTTTCCCTAGCAGCAAATCAAAGACTCCTGTAATCTAGTAGTGGATGCTGAGTGGAGAGCTCAGATTTTGTCTTCTTGTGTGGTAGGATGTCCCAGTTTCACAGACGTTTGACTGGAGCAGGAGTGGTGAATTCTGAGCCCAGTTCCTGGTGAGCTCAGAAGCATACCTTCACTTTTTTCCTTTCTCATGTTATGCACTAGACGCAACAATACCATTAGTGGAACCATAGTGCTCAAGCAAGGCAGTGGGTTTTGCCTTGTATGCAGATGAGTTCATTGGTGAGGTGTCTGTCTAGTTCCTACTTCACCTATGTTGTCATCTTCCCCTTAATACCTGAAACCTTGTCCAAATGGGTCACCAATGCTGCAAGGCAGTTAGCAATGGCTGGAGTAGGAAGCTAAGGACCAAGAGGCAATGAGGTCCTGCAGTGCATAGGGGCCAGAAGCCTTGGGCAGCACTTAGGGAGAAAATTGCAAGGCACATGGGGGATGTTACCTCCAGCCTCCTCTGTCCATCAGAATGAGATGTTCCCAGTTTTTCCTGCATGCTCACATACCCTGGCTCTCCAGCTAGTGTCTTAACAGTAGAAAGACAAAGTCAGCAAATCGGTATCAGATTCAGATGAGCCAATAGCACAGGAACTTCCTGAGTGTTGACCTTAAGTTGCCAGCATTAAGTTTTCCTTTACATGCTCATTTGGTGGCTACTGTGCCGTGGTGCTGCTTGGCTGTGCCTTGCGGATGGAGCTTGGCCACAGACCACTGCTTGAGGAGCCCTGCCCATAGCGCTCAGCTATGAGAAACCGCCTGCCTTCCACATCGTACCTAAATTTATCTCACTCTTTACCAATAAAATGCCTCACATACCTAAAGCATTGTAGAAGCAGTAATACTATATATGTTCCTGTTGACAGAAACATTGCTATTTGCTGTTCAAGGTGTCCTTGTAGGGACTTGTCCTGAGCACACCCCTACCAGGGGCTCAGCCGGCAGCAGGTAGGGCAGGCTCACCCACGGCAGGAGCCGCTGCAAGGGAAGAGCTGGAAAACGCCCCAGCAAGGGCTGGAGCCCCTTCCTTTGGGGGCTGCCTCAGCTGAGGCTCCCAACCCCAGTCTTACTGGGCCTTCCCACAGCCGTGTCTGATCCTGGTTCCCCTTACCAGGCCCAAATCCCAGCGCCCACCCACAGGCCCACCTCCCGGCCTGGCCTCAACCCGGCCCCTTCCCCAAGGAGGTGCCCGGTGCCCGGGGCTGGGGCAGCCCCGGAGCCCCTGGCTGCCCTGCTCCTGACTGGGGGGTGATGGGCCCTGGCTGCCAGGCCCTGCCCTGACAGACCCACCTGGGGGGAGCCACCGTTGCCCCTGGGGAGCCCCGGGGCCCGGCAGGGCCCTGACTGTCCTCTCTCACTCAGCCGTGCTTCTGCTTTGGCTCTGGCTGTTACCTAGTCCCTTACTGGCAATTTCAGACCATTTTTCACTGGTATCCGCTATAATGCTGCCAAGCGGTATTAAATAGCACATACTTGCCTCACTCTCCCAAAGGAACAATAGCATTATGTATTCACCTTTATATAGAGATATCTTTAGGGAAAGAAACACAAAACCAAAAATGATCAGAAGCTAAATACTTGGCAGTGACAGAGATAACTCTGTACTTATCAGAGAGTACTTTCAAGATGTCATTTACAAAGCAGAGACAGCCAGCAGAAATCAGGAAGGGGAATGCCATGTTTCTCAGCAGATAAATGACGAGCGGACCTGGACGGGGCTCAGAAAACGAGAAGTGTTGACTGCTTACAAAGCACACTTCGTTCACCGTGACTGATTGCACAGTGTCATCATTTGGATTAGGTGAGCAGGAATGCAAGACTGGCCTAAAAGCTTTTTAGTCATGTTGGAAAAAATGCACATAACGATGAATATTAACCACACATCTCTGGAAACTTTTTTCAGCGTCCTCAGATTACTTGAATTGCAGGCTTTTGAGCAACTTGTGGTCCTCCCGTGATTCTTCTGAAACATTCCAGGCAATGCTTGTGTTTATAATTTATTGTTAGATAAAAAGGCAGCTACAGATTCAGATCAACTGTCTTGAAATCCTGTAACAGTAGGGAAGAAGGACTTAAGAAAGTAGAATTGGTGTCACAGGTCTCATTAAATACCAACAGTATCCACACTGATTCCGAGTTCTGCTGTTGTTCAGAGACTTTGTGGGCCTAAAATGGGACATAAATCCAAAACTGTGATTCCGAAAACTTCTGCTCCAGCTGTTACCCAGCCTTGTAGGCAGGCAAACTACAGAAGCTGACTCTAAAACTCCCAAGGTAGTTCAGACATCCCTGAGGAAGTGTGGAAGAGTGTTGGGGTACCTCAGTGCCTGGCTCACTGTGATCAGAATGAAAATAATAAGTGTGTGTTTGCATAAAATGCTTAAGAACCTTAAGGGCTCAACTCTGTTAGTTTGCTAAACCATACACCGCACATACCTAGAGGCTCCTTAAAATATGCAATGCTGGCAAAGGAATACCAGAACTTCTGTAAATGTAACAAATGCCCAGGACCTCAACCAATCTACTAGTACAGTAGCATTGGCACAGTAGGAGCTGACAGTATACCACACTGACATGTTCTTGGGATGATATTGAGGAATGAAACGATGACACATCTATGAGGGACAAAAGTGAGACAGTTTCATCTATTTTCATTGCCCAAACAATTAAAATTCCAGAGAGTGAACAACTAGCATTAATGGAGCAATTATAAGTGATAAATGGAACAATAAGGCTGACGTCAATGCTCTTACCACAGTTTATATATTCAAATTCATAAGCAATGTTCTTTTCTAGTGGGAAAAATAAATAATAATAATAATAATAATAATAATAATAATAATAATAATAATAATAATAATAATAATAATAATAAAAAACCTCTGAAAACAAAATTAAATAGCAGAAAGCAGAGAGAAGCAAGCAAGGGAACCTTATGTCCTTTCTCACAGAGCATGCCAACATGACAGGTGTAATGTGTCATGCAGCACCTACCAGAGAGTTGTATTTTAGAGTTCAAGAAAAAAGGGGTAATGGTTTCCTTAGAACAAGACTCTTGCAGAGAATGTATATGAATAAGAAAACTCTAAAACTGAATTCTTAGCCTACTTGTTCAGCTTGTCTAAAGTTATTGTGCAAAGTTTTTCTAATGAAGTTTGTGGTTTGCTGTGTAATTTCCCAACATTGCTTTTTATTGCTGTTACTGAACTATCCACAAAAGAAAAGTTAAAAACATTGTATTTTCTCTGTGATTGTAACAAGTCTTTAACAGATACTGACAACCACACAAATCTTTCACTTAGGGAAAGATGAGTGTTATAAGATCTGCTAATGCAAACTGAGAGAGTGGACTTTATCTCCTGACTTAACTGTCTAAAAGTGAATGCTTAGACTCTACCTATATGCAGGAGATAGTGACACCTCCAAAGGATAACTGATCTCACTTATCTTAGACATCAAACTCAGGACAGGTTGAATCATCCTCTGGAGATATTTGTCTGTTGCACTGACAGTATGGACAGCCCATACAAGTAGTTTGGGCCAGATGTTAAATTTTTAAACGGCTCAAGTTATGTTCAACTAATCCCATCCAGAACATCTATTGATTGTATCTGGCACCAGATTAGGGTCATGCTAGTACATCTGTAAAAACGTATCCATATAATTTTCCAATATATCTATCACACAAAAACCTTTTCTTTATCAAAACTACAGTGAAATACTTCTCAAAGTAATTTAAGCACTTCCAGTCACACATCTTCTTTTGCTATCTCTACCATGACTTCCACTACAAACCAAACTCAAAGAACACAAGTCAGGAGAGGTCTTTGTTGATTTCAAAACAGTTTCAGTCAAAAGTTACCTCAAGTTTTCAATGCTGTTCTGATTTTTTTCCCTTGAAACTTTTTTTTCTCTTGACTTTCTCTGCCCTATCTGACTTCGTTCATTTGATATGTTCTATACTCTGTGCTGTCCTCTCCTGTTGAATCATAGTTAAATCATAGTTGAATATTCTACCCCATCTTCAGCTTTTCCTTTCTTCAAGGATCTTAAATGATAGTTAAAGTCATTGCAGTAGCTTCTTACTCAACAGCTCTGATCCCTATGTTTGTCTCAAATTATATTTGCTTACTTTACTGAAAAATACATGTTTTACCACTCTGGGAAAGATTACTTAAAGGTTTTATAGGTCTATAAGAGTAGTGAACCAATTTTCCAGTAGTAATCCATGGGGTTACTATAAAAGATAGTATGAAAGGAGTTCTTTTAACATTTTTTTCCCCCAGAAACTATGAAACAGAAATGAAGAGAAGCCAAAGAGAAATAAAGAGCTGTAGAGCAGCAATTTGAAATGCATTTTTTCTCCAGGAACAGCACAAGAAAAGGAGCAAACAAGGGTTCTTCAACATTGTACATATATTTTGTCTTATTTGGACCTCAGTGCAAGTTTGCATGTCTTTAAGAACCTACATACCCTCCTTGAGGTCAATAAAACTACTCACGTTCCAGCATTTAACACATACTGTGGAGTGGATGATTTTGTTCTGTGTTTTTATTAATGCCCAGCACAAGTTGCTCTGATCTCTTCAAGGATTGCCATGTGATGAGATAATGAATGTATCATTCACAAATATTTTTTAGTTAGAAGTGAAAGAAATTTCCCTCCACAATAACTGGTTGATAGATTTGATTTGCACAGTTGACTTGTGGTGGTTATCACTTCGGAAAACAGCACAGACATATGAAGGCTCTTGGTAGTAGCTACATACTTGGAAAGCTAGAGGCACAAGCCAGCTAGTGTCACAAAGAAGTGAAAAGACATTTCAAATGGTACCAGTCACAGATAACCAAATTTGTTTCTTGTAACTTTTCAATCCACTAATCCATGACAGATGTCAGCTACACTGCTTAATTTTGCTGTCAGCCAAGATAAATATTTTTGGGATGAGCTTCTCAGAACAGAGGAACAGAAAATTGTTTGGAAATATTATGAAACTAGAAAATAAAAGATGATTAAACAAATCTCTGGCCTTTATAATGTGTTCAAGGATAAGATCCCAAAAAAAGCATGTAAGCACACAAATTATCATTGATGTTCTTAACTCCAAAACAAAGAAACAAAGCTTCCTGAGGTGCCTAAAGACCACAGATGTCTACATTTTTTTTTCAGAGACCTTCAAGTACCTCAAGTGGTGCTGCTTCCTCTGTGCAGAAGGGCTGTCCGCTTTGCCTGGGGTGAGCACTGAGGCAGCTCACCCACTGTAGGAACTATGGCACCCTGGCAAAGTGTCCTACCACCTAAGTCCCCAGAGCTTCCTCATCCAATGCACGATGACAGAACCAAATCCAGAGAAACACATGGGAGATGGGGGTGTAGCCATGGACATTTTGACTATAGAACATGGCTGGAAGAGGAGACAACAAATATTCTTATGGTGAGGATACTTCCCAAGGTATGGGGAGGCCCAGCCTAAGTTCCCTCCCCGGCGATTCAGACTGATGTCTCCCACTGTGAAGGGGAGTGCTGTAACTAGCTGGGCACACAGTCCTCCTGATGTTTTAGGGGACACTCCTCAGAGCTGCTGTTGAAACCTGTGAGCATGAGAGTTATGGGACCAGAAGGAGAGCATCCAGAAGGGAACCCAACCCCAAAGCTTAGCATGGCCAGAGTACCCAGCTGGGATGGGGAGGGTGGGGTGGAAATATGCGTTTGTGAGTTTTGAAACGAAAGGCAGGGAGGACAGACAAAATTCTACCTTGATCTTGATTGTTTTAAAGACAGATTCTTACTGGTGTGTCTAAGATTCTTTTTTTTTTCCACTTCACTTAGCCCAGATGATCATTTTCAAAGAGGAAGAACACAAATAAGTAAAATTAATGTAATCATAAAGTAGCATCACATGATTGCCAGTGAAAACTGGGAGGAAGCTGATAGTGTGAGTATCTACATTTAACGTGTGCAGTGACGCAGAACAAATACTTGGTTGACATGTTACAAATAATGAATGCATTTTGCATTACTGGTCTGGCTTCGAAGAATTTTTCCTGAATATATTTTGGCCTAAGAGTATCAGCTGATATATCATCTATTTTCTTTGGCTCTCTAATGATGCTGTCGATTACATCATGGTGGAACTTGGACTATATTGTGCTTATGAAGTTGAATGTTACAGCACTCGGGTGCATTGGCTTAGTATTTGATCTGCCTACACATACAACTGCTCTTTGGGGGAATGGTTATGAGGCATGACTAAAGTGCCAGCACTAAATAAAAATAATGGTGACTTATCTGGCTCCTTTAGTGATAAGTGATGGGAAAAGAAAATCGTATGATTAAAATGAAGGCTTACTCATATCTGTATAGAACTATTATTCTGTTTTGATTATTAGTTCTTTGTGTTTGTCCTGCTTCCATCCTGTAAGATTTGGCAAAGTCTTTACTTGCAAATGCAAATAATTTAAATCATAGTCTCACAAACCTTCCATTTCAAGATTGCAAAGATGATATTTCTGGGTACATTCTCAGCATTGAAATTTCTTAGGCCCCATTCAAAACCAAACCAAAGCTTGGAGAAATACTGATAAATTCCTATGTGGAAAAGAGAACGTGTGTGTTTCAGTATTTCATTCATTTTGTTTTATAATTTCCTTGCTTATGTCTGTCTATTTTTTAAATGATAGAGTCTTGATCATAGCCAGTTAACCAGAAACAGAACAAGACAGATCCTATGCCAAAGATATGTGATATTTAATATTGCAATGAAAAATAAGATAGATGTAGGAGAGCTTAAGAGAAGAACAGGATGATTAATCACCTGTTGGCTGAGGAGGTGTTAAGTTTTCTACAGGTATTATCACAAAGGAGAATCCCAAGGAGACACTTAAAGGAAAACTATGGTTTGGCTTTTAGGGAGGTCCTCCCAAGGAAAAGTACTAGCATGAAAAAAAGGAAGAGTTAACATCCTGTTTGAAATAAACCTAACAGGTGATGGGGCCAGGGCTCATTAGAAGCAGGAATAGGACTTTCCAGCAATGAAGAAAAAATGACAATGGGAATGAAGACTGGCCATGAAGGGCCTGAAAAGGGAAGGTACATAGGCGACATCTGATAGAATACGGAAACAGAAGCCAGTAAAGGGATGCAAAGAGAGAGATCCCTTACAGTGGTCTAAGAAAATGGGAATTTGCAATAGTTGTCCTGGAGCAGTATTACTAAGGAAAAATTCCATTTGTTCAGGTTGGAAAAAAAGGATATTATATTAATTTAGGTGGGAAATAAAGTTTTAATTTCAGGGAAGGGGAGATTATAAAAGAGCCATATCTTAGAAAAGGTAAGCAGTAAGAAACTGCAAGGGTTAGATGTATTCTGGGTACAAGAAACCAATAAGCGGTCTGAATAAAGACAATGTACTGGCTGCATGGCCCAGTAACCAGCAATGTCCTGGTGCTGTCCACAGGCTACGGAGGAGGCAGAGGTTAGAGTGCAGAACTGACCCCCTGGTCTTATAACAGTTTTGTTCTGTCATTCTGTCCATTCTCCTATTATAAGAACTAGATAGAGTTTAGTAGATTAAAATCTGATGTTTGGGAGACAGCAAGAAAGGTATAGCTTTTATATGAAGCATTCCAATTAAATGATTCTATTTCTGTTTTCTGAAAACTCACAGGTATGTGTTTAATGGAAGTTAGAAAACACGTTGTCCTGGAAATACTTTCCTGCTAAAACAATAAATGGCAAGAGGATATTTTATGGCAATATTAATCAAAATGAAATATTACATTATTTTGTTTTATAGTCTGATCATTCCAAACCCATTAATCTCCTGTTCTGTTGTTAAATAAAATTACTATCTGAAGACAAGTAATTTGAACAAAATGTTCTGATAGATGTCTACTAATCATGTCCAGAAATCCCACAATGTTCCAAAAAGGTGTTTTCTGTAATGCTGGTGAAAATGTCATGTGTTTTTCAGTGTTCTTATCATTTTGTTTCACGGAGTCACTTTCTCCAGACGCGACTTGCAGGAGAATTCTTTTGTGCCTGATCTCACCTGCATTTCTGTACAGGTGTTTTTGAACCTACTAAGCACATTGCCAATGTTTGGATCATGAACTTTGTCTTGTGCTACAGGACATTTCAGAACATGTGTTAAGCCTAATTATAAACTGGAATCTCCAAACTCCTCCAAAGTCTTTAGAGATCAATTCCAGTATTTTGCCTCACATTCTAAATCAGTGCAAGCAAAACATTGCACATTTTTGCTTTCCTCTTTCAGTAGCATCTCTTCAATAAGATATTGAGATAAAACATAATAGACTGATTTATTTGTACAGCCTTCATACTGGTGTGCTCGGGATGAAAATGAATTATTTTTCCCAAAGCTGCTTCAGAGTGCCAGATAGCTACAATCTTGCAGCTACATCCTAGCCCCAAGTGTTGCCCATGAGGAAGAAATTTGACCTCCTTGATTAGCCTAAGCATGAGACAAGCTTATGCCAGGACAATCAACATAATATGCTTTACAATGCTCAGCCTCACTGCTTTGTCTACTACTTGCCACATTTCTCACATTAAAAAAAAAAAAGCCAACAGTGGCACCTCAGGGAAACCCTCTAATCCATGCATTGAATATTCAAAGGCATTCATATATGTTTTATGCCCAGCCAAACTGAAACTGTAGATAAGTATGATGAATGCCCCTAGATAACTTAAAACTTAAGAAAGCCACATTTGTTTCTTATACTGAATTGTGAATTTATATGTGAACAAACTATTCTGAGACTGCTATTACTTTAGAAGGAATCTAGCAAAAATTTATACAGTTTGTACCCATTAAGAATGATGCTGAATGACAGATTCTAAAGCTAAGGATAAAAACTAAGTGATAGAGTTATTTTGAGTTAAATACCTATTATATGCTTTTGAGTTAAATATGTATTATATACTACAGATTTTGGGGGGTATATATACCCCTAAATATAAAAGTTTACAATGGATTTACATTTTTAATTAGCCAAGAGATAATTAAACCAAAGACTAACAAATATTTCAGTGCTGGTGCCAGTCATTATAAAAATGTCATTTTGACAGGAAGGGATAAAAATCAAGGACTGCTTACTCTTGGTCTAAAATAACATAATAGCTTCAAACCAAGGGTAGTTCAGCCTTGGTTTGAAGCCCACAATCCTGTCCCCAACAGTGGCCATCAGCAAGCAAGCAAGAGTAAGAGCAAGGCAAGCACATATGACAGTTCCCCCAAATACTTTCCAGGTCTCCAGTGAGGATCACATCATTGACTTCTTCAACCGAATGTAATTATGCATGTTTAGTTACTGTCAGTGAATATATCTCTCAGATATATGTTCTGTCTCTCCCTAAGCTGAGGTAAATTTTTAAAGAGTTCTACAGGTCTCTTATCTGTTCCATGAAGAACTGTCTCCTCCTGTTCATTTTAAAGATGGCAGCACACACGTCATCTAAGATCCCTCCCTGTTACAGTGGAAAAGACAGTGAAAGAGTTGACCCTCCATCCATCCTCTATAAGCTATTCATGATTTTTAGACTTTTATAGCATCTCCCAAAGTTGTCTCTTTTATAAGTTGAAGAGACTAAATTTACCTTGTTGGTCCTCATATGGATGCTATTCCTTACCTTTTACTATAGAATAATTAAAGTTGTGGGGGACATTTAGATGTGTTAGGGTACAACCCCCTGCTCAAAGCAGGGCCACCTTCAATGTTAGATTCAGATGACTTTTCCAACAGTGGAGTTTTTGCAGCTTCTCCGTGCAACCTTGTTATCCTTTTTCAACCTTCCTCATTCTAACATATCCACTTTGATGAGGGCTCCAGAATCTCACACCATGTTCAGGATGCAAATGAACTGTAAATTTACAGAGTGGCATGATGACATTCTCTACTTTGTTGTCTTTTCCACGTCTGAGTACTCACAACATCTGATGTGCGTCTCTCTTTGTTTCTACTACTACAGAGTGCTGATTTGATGTTTTCATGGGAATATTTGTCATAACCCCAAGACCATATTACTGAGAAGGAAGTTCAAGTCTGTCAGAGCCCATCTGTGCCTGATCCAAGGTGCAGGTTCTGACCTGATACCTACACATGTGGGATTGGTCTAAACAGTAGTGTCTGCCCAAAAACGTGGTAACTTGTCAGAGGTAGTTCTCAAGAATTACCGTGTAGTCAGGAGAGAGATTAGCACCTCAGGAAGTGATTTATCCTACATCGTTGCGAGATCTCTTGTCACACGTGCTGAATTGCCCTCTGTGCCTCCCTGTCGATTTCTAGGAGAAGCTTAGTCACACAACTTTTCAAAAGAAACTATCAGATGAAAAAAATCCCAACAAAAATCTTCAACTAGGAACACCTACTTAGTTAAGGATAAATCAAAGATGTACATGCACTTTGAAAGGATGCTGTGAAAAAAATTGTGTGATGATGTGATATGTCTAGCATGAGGTAGGGAAAAATATGGCATAGGAAAATTATAGAAGCCAGGGTCTTCAAGCATCTGGCCAGTTTGCTGTTCTGCATTCTCTGAGAATGAGCTGAGTATTTTCCATTTTTAAAATGTTAAGTCTACAAGCTAATTGAGTAAGTAACTTTCAGGTACTATAAAACAAAATTAATAATTCCACCTTCATGTTCCAAGTCCCAGTAGAGATCAGGTTGTTAAGTATCCATGTAAGCTAAAAGTGTCATTCAGCTACTAAAAGTTTCAACCAGCTTGCTTCCACTTACTTCACAAAAATTTACAGTTAATAATAACAACATGTTATGTAGATTTATGATGTGATAATTTATCTAGATCTCAACTTCTAAATAATTAGCATATATCGTAACCTGTGCACAAAGGAAAATTCCCCGTTCAATTTTTAGTGTAATTCTATGGACTGAATCATCTATTTTACAACCACAGCTCTCTATAGCTGCAAAATCTGTTCTACAATCATCTTTTCTTCATTATTCAGTTGCTTAAAATGCTGAATTTTATGTCATTGGGTGTCCACTCAGTTATATGTGTATGCCTACTGAGAAAATAGGGAGTAGTTCTGAATTTGATCTCAGTCTTTCCTCATTAAGTATAGCTTGTTCCAGCTCTTAACAATCATTTTGCTCAGACTGCACATACAAGCTGAATCTGTTAGATTCTCTGTCTTTGGACAACACTATTTTTTATCAGGAACGCTTTTAGAAGTTTCACCAACCCAACAAAGCATATCTTGCAACCCCTGCTCTGGGCATTTATTAAAGGATTCACTTATTTCACTATTAATTTTCTGCTATAAAACCACTTGGTGTTTGCCATAATGACTGCATCAACAAACTGCTGTTTTAACAGAGCAGTGACAGAACTCAAAGGTCCAAGTTTCTGTGTTAGCAGTAGGAAAAAAGAGGACTTGACAAATTTTACTAAAAACACCAAGCTGGAGGCTCTGGGAAGGAATGCTGGAAGTGTGTTTACTTTGCTGCGTTAATTATTGACAATTCTTTATGTAGAATTGCTAGCCTTGCTTAGACATTGGTTATTTCTCATTGGCAAAGCTTTTGGGATGCCGGTTTTCAGATGGTGCCTTCATTAAATGGCTATAGACTCCATGGTATTTTTTCTGGGTTTTGTTTTGGAGATTTTTTGTGAATAGTTATTTAACTTCTTGTGGTACAGCTGATAAACAGTGGTGAGTTGAAATAGTGCCACCTATAGAAAATCAGGAAAATGACAGAAGAAAGCTATAGTGGCTAATGTGAGGCACGTCCATTCAAGGCAATGGTACTCTAGTCACCTTCTTGGAAGGCAGTACTTAGATTTGTGCAAGGAAAGAGAAAATAAAGACCTACTCTCTTCCAGGCAAAAAAAAAAAAAAAAAAAAAAAAGGTGTGGGGGGGGTTAGAGTCAAAAGACTCAAAGCTAGGTGCAGGGCAAGAACTAATAATGCTCTTAAGCAGCCGAGATGTGAAAAAACAAACAAACAAACAAACAAACGAAACCAAAACAACACTTAGTCTATATTATGTACAGGCTGTGCTTTTGAGAACGATACCTGGGTCCTCTCTCTGAGCCTCAGTGACTGGATTGGCTGGATCTGTGCATGAGTCAGCTAGAGAGTTATGAATCCTACACAAGTCTCCTACATCACTCCAAAGAAAAACACCTTCCTCTAGAATTATTTTTATTTTGACCTGGGTTTCAGTTAATTACTGAACATTATGAAAAACATTCCTTTAGCAAGTTAACAGAATGAAGACTGTACATGCACTGCAAATCAGTGGTATCAGGTTATACGCGCATGAGGCCTAGGAGAAGTCAAACACACAGAAATAAGTGTGAGGTCTCATAATATTAAGATCTGGCACGCTCATTCTGCTTTTGTTTTTAAAAACAGCTCAACTAATAAATGCCATGGGAAGTTGTTTTCTTTACAGCCACTAACTACATGTTGGGGACTGAGTTTCATCTTGCAGAGAAGACAACATTGCTTTGAAAAAATAAGAAGGAACACCTAATCCTTAGTGGTCTAGACGACAGTATCTTTATACATATGCTGTGCTTTATTTGCAGCATTCCCTGGTATTCTTCCAAGAAATGTAATTTCATGAAGGTTCATCTCAGAAGACTGGCTACTCCCTCCTCCCCATGCATTCCATATGGTGTTTTTTGGGCTGCCTGGGATATGTTAGTGCTTAAATACCGAAACAAAACACAAGTATAAACCTCTGTGTGGTTTCCACTAGCATTTTTTTGACTGTTGGTTGAAACTGCTGATACGTACAGCTAGTTGACCTAATTGTCTCGCAAGATGTGGTTTTACTCTGGTGGAATGACAATGAAATTGCTGCATAAGTTAATTAATTCAGCTTGCAATTTAGAAGCTTTTCAAAGAAAAGTAGGCAAAATCTGTGCAGATTCAAATACAGTCCTCAAAAGAAGGTTGGAAAGGACCTCTGGAGGTCATCTTGTCCAACCCTCCCTGTTCAAGCAGGGGCACCTACATCCAGTTGCCCAGGACCATGTCCAGATGACTTTTGAATATCTCCAAGAAGACTCCACAACCTCTCTGGGCAACCTGTGCCAGCGCTTAGTCACCCTCACAGTGAAAAAGTCTTTCTTGATGTTCTCCTTTTTCTTATTCTCCTTTTTCTTTTTTAAAAAGAGGCTTTTAATGACATTTAGCTAAATTGTGTGAGCAAAAGAACCTGGAGAATCAAAGTTTTTGCAATAGGTTGAATTTAAAAGTGCTCATGAATTTCTAACAGAGCTGTGATCAATAAATGTCACAATTTAAATATATCCTCTGGATCTTGGACATATATTACCTCTGACAGGGCAATTAATCATTTTTCCTTTACAGTATTACTACAATGAAGTAGCATATGTTGCTTCATTTCCATAAATTGTGGAGAAAACCAACAAGCAGAGTGACTGAAAGCAGTAACAAGGAGCCTGTCCTGGATCCCCAGGTGAAGTTAAGAAACAGTCTTCATACTGCATTTTGGTGCATTTGAATTTATGTGAAGTAAGTAAATTATGCTAGCAATTTTTCTTACCTCAATAAATTTATCTCCAAATAGAATGTAAGTTTTGTGGCATTAATAGGTGAGCTAGAGATAGAGAGTCTGAGAATCGCATGGAAGTCAAGGCAGAAAAAAAAACCACACAGTGTACTGTACTCCTTCAAGAAGGTTTTTACTTGAGAAGACATTTCTGTATTAATAAAATGTGTTTGATGTGTGGACTTTGAACAGATGTACACTTTTCAAAACTTAATAAATCATATATACTGTGGTTTTCCAAAAATGCTGTTCCACCCACTCTCCTGTTCAGAGAAGACTGCAACAAATGACAGGCCTTTCCTTTAAGGTTCCCTGATTCATGGTCTGTCAAAACAACGGGTACAAAAATTCCACAGCTGACGATCTTTCTTTGAGACTGCTCAGGTCCCTCTGATTTTCCTTGAGAAGACTCAGACGTAGTAACGGAGGAAGAAAGAGGTGCATATTCAACAAACAGTAGGTTTTATAGGCCAACATCAACTACTTCTATTGGGCACAGAAATGAATGAAAGGTCATACAGCTAGTAAGGCATTTGACTAAAATTTAACCAGAGGTTTGTTGGAAGCTCTTTTTCTTTATAGAAGCTGAAAGTGTTGAACGTTTTCCTCATCAAATGAAAAGATGATGCCGTTGCTTTAGTGAATGTGCTATTTGTAGACATGAAATTATGAGTATAATGCAGTACAGTACATAAGAAATGAATGTTTCACCATAGCTTTGAGCATCTTAGACTGAAAAAGACTGAATGACTAAAAAAGGTTTTACCTGAGGGCCAAGGAGGGCTATGCTATAAGCCTTCAAAGCCAATGGCTTCAGTTTATGATGCATGTGTCTGTATCACTTGGTAGAGAAAATACTGCTGCTGCCTGTCCTGAGCAATGCTCCAACTACATCCTGCTCTGACTCATTTTTGGGTCTTTGTTCCAGCCTTTCTAGATGTACTAGCAGAAAATAGTGTTGCTGCTGGGGATGAACCCCACATTCTACAGGACTTCTGCTTCACAGTCATTCATCACTGCTAACTAGCAAGCAAGGAAAAAATCAGTGCTAAAGGTCAAAAAGGCATTTGGGAAAGTGTGGTATTATGTGGCATTCTAAAATGATTTGCGTTGGCTTTCTTATTTTTGCCATGATGTGTTTTTACTAGTACTGCCGCTAACAGCAATAAAACTGTAGTCTTCTAAATCTGCTCTTCACCCATAGTGTGTTTTTCTTTGTGGAACAGAATCTCCCTCAACTTTAGTGAACCATCCTGATATGCAGAGCAATTATGTCATTTTGGATTGATACCAATGTAACTCACGCCAGAATGCGGCACATAACATAAATACTTAACCCATCCCAGACCGAGACACCTCTAAACAGTCCTGCTGGCCTTGCATATAAATGCTAAAAAAGTAAGTTTTCAGAGAAAAACTCAGTTCAAAACTCATTTCAAGTGTCATTCCTTGCAGAAAATATTACTGGAAGAGAGCAAGGCCAGACGAGCTGTGCACAATGCACAGTCCTGAGGTGTCCTAATGTAAGCACAGAGAGCACACTGGGTCACACTCCCTGCAGTAACCCCAAAAGCAAGTGTCTTTTGAACAGGCTCATCACTCAGCCTTATTACAAAAGATGAGTGTTCCCAGGTCTTGCTGCCTACACTTGTTTAAAACAGAAGAGCCTAGCGAAGCAGATAATGAATGAGACACTAGTGCAGGAGCAGGTGAGAACTGTTATGACAGGGAATTAAAGAGTCCCCTGGAAGTGATGGGTCAGCAAGAAGAATTCTGCTTGAATCCAAAGTTCAATAGAGGACCTGGTTCAAGTACCAAAAGTTCTCAGTATGCAGGACTTGTTGTTACTAGGATCAGGGTCTCTGTACTATTCCAATTTGGCTGCCTCAACACTGTCTTTAATTTCTTCTCAGAAAGGCAGTTTCCCTCCAAACATTTTTCTCTCCAGCTGTAAGCCAAGGCTGCTGATTTAATTTTTCCAGAGGTGGCATATCTTCTTAGTCACTCATATGAACTGCTATTTCAACAGACCTTTTTGGGGACAAAATGCACCCTGTACTGCCTTTCTGTAGGAAAATGTCAAAAAGCATGGAAAAGTTAAAGTAAAATCATAGAGCTTATAAAAACACAGTCCAAAGAGTCATACTGATGGTGGGGGCAGGTAGTGAATCCACAGAACTTTTGGGTCTGCTCAGCTACAAAAGCAGAAAACAAGAAAAGGAGCTTTATCATGCTGCACAAAATGGACACTTCTTGAAGCAGTGTAAGCTGAGAACAAAGGTAGCAGCAGCCTCACAGCCCAACACTTCAGGCAGAAAGGCAAGGAAGTTTGGCAGGAAACTGAGGCACTTTCCACTTAATGCCTAACAGAAGCGATCTCTGACTACTTCCAGAAAGCCTTCAGCTTCTGAGGGACTCTCCTTTCAGTGGCTTCATGAAATGCATCAACAGCTTTCAATGTTGGACTGCAGTGCAAGTCCAATTTATTTTTAGCTAGCGCTTCTTTTTTTGCCTTACATTCCTTTTATAAAGAAAGTTATATGGAGGTACAGTCATTGGCGTCTTGGAGTGTTAAAGTAAAAGTTACTAAGAAAAGCAGGCTATATATTTCTAATCATACAACTGCTTTACATTAAAAGGATGTGTATCAGGGACTACTTGGCATTTTTAAACATCAGACTTCCATAACATCTAAAAGAATTTCATTTTATGGTGACTAACAAAATAAGAGACCAGGATAAAAAACTTCCTTGATTTAATGTTTTCTTTTTATTCTTCTTGTAAGAATGAGACTTGAAAAAAACTAAATTGCACCACATGCAAAAACAATTGCGTGCAGACTTGATCTAGATGTGTTAATGCACAGGCAGGTATAGACAGAACTGCGCACTTTTGTGTCTATAAACATCTGCTTTGCAAACATGTGCAATTGCTAATGTACATTTATTTATTTATTTATTACAAACATTACGTATTTCTCTGTGTCCCAGCAAAAAGAGTTTCTGCTAATTGTTCATGCTGTGCTAGCTTCACAATCTGTATACAGCTTTTATTTCCCTCACCTACACACAGTACACGTAATTACATATTTTGTCAACACATGCAGATTTGTCAAGTATATATTATGCATCCACCTGCAATTTCTCAGAAGGCAAATTTTCCTAAAAATGCCTTGAGCCTAAAAGCAAAACAGAAGAAAAATGGGGTACAAAAAAATAAAATGTTGCCATTAAATCAGCAAATTTGAGCCAGTGATCTTTTTAAAAATAAGAACAAACCTGTGATACTAAAATGGCATATGCCTAATCTGTTAGGCACTGATGGAGGCTGCTGACACAATACTTAAAGTATGGTTATGGACACTTTCTTTTTTCTTTCCTGTAGACTACACCATTATGGAGATATTAAATTTCAAAAATATTTGCTGTCATGAGAATGTCTCTCTCCCACTGTTCCTTTGGCAAACTAGAAGTGGCAGAAAGAAAATAGCTTGCTGGCAGTATAAGTGCAGTCTTCATTTATAGAAGAATAATTCGGAACATTTGTCACATGTAAAAATCTGTAAGAGGCAACACTTAAAGGCAAATTGATGATGAGCTGAATTATGTTCTCAATTGCACTGATGTAAGTAAGTCAGGAGAATTTCTGTTCACTGTAATTAAGTTATTCCCTCTTTACACCAGCATAGTTGATTGCTGAAGTGGGTATTTAGGTTGCAAAGTGTAGGTAGAGTGGCAGCCAGCAGTCTGCATCAGCCTGTCATTTCTGTTTGGGCTATGGCACATGCAAAGCTGGTAAGGCTTCATCTACCAAAGTCACGGCAAAGGATTAGAACATGGCTGTACTGCCTGGCATCAGAAAAAAAAAAAAAAAAGAGAAATCATGCCAAAGTAAAGAGTAGTTAATCCCAGTGTTTAGTTTCTAGTGCAAGGCTCTTAGCCCCTGCAATTGTCTCATAAGCAGCCCTCTGTATTGTCAGAAAATCTGAACAAGTAACTGAGAGCAACAGATTTTATCACTTTCTACCATTTCAATAAAGATATGTTTAAAAAAAAAATCTAATTAAAATGCCTCCAGAAGATATATTGATCCAAATGTTAATTTTAACTGGTTATAGCCAGGAAACTGCTGAAATCTAGATAAATAATTAAAGGACAGATAATTCCACTGCAGTAATTGTTCTGATTTGAGAAGAATTTTGCTTGTATTTTATTTAGTCAGAAAAGTTTCCTTTGGAAAATTTATATCCCTCCTTCTCCCTTCCTTTCACTCCACTCACTGCATGTGACCAATCTTGTATTTCTCAGAAAATCCAGCAGACTGCAAGAATGCTAATGCTGTGCCAGTATTTGCAGAGGGGTAAGAAAAATGGTCAGCTAGTGTGACAACAATCTTAGACACATAAAAAGGAAGAAGCTTATAAAACGCATCTGAAAAGGACCTCAGGTGGTCTGTTCCCCTGCCTTGAGGCAAGATGAACATTAGCAACAGGGCCACTTAGTACCAACTTTCATACACACAGCTGAATACATCAAAAGTGTGTGCAAAGATCTGGGTTTCTACTGGCATTTTTTTCAAGTCTATGGCTAGGAACCCAGATGAGTAGTTTTTAAAAAGGTGTTTTCTTCCTAATACAATCCATCTTAAAATGTGGCTTATAGGTGCAGAAAGCTGGTACCCTGAATTTCCAGAAGACTGGTGGCAGTACAATCCAAAAAGACCTAAAGGACAGGAGTTGAATCAATACTGTGCTCAGTACTGAGAAGAGGCAGTTCAGATAAAAGTCACAAAAAAAGGTTAAGGGATAGGAAAAGTGATTTATTATGAGAAATGAGAAACATTTAATAAATTTGTCTTGCAAAAAGAAACTTGACAGGTACCTTGTTTGTAGTAGCTGTAAAGTCTGTATGAGCAGAAAATATGAAGTACAAGAATATAACATAGGAGGGAAAGCAATGACAGAAAAACAATGCCTGATGACTGAGGTCAGCCAAGTGCAATTGAGAAAGATGCCGTAGCTGCTCTGGTTTTAGCAACTGGAATAAAGCACCAAGGAATTCTCAACTCTTCATGCTTCCAGCTTCAAACTTTCCATCTTTCTAAAAGCTGCTTTCACCAAAGAGAAGTTATTAGACTCAGTTCAAAGCCAGCAGAAAGCGATACAATGAAATTTGATATACCGTGATCTTATGCTTAAGACCTAATTGCTCAGCTTCCATTAAATTCTGTGGCTCTCAAACATAACATAAGGAATGGATAGCATTTAGATTTAATGCCTCCAAAGGAAACCAGATGCCATAGACAATATTGCTGGTAATCCTTTCTGGTGCTAAAACAACTCCTACTGCACACCCTGCTCTCCTGGGATGTGCTATCCTTAACACTGGAATTTTATAAAATAGAACTTTGATCTATGTTGTATCTGACGTTATTCCAATTATCTCACCAAATTCCAAGTGTGAGTAAACACAGTCTTCACCTTTACCCTCACAACTGCTGGAAAAGATTTCCTCACTTCTTGTCCTATGCAACGTTCTGTGAGGAAATGCATATGTAAAACAGTGCAAAACACAGTAGAAATGGTAAGTTTTATATATAGCATGGACCTATTCTGAGCAGGAAAGATATCGTTCTGATGTTAAACTATTTTTCAAATACAAATATGCCCTCTAGATAGATAGTCAAATGTTGAATTAAAAACAGTGGAAAGATTCCCATTAACTTTCCTGAGCACAGAATCAAACTTAAATACAGGCCAGGTAGCCAATGAAGTGCCGTACATGCTATGTACCCACAGGCAGATATTTGGACTTTGGCTTTCTTTTCAACTGCTAACATTATCTGGAGGTTTCCTTCACAACTGACTCATACTGATAAAAAGCTGTCTACTGGATTTAAGAGCAGTCATCCATTGCTGTTTATGCACACTGCTTTAACCCTAAGTGGGCTTTGTATGGATTACAGAAATACAAATAACACCTGATTAAACAAATTCAAAGAATATGGAGCGTCGATGGATAAAGACAAAGTTGCAATCATATGCAACCTCAGCTGAGAAGGGGTATGACAGGAAGGATTAGAAACCCAGTGATTGCAACATGTCTAGGGTGGGGATCAACTTTGAGACCACTTGGAAATAGACTTCTTTTCAACATCACACAAGTGAAATATTTCCCAGAGGGGTGGAGGGGGAGAGGAGGGGAGGGAGAAGCTAATATGTCAGCATTTTGGTACATTCAGTTTCAAACACCACCACCACCATCCCCATGCTACAGTCCAAAATCAGAGTGATTGTTGTTACTCTGTACTAGTAAACTACTGAGAGAAATGGGAGACCAGCAGTGTGAAATTTATCACAACTCCCAGATCTCGCACAGTAGTATCTTAATAGTGTTCTTGATTGTTGATAACCCCCTTTACCAACTTTCAACTCCTTCATCCTACCCTACCACTATCATCGTTATGAACACATTAAAGCAGCTGTATGGAAATAGGAAAGGTTAAAGCTGGAGGTGCAGGCAGGTGAGCGTAGCCAGGGACGTGTGCCTTTGGGGGAAGCAGTAGAATTGATGTAACTTTTGGTTACTTAAAAGTTTCAAGCGCTGTAATGCGAATTGCATGATAACAAGATGTGCTAACTCCCTGCTCACTTTGTTGTTAATACACTGGAGACATTTTTCTCCACACTGAAACCGCTGAGAGCTATGCTGGGCACCAGGCTTCAGAGCCAGGAACAATTCTCATCGCTGATGTAGTTACAGCCAGGTGCCACAGACCTGCCCCCAGCAAGATGCTAACTGGGTTTGAATTTTTGGGATTCTTTTTTGTTAGTACACATACAGTCTCCTACCCTGAGCCTTATCCCAGAGAGGAAATAATTGGCATACTCTTGCCAATGGTAGGTGGTTGTCAAAAACATGAGTGAGGGAGGGAAAGTATTTTGAAGCTCTCTTCAATCATGATGCTTGATCCAGTTGCTACTGTTCAAAGAACGGTAAAAAGCATAATATAAGATGCTCTAGAATTTTCCCAGGCTAGACATTGCAATAAAAGACAATCCCACAGGTAAAAGAAATCTCAACCAGGGAATTTCAGAGCTGTAGTACTCAGATTCCCTGCCCTTTCTGTTTAGCTGCATAGAATAAACCTTTTTTCTCTTGAAACTCAGGGCTAAAGTATGAAAATGTTCATAACCACTGGTAACATTGTTTTACAGAGCTACTTAGATTTTTTGAAAAAGGGAGAATTCATCAAATCCTGTGAGACAGGCTTGAATATTGTCTTCTGCAGATCTCAGGGCTGGTTGAACTGGTGAACTATTCTTTTCTGTCTTCAAACACTGCTAGTGAAACTCTTTGCCTAAGGTGTGTGTGGGGGGAGTTTTCACTTATTTTTACAGTAGGGATAGTACGTGTTCCCACTGTGACGAAACTGCCAATTTTAGACAGGAGTGCCCTAAATCTGGCAAGAGTCATGCAAAATTTCTCTTCACGCAGCAGAGCCCTAACACCTCTCTCCTAACCTCTACAACACCCCTCTGAACCTGTTCCCGAGGCATTCCTGAGGAGACAGCCAACCATGATGTATTACGTGCGCTTGCAAAGGACCAGATTGATGTGAACACCAAAGGAAAGAAAGAACTGTCTTTCACAAGAGATCTTCTGTTCCTTTTTGGGTTGTTTTTCAAGCATTATTATTATTAGCAGCATTTAATGAATGTTCTACATGTTCAAATATGCACCATATTTATTAGTTTCTGGCTAAGGTTATCTTGAATTCTTTGAATTTCCTGTTATGTTTCATCTATTCATTATAAAAAGGCAGATGCAGATTTCTTATGTCTAGTATGCACAGGAAAACCCTAAAGTTATTTCCCCAGAGCAAAGGATTCTTCTGATAAAACACAGGTAGAAGAGTGTAACTTTTTGTTCAGCCTATCTCAAAAAATTGTAAAATTAAGTCACTAGAAACTATATTATCCTTATATTAAGATATAAGCCATTATCATTACACTGGGAGCCATGAGACCTATACTGTTCCATCCCTCCACATAAACATCCAAATATAGGAGCATAAGTAATTAAAAATATTTCAAATGAATATTTAAACAAAAGTTTTCAAGGTTTCTTTATACAAAAGTAAGTACCAAAAAAGAACACAAACTCAATTTTAATCTGTGCGTACATTAAAGATTAGCACACGGTATACTCCACCCTCATCTGGCTCACACGAGTCCCATTATTAGTCAGTCCCTTGATTCTCAGTTTACATTACACGTAGCTAAAACCCAAGGTGGGGTTGCAACTCTGGCCCTAGCCACATAGATCTTTCTTCTTGTGCTTTTGCTACTTTGAAAATTAAGCAACTGTATATATTTTTCCTTTAATTTTGAATATATTTAATTTTGTGCTTAAATGAACAAAAGCAGTTTGTGCAATTAAGGTGTGTTTGAGGGGAGCTTGATATGTCATCAGTACCAAAGATCAGGCTTATAAATATAATGGCAAAGATGGTGTCCTCCAGCCAATTAGTAAGTCATTGCAGCTGGTTTGATTTAGAGTCATCCAGAGGAAGAGATCCTGGCTCCTTGTAAAAGGGGATGTGAACAAAGTGAAGGAACTGGAAGCCACTGACCTCCACGAATACCCATTTCTATGCAACAACAAAAAAAGAAATTATGAGAGTCATTCTCTGAAGCTACCAGCTGAGCATTAAAAATAATTAATTCCTGACTTTATTTTTCCACAAAGAAAATGCAAATCTCAAAGAGCAAGGGAAACACACAAATATGAACGGGAAGTATCAGCAGAGCAGCCTTTCCAAAATTGCCTGCCACTGTACAAAAAAATTGCAAACCTAAAAGTTTAGCTAGAAAGAAAAAGAGTAAAAGAAATTCTGAAGTGAATACCAGGAGCTTGGATTTTGATCCAGTTAAAATTGTTCATTACTTTTTTTTTAATTCTCTGTGCCTACAGTGCAGTCTGTCAGGTTGAGCATATGCCGGTTAGCATTATATTTTCATGCGCTCCCCAAGATTTCTAGGTGCCATATAGACAAATAACAGGCACGTATCCTTTCACTTTCCTCTGTAGCAGCTTTTTCCCCTACTCAACCAGAGAAGTGACTAGCACCGGGTCGTAAATAGAAATTGATGGAGTATGAATGTTTCGCGGAAAGCTGATTGGAAAAGGACGTTTTCCTTCTAACAATATTCATACCTCTGGGTAATTTGGAACAACACTTTTTTTTTGGCATACCACATTAGACATTTTGTTTTTTATTATATTTTTCACTGAAACTAGAAACAGCTGCTGTCTGATGTCGGCTGGTATATGTGGTAGTAGTGTGGGTGGAGGAAGAGATTTCTTTTCCCTCACAAGAAGGACACAACTATGGAAAGTATGAGGTTACGGAAAAGTGTTAGCAGGTGATATAAAACATTTCTATGGTTTACATAGGTTAGAGAACATAGATCCAAATTGCCTCTGAATGATTGCAGCTGTCACATCTTTAAAGTACAAAGATTTGATAACCGCAACAGCGATTAGCAGAGCAAAAGAATCTATTTTCTTTGAAATTATAATCCCCAGAGGAGGATGCTTGGCAAACATTTTTTTGGGCTATGACAACCAGCACTTGCGCCTCTGACATATTCCAAAGCCACCATGTGGAACAGGAGAATAAAAGCAGCAAGGGCCTAGCTGTCCATCACTCCCTCGTAATTATACATCTGGCTTTTTCGTTTCTCTTCTCAAAGCAGGAATATTTTTGGAAGTGCCACTTAGTTATTTTGAAGTATTTTTGAGCACTGTACCACAACACAAGCTTTCCCTGAGTTAGTTAATCCTATATAATGTTCCTTCAGAAGCTCCCTGAAAGTCATACATGGAAGGAAGTTTACCAAGCTGAGCGGAAACAGGCAACGTGCCTTCCAAACACCTACTTGTCAGTTCCTATCTCCACATGCTCAAGTACAGAGCCCCAGCAATTCAGGCTAAGGCTTTACAGTAGCTGCACACTCACGCAGCTACACCCCAGCCAGCTGCGGGGACATGTGCCACAGTGGTCAGTAAAGCCATGGCACAGGGCGGTGAGCAGGAAGCAACTGCTCACTCTTTCTTCCACTACAAGAAACTCTAAGTGACAGGTCCAGTAAAACCAAAGAAAGGGTTTTTTCCCACACAATGTGCAATAATACTGTGGAACTGTTGGTTGTTGTGAAGCTTACATGAGTTCAAAGTTGACCAGATTAATGAAAGAAAAAGCTGTCAAGGATCATGGAATACGAAGAATCCATCTACAACTGAGGAAGTTTGTAAGCCACAAGCTTTTGGGGGCTAGAAGAGCATTTAGGGGAAGTATGGCTACATTTATTTTTTATACTCTTCACTGTACATCTGCTTTCAGCTACTGTCAGAGACAGGATACAGGATACCAGTGAGCCTTTGCTTGGATCCAGTACGTACATCCTTGTGGTCTTACGTTATTTAACATAGACACAGGACCTGGAAAGGTCTTTGTAGACCAACAGAGGAATGGGCCACTGGGACAGCTGAACTAACAAGGTCTAAGACCTTAAATTTTGAAACGTCTCTTAAAGAAGGAAGGATGTTTGGGATGAGACAGCTGGTGGATACTCTCTCTCTTTCTTTCTTTGCCTTTGGAGGGATAGGCTGCCTGTGTTATTCTCTCCTTGCCACTTCTCCATGTGCCTTGGCAGGCAGACCTCAGTCTTCTTTTGCAAGGCAGCCTTTCAGGACAGACTAGACTGCGGCCTTTTCATGGTAATTAGAGCCAAATGTTACAAGCGTGGAGGCATAGGAAATTTAGAGAGCTTCTGTGGAAGTGTCAGCATGGATTTTCTTGATGTTTCTTGTATTTTGCTGAGTCTTTGCCCAAGTGTGCAGGCAGCCTAGGTCTAACTCCCAGACTCAAAGCACCTGGTTTCAGAGCATTGTAAGTGGATCAAAACAGGTTCCCTTCAGTATGACTCCTGAATGATTTACAAGGCACCACAGACACAGGAGTGCTGCTCTCTGGGTTGAATATGAGGACCTGTCCTTTTCACGTGTAGGTAAAGAAAGAGAGCAAATTAATATTTCTCTGTCTTGAACAACAGTAAAAGTCTGACTCCTGCTGGGACTGGAGTTGTGCATTGCAGGCTGTTATACGTCTTATATGATCTGATTAATTCCCCTTAGAGACTTAGCCCGTAGGGACTTCTGCTATGGTCCCTCTCCACAGACATCCACAAAAGCCTTGAAATGATCTGGCATTATGCCCCTGGGTGCAGCTGAGTTCAACCGGGTTCACCCCAGGCTTGTGACCTCTCTCTGAGAGAGTGGCCCCTGCTTCAGTGCCAGGAGATAATGTAAGGAGACCAGGGACACACTGCTCTGTGCGAGCCTCCAGGCAGGCGCGCACCACTAGGTGGGCTGTGAAATACAGCTTGTAGCCCAGATTGGCCTTGGGGAAACAGCATGGAGGACTGCAGAAACCCAGCCCCTGACCAGCCTTCCCTCCTGCATTGTGCTGAGTTGTGGAAAGCACAAGGCAGGCCGCTCACTTTGTGTAGAGCCACGCAACGTGGCTGTGAGGTCTGTGGGAAGTAAGCAAACAGCATCTCCATGAGACTTTTAGAAAACCTGGGTGATTGTACAGCCTCAGTTCAACAGATGTATATCTCACAAATATTTGTATATTTATTCTATTTAGTTTTCCCTTAAGGAAATGCAATCTTCCTTTAGTCTGTACCCTATAATTTCTCATGTCGAGCTCTCCTGAAGTCAACATACAGCTGTATGCCAGTGACTAAAGTCTAAGTAGAAACTAATTTCAGGGTTTGGCCCAGGGTGATTTTAAGAAGTCACACCTGGGCTGGGACTTTGGGTGCCAAGATTTTATCCTGGAGCAAATTTTTACAGCCAAGTTTGAAACCCCTGAAAATGAGAAGAGAGGGGAATGTTATAATGGAAAGGCTGGCATAACTTCAACTACTGTAGAGCAGCCCAAGAAGTTGATGAGGCCGAGAGTTAGAAGCAAATCTGCCAACTTTCACTCTGTTCAAATAAGGTAAGTCATGCTAAAACGTTTGACTGCTTTAAAAAATAAAATAAAGTTGCCTTCACCTCTTCAGAAAGCTACCAGTTATAAAAAAACAGTCAAATATAATGCAAATATGCTTTCAATCAAACTCTGCTTTGTTTTCTTTGTGCCACGTGATTTTTCTGCTCAGTAAAATGGGATGTGGGAAACTACCTTTAAAATGAATTTGACTGTTCCTGGCTTGAAATTGCATCTCTACCTATCCAGAAAAAGGCAGTATAGTCTGGGCCATTCCCCAACAATAGAGTGGCGGCAGGCTAAATATAACCACGCTTACAGTCCCAGAACTGGCATCTAACACCAGGGGCTTACAATAACACTGGAGCTGCTGCTACTCCAGCAACAGCCGAGGCAAGGGGAGGGAAAGCTCTGTTTGTTTTTCAGCCGGGACCTCATTCTTCGCTCAGCTGTTTGCTATTAGGGCTGGAGCAGTAGCAGTGAGAAATTCATTGCTGCTTGCTCTCTGAATCCTGACACAGTAACAGCACCGATCCAACTAGCCAAATCCACAAAGGATCAAGGGAAGGGGAAAAAGAGAGCAACAAACTTCTGAGTGCTTGCCGTCTTGCTTTTATAGCACCTTTCATCCCCAAGGAACCTATTTACTGAGGGTCAGACTCTGCCCTGTTCTTGCAGAGGTGCATATTAGTGAGTGCTGGAAGCAGTACAAGGAATTTCCTCTCACCCTGCTCCTCCACCCTGCTGGTGCAACCTGTGTGATTGGGAGGTATTCCCTTCAGCACGAGGGCTGCGATGTCCCTCCAGCTGTCACCTGCGCTGCGCCTCGTGCCAGATCCCCTCCCCTGCCTGGCTGGGAGGAGAGATGAGGGACAAAGCGGAGTGAAATGGTGGGGAAACAGGAGTGTTCCCGGCATGGAGCTGCAGCTCTCTGTTCCATAGAAGCGCACAAAATCAATCACTAACTCGGTTAAACTCATCCTGATGCTCTGACAGCTATTGGACCCAATTCTGCTCGCACTGACACAGGTTGAGGGGAATTATATCGTAAATATGTTTTGATATCTTGTTTTGGAGGGAAAAAAGGAGAATTGGACTCATCTTACCAGCACATCTCTATTTAGATCAGTGGAGTCACTAACATGCCCCAGTGCTGGGGGTGAGGACTCAGCCCCACTGGCGTTTAGTGGAGAATACAGACTCCATAAGGGTGACACAGGCTGGATGAAAAGCAGAGACTCCTTTCCAAGACAACTGCTCCAGAGTATTTGCTACTTGGGAAAACTAAAATTGCTATCTGGGACTCTGCTTTTGTGCAGTAGGTAAGTGCTATCAAAGCGCATTGCTGCATTTCAGAGCAGGCTTCCCTGCCGCTGCGGAGAGCAGAGCTTTCAGCTTCTCACAGAGGAGAGCTCTGGAGGAGGAGCCTTGGCTTGGGGTCCCTGGGTACAAAGGGTGATTTCTGCTAGTCCTGCTCTAAAGTACTGCAGCTGAATGACGGCTGCTGGATGCAGACAGCATGGGTGAGAGTTCATGCGTAGAAGCCAGTCACAGCAGTGGAGCTGATTTGCTGTCATTCTTCTGCAGCCTATTTATGTTTGAAAATAAAAATGGTATGTAAGAACACAGGCGATTTTCTGCCAGTATAGCTGCCTGCCCTTCTGGGGACTCTGTGCTGTCTGGCTTGTGAGCTAAGTGATAAGACTCCCAGGACTGGGAATTTTGTTTTGCATTTCATTGCCTCCTCGTCCTGTTGACATAATGATCTCATATGCAAAAACAAATCACCCCCTGACCTCAGCATGACAAATTGAATGCGATACTTGACACATGGGCTCTGAGACTGTCTGCCTGCTTTCTCCTGCTGCCCTAGTGTAAAAGGGTCTGTTTCCTGCTATCTGCAGCCTGCAAACTCCAGTGCAGCTGGGGCTATTGCCCACTGTCACCTGTGAGCCTATCCCTCCCAGCCATGCTTTCTGATTATACTGAATGAGTCACCTGTGTCCCCATAGGCTAACAAACTAGACATGAAGGAATTCTTGAGCACATTCAAAAAAAAAATCAGGCAGCAAATGATTGCCTTTATACAGAGAAAATCTGTGTTACTCACTAAGAAGCAAATCCATTGCTAGATCTGTGCCAGCATACATAACCAAGGCTGACTGTAAAGGGCACATGTGCAGTATGAACAAAAACATCTTGATATTCAACACACTTGGGAGAGAACCCCATGTGCTCTGTCCCACCACCTTAGATCAGGTCTTGTGCTTACACCAAAACCTGAACTCCCTGCTAAGTCAAACTGTGCATACTATGTGTTGGCTTGCATCCTAGCCCAGATCTGGATGGATCCAGCTGGCTTAGCTGGTGAGGAAAATGAGGTGGGGACCAGCTTCAGCTTGAGCCTTTCCCTCACAGACAAGAGGGCCAGTGCCTCTTTCAGCGGTACGAACGAGGCAGCAAAAAAAGAAAGTTTCACAGCTGTGGAAGCATCAGTCAGTGACCCCACAGGAGCTGCTCCCCTTTGTTTCTAAGCCATGGCATACCATGTTCACTTCTTCTTTGTAAGTATCTGCTAAACACATAGCTGTTCACGGCTGGCTCTTCTCAGAAGCATACCCAGTACATACAGGATAACTAGTACATCCCACTGCATCAGTTGAAACCATGAGGTTTTGATCTGAGTTTTGATGATGACTGAAGACCATTTGCAATGGGTACCTGAAAAGTAATTAAGAAATGCATGGCTGTTCACAGGCTTACACTACATTGCATTGGCAGACAGGGACTCTACTTATACCAGAAAGCTTCAGTAGCACATCTGCTGAAGAACCAGGAACCGCCACTGGTACAGGGCTGTTCTCCCAACCTGTAGACGTGCAAGTCTTGAGCTGCGCCTGATCCCTGTAGCTACTTAATTGAACAGGCTAACGTCAGCCTAGATTGTGACACATTTATTCGCTTTAAAGAAAGAAGCAACTTAACCAGTGAGAAAGGGGAACAGAAGAGAGCCCACGCTCTGTGTCACTCTATACATATAGCATTACTACAATAGATCCCTAGCTAATCAGTTATTCCGTCACTATCAGAAGCAGTTACATTTGAATCTCTGTTAACAAGCCCAGTGTGCATCTGCCAGTTATGTGGAGTTCAGATCATCTGACACTTTTTTAATGCTAACACCTGTCTCAAGTCCTGTGTGACTTTTTGGCCTGAAACCACGAAAACTCCCAACACTGGATGATGGTCAGCTGACCTAGGGCTTTTTTCTTGCAGAGTTACTCACCTTTCTTTTGCCCTGGACACCTGGATTGCTCAGTACTGAATTAGCCTTTCAATAGACTTTTATTCCAACAGTTTAAGTATCCATTTCACCCCTGAGAAATAACTGGAGTTTACTGTGCTAAGGCACATCTGGTATGAACCTCATTAATCTTGAAGCAGTATGGTGTATGCCCAGCACAATTTTGGCACTGTGAAATAAGGAAATAAAAGCATTCCTTCAGAAGCTGTGAACACCTGGTATTCTACACAGGTTGCTATAGAAAGCATAGCCCACCTTAGCAGTACACTTACAGATAGAGCATCGTAGCAGCCATCTTGACTTATTTTGCAGGGGAAAAAAAAAAGAAAAGATTTCTCCATCTGCTGGCTGATGTGTCTTCACTAGTCCTCAGTTTGTTCTACATGGTATCTACAAGTCCACTGTCTTCCATGAAGGCTCTGCCTAGGTTACAAATTAGTTGCCAGCTGCAAACACTGAAGAAGGATTCATTTCAAATATACAAAGACTTCACAGGACCTCCGAGGACATGTTCATTGAATTTTCTTTCAGCATCTTCTGTAACTAACACAACCATACAACTATATGCCAGCATTCCTCACTTGCCCACTCCATGACGAAAATCAAATCTTGTCTTCATCCTTCCACTACTATATTTGATGTGGTAAAAAGTAGCTCCCACCTTGTTAGAATATGAAAACCAGAGAAAGGAAATGCCTTTATAAACATTTGAAACTATCACTGTCTTCACTAGAGAGAGAGGGAGAGAGAGCAAAATCTGCGCTTTTAAAACCACCATTTGAATCTTTGAATTTCTTCAAAAACATTAACTAATTAATTCCTCTGCAGGGCTTTATGCTGCTAGTCATCACCTCTAGTTTATACCTGAGTAAGTGAAGCTAGAGAGATTTGCCCAGTCACATCTGATCTGGTCACATCAGCTTTGTCCTCTTAGCCTGTTTCCTCCTTTCATTCCCTATTTGACTATGCATGAGTTGAGTACAACCTCAAATCATGGTGACAGTGACTTTCTTCAATGTTTTGGAGGCAGGCAACCATCAGGGTTCAGTTGTGTCATCTAATTGTATCTTACAACCTAAAAGTGCCATTTAAACTTATAGTACTATGTGTGAGTAAAGATAGCACAGTGTAATTTAAAGTTTAGGTTAAGGAACATGCTAAATTCTTGAACTCCAAGCATGTGCTTATATGAAATAGTCCCTTACTCTTTGGTCTCAATGGGATGTGTCAAGGATAAAGGTACTATAAGTAAAGTTGTCAGACACAAATCCAGTCACATGTAACTAAATTTTAAAGAAGAGATTACCTGCTATTCTGATGATGTTACCTATGGTGTTGCTGCACATGCTGCACATGCTGCACATGCCTAAAGGTTCTTAGCACTCAGCTGCTGTTCAGTATTTGAGGAAATACTGCATTGTTAGTTTTGCAATGCAATTTATTCCTCCAGTGACCATATGCATATATCTGAAGCAGCAATATTTTTGACAAGACAGAGCTGTGCTTTGAGAATCAGACAGTGGTGTTCTAGCTCAGATGCCTGAGCTAAGGAGATTTATCTGTTTACTGTTTGATTGCCTCTCTTCAAGAGTAGGAGCACACAATGCAAATAATACTAGTTATATCAGTTAAAATAAAAGTGCTGCTAGACTAGTTTAGCCCTCAAGGGGAAATCAAGCTGCAATGTGCTATTATTTTGTAGGGACAACATTACATCAAATAATGTTAGAAAATTTATGACCCATGGGGAAATAAAAAGTAAAGCTGATAAGTTAACCCGTATTTTGGATTATGTTAATGAGTTTCAACAGCAACAAAAAGAAACAACTCCAGAGCAGCCCTATCTGCATCACTCTCAAGACTCTCTTTCAATTGTTCCTTGCCTCAGGCACCTACTCTTCGGCCACAGTAGACTGGTTCAGCAATGTTTTGGCTCCCACAAAAACCAGCTGATGTAGTCATAACATATAGCCATGTCTTAGCATCAGACAATTTACACAGCTTTGGGTATGGACCTGCTTACTCGGAGCTTGGTGGGCACCAGGAAGCAGAGGGCAACTTCATTGCTCCTGAGGGAAAGCAGCCACATGCTGTTCTTGCTCTGACAAGCAGGCAACTTAAACAACTCTTAGCCTTTTGTTCTGAGTCGCGGAACTTTTCTTGCATTTCACAAATGTTGGCATTTATTTCAAGCCTTACAGACAAGGATGGTATGAATTTATTTTTCCCACAAAGCTTCTCACCCTTATAGCTGCAGAGAAAAGCTGAAGAATTTGACATAGTTAAAACTTTTAAATTCCAAAAGACGAAAGGACAATAAAGCAAACCCAAATGGGTTTATTTGAAGCTCAAGGTTTTTAGGACAGTCACATCATTTTTGGGAAGCTTAACTTAACCCAGGGAAAGGGAGGACATTTGCATGTTTGGGATCGGAGGTCATAAAGCAACGGTCTACAGCAGAGCAGCACATGCGTGGTACTGCTCCTTTCTGCCTGAAGGCTCCTATGGCAGCACACCGACCACACACAGCCCAGACAGTGCTTGTCAGGGGCCAACAAACAGCAGCCCAACAGCAAGACTCCCCTCTGATTTCAGCTGCTAGACCAGAGACAGAGGAGCAAGAAGGAACTGCTTCCTACTGTCACCTTCCCCTGAAGGAGGCAGCTGCAATGCCTACAGAGACAGGAACAAGGCTTGGGGAACCAGCACACACTCCTCAAGCCAGGTAAGCTTCCCAGTAACGCGGCACACAGTATGTGGGGAAAGTCTTGACTAGTGCAATGTGTTTGTTCACAGCATTATTAAGCTTAAAGGCCATATGAAGTCTCTAGTTCCTGGTGCTTTAATAAAACTAGAATTGAAGGGAAACAATCTTACTTACCACATGGTAAATCAGCTGTCCTTTTCTTTCTGGAAAAAAAAAAAAAAAAAAAAAAGTTGCTGTTAGCTTTACTGTAGCAATAGGCAAAGTTAATTTACTATCTTCCTTCCTCCAGGGCACTGTCTCCTAGAGAGCACATCTGAGAGGATCCCTAAGCAGAGCTGCTATGTGAGGAATCCCAACCAGAAGAAAAAAACAAGACACAGAAAGTGCTTTATTCCAGGGCAACACTAACCTGGTTCCTGTTGCTGGTGAAACCACCTCCTCTGCCTGAAACCAGCCAGGCTCACAGGCCGTGTTGATGCAGGTCACTTCATGTGTTGTTAAACCACGATATAAACTCCCCTGGATCACCATTAAATATGGGTTGCTTTACGTAGTGCTCTGTGTGTTTGTGACTGAGAATGGCAAGTGGGTGCACAACCATGGAGCCAAAATATGATCCTGCCTGTGGGAGAAAGAGGTATTCTTGAAATGCTGTTTTTTGTAACAGCTTTGCAGCACGCTGACAGATGCGCATGATCAGGCCACCAAGCAGGGAGCTGATGCTCGTTGCTTGGTCTGCAGCAAGGATCAATAAGAAAAAAAAAAATTGAACTCTCTTCACTGTCTCCCTTGTTAACCCACTTGGATCCTGAAGAGCCTCAAAAGTTTTCTCTCCTGTTCAGCACCCAAAAAGGTGCTGCAAACCCAGCCCCCTCGCTTGTGTTTGGAGGGGGAAGTATTTTGTCCTTCCTTTTAGTCCCAGGGGACAGATCTTTCCTATTTGATAGCTCCATTTCAGTCTACACATATATAATCTCGCTAGCTCTCACCCTTCCAAGGTGACTTCATTCTCAGCTCCATAATGAAAATCTGGGAGAAGTCCTTGGTCCCCAGGCCACTCACCAGGAGAAGAGAATTGGGAATTACAAGGCATCTAATAAGGGCTTGTAAGAACCCATACTGCAGTATTTTCTGTAGCCAGAATGGAGAGATTATTATCAGGATGCTCAGCACCTTTCTTTCTTGGCCTCAAACACCCTCTGATGCTTCAGTTTGTCAGATGCCAAAGTTGAAAAACCTTTTGGAAATTTCTCTTTCAAATTTCAGTTGAGGATGATAGAAACCCACTCCCTGCTCCCAGGCACATCTCCATCTGTGCAGAGAAAATGTTTAAGCTGTTCAGACTTCACCCAGACCCTTTCATGGATTAAACAGGGTGCTGCCCCATCACACACAAAGCCTCCCTTGGTCTTTCTCCCTGTCAAAGCACCCGCAAACCGCTGCCAAACTGTTCTGCAGTGCCATCTAGTGTAGGACAGGCATTTTCACACAGCTTTTCACTGAGTCTCGGCACATCAATCATTCCTACAACGCTTTTTATTTTTTCACTAAGGCTTCTCTTTCCTTCTCATATAAACGCCCTGCCGCGTCTTTTGGTGTTCAGAGTCCAGCCAGACCAGCTCTTTCCTCCTAATACGAGGCCAAAGTCTTGACTCCAGAGCAGTTTACCAGCGTACCAAGAGCAACACCGCTGAAAGTGGATGGCAGCTTCACAGTCTGCAACAGATTAGATGGGTGTAGATGGTATCTCCTGCCCTTCAAGAAAATCTGGAAATGTGGAGTTAGGATATGTGTGAATGCAGCCTTCCATGCTGGGGATGGTGTGCAGGTGGGAAGGAGACAGACATCGGGTGGATGAGGAGAATGACCAGCTAGGTAAGGGCCTTCGGCAGGGAGGTGGGAAGAGGGCAAGGGATCAGTTGGGGAAGGGAAACCTGAGGTTGCAAAAAGAACAGAGCTGAGGAGCAAGAAGACCAGAGGTGTGGCAGGAGAGGACATGGAGACACAGCAAAGCAAGGTGCGAGGACCATGTTATGGGGGCCTGCTCAGGGAGGCAGGATGAAGAAGAAGGAATGAAATCAGCAGAAAAGCCGAATGAAGGAGAGTAAGACTGGAAACAGTAGGGATAGACAATATAGTGAGGCAATGGAAGGCAAAAGCAGTGGAGATACATAAATCCACTGTGGCTCTCCTGGGAAGTTGTGACAGAAAACAGGAATGGCCAGGCCTGAGCAGCAGCACCGAGTAGCTGGGAGCCAGCTAGGATCAGGCTGGGATGGGTGTTCATGGGGATTTTCTGAGGATGGGGCCTGTGGCAAGTGTCAAAGGTAAGTGCCGAATGATGACTATGAACATGTCAATATTCTGGTTTTCAGTTTGATTATTTAAAGACTTAAGAAATTGAATGTATATGTGCAAAGTGCGTGCATGCACAAACCTTACATTACATTATTAATATATAATATAAATTAATAGATAATATAAATCCTATCTTATACTGCAGGATTAAAGCTTCAGCTCTGCGCTCTGCAAAAATAGTAACTGTTGGATAGGGTTGCCTTTACTAACTAATTCATCACATGCCTTTAAATGAATAGATGTTCTCCCTAGAGAGAAGTCTAGAGGGTGCAGTAAGAGACTTGTCTGTAGGGGACTGTGCCTGCCTTTTTGTAGGCAGGGGATTGCAGGAGAGGATGAGCTGGTGGCTAAGGCAGCTGAACGATGCCACAGAGCCAGACTCTATCTCTTCCCTTCCCCCAATGTGCCCACGGACACATCTAGGCTTTTAAGCCAGACTTTTCTGAGGTGGTGCTCTTTGCTTTGGGGGTGCCAGACTGGAGATCTGTGAATGTGGTTTGCAGAAAAGCAGAGACATAAAGCCATAAAAAATGTCATGAAGAATTCCCACACTGAATCACTGCTCAAGACTATACCATAAAACCAGCCTGGCTGGAGGGCACATGTACGCCAAGAAAACCATCATCTTGCACAATGGAAGTTTCTGGCTTTCTCATGTGTTGCCAACCAATTTCCACATGCCCAAGCACAACTCTACTTTTTCAGAAGGTAGATGTCCCTGTGGTCTGACCTGCCATGATTTTTCATGTAGTTTTATGGGGCTAGGAGTCAAAGTACTAATAAACGTAACAGCATGTAAACTGATCTTTTAATAAAACTGCAGTTATTGGGGGAAAAAATCTTTGTCAGATTTCAGAATAGTCTGTGTTGCATTTTCCATTTTGCTTGGACAGAAATGTGAAGTGGTGGCTGCACTGAGGAAGAAGAAAGCAGCCTCTTACAGCCCTTAACTATATCTCCAAGCACCTGAAAGAATACCACAATCACTCCATTTTCGGTTCAGTAAGCATAGGGACTTAGTGTACTTCTAAGTAGCAAAAGGGAAAAAAATATGAGAGGGAGAAAAGCCACAATAAACTCATGGGGTATTTTCCATCCTGCGGGGCTGGCTTTTCAGTATTTACATTACATAATATACAGCTACTAGAATTACTGTGTCCTATTCCAGAGAAGCTTCCGGAAACCAAATTATTTAGCGGCTAAGCATGAATACTAACCCTATCATTTGAAACACAAGCTAATAATATAGAAGTTTATTCTACCCAAGAGTATGTGTATCCATCATACTTGAGACACATTCTTCTGTATGATAGCTTCAGTTTGATGGGCATGTTTACAAAGGCTTTCTTCCTGGGATAATTGGACGATTTTGGTTTGGGGGAATAGAGACATTTGAAAAGTATTCTAGCATAGTGTAAAACACTCCAGAGATCTGGCTACAAAGAGTTGAGGCCTGAGGAAATGAAGAAAACTTGTAAAGGAGAAATGAAATCATCAGTCTCAAATGGCCAAGAGGCCTGCTTGGGTAGGCTGCGGTTGTCACTAAAAGAGCCATGGTCAACATAGCTGCCCTTTCCTGCCGACACTGTACAAGGCTTAAGACCACTGGTCATTTGTGATGCATGAGCTCACCAGGCTTCCCTCTGATTTTCCCAAGAAACCCTTCCCGTGGAGCAATAAAGACCTGTCAGTGAGATTCCTGGGCCTTGCAAAGTCTTTACAGCTGACGTGGCACCCAATGGCCTGAAGCACAGCGTGAAACCCATGGACAGTAGACTTTGCTATTGCAATATAACATTTAACTCCTCAGCTCCAAAACATAATTCACCACCAACACAGGAGGTCAAGTGTGACAGCTAGGTTTACGCAACAGCAGAGATACGCTGCTTCCTGCATGTTCCTCTCTCCCTATTGCCCATAATGACAGTCCAAGTCGATAACCTTTAGCAGTTGCCAAATACCCCACTGATTTGTCCTGTAAAAGGTTTCTTCCCACAATTTAAAACTATGAAAAGATGCATTCATTTAACATATTTGCCCATGCAATGTCTGTATTTTTTTCTTGGAAATATGCTGAGAGCTTCTATTCACAAACTGCCAGTAATCTGTTACTCACAACTACCAAAAAACCAAGACGTTACATGTGCTAGTTTAACCAGAAAGTCAGAGGACAGGCTGGACTGGGTCACCAAGCTGCTACTTCTTTGCAGCTGCCAGACAAAGCCCTTTTACAAATAAAAGAATAATAATAATTTTTAAAAACCCAGCTGTCTAATGTCCATTTTCAGAAGTGGAGAGCAGTCCCAGCTTGCAAGAGCTTCGTTTTATGCTATGTCTGGTTCAGACTGCCTCTTCATGACAGCACAGGGAGTGTTAGAGAGCCCTAGCTACATCTCCTGCCTGAGGAGCTCAGCCTGTCTATAAAGGGTCAGGCCCCCAGACTACCCTCAGCACATCTGAAGAATCTAGGTCAACATGTTTTATATACTAACTTCTTATGAGAAAGTCCCATTTTTATGTAATCATAAACCTGAGAGAAAGGGCAACGGTGATCAGAGACAAGTCACAAGAAACAAAAGCATCGTTACAGTGAGAGAAGACAGGGAGGAAGCAGGGGAAGGCAACGGGCAGCACAGGGAGGACTGTACGGAGTGGCTGCTTGGTTTGGAGGAATAATGCAGGAAGGAAGCTGGAGCGGATATAGGTCTCTTTCTTTCTGTGTGAAGTGGCAGGTCTCCTTTCACTGTGAGGCTTTGGAATAACGGTGCTTCCCAGATATTAACATGTTATGGCTTTGGGGCTCTGAAACCAAAAAGTGTTTTTTCCTTAGTATCAAAAACATCAGCGTCCCTCTGTTTTTTCCTGGGAAGTTCAGAGTAAAATTCGTGTTTGCAAAATTTAAAATAGACAGTCTTTACCCACACATCTGTTTCTACTTAGGAGAAAATGATAGCAGGGGAAAGGATACTTTCCTTGCATTTTCTTTAAATCTTATCCCCATTCCTCTTACCCCAAAGCCTACGTTTGCTGGTTTCATCCTTGCAAAGAGATTTCCTGTAGCCCTGACTGTCACAGGAGCAGGCAGCTACTGCAGAACTAATGGCAAAGAGTGTTTACCCTGATTAGCAACAAGTTTGGGGGTTTCATGTTCAAGGTGCCAGCACTCCAAAATATCTCTGAGGCAAGGTCACCTAATAATATGTCCAGGTAATGTCTTTCTTGAGGGCTTTGCCCATTTACCAGGAAGAAATGTGAACCGGCCACTGATTTAGCTTCCAGGAGCATCAGTTATGTTCAGAGGCCAGCAGGATTGCAAGAGGGTAGCAGCTGAAGCCTTTATCCGCCACAGACTGCCCACAAACAAGGTTAGAAACCATCAAGTGTCAAAACTTACAGCTGCAGAGTAACTTAATTGTCTACTACCAGGAACAGGCTATGATCCTCAGGGTTGACTAACCACAAACAGAAACAACGATGTGAGGATTTACAAAAGCGGGAAGCTTTTAAAAAGAGGGGGAGTGGTAACAAGTCACACAGCTTAAACTGCACGGTATGGGTCTATAAATACCCAATAATCCTTACCAGGTGCTGTACGCTCATTTGGAGCACCCCAAAATCAGTCATTTAACACCAGGGAGATTTTTAAAGAGTTTCTTCCAAGTGGGCAATAGCACTAGACTAACAGTTACTAACTCCAGCAGGAGCACAGGTCTAGTTTTCACGGGCCAAGCACATCCTCCAGCTTCACGAGCATGTAGATACAAATACCCACTCTGAAACAACCTATGGGTAAAATTGTCGAAGACGAAACTGGACCTGACGTACCACCAGTGAAAACATCCTTGGAACACTGCAGAGACATGTTCCTGGTGAGGCTCCAGTGCTATTTCAAGGGCAAGAATCCCCATGGATTCAAAGATTTCTGGAAAAACTGTTTGGCACTAAGAAGAAAAGTAGCATTTTTGCAAAGGCAGAACACCTGTCAGGGCTTGTTTTGCAGTGGAAAGTGTGCTGTACCAGCAGAGAGGGAAAGAGGGGAGACAAGCCTGCTGGAAAACCTCGTCATGCCTCTCGTCATACTCTGAAACGCAGATTTTTGAATAAAACAAGGAAGCGAATTGCAGAGTGTGAGTTTAGCAAGTGACTCATATCAGTAAAAAGCTTTTTAGTAAGATCATCTGTCACATGAGGAGTCAAAGGCCTCACAGTCTGAGAAAGATAAGGTTAGCAGACAAAACCACTATCAGTGCTAGAATTTCATCGGCTATATTGAAAAGAAAACAATTTTGGACAGACAGTAGTTTTATTAAGTTACAAGTTGTCTCTTCGCATCACATTACTATCTTCTGGATTATTTATGTCATCCTAGGAAAACTCTGGTGTGCAAAATGTTCAATCAAAAGACATGAGTTCAGTCATTTCTCTGAGCCTGGCATAAACAAAGGTGTTTTATGCCAAGTGGACATAACCAGGCAAGCTCTTTGACATTCCTACTGGAACAAGTAATTGTTATTATTCCAGCTTTAGATATGACAATAGCTTTCTTGTCTCCTTACATAAGAAAGAGCCATCCTTTGCTTTGTTAGGGCTGGAAGGGAGCACTTTGTACCTCAGAGAAGAACAACTTAATAGAATTGATTTTAGCACACGTGCTCCAGAGTTTGGTCAGCACAACAGTATGTTCACTTTATTTCCCGATGTGAATAAATCCTCAATGCGATAAACTTGTTTTAAAGCAAAACTTCCCACCTGTTGAGGCCTCACATTGGTTTTTGTTGCAGTTATTAATGGCTTTTTTGTTAGGGCAAAAGCCAGATGTTGCAAGTGTCCCCAGCCCATGTTAGATATCCAAATAAACAAGGCTATTGAGAAAAGTGGCAGAGAAGACATTCAGATGGTAAGAAGAGAGCAACGGCAGCCTGGAACAATAGTGTCACTTGTCCAAAATCATTTGACAGGTTTTATATATGTTGTTGTATCACTACAGCAGAGCCTATTAAAGGTCAATTTCAGTGCATGGGGAATGAATACTTGACTGTTGCACAGATCCTTGTAACCTTTTTTCAGAGATGCACCAGCAATTGCATTGCCTATAGTAGCTGTCTGAAATGCAGCAGGTTTGCCTTTAACTTAATTTTGCCTTTAGAGTAATTTGCCAAGAACTTTTCAAATCCACAAGAAGGAAAGAAATATTAAGAGAGAAGGGATTTTTTTGCTTTTTAAAGATATAGGTTGTCTTAAGCTGGACTGTTGGAACAAGGACACAGAAGAAGGATTAACAGGCTTGGTATTGCAGAGGTAATCACAGATCTGCTGTCTGTCACACAGCCAGCCCTGCTCTTGTATAATTTTTTAGAACATGCCTTTTTGGGGAAGCAACATTTATGTTTCTTCCATGTGAATTTACATTTTCAGGACTGTTCTAGCTGTGAACATCCAGAATTTCCTGTAGTAGCTAATCCTGCTCTCAGAGAAGTAAGAGGGTTTCACCCAAACATCTTTGGGAGCAGGAAAGCTATATTCCTGTCCAAGAACCTCTATGTTTTCTGGTAACAGAAAAATTTGCTAGAGTTCAGATTTTGTCTGATCTCCAGTCAGACATTCAAATTAGTTACAAGGGTTAATTAAAATTACCACCAAAAAAGGTAAAAGTTAAAACATAAATGCTTTAGGGCTTAGCTAGCCTTGAACTACTGTGGATGACTAACTTCCACCTGCCTTCTACAAGGCTTTTTGCGCTTTTCTCTGGAGCATCTGGTGCTGGCCACAGACTGAAACAATACATGGGGTCACATGGATTTGGGATGTAGTTCAACTCAGTGACTTCTATGTTTCATTTAGAAATATCGGTAGTTTCTTCAGCTGTGCAGATACTTGTTAATCGAAGAGGAAAGACTGCCCCCTGAAAGTACTACTGCGATCGCCATTTTCTTACACCTATTTTTAACACTCCTCAGTTCTGAAAGCAGAGCATCCCAACACTGGTGCTTTTCTCCTGGACTCCCCCTGCTACTAAAAGAACCATCAGAACACCAAGTTATCTGATAACCAGAGGCACAGAGAACTGTTCCCCAGAGAGCACCTTTGCTGCCAAACTCTGCCAATGAGAGTACCTGGTGCTCTGGTCATCAGGGCCCCAGATGTAAAAGGCGTCCACTGACAACAGCAGATCTTCAGCTTTAATCTATCCCATCTTCATGCCATGCCATCAGCATCAACTTGACCATCAGCAAAGTAAAAAACACTCTAGTCTACCAAAAAGTATCTCTTGCAGTTATGAGAAATAGATAATAACTCTGAGGAAGAAAATGTTTCCTTTCAACAGATCTGGGCATAACTGTCCAAGCATGTTTTACCTGGAAGGCACTTTTTTCTTATTTTTTTCTTTTCTTTTCTTTACCATTTCTGTCAGAACAATACATTTAGTTTCCTTGGCCTCTTGTTTTAAGAAAATTCCATGTCTGTGGAACGCATCTCAACAAGCTGGAAAGATAGAGTTGGCATCAGACCAATGGCACAGTAAGAATGTCTGCAGTTTGCCTAACAAAGGCAAAAAGAAAAAGAAACAAACTATCTTCACCCTCCAAATGCTGAGTCTGTCACATATCTTGCAAATTCATACTTGTCTTTCTTTTCTCCTTTCAGAAAAAAAGCAAAAACAGAGTCCCAGACCCAACAACAAAAATATGGCTAAAAGCAGCAGCAATGTGTATAATTAAGATCGCCCTCTTCCAAGTGAGGCATGAGCACATGCTGCTGTGACTGCTTTGACAGCTCACCTGCAAGGCTCGTCAGTGTTCCTTCCCAGCTGCTGGTGCATGACCTGGGCCCAGCACCTCTCCCAAGAAGAAGAGCTGAGGACATGTGCAGAATGGGAGGAGGTGGCTCTTGTGTTGACAGGGCAGAGAGGCTTGTCTGACAGCACTGGAGCCCAGAAGACTCAATGGGCCTGCAGGAAGCTCCCACAAGTAGCCCATGGTTTTGTAAGCCCAGGGAGGTGCAGGAAAGCCTATGTTCTCCTGCCATGCAGAGGAGCAACCTCCTCCTTTTTACAAGATCCTGCCATTGCTATGAAGACAGGGTTTGCTTCTTAAGTGTGGGTTTATTCCTGGCTTGTAAAGTTGGATGACGATTACAATTTCTATACTAGCTATGTATTTAAATATTTTCCTATTACCACATTAAAACTATCATTCTGGAGGATCTTCACTTTTCTCCTCCTCACAAATGTGATCACTTGTCACAAGTGATCATAGGCAAAACTGCAAATGTGTCAGAGGGACTTGTGAGCTAACAAACAGCATGGAGAAGAAAAGCAAAGCCAGAACACTTTGCATCCATCCTCAACTTCCTCTAGCAAAGCACAAAGCCTAGTAAATGCACAGAGACACTTCCAGCAGCTCCAAGTCCCTCATACTTAGTCCTGCACTGTTACACACAAAAAAACACACTTCAGTGAGTGCTTTGCAAATGTCACCTGGGAAGGGAACATCACAAGACAGCCTGTGGAAGGCTATGAGCTGTTTGCTACTTAGCTCCTTACAACACACTATGCTGTGCAAGCCTGCCTGAGGTTTAGACCCACACAGCTCCTCCAAGTTTCCCCAGTAAGGACCAAGTCTGGTCTCACTTGTGCAGAGATGTGGTGCATAAAGGAGCCACTGCAGGTTGCCTGGTATTAATTTTTGGTGAGATCAGAATCTGACCCAATACAGCCTTTGTGTGTGTGTGTTTATTTCTGTTTGAACCCTTTCAACAGGCGTTTCTAGCTACACCCGCAAGGGATGACTGCAAACATTCTTCTCACATGACTGGTGCGTTGTAATTTCTGCAGCTCTCTGGTGCAGTATTTTTTTTTAGGATTGTAGCCCTTCCCCATCCTTTTATGTCTCATTACAAAGGAGAGTAAAGGTTCACTGGCTGGATTTCCAAAAGGGTGGACAAATTTATTACCTCTAATAATATTTTCAGCTACAAAATTAAATCAGCTGAGCAGCCAAAGCTTCTGACTGAGGTAAGAGGATCCTGTGTTTGGGACTATTCTCTTGCTCTGTGTAAAACACCAGCAGTCCCCAGTCAGAGCTCAGTCTCCTCTGGCCACAAACAGGAGAGAAGGAGCATGCTGATGGCTCAGCAGGCTGGGTCCTTGCAGACGTTTAGGGGTCCCCTGCCACCTGAGAGCCTAGAAGGACATGGGGACAAGGAGGGCAAGGCAAGGGGGGAAAGAACAGTGTGGGAGAAACAAATCTCAGTTCCCTGGACACCATGAGCAATTGCTCAGGGAGGGCGGGGCGGGCTTGAGCCATCTGAAAGGACAAACAGCTGTGTTGGCTTGGGGTGCAAACTGGCCGATACTCAGGGCAGAAACAATTTCCAGGGTGACATGGGGCTGTGGTGTCACAGCGTGCTGTTGCCCTGTTTCTTCGGCATGTCTTTGTTTGCTTCCTCTGCAGCATCGAGTATTGGCAATTGCTGACAGATGAGAAAGGTTTCCTGCAATGGCAAAAATGGCTTACGTTCCCATTCCCCACTCCCTCATCCATCACTCACACCTGTCCCCAAGCTGCAGCTCACCAACCCTCAAGCCTCCCCCCTCCCCATCTCCTGCCAAAACAGTTTCTTTTGGGGTGGAGGCATGTCAGTGGTCACAGCCAGAAGGACATCCCACAGATAGCTCGAGCAGCACACCTGAAGGGGTGGCGAGCTGTTGCACAAGAGCAGGAATGAACCTCCTGTGATGGGGTAGAGCCAAGGGATCATCTTCTCTTGACTTCATACCAGAGGAAAATTTAACATGTGACAATACCTGGGAAATTCTGGTCTTCTCCACCACACTGTGAGCACAGTACCCATCCACCAGCTTCAGAAATGTCCTCTTTGTGTGCATCTTCCACCAAAAGCCATTTCTGGCAAAGCATACCTTGCCTTGCCACACCACTGGCTCTGGCAGGATTTTAACCTTATGGAAAATGCCTTCATAGATGTCATTCATTGAATGTTTTCTTCCCTCTCAGTTTCACTACATTTTATACTACATTTAAATATTTTTAAAATTGTGCTTATTGTGTGAATAGAAAAGAGTTTTAAACAAAACTTTTGCGATGTTATGCAGCATCCGATTGGCCCATTAGGGTTAGAATATATGGGGTATTATTAATATCTTCTACTCTAAATGTACCCAGTGATGGTTCATCACGTAAGTAAAAAATAAGCTTTAAGCCAAAGAACATTCACTGTGAGATTCAGGGTTGCTTTTGTTTCCTTCTTCCCAGAGTGTGAAAGTATTTAAAACCATCTATAGATCAAGTTTATAATGGGAACATTATATTTTTATTGTGCTCCTGGAAGGAGATAGGAGTCAAGCTAAATCCAGAGTATCAGTAGCAATTTTGGATTAATTCCAACTTGTGCACATCTTGAGAGTCTATCAGTTAGAGATGGGTAATGTTCAAGCTTAATTGTAGACATTTACTATTAATATTAATCTATTTCTGCTTATGAGTCAGAGTGCTTTGCTGCCAGAACAGACTGAAAAACCCCAAAAGGCAGTGACAATGAGTGCATTCATTACGTTAGCAGAGAAGGCAAGGAAGGGGGGGGGAATGGTAAAATCATTTTACAAATTGAAGTTATGGCTATTTATTATGAGTCATTTTATTGTTTGTCTCAGCGCATTACCTCGCTGGAATCTCTGCTGAGCTTCATGCTGAGAGATAGTCCGTGCCCTCAGGAGCCTTCCCAGCCCAGCCAGGCACTGAGCTCCTCCAGGGGAGACATGCAAACCCTTGGAGGGACTGCTCCCGTGGGGCTCAGACAGTGTGGCAGAGTCTGAGCAGGAGCCCCATCTCAGCCCAGGAGCTTGCAGACAGTGCTCACGTGTCCCACAGTTGCTTCAAAGGGGTAGGTGTCCCCAGGAGAGGAACAGGAGCTGCTCCCACACAGGCTGGTACCTCTGAGAACTAAAAGAAGGGAAAAAGGATGGAGTCTCCTACTCCACCTCCAGCCTTATCATCCTCCCCGAAGGGCCTCTCCCTCATTTACTTGTTAGAGACAATTCCAGATCTGTCTCTTCAGTGAGCATGAAGGAAAAATGAAAATAAAACTGTTGGATATCAGCAAGTAATGTCTCCTTCATTTCTGGCCACACTTCATTTGAAGGAGCGGGATCTCTCAAGCAAGCTGCAAAACATTACAGACGTCAGGAGAAGCAAAGGAAACTCGTTTCTACCTTTCAGTGGCAGAGTGGACTGCCTGAGACTCTGTTTTCCATTCTTCTGAGGCAGGATTTGTTTCATTCACCCCAAGGGCCTGGGCACAGAGTGGCCACATGCAGGAAGAGAGCTATCGAATGTCAGACTCTAACAGGATTTCTATGGTGGGTCTATTTTCCCCATCCCAAACAGACATTTCTTCCTGCATGTCCTAAAATAAGAAATCTGCCCCCGAGCCTATACAACAAAAGCTTCCCTCTGTGCCTTCTTTCTCATTTACTTTCCATGCTGGGCTTTATAGACTTGGCACCTTGATCCCTCCTTTAAGCCTTCCGCAGTGCCAGGTAGCACCTCATAGGAACTTCCTCAGCTCAACCGATTTTTAGAACTTTTAGGATTAAAAATATACATGTAAGAAAGAAAAACAAAGGGGTTGAAACAAATGCCAAAATACAGCACAGAATCATTCAGATATTAACTGAAATATAAGTAAATAAAGCAAATTAATGTGTCCAATTGACTGGATTGGCTGGTTGGTTACACAACCTTCAAAACAAGGACTGGGCTGAGGATTTCAATGTGTTTGTTTCTCTGAGTCATAAGTGTATCAGGCTCCCTGGGAAAGGCCAGCCAAAGGAGATCGCTCTCTCTCTTCCCTTCTGCTTCATTCCATTGACCATAAACAATTCCCGTACGTGTTCTTAAATGGTACAAAATAACAGGAATTGGATCTGGTTCACAGACAGCGCACCAGTGTCCCATAATCTTCATTGCTGCCTTCCTCCTGTCAAGTTCATTATCTCAGCGTGGCTGTTCTGCTGAGTTCTGTGTCTATTTATATGACTTTTTTTCCCCCTAAATCACTCGTTGCATTGATCCAGATATTTGGTAAATAGACATGAGAGGCCTCAGACACAGAAATAAAAACAAATTATTTATTTTATTGTTTCTGCAGATTGTGAAAAAAAAAATTATAGTTTTATATATATATAAAAAAACTCCTCTTCAAAATAGCATGAAATTTGCAAATGCCTCCTGTCTTCATCTTTTAGCTGACTGATTAGGCTCCCCAGTGGGTAGCAGGAAAGGCAAGGCTGGGTACTGGAAGTCTGTCATCCTTGGAGTTTTAGGCTTTGCACGTGTCAGATCCTTACGGCTGCTGGGACAGAGAGCACCTAGTTCCCAAGCTGTAGCTCATGGATCACCATGCCTTCACCACAAACTTGCTGAAAATTATTTGATCACAACTTCTAGGTCTCACTGAGAGAAACTAGAAATACCATTATTTATTAAATGCCTCCAAGTAACCGTGACACGTGATGGAGCCCTGCTTTCCTGGAGATGGCTGAACACCTGCCTGCCGATGGGCAGTAGTGAATGAATTCCTTGTCTCGCTTTACTTGTGTGCACACCTTTTGTTATACCTATTAAACTGTCTTTATCTCAACCCATGAGTTTTCTCACTTTTACTCTTCCGATTCTCTTCTCCATCCCACTGTGGGGGGAGTGAGCGAGCAGCTGTGTGGTGCTTTGCTGCCAATTGGCGTTAAACCATGACACACTGTATGAGGCCAACAAAATGCTTTCTGGTTAGCCCCTCTCTGAAAAGCACAGCCAGCCTCATTTTCTGCAAATGTTGCCATCAACAGCAGAGTATGCCTGGATGTGCCCACACCTCCTTCAAGGCTCACAGTGAGGCTCTCCTTTCGTTTCCATCTTCTCACATGGTGGAACTTGCACCTGGGCAGTGTGTCCCCCACAGAAAACAAAATACGTATTTCCCAGACACTCTGTTGCCAAGCCAACCAGGACAAGACTGAGCTCTCAGTCCTGCCATGGGAATGCAACTCCATTCATTCGCGGGCCCAGTGCCTAGTTAAGATAGGAGGTGACACTCTTGATATACCCCTCAATGTAAAATACATGCCACCTCCCACTTTTAGGATCAGTGCTCCTTCATGACGTGAGCTTGGAACTGCGAGGGCAATTGCATCCGTTTCACACCTTCATCGCGTGCATTGCATGGCTGAGGTGTCTGTGGCTCTCACAATTCAGTGGAATAATTTCTTAAACCCATGTTGAGAGTGGAGGCTGTTCACTGTATATCTGTACAGTAAGTAATGCAGCCTGTCAACAGGTAACAGCACTGTTCAGTGTCCTAAAGATTTCCTTACACTACTTAGTTTGTATCAACTCTCCTTGAGCTGCAGCAGCAGCATCTGCTGCACTTACAACATACTCTCTCACTTCCTACTGTGAAATTTAAAAAAAACATCTGCAGGGGCAGAAATCATGCCACAAGGACAGACACATCCATCTGCCCCATATAAATAATTCCCAAATTCAGATGCAACTCCTGACTGCAGGGATCTTTGTTCCCTGAGTTCAGCTCTATTTCTACTTCCACAGAGCATTTCCTGGTGGAGGAAAGTTATCACCCCTGACCTATTGGATTTATTTTTATTACAGCTTATGCAGAGCCACTGATCTGCCAGGCATCGCTCTTCTGAGGAGAAGAGAGAATAGGGATGGCACATAGTCATAGTTCTTACAGCAACAGACCCTAAGCAGCAAAATCTGGACTAGAAATAACTCTTGCTTTCTAGCAAGAGTCTCAGGGACAGACATGCAAGCTGAATGATTGGTTTCCATTTTTCTTGCTGTCTTCACAGCAAAAAGAAAAGTAGAAGTCTTCATCACACACATGTATGCAATGAGAGCAGGGGTCAGCACTGACACTTGATGTGGTTTCAAAACTGCAGAAGCAGTCCCCCAAGGTCTATTCTACTTGGCAGACAATATTTTTTTCCTGCATGAAATAAAACCAGATACAAACCTGGGACTTCTAGTTGCTGCAAAGGAGAAACAGTGTACCACATGGTTCATTATTTAAGGTTGATCAAGGTTCTGACTAACCTTCAGATGGGTTTTCCCCCCATACTGACTGGAAAAAAGAAACATCATAAATCCCCCCTGAAATGGTCTTCTCACAAGATTTCCAATCCATTTATGGAAACTGTAGTAGTTTGGATGGTTCAAATAGAGGTCAGCTGAGCATTCAACTTTGTACCTTCCAAATTGTGGAGTCTTGCCCCACCACACTATCATCCAGCATTGCTAATTCTATGATCACATCAAATTACCTGCACTACAATGGAGGTATTTGCATTTGGAGCTGTAAAAATCGGGTTTCAATGGGAAACAATAGGAACTTTTCACTTTAAGCAATATGCAAATAGAAATTGACCATTTTGCACAAACTTTCTTGAAGGATTTACAACTGGCTTTAATTTTTTAAACTTTTTATTTCAGAAAATATTTCTCCTGTTTATAAAGAAGAAAATATTTTTAGTTCATTTTCCAGTAAACTCTAGTTTCAAGTATGTTATTAGGATGGAATTAGGCAGTACAAAAGAGATGTGTACTGTGCCCATTTTGGAAGTGTAAAATGATAAAGATTAAAACATGTAATGTTTTTTAATACGGAGCATTGGAAGATTAGCAAAAAGGGACTACTATATCACCACAGTTGACAGAAGACACTAAACTTCTGTGCAGCTTCTAGGTCTTCAAATACTTTCTTTAGTTGCAGAACAGTCTCAGAATATGGATTAAAAACATTCATCCCAAATTAACTAAGAAGGCAAATACGAATAACATAGTCCTTTTCAGACTGTCCCAACGTGTTCAGCAGTAAGTAGCACAGAACGAACCTGGTGCAGATCTCAGAGTCTTTGGCACGCTCCCTAGTAGCTGTCTGCACTAAGTGCTCTCACATCGCCCAAGGTAGAAGAGTTTCAAGATGCAGAAACTTGCAGCTTTGTTATTTTCCTGGAAAACACAACCTTCTATTTGCACTTTTACCAAAGATGAACAAACAAAAGAAATTGCATCCCACATTCAACTGAAAACAGTCCATGACTTCTGCCTGAATTTCTTTATCCTCATCTGCTTTGTGTCTTACTAATCTTAAGAAATCTTTTTGATTTTGAGTATGTGGCAAATGTCCAGGATGCCTTTCATCCCAGAACCTGTGGTTGTGTGCTCTGAAGGATCAGCCAACAGCAGTAGCGATATTGCCTCACTCTTCAGGGAACAGCACAAACATGCCCCTCTAGGATTCTCCTTGCAGAAGTTGCAGCTGGACATTTCTGGTGCATATGATTTGTCAGGGAGACAGAGGTATCTAGAGAAGTAAGCCAAAATTTGGATATTTCACAAATATTTAAAAAAAAAAAAAAAAAAAAAAAAGATGGCAATTATATTTTGAACGCAAAGGGAAAAATAGTTCCTTCCTGACTTCTCCTTAGCCACAGGTCACAGACAAGAAGAAGATTCTTTCTATTGACATTGTATTGACAGATTTCATTCTGGTCTGCAAATAGGAGATTTGAGGTTGGAGAGAAAGGATGGTCTGTCCCCCAACCCTACTAGAACTGAAGTTGAAATTCGCCTTTTGTTCTTCCAGCTCTTACAAAATCAAAGAAAATGGATGTAGGGAGGGCTCTGTGACCCAACAAGGGTTAAGATGTAAACATCCACAGATTCTGAACTGTGAAATATATTCTAGCTTGTTCATGGCCTGGAAAATAAATGCATTTGAACACAGTAGTGCTCAGCAGCTGGTTGTTGCATTAGAGCTGGACAGCTGGAAGCCTACAGTTAAAAAAGCGTTATCTAGAACACAATGGTAAACTGAAGGGTTTGTTATAAATGTCCAAGTAGCCAAAAGGTCAAGAAGGAAATACAAGAACAATGGGAGAGAATAAAAATGTTAACTCGGTTATTTACTCTGCTAAGTCAGATAGGAAATTTTGAACTAGACAGACTTTGGGTCTCAGAAACATAGACATCCAATCTAAGTAAGTTAGTTATTCTATACATCTTCCACAGACAATGCAGAGTGCTAGACATCTTCCCAGAATAGTACATTTCACTGGTCTTAGCCATCTATCATCTCTGTTCAAAAAACTCACAAGATGATTTTGAGACCCATCAGTATAATCAAGTGCCCAACATCTATTTGAGGGCATGGGAATGTTAAATATTCCCTAGGCCGTGTCTGGACTCCCAGCACACTCCCTTTGAGCAGGCTGGAGGGAAATAGCAGAAGGCTTGCTGCAGAGTGAGCATGAAGTCTAAGAAAACAACTATGACAGACCATCAGGGCTGTATACGAGTGTTTGCAATGTTTTTTTCTGTAAGCCTAAATAGCATTTCTTGTACAAAGTAATCTCATGGCATTCTACACAAACTGATCATGTCCCCTGTGTTGTCCCCAAAAGAGAGCTAAAAGCACTAAGCACCGCTGTTTTCCAATACAGTACACATATGAGTGATACCAGACTAAAAGAGGCTGGTGGGAAAGTCAGAGTAACTTCAGAGACCTGTCTTACCAACAACAGAGCAGATATAACAGGGATAAGGGATTCCTTCTCCCATTAACACAGGAAGGGAAAAAAAAAAGAGAAACTGCTAGCTGCTGAATCTTAGGAGCCTGTTATTTTTATATAAATTCTGTAAAAAGGTTTTTTTTTTTTTTTAATGTAAACACAGGCAATCAAAGCAAGTCAATGTGTGCCCTGATCTCTGAACATGCTCCGATCACTCAGTAAGGACAGAACACAGGTGGAGGGAGCTAATGAGGTTATGGTCAAAGGCACCAAAGGGCCCAGGTGAAAGATTCTTCCAGAGACTGCCCAGTGGATTTTGCTAGTATCTCATAGCATCATAAATAGGTGAAATTTTTCTGTTTGCTAGCTTGCAAACTAAGAAAATTACTAGGTTGTTGTCAATAAGCAGAGGTCTGAATAATAAATCATTTCACTGAGGACTTCCAACTCATTTTCCTGTGTACTGGGAAGGGAATGGCTCTCACAGTATTGGATAAAAGCTCTCAATAACAGGTGAGATTTCTGACCAGGAGGTATGCTATACAAATATTCCCCAAATGTAAAGGAAGACAAAACAGAAAGGAGTTCAACAAAGTCAGAGGAAAAAGAAAGAAGGAGACAAACTAGAAGAAGCATAGATATTATTTTTTCTTTGATTTGCTGATTTGTTTGGCTTTTTCAAATGAATGAAAAGATCATGAAAATGAACAAGAAAACTATACCAGCATATACACATCAATCTCATGGAAATATATAAAAGTGAAGGCACATTGTAGTAACTGCAATCTTTTAAAGACTCTCTTTACATTTGAAAAGCTCATTCAGAGTTATTTCGGTAGGTAAACTGCAGAAGCATCCCCTACACTATATTCAGCTTTATTCACTTATGGAAAAATCCTTTGGAATGTAATAAGAGTGAAGCCCAAATGGTCCAATAGAAATCATTTTATCCAACATTTGTATCCCTCCTACACAATTCTATAAATTGATTTTTAAATTCTGTAGGAATAATATCACTTTATTAAAAATCTATCATATTTTTTCCATAAGGGCTACGTGCAAAAGTGGTTATAGCAAATATTCCCATGTTCTCCTGCAGCAAAAAATCTCCAGCAAAACCTGTGACTTGCTTTCTATATATCCATTTGTTAATACTCAATTGATTGATACTAGAGAAGAGAGAACTTTCCTTTTCTTTGGACTTAATGGTATTTGGAAAGAGACCCCCTGCAATCCATCCAACAGGGCTCAGTGATGTGAGTAAAAAGACCACTAACACATCAGTGCTCTGTAATATTGGAAGGGAGACCCCCTTTTGCACTGAATTAGTGCCTGGAAAATCTGCTCCCCTTATGCTTTTTCCATGTGATTTGCTGGAGCTCACTCTTGCTCCATTGCTGGGAAGGCCAGGACATATCCCCTGGCAGTTTTTAAAACTTTTATAAACTGGAAAGTATTTTGCTGGCTTGAACTTTACTTGCCTAGAATCTATGAAAGATGCTGCTGTTATTGTTGGGGTGTTAGTTGAGTTAAATCATGTTATTCATTCCTGTTCAATGGGGTGGTTTGATTTATTTTTAAAGCTTTGTTATTTACCTCAGGGTGTCAATCAGTTCAATTCCCAGTTGCTTATTTGTGCTTCCTGCCTTTGGTTCATTCTGGTATGTGCAGGAGCTTAGTGGGGGGGAAAGGGGAAAAAAATTTATTGTTCCAGCTTGGTTTCCAATTTGTTATTTTAGTCTAGGTGAGAAGGCCAATCTGCAGTGATTCAAATACCTGCAAGGTGGGAGAGAGATGACTGTTCTGGTGCCAAGAAAGCAAGCCCTTTTGCTGAGCAGAGCCTAGTTTGTCTTAATAACAGCTGCGTTTTCAGCATCCTTGAAATCTGAGGAAGTCATGTATGGGGATCCTCAGTGTTTCAGGTGAAACGAAACTGTGGGTTTGTGATAAGAATTTGCCTGTATTAAATGTTAGTCCAGTGGCAGATCGTGGTCTTTTTTCTAAGGTGATGAGCTGGACCTCCCTGTACTTTCACTGACTGAAACATTGACTTGAAATCCTGGAAATGCATGTTTGTATGTGCACAGAGAGGATGGGGGAGGAGGAGGCATTCTTAAGTATCCTTCCAGTTTACATAAAAATCATGTAAAGATCTGAAAATGGGTATAAAGTTGAGATATTAAAATCATTTACCATTCAGTGAACTCAAAATTTTGCCAACAATTCATTCACTTACTTACTTGGCTTCTTGCCTACAAAATTCACTGTGGAAGGATTTAAACAAAGAGTTTGATGGAAATGGGAGACTGAGTCAAGACTATATTCCTGTGCTGCTAAGGAAATATGTCTTGAATAAAGTGAACATAATATTTAGTGTGCCTGGAATGGTGTTTTAAGCTATAGTTTTAAGCTGGTGATTTGTGTACTTTGATTTCTGTACTCTATAATGGAAATAATACCAACCACTGGTTTGGGTAAGACTAAATTCTGGGATGGTTTTTGTCTCAATGGTTCATTCTTCTATTAAAGAGAAAGTTATCACGTCTGAAAGCAATCACACTGGAAAACCATTTGGAGAGTACAAGTAAGTCTCCTTAAATCAAACTCAAAAGTTTCCTGAAAGCCATAAAGTACTAGGAAAACATCAGTTTGGATGCTTCTATTTATCTGCCTACTTATATTGCTATTATTTAGACTATTTATTAATAGTCAGACTGGCCATCCTCGGGGTTTTCAGGCCCCTGAGCTGGGAGATGGAGATAGGATGCAGAATGAAGCCCCAGTTGTCGAAGAGGTAACAGTCACCGACCTGCTCCTCCACCTGAATGCTCACAAGTCTATGGAGCCAGACGGGATCCACCCGAGGATACTGAGGGAGCTGGCAGAGGAGCTTGCCAAGCCACTCTCCATCATTTATCAGCAGTCCTGGTCAACCGGGGAGGTCCCGGATGACTGGAAGCTAGCAAATGTGACACCCCTCTACAAGAAGGATAGGAAGGAGGATTCAGGGAACTACAGGCCTGTCAGCCTGGCCTCGGTGCCGGGAAAGGTCATGGAGCAGATCATCTTGAGTGCCATTACGCGGCACATGTGGGACAATCAGGGCATCAGGCTCAGCCAGCATGGGTTTATGAAAGGGAGGTCCTGCTTCACTAACCTGGTCTCCTTCTGTGACAAGGTGACCCGCTTAGTGGATGAGGGGAAGGCTGTGGATGTTGTCTACCTGGACTTTAGTAAGGCTTTTGACACTGTCTCCCACAGCATTCTCCTGGAGAAGCTGGCTGCTCACGGCTTGGATAAGAGCACTCTGTGCTGGGTTAAAAACTGGCTGGACGGCCGAGCCCAGAGAGTGGTGGTGAATGGAGTCAAATCCAGTTGGTGGCCGGTCACAAGTGGTGTTCCCCAGGGCTCATTGTTGGGGCTGGTCCTGTTCAATATCTTCATTGATGATCTGGATGAGGGGATTGAGTGCACCCTCAGTAAGTCTGCAGATGACACCAAGTTGGGTGGAAGTGTTGATCTGCTGGAGGGTAGGAAGGCCCTGCAGAGGGACCTGGACAGGCTGGATCGATGGGCCAGGGCCAACTGTATGAGGTTCAACAAGGCTCAGTGCCGAGTCCTGCACTTTGGTCACAACAACCCCATGCAACACTACAGGCTGGGGGAGGAGTGGCTGGAGAGCTGCCTGGCGGAAAAGGACCTGGGGGTGTTGGTTGACAGCCGCCTGAACATGAGCCAGCAGTGTGCTCAGGTGGCCAAGAGGGCCAATGGCATCCTGGCTTGTATCAGGAATAGTGTGGCCAGCAGGACCAGGGAGGTGATAGTGCCCCTGTACTCGGCACTGGTGAGGCCGCACCTCGAGTACTGTGTTCAGTTTTGGGCCCCTCACTACAAGAAGGACATCAAGGTGCTGGAGCGTGTCCAGAGGAGGGCAACAAAGTTGGTGAAGGGTCTAGAGCACAAGTCTTATGAGGAGCGGCTGAGGGAGCTGGGGTTGTTTAGTCTGGAGAAGAGGAGGCTGAGGGGAGACCTTATTGCTCTCTACAACTACCTGAAAGGAGGTTGTAGCGAGGTGGGGGTTGGTCTCTTCTCCCCAGTAATGAGTGATAGAACGAGAGGAAACAGCCTCAAGCTGCACCAGGGGAAGTTTAGGTTGGATATTAGGAAAAACTTCTTCACCGAAAGGGTAGTCAGGCATTGGAACAGGCTGCCCAGGGAAGTGGTTGAGTCTCCATCCCTGGAGGTATTTAAAAGATGGGTAGACATGGTGCTCGAGGACCTGGTTTAGTGGTGGACTTGGCAGTGCTAGGTTAACGGTTGGACTCGATGATCTTAAGGGTCTTTTCCAACCTTAACGATTCCATGATTCTATGATTCTATTTTATCTGCACTTAGCTGCAGATACACAGAATGCGTTACGAAATACCATGGCTAGTTCCTACCATCAGCATTAATAAAGACTTGCAGTTAGGAAAAAAGCAAATGTAACACACAGATTTATCTGTGCCAGTAATTAACATGTGAATCAGCTAAGGAAAGTTCATTGGGACCTCAGCAGATCATTACACAGAAGAGCAAACAGGTGGGTGTAATCTCAGAGCACTCCTGGCCTGCATCAGACTGGAAGTACCAATCTGCCCCTGAACAACTACAATCTGCTCATCAGCTACCCCATGATCTTCTGCTGCCTCTTCAAAGCAACCAGCAAGTTGATCCCAAGGCTCCACCTCAATGAAGTGCTCTCCTGGTGTGCTCCATCAGCTGTTGTCTAACACAAGGGCACAATATCTGCTCAGTATCAGTGGCAGCAAAGTACCTCGGGAATGACATGTGTAAGAAGAACTTTTGGAAAGGTCATTTTAATCTGTGTCAAAATAGAGTGCTTGGAAGAGCCACAGCTTGGACGAAAAGAGATTTCAACTGTATTCTTCAAATATGGCATTTCTGAGAGGCCTGGACCTGAGTTATATGATTCTGATCTCTGGGCTCATAAAAACATAGAAAAGGTAGGGTGAATCATGGTGAACTATTTTCTGGCCTGCTCTGAAATAGCCCAGATGAGTGCCAATGTAACTGGAATGGATCTCGACAGTTTTGTTTTTCCTCATCAAAATAAGCATATGTGCTCAGCTCTGTATACAGCACATGGATGGCAAACCCACAGGGCATGGGCAGATGGGCAAGAATACTGGGATGTCTGTGCAGAGAGAAGGGACTCATTGAATTAGCTGAATTTCTGTAGATGTAAACAGACCCTGCTAAGCAACATGAAATAACTAATGAGCCATAGTTCAGTGAGAATCACTGGCAAAATGGCATTACCTCTGGCTTCGTTTTTTGTTATGAAATTATAGTAAGTAAATGAATTTGCAAACTTTAATTTCAGTACCTTTGCTCTGCGGAGAAATTAACTCTTTCTTTTCTGTATGAGCTTTGCTCCCTCCTGATACCAAAATGCTCCCTCATTTTTTATCCTGTCTAAAACCAACATTACCTAACACAGTGCTCCTGGACAAGTTTTGCACCAGGTTAAAAGAAGAGCAGAAATTCGTGTGGATGGGGAGAACAGAATTCAGTATTGCCCCCCAAATGTGTTGCAGAGTGCAGTAGTTGTTTATTATTGTTTCCTGACAAACAGTGAGGAATGGAGGGCTAGTCTTCAACTGTTCCTTTCTTCAGGAATGATCCTCTGAATTGCAGATGCAGCATACTGCATTACAATGGTGCATGCATGCTTATTGACAATAGAATGATCCATGTTTCAAAATAAGCCTATTTATTTTTGCATGGGAAACTGCACGATGTGCAGCACTCCCTGACTTTGGCGCATGGGCTCTGGCAGACCACCCGCACGCTCTCTGCTCTATGTCATCCACAGGACAGAAGTAAAGCCCTGCTGAGATCTGAAGTTATTGATCCACTTCTCAGACAGAGATCGTTTTGTGGAGAATGACTATATTCTCGGCCAAAAAAAGGCTAAATCATGTCTTCACTAGCATAATTCTGAGTAACAGAACAAATTCCTCAAGGATAAGTTTCATTTTTCACCGAAACAACTAAAACCAGCAGCATGTACCTACTATTTAACAATTCCTTAAAATAACCCTATCATTAGGAGGTGGCAAATACAGTCTGGTTCTCAGTGTTTATTCCCAGTTCTGACCAAAAATGTCCCTGTGGGCATGCTGCACAGAGACCAAAACCCATGAAGTGCCTGTAAAATGGTTACAACTGGAGAAACAGTGCCAGCTAACACTAAGCAAAACTTTTAAAATAACAGCACTTCATGAAAATAGGTTGTAAGTGACTTTAAGAATGCTGATCATTTCTGTTGTCCAGAAAGCTGTAAAAATGAAATTTACTTTTCAAATACCCAACATAAGAAAAGAATAAAGCAGATGGCACTAATGTCTCACCTGTGCTAGAAAAAAACAGCAGACACCTTTAGCACAGGTCTGGTATCCCACAGTAATCCAGTTAAATCCCAGTACAAGGGTATTAAAAACTTACCATCCTCCTATGAAGGTCACTGCTCAACAGAGGACCTCAAAGTAGATATGATATCAGTGTATACTGTACCCATGACATCATGGATTGCAATACCCAGTTTGGAAATTGAAGAGGAACATGTTTCTCAGCAACTCCAAAAGACACACTTGAATATTCAAGGATGCTTTGCACTAAGATAAAACTAACCCAGGCCCGAGGCTCCACTGCAAGTCTGCAGCCTCCCAGGCTCTCAACATGCTCACCTTCAAATCTATGCACCACCTCCTCTGAAGGGCTTGAAACACTGGCCACCCCAGACATGTATCTTTCCTAACTTCCCCTGAGGTTCTGCATCCCTTTCTTCTGACTTCACCCCTCCACATAACTACAACCTCAAGGATGACAATGGACTCTTATTAAGATTGTTTCTTTCAGTATCACCTCCCAAATCCAATTAATGTTGCTTGTCCACGTGGAAAGCCGAGACCTACAATTTCCTCATGAGTCTAAACTAGCTGTCAGGCACGACTTTGGCATGTGATTCTCTGTTTAAAAGAAACTGCATAGCACTGATTCAGGCATTACCCAACACTCAATACATCCTCTGCTGCTTGATTTACCTTTAATAATAAATTGGGTCTGTTCATGACTTATCAGGTAGTTGACTGCCAACTGCAAAATACCCGTCCCAAGGGCACCTCGTGGGTTTGAAACACTAGCTAGGCCTCTACTTTATTGAAACAAAGTTTTTGGATGTCTCTGAGCTTCTAACTGACTCCTACAACTCTGTCCCTTTAAGAAATGACTACCTCTGTACCTAAATCAGCCTTTCCAAACCCACCAGCCTAGACAGGAATGGTGGATGGGGCAAGGGAGGACCTCTGGGGTTTTTGCTGCTCTTCTGCAGAGTTGCAGAAGATGCCAGTGGCCTTGTAATGTCTCTTGAATGACAAAAAGATTAAACTGGATGCAGGTGGCTCACAACTCCATTGTTTGTCTTATCCACTGTGCCTGATGATACTTCCCCAGATGTAAAGTTCAGTGTTGCTGACAAACGTCACCAGCATTCAGACCCTTATCTTCTCAAATATGACTGCATGCTGTTAATGAAAACCAACAGCTGGGGAGCCAAGGATGTGGGAGCTTCTTGCTTGAACCCTTGTTCCTAATCTACCACTTTTACTATATTTACAGAAGAATGAAGAACAAGTCAGAGATCATTGTTTAAGGTTTTTCCAGAGTTCACTAACTGCCTCCTAGGAAGGATCTGAGTGAAGGAATGCAGCCAAGCAGCTTCCCCACAGCCACAGGGCTAGGTTGGATTTAAAGTCAGTCTGGGAGGTGAGTAATTCAGGTCCCATGGTGCTGTTGTGGCGGAGGTCCTTTTCCCCCACTCCTGTCACTTGATTCACCCCCAGTTCTGACAAAGGCACCCCAGCTTGGTGACTTCATGAGATGAAAAACCCACCACTTCCCTTGATAGCTTTCCTCATGCACTGTTAAAAACATATGGCCACAGATTCTTGTTATCTTTTCTTGCATGGATTAAAGAAAAATTTAGTACTTTCTTTCCCCCAGACATGAAGGTATTCAAATAAAGCAACAAAGTGCCATCTTCTTTTTGATAATTTAAATAGCTGAAGCAGTTTAAATACGTCAATATGAATCATTTCTCCATCTCTTCAATTGTTTCTGGTATTCTTTTTTACTTTCTCTCTGTAATTTTTTTTCATTTTTCTTAATGACTGGTTGACAGTAGCATTGAATCTTTAATGTCTGACATGTTCAAAGCAAAATCACTATGCTACTCTTCTAGGTCTCCTCAGCTGTGTCCCAATTTTGTGTTGCAAGTTAATCATCAGCTATAAGTCCACTATGAGCCCTTTTCCAGCTGCCATGTTCTCATTTTTGTATATGACTGCCAGTTTTGCTCCAGTGGCTAATTTTATCTATTGTAATTTTGTTTTTCCTCCTTCATGTTCTGGTTACATTGAAGATTGCCAGCTCTACAGTGGCTCATTGGTGAGCGTCGTTTGCAATAATACATTTGATAACGATTCTTTAGTGACAGTTACTTTTTTCATTGTGTTTTGTGAGATTCATCTCACACACAATCCTTAATCCATTTAAAATGTGCTGCTACTATGCAGTGCTCATTTCAAATATCATGCCATAGTAAGCAAATTGCTTTACAAAGTCTAAATACACTCCATTATGCAGCTCTTTTGCATCAGTCATTAGAAACTTCATCAAAGAGTTACACTTTTGTTTAACAATAACTTTTCCTGCATTATGCTGTCATAACTTATAGCCTTGGTTTTTAACCACCATTTGATATCTGTATCAATTTGTCTGTTAGTTTATCCAAGACCTAATTCAGATCAAGTATTTTTCATCTGAACATGGTGTAGTACTTTTCTTAAATATTGGCAGAATATTAGCACACTTAAATTTTCTGAAATATTCTCAGTTTTCAAAGATTTATTTAAAATTACTATCAGGAGGTCAAGGATATTCTCAGCTTTAGGATTTCTGGACAGAAGTGATCTGTGTCTGATGGTATAAGAATGTAATAAAAATATATTGACTGCTGTCTGTTTTCTCCTCTTACAATTACTGCTTATTATATTTTTTCTTTTTAATTGGTGCCATGAGTTTGCCACTGTACCATGGTTTTAGGCCAGAGACATCCTTTTTTTCTGATGGCAGAAGTAAGCCTTGTAGTCATCTCAAACCTCTTTATGGACTACAGGCATCTCACTTCTAAAACTACCCTCCTGCTCAGCAACACTCAGTTCTTCCCATGGAGGAGCTGTGTATAGGACGCAATGAACTCAGAGAGCATGTTCCATTGTTTTCGTGATGTTAAGGGTATATTTGCCTGTTCAAAGTTAAGGGCTTTAGGATGGAAAAGTTTCATTTTTACTTCTTGCTCTATTAACATTGAAGCTTTTTGTACATAAGTATTACTGCAAGTCTTCATCGTTGCCCAACTGATGCTTATGTGTTAAATGAGTCATGCACACACTGCATCTCTTGTATTTGCCTGGTTGAACTGTCTTTGTTGAGGACTTTATAAAAAGAAGGATCAGTTCTTTCCAGCTCTGAAATTCTGAGATAGTCTAAAGTTGATAGGCAACAATGGCTCTGAGGATCAGGGCCCCAGTGAACTTACTTATGTTTTTCTTTATTATTTTTAAATGTAACATAAGATTTTAAATAAGATTTGTCTGGCTCTTGAGCCTAATCCGCTATTGTTTTATATAGTGTGGCTCCTCCAAGAGCATCCATTAAATAGAATTGATTCATAATTCAGAGTTCAAATTCCATAATTTTTATCGGTATTATTTTGTCTACTTGAAAGATGCTGCTCCGTACAGGACTCAGCTTGTGAGATCAGCATATGTCTTCAATCACAAAAGTAAAACAATAAAAAACAACCTCCTTGTGAAGGAAAACATGCATTTTCGACTGACTGTCAACATGGGGAGAAACTCAACAAAGACACCTCAGAATAGAAAGAAAATTTCCAAAGAGAAGGGAATCATCTCAAATGTGCATTATAAAGAAATCCACCAGCCAACACCAACTGTGTCCCTGTAAGGAAACAGCTAGCTGCTCCAAAGGAATATAAAAGCATGTATGCTGAGGGTGCTGAGCTTCAAGGTTGTCTGGAAGCACTTAAAAAAATGTGGGAAGGAAACCAACAAGGGCAGAATAATAATCATGATGAAAAAGTGGCAAATAACGGGGAAAAATTATTCACACTGTAAGCTGCTATATTTCAGAACATCCTTTGCAAAGCAGAATGGTGAGGGTGGCAATTACCACAGTAAAAGAGAGATGTCGTACCAAAGAGGTCCCTTAAGACCTTTCCCTTGAGTGGCTCCATTTGACCCTGGAATTGTCCCACTCAGCCATGAAGAAAACTGATGTCATCTTCTTCTAGCCCCAAAACTAGTTGTCCTCAATGCATACGGCTGTCTTTACAGGTAACATGGGCTTGACCCATGGCTTGCAGAACAGTCAGCCTCTATATCAAGTAACCAGTCAGTGCGGGTCTGCTTAGTTTAATGTATTGGCCAAATGTAAGCCTGGCATGCTTTCAAAATGTGGCTTCACAGCTCCTATTTAGTTCTCTTGTAAGTCATATGGCCTCGCAGGCCCTTCTCCATACATGTCTGCCTGCTCTGTGCTTTGCAAAAGACCAACATTTCTCTGCCTTCCTTGACAGTTTTATCCCTCTTTGGGTCCGCTTGGATTTGTGCTCTCAATTCCCACTCCTGTTGTTGCACCCCTCAAGCAGAATTGGCCTTTTCTCTAAGAAATCAGCACCTGGAGACTGGTGTGGATAACACCTTCACCCGCCCATCACTTCTGGTATCACTGCATGCATGTGGCCCGTTCCTTTCGCTGAGACTCGCCCTGGCTCTCAGCCTGCACCAGAAGCATGGCCCTGGGAAGGACCTGGCAGCCATACAGACCTGAGCAGCTTGACAGGGCAAAGTCACCTTTAGCTTTTGGCTGTAGATGCCATGCTCTGCATGAACAAAGACAGAGTTTCTTTGTTTCAGGAGCTAAGGACTTGGCAGACAAGATAAAACGTCTCAGATAAAGAACTTATGTCAGTCTCCACTTGGCTGTTTCTGAGATTTCTGAATGTTTTGGCAAACTTCAGCCCTCTCCTCAGGATCTGGAAAGCAACTCCTTTACTTTGTAGTACAACCTGCTTTGTTTCCACGGGTTGCCAGTGACTTAATCATGGTGCAGGCTAGTATAAATCTCTGACCTGGCCGGCATGTTACTGCAGCCTGCCAATTAGATGTCTGCACTTCATACACGGCTTTATGTCTTAGCAGTTGAACATTTTACACTGAAATGGGGACCTCCAGACTTTACCCAGTGAACTGGAAAGTTCTGGGCAAATTGATCTGCTGCCTCACCTGCAGCCTTGATTTTACCGTCAGATCCAAAACGGAGAGCTGGGTTTCTGTCCATCTGATAGCTCTTAATTCAAACCAGATCCCTGAAGATACAGTACAACGCTCCTGTGGGTCAGCGTTGCTGATTGCAACCGAGAGCAAAGCAGCCCGTTTAGTACATTTTAGACAATCAAATGTTTACTGTTACTCAGTTTGATTAACAGCTGCAGCCCAGCTCAGCTTAGAAAAATTACACAACGTGTCCTGTTTACCGCTTTAGCTGAATGAAGGCAGGAAAGATAAAAGATTTGCTGTATAAACTACTGATATGTTGCTTAAATCTGGCTCAGGAAGCAAAATATCAACAGCTGTGGAGCATGGGATTTTTAATTCCTGGACAAACTATCATGGTTGTTTTCCCAGTGACATGGCCAATTCACAGCCCTGCAGCTGAGATACCACTGAATTAAGGCAGCTTGTGAATTGGCTGGAGGGAGAATAATGATTCTGAGATGCCCCCCCAGCCTCTGCTACAGATTTTCTGTGTAAACGAAATAGCTCTGTGCCTCCGTTTACACCTCTGTGAAGGAATTAAACTGTCACAGTAAGGGTGAGTAAAGGACTTCATTGATTCTCCAGAGTGTTTTGAAGGCAGGTAACAGAAAGCATCAGAGCAGGCAGATTAATAGAAACATAATTAGAGAATAAGAACATGATTTGCAAATGATAATACCTTAATCAGAAACTGTTGAGTATTACAAAAATATTTTTGTAAACTTCAGGATTTTTATTTTGAAAGACCCATGTTTCTTCCTGGTAGGTCAGCAACAGACTACCACAGAAGCAGGTCTTCATCTAGTACTTACTTATTCCCGCTAAAACGCATATGTGAATCAGACAGGGAGACTTCTAAGTCAGAACAAGTATTCACTATTTGTACTGGAAGACATAAAACTCACAGAAATATAGGTTTTCATCCAATCAAAGGACTGAAATAGCTGCAGGTGACTCAGTTTATCAGTCACGTGTCATCTATGTACTCACACATATTGTTTATGTAATGCACAAGTAATGCAGAAAAAATAAAAGCCTTTACAATGCCTATATTTAGATACACACACCTCAGAAGGAATAACTAACAAAGCAAGGACAAGAGTTTGTGTACAAATTGTGTAAATCCTGCTAACCCAACTTTCATTTGAAAATGTGTAGCAATGCTTCCACACTGTACTTTGGGTGTTAAATATGCCTGGGGAGACAGCAATCTGCTGTGGAAAGGAGAAAGGTGAGCCTGGGTTGTGGGCACAGGCAGATGGAGAGCAGAGCTCAGCAGCCAGGACTCTTGCGTAGCCATCCTGGCAGTTACTGCCACCTTGGAGAAGAAAGTTTGACACACTGCTCCCTCCCAGTAGGAGGTTTCAGTAGCTTTGTGCACTTACTAATAGCATGTTTGTCAGACCCTGGCTGCCATCGCTCCCATCCAGGAGAGAGATTCCCTCCTTCCCTACCCGCTGCCCCCTGCCTGTCCCCAAGAACCTCAGAGGACCTGCCCAGACCCCGGTGCCGATCACGTCACTCCTGCCTCCGAGCATCTCCACTCTGGTGGAAAGCAGCAAAGCCTACACTCCTCCTCGTCCAGACCGGTAAAGAGCTGCTTAGGCAGAGAAAGCAGGCAAGGAAAATTGTTGGGGACCCCTGCCACCATCCATCCCTAGCTGAGCAAATAAAAAGTTTACTAGTTGCCAAGCAGGGCTAACAGGAATTATAAGGAAAAGAGGCACAAGATGAAAGGAAGTTGGCAAGAAAAGAGTGGGGTCCAAGCAAAGGGGAGTAAAGAAACTCCACAAGAAGCAGCCAAAATGGTAAGAGGATGCAGGCTTGAACAGTCTGTGGCTTACACCAAAGACTGTGGCTAACACCAACAGTATTTCTGAGGATTTGTACGAACCAAAGCAAGCTATTCTTGCCCCATCCATTATTTATTATCTCATGAAGGAATAACAAATCAGAAAAAAATCATTATGCAAAACAGAATGAAAAAAGAAAACATTTTCAAAGTTGCTTTAAAATGTAAAGATCCTGTGGTTCAAGCCAGCTTCTTAGATCATGGATGCTCCTTGGAGTTCAATGTTACCAATATATTAAAGTATATTTTTGCTAATGAAGATCCCAAACACTGCTGTCAGTAATGCATTAAGCTGAAGGAAAAAAAAATCCCATTAGAGTCCTCATATTTGTGTATGTGTCTCACTGTTCTTGAAGAGACGTGGCCAGAGAACACAACCCGGGAATCAGGAGCCAACAATCTTTTATATTCACATAATGTCCTTTGGGACTGTGTACGTTCTAGCACAAAGCCATATGTTATGTGATCTTGGAGAATAAGCATTTAACTGTTACTATTATATACGGCCATGATTTTGTTTTGATGGATCAACTGAGCATTGTTTGCATAGCAAGCACCATAGAGTCTACATTTCAAGCCAAATGGCTAAACAAAGCAGTACCATTTCCCATATGTTATGTGAACTTCATTATCACCCTTCACATTTGGAACTGGAGGTGACATTCTTTTTTTGCATGCATTGCTTTTTTGGCATTTCGTATTTAAATCTTCAAAAAGAATGTAATAACAAAAAAAATTTAGGAGGGTCTCCTGTCATGAGCCTTGGAGGACAGAGTCTCAAGAAACAGGATATTTCCCAAGCAGAGAGAGCAGAGCCCCATTATTCGAGTAAGGAGCAACACAAGAATATCCAGACAGCAACACTGATCAATTGTGCTTTGTCTGTACTCTGGGGCAAATCTCACATGACGTATCAGCTCTGACTGCGCTGTGCAGCATGATGCCTTTGAGTTCAGCCACAGTGTACCCAGCCAGCCTGACCACTCAGTGTTAGACTGATTTTCAGTACCGAAGTTCAAACAAAATCTTTGAATCTTTTTGCTCTCTGGATCTCAGACACAGTGGAGAATGAGAGGGAGGAGAATGGCAGATGATGGGAGAGAAAATGAGAGCCAGGATGTCCCAGTGTTATCCTAATCCATGCATATACTTTGTTCTCTTCTGGTCTTTTGCAGTGGTTTTTACCACAGCAGTCCTGAATCTTGTATCAACTGGGTGTACCTATGCTGAATTTCATGTAGGGTAGTTATGAACATGAATATTTTTTTCACTGAGACTATCCCAAAGCATGCAAGATGCCTGGAAGAAACACCTACAAGTCTGGTCCTGCTGTATAGTACAGCCAAAGTGAATGCAGAAGAGCTGACTGGTCTTGGAGGTAAAGCTGGTGCCCGCTAATACTGTTTGATTCCTCAGTAAGACAGGCACACTTCTGGGTCATTCACTTAAATACATTTCTCCTCTTCCTCCTTAAGGAATTTAAAGCAGCTAAAATATTCTAGAAAAGAAACGTCAAACAATTTTAAATAGAACCTGAGAGTAATCAATACCTGTTGTGGTTTAACCTCAGCTGGCAACTAAGCACCACACAGCCGCTCACTCTCTCCCCCCACACTGGGACGGAGGAGAGAATCAGAAAAGTAAAAGTGAGAAAACTCGTGCGTTGAGATAAAAACAGTTTAATAGGTAAAGCAAAAGCCACACACACAAGCAAAGCAAAACAAGGAATTCATTCACTACTGCCCATCGGCAGGCAGGTGTTCAGCCATCCCCAGGAAAGCAAGGCTCCCTCACACATCATGGTTACCTGGGAAGACAAACGCCATCACTCTGAACATCCCCCCTTCCTTCTTCTTCCCCCAGCTTTATATGCTGAGCATGACATCATATGGTGTGGAATATTCCTTTGGTCAGTTGGGGTCAGCTGTCCCAGCTGTGTCCCCTCCCAAGTTCTTGTGCACCCCCAGCCTGCTCACTGGTGGGGCGGTGTGAGAAGCAGAAAAAGCCTTGATGCTGTGTAAGCACTGCTCAGCAGTAACTAGAACATCCCTATATTATCAATCAACAGTGTTTTCAGCACAAATGCAAAACATAGCCTCATACTAGCTACTATGAAGAAAATTAACTCTACCCCAACCAAAACCAGCACAATACCACAGCATGCTGAGTTCAACACATATGATACATAAAGTACGGGCAAGGACTAGTCTCTAGTTAACACTCTCATTGCCTTGAGGCCAGGGAGTTCAACAAACCCAAGAATTTAAACTCTTTTCATCTCTGCATTTATACCAGTATAAAAATTTACATCATGTGAGTATCTCTGTGCTATGAATGTCCCTTTCTTGAAAATGATTGAGAATCCCAAACCTCAGACTTACATGTACTCATCCTATAGATAAGACTGGAAATAGAAAATCTGTGCGATAGGAAACTTAAAATGCTATCAAGAAGAATATTATTTCATATTTCAGATTGCATTTGAAAGTCATGTCAGTAGAGACCTACTGCTTTTATTTTCCTAGCAAAGTAATATTGAATGTTTTACCTCTTCATTGGGATTTTCAAAGGTCCTGCAGTCCTAGAAAGACTCCAAACGAAAGTGGTATAAGGCTGTAGGCTAAAAGAACTTGAAATATGGTTTTTCCTTCCTATTTAAAGACATGGCCAAGGCTATGAATAAATCACTCCTGGATATGATTGTTAGTTACTAACAAAATTGGCTTTTTATCCGAGAAGCACACACGTGCCACAAAAACAATCAAACACAAAGAATTAATTTTCAAACATAACTTACTTCTTGTTTCTGGGATACAAAAAAATTCCTCTCAGCCACCTACTGAGTTACCCGGAAGAAGAAATGGCACTGGAATTTCATTATTGCACTTGCAGTAAAAATAAGCTGCTTTTCATGTACTGCCACAACTCTGCTCCTTAGGTGGCAGAAGTTGTGAAACCTGACTAATACGAGTAATTTTGAAGGTAGCCCTTCAACTTAGCTGACAAAACCCTTAGGTAGCATTTAGGTTAGGGCAACTAAGTCAAGCTGGAATCTGAAATGCTTTCATCCTTCCAAAAGGCTGTTTAGTGCTTTTAGCTTAGCATTAAAAGCAATTGCCAGCCTCCCTGTGACTAGTTACTCACGGCAATGCAGGGTATTCATGCCTACCTAGCTCATCACAGAATCACAGTATGCTTGAGGTTGGAAGGGGCCTCTGGAGATCATCTAGTCCAACCCTCCTTCTCAAGCAGGGTCCCCTAGAGCAGGTTGTCCAGGATCTTGACCCATAAGCTCTTGACTGGCTCCTGACTTATCCCAAGGCAGAGCTCCATGGGTTCCAACTGCCCTCTCATCTGTAAAGCACGACAAATTTCATACCCTAATTCCTGAATTTTGTTTTCCAGCCCAGAGGAAAAGCCTTTGTTTTTGCATAGGAGAGATTTCTGAGTTGGATCTGGGAGGATGTCCACAGGGCTAGGTCTCCAACCATATTGCGTGGAAACTACGTGTGGGTAGAATCGGAGGACTTGGGTTATCTAGCAGACATCCCACAGACCTGTCATAGCCTTACCCCGACTAACGTTGCAGGCAGAGACCCTGTGCTCACATCAGGGCCACGTTTCAGTGCTATGGCTGACATTTCCCAACACACTCTCTCTCTGGTGCATGAATCAATGGGCTGAGCAAGCTCTGTAAGTCCCCCATGGTCAGCAATCTCCTGGTAGAAACACAGGAGCCCTTCATGAGCAGATCCTGGAATAACATAAATGACAGGTCTTGATGGCAAGCAATTGACTTTAAAACTGCAGTTGGACTCAAGGAAAGCCTCTCCCACTTCCTGCTTGCTTTGTTCAGCAAACAAAGTCAATACAATTTGAAGCTGTGGTTCTGCTATTAAATTTAGGCCACTCAAACACAAAGTGATCTACCAGGTCTGGAAGCTGTCCAGGGGGTTGCACTGAGCAAATTTACTTCTCGTAGTCTCAATGTGCCTGGAGAGCCCGTGTGGTTGCTGTGCATTAGGACGCAATCTGAATCTACTACTTTCACTGGGATTTTGCCAGTTAGTCTAGTCATAACCTCATCTTCTGATTGAAACCTTCATTAAAATGAAAAATCATTTAACAGACAATGATTTATGAGACAAAAATGTGAAAAATGCAGTCTTTTGTTCTCCTGCAAAATACAACACGGAAGTGAGAATGAGCTAATGACCATAGGCTATTCCCAGCCTGGAAATTCAGGATTTCAGGTCATCTAAGAGAACACTAGTGGAAAGGAAGGCAATTAGCTTATTAAAATAGCATATGGACCAGCGGGCTTTTTTGCTCTGAAAGGGCAGAGTAGCAGGACTTTTTTCTAGGCTGGATTTGCAGGCATGTCCTGTCAGAGCAAATGGTGACTTTAGTTCCTAGCCCCTTGAAGTCCTGAACATTTCTGGAGTTTGCTGACACAGGACAGGTAACTAGATCTGGTGGAAGTTTTTCCATGGAGTCAGTTCTCCATGGGAAAAGGCTGATACTGTGGTAACTTCAGAAAGAAACTTGGCACATTTCTGGCAGACGACTGATTGCTTATTTGTCAATTCGACCCACCTATGCTTTGGACTCCTGGTTTCTCTGTACACATCCTGATGGGCTAGCTGTTTGAGGTCATCACCTCTCTACTTTTGCTCAGGCTCTCCAAGAAGATGCCAGGAATCTGGAGGCCTCTGGTTTTCCAGATGTCAGAGGCTACTCCAAGCTGAGTCAGCAGCTCACCCATTCCCCAAGCTTTTTTCCCTTACCATATGGGTCAGCCCAGCAGTCAAGCAGTGGACTCCATGGTGAGCTCCCTGCCCATCCAGCAATTTGGATTCTCAGACTCCCAGGCTCTGCTGTTCCCTGCGCTACTTGGGAACAAGAGTAGCTGTTCGTTGGCTCCTGGCATCTGGGACTTTGGGGGTAGTCCAGTCCCAGGTATCTGACTTGTCAACTAACCATCTTCCCGTGATTCCTCCTAGCTTGAAAAGCAAGACAATGCGAAGGCAAGCAGCCTGTCTGCCTACAAACCAGGCAGGAGCAGCAGGGAGAGCAGAACATTTCATTTCCTGTCTCATGAAGTAGACTTTCCTGGAAATCCCCCCATGTCGGGAAATAAAGCCCAAAGTCCGCCCTTTGACATTTTGTCCTCATTCAAAACAAAGCCCTTTTTACAATACAGGAACATTTCCCAGGAAGAGATTCTCCTTTTGTCAGCACCACGGATGGGGCTATTTGTTAATTTCATTTCAGATGGGAGCCAGATACACATGCCCTCTCTCTCTGAAGTGTGCACAAAAGGAAGGGGGGGGGGGGGAAGCAGAGCTAAATGTAACTGCAACTTTGAATTTCTGCAGAGCTCTATTCCTTAAGGAAAAAATGCCAAAGATGAGTTCTGGAGTCTCAGGCATTTCATTTGAGCCTTTTTTTTGCTCAAAATAAAGGCTAGAAGAGTCCTTTGAGCAGTGAATGGAAAATTGCAAAAGAAGAGGAGGACAAGCATCTAGAGGAAGGGTTAAGAGACCAAGGAAAGCTCAGAATGTCTTTTTCTGGCATTACTTTTGAATCCAGACTTCTGTGTTAGGAAGTTTTTCCAACTGAATATTAGTGAAGAGGTTAGGATTGGAGAGGAAGTGGCTGTAGCAACTAATTACATTTTATTTATCCTTTTTATAGAAACATCTCTTTTCTATCACACAGAAGGCCAGTTTTATGGGGAAGACTTCAGTGGGTTACCTGATGTTAGGGACCTACGAGCCTGGAGTCAGTATCTTTAGCAAAAAATCCTTTCTGATTTGGCTATAGCTTTTGCTATCATATATGGCCTTGGTAACACCAATTAGACCAAAAAAAAAATACCTAAAATTAGTCACTTAACCAGGCTCATTTTCTGGATATAATTTCCTCTGCTCCATTTAGAGAAAATACAGAGTGTGTATGTTCCTAGTGAATCTTAGAGAAGGTTGGGACTTGAAGCTCTTGTATTTTTCACATAATTTGCCAAACTACTGGAAAGGAATTTGGAAAAAACACTACAAGAGGAAACCTCACCCTTCTTACAGGTTTACCTCTGGGAGAAAGCTGTTTCCCTTCCTAATTACATTTTTTATAGGTGTCTTCTTAAGTAATGTATTAACCACATACAATAAATATGAAATGCATAGAGATGTTGCTGGGTGTTAGTTCCAGTTGTCATTTATTAACTTTAAAATGTTTTTCCAGTCTGTCTGCCAAAGGACTATGTAGGATGATGATGGTGTGTTTATACTATGACATATATAAAGGGTGTGCAACTTCATTACCCTTAGTGAATGTCCACACTTTGAAGAAAAATGCCTTAAATCTCCAGTCTCCTCCACCCAAACTATACTTGTTTTTACGTCATCCTTATAGTCTTTATTTTAATCACTGTATATTAGATTATTCCGACTGTTCTCAGCATGCAGATCATTTTAAGGTGCTTAAAAGTGAGATACTAAAGAAGATTCTTTGTGTTAAGGTACCAACTGGCAATCTGGAAAGTGCAAAAGCATAAAATATTTCTAAAGAAGAATAATAAAAGCACATTGGTATGTCTCTTGAAGGAAACCTGAAATGATATTTTTACAACTATCTTATTGCACAACTTTGTTTTCTTAAGCAACTTCAGTATAGCTTACTGTCATGAAACCAAAAAACTGTAGTAGATGAAAAAACCTTTGGATGAGTGAACAAAAAAAAAATTGTACTACTCTGTTAGGACAGAAGAAGGTAATTTGCATTTACTGGATCCCAGAACTCCACATCATGCTTCACTTGAATATATTCTCTGTTGTGACTTCATGGGTGGGAGCAAAGAGGAAGAATGGGTAAGAGGAAACATATCACCATGTCAGACCACTGATCAGAGTGGTTTCAACTAGAGGAGGGAAAAAAGCTCCTTCCAACTGTATTTTTCATAGCCCAGGATCACACATGGTGGAAGGCATTTCATTCATTTTTTCAGCTTCTATTTCCTTTCCTCAAGATGTCTTTTTATCTACAGTCGTGGAGAGTGTGTTTTATATTCATTAGGCCAAGCTCGCCCCTGCTGTAACCCTAGCCAAGCGTGTGGAGTTGGGCCAGGAATACTTTCAGCCTCTGGTCTCCTTCTTTCTGGGATCGTTACCACCTGAAACCAGCATCCTCCCCCGAGGCATGGCTTTCAGGTCTGCTAGTCAGCGTGCACAGACGTGAGGCAACGCTTTCTGCCCAGGGATTGGTAGCTGCCTGTGAGTCCTGTCTACAAATTGGTAAAACGAGATACCTCTGGGTGTTGTGGGAGAGTAGACTATATACAGACGTTTCTCACTTCCAAAATGAGAGCTTAAATGGCAAGTTTAGGGGCAGGTGCTGCCCTGGGAAAGCAAAAAGTGCTTAATCCAGGCATTTTGGCAGATCTCTGAGTAATAGCATAGAAGCAGAACCACAGCTACATTACTATGTGCTGTTACTTTTCACAGCTCGCGTTGCAAGTTGGCTCTAGCATAAGTTTGCCATTACAGACTCCACAAACAAATGGGATGTACTCAACCAGTATTCCAGTGAACCCTGAATTTGGGCCTGTATTTAAGCTATAGCTGCCTTTTCTTATTTACTGTCTCACTGTGGCTTAAAATAATGGAATGTGCTGCGAAGATTTGGCAGTGCGTAAGCTTATTGCCTGTAGGAGCAGAGCGCAGCCCGACTGTCCACATCACAGTCCCCAAGCAGAAAGAAGCTGGGTGATGCTTGTAGATGATTAGAAGTCTTCTTTCATGTAGAGACTAAAAAAATCCTGGATTAACAGGGCTTTAAGATTAATAAGGCTCAGAACTTTGAAGTCCTGTCTTGTTTTAAAATTAAAACAAGGCCCAGCAAAATCAGGTTGACTTTTATCCTTTGTTTTTGTTGCTATTAATTGCCACATGAAGAGCCTGAAACAATGGGGAAAATGCTTACTTCAGATAGTCTGCATTTTTCCTCTGGTCTTAAGAAAATTGTATAATTCTTTTCTTCTGTTAATTTGATTGCTCAGAGAAATATTATGCAATAATATCCAAGCTCTCCATACTTGACACAGCTAATGAGAGAAACAGCAGCCAGGAGCCGCCAGTAGGTCTCCTAGAATGGCCAGTCCTGCAGTGAGACTAAACGGCAGCCTTTACGTGAAAGCTGCATAAAAAAATCAGAAAATGTTATCTTGAAGAATACAGTAGTAACCCATTTTTTTTCCTGCCTCTTTCCAAAAGATGCAAATTCCCCAAGTCTGAATCAACACAGCCAAATGGCAGCATTTGGTGGTACTTTAATACAAGGTCTTTGGAGGGAAAAAAAGTCAGAGATTTAACTCATCTTAATTCTATCAATCAGCGCAAATGAGGAATGGCTCTTTGAAAATGAATGCAGAGATTAGGTATAAAACAAACATGCAGTCATTGTGGGTAACATGCCTGGTGCAAGGGCTGATTCCCTTTCTCATGGTAGGAACCTCCTTGAACCTAACAGAAGAGTCAGGCCAACAAATTGTTTCAAAGCCCATGCCTTCAGATAAAACTAAAATGCATGCATATAAGTACGTGCATGATTGATTGTTTTTTACAGCAGGGGACTAATGCATCTACACAAAGTCCTGATGAGTGAAGGAACAAGAAATTTGCACTGTGACATAGTAAAGTAATGATGACACTCACATGTTGTTGACCTCAACAACATCGGTAAAAGCTGAAGTGCCCTGCCTTGACTGGATTGCTAGAATAAAGCAGTAATTTCAGCTAATTATCTCACTGAATGTCTTCTCGCCCTGCCCCCACCTAGAGTAAGTGAAATAAAAAGAATACCTTCCTTGAGAGTGCACATATAACCTAGGAGCCAAGTCAGCAGGCAATTGACTTCCTCCACCCTCCGGAATCACTACTTATTCAATTTGCAGACAATAATAAATTAAGAGGGGCTGGAGGCACTTGGGACCGCAGGATCAGAATTCAGTGTGGTGTTGGCCAATTGGAAAAATGAGTCAGTAATGCCACATAGCTGTAGACAAACTCACCACCACAGTGGAATGTTGAATTATGAGTGCCATATTTAAGATGCACCAAGCCATGCCTTCAGCCTACACAGCACTAACTTAGCATGTAGTCGTGTAACCTTCTGGGAGCACTGCACTTCCAGAAAGAGGAACACGGGGCCGGAGAAAGTACAGAAAACAACAAAAATTAATAGAGGTCTAGAAAACATGACCCATGAAGACAGATTGAAAGATCTGGCTTTGTTTAGACTAGAAAAGAGAAGTCTGAGGGGAGACATGATAACAATTGCCAAGTATGTAGAAGGTTGCTACAAAGAGAAGGTAATGAATTATCCCCTGTGTCTAATGGATTAAGACAGAGAGTAATGGATTTAAATTGCACCAAGGGGATTTCCCACCTGGGGAGGCTGTGGAATCTCTGTCACCAGAGGTTTTGAGGAACAGTTTAGGCAAACATCTGTCAAGAATGATTTAGAAGTAGCTGCTTTGGTCTAGTGGGCACCTCTTTGGAAGTGACTTCTCAAGGGTTTGTCTTTCTGGATGATAGGATCAACCCAATTGCCACATTATCTTGCAATACTTTTCTGCTCAGAACAGATTTTTGTCCAGTAATAAACAAAGCAAAACAAACCCCAACAAATCACAAATTCTCTCTTGTTTGAATGGAAGGGAAGGCATGCGTTCATTTGTTTACATTAACTAAGACAGTGCAAATGTTCATTGTGGTTTGTTCAACTTTGGCCACAACATAAGATTAATCTGGAAGCTGAATCTGGGAATGAAATTTATATCACTTTATGTTAAATAAAATTAATCATAGCTATAATTCTGCTCATTCATGCCACATCATTTACTCTGTGTTTGGTCACCTCAGGGCCAAAACCACTGTTCCTACAGAGAAAGCCCCTGAGACATCTGGAGCATCCACCCAGACAGATCTGGTAAGAAAAGAAACATCAGTACAGGCAGTAGGTTGCAGCAAGTGCCCAAACCCTTCCCCTGATGAAGAGGTAAGTACCTGCATAAGGGGCGCACAGGTCGATGATCTGTTACGTCAGGTGACTGAGCTGCAGGAAACAGTCAAAAGGCTGCGCAGTATTAGAGGAGCTGAGACAGAGATAGATCGGTAGCTTCAGAGCCATGTTCCTGTGGCGGACACCACTGAGAATGAGGCGCTTTGGACCCTGGTGACTCACAAAAGTAGGACTCCACATCAACCTGCACCCTCCACCATCAAAATGAAAAACAGATATGAAGCCTTAACAGCTGAGGACACCCATAAGCAAGGCTTGCAAAGCCCCCTGCAAGGGGAAACTGCACCAGCAACACACAGTGGACACCATAAAAAGAAACGATGAGTACTCGTAGTGGGTGACACTCTGTTGAAGAGTACTGAGGCACCCATCTGCTGACCTGACAGGGAGTCACAAGATGTATGCTGCCTTCCAGGAGCTAGGGTTTGAGACGTGGCTGAGAGGGTGCCACAACTCATCAAGAAAGTGGGTTATTATCCATTGTTACTATTTCATGTAGGCATGAACGACACTGAAAGCCGAAACCTGGGTAAAATCAAGGAAGACTTTCAAGCCCTGGGTGTGCAAGTGAAGAACATTGGTGCCCAGGTTATCTTTTGCTCCATTTTGCCAGTTCGAGGGAAGGGGGTAGCCAGAAATAGGCGCATAATGCATATCAACTCCTGGCTACGTGGCTGGTGCCGTCATGAGGGTTTTGGCTTTTACGACAATGAGGCATTCTTCGATGACTATAACATGCTAGGGAGGGATGGAATCCACCTGTCTAGAAGGGGAAAGGGAATCTTCAGCAACAGGCTGGCTAACTTGGTGAGGTGGGCTTTGAACTGAAGGATTTGGGGGGTGGGGTCCAAAACAGAAAAAAAGACTGGGATGCACCTGGCTAGAGAGCAGCTCTGTGGAAAGGGACCTGGGGATCCTGGTGGACAGGAAGCTCAACATGAGTGAGCAGTGTGCTGCTGCGGCCAAGCAGGCCAACAGGATGCTGGGTTGCATCAAGAAGGGCATCACCAGCAGAGATAAAGAAGTCATTGTCCCTCTCTACTCAGTGCTTGTCAGGCCACACCTGGAATACTGTGTACAGTTCTGGTCCCCATTATACAAAAAAGATGTGGGCAGGCTGGAGGGGGTCCAGAGAAGGGCCACCAAGATGATCAAGGGTCTGGGAAGCCTGCCGTATGAGGATAGGCCGAGAGAGCTGGGCTTGTTCAGCCTTGAGAAAAGGAGGCTTAGAGGTGATCTCATCACCATGTACCAGTACTTAAAGGGGAGCTACAAAGAAGATGGAGACTCCCTTTTTACAAGAGTCACATGGTGAGGACAAGGGGTAACGGGTACAAGTTATCCATTTCTGTTGATATGTATTTTAGAACAGCCTCTCATGCATTGAAGCAAGGCATCCTAAATTATATTAATAGCAATTTCATAACACATCACTTCATTTTTATTTATCAGGAACACCCAAACTTTTTTTTGAAATTGTTTCATGCAATTTTTATTGATATTTTTCTTCCTGCAATAAAATACCATAAGACAAACAGATCTATTCATTGTTTAAAAGGGAAAATGTGATTTCACAACACAGTTTTGAAAAGATGCTGTGATTAAATGAAGGGTGTGATTAAATGAAGGGTGTGATTAAATGAAGGAATAATGGAAGGAAGAATAAGTGCCACTGACTACCTCCAGGTATTCCAGGAGTGTTTAACTCTGTATTTAAATGCAATCATCATGTATAATGGAAAGCAATATAGTCTTGAAGAATACATCCAAAGAGCACTTCTTCCATGGTGAATTAAGGAAATAGAAAAGGCCAAGGGAAAACAGAGTTCATTCGTGGGCTTGCTCTTCCCCTCCTCCTGACAGCGCAACCCAAACTTGTCCATCTCTCCTTTCATTCTACACAGAAAAATAGGTACTACCTGATATTTTGCAAACCACTTAATACCAAACAGTTTTTAACAGGATCCACTTCAGAACAGTGCTCGCTGCCCCCCTGTGCTTTCTGATCTTTAGAGCACCAGACCAAACTCCTGTGGAAATCCATTTTAGGAATTCTGTGACATTTGGTAGATGATCACCTGGGAAAGTCCTCCACATAACAGCATGCAGAAAGTCACAAAAACACCACTCCTCTTCCCAACATATAGGACATTCAAGGACAGATGTTACATAATGACACAGCAAATATTTAATGAAACTAGACTATTCTTCTGCCAACTGTTTTCCTCACACATTGCCACATATTCCTTCAAAGCCAGACTTCTAATTTTCGTAAGATATTTGGGGTTTTTTTTCCAAAAGCAGTTTGAAGGCATACTCAATATTTGTCACAATGACCTATTAAATATTTACACTTACAGCTGTCTGTGTCATTTTTTTATAGCTGAGATACATTATCCACCTTAGCTAACCAGGAACTTTTCCTGTCTGCTTTTAGGACTGCCTCATTTCAAATAGTGTTGTCTTTATGTCAGAAACTGAAAATATAAACTGTCAGGTTTGCCTGTTTAAAACCAAAGGTATAGTGCTTCTGTAGATACAGCATTATGTTGAAGAGTAATCTTTTATGACTATAACTCTTTAGTAATTAAGTATAGCCTCCTGTGTCCTTCTATCAAGCAGATCTCAGAAGGAAAACCTAGTAATAATGAAAATGTTAAATATAATATTATAAGATGGTAGCACCATCCACGGCTGTTTTTTCCTCCTATTTGCTATTAGAAAACCTGCTTTCAAGTGTTTAACTTTGCCAAACTTGAAGTGTGTCAGCTAAAGTTTTCCATTCTCAAAACCACAAGCATTCAAGCATTTCTGAGGAGTCCAGAGGGAAAAAAAATCTTTTTTTTTTGAACATATGAAAAAATTGTAGTGAATTTCCATTTGAAAAGTTCTAGTGCCTGTGTGGTAGGGCAGATTCTCTCTCACCCCCTGAGGGAAAAAGGGGTTAACAGATTCTTGGGCTACCAAAGGGCTGCACATCTGCAAGTCCTGAACAGATGGAAGACTGTATTCAGCAGGGATTGATGATGCTGTGGTCATGGCCAAAATGCCCCAAAGGGCTTTTCTGTCCAGCAAAAGTCCTTGATGAAAGTAACCAGAAAGCACCAGACAGCTGAGTCTCACTTTAAGGAAAGAGAGATAATACATTAGATTTGGAAGAAGAGCTCCTCCTGCAGAGATCAAACTAGCCCAAGATTAAGAGAGGTTTTTGGGATACACACTGGCTGACTGGGGACTGACAACAGTTAGTCCTAGAAGGTAAGAAATCTAGAAAATTGAAGCCTTTCCCTTATACTTCAGGCCCATGGGGATTGTGACAACCTCCATGCTTGCAGCAAGGATTCAGAGTTTTTCTGAGTGTGTCCTCTGCCTTGAGCCTTGAGAATGTTACTCTTCTGTTTAAAAAATGCGACACTTTTAACAAAAAAATAATAGTAATAATTGCAATTCAGACATCCTCAGCAGATGTTTCAAACTCTCTGAAGAGTCAGTCATTACTAAGCAAGTTGCAAGCCAGGGCTCAGAAACACTTTCCTTGCAAATACAGGTATGGGCCATGGTATTTTTCTGTATTTGAATAGCGACTGTTGGTGTGGAGTCCAGAGCATGCAGATGAGAAAGTTAGCTAAATGAAGTTTGAAGAAGACCATCCTGAGGATCCCTGTGGTGGAGATAAAAATTCCACTCTTGCTAATAATTCATGAGTGTAGTGTACCAGTGTGCAGCCACAGCATAGAAGGTGATCTCTTGGTTAATCCGATTTTGAATGGGAAAAGTGTTCGGTTGCATTATTCCACATTTGCTTTGATCATACCAGGCCCGATTCTGATATTCAGACTCCTGCTGAGTATGGTCTAGCTGCACTACACTCCTATAGTCATTGATGAGTGTTGTGTTGTGGAGAATATTCGAATATGATACATAGTGACAGTATATGATTTTGCTTAGCAAAAAAACAGCTAAAGCCTTTTCAAAAGAACATTTGTTAAGGAAATTAAACAACTTATAGAAATATCTTGATTTACTTATACTAAATATTATATGTATAAATTGGGGATGCCTATTAAATACAACATTCTTTACAGTACTGAAAGTGATCTGTCCATACTGATTGATGTTAAAGTGGTGGTGGAAATTCCATTTTTTCCATTTTTTTTTTTTAAGTAATCTGATTAATAAAGTTTAGTGATTCTGTTCTGGCAAATTTAACTGTAATGGAAGTTTGCAAGGAAAAGAAAATATCTGTCTCCTTCCACCAGTTATATACATGCTCTCTACTCTTACCTAGAGTCAATGAACACTTAGAATGCCTAGTTTTAAAAAAAGAGTTGTCTAACAAATCTTTTCTAAGATCAAGATAATGAACTAGGAAGAATACAAGAAATTAACATTTTTTCCCCATAACTTTATTTTTATATTACTTAATTTTTTTTGAAAATATTTAAACAGTTATTAAAAGACAAAAATAATTTATTTACATTTAAAGCTGTTTTAATAATATCAGACCCTAGCAAGAAGGTAATATTTTAAAGAGATCTTTCTCACATATTCTCTAAAAAATTTACAGAATGTAGTATAAAGGGTAAAACAGTAAAATTCTGCCTTCAAACAACATCCACAACAAAGGAGTATAATAGAAGAACTCTCATGGCATTTCAGAAAGACATACAATTCTTCTCTCTTTCTGATTAATGTAAATATTTGGTCACAGGCACATCTAGCTTTAAAAAGGGAACAGTTATTATTTTACCTGCATTTTCAATCTAGAGTAAAGTGGTCCCAGTCTAGCAAAGCACTACAGAACACACCTATTTATAAGCACCCAAGAAGTCCTCTGAAAGCCACTTCTGTTGTGATCTGCTAGACTGAAGTCTGAATGAGTAGTGCCTTGCTTTTCTTGATCTTTGCCCTTATTTTTGCAATAAAGCTAACATTGTACAACAGAAAAACTTTGACAACAGTTTGAGGAACTTGCAGAAAACAAAATCAGGAGAAAATGGTAGTTTAAAAGAGAATATTATGCTGCTTGCCTTGGCCAGTTCCCAGTCTCCTTTCTCTCAGCAAGTCGTTATTCTGAGAGCACCAGGGCCAAAGCTTCACAGGCTGGCAAGTATCAGGGTAGAAACAATTGGAGTTTGCCATCCAAGGTGGCTGTGGTGAGCTGCAGTTCAAAAGAAAAGAACATATGGCTTTAATAAAGATCTTTCCAGTGAGTGAAAGTTTGCTTTAGGGCAACGAACTGAATGAAGATCATTAAGAAGATATTTAAATTACTTCTATGTTAAGCGGTCCAGGATTCATTTCAAAAAAGGAACAACTTAACCTATAGACTCTTCTTAACCAAGCTAATCTGAAAATTCCATTTTACTTAGATTTTTCTTTTCCAACTATTTTCAAATTTGTGTCAACATCCTCTAACACATCAACAGTCTGTAAAACTGAAGCATATGTTTAAACCACATAGAAATTCAGACAGACTTTACTGTGTATGACTCAAGAAGGGAATGTGGAAGAAATAAGAAAGAGCTGGAATAAATGAAGATGGAAAACACTATGAATTAAATCAGGCATACCAACAAATGCAGTTTTCTGATTTTTATTGGTGTTAAATGTAGTATAAGAATTTCCATTGTAAGAAAGTATGTTGAAAAAGGCCACAAACCTTTATGAAGAGGCAAGCCTCGAAGACATGCATAAAGAGTCTTCAACTGCATTAGTTTTCTCTTACCAGTCTGACAAAATCTTAATTATAAATAAGAGCAAATACTATTTTCTGCAATTATTCCTAAAAACAAGCACTTGAAAACCTGATGTAGATCAGAAAGTGGTGATCTACAAATGGCACCTTTTATTCAAGATGTTTACTCTTTGCATATTAGGATTTACAGTTATTCATACCAGTGAGAAAAATCTGAAGAGCTGGAACCAAAAACGTATCTCATGCTCTAACCAGTTCATCTGGTTAACTTTTCTCATCCTCATTTTTCTTGATCTGTTCTTTGTTTGATATGTTTACTTCTTTGTTTTCTTCCTTGGATAAAGTGGCTCTGTGGTCAATAAATAATCTTCTTGGCTTTGTATACCCTCCTGCAACATCTCCAATGACAAATCCTTTTAATCTCTCACAACTGTTATCTTCCAAGACAGAGACTTTTGTTCTCTTATTTCTCACTCTCACTTATGTAATCTTAAAGTACAGACTACCCAGGACTGTCCAATCTAATTCCTCCAACTGTATTTTTTACAGCTATCCAAGACTACTACATCTTTCCAAAGACTTTTATTAGCTCCTTATCTACCTCTGTAACTTATAATTGGAATGATGATATGTCTAAAAAATATCTAAGTAATGTATCCTTTCTAAGATTCTGTACCCATTTACCTTGTGGGAAAAAAGAAAATGCTTTTTTATTGTTATTTCATCTTATCACAAAAGAACTGACTTAACTTCAGAAGTCAGAGATAGATTCTATTCTAACTGAAGACTCATTATTACAGGAGATACTATAGAAATCTTGCTTAGTTTTCAGATGAAAATAAAATAATTGTAAATAAACTGAATTTTTACAAGACCCAAGGAGGTCATCTGGTCCATCTTCCTGCTCTAGGTGTAACCACTGAAAACATTAGAAGAGCTTAGCTATGGCTTTTTCTGGCTAAATATTGAAAAACTACAAGGAAATTTCACAACTTGTTCCAGTGTTGCACTGCCCTCCTAGTGCCTTTTTTTTTTCCTAATGTCCAACCTGAACCTCAAAAACTGCAATGTGTGGACAATCCCTCTTATCGTATCTTCTGACAGTACTGAAACACTGCTTGGCTTCCACCTGCTCAATGTAAATGTATTCCCTACACTACTATTATATTCTTCTTCCAGAGTCTTTCTGTTTTTATTATCCATTAAAAATTATCTTTCTACTCCATCTAACCACCTTCCACACTTTTGACAACACCAAACCACAGAATCGTTGAAATGTTGGCTGAACTAAAAACGTCCACCTTCCGGCTTTCAGATCTCTCCTTGTTGGTCATGTGCTCTAAACCACTGATTGTCTCACAAGTCCTCCTCCTTCCCTTTCCCTTTCTCCTGCTTTTTCAACCTGCTTTCCTTGGCAGTAGATAAAAGAGGCTGCCCTTTGATTGCATCATTCTCCTGAGAAGTGTTACAGTCAGTATCTTGCCATGGACAAAAGGAATATACCCTATATAAGGGGCCAGCAATTTTTTTTTAGTCTAACCAATGTTTTAAAAGCCTAATCAAAATAAAACAATTATTAGACAGTTAAAATGACACTCATAATCCAGAAGTTCCCTAATTATTACAGAAAAGTTTCATCAAAAATAGAGTTTTTGATGGGGTCAGTGAGTCACTAGCATGCTGAGTTCTTCCCTGGGAGGAGTACAATGTTGATGGCAGGGATTTTCTTCCTCCTCAGACTGGGGTTCCCTTGGGTTATTTTTAGACATTACATGGGTTAATGTAGACTAGATCTACTCTGGTCCCATGGACTGAAAGTCTGTTAGCACACTGAGTGCAACCCTGGAGTTCATCTTTTGGTTTGACCTGATCAGAGACAAGTCCGGTTCACATCCTCACACAGTGAGTGTACAGCAATGAGAGCAAAGTTGGATAAGTAGGGACAACAGTGCACTTCAAAAGTGCATTTCTGATCCAAACTAAATGCTAATATGTACTCACAGGGAGTCCAGATAGTTCGTACTATACGACGTCATGCTGAGCATATAAAGCTGGGGGAAGAAGAAGGAAGGGGGAACGCTCGGAATGATGGCATTTGCCTTCCCCAGTAACCATTATGCGTGATGGAGCCCTGCTTTCCGGGAGATGGCTGAACACCTGCCTGCCAATGGGAAGTGGTGAATGAATTCCTTGGTTTGTTTTGCTCGCATGTGCAGCTTTTGCTTTGCCTATGAAACTGTCTGTATCTCAACCCATGAGTTTTCTCACTTTTACTCTTCTAATTCTCTTTCCCATTCCACTGTGGGGGGAGTGAGCGAGCAGCTGTGCAGTGCTTAGCTGCCAGACGGGGTTAAACCATGACATAATACAATAACAGTACAAAGGTAATTGCAATCTATATCACCATAGATCAAAAGAGGTACTAAAAATCCAACCTGTAGGACCCTTGAAATTCCTGAATTATTACACTTAAGAGCTATCAAAAACTGATGAATAAAGAATTTGCTCAGCTATATTTAGAACCCATAGAAATTTCAATGAGATTTTAAAGAAAAAAATAATGTTTAACTTATGCCAATATTACATTTCCAAAAAGTGCAAACATGTAACTTCATTCAAACCCCTCAGCTCCCAAACATACTACTCCAAAATTGTGTTTTAAATTATATTTTACATCTCTGTAGTAGTTAAGTCAATATACTACTTAAAATAAAAAGAAAAAAAAACAACCAAACAAAACTGTCTTAGTATTAGATACTCAAATTTTGGCATCAGTTCTGTGAATAATTTGAAACCTATATAAACATTTCCTATGGGACAAACACTGGAACATTATGGAATATTAAAGGGCATTTGAGAGCATGGACTATTTTTCATATCGATGGATATATGAGTAATGAAGAAAAGACCTTCAAGTAGAGCAGAGAAGTAGGTGTAGGTTTTGTGCATTTTAGAGCTTTTTGTAGAAGCTTCGAGGTTTAGAAAGCACCTATGACATCTGGTGCCAGAACGGGGAGAGAACAAGTTCTTGAACACAGTCCTCCTCTACTTGATGGGCTGCAGAAGATATAAAAGTTTGCTTCAATAATGTTAAAACAGTGACATGCAGTGTTGGAAGGCTGTCAGTTAACTAACAGAATGAATTTCAAGACTTTGCGTTCTGAATTTCCTTGTATAATAACACAGTATACATATTTTTTTAGAATTATCTTTTGAGGGTGAGAAATATGCTTCTGTAGTGATGCCACATAACAAAAATGTGCTGTAAATTAGAGGCTTGGAGTTTTTTAAGACACAAACAATTGGCTTTGTATAGAAATGCATATGACAATTTTTTTTTTAATATTTTACACAACCCACTTATGTGTATACAGTGTAAATTTCAAGACATACTGTACTTCAGGTAATAATAAGAATCAAAGCAATTCCAGCCAGTTTCACATTACAGGCACATAATATGATTTTGCTTTCTTTTAATTAGCATAAATACATAAATATGAATAATATGCAAATAGAGATAAAAATCTTGAAAAGGTCCACTAGCTGCACAGCAAAAAGCATCATCTTGCCAAAAATGCAGTGTCTCAGCAGACCAGATGAGAATACGGTTTTTAGGGGTTTACTATTTTTGGTTTTCATTATTCAAACTATTCTTTGAAAATCAGAGGGCACATGTAGAACGAAAACTGCCAGAAGCAGATGATGTGAACCAATATGTCTCTGTAAGGTCATCCCTCAAGCTTCAAAAAGATAAAGAATTCTTCAAGTCAAGCTGTTATATATGATTTATAGGAACAGTTGGCACAAATTGTATTTTCAAAGTGGCAATCACTGTTCAGGGAAGCATCTGTTTATGGTTTGGCTAGTCAGTTAATCTTATTGTTCCCTTCATTTTCTTATGTGGCATATATTGATACGATAGAAAAAAATGATCAAAGCAGAAATGAAAGTATAACATAATGAGTTGTTTTTTAGCAATACTTGCATATGAGACTGGAGAAATATTTACATATAAATAACCTAAATGTTGTTGAAGCACCAATTGCAACTCCAAGTTCTGCACAAGAGCCTGCGACTGCTGACTGACCACTATGGAAGTTTAGAGCCTTTCTGCATTCCACCGTGTACATGAGAGGTAAAATAAATATACCAAATTAGATGAATACACACATTTTCTAATTTAACTTACACTTTTTTACATCTCCTTTTGAATGTCCTAGTGGCATTTTTACATTATAGACTTTAGTTCAAGAACATCTTTTTAACATTGTCTGGACTCCTATTTCACTTGTTACAGAGGCTTGCCATTGCCTGTGCTTCAGTACAGCAAAACCTAACTTAACAAGAAATGTATGCTTTCCAAAGGAAATGCTAATTCATTACACAGCTATCAAACAGCACACGCAGTAAGTTCAGGGTTTAAAGTAATCTTCCACAGCCTTCTAATCTATTAAATTAGCATGTTTTGAAACTGGTCTTACGGAACTGCTTCCCAACCACTACAGTTATTGTGCCATGCAGTAATAAACAGTAACAATGGCCAAATTAAAAAAAAAAGAAGTACCTATTATTTTTTCCCCACAAGTGATTTTGTATAAATAACTTATATACCAAAATCAATACCTATAAAAGCTACTCAAAAGGAGAATCATTGATTTTACATAGAATCAAGAAGTGCTATGCCAGAGCCCATCACATACTGAATTGTTGTGATTACAAGCTAACCATTTCTGTCCTTCTGAAAGAAAGGTTAAAAAACCCACTCACCGAATTGATCTGCAATTGCAACTTTTCAGTTGACCCTGACAGAAACACTGAGTCTGCAGCTGGATGGCGGGGTCCCATCCTGCAGCACAGTGTCCCACTCACCCCGTGGACTGGCAGAGCTGGTCCTCCTGTACCACGGCTGGCAGGACTGGGCACAGAAGGTGCAGCCCCTGCAGGAGGAAGCGGCAGGGACTTCCTTGTGTAGGGACTGGGGATGGATGAGTATCATCAGCCGGACCAGCAGAGACAGGTCTAAAGAACTAATGGTAAAAGCGAAAGCTATTTTTCATTAATTTCAAACCTAAAAAATACCTGGTTCATTTTTATGTATAATCAACATCGAGTCACCTTGATATAGTAAGTTTTGGAGTTTCTTTTGAGACTCTTCAAGCAAATTTAATTCATTCTCTCTTCATTTTTTTCACATAATCTCAGAAAACAGAGATTAAACTAAAGACTTCAACCTTCTCTATGCTATTCAGCGTGTCACAGACTTCTCTTATCCACACCTTTCACACTCAGGATAACCAAACACAAGATAACCTCTCAATGTGGCTTCAAGTGTAACCTACACAGAAGTCAGAACTACCAAATATCATCTTAGCAAGTATTTATTTTGAAAATGAACTTGAAATTAGTCACACAGATAAAATATAGATAGAACTCATATCTCTCTAATGCCATGCAGCAGCATCTTTAGTTCCATGGTTTTCAGCTAATTATGAGAATTGGGGTGGGGAGGGGGGAAGGCACTGCTCAATGGGTTTGAAGTGTGCTTCACAAGAACACCATCTTTTATTCCACATATTACAGTAGACAAACATTATTCACTGATACAATAAATCTCAATTTCAGGCCACTAGCAACAAGCCACATTCCGAATCAGTGCTGTAAATCCTACAAGAGTTTCACCCCTCTTTTTATTTTTAAAACTGTAAACTTTCAATACCAATGGAAATCTTTACATGCCAAGACTCTAAAAACTTACAAATTTGAATTAACTCAGAACTAAACTGATATCAGAAATAAAATTGTAACTGTAATGATATTTAACATCGATTAAGTATATATTTGCATTTATTTTTATATGACATACCTATAAAACTTTATGCAATATTATAAAACTCCAGATTCTTAATCAATACTGGCCATACCTAGACTGATACACATTTTAGGAAACAACTCAGATCTCTCTTCAGTGGATATAGTCAATGTCTATTACAACAGATTTTTGTTTTTACCACCTTTGAATGGATAGATGTAATCTCTGAATTTACTAGTGGCACACTCACAGCTGCAATATAAAACTGTCAGAAAGCAAATGATGTGAATGAAATTAAATTGATAGAAATACCACTAAACACTAGTGTTTATCAACGAAAACAAAACCAATACTGTAGTACTTACTGTTGCTCTTGAATTTTGCATTGGTTTGACAACTAGCCCCAGTCAAGAGCAAGAGGAAAAGGAGGCATTATGGAACTGACTTTTATTATATTTTTGCTGTTCAGAAAGTGGTGTCTAAAGCAACCACCTTTACCCTTGAAGATCTGCAGTACGTGAAAGCTTTACCAACTCCAGTTTTGTGGTTTAACCCAAGAACAGAACACGTGTAAGTAGCACTCTGAAAATATTCGTTTTCTTGAAAGACGATTGCTTAATTTGACAGCTACACTCAAGTGTTCAATCAGTTAGATCAAAGCCACATGTTTTTTCACAGACAGAACACAGAACATAAGTTTTTATTGTTAAGGGAGTTCTCCTATTGCATAAATGAGAACTGAGGAGAAAATATAAAAAACAAGTTAGCAGCTTTTCACCATAATTCCTTGAGGTGTAGCATGCACACATAATCATATAGGGGGTAAGGATATGTAGAGTCATTCAAGAGCTGAGGGCTTTTCTGTCTTCACAGTACCCACAGATGATATGCCTACATTTTTTCTCCCATTATGCTCAGTGCATGGATAGGGTAGATGGAGTACATTGCTCTGCCTCTGTTTCCCTCAAACATGGAATACACATCTCTGATTTCCAGACAGAAATCACTGGAGAATGGAAGACTGCCAGAAAGTGAACCCAAGCATGTCTGAAAAACAGTCCATGTGGCTTAGATCAGAAGGGTTAACACTTTAGGTGGAATTCATCTCACCTAAGTTTTAGTGTCTGTAATATCTATATTTGATGTGTCTTGCATATTAGAGATGGCTTGCGTATCTAGAGGGACTCAAGTTCAGAGGCCACCATGAATAAGACATTAAAACAGTTGTTAAAGGAGTCACTGATGATGTATATATAGAAATGTTCTAGGTAGGGCTTGGGCCTTAAAAAGGAGAAAGTCTTTTCTAGAATTGGTAGGAAGGATAATTGTAAAGAAAGCTAAATTATTCAACAGATTGAATTTATAGCAGGCAAACAATGCCTCAGAGTTGGCAAGCTGGAGCTGTAGAGAGGCCAAAGAATAAAGACGTTTTTCCAGATCACCTATATGTGCAGAACCCCATCAGAAAACTTATGAATAATGTAACAGATCCACCACATACAGTATTTTCACTAGTCACTCAAGAAAATCAACCAGATACATTTAAAGAAAATGATAATTGAATGCAACCTAGAAAGGTCATCTAACTTAGCTTCCTACTGAATCTTCATAGCAAAACCTTATTTTTAAAACCTCGTATTTTTATTTGTAATTTTCTCTCCAAATAAAATATTCAAGAAACACAGATCTGAAAGCAGCAGATCTTAATTTTATGGCCTCACCTGGGCTTCTTGTCATTTAAAGTTCTTAAAATTGTTACAACAAATAGATACTTTGGCAAAGCCAAAGCATGTGAATATATTTATTTTGAATTTCTGTCTAGATTTCTCAGTGTGTTTATTCAAGTGGTTTTATTTGGAGCAGAAGAATAGATATACTGGAGCAAAGATCCACTTTGCTGGACTCCATCTTGGAGTCTTGTCCAAGAGTGATAAAAACAAATACTAGCAAAGAGTGAGATACTCCTGCAGCTTGAATGTAGGTGCATCTACAGTCAATGTTAGGAAACCTAACACTGGGCCTAACCTAGTGTTAGGTTAATGGTTGGACTCAATGATCTTAAGGGTCTTTTCCAACCTAAATGATACCATGATTCTGTGACTTCCTGAGCCAGATACAACTTCTACATATTTGGTAACATAGTCAAGGGTTGACTCTGGTGGTCTCCCTCACCATGAAACAGTCATTCTTAGCATCTAAAATCTGATTTCTGCATACATCCTTATACAGCAGGGTAACGAATCTTCCTGCCATCGCTGATCCATCATAACACAGACAGTGTTGCCATCTTGGTCTTGTTATTAAGATACAAGTCCAATACTCTGTTTTTCCTATACAGGCCTGCAACTTCAGCCTGTACAGGACTCCTTATTACTTGTTGAGGTTTATTAATTTGTCTCTCTTCTATGCTGTCCTAAATATAAAGCATAACTTCACTGCCAGCAAGGTTTAGCCTATGTTCCCTGTACATTTTGCAACCTTTTACTGGACTGTCTCACTGATTACCCTTCTTCCACCAAATTTGTGATAAGCCTAACAGATCGCCCAGGGCAGCCTTCATCCAGCACTGACCATTCCATTTTCCTATCTTATTTCCTAGTATTTGTGCAAATGTATCACTAGTTCCGTTCTTGGCAGCCTAACTTCTGTTTTCTACCTGACTATTTCTACCTTCTGACATATCTGTGAGAATACAGAATTTCTGCATCTTGATCTGTCATAGAAGTGTCATCCCAAACCCAATCATAAGTTTTAAAACCTTAGTTCCCTTATAACTCAGATTAAGTTCTTCTCTTCTGGACAGATGTTCCTGGAACTTCCTGGGCAGTTTCCCTAAGGTATTAACTTTAAATATATTTCCCATTTCAGCACCTGCATCTCTTTGCTGTCAGCTTTTAGTAAGTATTATCTATGTGCTCAAAAAAAAGCAAAATTCTCATCTATATTTAACATGACATTTTTATAGGCAAGTAAAAGCAGTAATTCCCAGTAAGTCTTTTGATGTATGAAATTTACTTGACCAAAATATAATATGTGAAGCAATATTCAGTCTATCTTTTTGCTTTTATGCTAACATTCAGAAATCTTTTTCATTTAAATCTGATATTGATGAAGGAAACCTGAAGGAATAGGCTACCCCAATTAACTACAAACTCCTGTAATGGATCTGATTTTTTTGACTTTGCCTTCTCAAACATAGGTAAGAAACTGTGTAAGTATATAAAAATTCTCAATCAGCATGATAATAAAAAACAAATTAAATACCCTCATGTAAAAGAATATAATCCACTTCATATTTTTCTGCCTCTGGAGCTAATGAAGAAACAAATATATGACAGAAAGTAGTTATAATGCTTATACAACTACTGGAAGATAGGTCAACACCACAGCAATGCAAATGCTCTGAGGACAGAAGTGATGCAGAATAGGATTTTATGGAAAGCTCTGCACATTTTCCAGCTTTAAGATATAAGCCAATGCTTGTTAAATCCGGCAAGAGAGTTTCCTCTAACTTCAAGGGGCATTGAATCAGATCATAATGTAAAAAGCCAATAACTGGAACAACACACTAATTTAGAGTTACTCTTTACAACTCACAGTGATAAAAAAATCTAGTTTCACTGCTTCCTACTATACTATTAATGACAAATTACATAGGCCCTCAAATGCTGTTTTTCTTTTAATAGGCCACATTAAATATTTCCATTCCAGAAAGCATGCCATTTTGGCAGTAGACCCTCATGAGTTCACAGCACTAGGACAAAGTAGTGGTAAATATTCCTTACACAACTAAATACATATCAGTATATCAAATCCCAGTTGCTAGAATACAAATGAAAGGAGACAACTTAAAAAATAACTGAAAATAAAAATGTCAGACCTAATAAAAGGATGGGGTTAGCAGTGGCAACATTGGAGAATAGTTCAATAAACATAACATTCATGTTTTAAAGACTGTCATACATGAAGTGTTGTTTGACAGAAGAACTACTAGGAGAGTGTCTCATACAAAATTTGTATAATGAACCTAAATAAATTATTTTTTCCCTTCTTCAATGTGAGCTTTGCTCACTGCAGACATTCTCTTTCTCTGAATTTTTTATTTTTTAATGAAATCATTATATTGACTTGGGCTTTATGACATCCATACGTGCTTTTATGTCAAGAACTATTATTATTTTTGTTATTGATTTCACAGCAAGCAGAAAGCTGAAGTGTAAAAGAATAGTTACTTTAAAACCCCCAAACATCTTACCAATAAAAAGTGAACTTATGAAAGGACTGATTAAGTACAATTGTTTTTTCATGCAATTTTTTATTTATTAAATTTGGTTCCAGCATAAAGTTCTGTCTCAACAGACACTCCATCCTGGTGGTCTAACACCTTGGGGCACCGCTTGAAGAATGGATGGAGCCTGACACTTTGAAGCGGTTAATTCTGTTTCAGGTTAGTATTTATCAGACACAGTATACTACTCATTTCAAAAGGGGGGTGGGGGCAGGGCTCACTCTGCTAATGGGAACGTATTTGTACTGTGTAAAGAAAAAGGCTGGGATCCACCTGGCTAGAGAGCAGCTCCGTGGAAAGGGACCTGGGGATCCTGGTGGACAGGAAGCTCAACATGAGTGAGCAGTGTGCTGCTGCGGCCAAGCAGGCCAACAGGATGCTGGGTTGCATCAAGAAGGGCATCACCAGCAGAGATAAAGAAGTCATTGTCCCACTCTACTCAGCGCTTGTCAGGCCACACCTGGAATACTGTGTACAGTTCTGGTCCCCGTTATACAAAAAAGATGTGGACAGGCTGGAGGGGGTCCAGAGAAGGGCCACCAAGATGATCAAGAGTCTGGGAAGCCTGCCGTATGAGGGTAGGCCGAGAGAGCTGCACTTGTTCAGCCTTGAGAAAAGGAGGCTTAGAGGTGATCTCATCACAATGTACCAGTACCTAAAGGGGAACTACAAAGAAGATGGAGACTCCCTTTTTACAAGAGTCACATGGTGAGGACAAGGAGTAATGGGTACAAGTTACTCCCAGGGAGATTCTGATTGGAAACGAGAGGTAAATTTTTCACAATGAGAACAGTCAATCATTGGAATAATCTCCCCAGGGAAGTGGTTGACTCCGCTACGCTGAACACGTTTAAGACTCAGCTGGACATGGTGCTGGGCCATCTTGTCTAGATTGTGCTAGATTGGTTGGACCAGATGATCCTTGAGGTCCCTTCCAACCTGGTATTCTATGATTCTATGATTCTACAATTCTATGATTCTATGAAATGATTGACCCAGGACTGGGTCAAGGTATTGAAGCACAGCAACAAAGGAAAGTGCAATTCATTACTCTGCATGTTTTGTGATTAAAAGGGAAAGTTCTCTACAGACCACATCTCTTGGAACAAGAGAACACCACACTTCACCGCCCATACCACAGAGGTATTTAAGTTTTACATATTATCATTTTAGACCTTTAGCTTAGTCCCTTGCTTTGGAATCACAGATATCACTGTTAAACAGTTTTCAGTACAAAATACACATTTTTGATTTGTCAGTAGTGTAATTACAAGGCAACAGCAATGGAAGTAGGTAAATACACCGTATATAAATTCTTAAAGTAGCTTTCTGTCAGAATTATCCAGTCTTTTCAAATGCACATCTCAGCTTTTTCACTTCTAATTGAAATCATACATTGATTTATCACTCAGTTTATCTACAAGAAAGAAAAAATACTTTTCTGGTAAATATTCTTCAACTTATTTAAATCCAGAAGAAAATAATAGGGAGGAAATCTAGAGTGGATAGGGATTGATGGAAGATGGAAAAAAACAATCAGTATTTCCAGTTTTGTGAATATAATTTGAAATGGATCTTAAATAAACATAATGAAGAGAAAAGAAAAGTCCAAGAAAAAACAGTTTTAGTTGCCTGCTGAACATTTGTTCAAAAGGCAATCATGGTAGATGTCTTCCTGCATATCTCAGGTCTCAAATGAAGAAACTACAGACATAAAAGTTCAAGAAGAACTGGAAGGAACAAAATCCAGAAAAGTCGAAGAACTTATTTAAGCTTTTCCTGGGTTAAGGGACAGAGATGAGGAATAGAACACAATAAATAGTGATGAAAGTGTTCAAGTTAAAAAAGAAGGCAAGACATTTCAAAACAAGACTGAGCCATTTATGTCTAATCCATGTTCACATCTGAGGTTCAGGCAAACCATTACTGCTTTCCAATTCATTCAGCCTTATGCAGATTTTTAAACAGGCCCCCATATCTACGACAGGGATTTTATCCCTTAGTATAATAAAGGCAAAACTCCACTTGACTTCCTGGGAGCCAGGACTGTAATTAATATCTTTAACTTACAGTACATATATGTAAGCCACTTCATCAGTTGTTCTGAATTCCTTTGCAAGACTACAGATGCACAGAAAGCCAACAGCAACTTCAGAGGATAAAATTATATAAATGTACTTCCACTAGACTAATTAGCAAGTTTCCTATCAAATTAAGAGTTTGAAGTATTTTGACATGTTTGAAAAACAGAGCTGAAGTAGCTTCAGAAGACAAAGGGGAAACACGTCTTGGACAACAAAATCTTAAAGCAAGGACATTTCTAATTTCTGCAGACTGAAAGGTTTCAATCCAGCTTGGCCAGCATTCCATACAGCCCCCGCATCCCTGGGGACCCACGCAGGGGCTCTTGCCCTCCCCCACTGAGATGGTGGGATACTCCATCTTATGATGAGCCCAGCCCCAAATGACATGATAGTCCACACTGATTCTTATAGCAGAGGACAAATGTGCCACCTGGTTTCTGTCCACGCATCTGACTGTAGCACAGCAACACAGCAACCCTTCCTGGTCTGGGAGTCCACACACGGTGCAGCTAATTCATGAGCGAGGGACCCACTGACAAAGTCAGGCTAGAGCAAGGGCTTCTGGAGGGGCAGAGAGAAAGTGGCATAGTACTACTGGTGCTTGAGACACAGTCGCTTCAGACAGCATAAAAAGAAGCAAAATTGTTTCCCTCATCATGTGAGAATTGACAGGAGTGATTTTGTGGTTTTACTCTCGTCAGTGATGCACTTTGTGACATATTATTCCACACATATTATTTCTCAAATTGCCAAATACGGTTCTTGGCCTCCTTATACATAGACGTTTAGCCCTTCTTGGCAAAAGCTAGCTTGTGTTTGCATCAAGTCTATTGGAGTCAAATAATAGACACCATCTCTTGAGGCCAGTAAAGCACTTCTTGAAATGCAATGCCCAAAACTGGCTACAGTGCCCCATGTGATCACTTAGTAGCACATATGTAGGTTGGACAAACTGTAAAGATTGTTTGATGTCTCCCATTGATATGATGCCATCACTCATTTGATGCACTTACTACAAAACCTGGCAACTGGAGGTATGACTTCATGTGCCAACTATGCCCATATTCTAAGAACAGGTTTTCTAATTTGCCTTTATTAGGGGTATCATGCTAATAACTTTAAGCTATTTCAATTTTATTTCCACCACAGATAAAATCATTTCTATTTCTATGCTTCATTACCACTGCTGATTCTTCTTTGGCTCCCATTTTCTTTCCATTGCGTCATCATCAATGAGAAACGAAGAACAGAATTCTTTTAGACTTTTCAGTCACACTAACATAACAGCTCACATATTTTCTTGCTTCTTTTCATATTTATAGCTAAATATAATTTTATTTTTGCAATATTGGGACTTTTTTCAAGATCTAATTTACCTTGACTTTTCATGTTTGTCATTTAAATCCTCTGTATGTTGCTAATAGATGTTGCTATAATCTATAAAATGTTGTCTTATAGATAAGTATGTGCCAACAGATATTGGTCATTCAGGAAAGATAAGAATCATTAGTTTTCCTTAGGGGGAGGAGGTCATCAGAGATCCTTGCTGGTCAAAAAGGCAATATTAGCTAATAATAATAACAGCTAGCTAAGCTGCTCATAAAGACAGGTTGCACAAACTTAGTAAGCTTTCAAAGGCTCCTCTCTAAACTAAGAAGTCCTAAAGAAGGACTTGTTCTGAACAGATTTCCTTAGGCAATTTTACCTCTGGCTTATCACTTCATTTTGTGGTTGACTTCTGAACAGCAGGTGTTGCCATCAGTCATGAGGGACACAGTGAGCAGTTTTGGTCTTCTTGCACTATCAGCCTGCCTCCCCAGACATGAAATGGAGCTCATGGTACAGAGTTAACGAAACATTAGGTTGTTACTCCTGCCTTTTTGGACACACTGTTTCATTGATCTCAGTTATGGGAGTCTCTAAGATAATCAAAGGGGTGCATGTGCCCATCACCAGCCAATATAAAGACAGAAGAGGAAAAGTAAATTTTTAACACCAAAAGCTTTGGCAGTGCCATCTTGCTCAGTATGATATAATGTTCCCAAGAGAATGGACTTTGAGAAGAAACCAAAAAGGAGAGAATAGTCTCTCAACAGAGTAACCACTGTGCACACAGTTTACAAACAAAAATGCTAAGAGACGAACGAGAAAAGAGAGCCAAGAAGTGCAGGAAAGAATGGTACTGGAAGCCATAGTTCAGAACCATTTTGTACTAAGAAACAAAAGAAAGTGCAGTAGTCACAATGCACAGGAAGAGAAGAAAAACAAAAAGAAGTAAAACGAGAAAATATGTGTTTCTCTGTAAGCACACAAATGAATTGACAAAAACTCTAACTGTAAAAATCAATATATATCAGACATAAACCATGCCCCTGTCCCAAGAAGGAGTGGATATATGTGCCCTTTCTTGATACGACCTAGGTTACAAAGCCTCTGGTTTCAAGTGCTAATGGAACACCCACCCACTTTGTGAATGTATGTATGTGCTCCCATTGGAAAAAAAAGGCAACAGACCATGAACATTTCCTTTTCTACTATAACCTTGCTTTAACCCCTCATTGGTAAAATCATGCCATACATTAACAATGCATGTTTATATGGGCATATATGCATGAGTTCATATCCATGCACATATATAAAGTTTATTTTTACTTTCTTCAAACTTCAGAAATTGGTTATGTGCTGGTTGTGTTTCAGATAAAGAACACCTCAGAGCCTTTCTTACTGAACCCACAAAGGTTCAGAAACCTGCATTTAAACAAGAGTGCTATGTTAATATTACCATGTCTTTATAAATACACATCAATAAACATGTAAAACCACACAACACAATGTAAAATACAGATGGTTTGCCTCAGGATATTATGCTGAGGGAATTAAAAATGGCTTACTTTGCTGGTTCATGCACATACAAGGAGTAAAATGATTACATATTTTCATTGTTAGAATAACACCACCTAAACCTATACTATTTGTTCGGAATTTACAGTATCTAAACAGCCTGTGAGCATTCATATCTGAGATTTCCTTTGAGAGTTCATACTCAGAGTCAGTGCTTCTTTGCTTTCTGATAAAAAGCTGAAGAATGTCGGTGTTCCTGGATGAAGCCCTGCTCCCACTGGAATCAAAAGGAAAGCCACAAGAAACTACAAAAAGCTGGAATTAATCTCTAGGGGTCCATGGTTTATACCACCAACAAAGATGACCACTTCTGCTTTAGGTATTCATATCAACTGCTACATCTGTTTTGTAGTCTCAAAAAGAGACTCACAAAGCATTATATTTGCTTAAAAATCTTGAGGAGATTGAAACGTGGAATAGGAATGCCATAAAAATGTTTTAAATTGTAAGAACAATGAGAGACTTTGGAACAGGTTCTCATTGCTGACCAAATTTAAACTGGATAATTCTACTACTTTCTATATTGTAACTCCAAATTTCCATTGTTTTGATTGATATCACAGTCAGTTACATCTCAGTTGCAAATGATCCTTTCTACCAGAAAATTTGACCATGCCATTAATTCTCAAGATGGTCACCTCAGCTCTCCATAAAATGGCATAAGAAAAGATATGCACCTCAGAATGGAATCCATAAGAGCAGCATGCTGAGTAGGGAGCTGTTTGCCAATAGAGCCAACAGAGGAATGATGAAATCAAGGACATGCTTTAACTTTTGTCCTTTCCCAGGGTCTAGTGCCTTACCATGGACTAGGCAGTGGGAAGCTCATTTCACCCAGGATTCATGGTCTAGAACACTTTCCTGAAAATATTTGTTTGTGGGCTGCATTGCTGTAACTGTTGGCTGACTACTGTGATCCAAGAGGGATTTTTTTTTTAGCTTCTGAATGTTTCATTCAATATTCACTTCATATAATTCAAACAGCAAGCTCTTCTAGACAAGGACTACCATGGTTTTGGGTACTATCAAAGAACGGATACTGCATAAGAGAAACTGATGCTAGGAGGAGTGTATGTTATGGCATGTGGCTGCAGTTATGTGTGTAGCAGTAGTTTCAGTGTTGCTCATTTTCAGATGAACCAAATAATAGCCTGCACTGACATCTCCCCACAAAGGGGATATAGCACATAGAATAAAAAGAATATTCTAGCTCACTAGATGTTCATCTGTTTCATGTATTGTCAAGATCCATTCTGTAACTAAAAGGTTTTCTGTCCCTACACCTCTGATTAGAGGTCTGTTCCAGGTCCCCACTCATTTGATTATTGGGCAGGAAACTAAGAGTGAGTTTTTAAGTTTTTTCCATGATTGCTGTTTCTAAAGAATCCTTTTCGAATGTTTCATGGCTGGACTAAGAATTCTACTAAGAATTCCACATATTCCATATTCCACAATATGTCACAATTCAGTACAATTCTCCTTTCCTTGTAGTTCCCTAACTCAAGTTCTATGCAGCAGACACAAATTTGCACAACTCAGAGGACAGCTGCTAATCTGGTTGCTATTTTTTTCAGCCACATAGCCACATGTGTCTCTTACCTATCCCACTTTAAATGTGGGGCACTGTAATAAAGGATCTGTCATATTTACAGTATATTGAAGGCAATCTTGAAGCAGTCAGATTGCTTTCAGGTTGCCCAGAGAGACTATGGAGTCTCCATCTTTGGAGATATTCAAAAACTGACTGGACGAGGTCCTGAGCAACCAGCTGTAGGTGGCCCTGCTTGAGCGGGGGGGTTGGACTAGATGACCTCCAGACATCTCTTCCAACCTCAACCAGTCTGTGATTCTGTGATATCAGAACGGTGAAGCAGGTATCTGAAGATACTGCATGATGAACAACAAAGAAGAGTGCAATGAAGTAGAGTATGTTATTGGTATCAATCATTATTATATGAGAAAGAATGATGCCAAGGTTAGTCAAACTCTTGGGTACATTAAAGCAAAATTCAAAAGAATGAAAATATATAATTAGCGGTATGAAAATGTCTAATAAACCATTTTTTAATGTAGAAAACACTTTTACTGTATTCTTATAATAGCAATTTTTGAAAGTCTGCAAAATACACTTAGAACTCATATGGCTGGACAAATGATCAGGAATGGTTTCCAGATCATTTTCTTTAATGATGGGTTTGAAACAACTTAAATGTAATCTCAGACATTCTTCAGAAGACTGTCTTAATCTCTGAGGCTGCTAATGTTTGCATGACATCATTGTCATTACAATCCTGTCTCTTCACTCAGTAACGAGAAAAACTGAGGGAAACATGAAAAAGAGTTTTTACTAGCGTCCTACTCAGGTGTATAATTTCAAATTCCACTTCAAAATCTGGATGTTAGCTCACCACAAAATACATTAAAAACCCACAATTCTTTCATGCAAACCTAGCCACACAAGCGTAGTCAGGCAGTCCCCTTCAAAGTAGTTGTTTTATACCCCTACTTATCCTTGATACACCAGAGGAATGGATTTTTTCTTCCTAAAACTGAAGCATGCATCAGAACTTAACAGGCTCACATTTCTTCTTTTGTTATTCCACATTCAAGTGACTGAACATGTTTACATAGAGTATATTGCTTTTTACTCCTTTTTTCTCAAAACCCTGACATTCTCATACAACTTCTGCATTTAAAATAGTCGCTTCATTATGAAATAATGTATCACAAGAGAAAGACAACTGTCAAAAGAGTAAACCTTCGGTATGAAGGAACTTCTATGACTTCTTACATTCAACATTTTCCAAACAAAATGCAAGAGTAAATGGAAATTTTCAATATGATTCATCTTGGGCAGTGTTGTTTCTATCCCTATGTGGTATTTACAAAATTTCTCCAACTGGCATAAAGTTCGTATGTTACAAAAGCTGCAAGAAAGAGGAATATTTTTTAAAAAAGTAGGTGTTAACTACTGATCACATAGGCACAAAGCAGCATAATGAAGTCATTTGTGCCTGGCAGATCTAGACCCAACTGAAAGTAACTGCAGGTCGATGTATTTCTTCAGAGTACCTACATATACAGTTCAAATTGTCACCATAGTTTAAAAATTTTTAAAAGATACAAAGACCTCTTCTTCATAGAAAACCAACATTTTCTCAGATTAGTTGTCTAAAAGAAAGGGGTGTAAAAGCAGACATATCACTAAAACATTTAGCAGTTACCACAGTGACAGGAGGCATCCTAAATTTTGTTAGGTTTTAGTTTACTCCTGGATTAACTATTTAAATAAAGAAAATAAAGAGTGATTAGTTAGTAATCTTGTTATATGCTCATACAAAAAAATTTGCCAAGACGTAGTAAGTCTATTTAAATACATAATTTATACCAATGTAATTTTTAAAGAATAATAAATTAATGAAAATGCTAAACAACCTCAGTTCTGCCCTGCCCCGCCCCTAGAAAACGTAGTCTGATCTTTTTACGTAAGTTAAATTTACTAAAGCCTCTTAATATTTACTAATGACTTTTAGGTAGAGTAAGTAATAGACATGTATTCCAAAATTTATTAAAGTGAAAGTACAGTGATTATATAAAAAAATTCCAGATGTCTATTCCTCTGACCTAAAATAGTAGAAAAGAAGGAAATGTATATTTTCATCTTCCATAAACATATGTATGCAACAAAGTTTAACCTGAGATTAAAATGTAACTTTATACATGAACTGCAGAATTGCACCTTCCTGATCAAAGTCATGGAAATGTAATTTCATAAAAAATCATTGCACTGTTATTATATCACTTTCCCAAAGAAAGAAACAGAAGGACCAGGGAGATTCCACTGTGTCAAAAATACTTCTGGAAGCAACTACTGAATGTAATTCTTAAGATGAATCTTGAAGAAAAGGAGAAGCCAAATGTGTTTTCCATGTATAATGAAGTACAGTTGTTGGCAGTCAAAAAACATAAAACATAATGAGGCTTCACCACATGAAAAAAGTATCTTCCCACTACTTAGTGACACATTGCAACAGTTTGAACATGAAAGAGTCCAGGTAGCTCATTAGTAGCAATGTGAATGTGCCTTTATAGTCTCCATAGACTATGTTCTCAGAGTCATGGGCTATTGTCGCTTGGAATCTAATACACTAAAAAGCCTGGATAAGCCCTAAATCTGAGTGCTTTCCTGCCTTTAAAATGGGCAATCCCACTTGTCAAAGAATGGAAGATGATTTTTTACAGTGCAGGCAGCTACAAGGCAGCTACAAGAGTCTATGGCAGGATCAGCCATATGGCATGAATTTTCCGTTCATGATCACTACAGTATGTATAACCGTCTTGAGGAGAGGGAACGTTAATTGCACTTTTGCCATTCCAAAGATAATTATTATAAAATTTTCCAAATAGACTTATATTTTGAGATGATCACTGTTAACATTAGTAATTACAAGAAGTGTTCTGAGATGCAAAGTTTTAATGGCAAAATAGATCATCACGTATCAAACGAAAAGAAAAACCGTGGACACATAAATGTAGATCATTCTTGTTAAGTGGAATTTATCAAAGAGTATGAATGCCATTTATCTGAAGTCAACAAAGGCTGCCTCTGGCTTTTCTGATTAGTACTCATTTAGCTCTAGACTATTAGATGAAAGCTCAAACCAATGGTTCACAAGTAATTTGAAAATTATGCACACCAGGGTGCACTGATTCATCTTGCTTACAGGAATGTTCTACGTGTCTGTTATCCTGTAAAAGCACAGGTCATGATGCCTCTCTAGCAATCACTGGTATGCAAAGAGGACAAGATAGCTTACCAGCCTGTGTACTGAATTGCCAATGGCCTGTGGTCTGCCACGTTGTAGGTACATCTTCTCTCTTGTATTGCTCTGGTGAAACAACTGTCCCAGCTAATGCATTTGCTGGGACCACACATAGCTCTTTTCCTGAACAGTGTCAAAAAGCAGTTCCATTCTCCAGAACCACCCTCATGGAACCCTGCCTGCCACCAGCTCATGAGTGTCTTCAAGCCTGAGCTAAACTAGTTAGATTAGCAAATAGGTCTAAATCCCTATTTTAATACCACTGTGTGTACTCAGGCTGCTTTTGGTTTTCATCAGGAAAACCAAACCTTCATGACCAAGTGCAAAAAACAACCTCTTAGTGCCTTTGTTATCCAGTTTGAAAACAGGGATAAGAAGACTAACCTGAGGCTCCTGTGAAGGCAGGTAGAGTGAAAAAACTGGTATACCACAAGTAAGAAAGAGGAAGAATTTATGTGTGTTATATACGTCAATATATTTTTAAAAGTATTGTTTTCTTGAACTTGTAAATATATTCCTAGTTACTTACTTAATATACTATAGAATATGAAAAAAAATCTTTAGTCCTGTGTTTTGATGAAATTTAATTTTAAGAAGAAATTTTTAAGATGACTGCAATCTTGTGCAGATTCACCTTTAAATCTTTTAAATCCATACTGTAAGTCTTAGTTATACTTAAATATAAATGCCTCTTCAATAGTCTCCTATTCCTGTGCAAAATATGAGATGAGGGTGTACATATTTTTTTCTTTGTAACCTTGCACTGTTACTAAGAGTAGGTCTGGAATACTCTTCACTTCTTCCCCCACAAAAGAAAGCAGGAATAGAAGGAAAGCATGAACTGATTTTGCTTTTCACTTTACATTTTAACTTTGTTAAATTGGTAAGTTTAATGAACCCATCAAAGGTGCAATTTCTGGATTCCTCACCATTGTAATTTAACTCTAAAACAGTAGGGTCTACATGTGGAATTACTTATTTTATAATATGAAGATTATTTACAAACAAATTATTCAATGTTGTTTGCAGCCATTTGGGAAATAAGGACTGTATTTTAAGTTCCTACAAATGATACACTTTGCTGTTTGTCAGTTCCTCATTAACCTGAGACCATTTGGATAGCATATATGATATACATATATATCACACCGGAAAATTGCAATGAATGTATCTGAAGTCATGCATTTTGAAAAGGGATTATAAGTATGGAGATGAGGGAAGAAGGGCACAAGGAGAAGGCATCCTATGTACTGAGTTTATAAAGTGCCCAGAAATAAGATTCTCAGAACAGAAGATTGCTACTCAATTGACACATTCCTCAGATGTGACTTCAGTACACTCAGTGCTGGAGATCCCAGTAGCCAGCACACGAAGAACTGAGACTATTGCCAGACTATTAGAAACAAATAGCTTTTACTAGCCAGATACTAGATCAACAATCGTAAAGAATAACCTGAACCAACTTCCATGGACAAAGCCCAGGGACTTCAAATACAAGCATTTACAGAAGTATCACTAAGACAAAAACTGATACATCAAATTTGTTATTTTACAAGAGAAAATCAAATACTTTTTGTAGGGCATATTTCATTTCTAAAAGAAAATTTTGCTGGTATACTACAGTTGGGAAAATCCATTATTTAATAGAGGAAACTAAAATCTTAACATAAATAACCCCTCTGAAGTAAAAAAAAAGTTAGATAAATGATCAGTTTAGTTCTCTATACTCATTATTAATTCTTTGTAATTTTTTGCAGTCTTCTGTTCTTTTCAAACTAAGATGTTACAGACTCACTGAATTATATTTTTCTTTTCTACTTTAATGTAATTTCTATTAATAATGAATTATTTATCCTACAGTAATGAGGGAAATACAATATTATTTATGTGAACATCATGTAAAATATCTTTGGGTAAAAATGCAAAATAAAATTTTAAAAATCATATTTTGATTTATGTTATCTATCATTTAATTGGCAAGTATGCAGATTCCTACATATGGTTTTGACTATAATCCTACAAAATATGAAAGCCCCTAAATATGCACCATGGTAAACATTCTCTATAGCTAGCAAGTGACATGGTGAACACAAAATATTAACAATATTTTAATTTTCAGGGCACTGAATATTTACCAATTTGTGTTATCTTTTCAAAATTCTAAATATGGAGAAATATTCTGCAGGAAAAAATGCAATGCCACATTGCAATTTGGAACAAAAAAATTACCAAAATGATATACACTCAGAAAATACTCAGAACACTAACAGAAGACTAACCAGAGTTAGTTTCCTGGAATTTCTTAGCTCACAAAAGAAAAACAGAAGAGAAATTAGATTAATAGCTTTCTTAAAATGTGTTTTTCCTAAGTGCACGATTTGTACAGCCAAATGAGAAGTTTAAATGTAGCATGTCAAGTAACAAGCTCATTCAGTGTGCTGTACCTCAAATATACATATAAAAACATTTGCATTAAGTAACTCGGGGGGGCAGTTAGAATGTACACATTAAATTTAAACCCAAGTTTTAAAACAACTGTAAGTCTTATAAGGAGAAGTCTGCTGTTTATATTATAATAGAAACAAAAGCAAAGAACTTCAAGGCATGAAATTTAGGGCATGCCTATACTGTGAAATGGACCATGGTGCTGTTACCCTTGAGTCAACAGAGAATCAAGGCAATATGTTCATATGGTTTAGTACAGCACTATGTAGTCTTACTTGTGTGAGTTCACAGGCAATGTAGCCATGTTAGCTTGGTACCACCTTCCAGTGAGTTAGTAAGGCTGACAAGAATTATTAGCTCATCTACAGTGCTGGAATAAATCAGTTAAACTGTCCTAGGCCACAAACTGGCTTGCCAGTACTCAACTGATGAGTTTAAGTCTGGTGTGAATAAAGCAAGGCTGGAGCCTTCATGCACACCTACATAAATATGTCCTTACCGCTATCAGGACTTCAGTCTTTACTGATAAAGGGAGGCCGTTTGTCAATAACTCTAAAGTGGAGTAGTCTGCACAGATATTCACAGTCTGTGTATGCAAGTGCAGTCAAGCATCTTAGACTAGGGATAACTGTAAGGTTTGCATTCCCCTGTTCCGTGTCCTGCTGTCTGAACATGAGATAAATACCATAGAGAGTGCCCCGCCTTTTTGGTTACAAACCCAACCTCTCCCTTTGAAAAAGAACTTCAAACCAAAGGGAACGGATGCAGCTGTGAATGTGCACAACACTTTCCCAAGAATGCCCCCTTAGTTTTTAAGGAAACAGTCTTTTCCTTCAGATGATTATCCCTGCATACTCATGCTTTGGGTGACCCCAAGCAGCATCATTCCTAGCCTAACTGATTAGACAAACTAGAAGGACATATTCACTTTAGCATTGGCATAATTCATAATAAAAGCATGGGTCAATCTTCAGGCAGCAATTATACACATCACTTACTTAGAAACATTTCCAGAGTTTTCCCGGGAGTGCCTTTGCCTTGAGCTGACATCTTGCTGCCGCTAATTCTCTCCAAGACCGTCACAGCAGATACACACAAAGCTGGCACTACTTTGGGCAGCAACTTACTGAAAGCCTCATGAATATAAGGAAAACAAAATAATATCTTTTAAAAAAGCCTGAATCTATGTATTTTTCCAGGAAAGACAATGGTTACCAAAAGGTCATTTTCATTAAAAGATGAAGATACTAGGCTACAGACATAAAGGTTCACAGCAAGTTGATATCCCTTCCTGTGATATGGTCTCTAAAGGGAGAAAATGTCAATTGCTCAAAGAAGTTAAGGATGTCAGCATATGAAAAAATCAAATACTCTTCCACAAAAGTACTGAGCATAGACTGATGCTAAGTGCATCTTCACACAGTTCACAGAATTCCTCATGCTAAGAGGTGAAGAAATGGGTCTTCTGGGATTGGAAGGGATCTGATTACATTCAACATTAGAATGCCAGTCCACTTCAATATGTATTTGCAGGTTCCTTTCTGTTATTAATTATGTGCCAAATAAACTTGCTTTAACCCTTAGAGTCACACAGTATTCCTGTAGTCTGGAGCAGATTTATAAAATTTGTGTGGAAGCTTCATGCCAAGCCATTAGACAAGTCTGTCACCGAAGTTAAACACTGCACTGGTAAGTGGAGTTGGTTCTGCAATCAAGCGTTATCGCTACCATGTGTGTGAAGTAATTGTCTTGGAAACACGCTGCCTTGCTTTCCTCTGTATTTACAGTGCTAGAGGAAAACAGTTTGAAAAAAGCAGAAACAAAAGGACATGTATTAGAGCCTCAGATAAAGACAAAAGATAGATCCAACAGGGATCTCTAGGCTGGTCCTGGAGTAGAAAAGCTGGCATCTTCCTATAGGTGCTCCTGTTGGCAGAAGAGCTAGCAATAGAGGGAAACTGGGAAAAGGTCAATTACAGGGCCAAGCGCTGGCTGGCAGCAGAAGCTCCTGACATCAAGCCAATAGCACAGCTTGAGGCCACTGCAGACATTGGCTGTTTCAGGAGAAGCAGAGCTCTGTACTTTTTCTTTCCTCTATACTCGCTTGAATGTTTCACATGTAACATATAGAAGCACCAGTTTTTGATCCAATTTATTATGAACTTCCTGAGTTCCTTCTGTAGTACACCAGCCACACAGAAGGTAAGAATGCCCTTCTTTACAAAGCCTGGACCAACAAAAAATCCTTGAAATCTAGGACCAAATTCTCTACTGAAAACACCCACATTTTTCTCAGTAACTAAATAAGAATCCAAAGGTGAACATCCATGAGTTCCTGATGAGACAAACCGTAGAGAGAATATCAGAGTTTTTCCTGATACTTCTGCCTAATTCAGGGTTTGGATACCCAAACACTTAGCTGCATGTGTTCTTCCTTTAAAAACAGAGTGGGACTGGGCCCCCAAAACAGAGGCACAGGTAGATTCTCAATCAATCAGTTCATCTAGGAGATGATAGAGAGGCCAACAATGAAAGAAAATGACAAAATTGACACTAAAATGTCAACACAGGCAACATAAACCAAAATCCAGTAACTCACGTAGAAGATAACTAAAGATGCAGAGTATAACTAAAGCACTACAGCAAAAGAGCTTTACCTCCACTGGACAGTTAAGAAGAGAGGTGGTATATGCTCTAAGAGTTTCAGACAGTAAACAATGGAATATCAGGAACATGTCCTGTGGTATTGCAGAGGCTATAAAAGTCTGGGGTCTTGTTTGCTGCCAAGGTTTGCAGGTCAGGTTTAAATTTTATCCTTACACATCTAATTCTGTCAAGTTAATTAGCAGATGCCCAGATGTGCATGAAAACTTGTGGAAATCAGTCCCACTTGCACCTGTGTGGAATACTCACATAGAAAATAGTTACAAGAATTTTTCTTCACACTTTCAAGATTTTAACATTTTCTTGAATAAGTTCTGATAAAAACTGTTGTATATGCACCTTTTCACAAAGAACTGTGTTATTTTCTGTATTTAGGTTCCCTATTTATGATGTTATATAACATCATGACTGTGGCTCTAGGTACACTCTAGTAGGCTTCGCTACTATTGTAATTTCATTACAACCTCTGGACACAATATTGCTCCAAATGAAACAGACAGCTGTTTCCAAAATTTCAATCAGAGCAAGGTCTATAGTTTCAATCCTGTACTTTGAGCACACAAAACATGAAAGCACCATTGCTTATATTTTGAAATCACTGTAAAATTAAGTACAACTACAATGTTTAACCTTGAAACAAAGATCTGTATTTAGAAAGAGATCCTGTCTCCAAATATCAAGATTTTTCACCATACGTATTGTATAATGTCCTATTTAGGCCAATCAAACCTCAAGCTCTTGGCCTGAAAAGCAGACTCCACAGCCAAATAAAATAGAACTGAGGATCTGTTATAAATATTTAATGAAAATTTGTCAAACCCAGAGTTTTCAATCCTGTGAGTATATTTTGTATTCTAAAGGACTGAAATATTGTATAATTAATTAAGCTATTTTCCAGTTTTTCTCTAAATTTTATCATGTCTTAGAAAATGGCTCTGATGTAAATTAATAATATGCTATTTCTTTTTAAATTAGAATACTTACTAAAACAATTTCCTTCCCAGAAATCTGGGATTTAAAACTATATTTTTCAAGTTATAAGTCTGGAAAATTGGATTTACTCACAGAAGTGTGTTTGACACTACTACTACTATTAGTCCATTCTTATTCACAGTGATCCAGATAATCCTTTGCATTTTATATGTAAACAATAACATGAGAATCCACTGTTCCATAACACAACCTTTCTCCCATATGGCTATTAGAGCAAAATTCCATTTGTGTTTTACTATTACTATTCTTGATGAAATGTATTTCATTTCTAATGTCATTGTCTTGCAAATACAAGGAATACCTCTTTTTTATTCATCTCATATTTACTGTTCTTTTTTTAGTATTTTTTCATTACCCTTTCATGTTTTAAGAACTTTTCACCTTATAAAAATAAGTATCAGCTCTACCCTTTCCTGTACTTTAAAGCTTTGCACTAAAATTGTGTGCCAATACACACTTTTTCCTTGTTCCTTTCTTTTCTTCCAGATTCTGTTCTACTTCTGTTTCTTTTTTGTTACATTTGGTGAGTTTAACTGTATAAAATTATTTTACATAATGTTTTAATACTCTGATGTGCCAAATTGCTGATACTTCTTTTGAAGAATAATTTTAAGTCAAATCACTGTCAAATATATTCTACTATATTCCAAAGAACAAACCTGTGATCTAGATACATTTTTCTCTAGTTTTGCCTGACTCAGATTTCTCCTTTTGATCACAGACAGACCAGAAACAGGGAGAAATCTTACTACCTATTTACGTAGTAGATATATATATTTCCTTCAGGAACAAAAGATTTTGCACATGGAAACAAATAAACTTTTCTTCTTTTTTTTTTTTTAACTGCCAGTACAAAGTCAAGAACATTAAACTGTCAAGGTCTGAAGGGTAGGCACAGTGCTAATGCCTCAGCTTTCAAAGGTACCTTTTGAATAAACACAAGCAACCAGATTAATAATATCTTCCATATATAAGTGTAGAGCAGGATGGTGCAATTAGCCTTCTGGGAATCTAATATTTCATATGGGAGAACATAAAGTATAACTGTGTCAACATGTAATTATCCAAACATTTATTAATGGCATAAGCTAACACTAGTAAGAATTGTATCCTTAAAGCAAATCCTTTCCCTTGGTTCTTATTTCATTTGAAAAAGTCAAAACTTAAAGAAGTTGTAAGACTGATGGATCACTTTGGAACAACATATCCTAGAGTTGCCATCATTCCTATAAAGTTTAATCCATAAGGTATATTATATTGCCCTACATAGCTAATAAAGTAAGTTTTTTAAGAGGCTCAAACTGATCTATGTTAAAATTGAGAGGAAAGCATTCTTTTAAAGAAGGTGACTCTACTCCATTGTCTTCCTCAAAAGCACAAGTTTCATAGCACTTTGCATAATGATACATAATACCAAAAAAAGATTAAACAAATAACATTTGTAAAGATCTCTGCATATTCCATGAAGGGTTGTCTCTTCTACTTTTATCAGGACAGATCTCAAAGACAAATTCTACTGAAGACAAAATATGAGTTACCAGGAACTGCAATAGAAAAACCCAACAAGCCCCTGCCCTAATGAAAGATAAAGTTTGTTTAGTATGTATATGGATCCAGGAGCAACAGCCTAACCCAGACGTGGCTAACTGTGCTGCTTCAGTTGAGCAGATGAGCAGAACAGCTTTAACTGTAGGAACTGTCAGCAAGTGTTTCAATTAAGATTATGAGTATTTTCTTTCTCTGCTTTTGGTGTGTTTGCTACTTTTCTAGCATGAATTTTCATGTCTGTAATCCCCATTGCTTCTTTCCTAGCCATCTTAATTTCTCCACAGAATTTTCCAACTTTTGTCTTCCTTTTCTTTTCCCCTACTGCAATGCTTGCTTCCTTGTCAGTTGAGAAATTTCTCTTCTGTTCTCTTTCCCTTGCCTCAGAGGCCCAGTCTAACACATTAACTTATTTCCTTTTTGCTCTTCATTACTTATTAACATATCAATGTCATCTGGCTCTTCCTCCTTCCAATGTAAACATTCCTTAGTTTCTGTGTCCTTAAAAGGCCTACTTTTGTCCACACTTGTTTCTCCAGTTACAGATCATCTCTCATTTACTTAATAACAAAGAATGTGCTGTTTGCAGTCAGGTTTGGTGGGTTTTTTTCCAGTCCTCTTCTCTAATGTACCTTTTGTCCTTGAATTTCATTGAAATAATTCCTGAAAATCCTTCTAGTGATTTGTTCCTAGCCATAACTGAGAATAAATGCCATCCTTATTTGCTTCCGGCTATCAAGCTGCCTTCAATACAGCTGACAATGCTTTTCCTGGAGTCTAGATCTCTCTTGGCTTCCTTGATTCTTCTCTGTCCTGATTATCTTTCTGCTTCATAAATCAGTCCTTCAGAAGAGCATTCTCATTTCCCAGTCAATTCCCTGCATCTCACAGAAGTCTTCCCTTACTTTTCTCTTTCCCCTCCTCTCTTTATGTCTTAACTTCAGATAATGTCAAACTACTATTTCTCTCAGCATGACTCACAGTTAAACCTCTATTCCAGACCTATCTCCACACCTGTCTAATGATTCACCATTATTTCAAGTCTAACAAGATTAGATCAAGGATCTTCATTTCTCTTTCACTGCAATTTTTGCTCAAACCTTCTCCATCATTGTATACAGCAACTTGTCCCTGGGACAGATAAGTTGGAGATCATCTGCAACTTCAATTTCCTTCTACATCATCACCTCTAGGTTATGTGTTAGTCCTACAAATTCTTTCTGCTTAAGATCTCAGGGATATGGTCTTCCACATTCATTTAAACAGCTAAAAAATTTATCTAAGTCTAGGTCTCATTGAAAAAATAACCTTTTTCCTCAGCTTGCTAATTGCTTTCATCCTTATTTTCCTTCACTATTGTCACCCCTTGATTCAAAACAAACAGAAGTCCGTCACTTTGACCATGCCACCACCTTCCCTCCTTTTTTCACTGCATCAGACCTAAGCTAGTCGTTTTCACTAGCAAATTTGCAGTTTGTTTCTGCATCAAGCTTTGAGCATCTTGCTTACACAGGAGCACAACTCATCTGCGTCAGGCATCTTCGCAATGAAAAATTCTTTAGCCTGCCTTTCTATTTAAAAGAATAAAATGGTTATTTGGAATGCTGCAAAGTGTTTATTAGTGCTACAGTGATCTATTTGACATTCACTTATAAAAATTAATCTAATTGATTCAAAACTAAATCAATAGCTAAAATCAGAAAATCAAAAAGATGATGTTTGAATGACAAGGAAAATTACTCCTGAAAATATTATAAACATAATTGTAATAATCTTTGAGGTTTACTGTTATGGTAATATAAAGTAAGAGAAAACATGCATGTAAGGTATACTGTTAGTCTTCCAGAGTATTAATTCTTGCAGGTTAATAATAGAAAATGTCAATGTTGGATAAAGTTCTTTCACAGAATGACCAAAGACTCCATACAGACTTACAGACAGGACTGGAAAAATTCTTGTATGTTTATTCTGAGCAACATAATGAGGACTCACAGGCAAGTGGAAGAAAATTATTGTGATTTAAAAATGCAAAGAAACAGTTATTATTCTTTAATATCATAATTCTTTAAATTGGAAAGATTTACTAGCTTCAAAACGTTTGATCTATAGCTATATTTTTATCCTTTATATAACTTTTCAGTTAAAAAAAAAAAAAGACCATATTACATCAGCTATAATAATATGCCTTGCATGTCTTCAAAAAATAGCCTAAAATGGGCATTCAACACAAATTGCTAATGTCAAACACAGATTAAGTTTCTTTGGAACTCGGAATATTTAGCTCTGAGCATGCCGAATGCAGGTCTGATGTGAAATTCCGATACTCACAGTTGCCCACACATTGACCATAGAATCCCTCTATAGCGCAAAGACAATCTATAACAAGGCAGGGAAAGCAATCTGAATTTTCTCTAACTACATGCTGTGGCAAGAAACTTTCTGAATCAAGCAGACACACAATGGATGCTCATGAACTTATTTCTTTAAAAATATATATGTTTTTACCTTGTTGCAAACTCTCTGGCTCATCTGTTGGAGGTTTAGAAAATTCCCTAGTGCTGGTCCCAAAGAAATACATCTTTAATAAATGTCTGGAAATCAATCAAAATGGGTAATTCTGTCCACTGTTTTCTTGTGGTTCCCTTTGTTTTCTTTCCTTTGCTACTCCTTCCTTACCTACATTTAATTCACTCTCATCGACCTACTCCTTGCCATTTCTCTCCAGCTCCACTGCTGACTCAGCACCCATACAGTTTCCAAAGGGAAGTTTCCTTGTAGATCAAATGCTACGCAGAAGCCTGGATGGTGAGTATATTTCTGGCAGTCTCACTGCCCTGTCAAACCTTTTGACAAGCATGCAACTCTTCACATATAGCAATTTCTTGAGAACATGGTAACTCATCAGTTTTCCGTTATTATAATTTTTACATAGAAAGTCATTAAAAACAAACCAGCAAAGATGAAGGTAACAGTTTTGTTGCAAATACTTTTATGATTGATCTTGTCCTGCCACTTGATATAAAGCAAAGAACAAAAGTACAGACTGTTGATAACATCAGGCTACCATCCATTATTCATCCTCAGCATCCACAGTCCATTAATAGACGTATGAGCCATTCTGCAAGTACTTCAGTTTCTGAAAAAATTTGTTAGCATGATATCTTTTAAAAATCCACTAGTGAACCAGTAAGAGATTTCATGAGCAGTCCTTGAAACACATAGAATGTTGCACTTCAGTATCACAGGCAATATTAATATTAAGCTGGTTTTCAATAGGGACAGTTATGATCAGGAACTATATTCATAACTAAGCCAATATATACTTTCTTTTCAAACTGTATTTCACGGGATTTGCAATGACTTACAAAAGTAAGCCAAAAATGGCATATCATCAATGCTGAATTTCCAAAGCAAAGTAGTGTTCAAGCCAAGGTTACGAATTGTCCAGCAGAGCCACCAACCAATCAGACACTATTTGAAATGACGATGGAGCAGCTCAGATAAGGATGCATGGAAATCAAAAAGTTCTGCCAACGGTTCTGCAAGATTTAATTAGCCCTGGCCTGTCCACCTCAGCATAGTATCAGATCATATATGGGATCTAGCTGTGTAAAAATATTTTTTCAGCTGTACTGACAGGAAAAGATGGCTGCCTAAATTAACTTCCCATTTAGAAATGTTCAAATACATGTAAAAGCACAAACAGATCATTAATTTGCTTTCATTTTCTGCAATCCCATGAAAGATTTCTTTGCCATTACCCATCAGAAAAAAGGTTTTCATTTTGCCCAAAAAATTCTTTAACTTTTTAAAAATACCTGCATTTCTTAAATAGCATGAAGGAATAAATGTCTTCAATGACAAGTGACAATATTTATAGCATCACAATTACAAGTGGGCTGTAATGGCAGCCACAAACGGTGAAAGCTACACAAGCACACATGATAAACAACAACTTTCCTAGCGTGCTTAAATATATGAGGCTAATTTTACCATAGATCAGGCCAACACTTTCAGTATCTGGGATGGAACTGGACCATTAATAAGCTATATAGCAGTTTTGTTTCCACCATACTAGTAATATGCCTTCTACAAAGAATGTTAGTTTACAAGACTGCATTCCCACCCCCCTTCACCATCTTGTTAGACATGTATTTTTTCTGAACAAACATTCAAATGCCATGTAAGAACTCTGAACATGCCTGAACATCTGTAGTTTGGCACTATTAGTTAGACCTGAAGCTTTCTTCAGAATAAGATGGTAAATTCTATATTTTCTGATGATCTCTATAAGCATGTGTACGTGCACAATGCCTTACTTATTCATGTACCAAACAACAACAATGTGAATTCAAAAATCAAAAAGGGATAGTTTACTCTTTCATAAACACTAATATACAGAGGAGTGACCATACCATCCAAGAAATCAATTGTGAAATCAATCTGTTGTGAGGCAACAGTTGGTTTCAGATTCACATTAGGAATTTCAGAAACAAAAGAAACCAAGAGCCAATTTTTCTGGATTCTTCATCAGGCAAACTTGCGGTAAATTCAAACATATTGTCAAATTTGCACTTGCAAAATCAATGATCAATGTTGATCTTGGAACAACCTTTCATTTTTGTAGCCTAGTTAGCTATGGATTTCTAAATAGCAAATGACAAAAGAAAATAACCCTAATTACAGCTAAAAGAAAGACTGCACTAGTCTGTTTCTATTCTCATATTATCAGAGAAGTAGAGGGATAAAAACAAATGGAGACATGCTACAGATTTCAATAACTAAATAGACTGGCTTATACGCTTGCATAACTCAGTATAAAATTACCAATAGCTCATTCCTAACTGACTTTAAGGCCACTTTCCGTGCCAGAATTAACTAATACTAATGCAGTGTACTTTATTGTTTCTTTCTTTGTGATCCCTTTTTTCCCCAAAAATTAAGCATCATGAAGACTCATGTTGGGTTTGTTGTACATATGCAACATGATGCAGTAGAAATCTGCAACTGTCTCTTTTCATAAACCAATGAAAGATACTTCATGAAAATACTAGATCCTTGCTATGATTTTAGCATCTATATCATGCTGCTGAAGTATTCATATTTTTCGACAGACAAGAGTAAGCACACAAAAAGTGCAAATAATAAGTCTTTTTGCTCACTTTTTACTTTAAAAATATTGAAAGATTTTTTTCTTAAGAGCTGAGAAGAAAAACGTGTTAATAATTTGTCCAAAAAGCAAAAAATGTCAGAAATTAATAAACAACTGACATGATAAAATGAAAACATTCACAAAACTCTGGTATGATTCAACCCTAATAGCTGTTTATAGCAACATGCTTTTTCTGTTTTTTCTTCATTTTGTTTCACTTAAGATAATTGGTTTTGCTATTGCAGGATTGGCATTTTATAAAAAGACAGACATAAGACTACATTTAATGCAGAGTAAACATATATTACCCAGACTACTGGAAAGGAAAAAAATGGTTACTTTGCTGATTTGTCATGGCTAAATTTCACAGTTTACCATCTCTGACATAAATATGTTAATATAAACCACGAAGAATGGATAAATGCACTGACATATGGGGAATACATGGAAGGCATTGAAATCGTTAGCAATAGCACCACTGATATTTTAAACAAAAGGAGCTGTACTATTGGAGACAATGTCATTCTTAAGAAACTGTCAACAAAAAGAAACTCTGCTCTAATAACAAGGTAATTGAAGAGATTCACTCCCTTACTAAGCAAATATAATTCAGCAGTTTGGCACACAAAATCCCTTCAACTTCAAGGTCTGGAAAAATTCTGTGGTTTGGCAAGAGAGCAGCACAAGAGTGCAACTGTATACAGTACTACGAAGAAAAACTGTTTTCTTTTGGGAGAATGCGACTATACTAATGAATGTAAAGAGTTTATCTATTTTTAAAGATATTACAAGATGTGAAATCAGATATTCTAATCTTTCACTACCTTACCATAATCCAGTAACTATACCTGCCTCCGTAGTTATAAATTTAGAGTTGTAAACTCTGATTTTCTTCACTGAAAAATAAAAAATCAGTTAACCAAAGTGTGCCTTAAAATGAGACTGTGTCCTATGAGACCATTGCATACAGACTTATTATGCATGCAGAATCTTCTTTTTATATAATGTCCCTCTCCTTCCCCATGGAGTGGCTATCGCAAGGTTAGCCATGCTTAGCAGAATTAAACGGATAATACATCTATAAACAGAGAGCACTACTCCCAGTCTAGCCACAGTGTCTTCCTGACGCTATCCCTCCCAGGAAATTCTTGGACCACCCATGATATATGCTGTTTAAGAGCTATTTGTTATTGATGGACTCTCTCAGACTGCCAACGTATTATAACCACCCATTGTGGGTATGCTTGAGGAATGCGACTCAGGCCATTCAACAAAAACAGTAAGAGCCTCCATGAGTTGAGCTAAAGGACTAAAAGCTCAAACACTGAATAAAAGATCTAACAAATGAATAAATGATAACTAAATAACTGACTTAAGAGTAGGTTCCAATGCCATCTTCAAAAAGGATCTGTAAGCTCTCAGAAGCATAAATCACTTGAGTGTTTTTATATCCTGCTATTTAGTCTATAAGCCATCATCTGTAGCAGATGCCTTACACTCTTATGTATGAAATCCTGGAAAAGTACAGAAACCTCTGCTACATTAATATGGGTTGCATGTTCTTGCAATCTACTTAGATTTCCAGACTCTAATATTACTATTAATAAAGTGCCACTGTTGTCTTGTGAACATCTCTGTCATGAACATTGCCCTATGACCTACTCTATATCTACACTCCAAAATTCAGTTTCCTACAGAATATTGTCCCTACTATCTACTGTATAAATCTCAGTCACTTTGATGTTCTCTTAGTTTTAACTGTAGCAGTATTTATTTTTACTTTTAAATCATTCCAATTTTTAAAGTCTAGAAATTTGTAACTTAGAAGCATAGTGGAAATGAAAATGAAACAGGAGGATGCACAGTGAATATGGTTTGAATATGGTTTGAATATTGTCCATTAATGACCTGTAACTTAAGTTTAGCTCTTAGGAAGCCCTTCATTCTAGATTTTGAATGTAACTCTGATGGACCCTCTCATTTGTTCTCCTTTTGAACTGTGAGGCCATACTGTGTGCCCATCAGGCGCAAAAGAGCAAACATTTATTAAATCAAATAATGTCAGGAAAAAGGTATACACAGCTAAGTTGAAAGGCACTTTGCCATCTAGTATATAATACTCTACTAAATTAAAGTAAGTGATTTTCAATACTGCTTTTTATACTCTACTCATTGGCACTACTTCTTTGGAATCACTGCACATTAAAACTCCGAAAATAACTCAATGGAACAGGAAATGTTTACAGAAGTGGGAGCTTAAAAACTATGACTGTTTTTCACTTCAGCCATAAGCACTATGCCAGGCTGGCCAACTATAGTGATGTCAGTCAAATGGATTCCAGACCTGTTATCACATAGTTTATTTACAAAATTATTTCATGAAATAAATAAAAATCTCTTGCTTCTTTAAAATTTCCCCTGTAGTGCAATAGGTTAAAGAAAAGCCTCTCTCTCTTTTCTAGTAGAAGTCTTAATTATGTAATTAAACAAATGGATTAACGTTTATTTTTTTAAAATTGCTCCTGGGGAACCAAAGAACAGCCTCTTTTCCTCCAGACTCCATCATGGTCTCTTTTGTTTTAATTTCCTTTTTAAAGAGGTAAGAAATGCTGCCTCTAGTCCAGGGAATTATATTAGCTCTCCTTGCATGCAAACAGGAGATAATATGGCTCATTTCAGTGTACAAAACTCCCTCGCATTGGTCAGTTTTTATTGGTTATATAATAAGCATATTTTCATGAAACGTTAATAGTGATTTGCCTTTTGAAATAACCTATTGGCAAGAACTATTTCTGCCATTCTAACACACCCCACAGTTCCTTAATATGCAACCTCATCACTCCACCTGAATGCCTTAGATAACAACTGGTTTTGTTGATTCAGTGTTGCTTCTTTTTTTTAAAGGTTTTGTTTTCTTCTGGATGGTACTCATCCTCTGTGGCTGAGAGATTTACAATGTGTATATGTGCCTGGATGATATAGCCTGGGACTCAAAACATATTTTGTTTCTGAATTATTCCTCTCCATATCTATTCACCCACAGGAAGAAAGTTCATTTTATTGTTCGGTAATCCACCTTTTCCTCAGGAAAATATTTTGCAGACCATAGCAAATTCAAAAGCCAAACCATGGTCTTAAATGACATACTGGATATTTAAAGATTTTCAAGAGAAAAGGATATCCTGTTTAAAAATAATAAAGGCATATAACTCACACTTAAAGAAAGTGAAATCATATTTATTCCATACAGCCCTTTGTATCGCTTATAGGTATCTTAAAATAATGCACTTAACTTTCATGAAGGACCTTATTATTTACAAGATACTTTAAAACTCTGTGTTTCTGTATCTAAAGTAAAAGTAACAGGAGCTGTTCAAGTCATGGGATAGCAATGCTTGCATAACACTTGGTAAGTCAGTGGGAAAACCAGCTAAACCTGCCAGACTAGCAGCTTCCCAATGGAGAATGTATCATATTCTGCAGTGCAAACAAAACATTTTGAAGTTGAGTCATTCGCAGACAGAATTTGTTCCAACCTTCAAATATAGAGTAAATCTGAAATTCGGAAAGAGAATGCACTTAGAAGTGAAAAACACTTCACTCAGTAAGTATCATAATATAACTGTGTGCAGACGTTATAGATGGGAGAACATCAAAAGTTTAATTTCAGAGCAGATACCACCATTTTGGATGTTTGCTAAAATCTATTCAAAACGTTTAGATCAAGTATAGTTTACAAGGAAAACAAAACTGTAGTCCATGTTCATCCTTCACACTAAAAATACAGTATTCTGCAAGGCAGAGAAGGAATTTTGGAAATCCTTATGAATTTTGTAATGAATCACAGCTTGGGTGTCCCTCATTACATATTTTTTTAACCCTAAGATGAGTCCTAACAGATATTTAACTAAAACAGCCCAATGAAAAAGCGATTTTTCCCAAACAGCGCTATTTTGCAATTATGATTACCTGACAGTAAATAAACAACAAATAACAGACATTTATAGGCATCTATTGTTACCATTAATGTATTCCTGTAGACTTTTAGACTGTGCCTTAAGCTAAACCAAAAAATGTATTTCTTAATTTTTTATCAGCCTTCATATTAAAACAGCCCTGAAAATAAAACGGAAGGAATGCAACTTCAGTTAGAATCACAGGAGAAAATGTTATGTGCTCCAGATACAATAAAATGCTGCCAGATGTAGTGTGACATTTGGTTTACAGTACAATTTCTTGGAAGTTCTCAAGATTCATCTTCTGTTTCTATATCTACTACTTTTAAGAAATTCTAACACAAATATGTACACTTCAAAGACTAACCTTTATGTCATATACTCCATAAATTTGTATGAACTATAATCGTACTTTATGCCTTTTCTTAGAATGAGAGCTCTATGATTTCTGTTTTCCTTTTTATTACTATATTATTTCTTATATGTGGCATTATACATTTATTAAAATACCTTTAACTTAGGAAAATTAGCTAAAATCTGATAATTGGAATCAGATGTTGCTTTTCACTGCTGCAGGCCTCTCATCCCCAGTGTTCTGTCCAAATTCAAATTGGGCAATTAAATTCCAGTTACCTTGTGCTACAAGGTACACTCATCATCACATCTCAAATCTAGAATTTTAATTGTAAAAAGCATAATCTCATTCTGCAATGGCACACATTACATTTTAATGTGAGCTATTTTAAACCAGTGAAGACCAACTGATGGCTTTAGGATGGAAACAGGCAAAGGAGAAATTTTAAGTGGCACCTGGAAAGCTTTTGCATAGACTGCACAAAATGCAGTAAGCTAAGTGTTTTGTTTGGCCAGCAGGTAAGTGAGGAGGGTTCATGAAACAGGTAAGGAGAGAGGAGGTAAATGCACAAGGCTTGCACTAATAAGCTCTGAGGGACAAGAGCTAGGTCTGTGCAGGGTCATTCAGATGTCTTTGCACTGCACTTCTCAGAGGCTGAGGTTTTGGAGAACTCATTGGTTTCAGTGAAGTGCAAGGCATGAGTTATCTCTATGCAAATAATAAGCTAATAAGCTAACATGGAGCAATACAGTTTTACAGAGACTTTGCAGGGCTGCTGCTGAGACAGAGCTAGTAAAGGCTAATGGACTCAAGCTGCCTACATATGATCAGTATCTGTGCCAGAATCCCTTGCCTATAATAAACGTGTCCATATTACATATAATTTTTCATTGCCTGCAGTGTGCCAGACCTTACAGAACTAGGGGAAAAAACTGGTGTGAAAAGGCTGGCTTTCAAAACTTTTGAACTGCAGTAGATACACAGTAACAATTCTCTCTCTCTGTGAAGTCCATCACTCATCCTGTGTAATATGCTATCAACATATGAATAATTTGACTTTCAACATTTTTACTAGTGAAGGACATTTTCATATTGACAGTAGGCCTCCTAATTTTCATCTTCCCCATGACGTTTCTGAATGCTAAAATATCTCCAATAAATTTCACTGTTCTGAAAGGTCCCACTTAATTTTTTTCAAATGCTTAAAATAAGAGAAAAACCAAAACACAAACCAACAAAAAACAAAGGTGAGTGAAAACAGAGATGCATGAATGAAGACAGAGAAGAAGGAGCTTCCTCAAATCCTTAGATCATCCACATAGTTTATGCCTGCAAATGCCATATTTTACAGACTTGTCCTGCAAGTCAGGAAACTTCATATCATGTAATTACAATACAAGGTATATTCCTAACAAATACTGTTGAATTTGTTGTCATGAGTTCTGGGTACATACTGTGAGACCACAGATGACTCTTTCTTGAGTATAAGCAAGGAAAAAATAAGTTTATTATTTCTGCTGAATATACATATTTGTAATTTGAGATTTAAAACTATGATTAGTTTATCTCTTTTTGGATACACTAATAAAAAGCCTTTGCCTGAAATTTATTTCAGCATAGTAGTGAGAAACAAAATTCATATTTCACTAGTCAGTTTTTAAGAGCTGTGTTATTAAAAGATGCACAACAAAAGTAATTATATTTCTTGTATGTTTCCAGATTTTGTATTTTACTAGATTAATAAATTTGAAAGTAAAGAACATAACATATTTTAAGCATACGAATAAAACTGTTCTGTGTAATTAAGGTCAAATTTCATTAAAGTAAAAAAGCCAAGTGATTTTTTTTAAGTTTTTCTGGCACTAACAATCTAATTCAATGTAGAATTTCACAGCGTTCACAGTTTAACAGAAAAGCGCTTCTTTCATTAGTTTTAAATGCATTATTGATGTGTCTAGTTATCATTGATATGGTGCACATAGATGATAAATATATACACCTATTCAGACAAATATGGATACAGAACAGTTCTAGATATTCCTTGAGGATTTAGCTATCCTTGCCATTTCTCAAAGCCTCAGCATCACAGCAATTCTACTTCCCTTGAGTAAGTTAAGTAATTTTCAAAGGGGAAGCTTGAGTTTCAATTTTGTTAAGAACAAGCAAAAGCTTTCACTTTGTCCCAAAAATTCTAGATAAAAAAAATAGTCTTTTCTTCCTTAACCATTTTTGATGCAAAAATAATTCCTCCACTTCAGTAATACACAAGATACAGGCTTCATGAGAGCAAGGTCTGTGGACTCATGTCAACAGAAACAATGACTCTTTCAGTTTGTGAAATAATTTTTATCTTAAATAAATTTGTACCAAGTAACTCATCATAAGGAAGAAATAGATTTTAACACATTATTGGGATTCAAAAAAGATGACTAAAATATAAATATTTGATATGTCTTCATTAGCTGTAAGAATAATGGAACAATCTGAAGATTATGACGCTGTTTAAGGAATCTCAGCAATAGAAACATGCATAAGAAAACATGGAAAACTCTCTCCTTTTAGTTATTAGGTTCATTCGGTGGACACCTAGAAGGCACCTAGCCTAGCAGGCAGCTTGAGTTTCAGTGAACAGTTAATGAAATTAAAGACTTTTTTTTCAGAATATGACAGAAGCATTTGTGCAAAGTACATTAAAATAGAAGAAAATTTTTTATGCTCTTTTTTTAGTATTTATTAAAGGCATCGTGAGCTCAGGATCCTCTGTGTATAGTTCTAGGATTAAGTAAGCAAAAATATGAAACTTTCCCAAAGATTTTTATATGTAAATATCTAACTATTATAAGGTTTAGTAGATTCTTAAGATATATTGTATCTGTTTGTGGTGATGACAGATTACTTGAAAAATAATGAAATCTAGTAATTTTGCTCCAAAAATCTTGTATGAAACCCACAGGGAGGTTTTTTTGTCACTGTGATAAAATGCAGACTAAAATGTTATCAAAGGGGAGTTTCTGAGTCATTTAAAACATACTGTACACTCATAACAAGACAAGAAAAAGCTCCAAGATTTCTGCTTCCAAAAATGAGAACAGAGCAATTATTCAAAATTCCACACTATGCACAGATACTTGAATTTGCACTCTGTGCACAGATAAGTTTGAATCATACTTTAAGATCACAAGAACTACTGGACTTCAGTTGTTTTTTCTCCAGATTTTGCCTTAAAAACTGTAAAATCTCTTAAAGTAGTGATAGTATTGCAGAGGTCTGTAGCTCTTGGTGTTACAACAAATAGGACAGCTAGTTCTAACAGGCTGTAAAACAGAGTGGTACAAATAGTAACAAAGAATTCTTTATTCCCTAAATTTTCCAGTATTGCTGTTACTGAGAGCACATCTCCTGTGACAGAAATAATGAGATAACATCTGAATCAACGTGAGCACTCAAAAAAGATAAAAGAAAAAAAGCCTGAGGTGCAGTATTAACAACGTTGCTGTACCACAAAGATGATGCTGCTCTTAAGAGGATTGGTTAGGTGCTGTCCATATTACCCACTGTTATGACCCATCTGTTCAGGTTTAGAAAAAAACAAAGGAAAAATTAATTGCTGTAAAATAAGTAAGATGAATTTTGAAATTAAATGGCTCTGTTTCTTACCAACATCATAACAGAGTACTTTACCTTTTCTCCAATAGATGGTGGAGAATATTCATTTTGGAAACCAATAAACAGTTAACATTTTTGGAAAAGTGGAGCAGAGCCTAATTCTTAGGGAGGCTAGGGAGGAAGGAAGAAATGGAGAAAGCAGAAAAATGAGGGAGTCTAGGAATTTTATATAAAGATTTCGTGCATTACAGTAACTAGAATAATGGAATTGTCAGCTATATGTGTTGGCTAAACATATGATATAGACATTTTTCAATGACATCATAACCACATATATGAGGCTTCAGTTGTTTTCTTTATGACATTGTCAAAGATATAAATTCATTCAGATCACCAGCAAAATACTTACTTAATGTGTAACTGTAAAATAAAAACTAAGCTATTGAATTCAAATATAGAGGTGACCCTGCCTTTAGGCTGGGGAAACTATGTGAAGTCCTTCATCCTGTCTTATCAGTTTATGGAACTTCTACATCTCATATAATTTCTAAACATCAGAAAGATCACAGAGATTTTCACTGCATATAGATTATACAAATGACTATACTCGGTCAGACTAGCCCACTATCCTGCCTCGGATAGTGGTCCAAAGTGGATGTCCAGGAAATGAGAATGTAGGAAAGAATGAACTTTTAAGAATATTAACATATAAGAATAGACTAAGTAACTAACTAATGTTATCCCTAATATTCTGCTTGTAGAACTTGAAATCCAGGTAGATTTTGCAGAAAAGGCGATCTCTGTGTATTTTAGTTTACCTTTAACAGTTTTCTCAGCCATCAATCTGTCTAGTCTTCCCCTAAAACAATACAGAACTTCAGTGTTCACAGCATCCCATGGTAAGGTATTCCAAAGCTTAATTACATATTATGGAAAATACCTTCTTTCATTTGTTTTTAACCTATGACGGGTTATCTTCATGTGATATCCATTAATTGTGTATTGGAAGATGAACAACCATTCCTTATTCATCCTCTGCAGGCTACAAAATTTACTCATGATTTTTTTAGACATCTCATATAACACCTCAGAGTTGCTTCTTTTCTGAGCTGAAGAATCTTTAGCTAGTTGTTAGAATCATAGAATCATAGAATCGTTAAGGTTGGAAAAGACCCTTAAGATCATTGAGTCCAACCATTAACCTATCACTGCCAAGTCCACCACTAAACCATGTAAAAATATTGCCTTGGAGAGAGCCATGTATCCTCCTTGCAGAAGTTTTTCCTAATATCCAACCTAAACTTCCCCTGGTGCAGCTTGAGGCCGTTTCCTCTCGTTCTATCACTCGTTACTGGGGAGAAGAGACCGACCCCCACCTCACTACAGCCTCCTTTCAGGTAGTTGTAGAGAGCAATAAGGTCTCCCATCAGCCTCCTTTTCTTCAGACTAAACAACCTCAGCTCCCTCAGCCGCTCCTCATAAGACTTGTGCTCTAGACCCTTCACCAGCTTCGTTGCCCTTCTTTGGACACACTCCAGCACCTCGATGTCCTTCTTGTAGTGAGGGGCCCAAAACTGAACACAGTACTCGAGGTGGGGCCTCACCAGTGCTGAGTACAGGGGCATTGTTTCCTTTGTTGAAGCTATTCCACATCTTTGATCAACTTGGTGAGTCTTTTCTGAAACTTTTCCAGTTCTATTAAATGTTCTTGAGACTGACAAATCAGACTTTGCACACAGACTATCATGTATTTATACAATGACATGATGATGTCTCTCTTCTGCTTTCCAGTTAATTCTTAATAATTCCTAACATTTTTTGATTTACTCACTGCTACTGAACATTAAACTGATGCTTACATGCATCTATTGAACCCAAAGATCTTGCTCTAGATCAGTAGTGGTTGGCTCTAAGCCCATCAGTTTATAAAGTTGCGATGTTTTTTCCTCACCGTGTGTATCACTTTTCTATAATAGAATATTATTGAAACCAGTGTTCATTTTTTTGACCCGGACTCTAGTAATACTTACTGCCTAGCTAGAACTGTGAAATGTCTGTTGCATCTGTTCTTATTCAGAATATTTACTATCTTATTTTATTATCTCTCCTGGCTACTTGTAGGTGGAAGATTTGTACTAATTTTAAACAAATAATTTGAATGGTGTATATTTCAGAACTTGACTAATTACTTGAGGCTGTAGTTCCCCAGACATAATGTAATGCCAATATCCAGTGATAACTATTGCCATCTTCCTCCTCTCACCTTAAATGTTTGCTCTTATCCCCAGGTCTCATGTCATCATAAAGACTTGGCTGCAAAGTGAATTGGATCAAGGCATTGATCTAGGTGAAGAAACAAAAAATTGCCAAAGGATTTGTTTTATGTTGACAGGGCCTTTTCTACATTCTCTACACATTTTAATCTCAGGAATAAAATATGAGAACATGCTCTGATATTTATTTCCATTGCTTCAGGCTAAATATTTTTTCTAAATTATTTAAAATATTCACACACAAATCTTTGACAGTAGGGTTTTTTTTAAATGGTAGCAGTTTTTCAAGTGATAACATTTCTTTTAATATAGAGCAATTCACTTCCCTTTGATTCTTTACATCTTTCTTAGTTCTCTTGGAAGGAATGAATGAATGAATGAATCAATGTTTCCTGACAATAACACCTAACATACCTCTTTGCTTCTATTTCTTTTTACTGAAGTGTTATCTGGAAACATTCCTTTTAGTGTTAATGTTCCATGATCATGTTGTTTTCTGAACAACTTGCTGAGGACTTGTCTCCAAAATGTAATTGCACTAACCTCTGAAATAAAGGAAGCATGGATGAAATACTTAATCAGTGATTTTTAATGTTTTTTAGAATAGAATAGAATTCAGCTGGAAGGGACCTACAACCATCATCTAGTCCAACTGCTTGACCACTTCAGGGCTGACCAAAAGTTAAAGCATATTATTAAGGGCACTGTTCAAATGCTTCTTAAACACTAACAGGCATGAGGCATCAACCACCTCTCTAGGAAGCCTGTTCCAGTGTTTGACCTCCCTCTCTGTAAAGAAATGTTTCCTCATGTCAAGTCCAAACCTCCCTGACGGGCACAGCTTTGAGTCATTCCCGCGCGTCCTGTCACTGCATACCGGGGAGAAGAGATCACAGAATCATAGAATTGTTAAGGTTGGAAAGGACCTCTGAGATCATCGAGTCCAACCTGGATCAGCACCTCCCTCTCCATGTCCCCTCCTCAGGAAGCTGTAGAGAGCAATGAGGTCTTCATAGGACATTCCTTCCAGCCCTTTCACCAGCTTTGTTGCCATCCTTTGGACATAGTCAAGGACCTTAACATCCTTTAGAAATTGTGGGGTCCAGAACTGCAGACAGTATTCAAGGTGAGGCCGCACCAATGCTAAATACATAATACATGGGATAATCACCTCTTTTGACTGGCTGGTTATACTGTTTTTGATGCACCCCAGATGTGGTTTGCCCTCTTGACTGCCAGGGCACACTGCTGTTGATCAGCACCCCCAGATTCCTTTTTGCAGGGTTGCTCCCCAGCCACTCCTCTCCCAAATTATACTTGTGCCTGGTGCTACTCCATCCCAGGTGCAGAATCCAGCACTTGGACTTGTTAAATTTCATGCCATTAATGATTACCCAATGTTCCAATCTATCTAGATCCCTCTGCAAGATATCCCGTCCTTCAAGAGAGTTAACAGCACCTCCCAGTTTGGTACTGTCAGCAAACTTGCTAGTGATGCATTCAACTCCTGTGTCCAGACCATCAATAAAAATATTGAACAGAACTGGCCCTAGGATTGAGCCCTGCGGAACACCGCTAGTGACTGGTCACCAGCCAGATGTAGCTCCACTCACTACAACCCTTTAAGCCCTGCCATTCAGCCAGTTCTTCAACCAGTGCACTGCATACCTGCTCATCTCACAGCTGGTCAACTTGTCCAGAAGGATGCTGTGAGGGACAGTACCAAAAGCCTTACTAAAATTCAAAAAAACTACATCCACCACCTTCTCTTCACCCAGTAGACAGGTGGCCTTATCACAGAAGGATATCGAATTAGTTAAACAGGACTTTCCCGTTGTGAACCTGTGCTGACTGTGCCTAATGGTTGCATTGTTCTCTAAATGCCTTTCAATAGTACCCAGTATAATCTTCTCCATAATTTTTCAGGAACTGAGGTTAGGTTTTAATTAAAAAAACATATAAAAATAATCTTCTATGAAAATCTATTAAAATAATGCATACATCATAATCAGTGGTAAAAGGCTTGTGATCACTTCCAAGGTCTTTTAAACTGCACACATTGCACGAAGTGTTCATGTATGAGATTTGCTCTTCTTCCTGGCCACTCTCAACACAGAAACTACTGGAATTAGAAAAAAGTTCAAATCTATGACACACATAGAGTTAGTAAGATGTAATATGACTTTAGGTTTCAGGTTGAACATCTAGAGAAAATATTTTCTGATATCTTTGAGAGATCGTCTGGAACATGTGGAAGGTAGCTCCCCTCCAAAGGTATATAACCAAAAGGTTAAAAGCACACTACCAGCTAAGTGGGTAAGAGACAGATATACAAGAATGAAAAATAGATATTTAGAAAGGAAGTTATTATACTCTTTCATTGACAATGTTGCTGTTGCTGAAAACATCATTCATTACTGGTGAATTTCATCCTGTTATCAGCTTCTACATAGAGAAAAATTGCTACTATTGAGAAAAGAGAAAGTTTAATGGTTACAGTTCTTAAACATAATGGAGTCTAATTTCTTCACTCATGGCCCTGTTGCTTACAACAGTAATTTTACTGATCTCAGTGACACCATTCATGTAAATAACTACACATAATTGCACGAGGAAACAATGTAAATAAAACCAGATGTCATACAGAAAGCTAGTATTAATGTAAATTAAAAGTGAAGAGCCAAATTCTTCCCTGGGTCTTAAGACCTAAAGTCAGTGTTGGAAAACACAGGAAGACTTCAGGTATTCAACACACTGTTATTCTGTTTTGATTTACATTAACTTCAACCCCATTTTGTGTGTGGGTAAATATAAATTAGAATTGCCCCTTCTGTCTTGAGTACACGATCTTTGTGAGATTTTATACAGGAAAGTGGCAGTGTAGCAGAGCAAATAGCCTGCCAGATCACCTCCTCGGCATTCTCCGTATCATAGAATCATAGAATCATTAAAGTTGGAAAGGACGTCTGAGACCATCGAGTCCAACCGTTAGCCTAGCTGCCTGGTCCACCTCTAAGCATATTGGCTTTCATCTAATACACACACTTTTTTGTCACAGTCGTAGAATAATTTACACAGGATTTGGTTTCCCTACTTTTGCATCAACAGTGTAAGGATAAAGATGTAATGATATAAAATATCCAACTTTATGTCCTATACTTTTTAAAACACAGACTATATCGTTAATGATTTTATTCTTCTGTTAATTAAGTGTTCTGTAATATGACAGAGGGCGATTAATAAACAACGAGTAGGAACTCCAGGAAATTACAAGAAAACACTAATCGGCTATAAGGAGCATCTCTTGAAGAACTGAGCCTCAGTTTCTTTTACAATGCATTTTTTTACTTTAAGTTCACATCTTAGGTTGTCACATCGCAGGTGTCAACTAAACAGAAATGTTTCATATTATGATAAATGATGGACAATTTCCTGAGATCTTAATATAATTAACTAAAACATTATCTAATTTAATATCAATCTGCCTTAGAAAGAATGTTAAATGTATATTTTGTCTCAAGGAATTCCCTTATAATTGGAAGTTATATCACATTTCTGTTTCTTCCACTATCTCCCTGCTTCCAGTAATAATAGGCAATGAACCAGTGTTCTGTTTAGCTTCTCTGGGAAACCAGAAATAAAATTACTAAAGCCACTGGTATCATTTGGGCTGGAATTTCATGCTACTGCCATCATCCTAAGCTGATCCTTCTTCAGAGTCCTTATCTGAGTTAAAAAGGGATTAATTTGCATTCAGGTGAAAGAACGAAACACATACCGAGGTGACATTTTAAAAGACAAACTGCAGCTTTATCATTGGTCTTTCTCTGGACCTAAGTTCTCTCTTCAATGCACAGTATAGGTCACTCACTACCTGGTCAGAGACAAAAAAGGCAGTGGCAAGAATCAGTGTGACTCTACAGATGTTCTTAGCAGAGGAGCTGAAATGAAGGTCATAAATGTTGGAATAAGTCCTGGATGTGGGTTTCTAGTATGGTATGGTATGTCACTGCGAAAATGATCTATTTGCTCCAAGAAAGGTTCTTAAATGAGGAAGCAACTAGCTGGATAGAATACAGCCACAGTTCTGTGAAAAAACATGTCACAAGGTGTCTCAGCTACTACTATTCCAGACAAAGTAGATACGTAGTGTGACTGAATTATGAAAAACCATAGATCAACCAGTCCCCTCAGATTACAATGCCAGCATTTTAATGTGTGAATTCCCATAATTGTTAAACATCTCAAATACTACTTTTCAGAAACACAGTGGCTAGGAACAATGGTGATTCCATCTGTTGACTATTTCTATAGCATAAGAGAAAGGGTCACAGGATCGCCCTATCAGCATCTACTCTTTCCTGCCTACTCCAGCACCCACCACAGGCCTGAAAGGAAGAAGGCAAAACAGAAGCCCCCCCCCCGCCCCCGCCCAGCTGCCAAATCAGCTCACAGGGAAAACTTGCTAGAGAATGCAGAATCGAGCACTTCTGAGCCTGCTGTACTTTCTGCAGTGGACTGGAAGAAAAGAGGCACAAAAGGCAGCTTTAAAGAATTTCTGCTTCCTGCCTTCCCCACACTATGCTGTACACAGTTCAGATACTGCCAGGAGCTGAGCCAAGATGCTTGGTGTGGCTATATCATACTCCGTTGGACAGCTGGAATCATTTTATGTTGCTATTTTAATTTGAGACAGAAGTTGTGTCTGTTTTTCTTTTCATATTTAATCTGTTAGCTAAGACTTAGCTTTCCCTTTTCCAAAAGCTCATTTAGAATGCAGTTTATTCCATACTTCATTTTCTTTGTATTTCATCTAATTGTATTTTTAATGGCTGAACTCTGTTATACATCCTCTCTCTCATAATTGCCAATGGATTTCGCTCTAAGTTTCTTAAAAACCATGTAAGAAGGGAGAATCTTCTTGAAAGGTAAATGCTTGAATTTTAATTGAAGTGGGGGAAGAAGCTTTGTACCTGTTCTACATGAAAGCCCAGGAATTTTGAACTGAAACCTCCGCCAGTATCAGCAAGTTTTCAACTGCATTCTATGAATATTTTTTGTTGAGCAAAAGAAATGCATGATAGCGACACTCTTCTCAAGATGGCAAGAAAAAGAAATTAGATACCTGAAGGACAGCTTCCTAGAGTGCTATGTAAGATAATTAAATTCTAATTTCTACTTCTGTATAAGAAACACAGCTGAACAAACTCCTAAGGATTAGTCCTCTAGTTCTTCCTGTTTGGCAAAGCTTCCTCACTTCAGCTTCTCAGGACAGAGGAGGAGACTGTATTCAAAGTGCACTTCACAAAATATTTTTCTACATGCCCCTTCATGGAGCATAAAAAGTAGATGCTCACTTGCTTATCCCTTTCAATATTGTATTATTGGCTCCTGGAAGACAGTTGCGTAGTGTGTGAAGGGAGCAAGAGAGGTTTATTTTATCTGGCAGCTTCTCTTCATGTCCTTTGAGAAGCATTTTTTTCTGAGGCATTAAGCCCAGTGATTTTCAGAACTGTTAAGTCAAGAGCAACCGCTGGTTCTCAGTAACTCTGAAAACCAGGCCATGGGCATCTCATTTTTGCTATCTTTTTCAGAAAGAAGCCTTAACTAAAAGTGCAGAAACAATCATTCTTAACCTTGCAGCAATCTTCTCTTACTTCTCTGTGCAGGGCTTTCATTGCCTCCCTCTAGGCACTCTCTTCATCTCTCCAATATCATCACTTGTCTCCACACATATGTTCTTTCCCTCCAGTGCTTCAAGTTAGTTTTCACCATTCCCTCTTCACTCTCATTTTCTATCTGATGGTTTCCAACAAGCTGTCTGTTCTCCAGATTATCCCTATGACTACAGTTAGTGCCTTTCCTTCCTACTCCCAGCCAATCCTATCTTTTTCCAGTCCACAAGTGACCCCCACCCTCCCTGTCTAGATTCGTGGTAAACAGAATTCACATTGAACAGCTGAGTAACAAATTGTTTAGTACCACCCCTTTCAACCTAGTAGTGCCATTCAATAAAATATCTACACTTGTAAGAAGTATAGTAAAGATTTTATGACAAATGTGATATGAATTGAGAAGCTTGCCATTGCAAGCATGTTTATCTAAAATCATGTGGTGTACAGCTGTTGTTTGCTGGCAACACACTTAGAATGGAGTATCCCATGATTAAACTGAATTATATTGTCCTTTCTAGCTTACAGAAGGCTTTTTCTTTTTTAAAATTTGCCATCCTTCTTTATAGTTGTCATATGCACTTACAAGCATTTCTTTGGTATAAACAAATTTCTCCACTAAACAACACGAACTTCTATGCTAATGGGTACACAGCGTTACTGGGTTTTGTTAGAAACTGCAAAAGAAATGGTCTTCCTGCTATAAGCAGAGACATATATGTGCAGCGAGGAACTCTGATTCTGAATTCTCAGGGACTGGAATAAACTCAGTAGGACCTGCTGCTTCATGCTAATAGGTTCTCTGCAGGCTCAACTGCCCTCATAGCAGGAGTGTGGTACAACCCAAAGCTCTACATTCTTTTCCATCAGAGCAGTTTTTAAAAAGGCAAGGGCCAAGATCTGCAAATGTAACCAGTGACTTAAAGGCAGCAGGCAGACTAGGCACTGTAAGAAATCAAGTCCACTTTAAGAATCTCCCAAAGGTGGGTAAAGCTGAAGCCCTTCTTTTCCCCTAAGCCACTTAGACTAGGACTAAATGTTGGATAAAAGACAAGCTGTACTTCTGTGCTTTTAATGAATTTCTAAATCCATTTAACTTTTGAAAGTTGAACAGTTATGCAATTCGCTAAATTTGAAAAGTGTGTCATAGATTATTAACAAGTTATGGGATTGTAAACTACACAGCTGCATCAGTCAGTGACTGCTAACAATTTTTTTAAAAAAGCACTGTCTTACACAAAAAAATCCCAAAGGTCTCACTTGCTGTCACAATGATCACATTGTCACTCAAGGTGCTGTTATCTTTTGCAGAGATCTTTTTACCCCAGTGCTTGGCCCAGTGAATCCAACTTCTCCCTCTCATAAGTCTTAGAGTTATATAAGAATAAGAAAGGGCACGTGTAGCTGCCTTTGGCTACTTTGCACAAATGTCTTGGTGTCATTTACAAGTTGATCAAATTGGAATAGCCTTTAGCCCATGAGAGTTAAGATAAATTGTATTAAATGCCATCCCAATTTTTTTTTTTACAATTAATACCATGACAATAAATTTGTACATGTGAGGATAAAAGAAGAGGAATACTAAACATGATGGTGGATGAAAATAAAATGTTAATAAAATTTAGTCAGATTGCTATTTCAGTAAATTGGATAGAAAAATTAAATTTATATGTTCATTAAATTTAAGAGATTTCCATTCCAAATCCTCATTCAATTCACTGGGATTGCACAAATGAGAGTACACAGATTTGGCTAACAGGACAAGGAGAAGAGAAGGACAGAAATACATTCAACCTCAGAAAGCATGTATATGAGGTCAGCAGCAGGCTTTTTTTTCTTTTTAATGCAGCTGTCTGCTTTGGCTGGATGAGGGTAAAGGAAATAACTTCTCACTAGATACAAATTGCAGTACAATATTTGGCAAAGACAGTCTTCATACAAAGGCTGCATTACTGCACACTACTACTCATCAAGAAAGCAGACTGATGAAGTTTCTTCTTCAGCAGCTTAAAGTAGTATATAGAAAGACGACAGGTTTGTGAAATGAGTGAAGAGTTGAAGACTTGATATTAAGACACAGGAGGACATGCTGGAAAAACATTAAATAGCCTCTCTCTTTCACGGTCTTCTCTGATCTGTCACCCAATTTTAATCACACTCTGCATTGGAAGGTTCTCAGCCAAGCCAGTTGACTGACTGCTTATATAGCCCCAGCTCATCAAAAGAATGAAGTAACATATGCTATCTTAAACTGCTGCAGTTGCAAACATGTTTTGTTTAACATCTGCAATGGCATATGAGTACAAACTTTAAGATAACAGCACAGCACAGCAGATGCTTGAAGGTCTCTACAGTAGAAAGGCCTATGGTAAAAAAGACCTGAAGAAAAAATTATTACTTTAAGAAAAAAAAAAAAAATTAAGATTTCTCTACAGTAGAACAAGTGAGTTTGGGAATTCTTGTATTCAAAAATAATTAATAATTCAGTAGCCCGTTTCTGATCAGAAAAATAATCTCTTTTCTTCTCCTTTACCAATAATTTCTAAGCAGGACATTACTGCATTTAAAGAATTCCATTTTATAAGCAAATTAAATGTAATTTTTTAACATGCATAGTACAGGCATATTCAGTTCAGCTCAGGATGATCTGTGAATTTCCTAAAATTCCAGGAAAGAGCCTCTTCCGAGATGAATAGTAACCTATTTGCAAAAGCCTATTCCTTCTGAAGCTAATTAAAATCCAAAAGAAAATAATCAGTCTTCAGATTTTTACCAGGTGTCCTTTTCCACAAATATGCTTACATCCCTGGTCTCAGTGTCTAGCTTTCTGTGGCTTCAGTAAACCATTTCTACCCTTTACAGATTTGGATGGTTTTATTATCTCAGATAGTACAAGAGGATCTCTGTCCATTGGCTGCTACTGAGTTGCCAGATTTTAATTTAAGTAAGTGAGCTATCTGCCCTGAAAATAAATGTCCTGATCTCTTTCCTCAGACCTCCATCTCAAGCCTTTTCATTGCTGCTTCCTTGCTGCTTTCTTCTTCGTTATGAGAGAGCACTCGCACTCCCAGATACACTCCCTCTGGAGTTTTTCTGACATGACTACAGTTTCCTCTTAGATGTCCAAGCTAGCTTACTTTCCATCTTCTACTTCTACGTCTTTCATGAGTATAAAGGTTGTTCCATCCAAGGGCCATAAATAAGACAAAGGATTCTACCAAATGATTTTTCAAAAAAAGTCTATAGAAAACCTTTTAAAACCTAATTTTTGAAAGTTACTCTAGTTTTCCAGCAGAATTCAAACCTTTAAAATACATTTCAGAAAAGAAAAAAAAAAAAAAAAAACTAGAATTTTTAGAATTTGATGGTATTTTCTAGCCTTTGGATTTGATCTCCTGGAATAGATCAGAAAAGCTGACAGCTGGCTGCTTATTCCTCTCAGAGACAAAATCACAGGAGAAAGAAAAAAGAAAATTACCACATTCCATTTACATCTAGTTTTGATGTATTTGTGGATTATGAGAGGGAGTAATTGGGATTGACTGGGCCAAACAGTAGTGTCAAAAGAACCACGTGAAAGAGCTTTCCTGACTTCAGTGAGATCATATTAGAGGTCAAGCTGGTCACAGGTTTTAAATCCACATGATTTAGACTATGACAAGATAGTCCTGAGTCCTAAGGAAGAATATCATACTGGAAAAAATGTGCCCCTCATAGGGATGAAACAAGACTGATTCAATACTAAAGCCAAAACTCAGCAAACTAAAGTCTGAAAAAGAATTTTCCACATCACTACAAAAGCTACCTCCATTGTGGAAAATTTTATGATTAAATGAACCATCAATGGTGAACAAAAATTGCAAAAGAATGGAGTTTTCATACAAGTTGTTCTAAAGTGTAATCTCCAGATGCGACCACCAGGAAAAGCATACGTTCTTAGTAGCTAGTAAAAGATGATAACTCATATTTCCAGACACATCCAAAACCACCTGTAGCCAATTCTGACTAAAGTGGTGGCTTTAGTGCCAAATTGTGTTACTATCTGAGAGACCCACAAGCAAATGTCCTTACTGGGAACATTAAAAATGTCTCCCTTCAAGCAGGTCAGCAGAAAATCAATATGAAATTTTCAGTGGCTCCCATGCAAATCTAGCTGTGAAAGAGATTTCCAGATCTCTACTATTCATTTAAATTTCTCCAGCTGCCAAGTAATGCACTTATTGTCAGTTATTATCTCACCTAAGCATGCCACAATATAATAATACCTGAAACTAATGTTATTTGAAATATAGCTGTACTTCTAAACATAAAATCAGACTTATAAATTAATACAAAAAATATTCTATTAAGTAACAATTTGAATTAATACCTTCCACAAATGTAAATTAGATATTTTACTGATAAACAGGCCACAAGTTGAACTTATGTGGTAATTAAAAGTTGTTAATATTTTTTACATGGCAATTTAAAATTGCCATGCCTTCGGTGACAAGAGATTTCTGGAGAGTGTGCACTATCACAAAATCAGAGAATAATTCATTTTGCAGGGACTTCAGAAAATCTTATCATAGAACCTAGTCAAAGTAGGGTCAACATTGAACGCAGACCAGGTTGCTGAGGACTTTTTCCATTATAGTCTAGTTTTGGTTTGTTTTTTTTTCTCTTGAAGCTATCTCTCAGTATATCATCAGGTGGTCACATCAAACTGTCATTTACTTCCTTTAAATCTATAGACAAAGAGTACAGAACAGATTTGCCGTATTTCATCCAATGCAAATTCTATTTTTGATTATTTTTCACCAAATGCCCTACATTGACTTATTGAGCCTGTGTTTAATTATCCGTATATTTCAGACAGGTAGCCTTATGAGGACTTCAGGAAATCATCTCATCCAGCCTTCTACTCAAAATAAAGTCAAAGCTGAACTCAGATCGGGTTGCTCAGGGCTTGTTCTATTAAAGTGTAGTTTGGGCTGGGGGGGGGTTTCTCTCTCTCAAAGCTACCTCTCAGTATATCAGTAGGGTGGTAGCGATGCATACTGATTTCAAAGCCATGATTTTGCCATGAAAAAATAACTTCCAGCACGGTATATTGGCTCAGAGTTTGGAGCTTCTTTTCTTCTTCCTTGCTTTTTTTTTTTTTTTTAAAGCAACTCCCGATGAGGACAATAATATGCTAGAGTGTACGTGGATGGTTTTGCCCCACAGTGTTCACGCAGCTTGTACAAAGATGAAGCCAACATTCAACTGTGCAAAAGCCACCAAAAACCAGCAGATGACAATAGTGTCCCCATTTGCTTTTATTGTGCTTCAAAAACATTTCAGAGACATGATTTATTGTTCCCATATTTGGAAGATAAGACTCCCATGCTATTTTAGCTTAGTTTGACTCAAATGTGGTATAGTTAATCGCTATAGTTATTATAGTTAAACACTATAAAATCTTTTAATGTACATTCCCTAAAATAGATTGGAATTCAATTAATATTTTTGGTAAGATAAACACTTTTCCCTACATAAGGTTTGAACAATGACTGAAAACTAGGAAGTGACAATGAGAAGCTAAAACTGAGAAATCTTCTTGAAAATAAACCTAAGATAAATGCAAAGCAAAGCTTCTGTCTTAGAATCATAGAATCGTAGAATCATTAAGGTTGGAAAGGACCTCTGAGATCATCGAGTCCAACCTGTTAACCTAACTGCCTGGTCCACCTCTAAACCGTGTCCCTAAGCACCACATCCACATGTTTTTTGAATACTTCCAGGGACTGTGATTGTACCACTTCCCTGGGCAGTCAGTTCCAATGCCTAACCCCTCTCCCCATGAAGAAATTTTTCCTAATATCCAATCTAAATCTCCCCTGGCACAACTTGAGGCCATTTCCTCTTGTCCTATCACTTGTTACTTGGGAGAAGAGACTGACCTCCACCTCACTACAACCTCCTTTCAGGTAGTTGTAGAGAGCAATAAGGTCTCCCCTCAGCCTCCTCTTCTCCAAACTAAACAACTCCAGTTCCCTCAGCCATTCCTCATAAGACTTGTGCTCTAGACCCTTCACCAGCTTCGTTCCCCTTCTTTGAACACACTCTACCACCTCAATGTCCTTCTTGTAGTGAGGACCCCAAATATTCCCCTTCTCCAGCTTTCATAGCAACCATTTTGTAAATCATTCTGGAGTACCATATGATGAAATCAACAATGCTCCCCATCAGTAAAAAAATGACGATTATACCCATCCAGGGTTTTCCCCTCTTTTCTGGAAGAACATTTATGCAAGTGAGAGTTATAATAATGCTTGGAACAAAATACCTCATGGACAGGTGCTGGGCAAGCAACCACTGAACTGGACTACTGCCATTACACCTCACTCCTGGCTGGATCTTTCCACGGCAGAAAGCTTAGCCATAATGTTCAAATTTCACTCATCAGCCACTTCCCTTTTTTCACCCCTTACTCCTTCCCCTGCCAGTGTTTCCCTTTGAATGCAATGGGGCTTTGTGCAGAGGTTATTCAGAACTCAATATAATTATTAACTTTATTCATTCAAACTTCAGATGAAACAAGAATAGCATCAATTTTAAATCCATAACTACTAGTAGGGATAGGTATAAAAATCTTCCGGTGTTGGAAACTGGATGCCTAATACAAAGGCTTTCTTTCAAGGCATGGGATTATTCTTTTCTGATTAATTTGTGTTGGTTTTTTTTCTTTTCCACTCCACAAGCTTACCATTGCATTTCTTACCTTCTCCTAGTGCCTTCTCCTAGTGCCTTTCAATGTAACTTCATGCTAAATCCTATATTGGAAACCCCAGGTGATTTTTTTTTTTTTGATTCTGCAGCTCCCCCCAAAATACTTATTTAGAAAGCATTTCAGAGTGCTTATTATGCAGAATGACTTGGTTAACAGAATTTACATTTCAGCTGTAATCCTTCAAAGGATCAGTTTCTGCACATACCTTGCTTTTTAGTAAAGTGTTCCTGATAACATCAGCTTCAAAATCTTCCCCCAGAACCATATCTATGGGGAGATTTGTAAGCTGGTTCAAATCCACAGCTCTTGCTTCTCATGAAAGAGCTCTTCAAGAAAAGGGTTTGTGGTCCCTGAACTTCAGATTTGGTTCTTAACCGTAATACTAAATTGACTGTGTCATGTTTCATAAAGTTCAGTATCAAAGGCTTTGTGCCCCAAGACACACTTTCAGAGTTAGACCAGTCTGGCGTGGATCCACAGCCGATGTTTATTTTACACCATTTACCGATTCTGCCCCCCGATCAACTGATTTGCCTGAACTTAGTTACTTCAAAGTCTTTATTCATAGCATTATTGCGACTGAGCCTCGGGATTTTTAACGATTAAACTCTAATAAGACATTTTCCACCAAAATGCATTCCAACAGCTGGACCACAGAGCTGCAAGACTACAGTCAGCTCTATTCTTCAGTATATAACATCTTTTTTTGAGGACTGTGTTCAGTGTTAAACCTGAAACTAGTCTTAATCTGGATGCAAAATTTAATAAACTATACCATTTTGTTGAACATAGCATTGCTGAATACAAAGAGCAGAAATACATAATGTTCACCACAAGATAGCAATTAACAATTTCTCAGTTCAAACAACATATACACAAGGAATAAAACTTCCAGAAATTCTAAAATCACAGAAATGCTAGCATCTTTATTTACAAATGGAAGGAGATATGTAAATATGACAACACTCCCACATGTAAAGAAATTAAACTTACTCCATAAATATTTTTTAATAGTAGCAAGTACAGCCAGTGTTGAGGAGGTAGTGAAGTAAAGAGGAGCTACTGTGCACTCTTCTATATATATAGTGACCATTGTCTCTTCAAAGTAAGAAGTGTAGAAAGTAGAACACTTCAATGCAGTTTCAATACATGAAAACAAAGAAGGTAAGTCTATAGGATTCAAAAGAGTATGCAAAGAATTCAGGTGATAAACTAGCTGCAGGAAAGCTCTGATAAAACAGAAAACAGACTTCTGTGTATATATTGCTGCACTATAATTAAACCATTACATTGAAATGTAATGCTGTTAACACAACATAGTATTAATGATCAGTAAAAAAAATAGGAACTGTCATTGCCTAATGCCTAAATTCTGCAGAGTACTTTTTACTTACTTACTTTACTTTACTTACTACAGTAATAGTTTTTCAAAACATTGTGATAAAGCTATTTCACTATTTATTCTGACACAGCACATTTAAAATAGCATTGCATTTTAAATCTTTCAGGCCATCAAGTAATTACAGCAGGCCTGAGCCCCTTGCCATTTCCCTGCCCCTACTTATTTCCCTCTTAAATTCTCTGAATTCAGAGTAATCTACTCAGGTAATTTGAAGAGGATGTACATTTTGCCAACATTCAACCAGTACAGGTTCACAATAGCTCCTGTGCCAGAACTCTTCTTTGTAGGCAGTTAGTCAGAGCATTTGTCTCTGCAGCATGCAGCATTTTGCATGAGTTTATAATTGACACAATAACCACACTATAGTTGGAAGTAGATGAACAGCCTTACAGCTACACACCATATTGGCAGGTAAATAGAAGAGTAGTGAAAAGGAAGCTTACAGTGAAGATTTTATATATTTTAATTACAAAGAGGGAAAAAAGCAATGACTTACCTGTGGAGATGAGGGACTAAAAGTCACGTTGATGACAGATTCTTTGTGTCCCCCCAGTTTATGTAAAAAAGTGCTTGAACGCATTTCATATATGTAAGCCTAAAAACCAATGAGATTATATTTTCACTTTAAAGAAATACATCACATTCTAGAAGCACTAAGTTATAGTATAGGAGGACTAAAGAATCAGCTTACAGAGAAGTTAGAAAATTTTCATAATAGCTAAACATATAAAAGTCATCAGCATCTTAGAACTGATTTCTATAATTCAGGATAATTTAGAAATGCTTAAGGTAACTCAAATAAAAAAAATATTTAGAAAGAGTAATGCAATCTTTTCCCCTTGAATAATTAAACATTAGGTATATTTCAAGCAGGCAGGTAAAAAATTACCCTTTTAAAATATATTTTTAAGGGTGTTCTTCAGAATTTAAACCCTTTCTTTTAAGTAGAAATATGTAGAATCTAAAACCTTGCTTTCTAAACTTGAAAACTCTTATGTTTATTGCTACATTAAGTAATTTTTTTCAGTTTCTACATAGGTCTTTGCAGTTTTTAATTGCACAGCACAGAATTCAATAACAAATCAATAATATCACAAGTGATGCGGGTATCATCAATGAGAAAAAGCATACTGCCTGCCTTTGCTGCTCAACAGAAAAAGGAAAAACTGTTTTCCAAGGTGTAAATTAAATTTACTAGCAAAATAGTTATATTCTTATTGGTACAGCCTCAAATAATGAAAAAGTGCCAATGCAAAACTGCATTAAGAAACCAAACCAAAATTCAGTGAAAGTCATAGACATACTGATACTATGAAAATGGTTGGATTGTGATATTAAATTATCTTACATTAACAAAACAGAAAATGTTTTAAAATAAATCCTATAGTATATGTCCTCCACATAAGAAACACTTGTGAGAGCCATGTGCAGGCACATAGGATTGTTTTGGACTATGCCTTATCTAGTAAAAATAACAATTATTTGCAGGATACAGTCAGACAGTATGCATATGCAAGGCATATCAGAAAAAACATATAACGTAGAAAATATGCAGTCTTATTTGGTACATTATAAATAAATTGTATATCTCAAAAGAAATAATAAATTGTAAAGCATGCAAAAAATAGTCAAAGATGATAATCCAAACTTTACAGTTTCAATAAAAAATTAAAATGTTCCATTGTCTTTACTAAAACTCTGCAGTTAAGACTATGAACATGGAATTCAGAGCACAGCCTAACATAAACTAAACCAAACTGTGTATAGGCACTATTGCAACAATGTATTACTCTGTAACTTGTCTTAAGTTTTTTGTTGATATTACCCTAAAATGACTCTAGTCATTCAGACCCAAGGCAGTGAGCTTCCCCTGGCAGATGGCAAACTGTTGCAAGACAGATGTCCGAAAAACTTGTGGACTCAACTGACAGTCTTCCCAATTTATGAAAAGATTCATGGACCAACACAGGTCCTGAAAAACACTTAATGCCTCATTCAAAACAAATCTTATCAGCCAACTCCAAAGATTTTCTATTTCCAAACCAGCACTGAAGAAACACTGGATAGCCCTCAGTGGCAAATATCCCATTCATGACCATATTCGCTGAGAGGCAAACCAAGCGGCCAACTGTAAATCTACTTAATTGCATCCCATTTATATACCTCACATATTCTGGATTAAGTCCAGGATATGGAATTAAAACCATCTACTGGCATAAATGAAGTACCTAAAAACAGACAGAAACATAGGCATCCATTTCTAACCTCTGGCTCTTTTGTAGCATTCCACACAGGTATTGCCATACTAACTGGGAAAGTAGAAGAGTCCCCAGTAATGTGTTAAAATCATTGCGTCCTTCTTAAAAGGATACAGTAAATGCTTGTTAATTGGAAATTCTGCCTTAAAAAGTAAGACCCTCCTCCCTACTTTTTAAACATCTCAGGAAACTGGTCATAATAATGAGTATTTGATTGCCAGTAATACAAAAGCAGAATTTTTTTTTGTTTTGTTTTAAAACATGGCCATAGCACAGCTACTGTGACTGATACTACTTGAGACATGATGAGTTCACAGGGGAACAGATAGGTAAGGGGAACCCAAACAAGATAAAAGTGATATAATGACACAAAAGAAAGGATTCGGATGTGTCTGTAGACATTAAATTATTTTCTCTAATGGAAAGCAGAAGACCATATATTAGTAAATTCAGTCTGTGCACAGGACTACTCAAGTTCTTGCTGTTTTCATACAGAAATGCTGCAACTGCTGTTTGTAAACACCTCCAGTTAGTCATAAGATTCCTCTTTATTGACATAAAAATATTAAGAGGTGGTGTTGGTTATTTACTTCACATCCTAAACAGATTACAATATTGCCAAGTAATTAGGCTTAAACAGAGAAGGTTTCAGAGTTCTAACATAATAGCACCCTTCAAAGTTTCCTTTATTTTATAGGGCTACATCCATCCATTCTCCTCCTTCCATACCGGCTCTCCATTCTTCACTCTGATGATACTACACTATGACTCAACTGGTATCAAAATTATCAGATGCTGACACCTGTGTGTTATCTCAGTACCTGTAACATTATGCTCTCTTCTTCATAGCCAAGCTTTGTCACACTGTGTACCACCTGGCCCTACTGTCCAGACTTCCCACAGGAGTTCCTTCCGAGAACAGAGAGTGCTAGTGATGACCTTTTTACTCCAGCAAGGATGAGGTGTAAAGACTGCAGTCAGGTTGTACTTCACCACTACCACCACAGTGCCAGAGCAGACTACAGCGGTCATGCTCACATAATTAATGGGAATCTGCAAGTCTCAAGAAAATGAGACATGAGATGCTGTAGAAGTCCATGTTCCACGGAGACTCCAGAAAGGAAAGGAGTACACTGAGTGAGAGGAGAGCAAGAAGCATTACAAGCTGCATTGCAGTCTCCAGAGCAGGATGCTCCTCCGCATCTGACTGAAGAAAGCAAGTATTCGTGAAAACAGGGAGAAATCATTCTTACCAAACAGCCCCCAAAATCCTGTGGACCTCTTGTCAAAAATGTTCAATTGTATCACAATACTCAGTAATGCCATGACACTTTTTAGGTGTTTGTATCATGAAAGATTCAAATCTTATTTCTCATAGCTATTGTACACATGTCCATTCCCTTTGGAACTGTGGGAATGACCAAAACAGGACAAATACATCATGCTTCTTAACACACTACATAACTTTGTTAGATATAAGAACTTAAACAGAAAAAAAAAAAAAAAATGAATGAGGAAAATACTGGAGGGAATAAAATCAACTCTAAAATTCAGGTGTTTGGTACATAGCATAAGTCCTCTGGACTCCGCACAACTGACACATAGGGACCTAGTAAAATAATAGATTAATGAAACTTCTGTTGCAAGCAATTATTCCCCTTCACAAGCTCTGCAATTGCAGGGTTTTGGATGCCTGCATCAGTGCTGCATATACCAAGACCAGTCTTTGGCAGAGAGGTATAGGCAGCAGACAGGACTATGCTTTCTATCACTCACCATCTTTTCTCTTTCTGACCCCAAATTGCCTTACTGTCACTTTTCTTTTCCTCTTCATGCCTACGCTCCTCCCTCCCTTTCATGGAAGTAGGCACAAAGAGGCAAAGTCAAGGACAGCAAGAATCAAGACCACAAAATGCTCTGAATCACAGACCTACAATGCCTTCCAATAATTTCTGAGCCAAGAAGAAACATGGCTCCATGTTTTAATCAAGAGAACATATCACAGAGAGACGGTTAGTGAAGCTGAAAATTTTCCATCATAATCTAGTGGCTTACAGAAATTTTCCAAACTTATCCAATAAAAATTAATTTTCCATTCCAGGTTCTCAGTTTAATTTGGGGAGGAGCACATTCATTTTTGGCTTAATCTCTACATCCCAATTCATCTCTGTAAAATAAGTGTGATAATATTTCACTATTTTTTTGAAGACAAATCCAATGTTTGTGAAACCCAGGTATTCTAGTAATTTATGCTCTTCACACAGTTCCTAAATCAACCCTTTGGCTCATACGTTTCTTTCAAAAAATGCTATGCAGCAGTTGTGCAGCTTCAGTAGAACCTAGCAGGTGCGTATTCGGTTCTCTAAAATGAGATGATAGCTGATCACACTTGTCAACCTAAAAAGCATTCAAACTCTTACCTCCCACCTTTCAAGAAATGCTTCTAAGCCCTGAGCTAGAGGTTAGGCTGGGATGCAGTGCTCTTCTGAATCGTCACATTGTGTAACAAGATTCACTGGGTCAGAGAAAAGTAATGACAAGCAAGTACAGATAGAAGCGCACCTGTAGCTACCTATGGAAGCATTCATCAGCATGGGAAAGACCTTTACTCTGATCTTTACTACACAGAGCACTTTCGTATTGAACAGCTGCTAGACAAAACACACAGAACATGACTGGGAACACAACTTTCCCACTCTACTTCATTCCTACAATTCTGTCCTAACAGAACTAGTGTTAAGCTTCTTTCTGATACTGTATTTCTAGCCCTATAAATTTAAACATTTAGGTGTGGTGGTTCAGCTTCAACAGAGAAAGTGGCAGAGTCCCTGACTACAACCCAGAATAGTTTTATTATCTTGTGGTAGCTATCATCTTCTCTTCCAATAACTGTGCTTTTAAGGAAAGTAATAGCAAATATTTTAAATCAGAGTAATTTTGACATGTAATACAATAAAATGTGAGTAAAAGAAAAACATCACCATAAAAAAGTGTATAAAACCAGCTTCTGTTTAAGTAATTCTAGTCACAGATATTTAAGCTGGCCAGTGATAGTCTAAATACTGAGAATAAAAGTTAACTTGGTGCAAGATTGAAAATCAACTTTTCAGTAAATTTATTTTTAACTTCAATAGTAAAAAAAAAAAAAAAAAAAACCAAACCAAAAAACCAACCCAAAGGAAATTGTATTTTAACAGAAATGACATTCAGGTATTCATAAGAAGCGGAATATCTCCAGTATAAACATTCTCCTCCTATAGCCTGCCATCATACTAGTTTTACTACAGTTCTGATGTCATTCTTTTTTTTTTTTTTCTATTCTATACTTACTAGATTTTTTTAACATATTCTTCTCTACAGAAAAAGAAAAAAAAAAAACAAAACGTAAGTGAATTATAAATGATACCATAACACTAGCCACAGAAGAAAAAAAAAAGTTGAAAATCTGAATTCAATGACAGAGGAAGAACAGATTTTCAGCAAACCAAATGTAATAAAAAAGAAAGCAAAACAGTCTAGGAAGTACTCAGCAGTACCCAAAATGCATATGTGCATATAATCTGTTATAGACTTTAGCCAAAGTCAATCCCTTTTTTTTATATTAAGACCAATTTCTTGTAATAAAAATACTGATTCAGTAGATATTGGTATTTCCTTTCCATTTCTGTCCAAGGGTCAGCCAAAAGTAAAAATCATTTACCTGTACCAATAGCTTCCAAACAAGTTTCCTGCACCCATAACCACATACTTACTTGTGTTTCCTTTCACTTGAAGTTTGAAGAAAATTTGGAGTAGTCAGTTTTCATTAACTCACAGTGCGAGATTATATTTAGCACCTTATACATATATACAAGCTTGTGCTTTCTTCTTTAAATTTTTAGCAAGAGACAGGGAAGAAGGATGAAGGTCCCTCCTTGAGGGGAAGAATTTGTATCCAAATGGAAAACTACTTAATTCTACTGCATTGGTAGGGAGAGTGTGCTAAATAAATTGACCCTTTATCTGCAGAGTTTCACTATAAAGTCTTTCTTCTGTTTTCTTATACTCTGTCTTCAAAGCAAACTTGTCCCCATCTGTTCCCACTGCCCCCTAGTCCAATCCGTGGCCATAAGCATTTGAGTCAAACTACTTACACTCCTACTCCCTCCTGGGAAGGGAAAGAGAGGGAAGCAAATCAGAAAGAGAAACACTGAAAGCATAACAGAGGAATTGTCCTTGTTGTCAGCTCTTGCACAGGGACCAGGAGGGCAACACCAGTTTCAAGAAAAACTTTGTAACTGCTGTGGCTTTAAATTGGAGCACATATTTTACAAACAGATCACACACACAAAAAAAAAAAAAAAAAAAAAAAAAAAAGACACTGGTATCTAAGGTACCTAAACAGAGATTTTTTCTTCAGAAATTTTGCATGGATTGGCCAAAGTCATCCCTTTTCCACAACTAGTTTTTCTAATATTTCAAATGAGCTACAGAAGATGGAAATGCTAAAGCCTCTTGATAGAAAAATAAATAAATAATCTTACTTACACTTTTATGAAAGACATCTGGATTTGTTAATAAGGCATTAGTCTCCATTTGCCTCCATTAGTGTCATCAAACCTGGTGCACACTCCTACACTACATGATACAATTATTTGACTTGCACTCCACCATCCCCTGTTTACACCGGGGCATGTCTCCCACTGAACCACGTATTTTTCTCAACCTTAAGCTGAAAAAGCACCTGAGCTACTTATACTAAAATGAAAAATAACAATCAGTTTGAGGCAGACACCCAGCATGGAAAGTTTCAGCCCAAAATGTTCTCAATTATAAGCAACTAAAACCAGAATTATAGTGGAAAGTGTTAGACTACCTTAACTATAGGCATCAGTGCCAAATCCACGCATAATAAAACAGATTTCAGAAGTATCCTAAGCACTGATTAACGCTCTTCAGTCCCAAGATATCTTATACACTTGCCACATGGTAGCATGGAAAGTGTACTCAAGCCTGTCACAAAAACGTCGAGCAGAATGTGCCCTCTCAGAGTCCCTTCCCCTTCTAATGCCACTTATGGAGGCTGTCTTTCTGGTAGCCACAGGAAATTGCCCACTACAGTAAGATCCTAGTTTCCATCTGAGTTCCTTCGACATAACTACAAAAGGAATAACAGTGAAAATTCATAATGCTCTTTATTATTAAAACAGTTATTATTATGAAACTCAGTCATCTTTCAAGATGCAGGGGATACTTTTCAAATGTTCAGATGCTGACAGCTATAGCTAACACACTGAATTTTCCTCACTAAAAAAGATTTTATAAACAGATATAAGCCATATCTCGGTTTTGCCTCTGCAAACCATCCTTCTTAGAAGCTTCCAATTTATATTTTTCCTGATTTTAGTTTCTATTTAATTAGCCAATTTCAAAGCCTCACGTATGTGATTGTTTTTATTTGTCTGCCTGGGGAATTTATGTAGCACCAAACACTGCTGTATTTAGGTTGCTTTTACTTTTATAACATACCTAGGTTTGGCAGAGTGCCAAATTATTACTTGAAGATTTTGTTCTAAGAAAATTTACCTCAAATCTCATTATGAATCAGCATGGTTGGATCACACACACTCTGGAAATGGCTCTTTTCTACCTGCTGCTAAGACTCTTCTGTATCAGCTGTACCAATAATTGCATTCCCTATTTGTGTACTGGTGTTGATTGTTCAACAGAAATACTCCAAGATTCAGATAATGCAGAAGATCTTCATTCAGATGTTTAGGCATAACAGGCAATTTCATCAGCTTTACAAAGGATTACCCCATTCTAACAAATTTGCAAGCACAATGCAATCAGCCACTAGGATTATAGGCATATGTACCAATGATACACAAAATTCAGCCACCATCATAGTTGTAGACTAAGAGGTATACACACAGAAAACCCAAGCTCTGTGGGTATAAATCCATACATATCTACTTTTAGCAGCTCACTGCTGCATGCATACCAAAATGAACCTTGGGTATTCATATTTACTTTGACTTCCTATTTTGCCTACATTTGAATACGGGGTATTTTCTCTAAAATTATTTTGCTTTAGCAAAAAGGCTAATTTCACATACTTCCACCCAGCTCTCAGAAGTATTACCAAACTTAAAGATTAACACAGTAACACATTGCAGCCTCATAAAGTTCAGTTTGACAGGCCACTAGAAAAAAGATGTTCTGTAGTAGTTAAACAAACACGTCTATAGCCAGCAGAAAATCCTCCAGAAGTCTCAACTGCCAGTTTGGTTTTATGGTGGTCAAGTCTGAGGTGTATAGGCATAGATAAAGCAACAGCCTGAACTGACCAAGAAGCAAACAAGAGCAGCTAATGTCCTTATGCTCACATAATTCCACAGTTCATAGAATAATCTACCAAGGCTAAGATTTTTAATCATCTTCAAAGATATACCCAAAGACACAGCAAGGTAACAGCACACTGTAAAGCCATGTCTGTATTAACAAGAAAGCAATATTTATCTCTTCCCTCCTAGGATTTTAGGCCTAAAAGCCATCCACACTACCAAAGAATCCAAGAAACTGAGGGTCAAAAGTAACACAAAGTTGTGTTCTTCTTTGGACAGGGATAGATTTTCTCCAGCAATAGCTGGCAGAGAGGTAGGCGCAGTCCCTGTCATTCATTCTCTGCCATGGATTTGCTCCTGCCAAGTAATGTCAGTCCTGGTTTGTCCAGTAAGCATTACTAATGCTATTTTCTCCAGATGTTTTCTCTTAAATGCTATCTTAGTTATACAATACAGACATATAAAATAAAACTTGAGCAACATATAATTGGGATACCAATGACACTGAAAACAGGAACAGACAGTTCCTACCACTGCTTCATATAATACATTCTGTTCTGCAAACCCTCTGGTAGGAAGTGTAAACCAAGACAATAAACACTAGACAACACCATTATTGGACATTTCTAAAAGGAATTTTTCAGTAAAGAAATTATCATTCTACTTTTCCAAACCCAGTATTAAAGTCAACACTACAGCATATTCTATTGTATCAAAGATACCTATTTTAAACATCAGTGATAACTCCAAGATACAGTTGCAAGAGATAATGAACTAAACATTCTGAACTATTAGCATGTCCTGTCTCCTCCATTTACATACATCCACACCAGAATATCTTTCTCAGCCCTCTGCCTCTTCCCTCGTCTGTAGTCTTTTATCTTCCATTCATTAGTACCTAAAAGGTTCTAGTGAAATTGTGGTCTCGAAGGGAGAACAGACAACCACATAATTTTGTCATTCATATTTTGGGGTTCTTGGGGTGGTTTTCTCTTTCTTATCTAGACCATTTTATGCAATTTTGTACCTAATCGGATGCAGTTTTTAAGCTTTTCACACCAGAGACACACAAGGGTGGAAGTATTTCATATAAATAAGATCAGAGTAAATAAACGCAGTGGTAACAAATTGAGATAGGCCTCATCTAAATTCTCCTTTTAAAGAGAAAAGGACAGAAGAAAGATACCATTGCTAATCTCCATCTTAAAAATCAGAACTGAGCCACAGAAAGACTAATATGACTAATAATGTATTTATGGTAGTCAAGAAATAGATCATAAACTCCTATGGCAATGATTACATTAGGAAGTAGTGCAGCGCAAAAGGAGCAGATGTACGGAACAAAACAGTGCTGGCAACCCAACCTGCAAATGTATTTTAGTGCTTTACTTCGGGCTATCTTATCTCTGGTTCTGTGGACTGAACACCATTACTATGTAGAGAGCATTCAGTTTGCTCAAGGAGTTGCTCTTTCACTTCAGCCTCACCTGAAAGTAATTGATTCGCATGATCCAAGACCACTCTGTGATACAAATCAAAGCACAGTAAATGGGGATGACTGGGAGATATGCTTCAAGAAGCGTGTGCACACTCCTTATCCAAACTAAAAAGCAGATCCTCACTCTGCACCAGTGCGCTTCAATTGATAACGGCAAAATAAGGGGAAAAGGGGAAAAAACTTTAAAAATTTGAAGTACTTCAAATTATAGAGCTCCTTTCACTATGGCTTCTCAAAGCCAAAATATATGTGGCCGAGTAAAGTAGACAACAAGTTTAACAGATAGCAACATTGCATTTTGAATGCATTTATGAGTGACAAAATAAGAAATAATATTTTTAAAGCTACCCATCTTGATGTAAGAATAAATGAAAATAAAACTAAGAGTTCTGTTATATAATACATATTTTTCTTGTCCTTATCAAAGAAGTTATTAGCCTAATCCAATGAGGAAAGTCATAAAGATATTATGTGATTTGAGACAGTGAATTTTACAACTAATTAAATATCTGGTAGCAAAACATTAAAGTATATTGCTCATTAGGATGGACATTCTATTTGGAATATCAACCTCTGTAACTATTTAAAGCTAAGGTGTCAAATATAAACAAACTCTACAGTTTGTGTTATGCCAGATGCAGAATCTTGTATCTGAAAACAACCGAGTCTGTGAGCACTATCAGGTCCAGGTTTACATCCAGCCACCACTCACAGGTTTGCAAACTTCTTTGGAGATGCTCCGTGACCAGTATGTTTCCAGCATCGCTTGCATAATGGAAATTTACACTAAAACCAATTTTGCACAAATGTTAACATTCAAGGATTAACAAGTGGTTAGTACACTGGTGTTATGTATAAGCATCAAATTGCATTATCCTGTCTCCTGTTACTCCTTTCAGTGTTGATGCCCTCTGGAGAATAAACAATCTTCCTACTCTTTCTAACTTTGGTGCCTTCACAGTTGGAAGGCATAAATTTAATCCTGCATTTAGAATGTGTTTCAAAGACAATGTTGTAGGCAAAATCCTATACTTTGATTAAAAGCGTAAATAAAATGGAAGACAATTTCATACATTACCCATGTATTTTTGTTATTGATGTAGCAACCCGTTACGCTGAAAAACTTCTGGGTTTGCAATATGGGTCAGTCAGTGTGAACTGTGAGCCCAGGCTTTGACATTTGACATGGACACAGAGTTTTGTGTTAGCAAATTCCATTTCAGCACTAGGGTCAAAATGTGCCCCTTAAAGTCTACAGTTCAAAGAGAGCTAGCAAGAATGAATCTGAAAACAATTAAAGAGCCAAATCTTTATTTCTGCATTCCCTACTTCATTTCTGGAAACTTGGAATTTATTCAGAGAGCCTTAAGCTCTTCAAAGACAAAAATGAAGAACCTAATTAGACATGAAGTAAAACAGCTAACTAGAACTACATGGAGCACAGGAGAAGATTAGCTATTTCTATTTTAAAAAGTAGCATTTTGCACTCTCCAGATATTTCTGTCCTTTTAGACTAAGACTTCTTTGGTCAAACAAATGTTTACGTAAACATTTTTGTACAGAGCCCAGGAAAATGGAAATCTAAACCCACTTAGAGTATTTGTCCAACATCCTTAATACTATTGTCTGATAGTCAGAAACCTCAAACTGCCCACTTGTAAAATGGTTAGAAATTAAAATATTATGTGTATTCAGCTAAGAAAAAGTCAACCCATGTCACTTGTAACCTGAGGCTATTTAAGATGAAGAGAAGATCTGATATTAGAAATGTTTAACTTTCCATGTTTTCTAATCACAATGAATTATGATAATCACTGTTCAAAACCAGGATACTGTGGGTACCTGCTTTGATCAGACTGTCAGGTCCCACACAGGTCTTGACAAAGGTTCTCTTAAAGAAGTTGGAGTAATCAGTTAGGGGAACACTTTCAACCCATGATTTACAGTATGTACAAATCTCATACTAACACACACAAAAACAGTTCAAATAAAAACAAGTGGCTACTTCAGCCACACAGAAGCTATACCAAGCCGTTCTCATATAAAATAGGTCATGTACTTTGTAAGTAGAGAAAAAAGCAGACAGAATTTGCATCTCTTTGCTTACAATAACATATTTTCATTTTCTGATTCTATGCCCTGTAGGAATATGGTTTTGATTTTGCTATTAATCAATGCAGCCAACATATTCCTCTCTGTCAAACACTATTGTGAAATATAAAAGGCAGTTTAAGATTAATGTCTCTCAATTATATTCCAATTCTGCCTCTTTTGGCTTTAAAATCAATCATATTTGTTAACCACAGGGTGCAAGCATTGCACTTGAAAAATTAAACTCCAAGATGATTGAAGATGCAGTTGCTGGTCAGTGGAAAGTTACATAACTTATTTCCAGAATGCGTTATTTCAGGATAACACTTGTATCCACACTGATGAATTTTTATGCAGCTTTTTGAATTCCAATTAACATTAACTCATAGAATACAATCTGCAAAAATATGTAGCTTCTTGATATTCTTAAAACTGGTCCAGTTGCACATCAGTCTATCTGTCAGGATGTTATTAGTTTAACAATATGAATGGACTATTCAGTTCCATCTTCAATTTTCTTGTTCAGAAGGAAACACAAAAGTGTATCCAGTATCAACATTTCAAAGAGAAGCATCCTAAAAATGCCCCCAAACTGTATTTTGCCCTAACAGTACAGTTGTAGCAAGAGTCTGAAACTTGACTCAGTTTTCCTGAGGCTACAAGAAGAACAATGAAAGTTGTCTACAGATATACAATGCAAATTATGCAAAATTCCAACCCAGGAGCCACACTAAGAAGTATTGATTGGCACTGTGCCCACCAAGGACCACATGCCAACTGGAGCAGGATGCAGTCCAGTTATTCAACTTCCTATGACGAGCAATCATGTGCCAAGAATTTGGAGTAAGGGCAAAATCATGCTCTATGACTTTCTTTTCTTGTATCAGCAGTAATTCCAAACAATAGCCTCAATGCAAAAAAGTAGACAAAAGGTCTTGTGACTGCATCTCCTTTTATACTATTCAAAATCAACCTTAATTAGTAATCTTGACTAAATATGTTTATATCATATACGTCATGAGCTGAGATCAATATTAGATTCATTTTGTTTCACAGACAATGTAAAAAAACATTCCTTTGCATTGCAAACTACATTTTGAAATGCAAATTACCAGAAACTTGAAAAATATATTTTATCATGGAAACATCAAGCACACATTAGCTATTGCCAAACCTCTAGCAATCTGCCAATAAAACCTCTAACCTTCACACATGATTTGAGCCAGTATTTCAAAACTAGCCACTACAGTATATTCCTCTTGTTCTGAATTTGAAGTTGACCAGAAACCCTGTGTCATAGTACTGATGAGTCACTTAGAAAGACCTAGAAGAAAGTTAAACAGCTTTCCTACCCAGCTGTTTTGAAAGGACGTGTTTACAATGAACCCAACCCCAGCCCAGTTTCAAAGGCCTATACTACAAGCTAGCAATCATCTATCTCCTAGCAAACACCAAGAAAAACATTGTGCCAACAATGCAGGACTTACTAAATTAAAATTAGGTGCATACTCAAAAAGGTAGTAATACACGTTTACTCAGGACTCTTTGCTAAGTCTAATAATTTAAATACAGTTGACATTGAATGAGAAGAGAACCTGTCTGGGGAGGAAACACACAATCAAAGTTACGCTGTGAACTATGAAAAGTTCTAACTACAGTAGAATGACTTTTCATTTTGTATTCAGCTGACTGGTTCATAAGAAACCAGTAATGAAAGATTCATCACCCTAAATTTGGGAGCTTAAGTAAATTAATGTGTAGTTGCTACATAGTTTCTAGTGGCCAGATATGCACACACTACATAAAGCTGTGCTACAGAGGATACCGTTCTTTTCATCTTTGATGGCATGTGACAATTCAGAGTCAAGCACTATGAAAACTTTTAGAAGCAGCCTTTTAATGACTACTTTGAGCACTAAGATTTGGTTGTTCAGGGATTTTTCAGGCAAAATAAAGAACATACAGATCAGAAATCATATGTAACTGCTGCATATAAATGAAGTATATGAAAGTTTAATAGACCTCAGTTTTGCACATTAAGCTGAATGCTAGAAACATGCATTAAAAAACTACGTTGTGTACAATATGAGTAGCTCTTATAGTTTAGAAGGAAAATAAGCAAAAACATTACTTACACACTTGTCATCTGATCCACTGGCTATAAACCGTCCACAAGGAGATACTGCAATTCCACATGGATAGCAGTGGCTACTGTGTCCTTCAAAATGTCGTTCACACCTTCAGAGAAATTTCAGTCTTATTAACACCAACTAAAAACTAGCTCTTCTAATGCCGTTTTCATTAAATCCTGCTGAAGTTTCATCCATTTTTCTTAGTCTACAAATTTACTAAGGCAAATCCACAAATTAAGTTTTAAATATATCTGCTGTAGGATTTTGACAAAACTGAAAAACATTAAAGAATATTAACAACTAAAAATAAACTGAACACACAAAACTACCCCAGTACAATGCCCAAAACCATGCTTTGGCCTTATTTAGTTTACAAAGATAGAAACATGATTAGTATTTAGTAATGAGAAGCTGTGATGCCTACCATTAAGCTACCCCTAGTTAGCCATCTCAGCAGGGAAAGCCAAACTCCTCTGCATTAAGGGGACGGTGTTGTGAAAGCCAGTCTGCTCTGTGAAGCTTTAGAAAACTCCCTCAAGTAATTTATATCAAATGAAGATCCAGCATGTGGAATCATAACATAAATAATTATTGCTTGCTTTTCTTACACTCAAATCTGGATATTTAATCTGTGTTGCTCTATTTACATTCCTAATTTATTATATCTTGTAAATTCAAGAAAGGCAATATCCAAATGACATTCCAAACTGATAAATCTAGCTATCCACCCTACAACTGTAGAAAACTTCTTACCTATCTGTGTTAATATAGTCTAAAGGAAGGAATGCATTTAAATTCAATGCAAGGAATTAATTTCCTACTTTTCATGTTAGTATTGCAAGGTAGCATCATGGAGTAAGTTTTTGATAGCTGAGCACACTTGGCCCATTTAAAAAATAATAATGTTTTTAATGAGATGAAGGTTAATATCCATCTAAAAAAAAATCTGTAGTTGTAAAGAACTGTGATAGCTTTGTAGTCACTACAAAACTAAGGAAAAAAATTGTATTTAGAGTTGCTTCAATGTTAAAAGACATTTTAATACAAGTTTCAACCCCATTCAGAATTATCATTTACATATGTATAACTCATTTCAGAGCTTTATTTTTATACCCACAAGGTATCATTTCAAAACAGACTTATAATAATCTGTATTCTTCTTTTGCTTTTATTATGTATGCTATCAACCTGCCCTTCTCCTTATAGAACAAATTCATATACTTCGTCATAATACAGCTGTCACACATTCTTTTTTTTTATGTATGCTAGATCCAGGAACAAATTTGAAAGAGTAACATCTCCTGCCAACACCTGTGATATACACTTTTTCCTGGCCAGTGAAATCACAGATGCTGTGTTAATTCAATTGAGTGAACCCATGTGCAGAAATCTCTAAATTTTTATACCACGTTGTTCTGGTTTAGACACGCATGTATGTGTAAGAATGCACTGAATGCCAAGTTGATTTCATTCACCCAGGTGAAACAGGCATACTTAAAGAAAAACATTACTTTGTGACTGATCCAATGGCTATCACTTAGTAAAGCATAAAAAAAGACACTTTCGAATGTATGACAATACACCATTTTACAGAGCCTAACTCTGAACTTTCACAGATAGCACATATTTGGCTGAATATGTTCATGGACAATGTTCGTAGAGATATTTATTTGAAGAAAAAGTTTCTTTTTAATCTTATACTTGTAAGATACAATGGCATCCCGTGAAAGAAATTTTCTCATGAGAAAAACAAATAAAATTTATATATCCTCTGTCCCTCCTGAATACGCCTTCAGGATCACCATTCGTCCTTAAGTAGAGCACTGGCCTTCAGGACTAGTTCTGAGTGTTTAAGACCTCATTCTCAGGGCCTGTAAAAGCTAACTTCCTCAACGAGGTGTTTCTTCTTCACAGAAGAGTCTACTAATCACTGCAAACAACTTCCTTTCAAAAGAATTTGACTCCTCTGCATCTGTGACCAATAACTCAATTACTCCACATATAAATGGAAACATAAGAACTGACATGATTCCGAGGCTTTCACTGATCTTTTTTCTGCTATACCACAGCAATATAAGGCAATGTCTGAGTCATAGGACAGTGCCACTTTTCTTTGTGCTAGCACAGCCACAGTACTAACTAACATCATGGATTCTATTTTCTTACTTGTTTTCCTGTTCAGCTTTCCCATTATAATCAGGATGTATGTTCTATTACAAGTATTGCTACTTCCCCACCCCCTCAAAATCCTGCTCTAAAAAGACATTTAAAAAAACTGATTTCAATTAAACTTTCCACAGAATCCAGTAGAAACTTTGTTATGCAATCTATTAACTCCAGCTATCTCCAGGTATCACAGCAATGGAAAAAAGTGGATAAAAAAATCCTAGAATAAATAAATGGATATTATGTGTATAATTTTAGCTTATTCTAGGATTTGTCTTATTTCAGGCTTTTTTTCTCCTGTTTTTTTTGGGTTTTTTTGGTTTTGTTTTTTTTTTAAGTAGCAACAGGTGGTGATCAAACTTATTGTGGATATTGCAAGCTTTACGTGGCCAGCTGGCATGCTGTCCAGCCTCCTAAGAATGCTTTTCTGGTCAGAGCTTTTCAGGGGTTACCATGACAAACATCTGGTAATTGCATGGGACAGCAAACAGCCAAGTTTTCCCTATGTTCTCCATTGTACAGCTTTTAGTCTACATTCCAAAATATGTATCTTTTTATGTTGCAAACAACTTGCAGAATATTAGAAAAAAAAAGTAACATGTTTTCTGTCTTTGTAAGAGAAAGATACCAGAATGGTGCATGTCTTTATAAACTGGGGAATAATCTCACAAATAAGTCTACTTCATTCTACTTGCTGCATTAAAAAAATATCTTTACTGTAATCAAAGTTTTCTTTTTTAACCACTTCTCCTTGTTTTCTGTTACTTTGTTCCAGTGCTCTGGTATTTGTTCAGAGACCCTTCAGTACCAGCAGATCCACTGAAGCTCTACGAAATCGAGTATAACTTGACAGCAGTAGTAGCTACCTTAGATGTTCTGTACACATGGGTTTCATTTTAAACACACACTAAACCCCTCACATAGGAGCTCAGCACGTTTTCACCAACAGCATCCAGCAGGGACCACATGTTCCCTATCCTGTATACTTTCATGCATCCCCAGTCCCAAACTTGGAGGAACTCCAACCACGGCTTTATCCCTTTTTCCCTCAGAATCCAGATGACAAGACTCAAAGCTCCAAGGAAAAAAAGATGGCAAATCATGGGATCCTCACATTCAGAGAAGACCAAGAAGTAATCAAATTCTGAATATGTGTATATGTGTATCTTGCTCAGGATGATGTCAAGCAGTTAGTTCACAGTGGAGATGCAAACTGAAAAGTATCTGAAAATCGAAGGGCCATTCATTCAAACTGCATGTCTGACCCTAAGGCTTTCTAAGTGTAATTGTTAGAAAATGTATGAAATGAGTTCCATGTGGCTGCAGGAATTCTACTAAAATATGTTGCCAGGGGAGCTTATGATCTAGTTGCAAAGGATCATAATACTAGTTGGACATTTAACCTTAATGTCTAAAACTATCTTTATACAATTGGCAAATCTTTTCAGAGGCTGAGAGAGGGCGAAACTGGCTTTCTCTGGGATTGTGCATCAAGGCATTATCATGCATCTGCGTATTCTGCAGAAGAAATTCAAGTAGTCCAATATTCTTCAAATATCTTCACTCTGGTACAATGAGCATGCACTGCCTTTTTTCCAGAAAGAGATGAAGAATGGCTATTGCAGCAGCAAACAACATTAGAGCAGCTGAGCTTCAATTCCCTAGCTGTTCAGAGCGTGAGTCAGAGGTAGGGTGCTCCTGCCACCAAAGGTGTTAATGTGATTATGGCTTCGTCACCTGCAACAGTAATCTAGCAGCTGTAACATCTACCTCCTCACACCTACCATAGTAGCAGCCCAGACCTCTAAAAAGGGCAGTAATAAGTTTTCCCTGCTCTCCCCACCTCTGGGTAGATAATGAGCACATCTGATGGCATAGCACAACTGTCCCATTCCTTTCTTTTAAATTAATTCCCAATTTCAGCTGTTGTTGTCCATCCTTCTCTCTTATTCAACATTATATCAATTCTCCCAGCAAGTTTCCCATCTCTATATTTCTGTGGCAAGTAGAGAAGAGCAAACACTAATTTCATAGAATCACAGAGTCACATCATGGTTGAGGTCGGAAGGCAGCTCTGAAGGTCATCTTATCCAACCCCACTGCTCACATAAAACCAGTGTGACTTCACCAATCCTAAACAGAGGGGAAATATCACCTCCCTCAGTCTGCTGGCAACACTCCTCCTGATGCAGCCCAGGACGTCATTAGTCTTCTTTGCCACAAGAGCACATTTCTGGCTCACCTTCAACTTGATGTCCACCAGGATCCCCAGGTCCTTTTCTGCAAGCTGCTTTCCAGCTAGTTACTCCCCCCAGCATATTTTGGTGCCTGTGGGCTGTACTTGGTGCCAAGGGACTTTGCACTTCCCCTTGCTGAACTTCATGAGGCTCCTGTCAGCCCATTTCTCCAGACTGTTGAGGTCCTTCTGGATGGCAGCACAACCCTCCAGTATATTAGACACTCCTCCCAGTTTTGAGTCACCAGCAAACTTGCTACATTCTGTCCCATCATCCAGATAGTTAATGAAGACGTTGAACAGGATTGGAACCAGTGCTGATCCCTGGGGTACACTGCTAGTTACTGGCCTCCAACTAGACTTCATGCCACGGATCACCACCTTCTGAGGTTCCCATTCAGACAGTTTTCAACCCTCCTCACTGTCTGCTCATCCAGCCAATACTTCATCAGCTTCTCTATAAGGATGTTATGGATACAGTGTCGAAAGCCTTACTGAAGTCACAGTAGACAATATCCACTGCTCTCCCCTCATCTACCAAGCCAGTAATTTTATCATAGATGTTTATCAAATTGGTCAAGCATGACTTCCTCTTGGTGAATCCATGCTGACTACTCCTGATTGATACCTTGTCATTTATGTGCCTGGAATAGTTTCCAGGATTAACTGCTCCACCACCTTCCCAGGGATTGAGGTGAGGCTGACCAGCCTGTAGTTCCCTGGGTCCTCCTTCTTGCCCTTTCTGAAAGGCCTTTTCCTCAGAAATTTATAGAAACTATGTCTTCTTGGTCAGCTAGAGATAGGAAGAATTACTGAATAGATATTGTACAGCGACATGTAAAAAACACCCAAGCTGCAGTTCCAAAGACAACTTGTGCCTTGTTTCATCTCATATTCTGCCAAACACTAAGCGTCTTAGATTAAGAAGTCTGCTGTTGATGCAGGTGTTCTTCCTTCAAAAAGGCGGCAATGGCTGATAAAAGCAGAGACAGAGTATTTTTTCATGTCTTAGAACGTGAAAAGACCTGAGCATCTTTTCACTCACACAAAAATGTTTCTATGGGATAACCTCTGCAAAATCAGTAAATCTTTATTCAATTATTCACCTAGCTTGAATGATCAGCATATTCATATGCTGATTGTGCTCACAATCCAGCAAATTCATCAGTGCATGGCTTCTGTATATATACTACCTATGTTACTATCCCTTTCAGAAGTGGAAGGAATTACTTTCGAGTTAGGAATGTTGCTTAGAACATTAATTGGATTCCAATTAACTACATGGATCGCATGCTTGGTAATTACCAGGACCAACTTATCAGCACTTTTTTTTTGAGCACAAACAAAAATAAAAACATTATAAGGCATTCCTTAGTGTGCATTTTGCAGACCTAAGCACCTTATGTGAGAAATAAATATCATAGTGGATATGCATGTCAGAGCGCAGCAAGAGCAGGGCTGCTACAAAACAGAAAATGAGTTAGAAGCCAAAGGTGATCATAGCACAGCGTCTTCAGCAACCAAGGCACCGTCCCACCATATCTGAATAGGATGGGCAGAGTAGTGTGCTGATAACAAGGTCCACTGACAGTCCCAGAAAAAGTGAGGTGATGAACCAGGTCCAGGGTCCATCCCAGGATTCCAGTCAGGAGCAGCAGGAGATGGAGGCAGATACAGAGCTGGAGACAAGACTGCAACATGGGTCTGCTGGAGACACAACTCTACACAACTCAAAGCAAACTACCTACAAGGTAGGTCAAGGTCCATGCAGAAAACAAGGCCAGAGGCAGGACTTGAAACAGGTACACTGACAACATAGTTCAGGCAAGGACTAAATGTCCAGGCCTAGGCTTAAATGGAGTGCCTGAAGCAAGGAGCAGAGAGTGCATGGGTGGGAGTCCAAGGCTGGTCAGGGCAATTAAGGCCCAGTGGTGCACTCAGGACCCTCACAGTGCAGTCTGTAACTCGAGTAAAGATACATCTGAAAATCTGAGACCAAGCCAGGCCATACAATTAGTTTCACAAAGAAGCCTTACTGCACCATGACTTCAGCTACATTTTACTGATGAGCGAGGAAGGTCCACATAAATGCCTAAAAGCTTTGCAAAAGATCTGAAATCCACCTTGGGGAAGAAAAGCTTACACTACTTCACATTCTAGAACCTCTCTTTGGAAAGTGACTCTTTGGAATGAATCATGCAAGGGAAACAGCAAACTGCTGCAGAAATCTGTACAGTTGATTTTTCTCAATATCAGGCAGTCACGAAGATGAGGGTAACTCATCATGTACCTTTGCCAGCGAATGTGAGCTGGTACTACAATTAAGTATTTAGTCAATATTCTAAATGCATTTAACAAAGTGAAGAGGGAAACACTTTGAATTGATAGTTTCCTCCTAACGTAGTGAATGAAGGAAACTTCCATTCTTCTGGATATTTTAATGCACAGAATTATCTAATCTACAAGTGGGAGGAAATGAGAAATCGAAGGGATCCAGACTGGTAAAACAGAATTAAAAGCTACCATGTGAAACTTAAGTGACATATGAACATATTAAAGCAGCTGGTATTTAGTCTAGTCTGCCATTTTGGGTTGTTATGGGTTTACTGTGTAAGGGAGTGGAATTTTCCTTAATTCCTACGTTTCTGCACTCTTTCTATACATTAGTTTTACAGCACTGGGATGCTGAAATATATCTGTCTCTCACTGCCCCATATGTTCATGAACATAGTCACTAAAAACAGGCGGGACTGCAGATAAGGAGGCTTAGTGTATTGGAATTTTCTGATATGTCTAGCCTGGGTGATCTATAGGAGTCACCAACTTGTGTCATTCCAGTCCAGACTTTCCCAAAAGATTAAAATTAAGTGGTGGAGACAATAGATACAGATCCCTATGAATCATTGTTAGATTCCTGACTTCAGAATGAGTTGTGATGTCTCTAAAATGCATTCAACAGAGAGACAGCAGAAGGAGGTAGAATGGTAAAGTTTCTTGTGTCTTACAGACAATTAAGAGTCTACAATGTTTCATCATAAAGAACACAAACTCCTTCAAAAACTGTAAGCATACATCAACCTTTTGTACCTCCTGATCATTAAATGTTTGTCTGACTCTTTCTTGGTAATCCTAGAGCTGGTAACTGTAATGTTCTTCTCATTCAGAGTCCCATTGCACCTCAGTGTTCACTGCTTCCACTTTGGACCCAAGAGAAAGTATGTTTACTTGTTCTCCAAATAGCCACTCTTTTAGACAAGATAGACTTAAATAGCTCTTCACAATGTCTTGGAAGTTGGTCAAAGGTCATTATCTTACCCTAATGCATGTATTCATAAAGCCTCGTAGTTCATTACCCTAACCTGGAAGAAGAGTAGCCAGAGTTGGTTCTTCTTCCAAAAAGATCTACTCTCCTTGGTTCTTTATTCATAAGTCTGCTTTGTAGATTGTCTGGAGCTTTTCTTAGCTACAGTTATAAATGAGGATAATGCAGAAGTACAAAAATATTCCAGATCTTCAGATGAAATTTTACAAATCCGTGCATTTCAAAGCAAATGAAGCAAGAGTCTGAGTAAATCCAAAAGTCATTAGCAGTGTCCAAGATTCCCTCATTTATTGGCAAGATGACCTGGCTGTGTGAGGTTGGCTGACAACATCAGAAAGTTAAAATGCCTTTTCTTGTACCACCTTCAGAGGAACCCATAAGACTTTCTGGCACTCTCTGAAGCAATCTTGGAATGCCTCCAGATCATCAATAGTGAAAGAGACAGACAGATTCATAGCTTTATCCAGTAAGGATGGTGAAAATGGAAGTTGCAAAATACTCTCATCAACTTCAAAAACAAAAGAAAAGATAAGTTAAATGAATTTCACTGGGGAAAAAAATGTAGTTTGATAATACAGACTGAATGGAAAAATTCTTGTGGAACTCAGAGCAAAAAAATCAATACATTCAAAACCTATAAAGCTGCAGGCCAGGTTAACATGTCTGAAGATTTACTCCAAGGAAAGATCAAAAAAGAACCTGAACATTCTGCTATGATTTCTCAGTCAATTATGAGAAAAGGAATGCATGTCAGAAGAATAAAAAAAGGAACCATCATCAAAGAAAGTGAATAAAACAAACAACTAAGAGTCCCAGGGAAATTGTGCAGAGTTACTCTGAAAATGATTTCCCATGCTTTCAACTGCAGTTTTCAAGAGCACCATGCTGGAGGTTTTTTTCTTATTTAATCAGAGTTTCATACTTTACAGTATCATTAAATAAAGTAACAATGGATAGAACTCATTAAGGGCAACAAGCAGATTAAACAAAAGCAAAACATTTTGCACTGTGGATGTCTAGGGCAAATATTTAAAGCAAAATCAACAAACAATAAAGTTGAGATCTTGCAGTGAGTGTTACTACCCACAACACTGTAAACAGTATAAATGAGAAGGTGGACTTACCTTTGCTATATTTCAAGAACACTGGACAAAGATTTCACTAAACAAACCCTATTCTGGCAAACCCAAAGCAGAAATAAAGAGAGGTCATTCCAGAGGGATCATTCAAACACAATAATGGCTGATGCACCAACTTTACAAATCAACAACTTTAAGAGATTGAAGGTACTGGCCCACCATAAGATTGTTTAGGAACTAATCTCTCCTGTAAGCACCCAACAGTGCAAGGGATGGACTGGATTTGATTGGACAAGACCTATGAACAAAAAAAAAGGCAAAAGTTTTCAGTCTGTGTAACTTTATAGTAGACCTAACACTTCAGTGGAGACTTTTTCCAAGTTCAGATAGAGCTTTCCAAACGCAGCCATTTCAAATTTATTTATGTGAAAAACACCTGGAGAACACATTAGGAAAAAGTGAACAGTTTTCCTCCTTATGAGAACTCAAGAATGGATTTTAAAATACAGAAGACTCAATCTCTGGTCTGAGCAATGAGAGAAATTTTCATTTTTAAAAATTGGTTTTTTTTCCCTGAAAGTTACTAGTAAGTGAAAAATAATTATTTATTTTCTCCATTTCTTCTCCACAATAGTTACTACCATTGATCACTGTGTGATGTGTAACAAACACACACATATACATAATACCTAATAAGTACCCTTAAATATGTGTCATTAAGGACTTGCATTACTGTTTTGAAGTTTGGCTAACAGAACTCAGTGGACACTAGAATACGACAACTTTGCCAAATTAAATATAGAGCAAGAACATACATAAATTATTCCCCTCTTCCCAGGACATATTCATTTAATTGATTGCCCAGATTTTACACTTTAACTATTTTACCATTCACCTGGTCTACTTATATTAGTATTTAGAAACAAAGAGACAGATAAGTGATCTGTGAAAACCTTTCTACTTTTTCATTACTCTTCAGCAACACAGTGTGAGCAACTTATTAGAAAAACATAAGAAGGTAACAGATTCCAACCCCAGCAGTCTCTAGTTTCATTACTTTCTGACATTCAGTGCAGGTAATACAGCAATGCTTTTGGCAAGAACATACATGCCCCCTATAGGTTTAATGTATTCTTACCGCAAAGATGGAAATAAATGAAAGGATCATTAAGCATTTCCTAAATAGAAAATTCAGTACTAGAAAAATTATATTACATTTTTCAATAAATATATGTTTACATACACACAAAGCAAATATGAAATTATTCTTTAAAATTTAAACATCCTCCCTGTCCAAACCCCTTTTCTTTTAAACATAATTCTTTTAGCCTGCGCAACAGAGATTGCCCCAAGTATTTCGTTTCCTGAGCAATGTTCCCTCCCAACCATTCTATCCTTTTGTCCCACAGCTTTCCCAAGTACAACACTGAAAGGCTGATCTTAAGGGTCTTTTCCAACCTTAACAATTCTATGATTTTATTCTGAGTTTATGATAACATATTATGCAAATTTATAGCACTACATGCATGATTTGTAATTATGTTGTTACAATTACTTGTATATTTTAAAAGCTGGATCATAAATTTTACCTTCTTTAGCAGTCATGACATGCTGTTTTGGAAATACCATTAGCATTCAGTTCAATAAACTATTTTATATATACAATTAGATCTACAAAGGTAGGTAAGACATGGGTGATAAATCTTGAGCATATAATGGCTTCCACATAAATAACTACAACTGAGGAACCAGCATTTTGTTTAGTCTCTTAAAATTAGTAAATTCCAATTAGCCTTTAATTTTCTTTTTTAAAGGTCTGACTGTAGTTCTGATTCCACATCCAAATTTCTACTGGTATATCACAGCAAGTGTAACAATTCTGAATAAAGATAAAGCATGGCTTTTTATTCCAAGGTACCTAATTCAGCCTTACCTCAGTGTTCTTAAATCCCACAGTTTGATGCCATCACCTGCAGCTGTGGTCATGAAAAGATTGTAAGCTTCGGGTTGCTGAGTGCTGAATGATGACCCCTGTAAAACATGAAATCAGTTTCAAATAACTATTCTCGTGGCACTAAATATTTATAGAATCATAGAATATCTCAAGTTGGAAGGCACCCATAGGGATTATCGAGTCCAACTCCCTGCTTCTTGCAGGACTACCTAAAATTAAACCATATGACTAAGAGCATCGTCCAAATGCTCCTTGAACTCTGACAAGCTCAGTGCTGTGACCACTTCCCTGGGGAGTCTGTTCCAGTGACTGACCTCCCTCTCAGTGAAGAATTTAGTCCATTTAAAAAATAAGCAATAAATATTTGTTAGGTTATGTGATAAAAAGCTTGTCTGCACACACACACAAAGGAGCACAGAGGAAAGTTGGCATGTGGAGGAACCCCCATAATCCAGCCAGAGAAATGGAGCACTGCCTTGACTCCTCTCAGTGTTGTCCTAGGACAGCCATGAGCCCTTTGGTCCAGGGGTGACACCCACCATGATGAGTCAACAGGAGAGGCTCTCTGGGTCATCTCACAGACTGATGGGGATTAGTACCTATCCCGGTATGGGATCCATTATGGGATGTAGGGAAAGATAATTTTGTTATTGCACAAGACATTATGGGGTGTTTAGGGGAGGAAATAAGGGTGAGGAAAGGGAGGAATCAAAGTGGTTTGTGGAGGAACAAGGGTGGGAAATAGCAGTGAAAGGGAAAAAGAGGAGCCAGTTGTGTGTAAACAGACTGCTGGTCAGTGCATTTGGCCATGCCCTGTTTATGTGAATGCTGAATGTTTCTGTCTCTGTTGATCTGTGTGGCCAGCTGTGTGTATATGTATACATGTGCCAAGCGGGTATACAAACTCAGCCTCATTTCTGGTTGGAGCCAGAGGCAGGTAGCTACAGCAGCCTCAACTCCATTGGGCTACTGGATTCAGCTACTCCTAACAATATTTTATCAGAACTTCAGAAGCATTATTTGGCTTTGCGTAGCTGACAAGATTCAGTTCACACAGACTTCCTGGACCTATGGTTGCTATTCATCATTTCTTCAGAAGATGGCCCTTCAAAAACAATCATTCCAAAATGATATCTCCCTATAAGGTTCTCTACCTTAAGTTCACATCTGTTTGCAGTCATTACAAGGTCTTCAAAGAAAGGTTGATGTTACCATAATCAAAATCCTTTCAAAGCAGTAGTACCTCAATACTTTTCCAGATCCTTAAAGGAAAGTTCAGATTATATTTTCTATGTTCATTCAAGACTGCCTTATTACTGGAGGGCAGCAAACCACACCAGGCATTAATATTGCTCAGCTTCATATCAAGGAAGTTTCGTGTTGTCAAGACAAACTAAATATTTTATACTTTTTCATAGACATACCCAAAATATTGATCAGCTATACAAATGTGAAATGATCTATGGCCATTCATTAGCAAATCATAAATTCCATCAGCTAATTAGAAGACTACCATTCAGACAATGACTATGCAGTTAAAAATATGTTCACATTAAAGCAGAAGATATACATATATAATGCAAGCTGGGAACATTCTAGCAATTTCTAATTTAAAGTTACTTTTTTTTGGAGGGTAAATATAATTTTCATCTACATGAGAAACAAGAAAAGTACAAATATGAAACCTTAAGGAACTATCTTGACAAAGCCAAACTACATAACACAGACAACCAGAGTAGTCCAACATTTTATTATGTCGTGTTTAGCCCTGGCATAAGTGGGCACACTTTCCATTGACTTCAGTAGCAATTGTATTCATTCATAACAGGACTGATTTTGGCTTCATACCTTTAAATAATTAAATCCAGTCTATCATCTTTAAACCTCTGATTTTTTAATGTCCACATTGGCAAATCCTGGCCTTTTTGCTGGCTACAAACTTCTTTCTCTAGGGAGCTAAATATAAACAGTTAAAACTCCTTCTTTGCTTTCCCCAACATTCACATTCTTGATTTGGCTGAATACATCACAGAAACCTCAAGGCCATTTCCTGCAATCAGTGCGTCACTGCCAGGAATCTTCTATTCGTTATGAAAACTGGTATATAGCTGGAAAATGCTCTAGTGTTTAGTTAATAGAATTCCTCAAACAGCAAGACAAAGTGGGGCACTCAGCATTAAAAAGACTATAGGAGCTTTCATTTACTTTGCTTTAAGCAGGTTTCCTTCCTAAACTAAGGATTACCACAGCCTGCTCTAACAGATGAACTAAAATGCACTGTGCAACAGATTTCCCAACAAAGTCTACACATTCTCACATTAGCTGTGTATAACTATAAAAAAAAGAGTAATTGTAGAGACAGTAGTTTTCCAAAGGATCGTATTCATTTAAAGTTACAGAGCACCCTTTCTTTTTGTGTTTTTGAAACTTCTACTCACCATCCCTTTCTTCAGTCAGTAATGATCGCAGAGTCCAATACAAAAAGTTCTACAGACACATACACATTTACTTCATGCACTACTCCTTTACTTTAGAATACACTAACAGTAATGCAAGTAAGAAGAAATGTAATCCCTTTGTTCCTTCCCTTTCCTGACATTTTGTCAGTAATATACTTTACTAATATAAAGCTATACTTGTATCTTCAAACTACATTTGCTACTGAATATGCTGTAGAAGAAAAGAAAATATATACTATTTGGGATAATATGCAAGCTGAATTTTATTATCCCTCTGTGTTTTTATAGTCCATTAATTTATGATAGTCTGTAATTTATGAGTATCTAATGCAAAAACTAGCATATTCCAACACACTCTTCAAACTATATTCTTTCATTCTGTCAGACAAATCACTTGCCTGTGCCCCATCATCTTCCTCATCCACCACTGTAATCCCTTCTCAGCTTCTATCTAGACTAACTACATTGCAACTTCCACATAAAATTTGGCCCCAAGGACATGGTTCAACAGAACCCCTACCTCATTCACTTAACTCCATATGAACACCATTGATATCATCCAAACAGTGCAGCTGGCTTATACTAAGGCATCGATCAACAGATGTCTCAGAAAATGCTCCACATCTTCCAGGCAAGTACATACCTCCAGACAGTTTTGTCACTATGGCTAGGAAAAGCTTAACTGACTGAAACATCTGAGTTTCCTATAACATTTTTCAGCCTTCACATCATGTACATTTCCTAATTAATGGACCAATGAATTTTGAAACAAAAGGGCCTGGGCAGAAAACTAGAAACTTTGTTGTTTCTCTGAAAATGAATGTAATCTATAACTGTGTTTGCCAGAAGAACATAATACCATCCAAATATTTGTGGTTGATACTGATAGATTCCTGTTCAAAGAATATGTTTTGCAGCACTACAAATGTATTGCTATCACTAAAGCTCTGAATCTTTGTGGTCTGATCTCAAATTGCCATCTATTTCTGTATCTCAGAGGTTCCTAAACTCTAAGACAGAAACACAATTTTGCTATTTCAATCAATTCATTTTACTATGTTTCTTAAAAGTTAGAATGCAATGCAATGGAACCCTGAAAAAACACATAATACTTTGGTAATCATTGACAATCAGTTTTCCTTAGGTGATCTTATGTATCAAACCAAAATCGTCAAGTTGGAAATCACTGGTTGAACAAAGCAACTTACAGCAGTGTAAATCCATTATTACCAGCTTAGGATATTCGCCTTGTCAGGCTTGGTATAAGATGGCTAAAGGCTACTTATCAGAGTGAGGTGAAGCTACTACAGCCAGAAGAGTGACATTTGCTCATTGCCTCAGAAGGAGTTTGATGACATCACTTGGGTCTAGTAACACCCTGTGCTGAAATATCATAAGCAGTTCTGAGAGTAGGGTCTGGAAACCAGACACAGGTTCAGGGAAAAGAGTGGAGGGTCCCTCAACACCAGCCTGTCACTGAAAGGTGGGAGATCGCCACCAGTTTCTGCAGACTGAGGAGAACAATGAACCTCTTTCCCCCAGCTCCTAAGCAAACACTCTGAAAAGTAAGCTATTACATGAACCTGGAGCAGTATCACCACCACGTCTCCACAGGACCATGTATTTAGCCCAGTTTTCTGATTAAATTATGCTTATGCAACTGTACTGTCTGCTGATTCCCATCCACAATTTTTTTAACCTGCTTCACTATTTAAATCCAACCTGACAGAGAGATAAAGGTCTTATGATAATTACATTTCCACAAGATACATGTAAATGAGTAACTAGCAGACAGAAATTCAAACCAGTACAGCCATTAAGGAAAGTGATTTTGTTTGACAAGCCATTAACCAATCAACATAAATGTAATTTGGAACAGGTGTGCAGTATGGCACGCCTCTCAGTCAACTAGTAAGAAGGACATGACAAGAAGATAAGGTTGTGATAGGGAAGGAGTGTTTAGGGAACAAAACTGAAAGTGCATGTGGTGGCGAGGTGAAGGTTATAAAGAACACAACAGTCAAATTGAGTTATTGTGGTGGATTTGGAAGGTGATATTTAAGGATACAGGATTAAAATACTTTAGAAAGGATGCTTAATTAGTTTTGTTGCTGCTGGAAGAACCTGTATACAAAGAAAGATAAGCTTTGTATCATCATTATATGGTATGCCCCGAGCACTTCAGGGGAATTTGGTGCCAAAATGCTTTTTAAGGAAACAAAAATACACTGAGGTTTGGAATAATAAACATTAATATGCTCAATTGAATCAAGATTATAGACATTCTAAGCAAGCAGTGTAAGGCCTAAAGTTCTGCAAGCAATTTAATTGTGTAACCTTTAATCATATATGGAGCTTCAAGAGCTAAGCATATCTTCTGTGGTTTCGTCTCCTGGACTTTGGTAAGCTAAGTTGCACTATTTTGGATCCAGGACTAAGGGTTCTTTATATATCAAATCCTAAATAACTGTACTAATCTAAAGTAGATGACAAATGGGAAGTAATGTACCACAAGTAATACAAATATATAAACAAAAATCTGGTAGTAAGCACACTACCCAGAACAACTTCTTCCCTAGGTGGGTTTTTTTCTGTTATGATTTTGCCCAGCTTCCTCTTTTCCTTCTACTGTTTTTCTTCATCCAATACCTTAAATTTGTCACAGCTCCATAAGCTTAGCTCTAAAATGGCCTTTTTATAAGTTTCAGAATATCTATCTCCCATCTGAGAATGCTTGCTACATTCTTGCTCTGATTTCCCTTCTCTGATGTTGACAAAATAACAAAAATTCACAACACAAAATACTGTTCTGTAGAATATAAGGAAAGACCTGAAGAAAACACAATCAAGTCACTGAAATACTATAGATGGAAAGGTATAGTGTGAAAATATGTATATATCTATTAACATACATATATATACAGTATGTATATAGAGACATATATTACTTTCTATCACTGTTGCAATTTAAGGTTTTCAAATCAAACGGGGTAGTATTAAGACATTTGGCTATTCCTACAGTTAACAAAGATAAAGAAGGCAAGATTAAGTACAGCAATATATACTTTCCATCATGATGTGATGCTAGTGTGCAGATATATTTTCACTGTATTTATTATTCTTCATCTCACTATAAACATGTAACAACATAGGGCAGCTTCTTACCTGGTGCAAATATGGAAACTACTGTCTTTAAAGATTTACCAGCCAAGATTTTTTTCTTACATTTCTCTCTGCTCTGGATCACAGTAATGACTATTTTTTCCCCAGCTTCCTTGCAATTCTTATAATTTTTCTTCAGCATGATACTATTGAATTTTTCATTTCTGAAGTAATCCTTTGCATTAAAAGCTGAATGTAAAACGGGAAGGCTTTCTAACTGTGCTACTGCATGTAATTTAAAGATGTTTAGAATTATTCTTCATACTAAACCAGAAGCCCCAGCCTTTTGGGAGTGAGCTTTACTGATGCTGCTCTCTTCACTTCCCTGCATCCTTCTTCTCCCTCATGGCCATTATCTTCCCAAACCTAGTTTCTTCCAGTCCTTGCATCTGTCTCCTCTGGAACTTTGCAAGACACTGAGGTTCAAGGAGGTGAGAAGGGAAGACGTAATCAGGGCAAAGGAGCTCTGGGAACAACAGTAATCTACATGGTTGTGGATAACTGGAACAGTAGCCGGGGGGAAAGAGGTTGTAGGATGTGGAGAAGTGAAGACTCATAGCTGCAGAGGCAGAGCACCTGTAATGATATAGAGAGATACAGCCTAGATTCAACTGGTGAAATAGGTTTGGAGATGTAAACTGGCCACGTGGCACAGGATCAGAGGAGCAGGCTTCAGCCATAGGTTGGTTATTCTGGAGCTCCAGAAAAATGTCAGGAAGCTTGAGGCAGTACTGTCATCACAGAGGCTGCCAGTGAAAAAGGCAGAAGAGTGACAAGATAGAAGACAAGCTGGAAGCCCCATCTGGTTGCTGCCCGTGTTCTTGTCTCCAGTGAAGAGGGAGAAGAGTCAGTAAGAATGGGCAGAACCACCATCAGATTCACACCTCACCTGAAAAGAATGACCACTGGCAGCAATTTGCTAGCCTACAATAGCAAACACTCCATGTACTTATTCTATGTATGGACCCTGTATGAGTACCTACTCATCTGCAATGTTTCACAAAGTGTTAACAAGAACAGAGATTACCTTGCATAATTCAAGCTTTAGATAAGGGACAAGTTTTCATCAACTGTACTTCCATCTGTACAGAGGCTGCAGATTGAATATCTCAGGCAAGGATACAGTCTGATTTTACAACCTAATCATGGTCAGGAAGATTCAAAACATTCCTACGAAAGAAAGATAAGCTGTGGCAAGTAATGATTCAGTAGGGTGGTTTATCATCTTCAACATACCATTACTGGATCAAGGCTTCATCACACTGATAACTGCCACTGCAACAAGGGATGTGCTATATTCTATTAAATGTAAAGTGATGGTTCTGACCACCTATGGTCATTAGATAATTTGGGGCAAGTGGGGAAGGACACTCAGTGATGTTAGCCGGTATATTTTGGGCAGATTTCAAGAGGAGCAACTATAAAGAATTCTACTCTGGCTTCATTGAAGTTACTGCAGATTTTGATAAGCAAAACAAGGGTTTCTTGATTGAGAGAAAGAAGACTTTTACATTAATTTTATTTAATAGGCCACAGAAAGAGATTTCCAAAATTAGACAAGAGAGTGAGGCAACAAGTTCTTAAATTCAGCTGATATTGAAATGTTGGATGTTCCTCTGAACATTTCCCTATAGCGCATTCTGAATTTCTGTAGTGTCATAAAAATAATCTGTGACTATCTTTACAGAAACAGCAGCTTATATGCACATACAAGTAATATGACAAATTTATTTAATTTTCACTCCCAGTCTATGCTTCTTGATTAATAAGTCATAGACATACCAATACTTATTATCTTTTAAATATATTTTCATTTTTAGAGTATTAAAATTCTAAAAGGATACAGGAATTACAGACACCCATTAAAATGGGTGTCCCATCACATCATCTTCTGAGATACACTTTATAACAGTCAGTGCAGCCAAATCTTTTATATGAATATACATATATATATATTTGTAATATTTTCTGCTAAACTGTTCCAAAGGAAGATTCAGAATACTGTTCTACTATACATCAGACAACGTCTGCTGTGAAGAGAACATATTCAAAATGATATAATAAGCTTAATCAAGTACACTGCAGGCTGAGATGAATTTCACACATTGCCAATTCTTGCAAACAATCTCTAGAACAGACCAAAAGAACAATTTAAAATTGAAGTCATTATATTACAAATTATGTATACTTGCTTACAGCTACTGCTGTCCAAAACCAGAAATAACAGAATGTCATGTTGTTCACCTATGTTTCTAGAATATGCTATGTATTTAATAATTTGCTAACAGGTTTCTCCCACACTTTGTTAGTGTTTTACAAGACCTTCTAAATAGATTTTTTTAAATTATTTATTTAAAGAATAAATCTCCTGATTGTCCCCAATTACTACTGTCCAGGTAGCATCACAAAGCAGTCTTGGAATGTGGGAACTGATCTGCATGAATGTAAACCAGAAAATGCACTTCAGGAATGTATATATTGCAATCACTAATGAGCATTCAGTCCACAAGATGAGACTAGGGCTAGTCCAAAGGAAAACCTTCATAAATTTTGTTCTGTAGTCACTGGATCTTCAGCATCAACTGTTTCACTCCACAGATTTGCTTCTATTGCACCACCCCTCATCACTAGCTAACCTTAGATTCCAATGTGTTTCACGCTTTAAACAGCATGTAATTTACACACAGCATTCTGCATATTTTTATGTCTATAAAATATTTTAGCATATTATCTTAACGTAAATGCACTAAATTATATTTACTTTAACAGCTTTAGATTATACAACTGTAACAAAATAGTTGCTGTGTAATTTTCCTATTGACTTATCTAAAGCATTAATTTTATATAACTGAAAAAATAGAGAACCTTGATCTATAATTTTCCCCAAAAATGGTCAATTTTCTTTGCTATACCACATACCTCTAGATTTTTTCCCAAGTTAATACTTGCCCACAGCTTTAAGGTTTTTCTTGATTAAATAACCTGAAGCCACTAAGCTGACCAAGCAAAAAGAAAAGCCAGAACTTTAAGCCTATATGTGTTACAAATAGTACTGAAAGAGTTAGCACGATTTTAAGTGTTTTAACAGATCATATCTCTCAGGAAAACCCACAAAGCTTCATACAAAAGTAGTAATAAGGAACTGTTTTAAACCCACAGAAGCAAGGACTTTCCAACTGGGAATGAAGAACCATACTCAACCAAACCTAACACAGCAGGCATTCCAGCATGTACAGTATCATAAGACCTCCAAACATTCAAATCAATCTTCAAGTAAAAAACAGAGTGAGGATGAGGGGTTTTAAGTCATCTATTCTATTGCAGTACTGAGCAATTATTATTTTTGGTTGCTGTTTCTGAAGTTTCAGAATAAATCAGATGACTTCAGATTCAACTTTAGAGAAGAACATTTACATAAGGAAAAGTTCCTGCGGAACTACAGTAGTACAGTCTGGTGCAAGTAAGACAAAGGGTAATGTACACTTCCCTAATAGCAAGTTTGTTCAGTCTTTCTCACTGCTCCTTGCTTTCCACTAGAGAACAAATGAGATCTGGGTGCCTTTACCACACAGACTTATGACCTTGCCCATCCTCCCCAACGTATAAAAAACTCTATTGATTACTATCAATTATATTTTTAGCCTCCAATTTCTTTGTTGATGGAGTGGTAGTGGTACTACAAATAAAACTCAATGAAGTATATACCTTATTTTGGCAGATCTGATGGACTGATCTCGCATGAACTTCTGGTATCACTGCTATGCTGCAGCCTGCATTGAGGTCAAAAACTTCCAGTGCTCGGTTGCTGCCAGCTGTAAGTACAATATCTGTACAGTTCTCTGTGTTAAAGTTAAACTGGTCTAAAGGAACAAAAGCATATAGATAGACAAAAAGACAGATAAATACATATCAAGACTCTGTTGTATTAAGTGCTCTCTGAGCAGCACCAAACTCTTACAGTCCTAAAAAATTTATGTCCCAGGCTGATGTTCAATATCACAAAAAAATACAACATTTTTATTCTAATAGAAAAAGAGTAGTAAAGAATCAAATGCTAATTACTTTAACTGAAGTTATTTCCATGTCATGAAGTCCAAAGAACTATAAAGAAATACAAAGGATACAAGAGTAGAAATCATTTACGGCTGAAAGGCTGGTAATCTCCATTGTTGAAGCCATGGGAAATTTCTGTACCAATTTGCAAAGACTTCTCTGTTTGTATCTGCAAAAAATACCAAATGAATGCTAGTGTTAATGAAATAAATTATGATTTGTGGCCACCGGTAAACTCTCACTGGAATCACAAAGCAAACCAAAATGCTTTCTTTCATTACCAAAAATTAAAGCCACAGACCTTTTGACTCATTGCTGAACAATTAAAAAACTTGGTAACAAAACTCATTTGGATGAAAACAAAACATAATATTCGTATACCTAAGACAGATCTTCCATCAGCATGAAACACGAAAACAATCTTGTGTGTATGTTGAAAACGATGAACAGAAAAAGACTCTGTCAAGTACCTATGATCAAAAGCCAGAAACACCACTAGTTTCAGTATAGCATTTCGTGTGCTGGTTATAGGGGCAATAAGAAAGAAAATGAGGAGAAAATAGTGAGGAAAGAATAATTTCCACTTAGGAACAGAACAAGGGGCTGATTACACGTTATCAAAGAAATTTGGCTTCCCAACATACACTGGACTCCTCAAGGTCCTGTGGGATATCTGCCAGCTCCATGCAGATGTTGCAGACATGCCAAGCCCTCTAAAATGGCTTCAGACTTATTTATAAATATCACACAATGCAGAACTGTGTTGTGATTCAATCTGATTAGATCTTTCTGTCTACTGAAATATATCAGCACAAACAACATGGATCTGATCTTAAATCCTCCAAAGTCAACAGAAAACATTCCTCCATGGATATGGATATGGGTACGTTGAGCAAGAAGAGTGTGGTTTCCATAGAAGTCACCTAAGGAATACAGACAGCGTTGTAATAACTGTATGGGGTCTGGTTGGGGTGGAGTTAATTTTCTTCACAGTAGATTGTATGGTGCTGTTTTACGTTTGTGACCAAAACAGTGTTGATAACATACCAAGGGTTTGGCTGTTGCTGAACAGTGTCTGCACATCATTAAGATATTCTGTTTCTGACTGTGCCCCCAGAGTGAATAGGCTGGGGCAGTGCAAGAGGTCAGATGTGGACATAGCCACGACCACTTACCTGAATTATCCAAAGAGATATTCCATGATATATAATGCCAAGCTCAGCAATAAAACTGGGCAGGGAGGAGTTTTTTGAAAGTAGCCATTGCTCAGAGACTGGCTGGCTATCGTTCTGCTGGTGGGACCTACTGAGCAGTTACTTTTGCATCACTTGTTTTTTTTTTTTCTTTTTTCTTCACTTATTAACAGTCTTTATTTCATCCCACCAGTTTTCCTCACCTTTATCCTTCCAATTCTCCCCCCGCCCATCCCTCTGGGGGATCCCACTGGGGGAGAGTGAGTGAGCAACTGGGTGGGGGCTTAGCTGCCAGTGAAGGTCAACACACTGCAATAACTCAAAATTTCTACATTATATTCTAAATGCAGACACTTCTATGCAGTAAAATAATTCCAATGTAACTGTAAGTATCATAATTCCATTTTAGCATGTCTGTCTACTGACAAGGCAAAAGTCCATGTGTCACACACTTGTAGGAATAATTACTGGTTTTTTCCAACAATGCTAAAAGTTGGCAAAACTGAGATCATTTGACAGAAGCAATACCTTCATCAGCTGGATCAGTTCAAAAGAAAAATGGTTAATGATTTGCTTTTGCCTTTGTCACTCTCGAACAATGATCTGCTGAGCTTTTCCAGGTAAGACATTAGAGCTACTTCAGCAGTGATGCTGAAGCAGAAGGTAAAATACAGTATTTTGCAATTTAATCCAAGAACATTTTGTGATTTCCAGAAATATTTTATTCAAGTAAACTACAAAAATAAGCTGCTCTAGACTTCAGGAACAACTGATTTATCTCCATTTTTGGGTAAAGATATCTAAGCTAACTTTAAATAAGATGACTGAGATAATAGGAACAATCTAATAAAGGCAGCATGAAGTTTGCTCTGGTCTAATTTACCCTGCTGAAAGAGGCTTACTGAAACAGATTGCTCCTAAATGCAAGAACAATTGCTTTGAGTTAGCTGAAGTATCCCTCTTCTGCAGTGCAGTCTGCTACATAGATAAACACCTCACAGGGTGTTTCCCAGATGAAGGAATTTCACCTAGAAAGCAAACAGTAAACTGAGATTCATCAAACACAAGTTCGGACAAAACTGAACCAAAGTAACAGAGGAAAAAAAATAGAATAAGAGTACCCATTAGCAAAAATAAGAGGAATTTTAATATATTTAAGACCTCATATTTTTTGGACACAATGCATTTGCCACATGTCCTATACACATTCAATTCAAAGCGTAAGTCAACTTAAATTCAGCCAGGCATTGTGGACACACTGAGCTGGACACTGTACATTGGTTCTTGCCTCTTAGAGATTAAAGTTTATATAACAATTTGGGTTACCTTTTTATTGCTTTAATAATACATCCATAAACTAAGAATTAACAGGGAACACAGAAGATGGGTAATCAGATTGTTGAAGAAAGGTATTCCATAATTCAAACAGACACAAGACAAAAGCTTAAATGCCACTCACTTGTAATATACAAGAACAGAATTCGAGAATAAATTTGTATGTTGAAACACAAGCAAAAGTACACAATCTACACTTTAAGTTAAAATAATTTCCTGTTTGCTATAGAAAAGATTGTTATATATCTTACAAAGGACTTGTTGAGGAATTAATCAGAGGAATTAATACAGTAAGGGCCAGAAGGTGTTGTAATGTTTATTAAGATAAAGGTGTGAAGAGCACACAAAGGAAAAGCTTTTCAGATTGTTGAAAGATACTACAACTTATCAGTAAGAAGGTGCATTTAACAAAATAACTGTGCTTTTGATGGCAGAAAATCAACAGATTTCTGTAAATATAACAAGGGTTATTTTGTAAGTAAAAAAAGAAGATAAGAAAAGGAAAGAACTTCCCATCAGAAGTGAGTTCTGAAAAGAAAATTATATACAACTAGATTAAGAATTCCATCTCTTTCTTTGTTGCAGGGTTTCCAATATGAACGTACTGTCACAGACAGCTGTGAAGTTGTTTTCAATTATTACAAAACACTATAAGCCCTAGAAAATGCTGCACAGATGAAGACTAGGAGTGTGAAGTGAATATAGGCAAAATTCCATCTCACAAGTAACTGAAGAGGCTATTACAGCCTAAACGCGCCCTAAAAATTGTCTAAATTAGACTAATACCTCCTCAAGGCACAGAAAAGCTTGTGATGGAGGCAAAAAAAAAAGGATGAACAGTGTCTTCTTACTACATTTTTTCCAGGTCTCCAATTCTATGCACAGCACATAATCTCAGCTGACAATCCTATCGATCAGGTACCCAAAAAAATCACATGTCTTTTGATATACTCAAAACTACAATTCTGTCCTCCTTTAATGCCTTCAATATTAGAATTCTGAAAATAGTGTAAATTACTAATGTTTGTAATCTCTTATATCCCACATACTTTGGGGATGTAATGATTTTTGGGGAACACATTTACAGTATATAGTTATTTTCAGGAGACTGGTATATCTTCAGAAATAAGATATAAAACCAGATTCTAAGATACAAACACTTCCTGCAATGATTGCAGAGACTGATGTGTCTACTTTCCAGCAGATTTGAAGTCCTTTGCTGAAAGCATTTTTCAGGAGACACAGATAAAGCAGAAACATTTTGATGACAGACAAAAACCTTCAATGTATGGAAGTATGTTACTATGCTAAAATCTGAAGATGAATAGACACCAAAAAAAACCCTCCCAAAACCCCCAAAAACCAGCTTGATGCAGATCTGACATTTAAAATTTTACAGAAAATGGCTGCACATGACAAAGTCAAAACTAAGTGACAGACCACAAACATCATCAGTATAACAGATCATAAGGTTTCAGGCTGTTAAAAACATTTTTGTATGCACTGTAAAAATTAATCTTCAAACAGTAGTCCCATTATACATTTCCAGACACAGCCTTGAGTTCAGTGAAATATGAAAACCAGTTACATGAAAAGGAAAAGAATCACTTCATCTTCTGGAATGCTTAGAATTCATAGTAACTGAAAATTATTCTCTCTTAGACTACAGAGGAAGGTGGATGTCATTCACTGACCCTATGTAATGAATCTTAGACATAAGAAAAGATAAGCACAGGAAAATTTAAAGCATTTAGAGATGGTTGCTGTTAAAATGTTGTTAGAATTCATCTTATGACTTATTTACTTCTTCACTAGTTTCCATCCTGTTTCTGACAAGAATCAAAGAGTGTTTAAGTTCTTTGATCTAATGGCTAAAGCTCAGAGGAATCAAGCTTATTATCATACTGCTGAATCAGGCCTCTGCAGCTCATTCACTTAAGAAGTTTAAAATGGCTTACAGTGGTTTGCATGAAAATAATTATCCTGTTAAACATAAACTTTCCAGAAGTACCTGAAAGGTACGCTCTCCTATGCATACTTAGCATGCTGAATTTTAACCCTACTTACCATGGCCTTTGCTTTATCCATCTATAACATGTGCTGATATAGCTTCCCCATTTAATCAGAGTAGATATTTTATCATTACTTCCCTTACTGTGTGTATGATTACTACAACCAGTTGCTAAATATAACGGCTTTAAAAGGCACTGTTTCTGTTACTGGAACACAATTTTCTCCTTTTTAAACTTCTTTCAAATTGCTCATGATGATCTTTAAAACAACGCATAAAACTGTAAAAATGAGATAACAACCCATAGATGTTTTGTTCTGCTCAAATTCTTACGTGACTTAAAAGTAACTAAGAATTAAAAAAAAAAATAAACTGAGAAGCTAATAGTTGTACTTCATATCACCATGCACAACTGCTGATGAGAGTGGAAATTAAATAGTTAGTAATTTTGGAGAAGGTAAAGAAATTTGTTTAGGTTGTGAATCATTTTGAGATTAATCATAGAAGCAGAAGTCAGGACATCTGCATTCTATTCCCAGAATTGCAATAAATCTCCTCCATGGCATTTGTAAATAAGGATATATTTAAATAAGCCAATAAAGAATACAACATTCTTTTTCTTATTTCCATTTCTTGGTTTTAGCTTTAAAACTAACCAATATTTAACCATTTAATTAAGTTGTTGTGATGCTTAGTTAATTAATACTTATAGGGACCTCTTTGAAAACTCTGCAGACAGAAACAGTGATATGATTTGTCATTGTACTGTCTTCACCTCTGAAATACAGTAGCATTCTATTGGTTAGCCAGACTGCATTGCCATACCCTTCTAATTAAGGGTATAAAGCATGCTTTGGGGATAGATCTAGCATTTTCTTGAATCAGTTCCATTCAAGCATTCTTCCAAATTTGACTCAGAAGGCAAAATGAGAGAGTTGTGAGAAACAAAAGGAATGATGCAGTGCTCCACAAAAGAAAGAAATGCTGGGAAATGAACTGGAGGGTATTCACAAGAAAATGTCAAAGCAAATTAACCTTTAATACCTTTTTTATAGATATATATATAACCAGGCCTCAGACTGGTTTGTGGATTCATTGTAATGTCTATGACTGTGTGGTTGGTCTTTTGGCATTACACTAATATCCCAGAGAGTCTAATTGCATATTTTTGAGTTAGTGTTAATGCATCATGAAATACTGACAGCATGGTAATAACAAAATTCTGCTATAAGCACAATCCTACATACATACTTTAACAGCTTTAAACCAGGATATTATATGCTTCTGACAAAGCAACTGGAGCAACACAGAACACAGGTGAAGTTCAGTGCCCAAGTCCTTGCAAAACTGCTTGACTGTGTTCTACAATTACATCAGGTTCCATAGTACCTTTAGTCCTTTAGTTTCTGAACTAACTAGCTTGAAGGTAGTTCAGACCAGTCTTCCACAACAGTAACTGCCGTATGGATTTTCTTCAGGTTACTGGATACTTTCCTCTAGGAGGCATGGGTATTAGTTAAAAAAAAAAAAAAAAAAAAGAGATATCTAGAGCCAGCACATTATATACTACAATAAAAGTTCTTTATTAAAGCCTAAGGCCTCATGAATAGAAGGGAAAAATATTTTTAACTATATCTTAAAACTGAAAGTAATCAGAAGAGGAAAGGATCTAAAAGATAAGAATATTGTTTTCCGTCTTCTTTTTCTAAGTTCCTTCAGGATTGCCTGTATAATTTTTAAGAGTTAAGAATGGTATGAGAGAAGCAGTTGCATGCCTCAGTTTCCAAATATTACTTGTTTATGCCATGAATAGATTTTAAGCAAAACTGGCAACAGGAATAACTTTTCCTGCCTTCCAGGTTCCTCCTGTACTATTACACTTTGCTACAGGGTAAGCACTTCAGAACATGAGATCTCTGTAGAACCAGTTATGAGAAAAGAAAGTCAAGGGGGAAAAGAATCTTTTTAAAAGAACTTGTGTCTGTATTTCAGTATTTTCTTTTCATTTTATTCGATTAGTTTTACCCTCCTAATGTAATGTATATACTATAAAATCAAAGCAGGAAATTCGGTATTCCTTTGACTATTTGCTATATTCCCATTCCAAATAGAGTATATGACTAAAATAATATGAATAAGAGCCACAACAACACCCTCCATTAAGGATTTTGACCAAAAATGGGAGGTAAAGAATCACAAGTGACAGTGGATTAACTGTAAAACTAAGCAGGTGACTGAAAACTGGAATTAATTAACCATTTTGAAGAATTTATAAACAGAACGTAGATCATAATCTATTAGCTACTTTTCCAAACAAGAAGGAATTTCTGTTCTTAAAAAAGTGTATTTTAAAAGAGTGATATAATTTGGCTTTTTTTCTCCTCTTGTTTCCTGTATGACTGCTTAAATTTTCAGTGAAGTTCCACCTACCAGGTTCATGCCTCAATCCAGGAAAGCACTCCTATTCAAAAACATATTTAAGCCTGTGCTTAGTATGTTTTTCTGTGCAGTGGCAAAATTACCAAGGAAATAGGCCAGTTTTTCCCATCTAAGGATGCAGCCTAATACCATGAACAGACAGGACACACCATTCACAATATCAACTAACAGACTTCAGTGTTGTAACCTTAATTCTGTTTGTCCTTCCACTCAAAATATAAAGTCAAAATATCAGACAAAGAAAAATATCTCTTCAAGGTTTTTTTAAATGCTGTTATGTCTAATCATATACATATATACATGCATATATATATGTATGTAATGTAATAAAGTCTTATACACACAAATACTGCTGAAAACAAGCAAAAGCAAATGAAGAGCAGAGAAACTTAGTAAAAGGATACAAGGAGAGTTTTAGCTCCAATTATAAACGAAAAGAACAGAAAAGGTATATCAGACATTTAATAAAAGAATTGATTCCCAGTGAGAAAGAAGGATGCCTAACACAGGGACAAAATAGGATAGTAAGAAAAGTAATTAGATACAATATAACAGTTGGAAAGTCAGTGAAAATTGCGAAAGTGATTTACTTCCATTTGACAAAGAAGGAAGAAAACAGTCACAGCATGGTGGAGTCTCTGAAAGAAAAAATATATAGAAAAATTCCCACAAGAGAAAGACTTGCAATAGCTTCTCAAATGTAACTTAAGACATTAATGCACACTAAGATGTAAACAGGCAGAAGGTAAAGCTCAGAAGGTCCCAAATGGTAACAGTAACAGTAAAACTGTATTTGCACCAGATAAGGTATGCACTATAAAAAAATATTTGACATTTCAATTTTTTTTCTATTGTGCCAGAACAAAGACATTTTTACTATTAGCTTTTACTATTTGTTCAATTTTTTGTTCTGTAATATTCTTGCCCTTCACCCCACCCCACCTCACCACCCAAAAAATCCCAAATCAAACAGTGCACGTACTTTCACTGGTCTGTTAATGGGAAATTTTACTCACCTTTTGAGGTCATCCTTGGTTGTGTCTAGATGGAAACTTAATAGATGAAATTCAGCTCCACAACACAGCAATATAAATGAATCTATAAAATAAAACTGTGCAAAGCGTACAGTCTTATGGAACTTCTCTTTGCCCTGAAATGCAAAGTAAATTATTAAGAATGGATTCTAAGATACTGAATATTTTTTGTCTGAGATTCCTGGTGTTAAGGCATAGTCTCCCTGTTATCCTTACTGTATGCCAGGAGGTTAACCTACTATGTAGTGGCCCTTCCTATTTTTGACATCTCTTAATCTCAAAATAAAGTTTTAATTCTACTTAAATTAGTTGGCAGTAGAGTTAATAGTGTCTGTAGTCAACTGAATCTAATACAATCTAGCTTCATACTCTAAACTTCCATTTGAACTGGGGAGTAGACTATAAAGTCAAGCAGAGCTGAGCCAATGAAAATAGAATATACAGAGCAGACAATAAAACCAAAACTTCCAGACATGCCCACTAGTTTTGTCTGCCAAGATTGTTTTTTTTCTTTTCATAAATTGTCATGATAAAAGCCTAATTTGAAGTCAATGGAGACACCCAGATGGTAGTAGCAGTTTGAATCACCACCACTCAGTAGCTCTGAAAATCGGGCTGTATGTTCCTTCTACAGAGCTGTTAAAATGGAAGGCGGTCGAAGTGCAAAACAGTGTCCTCTGTGAACCAAACTGACAGGAGTTTCTAATTACCAGAATTAGGGCAGGTTCATTATTGCAGACTGACCAGACCCTTAAAGTTCTGTCTTCTGATGCAGAAACTAACCACTTCTTGTCATGACTCCAGCCAACAGAGTTAACTGCACCATCATGACCTAATAAAAATAGTAATAGACATATCATAAAGCTCGTTTCTTGCATTTATACTTTCTCCAGAGTTAATTGTATTGTTTTAATATAATTGTACTCAATATTAAAATACATTTTAAATACAGGCTTCAAATGGTTGGATTGAAACTGGTAGCAGTAAACCAGTTATTGATTTTTTCTTCCACCAAAAAACATGGGAAAATGTCTCTCATTAATAATCAAGATTCACAAAATTAAATAAGGTCAAAGAAATACCAAGTTAAACTACCTGAAATCTCATATGCATTTGTATGACATTGCCTCCATTGCTATAAGGGAGTTTGTATGAAAATGTTATAACAAATATAAAAGACACATTGATCTTTTACAGATATTCACATTCTTAAAGAATAAAAACTAGTATCTAAATTTTGTTCAGCTTTCTGCAATTCGGATTTAACTCAACTAGAACTATAAAATAGTTTTAAACAAACTTGTAACAAACAAACTTCCTTCAAGTTAACAACAAAAACACATTCACAGATCTTTGCTATCACAGTAATGTTAAAAAATTCTATCTCCACACCAAACTGAATTAGAAGCACAGAAGTGGTTATAATGTTGTTGTCATCAATAGCGAGTCTTGCTGCTAACAGTCATATTTCTGACCTTTTTCTGTAAAAAAAAAGTCTCAGAGTGAAGTGCTGAATGGTATTATTATTCCAAACTGTGGCAAAAAACTCCACAGCAAATAGAAGTTTGACCATCAACTCCTAATGCTTCTAATCAAGCTTCTAAGGTTTGGCCTTCATGTGACAAAGCTGTCTTCTGATGCAGAGCGGTCCAAACATCAGTCTGAAAAAGACTACCCAAAGAGGGATATTCAGGGAACAATTTCATCTGACTTCATCCTTGTGTTGGTAACAGAGTGAAGAAAACAACCATCACTGACAACATGGCTACCAAATATTTCAAAGTGCACCTGGGGTGGTTAAGGTCCAGAGCCCTATGACTTGGTACTATACCCAAATGGCAAAATAGAATGGTCGTCATGCAAGACCACAGTGCTCTGCATCTGCTTGTTAGCCAGTATTTGGTGCATGGAGAGGCCCAAAACCTGGCATCTAGCCCACAGTGTTGATGATCGTGTGTTATTTTACTCTGACTAATAAGCTGTCCTGAGTGTTTCATCCTAGATTGCTTCGTCTCTGCCCATCCCTAATAACAGAGGGTTGGAAGCCCAGCAAAATTGAAGTTACCACACTGGAGCTTGTAAAGACTGGTTTATGTTTTGTCATGGGCCCGCAAGAAATGTACTGGTGTGGAAAGGTTCAGCCCAAAGAAAAGTCCTGAATCCCAGGGTGGTTACTCTAGCACTGGAGGCCTTTAAGATCTGAATCAGGCTTCATACGAACTTCATTTTTAATGCTTAACTTCAAGTGCTTAGAAACTGATCTTACAGAGCTGCAAAGTGCCATATATTCCAGAAGACAATGTAATTGATGGGATGATGCTTTAAAAAGAAGGAAGACAAGGCTACTGAGATCTAGAAGGATTTTATCACATAAAGCAGTAAAGGAACTCACCATAGCTATGGCAAATAAATACTTATTGTAGAAGTCTCAGTAACAGAATACCTGACTTTGACTTTGTCAAAGTTCAGTGTTTTAAAACACAAAATATAAGCAGGCAGTTACAAAAGACTCACCAATCTATTATCTACAGATAATGATCATTCTGACTCTAATTTTTGAAAGTTATTGGAAGAGCATTTTCAAGAAACATCCTTGAAATTCAATTTAAGAAAAGATACAGTATTACTTGAAAAGAGAATCTGACTATCATATTATAATGAAATTTTATGTTAAACATGATCTGGAAACCACTTAAGACCTTGCAAATTTTATTCATTAGGCTTTTATTACTGAGCTAGCTGTTTGTGTAAAAACACAATGAACATGCCACTACCACAGCTTCTGCAGGACTGTCTCATTAGATTAAAAAAAATATAACTGCCTGTTTAAAAATCATAGATTAAAGTATTATAATCTTCAGTTAATAGCAAAAAGCTTCTACAAGAAACAGACTTTCCAGTTGGGTGTCACACAGTTAAAAACAAGATTAGAAACTTACAAAGAACTTCAAAAGCCAGAAACATCATCCAGAAGCTAAAATTATTAATTTGATCTAAAATTATATTGAAGCTGATCAAAAATGTCAAAAAAGAAGAAAATATGTCAAACAAAATTAACAAACTTTGGCCCATATTATTCTAATTTTTCCAGATGAACTCTGATGAATTTCACCTAGCTGTAAAACATTCAAAGTTCTTATGCTGCCCTCTTGTGCACATTTTCTCTTTAGTCAACTGAAGTTTTATATAAAAAAAATTTGATTGCTTTAAATTACAGGAAGACTAATCTATTTATCTTAGCAATTAAGATCTTCTATGACAACATATATCTATAAAAAGGCTTATAAACAAGATATTTTAATTCCAGTTACGAAAGACCTGTAGAATTTTCACCAGAAAACTGCATAGGTACTGGATAAGTACATATGTAAGTTCTATCCTTATTTTATTCTCAACACAAAGATTTATTTGGGGGCTTTGGTTTTGCAAAACCATTTGAAAACTTGAATTATCTGAATTTAAGAAAAAAACAAAACAAAACCAAACCAAACAAAACCAACTTACCAGAATACACAAAACAGTTTTCCAAAGTGGTAAGGAACATGAGAAACTTTAGGAAAATCGGAGGTTTGGAAAATTGAAAGAGCCATGCAAAAAGCTTAAGAATCTTTACACTCTAGGTCCCCCAATCCCAAAGCCCAGTGAAGGAGATGCCAGCTGGCTTGCAAGAGGCCAGTAAGCTTCAAAACAGGTGTTACTCAGAGTTCCCCAATCCTGAAGCACATTGAGCAGGACAGCAGCTGGTTTTGAAAGACTTCTTCAAAAAGGCCATGCTGGCTGTAACTCCTTTAAAGATGGCCAATGTTACCTGCACTTCACTGTAGGACACAGACACCTGAAGAGCCAACACTGAACAGGAATGCAGAACTACTTAAAAACTGTAACTGAGCACTTCAGGGAACAAAACTGAATAAATTAGGCTTATAGCAAAATTACTGTTGTTATACCACTCATCCCTGATGGTGCATTATAAAAAATATCAGCCATATTCAGATGTTAATGCTGCCTTGAAATTGAAATTTTTAACAGAATAGATATCATTGCCATTTCTTGAAAAAGGAAAGTTTTACATTACCATTGATTGCAGCTCTGAATAAGAGCAATGCATCATGGCTTTTAAAGAAAAGAAAATACATTTATTATGACACTTCAAAACTGTACAAAACTACATGAATGAAATAAGCACGTAACTGATGGTTTGTGGTTCCTACTCCCCTACAGTACAGTATCTGACAGTTTCACATTTATGTTGCTTTTGAAAAGAACAATATGCACAGGTTGCATTCTTATGCTACCTAAAGAGCCTGAAGTAGAATGTGGTTTACACTTCTTTTCAGACTGTACATCATAAAAAAAGACATAGAATAAAGAATGAAAGGTATCAATGAAATAAATTAGATGATAGTAGTGCAAAACTTAAGAAAACTAATAGAACAAAGCCAATTTTTAGAATAACAATTTAGTAATAAATCATTTTTTTTTTAAAGCAAGACAAAGAATTAGTACTTGACACCTTAACTACTGGCACCAGAAAAAGCTTCTTTGTGGTAACATGAAATTTGGTGCAGGTCACTTTACTCTTCTCATCACAGTAAATTAGCCTGCATTTGCAGAGTACTGCAGTATTTTAGGGAGCTCTGAATGTTGAAATATCTTATAAAATCATAATACTTAATTTTACTTCATAGAAAGACAAAGCCTTTCATTAATAATGTGTCAAAACCTAAATACTGTTTCCTTCATGATTTACAGAGTAACATGACCTAAGGTTTTCTTTCAAATTTAGAAACCTCTAAATTCTAAGCTTTTTTTTTCTGCTTTCAAATGTGTCTACTTAGATGAATATTTTTTCTTATTAAGGTGTATGTTTTCTATTATTGCCAATATCGAGTCATTCCTTAGATATTATTTAGTATGTAGCAAGTATTTGGAGGTATAGATGTAACAAAGTCAATGAAATTAGTATCTTCATCTGAGATGAAACAAAGATAAACCCACCTATTACCAGTCCAAAATCAATGAAGCCTAAATAAAAACAAACTCCAGTGAAAAAAACATCCAAAAAAGGTATTTCACAGAATTGAAATGTCACTTTCTGCAGCACATAATCCCTATATACATTCAAATAAAACCAGCCTGTCTAACTTCTTGATTGTGGTTCACAGTAAGAGAAGCTCGATCTGAGATGCAAAAGACAAACTGTGAAGAACAGCTACAGAACACATACTGTACAAAGATAATTTATAGCCTCATGAAATAATTTTGCAACACTTATGTTCTATTTCATGTTCACAGTAGCCCTGCTACCACAAAAATAAAGACTTTAAAGTTCTCAAAAATCATTTACATTTTAGCTGCTTCAGATTGCTTAAGAAAGATGTGTTTAATAATCTGAAGAAACACTGAATTCTTTGGGTACAACTTTGTTAAACTGCTGTGTACCAAGTACTGCAACAGTACTGTATCATTATTTTTATAGAAACTTGAACAACTAAGGGAAGGAAATACAGAATTTTGATCTCTTTTGGTTAATTGCATTTTTTTAGAAATCCTGATCTTCTAAAACTACGTTAAATATGTTTCAGATATATGGAGTCCCTTTGGACAAAATTACTGCTTTTGTTCCATTATTACCTAAATAACAAAATTATGCCAATAAAACCACAAAACACTATTCCTGCCTGCAGTTTATATGACTTGCACTATGAATTTGCTCAAATTAGTCAGTGATACATGAAGAAAAACATCTTTAAAAGCTTATGAACTTTCTATTGTGGAAAAAAAAGACCAAATTACCCTGCCCATAAGGCATATTTTCATCAATTTCCTCACACGAAGAGGAAGATATCAGTAATGTTACCTTTATTACTGGCCACAATGCCGCAACTTCTTCCAGAAAATACAATTAAAATTACTCCAAAAAAACCCCACTTTTCAGAAATCAGTTATCAGAGTTTTTACTTAGAAATAATTTTCTAAAATAACTTAAAATAGTCTACTTTTATACTTCTTAACGCCTGCTAGTAAATGACAGTCATCTTCCATTATGAACTTCCACAGTAAATCAGTCCTGCTATATGAATTTTAAGTCATAACATTTACTGTATTAAAACTTTAACAGATAGTCCTTGTAGAAATTTAGATTTTGGGTTTTTTAAGGCTCACTTACAATGTTAAGTAATGCACATGTGTTTGCACATGCATACACTTTTGCAGATATGGATTTCTCCGTAGGAATAGTCCCTTTTTTTTTCAAAGAGTTGTTCTTTAGAAGTTTGGGACTGCAAACCAAACACATTTTTTGCCAAGCCATTGCAGTCAATTTTTTGGCTAATAATCTATTACAATATATTACTGCAATATGCACATGCATTATCATTACAATATACGGGCTTAATTATTTCTATTTAATTATTGTAATAAACATACACAATGCAGATTGCAATATATATAATGATAAATTACTGTTTACCTCCCAGAAAACTGAGAAATGGGAAAACCTGGTAGGCAGTTTAATTCTAGAACAAAATTAACTAGTCAGAGAAATAACTTCTACATCTTGAATCAGCAGTATCCCCTCTCCCCCATTCTTCTCAAGGTGATGGAAGTGCAATCTTTTAATTACTATGCCATATTATGTTAAACTCAATTATATACCATTTCTTTAATACTGCAATTCATAAATTTACCTGAAAAAACATTACATGTATCAGTGAGACTCGAATTGAGTATCAGTACAGTCTTGTCAGCCAGGCCGCAAGCCAGCATCTCTCCATCCCCTATAAAGAAGAGTGTCTAATGATTCATATTTGAAAGCAACAAGGACCTAATATGCTGTTTCTTTAAATCATATATGTCACTACAACAAAACACACACCAGATATTCATTTCATACGTTTAACACATATTTTGTATGAACATCACAAACTCATATTGCAGAATTTGGTAGGAATTTGTGCACAATTCATTTCTTGTCCTGACGTATTCTCAAAACAGTTATTCATCACAAGGCAGAAACTCACTTTTCACAAAAAAGGTGCTACAAAATTTAAGTGCAAAAATGTTTAGAAGTCATTTAAATCTACTTCCTTACACTCATTTTTTTGTGTCTTCTTGTTAAAGTTACATCACCTTTTCTTACATATTAGAATAAAAAGCACATATTAATCATTCTGGATCACTTCTTAAAGATGATAAATTTCCTTCTTAAGGTAATCCTAAAAACTATCCAAGTGCAGTCAGATTGTTCATTTATATTGGTAATCAGCAGGGGCACACAATGACAGGACAGACTCCCTTAATGTTTACCTAATGGTAGTGATTTGTGAAATTTAACTGTTCACTCAAAAACTTTTCCTGAAAAAAATAAAATAATAAAGAGCAGATAAATGAACCAATGGGAGAAAATAAGGGAGGGTGGAATAAGTGAAGATAGCAGTGAAAGAAAGTAAGGAAATGAAGTGCAGAATTCAGATCAATGCTAGTAGGTTCACTGTGAAAAGTATTTTTAAAAGAGGTACCACCTGAACACTCCCTTCATAAATCTCCTGACCACCTTTACAAAGGGAGAGGGAATATAAGTCATGCTTGACTTCACCAACATTACCCACTGCTATCCACTGTCCAAGTACTATCCCCATTGCAGGTTCAGAATACTATACTCCACAACACAATTTTTTCCCAAATTAATCATGGCAATATAAACAGGTAAGAGATCTGTATTTCTAATCTCTGAGTCATCTACTAAAAGTGAATTTTAAATGGGACATACAATGGGGTAGAGGTATATGTTAAAAAGAGGCATTCCAGAATCTTTTTTTCTGTTATAAGTTATTAAATGAAGCAGTATACTAAACTGGCAAAGAATTACTTTATAAAAATATTTTAAATTTTATCTGATAAGCAATATTTCAGCTGACTTTTTCTCCAAATACTAGTAATTGCATATACTAAATAACGCTATTAACATACCCATCACAAAAATAAGACAAGTAGTCCTGGACAAAATAGTCCAAAAAATGCATGCCCCACAAACTCAAAGGTATTGAAGTCTTTGAGCTAAAGGGTGGTGCTCTTCTGCAGATTTCCCTCGCTCTTCTTAAAGTTTTGACAGTATATATTTTCAGCATGAGAGCTGATTGGTAAGTATATCAGGTAAGTGATATAAGGTAAGTCAGACACATAATTAACAATACATAAACCTTCTTGTGCATACAGAATGAGAGAAAATTTTGCGTGGTATTTTGGAGGCTTGTTTAATGGAACATCATCTCAAATCCTGAAGAAAACTGTTTTCTAACAGAGCAAAAAGTCATAACTTGTAACACCTCCAATACTCCAAAAGGATGTTTAATAAATCCAAGAAAGTTTGCATTAACTCATTAATGTAACTTTACAACCTCTTAAGTTTTACTTAAGTTTTCTATTTAATTTTCTTTCTAATATGTTTAAAGATGCACATAAATATTAATTATTGTGATTCATACTTTACAAAGACCACTTGAAAGATTGTTCCAAGCTGCAATTCCAAGTTGCAAATTTGCAACAAAAAATATATTGTAAAGCTAGGAACCATCTGGTCAAGACAGACTACAACAGTAACAGAACACCTCTTTACAAGCTTACAATAATGTGATTTCTTTACTCCAAGAAAAAAAGTCTCTGTGATTTTTGCTAAACCTTGTTTTGCTAAACTGTGGTTGTTCAAGCCTGTGTGTGCATTTGTGTGTGTGCGAGAGACAAAGACAGAAAGAGAGAAAGATGTTCCTTCCTCAGAGTAAGTAACAGAGGATTTATACTTAAAATGTATTATCGAAACTATAGTGATGCTTTTCTTTGCTAAAAAGGAACCTTTACTTTTAAGCTCACATAACATTCTTAGAAATAAGCTCTCTGCAACTACTTTCTTTCAGGAGCCATAAAAATAATTTCTTCCCCTTCTCTAAGGAACATTTACGGCTGGAATATGTTTTAGAAAAGTTACTGATTGCATCTAACTGCTTTTATTTATTGAAGATGAAAGTTGCTCTTGTCCCAAAAATATTTATAAAGATATAAATTTTTAAATACTTTGAAAATATTGTGGTTTGCAGAGTGTACATTGACATAATTGTATACTTGGTAATACATTTGATTGCTAATCTAAGAAGTGGTTTCTGTATAATAATATTTATATGGATTGGAAATGACTAAATGTATTACAAGACTCATTTCTCCCAAACAGTTAAGAAAAATACCCTTCTTTGGATTATATGCAAGAATTCTTTCTTTATAGTTTAATACAGAAAAACTGAATAATTTTACATAAGAAACAAGAGTATTCTTATTCTTTTGAAACAGAACTTCAGCTTTTAATACACCTTAATGACACTAAGTAAATGTCTCAGAAAATAAATTCCTTAGTGAAAGAACTTGTTAGACTGCTCATTTTCTACTTGTAGTGGGAAATTCATAGAATCACTACAAAAGGAAACAAGACGTAAAAATCAGAAAAGAATTAAGATCCCTCTGCATATGTGTTAGCAGCTTGCATGGTTTTACAAGTTAAAATATTATGATCTAACAGTACATGGTATTGCCAAAAAGTTTTCTGGGAATTTACCTAGCAAATCCATGGCCTAAATAAACCATGGCACACAAATTTTGGGGTTTTTTCTGCACACTGGCACAACTGTACCTTTTATAAAGCCTGTACGTACCGGAATACTGAATGCAACGTATTGGAGTTGGTTTACAAGTAACAAATATCTCTTTCTCACATTTGATTGGAGGAGAACTTTCCAATGGATATTCTTTATTTTTACTTCAAAGAAGGAAAAAAGAGAAAGAGAGGAAAAATATTAAGATATCTAAAACCACTACATTTTCATTTCAGTTATGAAATAAATGTCCTTTGGGAGCTATTCTAAACCTCGTTATAAAAATATTTCCTGGAAAACTTATGTTAAATCCAAGATAAGAGGCAGAATGAATTTTAAATTGTCATACTTAAATTACTTACATCACCAACTGTTATGAACTCATGAGATCAAGAATTAACATGGACTTGTACATAAAATCAAACTTCTTAAGTTGCACATCTATCTAATAGAAGAAAATGCAAACTCTACCTAGTTGTGACAATAAAAAAATCTCCGTATGTAAAAATAAGAATTACATTGATCATCTATTTAACAAGATACTAAAAAAAAACCACACAAAAAATGAAGTGCTAAGTAGCTTAACCTATCATAAAATAACACAAACCAATCTTGAAATTATCTGAGGTGCTTATCTAAAGGCTTGCCTATGTGTGCAAGGATTACAAGTCTCAGTCTTGAGCTATTAAGTGTTTAAGAAACAGTTTTTTAAAAAGAGAAAAATGATGGCATTAATCATTCTTTACTTTCATGTTTATACTACATAGAACAAAGACTTTATATAGTACTAAAGAGAAAAAAATGTGTGTAATATCCCCACTTAACATACCACACCAATTAACATGAAAGTGTCAGCTCTAAAAAAACATTGGTTCTTTGTGCCCACAGTGATGATGAATGCACTGGTCAAATTGTACCATTATGCATACTCTGTTTAAATCCATTACAGTAAGCTTTCTTTAGCGTAAGATAACATGATTTTAGGGGTGAATGAGGCATATGATCTGAAATCACTGTCACTGTGCCACATTCAGTTATTTTTCTGACTAGAATTGCAGTTTAAGAGCATGTTGCGACTCTGCCTCCAAACATATTTAGCACCTGTTCTCCTTTCTAGCAACCAAAATCTAAGAAAATATATGTGTATATTTTCTTTTATATGTAAGACTTACTCAAATTTAATTGATAGTCCGATAATCTGAATCACTTGGTACAGTCATTATATAGCAAATTTACAAAGCCTTTTCGTTCCAGTGATACTGCTAACTAAAAAGTTCCAATGAGAGAAGCAGCTACAAACCATATTTCCAATAGAACTGTATTTATCCTCATTTTAATTTGTTTCTCCTCTAATGGAGTTGCTAGATTACCTACCGTTTACATCTGGTCTTCCCCTTTGACATTTCTTTTTTCTTCAGATTATTTGGAGAAAACATGGTCATTCTACAAGAAAGAACACAGACTATCCTATATGAAACACTAAATGTTGCATGAGAGGAATAGTTTATTTCAAACAAAAACCAATCCTACTTCCTTCTTATTACTTATGTCTACTAGAAACGTCAGTAGGTAAGATAATGTACACATTCATAACAAGATAACTTTCTAATGATCTAATGCTCGAGTTGCACCTCAGTTTTGCTTTCTGTGAGTTATTTGTTGGATAATGCATTCTGAAGGTCAAAATCCATTCATATAAAGTTCTCAGACATTTCTTTCTGCAAGCTGAAGAAACAAGAAGAGTTTAATGATATGAAAGAGACAGGATGCCTAATACAGATTTTGGAAGGAAGTTGAACACTGACCAGAAGCTGTGAAAATTTTGTTTTACAACATATTTTAAAAATTATTTTGTTTGATAACATCATATCTGTTTTTCACAGGTGGTTAATTTCACAGTCATGAGACTACATGACTCCATTATGTGACAAAATATCACACACCAATAAAACAGACAAATATATCTACTCACTGTGGTGCTGCTGTATAACCTGATGACTTAATTTTATTATGGAAAACCAATGGCTGATCTTTCACTGTGCTTTTCACTCCTATAGCAAAATAAATTAGTTTTCATTAAAATGTTTTTTACAGTTAAGGTAGATACTTCGTTAAGCTAACACAGTAGAAATATTTGATGTCTCCTTATGTTACAAAACACATTTATGACCAATCACTCTAAAATAATGTTTACTGAGAAAAGGAAAGAAATACGAACTGTTATGCTGCATAACAACCCTCTTCCAATAATATCAATAAGTAGGAACTTCTTTAAACTTTGAACTAGCAAGGATATTGTTCTGATGAACTTTTCTATCATTCATTCACAAATGTGTTTTGTAGTTGTCTATTTTATGCTTAGACTTTATATGCACTATCTATAATATAGTCACACCTTATATTTGGAATAAGGAATGTATCTAAAGATCATTAACAAACTGGCTAGTGGGTACACATAAATGTTTGGGTTTTCATGTGGCTTAAGTCATTAACAATGTCTGCATTCACACTACTAAGAAGCCTGAAGGGCAGCCTCCAGCCCAAAACTAAATATGAGCATTTCAAACAGCAGAAACATCCTAATTAAATAAATGGTGTAAAGGGGAAAATCTTGCTGCTATTCCCAGGGAAAAACTTCAGGTGCATTGGGAGTGAACTCATGGGCACATTTACCTATGCTGAGGGTAGAAGCTCCTTCAACTCCCACCAGCTATCCTTTCTCTTTATGTAGCAATGAGGCAGAAAAAGGTCCCTTCTGGGAAGCTCCCAGTACCACTTGCCATAAGACACTATAGGATTTCCCTGCAGCACCTAGTCTGTCTGAGTGTGAGGTGTCAACAAATGTAGTACAGGCATCAGTGTTGGGTGTCCCAAGCAGCCTGGAATTCTAGATAAAGCACTGTAGATGCATTCTCAGAATATCATACAACACTAAAGATATAACCTTTGACATTCTAACAGCTCCAACAAGGACAATGAATATAGTAAAAATAGATTATTTCTACATGTCTGCAGCTGCCAGTATTTTTATATCTATCCTAAAGAAAAGGTGATGATGAAAAAATTATTTTGTAGGTATTTTTTGGACTTTGCTTTATTGTTGCTAAGCAAAGAACCTACAAGTGCTTCAACAATAACTGGAAGACAGACCTTTTTTTTTTTTTAAAAACAGTAGGACATTGAGACAAAAATTAACTACCTAAACTTGCAGGTATTGACAAAAGACTATTCAGGACAATAAAATTAACCAAAACAGGTAACAAAAGTTAAGAAAGAAATGACAAATTTTACAGAAAAATATATTGCATGCTATGGAAAAAGAATGACTTATGAAAAATTTAAACATTCTACACTCTTTAACTCTTTTAAAACCCACAGAAAGTTCTCAGAGGATTGTTTTTAAAACAAGAAAAATACCATCATTTTCACTACAAATATATATGTAGGATATGAAATGCTACTAGAAGCATAAAATTTTTCTTACTAAAATAAAAATATCATGCAATATATATTTAAAACAGAAATCAATATATTGATTGTATTAGGTACCAGCCAGTTGTGAGTCAGTTACTGTTACTAAAAATATAACTTTATTAATTCATTTCAAGGTGGGTCTATACTTACCAAGTGTTTTATTAGAAGGTTCTTTCATGTTTTTCTTTAAAACTTTATACAATGGAGAATTTGTCAATAAAGAATACCTAAGTTATAAAACCAAGCACGAAAATTGATCAATACAATGGACAAAAGCATCAGATTAGTAAAAGATGTCAAAACTTCTCTGTAGCTATTTGTCTATATGTGTGATACCAGTGAGATTTCCATAAATACAAACCAGGCATAGTGGATTAGTTATCAGCTCAGATACCCAGCAGCACAGACAAGCCCTGGCCCTGACTACATTCACAGACCATTGCATTTATATGATAAATCCCATTTCTGTGAATATTAACTGATGATGTTATTATAAGCACTGAAATCTGCACTTCACTTCCCCTTTATTATACTATATAGAGTATAAGTATATAAGTATATATATATTACATATATATTATAAGTATATGTGTATATATATAAGTATATTATAAGCATTGAAATCTACACTTCACTTCCCCTTTGTTATATTGTATATAGTATATTCTAGGGTTTTTTATTGTCTTCAAGATGTCAGTGTTTTCCTGGAAATTATCTACAGGCACATGAAGGACAAGAAAGTAGTAGTCAGCATGGATTCACCAAGGGGAAGTCATGCTTGATCTACTTAATAAACTTCTATGATAAAATGACTGGCATGGTAGATGAGGGGAGAGCACTGGACATTGTCTACTGTGACTTCAGTACGGCTTTTGACATTGTCTCCCGTAAGATCCTCATGGAGAAGCTGATGAAGTATGGGCTGAATGAACACACAATGAGGTGGACTGAAAACCAGCTGAACAGCCAGGCCCAGAAAGTGATGATCAGTGGCACAAAGTCTAGTTGGAGGACAGTAACTAGAGGAGTACCCCAGGCATCAATATTGGGTCCAATTCCATTCGACATCTGCGTTAACAACCTGGATGAAGGAGCAGAGTGTACCCTCACCACGTTTGCTGATGACACAAAACTGAGAAGAGTGTCTGATACACCAGAAGGTTGTGCTGCCATCCAGACATCCACAAGCTGGAGAAATGGGCTGGCAGCAACCTCATGAAGTTCAACAAGGGGAAGTGCCAAGTCCTGCACCTGGGGAGGAACAACTGTAGGCACCAGTATATGGCCGTAAGGAAGACAAAGCTAGGCTCTGTGCCTGGTTCCCAGTGAAAGGACAAGAGGCAATGGGCAAAAATTGAAATACAGGAGGTTCCATCTGAACACCAGGAAACACTTTTTTACTGTGAGGGTGACTGAGCACTGGCAAAGGTTGCCCAGAGACGTCGTGGTGTCTCCCTCCTTGGAGATATTCAAAAGCGTTTGGACATGATGCTGGGCAACTGGCTCTAGGTGGTCCTGCTTGAGCAGGGCAGTTGGACAAGATGACCTGCAGAGGTGCCTTACAACCTCAACCATTCTGTGATTCTGCGATTTTTCTCACTCAGTACAACTAAAGCATGACAGGAAAACAAGAAAAATAAAACCATGGCAACAAATATCACTGTACAAAACCATCTGATGCACTTCGGTGTCAGGAAAACAAATGCATAACCCAACTCAGAGGAAAAAAACATATAAAGTTATTCCGTACCTGGCAATAACCGATAGACTGTCCTCATTTCCACACAGGAGAAAATCACGCTGCTGAGTTCTCACCAATGCAGTGAGGTTAACTTCCAACACAGCAATCATATCTTCAAACATTGAGGTGATCAAGCATAAAACCTGCAGCAATTATACCATAAAATAACACTCCATTTACTTCATAATTTAAGTTCCAACACTGAAGCATTTATAATGGAAAATTAAATAATTTTGTGCCATTTATGAAAATTAGTTGAAAATATCCCTGGGTTTAGTCTTGCAGAGCATTAAACAGTGAAAAGTCGTTAATGCTGTCCTGCAAAAATGTGATTATGTTGCTTAAATATGTGTCTTAACAGACTTGCATGCCTAACAGTCACAGAAATTCCAATACCTTTTACAACAGAGATATTTCTGCAGTAAGAGTTGTGAGAAAAGAAGCACACATGGAAGAAAGATTGGTTTCAGAGACATGCTGAGAACATGCTAAGAACTGATTTTAAAACAAAATTTTGTTTATCTTTAAAATAAAACACTGCTATATTAAATATGTAGAAAGGCCTAGACTTATCTCAGTTCTGTAGGAAAAATGTAACATCAAAGATGAAGTATACAAACAAGAATGCTTTTTGTATCCTTAAAAGCACTTTTAGTGACTTTCCACAGAAATTTTCTCACAACTCAAATAGTTTTCACAGATTTATTGCAAAGATTCAGAAGCAGTTCATCCTAACATCTCTTTGAGAAACAAGGTGTAACAATACTTATATCTTTTTTCCCCTAAAAGATTGCCTCTGCTCCACTAATGGTCATTCTTGACGTTCAAGGTACACACCGAACACTATAAAAAACAATTCACCTTTGTCTTATTAATCACTTTGGACAGTATACAAACTGTGAGAGCTTTAAAACTACCCAGCTGTTTCAACTAGTAGATTCCATAAAGAAGTATCAACCCTCTCCAGAGAAATTACTGTGTAATTCACATCAAGCAAAACAAATGTGTACATTAATCTGTAAATAAAATGCAAAATTAATACTTATTGAAAATAACTTGAAATGTAAACATTCGTTAAATCAATGTTTACTTTATACCCACCTTTCCATTAACTGCCTTCCTTGTTAATGCACATGATCCGGCAAACCAAATACTGAGGTCACTGTAATCTTTACCAAAAAGAACATAGTGCTATAAAATTGTATTTGCATTTCAAAAGAAAAAACTATCACTAAGACAGGGGAAAAAAAATTCCTCATACTAATTTGACATCACCGTAATCCACTGTCTTCAGTGTATATCCTTCTAGTTTACCCTCACATTGTAAAGTAGGAGCAGAATAACATTCCTTGTATTTAACACTCATAAACTGCAAAATCGGATAAAAATTCATTGCTCAAAATCGGATAAAAATTCATTGCTAGCCACTACAGAAATCTAGTGTTGACACATCTTCTGAGACAAGTCATCAATGCCAGAAAAACATACAAAAATGAATGAGAAAAAACATTTTAAAAAACCCACTTAGTTTCTACTGTAGTCCGCTATTTCACAAACTAATTCTTATACTAGTTATATCAGATAACAAAAGAAAGCAATCACATTATGGTGTAGTCAGATATTTTATAATCATACCTTTGTAAGATAAAAAAGCTTCTAATTCAAAGTTTGCCAAATTAATTATTAACAAGCCAGTAGAGCTTCCTATCCAAAAATAGCTAGTATTCAGGGCAGAAGATCTATTAAAAAAAGAATAAAAAATTATCTGAGTATAATAAACAAGCTTTTCTCACTACCATACCAGACACAGAAATTGTTTTCTTTAATACTTCTTACCCAATCCCAGTACAACAATAATAATAAATGACACCAAAAAATAGATTTTAAATTTACAGCATTTTTTAAAATCTGTAGCTCAAAGTAAAAAGTTTCAATCAAAATTGGTGAAGTTCTGAAAACTAAGAGCAGAACACAATCCTTGATTTTATGTAAGTGCTCATGGCAAGTCTAAAACACCATAGGAAATGCTTTTCTTCAGAAATTACTGTGGTTTATAACAGTTAGGAGATGCTGTCAAAGCACTGTATCCACAAAGAGTAAATTGAAATAAAGAGCAAATCTACGTATATTCTTACTTTTACCACCTGTAAAATGAACGCACAAAAAGCAGTGAAATTTTAAGGTGTGTTTGTACATAAAGTACAAGAGAAAAACCAGCACAAACTAAGGGGAAAACAAAACAGACAAGCCCAGAATGTCTATCTATCTCAGTCTGTGCTTAGTGGCATTAGTATTGCAGTTAAGTAATGAAATCCAGCCTTCACAAACACCTCAGACCAGACCAACACGTTACAATTTCAGTCAACACCCTCACAGAAGAAAAATGTTATCAAGTATAAGATGACTATATCAAAATAATGGTTGCCATTCTCAAAAACTAAAAATGTTTTGATGCCACAGTAAATAAAAATTGACATCAATATTTTAATAAATTTTCCAAATAAGAGTGAGTAGACTTATCAGTATGATTTGTAAAGTTAGACCACAAGAGTTGAAGTAAGGGTATGGAAAAATATAAAGCTGAAACTTGGCATAAAAAGAGTCACCACAGTGGTTTAATACTTCTTTAATAAAAAAAAAAAACAACCAAACAAACAAACCAAAAACAAAACCAGAAACAATCAAATACTTTAAAAGCAGACTGGGAAAGACAGTTCAATTCTGGTTTGTGATACTTTTATGTGCTCTGTATAGTTTTATTTGTGGTTTGCACTACTACTTTCGTGTAGAGCAGTAACAGATTGATTTAATTTCTGAATTCTTTGAATTATTTTTAAAGAAGTGGCACTATCAAGTTATTATGAACAATGATATCAAGGGATATAAACAGGATCTCACACCCACTTTACAATAATAAAATGCCATCCACTGTGATGGAATTACTCAACTTCAAAAAGCTTAGGGAAGTATGAGACCCATAATTTTTTGCACATCAGTTTTGCAAAAATATTTCATTGTTGCATTTCATTGCAGGCAGGAAAAGTGGTAAATCAGGGATTGGTCAGTTGTTCAGACAAATCTGAACCACTTGCTAGAACCAGCACATGGTAGTTTAAAAATGAAACAGAAAAATACTTATAAATACAAAACTCTAAAAACAAAAGATAATGGAACTGGATTAATAGTAAGAAATTAATGTTCATGGTCGTTTATAAGCAGAACAAAACCTCCAACTGTGATGTGATATCTGAAAGGGTAAATAGTCCTTAGATGTACAATGCCAGGCAGTATCAGGTGGGTATTGGAAAGTGATGTTATCTCAATTCAGAAAATTATTTCCATTAACCTGTTACTGTGGATCCATTTCAAGCAACCATGTCCAAAAAGGACATTGAAAAAGAATTGAGATTGAATTTCAGTAAAAGTTCAAAAGAAAATGTTAAAAATGTTACAGAAAACATGCCTTATACAAGGCGCAAATTATTTATCCAGAAGTGTAGCGGTAACTTGTTCATGAGCTATAATTCGCTATGCAAGGAGGGAACTCGATAGTAGCTGGCTCTAGACTATCAGAATAAAAAACATACTAAGAGCCAATAACTACATGAAAAGAGGGTAATTCAGATCAGAAGTAAAATGGAATGAGTCAGTTGCTGGAACAACTTAACTAGGGACATGGTGGATTCTTTATCACTGGAAAAGTAGCCATCTTTAAAGATGTGTTGTAGTTCAAACCAAACCTATAGTTTTGATGAAGAAAAAGTTCTGATGATTTGAGTGTGGTATTACAGAGGGACCTGGACAGGCTGGATCAATGGCTGAGGGCAACTGTATGACAGCTAAGTGCTGGGTCCTGCACTTGGCTCACAACTACCCCAGGCAATGCTACAGGCTTGGGGAAGAGTGGCTGGAGAGCTGCCTCGCAGAAAAGGACCTGGCGATGTTGGTTGACAGCCGCCTGAACATGAGCCAGCAGTGTGCTCAGGTGGCCAAGAGGGACAATGGCATCCTGGCTTGTGTCAGGAACAGTTGGCCAGCAGGACCAGGGAGGTGATAGTGCCCCTGTACTCGGCACTGGTGAGGCCGCACCTCGAGTACTGTGCTCAGTTTTGGGCCCCTCACTACAAGAAGGACATCGAGATGCTGGAGAGTGTCCAAAGAAGGGCAACGAAGCTGGTGAAGGGTCTAGAGCACAAGTCTTATGAGGAGTGGCTGAGGGAACTGGGGTTGTTTAGTTTGGAGAAGAGGAGGCTGAGGGGAGACCTTATTGTTCTCTACAACTACCTGAAAGGAGGTTGTAGTGAGGTGGGGCTTGGTCTCTTCTCTCAGGTAGCAAGCAACAGGACGAGAAGAAATGGCCTCAAGTTGTGCTGGGGGAGATTTAGATTGGATATTAGGAAAAATTTCTTCATGGAGAGAGTGCTTAGGTATTGGAACAGACTGCCCAGGGAAGTCGTGCAATATCTGTCCCTGGAAATGTTAAAAAAATGTGTGGATGTGGTGCTTAGGGACATGGTTTAGAGGTGGACGTGGCAGTTAGATTAACAGTTGGACTCGATGATCTCAGAGGTCTTTTCCAACCTTAATGATTCTATGATTCTATGATTCTATGATCTTCTGGCCTTAGCATTCTGTCATTCCATTAAAGTATGTCTGAGATGTACATCTTAAAAATCACCACTTCCTTCCTCTCAATGGTAGTCCTTCTGAAAATGTAGGCACCATGAAAATAACTGTTTGTTAATAATTACTTCAATTTGACATAAAGACAAACAAAATGATCCAGGACTGCTGGATATTTTTCTTCTCTGTTTATAAAAAATTGTTTATATACCTAACCAGAGGATTATTCAGTTATACCTGTACAACCCACCATAGGGCAAAGGGTGGAACAAGTGTTTCCTAAAACATGATGTGGCTGAGAAATTTATCCAAATGACAATTATAAATAACGACAAACCCAAGTTGTTCTATAAGATGGTTCTTGCGGCAGTATCCTGAACAGATTCCCAGGTGCCTGATAATATGGTTAAACTTCTCTTCAGGAAAGAATTGCAATATAAGGATTAATTTAGGTATCTCTCCTTTGCCTGGCTGACCGTTTCCATGGGAAGGAGTAAAAACATCATGCTTTGAAATGTCTGTCTCTCTGACAGAAGCTGGGCTAGAACTGGTTATGTAGTTCAAAATGTATTTAAATTTGGAAGGCAAGCTGACACAGGCACAGAGTGACTTCATCAGACTTATTTCCTTAGGAAAGCAAACTAAAAATAAATTTGGCTTTTTAATTGTAACTTGCTTCTTAATTATTTTTAACTGATCTTCCCTGATCAACTGGTATCAATAAATGCTAAAATGGATATTCCCAATGCCGTTTTTGTACAATTATTTTTCAGACTAGAAATCAGTTTTAACTTTGTATCAGTTTGTGTATGCTGCCTAAGAGTAGTCCACCAAAACTTGCAGATCACTGAATACTTTCTCTGATTTTCCTGTTGCATTTTTAAGAAAATAGTAAGTTCCAGTGAAAATAATCCAAGAACCAATAGGAACTCCTATGAATAGATTCCAGCCAAACACATGGTGGTATTTTAAAGGACTTACATGTTTTCTTCATTATGGAAACATACTAAAAAGTCACAGTGTTCAATTAAGAGGACAGGCAATGATGTTTCCACTGATCCTTCTGGTCTCATGTTGTTTGTTTTGCAAACCTTGGAAGTATTTTGCCCTTCACCTAAGAAAGACGATCAACAATACCAGCTAAGAGAAACAGACAGGATTTAAGACAGAATTAAAAGTAGTAATGTAGCATGAACTAAGACCACATTCAAGAAGTTTCTCTTTCAAAAGATGGATATATCCTAAGAGCCAGCCCTCTTGAAATACCTTTCCTCATTATTATGCTATTTTTAGTACCGTCTTCTTTCAAATACCTAGAGATAAAATCCAAAGAGCCTACTCTAAGAACTGAAAAGGATTTGGCAGAATTTAGGTGCGTTCATCTCAAAAAGTGACTCTGAAAGCCATATTCCAACAACCCTTAAATATGCTGGTTACCTTTCCACATAGCCTGAAAATTCCCTTGACACTAAAGTTACAACATAATCCAAAACCAAGATGGAAAGCCACTTCAGTTTCATCTTCCCAAGGAGTCTCCAATCCATTACGCATGCGCAGTTCACACCTAGGAACTACTAGGACCGAATTTAGCATTAGGCACAGACACTGCATCACTCTCAAACATCTAAAGATCAAAGTGACATCCATATATTTTAAATAACAGGAAATGTAGCAGTCTTTCTCATTAGGTTAGGACCTTAGGATTACTGAAGCTGGACCACTGGGCAGCTAAGAATACAACAGTCACTGAAGACAGAAAAAGAGCAAGCAAGGGAAAACAGATCTCTTTCCCTAAAGAAAGCTCCCTCTTGCTTGCCTTTAGGAGGACATCAACTCACTTCAGCTAGTGTGCAGGTACTCTGAATGCCTCGTTTAGGAACGTGGAATCACCTTGCTGAGGTTATCAGTGCAGTCTTTATAGACTTATTAGTACTCTGTGTTATATCACTAGAAATACCACAGCCAGAGAAATACCATATCATGGAGGCACTGGTATGGATAAAAAAAAAAAAAAAAGAAAAAGAAAAAAAAGGAAAAAACAAAAGAGATTCCTAGAAGCTTCAAAGGTAGCTGAGAAAAGGTACTCCACTTAGACAATGGATGAATTTTTAGGCACTGTTTCTGTTCTCACTGAAGCCTTGGGCAATGAATTCAATAAAAAACAAATACTTAATAGTTCACGTCATGCAATGTTTTATAAGCAGATACATTGGCCAAGAGTTTATTACAGACATACATGCATAATTCTGTCCAGATATGTCAAATAATTCTTTCCAGATATGCCAATACCCAACTTCATATCACCTTCAGTAAGAATTCCATGCCACAGTCTGAGACTTATAACTCTATCACTTATAAGAAATTCTCATGGAATAAAAAGCACATACTCAGTAGCCAATAACAACCAGAATATACCATAAACAGCATTCTAGAAGCACAGTGCTACCTATTTCTTGTCCAGATTTCCACACTTTATTATAGAATTTCTCCTGCTTTTTCTTTAAGTTGATATGTGCCACACAACGGTAATTATGATCACTGATTAAACTGAAGATCCAAAGCTGCAATAAAAAAAAAAAAAAAAACAATTGCAATAACCTTTCGACACTAAACATAAAGCTTACATGACTACAAACTAAAGGTCCAGTATTTAAAACTGTTGATGTAACTAACTAATGAATTTTTGTATCTGGAATCTCGCCATGGACTAGAAATTCAATTATATGCATTTCTAAGGTTATCAAAGGATATATTCAATATTAGCAAAAGCAGACGTTATCAATTTGAACTGCACATCTAATTAATTCCCATATGTTTATGTCTTTGAAAAAAACTCCTCATAGACTATTTCCCACAAATAAAAATCAAAGGTAACCTGCATGTAATTGCTCACTGAGTCATGTACATGAATTTCATTTATACCTTTCTCTTTTTAGGCACCACTATAGTTAAATCTTTAATTTTCTTCACAATTCATTGAACGGTAACACTGAAGGAAAACAGCTGGAAAATCTCATGTAAATATATTCTTAACATTAAATTAAAGAGGAGGTGAAATGCATATTCACACTTATCACATTTTGATTAGAATTCCAACATGCTGAAATCATAGTCTCTTCCATTTATTGTCATGTGTTTCATTCTTTGGCCAAAATAGAAGAATCCTTTTTTCTTTTAAATCAGATATATTTATAGCCTCTCAGTGTTCTCCTCTTACATAACCACTGATTGTGCTCTTAAAAACTTTTATGATTTTCAGGAAAAAGTTTCCATTTTGTAATAGATGTCTTATATACCATACATGGTTTATGCTCAAAGCATTGAATTATGCTTACTAACATAACTGCTGCAACAGTTCAAAACATGTGTGCAGATTGTGAAGCTTTTTTGTAGACAGATACATTACTAACAGTTGATTATTTCGACATAGAGACTAAGTTTAATGGGTAATTCTTACCTGTCCCTCAGCACATCCAGTGATAATCTGTTTATTTTCTTCATCAATGAGCAGACTTAGCAAAGGAAATGCTGCTTCAAAAAAGATAAAATTATTTCCAGAGTAGACACAAATCAGGTATTTAATTAAAATACACGATTCAAAATTGAATCCTCCTATTCATAAAGAAGGGGGGAAAAAAAACCTTACAGCAATTCTTAGGGTTGCACAATGTTTTGTGTGGCTTAGCATTTGTGTTGCTAAGGGCTTTCCATTTGCAGGTCTGTGGCCTGCCTTTCACCCAAGCTGCCATGGCAGTGGCTTTCTGCAACCTGTCACCCACATGGCTGTGGCATGGTTTTCAGAGCCCCTGTGGCAGAAGTTTTCCCTTGTTGTTCCCATGCTGTTATTCTCATGGCCTTGCACCTGCAAACCGTGATATTGCAGTTAAGGCAGGTTTTCAAGGGAAGCAATTGCCACAGGCAACCAGGGGGAAATCACCCCTTCTTCCTCTCCTTTCCTACCATGTGGTTTTAGCTTTTAGTTCATGTGAAGTCATCCAATAACATGTATGCACAAAGCTTAACAACCAATCTCCACGCAGCTCGTGCCCCCAAAGTGTGCTCCAATCACCACTAACGGCGCCACAAGCAGGAGCAACCAACAAGGAGTTTGAGCAGGCCCTGTTGAAAACTATATGGGTCCCGTAGGAAAAGTGCTATTGGAAGAGGGGTCCCTGCTGCACTGGAGACAGCACTTGCCCTCCTCCTCTTCTCTCCTTTTGCTCTCATCTTTCCACAGAAGTAGCTTTCACCTTTAAAGTCAATATATGTCATCAGCTACACACGCTGCTAATAAATCTGCATATGGTATACTTAAAGTATTTCCTTCCATGTCATATACAAAACTTGAAGGAAAACAAGCACATAGTACTCAGACAGTGGAACTGTAGCTACAAGAGAGCTTCATTTGCGTATCTCAGTAAATGGCAAGTTACATACACACCCCGTACAAAAAGAGCTGTTTATGAAAGCACACTACAACTATCTACCCAGAAGCACACTTTAAAGGAAAATATATTTACTAATGGCTTTAAAGGATATGTTTACTACTACCTAGTCTACTAGAACTATTTTCACTAAATCAACTAAATACTTCTATAATAATTTTATGTTATTGTTTAGAGAGAGGATTTTTTTGCTCTGAAAAAGTATATATAAAAAAGAAAACATACCCGTTAATACTCCTGACTGATATATTAACTGGCCAGTAGAATAGTCCCACACCTTTAGGAAAAAGAAAAGTAAAGATAAGCACCTACTTAGATCTTGAAGGAAAACACAAATTTCAACGGCCATCATGTGGTGAAAACAGAGAAATGCAACCATTGAAAGGGATGCAATATGGTAAGGATTTTTTTTCAGCATTTTTTTCTAACTACGTAGGGTTTTGTTTAATTGATAAGTATCCCTAGTGAAAAAGGTGAAACTCACCTGGTATGGATATACGAAGTACTTAGAAGTACTTATTGTCATCTTTGCTTAGGTTGATCTCTTAATGACTTAAGCTAAATTAATTAAAAGACATACTTCAACTGGTTCTAGATTTCACACAGGGATCTTGCATAATTTCACAATTTTCATATTGGGCTCTGGGATAAGAGGTCATTATTAATAATAATGATACTTATTATGGTCTATAGACCCACATATAAATCAACTTTCATTATTAACATGACTGTTTCTACGTGATGTATTCTATGCTTAATAGTTGATTAAGAAAGCTAAATGAAACCAAATTTTTCCTCTCATGTTGCTATTTCTGTAAGCCTTCCTCTCCACAAATACTTCCACTACATTTATCTACACTATCATAGCTGAGATGATTGAAAAAATTACAGCCAGACAGTCCCTGCTTTCTAAACATGGCTGTGAACCTTCGTTTAGCTCCCAAGCTTTTCTCTTTGTTCGTGTTTCATTTTTCTCTGAATGTAAACATCATTCTTATGAAAAACTGTTTCCTAAGATCTTTTATCATAAATTTATCTGAAGAGATTCTCACCTGTTTCACCATTTCTTTAGCCAAGTAAAAGGGCTAGGGGAGCATAAGGTTTTGGACACGGCAATTCCTGCAGTCACAGGAGCCAACTATCATAGACCCCATCATGGCTGCCCTCAGGGAATTACCCCTGATCTGCAGAATCAGGCAAAGAAAATAAAACTTGAAGACTTTCTTACTAAATTATTTGAGAGACTTGCAAAATATTTTCATTTGATTGTGCTTTTAGTCCCAACATTTATTGAGGTTAAAAAAAAAAAAAAGCAAAACTTATTTACGAGGATTTTGTATAATTTATCAAGTCTTCATTCAATTAACATGAAGAAGCATATAGATCTTTTCATTCAGTCATTTTTACCTTGATTTAATTTCTTAGATCAACATAAACTAAATAAGAAACAATCAATCAGAAAGTCAGAATTATTAGTATTTCCTAAAATTCCAATTCAATCTTTGCCTTTTTTTTTCCAAGACCAGGACAAAAATCAAAATCACATTTTCTCCAGAACAGAGTTACATAAAAATTAAATTTAGAAAAACAAAACAATCAACCTTTGATATAGCAAACCTTAATTTTACTTTAGCTTGTAGAACCAAATGTTGGGCTATGTTTAGAATCATATAGAGGACAATCAGTAGTAGACTAAACTGTATCTAATCAAAGTACCCACATCAGTATCTCCTGGAAGATACACCTGGTTTCACTCAGGCTCCTTGTTTCCCCTTACTAAGTTGTCTTCAATTGTCATCATGTACAGCAGCAGCACTCCATGGTGTCATCATATAAAATGCTGTCTGGGAAAAAATCCTACCAGTATGTAATAACCCAGCCATTGCATGCAATAACCCAAAACAATATTCCCAAAAGGGAAAATTCCAATCAATATCAGCAGCCTCAAAATAAAATGCTTTCATTCATCTCAGCACACTGAAACACTTCATTACAGCCAAACTGGTAAAAATATTTCCATTTGCCAGATTATAATAATAACCAGTTAACACTTCACTGTAGAAAGTTTTGAATATACAAAACCTGCATTGTTCTTTTGAAAAAGAGTAATTAATTTTTATAATAATTTCCTAGCCAGCTCTAAGAACAATGTCCTGATCTCTATAAAGTTGAAGATGTTTTTTGCTTAATCTTCAGAAAATATATTTAAAGGGAAAAAAAGATTACTTCACATATTCACTAAATTATATTTTTTAAAAGTGCAGCTCTACAATTTCCTTGCCTTAAAGGTTCTGTCTTCTGACACAGATATAAGCATACTTTTCTCCCATGTGCAAAACTCAGCAGCAGTCACTGGAGCCAGGTGGCCATCCAATTCAGCTAGTATTGCTTCGTTCTGTGATTAGTCAATTCAAAATGAAAACAGATTAGATTTCAAACTAAAAATGACAATTAGTTAAATGTTTTAATAATTAATAACTGTTTCTAAAAATTGTCAGATTTGAATTTAAAATATTAATTCAATAAGATTTTTCTTATTGAAACTGCAGCCCTGTATGTCATCCTGCTGGCAATGCCACATTACATTTGTTTCTTCAGAATGAATGATATAGGAGTAATTTTTCAGATGTCCTCAGAATGTCATCTTCTTCTAAGTTATTGAGATGATGTTTCACTTCAACTTTTTAGATCTAGTCTTCTATCTGGTATATGATGCATTATCAAGCATTAGTTCATACTTATTTCCATCTATATGATAAAAATTAATGCTTTTACTTAATTATTCTGACATTTCTCTATCATTATTTTACTTGAAAGTGAATAAGTTAAAGCAATACCAACACCATGGCTACAAAGAATGGTATCTCACCTTTGCACTTAACATGTAGATCTGATTTCCAGCACATACTGCCACTTGTTGATCATCCGGATTAAATCTTACATGAAGAACCATTCCCAAAAGAGTTCCTATAACAATTCCTCGAGGTGTTAGCCCTGCAGCAATTTTATTGTTATTGAGACTCAATGAAATACAAAACTCTGGTGCAGTGAGATTCTTAGAAAATTTTCATAGCAATTATCTAACCACAGAAGTACCCCAGTTTCTGCCAGGAAGATGTACAGAACAACCCACAGTTTAATTATACCAGGCTATCGGAAAGCAAAGCACAGAACTATGTACCAGCAGGATTCCTCCATCTGCCATGTTGCCTAGACATGATCCAGTACTCTTTGAGATACTGATAATAAGTGTGCCCATCAAATCATACTTCCATCGAAGACTGCCAGGGACAGGATTTTTGGAGTAGGGTGATGTGCCCAAGGAACCCAGTAGCGACACATTCATTTTGGAGGCAAGAAATCCTGACTGAAGCCCAGCAAAACAGGGGTCTGAAAAATGCTTTTTCCAGGAGAATATCCCAGGCACTCAGCCATCAAGAAGGGGGACTTTCTTTCTCTTGGTTTTAATCCTTCTGTGGCAAAGGGCTGAAAGAGGAAGTACACCACTGAATATCATAGACTAGCTTTGAGAACAGGCTCATGTTTCATCCCTCTCTTCACCACTTCTTTCTGGTCATCTCAGTGGTTCAAGCAGGCCGGTTTCTGCAAATCCCTATTTTACGATGCTGCCTTTAACTATGTGAGGAGATTTTGGACATCTCATTAAATTTAAGGATTTCATAGGCAATAAATTAACTAGGATACAGGCACAACAACTACAGGTGTCCTTTTCTAGGTTTTATCCTAGATGCTGTGGAGTGTTTCCACAATTGATTAACTTGTCAAGATCTACCAGGATGGAGAGATGGCTCACACAAAGAACTCCTTAACCACTTTGATATAGTTAATAAGAACATGGTCAGAGAAAACATGCCAAGACTGTGCAGAGCACAGACTGGGGAAAGAAAGACTATACAGCATCTGCCTGTGGATAGAGAGAAAAAGAGAAAGAAGAAAATCCAGCAGCAGAGAATCTGGCTTTCAGATGTCTTTGCATTAAAACTACACATACTCTTTATCTGTCTGCTGCTGTCTATTTCTAACTGCCGTTTTTGTTTCCTCCAAATTTATAGTCCCATTTTATGGGGCTTTGAGTTGCTGTGTTACTCTTACATGGATTACAATGCAATACTGGCATTTATTATAAAAGCACTTAAAATGTTCATTTTTCTTTACAACATTAATTTTCATAATAGGTAGATTTGCAAAATCAGCGTGGAGTAGAGTACAAGAGACAACTCCCACACATTAAATCATAGGCAAGTCTCTAGCTACAGGTAATGAGGAAGAAACTTTTAATAGTGTTGGACAATGCCATGTGACTCTCAATATTGACATCAAAGGGGGACTGTAATACCTCTCAGTTATCATGCCATAACAATGTATTTTGGACAGAGTGTCATTGGAACTTCAGTGAGTCGTGACTCTGGGAGTCTTGCTCCCTGTCTTTCTCTTTCATTATTCTTCTACTTTCCAGTCGATTTAAGCTTGAAGAGGAGTTAGCACTGCTCCCTAGAATCTAACTCCATTAGTTGAGGCTCCAAACCAAGATGGTGGCCGGGATACTAGAACTTCTGCTTTCTTTGTGTTAGGTCATCATAACTCTCTTTCACTCATGCACTTTCCTCCCAGATCAGATACTGGCATTGCTCCCCCCCCCCCCCCCCCCCGACAACAGTTTCAGACAGAGGCAGAAGGAGAGGCAGACCAGACGAAGCAGGATGTAAAACCCCAGTCCTACAGATATTCCAGAAAAGGTAGCGTTTAGTTATTTTGGCATTGCATGCTTAGTTATGCAGTGCTGTTATGATTGAAAATTTTGCTGTCGCTTTTATCCCACAGCGGCAGAACTTAACTGCCTTTGCAGTGCTTCTCCGCCTTTCCCCTGGGGTTGCCAGCACTCGCCTACTCCCGCACAGGACCCTGGCCAGCTCCCGGGGCCGCCCGCCCCTGGCAGCCCCGGCCCAGCGCAGCCTCCGCCGCGGGGCCCGGCAGCCGCCGGGGGCGTCCGGTCCGGTGGGCGCTCGGGAGAGCGGCCGTCGTTAAGGGCGGGTCTCCTGAGGAGGTACGATGGCCAGACCGGCTGGACTGCGGGCCTGGTTCAGCTTGGCGTTGTCGAAGGAGAGCAGTAGAGAAATAAAGCACTATTTATCACGGTGAGGGCTGCGGAATCTGAGTGGCTAATGCATGCTACTCAGAAATAACAATCTTTCTATGCAAGTGGTAGTGGAAGAAAAGGAGGTGTTGGGCGGTTGTCTTCTAAGGTGGTCGTTGCTCAGAGACTGCCTGGGCATTGGTCTGCTTGTAGGAGGTCATGAGTGACTGCCCTTGCATCACTTCTTTTATATATATATATAAAATATGTATATATTATATAAATAATACTCTACCTTCTTGCACTTTCCGTGTGCATTCATCAAGATTCCACACTATCACACGTTCACGAGAAGCAGAGCAGACTAGAAGTGGATTGATTTTACTTCCAAATGACAGCGCGGAAATTGAGTAATGATGTCCTGACAAACGTAATGGCTGACAAATGTACATAAAGAAGAGTTAAATGAGTCACTTCAAACTAAGATTATGAACAATACAAAATTACAAATGGGTAACGTACATATAATTAACAAAACAATAACTATTTTTTCTTTATTGTTTCAAAAATCACTTAATCAGCTGCAGTGTAGCTGTACTGCGTTTGGCTGGGATGGAGTTAACTTTCTTCATAGCAGCTTGCATGGTGGAGCGCTTTGGACTTCCTGACGAAAACTGTTGATAACATGCCAATGTTTTGGCTGTTGCCAAACACTGCTTGCACAGAACCAAGGCTTCCTCTTTTTCCCACTCTGTCCCGGCCGCCCCAACCCCAGCAAACAGACTGGGGGTGCACAAGAGGCTGGGAAGGGACACAGCAGGAACAGCTGACCCAAACTGCCAAAAGAATGTTCCCTACCATATGATGTTGTGCTCAGCAATAAAACTAGGGTATTGGCTGAAGAAGGTGTTGGGGGGCTGGGGGGTTGTCTTCTAAGGTGGTCGTTGCTTAAAGCCTGTATGGGGATCGGTCTGCTTGTAGGAGATGGTGAGTGATTGCCTTTGTATCACTTCTTTTTTCCTGTTTTCTTCACTCGTGAAACTATCTTTACCTCAACCTGACTTCTGACTTCTGCCCATCCTATTCTCTCCCCCATCCCGCTGGGAAGGAGCAAGCAGGAGACTGGGTGGTGGTTTAGCTGCCACCACAACAGTTTATATTATTCTCATCACAATAACAAAACTCATACTAAATGCTAAATCTTCCCAGCATTAAAGTGAAACCTGACACTCCTACACTACCCTCAAATATTTTGTTTATGTCTTCCTTTTAAGTCTTCTTCTGCAATAGCAGCCTATGAAGGGATATATTCTGCTTTTACCTGAGCAGTCGCCGTATTCCAGATGCATAACTCATTTCGATTCAAAGGGAAAGCACAGTAATGGTGACTACACGCCAGCTGAACAAGGGACTCTGACAGTCTGGATTTAAACAAGCGTTTTTCGCGGACAACGTCAGGATTGCAGCTTCCTCCAGAACAACGGTCCCCGTCACTTTCCATCCTGCGGCTGAAACGGGCCCCGCGGCGGAGCACCACGGGGGGCAGCCCCCGCCTCACCGGCTGCGTCCTCACCGCCTGGCGGCGCGGGGTCCCACGGCCCCGCGGCCCGGCCCCGGCCCCGCCGCCCAACGGCCGACCCGTAACCAGGGCAGCGGCGCCGCCGACGGGCCGCCGAGCGGGACAACCCTCCCTCGCCCGCGGGGCGCGGCGGGCCCGCGGCGGCCGCCTCCCTCAGGGCCCCGCGCGGCCCGGCCGCCTTCCCGCCCTGGGCAACGGCTGAGCGCGAGCCTAACGGCTCCGCCGCGCCCTCTGCCGGCGCCCAGCGCAGCGCCGGCCCCAGCGATCGGCAGCAGCCGCTTGCGGCCGTTTTCTCTTTCTCCAAAACAGGGCGGTGTCGCCAAGGGGCCTTCGCTCTCCGCAGCCGTACCCTGGGCTGCACCGACAGCAGCGCGGCCAGCAGGGCGGGGGCGGCCATTCTCCCCCGCGGCTCCGCTCTCGTGGGACCCCGCCTGGAGCACTGCCCCCAGCTCTGGGGACACCAGCACGAGACAGACACGGACCTGTTGGCCTGGGTCCGGAGGAGGGCCACCAACACCTCTCCTATGAGGACAGGCTGAGAGAGCTGGGGTTGCTCCGCCGGGAGAAGAGAAGGCTCCAGAGAGACCTTATTGCGGCCTCTGAATATATAAAGGGAGCTTATAAGAAAGATCATAGAATAGAATCATAGAATGCTTTGGGATGGAAGGGACTTTTAAAGGTTATCTGGTCCAACCCCCTGCAACGGGCAGGGACATCTTCAACTAGATCAGGTTGCTCAGAGCCCCGTCCAGCCTGGCCTTGGATGTTTCCAAGGATGGGGCATCTACCACCTCTCTGGGCAACCCATTCCAGTGTTTCACCACCCTCATGATGAAAAATTTTTTTCCTTGTGCTCAGTCTAAATCTACCCTCCTTAAGTTTAAAACCATTACCCCTTGTCCTGTCGCAGCAGGCCTTGCTAAAAAGACTATCCCCAAAGACTATCCCCTAAAGAAAGATGGAGACTCTTTACCAAGGCCTGTAGTGACAGGACAAGGGGCAATGGTGTTAAACTGAAAGAGGGTTGATTTAGGTTGGACATAAGGACGAAATTCTTCACTATGAGGGTGGTGAGGCACTGGAACAGGTTGCCCAGAGAAGCTGTGGATGCCCCATCCCTGGAGGTGTTCAAGGCCAGGTCAGATGGGGGTTTGAGCAACCTGGTCTAGCGGAAGGTGTCCCTGCCCCTGGCAGGCAGGCTGGACTACATGATCGTTAAAGGTCCTTTCCAACCCAAACCATTCTGTGGTTCCATGATGCAGCAGGAACAGCACAGATCAGCCCATGACAGTGTGTGGAGCAGCACCGCTGAACAGAAGAACAGCCTTCTTGCTCTCACCAAGTTTGTGGATGACGCCAAATCGGGGGGAGCAGTGACCACGGTGGCGGGCAGGGCTGGCAGTCAGAGGGACTCGTCAGGCAGGAGAAACAAGCTGATGAGAATCTCATGGAGTCCAACAAGAGTAAGTGCAGAGTCCCTCGTCTGGCACAGAGTGACCCCATGCAAGAGGACAGGCTGGAGGATGGCTGTCTGGGAAGCAGTTCCATAGAAAAGGATCTGGAGATCCTGCTGGACAAGCTGAATATGAGCCACCACCACACCTTTGCAGCAGAGGCAGCCAGCTGCATCTGAGGCTGTGTTAGTAGTCGTAGCCAGCAGGTCCCAGTAGTGGTCCTTCCCCCCTATCTGGCACTTGTAAGACCACATCTGCAGTACTGTGTCCAGTTTTGGGGTTGTTGGTACAAGAAGGATATTGACATACTGGAGCGAGTCCCGCAGAGGGCAACCAAGATGGTCGGGGGGCTGGAGAAGGTGATGTACGGGGAGAGGCCGAGAGCACTGGGCCTCTTCAGCCTGGAGAAGAGACAGCTGAGACCTTACTTTTGCCTACAACTACCTAACTGGAGGATACAGGGAAGATGGAGCTAGACTCTTCTCGGAGGCGCTAGAACAAGCTGGAACCCGGGAAAATCCAGTTAGATGTCAAGATTTTATTTATATTTTTTTTTTAAAACACCACGAGGGTGGTTGAATATTAGAACAAGTTTCTGAGGAGAGGTTGTGGATCTCTATCCCTGGAGTTGTCCAAGAGTCAACTGGACATGGCCCTGAGCAACCTGATTTAATTAGACCTGTTTTGAACAGGAAGTCGGACCGGAGGAGTCTGGAGGTCCCTTTCAACCCAAGTTATGGTTCTATGATCAAGTTTTTGATCTGCGCCAATTTAAGCCATTTCAATGGACATCAATCTGTGGACTCGATATCCGTCTCAACTGCATTTCAAACAGATACTTTCTACAGGCCTGTCTTTCTTGTGCCTGTCTGTGATTAACTCTACCAGCATTTTTGCCCTATATGAGCATCTAACATATATTGTAGATGACAACACACTCTCCTTGCGTTAGCTTTGCTGGAGAAAGTACCAGTCCAAATTCTCTTTCACGTGTCCTTGTGAATTTGGATAAAGCCACTGTATTGAGCACCAGCTGCACAGAGGTAACACAACGCACTGCACATGACAGTATTTCTTTCCTGAACTGTGACTCATGGCTGAGAATACCAGCAAAAAAATTTATTGTAATATGCTGATGACAGTTTTCATGAGTGATACAGTCATGAATGTGTTAGGACAGTTTAGTCAGTAAAGATAAATGCTGATACAGCAAAAAGTTGTTGTTCAGACAGGCAACGCCTAGGAGTAAAGAACTTGTTCTGAAACACGTTGTGTCTTTGTAGCTGTTTCTAGGCAGCTTAGTACGCTTTTTCGCAATTAATTTCACTGTAGTTTATTTTCATCGTTCAATGCTGGTAGCTACAATACTTTCAACAACCTACTGTCCATAACAACTAGGAAACTAGTAGAAATCCAAGGAAGTATCAGAGACCTTGGACTGATTTCTTGACTGATCCAACAGGAGTCAGAACACCAACTCCTTTCCTGCAGCTGGACCCTGAGCCAGTCAAGTCCATCTGAGGGAGACCCATTCAGACAGGCGTGGACCACCACTGCTCTTTGCCCTCCCAGCGGGCAGAGACGCCACTCCTCCAGTAATAGGACAAGAAGCCGGTTCCTGCCCTCTTGGGACAAGGTGGCAGTTGCATGGGAACACTGGCAAGACGTAAGTGTGCAGTGAGAAAGTTATACCGCACCGCACCCCCATGAAACACCCCTCCGGGCCACGTCCTGTTCCTATGCAACACAATGCTAAAAGACCTTGCTGCCACAGCTTGGGTATCCGCCCATTTCAAATGGAACCGACAGCCACGGGGGGGGGAAAAGGCACTTAAAATTTTAGGGCATTTTAGGGAAACGCCAGTTCTTTATCATGTCATGCTTTTGTGTCCAATAGTATATTTCTATTGGTCTCAATATTCAATCATTGTAAGAACAATTTTAAACAATGAGATTTATCAGCTTTAAGATTTTAATGTGTTTTAAGCAGTCGATAAGCCTGTTTATAAAATCGAAATTGATTTTAATAAAGCTCAAATTTAACAGAATCCACATTTGGTGGGTTTATGCACCCTGTGTGTTTGAGGTAGGAATGAACAGAACAAGTTACATAGGTTTTATGAAATTAGAGAGCTATGGTTTGGCAACAGAACATCAGCTCGTTCTGTTAATACAGGGCCCTTGAGGTACATGCACAGATTCTCTTCAATCTCTCCGTACACAATAACACTCCATGCAGATTTTTTTTCAGTTTCAATCCTTCAGTCTTGCTTACAATTTTAAAGAGCTCAGTCAAGTTAAGGCGAGTGTGTTGAAATCAGTGGGTATTCAAAAGCAATATTTTTTTTTTTCTCTTCACACTGTGTTTTTCTATTCTGTGTTCTTAGGTGAAGTTTATGCTGACAGCCACATAAACTGCCACTAATTGTTGAAGGGCAACCTATCCTCCAGTAAGTGTATTACACCCTATTTTAGTGCAGGTAAAATTAGATTTCTCTAGCTGTAGGATTTCATTGTGAAAAATGCTTAGCACGTTGTTGAAAAATCTACATATTCAGTCACTCAGCGCCTCACCATCCTCCTCAAATGTGTCATCCCTCACTCAGAATTTACAACTAAGCAAATCTTACTGTACTGGACTTAGAAGCGCCTGGTGCTCTGAAGCCGCGCTCCCCACCCCTCCCCAGGCGCATCCCCTCCGCCGACACGGCAAAGCTTCCCCCTTCCCCGGCCGCGGTCCAGGCGGCTCCTGCAGGCCAGGGCGGCCGCTGCCCGCCGGGACGCGGGAACCAGCGCCGGCCTGGCCCGCCCCCAGCAGAGCTCCCACCCGCCGCCCCAGCAGACCCCGGCCTGCGCGGGATCCGCCAGGGGCCGATGGCCTCCCCGTGGGGACCCACCCCAGGCGCGCCCTGAGGCCAGGGCATGAGCCCCGCCACCCCTAACCGCCCGGGGGCACGCACACCGCGGGCAACGCCCGCAACCCCCGCCCTCCCAGCACGGCCAGGCCGAGGAGAGGCGCCTGCTCACGCAGCGCAAGGTCCCCCCGCCTGTGGCCATTGACAACGCGCCCCCCGAACGCGCCGCAGCCCCCGCGCCGGGGCGGGCGCAGCCGCAGCCATCCGCCGGGCCGGGGAAGGCCTGTCCTCCGCAGCGGGTCCCCGCCGGCAGCACAGCCAACGGCCCCGCCGCGGCGGGGGAGGCGCAGGCCCGCGGAGCCCCGGCGGTGAGGCGGGGCGGGGTGCGTGCGCGGTGCTCCGCGTTGCCATGACGACGGCACCGCCCCCGACGCCTGCTCTCGCGATAGCGGGGGGGGCGCGGCCGGCGGCCCGCGCGCCGCCACGCCCCGGGGAGGGGGCGGGGCAGGGGCGGGGCGGCGGCGGGAGAGCTCGGCGGTAACGGCGGTGAGTGGCGCGCGCCGCGTTCGGCTGCGAGGAGGGCGGCGCGGAAGCCTCCGCCCCTCCACACACCCCCCCCCCCCCCCCGCGCCGCCGCCGGCAGCCGCCCGGCGTCAGCCGCTGGGCCGGGCCGGGCCCGGCTCCCGGGGCGTGCAGGGGGAGCGGCGAGGCGGGCGGGGCGGGGCGGCGCTGTGCCCTGCCTGCCGGCTCCTCCGGGGCGGCCTCCGCGCCCGCCCGCCTCCCCTCGGCCGCCGCGCTGCCCCGGGGCCCGCCCGGGCCCGCCTCAGCCCGCCCTGGGGAGGGGCTTGCCCGCGGCAACCCCGGCCGCGCCGCGCTGCGCTGCCGCACGTCCGCGAAGCCTGCTGCTCGCCTCGCCGTTGCCGGAGCCCCGTGCAGGTCGGAGGTGAGCCCGGCCCCGGCCCTCACTCGGAGGGGTGAGGCCGGAACCGCCGCCCCGCCCCGCCCCTCCCGCTGTGCGGCCGGCGGGGCCCGGGGCCGGCGGGAGCGGGCGGCGGAGTCGCTCCGCGTCCCTGGGAAGCCGGCCGTCGCCGCCGGCGGCTGTGGCGCCCGCGGGGAAGGCGGGAGTTGGCGGGGGCGGGCAGAGGCGCTGGTGGCTCTGTCCAAGGTCTCCTGAAATCGCCGCTCCTTCCGAGCGAGGGCTGCTCCAGCGCCAGACGGCTTTCGTTTGCCCCTAGGTAACTTCATCGTTTTCTGCTCGGATGTGGGGTTTCTCCTGTTCCTCCGCTCGGACATCTCATCACCGCTTCGATTTAAAAGTGGTAGGGTCGGTTCGCTGGTACAGGGAGACAACAGGCGGAAGACCATTTTTTTCTGTCGCTGTTCAGAGGGTTTTGTCAGTCTGGCAGGTTCTGTGAATGCTCTGCTTCCTACTTTTGTGCTGTCTTTGCAGAATTGTGGCCTTGCGGAATAGAGGCCTCTGGGGCAGAAAACTTGGAACCGCAGAAATATTTGTACGTTTTTCCCCTAGATCTGTTTAACTGTAAAACCTCTAAGGTTTAAGTGACATCTCAGTGGAAGTAACGCAGTTTGTTTTGATGCTAGCAGGGTACAAAACAACTTACTGGTAGCTTTCATGTTTAAGATAATTGTAGTGTCCTTATGGAAGGAATGAGAGAATGAAAATCTTCATCTGAAACATGAAAGCGCGTATACTTGTGGCTCCTATACTTGACTGTGATATGCATGTCAAATTCAGTCAGCTGTATGCTTTGGAAGCCTTCAGCAAGGTTCAGAGCTTGCTCCTTTGTACGCACACCCTTAGCGCAGCTGTTGAAGGGACTGGAGTGCTGCAGGCGCGCTCAGGCTGCCTGACTGGGAGCGCGCAACAGGGAGAGAAGGCGTGCAAGAGCCTTAGTCTTGCAGCAGTCCCTTCCATCTCCCCCTTGCCCCGGTAACTTCAGCCTTCTGGTTTGTAGGAAATGCTGTAAAGAGCTGAGCATTTGTACGGTAGGAAAATCTTTAGGAAAGTAAATTTTCAGGGAAAATATGCCAAGTTTAGTCCTAGAAACAATCCACCCAGCAGAATCATAAACGAATGTATTATCTCACTAGATAATACGTTTTTATTTCTAACTCCATTCCCAGTGCAAGTCAGAATGCATACTGCTTCATGCGTACATCCAGATTTGCACCTTTACTGTCTCTGAAGTTAAGATGAGAGGATAGGAGAACAAACAGGATACCCTAAATACCTGATACAAAGTTGAGCTTCTTCAAGCATACAAAAGCCTTTTTTAACTGTTTTTTTAAACTGAAGCTGAAAAATCATTATTGGATTTCGTCTCTTCTGGGTATCTGTCAAATTTGGCGTGCACGCAGGTAGAATGAAACTAAAGTCTTTGCGTCAGTTCTGGATGAAAGAACACCCACTTGACTAATTTCTGTTTAACTTCCGTAAGAAATTCAAGCCATTTTAATCCTGCAGAGCTCTGAATCTTAGCAACAGTTTTTGGTACTGTCAAAAAAGAAGACAAATTAATGAACATACTTAATTGAAGTTGCTTAACTTTGTATGGACTAGAGTGGATTTCTAATATTACCAAATTTAAAAAAAAAAAAAAATTCAATTCCTTTCAGGAATGGAATATGCTAAAATCTGAGTTATGTTTCCTATTCACAAGGTAGTGCACAGGACACAGGAAGAGCCTGAATATAACTTAAGACCATGGCAGCACGCTGGAGAAGAATCCTGGTAGTATTTGTGGCAGCTCAAGTACTGTTTGTGGTAAATACCTTTGAGGAAGAGGACGTACCTGAAGAATGGATTCTTCTTCACGTTGTTCAAGGTCAGATTGGAGCGGGAAACTACAGCTATTTGAGACTAAATCACGAGGGCAAGATAGTACTTCAGATGCGGAGTTTAAAAGGCGACGCAGACTTGTATGTATCTGATATGACGCTTCACCCCAGCTTTGACGAATACGAGTTACAGTCCGTAACTTGTGGCCAAGACGTTGTCCACGTACCCGCGCACTTCCGTCGCCCAGTGGGCATAGGGATTTACGGTCATCCCTCTCACCTGGAGAGCGAGTTTGAAATGAAAGTATACTATGATCGAACAGTTGTGCAGTATCCGTTTGGCGAGGCTTCTTACAACCCCGAGGAGATGGAGGCAAACCAGAAATACTCACAGTCTACAGAAGATGAATCTCAGGATGAGGAATCTGTTTTCTGGACTATACTTATTGGAATCTTGAAATTAATACTTGAAATTCTTTTTTAAATTGATACACACTGGACTAAATCACACTTCAGCCTGTGAAATTGAACATGAATGACTTGCTATAATATTTAATACTCTTTGTTATGTTTCCTGAAGAGGTATTCAGGTTACTTTTCCTAAACCAGAAAGGAAGTGGGGGAAAAAGCCATATTTAATTTTATATTGTAAATCCTCCCCATATGTAAAATGAGCAGCGAGCGCAGTATTTGCAGTGTTCTTCAGAGATCAGGGCTTAAAAATGAATGTACAGTTGGGATCTAGTTAAATTAACTTTAAACAGGTGCTTAGGAAAAATCGGCTCCAGTTCAGTATATTCTATCATTTTTTTTATGAAGAAAAGTAAAATAACAAACTGCTGCACTTCAGTGCCCCCTCTCAGTTTAGAGCATATTTAAAAAGAAAATGTACTCCTTTTCCGAGCAAGGATCTCCAGTAAAACTAATTAGCCATGGCTTTTTATTCAAGCTGAGGAGCCTAGGGTGAAGGAAGGAAAAACCGATCAGTCCCCTAAGGGGACAGATGATCTGTATTTTGACTGCTTGTGCTCTACATCAAGCCAGCCGTCTGTCAAGCAGAGGTCTGTCCAGTCACTCATCACCTCTGCACATCCATGACCTGAATCGAGCGCATGTTACGTCTTCACTGTTACTGCAGGGAGAGGAAGCCTTCACCTGTTGTTACTTGTCAATACGACATTTTCACTCCTCGTTAAAAACAACGCAGCATACAGTATCTTGAACTTGAGAGGTGTTTTCTTACACCTCCCTTTATAGCTTTTTGTGATCAATATTTTTTTTTTTTTTAGTACATCTTCATGAATAAGTCATTAGCTTGCAAAGAAAATTTCTACTGAAAGGAATTTGCAGTACATTGTAAGAAGGTCAGGTCATGCCCATTCTTCCTTGAAAGTTAGTTTTTCCAGGAGTATTTTTTGCTTTGGTTGAGTCTTTCAAAATAACCAGTTGCTATGCAAAGAGTGTATATTTAAATTGCTCTGTAATTTTCTTTTCACAGAGCTTACTGATGAGTGCACTGAAATAAACAAGTACGTTACTATAATTTTATACAAATGGTGCATGTACCATTTAAATTTCATTATTGAAAGCCTTCTCTTTTTAAGTGGGAATTTGGCTTGTCTATCCCTATCTAGACATCTGACAGGATATGATTAGTCACTTGTATCACAAAAAAATCATTATATAGCCAAAATTAAAAGTTTATTTGGTAAAAAGAAAAAAAAAAAGTGGTATTGTTCCTTAGAGTGGTTGGTTAAATAGCACCAAAGTATCACTTTAATTTGTGCAGTTAAGTTTTGGACAGCAAGTTTTTTGGGTTTTTTAGCCCTCCTTGCTGTTTTTCCCCCTTCTTCCTCCTCTTCGGGGTACGGGAGGGTCTTTCTGACAACAATCACAAATCCAGCGACCTAAGAAAAGAAAGTTATCAATTATTGGGAAACTACCTTTGTTACTTACTCAGCTAGTTACGCACCTTTCACCGTTCTACTAGGTGCTCATCTATCTGCAGTACTTCCTTTAATGTAAACAACCAGTGCTTTGCTTTAAAATGTAAGCATCTTTTCTAAAAGGTATAGAAAGCAAACTATGTTTGAGTTTGCGAGTTGTATTTTCACGTGCACGACCACAATCCGAGGGCACGGGCAGTTACTCGGAGCAGAAACGAATGGCAGCTGGGGAATGTTGCTCTGCTGCCACTGGTCTGGGGTCCCATTCCCCGAGCCGGTGTCGGTTATTTCAGCGCAGGCAGGCGGCACGGATTAAACCGCTGGCAGGGGTTCATCACCAGACCTTGTACTAAAACTCATTTACTGAGGGAACAATAAAGGGTTGAGCAAAGAGCAGAAGCGTTTAACTCTTTATATTACAACAGCTGGAATCATAAAGGCTGCTTTGACAATTTTATAGTTTTGTAGGCATATAATCTATTTTGTTTAAATTCTGTCCTTAGGTCAGCCTGAAACTTAAATTGGGCACAGAACCTGTACTGAAGCGACAGCTAGCGCCCGGGCTTCCCAAAATGGGAGCGTACAGTATATTTGAAGTTCCGTAGTTACAGGGAACGCTGTCACTGCAGAACTTGCAGCCACTGAATACTTATTCATGAACCAATGCACCGTGGGTTTAGCATTACACGAAAAGCAACAGTACTACCAGTGATTTATCTGCCTGAAGCTTTCTTTACGCTGCCTTGTGTTGGCCAGGTGATACGAGTGACCAGGTAATTTAAAGGTACAGGCTGCCTGACATCTAGGTACTTCACTTCCAGCTTTGATGTTTAAGAAAAAAATGGGAAGGGAGGGGTTTAAAAAGGTGTTTACAAATATTAAATTGAGCATACTTTTTAATTTAGAAACTGAAATAATAGCACAAACACTTTAGTAATGTGAAAGCTATACTCCAGCAATATGCAGCAATACAGCCTCTTTACAGATTTCTTTTATGAAAAGTGTTATTCTCAGTATTCTGTGGGTATGGGAAAAAAACCACCTAATTCTGAGTGAGTCTGTTTGGATTCTGTTGTAAAAACCAATTATATTTCCTATACAGGAATTGCCGGGTTAAATTGTGCACAACCAAATATACAGAAATAAAGCTTACTAAAAAAATGGGGTCTGACAGTGCGAGTGCTTTCCTACAGTACTGCTTACTCCTACCCTTCACGATTGTTTTAAACTGTTCTTTCAAAAGCAACGCGTACGTTAATTCTGACAGAGAAAGCCCAGGACTCAGAGGAGGTGGGAAGGGAACAATTAACTCTTACTTTATTACCTGAAGGGATAGCGTCAAGCCCCACACAAAAAGTGTGATAACCACGGTCACATACATCACAGAACATCATTTCTTCTTCGTGGTGAGGCTGCCCACATATAATGCATGTTTTACACTCCATACATTGCCAAGGGTAAGTCTTAATCATAGCAACAAGCTCCGGGGTCATGTCAAGGCAAGAAGGGTGGCCTAGATTAAAACCAATATTATCACTTTTATGTCTGAAATGCAATTTAAAATTAGTTAGACTGTTTGCTTTTACAGAAGCTGAAGCTTAGCTCACCTCCAGGCGAGATCCCCCAGTGCACTGAACGTGCCGGTACATGTAGCATTAAATAGAGATGGAGTCTTAACAAAGGACAGAAAAGGCAACCGAACTGTTGGTACACAGGTGTGGTACACGAAACATTTCCACAATAAGATCTGTCAAACAAACTCCCTTAGGAGTCCGCTTAGTGTATGCGGATACTTACCACTGTTGTCACACTGGGAGCAATGTATAAGAGCTTCAGCTTTTCCTTTCTTGTTGGACTCCTTACCCTTCAGACAAATTCCACATATAGCATTTGGAATGACCTTTGGCTGGAAGGGTAGAAGAGGGCTATAAATTCATTCCAGAAGAATTTACAGGTTTAAAAGGAAATGTCATATAACTCCTTAACTCTTAAAATTAATGAACTACCTGTTATGATGTGTGAACCTTAAAACATACGACAATAACTGACAAGCAGCCACACTGAAAAAAGTCGTAGATTAACTACATAAAATTTTGCATTTGGCAGACATAGTGAGTTATATGTAAATCAAATTTGAGCAAAAGCATGTACTCGCTTCTTCCTATGAATTCATCAGCTAACACTCCTCTCGATGTCAATTAAATGTGACACAGCATTAAAAATTTTACTTTCATCCCAATATAGAATACTTCTTTATGAATCTCCATGCAGATTTCCTGTTTATGGAAGAAATTAAATACAATTTTCCATTTGCACGACCCCTAAATATAGAAAATTAATTACAAAAGCAATAAACTTGATTTTTATATCTTTAGTTTCAAAACAGCTGGTTAGCTATGCTGTACGTGGCTATCTGCTTTAGCATTCATTCTTGTATCCAGTCATAATCGCTGTAAGAAACACACACCCTCGCACTGAACTACAGTTTTACATTCATCATCTTTCTACGTGATCATCCGGAGCGTATTTGGGTCCATGAGATCCATTTCAAAGGTAAAAGAGAAACAGCAGGCTGTTACAATGAGTAACATCTGCGGACGCATTCTGTGTCCCAGCCCAAGGGTTTTCTCCCGATGAGAACCGAGGAAGAAGTAAGGCATTATCAATTTCAGAAACATTTCAGTAGTTCTGCTGTTGAGCTTTGACCTCTGCGTAATGAAATTAGTGAGAGATGTGGTTTAAAATTAATATAGTACTCACTGATGTTAGATCAACTAGTGCCAGGGTTTAAAAAAAAAAAAAAATAATGTTGCTGCAAAGACGCAGCTAGCAGGAGTTCAAGGCATATCCTGTTTTCTGCGGAACTGAATGGCTTGCCAGTAAGCAAGAAGAGTCCCAGTCAACTACCAGCCACATGTGGGGAGAAGAATGAAGTTTAATTTTAAAATAAATAAAAGTGAAAACAGAACTATATGTATGTGTGTGTGTGTGTATATATATATATATATATACACACACACACATATAAAAAAAAATTACCGAGACCTTTTGCAAAACAACTTATCTTTAAGTGTGTCTATTTCCCCAGCTAGTTTTTTCTAGCACCTAGCAAGATAATTAATATCTTGACTCATTTTTAAGTAGTCAGGACGCATTGCTTTAAGTTTTCTGAAGTTTTCAATCTGCTTTTTAAGTTAAAACATGGCTACAGTCTGCTTCAAATTGTCTGGTCTAGAGAGTTTTATTTAAGAAAACAAAACACCATACCAGATGCTTGTAGGTAACTTCCTTCAAAAGATGACAGAGGCATTTATACAGACTTTTTTTTGCTTATTTATTTTAAAAAAGCAGTCAACCTGTTTTATACATAAATATAATAAAACAATAAAAGAAGTCTAACATTCACAAACGTCTCTACAAAACAATAAATATAATGGAAGCAAAACCACACATAAACTCTTTTACTGTTAACTATTCTATGTGTCCTACATGTATACCTTTATACCCTGCTCCTCCAACAAAAGTGGCACATGCTTAAACCTCATCAGTGTTGCAGCATCTACCCTTCCGTTGTTTAGGCTACATTCTAATTTTCTTTATTGTGTTTTTATCTATTTCTACGTAAACCAAGCCTTTCTAGAATAGCAAGTGCACTTTTCTAATCAGACTTCTAGTTTGTTAGGGATTTGTGGCTTACTGCCCTTCATGTACAGCAGCACACTCCCTTGTACTCCAGCAAAGCTAAAGCAAGCTGCTTTTCGGTCACTGTACCTGCGTTAGGGTATGTGCAGTTAACACTCTGATACGCATAGTTCTAAAGTTAGACACTGCTATAGATGCATTTATTAACAATGCTTCCATCTAGTCTTACTTCACTAAATTGCGTTCATTAGAAATCGTGCATGTTGGGGGGGTGAGAATCACAGCCTATTATTAATAAAGTTCCAACTGTATGGAAGTATTTTTACAAAAACTTAAAAAAAATAAAATGCAAGACTATTCACATTTCAAATCAGTTCAAGTTCTACCACCATAAATGGCTTTTAGAAATGCTATGAAAAAAGGTCTATCAAATCCAAACGGGAAATCACAATATCCCATCTGCTTAGAGTAAATTTTGCTTTCTACGTCCTCACCTTACTGGGATGAGGAAGGGAGAGAAAATGAATGCAGGGTCAAAACGATGACTGCCTGCTCTGTAAGTTCTCACTTCCACTCTGCAGCTCTCAAAGCAGGCATTCTAACTATACCATTTTTATAAGGTCCTATTCTGAATGCACAGTGTTGCATTTTCATATACAGTGACCTGAAACAGAAGTGTTGCAAAATATAGTTTCTCAATACATTTCAGTTTTATGTGCAAAAAATCTCCTGTACTTTTAACAGTACCCTGTGTGTGCAATTGTAGTAGCCAGTCCTGCAGCAACAAAGACTTACTACTTGTAACATGACAAAATGTAAAACACATGCTAACTGTTCTTTGTTAAAGAACTGACAATAAAAATGGCTCCATATAAAATACACTATTTCTTTTACTTAAAAATAACTCAGCGGAAATGTGTGAATCCTGTAATACTCATAATGTGGCTATAACTATACATTTGCATGTTGATGCCGTAGCAATTATCCTTCAATTTTAACTACATGTAACCAAAAGATTACTGTCCTACAAAAATAGTCAAATATTAGAGAACGATACAGAACAAAAGTATTACAAAGATTTAGAATTCACAGGGACAACATTTTAAATCACTTAAGCCTTCAGCTCAAAGTGCCTTAACATTTAGGCACATATGGTATATCATTATCTCGTGTCTTTATAGACTAACAAACAAGAATCTTTCTGTCTTACCAGTTAAAACAGCTCACGTAATTGGGTTTACTGAAAGCATTTAAACGTTCCCACAAACAAGAAAGCCAATCCTCTCACCCTCGCAACACAACATCACCACCTGTGACTTATCAACAGCCTGATGGCCGATGCAGGCAGGGTACGCTGACATCGCAAAGATGTGGCACTGTGAGTTTACAGTAAGACCTTGTTACTAACACAATTGGTGATTTTTGAACCATTAAGTAATTGCTACGGGAATCCATTTTCAAAAGGCAATGCTGTAGACTACCACTATTCTTCTACAACTAGAAGTGCAGAACGTCGCAAAAAGTTCTGCTCCATCAGTCCTCCCTCTATGCATTCACAAGGCCATTAAATAGATTGGACTAATTAAACACTCAGGCATCGCACAGCGAAGTGAAACTTCTGTAAACCAGCTGCACACAATCTCTAATGTCAAGTTAAACAAAGCTAAAAAAAATTTCAAGCTCCATCTTTGGATTTCATGTTCATGGGAATACTGGTATGCATTCTGTGTCTACAACAATTTGCAAAGTTACATATAAAAAAATATACATATGGTACCACAGTCTAAATCTCCAGTTTGCATATTTCTTAGTAAGTTCCTGAAAAGAGAAAACACAGCTGGAGCTTGCTATCTGTTATGAACCTGGACAGATACTGTATGTAGAGAAAATTTATCAAAGCTGTCCAATTCTTGCTGGAAATTAGCTTCTTCACATAAGTTATAGTTTATTTACTGTTAACTTGGTAAATACAGAGAGTAAATATTTATGAATACAAAATGCAAGCCATCAACAGCTCACCTTTGCTGAGACAGTTTCTCAATATGTACGATCTTGTCACTGACAACAATGTTCCTTTTTCCATAACCTCTCTTAACGAGCATTCCTGAATGCTAAATACTAAACCCCATCTTAATGTAGTGTTTTCCCTCTTTATGGGTCTATTCCTGCTCCCACATAAGTCAATGGAAAATTCTCATTCCTTTCAGTGGAACAGGACTAGGCAATGACGTGCTTTAAACGTGTTACATTATACTCAGATCCTCTCTTAGTATGCAGAATACTAACACATAAATAATGCATGTCAATTCCCACTTCTTCTGAAAAGTATTTTTATCTTAATCTTATTTTCTTCTCAGTTTTTGAAATTATTATACAGTAATACTGATGATTTGGGTCTTAGGTTTGGCAATCACTGCTCGCCAGCTGAAATGTCTTAACATTCTCGCCAAGTTTTTAGCTTGGATAAAAGCATATTGCCCACAAACGTTTCTACATAGTATGAACTACATAAAAAGCTATTTTCCATATACTGTTAAAGTGGTTACATAGTGTTGCCTATACAAGTGTAGTAAGCTTCTTGCCTTCCATCCTATACGTCGTATCATCTCAGGATGAAAGACTATTTAAAATGAACGTCATAACAATATGTTCAGCCACATAGCTGCACTTTACAGCGCTGATCTCTTGGTATGCTGCCATACTAAACAGTAGAAAAAAAATAATGGATACTGAATGCTAGTTTGGAACTGGCAAGTAATTCTGACTGCTATGTTAAGGCAGACAGAAAGATGCAGAGTTCCAACGTTAACTCCACAATGGATTTTTCTGACGTTACTGCCTGGGAATCTGAGAAGTTAACAGAAACAGAGGCCACTGTATAGCTAGGGTAAAGGAAAGCCCCACATGAAATAAAAGCAAAAAAGAAGTAAGGAAGCAAACAGATGGAGCACACAACAGGAGAGCAGTTAGTGAAGTACAGCAAGCAGAAGTTCCATATTACTGAAAAAACAAATATTTCAGGGAGAGGCTGGTCAGTAAAGAATTCAGTCAGGGGCTTTTTTCTTCTACCTTGTACCCAGGAACTGATTTGGATAATACAGAACGTTTGGAACCATCTTTTCTTGGAGTAGCACTTTTGTCTCTTGCTTTTTGTCTTCCCTGAAAAGAATCCTCCTGGTTGTCTGTGGCGCAATCACCTTCAGATACATTGCCAGACGAATTGTCCTATAATAAAAATACCATAGCTATATTTTTTATTTTTTGGATAGACAGACAAGTCTTTCCTATGCCCCTTAGAGCCAACTAAGGTAAAAGAAGGATACATCTTTCCTTCTGCAAAAGCATGGGGTACATCACAATCTAGAACACTTTTGCTCATAACCTTCATTATCTATTATTTCTCATGCAAAGAGACTGGCATCAGGAATAGCAGTCATGTTTTCCAGTTGGTTTCGATACCAGAGTGGGGAGCGCAACAGTGTAATTCTTCGAACCGTTTTCCTTTAAAAGTCAGCAAGAAATCCACTATACGCAAGATGTTGTTTACAAAGTAAAGGGCCAGCAAAAATTTAAAAGTGCCCTTGCCATGCATTTGAAGTGTACTACCAAATAGTGTTGCCTTGAATTAAACATGTGAAGGTTTTTTTTCTGCCACCCTCATCTACTATTTTCACCAGGAGCAATCTAAATATTTCATTTGGATTGCAGCAGCAGAACGCCATCAAAGGCAAAACACATTTCAATATTTAATACAGAACTAAACAACAGAATTTATGCTGCGGTTAAAGCATTTTTTTTTGAGGAATGAGGAGGCAAGAAAGAGGGGAAGAGGTTCAAAGAGGGTGAGAGATCAATGTAAGCATAATTAAGAGCAGCAGCACAAGATTTTTCTCAGAGAAGTGTTAATAACAGCCTCCAAAAAGCTCCAGAAGAAAGCAATATGATTAATCACATTTATTACAATAAAAACCAAAAGGCCAAATAACAGTGGTGCCCTACAGTAAAAGGCATTCTGTACAAACATAACAGTAATCGCCCTGTGCCCCAGAGCCTAAAATCAAAACAGACAAAACAGACACAGTGCAAAGGGAGGAGTATAACACAAAAGCAAAGCAAACTCTGTGGCAACAAGAAACGGTATGTTTCACCCTTATTTAGGGGAAGGGTTATTTAGGACAGGCCCATTAAAACACTACAGAAGAGGAAAATTGGTACCTGACTCCAACAATGGGGAGGAGAAAAAGGAAAAAGCATAAAGCATAGTGCAGGACTTACCAGGGAGATCTGATGAATGGCAGGCAGCCCAAAACTCAGGAAGAGGCCAGACAAATGCCCACCTTTGTGTTCAATGGGTATTCTTCCCCAACAATATGCCCCAATGACTAGCAAAGAACCCCTGCTCCCATAGCCAAACCCACTTCACAGGAATCTCACTTTAAATTTTCCCTACACTTTTCCAACACACGGACATTTTCACTTCTGCATTCTGTCACCAAAAAGAGTTCTGAACTTCTGTGAAAAATGGAAGGATAGTCTGCTCAGTCCAGTTACTTTTCTTTATCATTAAGGGGAATGGAAGTCAGTGGAATAGGGAACTGGGAAGAAATGGTTAAAGACCAACTGTAAAAAAGCTGGAGTGTGATTAAACCAAAATTTTGAGTTGACATTTAGCATGCTAAGTTTATACGGTTTCTTTTTCTCCAAAAAATGCAAGCAGAAAGGGTATATTAACAGCTGTCTCTCCCTGGTTAGCCTACAAGCTGACCCCTTCCTTTCTTCTTCAGTTCTGAGTAGCTTATGAATATTTAAACAAAATAAATGTTTATATGGCAAAATTTAGCATTATATATACCCACCATCTAGCATGTTCATCAGCTGAACTAGAAACTCTTAAATGCACCTGTGATTTTACATGCTATTTCTCTTAAAATTAGGGTTAAACTTCTGTAACATGGTTGTTACCCAACACACTAACTAAACCAATATACCAATTGTTCAGTTGTACTCAGGCAGCTCATCTGAAGCTCAGCTGCTCTTGAACACTTAAAACACTGTCAAGGTAGGTATGTGAAAGTTTCCCTTAACTTCCAGTAACAGTTAATTTTGTGTTTGCATAAACAGAGAGAACATAAACATCTTTTTAAAGATGTACTGTAAAGCAAAAAAACGAGTGCTTTTTACCTTCTCTTTAAATTGGAATAAAGTAACTGTTTCTGTATTGAGTACTTCCTGCTTCGACATCACAAGAAGAAAAAGTTATCAGGCTATCAATACCTTTGCTTTAGTGACAGATTCTGTGGGACTTAAATAGCAAAATATGCTGTGACCTGAACTAGCTATAGCATTCATTCCCCTCAGAAATGCTAGCAACTCCCCCTTGGGGAAAAGGGCATAATGAAGAGCTGCGGTTGGGAAGATTCTTCAAGATTTCTTTAAAAAGAAGGAAGAAAGGGCTTGAAATTCCAAATATTTGTTTGATTTATTTTAAAAATGGATCAAAATGGAAAGCTGGAGAGCAATGTTATAAAATAAAGAGAAGTACTAAGAAAGGGAGTACACTTCTAGTTTATGATTCTCCTTCATTTTGCAAATGTTAAAGATTCTACTAGGAAACTACTGAAACTAACAAAAGTGAAGGAAAAGGATTTTTTTGTTGAAGAATACTTTCAATTTGTCTCACCGAATTGCCTTTGGGTTTCCGTTTTTCATCTCCTCGCCCTTCCTCTGCATCATCTGAATCTCCATCACTGTCTAACGCAGGCAGCTCTGGATCCAAAGGAGGTTCATAAAGAGCTGTGTTTAATGGCAAGTAACGAAGTTCATCTGGAGAGTATCTAAAGTTAAAAAAATAGAGAAATCCATGAAATCAATTCATGTGTACTTTACGCATAAATATTAAGTCACACAGCATACAAGGACTTCAATGAGAAAGAGTAAGAAAAACTCCCTTTTTTCAGGAAGGCACATAAAAACATGCAGTTCTGAAAACACAAAGAACATACTAATTTCTCCTCCCAAGTGTGATAACGTCTAGTACTTGTCTTCTTTGTATAGCAGATATTCGTGGGACACAGGAGGAGTATTATTTGCAATGTTCCAAACCTACATAGTCACAAGAGGCCACGGAACCCCTAAAAATTTTTAACCAATCCACGTTACCATGCCCAACAGACTATACACTTTGTTTATAAACGTACAGTGCCCATGCAGCACATGCACAACAATTCTAACCCAGGGCACACAAACAGCTAGGGTCCGAAGCAAAGTAAAGAATATGGCTATATGTCTGAGTTCCTTGATTATTGAAGGAGAACAAAAATGCATATAAAAATATTATTTCAGAAGACTGTGAAGATCTAATCACATTGCCTATAGCCAGATACAGCTTAATGTGTGTAATCCACCCCCTTTTTTTTTTTTCACCTTAAACACTAAGAAAAAAGTGAAAGTCCTGTTACTATTAAGGATAAGCATTGTAAGGAGTAGGATATTATTTTGATGCATATTTTGAAAGGCTGTGTCCATCATTAAGAAGGATAAGCAGTTTTACTTGCAGCTTATAAGTGCAAAATAAACAAGATATCTAGTATTTTTAATTCAATTAATTTAATAAAATTGAAATCCTTCAAGAATGTCCTGTAACATGCAGATTTGAGGTGGGCTGTATGCACACACACCGGAACAAGAAAGGCATATGCAGACAAAGAGCTTCTCTAAAGAAAACCATGCACGTACAGGATGAGTACCACCTCTGTTGTACCGACGGTAAGACTTGGGCAACAATTTTCAAATCAGTATGTATTTGTCAAATGGGAGCATGCCACTGGTAAAGTCTTAAATTTGTGTAGACAGTCAAGTACACATTTTACATGAAATATAAAGATCCAACTAGCAATACCTTTCTCTCTCACTTACAAATCCAACATTAAACTTAGCCCACAAGACCAATCAATTTGTTTCTTAAATTAAAAACTTGCTAAAATTTAAAAAAGAACAGTAAGACTATCACACGGAAAACATGTGATCACAAGCCAGCATTACAACATTCTGATATAGCAACATTAATCTTAGCACACATGCAGAGGCAGATGATAAGTAAACACATGAGGGTGTCAGGAGTGAAATCAATGTCTCCTTTTACCACAGTAAATACCTGAGCAGGCCAAATCCCAGCCACTGCAATACATCAGTGGAGACAGTACTCTTCCAGCCAGTGCTGTTTTGTTGACAAAAGCTGTCGTGCTATACATCTATTAGACTAGCAAGTGTCTCAAGTAAAAAATTAATTCAAAACCTTACAGTAAACACACTAAAGCATTTTCCATCTGCTAGATGTAGAGCAAATAGATCAGTGCAACAGAATCGGCAGTTAGGACGCTTTTTAAATACCTTTTGTAGTACTCCTGGAACTGGCCGGGTATGAGAGCCACTGGATAAGGACTAACCTTTGTTCTCTCTGTAGGTAAGATTTTGTATTTTCCTTGAGGCACCTGGATAATCTGTATTGTTTAATACAAAACAATGACATTTGTGTTTCACATACAAACTTTTGAGCCTTTCTCACCATCTACCCCCCCCCCCCCAACATTTTTTAACTAGGCACTTTTAGTGAGTTGGAACAGCTACCTGAGTTCTCCCATGGGAAATCCAATTCATTGAAATGGTAAGAGATCCCACTCACAAGATAGTATTATGGATTAAGTCCGATCACTAAGTATCTAGTGAACTGAATGAATATTAGGTAAGGCTACTTCTAACAGTATTTTATGTAAAATAATTTAAAAATTAAAATCTAACAATTGAAATAGTAAACATTAACTTTTGTGACTGACATTTTTAGCATGAATTATCATTGTTGGTCCATAGCTGTAGAGGGTAGCAAGAACATGTCCATCTAATTCTGAAACCAGACTGTGCTATAAAAAAAACCCCATTAATACCATGAATATATGGAAAGGAGAAGCTTACACAGAAGCCTTCTTTCCCTTAGAAAGATATAAAACTAGTTATCCACTGTCTTGTCTCTAACATGGGTAAACTTTCCATAATAGACTGCCATGTAATAATTTGCATAGAGAAAATTTTTGCCTTACTCTCTTTACACAAGCAGAACAGTCCTGCTTCAAAATGCCAGCTATTTTTTTTTAAACCAGGCACAGAAGCCTGAAATGTATCTAATACAAAAATAATATAACACCTAACAAAAACAAGGGCATAACATTGACAGACAACACTCTTTTAGAGGAGAAATACTTTACTTTTTTACTCTGTGTATTGTTCAGGCAAAATTTTGGAGGTGTTCCAAAAAAGAATTAGCCATTTATATGAACAGATACAATAGCAACAGAAGCTTCTTAGTAACCTACACATCCCTCTTAGTTTTATGCTACTACCAGCAGATTAAAGACACGACAACAAAGTAACACTGAAATCTTTAAAGCTTCCTGAGACAAGTATGTTCAAGTTAAAAAGTTTTCACATTCAATATATTTGAGATTATTATTTTTAGGAGTATTGCCCATTTAACAGCAAAACTGTTTAAGTCCCTACATGACTGAAAGAAGACGAATCAAAACCCTTGATAATAAAATAGTTAAAATGGTACCAAAACCAATTTCACTAAAACAAGCAAGGCGCTCCCTATTGACATTGGTAAGAAACTTAAATCTGCCTACATGTGTCTGTAAATCAAAATAGGCTCTTCTTTCTTCCATCCGCTCTCGGTTTAAATTGCTGTTGAATTCTGCAGCCTTCTTGGCAGCTTTTTTTATATATTCTGGAACTTTACTGGCTTCTACTTTCTGTGTGTTCTGCTGTTGCATTTGCTGGAATAAAAACAATTTTATTAATTCACATACATTTCACTATTAGTTTGAGAACAACCTTTTCTTATGCTCCACATGTTACAGATCTGGTTCACTTATATGCTAGTTACTTACTGAGTACTCTTTATAATGATCTGTTATTCGCTGACGTTCTTTCTCTTGCAGTATAACAGAATACTCAGCATGTTTGGCAGGGTATTCTTTAATCATAAGATCAATTACTTCATCACTACGCAAAGCTGTTAGACCTAAAATAGATAAAAGCAATAATGATGCTATCTGGCAAAACTAACTAGGTTATTTATACCCCACAATGATCAACTCAAGTTTTTGAGCGGCTGAAGACAACAACCTGCTGTGCACGCTTCTCTCTCACGGAGGAGTGAACTTGTCCTCTTTAGCTTTCAAGGCTGATCAGGAGTTTGCTTCTACCCAAGGAGGCAAGGCTCTTTCTTTCCTTGCTCACAGCCACAGACCCCCTTCACATTGACTCAGCCACCTACTTAGCTCCCGTCGGGCAGAACCTTTGTTCTAAGCGGGACCTGGTGAACTCTTAGTTTCAGTTTCCAATACTGGCGAAGCGTTAGTTTCATTACCTTGCAGAACCTTAACCGAAATTATAAGGTTTACATAATCTCTCCATACAAATCAAGAAAGAATTACTGCGAGGGCAATTCTGAGCAGCAAACTGCACACAAACTCCTGACTCCCAATTAAAGCATTTGAAGTTCAGAACTCAGAATGCCTCAGTTTGCAGCTACAATGCAGAACTCCTCCTTTAAAGGTTCCAACACAACTAATCGCCAAACGTTGACAACAGAATGTGGGTTGACTTATGTTACTACCACTGATTATAAATATAACCTTAAAACCCAGGGGTAGTTAACTCAGCACACATCTCTACTGGATATATGAGGCAAAATACAGCATTTTGCTTCTACTGATAAAAATTAGATACTGTTCTCTCCCACATATTTAAGTTTTAAAAAAAAAAAAATCAAGAGAGCTGGCAGGTGAGAAATAAAGGTGGTATACCAAAGACTGCTAGTATATAAAAGGACATTACATTTGCACAAACCCACGATATACAGAAAAAAATGTGACAGGCGTCATTTAATCTCTAACATGCTTCAAGTCACATGTATCAGCAGAGGAAGAAAAAGGTACTTCAAGCTCTTTCAATGTAAGCTGCATCAGTGACATCATTCCATTTCAAGTACATTGAAGTGCTTTAATACACAGCCTTCTAACTTCTAACATATGAGCTGAACCATATAAAGATACACCAATGTTTGCTGAGTTTCAACTAACTCAGCAAAACAAGACTGATGTACTTTTTAATTTGAAAAATTATGGTGTTCTCTTTTCTAGAAGGACAAAAATGTTGTAAAAGTTAGTTTACAACATAGAAGGGATTTTGCTAAGTAGTTAGAACAGATTTATTTTTTCATGATAAATCTGGAATACTGATACCTCATGGCTAATTTACACAAATTAATAATAAACCAGTTTTCATTTCAGAATTTACGTTTTCAGTTAAGAGTGATGCAATTCTCTACCAATCTGAATCACATTTTCAGTGTATCATATTTTTAATACTGTAACAAGGAACCTAACAATTTGTTTTCTTACCTAGGGTGCACTGAGTCTCTGTGATAACATTTAGTTCTCTGAGGTAGAGTTTCTCCTTGTGAGATAGATCTCGTCTTTCTAAATCTCCAAAGAAAACAAGAAACAGCAATAAAAATGTGCGTAGTTACTCAAACTTCCCCATAAACAGTGTCAAAGCTTTTTGACAATTTTATTTCCAGGCAGTGAGAATCTGTATTATACTACTATTCCTACAAACACAATAATTTTATAAATTAATTGTAAATTTAATATACACTGTAGGGACATGGTCAGTTTTTCTGAGTACCCTTCCTGTAGTTATGATTTACAGAAATACTGAAGAAACTTGACATATGAGCTCAGATGCAGAAAAGGCTATCAAGCACTGAATGTACATTCTTTTTTTCTTTTAATATGCCTTTTAAAAATAAATTCCATGACAGAAGAACCAGATTTGACAATTCTGAATAATGAAGGCTCATATTCTAGAACTTCTCCAATTCGTTTTTTAAAATTCCTCCACAGTGTAGAAATGTTGCCACATATATAGTAAGAAATCACCAACAAAATACTTAAAAATGAGGTCAGTTTTCAAAAGGTACTAGCTGATCTAACCCCAAATCAGACTTGTTTACAGATTTTCAGTGGCAATACCAAAAAGTCTTAAATTACTTCGAAAATCATAGGATACATTTTCAATATGCCAGTAACAAAAATAAAAAGCACAACATACATAATTCAGATCTGCTTTTGCCAGGGTCTTTTTTTAATCAGTTGGCTCATGCTATAGCCAAAGAGACACAGACTACATCCAAACTGTAGGAAGACCAAGATTTTTAGAAGGAAAACTTTAAAAATAAATACCTGGATATTTTCTTTTAAAGGAAGTCACACCCAAATATTCACTGACTTGCTCCTGAAGCATATAGTATTCTCCTGTTTCATCTGGTGGCCACTTGTATTCTATCAAGTTTTCAGCAGGAAAATAGCTGTATCTAAATATAAGAACAATGTTAGAACAAATCAAAAAATCCTTAAGAGGGATACTTACATTTCTAGAAATTCAATAATTCCTATTTATGTCAATGAACAACATCTATGAAATTGGACAAGCACTTTAGAACACTGCACCCTGCTAACCCATTTCAATGTCGCTTTGTTACACCCCACTTCACAGGTATTTCTCCACACCAGCATTCGTCAATATGCTGAAGGACAGAACATGAAGAAAGGGATATCCATGATAGTGATAGGACAGCAGGAAAAGCAGGTACTACAGTGTCAAAATTCACTCAAAAAATATGTCCTATTTTAAAAACATGTAAGCTGTGCTTCTGGATTGTAAATTAGATGCAGCACATTTTGTGTCATTTTAAAATAAAATGTCTTAAAATACGCTGAGAGAAAAAGACAGCTAGCTACTCCTAGGACATTGCCTCCATTCAGAAAGATATATGAAAAATATACAAGCAAAGAAAGAAGAGCTAACACTTAAGCACAGCGAACAACACAATAGGACTAGCAATAAAAAAGTGGGAACTGTAAAAAATAGTATTACCCAAGGTCCTGACTAGAAGTTTCACAGCTCCGAGAACTGTCCCCTGAGCCCATACGCCGTCTTTTGGATGGCTGGCTGCCGTCATTGGAATTTTCTTCTGTGTCATCCTGAAACAAAAACGAAGATAAATATTAGAAAAAATAAGAGTATTCAGCAGATAATGTAAAACATCAAAAAATATTTCAAGGCAATCCACAGTTTAAATATACCTGAACTACTGAGCTAGTTAATAACACTCTTTACAAACAACTCACAGGACAGTTTACATAGCAAATTATTCTTTGCTCTAAACTAGCTGCATGACACATAGTGGCACAGAAGGAGAATTGGGTAGTTTCTCACCTGTTGCATAGGTGGAGCACTGAATAGACAGAGCTGTGGCTCTGACCACCAAGTTCATTGTTCTTGATGTAAACTACCTATGGCATTAGCACAATCAGACAGCTGTAGATCCACCAAACTTCCCTCACTGGTGACAGTCAGGGACAAGACTAATTCACTTAATCAGGCTAGCTCTCAAAAGCAACAGCAAGGGCAGAGCAAAAACACCAAGCCCTTGCTGAGAGCTGATGCTTACAAAATCAAGGGAAATATGACCAAAAGCAACACAGGAGTTTACGGACACACAGTTAAAATAAAAGGAATGATATACAGTTTACAAAAAGGTATGATTACAGCAAGTAGCAAAGACTTGTCTTTTGTGGGGGGGGGAAAAAAAAAGAGAAAAACTGAAGTTGTATCGCAACAGATAGAGAAGACAAATTTCATCTTCGAGAACAAAGTTATTACAAGGGAACACGTAGAAGTTAACTTACAGGTGTCACTATTCAGATCTCATAAGATCTATATAAAGAAAGGGAATAAAGGGTGAAGAAAAAAAATTTTAAAAACCTAAGAGTTCTGTAAAATCTGGCAGACCAATGATTCCACTGGCCTTCTTGTGCTTTTCACTGCTTTGTTGTCTAATAATGCTATACAGCTCCTACCTAGTGCTCATTGTCAACAACTCTCAAAGCATTTAGTGATCACCCTTGCATGATTATTAATTGAGAAACAGAAGGTAGAAGTGTTCAAGTGAATCACCTATTGTCACCAGTAGTACAGGCAAGAACAAGATAGCTCTTTCAGTGGAGTAGCATGAAAGAATCAGGTTTCATAACTTTTGTGAAAAGTTTAAGAAAGAAGAATTAACCTGTCAGAAATAAATGGATCAAGCCCACAATTATACTTATGTATTAAATAATGACAAGAACAATTATTAGGTCTACCTTAGCTAATGTCTTTCATTCTAGTATGTTTTACATACCACATCACTTGGAATATCATTAAAAAAGATTCCAGCAAATGAGAATGCATTACTTTTATTATGTAACATTTCACAGTACTATAATCAAGACAGGCCACAGGGAAAAAAGCTATTTGTCTCCTGTATTTTTGGTTTATTTCATGTTTTTTACAATTTTTTTCTTTCTTGTGGAGTAGTAAGGGTATCTTTCATGCAATTAGAACAAAAACTTAAAAGCAAAATTTAATGAAACTGTTCTTCCTTAATGCAGCTATACTTAAAGAATCAGCTAAGTAGCATCTCCACTAGTACTACTAATGACACTATTTCCTAGTATTGCCCTGTATAAACTTATTTAGGCAAATCAACTAGCAGTCCCCAATCCAAACAATAACACACTAGAGTATCTTGTGACACAGCTATGTCTCATCAGCAATTCTTCCTTACTTCCTACACGGAACATTAATGCACTCCAAACCTTTTCAACTACTAGACAAAAACATGAGCAGGGCCAAAGCCGTGCTTTGCCATGCCAAAGCTATCATGAGACTTCAAAACATTTTTAAAAGACAGATCTCAACCTGACAGTTAAGAGGAAGTGCCTGGCATCAGTTTCTCCTTTTGCTTTGAAATTTTCTTTTATTAAATGCGCTATCATTAAAAAGTATGAGCTCCCATACCACAGGAGAGATGAAAGTCCTCTATTTCTATCTTTGCTTTCTTATTTGCTGAGAAGTTCAGCAAATTCAATCACACAGGCTCACAGACTAAAACGCTCTAGGAAATGAGACAGTTTGTTGGAGAGGACTTTGCAGGAAAACTGAAAACATTTGCATTGCAATCTAAGACGCACTGTAGTTCAACCGCTGTTACTGCAGCAAACATAACAATTAAGGACAGCCTTGTGGCTTTCCCAAAAAAGCCCCTTCTTCCCTTGAAAACGCAAGTTTCTGTAAAACGCCTGTTAGTCCTTACAAAATAAGGTTCCATTACGAATTCCTGGCACATCTATCAATTATAAGCTCTACGCAACGATCCTTTATTATGTAATCGGAAAGCCTGAATTACCAAGATGTCTTTCAAAAAGTAACTGCCAATCTGCACCCCGGCGTGGGTGCGGAAACGGCAGCAAGTACTTGGTGCCGCAAGCCCAAGCAGTGCCTGGGAAGAGCGGGTGCAACCCAGCAGGCCTGGGCACAAGAGCCCGAGACTAGACCCAAACTTTGCTGGCTGCGACGCTGGCCGCTGCCGCGCCGCACCCGGGACGGCGCCTAAGGACTTTTAGGAAAGAGGACGGCCCGCGGGCACCCGGCGGGGCCTCGCCCGCCCCCCCCCCCCCAGCCCCGGACCCGCACCCGAAGTTCGGCCCGGGGCGCGGGAGGGCGCCAACCCCCCCGCCGAGAGGCCGCCCGCCGCCGTCCGCCTCCCCTGGGAGGCCTGAGGCGAGCCCGGGGCGGAGGGGTCGCGACGCCCGCGCGGGGGGGCCGAGCGAGGCCTCCCGCCGAGGCGGCTGTTGCGCCGCCGCGCCGGGCCCGCAGCCCCGCTCTCACCTTCAAGGACTGGGCGCCGGGCGTGGCCGGGTCGCTGTCGCAGAGCCGCGGGGACAGGACGGCCGCCATGACCGCCGCGGGGGCCGCCGCCGGCTGGGCGAGGAGCAGCGCCGCCGCCGCGCGACCCGGCCTCGCGCCGCGCCCGGCTCCGCCCCCCCTCCCCCTGCGGGGGGTGGCAACGGCCCCTACCGGCCAGCTCGCGCACGAGCGCGGCGGCTCGCGCAGCTCCTGCTCCGCCCCCCTCCGGGCAGCCCGCGGCGACCCCGGCCCGCGCCGCCGGACCGGCACCCGCCCCGGCCCGCCGCCGCCAACGCCGCCGCCGCGCGGGCCCAACGCCGGGGCCCCGCCGCCGCTGCCGCCGCCGCCGCCGCCGCCGCGCCCTCCTCCTCCTCCTCCTGCCGCCGCCGCTCGGGCGGCCGCGCGGCCCGGCCGCGAGCGCGGAGCCGAGCCGCCGCGGTAGCGCTTGGGCAGCAGCGCGGCGCGGAGGGGCAGCATCCCCCCGCGGTGCTGAGCGCCGAGCGCCGCCGCCGCCGAGCGGGGCGGGAGCTGGCACCCGGCAGGGCTGGGCTGCTCCGCCGCCAGGCTCCCGTCTCCGGGAACGTCAGCCGGGGACGAGCTACGTTTGTGAACCAGCAGCCCCCGCAGGAGGGGTGTACGGGGGGCGGGGGGCGCACTCGGCGGAGCCGGCAGGAGCGCGCTCGCCCCTGCGAGGAGGGCGCTCGCAGCCGCCCCGCCGCTGCGCGGAGGCGCCGAGCCAGCTGCGCGCCGGGCGGCGCCGCGGGGGCCGCGTCCCGCTCCCGCCGCGGCGGCCGGGCGAGGGCGGAGCGTGGCCCTCCCCGCCAGGAAAGACCCTCGTCCCGCCGGCGCCGGGGCGGCGCGCACGCCCGCTCGCAGCCGGGCGCCGGGGCCGCGCACAGCCCCCGCTCCGGCGAACAAAGCGCCGAGCCGCGCCCCGGCGGGAGCCGCAGCCGCTGCCCGCACCTCGGGCTCGGCCCGCAGGCGGCTCCAGGCACGCCCAGAGCCCAGCGGGCCGAGGGGCGCTGGGAAGCACCACCACCACCCCGCTCTGTGTTCACACGCGTTTATTTTCAGCTCTTAACAATACAACTGACACGGAAAAGGCAGCAGCGCTCCACCTCCACGCACGGCAGGTCCAAAAGCACAAAAGCAGATGTCCACGCGCTTCACAGATCTGCCAGAGTCTTATTTTTCTAAACACAGTCATCGCTGTCCTTGCCCATTACGGACCAGTGACCAATAGCCTCGTTACTGACCCCACCGTCCTCCCACCCTGGCTGTCAGAAGCCACTAGACAAGTGATCAAACTCGCCCGATTCAGGACGTACCAACTGCGTACAGGCTGGTAGCGATTTAAGGCGAGTTTAAGGCCCAGGGAAGCCAATGACTGAACTCACCCTTCATTCAAGGCAAACGACTGGAAATTTGTACTAGTTTCTAAGTGTGCAAAACACGGCTTCCCTCCCAGCCAGGTTTCTACACAGACTGGCATTTTATCAAAGATACAACAAGAAAATACTGAACGCTGCCTTTTCTTACAAAGACCGTGCTGTTAAAAATACCGATACCTGCAATTTATTGTAAACATTCGTTAACAACTCTAGGCACGCAACAGACAAGCAACATTCAAAATTTTGCAAAGTTTGGCCTTACACCAGCTGCTTCAACTTCCACAGTAGAGCGATACGACAGATGAAGCCCATATGTACTCAACCATACACATTTCGAAAGCGTTTTTTTGGGTTTGGGGTTTTTTTAACAGAGAAAAATGAGCAAAATCACCTCAACTATATGTCAACTTCAATGTGCCAACAGCATTAGGACAAAAATTAGTACTAAAATAATAATGTTTGGAAATTTTTAAAATATACCAGGTACAAAACCAGGTGTGGCTTTTAGAGTATTACTCATAATAACAAGCCATTACCAAAGCCAGTGCAATAAATGTTTCAGTTTCACATTTAGCTGAAACCCAAGTGTCTCTCTGAACATCCCAGACCCATCTGCTGGCAACCTAAAGGAAAGAAAAGAAAAAGCTATTTGTGAATCTGTAAACAGCACAGTTTTTATATTTTTTTAATAAGAACACACAGCATTATATAATAATGATATAATTGCATTATGAGAGTTACAAGTAGTGACAACAACTGCAAAATTACAGTGAAAATGAACAAGTCCTATTTGATGTTAAAATACATGTTCTTGCTTCACAGTAAAACTTCCACCCCAACAGATCAAAAAAAAATCCCTACACCAAAAACTCAATTCTCTCTCGTGTTCACTTGTTAGTACTTTAGCGTACGGTAACAGCACCCCTTCAAAAGCAACATGAACAGACGTTAGTTTTGGGAACATATACAACTAAGAGGTCCTGTCCCCCACTCCTCCACCTCTAGCTTACTCCAGTCTACTTCTGACCACTTACTGGGCTCTCAGCTTTTTTGATAAAACTGTTTTCAAAGCTAAAATGTGTGAATTGAGTGCTGAAATAAACATATTCCTCAGGAGAAAAAAGTTAACTCAGACCATTTCAGGAATCCATTTTAACCTACAGCTCCTCAGTTCAAGTACAACTTCAGAGGCAGCATACTGCAAGAGAGCACCAGAAAAGTAGGTAGATGCAGGCCCCTCACAGACTGCCTTCATGACTGAAGCTGACAGCCCTTCAAACATTGTTTTATGTAACCCACTAAAAACAGGTACAGTTTCATCAGGTTTTAAGAGCTGATGATGACCGCTCCTAAATAGAAGTGCTCTCTGACACCCGGCAAGACACCTGAAAGTGTTCTGAATGCTAACGGGAGCTTGCAATACGTGTAAATTTAAATACAACCCAGGAAAGCCTAGAATACTTTTCTTTTGGGTGTGCCAGGTTCAGATCGCTGTTCGTTTGCAGTCCCAGGAGCATGTCTGGTGGCAGCTCCAGTTGAAACAGTTTCCACCCGTTCCTTTCCATGTCACCCCACACTACAACTGCACAGCATTTTGCACTGAATGTGAGAAGCCAACTGGAGATCAAAAGTACGTTGGAAAACGAAATAGAAAATTCACTGCAGGCATGCAATTGTACTGGCATAGCATGCTATGGAAATAAGTGGCTGACAGGTAAGAGCAGCATGGGCTGCTTACCACTGTCAGTGAACTCAAAAAGAAGACAGCTTTCACAGGGTTAGGTAGAATCACAGCAGTACCTTAAATTGTCACCTGGCATACTACTCCCCATAAAGAACCCAAAGGCTTCAAGACCACCTCAAACTAGTTAAGCTGCTGAATGTGGATGAACGCCTAGGAGATAACATACAGTTCTAAAAATTATTTTCAATTTGCAAAAGATATTACATGTTTGCTCACATTTATTGCCTGACCTGCCTTTTCCACAATTAGTACTGATACCACGTACTTATAACGGTCAAAGTCCAATTCCTTCACAGCCTTTAATATTTCTTCTGAGACTGAAGCACACAAGGAGGGACTAGAAACTCCATCGTATTTGGCTTGTTGAAGTTTATTCTATCAAAAACAATTTTGAAAGGTCTTAGTTTTCATCCTGGTAGTCTTTAGCAAAAAAAAAATTTAGTCATTTCCATTAGAAGAACGTTAGAAGAACTAATGAGTAGAATAGTCAATATAGGTGATGCTCTCAAACAGCACAGGCTGCACTATTTTTACTCTAAAATGTTTTATCAAAATGTTTTTTGAAAGTGACAAACATGTCCAGCCAATCTCCATTTAACAAACAGCAGTGTATTCTTCTCCATCGTTTGGGCTCAGTTCACTGGAAAATAGTGCTACAAATTCCTGGTCCAAATATCCAAGACAGCAGAATTACAAGAGTTGGTTATAACTATTCAAGGTATCACTAACAGCTACATATTATCTCAACAAATTGTTCTCCTTCATTTTTGCTTAATTTTTTTTATGTGGCAGTCAGACTGTCAAGGACACCAAATATATTTTATGCAGGTCATGTGGTATTAGTAGAACTAATTGAAGGAGTAGAATTCCACAAATTCAAGGTCAGAATCTTTGGATAGCTGGATATTTTGCAGATTAGGGTACTTTGAACCGTGCTATAGCTCAATTTGATTTAGAAATGCATAACAGTTCAAGAAGCTTCAGCTCCATCTTAACAGCACATGCTCAATGGCGACCTTGCAGAGGGCCGCCTGCACTTTGCAAAACAGAGCACATTCACGTTACATTTGTGTGCCAAAACTCAAAGTCTGCAAAGACTTATGCGTACGTTTATGCAACTTACACTGTTCCATTAACATAGTCTTTGCAAGACAAGCTACTTTTGCAATAAAATTAGACAATTAATTTAAAAAAATACTATACCGTTAGTATCGCTTGAGCTTTCTCTCTTACTAAATAATCCTGAAATTTATTATGTGACTCCAGTCTGTAAGTATTAGCATATCTTATCTTTGACCTATTAGCTTTGAATGCCAATAGCTTTGCTTTCATTGAATCACTAATATACTCTTCTTCCGTTGGAGCCATACCTAAAGCTTGGTAATCTGATTGTGTCCTTTTTCCTTTTGTCTGTGCAAAACAATAAAAAAGTCCACATCACACATCAATAGTTTAACATTTAACAGTCTCTAAATAATAAATTATGGTGTACAGTTAAGAGGAAAAAAACAATCAGTCTAGGAATATGTTACAAAAAAAAAAGCAGAAAAGCTAGAAAATTGGTATCTTCTTCTGACTGTTTTGACACTACTGCTTTGACTGAGGAAAAAAAAAAAAAAAAGAACAGTGGTTAACTTCTGCTCAATTTTAACTTCTTTTCCACCAAAATCCAAATGAAGTTTGCATTTAAACTCAGACACACCATACTACCACTCTGAATCCACTCGATTTTCCAAGCAGAAACACACAGATATTAACATATGTTTTCAAGATTGTTAACCACAAGCTTTTCATTCAAACAGCCTACACAAAACCCAACGTATATGTTCAGTTCATTTACTACATAATTTTGCTTGTCCTCATTCCTTGTGAAGCTACTAAACAAATGCCTCATGTATTCATAACCGAATTTGCTCATTAATAAAAAAAGGAAAAAATATGCTCCAATTTGCAAGCTTTGTAATTTTGCTTAGAACTCAAAAACAGAGTAGTCCTCCTTTTTATTTGGCATCAGAACTCTGAAAATCCTAGTTTTTTCCCCATCCAGCTTGTGTACTATCATTCTGTTCAACACACATAACAAAATTTGGCCCTCTATGAAAGCAAGCAGCAAGTCTGATGATGCACACAAAAGATATCACCTGCTGTCCTCCACGGCTGGCTTAAAACAGAACTGTGAGAACAAAACAAGACAGAGACAGAAAAGCACATGGAACCAATGAGATCATAACAAAAGCTACAGACAGTGGTATTCCATACCAGCTACCCCCTAACTAACCACTTTCAAGTTTTGCTGACTCTTCAGGCCCTTGCTCCACTTCCTGACTACACCTAGAACTTAGGTGAGAGAAAATCATCAATTCCTTCTCAGAAGAACAGAAAAGAGCATGAAGGTGATATAACACTACAGTGCAAAGCTTACACTAAGAAGTATAGAAAAAAAAAAACCACCATACAGTTATCCATAATATAAAAGTCTAGTGAGAATTATTTGAAATTATGCACTACTCAGGGGCTCACAAATCTCTCAGTCAGAGGAGTTTGAGAATATGGGAAGCCATGCAGTTTCTTCTTTATGAAATCACTTTCATGTTAGCCCTGTCAACACCATGGACATCACCTACATCTCTCCTCTGGTTCCTTACTGTTAGATAATTCTGTTAAAAACCAGTGATGTTGGCAGCCCTAGTGCAAACTGGCTGCAGGTATTTGTTGATGCCATGCCAACAATGCAAACTTTAAATAGTACTTACGCTACACTAAAAATGCAAGGAGCAAACCCATTTGCACCTAGGCTGTGCACTCTCATTATCTTCTAACTGAAACTCAGATGCATAAAGACTTTAGCCCCTACCTGCTCATCGCAGGTCCCCTAACAGAATAAAAAAACACCTCAAGTCTGCCATCTGAGCTGCTCAAATGAGCATCCCAATCCATGTCAGTGGAAATGAACCTGTGAAAAAGGTCACAATCCAAACAGCAATTCTTTGCTAACACCGTTCAGCATGAGTCACATCATCTTCAGCCTGTACCATTACAGATGGAAGAAAATTCATGTTTATAGTACACAACTGCTAACAATGCTGTTACTTACAAGTTTACCTGCTATGACTAGTGACAGAAGTTTTCCTAAGTATTTCTTCATGTGCAAGAAGTCATTTACTAATGAGGAAACCAAAAACCTTATTGATATCGCTACACAAATGGTTAATAAATAAACCTGCTTTTATATTTCACAATACAAATACTGCGATTGCAGGTTTTAGCACAATGTTGCAATTACATTTCTATATAGTATTTACATCCTTTGTGAAAGAATCTCTCAAAAATTCAAGAACTATCTTTGCATTTGACTATACAAAAGCCTGTTCTTACACTACTGGACTCTACTACGTTGGCTTAACCTTGAACATATGGAAGTAAGCACGCCAAGAGAAGCATATATAGCCTTTAGTTATTTGAAATAGCCTTTTGCTATTTGAAAGAAATGCTGTTTGTTTATAAGTCTGTTTTAACAAACAATAGTTGCTTTAAAGAAACAGCTATTGTTTATTTCTTCAAAAGATGGCACACCTCCTAACTTAGAGGACTTACAGTAGCACCCCAAGTTGAAAAGACTGCACCACCAAAGGGAGGACCACCCTTGCCTTCTTTTTTCCTTCACAAGACTTTAACAACTTTGCTTCCCAAAGGCAAAGGTGGCATACCAGCTGCAAGGTGGATGCGAACATGACATCCCCCCAAGCAGAAAGGGGACGAGCTATCCCAAAAGGGATGTACAACAGATGGGAACAGCATTTCCGATACAGGTTTTCACAAGATCACACTCACCTTTTAATCACGCACCAAGCCCCACGTTCTTCCACACACTGCACCGTCCTTCCTAAAGGCCCAAGCCCCATCCCTCCCTCCTTCCCTCGCCAGGGGAAGTGCTCCACTCCCGGGAGGCGCCCCCACCTCAGGCGAGGGCCAAGGCGGAGCGGGAGGCCGCCGCCACCGCCGCCGCCTCAGCCCGCGCTAGGGCCACGTGACGGGCGAGGCCGTTGTGGCCGTTACCGCCGTCCTCACAGCCACTCCCTTCCCACGCAACCCGCGTGCCCGCCCGGGGGGCGCCGCCGGCACAGGCCTCCAGCAGCTAAACCCCCCGGGGCTGCCGTGCCGTGCCGTCCCGCCCCCGCCCAGGCGGCCGCTCACGCTGTCTTTATCCAACAGGCCCTGGCGCCGCTTTCCTCCCTCCGGAGTGGCGGGAGCGGCCAGCTTCGGCATCTTGGAGCGCTTCTCCATGGCTTGCGGCGCTCAGCGCCGCTTTCCCCGAGGGGAGGCAGGCGGGCGCAGCCCCCTCTCCTCTCCTCTCCTCTCCTCTCCTCTCCTCTCCTCTCCTCTCCTCTCCTCTCCTCTCCTCCCCTCCCGCCCCCGCCGACGGGCCGCGGGGAGACACCGCCTTCGCGCTCTGCGGCGTGGAGCCGCCCGGTGCCAGGACAGGGCTCTTCCCGCGCGAGCCAGGCGTGACGCCGCGCGCTAGCACAGCGTCGTGACGCAGGAGCGGGCGGGGCCAGCAGTAACGGAGGTAACGGCAGCAGGGCGCCATGGCGGGGTGGGGCGGCGGCTTCCGTGAGCGAGAGGCGGGGAGGATCGCGGGCTTTGGGCCGGGGGTTACTGCCGCCGTCGCCCCCGCTGGCCCTGGGGAGGTGCTGGTGCTGCGGCCGGAGGGCGGCGGGGCGGGCGCTGTCACCAGCGGAAGCCCGGGACTTGGTCACGCAGTCTCCCTGAAAAAGTCAGCTACCTGCTCCTTGTCTGCGCTGTTTTGGACAATAAAGGGTGGCTGCCGTAGTTCAAGCTTTGCTCTGGCCTCCTGTCTCTGACAGTGAAACGTGGGGTGCCTCAGAATAAGGTGAAGGGCTGAGTTATGTGTTTCATGAACATTTTAGATTATTTTTTTAATAGCAGATAGGATACTCCTGATGGCACCTCATACCTGTTCATTATAGAAACTGTCATACTTGCTCTGTGCTGTTACCCGTATAACTATGTAGTCTCTCTTTGAAGCCATGAATTCAGAAATTATGTACTGTGAGGGTCAGTTCCACCACCTAATTGAAGAGGTGTTTTTTTTTTTAATCTAATGGAATTGTCTTGTATTTGTTGTGATCCTTCATTTTCAAACAATTCTTGTCTGTCTTTTCTGTTTGATTATTGATGAAGCTGACTTTTTTTACTAAATCAGAAACATATTCCTCCTCGTTAGCGTGAGCAGTTTTATCTTTGCAAATTCTTTAATTTAAATGTGTGCTTCTGAATCAGTCCATCTTTCTGTTTAGACTAATATGCAAATAACATCTATGCGTAGATTGTTCTGCCGTTACTACCAGTTCATGCAGAATTCACGTGTTCCCCCTACCAATGATTTTGCTGGTCATAAGGACTAAAGCTCTTGGTTTTACTTGAAGTAGCATCAGTTTCCCTGCAAGCTCACAGATTAGGCAGAACATATATATAAACTGAGATCTTTTGCTTCAGTCTGTCTTGGCATCGGTTTAGTAGATAAAGCCATTCAGAAATATACCATCCTGGCATTATGCAAATAGAGCAATTCTTTCCCTCCTCTTTCCCCTCAGTTTTCCACAAGGTGGTTCTGCTCAAAGAGTTCCTTTAATCACATGCATAGATGAAAGTTGCATTGCAAAACTTAACCACTTGTTTACAGATGCTGTATTATTATCTGTATATCTGTGCTTATGGGTATGCTTTAATAATAATTTTCTTTGTTCTCATGTACTTCCTTAATGCAAGGACTCTTTTTTTTTTTGTGTTCTAGATGGCATCAGACTCAGTCACTACTTGTCTTTCTCCACCTGTGCACTATGTGATTTGCAAACTTGGATTTGAGAAAAAAGACACCTATGATATTAATAACATTTTGTCTGAAAATGGTGAAGTATGCTGGCAAGCTGTTACAGAGCATGTGTGTTACCTTGAATCAGGTTGGTGTTTACCTGCTGTAGTGGTGATACATTTAAGACTGATGCAGAATCTCAGTACAGTTCATAGCAATCCTAGCTTAGTTATAACATTTTATTACATGACAGCATTAGCTTTGCTGCAGATTAAAGTACTTACAGTTCATATCTACAAGGAGCTTTAAATTTTTCATCCACATTTGGTATGTGGTTATTCCTGGCTCCTAAGATTCATGTAATCTGTGCTACATAAGTAGCTGCTCCTTTGCTTCCTCATTCATCTTGGTTCCCAACTTCATGTGCCTGTTCTGCTTCTCTCCTGCCTCATAATTGCTTTCTTCTGTGTTCTTTATATTCCTTTTGCAGCAAATTTAAAACACTCTGGGGCCATCAGTATTCCTACTGTTGCTTCTGTTTTTGTTTCCCCAATTTTAGCTTGTACAGAAGTACTGTTTGGTTTCCCTTCTGTGTATAGAACAGTTTATAATTGTTTTTTAACGAAAAGAAAGTATTTATGCCCTGATGAACTCATTGAATTTTAATTTGCCAAATTACATCATGCAAGCTCTGTTAATAATTTCCAGAGATGGTGAAAACGGTACATGTTTCTGACTCAAGCAATATCTTTCAGTAAATCACAAGGATTTATTTTCCTATATAAGTGTCCCACCAAAGAGGAGCAGTGATACCACTCTGTAAGGCACCACGTCCATCTGTGTTCTTTAAAGGGTGTAAGTGGTACAACTTGACTGACCCCTCTGAGCCTGCACTAGCTTCCAGCTTAGTTACGTGGAATTTATGTAGTCTAGTGGGTTCTTCCCATTTAAACAAAACCAGAACATAATAATCCTCTTGACTTCCATATTTTCTTGCAATAAGTTGTGGGGTTTTTTTTGTTTTGTTTTTTTTTTTTTTTACTTTGGAGAAGGTACTCGATCTTACCTGGTTTTACACTGCACTTTTACTTTTCTATATCTTATCTGTGTGGTCTTTTGGACAGTAAACTGTAGTGTATTAGTCATGCTAAAATAGTCTGGATAAAATTCTCTGTGCTAAATACGTACACAAGCTGGAGCAGGTTTTAATCCTTGTGAATTTTAAAATGTTGGACCTTTGGGAAGTTTGGTGCTCTAATCATCTTCTGTTTTTCAATTTAAGATCAAAGTGTGGATTATATCAAAAGCATAAGATCATTAGGACCTGTATGTGAATCTGTTAATTTGCACTTCAAATCTCTGACCAAGGACCAATTTGTAATTCAGTATGCATTATGGTTCCACTGGACAAACTACACAGAGGTATGGAAGTGTCTGTTGACAGTTTGTATTTTGGCACATGAACCCTTTGTGGAAGCAGAATGTAAGAACGCACCAGAGAGATCAATGAACCAAAATGCTTAGAATTTGTAACTAATTGTCCTTCTCTGATAAGTAGTTGCTTCTAATTTTCCTGACTTTGTAATTAGATTTTGTGTAAGTTATCACAGAGAGAACATGGGGTGCTTTGGACCTGTTCTAACCTAAGATGGTAGGATTTTGTTTTTCTAATAATCTGTGCTTAATATCAAGTTTTACTGTGTAAAGTTATTGTTGATAATTTTTATAGACGTAAGGCACTAGATACATTGTAACTGAAAATACAAGAGGTGCCCTAGGGCAATTTCTTTCCAGGCATCTACAGTTTTATCTCCTTGGCATCATTCTCTTTCTACATTTGTATAGTGACTGCCACGAAGGAATATTTAGGTTTCTATGTGCTTTTGACAGTTTTTTTTTTTTTCCAAATATTTAACACAACATTCTTCCTCTCCCCCATCATACAGTTATTTCTTGAAGTATTTGATGTTCTACAACATACACAAACTACAGAAGTTGCTCTTGGCTTAATGAAACTAACATCATGCTTGGAACGAGCCTTGGGTGATGTAAGTGCCAGCATGAGGAGTCTATTGCAGATTTGATTTTCTAATATGGGAATGAGCTCTTGGATTTAATTGCATGCTGAAAAAGTGAGTTTACCCTGTAGTGTAGTAGTACACAAATAGCCCAGCTACATTTTGAGTTGGAGAGATGTTCTTTTCTGGATCCGGTTGTGCTAATGGAAACATCTTCTGGGGCTCATTCACCTGTGCTAGTAGAGTTGCTTGTGTGAGTGCTGTTACTAAGCAATTTCATTTAAAAAGTTTGCTCAATCAGTATACATAAGGTAGGGCTTTGTTGCTCTGATTTATTTAACTGAAACAGGGAGCAGCATACATTCCACAGAAGATCTGATGATGTGGTAACTTCTGTGAGGAGAGGCAGGAGCATGCAGCTGGAAATGGGCTGCTAAATAACTTCTTTCCTCAGAGCTCTGTTTGCAGAGTGTACATCTGTTTAAATGCTTCGATGTGAGTCTTGTGCTACAAAGACATCTAGAAGTCGGCTAACAACTTAAATTTTAGACCTAACTGATCAGCTGGATAGATCTGGGATCCATCTTGTAGTCCTGAACGTTTGTCTTGTTAACACATTCCCTCTTTCCTTTACCCTGTAATAAAGGTATGCACTCTTATTAAGTTTAAAGAGTAATACTGCAGGAGTTCCGTGACCAGCATGAGGCAAGGAGTGCATACGTGATACAGCTTAGGAATTCTGACTGGTGTTAAGAAACTTGTATTGTGAATCCTTTTTGATGGAACATGAATTAGGCTATGGTTCAACATTTGGTGGTAGCACTGCTTAAGTTTGTTTAATCAATCTTCGCAGCCATCTGCCTTGTTTGCTGGTATTCTATACATTATGTGAGTGCAAATATTTGAAGGCCTAGTAGCAAGCTAGATTGATGAACAGGTCCAGGTACCTTCCTACCTTTTTTCCCTACCCCCATTTTTGTTTTTCAGCTGGATCAGTTCCTTGATCTGCTTCACTGCATGACCACACAAACAGATGCCACCACTACTTATGGGCATGCAGGTTAGGGAAAAGGGAGCAGCAGCTGTTCTAAGAGGCTTTGCTGCTGGGGTATATTGCCCACAGATAAGCTAAAATAGCTGGTTGTTAAATCTCTGCGAGGAGCTCTGGAGAAGGAAATGCCAGAGAAAGAACAATGGACACGAAGAACACACCTAGACAAACCAATTTGCCCAAGTATGAGGGGTGGTAAATTTTAAAGTAATGAAAAATTACCAAAGATTGGAAAAACTGTCAGGGAGAATACATAGAATGGAAGGCTTCACAGCAGTTGAGACTAGAGATGCTAAGATTGCCCAACTAGGATGAAATCTAGTTTAAGTAACAGCCAGAATCAGAAGACAAACCACAAGTCTCCTTCCTTTAACAATGACAGATTCTATGGATTTCTAGGGTAAGAATGAAGTATGCTGTCCTGGGTAGAGTTTATTCCTTTAATTATGTGTTGCTGTTGTGCTTTACTTTTTTTTTTTTTTTTGGAAGAGAAGAGCAGTATGTGTACAAACACTGTGAAAAGCCTAACTATGGGAACGTTAAGTAGCATATGCACTCTTTCCTGATATCTTCCTTAAATTTTAATTTGTCATGAAATTACAGAATTTAAAGCCTTTTTAAGGATTTGGGAGGTTTTGTTTGATTAGTGTGTTTACAATAATGAAAATGGTTACTGGGTGAAATAGTCAAGTTGTATGTTTGAAATACAAAGAAGTATACTGAATTACTGGTGTTATCTGTTTTCTTTTTTTTTTCTTTCATAGGTGTATTTACTGATTGGTAAAGATTGCCCTTTCCTTCTAAGAGACTTGCTTGCTTCTGAGCAGCTTGCAGTTGTCTTTGGACAAGCTGTAGTAAGTGCATAGTTTTGAAATAAGTAATAAACACTGAGCTGGTTTTCTTCTTGCCAAATGGCAGGTTTCCAAGCACAGCCTTTGCTTGCACTGAAGAAGAGTTTGCAAATTCTGTAATGTATTGGAAAAATTTTCATTTTACACATGTTACAGTCTGGGGTATATATGGAAAAAATAGTGAATATTGTAAATCGAAATATTTTTTGAGGCAAGCTCGTAAGTTCTTATTTGCTTTTCTACATGAAAAACCAATATATGTGAAATTTCACGTACCTGTCAAGGGGGTGAGCAAGCTGCAGAGCTGTCTGCCTCTTTCTGAGTTGCTCTACTTGAAAATACACGTCCTGCCTGGGCTGTTTCTGATAAGCTGTGTTCCCCTTCACCACCACTGTAGTAAGATGCTTTATAACATTTACCACACTAGAATTTTTCAAAATAGAGGAAACTTAATTTGTTCATCCCCATGTGCAAAAAAATAATAAAAAGAAAATTCTAATGACATTTACATTCTTGTGTAAACAGAGTAGGTGGTCTTTCTCATACGGTTTTACAAATGCAAATTCTTTGTTAGGACAAAATATTGGATGTGAACTGTAGAAGCTTGTATTGTTAGCCAGACTAGTAGTGTATATAGTATAAGGATAATTTCCTGAATTTTGATGGCATGTGTGGAATAGTTCAATTCTTACAGTTAAAAAATAAAAACCAAAGTTTCCCTTTTTGCTTGGTAGTCATCTGGGAATACAGCTTTGAATGCAAATTCTGTATTTCATGTTAATTTGTATTAAAATATTGTGGATTTATACTACGAGAAGTAAGAGCTAAACTTGATCTTATTTGTTTGCCTGTCATAACTGTTTGGAATGTCTAATAACTAATTTTGTTCTTCCTGTATTATATTCTATAGCACGTACAAGTAAGCTGAAAGATTTCCTTTCAGAGAATACTGGGAATTGCAAATAGTGAGTTGCTGTTACTGTGACAAGCTGTGGCCAGTCATCTTGACAGTAGACATTGTAGTTTCTCAATAACTACTGAAATTTTCTGTCAGGGAAAGATACAAGGTAATAAATAATAGATTTCTTAATGCAGTAATCACTTTCTTTATTAATTAGATGAATGTACTGAGGGTATTCATTGGATCTCCATATGGTCTGAATCTTCGTAACGTTTTGTGGCATGGGTTTGCATCCCCACAAGAAATTCCTGCAAAGTAAGTTACCAAAAAGAATCTCATTTTTCTTACCAGTTGGATCTGAGAATGCTTGAAAAGCCATTAGTAAAACTTACTGCTCTTATTGAAAAAAAATTTTAAAAAACTTAAGAATGTCCAAAGGCCTCTGGCAGTATCCTGACAGTTTTCCCTTGCTGCTGCCACTTCTTTTGGAAACGGGTTTCCATAGAATACTTCAGCCATTATAAAGCTGGTCAGTTTTAGGACCAGTGCTTTTTTCCTAGCAGGAAAAGCAAGAAAGCTTAAGGTCTTTTTTTGAAACTGGGTTCCTTGTCTGTTAGGGCAGTCAGGAATAACTTGTGACAAAAGGCAGAGGAATGGAGTAGGAGGAGGAGCAACAGCAGCTAATGTAGAATACCGTGATGCTTTTTTCCTAATTCTACATTGTTTTTTCATGCTTGTGAATGCAATTAATTATTAAGTGTCCGTACTCAGAAGAGATGGGGAGCGTAGGTTTTGGATGTTCTTTGAAAGAGCAAAAAAACCCTTTGTCCCCACCCCACAAATGTTGATTCTTTGCAAAAGATTCAGTTGTATAAGCTTTTCTAATATTTTATGGTATTCTCCCTAGATATTGTGCTATGCTGCTTTTTTTAACTGCAGGATTGGGCCAGTTGTTACAGGCATATCTTCTGCAAACTAAACGCATTTTAGTACATCGACCTTACATGATCTTTGTTAACTTAGAGGAGCTTGATGTATTTCCAGGCAAGTATTTAACCATTAGCAAGTTTTCATTATGCTGTATTTGTTATTGTTTCATTGTCCAAAAGTGCAGTTGAAAATAATGCATTTTCTACAGTTCTAAGATTGAATCTTAACTAAGATGCCTGTATACACTGTCATTAGATGAATCAGTCATGCTTATAGGACAACTTTTTAATATGTAGGAAGTTCCACTGACTACTGAATCAAAAAATACTGCATTCTAAAATAATTATAACACATTGAAATGTGTAACATTACTGCTTCTAAAAGACTTCAACTGTATGTTCCAGTTTTTTGGTGATAGAGTTCATTTCATGTAACAGTCATCTAGTTTGCCTTTACAAAATCTAATTCCATCCAGAATCAGTGTGTTCCAGCTGCAAGGGTCCCAGCAGGAGTGCCCTGCATCTTTCGGGAAAGGTAGTGCTGAAACAGTGTAAAGGATGGTGACACATCTTCAGTACACTGATGCTTTTCTCAGGGAAGGACCTGAAGTGTCAGATTAAAATCTTCTCATCTCCCTGGCTACAGACCTTATTTGATTTATTCCTACTATTTTTAAAGCAACAACCGCATATGGGCAGTCTTGGTGTCGATGGTGGTCACAGTCAGATTGTGCTACGTAATCAGTTTGCCAGTGGAACATCTGTTCATGGAGCTGAGACAGGGCTTTTGGGAACCAAATCAAGCTGATAACTTTCCAGTCATCATGTAGTATAAATCCTATAGCTGTTGATTTGCTTTGAAAAAACACCTACTGCAATCAGGTTGCATTTGCCGTTTTAAGCTTTCTCTTGGATAAGATACTTCTAATGTGAATTCGTAACTGTGAGTTTCATTATGTGGTATCATTGAGTAATGAAGTGTTAATTTATTATGCTAAATGTCATCACAGACAATTGATAAAGTAGGAACAATGTGCTCATGTTCAAATGTTCATACTACCATACTGATTCTTACTGAATTAAAATTATTATTATATATTCCACTTTTTTAAGTATTTGAAGTAGATGGAGAACAACTCAACAGAAGCTAGGTCCAGTTGCTGTGTAGTCTTTTAGTCTCAGTAAAAAGTACCCATGACTTTTTAATTGTTTTTACTCTGTAATTTTATATTATCATTAAAAATGCAATCTTACAAACTCAATTTCTGATCTTAAATACCATTGTACTTGCATAGTTAAAATAAATTGAATAACTTTTAAGTGTCCCTTTACAAATGCAGAAATAATCTTATATTTTCAGTGAAATATTAAGAATGAATTCGTAAACTGTAGACTGTATGTGGTTTATCAATGTTATTTTTCTAACTTGCAGATCTTAATCATGAAACACTTTCCATAGCTGAAGAGCTAGTAAAACTGTCCAGTTTTGTATTAAAAACTATGTTACCATTTTGGATAGCTGCTTTAACAGCTTTCAAGCAAAGCAGGTAACAGTAGATTTATTTTTTTAATTATTATTTTTAATAGAATATGAAAAGAATATATTCTATATTTGTGGAATAATAGCAGCATTTGTAGATGCCAAAGCTTTTTGCTAAATCTGTTGCTTAACAACATATAGTTATGCATTGTTATGGTGGTCTCTCAGAAAGTTTGTTGACTTACTACTTTATTTTGTGCCAACTAGGATTATAAACTGTATTTTGAAACCTAAAAAGAACTGTTACAAATGTAGCCAAAAAGGAGAGCTTTACAAAGCAAGTGGAGACAAATCTTCAGATACTAACATGTTGAGTTTAAAAAAAAAAAAAGAAGTACTTTGTTTTCCTCTCCTGTGCTCCACCTTTTTGTATGTTATTCTCATTGCTGAGCTGGTTTGAATTCAGTAATCAGCTTTTGTTGGGCACAGGTAGTCATTCATTTATTTACAAAGTGTATTGTAAAGGAATTTGGGGCTGGGTTGTTTAGTGTGAGTGTGTAATTCTGAGGTGGCTCTAGTTTCCATTTGGATTATGTTTATAAGGGGGGAAAACTCCTTTGGGTATCTCTGTTATTTTTTTCAGGTATGCTGACTGTGTGATTCTCTTACTTCCTCAGCTGGAAGCTGGACTTAGATTGCTCTTCACTACAATGAATAAATGTCCAAATCGATTGCTAACAGCTGAGGTAAAATTTCTGTCTAAAGTCAGTTATGATTTAGTGCTAACAATGTTTGCAAAATAATTATTCTAGAAGTATAGTGTCTAAGCATTTACAGATTTCCCCCCAAAATTTTTCAATCATGGAATATTATTTACAAGTTTCCAGTAGAGTTTCATGAATGCCTTCTATTTTTTTTCTAAAGACATCTGCCAGTAAAAGAGGTCTGAAAAAGTACTTGAAGGTTAGTGTTCAGAAACAGTAGTTTAGGGTGGAAAGTAGATTGTGTTCTATTTATTTTAAAAAATTGGGCACAAAATCCAACAGTCCCTTCTTTCATTTGTAAGGGGTTTGTTTTTGCTATGCATGCACCTCTGGTATCACATGCAAATGAATAAATATAAGTTTGGTATACATGGCTAGTTAATTGGTTTTGTTTGAAAATCAAATAATATTAATTGTCTTTTGTTCTAGCCTTCTGCTTTCTACACCACTTTCGATGAGGTACTTGTAATTTTTTTTTTTTTTTTACATATATATCAATGTCAGAATTTAAGCACATGCATGTTTCCCATTATTAGAAACGAGAAAGCATGTTCTTGTGTTGGATAAGACGTTATTTCTAAATTTTTTCCAAATAGAAGATGATAGGCAGTAAACATTTTAAATTTGGAATCCCCCAGAAAATATCAAAATTAATACAAAATTTAATGAACAGACTTTAATTTCTTCTAAATATTTTTATCTTGAAATTCTTCATCTCACAGAAACAAACATTCTGTCATTTTTCTGAGATCAGTTATTCAAAATAAATGCAAATAAACATTGCAAGCAGAAATCCTCAATTTTACAACTCTATTGAATTATCTCAAATTGTCTGTCAGGAATAATTAGACACCTTGATTCTTGAGTGGTGGAAGTAATTGCTTAAAATTAGGGAAACTAATTAGTTTAGTTGGTGTTTTTTCTTTGATTGTTTGGCTTTCAATAATAGGTTTCTATTCAAATTACTTTTTTCTAGATGCTAGCAAAGTATTTGGATAACGAAGAAGTCAACCAGCTTCCTGCAGTTCTTGAGGAACCTGCCATGGCAAGTGTTTTGGAAGTTTTTTTGTTGTTGTTTTTTTCTTCTTTTTTTTTTCCTTGTTGTTGTTTTGGTTTGTTTGTTTTTAAATTTAGTAATATATTTATGATCATGCCTGGTACTCATTTATTTTACATAGCTTATCTCCAGCAGCTTAGAACCACAAGCTTGTTACCCTTTTTCATTGTGAAGGATACAAAGTAGTACCTGACAAGCTGTATTGGGTTAGGATATAAGACTATCTTTCTGAAATATAGAAGTCTCGGAGATATTTCTTTTTAGACTTCTGAAGATCAGCTGAATGGAGCAGAGGAAAAACTGATGCCTCATATAGGGAAAATTAAAACTTATTTCTAATTGCTTCTGGGACACATCTTAGGCTACCTGTGCAGATGTTACAAAAACAGAGTTGCAAACCTATCAGAGCACATCCTGCATCTTGCCACCCAAACAGATAGTGAACATGAAAACTAGGGGTGTTGAAATGAGAGGCCTTTTGAGACTGTAGGGGACACGTGAGTTTGTTGTCCTGTTGTTAGAGGCAGTGGGGCTGTGGAGGACTTGGGACACAAAGCTGAAGGATATCTGTTGTTACCTCTCACAAAATAACATGTGTGTTAGTTTTGAATTTCCTCAGGAGCTACCAAGATGGACAAGTTGCCCCCCCCCCCTTTTTTTTTTTGCTACGAGCGTAGTTTGCATTGTTTTTTCTGACCATCTAAATGCCCCTTTCCTATAGACATGGTCAGAGGTATTCTATACACTGAATATATTCTATTCTATGTGAGTACACATAGAATAGAATTCTGTACACTTGGTGTGTGTTTCCACAGGAATTTCTTTGGGATTTCTTGAACCACCAGGAGGGTCCACGTATAAGAGATCGTTTAAGCCATGGAGAGATCAATCTAGAAGCATTTCCCAGAGAAGTGGCTAATCAGATAGTTGCATTTGCAATTACTCTTCTCTGCAGATTCTCAGATGAGGACTTGTTTGCTTTTAAGGTGGGGATCAATATTACGCTCTCAAAAGATTTTTTCAGTTGTTTTGGATGCCAAATCTGATTTTAGAGAGTCTTATGACTGACTCTTCTAGACAGCAGCTTTTTGTGGAAATGAACTATTCCTCCAAGTAAAAAATTGTGAAAGTATGTTTTTTCTGGTTTTGTAGTGAATAAGTACAGAAAGTTTTCCAAAGGATTACCCTTTCTTACTGTACCTTAGTTTGTTTGCTTAACCACTATTTAGTCACATGGTTGATCCATAAATTATAGTGATTCCACTTAATTTTATTTGTCTAACTGTATTGATACCTGGACTGTTTATCTGCTGAATTATCCAAAAGGTATGTAGAACAGCTGCAGCTCAGCCACTGAGATATGTAATATTTGAGATTTTCTTTCTCTGAGACATTATAAATAATGGTGGCTCGCTAATGGAGGTGTGATTTGTATCCACACTCTAGACTGTGAATTTGTGAACACTTTTTGTCTAGCAATACATGTTTCTCAACATTAGCAATTATTATATTTGCTCCCTGCAATGTCCTGTTAATGTTTGGGATTACTTCTTTCAACATCATACAGCAACCTGTGAGATAAAGATATATTGCATGCTGCCGCATTCAGAGAGTACTTGGTTGCTTTTCTGTCAGCTGCTGTCAGATTTCATAGTTAAAATGTGTCAAAGAAATTAAGCCTTAAATGCTCACTGTGCTGCTTACTGCTTTCAGCCCTCAGACATTTGGAAGTCTGTATTGACTTCAGTACTATAGGTGGCTTGCATAAAATTAAGTGTAAGTCTAGGTCTGCATATGATTAGGACAGTTTAAAGAAACTGTTATGTATTGTCTATGATTTTGTAAATCAGGAACACATGGTCATAAAACCACTGATGAACTGTGCAAGTTGCTACCGCTCTCGATTTCATCCAATTTCCCGACTCAAGAAACAGGTAGGTACTTCCAACTGTGAAAGCATTTCCATCCTTAAAATTGTGAATCTTTAAAATTGATCTAATTGTTGTCTTCATGCTTTGATTGTCCCAAAAAGTTAAAATCTTATATATATTTTTAATAAGCTTTTTAGTTTTATCTTTTGGAATTTACAATTGCTAAAATGAGATATAATTAAGCACACTCCTGTTGATGCAGTTGGTGCTGTGTTTGTGTTCTAGATCACTGAATAGCTTTATTCTTACCCGAATGTTTGCTGTTCTGTAGTTTTCTTAATCTCCTTGTGCTTTCTTATGTCAGGAACACTCTGTTTAGTCAAGTATCTAGGAATCTTGGATTGGGCTATAACTAAGGGTTTTATTGTATGAAAGCCAGCTGATGAAGATTCTGTCATTGTAGCAAAATCTGCTTTCAAGTGTCGTGGAAGTTCTCTGCTGATCAGTTTATGAATTACTGAACTGCTTGAAGATGTTCCTCTACTGATTTGAGATTGCAGTAGACATACTTAGTACTTCTAATTTCCAACAGAATTTATATTAAAAAATGGAAGAAAGAATAGTAAATTAGTTTATTCAGATGATGTTTTAGCATGAAAGTGTACATCAAGACTTTTTGCCTTAACATGAACCCTAACAGTTGATGTCGGCTTACACAATTATAGCTACTGAACAAGTAACTTACTACCTGTTGCAGATTTTTCTAAAATAGCCACTAAGAGAAGTGAAATATGTTGTCCTGTCTGTCAAAGGCTACACTTTACATAACCTTTTTCGTGATACATTTTTAAGGTGCTGGAATGCATGAAGAGCGTTCACTTATGGCCTGAATTGCCAACAGTGCCTGAAGAACACATTCAAACGATTAAAGGGTATGTATATGCTTTTAAAAAAAGATAGTTCTCAAAATAGTTATGAAGAATGGGATTTGAGATGGTGAAATGTCTTGTCAAATACTTTACTAGGAAGATGATAGACACCAGAGGGGTTGTGAGAAGATCCCTTTGTTCTTTTTAGCTTCATTTGTGCTATACACATCAGTACAGATGATATAAAAACTATCAACAGTGTGCTGACTTGAAGGGAATGAGAAGACATCTGAAACACAGAAAGGTGTTAGTGACTCCATATTCTATTTCTGAAGGGATGCTGAAGGGGATGTTAAGAGTTAAACTAGAGCTTTAATCCATCACAGTAAAAACAAAAAGATGGCTCACCAGATGTAAAACGGAAAATAATTGCTTTTTCTGAAAAGGACTTGGTAATAAATCAGTGGAAGACTTTACATGAGGTATTACTTAGAAAAAGAATGTAACAATCTCTTGTTATTTGAAAAGGAGGAAATCATTAATAGTATCACTGGAGGAAATTGTACTTGTTTAGAGCTGAGAGGTGAAAATTCAATGCATCTGGCACATCCTCAATATGCTGCAGGATTTTGATGAATGAAGAGAGGATTAAGAGGGGTTCAGAAGACTGCTGAGACTCAGAAGAGGTTGGTTTTAGTTGGAGAAAGAAAATCATGCTTATAAGGTGGAGGGAAAAGAACCATAATACCAGGGAGTTGAGAGTGGACATTGAATATGCTGCTATCCGGAAAATCTGCATCTTAATCTACGCCATTTGAGAAATAATAAGCACTACACAGTTTTATCATCTCAAATCTTAATTTTTTTCCTTTTGTTTTTAAGGTTGGAAGGACATGCTGAAGCTAGTACTTTAATATTGGTGATATCTCAAATTATATCTCAGTTGCAGCAATATATGCCCCAGAATTGCCGTAGTTCAGATGATGCAATCAATAGTGTCCTAACAGAGAGGTGAGTTCAATGTCCGCCGGTTCCAGCTGTCAGCTTCTACATGCAGCCCAACACAAGAACTCTCAAACCTAAGTTACTCATTTCCCTGGTTTTAGAAAGATGCTTGAAATGTTGCACGCACTTTTCTAATGTTGCTGCTGATTTAATCTAAAAATCTTAAGAATGCAGCTGAATATCATATTTAAATGAAGATGAGACATTGTAGATTTGGGACATTATTACAGTAGAGATTTTACTTGGAAACTAGCATGAAAAAAATAACCATTATTCTTTCAGACTGAGGAAGCAAAATGTTTTAAATATTTATGTACTAACTAGATTAAGTTGGTTTTAATCTGTTTTGTGTGCTAAAACTGCATCAGAAATTTATTTCAATGTGCTTGGTGTCACAGCTGTGCATGGCATTTAAAATAGTAATATGCCACTACATAATTCTATTCTTACATGCTTTGGTGTCAAGATTCCAAAATAGAAGATATCTTGTTATACTTGTTGTCAGACTTGGAGGTATGTTAGTTCCAATTATATCTGACTTGGAATAATGATAAAACAATTTGACTTTTAATTAGCACTCTTATAGCAGTCTTAAGAGTCCCATGACTGAATAAATATGTTGGAACAAAACTCTCCTAATCAAACCCATTAGGCATGGGCAGGATAGTGCAAAGAGGGTTTTACCTGTTGCTTTACTTACATAGCATGTCTGCCTTCTGTTTCCTACCTATCAATCTACACTTTTCTCTTTTACGAAAAAGAAGCCTAATTACTAAAGCATTAAACCATTTTTAGAGTTTTCTGCCTTTATCACTTTTAGTCATTAATGTTTTGCTGTCTCAGATAATTTGAGCATAAGGGAGATTAAGAAACATTTCTATGACAACACAGTGTTTAAAGTGATGTGTGACATACTAGGTTAGCAGATTAGAATGTGGCAGCAGAAAGATATTTGGGTGCTTTAACAAAGCATCATCTGGTGTGGTGGTGATTAAAACAGTGGCCTCACCACCTGTATTTTACGAAATGTTAAGTCTCCTTCTTGTTCTGCCCAGAAGAAAGACCACACACTAATTGGAGTACTAATTAATACCATTTGTTTGAGTGAGTTTTATTATGGTGGTTGTTAATTCATTGTGAATTGAACTATGGTGGGAGGCTTCAACCACAACCCTGCTGTGATTTGATGTGTTCAGTGTATCATTTCAGCCAGGCAGTTTTGTTTATTGTGGTTTTATTTCTTTGATTTGAAATGGGAACCATATTCATCAGCAGCAGTTTCGCATTTATATTCAGTAAAGTGATAGAGAACGCAATCACTACCCCTACTAGACAGATCCTTGATTTTTTTTCAGTCATGAGGTAAGAGTAATCTGTTTCCAGGTTTTCTGAGTTAAAACATTATGAATCAAAGCACACCAGATATGAAATGTATCTCATGTTAAATCCAGCTAACAAAAGATTGAAATTAACAATTCCTTCCTGTTTTGGAGGTTGTTGATTGAACTTTGTGATATGCGTATTTGCACACTTTATTCTCCGAGGCCTGTTCTGGAAATATTGGTGGTACTCCGTAAAATAAGCACACAGTGCCATCAAGTGTCTGAACAAGTTATTGCCAGCACTGAGTTGAGATACAAACAGTGGATGGACAAGACTCTACGGTCTCGCCAGAGGCATAACTATCTACGAATGTTAAACAGGTTGGCTGATGGCTTTTCTTTACTTTGTGGTTAGGTTTATGAGAGTGGCTGCATGCTGCTGTTGCTAGCTTTCCGTGGTTTGTCTTAGAAGCTTAAAGTCAACAGTGTTCATGTGTTCTCGTCAACCATTTCAGACTTCAGTGTCCACCCAGATTTCTGTTATGTCGTAATATTGAAATAACAAGAAAATCTCAAATTGAAGAATAATTTAATGGGTATTTTTAGCATTGCTAGATTACTTCACTGTAAATTGTAAGCTTTCAAATAAAAGTATTGTTTCAATATTAGATTGTATTTCTTAGTTGCTAGCTTTTCCTATTTAAGCATATAAATGCCATTCAAGTTTTATCTGACTGCAATAGGTTAACTGATTTCAAGACTCTACCTACTTTAGTTCTGCTGCTTTTTATCATTATACCTGGGTCAGCATCTTTATAGATAGAAGAGAGATTGTTCCTGCTCAGAAGTGTTTTCCAGGGATTTATGAATCTACATTAAAAACTGGGAAAACTGTAAATATTGTATTCTTGGATGGGTTATGTTCCTAAAAATGTTAACCATATTATTTAAGAAACAGCTTAAACTGACAACTGATGATACATGTTTGCAATTCAGTTGAACTCCATTTTGTTATCTATGGAATAATGAGTGCTTGTGAGGTTTCCTTTGGAATCTTAACTATACATGTTTCTCTTTTTTCCTCTTTTTGAGGTTTCATAATTTATATTCTTCATTTATAGTTTTGATATTTGCTCTGCTCTTTGCTGAAGGACATTTCATAGTCTTCCCTCCCCGTCCCCCGCTATGCAATATACAGCTATTTAGGATGGATGCAGAAGTCTGAAGAATTTTTATATTAATGATTTCTATTTAATTTGGTTTTCGTTTATTTATTTTAAAATATTTTTCCTTATTTCTAGCATTAAATTTTTGTCTCCAGTGTTGCGGCTCATCTTAGTGTTGATTACTCTGGAAGTAGTCAACATTCATTTGGTTTCTAAGAAGAATCCTTTTGATTATCAGCAGTATCTAAAGTGAGTATACAAGACTTATTTTATGAAAATAGGAAGTTGTACACATTCCTTTTTGATCTGTAACATAAATTCTGTAGAGAAAAAAAAAAAAGGAATAGCATGACTTTTAGTAGATTGTCATCCTTCTTTCTGCCATTATAGTCATCATTATATCTCAGACAATGTTCACTGAAGAACTAAAATAACTTAGTTGAAAATATATGGTCCAGTTAGTCACATTTTTATTAGACTCTTCCATAGCATAGATAGAAAATAATCACACACTCAAAAATATTAATACATAAAAGCTATATTTAATATGTTGGTAATTTTACTCCGTGTGTGTCAGTTAGCAGCTGGTTGGATACCATAGGCGTTGTGAAACATTTGATGGAGAAAGGAAAGGAAGCCATTTGGGGAAAATTCTATCACACATTTTATCACCACATTCTTGCTATGGCAGTGTTTAATTGCAGTTCTGAAAATCATCACTTCTTACTGTGAGAGTGAGGGAGTGGTTCTGTTCCAGAAGTAGAAGAAACCTTAGTGTATTGATCATCCTGAAGGAGATTTGGAAATTTGGAGACATTAGCAGCTTTAAATCAGACATTAAGATATTTTTTCTTTATTTCTTTTTTCTTTTTATGTCCTTTAATGAGTTTTTCTTCTTTGGTTTTATTTCTTGTAGGTTTTTGAAGTCAGTCTTGCAGTATACTGAGAACTTGGTGGCATACACAAGCCCAGAGAAGAACAAGTGGGATGAAACCATGGAGCTTACAAACAAGGCTTTGATGAAAATAAGGAAAATCAGTGACAGAAAGCTAATGTTAATGCAGCTACCTACATAAGTTAAATGGGTTTAAGATTATTTGGACATTATTATATCCTAAGAGTTCTGGAGTCCTCAAATTGTACAAATCTAATTCAAAGACAAACTTCATCAGTTGTTGTCAAATTTTGAATGCAAAATTTAGTCGTTTTATTAGAAGGTGGCTGTTGAGACTGGAGTTGAATGATCAAGCTTCTGAATAATGGACTGTTTGCCAAATCCAATGAAAAAGAGGTATTGTGAGCTAAATCAGGATGAAGCAAGTTCTACTTTAAGTATATTATGTGTTTTGTAGCTTGATTTTTTTTTTCTTTTTTTTTGGTAGTTTTCTATTATACTGAAAATATCTAAGAAAAGAGTGTGAATAAAAGCTCTGGAAAATTTTAAATCCAAAAAGTAATTTTTTACTTTGAAATATACTGGAAATAATGTCAGACGCTGTCCTCAACATGTTAAGTAATGATGAACACTTAGCATAAAGTAGTGCTCATTGGCAGCTGTGGTTGTTATTAGTTCAAAACAGAGTCAGATCTTGCACTGAGGTAGGGCTGATAACACAGTAGACGGCTGCTCATTCCCAATACATATCTAGTTAGTTAGTGAGTTAATTTCATGCAAATTAAATATAAACATTCATATGCACACATTCAGACACATATTTATTGTGGTTCAAAAAGTTATCCTCTTGTTGCACTCAACATTCATTTGAATAATTTATTTTTTCAGAATAAATTCTCTCCCTTTCTCATCCCCAAAGAGCACAATTTCAAATGAATACATCAGTTGAAGAACAGATTCACAGAAGACCACCAATCTCTATCCATTTGCTTTCTCCTATTGAGAGTAAAATCAGAGGGCAATGTCTGGAGAATGTTTGGCTCTACAAAGCATTAGAGATTCAAATTACATTTTAATAATATTCTTTGCAATGTTTCTTGACTGGAAATCACAGTGAGAGAGTTACTAGTTCAGTTTATTTGGTGTGGGGGATGGATATCAACTAAGATCGAATTGCTGCCTTTATGAATCATAGAATCATAGAATTGTTAAGGTTGGAGAAGACCCTTAAGATCATCCAGTCCAACCGTTAACCTAGCACTGCCAAGTCCACCAATAAACCATGTCCCCAAGCACCACGTCTACCCATCTTTTAAATACCTCCAGGGATGGAGACTCAACCACTTCCCTGGGCAGCCTGTTCCAGTGCCTGACTACCCTTTTGGTGAAGAAGTTTTTCCTAATATCCAACCTAAACTTCCCCTGGCGCAGCTTGAGGCTGTTTCCTCTTGTCCTGTCACTCGTTACTAGGGAGAAGAGACCGACCCCCACCTCACTACAACCTCCTTTCAGGTAGTTGTAGAGAGCAATAAGGTCTCCCCTCAGCCTCCTCTTCTCCAGACTAAACAACCCCACTTCCCTCAGCTGCTCCTCATAAGACTTGTGCTCTAGACCCTTCACCAGCTTCGTTGCCCTCCTCTGGATACGCTCCAGCACCTTGATGTCCTTCTTGTAGTGAGGAGCCCAAATAGTACTCGAGGTCTGGAGTCACCAGTGCCGAGTATGCTACTCCAGCAATATATTGTGTGTTTGAAATTTAACCATGTCACTTTCCAAGGATTTTTTTGTGACTATGGAACTAAATGATGTGAAGAAGTGTGAACTAGATAACAAAGATTAAAACTAGCAATAGACACTAACGACTCAAGTGCACTGTATGAGCCGCAGTCTGAAATTTCAGCTTTTTTTAACACCTGAGTTGGCAAATCCTAATTATATTGTTGAAGGCTTATTTCGTACCCATTGACTTTGGTCAGACATGTTAACTTCTGCTAAGTGTAGCTTGGTAGTGAGATTTATGATGGCACTTTTTTGATGGTGATACATAGTCTAAGGGTGTGGATGATAAGTATTGTAAGGCAAAAATTTTTTTTAAGCTTTACATATTTATTGTAGGAAAGAGACCAAGAAATTAAGACACACAGTCATGGTTTAAAAGTACATAAACAGCTGACACACTTTCTCCTTTTGAAAGTATGTTCATGTACTGAAGAGCACCGTATAGACCATAGATGTATATTTTCAACAACATAAGTTCTCCTTGTGTTCCTATATTTAAACTTTGCTAAAATGATCTTGCATGCTATTCTCTTCATATGCTTTTTACCGAAGATGGAGCACATTGACAGTTTCTCCTTTACTGATTAGTGCCATAGATGTGACTTGCTGCGTTAAGTCTGCAGTAAGAAACATGATGGACTTCCAGCAATTTTGTCAAAGATGCTTTTCCAGTTTGTTTTTCCTACCTCTGAAGCTCTCCGATGGGAACACTGCTACCATCTATTGTTAGACAAATCTGGAACAGACTGGGACAATCCAATTTATTCAGACTTAATGCTGTCGTTTGCCAATAGAGCTGCATGCAGGGCTTATGGTTTCTCCCTGCTGTTAAAAGATTTGCAGAATAGAGCTGCAGAATAAGCATATATTCTACAATGCTCATTGAAGAACAAATGGCAAGAGGCATGGTAAAGATCATGGGGTTTGTCCTTTATCGGTTACTTGAAATTACTTCTCCACTTCAGTTATTCATCTTTGCCATCTGTTTGGAGTCACTTTGAGTTTTAAGATATTAGAAAGAATCTTGACTCCGAACACTCAGTACTCCTGAGAGCAAAAGAAGCTTGGAATAACCAAAGACATCCAGTGGGTACACACATGAGTAATGCTGACAAAACACATCACGTTTAAATGCAAGTGTTCTGATTTTTGTTGTCCTAAAGGAAACTAGCTCTGGAACTGAGCTGTCCAAAACCGCATAGTCATCCATTGGGCATTTACGTAGTTGTTCAATCTTTTTTCAAAATTCTTTCATTCTTGAAATTTCAAATATTTACAGTTGCACCAAAGAATGTTTCCTTGCAAGTGTGGTATGTCATCCAAGTATTACTTGCGTCTGTTTTAATTGTTGGCCTTGGTCCCTGAGGTCTGCATTTTTCTGAAGCTAGCATCCACTCAATGAATCTATACAGACATAGATGTGGAATCTGCTGCGTCCTCTGAGGAAGGTTGCTGAAATATTTTGTTCACCTGGATAATGCTGATGAGAGAGTGATGATTCTTCCGTCAGTTCTTCTGAGTTTAGTTAATCAATTTATATGTGTGTGTGTATATATTAATTAAAAATAGCTGTGAATTTGTTTCTAATACTTCCTGATCTTACAAGCTAATGTTAGGCAACCCAACTCAAAGAATTTATGACTGAAGTTTTGAAAACATGGAAGAAAATCAGGTATCCATCTTTTTGGCTAAGTCATTGGAATTCCTTTGCGTCTTCTTGAATATCCCATCTAAATGAGAAGAGGAGCATCTCTAATCATTTTAGCTTTTCAGTAGTGAGATGCGGTGCCTCTGCCTGGCTTCCACCTCAAGGGGAGTTTTCAGGGGAGAGATTGTATTAAATAATAAGAAATTGAATGCTCTTAATTCAATTTGGAATGGATATAGTTTTCAGGAGTAGGGATCCTTTGCTGCCTACATTAGAGCTAGTGAAAATTAACGTTGTAGGAAGTCCTCTGAATCCGTTGTCTCCATCATTATATGAACGTTTTTGCACATACGCGTAAACGTTTGAAGAAAAGCCGATTGCTGAAATCATCATGTTGTAGTTGTGTGAACATTTGTGGGTTTTGATATCTTCTAGAGACCACCAAGATGAACTAGAAGTTTATTGAGGTGGGCACTGCACAAACACAATGAAACATCCATTATGGTAGGCGTCTGCGTGTGGAAGCAAAGCTTGTCCGTTATTTTCTCCCTGTCATTCTCTAGTTAGTACTCTCCACAATGATGATAGAAGGGGTTAGAAACAGAACCATGTGTTCTTGTACAGGTTTAACACAAGTGGCTAAAAATACTTAAAAACTTTTTGAGGTTGTCATTACTATTGTATTATACAGAAACATTGTACATGAAGAGAGAGAGCAACAAATCTGATTTACTTGTCTTTTAATACTTACGATCTCGCTGGTTTCAAGCAGCTCGATAGTCTTCGAAGTGAACACATGGTGGCAGTGTTTGGTAATTCAAAACAGCATTGCATCCTGACATTTACTTTCCTACCTCTTTTATTAGAATGTGTATAAAGAAATCAAGTTTTCTTCTGATTTCAGCAGCTTTATTATATGTGTCTTTAATTGTGGCCGTTGCTTCTGGTGAAACTTTTTTCTCTCCTCATTTGTTTCACATCACTTTTGGAGAAATTGAACACCTCTGAAAAAATGTTTTGCAAACAGGATTTTATTAATTAGATAGAGGTTCATTACATTCACCACATTACTTGCTAAGGGCTTTTCAAATTCGCTATAAGTTCATCAACTCCCCCTCTCCTCAGGTAGTTTAAGAGAACGCGTTCTTTGACTTTAATAAATAGTTTATTTTAATAAATTATTGTTTATTACAAAACATAAGAAGGTATTGACATTCCTAAAAGAAAAAAATTCCAGATTGTCCTTTGTTAATTGCTGTGATATCACAAAAAATCTTATCTCAGAAGCAAAACGTATCTTTTGAACAATAATAATAATAATTGTCAAGGAATGTGTTTACTGAGAAAATTGCTCTGAGTTCTCAGCCTTATTGCTGTGATAATGATTTTTCAGTCTGTTAAAAATGAAATGTGCTATTCATATGCCACCCTGTGAAGAAGATATAGTTGAGCATTGCTTGTTGGGTGGCCTCTGAAAACCTTGTCCACAGTAGCACTTTCAAACCATGCAGAGAGGTTGCAGTTAAAAAAGGTTTTCATTCACATGAACCAAGTTTTGTACGCTGTGAAATCTTGTGTAGAAATGTTGGAACATCCCCAGCAGAGCTTGTTTTTGCCTTATGCTACATTAGGGCATCTGGTCCATGTATGGTGTATCACCTTTTTTTCATAAATTGGTCTGCAGATGCGGAGCAGATTCCTGGCTGGTGTAAACTCTTCCTTTCCCACCTACTTCAGTGCAGATCCTTTACTCCACTAAGGATCTGTTCCATGCTGTTTGGGTTTCCCTTGAAGTAGGTTGGTTCCTATCTGTGCTTATTTTTCAGGCTCTTGTGTATTTTCAGGGGACTGGAAGAAAGAGCTATGTATTTCAGATAAAATTGCTGTATAGCAAAGCCTAATCAGTTTAGTGGCTTACTTTGCAGGAAAGTGGGGATCATGTGTGGGACTTCACAGCTATATACCAAATTCTTAATTCTGTAATATTTTTGTGTTTTAGAAAGAACTTCACCTAGACTAGAAATCAGTTTTCTTTTTTGAGGCTTTTTCAGGGGCAATGCTATAGGTTAGATCACCTGATTTTTGCTTTTTAAAAATTTTCAAGGATAAATGCAGATCTGTTATTTAAGAAGTCTTTTAAGTCATGTAGATTTTCAGAAAGAAATTGGCTGAAAGGAAAATGCCTGTTGTTTGCCTTCCCTGGGCCCCAGGCAATAGGATGTAAATATGGGTAGTGAATACTGTGTGAGATCAAACTGGCATTTTTTCTGAAGGTGAGAATCCAAGACAATGTATACAATTAAAGCCAACAGCCTTGCCTACCGAAAGGAGTCCATGCCTTCTGGCATTCTCCACTGAATACCTCCTCTGTTCCTCTCCCATGTATATGCATCTCACAGTTTCTCTACAAAAAAAAAAAGAAAAAAAAAAAGCATAGTAGAACCAGCCAGCGCCAGTTTGTTTTCCATGTTTTCTTTTCTCTGTAAGGGATTAGTTGTAGTAACAGATTTCATGTGCCAGAAAGTGGGTGAACATTAACTATTTTGTCATGCACTGATCCTTCCCACAGCCCTGCAAAATTTGAAATGCAAGAATGGTTATTCATTAACATTTCTTTGTGTCTACAGGAAGTACATTTACTATGTAAACATGTTTTATATAGAACATACAGCTGTTTTGAACGAGCACTCAATGAAACATGAGAGTACAGTGCCTACACTGCCACTTCAGAAACTCTGAGATACCAAAGCATTGTGTTTTGGAAGAGCAAACACACAAAGACTTTGCCTGGAAAAAACGAATGGTGGCAGTTTCTTTAAAAAAAAAAAAATCTTTCCTTTAATTTCTTTTATTGTTTTGTATCTGAAATGCCTGAACTATTTAGAAGTGGGGTGGGTGGGGGTGTGTTTCTGAAGTTCCTTATACTGATTTTAGTAGAGATCCCATTAGAGGAAATTAGGAAAATTTCCCATTAGGAAAACTGAAGCACCATCAGGTAATCCATTTTTAATAGACTGTGGAATATATTGCCACCGGAAAAAACTTACGGCATGGAGAAAATGTACCTAGAATAGCTAGAAGAATCGCGGGCCTCTTATCCTGAGAACGTCAGTCTCAAATTTGGGAGGAGCTTTATTAGTAATGCTACTTCCTTGTGTAATAGGTGGAATTGTGTCTGATACACTTCTCTTCAAGCAACTCCACCAGCTAAACTCCACCTTAAGTGCATTTTTTGGAGGGGGATCTTTTCTGAAAAGGTAGAGAACATTTCTGCTTCCCTGAAAGAGCAGTCAAACAGAGTGTTTTGGCTGGGCTGTTGCCTCTAGGTGACTGAAGCTGTTTCGCCCCTTCGGAGCTGTAGGATGGTGCATTTACCAAGGTACTTCTCAAACAGGCTGTACCCTGTAGGCCCTCTCATGTAAAGTTTACTGTTCCTAAGGACCACAGAACTGAGTAGCATAGGTGTGCTGTGGAGAGAGGTTACGTACAGCATACCAAGCCCTTGGACAGCTCTCCACTGCACAAAGGGCTAGATATTGAGGTACCGGGTTAGCCAGCATTTGGACCATGGACTGGTACACTGTAGGTTTGTGTTTGGCCTTTAACTGAGAGAATCCTTGCTCAGAAAAGCCCAAGATGGGAGAAGGGGATCTTGGTTGTTAACCAGTCCTACGTGCATCTTCCATGTTATTAAATGTTAAGGAAGGGGAGGGTTTCTAATTGTTTTAACAGGAAAATAATAATACTCTTAAACCAGCAGGATACTACAATGATAGGAGATGTCAATTAGATGAGCTCACAAATTTTGGACCAATGGCATTTGTGCAAAAGTGGAAGGTTAATTCTATGCAGTTGGTAAAGAAAAAGTAACCAAAAAAAAAAATAGCTGCCGTTGACCCTTCAGGATACAATGCTCTTGTGTCAACATGGACTCTGCCCAAACATTGTTCTGCTGTGGAAGCAGCTGGATGCCCTGCCCTCTGGTTTATATAGCGCCAAAGGGAGGGGATAAGGAGAGATGAGGTGAGGGAAGAGGGAGGGGAAAAAGAGGCAGGAGGGAAGATAAAGCAAACCCAGCTCACCTCTTCAACACCACGCTCTGAACCAAAAATGGCCTGCGGCTGACCCTCTTCATGCTTATTTCTTGATATTTAGGGACCTGCATCAGCAGAGAAAGAGCGTCTACCTCAAAGTCACAAGCATTGTTACAAGGAAGCAATTTTTCTTCTTCCTTTACAAATATTTTTCTTCGGGAGGGTAGGTGGAGATGGGGAAAGTGGGGCAGGGGGGAGAGTAATAGCTATTTCTGTCTGGCCTGTTATATTTTAGGTCTAATTTATAGTATTTCATGTAGCATGATGGTGTCATTTTAATGGTGTATTAACACTGAAGTCTGGAATATTTATTTGGTTGAAAAATGCATCTGATACTAAATACATCTCTGGGGAGATGGCTGTGGGATGATTACAGAACTGATGGCCATCAAATTGATAGCATTTCTCTGTCCTCCTGAGTCTTCTGCTGTAAAAGTGGGACAGGGCGTTTTCTGGTTAAGAATAATGGTCTCTGTGCTATCGTCAGGGGCAGATGTGGCCCAGCACCTGCTCTCTGAGTCCAAGACAGACAGAGCTGCTACAAAATTATCTTCCAGTTTGCTGTTAATTTCTATTCAGATTAATCAGTAGTTGCTTGACATGAGGAATCACATTGTGAGCTTTAAAGCTTTACCACACACCATTGTTGTTTATTTATTTACAGTCTATTATTCATGCTAGAAATACTGGCCAATTTAACCTGATTTGTAATCTTCCTTCCTTCCTTTTTTTTTTTTTTTTGGCTGACCTCTCCCATGTTATTTGCATACGTATAAAGCCAGGGGGTTTATTGCTGAGCGGTTGTTTTTTTGGTTGACTATCTGTACCAGGTAATATGAGATAGTGACCCATAGAGATTCTTAGCATCCCTTACTTTAAACCAGGTTAACGTACTGAAGCAAGAGAGACATTACCAATCTCAGGAGAGGGACGTGAGCATTACAACTGCATTTTGTTTATTATTTGCACTGTGGCTGTGACTGGATGCCCTAAGTGAGATTATAAATCATCTGAACTGAACTGGATTTCTCAGTTTCATTGTGTGATGCTATGTACAGATCAGGAGTGAGCAACCACCTCTGCAAATACATGTTCTTGATTCACAGAGTTTAATTTAACATGGGCTGTGTCAAAGCTATGCTATGGATATTTTGATCGTTTATTTTCATTGACATTCAAGCAAGGTGCAGTCCTGTCTATGGGAAAGACAGGATGCACGATGGAAGGAGCCCTGCATCCCTGCGTCTGCAGCACGATGATCTATAGCTGTGGCTTCGGCAGGCTCATAGGAAACAGGGTGTGAGCGCGAGTGCACTGGTCATGTACGTCGGTGGGTCTGTGATGGTGGGGATTCACTTGCCAACACCCTTGCTGGATGGCAGGGATTGCAGCTGTTAGCAATCAAGAGGAAGCTATCATTTCCTTTTGACTTCTAAAGACTGGCCTAATATAAGTTCTATTTATTCAGGTGTTTTTATCCAGGTTTTCCAAAGATCCTGAGTTTGACCTTTGTATATGTAGTTTCCCCTTCAATTAGTAAAAAGCATTTAGAAATGTCAAGGATGGGACTAGAAGGGGCCTCCTAGGTCCTGTATGCTGCTGTTACAGCCAACCAGATCTTTTTCAGCTGTATCCAATACCAGAAATAATTTGTCTGTCCTACTCTTCTGTTTGCTGTACTGCTGTATCAGAACCTTGCTCAGGTTGCTTAGAAACCCTCTTCCAGTATCCAGTTTTTTTCACGGCCCATTCATATTCATTTGTTCTTGTGCCAGTACTGTCTCCTTGTTGGGTAGCTCTTCTCTCTATCTAATGTTTACACATCACTTCGGTGTTTTTATAAGGAACCATATCCTTTCTCAGTCTTCATATTGCTAGGCTAAACAAGCTCAACCTCACAAAATAGGTTCGTTATTTCCTGAATATACCCCATAGCCTTTCCCTGCACCTGTTCTGGTTTCAGTTGCTCATCCATGGGACCAGTCTTGCACAACCCTCCCAGTCTTGCAGATGAGGTTGCACCATCATCTAGCATAACGGCAGAAATATCTGCCTGCCTGCCTGCACTGGCTTTACTTCACATGCTACACACTAGGACCACATCTACCTTTGCAACATCTCCTGTTGGTGGGTCCCGGTCATTCTATAATCATCTAATAAATAAAGATCTTTTTCCTCTTGGTCTTCCTTAAGTCATCATGCAGGGTTTGGTTTTTCACTCTGGAACAATGCCATGCACTTATTCAGATCTCCCTTGCCCCTTCCTCACTTGAAATATTTGCTAAAAATATCACCACTGATCTGACAGCTTCACATGATGTATTTTTTTCAGGCTCCTGAGATGGAGCCTACTCAGTCCCATTTTTAGTTCACAGCTTCTTATGATGCAGTGGCTTCCATCTCCACAGCCTCCTTCCCATTAGCCATCCTGCCTTTGCTTCCCACCTTTTACATCACCCTGCCTCACAAGGCCTGGTCATGAAGCCTTCATCTAGATTTCAGGTCATGCTAGAACATTTTTGATGTCTTTAACCTCAGAAGAGCCTCATTTTCCATTGTTTTCGTTATATTTCATGCCTGATTTTTCTTCTATTTTGTTTTCTTGGCTAAGATCAAGGTCAGATCAACTGGAATAATTTCGATTTTGGTGGCACACTTTCTTATCCCTAATATAACTTCTTCAGAGGCCAGTCCCAACTTCCAGCATTTATGTGATCTTTGCTTAATCCAATACACTTTTTGAGTTGATCATTCATCTACATGGGTTTGATGCTGTCGATAAAGAGTTCTTCCTTTGCCCAGAGGTTTAACATTTCACATAAGTTTTGTCTTGAAGACATTCCAGGTTTCTTTATAAATCTCAACTGGGTTGAGATCTTCAACCCAGTTCACTACACTAACACATCCCATTAAATTCTCAAATTTAATTAAATTCCCAAATTTAATTCCTATCACTTTATCCCATAGGACAGAAGCACAAATGAAAAGTTTGTGTTGGTTCTGCAAAAACCTCTAAAGAGTGTTTGATTTTATTCCAGCGCCCTTCTCATAGGTAAGGTCAATGGGTAATAGAGCTTGTCCGCTGCTGCCATGCACCGGTGCCCCGAGCTGGGGCAGGTGTTCCCACACGAGTAAGGATGTGCAGATGCAGGGCCGGGTGCTCGCTCGAAGAGGGACGGACACCCACCCTTGGCTCCATCCCACTCCTGCAGCGGCATGTTTGAACAAGAAACAATAACATGCTCGGTAATGGCGCAAGTAAAGTTTTACAAGAAGAGCAGGTGTGCCTGCTTGAAAGATAAACTCTTTCCCCATGCGACGATAAGATAAATGATCCGAATCTTGTGATTTAGTTAATGTTTCTGTCTTTAGCCTGCTGTGTACATAGCATCCTGCTGGATAAGCTGCCCAGAACTGTGTGCCTCTGTATGCACAGAGCTATAATAGTCAGTAATATAATTCTCTCACCTGGTGTCCTTAACTAAACAGCTTTTAATCATTATATATCATTAATATGTGTTCCTTATTGTACAGTGCAGCAGCTACCTTGCATTAAAAAAAGGCCAGTGCCAACATTAAATAACATCATTGGCTGTGACGGGAGGATCTAGTTTCACTGCTATTTCAGGCTGTCACGTTTCTCTGGAGCAGTATTTAAATTATGTCTGAATTTAGGCAAATGTTTTTGTTCAGTTGCCTTGAGAATTAGAGTTAATCCATCTTTCTCAGCAAGGGAAAATTCCTCCAGAGGCATCTTGCTCTTGTTTCACTGCTTATTGATTATCACTCCCAGTTTGCACGTTACTGGCTGCGGCGTTCCAGCTGCATTTGAATGAGCAAAAGAAAAGCCAGCTGGTGCTCTGTTGTTCTGATTTTTATATCAGCATTTTCGTTTCAAAGACATTTATCTAATCTTATTAACTGGCTTTACCAAGAGGATTTCCTCACAGACTTAACTGGGGGAAAACAAATAGGCAGTGAGGAGGGGGCGGTGGAGGATATCTTCTGTTACTCTGCACAGTAGCACATTCTTACCGACTGGGAGAAAAAATAAATCAAGTTTGCTATTGACTCAAATACTGGCACGTCTCAACTAAAGCAAAGCTCCTGAATTTCCCTTATGTGAATGGCCTGTAAGAAGGCAAAGTGATGGGCATTTTCCTTCCATGCATATGCAGAGAGAAGTCCAGAAGGCACAACCTGCTGCAGAGGGAAAGGTGGGCAGCAGGCCCATGCCTTCACTCAGGGAAACGTGGCCAGGGGTCTGGGGGCTGCGGCTGTGTCCCTGGCACATCCCTGTGTTCCCTTTCTAGCAAGAGCTCGCTTGTTACGTGTGGGGCTTTTCGCATGTGACTAAGAGCCACGTGTACGCTCAGAGTGAAGAAATGGAACAGATTTGGGGAAATTAGTTCAAATGGTGCCTACACATTTGGGATCTCTGAGGTTGAGGGCAGCAAGCATGCAGCCTAAGGTCCAAATTCCCAATGAGACACATGCACAGGTCATGGTACTCATAAATACTCATACAGCAACATGAATGTACAAGCATACATATTTTATTATAGGGTTCCTTAAAAATAGTTGCTGCTAAAACAGGATTTTTACTATGAACAAAGAATCGTATCTTTAGTCAGTCCTTTGTTAATTTAGCAGCTCTCAGCTTCACCAGACAGGGGCTGTACATCCAGGAATCCCTTTGAGAACGGGCACGCCAAAACATGGAAGATTATCCAATTAGGATTTAAAGAAACTTACAGCAAGGATGACTGACTGAAGAAAGAAATCTCTGAGAGCATTAAGAAAAGAGAAAGAAAGAGCATGTGAGTGAGAGAACGCTTCACTTTCTCATAGGAGTAAAGTGAGGAGAATTATACCTGTCCTTATGTTTTATGATGGGTGGAGTCAAAGTCCCTGGTGTTGGGTATGGACTTCCTTCCTTTCTTCTTCTTCTCTCTCCCTCTTTTGCTGTGTGCAGACCCCATACTTACATGAAGAACTCACATTGATTCTTAAGGAATCTTTTTAGATTTACATGTGTTAGCAATGAGGGGCTCTTAACGTAAAAGCTCTGTTTGGGGTAGCACTGGCAGAGAATAAAGGATTGCTGTTAGTCCTGGGCTGAGTCAGGGGAGTGGCAGATGGCTTCATCTCCTGGGAACAAAAGAGAGGTTCCAGGGAGCCATTGCCTTGGAAATCCCACCCAGAGCAGGATCATCAAGAGCTACTGGCTCTTCCTAGCTGTCTCCAGATGCTGGGAATTGTCCACAGAGGAGGCTGTATTATGGCTGGAGGGAGAGTTGCACGATGATGCATTCCCATCCCATGCCCATCACAGGTATTGCCATCCCTGAGCAGGCACAGGAGTGTGTCCAGTTGATTCAGAAGCATGTGAGATTGACTGCAGATCAAGCCTGTTCACTCTTCCTTATTGCTAACAGTGCGTGCCCGACTCACCCTTCGGCATGGCTGGGCACACCTTACTGCAGCTTCTGATCTGCTTCAGCCAGCACAGCTGTGAGGCAGTGGATTGCCCAGGCATAAGCTGGGAGCTCTGCATTACACGCTGTAGCCTCTTCGGGGGGCTGAAGGATGGTACGCTGGAGCATGCCCACTTCCTTCCAGTCTGCAGAGCCATCCTGCCCTGGCAGTCATGGGGACCTCACACCACCTCGTGCTCAGATGTTTTTATAGAATGGCATAAAGGGAAGAGAAGTCCTGAGGACTAATGAAAACAACACACCTATTACTGAGAGCGCATCTGTTAAAAATGACATCAGTAAAAGAGCAAAATACAGGACATTAGTGTACCTATCATGAAGAAAAGCTGTATGTTTTTCCCCAGTGAATGTACCTACTTTTCTATAGGCTCAGTGCCTGTCCTCATGGGGAGGCTATTACAAAATAAGTGAGAAGTGAGTGTGTGTGGGGGTGTGAATTTAAAACAATGCTCTGAATCAGCTCCTTAAACGGATGCCTTTATACCTCATAAAGAATGTCTTTTGGTCACTCCACTAAACCCATCTCCAGAACTGGCTAAGCATAGGCAGCACTCAGTAGCAAATGAGAGTGTCCAAGCTGGAAGTTAATACAGAGCAGCCACTCCGGGCTATTTCCCTATTGCAGCTGTGTCCCGAGATGAGAACAGCTTCTTGGTTCTCTAAGTCTTGCATTGTGCACCCAAAGTGGAAGATTTATTTATTGTGTGAATAGATTTGTTTCCTTCTCTACTCTAATTTAAAACACATTCAATCAAACAGGGGCCCTTTGAAAATTTAGATGTGCAGCAGAGCGATGGCTTTTGATTTTAAGATCTGAATCACTGTTTCCCAGGTCCTGATGGCCTGAACCCAGGCTATCAAAAAGATCTTAACTGTACAGGATGAGTAAAGCAGTCAGTGGTCTTCTTTCTCCTGGTAAGATTGAGTTGCCTGTGCTAAGAATAAAGCTTGCATGTCCAGTAAGTGAAACTTTGTTGGGGCATCCTCCGAGGATATGATAAAGACCATGCCAAATTTTTACTTCACCACTGACTAAGAAGCAAAGTTTCCCACCCATGAGAAACTTCTGTGTGTTTGAGATTTAGTGTCAGTCCAAAGTGAGCCAAAATTGCCTCTAACAAGAATTTTCTCACAATGGGTTCTCACAGCCCAGTGGCTGGGGCATCTCAGGAAGGGGTCTTGCCTTTGCACTGTGAGCTGCAGCCTGCCCGCTGCTACACACCCAGCCCTTTCCAAAGCTGCATCCTTAGGGGTACTCTGGGGCCACAGACAGACCCAGTATGAGCATACAAAGGCACAGACAGGCTTTGCACCTGACTCTAACAGTGTTACAAACTACTTAGCAGAACACGAGAGAGAAAGATCTGAAGAACTAACAAGCACGTTTAGATACCTTGTTCTGTTTCTATTTCTCATCCTTCCAAAGAGTTGGAAAATGGTGGAGCTCTCTATCAACTTCTTTTTCCAATTGGTAGTTTTCCTTCAGAATCATGTCTAGGTAGACTTGTTCTCTCTGTCCTTAGAGGGTTCCCTGATTCAACTGAAATTCCTGCAAGAAAGTGTGCCTGTATTTCTTCTTTTTCATCTGAAGCTTATTATTTAGTCAATTAAAGCAGTTTTGCATCCCTCTCCTTACCAACAGCAGGCTTCTTTGCTTTACTGCTATTAATTTGCCTCTGTGTCGCTGTACCGTGTTGAACTATTTCCTTGCTTAAGCTACCTCTAAATATTCCCACTGTTGGATCAGTGCACAGTTAGTAAGGGACTGACTCTCCAGCAGAGAAATGCTTCAGTTTCCACAGTAAAAGAGGGATTCCAGTACATCACAATATTTTATGGCTTAACAGGGCCATCTGAACTGCCTAACTTCTATCATAATTCTTAAATTGCACATAGATAAAGGGTGTTATCTTGTGCCACCTGCAATGTTAAAACTCATTTTTACCCACTGATAAAATTAGATATAAATATACATTATATGTATAAAAGTCACACCCATTTACTGGAGACTGACGCCCATGATAAAGATTTCTCATTTCAAATTGCACTTTGAGAACTATCAGTTAATTTTTAATAAATTTAATCTAGGAGCTTTTATGTTGTAGTGTCCTAGTTTCTTAATTAAAATGCCATATGGTACCAGGTGAAATGCTTTGTGGAAGAAATCTAAACCTCCTGCATCATTATTTTGCCCTTATTAATTGAACGTGTGGTCCATCCTCAATACAATACTTTTGCTGCATTTCATCATGGCAAAGTACCCTCCTTCAGGCTTGAAATAATTACAGGAGTCAGAGCTTAGAAGAAGTCTTCTAGATTTGTACATAAGACCTATTTCTGTTCTGACTTTTTGTGCATGTTTAATCAATTTTGTGCAAGTATCCAACCAAGGTGGGTGTAATCCATTTGTAAAGAATTCATTCAAAGTTTGCCAGTCACTTGGGAAACAGCCGCAAGATGACTCCACTGTCAACATTTGGCAGGGATCTGTCTGCATAGTCGTTTGTAAGAAGCACAAGTTCATGACTCTTTCTTTTTTCCCCATGAAATATTGTACAAAATGATGACTTGGTGTAGGTGAATGCTTATGCACTCCTCCAGAGCTGGGATGTGAGCAACTGATTTAATGAATTGTTTTAATTAGTTCAGATTCTGTGGACTTGACTGTATATCTAGACCACATGTTTCATCTCATCTAGCAAAGAAGTAATGCCAGAGTTCAGGTCCAACTTCACTTTCATAGAAATCTACCTTTGGTTCCAACTTAAAAACCAAGTGTTGACTCCCTTCTGAGTTGGCTACTTCTATGAGTTTCTCTCTAGGCTGTGGATATTTACAGTGCCTTTTCTTTTCTTGAATACTTGTGTCTTAGAGAGACTCAAAGCCACCCTAGTTTTCCAGGTGTGTATTCCCTCCGTTTTTCTTCCCCTTGTTCCCCGTTCCCAACCCTTCTGCCAAGCAGATACCCCGGGGAGCATGGGCTGTGGTCTCCACCGGAGGGAGCTAGAGGATGAGCAGCAGCATCGTCCCTCCCCTGGGGCTGGGCTGGTGGAACAAGCCCTTCACCCCACCACCCATGCTTCCTCTGAAAATTTGGTTATTGCACTTGTGGGGAAGACAAAAACTGAAAACCAGCTGGCCAAAAAACATACGTTGTTGGGTCAAATATTAATGAATAAGGACAGTAAGTCTTCCCAGAATTTTCTTGACTATCTCCCATTGCTTCTCTTCTCTGTATCTCTGTAGAGATTTGCTTCATCATTTAACCTATTTTTGATGCCATGTAAATCATTTAAGCGACCTGGGGGTGTTGGTTGACAGCCGCCTGAACATGAGCCAGCAGTGTGCTCAGGTGGCCAAAAGGGCCAATGGCATCCTGGCTTGTATCAGAAATAGTGTGGCCAGCAGGACCAGGGAGGTGATAGTGCCCCTGTATTCGGCACTGGTGAGGCCGCACCTCGAGTACTGTGTTCAGTTTTGGGCCCCTCACTACAAGAAGGACATTGAGGTGCTAGAGTGTGTTCAAAGAAGGGCAACAAAGCTGGTGAAGGGTCTAGAGAACAAGTCTTATGAGGAGCGGCTGAGGGAGCTGTGGTGGTTTAGTCTGGAGAAGAGGAGGCTGAGGGGAGACCTTATTGCTTTCTACAACTACCTGAAAGGAGGTTGTAGCAAGGTGGGGGTCGATCTCTTCTTTCTAGTAATAAGCGATAGGACAAGAGGAAACGGCCTCAAGCTGTGCCAGGGGAAGTTTAGGTTGGATATCAGGAAAAACTTCTTCACCAAAAGGGCAGTCAGGCACTGGAACAGGCTGCCCAGGGAAGTGGTTGAGTCTCCATCCCTGGAGGTATTTAAAAAAAGGGTAGACATGGTGCTTGAGGACATGGTTTATTGGTGGACTTGGCAGTGCTAGGTTAACGGTTGGACTCGATGATCTTAAGGGTCTTTTCCAACCTTGATGATTCTATGATTCTATGATTGTCCTGTCTCCTTCAGTTACTCCTTTGAAGTGCCATCGTGTTGTGAGAGTCTGAGGAAAACTGTTTGCCACAGGGTGAGATGTAGAGAGAGCCATCGTGTACAGATGAGTTAAGAGAAACTCAGTTAGTACCTGCCCTTGAGATAGTACCATTCCTATTTCTCAGGCTATAAAATCTTCCAGCTGTAAAGCAGAAGCTGCAACTTTAAGGTGTTTGTTGCAGCCAGTTTATCCAGCTGCCCCCGGGTGATGCTTTTATACTCAAAGAGAAGTGGCTGTTGACTGTTATTTCTCTATGCAACTCTTGTCCATCATCACTGTGATATCTGAGCATGGTTACCACCCTGCATGAGCACTGAGAAAGTTGAGCCTATTTTAGTGAAGTATTTGCCTCCTGCTCTGTATTCCCCAGCAGGTGGAAAACTACAGATCCAGCTTTCTTGAAAACATGCAACAACAAGCAGCAGAGTTTTCAATACTAAGGGTCCATAATTTCTGCAAATGACTGGTCACCTGAACCTGGCTTCATAGGTCACTAAATAATGATGCAAGGTTTATGTGTGAGGACCCACCTGAAACACAAGTGCATCGTGGATGCATCTGGTTTTTGACTTTGAGTATGGTGGTGGATTTGTGGCCTTCTCTTCTGTGAAGAAAAAGAAGGTAACTACATCTGTTTACATATGTGCACTCATAATTTGTGAGAAACCCAGATGTTAAAACACTTGCATATCCCTGCATAAATAAACAGCAAATAAGCGCAAGGTTTCTGAATTCTGGATGCCTTTTTAGTGCATGTTCTCAAAGGATTTTTCTTTTCTGAGTATAAAGCGCAGTTTCTTTTGAAAAAAGAAAATCAACATGCAACAAAAATGACAACTTGTTATGGATGTAAATATTAATTATACATTGAAATTCTGGAACTGTTTTTACTAGAAGCTTGTTAGCTTGTTAATTATCATAATTATCATACAAGGGGAAAGGAAAGAGAGAGAGGGAGACTGATTAGTGTTGGTAATTTGCCTCGTCCTTTCTGTGCTGTTGCCTTTTTTTTTTCATTTTGGGAAAATTAATTCTGTGAAATTATCAGTAGGGTGCCGTGTGCTGCAGGACACGTCTGTACGATGTGGCATTGTTCTGGCAGAACGCAGACTTAATTCATGCTTGGCACCTTTCCTGTCCCTCTCCTCTTTGCCATGTTTGAGTCTGCCACTCTTGGGCAACGCCATATCATGCACTGTTCTTTCCTCAAAATAAACCAGAAGTAAAAATAGGGACAGACACGCAATGCTCCTGAAACCACAGGCAAATACGGGCTGACAGAGGAATAAAATAAAATGGTGGTGCTTTAATTACAATAGAAGAGAGAGAAATTACCCCTAGGAGGCATAGGGCTGTTAGTGGGTACCACTGGGAACCACAGCTATCCTTAGTGTTTTGGAGTGGCCTTGGGGAAAGATTCCTCCTCTTGCTGACCTTAATGGACTCGTTTTCTCTGCTTGCACCTATATGGGTGGGACAGCCCTGGGTCCTGAGAGAGCAGAAAAAAAAGTCCCATATAACGTTTGCTCATAGAAGAGTTTTAATTATCTCTGAGGTAGGAAACAAAAAGTGGGTTTAAATATCTGTGTTTCATCATGGCAAAAATTCACCTTTCAGGTTATTTAAGGTTCCATACGGCCTCCTGGGTTGCTCAGGATATTCAGAAAAGATCTGGAAAAAGGTGTCTGTGAATCCACCAAATCTGCAAAGAATACAGAATTAGTCAAATTCTGAAAAGGCTGTGAGAAACTTCAGAGGCACCTAATCCAACTAGATGAATGGGTGACACGGTGTCAGACAAAGTTCAGCTCTGTTCAGACAAAGTGTTGCACACTGAAGGGGAGAAAAAAATGGATGTGCTCATATGCCTTACAGGGCTCTCAATTACCTGCAGTGGCTTGGGAAAGGCAGCTGAGTGTCACTGTGGACGACTCAGTGATCATTTGGAGGCAGAGCACAGCTCTAATTTATTGGTCAGGCAAGATGTTAGACTGCAAAAGGAACAGGATAGAGAATAATGTGTAAAATACAAGCAATTAATAATGTAAGTCGATGATGCATTCACATTTGGAATAACATATGCAGAACTGGTCACCCAATACTCCCGAGTTTCACAAGAAGCCTGCACCAAAGCAAGACAGAGTTCGGAGAAAGGTGACAGGAATGGAAAAGGACATGTGAAATTTCCCACGTGAGAAGAGACTGAAAAGACTAGACAGTTTACCTTTAAAAAAAGGTGAAAAAGAGGTGATTGGTGTAAATATCGTAAAGGTAGGTTGTGATATGCAGCTAGCAAACAGAAAGCCTATTTGACCTGTGTTATAATTCAGGAGCAAGAGAGGAGTGAGTGAATTCAAAAAGTAGCAATTTCAGAGCTGATTAAGAACAGAAAATGTTTTGCACACGTATCACTGGCCTCGATGCCACCAGACATCAGTTGCTAAGCCTGCAGCAGCAAGTGGTTTGTCATGATAGGAGTGGGCTTGCAGAGTGAACGGCTGGTGCTGGGGACTCACCACCCATGCTATCTGCCTTTGGGGATTTTACGCTGAACTAGACTGACTCTGATCCCACAGACCAACCATTCATCAGCAGCAACTCCTCAGTCACGCTCCTCGAGTGTGTACTGTGGTTTATTTTCATCCAGTGGAAGTGCACTAGATAGAAATGAACACACTGTGAACCAAAGCGTGGTACATGGGGACCCCGGGGAGAAACAATTCAAAAGCACAGCTCAGATCCAAACTCAAATGTTAATGTATCTTTTGAGCCCAAGAACATACTAAGACTCAAAGTAAGGCATAACATTTATACTGTAAAAAGAATGTCAGAATTATACTAAAGAAACTTGGAAGCTGATAGCTATTTTATTTTACTTTATTTTACTTTATTTTATTTTTATGTTGTTTTTTTTTTCTTTTCATTAAGTGACAGTGAGGATATAACATTTTGGGTTAAGGACCAAGGAAGACACTTATGACAGAAGTCTCTGATGTCTCTTCATAGCCAGTCAATTATGTCATGAAATGAAATATTCAATTTCAGCCAAGCCAGCACAATAATTCAGGTGACAAGAAGTCTTTTGGGGGAGGTTTAGACCCATATTAGGACTCTGCCAGAAAATGAAAGTTTTCTGCTTACTGAAGAGGGCCTGGGATCTCCTGTGCTGGGCTCAGCTGGGCAGTGCCGTGGGGAGAGGGGACAGAGGTGAGACGTGGCTGTGCCCAAGCTGCTGGGCAGTTGTGAGCCCGACAGCGTGCCAACATTTGTGTGGCAGCGGGGGGGGGGGCATTTTTCTTCATGCATCTGCCCCCACACAGGCACTGAACACGTCCGTAGGGATGTGTGGTTCTATTACCAGTCTAAATAACAGAAAGCGACCCAGCCCAATTAGCTGTAAGGTCAGGGAGGGCAAGTGAAGACTACTGGACTGTTTGGTCCCTGATGGGTCTCAGTGGTTCTCCCACAGCCCCTTCCTGCAGCCGGCGCATCCTGACAAAAGGTCTCGGGAAATTGCCCTGTGAAGACCGCAGTGTAGCATCTGGAAGATGCACCTATCTCTGGAGGAGAGTAGCTCTGCTATAATTATTCATGTCTGATAATTAACCAGGATGTAATTAGATATAATCACCCTGACAACAGTGTGCACCTTTTTCAATAGACAAGGAGGAGGCCTTGTTGTCCACCTGTGTCTGATCAAAAGGGATAATAGAGGAGCAAGCCATTAGCGTGCACATGTTAAGAGAGCTGGGCCAGTGCTCCCATTGAAGGCCTGATAAGTGATACAGCCGGGCATGGGAGAAAATAATTAATTAATGATATTGTTTTAAACTGTCTTTGCCATCATGATCTCAGTTGTCAGTAGCCAACCTGTTTGAATAATGCTTTATTTAAAAAAAAAAAAAAAAAAGAAAAAAGGCCAGGGCAGCTAAAAGAGAAGAGAAACATTTTCTACACTATCAGCAGGGTTCAGTGAAATTATTGCATCCCTTTGTTGCAGTAAACAACAAGGGAACAGCTGAAATGTTTTGTATCCATCTGTGCATGGCACCTACCCAAAACCTGCTTAACACAAATGCACCAAGGCCCATGACAAGGGCCCTGTCCTCTGCTTATCCAGAAAGACCAGGGTTGTGCATGGAAATCCCTAAGCCACAGAAGGAAGGCTTAAAAATGTGAGCTGGGAGTGCCTGGTGCCTGCCCAAGCCTTGCTCTGAGGGGCAGCAGTGGTCCCTTTGCTTTAGCCCCAGGGCAGCTGCACGTAGAAAAGAGCAGCAGTGGGGCCGTGAAGCCGTGTCAGGGATGCCTCAACACCCCAGGCAGCTTGAGTTGAATCGCCAAGAGCAGCCATTTTCCTGTGTGCCGCTGCCGGCAGCCCTCTGTCCTCACCCACTGCTGCGGTCCTGCCACCTCCCCCGGGGCAGAAACACATGGCTTGCCCCCTTCCCAATGAATGGTGTCCATCAGGCTCCACTGGAAGGAAAAACAGGACACGTGTGGTCACCTGCAAGGGGATGCTCCGACACCAAAAAGAGACATTTTACAGGGTTCCTCTCAGGAGGTGCTGCTGCCAGCCTGCTCACTGAGGCTGATGCCATCAATCCACAGGGATCTGAAGAGAAAGCATTTCCCAAAGGGACATGTGCACGTGCTTTTGCCATACTGGACTCCATGCAAAAAATCATATCAGAACTGAACCTTTCTTTTGCAGAAGAAGATGGACCAGATCCAACCCCCAAATGTCTCTGAAGTAAGATGAAGTTCACACTTGGTTCCCAGACCTAAAGGCTGAAGTGGACTCTGCTCTTACACGGGGTAAAAAGAACAGTTCTGGCTTTCTCCTTTAGATCTTAGGTTTTCCTCCTGATCACTGCGCACAGCACAGGGTTTTCCCTCAGAAGCTTTGAACGATCTTTCAGGATGCCAAAATGTCACTAGTTGGTACCTGAACTGCAGCCCAAGGCTTTCTAAACAACACGGTCTCCTAAAGCATAAACTTTTTCATATGTTTTGCATTAGAAATAGTTAGAAATTAATACATTGCAGTAGAAAATGCTGTTAACTGTCTTTGTGATAGATTCTGTGCTACATGCTCGTAGACCGCCACAAAAAAGCCATGCTGGTGTCAGAGTCAGAGCACTGATATAGTCAACTTTTGGAGCAAAAGAAGTCTAGCCAGAGGTTAGTCTCTGTCTAAACCACCTAGCCACTGCACTGTAATTTTTTTCTGCTCCCTGAGTTGACATGCAGGTCTTAGTCAGGCTCAGTGATGATACCTGCACCTGCCCATGCTTGATTCACCCTGTATGGGACAAGTTCTGGATAACCACCAGCTTCCCCCACCTGTGAAGGATGACACGAAGACAAGCTGTCTACAGTCAGACATCTGCCTTTCAACCAACTAGCTCAAGGTACTCAGTCTTCCCCCATTTGCCCTTTGACACACATTTTTATTTCTTTTTCTCATTTTCTCACGTTTAGCCTGGAGAAGAGGAGGCTGAGGGGAGACCTTATTGCTCTCTACAACTACCTGAAAGGAGGTTGTAGTGAGGTGGGGGTCAGTCTCTTCTCCCTAGTAACGAGTGATAGAACGAGAGGAAACGGCCTCAAGCTGCGCCAGGGGAGGTTTAGGTTAGACATTAGGACAAACTTCTTCACCGAGAGGGTGGTCAAGCATTGGAACAGGCTGCCCGGGGAAGTGGTTGAGTCTCCATCCCTGGAGGTATTTAAAGAACGGATAGATACGGTGCTTGAAGACATGGTACAGATGGACTTGGCAGTGATAGGTTGACGGTTAGACTCGATGATCTTAAGGGTCTTCTCCAACCTTGACGATTCTATGATTCTATGATTGATTTATTTTTTGTTTATTTTTCTGTTTCCTCTGGATTCTGCTGCTTTTTCCTCCAAGGCAGATGTGGGAAAATCACATTTTTATAGGCCCAAAGATAGATATGTATTTTTGTTGTTGAAATCTTGAAAACATTTGATGAGACTATAAGCTAGGTTTTGTTACTTACAGCCGAAGATCCCTTACTTCTGTGGTTTTCCAGATTCACCTGCCTCTTTCCATGTCTCCACCTTGCCTTTGCTGTCTGACTGTGGGACCCTGACATGTACCATTGTGAAAATGCTGCAGACAAAGTACCCGTTGGAGAGACTCCTCATCACATTAAGCAGAAATGTCTCTACTGGCACAATCAAAGCCTAAAATTTTGGTTTTTCTAGATATTTCCCAGCATTTACTGTGTTTTGGCGATCAGTGCTACATTCATAGAAATCGGGTACTGGAGCAGTGTGGATACAGTTGAAGTCCAAGTGCTTTTAAAATACCGTAAACAACCCTTCTGGCAGTTTTCTGAGGGTTTTTTATGTCAATACTTAGTAGTTTGGTTTAAGTTTTTCTAACACCGCTGGGGAGGCAGCCTCGCGCGGTGGGAGCAAAGCAGCTGAGCCAGAGGGGAAAGCCGGGCTGTGTGTGCTGTGCACGCTGCAGCAGCCACCCTGCCCCGCTGGGACCCCCCTGCTCCCCACTGCCCCTTCCCGCCCGCCTGCTGCAGCCCGGGCCTTTCCCAGCTCTTTGAGGCAGGGGTTGTTTCTCTCCATGCAAGACCTTCACTGCCAACATCTCCAAGTGTAACAGCACCAAGGGGGCCTGTAGGAGCTGTTTTAATGCAAACGTCTGTCTCTTTCCTTTCAGAAGCACTGAGTGGAGCAGCCAAGCCCCGTTTGGTAGATCTATGGTGTGATTTTTGGGGGTGTCCTATGCAGGGACAGGAGTTGGACTCGATGATCCTTGTGGGTCCTTTCCAACTCAGGATATTCTATGATTCTATGATTCTATGATCTTGTGCTCACCAGAGAGTCTCCAGCTATGGTGCTTCACCCAGGATCAGATTCCCATAACATTTTACATCCTTGCATCCTGCAAAAATATAACCCAGCTATTGCTGCTTTGTAGCACTTTGGTCAGAGCACTGGAGGGGAGAGTCGTTTCCACCCCTGTCTCAGACATTATACAGATGCCTGATGAAGCACGGAAGAAAGCAAGGCTAACGGGGGCCAGCCCAATTAGCGCAGCACCCTGGGCAGGGCATTTCAGCTGGGCCCTCCGTACCGCCTGCCGGGCCAGGTGCAGATGTGCAAGCGGTGAGTGACAGGCAGAGGAGCTGAGACCTGACTACATTCAGAATCCTTTCCTGAGATTTTCCTGCTTCCTTTTTCTCTTTCTCCCCTTTCACCACGTGAAACGCGCGGTGGGCTGTATGTGCAAACACTGACAGATGGTGACACTCGGCTCCAGCTCAGGCAGATTAGAAAGGGAACTCAGTGTTCAAGGGACCAATTACCAGTCTGTCCCCTCGGGGAAGAGCATATCAGATGTTTACTGGGGGTTAATAATAAATGAATTGAAAAAAAAATTGGTCTTCGAACACCATATTCTGTGTATTCATGTCAGCAGGTTGTAATTAGCTAATTAAATGCTTGGACTGACAGAACGGCCCCAGTGGGGGTTGCAACATTGCAGACCGCTCCTGAAATATGAGCAGGAAACATCTTGGAATATGTAGGCAGGAGAGCAGTTAACACCTCACATTTAACGGGACACTTCTTCCTGCAAAGGTTACTGGGAGAGCTGGGAGGAGGACTTGGACAAGTCCTGCGTCTGCAGAGCTCACTGCCAAAAAAGCTGGGCACAACGTGCGAGTGAGGGGGGCACGCAAGATAAGGAAACAAGCGGTCACAGGCTCTCAGCAGCCAGCAGTCATGGAGAAAAAAGGATGAAGCTTTTGAAACGAGTATACAATTCAAGATGAGTATCACTAGCTGATAACTCCCGGCTCCTCCTTAAAAAGGGTAGAGAGCTCCGCGGTGGCAAGAGAGCTACCGGGAGACACAACCTACTATAAATACGGATGTCCAACCATGTATGATTAGTTTGAGTCATCAAAACCAAAGCTATGCTTAAGGAACATGAAAGGCCTGCCATTAACCTCCCGAAGCAGAGGAAATGAGAAGGCGCATTGAACCTCTTGGCTGCCGTTCGGGTATTAGCTCATGCCGTACGCCCCTGCCCTCACTGCTGGCCTTTGGAGATGAGAGCGTTTTGTACACTGGCATGTTACCACTGCTTGTTTGCTTTCCTGGCTCCTTAGTAGCAGCGGGGTTGGGTTCATGAACAGCAAGGCACCTGGCACACTATACAAATAGGGGAGCAAAATCCATGCCAAATTACAGCACGAATAATGCATCCGTCTGGAAGATATCAAAGGAGGCGTTTGCAGCACCAGCAGTGAAAATGATAGTGTGTCAGGCTTTTTCAAGCCCTAGGTTTCTTTGGTCGCACTTTCTAGACACACTGCTTTGGAGGTAAAAAAAACCCTTACAAGGAAGCAGACTGGAAGTGTGCAAGCCATCCCAGGAGGAATCTGAGCTCACCCTCGTCAGCCACTTTTTGATTGTGCGAAATGACCCAAGCATCGTGTGCTTGGACCTGCAGCCTCCCAGCATGTTGCCCCGGGTGGGGCAGAATGACTTGATGCAACAAGAGTTTGCCCTCCTCCCTTCCCTCCCCTCCCCAGCCCTGTCATGCTCCCAGCACAGCTTGGCTGGATGAGGATTGCTACCCAAACTCTCGAAGTTTTGAACAATGATTTCTCAGAGATGAAAGGCTGTGTAGATGAAAGGGGTGAAAAACATGTAAAAGATGCCTCCAAAATGTAAACCATGAAATATCTACAGAACATGAGAACTCAAAGGGAAACATGCCACTTTGCAGCTTTCATTCATTACTGCATCAGAGGTTCAGGGTACACAAGGCAACTCATTTGAAAAGCATTTTGAGATGTGCATTAGACCATGTACCAAGGCAGATGAAAAGCCATCAGATCAGGGCTGCGTGCTCGGTGATGCTGGTGTGCGCAGGACTCGGGGAGGACCACACTCTGCCAAACCCCGTGTGTACAAGGGCTCGCCTGCTGTAGATAGGAGGTGTCATCTGATTCCCAAAATCAGGAATGCTCTGATGAACTCAGGAGGTCTAACCAAACTTTTCTTTGCTGCAGCTGTGATGTTTTCCTCATGGCCTGCTAGTGCTCTGTGCTCTCTGCTGTAAACATGCCCACCCAAAGAGCCTGAGAGAGGATGGCTTTGATGCATTGCTGCCAGACTCGGATGTATGTTTGCCCTACGAAAGCTTGTTGATCTTCCCTTTCCACTCTCCCTGAATGCTTATAATGATTGCAGAGCAAAATCACTGCTGTCCCACGCGTGCCAATCTGGACTGTCCCTGTCCCATGCCCTTCTGCCCTTCCAGGGGTGACGGTTCAGCCTCGGGGGTCAGTTTGGGAGGGCAGCTGTGAGGATAACCAGTTTTCTTTTTCTCCTGCCCCTGCAGGTGAGGGAATAAGGCAGGTTACTTTGCCCGTGATTCATTTTTTAAAGCCTTTCCCTTTGATGAGCCAGCTTCACAAAACTGCAGTTGTTCAGGCTCCTTTAAGGGCTTTCTAGCACTGACGTGTTGGACAGATTATGGAAACAGCCTTTTTCATAGTATTTTGACCAGCTGGGACAAAGGCAGCCCTCTTTTCTAGGCTGGTAAGCTTGTGGGTGGCAGAACGGGTGTACTTTAATCAGGCAGTGGCAAAAGCTTGGTAAATTGAAGGCTGCATATGGGGTGTCTCTTGTCTCTTGTCTCACACCAAGCAGAACCTCGCCCATGGGCAGCCTTCGCAGCACGTGAATGCTCAGAGGCAGTGGGGTCTGAGCAAGATGCTCCTTCATGGAGGTGCGCATAGGAAGCCTGTCCTGATGAGTCCACACGTGGGTTTGTAATAGTCCTCCCAGGCTCCCTTTGCTGTTACCCAAAACCTGGGGAAAAGCATCTATCCAGAGCCGCCTCGGAGCCTGCCCTGCCCTGGGTGTGCTCAGCACCTCTACAGCTGCGCAGGCCTGGCAGGATGCTCTGGTCCCCAGTAAAGCTAATGGAACTGAAACCTGCAACATCAGGGCAGTCACCCAGCTGGTGACTGTTTTACAAGCGGCTTATGAGAGTGCCTCTACCAGAATAACAGACTTGGCTTTTGGGTTTCAGTTCCCTGTGTAGTCACTGTCAGAACAACCCTTTGTGCTTTCCACTGTAGGAGTTCAGGTTGAATTTTTAAAATCCTTCAGTAGCTACACTGTAAGGACAAGCCACAAGCAGGGAGTAGACAACCTCATCTGGCTGGCTCCATGCTCAGGGAGCCGCCATGCTGCTGCCAATCCCCTGCCCATCACCCATTGCTGCACTCAGCCCTGCTGAGATACCTGTGATGATGTCTTCTGGGTTTTGACTTCCTCAGGCCTGGGTTTCTTTTTCTAAATAGACAACAAGTAGCACCGTTCCTACATACCTATGAGCTCAGGACCTTCATTTGTGCTTTGGGAAGCGTTTCTGGACCCTCAGCCTCCGTTCTGCAAACACTTAGGCTGTGCCTCGTTCTATACCTGTTGCAACAATGCAACCGATGCTTGAAGTTCAGTGTGCTGCCAAGAGCTTTCCCAGATCCTAGCCATATAGCTTGACTCTTTGCAGGAATGATTTGCAGGTACAAATATATGTTGGCATGGTTGGGCTTGCAGGCAGTAAGATATTTGCTGTGCAAATGCGCAACAGAGAATGCGCTGTTGATCACAGCCACTGAGCCCAGCTCATGTCACCTGTGAGGATGGAAGAAAAGCACACAGCACCCTTCGAGGGCGAGGAAGGCCTGGCAAAACCACCAGCTCCTCGTTACCGAGCTGTGATTAGCTAGTACAGTCCTGCTCAGCCATAATATTCCAGAACTGAGTCAATGAACAACGTCAGCTATGCTTGTAATTGCCGTATGGGATAACCACATATATTTATTATTTACCAGCACATGCTTTATTGGTGTTCATTACAAGCTGTTAATGAGGTGTCTGTTTTAATGGCAGCCATGGAGTTAATAAGCAGAAGGTGGAAGGATCCTGCCCTTTGCCAACAGATTTGATTTCTTTGCTGGCTTTTGGGCAACCACATATCCTGTCCACAAATGACAAGCAGCAGGATCGTGAGGTCTGCCTCAAGCACGTCTGCTGTTGCCTCATTTTGGCAGGGTACAGGAAAACGGGAGGCTGTGTGGGGGCCAGCAGCCGAGGAGGAGGCTTCACCCTTCAGGGCGAAAGGTGCCACCCACGGATGTGGCCAAGAGTGACCTGCCGCGCGTGGAGCGATGCTCACCCAGCAGCCCCCCAGCCTGCGTGGGGGCACCATGCCCCCCAGGGACATGTGCGGCGTGCTGCCCATCGCTGGCCGCCATGGGGCTGCGTGGGGTATGGCCAGCTGCATGGCCACCCCATGCAGGCAGCACTCAGCTGCTTTGCATCGTGCAGAGTTTTTTAGGAGAAACACGTCTCCCTCATCACCGCCACCCTACACAGGCACAACCGTGCAGGGCACAGGTTCCAGCTGCCAGATGAGGGGGTGATGCTGGGAAGCCCCTCTCCCTGTGCTCACCCCAGCTGGGCGGCCCGTGCATCAGAGGGGCGACTTCAGGGCCCCTCTCACCAGCGGGACGCTTTTCCAGTACAAACTGTAGGCTTGAAGCAAACCAAGAGAAACTCTCAGCGAAATTTCAGGTGAACCCAGATGCACAGGTTGCAGTGGCTGAGCCCGTGCTGCGGGTGCAGTCCTGCACTTCCCTGTGCCCCCTGTGCCAGTGGTGCAGCTCCTCTCCCTGCTTGCACGCCCCATCCATGGGGCAGGGGATGTGGGGTGCTCCCCAGGCACCCCAGCTCCCGGCCCTCATCTCCAAAGGGAGAAGGTGGGGGGGCATCCCAGTGATGGCCCCTCATCCCTGGGAAGTGATGCCCGCTTCATTGCCCTCCTGCCTAGGCTTGCCTCCCTGGGGCAGGAAGAGATGGCAGCGCTGGTAAGGGATGCCATGCAGGATGAGGCCACACATAGTGCAGGCTCGAGGAGGCTGGCAGCAGCTCTGCTGGGCTCACCCCAGCTCTCTCTTGGGGAGATGGGGTGACAGATGCAAGGCAGGCACCCAGAGTGGAGTCTCCCATTATTTTGGCATTGGGCTCTATAGAGCAGTGGCCGTCTTGAGAGTCACCCGGCGTTTGGCCAGATCCCCGATGGCTTTGCACATTCCTTTTCTTTCCCTGAATGAATGGTCTAATCTGGCTGGAGGGCATTGCAAGGCCCAATAGCCAGTTTGCTGCACCTGCTCATCAGGGATTGAAACACCTGCCGTGGTCGTGGTCAGGGCTTAGCATTTAAGTGCTGCTATTTGAAGACAAATCTTGTCTTTTGTCTCTGCCTGAGCCTCCTCCCAGCTCCCCCCTCCCCTTAAGAGAAAACAAAACAAAACAAAAAAAAAAAGAAGAGAAAAAGGCTGTGCTGGGTGTTTTTTGGACGGGGTTTATTTTAACTCTGATTTCCCAGAGAAGCAACCCTTGCTTTCCTTGTTAGGTGCGTTGCTGGGAAAGGTTATTCACACAGGCAAAGAGAAGCACGAGCACTTTCATTTTGCTCACAGCTGTTTAACAGGCCTCTGCTGATGTTAAAACGTTGGAGGGTTGGGCGGTTACACTCTGAAGCGCTGCTCTATCATCCTGGTACCGGCAATCAATGTTATGCAATAAACTGATGCTTTTAATCAGAGCAGATGTTCTTCTTCCGCACATCCTCCTACCTATATTTGACCTTTAAATTTTTTCATGTTGTTTTCTTGTGACAACAAGCAAATAATATTGAGTCAATAGCTAATGTGAGATTTACTTAATGGGGAATTAGAAGGGAGTTGTATAGTTTGTGCCAATAAATTAGGAAGTAAGGAAAAGAGATTTTATCCAAGCAATGTGATTTCTCTTTTTTTTTTTGAGTGAATTTGTGTATTTGGGTGACTAAGGAACTTGGGCTGTGTAAGGAAGCCTTGGGGTTTGCAAAATTTGTTAATGAAGAGGCTAGAAAGATATAAAATGCACTAAACAGATTGGACAGGAGCCAGCTGATACATCTCCAAAGTTAAAACAAAGCAAAAAGTATGTTTCTAGTGGCTCTCAAAGGATGTGTTCTTGAACCAAGCTCTTTAACACTTTTATCAGTGATCCGGAAGAAAAATAAAAGCCATGTTATGTACAAAGATTGGCAGAGACCAAAGTTCGTAAGGGAGGTACGTAAGGAAGAGCAGGCTTCAGGGAAGGGAGCCGGGCAGAACTACAAGCTTGAGTAAAAAACAGGGAAACATGTCTATCTCCAGCGTAACAGAAAGGACTCCCCACCCTGCCCGAGCACCTACCCTGGGAAAGGACATCTGGCAATGCATCAGTCCTCAGTCTGCCAAAGTATAACAAAATCTAGAGCAAGAAGTTGAAATTAGGCAGATGCAAGCTAAAGGGTAGATTTGTAACAGAGGGTAATGAGCCACTGAAATTACTTACTGAGGGCTGTGGTGGGTTCTCTGTCACTGGAGACTTTTAAGTCACATCAGAATTTCCTCTTCTCTTCCCCCACCCCCCAAAAAAAGAGATGCTTTGCTTGATTCAGAGGACTTTTACGTGCTGTGTTACAGGGAAGATCAGGCAGGATGATCACAGTGGTGCCGGCTTTATAACCTACTAATAGATTTGATCAGAAAGCAATTTTAACAGAAGACAAACCCGTGAAAATCTTGAGGCTATTTCAGTTTCATTTATCAAAAAATATTTGCAGGATAGTTAAGAAATATGGAGGGAGAGCTAATTCATTCCTTTTGGAGATATTTTTTGGGCAATTGTAACATCATGTTAAATAAATGGGGAGAAAATTTAGGCTCAAAATCAGATGCAGCTCGTTCATACAGTGATGGTCAGCCTGCAAAATTCTCTACATTGGGGGCAAAATAATCAAACAGACAGTTAATTTTTTGGAAACCGATCCTAATAAAAGAAGAGCAGGAGATCCTGTGTTCATCTGCACAATAAGCTGAACTTGCTTTAGGGCGCAGATCAATTGCTAGAAGGTTTAAGAAGAAATTTCTCCCGCAGGTAGCTTAGAAAGAGTGATATGTACTTCATGAATGCCTTGAGAGGCAAGAGAAGCCCACTTCACTTCGCTGGGAGCTTAGCCTAAGCCTGCTTCGTGAAAGACATCAGGAGTTTTATCAAGAATTTCAATCAGCTGAGTCCTCATACAGTTTTATGTAGTGGTGCCCTTGATTTCTTTGTGATCTTGGTATTTTTGCAGCTAAAGGATGAGGGACTGCCCACCGGGAGCAAGGTTTGGGTTGGAGCTTTCTGTTGTTGTCTTTGCCTGGAGCATCTGGCGGGAAGCCGCTGCTGGAGGTACGTTGTCAGCTGTGATGTGATCTGGCACAGGTTTTACTGTTACAAATTCCCTTGGCTCTTGCCTCTCAGAGCCTATACCAGCAAAAACATAAAACAAAATAAAGATCAGAGACAACTTTACTTACATGTCCTTAGCAGTACAGAGAGAATATCTTCATTATTTTTTGCCTGCAAGATTAATCATACAGGACTGTTGTCCTTTCCAATTGCCCATGAATTGAAAATAGTGCTGTCTCGTAGAAAATAATTCAAAGAAAAAGAAATGTCATGTTGTTCTACCTAGAAGTACTTGTGTCTTTGTCCTCCACATGGCATTACTCCTCCCTTTCCAGCAACATGGCACTAGGACAGGTTGTCCCCTAGATACACACAACTCACAAAACAGCCCATAGTGCCAGACTGACACCTCACAGACACCAGCATGAATTTCTAGTGTTTCTCAGGTGTGAATTCAAGTTACAATGTATTTATTACAGTGGGAGTCTCAGACTAGGTTAATTCTCAATTAACAGCTAAAAAAACAGCAAGAAAAAGTCTCAGTAGCTTTGAACGGGAGGATACTATTCATGTAGCGTCTCAGAGAGAGTTAATGGTTACAGTGCAGTGGGTGGAAGTAGAGCCACTGCAGGTGTGTTTCTTAATGAGGTGCTAATTGGACAGGTGCAGACAAATAGGGGACAGGAGGGCTCCCCAGTCCTGGGAAGTAAAGAGGATTCTGTGCTGGGGAGGGTAATGCTGCAGCTGAAAGAAAGATTTGTTTTTATCTGTGACATTATCTTTGCGTAATCAGCAGAACACAAGGCTGTTGGCTCTAGTAATAAGGAAAGAGGTCTGCGTGCTGGAGGAGCGTATCGGGTAATGAAGGTTTTGGGAGATAAGATGAGAGGGCAGAGGATGTGGGACCAGAGCTTGCAAGCTTGTCAAGGAATAGAAGCGTGTTATTTGCAGGGCTCTTGAAAAAAATTTGAAGCTTAAAGGTAGAGCTGTTTAGGTGTTGGAAGATGTTTTGGGGATGTGCAGCACCAGCTTTCTTGACAGGGGTAGCTCAGAGCCCACCAAATTAACTGATGTTTCTTCTCTGGAATTTTTGGAAAAGTGCATAAGATAAAAGAAACACAGTGGAAAAGAGCGTGTGCTTAGAAAATGGGAGATGGGAGAACAGAATGGGACATATTCCCTGAAGCTTTCAAATAATGTGTTCTCTCTTCTTCATAGCCAGAGAAGGTGAGCCCCTATAATACCCTCTGTTTAGCTATGTACTCCTTGAAGTTTCCTCACTGCTTAGAGGAGAAGGCTATTGGCAAATAAAAGATGAGTGAATGTACTGTAACACAGTCTGTTAACTATGGGTGCTCCAGGAGAGACACAAGCATAAACACTATCCAGTATAAAGTTTTTCTGTGCTTTGCATTGAAGCAATCCCCTTCCTGTCCATTCTTCTTTGCTAGAAGGCTCACTGGTGGACTGTGGTGGCTTTTTTTTTTTTTTTTTGGCTTAAGAAGCAATTTGTAATTAGCTTTCCTCCACCACACTCCCTCTCTGCCAAAACAAACTTGTCAATAAAAGTCTGATGTTTAGATGCAAAAAAGATGTACATTTAATTAAATGTGAAGCTGGTTTGTGAGAATGGAACGTGTGGAGAAGCCACTAAAGAGCATCATACAGAGTGTAAAGAGCTGGAAGCAAATGTTTGAAGAAAAAGAACAGTGTGGATATTACGATTTCAAGCCACAAATATTGTAGCAGTGAAGCAAATGGTAAAGCAAGCAATTTCTGGATAGTTAAAAAAATATCTGCTAGTTGCATCAAATTAAGGCCTGAGAAAAAACTTCATAAAACTTGAGAGCGCTGTGGTTGGGACATACGTATAGAGAAGCAAATCTGGCGGGTGAGGTCCTGTGGGGCTCTGTGCGTGCTGTGTATCATGAGAGGGCTCAATTTTCAAGCCTTCATTAGTTTTACTAAACAAACATGCATTCTTGTTAAACATTTCTCCTGAGATGACAACTATTGACAATACATCTTCCTGAAGCATATGACAGTTATCAAACAAATAGCTGACAGTTTACAAAGTTTCCATTATTCTCTATTTGCTGAAGAAGCTCAAGGGTGCAACGGGAAGCTTGGCATCGGGAATGCTTTAGCAGTTAATGTTTTTGCACAAAATTTGTTAAGTGTAGAAACTGTGCTCAAGCATCAGAAGTGTTGATTCAATGGAAGCCTCAGTTTGGGGCCTGCTGTTAAACAGCAGTCTGGGGGGATATACGTGCTTTGGGAAAACCGCATGCATCAGCAGCAATTCAGTGTCATAAAAGCTAACATTAGGAGTCATGTTCATTTGAGCTTGTTGGGTGTTTCATGCACTTTTTATCTCATGGTACTGAAGACAGACAATACTGACTGGGGAAAAAAAAAGATTGCTCATTTCTTTACAATCTTCAAATGTGCAAACAACAAGAGGCTCTATTTTGATCTTTGTGTGGAGGATGCTGTTGTTGTGAAACACTTGCATGCAGTCCAAGCGTTGCTCTGACATGGTGTTTCATTAAGCTGAAATCGGCACAACGTGCACAACGAGGACAATAAAGTTGATTTTCTTACTTTGGGAGAATCATATAAAACATCTGAAAAGTGATGAAGGTTAAAATCCTCCTCAGAAATGAGAGAAATCATAAAGCAGTCAACAGCAAAAAAATCATTTGTTAATAGAGAAGTTATTTACCAAAAAAAAAAAAAAAATAGCAACCACTACGTTCTTTTGCAGGTGGAGCACCTTAGCATAACCGCAGTCGACAGTGTTGCTGTGTGAAAATACACTTCCCTAATGCTGAGGCAAACTTGTTTTCTGAGGAAAGCAGAATGCAAAGAGAAGCATTGGAACAATTTCTCTTTGGTCACATCAGCTAAAAATGCTCTTTTTGGAGCAGAGAAACATGCTGAATCATTTAGTTAACTTACTATCTTTTATACTTGATTGTCTAAGCTGATATAAAGCCATGGGAAGGCTTCCTTTTTGTTTCTTTTCAGGCTGCAAATCAGAGCTGAAGATAAACAGCCTTCAAATTGCCTCTTGCTAAACACAAACAATTACAGTAAGAGACAAATAACAGTGTATGCATGAAAGTTTAATTTAATACATGATGGTATATATAATCTATCAAAGATGGCTGTCTCAACGCCATTTTCCATGACAACAAAAAATGGTAAATTTTGTTGTTTACTAAAATACAGAACTGATGAAAAATGACAATAACCCAAATATGTGAACTTTGGCTGTTAGTTTGCATTAAATTTGTTAATAACTGCCACCATTCCTGACTGCTGCCTTCTTAATCAGCAGGAAAATAAGAATCTTATGCTAAAAACCCAAACAGACTTCCTATTTCTTTCCAGGTCTCTCTCACAGAGACCCACGGGAATGGGTGGCTGTAAGGACCCCTGGTACCATGGCTCCTGGCAGGGGACAGCTTCTGCTCCCCTGAGACCATGGGTCTGCCTGACCCTGTGCTTAAACACTAGTGAGGAGGATTTCAGTTTCACAAGCTACCCTGCTCCAATGATGTAACCATGACTGTACCAAACCAAAGAGTCTCTTATACCTTTTTAATTATTGTTTTCCCTCTGCATTACTTATATGTCCTTTGTTACTTCATAACGCAGTTAATCTTGTCACACTGCCAGAGGAGATGAGGAATAGCTGATCATACTCATTAAAACAACATCCCTTTATATACTGGGATATTCTCCTTCTAGCCTTTTATTCTCCCTCCTCCCTGGCAAGGCAGACCCATTTCTGCCAGCCTCTCCCTGCAGCCTTTCCTGGTTTATCAACTTCATATTTTTGGCCTGCCTTCTAGTATCTGCCTTCAGAGCCCAAAGCCAGGCTCACTATCCCAGCTGAGACCTCAGAAGCATTTGAAATAAGTGTTTTCAATGGCTGTCATAGGACGAGTGTGTTGACCAGTCGAGGATGTGGCTTTTCACTTTCTGAGAAAAAATTCTGAAAAGCGACATCGCACTGCTTGCCCAGTTTGAGGCGCACAGTAACTGCCACATATTTTCAGCAATGCTGCTGTTTACCTAGTCTGTGCACTTGATTTTTTGTCTTTTCTGTTTCCAACAGACAACATGACATGACCATTATGGGAGACACCCACTTTTTGATCGTATGAGCCAAAGCAGGCTGGCTCTCACCTCACCTCCTCTCACTCTCCACATTTTGCATCCTGATTTACAATGACACCAGTAGCAATGACCCACCGGGGCTCTGGTGTTACTGGGAAATCAGGGCTGCCACACGGGAAGGGCTGCGTGGGCTGTGTGCCTGGCCTGTGACCATGGTTTCCAGATCTTGCTGACATTCAGTACCACAGAATCTATAAGATGCGGAAAGCCTCGGCTGCCCTGTAGCACTGGAGCGGGGTGCCAGCCCCCCTGCTCCTCCCTGACACGAGCCCATGTCCTGGAGCCTGAAGGCTGTGCGCACAGCAGGCACTCGGCTGGGCTGGCCCTTGTAATGCTTGGCTTTCTCCTCATTGTGTTGCTGTGTGCTGCTTCCCCCCATTCAAAGCCAGTGCTAAGGCAAGACCGGCATCACCGGCCTGTTTCCATGCTGGTAGCTGCATCTCCGCGTGCAGAGAAGATGCTTTTCTCTCTCATATTGCACCACAGACACGGTGCAATGTGGTAAAAGGCGGATATAACCACAAGAGATTTTTTTTTTTCCTGTGGTCCAGAGACAAAACCACAGCTGCCAGTGGTTTTGCTGCAAGTCCTGCAGTTGCCAGACAGGAGATTACACCATGATGCTGGGCTTGCACTCCTGCCTCCTCGCTCAAGATTTCTAGGTACCTATTGCCAAATTCCTGTAAGTGTGGCTCTCTCCCCATTCCTGGGCATCCTTGTGCCACGTCTGTGATTACTGCGGGAGTTTCGGCGGCAGCCCTGTCCCACCCAGGCAGTCCTGCTGCAGCAATGGCATGGTGTTTTAGGGCTGGGAGGAAGCACTGGCTGCAGTTTCAGCCTGCTCAGGAACCCTGGAGTCATCTCAAGTGCACCGACAGACAAGGCTAGCTGGTGCTGAGGACCTGACCTCTACCATATACGTATTTTGGAGTTTCTCTTGACTCTAGCCCTCATCCAATCCCATGGACTGAATGTCCACTAATGGCCAGAGCAAATTAGTTTTTGCTCTTGCAACACATCTTCAAGCTTAGTTTTGCACAAAAGAAATCCAATTTGGGATCTCTGGGACTGCTTTCTGCTGCAAACTGAAGCGCAGTAAGTGGGGACTACCACAAAATTCACTTCAGAATTGCACTACAGATCTGAACTGAAACATGAACGTGAAAGTACCTTAGATTGGTACTGTTATATATTTGCTTTGTCAAGGAGAAGCTGAAGCTCAGGAAGGCAGCTGGGAGACCTGACTCATTACAGTTACCTTGCAAAGGTTATTAGGTGTTAGGAGTGTGCTTCAACACCACCCGTTAGCAAATGCACTTTAAGAAACACTAACAGTGACCGCCACACAGCAGGTAGTGGGGAGTACAGAAGTTTTGGACAAGGTCAGTGGAAAACCAGGTGTCCCATTTGTGGGAGAAGGGCAACATGGATGAGCCATAGATGAAATGCCAATCATCTCACTGCCAGTTCAGTCAGAAAGTGATTGCAGGTAAAATCATGTGTCTTGTGAAGTTTGTTATTTTTCAGAACTGTTAATGTTTTCCTGCAAAAAGGATCCTAAAATACAAATGTTGCTTGGTGTGTGAACATCAACTACCACTTTGGAATTCACCTGTTTCCTTCAGGAGACTGGTCAGAAGCTTGTGCTCTCTTAAGGCATTATTTATTTCCAGAAATAATGCAAATATTTTATATGCTTGTCTTCAGGAGTCAGGATTAATGTGGGCCCTGAAAACGTATCAGTGATGAAGAGATTCTGACAAACTCAGTTCCCCAGGGAATGTCAATGACAAGTCTAAGATGTGGTGTTTATCCTCTCAACAGATTGACTTGCACCCAAACAACCAGGCAAACACTGCCTTAAAGTGGTAAAGCATTTGCAGTTATAAACAAATTATTTTAAAAGATAATGTATTTCACTGGCTATCAAACTAAAACAGAATAGGTTTTTTTATATCATTCATTACCAAAGGTGCTACTGCTGACTTTGCTGCAACAGAAACAGAGAAACCTTTCTTTGCTTTCTGCACAACCATACATAAAATTATATTTCTTATTTCAAACACTGGTTTCCACCGGTTTCAGACACTCTGCCTTCTCTATTCCTCCATTCTTTCTTCATTCCTGCCTAAACCAGCATAAGATATATCACTCAACTCAACAGGAGCCATGGTGTCACCACCAGCCCAGAGCTCCCCCGGGAGAGACTGGCAGAAAAGCCCTGACGGCATCTGCAGTAGGATGCGAAGGGCACAGCCAGGCTTTTTGTTTGCTTGTTGCTTAGATGGTACCAAACCCCTCCTTGCCATCAGCGGCCCCAGAGCAAATCCTGCAGCCCTGAGCAGCTAGGAGATGCTGACGCTTGTCAACTTAAGGTCTTCATCCTTTTAGTGAATCTTGAATACTCAAAGCTTTTTTGTCACCGATCTGCCACGTATTAGCATAAATGGAAAAAACAGGATCTCTTCCCACTGTCCTCTCAGGAAAGCATGGTAGGTAAATGTGCCGGGTAGCATGAAGGGATGTCTCTACACTCTCATGTCAAGGTACTCACAAGTTTACCCTGGAAACCTTGTCCTCAGGTCTCTGCAGTGCCCACCTGCTAGTATGCATCTGGTGTGCATCAGGTGTGCGCCCACTGAAAAACCTGGCCTGCGGCAGGGACCCATGCCCCTCAGTACTGTCTGGATGTCACTGGTCCCACAGCCCCAGAAACCACAAAGCCTAAGTACAAAGCAGGGCGGTGCTGTGCCATGGGCTGTACCAATAGAGGACAAAAAGGCCATCCCTCCCCCCACAACACTGGAACTCTAACAAGTAGCAGCTTACAGGGGTAGACAGACAAGAGCCAAAGCTGGGCCAGGTCCCCCCCTCTTTGCCTCCACCTAAAAAGCTTGATGAATAATGTTACAGCGTGAGGTTAGGGACCAGGGAAGGAATAGCTCCTTGGGGTCTCCAGCAGCTCTCTGCATGGCAACTTTTATAAAGAAATGGTTTAATGCTAAAAAGCAAAAAAAGAAGCCAAAAATATGTCTCATTTTCAGTATTTTATGATTGAAAGCTTAAACATTATGAGCACGAGATTTGCCAAACACAGGTCTCAGCTTGGGTAGGTTTTTTCCTGTTCTGCAAAGTAAAATATCTGGAATCTGGTAATCTTGCATTAAAAGCTAATTTTAAAAGCTGTATTTAAAAATTAGTTTCAAATCCTTTTGTTCTGTTTAAACTTATAAATATAGATAGTGTAGTTTTAAACAGAAAATTGAGCAAAGCATCAGCAGGAGATTTAGCCTGATTGCTGTGCATGTTTAAAAGAAAAACACTCTTAAGCGCTGTGACATTCAGTTTTTAAGAAACCCAGTTTAATTATATTTTCCCTAATTAAGGATTTCATTATAGGGGATCACATGATTTAATTATATCAATACCCCAAAGACCTGATTGTGAACATAAAATGTGGATTAAAAAGATGCCTCATCACTTAATTACCTGCTAGATTGGAACAGATCCATGTTGTAGGTCAAAAGGGACATAAAATGCAGGCTTCTGCCTCCCTCTTTGTTGTGTGTGAAGGGCTCTGAGCATGGGGAGAGAGGGAGGGAGGGAGTGCTCTTGTGTGTGTAATGGGAGTGATAATTACCTGTGAGCAGTTTTCTAAGCATATATTGAGACAGACAAATATATTTTAATTAATTTATTTCTTTTAAATTTTTGGTAAGTCTGTAGTGGAAGTGAGCTGCGTACTCCAGCTTACAGCCTAGTGGATGCCTGCATATTTCTTCTTCTCAATATACAAGGTCTTGTCTTTCAGAGGAAAAATGTCAAGTAGTGGGAAATCTTAGGCTGGGGATTTAGCTCCTTCTGAAGTGAGCAGATGGGTACCTGACGCTGTAGGACTGGGGCTGTCTCTGTGTCCCTCCAGCACGAGGCCCCTGGGGTGGCCACACTTCTGGAGGTTCCCTGCCTCTGAGTAGCTGGGGCTGGGGTGGGGGAAGGAGGGGAGGAAATCTTTTGGGATATCAGTATAAAGCTGAGTGACAAATTTTAACCTGCCCAAACCTAGGTTACCACACACGTCTCTTCCCCATCCTCTAACCACCCAGCCGCCATTCCCAGGAGGGAGCTTGTAGAGGTCTCTTTGCCAGCGAGCACCGAGCATATGGAGGGGGAAGCTCCTTATCGCTCACTGTGGTCTAGGTTTTTTTTCTGTCATTGGATATGCCTTCCCACCTCCCATGTCCCTTACAAGCTTCTACCAAGTAAAGCTAGAAATCTGGCCTTTGTACCTGATGATTCCACAGTACAGAGCACGTTCTCCCAGCAAGAAAAGGTCATACAACATAGCTCCCCACAACTTTCTGAGGGGGCTGAAGGGTTGCAGGATATCCACATAAGGTTAGGTTTTTATCTTCCTACATGCCATAAAAAGGAAATCTCCCTGCAGCACTGCCCCAGCAGGTATCCTGCTTCTTCCCAGCGCCCTCAGGGCCAGCAGGCTCTGGCAGGGACAAATGAGGCAGCAGGTCTGTGGTTGCTTTGCTGCTCCTAACACTGCACTGTCCCAAGAGCCAGCTTTGCCTGTACCCAGACCCCTCTCTGATGTGGAGAATGACTCTTGAAAGAAATACTGCACAGCCACCAGGAAGGCTGGTCTGAAAAGAGAGGGCAGGGTGCTCCCTTTCCTAGGGAAGATATCCTCAGGCACATAGGAGTGGGTGCTCCTTTAAGCAAGAGGACAGCCTTCAAGGTGTCCCTTTGCTCTCTGGTGGCTGCCTGGTGGCTGCAGCATCCTTCACCCTCAGACATCATCCTGGAAATCCTGCTGCAGTGGTGATGCCCCTGCCTGGCATAAGCTCAGAAACCAAAACCTGTGCCAAGTTTGGGTAGCAAGGTTAGGTAAGAGCAAGGTTTCCTGGCTGCAAGGCAGCTCCCTTGAAACTACTGCTAAAAGCTGATGCTGATACATCCCAGGTCCTTTCTATGGCTTTTCTAAAGGCACCAGGGAGGATACAGAACTGGATGGTCCAGTCATTTAGGGCTAGTCTCAACCAAGCCACCCTGACACCTTGTCACAGGAATAAGCCAGGTCTGCACCCCACAGCCGAGGCCAGCACCTACCTGTGGACACTTCCACCCCATCCCTCTGCCCCTGGGCACAGCCACCCCACCCCTCTTCCCCTGGGCATGGCCACCCCACCCTGCCTGCCCCGTGGGAGGAGGAGGCTTTGTGCACACACTGGGGCAATGTGCCTGAGTGATGTGAGGCAAGGGAGCACACTAGACTGTCAAATTAACATCTGCAAGTGGCACAGTGCTATGGGACGAAGACCCATTTCTTTGATTTGATCTTATTTTCCTAAGCAGGGAAATGCCCCAGTGACAGCATCACTGCAGATGGCATCACAAAGCCCCGGCTGGCACCAGCTGAGTTGGCACAGTCAGATTATCATGTTCGAGTTTGTGTCTGTCTTTTCTTTTTTCGCTGCTTTGCTGTGCTAATAGCATTTCTATTACCACTGAGCTTCCTCGAAAGGACAGAGACCAACATAAGAAGCAAATTTCATTATCACTGGCAAAAAAAAAAAAACGGGTCACAGAAAAAGCTAAACAATGTTAGTCTATTTTTTTAATTCTTTCTTTTTCTCCTCCCTCCCTCTCTCTCTCTCATCCAGGCTTAAAGGGAGGCTGGAATTGAAGTCGTGGGGTCTCCAGGGCAGTACTGCGGAGCAGTGCTGCTTAATGGGGCAGCTGGTGGAGAGAGCCAAGCACATGTTTCCTTTGCAGTTTTCATCTTCATACTTCACAGGGCCCAGGGACTGATTGATGGAATTCTTTTTTTTTTTTAAACATAGCTTTCTTGAGGCCTAGAGCCTGCCTCTCTCAGCCACACTGAACATATGTCCACATATTCCCTTGGGCAGTATTTAAATGTGTGCATCCATGTGGCTGTATTTGTTTAGTGTGTGCTCCCACTGATCTAATGGGACCTTTCCCATGACCCATTGCTTCCCTAAGTTTGCCACTTGCTGCTGTCAGGCGAGAGAGGCTTTAACTTGGATGGCTGTAGCTGTAAATGAATGGGATTTTTTTTTTCCCTTTTCAGTCCTTTCGACTGAACCCTCTTGCTGATGGATCATCTAATGCAGTTTAGTTGAGAACCCTTCCTCGTGCTGTTAAAAAAAGCCAAACCTAAACAGACCCCATCTGTTACAATCCTATGTCGATTTATGTGAATGCAAAATTTGTTGGGCTGCTCTCTGCTTGTTAATAAGCCATCCTCTGAGAACAACCTTCGTTCCTGGAAAATGCCCGGCAAGACGTGCATTTCTTGCTACATTGGATACCTCTAGTGCTAAACTTTTCCAGGAACAGGAAAAGCAGTAGTTGCACATAGCACTCCCTTCCCTTCGAGGAGGCACCGTGCAATTCTGCATGGTATTTAACTTTCCCAAGGCAGACAGCTCAGCGAGACCTGAATCAGAATAAAACTGTCTCTAAGACATTTCCAGCATACACAACCTGCTTGAATAATACCAATACTGCTCAGAGGATGAGACTAGAAGCAGATTATTTACATTTCCAACTATTGCAGCTTTGTGCGGGGCCTGATCATATCATACCTTTGCTCTGTCTTTCTTTTTTAGCTAAAAGCTTGAAGGATCCCATATGACATAGGTACAGGAGGTGTTCAAATGAGTGCAGAAACCATGGCTGGCTTCATATAGCTGACAAAGTGAAAAACTGTGTACATCTTCCACAACCAGCATTTGCACACATTTAAAGCTGTGCCAGGAAATACCATAATGTATGCAAAAACTATATCCAGTGTACATTTAAAAAGAGATTAATTATATTGCCTGCTAGAGCTCTTGCTCAAAAGCAGAGCTTTCCTGTGCAGCACCAATGCAGCGAGACTATCCCTGCCCTAAAAAGCTTAAGTGAAACATTGGAGGGCTGAGAGCTGAGATGAACTGCCCTCACATCCCCGCCAAGCTGCACATGGGACACCTCTCCTCTGACCTTCTGGCAAATGCCCCCAGTGTTACACCACGCCAAATCCTGCTCGAGGTGAGGCTGAGAGCAAACCTTCCACCCCTGTGCCATGGGCATGGGCTGGGCTCCCGCGTCCAGCACTCTCCACATGGGTCATGCCAGCAGCCAAGAACAGCATATGGGAATTCACTCTGGGCATCCAAATGTCAGCTGTGGACCTAGACTCAGCTATCTCTTTTAACTTGACATAGGTTGGGAATAACATCAGCTGAAGAACAGGAATGAATATACAAAATGCAGAGTGTTTGTTAAACATTATATTTTCTATCAAGTAAAGAACAGTTTTACCAGCCATATCAGTAGGAAATGTGTCATGGACTGAGAAACAACACAAGAGAACTCAGTCATGCTAAGACTAAACTGACTTTTCGTAGGAGAATTATTTACTAAACAAGAGGACTGCAGCTATATTCCCACACATGGGACTGACTTCCCGGTGCTGCCTTACAACCTTTCCCTCCTTCAGCCTCAGCTCATATCTCTCTATGGGACTTGGTACAACAGCAACCTGGACTGAAAACGATATGAAAAAGTAGCTGCAGCCTGTTAAAAAGGATCTAGTAACATACTTCTGACTGGATCACACTAAAAGTCAAAGTGAGTAGGTCCTTTGCAGAAGGCCATTGAAATTAATGGAGCACGTACTAACACTCTGAAGTCTGCTGGCCTTTTGCTGTGTATTTGTTACTTGTCCTTTTTGGCTTTGTTGTTCCACTTTCCTACCACTCTCCAGCATCACGGATTACTTGTCTTGATTCCCTCTCTGCTCTCCCCTCTCATCCTCATTCCCCCAGACTGCCCACTCTGCCCACCCCTTCCCCGCTCTCTTCCTAGTCTCCCCCGTTTTAATTTTTCCCTTGCTAGCATTTCATCTAACTTAGCATCTGCTCCCGCAGCCATCCCCACAGGGAAGGGCTGGCAGAGCAATGCCTCATGCCAGCCCATTCCTGAGGACCAGTGCTGCGTTCCCTCCTGGGCTATCCATCCCCGCATACGCCCAACACTGCCAAGTCACAACAGTAATTAAATTAGAGTTTTGGATTTGTTGGCCCAGCCCAGCCAGGAGTGACAGACAGTTCCCAGGCACAGCCCAGGGCTTGGCGGGGCACACAGACCATTCCCAACAGGCAGCTCAGATGCAAGCAGCAGCTTTTGGCAATTAGAGAGTTTAGCTGCATGGACTTTGCATGGACATTAGCTGGCCTCAGGGCCAGGGAATGGGCCCTAGCACCATTTAGATTGCTAATATAGTGCAGCTATTGTGGCTCGTGGTGTATCAAGCTTGTGCATTAACATTGTGCACTGTTCAGGTCCGGCGCAATCTACAAAAAGTGATAACGCACAGGTACACACTTCACAGAGGTTTTCCCCAAAGTGGTCACTCACTTCTCACCAATGCAGTCATGTTGCCTCCTGCAGGAAGGTTTTAAGAAGCTCTGCACAGCAAGCTGCCATTGAGCAAATGCTGAATGCTGCCGCTATACCCAAACTGCTTTTAACAGCTGGGATGATGAGCACGATTAAAACATCATAGTATCCATTTCTAACATGCGTCTACATTTTTAATGTCACATTCTGATTTTTTTCTCTCTTTTTTAGTGGCAAAAATTCAGAGGAAGCACAGTCACTGCCAAAAGCATGCGTAACAAAAGCCATCAGGTTACCTCAGGGGCTGACAAATGACAACATGTTATTATACATATGGTAAGTCCTACTGTAGAGATGCTGTCATGTGATCTTCTGCTGGGATGTTAACACTGGTGGTTTTGTCACTCTCAAAAAGAAGGGTAAGGTGATGGATTAGCTCATTTACCCCTTCCAAGGAAATATTTCTTTTCAAGTTGATTTTTAGCCTTACTTTCTTTAATCTACTGAACGGTCCACCTGCTGGAAAATACTCTGGGAATGGGTGACCAGTGCAGAATCCTGATTTTGCTAGAGTTTTATGGTTTGTTTTGTTTTTTTAATTCTTTGTTTCTAGGATACTGGTCCCAGGAGTTTAGCAGGCACTGTTGTACGCACGGGGTATCTGTCACCACCCCTCCGCACGGCTGCCTTCAAGGATTCGAGACTGGTTGAGGACGCCAGTTGGTTTGTGCACTTTGGAGACTGTTAGTCAGAAAACTTTAGAGGCACATTCCAAATATGGCTATAATGTCCTCATGAGGTAGGAAAAAAGTTCAAGCATCTATCCCCCAGCTGGGTTTTGCAGACTGTAACCCAGCCAAAGAAACAAAGCAGGGTCTCCTGCTGGTTGTAAACCTTCCCCTCAGAAGATGGTGAGTTGGTAACATTAAAAAGGAAACAGACTTAAACCCCTCAGTATGTGCCGTAGTGATTTCTTCAGTCAAAATGACATCATAAAATGAGGGAAATTAATTACTAATTTCATCAACACTTTCACCCTTGTTGGTTAAATCTGAATGGTTGCTTAAAAGGTATCTAGTTGGCTACCTAAACTTTGATGTCTAAAAGTTGACTGGTTAGGTAAAACCTGTCTCCTATCAGCCCATGTTGATTGTGTTAATGACAGTAATGAAGTTTCAGCTCTTGCTTGCATCTTATATGAACCATTCCATAATCTTGCACTGGGTTGTCCAATTTAGATTTTTAATATGGAAGCAGCATGCAGATCTTCCCCAATACATTAGAGTGTCTCCTGTGCATCAAGATTTATTTTATAAAAATCACAATGAATGAGGTAAAGCGATCCTGGGCCACTCCTTTGACAACTCTTGAATCCATCTGGGCTTCTAACTGTAGTAGCCACTGCCAAATATCTTTCTTAATCACTCTTGCAACAGAAAATAGTTCTGGTTTATAACTTCACATAAGCATGACATCTGGCTTCTTACCAAAATAATTTGCTTTCTAATAACATAAGATGGTGAAAAATGATGCAATTAAAGTTCTAAATTGCAATAAAGTTCTAAAGTGCAATGGTGGCCAAGATGAGAAATAACCCTTTTTTAAGCGTTTGTTTTGATGCTGAGTGAAATTTACCTTTTCTCAAGTCCATTTCTTTCTGGTCTATTTCTTTACGGTCCATTTCAGGAACATGATGTCCTTCATCAGTAGCTTCTGTGACCCCATCATTCACTGCCCACAGCCATCTCCCTCCTCTCTGCTGAGCTTGCCAGTCATTTTGGCAGCCTTGATTTTTCTTCTCAGCTTTACTATTGGTGCCTCTGTCTAAACTGAGGAGGGACTCAGAAATGCTACCAGGTCACTGCAGAGCAGGATAAGACCCAACTGCCAATCTCACATCCCACTTTCATCAGAAAGTGGCTTGTTAAAAGTTATGAAGTGCTCACAACCCTAAAGTAAGCCATAGTAGAGCACTACAATTTAGTTCAGATGCAATTGGTGTGATCTTTTGGCTTTCTGTAAAGAAACAGTCATTTCTGACACAGACAAAGCCTGATTTCCCCTTGATAACAGGTAATTTTTCTTGCAATGTGAAATATGGAGTACAATGGGAGTGCTGAACATAATAAGGCAAGCAAAGTAAATCCTCTGTGCTTGAAGGTCTCAGCTGGAGTGCTGTGTCCAGGCTGGGGCACTGCACTTCAAGAGGGATGTGGACCAACTGGAAACAGTCCAGGGAATAGTGATGAGAGAGCTCAAAAACGTAACCTATGAGGGAAGGCTGAAAGAACTGAGGTTGTTTAGAATAAAGACAGGACTAAGAGGAGATGCAGTAACATAAATGCAGTTATGTAAGTGGTTGCTGCAAAGAGGAAGGAAATAAACTCTTCTCTATATTGACTGTGGACAGGACAAGAAAAATGGGCTGTAGTGGAGGACTGCAGATGGATGCAGCCTTGGTTTTCTGGTGGAGTGGTGGTCTGAATTTGCAGGTGATGATCTGAGCAGCAGGGAAAAGGGAAAATCCACGGCTCAGATTGTCCCTCACCAGTGCAGTCCACACCTGTAAAAGTAACATGTTCGACCCAGAGCAGAGAAGGAGCCTGAGGCTGGAGGGAATGCTGACAATCAGGCCAGCTGTGGGGAGAAACAAAATGTTTGTTTGGACAATTTGCATCTGTTGCTTTTCTTAACCGGATAAGAGAGTACACTATGTAATATACACACACCAGCCTCACTTACCGACAGAGACTTAAAATATTTATATCACGGACAAACAATGCCAAGGAACTCCCCTACAAATGCAGTGATTTAATAAACACAGTACTGCAATGTAGCATTTATCTTTATTATATATAATCAGCTGTTGCTTTTACTTGAGTAGAAATAAAGTCAAACTGAGCCAAGGTAAGACGGGAAGGCTGGAAGGTTCCCATTTCCCCAGTCCCAGCCATACACACCTTTTTGGCTTTTGCGAGTCCATGTGGGATTTAAGGCTGTATGAGGCACAGCTAAGCGATTCCTGCTCCGGCCCCACGAAGGACTGTGCATCTTGCAGACCTAATGAGGTCTCCCCTAGCAAATAGCTCCTCTCCTCTGCCTCCAGAAACTAGTTGCTGGAATAAACATTTTCCATAACACCATTGAATAAACATGTATGTATGTATCTAGGCAAAAGATGCGCATTGCTTCCCAAGCAAAGGTCAGCAGGATATCTTGCTGAAAACACAGGTTACCTCTACATGAAGATCTTTATTCTGGACAACAGGTACCAGGCCTCAGACAAACCCAACCCAGTGCTCACAGTTCACTGCCGCGCACTATACAACATTAAAAAAAAAAGTGAAGGTGTTACACTGTGACTTTAAAGACAGTTAGCTCCTAATCACATGCTAGTATTATATAAATCATTTAGGGAATGATTGGCAGAATGAACTAGCTATCTCAGATGCATTTTCTCTCTGAGCAAAATGCTATTAGTACATATGTACACAAAAAAACCCCAAACATGAGAGTTGAAGCGATGAAGGCATTTGTCAAAGGTATTTATATTCTCTCTAAATGTAGTCATTTTTTCATACGCTTATGAATGTGATCCAGTCTGTAGCTTTGTCTTTTTTCTGTAGCGATAGTTCTGTGGTCTTCTACCTTCATGTAAAATAGGGAATTGCCCCGAAGAGCATTTCATCAAGAAACCACAGTTTTTAAATGAAGCTTTGCTTCTGAAGAAAGAATTTCACAAATTGCTCCAAGGTCAGGGTAGAAGTTGGCCCATTCTGTGAAGACTTGTGAAAACACAATGCCAGCAGGCTCCGAGAGTGGTATGAACACTTTTCATGCAGTCTGAAGGTGCAAATGGATGTAAAGACACAAACGTTACACATACATAAGGAAAACTTAGTCCCTGGGCAGCATGATGCCAGAGCTGTGGTCGTTAGCAGATTTTGTTCCACGTGACTTTATCGCAGTTCATAGTAACCCCAGTGGCATCTCTCCACCAGGTCCCTGTCACCCCCATACCCACCCCAGCCAAGCCCTGTATCGATATACCCAAATTACACTGGCCTGCACACTCCTTAGTGCTTTTCAAGACAGGGTTGGGCTTTTTCTTTTCCTTCTGATTGAAAGTTCAGCTAGACAGCAACTTGTTTCATGTCAAAGCAAGGATAAAGTTGCCTAAATGGACATCACCAGGAAAGGTGTCTGCTAAATAATGATGAGTGCTTCACAAGTATAGGCGCCAGTGTAATCTCATCACAAATTAACTTAATTGAAAGCAGAATAGCCTCCTCCTGAAGAGTCATTTACTTGCTCTTACGTGATCTGTTGGGAAAGTACCTGGCTGTGGTGTCTCCCAGTGCCAGGACAATGAGATCTCTGGGGTGAAGGAAGGGATAATTTGAACAGTACATGGATTACCTGAAGTTACAAAACACTCAGGAGTAGATGAGCTTCTCGAGGAGACCATTAACAAGTGCTGTTATGGATTCCCAGACAAAGGTCATAAGTGGTCTTTCCACCAGCCTCTGGTGATTTTCCATAACAGCACCTATTTGTCACCTGGGTCTGGAAGTCGTATGACCATGGGGTGTGAAATATGCCCTAAGTAACACTTCAGACAAGTGTCAGGATGGCTTATCCAGGCTGTGCTGATAGCATGGGGCTAATGTGCTTTCTGGAGCACAGCACAGGAATGGTCCCTCAGTCACCAGGCAGGAGGGAGCGTACACCTGGGTTTCCTTCCAGAGTAGGCAAGGATGTGCAGGGGCAGGGATGAGAGAATGCTGCATGTGGCATCCTGGGGGGGGACTGCAGAGCAACCTGCACCACTCTGCAGACACAGGTCTCCTGCATTTCAGGATGTATTCACAATGCTCCTCAGTGAGGCTGCTTGCAGCAAGGTGAAAGTGCTATTGGGAAGATTGAGGAAAACAGTCAGTAGTGTGTCAAAACTACAGTGCCAAGCCTTCTGCAAAGCCCAGGTGCCGTTCAGCAATGGAGGAGGTACAGGGTGGCCTGTTTAAGGATTTCTGCTTCTTCCCCAACATCCTGGATACCTGCAAAATCCCTCCTGACTCCTGGTTCATGTTTGGAGGGGCCTTGGGACATCCCATGTGGCAACAGGGAAGACAACAGGGGCCCTTTTCTCTACAGGGTTTAAGACCAGAGCTGGACACCTTACCCAAGGCAAAGCAAGGGCCACCAAACCAGAGGAGGCTCGTCCTGGCTCACAAGAGGGACAGCTGAGGAGCACCTCCATAACCATCGTCCTCAGTCACAGGCAGGACAGAGGGAGTTGGTAGGGCAGCCCTGGAGCACGTCCTTACTGAAATAGGGCCTCTAACACCCACTGGAAACCATCAGTAAATACCCGGTTCCTCAGTTGCCCTAGCAGGTGGGCATAATTGCCTGACAGGCACCCCGGTATTCATGCCATGGAGATGAACGTGTGGTGAGAAGAGGCATGGCCACTGCTCAGCGGAGTAGTGACTCCATGAAAGGGGCAACTTTGAGGCCAGGACACTGTGCAGGTGCTCCTGGGTGCTGGGTAATTTCTGGACACGAATGAATACGTCATGTCCTCTTCTGCTTTGCACCTATAGGTATTAAAGTGATAATGCTGCAGCAGAGCTGCAGCTCCTTAAACCCATGCTTTGATCATGGATGTCAACGACACCTAGAATAAAGCATGGAGAAGTGAGCACTGTCAAGGAACTGAAGGATGGAGAAAAAGGAAGTGGGTGGCAGCTGGGGGTGTAGCATGAGCAGAGACAGCTGGGCAAAAGCTTGGTGCCCCTAAGGCACATTCACACAGTGGCGGAGCACAGGCTGGCAATTACCCCCCAAAAAACCTTCATCTGCTGCTTGGTGTTTTTATTAGAAGTCCATTGTCATGTCTCAGCAAAATGTGGGCTGTGCCTCATCAAGGCAGAAATGTGTTTCTTCCTCCTTTCCTATTTTGATGTATTTCACTTCCATATAATCTCCAGAGGGATCATTTAGCCTGTTCAAATGCCTTATTGAGGAAGGACCACATTGTTCTTCCAGCCTTCGTGCGGCTTCGGAATGTGCCTCTTCCTGAGCGCCCCCGCGCATGGCCAGCCCGTGATAAAGCAGAGGCAGCTTTTCTCTCATTGTTTCGCCTTGTCTTCGCCTTTCTCTTCCCAGCTTCATTTGTCCGAATACTAATTTGTGTTTATAACAAGAAGCGGTTCCCGCACCTCCCCTTTGTTGCTTAATTGAAGGGAAACTGAGCAACAGGTGGATCTCAGGAAATATCATTAGTCTTTTTCGATTGTTTTTGGCACTTCTTTGAAAGAAAAGTTCAGCTCAATGCAACGGGCTATTCGCTGTTTCCAGGCTAATTACTGCAGGACCCAAACGAGGAGCGTATTCGAACACGTCTAATTTAGAGAAGGTGAGCTGTTCATCCAGCTTGGGATTATTTACAGGCTTAGAGTTACACAAGTAGTTAAGGACTTTGATGAAGCTGAGCCATATAACCAAACCCATAAAGGAAAATGAATCTCTTGAGTTTTGCACAGCACAGAAATACCATTCGTGCACAGAAACACAATCAGCTATGAACCAGTGTGTTCATGTTTATCTAAGGGCTTCCTTTTAACCTATTCTTTTGTTCACAGAGAATAGAAACAGTGCATAAGGACAAAAGTATTGTCATATGTTTGATTTTGTGAGGTGCTTGTTAAGGGAGATGGCAACTGGAAAAGAAAAGCTAACCAGGGAGAGTTCTACCTTGGCTCCTCAGCTCACAAATCTGAAAAGTCACAGAGAAGGATGCTAAAGAAAACGAGCAGCATGATCCTTCAGCATATGGTTTTATCCCAGTAATTCCCAGTAGGACAAAAGAGGCAAAAGCTCACAGTGTGCTCCTTCTATCACTTTGTAGACAAAGCTCCGATTTCTGCTATTTTTAAAACTAGAACCCCGGGGGAACATGTCACCATTGAAAATCAGCCAAATGCATTAACGAAGCACTCCACCTGTTACAAGAATGCAGGCAAAGGGCTGGATGATGGCAGCTCCCACTTGATGGCCAGCAATCAGGATATTCCTTACATGTGATATACAGCGATTATTGACCAGCTGAAAATCCAATCTTGGCATGTGCTTTGTAGTTCAAGGCTTGAACAATTAAGCAAGTCAGAGGAAAAGAAAAGGAGAGCATCTTCTTTAATTTCAAGGGTAGGATGGTAGGTACACAAAACCTAGGCATGCAGAAAGTCCTTTAAATTTTACTGGTTTAGTGATACTGAACCATCATCACCTGAAATTTAGCTGCTTCTTGTTTCTCTCCACTGAGAAACAGGGAAGCTCAGCATAGAAATCTTCCGACATGCAATGTGTCATGGGCTGTTTGGAGTAGGAGTAGTCAGAGGGTGTTGACAACAGCAGGGCAAGAGGTGGTACAGCAAAAACACACACACACTCCACTACAAAAGCTAGGAAAGCCAAGGACAGTGAAATCATGATTAAACAAGCATTTCTTCCCTTGACATGGGAACAGGGATGGAAATAGAAAATCCATGGCTTTTTAGAGATGTCTTTATGGGTTTATAACTGTAAATACTCCCTTTTTAAAGGGATGTATTTAGGAAGCAAAACTGTTCCCTTTTCATGAATGATCTATTTTACAGGGCTTAAAAATACGTCAAGGTTTGCTGCAGTAAATCCTCCTCATGCTGTAACTGAGTAATGTAAGCAACTTGGGTTGCCGTTTAAACAATTCCCAGTGTGTGGCATGGCCAGTGCAGTTTGAAATGCCTCTGTCTATCTAAACAGAAACAGATGTTTGAACAGCAGAGCTGTGCAGAAGTCATTCTTCAAACAGTAGATTAAAACATCTGTCAGGACCATTGGATGGGACCAGACAAGCAGCAGCAGTATCAGCTGGGCCTGCCAGTCACGTCTGCCTCACCCTGGCAGTGGAAGGGAAAGGATGGGGGGATTTTGTCTGGTCTTTGCATGTGACATCCTCTTATTTTGCCATGTTTCTCCAGCAATTCGAAAGATTACAGACCCGGCTGTGCAGAACAACTCATAACCTCTCTCAGCATTGCCTCCTATAACTGAGGTCTTCTAGGTTTTCACTTTTCCTGTTAATGCCTTTTTCTGCTACTGCTGGCAGTCAGTATGAAAGCTGTGAAGTGTTGGTGACATGCCACGTTACAGCATTTTACAGTTATTCCCATCTGTCCTTCATGTTTCAGCATTTGACCAGTTTAGTGGCATTGCAAGCAAATTCTTCAGGCCTCGTTGGGTCAAATATATGACAGCCAACTAATCTCCTGCAACGTGCCCGCCGGAGCTGTGCCACAGGCAGGGTATTCATTTCCAGCTAAGCAAGAGTCCAAACCAAAGCCTTGGATTAACACCTCTTTTGCACTCACTCCCACCCCAAAATTGGAGCCAAGAAACTGATACAGAGTCAAGAAATGGTTCCAACTTTTTTGGTGAACGAAGTCAAAGCTCTGCATCCAAACAGCCCCTGAAGGATACCATTTTTACAGTCTGGATCTGAAATCTGAGTCTTGAATCCACCCTCTGTTTCCAACCCAAATTTGTTCGTACTTCTTGTTTTAGCATCCAGGAGAATTAACAGGGACAACCCTACCCTCCAGGCTGCTCATTTTGGGGTGGAGCCACTACGGCTGCATTCCCAGCCCCTTCCTCTTTCGAGCAAGCTCCTGCCCTGCATGCCCAAATTGAGGTTGGGGCCAGGTCTGCCACCCCGGCTCCTCGGGTGGTCCCCGGGAAGACCCTTGCCACCACGGCGGGACCGGTGCCGGGGCAGGTGGCACAGGGTCCTCTGCGAAGCCAGTGGAGCTCTCCCTTCCCTGCAGGCGAGTTGCTTTCTCATCATTTGTCCCCCAGCAGCCATTAATTGTGGGCTGTAGCGGCAGCAGATTACCTCACGACAGCCTGGCAGATGTGCTCTCACTGAATAAATAAACTCATTTATATGGCTGTAATGACTGTTGCTTCTGTGCTCTCATCATGAAAACTCCAGCCTATCTACAGCAGTTTATAAACAAAGCTGCTTTGCCTTTATGGAAAAGCAATTTGTGGCTGAGGAGCCTCAGCAACAACTCGTGCCAAATAGAGCTGAGGCCATTTCTCGGGGAACAGGTGTCCGCATCATTAAAGCCACCACCCCCCTTGGCATTAATTGCCGTCCCTGTTGGCACACTGAGAAAAGAGACCGGGGTTTGTCTGGGCCACAGAGACTGGCTTCCCCGCTCCCTCCTCAAGGTAGCCCCTCTGCCTCTGGCATTGCTGCAGCAGGGAAAAAGCCCTGACCCCATCGCTCGAGTGGTACGTGGTGGATGGACCTCGCTCTCCGGCGGCCGGGGCAGGGAGCACTGGGGAAATATCACCAGTGCGGGCTGGTGAAACAACAGTGTTCACAGGGGGAGAGAAGGAGACTGTTTATTAGAAGGAGCAAGTTCATTACCTTCCCCCTTCCCCTCTGTATTTATTTTAACTGTCCCCTTACTTCCCTCTCTTCTCCTTTGTTTCTTCGCTTGCTTCCTTCCATGTTACATTATTATTGCAAAAAGGAAAAAAAGCTTCACTCTGTATTTTCTTACCCTACTTGCAGCTTTAGAGCAATAAACTGCAACTAAAAAACACATCATGCCCCAAAAGGCAGCAAAGCACAGGCATACAACCTGTAGAAATAGAAGGCTGCTGGGCAAAACTCTCATTTAGGCGGGTTTCTCTCTCAGCCATCTGAATCACTGGAGGTGAGACTGTCTCTCCCACCTGCCTCCCCTCCTGGGGACTTTCCTCCACCTCTGTGGCCCAAGTAGCCGTGTGAGCCAGCTGCACATCACCACGAGCACAGAGAAAAGTGGGAAGCTTGAAGTTAATGGCACATCTTCCCCACAGACGGTCGTGGTGGTTAGCACCACACACGCGGTGCGTGCCCCAGGGAGAAGAGTCACGCCGCAGAGCCGCCGCGTGGTTGCAGTGACTTCACCCTGCTAATTATGGCAAGGCAGGAACACACTGGTAGCATTTAGGGGGTTTAGGTTATATCCACACTACAAAGTAAACAGGCTGCAAGTGACGTTTTAGTTTATAACCAAAGACAGGATGACTGGCTTAGTTAAATGCACTGGTAGCCTTGAGTTAGGGGATTTTCAGCGCAGATGGGAGCTGGGTTAAAGTGAGCCAGGGTTCGTCCTGAAACGCAGATCTCCTCCAAGAGAAAGGCATTGCTTGCCGAGTGGAGTTATTCTCACATCTACTTTAAGCCAGAGAAACAAATGTTTTCACAAGCAAGCAGGACACTGCTGCTCCGACAAACTCAGCCACAAGCGTGAGGCCTGGGGAACGTGACCGTGAAGACACAGGAGCAGCAAGGAGCCTTTCCAGGGCCGGAGCAAGGACAGCCATCCTCAGCAGCTGCCGGCCATCCATCCGCGTTACACTGCCCATGTCCACACAGCCCCTGCAGGGTCATTAACAGGGCTTTGCCATTTATCAGCCCACCTCTGCACGGCGGCTGCTCAGAGCAAGGATGCCCAGCCGGCTCAGTCCCCACACACCGGTGTGGGGCAGGGGCTCGCCGCCTCCTCCCTGCCCTTGCCCGCGGGCCATGGCCATGCGCCCGCCAGGCCGATGGTGAGTATTTGTGCAGCTGCCTAAACCATCAGGGATAATTGCCTCCCTTTCCCGCGGTTCCTCTTCAGCACCGGGAAGCGGCTGGGGGGTGAGGGGTGCCATGGGCTTGCAGCAAGCCCAGCAGCACCAGAGCCTGCCCCTATAGGGCAAGCTCAGCCCAGACCCTTTGCCAGCTCTTTGGGATTGCTAAGGGGCACAGAGCAAAAGAGTTAGGGACCAAAACAGGTCTTAGGGACGAACCCAGGAAGCGGTATCTTGCCTTCCATTAACTCTGCTGGTTTTACTCTCTGCAGAGTTAATTACAAATCAGTTTAATTGTTCTCTCGCTTGATAACTTTCTAATCTCTCAGAGACTTGCTGCACAGCAGGCTGTAAGGTTATATTTTATCACTTCTCTTTCCACTAACCCCACCATGTTAGTCTGCGGTCTGCTTCCTCCCTCTCTCCCCCGAACGTTAACAATTAATTTGATTAAAACCGACTTCGGCAATGGCTCCATTGAGAACCTTCCCTCTGCTCCCCACTAGCCACAACGGCTGCCACGCTGTCAGGTCACGAGCAGCGACTCGTCTGCCCCCCGCCCCTTCCTCCCCATCACACCACCAAGCAAGACAGAAAAATTGTGCAGCGATGCATGAGCGTGCAGGGAAGTGAGGAAGACGAACAAAAAGTCACTCTGAGGAATGTATGTGCTGCCTAAAAAAAAAAAAAAAAAGAAGAAGAAGAAGAAAAAACAAAACCCCTGGCAACCTGCAAGCAAATTATAAAAACACCCCAAGTCTGCCAGGAATTCAATCTTGGATGCCTTCCCACAGCCACCGCCGACTGGCATTTCCCCATCACCTCTCCCTTTCTGATCGGACCGTTCGGTGTAGTATTAACAGTAGCTGCCTCTTTTGCTGCTGTTACAGCCCTGCTGGATGTAACGCAGAGGTGGGAGGGAAAGTGCTTGTATCATTCTCTTCTCCTTCCTGGGTTGTACTTGGGTTACACAGCATGCAGGTCACGCTTGCAGGATGTAGAGGAGCTGGGAGTCCTGCAAACACTCCCAGGTAGAGTTCACTCTACTTCCAACAACAAATGCTATTCACTGGATGTAAGAAAGACTAATGTTTCTTTATGAAAAAAAAATAATGCAGAGCTCTCCCATGATGTCCTCAAACACAGCACTGAATCTCTGCTTGTTGTTCTGGACCATCCCGGTGGCTCACTGACTGTGCTCCATGCTTAAATTTGAACGTAGTTGTGTACTCTGAACTTAATTTTCAACGCTACCAAAAATCCTTCCCTCAAAACTGAATCCACACAACGTTTCTTCCTTGGAAGATCTGGTTAGTTCATTGGTTCATTGGTCAGTTTCATCGGAAGGGAGAAATCAGGTACATTAAAAGTATGATGATTCTGAAATTTTTTTGGTTCTGCTTTCTGAACAGAATAATTTTCTGGCTTATGCTTTTGTCTCTGATATGATGTGTCCTATGTTCACTAGATCTGTTTTGTTTTCTTTTCTTTGTCTTACTGAGCATATCCATCTCTTACTGAGGCTGGTTTTGTTTCTGCAGGCAGGGACACCCCAGAGTTAGCAGACTATCACACAAAGATTCCAAACAGCTTGTGGTTTATCTATGTAGTTTAACCCTTGACTGATGTAAAGCTCAGAAGAAACCTTGCCACTGCACTGAGTTTTGGATTATGCCCTAAAGAGAAACCAAGGACAGTTAGTTTCATCCCCATCAAGGCTTTTCCAGGCAAGAGTAACATCTGGAAGCTTCCAGACTCAGTCACAGGGAGGAAACAGAGGGCTGACCAGCCTGGCCTTGCTACGGGCAGGAGACCCAACCACCACCAACCTTCCTATGACCCACCAGCCTTAACCAGCTTAGCCAAATAGTTACAAAATGGCGGAATGCTGTATGTGGCCCGACTTGAGCTGTTCTTTCGGATGAGATCAACGGCATGATCCACTAGCATCTGATAACGTTAGTTAATACCAGGCATTCATTTGTTTGTCTGTCACCCTAAATAAGCATAGGATCACAGAACAAAACTGCTGTGTGCTGCAGACACAGGACAGGACGGCATACCCTGCTATGTGGTGTGTAAAAGGTAAGTGTAGGCAGGGCACAACAGGGAACCTTAAAATCCTTGTCCACAGGGTCCCTGTTCTGGCCTCAAGTCACTTGATGACATGATGCCATCAGAAAAAAATTGTGCAACAGAAGCTATGGGTCCGATGCAGAAATTAACATGAAAACTTTTCACTGGAGAGCTCTGTAAAATTTCTTACTAAATGATGATAATGAACCCTTCAGATTGCCTTGCTGTGAGTCTGCAAATATTTTGCTGGTTGGCAATTGTATATGTACATAGGCTGCAGTAGCTTGCCGATGCCTTTTTCTTTAAAAGCTAGTATGTTATTTTAATTCACGCTTTTCAGTCAAGTAAGTAATTTAAATGGGCACATGGCCTTAGGACATGCCAGATAAAAGCTGTCACACACTTTTGGGCAATCTGAAACCCGATCCCAACCTCATAAGTCATCACGATAATTGTAAAGGATAAAAAACAGACCGCTAACTTAATCGCTCCTGAAATTTGTAACTGTTTGGATCTGAACCCTGACTGAGATTTTCAACAGGGTTAGATGGCTTGTTCTTTAGAGAGGTATTTCTCAGCATTTCTGAAAATCAGGCATGAAATCAGACACCAATTTGACACACAGACACAACTCACTCCCAACCACCCATACTTTCTGAAAATCTTAATTTCTTCTTCATTATCAAAGCATCAGGGAAGAAGCATTTACCAGCCTCCTTAAAAATAGAGCACTTCATAATAGCAACAATTGTTTTCCTTAATGTCAGTTGTATTTTTTTAAAGTGATACTTTGATTTTTCTAGAACTTCAAGATTTTGGAGAAAATGCCTATGTGGTTAGTAAATCACGAGGGCCTTCAAAGTCTGTGGAAGGCACTCAATTAATTTGAAAACTTTTTCTTCCATCAGAAAATAATACACTAGGATTGTTTACCTATCAGCTTGTACCTAACTTTTATATTACATCAAGTAGATGTATCCATTATACCCTAGGCTACACCTGTGTTTTCACACCTAAGAGACAGTCCCCCAATCTGGGCGCAGCACCAAGCCCACCTAATGACTCTTTTCTGGTTGAGATTTGAGCACTAGCTGTCCTCCTCTGTCAGGTTTCTTTTGCCACCGTGCCCCCTGCCCAGCTGGAGGTGGACAAGACACCAGGGCACATTGTGCTGCATGTTGAACATGTCCCCTAAATGGGACAATACAGATTAATTCAACACTTATTGTAAAGTACTCATATGTCTAGTCAGTCTGATGGAATTGTATTTCATGGATTTGTTCAAAAAGTGTTTTGGGGGATTTTTTGACATATTACATTTTTGGTTGGTCTCTGGTGACAGCTTCAGTGACTATGAAGACAAAAACATCAATTTGCAGTTCTTGTTACTGTTCCAGTGCAGGCCATGCCATATACCAATATCAGCACAGTTACTCCCGGCAGCAGTGTGAGCCATTTTCTCTCTCACTGAACTCGGCACCACTTCACCATGTAAACCAGAACCTCTTAGAAAAAATCCACCATGAAATGTCCAAAGTGACCTTTAGCTTACCAGTTACCATTCATGCAAGATGAAAACGTAGTAACACATTTATCTGCTAAAAGCTGGATCTCTTTATTTCACATTTAAAACTGTAATTTCCATCCTAGCTCAGGGACCAGTTTTCATGCCTCTACACTGACTGAAGAGGATTGCATTATTCTTTAGAATAACCTTGCTGCTATTAAAAGGATGGCAGTGAGTGAAAAATCAAAACCCAGGGGAACTTCTGGTGTTAAGGACATAGACCTGAGGTGAAGAATGCTTGGAAAGGGGAGGTGAGGAAGCAGACAGTTGCAAGTACCTGGGAAGCTGACCATCAGCCACACTTTCCTCATTCAGTTTGGACTAAGTGATAATTATGGTTGTTCTGAATTCCAGAGGAGTATATTAATCTGCTGCATGCGGCAGCGCACAGCTGAAACTACTGCCTGACATCCTGAACTTCCAGCTATTAAAATTTTCTGCACAGCCCTTATGCCATCCCGTGATTAAATGACAGAGATTTCAGCATGGTGTTAGCAGCCATGGCAGCCACCTTGAGCTCTGGCAGGAATACTGAAGGGAAAGAGTCTGAAAAAGATTACTCCAAAAATGTACCTTCATGGAGTTGTTTTCTGGGAAAACAGTCTATTTTGGTCTGACGGGCCAATGTAAATGTCAAGGAGTAAATATTCCTCATGGTGAATATCTGGCCAAGAGTATTTTTGTACTTTCAACTTTTTTTCATGGATTGTATTTATTTTTTCTGGCCACCGCTATTAAAAAGTAATGGTATAAGTCCAGAATAACTCCACGAGTGTCTACTGAGCTACACAGATTTAAAACTTACGTAGCAAAATTGGCATGGTGCTGAGAGAGCTGAACAGCACAGCCCTAGCACCATGAGATTGTATGGCCCCCTTCAGCCTCCAGAAACAAAAACTTCATTTCCACCAACAGTGACTTTTCATTTCCAGTCTACAGGGTGCAAAGTCAGTCCTGGATCCCAACTTCACTACCTGTCTTACACCAAGGCCTGCAAAAAATACTTGTGTTAACGTAAAGCTATTCTTCACATCCCTGCTTGTCCAGTTCCAGGGTGTTAAACTCCGCTCTAACCAGCCTTCAGGGGTTCCCACCTGGAGCTTTGCTCTGCAATGTCATGGTGTGTCCCTCCAGAGGCATCTCTATTTTAATGGCTGCTGAAATGATCCCTGTCTATATTTTCTAGCCTACAGATAATTTTGAGGGCAGCAGCTTTACGTTAGCAAAGGAGGACAAGCCCGCTTGGTACCTATTTATTTTCTTTGGTTGTGACTGTGGAGGGAGAGGAGGAGGCAGAAAAGGGTTGCCTTCCCTTGTCATTTGTCATATTAAGTTTTACTTGTCTTCAAGGATTACGAACTGAGGGTTGCCTCCTCTCTTTGTGCTTCACATGTAGCTGCTTTTACAGGGGTCCGGTTGTGAGTTGATTCCTTTGTAAGTACTTTGTGACGCACAAAAGCCAAAAGGGGAAAGAAAAAATCCCCACCCACTCTGAGACAGTCTATTGAACTTTGTTTTCCAATTACCTAACAAATTGCTGACTAAGGACAGGATAGGGCGGTGGAAATATAAGACCTAAAGGCACTGTACATTCCTCATCTGTAATGACCAGAAAAAGTGGGTGTTTGTTGGTGGTTTTAGCCAATTTGCAATTTATCTTGGTTTTAGCCCAAGCAGGCTTGAAACCAAGACAAACATTCTTTGATGTAATCTAATTGTGACTAAGACCGTTTGCATAAAGGTTTCGCAGCTAGGGTAGGAAGAGGAAAAAGACCTTGAAAGCAGTCCAGTGGAAAAGTCATGTGCACCAGGCTTTCGACTGAACCAATGGCGCCCAACAGCCCATTGTTTTAGTTGTGGCTTAAATTAATACCTGACAGCAAAGGAATTAAAGCCCTGCTGAAGTCATGTATTCGCTTATTCTTGTTTTTTTTTCCAATCATGTTTGTACAATGATAGCCTCAGGTGAAAAACTAATAGGAAAAATGCCCTTCCCCTGTTTCTATTCCCACTCCCTTCCAAAAATATATTTAATAATCTAGTTTGAAAACTGTTCCCAAATACATTAGCCAGACCAGGCTAGCCTCACAAATTAAGGAAACTTCACATTACAGGCAAGGCTGGAGGGAGAGTCTAGAGAGGACCGCAAGAGGTCCTGAAGTTGCACAATGTAGGTACAAGCAGTGCCTAATTTTCCTCATTACACAGAGCTGTGGGTCTCACTCTTCTGAGGCTATCCCAAAAGCAGGATCAATGACCCCAACTGGACTCAGCAGCAAGATGTGCATTTTAAAGACAGTGGATGTTCCTCTTCACCAGCTGCCCTTGGTCCAGTGTGTGGAGAGACCAGCATCTACAGTCAGTGAGGAAAAGCAATTCTAAGAGATGTTCTGGTCAGGACAACACTGAAGATACAGCAAAGGCATACATGCATCGATGAAATTCATGACCTACTTCTGTAGGTGTCCATGTATGCGGCAGGAATGTCAGGTTTGGATTCTGATACTCCTTTCCCATCCACCCCATCATAACTAAATTACACCAGCGTAACTCTAATAAAAGTCAGACCAAAGGATTTTTTTTGTGTCACAGGATTGAGAGGGTGGCAGCAGATCGCCATTCTGCTTGTCACTGTAACACATTTGCTGCTAATAATCCATTATGGTTTATTTCCCGGTCTTTCAAATACAGACTCCTCCAAATTCCCACTAGGGACTGTGGCTAGTATGGTACGATAAGCAATTTCTGTACTAGGTACTGTAATTCAGCTTTCAAATTGGCCTGAAAATTTACCAGCCCAGGCGTAAAATCTGCTCATTTGACCTTTATACGTAACAATAATGAAAACATCCAGTGATATTTTACCCTCCTGCCAAAATAACCCTCTCCTCCAGGCCTGTGTTTGAGTCATAATTTGCAAGGCAGCAACTGTAATCTTCCTAGGAAAGCATCCATATGTACTTATTACTGTATTATGCTTGCGAAATTAAAGACTTGAAAAATCAAAATATTAACAGTTTAAAACTCATTCACACTATTTAGAGGTGGGCCACTCTGTAAAGAACAGGTGGTATTCTGTCTACAGGACAAAAATGTTTCCTAACTAGGCTGCTAAATTTTACATTTCCATCTACAGCAAGAGATTTGAGTCTTGCATGGTGCCTTCTCTTTTCTGATTTCTTCCATATCCTAAGTAATGATCTGATTTTGAATTTCATTCAGAAATTCATTCTCTTTGCCTTCTTTATGGAGACCCACAGATAGATGAATTATTTTCCCGGGTAGCGGCTTGTTAACCAGATGGCAGTGTGAGGAGGGTGCATAACAAGATATTGAGACCTCCACATTCTCAATTTTTAAGTCTCTGTGAAATAAGCCCATAACAGGCTCAGTGATTAGTTCAGGTGAATTTCTCTGGAGATCAGGAGATGGCTAATATATACACTGTGTCCTCTAGGTCAACCGAAGTGAGGACTGAGAGAGAGTATCTTAACAGCACTGAACATTACAACCCAAAAGAAATGCAACACTAATTAAATCCAAGGGATTTTCTAGGTGTTACTGTTCTTGTAACTTTCTCAGCAATTTCTGAAAAGCTGCTAGTTTTCGGAATAATGCCTTTATAGATTAATGCTGCTGATTAATAAGAGCTGTTATTTATGGTGAAAATCACACAACTGCTGGGTCTAAAGGCTTCTTTGGGGCTGAAAGCTTTCTGTACAGAAAGTTGTTGTTGGGAAACAAGGGACTGGTGTGTTACTGTAAAGGATAGGTTGTAAAAGGGATGCTTAAAAGGGGCCCAATATGGTTTGGATTGCAGCCAAGGTCTTGCATAACAGGATGCCTCATAAAAGAAAGGCTTAGAGGGGTATGGTTAAAAGACAGACGTTTCTTTTGAGCAGAGATGTGCCAACGGGAGGATCACTGACAAATCTTTGTTCACTATTATGTGTGCATATAATTAAAAAATGTTGGTGTTTGCAGCCGTTCCCAGATGATGTTGACTGGTTTAGAGAATCATAGTTTAAAAAAAAATAAATAGAATAAGACACACCAAATGCAGTTCAGCCAGGGATGTTTTTCTGTGGGTAAACTGGTCAGATTTTAATGTCCTTCAAGAAGCAGAAGTAGGAATACCCCCCTGAACCTTGTGATCAGGAGCACAGCATTCAAACCTAGACATGGTTGCTAATCTGGGGCAACTGTCTCGCAAAGGCACATGGCAGCATGATATCCAGTCCTGGGTAGTCAGACAGGAGTTCAAGGGCAGCAATTTGCATGTAACAGGCAAGCCAGGAAACTGCTCTGTTGGTAGCAGAGACTTCACTGAAAGCTAGAGAAAATTATCTTTGTAATGACAATGTGGAGAACTTTTAACTCCAGCCTAATTGCCTGGCAAGTATTTGCATTTTCCTGTTTTACATTTAGAATCCACTAATAGTATTTTAGAGTAAGGTGTGTAAAAACACCATTTCTGGCTCCTTTCCATTTCTAGAGGCAATACTTAGTGTCAGTCTCCAGAAACCACCCAACACAAGCATGACAGACTGACTACTAGCCCTAGCATCAGGGCTCAGGAACTGAAGGAAGACTGCTTCAATGGAAATATTAACACAATCTCTTTATGATTCCTTCTCATCACCATTATAATACTTTGACTTGAACCTACTGCTGGTTTTAGTGCAATATATTCAGGCTTCCCCCACTACCTTAGGGAAAAGGTCCTCTGCCAAAGCCCTGCCCAGCTCCTTTCAGTAACTCCAGAACCAGGATCAAACCATTAGTCCTATACAAGGGCCACAAAGCAGGGCTGTTTTTCCTCAGCAGCTATGGTACAAGCTGCTTCCCAGGCACCCCAAACCTTTTAGTCAATGTATGCCTTGCTACATCTAGTTGGAAAATGCCTACACCTAGCAAAGCTGGTTCTCTAGGACAGGTTTGGTCACCAGCCTTTCCTCTGGTCTCTGCTGCTGGAGGAGAGAAGCTACAGCTCATCACAGCAGTTCATAGACACAGGAGGGGTAGGCTTGTTGCTAGTTTTCACTAATAGTAAAATGCTGGGTACAAAAACACTATTGGACACTGCCCTCCACAAAGATTCTTGTTTCCTGAAGTTTAGAAACAGACCGAAATTGTGAGGCTACTGGGATTTCACTCGGATTACAAATAAAACCTCAACAGCTGCTGCTATTGAAAAGATGATGTCTTAAAAGAAGAAATAGCATATGATATCAAGTACACTTTTACCAAAAGAATATGTAGGGGTTGCATAAAAATGCCAGGAAAGAGTACAGTGTGTGCATGACACTAACCTCTCTCAGTACCTAGGACACTAGCCACAGGCTCTGCAGTTAAACTCTTCAGTGATCAGGAATAAATACAGACATGAGTATATATAGCCTAGACATGGCTTCCTTGCTCTATCAAAGCAACAATGGTTTTAACTTTGCCTCAGACACAGTAGTTAAGGAAATGTAAAGGTTTCGCATCCTGCCTTCAGCCTCATCCTGGGGCATCTAATGACTTGCATCTTTTAAGCCAGAGGAGCCTGGTGAGCAAAACAGGCAATGGCATTGCCATTTTCCATCCCATGTGCTGCTTAATACGGAGCGACACCAGCAACAGCTGTACCTACCGTCAGCTCCTGGGCTATGCCTCCCACTGCTGTGGGAACTATCCACCCCACTAACCCTCTGCTCTCTCCAAACTAAAGAGCACAGTTTGACATCTCTCTTAGAGGAGCAAGTTAAAAGCTGGTCAACATTGTCTTTACTTCAGCTCTCTGAGGAGAAATCAGCTGTGAGCCTAAGAAGAAGAAATCATCATACACATTCAAGGTTCACACCTGGCATGGTTCTTCTGCAGGTGAGTGTAACGCTGAGACAGCACAACATCTTCTCAGGGATCATTCCTCACTCAGCTGTAATGTTGCAAATATAAGCCCAAAGTAGGTGTCCTTTCAGCATCCTGCTCCACATTTACACTGTCAAGAATGAGACAATTAGGTTGTCATGGCCAAAGACACTTCCTCAGTTCCCAGTGTGTTGTCATGAAATAAAAATATAATTGCCATTTTGCAATAGCTCAGTTTTTGCATATGTGTGCTACTGGGGTACATCGAAGGAGATGAAAAGTAGGGCCAAAGCTTTAGACTGAGGAGAGAAGAAGTTTGCTGAGGTGTTGCAAAGAAGCAGGAAGAAATCAGGTGGGTTATTGCCCTCTGATGCCCATTTGATGCTCTGGTTCTGGTTCTGGAAGCAGAAAAGGTTCCTATGAGCTCCAGGAAGCAGTAGCAGCTCTTTGGTAGAGAAAATCAATACTTAACAAGTAACAAAAAATCCTCTCCATACAGTGGGCATCCAAGAATAACACGAACCCAGTATTTTAAGTACTCTCTTATTTCATATCAACTTTTTGTTTAACGATGGAAATACTTATATCTAAGCAATTATACCACAGAACGCAGAACATACTTTCTCTACATGATGCCTTTCCAAAATGGTGTGCTCCCATGCTATAGCTTGTGTGATGGGTGTTTTTTACTGAACAGCCAACCCTGTGATAAACTGCTGGAATAGCCACATGTAATGAACAGAATGGGTTTATTGGGCCACTGCAGTGGGAAGGAGAAAGCATGCTAGCTGAGTAGTCAGATCTGATAGAAAGATTGGGAGCCAGATAGCTTCCAATAAATATTTTCAGACCTAGCTATGAGTCCTCTTCAGTTAGACATCTGAACACAGATCTAAACCAGTCCTGGATCCACACACTGTAATTACCCACCTTGTGTAAAGTAATTGCATGCTGCAATTACCCCACCTTTAATATATTGGGGCCTGAAGCTAATCTTACTGATGGCTCATTTCATTGAATGCAATAGGTTCAAATCCCAGATTAAAAAAAAAAAAAACAACAAAACGAACAAAACAAAAAGCAAAAGTGGAACTTGTAATGAGCAACAAGAGGAGAAGGAGATCCATGCTGGAGTTCTGTCAGTGGAATCAGAGATTAAAATGTTATCACTCAATATATCTGCCAATGTTTTGATGTAGGCATGCTATTGTATACCACCAGTTTCATTCCACCAGAGGCATTAAAAATAAAATAAAATCAAAGCTTGCCCCAACACAAACTGTAACTAAAATTCTGGCATCACCATATGCTTCTTTTTTGCTTTTTACGTATATATTTGTGTATAGTTTGGAAAGTAACCATAGTATATTCTAGCAGGAGTCAGACAGGTCAGTCTCTGCGAATTCAAGATAAAGCTGCATGCCTTGAAAAAAAAGCCAGGTCTGGAGACCAGGCTTGAGATAAACAGCCATCTGAAAGATAATAGATTTGCCTGACATTGTTGTGTCCAGTAAATCATAACAAAACTTCAGAATACTGGAGAAAGGCCAGGAATTGGTGACTTACATTATTGTTTTATTATCACATTTTGGAAAGGTAAAACTAATAGCGCTGTTTACTTTAACTAATATTAACTAATTCTTAACTCATGGCTGCCCAAAATTATCCTGCTTCAGACCACAACGTCCTGGCTTTCCAGCTATGCTAAGAAAATGGCCTGCCAACCATGTCGGAGGAAAAGGGAGCTGGGGGAAAAGGGAAACAGCATTTGGGAGGGCAAGGTGCACCTGCTTGGTCTGCATTTCAAGCTCGCTCTTCTTTGTCATTTTCCTGTAATGGAGTGATTCCTGTAGAAGCTTTTTGCCGTGTTGAAGATGAACATAAATAACACTGCAAGGAAAACAAAAAAGGCAACTAGTTTCATAGCCGTATTTCAGAACCTTTTCTGTTATAGAGCTGTGTCTCCCAAAGGCTTTTTCCCAACGTGTGCATGGTGAACACATGCAAAATCTGCAGTGGTTAATGTGAAGTGGTGAACGCATGTGCAGGAGTGAAGTACAGGCTGTGATATATGGTACTGGCTTCTGGGACAGAGGCAGACAGAGCCTGCCTGTGGCTTCTAGTTTGCTTGCTTGGTTTCTTTGCAGATATTGAGCAGCCTGGAGAGTGGGCAGCTGTGAGCATTTGGTGCATGTGCAGGTGACATGGAAAGCAGAGCCTTGGACAGAGCTGGTGTCCATGTGGAAGGCCTCTGACTAGTTTCTTCTGCTGTTAAACCACTCTCAATTCAACCGTCTTCAAGAAGTAACCCCATAAAAAGGGAACCAAGGCATCTTGCTGGGGTTTGTGGATGTGCTGCTGCAGCCAGACACTTCCTTTGAAGGATTCAGACTGTTCACGTAACACTGCCTAGGATGCTAGTGAGGTGAGACCTCCTTGGTGGAACCAAGTTACATTCCATGGTTAAATATACCTTCCCTGCAGCAAACATCAGAGAAGAAAATTCTTCTCTTGAATCCATTGCATAATGGGAAAAGGAAGAGTGACTAATTCTCCAGTGCTGATATTAGTGTCTATCTAAACTCCTAATAAGCAGACTGTAAATAGGTCTAGTAGGTTTGTATCTAAACTCCTAATGAGCAGACTATAAATATTTGCTTAGAGTTTCTTGTTTTGCAGGGGTAGACAAAACTCTCCACAAACCACTTATTTTTTACCATACTTTTGTTCTGATATCTTGTTTTAAAACATTTTCATCAAAGAGATACTAGAAGGGTTTGAAGGATGCTGCTGTGCTAGTTCACAGGGTCAAATTCAGAGGTGAGCAGTGAGTTAACTCTCTGAAGCTCAGATCTCAACAGAGCTGTTAAAAGCTGCTTTCTCCATGCAGAAGGAGGCTGCCTCCACAGGACCTCTGCAAACAGGCAGGACTGAACCTTATATGCTATCCTTGCTGATGGGATATGGACAATATATGGGTGATATGTCCTCTTAGGTCAGGGTTCTGTGAAGATCAAGCTAGTTCTGCCCATTTCATCACCAAACTCATACCAAAATGAGCCTTTTAGAAAGTTCCCATTTGACTCCCATTTTGCTGGAATTCTCCCTCTCATTTTGAGCCCTCTGTTCTTCTGCTTTTGACTTGAAGAAAGAGCACCAAAATGCCAGGAAAAAAGGTTATTCTCACAAAATTTCAAACCTAAGAGCAATGTTTTGGAAATCTTACTGGGAAACATTCTTGTGAGATTCCCAGCTTGCACAATTAGAGAAGATTGTAATTTATGCTAATTCAATGACATGAATGTGTTTGTGTCAGCTTAATTCTTCAGAGCAAAAAAAGAAGGCGGCATGTATTGGACTCAATGATCTTTTGGAAAAGGGTCTTTTCCAACCTAAATGATTCTATGATTCTGTGTGTTTCTCCTGATAAAACTTTGGAGTGATGTTACCTGGCTTTGCAACGGGCCATGACTCAGTTCTCAGTTTCTTACTTCTTTAGAAACTTGGCCCTTTTCGAGGCAATTCCTTTCCCTGGAGCACTTTACTAAGGGTGGACCTGACCTCAGAAGAGCAGCAGAAATCTCAGACCACAACTATAGCAAACTTACTTGGTTATCTGCAACCTGTGTGACAGCCCCAGACTTCACAGTAAAAGTACTTGCCTTGCACACAACAATTACATCAACCAAGTGCAGACATGAACGCTGTCTGACTTAGGGGCTCACAGGACCCAGAGCCTGAATGCAGCACTTCAGAGTCACTTCTGTACTCCTGTTGAACATCCCACATGAGCCTTGTAATGTCATCATCCTACAGGGTCCCTAACGAGAACTGGAAATTACTGTGAAATTTAATAAGGTGTATTGAAAAGGAGTAGATAATACAACTGGGTTCAAAGAGTATATCATAGCCTGGATTGGAGAGGGGGTCACAGTTCAGTACAAGAACCTGAAAGTGGTATTGTTCTCATAATCTCAACAAAAAGACAAAAGCAAACTCTCTGGTACTTTGGACCAGACTTCCCTTTGGAGTTAATTGGTACAGCCAACGACTCAAAGGGAGCTAAAGTGATTTACACAGCTGAGCAGTTGGCCCATTATGCCAAATTAGTGTTATACTCTTCCTGTAAGTGGAGAAAAGGGCATGCCTGAGAAAGGCAGTCTCCTCTGGACTGCAGCAGGCTGTGTAGGCTGAAATGCTCCGACCACGGTCACTGTGATGAGCCCAACAGCCTCTGGTGGGGCTGAATGTCCTGGGTCAATATTTGCATTGCTAATGGCAAACAAAACTGATGATTTAATCATCTGTCTGTACAAAAATAGAGCCCTGTGTAAGCAGCAATGTTCCTTGAACAGGTTCTCATTGAAATTAACTATTTGCTGGCTCTTAAATGAGAAATCAAGCCCTTATCCAGAAGGATGAGGGAGTAGGTGGTCTATTGAAATCCTACTTTATGACTTTAGATGTAAAAATACATAAGTAACCTGGGCTACACAGACACTTAGTCCAACAAGTCCATCTTTCAGGGATTTCACTTGAAGTGAGTTGGCAGATTTTCACTCTTCACCCCAGAATGTTGCCCTTGTGCTTTTGTCAGGAGTCAAGCCTGCATCACTCTTAAAAGACCCAGTCATTTCAGCGTCCAAATGAGGTGTTACTCGCAATAGGTAGAGTAGTTATTTACAAGACGATTGTGTGTGCTCTCATGGTTCTGTTTCCATGAGCTGAAAGGAAATCTCGCTGAGATCTCCTGTAGACCTTCCTCCTTCCTTGACTTGGCAGTGAAAGACAGAGGGCAAGTGGCCGCCAGGATGGTGTGCCTCAGGCTAGTCCCATTTGTAAGAGGTGTGTAAGAATGGCAATTTTTTTGACATGTCACATCTATATGAAAGTAGAACTGGAAAAGAAGGACTTTCCAGGCAAAGATTCAATGTTCAGCATCCAGGCATTTCAGATGTAGTTTTATAGATGAAGACTGAAATGTGCAACCTGATGCAATTCAAAGTCTTAGGAATAAACATTCCAGACTTATCGCATGGAGTCCTCCACAACACACTGACTAGATATCAGTGTTTATTACACACCAAAAGGTTCATAGCAGTAATGATATGGCAAAAGGAGATTACACTGGGAGGCAGCGACACAGCATTGGTCCAAAAGAATCTTCCAAATATTTCACCGAAAATTTAGCACTTCAGCAAACACCAAACACAAAAAAATGGACACTACTGAGGATCCCTATTTTCTTCTTCAACTTTGAATTCTCTTCTGTGTGCTTGGCTGACCACAAGACAAACTCTTCCACCTTCATTCTCCAAATCTGTACTTCATGCAGATGATTTAAAATGAAAGTGTTCCTGTGAAGTGCTGAGAGTGATTCGGACTAATCTCCTTTACTGTGATGGAAAATCAGGAAATAAAGACAGACAGTTATTTCATTTAGAAAATCAGCTACTTTAATCTGCTGACGCAGTATCCTTTTGTTGGCAAAAAATAACAGGCACAGAGGTATAGTAAGGAGAGCAACTCTGTAGCTTCAGTTTTTCCATGTTTGATATGCTTAGTGATGTGGGAGAAGTGGTTGGCATTTATGTCATCAATGAGAGCAGGTTAAAGCATGGTTAGGTGGTCTCTGTCATGATTGTTCAGAAATGAGACACAGGTATAGCCTAAAGTCCCCCGTAGGTCAAGCACTCCTCACTGTGCCACATTTTGGATCACACCCTTTGGCAAGATCTCTGATTGCCCCAGGAGTAGACCCCTGCACTTTGGAAAAGTGACACATCAGAGGCAAGATCTCCCTTGCAGAACTGGGAAGAGAGTTTTCATTCAAGGGATTTTCCCTCAAACAAGGGACTTGCTGAAAGAAACAGATTAGTCTCTAGTGAGGTTAAAAGATGCTCCTGCTTAACAACAGGGCAGAACTTGGCCACGTTAATAAAAAATGGAAAGGCAATACAAGATATCTTGACCTGATTGACTACTTCCATGCAAATACTATCATTAAATGCACTAGAAGACAAACATAAAGCAACAGCAGGAGAGAAAATGGCCCTTTTCAGATGAAGCTTAGAAAAAGATGAGAAGTCAGCATGATCATGCAAAGGATACGAGGTATGCCCCAGTGCTAGGTTTCACTACCAGCTGGCCGGTTGTACGAAGAGACATGATGGGGCAGGCTGAGCAGGAAGGCAAGGATGTCTGCGCAGCCTCCAGTATCAGATCATAAGAATGACCATACCAGATAAGGCCAGAGGTTTATTTTCTCAGCCTCTACTAATCTACACCTTAGAGATTTCCAGATGCAGAGCCACTGTTTTTGTGTTCAAGCTCCCAGCTGTGAGCATATTCCTACAAGAAGGGGTCTTTCAAAAGTATCTGACAGAGCTAGGAGGAATTTGGCCAGTCCTGTGCTCCTAAACTGACCGATCATGCTGAAACCCTAGCTGCCTCCTCAGCTCCAAATGGGAGCTAGAAGGTCTGCACCAACTCTGTACCTCTTCTTTTCCAAGGAGTGTGAGGGTCCATTGAGTGGGGTAGGTTAACAATTGACTCAGCTGCAAACACAGTGGGTTTTTTTGTTGATATAACTCGTTGTGACACAGTTTTTGGTGTGAAAGTGATTACTGGAGGCAGAGCACTCCCATGCCGGGCATTCCTATAGGTGCCTGGGCAATGCTGGGCTTGAGAATCAATTAGTCACTGAATATGTCGTGAATTACAATTATATTCGGTGACTAATTGTGTGTGCTTTGGTCATCCTTCCTCTCCATTAATGCGTTCCTGCTAATTAAGGACATTGAGAAGATATCTTTCAGCCTATTATATGGATGCAGGTGGGAAGGAAGGCGCTTGTGCAGAAGTGAAGAGAGAGGGAGTTAAGGGAGTTTGTAGCACAGCTAATTTTTACCATTTGTTTAATTTGTTACTAAGGGTCATTTGTCAAACTGTGGCTGCTGTTCCTGTCCCTCCTTCTCTTGTACACAGTAGTGAACAGCCTGGGAAAAAATTATCCCCTTTCCAAAGGATCAGCAAAGAGGAAGAGTTGATGATAATAGTCCTGAGAAGTGAGGGAGTTGTTCATGGATCACTTCCCAGGACACAAAGGCTGTCTGCACACTCTGCACCCAGGAAATTAGGTTAATCAACACCTGTTCACAAGGACAGTGAAAAGATCCTCATGATGATGGTGAGACTGGGGTTTCTTTGCTGCTTGTTTCCTGAGGCAATTGGCTAGGCACCAATACCCAAGCAACATGATGGGTGACTGTCTCCACACGACTTTGTCTGAAGACAGTGGGAGAGTTGCTCCTTCAAGGAATGAGGACCTGGGCCTTGTATTGTTTGATACAAACCTGGCTTGTCAGTCAGCCAAGGCACAGAAACAAGGCAAACAAAGTGAGAACATCACATAAAAGTTGCAGAGAACGTTCTCATGATAGGAACTTCAAGTGATGGGGAATGTGGTTTGTGGGACCTCTTGGTGAGAAAATGAATGAGCTTTCCAGCTAGAAGTTTGATGGTGAAGTAAATGGTAGTGTATGAGATATTTGAGGCTTAGTAGTCTGACTGGCAGTTTTTGAAAAAGCTAGAAAATAGCTTTGTAAATTCAGTTTGATCATCACACTTTAGATCTAATTATTTTAGGAGTACAAGGAGGCAGGTCCACCATTTTGGAAAGAATGGAGTGACATCACCTGCAGCTGAATAAGGGATGTGTCACATATTAAATATCAATAGTCAAACTCTACTTTTTAGAAGATCTTTCTTTTTTTCCTGGTGTGATTTCTCTTGACACAGTAGAAGTTGTTGCTGTGTTCTTTATATATAATGAACCAGTATAAGCGATTAAGGAGCTTTTACAGCAACAAGGTAGAAATCAAGGTGGGAAATAGAACAAACATTTCAGCAATGATGTGACATCTGTAAAAGGAAGTATTCTTCAAAGATGAAAAGTCCTATCAGTGTGACAGTCAAAGGATCAGAGCTCTCCTGTAGTCCTACAGACCCTTGTAAGGATTACAGTCAGGTATTCAGTTTAATAATCAACAGTAGTTTAATTAACTAAAGATTAGTTATTTAGCTGTTGGTATTATCATCTCTTTCTTAGCTGTCTGGCTTCCTGATAACAAAGTATGCTTGAGAGGTCTTGCTTTTTTATGTATATGAAATGTGGAGTATTTTTCTTTAAATATCTTCTAAATATAGAAGATAGGGGTGTATTAACTGATAGAAACATAAAAGGTGACTTTCTGAGCACGTTACTCCAGACCTTCGGTATCACAAGGGCGATCTAGGTGGGGGTTCCCTCTGTAGCATTGACTGAATTCTTGGTTCCCTGAATTTCCAGGAGAGACCTGACTGAGGCATGCTGTGCCATCATCCTTCTTGCTTTGCCTTCTACTACTGGCCTTGCACTCTTTGTTGATGTAAAACAGGATGCGAGGAGGCAGGAGAAAGAGGTTATTCACCTGAATATCAACCTGACATGGATGTGATCCCAGGCATCTCTGCTTAGCCACAGCAACAGGCTGAATCCTCTTATTCCCTTTCAGGAACTAGTTAAAATCCTTCTTAAAAGCACTCCAATATTGTGCTTGCTTTTCTTCTATTGGAAAGGTTTTCCCTTCCCTCATTGTTTGGATCATTGGCAACCTGCTTCTACTTTTCCTAATTTTATTCATGGCCAGTTAGCATTTGTTTGTTCATGTGCCAAGGTTACTTTTTAGCTTAAATACCTCTTTTCACCTCCCTCAGGTTTACTGCTCCTTGATGTATTTACATTCAGCAGTCACATCCTCTTTCAGCCATTGTTTTGCCAAGCAAAAATAGCTGATTTCTTCAGGTCTTTTGTAGAATTAATTTTTTGTAAGGACACCAAGTTACAGAGTAACAGTCATAGATAATTGCTTGCTCTTGCAGTCAGAGCTAACCACAGAATCTTCCAGTGCTAAAAAAAGGGGTATAACATACTTTGGCTCATAACCAAGGCCAGCATTTTGAAACACAGCGACGTAAGTCCTTGTCTCTGGTGAAGCATGTAAGTAAATGGTCTCTTATATTAATGCGATGAGCACTTCTATTGTCCATTGACTTCAATGTCCAAATAAATTTCTTATTAACTAATGCCTTGAAATCCTAATACATCAGCACCAACATTGGACAATGTTGCCCTAATTGTTGGTATTTTCTGCTGTATTTCATTATATCCACTCTCTCTGTTCAGAAGCACCCACATCTTACTAGGTTTCTTACAGGTCCTGACGCCTATCTGGAGTACATAAATGTTATTTCTCTCTCCATATATACTAACCAGAATCAAGGAGGACGTATCAATTCCTCAAGGTCAGAGAAAGTTGGAGGTAGGCATAGGCAATGACCAGTCAAGGATTCAGACACCCAGACTCCTACAGTGATCTTGCTCTATCCCATTTGAAATCAGAAAAGGAAGAAGACCAGAAAAGTAGTCAAAATGTTGTGGTAGGTGGTTACTGATTAAGAGGTGTGGTGATGAGGTTATGTTTAAGACTGCTTTTCCCCTTTTGTTTCTGCGCCTGTTTTATCCAGATAAAACCATTGAACATGCTGGATATGCTTTGGAGGGTACAGTTTAGCCTTTCTTTGATTTTTTAAGGCTGTACAGGAACAGGAAACGTCCATCTTTCTTGCCCCATTAATCATGTTGGTTTTCATCATTTTCAGTAGTTGGCATTGGACTGGCAGTTCACTGGGAAAGAAATGACCTTTGTTTAATTTTGTCTGTAAATGGCCTACTGCAGTCCTTCTTTGTTCCCCTCTATAAATAATGTGAGGGTACGATGTCCTAGCTCTTTGCTCTTGGCTTCTTAACTTCCTTCCTGTCAGTATCTTTCCCTAATTCTTTCTTCCTTTTTACTAATTTTTAATGAGTAAGATCAGAATGGATCTGCCCTTTGCTAGTTGAAGTACTCTGGCTTCAGCTTCTTCAATCTGCTTTTATATTTTGGATTAATCTAACATGATAATGGGAACTCTTGGAAATGACCCATATTTATTTACTGATTTAGATTTACTGTGAATGCCCTGCATTGAGTTCTATGAGCACTGGTCTTAGTCTATTGATCCTATCTTCTCCAGTTACACAGGCAAAAAGTAAAAAATTCCTTAATTTATTGCAGAGTTTTTAGGTTGTCTTTCAAGTGGCTTCTTCTCAAATTTCAGAGAATGCAACAAAAAACAGAGGCATTTCAATAGAAGATTTCAAGTGATGGCAAGTCCTTGAAACTGGTTTAAGAATTACGTAAGAGACTTTGTTAGATATAACTGTACAATTTTGGAAAGGTTTGGCTTTTTATTTACTTTGGCTGCTACATTTTGAGATTTAAAACACCTCTTGTTGGCACAGACTTCTGTCTAACCAAGTTTTTTTCTGCAAAAATCCTTTCTCTCTCCACTGGCCCCCATTTCCCTACCCACAGTCCTGCCACCTACAGAAATATCTGCCGCCTTTATACCTGACCATTGTTTCCAGCCTTTTGTTGCCTTGAGTTGAACATTGGCTTGTAAGATAAATTAATGCTAGAGAAAGACAACATATAGGAACTTTTGCTGAACTCATTGGTTATAGTTTATTAAGGACAGAAGGCCAAACTTTCAGCTGAGGTGACTCACTCCATTTCTGCTGACTTCCAAGAGGCTCCAAAACCTAAGCTGAGCTGGGCTGTGCTACTCCTGTGCAGGAGAGTACCCATTAGAAACATTGTGGCAGCTGGTGGGACTCAGAAGGTAAAGTACTACTTGGAGTTAGATGGCCATGAACTGATCCTCAACACCCAAGAGAGTGAACGGAGGTAAGTGCGCTGGCTCCACATGGCCTTCTTCACACCCCTGGCATGGCAGGATGATGATGATGCCTAAGCACCTTCTTACCTTCTGCATGTGTTGCTCTGCCCTGGACCTACCCACACTTCCATCTCTCCCCATCCTCATGCTCTTATCCTCACCAGAAGGTCAGCAGGCTCTTGGCCCACTGACATGCTGATGACCAGCTATGGCCATGCTTGAGCTGACAAAGCCAGGACGTGGACTCTGCCACTTCAGCTTCTTCCACTCCTTATTTAGAACAAACTCTTTCAATATCACGTGTTTTCATAGCAATGTGAGAGCTGGTCAAAGAAAGGTTTGGAAGAACTGGGAATTGAAGCTAGAACCTTGAAAGAAATTTGAGAACATTGTGGTGCAAGCTTGAGAAGTCATTTGCTTTGAAGAAACATCATGGCAAGGTGATGTGAGTTCACAGTGGCAATGTACTGTTCTATCGCAGGACTAGCAGTAAAATTAGTTCCCAATGGGTCATCAATTGTCATTTATGTTTGCTAGTTGGTCCTCTTGAAACTAATAGGTAATTCTGTAAACTGCACAAGTTTGCAGATAGCATGCATCTTCTTAAATCTTAGCCAAAGCCTAAGAAATTCTGTCTTGTTGTTCTAGGAGATCCAAGTTTTTCCTCCAGTGCTCTGGAAAAGTAGCAGGCATCAGACAAATGGGGTAAGATCCTCCAAGTCTTGTAAGGAAAAAATAAAATGAATCTGTATCTTCCTCTGGTTTGACTATGTCCATGGAGCATAGCAGTAGGGAACGTTACTATCATGAAACAAAACAGAGCATGCCCTATTCCAAAACCATAGGGTGGAGCTCCATGGGACCTATGCTCCCAGAACTGCAGGGACACTTCAGACCACTTGGTGCCTGCCCAGTCTACCCCTCCCTCTGTCTGCTTGGGGTTACTCTTCAGCAAATATTTATCTGTGTCCTCCCTAGGCTCCTATGGCACAAATAAACCCTGATGAGAACAGTCCCAAAGGCGAAAAGGATCTCTTGATCCAAGAGTGGATTCTACTTCCAGGTTAATGTAAAAAATGCCACTGAGGCATATCCAGGCCTTTTTAAGGCCTGTGTCCTGGAGGGAAGAACTAAGATGATGTTATTTCCCAGCCTTGTTTGTAGTGGGGAGATTGGTTCCGCTTTGTGTGTACATGCACACACAGGAGTAACGCAGAGGTCAGCAGACTTCCCTGGAGCCTCAGAGCATCCTGCAGTACAAGGGGGAAGGGCAGAGGGGATTAAGGAGAGTAAATAAAAATAGAAAATGAGTAATAATATTTTACAGAGTCAGGTGCAAATCTGCTTATTATGGTTACACTCTCAGGCAATATGCCAGTGGCCAAGATACAACCCTGGGAGGTAATCCTCATAAAAATACGGCCATTAGTACGTGACACAGTCACTGCTGGTCCCACAGGCCAACTTAAATAATACATAATTAATGTGATGACATGTTCAGGGTGATGGGGACCCAAAGAGAAAAGAGAGGCTCAGGGCATCAGATGAGCTGGGGAGGCACTCAGATTTGATTTCAGACATTAGCAACACTTGGAGTGACTGGCATGTGATGAAAGAGAAAATTTAACCCTGCTTTGCCTGGTGGATTATTGCAGCACCGATGGGAAAAATGTCCCATTTTCACAGCTTCAGACATTAGCACCAAAAGACCTTACTGCTTGCTGCTTGACATGCCTGAATGATCTCTCACCTTAAAAGCCTGCATGGAGCTGAATAATTTTTATATTTCTCCTTTAACTTTTGCCTAAACAGCATGTACATGTGTGTAAACAGCTCTGTCCTCCCCTCCTCTCACAGCTACCAACACTTAAAGTCCTGCCAGTCACCCAGCATCACATCCTCATTTATACCCTGACTCCAATCGCTTGTGCTCAACTACAAAGAGCAAAGAGCTGTGGCAGATCAGTCCCCTGTTAACCACTTCTTAGGAAAACAGTTAAATGATAAAGACTCTTTTTCTGTCTGGTTGGGTCAGATAACCAAGAGACCTTGTGAGACACTGGGGCTATTCTATCTCCAGTACTGGGACAGTGTTTTCAGAGAGGAAAAGATGAAAAATTTCTCTTAGGCTTCTCTAGATGAAACACAGGCAGTCACTAGATTCATGTTAAATGGAAATAGGAAAAATTTCTAATTCTTTCATCTATTTCTATACCTATACCTGAACATTTAAAATGCCAACATAGTAGACAGATAGGGGATGCTGAAGTCTTCATGGAGATCCTTCATGGTTGGATTTCATATACTGGCATGCTTAGTTGAACCTAGATCCAGCAATGGACTAAACCATGTGTAACTTTAAACCTATTTGCGATCTCCGTGGTGCTATTTGTATGCTCTTTAAGTATCAAAGAAGCAGAAGTGCTTTGGTGCTTTGGAGATGAATGGCCCAGCACGTTTTGAATCACGAGCATGGGGCTCAGTTTCTATGTAATACCATCAACTTTGCTGTCTATTGCTGCCTTGTCAGCTTAAAAATTAAACCTTGGGCTACCTTTCACAATGAAGACAGGTTTAATTTTGCCAGTATCAGGTAACAATATAAACTGTAAACTTGGGACAGTTTGATCTGGGGTGAAAGCCTACACCAAGTAAAACTCTATCCTTGTGGAAAAATTTTGCCCAATTTGCTGTGAGAAATTCAAATTTGCTTTTAGGAGGAGCAAGAAACTTCAAGAAAGAGTTTTTAGAAGCCTTTATGAAAGGCTTTTAAATACTTACGTATTTACAAATTTCATAAAGAGTGCTCTGCTATAATTTTATAAATGTGTCTTTCACTTTAGAGGTAATTATATGCAGAGAAATTTAGACCTCACTTACTTGACAGAATGTGAGTGGAAAGACTGTAATCCCAATATGAAAGTTAAAGCCACAAGAAGAGCGTTGTCGTCAGACAGGAGGATGTCCACAACCTGTCCAAAAGACACACAGTAGGTTTGGAGTGCTCTGTAAGAGAGTTGTGTGTTTTTAGGCCAGAAACTTCAGTTGTGCTGGTGTTTTATATGCATTCTAGACTAGGGAACCTAAACCCGAATGCTCACCCAGGAACTTTAATCCAGTTCTTTCAAACAATATCTTTGCCATTCACAAGGCAATGGAAAGAATGAAAGGAAAGTTAATACTCAAGAAATTCATTATAAGAAAGAAAACAGTTGTCCTAAAATGTCCATGGCACTCCAGCCTGGCAGGGATTCTTGGGCAATTTGTTTAGAAATATGTCTGCTGTTAATTTAACAGCCTAAACTCTTTCCCCAAATGCTCTACTTTTTGGAAACTCAGGGGTGTTCGCTTATGCAGAAGAGGAGATACATTCACAGCTGTACACAGTTTTCAATCAGATTTTAATGTTTCGTGTGTCACTCCGAAGTCTACTTTTAAAAGTATTTTGTCCCCATTTGTTTGCCCTCTGACCCACGGAGAGGTCTGACTCACAAACCCTCGCTCCCTACAGCGCTTTTCCTGGCAGAAGAAACGGAGTAGCAGGTCTTACGGGCCCGGCGTTGCTCTGTTGAAATAAAACAAAAATCCAGCCGTGAGATACATAGGAAGCAGGTCAAGCTTTTAATCTTACCAGAGAGCAGGGGGCTGAGCAGAGCATCTATAAGTCATTAAATCTGCAATTTTCTGCCTCTCCTTGAGGCTTCCCTTCATTCCCCTTGGGACTGCCAGGGAAATCAGACTCACTTCAAATGCTTCAAACACTTGGAGTAGAAAAACTGCTGCAGAAAAGGGAACAAAACCCTGGAATAAACCCTCCTATCTGATAGCCAGGAAAAACTTGCTGAGAGCCATTAAGTCTCACTGTAAGCTGGCTTCTCAGTGCCATGGAAAAGAGCAAGGCAAAGCCACCACCCGTGCTGCTGTCACAGCTGCGGTGCCCCAGGGTGCAACACCTCCGGCAACAGGCACTGCTTCTCCCCGGGATGTCCGCCCATCACCTACATGGTGGCCATAGCTCACAGAGACACTTCCTAGCAAACTTTAAGCCAGATGAGCACTGCAATACAGCGCACCAGGAGGCAGCTCCACACCGTTTAACTCCCCACACATTTACACTTGCTTTGCAGCCTACACAGAGATCTCTTTCACCCGCTGCATTAGCTAGTTTGGGCATAATGAACAAGGCAGCAACCACAGAGGGAGAGTAACCCACCTGCAATATGGTCTTTGAGACTGTTTGCATCTCTGCCCTGATCTGCTGGACCAAGCCTCTTTTCACCCTCGGCCAGCCTCTGCTGCTGCTCGTCAGCGGTCCATCAGGGGTCAGGTTCAGGCAGGAGGAGAAGGAGCTGAGACACCAGAGAAGGGAGAAGTGGGAAGAGTGAAAGAAGCCCAAACGATACAGTAGGCTGGAAACCCTCTTGCTGCTAAGGGTGAGCCTGTTGAAAAAAAGTATCGCCTCTTTCTCCTGCATCTGCCCTAATTAGGAATGTGCCGTACCTGGTAGCTCTTAATCAGAGAAGGTCCAGGCTAAGCCTCCTGTATGACACTGTATGACACTTGGTCAGACACATGCAGATCACTCACCATGGGTAGACAGGTTTAAAAGCTAACAAGCTATATAAAGGTCTGCTATTCCTTAACAGTGCCACACAATCTGAAGTGTTACTTTGCTTCTTCAGTGTCTGCTCGGGCCACCTTCACTTCCTTCCTGCGTTATTTCTCTACCTGCCATGCTGTGTTTTGGTATCTAGGACTCCTTGCAAATATGACTGCCCTTCTGACAGAAGACCTGTTCTTCAGGCAGGGGTCATACACTCTCTTATCTCCCTTTTCACGTCGCACATGAGAAGGGCTATAGCTTCCTCCCTCTGCGAACTTGGGCTATGCCAAGCAGTCCTTCTTCTCACCTGTGTCCCAGGGCAGGACACTTCCATCAATTTTGATTTTTTTTGCCTGCAGTTAATGTTGGAGCAGGAACAAAAGGAACAAAAAGGGGGAGGGGGGAAGAACTCCCGAGAACTAAAACAAAACTTAAAACCAAAATCAGCTACAAAACCAGGGAGTCCAGTGCTGGGACGCAGCTCCCGCGGCATCGTGATGGGCCCCAATGGTCTGACATTAAAACCAAACCCCTTGGGTTTTGGGGCATGTATGTAGTGAGGGGAGACTGCTCTACTACTGTGCAGCAGATTTGTCTGGAAGAAACCCCCTTTTTGGCCATTCATCTCAGTATTTCATTTCAGGACACAACGGTTTCACCTCCTGAACTCTTTACATTCTCTGGGATCTCCTCTTCCTCTTGCTGCTTCTTGGCAGGCACCATCTTTGCTTCTGCTTTTTGAGGTCATTGTCAGCTGGGCTTTTGATCCTCTCTTTATTTCTCTGCCTTCTATAACCCAGGTGACTTCAGTAACATCTTGGACTGCAAAAGCAGCCCAGTGCTGACCAGCTTGCCTCTCTATCTTGTTTTCTCCATTTGTATTCTACTTAATAGTTCTGCCTGTTCCCTCACCCTCCCATCTGACTATGTAGAGCCAGAACGACAGCCACTGAACGCTCTCCTTTGCAGTGCTCCATTTGCCTCTCTCACTGATGTTAACTTCACTGTCACCTTTTGCATCTCCACTGTCAGATTTTATTCCTCTCTCTCCTCCCTTTTCATCACCCTGGCTTGTTACTGGAAACTGTTGAGTATTTTCTTCCTTTCCAACACTTCATTTGTTTTTCTTCCTGTGCTTACTGTGACATCCCTTGCCTTGGCATTGATTAACTCTTGCTTTGCTCTTTGCCATTTTCTCCTTTCTGCTCTGGAAGAACTTCACACAGACTGTCTCTACCAGCACCATCTTTCCTTCTCCTCAGACACATCACTCCACCCATGAATCTCCTAGACTCTCACTGGCACCCTTGGGTAAGGTCAAGTCTTTTTTGTCTTCTCTTTGAAGCTCCACACAGCTCCCCTCCAGCCAACTTCCTTGCTCTTGCGTTGCCTCATTCTTTGCCCTGTTTTAATATGTAAGGGCTGGTCTCTCATGGCTGTCCTAATGTGCAGTACACTCTTCTACACCTAATATACTTAAACAGCCTTCGAGATTCATGTATGCAAATTTCTTTTTGGTCTTGAGGCTTGGAAGCACACCTTCAAAAAGAAATCTGGCATCCCTACTTGTTGATATTACTTCAGAAGAGGGACCTTTAGGGAAGATGAACCCTTAAGAAAAATGCCGTATATGGTGAGACTTACACTGTAAATGCCAAACATTCAAAACCACAGCTTTGCCGTATTGAAGGTCCACACCATCTTGGTTTTGCCTCAGATGCTGGGTAAGCACGTGGTTAAACCCCCACTGCATACCCACTTTGCGCTGCTAATAATTCATAAGAGAAAGATTGCCGTGCTTCCCATCCCCTCACTCCAGATGCTAGCATAGCCATCTCCATTGCCCTCCCAGGGAAAGGGGCCCCACTCTGCTACAGCTAACAATTGCTGTTTCTTAATGGCAAATACCATTCAGCTAAACCAGAAGCCTGAGGAAAAGCAATTTTAGGTTCACTTCCTAGATAAGAAAGAAAATTCCTTCCTGTTACTGATTCCATAAAGGAGAATGAGCTAACCTGCAGAGTGTGATAAAGTCAGCCCCCTATTTCAGCTCTGGCTGTGGGCTATGTTAGCACAGAAGACAGGCAGCTCACAAGGGATTAACGCAAGAGACAGAAAAAAGACAATTATTTGGTTCTCCCACTCCCCTGAGGGGAACCGTCTTTGTTTTCCAGGACCGAGACTGCAGTGATACCCTTGATGATCCCCCTGCAGTGACTATAATTCATAACTTGCTGGGTAAGTCACTTGGGAACAAAAGCTTCTAAGATTTCAGATTCTCCTGGCCAGTCCTAAGGTCTTTTTTGTCACTCACCAGCGTTCCCACAGCCACACGTGCTTGCTCAGGGAAGGAGGTAGGAGACCCTGGTTCATCCCTCTGCTGGCACTGCACAGTGCTCCTCCTTGGACAGGCATGCAGGCCAGGGTGCCTTCTGGTGCTTTATCTGCCCAGCTATGCTGGTATGCATCAGTTGAAGGTTTGGGTGTATGTGCTGTTTCACAAATGAAACACAATATTAACTCATACTTATATGTGCAAGGGTATGGACATAAACGTTACTTTCTGACCATCCTCCTGGGTCCCCGTGGGACTCACATCATAAATCCTTTCCAAAAAGGAAAGCATGTACTCTGCTCCCTTGCTGTCATTGATGCTTGTGTCAGTGTTTGTTTTACTTTGCTCTGAGCTTAATAATTGGCAAATCCTGGAGTGGCAACTGGACCAACTTGCCATGCGCCCAGGCAGTGAGGGGGATGCTGCTGAACATTGGTACATTGCTGTCAGGGTGACGGCTTGCTTGAAAGGTGGTGACAAGTGGTACGAGAGTGGGAAATGTGTTTTCCAGATACCCAGATTTAACCACTTTCCTGCCTTTCTCTTTCAGGTTTTCTTTCCATCTGGCTCATAGGTATGGTGATGTACATCAATACGCACACACACAAATACAGCAAGTGTCTTTGTTTGCCAGCCTTTGCACAGACAAACCCCCAGGCCTTTTTTTTTTTTTTTTTTTTTTTTTTTTACAAAAATGAAGGGAAAACGTTCCCATGTATGGATTTTGCAGGAAACGGGAAGTGGGTGACAGCGACTGGGGCTGTGACCTGGCAGACCTCACCATCTAATGTAACGTGATCTCACGGCGCTTGGGAGAAAAAAAGGGAAGAGAAGTCTGGCCCTGGGACTGCAAATCACAGGCTGTGATGACAAGAGGGGGCCTAATAAAACTCAGCACCCTTCACTTTTAAATGAAATGAGTGGGGAGGGGGAGTGGGGAAAGGTTAATTTATTGCCTAGAGATATCCCGGGGTATCGCTTTCCTAGAAATGCCTTTCACTGGCCTGTGGAGCTTCAGAGATGGAAAATGTGAATACAGCTTTGAGCAGTTAAGGTCTTTATTTGAATTAATTATAACAGCTAAAACAACAAGATTTAAGCAGTGGAGGACAGGGACAAGAAGGCCTAGCATTGCCCCTGATCCCGTCTTGTCACATTATCCCCCGACTGGCACCTTCCTGAAGGACCGCAGTGCTCCCAGAAAGGAAAGGCTGGGATTTCCAGGTGGTTCAGATGACACGAATGGCATAGGTACCTGACGCTGAGAAAACATGCCATTGCTCTGGCTACCCTCTGACCTCTGATTTCTGATTTCTGACTTTGTGTCAAGGAAGCCACGGGAGCAAATGAATTTTACTGAACAGTGTTGCTATTTGTTGGCAAGTTGGTCTGTTTATGCAATGACTGTGATCAAAATAAATTGGCTTTAAGATATGCTCCTGCAGGGATGGAAACTTGCTAAATGAACTCATTTGACGAGAATGGGTGGGTGCAGAGTCCAACAGCAGCTTGGCATGCCGGGACGTGCCAGGGCTCAGGGGGGCTCCTGGCTCTCTCTTGGAGGAGTTGTTCGGTCACTTCTGTTTGCATTGTTTCGTTTTGTTGGGCTTTGGGGGTTTGCACTGTAATTTTTAAACAAAAACAAACCAACAGTAATAGACAAACTTTGGGAGCTTCAGAAATTCTGCTGATATAGGCACTTGCAGTACTGAGGTACTGACATCCCTTTGTAACTGTGAAAACAAGCCGCAAGCCACAAAAACACGAGTCCCCACACAAGATTCTGTGCAACCGTCTTTCTGGTTGAGCTGGAAATGGATGTCTTTCCCAAAGGATTTTGATAGCTCTACTTCTGGACCCAGAATATTTTTAATTAAATTAAATAGAAGGGAAGATGGAAAGGAAAATTAATTAAGAGGTTTTTTTGTTTGTTTGATCTTACTAGATGGCTAAGCTCATTTTTTATTGAATCTTTAGGCAGAGATTCTGGTTTGTTTAATCTATCTGTCTGATTATTATTATATTTCTGGTAGGGTGAACACCAAAGAATAAATGAAAGATAATGAAATAAACAGAGCCAAGTGTGGCTGTGCCCTGGAGCTGTCCTGTCTCAATATACGAGCGTGTGTTTCATCTCTCCAAAGCAGAGATTTCAGGACTCAGCTGGCAGCAATAAAGAAGTATCACACCGGGAGAGAGAGCTGTCGCTCTGCTGGGCTGCCGTCTGCCCCCAGCCCCCTGTGCAGGGGTGAGGGAGATCTGCATCTCTGCGGAGCGTTTACCTCCTGGACATATTCAGTATAAACCTGGTCACCGCATCCTGTTGACCTGAAGCTGCAGAGCTTTTTGCATGCCTCAGGAATAAAAGCTGGCTGGTTTCAGGGCTGTGTTTGGTACCACCAGCCGAGCCAGCTGTTAAAAGCACAACTGGTTCCTAAAGCACCTGTTAAAATCTCTCCCAGCAAGCTCTCCCCACCGCTGCCACTGCTGCTTCCTCTCCACATCGTCGCACCTCTCCTCTTCCTCCTCGCTCCCCTCAGCAGTGCCCCATAAGCCCCTCCCCAGCCCTCCCAGTCCCATCTCAGACCTGCCTTCCAGTCATCACGTGAGCCAGGTACTCCACATGGTAGGAAATATATATATATATACACACACGCACATCTCACCGTCCCGTCAAAGTGGGAAAGTTGATCATCCTCCCCTCACCCATCCTCTTGTGACAATTTAACACTTGGTTGGGTTGTTTCTGCTTTCTATGCCTGGCAGCCTCTGCTCCTGGGAAATCCCAGAGAAAGGGAAAGCCGAGGTGTCCACCCAGCCACACTGGTCCCTGCCAGGGCTTCCCTCTACATTCTGCATGGTTCACAAAACAAGCTGCCTCTGCTTCACGTGCGTGGCTGTTCACAGCATCTTTGCACCATGCCCAAGCAGATCCCAATGTTCAGCGTAGCTTTCTGTGTACAGTTTAGCTGAGGCAAGCGCTGTGGACTTTTCCTTCAAATCCAGATTGAGAAAAAAGGGTTGAGGGCTTTCACACTCCAAAAAAGTTCAGCTCAGACTGAGCCAAAGTTTTCAAAATGACATCTTTCTGGATTTTCTTCTCTACACCAAATTTGGATCTTGTGACTTTTTATGCTGCTTCAGTCTGAAAAGAATAGATCTCTTCTTTCAACTGTGTGCACACTAATTCTTTTTTTCCACAAAATTCCTGAGAAGGAGCAAATGAGTGTGTTACATGCATTTTACAAATGGAAAACTGGATGCCAGCTGGTCCCAGGTAGCCTTGATTCAGTGCTGTAGTTATCATATTAACTTTTCCAGCCTCCATTTAACTTAGCAATAGGTAAAGAAAATCCTACTCTAGTCCCCAGATGAAAAGCACATTAATTTTAGCCAAAACCCAACCTCACATCTGGTATCCTCCCGATACTAGCAAAATAGAATAGAGAGATAACTCTATTTGCTGTCCTATTTACTGACAGGGGGTATTCAGGGTTAGGAGAATCATATAGATATCTAAGTAGACAGAGAGAAGGAAGAAACAAGGCTAAAGAATAAATTTTCAGCACATCAAATAGTAAAAGGCCATAGGGAACTGACCTAGCAAATGCTTACTCATGGAGTGAATGGGATCAGGCTGGGATCCAGCCTGGAAGAGTTCCCATGAAAGACCAGACTTTCCTCCAGTGGATACAGCCCTTGTCGCAATAGATATATTAAGAGAAAGTATATCAGTGTAGCAAGCAGTGAGTGAATAGAGAGAGATTCATATTCTCAGAGGATGAGCACCCAAGCGTGGTGTGCCTGTAACAGGACCTTATTGAATTATTCAAACATCTGCCAAATCTGTGAGATTGCACTGGAAATCACACGAGTCCAAGCTCTCTTAGAAGATCATCGGCACATCCTGTTTTGGGTCGGGACTTAAAAAATACCTGGAGAACAGTCTCTCACACAAGGTCTTTGCTTTCCACTCCTGGCTGTAATCCAAAAGGGTAGCAGCCACTTTATGTTTGAACACTAAAAGTAAACCGGACCAAAGCAGAAGTCCTCACCAAGCTGGGTTGGTGCTGATCAGCTGGGTTGGTGCTGTTGGTGAACAGGGCAGTATTTCTGGAACAGAAGTTTCTATTGCACACTATATTAAGAGGAAACTTCTTTGAAAACTAGCAGGATTCTTCCTGTCAGGTATACTATTAGCATTAATATTTAGTGTTGAACTGCTCTTTGGAAATGGTGTTATTATTATATTTTTTTAAGCACTTAGTCCTGTACATTGCATAGGGGAACATATCCCCCTTCTCCTCCTGGATGTACATGCTCTACAGTGGAAATACGAGAGCTGTTCAGAAATGCAATTCACCTGCAGATCTGTTCAAGGAGTGATATCCAAGTGCTGCCAGGGTGGAGTTAACGTCTGGTTAAATATTAACACGGGGCTCGGTTCCATCATTTTACAATGTGTAACCTGCTGCGAGTAAATGATAAACTGTCCTGGGTGCAGCCCTGGTTGCCAAGTGCTTATATTTCACGTTGTTACTGTTCAGAGGAAAAGCAAATAACTGTTACATGAAAACAGGCAAGCAGAAAAGATGCTGCATATTGATTTCTTACTCTCCTAAAAGAGGCAATAAGATAACCATTGCACTGGAAACTATGTTGCCCAGTTCAGTATTTTCTAAATATTTTTAAGACGACAGCACAAGGTGCCGAACCAGAAACAGGAGAAAGCTACTTGCCACTGTAGGACAGAGCCCATAAGGCACTGCCTCTCATTCCTTAAATCATGCCAATGTTTCTCCTTCTCTTCCTCCTCCCTGCTTGCCGCTCAGCCCGCAGTACAAAGTGTTAAAAAGTTGAGCACAGAGGCTAGAGCTGCCTGCAGCTCTGGCTGGCCAACGTGAAGTGCCAGGCTGTGGTAACTCTGACATTCCGCATCCTTGCTGAATCCCTGGCTTGGTGGAGGCAGGGGGCAAAGACAGCCTGGCTTCAGTTTGTCCTCTTGAGATAAAAAGTGTGATGGGATCCAGGAAAAAGTTAAATACTCTTACAGAGGCATTTTGCAGTTATGCTAACTGGGACAGATACTGCAATAGCCATTAACCTCCGTGTTCCAGGCTGGATGCTCATCATGGGCTGAAGTCACTGTCTGGCCTCCCTGAGCCCTGTGGAGGATTGCACAATCATGGGCCACGTTCATCATCTGAGGTGAGAGGGGAGGGTGTCACCTTCCTCTGAAGCATCCGGCACCAACTCCGGTCAGCGGCAGGATGCTGGCCCCGGTGGACATGGCCATGCTCCAGTATGGCAAGAGTTACGTGCCCTCCACTGAGTTAAAACAGCAGATGCAGCCAGATGTCGCCTCTAGCCATGCTTGTCCTTTTCACATGCACACGTGGCACACTTACGAACACCTTTCACCTTCCCCAGCCCCTGAGAAGTCCATTCTTCAGGTAATTTAATTCCAACCTGGAGGGCCTACCCAGCTTCCTGCAGACATCAGTGTGAATTTGTTGCCATCACCTCCCAGGAGTTTGTGATCCGCAGTATTCAGAGACTTTAAGATGCAAGGTCACGCAAGAGGATACAACAGCTGCAAAGCTGCAGAAAATAATACACAATTCAGCACTGCAGACAGGTGCTTGCTTTCTGACCTAAATTTGAAATGACTTCATCACTCCCTAATATGAAGAGGTCTTACACACTTAATTATTAGGGTTCTTCCTTTTTTCCTTTTTTTTTTTTGTGTGCATGTGCATGCACATTTCAGTTGTCCTCTCCCACCCTTGTTTCTCCCTCCACCTCACATCAGTGTACACTGCAGACTTCCTCTGGCACTTTTATAAGCTGCCAGAAGGGAAGTGACCTGGTTACACATCCAGCTCTGCAAGCTGCCTCAGCAATGCTTTTCCTCCCTCTCCGCAGCAGCCCTGGGCGAGCACAATGTCCTCGGCCTGTCAGTGCATTTGAAGCAGGGAGGTTATGGTCTGTACCACAGTTCACAGCGCTGACATCTGCACTCACTGACTTGTGACAGCCCTGTTACGAAGCCTGTAGTCACTGACTTCAGGCACAAGCCATGGAATAAGATGATGATGATGATGTTGTTGTTGTTGTTATTATTATTATTATCATCATCATCATCATCATCATCAACATCAGTGTGAGCTGTAGATGCCTCTCTGGAAATAACTCATTAATCATGAGAGTTGCCCATGGGAGGAGCCGCCCAGAGCGCTGATCCGACAGCACTTACGCAGCAGGATGCCCCTGTTATCAGTGAGGAAATCCATGTGCTTGACTCTATGTACGCAAGTGTCCTCACTAGTTCCTGAAGGCAGCAAAAAGAGAAAGTCATACCCATCCTCACTCAGTGCCCTTAGTAATGCTTGCTACAGTAAGATGCTCCTCTTTTGTTTCTACCTTTCTAAATAGTGAGGGAGTCAATTTGCCCTCACTGAGACTCAAACTGACCCTCCAGCAGTCTCTCACAAAACTTTATTTTCTTTATTTTGTCTCTTTTTTCAAATGTCTTCAGTATATAAATACCTGTAATAAACTATACTCCTGGATCCTTATGGTTACATGTGAAACCGAAGACTTTGATGCAACAGTTGAGATTTTAGGAGATTTCTAATATCATGGATGTTAGAAAAATAAAAGCTTATCATCCAGTCTATTCCTTTGACTGATGTAGTTATATTTCCATGACCAGTCTAGGTTTAACCACCTGGAGGTTAACAGAAGTATCACTTGGGAAGATTGCCTGATACAGTAAAAATACAATGATCGCTCTTTCTGGATCAGTATGTAAGTTTTCCACTGTTCCACACCTTCCCATATTTTCATCATTTTTTTCCAGATTTATACAATGGACCTACGCAAGGAGATCTCAGGGAAGTCCAACTTAAGAACTCAGAGATAAAATAGAGAAAGCTTTATTTTTATAAAGTTCCTTGTTCCGTGTTAGAAGAAAGGCAGTTCCAAATATTGCTTGCTGGTTTATGAGATGCTTGCAGAAGCTGACTCACTTTCAGCCACTACGAATGATAAAATACCTCCAAAGTGCCACCAAATCCAGAAGGCTTCTGGCACTGGATCCTAACTGGGAGCTGTCAGCGCTGCACCACCAGTGAAAGCAGAGACACTTCATATGGCCTCAGGATTCTGCTCTTCATTGGAGAAGCATATGAAGCTCAATACCGATGGCAAAGTATAAAGCAACATCATTTCCTTAGGCAAAGGGAAATGCCAATGAAAATTATCTGCCTGTGATGAGGACCAAGACAAGAAAGAGGGCCGTTTTCTAGAAGTGCATTAAATATTTCACTCCCGAGTGCAGGAATATGAAAAGACATATGTTTATGAAATCAAGTATGGCAGTTTCTACTCAAGACCTGTAGATATAACCCAAACCTGAATGTAGTCAGATGGGGTCTTTCTGGGCTAACAGGCTCTGCAGGAAATTGCTGGGCGGAGGATGCTGGAGCACCACTGTCTCCCTGATCACTGGTGTGGCTGCGTGGGCTCCCTGCCGTCTGTCCGTGCATGCACAGAGGTGCCCCCGCATCTGGGCAGAATGTTCCATGCCAGTCCCTGGTTCTGCTGAGAGAAATTCCCACCTCCCCACTCTCAAGTGTGAGGTCTGAACTGAAAATTACAATAAAAATAAACCTGACTGATGAAAGCACCTGGTGAACTATTTCATTTGCAGTTTATTTTCACCTCAGAACCCAAGATCTCTATATTCTATGCTTCAGTGTTGCTAAACATTTGAATTATTTTTTTAAATTTATTTACCTTATGTTTGTCTCCCATCTATAATATAATTTTGGTCATTTCTGCCCACAGTTTTCAGCTTTCTGAATCCTTATAATTTCCCTGTTTTCATCAGGTTGTTGTATCTCTTCCAGTTAGGCATCATCTGTACATTTGTTAACACGTCATTAATTAATGCCATGTGTCATTAATAGATTATTTGAATAAAGATCCAAAGTTCACTCAAGCCACAGTGAAGTCTTCCATTGATTTTTGTGTATTCCAGATCAAACCTCAGAACTTGCCCTTGAACAAATCTCTTCAATTGTAGTCTCTCAACAGATACCTCCCTACAGCTGGATATACTGGGATTGTACCATTCATTAATCCCACTTGGCAATATGTAGTCCCTCATGCCTGTGTCTGTGCAAAGCCTATCTATCAGAACTATTTTTTAAGAAGTGCTGTGCTGCCTCATGGGATAGTGGTATCAAAGGACTTTGTAAATTCAAATCTATTGCATATCCTGTATCACTGGCTTTGAAAAAACAAAGACTCTGTATGAAACACTGTTAATGCTTTCCTGTCCCTTGCTGCTCCAATCTCGTAAGTCAGAGCTGCTCTGGGGCCAGGCCCCACTCCCTAAGGGTACCAGCACTCCCAGCCCTAACACCTGAGCCCACCAGTCCCCTCCCTGTGTGGCCCGTTCTGTCTGGCCTGCAGCCCAAGGCAGAGGTTTGTTACCAGAAAGATAAATCCTTGGAATTGACTTCCCTCCCTCTCTTCTCCCTGCCCTCTTGGCTAACCTGCCTTTTCAAAAGAGTTGATCTCTCTCAACATCCCATTTTGGAGCAAAGCTGCTTCACAGTCCGGGGTGTGCTGAACGTACTGGTGCTGCAGGGCACATGCCCATCCCTGTGTGACTGTGGGACAGGACGGGGAGAGAGAGAGAAGGTGTTAGCAAGGAGAAAAGGTCTTTCCCAGCTGTGATAGGCTATTGGGAAGCAGATGAACATTGTAACTGGGGGGGTGTTGGCATTGTTATTAATTCCTTTTTAAAGAAGGAGGCTGTCTGCACACATTTGCCTGGTGTGACTTGCTCTTTTGACCACGATTTTACAGAGTGACTTTGAAAAGCGTAAGAGCTTTCTCTTCCCCTAGCAGGAGTGAAGCATGGTACTGCCCGCCTGCTTCTCTGCCTCTACTAGCTTTTGAATTGAAAGCAGGATAAGAAGCAGGGAGACCATCAGGCTGGGCGCCAGGGGTAGAAGTGCCCATTTCAGGCTGCCGGGCAGGTCACAATGGACAGCAGCCTGCCCCGTGCCCCCCGGGCCCTGTGCCCACCCAAGTCCCTTCCCCCGTCCCCCAAAACTGCTCTACCTCTGTCTTATTTACAGTCCTTGAGGACAGAGGCTTTGTCCCGTGGTCTGTAATAAAGCCGGGTTTATTGTTCTTTCTCAGTTCTGCATTACAATTTTCTCCGACCCCTTGGCAGCCATACTCAATTCCCTAAAGGTCTTTCCACATTATATTGGAAGTTTACAAGCCAGCATCATTTTTTGTGGGTTCTTTTTTTTTTCTTTTAACCAAGGTAGATGCTAGCTACTACCTACAGATGTTGCTACAGTCCTCTGTAAATACCATCAAGTCATTATCTCCGGCAGTAATGCACATCCAATTAATCCACACTGATAGCAAGTTTTTGGTGTGAAGGCTATTTTCCATGGTAAATGTTACAAATGTTGTTGCCTTTGATGGTTAAATCCACATATTGTTCAACTCAGTTTTTCTTTTCAGGGGTCTGATGGATAGTTTTTCCTTTTCTTGGCATTTACATCCTATCACTGATTGAGCTCAGTGGGAATGGGAGGTGTTGGTGACCCACAGAACAAAGTCCTCACTTAGTCTGCAGATTGTTTCTCATTGAAATGACTATAGCTCTCTTTTCTAAGTTTCTCAGTTTGTTATGCCCTATGGTTTCCCCAGCTTGACCATACAGAGTATATGATCCCACATTCTAGATGATACTAAAAAAAGTGGACAAGATATATTTTTTATCTATATTAGACCCTTTAATTCATATAGGATATTTCTAGATAAGGAACAATGAGACGGACAACCAAGTGGGATTTTTGAGATTATAAAGAGCATTATTTAGGGACTCAAATTTCTCCCAGCAGGATTCTTCCAGCTTGGATTTAGGAACAGTGCCATGGCACTATGGAGAAATTCTCTTTGCTGTGGCACACACTGGTTTCATTTGGAAGACAAGGAGAAGGGCAGACACTGCAGAATGTGACTTGCTTTTGCTCTCCTGCAGGCTGGGGCCAAAGTCAGGAGCAGAAGAGGATGTGGGGTCCTGGCCCCATCTGGCAGGAGCATTTTGGGGGGTTATAAAGCATTACGTCAGTATTGAAGTGATAGTGACTCTAGACCTGTGGGTGTGCTGGCCATCTGTGTGACGGTATGCAAGTTACTTTGTATGCTTGTGCCACGTGGGATGATACGGCTTCTCACTAGTCCGCCTCTCTTTTTTGAATTTTCTTGTCATTACCTCAGAAAAAAAAAGTTAATTTTTAGAAAGCTTTTTCTTGACAAGTCCATGTAGACTTTTATGAATCTTGTTATCTCCTAAGTTTTTAGAAGTTTGTTTAATTATTTGTTCCAATAGTCTATCAGAAGTTGAAGATAAGATGACATGTCTATAATTCCCAAATCCTCTTTTTTGTCCTGCTTTTATTGTCAAGAAAATCTTTCTACAGTTATTCGATATCTCACCTGTCTTGTTCAGGTACTTACAGACAACCAGAAGTGGCCCTCGGTTTACTGCAGTCAATACTTCAAAGATTTTAGGATAAAGTGCAGCAACCTCGACCAACTTGAAAGCATTAATTTATGAAAGTATTATCTCATCCATTCCTTCACCACTTCAGGCTTATAGTTATGTTTGCTACCTGGAAGTTGATTTTTCTTTGTTAGTCCATATAAAAGAGACCTTAATGCACTAGCTTTCTTGCCCCTATTTGCCAGCAGATTTTCCTTCTATGGAATCTTTTACATGGTCTCCCTTTACAGTTAATGTGCTGCTTATTAATCTTCATTAATCAAATCTAGAATAGGTCCCTATTCTGTTTATCTCCACTTTGTGAATAAGAAATGGCCACTGATGACTTCCAACAGCTTGTAGGCTGCTCCACATCCTTTCCCAAGAAACTTCTAATTAATTAAAACGCCCCACTACAACTAGTTCTGGTGCTCTGAATGATTTTGCCAGTTGCTAACAAGTTCCTCTGTGTGATTTTCCTCACTTGGCAGCAATATTAGCCTTCCACTGTGGCCATGCCTGGTACTTTTCACCATCAGCCACTAGTTAGATACCTTCCTCACTGGGCTGAGTATGTGGCTCCACCGACACCGTTACAAAGTCTGGTTTCATAGGATCACAGAGTGATTTAGGTGGGAAGACACCTTTGGAGCTCTCTACTCCAACTCCCTGGGCCAAGCAGGGCTTACTTGAAGACTAGACCAAGCCCTCAGGGCCTCGTCTAGCTGAGTTTTGAAACCCTCTGTGGATGGAGAGCATCCATGCTTGCCCGCTCCCTCCATGAATTTTTTTTTCCTACAGATCTGTTTCTCATGGTTGTTTAAAACTGGTAACTAGGAACATATCAGCTGCCAACAAAGCTTTCCTAGTGCTTGGGGCCAGGAAAAGGCCTTCCTCCCACTCCCGCTCACTCTCATGGCTTCTCTGAATTCTGCTGAGAGCTGAGCTCACATTACAGCTTTTCTTTCCATCAAATCACTTATGGGAGTCACACACTGAGTCTCCCTTGGGCTGTACACCATTCTCCTGAAACGTAGATGAAATTTATTGCCACAGTCATCTTTGTTATCTTCATCTCTGCTAAATTTTGTTCCAGTAGAGCAGCAGCTTCATAGACTACCAAGGGGCATGCACGCGTCTGTACTCACACACAAACACATTGACAAATGCATGCGTGCATAGAAACATCTGCAGAAAACAGTTGTGGGTTTTTCTTATTTTCATAGGATTTCAGGTTAAAAATTATTAACAATATTATACAATTTTTAAGCACACTCGTACATGCTTATTTATTAGCTATTTGTGTTCATTATATTTGCTTTAGTATGCCTCATTATTTTTCACTCGGAGACAGGACGATCCCTGGCAGGCAGAAGATTGCTGGCAAGACGTCTCGGCAGACCCACTTGCAGGGGGGCCGTCCTGTCACCAGGTGAGCTCATTTCTCTCAGGGCAGCGTAGAGATGGTTTGATGCCTGAAGGCACAGGCAGGAGCCAGTGACAAGCGCAGCCCCAGGAGGAGCGGGGCAAGGGACACCCCCTGGAGCACAGCCTGGTCCCCGCCGAGGCCAGCAGCACTGCATGCTGTGAAAGGCTGTCGTTTTACTGCAGCTCCCAGCTTGACCCTGGAAGAGAGGGGAGCAGAACAACATCTTTACCCTCTCCTTGCTCACCTGTACAGGGAAAACACCTGGGTGGAGGGGTCTGCCCTCGTCACCAAACCCCAAATACTATGTAGGCTGAGCGCTGCTGAAGAAAGGAGACTTATTTTTCTGCTCAGCAGAGCAAAACCAGGGCACAAACTAGCTCTCTGCAAGTAGCGACAGGCGCTGAATTCATTGGGTAATCTGCTGCAAATTATTTGCCCAGCTCCATTAATTAATGTTTGTGAAGCACTTGGAGGGTTAAATGCCCTTGAGCCGTCGTTCACCTAAGCTTTGCCCCCAAACTGACATCAATGGAAACTCCTTAATGGTGGTGGTAGCAGCAGCAGCAGCAGCACTGAATTTTCAAACCCTCCTGAGGCAAGAAAACATGATTTTCCCCTTCATTTTATGGTCTGCTGAATCTTCTATTTTTCTTGTTGTATAGCAGGAATAATGTTCATGGCCTTGGAGTATTCTTGTGGTTTTCCAAATGCCTCAGATTTAATTTGGCATCTTCCACACAAAAAAAAATTTATTGCCTCGTATACTTCTTCACCGTGAATGTTGACCCTTCCCCAGTTCTGTGGAGAGGTCCCGGAGCCTAACGATGGTCCCGCGGAGCTGCTTCTCAGCTGGTGAGGAGCCCTGCCTTGCGCCTCGGCAGGCAGGGATCACACAAGAAGACAGCCCCTGATGGGGAGGAGAGGTCAACCCAGACCTTTAGCATTGGCCTGAGCTCCAAACACCCATCTCAGAAAATAAATAACTAAGAAAACATAATAAGATGCACACACAGGCTCTTTGTTACCAAGTCCAAACCCCAATATGTAAGAATAAGCTTTGTGAACAGGGCGGTCTTCGCAGTGAAAGGCGCCCCGGGGCAGGCGGCGGGGATGGGAACTGTTCTGGCTGATGGTGCTGCCTCTGGCTGGGGCTCAGCAGGATGGCCTGGGGTCAGGTCTTCATGTCTGAACCTCTCTAAGGGCTGGCATGTGGGTTACCAGCACTCCAGAAAGAATGTGCTTGTATCATACAAAGAAAAGAAAGGTATCCAGCCCGGTCCAGATATGGGGGCTTCTGCCTGTTACCCTAATGGACCAAGATTCAGATCCCTGAATTAAATTTCCCTCTATAGAAATTACATTCTGCAGTTTCACGGCTGATGCAGCCCTCATCTAAATGGAGAAGTTTTATAACTTTGTCTCGTCTACCCAAGTACATGCCAGTTTGGATGGAGAAAGGGGATAGTAAAGGCATAGTTAGGCTATCATGCATCATGTCAGTGCTTCCAACTCACAGTCAAAATGCTTGAAACATAAAACGGGTGAAAAGAACATCCATGGGACCAAATGAGGAATAACCTGTCCAATGTGCTGTCACAGGGTAGTAGCAGAACTGCAACTTTGAAATCCCAGGCCCTGTTTACAGGAACACCTTGAAGGTCCGTAGTCCTAATGGAGCCCACGACACTCTTCTGTGCAGGAGGCCCATGCTTCAAAGCCCTTTTGAATGCTTCAAAGTCCATAGGGTTATCCATAGTGTCATACAACTCTTCATGTAAGGCAATTGCCTCAGACTGCATTGACACACTGCAGAATAGAAAAGATCTGGTATGCAACATCTTCACGGCAGAATGAAATTATGGCACTGAGCTAAATGGTAGATTGAGTCAAAGTCCAAGTCTGCAGGAAGACAGTGAACAGCTGCCTGCAGGTTTCTGCCATATGGCACAACAGTGTGTGATATATTTATATCAATTCAGATACATACCTGAAGATACTGCTTTTTTTTTTTTTTTATATTTCAGCTCATTTTCTCATTAAGCATCTGAAATTAAAGGAGACACACAACGTTGCAATTGTTTTGCATTAGGCAATCTTATTTGGGCAGATTGAAAAGACGAATAAATGAGATAATTCTATTTTCAGATTGGGATCAGGTCAGATAACTATCAATTCCCTTCCTTTGCCTGACCTGTAATTGCCCACCCCACCATCAGCTCTTGCAGTGACAAGCAGTGTCCTTCACATGTTGCTGAGCCATGTGAAACAGCAGGGGAAAGGCTTCCTGCAACAGACTCAATTTCCATTTCCAGGTGCAGTACCCGGCAGTGAGGATGTAGGAGGGCATGCCGCGCCTCGCCTTTCCTAAGCTCCCCGCCCAAGGTCGCTGCTGCCAAACCCTCTGCTCTCATCGCGTATGCGAAGGGAAAACTGGCTTCTCCCTGACCTCCGGCCACGTGGACACTAACTGCAACCCAGGGCTGTACCTAGAGGTACCAGTGTGCATCCAATGGGCAGGGAGCAAAGCCCAGCATCTGTACTGTCCACTACTGGCTCCAGGCTGGGAGCGAAGAGGGCTATCAGATTTCCCAGGACAGAGCAGAGCAGCACCAAATTGTGTGTCTGTCTGTGGCTGTAATGCCCCAGAATCCACTGGGAAACTGCAGGCAGCAAGAAGGAGCAGGAGGAATGAGAAATGCCTGGAAAGACCATCCATCCCAGTGAGTCAGGCCACCTACTGCTACTCCTGTTCATGTCTCAGCTGGGTGAAGAGTAAAGGGTGCACCTGGGAGGCAGTCATGTTAATCAAGACATGTCATGTCTTGGAGGCAAATGACCATGACCAGTGTGGAGGTGAGAAAGGACAATAGTGGCTGTGGATAGCACTAATGGCCAGGAATCTCTCCAGAAGTCTGTAAATGGCGCATCAGTGGTTAATATCATTGCAATGAGGGAGAGAGGGAGAGAGGGGAAAGCGGGGAGAGAGGGATGGAGGGATGGAAGGAAGGAAGGAAGGAAGGAAGGAAGGAAGGAAGGAGACAAAGAAAAATATATGCAAGTTTCAGCTTTCATTGTTGCAAGGCACTCACAGCTGTAGCACATGCAGCATCTTCTAGGCCATCAAATCCTCCATATGTTATACCTGTCAACAAGGACGAGAGAACAGGAATATTCGTCTCTCTGGAGAAATCTGGATTAAGTCCCTGTGCTGGTGGAAAACCACAGTGGGATTTTTCTGTCTCCATGCAGAGCCTGTGCTTTACAGAGGACTCAGCTGGACCCTTTCCTGCCTCAAGGGCACCAAGTTCAGCCCGGGACCAGGGGCCACTCTGAGCCTGGGTCCAGGTCTGACCCAGGAGGTACAGGGATATGTGCAGTGGGTGCATCCACACACCGTGTTTACTTTGTGTTGTGACTCAGGACGCTTATCAGAAACAGCTGTTGCCAGATGGCTTGTGTTACCACCGTGGATCACTGCAGAGGGTTATTTCTCTCTGGCCTGTTCTCCACGCAAATGTCCAAAGCTAATGCCTGCACTGGGCATGGACCTCTCCAGGACTGCCTTGGACACTGGGCATGGACCTCTCCATGGACTGCCTTAAGCAGTCAGAAATGTGCTTTCCCAACACTTCTGCCTTTTTGCTTTGCTCTACTGAGCCAGAATGGCCAGCATCGATGGCGATGCGGAGCTGAAGCGTAGCGGAGTAACGGCTGTGCTGTAGGGGCATGGCCTGGGATCCATCGGGCTCAGCAGTGGCAGTGTCAGAGCTGCAGTCCCCCTCTAACCCCACAATATTCTCACTTGGGCACCATGGGTCCTAACAGCCCGGCCAGCAGCTCCAGCCCTCCTCTCCCCTGAGCAAATATGGTTAGGAGAGAAAGAGAGCAGTCTGAATCTCCTTATGCTCCTCTCATTTGCACACAAGGCTGGTGAGTGTGTGTATGTGTTAGTTTGAAGAGGGGATCAATTAAATACGTGATGATGGGAGTGAGAACGCTCTCAAGGCTCTGGGTCTGCACCCTACCAGATTTTACTGGCATTTTCTGAACATTTCTATTAGCTCAGTGGGCACAGCTTGTATGCAAAATAATACAATAATGCTCAGTTATTGTTTGGTATGATGGAAGCCTGGGATTCTTTTTTTTTTTTTTTCCGAGTATTGTTTCTATTTGTCATTAAGGCTCACTTTCTAATCTGTCTTTGTAAGAGGTTCGTCTTTTTTGACATTGTTGCATGTAGCCAGAGCTCTCTTCTCTGGCCTGAAGAGGCATTTAAGGCCAACTGGGTTTCTTGTGTTTTCTTTTTTGTTTTTCTTTTTCTTTTCAGAGAAGACAACCAGAAAAGACAGGAAAAAAGTGCTTGGAAAGAAAGACAAACACATAATTAGCAAAAACAAATACATCATTATTTGATGGTTTTCATGCATGTTACTGTTTCAACTGCTCATGAATTGTTTCATCCAGATTGCAAAATATTCATATTTATATGTTACTCAGAATAAGATGTGATGCCCTGGAGAGGCTAATTCTTGGTTTGCAGATTGTTTACAAGCTGTCAATTGCAATTTGAATATATTTGCAATTCATAGGGCTGATAAATAACGTAAGTCACATGGCACAGTTTCTGCTCCTGAGCTGTAGTACATCCCTGTGTAAGTAACACCAAGGTAGGAAAGCATTTGTCTCCCCATCTGCCTCTCAAATCACACATTTAATGGAGCAAGCAAACATAATACCCAAGAGTACCTCTGGGATCTCATAATAGTATTCTGCCCCGCCTGACTACCTGGAAATCTCTGCTCTCGTGGCATTGTGTGTGGCCATCTTTCACTAAGTCCCATCTCAGTTACAACTCACACATGAGCAGGACGAGCATTCTGTATGTTTTCTCTATATGGCACCTCACGCACTGTGGGACAGCCAGCCAGAAAGGGACAAAAGGAAAACTATGCTACAGCGACTGCAGGTTTTGTGTGGGAGCCAGTGACTGAGAATTCGGGGGGTTCTGGTTCGTTATTCCAGACACATGGAGGTGACTGCTCTTTGAGGGGCGATTAATACAATTATCAATACAATACAATTTGCAAATTGCATTTTACAATAAAAATGCCAAATACAGCATTTACTTCTGGCTCCTATTTTTTCCTCCATATTTGAAATGAACTTTTGTAAGAACTTTCATAAGTGAAGAGAGAATCTTTGGATATTCCTAGGTGGTGAGGTTATTATTTCAAGCAGTATGGCTGCTTTTCATTTTGTTTCTCCTTGGTACCAATTTTGTTTGATGGAATTGACCCCATTTCTCACAAGGAATAATGCTAGAAAGTCCTTTCACTTCATTTCCTGGTGGAAACAAAATTCTGTCTCTTGGATAGGATTTAATATCATGGATATTAAATTGCATTGTCTGTGGCTTGCATGTACATAAATATGCATAGCCATTCTGAGTGTCATAAATCAATATTTTCAAATTCTCTGTCCTTACAGTTAATAATTTTGAATACAAATCTCTTTTCTGCAATTTACCCTCATTACTTCTTGTCCTCTGTGCTATAAAACACAAATTATTCCCTCCGTGGCAGCTTCTTATATATCTGTGACTTCTCAAGTGTTACTGAGTCTCCCTTCACTTCACCTGAGCTTTCCTGATAGATGGCATTTTTCTTCAAGATTCTCCTTGTTTTTTTCTAGACTGTTTTTAAAAGGTTCACATCTTTCTTGAAGTCCAAGTCCACAAGACTTGGCTATATTAGTCAGGACCTGGACAGACTGGAAGCATGTCTTAATGTATCTCAGATGTGATACTCATCTTTAGCTACTCCTGTTAAGAAATGTGTTTTTTACACAAGTATGACATCTCAGAACCATTTTTGCTTACGGTATGCTGTATACAGCGTACTGTCTTTTGCTATAGAGCTGTTTTCTCTGATCTTGTATTTGTGCAGATTATTCCTTTCAAATAACAATTACTTGCCTTCGTGTTTACTGAACTGCATCTATTTTTTTCCAGATTATTTAGCCAATTTCTTATGGCCAGTTTTAAGAGGAACTGACAGAGGAGACTGATTGCTTTTCCAGGGTACCTGTGTGGGTCATACAGTTTTTTGTTGCTCTCATAAATCTTCTGTGGTTGGACTCCCTGGCCTGTATGTGGTCTTGGGCACATTCTGGGGGTACCCTGGGGACACTCTCCTTGTGTCAAAAGGGTGGGATGGCATACAGCAAAGACAGCTGAAGCCAAGGATCTCTGGGCACTGAAAGCAAGGGTGGGTGAGTAACAGAAAAGGGACTACCCAAATCCTGAAGCTGACAAACTCTCTAAAACTGAAGATATTCTTGTCATAGGGAGAATTACTTACTGCAATTTGTGATGGCAAATCACTTACTTTAATAAGTGTTCTGTGTGGACACAGAATATTTTTAAGAAAAGCAAACAGTTTGACACAATATCTCCATGCAGACCATTCCCAAGTCTTTCCCACTCTCATTATGTGAAGCTCTTTGAACTGTGTCAACCCACTATTAGCATTTGCCATGTGTACAGAGTCAATTGTTACCCTGAGGAATGGGATGGATGATGACATGCTTAGATAGTAATGCTTTAAATTAAGATTCCTGAATATGCCTCTGATGTACGGAGGTTAATTAAGAAGCTATTGTGAGTTGAATTAATACCATTTGCTTATTGAAAACATAAGTCATGAGAATTAACAACAAAGTCATAAATATATTTCCCTAAGGACCAGATCCTTCAGCTCTTACTCATTTGAGCAATCCTTACTCATATGAGTAGTCCCATTGAATTAATTGAGATTACATGTATGAGTTCATTTATCTACATGACTAAGAAGTTGCATGGTTGGGTCCCACACAAGCATTAATCTAAAATGAATATGTTTTTAATGATAAATTGGTATTTAAATGGACTATAATGATTGTTTACATCCAAGCCCTGTTTTAAAAAGACTGGTTTAGCCTGCCAAGTAAATAAATCCAGCTTTTTATTAATAATCAAATGACAGAGAACTAACAATTACCGATTAAAAGCAGAATTCTGACATAGACAAAAAGCAAGTGTGAGGTTTCATTAGGTCCATTAAAAATATATACATTTTTTTGCTGATAGCTGAATGGAAAGCTGCTACATCTTCACCACCAAATTGAGTGTCATGATCCCCGAGCTACTTCTGAGTGAGCTTGCCCCAGAACGAAAAGCAGAAAGCCATGTGGGTGAGAGGGAGGGATGCTTAGCCAGGAGGGCAACAACCAAGCCCATCCTGCTGTTGCAACCCAAGACACTTGTGCTATGTAGTATTGCACTCTGCCATGTAAAAATATGGGCTCCCACCCTGCTAGGTCAGGGATCTCCTCCTGCTCTGCTGCAACACTTTTATATTGTAGGCATGCTAAGAGTCAGTGAACTCCCCCAAAGCACATGCTGGCAGCAACAAAGAGCTGTACTCTTCCTCTGGTATTGTGAACAGGAAGAGATTGCTCCACTGCGGCTGTTTTATCCTGAGTCTGCTGGCCAGCACTGAACGATCCAATGTTGAGTGTATGGGAGGGAACAGAGGTCTCCCTCTTCTGAAAGATCGCCTTGGACCAACCTGCTTCCATCTGCTCCCCTGACAAAAAGCCTCTGTGGACACTGAAGTGTGCCCAAGAGAGCAAATGGTGCAAAAAGAGATGCTGTTCCCCCTGTGGACTCAGTCATGTGTGAGATGCAACCACCACTCACAGTCAGAGGCCAGGGCTCTGTGACTCCTAAGCAGAAGAGTAGTTGTGGCAGCACCTGATACTTAAAAGTCCCATGAAACCTCTCTGGCTGGGGCCAGACACAGCACAGCTTCCTTTGTACTGCTAGTTGCAACTGAGTGTGACTTCAGTGGAGACTCTTTTGGTAAGAAAAAATAGTAAGAGTTTCTTTTTCCAGACTTTAGCCTAGTCGCTTTGGGGGAGAGGGAGAAAAAAAAAAAAGGCAAAACCTACTGGCTGTTGACAGAAACAGTTCAAGTGGCTGTCAACAATCAGATTTTTCTTTTTTTTTTTTTTTTCCCTTCTCCCTGACTATCTGCATCTTCCCAAACTTCACCTTGTACTCCTTTGATGCTGTACTCCTGGCTCCTCTTTTCAGTGCTAAGAGCTGCCTGAGGATGCAGAAGGAAAGGTTGTCCTTATACTGTCTTCTCCAAACTAGAAGGAAGCACCACAAAGAGTGTTTCCAGAGACTCTCCCTCCTTCAAGACTTTCAGCCCAGGGTCGGCTTTTTTGGAAGATCAAGGAGCTGTAAAAAGTCAAAATGATGACTCATTTAAAGACCAAAAGAAACAAAAGCAAATTTACCTCAAACCTTTAGCAATTTAACCACAGAAATTTGTACTAATGCACACTTTGACATTTGATTTTCCACATTGGGTAAATAAATATAATTTATCGCTGCACATTTTGATTCTCTGATGTCCTTCAAATCCCTGAAATCCATGTCACCCACCTAAGGGATACAAACTCAATAATAAGTAAAAGCTGAGCAATTCCTTCCCTGATTTATAACCACCTGTAATAAAAGGGAGGGTTGTGATTTGGGAGAGACTGCTTATTACTGGGCTTTTGTGACATTTATTTGCTCATCCCCACTAGTTACTTACATTGCAAACACGTTCTTTCCCCATCCCACATCAGAGGTATGTAATGAAAGCTACAATTTAATACAGCAAATTAAATAACTGTATCAAAAGCTTCCTAACTGGCCTGGGAAGCTCTGTTATGTTCTAGGATTTGGTATTTATCTTAAAGAGCATAATTTTTACTCTTTTTTTTTTTTTTTACTTAAGTCAGCTGTCATCCGTGAAAATTGGGACCTATGGAGACCATGTCCTTCCTGGTCCAGCCTCTCCCTGGGTCCCCACGGCTGCTCCCGCGGCGGCAGGGAGAGGAGCGAGGATGCGGTGCCGCTCAGCACGCGTGTGGTCCGGGGCTCTGCCTGACAATGGAGCTCCCACAGCCGGCAGCACTCCCCACGCATGCACAGCAGGGGGAACTGGGGGTCTCACGCATTTCTTGGCAAAGGTCTCTTCTGCTTTTAATGGAGAAGAAGCAAGGAAAGGAAGGGGAAGAAAGAATAGATGGGGGGCGATGATATCAAAAGGAAGAGCAAAAAAGCACGGGAGGACAATGAGGCAGAGAGGCTCTGTAGTCTACTTTTATGAGGAAAACAGTCACACAACAAGACAAGATGGGTCATAAATATTGGCATTTGCATTCATCTGTGAGTTAAGTGCTAAGCAAAGGGTCTACTGGAGAAGCTGGCTTGTCGGGAAATACTGTGGGAGCTGGGCCATTCCTCTGTGCAGCTCTGGGGCCCTTCTAGTGTCCCCCAGTGTTCCCACCTCCTTCTGGGAGCTGACAAGGTAGAAGTTAATGACAGCAATTAACATGTTAGATCACCAGGTCATGCTGCCTTTGCTCCCCCTTCAAGCCCCTTCACAGCAAGTAAACAGACAGGGCCGTAGACTGGAAATGTGTCCTCTGGTACTTCCACAACACAAACAGTGCGGTAATGGAAAAACAGTCTGTTTATCCTCAGAGTGTTAGCAGATGGCAGCTCCTTCCCGCTCCCTCTCTCTGCTGCAAGCCAAGCTCCCTGGTGCGTCCCCGAGGCCATTGCTGGAGACAGACATTCTCCAAAGCCCCTCAGCGGGGTGTGCACTGGGCACAAACGAAGGTGAATCCCACACGCTCTTCTCAGCGGTTTGTGCAGGAGCATTGACTGCAAGGGAAAGGGTGCGCAGAGATTACCTGTAGACACACCTACTCTAGCTGGAGTATGGCACAAATGCAACATGCTGCTGCAAAAAGGAGCAGTCTGGACTTCCTTTACAGTAAGCCAGCAGCAGGCATGTCCTTGTCCTGTTACAAGTGCCCCACAAAGCAGAGGACAAATGGAGGAGCTCATACCTCCTCTGTGGGCCCTCACATCCCAGCTGGCATCAAAGGACCTCATGCCCACCCAGGCACCACAGTTAGCACAGCCAGTCTCCCCTACTAATCAACAGGCAGCTCCATTTCAGCTGTTTCTGAGAAGAGAGAGACAAGAGGAGAAGAGGTGGTCATGACCTTCCCTCCACCGCTCTTTGCTGCATCTCTAGAGCTCACAGGTGCACAGCCTCTTCCCATTCCAGCTGAGCCAGCTGCAAACCCTCCTTGGACGCTTGCTGCCCCTCTCCTGTCAGGGGCTACTGCCTGCCCTGGGCCTCTCAGCTAGGCTGTTTGTGGGAACATTTCTCCACCTGGTGCATTCAAAATGCTGGTTTCCAAGTCTTCAGTTGTAATCAGAATGATGTGGGTTAGGCAAGGGCTCACACCAGCCCCAGCTGAGAGGTCTGAGAGGCCACGACTGCTTCAGCAGCAAAGCTGCAGGCTGGCAGGGGCTGGGAGCACACCGCTGTGCCTCCCCAGAAGGCTGCATCCTCTCAAAACTAGACAACTGACAGAGCCACCAGGAGGGGTCAAAAAGCATCTAGGACAGGCTGGGGAGGGTACACTTAGGTAATTAGAAAACACATACTGGATGGATGCCTGAGCTAACCTAATCCAGGACTGCAACAGGATCTGATTCTGCCCTCTGCAAGTTATATGCAGGTTTTTTCACTTATGATTTTGTTACACTTAAACTTTTCCACCATATATATGTAAGGCTTAGGTCATAGAATCATAGAATCGTCAAGGTTGGAGAAGACCCTTAAGATCATCGAGTCCAACCGTCAACCTAGCACTGCCAAGTCCATCTATACCATGTCCTCGAGCACCACATCTATCTGTTCTTTAAATACCTCCAGGGATGGAGACTCAACCACTTCCCTGGGCAGCCTGTTCCAATGCCTAACTACCCTTTCGGTGAAGAAGTTTTTCCTAATGTCTAACCTAAACCTCCCCTGGCACAGCTTGACGCCATTTCCTCTTGTCCTATCACTCGTTACTAGGGAGAAGAGACTGACCCCCACCTCGCTACAACCTCCTTTCAGGTAGTTGTAGAGACCAATAAGGTCTCCCCTCAGCCTCCTCTTCTCCAGGCTAAACAACCCCAGTTCCCTCAGCCGCTCCTCATAAGACTTGTGCTCTAGACCCTTCACCAGCTTCGTTGCCCTCCTCTGGAGACGCTCCAGCACCTTGATGTCCTTCTTGTAGTGAGGGGCCCAAAACTGAACACAGTACTTGAGGTGCGGCCTCACCAATGCCGAGTACAGGGGCACTATCACCTCCCTGGTCCTGCTGGCCACATTATTCTTGATACAGGCCAGGATGCCATTGGCCCTCTTGGCCACCTGAGCACACTGCTGGCTCATGTTCAGGCAGCTGTCAACCAACACCGCCAGGTCCTTTTCCACCAGACAGCTTTCCAGCCACTCCTCCCCAAGCCTGTAGCGCTGCATGGGGTTGTTGTGACCGAAGTGCAGGACTCGGCACTTAGCCTTGTTGAACCTCATACAGTTGGCCCTGGCCCAACGATCCAGCCTGTCCAGGTCCCTCTGCAGGGCCTTCCTACCCTCCAGCAGATCAACACTTCCACCCAACTTGGTGTCATCTGCAAACTTACTGAGGGTGCACTTGATCCCGTCATCCAGATCATCAATGAAGATGTTGAACAGGACCGGCCCCAGTACTGAGCCCTGGGGAACACCACTTGTGACCCGCCGCCAACTGGATTTGACTCCATTTACCACCACTCTCTGGGCTCGGCCATCCAGCCAGTTTTTAACCCAGCGTAGAGTGTACCAGTCCAGAAGCATTTCTGATTTTATCTGTGGATTTGCAGCATCTTGTGTTGTGAAGGTGGGGACCAATGACTACGTGAGTTGGCGTCCCCTAGTAAGGTAAATAATAATATCCACAAGGATCACTGACTGCCTGCTCCTTGTTCTCTGACAGAGACCCGAGCACCTCCTTGGCAGTAGTTCAGGGAGAGCACGGCTGGATGACAGCTGCAGTCTGTGTTTGCAAAGCACCGTGCTGTGCTCTGACCTCACAAGTGGGGTTCATGCCACCTCACTCCAGACGTCCCATCTTCCTCCAAGAGTAGTCACTCCTTTTACAGTCAAAGGAGGGAAACATGCATTTCTACAGAATGACTCATCTAACATACTTTAGATACCTCCTTCAGGAAGAGGTGAGTTGCACTGCGGCTCTTGCAGTGTCCAGGCTCTAAAGTAGGTGCCTGGTTGTGTTGCAGACAATACAGCCCTGCACACTTTGCCAGCTGAATCCTAGCTGTCTTGAATCGGGCATCAAAAAACAGTGGATACTTCAGAAAAGTTGTTCTTATGTTTTCTCCAGCTGTGCTGTTGTGCAGAGAAGGTCATCAGTATTTGTAAAGTGCTTTGGTAGTACAGTTTGTAAACAGCAGAGCCCAGAAGGAGGTTAACTTCTCTATATTCAGACCAAGGTTTGGATGTCGTCAGCCATGTAGGACCCATCTCTTTATGTTGAGCAATGGCCATAAGAAGGAATACTGGCTAGCCTCCATTTGCTGCCACATCTTCAGAGCTGGACACAGGCAACATGGATGGGATGGGATTGGATGGGATGGGATGGGATGGGATGGGATGGGATGGGATGGGATGGGATGGGGTGAGGTGTGGAACTGGGGCTGCAGTCACTAGTGTGGTAGGAAATGAGCATGTATTCTATGCAGGGGTAGTGATAGTGGGTGCATTCTTCTTGCGTTCTCTAGTAAATACACATTTGGTATCATCAGCCAGCACCAGAGCTGTTTGGGATACATAACAGCCTCTGCACCTTTGGAGCAGTACAATCTGATGTATATGTGTCCCCAAGCAGCCTGGAGACACAGGGACACCCAGTTACTTCTGATTCCCCTTCCTTCTTCTCTCTTTGCAACTCCCCTGCTGTTGAAGCTACCAAAACCTCTCAGAGGCAGTTGTACCTCAGTCAGTATGGATGGCACTGTTTTAGTCAAAGCTAATTTAGATTTCTGCTTTGAGACATGCCCGAAGTTATACACACATCTGAAAAGCACCTGAAAACAAATTATTCAGCTAGCTGCTAGCTGCTGCAAAGAACTAGGAGCCTCTTCCCAGATTATCTTGCTGCTGCTCCTCACCACCAGTTTCTTTTAGCCTTCCAGTCGCTGAACAGGTCTCATTCCTCAAAAGGCACTGGTGGTAGGAATAGCCTCTGAGAAGTAGCAGTCAAGACAAGAAGAAAGGCTATGCCACTGGCCACGCAGAGATGAGAGGAAAGGGCACCAGTAGAGACATGGCTCCAGCTACTCCTCGCACTTTTGTTTCAGCCATGACAATTCATCTTTGCACCCTCTGCTCCCCTCTCTGCCTGCAGCTGAGATGGGCACAGCCCTCATTCCTGCGGCTGCCTTCCTGCTACATGGCCTTAATGCTACCCCTGAGCAATACCTTGGAAAGAAGAGTGAATGAAATGGAACTGGTGCCAAGCCCACCTATGTGATTTATCTAATCCTGACAAGTCACAACAGAATTTGGGGGCTGCATCTTACTCAAGAGGAAGTGATGGTTCCTGCAAACCATGTATTTCTTCAGGAGGTTTATTTGCTTTTCACTGTCAAAGTCACAATTACTCATTCAGACTACAGCAGCGATGTATCATACCTCAGTAATGCAGGTATGCAACTTCCTCTTTGCCGCCTGGAGGGGCATCCTGCCCTGCTCTTGGCTCCCTATGGCACATCTGACTGTGCTGCAACGAGTCTGTGGCTGTTCTCTGTCTCACCACCCTGTCAAAGGAAAGCAGCGTAAGATCCCTCGCAGGCATATTTTGGATGTGTAATACTGATATACTTCATAAAACATATCAGCACATTTCAAAAGTTATTTCCAAAATTTAAGCCCATGAGTCAAACAATACCAGGGAATGGAAAGGGTCCCATATGCCAAACAAGAACCAGCACACAGCTAAAAGCCAGTGAAGGAAATGGGCAGCAGCCGGTGACACAACAGGAGCTGGTTTTCCCCTGTCCTCTCTTGGATTCCAATGCTTGTAAAACCCTGAGCTCCAGCAGGAAACACAGAGGGGAGAATGCATGTCTTAGTATACAACAGAAGGGGTGTGTGTGTGTGTGTGTGTGTGCATGATTTTCATGGCATTCAGGTTCACTCTGAACTTCCCATGGAGCTCTGGCACCAGTCTGACTTGGCAGAGCTGAAACTCACTTCTAGGTCTCTCAGATTGTAAGGTAACTCCTTGAGTGGTTTTGAGACCATCAAAAAAGCAAAACCTACTGTCCCTCCACCTGGTAGACACATGCCCTCATGGCCATCAGCTTTCTAGCTGCATGTGACAGGGTCTGGCTGTCCTGTTACTTCACAGTTGTAGTCTTTAACCTCACTTCCTAAGCAGAAAGTAAGGGGAAGGTCACAAAGGATTTATTAAGTTTCCTGGTCCCAGAAGGGATGTGTGAGGACAAGGCAGGTCTCAGCTTGCTATGCATAAGCTCACAGCTGCAGACTTGTGGCATTTAACCTGCTTTACCATAGCAAGGCTCCCTCTAAAAAGCTGCTGTTCTGCTGCCAGTGTCCTCCTTAACCGCAAACTTCTTACAAATGCCAGCTGCATTGCCTCCAGCCAGGAGTTTCAATGTAAGCCTTCATCAGTTCTTCATCTTGTCTGTCACAGTATGGTGCAGCTGAAGCATCAACCTCATCACTGGCACTAACTGAGTCATTTATTCCACTACATCAGTTTGATCAGCTGAGTATAGGATACAGTATATTGAAGGTAGGGGGTCCTGTGTTTCGTTTCTAACTTTCCAAAGTCATGTCAAACATTAGAGGAGACAGAGACCACCAGCAGCAGCGCACTCCACAGGAGGTCTCTTGGGGCGGTAGAGACATAAACTGACATAAGGAACACAATTCAAATCAATCGAAATGTTTGCATAAATTGAGTTGGTTTTTTTGCAAACCTTTGAATGACAAGAGCAAACTAGAAGCAGGTCAGCAGTAGAAGTCCTTTGGATTTTGCCCTAAAAATCCAAAGAAATCTCTTTCCTTTAAGGCCATCAAGGATGAATGACTTACTGGAGCCAAGGCTTTGCGGGTGATCAAAGTTCTGTGGCTATCCATGTTTAGCACAGGGAAGACTGTGATACCAAGACAAATTCAGAGTAAGAGACAAGTGGCCATAAAAGTTACAGAGGTGGTTACTAAGAAAAGAGACTTCCCTTGTTGCTTTGCAATAGCTCATGTGGATGAACGCTACAGATCCATTTCATGGAATCACACAAACCAGCTGAAAGTGGGAAGGGACTCCTGGAGACTGCCTAATCCAACCCCCTGTTCAAAACAGGGACAGTTAGAGCAGGTTGCCCAGGACTGTATCCAGTCACGTTTTTAATATCTCCAAGGATGGAGACTGCACAACCTCTCTGGGCAACCCGTGCCAGGGTTCGAGCACACTAACTGTAAAAAAGGTTTTCTTACATTTAAATGGAATTTCCTGTATGTCAGTTTGTTTCCATTGCCTCTTGTGCCATCACTGGGCACCTCTGAGAAGTCTGGCTCCTTCTTCTTTACTCCCCCCGTCAGGTATCTATACACATTGATAGGATACCTCCTGAGCCTCCAGGCTGAATAGCCCCAGTGGTCCCAGTACCACTCTCTGGATTAACACCATTCATGACTGGCCTCCAGCAGTACTTCATGTCACTGATCACAACCTTCTGAGCCCAACAGTTCATCCAGTTTTCAATCCACCCCACTGTCCATTTATCTAGTCCATATTATCAGTTTTTCTATGAGGATTTTATAGCGTTGAAAGCCTTACTAAAGTCAAGATAAACAACTTCTACTGTTCTCACCTCATCCACTGAGCCAGTCATTTCATCATAGAAGGCTATTAGGTTGGTCAAACATGATTTCCCTGCTGCAAATCCATGTTAACCACTCCCAATCACCTTCTTCTCCTTAATATTTGAAAATGGCTTCCAGGAATATTCACTTCATCACCTTCTCAGTGATCAAGGTAAGGTTGACCAACCATTGGTTTCTGGGTTCTCCTCCTTGCCCTCCTCCTTGTTTTCTTCCCGTCCTTAGAAACCTCCCCCAATCACCAGGACAGTTCAAAGACAGTCAAGATTGGCCTCACAATGACACTGGCCTTTTCCTTTTGTGGCCAATGTATCTGCAGAAGCCTGTCCTATTAATGCTTCACATCCCTCACCAGATTCAACTCCAGATGGCCTTTGGCTTTTCTAACCCCATCCCTACACACTCAGTGTCTCTGTGTTCCTGTTGGGTCAGCTGATCCTGCTTCTACATCTTGTACAGTTCCTTTTTGTGTCTGAGTTTTGTCAGGAGCTTCTTGGTCATCCATGCAGGCTTCCTGCCACATTTGCTTGATTTCCTGCACATAGGCATAGACCATTCCTGAGCCTAGAGGAGATGATCCTTGAAAACCAACCAGATCTCCTGGACCTCTCTTCTCTCCATGGCTGTCTCCCATGGGATTCTTCCAAGCAGATCCCTGAAGAGGCCAAAGTCTCTTCTCCTAAAGCCCAGGGTGATGATCCTGCTTTTTGTCCTGCTCCCTCCCCTCAGAATCCTAAACTCCACCATCTCATGGTCACTGCAGTCAAGGCTGTCCCAAACCTTCATATCCCCATCTGGTTGTTCCTTGTTTGTAGGTACAAGGTCTATCTCCCCTTGTCAGCTCCTCAATCACCTGTGTCAGAAGGTTGTCATCAATGCACTCCAGAAACCCCCTGGATTCTTGTGTACTGCTGTGTTGTCACCCCAGCAGCTTTGAGGTAGATGATTATCTATGCAGCTGTGGAGAAAAACAGTTGCAGGAACATCAAGAAAAATTAGATATACACAGATCGGTGAGCTAAGATGAAATGTTGCCAGAGTTTAAGGGAACCTGATAAACTTACACTGAACCTCAGGTAAATATGTACACAGAGTCAAAGAGATCTTGCACTACAAATAGAAGTTGAAATGGGAATTATGATTGCTTTTAAGGAAAAAGTAAAGTAGTGAGGCTGGTGATGATCTTCAAAATTTATTTTAATTCTCACTAATGCCCTATGGATTTTGTGATGAGGATGCTGAAAGGACCAGGATCTGAAACCTTCAACACTATTAAAGATTGGAATTTAAGCATGAGTGCATTCACTAGATTAAGGGCCTTGACTCCAACAGAAGCTGGGGAAGTAAAATAACAGTGTTGTATACTTCCTGAGTGTTAATCAATCCTTAGCACCTTTGAGAAACAAGTAAACACAGTAATTCTCATTTTACAGTTTAATTCCTCTTTCTTCACATTTAAGGAAAGAGAGGTAGGGAAGTTGAGTGACTTGCAAGAACAGGTATTAGTGTGTAAGTGTTACTGGCACTTCATTCAAGGCTCATCTCAGATCACACTCCTCTCTAAGTAGGTTTCCAGAAATCCAGTTATACCTGGCAGAGCTGATAGCTTTTAAAATCTAATTACAGTGGAAGGAATGTGGTACAGTGGATGCATTTTCTTAAGCCAGTTGACACCTTGCCTCATAAAATTAGCCTGCAAAACTGAAATTCAAATTAATTCCACCCTAGACAAAAACACCAAAGTCTAGGAATTGGCTGGATGACGCAAACAGCAGGTAACCAGAGATGGCGATGTCCTGAGCTGGGGGTGGGTGGGTCCAGCGGGGTGCCACCAGGACTGGATGAGATAAACAGTACATTACGTCTGCAGGTTATATTCAATTTGTGGTTATATTCAATTTGTGGTGACGCAAACACCAGTGAAGGCAGAGGAAAAAACCCAAAGGCAAACTGGAAGAGTTTGAAATGTGTGAAGTGCATAACAAAAAGGAATCCAAATTACATTAAATACATGCTGAACATTTAGAGAAGCAAGTAGTGAAAAGAGACACAAAAAGCAGAAACATCAGTAGGACCTAGTAAGCACTTAATAGCAATATTAGATAGTAAAACCAGTATGTTTTGGCAGCACAAAAAAATGACAAACAAAACTTAAATTATATGATGTTGTGTATGGAGAAGATCCATGTTAAGGCAGAGGGGAAGATGAGAATCCCTTCCCGTGCAGCATGCATGAGATACTGCTGGCATCCATCTACAAGTTGTAAATTCAAAAGAGAGAGGAATAATCCATACTGACATAGGAAGGTTTAAAGAATGAGGTTACAAAACTGACTGAAATAAAGTATTTGTGATGAAAATCAGGCAAAATGTCCTAACATTGGATCCTGTGACACTTCTAAAAAGTTTGTCATGGGCTTGCTGGAAACATTCAGAGAGTCAGAAAAAACATTTTTATACTCATATGGGAAGGACACTCGGGGAGGTTTTGTTATGTGGTTAAATACGTATTATGCATTTCTCTGTCATAGGCTGGATTGGGAGAGAAATTCCTCGCCATTGAGTAGAAGCTGGATGCTCCAGAAAGCATAAGATTTTATGACCATCTAGACAGTGACCAGCAGGACAAGTTATTGCTGGAAAATGAAGAGCATCTTTCACAAACTGTCAAGAGGAATGGGCCACTGTGACAGCTGTGAATTGCGGTCACCTCTGTGGAAGCTATCATCCCCCGAGGAAGGAGGCAAGGGACCAGCCCAGGGGGTCAGAGGTAGGCGCTCCTTTCCCAGGCACCCCCAGCCTGAGCTCATGGGGACGGCAGAGCTCATCGTCCATGTGTTGTCTTCACTCAAAGAGGGCTGCGGTGGCTGGGGGGAGCTGCGGGAACATCTGCGGGCAGCAATGTGAGACCTCGGTGGTGGCTGGGGAAGGCACGCCATGGAGAGGAGGGGAAGCAGGTTCACATCAAAGCCTCGCCTCCATCGCTGGGAGCGTAGCAGGCACTGGAACTGAAATGTAAAGCAGCAGAAGGAACTAAGTCAAATCATTCATGGATCAAGCCTGAGAGATGGCCAGCAAATTAATATTGAATGTACACATGAAAAGCAGCCATAAAACAGCATTACAACAGTTGTGAACCTGCAGCCTATCTCATTTTTCCCACCCGTCTTTCTGAACAGTATTCTTCTTCCCATTGCCCTTCTGAAATGAACAGTGCTCAGACTGTTAGTTGTGTTGCCGGCATTTATCTGGGAGAATGAATTCATTGTCTGGTTTCCTTTTCCCAAACCTTCCTCCACAACAAAGGACAGCAAAAGCAGTAGTTGATACATCTGAGATAGGCACATTTGCAGCTTAGTGCCTTTCATCAAACAAATGACTGAACACAGAAGCTCATTAACCCAAGATAACTACCAGAAATATTTTCATCCTGCAAGTTTCTAGTTAACAGAAAGAGTGAGTAAATTCCACATACTTCATACCAGCAGAAATGTAGTTTTATCACTTCACTTCCTTGCTGCAGTGTGACATGTTTTAATTGGCAAAAGAATGAAAAAAGGAACTGCTTGCAGCAGCAATCTAAACCCTAGAACACAGGTGAAGGCATTTTAAGAACAGACAAGTGAACTTGCTGAGTTGCAGAGGTGGGTGGTTTATCTAGCAATAATGTGCTTGTGAAGGAAGGAGAATTTTTATTGCAAGACACTGCTGGAAGCTCCGCAGGATCTACCCTGCCATGAACTTCTGTTAGTTATGTATAAACATCTTGTGGTCTTCATTGACCTACGCCAGACATCCAGTCTTAAAGGGTTAGTATCAGACCAGCTCCTGAGGATGACTGCAACAGGAAGAAATATGCCCAAGAGAGACCAGAAAAGTGCAGAAGGCAGGATTCAGGATTTCAATGGCATGCTGGATTTCACACTGGCATTTTGTATATCCCTACCAGATGACAGATCTCGCTTAATCCATACAAGACTCTCTGCTCCAGAGGACTCATACTGGAGTCATTAACCAGCTCTCAAACTTGCTCCAACTCTAATTTACTGATTCTTCAACTAATTACAGTGTTGGGCTTCCCCTCCACCAAACTTATGTTCAAAATACCCAGCTCCTCCTTCCTTTTGTATGCAGCCTGGCTGGGATTCTTTCAAACTCTCTCCACCCTCCCTCTCAGCCTTGCTTGAACTTTCCTAAAGTAAAAACATATTTGTGCAAGGGCTTAATTTGGCAACAAAGGATTTTGCTGTTAAATTTACATTGGGAACTTGTCCCAGATGACACTGTGAAAAATGCACTTGGACATTCATTTGGAAGAGTTTTGATTCTTGTGGGTATTTTGTTTTGCTTTGAATTGTTGAAATAAGGCTGTTTCAGTGGTGGGTTGTGCCCGTTTCAGCTGGGTGAGCAACAGAAGAGAGGTCAAGGTGTTTTCCTTCCTCTCTTGCTCTGTGCTGGGGCTGGGTAAGAGAAGCTGAGCTCCAGGCTTGTGGGAGGCAGAAGAGGGCTGCCATGTAACATCCCACCTGCCTGCAATTAGAAGGGACCAGCCTTTGTTTCTTAGATTTGTTATACCAGTAACAAGAAGGGTAAATCAACCAATCCAGCCTTAACAGGGTGACATTAAACAATATAACCATCGATTAAATCTCAATTTTCAGTGTAGATTTTAGCCTAAAGTCACAGTCTTGTAACAAAAAACTTAGCACAAAGCAGACAGCAAATATGGTTTTTCCTTTGTGATGTCCCTAAGACTGCACTAAACTACACATCTGAAATGAAAACCATTAATTATAGTTTGTATGTATTGGAGGTGCTGAGAAGTCTAGAGGATTTCAAAAGGACAGTTTTATACCTATTGGACTGAGTTTGGAAGAGACATGGCCTCCCTGGTGGCAGGGGTAGGCCCACTCTAACATGTCCTTATCCCACAAAAATAACAAAGATGGGGTGAGGTCCCTCAAAATAGCCAGAACCCTCACTGGATTTGCAGTGAAACTTCTGCTGGTGCACTGAACAGCCTGGACTAAAGAAGGCAACAAACTAGGAAATAAAGTGTAGTTTTGTGAGTGCTTACACACCCTGAAGCTGAGCTAATTTTTCTAAAGACCCTTTTTTTTCCCCAACCCCCTGGGTTTTTGAGATGGAGTCTTATGCATCCCATCTCAAGAAGCTGCATTAAGTTGCTTCTTGAAAACAAAAGAATCCCAAACTTTTGCAAAAGTTAATGCAGAAATTATTTCAGCTGTAGCTGTAATCTGAAAAGAGTTGTATGTATTAAAGAGCAGTGGCTAGGATTATTCTTAAACTTAACGTTTTGGTGTTTAAAGGTGCTTTTATTTCTTAAGTTCATCATAAGCTAGATGCTAGCAATATTTGAAATGGTGTCTGTGGACAACTAGAGGTTAGGGCAGGACAGACAATGATCATGATCAAAGCCTGAGTTTACGTACTATTTCTGTATTTTCAGTGGGTAGTTATATATCTCTGTAAGGACTACAATTTTAACACTGATTCAGGAAAAAAAGATCCAGCCTCCAAGAAGAAGGGATCCGCTCTAGGATGAGCAACAAATTTATTTTGCATGGATCAGGAAGATCAGCTATATTTGCCATAAAATTTGCTGAAGCTTATGCAGAATTTGTCATTTATACGAGCATATTTGTCATATATTAAGCATAAAGCCTGAATAATAATTCTAATATGATTTATAAGAAGAAAACCCTTAAAATGTTTTTAGGTCCTAAGAAAGACAGAAATAAATAAAAACCTGGGCAGAAGCTGCAAAAGCAGCAGAAGTATATCACTTCTAGTTTACGTGTCTTTCATACAGATCCTTGACCATGACAGGAAATTAAATATTGTTGCTTTCCAAGATTCACCCACAGTTAAATGACACATCTTGGAAGAAATAGATCTTTGTGTCTCACCAACAATACATTACTTCCTCTTTCATTGAGAAAACAATTACGGACATGATTAAAAGAGTGTATTTTTTTCTCTGTTGTTACTGTTGTCTCATATTAAGGTTATTTGATGTTTGTTATACACAGCTGAAAGGCAAATAATTCACTGACTCCTTGATTATTTTATAAGCAGAATAAGCTGCCTTAGAAATATCTGAAAGTATAAAACAAACAGGTTGTACTTTTGGCAGTGCATCATTTTTGCATCAGTATCCTCAGCTGAGAAGCTGGTGCCGGCTTCGACGTATACACCAAGTTGATAGAAACAAATTGGTAGAAATTTGTTTCCAAACAGAAGTGTGAATATTTCCTTACAGCTAATCACTCAGCTTGTTGCTGAAAGAATACAACAAAATATGCAAAAGATAAGTTATCACTTAATCTTCATGGTCATTAGCCGGTTTTTCGGTTTTCTTCCTCCACCAGAAAAAAATCACGGCTATATGGGACATTTCATTTCGTTAGTCTTGAATTTACGTAAGTTCTGAGTCCCTCAAGTCTCAGGTGCTTATCCATATAGTGAAAGAATCTTAAAACACTGTTGAACTATTAAAAGTTATTTTTCTGCAGTAGAATCTCCAGTTGGAAATTTTAAGCTCTGTAAGGATAATGTATAATGAAGATCAAAAAGAATGACTGAATTATCTGTAAGGGTCTTCTACATTATGGTAAAAGTTATTTTTTAAATAAATTCTTAAATTAGAACAAGGTGCTGTTTATAACACAACACTTTCATCCAAAGATAAGTTACAAGCAAGCATTGATGGCAATGCCTGTGGTCATTAAGGTAACTCCCTCCTAAAAACATGTAATGCCAAAGCAGAAGAAGAGGAAAGAGATTTTGCTCCATAGCAACTAGTCCTATTTGACCTTTCAATTTCAACAGACAATTTTGTCTTACCTTGATTCAGTCTTTTTTTGTTGAAAGAATGCCAACTTTTTGGACTATTTTAAATATTATTAGAGAGCTAAGAATTGCACAATGTAGTGGGCCTTATTTGGATCAGAAGAAATAACAGATACCGAGATATTTAGCAGAGTGTTTGTGCACACTTCAGAGGACAAATATTAGAAAATGATCCAATATTTTATCTTCAAATTGTCGTTATCTCAGCTTCTTCAAGCCTGCGGAATTTACTGTGTTTATTCTTAGCTCAAATGCACTAATGAAAGAATACTTCCCTTGTGTAAACAAGGTTTAAATACATTAAGATAAACTGCAAAATATTGAGATTGCTGAAGTTTAGTTTCATATTGAAGTTAACTTCAACTGGGGACAGTAAGTGTTTTATGAACTGATTTAAAACACAAAAATATCTTTTAACATATTTAAATTTATGATAAGCACCATTTTAAATAATACATTTGTGCTTACATCAATAATATTTTAAATTCAACAGCTGTAGAAATATAGTTTAGCAAGATAAATGCATGCCAAGCCAAGAGGAACAGCATTTCTTAAAATGCCCCTGAAAACATTGCCTTTGTTTTTCATGAGGGTGTCTCTTATTTTCATGTATGAAAGATGGTACCCACAATTGTTTCAGCTTCCTAAGAAAGGTAGCCCTTGCTTCTCCCAGTGGTCCACGTAGTATGGGAATAGGTACTGTGCCTTATTAACAGTAAAACAGTCAACAACAACTGACTTAGCGAGATGGAACACTGCTTTCTGATCCAACATCATAGGGTAGGAGAAAGTTGCCATGAAGCACTTAATATTCATATTCTCTTGAACACCTCCAGATGTTCTGTAATTTATCAGCAGGAATCCTCAGTTTAATTTTACAGTGTCTCAGGTACCCATGTGTGGTTATTTGTTTAAATTTCTCTGCAAGGAGATGAGAGCTGCACAGTATGCTTCCCTCTCTTGCCATTTCACGGGCAGTAACCACCTGAAAATAAAGGGGATTCCTAAAACCATGGAGTCTCAAGCCAGGAGGACATAACCATAGTGGTGACAGCCTGGAGAGTTGTGCCACATGTGTTGGGCCAGTGCCGAGTTGTGAGTACAAGAAAAGCCGTTCATATAAGATGATGGAACCGAAACACGCCATTTCTCCTGGAATAAGCTGCTGTGGTCTAGCTGGGATGTGAGAGAGTCAGTCCTCAGTTGTGCCTCCCCTCTGCCTCACAAACCCTTCCCTCTAAAAGTAATGAAACTACTTCTTTTCTTTTAGCAGTTTGTCACAGTTGCAAGCTCTGGCTCCACCAAAGGATGTAATAGTGAAGAGCAAATGACGGTGAATGTTTTATTCGTCCTGTGGTCTCAGTCAGAGGAGGGACCTCATCCATTGCAGCAGTTTTGGGCTCCTTTGTGCTCCAAAGTGATTTACCCCAGGTCAACCAACACATGGTCCGTAATTACGTATAAGCACCTCATTTCCTCTCAACAACATGTTGCTCAAGACCTCTATGTAGAAAAGCCTGTTCTCCTAACTATTCTCCAGCCAGATGTCTTTAACTGGACTTCTTTCACACTACAGCTGGTCCTCAATAGCCAGCAGATGTTGCTACTGAGCAGCAGAAAGGCCAACACACCCCCTTCCTCCAAAGCTGAAAGTAACTCAGAGCTCGGTCTCTGTCTACATGGAGGGAAAAAAGCCCATCCCCAAATGTCAAGCTTGAGTCATCTGCGGTTAGAGTTGCATGAAGGGAGCAGGGAATCCTGAACCAATTGAGGCATGGAGAAGCTGAATGAACAGCAAAGTAGATCTAGGAGCAGAAAATTCTCTCCAGTATTAGGAATTTTCTGATAGTTTGTGGCTTTAAAATTCATAACATCACATTAGTGCTAGACCACTGACTTCAGCTAACATACCTCACCTTTACACCTGCGTCCAGTCAGCACATTTAAGTCTGTCAAACATTCAAAGCCAAATGCTCTTTTAGGCATTTTGGGCACCATCTGAGGCACCATTTCAAGTAATGCCCTGGAGCAGTCCATGGAGGGCCCATCTGTAAATTGTGCCACTCAGACAGGGAATTTCACCGAGAAATTACAGTTGCTCTAGAGATCATCTTTGCTCGTAGAGTATGTTGTAAGGAATGCTCGAGGAAGTAAATTCAGAGGGACTTTCTTAACTTTTCCTCTTCCAGACACTTTATATTGTTCTCGTTAGCAATGAGAATGATGATTTGCGTAACAAAGTCATCTTGTCTCCAGTCAGGAGGGTTGCAGTGCAGGGGTTGTACAGGTAGCTGCACCAGGGGAATTTCCAACTGCTGTGGAAGGGGTCAACACCATAAGATGACATCTTCATAAAGGGAAGTGATTGTGCAAACTCAATGGCTTCAATGTGAACGTTGCCCTATTTTGCAAATACAGTGTCAGCGGTGGGGAGGGGACGAGAGGTGAAGTTTCCTATGGAATTTTTTTTTTGTTTTCTATTGCTTATTTCTGCTAAAAAGCCATTGATCTGGCATCTTTTGAGGAGGAACAGGAAACTGACACTGCAATGCGAAATATATTCCTGGAAAACTGAAACTTCAAAATGCAGCTTTGCCTTTTTTTCACATTAATTCATTCAAAAATTCCCCTGAGACTCCCTTAACGGAGTGAAAATACCTGGAAAAAAAAAATCTCATTATCTAACTCCATTGCTGCTTAACCACTTGTCAGCTCTCAGGATGATGTTCATGGTTCCTTATTAGTCCTGTCACTGACATATGGATTCAGAGGAGAAAGTACTTCATTTAACAAGAAACTTTGGGTAACTTTGGGCTAGGAAGCTGATCTGCCTTCACTGTAATGTGTGGACAGGGATCACTTCCATAGTACTTGCTCTGTCTTCCAGCTAAAGGCTTACCTTGAGAAAACTGTGCTCCAGACACGCAATATAAGTCTGCTTGAAAACCTGACTCCTCCCCATGAAGCTCCCTTCTGCAGCTCACAGGGAAATTTTTGGCAGAGTTGGTTTTGAGTTGTCTTTTTCCATCAGGAAATGGTAAAGTCTAAAGTTTTCCTGCAGAAATAACCCTTTTCTTATCCTTCTGAAACAACCTGTCTCCTGTAGGACTGCCAGTTGGCAGGATACAAGAAGTATGGACAGGGCAATAGGGTGTATCTCATCTGGTGTGTGCAGCAAGTCTTATGGGAGTGTCATTTCCAGCCATAGGTAGAACAGAGATACTGTTTTGTCATTTTTTAAATAAATGGCCTTGATTATTATATTGCTAAATGTTGTAGCATGTTTTATAGAGAGGCCAAACAAGAAAAATAAGTAAATAGGAGACATCATTTCTGAAAGGTTCATCTATCTTCTTCACTGTTTAGACATATATAGATCACCATCTTCCTGACAAGCTTATTTGCTAAATAAGTGTATTGATATCCTGCTTGAATTGTAGGATAAACTAAAACCCAACAGATACATGTATTCAGAGAAAAACTAAGACACATTGCATCATGAAATATTACAACACTTACAACACCATTACCAACAATGTTAAGAGTATAACATTTACATTCAATATCTCATTATTTTTTCTAATTCAGTCAAGGCCTGAGACAAGGGCCTAGTGAAATCCTACAGAAAAAGAACAAGGATTGCTGATGCCACGTCTCCATGGCAGCACAGCTAATTTGGCAGGACAACCAAGCGCACAGAAAGAAAAAGAGGTTATTTACAAAGATATCTTTGATAAAAGGGGCTTTGGGGACAGGAAAATGGTCCAGGGGGAAAAAAAAATACAAGTCACAGAAACGTTCCAAACCTTTAAAAAAAATTCTTTAAATGAGTAAGAGAAAATAAATTAAAGAGAAAATTTCTTGAGTCACTAAGCACAGTGAGTTTCATCTTTGTTTGTTGTTGTACAATGCTATAAACCACCCTGAATGGCCCAGAATAACATTAGTGGTTCTGTGTATTGTAACCACTTCAATCAAGGCCTTTTGTTTTGAATCACCTGCCCTGCCTGCATTGGAGCCCCTTTTATAGCCCGGTCGCAGCACAGAGATCTAATTTAGTTCCACATACAAAAAGGAGCAAGGAAGAAAAATAGACTCGTCTCTTACTGCTCCTTGCTTGAATCCACAAGAGAACAACTGGGACAACAAACAGAGTGAAATGCTTAAGAGAATATTTTAAAATTCCTCAGCCTACAACCACCAAGCAATTTGTAAACAATATTGTTACAGCATTCCCCAAGGATGCAGATGCCCAGCCGGACACAGGTGAATTGGTGGCCTAGGGCAGTGGGCATGCCTCCCATGCTCCCATGAAGAGAAGAGGGGGAAGGGGAAACTGTGAGGAGAGCTCACCCTGAAACATACGCAGTGACGGGCACGGGGCTGTTATTAAGTCCTGTGGAGAGCTGAAGGGCAGAAACTCCTCAGAGTATTCAGTACAGTTAATCTTCTCTAGTAGAAGGCTCACTTGAGGTTGGAGGCAATGGACAGAGACCCTGCCCAGGGCCATGCAACAAGCCTTTTCCAGTCCCCTTTCCTCTTTCGCCTGTAGAAACAGCTCTGTTCAAAGGCCTGTAGTGGTTAGTAAAGCAGCCGAGCAGCCTTTCTGTTAAATATAAACCCTGGCAGACATCGAAGTGCTGGTTTCATGTTGTGAGACCTTCTCAGGCCAAGGAATGCACTGCATCTACCACTGTGTCCATGTTTACCTTGCTTTTAGCTTGCCTGTGATTTTTCCCCCATCAGTTCCCTGACATGAAGTCAGTCTCAGCCAGAGGCTGAGCACCCTGGGCTTTTGGGAAACAGCTCTTCTGCCAGTGAAGAGCCACATGAAGACTGTGTGGGGAAGCCCAGGGCCCCAGACTGGCCAAGCTCCCTTACAATGCCATGAACCAGAGCCTGCAGCATCTAAGCAGGCAGGTGTCTTTCCAGCATGAGGCGGTGTCTAACGTGTGCTTGGGTCATGTCTCTTGGCACCAGAGGTACAACTCGTGCTCTTTTGTGTTCTCATTGCTACAGCAGTAAATTTGACATTGCTCTAAAGGCAGCGTGGTTGTAGTGCATACCCTGCAGATACACATATAAATGCAGGGCTGATGGAAGTGAAAACAGTCATACATGTGCATGCATGTATGTCTCTCTGTGTGTGTGTGTGTGTGTGAGTGAACCCTCTAGGTTCAGGGTACGAATTAACTAAACAAAACTATAATCTTCAGAATATACACTCAGGAAGCATAAGCATGAGATCCCATTCATGGAACACCTTCAGAGCATCCTTGCCTTGACTGAACCTCTCACCTGGAGGCAATTATTTTTCATCTATAAACAAAATGAAAAAAGTATTTTTCAAGTCACTTATCTAGATCTCCTCATTAATTTCAAATGTGATGTTACCACTTACTAAAGAAACAGTCCCACTGGTTTTCAGCCTGCTTGGTACTTTCTACTATGAACGATTAATACATTAGAAAATTAACTTGCAGATGAAAGAAAAGAGCAGCCTCTGGAAGTTGAATAATGACCTTATTTTAAGAATTTCCCCTGAGTAACCCCCACTGTTGCCTCTTACACAAAAGGAGGAAAAATTATACACGCACATCTTTAATGTCTTTTTTGAATGCTGATTAAATGATTAGTATTTTGGAGAAGTCTGTGCAGATGAAACAACAGCAGCAGGAGTAGCAGCCAGCGATATTAACTAGAGACTGCAGTCTCAGAGCTGCTGTTCTGCAGTTCAGAAAGAGAAAAATTAGCAAGCTGTATAATAATTAATAAACTAGAAGAAAATGAAGATAATATGGGGTGGGTTTTGGAAATAAATAAGCTTAACAGGTTTAGAAAAAGCCACTTTCTTCCAGAGTTGGAAGCAATTACTCATTGCATGTTGGTACTTTATGCACTTATCCAGCAAACAGGTGAGAAAATGTTTAATATCTAGTTGCTGAGGGGACCAAAGAGGTCTTATCACTGCATTTCACAAGGGGGAGCCTTTCTGCTTTAGTAAATTAGTTCCCCAGGTCCTTTCTTACTCCCCTAGCACCAGGTTGTCCTATTCTTGCACTTGGATCTTGCTGGATATTTTTTAGTACTGTCTACAAACGTCTACAAATGCCTTTTCTGCTGACACAGAAAGCCAGTGGAAGGCAACTCTTTCTCTGTGGGATGTGGATGCTGGACAGGGTGTGGGACAACCGTTAGTTGCTTCAACAACAGATTTCACATATGTCCTTAGACAAGTCTTGTAATTTTCTTTATTCCTCACCCCTGCATCCTGTTGTACTGCTGTTTAGAACCTGAATAGATATTGCAGACACTATATTAAATGTAATGTAATAAATGGTTTGTTTTGGTAGTAACCAGTGTTTCTATTTCAGTTTCTTGAGTAGAATGCAGATTTCATGGATCAGAAGGCTTGAAAAGTCACGTAGCTGCTAATGCCCAATCACCTGTGAATGGACACATCACTACTGACCTTCCAGGGAACAGTCAAGAGTCATCATTCAGTGATCCTTGCACACACATGTAACAGGGAAAGGAGACAACAATCCTCTTTTGCTCCCTCGTACGCCCTGTCCAAAGACAAGGAAGAGTCACAGTCCATGTATGCAGAAAATGAAAAGATTGCTCCCTCTATGAATTACCTTGAAACCACCACAGTCACTTTCCCAGGTTCCCCTGAGCTTGCCTTGAAGTTTTGTAGGCTGCAAGGAGGATACATGGCTCTCTCCAAAGCAATATTTTGACATGGTTTAGGGGTGGACTTGGCAGTGATAGGTTAACGGTTGGACTCAATGATCTTAAGGGTCTTTTCCAACCTTAACGATTCTATGATTCTATGATTTCCAGGTGTGCCCTGCATGGTAGGAAACCTGCTGAGGATGTTGTTGCCTTCTTGACTAGGTTGCCTTGAACTTCTGAATTACTGTGACCTGCTCCCAGGGTGGACAAAGAACTGCACACCCAAGCCTGGCCTGGCACCAAGAAAGATCCCATGACACTTAAGACGAAAGATGTTTGGATTTTGTGTTTCAGATAATTCCTTCTTTAATATCTGCAAATGAAAACTGCAGGCTAAAGACTTGACTTTGTAACTGGTCTTTCTTCTGCTTCACACTTTGACATTCAGCAATTCAGCCTTTCTGTGTCATTTTTTTTCCTATATGCTTTGATATTGATACCTGGACTACATAACTTGCTTGATGGGGGGGTGGGGGTGTATGCTCTTTGTGCTTATTCAAGAGACAATGCTAAAACCAAACACAATCTCAGCTACACTGATTGGGGACAAATTTTCAGTTTACAGACAAATAATTTCAAACTGAATTTTTAAACTGTAGCTCCAGACGGTCTGTAAATAGAAGATGAGCAGTTATATCCAAGCTGAGGGCCAAAGAGAGGGTGTGAATGAATGAAATCAGAGGTCAATGAACATAGTCATGGTCCCTTGACATGCTGTCTTACTCCATAAAGATATCTCCCCTTTTCCTAAAATGGTAAAACTGGCTGCCAAATTAAACAACCTGTTGGTCCTATAACTAACTCTAGTGGGGTATCACTTTCCATGCTACTGACCATGTCAGATCGACATCCTCAGGAGGACTTGTTTCTAAACACTAATGCAGCACAGAAAGAATATGAAAAGTTAATGAATGAGAGGAAAGGAATGATGTATGAGGCACCAGAGGAAGACTCAGCAGATATAGGTTGGATTTCAGGCTTTGTCATGCATTTCCCACAAAATCCTGGGCAAAAATTGGACCATACAAATGGTAATTAAAACAAGGCCAGAGCAAGGACTCAAGTACTGGCCCACAATTGTCTACACTGTTTAATTGTTAACACACTCTCTCACATGGCTTTGGCCCATGCCAACTTGATTTCCCCCAGACAATGTCAATGCACGGTTCAGAGGACAGCATGTGCCAGGGGCACATGGGGATGGAGTTCCCCCTTCCCCAGTCACTGCGGGAGAGTGTTTAGACATGTGGACACAAACCACACCATGACTGGCCTGAAGGGCCAGAGAATAGGCCCTCTCCTATTTTATTTGCTTGTATAGATGTAGTCTTCTTTCCTGCATCGCTTTGTTTGCCCTATTTAGACTGTAAATTCTTTGGAACGAAGCAACCTTTTAATATGTATTTGAATGATGCCTGAGACAATGAGATGCCAGCCTTTGCTGGGGGTTGCCTTTGCTACTGAAAGGCCTATTAAAGAAAAAAAAAAAAAAGAAAAAAATAAGGAAGACTATTCAGCCCTCAAAACAGCTCTCAATTATTCTTCTTTTTAATCCATCCATGTCAACAGCATATCTTCGTCCTACAGTGGGGCTTTACAGCTGTCAGAATTTGCAGTCTCAGGGCTGCAGCACGTGTTAACTCTCACAGGAACATGCATTTTGTCTGAATACGCAGCAACAGGGACTGAGAAGACAAGGAAATTGTCCCTGGTGATCTCCCACCACCACCAGAAGCATCCTCATGGCCCAGTCCCTCGACTATCCTACACCGTGTAGCTCTCACAGGGCTCTTGGTGGTGGCCTCAAACCACCAGCAGCCCAAAAAGACCCACATGCAGAGAAAAGCCTAAAAGCCTTTGTTTGGGACCAGACTGTTCCTGTTGCTGACCTCAGGTCAGGACAGCAGCATGGTTAGCATCCTGGTAGAAAGGCAGTATTAAAAACAGGCATTTGCTCCTTGCCTTGAATTGCCTCTCATATTGCTTCTTAGCCAACCTCAGAAATAGCTCATCAAGACATTCACCTGGAGGGATGGAGAAATTAAAAATATAGAGAAAAGGGCTCTATCACTAACAAAAAGACAAACAGGATGTCAGGACTGGCCTTTTCCAATCCTGTTCTTAACCAGACTAATTTTCAGCATCACTGTTATTGACTGTCTCCCCTCAAACTCTCGTGTCTCAGGAGCTCTTAGACTCCCCATTACTCCAGCTGCCTTGCTAGAGAGGCAAAGAGAGAAAAACACTTTTTCTTCATTGCCCATTCTTCATAGGTCTGGCTCTTCCAAACATACATCTCTAGAGGTGGGCCCAGTTTCTAGAAGTGTCTTTCATCCTCAGGAGAAGGCAAGATACTACAGATGTCATCCTATATATAGCCACCCTGCCTAGGAGACAGTGCTCCTCATCCAGTCCACTGTCGACCCTCTGCAGTACCTGTGCTGGTGGGTGATGGCAGTCGGTAGGCACAGCCCTGAGGTGGAGTGGCAACAAGGGACTGTAGGCCAGCTCAAGGGCAGACAAGGGCTAGAAGCCTTGCTGGGCAGCAAGAAGCAGTGGCTGTACATCATGCACGGAGGAGCAGTACTGTTGCCCTGCACAGGCATGGCAGAGGTTTCCCATGGTGCCTCAGAGCAGGGGTGGTCAGGGGTCTTCTGCCCTCACCGGGACCTCTGATGTACCCTCGGAAGTGATCTCATGGGGCAGTTCAGGCATGGCTTTGAAGAACCTGAAAGACTTGTTTGTGTTTTTAGCCAGAGCTGCCAATCCACCTGGATATCACTCATCAGCTACAAAGCATCTATCAGCTCCAGATCAGAGAGTTCCTTGGCAGTGCCTATTACATTGCTCTTTTGTTTTCATTAATCACATTAAAATATCAAACTTGCACCCTGTTTGCAAACTCTCTGTTGCACCAATCAGTTTGTCTGCACAGGATCTCCCCACTGTCACGTACTGGCAAAGCGAATGCAAACAGCCTGTATTTTTTACCTCGAATGCTGTTCTTCCATACTTGTACTTAGCTGAATAAATCCTGAGTTGCCCAAGGAGATTTTGAAAGGAGTTTGAAGAGTTGTGTATAACTCCTGATGTTCAGATTGCTTTGATATGTTTTCCAAACAAAATAATACTGTCCCAGTGAGTTAGTTTTGCCCAATGGGTGCTAGCAACTTTTAAGTAATGCAGCACTATTACTTTCTATAGGCTATGCTATATCTGATGTTCTCCAGATGAACTTTTTTAGGAGCTTCAGGGTCAATCACGCAAAATGCTCGTCCCTCTGAATTCCCATGAGAAGCTCCAAGCTCTGCAATAGCAGATCCTAAGAACAATCTTTGCATGCTAAATTGTGCTTTGACAAAGTCTAATATCTAATTCCAACACAGCAGCAGTACAATGACAGCCAGTGCTCATGAAAGGGCTACATTTTCTTGCTGAGCAATGCTATGTTGGATCACACTGGGAGACCAATGAATTGTGGCACTGAGCCATATAAACCTCTCCCTCTAAAAATTTTGCAGAAGGGAAACTCCAGCATGTTTCAACATGTCAAAGCCCAGTGTAGCTTTAAAAGCAAGTCCAGGGCACCTGTAATCATAAAAGGGATTGAAATGAAAATTTCTGGCAGCTGGGTACGGTCAGCTATGGAGAAGTGCCTGTTGCTTTTCCTCACATTGAGGCATTCCAGCCCTTTTCTCCACATCCTGCTCTGTGCTATGGCCTCTCTGCTCCACAGACCATACCTGTTCCTCATTACTTCAAAAGATCTGGTGTGCTAGACTCTCACCCCATTTTTTTAACTGTTGTTGCCAGTGTCTTGGCAATATCTCATTCACCTGTTGTTTTCCTTAGGCTCCTCTCTATGCACAACTGCCTCTTCCTGCCCTGTGCCCCACTGTTACGTGAGGAAGTGTTAAGCCTTTCCCATTGTACCTATTATTTGCAGCCTGGTAAGACATTTGCAGGAAAAACGGCAAAGCTATTTTCTCAGGGACAATGTGTGTTTAATGGGAGCTGAGACTGCCCCATGATGCCCTCAAAGCCTAGTGTCTTGGACATCTTGGCCGTGAAGCTTATGAGACCAGACTCGTCATGAGTGATAAGAGTAGGGAAACTCTTGGACTTTCAAGATGTCACCTGAGGGTGGCTCAACTGTTAGGCAGCTCTTTGGCTGGTGGACTTAGATCATTCCACAAACCTGCCAGCAACACATAGCCCCCACCTCATCCCTGAGTGCTCTGATTCCTTTCTTCCCACTCCCCCCAGCCCCTGCCTTCCTTAGCAAGCACAACCATTGCCCACAGCACATCTACAAACACAAAGCACATGGCTAGAAAAAACCAATTATGCACTTAGGAAAAAAATGAAAGTTGGCTTTTGCATACATCCACAATTCTGCTTATGTTCTTGCTTGAAACTGATGGCCAGACACTGTCAAAATATAAAATCCACAGACTGACAGTAAATCCACAGATTAACATTGAAAGAATCTTTTCTTTGCTTCCTTTTTTTTTTTTTTTTTTTTCAAAAAAAGTTACCTGGGATACTTTCTTGTTGGCATCTCTTTGAAACAATTCTCTCAAGTATGTTACCATAGCCAGCTTTTCTGACTGCCTGCACATTAGGGTGATTAAGGAACAAACAAACACAGGGCATGTTTCATATCTCTTCTTGCCTATCTTTCCTTACTCCATGCAGGCAACACTTTTTATAATTCTCTCTGTGAACTTTGTGCTGGCTGGCACATAAGCAGCCAGGATAAAATATCATATGGCTTGAAGTGCTTTACCTTGCAGTTCTGGATACTTTTCAGGTGGAAGAGGTCATTTTTCTTAAACGGTGAATGAAGAGCTTCATTCAGCCTTCATCCACTCCACTGGCTGCAGCTCCCCAGCAGGTGATAGGATCAATATCTACATTCATTTCAGCTGTTTTCTCTCATCATCCCATACACATTATACACACTGGGGATGACCTGAGCATGTGCTAGTCCTATTGACCTCACGTGGAGCTAGTAAACTCTTCCCACTGTGGTTCCAATGTGCTGAATGGCTCCAGCTACAACCAAATCCCAAGCTATACTCCAGCATGCTGGTGGAACAGCAACATCTTCAGGCTGGGGACATACTTCAGGCCAGGACCTACTTGCGCATCGTGCACTTGAAAGGTGCACCAGATCCCAGCCGTAAAGGATATATTATTTTCTGCCCAGGTCTCTACAGCAGCAGGCCTGTGGCTCGAGGACGGCGCGCCATGATCAAAAACTGTGTCTTGCCAAACAGAGTGCACACGCTGTTGCCTGTACTGCAATGTTTGCCAGATTCTCATACCATATCCAGCTTGTGCCATTGCCCGGGTTTGCAGAGCTCTGAGCTGGGCTGTTAGTGTATTTGGGGAAGTATAACGGCTTTGGAGGCTTGGGCCTCCTGCTCATCTGATGTGTGTCCATAGCTTAATATCAGCACTTGCTGAAAAGCAAGCAATAATGAGTTTATGGCATTTCTTAGCTATTTTATACCCAGAAAAAAAGCAACTCTTAATAGTATAACATGCACTTGGCACTTCTAACTCTTGCCTAACTATGCATTATTCTCATAGTCTCTCTGTTCACAGAACAATTTACTGTTAAGGTTCCTCTCCACATCCCACATCAAATCTTGCCTCCATCTGATCTTAACTTTGCCTGGCTTTAATAACCTGGGCTAAACTTTTTGTGTGTTCTGTATGTCCGGCTTGTCTTGATTAGAATATTTACTTTTCTGTTCAAAACATTTTAGACCAGCTCACCAGTTTCTGAGAAGGAACCTAGAAGTATTGTTTTGTTTATGATAGGGAAAAAAAAAAAGACGATCTTTCATTTGAAAAGCTTAACTACCCCTGCTTTGGGGCAGAGACTTCAAATCTGGAGGCAGGGGATGGAGAGGTAAGTAAAAGTCGTTCATCAGTAATCCCCATAAAAGCACTGCCCAAAGTTGGTCGCCTCTTAGCAAAGCAGCAAATTCATTCCTAGCAGAGATTTCTACATTCTTAGCAGTTACATTCCCCAAAGACTCTGCCTGCACCAGCTCAAGCCAGGGAAGCTCAGCTGGAGGCAGAGCAAGACCTTTCCCAGCACTGCAGCTCAGCACCAGCTGCAGCTTGAGCATTTGAAATAAAAATGAAGGAAAAAAACTTCTCCCATCTGTGCTCCAAACAACTCAACTGCTGGGCCCAGCCTGCCTGGAGAAGACCAATATGTAGTCAAACAGGATAAAAATTAGACCTGGGCATATAAGTTGGACCAAGGACTGTAGGAAGGGGTCAGGAGACTAGCATGGATAGAGGTTGGTAAGGAAAGGGTGCAGAGACTAGTTGGGACAAGGAGCCATGGCTGGGTGAGAGACTAGTGCTGCAGAAGGGAAAATAAAGCTTCATTCTCCATCAGCACAGTAAGGGCTGAGACCTTGTCTTTCCAGATATACTTACTACCTGTTCCCAAACTCCTTTTGGGTTGTTCAGGGCTTCTCCTCGACTGCCTGGGGTGTGGGGCATACCACTGCTAAATAGTGAGAAATCCTTCTCTCTCCCCTTGGTCCATGCTGGGAGCTCTCCTTCCAGGTGTCTGTTAAATGCTGCCAGATCAGAAGCTGATGGACGAGAGCCAGCAGCCAGGGCTACCTGGAGTCAGTGATCCCTGGCATGCATCAGCCTACCTACGGTCTGGAAACAGTTCCCTATGGCAGCCAGGAACCATCTGAAAATTGCTGCACTTGCAAGTTTTCCAAAGTAATATCTGCTATAATTTTCATGTCTCTACAATGAGTTGTAAGATCCTACCTTTATTTCTCTTGATAGATATTTGACCAAAAAGATACTCTAGCCGATTAAAAAAATATGCATGTGTATTTAAATCCTTTGGAACAACCTCTTTTCTCCATGACTCTAGTGTTCATTCAAGAAGAACAGACTTGAGAGACTTCGACTCACTTTGTAACGGCCAGGCTTTCCAGTGCGCTCTCCCAGTAAGAGGATACACAGTACTGTGGTTTCAGAGCAGCTGGCAGCAAAGCACAAGATCTTCCGTATTTCTCCTGTACTGCAGCACAAGACAGACACAGAACAAGAATTACTTTAAAGTTACACAGGAGTGACTACAGATGTGACAGCTGTTGTCTTAGATAAACTTTATTGATGTTTGCTAATTTCAGATCAAAATATGTAACAATAAGATTTTCTGGATGAGTCATGTGGAGGTAAGAGACGTCGGTCTTATCTCAAAGTCTTTTATGCATTGTGGTTAAAAACTGTGTCCCAGTAACACCTCTATAAACCCCACAAAACAGGTAAACTTCAGAGCCTTCCTTCAGTACAATGATGTTTAACTATGCGACAGTCATAGTAAGCCTATTAAAAATGTCTTATTTTTTCTGGTAAGTCTGACACCTGTTCTCCTATATATGGGAAAATATTTCTCACAAACATTGGATTTTATAGCCATTTGAGAACTCAGTTAAAACTGGCCTCGATGCTCTGATGCCAGGAAATGTCACTTCCCTGAAAGTGGTTGAGGTGGGAAGGGACCTCTGGAGATCATCTGGTCCAACGTCCATGCTCAAGCAGGGTCACCTAGGGCAGGTCACAAGGGACTGTGTCCAGTCAGGTTTTGAATACCTCTCAGCCTGGAGACTCCACAACCTATCTGGGCAACCTGTGCCAGTGCTCAGTCACTCTCACAGTAAAAAAAGTGTTTCCTGATGTTCAGCCGGGACCTACTGTGATTCAGCTTGTGCCCATTGTCTCTGATCCTGTCACTGGGCACCACTGAGAAAAGCCTGGCTCCATCTTCTTTACTACCCCCATCAGATATTTATATATATTGATGAGATCCCCCTGAGCCTTCTGTTCTCCAAGCTGAACAGTCCCAGCTCTCTCAGCCTTTCCTCATCTGTCAGATGCTCCACATCCATAACCATCTTACTGGACCTCTGCTGGTCTCCAGCATGTCCATGTCTCTCTTGTACTAGAGAGCTCAGATCTGAACCCAGTACTCCAGGTGTGACATCACCAGTGCTGAGCAGAGGGGAAGGATCACCTCCCTTGACCTGCTGGTAATGTTTTTCCTCTTCCATTGTCATAAAAGACAATGATTGGCAGTTGCCGTTATTACTATAACTGATAACATGATAGCTAGCATGATACCCTGTCTTGTAGGCTGGCAGTCTACAGTTTGGCCATTGGGAAGTCCCATATGCTAGAGCAGAATATATAATGGGTATGTTGAGTACTCTCCATTTAAATCTACGTGTCAAATAATACACCACGCAATAGTGTAGCATAGAGACACTACCAGCACAAGTTGTGAGGAGCTGGAGGAACTGAGAATGCAAAATGCGTTTGACATAGAGTTCTTGGATTCAGTCCTTGCTTTTAACTGGGCAAAAGAAATTTGTTTTTTTAATCTCACTGTGGTCTCTGCCAGCCTGCAGCTATGACAGGCAATACTTTTTGTCTCCTCATCTTTCCTCTTTGGATGACCCAGGTGAGGGATGCTGTCAACAAAAGCTGATGGACTGAAACTGATGTGAGCCAGGCAGAAAGGAGATAGTAGGACAGAGAAAGGCTCTCTGATTATAGAAGAAAAGTTTTCCCTTACTGAGGAAATTACGCCCTTTACGTGCACGTCTGCATAAAGGATTTTGTTTAATGGTTGCTGGTGGAGGGACAGAAAACCACATACCCCTAAATCAGTCAGAAAACACAAGTGGGCGGGATCTGGCAGAGGTAGAGTCTTCTTTCTGAAACCAGAGAGGAAAGTATGGCATTTTGGAAAGGATGATTCACTGTGATTTTCATGAGCAGCTATTTTTATATTCCTCTGTGTGCCCAGCAGCTCTGGACTTTGGGAAGGGCAGAGAGCAGGACTGATATAGCAAGAGCTGGTGCTAGTGCCCAGAGGTGGAACATGCTCTATGGTAGCACAAAGCAGGCAGCAAGAGGGGACATCTCAGGATTTTGCCAACAGAGGGCAAAGGTGGCCCTGGGCTGGCTGCCCAGGATGGCAAACGGGGTGGCTCAACCACCCCTCACTCCAGCACAAAAAGAAAAGGCTTCCTGGAAACACAGTCATGGAGAGGACCATATTACCTTGCCACAGAACTGGACATATTGATGTCCAAGCTGAATTTGAGCATACAGGTAGCATGTACCGCCTCCAGCTAGCAGCATGTACCACCTTCATCCTCCTGTGTGTTAGCTGGTAGAGCACGGGTGAAGCCTGCATTAGCTTAGCAAAGTCTCCAGGAGATGGGATGTTCTTCCATCCAGCTGTACAACAGAGTCACCCAGGAAGCCACCCAACCACCACCTACCCAGTACACAAACTCCCAAATGAGGTTCCAACCAGATAGTTATATCCCAGAGAGCCACAGGAGGCTGATAAGGCCAATTCCCAGCTAGTTGCCCTGTGTGGGGTTGATGTCAGAGGGTTTAGCACAGTTCAGCACTTCCTGGAAAGCATCTCCCACTGCTTGGATGCTCTGCTGGGGAGCCAGACAGCAGAGCTGGTAGGAGAGGTGAGCAAGTAACCCCACAGCCCTAAGCCCACACTTGGTGGCCATCTGATGATATGTCCCTCTCAACCTTGCCTTTGCCAATGCTGCTCCATCGGACACCACAGTCGAGACTAGCGTGCCTGGGAGCATGAGCATGACCCCGGCTGCCAATGCATTGAGCAATGCAGCACCCGTGCCCACGTGGTGATGCCAAGCAAGCATCTAGGAAAACTTAACAGGGGAAGTCCCAGCTTTGGAGGCACCCTGATTATCCAAACAATTCAGTGCAGCGCAGAGGTGAGTTATTTGCTCACAAAGGCCATGGCAGCTTTTATTTTCCTTTGTGAGCACAGACCAGAGGGAAAAAAAGAGTTAAACAGATTGTGCTGGAAGCTAAAGGGCAGTTTGAATGTGATGATAACCAGGAGACACATTGGAGAGGCTGAGAGAGGTACAACAGCCCTGCTAGTACTTCCCCATCTTGTTTTGTAGAGTGACGTCTATCAGAAACTGAGATGAGTTTGGTCATCCATCCATGCAGGGTGAGCCTGCCAATGCTTTTTATAATGACACAAGCTGCCTGTCACCAGGATCTGAGCTCAGATAATCACCCCACTGCTCCTCTCCCTTTCCTAGGAGTGTCTTTTGCAAAATGGACTGAGCATTTCTGAATTGATTTGAAATCTGATCTTTGTACCATGGAGCTGATAACACCTGTTCCTTGGGTGTCCACATTTGAGCTAGCTGGGAAGTCTCTTGGAGGATGCTTTGATGCCAGGACATGTCGCTTCTCTGACTTCTATCTGCAGAACAGGGAGATTTTGAGGAACCATCTTGCAAAAGGCAGACAGCTTTTTGAGCCTGGCCCAACAGGCCTAGCAATCTGTCTTTGTCCCTTGGCATCATATCCCAGGGACTAAGCTCAGGGACCCCTGGTCCATTCTGATTAGTTCAAAGGCATCTGGAAACCCCAGGTGACTGAGGGGCTAGGGCGTTCATAGAGCTTCCAAGTGGAGTTTTGTTTCTGAATTTTCTAAATGTTGTTATCAGAACTGTTTTGCATTATTTTTTTCCCTAGAATTTTGCACTGACAGGAAATTTCAGTGCTTTTGCTTTCAGTTCTGTAACAGGACAAGGTAATTCTCTAGAGAAAACTCTGCTTTTTGACCTGTGACCTAAGTGCAGTGGTGCTTTCAACTCAAGAAACCCTGTGTGCTGAGCATTGAAAGCTCACATCTAGGTGCTGGTTACATTTGGATTGGTTTCCTGATCAGTTTACAGTGTGGATGTACAGCCCAAATTATTCAAAGACTACCACTGTTCTTTCCTCATTTTCCCATACTTTCTTGGTTTTTATCTCCTCACTTCTGTGCCAGAAAATATCTAGAGCAAATAAACATAGGATTGGCATTTGAGGGCTAAACTGTACATGTCTTACTACCATCCCAATCCACTTCCACAACACCCAGGCAGAGATGCTATCTGGGAAAGCATCCTCCAGGTGCCAATTTGCTGAAAAAGCAACTTTATTTATGACCATGTCGGCATGAGAGGCCTATTCAGTACCACTGTCAGAGAAATGATTTAGTAGTTTCCAGCTTGCCTTCCTGTTAGCTTGTCAACAGCAAAGTGTTTACCTATTTAAAACGGAAATCTTTTCTGTTTGATGCACTTGCATTCTGCACCGTGTATAATAATGTATAGGAGAATAAGCTACACTTGGGAGCATGGCTCTTGTGGCTTGGTAACATCTCACACTCACTTTGCACAGAGGTTAATTACTATGGGGAAAGCACAGGTCAGGAAAGGTTGACTCTGAAAATAACATGATGTCCTTCCATATTTTCTGCACTAGTTCTCTGTGTATCGTTTGTGTGCTTTCGAAAAGTAAAATTACATTTTCTTCTAGTTCCTAGACCTCATGGGAGTCAGGCCAGGACTTCTGCTTATATCTACGCCTCACAGCGGAGGCCCTACAGCTAGTGTGGTGCTCCCACCAGAGCAGTACAGCCGATTCCCTCAGAAACAGCAGCATGAGGTCGTGAGCTGCTGGTGCCTCTGCTGCGGTGCACTGGAACAGGTAGCATGGCCAGCAAGGGCTCCTGCTCTGCTGGTTGTGCTATGTGAGGAGGCAGGCATCCCAGCTTCTGCTTCATGTCATGGGGTGGGGGATTATGGGCAGAGAAAGTATCCTTTTAGTAACCCACTTTTTACTGTCTGTGTTACCTCAGCACCTAAAAGGTACAGCCATAGAGTGTGGACTACTTGTGCAAAAAAAAGTACATTCCTTCAGCTTGTAAACTAAGAGCATGTGGTTGCTGTTTCTGTAAGATTTGCAAGCCAGAAAGTCTCAAGATATTATTTTAATTGAGTCTTTTCTCAGAGGAGAATCCTTTTTTGAGCATGAAGCAGTAACATTTCTGCTCTGCTGGGTAAATCAACCCAGAACTTCACTGCCCTCAGTGCAGGTAGTTTATTATGACCCGTCCTAATGGTATCCTAGTCTGGATATTAATCATAGAATCATAGAATCATAGAATCATAGACTCATAGAATGGTTTGAGTTGGAAGGTATCTTTAAAGATCATCTAGTCCAAACCCCCTGCAATGAGCAGGGACATCTTCAACTAGATCAGGTTGCTCAGAGCCCCATCCAGCCTGACTTTGAATGTTTCCAGGGATGGGGCATCTACCACCTCTCTGGGCAACCTGTTCCATAAATAAAACACCTTCATGAGATGCTTTATCTTCCAATACATTAGGAGTTATTACATGGCAACCTACCTTCTAAGAGTAAAACAAATGCTTTCCTAAGCAAAGCAAACCTGGTTCTCCATGTCATCTGTGTATAAGGCCCCTATTGCTTAGTATCCCTTGCAAACTATGGAGCTGAGGGTGAGCACAGGAGAGACACAAGCTCGGAGTGTCAAATCCCAACCCCTGCCCTCAGCAGGCATGAAGAGCAGCCAAACATCTCCATCTTTGGCAGGTCCTCCACCCAGTGGGCACCATGTGAGCCATGAGCCTTGTTCCTTGCACCGCTTGTTGGCAACTTCATGGCTGCCCACTTGCACCACCTGCCTCACAGGCAGAGCCCATGAATCTGCCTCTCTTCAGCCCTTACCCATCACTACATTTTCCATCTCTGATCCTTGCCAGGGAACAGCAGTCATCAGCAGAGAAGCTGTATCCAGGAGCATCCAAGATGCTCCACTCACACACATCGCTGCTTTGTGGTGGAGGTGGGAATGCAAGCGTGGTGGAAGAACCGTGCTTTGTATCATTTAAAAATGGTTTTAATACAACACTGGAGAAGGTGCAATCAAAGACTGAACCTGCATGAGCAGGAAGATAGACTAAATGAGTCATTTGGTCCATCTCTGATTTGTTTCATGTTTTCTTAAGCATTTTTAAAAGCCACTCCCTGAACTTGTCTTTCCTCCAGATGCCTGTGCATCCACCTCCTCATTCTTGCTTCTGAACTGGAACATAACAGCTGACAAAGAGCAGCAATTGCTTTGGAGTAACCAGAAAAGACCACTATTTATGCTATGGTTCCATTTTTTTGCCATGTGAGATGTACCACAGAACAGTGTCTTCACACTCTGTCCTTGGGACACACTGATGAATGTAAGAGCTGGAGATGAGTGGAACAGAAAACACCTCAAAAATCAGGCCTATAGGCAAGCTCTCCAATCCCCTGAAGGAAAACCCAAAGCAACAGGACTTTCTTTTGGCATAAGGAATGATGGTGAATAGTAGCTTGTTGACTGAAGATACCAGCATGCTAGTGAGTATTTCAGATGAGTCGTACCTTTAAAAGTAGCTATGCAGCCAGAGGTGGGTGACTAAACAATCAAATGCCAGTCAAATCAGCCTCCTTGCTGGGCCTGGCATCCTGGAGCGAAAGTAAATTTCAGAGGCTGTGGAAAGACTGAAAGTCTAGAAAAGAAGAGAGACATCATCACTCTGTATCATGAAAGTGAGAGGACTCCAGTCTCTGGCTCTGGCGGTGTAAGGATGAAGCACCCACAGCCAAACCCTCTTCCAGGAGGGGCTTTCTGCTCCAGTGACTGGGGCACAGTATAGATAGGTATCCTGGTGACTCTGCCCAGCTTCGCTGCAGGTTTGGGGGTAATGGTGTAATCTGGAAGGAGGAAATAATGTTTCTCTGTGGAATACTTTGCATTCTACTGATATCAAAATCCAAGGACTGTAACTATGATCCGTCCCAGAGAAATCTTTTACATATGTTGCCTGCATAAGCCAGCATGTTATTATCGTGTTATTCTGCGCTGTTATTTCAGGTGATGGAGTGATGGCAGTTGGAGAATTCATTATTAAAAATTCATCGACACCTCTTTTCCTCTCTTCCCCCACTTCACAGCTTCTATCTGTATTTCCCTAGTCTTGGAAAGCAGAGCTGTCTGAGGAAGCTTCTCTGTTTTGCATTTACCCACGGAGACAGCTGACCCACAGAGCAGAATTCATGCTTCTGTCCAGCCCACCCGAAACAACCCCTTAGGCAAAGGGGTGTCCTTCTGCCTTCAGACCAGTTCAGACTTTGCTGTCGGGGTGCCCACTATATAGCCTGTCATGGTAAACTAGTTCTTACCATTTACGTAAATGGTCTCTGATGGAGATTGGTGCAATACATACCTGCACAGTGCCGTAGTGCAGACGGGGTTTTATGCTTCCTCCACAGGACTAGTTTTAGTCCTTTGTCCAGGTAATACCTACATTATTAATTTCCTGCAGTAACCAAAAGAGCAGAGACTGGTGGATCTAGCCACTTCATTTAACTCTGTGAGGAGGAAGATTTTTGCTAAGGAGGACCTTGAGACCTCTGCTTTTGCTACTTTAAAAAAAGATTTGCCATCCCAAATCCACACAGTGAGCACCAAAAGTCTGGGGTACATTTTGCGTGCCTTCCTCACTGAACAGGAGAGCCATAACTGAAGGCTGGGAGTCGGCACCTTCTGTTTACACGGTTGGCAGCACTGGGATTTCTGAATGACAGAGCCCTACCTCAGATGGAAATTACCTGAAATACTGAACTATGTGTGGAGGCTGCAAAACTTGTCCCCAGTCACCAAACGAACGAAATTACTCATAATCGGGGCATTACATGGCTGGCTTCTCAGAGGGCTGCTTTTAGTGCACGAGTCACATTATAAGACACTGAGATCACAGGATCAGACCCTGAGGTCTATCATGTGAAGTCTCCTAGACTAAACCATGAGGTTGTGCAAGTCAGGGGCGCTCCACTGATGGAAATGAAATCTCACTGACTTGCACCATCTGAAGAGCTGAGATGACGGCCCTGCAGCAGTCAGTATATAATAGCTCAGGGGGAGGATGTAGAAAACAATAATACACCTGGCTATGAAGCTGCAGTCATTTCGTTGCTCAGTTGCTTCTTGCCACATGCACAGAAACAGTGCTGATGGCCCCTGAGCTGGGCTGGGCACAGCTGGGGCTGGAGGGGTGCAGCAGCTCTCAGGCACCCACACTTTTCTCCTGCTCCTGGAGGCAAGGCAATGCACAACAGCAGCCCAGCCAGCTGGAGGCAGCTCTCATGGGTGCCCTGTGGTAGCCACACGTACCCAGCCATGTCCCAGGGAGGAGATGGGGGTGTGCTATGCACCAGGCCCCACCTCGCATTGCTGCACACACCTGCGCCTGCAAAGAGGGCAGCAGTGTTTCTGTAAAACCTGCCTCAACAGTTTTGCACCAGTCAGGGATTCCCATCACCGGGTGGTTTAAAGGCAGTAAATGTCACTCAGATGCCAAGTGTTTGTTTTGAAAGGGCTGATTTCCAGTGGTGAGGACAACAGAACCCAGCTAGCAAAACCCTCTCCTTGTCAACATGCCTGCAGCCCATTTGGGCAACGGCACTCTCCATGCAAGAGAGAAAAGTGAAATTTCCCAGCCAGAGCCTCTGGGGCTGAGCAGGGCTATGGGCAGAGCACATGCCGAATGCACTGACTTTCCGAGCCCTTTGGTCCCAAGGAGCATTTCTCTGTGTACTGTTCCCTGGAGTCACAGACCACCTCTGGTCCCTAAACTCTCCGTGCTGTCTTCACTGGGAGGACAAAAAAAAGGACTCTGGGGACCAGCATGCTTTAAAAATGGAAGTGCCCAAAAATGGCTGCTCAGACAATTCTCCCTGTGCAGCTATTTAAAATTACACTCAGGCATCACGTACACCATGAGAATAGACGAAGGATGATCTTTCCTGAATTTGGCTTTTTTTGTGAATAGGGGATTTCTTCCACCCCAAGAGACTGGGGAAAGGTGATTGCTGTGGCTACATCCACTCCACAGCACAAAACAGACCAGAGACCGTTCTCTAGCCCCGAGGCACATGTCCATGGCTGAACTGCTGAAATTTCTGGGCCCCCTCCCACTCCCCACTTTGGATGGGTGGCCACATCCAAACTACCCCCTGGGAACAGCCTCTGTCAGATATCATCCTGGGAGACTTGTAGCTTGCACAGGTGGAAAGCGTGTGGGCAGCCATGGAGTCAGAGCTTCCACCCGTTCCCTGCCCCTGCCTGCTGGAGCAGGCACAGGCTGTGGCTCTCCGCTCTCCCAACCTTGGGACTACCAGAGATATCATGCACCATATTCAGGCAGTTTACTCTGGGGTCTCCAATAGACTTGGATACCTGGTGCGGGCATCCTAAGTCCAAAAGAGCAATGCAGTGGTTGTTCAGCTACACAGAGATTACCCCAATGTCTCTCCATGATCCACAAGGGATAGGGCTGGCAGTTTCACCCAGGTGGGTGGACCACCTGTGATCCCACAGTCCTCTTACAGGTGGCTTTGTGCCCTATGTATTTTTATGAAAAAAGGAATAAAAAATTAATGAACTTAAGGAAAATTCTCGTCCTTGTCCCAACATCCAAAACTCCCAAGGAACATTCTCCTAGAGTCTAAAGAAAAAATAATGCATAAAAGGTTATAAATCTTTAAATCTGAGTTTTGACTGTAAGGAGGCCAAAAGCTAGCCAGGCTGTAGCAGTTAGGAAGCCCTGCAGCCCTCAGAGAAAACAGCACAAAGCTCACATTCCCTCTACTGTACCGGAGCTGCCTTTTGACACTGTTTTCGGGAACTTGCCAGCTCATTTTCTAACTTGTTTGTGAGACATCAACGGCCTCAAATTACAGCAGTCTGAACAGCCCAGTAAATATTTACACAAACCTGCTGGTGATGGTTTGAGCTGACATGCGTTACCTTTTGTGTTGGGGGGAGGCTATATTTACAGCCAACCAGCTAATGAACATGATCCCAGCCATGGTTTAATACAGATGGCTCTTTCAGCATTTGCGGCTTTCAAGTTACAGGGAGCACAAACTTCAATAGCCTTCGTTAGAAGGCTCTGTCTCAGCTCTCTCTGTTTTGTTTACAACCAGTCTCTCTTTGTGCAGTCAAGGGTTGACTAACATTCAGCTGTTTGCATCCAGCAATGCATTTATGTAGGACAGGGGTTGTTTCTCATCTTTTTTTCTTTCTTTTCTTTTTTTTTTTTTTGACACTGATGGTTTTTATTTTGAGTTTACAATACAGGCAATTTTTGCAATGTAGATTTATTTTCGTTTGAGTGGCATTTCTCCAGGCTGTCTCCCAGAGACCCACCAGGGCTGGAGCCTGACATGGAGGGAGTGTGGAAGGCGGCAGGAAGCAGCTCCCGTCCGTGGGGTACGGCTCTGGGGCTCGGTGGAGGGCGGGAAGCCCTGCTGCAGCCGCCGCTCAGACCAGTTGCCCACCCCTTCCCAGGGCCACCTCTCAGAGACACATTTTTTTGGCATCCAGGTCTTACCAGCAGCTCTGGCTGGATTCCAGACTGCCTGAAGGAAGATGACTAAGGAGCTTGTAGTTTATGCTATTGATAGTTATTGTAACAGAAGATCCCTCAGCTTTTTGCAGCTCTACATCAAAGAAATATTTTAGATAAATGAGATGGAAAGCTAGGAGGGTGAGGAAACTAATGAAGGAAATTTAGACTCTTATTCTGACAATTAATTTGCTATGGTTGGTTATGGTGGAAGGACAGAAAGCTTTTTTCTTCCCTGAGATGACACCTATGAAACCCCAGACTGTAAGAAGCTCACTGAATCAAGACTACCCATACTCAGGGAGTCAGCACTGTCCAGTAGCAGACAGTTTGACAAATTCTCTGTGGTTCAGATAAATTAATTTTAGATCAGACCACACAATGCCACAGTAGTAAGCCTACACTCCTCTAAAAGTAAATGCAGGTGGGGAATTCTGACTGATGAGACATAGCTGATCTTAGAAAAACTTCTTGTATCGTGCAGGGACATTACGTGCTGATGGAATCCAATGCGGCAGACAAAATCCCACCATCCCAAAGACAAAAGTCAGTTTTCAAATCAGAGCATTCATATGGAGACCTCTCTTGGCAGTAGGTCTGATGAAGCTTAGAAGATCTATTTGCTCCAAATATCTCTCCTGGGGCAGAACAAAGGTACCAGCATCCTAAAGATACAGTACCTGACCTTTGCAAGCTTGGGCATGGAAGCTCCCTCACAAGTCTGGTGAAAATACAATAAACAGATAGTTCAGACAGATCTGACCGCATATAGCTGATTTGGAATCATTAAGCGAAAAGATGGTCTTCCCTGCAGGAGAAGAAACGGACAATTCTCAAATGAGTGGCTGCTCTTTACATCCAAAACAAGAAGCTCTTCACATTGAAAGTATCACCATTTCATTGCTATCATGGGATGGGAGCACCTGGTATTCCCAGTGGTGGAGCAGGATCCCATGATATTGGCAGCTGCCCTTCAGTTTTGAAGGAAAGACATAGAAAAGGCAGGTGACACAGGGGTTGGGATAGGAACTGGATTTCGATCTGCCCTTTCTGATAAAGGTCAGATCTGTTCTTTTAAGCTCCACACTGGACCAGACTCCAATATCTATACTGAACTTTTTGCTCCATCAAATCTCTTCGAGGGATGGTTACATAGGATGAGTATTACAGCTCATGGAAGCAACATCATTTAGTTAATGTTTGCAGAGAAGAAAAGCCTTGGAAACAACAGAGCTGCTTAGTAGTCTTTTGACAAAACATTTGTTGCCAGAGCAAAGTTTGCCAAGAGCTGTTCACAGAGTAACATAGTTGTTGGCAAATATCCTAAAACAAAATTTTTGAGGGGAAAATTTTTTTGAAATTAGTATATTTTAAGTGAAAGATCTGGAGTTTAAGATTCTGGTAAATTTGCAGAAAGGAAAAAGGCTGATTAAAATAAAATATTACCAAATGTTGTAAGGAAACTATTGGTCCAAAATGGAGTCGGTTATTTTTTCCCATCTTTTCCTGCTCACAAATGTTCAGCTTCATGTTTTCATTTACCTTGGTTAGGAAACACCAAATCTTGAGCTCTCTCATGGAATAAGAAGCATGTCTTTGGGCCAGGCCTCCTACAGCTACATGTGTCTATGTACGAGACTGCCTGCTTCACATTTCCCTCTGCCCTTTGTGTGTTATTTGTCTGCTTCAATTATAAATACTCCAGGATAGACAACTTATCGCTGTGTACATCTGCCTGACACCTGCCATGCTCTTTTCCTTGCCTCTGGATGTTCTTTCACAACAGTAATAATTCAATGATACATGATAATGAAGTCTCTCTGAAAGGAAAGTATGTGGTCCTGGGAGACCATGTCACTTACACTCACTTCTGTTTGCCAAAAGGAATCAATTCCTGGTTTTGGAAGGAAGATGGTGATTGTGTCTGTTCCTCTGAATTTGGGATGGATGCAGGAATATCCTGCAAGAAGGCTTCAAAATGTTTTTGAAGGATTGCATCCCGTGAGACATTGGCGTGGATGGGTGCTATGGAGAGAACAGCAGGGCTGTAGTGAGGAGACAGGACTGCACTAGAAAATGCTCTTTCAGCGTTTTTCTCACTCCACTGTTGTTTTTCCCCTTTGGTTGATGGTGTAACTGAAGGAGAACTTCCCACTGTGCTTGGTTTTCTCAGATTTTGCTCTCTGAAGAAATCTCCCATTTTGTGAAATCTCTAACTTGCTAACTTTCTCCCACCTCTGGGGCTGTAACAGAGGGTCTCTGCTCACTCCATATGAGACAACATCCTTCCCTGGATTGTCCCTGCCATGGATTGCTTGTTGGTCACCCAGGCAGGCTAGGGCGTGTATAGGAGATATGTACCTGAGTGTTCATCCAGGCGGTACCCAGACACATCACTCAGATGTATTGATTTTAGAATGACTGAAGAAACTGCTTGTGAAGTGGAAAGTCCCCTCTCAGTCTTTGGGAAGAGCCCTGTGTTACCAGGCAAGCAGTTCCTGGCATGAGACTAAGTAGAAATTTCCTGGGTTTGGATAATTCTAATACCTCATTCTAATGACATTGGACCCAATGCAGGAGGTCATCTTGACATGTCTCTGAAAGTGGTCAAAGGTCATAAAGGAGATAATGTGTCTCCTGCAAGGACCTGTGCAAGGACCAACCTCAACCAGTGTAGGTCTACTATGGAAGCCATGAGCCACTTCTGCTCCCATTCAAGTGTTGCTATGGAGGGGCCATGACCCAAACTTGCTGCATTGGGGCTACTCTGTCAGCCAGGTCTGGAAGAAGAAAAGGGAAAGAAATCAGAGCTTAAAGCATCCCTAAGAGCACTATTGAGCCAGGCCGAAGTTCACTCTGTCCCACACAACAGAAAGCACAAAGACCTGGTGACTGAGTATCACACTGTTTCCATGAACAGAATTGAATGTTTATGCAGGGATATCATTACTCCTGTTTCTGATTGTAATTGTCCAGCATATTATAAACTTGTGGATTAATCTAGGGTGGAAGAATTCTGCTTGTAATGTAAAACAAAAAATAACTCAAGTATAATCAATGCATTGACACAAAGATAGAATTCATGCAAGGGCAGAACAGGGTGTTAATACATGTTATCCTATAAATAGAGCAGCATCACTTAAAAATCAAGGATATTTTGACATTTGTTTTTATTCTTCCACATAATGTCCTTCTACAGAATTTGGACAGAACTGCTCCAATTTTTTTAATTCATCTTCATCACCACGTACAAAACAAGCCACTGAAGAGGGAATGTACTGAACCATAGTGATGACAATTCTGCTTTGGCTGAGCTAAAATGGACAACATGCCTGTCCCAGATGGCTTCAAAAAGAATACGTTCTGATTAAGGAGCAGTGGGAACATTTTCCAAGGACATTTGGGTGCCTTTTATAGATTTATAAGGCAGATGCTGCTCCTTAAAAGGCATCTGCCTCCCAGACCTTTTTTTTTTCACTGTATTCAGTCATACAGTAGGGATTAAACTTCTGTGAAATGGTGACTCCCTCATGATTTCATGTACATGCTAAGCCCAGTTTTATCACCTTCACAATGAACAATAGTCTTGCTGAAGAGATTAAAGAGAAGGGGGGTGGCTCCTCACCCCACAGAGGATCTGGGAATGGAGGGATGCCAGGGAAGAGTGAGATCTGGTGGGCAGGACTCTCCTGTAGTCATAAACAGTACCTAGGGTCCATCTATTGACAGGAGAGGGACTGCTCAAAATTCCCTACCACTGTAGCAGGATTGCTGTTTCTCGCTTTATGAGATCCATTATCTTCTCTATCTGATTGGGCTGTGTCCTTAGTTTATGATTAGGTAACCATCCGTCTAGCCAGCTAACTAGCTATTGAAATGTGGGGGTATTAAATGCCACTGCAGAGTGTCTGGAGAAAGGTCTGCTGTGCAGCAGCAAGTGCCCTGTTGGGATCACTTCCAGCCCACAGACCATGAGACTGGAATGGTTCCTCAGGGTCTGCTTGGTACACTGGCCTGGAGGGAACCTCTAAGCAATGATGGAAAGCCAAGTTGGTCTTCTCATGAAGATACTTAACTCCTGTATGGCACACTACATCTGTAGCTGTTCAAAGCATGTAAGTGTTTGCATCTCTGTTTTCCTTGGACACATCAACTTTTTGTTGTCTGGGGATTTACATTGCAGTGCAAAGCAGAGTGAGTCAGCCAGTGGCCGAAGATAACTAGCAATGCCTCGTGAGCCCTGCAGGATCAGGGTGCAGTGCAGGAGGTCAGAGGGAACCAGCTTGTAGCAACAGCCACAGGATAAGCAGGGCTGCAACTCCCCGTTGTACAGCCCAAAGCAGCTCACATGGCTCTTACTGGTGATGGAAGAGTGAGGTTTGGGTCCTCCTTGGTGCCGGAGCAGAGCTTGGGGCAGAATATGCCAAGTGAGGAAACTTCTCATCCCTGGGGATCCTGCCTGCAGCCACCCTCACTGAGGTGGCCGAGGGACTGGCAAGCAGTGCGAGAGCATCACAGGAGTCAGCATCACAGCACACATGGAGTAACTTGAGTTAAGGTGGCAGGAACCAAGGCACGAAGGGCGCAGGATCACAGAGCAGATCAGTTTGGAAGATGGGTTAAAGATTTCCCATCCTGCCCACCAAGGCATTACCTTCCCGTTTGTGTGCTTCAACTGGGAAAGCACAGCTCGCAGTGCAGCATGCACCAGCCTTTCATCTCCAGAACGTGGCTGCGCTTGCTGAGACTACTGAGAACTCACTGGGAACTGAGACTCGGTGACGACAGCTTCCCACGGGCACTTGTCAGGCAGAAGCACATTGCTGTGTATTTATGGACACGAGTGTGGGTCTCGACTCAGGAAGGACCCAGAACTGCCGTGGCGGGGAGGCTAAGTGCTTGGCAGAGTGCATCGGAGAGACTGAAAGAGTGCCCAGTTGCTGCCTGGCTGCAGCGATTTAGCAATCGCTCCTGTTCTGAACATCAGGCACACTTATAGAGAGCCTCGTACCCTTGGATTTCAAATAGACTGAGAGTGTTGACTCTCTCAAAAGAAGAAAGTGTTGTAAATATAATAGTCTTTCTGCTCTAAAAGTCACACAGAAAACCATGCAAGCATCTGTATTTAATCTGCACATCAGCCTGACAGACTGATTAAAACAAAACAAAACAAAAAAAACCAACTAAAATGAATTCCATTGCTTTGCCTGAAGAATATTCATATGATCAAAGAGTGGATGTTTAAGTCAAGTGCAGGGATCAAATGGTACCAAATTCCAGAGTATAACTGGCAGCTTGGGATGATCCAGTTTTTCTTCTCCAGGAAAACTTTTTGTTGCTTTCCCAGTCCAGCAGAAAAAATGAGCAGCTCCTCTCAGTGCTTCTTTACTCAGCAAGAAAGCATATTTAGCTGTTTGATCCTGCCTCGGAGCTACTGGGTTCATTCCCACTTCTGCAGAGACCTCTCTTGTGAGTTTACGTGTTCCAGTTGGGCTCTGCAGCTGCCGGGGACAGTGCCCCGCCATGGTGCAATGCCATTCTTCGGAGAGGCTGCATCCAGCTCAGGAGCAGCAGGGCTGGTTATGCCCCACAGATGCTGCTCTAGCCCTCCCTGCACCCTGTGGTACCAGCTCAGGTTTCTCTGCTAGAGACACAACACAGGTCAGAGGGACGCTCCTCAGAACAAGGCACAGCTCCACAGGAGATCAAACTGATGACCTTGCCCTGAACACCAGTGTTTCCTACTTCTAAAAAACAGATGTATATCTACTTCCATGTCCCAAGGTGGCTCTGGGACATTTTCTGAAGTGGTTGTTGGCTCTGAATGGGCCATTTCTGCATGGTCCATTTAAAATAGGACCATTTAAAATAATATGGGAACTTCTACTATCAATGTGCTTTAGCCAAGGCTGATGGTAACTTGCAATGGGTACCCATGGGATATGGCACAGTGCTCTTCCCAGAGAAATATTCCTTTCCTCTCCCAGCTTTTCATCCTTGCCTTATCACCAACGCTCGCATGTGCACGAATTCCAGTTAGAGATGATTATTCACCTTTCAAATGACAAGAAAGCACTACCTGTGAAAACTGGTGCCTTCAAAGCAGTGGTGGGTGCTGTTGGTAGGATGCCTTGCAGCTACCTGTGCTGGTGCTTGGTAGATGCAGAAAGCCTTGGGACGCACCCAGCCTGCTGTGCCAGCTGGAGGTTACTTTTTCTCCCTGTATAAGGCAAATGTCTTTTTGTGTGTGTGCTTTTTTTTTTTTTTTTTTTTGAAATGGGGGAGGACATGAGAGTGTCTCCTGCAGTTTTTTCCTTGATAGTTGCATTTGACACACTTGAAGCAAGAAAGTCAGTTTCTTTTGCAGTTCCGCTTCTTACAGCCATATCCCAGCCTTAGCCTCATAGCATTCCCACACAGCTTTGTTTCACCGGCACCTCCTAGGTTAAGACAGCCTCCAAGGAGTTGATATCAAAATGTGACTGCAAGGAGGTCACTATGTTTCTCTCTGCTCCTTTCGGTGTCATCTCTCCACAAAATACAACCTCTGATGTTTCCACCATAAACTCCTTGGGGCAGGAACAAGCTCCTATTCTTTGCACAGCATCGGGCAACACGGGGCTAGGGCCACCGGGGATGGCTGTTTGCAACACAACACAAATAATGGAGGTTTCACTACCAGGGCAAGAGGGCAGATTTTCGCCCTGAGCATTCAGGATCTCAGGTCTGGTGTTGCAGTGCCCAGCGAGCAGCTCGGAGCTGTGGACAAGGCGATTAATCTAACTCCCACTGAAGACAAGAGGACTACTGCCATGGATGACGGGAGCAGTAGCAGGAACTTGCTGAGTCCAGGGGATTCCCTTCCCTTCCTGGACCTCCCTCCCTTCCTTTGTCCAGGCAGCAGCAGTGCATTTTTATGAATTGGAAAAGTCCCAGGGCAGCCCGGCCTCCAGCTCCTGCCGTCCCCGTGGCTCAGCATACCATACGGAGGAGGAAGAGGTCACAGAGGCGAGGGTGCCGTGGGCTGCTGACACACAAAGTGCTGCAAATTTCCATCTGCCTGGGGCTCACCAAAAGGAACTGCCCGAATCGGGAAGTTGGGCAATGCATGGAAACACGCTTCCCCTCCCTTCACGCTTCTGAATAGAGTTGTCACAACTTTTTATTTTTAAAGCCCTTAATTTTTCCCTGCTCTGTCCAAGGCCCCCCTTCCTCTTCAGGGGAGAAATAGCAAGGCGTGTGGGAACTTTGCAACCCTGAAGCCACCAGAATAGGCTGAATTCAGGAAAGTCAGTCATCCCTCTCCTACAGGATGCAGAAAGCAGAGAACTGACCCCCCGGGCACTGCTCAGGACCCTTTCTGCAGCAGGGCTGCTGTTCCCAGCGCATATAAAAGCTACTCTTACCAGGTACCGTCAAGCCCCTGCTCATTAATGGCTAGAGTGAACTGTTTCATGCCAACTTCAAATATTTGTCTTTGATCTGCCCTGGAACAAGAGCAGTATCTTTCCCAAGTGTCTGCAGGAGCAGGAATAGGGAAGGGCCCAGTCAGAGCTGCAGAAACCCACATTCAAATTCCTGTGCTGTTGGGTCTGGGGCAAAGTTTTTTCTCTTAGATCACTCCTGACTGGCAAAATCAGGGATCTATACCTGGACTTCCCACTACCACCATCATAACCAACCATGAGCAAATGAAATGAGAGGCTCCCCCTTCCTCCCTGCCACCACCAAGGTCACAGTGTCGCATAGCTGCAGGAACGGGAAAATTCACATCTGAAGGTATTTTACAGATGAGGAAAGACAAGAGGTTGAAAGGGGAAAGCTAAACCTGAGCGTTCGTGGTTAGTTGTGCCATGCTGGATGCCTCTTCCCAGAGGAGTGGGGGGCAGAATGGTCGCACTCCTGGGAGACGACCAGGAATAGAAAACTAGCAGGAGCAATAGGCTGCTTTCAAGAGCATCAGCTGGCAAGGTTTGAAAGTGAGCATGGATCTTGTCTCCCTCAAAACCTCTGGGAACCTCTCCTACCCGCCCTGCCCTCCAGAACATCCCAAGCAAACAACCGAGCTTTCCTGTGCGGTGAGTCACGGGATGGAGCACAATAGGGAACGCAAAGCAATGGATCAGGAAATGTTTCACGTAAGACGGGGGGAGGAGGAAAGCAGGGCAAAAGTGAGCGGAAGGTAGAGAGAAAAGCATTCAGTAGTGCAGAGAAACACTGACTCAACCAGAGAGAGAAGAGCCTGCACAGCAATAATAACCGAGAGCAATGGAAATGCCAAGGGAAGCATTGAGGTGCTGCAATGGAGTGACAGAGGACAGTGGGAGAGAAGTAATAAAATGCTGTGAGGTCTTTGTAAGCACAGGGTGAAGGGACTTAGCACAGATACAGGGTGAGGCAGGGCTGGTTAGATGAGGACTTGACAGGGTAGCAGGGCAGCCAGCAGGCAGGCAAGGCAGCTCGCTGGCTGGTGTGAAGGGTCAGGCAGGTTCCTTGGTAGGGAGTTGGCTGAGCACTACCCATAGCAAGGATGTTTATTTTTTCCTGAATGCTTTCCAAAGTAGTGATTCCACTTCAGACATTGATGGACACTGTCAAAGAAGGGGATCAGAAACCAGAGAAACTGAACTGTATCCAGCAAAGAAGCCAAAGCACCCCATGTGAAGCTAGCTCTCCTTTACCCTGTGCCTCACACAGTTACTTACACCTGTTCAAAGGGGCAGCAAACATTACTAAACTCAAACAGCACTTTGGACTGGTAGCATTTTATATACATTGCACTTAGCCACTTTGAGCTGGCACAGATGACAACACCAGAGGGTGTGCAACAGAGGATTAGAAGATCCCTGCTGGTTCCCAAAGCCGAGCCTCCCCAGGATAAAAGTCCTCCAGATGTGCCTGCACAGGAGATAGGGGCATTTCATGAAGTCAAGAAAAGCAATGACCCGTTTAAAACCACTTGGTGCTGGCCAAGCGAGCAGCAAGCTGGACAGTGTGTCATTCTGCTCAGCACTTCTGTCTCATCCTCCCAACCCACGTCTGCCACACTGTGCGTGTCTGTGTGCTTTATCCTCCTGATGGGTCTGGTTTCCAACAGCCAGACCTTCAGCCACAGTGAATCAACACTGCTTTGCTGAAATCCATGGGCCTACAGAGCTATTCCAGCTCACCCAGGACGCAACCTCTGGAGGGCAAACTGCCGAGAGGAAGGGCTGCCTTTGTTCCATATCTGTACCCTGATTAGCACACTCTGACCTGACCCCTGACTTGGTCTCTAAATGCAGCTGAAGTACAAATAATAGCGTTGTTGGATTGGTTATCAGCAGTTCACTCAGGGATGCACAAAAGTCTTCTGGACTTTGCCCTTTTGCTTTGAAACAAATGTGTGTCAAGCAGGGATCACCGATAACTACAGTGTTGCTGCTACTGTGCTAATGTACAGTGCGGCAATGCAGCCGCAGTCACTGCGGCACGGTCATCGTAAAAAATCAACCCCACACAATTTCAGTCCCACCATGGGAATAAGTGGCGGAATAAACCCAAGGAAAATAACAGCTGTTAGAAATTAAAAGCAAAAATACAGTCCAGTACAGTAAACTTTCCAAATTATTTCTTTCTCATTTGTAGTTCTTCCTAAAATGCAAATTCAAAACCACAATTTGTTGAATTTTGGCAAATTATCACATTTGTGGATTTGGGCTTTTAAGCCCAGATTTGCTGTCTGTTTTTTATACCTAGTTTGTACCAAGGTAGGTCCAGTGACACAGAGGGAGCTGCTGTCAGCTCGAGCCAGGACAGCTCAAGTAGAGACCACAGACTTCTGGATCACCTGAGGTGGTGCTAGCTTTTGCATCCAGGCAGTGGCACAGCAGAAATCAGTAGGTGTGTAAATCTAGGGCTTTGGCTGGTGAGTCTGGCAGTAAGAGGTGAACAACCTCAACTCACCCCCATTTGCCCCCACTGCAGCACTGGGAACTGCTCTCTGGTTGCCCTCAGGGCCACGGGCCGCTCCTCAGCAAACCTCTGCTCAACCCAATGGGGAATTCGCAGCCCTTTGTGCTAAGACCTGATTCCCTCACTGCTTTTTGGAGAGTGCAGGCTTTCCACCAGGCCAAAAGAGAGGAAAAGGAGGCAAGACCCCGAGCAGAACCCTGTTTAAGCGATAAATCTGGCTCCATATTGCTCCGAGGGAAGGTATTTGGAACTGGGAGTTGTGGTTCAAGCCCATCTCTAATTCCCTTACAAATACGTGACACAATCTGACGAGTCTTTCATGTTAGACACCAGTCTAAGGGCTTTCATTTAATGGCTTTTCTTTCCCACTCACAGCTCCTTCTCATCTCTGCAGCTTTTCACTGTGCAGTGCCAGAGCCATAAAGATCTTACTATAAAGGGGCCCCCCAGCCTTTTTCTTGCATATCACGACATCATGATTCAAATGTTACAGCACTGCAACACAAATGTAACATCAATGTACATCCCATAACAGGCCCTAATCCATCCCAGATTTGGTTCAGTGCTCACTTGCTCAGATCTCCTTGGACCACACATTGTGTGCCACTGTTTGTATTCAGCATAAACGAAGCATCAGTGTGGAAATCTCATCAGAACAACAGCAGTATGGTCAGATCAAGAGGAGCTAGCAGGAAGCCACTCTGCATCTTTCCAGAAGACTTGCCAATGAGCGCATTTTATGCTCACAGTACCTACTTCCGAGGTGCTGGAGCTCGGTTAGGAAATGCATCGGATGCACCTCCAGGCCAGCCCAAGCGCACGGCACAGTGGTGGCTGTGTCCCCAGCCGCCACCGAGGGATGCCGGGCCTCGCGTGGGGCGGCCAGATCATGCTGCCGGCCTCAGCGGCCTCCGGCAGTTCTCACAGGCTTGGCCTGAGCTGACCCTGCTGCTGCTTCAGCCACCTGCGAGCCCTGGGCCGGACCCATCCCTGCTGAGTAGCAGCAGGCGCCTCGGGGCCCAGCACCGCCTTCCTGGGTGACTGAGGCCCTCAATTGAGGCCCTCAATTTATCTGCCATCTGAACACTTTTCCAAATCATGCAGGTTGCTAAACAGTCCTTTGGACATGAGTGAGCTGAGAGTCATTCCCAGGTGAACTCTTTCTTGTCCTTACCTTTTTAGTTAATTATAAGGAAACCAATAACAGTCAGGACATCCCCTTCTGCATTCTCATGTACTGTTCATTTTATTGGGAGAAAAAAATCGTTCTGTGCAAAATATTACAAAGACAAAAAGAACATCAGGTCTATATTAATATTTAAATCAACGAGTATTACAGAGCAACGAAATAAAATGAAAAAACACAACAACAAACCCTCCAAACCATCTTGATCACAGCTGCTGTGCAAGCCACTCAGCAGTGCTGGAAAGCTTCCTCCCATCCAAGTATTGGTCGCTGGAAACATTCCCTGCTCATGACATTCAGTTTTGAAAGGGTAAACACTTTGAAAATACAATAGCCTGAACATTTTTTCTTTCTTTTCTTCTTCCCCCTTTTGGGCTAAATGGAGTTTGACAGATGTTTTTTTTAAATTAAACAACAGGAAGTCCACAGTATAGCTATATTTTGCAATATTCGGTTATATATACGGTTCTCCCCTGCATGTTTAGTACTCGGGCAACATGCAATATTACTAAGATAAATCTAGGACAACCATATTATTCTCCTGTGGCTTTGAGATGACACTGTATGTGGTTTGCTCCACCTAACAAGAGAAGCAAACCATGTGTTTGAGCAACAACATGCTGAATCAGGGAGATATGTTATTGTTATGAATAAGAAATTTTGTTGTGGAAATACAGCCTGGAGACCCTCATTCCCTCCTGCTAGTTTCTTGCATACTACGCTCTTGCGTAACTCCTTGTCTCAAAACATTGTATGTGTGATCCCAAAAGCCCCGGAAGCTTTGGGGCAAACATGGGCTTGCTAATGTTGGTTTCACAAACATCATGCAAAGCTGGGTGTTTGGTGTGTTTTTCACACAAAACTGGATCAAACAAACGGAGTTGATCTGATGTCAGATATTGGCAGAAAAACTACATTGTATTCAAAGCTTAGTTATCCATGTGGTAAGCTTATTGTCTGTGTTTAAACATGAGGTTCACTTGCGAACAATGTAGAGTGAGATCCACAAAGTGAACAATCATCACGCACGTTGGTGAATAACACTGTGGGCATGGGGTATCAGAGGGGAAGAACTTTGCCTTTATGGAAGAAAAACCATGAAACCTCTCAACGTACCGATTAGGTACCATTGCCTAGGACACTGCATGAGGAGAACCGCCTGCTGCGTTGGTATTAAGGGCTGAAGAGAGTGTTTGTGGGCTGCCAGGAACATCTGGTATGTCATTTAGCATCAGCATTTGGGCTTGCCAAATGTTACTGTGTGTATGCAATTGCCTGTGGAGAAGGAAGAGAGACAAATGTTCATGGCTAATTCCACCTGCTGGTTATACTCTACCTTTCACATTGTCGTGTCTTTCACATTCATTACCTGTTTCACAACTTTAGGTCTTCTTGCCCGTGACTTGGTTTCTCAGAGACATTTAAATTCTTAACCTCCTTGGAACAAAAAATTTGTTTTTCAGGGATTAATCTCAAAACACTGTATCTTGCTAATGAAGGTGCTAATCTGACTAGTTCAGTTATCCAGATGCAGAAATTTCAGCTCCCTTGCCCCCCCCCCCCCCCCCACCTAGAAGGGCGGCAGAGTCAGAGGCAGGTTGGTTGGTTCAAGTGAGGGCCGAGGCCAGCAACTCCAGGGTGAGCATTACCTTTGGTGTTGTCCGTGACTCTCTGCAATGCAAGCAGAGCCCTTGACTGGAGCATGCCTCAGTCCAAGCAATGGCTCTTTCTGGTCAAGAAACACTGAAGCTCTCTCCACCGCTGTTCTTCAAAGGGAAGTGCCTCTGCTTCTTTTTCAGATATGGGCTTTCAGTAAGCCCCTGTGTAAATGAGAAGCATGTACATGAAATTAGATATATGAAATCCTTTGAGTGTTTTAAAATCTCCTGCCAATTTTAGGCTCAACTGTCCTCTTTTTCCCTCTAGCAGAAGGATTAATCTTTCTTTCCACAACTCTATGAGGACCGACACTCATTTTCCAAAACTTTACCTCAGCCCCAGCTGGGCTTTAATAGCTATCTAAGTAATTGGGACACCAGTTCACTAGCTCAAAAATAATTATTTTATACTGCACAAAAATTAAAAGTTTCCATTTTCTGAGAAAATTAAAGAAAACAGACAAAGCTGTCTTTAGGCTATGGGCAATGGGGATAGCCCATTGAACGTTATGGAAACTCTTAAACGAAAGCATTGTTTCCAACTGAAAACTCAAATGTCTCCTTTCAAAAAGATCACAGGGAAATTTCTTCTTTAAAAAATATGTCCAGATTAATTGAATTCAAGTTCAGTAATGGCTCCAGACCCCACTTCCCAGCACAAATGCCTCCACAGCTATTTTCCTGTCATCTGAAGTCTTTTGCCACCTCCAGCTCTTTGTTATGTGATCCACACTGGAGAATGCATTTAAGGGAGGTTGCATTATCAGGGTGGAGATACACATGTGGTTTGTTGTAGTTCGCTCCCCAGCTTCGTGATTTACTGCTCACATCCACCCCCCGGCTCTCTCCGAGGGCTCCCAGGCTGTGGACTGGGCAACTCCCGGTCTCCTCTCTGCCACCATTTCGGTTCCTCATCCCATTTGCCCATCAGGGAGAGGCTGCAGGTGCCGGACACGGGGAGCAGGTATGGAGCAGGTATGGGCTCTGCAATCCCACAGGCGCTGAAGGTCTCCCTTACACTTCTCAAGCCCGCTTGTGAGAGAAAAGGGCCATCTGTGGATTTTGGCACATATTGAGTTCAGGCCTCTATTCCTTTCTGCAATGGAGGTTTTTATCTAACCTAGTGCAATAAATAATTGTCAGATTAAGCATGGCCATGCAAACGTTACTGTATTCACATTGTAAAAGCTCTCTTTTATGTGGGCGTCCTCTGAAATAAGGCAACCCTTCCCCGGCCCTCGGTTACGCTCGGCCCTGCTCTAATCACCCTGTTTCGGATGTGCAGCTTGCTGTGAAAGACAAGTGACTGGGAGCTATTAAACTGTGTCTTGTTGTGAGCATACCCAGTGGTAATATTGTAATGGATATTACATTACAGAGGGGAAAGTGGTTTGCCAGGTACCGAGGGCCGGGCAAGGACAGCCGCTCTCTGATAGCACTGCGCACCCAGCACCTGCGGCTCAGCCTAGGCCACCTTACAAACAGGTCTGCCAAGGCTGTGCAGGTATACAAGCCAGGGCTGTCCGGTGTTCATGCCATGCCATGATGCAAGGGAGCCCTGGGAAGAGCCGGGAGGCCCCTACAGCTGGAGCAACCCCTTGGTTCATGGAGCTGAGTCATGGTGCAGCTGGCGGACAGAGGCGGGGAGGGAGACGCAGCCCCCCTTGCTCCCTGCGGCGTATCCATCACCGCCCTGGGAGGGCTTGGGCATGGCCTGCGGCGCGGGCTGGAGAGCCAGGCTGAATGAGGCACGCAGGAGACACAGTGGCATGTTTCAGCGGCTTCTGAATCACGTTTTGTGCGGCGGCTGCTGCCCCATGAATACAGATTGCACTGTGACTGCTCCACTCTGCACTCCCTGCGCCAGCGGAGAGAATGCCTCGGCATGCACCCAGGGGCACGTCCAGGCTGGGTGTGCAAAGCTGCCGAAGGGATCAGGACTCCTAGTTTCCATTAGATCTCTTTCAGTTGTGTCTGAAAAGGTTTGCCTTTCTGAAAAGGAGGCCTCCTGTATTGGCAAGGTGTTAACAGAAATTCTTAAGCAAGAGCAAATAGATGCTGCCAGGAACTGTAAATTAAAAGTGATAATTGGAAGTGATATGTGGGAGCATGCGTCCCACATACCCGCTTGCTCACCTGCTCTGCATTAACACAGTTCAACATCCCAGACTCAGTTAGGGGAAAAAAAAAAAGGATAAAATGCTTTTTAATCCCCACTCCCATCTGCTTTCCTGAGACTTGGATGCTGCCTGAACCGAGGTGCTAATCAGGATCCAGCTGGAGTAAACCAAGGGTGGCTGCTGTGGCAGGCGGGTGCCTTGCTCCCAGGCACGCTGAACCACAAGCTCTCCCCGCACTGCAACCCACCAGGCACAGAGCACACCCTCGCAGCGCCTGAGCCCCTTCTGCTCCCACTGCCGGCGCGCAGTGCCTGCCAGGGCTGCGGCCGACGTATGCAACGCACAATGAGCATTCATCTTGGGTTCACCACAGGGACTCATATATTTAATCTGAGGAAGTCCTTGGCCTCTGGCTGTCATGAGTGTCAAGGTTGCTGCTGCCACAGAGATGGATGCAGGTGAGCGATCTGCATGATGGGGCTGAATAGATAAAATAATGGGAGTCTAGTATCCATAAAATAATGGGAAATAAAATATAGGCTAGCTTTTATAAAGGTCACAAGTTTGCAATAAGGCTATCTCCAGAATGGCTGTATGGACCTTAGTAAGCATTCAATAGGGTTTGGAAAAGAAATAAATTAAATCATTTTTGGCCCACTGTAAGTTGAATTGGTGTAAATCTGGACATGGCAAATCTTTCCATGATACAGAGCTACTACACAGTAGTTCACAGGGTTGCATATGCATTTACCACTAGCAGGTTTCATTTGTAAACTACGTGAAGGGAGAACCTAACAGCTACATTTATTTATACACCAAATGAGAATCTGCCTTTTGCCTGGCTTTTCTGAAGAAAATAATTTGGTATTAAAAAAAACCAACACACCTCACTTCTTTAGAAAGGGGACTGTTGATACACATAATGAAAGAGAGAATGCAAATGCTTAGGAAAACAGATGGATAGATATCAGCAAAAGATAATAGCGAGGATTAAAGATGAAAACTATGAAAAATATTAATTAGATAATTTCCTCAACAAAAGACATCAAAATGTACCAATATGGGGAGTGTATGGTGGTAATCATTTGCACTGTGATACGATCACAGTGTCCCAGTAAGGGATTAGGGCTTCACCATGTCAGTGCTGCAAATGCCTATCTTTGTGAAGCAGCTTCAGATCTCCTAATGAAAGGAGTTACGCAGTGATAAATGGCATTATGTGCTTGCAAGGTTATTGCTACCTCAAGGTCACTGTTGTCACTTCCCTCTCACTATTGTTATGAAAGCCGGTGCTATTAAAACTCAATCACATTAATAGCAAGGGAGCTTGCTAACACATAAAACGCACGTTAGAGACCCTTTGCTGGGGTAAAGCCAGGATTAAGATTTTAACTTTACAAGATATTGTCTGTGAACGCCATGGCAGTGACACACACCCACAGCTCCCCTTGAAAATTTGCCACTAGATGGGTGCACGATTCACACCTGTGGCAGAGCATTTCGGAGATGTTTTTCCCCAGAGATGCTGCGCCAGCTATGCTGATCTCCGTCTGGTCTCAGCCTCCAGCCGCTGGGTCACGGGGGCTTTGTGCTGCCCCCCCCAGCCAGGTGAGCCGCTCAGAGGTGGGCACACCTTCAGGGCACCCGGTCAGGCACACAGGGATGCCCGACGGCTCAGCCACAGCCACTGTCAGTCCAGAGCCAGGAAAGCTGGGTGGATCCGACGGGACACTCTCCTGCTAGAGTTCTCCTCACTGTGTTCCCAGCATGTTCCCCTGATTCCTGTTTTTCTGCTGGTAAAATTTCCACCTCCTGTTTTCCTGGGTCACCACATATTTGACTGTTTCCTGAGACATACGGGTCAGATCCTGCCGTGGTTGCACAGAGCCGGAAAGTGTTAGAGCAATCAGGGTACAGAGGGAATCTGCAGCCCAAGGCTGGAGAAAGCCTGAGCTCTTTCTGGAATGAGAGCATTGAGAGCCTTAAAAAAATTGCAACTAATTAAAATTTAAAATTAGTTGACAATTTGACAGATACTGACACATGGATCTCAAACCAGGAAGTTATTTTCAGTCATTTGTGTGTCTGAATGCAGGGGCTGCATTCTCCATGTAATGTGCTAACTAGAAAATCTGATTAATTGAATGATGGTAATTGAGTCTGGAAAATGAAGGCATTTATCAACAAATCTCAAGTATTTATCGTTGCACAAATACAAAGGCAATACAAAGACATTGTATTTTACTGTACATTACTGGTCAATATTCTAGCCATACTTTTTGTACTGAAATGGACTACAAAATGCTTTTTCTCCTAATCTGCTTATGCTATCACAACAAGCAGTTTGGAGCAGCCAGACAGGTTTTACTGGCATTCAAAGTCATAAAATTGCATAGCATGAAAATGAGAAGCTGTGGACCAAATTTCGACTCATGAAAATTTTAGCTGCTGACTGAAATCAGGCGAGAATTTGGTCCTCTATAAAGAATTGGACAGAGGAGAAATTGCTGCCCGGTTGGTGCTGTAGATGCGAGTACAGACAGCTTTCACACATCTGAGGCGTGTATCTCACATTCTTGTCATGAGGTAGCCCATTCTTGTGAAAGGGGAGCTTGTGTTGGGGGCCCTCACAGGTTTTAGGAGGTTGGGCTACTTCATATGAACACAGCTCTGGACTCCTCCATGGCTTCTCCTGACTCCTCCAGTTACTTCTGTGGCACTTTAATTTTGAAGGCAGAAGGAGGTGTGCCCCAGCTGTCCGCCTGCTCCCTGTCGGTAAGGAGAAATCCAGCGCAACCTCTCCAGAGCCAAGGATGCTTACAGGCTCGGAATGAACCAAAGCACATGCAGGTAAGGGAGCAAGAACTGAAGTGTTTTGCTGAGGTCAGCTCCAAATCTAGTTACCTTTGCCTTCCCATCACCACTATCGTGCAGGCAAGAAAACAGAGTCTAAAGCTCAGTGCCCGGTCTTATTCCCTCTGCTCTGCTGCCAGTGACCTCCCTTCAGAACTTGCAAAGATTTTGTCATATTTTTCCAGAAAAGAAAGCAAACAGTAGTCTTCATTTTTCCATATGTCAGAAAAAGCAAAAGCGTATTTTAATAACCATTGCTGGTTTAAAATCTTGAGGTGGTCTTTGTGCCATTAAAAAAATGCATGCAGTGATAGGCAGAAGACATTAGAGAAAAAATACATATCGTCTGCAGCTCTCCTTCAGAGATGCACAGTATCAATACCCGAATATTACAGAGTTCTCAAAAAGAGAAGGTTGTCTATGTCAAATCAAATACACTGCAACAAACGGGTATAGCAGGAAAGGAAAGGAAAGACAGAATGGCAACCCCTGTGCAAGTCTGTATCTCAGTGTTTGTGGCCAGACTTTGAAAAACCTCTGCACACAAGGTTTCATGACACCATTTTCTTCTGTGTACATGAGAGAGGAAAAATGTTTTTAAAAAATAGAAATCAAATGTAATGGAGACCACCAGGCCTTTAGGTGGACACATAACACATATTAGAACATTGCCACTTAATATTTAAAATTATTTACATTGTAATAGCAGAATTTATGAGTGATACATTCAGCTGTCAGTGTGCGTAAACCTGTATTGATTAAAATAATATCTAAGATTCACTATGGAGGTGCAGTGTTACCCCTGGGGATTAATAACCATTTGAGAGGCATTGATGGCTCAAGGTGCAGTCAAGGACCATTAACCCCACTTTGTCATTAATCCCCAGAAAATGTCCTGTCCCAAGGTCGTTATTGCTGTTATAAGCTCTAAATGAAAAATAACATAGGTGTATGGATTTTTTGTTATAGCTGATGCAGACTCAATTGGTGTGTACAAAGCATGACCCAAGCATTAAGAGCCTGTCCTACACAAGAGCCTCTCAGGTTTGCTTGAACCATTTCTCAACATTTCACTTTGCCTTTAATTAACTGAATGCTTCAGCCTCATTTCTCTATTTGTGTCACGCCCAAGTGAAAGGAGCATTTGTTAACAGCAGCTAGCATCTAAAAAAATTTCTTACAATACTGAAGGTGAGATACATTTTCAGTATTCTTTTGAAAGAAAAATCTGTTGAAAATTCCTTAGTTTATTTCTTTTCAGATGCCCATGTCTCACTTTAGATGCTCTTCTGTTTGCTTCGCATCACAGGGGGGTGTATATTTTGCTAGCAGGAAGGATACGGTAGTCACAGCCTGCTAGCAAAATATACACCTCTCTAACAGAGAAGGCTAAATTTAAGAAATAACGGATGTTTTTTACAAGGCAGGATATAAGCAAACAAACAGAAAAATGGTTCAAAACCAATGACAAATATTAAAGAGGATGTAACATTCCACAGCATTCTTAGCAGATTATCCCAAGAGAAAAGATGAAGCTTATACATACAGCTGTGTATATGTCTGTGTTAGTGTGTGCATTAAATGTGCATCACATTTAATGTACACATGAGAATAATATTCTATGGGGGTGTCCTTAGCAACTGCATAGCTGAAGCTTCATTCAGATTTTAGACAAATCAGCATTTAAATCTCTTTGTTAGGGATGCAAACAAATACTGACTGGTGCCAAAAATCACCATTTATTCTTGCACTAAATTTGGTTTTCTTCAAGATATTATATAATTTAGGTGTAAGGCTCCAATTTAGGTTCACATGTCAAAGGATTTTACTCTTTTTTAAAGATCAGAATGAGACTCTAATGTTTATATTTAATAATGCTTGTTTAGTTTACCATAAAAGAGGAACTGGATCCTTTACTTTGGATTGCATGCACTCATCACTAGGATGCCCCACAATGTTTGCAGAGAGAGAGAGGCAGGTATTTATCATACATGTCTGCCTGTCCTCCTTGCCCAGCTGTTTATACTTGCATTACTGTGAGCAGCTGGAAAGACCGCTGCTCTCCAGAATCGAGTGCCTGACTTCCCCGGGTGCTTCACTGCTCAGAAAAATTATTACCAACAGTCCTTGTCAAATTAGAAGGGAACACCAAGGGAGAAAAGAAAGCTTTTATTCAAGGGGCTGTTCTGGGATGCTGTTAATTCCTTCAATGGTGAGATATGGAATACACTTTAAAAATTCCAGTAACCACAGATCTGGGAGGATCTCCAACGTGTTGCAGGATTAAAATTAGAATTGCAAAGAAAAGAAAAGAAACAAGAGGAGTGGGTTTCATCAACTGAATGTCACTAAGGCCAAAGCCAAGTGCTGCCCTGAGGGGGAAGGCGAGCTGCAGCACGCCCAGCAGCAGCGCTGGGGAAGAGGGCTGGGGGCAGCCAGCAGCCCACAAGCCAAGCATGGGTTGAGAGGAGGGTGGTACCACGAGAAGGATGGGTCTTGCTTGGGGGAGCATCATGTCTAGGACACAGTGTATGATCATCATCACCTACCACCTGGCACAGCGGAGGCCACAGCTGGAGGAACAATGCCTTGCAGAAGGTGGAGACAAAGCGGAATAAATCCGGAGGAACAGTGGAATCTAGAGGAAGGTAAAAGTTTAGCAAACACAGCCTGCTGAGTATCAAAAGAATTGGTCTGTTTTGTCCAAATCATCATAATCTGATATGCAGAAGCCTGCTGACAGCAGACAGTGGTCTGTTGTTCTCCTGCTCCAGAGAGGCAGAATGAGAAGAAGCTGACTCAACTTGCAACTTAGACTCAGATTTAGTATTTAGGGAAACTTTTGAATAATAAGTGTATACCAAACTACTTGGGGTTTTTATCTCCTGTACTGGCATCTTTTTCAAACAATAGAGATCATCACCTGTCAAGACCGACTTTCCTTTGGACCGTACCCAGAGCAGGAAGGTGGACTCCACAGCTTCTCAGGGTCCTTCCAGTCCTGCTTCCCCACAGCTCCCTGACTTCATAACAGCAAACCCAAAACCTCCTTTTCAGGAGTGACAGACGCAGACTGGCGGCTGTATCAGTGCAAGCCAGCTAGACATAAGCTATCAACAAAGTTAAGACTGAGAATTGGCTACTACTGCATGCTGTTGAAAAATGCTGTAAGGTTTAAGAGAGCTGCCTGATTCATAAAGGAAAAATGCTGTCCTTCCATCTAAGCTTTTCCCTCCCAGCTTGATTTCAGCCTGTAGGCCTGCATGAAATACTGTAGGTTAAGTGGTTTCAAATCCATCCCTTGTCAGTAGTAAAGGCCATGCTACAAATCAGCCACATTCATGCAGCTTCTCTCCACTGACATTGCCAGTTAAGAAAATATTGTCTGGTTCACAGCTCATAGTCTGAAGCAAAGAGAGAGGAACTGTTTCTTGACGGTAAGTTTCAACACTAATGTTGTTCAACATAACTTTCTAATTGCCAAAATAGTTTGGTCCATCGTCCATGTTTGTAAACCTACAAGTTTTGTCTAGGAAGTTTTCATTCTGTGTCACTTTCCTACTGCATTGTGTTTCATATGGTAGCCGAATTGCGGATTGGCTGATGATGGTTTAAACTTACACAATTGGTATTGCAGTGAATAAAAAAGTAATTCATCTACAATAGTTGCCAGTAGTATTTACACAAGTGTCACTTTCATGGAATTTGATGAATTATCTCTCATTGTCCTCAGGCAGAACAGCCCTCAATCCAACCCTGCTCTTTCAGTACAATTTCAAATGCTCTGACCCCTTTGAATAGTGGCACTATAATAAAGGTTTGCAGCCCACCCACAATATGCATGTGGTCCAGTTATCATGTGTCCGCTTCGGTTTCAGTATATCTTATTCAAGGGCTTGGACTGACATACCTTGGTGTCTGCCAGCAAATTACCCCCTTCTAGTTAAATACTACAAGACAGTTTGGCATCTCAGAGCACAGCCTTCCAAATAGGTTTTAGATGAGAACTACCTTTAAAAAAAAACAAACCTGACCTTCCAAAAAGCAAAGCGAGATGCTGTGTTCAAGGATGTACTCAAGAAACTTCGTATGTGGGTATGCAATTCATTTAACATGTATCTTAAGCATATGTCAGGGGAATAACTAATCCATCATTCTTAATGGCCTGTCTGTTTTCCCCCAGGATTAGAATTCAGTTACTTTCCCTACAACTAAGATCTTGTGACCTTAAAAAGTCCTACACTCTGCCTCAACCGTGTGCAGTTGTTATTGTTACTTTTATTATTATTAACATATATTACCTTGGGACATAAAGCACTGAGATGGGACTCCTGTTACCCAACCTACGCCAGGTACAGAAACTGAACCACAGACATCAAGAGGGGTTTGGGTGGTGTCTGTGGCATCTGTTGGAGGAAGAGAAAGCGGACGATCCTGTCACCGTCACTGTTACCTGACCTCAGATCTCCCCCTGTGTGGCAGGCAACAGGCACCCAGAGCCTGAACTATTTACTGATGATCAGGCAGAACAGGGGGGGAAAGCAGAGCTATTTGTGTGATGAAAATGTTCCAGATTTGAGTCCTGCCTGACGCCACACAGAGGGGACCTCTCTGTTCTGCCTACCATCCTTCTGCAGCTGAAACTTCAACAGTTCAGAGAGGCAAAATAACGTGCCTTTGTCACTTTGCTAACCTTGGGGCCAGGTAAGGACAGCATTAGGAGATGCCACTCCATTTACTCAAATGCTTCTGGTGCCATTTTTGCCACGCTGCAGCTGGGAGACAGCAGGAGCATCCCCTCTGACTTCTGGGTTTCAGTCTGGGCTGCATGAACGGAAAGAAAAAAAAAATCCATCTGGAGCCACTGGTTGAAGGTAGGCCCTGAGCAGGGCTCCACAGCTCTGGTCCTGGGAAAGCACTGGCATTGAACTCTCCCAAATGACTGTCTCACTTCAATTCAAATACCAGGTTTTCATTCAGCGAAGTTCTCATACAGTTGGACCTTGATTTATTTGGTTGGGTTATTTGCCTGAAAGGAATAATCTCGCATCTTCTAACAGTTGTGATTTCTCTGCTTCGTTGATTAAAACACCTCTTTTCCGCTATTTTCTCTCCAGCCACACACCCCACCCCCACTAATTAAATAGCTCCAACCCTCACAGCCACAAGACTTCAATGGCTCAATAACATCCTGAGTCAATGTGTTGCAAAGCTGCTTTTTAATTCATTCTTCATGCAAATGATATACAATTAGACCTGGTTAATCTGCATTCCTTCTGCAAACGCTATTGTTAATAGGATTTAAAAAAAAAAAAAACCTTCAGCTTAACAAATCAATGGCACATACAGTCTATCAGATCAGTTACTCCTTAAACCTTTTGGACGGCCAGACATATGGGGGAAGCAAGCAATGATTATAACGAGGCCTTTGCGGTGCTTGGGATGTCTGACTTCAGAAGCTTTCCACCCCGTTTTTTCTCCCGGCACTGCTCGTCTCCTCAGGTCAGGAGAGGGGAGGGGGGATCCCAAAGAAAAAGGTCAGACCTTTAGGACATTCGTTAGGGACTACTGCCAAGGACTGGGGGTTCCCCAAGGCTTTCTTTCAAAATTGAGCTGAATTTTTCAATAAGGGTCCAGTCCTTAGGACAGGTTTTTACCTGTTAAGAAAGAGTGTTGATAAGACAGAGGAAAAAACCACATTCCCCGCTCAGGCATGACAGGCTATCGTGGAGGGCTGCTGCTTTGTGTCTTGCTAGGGAAATTCTGGATACGCTGACAGACATTTCCAAGTTTCACTTCCAGCTCAGGTGCCCCGATAAGCGTCTCAAAAGGGGAAATGTCTTTCTTCTGGCCCTTGACCCAAGGTGAGCCACAGATGCCCGGGATCTCCAGGCACAGGCTCTGCCTTCCTCAGGAGGTGGGGGAGGACTGCATGGCCTTTTCTTGCAGGTTCGGTGGATGGGGAAGGGCTATAGGTGTTACCTGTGAGAAAAGATGCCCCCAGCAGTCTCACAGCCCTTTGGCAGCCTGCAAAGCGGCAGGGCTGGACAAGGACTGCCAAGGTAGGAAGGGTCCCAGGGCAGGAATAAGTTCACTGAAACATAAATGTTATTGCCTTTCTCTTCAGCATTGAAGTCCCCATTGTTTGCGCAATGTGGCACATTGATAAAGCTGAGGAGTTAAAATTCTCCATCCACAAGGCATGAGTGAAGCAAGGTACTCAGACCTTCTCCATGGTGAATCTCTCCTTTCATTCAGCTTCGGCCCTCCAGTCAATAAGGGCACCAACTGTGATGAGGGCCCCAGTCCATCTGGAACTATTCATTTGGGTCACCAGATGATATGGACTTTCAATCCCTGCCAAACTTGTCCTGATTTGCACAAGGGACCAGATGCAAAAAGGCTCTGTATCCCAAGACAAATCCCCTCTTGTCACAACCATACCAGATACACTCACAGGCATCTCACACTGGGATACTGCAACCTTCTGCAGCCAGGAAATATTATCCTTCATTATGCATATACCTTCCAGTACAAACACGACAACTACTGATGTGCCTTGACAGCTCTCCTCTCTTTCCTTCTCCCCTGATGCGAAGCCGAGCAATGAGAAGCAGGCTCTCGGGGAAAAGTTTGCATGAAAAGTGATAACATGAAAATATGTCAGCATTCCTGAAAAGCATTCAGGCAGCGTCAGTCAACAGAACTGCCTGCAGGCTTAAAAAAAGCATGCAGCACTTCTCAGACCTCACAGCCTGGCAACTGCATCTCAATCGCACAGGGAAACTGCGGCCTTGCAGAATCTGGCTGGTTTTCTCTTTCCAGCCAGGAGGTATGCAGGAGAGCAGGACTGACAGGGCATTTCTGGTGCCATTATTCATTAATTGGATGGAAAAACGTCTGGCATATTTTTTAAGTTTTCTGCCAGCCTTCGGAGCAGAGGAGAGACTCGTCCCACCCCTCATCGCTGCCAGCAGCAGTCCTGCATGTCCCCAGCCAAGGCAGGGCAGGCTCCCCCTGTGTGGAGGCAGTGCCGTCGCAGCCTGGCAGGGCTGGCCCCTCACACCTACCCTTACCCAGAGCTCATGAGGCTGACTGTCGTAGTCCTCTCAGCCTGCAAAATGTACAGACTAAAAGGACAAGACAAAAGGACAGGCAGAAGAGATAGTGGTGGGGTGTTTTGTAGGAACCCAAGAGTGTCCTGTTTGTACGCAGTCCTGCACTCCCCTTTGGAGCCAGAAGTGCGCTAATGACAATTGCACTCAGGCAGACAGTTATAACAACTAGTCCTCTCCAGATCACACAGGGCCTGCTCTAATTACAAATGCTAAGTGCAAACCCCAAGCCATTCCACTAAAACCAACTGGATAACCCTGATTTTCCCTGGTGAAAATGGACACGGGATTTGGCCCCAAAGTCCTTTTTTGCTCTTCTCATTGCAGCCACAAGGCAGATCCTCCAGAAGTTCAAACCTCGGAACAAAGTAGTGGTGTCTGAGGACATATTAAAAGCGGCCAAAGTATCTGAAGAGCACTAACGCAGAGCTCAGGGAGGGGTGTCTATGCAGCCCAGAGGTACCCAGGTTATGTTGGTGCTCATATTCCCTTGGGGCATTTGGACCAGCATTTCTGAAGCTGGCACCTCTCTCCCCCACTGCTTCAGGGCAGGAGGACATCTGTTTGCTTTACCAAAACTATTTCTGCAGGGATGTCCTTTTTGTTCTGTGTTTGTACAGCAGCAAGAGACAGGGGCCTCACCTCACCACATCACCACAGTCAGTGAGAAGTGTGGTCTAGCTGGCTATCGAAACACCTCTATCCTCTCTAGGTGGAAAGAAAGGAAAATCCCTCCAAAGACCTCTCTACCTGTCACCAGTTTTGTTACAGTCTCTTCTGCCTAGGGTTTGTTACCATTTGAGTCTACTAATATTACATTATGCACCCATGGTTGTTTGAGATGATGGGTAACCTACTGCTTCTCTCTCGATGGATAATGCCAGGTAAGTATTTCAATTAGGATTATTGAAATGAGTCGCATCACCAAAGTAGAAGCACTCAGTTTAATAGCAAGAGAAAAACACGTGTACAATAAACAATGTGGTCCAGTGTTGATCAAAAGCTGTTCAGAGATTCATTTGAAATAAGAGGCTTCTATTTCATAAACTGTTCTAATTATCACAGGTCTGCAAAATTGGCCTCAGTATCCCACAAAAATAATTTTTCTTCTAGTTTTGGCTATTTATACAATAAACATATTGAGGTCCTTTTCCTCCTTTGCAGCTTCCTGCACTCATCTTCCCGCACTCATCTTCCCTGGCTTGTGTCCATTTTTATTTCTTCTTTTTTCTCCTTATAATCGTGTTGCTTCCAAACTTCTCCATCTCCTTGTAGTTAAGGCAAATGCTCATGTAAACAACAGCCCCAAGTGTGGGTGTTACATTGACAGTCTGACAATATATTCAGACAATTCTAGCTAATTTTCAGCGGGAACAGTCCTCATTATTGTCATCATATTAGATATCTGAGTAAATACTGAAAAAACATCAGATACAAACCTACCTTGAAAACATTATGCTTCTGATCTCTGGTTCTAGCCAGGATTCTTAAGAAAAAAAAAAAAAAAAAAAGAGAAAGAGAGAGAGAGAAAATATGGAGAACAAATCATTCTTTTGAAAACAATGCAACAAAATGTTTGACACCTTGGAAAGCCTGGCATTTGTTTTATCTGTCCCAGGTCACTTACCCTTCTTGCTTTTCTTTCTGAGGCTGGGCTGCCTGCTGTGGTGAAGGTGACATCTATGGCATCACAGGGTGGTTTGATGATCCACTGTGTTACCATGATCCTGCTGCAGACTCTGGGCACTCTCTTTGGTTCTGGGCTCTGCTCTTCATTCATCTGTGACCTGCAGCCTTCATGTCCACAAAACTTACTGACCTTCATGGTATTCTTTTCTTCTAGAGGAAAAAAAAAAGCACAGGATCTGGCCCAAATTGTGACAAAACAGATCACAAGCTAAAGGATGGGAGGCCTAGAAATAGCTCATTAGTGGAAACCAATCTTGGAGCCAGAAGTGACCTGAAATCGCTCTTGCATGGGAATGTCTCCCCCAGCCCATCTCCTGCAATGTGTCCTCCATGCATGTCATCAGCTCTGTCACTTTCCTGCAGGGAATTACTAATGGGTTGGGATCTCTTCTTCTCCCCCCTCTGCCCTTTCAAGCCGGTCACGGCCATCCTCATAAATCTGCCAGGATGCTGACAGCCAGACTGCAGCTCACAGGGGCTCAGGGGACTTTGAGTGATATTCCTTCTGTTTCAGCTCTTTCCAAGACAGCCATTGATTTAGGAGGATGAGTTTTCTTTTACATGTTCGAATTAAAAAAAAAAAAAAAAAAAAAAAAAAAAGAAAAAGCAACACTGGGAGAGGGAAAAGGGAATAGGAAAGATAGTGGCACCATGATCTTCTGTACTGAAGCGACCGCAAGTGCAGGATGTCCCTGGAGAAACATGCTTTCCAGGCAGTGAAACAAGCAAACAAAGAGCAGCAAAAAATGGACCAGGGAACTATCTGCCTGTGGATTTGATAGAGTGCCACACATGCTTTATCTCCACCCAATGTCTTGTTAGTGAAGAGCCATTTATTTATTTTAGAACATGTTGATAATGCTCATAGCAGATAACATAGTCTCAAACCAAAACAAGGTTTTCTGTTAACTCTAATCCCCTTGGTTTTATTTCAGCAAAGACTATCTGTAGTATTCTTTTACTTTCTTTACCAGGGAGTTGCTGCCAACTCTAATCACTCTGGCTCACACCAGACATTATTTCTATTATCTGGATGATTCTAAACGACCCTGTCTTCAGCACTGAAAGGCAGCTTGATGTTATCTGAGGGACCGAAAAGCCTACACACACAAAGGCAGGCTGAGCAAAAGCCCTGTGTGCCACTAAGGGCCCATCACATGAAAGCAGATTACAAATCAGTATATATATATATCTCTCTGGTTCTGATGTGAGTATAGGAGATCATTGCTGCGTCACTCATGGTAAATGCGGTGATGGATGAATCTCTGAAGGCTGGGAGGTTGCGTGAGGGTGAATTCTCACATGCTGGCCCCTATCCAAGTGTCTCCTGAGGGTGCAGAACTGGAATGAGAACATTGTGGAAATACACAATTTAAAGTACATGGGTGCTTTAGAGATTGTCCACACTTTAACAACAGGAGTTGCAGTAAGAAGGCAAGTTGAAACTGATCATTTCCAGGCATAAAACTAGTTGGTAGTATTGAAAATTTATGGGAAGACGCATATGATTGATTGAAATGTACACATCGAGTATTATAACCTCTTGAGAAACGCTAGAATAGACAAATGGAAAAGCGAAAAGAAGTATCCTGTATTTGACAAAATGTCATTCTCCACACCAATGAGCCAATGATGAGAGACAAAGCACAACGGGTGCTATTTGGTGACTCTGACAGATCAGCAGTTTGAACAGGGGACAGGAAAATCAGCTTTGCGAGTACCTATCCACAACACGTGAACATATGGGACAAGCTGAATGCAACAGAACAAAGTTCTCAGGACAGTGATTCTAAAACAGCCTTTGCATTTTTAAGGGGCAATTTTCTAACTCAAAGAGTGATTCATTTAACAGAGGGAAATTCTTTTCTGGAGCTCCTCTTGACAGATAGGGGAGAACTGGGAACTGAAGAGATTGTTTAGACACAAGCAACAGTGATTTAGTTACCCTTGTTTTATGCAAACAACATGAAGTCCAAATCAATAATATAGATACTTGATACTTTAAAGGGAACATTTCTCAACACTCACAATGGTTATGAGCCCAGCTGGCTTGGAGAAAGAATTGAAACAGAAAATTGTTAAAAATAATGAGGAACTGCTTGAGGATATTGGCTCCAGAAGCTGCAGTCAACAGAGAAGGCTCTACTGCTTCAAAAAATACAATGTTTTAGAAGGGAAGTGAAAGCAGATACAGATAAAGATAGATGTGTATGTAAACTAGCTACATATAAATCAAAGGCTAGAAATGGCAGAAAATTATTAAGGAAGCAGACTAAGTCTATTGCAGTTGAGGATATCGGGAAGAAACAAAGACAGCACTTAAAGCTCACATTTAAAAGACAGGACCCTCAATCCAGAGAAGAAATAACTCCATGAAAGACTTGAATAGCAAGATCCATAACCAACTGAATGTCTGTTCCCACTGCAGGACTGGGGAAAAGAGCAAAGAAGGCTTTTAGACATCTAAGAGAATAAGTGTGAAAGTGCTACTGATTTGGCACTGTGTCCGCTTCCAATGTCCTCGTTTCAGAGAGACAGATAAATTTAAGAGGCTTCACAAAAACTGTGCGCAGTTAGGAATTTGGGAAACATGTTTTAATGTGGAGGACTGAGGAGTCATTTAACCATTTAAACTAGTCATTTTACCAGAAGGAAGGTGGCAAGTGATTTAAGTGTTTTAGCAGCAGTTGCAGGTATTTGCAATAGGAAAAGACAGAGTGATAATAACAAGCTCTTAGACCTGATCTTGGATCCAGTGGCTTCAGCATGAACCTGTGCAACTGCAAGCAGTGCTAACTGCGGTGGAGTTTCTGCATTGGACGTTTTTTAGTCAAACCTGGACATTTTTTCCAAGGGCTGAGAGAGTGAACACCACCGTGGAGCAGGCACTGGACTTCAGGTCGGAAGATACAGATTGAACTTTACGCATGGGAATGAATCACAAACACCGTCGGTGCCTCACTTCTTCATGTTTAATCTGATAGTGTGAGTACGGACTGTTTTTCCAACTGGACTGCAAGGACTTTTAGGCAGGTCCCATCTCTGACTATGTGCAGAAGATACTTCCCGCTCCTGCAGTTCCAGTAGCCATTGCACAGGCTCGGGAGTGCGACTTCGGAGGAAGCTGTTTTTCTGCAAATGTCTTGCACAACACAAAAGTAGCCAGGTAACAACTCCCAGTGCTTCAGGACTTTGCCAGGTCTTCCAGGAGGTCCCGTGCTAAGTGGCAATGAGCGCAAACTCCCTTTTCCCCATAGACACATAACACACGCATGCACATGCCGAACAATTTCACCAAGTCTGCTGAACCTGGATTTTTCTGGAGATGGAAATGTGGGCAAAATCAATCACGTTTTTCAGTGTGCTGTCCGCTCTGTAATGATTTTACTCAACTTACACCACCATAGCACAGACTGCCCTTTACAGCAGAGAGCTGTTGGGCTGGGGACGGCTGCTAAGGCCAGACAGCCCCGTGGTTAAAGTTCAGCGTGAGTATGGCGTAGAAAGGATGGGGCTGAGGGCAGGCCAGCTGCAGCACAATCCCAAGCACAAGCTGTTTATTAGGGTGAGTGTAAAGCACTCCAGAAGGGCAAGACTCAGTGTTCTTCCTTTTGATCCTATTATCATATGACAACATGATTAAAGACAGGGTAAAGGCAAGGCCCTCATGGAAGAAGCACAGGGGTGTCAAACCACTAATGGAAACTGTCACAGAGGAGACGGAAAGTTTAAAGAAAACATGCCCCTCTCTCCCCCGGGGCAGGGAGCGAGGGGGATCCCAGTGCCAGCAGAGGCTGCACACAAAGGCAGAGCAATAAAAACAAGAACATGGGACAGAACTCAGAAAAGTAAATGTGGTGTCAGCTCCTCCTTTGTCATCTCTCTGTCCTGGGAAACCAGATGACAGCAAAGATTGGCTGCATGGCCCTTCTGGACACATCCCTTGCACACAGGCCCGATTTCACTGGATCCTAAACTCATTTTAGGTTTCTTTTTAAGACCTCAAGCCCACATCTCAACCTGAGCTCCTCTACCTCCCTGCATAGAGGAAAGGCCATGCACAGGCAGTGCCTGATTCAAGTAGGACACTGGGCACCAGAGTCCCATCCCTGGACGGTGGAGCGCTCAGTCCAGGCCCTTGAGAAGAGCATTTCTCCCTGTGCCAGCTGGTATGGAGTCACTCACCATGTGGCAGGTGATACCCACCGATACAGGGCTCCAAGTGCAATGCCTCCCGATGGGTGGGATGGGGCTGCATGGACAGCGCAACGCAGGATGAGGGGTGGCAAGCTGCAAACGCTGTGCCATTACAAAGCAGGCTGGCAGTTAGCACTGGAGACCAGGGCAGTCAAGCGCTAAATCCTCCCTCCCCACATCAGTCCTGTGAGGAGGCACCCACTCCCACAGTCCCTCTCCCCTCCCCATGCCTATGCACACCCACGATCGCTAGCCAGCAGTGCCTCATCCCTTCCCGCCGGCGGGCACAGGAGCACGCAGCACAAGACTTGATCCGGAGACAGGCGTGCTGAGCTCTGGCACAACACAGGGGGCTGGTCCCAGGCCCCGGCTTTGCATGGGGAAGATGGGCTGCAGGTCGTCACTCAGCACACATGGGCTGCCAGCTCTGTGGCAGGATGGGCGGAGAGGGCCTTGGCAGGTCAGTGCAGAGATGAGGCCCTTTACATCCCAAGACTCATGAGCTTAGAGTATTACGAGAAGGATTATAGGGGAAACAGTACCATTAAAATGTTTAAATTAATTACTTAGTAAGGGAGAGTGCCCTTCCTTCTTTCTTTCTGTGAAACTTCTCTATAATGCCTCTATTTCCCTTTTCACCTCCCATTTCCTCTGCTTCCTTTCCTTCAGTTCCCTAGCACATCATTTTCTTCCCTTCCTTTCCTTTTTTGTTCAAATCCCTTCCTTCTGTCTCCCCACCCTCTTTCCCATCTGTCCCACCTGAGGTTGGATTCTACCTCCAGTTTCATCCTTTATCTAAAACACCAGATAGATTTTGTAACTTTCTGATGTTGCTATGATTGCTCCCCCTGAGGCTGCAATGACTTGGAAAACTTATTTTTCCTGGCTATGGCTTCAGACAACTGAAGTATAGAAAGTCACTGGGGGTTGCAGGGAAAGGACCACCGCAGTGTAGGGGAATTTCAACCGTGTTTCCGCTTCTCTCTGCCTAAGACCACAAGGGAGCCAGATCTCTGCAACAGAGCTACCAGGACTATGTCCAAGCGTTCAGTTCTCAAGTTGCCTTCCCAGTCACAATGAGTTGAGCAAGCCTGAGTTCAGGAGGATTTTGGCACTGACAGTGCCTTCTTCTCGGGAGCTGGGTGTGCACCTCTGTGACAAATAAAGAATCACTGTAAAGTGCTGTTCCTTTCCGTGAATGAAACAACCAGTCAGCAGTGAAGCTTGTTATAATAACCTTGAACTACCAGTGGCAGCATCAGCAGCAATATGGAAAAAAAAATAAAACGGTGGAAAGCTGTAAAAAATGGAACGTTTTTAACACAAGATATTAAATCAATATTTATTTTAACAAGTTTAATAGGATTCTCCCCCATTAGCTCCCAAGAGGTCTATATTGGTCAAGCCTTCTGGAGATGCCTAGAACATCTGGATACTCATTTCCCATTTATTTCCCATTGGAGCTTTAAAAACTCAATTTTGTGGTATGAAATACAGGCTATTTTGTTGAAATGCCAAGGCAGGGTTTTCTCCCTCTAATATTTAGGGAACATTTACTTCAGTTTTTTCTCTGCTGTCTGTTGCACTTCCCAAAAGGTGGGCAGTCATTGCTGCTAGCAGTGTCTCAGATATGCGGAAAGCCTTTGCCACAAGAGCAAACACCGCTGGGGTGCAGAATGGCTCTGGAGACACAGACATTGGCAGGCCTGTGCATGTACAAGCAGATAGGTAAGTAATCCCTCAGGGTGAAATAACTTGGCAGTGGAGTACTCTATGAACCAGGAGCACCATTCAGGATGGATGCATCGACCACTCCTTTGCCATGGGGACCAAGTGGGGCTCTCCCCCCTGACGGAGTCTGAGCGAAGGCAGGAGCAGCATCACAGCTGTTGGGTTTCCTAAGGTGACCTCTTCAGAGGAACAAGAAGACTTCAGCATCCACTCTAGCACATAGGAAGGCAGGAATGAAGGAAAAGACATGGAGAAAGGAAGAAGGGAAGAAGGAAGAGAAGGACAGAGATATGGAGGGAAGGAGGGATGAGGGAGCACTGGTTCTGCAACAAGCTATATTTCAACTGTGCTTTCATTTATCTGCATCTCACTGTTAAAGATGAGGCTTCCAACTTTTTATCCCTTTGGATGGAAAACCTGCTGCAGCTACTGAAAAAGCACTCTGCACCCAGATCTTGCAGGTGTGCAGCTCCTTGCTAAACCTTACTGAAGGTCTTGTTCAGGTTTACTTCCAATGCCGTTGAAGGAAGAACAGACTTTCTATACAACAAATACTTTTCCAACCATCTTTGCAATAAAGCTGTCAGGTCTGCCTGTCAGATTCATACAAGAGTTCCTTGAATCCATTTGCCAAATCGCTATAAATAGTATTAAGAAGACATATTTCATTTTGAAAAGACTTCATAATGAAAGAAATATGGTGCTAGGAAAACAGGTATTTCAGGAAAACCTGGTCCCAAAGTCACATGGTGCCTCCCCAGATGTAGTCAACAACATGTCTCAGATGAATGTCCTGTTAACAGTAAAGCACTTGAAAATGTACATATATCATTTTTTGGTGTGGCTTCCTTCAACAAGATGCTGCAAACAAGAGATTTTAGTTTCTAACACACACACCACGTAGTTCTGGCATAGGAATTTGGCATCATGACAAAGCATAACAAATGTTATTGCCTCACTAATACCTTTTTGGGGTGATATTTTTATGATTTCCTAAGTTCTTCTTCAGTGGGAGCTTGGCACTCGGGGCACCTCTAATGTGGTATAACATAACTGCTGTTAGCTAGTGAAAGCCTCCATTGAAAGTGTGACACTTTGGGTGGCTCCAGCATGTTCCTCGGTAATATGGGGAAGGCTGCGGCTGACTTGATGACAAAACGGCGGGAGCAGCGGCTGATTGCATAAAGCCTGGGGAGCAAATTTGGCTTTGCTTGGCAATCTGCTCGTGGCTCCTCAGGCGCACAGCTCTGTGCACTCAGAGTGAGGAATCAGTGCGGGGGCATTAGGGTAACCCTTCACACACTACTTGCAGGATTAGAGGAGAGACGTGATGACAGCTAGAGCTGGGATGGATATTTTTAGCAAGCCATACAGTCAACACGTTTTACTTCTATTCCTACTCACAAATCGTTGGTGAGGATTCTTTGGCTTTTATGATTGTGTCTGTTGCCGAAGTCATTCAGTCACCACTCTGAGCATATTCTGGTCAATACGTGACTGGAAACTATAGCATGAGCATGTACAAACTGTTCGTTTGCTGCAGCTGCTGGGGAGGTTGGTTACCGCAGCCATACTATATTGTTCCCAGACTAGATGACTTTAGCAACCGTCCAGGGAGAGCACATGGGTCAAAGATAGGAGGGTAAGAACAAGCAGTGAGGCTAAGAGGAATTAGCCAAGCAGACCCTGAAAAACTGAGCAATTGTCTTAGAATCTGATTTGAAATTAATCTTCTGTCCTCACATTCACTCTGGACGTTTCTGCGCATTGTGTGCTTGTGCAGTCCCAACAGCAAAATGTTCCTCCTCATCTTGGCTGTCCCCACCGACTGCCTCTGTATGTCCTCATCAAGCAGTCTGCATCGCAGCTTGGCAAGGGAGCCCCAAGAGACAAACTGGCTCCTCTCCCCACCGAGGACAAGTGAAGAGCCCCAGCCCGATCCCAGCAAACATCTGTCCACCCTCTGCTTTGAACCTCCAGTCAGCAGGCGCCCATCGCCGCCCTGAACCATTCTCCTCATGCCTACAGTTAGCAAGCTTTTTCCAACCTACACCTCTCTTAATGCACAATAAATCAGTCTCTCTCCTCTATATACCTCACATATCTAAGGGCAGTTATCGTGGTTTCCCTTCAGGCTTGGCTTTTCCAAACTAATTCCAATTCCTTTAACCTGTCCTCACAGGTTGTATTTGCCTACCCTCTTATCAGTCCTGCTGCTCTCCTAAGGACTTCCTCCAGTTTGGGTATGTATTTTTTTTCACAGCACAGTTTCATCTTCTTTCTCGTTTTCTTCTTCAAAAACCAGTTCCCTCCTCCCGTGACCCAGATCACAACAGCCACAGCACAAGGTGCTAATGGACATAGAGGAGAGGCTACAACCTGTTACAGTAAATCTGCCCTGAATGCACTGTATGCATAAAATTGTGTTTATTGTACGCATTTTGTTTTCCAGGATTTGCTATGCCCCTAAGTAACTGCTCAGTTATTCCTATATGTGATAAATGTAACCCAAATTAATTTTTACATGTAAAACACTGAAAGTCAAATAGCAGAACCTACACACCTAAAGTCTGGCTTTTAAAAGGTTTTTTTTTCCTTTTTAATAATTATCCTTGCATTTTTGCACCTCTGTTTGTTGTGGACAACCGACATTGAATGAATAGATCTAATGTATAAATAACTTTTGTACAAAACCCCAATATCCTTATGCTGGGTTCACCCCTCTGCAAAAAAAAACTCAGTAAAAAATTCTTAAAATACAAATTATTTCAAAATTCTACCTACAAAAAAAGCAGAAACTGGCTCTTGCTCATTTGTTTTGTTTTCATTCTTCCCTCTGCCCTCCTCTTGAACTTTACATGGCTTTCTTTTCCCCTCCACTTTTGTCAGCGATGGGAAATTTCTAATCCAACATACTGGATTCGTCCCTATTTGAAAATGAAAAGGAAACACATTTGCACTGAGATACACTGAGTGGCATTTGTTAAAGCCAAGGCAGAGTAGCAAAGTTCATCTCCCAGCAGCAAGACTTGTCGCGAGAGGTAACTGCATTTGTCCCTTTTCTCCCAACGGCTCATTATGGCTGAGCAGGTCAGACCTGTCAAACATCGCCACATTCGCCGAGGCTAGGAAAAAAAAAAAGAAAGAAAAAATACCCTGCGCTTGGATGCGAGGGCTGTGCATCCCTTGTGCTTTGTCTGGGGCAACCCTTTCAGAGAAGCGCAGACATTGTGAAACGGGGTCAGGAAGGTAGCAAGCCAGCTGCCTGACACCCTTTCGACTGCCTCCCGTGACCGAGGAAAAAGCAGTGACTTCAAGAACCTTGCAAATACAAGACAAGAGCCTTTCCAGGGAAAATCCCAAGCAGAAGCCTGATTTTAGTCTTGCCTCGGGTTAGGGTTTGGGATGTTTGTTTTATCAGTGTCACCTTGCGGCTTTGGTGGGCATCCTGCCCATTTCATGGCAGGACGGAGGAGAGCAAACCCAACCCCTCTCCCCTCCTTCAGAGCCAGCAAGGCCGACCCCCAGCTGATATTCATCAGCCCAGCACCACTGATCTGGTGGCAGGGCACCGCGGTGCATCGCCTCCCCCCCGGCTGGCCGTCTGGACCAAACCTTGCCTGGAGCCCCGCAGCTTTCAGCCCAGGGTAACCCCACCAAAGTTGGGGGGAGCTTTATGCCGGTTTAACAAAGAACAGACACAGGCTTGGCAGGCCTTAATGAGCTGATGCTGATCATGTAACTGTCTTATTGAATTTGCATTTCATTAGGAGACTTCATTTGAACCACAGCTGTGAATATTTGAGGGCCTGATTGTGTCTATGGATACTAATTTGTTCAAAGAAGACAAGGAGGATACTGAGCTGCAACCCTGACCCTTTTCACATCGATCAGACAAGATAGATCCTCCTTAAAAGTAATGTCAGAGCTGTACCAACAAGATGTTCAGGTTGTTATGTGCTGGTTGGTGTTGAGCTGCCTAAATGCCTTTTCCTGAAACTCATCCCTCCAGGGGACAGGGGAGGGAAGCTGGACCGCAGCACCCTACTTGAGCTTTTGCCCGATGAAATTTCTTCTTCACGTACGGTAGCTTAGCGAAGCTGATGAAATCCATGGGATGGGAATATACCATCAGGGGAAAACTTCCTACCTCCAGAAGGAAATGCCACCATTCAAATACTGACTTCTCAGTTGAGGCTTCATGATTATCCATGTAGCCATGTAAATCAAATTACCACACCATAATGTTCTGTAGGAATCCCACATCTTTTAACGATGGAAAGACTGCAGCCAGCAGAAATCAAACAGTTAAAAGCCAAGACTTGAGATAAGCAGATGGCAATTATTGCCGCTTACTGGTAAAACCTGTTTGTATTAAAAATACCTCAATGTTTCCATTGGAACCTACCAATTAAGAGATTAAACTGTATTTCATTCACATGCATGTGAGTGCAGGCTCACACACACACCTGGCGCTCCCAGCTCCAAATTCCACCTAGAGGCTGGTTGAAAATATACCCACTGGTCGTCTGCTGCTTCTCTTCCATTTATCAGGTGGGAATTCGTTAGGTTTGGTTTCGGGTTGTTTTATGAGCTGTTAGGAATAAGACATTTTCACCTTATTATCAGGAGAAACAGGAAGCTGTTGGCAAATACAGCTGTTTTTCAGAGAATTATCTAACTGGGGAGTGGACCTTTAGTGATGAAGCTACTTGAAGCCCAGCCAGGCCTGTAAGGTGGATGGTACATCGCCAAGATTTTATTCTTAAGCTAGCCTAAGCAAGATGATTTGACTGGGAACTGCCCTAAGTAAACATGCTAATAGGATGGAAAATGTTAGCCCCTGTACCTTCTTAGCCAACCAGCCGTTTCCCCTCTGCCGAGGGGAGTGACTATTGGCACTAAAGGGTTTCCTATGTGTAACTGGTCAGTCTTTTGCCGCAGTCCCAGGAGCCCTTTTCTATTAAGAGAGAAGCCAAACTTCCTTCACGGATGCTGCCTTACTCAAGCATCCCCTCTGTCACTCAGAGGCTGTAAGTGGATCTGGACAACTCCCCGGAGGACTCCAATGTTTATAAACTAATAAAGGATCTGATGTTGCCAGTCTGAAAGCCAGATGTAGCTGCTGCTGAGAAAAAGAGGCTTTTCTCTCCCTTCTCACTTTTCATGCCTTGACATCCAGAAGGGTTCGGGGAAGGACCTGGCCCACGCTCCTTAAACTGCTGTTTGGGACAGTTTCATAAGAAGGAGTAAGGGCATGTCCGTATAAATCACAAGCCGTGATTATAAGCAGGCCTTATAAGAAGAACTTATGTCCCTTGCATTGTCATCAGGCACAGGGTAACTACCCAGGTGAGTGCTGCTACCTGGCAAAGGAAAAACGTTGGATTCAACCAGCTCAGCTGACCAAGTGTTGCAGCTCTAAATGTATCTGAACATCCTCAGTCTGAAAGCTCTTGCGCAATCTACTTTCCTAGGATATTTCCAGTCCTATCTGATGCTGCAGAAATCAGTGATGATGCAAGGACAGCTTTTGATTTAGCTTTTCAGTGCTCCCATCTCTGTTTCCCTAGCTGAAACCAAAAAGTGCAGAGACCCATCTAACCAAGCAAACAAACAAAAAAAATAAACTGTTCCAGCACTCCTAAAAAGTTCAGTTCAAGCCTGATCAGGGACTTGGCAGGAGCTTGGGAATAGCTTTTGCTTTGATTGAACCAATCCCGAAATCCATCACAGAGAAAAGCTCATCCTCTAATGACTTACTTATGAGCATTGCTTTCTGGTGCCTGCACATGGTCGGAGATGGGGGACGGGGAGGGGGGAGAAGAGGTGTCTCAGCGTGTTTCCAACCTGTCCTGCTGCCACTCGTGGGGGCTTTTCTCCTTTCTTTGAGGAGGAAGGGCCCGGGGGTCACCCAGGCGACCCTCGCAGAGCTCCCCTGAGACTCCCCAGGACAACCGGGGCTCCGCCGAGGCGAGGCCGGTGCCGTTCTCCGCTGGGATCTGCAGGGGAGGCTAAAGTAGCGCGACTGGCCACAGAGGTGCACTGGCCCAGAAAGCTCCCAGATCCCCCACCGCAGCCCAACCAGGCAAATAAATAAATAAACTATGGGGCACACCTGCTTCCTTGTCCCTTCCTTCCCCCAGAGTCCAGTGAGAAAGATGTCACCTCTGCTCGGGCCTGCTGCCACCGGAGCCTTGAAGAGCCGGGCCGAGCAGGCGTCCCCCTCCCCACCAGTGCCACCTCCGGCAGCCCTGCTGTAAGCAGCTTCGCGCCTCTCTTTATCTTTGGTGTCCATCCCAATCCCCCGCCAAGGCCTGCTCCTGGGGCCAGGCACTTGTGTTCATCCTCGGGGTGAGGGAGGTCGCACCCCACAGGACATTTTGGGAGGAGCCCTGGGATTTTCGGAGGAGCAGAGGCACTGCCTCATCTTCCAGAGGAGAGGAGAGGCAGGAGGGCCGGGCCTGAGGACACCATCGCCCCACAGGGCGCCCAGCTTGCCCCGCACAGCCCCTCTCTGCCGCTTCCCCCAATGAAACCCCCCTGGAGTCGCCCATGGCTTCCCTGTGGCCCTTCAGAGCAGACAGCCAGCAGTCCCCAAGGGTATTTTTAACCTCCCCCCGCCACGTTTACAGTCGCAGGTTCAGCTCTGCGCAAACAGGTTTTTCTTCAGCTTGGCAGGAGGGGTTTGTTGGGTGTTTCTGTTTTCATTTTCCTCCCCTCCTGCCCCTTCGGAGGGAATAAGGTGCACAAACAAGCTGCCCGTAGGTAGCCGAGAGCAGAATGCAAGCAGCCTTTAAATAATAAAAAAAAAAAAAAAAAAAAAGAGGGGGGGGGAGCCCACCCCGTGCTACCGGGGGCCCTGTTGGTTAAAGGCTACGGCGCAGTCACTCTGAAGTGAGGGTTTAATGAAGTAGCCTGTGAGAGAATGGAGGGGATGGTCCCCGCTGCACAGATGGCTCTTTGTCACCGCTGACACCTGCCATCTGCTTGTTTGTCTAAATGATGTCGGAGGGGCATCGCGAGCCTCCAATCTGCTGCGCCGCCTCCACCAGCTCGGGGTGACCCCCTGACCCGCGTGTCAGACGGGTCCGGAGAGTTTGTTCTTTCCGCTCAGTGGGCCCGTCCCCGGCCGCGCTGCCGGCCCCTTCCCCGCCGGCAGCCCCGCAGCTGCCCCCGGCCGTGCGCCGCCGCCCGCCCCACCGCCCACCAACCCCTAAATCTCCTCTTCTTCATGCATATGAAAGGAGGGGGACGTGGAGAGATTAACCTCCACGGGCATGAAAGGGGTACAAAAGTTTACACCGCTGGGCAGCCATTTGGACCTTTCGGGGATGCTATGCGCACTCCTGGGTTTTTTACTATCATCTCCTGGCGATGCTCGGACTTTTTCCGAGGTAATTAAGAGGCCAAATTACCCCTGATGTAACACCGCTGATATCAGGAGAGGCAATTAAGATATTTAAAGAATACCTCTTCTTTCTTTTTCTCTGCCGTAAAGGCGGACTGTTGCATTAACATCAGCTATAACATTTAGAGGTCTCCAAAGACCTCTGTTTTAAAGGCATGCGAAAGACTTAGGCTCCACTTTCCTGACAGAGGTCACCAGCAAACTTTTGATATCACGCCATGAAAAAGGACACATTAATGCAAATGCATCTAGGTAGCATCCGTTGTTTTTTTTTTTCCAAACTGCCACTGTAGAAAAAGAGCATCTTCTTAATATGTGAAAAGGGGCTTCTCAGTGTATGAAAAGTGACTGACAGCTGCAATCAGGGTCATAGCTTTCAGAGAAACATGTTGGAGCAGTAAGTGTGTCCCCAGAATTTAACATTTAATTTAAAAAAGATCATTAAAGTCTAAAACTGCCTAAAAATTCTTGGCTGGTTGAGAACCCCCTCCCTTTTTTTTGCACCCTAAGCCCACAGAAATGGTATACTTTTGATATGACCTCAGGTCATTTGTGCCACCTCAAAATACTCAGGGCGAGTGCCTGAAAGGGACCTGTTTCCCCACAGGACCAACTAGCTCGTGTCTAGGACACCTCAGAAGAGACCAAGTTTGCTGTTCATAGCACCACATAAATTGCACTTGATGTTATCAGTGATGTCAGTGTACACGGAAGGTGTATAATGGATATTAATTATGACTGTTATCACTTATGACTTGTGTAGTGCAGCCAGGTATGCCTGAATACTTGCAAACACAGCAGCTTTTACACGTGGCAACTCATGAAATGGAAAATGGTCACTCTGCACAGCTCTAATGAGGGCAAGGGTGATTTAAGCTAGCAGAAAGAATCATAATTACTGTAGGTTCAAAGTGATCCTGAAGGAGAGGAAGTTAAAACGGGGTTGGGATTGATCTACTTTCATGCTTTACTCGGCCCATTGTTTTTAATGCCTCACTTTGAACTATAAACAAATGGCTTCACCTGATTTGCACAATTTTCTGCAGATAATTCCTGAGCTTGTTCTGTGCAATGGTGGAAAGCGTGCACAGTGCAAAAATAAATAGCAGGGGAAGGTGCAACAACAACCCTCCACTCTCTGTAGTCTGTCCAAAAAAAAGTCCAAGTTAAATCCTGGGTTCAAAGCCATCTCAGAGCACAGACGAGAGGAAAGGGCTCCAAGGTTTGCAGAGGACTGCATGCTTCCAGGGAAGCTGGTGCTGATGCAGCCCTTCCCTCCTGGGGCAGCCCTGGCTCTGGGCCCCTCTCCTGGCTCCAGGGGCAGAGGGGACCACCAGCCTTCTCACTGCTCCAGCCCTCTGCCAGCAAGACTGCTGTGGCCCCCAGCTCACGTGGTCTCTTCTCTCTGTCCACCAGCACCTGGGCTGAGCCCAGGCACGGCAGGGGTAAAACAAAGGCAAAACCTCTTGGTGGCAACACAGAAAGACCTATAGGCTGTGTGGTCAGCCTGGGGAGCCTCTTCTCCCTCTCCTTTGTGACAGTCCAATTTCTGGGCCCCCACCACAGGGCCACTACTGCTGCTGATGGAGAGGGAGGAGACCTGCCCCCAGGGACCATAAGTGCCAGGGGACACAGCTCATCAGGCCAGAGACACCCACCTCCCACACGCCCACCCAGGAAACAATTCACTGCCTCAGAACCCTCTTTTTTCAATAATGTTGGATGATAATTCAGGATGATAATACAGGAAAAATAAAGGGAGATCTTTAAAAGTCCCTAAAAACCACCCAGAGTCTTTTCCAAAATCCAGCAGAAAGATAAAGCGTGAAATCCTAGCTTTGATGATTTCTGTGCACTTTGCTTTTAAGTTCAGCATGGAAAGATTTTACCCCTCCTGCATCATCATAAAAGGGATTTTTTTTTTTTTTCACCTGGGATGTTTTTGGTTAATTGGTGCATGTAAAAATATCTCATTGTGGAACCCATTCCTGACCTGAGTGTTAAGAGTCTGAGATCTGCGCAGCTGCCTCATGATGGGTGCTTTTCTTCCTGCAAACGTCCTGCAAACTCCCTGATACTCAGCCAACACCATGGTCAGTAGCAGAGCCAACACCTCATGTTCGTCTTGGCAAAGTGAGCCAGACTGCATTAAAATGAGGGTCACTGGAAAACAAAAAGAACCAACAAAAGTCCCTTCCGTTATTTTTGTCTGAAAGCTCAAATGTGCATGTTTTGATGCTTCCTGCCAGCCCGCCAACTCCAGAAAGCACCTAGACATCCCCACAACAGGGCGGTGAGATGCTTCAGGCATGTTTCCTTCAGAGCCTGTGGTGATAATAAGCTCTCTGGTACCCAACAATTTCAGCATGACACTGCTTTGATGAGGTAAATTGCAGCCAACTCCCCTTAATTCCTCCCCAGCAGAAGCAAAGTTTCTCATTGTCCTGCAGAGGCTTGGTTTTCTTCAGATTTCTTGATCTAAAAAGTGACTTTTTAGAGAGGAACCCACAAAATGATAAATCCCCTAACTTGCCGCTGTGGCAACCTAGTATGTTTTCCTTGTCTAAGGGTGGAAAGGCAGAGAGTATGTAAAGACTGTCATCTTTATTTGGACTGAGAAGACTTCTCTTACGAGACCTGTCCAACCCCCTTTTTGAAACCAGCTGATGTCAATAAAAACTAACTGAAAGTGCTACTTTATTTTGCCACATCACTGTTAGGTCAAAAGCATACCAGCGTCCAGCAGGCCTGATTATGGCACACGACCTTTAATGGCAAATGAAGGGATGAAAGTTATATCATAGTACCATATCCAGAGGCCCTGCCTCCTCAGCCCAGGTGCCCCACTCCTGATATCCGCGGGGGTCTGCCCTGTGACAGGGCAGTGACAGATGATGGCAGTCTTTGGTAGCAGTCATGGACAACGATGAAACTTAAACTGTGTAACCATAGGAGGATAGCAGACCTCTTCTGCCATCCCAAGCCTCCTGCCCCCAAAATGCCTGGCTGAGCTGAGCTCGTGCCTGTGTGCAAGCACTGGCTGGGAGGGAAGACCATTGGGTCCAAGCTTTAGCTCTAGGATGCTGATGCTGAGCCCAGCCACTCGCAAATCTGGAGACAGTTGCCCCCAAAAACACAAGTTTGATTATTTCTTTCATAAAATTTTTACAAATAGGACTTCTGAAAATCTTTTTATTTACCTCCTTGACTGAGACTGGCAGAGCTGGATGTGGAGTTGTATGTACAAACTTTCTTTTTTCTAGAATGGAGATGGGACTTTCACTGTACCCTTTCCCTCTGGAGCTGGGCCTTTCAGTATCAATCCCAAATATCATTTCCTGACCATGGTCAGCTCAGTCAGTCCTGCGAGCAAGCTTGTCAGCTCTCTACATGAAAATAAAATGGACAGATTCTCAAAAGCCCATGTTTCCCTCAAGACCACCATGGGTGGACAGGTATTGTGGGACTTGATCATTCTGTGTTTCAGCATGCAAAAAAACAGAACACAAATACTTTAATAGGACCAGGAGACTATCCTGCATACATTTTAAAATCAATGCAAATGCCTAATCAATTAGGTAAGCTTGCACCCTGCTGTAGACATCACCTCAATGTCTAGCCCTGCAAGGAGCCGCACTACCATACCCTTCTGCTCATGTGAAGCAACACTGTCTCTGGCGAGACAGAGAGCTCCCCTCTAGCAAATTGCTTCATGTGACGGAGGCCAAAGTTTTTATGTGTTTTCTGAAAGCAACTATGGCAAACAGTCAATTCAGCTAAACAGTCTTGGCCACAGTACATCTGTGCTTAGTTTTGGCTTAGCAGAGCAGAATAACGCATGTACTTCTCCTCTCTCTGTCCCACTGCTAACCTAAGATGGTGAGAAAAATAGCTGAATTACAGAAGTACCTTCTGAACAAAGTATCCTGTGACAGTGCAAAATCTGCACAACTGGGAATTCCAGCCAAAATGAACTCACAGACCCACATGATTTCCTCGTGAGCTGACTTTGTGGGGAGTTTTTTTGGCTTAGTTCTTGTTGCTGTTGTTTTGTTGTCTCCTCAGATCAATATCCTTTACTGATCTCGTTTTGGAAATTTTTAGAATCAAAAAGGGAGAAGAAATGAGAGCTGCTAACAGGAGCAAGGACATTTCCTCCAGGTCAATGCCAGGTTAGTTAATCACAGTTCCCTCCTCTGGCCCTTCCTCTCCTACTGCTGGATGAGGCACCAGCACCCGGTGCAATGGCAGTGCCACGCACCCAGGGTCACTGCCGCTGGTGCCAACAGCGGCAACAGGGACATTTCTTCCAGTGCCCCAATGCTTTAGGAGCTGAGATCTGGTTTTCCAATGGGATTTAAGGGTCATCAGCATCACTTTTTGTAGGCACACATAGCTTGCACCAAGATGATCAAAAACTGCATGCTTGCATTAGCTTGGGCTTAAACCAGGTTAGCCAGGCCCAGGTGTCTAAGGCAGGCTCTGCAGCTCCTTAACACAATCACACCAGTTTGATGAGGGCTGTTTCACACCCCAACAACCGAGGCCATAGGCACCAGCCCACAAAATGCCACAGAGATGTGCCCAGCAGACCCTGTACATCACTGCAAGGTGGAGACTCTTGGGGCATGGCTGCTCCTTGCAAAGGAGGGCAGCATGGCGATCCCCAAGGCAGAGCTGCCAGTCGAGGCTTCAAAGCATGGCAGAAACACTGCTACAGGGTGCTGTACCCCACCTATTCAGCCTTGTCACACATCCCAGCACCTTTGGAGCCAGCCCCGATGTTTGCAACACTGCAAAGCCGTGACCGAGGCTCCAAAGTCTCACAGAGTTTGCAAACTGCACGCAACATCTTTCAACACTTCAGTTACCTCCTTTGAGGTCAGTTACACCAAATTTACCATCCCTTAGTTCTCCTTCTACAGACCAAGGTAAAGAGACATTGATTAGTTTGCACTGTGCCCTTCAGAGTTAATTTAAATAATTAATGCACATCTCTCTCACTTCCTCTGTGTTATATGAGCTTGTTAATAACATTTAGCCTCTTAGCAAAAAGGCTAATTTTTCACAAAAAAATATTCATCTTAGCAAACTTCTAATTTTTGATGGAAGCTTCTCTTTCATTATCCTATTTCAGTCTTGGTTTCCAATTATGATTCCCAGTATTGATTTTTATTTTTGTTTTAAAGAGTTTTTTCCCTTGATTGGTTTGTCTTTGTCACTCCAGGCAGTTTTTTAGAATTAGATATTTCTAACACTGAAATAGTTTCATTCGCAAGGATGAAAAGGGTCCATAAACAAATTTCAGCAGAAAATTTAATTTTATCACCCAGAGGAAAGAAGGCACCTTCCAAGTTGTAAAGGCTCAGGCAGTTCTAACCACCATTTACAGGACAAGCAGTGACTGAGAGATGATCATATTTGACCCAGAATTTATACTGGCACCCTGGATTTGGGAGAAAAGTTTACTTCAGTTCCCTACTCTGACACAGATCTTCAGCATGACTGTGGGTAAAGTCCTTCAGAGCATTTAAGGCATTTGGCTTTGCAAATCAAATCCAAACAGCATTGTGCATCCAGAGCAAATTTCCAAATGCCTAGTAGTATGGGCAATCTTTGAAATGAAAGGGGTAATTAGCTCAAGCAAATTGCAAGTTGCACAGACACACAGCAGTGCTTGGGGAGCCAAGCCAGGTGCCACGATGAGACACACACACACACCAGTGTGGTGGGAGAGAGCGGGGGCCGCCTCCGACCCAGAGCCCTGTAACGCCGTGGACCAGCACCGAAGTAGCTGAGAGCCACTGCCCCCTGACCATTAACCTGCTCAGGCTCCTGCGCATCTGCAAATTCATGTCCCAGCAAATGTTAGCCAATAATCAAGGTTTACTATTCATTTGTTAATCTGACAGGGTAGAGCCAGTCAGGTTTTCTTTTTCCTGTCTTTAGTCATTTGTTTTTTAAATAGTTGTTGTTGAAATACTTCTGTTTCTCGGTTAATCTTAGAGCCAATGATATAATTTCACTGAATTACTAATGTTTCAAACATATTTGTGCGGTTTGCACAGAGCTCAATGACAGGATAAATTGCATGCTGTATTGTTCTAACTTTCTTAAAATATCTCTTTGTAGTTTAAAAAAAAAAAAACTATTTTAAGAAACTCATTGCTGGACTGTGCTTGTATCACCGAAAGTCAATGCTTCTCCCCAAGTTCCCAATGCAAAATGAGAGCAGAGCACATATGAAACCAGTGGCCGTGCACCACTCCTCACCACGTGGTGCAGGCAAAGAGCCCGGGGCACTGCGCACCCAGCAGCACTCCTACGGCTCCCTGCGGCCCTCGGGCGCCCGGTGGAGTGAGCCTGCCCCGGGGAGAGGGCACACAGGTACTGTGCTCACTGCCCTTCCCAGGCAGCCTTCCCCCAGCAGGGCTGGGCCCTGCGGGCACTGCTCTTCAGCAGCACTCGAGGCTCGGTCTGCAGCCTCAGGTTGTTCCCTTTCTGCAGCAGGGATGGCGGACAGACCCCTGGCTGGTGCCCACCTTGCAGGGTGCCGGCCAACCCCAGTGCCCACCATGCAGGTCCCACCAGGACCCTTGTCACCTTGTTGTCCCCGCAAGCAGCCCAGCCAGCACCCCGCTCCCTCACAAGGACGGTGTCCCTCTCCCGGGCCGCTAATTGGCTCAGATGAGCGTCATGCGGCCAGGCGCACACATGTGTCCCATAACCTAAACCATCTGCAAGCATTTTAATTAACTGATCCCCAGCTCCTCTGTGCTGCCATTGAAAAGATCCCGCCCCGGCCCCAGCCGAGCCTCCCCCGTGCAGCCCCACAGCTCCCCTCCCCACCCAGGAATTCACAACCACAACTGTACAGTGTGGGCCCCCCGGCTCTCCGCGGCCGCGCAGGAGCAGCCCTCGGCAGTCAGCAAGAAGCAGATGAAAAGGGCTCCCTCCATATGTGTCTGCCGACACGGACCTACAGGGTAGGCTCCACGCACAATAGATAACAGGAGGCTCCTCACAGCCGCTCAGCTGCGGGGTCTTCCACGTCACATTGTACATGCAAGCGTCAGACACCCCTCTGCCACCCATCAGTACACAGCTTACATCAAAAATGCCTGGAGAAAAAAAAATGTCCTTCTGTGAAGCCACATGGATGTACAAGAGAGGATTCAGCCTACTGCTGCTGAGCCACGAATTCCTGGAAAAATACAGCCGTGTCAGGCCCCATATTTTCATTACTCTCCGGGGATGCGACTTTTTACTCTCCGGCTGGTTTTCTATTGCAACGAAGTGAAGTTTTCAGTGGAAGTACTCGAATTCAATAGAGTTGCTCTGGAGGCTGGAGCAAAATCCAAAGTCCCTGAGGCCTAATCAAGATCAGGCTCTAGATGAAGGGATATGGGCACTGTAAATGCAACAAGGCTCACAAGCAATATTTTCACCAAAACAGGAAATTTGCACTGGTGTGCTAGGTTTGCAGCTGGTATAAATGAGCACAGCTCATTAGCAAAGAATTTGGTGTTGCCTGTCCAGAGGCAGGACACCCTCGCTGGAGGGTCTGTTCCTCTGGAAGTCACTTCCCTTGGAAGTCCAGACCTGCAGGATGTTTTGTGAAATCCTTTGACTATGGGGTTCCCCTTGCTATGTTTGGAGATAAGTTTTTAAGGTGTCTACTGATACAACTACGTTTAACGTGGTCTTTGATGCTAAGCCATTCCAACAAGGAAGTGAGAAAATTAAAAATTTGAAGAGTCACTGGGTAGAGCACAAACTCCATCCTCTGCTGATGTGATTGATGACACCATATGCAAGTAAGCTTAGATCCATGGCTTTGGCATATCTTGGCAATGTAAGTGTCCAATCTTACAGGTCTCTTCAGTGCAGAAACCCCCTGACCAAAGTATGAGTTTCCCAAGCGCAAAATCTATAGGATGAAGTCTGAGACTGCATAAATCAGCTTTTGGACTGGATCCTATTTTCTTTTGCAAGTGGATTTGCTTAACCTCACAGACCATAATACACTGATATTGAATGTAATGCCTTGTAATATGCCGAGATGTTTCAGAAGCAAATCTTTTAAATTGTAACCAGTCTCTAGTCCAGATGTGAAGCTCCAAGTTGCAAGCTGCATTTGTGGTAATTTTCTCTTCTAATCATGGAGACCCTTCAAATAAGGCCAGTTTTGTAGCTATTTAGATCACTGCAGTCTCATGCCTGCCCTTAACCCCAGCAAGGAAAGTTTATCCCTTACTTTGTGTCCTGTAGAACATAAATAATGCTCCAACATACAGTTTCTGTGGACCGACTCGTCCACCGAGAGTTGTGAAATGGAAGCCTGGCTGAAGAATAGTACTAAGCTCCATGACCATGGCATTTTTAAATTTAGCAGAGGTGGTGGTGCATCTCTCGGTGCTCCCTGGAGGCCCTACTTTGCCAAGGTACCCCCAGAAAGCAAAACCTCACAAGTTCGCTAACATAGGGGATGCTCATTGCACAGATTCTTGCAAACTAGCTTTTAATCACATGAAACCCATGCCAACAGCAGCACTGTGCCTTCTCCAGTTGTCTGAGGGCAATTCTTGGCAGCTTTTCTATTGCACCTTTCAGTGGTAGCTCTCAAAATGGTTTTATATAGGAGATCAGTAGTGTCACCATTTTATCGGCAGATAAATTGCACAGAGCAATGAGAACAGCCTTGCTTAGGACAGAATATTGACAGAGCTGTGTACTGCTCACCAGAGGCCCAGTTTGAAAAAAAATTGGCTTGGATCTACCTGTTCACAAGTGGGGTTTTCTTGCATGTTTCACATGATGGAAATACCACAGTCTCTCACTGGTACCAGGAACCACTGATACACAGAAAACAGGAAGGGAAATTTTTGAATAAATGAAGCTGGAACATCAGTTTTCCTGGATTTCATATGAAGTCCAGCCCTCCAACTACCAGTGTGCAGTGTCCATAAGGCTGTGACGCATCAGGACTTCAAATACTCAACAGGTACCAAACATGGGTCTGTGCTGCAAAGTTCAGCATAAGTCCTGTGCCATCTCAACTCACCCTGCCTGCAGTGAAGCAGGATCAGACCCTAAGGGTCAGACCCCCTACCCCATTACCATCTGAATTCATCCCACAGACCATAAACGAGAGCAGCAGTGGGGCCAGGCAAGCACTCCTGCTGGGTTCAACCTACAGTAGAAGTAAAATCCCAATACCATTCACTCATGCACTGAAAGCCTCTCATGGCTTTGGAAATACTTTTGTTTTCCACTGCAGTGAGAGTAACAGCTTACCTGTGTGCAACTGTGGAAGATTAACCCCCCCCCCCCCCCCAAACAACTGGCTTTGACCCCTGAAAGGAAGCTTAGACTGCTGAGGATAGGCTGGGAAGGCCGGTTCTTCTCTCAGTGTACTCTGAATCATTCGACAGCCCATCTTGCAGTCCAGTTGGTCCTTTGATTACAAAGGCCTCTCGTAAGAGATGTTTGCATATCTCTCAACAAAATCAGTAACAGCAGCACACTGGTCCCACTCTGAATAAGGTATAAACATTGCCCTCGAGGAGCCAAGTCCTTAGGTTCCTGTCTGGTAAACACAGGATACATTTTTAAGATCAACATTCCCAGTCATCCTGCAGCTGAGTTTTGTGTGCGTCTCATTTCTCTCCAGTGAGATTTCAAGTGACTCAGAAGCTTTGAGTGAAGCTGGAGGGTTTTGGAAAACAAACTCCTTTTTCTGCTGCCACCTTGCTCGCTTTGGCTTTCTGGGCTGTGCACACAGAAACTGTGCTGTGCAGTCAAAAATGCTTCTGATTCATAACCTCTGCCAAAAGCATGAGCAGAGCAGCATCATGAATTGCATAGCCTGCTGGCCACTGGGGAGGGTTCATTGGCCTGCTAATCTGAACTGGCTGATCCTAAACTTCCACTTCCCATTGCATTCAAATGCACTGCTGAGTTATTTGACTCCACCATAGACTCAGGGATGTTTTTCTTGTCCTATAGTTTTGTACTGACGGAGCTAGCCCACAAGATAATTATTAAGGCAAAGAGCTTAGCAGGATTCTAACAAGGATTAAACATTTATATGATTCATTAAAATATCCCCAGTGCCACTCACTGGGATAAAAATGTATAAGGATTGTGTCATAATTATAACACAGGGCTGCAGCCCAGAAATCTCTATGAAAGGAATCCCCGAAAAATGCTGCTTGAGGATGTCAGGGCTGCACCCACTGAAGTGCATGTTTCATTGGAAACCCAGCCTGAAATCCCGTTGACTGACACATCCTTGAAGTCAGGCCCGTATGGAAGCAGCTGGCTCTTGGGACAAGATTAGGAACAGCCAAATAACCCACTGCAATATAAGCACAGCTCCGACCAATTATGGGACTAGCCTGCCCCAGCTCAAGAGTCAGTGCTTTAAGGGAGACATTTTTTTGTTGCTTTTGTTGCTCACTAGTGAATTGACAAAAACTGAAGAGGAAGAAGAGGAAGACAGGGCAGAGAAGAATCGGGGCGGGGGGGGAGGGGGGAAGGAAGAGGTAGGAATTATGGCTTTTTACCCAGTGAGGTTTGAGTACTCGATCAAATGTGGGTAACATCAGTGTGGATCCCTCCATCATCTGGAAGACTCCAAATCCACATCTTTCTCCTGCTAGGAGAGTGCATGCACTGCCAGGCTGTAGCAGCTTCAAGGGAAAAGGTGTTCTTGGCCTCCTGCTGACTCTGCTTGCTTGCTCTGAATACCTGTTCAGGACTAGGATGTAAATATTCATCTCTGGGAACATGTCATCACTTCTGAGCTAGAAGTATTTCTTGTTTGTCCCATTGCTGGGGAGCATTTGGATGTGCTGTGCAGAGTGGGACTGCTCCATGTGGGAAAGTCACCTCCAGCTATTTTGTATCAGATGGGGCATCCTCATTGCAGAGAGCACATGTGGAAAGACAAACAGAAAGCCCAATTACTTGCCCAGCCCTACTCTTTGGTGTCACCACTATGCAGGAAGGGGCAGGGATGCTGAGAAATCTCCATAAACATCTCAGCTTGCAGGAGCATGCCTGCTATTACATCCCCCGCTGAGTAATTGAATATTTACTCCCACAGCCACACGAATCCTGCTGGTGAGGAGAGTGGCTGGTACATGATCCCACCTCATCCCAGCTTGTGAGGTACATCATACTCATGAGGAGACCCAGGAGAAGTAACCTGTGCTGGGACTACAGTCCGTCAGGTGCCAGGATGGACTGGGGAAAGTATGTGGGTGTAATGTCTCACATCCTCACCTTGCAAGGCACAAGTAGGATTGGTTGGACCCTGAAGACTATCCTTTTGCTCAGGACATGTCATCGTATACCAGCATCAGTAATTTTGCACAGAGAAGGATGGCACCTACAAAATCTGAAACTGAGCACTAGGTAAGAAGGAGCATTAGGACAGGCAGGGCATAATGCTATTTGGTTTTGCTGCAAGGAAAAGATCACAATTCTCATCATGGCAAAAGGATGTAGACTGATACTGCTGATGTTTTGGTGTATTACGGTTGCAATTGTCACATGGCAGAGAACACCAGCATTGGCCAGAGAGCCTATCCATTTGTTTTAGTTTGGCTTTCCAAGGAGCTAGTACATGCAGTATCACTCTGTGTGTGTGTGTCTGTTCACCTGTCTGTGTATCTGCACTCAGCTGTCCTTCTCCCTCACCAGTAACTTTTGAACCTGTTGACCGATTTCAAAGAAATTTGACAGACAATAAGAGGTCTCCAAGGTATTAAATTCCAACACGTTTTATGAAAATTGGCAGCTGGTTAGAGGAGAAAGACCCAATTAGTGCCCCCACGGAGGTGAAGACTGCAATGTGAACATGACCCTTATTAGGCAGTGGAGATCCTCCTGGGAAAGAGATATGAATGTCCACAGAGGGAAAAACAGATCAGTGCTTACATCTTACTAGACACCAAAGAATCCAATGCAAGCCCCTGCTAATGCCCCAGGAAACCATCGGCTTCATTAGCTCTACTGCTTGCAGAACGACACGTCCATGACCTCCACCCGGGGCATTTGCAGCCCTCCTTATGCACAGGCAGAGGTAGAACTGAGGAGGAGGGAGCAATCAGTAGGGTGGCAGGCTAGGGGAAGGGGAAAAGCCTTCCTCCAACAGCTGCTGAATGCCTCCCCTTACCACCTCCTCCAGATCTTTCACTGACCCCTCTCAGCCCTCCTCCTCCTCCTCCAGCTGTCCTGAGCATCCCATGGCTCCTCCCAGCCCTTTCGTTTCCCCGTCTTTTTGCTTTTCCCAAACCAAGACTCCAAAATACATCCCCAAATAGCCAAAAATCTTCACTGTTTTACCCTAGCTCTCCTCCCTCCCACCTCCTTGGAAATATCCTTTGCTGTAGTCACAAATTAAATGCATGATTTTCAGGCCAGTTTGCCCTCATTTTTGAAGCAGCAGAATTCAGTTTTGCCTGCACTGCTAAGAAACCTTGAGCCAGCTCGAGAGTCATGACACAATGAAACAGGCAAGCACATAACATTTACAAATTGGGCTTGTTCTCAGGGACAAATTCGTCCTTCTTATAACCTCACTGAAGTCACAATAGAGAAAACGTAGCCCTAATTCATCCAGCCACCTTGCATTATGAGAGACAACACGGCCTAGAGAAAAGCATGACTGATAGACAGGAGGTTCATGGTCTTACATCACTTTGCCACTGACTTGTTCACTGCTGTTGAGCACATCCTTTAGCTGCCACGTTCCCATTTATAAATGCAAATTATAGGATTTATACTTCAGGATCCAGATTCTCGGCTCAGATGAGCAAGCATATGCAAACTAAACTTTCATAACTAAAGCTATGTGCATCCACACTGGCTTCACTAGTTTGCTGTTGAGGAGTGTAAAGAACTTGCGTTGAAAGGCACTGAGTGAACTGCAGGCTCACAGTAACACAGATGTCCTCCAAAGGTCTCCTTGGCTGTCCTTCAGCTCCTATGCCTTGTCTTTCCTCAAGAAAACAGCGTCCTTGTTATAAATCATGCAGAGCTCCAGCCCTTCCCTCCATGCTCCTGTTCCAGCTTTCCCCCTCCCTTCCCATTCTTCAAACAACAACAACAACATATGTTATCAGAAACATTAAAACCCATTTGAAATCATAATTTACCTTTTTAAATGAGAGGAATATAATTAAGTTCTATGAGGGCAGGAACAACAAGGAAAGGCAAGAGAGGAGCCCCACAGGAAATCTTTTGGAGTCTCCCTCTCCTGATCTCTGCATAAATATTTAGCCTAGTGGCATCTGCAATGGAGATTTATCTTGTAGAAGAGTTCTGATAGCAGGTCGGACAGATAGATAGGTGATTGATCACAGATATTTTTACACCTACTTAATTAAGTGAGCATCTAGTTAATTAAACAGTGAGATATTTGAAAACTCTGCAAATTGTGCAATGAAGTCACATCTGGTTAACAAAGCAATGCTGACATGCCACCTATGAGTGCTCTGTTCAGAAACCTTTGGGGATTTTGCATACTGATGTGCAGATTACCCAGCAGCACCCAGTGGCTCATTATAGTTATCATGCAATGAAACTGCAAGGATTTCAAAGAACCTTTCTCTGTGGGTCTCAGCAAGCTCTGAGACACAGTTGCAGTAGTGATACTCCTGGAGTGAACAGAGGGACTTGTATAATTCAATTGAGAATGCTCCAAGAAAATGCTGCTGTCACTGCACAACTCTCATATACCCACCAGCTGTCTCCATTTGGAAAAGACAATCTTCATTTTTTAAAAGCAAAATATTTACAATTGTTCCAGTCTGTCCCTCCAGAATTCTCTCCACTTGCATATGGATTTTCATGGAGCTACAACATAGGGATACGATGAGCCCTCCAACTGTCTTCATCACTAGCTGTCAAATGTTGGCATTCACAACTGTGCATGCTTCTAGACATAGACTGACACCAGTACTTCAGTTGATTGACTTTAAAGTCAAACACACATGGTTCCATAGTAAGGATTTGGTGGAGGTCCATGTCTGATAAGCATCCTGAAAAGTCCAGATGTCTCCGCAGAACTAACCTGGAAATCTCAGGATGGGCTCCCCAGCCCTTCTGCAGTTTGTGAAGGCCAGTGTGTTTGCTCAGGCTATTAAAAGGCAAAGAGTCTGAGTCATCACAAATTGATTTTTCACTAGTATGATCCCAATTATTTCATTAGGGTTGTTCTTGAGTAATGACTCAAGAGCATGCCAAGAAGGAGTGGATTAGACTCACTGAGTTTCCTCTTGGCAAAAAACAGGAACAAAGAAGACCAACTACTCACACTGACATTTTCAGAGCTTTAAAAACTTTGTGACATTCAGCTCTGGAAGTAAGCAAAGGTTTGGGAACAAGCTTTCTTCTTCTTAGCAATTTCTAATTCCCCTTCTCACTCCCATCCCTTAGTTTTCTGGGCAATTACCTCACATTTTCTGTCAATCCTTCATCATATCTCTATCCTGCCTTACCAGTTTGTTCCTGTTTTGGCCCTGGGCTGTTTGACTTATGCCATGCCCCAGAGAGATTGTCCTTGTTTAGTCATCATTTCTACATGTACCAAGCCTTGGCATCCATCCAGGAAGTAGAAATGTTGCCATATGGATTGGCTGGCCAGTCACAGGCCAAAAATACCATATTGTTGTTACTGAGGAGCTCTAAGGGCCAAATGCCCAAACATATTCAGGCTCCAAGGATAGATCACATGGAAGATGTTGGTACCTAAGACAAGCCTTGGGCAGACCCTAAGATGCTGACCTCCAAAGGTAGACTCCAAAGCCATCCCCTTAAGCTGACACCCAGCTCTCAAGGCACTCCTTGGTTTGACATGACATTTTCTTGTGCACAGTCCTCACAGCACAGTTTTTTGCCCACACACGGCAAAGCCACAGCATCTGAACGCTCTCTGGGCTTGTTTCTGTCCAAGCCCAGCTGGGAGCCAGATTCCAGGTAGACCACTGCCAACTTGCTTGGGAATCTCAGCTAGCGTAGAGGGGCAAAGGCTCTCAGGACAAGTAGTTTTCTCAAATAGCATTAAATTAATCACAAAACATTGATCTCAGGTAGGTCATGGCTACATTCATACAGAAACTCATGCTGAGAAGTTCCCTCAATTAAATAAAAATCCACTGACTTCTACCAGATTGTACTAGTGACTTTGAACCCTCCAATAGTTAGAAGTGCATTGAATCCAGTTCTTTCACCTAAACAAGAGCCCTTTTCACCTGGCTGTAGCAGCAACTGTATGGGGCTGAAGTATTCTTTGTATTTTATAAGACGACGGTGAGCCCTATTTAGCTCTCCCATAGAACAGGGATAAGCGGACACCCTTAGGAAAAGGCCTTTTCCTGTCCACACCCTGAGCCAACTGCAGGTGGTATATCTCAGATAAGAAGTCACTTATGCCAAGCTAACGTGTCTTTGACTTTCAGCAGAGCTTATTAGCAACCCTCTGATATGCACAGGGCAAACTCGAATCTTTCTGGTCTCTTCAGGTCTAAAGACCTGAATATATGAATAGGATGGAGGACGTACGTACACTAACCTTTATTCTTTTGTTGGACAATTCATAATGAATAAAAAGCAGAAAGAAGGATTGGTTGCTAAAGCATCTGCAAGCACAGAAGACAAGCAAGCATACTTTCCTCTGGATATTTCCAGTGAAAAATTTGATCTTTCTCATCTGCAATGAGGGTGGCATTTAATCTCAAATTGGAGTTCTACATTCTGGCATTTGCTCTACAATACTGGGGAAGATGAAGGGCAGAGAAAAGGGAGCCTGTTGATGTTGAATGATCACATATTGACAACATGGCATTGTTATGCTTGGGGAAGGGCAGAATTATGGACCCACCACTGGCGCTGCTGGGCCTGGGCTGCTTTCTGGCCTCCCAAAAGCTGCCAGCAGTGTGGTGGAGCGGTGTCCGCTGTCATTTGACTGTGCACAAGGGCTTCACAAACTACTAGTTCAGCAGCATCTCCTCAGATGATTGCAAATGCATCCATGCTCCTCTGAGATGCAATAAAAGCACAGACTGGCAGGGACCTATGAGATCCCCTTTTGCTCTGACACCCTCTCATTCACTTTCTACCCCAGGGCTGACTGAGGGAAACCTCTTCTTGCCAGCTGCAGAACTATGAGACCTGCAGAACCAGAAGACCTGTGTATTTGTACCGCAGTATGGACCTAAACAAGTGCTGGCCATATTTCTTATTTTATTATAGCCTAGCAAAAATTACGTGTATCTCCAGCAGCCTGCAGTGTGTCCCAGATACGTGCTCTCCCCAGCCAAGCACCACTGCCAAGGTGCCCCATTGCCGCACTGTGCAGCTCAGAAAAGCTATGTCTGCTGGCCTCTGCAGCACGCATGGGCAGGAAAGCCTCCAGTTAAAATTTCCTCCAGCATTTCATCTTGTGGTGGTGTCATGGAGTCTGTATTAGCTTTCCTCACCTACAAAAATGTGTGACAAGATGTGGCTGCATTCAAGCTATGGCTCTAACCGGTTTCCAGCATGGTGAGGAGCGTGTCCAGCTGACACAGCTCAGAGCAACTGCAGGCGGCAGTTTCATCCTGAGCTTGGGCTGAGGCAGAAACCTCAGTGGAAGGAAAAAATAGTTAAAAGTGACCCATAATGATGTTCTTCCTTGTGGCACGTTCCACTCTCTGGTGCCATGCTGAGTGAGGAATAGAATTTATTCCTGTACCATTACAAAACCCAGGAAACAGTTAAACAATAGATTTTCTCTTACATGTGTGTTAAAAGAACGTGATGAGTACAGAAAAAAAAACCACCAAAACAGCAGACTTAAGCCCTGAGATAACCTTCACTCTTATTTTTTAATGTCAATCCAGAAAGCTTTTAGCTTTAACTGGCTGAGGGCTTAAGAGCCAGCACTCACCTGGGGTAACTTCCCACCACGCCATGAAGTCCAGCAAGCTATTATGTTTGACACCAGCTGGAAGGCTGCCTCCTCGCAGGAGAGCTCCAGGTTTCTCCCCAGAGAGAACACATGAAGGCAACTGTCATTAGATACTGTGCACCCCATTTGCTAAATAAAACAAATACAAAATTCCCAGGAAAGTGCTGGCAAAGCTGTCATGGTGAAGAGCATCACCTACATGGATGTGGGACTCTGTGTATGTAATACTGTGACTTAGAGGTGGGGAAAACAATTAAGTGGGATATTTTTTCCCTCCCTGCCTCTCTTGTCCGTCTATCAATCTGTCGTTAGCAGGGAGAAGAGCTCTGGGTGCCCATCAAAGGGGAAGAACAGAGCTGCTGTATATAACGCAAAGCTCCATGTCAAGTGCAGGACAGCTTCATCAATTTGAAATTAATTTTTAATTTTCTTTTATTTTAACATTCTGCTGAGAAGGTGTCTCTCTCCTTCTTTCACTCTTTGCTTCTTTTGAGACAATCATCACTGCAACACTGTCAGCTGTAATAGCCTTACAGTAACAGTTAAAAAAATAAGCTGCAGTAACAGTTCATAGGAACTTTAATCCATTAACGAGTGGGACACTGTGCTGAGAGGATAGAAAAGGTGTCCTTTATATCCTCTCAAGACAATATTCCTCGAATTAAATCCCCCTGCCTTCACTATATTTCTTACTTTGTTACCTTTCAAGGAAAACCAAACAACTCCACCCAAATTCCTAACCATAATTTCCAAGCTAAATGATTAAACTAGTTCTTAGCAGCTCCTTTATAAGAAGACTAAGTTTAATTTTTTTGAGAATCACAAAGTCTCTCCAAAGCTGTTAGCCTTTGACTGTAACTTGTGGTATAGCACATGAGATAACAGGCTGCAGCACCAGTGGGAATGAATCAAAATTTATTACTTTCATAGCAGTGTATAAAACCACCTATAGGTCATGGAATTCTGCATACATGCATATGCTGAATGATGTGTATATACAGTAGCCTTGGACAGAAATTAACAACCTTTCAGAGAGCAGAGAGTGATTTCTATGTATCTCTATGATCTTCAGAAAGGAAGCCCTGGGCGGAGATTCAATCACATGTCATTGTCTGTTATGCATTCATAAAAAGATGAACAATTATGGAAATTGAAGGAAACCTATCATCAACTGAGAGGAAAAGACTATTTTTCTGAAGCATACAAATTCAGTCTTTTATGACAAAATGACTACTTAAGACTTAAAACTCTAATCATTACCATTTGCTTCCTAAAATATCCACCTCCCTTTATCTGTGCTTTGAACTGAAAACACAAAGCTCTTGAAATGTTTCTGGTCTCCTCTGAAGGGATGAACGTATTTTTTGCCTTATGACCCAATTCTGCAGCCAGGTAGGCGGGGCAGCATTTCTTCTCTCTTAATGCCGAGCAAGTCGCCCTGGGCACAGCCCGACCCCGCAGGAGCTGGCCCATTCCCGGCTGGCATGCTGGCGCAGGGGCAGCGGCGGGTACCCCGCACCCCTTCCTGCGGGGCCGTGCAGACAAGCCCCCACCACACCCAGTCGTCAGGAAGGTGGTGCTCATGGGGGATGGTTTTGAAGGTTTAATATAGCTTCTGCGACACCTTTCAGAAGAGGAAAGGGGTGCCCAGCTTACCACAGCTGAAAAAACAAAGAAAGGAGGGAGAAAAAAATAAGCCGTTTCCTCCAAGTTCCTCGTTTTCACTGCACTTGCCAGCCGCAACCAAAGGGTGCCCCGCCGGAGGGTGGGAGGGAAGGAGTAAGTCAGCTCCCCCCTGCTGGGACTCAGTTGACTAGGGGAATTCCGGTTCGGGCCTGTTTCTACAGTCCTTGCTCATGAAAAGTGCTTTGGTAGGAGATACCTAAGCTCAGCCAGGCATCCAGGTGGCTTCAGAAAGGAGCTGGCAGGCTGGCAGCCCTGCCTACAAGCTCTGCAGCCTGAGGACAACGTCAGCCTGTGTTTTTCCCAAATTCCCCTGCGTCTTCTTCCCTCCTCTCCACAGCCCGGAGTGAGGGACGTCTGCACATCTCTTTGTTGCCGCTGGAGTAGCTGGGTCCCTGCGAGACATCCGGGGTGCAGCACAGCTCCAGAGGCTGCTTGGGTACGGGTGTGAGTGCAGGCGTCCCTGTGTGGAGCTGTGCGGGTGACAGCACCTTGCCTTTAATCCATCTCCTAAGGCACAGAGCGGAGCAGTGTCAGCACACATCTAGGCTGCATCCAGCAGAGAAGAATGGCCAATACCTGTTTCACTGGGGAATCTGCTACCCAGGGATGCCTCTTCGGTGCCTGGACGGATCCTCAAGCGGCAGGTTAAATCGGTTTGCTGATCGGCTACACCATACTGCAGACCAGAGCTGAGACCACAGAGAAGGGATCGGGGCTCAGCCCTCACCTGTGTCTGATGAAACCCTACAGAAGCTCTCAGCTGCAGTGGCAATGGGGAGCGGCAGCAAACTGTTGTGTGATACAACCCATTACACCCAATGTGCAAGAAAAACACCCACTTCCTCTGTGGGCTTCAAACAAAAAAGGGCCCTCTTTTTTGGTGCAAAAAAGCATACAGACCATTGCACTGGGAAGCCAAGCTCCATCAGACAGAATTAAAGCTTAATCAGCTCTTTTACTAAGCTAAGGACCCCCTCAGTCCATGCACACCAGGCACCCAGGACCCTCCCCGGCAGCATGGTAAACACTGGCATTCGAGAAACAGTGATGATGTCAAAGTGAGCTCTGCCTTCTTGCGCATCCGAGGCTCTGCTTTGTTTTGCGGGGAGGTTACCATTCCCGCTCTGCTCCGGCCATGGCCAAGCAAGCCCGGCTGAGCCTCCCCAGCTGAACTTCTGGTTCAGCGTTTCCCCGAGGAGTTTGTGCTGTGAGTAAGGTTGGAAGGGTGGGCTTGGGAGGATATGGGTGGGACACTGTGGCAGCAAGGAAGCCCTTGTTCACAGCTCATTCGGGGAGGAAACGGGCACTGATCCCAAGGAAATTGTTTTGTGTTCCTGAGCTGTCGGGGGCGGGGGGGGAGGTGGCGGTACCGGCCAGCCGGCCCTTTCCCGCTGCAGCAAACGGCCGCCGCTGCAGCAGTGCACCACCACAGACACAGCCATGTGGGTCCCAGGCTCTCGTGCCTTGTTGCTCATGCTGCGGTGGGCAATGTGCCCCCGGGACCCGGGGACAAGCAGCCGCCTCGGGCTCTGCGACGGCAAGCGGTGCTGCTCACCCTGACCGAGTTTCAGCGTGAGGGGTAACCAAAGCAGTGTCCTGGCCAGCCCTTCTCCTCTCCAAGTGTCTCCCAGTGGCACTGCTGCACAGACCGAAGCCGGAAGGAAAAAGGGGGACCTGCCCAGAGGGAAGCCGGCTCTACCCTTTGTACAAACCACTCCTCCACCCCGGTTGGGCGTGCTGGCTCCCATCCCTTCTTCCCCCACCACCCTGACCTTGCCCCTGCAATGAGGTGGCTTGGCCACTCTCCTGGTACTGACCCAGAGACGTCACTGCTGCCCCGTGCAAGCCTGAAGGCGCAGCCACCTCTGAGTTTCTCCTGGAAATAAGCCGGGGCATTTATTGTCACTTGTGGTCTGGATTGGGCTGCGGAGGAGCCCCGTGACTCGCTCCGGGGGGGTTAAACGTAACCTGCAAGCCTGCGGCGTGGAGTGGGGAACAGGGCGGGAGCTCTCAAGGAAATATTTTGCTGAAAACAAAACTTTCAAAGCCTTTCAACAGCAGAGGACTGAAAATAGACTTCAGACTCCAAGGGAGGGGGAATGGGAAAAGGTTAGGAGCGGGGGAGAGAGGGAGAGAGGGAGAGATCAAACAATCAACGACAACCCTCGGGAAAAAGGGGGCGCAGAGGTTGCCAAAGATTTTTTAAGTCCATTTCCTGCAGGAGCTGGAGACGAGGAGGGCCAGTTTATTGCAGTCTGGCCTGAGCAGAGAGCTCTGCAAGAGGCTCTTCAGGCTCGCTCCAAACACAGCCATTCATTACCCGCTGCTGCATCCTTCAAAACAGGAAGCGTTGCCAGAGCATTAATTTATCTCTTAATCCCCATCCTTTTGTTGCCGTGAAAAATGTTTAGTCATAGATTTAATTTCTCTCACTCCACCCCCCTACATCCCGACCACCTCTGATCACAAACACCACGAAGAGACAGGACTTGACCGCTTTTCTGATGTTTTTACTATAATTTAACTTTCAGGAGATCAGCTAACTTGCTCACAGCTTCTATTAAAGAGCCCTGCACAGCAACAAGAGAGCTGCCCCTGGCTCAAAGTGGGAGTGTAATTCTTTGGGATTTCGCCTTGTCATTATTCTTTCTTGTTCTTGTTATTGTCTTCAGTCCATCCTCCCCAGCCCCAATTTACTTTAAACAGATGTCTTATTTGTTCATAGCACGCTGAGGATTTGCCCTGGCAGAGAGATCTTTTTTTGTATTTTGTTTTGCCTTTTTTTTCCTTAAATGTGTTTTAAATTTTGAGAAGAGCCCATGAAACAATAGCAGATGTGTTGTAGCTACAATTAATTGGATAATTAACTTAATTCATGTATTGCATTTTAGGTTTGTGTTTCTTACACAAGGGAGTGTGTGTGCGAGAAGCTGGGGTGGGCATGAGTGGAGGGGAGGAAGAGAAACGCTGGCTGGGGAGGTACATTGAGGGGTCCGGCCCATGGGTCCCCCGGCCGAGGTGCGTGAGCAGAGGAGAGAAGGGAGCGGGGGGAAGGGGCTGCGTGTTTCAGCGAGGGCCGGGTGATCAGAGATGCAGCCAGTGGTGAGCACAGCAGTCTGGGCTCTAACGTCGTCCTGGGGGTCTGTCCCATCGGGCATGTTCACGGGGGCCTATGGGGTGTACGGGCAGGGTCCGGGGCGTTCAGATCCCCTAGGATGGGCTAAGCATTCCCTGCTCCTCTTGGAGGTCAGCAGAGGGATGCATGGATGACCAGTCCCTACCACTGGGGCCATTGGGATGTACCAGGGATGGACCCACTCCCTGCATGGCCCCAGGCCAGCTCAGCACTGGGCTTCCCCATGTTCGGAGCTTGTGTCCCAAACACACCCAAGCCACAGCCAGGGCATGCAGGACCCCTCTGCCTCTGTGTGCCCCGCCAGACACCCCCATATCTCCTTTGAAGCCATGCATCAGCCTGTGCCTGCCCCACGTCCAGCAGCCTCGAAACCTTGGTGACCTCTCTGCTGTGTGCTGTCTACAGAGCCCAGGACGCCCGCGCTGCCACTCAGGCAGGCCAGCCATCCTTGGACGCGATTATTGTTCCTTGGTATGGAGCCTCACCAGGCGACATAGCTCTGGCTGGGCTGCACGCCCGCCCAGTGGGAGGGTCAGGTCTGGCCCTGAGTGTTAACAGCCCTCCATGTCTCCCACTTAAAGCTTTTTCAAAGTCCTCCTGTGGCTATTTCATGTTGGTACTGGCTGGTGTCATTCTTCATGTGCAAATGCTCCCAGTGTCTTGAGAGGCAGCTCTGTCTACAAGCCACTGGGGTATGTTCTGCACCTCCAAAAACACCCATTGCACCTTAGCCTGCATCCACCCTCCGGAGGACACAAAACATTTCACAAATACAAAGCTCTCAAGACAGGTACAATACCCAAGGCCCCAAAATGCAACGAGCAGAAAAACCATTCAGAGCAGACTTTCTGAAACTGCCCCAGCCTGCTGAGCTGAAATAAGCTCAGGAATCATTTTCTGCCTGCAGTTTGGTGATTTTTCAGCACTTGGCTTTTCCATGGGTCTTGACAGCAGAGGCTTTGAAGTGGGGTCAAAGCAACATGGTGCCCAGTGCTTTATTTCTGCCCTAGTTCTAGCTCCGAGTAGCTGAACGACACAAGCAAGAACAAGGCCAGTGGCTCGGATACAAATTTGGACTGGATCCTGCAGTGAGCTCCAGGCAGGCAGACAGACAGCATCTACCCAGAGCTCCCCTGACTTCCCAAGGCTGCCCGCACTGTGCTCAGAGCAAGACCAAGACCTTGGCTCTTATTTACAAGTGCCTAAGTGAGACCTGAAGTTACTAACTACACTGCAAGCATTTTGGAAAAACAGGCGAGCAGAGCTGCCCTTGGGGAACTTCACAGCATTGGTAGAAGCAGCTGTCTTTTATGCACTATGGCTAATAGCTATCAGAAGAACAACAACAACAAAAAAGCATTTTCATTATAAAAATAGATTTTTTTCTACAAAATTTGCAGTAGAAATGCATCCCAACAAGTCATTCACAAAAACAAAACAAAAAAACCCTCAGACTGCTCAGATGAGAACAAATGATACTGCTAATTGCGGTGTATAAATGCCAGATATTGGCATTTAACTCTAACTGTGCTAAATGCAAATGTCAGCTGGAATGACACAGTCCGGCTTCATCACCTAAGGCAAGTTTTCGAAGCCAGGCTTAGACGGATCCAAATTTCCTACATTTTTTCTTTTCTTCTCCTGTGGCAGCAGATGAGGGCAGAGAATGGAACTATTTAGCCTTCAAAAAGGCTGGGAATGGGAACCCACAGAGATCCTGGTTCATGCTTGACTAACAAATTACGGTAAAAACACAACATCACTAGTAGGGCTATTGGAGAGAATTATACCCAGAAGAAGTCCTTAGAAGAGGCTAAAAAGAAAATACCATTTAAACTAAAAGGGAAAATGTTATTCAGTGCAACATTTTTCTGCTTATTTCCCCCTGTTTTTTCCTACTGTATTCAGTTTCTTTTCTTGCTTTCTCTTAATTTGGGGGCTGCAAAGTTGCCAATTATTCTTTTATTCTTACACACACACACAATGACAGCAATATTTGGTGCTATTTTTCTGGAATCCAGAGCACCTGGATCGATGGAATTAAGGAATATTAGCTGAAGCAGGGAAGAAAGAGACATTCAGCCTTTGTGGTGGAGGACAGAGCTCAAACTCTCCATGTACCTCAGTGAAACAGCTACACCAGCCAAGCACAGCCTGTAAGGCTCAAGAACCAGAAGCAAGTAAGAGGAATCCCAATGCTTTAGTGTTTTGTTATTGCACATTATGAGTTTTAAGGCAGCTGCATCAGCCGGGGTGGGAGGCAGGGAAGTTGAGCCATGATTTATGAATACTTAGGGCTCATATTACTGGCATCATTAATCACAACTGCTGATAAATTAATCCACCTTCTAATTTGTGCTCAAGATGCTCAGCTGAAAGTAGAGAAAATAGGTTTCGGATACAGTGCTTTTACAGCTCACCGCAAAGTGCCATTTTTGAACCTTAAGCGCTCTGGTAGTTTCTCCTGGCAAACGAGCCAACACCAGCCAACACTGAGGACAATCCAGAAACCATCTGCTGTCCTAAAGGGGCTCCCAGGACATGACACCAAGGAAAATGATGGAGCCAACCACAGTTTAGTGCTATGGTAGCTAATCAAAACTCACCTCTGACCCGCGCTGAAATCCACACTCCAAACAACCACGTTTGAACTTTTTCCAAACCAGTTTCCTCTAAATCTATGGAGGACATTCCTTAAATTTTAATGAAGGCCACAAGTTTTCATTTCTCAAGCACTCAGAGACAGAATGAAATGACCACATATGGGAAGGATAAAGCAGTTGCTTAGCTGGGGTGATTTTCTAACGATGAACATAGACAAAATGAGAATTTGGTTCATTCGCAGACCCTTGTTGATAGCTGTATACAGACAAAGAAAGATGAGATGGTTTTGAGAAAACAACTTTTCAAACCATATTTTATTCACAAAGTTAATTTTATGTCATTTTTGAAAGTTCTAATGGCTCTTCCTCAGCTTTAGAAAATTGCATTTGTGGTATCTATCTAAGTTGTCTAGCTTCATAAACAGGAGGAAATAAAAAATGAATACAATATGTTGATTTCAAATAAAAGCAAACTTTCCAAGGCATCCCACACGATTATTTTTTCTGTTAATTTTGTAGCATATGCAGAACACCTGAAAATGTGGTTTAAAAATTCCATTGACCTAAAACATTGAAATAGGAATGGTCCTATTACTTAAAGGTTTCAGTGGTTTCAGACCTTAAGCCTATGGCTAATCCAGGAATGATTTTCATGCATCCTACAATTCAGAATGAAAAAGTGCTATACATGGAAAGAAGGACAGAAGCATCTATTCTGACAGGTCGATTTGCAAAAAATAATGGTGGCTGTTTGAAAATGATCAGACTTTTTGATTGCTAGAAGCAGTCCCATTAGGAATGGATTAGCAGGCAGAGTGCAGCTGAAGTGGTCAAAGGTGCATCGTAAATGCAATTTATCCTATCAATATCGCTTTCACGTACATAATGTGTAGTGTTTGTATACCTATGGGTTGTCTGGATATGTGTGTGAGGTGTACAGAAACAGGTCCAGCTGTGCTTCAGTTTACTAATACACAGCTATTAAAATTGCTAGTTCTGTACAAACATAATTGAAAGCAGAAGTAGATGTGGCACGCATCTATTTCAAAATATAAACTCCTTTGTGCAAGTGCCATAACTTCTTTGGTATCATTTTGTATGTCAAAACAATAAGTTATAAGTTGCTATTTCAGGATAGACAGACAGACAGATAGATAAATCGATCAACTGATCAAATGATCAAACTTGCTTTTTTTTTTATCCTCCAGGAAGTCAAACTGCATTTTCTCAAATATTTTCCACTCACTGACGCCCTCCCTCTTGAGGACGTGTCAGTGAATTGAGTCTGGTATTTCCTCAATTAAGATATCTAAAGTGAAAGCAGAGACAACCCTGCTCCCACTCCCTAATTTTTCCTCTGCTTGCCCAACCTTTTCCCATACAGCCCTCCCTGCCCACCACGGTGGCGCCAGAATTTATAGCGCGGTGAAGAGGAGATGAAGCTCCTTGCTGGTCAGCTATCCTACATTCAGGCGTGCAAACAACCAGGTGCCATTGCATTCATGTGCTTGCTTAAGAGTGAAAAAACCCTGCCTTCTGAGGCACATAAGGTTGCTCAGACTTTGTCATATCCCCTCCTCTGATGGCAATGCACCGAGAGAGTAACACAGCAGGGTGAGGAGGCAAGTCACGTCCATGAGGATGGGATTCTCCCAGGGAACCCTCTCTAATGCGAAACCTTCATTTGTCATCATTGCCAGTTAAATATTCATTCCTGTTTTCCATCAGCAAGGGAGAGCAGCATGAGGTTTCCTTTGAGCTCTGGGACAAAACAGTCATGGAAATTGTCAACCCAGGGCAAGAACAGTTTTAATAACAGGCCAGGTCTCAGTGATCTAAAATGCCAGTTTTCTCTTCCCCTCCTCCTCTTCCCTCGCAAGCTGTCCCCCGTCCCATTTCATCAACTCTGTGCAGCCCTGGGCTGTGCTGGCCTTGCCGTGCTCTGCAGGAACAGTTACCACGTGCCTGGAAACTCCTTTCCAGGTTCCCAGGACCTCGGCGGTTCTTTTAAAGGAGCTGCTTTTCATGACTTAAAAGTAAATAGACATAATTTCTAATCCCTTGAGCTGCAAAGTTATGGAGAGTTTAAAGCCCGCTGCTCATACAGCATGGCTTGCAGTCCATTAGAGAAGAAGGGGGTGCCCAGTTATCTGACCTTTCAGGAAATTGAAGCATCTCTTCTGCTGACTCTTTCATCGCCCCTAGAGAGCCACTGATGAGATCCGGCCGTGAAACAAGGGAGCAAAGAAGAGCTGTGATTTATTTCTATTTTTCCAGGGAGAAGGGAGACAGACAGCAGAGCTGCTGCACCTTGGAGCTGCGTGCCTGCCCACGCACACTGACGCAGCTCTGGCTGGGGTCTAAATCTGTGTAACAGCTCGACTGACACCAGTTCAAGCTGGCCAAGTGACGCTCTCCCTGAAGCTGTGGTGGGAGGCTGCAACTCAAAGTGGGCAGGGGAGAAGGGGATAAATGTCGGGAATGAATTTTTGAGGCCTGTGTACTTTGCTCAGGCTGCAGAGGATGACATTTGGGATCTGCAAGGTGCAGGTACATTAGTCCTCCAATCCACACCAGCCCTGGAGGCATTTTAACTTGCTGCTGACTTCTGCTGCCTCTTCTGAGACTCTTCCCCCAAGATGGACACTTACTTTACACGGACTGCCTTGCTGACTAACATCCACCTGGCATAGCTGAGCTATTCCAGACAGATGTGAGGGTCTTGCTGCCTGTACTCCAGCTAAGCTCTGCCGGCATTTGCCCTTCACTGCCCATTCCTTCTCCTGCTTTGCCTGGGAAAAGAGACCAGTTTCACCCACATGGCTGAACTGAAGATCAGTCAGAAGAGCAAGGAAGACTCTTGCCCCACATTTCTCGTTTGCTTGGATATTCAGACTGAGCTACAAATCTTGCCTTCAGAAACTCTTTCCATTGATTTAAAAGGGCTGCTCCTGCCAGCGGATGTTTTATTTAAGAACAGTCTGGTACACGATAATTAATGTTAAGAGGCCATGTTTCCCTGCTGAGCAGTAGCTTATGTCAGGAGCAGCTCCATTTCCTGCGCTGGGAGGGCATGAGGATCAAGGAGCTGCCCTCCAGGAGTAGGCAGGGTTGGCTCCTGGCCTCACAAACACCTCTGCCAGGCTGGCAAGGAATTTGTCATGGGACAGCCTAAGTGGATTAAATAAGCACTCGCATCAGGGCGAGAGAGGAACAGAAGAGGACCCCAGTCACTGAGAGACACCAGTGGGTGCATTTATTAATCTGACATTGATAAAAACTCTGACACTCAAAGTTCCCAGCCTGAATAATGCTTGCTCTGCCAAGCAGGCTTACTTCTTTGTTAATCTCTCACTTCCCCATGAACTTCTCTCTTGTTTGTCCCTAGCTGATGTTGGCTTTGCCACAGGGTTCATATTCCTCCCTGGCTCCATTTCTCTGGCTTAGGGGATGGATGTGGACTCAGCAGGCTGAGTTTTATCCCTTCCCTCCATCACATTCCCCCTCAAGCTCATCTGAGGGACATAGATGTCCTTCTCAGGTCACATTTTAGCTATGTAAGACACAGAAATCTAACCTGAGCCCACCAGGTAATTTCCTTACAGAGCTTCTGTAGAGACAACTCTTGTCCAAAAAAAGGTTCACCCATCCAAAATCAACCCTCTTGGCCAGGTACACACATCCATCCATGCCCATTCCTGGGCATGGACTAGCAGAGGGAATTTAAAGAACATGCTCAAACACTGATTTCCCCTGGTTTATATCTCAGGGACACAACTCCCCTCTGAAGGTCAGGCTTCCTGGGGTTGAGGTGTCTGTCATGCTCCTAAGCATGATAACAGCCTCTTTTAACAGCAAAGGTAGCAGAAACCCAGGTGTGGAGATGGCGAGCTTTGGCGCTTGGTGTTAATGTTTTGCAACATGATTACCTTCGGCAGTGTGAAACCCGTCCGTCCTGGGGCATGCGCGAAGGCTAAGGGAAAGCCCCAGCTTACATGGGAGCAGGAACATTGGCACGCATGTGCAGCACCGTGGTGAGCTACCCTACGCTTACACCCGGCAGTCCTGCTGCTGCGCTGATACGCCTGGGTGTGCACATGGTCACTCCCGTTCCCTGTACAAGTGTTTCTGGAGGAAAAAAGATAAACGTGTTCACAGAACATCAGCCAGTCACACTTGGGGTTTTTAGTTTTGGGGTGCTGGGGGATCTTTAAACATCTGAAGTGGCATTTTTAGTAGAATCAGCACTAGACAAATTCAAGATAGTAATTTCAGTGCAAGCAGAGTAAAATCAATCTTACAAGATTGTGAAAAGCTCCAACCAATAAACACAGCATGAGAGGGTAGTAATAGTCAGAGGCAAGTATAACCATTGCACCTGTATTATTCTGCTACATAAACATTTTGTAAGGCCTAGTACCAAGTATATTAAAAATTATGCCAGATTCCCAGGGCCCTTTGTCCTCCCAAAGCCTCCTCCCCCGACGGCTGGGTCTTTTGGCGATGCTCTGAGCATGGCTCTTTGCAGGCGCCATGAGGAACGATGGGCTAAAAACACCCCTAAACACCCACGCTCTGCCCCACAGGGATGGATGGGAAGCGGGCAGGGGAGGTCAGTGGGGTTTCAGCTGTACCACACAACCGAGAGCCCTACTCCTGCATTGCACCTGCCCAAGGGCATTGCCCCCTCCCAGGAGATTAGCCCAGATCCAGCACTGATGATACTGAGATCTCTGTCTCTTTTTCTCTTACATATAAAAGCCTATAGGAACCTACAGGGAGTCAGAAGTTCACAGACTGTCTGGTACTTGCTTCAATTGATGTGAACCTCTGCTGTGGAAATTTTTCTAGGACATGCTTTCTCATGAGCGCGCCACACTTTCAGTCTGGGTGAAAATACCACAAGAATAACCTTTCTCATGGTATTTCAGTATTTATTTTCTGGTTCCTGTCCAACCCTAAATCAGGAAGTGCAGAAGCGTGAGAAAATTTTATAAAAAGAAAAAAAAAAGTTTAATAATGGTTTTTAAGTCTCGAAAAAGTTTCTGTTCTGCTTAAGCCCGAGGCAAAAATTTTGTTCTTGTTTTATTCCAACAGGTTCATCCATTCTTAGCTGCTTCTGCAAGAGCTGTCACATCGTTGTGAGGCCATCAGCAGAGAGGCCAGGGGAAGCCTTGAGCCTTGCTGTTGACTTCTGATGTGCTACCAGTCCCTTAGCCAAGTCACTTAGGCACTTCGCGTGTCCGTTCCCAGCCTCTCTATGAAGACAGCTGATATTTATCTTCCTTTGAGAAGTGCTTCAAGATTCTTGTGTGAAACCTGCTATGAGAGTGTAAAGTTGTTTTTAATAATTAATATCTCTTCTTTTTTACCCTGACAAGTGTAACTGAGCCTGTATGTACCCCTTTAAGTCTTTAAACAGTGGAATCCTTTCATAGTGACTTAGGATATGATGTAACGTCTATGCATTGTTAGCAGGACCAAAGTGTAATAAACATTCATTTTAATGAACAAAGGAAAGAGATATAACTCAGAAGACCCACAGGGAGATGCGTTGTATAGAGTTGCCATGTTTGCATACATGCTTTTCTGATTGCAGTCAGTTTTAACAAGGGTAAAATACTATTGACGTTAAATCACATGTGGGTTTTTGTTGCGTGTATTTTTTTGTTTGGGTGTTTTTTTTTTTTAAATGAGCCTCAGAATTGCAGGGGTGTTCCTGAAGACATAATGGCTACATCTGTACTAATAAGCTAATGTGTCCAGGACTGTGCGGTGGCCCCAAGGCCAACTGGCACAGAAAAGCCTACCTCCATGCTATTGAACTCTCCTTGTCTCCAGAACAGCAGGGCCACATCCAACCCACCTCCTGGGAACCGGCGCTGGCTGGCGCTGGCTCCAGCACCGTGCCAGGAATTGTTTGGGAGAGCATTAGCTGGCATCGGGCTTGGCCATGCCAGGGACCGTTCGAACAATTAACAGCGGAGACATGCAAGTGCCAGGGCCTGGCATCATTCCCTGGCACTGCCTGATTTATTAATATCGAGTAGCCATGTGGCCTGCAGAGCCTTTATTGCTGGTGACAGTACCGGGAAAGGAGAAAGTTGGGGTTACTTTTGCAAGGCTGGCAGATAGAAGAAAACCAGGCTGCTTGGGTTCTTTTCTTGTAAACTGCACATGCTTTATATGGAAATTATTAAGAGACAGTCAAGGCGGGAGCCTGCAATGCTGCCTTGGCAAAGCTGCTTTTCAAAGTGTTGTAGTGTTTTGAAAAAGGCTCCATGCTCAAGAGTGCTCAGTACTGAAGAGTACCTGGTCAAAATCATTTTACTTATTTGTCTTCTACTAAAGGGATGTAACCAGGACAAAGTATTGCTCTTACAAGTCCACCCAGTCCCGTGCAGTCCCTGGAACCCCGTGGCACCACTTTTAAAATTTGCTGTGACTAAATAACTAGGACATTTGATGCTACCACACGTGAATCCTTTGCAAATAAAATGTCTTGACTGAACTCCTGTGTTTCACTGTTGTCCGGATGATGTTCAATTAAAAGCCTTATTAAATGGTGCTCTAGAAAGGTATTTTCTTCCTTTCATGTTTTCCTAGAAAAAGTTTGCAAGAAGTAGTACATGGAAAGCAGGGGGAGGTAATTGTGTCTTCATCTAATTACTAAGTAGTTTTTTCCAAAAATTTCCTAGCATTAGAGAGAAATTAGCAGTACCACATGTGTACAGCAGAAGCATCTGTCTTTGATGTATGACTTACATATCTAGTGAGACAATTAGGCGAACAAATGCTAAAAAACAGTCCTTGATACCTTATAAACAGCTGAATATGAGAAACCTGCCCATCCAGCCCAACACTTCACATCATTAGCATATAGGAATTTCAGCCTTTCCCTCTCTTGCTGGGAAATGAATGCTGAATCGCTCAAGAGAAATTGCTTAACTTTCTCTTGTTGATGCGGGAGCGGATAGACAGGCTAAACAGACTTCTGAACCCTTCCATAAAAAAATTGTGTCAAGAAGTGATGGTCCAGGAACAGACAGCCGTGACAGCAGCTTCACCTATTTATTTCAATGTATGATCCACATTGGAAGACAGCATAGAGTCCAGGGCCCCACCACAAAAAGCACTTTTCTAATCTATAACAGGCAGTTGCCCTGAGGAGCTCCTGGTGTAGCAAGGTGCTGATGCTGGTGCAGGATACCTGGGTTCTGCTCTGCTATCACTTATTAGTTTATTTCTCTTCCTCCCTACCTCAAGGCTCAGTTCAACCAAGCAGCATCCGCTTAACCTCTCTGGATTTCAACAATTTAGGCACTAAACCAGTGTTGTAATGCTTTTCTGAGTAGGCATGTGCTGTTGGTCAAGCCAGAGGCTGTTCTGTACCTGCTTTCAGCCAGCAAGAGTTTCTCAGCTGCTTGCACACACCCCCAAGCTTGAGCATTTAGCCCTTATTTGGAAGAAGAGCTAGGCTTCTAGAAACTGTGGACAGCAAGCTCTTTTGCCAGGTTTCCTTTCCCTCTGATTTCACTCTTACCTCCTTCTGCTTTTCTCACTGCAGCCAGTTCTGGAAGTGGAAGAGCCCAAGGGCCACGAGACCAGCTGGTCTTGCTCGGCCCCGGTCCAGCCAGCACGGGGAGCCTCATGAACGGGGCTGGCTTCAGCCCCATGGCCAGCCTGGTCCCATTCGGGAGGTCCTGGCGGTACTGAAAAGCACCTGGGCTGAACTTTGTTTCTGAATGCCACTCTGAAACCCAGTTTACTTGAGCTTGACTATCATGGTATTTTCTCCTTCTTCTCTCCTTCACCCAGGGCAGGCTGCAAGGCTTTTACATCAGCAAGCTGATGTCAGTACAATGTCAGCAGGACACAGACGAGTATTCCTGTGACTAAGAGCTGGCCAGGACAGGCTCCTCTACCTAGCTCCCGGACCAAGGCAGGTCTTTGCAAAGGTTTGCTAGATTGCCATAGAGTATGCACAGCTAGCCAGTGAGCTCTGCCAAATACTGCGTTAATTCTTGGTGACAGCTACTGCTCTACAAGGAAACAAAAGGCTGTTGGTATGGAGCAGGCACTCAGCCTCCTTGCAGCACTTTGTGAGGCGTTTAGCTTTAAATGTGTTTTGTCCCAGCACCTTAGCAAGGCCTTATGGTGCAATAGGAAGCTTAGAAGCTATAGGAATGCGTAAGGCCAGTCCTTGATTCATCCTGTAACCTAAAAATACAGACCGATTCCTGCAGCGGTTATTTTAGTACCAGACAGCAAACTGCTTCCTTGAGATGAAAAGGCTCAAATACCGGTACCCACCTCATAAACAGGATCTTGATATATATGGAGAAGAGTCAGACAATTTAGACTGCACGAGGCTCACACAAATGCAGACACAAACATACACAAACATGCCAGCAAGGCGAGATAAGCAGCACAGCTCTTCACAGAAATTCCTGCCTGTCAATCCTTTTGAGGTAAAATAAGTAAATAATAATAATTAAAAAAATAAAAAAAATTTAAAAAGAAAACAGTGAGGCTCTCCCTCGTGTTTCTGTTAGGCTTTTCCTGCACTTGAGAGCTACCAGTCTAAACATGCTCTCCCAGCCTTCCTACACCTGAAGGAATATGAGTTCATAAAAAGACTGCCAAGATCATGTAGCACCTTAATACAGCACCCAGTGTTTTCCTTGGTTCTTACCCTGGAGGTTGGTCCCAGCTTACATAAGAAGAGAAGGGGAAAAAAAAAACCCTAGAGAGAAGGTGTGTTATTCACAACACACACTGCGTATTTTCTGTTAGATAGACTGGAGAAGCTCTGGCTGTGTGTGTTTGAATTGCAAAGTGCTTAGGCTTTGCAGCCAGCCCCGGCGGTGGAGCTTCAACAAGGAGGGACACATCCTTGGGGAGTCCTGAAGTCATTTTAGGACCAAGCCTTTGCCGTTGCCCTTGCTGCTGCATTGAATCATTCAGTGCTACACTCTTTCTTAAATGCAGTAGTCTCCAGAAATATTTGAGAGTACTCCATGCCAGGAAATTTAAATCTCCTTAGTAAAACAAATAGCCACTGATTCCAAAAGGACTCTTCGGAAGTAAACATCTCTCAAAGTTTTGACTCCCTACTTATTTCCACCACTGGGATTTTAAGGGCAGTTTTTGTGTACAGGGAAGAGCCACGCACATCTGAAACCTGGTGAATCACCATTCAAGAGGTGGTTTCAAGGGTCCAGTTACCATTTTGAGGTCTGAGGATAGTGAGAGTTTCCAGATGAAAAAGTCCCTTCTCAACACTTTCAATACGCTTTTGCTTGTGCTCCACTGAAAATGAAGTACAAATGAACAAGCAAAATTGGGGATGTTGAACCTGAAGCACTTTTTATGGAGAAGAGGAGCAGGTAAGGTGAACAGTCAACCTATGTGACTGGAAGGACTGGGGGATGATCTCCACTGTAACACCACTGGAGTTGCCAGAGGTGCTCCAGGGAGGAACTGAAGCTGAAATCTTTATCGGCAAGGGATGCTATTTCAGGTGGGGATAGCTTTGGTGTTGGGCGGGATAACATCCCTCATTAAGCACAAACTAGTCCCCCTACTGCTGGAGCTGAGGAGGATCAGTACAGTTTGGACAAGCATACACGACTCCAGGACTTCCACACCCCTTGGTCTCCAGTGTTGGGTCAGAAATCTCACAGGCCAATTTTCACATGTTTACTCAGCTACATTAGCCTTTCCTTCCGAGAAACACAATCATGACAGCAACAAAAATCACCTTCTTTCACACCTCAGAAAGGGTTCAATACAAGTTTGTTTTGCTCTCAGGTTAGGGTTGGGCAGATACAAGGGTGTTGTTTCTGATTGTATCCAAGCTGGTTTATTCCTGCTTTGCTTTTGTGTGCCTGTTGTCTTTGGGAGAGCATTCCTCACAGTAATAAGGTGGCATCTCCCCAGTCTGCCTCCAAGCTACCGCTGACATTCATGCTGCAACCCATCCTCCGTCAGAGCGTGAGCAATCAATTACAGAGAGTCAACAGTTCCTTAGAGCAGTTTTTCCAAGAGTGAGTGAAAAATAAGAAACACTAGTAATTATGTCAGGTTACCACAGGCTTCTTACGAGAAAGAAAGCAGGCGAAGAGCGTGGCAGCTCAGCTGATAGCTTCTCCCCCATGGGCTCACACAGCAGCCAGCAGCCACTTTCCATGTGTCCCTGCAGCTGGGGCACGGCTCCGGTTAGGGGGCTGGAGAGCGAGGGAGGCTGTCTTGGCTGGTTTCAGGAATGGGTGGCCAAAAAGTAGCTTTTCGAGTTAAATCCTTCACTGACGTTAGGAGCAGGCACAAACACTCCAGGCTGACATCCCACCAAAAGCAGCAGCTGCTTCTTACTACTCTCCTGCCTCCCAGCCTATACGCCTCTGGCAAGGAGACCAGTGTCCCCCTTCCTAAGACTGAGGGGGGGGGGGGCAGCTAGCCCTGTCAGCGGTACCAGGGCAGTGAGCAAGCCCACATATGAGCACATCATTCGTGCACATTATTCAGGATACACATGCAACAGGGGCTGAATTTTGCTGGTACAGGTCCCCTCCGCTTTGGCTCTTCATAGCTTGTGGGTACTTTTCCTTTACAACCTGCGCAGTGCTCGTCCCGTGTATTTTCCAGCACATGCATGCAGCACTTTCTGTGCCTGCTGCTTCATAGAACGCTTTGAACTGGCTCAATAAAAACACATTTATGCCGATGCTGGCTTCTTTTGTCAGAGCAGAAACAGTCTGACTCCATCTCACAGACCTCCTGCGGCTCTGCTCCTGTTAGAGCCAGTTCAAGTGCCTTTGCTGTGCCTCGCCAGCAAGCATGCTCTGCTGCTGCCCTCGCACTCTCTTGCTTTCCTTACCACTCCCCCCCCATCTTAGGAAATAATTAGCAAAGAAGAAATAATAAAGCAATATAGAGTGCACTTCTGATGCTTCCAACAGCTGTTGGCAGCCGCATTCACATACTCCTGGTGCTGCTTGGCTTCACTAGAGAGCCACGTAAGCCTTCCTTTTTCAGGTGCCCCCCTGCCTCTGCGCACCTGGGCTGAGGTCAGATGAAGAGGAAGGCGCCCACGCAACACCAGCCTTTTGCAACACATGGAAATGGCAGGAGCGGGGAACACACGTTTCCCTCGGGGCAGAAAAAGCAAGCCTTTGCGGTGTGGCAGTGTCCCACTGCATAATGCCCTGCCATAATGAATAGGTAGGCTGTAGGTATAGGCCATAAATAGGTCCTATAAAGCGCTATTAAAGCAGCATACATCTGTGGTGTTGCTTGCCTCAGCCAAAAGTGTCACAAATTACAACAGCAGAAAGGGGTATCACAGCCTGATGAGCACTTGTGAGTGAATTTGCAGTTTGAGGGATAATGGAGTGACCAGGCTGCAGAGCTCCCTGGCACCAAGACAGGCACCAAGGGCACATCTCTCTACTTCTCACTTCTCGGGAGAGATGGCCAAAGAGGAAGACACAGCTCCTTTGCTATCTCCTCTCAGGCCCCAGCTGTTCTACTGAGAGCTGCTACAAAGATGTCAGTAAATAGCAATGACAGTGATGAAATTTCCTTCCAATAAGTGTCAAATACTCCACCGCAAAAGTACAGCCAGAGAGCAAAGCGATACTTTATTCTTGCACAAGGCCAGACATAAACAAGCACTCTTAATGGAGCTGGGGAAAGGGCTTTGCAGTCCATTAGCTACCTGCTGAGCATAAAAGTCTTTGGCTGTGTGGATGTACTGATAGGGTATGTTTCTTGTGTGCTTCTTCTGAATAACGAGAACAGAAAAATACGGACTGTAGTAAAAGCCATGAGAGATGCCTGTAGCTGCAGTCCTGCAAGAACAGGATTTCTGGTTATGGGCAGCTTAGAAGTAGCCTCTCTGTGGGAATAGCTGTTTGGTAGTGTTTCATCTCATCATCTGGTTCCACCTATGGACTTCTGCATAAGGGATATCAGGATTTTCTGACATCCTGGGAATCTCCGTGCCAGCTCTGCACCATTTGGAGCATTCCTTCTACCTTGCCATACACATAACATGGCATATGTTCACCGGTTTCTTATTGATGTCATATGATTGCAATATCCTTATCTGATTAGCAAGCTCAGGCATGCTTGGCTCACATTGTATCTCAATTAATTTTACCCACAAACATTGATGTACTAAGTCCTGAAACAATGGCGACATAACTCCCCAGGGTATTGTTTTGATTCCGTCCTGGAACAAGGTCACTCTTCTCTTGACTGATGGTTTTTCATTCTTTATCTTTTCCAAACAGTTGTTTCTTAAACAAGATTTTCATTGGCAATAAACAGAATAATCTTCACAAACAGTTTCAAAATTTAGTGTCTCCTGCTAGCTGTTGTTCAGAAGCTTAAAGTACATACTCTTTTACTGCTTGTTGGATCAAATAGCCAGATACGGATTTAATGTCTAAAGGCTACCTCTGCCGACCAGAGCACCCTGCAAAACAGAGATGCACAGCTAGCAAGCACACGGTCTCCAAAAGAAGTCTGATTGCGTTTGCAGAATGCCAGACTTACTGACCTGAAATTTTCTGGCTTCTGCCAGTGCCCAGGCTCTGTCTCTCCAAAGCACTGTATTACTCTACCCTATGTGCTTATACAGCCAGATGTCCACACCAGGTACTGTCAGGTACCTCTCACCGAGGACAGCTGGGAGAAGCTCTCAAGGAAGGCTTGCGTTCATCATTGCCTAACCTACTTGCCCATACCTCCCACCTGGATGGGAGGACTGCAGACCCCTTCCATGATGCTTTTTCACTCTTTACCTCATCAGCCCTGCTGAAAAAAGAGCTCAGAGCTATCCCAGGAGCCTGGCGGGCCACCTCACCCATCCTGCCTGCTGTTTACAACTCCACCCAGCCTGCTCCACCGATGTATCATGCTCCAATAAATATTACAAGCCACCTGTCTGGAGACAGTGGATCTCCAGCCACTTACATCTTCTGAGGCTTTTCTAAGCATCCAGAGGACTGGAGAGGGAGCCCCATGTGCCGGGTGGATGGTGGGGGACTGCGGGCAGCCGCCAAGCGGTTCAGCTCCAGACTTTCTTTCCAACAAGTGACCTGCAAGTGAAATGTGGGAAAAGTAGTATCCAGATCATCATCTGGTATAAATCAACAAAGCCCCACTAAAGACATTAAAGCTCTACTGGTTTACACCATCTGGGAAGCTGGCCGCAGGGGAGGACTTCTTAATGTTGAGTTTTTAGCCTTTATCACAGATATACATGGGAGGAAAGCTAGTGCCCTATCTGCTCTCAGCGAGCATTACCAACCCCTACAGAGATCAATAGGAGCTCCCTGCTCACATCAAGAGCAGAATGATGCCCTAAAATTAGCATGTGTTTGAATCAGTGCATTGTATCTTGTTTGCAGATTAGTAGCACTGAGTAGATATTGAGGGCATAGGAAAGCTAGCCAGTTTAAACAAAGTAAGAATTGACCTAAATTTCTGCTAAGCTGAAACTGATCTTTTTGGATAGGAGAGAGAAGAAAACGTGTCCAGAAATACTCATGTTTTGGTTTGTTTGATTATTTTGTGTCTTCTTGTGCACCTTCTAGATCCAGCAGACAAGAAATAGTAAAATTTCATATACTTTGTACTTGGGCTGAACCAGGAGGTGCTGGGCTCCTGTCCTCGGAACAGGCAACTTCTCTTCTAATTTATAGACCAACCAGATACTGACAAATAGGCTCTGGGTGGTTTAGCTAAATCCTCCAAAGCTGTGCCCATCAGCTAGCTATAAGCTTGGGCAACTCCTTGGTTAGCCCAGAGTGTTCTCAAAAAGACAAGTCATATTTGCTGTGTAGCATTTCACATATTCCTGAATGCTGTCTAACGATCATATTCTAAATAGCAAAAATGAAAGAAATCTGGAGTGAAATGAAAGGAAACATGTTTATTCTTTATATTTATGATAGCAATAAATTTCCTTAAGGCACTGCCTTTTTCATTTAATGCAGGGAGTACCAAATGTGGGCTGGGTAATGGATATTTTATGAATGCAGCCTTGCCTTGAGCAATTGATTGCTTAATTATTAGGTTAAAAGATTGAAGCATGCAAAAATAAGAAATTAAAAAAAAATTAATGACCATGAGCAAGTTATAATTATATATCGGTTTCAGCCAGCTAGTGGCTAAATTCCAGTTATAATAGTTTGTGTCTTCAATACACAGCTTCTTCCTCTAAGAATACTTTTGTAATATTTTACAACTTCTGTAGCTTACTGAAGAAAAAAAAAAACACACTCTGCTTTGTAGTTTATCTTTCTCTAAACCAGCTGAGATTTTTTTTTCGTTGTATATTTCTATTTCTGTGGATAATATTTTTCTTGCTGGAAGAACGTAGAGAGTGTATGCAGAGAACTGTTTCCTATAGGTCCTAGCACACTTCCTCCGTCTGCATCTAAGCCAGGAGGGAAAAAAAAAAACAAACAAGCAAGCTGCTATTTCACAATGCAAAAGTGTAAGCACTCTTGTTTTCTTTCTGCTCTTTTGTCACCTAGTTGTGCCTTTTTCTTGTTCACGATAGGGATATATCTTTTTTTTTAATCCAGCATAGTCCATGGGTGAATGATTAGAGATCCAATGAAAAGAAAAACTAAGGAGATGGACTGGTTACTGATGTGCAGTGTTTCTGCTTGTGTATTTATCCACTGATTCCACTGTTATGAATAATACACATATTCATCATGCCACTGCTTCAAGGGACAATGTTCTCATCCAGGTCCTCTGTGCATTTTAATTAGCCAGGGCTTCCCCTGAGATCTGGGACTAAAGGACTAAACTTATCTTTGGTGTAAATTGTACTGAGATCAGTGAAACCACTGAGACCTGGGATGAATCTGACCCAGGGAGAGAGACTCTCAAGAGCTCCATTTAATCTCTGTCGCAGCATGGTTTTCCCCAGGAATCTCCGTAGCCATCCATCTCTCTAACACACATAATAAATAATTTACTCTCAGATATAAGGGAGCACTTTGCTTCAATCTGCTAATGATCTTAGCACTGAAAGGGGCTCTACCATGCTTAAACCCTCTTTACATTGCCTGAGAGACTCGAAGTGCCATTACGGTAAAATGAGATGACAAGAAATAAAGAGGAGACGGTACAGTGAAGCATTTTGAATTATGGAAAAAATACTTATGTCCTTCACCTCTTTATGGCACATTTGTGGTACCTTTTGTACTTACAGCAGTTGTCAGCATTTCCACCGCAATTTTCAAGTGGATCTTCAGCTACTTAAATACCCAAGTAAGATTCATCTCAAGTCACCTTAGCTGTCCAGGCAACAGAGACTGACACTTCTGTGGGGGTCTCTTTCTGTATTACATATAGAGCCTACATGACTTGTGTAGAGGTTTTGACAGCTAAAGCCAAGTGAGATGAATCCCATTCCTAAATATCTGTCTGAACTCAGTCCCTTCTCATCAAGCTTGGTGTCCCCCTGCCACTTGCCTTGCATACTCCCTTAAGTCACGGTGAAGGGGCAACAGTAGGACCCTGGGGTTTGGTTTCAGCCATCTGCCAGGGCCTCCCTGCAAACACCAGGCCTGGAAACTGGATACAATTGCAAATAAAAACCATCATACATACACATCACAGCACAGAAAGCATTTAAAAAAAAAATGAAAAGAAATGTCAAGTCAAGATAGGCTTCAGCTCCAGACACCAGCTTCTGGTCTTGCTTATGTCCTGGCCTGAGCCCTGCTAAGTATGGCAAGTACAGCAGAGATCCTCTGAACTAATGTCTTTGTATGTGCTTGCTGCAATCCTTTCTTCACTTGCATAGGGTTTGTCCTCTGTCTGACCGACCCCCATGTTACATATATTTGAGGACTCTCCTCTCTAGCTCAAAATGACCTGGATGTTGGCTCTTCCTACCAAATGCTGTTCCAGTCTAGAAGCTTCCAATATAAGGAAGCCTTTTGTGATAGCTTTAATATCTCTGGTTAATTTCCTCCTTGATCTGCCCTTTTTTATTGCCCTAAGTAATTCATTTCCATCCCTGGCACTGCACCTTAAGAATTGATTTAAAATTAATACATGAATAAAACAGTATAAATAATGTATGGTTGCTGTATTTAATATTAATAGCGCTTAAATGAGGAAAAATTGCATACCTGCAGATGATTTGCTAAAGGACTGTGGGGCCATACTATTAGATTGCAAGGAGAGATATTGAGGTTGCCCAATGCTTCCCATCATAAGAGATTTTTTATTCCAGTTGCCTACAGATTTGTCAGACTTGCCTCCTGCAGAGATTCTTCTGAGAACAGACTTTTGCCTCAGAGTGAATTATTCACTGCTATGCACATTGTGAAAAACATCTCCTAAATAGCTCAGATGTTTCTGTGAATGAAACAAGGGAGAAAAGTGTGTTGTTTGCTGATGTAAAACAAGCTGAGTGAGCAGAGCTAGTAGCTCTGTGCTATGGAGCAAGAACTTGGTAGAGGTGTAGGCAGTCTGTCTTGTGATGTCCCTGTGAAAATTCCCCTTCTCCCCAGATTTGGCCATGTGAATAAGTGTTTGAACTTACTGAGCACAGACTCGCTGGAGCACCTCAGTATGTGTTTCCTTGCAGAGGGCATGCAGCAGCCTGGTGCTAAGGAGCTTGTCTGCATTTCTGTGCATCATGGCAAGCCTGAGCTCCTACACCAACAACGCTCCTCCTGACCTGAACTCAACAGGGAAGAGGGTCAGACCAAGGACAACCAGGGTGGTGGATGAGGACACAGGGTGGTGGATGAGGACAGGAGCCAAAGTGGAAAATAAGACCACAGGCTGGCAGGGCAAGGACTGGAAAGGCAAACTAGGAATTCGAGCAGAGCCCCAAAATGGTAAGGAGACCAGGATTTAGTAAAACTAGAAACTAAGGAGCATGAGATGGAGAAGAAAACACTGGGATGGGCAGTGCCATTCATGGAGATGCTGAATCTCCCACCGCTGGGCACCTCAAGGTGCCTTCACCCTCCTGCCAGCACCTGTGCCCCGTAGCTAGTGCAGGCTATAGTGCACCCAGAGCTTCTGCAGAGCCGTGACCTTCCCCATTGCCCTGTCAGGAGCCCAAGCAAGCAGAAACCTGGAGGTGAGGTTTTGTCTCAGCTTTCAAACATACCTCTTCTGTATGCTTTCTTAATCTGAAAGAGAAAGCACAGGAAGGCCCTGGTGTTTAGAAAACAGCTCCCATCCAGAAAAGCCACCCTCTCTCATCCTCACACTCCACAAGGATCACACACCATTTGCCTTGCTCACTGCTCAGCTCTGCTGTCACGCAGGTCAGATGAGCTGGGCCGGCTGGCAGGGATGGGGACTAGGGGGTGAAAAGACTGAGACCAAGGAGACCAGCGTCCACAGGACATGCCTGGTTTCCAGCAAGCAAGGGGTTAATGCTGGTCCGAGCCCTCACACAGGTGTAATGAGTCAGGACCGGGACTGATGGCTGTCAAGGAGGGAATACAGGAAACTTTCACTCTTTAGGAAGGAAGACAGCCGGGAGAAAGGATTGTTTCACACCCGATGAGCACAGGGCTCCATCAGACCAGGGATTTCACCTCGCTTTCTAATGAGTCAGTCAAATGTTCCTTTTGTTTCACATGCATCCAGTGTGCTTTCCACCACCACAGACACGGCCCTGCAGAGGACACATCACTGCCCTGCAAGCTTTTCTCTCCGTGGCTTTTCCTTACCATTTGTTCAGTTGTCATCTCACTGTGCCCTGAGGAGAGAAGGAGCTTCATGATGTTTTCACACCAGGGAAGTCCCGGTCAAGTTTCAGCAGCAATGGCTGGGCTGCTAGAAGCAAAAAGGTTGCTCAAAAGGTACTTTGTGTGTCTCTGGTGATGGTTTTGTGAACCCATTCTTAATCTTCCTGGCTGCGTGTGATTATTTTTGCGGTTGTGGAAGGAAGGAGCCAGTACCGAGATAAGCATGGTGGAGCCCAGAGGGATGTCCTCCACGCTGAGAGCCTGCAGTGACTGATGTGTGGGTGATTAGTCCTCTTGCACTTTGCCTGGTCCGAAGCCCTTCTTTGCTCTGCTCCCAGTTTTTTCTGTAGTCTCCCTAAGATAAGGGAGTGCTTATTCATTCCTTGGGTGACATAGTCAAATGTAATTAATGAGAATTTCCAAATATTTGTAGTGATGTCACTAAATTCCCAAATTCATTGGATGTTTTTTACATACTGTTCACTTATGATAGCAGCATAGCTTTAGAGAAGAGCAACTTCTGTCATTGAATGGTAATACTTTATCAAGACATTGTTTAGCTACACCACTGGCCTGTGCCACAACTCAAGTTCAGCATATTCTGCTGAAGAGGCAGGACTCAGCACCTCCAGATGAAGAAAAAGACAGATGTGACACTCCAGCACCAGGAGATAAATGGCCAGAGACAACAAGATATGTCTGGTTTATTTTAAAATAACACATAGGACATAACTAGTGGTAGTGTCAGACTCCATAAACGAGTCTGGCTCCCTACTGCAGACTGATGGAGCAGTCACAGAAATATGCAAATTTTAACCAGAATCTCCTGTGAGTCCAGCTTGGACTGAACGTTACCCCAAAACCAGGCTTGCAAACCTTGTGGCAAAGCAAGTGACAGCAGAAATGCTAGCACTTGTTGCTAGAGGGGCTGTTGGTTTTGCAGAGGAAGGCTGGGGGTAGGGAGGGAGAAACAGTCAGACTCTGCAACTCTATCTGGGTCCCGCAGAGAGATGCTGAAGAAGGCTAGATGGATGGGCAGCTATTTAAGGAATGGAGGAGCTTACGGCTGCAACTGCTGCACCCAAAAGGCGGACTTACAGGCCAAGAGACAGTTTGATGGGCCACCGACTCAAGGGATCCGTTTCAAACCAAGATGAGGGGTGTATAGTGTAAGGCCATGTATGGGGCCAGAAATATACCCAAGGAGAGTAATCCTGCACTAGCAGGAAAAAGGCCCCATCCACGTCTCAGTAGTGTTCTCCCTAAACTTAAGGCCAACCAGCTTGAATTCAAAAATACACCAAGCTCTAGCTTGTTATGGATGTGTAACTTGAGTTGCTGCCTCGTGATGGGGTCTGAATTTAAAGGGGCAACTTCTGTTTATATTTACCCCAGGTCAGCCTGGTTAAAACGCTGTTATTTTACCAGCGCAGCAGAAAGCAGAAATGGGTCCAAATCCTGAGATGCAGGTTTGCTTTGCAGAGCAGCGCACATTCATCTCCAAACAGCTGATACCTTGGCACCTTCTGCTCCCCTGGGATTTGCAAGTGGCTTCCCCCAGAGCGCAGCTGTGCCAGGGCAAAGACTCTCACAGCTGCTGCGGGGTTTGGATTTGGACCTGCTCAGGAATTGAACGTGAAGCTAAGAGCTAAAATGTGAGGCTGGGGGAAATCAGGCAGAATAACTGAGAGGGGATCAGCGGTCACCAGCAGGCTGCGGCAAGCTGAAGCGAGACCACATGTGACATGGACCAGGGAAACGTGAGCTCCTGGCAGGGTCCCCATGGATTTGCAGGTGCAGTCTCCAAGGGGTGACGACTGGTAGCCAGACCAGCGTTCATCACAAAAAAATGTTAACCATGAACCCATTATTTGTTGATGAATGTGGCAAAGCCAGTTCAGGAGCAGGCCAAAAAAATTAATGCATAAAACTGAAAAATGGCAACAGGATCTGCTTGGGCATTTCCCAGACAAAATGTTTCAATTTTTGATGCTGGGCTGACCAGGAAACTCCATCTTTTCTAACCAAAGGGGAGGAAAGAGGCTGGCTGGGGAGGGAGGAAGGAGTAAGAGTCACGCTCTGATCCGGGCTCCCACGGGAGATGGTGCAGCTTGGAGGGGCAAGGCTCGGCCTCATTGGAAATTCAGAGAGCAGAGCAGTTTCAGTTGTGTGCCTGCCCCATCCCTGTGCACTGGGAGAGCCCTTGAGCCATCAGTCCCTACTGCAAATTGAGCAGCCAGCGACTTTGAGCCCACGGCTCCCAAATTCCCTTTGAGTGTCCTTGCTGCTGACCTACAAAGCACACAAGTTTTGTTACCTCCATTCAGCGAACCGAGCTTGCTCTTCCTCCAGATTTCCTTTGTTTTTATCTAAAGGGCCGGAATCAAAACAAATGGTTTCTGCAGCCTCAAAACAAGACATAGTCTATATTTAGACATGTCAGAAATTCTGAATAGTAGACCCAAAGCACTGTTATTTCTATTTCTCAGCATTGCCAGCAAACCAAAATATCTGGTATTTGCTCTTCTCTATCCTTACTGTCACTTGGGAAGCCCAGGTTAATACAGCAGTGATAAAAGGTAATGAGACAGTCTGCTCAAGTTAGTACATCCAGGTTAGAGGGGAGCTTAAATCTACTGGATAAAAGATAAAAGATAAAAGATAAAAGATAAAAGATAAAAGATAAAAGATAAAAGATAAATCTACTGGATAAAGTCATCCTTAGTCTTTTTGCTCAGAGCTAATTCAATAGGGCAGAACAAGGTAAGCTGAGAAAACCCTTCTCAGCCCATGCCCACACTGCATCTGATGTCTGAGTCCAAACCCTAGCAAGGCAGCTCCCTGCCAGCCGGGTGGAGGGACAAGCTTTGCTGCAGCAGCCTGACGGGGATGAAGCAATCACCCCCTGCATAATGGCAGTTCAAACTTGGCAAAGGTCTGCTACAATTTTTCCTACTAGAGGAAAACATACATTTGCACAGAGCAACCATCGCCAATTACTCCACAAGCTGATTCCCCTGGGGCACAAAGGACAGAGCTGACCCATGAGCACCAGATATCCGGGGGCCGCTGCGGGGCCATGGCTTGTCTTGTGTACGTGAAGAGTGGCGAGCTGTGCAGGCAGCCAGAGGGGCTGAGACCCTTCGCAGACCCCTCCCATGGCACAGCCCTCCCAGGGCAGCCGCTGTGGTTTCAGGGCCCGAGGCCATATATGGAGCGGAGAGCAAACATGGAGAGCAGGACTGTTTAAATGCCTGAAGCCTGAATCGCCACTCTTCCAGATGCTAGGCTTTCTTGGAAGTTATATGTGCCGCACTTCCCGGGTGAGTGGTGTGCCGACATCCAGGATGCTCTTGTCAGGTCTGAGAAACAAAAGAGAAACAATTTGTAAGTTGCTGAGATGCTCAACCTTTGCTGCGGTTTGGTGACAAAAAATGTGTAGGAATTTCTCACTACTTTCTGCAAAGTGATGGACAAGGCATCTTGGGAGCAAGGGATATTGGGAACACCCTAACCTGTGAAGGAAAAGGGGAGCATGGGAGCCAGGTTTTAACCAGAGGGGGGAAATGCTGCAAGCCACAAATATCAAGATGATTTGCAGGGATGGGGGCTGCAAGGTCTCAGCTTCCTGCCAGCCTCTGAAAGTCACCCCCCTGCTCCTCTTCTGCTCCCCTAGACTGCCTGACCTCAATTTCTCCCTGCTGCTGTGTCCCTGGTGCTGTCCAATGACCCCCTAATCTCCTACAAACCTCAGAAGCTTAGTGAAAGCTGTGAGAGTGAGGTCTTCTCCAGCTCCAGCGAAATGTAAGAAGTCCATGAGGAAAGATGTCAGTGGTCCATAATGCAGAGTTGCAGCAGCCAGCGGGGATGGAGCAGGTGTGTGGCTGAGAGCAGTCAGATCTGATGGCATCGAGGGAAACATGGAAATACCAGGCACCCCATAGTCCTTCCAAACAGGGGAGCTTGAAGTGCCCACAAGAGGATGCGACTGACCACATCAGTGATGACATGTAAAGTCAGACAAATGGCTGCTGAAGGGGACTCCATGCTAAAGCAGCACCGCAGGAGTTATGAGATCCAGGGCTGTCTTTATCTGCACGCCCCGTGGCATCGTCTGCCTGAGATCTCCCTCAGAGGCAAGCTTACCTTCACCAAATGACCTGGATCAGTTGAAGTTGTCATGCCATAGCTGGAAACTATGCTCAGTCCCCAAAATATGAAAGTCTGGGAGCCATGCCCTCTTCCAAGTGCAAATCTCAAAGCACACACGCAGCTGTGGAGACCTTCCTGGCCAGCCAGGCTGCTGCCCCAATGAGGTTTTCTTCCTCTTCTTTATCTACTATGAAGGAAAAGAGATTGCTTTCATAGCCCTCTGTGCTCCCTTCCCCAAACAGCTGTCAGTGCCTCACGTTTTAGCCAGCTGCTTTACGGTAAGAAACACCTTTCCAAGCCTACCCTCACTTCATGTGTGCAGAGCCAGTTGTTATTGCCAGAGCAAAATAAGTAGTTTCTTCCCCCTGCCCCGTGGGCTGTGCATGCCGAGTCTGGTCCTTCCAGCCTTTGCTAGCCCCAGAAGAAAAAGGATTGAATGCAAGGACCCGAGCTTTTGCACTCAGGGCCAGAAGAAGCTGTCCTATTCCAGAGCTGCTGGAGCCTCTGCTTCAACGTACGTAGCTAACACACGTGTCCTGTTGAGTCCCTTCCCCAACAGCCTTGTGGATATGGTCTTGCCTTTGACATGACCTAGTCGTGCCTCTTGCCTGACTCCTGCATTGTTTCAAAGGCAGAATCCGAGGATTTGCTGGCACTTTAAAGCATTCGTCATCCTCTAAAGTTCAGTCATTTTGCCACAGGGCTTCAGGGCAGCTTGAGCATGATGCAGCAGTTCGGGTGCCTCAGGGTGACAGATGCAATCTCTCTCCAGCACATTCAGGTCTTGTTTTCGGTCAAACCTCTGCTTGTGCTGTATGCAGATGAATGGCAAGCACCCACAGGAATCTGCCTAACCGATACACACCCTGGCAGCTGAGCAGGAAAGGGATTTTGGAGCAGAAAGGCGCCAAGCACCAGCCGTCATGTTTCTTGCTGCCTGGCAAGCTCTCCGGCTCTGCAGCCACCCTCAAAGGCTGCAGGCAGTGTCAGGCAGATGCTGCCTGCAGAAACCAAATCCCACTTCCCCGGTCACGGCCGTCAGCACCCAGAGGAGATGCTGAAATTCAGCTGGATTCCAGGTGGCCACAGACACTCAGTGCTGCAAACACCCAGATGCAACCTGGCCGGTGGCTCCCTCCATGCCGGGGTCAGGATGGCAGAGCTGACGCGACAAGCTCTTCATCCTCACCGTGAAGCAGCCTCGCACCCAGTGACCGACACCTTCCTCCCAGAAGGCCACGCTGGCTGTTTCTGAACGGCTGCCCGAGCAGCATGAGGCAAAATCGTGGCAGCGACGGAGGCACAACGGCCCGATGTTATTGACTCCAGCCAGCGAGCGGGCAGTGTAATCTGTCTGCTTTTGTTCCGTTCGCTTGGTGGTGTGCTCTCATTAGCCCCCCACCGACAGTCAACCTGTCAGCAGGTCTGCGCTCCAACTGCCTGACCTCTGACTTCAACTCATTCTTCCACAAATTAATTTCCCAAATTGACAAATTAAAGTGCACAGTATGCCCAAGGTCACTAAATCACACTGGGTTCTGGTAAATGTCAACCAGCGTTGGGCCGGGGGGGGAGAGAGAGAGAAAAAAAATAAGGGGAGGGAGGAGAGAGAAGGTAAAAAGGGAGAAAAGAAAAAAAACACATTCATTTGAAAGAAATTGACAAAAAACTCTGAAGTGTAGTTTCTGATTTGCAGAGGATGATGCTGTGTGAGAGCAATTAAAATGCAGGCTGACAGCTCTCCCAGCACACAAAAAGGGCTGAAACACAGACGGCCAAAGCCCTGTGCCTCAGTAGAAGGTCAGTGCAGCTGCCCAAAATGGCCTCGGCTGGCCTGGGAAAATGGTGCCACCATAAAGCCCGGGCTGGGTCTCATCTCAGTTGTGCTGCTGCCATGCTAACAGGTCGCAATTAAGTTTTTCCTGATTCCCATCAGCTGAACGGGAATCCCAGCCAGGGGCTTGACGCTGATGTTGGGCAAGCACATGCGTTCCTGGGGAGAGGGCGGGAGGGCAGACTGGCATCAGGAAGCCCCAAGGAGTGAAAAGCATTTACCATTGCACAGAGCCCCATCGAGCCTCGAGTGCCAACCAGCAACACGTGGCTGGGAAGGACCCGCGGGGACATCAACCCCAGGGCCACCACTGCCACTGTCGCCATGCTGTCCAATCCCTCCCACAGACCAAGTGAATGCCTTTCTGCCATACCCCCTGGCCAAAAGCAACCAGAAACCCTCCAAGCCTCAGTGTAGCCATGGTTGATTTGTATTTCTTCATGCGCCAGCATTGCCTTGATCTGAATTCATGCTTTCCTCTCCTTTGTGTTTACCCAAGGCTGTATTTAAAGAAAGCCACCACGTCCCCTCTCAGCCACCACTCGCTGGGCAATGGAAGCCAGAGCTGATACAATGGGCTCCCCACTCCCCTGATGCTCGTAGTAGCCTGGCTCCTCCCTGCGCTGGCAGGGCTTCGTCTTTGTCGACCACGGCAGACAGCAGTGCTCCAAGGGAGATCTCGCCCTTCTCTGATGGCATTGATACTCCCCTGCCTCTTGGGAAGGCTATGACTCATATACCCTACACTCGCATTTGTCTTTTTCATGGTGGCATGATATCTCTGCTTCTTAGTTACCCCCGATAAACTAATATGCCCAGGTCTTTCTCTTCTATGCTTGTTTTGAGCTGATAAGCCTCCAGCTTATAGTGGAAATTCATGTTATTAGTCCCTAAGTGCATGACCTTGCACTCCGTAATATTGAATTTCATCCCATTTCTATTAGTCTGGTCCTCAAGGTCAGTCAGTGCTTCCTGTATCGTACCCCGATCTTCTTGCATAATAACTATGCTCCCAAAATTACTGTCATCTGCAAATTTAATCCACACACTCCTACCTTTCATGATGAGGTCATTACTGAAAATATTAAGCAGAATCAGTCCCAAGATTACTCCTTGAGCAACTGCACAAGTAGTCCCCCTCTATCCTGATCACTTCCATTCCACCGCCACCTGTATTCATCCCTTCCTTAGCCAGGTCTCCGCACACTTACTGTTCTTCTACCTAACCCCATCACCCCCCACTGAACAAATAATTTCCCATGTGGCATCATATCAAATGCTTTGCTGATAGTCAGATAGATCAGCCGTGCTTCCTTTACCAGGAAAACCAATTAGCTTTCTTTGATAAGGTATCAGGTTCTTCTGGCACAATTCACCTTTGATAAAACCAGGCAGTGTACAATCTCGCTTTCTGTTTGTGTCCTTTATTCTTTCCTCTAAAGTCCCCAAAGATGTTTTGCCTTGCACAGAGCACTGATGAAAGTACGCTGGCTGTGCAGACAAAAGCCGCGAGCGTTGGCCCATTAGCAGTGTTTTCACCTAGGAGGACACCAGAAAGAAAGCGCTGCCGTTGCAGTGATCATTCCTCTGCCCTTTCTACAGCCTTTGTACAGTGTGGAAGCAGCAGCATTTGGCACAACCTCTGTCCAAGTCCAGGCGTGGTACCTGGTGTAGAATTTAACTACACTACCAAAAGCCGGTGTTCATTACAAACAATACAGAGCAGACTAAGAACAGACACTCCTGCTTCATTCTCCCTGTGCATAGCACTTTGTGGTCCTGCTGAAATATGTAGGACAGTTCACAGAGTAAATGATTACTCTATAAACGGGGTTCAGTGTCTGCCATCTGGAACAATTTCATTGCTTGTCTGAGTTGTTTCTATTATCAGTATGGACAGTTGCCTCTTAACAGATATATAGTCAGTGCCATCATATCATTCATGAAGTCACTGACAAGTGGAGAACTGAGGTTTTACTCTTCCTTCATCAAGACAAAACCACCAGTCTGCATTTGCTGGAATCAATGTTGTGTTTCTGCAGGGCTCAGTTCTGCACAGCTGGCCATGCAGGGAAAGAGGTATGGGATGAGGCATAGGGCGCTGCCGCGGTAGGCAGGGTATGAAATGTTTAGATCACCGATCTGCATGCAACCCTAGTGGGCAGAGGTTATTCCTTGGCTGTATTGTGGTTCTGTGAAGGGGATCCCTGTATCATTCGTCACCCTGTGAGCTGAGGGCAAGGAGAGACAGCGGCTCTTGTCCCCTCCCGTCTTCTCCTTCCCTGGGTTCAGGACTGACAGCACAAGGCAAGGCAATGTCTGTTGAAGGAGGGCATGGCAATACATTCCCTTAATTCTCAGAGTGCAGCATCATGACTTTGAGCAGAAATCCCTCGGGGTCCCCCTTCCCGCTAAGTCCCTCCTCTGGCTTGCAGGGGAGCAGGTGCTTACTGCTGCTCTGTCGTGAACACTGACGCAGCTCAGGAGGGAGGGAGGTGGGCTCTGCCCGTCACTGCCTGTCATTTGCTGCAGCGAAAAACAAATCAGGCAAATAGTCCTATATATTTTTATGTGTTTGGATAAAAGGTGGCGTCATCCTATTAGATATCTGAGGGGAATTCTTATGCACTCTGACTACCTTGCACTGGCACGTAGTCTGGGTTAAAGACCAGCTGAGAGTAAACTCCTAGTCATAACTCATCTGAGCATGGTCAGGCAGGTATGAATCTGTGCATGTCACATGGAAACCGCCTGCTTTCCTCTTCCCTGCTCGCAGATGGTAAAACAGAGTGTAAAAGCAAATCATTATCTGAATAATTTTATTTGTTTTCTGGGGTGTTTTTACTATGGTATATCCTCTTCCTTGTAACAATGACATTGCACCTCTCCAGCTAGCAGTTCAGCTCATAAAATATGCTCTTCTGAGTAAAAAATGATCATGTCACCCAGAAGTCTTAATGTTACTTTTAAGACCACTAATTGATTCTGCTGCTCTGATATCCTCTTGCAAGGCATTCCAGAGCCTAGGAACATTAACAGGCAAATGCTCTGGCACCAGCTGTCTTAAGCCTAAATCTAGTCTCCACCAAAAGGCTGGCATTAGATGTCTTCTCATTTTACATGTTTGCATTTTTACAACAACATTCCACAGTTTTGAGGCTACTGTAGGTTGGCTGAAGAGTCAGTTTGGTGACCTACAAGCTGAGTCTTACCTCAGGAGAAGAAAGGTAACGACCACAATAGAAAAGAGAAATGTAAGTTGTTCTTTGTGTTAGCTCTGGAGAGTGTACATCTATGGGTGCATCTCCCAGGACATGGACATGAACTAGTGAGGCCATGTCATGTATTCTCCTGGGCCCAGGGACCTAAGTAAAGGAGGGTGTTTTGTATGCATATTGGTTGAAACACATGAAAATGCTCCCCCCTCCTTTTAATACTGCATGCTGCTGCACTCTCCTTGCTTCTGCTCGTGACAACGATGTCCTCCTGTGTGCTGCTCTTCCACAAACCACACTGGGCCAACAGTTAAGGCAAACACAAGGGGACACGAAGTCTGTTACAGCAAATACTAAGCCAGCAGCGCTAGAAGTCCCAGGGTGCCAACCAGAATCACCTCTCCCATCTCATAACACGTAGTGATTTTAATTTAAGAGAGATCAAGCCTCAGTCCTTAGTCCCGGTGTCTCTTTTCACAAAACACAGGAAGCAAAAACCACAAACCACAGAGAACGTAAAAAAATTCAAGCAGGCTACCAGTTTAAACCTCTAGCTTGGAGCTGGCAGGGAAACACTCTAGGTTTACCCTGGTCCACATGAGATCAGCATTTCAACCTGTTTCTTTCAAGCAGCCTGCTAGTTGTGATCAGAGTGTACACATGGGATTTGCTGCTTTCAGTGTGGTAAAATAAAGCACAAAAAAGCAACTACAAAAGTCAGACACAGACACAGAAAAGAAAGGCAAGATCATTTATTATAACCAAAACTTTGCACTTCGTGTCACCAAGTGGACTTGTCAGTCTCACATGCATAGCCAAGGAAATCAACCCTAGACCCCAGAAATTATGCTACGTATCATATGACCTGCTGGCATATTAATACCCTTTCCTTTTTAAATCTTTGCTCTCCCTTCGGAGCCTGCCCTCTCAGTGGGGATCAGACTGACACATTATAGGCTCAGTTTTCTTTCTGAGCTGACAACTCGTCCAGGAAGAGCTGGTTAGGATGTCAGTCTTTGGAGGATACGTAGAAAATTCCAATGTGGAATTTGCATATCATCACTTTACTGGAAGGTATAGTAAGAAGAAATAAATACTTCTCCCTTCTAGGGCAATACCTTCAGCTTTTAGCCAGCATATCGCACTTGAAATAAAAAAAGAAATTTGTGCTGAGTTTCACTGAGTGACAATCTTCTCAATATTGCTGAGCTGAGAAAAAGCCCGTACAGAGACAGCCGCTCTGGGCATCTCCCTTTCCCTTCCCCTCACATCTATTTATGGAAATATTTAGAAATTGCAATATAGTCCTTATTTTAGGTGACTCCAGTTGTTACCTTTGGAAACGTTCCTGAAATGCTGCCTATAAAAAAGAACGCTATATAAAATGCAGTCCAAGAAGATAAAATAGGAAACAGAAAACCTGAGAAATGGATTAGTTGCTTCCACCATCTTCCCAACAGATAGATTCTGATCACAGAAAAACCACACCTGAAGTCAGTATTGGTTGGCCCATTACTGAAAATGCTAAGGTTTTTTTAAGTAGAGCAGATGATTGCATAATTATGCCAATGTAATATTACCTCATAGTTATACCAGAGTGATTGTCCTGTGAGTGCTTTTACTATGCAATAGAGGCTTCATTTCCCAAATCCCATTGTAAGTATACACTGCATGGATACAGAGTTAAATAAATTCAGAGGAAGAGCTACACCTGGGCACCAGAAGCCATATAATCATACCACTGAACTTCTCAAGGTAGCCCTCATGTAGGAGCCCAGATTGACTGGTGTCTGGAGAACGTTTGCCTCTCTTCTCCACAGCTGGGTCCTCTAACTCAACAATGAGAGTCAAGTCCTTATACAGGCCAGCTACTACTGGTGCCTAATTTAGAAACAAGCCTTTGGGTGATGTCCGTGGTCAAGAGAGGAATAAGAAAAAAACTGATCTTCCAGGGGTGCCCTCCCTCAGCTGAGAGAATTGGTCCCAGGACCTCAGCGGGTCTAGCAGGCAGCCCAGTAACACATGGAGGTGGGAAAAGCAACACCAGCAGCCGTGGAAGGAACATGCTCAAATGCAGAAACTTTGATACCTCTTTTTGAAGAGTGTCCACTGCAGCTGATGCAAAAAAAGAACAAGGTTATAATTTTGTCATCTTCCACAGTTCCCTGCCTTGTACCACACTGGAAAGACAAACTGCTCTCTCCTACTGAAGAACAGATGTGAAAACATGGGTTATTTACGCCTTCTCAGCCACCACCATATTTCCCCATAAAGTCTGTCACAATACAGCCTCAGTGACCTAGCCAAATTTACAAGGGGCAGGCCATAAAAGTTTTAAGTGAAGAATTTGGGAAACTACCTACATCCTGTGTTTATTCTATGATCCGCTTGTACACGTTTTGGAGCTCCTTTCACTGGAAACTCACAGGAAAGGTATTACCTCACAGACTTACCACCAGGAGAACAAACTCGTTAAGCTTAGCTGAAACTTGTATCTGCAGGACAGATGAAGGATCAGAAATGTATGAACTCTTTTCTCCCAACTTTTGTTGAGCAAATTCCTTTCTCCTAAAAGTTACTTGCCGAAGTGGTTCTGGGTGACTGTTTCGAGAGGCCTTGCTGTTTTCTCTGGAGAGCCATGCCCACATGATCACAAGAGTCCCAGCCTGTTTAAAAGACCGGAATGACTTACACCAAGGCAGGACTGCTGCGTGTCCAAGAAGAGTTTCTTGTGTTTTGCTTCTTAAAAAGAAGGTCACTCTTCAAAAACACAATGTGCTCAAAGTTAAATCCTTTCCTCTGTATCCTTCTATCCATAACACAGAAGGTAAATAGGTCGTGGCTCCTAAAAGCAGCTTTAAATACAGATGTAATTCTCCAAGCCTGGGACCATCAAGAGGTTTTCAGTCCTGCAGCTCTGAACTCACCTGTCTCAATAGCTTTGTCCATAGTGGTCTTGGCACATTTTTGCCGCAGTCCTTTTGTGTCACATTCATACTGGCCAGCTCATAGATGGCCTGACTTGCATCAGGCAAAAGCACATTAAAACCTCATTCCAAATCTCTGCAGCTAACACAGTACACTGCCACCACAGTGATAAGAGCAGAGTTAGGTGGACAAGGACACAGCTACAAGCTGATGACAGAATCTCTCCTCTCATTCACTGAATACCAGAAAAGTCCATGTCTCTTCAGCAAGCATCCAGTTAACTTCATCTGTGAGAAGACTTTTTTCCTCAAAAATTAAAGAAAAACGAACCCTAAGTCAATTAACTGACTGGTAATGAACGTACCTTTCTTGCAGTTTTTCTCCCACTATCGTTCATGGTAGAAAGAGGCCATGCAGACAGGCAGATTTAATTAGGGGGAATAAAATGTTGTGGGAAGTCCCATATCCATGACATTGCTGTTGTTCTCCAAGGATCCCTTTCAGAGGTTCTCCTAATGTTATGAAGTTGCATCCTTCAGGTTTGGGGACGGGTATGTTAGGAGCACAACTTTTCTCTGAGATAGTTCTTTGCCCTGACTTACATTGAAGTTAAAGTAGACCGAAGAGTCCACAGGGGCCAAGATGTCAAGGGGAAATCATCCCTTACTGCTCTGTCTGAAGATGCTCCAATAGTAGGATAAGGTCAACTCTCTCAGTAGAATCGCTACTGAAGAGAGAGCCCAGAGAAGCTCTGAGGAGCAAGCCATCTGTCTTGCTTCTCTTTTTACCAGGAAGCATGAGAAATGCCTGCAGTTTCTTAGGTCCTTTTCACTCTTTCTTTAGGGGTTGCTCTATCTCACCAACACTGGGGAAACTCAAAGCAGCCTGGTGTGCCCTGCATCAGAAAGGCAGTGCATGAGCTGCTTATCTGCATGCACTGGGCCCTTCCTACACAAGGCAGGTGAGAGCTCCTAGGTGTGCACGCCAGCCAGCCCTACTGCCCAGCAAACATGATGCATGTGGGACAACACACACCTGCTGCACAAGTTCAGTAGGGTTGCCATGCTAACAGGAAAAGGCACTTCAGCTTTGATTTCCTGATACCTGGAAGCCCAGCAAGGGACCACCTTAAACTGCAGGCTATCAGATTGCCACCAGCATACAGTGCTCCACCTCCAAAACTGATAGGTGTAGCCAGCCTGCATTTTCTGGGTTTGTTTTTCCCTAGAGGGCATAATCTGGTCCCTGGTGTTTTCCCTGTACAGTAAGCTCACACCATGTTTGAGGAGGAGCTGGGATTTCAGTCAGGAAATCTCTGAGCAGTAACTAAGTACTTTCAGCATCAGCTATGGTTGGCTCTGTAGTTTCATCTACAGAAGAATCATCCTCAAGAACAAACGCCCTGGGTGGGGCATGGATGGGTCTCCCTCCTTGCCCCCACCCCCAGTGCTTTGAATACTCCAGTGTTTTGATTTTTAAAACATATGTCTAACAAATGTAGCAGTGATAATGAGGAACATGTCAATCTGCCATGTTTCCTGTTCAAATTTCCGTTTTCATTTCTAAAGTTCAAGTATATCTTGATCCCCACAAGATAAACCTGAGCAAGTACAACAGAAGTGTGGAGAGAAGAGGTGAGAGCTCAGAGACACAATGAAAACCAGAACCACTGCACAACACAGCCGGACTCTGCTGGGGGGGTAAGGCTGGCCCAGCAGCCCCATCTCACCCTCACAGACTGGTTAGATCGAAGGACCTGACCCCCAGTTTCGACAGGGCCTGTGCACCACCCCGACGGGCTCCGTTGCGTTCAGTGTCTGATAGATTTGCTTTCTGCTGCCAAAGAGATAGTGAAAGTTTCTGTGGCCAAACTCTCCACTTCCCTCTCCTTCCCCAACTGCATCTAACAATTATTTTAAACTTATTCGAGCACCAAAGACCACATAAACTAGCGCTTTAAGTACCTGAACTGCCTTGTGCTATGTCTTCCACTGCCCAGAGCCCTGCCTGCCTCAGTGGATGATGCTGAGACCTCACAACCACAACAGGGCACCACCGCACATTACACAAACACACACGCCATCCTTCCCTGCAGGAGGGGAGATGTTTCAGGAGAGAGATGACAGAGAGACAGTTTACTCTTTCAAGCACAGCATGCATGCAGCATCCTCCTCTATCAGCAGCCACACAGCTAAATTTTTACCAGCGTGAAAATACTATTCCAGTCTCTTAGCACACTCTCTTCAGTTTTTTAGTACAAAAACAGCACTTTGACTCATTCTCTCAGTCACAAACCAGTTCCTAGAGTTTGTGAGTCAATTCAGATCAGTCCATCCTGACAAACTTTTGTACGATTTTTATTCTAAGAATATCTTTACTAGCCTTAAGATTAGAAATTATAAGAAATACAAAAAGCTTGGGGAGAAGGGGAAGGGAAGAGAGAGAAGAGCGTTATCTAGCGTTATAAGATAACATTTCAGAGGTTTCAGAAAAGTGACAAACAGAGCTACAGAAAATTTGATTGGTTTTGCCAAAAGCTCTACTGAAAAAAGATAGTCCAGATATCATGTAAGTAAGAGCAAGGAGATAAAATATGGAAGTGCTATAAAGAGATGACTTTTGAGATGAAATCTCATCCTGCTTGCCACAATCATGAGGAGTTAAATTAGGCAACCAAATTCTGGCTATATCACCAACGTGTTGGTATAGATAAGGGCAGTTCACTTTAACTATTGTTCATCTATTCACATGGCAAGCTTTGAGACCAGCCAACCTACTCTGATAAACAGCATGACTTACTACCACAAGTTCCTCCTAGCTCTTGTTACAAGCGTGCATTTCATCGAGCAGGAAGGAGGCTCCCCTTGACCACAGTGCCAGCCAGCATCTAGAGTTATCTCTTCCTCCAAAGGAGGCTCAGCCATTATTGGTAGATTTGGCAATCCTCCCACTTGCATGCGATCAGAGAGGGTTTCCACTGACCCACTGTCCTCAGCTGTCCTTCACTGCAGCTAGTGAACAAGCCTAACAAAGCCAAATAACTAACCTAATAAATGGGTTAAACACATTTGTCTTCTACCCCAGCTGCACCAGTCCTGTGATTTTTCCGCACCTCTTAAAATCAGGCCACTAGATTTAGTCCAACACATAGGTGTCCAGTGCCATTTTGGATGTCTTTGGGTGTCCAGGACATCTAGGGCAGAGATGCACCCTTCAGGAGTGGGAGATAGATGCCAGATGGGTGTGGAGAAGCGCACTGAGTGCTTCTGTGTAGGCACCACATTGCTTCCTCCCTCTGGGCTGAACCTCTAAGTAACCACACTTGCTTTTCCAAGTCTAAAAACACTGATGTTGTCTTTGAAAAAAGAAAAAAACAGTTGTACTTCAGCATAATCTTATCTTATAGACCTTGACAAGCCATGATTAAGCATTTTCTCCGCTGTATCACTGTGGGGAAACAGTAAACATCAAGAGAGCAAGTCCCAGGACAAAACTGCAGAATCTGGCAATGGAGCACCCAAAATCCACATCCTTTTAATACACCAGTCCATTGTTATTAACAATGAACTTTCCTCTGGCAAATCTTTAAAATTCACAGCACACTCGTAATGATGTTGATTGCTAATTAGCAATGCACCAGGAACGCGGTATTGATCATTGCATAATAACTTACCAACAGGTACTTCTGCTGGGGAAAGGGAAGCATCACTTAAAACGCTGGACACTGTGACATTTGGGCTGGTAGGGGATGGTCTGGCTGCCTCTTGCCTAAGGTTGAGCAGACTGATCAAGTGTCACACCCAAGGTCACCCTGCAAGCCCGTGGCTCAGGAGGGATTACAGCACGGCGAGATCCTTTGTGACACTCGCTCTTGCCCTCCCAACTCTAGACGCCATGGCTCCTCATCAAAATGTGACCTGCTTAGATAAAAATACCCAGTATTGTTTCACTCTGGAGCAACCGGTATACAAAATATCTACAGCCTGGTCTTGTTCTGTTTTCAGCGAGCAGCACAGGTTTTCTGTCCTGCCTGTGTTACTTTCAACACGCTGCTACTGGCAAAATTGCATAGCTAAATTGCAGGCAAGAATCACTGGAAATGAGAATGAGCCCAATCAGCATATATTGACATAAACACACCTCATCATACCATCAACACATTTGGTGAGATCATACCAATCAATCCTTTCAGTTGCATCCAGAAAAATCACCATCTGCCTGAGAGGAGAGGAGGAAGCAGGCAGCAGGCCGGACTCTCCGGGGTGAGTGTCCTTCAGAAAGTGCTGGCTGGGCGTCGCAGCCTGTGTGCATGTGCGGTGAACAGATCGAGTTTTGTGAGCAAGCAACTCAAGGGTTCAGACACACAGTCTGTGTACAGGGCTGAAGGAGTTACTATATGTCAGCCAAACCTCTGTAACTGTCCGTGTCTGCGTTTTTAATCTGTTTCAGTTTAAGCTTCTTTCATCAAGTTTTCAGCTAAATGGCATTACCTCACATCTCGGGCAGACCGAGAGCACACACGGCAAACATCTACCGAGGTTGCCACAGCTCAGCTGACATGTGGTGATTTGCTGTGCTGCTGTTACTTGCTCGTATGCAAGAGCACTACGTATAGGCAACTCGCACAATCAGGTGAAAACAGAGTGGTGGGTGAAAACTAGCTCGATCCTTTAACATTTTCTTTCTAAAATTCAGAAGGCTCAGAAAGTTTCTTTAACAAAGTAGAGATCTTTAGGGTGGGAATCAAATCTCGGGTTGGGTTATTAAGCTGATGCCACTGAAATGCTTTTTCAGCGTGAAGCCTTTCACTGAAAGTTTTGCTGCCTGGAACTAGAGAAACCTAAGAGCTGTGCATCAGTAGTGAGGTATTCCCTGCGTCAAAGCAAAGCACTCTTTGCAGGGTCTTTAATGATGTAATAGGTGACCCTTACAATGAAATCATAAACCTAAAGCCATTGAACTTTGGGACTCCGCAGGAACTGAGTCCTCAAGAGGCACTCATGGGTGATTACAAAGAACAACTGATGTTATGACGTTTCTGAATTTCTCAAGAAGGTCTTTAAAAAGCTCAGCTCTGACTAAGGCTGTAATACAGCCTATGCATCATCAGTGAATTCCTGCAAGTGAGGAATATTCATGGCAATTCAAAGTTCAAAAAAAGCCCATCACTCTGCCAAGAGGAGTTCAATAGAAACATGCTGCTATCTGAGGACAAGGGAACTGGAAGAGTCTGTTTAAGGTGGAAGGAGATCGTTCCACATTTCCAACACAAAATGCCTACAAGACTCAGATGTGGAAGTCCCTTTCGATTTCATCTCCCGTTGGGGCTTACTGCAATCACAGCTCCACAGCACAACTTCAAGCATTCACTTTTCTTTCTGTACCTTGACATCCTTTCTCTAAAGAGAAAAGCAGTAGCTCTAGAATTCCTCACTGGAGGTGTTCCAAGGTTTGTTTCATGCCTGCTCAGCAACTTAAGGCCTTCAGATGGAAGGTGAAAAGAAATGCAAAGGAGGGTCATTATTAACAGGTATGGTCCCCTGGGGTGAGAATATCTTCTGCTACAGAAAAAGTTTCTGCACTTTCCAACTGTTGTTACTTGAACTTGTGACATAGTGTGGAGCTGCTCATTTTCTCAGCAATTAAATCTCAGATGTTACTGGGGATGTTTCCAAAAACATTCCCATGACAGAAGAAGAAAGACAAATACCCGCTGCTTTACCAGCAGCAGAGGAAGCATTTGCAAGCAAGGCTTTGCACACCAGGCTGAAAATCTACTTGATTATACCAACACATTGTGGTGTGATAAAGACAGTCAGGTGTTCAAAAACTGAAACAAATGGGGTTTTTTCCTTCCCATTAGAGCTGCACGTTCCAGTGACAAGGAAGGCACCTGGGGTGAAAAGTGTCATAATTAGGCCTTCATTAGCTTTGGGTTGCCGACAAGACCTCCCTCTTTCATGTTCTTGCAGTCTGTCACTTCCCTAATAGAGCAATATCGCACTGAGTATACACCCCCAGAGCAACAGGGAACCAGCCCAGCCAGTGGATTGCGCCACAGGTCAGGTGCTTGCTCTTCAGAGAGCCTGAGGTATCCTCCTGCAGCATCCCAAGCCAAGGGCTCTGCTGGATCCGGCTGTCCAAGGTGTCAAAAAAAAGTGATCTTTTATCAAAGCACCTGGTTAGTTGCAAGGTGAACCACCTTAATTCCTCCAAAAGAGCTCCTGAATGCTGTCTCAGAATATCCCAGCACAGGTTTCTGGCTGGCAATGAGGTCACAGCTTCTTTATACCTCATCAAAAATGTGGCCTTGTGCCACCAACATTGTCAACCGTCCTTATCACTTCAACCAGGACGGGCCAAAACATGCAAAGAGCCTCCGTTCAGTCACTCTCTCTGCCTCTCCTCAAGGTGATCACCTATCTTTTCAAGCATTTCAGGAACGCATTAAGTCATTCTAGACAAGCTTTGCTATCCAGCTAAACAAATGACCCTTTCTGAGCACCAAGCAAAATAAGGGCCTGGGAACAATTGGAGGAAGTGCACCAAACAGACGCTCCTGCAGTAATTACCATCATTCACTTCGGGGAGAGGGGGAGCAGGGGAGCACCCTAGCTAGGACCACCCTCTCCTCTGAGGCCAGGGTCTGCTCCCATTGTTCTCACCAGGAGCCATGCCACCACCTCCAGCGGGAGCAGAATCAGGCCTTGAATCCCCATTTCCTCTTGGCCGAATGAACTGCAGTGTATGCCAGTGACAGCTAAATGAAGGATTCCTTTTTCCAGAGGACCGGCAACAGCTCTTAACTCATAAACTTAAGGTAATTGACATTACAAACAAGCTTTACCCACAGGGACCCCAGAGCAGTCAACAATTGTGCTTTAATGAGAAGGGGGGAAGTCTTTGCACACCGCGGTAGGACGTTCTAAGAAAAGCTCTTTCCCTTTTCCAGGCAAAGCAATGATTAAAGTCTGTGCACGAAACCCGGCAAGGAGGGAGGCCTTGCTGAAAACGCCTTTCTTCCTGGCTTTCCTGTGGAAAAAAAACACGGGGAATGAAAAATGGTTATTGAGACTGGAGAAGGATGACAGCAGCCAGTTAACAAACCCAAACAATAAAAGAGGAAGCCAAGCTTAGATGAAAAAGTTGGAGATCCCAGAGCTCTGTAGTTTTGCACACAAAGGCCATCTAACAGAGTTCAAATACTAGTATGAACTGCCACAGAAGGGCAGAGCATGGGGTGGAAGTGCAAACCCAGGTACTATATGAACTCAGCAACCTAACAAACCTGACAAACTTAAGAGGGTATCCTGCCTCACAATCTCTCTTCTGTTTCTCCTCCTGACTCAGCAAAGGCATGGTGGGTTGGGAGCACTGTGTCAGCGCTTCACAGTGACACCAGTCCTGACCACAGAGGGGAAATGAAGTAAAAGAGCAGCACACAAGAGCATCACTGTTTGCAGGACTGCACTTGTCAATGCTTATATGGCGCTGCTCAATTTTCACTTTACCTGTTGGGCACAAAAAGGCACTCATACTTCGTAAGGACATTTTTGTTTAAATGGCTCCTTCTCGACCCTAAATAGAAGAGAGCTGACCCAGAAATTGATGAGACCTTTTTGCATATATTACATTCAACAAATTAGCAATTTATTGGAAAAAGAATGGCATAATGAAAAATCCTATTATTCACCTTTATCAAAATGTTAGTGTTGCTGACCATGTTTCTAATAGTAGACCACAAAGCCAACGGGCTACCTGTTGTACAAAGACAGTACGTAAGGATGGCCCCTGCCTAGCAGGATTTTCACTTAGATTAAGAACGACAGGGAGATACAGACAGAGAGGCAGGGGAGCAAAAAACAGTCAGGGGTAATGAGCAGTGGCCTCAGCCCACCACCTACCTAATGGGTACTGCTCTCTGAAGAAAGTGCTCTTTTTCTGGAGGATTAACAAATATTCAGTCAGGACAAGCTTAACTGAATGACGTAAGTGAGATTTGGTCACATATAGGGGGCTGAGGGCCAGAGACAGACTGTGCAGATCCAAATGGCATGGACTGTTTTGGAAAGGAGGGAGCAGTCCACAGACAGTACAAAGGCTGTGCGTTGGCTGATGATACCAGATCAATGCCAGGAAACTGTGGCCAGTAACAGCAGTTTTCTGGGTTGATAGCTCATGTGGAAATGATTGCAAATAAGTAGCAAAGCCCTGAGATGGAAGAAAAGGATTAACCTGTCCTGAAAAAACTCCAGGAGAGGGACAAAGAAGAGATGGGAACATGCAAGGGTTGCCCCTGGGGAGAGGCAGAGCCAGCTGCTGTCTCAGTCCCCGCACACCTGCAAGAGGTATCCCATCCTGAGGGCACAGGGCAGGAGATACCTTCATGTTTTTGGCAAGCCCTGTGGGGGCTGATCTCACAAACTCCAACCAACCCAGGTGATTTTTGGTTTTTCTACACCATTGTTCTTGCTTGATTGGCTGGTTTTCCTTTGTCAGACCTTTAATGGGGGACAGCCTGAATCCTGCATCTGTTCCCCATAAAGCTCTGATTTGTGATGGTCCAGGTGAAAGGGACTATTTCACGGGTGGTCCTGCTACCCAGTCACACCATAATAAAAAGCAAACTGGGGGGACTCAACTGCAGAGGAATTATCCCTGAATCCAGCAACTGAGGAGCTAACACAGTAGCACAGATAAGATAGTACCTATGTTTTGTGATTAGATTAAACCATCTGTCATGTCCATGCCTTTGGTCTGCTTTAGCAATGCTCCCTGACATAGCTGGGTCCCAATAACACTATCTGATGATGAAACTTAATCAGCTGGGTTGGGTTTGGGCCTTTTTTTTTTTCAGTACACGCAGAGCTCTCGGTTTTTGCCAGAAAGGAAGGAAGGTCTTGTAGGTGAGCTCACAGGAACAGCACTTGGTGCATACTGTCTCCAGCTCCAGCTCCACACTAACAGAGCTATAATTTCCAGACCTAAACCAGTGTGTCTCCCATCAGCTCAGAGTTTGTCAGCACTCCAGGAATGCTTGCAACAGATACTCATTGTGGTGCTTGCTTGTCCATCAATAGTGCACGTGAGAGCAGGGAGCTTTTCCCTTAGGTGGGGTTCAGGAGCCATCACCACTGCGGGCAATCCCTGACGCCCATTGCATGGGGATCCTGCAGTCTCATCGTCTACTTAAACCCCTAACGATACACACACTGGCCATGCTGAGTTCAGTGCAAACTTACAGCCATGAGCCCTAAGGATGCTGCTCAGACTGCCCTGGGATTCACAGCTCATGTTGTCTTCTGGTGAAATAGTGGGCTACAGTCTTATTCCTACTGTAGCTAACAGCAAAACTTCCAGCGAGCCAGTGGAAGCAGAGTCAGGTCCATCTTACTGAGGAAATATTTAAGCCAATAAACTACGGCTATTCAGCAGACGTAATAGGCATCTCTTCGTTCCACCAGAACTAGGAATGGCAGGCCAGTGGCAGGACCATCATGTTCACTGGAGGTAGCTAGGGCTGATATAACACCATGCCCTTGCTAGCATTGTGCTTTAAATACAGTAAACCTGTGCAGGGCAAAACAGAGACAAATTTACAGCGTACAAACTATTGTACAAAAAAGGTTGTGAATTGCCTAGACTGGTAATATCATTTTGCTTGAAACCTCAAGTTGAACCCAGACCACGTTCCCAACTTTGAAAGGCCAGTGCATTATCTACTAAGCCACTCATCCTACTGGAAAATCTTCTCCATGTTCATGCAAAAGGAAAACAAAACCCAGACTGCTCTGGGCTCTAAGCCAAATCTGAACACAACACGCACACTCCCCAACAGGCAGGGAAAGCGCTGCACCAGAGTTTGGCAATTATGAACAGGCACTGATGGTTGCAAACTAGGCTTTGCCACAAAAGTCTTTATGCTGACAGCCTTGGGTATGTTCTGTTGTTTGTAAGCTGCAGGTACGTTTCTTTACTAGTGTTATTGCATTCCTCCTGGAAGGGAAGGCAAAGCTGGAGTATACTAGCCCTCAGTGGATCAGAGGTATTTGCAAAGAGACTCTTGAAATGCAGGGTGCCATCTTGTTTGTTCTTGTATTCTCTGCCCTTGTGCACTGTAAGCACCTTTGTTTTACAAGAACAGGTACAGAGAGCAGCCAGGCACTCAGAACAACATTTTCTCCTATCTTGTTTTTTGCTTTGAAATCTCTGGTCACTGCAGTAATCTGTGAAAGCTGTTTCCTACATTCCATGATGGGAGCTTCCTCTTCGTTGATGTTCAGCTGTTCTTCAAGAACACACCCCATGTGAGGATCCATCACAGTGTTGCTACTTACACCAGAATGATTTATTGTTTTGTTCCATATCAAAGCAAGGCACCATTCATTACCCTTCATCTGCATGCAAAACTCCCCCTGAGGTCACCAAAAAATGTGCCTATACTCAGCTGTGTTATATGGCAAATAAGCTGCTACAGCACCAATGCTTTCGTTATTGGTTAATAGTGCTGCGCTGGAATTTACAGAATTGGCTTATTAAAGAAGGTCCCTGGGTTTCCTAGTTAATCCTCAAGCGGGAAGCTGAGGACATCTGTAGTCTATCCCTGACTCTGACAAAGATTTCTGACTTGAATATTGAACAATTGCTATGTTAACCCTGCCCAAACTGCAAGAACAAGGTAAATAACGCTGATCCACCCCAGAGTTAGGGACCAGAAGAACCCAGTCGTCATGGCTGGCAACTTGGGTTTCAGTCTTCACATGAAGGTTAATGCAGCTATGTGAAGGTGCCACTCTATATCCCCGTCAGGACAACCAGGGAGTCCCACAGCAACAGCAGTTTCCCCAGGGAGAGTGAAAGTTTCTCAGCAGCCATGACACACTGAAAGCCCATTTCCAGGGGATATTGCTGGGCATGAACAAGGGCTTCTCCCAACTTCTGCTTCAGAAAAAACAGCCCCGTCGCTCTTTCTAGTGGTACGTCCAAGGAAAACAGCCACAGTGCTGAGGGATGGCAACACCCGTGCGGTATGGTGCAGTGCATGGCACTAGGCTGAAGGCAGACCTCTGCAAATGAACTGCTGCCACCGGCACCAGGGGATACCCTCTTCAAGGTCACACAACTGCTTCTGATGGGATTTGTTTATCATGGAAAGACTTTTCCAAAAAAGTAAATGAGGTGCACACACAAGTGCTGGAAGGGAGCCTGCCAGCACCACAAAAGACAGGATGGAGGGGTTATTTCTTGGATCCATGAATAAAGACCAAGACAGATATGGAAAGAGCAAGAGCTGTTCATATCTTTGAAAGAACTGCAGCACTGGTCTGAATGAATTATATTTGCATTTATACAGCACAGACATCCTGGGAGGCTGGAAAATTCATGCACAACGTTGCACATTGCATATCAAGAAAGCTAAGGAGCTGAAGTCAAAGTGCATGCAGCAGACAAGCCTGATTCAGAGAAAAGGAAATTTATTCAGAGTCATTCCAAGTAAACCCCTGTTTTTATAAGAAACACCACTAACTGCATGTACAGCCACTTCTGCAGAGCAAACTGCTCGGTTTATCAGTTTCAGAGTGGTGGAAGGCAGTTACCAGTTTTGCCTAGATTTGTATCTACAGCCCCAGAGTACAGAGATAAAACAAACTTGTGTTTAGACCACTAGGCCAATACCCTTACTCTCTTATTAGGGTTATTGGATCTTTTACCACTTAGGCATTGCATGAAAGAGAGAAACTGACACTAGTTCAGAAACCATTAAAATGCACATTAGTAAACAGTGAGCATCATCGCTGAAGCTGTAGTTGTGGATTCCTTGTTCACACCACAAAAGCAACGTGATGCTTTAAGGCTTGCTGGGCAATGTGAGGTGCTTTCCAGCCACCTACACTTGGAAGAGGAGTGGGTTTGCATCCCACAGAGTGAAAACCTTCCTAAACCTTCGCATTTGGGAGCATTGACCCCCAACCAGATCTTTGCTGCTCACTGGGAAATAATTCCTAGCCTTGGGAATTTCCCCAAATTACTCTCCTGACGCACAGTTCCCATCAGGATTGTCTTTGTGTACTACCTCATTTGAATTTCTTGCCTCCTTGGAGACAGAGGGTCCTATGAGTGGAGCTCACCTGGCCTGCCTCTGGCTGCCAAATGTGCTTAGGCTGGGCATGGGTCCAACATGAATGCCCCGGGGCTTGAGAGAGCCCACAGCCCTTTGGCCTTGCCAGATCTCCAGCCAGTGCCTCCTTCGGCCAGGCCAAGCCACCATCTTGGTCCTGCAAGAAACAGCAAATGCTGCAAGCCGCTATGCCACTTGCACGTACCTCCAGCCAGGCTTGAAATCTGGAGCAGTACCAGCTTTACAGTGATTCAGCAACAGGCTGGTTTAGATGGATATGCTTGTAAGAGAGGGCTCCCTTCCTTCTCCAAAATATGGCTTGTTCCCTGAGACCACAGGCAGAAATAAAGCAAGTTCCTCATCTTCCTTCCCATCACTAAGTGATCCTGTGGTTACCTAAGAAAGGCTTCGATTTCCCAGAGCCACTGAATAGCCCCAGTGTCTGCTCCGAGTAATGGGAGCTGTAGGCACTCGGCACCTGAAACATATGGATTTAGGAATCTAACCTTCATTCCCTGTGATCAATCATTTTAACCCAGCCACGGTGTTCAGAGACTTAGCCGCAGCAAGTAGGGATCAGACTTCTGCGGACTCCCACAATGTGGCATGCAAATGTCTCATCAGCAATGCAGGCTACATAAAACTGATGCAGACATTTGGAGAAAAAGAGAGCAGTTTGAAATCAGCATCTTCTGCTTGCCAGGCTGGGCCAGCGCAGCCCTGGTGCACACCCCACCGCCGCCCATCAGCCACGAGACGCACACGCCGCCTGCTGCAGCAACTGCTATTCGGAGAGATGGAAGGAGCCATTTCTTTGTCATTAACAAAAGGCAGAGTGTCTATTAAAAAATAAAAGGCATCACAAAACAAACAAAATGATTCATTGGGATTTTAGGACTCACCTCCAGACACAGCAGGAGGGGAAGAGCTTGCCGTTACCCATTCTGGCTGCAGAACGGGATCAGCCCAAGAAAAATCATGTTCCCACAGTAGACAGTTTGAGCTTGTTTTGTTCGATGCTGAGGTTCAAATGACCTTTCTTTTTTGGCACAAGGATTTTGGCAGCCTGGAGAGTGCTGGTGCTAAACAACAGTAACACCAGCTTTTCTATGGTACCACATACAGTAAACAATGCAAACAGTGTTTCAGGGACTTGGTGGGGCCGAGTTGCCAATTGGGATCCAGAGACGGATCAAACTTTGGTTAGCGAATGAATAGCTCCTATTTACTTGTAATTTCCCCTGTGGTGGGGGACACAGACACGCATGTGAGAGCAACTCCTTCTGCGAAAAGATTTTTCACCTTTCTTGTCTCTGTGCTCTGCTTCTTCAAATACCTTCTTGGATATCATCTCTGCAGCTAATGTGTCATGCAGAAAAGGTATCCAGTCACAGGAACAGTACTGTGAAGCAAATCTACAGTATTAACAGCTACAGGAAAAGCAAAGGTAGTCCTGCACTGCAGGTTTTATACTTGAAGTTACCTTTTAGTTCAGCTATTGCGTTTTTGTGTCTTTATGTCAACTTTTTGTTTAACAACTTTTGCATCCATAGGACAATTTCAATGAATTTTGGCAAAGGGATAGAGATATTTCGTACATCACCTTCTCACAAGGTTTGTGAAAGGCTTTGTGAGGAACAAGTCCCTCAATCATAGAATCATAGAATCGTCAAGGTTGGAAAAGACCCTTAAGATCATCGAGTCCAACTGTTAACCTAGCACTGCCAAGTCCATCTATACCATGTCCTCGAGCACCACATCTATCCGTTCTTTAAATACCTCCAGGGATGGAGACTCAACCACTTCCCTGGGCAGCCTGTTCCAATGCTTGACCACCCTTTCGGTGAAGAAGTTTTTCCTAATGTCTAGGAATTAGATGTGCCTCCCCTGGCGCAGCTTGACGCCGTTTCCTCTCGTTCTATCACTCGTTACTAGGGAGAAGAGACTGACCCCCACCTCGCTACAACCTCCTTTCAGGTAGTTGTAGAGAGCAATAAGGTCTCCCCTCAGCCTCCTCTTCTCCAGACTAAACAACCCCAGTTCCCTCAGCCGCTCCTCATAAGACTTGTTCTCCAGACCCTTCACCAGCTTCGTTGCCCTTTTTTGGACACTCTCCAGCACCTCGATGTCCTTCTTGTAGTGAGGGGCCCAAAACTGAACACAGTACTCAAGGTGTGGCCTCACCAATGCTGAGTACAGGGGCACTATCACCTCCCTGGTCCTGCTGGCCACACTATTCCTGATACAAGCCAGGATGCCATTGGCCCTCTTGGCCACCTGAGCACACTGCTGGCTCATGTTCAGGCAGCTGTCAACCAACACCCCCAGGTCCCTTTCTGCCAGGCAGCTCTCCAGCCACTCCTCCCCCAGCCTGTAGCGTTGCATGGGGTTGTTGTGATTGAAGTGCAGGACCTGGCACTGAGCCTTGTTGAACCTCATACAGTTGGCCCCGGCCCAACGATCCAGCCTGTCCAGGTCCCTCTGCAGGGCCTTCCTGCCCTCCAGCAGATCGACACTTCCACCCAACTTGGTGTCATCTGCAAACTGGTCTGATACAGAAGGACCCTGCTGTCTGGAGTCTCTCAGTCTTTATTAGACATGAAAGAACCCAAGCAGAGGCTCGGCCAGCTTCCTTCTCCAGACCTGCCTGGTTTGCATCTTACTGAACTGTGCTCTACTCCAAAAGAGCGAGCATGCAGGTATCTACAGCTTCCTTCAGCTTCCTATCAGGAGCCGACTTCTCAGAAGACCAATAGAAGGCAAGCACAGACATTTCAGTTGGAAAAAAAATCAATCCGAAAAGGTAAGTGGCATTATCTTTTGATCAGCTTAGCTTTAGGCTAACTCTAGGCAGCAGGGCAGAAGGTTTGCTAGGAACCCTCAAACACACAAGAAAGGTATTTCATGACTAAGTATCACCTGGAAATGTTTGATTTATTTCCTGAAGACACTGTCCCTCTCAAATGCTCCAATAGGTTTACTTTCCATTTGGCTGTTCTTCCCTCACCAGAATTTCAGACTGCCCCCCTGCCCCACTCTTGACCTCACTGCTAAAAGACACCTTTCTAATTAATTGTTTTACACATTGTTACAACATTTAAATGAATCCAGGTGGGAGCTTTCAAAGGAGATGAAGGTGGAAAGTCAACACCTCATTTCCTTTTAGAACCTTTGAAGATCCCATCTAATGGGGCTTGAGGGTTTTAAAAGTTGCAAAAAAGAAAATTGTAAATAGTCCAACATACTCTCTCAGTTCTGCACCCAACAAAGCTAGAGCCTAGAAGGCAGATTTTCAGTACTTGAGTCCTTGGCTGAATTTAGTGTCAGAGGACATGAAGATAGCTACAGTCTGTCTGCATGTGGGTTTATATTCCATCATCTAAAGTTTCCACCTGGCAGGAGGATCACCACCTTGTATTTTTGTTCTGCTTTGGATATAGAGAAAGTCACAGCAGCGTGGTGAAAACTTGGCATCCTATGGAGCCAGTACTGGAGACGTGAGCCATAAGGAGACCACTCTGACCTCTTCTAGAGAGGGAACCTGTCATCCCCACCACATCCGTCACCCATCCTCACACCTGGTGCCAAGTTAGCTTGGCGCCAGTGGTTGGAAGGCAGGTCCACCTTTCCAGCAAAAGGTAGTCACAGCCCTCTCCAGCGTTGATCAGTGCTGGATCAGTGCTGGTAACCTTATCTGGGTCACACTGCCAGGCAGAGGTGTCTCCCTCACACCTCCTCCCGCAATGCTGCTGCCTGCAGGCATACCTGCACGTTTGGGTCTTCTGTGGGGCTGGGCAGCGGGAGATGTTTGCATGTTTGCTGAGTGGTTTGTGGCTGGACAGTCGGCTTTATTATGCATTTTGTGCTGGAAATATGTAAAAGCAATGTTTTGTAGTATGTGATGCTCAAACCTCTCCCACTCTGAATTAAAAACAGCAGAGCAGAGCCCAGCGCCAGACCTCATCTGTCTGGTGTACCTCTTGGCAAAGGAGAAAGCAGGAGCGAGGAACATATCAGCGCCTTCCGCTTTCCACAGAGAAAGCTGATGTAAACGTTCTTCTTTGAAAGTGAAATTTCTTTTCGTATTGACCCGAAATACAGTGAGGCACATCAGGAGGTATTTGTCTTCCTCTGAAAACTGATGGTACTAGCTTTTTCACAGAAAGCACGTATGTGTGTTACTTTTGATTTGTTCAAGCATAACAAATACTGTCTTAACCTCATGGCAGCAAAAAAGTTAAGATTGAATCAAGAAAAACTTGCACAGGATCAAACCCTACTACATGCTGTATAACTTCTACTCCTAAGAAAGGTACTTATCTTGCAATATCAAACCATTGCTCCTCTTCACAACGCAAAATTATTTTTCTGAGAACAGTGGGTGCCAGGCATTTTTTATAATCTGGCCATAGATTATCCTTCTGTATATCTTTCTGTCTGTCCATCTACTGATCTGTGTGGTACTATTCATATAGAACTAGTCATGTCTCACCACAGAGATACCTGTAACATCTCCAACATAAATAACTTCAAACTCCTCAGAAAGGTGAGAGCAACGCACGCCCTTCCTCGGTGAGGAACATCAGTTCCTCTCTGTGGATACAGCTATCATGAGGTGGAGCACTGAACAGAAGCATTCCCACTGTCAGTGGGAATGAGAAGAGAGCTAAATTAAATAAAATAATTATGTACTTTCCTATTCGTCTGAAAGAATGCAGAAAAAGGAAAGGCCAAAGGCTGTGTATGGGACCAGGTAGACCATGGATCAACTCAGCTAACAACAGGCATTTGGTCATCTTAAGTAGAAATAAGTCACTTATATTTAGAAATGTAAGCAAAGCATCATCTGTTCAGCAAATAGCTCCCTTATCTAACTGTGGTGCAGGCACAGTGTGTCCACATAGATGTCAGCAGCACAGATCCTATTTGCATGGGTCTGGTCAGATAAATCAGCAGTACAACCAGCAGATTTTCAGGACCAAAGGGGCGCTGGAGGTGGCTTGGTCGGGTAACCTGACCCGGGTGTTAAGCCACAGGCCATTCAAATGTCAAGAGAGCTGTTAAACATTTCTTCCATTAAACTCAGCCAACGCTGCCTCTGCTTTCTCCCTGGGCAGATGGTCATACCACCCAAACCCAGCCTGATACCTCCTGCACCCCTTTCACCCAGCCCTGTCCGCAGCTCCCAGGACTTTCCTCCCCCCCCAGAATAAGAGCCCCACCTCTCTGCTTCAGGCTCTGCCCAGGGGAGGCTGCCCAGCTGCTGCGAGTGATGCTCCAAGACTGGAACAAATGGCAACCAGAGCTCCTTTCTGCTTCTGCACTCCTGGAATGAAATGCCCCATTTTCGAATCCAGACAACGAAGCTCAGCACCCTGACCCTGCAGCATGTTCCTCAAGTGTCTTTTAGATTAGTAGAACAGGAATTGAGGGACCAGTGCACTCATTTGAATGTTCAGACACAGTGATTTGGCACCTAAGGTTGGTCCTGGTTTGAAAACTGGGTCAACTGTTAGTTTCTCCTCTGATCTGCCTCTTTACAGTGGTGGCAGTCAACCAAAACTACTTTTCTAACCTGAGACAATCATCTCTCACAGATTAATATGGCAGAACATTGCCGGAGAATTAGTGTCTTGGGCTGCAAAAGCATGTGGTGACTTACTGAAAAGATAGGATCTCAGCAGCCTTTGCAGGACTACATCCTGAGAGGCAGGACAATTCTCCCAACAAACTGATGGGTCTGATGTGAGAGAGCTCTAATATGTCTTCAGTCCTTGAAAAATTTTCATACCCAGTGGCTGGGTGATGCTGTGAGCATGGTCAAGAGGCATAATTTGCAGCTTCCCCTGAACAGATGCTCACGTAAAAGACTATATGAAGGGCAGCTGGAAAGACAGCAGGGGACTGTTTGTGGAAAACACTCGTATGCCATAGGCTGAGTGGATACTGAGTTTCTATCAGTTTCACTTCTAGTCACCTACGTGCAGTCATATTAATGAGGGCTTGCTGCTGCTCATTGCTTGGTTTTATTTTTTTGTTGTGTCAATCCTGTACACAGAGCTGCCCACAACCTGAAAGCTTGGGGTTTTATCTATTTTGATTTAGAAATTACCAAACTGAGAACTGTTGACCTCAAGCTCTCTGTTTGCTAGAACAAAACCAAAAGTCTGCAAAATCACATTAAATCACTTGGGTCAGCTACCTGGAAAAGACACTCTCAGACTGGACCCAGTGTTTTACTAGGATGTGCCAATACTGAACCCCAGCTCGCTCCGTGGAGCCTGTGAGAAGGGACCACTGAGACAGGAAAGCAAATCACAGAGTCAGAGGCTCGCGACCCTGGACCAGCCTTTCCATCAGAGAGATCACAGTGCCTAACCTCCAGCCCAGCTTGTCTCTCCTGAAGGTGACAAAGTCCTGTGTGAACACACAAGCACCATTACCAAGCCCAAGTGGACTCTTCAGCATAGAGGCTACCTGGGAATTCAAGAGGCAGCCTGGAACCCGGTGACATCTTTTCAGCCTGATTCATAAATAATAACTTCCTATATGCCATAATTGGTGGGGGTGATATAATTGTATCCAACCTCTCTGGTTGTTGTCTGTAACCTATCATTCCCTCTGTTTCATCTTGTGTGAACTCCTGCCAGTTAACCTTCATCAAGATCAAGCCTTCTGTAAACATTGGATCATCCTTTTCACCACACCAGCAACACCAACTGTGGTGAAAACACCCCACCAGGTTTCAGTCCCGTGCTGCAGACACCACCCTCGGTGTCTCCTGGCTCACCCACAGGGACAGGACCACTTGAAGCCCCTGGGACCTCCCACAGGAAAGAGGTGGAGGTGACCAGGGGATTACCTTAATTGTAGCTTTGGGTGCTACCGGGAGCTGTTTGCAGTGCCCTTGCCCTGGTCCCTATTATTCTCAGCATGCTGGACATACTTTAATTTGGATTATCTTTTACACTTGGTGTCTCAGTATCACCCTGTAAAATTCAAGTTCCCGTTCTGAGCAGCACACCGCATGTTTATGGTGATAAGTCGCAAGACACTCATCGACAGATGCTTGTTGCTCAGGCTGGCAAACAATGTCTGAGATCATATACTGTGTTTTGGCTATGATTTTTTTTTAAGTCTCAATTCAAGAGAATTTTTTGCCAGTTTCAAAGCACAGCTGAACTACCAGAGGGACTCACGCTTAACTTGGATGTATTTACTGTCAAGAATACCATTATAGCTCCCATTTTTCTAAATTCTCTGACCTTGTGCATTTCCCTTGATCAAGGAGCACACCCAACTATTTTTCTGTTTTGAAAGAGATGCTCAGGGGGAACAGGAGTTCCTCAATGCTCTAGCAAGACCTAGCCATATCCAAGCCTTGTTTAAAGAAAGTTACCCTGAAGACTCTTCTGGTATAAGCAGAGGCTGGCTCCAGCAGTGTGTCACCCCAGCTGTCCCCTCCCAATGGCAGGGCCAAACCGGGAGCAGTGAGGGCCAGCTGCATGGCCAAGGACCTCCAGCTAGTCACATCAGGATTTCTCCAGCCACACACATTTCTAGTCAGCACTGGAGAAATAACAAAATACTGTGTCAGCATAGGGAATGTTTAAGTCTTCTAGAGAGTTTGTTTAATTTTACAATTCTACAAATAAAACGTGGGGGGTTGACCTATTTCACGTTGTTTCTTCTTTTCCTTACTGCTTTTTTCTATATTTTTCTATCAGTTGTTCTTCTCTTAAATGCTGTTCCTGGAGCAGCAAAGTTTCTCCATTAAAAAAAGTCATTATCATTTCTGCAGCCTGACCAGGCTCCTCTCTCTTTGTTACAATGTGCCCCACTAGGAACTGGGAGGATGAGCTCCACGGCAGGACCCCCGCTCCGAAAGCACCGGGGTGCGCGTGTGCATGAGCGTGTGTGGGTGTGCAGAAAGGGAATGCGAGAGGGAGAGAATGTGTGTGTCCTCAGTTTAATTAGAAAATTTAATTGGATGGAGTTTGGGTCATTTTTTTTCCCCCCCCTTTAGAGCTGGCTGCAATAAACAGACTTTTCTCTTTCCCTTTCATCCTTCAGTGGTTTGTAGTTCTGCATCTGCTCTGCTGGCATTGTCTCCGCTAACGGCCAGACCGATCAGGAAGCCAGAGCCAGGAGGCAAATGAAGGGACTGCATTGATACCGCTGATCACTGAGCCCCACATAACTGGCAACTGTTTCTGTCTTTTACCTCTGGAGATGAGTTGAACAGATTGTGTAAAATTAGGTGGCTTCCAAAAAAGGAAGGGGGGTGGGGGGAGAGGGACATCTTACTGCCTCGGCCCTCTCGCTACCTGGTACCCAGGGGTCTGTTGGAACGACATCCTCAGCACAGGAAGCAAAAGTGAAAAATTTGTGGAAGTGAGCAAATCCACTGCTTTCAGGGAATGTTTGTGCAAAAGAGTGAGACGCTAAACACACTGCTCCTGTTTCTCTGTGGGCAGATGCTACAGGCTTAAATCCTACTGCAGAGCCGTCCACCTCCCGGCTTTGGCTCTGCTGTGGCAAGAGAGCAGGCAAAGCCTTACACCATATGCTTGGGAAAGTGCTCAGCTCGGACACAGGGGAACCGGTGCCAGGAACAGTGACTAACATTCGAGAGACGCTGAGGATGTGGGACACCTCTTGCAGACACCGTTCTCCCTTGCTCAGCAGCATCTCATCTCACAGGATATGGGCCACAGTCATAAGGTGAGATGGGTATTTGTCATCTCTACCCAGAAAAAATGGCTTGGGGAAGCTGACTGATGTTTTTTTGCTTCCCTCAGCCCATCTTCCAAGCAAGGCAGTAAAGAACTACTCCTTCACCACGTCCTGCCACCTTTCTGCATGCGTTAGCAGCTCTCCTGATGTTTGCCATGTGTTCGAGTATGCAGGTGAATTACATGTATGTGGATGTCTGCCCATCCTTGCCTCCTCGGCTTTGAGGAGGATTATGACAAAATAAACCTCTAATAGAGGACAAATTTTGATGCAAACAATTCCTTTCTCCGAATTTTAAGATGAAAGGGACAAGGTGGGCCCCCACCATATCATTCTGCTGGTTCCTCAAGTGGATCAGGTTCAGGCACAGGCATTATATGGTCCACACGCCCTGTAATCTCTCTCTCTCTCTTCTTCTTCTTGCTCTCCCTGCCCGCCCCCCCCCCCCCCCCATTACACAGTCAGGCTAGGATCAAATTCAGCTTACTTGAATGTATATCATTTCCAAGTTGAAGTCTAATCTGCAGCCTTGTCCCCAGTGAGATACTCAATTTACCACTCCTGTAACTAAAGCTCATTGTTACAGCTATAATAATCAAATGTATCATTTTCCTAAAGGATACTTCTGGTCAACATTTTGCATTTATTAGAAAGCTTTCTATAAAACTCTTCTCTTTGCTAGGTCACACACAGGCTTCCTGCTCCATTCAATCTTTCTTTTTATTTCTGTGTCCCATTCATCACACGAATGTGGAGGCAAAAAAAAATTATATTTCCCCTTGGAAGAATCAAAACTGTTCATGTCTATGAAAGAAAAATAGAATGACCAGGGGACTACAGATCAATGTTATCCAGATCAGCACTTAAATGGAAATCGCTCTGCATGAAAAATTCACGATGCCCTCTATCCTTTAGATGGATAATGGGGACATCTGGTTACAGCAGACAGAATCATTTTACATATGCATATACGTGAAATACAGACTTGTGTGCTTTCGGTGTAATTCAGACAATGACTGACATTGCCTGAATTAGTTATTTTGTAACTATTTTGAGGAGTCTAACACACCTTCCTCTAATGAATACGCGTCCCTAATAGCAGCAGCATCAGAGAGAGGATACTGGGCTAGGTAAGATCACTGCTGAGACCCCGTGATGCCTGCAGGTTACCTGCTGCTATTTTTTAATTGATGCTTTTAAGACTGATAAAAGGGTCGGTGACCAATCCTCCTGCCCATTCATTTCTCCTTCTTTGATCTCAGCTCCAGCAAGGTTTCCTCTGCCCTGGGACTCTTGGCATCACCCGCACAAAGAAGGAGGGAGCGCAGAGCCTCTCCGTGCTCCAGGCACTTTGCACACTTTTTGCCTGCTGGTGTCAAAAGCAGTTTGTGCCATGACAGCTTTATGGAACAGCTAGTGGAAAACTGGGGAAACGCAAATGTATCTTAAATCTCTGACCACCCTACTGAGGACTGTACAAACCACATGCTTACCTACCACCTGACTCCCCTTCTGGAGGCTAATGCCTCGGTGCTTTACATCCAAGGACTGAACAGGACCCCCTTACCCTCTAAACACCATAGGAGGACAAGTGTCAGCAACCCCACTGGCCTTCTGATGTGGTGTGCTTGGGCCTGGACACCCCCCTAGAAAGTGGGACACCCAGCTTGGTCCCTTCCCCTGTCCCATGGGACTTGATCCTGTGCCCCAGCCTGTCTGGGGAGGAATTGCCTTGGGGAAGAGGCTGGGAACCACTGAGCAGAGAGGCAATGCTTCCATCGCTCCTCCCAGAGGTGGCCGCCGCCCAGCAAGGGATGAAAGCTTCGAGGGCTAGAAGGAGAGGCAACGCCAAAGGGAGCCCCGGGCTGCAGCCTCCGCCTTTAAAGGCATATACGAGTCTCAATTTCTCAGCCCTACCCCGCTGTGGATTTATACTTAACATGATCCGGTCTTTGGACAGAAGTTGCTAGTTTTGATTTGTAATGGGGATATCTCCATCGTTAGTTAGGCTTTTGGAAAAAACATTAGGCCTATATTGTATTTCTTCTCACCAAACACTCACAGCTACTTCAGTTTTGCCTGAAAACACATCAGAAGTGTAAGGAAATCAGCAAGCTTCCCTCCTCTTTCTCAGGGAAGTCGGGGGTCAGTGTGCAGTGTTGTGCGGCACCCCAGAGACCGGGGAGCATCTCCTGCCCGTGCCCACTAGCAGCCAAGGCCAGAGGACAGGAGGGCAAGCCCGAGGCCTGGGAAGGGGAACAGCAGCACCCCCGTCAGCACGCAGTAGCATGGAGGAAGGAAAGGTGGGCAGCTACGCCGCTTTTAATTGTCGGGCATGAAATGTGAAGGCAGAGGCCAGCACGGAGCAACCCAAGCGGTTTCAGGATACACATATGCAAAAGTTCACATACGTTAGCATTAGAGATTAAGACAAAACCTGTCTTATACCTGGAGAAAAGTCATGAACAATAGACATACAAGCTCAGCAATCCAGAAACAGAAATGGTAGCAGATGAATCAAGATTAACTCCCACCTTAGAGGAAAATTAAGTTGTATATTAGCTGTTCAAGTTAATGATAGCACATGCTTTTATTATCTATATATTTAGCTGTCTTGGATAATATAACCAAACTAGATCAGCAGAAGAGGATCCCATACTACAGACTTATGTCCTAATAAATATGCACGAGAACTACTTCACACACTGCTCAGGCCAGAAGCTGCTCTCTCCGTTGCCATTAATATTGATTGGTGTTTAAGTGGAACCCACTGTCAGTCCATTGCACTAACTCTAAAGTGACAGCCACGGTTAGTGCAATTTCTGTTTCTAATACAGACCTTAACCTTTCTGCACTTACTGATTCCCTCAGTACCCGCTGTCTCTTCAGGCGTGCTGCCTCAATCAAACGAAGGCCCAGGACACAGTTTACATAAAGGAGATGTGAATTTTCTATATTAAGAGCATGAAATTTTTCCCCATCACTCACACAATTTTAAACATTCAAATGAGGAAATTAACTGTTGAGTGGTACAGACTAGATCTAATCTCATTAATCCAACAATAATTGAAGTACAGGACTTCCCCTGAGGCCACGGATTAATGACCAGCTAGGTGGAGCTGCTGACATGAAGCACCGCCAAGTGCTATTAACCCCAGCCAGGCATTATTTAATCCCAGAGGAAATGTCCTGTGCAAAATTCGTTACCGCTCAGGCGAGAGGAAGAGGGAGGAGAGGGGGCACGTGGGCTGGGTGCACGGAGGGCGCCCTTCCGGCTGCCGCGCGCGGGGCATCCCCGCACGCGCCCCTCACCTCCCGGCATCCCATTCATCCCGCCGCGTCCCCCCAACCCGCGCTGACCAGTGAACACATAATTAAAATGAATTAATGATCTGAAGCAGAAACTGTGTTTAATGAAGCCCCGCTCAGGCTTGTGCGCTAATGCCAACCCTGTTTGCCGACAAATATTTACTAACCCTCTGCGCATAAAGGGCCGGGCCACCTGTTCTCCCCTCTCATTATGTCTCCCTAAGTCTAAAGGTAGCACTGTCTGGTTAGACCTGCAATGCCCAAGCTGCTTGAGAGGCTCGTAAACGTCTCCGACAAAGCTGAGCCAGATCTGCCAAGCTCTATTTGTTTCAGTCTCCTTCTTTTTTAACTCCAGCCATTGTTCACTTCCTAGATGTAAACTCAACTACATGCTGTTGCCTCTTTTAGCCTAAGAGGTAATTTCCTGGCTAAAGGTTCCCACCAAAATAATTTCTGTCTTTTCAGCCAGAAATTGGAAGTCCTTTAAGCTGCATGTGTTGCTCCCAGCCTCTACGAAGTGCTCCACAGAAAAAAGAAATAGGTAATAAATCATATTATTAGTTGTAATAGCGATACTAGCAATACTAGTAATAGTAATAGTCATAGTAGACATAGTAGTCATAGCAGTAGTAATTAGTATCATCATAACGTAATTAATAATAGTAATGGTTTAAGAGCCTATGCTTGTTTTCATTGAACTTGATGGAACTTTTGGGATTTACTTCAATGGGAACAGGGTCAGATCCTAAACAAGCAAGGGTTAGCCTACCGAAAAAAAGGAAGCAGTATAGGATTAAGTCTCCCTCCCCTTTCCACTCCAAGTAAAAGAAAACCAGGAAAGATTAGAACGCTGTAAGGGAGACAGACAAGCAAGAGACAAGCAGAGGTTAAAAAGCAAACAAAGCTGCACGCACAGCACTGGGTGGTGCCCCTATTCACACCAGCAAGGGAATGTCCACCTGAGCCGGCCCTCACCAGGGGGTGAAGTTCCTCTGAAAGAATAAAAACTTGCCTCACATTTCACCTCTCTGCTCAGTGGCTTACGCTTTGATGCTGCCCTGAGGTGTTAAGTCCTCCTACGTGCTCAGGCTGCCCACCCATCCCGACACCTGAGTGCAGGAATCTCTGGGATCCACAGAAGGAGCCGATGTTCCCGCACAGGCAGGTAACTCTTCTCCTTTGGCACGCGGGCTGGAGCTTGCTGCACGCAGACAAGCAGGCACCCCTGGCCGAGCAACTGAAGCCTGGACATTCAAGTGACACCAAACACGTATTTCTCTACAGCAGGCCAAGTCTGAGCTCACAACAGCCAAAGCTGAACCGCACCGTACCCTGTTGGCGGCCAGGAACAAGAGCCCTACAGGCAGCCCTTGCTCACGCTGCACAGTGCTCAGCACAGCTTTGGGGAAGCTGGACCCAGAGGGGCAGCTCCGGCAGCAGAGGTAGGCTGAATAATGCACTCCCGGTGAGAGAAGGAAGAGCAGTTGTGAGCTCAAGACACACTCGACAGCTTTTTTCCACCTCTGGCTCCTCTGATCCTGCCATTGGCCACAAAAAGGTTCTGTTTCACATCCGTATTTTTCTGGGAATGGCATGACACAAAGCAAAGCCCCACAGTATTACAAGGTCATGAAAAAAAAAGGCAAAAAAAAAAAAGGCACTGCCTGCTTGTTCCTCCATCTAACCATAGCCAAACATTAACAACCGATTGTTCCTTTGTAGATAGTTGGCTGCTTCCAGTCCTGACATGTGCAATTGCTTTCTGGTCTCCCACCCGACAAAGCACAGTGTGAAAGGATGTACACATGAAAGCTAGGGTAAATTCAAAAACATCAGTCCCAGGCTGCAAGGGAGCTGAATTCAATATCAGCAAAACATACAGGAAAGGACAATGTATAATGGAAGTGGAGGGGGACGGAGGAGGGAGCGTGCAGGGGGAGGGGATAACGTAAACATTCACGCATGAAAATATTAGATGATTCTTGTTGCACAGTGACTTGAATTCGAAGTATTTATGTGGTCATTTCCATTTCTTTTCCCAAGAGGGTGCTGGGACTGGCATGGCTGTCAGAGGAGTGTGAGAAGATGCCAGCACAGGCAAGCAGTTTCCAAGGCAGAACTACAGCAATGCCTGATATTGTATTAATGTGAGTGCTGGCCATCTGGCCATTAGGGACAAGCTGCTGCCAGGGTGTCTCTCTTTTTCCATCTCATTTCAGAAGCTCTGGAGCCTGGGACTGAGACCCCTAGGGAGATTCTGGCTAAAGATCATTCCAGCATCCACTCAGATGTTGTAGAGAAAGGGCCAGAGAGCTGATAAGGCAGGAGAATGTGCTCACACCCACACAGAAAAAAACAACGGAGAATAACACTGAATGGGGGGGGTTAGAGGCAGAAAGAAAATGAGAGCAGATGAACAAGGGAATGGTTTAAACAAATAAGAGGGAGGAAGCAGGCAAAGGAAAAGAAAAACAAGAGGCACAGCACTCACTCAAAGGAGTCTGAAAAGGAGGAGAGAGGAACAGAGAAGAAAAGGAGTAGAAAGGGTTCAAAGGGTTCAATAAGGAGAAATGGCTATCATTAAAGAGGCAGGGGTTATGAAAGGACTACCAGCACAATGCACCTTTTCGGATTTTAACTACTCAGGGCTAAAGATGGCTTTCAGTTCACCCTCTTGAATAGTACCTTGTCCCAGGAGCCTGCTGAAGTCAGTGCTCCGTGTAAGGGATTAGGGAGCGTGGGTAAAGGTGCCAAAACTTTGTCTTGTCAAAACAAATGCTCTTCCTTATGCTTGTTTATCTACTTTTTAATGGTCATTGGAGATGCTTAGACTAATCCCCTGGGAATTTTTTCAGCGTATAGAAAATTAAGTGCAAAGCTGATTGATAGTCACCATTTTATATCAATATGGAAGACTACATTCCTGGAAATGTCAGCAGCTTTACCAGATTGCTGCTAAATCAGAAGACTGAAAGGAAGAAACAAGGGCACCCAATTCTTCTGTAAAAGAAAGCAAAACATGTACCTACAAAATAAATCTTGGCTAATGGGCGAGGAAGCGGCATGGAAGAGCGAGAGTACTAAAATGACAGCCTGTGAAGCCTCACTTCCTGCAAAAGCTGCTCAAGAACTGGCATTATAGTGTGATTTCCTGACTACATTACTGAAAAGTAGACATCATACACGACTGTTATTTCTGTTCCTGTTATTATTTTACCACTGTTATTTAGATCCATATCCTCCAAGAGGATCTGCGGGCGGATCTGGAAGTCCAAAACCAGGATCCCTTCTGAGATTTCCCATGCTTCCTCATTTTACCTAACCTCTGTCTGGTGATGTTTAAGGGATGCTTTTCAAGAAGATGCTTCTGGCATGAAAGCTGGGGTATTAACTCCACACTGAGGAGCCTAAGTCCATCTCTGGATCAGGCCAAACTAGGAGGGGCAATCTGAACTGCACTGCGGCCTGGGTGATGAGTCTGGTGTGGGTCTCACAGCTAGGGCTTATCTGTAGCTTCAGAGGACATGGATTACAAGAGCCTTTCTGTAATGGGATCTGCAGGGCCTCACCTTTCACATCAGCAACGGGTAAATTTCTGCCACATGGAACAGGACTGATCCTCACTAAAATGCATGCAGAGAGGCAAGTAACTGACTAAGAAATAATTTCAGAAAAAAATAATTCTTGACAGTATTTGGGATGGGAGTGGCTGTGTTTATGTACCTGACATTCACTTGAATTTACAGCAGCAGAAATATTTGATGTCCATTGTTAATTAAAACCAAACTCAATTAAGTACTGGTATAGTATTACCCTGGAGTTAAACCAGTATAACCGGGACCAAACCCAAGGTTTGGTTCCTGCAAACCCTCCCATGCAAGTCACTCCTGCTCACCAGAGCGATCCACTTATGGCAACGTGATTACTTGTATAACTTCCCCTGAGCGAAGCAGCAGAGGAGCATGTCCTTAATGAATAAGATGTTTTTCTAGCTTTTTGGAGTTTGGAGTGCTTTTTTTTTACATTCAACTAGCCATTCTTGCCATAGCTTCCCTCTAGCAGCAGTGCTGGCTGCGGGCAGCAGGCTGTGCAGGAGGATGCTGCGGGGCTGCAGAGCTGGGGCCGGCAGCAGGACGGGTCACCTCTCAAAGGCAGCCAAGAGCCCCTGTCCCAGGGGAGGCGGCGTTAGAGGAAGGCGGCCTGACAAAAAGCCCCAAACAATGCTGAGGAGGGGAAATAGGATGGCCAGAAACCTGCTTCTGTCCGTGGAGCACAGCTGTGTGCTGTAGCATACATGGGAGCTGGGGTTTCTCCAGTGAAACCACACTGCATCACACTTCTATTCTAACAATTCATTCTGTGCTCATTTCTTTAAAAAAGATTTTCCAGCCACCTACACAGATTTCAGTGAGAAAAAAAAAAAAAATCTACAGGAAACGTACTGGTCATTGCATCCATTCCCATTTAAAAGTTCACTGAAGTTTAGAGTCCCTTTGCAGCGGTACCCCCTCACTAAACATTGAGGGATTGCCACATGAGTGATCTTGGTAGGCATTCTTCAGTAGACACAGAGAATTAAAAATTTCAGAGAGGCAGAAACTAATTGAAATGAACTGAAATAAAACCAACCTAAATGTCTTCACCTTCCCAGAGTATTTTTAATGCTGCAGAGTGCCTTAGCTCCTTTTATCTTATATTTTATTAGCCAAAGTGAAATTGATAGCACTCATAAAGGTTTTATTTTTTTTTAATGTCCATAATTACTTCTGTGAAAAAATGTCGTGGTTGAGACAAAGCATACTGTAGGAACATACACGGTGGGAAGAGGAAGAATTCTTTGTCTTCCACAAAGAGAACAAAATTATGTAAAAGCTCTTTTTCGCTTCTAGTTTCTAAGATTCAATCTATCTTCTTTACATTTCTCAAGCAGAACTGGCCAAAACTCAGGAAAATTATTTCACTAAATAGGCGTGCAAATCAAAACTGGTTTTGTTTTACAGAATTTTCAATGGATACATTCTTGCCCGATTTCCTAGGGTGTTTTTCAGATATTCTTTTTCTCTACCAAAACCTTTAACAAAGTTTTTAGCTGAAGGTGGGTTTTTTTAATTCTGCATTAAAAAATTTTGTTTGATTAACAGTTATTTCCCACTAAGAAAATCCACTGTGCTTGATTTTAAAAAATTCAATTATTGTTCTGATAAAAAATACTGGAGAAGAATCTTGCAAACTCAGACCGTTCCGACAACGATTTGGCCTTTTCACCATCTTTAAAAAGCTTTGAAAATAAAAACATCTAGCAGAAGAATTGGAACAATGGTTTTCCAAGGGTAACTTTTGCAACTCCACCTTCATGCAAGAACATAACAGCCCCAATGTGGCCATGCTTTCTTTCTCTGACGTTTGAAACAACCATGGATTAGGAAACACCATGTTGTGAGGGAGAGATATGAGTTATTAACCAAGTGTCCGTGTCACTGTTTGTATTCTCTCGCTGCGTTAAATCACAGGCACCCCGGAAGCGGTTTCATCTGTTGATGTCTAAGTGGGATGGGACAGAAAAAACAAGACGACTCAGTGCAGAAGGCCAGGATAAAGACCTGTATGGCTAACGGAGTGCCACCCCTGGACACATGGGGATTAAGGAGGAATCAAGTGGCACGGGGACCCTGTGCTGAACCCTCTGCACAGGGCTGGATTTCACCTCTGGCAACAGAGGCAGCCGGGGAAAGGCCAGACGAAGCAGTAGCAGGCAGGATGGGTGGTGGGCAAGAGGGGAACTGGGAGGAGAGCTCTGTTCACTGACACTAGGTCTCCCACATCAGGAGACCCGCACCAGGAGTGGTCAAAGAGGATACCAGCGCTCTGTGGGGGCTCTGGGTTAATCTGGTTGGACAAAGCAAACCCAGAGCCTGTGTATCTGCTGCTCGGTGGGGTTAAGGATGGGCCATCAAGGTGTTCCCTTCTCTCTGCAGATCACATGGAGAAGTACACTTTTCCCCCACTTCTGAGAAGCCTGCGACTGTTGCTTCTTCCCCAGGGAGGTGGCTTGGGGCACAGCCTGTCCTGGAGCAGGAGAAGTACGGCTCGGAGGGGTGGCACTCAGCAGAAGGCTTCCTTGGGGCCCCACCTGCACAGGTGCACTCATGGTGCTTCTGCTTCGTCTGAGGCCACCAGGAAGCCACTACTGTTCTGGGCAGCAGTCACCCAGCTGGGGCACAGATACAGCTATTTGCTTTGCCAGGAGCCCGTGCTCTTGCAGCTCTGGAGGAGATGGCTCTCTCTCACCTCATCTGCTTGAGACAGTGGAGAGAAGCAGCAGAGGAAGGAGCAGAAGTGAGATGGAGGCAAAACTGTGGGAAATCAGACCAGGATCCAGACAGCACCTGCAGAAACAGGAGTTTCGGCAATGGGCGTTTCACAGAGCAGCCCTAGAAGTGATCGTGAGACCATATCAGTGTGGTGCTACAATCTTGGCTGGACAGAGAAGCGATGACACAGAAATCAATAACAAAGCTGCCCATGATGTCAGTTGCATCAGATCAGGCTCACAGCGCAGGTGAAAGCTGAGGATCATTCTGCAGGGAAGCACAAGCCTCTATAGCACAATTAGTGCTGAGGCCAGCTTTACAATATTTACACCCCATGATTATGATATTCCCTGGTTAGGAGAACAACCAGCTAACAGATGGGTAAATAATGAATTACACGTGCTGTTTGGGATTTGATTTTACTCCATCCTGTGAAGGCAGAAAAACTACGCATTTTGAAGGATTTATTGTTTGGAAATAATATCCTTCACACTCAAGGAAAATCAATCCTAATGCAAACATTTACAAATAAATATTACTTGCTTCATAAAAATGCACTTCAATGTTAGAGCCCAACCTTGGCAAGTCCTGAAAGACTGATTCTTCAAAAACTAAAGATTCTTATTACCTTTCAGGACCAGCCCTTAACCTCGATCTCTCCTTAATGTTCATACAGAACTTTCTTCCCTTCTAGGCTTATTTTTGTTTTTAACCAAGAGCCAATTAGACAGATTTTGAATAAGGCTGGAGCACTTTTTGTTCAAATGAGAAATTTTTAGTCCCTTGAAGTGTAATGGGTTTTCAGTAGAAATCCTCTCCTGCTGTGCATTGATCATCTATTGATTGGTGAGGGTTTAAACCAAATTATCACTGCCAAATAAAAGACCTTCAGGATGAAGGAACTGAGCTGAGCACAGTGTTATATGAAAAGTAAGCCAATCCTTTGTGGTGGAATCGAAAGGGCCTGGTCACTCTTGAAGAAAAAAAATGTTAATTGAAAAATTCCTTAAATAGGTAACAGCTCTGAAAGTCTGCTTTACATAAAAGATATGAAATCACAATCAGCCGACAGAGAGAAAAGGATCCTGCAGCTCAAGTGGTTTTTCTCTCTAAATGGTGCTGATTACTTTCCCATTCATGGATGACATGGAGTGATGGAAATTAGTCATTTCAGAAGAAAGGACTAATGACAGCTGAACTTGCGGGCACTGGGGGAAGTTTGACAATTGGCTCCTCGAGACAGAAAGTTAAAACAAAAGAACTTCCTATTGGGTGGAAAGATTTATCCCAAACCTAGCAGGAAAACACATACACAAGCTTGATCAGGCTTCGAAAGATCCATTTTTTAATTTTTGCTTTCACTAGCAATCACAGGGGTTTTGAACTTTGTTGAAAGAGCAATGAAAGAGAACTGTGTTGACCACACACAATTGGCTATTGGAAATTAAAAGAATGGATCTTGCTGATCCTCCAAGGCAGGTGTGGGAGGTCGGAGCTCCATCCAGCTGTTGGAATTTCAATCAAAGGTCTGATCTGAAGAGGCACTAAAAACCTTCTGGTAGCCCCCATATAAGTTAAAAGGGAGGTCAGTATTCTTAAAGTCAGGCCAGATTTTTGAGGAGCTAACTCTAGATACCCATATCTCAACACGTGCAGGACTGCAGGATCAGGCAAGATTGTACCCTGCCAGAGTCACAGAGCGCTGCAGTCCAAGTTGCTCCAAAGCTGCATTCCCATATCCCAGCTGGAGCACGGACACGTCTTGCCTTGGCCATATCCGTGCCTGCACTCAGCTCTGCCTCCACGCTGCAAAGCTCACCTGCACCACCCTGGGCATGGCTCTGCCTTCTCTGCTGGGTAATTTCTTTGCTGCCAGTCCTCAGAACATGTCTTTTTAAGGATCAGGTGGCATGTACTTAATACATACTGTCTTTCTTAGCGTGTCAAATGGTAACGTGGAATAGGATCATTTAGTCAGCATATTTAAGTGTGTCATATTATTACAATCAAAGGTATTTCAGGACAACAAGTCCATAACCCTGTTTGCAAGATTTCAGTACCTCAAAGTTCAGGATTGCTCAGTTTCAGGGACAGTTTCTTCCCATTTCTGAATAGCTGGCTCCATAACTAAACATGGATCCAAAACATCGTCATTCAAACTCATATTTACAGGTCTCTGTAGTGTCTGGTTCAGGGGTCAGTTTAGTTTGTTATCCAGATCTCTGAAAGAGAAAGGTCTGGTTTGGACTCCACAAAAATTCATTTTCAATCTGGCACTTTGTACAACAAAATCATCTGCATTTCAAGACTTCAAAGAAGTCAGAGCCAATATGGTTGCTTGATTTCTTTCAGTCAGAGGAACCATATCTATCAAGTAAAAGCACTTTGTAGGCATTTAGCTGCTGGTAGTTGTAAACTGAGTGTTTGCCTAGATTTTGATACAAATATTTCATCCAACAAGATCCAGTAGAGATCTGCCATACCTTCTCAGTCGAGCAGGATATCACAGCAGTAACAGAATAAATATTTCTCCATCATAACTTTGCCAGTATTATAAATACAGTGGTCAACCAGAGCCTTCAAAAGAGTAATAAAATGCCTCATAAAGCCCTCAGTTTTGTAACTGTAGATACCTTGAATGTTAATGTCCCAGAAGAGCCTTATCATTCATAATCAAAGACCAGATAGCATTCACATGGGTAATATTTTTATCTATACAGATGTCTACTGCTTTTTATTTATTTATTAACATCCCAAAACTGCGAGTTTCATCAGATAATCACATGTGCATCAGCCAAGCACAAGCTATGCTTTAGGCAAGCATGCATTCAACCAGGCTTGAGAGAGAGGTAACTGGGAAAACGTAATAATTTCTGATAAACAGGAGGTCAAACTAAATTATAGAGTTGTCCCATCTGGCTCAGAGCTCTGTGAAACAACTTGGCATAAAGAATCATGCCCTTCCATTCATTTTATACCTGCTGCCTTTTAACTGAGAGAATTCCTTTTTCATGTACTCTATGTGCAAAAGTATGTAGGAAGTAACATCTCTCTCCAGTGCAATCTCCTGTTGAACACACAAATTTCCCCCATTTCTGTTAAATAATCACAACAGAAGAGTATACTGAACAATGAAAGCCCAGTCTTCTTACCATTTCAGTAGTAATGAGTCACCTGGCTTTAGTAGGAGAAAGATCAAGCCATAGCCCCTGAGGCAAATGAATCTGATGATGCTGAAGATAGCAATCTGGGAGAAGGAAAACTTATGCAGAGGAGACTGGAAACATTTTCTTCCCCTCCTGCCCACAGAATATCTTCTTCATTCTTGCTCATCCCAGCATATTTATGCAACAGACACATTAATAAATTAAATAGTGCCTCCTTAATCTCCAGTTTATCCCCAGCATATGGATACAATATGCTCCAAATCCTAACTCACTGATAATTAGGATGAATTTCAGAGTAAAAGAATTAAAAGAAAAACCTCTAATGAGGATGTAGAAGTTTGTCATCCATATAGCAAATATCTACAAAATTAGGTAAAGTAAAATCTAGTGGTTTGATTGGAGGACTCAATTTGACGCACAACTGGTTGCCAGATTCCCTGTTATGTCTCTAGACAATCAATGCTTTGGGTGGCCAGAAAGGTCCACCGGAAAGTCAGGGTGCTGCGGCAATGCTGGGTGTCTTCCCAGAACACTGCGCACAAGCCTAGGACCAGAGTTTCAAAAAAGAAATTCAATAAAGAGAGGTCAGCTCTCACCTCTCCTGCGCCTTGAATTTCAGACCTACATTTTATGTATCAAAGTTTCAGATTACAACCACCAAACTGTCAGGCTTTGGCATCTGACACAACATGCCTACTGGGCATGTTTTTCAGACTCCACAAACTCACTGGGCAAATGAAGAATAATTTGTTTAAGCATCCACACTACTCTTTTGATGCAGTAATAATGAAAATCTCTATTTCTCAACAGAGAAAACTGAGGAATGGAAAAAATATCACCTACCTAAGGGCGGAAACCAGCATCACAGACAATGCTAGAACACAGATTGTCTAATTACTGGACCGTGTTCTCCTAATTACCAAATAAACCCACGACCCTAGCAGAAGAATGATTGCGCCTTCATCACCATCCTGTTTACTCAACAATCTGGTAAGAGAGCAATGACTGGGAGAAAATACATTTTGTTTTTGAAAAATTATCTCAGAGATTTGACAAGTCCTCACACAGAGACCTGTAACGAGTTCAAACCAGTCTTAAAATAAAACTAAAATCTGAAACAAGCTTCTGAAAAGGAATCTGTGTCACTTTCTGAAATGAACTGTTCATTTACATTCCTTTAATGATCTGACTGTATTGAACCCAACGCACTGAGCAATACATGCAAGAAAGCTCATTTACACTTCCAACTTTGTTTTTCCAAGGGAGCTGTATTATTTACCTCCTCATTTCCTTTGGAGCTCTTACGATGGGAGCTATAAGCTACATGTCTCGAGCAATAGATGGAAGATGAAAGGTGACCAAATATATTCAAGCCGATAATAAACAGAGAGCATTTGTAGGTGAAAACAACCAGCTTGGCACAAGAGAGAGAGAGATAATGCAGTGGTTTAATAGGAGGCTTTTAACGTTTCCTGTTCGGGATTGGCTGGCTTATTAATGATTTAAGCACAAATTGAATTAACCAAATATTGAACATATGTTCTTTTAAACTCTCCTAAATCTACCAGAGCCTTGCGCGGGAGAGCTATGCGGCCATGCTGTTGAAGTGGGGGGAGGATGACAAGGGGGTATTGAGGGTGACTGGGTAAGTAAAACATAACCTGAAGGTGGTCAATTTAATGCTGTGTTAGTGGCCTGAACTTTCAGTTCCCAAAGGGAAAGGATGATTAATGCCACTACCAAATGTATACCCATACCTGACCCTGATCTCATCAAATCCTGCTGCCACCATCTGCTGTTTTTAATTCCTCTGCAATATTTGTATTTGCTACCTCCCTCCTACAAAGAGAGGGAGGAAAAAAAAATGTTCCCTGCTTATGAATGGTGTGATCTGGTTGTACTGGCTGAACGCTGGCCAGGAGGCATCTGTTGCTTATAGTCCTGACAGCATCTGCTACTATTTCTCACTTTTCCCAGCATGCTGTGAGATATGGTTTCTCCCAAAGGTGGCCTTTGTATGCACCATTGTCAATTCCATCATTGTCTGCCACAGCCTGTTCCCACGATGCAGTGGTAGTTATTACCACGCTGCAAAACCTTTTCTTGCAGGCTATCTGTAATCTAAGATATTGTGTGATTGAGTTATGCAGTTAACCCTTTTCCTATGCATCAAACCATTAAAATAAAAAGAAGCAGGCTGGACCATTTTTGGAAGGAAAACCTTCAGGGCTTGCAATGGATGGGAAAGCGAAACAGATTTTTTTTGTTGGTTTTTTTTTTTGCTTTTAAAATAATGACAGTTTGGCATTAAGTAAACTCCAGGTTTAAAAACAAACAAACAAAAAGACAAAAAGCAAAAAATGTCCTAACTAGCAGTTTTAATTCCTTTAAAAATACTATAAAGGATGCATTGTTTTTTCTCCTGATTCCTGATACGGCTATTAAGCATTGTAACCAAATGTGTGTGAATGCTATTATTTATGTGTCTGATCTTTAAATACCCTCTGCTAGTGGGATACAGACTGAGACTTCTGATGGACATAGGCGTCCCAAGCTGTCATCTTGCCTTGTCCTTCTGTCAAACAGTTAGTGTGTCAAGCGCTTCTCCTGGGAACTTTTAGAGTAAGAGACTGTAAGCGCAGAACGGTCCGGTCTCCAGAGAGCCACTTTTAACTCACGACAATATCCTTGGTGTCAGCTGAGAATAGCCCACTATGGGGCAAGGAGAAAGAAAGCGCAACAGATGTTACTAGTAAAACCATGTTTACAATTCTGTAAAGTTATTGCCCTTATGTACCTCCTGACCAAAACGCACTTATAAGACAGCCAGGTTCCTAGCGGTTGGATTTTTAAGTCCATTCTGTTCGCGTAAATCTTCACATAGAGAATCAGTGAGATTAAAACAGACATCACCTCTCTCACATGTACGTGTCCCTCCCATTCCCCCCAGATCATTTGTAACAGTGTGGACTTTCGAATATTATAGTTATCACTTACAGTCCTGTTTATGGTAATTTCTATATCTGTATAAGAATTGTAAATATCTCTCCCTAAAACACATAGGACGAGTGATGTTTTCTCTTCACAAATGCAGTCATACATCTTTTATCCTCTTTATTTCCTCTTCTTTTTACCTTTTCATTAATGTAGGGCTACTTATTACATATGGAATCATACCTAAATCCCCTCAGAGGTACTCTCACAATTTTGCAATAGGTAAAGCAAGCAAGGTGGCTGAGTCTGGAAGCAATAACGATAATTAGCTGATTTTTCAAATCCATCTTAGAGCAGACCAAAACATTGGAGAGACTGGGGGCGGGGGGGGGGGGGGGGGGGAACAGTCATGGAACTTGTGAAGAAGGCTTTTAAACCTAAGCCCCCCCAAAAACTCCATCTCCCCTTCTGTCCAGCCCTGAGTAAGAGTCAGGCGGTGCAATACAGCACACAGTGACAAAGCAAATATCATGGCAGCATTTACAAGACTACATTTGGCTACTGTTCCTGTTAGCCTCATTTGTATTGTATTTTGCATCACCTATATTACATTTTCCAGGAGAGAGGGCTTCTGAGGAAGGGGAAAATTGTGTTACTTTATATCTCTGTGATTCCTATTTTAAGTGGGGACTCATGTTATTTCAACTGTGGTTTTACCCTGTCTGCTCTAATAATGCGAACTGTAGCACCAGCATGGAGAAAATGTAAAGAACAAGTACAGTACAGATGTACTGCTCTCTTTGGCACCAGTTCATCTTGCCTTCACACTTTTGCTAGTTATTTAAAGTCCATTTTCAGTGCTATCATAAATTTGAATTAGGAAGTCTGATTTAAAACTGTTTTACATTCTCTCTGTGCACGTAAAAGGCTAGGGAGAATAAGGCACTTCACAGGCTAAGCCAGGTATGATGTTAGATAACATCTGCCAAGCTGCTGTTGGTTAAGACTATTAAAAATACATTGCTGAATCCAAGATCGAGTTCCTCTCTGCACTCTGAAATCCTTTTTCCAGAGGCAACAGGTAACAGAAGAAAAACCAGGCTGGGTGACTCACAGCTTTTCTGTCGCTAAGACAGGATGAGCTTGGGGAAGCGAAGAGAGTACCTAGAGCTGGACCTCTGTACTTACAGCACCTGGTCTCCACAATGGCTGCAAAATCTGCACAGGCAGATTTGCATGGAGCAATTAATGATTTCTTTAAAAAAAAAGAAGGAAGAGAGTGTGTGCATGTGAAGGAATCCATAGGTACAAACTGTGTGTGACCTATTTTTATAAAACATTTAATATCCATAGATGGAAAGCAATAAAAATTATCCTAGCAGCCAGATAACATGACTTGTGACAGAATCATTGAGCAGGACCACAATATACAAATGCTCTGAACGACAGATTTCAAGCTACAGATTCCTCCCAGGTTGACTGTGGAAGTTCAATTGCTGCAAACCTACCACCACTTCTGAGTCTGCAGTTCCCTGAGGCACCACCGTATCCTTTTTTATTCCCATTAGGATACAGGATCCCTTACTGACAGCTTTTTTGCAGGAGGAGCTGTGTGTTTATTATTTCCTGAAGCAAGGTGAACCAAGGTAAGACCTACTATCAAGAGCACTATGACCTTCCTGAGATCTTCAGTAAAATACAGCAAACCCCAGGTGTGATGCAAGGAGGCACAAAAGCAGTGCTTTCAACAGAAAGAGATTTGCACACTAATGGCACAGCATTGCTTCAACAAGCCTCACTGGATATTTTTTCCTATTTCAGGCCAGTCATCGGGGCTCCGTTGCTCTTCGTTTTGACTCCTTTCTGCTCGTGGTCTGGCTGAAGTCAGTGAATGGCTCCTGCGAGAGGTGGTGGGCACACCCTGGCCCTCTGAGGCCAACAAGGGGCCCGGGCCTCACCAGCGTTATAAACCAGAACTAACTTCAGCTCTGCCAGCAGCTTCCCTGAGTGAGAAGCAGCACTGGCACGTTTACAGACAAGCATGTGTATAAATGTTTTCCTGAATCAGGAAATACTGCAAGGAGGCAGCACTATTTTTTCCCTGTTTGTTTCAGCAGCAGGAACAAGTATGGACAAAATTCCTTTATTATGGGTGAGCAGGGTATTTAGGCTAGGATCTGTTGTCTCTTCTCCTCCCTCCAGCATTATTGTCAGCAGATCCGTTTGCAAACTAGAAAAAAACTTCTGCCATGTGCAGGTAGGTTTTGATAGCAAGCGTGAGCCGGAGGCTGCTCTCACTCACCCACTGTTTGTTTTTAATTTAGCCAAGCAGCTACAGCTCCCACCACGCAAAACAGAGATTAAAGTAAAGCGAAGCAGAGGCAGGAGAGGCCTACACGTAGATGGGGAAGGGGTTGCTGGAGGAGGAGATCGCATGCCAGGGGAGATCGGCCACCCAACCTCGACCTCGGCGACAGCAGCGTGCCGCCCAGGCGCTTGCCCCAGGCCTCACGGCCACGAGCGACCTCCTCCCCATCGCCCGCGAGGTGCCAGCTCGTGGCCTCTGCCCAGCCACCCTGCGCCACTGCCTGGCGGCTGGGCCGGCTGGGTGACAGGGTTTGCTGCGATCCGATCCCCGGGCCTTCCCCGGCCTTCCTGGCCTCCTCCAGCCTCCTCTGGCCTTTCCCGGCCTTCCCCGGCCTTCCCCAGCCTTCCTTCCCCGGCAACAGCGGGGCGGCAGCCAATGGGGCCAGGCCGGGTCAGGGCGGCACAGCGGCGGCAGTGGCGGCAGCGGCGGCGGCGCGGGCCTTTGTGCGGGGTGGCAGGTGACCACGGCGGGGGAACAAAGCGGGGTCAGGGCGGGAGCCGGGTCCCTTTTCTCAGGCCCATGTTCTCCACTCCTCACAATCTGTCTGAATTTAACTTGCCATTGAGGGCCCTGGCTGTAGAAAACAGCTTTATGTCGACTAATCCAGGCAGAAGTAAGGGTAGACACAGAGACAGGTTTGAAGGCGGGGACGTGGCTATTCTGCTGCCTCTTTTTTTTTGGCTTTTTTTTTCCCTCCCCCTCCCTTCCCCTCTGCCTCCAGTGAAAAGTTTTCTGAACAAAAAAAAAAAAAAAATGGTGACAAGATTAATCAGCCCGTGGAGCTGAAACACATGCTTGACTTAAACAACCTCTTTGCTGTTATTAACAACTGCTCCAGCATTTCTCTTGTTATGCTAATGGTACAGATTAGAGTAAAATCTATTCCTTCTTTGCTGAACAGGCCAATTGATAGAGGCCAATCTATTTTTCTCCCCCGATTTAATTCTTTTTTTCTCCAGGCACAAGTGTTTGCAGCAGCAAGAACAACAGAACATGAAAAAAACCCCAAAACTGCACACAAAAGTGACTAGCCCCCACATACACTAAAATCATTAATAAATACAAATCTATATCAGTCTCTGCTACAGCCTGGAAATAATGTCTGGGTGTTGTAAGATAGGCTGACCACAAAAGACAAGAAATTCAACATAGTGGCTGATGCCCTGTCTTTAACTCATTCTTTTTTTCTTCTGCGCAGACACGGAGTGCCTGGTAAAGGAGATGGCTTTGATTAGTTTTAACACATTCCTGGGATGAAAAATGAAGGAGAAGGGCGCATTGCTGGCAAGTCCTGGAGAGGGCAACTTGACTCAACACCACACCACATGCTGGAGCATCATTCAGATGGAAAGAGACAGCACGAGCCGTAGGGCTTTTTGCTCTGTGGCATCAAGGGGAGCAGGATAGGTGCCTGCGTGTCAGTCTGTGCTTGGTGGCTTGTGCGTCGTGTTAGCTTAGTTCAGACCCTAAATGCTCTTTATTTTTTCTGTATTTTTCCCCCCAGTAGTCAAAGACTGGGACCTGTTTCGCAGATAACAGCAAAGATGACATTGCAACCTATGAGTTTATGACATGCTAAATATTTAAAAGCCTAATATCTCAAGGAGGAGCTTTCAGCAGGTAATAGCCACTGAGTGAGAATGAATGCACCATCAACTTCCATGTGCAGCATGCATATAGTATTTATATCAAACCCTGTATCACTTCCTCTGGATTGGAATTGTTCCTATACAAATAAGTGGAAATATCATGACCCTGGTTCTGCCTCATCCTAAGCCAACTTAAGTCCGTGAGACTCCTCCCATTGATTTTGCTGATTTCTAGATTTGGCCCTACCACTGTCTCTGTATACAGTCACTGCTGAGCAGTAAACATCTGCTGCTGCCTACCACCTTCTTCAGCCTCCCTAGACCCATTCACAGCTGGTTGATACTGTAAACTTGTCCGAGTTCAACGTTCCGTGACTTCAATGAGTTCAATGAGTTCAATGAAATTCCAGAATCCACTTGTGAAGCCTGCAGTAACAGCAGGCTGATCTGCCTGGGTCCAAAGACATTAAAGACTGTCCTGGGCCAAGCCTGGATTTGGAGGTCAGCACTTCGCTGGCACTAAATCCGATCAGACAGATTTCATAATTTCACAGAGTCAAAGACCACAGGGATTGTTAGATCATCTGCTCTGACTTTCTGCATACCATATGCCATCATATTTCACCCAGTTATTCCCATATTGAGCCTAATTACCTGTACTTGATTAAAACAGATCACCCATCCTGTCCTAATGAGATGAAATAAAAAAATGGGAAACTACTACCTCCTGTAGTAGTTTGTGCCAGTATTTCGTTGACCTTCACTCTTCAAAAACGTGTGCCTAGTTTCTCATTTGAGTGGGCCTGGCTTCAGTGTTCATTTTCTCCCGATTTGGCTCTACTGGAGTAAAAGAGCCTTCCTGAAGCTGGTATTTTCATCTTATGAAAGTATGTAGGTTTCTTTGCAATCTTTGTGCCTTCATGTCATTTTTTTGTCAATATAAACTGGTTGAACTCCTTAGGGTGTTCACTGGAAGTCACTTTCTTGATCTTTTCTGTTAAGTGGGGATTGCCTACTCTCACTTGCTAATCCTGTGCAGGCACACAAGGACTGCTTTGACCCCTTTGCCATAGCCATTCTCAGGCAGCTTGTCTACTGTGAGTGCCAACCCTCTGCAAAATTGCTGTATTCCAGGAGGCAACCCTACTTTCTCAAGGAGTGGCCCACTTTATTTGCTCCTAAGTGTGCACCATTTTGCAGTTTTAAACACATTGTGTTTGTCTGACACATGATCATATTGCTCCATATGATTGCTGTGTCCTCAACCATTCTACTAATCTTTGTATGTAAATATATATTTAGAAGGGCATTTTTTTTTACTCCAAGGTGAGCAGGATAAGGCTTGCATCTGGCTGCTGTCAAGCACACTAGAAACAATCTCATTGAAAGATAATTACCCAGGGACACCTTCTCTTCAGTACAGGCCAGTATCTAGCTATTAATCTATTTATCACATGATCTAGTGATATTTTAAAGAACTTTAATCTTAATTAGTGTCCTATAGCATGAATGCTGTAAGAAATATATAGTATCTATCTCTGTAGTTATCTTTAAAAGTTGAACTTTGAATCTCATTGAAAAAGGAGTTGGCAATTATTTGACAAGATCATCTTTCTTTGTTGTCATTAATCCAAAGATATTTCCATCTTCTAATTCTTTATTGATTAAAATCTATATCAGTCGAAGCATTATTTCCCCTCAGATAAACGGTAGGCTAATTGGGCCACTGTTACTTGTGTCATCCTACTTGCCCTCTTTGAATATCAGCAGGCCATTTGCACTCTGTACAGCTGGAATATCCTTGGTACTCTGAGATGAATTGAAAATGAATGTCAACAAGCTGAAGATTTCCTCAGCCAATGGTTTCTGAAATTCTGGGTATAAGTTACTGAGCCCTGATGGTTTATCAATTATTATCACTAAAAGATGTTGCCTTGCTTTCCTTCCAGTAACCCAGTGTCTGAAAGGAGCTTCTATGATCTTCATAAAATAGAAGTACATCAAGAAAAGAAAAAAAAACAGCTGTGAAATACCTATTTTTCCACATCCAGGGAATCCTTTTTTGTAATCTCCATCTGCTAAGCTTTATATCCCATCATTAGGATTTCTTTTGTTCCTACTGTAGTTAAAAAATTCCTGTTCATTGTCTTCAACAACTCCAGATAGGGATTTACCCAACTTTGGCTTTCCCTTGTCAATTTTCTGCATTTCATCCCTTATTATATCCTTTGTTGTCAATCTTACCTTTTTCATTACACTTTCTTATTTCTGACTGCTGCTTTCAATATTTTGCTGATGCTTTGTTTTTTCTTCTTATGATAAGTGCCCAGTTACAGTAAAATATCACTTCTATCCAGAGAAAATATAAAAATGTACTGCATTTTCAGCATATCAGCACTGTGATAGACTCCCTAAAGGAAATCTAAGAAATCACAAACTCTTTGTCAGTCTGTGCAAAGCTGTCCTCTTTCCAAGAGGGAAGGAGATATGTAGCAATGTGTCAATAACTTCCGATGCAGCCCCAGTTCAAAGCTGCAGGGTGCACCGCTGCATTCTCATGACTGCATCACGTTGGCAAGAGCATGCAGAGGAGGCATCAAAAACAGTTCAGGAAATCCCAGGCAGAAATATGGTTGTGTGTGGCACATGATAGCTGTGCAGTCACCAGCGGGACTGTCTCGGTACAGCAATGGCCCAACAGCTGTCCAGAGGCACTGCTCTGCTTGGGCTGATAGACATTGGGAGCAACCTGAATGCAAAAAGGTGTGAGGGAGACAGGGCTGACAGCTGGTTTAGGGTCCTGCCACTCCTTCTTCTCAGCCCCAAGTAAATCTGCAGGTAGGCTTAGCTTCCCTGGATAATTCTGTGTGAAACAAGCACTGGAGCACACGTGGTGTGAGCTGTTTCATAAAAGAGAGAGAAATCCTGGCGTTTTGAGCCACCTGCTAGGTAAAAGAAGTTCTTACTCTGCACTGAAGAAACAGTGTTCCTGAGAGAAATATCCTCCCCTACACTCAAGTAAGAACCCAACAACAAAAAGAAAACAGATTTTATTTCTGATTTTCACCCATATACCTTAAAGTCATGAGTTTTTTAAACAGGATTTCAATATCTACTTGCAAGTCAAATGTTTTCCTCAGTGAGAATTCATCTCTACACAGCACAAGGCCTGTCAGTCCTACCATAGGCCACTTTTCCCCCCCTCACTTGGAACATGTCGGATGTCATTATTTCGTGTTCCAGTTTAGCTGGTGGGGAGCAGTGGAAGAAAAGTGAGAGGAGAAACATGTTGGGCTCTGATGCCAAATCCCTGAGTCTGAGCTTCGTGGAAACAATGCCAAAATGTGGATTAGGCAATATAGGAGCCAAGATGCTGTACAGGAACTCATTGCCAGATTTTAAATAAAACTACTGTCCTTAGAGAGGAAACTATGAGATTTTAAGAAGAGTCACCACATAGTCCAGCACTAATGCCTCTTATAGCCAATAAGTGCAACCCAACTTAGTATTATACAAAGGGTAGAAGCCAACTATTCTTGCAAATCAATGAGGAAAGAGCAAAAGTGGTATAATTGCTGCTATTATATTATTATTATTATTATTATTATTATTATTATTATTATTATTATTATTATTATTATTATTATTGCATAATTTTCTATTCCTAATACTGCAGCCAGAGACAGTGAACTTCCTTTCACAGCAAAGAGTCAAGAAAGCTGAACAAAATTCTGCAATTTCCATTTACCAGCATTCACACAATTTGCTTTGGTCCACATACCACGGAATCCCTGGTTTACCCAGAAATATCTTGTAGACAGAAGCTGTGCCTAAAAATAAGCCAGCAAAGGAACTAAACACAGTAATAAAGAGACTTTGTTGATATGTGTAATATTTTCAGAGAATTGCACAACATCTAGCAATAAACACTTTTCCAAGCTTTAACTACTCCATCATTAGTTGTGTTGTACACTGCCTCTTCTGTTGTTGTTCATATTTCTGTAGCATTACAAAGTCCTATTTGTGGACCCTTTCTATTTAGGCATCAGTACTCTGTTGAACAGTCCCAGATTTTGTGGTCGTGCAAACCAGCTACTGGTCGGAGAAGAAGTGATACAGAGTCTGGAGATTTTTCTCAGTGTGGGAGTTATCAGACTTTCTGGATCAGAGACTTGTGACAGCCATTCACATTTCTGTCAGTCATGAGGTACCTTAAACATTCACCTTTTAGCTGAATGCACTCTAAAGGGAAGATAAACCATAAACTAGCTCCTTGGATGGCTGATGGTGTACTGCGCTCAGGCTGGGAAACAACTGGTTAGGCAGTATTTCAGCAATGCTCCAGGGGCCAGAGTTTTTGAAATGAATCAGAACATATTAAAGAAATACCTAGACTCTGCATCACTGTCTTCAGGTTTGGCTGCAAAAAACTTTGTAGGCTGACACAACCTCACTCTGCCCACACTCCAGGCAAGCACAAACGCTTTCCACCAAGGAAACTTCTAGTGGCCATGCAGCTGTATTAGTGCTGCATGGATCCACGGTGGTTTCTCCTGCATGTCTCAGCAGGACTTCTTAGCAAAGGTTCAGCATCCCTCTAGTCACAGTCTGGAGCTGTCATGGGTCCAGCTACCTCACTGAACAAGCAGAGTATCACACAGCCATCGCACCATACAATAATGTATTCCGTATACTCTGTGTGCATGAGAGATGGGCAAAAACACTAAAAAAATCCATTGCCTGAGACCTCTCAGCAAAAAATATTGCCGTACAATTCATCAGAATCAATCCTGTTTCTAGAATTATTCTAGTTAGAGAAAAACAGGAGTCAAAATCTTCTGATGCTGGAAGTGAATTCTCCAGGGAAAGATGAAACACAATTTAGCCTAGCAGTTTTTCAAAGACAGAACAGCATTCTTCCTAAGAAAAACAACTGGTAAAGCCACAGGTGCCAGCCCCATGCCGGGACTGTGCCAGACCGCAGTTATTGTATGCTCTTAATGAATGATGCCACTGCTATATTAATTTGGCTTGTATAAACCTAAGAATATATTCTATCTATTTTAATAAATATATGTAATATTATAATATATCTTACATGTTATAAACATATATTAACTTTACAGCAGGTATTGTCAGTGTATGACAGTCCTGTACTTAGCTCACCATTGGTGCTCTGTGCAAATTTGAGTATCACTGTTGAAGCAAGATGCATGGAAATTGGAGGAAGCCCAAAGGAGATGAAAGAAGGCTGCACAACATGGGGTGGCCACATTCAGAAAAGTCTGAGGGACACCAGGATAAGAATCCTCAAATATGTGAAAGGCTGCCAGTAAAGAAGAAGAGAATATCCTGCTCTCCTTATCCACAAGTCAGGAGCTCATTCAGACATTAGGAAAACTTTCTGACAGCCGTGACAGTGAAGCACCCGACTGGGTCACTGGGAGTGATCACAGGATCTGTGTCACTGAACGTCTTAAAGAAGCAATTAGAAAATGTCTCTCAGGAAAGGAGATATATCACATAGGTAGAGCTGATCCTGCCTTGGTGCAGTGCTATGGACTTGATGACTTCCAAAGGTGCCTTCCAGGACTATTTTTCTGGGGTCCATGTTTTTAGTATTACCACCTGAATGAAAAGGGCTCATTCTCAAAAAAAGAGCAAGAATTCTCCCTCTAAAGACCCAAAGACCAGTGCTAGCGAGCTCCAGCTTGACAGCGGTAAAAGCTTCAGCATAAGGGCTGGTGCCTGCAGACTTCTGTGGGTTAAGTGCAAGTGTCTGGAGGAATTAACTACTGCCCGTTCCTGGTCTTCAACCATCACCCATGTGCTGGAAATGCAACAGCAGACATGACAAAGAAGCAATTATCCCAACAAAATCAGTTATTACCAGCGATTCATATGGTAATGATGGTGGTGAGGATGATGATGATACTGCTCAACTGTAGCAAGGATAATAATAACCAGTGTTTTAGGGGACGGATTACAGGTTTAATCAAAATGAATAGTTTATCACAGATAATGAATTTTACAGGGGAATATGGTCCTAGGAAAATGCCTTGTTCTGAATGCCTGAAAATTGCATTGATTTAAGTAGTGGGCTACTGTATTTGCACTATTCATTTAGGAGAAGAGAGAATGTAGCATTTTTATGTAGATATTCTTTGCCATCCTCAAAAAATGGGTGTTAATGTCATGATCATGGTAAGGAGAGCCATTACAGAGTCCCACATGTTTATTGGTATCATTTTTATAAGCTCTAAAATTTTACTCGAGTCCCATTTATTTCATCTTTGCTTTGTCCCTGGCATAGAAAGAAAAAACTACCCATGTGCTAAAAAGAAACTAAGATTTGTGAGCATCTTGTGAAATTCATAAGCAACAAAGATCCTAATTCAGGAGAATGTTGAGACTCCTGTTATTACAGTGGGACTTGAACACAAGCATAGATGAGAGGGAAGCTCTCTCAAACAAAGGACAAATGGAGAAGGTCTGGAACAATATATTAGCACTAAAAAATTTGTTAAGCATATTCATTTTCCAATATGTGTCCCTTTTTCTAACAAAAAAAAAAAAAAAATTAGAAGCTTCATTTATATGTTGTAGGGAGAGGCTAGGGAGCAAAAAAAGAGAAAGAAGGGTGTGATAAGGTAGAATTAAAGAGTTGCTCTTGTTTTAAAAATAGATGGAGAAATTTCAGACCCAAGAGAACATTACTTTATTCCCCAAAAGAAGCAGATCTGGGCTACCAGTGTATCTCCTTTCCCATTCATTTAACTTTTCCTTGTATAGTTTGCATGTTGAATTCTCTGTAAGATCGTTCCTGATACTGTTAATGCTATTTTGCTATCATTGTTGATTTCAAACCAGGCTCCACTTTACTTCACAAAGTGCCCTCCAAACTCAAACAAGCTGCAGAAATGCTGAAATCAATACATGCCTCTTGAAGGATAGATCTTTTGTAACACAAAGGAGAGAATGACTAATAGATTACTGAAGCCTTAACAAAACCTCAGCAGATCCCCATATGGTGCATTGCAATTAAAAGAGTAGAGGATGGATTTATAATTTTTGGGGTGGAGAAAAGGAAAAGAAAAGAAAGAGTTTTGGACAAGAAAATGAGTGAGGTGGAGACAGAAGTGATGTGTGACCATACACAAAATAGAAACCCTTCTTTCTGAGCCTTTCATCTCCGGGTCACTGGTTCCAATCGAGCCCAGGTCGATAGCGAACAAAAATCATTTTAATCTGATGGCTGTTTGCTGACCTATGTGAAATGAACTGGTTGTGTCAGTCCACTTCCCAGCTGACAGCTCTCCCCATCATCAAGGCCATTGCTACAAGTGGCAGTAATTGGTACTTTTTTGAGGCCAGCTCAGCTAAAAGGCTGAAGAATGGAAAAAGCAGTAGGGCTGAACCACCTCCTCCTCTTGTTCAGCTGCTCCCTCCAGGTGAGTGCTGGGGGACACTGGGGGAAGGTGGCACTGCTGTTGCCTGCACCACATCTGCTCTTTGAACCAACAAAAGACTTCGGGGCAAAGGGGAGTTCTCTGAAGTGGTAAAGACCTCTTGTGAGCACAGATTTCCTGGGGAGGATGTGGGGTAGTACGGCCCCAAGCCTGCGGTGCATTGCAGGTGGATACCATTGTTTGTTGGTGGCCCCATGGGAGGGTGTGCAAGCATGGGACTCTGAAAGGACCTGTCAGGCTACCGAGCCCAGTCCCCCGGGCCTGAGGGTCTATAGTTACAATTCCACCTGCAAAACAGGAGCAAGGAGGCCTAAGTCCAACTTCCACTGATGTCAGTGGAAAGACATCTGGGCTCACTCACATGTGGGTACGTCCAAAGGACTTTAATAACATTTTCAGGGAATTTCAGTTTTTAATGAAACAAGCTCATGTGAGGGGGGGACCTGACAAAGTGAGCTGAATCTAAGATGTTAAAACAATAAAGGAAGAAATAAAAGATGAACTTCAAGAGGTTAATAAAAACTAATGCCCTGGAGAGGACAGTTTTAATCACGAGTTTTATCAGTGTTTCTCTGGGCAGCTGATACCTCCCCTATTGTGAGGAGATAATGTATTATGAAGAGAATATTATGAGGGAGACTTTCAATTACACTTTAAGCCATGGCCGCCTTGTCTCCCTCAGATGCCTCCTGGGAACAGTGATTTCTCCATAGAACATCAGAGGTGCCAGGATGGTCTGGCTAACTGCGGCACCAACAGGTGCTCCAAAGTCTGCCCAGATGGTGCTGGCCAGTGACATTTTCTATAAGGTAAATCTGTGCCTGCCACTGCAGACAAGAGGGAAAGTGGTGAAGGGTATCAGAACTGCTGGCAAAGCTGTGAAACGAAGCCTCACAAAGTGGGAAATCCACCTTGTGAGTATCTGTTTCCCCTTTCAGAGGTACACACGGAAGCATAAGAGGGTGAGGTCCCATCAGACACTCTCCAGGTGGAAGGATCCATGCTGCAAGTGGATTTCCTGACATCTGAATGAACTGCTCCTGACATTGCACTTCACGAGCAGCTTGTGTGATATTACAGCTATGAGACATAGGTGCATGGGATAGGGACAAGGAAGAAAAGAAGCCTGAAAAGATTAGGAGGAACCTGGGTTTAGCAAGTCATGCCTTGTGCAGCTAAGACTTTGCCATACATGCTCCTCTTCCATATATACACAAATGTCCTTTTCAGCACCCACATCAGGCATCACTGTTACTTGGCAGACTGGGCGGTAGGGAAAGCAACACCTCAATTCTCAAAGTTGGAGCAAGAAAAAGACACAATGCTCTCTCATGTCGTGCCCTTCTGAGCTCCCACCATTCCCTTTCCATCATCAGATAGACCATGGCTAGAGGCAATCTGTTTGGAAGGCTGCCAGTGGTCCTCACCAGCACAGGTACCCTCTACTCCATTTCTCTAGAGTTGGAGAGAAATGTGTGATGTGTCTGCACGGAAGAAATTCCTTTTCAGTTTTTATTGGTGATCTCTCATATTGCTGTCAAGAAAAGAAAGCACCTGGGAACTTTTAGCAGCTTCAGACTGGACCCTAATGAACATTGACTGCTAGCGAAGCTGTTTGTGCACACTGAATTCCCTTGTAGCTCAGAGTCTGAAGAGTAGGAATACTCAGGGTATCGCCAAAATCTAAAAAGGAGCTGTTGCCTTCCTGCTAGCTGAAATGATTTGGAAGGCCGTAGAAAGAGGTAATGGTCTAACAGGCACTGGTCCCACCTCAGCCTGAGTCAGTCGTCAGGCAGGAGGATGAAGAGCAAGCACTTAGAGGACTGCAAGTGAGAGAGGCATGTTATGACCACTGAGCTAGCTGGGCTTTGGCTGGAGTCTCGTACTCCCTAGGATCCTTTCTCTGTTTAAAGCAAGTTAAGCTGACTTTTCTCAGAGGTTTGCCAGTAGGGTAGGTGCAAGCTGAATTTTGCTGCCATGGATAAAGACCTAGGGTGAATGTCCTGCCATGGGCAAGAAAGAGAAAGGGCAGAGCTGGGATGGAGAATTTGTGGGATGAGCCCATCTCCACAGTATGCTGTGGGAATGAGGTTTGTGATTCACAGAAGGGTGAGGAATTATATGAAGAGGAATGTCATTCATATAGCATCAATTGATAAACTAAAACGTACATGTATCTTATATGATAGTCCCCATCTCTTAGAATACAAACCAGAACAAAATGTTTAGGGGCAGGTAGAAATATCATCCAGATGTGAATTGCACCTGTGAGGTATCTGACCTTCCTCTGAATAATTTGGTCTTTTCAGAGATTAGATCAAGTATTGGAATAAACAGACTGCAAACAGAAGAACACCGTTTCAGTTGAAAACAGAGAAATTTCCACAGTGGCTCAGACCTCTGGTCCATTTAATTCAGTACCCCAGTGGAGCCACCAGCACATGCTTGTTCAGAAGCTGCTACGCCCCTGTAATAAGCAGTTCTGTGAGGATATACCTGTTTTGAGCTGTTTCTGTCTAAATACTGCAATATTGTCACCTCCTCAGAATTTGGGTGAGCCTCAGTGAATATTCATAACTTGTAAGCTATGGGGTTTAGGAGACTGGAGTTTTGCAGTAATTGGGAATTACATGAGACCACCTAGTTCATTAAAACAAAAAGAAAGACAGAGTCAAAGCCAGGCCTGCAAAGGTAAACAGTGCATGAATTCACTGCCTCCATATTTAAAGCCTTCAAAGCCTTTCAGTTAAAATCCTTTTCCGCTCTGGATCTCAGCATGAGTCTGGCTGCGGGGAGGTTTTGTGTGGTGGCCTGTCAGCTTCCATCTCCAACACAGTGAAATTCAACTAATTGTAAGTGCACGTTGCTCCAGGCATACTCTGCACACTGCCACGCAGGCCATCCACACGCGCCATGACCCCATCCACCTACTGTAAAATACGGTATTCTCTCCCCACACGCACACTTTTCTTTTTTGTTACTTGCAATCACCGAAAAGATGACAGGCCAGAGCAAGGAGCAGAGATCCCCATTGTGTTTCTGCAAAAATCAGTGTGGAGGGATTTAGTCCCACAACTGCGTATGTGCCAAGAATTGCAGCAATCATTGGATTGTGCCTCCATTAATGAAAAAGGGTTGGCCAGAGAGCACAGTGTGGGGCTGCGTCTGCCTTTGGACTTTGATCTTACCTGCTGAAGCTGACCTCACTGCCATGTCAGGCTCTCTGCATTGCAGCTCAGGATCAGAAAGCATCAAGAGGAAGAGAGGAACAGAAAAATGGGAAATACCTCACAGTTGAAGACACTCCGTGACCCAAAATAGCCTCTGTTAGTGCTAATCCTCAGTTGCTTGTGAGGTTCTGCAAGGTCAGACCTAATTTGCTCCTTATGCAAAACTGTTTCGTTCCTGAGCTTTCATGGCAATAACACAGTGACAGATTACTGGCAAACTGTCCCCAGCAGGCTTTTTTACAGCATATTCCCATTCTTCAGAATTTGCCATCTGAACTTCACAGAAGTCATCTGAGTTTGTTTCTGTTTCTGGTTTGGATAGGCTGGGCTTTACTTCCATCAAAGCAGGGTTTGTTTTCTCAGTCCTTAAACTAGAATTTTTTTCAACTTAATTTTGGCTGTCAGCTTGACCATCACAGATTACGAGTGATGCACTGCTTGCATGAATGCCATCATCTTCAACTGGACTCTCTTCTAGGGGGACAATGTAGGAGTATGTTTACCTTCCTCCCCCACAAATTTCCTAACTCCCCAGCTGAGAAGATCATTTGCATCACTTTCGCTGCTGCCAGTTAATCAGCAAACTATCATGGCTGCAAATCGTATGTTTCATCATTCTACGCTCACTTTTTTTGTCCATCTGTGCACTCAGTGAGGTAAGCAGCCATCTGCTCTACCACACCTAGCATCCTTTGTAAGGACCCCAATGTTCTTGGGGTGCATTAAGCATGATCCAGACACACTGAGAGATCAGCCCCATCAGGGTACTCAGGCAGAGCACAGGTAGCTCCAAAGTTCAGTGAGCTTGGCCTGGAGGCAAGTGCCTGCCCCCAGGATCGTAAAGCTCCTGTGGCAATGGGGGAATTTCAGGGAACTTTGTGATCCAAAGCTCAGAAGCTGAATGATGCTAGGTGCCTCCCCAGCGATGGGGAACGGGGTTTCTGAATTAATCTCTTTGTGCCTCAGTCTTGTTTAGCTCTTGTATAAGGTTCTGGAAGAGGTCATTTCAATCCCGCCCTATGCCTTTATTGTGTGTTAGTACCTGATCCTTCACTGCCAACTCAAGGTGCTACAGTTGAATGAGTCATGTAAATAAGATTAATATTTGGTTAGTTGTTAGCACACCTTTCTGGCTAATCCTCATAAAGTTAAGTTCAGTTCTGAGCAACCTTCCTGATGTGACTAGCTTCATTTTCATTACTCTACTGCAGAAGTGTTTCTTGTCCTTCAGATGACCTGCTAACTCTGCTCTCTTGTTCAGTCGACCTGTGACACTCTCTAATTCAATGCTGCTTCAGTGACAATAACATTGAAATTCAACCACACAAGATCAACTATTTAAATAAATAGTTCCGACTGCTCTCAAAGAACTCATAATCCAAAAGGCTTTCACTGCCTCACCACTTATGCTCACCTAATTATGCAACACTTTTCTTCCCAAGCCATTGCACCTGAAGTGCTGATTATACTGTACTTGGAGTGCTGTATGCTCTCTCAAGGGCTGTTTGCGGTCTCTGTGAGGTTGCCACTTGGTTCCTGATAGAAGTGATCCCATTGCTATTTCTACTTTGTTTTGGAGGCAATAATTGAAGTGCTAATGTTCAGGGATGCATCCACAACACCACAAGAAGTAGAAATGCGACACTTCCCTTTTTGGAGATGGGGATGTTGGAGCAAAGCAGTTAGCCCAAAATCTCATCTTCATTTCTTGGCAGTGTGAGAACTATGATCCAGGAGTGCCAGACCCCTCTCCTGCCTGTGAGAGCACCCTTCTCCAAAAATAAACGCTAGGCAGGGGAGCCCTGAGGGAGATAATAGCTGCCACTAGCTGCCTCGGGAATTAATTTGTTAGAGATAAGACAGCCTCAGAAGTATCTGAAGGAACAATTCAGTTTCATTAAATAAAAAGAAAATCTTAGAGCAGTTAATAGAAAGAAACAGAATATGGTGATGTGTGTGGTGTATATATGCATGTCTGGAGACAGATACAGATATGGATATAGATACAGATATAGCTGTAGATAAATATACATATATATTGTCTTTCCCTAACTGAAGTATTCTCATTAGTTTTATTGCTTCTTTTTTTTTTTCTCTAGTGTTTTAATAAATAAATTTTTAAGAAGACGTCATTCCAAATACTAGAGTCAAGGGGGACTTTTTCTTGGACCCTTTGATGTTGATTCAGAGTGCACTGGCTTTTTCTAATAGAGCAAATACAGCCTCTGCACATACAGCCAGAGCAAACCAATGTGCGAGTGAAATATTGTTTTGAGGACTTAAATGCTAAGGACGTATGGCTTTTTACTGATCTTCTGCAAGACATGAATTTCATCCGTAAGGCTTCACAAGGTAAAAAGTGGCACCATAGCAAGCTGGAGGCACGAGTATACCTCTTCTCACTTGGCCATAAACGTCTTACGCATTTGAACTCGCATTTCTGAGAAGAGATTAGAATTAGGAAGAAGCTGATTAGATAGAATTGAGTGGCTCAGCTGATCCTGACATGTATTTTGATAGGTTTTGTGTTTCTGGAAGTAGCTATTCAAGAGAGCTGGGGCTCTGTCCTTTAATGGAGACTCTAGGTCTGTCATATCAGATGGTTCTCTCAGAGCACCTCACCCACCTTGTGGGCAGAAAGCCAGTCTCTAACACCAAAGCACAGAGGGAAATGTAGGAGGCACAGCCCAAAGGAATGAAGAAAATAAATATCACGTCCTCACATGCCCTTCCTTACACAGGGACTCGAGAAGGGCCAGACGCACCGTTCTCACAGATTTTTCGGAGTCTCAGACTCCCATCTCCTGCCTTCACACTGATTTCTGCAAAAGAACATTAAATCTTACCAGCCAGGAAACTCTCAGAGGACAGCTTCTTCTGCCAGCTAGGCCAGTGCTGGGGAGCAAATGGCTTCCCACACTTTGAGTTCACAGATCATCTGTCTGTGGTCGAGCCTGGATTTTTCCTTGAGCATTGTGAATATGAAGGCAAAGCATTTTCTCCCAGCAGGGCAAATTCGCTTGCCTGTTCTCCCCTGCAGTTGCCCTATGGTTCCTCTGAGAAGCCAGAAATGCCTAGAGCGATTGCTAGTATGGTTGATTTTTGCCATGTTGACAGTAAGTAGTACTCATTAGTAAGCAAATACTGAATTCCGCATGTTGCATCTTTCTCTTGCAGCTCAAAAACATTATTCATCTCTCTACTGTCTTTCCTGCCATGCTGCTTCTAAGATAACTATACGGTACAAAACTCACAATTATTCTACCACTCTTCCATTCCTAATCTTAATAAGCAGTAACGGCTGAGGTGTAGGGATTATTTCTGAAGAGTTACTGACAAGTCAGGAGGAGCTGTTGGTTTGAGGTGCAGCAGCAAATCGTTAACCTTCAGCTAGTCATTAATCGCCAGGAAATGTCCACCCTGCAGTCATTACTGCTCTTAGGATGAAAAGCGTTGTATAAGAGCAGAGTATTATTATGAGGTGAGAAGGGGGGGGGGGGGGGAAGAGGTTTTTCTAAGAGGAAGTGCCCTCCAAATTTTATTTGGTTTTGATTTCCTTTTCCTAACAGTATTGAACTTCAGCAGAATGAGCGCTGGGTTGCTTTAAACCATTGCTTCCCTCATATGTAACTCAGTTTGTACAGGCATGGGTTTTTTTGTTGTTGTTGTTTCTCTGAATACTGTTTATTTAAGTAATTGTTGGCTCTTTTCCTGTCCTTTGTTGACCCCAGGAAACAACTTTTTTTATGTGTTTCCATTCTGGGATTTCTATTATCTACTGACTTGAGCTGGGTGTACTTCCGTGAAAAGGCCTAAAAGAGAAGGAGAGAGCTGAAGTTACTCTTGAACTAAAGTCAACTTGTCTTCCAGTCTGAGGCCCAAGAAAACCATCACTTGAAGCAAAGCATTTAGAAGGTAGTTTACAAGTCTACTTCCCCAAGAACAAGCCAGGATGCGGTGTTATCACCTTCATGAAGTTAAAGGAGGTGGTTTTACAATTTAGTGGAAAGAGGTCATGCTGTTAATTAGTCACATTTATTTGACAAAAAAGTGGGGGAGGGTGAAAAGGGGAAAGGAAGTTGGGAAAGCAAAACAGAAGGGAAAAAAATCTTTATGATGAGGTGCTCGGCAGGATGAAGGAACAAAAGGAAGGCTTTCTGCCTGTCTCCTGATATTTTCCAACTCAGCAAAAAAATCCATTGTGTAGCTTAAGGGAAAAAAGAAGTTAAAGTTGAAAGCTTAGTGTGTGAAAGCAACTGCTCAACCATTGTGTAATATGGGCTAATGTAATGTCACTGTTTCCCCATGATGTAAGTTGCGATTTTTGTTCCAGTTGCTGCGGTCAATGTTATTGCTTTCACTTTTCAAAAGGGGGCAAAGGGGTGCATAGAGATGGTATTTCTCTTTACCCCCACCGCCCCTTCCCCACCCCGAAACAAATACTTCTGTTAGGAAATATCAGTGCTGACCAGATGTCACTGACTTTTTTTTTTTTTTTTGCATGTGTCCCTTAACAGCTGGCAATAATATCAGCTCAAATTATTCACCACAAGCACACTCTTTCTGTTTGTCTCCAGATAAAGGGATTTGAAATCTTGGTTGTCAGAGAGGGATGCTGAAAACTGTGGAATGGATTTCTTTGGGCAGAAGGAATACTTCTTGAAGATCTTCAAACCAGTCAGGGATGGCCATGACTATCATGCAAAACCAAACAGATCCATTAGGGTTGACACTTCACGTTCTCAGAAACTGTTTTAGCCCAGGATGCTTTCCTGGAACCACTGTGAAGTGGCTTGTTCATAACAATCAGCAAATCTAAATGTAGAGACGCTTTTTGTTTCTGTCATGTCAGCTGAAAAAAAAAAAAAAAATCTTAGATGTGGTTATAGATGAGAAATACAGTGGGTGGGTGATAAAAAGAGTCTGCTGTGCATGGATGCTCTAGAATTGCTTGGGACCGTAGCCATGTGTCTGTGCTACCTTGAACTACAATCTCTACGTCTTGCAAATGGGCTGAGGGCACAAGACAGCACCAGGTTTGCAGTGGGACTGCTCCACACAAAGCCCTGGTGTCGCAGGGCTCAGGAGGCAGCAGTGGCACTGCTCCACCTGGAGCTGCACTCGGTGGGTACCGCTGCACACAGCACAGAACAGGGGCTGTTTTAGCCTCATAGACCATAAGCCAATGGCCCTTGCCACCCATGTCAGTGAGGACCATTACCTTCTGCCTAACCATAACCTTTTCCTCCTCTTCCCCTCATATTTTACAGTTACATCTGCTTTTCTCTTCAAAACCGTCATAGGTAACTGGTGTTGTACAGAATAGTGCTGTGTTCTTCCCCAGTTATGGCTCCATTGCAATATAGGTGTGTTTTCCTTATATAAGCAAAGATAATTAAGGACCTCAGTATATGGAAGTCATAACATGATAGCATTATTTTTAGCAATATCTTCAGATGAATGAAAAACTAAGATCAGATGAAGATAACTCAGAGTTTGTGAAAACTCCCAGACAGTGGGGAGGCAAATCACAACTATTCACTTCAGCTCTGCCTCTAAACCAAAACAAATCACTGTGTTTATTTAATACTGTGCCTTGTCTTTGGTGATGGTTTTAAATAGTCACTTTAAAAGAAAGAGGCAAATATTTTTAATGAACAGTAAGGACAGCAACTAGCCTTGGAAGAGTATGTAACACATGACATGTCCCAGGTATGGTAATATTATGCTTCACCATATTAAGGCTTGTATTCTATTACTTATCATCTCTAATGTAGCTGTAGAGATCCTCACTATTGATGTGAGCAATGTTTTTCTAAAGCATGCCAAGCTCTTGAAATGACATCAAAGTTGTTCATAGGCAGTAAGTTCCACTGGTGAACTACATGTTGTAGTTTCAAGTCCTCTTATTTTGGCCTTTTCCAGCAAGAAAGTAGGAGAAACCAAGTCACTGTTCCATGTATTGTCATGTTCCATCTTTACCTACCCTTTAGTAAGGAAACCCTAGCATTTTATCATGACATGGAAACCTTTCCATATGCCTCAGCACCTCCACTGTCAATCTCTACAGTCCATTCAGTTTTGAGCCTACCTGTTTTGAAATGCAGAGACGGGAAGTGACTGTGGCTCTGTCCATTTTAGGATGCAGGGAGATGGGGCTCTAGACCACTGGAAAGGCAGTCTGGGCTGACCTAGATTTCTGTAAGAAATGCTAGGTTCATCCGAGTCAATAGCAGCATTGCCGTTGACTTCAAAGGGGCCAGGATAGCGGTCCCTGTGCCTTAGTTTTTGTGCTGAAAAATGGGATAGAATGGTACTTGCCATTGTTTCTGAAGTGGTTTTAGATTCATATAAAAATTAAATTATTAAATAAAAAATAATTCTAATTATTACTGTATTTTCCATATTGTTTTCCATCACACTATTTTGTTTGCTTCTCTGATGGCCCCAAGGCACAGAGCAGATGTTTTCACTGAGCTGTCCTCAATGACTTTTAAATTACTTCATCATTGAAAAATGGCAACAGTGCCAGTCTTTCATGTAACATTCAATCTCATCATCCCTCATATGCTTATGAAAAGACAACTTCAGGGCCAAATATACACAGCATGGGAACCACCATCTCCAGATACCTCAGGTAAACAGCAAAAGGGAGATGGAGTGGTAGAGAGAGAAAAAAACAGAAAGAGTGAGAGAACACAAGATGGAAATGGGCAGAAAGAAAGTCATTTGTGCAATTGAGAAGCATTATAGTTTGGATTTTCCTCAACTATTGATGGCCTGAAACTCAAATATTAATTTAGCGTGATTCTTGAATCTGGTTTGCCTTAGAAATAATGGAGGAGCACTTCATTAGAAAAAGGAAAAAACATTCCTCAAATGTCTGACAACGGAGCATTACTGAAAACTTCTGATTCCCCCAACAGAAAACCTATTTAAAAAAAGACAAGTCATTAATCAGTAACAGCTGCTCCCAGCACCTGTTATTTATTCCCGTCATTAACACTTCCTTTAGCATTTCTGACAGAAATGGGTATCTTTTCTATCTATCTGATAGAAAAGTGCTCTTTGGAACATCCCCAGAACTTGGTGGCTACCTTTGATCTACAATGTGTGTTTACAGCTTACCCCAGCGTGGTATCGCAGCTTTTCTTTTTCACTTGTGGGTTCTTTCTTTATTCTAAATGTAGATTTAAAAAGCACTGAACATCCCATATCTTTTGCTGAATACTCGTGCAGCCTCCAGTCTTCAGTATGCCCTGGTTAATTGGCCACAGGGGCAGGGGCACACAGTGACTGTGGGGTGCGTACAGGTGCCAAAGGATTCCCAACCACCACAGGCCCCCATACCTAATTCTCACTGAGGCAAATGGAAACTCAGAGGGCTTACGAGCTGGGATTTCAGTGCTAAAGGTGTTGTAATGTTTCTGTGTCAGTTTTGTCTTCTGTCGCAGCCTCCATCTGCCTGCTCAGATCGAGCCCAGCCAGGGTCCTCCGCAGAGCTGGCGAGGAGGTTCCTCACCCGCCTTCCCCCACCAGCGCGGCTCTGTGACCCCCCCGGCTCCCTACCATCGTTCGGAGGAGCGGGGCTCCCCAGGCAAAATGATGCCCTGCAACAGCTCCTGGCTGCCTCTTGCCCCCTCCCGTCCCAGTGCAGGAGGCACCCAAACCTCTTCTCCCGTAGCAGAAGGAAACAGAGGAGATCAAACAGCAACAAGCATTATTTAGAGGCACCTTTCCTTTATATCTGTTACCTGCAGGCTTTCAGCAGCAAAGCTTGCTGTGGGAAGTCCTGCTTTCCACGATCATCCAAAACCCTCCTGTGCACGTGCAGAAGTGAGCTCTGAAAGTCCAGCCAGCTCTGGCAACCCTGGTTTGAAAACCGTATGGTAAACACCAATATATAATATAAAATAATATATCATATGAAAGACATATAGATGAGGTGCTTAAGGACGTGGTTTAGTGGTGGACTTGGCAGTGCTAGGTTTACAGTTGGACTCAATGATCTTAAGGGACTTTTCCAACCTAAATCATTCTATGATTCTATATTTCTGCACATTGTTAAATACATCAGCAGCAGTGAAGAAACACAAGCATACCTGTAATATTGCTGCTCTTTGTTTCCTTTTTCTTTTTCCAACTCTCTCCTTTTGCTTAATAAATATCTGCCAAATCTGTTTCATGCTTATTCACAGTTTAAACATTGAGATTTGTAGTGGTTTCCTACGACCATTAGATAATGTTTTTCATCTGAAAGCCACTGTTTTCATTTAGGACTGTTGAAGTTGTGGCAACATTTCCGTTAGTCTTGGGGTTCATAACGTTGTTTTAGTAAAAAGCATGCGTGGGGTTGGATTTAGGAGAACATTGTTTCTTTAATACAGATAGATAAAGAAAGCAGTGTATTGTATTTATCAAAAGGAAATGTCAGCAGAACTTTATAGTCTGGTAATTAGATAACGCAGATAAGTCTGCTGAGTTTGTGTGCTCACAACTGCCATTCCAGATAACACTTCCTGAAGTCAATTAGAAGAACTTACACAACATCATACATTTTTCACGGTTCCTTTCTTTAAACTGATACAGAAAGAAAGAAAGAAAATTAAGATACAGGCTATGACAAGCACGATATGTAGTCAGTCTACATTAGTTTTTTGCTCTGAACAATCCCGCTCGCTTTGAGCGAGAGCGCCGGGGATTTGACTTTTCCAAAGAAGCCCGCAATCGCAGCAGCAGCAGCAGCTGTGCCAAACCATCACCACTGCGGGGCAATGGTGAATTCCACGGGCCCTTTGATTCAAGCCAAGGTAAAACCAGACGGAAGCGAGGGGCGTACATTTTTCAGACAGGTGGCCTTTGTAAACACCCGCGTTTGCATACATGGAAAACCTCATAAAGGAAAATCTCTTAGTGCCTTGAAAAGGAAAGCACACAAGTAATAGCCAAATTATCTTGGATGAGGAACTTGGATCCAGGTGTTGAAAGCCTGATTCTCCTCCATACAACTTTTATTTTAAATATAGATGAGGTGTTTTGACTCTATGCCTGTTGAAAATGTTCTAAAGAACTTTGATTTATTTATATTAATGGTAAAGTATTAGCCTTTCATGCTAGGAGTTCATATCTCATAATGCTTTGTGCCTCATGTAATTAGTTGTTCTTGAGGATACCAGTTTTTCCTTGTGCAGGTTACCATTAAAAGTATTTTCTGGCATATGGCCAAATCCTGCAGTTTGCTTGTGTTAAATACAACCTTCCTCAGGCCACTAAAGTGCTACTTAGGGCCAGAAAATGGGATGAGAAGGAGAAATTATCTTTAAAGATGTTCACATTCTAAAGCAAAAGGAAAAGTAAAATACACAACTTTTCAATGAGATAAAATTCCTGTATCAATTCTATTTTTGGGAGGGGAAAAAAAAAAGAAAAAGAAAAAGAAAAAGAAGAAGAAAAAGAAGAAGAAAAAGAAAAAGAAGAAGAAAAAGAAGAAGAAAAAGAAAAAGAAGAAGAAAAGAAAAAGAAAAAGAAAAAGAAAAAGAAAAAGAAAAAGAAAAGAAAAGAAAAGAAAAAGAAAAAGAAAAAGAAAAAGAAAAAGAAAAAGAAAAAGAAAAAGAAAAAGAAAAAGAAAAAGAAAAAGAAAAAGAAAAAGAAAAAGAAAGAGAAAAAGAAAAAGAAAGAGAAAAAGAAAAAGAAGAAGAAAAAGAAGAAGAAAAAGAAAAAGAAGAAGAAAAAGAAGAAGAAAAAGAAAAAGAAGAAGAAGAAGAAAAAGAAAAAGAAAAAGAAAAAGAAAAAGAAAAAGAAAAAGAAAAAGAAAAAGAAAAAGAAAAAGAAAAAGAAAAAGAAAAAGAAAAAGAAAAAGAAAAAGAAAAAGAAAAAGAAAAAGAAAAAGAAAAAGAAAAAAGAAAGGACATTTTCAGCTAATTTGCCATCTGCTGGGAAGCACTCACTTGTCATTTTCCTATCTTGCTTCACGAAGAAAGTGAAACTCATAAGACCTTTCTAAGAGGGTATTTCAGTTTACCATAGCTGAAGAAGTTTCCCCACTGAAAATCTCCTCAGTAAAAATATTGACTTTGAAGTGTTACGGAAAAACATAATTTTCTGCTAGGTAAAAATTCTGATTAGAGATGATCATCAACTGGCTCCAGCATGAACATCCTGGCAGTGGTGGGAGCTGGGTGCAGAAATGGCTCTGCAGCATGTGTCCTCCCTGCACTAAGGGCTGGTCAGAGTTGCCTATCTGCTCTGTCCTTTCCCACAGAAAGTGCTGTCCTCACAAAGTTCCAGTTTCATGTTACGAAAGAGAAGAAGGGACGCCCCCCATCCTGATCCTTTCTCCTGCTCAGCCTTCAGCACCGTGGGAAATTAGCCCGTGGAGATACACGCGCTAACTAGCAGTCCTGGGTGTGCACAGCTGTAAGCGCTCGAGCCTTGTCCAAACAGCCATGTATTTTCTGAATTATACCTGCGTCTTTTTTGCCACACAGCCATGTTCTGGAGAGCACAGTGGTATAAAGTTGCTTTTACTAGCGCGGTTTAGAGAAACAAGGGGAGGGAAGGTACACCTGCACTGATGTACGTGACCTTTTTTCAATGTAGCTGCATCCACACTGGCCATTCAGCTGGTATAGTTTTATACCATGAAAAAAATCACCCTGATCATATATAACCCACGCACAGAGCAGGCTTTAAAGTAAGCAATGCCAGTTTATATAGCTGCCCCTAGCAAGTGACATGAGTCTGCACGGACCCTCAAGAGTTACCCCCACAGCTGACACACAGCATTACTCATCTACGCCAAGGAGTATGGCATTCCTGAACACAGCACTAACTAAGATGCTCTGGATACACCTCTGCTGGGAAATTACGCAGCTCCTGGTTTCTGGAGTGCAATCAGCTGTATCGTTGGATTGCTACAGTGGTCCCTGCCATGCTTTTGCCCCTGCAAAAGCAGTGGGTCTGTCATCCACCTCTGCCTCACTGCAAGCAGCAGGATCAGCCATCAAGTTTTCACAACAGTCGGCCCCATGTTTCATCTGAAAATCTGCCTCATAGTGCACATGGGATCTTTTCCGGCCAGGCTCTTGATTTCTCCGGCTTGCATAGAAGGCAGCAGAGACACAGGCAGAAAGGCAGGTCTTAACAGCCAGGCGAAAAAAGTGGCTCCTGAGGACGGAAGGGAACATAGATGCTCCCCATTCGTCTGACACGAGTAGATGTCAGGCATCATGAGAGATTGCTACTCAGTTTGGGATTTGGCCTAGAAGTAGTTCTCAGACCATTTTCTTTGAAATATATGACTTTGGATGTCAGGCCATTACAATAGGGAGGTTTCCCAGGGTCTGTCAGTGGATAATTCCCATCTGTATCATTTCTGCAGCTTTCCTCCTTGTCCCTCATAGTCCCAAGCCCCATTTGACCTGTGTCTCTACCTGCAAAATGGTTTTGCTGGCAGAGAGCCTGCTACAGCAGAGAGCCGGCTACAGACCTCAGTTGCAGAAGGCTGATGGCACTGTGGCCCCCCACGCTAACACTGCCATGTGTGGCATCCTTTTTGTGCCGTGGGCACACAGCTGCATCACATCCCCCTTGCACACACTTATACCACTGCCGCTGCCTCCTTGCCTGCCGCCAGTTTGTCTCCTTGCTGCCAGTGCAGGGTTTGCGTATCCTCTCTGAGATGATGGATGTTTCAGTTGTGATAGGGGTCTTTATTCCATGCAAGCATCTGAAAGCGCTTTGCAAAAATAGCTCGCCACCTCGCAGACAAGCAATCTGACATGCAGAGATAGGAAATAGCCTTACTCGCCTTGGAGGGTATTTTAACATTCCCCACCGCTGCAGTATCCTCTCACAAGCACAAATGACCTTCTCTCTGTTAGCACAACCAGGAGGCCCCCATTTTCCTAAGGTCCTGGAAAGATTAAGTGACACAGGTCCAAGGTTGCACAGGAAGTCTGGAGGGAGTGCTGGAAATAGAAGGGGGCCCTCCTGAGTCCCTCTGCAACGCCTTGACCACAAGACCATCCTTCCTCTCCCAAGGTTAGACATCAGGTCTGTGGTGGAGCCAGGAATAGTACCCAAGTTTCCTGACACCCAAGCTGTCCTCCTGCACTGTGTACAAAGTAAGCACAAATATCAGTTTAAAGCAATTTATGAACCCGTGTCTTGCAATTAAACCTAAGACATGCTGTCTGAACTCAAAGCTTCCTACATTTCAAAAGCTGTGACACACCTCGCTTAAAAAGTCCCTTTCCACAAACAGGGCAGCTAATACCTCCCTGCAGCTAACCTCTCCTGCTGTTTCAGTGCCTCTAAGTTCCTGACATGTCCTGTCCATGCCAAACCTGCAAATGCCACTTGCCATGGAGAAACAGCTTTGCAGGCAGAGATGTGGGCTGAGGGGTGCCCTCTGCCGCCACCCTGTTGAGACCTGGCACTGAAGGAGGCCAAGCTGCAGGGCAGAGGGGAGGAGATGTTGCAGGTCGAGGTGGGGGCATGAAGGGATGGTGCTGCAGCCACGGCCTGAAGAGGGACCCCAGGCCCCCAGGCCCCTGGCACAGTGCGCGGGCTGGCACCGGGGGGGGGACGAGCCACCCGGGGGGCAGACCTGGCTCATGGGCTTTCGCATCCCCCACCCACGGCGACACGCGCTGCATTGGTACATGCAGCTTCCCCAGGGAGAGACGGAGATGTGCTGTGTCAGGAGGGGCACAGTGCCATGTGTCCCTGCAGCTCATTGGAGCCTTTCCATTAATTTTAATGGGCTTTGGATCAGGCCCTGAATTCTCAGCTGTCCCAGCTAAACGGCCTCCCCAGACAGGCTCTCCTCTCCTTTTAGAACCAGGAGGCCTTTCGGAGACCCTGCTGACAGGGAGGTTCCTGCCGCTTTTTGGCAACGGAGCTCCCGTCCTCGGGCGAGCGCTGCCCTGGCAGGGCCGAGGCAGGCAGGCACCTTCGCTGCCCCTTGCCCGCGGTGTGCACCACCTGCACACACCTGCATCTGCCGCCCTCTCTCTCTCAAGCAAACACACCCACACCTTCCACCCCCTGCCCAGATCATCCATTTTTTTTCCCCAGAAAGGCCCAGGTACTAAAGGTGAGGAGTGTGGATCCAGTGCTCCACACTGCACACCGCAACCTGCTCTGGTCACCAAGAGCCCCTTGTATACACACACACTCAGGTTTGGGGGACTTAGTAATCCTGTGCAAGAAGTAAACCCTGCATGTGGCAGTAGCCCCAACCCTGCTCAAGACAGAAATGGAGGAAGCCATTGGGCTCATCGGCGTAGCACTATTTCAGAAGGACAAGACCGCACCCTCCTCTTTGCCCACAGCAGGTTTTCCTTCGCTCACCAAGCTCAGCGCTTCTGGTAATTAGCACACTTGGACAAACTGAGCTTTCCAAAACTGTTTGATTTTTAAGCAAAGTTAGGTAGATGCCGATGCTGTGCCTCTTTACAACAGCAAGGAGCTGTGAGCTCTTCCAGGCCTTTACCTGACACCATATTAAAGTAGTACTTGCTGTAGCACTAAAGACCCGACGTTATAGAGGCACTTAGCCATCAATGACCTTCCATTCATTACTGCTGTTTCTACAGAAGCAGCATTAAGAGGGACCAGCTGAGACCATGGCACTGACTGTGCAAAGTGCAGCGCATCATATGAGATAAGCCTGCTCCAAAAAGCTTGGGAAGAAGAGGAAACAGAGGGAAATAAAGTGATTTGCTCAAGGCTGAAGAGCAAATCAGCAACAGAGATGTCAATAAAACCTAGCAAGGCTCACTTGTTTGTCCAATCTGTGAGATTATTTTGCTCTGAACACCTGCTGCCATGCACACCGTTGTGCCTTGTTTAATATATGATGCATTGACTGGTTATTGGCAGGTTGTTATGTTACTGCTCAGATTGAAAATGCTGTTCAGACCATCCCCGACAGGCTGGTTTTTAATACCTCACGTCACTCTCCTCATGAAAACTTTCCCTAAAAAAACACTTGGGGTAAATGAAGTAAATGACCCTGTCGGGTCACTTCATGAGAAGTGAGTCGGTAGATCTTGTCTAAGGTTTGGCTTAGTGAGAAGGCCTTACAGATGGACAAGCCCCTGCAGTCAGTGTGAGCTTTCCATTGACCTCACACCAAAGCACAGTTCCAGTGGTTCATGTACTTATGCACACTGAAACAAGGGGAGCACATATATACTTTACAGTTATAGATCACCAGCTGCGATAATTGCTTGATTGTATCTGCTATCCCACTCTTTGTGTTTAGGATAGCATCCCCCTCCCCTGAAGTGAATGGGAACAAAGGATTTTCATCGGCTTCCCGAAGCTGCGGGAGGTGGCCCACAATGATTTGGGTTCAGCTTTAATGGAGCAAAAAGGAAATTATGTCCTAGATTTTCCTTTTTTTCCTGAAGTAGAACACTTTACCTATTTCTGAGGGGCCTCTGCTAATTAACACACAGCACAACCTGAAGGAGAGCTAGTTAGGGCAAACTAAATTGGGGAAATTGCCTGAGCGTTCAGGGCCAAGCCAGGGGATGGGATCACACCCTGCCCCAATATGAAGGCAGCAGGCACCAGGGGCAGAGTGGAAACCAAAGATGCAACTAATGCTTCAGACAGGTATCATAGCCAGGAGAGTTGTGGCCACCAGTCAATTCAGTGTCCCCCTTTCCTGGAGAGGGAAGTGCAACCCCCCAGCAGGTGTGACTGGGGGAGATCACATCCCACGGGTGCGCATCAAGGACCTGAGCTGGGGGCCCTCGCCGGCCTGCCCTGGGTGTCCCAAACTCCCCTGGACTCCAGGCAAGTGTTTCAGGTTATGAGAAATGAAGAGCTGAGTCATGACGAGCCCCACATCTGGATTGCAACGGAGTGCACTCGTGCTGCTCTTCCTCGGGAAGTGATGCCGTATGTGTTTATATATACACAGCCCAACATGACTGAGCAAACGTTACTCAAGGTTTTGACAGACATTCGCCTTTGGGGTAAGAGCGAGCACAACCGTGGGGTCAACAGTTCAGAAGGTTAGGAGGGGAAAGAGGGAGGTCTACACAGAACAAGTTGTTCCCCAGTCTTTGTGATAGGTCTCGGTGCTATCCCACCCACCCATGAGTCCACAGAAGCCTGGCAGATGCCTGGTTGCAAGGTTCAGTCAGTTCATCATCGGTTATGGAATAAACATAGCACTCTGGTTATCATTAATAATATTTATTTTGGAAAAATATTTTAAAAATGAATTTCTTCATTAACAAAACGGTAAAAAAAAACTCAAATAACATTTGCACAATATTCCATAAATACATTTATATACAAAAAAATATAGTCACATAGACCCGAAGTGCCTTTGTACATATTTACCAAAAAATTTAAATTATAAAAAAAATGAACATCACAAAATACTCAAGCTTTACAATTATCATGAAAATATTTTTACAGATTCAAAAAAATAACACACTTTTTCTCACCTAGTAAAAACACATTTTAGTATCAAAAAAGACAATAAAGGCAGTGTTTGTATCTCTAATTCAAGAAAAGACTGGCTCATAAGAATCCAAAATATACACTTCAGGCAGTGCATGCTTCTTATGTAGTAATTAAGTCCATTCATTTAAATATATATAGAAAAGCAACTGACCATAGTGCAATGATAAAATTCATAAAAGGCAGTGCAACAGTAATCCTTGAACACAGACCCTTGCCTGGTGTCCATCTTGTTTCTTTATTTTGCAGTCACTTTGCTAACTTCAGTAGAGAACCAGCTCAAGCCTGAATTTAGTTTCTCAGCAGCAGTCAGTGAAGGAATCTATCTCCCATTCCTCTTTCAGCAGCATTCATCGGGGCACGTCTCCTCTGAAATTGTTCTGAACAACCACCTTGCCATATCACCTCTGGTTTACACCTGGTGAGAGAAAACACGGGCAGAGATTGGGAGAGGTTAATGGAAAGTAAGAAGAGGGCTGTAAGGCTGCAGAGGTCGGGACTCTGTCTTTTTGTCGGGCAAGAATGGACTCTGCGTGAAGCACACAAAGGGGCAGGTCAGCAGACCACAACCACGCTGTTATTGTACCCTCGCCTGCAAAAGTCGTCGTACCCGTAACATCCAGAGCAGTGAGTCACTATGCTTATTACATACTTACAACATCCACAGCACAACAAACTTGAGCTGGCTGGATTTCAACAGGTACAAATTGCTGCGGCACCATGGGAAAGAGTTTAGCTGCCCTGACGTGTGTTAGATGAGGGTGGCGCATTGCGACTTTTCTCTGCTGTTCCAACTGCCAGGCAGTATACTAACCTCAGTTGCTATGATGCACTCGTCTTTCTCTTCTGATATGACATACACCGACTGGTACTTTGTGTCCTTTGAAGTGGAATATACTGAATCTGGTCGTTTTCTTTCAGAAGTATCACTATTGAAGACAAAAAGAGACAACACAGGTCAGATGGCTGTTGCTTAACGCTACCTATGAGACACACACACCCCCTTCAGAGTCAAGCTGCCCCCCGCACTCAGATGTGAGAGGTACCTCTTTAGTTGTACTGCACTTTTCTCCTCTGCCTCTGAATCATATGTTTCACACTTGGCTTCACATTTGCTGTGCTCCTCTTTAACAGAGTCCTCGTTCTTGAGTTCATGCACCAAATTATAATCCACTGATGGGTATCTGACTTTGTAGCCATTTTTATCAGAGTTATCACTGTGAAAGTCTACTTTCTTATTCGTGTTTTTAATCTGAGTGGCACCAATGACGCTTATGGAGATGTCCTTCTCACGCTGGCAGTTCGCCAGGTTGTTCATGGTCTCGGTCTCGCTCCTGCAGGCGTCAGGCTGGTGGTGCCTCTTCTGCACTCTGAGCCTGACGCAGACGACCACAGCAGCGCACCCCAGCAGCAGCATCAGGACCAGAATAATCCCGGCGCAGACGGCGATCCAGGGGAACTGGGCGTTCTGGCCTTCCGTGTACTTCTCGGTGAAGTCGACGATGACCGGCCCCTGAGGCGGCTCAGGGAGCAAAAATTGGCAGTTGAGCCCGCCGTACCCCCGGGCGCACTCACAGACGTAGCGGTTGTTTCTTTCATGGCAGGTGGCCCCGTTGTGGCAGGGGTTGTGTTCGCATCTGCTCACCGGGGTGCTGCAGTTCTTCCCGTTGTATCCCGGGGGACAGGTGCAGGAATAGTCATTGACGCCATCCTGGCAGGTCCCTCCGTTGACGCAGGGAAAGGAGGCGCAGTCGTCCACGTTATCATCACAGTGTCTCCCCGTGAAGCCAGCCTGGCACTGGCATATGTAGGAGTTCCCCAGATCGACGCACTGGGCTCCTGCAAGACATCAAGGGGGATGAGCGCTGAGTGGTGGGCAGCCAGACCCGACAGCCTCCCACCTGCTGCTCTCGGGGCGACTGTCGCAACCGGCAGCTGAGAAAAGCTTTCTTTTTGAGAGGTTAGCTCAACCTTTGCCAAGTCTGACCCACCATAAAAAATATGGGTTTTCTTTAGGGAAGATATTTGTTAATCAGATCTATTTTTCATTCTCCATCCTATTGCCTTTTTAACATTTCACTCAGCTTGGACAACAAAGCTAGTCCAGATCAGGTTAACACCACGATCTCACATTACAGAGTTTGAGTGGCAATGAATGAGGAGGACTGCAGTAAAGAAAGTCTTCTCTAGTTTAATCAAAACAGGAAGATTACTGTTACCAGATTACCAGTAATAATATTTAGCGCTTGTACAGCATTTTGCATCCACAGACCTCAAAGAGTCTTTGCAAAACATTTGTAAGTATAAACCTCCACATTTTTATGCATGAAGTTTCAGGCCAAGTAACCTGGCCGCAGTCACCCCTTGAGAAAATGCAATCTGCAGCAGCGGCCCAAACCACACCATTACTTTTTAAGTACAGTTCCTCCACCAAGTCAACTATTGACATGACATGGGCCATGGTTGATCAGTGGGCCTCGTTATGAACTCCAGACCAGAAGCCAAAATAACTGGATGGTCTCCTTTTTAGAAGGCCACTGTAGCATGTTTGGCCTTACCATTAGCACAAGGGCTGGAACTGCAGTAATCGATTTTCTTTTCACAGTTGAACCCAGAATAACCCAGTGGGCAGCGGCAGCTGTATCCCCCATCAGGGTTGTCGGTGCATCGCCCACCGTTGAAGCATGGTCCGTCGGCACAAGTCATTGCGCTCAGCTCACAGTTTTTACCATAGAAGCCCGGGGGGCAGGTACAGGAGTAGCTGTTCTCAAGATCCTGGGGGGAAGAAATGAGAAATAGTCAAAATATTTACCTGAAGTTGCTCTGAAATGCAAAAAGGGATTTTGAAAATCAGTAAAACTGACATTAACTCCTCCCTTGGGGTTTCAGATGGCACAAGCAACTCAAACTTACCGTGCAGCTTCCACCATTCTTGCAAGGGTTGGCGTCACATTCATTGATTTCAATCTCACAGTCGGAGCCTGTGTACCCAGGTCGGCAAGAACAAGTGTAGCTCCCCTGACCAGTGTTGCTGCATGTGGCACCGTTCTTGCAGGGCTTGTGGTGGGTGCAGTAGTTCAGGTCTGTAAAAGATTTTTTTTTTTTTTTTAAAAAGAGGGCAGTCAAGATACTTGCTACTTTGCAAGGTTAGCATAGGGTGGGTGAGCTGGAAATAGCCGCTTGCTTTCTGCGTCTTAAAACAGACGCTCGGGCAGGGACTGAGAACTCACCCTGGTTGCAGAAAAGGCCACCCCAGCCTTCCTGGCAGTTGCACTGCCACGGCTGCTGACAGGTACCATGAAGGCAGCCTGGGTATCGGATGCACTCATCACAATATCGCCCCTGCCAACCCACTCTGCATCTGAAAAAAAAACCCAACAACAAAGTCTCATCAGATTTAGATTTCTCACAGTTGGAAACCCTATCGCAAACTCTGCAAACACACTGATGCCAGGGATCAAGTTTCCTAAAAGCCCTCAGTGATCCTTCATGTGAGAAAGTCACCGAGTCTAACCGTAGCATCAGCTTTCATCGGTCCCAGCTATTTCTTCCACTTCCTTAGATAGAGCCACGGTTCCAGGTAGTTAATTTGTTTACTCTAGTAACAAACAGCTAAACCTTACACACAGCCCTGTAAACTCATTAGGTTAATATTAATGGCACTGATGTTTGACTTGTAGATTAATACTTTGATCTGGCATCACCTGGATTTCTCAAATTACCATCTAATATGAAGAAGGGCATTTCAACCGACCCTGCAAATGACCGATGGCTTACTTAATCCCAGAGCATCAACGTTAAAGACGAAGAAGGGAGCAGGAGGGGAGTGGAAAACTTACTTGCATTCCCCAGGTTTGTCGCAAAAGCCGTGTTGCTCATCGCATCCAGGCAAACAAATCGCTGTAAACAAGCCAAGCAGGGAGAGACATCAGCACCGGGGCCCAACACCTCCCTTTTACAAGTCCGATCCCGAAAGCACCTTGTGGGTGGGGAGCGAGCCCCTTTTACTAGGTCGGGGCAGTTAAGTGCAGCTGAGTTAATCTCTGGAGCCTGCAGGAGTATTGATCTCGCCCCGTAACTGGGCACTTTACTTATCGCCGGGGATGAGCATTCTTCTTAATACAGTTGCACACAGACAAAAGAGGGCTCACAATTGCTCCCTTCCCCACAGCCCCTCACCCCCCTTCCCTTCCCAGTGAGGGTCAGAAGTCCTTTTTTCCAATTCTATGCACACAGCTCCACCTCTTAATATCCCCCGAAAGTGTGTGTGCAGATAAGAGTGGACAGCTGGTGTGCAGGGTGCCAGTGCAAGACAGCTGCTCTATTGTCTATTCTCTCCCAGCAGCTGCCCCACTGCAACAATACCCCGGCCCCGGAGCCAATGGGGCCGGCGGCCGGCGGCCGGGCAGCCTATCCCTGCCCACAGCTAATCTATGGCACGCGCGTGATTTCGCTGCAAAAAAACTTTTTTTCTTCTTCTTCTTATTCAAATAAATAAGTCTAAAGTTCTTCCTCCCTCCTTCCCCCCCTCCGCCCCGCTCCGAAAAGGGGCGGGCGGGTGGATGCAGCCCTGGTAAAAGAGGTAAGCGGGCCAGCGGGAGGGAGGATGAGGGACGGGAAAAAAAGGGACTTCTGCTCATTACTTCGCCTGGTTATGGAACTCATTAAGCAGGCACTGCAAAGTTTTAATTCAACAAAGCCAGCCGGAGACAATGGCATGCGAGGGGAAGGGGGCGGGGGGGAGAAAAAGAAAGAAAGAATCGGCCCTGATAATCAGATCGCCTCCAAGTTGGAAAGAATGGAGCTGGGGGCAAGGCGACGGGAAGCAATCTGCGACTGGCAGCTCCGCTCTCTAACGGCAAAACATTCCTTTTGCATGCACACATAAACACATCCCCTGCCTAGTAGGTTTGCGTCGCTCTTATAAGCTGTTGTTTTCTGAGAGGGAAAGCAGAGCGAAGAGCGGACAGAACAAGTCAAGAAAGACAGAGCGCTTCTACTTTGCTGTGGGAAGAGCAGCGAAGTACAGGCATCCAAAAGTGCTGACAGCCCCGAAAGAGCTCGTTATCAAAATGCTTCCTTTTTCCCCACCCCTCGACACAACTGGGCTAGGCACTTTTGATCATGGGAAAGGTTGTAGTTCCTATTTAAAACACTATCAAAGGAAATGCGAGCCCCTCTGCCTGCTGTTTGTTGTGCGACATTGTACCACGAACTGCTAAAAGCATCCTAGCAGTCACTGACACTGTGAATAACCAATCTGGGCTCCTTTGATAGCAGCTCAGCCGAGACCACAGTGTAGGTGGGCTTTAAGAAAAACGAAAACACAACAAGAAGAAAACCGAGAGGCTGCTTTACAGCCCATAACTGTTTTCTCCCTGCCTGCCTGGCCCTTTGATGACTGGCAGTCATCGCCCAGCACGTCATCTGCCAGCGTACTTCAGATCTGTGTATACACACAAACAGAGAATGCCATCACATGCTGCAGCAGGAGCTCTGTGGGCATGTTTGGGTGTACACCCCTGTGTATCTACAACGGGCGGTAACCTTGCACAAAGCTGCAGGTGTCTGACATCCCTGACTATCCTCTCTGTGATCTGCTTACTGTCCCAGCTTTTCCTGCTCTATCAACACATCACATTCCTCAACAACTTCCAGCGTCAGGTGTACTTTAAAACTCATGTCCCTCACTACTTTATTAGTAGTAATGATCGTGGCAATGGCACAGAGGAGAGATGGGGAAGAAGTTGAACGTTCTTGTGGCTCCAGGTGCAACAGCCTCTGTTAGTGGCAGTTTCTGAGCACCCCGAATGAGAAATGTACGGTCTAGAAGCCACAGAGAATATCTTGGACCTCTCAACACTTTTCTCAGTACAAGGTGGCAAGACATTGGACCATAACAAGCCTACCAATTGGCCTGCCGCATGGATGTTGCCAAAGCCTAGCTCCCTCTCCTGAAGCCATGTATGATGGTATCAATATACCATGGTTGAAGGGGCGGCTAGGTATAAAAAGTAGTCCTGGTATATTTTAATAAATCCCCCAAGCAACTGCTGAACATTTTGCTACCATGTTTGATGTCTACAGCAAATGAGCAAGAGTGTAATGTTGGCACTGACATTTACTGAGAAGGGGCTGTCTGCATTACCTTTCTGTGGCAATGCTGAGGACCTCCCGTCCCCCACACCAGTAAAGCCTGTACACAGCACCAGACCTCCACCCGCTGTAGCCTGGTTCCCCCTCTCCCATGGGGCCTGATGTCAGAGAAACGCCCCCGCAAGAGCTCAGGGGACACTGCTGCAACTGGCGCCCGGGGAGACAAGAAGGTGGACACTCACGCTCAGTGCAGTACTGGCCTTTCCAGCCCGGGTTGCAGACTTTCTCGCCACGCTCTCCGCAAGTGAAGTGACCAAAGGCATCGTCCCGGGGGCGGCAGAAGACAGAGCAGCCTTCTCCGTAGTAGTGCTCATCACACACGAAGCGATAGGAGTACTTGAGGTCAGTGCGGCCGCTGCTGTGCAGGTCCTGGGACCACTCTTCACCCACCGCTAAGTGCCTCTGGGTGGCCAGGCGGCTGATGAGGCGCTCGGGGTTTTCTGTGTGAAAGTGGAGAGGAGAGGCGTGATTAGGAAGCCCGAAGCAGGCAGGGGCGTAGGAAGACGCTCAACTGGGGGTCTCTGGTGGGAGGGGAAGTGCAGAGGCAGGATTATAGGACTGCGTGTCAACAGGTTGGCCTCTCTTCCCACGGTCTCCTGAAGAGAAGCAGGGATGGGATGGGGGGAATGTGCTGCATACCACAGAGAGAGGGGCCGAGTGGGGCCACAGGGCTGGGATTATTCCGGGGAAGGGTCTGTTTCAGGAGAGTTACCTGTGGTGAGGTCATCAGGAGAGTCCGTATGCAGAGCCTCAATGATGAGCGAGAAGGTGCCCTGGGGAAAGAAGGAGCAGAGACAACCCACCGGGAGAGCGTGAGAGCAGGCAGGGCTGGGGGGCAGCGCCCCCAGCCCCCCAGGAGTTATCAGTCCCCCCTGGAGGTTCGGTGGCCCCTCGGAAAGGCGCTCACCCAGCTGGGGTGGCCGGGGTGCGTGGGATGGGATGGGATGGGATGGGATGGGATGGGATGGGATGGGATGGGATGGGATGGGATGGGATAGGATGGGATGGGACGGGACGGGAGGGGAGGGGATGGGAGGGGAGGGGATGCGGGCCGCCCCCTCCCGCGCCGCCCCCCCACTTACGGGCCAGGTGAAGCCGAAGGGGAAGCGGATGGGGTTGCTGAAGGCGGGGTCGGCGCCGCCTGCGCCGTCGGGGACGCTGAAGGAGTTGGCGCCGAGGACGGGGGTGATGGCGCTGCCGTAGGTGCAGGGCGGCTCGGGGGAGACGCTGGCCTGGTAGTGCTTGAGGCAGACGCGGAAGAAGGTCTTGCAGTCGCACTGCTGCAGCCCGCCGCCGCCCGGGCCGCCCCCGCGGCAGCAGTTGCGGTTGCTGAGCAGCCCCTTCTTATTGACAAACTCCTGCAGCTTCAGCTCGAAGACCCCGGAGGCGCCGACCTGCGGGGCGGGGACAGCGGCCGTCAGCCCGCCGAGCGGCCCGCTCCCCCGGCCCGACCCCAGCCCCGCCGGCCGTCGGCGGCACTGACGCCCCCCGCCCCGCCTCTCCCGGCCGCGGCTGGCAGCGACAGCCGGCGGGCCCCCCCGGGGCAGGCAGGGACCGCCGCAGGTATTTCTGCCCCCCACCCCGCGGGCACTTACCTGGCAGCGGCTCTGCAGCACCGAGAGGAGGGCGAGCGTCAGCAGGAACCGACCTCCCATTTTGGAGGGGCAGCTCTGGTGCCCTCGCTTTCCTCCCCCTTGTCTTCTCGTCAGAGGGGAAAGTGTCTCTCGGGGGCGGGGGGAAACACAGCGGCCAAAGCCGCACGCCCCAGCAGAGCTGGAAGAGTTAGTGTCACGGTCTCCTTCTTTCAGGAGTGTCTCTGACTTTTTTTTTCCCCTCTGTCGATACCTCTAGGTGTAGCCTGTCGGCGACTGACAGCTCTTTCGGACGGCAAAAGGAAAAGAAAGGAAAAAAAAAAAAAAAAGAAAAAAAAAAGAAAAAAGGTTAAGATTAATCTGCTAAACTCTTTTTCTTTCCCAATCCACGGTGCTCCTCCTTTTCTCCAGGAAGAAAAAATAAAAAAAAATAAAAGCAACTTAATTCCCAACAGAGGCAGAGAAAAGGCTTCCCAAGGAAGATTTAAAAATCGGCGATCTGGAAATCCCTGCAGAGGCAGCGGCGGACGCGGCGATAATTCCCGGTGGGGTGAGGTGCGGGAGCGGCTCTGCGCGGCTCTGCGCGGCTGCGCTCGCCCTGCGCACGTCGGGGCTGGCGGGTGTCAGGCGGCGGCGGGCAGGTCACGTCGGAGCCCTGGTCCCCCTTTCCCTCTTCTTTTTTTTTTTTTTTTTTTTTTTGCAAAAGAAGCGAAGCTCTCTTTCCTCGTTGTGGGCTTACTTTTGTTTTTAGAGGAATCCCGGCCAACAAAAATAAGCTCGTGTCTCAATAGCGGCGCGCTGAGCGTGTCCGGGTGTGCTCCCACGGGGGAGGGGGCTGCTCTGCGCCGCGGCGCGGCTCGGCTCGGCGGCTCTCTCCGAGGGTGAAGCGCTAAGGATCTGCCTCTCCTTGGGCGCCTGCCTCCCTTATATCCCGCCGGCCGCCTGCATGCCTAATGAGATGCAAATGAGCAGCCCCCCAATCTGGCTAGAGCTGTCACAAAGGAGCCACTTTTCCAAACCCTCCTCTCAATGGATCGCCAAATGGTCAGTGAGCTGTAAAATGTGCAACCCTCCTCCCCCTCCCCTCCGCGCTCACAAAACGTGCTCATTTACATTCCTGCAAATTTGGTAACCGCAAGAATCCCCCTTCTGCTCCGGGGAGAGGGTAACACCCCCGCCGCACCGGCGAGAGGCCGCGCAACACGCTCCGCCGAGAAAACGGCCGCGGGGAGGGCGGGCTGCAATTACCTCCTGAAACGTGCAAAGCCACCGCCGTGCCCCCAAAAAGTAACTCGGCGACCACGGCCGCTTCCAAGGGGCATCTTCGGCTTTAAAGGGACGAGGGAGGTGGGAGCCAGCGAGCCACAACAAGGGGAAGCTGATCCCTTGAAATTCACACCGCGTTTCCCCTGGCACAACCGGGATAATTGGGGAGGGGGGGCGGGATTGGGAGCCGGGGCCGGCTCTTCCCTTGGCTCCGCTCTCAGCGCTCATCCCGGCGGCGGAGGGAAGGGGGGTCCCCGCGGGTCCCGGCGGCGGGGGAGGGCGCGGGCGGCTGGGACCGGCGGAGGGAGGGGAGCGGCGGAGGGGACCCGGCTGCGGGGCTCCGGCTGCGGGGCTCCGCCGGTCCCGTCCCCGCCACCAGCGCTGCCGGAGAGAGCCAGCCGCTCCGCCCGGGTCCCGCACCCCTCTATGATTATCATCATCATCACCAGCAACCTCGCCCTCTCTCTCTCTTTTTTCCTCCTTCAGCTTAGTAAAAAGTGAGTTTGGTGTGTGTCGTTCGCGTGGCTGTCATTAAGGCCGTTTGTTATTGTGTGAGGGCTGAATCAGTTAGCTCTTTGTGCTCTCAGCTGTATGGTAATGTAGACAGCACCTGCTCCCTGCACAATGCGAGGGAGAGAAAGAGCTCCCCTCGGCGCACGCTACTGCCTCTACAACAATGTCCGCACATTTTTTAAAGAAATCCCTTCCAGCACTTCCCCCCTCCGTAAAAAAAAAAAAAAAAAAACAAAAAAACCAACTTTACACCAACCGTCACCTTATTATTTTTTTACATATCCATCAGACACTAGAACTTTTGTTTTGATCTTAAAAACACGGAAAGGAGTTTACGGGTGCGGTGAAAGAGGGATAGGGACGATTGCCATTTGAGCAGTTTCTTAATGATGGATGGAAGCGGGAGATAAAAGTTGGAGGGCGACTCTGGCATGTCACCCGAAGCGGGGTTTTCCACTTTGTTCGGGCCCTCTGTTTAAACACCTTCGGTAGGCGCAGCCGGATTCATTAGGATGCAAGGTGTAACTGTCTCTGTAAATGTCATTTTAATTGTAACAGATCATTTCAGCACAGATTAAGCGTGTGTGCGAAAGGAGAGGATTTGGCTACAATAACCTCACTGTAGGTATGCCGTGCTAAAAGCCTTATTATGGCGACTTTATTGGGTTGAAACGTGCATTTGCATGGCAAAATGTGACTTTCATTGAAGCAGATGTCTTGATCACAAATTATCTTACAATGCGCTAGGAAAAAAAAAATTCTTAAAGACTTCTTAAAGTAAAAGCATTGGGTAATACCAATTAAAAGAAAATCACTAATGAGTTCATTCAGCCCAGCTCTTCTTGACTGTTCCAGGACTGTAGCTGCCCACGTTCATTTACTGGGGGTTTGTGGCACCTACCCCAAACCCAGGCAGGTACCCTCGGCATTTAAACGACCATCCAGACTTTTCCAACGCTTTGCCGCTCACCGTGTGCGTCCTTTACATCTAATTTCGGTCGAACGAGGCATCTGCATCCAGGTACTCCTCTTCTCCCCTCTCCCCGCCCCTCGACGCTTAAGCGAAAGCCTAAATGTACAGGAATGTTTGGGGTTTGGGTTTTTTGTTGTTGTTTTGTTTTTTTTTTTCCCCACCCCGGAGTTCCGTCTGGGCAGAGAGGGGAGCAGCGACGCCGCGGGCAGCGTGCGAGGGCGCCGGGAGGGCGGCCCGGGAGGGAGCGGAGCGGAGCGGGCGGCGGGTCCCCGAGGGGAGGCCGGGCCGCCCGCCCCCGCCGTGCCCGGCCCCTGCGGCGGGGAGCGGGGGGGCCGCGCCCCCCCCCGGCGACGCCGGGCTTCACTGCACGTTACTTTTGCCACCTAGCGTCGACATCTTTTCAAGTGGCTTGCCGCTGCCTCGCAAACTTTGCTGCGGCGTTATCGCAGGAGAGAGAGAGAAAAAAAAAATCATTTGGTATCGGGTTTACTAAGCGAGTGGGGCGGGAGGGGGGCAATATCTGTCTTGAAATTTGGGGGTAGCTCGTCGGTGGAGGCGAGAAGTAGTGATATATCACCGCGGATCTTTTCATCTACGCGAGAGAGAAAGTTGGTCCATTGGCATCCCCTTGCTTAAAAAACTGGAAATAAAAAGTTACACGCGCGAGGGCTTTAACCTAGCGATAGAGAAGAAAAAAAAAAAAAAAAGACCCGAAAAAACTTGCCCCCAAATCCTTAACAACCCCCCTTCGGTACCGGGTATTTGTTAAATTGACGTGGCACAGATTTCTCGATTACCGCTGCTGAGCGTGACTGAAAGGCGCCGTGAGAGCCGGCAGGATCCTGCCCACGGCGCTCATTCTTCTCCGGCTTAATTTATGCCACGCGATTCTGTATTGGGGAAATCAAGCAGAAAGCTCCTTTTTCTGCTTTTTTCCCCCCTCTCCCTCTCTCTTTCAGATGCTGGGCTAACGGGGAGACTGTTTAACTTAAGTGTTTCTATAGGAGGCTGTTGTAGTTTAACTCCTGCCCACCAGTAGCTGAGGCGAACAAAGGAGGGACTCGAGGTCTAACTATTCATCCATTCTCTGCACTTTAATTTTCATTGATTTCGAAGACAAGGGGAGCCCTTAGGGATTCTCGCTGAAGGGGGATGACACGCCTTTAGACGCGATCAGCCCCCCAGCCAGCCATCTGCTCCCAACCAAATGGCGCTTTTTCGCTCCCAACCGCGTGTCTCCGCACCGCGCTCGCCCGCCGCCCCCCGCCGCCCCCCGCGCTGTTACCCGCGCCCGCGCACCCCGCTGCCGGGGACGGACGGACGGACGGTCCGGTCCCGCCCGACGCCCAGCCCTGCCCTGCCCGGCCGCGGCCGCCCCGCCGGCCGCGGGACCCCCCGGGGGCGGGCGCGGTGCCCGGGGCCCCGTCGGGGCGCGGTGACCCCGCACGGCCGGGACGCGGCGGGCCCGGCCCCGCCTGCCAGCGGCTCGCCGGGGCCGGCGGGGTATTGTGCTCTCCCTCCCTGCCCCTGACTGGCGCCCGTCGGGCAAGGCCGGCCGGCCGGCCCCCCTCTCCGGCCCCGGCCGGGATTTACGGTCCCGCCGCGCAGCAGCGCGGCCGAGAGCTCGCCGCCAGCCGCAGCTTTGATTTCTAAGCGAGCCAGATTATGGGAAAAGTCACTTCAAAAGCGGGAGTGCGGGGGGGGGGGGGGGGTGTTAATTAGCGCGACGCGCTGCCATCGCTGGCGCGCAACCCTGATTTTTCCCGGGACGGAGGGCTCCGGACATATGGCGAACGGTGCGTCGGCGGAGGGACGCGTCCGTGTGGAGCTATGTGTAGCCGAGTGTGCGTAATATTTTAATTAGTTCTATAGCCCCTACGGAGGTATGTGTGCGCGGCCGCCCCTCCGCCGCAGCCCTCCCGCACGCCCCCTTCACCTGTCCCCCCGGGCCGGGCCGGGCCGGGGTGGGAGGGGAGGGGAGGGGAGGGGAGGGGAGGGCAGGCGGGGCGCCTGCGGGCCGGGGCTCGGCCTCCTCCGCCGGGCCCGGGGTGCCGGCGCTGCCCGGGGCCCCGCCCCGCCGCGACCCGGGGCGGGCGGTGGCGGAGGTGCGGCGGTGGCGGCGGGGCGCGCCGCCGCCCTTGCCGTGTGCGGGGCGGGGGATTAAGAAGTTTGGCGCGTAGGTTAGCCCGGAGTTGCAAAGGCATGTGCTGATTAGAATAAGAAAGGGCGGTCGCGTGGCTCAGCTGGCACACAGCGAGGCCAGATGATAGATAAGCAGCTCTGGGCCTTCCCTCCCCCCCCCAGCTCCTTTTTCAAATCGCAAATCATCTGCTCCGGCCCTATCCTAGCCCCTCATTTTCATGACAATGGTTGTGTGTTTACCTGTGATCCTGGGACCGACGGGGCATTCCTTTGTCTCCCGAGGAGATTACCGCAGCCAGCTGCTCTCCAGCCCTCCCTGGGCAAATCCCGAAGTGGCCCCTATATGTGTTTTACTGATTGCACACGAGGAGAAAGCGAGCCCCCCCGCCCCGCTCCCCGGCGCTACGTGTTTGTTTGGGTTTGCGCCCTGGCTTGCTTCCGACGGGATTTTGCTTGTGGGAAACTACGAGGGATAAAATCGGTCACTCGTGTGCGTGAGCTGCCGCCGCTCCCGGAGCGGCAAGGGCGGAGGGCTGCGTACCCCTGCGGGGCCTCCCGGGGCTGAGGGGACATCAGGGGCACGGGGGAAGGAGCCTTCCCCCCGCCTTGCTCTCCCCCGGGGCCTCGGGCTCCCCCCGGCCCGGGACAGCACCTTCCCCCGAAATCTCCCGTGGGCGCCCCGGGCCGGGCGGCCCCGCTGCCTCCCCACTCCCAGCTCTGGGACAGGGCGATTCGGGTGCTCCCACCACCCACGCCCCGCCTGGCGCTGGGAGAACTGGCCTCTTTGCCCCCCTTTGACTCCAAGGACACTCGCGATCTCTGCCACGCTAGAAACCACGGATCACGTTTGTACTAGATGACCTTCTGAGGTCCCTTCCAACCCGAAATATCCTGTGATCCCGAGACTTTCCCGGCGCCCCAGCACCCATCCGGCAAGCCCGGCGTAACCCCGTCCTGCGCCGAGGCCCGGCTTGTCTTGGCAGGGTGTCACAGAGCAGGGAGAGGGAGCGATCGGGCTCAGATCATGTAGGTGCAATAAAAAACATGACAGCGCTTCTCAGAAAAATGTTCTGCGTTCCGGCTATGAGATTTTGCTGGATGGCTGGAAATACTCCCTTCTGCTACCGACTTCTGTAGCAATATTCGCTGCGCTCACCAGTTCTCATAGGGAAACCCTCTCTTCTCTTTTCCCGTTTTATTAATCGTCATTTTAAGCCAGAACTCTAAATAGTAGCTGCAAACTACCACTCCAGACAGTAGCTGCACAGACCACTCTTCCCCTACGACGGCCAGCACAGCGCGCCGCTGTCCCGCGCTGCATTTCACGCATGAAGGGTTTTTCTGTTCCCCTGCGGCCTGCAGCCCCCTTTGCCCGGTGCGCACGTCTTGCGCGTTGCGTGCTGGCTGCAGCGCAAAACCTGCTGCTAATAAACTTCGGAGGGAGGGGAGCAGTTCGATCATCAGGGCTTTCCGAGCCACTTCCAATTTGCGTCTGTTTTATTTCTTTCCACATCGCTGGATGTGCAGGGAAGGCGGGGGGGGGGAGGAGGGAAGAGAAGGAGGGGGCAGAAACTCCTCTGCAGAAGGTGATTATGAGAAAGAGGATGGGTATGGATGGGGCGGGCCCGAGCTTTTGGAAATGCTCTCCCCTTTTCTGAGAGCATCTGCCCGGAGACGAACAGATGTGGGCACCTGCGGTGACAGGCCACATATGCTCCATCCTATTCACAGGCATTCAGGCACGGCTACAATGGTGAGGCTTTGTGCACGCGGAGTCACCAAATATATTAATCTGTGCTCCCCAGAGCACCGCTCTGTTTAATTTTTCACCGGCAGTAACATCTGATCTAATCCTCCCATCGGCTCCCCCAGGTCCCTCTTTCCCCCCCGAAAAGATGTGAAGTTATTCGGGTCCCCACCTGTTGCCGGCGGGGCGGAGGCCGGTCGCGCTCCCCGCACGCCCGCAGCCAGGCCAGGCCAGGCCAGGCCGTTACCCCGTCGCCCCGGGGAAACGGGGGCTCCCCGCCAGCGGCAAGCGCCGAGCGAAGCAGAGCGAAGCGGGCGCCCGCCCGGCTGCGGACCGGGGCCCGGCCGCGCCGCCGGCCAGGCTGCCGTGGGCCGCTTTGTTCACCCGGGGCCGGGGCGGCTCAGCAGGCCGCCCAGCCAAGGGGCCACATAAATCTCCCGTGCGCCACTCGGGGGTTTTCAAGCAGTTTCGGTGCGCGACGCTTTCATCTCCCCCCGTCCCGCGCCCCCCCCGTCCCGGCTGGGTTTGTTCGGGGGCACAATGGCCCCTCCGGCCCCATTGTGGCCGTACAAAGCCGAGGGACACCAGGCCGCGGGCGGGGACGGCCGCGGTTCAAACCAGCCCGGCCCCCCCTCGCCCCCCCGCCGCTGTCATGCGAAGGGGCCCGCTGCCGCCGGCTGTCCCGGCAGGGACGGCGCTGCCCGCCGGCAGGGCGGGGGGCGGGCAGGGACAGCGACCGCCACCGCCCCAGCCCGGCCGCCGGGCGCATGCGCAGCCCCGCCCCCGCGGGAAGCGGAAGCGCAGGCTCGGGTCAGTGCCGGGGTACCGTTAGGAGGGGGCGGGCGGGCGGCCGTTTAACGGCCACGCTGCGCGGGGCGGGGGGGGCTCGTCCCGGGGTGAGAGCGGCTGGAGCTCCGGTTCTCGCTCGCAGCGTGGCCCGGGTGCCGCACGGCCTCCGGAGCGGGGGGCTCGGCCCTTCCGGGGCTGGAGGCAGCGGCCCTCACGCCTCGCCCGGTGCAGGCCTCGGCCCTCCCCTCCGCGGCAGGCGGGTACTGCCGGCCCTTCGCTTGCCTGCCTGCGGCCTCCCGCTGCCGTGCCTTGGGAACAGGCTCCGGCCCTTCAAGGCCGTGGGGGGCTGCGGGCCTGGCTGTGCGCTGCTGCCCGTCAGAAGTGGAGGACTTTGCTCCCCGTCCTTTGCTCCTTGTGCTGTGGGCCTCGGCTAGAGGGCTCTTGTGAGGGCTGGAGCGGTTATTGTGGACGTTTCTGCTAGCAACCGTTTGCAATGCTGCCTGTTGCTGTGGGCATAATAAAATTTTTATCGTGGTAGTTGCTTGCTGACAAGTGAAGTTTAGTGGTGTCATCAGCTGTTGTAGGAGTCATCTCTCTGAATTTTTGTGTCTGTATAAAACTGGGGGGGGGGGGGGGGGAGAACGTTTTTTATTATTTCAGTTTGTGGAGAAAACTTTTTCCCCCCTGCAGATTCATGCAGTTGATAGTAGCGCAGTTGAGATCCTATGGTAACGTGAGATATCTCCATTTCACACGAGTAACATTGGAAATATGTGTCCAGCCTTAAACTCTTCATTTGTTGCACAGAACGTGCATGTTTTCCACTTTTCGGAAACTTAGCATTACTACATAAAACATTTTAGTCCTGATTCGGCCAGCTTTTTTTTCTGCCTCTGATGAAAGCACTTCTCAAGTCAGTAGATTTTACTTGTTCTCTTTCCTGCTACTGCGATGGATTAGAGAGTGATTTCCTTCACATGGCTGTTACTGTTCAGCAGTGAAACAGGGTGGTTGACAGAATATAAACTCTTTATTTTTTATTAGGCTTTCAGTGAATGTGTTTGATAGTAGTATTAAAATGCTAGTAGTGGCCAAGGTGCTTGCTTATGTGCTTGGGTGTGAACTTGCTATTGATTAAGCTCACCTAGTATTGGTAATGGAAATTTTTTCTGATAATCTCCGTGTCATAGACTTGCTTAAATTGTTAGGCAAGAGGAGTGCTTCAAATACAGGTGTGAGAAGGTGGGAAGATGTTTGTTTCCATTTATTACAGTACAGCATAGCTAATAAGTTGTTTACCACACTCCTTGCTCTAGGTGTGTAGTGACTATGGACAGAATCTGTACTGAATCATAACTAAAGCTTGCTTGGACGCAGTGCATTTCTGCAGAAGTAAGACGTGCCGTGGATACTGCGCCTGTGTAGTGACCTCAGATCGTTTAGTCTGACCACATGTGTTAGTGATTGAAAGATGAAGACCTTCACACCCATTGCTAGGTCTCCATGGAAAGTAATAAAAACGCAGTAACCCACCAGTGCTCAAACTGTTTGGAATCAGCGGTGCAGCTTTCCTGGAAAAGCAAATGGCTGGAGTCTTAAGGGCACCCAGGTAACACTGGAAGTAGCATCATAGAGAGAGCAGTGCCCTACCTTGTATCCATGTGCAGCAGCGAAGCAGATTCGTACACGTTTATTTCTGATTTTATAACAATGAGGTCTACTGTATGCTCTCAGCTTTATTTTGCATGTATTTCGTATTGCATTATATAAGGAAAAATTTTTTTATAATGAGGGTGGTGAAACACTGGCACAGGTTGCCCAGAGAGACGCCCCATCCCTGGAAACATTCAAAGTCAGGTTGGACGGGGCTCTGAGCAACCTGCTCTAGTTGAAGATGTCCCTGCTCATTGCAGGGGGGGGTTGGACTAGATGGCCTTGAAAGGTCCCTTCCATCCCAAACCATTCTCTAATTCTATGATTAAAGAGGCATCCAAACCATTCTCTAATTCTATGATTAAAGAGGATGGTATTCAAAAACTGTATCTGGAGGGTATTAGATATTTAAACTCTGAGGACTCAGGAACACCTTTAAAAGCTGTCAATTCACAATACTTTTGTGAATTCAACTTCCTTTTTTTCTTTTTGTATACCATAAGCATGTATATTGTAACACTCCTGAGACAGTCCGTAATTGGAACATCAGAAATCAGCAGTGTGAAAAACGGAAAAAATTGTACCTGTTTAATTAAAACATAGTGAAATTCTTCACTGTTTAACTGAGAAGGGATTTGACTTTTGAGTAAAATCAAAAGAAAAACAAAACATTTTCTGAGAATAAAGAAGAAAACAAAGCTCGATGGAGCTTGTTGCCTCCATTGTTCATTGGAAGGTCCTTTAAAATACAATGGCACTGTGGTAGAGGAAATTGATGCTGTAGTAGAGGAAAGGGCACATCTATTGTAGACGCTGTGACAAACTTCTTTGCACTGAGATTTCTAGAAATAAAAATGGAGGTCATCAATGGTGTTAATTTTATCTCACAACTCTCTCTATGGAACGTGTAAATTGGTTCATTTGGCATGCTGTAAAGTTCTGCCACAGAATTCGGAGACTCTCTTCTTCAGTCTTTTGGTATTTCCTAAACTGAAAATAGGCTTATTCCATTTTTAATTATTTAATGTCTAGCTAGTGTTTGCATGTGCGTCTTTTAAAGTAGATTGGTTCAAAATTGCTGTGCATATTAGAAATCCCATTTAATATATTAACTTCATTATTAATGATAGATTTGCAGAGTCACAAAACATAGGTAAATCTCTAATTCTTTAAACAGGTCTTGAAAATTATGTCTTCACATAACAGGATGGTAAAATGAAGTGAATTTCTGATTCAAAGCAGAACTGATACTACCAAAACTGTTGCAGAAATAGAGGTGTTGCAGCTGATGCCATATCAATGGACTGCTGTCTATGAACTCAGATGGTAACTGAGCCATTTGCACAATCAAGGTACAAGACTTGATTTCCAAAGTTATTCAGTATTTTTTTCTGCCGACTTCAATTAAAAACGCTTGTATACTTTTGATGTCAAAATCAAGCCATTAATTCCTGTGTTGTACGCTGTCAGCTAGGTTGTTATAAAGCTTTTAATTACGTCTATACTTGTTTTTCTAGCAATGCCTACTTTTCTATATTTTATGCTATTCGTCTGAAATTTTTAAACTTATATTTATCAAAACCTTTTGATATTTACAGTTTTCGCTGATACAAAAAGCAGAAGTGTAAGGCAAAGTGAATGGGTACTTATGTCCAGTTTGTTGATGGGAAGAAAACTGGTTCAAACTCTTTAAAGGCCAGGACAACACAACAAGCTATCAGCAAAAGCAGAAAAATAACAGTTTAGTTTCCAAGCTGCTTTTTTCTTGATTGTAGAATTTCATTATGTTTCTTGGTATTGCATTTTAGAATGTTGTTTTTGTTTTTCTTCTTTCAGACCGCTGTGAGTTTCAGAGATCAGCCATGGGCATTAAAGGTTTGCAGGGATTTGTGGCAAGAGTTTGCCCTGATGCATGCAGAACAGTAGATCTGAGAGAAATGGCAGAAAAACATCGCATGGATCATCCTGATTTCCCGCCTGTTATCGTAGTAGATGCCATGAGTTGTGTTAGATATTGGTACACACCAGAATCCTGGGTGTGCGGTGGCCAGTGGCGGGAGTACCTTGCTGTTTTAGAGGATTTTATTAAAGCTTTTATGGCAGCTGGTATCGAGTTGGTGTTTTACTTTGACGGAGTGGTAGAAGAGAAAAAGAGAGATGAGTGGATCAAACGGAGATTGCAGAATAGCAAGGAAATAGCCAGAATATTTCACTTTATCAAGACTCACAGGAAACAACCAGGGAGAGGAATGTTCGTTGTTCCCTCAGCTTTGCCTACTTTTACACGTTTTGCCCTGAAGTCGCTTGGTCAAAAAACAGTATGCACATTGCAAGAGGCGGACTTTGAGGTGGCTGCGTATGGTTTGCAACATAACTGCATAGGAATTCTCGGGCAAGATAGTGACTACCTCATCTATAATACATGCCCCTACTTTTCCATTGAGAAGCTCCGTTTGGACAGGCTGGTCACTGTTATGTACTCTCGAGAAGATCTTTGCCGTGTGTTGGGTCTTAGTTTGACACACCTCCCTCTCTTTGCTTGCTTGCTTGGCAATGATGTTGTTCCAGAAAGCTTGTTGGAAGGTTTTTGGCATAAATGTTTAGTCACCAGTCCACACAAGAATAACAGCTACAACAGAAGAACAAACATACTTCTAGCTGTAGCGAATTACATCTCCAAAGTTCCATGCTCGTACAGCAGCCTGAAACGCTTGGAAGAGATGCTACCTTTGGGATCAGACAAGACATTACTTTGCAGAGGAGTGGAGTCCTATCTTCTGCCAGGGCAGCAGTCTCCATGGATTCCTCCGAATGTAACAAATTGCCAGATGTTCTCCCTTCAACAACAATCAGCCATTTGTCAAGATAAGGAAATCTTTCAGGTACCTTGTTTTTTAAAACCTAATGGTCACTTAATTGCTGTGACTACTTAGTGGAAGTTGGTAATGAGTACACCGAACCTATTGATTTACATTTGCTTGAGCAAAATCTTTTGTCTGTTAAGTACAGCCATGGTTAGGACTATTACATGCATCACGATCAGGGCAGATGCAGCACATTTAATTAAAAGTGTTTACTCTCTTTTTGAAGCAGGTCGGATAATGGGGAGTAGCTCCTGTATATAGCTGGGTGTAGAGATGTACTTCCCATGTATTGCACAGTGTAATGCCGTGCTTTTTGCTTTGAGAACCCATGGGTCAGCTACAGCTGATTAGTGGTCTGCTTGGCTGTGCCTGGCACATGCAGTCAAGGAACCAAAGGGAGCTGTGCTAAGAATGCAGAAGATGAAATTGCTCTTGTGGAGGAGATGAGGAAACTTCCTATAAAGCTGTATTTCGTGATTTTTGGATTAGGTTAATTACCCTTCAGATTCATTGTCCCTGAAGGAACCAAAAGCACTTTGAGTGGCTTGTTAATCCTTAAAAGGCAGGGCTGCACTAGCAAGTTTCACTTACAGCTTCCCACATGGGCAGAGGTGTGTTGGTGCTGGGGTGAGAAATGGTACAGTCAAGTTGGGTCACTCTGAGAGACTGGATATATTAGCTAGGGTAGCCTACCTGGCTAATAGAAAACTGAGCTATCTTGCGTCAGAGTTTATGCAACAGTAGTAAGTCTAGAGTAAAATTCTGTAAATTCATGGCAATTAAGATAACATACTGAGATTTAGTTAAAAAGAAATCTATACGAGGTAGTGTATTTTAGACCCTGTATTAGCCATCTGTTACTTCCTATTCTGTTAGGTACCTATAGACTTCAAATAGTCTCTTTTTTTTTTTTTTGTCTGTCTCTTACTTATCTTGAGCATTTTCTTTAAAACAGTTCTTCTGTTTCCTCATATTACTCTAAAGTAAGCCTATAATTTACATTTTCCTTTTCTAAAAAGACTGTAAAACATTTTAAAACTACATTGTAACCTATGCAATGCTCATTTCAGCTAAACTGCAGATATATTTGGGTTTTTTAATTAACCACACATAGATACAATGCATGTAACTTTTGACTGTAGTAGTTAAACAGAAGACATTACATAAAAAAACCAACAACGCTACATCCTAATAAAGTGTTGAAAAATATTGTTTATGCTTGAAGTGCAAGGGAAAATTAGCCAGAATGTAATTATCTAGGTTGGATTATGGCCAGGACAATAGTGGTAATATCCTTGCTCCTTAAGAGAATGTACCATGCCGTCTTTGTGACAAGTGGTCATTATTTCTTGGCTAGATCTTTCATTTGAAGGGTTGCAGTTCTCTAGCATCATGCTGAGCTACTGCTGTAATAAAATAATAATGTTTAGAAACTCCATTGAAGAATGCCTCACTGTTGCTGCATAAATCCTATGTTAAACCAGTCCCTGGGCCCAGGAAATTACAGTCAAAGTTGTAGACGTGTTAACTTGTCTTTTGTTTTTGTTACAGGTGTTTAAATATTTATATATGTAATGTGTGTGCTTTGCTCTGTATTTTGAAACTCATATGTAGTTCTGCTTACCTTGCACATAATCTGAACTGCACGTAAATGACATACACAGCTCAGTTCCAACCTGGAGGACATAGCCTCATGTTGCTGCTTCTCTCAGAAAAGAGCATAACTTTCTAGCTGACTGTAGGTGTAAATCAGAAATATTCTTCAAGATACAGCATTGAATACAGCAATACTTTTGAAATCAGCGTGTGTTTTTTTCAGTACGTCCCTGTGTGTAGATTATTGGCAAATTGCAAGAAACTGGTATTTTCAAATTTTCTCATATCTGTGACAGTGGTTTGTATGAAACAGTTCAATGCTTCATTTAAATCATGCTTAGAAATACTTAACTCTGGGGTTTTTTTTTTTATACAAAAGTAGATTTGGGGGATCACATTGTTTACATACATTAGGAATACTGAAGTATTTCTTCTAGGGCAACCACTAATTTATTGTTATAAGAAAATGCTCTGTTGATTGGCATTGTATGCAGAAGCCTATCATTGATTTTATGCTCATGTGAGAATTTGTTCTGAAAGTATGACATATCAGTAGAATTAGTTTTGATCAGTAATGACCCAGTGATTGACTGCAGCTTTGAGTGCTGAGTTCCCAGGTTTGCAGATACTGGAATTCTGCAGAAATGGTGAATTTGGCTCTGGACAGTGGTGTTGTAATTCCCAGGGAAAGAGGCTGAGATAACTGCGTGGATGGCACAACGCAAATAACGCAGATAGCGTGACACATGCAGGGAATGCAGAGCAGAGAAACTTCAGTGCCTGCTCACCGTTCGGCATGGGTCCGGGTGAATTTATTAGTGGCACCCCGTGGAAATAGTTGGCTCTGCTCAGCTTTTTGAACACCCCCGTAGTTTTGGTCTGAGGCTGTGAAGTAGAAAGTCTGTCTGGCTCTGCACGTGGCCAGTCCAGGTTACAAGTGTTACTGGTTGAAATTCTGCGCTGCCTGAGAGCAGCCTTCTTGCGTCTGCATCTAAGCTGCTTCAGACCAGTGGTTCCTGTTGGTACTGAGGCTGCTTGTAGCCAGATGTATCTGCATCCAGTGCATGGTTAATATGCAGCCTGGGTGATGCTGTGACTCTGTTTTGAGCAACAGCCTGCAGACCTGGTTTTCCTCACTAGAGTAGAATGTATTTCTGTTCTTAGGGAAGAGCTATTGCAAAGTTAGAGTGTGGTGAAGTTAAGTATTCTAATTTCACCACAATGTAAACTACACAATGTCAGCTCGGGAGAGAAATGCAGCTGTCTTATGTAGTTCATCTTGCAATGAAATTAAAAGTTTGGCTTTTGTCATGCCTTCACTTGCTATTTAAAGAGGGAAGATACGTTTTGAGGTGACTACAGGAGAGCAGCTCGTTTTTCTATGTCTGAATTCAGAATTCATTTTAAGAATAATTCCTCTCTAAAAAAACTGTCATTAAAACCCCCAAGTTTTAAGAATTCAAGGAGGGGCTAAGAAACGCAATTATGGGTTTCCTGGGTATTCCTGTCCACAAAAAGATAGATGTCTGAAAAGATACTAAACTGGTGTTATTTGAAAAAGCACTTGTTCCCTCCCTGACCGTTCCCTCCATTTCCACTGATAGAGAAAGTACTATTTCCTCGAACAGTGAATACATTTTGTTACTTTTTGATCCTTCTTAATTTTGGAGATAATGCCTTCTTCCTTCTTTGAACAAACAGTTAGCTAAAGAACAGCATATCCAATCTGAAAATTATACAATCTTCAATATCCTGAGTAATGGAGCGATTGATTGCAGCAACTCTTTGGAAGATGAATGTGATACAGAGATTCCTGGACAGGCACTTATCTACCGTCCTGCTCGTCAGCATATTTATTCTGTCTTGTTGGAATCTGGAAAAGGTAAGGATTAAACTACTGATACTATTATTCAAGTATGCTTTCAATTTTGAAATATGAAATCTTGAATTCATTGTTCAGTGGCTACATCAGCATGGCATTTAGGATAAAAACTGTGGGTAGCTGAAGTGTACTTCTTAAGGAATGGAGAAAATGTGACAATGAAATTGCAGTTTTTCTACATGCTGTTCAATTTCAGTGCTTTCAAAGAGATTTTTAAAAATTGAGAGTTTTTTCTTTGTTAAATGGGAAGTTGTGAAAGTTGTTAATGATCAAAAGATTGCGCAAAACAATGACATTTAGAAGATTTTAAAAGTCTGAGAACATATGAAATTTGTTGCTTTGATAAGTGTAGCTCCTGATGAATTAGTGAGTTGTAATACACTTCTGCAAAACAGTAATGCACTGTTACAGTTTTACCTTCTGTTGATTTTAAGTCTGCAATTTGAAGAACGGTGGATAGTCAAATATAGTTATTGTAGTAATACAAATGCAGGTAGACATGCCAGTGATTATGACTTCTTTCGTCAAAGTCCAAGAAAATATGATTTCTTTATCCAGTGGTATAAGCAGATTTGTAGCAGGTACATATATCTGTGCTTCCATTCTTCTGCTTTAAGACAGAGAATTCTTTATTCGCATCCTTGGACAAATTTTGTGTTCTTAAGACTTCCACTAGTTAAATGTTATCTTTACAGTGTCTTTTAGGCAGTGAGTTGAAAATTAAAAATGTACTGAACTTTTATTCTTTTTAATATGTTGATTTCCCCTTAGTAATCAGTTTACATTTTATTGATGAAAGTGCACCACTATCAAACCTAATATTCAAACTATGTGCTTAGAAAGGCACAGAAAGGTAATTAAGTACCTGACTTCCTTCAGCAACTAGAGGTTGAAGTTGTGCCACAATAGAAAAAAAAAAAAAAAAAAAAAAACACCAGGAAAAACTGAATCAGAGTTTACACAGTCATTTGGAGAGAGTAACAAAAATCTCAGCAGTAATCATGCGTATCTGTCATTTTTCAGCCTCCCGCCTCTGGATTTTGTAGAGAATTATAACTCGGTTGGGTTTTGTTTATTCCTCTAAGCACCAGGACATTCACCGATGTTTTCAGAAACACCCAGACAGAAAACTTCTAATTAACAGTTGTTGCTGCGGGATGGCAGGGTAGTAGGCAGATTTGCATTTGTGTTACAGTGTTTGTAGTACTCAGATGAAGAAGATTAGAATTGAAATACAGAAACATTAATTTAGAATCTTATTGAAAAGGAAATTCAAATGTGAAAGAGGTCTTCTTTTAAGAAAGTGCTTTTAGAATAAAACCACAGATAACATGTATTATTTGTTCTCAGTTCATGCTTCAAATTCCAGTGATAATTTTCTAAAGTAAATCATAGTGCACCCTCAATCCTTAACCCTTCCAGAAAGTTAGGTAGAGTGTGTCTGCATGGGCACGCCTATTAAATCTGCATGTTCAGTGCAGGTATCTACCTTTAACTGCTTTAACCACGTCACTTCCTAGTAGTTCACGGGTTGGTTCTTTATTCCAGTGTATAGTTGCTTCTAAGTCAAGAGTGTACCTCATTAATCAGAGTCTGTATGGGAATTCATAAGTAAATGTCAGCATTATTTTTTATTAATTTGCTGATGCACAAGGAAGTTTTGTTCTTTACAAGGTAAGTAGAATCCTTTGCCCATTTCCCTCAGATGAGGTCAAATTGACTGTTTTTTGTAATTCGGTGAGGGGTAGGATGGGAAGAAGTAACTTACACTGTATGTAGGTTGTAGTATAACACAGAATTACTTTGGCTTAGCATTAAAAAGGAGTTTATTGGAAGGAGTCAACCAATTAAATTAGTCCATGTGCAGTCTGCTGCCTTTGTGATACAGTTGCTGATGTAGCTCATTTGAAGCTAACTTGGCTAACTCTACACAACGTTCCAGTTTGCAGTGGAGATATATGTGTTAGTGACCCTCTTTTTTATTCCTTAAGATCCCTCAATTACAAGATTCCTGTGTTGGAAACTGACCTCTTTGCAGTTTGCAAATCTGCTTATTTACTGTTAAATAGGGATAGCAAAGCAGCCAACATTTAGCGAAAGCAGCGGTTACAGTTTTAGTAAGAACAGGTTAAAAATAATGTAAACTGTTTCCTCTACCCTGAAACAAGAAACTGTTAGTTTTGAATGTCTAGGTTGAGATTTCCAAGGGTGCCTAAGAGACCCAAGAACAGCCATAGGAGCTGGATGTTGTCATATCCTTTGAAATCACCTGCCTAGACCATGCCACTTTGCCTGAAGCCGTAGCGTGATAAGCGTTTCTTTTGCTGTCAGTGCCAGTTTAAGGAATTCTCTTGCACAGCCACTCATTTCAGTCCCTGTGCAACCGTTCAGTTGTGCTGGTGCAGCGGTTTGTGCAGCTGCATGGTGCCCTAGTTTGAGAAACTGAAAATAGCCCCTCTCTCTCCCCTCTTCCTTTCTTTCAGTCAGGTAACTGACCTGGTTCTGTTTCCCCATCTGGATCTTTGTGTAGCCACAAACAGCTGTGGTGAAACAGCCTGAGGCAATGGCGGGGAGTGGGAATGAGCAAATCAGTGGCTGCCTGAAAAACTCAGCAGAGCTGCTGAAAGAATTGCTCATGTAGCTATGCCTTTGGCATAGTTTGGTACGTGGTAAGCACGTGCGTACCTTTACTCACAGAAATGTTACTAGAATCACAGCCTTATTTTTCACCCTACCAAAGTAAATAGGGGGTTGGTGGTGATCCTGATAGCGTGGCATTTGTTGCCTCTGTATTTTAAAGGTATCTTTATAATTAATTGAGCTATTTCTGATCATTAAGTGGAATATTGCATATAGCGATATACAAATTGTCATCTTTTAGCATCTTTCCTAGAAAAACAGTAGTATTGGAAAAATTCAAGACGGAGGGGAAAATAACAGTAAATAATGCACCTTGATAGGCCGGCCAAGCTCGCTCTTTTGTGTGCAAAGAGTTCAGAACAAAGCCGGCAGGTTTTGGCACAAGTGCAGTCCATGGAAATACCTGCACCTGCGTGACTGGTGCCAATTAGGAGGTTATGTAACGTAGCCTGAGCCCGTGGCCAGCTCCTGGAAGTCCTGGCGTCACTCCCAGTTCTAACATTAGCAGGCCAGGCTGACCCTCGCTTTGACACTGTCAAAAACAGTCCATTAGCAGAATTTTTGCCAGTTGTCACCAGTGACCACTCAGGAGGGCTGGCGGTGTTGCAGGTGTAGAGGAGCACACACAACGGCGTTTCCCACTGTCTTGTGTTTTGGTGTTTTGCACGTAGTTGAAATTTTCCTTAAGCTGCCAAGGCAGTGGTTCTGCAGGTTGTTCAGAATCTATTTAAACAAAGGAACTTCTGTTTTTTGAATTTCACCGGTGATATTCTGCATGTGCATTGTGGGGAAAAAAGTTTGGAAAATTACTGGTTTTTTCCAGAGATATTTCCATGCGGGGAGGGTTGGCATTTAGTAATTGTGTCTCCATTTTGTTCTTGGTATATTAATGTGCTGTCAGTTTGCAGGATCTTGCTTTCAGCTATATTTATTCGGCTCCTTATGTGAACAGTAGTATACTTTTGTTACTAATGGACTATAATAGTGAAAAGCACTCAGCTGATGTGGTGCTACATCCTGTACCAACATTCACATACATTAAAAGAACAAAACTAGAGGTTTCCTATTGACTTCTCTTTTTACTGTGCTTGAGCTCAATGGGTGATGTAAAAATAGTATTTCACTGGCATTTGGATTCAACAGGCATTTTGATAAGTTGTTCTGTGAGTTGGGGAACTCATAAAGAGTGACTCTCCCCCGCCAGCTTCCCCTCAGCAAAGCTTTTATATTTCCATGCTCCTTCCTAGCATCCTCTTAACTTCTCCCCATGTCCTTGACAACTCCCTCCTGCAGTATAGGGTGTTCTCAAGTATATTGCCTCCTGCTCTCCCCAAATCCCATCTACCTTTTTATTCAGCTGTAGCTCTTCCATAGCTTGGTACGTATTGATTTGCCATCCGGCGCATTTGGATACAACAGGTAGCTTGACTTTCCTGCCTTTCTTTCAGTTGGTGCCCTAATAGTGCTGAGGGTTGACTAGAAATTCATCATTAGGAAACAGGATGTACTTAACAGATAGACAGGTAGATTGTAGGAGTGTAGCCTGATAGATGTTCATATATTAAAAGTTGAAATATAAAGAGGATGTCTTTTGAAATGTCAGTAATAATTGATTTTGGATTCTTTGATTTAAACCAACCAAGGACACTATGGAAACAGTGGACAACATACTTGTCCTTTCTATGAACTATCCTCATTATAATACTAAAAATCATACCCCCTACTGTGGGACCCTCCTCTGATTAAGGGGACCCCTGCTCTCTGAGCATGCTCTGTAAAGATGTACCTATCTTGTTACCAAATTAGGAATGTATATTAACATATACCAATCAGGTAGCAAAAAGGCTATGTAGTGGATTACATATGTTTGCACTGTATAAAAAGGGCTGTTGGTAGAAATCTCGTGTGCTTGATTTGTGGGAAACCACTGAGCACCCAGGCTTGTGCAAACCTGAAATAAATAATCAATGTCTCTCCTGAGTGTGTGATTATTGGCCTATTGCACACTGGGCAAAGAATCCGCTTTTTGGGCAACAATACGATCCCTCTGTCAGCTGAGTCACCAGTTTCACAAAATGTTTAGGAATTTAATACATTTTAAATCTCTTCTCCTCTATCAGATTTAGTTGAAACAGAGCAGTGCATCCATGAATTAATTATAAGACAGATGTCCTAATTGTATTAGGCTTGCTTGCTTCCTTAAGAAGCCAGGCTAAAATCTGGGAGGCTGAGTGAGCTGAATAGATTGAATAAAGCAGAGTAATTTACATAATAAATCTTCAAATAGAATGCTAAAACATCAGAATGTTTCTGAAAGTGACTTTGGGATATTAAATTGGAGGGGTTTGTTCATGAAATAGCATTATCATCGGCAATGATTTATAATCAACATGTGAGACTATTCAGCTACTAGAATGTGCAGTTGAAGGCTTTTTTTTTTTTTTACCAGCGTAGGCATTTTTCATTTTATTGTTAGTGTCATCAGCTTTTGAACAGTGAAGCATGGCAAGCCAGGTGTAATGCTGTCCCTCATAGTCCAGCTGTTGGTTCTTCAGTCCCTCACCTTTACTGGGAGTTTGTGCTGCAGGTCCATGGGTAAGGAAGGAAGAAGAAGCAGGGCTGTAAAACAGATTTTGTCGTGTTCTTTTCCTTCTCTCTTATCCCTGACACTAGAACTCCATTTGAGGAATTTCTGCCCTTGCACCATAGCACACTACTTGCTCCTTCATGCCAACAGTCATTTGCAGCATTGAGCTATGAACGAGATCAGGAAATTAATGTGACCAAACTTTTTTGAGTGGTGGAGGAAAGGGGAGTGTTGGAGAGATTTGTTTGGTTTGTTTTAAGGTAGGTAAAGTTTTTGATTAGCGTTCATAATGAGGCATCAGAAATACTTGTGCAGTAAAGTGCACGGTGATTTGAATTGATGTTAAAAGGCAGGATTTTTTTCAGCACTGGGTGAGAGCTGGAAGGAATTAGAGATGCAATTCTGTGAATCTGGAAAGGGGCAAGGAAAGGAGGAAAAAAAAAAAAACAACCTTTGAGATTTGCCTGGAGAACATTTGGAAACACTATTCCAAGTGCCCAGGACTAGCTAAATCTGTTTACTTCATACCGTTTACCAGACTAGAGAGTGGAAATTTAGGGCACTGTGACATGGCTACCATAAGCAAAATCTGGGCAGAATGCAGAAGCACCATTTATAACAATGATAATGATTCTAGGGCTTTTTTTATGAAGACTTGCATTAGATTGATTATGAGCTGACTATTGGAAATTGGATAGGTTGCATTCCAAAAATTCTTAAATGCTTGAGTCTTTTCTGAGGATATTTTCATTTGGGTTCTTTTGTTTGGTTTTTTCTTTAAGCATCAAGTAGTTAGATGCACAACTCAAGTAGTGAAATTTTTAATTTAAGAGGCACCCGACTCTTTACTGGGGGGTGGGGCAGAGTTGGGGTTAGGGGGTAGGAAGCCACTTGAGCTATTATGCATAAGCAATCCCTTTATACTGGATAAAAGGTCTGGAACAATGGGCTGTAAAAGCTCTGCATCTGACAGTGGGATGACTCCATTGCTGTCAGCTTTCAAATAGCCATCAAGGCCTCCTTATAAAGATTGTGTCTCAAACCCTGACTCAGGAAATGTCAAGGCAAGTTGGGAGGAGAATCATATTAAGGACTGCCTGCATACATGGCAGTGTGACAGCCCTGAGAGAGGTAGCTCATGTAGGTCCCTAAGCTATGTCAGATGCCTCCACAGCTTCCTGAATTGACTTGGAATGGGAAGGCCTAAAATCGGCTGAAAGTCATTTTAGAATGCTTTCCACAGGCTCTTGTACTTATATTTTTGGCTGCAGTTCCCAACTCCAAACTCATGTTTATAGTACATAATTCAAACTCTCGTAATTTGTTCTGATGATTTGTCATAAAGATATTAAAACTAATTTTTCTTGGTTTGTTTTTAAAAGAGCTGAGCAAACAAGTTGTTATGAAGTGCCTTCTACTACTTTAGAATCCTGATCACCACTGCTTCCAACTTTTACACTAGTGTCAATACTTGCATTTGACTTACTGATCCAATTCTGTCTTTTTTAGGTGGAGCCTATCCTTCGGTAAAAGAGTGGTTTGTGTATTTTGGAAATCCTCTCCAGCAGCCGGAGCTGATACAACCTGTACAGCCTTCTGTTCCAGGTAGAATAAAAATGTGTTTAAATCTGAACTGAAATAATGACATCACTAAAATCAGGTTAGACAATCCATCATCACATGTTTGATATGGAATCCAAAATGACTGTGGAGAACAAGGAGCTAAAGTAGAAACGCTGCATGCCTGTAATTGCTTTTAATTACTCTGTATAATTATAATAGGATTCAGCTTTGAGCTACATGTTATTACTATGTCTTCTTAAACCCAGTGCTAATTCAGACATCAGTTCTAAAATGGAAACAATTTCTTAGAGGTTCTAAATACTGCTCTGAGGCCAGGGTGAGTGGTGTGTAGGGCCATATTAAAATTCTTCTATTAAGCTGTTTGAGAGAAAGTGTTCTCTGGCGGAGAATATAAAAAAGGGCCATTTTTAGATCACCTGTGACAACCCAAAAAGAGAATCCAGCTTTCACTAAAGAAATAGTTAGGCTATGTGTTTCTGTGAAGCTATTTCTGCTGTCTTACGCATCAAGTGTTTTGTGTGTTCTTATCTTCTTTCCTTTGGTAAAGGACACATGCATGAACACTTTTAGTGAAATTAGTGTTATGAAGAATGTGTTTACGTTACGAGGAAGTATCATATACTTCAGTGAAAAGATTGGGCACTGTATATCTCAGTCATCTCTTTATCACTAAATTGTATCATGCAATACAAGTTTAGGATAGGAAGTAAACAGTACTGTACCAATTTTGTTATTTCAGAGGGAAAATTGTTCTAATTGTTTGTTTGTCCATGCTGTTGTAGTCATAACCCCTCTATCTTGACTCTCACAGCTCGCTCTCTCTGTCTAGTCATCTGCTATCATGTAGATCAGGAGCTCAGAGGTTTTTTTAGTCTTTCATATGAAATGAATGAGTTCCATTGGTATACAATACTATTGATATCTTGTTAAGAAAAATTATTATCTACTCGACTTTCTGAGAGTAATTACCAGCACTTCTTCCCTCAGTGCGCAGAGTTTTCTGCAGCAGTCTTTGTTCTGATCTGGTCTAAATCCAGATTCAGAAGTTGAAATGCATGCACTTTGTTTCTTGTTTTGGTTAGGGATTGCTTTAGAACCTACTTATTTTTAATTTGCTAGGGTTACAGTAAATTTTCTTTTAAGGTATCCTAAAATTGTATGTTTATCTTCATATTTGAAACTCTTATATTTAATGAGAGTCTTCAAATTCAAGGATGAAGGAAAAACACTTGCTCTTTAGATATCAGCCTTTTCAAAATCCTTTTGAAAGGAACTCTTTGGAAAGAAATGAGTTACATAGACAAAGTACAAACAAGGTTTCATTTGATATACAGTAGTTTCACTGTCCAGTACCCCTGATAAAATATTAGGAGAGTGATTATGTAATTGACTTGATGATAGCATGAAATTGCTGTGAAATTTTCCAAATGGATATGAATACGCAGGGTAAGAATTGATAGGTCTGTCTAGTACAACTGTTTTATTTCAGCATAGGGTGGTCTGGGAGCATGCATTTGTAAAACAAACAAACAAAATTCAATGAAGTATAAACCATACCAATGTAGTTACATTTCAGTTTGCATGGCAATTATACTGTATTTATTGTTGTGAAATTTTCCTTCCCAAATGGTATAGTACCTTCCTTCCTTTCTGGAGAGGAGTCCACTTAATCTCATATACTCTGGTTCTACTGCTCTGCAAACATGCTACACATAGAACCCACCTTCAAGTTGACAATAAACAGGATTTAAAATCACTGTGTTTGTTTATAGCAACCATATAAGAGGAGTTTATAAAAACAGCATCAGTCATAATCTTTACCAACTCAGTAATGAAAGGCTGTTCAAGCAGACTATTAAAAAAGGGGAGGAGGACTTCTAGTGTTTATTTTTAGTGCTCTGTTGTCATTCCTTCAGTGAACAAATATTTTTCCAGAATTTTTGCAGTCCATATTTGTATGCCTTACATTCGCTCATGCATCTTTTATTTTCCACAGCATGACTTTCTAATTCACCAAATAAGGTTCTCAACAGTGCATCACATTTTTCAGACAGGGATCATATTTAGAGCTAAATTTAAAGAAGTTGTTATAGGAAGTTAGAGTTCAAAGCTGTCAATCAAGATTGGTTTACTCAAAAAAGAGAAGAAACCTTACCAGAAACTATTTGAAAAATCACAGGTGTCATTAATTTGGGAAGGTTCTTTGGATTATCTTTTTTGGAAAAAATTGTAACCTCATCATCACAACTACTTTAGAACTGTACTGAGAATATATGGGAAATCCTGACTCCATTGAATTTGATTTAGATTTAAAAGTCTGAAGAAATAATATTTTATATGAAGTTTGAACTGTAATGGGCATAACCATAAATATTCAAAATTTTGCATTGATCTTAAAAAAAAAAAAAAAAAAAGTCGAATTCCCACTGATTTTTTGTATGTGTGTAAAACAGCAGAACTGTCTTGCATCTGAAAAGCTTGCAGGTGATAGATTGAATGTTAGCTTTTTTTTTAATGAAATATTGAATCCTAAAGGCCGTAAGATGATAGCTTAAAATATATTTAAAATATAGTGTGTATGTATATGTATTTTTCTTGAGAGACAGTCTTCTGAATTAGCATCTGCGCTTGCTCACATTCTATGTCTGTCTTTCTCCCTTCTGGAATGTTTCCTTCCAGTTGAATGAATGTGATCATGATGTTTCCCACACAGAGCAGCACTTAAATTGATAAAAAATGTCTCTGAGAAATGAATTTTGTTAGAAGATCTGTGATCCAAGAAAATACTGTTTAACATCCATGTCTTGTGAACATAGCTGATCTATTTGATATGTGTGCAGTTTATATGGAACAGAGGAAATTTTAAAGTCTTTACTGGAAATGCATGGATTGTGCTTTTCATTTTATTTCTGAAAATGTGTAGGATATTGTAGCTTCATACCACAGGAGTTTGGATGTACTTTCAGTATTCTAATCTTTGCATCTTACAGGAATATGTCATGAATATGCTTATGTTCAAAACACTGTCTCCGGAATGCTTTAATGGTCAGATTTAATTGGCATTTGGCTCTATGGCATCTTTAAAATTGGCCACAGTTTTTGACAAGTTAATGTTGAGTGTTCCTAGCAAGTATGTTTTTATAAACTTATTTTTATTGCTCAGTATTTACATGAGCATGTAAAACGATGAAGTGTTAAAGTTCTATTACTGGTGTTATAAAATGAAATTTCAATAGTCATTACTTCAAATATACATAAGTAGTTAATATTATACATTTATATCTATGTACACAATGATGGCATGTTTTAAGTTGATATGAACGTGAGGATCACCTTTGTACAAGCTGTGAGTTCAAGGATATCACAGTATTAATGCATTCCACAACTTTTGCATGCATTGCATATTCATAAGTCAGTTATTGAAGTTCAAAAAAATGAAATAAATATTTATGTATTCCCTTGAAGTGCTCTTGTTTATCATGATGCTTTCTGTATGACTATGTCTTTAAGTGTGTGAGTGAAAAGGGAAAAAAAATAATTAAATCAATGCTTTTTCACTTGGTGGTTGTCCATTTTTGTGTTTAGGCAAGTAGTACCTCTTGACCTCCATGAAGGTCTTTGTGATGCTCCTCTTCTTGGAGTTCCCAAGGCCTACAGTTTACATAGTACTGAATACGTTTTTCACACTATTTTGTGCATGTTGAGAACAACCATAATCATATGCAGTGTTTGAGGATCTCCCTGTAATTCATAGGAACTTGTGGATCCTACGACCCCAGTAGGGTAGATAATTTTTTCATGACTAATCTTTACAGTAAAAATGTATCAATTATATATATATATATAAAAGTATGTTTTATTCTGTTTCCCTTTTGTTACTCAGTTTGAGGGTTTTTTTGAGGTTAATTTAGTAAATATTTAGATGTGTTCAGAAAGTAAAATATTCTCCTCCCTATCCAAGTAAATTTCTCTCTTTCAGGAATGTTTTCTATTTGCTGTAAAGTATGTAGAGAGGATGTAACTAGAGCAGAGAACAGTTTTGGGGGTCTACTGTATATGAATCTTAGGTCTGTTGTTGACTGTACACATAATGGAGAGTCATTAAACTTCAGTGTATTTGTTCCTTTGTTTTACTTATCTTTCATTTAAGGTTTAATGGATTGCTCTTGGATATTACATGGAATTTAATTACTTGTAGAAGAGATCCTTTCAGAAAAATAATGCTTTTAGTTGGTATGTTCCAAAAGGAGATAGCGTCAAGTTTTCTTTCCCAGAGTAAATAGCTCATAATTCATCAGTACCTCTTTTTCCCAGGCACAAGTAGATGTTGTTTCTGAAAGTATAAGATACTGTTTATGGAAGAGATGTCTTGAATTTTTTGTTGAGCTCTCTCAATATAGATATGTAATCTTGATTATTGATGTAGTTCATGGTTTTACTCTGAAGAAAGAAGGATTTCTATTATTAGGTATACCCCTGGATGCAATTACTTTAAAAAAAACGTACAGATGGAAAGAGTACTTTCCTTTAACTGATTCTTGGCGTATCTCTTCATATGCAGCTGGTTGGGAACCTTCTGGAAAGCAGAAACCATCAAAAGTATTTGAGTTTACCCATGTAAAAATTGTCTCGCACATTAAAGTTGCATAGCCTTGGTAGGAAAAGTTGGCTTTGTTTTGGTTTTATGCATGTTATCTTTGCTTTTCTTCCTGGAAGTCAGTCTCTGCTGTTCTTTTTTTTTTTCTTAAGGCAGCAATTACCAGTATCAAAACCAGTAATCTGAGTTTTATTGTGCTGTCTGTACTGGCCCGCTCGCTGCCAGTATTTGTGTTATCACTAACCTGCGTTTCCAACTCCAGTCAAGCAACTGGTATTTTTTTCTTAATATATATATTTCCCTACAAAATAAGGTTAGAAACTTACAGATTGTATGATGGTAGTTCTTTACATGGTTAAAACTTTTGACAGGAGAGTTAGTCTTAAAAATAGTAAAAGAAACATCCATCAGGAAGATGAAGAAAGAAAATACTAACTTCTTTTCTAGTTTCCCCCTCTCCAAGGAATTAGTACCATTTGGTTAATGGGCTTTCTTGGTTAAATAAACATCGTCTGTGTAGATTTCAGCACATTGTCATTTTAACCATTTATTGTCACCGAGTGTTCCTAACTGGACTACAGCTGCTGCATGTCACACACAAAAAGAAAAGTTGTTACCAAATGTAGCTTAATTAGTCCACACTTAAAATTCACACCTTGTTTTATTTAACTACAGAAGCACCAGTACTTTATGGGAGGATTCTGTCTTTAATTGGGATTCTTAGGCATAACCAGTTAGTTGTTCTGTTATTTCACATGCCTTAGTGTTTATTTTGATAATGGGTTAAATGTAATTTAAATGGGGAGCAAATTTTACATTAGTTCACACGTATCACAAGTTGGAAGATGGCAACATGGGGTAAACATTAAGGATTTAGAGACCCGGGTGAATGATACTATAGAAAGTGTGGAAAGATACATTATACATAACTGATGACAATTCTTTTGTGCGTGTTTGCAACAGCATTTCATACAGTAGCTTAGGGAGTGCAAAATACCAGCTAGCCTTGATTTTTGTTCCCAAACTGGAACCTACTGCAGAGGAGTCGTACCAGTGCAGTGTTTGTGGAGAATGCATGTTTGCCAGCAAATGGCATAGGTGACCAGTTTGTTCATTAAAACAGGTGATTATGAGGGAGGCAATGCGAGGATCTTTCAAGGACCCCTGATACGCTAGCTCTAGGAAAAAGAGAGAAGAAACAGATACGGTTGTTTTCTGCTGAATCACTATTTTATGATGAAGCTAACCTCATGTAATGCTGTGGATCCCCAAGGGAAAGGACACACTTGTAGACAAACTTTGTTCTTGCAAAGGGTAAAAGCTTGATGTCTCAGAGTTGTCTGTATTGTTGTAACAATTGAATTCAGTCCACTCTGCTTAAACATGCCTGTATTCAGTACAATTTGTTTAAATTACAGGCCTTAATTTTTTTATTTTTTTTTTTTTTTTTCAAATGCCAAGTTTTGTCAAATACATTTTATTTTCAGCTCCGTGGTCCTGGCAAGTGCCAAGAGCAGATCAGTTGTTTCCTTTCAGATTGTAATGAGGTAGGCATGTTTTATCTTGTTGCTGCCAAGATAAAATAATGGATTTCTTTTGTAGGTGGAACACCTAATTTGAAAACACTGTGGTTTGCCAAAGGACCTGACGTTGAAAAGCAACGGTATAGTACATTTCTGGCATGTTTTCACCTTCAGGACGGGATGGAAGAGCTCCAAGCTCTAGAAGCACCTGTTGCAGCATTCTGCTGCTTGTTGGCCTATCTTATGATGCAGGTAACTGGGACAGTTGCTTTTTCTTCAGCTGTCAACTCTGATAGATGTGATTGACTAATAAACTGTTTCTTGCTAGCCTGTGCTGGATTTTTCTCTTAATCTTTACTGTAGGCATAGTTGATCAAATATAATAGTACTGCATTACAGTATTTTTAATTACTCCATTTAACATGCATCATCCTGTTGAAGAAACACTTGGGTTTTTTTAGTAGTTAATCATAACTCTCACGTGCCCATGACAAAGCCTGTTGGGCGTTTTAACAGAAAGAGTATGAACTGAGGGATTTCCCCCACTTTTTGGGACCTGTTTGCAAATTCAAGCTTCTCTTTTTGTGTTTCCTTTGTGTCATCAAAAGAAGACGTTCCTTCAGGTGACTATGCAGGCTGTGCAAACAGACAATATAAATATTTAGTCAGCTCTCACTATTTTTTCACACCATCTTGTCAATCTACTCAGTTTCAAGCCAGAACTGAGGATATGGCTCTTCTCATTAAATTCTGAGTAATAGGTGATCATTAGGTAGCAGTTCTGTTATAATTCCAAACATTTTGCAGCCTGCAGACTACCTTAATTGTAATAAAAAGGAACACAAGATTAAATACAATATTGCTTCATTATTTAAATTTCTTTTAGATATTTAATATATTGTCTGTACTTGCCACCTTTCAAATGCTGATCTCACAAGAAGATTTTCCTCTGAGGATGAGAAAATTACAATGCCCTTATCTAATCGGATAAGCTCTGTTGCACTTTTACTTATACTGAACTGCATTTTGTCTTTTGTTTTGCTTTGTCAGACTTTCCTCAATAACAGATTTATACTGGTGTGCGATACACGAGAACAAGTTCTCCCTGACTTTTCCTTTCTTGTTCCTTCATACATGTTTGCTCAAACTTAGATGATGCATGGAGGAATTGCATATGGAAATTATACAAATGATCCGTATAGCGCTTTTTTTCGTTATTTTTTGTATAGCAGAATATAAATGGAAAGTTTTTTGAAGATGAAACTCATTAAACATCATTTCATGCCTTGCAGTTTCAATTCAGCAAGATACGTATCATGTATTTAGCTTTAAACATATTTTAAGTGTTTTTCATATTTGGATATGAAATCACAGTTTCATTTATTTATCTATTTTCACTGTTTCATTTATTTATTCTGCTATCCTGTACACCCTTTCATAGCATGATTACTAAATTATTTGAGAAGGGTTTCTTTAGTGGGATTAAGAGGAGGAGTAACAGGACAGAACACCTACAGAAATGTGGATTTACCGAGCCTTGATCACAGCATATTAATAAAATGAAAAAAACAAACAACTTGGTAGGGATATGGTTTTCAGAACTTATTATCCAGTGGCTAATGTTAAAAACAGAGATGAAAACAGTTTTGCAGCTCACGTTTTCAACAAGAACAATAACAGAGATCACGCAATGGGCTTAGTTTGATGGAAGGTTTTTCATGGCAGCGCCAGTTTCTCAACACCTGTCCCGTTTGCCTGATTCTCTTCTGCCCTCTGAGTTGCACGGACACAATCTACCCTGTGAACCAGACTAGGGAATTGATTTGGGTTAAAATGTTTTTCGTTGCTGAGTTGTTTTAAACTTTGGTTAGTTCTCTGATATTGTCCATTTGTTTTCTTGGGGTGTTTGAGAGGAAAACATGAGAGCAAGAGTGTCAGCAGCCATGCTTTGAGCTGGCCATACTGGTTCCATTTGTTTTATAGCTGAGAAAACAATGCTTGTCTAACTGTGGCCTCATTCTTGTCTTTACTTTACACTTTAGTCTTACATTTGTATTAGAGAGGGAAAGTGGATTGTTACCCTAAAGGTGATTTAAGTTGAGCAGTTTTAGGTTGCCTTGAAGCAGGCTAACATCATTTCCTTCAGCTCATATGAGGGAGAAATAAACTTCTTAAAAATTTCATTACTTATCATTTAATCTAACCTAAAACTTAGTTTTTTGCAGGAACCAGCATACTGACCAACCCGTCTGGTTTCCTCAAGATTTATCTGCAAGTATTTAATAAAAACTTCACTTTTTTTTTTTAAAGTGAGAAAAAATTTCCACTAAGGAAATCTTAACTTTATAAAGAAAATGTTGATTTGAAGAGTAATCTTTTCAGTGAGGGTACTTCCAAATTAAGAACAAAAATAGTGAAAAAAAATACAAAATAATAGGTCTGTCTTTAAAGTTAGGGAAAGGAGGGAATGAGTTCAAATATCAAACTGTGGAGCCTCCAACGAAAGGGGAAATTTCTCTTTCAAGCTCTTACAGTTTTGGAAGAAATCTGACAATGGAAGTGTGATAACTCACCAGGTTTGGTTACTGAATAAAATATTTCTCTAAAGAAATGTTTTGACACTCATAAGCATTTTGGCTGATCTGCTCTGTTGGGGGCATTTCCTTGCTGTTGTACTTGCAAGCAATCTTTGACTTACTTTTCTTAGGACAAAATTATACAAGTACTAAGAATTGTTTTGTAGATGAAAGTTACTTTTTCTGTTACTGCAGTGTATAAAATGTGCAGGTTTAGTAAACATCTCTTGTTGCCATCTACACAAAGGTGACACCTGACTTGAAATACAGGGTAGAGTAGGGCCATTATCAGATCTTAGCAGCCGGGTGCAGTTAATGAATACCAAGGAGCATTTTGAAAGCTTAAAACTTTTCTGATGCCCCTCACATTCTTGTGCTTTATGCAAGTTTTAACAAAGTCATAGAAGGCAAAGTATTTTACAGTGGGATAAGAAGAAAGGCCTGAATTAAAAAAAAAAAAAAAAAAAAAAAAAATTCTCCGTAGTGGTTGAATAATTTTTATCTTGAGGAGGAAAGAATGGATTACTCCTCCTAAGCAAATGAATGAATGAAGTAATTATAGATGGCTTTTTAGTGTTTTTTTTTTTCTTTTTCTATTGGTTTACATCAATACTTTTTTGTTAATTTTTCTCTCCTTCCTTTTTTCTGTCACTTTTTGATTTTTAATAGGCTTAATAGAAACAGATTGAAATGGGATATACACAACATTCCCTGAAAATCAAGCTGTTACAAGAAAGGCAATGCAGAGTTTTAGGCAGCCTTTTAACTGTACTGTAAACCCACAATGCACATTTCCACATTTTGCAAGAGAAACTTTCCCTCGAGTTCCAATTGATAAAGCATTGTAATGCTTTATGGATCTTACTTAGAGCCCTCTTTATAGCCTCAACATTTGTAACAGATATTTGGTCTTGGTGCACACGTATAATCTATGGTGTTCTTATAAGAGGAAGCAAGTGATCAGAACTGGACTGGTACTGTTAGGGAATCAGCCCAGCTGGTCTAGAGGCACTGTCTTTCTCCTGAGGTGACCATGTGCCCCTATAGAATCTCAGAATACTTTTTCACAACAGTAAATGCCTCCATTATCCCTTTTCTGATAGAAGTATTAGAGTGAACGTCTACATGACTTCAGAATTTTCCTTTATGTTTGCCCACTTGAACATTTTAGGTTTAGTTTTCGTATAGCTTTGAGTTCTTCCCACTTCAATATGTAGCCTAAAAAACTAAAAGAATCCAAATGTGTTTTGTTAAATCCTGAAATTTAGCTTAAAGTAGGTAATTGAAATATTTTAGATTATTTTTAAAGTTTCCAACAGATAACCGTGTAAGCATTTGAAAGAAATCCTAACGGTCATCACATCTGTGGCTCATTGAGGTGTTTTTTATTCTGGGGCTTGATTATAAAGCAATTTAAAAAAAAAAAATCTCATGTTTTTACTATGCTTAGTGTTATGGAGATGAAGAAATTTCCTGTTATTAAGAAACTCCAAGGGAAGAGGAGAAGGGAATACATGAAGGGTGGGCATTTTGTTTGGTGTGTGGAAATCCACGTATATATACTATACCTGGGTATTGGGGTATGCTCTCCATTCAAGTTGTGAAAGTTAAGTATTTTGTTCCCTTGAAGTAGACAATGCATTCATGATGCTCGTAACTTCATGAGGTCATTGATTTAAGTTTGATGTGCTTGAGCAAGAGGAGCCAATTTTCAGGAAGTTCCTCTTCAGAGCCTTCAGATAATGTGTTATTTTTTCATCTGTTTTAGGTCAGTAGCCTCTCTCTGGAGGACTTAAATGCATTTTTGGCACTCATTCTCTGCCTCAAAGGGAAGTCAGCTGCTCAACTGGCAGGTTTGCAGGTATGGACTGGGATAATTGAGTAACAAAATATTCACGGTAATTTTGGGATAGATATTTTTGCGAAAAAGTCTTCTGCATCCATTTTTTTCAGACATAGGAACCGAAGGTCATGGTAAATATGTAGGCTTTTAATGTGCTACAGTTCATGTGAATACTTACATTTGTTAATCGCATAAAAAAAATAGAATAGAAAGGACATTTTCTAGTGGTTGCAGTCCTAGGGGTGAGTGCATTAGTCTCAGGTTTTCTTCCTGACTTGGCTTCCAGACTTCCAGCTGATGGAAAATTTGTAATGGTGAATCCTGTCTTGCAACATGGCTTCATTCTTTTTTCCTGAGGAGGATAGTGTTTTGAGATAGAAGTTGTATGAAAATCACTACATTAAATAAAGTTTGGTATTACTACTTGTGGGAGAACATAAACGTAATATAAACCTAGCCAGAAAAAATGTCTTGTTACCTAATGTGGCCTACTGTAGTGAAGACCTTTTGGATCCTCTATTCTGTAATTATTCAGGAGTCCTTTTTAAAATTTTTATATACTCTGTGCAAATCTGGTTTTCTCCTTCCTGTCTTCTTGAATCCACATGTGGAAAAACAGGTTCCTAGATAGTTATTACAGTAGAACTATCTAAATAGTTCTTCTTGCATATCTAATTATATAAAGAGTATTTTCAATCTCACAGTATGAGGTTGTATGCAAAGTATTAGCAGTGTGCAGCACAGACTGCACATGTCAATGGCTATCTGAAGTGTGGGTTTACTTAAAAGTAAGGGGAAAGGGTTAGAAATGGTTGGAACCTTAATGTATCTTTAGTCTGAAAATCTTACTTATTTCCAATAAATTCTCTGTTACTTTGAACAGTCCATGTTAGAATTTTAAAAGTACTTTTTGCTGATAGCAAAGGTAAATCAACCACTCATGTTACTGTCCATTGGTTTCTAGTGCATGGGGACCAAAATAACAAAACTGGTGTGATTCCAATTTCATTATTTGATTCATTATAACAGATAAAGTCCAGCCTCCTATCAATTTTTTCCAAATTCAACACAAATTTGTTCTGCAGCTGATCAACTGTTAGATCTGTGTAACAAAAAGGAAGCAATGAGATGAAGGCAATATGGAAAACAGCAAAAACGTAGGATTTATTTCCGTTGAAGACATTATTCCACATAGTGTTGCACTTAACATTGACAGTATCATTATTTTATCAAACCTGTTGTGGCAGTCATACAGTAAAAGCATAAAGGAAGCCAAGCATAAGCAGGGAGTGTCGAAACAATTTGTTTGTAGGTGCACTTACAGGTACTATTATGTAAGTTTCTAAAATGCTTGGAAGTTTATTCTGTTTGAATTAGATGTCTTTGTGTGGTATATTTGTGTTGTGGTTCTATGAAATTATAAATCTGCGTGTTGCATCCAAACGCGTAATATTAATCAATGCATACTACTAAGCAGCAATCATTCTACTAATTCAAAGCTGTTCATAAAATTTTGTAAGTTTCCCACAAAGCTTATGGCAGATCACATATTGTCTGCTCTTCCACTGTTGACATAAAAATACATGAAACGTGAAGCTGGTCTTACGCTGTATCGTGTATCTACTCTATGAAGCAGACAGTATGTTGTTGGAACTGACTTGTATGTGCTATTGGCAGGTACTTTCCAAAGTTAGATCATTCTGCTGCTTATGTAAGCGCTTCATGCACTGACACATAATGCCTTCTGCTGTGCTAAAAAACAAGAAAAGATTCATATAATGCAGTTGAAATTTTTGTATCAGGCTATTTTGTAGAGCATTTCCTTGTCTTACTCTATTGAAATTTGCGGTAGTGCCTTTGGTAGTAGTTTGAGCCAGAATAAATCCCTCTGAAGAGAATAGTGAGGAAAGATTTTGGCCTGTTTCCCTTCTGAGGTTGTGAATAGGTGAATAACAGTTTCAAAACTTTCCCCTGTTGCCTTCAAATTAACCTCCCTTCCTGTGTTTTCATGACCTCGATCTCCCAGTGGAAAATAGTCGCTGTTTCTTAGCTTGTTATGTATCTCTGACTTGTCAAGCTATATCAAGAGAGGATGTTATGTTGCATTAATTGCCATAAAAATCCTTTTTTTCTTCATATATAAGCCACCTGTAATTTTGTGGTAGCACCAAAACCAATTTGAAGATTCGTATGAGGTTAGTCTTACTTCACGGGAAGAGTAAAAAACGGTCTGTGTCTTGCTTCTGTGCTTCTGAAATGTGATGCATAGATGAATTTAAGAATATCCTATGAATTTTCTCTTGGAAGGACAGGAGAGTGAACTGATAGAATATCTTATATAAATATCCTAAAAATAATGATCAATAAAGCAAGCTTTCTGAGCATTGTAAGTCAAGCATCTCATTTTCAAGATTCCACCTCAGAATAGCTTAAACTGTTTTTACTCATTACTGTGTTTATTTAGTAGTTTTACAAAATTGAGCTATGCTGTTATTTTAATAGTAAGTATGCTATCAGTAGGTATTTAACAGCTTAATTTTCTAGGTATTTGTGTTTAAAATTGAAGGATCCAAGTGTAATGAATTACACTAGTACGCAGCTAATTAATATATGGGTTTTATAGTAGGAAAACAGAGGAATAGAGTTTAATCTGTTTACCATACTTTTTCTTCTCCACTGAGAAGTTAAACATGATCCCTAGAAACAATAACAGAGCTTTCAAGGAAGCATTTTCAAGGAAAATGTTTGCTCATTTGCAATTTTGGACTTAACACTATATTATAATTTTAAATGTAGAAAAAATGTTTACTCCTTGTAAACAGTTCTGTGAAGAATAGTGATTTGATAAAAAAAAATATTGCTCTGTTTCCGCAAAGGAGTCCATTAGCAAATATGTTTTAGCAGAAGAAAACGTAACTTCCACTGTGAAGTATGAGAGAAAATGTAAATAGACCCTGCTCTTCTGATAGGATGAAGAGAACTTTTCAGCCTTCACTTTCAAATCTGCTTTCTGATATGCTATCCGTATTTCATACTTAATGAGATCCATAAACCCACAAATTTATGAAACAGAAATGTCCATGGTTTGAATAAAGTAGGTTAAAGCCATAAAAATATAGTTTATCTCATGCTGAAAGCAAGCAGGCTGTAGACATATAACTAAAATGCACATTAAATAGTTACTTTCTGAAGAATAACATAATGTTTATACATGAAGAGTTGATTATTTTTCAAGATCGATGGTTTCAAAATACCAAAATGTGCACGCGATAGACAAGAGATTTTATACATTCTTTTTCTCATAATTTTTTTCTAGTTTCCTTGTGCCCCCCTTATATGGTAGATTAACATTCTGCTTTGCCCAAACCTCCCGTAGAGCTTATACATAAGGTCAGAATTAAATTTTGGACCCCAGGTTGCCTATTTCCCTTCCTTCTATTTTAATCTGGTGTGTGGTTTTGGCAAAAAGCCCAGAGAGCCATCAGTCTAACTCTGAGGCCATCACGGAGAAAAAGAGGCACCAGCAGTTATGCTTGCAGTCTTGTTTCTTATATTGCACTGGCCCTGGTTGTTTACAAGTGCAATTATAGATCGTCTTTCACCTGTAGTGCATGTAAAATACTGCCCAAACAGGAGAGGCCATAATGACTCATGAACGCAAATACATTTTTTCTAAGATTTCTCTAAATATGTGAATATATGAAAAATTTGTGTCGAAGGTGTGAAGTTGTGAATCGCATCTTTTCTGAAAGTTCTGGCCAAAGGTGAGATGGGAAAATTTGGTTAAAAAGGAAATATACCTGCAAATTAGTAGATGAAATTTGGGTCCTGTTAAATGCTTTTAAAAAGTGAAACGTATGTCAGAAAATATGAACTCGAAGTTAGTAGCAGATGTATGGGTGGACATACACATCACTGCTGGAATTTAGGGCATTTGCAAGCTCTTTATAGCTTTACCATAAAATATCCAGTTATGCCAGAATATCTGCTTTGGACTAATTACATCTTTTGTGCCACCCGTAAAAGGAACAGTTTGGCTGTGTTTGAGGTATAAGAAAGTCAAGCACTGAAGTGTATTCCTTCAATTTTCCAAGTGCTTTCAGTTATTACTGATTTCAGTATTACTGATACAAAATAAGTGTGGTCATTTTAGATCTTAAATGATAAGCTCTAGAGAGTCTTTGCAATTTGATTGCAAATGAACTTCCACAAAATACATATTAAGTATTACTTAATTACCTTTTGGAATAATAATAAAAAAATACTCAGCGAACTATTTATTTAGTCTGACAGGCAGAAGTAGCTTTAGCAAGAATTGTAGTTGCGTGGAACCTTCGAATATTTTCCGTTGTACACTGTCATGGAAGCTGAGTTAGCTTGGTAATAGTATTATACCAATATTACGTAAGATATTTTTTTCTGAATATTTTCCTGAGGGATACTTAGCCACATGCATGCAAAAAAGCAGTATGTTTTAGAGCACTGTGTCGGTATCTTGGTTAGGATCCTGCAAATTTCAGAAGGATGTTGCTGAATCTATTCTGTATTTTTAAACTCAGTATTCTTTCTCCCTTGCCATGTGGACAGCAAAGCATAAATAATACCCAGATTCTGAACATTCCAGAATTTCAATCTTCTGACCTGTTTGGCAAGCCAAGCTATGTTTGTCAACACCATTAGATGTGATACTTTTCAGACAGACGCTGAACAGGCTTTATGAGCTATCTGTATTTTTCAAAATACAATTGTTTAAAAAAAAAAAAATCATTTCTCCCCCAGGGAGTGTATGTTTATTGTGCCTGTGTGACTGTTTCCTAATAAATACTTGCTTGAAGTCTAATTGGATTGAGGAAAACATAAAATACAAGTACGAATATTGTAAAGATCTCAAAGATAAACCTCTCTTACATACTTAGGACTTGCTTCTGCGATGTATGTTGGTATTAACTGAAGTGGAATTTGAGTGCATTCCTAAATGCTTTACTGAATCGGGGCTTTATATTCCCACAAAATTTGCATCTGTCAAAAGTGTTTTTAAAATGATAGGTGAGATTGTAATTGGCAGGGGATGGGGAATGGGGGAGATTGAGGTGGTTTACTGATCTTGGCATTGCTTCCCAGCCCATTCTCTCATCTGCGGTCTTCAGGTTTTCTCAGTGTTCTGGGCTAATCTGGAACAAAAGTCAGCAAGGTTCTGTTCAGCCTCAGAAATACAACTTTCTTCTCATTTCCTCAAGATAGTCTTAAATGGACTAATCCAAATAGAAACAGTTCAAGTCTTCCAGCAGCTAAATTGGTTTTGGTTTAAAACACTAAAAAAAAAATTACATGATTAATCAAGAGAAAGTTGCATCAAATGAACCTGCTTATATTAAAACTGTATATTAAGGCTGAATGTATTCAGGCTTCCATACCCTGCTTTTCTCTTTATAACTGTGTTTTGGCCTCCTGGGCCTGCATGCCTAGGTCAGTACCACAGAACCTGTTTGTTTTCTCTAATGACTTTGAAGTGGTGGGTATGGCTCCCCCATTCTGTTACTGAGAGTGACGTATTACATTTGCATGGATCAAGCATTAGCGCAAATGCAGTTAATCTCAGGAGCTGAAGTTAGTCACTGTTGACAGTATTTTTTGAAAGTCCCATCTCTAAATCTGTTGCTATTTTCATAAGCATCTTTTGAAGCTCTGAAGAAATGCAGGTTTTCTTGATCCTCTTGCATGGACAACTGGCTCTACCTTTCTTTGCTGCTGTTGGTTCATAAACGTATAAAAAAAAACTTTCTTAGGTTAACATATTCAACTTCCAGACAAGATTGCTGTTCTGCCCCGCTCCCCCCCCGCCCCCCATTTTCTTCGTTACCAAATTGGGTATATTTATTAGTATTATTAGAGTCTGTTTCCCTGAACATTTTGTACATTTGACATAAGCTGAAGTATGAGAATTCAGATAACTGTGTGAATTCTCTTGTGTGTCACTGGCACCAATACAAACCCCAGCATGACTAGATCAGCTCTTCTACCTTCTGAGAAAAATGCATTCATTTAGTTGAACACAGTCTGCTTACGGAGAAAATCTTGAGCAAGATTTTGAGCAAGAGCCTTAAACTAGAGGATTCATGTTCTTTTTCATGGAAGAAAGTCTTTCATTTTTCTCCATAATTGTATGAGTCTGCTTTTCTGCAAGTTTTCCCGTTAACTCCCACGTAGCTCATTAGCAAGGTTTCAACAGCAAGGAAATAGGAGCAATGTTTCAGTTATAAATTGCTTTTAAGCTTTATATAGCATAAAGAATTTTTCATGATGTTTAAGGTAAAAGACAAAATTACTGTTAATTTTTAATCCATGCTCAATAGTACTGCAGAAGGTGAAATGGAGTTATTGGTAGTGAGAGTAATAAACCTCTCCCAAAATATTAAGCAAACTGACAGCTTTGAAAAAGTCAGAGATAACTTATTGCAGAGAGGGAAGAAAATAATTTCTCGTATCAGTTGACATTTTCCTGCCAAGCTTGTGTTGGTCAAAGTGTACGTTTACTCATGAGATAAATAGTTTTCACTTTCTTGCATATCGTATGTTTAGAAAGAACAAGCAGTACTCGAGGGCTGGAGGTGGTGTTTGCATGGCGTAGGTGGGGCTGCTCTCCATTGCCTTTACGGGCTGACCTGTGTCCCCACAGGGCAGGTGACGGGCGGGGCTGGAGCCGAGGAGGGAAGGGAGCGTGCTGTCAGGCGTGCACCTGCCTGTCGTCTGCTCAGGCCTGCCCGCACCTGCCTGCGTGCCCCTGTCACGCCTGAGCAGGACTGCAAGCTGCACATCTGTCTAGGCTTTCCCTGGAGAAGCAGATGGCTATGTGTAACTTTGGAGAAGCAAAAATGTTTTCTGAAATGACCTAGTGAGCCATTTATAGGTGGATGGAGCAAGAAGATAAAACAAGCCTTTAGGCATATGGTTACAGTGCTTTGTGGGATGTACTGGAATTTTTCAAAGTACTGTAGTAGAAACGTTCATCTTGCAGAAATCGGAAACAGCCAGGCTAACCAAGAACTGATTTGTTCCCTTTCTTTTCAAGTGTAGTCTTGATTGACATTATCATTGTCCAGGGGTTAAAAGTCAAGACAGTGTCCAGTTCCTATCTGTTGCTTCTTCTATGGCTTTGGTCAAATTGTTCAGTTCTTTCTCGTATTTTAATTCTTACTTGTAACACTCATGCTCAATAATAGAAGTTTTTAGCCAGAAGAACTGTATGAATGTGAATTTTTAAGATATTCTCAACATTAATGTTGATGTTGCATGTATATTCTTCTCCCCTTCACCTTTTATTTTGGGATTATTTCATTTGACGTTCACTGAACAATAGCTGAGATGTGGTTAAAGGAGCTTTTTATAAAGAAATGGAGCTGCATAAAGAGAAAAGTGATACATGTACATTATAACATCCCTTACCAGCATTATATCTTAGCACCTCAAGACATCATTGCTCATTAAGACAATTCTCTCCCAGTGTAATAAGTGAGGAATCAACACACAGGGACAATGAACACCAGATGTGTAAAGGTGGTTGTGTGTTACCTCCAAACAAAATTAGTGGAATCTAATCAGCGTGTCTAGTGTCATACAAGCACTAGCAGGAAGCATATGCACATTAACTAAAAAGGTATATTATATTCAGCTAGGTTGCTGTATATTCCCCTGATAGATTTAAAAGAAGAGACATTCGATTCCTTGCCAAATAGGAAAACATGTATGTATTGGTTTTAGCAAGGGCAATTAATGCATACCTAAGTATCATTTCCTATTTAGCAATAGTTTTCTATTTACTTTCTGTGTATAGGATACAGAAATACATCTTGGCAGAAAATCTTTCTATGCTAGGACTGAAGTTCCGTAAGTTCCTACTAAAGTCAATGAGAGCGTTACTACTGAATTTAATAAAAGCAGAGCTATGCTAGTACACTTTTGAAAAACCATACCTCAATCTGCTCAGTGTTGTTTACATTTTAGCAAAATTATACAATTGTACGTTGTATATGTACACTGAGGCTTCAATACAACAGAGGCGTACTTCAGTCTAGCAACAGTGGCAAGTAATATTTTTCAGTTATAGGAGGCTGAAGGTGTAATGGTTCTGCAGGAAGTTTATTTTGGCACAGCACCTTGTGCCAAAGAAAATAGGTACCTTTTGTTAAAATGGCTGTGGATCTGTTCCTGAGGCTGGAATGTCAGTGAATACTTATTTCATCAGCAAAGCACTTGCAGAAGCCAATGCTGGTTGAAGTGCTGAGATCCCAAAGTTTGGTTTATTACAGAGCACGCGTTTTCTTTTAAACAGCATTCTTCTCCATGTTAAGTACACCTTTTAAAATGGCCAAGTTACTCTCACATAAACTGTTTCCCTATTTATATTCAATTTGCTCTGACATAGTGCTGATCCAAGAGAAATGTAGAATATTACATGTAAGTAATGTTATTTTCTTTAACACCTTTATTTGTAGTCAGTTTTTTAATAGCTCAGAAGACCGTCTTTATGCAACAGCTGTATGCACCAAACAAGCATTCTCTAATTTCACTGTATGCATTCATCTAGGCTACAGCATGGGGTTGATGTTCTTGTGCCAAAAGGTAATAACTTCGAAGCTGTGTATGGCAGTTTTCCATTCCAAAATAAATAAGTGTTCTGGAAGTGGATGCTCTGTTGCGGCTTAATTACACATTAGTTCCTAGTATCTCGAACATACCTGATCACAGGTTGCAGGTTGGCAGTTGCTTTCATAGGACATCTGAGGTACTGCTGTGTTGATTCGTGGTTCGATTTGTCTCGGACCTCGGGATTGTCGTGAAATAGAAGCAGACCAGTTCTTTTCTTCCTCAACCCGTGGACTTAACACCTTGAAAATTCCTTAGCCAGAACTGTTTACCTTGGACCATATCACTTCAAAAGGTGAACTGTAGTATCAACCATCTTATTGTGCAGCTGCTTTGCAATACAAAGAAACCCTAGGAGGAAAAAAAACCCAACAAAACCTATATTGCACTGGCAAACAGTATTTGTTCTGGAATTCTGTATACTAACCATCCTGGTTCAGTGACAGTTTTATTTGAAGAGCTTATATACCAGACATGACATTAGTAACAGTTGTCATAATGTTTCTGGAAGCTGCAGAGCTTCAGGCATGCTGAATTTTGCCTAATCTAATTCTGCTGAAGTTCACTGGTCATTCTGTTGGTTTCAGTGGGAAATAGATCAGGCCCTTAAAAAGCATATACTCAAAACAGCTTAAGAGAGGGAATGGTTAGGACATTAGGACAATTAAATAGATCTTGAACATCTACTCTGACTCTGGGAAGAAGAAAAACAAAACTAATTTTTAAGTTTGGCTAATTAAGCCTTGGACAGTTTTAGCAGTGAACTCCCACCTATCAAAATTTCTTTGTAGTCACTATGATGTCTTAATCCACGGCAACAGTTTCACAGTATGCTGCGAAAAATGTCCAGAAGACAGGCCACCAGACAGCAGCACACTGAGCAGCTGCACGCCTAACCAGCTATCATTTGCCGATAGAGTCTGCGGCTGTGAAAGGACACACTGCATTAGCAAAGGTAGCCAAGCACACTCTGCTGAGTAGTTGTGTTGGTGACAGAATTTTACTCTTGCAACTTTGTTCTATGGACCAGTCCTATGATTAAACACAGGGAAAGGCCTGGGGTAAGGTGTGGATAAGGGCTTTAGATCAGGAGTATGGTCAAGATGCAGACAGTGGCAAATGATAAAGATTTTGGTAAAGGAGCAAGCAAGTCAGTGTAGAGTAGAATACAGAAATATGTAGTGAGTGTCAGAAAGTAAGGGAGTGGAAGAGGTTTGATCTTTGAAGGCTTACAATGGAAAGTTACGGGAACTAAGAGAGGGAAGTGATCTTTTGTATGTTTTTTAAATTTTTCTCTGTGTCCTCTAATAACTTTTGACTATGTTGGCTAATTTTAGCCACATTTGATAGAGATGAGAGATGTAGGAGTCTTTGAGAGAAATAAGTTACTGCTGATTGTTTTAAATAGACAGCTGGGGAGAAGGGAAAGGCACTCTCAATTGCCCAACAGAAGGAAGCTATAATGTGACATCACATTATTAGGGCATCCATGTGAGAGGGAGACATTGCTACAGGCATGGGAAAAAATTTCAAATAATTACTGAACCATTTCAGGTGCCAGTGATACCGCACATACAGGAGCCCACCAGTTCCTGGTGCAGACGTACCAGGAGTCTGTCAGCAGTTTGTCCCCCATCAGGGACTAACGTTATTAGTTGCAAGGCAGATGGAGCTACCAATACTTCCCCTTCTCATAATTCCACAACATTTAACTAACGTATGGGGGAAAAAAAAAAACCAGGAAAGAAAATGTGATCATAAGAGTTTTCAGAGTCACAAACAAATAAAATATATTTTGCTACCAAACAAATCCAGTATTATCTATATGAGGGAAAGGTGAGGAGGTTCAAAGATTAAGTCACCAAAAACATGAGCACATATGTAAGACGGTAAAAATTAAAATCCTAGTGAATCCATTAACTTTTATAGAAAGGATGTGGCTGCTGGCTGGGCTACAGTCAGATGGTTAGCCTGCTGACTATAACTAAAAATTGATGCAAATGTTCTGTAAATGTGACATGTATTATGGACTGTCATTAGCCCAGTAATCATTTAGATCAGAGTCGAGCAGTTGTGGCTGGAATAAGAAAAGTAATGTTATTTTAATCTTTTTTGCAGGTGCTAGCGTGCTGTCCATTACATAACTGTGTACGAATAAGCTGAAGGGGCTAAACCTTTTAACTGGTGATATTCATCATCACAGAAATGTCATTTATGATGGGTTTTGTTGTAGATGTGATTAAGAGCTCTGATAAAGGCTGATATTTTGGAAAATTAAACAAGAAACGAGAAGCAATCTTTTTGGAACTGAAGGAGATTTTTATCTGGTTGCAGATTGGTTAGCAGTAGTACTTTTGTGTTATTATTTGTAGGGTGCTTGAAGGTAAAAACAATTTTTAAGCTTTTTTTTAGGTGGACTTCATTGGAGTTTTTGCTTTAATGTAAATAACAGCGTTGTTCCACAGAGAAGTATCATTTTACATCAAACTCCTGATAAAACCCAGTAAATAAACTTTCCTCAACATATAAACACTAAACAATTGGGTTGTTTACTGCTAAATATTTACTGTGAAGCCTTAGAAGTGTTTAAAAACTGGTTTTTCTAGTTTCTGTTGCAGCAGATGCCCTCATAGGATCTCATTTTCCTTTGCACACACCTTGTTTAAGCAGGAAGAGCTTTATTTAAGCCGTAATCTTCTATCAGAATAAACCTTAGTTGTGTTTTCAAAATACTGGTGCTCCTCTCACCCCTCAATTTGACAGGTCAAGGAAGCAGGTGATGTACTACACTCCCAGCAGGCTATTGCTTAAAGCTGACTGATGCCAAGGAAATGTACTGTTTTACCAACCCATCTCTGTAGGATAACACTCCCTAAATTTACCACCATTGCACCAGTTCAGGTTATCTTTGCTCAAGAACAGAGCATATAGGTCCAATGCACAGGGGTTTCAGCATCTTTTGACAGCTCACACTGGGAATTTATACTAATGGCTGAAGGCAGGAAGAGCTGGAATTCAAGAAAGGACTCTGTCTTTTGGTTGAAAGAATTTGTTTGGTGATACTTTCGATTGCAGAGAGTTTAACTTCAGTGGAGTTGTCATCAGTTGACTGTTTATCTCTTTATATTTGGAACACAATGTGCCTTACCTCTCCCAGGCAAAGCTAAGCCTTACTGTTTTAATGACAAGTTCCCAAGATAGGATCTACCTGCTGCCTTTATTGCTCAAGCATAAATTGCCTATGGTTAAATATTTGGTCATTTAAGATACAGGTGGGTTTGGGGCAGGTAACGTAAGTAGTAGTATACTGACTGAGTTCAAATGGATCTAAAAAGAACCGGTTAAACTAGGAAAGTACTCAGATTTTGATCACTGCCACTTGAATTCCAGCAGTTTATTGCTTGGGTCAAATTTCATTGATTTTTAATTATTGTTCTTCAATTGATTAATTTTAACTAGAAATTAGCAAATACTAACCTGTCGTGAGTGTTGTGTTTTCCTTTTTATAACAGAAACAGGTAATGTTCTTTGGGTGGGGGGGAATGTCTTATGTAATTTTTAAGTTATTTCTTTTTAAATTTATATTTCAAAATGTTAGCCATAGTCATATCTTCTGTATTCAGCTCAACCACAGGAAGAAGGCAACAGATTAGGAAAAAAATTAAATGCATAAGAACAACTTTAACCTAAGTAACAATTACTAATACAAATTTTTTTCATTGAAAAAGCGTGTCCCCAGAATGTTGTTGAAAATCCTACTAAAGGAACCCGTTTGTAAATGAAGTGTAGTATTTAGTGCATTGAGATACAGATGACATGTAAAGTAGTGCAAGTAAAGAATTGTCAAATTATTATCGTATCTTTACCTTTCTCCTTGGTTTCTAGAAACGAAGATAGTGAGGCAGCTTTGCCAGTGGGTATGGTTCTGGCCTTCATTTGTGTCTGCTGACATCTGGCATGTTCAGATACTTGCCCTCACATTTCAAGTGCAATAGAAGCTATTTATCCTTTTAACAGAATTTGAACCCTCTAAATTCCATAGAGTAGGGTGGTGAAGGAGTTGTGGGGTTTTTTAGTATGTTCCTGAAAATAGGTTGTGCAGCTTTCAAAGTGCATAGGATAAAGTTCACGCCTCTATCAAAAAATTGAATCCACAAAGAAGCCTCAGAGGACTAGTAGTATTTCTTCAAAACATAAAGGTATTTTTGCATCCTGATTATTTCTTTATTATTATTTAATTAGATATAATTTGAACTGGAAATTTGCATTTCGTATACAAGATCTATGTATTTTACTTCCTGTAAGTAAAAACTCTTCAGCAGGATATACAGTCTCGGGGTCTAGATTTGCAAACTGCTCCTGTGAGCAAACACTTTCCTTCTTGCAAAGCCTCTTTCTGTAGTTAATGAGGATGCACACGAGCACAGAGATCAGCCTGAACTTGTGGTCCACAGGCTAAAGCCCTGTGTTTCTAGAGCAGAAAAAGGCATGATATGAGGTAAGTCTATGATGATGGCTTCTAGCAAAGACATTTCTCAATTATTGTTAGAAAAAACCATTATACATTAGTGGTGTGGGTGCTGTAGCACTTCTCTTGCTCTTTTCAAGTGGGCTTACCCAGTTCAACTCAGGCCTTCTAAGCACGATGTCAGTAACCTCTGCTGCAATGATATTAGAGGACCGTGAACTTCGAGTTCTCTTCTCAGTCTTCAGTTAATGTTGGCAAATAAGAAAAGTAATCTTTTTCCCCAAACGCTGAGAGGGTGGGGAGCTGCTGTTGGTAGGAGCAGCAGCAGGGGCACAGCGCAGGCAGCTGGTGCAGGAGGAGCAGTTCTCACGCACTCCCTGGCTCTCTCACACAAATGTCATCAGCTGGTGGTAGGAGTAGCAGCAGCAGGATCACAGGGGTGTATCTCACATGATTCACTGGGGTCCTGAGTTTATAAAAATAGCAAAAGGAACAGACAGTTTCCAATAAGAAGTAATCTCTAGGGTGTAATGCCCTGGAAGGCAAGCCTTCTTTTCTTTTGGAATTTTCCACTTCTCCTCATCGTGACGTCTTTGCATTGCAGACACCAAGCAGTTGTGAGTATTCCCATGGCAAAGTAAGTCTGTGGTTTGCCATGTGCACAGGCTCATTGTTATAGACTCACTGTGCTTTCATTTTCTTTGTTTTTCATTGCTAGACATGGAAAATAGAAATTACCCTTTAATGAATGTATTTCCTGTCTTATTAAAATAAAGAAATCACTGTTGATAGTTCTTGCCTTGGTCTTGCCAATATTGATTTCCATTAAAAAAAAAAAGTCTTACCTGATATTGGCCCCTCCCCGATACTTTAGTGCTTTAGGAAAGTTCTGGATTGATACCCCTAGACAGTGAAGTCTTCTACCTGTAAAACCTGTCACCAGCAACATTATTTTATCTTTTTAGCCAGTGTGTCTCAAGTGTAGTTGAAAAGAGCACAGCTAGGGTTGTATTGGTGGCTCAGACTTCATGCTCACTTAAGCAGAAGTAACAATTAGCATCAGTGACAGTACTACACTGATCTCCAGCTTGAGACAGCACTCAAAGTCCTCTTCTGTATTTTACTATTTTGTGCATCACCATCAAAAGCAAATATTTTCAAATTCTCATTTAGATGCTTGTTCTGCAAATACGTATGCATTTGTTTTGCACTAATTTGAATAACGTCACTGAAGAAAGTTGGGTTAATCACATATTTGTGTTGCTCTATGCTTAGAGTTTTCAGAATAAAATAAAGATATAAAAGCTTTATTTTAAGATTTATGGCCCAGATGGCATCCAGCATCCACATATAGCATTAGTAATCTGTTCTAACAGCTGTTTTACATCCTTGGTACCAGTGGGATGAAAAAGGACAGTAAAAGCATCTTTATCAATAAATGACAAAAAGGTATGAATTAATAGTCATATAGTACACAGCCGTTAAATTAGAAGATGGGAAATTGCTTGCTGCAGATGACAGCGTTTACTCTGTTCTTTTCAGCAGCTTAAATACTTGTTTTCATTATTCTTGATGAAAGTTTGTTTTCAGCAATTAAATCTTTTGACGTTATCAGTACTTACTGATAATTCAGTGACAGAAGATACTGATTTGTATGACAGGGAATTTCAGTCTGGTTTTGCACTGATCTATAATAAAGAGACTATTGGTGGCATAAATCATACTGATATAAATTCGGCCAAGTTTGATTCTGCTGGTTGGTGTGCTGCTGTCGCTCTTGGCTTCTACTGCTAATTGTAGCTTGACATGTCCATTTTTGTTTTAGCTTAAGAGCAAAACTTTACCACTTGTCAAAGTGCTTTAAAGTATTTTATTGAAATTATTTAAAGTTCAGTTTATTGTTGTGTTGAGAACAAAACCAGAGTGCATAAATTATGAAAGAACTCCCTAGCTGGATTAGTTTACAAAAAAAGGGTGTTCTGAGGATTCCCAGCAGTTCTTACTCTTTGTACTTCCCGCTCACAAAGTCTTACTTTGTGATCACAAGCCAATTGGATTCCATTTTAAAGCTCGTAATGATGTGGACTCATTTCCTTAGCAGGCCTTAAGATTTGATCAGGTGATCAGAAACAATCTGGTTAGTGCATTATAAGAATCTCTCAGCTGCAACATGATAACTGGCTGCGTGCACTCGTACAGTCTACTTTAGTACAAATAATACTGGTTCATTTAAACCACATTCCTTTTTTCAGGAACCTTTCAGCATTGTTAAATGGTTTGCAAAAACTTGCTTTACTTGCCAAAGCAAGAGAGTTATGAGCGTGCATGTAGTCACTAGTCTCAGCTGGCAAAATGATAGCTTACATCTGGAGGCAATAACTTTCTGAAACTCAGTAGGCTGATCCTATACTGAAAATACTTTTCTTTTAAAGGAAGGGGAGAAGAAGGTCTCCCTTACTCAAGTATGAAGTGTCACAGTCAGAAGAGGATGGGCCTTTCATTTTCTAAATGACTGCTCAAATTAGCTTGTGTCATCTGCATTTGTCTGGATGTCAGTGGTTGTCTTCAGTTGTCTGTATTAGCTGAATTACAAGTACTGAGTGTCATGCTGGGTCAGTACCCTGGTGGCCAGCTTGATGCCTTTCCAGGAATCAGTAGAGGCAGAAGTTCTTCCCAGAGGGCCCTGGACCACCCTGCCTGGTATCTTTTGCCTACGTCATCATTTCTAGGTCCTTTTTTGCTTTTGTACTGTAGAAAAAACAGCCAATGGAGGTACACCTCGTATCTTCAAGTCGGCTTAACAGAACCCTACTGCCCCTTGTCTGTGGTTAGCGGGAACCCTATCACAGAAGCCAGTTTCATGTAGTCAAATTATGCAACAGACTTCAGCTCATTGCATAATAATAAAGAAAAACCTAAGTCCTTGACCAGGTTCTAGCTATATTCTCCAAATTATTTATTGTGTTTGTCTCTTGGAAGAAGCTTTGTAGCTCTGTGTTGCTTGCAAAAGTTTCCTGATTTTGTTATGTGGACCTTAGGGAGGAAAAAGTTCTGATCCATTAGTACAACATTCCATGTTGTCTGCTGTTACTTGTCATTTTTTTAAATAGGGCACTGATGGTGTACGTGCATACCTTTAAGCCTTTTGGGGATCTTTCAAGATATAAAATGTTGTTATTAGTAATAATGGGCCAACCCTTTCCATTGCATTTCAAACAAATAATTCACAGCTCTTCAGGAGCTCAGGCTAAGACAAATTTGAGCCAGATTTTTGTCCTTTCTGTTCTGGACTATTTTGGATGCTATTCCATTCCTGGTATAACTTACACTGTAAGGAAAACTGTATTATAAGGGTACAACAGCTGCCACAGATTACAGTATTGATGGCCACACAGTTATGAATCCCTCCTGGTCCTGACAGTGACAGACTGCTTCGGTACAGACTGTGGAAAAGGCATTCCCCGCTGAGGAGCTTTGTAGTGTTTACACAATACTTAAAATCACAGTTTTCCCCATAATGGATTCAAGGCTTTTATAGTTTGCTATGCTTTGCCACAGCAGGATGTTAAATTCACCCATCAAGTTTATTTTGGCTGTGAGTTTTAATTGTCTTGTTGAGTCTCTCATTTTGCATTTTCTGGGTGTTGTCATACCATTCCAGTATTTCTTCTGGAGACATCCATGTTGAAGTGAAATGATTTGACTGTCAGACTACAGGCAGAGGAAATTTGAGAATGTTTAAAATAAAAGCCTGGGCACAATACACTTTGTTCTGTCAAATCTTATAATTTAAGTGATCTCTAAGCGCTGTAACATTTCCCGGTTGATCAAACTGTGGAAGGTCAATGGATCACTGTACGCATCATTTTATACTCCCAGTTCATGTTTTGCATTCCACTAGCAGAATTCTTTCTGGGGAACTGCTATTGCTTGAGAAATACGATGGAGAATAGCCATTTATTTTGTCTTTCTGTTTTCATTTTGAATGTAACTGTCTTAAAAACTTGAGTGAGATGCTGTATTTGTTAAAACAAACTTCACTTCTTTCACTGTATTGAATAAAACTAGGTACAGAATCCTACTGTGCAATAGAGGACCATCATTGTCACAACTTCGGGACTGTTTATCATTTGCTGTGCTATTTGCGTGGTTATGTGTAATGGTAAGATTGCTTATATTTCCTGATTTGTGAGGCCTACCTTTTTTTGTGTGTGTGTTAACAGCTTGCGCAAGTGGACTCCAGAGGTGTACATCTTGGCGCTGTCTTTGTTCGTGGCCTTACAACTTTGCTCATGGCCAATAGTGCCTGTGGCTTTCCATTCAGGATGGATGATTTGATGCCTTGGGAAGTGTTTGATGGAAAACTTTTTCAAGAAAAATACCAGCAGTCGCACCGAGGTTGCTCTTTGGAAGAGCTTTTGGAAGGCAATGTGAGTAATCGCATCCTCTTAGACAGTTCTGTATTCTTTGAAAAATGTACCTGTCCATGTTTGTTTGTTGTTTCAATATTCATGTTTACAGTAGTCCCTTTTCTTTGTATTTTTCTTCTCTTCCTTATTCTTTTTTCATCCTCTCTGCCAAAAAAAACTAAGAAGGCAGAAATACTGAGACTATGAAGAAAGCTATAATTTTACCTTTATTTTTGTTTCCATTACTCAGAAAATAATATACAGAAGTGTCAAAATGGTTGTCAGTTTCAAAAAATGAAAATGCATGTAATGGTTTTCTAGTACCAAAATATTAATGAGATCTTTTTCCTGTAAGATTTTAGGCAACATATTAAGAATGTCTTTAAATAAGCATACTGGGTATGATTTTGGAAGTGTTCAAGAGTGATATTTTTAAAGGTATTAAGGAACCTAAAGTTTGAGATGAAGGTTTGGTGAATTCAAAGAGGAACTGGAAATCAGAGGAAGGTATTTATCTAGGTATTTTTTTAGGATCTCACCAAGTACCTTCCTGTACCTCTAAGTACTTATTTAGTTCTCAATCCCACTTTTCAGAAGCTGGGGATTTGTACAATTTGCATGCTATGTTACCAAAAAACCAGTATGACTTAAAACCTGTCTGCCCCGGCAAGGGCAGGGAGATATCAGCAGAATCTTGCTGGGCATGGGCCGTATCTGGTGCATTAGGGTGGCATCACGTCCAGGCTCAGAGGCAGGGTCTGCTGGACTGGGTGCAAGGCTGTATTAATGCACTAGTGAAGCCTCAGGCCAGACCTGGCTCGTGCACCACCAGTACAGAATATGTGGAGAGATGCTTGCGTAGATCTGTACTTATCTGTGTAGATAGCTCTTAAAACCTTCAATTAATGTGTCTCTTTTCAATGTGGAACTGAAAATCCTGTATCATTTAATTACTTCTGAAAATTTTACCTTTGAAATGTTTTTACCTGCTGTTACATACATCACTTGAGGTTAAAATAAATAGAAGTGATTAAAATCATTCAAAACCAAAAACTTTGTAATCTCATGCATTCAATACCAGTTGTTGTATAATTAGTTTTATTTTCTAATGTCCAATTACATACCATCCTGATCTGGAGTGATGAGTGGAACGTGTGTGGGTGGGTGGAATGTATGTGCTTTAAGCTTGGAGGAGGAGGATAATCCTTTCCATATGGAATCAATCATATGATTAGGACTATAGCCTCTATCCAAATCCTGTGGTTCCCATTAATTGGTCTGTTGATTTCAGTTGATTTTGGATTGGGCCAGTGGTTCATCCAGTTTTTCATGTAGGACTTTTGCAGAACAATAGAGAGTCTAAAGAATAAACAAGAAAATGTAAAACTATACAGAACTCTGTGAAATTGATACTTCTTTTCCATTTGGGTAGAATTCAGGTTAGTGAATAACTTTTACAATATGTATCTAAATCTGTAGAAAATTTATATTGGCTGAGAGGTATTTTTAAATGTGTTAGGTAGTATGTTTTAGCTAACATTTGAAAATCTTGATGTGATCAGGTTAAAGTTTTATATTTTAACCTGTCTTAGAAGGAAGATGCAGGAAGCTGCTTAGATCCCTAGCACAGAGTTGGAAATTTGTTTGATCAACTAAAATATCTAGGTTAGGATTTTTAAGAGCCTGATACTCTAGTTTAAACAAACCCCAGATAAATTGTTCTGTTGTGGGGAAAAATAGTCTAGCCCTGTGAATTTTTAGAGTGGTTGAAATATCTTTTTCTTTTTTAGGTACGATGTTATGGTACATAAATGGCAGAGATAGCTCCCAGACTAATAAAATAGCTTTCCATCTTATCAGTTTGAGGCAAGAATCTGGTTTGTGGAGAATTGCCAAGAGATGCCAGTTTAGCTGGGGACACTGGCAAGCCAGCAAGCATATGTGATTGGTTTTTCCTATTATTATAAGTTCAACTTTAATAAATAAAACTGGTACTTAGTTCCTGGCAGAGCTTAATGTACCGCTGGAAGCCAAGATCTTTCAGCACTCGTTTGTTAACAATATGCCCTTGAGCACCATAAGTCTAATCTGATGATAGCAACAGCATTGTGTTCAGAAAAAAAGTTATTCTACATGGGATGTTTTGTTATAGAAAAGATAAGTAATAGGAAAACATGACTCCTTTTGGTGTTTGGTGCTTTTCTCCTAAGGTCCCTTCTGTATGATCTGGACAGTTACATTACTTCAGGGAGTTCAGGAGATCTCAGAATCAGTGTTGTTTTGATTATAATGGGCTTAAATACAGTAAATAGCTTTATGAAAATTACAGTAGAAATACAATCTTGGTTAAATATTTACATGTATACCAGAAATTTTGAACATTTTAGGGTTTGCTTCCCACAGATTCTTGTACCAAAAGAAGAAAATGTATGAATTAAATACAGTTGATATATTTGTGGGCAAGTTTTTGTGTAGCTCAGCTCTTTGTAGCCTAGCAGCTGTTAAAGATAAAAAATGGAAAGCTTCTGATACGAATCAAAAATAGAGCCATCTTGCTTTTTTTAAAAAAATATGCTAAGCTCATATTATGCTAGTTCTCTGTTTTTCATAACAGTAATCATATTAGTTTGTTTATCCACACAGAAAATTGGGTATAATAGTCTCATAAAGCAGTGAGGCAATGATATTATCACTTTATTAGCCTTTTTATTGTGCTTCTCACTAATGAGTATGTTCATGATCAATTTTTCTTAAATTAAAACCAAATTACCTAATGGGGTCAGCATAAGTGATATGTTTTGTCCTTTTCTGATCATGCCTTTCATCTAACCTTCATAAACACATTCTGAATTTATTCTCCCAAGAATACAATAAAAGGTTTTTCCCAGTAGTGGGTGTTCTTCACAGACTGTACTCAGTTTGTGTGGAAAAAATAATCTGTGGGTTTTGCTTAAGGCTCTGTAGAGAGGTTTGTTAACTCAAAAAATGCGCTAGGAAAGTTCACAGGAGGGCTCAGGGATTCAGACTCTACCTCTAATTAAAGAAACCTCTCTAGTTGCTGCAGTCTTGCCACCTATTGGATTTTTACCTTATCCTGTAATCCTCTCTCCTCCTTCCTGCTCTCCCTCCGCCTTGGTGGTTACAAAAAGGAATTGTCATCCTGTAAAAATCAGTTCAGTTTTATGAAAATCACAAATTATGCTATTGCTCTAAAATCTATCTTTTCATAATTCTTTTCATAATTCAAAGGGGAAAATATTTCTTCTGCACCCCTACTCATCCCTCCAAGGATCCACTTTTAATATGAAATGTTTGAACTTTGTTTCCTGATAAAATGCGAACCAGGTCTACCACCTTCATATATGCATGAGTGTGGCTAAGACAAGTCTTTTAGTTGTTGTATATGTGATTGATATGTGCTACACCTGAAGTGAGAAAAGCAGAACAGTTATTGATTTCTAACCCTATTGTCTGCAGAAGTCTTTGTATACACCCTTCCAGAACCTGAAGTCTTTCATTTGCAAGGCTTGCATGGCGAAGAAAAGAACAATACAGAGCAGACCTAGAGGGAATGGCTTTATCACAGGTTGGCATTGTGTTAATTTTCTCAATAGAATCACTATATGAATGAGCTCAATTATCCTTCAACAGTAGCAGCATTTACATAGGCAGCCCATCAAGCTAAGTAAATTGTAAGGTCTTTCTTCAAGAAACCGAAGGAGAGATCTGAGAAAATATTTCCTGTTTTTTAGGAATTCATGTGAATTTGATTACCCAAGTTTGGATAGAATAATATTTCCATCTCGCTACATAGTTAGTGAGATACATGCAGTAAATAAGATATCATTCACTGACAGAAACGTCACTGCTATTTGCTCAGTGACTAAAGTTATTTTTATAGGAAGAAGTAAATGACTCAGAGTTTTTTCTTCCTTTCCCTCAGGGGAGCTATTTTAACGTTGATAATTGAAGGTCTGAGTGACGCATTGAAGAGAGAATACTCCTTATTGGACCGACTGATACAGTTCAAAATATAAGAAAGCTTTTGGGCAACCTGGAGAACAGCTTTTTTTTTTGCCTAAGACCTTGTGCTTTTTTCCCCCAACTTTATGCCTCGGTTTACTAAAGACATTTGTTTTTCCCACCTGATCTGCCTGACTTTCAGGGGAAAAAAAAAAATCTAAAAGGTTTTTAGCATCATTCACAGATCAGCCTGAATGTTGAGGCTTTTGAGGCTTCAGATAATTCACACTGAATCTCAGTGTTTATGCTGGTATTATGTTTATTACCTGCTTAATACCTGATCAATTACAATGTCTGTGAGGATAAAAATTACCCCTTCAAAATTCCTTGAGCATATTACAACAGACAGCATGATTTTCTGCTAGTTCAGTACTTTGCATTACGTGACAGCAATACCTCTGATGTGGTACTACACCATACTGGTGCTGGACATTCAAAACTAAGGGTATCTGTTGGTGATTTATGATACCAGACCTTGTTAGCATCTGCTATTGCTTGAGAGCTGTACTTAACCATTTTAATTATGATTTGTGATTCCAATTTGGACAGAGATTTCTGTTTTGTTTTAATGACTGCAGTCTCCAAATCTGTGTCATAAAATTTTGATCTGGTTTCTAAATACAGTTGTTAACAGCTTGTAATCATGATGTGCATAGATGGAAATGAGGACAAGAACCATGCTTATTAGGCTGACTTTAGTTTGGAAAAATCCTAATTGTGCATAAGTATTTTGGCATAAAACTAAGAAATGTTGTTTCCCGAAAAAGAATATGCTGACTCTCTTTCTTCATTTAATCTTACATACAGTCAGAGATGCTTAGTAAATACTGTTTTTCAGGAACACAACAAAGAGAATTTAATCCCAGGTCCCAACAAACACACAGAAGTTCTTTTATTCCTCCATATCATAACCAGATGAGGGGGGTCCTATGGAGAAATCCTCAACCAGAAGGTAAAAAATATGTGCGTGTGTGTGTGGAATTATCTCCATCAACAATATAAGAGCTCCGTGTCTATATGCAGTTTGCATTTGTATGTATGCAGTTACCCTGTGGCTACAGCAGTCAGTAACAAAACTTGTATCAGTTATAATTGTGTACTACCATTAGCAAAAACTAACTCTGCAGGGTGAGGTAGAGTGTAGCATTATAATCTGGAGTCATCTTTTACTCACAGTGTTCTGGGAAAAAAGCTTTTATGTGGTATTTAAACTTTCCATGCTTGGTCTCAGCTGAACTGTGTTTAAATTTTAATAGTACTAAAACAAATTGGCACAGCTGCACAGAAATGTCTGTCTGAAGTCTTTAGCTGCAGATCTTAGTTGATACTTCCACAAAACACTTAAGCATATGAATAAAGTTAAACACATTCTTAAGTGGTTTTCTAGATCAGGGTCTCAGCTTCCAGATCATTGCCTAAGTAATACAAATGCAAGTTCTGTCATGTCTTGGCATTAATCTTAAGTCATTCACCAATCTTACTTCTTGAACAGAACAGACATTTCAATGAAGCATCACTGTGGATAACACTATTGAGCTGACATAATTCAGGTTTACTTCCTCATTATTATGAGTTAAAGCATAGACACGTAGATAAAAGAAAATAAGCAAAAGGAATAGAAGTGTCTAAGAAAGATCAATTATTTCATTAAGTCTGCAGAGCCTAAATTTCTTCTATGTTTCCAGGTGAGGTTTTCAAAGAAGATTGATGATGTGATTAGGGAGGATAAATAATAAATAAATAAATACAGTAAAGTCTTTAATGTGTTTCAGCTGCCGCTGTTGTATGCTTGAGAGTCAGATACTATCATTTGATTCACAGATAAGATTGTTTGATTGCATATGTAAAATGTAAAGCTAAAATACAGAGTGTGTGCGCTGGCCATGAGCAGAACCCAAACTGGTCATTGTTACTGTGACCATCTCAAGAAGCCTGCTACTCAGGGGTCAGGTCATCTTTGACCAGCTTCAGAGATCTTACGACTAGATGTATTCCGCAAAGCATGTTCCGCAGTAACTGTGCGGAACTGTGTTATAAAAGTGTTTCAGTAGCATTATTAAAACATCTTGGCTTCTTCTACACAAACCCTATTTACTACCCTCAGGACACTCTTAAAACATGATCCCATAAGTGCAGTTAAATTGCCTCTGTTATAAGTAAAATAGATTTATTGGAAAAAATATATCAGTCCTTACAAAAGAGCCCTGCAATGTTTTAGAGCTCCCATTAAACTGATCCGCCAAGATGACTCATTTTGACAAATTTCTTTTTCCTAAGTTTGTTAATATTAAGACAGGTATTTGGGTTGCTTCGTTATGTAGCTGTTGTCTCTGCTATGTATGTGTGTCTCACCAAAGAGAGAGAAAAAGGAAGAAGAAAAAAGTAGTGATTTTGTGTTCCATGATAACTTACGTGATAAAACTTCCTACTAATATTGCTGATATCTATCTATCCCATCCTTTATATACCTTCCCGTGGTATTCTGTTATGGCTCCTGCTGTTGCATATTATATATAAATCATTGGATTAAATGCCTTAAGTAATGGAACAGTAACCACAGGACCTGTTTTTTGTGTGTCAGGAGTGTACCTAATGATTAGGCAGCCTTTGCTCTCTCTTATCAGTTAATGTTTAAGAATTCCATGACAATGTCTCAGCTTCAACAGTGGAGGAAAGAGTGCCTCCACCCAGAAAGCATAAACCAGGGAAGCACTGGTATTTCCCTGAGATGATGGTTTGAGTCCCCTCAGGCAAAACAAGAATTGAACTTAAGCATCCCTCATTTTATGGTGAATACTAACCACTGATCTGCTGTAATTAACATCTCATCCTCTAGCTGTATTTTGACAGAAGGGAATTCAGCTGTGGGGTTTTGGGGTTTTCAGGGGGGGTGGGGTTTTTTGTTTTGTTTTGATTTGATTTATTTATTTTAAGTCCTCTTAATAAATTTCTTGGTGGTCTGTCACAAATGGAGAGTGCATCCACCTAACTCAGAGCAGGACATCTAAGCCTCACAGGGAGGTAGATTTTCCCTTAGTGTTTCTTGTTTGTTAATTTAGAAGACTTCCTATTTAGTATACTGACTTCTGTGTGTCCCATTCTGAGTGTCTGTCCATTCTGATGCTTGTTACACAGATCGTAGGTATCTAATTTAAAGCTAAGGTTAGGCTTCTGTTATTGATATATAAAACTTTGCATTGCAGCACTTGTAATCTGGGTGCTTTGAGTTTAAAAGTCTTGCCTGAGGTAGCATAGATGTCTGTAATAAAGCATGACTTCACGGATTCTAGGTTCATGGCTGAAACACCACACCACGTGCCATATAGCCTATTGGTAGACAAAACTTCATTAATTAGCAGTTAAGACTACTCGTACGTACATTGTTGCCTCATTCTACAAATAGCTAAAAATAAACTGAGCACTAAAAACTATGGAAATCACTATGGAGTATCATGTGTCTCTGTCACTCTCTTCAACTGATAAACTCTCTGTCCAACTGATAAACACTGAGATTGTTTGTCATACCATACAAATTACCACCTAGATCTAAATCAACATACAAAAGATAGCAAAAAAAGAAAATAAAAAAGTAAGTCTAACCTTATCTATGCATTGTCTTATATACTTTTATAGCTATATTTTAAAATTGGAGTGATTTGGACAATGGTTCTCATACTAGTATTTCAAAACCTGTCTGAAAAGTGAGCAGAAGATAAGGGAAGGAGATAGGGGAGAGGGTGTCTATGGGACTGGTTGTAACAGCTACATGAATGGTTGAAATCAAGGATACCCTGACACATTAGAAATAGTGAAAGGTATTGGCAAGGATATAGAATTTCTGCCGGTGATAAGGTAAACATCAGAACTCTCTGTATGATCGACCCAGGGGAGGGGTGAGGACATGATGAGTAAGAGCTGTCAGAGAGCTAGAAGTAATGGGTGATAATTGTAGCTACCAGTCATCTACCACCAGAATAATAATCAGTGAGATGGGGAAATAGTGAAGCATTTTGACAATTTCATACTTGCATTTAGAAGCTGTTGGATTTGGGGGTCAGCTATGTTCTGCCTAAGAAAATCATGTCCTCTCCAAAAAATAGTTTTGCTTTCTTTGTTTCCATCCACCTTTGCCTTGGTTTTCTTCCATCCCTCTACTGGAAAAGAAGAAAAAAAGGGAAATGGGCAGCTTTTGTTTTTTAAAGAATTCAACTTAGAAAATAGCAATTTTTCAAAAGTGATTTATTTTTCCTTAAAAGCAAGGTCTTGGAGGAAAGCTTTTATGGAAAATTGAAAGCAGTCTTTCAGGGGAAAGGAAAGATGAGTGTCAAGGAAAGATATGGAAAAAATAGAATTGTTGGAGGTATGTCTCACCCAAGAGAAACTCTTGTCCAAGACAAAAGGGAATTCTCTGGAGTCCCATTTCTTCATGGAGTGTAATTGCATCAAACAGGTACATTCACTTCCGTCTTAGCACACAGTAAAACATGTAGCTGAACGTAATACAACTATACTGAAGGATCTGAGTTTGTAGCAAGTTTCCATTTGCTAGGTATTTAATCAAGGCTTCCACACTCATGTTGCATACTCTGTGTTCAAGCACGTTTCTGATTAATAGGATTTTGATAGAACTGTAATGTAGATGGGACTTGGTAGAACTTTGGTGCTGAAAAAAAGATTTCATTTACAGTTTGAGTACTACTTTGCTTATAGGAATCTATAACTAAAGCAACATTGTACACAGGCACACTTAAACCAGTATGAAAATGTTTGTTAATATGGCTTATGTCTGGTTCTAAATAGTGTATTTTCCTTTCCTGAATTCACACAGTCTGATCTACCAACCACAGTGTATGACCTGTATGATTCACTATCCAGGCCATTAATTGGACTAGATTTAAAAGTTACAGTGGCCCAAGGGCTTTAAGAAAAGCAGTGCCACCATGGACTTTATCCGCCAACATCTCAAAATACTAGCCATTATTATACACCAACTGGAGACAGACATGTTCTTTTTTCAAATTATGTATAAATGTAATTTTTCTTGCAGACTGTCTGTATAAGCTCTTGTTTTCCTGCTTTATTGTTAATTAAAAATATTTAATTCCTCTCCTACTCCTTCCAGGTAGAGAATATGGATGGGGACATCCAGATCGGAGGAGAAGATCCCACCTTCCTCCTCGGTAAAGAATGCATGTGTACAGGTAGCAAACTGAGATGATGGGATAGTTACCATTGAGATAGTTTTTGTCTATGAGAGCCTCTTTTTATGAACTTTACAGAGTAACTGAACCATGTGACTGCGGAGGAAATCAATCGAAGCTGAGGCTATTCAGCTTGTTAATCACTTGTCTTGTTAGGTCTAAGCTTGCTGTGAGACCAGAATCACTAAAACTTAAGTTAAAGGTACCAGCTGAAGCCCAGTAGCATCCCAGTATAGCTACGTTGTTCTGTGCGTTTGACACTGGAAAGTCTGAAGTGTTTTTACAACATTGTTAGATATTTCCAGCCGTAAGTTTTAAGACTTAAACTATAAGTTTTGCCTATTTTCATTATTGTTGTTTATATTACAAGAGTTTGCTCACCATGAATAATGTAGCATATCCATGCTGAATGGTGGTTTTCGTCTTAATTGTGGATTATATCTTTATCTTAAGGGTTATACCATTGTTACTGAAACCTGTTGAAAGGTTTGAAACATGACGTCACTGATGTAAACATCTGCCAGTAAAACAAAATGACCTTACTGTAAAATGCAGCACTTTCTTACAAGAGGCAAAAATTGCTATTACTTTTGGCACTTCTAACTAAGCAACTTTTTCTATCTATCTCAGCTCTGTGGAGTGAACCACATCACTGCTGAGGAGAGAAAGAATCTGTCATGCTTTACTTCTGTAATAAATAATACTTAGGAATACTAAGTATTTTTTCCTGTCCAGAATTCTAATTTAAACACTTCTCTTCAGAATTATTTCTTAAAAATTGGTATATTTCACTTTTTGATTCAATTTCAGTGATGTATGTGTTTCTTTAATTGTAAAATTAATTCATTTTAAATAGAGTTAATATAAATAATACTAAAGAAATGTAAAATAACAGAGCACATGCAGTTTCTAAAAGCACCATAGGATCATATATTGGTAAATTGGTACCACAAAAGCCCCTCTTCAAGTCATTACTTGTGTTTTTTAAGAAACTGTTTTAGAGATTACAGCAACTTTCTTATGTCTTCCATTTGCATACCCATTCAGTTAAAATAATCAGAGGTCCTTTACTGAATTAATGTCCTCAGGCAAAAAAAATTAGGCAGTTATGTAGAAATCCCATTTTAAATCATGAAATGTAAAAATTATACCAGAGGAAAAAAGTGTCAACACCACTTATGTCTCATAGAAAGCGGGTGACACATTTAGAACCATGCTTATCTCTTTACTGGTCTGCATCTCAACCTAACTGAAAATTGTCTCTATCTATGTAATCTTCAACAATTTCATGCTTTTCTTAGGTTTCTAGCATTCTTTGAATTGAGTTGGCTCAAGTGGATGTTTATGGAACTGATGGGTTTTTGTCTCTTTATGTGCTTTGGAATCACAGTATCTTTAGTTTTGTACTTCAGCATTTTCACTACATGAAGTTATATAAGAACCTCTCTTCTTCTCAGACGGGAGGTATATGATGAAAGAAAAATGAAAGCCTGGTGTCCTGTTCCTGCTCTCAAAAAAGACTGAGCAGCAGAAAAAGAGGATATCCAAAGATAGAGGCAAAATGTTAAGAGCAAGTTTTGAACCCTGATACTGTTTGCAGGTTTTTGTAAGAGCATGTTTAGTTATTGAGGATGATGACCATTCCAAACAGTGAAGTCAGTGGTGCTGCACATGGACAAAACTTTGTATTTACACAGAGAACTGTGGCCTTAATGTTTATCATGTTGGAAAATCCACTCTTTCGGATTATTTTTCTTTTTTGTTTTGAATAATATTGATTAGTATCTTATTAGTGTAGTTCTCATAATCATCATTCTAGATTTTATTGATACCGAAACTGTATCTCAGTCTTAGGCTTCTTATTGTATTACTGCCAGGATTATTTATTTTTGTAAGCATTTAAAAATTAAATTTATATCTGAAAACTATCTCATGACCCATACTAACAGAGAGTAGCGGACGCTATAAAACTTAATGCTTGCATTAAGACTTGCAGAACTTAAAGTTCAAAGCATAAGTGCTGATCTGGATAATTAATACATAGATCACTAAACCCAGAATGCGTCATTATGGTAGTTTAATCACCTGCATAATACAGATCACAAAATCTTACCCTGCAACAGGCTGTAACTTCTAAAATTGTTTCGGTGTTGATGTTCGTGTGTCTTATTTGGCTCCTCACAACTGTTTGTCTTTTAGATCACCCAGGTGACCCTGCTCATTTCTGGAAGTGGATGAAAATGGATAAGAGAACAAGATACGTTTTTATGAAATGCTGTGTGCTGAAGATCATAAAAACTTCATCAGTATTTCAAAAATGGTGGTGGGAAGGCTCTAATCAGAAATTTATCATGCCTCATTTTCAGTTCCATTTTATTTTGTGTACTTTTTTTCCTAGCCTGTAGCTTAAGAGGAGTAGATTATGGAATGTTGTGAAGCAATTATTATATAATTTAGGTTCCAGATAGTATTGTTTGGAGCTCTTTACAAAAAACTTGTTGACACAGTTATGAAAAACGATCATTAAAAAATTATGTCTAAAAAGTAGAGGCCAGTCCTAGGTGTTGAAGAAGGCTGGAAAAATTTAATTAATTCATCTGGTTCTGTCATGAAAACTATTATGTCTCTTCTCTTAAACCTTTATGCTGTATGACGCTGAAAGTATCCAGCTCGGACAAAAAAAGTACTTCAGGTACTTCTAAAGTGTTTACAATCATATCACGGTTAAAAATGTTACTTTTCTGTCATGTGGCTTACTTTCATAGTTCCCCAGTCTCAGAGAATGAGAAAAGGGTAGCTAAAACATTCCAGAAAGCTATAAAATTAGTTTCTATATACAAAACTGCTACAGCTTTAATGTCCTATGATTTTGGGGCCTTTCAGAGCTGAGTCAAATGCATAGTCCTCTTCTGGAATACCTAGAATTCTCCTCCATATGTAGTGAGTCATTTATGAAACATTTAAGATTTATGCCAGTCCTTACATCTATCAAAGTAAAGGTGTTAGTGTGAGCCTCTGGCCAGTATAATTTTGGAGGAAATTCTAAATCAAGGGAAAACTGACAGACATTTTGAATGCTTTTTTTTCCTAAGTGTCAGTTCTTTGAAGCACACGGGGTAAAATGTTCTCCCTGTTGACAGCATTGGTGCATCTTTTGCAGATATTAGTGGCACCATGATTTCACTCCATACTGATAAGGTAGTCCCAAGAGATCTAAGTAAATGCACAGAGTACAGGTAGGGCAACTGGGTATCTCCTGTCTTAATTTTCCCTGGCCTATTATTCATCACACAGACTTTATTACTATTTTGGAGATATGTGTATTTTTAGAATAGTACATAAGTACACTTGAAATTAAATGTCTTTAGAAGTGTTTAGCATGAGGAAAAAGCATTATTTTTATATTCCAAAGAGAAAATTTAGCTCTAATTTTGAAATCTATTTTCAGAAGCACTATAGCTATTGTACAACTTGCACTTATCTTTATGGTACAATGATTACCGATTTAAACTCTGTGGTTTTAGTCCATTATTGTTCAGTTAATGTTGTTTCTTAGGCCTTGTGCAGGTAACTCCTTTGAGTCAACTGTCAGTAGAACTTAGTTCCTATTTAGTATACATGTTATGGCAAAGTGAATAGTATTGTCAGGTATACATAACTCAATGCTATAATTTCCTCACATGTATTTTTCTGTTTGTGACCCAAGAAATATACTCTTTCATACTCTGCATATAGCAACAGTCCAGCTAAACAAATTGGCAGCAATATAGGATTTCTAGTTTTATTAAAAGTTTGAACAGATGCAATTTTTACACTACACAGTGTCTGATTTGTGTTCCAGGGACCCTGTCATGATAGGGGCATTCCTGCTTCCTTTTTCTATTGATTTGTCACTTGCTGTAATTGTACTACCACTGTTTTCTCCCCCGTCCCACCCCCCCCCCCCAACCTTTTGGAATAATGTGGTCTGAGTTTTATGGAAAGTTCTCTAGTTTCAGGAATTTCATGATGTATAATAGTGTATTTTAAAAGAATGTAACTGTGTGCCAGAATTTGTTGGTAATTCCCCCTTCAGGCTTTGATATGAGAAAAGATTTCTGTTGGCCTCAATAAACAAAGTTAAATACAGTTAGAGTGGGAGTTTTGCTGTGCTAGTTGTGGTATGTTATGAATTGTTGGTAATAATTACCCTGACTACTGAAGAATTGTTAGCTTCTCTGTGAGGTTTTTCTTTCCTCCTAATGTTAGACCATAAGCAGAAGCTGCTTATTATTATTGCCAAGCCAAAAGATTTTTTTTTTCCCACCAGGAATCATGAAGTGAAAGCAGAAGCATGAAGTCGAAACATAGAGGTGCTACTTTCCTGCCTCACTGAACTTTAAATTGTTCAGAGTACCATAAAGCTTATGGACTGTAGAAAGAAATCGTATACAAGAACGTGACCTTAAAGATTCCAGTCTAATAGGGTTTCCTTAATATGTGGAGTACAGGGTTACTTTGAATGGGTACAGGACAGAAGAAAAACAGATGTGGATTCGAAGTGGAGGAACCTATGTTTGTGAAGAAAAGCATTCTTTTTGTTTGGCCATATTGCTTACTGTCTTCTCTAGCCTGTGCACTGGGTAGCTGCCTTTCATCAAATGTTCACTGAAATTGTGGATTTATTTATTAGCTTTATTTATTCCCCTGCTGGAACGGGATTCAGAGCACATTCATTAACATCAATAACTTCGTCAACCGTGACTCAACAGAAATCATGACATGGTCATTGTGAGAGAAAGAGTGACTGACAGGAAGACATTTATCAGCTTTCCTCTTTTTATCTATTATGTATCCTTCGTCTTACATTACTTTGCTCATTTGTAACACCATCACACTGGGAATCTGGATCTGCACTGCAGAAAACACTGAAACACTGAGTTAATCTTACGATGCTGTGGCACTGTAAGTATCAAAACATATAGATTATGCCTGTTTTATAAACCAGGAAACCACAGTTTTAATTGCTTTGCTACCTTAGCAAGCGCTGTGCTGAGGCGGAGGGGAACAGCAGTGCTAAAGCTCTACAAATCTTTGTGTGCCATGCTGTCTGGGCAAAGTTACAAGGACAATCAAACACGTGGTATTATTTTGCCAAGATGGTCTTTAATTAAATGTTGGGGAAGAAGGTCAAAAGTTTACATGTTCACGTTTAAACATTGACTCCCTCTTGTCAGCTAAGCTGGGCTAGTACATGCCCTTTCCCTAGGAAGGTTGGTGGGAGATTCCTCTGCGATGCAGAGCCTCCTCCTTAGAGAGTATCCTTTGGTGATATAGAAGCAAGGTCAGCCCAGTAAATAAGCAGAAACCTTGGCTTGCTTGTGCCACATAGGCATATCATGCTTGAGAGCGTAGGGATACCATGATGTTTTGTGAGTCTGGTGAGGCTGCCCTCTTGGATAAATTTGATGACCTGGTGAGGTTGCTCCTGAATGTAGGTCGTTCAGACTTGCTGAGGTTGCTCAGGACAGGGCTCAGTGATGGTGAGTATACAAGCTCCAGTGTTTCCTGATGTCCCAGGTGCAGAGGTGCCTGACAGCCCCATGGCTGTCTGCACCCTGAACGCTCTACCAGGCTCTCCTCCTGGCCCCTAAGGGGCTTGGGTGCCTGGAGCTGGGTGACCTTGGATCCAGCTGGTGTGTGAGAAAGACGTGTGTGAGAGACCTGTGAAAAATCTTATGGGAGGCCTCTGCCCCTTGGCTCAAGAGCTGCATTTAAGGCCAGGTCCTTGCCTAATCCACTTTGCAGGTATGCCTGTGTCCAGCCTGGCACCTTGCTGATTCTGCCCTTGCCTCGCTGATTTGACTTCCTGGTTTGACCTGGGGCATCCCTCATCACCATAGACTTGTCCAGTGACGACAGGACTGTTGTGTGAACCTGGTGACCATCATCAGACCTGCTCTGCTCTTGTTCAGGTACTGTGGGACTGCACCCTCACCAGCGAGGTCACTGCCCCACCTGCGTTGCCACTCAGCTGCTGGCTTGCCTTCCCTTGTGGAGCAGCCCACCCTTGCTGCTCCATGGCAGTGGGCTTTAAGGCCCTGACAGCACAGGTGGTCAGAAAGTTTGGCTGTAACTGCCACAGTAATTGGACAATATCAAAACAGTAGATATGGCCCACGGGATTACTTGCTGCTGAAAGCAGCTTGAAAAACTGAAAACAGCTACAACCAGCAAAGTGTCTTGGTGTATCACTATACAATTAGGACCTTGCATTCATTGCTTTCCTAGACCTTGCAGCTGACATCCAGACCCTTCTCACCTGTAATCAGGCTACTGAGTACACCATGTTTCAACGTTACACACCACAAATGTGAGGCTGGTTCAGAACGTGGAAGCTCATTTGTTAAAGAATATGTTCTTGCAGCTGATACTCCTAGAGCTCTACTGGCTTGTACTGCTTTTGAGGTCCCAGGTAGGACATTAGGTGTTAAGTTTAACTTACAGTGTCTTGGCTAGGATTTTTTACCTGGAAGTATGTAGTTCTCTTAGGGTTCTGTAGTTGAAACAACATGTGTTGAGTTGAAGAGTCGTCTGTAAAAGACGACGAGGCAGCTGGCAGGGTGTTCTGTCTGAGTACTCGCCAGCCTAAATGTGTTATTTAATCTTAGTACAAAATTAAGCACTAATATTTGTTTTTGCATGTGCCAACTAGGAAAATGCATCTTTATTGTATTAAAAACCCAACCCTACAGTCTTGAATATTTGTTTGTTTAGGTAAGGAATCAAAACCAAGTACTGGCCCTGATCTTGTATTGAATGCTGCTCGTTGCACGAATGGGAGTTGCGCTAGTGCACAACTGAGAACTCTCTAACACGCTTGAAATCAGAGTGCAGGCACGACTATTACCTATAGTAATTTCAAGTTCTGTCTCCCATATCTCTATATGCTGCAAACAGGGAGGCAGACATTTAATTGGGGCCAAAGAACCACCCTGACTGCAGAATTTCAGTCACAGAGAGTGTTGCATTCTGCACTGGGTGTTCATATTTGATATCAAAATTGTGTTTTGTCAATAAGCATCCCCAAAAGACTCTCCTCTCCTCATTGATTGTATTTGCAACTGCTGCTCACCAGTTCTTCAGAGATGAAGGACTTGATTTACTAATCTGATACAATCACAAACCTGAAAACTGTGCAGTCTAGGGAAGCAAGGAAGAGACACAGAATATGAGGGATGCATACAACATTTAATATTTTTAGACTGTTGTCTTTGTGTTGGTTCTTTTTGTTCTCCCACAGTTAGTCATTGGATCACTTATTGAATAACCTATTATTAGTAGCAGTCACACAGATAAAAAGGTATATATTCAATGTTAATATACTTAATCTAGACATGAATTTTGATATGAAGTACATTGATATTTCATATGTATTGATCTTCTCTTTTTCGTGCCAGAAGACACAAGAAATATGAGGCACAGAAACCAATCCTGGATGTAAGCCCTCTGAAAATGCTTGATAACTGAAGGCTTTTTAATAGAGAATGGTGCCCCCTGTCTCAAAAATTAGGTAGCCAAGTATGCAGCTGGCCTTTGGACTCTTATTAAAGAGCAAAACTACTGTAAGAGTTGTTCTGATCTCAGATGTTATTTATAAATATGCTGTAGGTAGCTCAAAAAGTCATTGTTCAGTGAAAGCGATCATAATTTTTAGAAAAGTGATGAGACTTGCATGTTGTTTACAGCATTTGGAAAATTTAAGTCAAGGTAACCATTCAGGAGTTAGCTTTATCAGATCCAGCTTTATTTTAGTCAAGTGTTTGTTTGTTTGTTTGTTAATAGCAGAGGCCTAGCAGGCTCTGTATTTGCTTTCTGAGAATACTTTAATTTTCATTTGTGATGGTGATGCAGCTCATCTAAAAGGATGTAAGTCTATAATGTGCTGCCTTTTGATAATCATCTTTGCCCTCTGGTTTAATTACCCATCAGATCCTGTAGTCCTTTTGGTCTACATTCTTCTGGGAGGGTTTTCAATTTGAGTGAAGTTTATCCGGGTTTGAGGCTTGCTGGTGATAACGCTGGACCTCTTGTTACATAATACACATCTGGAAGATCACCGCATTTAAATATGGTGATAAGGCTGACTCAGCATCTAAACCATCTTTGGGCAAATTGCAATACTTCTCTCTTTAACAAAGCCTTCATTTTGTAGGTGTGATTTAATTTCTGCTCTGCCTTCCCTATGCAGAGGGGAGACTCCACAACGGAGCAATAGGAGAGGTTCAAAAAAATCCACTAGCGACATTGCATTTCTGAACAAAAGAGGGAGAGCAGCTACAGAGTTGATGCGCAGCAGCACAAAGCATTAAGAAGGTGGCTAGTGCATCTATACGAAAAGTTCTAGGTTTTAAAAACAACTCAGAAACCTAGGGCATACTGTACTTCCATCATGGTTGCAATACACTTAATGCAATTATACTTTTTTTTTATTGACTATCTGCATATCTAGGCTCATTTTGCAACTGTGTGTGACACCTCTGCAAGTCTAGACAGTGATTGTGGTTTATGCTTTACAAAAAGGTTACATTTTGAATGATTTCCTCAAGTGGTTGAACAGAAAAAGTCATTAATAACCTGCAAATTCATCCTCCTTTCATTTTGAGGAGGGAATTCTTTTACTTGTTTGCATTATTGATTACTATGTTAATTCTTGGCAACAAATAGTGCTGTAAGAAACTTTTGCCCCAAGCAAGTTAAAAAATGGCATCAAAGGAAAAGATATTAAGTGCTAATAGGAGCCAGTTTGTGTGTCCTAACACTTATTTGCTGGGAGTAGGAAAGAAATCCCAAATTTGTCATTGTGCATTTGCTTACACTAACGTGTTATTGCTTAATCAATCCACCATCCCTCTCCCTGATAAAACACCCCCATCTGTCTGTAGAGAGAGCCCAACCTAGCAAGGCTGATAGCTTGTTGTTTTAGAAATTTGGGGCGGGGGGAGATCTTCTTTTCTGTTGCTTGTGCTCCAGGAGTGCAGTGATTCGGGGGGTTGTTAACTGCCCTGCCTAACGCTCACTAGGGGCTACAGCTGGTGCCAGCCCGCAGCATTTAGATTTTGAGAGGATGAGTGTCCACCCTGCTGGAGAATAAGATGCATTTGCCTTTCCTCGTGCCAGATATGGTCTATCCTTCAGAAGGAAACAGTTTCAACCCCGAAACAGTTGTACTTCTAGGTACGTGAGGGTAGCATGTGTCAAGTTTCTGTGAGAGACTCTGTAGCGTTTTTCTCCCATACAAAAAGGTTCCTCGCTGGTTTTATGACTTCAGTTAAATCTCTGAAGGGCCAGAGGGAGGGCTTTTCCCCCTGAATTCTGTTGGGTTTAAATTGGGCCTACCAGAAAAGGAGATAAATCAGTTTAAAGGTAACTTGACAGAAGAAAATTAAGAGGATATGAGGCCAGATTGCTTGAAAAATAGAAATTAAGGGCTATGTTTTGTCTTAGATGGCTTGTGCAATGGACTTCAGATTAACTGCACCCTTTTAGATGTGTTAGGCTGACAGTGCTGGGAAATTAGCCCAGGCCTTCTGACTTCTGGGAGCTTTCCTGACTGCTGGACTACAAACTCGCGTGACAGATTGCATCCAGCACAGTAGGCTGCAGAAGGTAGTTAATGGAAAATAGAGTGCTTTGATGTTCACTTCTGGTGGGCTGATTCTCTGGTTTAAAGGCTAAACATCTATTGTCCTCGGTAGGCGTTTTCTTTAGGAAAAACTTTCACAAAATCTGTAATTTCCCATTTTGTTTTCTGAGTCTGTGGTTTGCTCTATTTCTACTTTCAGTAGCCAGCAAATATTTTCAAGAGCGATTCGTAATTTTCGAGTCTCTAACATTCAGATGCCACAGACAGGACCTTATTTCTCAGAAATGGCTAAGCATCTGTCCTCTTCTGCTAAAGCAGATGTCTCTAAAGTATTTCCATTAGAGCACCAGAAACGAAGGCACCTAAACACACTGCCTACTTTCCTGAAAAATGGGGCTAAGCACTGCAGAGATGCACCTTAGAAAACAGGCTCGGCTAGAATTAACATGGGGGGTGGGGAGGGTGAGGAGAGGGAGAGCAAATACAGTAACAGCCTATGATTAGAAATCTTAACAATGACAGTGAGTTCTGTTTAATTTCTAACTGCTTAAAAGCAGGCCTGGGGAAATGCTCTGCTTAGAAATGTCATGGAAAGTGCAGCTGGTCCATGGGCTTTATCTTGAAAAGCAAAGGATCTTTCCCATTTTGCAGTAACGCTGCCATTTACTGGGCCATACCACTAGCAATTTGCAACAATGGGAGGGAAAAAAGCTGCCATTTGACCTAGAATGCAATTTTCAACTAATTAATAAAGTGACCATTAGTGCCCGAGGGGATAATAACAGGAATAAGAACAAATTACTATGGGGTGCAAAGGAGGCTTGGGCATTGTATTGCAAATTTCTTATGGCACTATTCTTCTTTTTTTCTCACTAATACTTTTAAAGTGCTCCCACTCAACACTTGCTCCTTGTAGGACCCTTGCAAACCACATAAGAATTAGCCCTTCAAAGATCAATCAGGATCTAATTGTTGTTAACAAAGTGCCACCTGGAGAGAAATGTTACAATATACCTTCATTACAAAGCATTCAATCTCTCTCACGCTCACAAGTCCTGGCTACAGTATAGACAAAAAGAAGCGGTTGCTAGCATTAAGATCAGGCACCTGCAATTGCTTGTAAAACACTGCCAGTCCCTGCACAAATATGCTCCTAACATTGCATGAGCCTCGTTAGAACTGCTCTGTTTATGCTTCCTCAGAGCAAATTTTGCTGGGGTCTCTCTGTTTGCAACGTTTTAACGTATCACTGAAGCCCTCATATTGATGGGGACGTTGGGCGAAGCAACTATGCCATTTGCCCTGCTCTTTCATAGGCTCCAGGGTCTGCGCTCAGTAAGGATTCGTCTGTGTTTTATGGCCCCTGCTCTCCGTGTCCCAAAGGCAAATGTTCTGCAAACCCTCGGTGAACTGACTTTTAATGCCCTGGTTTCATGCCTCTGCCCTGTCAGGGATTTTACTTGTAGGTATAGCACGTCTGCTGTAGGTCCTGCCTGTGCTAGTACTGGGCAGCTTTGATGGTTAAAATTCAAGACAAGACCCACATTGCCCAGTGTCTGCCACTTAATTCTTGGACACCTTTGTGGCTACATGTCCGCAGAAGTTGAAGTCAACTGATACTATTGTCGTCTCTCCTGAAAATTTCCAGTGGACTGCTTTATGGCAAATTGAAAACTACTGTCCGCAGACTTGCTTTGTTCATGCCTTGTTTACAAAGTAAGGGAGTTGGCTTGACTAGCTAGCCTGCTCAAGAAACTAAAAATAAATACTAGTTTTTGATCAGTTACTCAATCCATCTGATGTGGCTGCACAAAGCTAGTGCCAGCACAAAGGAGGGGCGGAAGCTGGGAGCAGGTGAGGGAACATAGGACCTTCCCTTTAGTGGAAGGACTTGCTCCACATTAAGGTGAACCCAGCCTCTCTTCCCAAAAGCATTTTGTAAAACTTTTTTTTTTTTTTTTTTTTTAAAGCAGTGGGAGATGTAGAATTGTAGAACAGCCCAGGTTGGAAAGGGCCTTGAAAGATCATCTGGCCCAGCCTTTCATGGGAAAGGGAGCCTAGATGAGGCTATCTAGCACCCTGTCCAATAACATCTTGAAAACCTCCAGTGCTGAGGGACCCTACCACGTGCCTGGGGAGGTTGTTCTAGTAAATGATTGTTCTCACTGTAAAGAATTTGTTTCTTATATTGAGATGAAACTTCTGCTGGTGCAACTTGTACCTGTTGCCTCTTGTCTTCTCCATGTGGCTCCTTGTGAAGAGATCCTTCTGAATCCTGAAAGGCGTCATTTGTTAAATGTCATTCCAAATGCCCTTAACTGGCACATACTGGCTGTATGTCCTCACCCTGCAGTTGTTTTGTAAATAGTCAGCGTTATTGCTGCAATTAAAACACATGCTTTGAATTTTTCATTTTGACTTTGTGTATCTTTGACTCTTCAACTTCATGGAAGACTACTGTTGATCATAAAGAACCTGTGCTGCTTTAACCTAGGTGAAGATTTGCCAAAGAACTAAATGGTGATATTTGAAATACAAAGTCTTTGGTGTATTCGGGACAGTGAGGCTGCATCAAACTAGTAAGTATGTACAAGCTTTGCTTACGTGTAGTGGAAGAAAGGAACAAAACATCCCCTATGACTGGAAGAGCATCCCCCAAACAGCACTGAAAGAGGTAGGCTTCCGACAGCACAATCCCAGACTTGTAGATAGCCTTTTTGATACGCTAAAAGTCATTAATGGCATAAAGCGTAAAGCAGCCTAGAGCATAAAATGGGCACCTCTCAGCAGTCTGGCATCCTTGTGCTTGAAATGAATCAAAAATGGTTCAGCTACTTGGCCTTTTCAGGTTAAAAGGCTTTACTAGAGTTACAGTGCTTGCCTCTGGAAGTTAGCAACAAGAGCACGTGCTTGGGACGCCTTGCTACCTAAGCAGAAGTCTGCAGTTTGTGTGTGATTGTCTATCTGCTCGTTGGCACACATCGATCGTTAGGGAGTTCTCATTGAACACATGTTTTCAGAGTTGATGAGTATCTAATTTGGTCTGCTGTAAGAGGATTCTGTCTAATCGGTAGGATATGGGACAGAGTTAGGAAACCTGATTAATTCCCCTGCACCTTCTTAGATCTGTCATTTACTAACTCTGTGACCTTGGTCAAGACATACCAATATCTTGTGACACCCACTGTCATCTGCCGGAGCACAGCCTACCATCTTTAGAAGTCTCTATGAGGCTTAGATCCATTGGGCACTGATTGCTGTAGTGAGTGGCCACTAAATGTGTGGAATATTACCCCTAGTAATTCTGTAGTGCTGAGGCCAAATACCGAGGTGTGCAAAACTAGAAGCTGCTTGAAAATATAGGCAGCTGACTCCCTGTGCTCCTCGTTGATAAAAGAGAGCTGGTGATATTCACCTCTCAGAGAGATTATAGCTTCAAGAAGGGCAGGAGATCCTTATGTCAATGGGCTCTAGGAGCTGCATAGTATCTGGGTAAAGCTTCAGAGAAGAAACTGTGTGAATAAATAGCAGGGGGTACAGGGGGTTATCCAGGCTGCAAATCTCTGATCAAATTCATGCTCTCCAAAGAAAGGCACAAGGAACAGAGATGGAAGGGTTTGCCATCCCCAAAACAGCTTGGCAGTCCCCCAGGACTGTAGACTGGCTTCACTGGAGGGTCTGTTCTTCTGCTGACACAAGAGATGGATGTGCATACAAGCCCCATTAGCATTGAAGGGAGGTGCCTGCTAAACTTTCCCACGCGTTAGCGGAGGAAAAGACTTCTAAAGGTATCTCACAAGGTAACAGAAGGCTGTTGCTGCACATATTGCATTTCTTTAATATTTGCCTGTGATACAGCTGTATGCTTACATCATTTGGATGTATCTACTTGACATCTTGCTGTCTGTCACAAAGAGGCATTTTGGAGCCGTCCAGCATGCTTTCCCATTATCCTCAATGCAAGTCTATAAATATACAACTTGTGTGTAACCTGTTTGCATACTGATTCCCTGTGTCCCAGATCAATCTGTTGTTGATTTCCAAGGACTATAGTCTCCTTTGATTCCTAGTTTTTACTGAATGCTCATCAGCAGGGATATATGCTTGATTTTTTTTTTCCTTCTGTGGCTGTTTTTCTGTCTTTTGTAGCAACCATTAAAGTTTATTTGTGGGCTGAGGAAAGTTATACCCTTTGTGACAAGGTGTTGTGGGGCTTTATTTAATCCTGTGGGATATTTGGGTGCATTCTGTTGGGGGAGGGATGGAAAGAGTAAAAGAAAAAGCTGTAGAAATCAGTGGAACTGGAGATCTAGAGTCCTAGAAGGTGGCAATCTGTTAATTAGTGTTCTTGGGAAAACCTGCCTGTGATGAAAATAAGCCCCATCGTTAAAACCCACTGCATTTTCCTTTTCTGCCCCTGAATGTTGTTAACAATGTTGCACTCTGGTTAAGTAAAAATCTAAAACTGCAGTGAAGTGTTAGTAATCGGTTCCTGAGCAGATTCCCTAATGCTATTCACTTTTCCCTGCTAATCTTCCTGTGTGAGTTATAACAATGCAGCACCAAATGAGAAGGAAATGTCAGGTTATGTTTCAGGGCCAGCCTCCTGCCCACCCTCCATCTGTGCTGATGTCAGTGCTTATTGGAACATATGCTGCCTGTTGCTCACTGACCATCTGTTAGCTGAGCTGATGAAGTGTTCCCGTTGCTGGGACAACCCGGCCCTTGATTGCCACTGGCACCGCAAACATTTTCCGCTCAGGTTTCACTTTTATCTGTGCTCTGGAATGGCAGCCCTGCCGTGGTACGGGCTCCCCCATCCCTGCCTTTTCCCTCGACTTGCGGGGGGAGCGTAGTCAAAATTCAAGTTACGAGTTTCAGGGCAAATGTAAAAGGCTGCAGCAGAGCTAACGTGCCCGTGATGAACCGTTGGCATTACAGGCTCGGCCGCAGGGGCAGGCACGCTTTCCGATGGGAGCCCGGGGTCGAGGGAGCACGTCTGGCGGTGGTTAGAAAGTTTGCGTGATGAGACTGTGACTGGCGTCGTGCAGAAACGCCCATAGCCCTGAAGGGCAAGGCTACAGAGGGATTTTTGGAGCCAAGCAAAAGGCGAGAGATGGGCAACTTTTCCCTTGGTTAAGAGTCACTTGTTCCGTAATTGCTGTGTGTTGTAGTTGTGCCTGACAGCCACAAATCTTTCAGACATAACTGGATCCAAATGTAACCGTTCCTTTATGGTGGAGGCCTTAGTTTGTGGAGCGAAAGCGATGTTAAGCCGTAGCGGTCATAATAAAACTCTTTGTCTGCACGCAGCCTTTTTGCAGCTCTGTCTGGTGAGCTTTCCCCCTCTCTTAAAAATGTCTACAAGCGTTAATCAATCCTCATGACAAGCCTGTGGGGCTGGCAGGTGGTATTCCCGTTTTAAAGAGGGAGAAGCAAAGTATGAGAGCTGGCACGAGAAGCGCGGCATGCCCACCTCCCAGCCCTCGCCTGCTGAGATCACTAGACCATATTGCCCTTCGTTACACACCAAGAGTCCCAGCTCAGCCGTGGTGCCAACGGGAGTTACATACCAGACATGAGGGCCAAGTAGGCTGTGTCCTGTAGTTCTTTCCATCTTATATGTGAAGGGAATAGAGCAGCGTCTGATAAATGAACTTTGTTGGTGAAGCTGACCACGATAGCTAGGGTAAAAAGTGACGGCCTATAGGATGCGGAAAGTCTGGACGCTCAGTAGTGTTAAATGCTCTGAAGCTGTGAAATGTCTTGGGCTGTTGTTTTCTGTGTTGGTATTCCTCGGTGTTTTCCCCGCTGACCCTGGGGTGTTGGTCCCCGGATGACAGCAGTCACTTATGTGATCTCTCCACCCCAGCCTCGGGGCCGAAGATTCTCCCATCGTCCTTCCATTTCTCTCCCTTCCCTTCTGTCCAGCCTTGCCTCTTTCCTGTTTCCCCCAAATCTTTTCTCAGATATGTTGTCCCTTTGCAGTCCCTATGTAGCAAAAGCAAACTTTTTAGCCTTTCTCTCCTCCAGCCTATCCTTTCTGTCTCCTACCACAGTCCTCTGTCAATCGTACCTGTAGCCTGGCCGGTCAGTCGTACTCTGGCTGGCCTTTCTGCCACCTCCCCTTGCTTCTCATGTTTCTAAAATTCTCTTTTCTTCTGTTCCTAGCACAAAAATCCTCTTCCCATTTTTTAATGTATCCTGTCAGATATCTATACCATCTTTTCAGAAGGCTAAGTTGTAAGCTCTTCAGAAAAAGGGCTCTTCATTTTTCACCATATACATCAATTATTGTTTTAATTAAATGACTGAATAGTACAATAATGCTGTGTGCTCAGAGACTACATGACGTGTGTGGTAGAGCTGGATAAGATATGATACATACTGACATAATCCTAGGTGTTAATAGTAACGTACAACTTAAGCATATGTTGCTATTTCGGGATGTTCTGGTATAACAGGCTGGTTTTATTCAGCCTGGGGACGAGTACATGAACAAATTACCGCAAGTCCAGCAAGGGTGGGGATTTACATTGCCTCATCTGCCTTGTGGTGAGTGCCTGAGTCTTGGGTCTTATTCTGTGGCGCGTGTGAGGTAGTGCGCTCTGCTTTTGTCAAGTGGCAAGCCAGGTCTCTTACCTTGCCTTTATTGCGGTTATGATAAAAGCATTTATCTGCAGTTTATCACAATTACCGCAATGAAGCCTGAGCACTCCAAATTATACCCTCTCTTGTGGCAACTCGTTTGGTGCCAGTCTGCTTTTAAATCCACTTTGGTGTCCTTGTTTGTTGCCAGGATGCTGCAATTGTGCCAGTATGTAGATGAAAATTGAGCCAATCTTTTCTCCCCTCCAAGAACGTCATAGAGCTTGGGGGTTTTGCCGGCTTTACAGGCCTGGACTATGATGCACTTTGAATCAAGACAATGCAGAATTTAACACTTTGCTTTAAGATATGATAACTTGATTTTCCCTCAATCAAAAAACGTGGAGGAAAACTGGTAGCATGAGCAACCATCTGCCCAGCCTCCAGCAGGATTTGCAGTTCCCAACTGAAAGTGCTATTTTTACGCAGGACAGGACTGCACGTTTTGTGCAGTTTTTAGACTCAGATTAAATGGTTGCTCTGGTTTCTGCATGTGGCTGAGAAGACAGATCACTGTGTGGCTTTACTGAGTGGTATTTGAACAGTGAGAGTGGTAAATTAAAGAGTTTCAAACCTTTGAGATGCTACTAACAAGGTGAGATGAGGTATATGCCTGTACTTTACCAGAAATTTGTAATGTCTGCACATTTCTAGGAGAGTGTAGCAGCTAAGGGTCATGTTGAAATTCCGGATAGTGATGCCCTTGCTGCCTTCATGGGTTGGACCTTTAACAGTTGGACTTGATGGTCTTAAAGGTCTTTTCCAACCTAAACAATTCTATGATTCTGTGTAACGGTTACTGTCCTTATCTTGAGTGGTGGTGGAGGTCCCTGGTGCTGTGCCTGTCTACAGCGCTGGAAGGCAAAGTGTAGATGTTGTGTTGCAAGCACATATACAAGCTTCCGAGATGTGTACATGTAGCCTTGGCTCATGAAAAGCGGAGGGATGGATATAAATTGCCTGTTTGATGTTGCTTAGACAGGGCTATCAGAACTAGTTACAGAAGCACTGTTGGGCTCCTAGGGAAGTTCCTCAGCCGGTCGATGTCTATTGACACCATTAGAGAAATATTGATTTTTACCAGCCAAGAACCTGATCTCTGCTGTGGCTGGAGTGTTAGGCATTCAGAGCTCTGCTTAATCACAGCTTTAACACATGTCCTGAATCTGGATGGTTGGCTCCTGTAAGAACAATAAATACTTGCTTGCACTGCTGTGCTCTAAGATTTGCAAAGCGGGGCCGTTGTGTGTGCTTTTGTGAAAAAATGCTGTCCTCGCCGCAGCGCAGGGGGCAGGCTGCCATGAACATCAGTTGCGCGAGGATTTGCTCTGCGCTGCCCAGCTTCTGGAGATCACTCTCCGCACAAATTAATTAAAAGATGCCTTAGGTAGGTGTCCAGCCGGCACAGAAGGAACCCAGCTCTGTTACTAGTCTGCAATCCCCAGTTTTCCAGCTGTCACTATGTAATACGGTCTCCCCCTCACGTAATTCCTTCCTGTAGTCCAATAGAAGTCCTTTAAAGAAGAAAAAAAGAAAGAAAGAGGAACAACAAGCAAGTAATCCTGTCATACGATCTGCCCCAGTAGTTTGGGGCCTGTTTCTCTTTCAGGGGCTGTGAGCATGCTTTGAGGTGCACAATAGAGATGCCTTCTCCATTGACTGTGGAGCTCAATGAGCCAAACTGGGCAGCAGCCCCGGTAACAGCAGCAGCAGCAGCAGTGGTGCAGCGCAGTAATGGGCCCAACTGTTAACTGATTTAACACTCTGCCAGCTGCAGTCCCTGAGCTCAGAGAGGAGCAGCGGGCCTTTGAATATTACCTTTCAGCCAATTAGACATATGTCACTTTCATAAAACCTTTCGTGTGTTCTCCCTTCGAGGGGAGGATCTGCTGGGGAGAAGGAGGGAACTGCGTTACCTGCCTCCCTCCCGGACGTGCGGTCCCTCCCTTGAGTAGGAATTTCTTGTTGTTTCTGGTATTTTCAGCACTGATGCAAGTGCCTGGAGAGGGGTATCAGGGAAAGAGAATGACTCTCAGAGCTCCAGGAGTTTTTCAGACAGTCTTACAGGCTGCCTGGGATAGGAGGCTTTTACAGCAAAGGTGGGTTTGAGTCGTTAGATTGAAATGAGACCTCTTTCATCACCTGAACACTGAAAAGGTTAACATCGTCATCTGAATAGACCTGAGTGTGTTTCACATGCAAAAAATCCCTGATCTCAAAGAAACTTTGGATTCAGGTGAAGTAAATGACTATGCAGATGCCAGAGGACTGGTGCTGAATGTAAAAGTTTTGGCCCAACAATCCATTTCACAAAAAAGTAGAAGTAAAATTGTTACTGGTGACCTGCAGCTCAGGGAGAGCGCTGCAGGCTGTGTGCTTTGTCCAAAGGAGGAGCAGCAGCAGCCGTCCCACTGGATCAGCAAACACAGGTCCGGGCTCCCTGCCGCAGCTGCTCCGCGGTCAGTGTCTTTCGGGGTGGGAAGCACACGGGAAATGAATGTTATGGATGCTGGTTTTCAGAAGCAGTGTGGAAGGCAAAAGTGCTTATATTGGTCATAGAAGAGATATGCCACTTTTTATTCCCTCAGATTGATAGAATATTTTTATTTCCGTAAGGCTAAAATTCCGATTTCAGTCACGTCAGTTCCTTTATGCTTTTTATATTAAAATACACAAAAATGCACCAATAGAATGTACGTTAAATTGTCATAAAATATGGCAGATTATGGTAAATTTCAAAATTAAATATTTAGTATAATGTGTTGGAAATATTTTAATATCAAAAGTCAATTCACTTTTAATAACAAGTGAATTTAAACTAAGAAGTTGAGCCAAAATGAAAAAAATGAAAAGGCTAAGATAAATGTTTGAAGTTTTTTTTTCATAGCAAAGTAAAAAATTGAAGCATCATGGGGATGAATGATCTAGAGCTGTGTGAAGACTGCTTGCTTTTCCCCTCTGGAGGTGAGAGACCTGCACAGGTTTTGCCCACTATCAGACCTGGACAACAAGCTGTGCGTGGCATGAAGGAAAGAGGGGAATGGGTAATGGTTATCGCTTCCGTAGCCTGGGAGAGGAGTGCTGAAGCTAAGTTAATCAGCCACGAAGGTGAAATGGTCTCAATGCACATGACAGATTTATTCAGTTTTGGCTTTCACAAGTTTATTCTGAGTTTTCCTTCTCAGTCTCTTCAGTCATCTTCCCAATAGGATGTTCTCTGATTTAGACTTTTGGTGCTTGGTAATTGAGAAGTAGTGCTTGTCAAGGGCAATGAGGCAAGACATATTTTGGGGTGAGGGATCATGTTGGATCTAAATGTGCAGCAGTAATCTTCAGGTATTCAGTCCTTTTCACACCTGAAGAAAGGCTTGAGTTTAGTTTTTGAAAAAGAAACTCTCTTTTCCAAAAAACTCTCCCCTTGCAGTGTTTTGACCACCTTCAGGCAGTGATGACAGGATTATGGAGTGGTAATATATAAGCTGAAATGAGATGCTATTTGGAAGATCCCAGGGTTGTAGTCAGACAAACACTTTAAGCTGGTGTAAGTTGTCAGTGTTGATAAAAGCAGTAGTTCCACACTTCCTCTGCTGCTGGCTGCTTGTTCTCGCCCTTGAACTATTCTCTATTCTCTTCCTTTTACCATGCTTTTCTTTTTGCAGCCTAATGGTGAACTGGAGCAGATTCAGCTGGAAATAACCTTTTCAGATTACTTCAGAGTTTGGGGGCGGGGAGGTGGAGATGTATCTGGACCCATCTTCTCCAGTCTAGTTCACTGCACATCTAAACAAATCCTTGTGTCAGTAGATAGCACGTGGTACCACCAAAGATGGAATTGAGCAGCCAGGGCAGAGAGAGAGCAGGACCACTTTTTTTTTCCTGTTAGCACTAGCTTATTGTCTCCATTGAAGTCTGTTTTCCCATTTAGTAAGGACAGTTTGCCCATTTTTAGCAGCTGGATCACCTGCCCAAAGAAGCCACTTGAGGAGATCTTACAAAGTACAAGTGAGTGTCTTGTCCAGCCAACAGCTGGTGAGCCAGGGTCAAGCATTCCTCTTGCTGATGGTTCCTGTGGTCAAAATTCTTATGAAGCTCCTTGCAGGCGTTTCTACCTCTAGACTTTGTTTGGATGTGATAACTTTCTCAGTGGCGTAGTTCAGTGCTGCTAAGCATGTTTTTGATGACGATCCTCACTTTATCTGATTACATAGTTTGTGGGTAAAAAAGAGACTCTGAACACAAGTAGGGAACTGCTAAGTTTAAATATACCATCAATAAACATATTTTCCCCCTGTGGAAGCATGTCAGATGTTTGTTTCACAGGTCTTGTATAACACTACACTTCTTGAACATGGTATTTCACATAACATGATTATTCTCTTTTTCATCTTTCTCTGCCAAATCTTCACTAGAGTTATCTTGCAAACTCTGTTCCTTTCCACCATCAGTCACTTAGTTGATATGGCTTGGAACTTGCATATCTTTGTGCATTTGAATCCATTACTAATGTGTAAGCCTTCATCAGTTTGGCAGGAATGGACATTACACATCTGTAATTCATAAGCTTCAAGACAGTTTTGGGTGATAATGATTCAGGCATCCACTGAATATCCAAATTCTCTTTGGCATCAGTTGTCCAGTCATAACTTGCTGGATCCAGCAGAGTGGGTTCACATTGCAGGAATCATCTCCAAATTCCTGCTTAATAGTTTGCATGCAGTTCATGCTGGAATAAGCAATCTTTGCATGGGGGAAGCTGGCTGGAGTCGATTTCATCCCTTTTGGCAGAGAAGGGTTGATAATGGCATCAGTTGTTGCACTTTTAGGGACAAACAGTTGGCATGTGAATTCTTGTAATTTCTGAAAGAAGCCTGATGAAAGCTCCCAGGGTTGTCCAAACACTGAAAAGTTATATTGATAATGGCATTTTCTTTGCATGAGTTCTAGGGCTCCCAGTTTTCTTTTGTCTAAAAAAAAAAAAACCAAAACACTAACAGCATTGCATCCCAAAAAGACATACAGCCCAATCAGTACTCTGCGTGCGTCAGTCCTGGGGGAGCACGCTATTATATTACTGTCAGCGAGTGATGTTTTGTGTCTGTTTTCTTTCTCGTGCGTTAGCCAAGATCTGTATTACTGCTGGATTCTACCCATCATTTGAGCATGCTGTATAACACACATCTTCCTTCTTTAATGGTGCTTTGAGAAGTTGTCTTTTCTTGTGGCAGTCTCTGGTTAGGAAGAAAGAGAGGATCACAGCTGAATAGAGATGTGGTGTGCCTTACCTTTGTGATTTACAGGCACACACGCACCATCTTCTAAGCAAGAATTTGGTGAGGTTTGACTTGCGGATGGGACAAGAGAAAAATCCGTCTCTTATTTGGATTTCATGGCCTGCAGTTGTATCCTTGAAATAAATGCTGGTAGCGGATCCTCTTGAATTTCTTACCACCTTTTGTTGTTATTGTCTGGTAAATGTTTAACAATGTATTAACTTTATGACTTTCTGCACCTTCATATAGTTCAAATGAGCAGAGATGCCTTGTTAACACCACTCAGCCTTTGGACAAGTCTTTGTTAATAACACAGACAGATGGGATAGTGGTGGTTTCAGGGGGGCTTTGGTGGATCGTTTTTTTTTCCCCCATCTGACTAAATAAACTAAGTCTTAGTCAAAGAGGTTTATCCGTTGCTCTGTTCTTGCTGATGGGCTTAAGTCTTCCTTCTATCCTGTTAGCATTGTATGAAGAAGCCATGTGCGTTTGACTTAATTCAGTTCTGAGGGCTGAAAAGGCCACAGCTCACTCTCACTGCATACTTTGATGTCTGCTGTCCTCTGTAAAACTGCTCCACACAGCACCACTTGGATGCCTATTGATTTTTACTTGGTTGCTTTCAGCTCTGTGTTCAGCACTAAATTATCTTTGGCAAGCATATCCATCAACAAGTTGTCTGGATACGTGATCTGTTTCCCTTTGTCAGCCTGGCTGATACATACCTAGTGTCTCCTTCAAACCTGGTCTTTCGGGCTCCAAAGGTCTTGTTTCTCAGTTGAAATATTATTTATTGGTTTACATTTTTTCTTTTTCGATGGAACCAGTATTGATTTGAGATAAATGTTGCTATCATATCTGGATTAACAAAGACACTTTATCATAAATGCAAAGATCACTTAGTATACAAAGAGTTTTTTCCTGCAGAATATTCAGAATTTGGATTATCCGTCTGGTATCCTTCAGCGCTGTTATTTTGGCTGCCTTTGCTTTAAAGTACAAACAGCAACACCACCAGTAATTTATGAACTCTTGCAGCCACAGTTGCTCTGTTGAAAATGGCAAGGTTCCTGGTTCTTTGCAATATTCTTACTTGTGCATCACCACATGGTGTATTACGTTTTACAGGCGGTTACTTTGTCTTTTCAAGTATTTGGGGGGTGGTGGTGTTCTGGGGGCTGGGTTTTTTAAGTTTTGGGCTTTTTTTCTGGTGGAAGACACATTCGAACTCCTTGGATCCTGTTTCTTTGTTTTCCTAGAAGTTTCTCCCTTCTCAGCCATTGTTGCCTTACTCCTTTGACCCAATGACATCCCAAAAGACCTATTTTTGGCCATGGTTATTCATAGTTCTCATAATCCTGAATCTGTGATACTTCTTTTTGTTCAAGCATTTGGCAACATCCTGAAACAGAATCTGGTTGCAGATTTAGGCAGCTTTCAGCAGAGTATTTGCAAATGCATTCTCAGATGTGGCTTTAGATTAGAGCTTGGTCTTCTGAAATTGTGTGAAGTGTGTGCGTTTTCTGTACGGTTTTGAAGGCGTTCACTCCTTCTCTCTTTACTGCTTATTTTCATTGAAGTGACACTAATATTTCAAATCTGCAATGAAAGATGCATGTATTGGAGGCAGCAGCAAAGTTCACCATCATGTAAACATAAACAGAATGAGCATATGTATAACAAAAACTGATATTGTGACATTCAGTTTTCATTTGGTGACCATCTTGGAAAAGCTAACCAGATTGACAGTTGTAATTTGTCATCAAACTGCTAAACCACATACATAAGTTCTGTAACAACAGCCAAACCATAGAGATAATGAGAAGTCTGCTGATTCATACAGATAAATCCAACCTAACTCAAAATTTGCCCCTTCAAACAATACCACTTAACTACCCAGGGTCATTCATTAAGAGGAAAAGTGCGGTTATCTCCACTTCAGCAAGTGCTTGAACAGTAATAGGAGGAGGAAGATAGATATTCTTTACGCTATCCCTGATTTTCCTTAACCAAGCAGAGGGTGTGAAATTTTAGCAAAAGGGCAGAATTCAACAGCTGGGTAAGATACAACAGCAAAATAATGCAAAGATGAGCTCCTTTCAGAACAAATTGCTTTCATTCAATGCTTTGTGTTATTCAACTCACATACATTTCTGATATTACTAATAGTTTTCTGGCCGCCCTTCAGAATCAGATGGATAACTCCTTTGTTACTGGATTTTCATACGTACAGCCTTGAAAACTCAAACCTTTCAGTTCATTCTCCACTCTCTCTGTAATAAGAAGTGACTAGAGGTATCCGGACCAGAAAATTGTTGAAATGGATATGTTTCTGGGAAGCTTTTCATCCTTAGCAAAACAACATATTTGGCCAAATTTCACGTGGTTGCAAATGCCCCCATCAGCCCTGGCCAGTAGCATTTGGTAGTGCCAGAAATGAAATAAATATTACCCTCAGGAAGCAATTGCCCATGCAGAACACTGTTAGCACAGTTCTCTCACTCATCTTTCTTTGATTGCCTGCATTTAGGCTGTAAGTGGGAGGAGCAGACAAACAAGTGGTAACAGACTAAAAAAACTATGAATAAGATAGATTGACTGCTTTTATAATACTTTGTATTTCTCCTTTGATTTGGATGTTTTAAATGGCCCATAGTGACCAAGACAGGGAAACCTGAGAATCATCCACCTAAGAAAATTTGTTAAAAATTTAAGATGAGAAGTTCCATGGCAAGGGCAGAGGAACTGGAGGAGCATGATCTCTGTGGGGCTTCTGCTTTGTGCTTGTATACTCTGGTGTTTAATGAAGTGTTGGCTCTAGTCAAGGGTTTTCCCCATGACCGAGACATTCATAATGTCTCCCATATGGATTCCTTGCACCTAGTAAGCTGTAGCTTCTGCTGAAGACTTTTCCTCGATAAAGGCACAAACAGCTTCTTCAACCCAGGTGTCCATTTTCATAAGACTTGCAGGAATTTAATATCTTGGAGTGTAATTTCAACCTCCGTCAAACTTGGTGGAAACTGGCTATTTAACTCAAAGGCCATTAAGAGAGCTGAGCATATATGAAGATAGGCAAATGTGCAGACGACTATTGAACAAACCTTTTTTCAGTAAACTTGGCTTAAAATGGTTGTTGAACACGAGGCTCTTACCTCTGTGCGATACTATTCCATCAGCTCCTATGACTACATCGCAGTTGTGAATCCTTGATGCTTTGGGCACTTTCTTATCTGCTTATGTGTGCATTTAGGAATCTGATGTGAAGGTCCCTTCTTCTAACGGCTTATCCCCTTTGAAAAGGTAGTGAGGTACAAAGTTCCTGTGTCCATTCCCAGCCTACTGCGGAGGAACATGGACATAGCTCTTCAAATGTGAGGGTTTGTCCTATTTAAAACATGCACTGCATGCTTGAAACCATTGGTTATTCTTGCCTTTTTTTTGTTATGCTTTGGAAAACTTAAGAGTCAAACATAGACACCATATCTGTCTTTGAGCAGAGCAATTAAGGTCATTAGCCAAGGCAACGACTCACTCTATACAAAGCAGAGCTGAGGAAAATAGGAGGAATTTCTTCCTGTGAAAGAGATGCTTGAAGTTACCTCCAGATTCTCGGTAACTGCTGTCAACTTGAGAATTTAGCTGCCACGCAAACCAAAAGGCACAAAGCCCAAGCAGGAGGAAAAGGGAAAACAAGACACTTAAGACTATCCCAGAGGAGATTAGATGAAGATCCCTCTACAGGAACTGTTGACACTCCAGACGCAAGCTTAAGAGTCTGTCCTGAATTAGACTTGTCAGAAAGCAGAGCTAACAATAGCCGCTGAGCCCAGCAGACTGAGCCGTGCTCCCTGGAGGCTGCCCTCTCCATCAGAAATTGGCCATTGGGGCAGCAGAGGTGAAAGAAAGGGAGAGTCAGACACAACCACCGTCCTCTTCTCTGGCCCTGCAAGCTGAGTGAGCAACACGAGCGGGAGGTGTTGCTTGGGGATGGCTGTGATAACCCCCATTTGGAGCAGGGCTGTAAGATAACTGCTGCCAATAAGGTGTGCAACAATATTTAAGATCTTATCTGCCACAAGAAAATACAGATGTAACATCTGAAATAAATTGTCTGAGGTGCTTACAGATGAGGAAATAAATGTTCAAATTATTCAGCTGTAGAGAGGCACTATGGCAACAGTGAAGAGTAACATCCCTAGCAATTTTGCGCTTGTCTTTTTTTGGCCCTTCGGTCCCTTAGTATTTCCATTGTGGTGGCATTCAGACCATAGCGGGACATGTTGGTGCCACACGTACTTGTCCCTTTCACAGCAGCCAAAGGCGTGGGTCTGATGGCTGTCTTGCCTCACCGCTTCTGCAGCTCCGAGGACACGCGGAGCAGGGTGCTCTCCAAGAACGTCTGTCATCGCTGGTGCTGAGGAATGGTGGAGACGCTGTCTTATACTTGGAGTCCAAGCTCAGGGGATTCCTAGAGAACTCCTTGTGGGCAGTGTATCATAACCGTGCTTGTAAAAGCGCTTCAACCTTAGCTTGTAAGAAGAAATGAGGAAACCATTTGGAGCTGCATTTTTTTCTAAAAGCTTTAACTTAGCTCCTGAAGCGTACGCTGATGTATTGACAGTTCAGCAGTGCGTTCAGCTGGGAGGATCTATACAGGGAGGCTAGGGCAGGGTTCCTGTAGAAGGGGTTGGCAAAATGTGTAACTCAGGAAATTAATGCCATTCTGTTCAACTTGCTCTATTCTGTAGAGTGCTTTGTGTCACTCCTCTTCGACACACCATGATTTAACATTCAGGAGCATACACCTCTTGTCATTAACTCCATCAGCTACTGGTTTTCTAACCCTTCCCTTCATCTGAGTGTCAGATTTTTCACTTGCAAATATCTCCAGATCAAGCCTTCTCATCCAAAGGAAGCAGAAGGAAATTGCCCTCCTTAATGAGCATGGACAAAAAGAGGAGGAAAGCTTCCTGCCCTCTGCGAACACAGTTCAGGTCCACCATAGAAGCTGTTTGATGTGCCTGAACTTCTCCTTCAAACAAACTGTAAAGCCAGGGTCCTGACTCTTTCTTCTTACTGAATGTCTCCTGGTACTTTTCACAGCTGTCAAGTGCCAACTTGCGCATTGCAGCTAAATTCCAGTTTGGAGTAACTGGACTTCTCTCTCTGCCTCACACAGTTTCAGTTCTCTCCTGCATGTATTGACTGAAACTGTTGGGTAGCCCTTGTTAGGCTAAACTGCTTCCGTGTGCCACCCTAGCCAAGGGCAGCCCCATTTCAGCAACGACTTTGCTTTGCACAGTGTTAACTACAGGCTGAATCCAAAGGGGTCCTTACTCCAGCTGGTGCACCCCTTGATTTCAGTACAAATGGTGTGAGGAGAAGGTTTAAGTAAGGACTGCAAAATGCCTCCAACCCTAGGTCTAAATTAAAGCAGACTCTGGTGCCAGTATTGAATTTCCTTCCTTCTCTTCAGCTCTGAGAGACTGAAAAGGCTGCTCTGTCAGCAGCCAGGTGCAGCAGTGGGGTCTGGGTCTGTACATCCCTCGGATAAAACGGTCCTGTGGAATTCACAGAGTTCAAATATCTTGCATATTGATATTGTCATCGTTGTACAATACCTTTAATAGGCTAATAGCAAGGCTGGTGAGAAAAATCCTTTTGGTCTTTTTTTCATAGGTCAGCTTTCAAAAAAATTCATTTCAAAGGTTTCAGCAAAAGCCCAAAAAGATCCTGGAAACAGGGGAGCTTCTGAGAACTCCAAGTGTGAAGCTGTAAAATCTCCATATGCTAAAAAAAGAATCTTTAACGCTTGAGCATTTGTCCTTTATTCAGCTATCTTGTAAGTGTTGCTGCAAATGCAGCAAGAGCTGAAAACAGGCAGCTTCTTAACAGTGGCTTTTTTGGGGGGCTGTTTAGTAAACACACACTAGATACAAATTTAGCCAATAAAATGTTTGTGTAGTATGTATGTATGTATAATACATGCACAAAAGGGCTATTCAAAATGCATAGCAACCACTCGGCAGGGTTTAATTTTCCTTAACAGTTTTCCATTTTCCTTTAAATTTGGGGTGGGAGTGGGGGGTAGCAATCAGAATCCTTGGCATAAATAGGATAATAATAAGGAAGTTGCTGGTATTGTTGATGCTACAGTTCTTAACAAAGCATACAACTGAATTCAGATAAAAGAAAGTTTCTGATTAAAAGGGACTCTATGAATGAAAAATTTGAAAAGTTATTGGAAATTTCTCTTAGTTGTTAATCACTGTCATATGTTAATCATATGAGAAATGAAAAACTAGCCAAGATTTTTTTAACATGTTTTATTAATTTGGTTAACACTTTTAAAAAATGTATTTTAAAAACTATTAGCGTGCTGTATGATAGCACACATAAATTATGTCAGCCAAAGAGTACAGCAGGTTACATCATTGCCTTCTGTGACATTTATGAAGCCAGCATCTGCTGTGCATGATGGGTTGGCTTTTCTCGAAGCCTATCTAAGGGGTTTACAGCTGGCTTTCCAAATATATGCCCTGCCATGTTCTTAAAGTGACACACACAGAGAGAGATTGTTGTCAGGTTTAGATTTGCATCCAGTTTTCTCACTTAGCGGAGCCTGCTGGAGTGTCAGTTCTCATGTGTGCTGGCAGTGAAGTCCTGAGTGTTAAACAGATGTTTCTGTTACATTAACACCTAGATGCCCAGATTGAGACTCTAATCCCATTTTAGTACAAGTGAAAAAGTAGAACTTATTAATAGTTGCTTGTAGCGTAGTGCAAGGATTGAGACTGCTGAGTTGCTGTAAAACCTTGAAGAATACAGAGGTGGATTTTTTTTTAAGTTTTTGATGCCTAATGATAGAGAATTTTTTTTTTCCCCGAAGAATCTACCCTTCTCTCACTGAAATCTTGTAGTTAGGTGCCTTCAGACTTTTAATGGTCCAAGCCCTCTCTGCCTTTTTAGGCACTTCACTTTGACAATCTAACCTTTGCACTGTGCAGGGGGAAAGGCTGGAGATGTGCCTGTAGGGTTTTGTGAATGCACAGAAGATAGGGTTTTAAAGAACTTGGGATCTAGGCAGGTGCAAAAACAAGAGTGCTGATAAAATAGCATCAGTCCTGCCAGCCTTGACAGCCTGTGCCTGGTTTATTTTGATCTGTTAGTTTTTTGTTTTGTTTTGCTTTCTGTGTTGAATATCACAAGCCTCTTGTGATGTGTTAGTGAAACAGGTGGAAGAACTTCATGGCCTTCCATTTGCTTCTTTA